>NC_062563.1:114035350-124035350 GCF_022837055.1 Prionailurus viverrinus
TTTTTGGAGTCATAAGACTTAGTTTCATTACCAGTTTAAAAGAAAAAAAAAAAAAAGGTAACACTACGTATCTCCCAGGGTTGTTCAATTATGACACACCTAAGCATCCGACACAATGGCTCCACCAAATAGGCACTGAATAAATACTAGCAAAATATATAAATGGGCAGATACAAAATATGCAAGCAATGATGACCAGAAAGGAAATCTATTTTATGAGAAAAAAGAAAACTATCAAGTTATTCTCGTGTAAGTAATATCATAAGGAGACGAGCCTCATGTTAACAAAATCAACAGTAATGACAAATGGAGCAGTAGCTGGTCTAGCTAGTTCCAAAAAGTTGGGTAAGAACTAAAGAGTATTAGAGGAAGAACTTAGGTTATATACAAAAGGCTTATTAAACTGGGCCTGAGGAGCGCCTGGGTGGCTCAGTCAGTTGAGTTTCCAACTTCAGCTCAGGTCATGATCTTACAGTCTGTGAGTTCGAGCCCTGCGTCGGGCTCTGTGCTGACAGCTCAGAGCCTGGAGGCTGCTTCAGATTCTGTGTCTCCCTCTCTCTCTGCCCCTCCCCGACTCATGCTCTGTCTGTCTCAAAAATAAAATAAAAAACATTAAAAAAAAATTTAAACTGGGCCTCAGTGCTAGTGAACTTAGGATCACAGACCATGAAGTCACCTGCTGTCAGGATCACCATCACTAAAAACATCTTTATGCCTGTACATGGTCATTGTCTCCCTTGTACCTTGTTCCAAACGCCACAAGAAGGCAGCCCTGAACAGGCTGGGTGGGCGGACCTTGAGTGAGAGGGAGTAACGATGCAAGAGAGGGAGAGCAAAAAACTCTCACTACTAAGTTAAAGCCATTTATTTTCACTCTATGCAAATTCTCACCAAAACCTTTGAAAGAAACCACAAATGTCAAGGACATAATATATATAGCAAACTATATCAATGTTCCTCTATTTAAATATAAATTTAAAAGAAGCTTACAGTCACTAGCCACTATATCAAACAAATTTTGCATTCAGCCTGCCCCCTCCCCATACCATAATAAGTAATTCATCCACCTTCACCTACACCTGTGGGATTCAGCAGGCACAGCATAGCACATACTCTCCCATGCCCATGTCTTAATCTCTTCTGGTCCCGATGACTTTCCCAACTCCGATATCATCTTTCCCAAACTGCAATTATTTTAAGGTAAAATTATTCCTACGTAGAAAACTCAGACGAAATTATTAAAACCAACAAGAGTTAGTTCCAATAAAACAGTGAATATTAAATTACAGTCTTGCTCACAGCCATATTCAATATAAAGTGCCTGGGGAGAGCCTAAACAGGGAGGCAAGGGAGGAGAGAAGGGACCTATGGTCAGTGGGCTCTCTACTGCTAGTGAGAAGGGAAATGCACATCCTCTCCAAAAGTCATGTGTACAGGATAAATCACAGCTTGGAACCAGTCATTTCTCTTGTAAAAAGAACCATGGATTCACTGAAGCTTTACGTTCAAGTATTCACGTGACAGTATATGTATTAAGAAAAAATAGAAACTAATCTGAAAATAGCACTTTAGAATAATCAAATGAATTCTCCAGTATCCATTAACTAGGATACTACGTCTGCATTAAAATAATTCTTAATAAATTTAATAACATGAGACAGTATTATCTATTAAGTAAAAACAGTTTTCATACTTATCTGTGAAATATGATGTAAATATCTATCTATAGATATCTATAGATATATAGCAGGAACTACAGCAAAATGCACCAATGTTTGAAGGTGATAAAGGTAATTTCTTTTCTTTTTCACATTTTTTTTTTTACCATTTATTCATTTTTGAGGGAGAGACAGAGCGTAAGTGGGGGAGGGGCAGAGAGAGGGAGACACAGAATCAGAAGCAGGCTTCAGGCTCTGAGCTGTCAGCACAGAGCCCGACACGGGGCTCAAACTCACGAGCTATGAGATCATGTCCTGAACTGTAGTCGGACGCTTAACCAACTGAGCCACTCAGGCACCCCAGGTAATTTCTACCTTTTATACATTTCTCTAGTTTCTAAGTTTTAAACACTAGGTGTGAATTATTTTATAAATAAAAAAGACAATGTGTTTGTTTTAAAGATTAGGTTTTTAAGTGCTATCCAATTTGCTAACTAAATGGGAACTTTCTCTCTGAAATTACAGTGTTTGGTTCATTCCTTAAGCACTTACTACCTGCCGCCTTGATATTTGAGTTGTAAGTAAGAACAGGGATCTTCATGAGGGTGGGAATTGAGTCTTATTATATTCTAATATTTCTCAGAGTATCCCCATTTAAATCATCATTAAATATCTATAAAGCAAGTGAGCTAATGAATGGCAGATGTTGATGCAGATGGGCTGCTTAATTCAACAGGGAAAAAAGACTACCTGTGGATAACAATTATATAACTTGGAGCTTTGTTTTCTCAAAGCCTTTTCCACATCCTCAAAGAAAATTTATAATACATACATACATTAAATATCACACTCCGATACTGATATCTTGGATTTTAAAAAGCTCAATTCTGATACGGATATATGTTAAAGAAATGTAACACAGTAAACTCGCGCTTTGGCAGTCTCCCAGGCTCCAAACGCTTAGCAACTGAAAACGAACTATTAAAAGAAGATTAAAAAACAAGAGAAACATCTTAGTAAATCTGAAACGGCATAGAAATACATGGTAGTGGGTGGAGCTACTGAATTTCTGTGTCTACCGCCCAGAAGGAAACAGGGGCAGCCAGGATTTAGCAACGGAAGGTAAGAATCCGAAAGAACCTGTGCAGAAGCATTCTTCCTCAGCAGCTGAAATCTAGCAAAACTTGTCAGCATGCTTAAAAAGTTAGATGAATGAATATATCTAAACGGAAAGAAACAAGACCAAGCAGCTATGAAAAATTATTAGAAACCTCAGAAATGGAAAACAATCTTAAAACTACAAGTCTAATGGATCAGACAGAGTCCAGATAGGCTTAAGAAAACAAGACTGAGAAAACTGTAAGATGGAACTGAGATATTCATTCAAAACGCAACCAAAAAAAAAAAAAAAAAAAAAAAAAGACGAAAGGATACAAGCACAAAAGACTTGCTCAGAGACATGAAAATTAAAGACGTCTCCAACACTAGTCAATAGGAGTTTCAGCTGAGAAACATGGTAGAAAAACAATATTTGAAGAGATAAGAGTTTATCATTTTTCAAATGTGAAGACAGACATGACTGTTCAGATGGACAATGCACTCTGTCCACTGAGCAAAATCAAAATAAATGCAAATATTGACACATCGTGATAAAACTACAGAAAACAAAGAATTCAAAGATCTCAAAAGAGAGAAAGAGAGATTACCTACAAAGGAAGAAAGTATCAAAAAGAAGTCAGAAGACATTAGCACAATGTGGTCAAATGTATTGCTGGCAAACAACCTGGAACTGAACACCTGACCAGTGTCCTTAAAGAATGAGCTCCAAACAAAGATATTCTCAGACATATAAAGTATATTCTTCTCAGTGACCCTCACTTAAAGAACTGTCAAAGAATATAATCTTAAAATACAGACTGGCAAATAAAAATACAGGACACATGGGGGCCTGGGTGGCTCAGTCGGTTGGGTGGCCGACTTCAGCTCAGGTCATGATCTCGCAGTCTGTGGGTTCGAGCCCCGCATCGGGCTCTGTGCTGACGGCTCAGAGCCTGGAGCCTGTTTCAGATTCTGTGTCTCCCTCTCTCTGACCCTCCCCCGTTCATGCTCTGTCTCTCTCTGTCTCAAAAATAAATAAACGTTAAAAAAAAAATTAAAAAAAAAATACAGGACACACAATTAAATTTGGACTTTAGACAAACAAGTAATTGTTAGTATATCTGTTCCAACCAAATTATTTGCTATTTATCTGAGATTCAAATTTAACTGGCTATCCTGTATCTTATCTGGCAAACCTACCTCAAAAACAAAAACAAAACAAAACAAAAAACTCATGAGCCCACAAAACAAGCACAGGATACAAGAAACAATGCTGAATGAAAAACCTGATAAAATTCCAGTACATTCATTTAACTATTAACTGGATTAAAAAAAAAACTTCGATGTCCATTAACTATACCTTTGAAAATAACTATAAAACGGTGACTCATTCTGTTACCCAGCACTATGCCAGAGACCACGTTTTCTACAACCAAATACGTTTTCTTGAGGGTCTCACCTGCACTTTCTAGTTTTCCCAAAGTACTCAAAGACCAGCCTTCTATATCCTTACCATAATACAGTCACAGTATTTTGTATTCATTAAGGTGTCTGAAATAGATGCTATTGCCCAGCCAAGCTCTTCATAACCCCAAATCCCCCAAGTATGGCTTACTGATACACAGTATTAAGATTGTGAGTTTCATTTAATCACAGAAATATGCCCCTGAAGAAAAAAAAAAAAAAAGTCCATTATCTTTTCTATGTTCCAAACAAACTGTGGTTTCAAATGCACTTTGGGGCACCACCTTAAAGGAATCCCACACTTGGGACTGTCCATGCTAATGGATACAATGATGCCCTATCTTATCTGTTTTGTAAATCTATTTTATTGAAGCAGAATAACTGGTATAAAAAAAAATGAGGTGGAAAGTTACGTGGACAGCTCTGTCATAGCTCCTGTAATGGGCTCATCTCGAGTCAGCTAAAATTTAGCTAGCTGGGAGAGTGAACAAAGCAAACTGTGTCCTGCTGATTTCCAACTGACTTAATTACACTGAGTCCAAGGTCCAGAGGGATGCCTTATTCACCAGGCCTCTCCTCAGTCTGTAGCTTAGGGGAACCCTGCCAATTAATGTTTGTGGATCACTGAATATTCGTTAATGTTTGAGATTATCTATGAAAAAGGAATATACATACACTGGATTATGAAAGTGCAGACATCTCTCACTTACATATTGTGGCGTTGCCCACAGCACCTCTCAGCACATGCTAAAACAAAATGTATAGAATAATACTAGGTTGATTTCATACCTACAGCTCATGAAATGAATGATTTCTGTGTATCCAAAGAGGTATTTGCTTTTAACAAAAGACTTCACTAAATAGATTGCTCCCCAAGTGATTTCAGAACCAAATTGCATTTTATTGGATTTACGCCTAATTTTTAAGAGCTCATTTATCTCATGACAAAGTTATGGGCAAGTGAGAATACTCAAAATGCAGGGAAGAAGTGAGCTCCAGAGTCAAGGAGTATGAAAGCAGGCACTCCTATTACCATATTCATGGGGTATTATTCCATTTAATTCTAGCTCTACATCAAACCTTAGCATAATAATCAAATGACAAATGTTGTTCTAGATCTACCAGGAAATATGCTTGTATTGTTTGTTATGATAAATGAAGCAAATTATAACAATTCCATAATGTTAAGGGTAGTGAGGGCAGGTTTGAGAGCTCCATGTGTGTGTGTGCAATAAATCATTCCTTTGAAAAGATAATCGCAGCACCGCTAGAGAGGAGAAAAAAACCCAACTTGGAGGGCAATTATTTGAAAGCTCCTCAAATTAACTTGTGCACAGTTGGTTCTTTGTTACTGAGCCCACATTACTAAACGTTGTTTCAGGACATTAGTTCGCCTAGGTGAAGGAAATAATGTAATTCTAGTTATTAATCACTTTAATTTTAAATGTGCTTTGTAAACTGAGAAGACATTAAACTCTAAGAACAATGTGGAACGCACAAGTAATTAGCGGTTAATGGGCTCCTTTTGAAAAACTCTGGGATAACAAAATCTAAAGCTTCGAGCTCTAGGAAAAAGGAGCGTACATATGTAATGTGAGAAAGTTCTATTTCATTTTACTGACCAATAGTGTCACAAAGGGAGTGAAATTAAGCCCTTCTCTCAAAAGTAATTTTAATAGATTATGATGAATGAAATCATATTATTTTATGAGTCAATCTTCTCTGCAGTATAATTTAGCGGTGCCTTTTTGAGGCACCATGAAATAGAATTTTCTGTGATACTTCACTCCAGATTCCCTGCCAAAAAGTCTGACACTGTTTTGCAAATATCCTCCTGAGACAAACGTAAGCCAGGATTTGGTGTTACTGACTGTCAGGGCAAAGAACGAGATGGAACCATTTCCTGTGCTCAGTGTGAACAAAACTTGCAAAAGGTCACTCCATACCATTCATACCAGAAGAGATAAATACAAAAATAACAACAAAAATCAAGCAATTATTTAAAGGATCCTTCATTCTCTTTTGCTAAGATATGTGGCCGATGTTTACTTCTACTTCCATCGTGGTATTTGTACAAACACTGTTAGAACCTTGAACCAGCTAGAAGAAGGAATACGTTGGATAACCATCCTTTCTTATTACAATAAATCTCATTAATATTGATTGCATTACCTTCTAATACTCCTGACAACAGATGGCGTACCTTCTAACAGCACGGCTAGTTCTAAAGAGCTGGTATCTACATTAGATATACCTTAGATACATATAAAATCAGTAAAGGAGGCCATGTTGCACACAGAAACAGAGGTGGTTTGGGAGTTTAATCCTGGCTGAGCCTCTCATTCTCTGTGCGATCTTGGTAAAGTGACTTACTCTGTGTCTTGGTTTCAATTGGGATTAATAATGTCTAAAGCCCACCCCACCCCTTCTTACCCCACAAAAACATGCACATTCTTCATAATTTGACATCAGGAAATTAGGAGCACCAGACATTCTGGAGCATCTCTGATAATTAGTTATAGCAGGTTTGCAACGTGGAAGGATAAACAAGGATCCGCCTCCTTCTGAGAGGAGGCAGACACACCTCAACACAGGGTACACTTCAGGAAACTTCCTATCGAGGCGCTAAAATGTGTATGACAGACCCAGCTGTCATTTCTTTCTTCTCATCCATAGCGTCTATCCCAGGCAACAGAGTAATGATAGCCATCAGACACCTGGAATGTACCTACAAAGTCTCCCAACCTCATGGACTGTGCAGGACAGAAATTCCCTGGAGCACCCCATGGCCAGTTGTTTTGAAGGGTCTACTGAATTATGCCCATTGTAGGAAGCTCACTATTTCCAAAGGCCTTTCAGTACAGTGTTGGGGAATGCTGTTCCACAGAAAGTTTGCTCTGAGTTGTCAATATGCCTCCTTTTAACTCCATTCTATTATTGACTGGTTTTTGAAGCAACTCATAAAGACTTATTTTGCGATGCCTGGGTGGCTGAGTTGGTCAAGCATCCAACTCTTGATTTTGGCTCAGGTCATGATCTCACAGTTCATGAGTACAAGCCCCGCATCAGGCTCTGCATGGACAGTGCGGAGCCTGCTTGGGATTCTCCTTCCCTCCCTCTCTCTCTGCTCCTCCCCCACTCACATTCTCTCACTCTCTCTCAAAATAAATAAATAAACTTAAAAAAAAATAAAAATCAAAGACTTGTTTTGTAGGACAGTGGATCCAACATTTAAAGGCATGTTTATAAGGCAGCCATTCTATTTCTCTGTAGTCTGCTCTTCTCCAGGGCTAAACACCTTCAGGATTCCAGGCCCCTCATGAGCTCTGTTGACTTTATTAGCCAAAAGACAATTAATACCAAACACCCAAACCCCAAATTCACTCTGACTAGCAGAGGACAAGATTGTTACTTCCAAAGCCCTGCTCATTCTGCTTCTACTAATGCATTCTAAAAATGGGCTAGGGCTTGTCATATAGATTTTCATCCAAATCTGTGAAGCAATCACTTCATTTATGCTGTAGAATATATATTTAGCCATCTGTTCATTCAACATCTTCATTCTTCCATCCATTTCAATCTTCCATCCATTTAACACAATCTCTTAAGTATATCTTAAATTCTGATTCCTACGTAATATTGATTAATCCATTATTCCCACGTTACTAAGATGTTTCTTACACAGAGTCTTGGGTGCCCTCTCCCTGAGCAGTTAAATCTAACTTTCAGCAGGATTACCATATTTTAAGGCAACACTTTTTTAAAATGCATGGTACACCTATGTACATTTCAAAAGAAAATTCTTTTCTTGCTAGAGCTCTACAGATCATAAAAGTTAGATAGATGCAATATGGAACAACCTGAGAAAATTCTCAGGTAATTAAGACAGTCCACTGACATAACCCTTTTAATAGGAATTAATCTAGACTTTGTAACATTACCTTAATCTACCCTGTCCTATATAAACACATACTGGTCAAGGATACAGAGCCCCAGAAAACAAGTTGGAAAACATGTGCTGTGTTCTTAATGTGGATTTTGGTTCACTAATGGAGGCTCTTTCTCCATTTTAATATATGCACATTTCCAAGTTACTAATAACTCCTTTACCCAGACATTTAAGGGGAAATTAGGAGCATTAACTGGACAAACCACAGAGTAAATGAAACAAAATTTGATATCATATGTGGGTACTAAACTAGGTACTCGTAAACCTGAGTTACAACCCCAGCTCTATTTAGCCTCAGGAAAGTCACTACACCAGTCTGGGCTTGAATGTCCTGGTCTGTAAAGTACAGACACTGGGCTACGGGATCTCTGAGGTTCCCCCTGCTTGTTCAAATCTGCTATAAGGTGCAAAATAAGCTGAGCAAAAGCACTCAGGACATTTCACATTTAGCTACAGAGCTTTACCTATTGCCTAGGAAATGTGTATGCACCCTGTCATTTAATACTTAAATACTTTGAGGTGGCTAGCAATATTCTGATGAGAGGGAAATAAAGGAACTCTACTACCCAATCCTGTGTCAGCAAGGAAGGCACACTGCTAGGTACACATGCATACTCATATGCATGCACATGCACTCACGCATGGAAAGGGAGTGACCAGCATGGAGACCATACGGTGCTCTGTAATATAATCCAATCTCCTGTGGATTTCATCACAAATTAACATAGGGGGAAAAAAGTTCCATGACGTTTAAATGCTATTAATTCTAGCAACCATACACTATAACTCTTTGCTTCCTTATAGATAAATTGAGTGAGCGAGAGGTAGTTCATTGTTGTGACTTTCTCATATGGGGCTAATGAGAAAATTGTGGTCAAATAACTTAAGATTCCTAAAAAGCCAAAGCAATAGAAATCCACACCAATGAGCTCAGTCAAACTTACCTTGACAAAAGGTGTTGTTGACCCGCTTATAACCTTGCAGACATTCCATCATTTGGTTATATCCATGATACGCTGTAAGGAAGAAAGAATGCGTTGTTACATGCTTAAATTCTTACAGTCCTAAACTGCCTGTTGTGATAACCTAATCCGTGGAAGTCATCAGTGGTCTGTATTATTCATTTCTAAGATACCCAATTCAATGTATATCAGTTTCTTTTACATTATACTCACTTATAAATATACCACTTATTTTGCAATGTATATAGTCCCAAGTAGTTGTCAGCAAACCTTGATAACGTTAATCAAAAGAATCATAAGAGGGGAGCCTGGGTGGCTCAGTCGGTTGGGCATCTGACTTCGGCTCAGGTCATGATCTCGTGGTCCGTGAGTTCGAGCCCCGCATCGGGCTCTGTGCTGACAGCTCAGAGCCTGGAGCCTGTTTCAGATTCTTTGTCTCCCTCTCTTTGTGACCCTCCCCCATTCATGCTGTCTCTCCCTGTCTCAAAATAAATACATGTTAAAAAAAAAAATTAAAAAAAAATCATAAGAAGGTTTAATATGTTCTACCAGTTAGTGATCATTTATATTACAAAGACTCTCTCCCTGCCCAGTAATTTGCTCCAGGCATTTGAATTTTCTTATAAGTAGGGTAAACATACATCCTAGTCCGTCTGGAACAGTCCTGGCTTATGCCAGTTGTACTAGCAAAGTGCATTAATAACAGCACTCCACTCCCAAAAGTGTCCCAGTTTCAACAATAAATAATATGCTCGCCTAAATACTGGCTCACATATCTTGGTAATGAGTGATTCTTCCTACCATGAACCTGAGAAGAACAGGAAATGATGAGAGGAAGCTAGGAGATGAGAAAGGCCTCTGTGATCAGTGGTATGGTTCATCGCCCAGAAATTTCACCAGCAATATAATGTTGCAATTACCAAATTATCAACAAACCCTAGTCACTGAAACTGATGCTCTTAAGTGAGGCCAAAATGATTTCCTGGCATATGGATACAGCATAAGCTCAGGGACCAAGCAGACCTAAGTTCAAATCATGGCTCTGGCTATCCACAGCTCTGCAACTTTGGGAGACAAGCTTTCTGGGATTCAAATGGTGATTCTGTACAATGGGAGTATTCCCATCTACTGAGCAGGTCTGGGTCGCTGTGATTTTAGACATAATTTATACAAATGCCTACCACAGTGCCTGACAAAAATCACTCACAAGATGACAGATGCCATTATTTCCTGCCATAAGGTAGTCTTTCATTACAATCATGAGCAACAGATAAAGGGCAATAATCAAAACAGGATGGATGGTTAGAACACTATAAAGACCTGAACAAAGAGTAAAGAGGGAAAATTTAAAATAAAAAGGAAATTTTCTTTTGGAAAATAAAATTATTTTGCCCCTAACACATGCTGTTTATTCTCATCACTAATGGAACAGGGTGAATATGTACGAGTGGTGTTCCTCTCTCCTCCTTCACTTCCTTTCTTTGTCATATGTCCCATCTCTTCAGATCTTTCTAAAAGCTAGGAAAAGGTTACGGTGAGCAGTCTTGGAATATCGAGTTATAGGAGGGCAGAAATTGGCACGTGGGGAATCACCCCAATTCAAGCTCCTTGGCCACACAGCTAGTCTTGCCCCACAGAATGAAGACCCTGGCTGCCTACACAGATTCTGGGATCTCTGTCTGTGAATTGTTCAAAGGCGAAAGAGATGGTATCTTGTTTTAAAAGTTTCCACAGTCATCAACCTCAAGGCAGAGAGCCAGACCAGATGATCTCTTCAGGTCTCCCTCAGCTTAGAATTCGATGTTTCAGATTCTAAATTTTCTTCTAAAAACTTCTAAAGGACAAGTGACTTGTTCATGCTAAGTAAATTTTTAATAGATTACAGGGTATTTAATGAAATCGTTTACAGATTTAAAATTAAGTTTTTGCAGTAAAAACTAAACAACAATGAAAGGTCTTTCTGTACGCGGCTAAACAAAAACTTCAAACATTAAACAAAAGTCATTTGAAAACTGAAGTTTTAACTACTTTAAAGTGAAAAAAAAAGGTGGGGGGAAGGCATGGAACACAAAACCATAGCATATAAAGCCAAGGAAAGTCTGCTGCCTTCCAAAATGAATATGATTTAGAGAGTAGTACCAACCAAGGAAAGGAAAGTTTTTAAATGACACAGGAAGAATGTGACCCTGAGTGTGTTTCTTGGGAATGAGTCACTTAGGACAGCACAAAGTAAATGTCAAGATGTTAATGGTTTACTTCAGTCATAATCCACATTGCCCTTCCTGAAATGAAATCAATCTCCTCAATTTTATATATTACATGAGCCAACCTATGAATTTATTTTCATCAGCATTTAGTAAGAAGTGATAGCAACTTTGTACTTTCACATTTAGCTTAAATTATTACTAACACTAAAATGGAGAGTTAACAAGACCATTTAAAGCAGGGAATTTATGCTCAGATAACACAACTGTAAGTAAAAACAACACAAAGTCAGGAGTAGAAGTCAGGGATTAAAAAAAAACAAGAATGGAAGATTCTCTGTACCCCTAACTTCTGTCCCTATCTTGCAACTTTGGGGCTGGGAAAAATGGAGGAAAGAGAAGCAGTTAAGCAAAAGACACAGAGAGAAGGAGAGATAAGAAAAAGGCATAAGATAAGAGAAAAGATGCAACAAGTATGACAGAACATGAACTTGGCCCCAGAATGAAGCTGTAAGAACTGAACTTCTCTTTCTGAAGTCCTTAGACTTAGAGGTGGGAAACACACCGCCCCCTTCACAATGTTCCCACAGACAAACTTACACAGTACGTGAGGGAAAGGCCATGAAAAAAAATAAAAAGTTGGGGCGCCTTGGTGGCTTGGTCAGTTAATCGTTTGACTCTTGATTTCAGCTCAGGTCACGATTTCACAATTAATGAGTTTGAGCCTGCATTGGGCTCTGTGCTGACAGCATGGAGCCTGCTTGGGATTCTGTGTCATGTCTCTTTCTCTCAATCTCTCTCTGCTCCTCCCCTCCTTGTGTTCTCTCCCTCTGTCTCCCTCTCCCCCCCACCCCCTCAAAAGTAAACATCTAAAAAAAAAGTAATCTTTTTTCAACATTTTAGATATAGACACTTGCCTCATAAGACAACAGCAAACAACTCAAGCTGGGAATCAAACTCAAGTCTACCTAGCTCCAAACTCCATGCTCTTTTAAACCATACCCTATCTCTCCTGGATATCCCTTTGGTCATGTTGCCAGTCATTTTGGCACATGGATCTTTCAGTGAGGAGGAACTATCACACTCAGCCCACTTGCTGGAAATCCACATTACCAATCATTATCAAATCAGCATAGAAAGTCCACAGGGGACATTCTTAGTAATGAAGGTCTCATTTATTTGATTCATTCCCTAAATAAAGAATTCATTATTTACTGGAAACTTTAGTGGGTGTTTTCACAAGTTAGTCCTCCAAAAGAAAAGAAAACAGAAGCAGTATCAATGAAATAAACAAAAGTTTAGGCATCAAAAGATTTAGAGAACAGGTAAGTTTGAGAGACAAGGAGGTCCAAATGAGAGACAATGAGACAATTATTTGTAACCAATTATAATGATCATAGAACAAATAGTACATAAGTCACACCTGTAGAGCAATGATTCCAAGATGACAGATTCTAGACTGAACATAGGTGTGAAAGGCAGATGAGAATATCAAATTAACTTAAGAAGAGTAAATAAAAATTATCCAATTGAAGCAAATGAGAAATTTCTTGCAACATGAAGTGTAAAAACCTACTATAAAAATCTTCAGTTACAGCAGGCAAAGGAAGATAATGGAGGAAAAATATCACTTGCTTTCTTGGGGAAAATGTGATGAGTTAAGTGTATTACAAAAAACAAGTTACTTCTGTCTTTCAAAAAAATCTCTATTAGAAATCAGCCAAAGTTAATGCTACGTTCAAAAACTAAAAATAGGGTCACCTGGGTGGCTCAGTTGGTTAAACATCTGACTCCCGTCAGGTCATGATCTCACCATTCATGAGTTTGAGCCCTGTGTCGGGCTCTGTGCTAACAGCTTGGAGCCTGGAGCCTGCTTCGGATTCTGGGTCTCCCTTTCTCTCTGTCCCTCCCCTGCGCATGCGCGCTCTCTCTCTCTCTCTCTCTCTCTCTCTCTCTCTCTCTCTCTCTCTCTCTCAAAAATAAATACACATTAAAAAAATTTTTTTAACTAAAAATACTGGCATAATTGGGAAAAAAGTAACAGAGGGATATAAACCTGGATTTATTCAAATCAATAGGTTCTAATAAGATATTTTTTTTATTTTAATTTTTTTTTTTTTTGGGGGGGACAGAGACAGACAGAGCATGAACGGGGGAGGGGCAGAGAGAGAGGGAGACACAGAATCGGAAACAGGCTCCAGGCTCCGAGCCATCAGCCCAGAGCCTGATGCGGGGCTCAAACTCACGGACCGCGAGATCGTGACCTGGCTGAAGTCGGACGCTTAACCGACTGCGCCACCCAGGCGCCCCCAAATCAATAGGTTCTAAAAACTATGATTTATAGACTAACCAGAAGACGGGGTATCAGTGTAGATTCATGTCACAGAGAACTGTGATGGTATAAAAGTGGTGACTAAGAAAAGGCAGGGAAAGTACTGTGTTCTAGAGACTGTAGACCTGTCTTGTCCAGATCAGCAACCAATCATTTCTCCATTTTAGCCTTTTTTCAGTGAAATATGAACATTTATGGTATACCAAATGGCTGTTGTGGCTATTGATAAAAGTTTTGATAAAAATTGATAAAAATTTCACTTAAGGAATTTAACCTAAGGAACAGCAGCTTCATTAACTTTTTGTCAGTTTTTGAAACACAAATTTTAATTTTTTTTTAACGTTTATTTATTTTTGAGACAGAGAGAGACAGAGCATGAACGGGGGAGGGTTACAGAGCGGGAGACACAGAATCTGAAACAGGCTCCAGGCTCTGAGCTGTCAGCACAGAGCCCGACGCGGGGCTCGAACTCATGGACCGCGAGATCATGACCTGAGCTGAAGTCGGCCGCTTAACCGACTGAGCCACCCAGGGGCCCCGAAACACTTATGAATTTTAAAGACAGCTTCTTTTCTCTTTGCCTGAGGAAAAAGAACCTCGTTTAGCTTACTGCTCTCTTAAAATGCTTTTTTAGAAATAAGTGATCAAACTGGAGAAGGCAACTGATACCTGCTTTTTACAACACAGAATTGACAGTAAAGCTTTCGTGGACCAGCAGCAAGGTTTCTGGACGTGCAAATTGCAGCACTATGTTCTAGAATTCTCTAAGAGTTCTTTGAAAGTCGAAGGCTGTCTCACCAATGAACAGTTATCGTAAGGAAAGCGATATGCTACATTAACCTTCAAAGGAATAATGAAATGTCACTTACACGGCTTCTTGGGGCATTTCTGGCATTTGTTAAAGCCCCACGAGGTACCCACAGTTCCACAGCAATCCTCCTGCTTCGAAAGGCCAGGGAGCGCCTTGCCACACTGCAGTGATGAGATGTGAAATTCGAAGGTTAATTGAGTGCAGGATGTCCCAGCTCTAGAACACTGCTGTGCTTCACCGTCACATTATAAAACAGCTCCCTTCTTATCAACACAATTAGAGAGGGGAAAAGAAAAAAAAGAAAAAAAAAACACAAAAAACTCAAACTTTGAACCAAAACACCAGAACAGAATCCATACAACACTAATGAACAAGCATATTTCTAAGAGCTTCTTGGCATTTTAGAGTCTTACAAGAATCTGTCACTGCTCAGAGCACTTTATAAAATGCCTGCTTCCAATGCTACCTCCCCCACCCCCACCCCCCGCTTGATTTTCCTTTGAGAAGAACCTCAACTCACAAGTTCAACATAAACTTTTAAAATTTAGTTTAACTGTCTGTTGGAACCTCTGGTGTGGATCATTGGGAAGCAGAGCTCTGAGGGTATGGCATGTGTGCAAACGCGGAAAATATGGCACAGGTCCCATCTACAAGAGTCTTCAGGGCTTCCTATAATACCAAGCCTTGGCAGGAAAGGACAGTACAAGAAATGATCACTGGCTGTGCCAGATCAGCTTTGGCAGAGATGAAACCTCCAGACAGCCAAGTGGTCTGACCCAGGGAGGTCAGCCAAGCAAGAAAGGTGCTGGCAGGTTTCAGCAAGGACAGTAGGTAGAAGAGCAGGGCTAGAGTTGTCAAATATAAAGACGCATCTCATCTCCTGGTTAATCACACGATGTCTGAAGAGCCTGAGAGGCAAGGGTTGGAAGTCAGACCAACCCAATGGGGTCAGGAAAGGCCAAGGCAAACAGGTCCTACTCTCTGTACCCATTCTGAGGCCACTCAGGCAAGAAGGGCAACCTGGCTCTCCACCGATACTCTGTAGGCTAAGCCCAGACCCCGCATCTGAGAAGTTACTCTGCCTTCCTCTGCCTCAACTTCTAAAAAGTCCTCCTGACGGGTTCCAGTGTCATTTTTCCGAAAACGAATCTGATGACATCACTCTACTGATTCAAACCCCTCAATGACTCCCACAGTCTGAAGACTGCAAACTCCCTGGGATGGTACACAAGGGTCCTCCCTACCCTGCCTCAGAGCATACGACTTTCTCTGTGTCCCCCTGTACCTCCCCACATCTAGTCTTCAGACACCCTAAAAGATTGTTTATTTTCTGAACAAATGTCTTTCTAAGAGCAGTTTCCTTTCCTTGGCATATACCCTATAGCCATCCTTTTCCCTTTGGCTGGAGAAACTTTACCGTGACCCACAGCTCTGAAGAACCGGCACCATGAAGCATCCAGTCTCCTCAGTTTCAGCGAGCGCCTCCTCTCTCCGTACCCCACAGCACATCCCACATGGCTCCACTGCCTCCGCTATGCTTGTGAATTAAACACAGATGTGTATTATGTCTCTTTATACCCCAGTACACAGTGCCCATGCTCGATCACTTCTGAGGGATGGAAGGTGCAAGCAATCTAAGGAACTATCAAACAACCTAGCTACAGGCCACCAAGCAGTGGCTCTCTGCAGACCAAGAAAAGTTAGCAGTTGCACCCAGGCTGGTTGAGCACAACATGGTGACAAGAACGTCCGGGCAGGTGGCGGCCCTCAGAAGGGCAGCGGGTCGCAGACACCATTCACTCAGCAGACTTCTGGGTCCAGGCAGATAGCATTCTGCCCGAGGCTCTAAGTGACTACCTGTTCGAATTGTAAAACCAAACCAGGGAAGGCCTGGCACAGGGAATGATAGTGTTCAAGTCCTCAGGCTTTTGTGTTTTTTTAGGGATTTCAACAGGATGTTATGTGCTCTCAACAGCAGTCAATGATGGGGGTTGGGGTGAGGGAAGGGCAGGGAGATGGCAGCGGGGGGGGGGGGGGGGGGAAGGGGGGGAAAAGGGGGACGGG
The DNA here is from genome assembly GCF_022837055.1 of Prionailurus viverrinus. Classification (NCBI taxonomy): domain Eukaryota; kingdom Metazoa; phylum Chordata; class Mammalia; order Carnivora; family Felidae; genus Prionailurus; species Prionailurus viverrinus. The sequence continues at coordinate 114,051,893 of NC_062563.1, forward strand.
GGGGGGGTGGAGTGAACACTCCAACAAAGGAGAACATGACAGAAGAGAAGCAACCATGGCTGGATTCGGGTAGTTTCCAGACTCCTTCAGCTCAGTCACAGGAAGCTTACATCCAGAAATGTTTATTTCCAGTTTTATCAAAGAGGTTTATGTGAGACACCAGTGTGCTTTGGATATGGATCATTCTTGCACCAGACTCTCCAGGCTCTTCCCTTTAATCAGGCAGAACTTTCAGCACTTGCTGATTTTATATGCGCAAAATTTTAGCAGCAGTTAAAATCCAATTTTCACCTCAGATTCCTAGAATGTTTTATTTGGTAGGGTAAAAATAAATTCCCTCTCTCTCTCTCTCCTCTCTTTCTCTCTAACAGGCTTCAGAAAAGGTACGAGGTTTTCATTACAGGATTCAGGCTGCTTTATCCCATGGCTTTGTTTTTGCAGGTCCACAGCCAAAAGCAGCACAAACCATCCAAATCGATTAAATAAATGACGGTGTAGGTGGTACCACAAAACCGTGTGTTCCTCTCAAAATTGGGTCTACACAGGATAATAACAGGCTTCAAGGGATGAAGTCAGGCTTACAGCAAGGCACAAAGTCTCACACATGCCTCTTGAGGTAGTTAATTATGAAGAGGCTTCAACGTGAGCCAGAAACAAGGCCTGAGAGACCTTTGAGGCCACAGGCAAGGCTCTCACACAGGAGACTACCCAACACTGTGAGGTCTTATTTGGATGGAGGAAGCGCCTAGAGGAAAAGAAGGACGAAGAGGATGCTCTCTCCTCCACAGTGAAGGTCACATCGGAGAGAATTACGTAGAATAGGATGAGGTTTGCATTCAGAATGTTCTTCTCTCAGAGTGGTAGACTCTGCTTCTTCATGAGACACCATCCCAAGGACCCATGACTGGCTCTGCCGAACTGCGTTTTCATGCCCAGACTGAGGTGATTTTTACAAGTGAAAAACACAAATGGAATTTCTCCTATGTGACTCACTCACCACATTTTCAGAGAAAGCCTGTCTCTCATTTCAAGGCGTATCTTATGTGTGAGGAATCCAGAAGAAACGTGCTAAAAAATTTACAACCGATATTTAGCCATTTCAAGCCAGAAAGAAAAATCTATCCTGTCAAATGAGCATCGAGCTGCAGCTCCTCAAAAAGCTCACCACCTCAGGTTGCACACTGGGGGGACACAGAAGTCCACACGTCCATGCCAGCATTCAGCAAATGCACGACCCACCTAGAGCAGCAAGTAGAATGATGCTGGGTCTGGCAACCAGGTCCTGTGGGCATCCAGTGAAGAAAGGAGAGTAAGACTATGTCTGACCATGATGGCACAGTACAGATATGTTAAAGAAGGCTAGCTGCATGATGAAGGTATTAGTAGGACTAAAGAGAGGACTTAGGTCATTCAGGAGGAAACCTTTTCAACAGCAAATGCTCCTCAACAACAGAAGACGCTGACATCTTCACTGGGAGCAGAAGCTGGAGGACCATCTGCCAGGAATGCCCAGGTTTCAAAGCAGATGGCTTCAATGGTTTCTGCCAGGGCGAGGGTTCTGTGTTCGATACATACTGACAGGTCATACGACGTGATTTAGGAAATACAAATTACTAGACACTAAAGCCAACCTGGAGGACTTCTGTTGCTCTCATGTCTACCTCAGAAGTGTGTCTGGGTGGGTGCACTCCTAACCATCTCTTCTGTCTCACCTCCTTCCTCATATCAGTAGCTCCAGAGACGCTCACCGCAGGCGGAGCTTCCTTCTATGAGACTTATGCAAACTAGACAGAAAAAAGAAGAACAAACAGACCTACTACCAGCCCCACTTCACGAGTGCACTGACCATGGTTCTTAGAAGAGTAAGTGCAAGAAAATAATTCACTGACCTTTCCTACCTTCCTGTGTTACCAGAATGTCTGAGAAAAGTAAAGCTATGCAAGAATCGTTACGATTATTCCATGAATACCCATGTTTTAACTTTTATAACACAAAATTATTGCAAGCAATGGTGCAAAAACCTTTAATTTTTAAATTAGTTGCTAAGAATAAACAGATTGTGGGATCATGTACTTTTTAAAATCTTGACCTAGTTGAGAACACTTCTGACTTCAACTCAGTTTTGAGGTACTACCGTGGCGCTTTCCTGACACTCAAAGTTAAGCTGTGATTGCATTTTTTACATCCCCCTATAAATATATGAGCAGGAATGACAGTTCAAAACTTAGCATTTGGCAACCAAGGCCCATAATTTTTGTCACCTAAAAACTCACCACTGGAAATGTTCTAGAGATGAACAATAATTTAAAGAGATTATGATAAATATTGGAGTGTGGTTTCATAAGATCTCATTTTCCCATGTTAAAATTACTAGTACCTATAATATCCTCGTTCTAAGAGTGTTGGCTGTGTTGTGCCAGGTTCTGGGTTAGGAAGGTCCAGTAGGGAGTAAAAGAAGAGAGTGCTGGGCTGTAGTCAGTAAACCTGGATCTAAATTCCTACTCTCTTGTGAGTAGAGATGTCCACCAGATTGTCCAGCCTCTCTGGGCTGGTAATGGGACAGTGGGACAATAATCCCAACTACAAAGGACTGTGGTGAGATCAAACGATGCATGTCCAAAAAGGGCGCCCTATCCCTTCTGCCCCTCTATGGGGATTAGAAAAATGTGACCCTTAAGATGTGTTCTGCATCAGGACACAGCGCTCAGTAAACAGAGCATCGGCTGGATCCCCATCTGCCCTCTCAGCTGAGTCTCGTGTGAGTACAACCCATAAAATGTTCAAATGCTGGCCATGTGTTAGCCTCTTATAAATTTGTTAAAGGCGTTCAGATATTTCAGTAGTAAAAGGGCCACTCCACAAAGATGGCCACCATGCCAGGGCCACTACTTAGCCTTCCTATTAAAGAAAGACATTTAAGGGGCACCTGGGTGGCTCAGTCAGTTCAGCATCTGACTCTTGGTTTTGACTCAGGTCATGATCTCAAGGTTCATGAGTCTGAGCCCTGCATCGGGCTCCTGGCTGACAGTGCGGAACCTGCTTGGGATTCTTTCTCTCCCCTCTCTCTCGCCCCTCCCCAATTTGTGCTTGCTCGCTCTCTCAAAATAAACTTAAAAAAATTTTAAGACATTTAAAAACAATAATATCAAAATACTCTTAAGAATTATCCCTATTACATCTATAGAACTCATTTTACTTTGTTATCAGGAACCATTGCATACTGATGCATAAAGTACTGAGTTTAAACAAAGAACGTTTCCTCAAAGAGAAAAAGGGACTGGAGCCAAAGACACAAACAGAACTTAAAATGTTAAAGTAATGCAGATTTTTAAGATTCACTGAAGTAAAACATGAAAGAACAGAGAAGGCTGACTCACTGCAGCTCCTGCAAGAGTGCTGCAGGGCTGTGTTGGGCAGGGGCTCAAACAGGCAGTGACTCAACGGCTGGACTGGAGAGCCAGATTCCAAAGAGATGGAACAGCGCTGGCTAAGCCCAAGACTGACCACCAACTGGGAGAGGACCCAGGCACAGGTGGGTGGGAGGCGAAGGGCAGAGGAAGGCAGGCCAAGGACGAAGGAACAGAGACAGTGGGTGGGGAAAGTCAGAGAATGAGGTAGAGCTAAGCCATGGAGAGTTTTCCAAATCGGGGATTTCATTTGTAGTTAGATAGCAAAATTAATCAGGAGAGAGGGAAAAGGAAACAGCATAGTTCATTTTCCCAAAGCAAAATGTTTTGGATGGTGTCCACTGAAATATTTGGCATCTTTGAGGTAATGGCAAACACAGAAATATTGATAAAGAGGAAGAAAAAAAAGGGGGGAAAGATTGTTTTTATGAAAGTACAGTTTTCCACATCTGATACTTCCTCTCAAGAGTAAAAGAGAATTAACAGAAAAGAGTGTATCATTTATGGGGGAAAAAAATGAAGAAATCACATTTAAGGTCAACATGAACAGTTATCAGAGGACCAAAAAACCCAAAATTGGCTAATTATTAAAAGCCCATTAGCTATACTATTCCTCAAAGAAAGAGTAGAAGGGAGGTTTTAAGTTAAGCACAGAACAAGATCTCTCCTCAACAAATGCTATCCCCAACAAAAGATGTCCTACCACAAAGCAAATACCCAGGCATCTTCAGGTCCATTAGAATCAGGGCTATCTGAATGTGAAACTGATCTTTCCACACAATCACCTTCCCTGTGGACCAAATGAGAAGTAGTGTAATAAAGATGACCCATAACTGAGTAAATGGTAAGAGTATATCTTCTGATGTTGGACCAAGACGGGTCCTCACTTTACCAATTAACCATGTATTTTACTATGGGCAAAACATTCAAACTCTATAAAACGTAACTAAAAATGCCCATTTCCAGAGAGCTCTCAAGAGGACTGAGACAATACGTATAAGACAGCCAGATAGCCAGCATGTACCAGGCTCACAATCAATATTAGACCCTTTTGTCCAGGCCCCTCACCTAGAAACTTGGGTTTATTTAACAAAGGACTAAGTAACCCAACAATTATTCAGTATCCCACATGCCAGATTCAATTTGTCAAGAAAGGATACATGAAGTAATTTAGATATAGAAATATGAAAAGAGGGGCACCTGGGTAGCGTCAGTTGAGCATCTGACTTCGGCTCAGGTCATAATCTCGTGGTCCATGGGTTTGAGTTCCACACTGGGGTCTGTGCTGACAGCTCAGGCCTGGAGCCTGAGATTCTGTGTCTCCTTCTTTCTCTGCCCCTCCTCTGCTCATACTCTGTCTCTCTCTCTCTCTCTCTCTCCCAAAAATAAACACTTTAAAAAATTTTTAAGAAATATGAAAAGAAAAAGAAGGTATTATGTTTTTCCTAAAAATGTTCAGGTTTTCACAAAAGTGCTCAGGCTAGTGGAAAGTGCTCAGAGAATTAATGCTGTGGAAAGATGTGTAATCATGTGGATTTCATTTTAATTCTCCTTGAGAAACACAACATGATGTCACTGAATGACAATAATTCAACCAGTTAATATCAATGTTCAAGCAGCAAATTTCACTTTGGGGACATCCAGATCTTTATGGTCACCCACCACGTCTTGGTAAGAAGACCAAGTCCACGAAGCAAAAATAACAGAGCCCACTCTGCACCTCTTGACCACGAGCAGCCATGGCTTAATCACAAAACCCTGCAGAATGTGGAACTCACTAAGACAGGTCCCAGGAAATACAGCTGTCTTTTCACGCTAAGCTAGTGTTACAGACGGAATGTGTGCCTCATCCCCCAAATCCCTATGTTGAAGCGTTGACCTCGAACGTGATGGTACAGAGAGCAGGGCCTTTGGGAAGTAATTAGGTTTAGATGAAGTCATAAGAGTGTGGCTCCCGGGTGGGATTAGTGTACTTACAAGGAAGGGAATAAAGACCACAGCATAAACCACTGACTGACTGACGGGGACACACACACTCTCACTCTCTCTCTCTCTCTCTCTTTCTCTCTCTCTCTCTCTGTCATGTGAGCACGTCAAGAAGGTGGGTGTCTGAAAACAGGAAAAGAGCTCCACCAGGAACTTAATCTGTGAGCACCTTGATCTCAGATTTCCTATCTCCCAAACTGCAGAAAGTAAGTTTGGATAGCTTAAGCTACCCAGACTATGGTATTTTGCTATGGCAGCCTGAGCCTACTTACACAGATAGCAATGGTTCCTTGTGAACACCCTGGGACCACAAGAGATGGGCTAAGCCAGGATGGAATAGTAGAAAGAACACTGGAGTAGCAACCAGAAAGGCTCAGTTTCAGTCCTCACCAACCAGAGATACGAGATGTGAAGCAACTAATTCACTTCTCTAGACTTTAGCTTCCTCATCAATAAAGTTTTAAGTACAGACTAATTACTAATACTCATTGATGTGCCTAAATTCTATGATTTTATAAAGGCTCCAGTGCAGGGGTAGAAGACAACTGGAGGTTGTAAGTGGAATGGTTTCCTGTGTCAGGGAAATCCTATAAAGGGCAAGGTTCCTTAAATGTCTCCTGCCTGCCGGACTGATACAGTACATTCCATGATGATGCAGACTTCCTAGGCCTAGCATCACACCCTGACCTAGATCAGTGTGATCAGTGATACTAGGATGGGCCTCCTCTTCTTGACCCTACCCTCCCAGCTCACCCCTTTTCTGCTAATCAGTGCTCACAAAAAAGCAGCTCTATCTTCCTGAAAACAGTCATGGCTTTTCAACAGCCACTTTCTAGATTAATTATAATGAATCATATATGATTATCAAATAGGCAAACTATCAGAAATTATTCAAGATGGTCATGGAAATGCAAATTTTGCCTATCCTGAGCTGGGACCCATTGTAAGGTCACATTGTGACTGATCAACCTACACGGCATGGGTGTCCCATAAATTACTCCAAGCATGAATTTGACACGTTCAACCCCACCCAGACCCAGAAAAATTTATCCCAACATTCTGGTACAAACTGAGGTTTTCTGGAAAACAGAAGCTATACCCTCAGTACTCTGTATCTGGTTGAAGAATGGGAATCCCTTTTTTGGAAATCTTGGACTTCTTTTCATAAGAACCAGAATGAGGTCCCTTATGGGAAAAGTTCCAAGTACACACAATGGGGTGGATGAATCCAAACTTCTATCACAGCTCTTTATTCCTATCATCAATCTTTTCGCTATGATATAAACATATCTCCACTCCAGCAAAGTGACTTCTGTCCGTCTTCTGACTAAAATGGTGTTCTTATGGCCTCTGGGCCAACCATGGCTCCAAACTAAACTGGAAAACCTCAGGAGAGCTCTTCAATGTCCATGCACTAGAACATTAAATATGTTTATTTCTATGCGCCAGTAAGAAAGAGGGTCCAAATATCTAAGCCTATCATTAATGCAACTAGACCAACATATTTGATCAACTTGTCCTAAGGCCTGTTGTCATAAAGGGGAATATTGTACGACACAGCACTGGCGGGGTAACAGGCATTGTCTCATAAGAAGAGGAAAGCGCTTAAATACTTCCAGATTTTTTAAAGAACTTGTAAAAAATTTGCTTTGGCTTGAGCAGAACATTCTTTATAAGCAAGGTTTTTTTTTGCTTTTTTTTTTTTTAATCCACCCAGCTTTCTTTTATTAGAGTAATTAAAACAATGTTAGGCATTTGGGGTATCTGATACAACCATAATCCTCTGATATTTCAGGCTATTGATTTTACAAAATATCTACTATGACTAGGGCATTAACTGCTGGAAATGTATCCACGTTGATTTCTGACAGTGTATTTGTTTAAAGCCCGCTGAAGCCAAACCATAGGCTTCAAGGAATTCCAGACAACTACTTTAGTTTATGAAACGATATTTTAAAAGTTACGCTAAGGCAAAAATGGTTTTAAAAAGTAACATACAAAGGGAAAAAAAAAATTCTTAAGCATGAAACTTACGATTCTACTTGACATCTTTTCTAAAGAAACAATTAAATTTGGGCTATTTTCTCCATCTCTACAATGATTTAATAAGCATTTCATCAGTTGTGATATATGTGTGTTGCTATTTTTACACCGTAAAAAGAATAAGTATTGTCATGATTATATTCTGACATCATAATTCCCGTTACCCTGTCCTTACAGCAAAACAACACAAATCACATCATAAATCCTAGCATTAGATGGTGAGAACATGAAATTTATTCAAAGTTCCATTACCGAGGATGTGACTAAAAAGACAGACTCATGCTCAGGAGGAAATCAAGATGGGCATACAGGCAGGGTTGTTATTACTATGGCAACTGGATCACTCCCAAAATGATGAACATAAAGGCTTCTTTCCCCAATGCTTATTTCTACAACTGTATTGAAGGAAATTTTCTATATTAAGCTCCGGTGCTTCTCAGTTTCTTTTCTTTTCTTTTTTTTTTTTTCTATGTAGAGATACTGCAAGGAACAAAAAACATTTCAGGCCTCATACCGCTGTGTAAATTGCAACACGTGCCTCATCTGGTTAAGCTTTCAGTTTTTCTGTGTTTTATCCAAGTACACAGAACTCAAAACTAATAATTACCTGTGGTTTGGTTGCAAATAGTGTAGAAAAACTGAACGCCACAAATCATATTAATAGGTTTCTTGAGTTCCCCGGGAGCAGGAAACCAGGTCTGTCTTGACCACACTCTGCCACTTGTGGCAGGAACATTCACTGCTCACCAAAGAACCACTTGTCCCAGCTTCCCGGCATGTGCCAGCTTCCTAACTGCATCGGTCAGCTCCGACTACTGTAACAAAATATCACAGACCGGGGGGCTTGAAGAACAGACATCCATTTTCTCTCCGTTCTGCTTAAAATGCAAGATCAGAGCATCATCACAGTCAGCTCTAGTGAGGTCTTTCTTCCTGGATTGCAGGACGCTGCCATCTTGCTGTGTCCACACAGGGCAGAGAGAGTGAGCTCTCAGGGGTCACTTCTTAGACGGACACAAATCCTATCACATCAAGGCCCCACCCTTACAAACTCATTTCATCTTAATTACCTCCTTATTGACTCTATCTCCATATATAGTCACACTGGAGATTAAGGTTTCAACGTAAGTTTTGGGAGGGCCACGATGGAGTCCATAGCCCTGACAGGCGGGGCCAAGTGACTCACTCTGAACAAGGGTTGTGGGAAAAGCAATGTCCCTTGCAGCACCTCTCTCCCCCTGCTATAGGAATTAAAGAGGCCACATATTCTGGATAGCACAGTCTTAACACAGTGGAAACCCATCAGCCTGACAGACAGCGATGGCACAGAGCACCTGGCTTACCCCTTACACACCTAGCACAAGCAAAATGCAAGCTTTTGTCATGTTAATTTATTACTACAGCACAATCTATTCTGCCGCCAGCACTGAGCTCAATTCCTAAATGGCCCTGCCCTCATGAAAAGCATAGCCTTGTGGGGAAAAGAGGTTCATAATCAACAATTTTGAGATAATTAAATTCAAAATGGTCTGACTGGATTCCAAATGCAGTAAGTAGAGTTCGGACAGAACACAGTACATGTGGGTGAAGGACTTCAGAAGACTTTTTGTAGGTACCAATACAGGCTGGATTTGAGAAATCACTGTATGTCCTTTTTTTTTTAAGTTTCTTTATTTAGAGAGCACGAGAGGGCAAGCAGGGGAGGGGCAGAGAGGGAGAGACAGAGAATCCCAAGCAGGGATTGTCAGCTCAGAGCCCAATATGGGGCTTGAAATCATGAACCGTGAGATCACGACCTGAGATGAAATCAAGAGTCAGACACTTAACCGACTGAGCCACCCAAGCGTCCCTAGTAGGTCTTGACGTATCTCATTTTTGTGCAGTTTGCTCTGTCCATAGGCCCTGTGCATATGTAACTATTGGTGGCACATAAGATGGAAAAGAAGAAAGATGTCAAACTTACCAGTCAGAGGACTGCAGGGCTAAAAGTGGCCTTGGTAGTCTTCTCAGGCAAACCAGTTATTTGAAAAATGAAAAAAAAACACACACCAAAAAAAACCCCCAAAAAACAACAACAACAACAACAAAAAACAACAACAACAACAACAAAAACTGAGGGCCGGAGACACAGGGAGCTTGCAAAAACGGAAAAAGATTATGGACATGGAAACATCACCTCCATCTCTGAGTCTCAGGCTTCACATAAGTAAATGCGAGACAAGAATACCAACTTTTCCCTATTTTAAAGGTCAAGTAAGGTCATAAATGTCAGTGTTCTCTATCAGCTATCAATTTTATAAAAACACAGCATCTTACCAGGATGCCTGCCCCTAAGCCACAGAATGTTCAAACCATTTTCTTAACAGCTCCATTAAGGCCTGCACATTCTAAACCAGACCTCTTCAAAGTGTCATCTTGAAAGCATTGCTGTTTTTGTTCAAAATATTTAGAACTCCTCTGCGTGGATTTCAGAATTCTCTTCAGGGTTGAAGACATGCTACTTCAAATATCCAATGGTACAAATCCTTGCTTTCTGGAGGCTGAACTGACCCCTGGAAGCCTTCAAGCCACTGAGAATATAGCAAATGAGGGAGCTGCACAAGATCACAGACAGACTAATTTTCTCATGCAGCTCCATTAACTAGTTCTGAAAAATCCCTTCGAAACGGAAATTTCCAATCTGTTGGCCCAACAGCCATTGCTAGAATAAATGCACAGTCTCATAAAAGGGCCTCACTGAAAAGAATATTCCATTTGATACATTGATATGTAAATTTTTTGATTCACAAAAGAAGACAAGAGGAGAAAGAAAAAATGGAAGGATGAGAAAGAAAAAGAAACCTGTACTGTCCTCAATGTGGGAGAAGGGGCAGGGCAGGGCGATAGAGTCATTGTCATCTCTCAACATAGGGCAGTGTTGATTTTTCTCCACAAATTTATGGGTCAGATTCCAGAGGACTGGGGTTTATTTTGGTTTTTCTGTACGTGTGTGTGTGTGTGTGTTTAAGTAAACCAGAATAATTCTACTTTGTTTTAGCAAATCTCAATTCTAAGGGACCATGTTGGCAAGGCCAAGAAACAACAGACCCAAGAATACCAGCTGAGTCTTTAAACATTTTTGTAATGTATAGAGCCTAAGTCAAACATCAATTCAAACCTTGGGCTTTTTAATTTATTTATTTTTGAGAGAGACAGTGAGTGTAAGTGGGGGAGGGGCAGAGAGAGAGGGACAGAAGATTTGAAGTGGGCTCCCTGCTGACAGCAGAGAGCTTGACATGGGGCTCAAACCCATGAACTGTGCGACCATGACCTGAACCAAAGTCAGACGCTTAACCAACTGAGCCACCGAGGAGCTCCAAACCTTGGGCTCTTAAAACTACTTCCGGCATATTGTCATCTTCAAATGGAATGACCACAAAATCGTATCACTTTGCCAAATTCAGAAGTGACATAACATGCTTCCACTCCAAACTGCCCTATAATTAATCTCAAGGCCTGTTCCTCAGCAAAAACAGGAATCTAATTATTAATAGGGGTATTATTTGAGTGAGCCCTAGAGGCATAAAACATGGAAATTTGATATTTCCAGTCATGATAAAGGCACTGTCACTGCCAATAAAATGAAAAACATCTGAGAGGAGGTGCTTGAGGAGGACCAAGAAAGCATAAACTTGGCTATTAAAGAGATTAGGGTGAGGGAACAGCTAAAGCTGACGTGCATAGGTGCAGACATTGGCCTAGGTAAAGACCGGTATCAGGCAGTAGGAAGGGTAATGCGTCTAGGTCATCATCCATTCTCTTGAGTGGCCTACCTCAGTTCTAAGGATCTATATTTTGATTATCCTAATGTCTTAGTCCCACATTCCCCAAGTAAAGCTAGCAGTTTCCCTGGCCACTGGCAGAAGCCCAGAGACATGCAGACATTCTCTTTCACATACAGCTCCTTCTCCCTTTGGGTCTTTACTGATCTTTTAAACTCGAAGGAAGAGAGGCCCTGAACGAAGTCTGTCTGGCAAAGGCTGCTGGAACCAGACCAGCCAACACTGGAGAGCTCCAGGCACCCATCGCTGACACGTGTGTGACACCTTCGGTGATACCTCCGCAGTTGACACAGGTAAGGTTTGGCAAGGGTGGCCATTTTAGAGCCACTGGAGACAACCAGACTCACTAACACTCAATTAAATATTTCTTAGATTATGTCAAAGGAGTATTTGAGTGGGACACTGAAGAAAAACCCAGATGTCATAGGAAGTGCCTGGTGTTAATGGTTTATTCCACCTGAAGGAGGCCAAACTTCAGTAAATGCAATCAGCATACCCCATTGGGGCTCTCTGCTCACAGAGAAGGCAGATGTCTGGTAGCCCTGGCCCTGCCTTTCCCACTCACTGCCCCGCAGCACTTCTGCAAGAAGATGAAGGCCAAGTTCACCCCAAAAGCATGTGGCTGGGGAAATGGGTAAGGGGTGAGGGCCACATACACACCTGTACCCAATGCTGACCCAGTTCTCCTTCCCACATAAGGGATGATATGTAAGTGACAGGCCAAGCGTCTTTGGTAAAATGTCTTACAGTTATTCCTTCTTAAACGTTTTACTTATTTTTTGAGAGAGAGAGAGAGAGAGAGAGAGAGAGAGAGAGAAGCAGAGAGACAGGGGGACAGAGGATCTGAAGCAGGCTCTGCACTGTCAGCCAAGAGCCTGAGATGGGGCTCGAACTCAACAAGCCAGGAGATCATGACCTGAGCTGAAGTCAGACATTCAACCTACTGAGCCAACCAGGCGCTCCTAGTTATTCCTTCTTTAGAAGTCTCATCGATTTATGTAGCTTGTAGACTCAGTTTAGGGAAATAGCCAATGTGAAGAGTGTCACAATGACTCTAGCATCACCCCTGTCAGAATATCCTAAACCACGTCTTTTACCCTACTTTTAGGCCTCATCCTCGCAATGCTCTTAGGTCACAGCAGAGGGGACTTTGTAGAAATTAAAGAATAGGTTTCTAAGCAGAACATAGTCTCCCAGCTCCTTTAATTGAGCCCTGAATTCTCATCCTCACTGTGAACAGATTTGCAAAGTCTACAGTCTGTCTGTAGTATCAATCCACATCAGTATCTATCCATATGTATCTTTTCTGCCTTGTGGAACTGACAGGCCAAGCATCTGCTTCCCTACTTTCTCACTGGCTGTTGTGTGGTAGAAACCAAGAAATATTCTTCTTCAAAGTCCTGTCACAGAAAATTGAGCCTTTAAAAAAAATTTTTTTTAATATTTATTTTTGCAAGAGAGAGAGAGAGAGAGCATGAACAGGGGAGGAGGAGATAGAGAGGGAGATACAGAATCCAAAGCAGGTTCTAGGCTCCAAGCTATCAGCACAGAGCTAGACGCAGAACTTGAACTCACGAACTGCCAGAACATGACCTCGGCCGAAGTTGGATGCTTAACCGACTGAGCCGCCCAGGTGCCCCGAGACTTTTTAAAAAAAGTACTTTCAGGGGCACCTGGGTGGCTCAGTCAGTTAAGCCCCTGACTCTCGATTATGGCTCAGGTCATGTTCTCACGGTTGGTGAGATCGAGTGAGCCAGGGACTGGGCTCTGCGCTGACAGCATGGAACCAGAGCCTGCTTGGGATTCTTATCCTCCCTCCCTCTCACTGTCTCTGCCCCTCTCTCCACTGGCGCTGTCTCTCACTCTCAAAAGAAATAAATAAATTAAAAAAAAAAAAAAAGAAAGAAAGATAAAAAGTACTTTCAGCCATGTAATTAGGAGAGTTCCCACTTTGATGAGATCACAGTTTCTTGTTAATTTCTCCATGATGGTTACTTTAAAAAAAGTTTTTTTAAACAAAAGTCAAGTCCATTTGTTTGGCCCTTCAAAAATTGTGTGTGTGTGTGTGTGTGTGTGTGTGTGTGTGTGTGTGTGTGTTAGGACTAAGATTTAGAGCCTGAGGATGTTATGGAATTTATCTGCCAAAAGAGACCTATCTCCAATTATATAAACTTTTTCTCCAATGGCCCATCCGGTTTCCATTTTTCCTGTCTAAAGAGAACTGTTGGAACAACCTCTAGAACCTCTAGGAGGACCCCCAAATAATTCTCAAGTCATCTTAACTCAGTTTTGCTCCTGCTCTTCTTATTTGTATGACCGGGAAGGAAAGGAAATAAAGGCTTTTCTAGTAATTTCAGGATTTCACAAGTACTGCTCTCTTCTCTCCTTAATCCACATAAGGATTATTTTTTTTTTTTTGTAGTGAATACATATTAGAGAATTTAAACGAAAATGCAGAGTTTGTTTCTTACGGTTTTGTTTTGTTTTTTTAACTGTTACGGGCATTTTATGGTTGCAAGCAGGTTTGGGTGTTGCTTGAGCATCTTTATCTGTGCTAAAGCACTGTACTAAAAATATCTTTTCTGTTTAGACCTACTTCAGGTTTTCCAGTATTTCTGTTCTTCGTTAACTCAGGTGTTTATATGCGGAATTTTCTGTTCTTTTGGCATGTGCAAAAGGAAGGTCTTGAAGAATTTGGATTTTTTGTCTCGTCTTGTACGTCTGTGTCTAATTAAGGGGCATGTTCCCACATTTAAAACAGCACATGATTGCACAACCAGGCAAAGGCAGACCCAAGCATGGACATTGGACCCCAAGCCCTACCTCGTGATTCTAAACACTTCTCAGACAGGGTCTTTTCATACCTTCTGGCATCATTAGGTCACTGCAAATGTTTGTTGCCAGCAACTGGGCAACAAATAAAACCTGCGTAAAACAGACACTCAAATGCCAAGTAAGTTTCAAATTTGGGTCACTATTAAGAGAACCAACTTAAAACAAAGGAAACCCTTGTACAACAGAAAAAGTATACATATTCAATGTCCCTGTGATGCAAAAAGAAATTGAGGGGGTATTTTCTGAAATTTGGCCTCTCCTTAGAGATGAAAACCAGCACGGAAATGTTCACATTTCCAGCATGTGAAATAACACAAGATTTTCCTAAAAATAGTTGGTAATTTTAACCATCGGAAATTGTAATTCTAACTTCATCTATACAGTGAGTAGACTTTCCAAAATGTTTTCAAATACATACAGAGAACCACCCCCCACATCTACTTCAGGTAGCACAGAGAGATAACTGCCAAAATTATGACTTGTTAACTGCTTCAGATTCGATTTACATTCAAGAAATCCATCCTCTTAGCCACACCATGCATTCTATTAATTTCTACTCTTTTAATACTTGAATATGAATTTAGCAATGCCTGTATCCAGCTCGATTCACACAGAAATCAATACTCTACGTGATCTAAAGAAGAAATTATTTTTAGGACTTAAAAGATGGAACATCACTTTCTCCAACAGTAAAACGATAGGCCTGATTCCTCCCCCAGCTCTACCCACCCCCATATCTTGTCACACTCTGTCAAGTGTGTGACATTATAAATTCCCAATCCCATTATTCCTGCTCTTTTCTCTTCATAATACAAGCCAAAGAAATGTCCCCTGTTCTCACGAATTTATCACCACTAGAGCTATTTGCTGCTCAATGAATCTTCTCCACTCATCTGTTCTCGCTCCATCTCTGAAACAGCATTAGACTTCCTGACTGATACTCAAGAACGCACCACTCTTGATGTCAGTCAAGGATGGGGCTGCTTAAAACAAAGATGTAGCTACTCATCTTCATCTTACAACCCTCCCCCAGGGTTAATCAATCATTGTGAGCATTTATCTGATTTCTGAAGCAAGGAAGTTCAGAACGGTCCAACTTATCACATTCTTTTTTTTTTTTTTTTAATCCCCCACAACAGCCAATAATCAAATCCTGATGCTTGATTCTTTACAAAAGCTCAGGAATTCATCTTTATTTTCAAGTTAACTTCTTAGATTGGACCCTGGTCAATTCACAAATGGACCGAAGCCAACGTCTCTTCCGTGGCCTCCTCATGTCTACCATCCCCACATCCACCCACCCCATCCTTTCCTAAGTTGAAACTTTTAAAATTACTCTCTAAAAATTCATAAAATGTATCAAAGTTACAGCTTTCGAGTTCAACTTAAAATTTGATTATTCTAAGTCTAGAAAGTTATCATTTTTGTTTCTTTTCCTCAAGAAACTTTCACATATTCTGAGACAGTCACTTGAATACCTACCTCTCAGGGTCAACAACTATTACCATTTTGTCTTATTTGTGTATGAAATGCATTTGAAAATAAACCATAACCATCATGGCGTTTTACCCCTAAAACTTTTAACATTCATCTCTCAAGAATAAGGAATGGTCCTACATAACCCCCACATCATTATCCTACCTAAATAATAGTAATTCCAGAATATCATCTAATATCCAACCCTATTTAGATTTCTCCAATATCCTTTGGAGCCGGGTGTTGTGTGTATGTGTGTGTGTGTGTATTTCTAAGAGTTGATTAAGGTTCATATGTTACATTTGTCATTGGGTCTCATTGGTCTCTTTCTAGAAAAGTCACTCTGCTTTTCTTGTTTTCCCTCATGAGAAGATTTTTTCTTTGAAGAAGCCAGGTTATAATATCCTACATTATGAATCTGTCTGCTGGAGGAGATATGTGTGTGATGTTTTTAGTTTCTCCTTTGCCTATGAGCTAGATAGGTTAGGTGTAAAGGCTTTATTAGATTCAGGTTAAATATTTTTGGCAAGAATACTTGAAGGATGATGTGGAAACTCCATACTGTGTCACATCAGGAGGCACATAATGTCGGTTGTCCCACTTGAAACAATTCTGAATTTGACTGCATGGTGAAGGGGGGCTTCATGAAAGTGTTAGCTTGATACTAAGTCATTTATATCACACTATGCCTCAGGTGTAAGGGGCTTGTTATCTGTACAAATGCATGCCAGGAATCCCAAGCTATTTCACTTCTCTGGTCTTTCCTAACACTCCCTTCTCCATTTCTTGCCATGTTCTCTTTCCTTTAATTCTTCTCCCCCACTTCTGTGGGGGCTTGCCTTCCTAACCAATCATGCATTTTCCTCTACCACTGAAGTAATTCCTGACATTCCACTATACAAAGATGCTCTGAACTTAAATACATGATCATAGCTCATGTTCAACTTTCAACCCCAAGTTTACTAACTATTAGAATGTGCCATAGACACAAAGGCAGTTTCTGCCAAATTTGTTTCGTATGTGACCTCTCATGGTAACACATAAACACAGTTACTGATAACTCTAAGGCATTCGAAGTCTCAAGAGCCAAAATCTGCAGCTAATGAGAGTGTTCCCACTAAGCAACGCAATGCACACCAAAGGAGCATTTACACAGTTGTTTCTGCAATTCATTCAAAAATCTACCTACACCACCTCGTGGAGCTTTGTTTGCAAACTAACTATAGCTAGAAAGCACACATATTTTCCAGCACCTCTGTAGGGACACGTCTTACATACTATTGACTATTTGCCAGAAATGTATTTTTTAATGTCTCGATCATCCTAACTACACGAATTACTGGACAATCATAGGCACGCAGCAACATTTCTCAGTAACAGTAAGAGTGTTTTCTTGAAAACAGGTCTTATTTTGAAGCTGGGTATTAGTGACTACACATGCAAAATAAATTAAGAACTGAGATCATTGTCTGGATCATTCTGACCAGAAGTCAGAAGAGTATCCAGATAAGGCAAAAGTATTCCACGGAGTTTGAATTATTTGGGGAACTCTACCAATTATCCAGCTCGCTTTGACTGTACTGTCCAGCTTACGCTTGAAAGTAAATAGTTTGTTTTTATCCTTTCTAAGTTCGCAATCCTCAGCCTACTATTATACAAAACTGGTAAGTTTGTTAATACCTCATTTTCTTGCTTTTTAGGCTCTGTGTCCAACTTGGAAATTAGGGAGAAAGATACTGGGCACAGAGTTTTAAAAGGACCTGCCTTTTCCTTTCTCATGACCAATCTAAGCTGGAATGGCTGAACAATGCAAATGGCACCAATATCACCCTCTCTCTCCAAGGCTACTCTGGGGCAACATTGTGAAGTATGAAGTTTATCTTCAGCCCCACTATCCCTACCAAAACCTGACCTTAGCACAAAATCCAGTCTTTACTTCTAAGCTACATTTAAATTGATGATGTTCCTTCTCCAAGAAGCATTTGCTTAAACCTGGTCTTCAACTGAGGAATGAAAAGGTTCCCTTCAGTGAGCATTTCAGGTATCTGTAGGCAGACAACAAAGGTGGTGTTTGGGGGATCAAGCCTTCCTTGCTTTACTAAAATAACAGGACATAAGCAATCACCTACTCTATTTTTAAGGTTGACTATCTGGATAGATAAGTACCTTCTGAGCTAATATTTGCAGAGTTCTACAACATTTGCAAAGCAGACACATTACATGTCTCATCTTGACAAACCCCCATATTCTTATCTCTACCTTACAGATAAGGAAGCTGGTCTCCTAGCACCTACTGCTGGGGCCATAGCCCTAGCCAAGACCTTTAACTCTATTCACATGGGTTCTCTTTTCTAGCTGGGTCTATAAACCAATTTTGTTTTACTGCCCCAGAAGAAAGATTACAACCCTACCATACACTTGTCTAGTACCTAAAAAGCATTTTCTAGGTTTCTAAAGCAGTAACAATGGACTCTATTACCTACAAATACTTCACACACACACTAATTTTCTAATAATCAGGTAACAACAGAGGAATAATAATACATTTATCTCACCGACTCTTCTCATGGGGGATCCAAACCATATGAAATGACAAGAGCAGAACCACAGGAAAAAGCCACAACATTATCATGTGATCCCAAAGCAAGTAGCACAACATGGTTGGGGTAGAAGAACCAATATATTTATATTGTCTTTGCTATGTATATTCAACAGTGAGTTTTAAAGAAAACTCAGCCTTTCTCTCACTTTATGATATACATATATCCCTAAAGTGGCGTGCAAATTCAATATTAAAATGCACGTCAAACAATTCCTGCAGTGCCATGGTAGTTACGAATTTTTATTAGCAGAAAGAAGATGCCAAGTTATCACTGCACAAAGGGGTAAAAATTCCTCTGTACCTACAACCTACAAACTGTTGCAAAAAGGCATAAATGTTTTCAAACATCTTTGCAGAATACATCTCACATACCATATCTCATGCCTGACTTATTTTATTCACAGATCACCTTAAGTGAAAAAATATATAAACAGGCAATCATGGACTTTTGGAAGCATTTCTGGAAGATCACTACTTAATATTATAGACTGAGTTCAGCAAACTTTTTCTGTCAAGAGGTTTACAGGCATTATTTCAGGATTTGGGGACCCCATGATCTCACCAACACTACGTAACTGTTGCCAACAGCATGGAAGGACAGACAGTATGTAAATGAATGGATGTGGCTATGTTCCAATAAACCTGTATTTACAAAAAATGGGCCCAGGGGTCAGTTTGTCAACCCCATCTATTGAAAACCATTTTGCCAAGTCTGGCTTTCCTATTAAAATGCCATATCTACAATGCATTACCCAAATGGGCGGGGCAATGTTGCTTACCTGTGACCCAATGGTTTCCTGGAAGCACCGGCCAAGCTGCGTCTTAGCAGCTACAGGGTAGACGTGGGGAATGACCTGCTGGTGAGAGTACGTGGAATGTACGGTCTGGGTCTTCTGGACAGGAAGCCCTTGGTAAGAGATTTGGGATTGGCCCGCTTGAGCTTCTTTTGTCTTCTGGCCTGTTGGGCCATCAATTCTTGAAACCTGATGTATCTGAACTGAAGCCTCCGGAGGGTGTTTCACATGGATATTGACTATGTTGGGAGGAAATTTCACTAAAAGAGATTAGGAGAAAATTTTAGTCGTGAATAATTAACAAGTGAGTCAGCATGAGGGCAAATACAGACACCCACATAAACTTTATAGTACACCTAGTGTGTATGTATTTTTGCTGCACAGCCATCAATTCTGGAGAATAAAAGGGTACACTCAAAACACAAATTAAACCTGGATTTGTGTCTTTTAAAGAGTAAAACTGGATGTATAAAGAGACATTAAAACCTTTCACAGTAACACATTCATGAGACAAGAATATTCTGGGGGGGGGGGGGGGGCGGGGCGCTGCGTGGCTCAGTCGGTTAGGCATCTAACTCTTGATCTCAGCTCAGGTCATGATCTCGATGTTCATGTGTTTGAGCTCTACATCGGGCTCTGCGCTGATGGCACAGAGCCTAGTGGGATTCTGTCTCTCCTCTCTGCCCCTCCCCTGCTTGTGCACGCACACGCATGCGCGCTCTCTCGCTCCATCTCAAAATAAATAAACTTCATGCTGCCTGTGGTCACAGGTGGGTACACTTTATCAAAGGACAGTAGTAAAGGCTCAAGAGTTTACTTTTGCATTTCTCAATGTTTCTATTGCCAAACTTGTAAGATTTACCTTTCTATGTCAAAAGAAGAAATACAGTTCCACAAGGCATAATTCCCTTATCCTGAATGTCATGGCATGTCCATACCTGTGGGACTCCTGAACTATGGAAACTACTTACACGTGATATTTTATATCTGTATTTACTTTCTGCAACTTCCAAATAAAATTTCATCTTCTGATGCTAACTAACATTCAAGTTTTAAAGACTAAAGGCCTTAACACTTCTCTGACCCCTTTTCAAAAATTGTTCATGTGTAAGAGATGCCAGGTTTGAAAGAATGAGTTAGTCATAGAATTTCTAAGCTCCAAGTGACCTACTTTACCTTCCTCTACAGATGAATAAATTGAAGCCCAGTGAGGTTAACTGATTGTTTATAACTAAAATCGAGTGCTCTTCAACTACAAAATAAACTCAATACTCACCAACAGGTACTAGGCAATCCACTAGCTCATTAGTCCTATATGAGTCTGAACACTGCCTTGCTCATCTTTCTATTTCCTAGGCCCTGCCAGAAACATGAATGTAACAGCTCTGGGTGCTAAGAGCCAGCATAAAAGGATGGGCTCCTTTTTACTTTATTTCCTAGATACTAAATCTCTATGGCCTAGAAAGTACTGCAGTCACATACCTGAGCCCATATTCTGTCCCTGCCACCATTTCCCAGGCCACAGATCACATACTTCTTTCTGTTTCAATACCAGTCCCACCATCTGCAGATACGTGCTTCCACATGAGTTAGGCAGTTAACAGACATCTGATGAATGGGCAAAAAGAAAATAAATAACCTTACCTTTGACTCCTTGTTGGCTAGTCATGGTCAGAGGCAAGGTATGTGTAGAGTGGACGACGTGCGTTCCCAATGCCTTGCCTGACTGCTGAGAATGCTGGTAAAGTTTAGGCACACTGGCACCATGGACTGGGATCTGACAAAGCTTCCCTGTGAAATTTGGAGGGCACTGGCATTTGTCTCTTGAACTGCACTGGCCACCATTCATACATGGAAGATGGCAAATTACTACAAGGGAAAAGAGAAAATGGGGAGACGTGGGTAGTTTCTGAAATGCTAAGTAACAACCAATCAACAGAATCCCCAAAACCCACAGCCCATGATAATCATCATATTCCTGATTACTTTAGTAACAGTCAACAAAGAAGTCACTACACTATGAAAACAATGGACTATTACTATCTTTTTCTTCCCACCTAAAGTCATTTAACTCTCCAATTGCTTGTGGTTGTTCTCCCTGACAAGGGAAAGAATTGAAAGTAGCCACTCAGGATTATTATCTATCACAGTGTCCTTTTCAGTATCTGCTGCATCCTATAATTACCTTGATTTTGTAGTGTATTACTTGTTTGTTAACTGTCTCCATAGACTATAAAGTCCTTGGGAAAAAGTGATCTGTCTAGCTTAGTGATTTTTATATCCTCAGCACCTAGAATATTTCCTGGCACATAGCAGACATTATTTCCTCAAAGAATAAACAAAGAAACAAATGAGTGTTTAAAGCATCTCTTGATACGGGTATTCTCTTCGTAAGACATGGAACTAAGTGCTACCCAGAATCAGGGAGGAGAAGAGCCTGAATCCTGCTTTATAGGAATATGCAATCTCCTTGGGATAGACCACGGTGAAACTGAGAAGTACCAGAGTGATTAGTAGTATGGGCTTTAACTGATTAAGAATAAAGAAAGATAAAAGGACACATGGGGTAAAGAATTTTAAGAAGAGTTTTAAATTCTGGCTAAATTCAGCTTTTAGTCAACCTCCTAATTAACTAAAATTCTTCCTATCAGCCTCTTAACATAATCAGACTCCTACCAACTTGAACAGTAAAAGTGCTTCAACTCCATTTCCCTCCACTTCTACTCTCTTTTAAGTCTTCTCCTCTTTTAAGACCAACCTTTCAAAAGAACTGCCTTGACACACTACCATCTAGCTTGGACCAGGCTGTGCTTCCCTCTCCCTACCTCTCTTCTACATGACACTACTCTTACCAAGATCACTCACGGGCTCCATGTTGCTAAACCCAATAGATGGATTTCATTTTTCCCTTGGTTTCCATCACATCTCACTCATCTATTTGTGCTCCTTCCTCTCAGACCATTGCAGAAATATTCTTTGCAGACTCCATTTCTATGCCTTTTAAGTACTGGTATGCTTTAAGGCTTATTCTTAACCTCTTGTCCTTACTAATTCTACACACGCTGTTTCTATGATTTTACTGTGTTAGATGGTGATGTCATACAAATTGGTATTTCCTAACCAAAGCTTTCTGCTGAGTTCCAAACCGTCTACTACAAGGTACCTTCGTGTAGATATTCCACACGTGACTCAAACTGGAAAGGTCCAAAATCGAACTCCTCACCTTCCCCCAATACTTCCATTCACCAAGTGGTCCTTAACAGAAACCAGACTGCTGCTCCCCCATTTCACCCATCCAAACGTCCAGGCCTAGAACTCCTCCCTTGTCAACATTCATCAAGTACCTCCATTTCTCTCTCATCACAGGACCTCTGTTCCTTGTGAAGCTTTATCACTTATAAATCTCACCTCATTCTCTTTTACTCCACTACACTGACTTTCATTCATTTCTTCAGTTTGCAGAGAACCTCTTGTGCTTTATCCACCCTGTGTCCTTGGCTTGAACCCTCTTTCCCTTCTGTCCCCCTCAGCTACCTAACTCCTATTTATCTTTTAGACTCTGTTTAACCCTCACCTCTTCTAAAAGCATTCCCAATTGTCCTTCATCTGGGTTTGGTACCCCTCCTCTGGACCTCCATGGGTTCTCATTGGCTACTCATCACAAGTAAGCTCACTGAGCTTACTACTGCATGAGTTAGTTGTCTGACTATCTTTCTGTATGCCTCATTCAACTAGAGTTCTGCGATCACGGGTTTCCTCTTGGTATGTTTTACTTCCAGCATGTAGTTCAGCTTTTGGAAGAAAACTGGAGAGGCACCTGGGAGGCTCAGTCAATTAAGCATCCAACTCTTGATTTCGGCTCAGGTCATGATCTGACGGTTTGTGAGACTGAAACCACGTCCACCTCTGTGCTGAGAGTGTAGAGCCTGCTTGCAATTCTCTCTCTCCCTCTCTCTCTCTGCCCCTCCCCTGCTCTCTAAATAAATAAACAAACATTAAAAAAAAAGAAGAAGAAAGCTGGAGATCAATAAAATACTGGATGAAGCAATGAAACAATTCATGCCTACCACTTTGGCAAATACCATTCTAGGCGCCACAGAAGATTCAGTCCCTGCCCTTCAAGAACAAAAAAAACCTGAGGAGCTAATACATGGTAACTATCATTACAGATCAGCATATAAGTGACAATCGGAAAATATAAAATGTAAATCCTGTGGAATATCAGAGAAGAGAAAACTCATTTCTGGGAAAGTCATAATAGACTTTACAGGGATAAGTCTTTGGGACTTTGGGATAAGTCTTTGAAACTGGGCAAGATTCATAAACACAGAAGTGCCTTTTGGGAAAATAATATGTGTAAAGAAGGAGGCAGGCATATTTGGGAGATAATGAGTATGGCTGTCTTGTTAAAACCTTGGGTTCCTGAGGCAAGGGGTCAAGTGATACAATGGGTTGAGTCAAGTCAGACAATGCAAGCTCTTAAAGTCCTCCTGGTAAGAAGTGTGGGTTTTATTCTACAATCAGTAAGGGAGCTCGGAAGCTTTAAGGAGAGAATTCAGGAAGACTTAAAGACTGTTCCAGGAAGACTCCTCTTGTGATGGCATGTGAGAGTAGTTGGAATAGTGAGTGAAGGTGGGGAATTCAGTTAGGACACTACTTGAAATACAAGTTGACAAACACCCAGATTAAGATCACAGCAATGAGAACAGAGTCATACACAAATATAATGATAGAAGGAGAAATCAGTACAGCATGGAGATGGGACACAGGAAGTGACAAACGGGCTGCAGAAGAGAGGAGACAGCGGAGGAAGAAGGAAAGAGCCAGGAAAATGACCAATGCAGCTGCCTAGAAACTGTGTCCGGGGCCTGCCCATGCTGGATGGAATGTGACATATGCTTTCTCCAGTGCCTGAGGTGCTAGGGAAGAGAAGTCAAAGCTGACTCCATGTTGAGTCAAACACTTGATTAGTCCTAGTTCACTTCTGATTTCAATTTCTAGAACACTTGGCTACAGTGGGTGTGCTCAACATGTAATGGGCAAGGAGAGCCAGGCCAAGATTTAAATGTACTACAAACAATTGACCAGAATAAGGCACTCTTCACTTTGCATAGTTCCAGTACTCTTGGATCTCAGTGGCCACAGTTTAGTTACGTAACACCAGTCTCCCCAATGACACAGTTCCAACTTTAGTTGTCACAGTGTATTAATGCTGAATTACATAAAGCACAAACTACTGCTAGCTTTTTCCTGCGTGAATGACACTCGTGGAGCACGAGCTCTCATCAGTTGTGCTTCTTCCAAGTCTGTCGGCAACTGGTCCCGGCACATATATTGTTCAATTCGTGCACAGACAGCAAACAGGGAGGTGCGTTGCCCCCTCATCTCAGGGTAATAAACTCATAGGACATTTTTACACAAGTGCATAATCAAAAGAGGGTATGGGCCAACACAAAATCAAAGTGTAATGAAAAAATAAAAAGTGGTAACAGTGGAACTGAAATTGGAAAGTGGTGATGAGGGAAAAAAATGAAGATGTCCCAGAGGAAGTGACATGGAAGGAACGCTCAGTTCACAGCTGTGAAAGCACCAAAGATAACGTGTTGGGAGTGGATCCAAACTCAGGAAGGACCAGGACAAGTCACTGTGGCAGAGAAAAGATACTCCACGTCGTTAAGTTACACAACGAGATGGAAGCAAACTATTCAAACTACTCTTTTTTTTTTTTAATTTTTTTTTCAACGTTTTTATTTATTTTTGGGACAGAGAGAGACAGAGCATGAACGGGGGAGGGGCAGAGAGAGAGGGTGACACAGACTCAGAAACAGGCTCCAGGCTCCGAGCCATCAGCCCAGAGCCTGACGCAGGGCTCGAACTCACGGACCGCGAGATCGTGACCTGGCTGAAGTCGGACGCTTAACCGACTGCGCCACCCAGGCGCCCCTCAAACTACTCTTGATAAGTTCTACTCAAAGAAATAAAACACTAATTCTTAGTGTTTCTAACATTTTAAATTAGAGGGCATTAACATTAGTTGCACTTCTTTTTTTGCATTCCCCTATACATTTATAACTTACAATGAGGAAGCTTTCATGTTTTGACAAAAAAAATTTAAAGGTCACGGAACTGGTCATTTTCCTACTGATTATCAAGGTCATTTTGCACAGTTTCAGTCTGCAGATCCTTTATTTGGTCCCATAGTAGCATGTAAGGTAGATTCCCTAGGATCTATACTAAAATAACTTCATCTCTGTCTGTAACCATCTTTTCTCTTCAAAGAAACGTTAACCAATTCACTTCCGTGAGACATTTCTCGTATCAACAGATTTTGAAATCTAATATGAATTTAATTAGTTTTGTTTAAATCTACCTTTAAAACCCTGAGGCAGGTTTCACATAAGTGTTTCAAGGATGCACCAGTCTAAGGGGATACAGCAATAATCCAGAATAGAGGTCTAGTAATCTTGTGTGTCTCTCTCTGTTCATAAAGGAAAGTTTCTGCCTGACTTATTCTAACCAGTGAGAGGACACTATTTATAACTATTTATGATTGAGAGGTAAACTATCTATTAGCCTGTTCCAGCATTTTCTAAAATCTAAATTACAATATCAAATTCTTTGCCTCAATTCAGTAACTACACATTCAGTGCTTTGTGGCAGGCACTCTTTTTATAGTTCAATAGTCTTTTATGTCAAAGAAAACAAATTTAAAAATCAATCTACAACTTCAGGATTTAACTATGAATGGTTTCTTTCTGTTTCCAAATTCACGCCGCTCTCAAAACAATCATCTAGTGATATACAGTCTGTGCTGCCAGTGTTCTAGAAAAATCTCAACACATGAAGAGGAAAAAGAGTAAGTTATCTTTAAGGCTGACTTGAGAAGGCTGGTTGTAAGTCTAGCTATGGCACATATATTTTAGAACGTGTAACCAGGAGGCGTAACGCAGAATGCTAAGAAATCCCATCTCCATGGCGGCCTGACATTTTGCCGGCCATCACCATAATTCACGATACTGCATCACATGGCCACCTAGGACCTACTGCAAAGAACAAGAAAGAGGTATATGGGTCCTCGGCCTGTTACTCCAGAATGTGTGATTTCATGACAACCACTCAATGTATCTCACAGTACTACTATACCAGGTCAAAATGAGCCAAAGGCTCCATGTTGGAAGAACAGGAAGTTGGAGGTTTTAAATTTGTCAAGTATTTGAGTGTGTTCCACCATTCCCTCTGGTCTAGAAAACAACTTGCAGTACTCAAAAAATCGGGATGACACAACAGTCACATTTTGCGCCACAAGCTGGAAGTTCAATGGATAGATATTAACGATTTGTATACAAATATGCGCCAAATGAGTTTTCTCAAGACGCATACTAAAAAAGCCATATTCTCTCTTTCCTGTTATCTCAGTTGACTATAAAAATACTTGAGCTGCTTGTCCCCAAAAGGTGCCCTAGGAATGTACTTGACTTTCCTGCAGCAACATCCAGGCGCCTCCACCCACCCCCTTGATTCTCGTGCCAGCAGACAGACCGTTTCAAGTTATTGCGGCTAAGGCGGGACAGGGAAAACAAACCTCTATCTGAAGAAAAACCTACATCTGTCATTTCACAGAACAGACACACACATGACTTTGATTTGAAGAACTACTTAAAGTTTCCCACTTGTCTCTGATTAGAAGAATAATGTTCCCTTAAAGGGTTTCAGCATTTTTGTTGCTATCCCTTGGAGTATTTAACACACACACACACACACACACACACACACAATATTTTTAGAAAGTAAAAGTTATCACTTTATTTCTTCCCCCAAACATGCCTACACTTCCAGAAAGTGGGTGAACAGTGTAGTTGCTTAAAGCTTTTGGGTAACAAACATTAGATGATAATTAGATGCTACAAACTACACTTTAAGAACCTAGTCCACTGTTTTATTTATATATATAAATAAACAACTTGAATGTTTGCCTTTGAATTCAGTAGGCAGCACTAGAAAACAAAACGAAAACAAACAAAACAAAACCTGGAGCTGAAAGCGAAGATGCTGGTCACATCCTTCTGACGCCAGAAAGATGGCGAACTGAGGGGGCCTAGCCCAACACAGGAGCCAAGGGAGAAAGCACAGAGATTAGTGGGCATTTACTAAAATCTAACTGTGGGTCTTATTTACGGAATGTAGAGATTTACAACTGTTGTGTTCTAAAATTGCCTACAGCCAGTTCTTGGTTATCTGTCCACTAACTTCTACTGACTCCCAGACTCCACCAAGAATACATGTGAGATCCAGTGGCCAGAACAACCTGTCCAAGGAGGTGGTCTTTAAGCCTAAGAGGAGAAGAATCCAGTGATGTAACAAGCTGGCAGAAGAGTGTTTGCAAAAAGAAGAAATAACAGGAGCCAAGATCCTGAGGGCTTAGAAAGACCTAGAACCCAAAAGGAGACTGATGTGGCACAAGTGTGGAAGGCCAGGACAAAGTGAGAATATCTGGGGTGGAAGGACCAATACAGGTCAACTTCCAGTCTCTTCTCACAAGGATATAGGGCAACCAATAAAAGTAGATACAGTGAAACAGAAAAAGTATAAATAAAAACTTACAGCTCAGGACCAGGGCAGATAGCAATTACAGGAGTCTGAACCAGGCAAAAAGAAAGAGGAAGGGTTAAGTAACAAAAAGTAGGATCTTCTATTGTATACACATGAAATGTGCACTGTAAATGTGCATTGAGTTCCTGGATCTCACTTTACATTTTTCAGTAACTATTTAGCTAGATTGAAGTTAAATTCCAGAAGGTTTAATTTAAAACTCATTAAATATAGAATCATTCCGTTAGTAAGAGGATTTTTTTTAACATGTGAGAGAAGAGATCCGTGCTCTTGGTAATACGTGCAAACGGGAAAAACAGAGTCCAAAGAAACCTTAGGCAAAAGGACAAAGCTCTTGTTAAAAATGTGCCCACCACACTCTCCCCACCAGAGGGAATCTCTTTGTTTCACCTGCTTCGGTAATTAGGAAGACCATATGCATCCCATCCCCACTTATCAAATACTGGCATATGTTACCGGGCTCCAGTTAAAGGCAATGCAGATCTCAACAAATGCAAAATATCAACCTTTAAACAAACAAGAATTCCAAGAATGTCATTAGTTTTTAATGCTGTGTGTGTTAGCAAATGCTTCAGTACCCTGTTCTGTTTATAATCCAGGAGATTCGAAGCCATGCCATACACATGCACTCTAGAGCTTCCAATTTGGGATGAAGCCATTCATCATCTCAGCTTTGTTTATGGCTTTCTGTTCCTTTATCATCAACCTCACCAAAGCAGCGAGCTATCAAATGTGATCTGCTCTAATACTCTGCATAACCTAAAGAGTTCCACTTACCGAGGATATCACAAAATTCTATTTCATACCCTTCACACACAGAAGCTGTCAGTGTAGCTATCTCCTAAAAATTCCCAAACACCAGGGCTCTTTAATCCTTAGAGGGGGGCGGGAAACACAGCAGCATTTGCAGACTGCAAAGTAAACACAAGAATCCTAGACACCTTGGGGTGGGTGGGCATCCTATAGAAACAATCTTTGAAAACTGAAGCAGATTTTTTCATTTTGTGGGTTACGGTGTCCCCATCTGCAAAAAGGGACAGCTCCATGATCCAATCTACAGGGGTTTTTTCCACTCCTGAAATTCTGGTTCTCAAAAGTCTAACCAAGTTAGTTAACACAGTGCCATCCAGATCTCCTCATCTCATCTCCTGTGAATGGCAGGACTTAAATTTTAAAATGGGAAGAGCGTGTATCCAGACCCTTGCAATTTGCATAGATGTGACTGAGGTTATTCTGTTAAGTGGTGTATTTTACTGAATTATAATGCATAATCAGACACCAATTCAAATGTAAGTTTCATTCTTATTGCCAAAGCAGTTAATAAAATGCTCATGGAGTTAAGAAAAGCAGACTTCATTTGGGAGAATTATATAAGCATACCCCTTTGGGGAAATGGTAATCCTGCCCCCCTAATGGACAGTGCAACAGGTTTCATAAACATGGTAACAGGCTTCATCCTCAGAGACCCTATATTCTACAACAGTACCGCTGCAAAAATCTGCATAGAACCAATGCCATCATAAATAGTTATAAATAGTGCCCTCTCACTGGTTAGAATAAGTTGTATATTAAGTGCAGCCTGGCATTGTCTTTGATATCATTGCAAAATGCTTTCCCAAGAACCAAGCAAAACCACTTAAGCCTTGTAGCAAGTACTACCGCTTAAGCTACATACAACAGCATTACAAATAAAGGTTAAAACCTTTTTCATTTATTTTATGCTAATTTGCAAGCTCTGTGGTGTCTCAAGAGCCCAAATTCGTACTCTCAGTAAGTTCAGTACTACCTGCTTGTTATTTGCCTATTCCTGAACCTCAGGAAAGGACTTAAATTAAATCTGAATTTAGAGTTTTAAAATATTTGCAAAGTCAAAGCCTTGACAATACATATCTGTCTTGAGGACACGGAGTTGCATTAAAACCTCTGACATCACAGCAAATCCAAATTCTTGCAGCCCTTGAAAGTCTGGTTCAAATGTGGCCTCCAAAAAGGGAATGGTCCTCCAAAGAAAGGAGCATGGTGCATAAGAAGAAAGAATTCTAGAGCCATTTGCCAATTCACGGGAGCACCTAACAACTTGTGTCACTTATCACTCTGCCTTGTATTAGAATCATTTTTTGTTCTTCCTTCTTGTACTTGATTTTGAAAATGGTAGGCAAGAGGCCATGGTGTTCTCATCTTTGCATCCCCTGTATCTCACTGCATGGTATTTTACAGATAAGAACTCATAAAAAAGAAAATGCACATCAATACCCTAAAAATTCCAAATGTAAAAGAACACAATATGTATACATCTCTTTAGACATTCTCTTTCTTTTTTCTTGATACATGGTAACTTTAGCATCCCCTGTAGTTTCCATCTTGGTTCCAGGGAGCACTGAGGTTTCCACAGAGGTGCTAGAAATTATCTCCCAAATAACCTAATCCAACCACTTTATCCTACAGATAGTGAGCTACAGAGACTGCTGAGTGTCCTTAGGGCATCATGGCTGGGTAGTCACAGAAACGGCACAAGAACGCAGGTGTCCTAAATCCTGGTCCTGTGCTCTTGCCACACAGCCCTTAGGAGGGAAGACCCAAGAGATGTCCCTCAAATCTCACCACACAACACAGTCTTATCTCAAGCCCCTTTAAATTCTTCTTCCAGGGGTGCCTAGGTGGCTCAGTCGGTTAAGTGACCGACTTCTGCTCAGGCTATGATCTCATGGTTCGTGGGTTCAAGCCCTGCGTTGCATTCTCTGCTGACAGCTCAGAGCCTGGAGCCTGCTTCAGATTCTGTTTCTCCCTCTCTTTCTGCCCTTCCCCCACTTGTGCTGTGTCTCCCTCTCTCAAAAATAAATAAACGTTAAAAAAATGTTTTATAAATAAATAAATTCTTCTTCCAGAGGCTTGTTTCTCATAATTGATCATAATAGGGTTTGCTAATAAAGCCTTAACACAGATGGGAGGGTTTATCTTGTTGCAGATGAGGCAGACTCATGAACTTTTCCAGGGATCTAAATACATAGGTTGAATCACACCAGGGATCCTTGTTCTTTTAATAGATACATGGGTTTTCGGGGACATCAGAGGACAGACATCAGAGGAAGACTACGGGCAGATTCAAGAACACTGAAACAAAAAGGGAAATGAACAGGACTCGCTGCACAGCATTACACAATTTCCATCACTGAGAAAGTTCGACTGCCCAGTGCTGCTCGATCACTTGTCCCCAATGAGCTCAGAAGTGAAGGCTAGAAGGTCAAAAACTAATGTCTGCTCATTCAATGAGGATTTAATGTAGATCTACCAGTGGCCATGTCCTATTCCAAGCGCTTGGCAAACGTAAGTCAACAACACAAATTCCCTGCCCTCCTGGCACTTAGCTTCTGTCATCTATGGTCCTTGTGAGAATCTGGGCATAAGCAGAATTGCTTTAGGGCCCAGGAGCCAATCAGCAGGACAGGGTCGGAGAAAGAGCTGCTCTCCCAGTTCTGCAGGCTACTATCACCTGTCTGGCTCTTTCATGGCATGTGAAGAGGCGTCAGGCAGGGCAGAGAGCTGGGGGTTCTGGAGAAGGGGAAGGGTAGGGTTCTCTCCTGGGGCTCCATCTGGAGTGGACCTCGAAGGGTCCTGACAGGAAAACCTGAAGGGATGCTATGTGGTGAATGCAGCCACCTGCACTAGTTGACAAGCGGGGCACACTCAGGGATTTTCAGATATACTCGCAGGGAGAATGGGGGCAGAGGGGATAAAGTTTCTGTGTCAGGAGGTGAGGGATTTGGGCTAGCATACTCTGGGTTTTTCACAATCACTATATTATCCATACCCATGAGCAGGCGAAACCCACAGGGACATCCAGGTGACAGGTATCATGACTATAGTTCACATTTGCAATCTTTTGTTACTACACAGCCATATTGTTCCCTGCTATATATTGCCATACAGCTTTAACATTTTTAGGAGCTACATAATATTCTATTAAGTTGACAGATGATAAATAACATAGCCATTCCTCTATTGGTTTAGACTGCATTTCTTTTTAACTATCACAAAGCTGCAAGGAACATCATCAAGGATATCTTAGTATTTATTGTCTCATGCATTAAATTAGTATTTATTGACTGTTTAGTATACACAAGGTAATGCGCTAGGTGATACGGTGAACAAGAAACACATTGATGAGCCCATTATACCACTGTATTTGCTTCAGCATGACAAGGACAAAAGAGCATAGGCATTAAGAGGAAGGGACTGGAACCAGACCTCCAGGGGGTACAAATCCCAGCTTCATCATCATTAGGGGTATGATCTTGGGCAATTTATTTAACACTTCTCTGTCCCCCACGTCTTCACCTATGAAGTGGCAATAAAAACTGTACCAGCTTGGCTGGGTTCTTGGCTTGAATGAGGTCATATATTCCAAGCACTTAGAAGTGAGCACACAGTAAGCACTGAGTAAACATGGGCCTCTGCAAATGAACATCAACTTTATGAATAGGGTGCAATGGGAATCATACAAAAGGGGAAACTAAACTAGCATTATGAAAAGGAAGAGACATGCATATCCTTATAACTAATCAGGTTATGCACTAAACTGTGTATTATTTCATTTGCTACTTTGTTTGTAGAATCTAGTGGAGTTGGTGAATTACTGAGTATATCAACAGATGAATCTTCCAGAAAAAACATATTATTAACATCAACAGCACCTATCATTGACATATCAAATTTTCATCTATCTTGTCAAAATTGGATTTCACTTCTAAATATTTCTACTAGTTTAATAGTTTCCAAATGCTCGCTTCAGAGCTGTAACAGTTTACCTGTGATCAGATTATACTATCACAATGCTAATTTTACGTGTCTTTGGTAAGGATTTTTGACATTTCCCCTACATACTTGTTTACTGTTTTTATTTCCTCTTGTTTGACCTGTTTAATTGTGTTTATATATTTTCTGTATCCCTTAGAGTCTTAATGATTTTAATTACTTTCATGTTTTATGGACAATAGATTTCAAGATCTTGTTTGTCCTTTGATGAAATAATCTTTATAAATGCATTTCCTGTTCCTTTTAGCTAAGTATTTTTTGGACACACATACTCTATTTTTTTCATACAATTAAGTTATTAAGCTCATTTCTCTCTGTTTCTCGGTTTCATTCCTTTAAAAGCTACTATACCTCCAAGTATCTGATAAATAACCTATTTCATGCTAGTTTGTTAGATTATTTTCGTCTCTTTTTTGCTTAATTGTATAACTCATTCCATCTGGAGTTTTTACCCAGGGGATAAATATGGATTATAACTGATTTTGCTTCAAACTGCAATCTAAATATCTTAATATTTGTTATTACATGAAACTTGCTTTCCCACTTTTTAAAGATAAGCAGTTATTTTGAATAGAAGGTTTCAAAATCAGGAAAACATAATGTGGTGGGGGGAAAAAAGAAAAGAAATGTGGCAGTTTAGGGTGGAGTTGGGGCTGGGAGACTGGGGAAGAATGGGGAAGAATGCAGAATAAACAGCAGTCGAGGCACAGGACTAACACAAGAGCGGAGAAACATTCCCTGTGAAACATGAAAGAAGAAACACACTGGGTAATAAAATGAAATGGGGTCTGTAAAAATCCAGGCAGATGCCAAAAGGGATAAATTCTGGGCAGACAATGTTTGGGAACCACTACTATAAACACAAATCTACATGGGCCGTCTACGGCTTCCTTTTATCCCCACCCTTCATGGATCATTACTTTCCCATGGCTTCCACCTAACTATAGGGCCACAGAGAGGATATGCCACAGTGAGGCTTATTTCTGTAGCCTCATCTTGTTTCTTTTAAGGAGCAGGGAACCCTTTCAGCCTTCTCCTTCTGAGTAGTAAGCAGTCATCGACAAGCCTCAAGGTCGAGATGCAGCACCAAGAGTCAAAATCACCACAATGAAGAAATTATCCATTCCAAAGATGATTGAATTATTCTATGAAGCTGTTGAAGGGACAGATATTTGAGAAGCTCAGTGTCAGATCTTTCTAGATCTGAACAGAAAACACTCAGGTGAGACAAACGGCTCCCAGTGGCTTCTTTACATACTAAAGAGCCCAGATAGATTGTGGCCCTTAAGCCTCGATGGAACACAAAATTGCCAGAGAAAAACCAGTTTAGAGGCCTCTCTAGACTGGTGGGTATGCTATCCCAAACAATGGTGGTCTCAAAGTTTTTACACACAGGTCACAGGCTGTAGACATAGGTGTAGACAGAGATTACCTACACTCAGAGTCAAAATGGGCTGAACAACCACCTGACCACGACCACTGCCGTCATGATTACACAGGGAGTTGTGACTTCAGTTAGTAAGGAAACTGTTTGACCCCTTGACTCTTAGACTCACAGGCCTTGTTTGAGGCTACTAAACTGAGAGATAAAAGAATGGGTTTTTACAAATACTAACTTTCAATTTTATAACCTGTTAAATTGAAAAAAAAATTTACCCAGGTTTTGTATCTTACACAGCATCCCATTTTTTTTGTTTTGTACCTGTGTTCAGAGAAGAATGAAAGCATCTAACAGAAACTAGAAGGTGCTCTACGGACATTATTATTTACACGAATGATACAAAAAAAAGTTCTCAGGTAGTTTCTCCTAGATCATTCCTACTGAGATATAGACTCATTTGAGCTAAAAGCTGAACACATCAATAGCCTGTATATTTCAGAGATTCTGAGGATCCCCTGCAGAAGACCTCAAAATCTAATCATGGCAGAAGGGCTGTTCTTGATCTAGCTCTTGCTACCTGTCTAGTCTATTTGAACAATGTTGCTGTCATGTTCTCTGAAGTTCCATTTATAAACCCATGCTCCCTCTCACATGTCTGGTTCCATCGAGGCTCTTTCCTCTCCCCTTCCCAACTTACCATCCCAACCCTAATACCTCAACCCAAGCCTCTAACTCTACCTTGTCACTGAGGCCTCCCATGATAACACGAGACAAGACTGATAGATCCCACTCCCTGCCACATGGTGACAGCAATGAATGTATGTATACAGCAGCCTGGCACAGACAGCAATGAACTGTAACTGTCCATGGGGGTGTCTGACTTCTCCAAAAGGTCATGAGCTCCCAGAGGGAAGAAATCCTGTCATGAGGACCGTTCCTCTCTCAGCAGCCCATCCCTAGAGCTTAGCAAATTGCTAGTCTCATGGTCAGTACCTGATATTTTTTGAATGAATAAATGAGCAAATGGAAATTTTTACAAAACATTTTTTGATTGTGAAGCCAAATGAATGCCAAATTCTAGATTTTTCAATAGTTCACTTTCCAATTTCTTAACTTTGTCTTAAACTGACCATCAATATTATATTAGTCATTTGCTTTTATGGTCTTTCCAAATCATTCGATTTAATTTTCATAAAAACAACTCCCTTTTTTGCACTCATTTTGACTGGTTTATATAATATTTCATTAAATGATGTAATTTCTAGTCAGAAACAAAAGAACTGACCCTTTGTAGCCATTCAACTCAGACCTGGGAGGTAAAGTGTGTGGGGTGAACTGTCAGGTAGGAAAATTCAGCATGTCATGGGCGTCGGTCAGTATATTTTTAAAAAGGAGTAAAGGGAGTTGGTTGATTTGGAAGGTTAGTTAGATGGTGGTAGTTTTAGAAAGCTTCTACCACAGACTGCTTAAAATCGCAGAGCAGAACTTTCCAGAGTCAAATGCTAAAGCTATTCAAAGCCACGTGATTCATTACTGACTGATGAGATGAGCCAAGATGTCTCCTTCCATTTAAGTTAAATAACCTGATATGTCAAGTTCAGGTTATTAAAATATGCCTATTCATTCCTCAGGGCTCCATATATACTTCCTGAATCTGGAACATTCCATTAAATCAAGACAATATGTATCAAAACTGACTTCCTGAAGATAATTCTTTCTAATCCCCAGTATTGGCCCATGGGTATGTTTCTAATTAACTCTCCTGAGATGTAGCTCAGCCTCAGACTAAGTTAACTTTTGAAACATCCTAGTGTACACACTAATACTCAGTTACCACAATAAAACAATTGGAGGTCTAGATTTTGTACAGGATAAGAATCAGAGACATGGAAGAAAAGTAAATTAAAACTACCATCATTAATCAGGACTAGAAAAATTTCCAAATCCTCCTGGCAACTTTCCTAAATAAACCAAGTATCATCAGGGAAACTACTTGGGTATACGAAGAAGAATTTCAGAAACTTTTCCCTAATATTCCTCCTGTTTCTCGTTTCCTTTTATGGCCTGTCAGACACTGAAGTTAAGGAAACTATATAAGGATGTTTTAATTCGGAATCAAAATGCACCACACAACGACTTTTACTGATAGACAATGAAATACTTCCACAAACTACAATCATTTCTCTGTAGTTCTGATAAACTAAAGCATTTACTAAAGTGATTTCAACATGAAGGTGAATAGTATATAACAGACCCAATCCAAACAGTAAGAAAAAGTCCACACGTTACTCTTAGAGGTGTACTTACTTTTAGCATTATGCTGTTCAGGTAGAGGTTATTTCCACAACTGAACTGGTAACTTGAAAAGGCTAATGGGGAAAGAGGGAAGCATTACACACCTTTTATATCTATTAATAGGTTAAATACCATTGGAGGGTGAAACCTATCAGATGCCAAAGATGTTATTTTCACAAACAAGCCATTTGGAACCAAACACTTTCACCTTTAAAATTCTGTTAATTCTTGGGGTGCCTGGGGTGGCTCAGTTGGTTAAGCATCCGACTCTGGATTTTGGCTCAGGTCACAATCTCACGGTTCATGAGGTCTAACCCTGTGTCAGGCTCCACAATGACAGGATGGAGCCCGCTTGGAATTCTTTCTTTCTTTCTTTCTTTCTTTCTTTCTTTCTCTCTCTCTCTCTCTCTCTGCCCCTCTCCAGCTCACTCGCTCCGCCCCCTCTCAAAGTAAATAAATAAACTTTAAAAAAATTATGTTAATTCTCTACCTGGAGCTGATGTATTAAGAAACTTTACCACATGATGTAAGCATTTTCCACAGGATTCACTTTTTTTTGATCCATTACTTTTATCAGGAAATAGATCCAGATATTATTATTATTATTATTATTATTATTCCTGGATGTAATAAAATCACCTTCACTACAGAGATTTTTTTCTGCAAGTTGAAAGTCTACTGTATCAGAAGATCTCTCTCTCTACTGGGAGCCAAGAGACATGAGTTCCAGGCCTAGGTCTGTATCACACAGCTAAATGACCTTCAGCAATTCAATCCAGCACTCCGGAACTTGGTTCTCTAATAAGTGAAACAATACATCTAACTGATATATGCATTTCCTTCTTGGTGCTAAACTTTTGTGGTCTTACAAGCTACAAAATGTTAAAGAATACTGCTCTGAGCCACAAACACAGGAGTCCATTTCTTCTCTGTCCTATAACCTGCACATTGTGACCAAGTCCTACTGTTTCTCTCTTCATCTTTTTTTTTTTTAATTTTTTTTTCAATGTTTATTTATTTTTGGGACAGAGAGAGACAGAGCATGAACAGGGGAGGGGCAGAGAGAGAGGGAGACACAGAATCGGAAACAGGCTCCAGGCTCTGAGCCATCAGCCCAGAGCCTGACGCGGGGCTCGAACTCACGGACCGCGAGATCGTGACCTGGCTGAAGTCGGACGCTTAACCAACTGCGCCACCCAGGCGCCCCTCTCTCTCTTCATCTTTAATAACTCTCCTGTTTACTTTTTTCTCTACATTCCCCAAGCTCAGACTACTCTGTCTCGTGTAGACTATGGCAAAGCCGTCTTGATTTTTCTTACCTCTCTCCATACTATGTCCAGAATGTACTTTCTGACATATATACTCAGCTCACTACCCTACATGGTTTTTCTGTGGCTCTCTATCACCTACAAGAAAAAAAAATTGTTTTCTCAATGGAATTCAGGTAAAAACCCCAGGGGGATAAGTGCCTCATGGGGGTTGTGGTAAAAATTAATGACTCTACTCATGATAATAGTGCATTGAGTACCAAGTGCTGCTGTCTCATCTCCAACAAGTCCTGCTTTGAGCATTTTTGACCACAAAATCAATCTACTTGTGATTTCTTGGAACACAGCACTCTCTCTTTTTCACCCATACCAATGCACCTGGCCAAATTCTGGAAGAATTTACCCCTTCCCTTCTTCCGTTGTTGGACCTCACCTCCATTTCATGTCCTCTCCTTCCGTGAAGGCTCCCTTGATCGCCCCCTGCAGGCCTAGGAGATCCTGCCTGTGCATCTAGAATGCCAAGGTAGGTGCCCAATAATTGTCAGTGGTTTAAATGAACTTCAGTGGAGTCAGCTCTCTAGCCGTCTGACAGAAGGCCAGAAGCCCCCTAGTTAAACTCTTTCTGGGTGTATGCATGAACCAATTAAGAATTCTTCCCAGTGCAGCTTTTTGTGTTTCCTTTTATTCCAAATGACACCAAAATAAGTAGAGTAAGAACGCTTGAAGGGAAGAGATAGTTTCCGCCAGCATTCCATGATATTTTAGACCACCTCCAGGGCTTCTTCCACGATTTAGAAAGCAGCAATTCCGGAAAGATTGAACAATTGTGCTCCCTTGGTCACAAGGCTCAAATAGGATCAGAACTTTTAATATTATACCCAGAATATTTTTAAACTTCATTTTGTAGTCTTTCCATAATTTTTAACATAGTGGAATATTTCCAATGTTAAGTGATGATTCAAGGTCTTTTAAAGCTTCCTATCTCTTAGGTCTAAAAGGAACACTCCCTCACTCTCTTTTCCAAAGCTCTTTGCCTTTGCTTCTCACATACATTTGTGCCACATCTGTGAATCTTGAGTCTAACGACAATAGATAGCGCTTGTCTGTATCTAGCAGGTCTCTTCTGAACCCTTCCTACAAAATACAACTAATTGCTCCCTTACACTGTTCTCCTTATAGGAAGCTTCTACTACCACGCAATATGTGTGGACAAACTTACAGCTTGTTCCTAATCTTCATGAGTGATTTAGGATGAGATCTCTTCCAGCTTCTAGCAAGCTGATCGACAGCCACACAGAGGAAAAAGACAGTGAATCTTATTTGTCAACTACATGTATAACCAATATGGTCCAGATTAGGAAAGCTTACACTTGATTTGAAGAACAAAATTTCTGCTTTCACTATTTGCATAAAACTGTACAGACTTCTTACAATTAAAATGGAAGATTCTAGTTTTCACAGCCCAGTACTCCATGGAAAACACAAAGAACAGAGATTGACAGAATTTTCCAATTATTATATATACAATCATGACATCTAGCCACAATTCCTACAAGAAAAATAATGTGTAAGGACTCATTTTGATTTTAAAATGTTGTTTGACCACTATATTTATACACTCTTTTGCATCAACCTATTGGCATACATATGAACAGATACAAATCGATTTAATAAACAAGCAGGAATGATAAACCTCATTCACCCTTTATTCTGACACCTTAAATTCAACACAACAGCCACAAAAGGTACAGAGGAATAATACTATTCTCTCCCTCCAAATTTGCTCTTCTGAGCTTGACAAAACAAATTATTCACCCGTGGCTGTCACTCTATTCTAAAATTGATGAGTATCCAGTAAGTTCTTCCACATGTGTTTCTCAGACGCCTGTGAAACTGTCAGGGACTGCTAGCAAGCATGCTCACTGTTACCAAGTCACTTCATTTCCATTTGAAAGGAGTAATTCAAAAGTCATGGGAGATACAGAACAAAGGAAGACTGAAAGAGGACCGTCTAGAAGTACAGAAGAGATTATATAGTAACTAACCAAATGATCCAAAATTTCTAAGATTGATCAGTAAAAGCTCTCATATGAATGTTTAGTCTAAGATGTAAGCTCTTCAATATGTCCAACATAAACCTGTTAAAAGGTGTCCACTTTGTTTATTAAAATATATTAACCCTTTTCAGCTAACACATCTAGTACATAAAAATGATGGCAATAATAGGTCTATCTTAAAATGCTTTTAGGCCAATATTGACATCATCTAATCTTTCACATGAAAATGTTTGCAGAAGGCAAGGACAATGAAGTTTCAATAAGGAAATGGCTATTTGCCCTCTATTTAAGGGAAAGATACTAACAATTGTTGGTCTTCTACTCCTTTTAGGGTATTATATTCATTATCTCATTTACTCCTTACAGCAACCCTGTGAGTGACATAGTTTTACACCAAACCATAGAAGAGATAACAGAGATTCTAAGACCTTTAATATTCTTCCCAAGGCACACCATTAATAAATGGCAGAATCAATATTCATAGTCTACCATGCTATCTCCAAAGTGTGCACATTGTCCTAAAACATTTTGGAGCAATCAAGAGGTGATGGAAAGGCTCAGTCATCATTGTTATGACTAGTGGCTGCTGCAAACACCCACGGAAGCAGCTGAATCCTTCTTAACACACTGCAGGGATCAGCCATAGGTAATTAGATAAAATCCACTTTCTATCCCTGAGTACTGCAAGGATCAATAATAATGAGGCAGAAATAGTTGCTACTAATCACAAGGGCCCAACATCTAATTATCAGTGTTGCCTATAATATGTAGTGACTCTCAAGAGAGCTGCAAAGGCCGATTTCTATCATAGGTCAACCACTGTACTGAATTCCCATCCTTTTAATAATGATTAGTATAATAAATTGAAAAGAACAAATGAAAACGTTGTGCCTCATCTGTAAAAGCTTAGAAGCTAGCTAGAGGAAACCAAATTTACACAGGCATTCAAGCTCTTGGGAGGCCCACCCAAGGACACTGACACAATCAATCAAAATATCTTCTTGGAAGGAGCAATGCCCGAACCACATGAAT
The DNA here is from genome assembly GCF_022837055.1 of Prionailurus viverrinus. NCBI lineage: Eukaryota > Metazoa > Chordata > Mammalia > Carnivora > Felidae > Prionailurus > Prionailurus viverrinus. Next base: position 114,092,312 of record NC_062563.1, read on the forward strand.
GACCCACTCCAAAGAATTCCGAGGCGCTTGGATTCCATTAAGTTCAAATTCTACTATTCATCTACCAACAATTAAAACAGGCAGGTCTCTTCAAGACCCTAATAAATTTTCTCCTTGTGGCTATAGAAATGGAAATTGTCCACAACTGTTATTTTTACAGTTGGATTGAATATTATAATTCTCTGGGTTGGGTACTTAAACTTGCAAGGCTTCACTTTTCTAATCAGTGAATGAGAATAATACACCTACTGTTCTGAGGAAGAAGAGATTATGTGACAAATGTTTACAACTATCCTACATGCACAGAGGGTACTTGATAAATGTTAGTTCTCCTTTCCTTCCAACTCTGGACCAGATTTTACCCCAGAGTTGTAAGTCCAGGAAGTTTTCTTCTGCAGCATGCTACTGAATTATCACACCAGAAGCTAAAGAAGCCTAAATTGGATCTGTGCATAGATCCAAGAAGCAGAGTCAGCACGTAGCTTCAGCAGAGACCTCCAAACACGAGCACGAACTGGAGCTCCCGTCTTCCTATTATTTAAACGTACTATTTAAGGAGTTAAATAATCAGACACAAAGATTAAAAAATAAAAGAGACGAGGAGACGTTCTTTCCCTAGAAATGGAACCAGGGATGCTGTCTTTTAAAGGCGGATGGGGGGGGCGCCTGGGTGGCGCAGTCGGTTAAGCGTCCGACTTCAGCCAGGTCACGATCTCGCGGTCCCGCAGTTCGAGCCCCGCGTCAGGCTCTGGTCTGATGGCTCAGAGCCTGGAGCCTGTTTCTGATTCTGTGTCTCCCTCTCTCTCTGCCCCTCCCCCGTTCATGCTCTGTCTCTCTCTGTCCCAAAAATAAATAAACGTTGAAAAAATAAAAAAATAAAAAAAATAAAGGCGGATGGGGGTGCTGGCTACGGTGGCTTTTTGGCAACTCAAACACAATCTCTTGGTTAAGTGGCTGCTGAATTGGCTAAGCCCGCACTTAGTAGCAAGTACAAGGTTCAGAGAAACTATTACCATTCCTTTAGCTGTAGCTCACAAGGACCCATATTTTTCCACTACTTGTGACAGGAAGCCCCTGAGTTGTAGCGTACATGGTGTCAGCAGGCTGCTCCTCTCTGTGAGGACTAGCAGGGCTCAGTCAAGGCCAAGGGGAGGGAGCCAAGCTAAATGCAGCTGTTGCTATATGGCCACAGCTCACCAGGCTGCAGCTTTGTTCCCTCACTCAAGAGAGGCACACTCGGGGCTAAGATTAAGCAGACCCAAGCCCCCCACATTCCCATCTCATTGCATTCTGTCTGGCCGTGAGACAGAGCAGCACAATAGACATTCCATCTTACCTTAACGGAGCTCTCCAAAGAAATGTGTTTCCTGCCTCATTACATGATGTGCTACACTAAGTCTGTGTCATCAGTTTCGTAAAAAAAAAAAAAAAAAAAAAAAAAGGTAACACTGTGTATTTCTACCATTTTGAAGACCAATAGATTTTTTTTTTGTCTTCACAGCTACCCAGCATTTAGGTACAGGTGGTACATTTGAAGGATCAGGGTTACAGGGGAGGGGAGAAGGGGAGAGGGGAGAAGAGAGGGGTAAGGAAAGAGAGAGAAAGAGAGAGGGGAGAGGAGAGACAAGTGGAAGATTCATTGATCTGTGATATCAAAAAGTTATTGCCAGGGGATTTTAGTTTATATCTTAAGTTCCAGAAAGCCAAAATGTTCTGGGTAATACATGTGAATCACTGGAAAGAAATCTTCCATTTTCTGGCTAAAAGGTGACTCCTTTGATAACCACAAAGTCATGAATCATAGATACTTTATTACTCGACTTCCTTTCAATGAGCTAAGAAAAAGTTACTCAAGACCCCCTCTAGGAATTAGTTAAGGAAAAGTGAGTCTCCTAGGCTTGAGCTCATCTGGGATGTCCTCTCTGAATTTCTCCCCTGGGTTCATTTCAGAAGATGGCATATAGCTGTGGCATCCAGTCTTAAGCGGGCCCTGCAGAAGGTGGTGTGGGCAGGAAGCTGCCTTCTGTGGCTGGGACAGGAAGGCCTGTCTGCCAATGTGCTGGGTTATTTCTTCAGCATGACTGCTTGCATTTTTAATTCTTAATGCTGGGATATCTGGGTTTGGTATTCCAAACATCACTCTCTATCTGAAGTTTACACAGTGTAATCTACTCACTGTTTTGTTGAGCAGAGTTTACATAATGACAGGGGAATATTCTGTTTTTGCATATATATATATTCTTTTTTGCGTATGGACATCCTGGCTTCCCTGAGGGCCTCTCATCTTGTTTGGATGGGAATGGGGCTGGCAGGAAGGACGAGAGCAGAATCCATCTCTGACACTCCCTCCTCACATACACAAACCACATCGGAAGTCACCAACCAAGCCGTGCCGTCTTTCGACAGAAGGCCACTTTAAGAAATCCCCAGACAGAAAACCTTAAACCTCAAAATCTCATTAAGCAATGCAATAAGAGTCCTAAATACGAGTCTGAAACAGAGCTCCCTCCCTAGCTGTGACCTTGAGGCAGCCCCCTTCTGTCTCTGGGCACCAGTTTTCTGATGGATAAAGCAAAAAGGGTGAACTAGATGCTGTCAGCTCTAAGGCTATCCCACTCATAGGACCATGTGGTACAAGTGTATGATCACTGGCTCTCAACTTTTCAGAAACACACCAATGAGAGTAAAGAAGCCACCTCTGGAATGACATTTTCCTTCCTTGGCTGCTGACGGTTTTCACAGCTCTTCACTCCCATACATGTAATAGCCACAGTTTAGTTCTTTCTGCAGTAACAACTTCTTAAATAAACCAAGACAATAACAAGTCTCTGGAATCCAAACACCTTTGATGTCTGACTTATAAATTTTTCAGCCTCTATAATTTTAAGGTTAAATTATATATTAAATTTCAAAGGCCAAGTACTTCAGAAGAGGGGGAAAGATTCCATGTGCTTCCCATGCATGCCCAGAGTCCAAATAAAAAATCTGCTCTTTAGTCACCAATGGCGTGCCCATCGGCTGTGTAAAATCTGTCATTTGTGGAACTGTGATATGTTTAAATTATTTATGAAAACCCCAAATAGCAAATTGCATTGAATCAAAGTTCTTCGGATTGTCCTAACATTTATTAAAGCTATTTACAGAAGACAATTTTTTTTGTACCAGACTTAAAACTGCAGCTAAGTGACATAAAAATATAGACACACTAGGCAATGCAATCAATTTAGGATGTTTTAAAGTTTAATGATGCACACAAGAAATTGCATATTAAATTGGTTACATTTGTTAATGCCAATCTCATATCTTACAGCATATTAAAAAATGCTTGGTGTTACAGTTAATGAATCACATTTGACTTAATCAAAGTGTGCCGTATGGTAATCAAGCAACTAATAACAACACTGAACATATGGACATTGCTCTGATCAGAAAGCATTCTTAAAAACCATGCTTCATTTAACCCTCTGAACAACTTTATGAGGTGGGCATCATCCTTCCCATTCTACAAATGGGAAAGAGGTTCACACACACATGTGACAGCACTTCAACCAAGACTCAAGATTCAGTGAACAGCTGGAGTCAGACGCAATGGACGAAAGTAGTATGTGGGTCTGTCCAAGCTCAGCAGAAAGAAGATGGGTCAGAGCCTTTGAACGCACTCTTTCCTCTGAACACTCCCAAGGCTTCATGCCAATGCTGACACAGAGGGGACTGAGACACCACCACGCACAGGGCAGGGCAAGGCCCTGGGTGTCAGAGGGAAGCCTAGCTGTGCTTACTCACTTGCTCTGTGGCCTTGGGCAAATTACTTAACTTCTCAGTACCTTAGTCTCCTCATCTAGAAAGTGAGAATAATGACCTGATGTTTCAGGGCCGTTGTAAGGTAAAGACAGAACACGTATAAAATGTCTAACACAGCAATGGACATACAGAAGGTACTCAATAAGTGGTAATTTAAAATTTCTGATCCACTCCAAAATATTTATATGCCCCTCATCAACAAAATTCAGGCTTAACCCTGGTATATCCCTCAGAGTTTGCTGTCTAGTACTGAAGAGGGGTCACAGCAATTAAAGAAGAATAATTCAGTACTTTGATTTAACAAAATCTTTATCAAAAATAAATTTCTCTATCAATTATACATAAGGAAGAAGAAACACACTGATAACTCTGATTACATAAAAAATTTTAAGTTTCTTCATGGCCTAAGAAGAAAAAAAAATACTATAAATATAAGTTAAAACACCAATAATTCAGTGGGGAAGAAAAACAGCAAAGGAGAAAAAATTTTGGACCAGTGGGTTCTCAACCAGGAGCAATTTTTGACCCCAGGGACATCTGGTAATGACTGGAGACATTTTTCATTGCCACATTTGGTGGGGGGGGGGGGGGGAGAGCTACTTGAATCTAATGGTTAGACACTTGAGATACTGTTAAACATCCTACAATGCACAAAACAACCCCTTGAAACAAAGAACCGTCCAGCCCAAATGTGAATAACACTGAGGTTGAAACCTACTATAGACACATGAAAAGACTCAGAGTTAGGGGTGTCTGGGTGGCTCAGTCAGTTAAGTATCCAACTTCAGCTCAGGTCATGATCTCATGGTTTGTGGGTTCAAGCCCCGTGCTGGGCTCTGTCGTGACAGCCTGGAGCCTGAAGCCTGCTTCAGATTCTCTGTCTCTCTCTGTCTCTGTCTCTGTCTCTCTCTCTCTCTGCTCCTCCCCTTGCTCATGCTCTCCCTCTCTCTCAAAAATAAATAAACATTAAAAAAAATTTTTTTAAAGACTCAGAGTTCAAATTGCTTAATAATCTGTATTGGAAAGAACGTGGTCAGACAATCTGCATTATTGGGAGATGCAAACCAGGGTTCTAAATCCAAATTTAAATCCCCTGTACTGGGAATGTAAGAGAGTTCAACTTTTATAGCAGATAATTTGGTAAATAGCCATTAAAATTAAGCTAGAACATGGCCTTTGATGCAGCAATGTTGTTTCTAAAAATTGATAAATTCTTGGATATTCTTGGATATTCACACATGTATACTAAGAATTCATTACTCACTACAAATACTTAATAACATGGTCAAAAACTGAGTAACAGGCAAATACTGAATCATACGGTCAGTTTAAATATGCTATGGTACATGCCAAGGTAAAATATTACACAGTCTTTAAAAAAAACAAGGTAGATTTGTTTGTGCTGATATTAATTGTCAAGCAAATAAATTAGACTGGCTTTCACTCTAGAGTAGGCCCTGTTGTGTCTTTTAAATTTTGTACCATATGTTATGTAATCAAAACAATGCACTAATTTTTTTTTTTAAAGAAGATGCCAGGCATGTCAACTGTTTTAAAAATCTGTCCTCAGGTCTCTAATTGGAATTTTAGTATCAGTCAAGAAGCAGTCAAGAAAAAAAGGCACATTAAAATGTGGCAAAACTGCAGACAGTCTAATAAAGAGACTCTTGACGTAGGTATATAGGAACTCAACAGAGTTCTGGGAAAAACACAGTGTGAACACTACCCTGCCACTGCAGAAGAGAGCTCCTCATGACAGAGGCTGTGGCCTCAGGTGGAAAAACACAAAGACCCCCAGGGACCCTGCAGGCAGCAGTTGGGAATAAATACCCCAACCTCTCTCCCCTTCCGCCCTCCAACCTCCTGCAGAAGGAAGCCCACTGATGCCTCCAGGGACACAGCACAGGGCAGGGGAATCCCAGCAGAAGCATTATTAAACTCTGCATTTTACTGCTGAAGAATGCTCACGCATCTGGCCTTTTCTTTAAATCCACACACAAAAAAAATTCAAGGAGCTGTTAATCCAAGTAAATTAAGATAACCAGGGGAATTGGCAAGACATAAATGAAGCCAAACAAGCATCAGATGGAAAAAACTACCTCTTCAATTACTATAAAAACTGTGCTCCTTATGTTTAAAATGAGCTTTTGATTTTATCCCCACCCCCCACACCCCGTAAGGTAATTTAAATCCTTGCAGCTCAGCTTTTTAATCCTAAACCATACAACTGTTACAGTTTGTAGAAGGACACTAGCACATTCTAAGGCATGAAGGCCTTTATATCAGTTTTCTGAAAAAAAAAGAAAAAACAGGAAGGGAAGGGGAATGGGAATGGGGAAAGGAAAGGGGGAAAAGGGGAAGGGGAGGAGAAAAAAGAAAATGAGCCCTTTACCACCTGACTGACCCCACCTGAATCCACACCCTCTCGTCCCACTCTACATGAGCTGTGTGTCCTTCAGGCCACCATGGAGCCATTTTGTTTCTGGCCAAACTCTGAGCACTCTGATTTTTAAAAAACTAAGCAAGAAAAAAAAAAAAAAAAGTCATTTTTAAGCTTGTCAAGTATTTCAGATCTCTCATTTTCTGTTTAAACCTGTCAAGGACAATGACATATCACCACACAATAGATCACTGCACTTACAAAAAATCATTCCTTTGATTTAAAGTGGAAAGCAGAGCCAGAAAACTCCAAAAGGCAACATGCTATATATGCTAAGAAATTACAGTAAATATTTCCTGAATAAAACATACTAAAGAAAGCCTAATCCCATTTATATTCCAGCATTTTTTTTTCCTAACGCAGGCTTTATAGACCAGATAATAGCATTTCAGGGCTCCAAGGGATTTTGAACACCTACTCCCTAAACTCTTCCTTCTCCTCCCACACATGAAACAATTAAAACTTAAGAATGAGTCTTGTTCAAGTGGCAGGACCAGGACGAGAACGTCTGTCTCCCAAAAGATTAGTAGTCAGTACTGATTGCTGATTACACTGTAATTCAGGACATAGCCTAGTGGAAATCTCAGTTTTTAAAAAACCATTTTCAATGAACCAATTCAAAATTGGGCAAAGGGGCTTGAATAGGGCATTTCCCAAAGAAGATACACAAATGAACGATAAGGCCGTGAAAAGGGACTCGACTCGGTTAGTAATTAGGAAAATGCAAATTGAAACCACAGTGAGATACCACTACTTATCTATCAGGACAGCTATCACAAAAAGAGGCAGGGGAGAACAGTAAGTATTGGCGAGGACGTTGTAAAATTAGAACCTAGCATGCCCCTCGTGGGAATGTAAAATCGTGCAGCCACTGTGGAAAATAGTTTGACAATTTCTCCTCAATTAAATGGAATTACCATAGATCCAGTAATTCCACTCCTGTGTAGGTTTCCCCCAAAGAAATGAAAGCAGGGCCCCCAACAAACACTTGTGCACCAATATTCATAGCAGCATGATGCACAGCAGATGGAAACCTAAGCGTCCATCAACAGATGAATGAATAAACAAAATATGGTCTATACATACAATGGAATATTATTCAGTCTTAAAAAGGAAGGAAATTCTGACACATGCTACGGCAGGGATGAACCTTGAAAACATCAGGCTAAGTGAAACAAGCCAGACACAAAATGACAAATACTGTACGATTCCACTTAGATGAAATACCGCAAATGTGCTAGATCATAGAGACAGAAAATGGAATGAAGTTTGCCAGGGGCAGGGTGAGGGGACAGAGGAATGGGAAATTATTGTTTAATGGGCATACAGTTTATTTGAAATAATGACAAGTTCTGGAAATGGTTAGTGGTCATGGCTGCACATCACTGTGAATATACTCAATGCCACTAAAGTATATAGTTAAAAATGGTTAACATGGCCAATTTTATGTTATGTGTATTTTACCACAACTAAAAAAACATGAAAAAAAGACACAATTCAAAAAAAAAATCAGCCATGTGAATTATGGGCTGAGGGTCTCATGAAAAGAAGCAATAAAATACTGCTATACTGGTGGAATTAAGAACAGACATTTCATTCAATAAAAAAAAAAAAAAAAAGCGCAAAACAAGTGAAAATTCCAAGCTTCCTGGGCAAGATGACCAAAACATAAGGGAAAGCTGTGTAAGAGGTTACATGCAGGTGAGAGTGAGGTCTTACTTGCTCTCTGGGGCTGCTTCTCAGGCCAAAAGTGAATGCCTTCAAAACATGATATACCTCGTTGTCCAGCTGACCTGGAGTGTTTTGGCCACAAAGAGGCTTTTCTTTTTTCAACAAGTTAAATAATATGTCAGACTCTTAATGCTTGGATAGTTTCTTCTTTTAAACTTGGCAAAATGACCCTTCAAAAGGCATGTGTAAAGACATTTGGGTTAGAAATAACAAACCTGTAACCCTCCCAAGGTGCTATGTTTATTTGAACATGTGATGATGCTATTGTTCAAATAAACACACTCCGCTTCCTCTCCCTTTCCAACAGCCATAGCACAGACACTTCGCAAATGAATGTCCACAGTAGCAATGCTTAGTGTTGAAAAGTGGTTTCTATTATACAGTCACTTCTGAGATGTGCAAAAAAAAATGCCTCCCGTGCTAAGCATTTTCCCATTTGTTATTTCTTCAGTTTGCAAAGAATCCCCATAAAGGCCAATCAAGCCCACGTGAGTCATCCTGAGACACCTCAAATCATCTCAATCCTCTGGAATCCAACACGATCATCAGGTATAAATTACCAAATGCAAATTTGGCCTCCGGGAGCCTGGGTCCCATTTATTAGTTAATACATGTACAAGAAGGGCTGAAAGAACTAGCAGTCAGCTCCAGCCCCGCTGTGACAAAACACTGAAGGTTTTACCTAGAGAACAATCTTGAGATTTAAGAGGGCGAGTTCTCCAGGGACCTGGACAAAATACCAGAGATGGTCTGTGATACCGTCCAATAGGGGAAAATAGCAATGCCCAGAGCAGCATTGCTCAACTTGAGCACTGTTGATATTTTGAACCAAGTAATTCTTTGTTGTAGGGGTGGGCGGTCCTGTGCACCACAGATGTTTAGGGGCTTCCTTGGCATCTGTCCACTACATGCCAGGACAACTGGCCAGCATGGTCAATTAATAAATGCCTGAAATTGCCAAATGTCTCTTGGAGGGGGGGCTGTGGAGGACAAAACTTCCCCGTGTTGAGAACCACTACACAAACTCAACTTTCCCTTTCCCATCTGCATAATGGATGTGAACCAGAGACTGCACAGTACCAGGGGAAATGGAGCACGGACCACCTGGGATATGCCTGCTGCACGCATGTGAAGAAAAACAAGAGTCCAGAGTGAGGGGAATGGGACTGTGGTGGAAGAAGGGAGAGTTTTAGCTTTGCCATCCCAGCGAATGCATTCATGGTGACTCCATTTTATTTCTCATTAATTCAACTTGTCTATTGCGTGGTAGGTGCTCTTGAATATCATCTTCATTAGTCCAAAACTAGGCACTAGGGGCCCTAGAGAAGCTTAGGTGTAATGAAGTTCAGGACAGAGATTATGTTACCAGAAACTCAGGATGATGGTTGCCTGTAGGGTTTGAACAGCTTAGTATCACTCAAGTATACCTTCTCTTGAAGACTGCATTCTCAAATCCTTTCGGAATGCTCAATATTAATCACAAGTAGAACTTAACTAGAATCAGGATGGATCTGTGCAAATATATCTCCCAGTTCACTTCATCTAGAAAAACAACTCAAATTTATGTCCTATTACTAGTAGGCAAAAAGTACACTCCTTGCATATAGTTGTGCACACTATGGAATGGAACTTTTGTGGAGTGATTTGAACTGCATTCCAAAGCTGACAAAGGTCAGTAACAGTCACCTTACTGCCTGGGGTGCTGACTGCCCCGTAGAAACCAGCTTATTGCCGTAGGGTAGAGAAGGTGAAGATTCGGGGCACCTGGGTGGCTCAGTCCATAGAGTGCCCAACTTCGGTTCAGGTCATGATCTCATGGTTTGTGAGTTCAGGCCCTGCGTCAGGCTCTGTGCGGACAGCTCAGAGCCTGGAGCCTGCTTCGGATTCTTTGTCTCCCTCTCTTTGCCCTCCCCTGCTTGCACTCAGTCTCTCTTTTGAAGGAAGGAAGGAAGGAAGGAAGGAAGGAAGGAAGGAAGGGAGGGAGGGAGGGAGGGAGGGAGGGGAGAGAACATTCTTTGAGAGCTTGACACATATCCCTTGAAATTCAGGGGACATGGTGAACAAAGACCCTTTCTGACTGTCCCCTGGAAAATTCTGAAGGCAGGAGGCATGGCAGAGCAGGAGGAAACGACAGGGTAAGGAGAGAAGGCGGCCTGCCACACCAGCATTTGATGTCTTTGCAGCCCTGGCCAAGAGGCTGTCGGAAGGTGAGGAAACCTCAGCTCTACGAAGAAAGGAACTGATATAGGAAAGTTGCAAAGGGTTAACCTATTTCGATTATATGGCATTTATAAATCATTTACTAATGCAGTGTCAGACTCATTCAAGAACTCATCAAGTATCATTAATGATAACATATCTTTTTGAAACCATTTTTCTTATGAACTACTAACACCTTATATCTTTGCTACTCTATCGGTGATCCATGGCCCAGCAGGATCCCATCCCCAGGAGCTGGCTAGGAATGCAGAATCTCAGGCCCACCCCAGAACTACTGAATGAGAACCTACATGATGTCAAGATTCACGGTGATTCCTGAGCATGGAAAGGTGATGGGCCCTGGCTTAGACATCAGGTTCTCTATCAGAGCTGTATCCAACAATCGTCAACATCGTTTGTTTTCAAAATACACATACCCAAAACACACCCAGGCATTGTGATCCAAGAAGCTGGGGTATGGTCTTTTAAGTAATCCATGGGACAATCTGTTGTAGAACCGGGACTGAGAGCCACTGATTCAGGGTTTGGAAAAAGGCAGACATTTGAAGTTGGGTTTCAGCCAGAGCTCCTAACTACTATCCCTATTCCCCTACCCCCATAAACATTTTTATACAGGTGAATCCACTTCTCCTAGAGGCTTCATTAACTCACTGCCAACCTGTAGCAAAACCTACAATTAGCTACAATTTTGTCTCATAACTGATGAGGAATCCCATTCAAAATGATCCAACAGGACAAAAATGGCAACCCAATGGAGACATGCAAAGCAAGACAGGTTGAAAAGATACTGGAGGCCTCCAACTTGAACCCTGTCCACAGCTGCCTGGGATGTGTCAGTTTGACTCAGCACGGACTTGTCATGAGGGCTTGTTATTTGTGAACGAAGATGAAAGGAACCATTCACCAGCCACCAGCAAATTGTTAGGTTTTCTTGTCTAGATTTTGTCTTGAGGGAAGAGACAACAGGACCTGATTTAAATCAGAACCCGACTTAGCCACTGTTGCGGCATTCCCAAATATTCAAACTCAGCCACCACTGGAGAAGATCAAATTTCAAGTAACTAGCTAAAATAGAGCCCAAGCTCTTGAATCCCACCCTGATTTCTAGGATAGACTATTAGGCAAATTGGACACTATTAGTCCCTGGTGCAGTATGTTTCTAAGAGTTAATTTCCTTAAATGAGATCCCTCAGAATTTTGAAGTTTTCAAGTAACTGCCAGGTAAAAAGGAGAAATACTTCTGGCAGAAAATGGTCCATAATATGATGAAGTTTGACAGAAGGGAAATGATAACTACTGTATGAATGGTCAGAAGTCTTTTACCAAATAAGGTTATGATTTCTGCAGTGAATGTGTTTCAATAAGAAGATATTTTCAGCCTGAAGAGTTAGCTTCTTTTTCAAAACGGGTATAATACAGAGTAAATTCTGTTTGATACTAATTCATCTATTTACCAAATACACAACTTTGGCAAGAATGTTATTTTTTTTTTCTTTTCCATACAACGTCATGGTTTTCTGGGCACATTACGGGACTCTCAGATGTTTCTAATTACCCTCTGTGTACACCCAATAAAACAGCTGGCTCAAAATGTTATTAATACCACAAGAAGATCCAGAGGGCTCATAAATCACCCTTTCTTCAGAAAGGGACAATGCAGTGGCAAAAAGTGACATATTCTAATCTTGCTAAATAAGACTAGTTAAGAACGTTCCAGGGCACTTCCTAATTTGTCAGAAAAAGGGCAGTGGTCTGTTTTCCTTGCTGCAAAAAAAAAAAAAAAAAAATCTTAATGTCAAGTTTCCCTTTTACCTCTTCTAAGGAAAATTTGATGAAAATCAGGTTGAGTTTTTGCACTAGGAAAGCTCAGAAACTCTTCAGAATCCAGAACAAATTTTTATTGAATCTGATGGGCATCTGAAGTTTGGTCTCTGAGTGAAGAAATCTCTCATTTCTGCCGAAAGTTTTTCTTTTTCCCACCAAATCTTACAAAAGCCAACACTGAAGCCATGCCAGGTTTTTGGTAATTATTGCGTGAGTCTAAATGCAAGATAATGGTGTCGAGCAGGAAACCATTCCTTAAACCCATACTCTTCAACTAAATAGAAAATCAAGTTTTAATAAGTGTATCAATGACAGCATTACATCAAATTGGCAAAGGAAGGGCATCTGGCTCTTCTCATTTTATTTGTGATATATCTTTGGAGAATAAATCTCAAACTTCCTAACTAACTTTATCCTTCCCCATTTGGTAGTTATTTTATTTTCCTGGACTGTGTTACATGAAGATGACTGTGTGGCTGCCCTCAAAAACATTTTCATATCATCTGTGATGTTAGTTCCAGGAGGTTTTTCCAACAATATACAAATACATTATTCCTCCTCCACTTGGGGGAAAAAAATACACACACACACACACACACACACACACACACACACACACACCTTGCTACTAAAAGCTGATACAAATGTTTGACTCTAAGACTAAAGATGCAAAATTAAGCCCAACTTGTATGCCAATAAATTCTGTAGGTATATACTGTATCTCATAAACGTGATTTCAGTATTTATGTCCAACTTCCTTAAATTTAGTATAACCTAGGAGCCAGAGGTAAATTACACAATGACAGCAAAGTGAGTAGCACAAAACTGCATCAAATGTTATAATCATACATCACAGGAGATGCCCCCCATCTATGCAAGATGATTACTTTTCCTCCTGACCATAGCTTTCTGTTCCAAAATGTGCTACACTATTTAAATGCTTTTGCTCTTGCCAGCAGGCTTGGCAACAGGCAAGAGCTTCCTGGGTTAGCAAGTGAACCTCTCAAGGAAGAGCAGGATCCAAGACAGAGGAAACATGGTACTACCACATTGTCTCCCTGATATGATAATGATGCCCAACATTATTTTGTACCTAGTCTAAAGTGCCCAGAGTTAGCCTAAACGTGAGCAAGTACAGAGTCTTCTGTGCAGTAGGAGCAGAGGACCAAAGTGAAAGAATAATACAAACATCCTTCTATGCCTTTCTAGAAGCTATTGTGCCATCAGGATTGGTAAATGAAGGAACCACAGTTCTGTGGTTATGCAGGGAATATACCCTATCTAAACTCCAGGAGCTGTAAGTCCACAATGCCCCCATCACAGGACACAGAGGTTGTGAATTACGAGAAGGATGTGTTGGGGCACCTGGATCGCTCAGTTGGTTAAGTGCCCAGCTCTTGACTTTGGCTCAGGTCATGACCTCATGGTTCATGAGATCAAGCCCCACATTGGATTGGGATTCTTGGGATTCTCTCTCTCTATCCTTCCCCTTCTCTCCCTCTCCCTCCCTCCCTCTCTCTGTCTGTCTCTCTCTCTCTCTCTCTCTCTCCCTCCCTCCCTCCCTCCCTCTCTCTCTCAAAATGAATGAACAAACTCTTTTTAAAAGAAGAGAGAAGGATGTGTTATTTTGGGGAAAAGAAAGGTCTTTTTGAAATCAATCCAAGGAACCCATGTGTACCCTCAGCTGGCTCCTTCTCATAAGCCTGAAAAGCACTGTAAAAAAGTCAGCTCATTATTGGATTCATTCGACTAGTGTGGAATCAGACAGGTTACATCACCAGCCCAGGGGTGCAGAGCCATCAACAGTATACCAGAGCTAGACCACCAGGGTCAAGTGACAAGGTAGTCACTAGAAGCAGAATAGGAAAGAGGAAAAGCAGCAAAGGAAGAAACCTTTGAAACAGAGCTTGAAGCTGTTCCTTAACAGACTGTGAGAATTTAGACAGAGGCAAGAGTGGGGAGTGGGAATTCATGCAGCAAGAATAACTAAAGATGTACGAATCTGGGGCGGCTGGGTGGCTCAGTCAGTTGCACGTCTAACTTGTGATTTCGGCTCAGGTCATGATCTCATGGTTTGTGAGTTCGAGTCCCACATCGGGCTCTGCGCTGACAGTGCACAGCCTGCTTGGGATTCTCTCTCTCTCCCTCTCTCTTCCCCCTCCTCGCTCGCTCACTCTCTCTCTCTCTCACTGGCTAAGAAAAAACAGATAGGTTTTTAAAAAATAAACAAAGGTTTGCCATGAGTAGCAAGTACACCACAGTGTTAAAAAGCGTCTTTTTCATGCAACTTGTAGTCACTGCAATATGTTCTCCTATTCTGTGTCCCCAAACTCTATAAAGGCTGCTCCGATGGTTATTTTACTCCTGCAACATCAGCTGCCTGAGGATTCACGATGAAGCTGTGTCGGGTAAAATCTGTGTGCCACCATTACACAGGCACCTGCGTAGACAATTTGCTCTGCCAACTGAGATGCATTAAGCATTTCTAAAGTAAGGCTGGCACCTTACGGTGCATGCTGGCACCGGGGAGATGAACAAAAAGCACACAGGTCCCTGTTCCCAAGCAGTGTAGAATGTAGTGGAATAAACAGGTATAACAAAATTAGGGAAATGAGGCTTTGTGGCACAAGCAGCCCTCGGCTGACTCCTGACAAAGCAGGAGGTGATTTGCTCAAGAACACGGGCTGGAGAAGTGCACCTGCCAGGCAGACAGCAGTGTGAACAGAGGCACAGCAGCACAGAAGGCTTGGTGCATCTGGGGACCTTTGGTAACCTGGAGCCTCGGATGGGCTAAGCAGAGATTAAGGCTGAGTTAAGGCCGTCCTGGAAGGCCCAACATGCTACACTAAGCAGTCTAGTTTTACAAAGATCATCCCCTGTGCTCAAGCTGAGCAATTAGGAAAGAACATGTGCTTTGAGACACTATGGTACAGACTCCAAAGAACTCTGAAAGGTCATTTATTCTAGGCTAGCCAGGACAACACCATTAAGGAGTCCCAGCCACCCCCATGACATAGGCCAGACATGGCTTACCAGGAACAATCGATCACACATGCATTTCTCACAGAGCTAGCAAACTGCTGCAATCTTTTACCTATGGTTGTTTCTTTTCTTTCTTTTTTTTTTTTAACTGTCCTGACTACCGACATATTTCTTTTTTTTTTTTTAAGTTTATTTATTTTTGAGACAGAGAGAGACAGAGCATGAACAGGGGAGGGTCAGAGAGAGAGGGAGACACAGAATCGGAAGCAGGCTCCAGGCTCTGAGCCATCAGCCCAGAGCCCGACGCGGGGCTCAAACTCACGGACCGCGAGATCGTGACCTGAGCTGAAGTCGGACGCCCAACCGACTGAGCCACCCAGGCGCCCCCTTTTTTTTTTTAATGTTTATCTATTTTTGAGAGTGGGGGAGAGGCAGAGAGAGAGGGTCAGAGGATCCAAAGCGGGCTCTGTGCTGACAGCACAGAGCATGATGCAGGCCTCAAATCCCTGTACTGTGAGATCATGACCTGAGCCAAAATCAGAGGCTTAACCGACTGAGCCACCCAGGCACCTCTACATACATATTTTCTTACACAACCACTCTGTGCCCCATACCTTCTCAGCTTCCAAGATCTTCCTTTTCAACCAACAGGACCTCATTCTCTCCTGGTTTGGGCTCTTAACATCAACAACTTATTGCCTCTCTTTGGTCCAACTAACCCCTTGGAATTACCTTTCCATGCAGCACTCCTCCACACGGGACCCTCTCCCTAAACACAAACACACACACACACACACACACACACACACACACACACACACACCCTCATAATCAGTTTTATTTCCATTAAAAAAAGCTCCATACCAAAATCATGTGATCTGTCTTACAGAAGATATTGGAGAAAAAGAAAAAGGCAATGCTGCTTCTTTGGTAAATTTTTTCTATATCAAAGACCCTGTACTTTTTATTATAAATAACCAGATTCCTTCTGCAATAATTCTAGGACCATGTTTTCACCCAGAGACTTGCTTGCTCCCATGCTCTGTGAATGAGGCTCTTTATCTAAAGATGTTATTAACAGGATTCCTTGATACAATGTGTGTGTGTGTGTGTGTGTGTGTGTGTGTGTGTGTGTGTATGTAATATATACAGATCAATATACAGATCAATAAAACCTAATCCAACAACACATATAGGACAAATTTGCTTGAACGTTCCTAACACCAGCCTTCTGGAGATGTGCCACAGTTGAAATAAAATAATAAACACAGTGACAGAGTTAGGTTACTCTATCTGTGAAGTTTGTGATGTTCTGTCCCAGAGCTCACTACTCACTCCGTTCAGGTCTCTGCTCAAACGTCCTCTCACCAGACAGCCCTTCCCGACTGGTCTAAAATAGCCATCCATACCTTCCACCCACACCCCCACCTCCACCTCCCCTCCCAAGTTTCTTCATAGCATTCATCACTACCTGGCATTAGGTCAAATTTTTCTTACATATCATATATTTTGGTAGTACCCATGTGACAGTACTGTATACTCACACTATAGCTTGGTTTTATTTCTCAATTGTGGTCAAATATATGTAACATAAGATTTATGGTCTTAACCATTTCTAACTGTACAGGTCTGTAGTGCTAGATGCATTCATATTGTTGAGTATTCAATCTCCAGAACTTTTTATCTCGCAAAACTGAAACCCCACACCCATAAAACAGCAGTTTCCTATTACCATCTTTCCCCCAATCCTGATAACCACCATTCTCTCTCCCTCTAAGAAGCTGACTACCTAGATAATTCATACATGTAGAATCACACACCCTGTGTTAGTCTGTGACTGGCCCATTTCATGTAGCATAGTATCATCAAGGTTCACCCATATTATTTAGCCATGCTGTATTTTTTTAGTGTTGCAGGGGCAAGGACTTTGCCTGTTTTGCTAACCACTGTATTCTTAATACCTATACCAATCCTCGACACACAATAGGTGCTCAATAAAGACGTTAAATAAATTAATATTCCTAATACCACTTAAATAAATAAATAAAGCCCAAATAAAATGAACAACAAAATGCTTTACATGATGGCATGTATTCACTATTGGAAAATATTCTTGTGGGAGTAGTTTCTTTGATAAATTCTTAGGCATTCTAAATTGCCTAAACGAAAGCAACCACTTTCTTTTAGTATTATACTAGATCATGTTTAGAAACATAAATCTGTACAATGCATCAAGGGGAAAATATATCCACCATTTAATCAAAGAGTGATATGTTGGCATTTCACTGGTTTTTGTGCTGGATAAACATCAAGGGATCCAAACAATGACAACTGGCAGAGGACGAAAGACTCTGAACAAAGTTGCCAGAAAAAAATCTAAATGCTTCCCCCTCCTTGAGCAGTTACTGGTTTACTAATTGCCTGGATGAGAGTGAACTGTCTTCCCTCGTTACGAAGAGACCCTACATAATGAGTGTAACAAAACAAACTGCTTCCATTCCTCAGAAACACTTCAGTACAAGGTTGGTTTCGTGAGATATACGGGGGAAATTCCCAACGCAGAGCAGCAAACCAAACTCAACAGTTAAAAGTGGCTAGAGACTGTCATCTATTATGAGCTGATCAAAAGCTTATTTTAGACTAATAAAATGCTAGTTTCCAGCCTTAAAAAAAAACTGAGAAAACTTCCTCCTTTTTTTCAAAATGAGAAATCTCTATGTCCCCTTTTCAGAGAACTTTAGTAAGTTCTGGAAAAGTCCAAATTCCTATACTTGGAATTCAAGGTACTCTACAACCATGCCCCAACCTACCTACCCAGACTTATCATGTATTATCATTATCTTTCATGCTTTCTGCATTTAAGTGAAACTACTCCCAATTCTCAGAAACTACCTATGCACGTTCTTGTCTCCCTGCCTAATTCCAACAGGTAAATTCTTCCTTCCCATATCAACCACACCTCCCTTCCCTCTACTTCCCTTCCATCTGTATTTTGGAACTTAACCAACGTTTCAAGTTCCACTGCCCCCATCAGTCTACAATCAGGCAAACATGCATTTAGCCAGCTCCAGCTACAAGCCAACCCCTACAAGGGTTAGCGCTGGGATAGCATGGTGACAGAAAAGTCACACGCCATTCCTTTCCCTCCTCAGCTAGACGTGGTATCTCCTTCTCAGAGATCCTCATTCAGGCTCCAGCAAAGCACTTTCTACTTTGATTTAGGTTTATGTATGCATGCTCCTCGTCTCAAAGCACAAGCTCTCAGGGAACAGCTTTAGGATTTGTCTCGGAAAATCTAGCACAGTGTTTTATACATACTCACCTGGCAACAGGGTGAGAAGGAGGTATGTGGACGCTGGGAAGGCAAACCTGACTGCGAGTCACCTTTAATCAAACCCACCAGGGCTATGGTACTCATATCCACAGAATATGAATCCTGTAATTTACCTCCCTCAGAGGAAATAAGCATCAAATGCAATAACATGGGAACATACTTTTTAAATTATCAAATAATTTTTGTAATTATTCAGCTGATGCTGATGGAAACTGAGTCCCCTGTAATTCTTGAGAGAAAGCAGCATCATATAAACCAAATGTGTTATTTTAGCAGTCATGATTGCTTTTCAGTGGCTCTACAAATAAGCTATGTCACGGGATAGTATTATTTTATTTCAAACATTCTAGTTGTGACAACATGAATTCCTGTGTTCTTATTAAGGGAACTTATGACTCTATAAACAACTTTAAAAATACCAGAAGGTCGTCTTCATGATATCCCTATGAATGGAAAGAATCCATTAAAACAACAATGGTTAACCTGCTGGCCCACCCAACTAGGAATATGTTTCCATTTTTTAAAAAGGCAAAGGTGGGGAGAGCCAAGAGGCAAAGCTCAGAATATGACAAAAAAGGTGTTATAATTAGAAATCTGCTTTAAAGAAAATGCCACTTGATGGAAATACTCTGCTATATCATATCAATATCATGTTCGTAAAAATGAGTTTATTCTAGAATCTCAGAGTGCTTGCCTTGGATATCATCCTCATTCAGGGCTCACAGTAAGTGGAAGTTATACTTAAGATGTCTCTAACTGAATACTCAAGAGCAGAGACTATATGCTTAATAGTCATGAAAACAATACACCTGCCTCTCACATCTGAAAAGCCCAGACTCCCCATCACCAAAGACCAGAAAGACTGGCACAGAAGCAGCACAAAACAGGAAGAAACCAGTATCACCCCTGTGTCTGCTAAAGAACCATCCTTTGTATCTTTTTTTAAAAATTTCTTAATGCTTATTTATTTTTGAGAGACAGAGAGAGATAGAGACAGTGTGAGCAAGGGAGGGGCAAAGAGGGAGACACAGAGTCTGAAGCAGGCTCCAGGTTCTGAGTGGTCAGCACAGAGCCCAACACAGGCATGGAACTTGTGAACCCTGAGATCATCACCTGAGCTGAAGTTGGACGCTTAACCAACTGAGCCACCCAGGTGCCCCTCTGTATATTTATTATTACCTCTTCTGTGTGGTCAGTGACCTGAGCCCAAGAGGATCTAAAGCCAGAATATGGCCAGTGGCCATGGTGAAGCCAGGACTCCAATCCAGGGCTACAGGTCTCTCAGGTGACTATTCTCTATTAAACCATCCATCCTTCCCACAAAACCCAACTCCATGAGGTTCTTCACCTTGTCCCTCCTACCCATCGTGGTCAGACCCCACGCAATCAAGTAAACAGATGACCTAAAGAGATCTAAGTTCTAGTCCTAGCTAACAGACTTGCTATGTAACTAAGTCAAGCTCACTTACACCACTACCTAAGTTTCCCTATCAAGAAAATGTTAATAATAGTATGTGTTCCACTTCCTTCAAAAAAACCAAAAAACAAAAAACCTATAAATCACTATGGAAATGTTCAAATTTATTTCTGCAGTTCTGATGATCAAAATGGACTATTTAATTAAGCTCCCTTGACCTTGAAGTCCATATGGTTTTCCCAGTAGTATTTTGACTTCTGGGAGCAGGGGTCAGCAAACTATGCCACTGAAGTCAAATTTGGCACACCCAAGGTTTTTGTAACGCGGCCACACCCATTCTTGTACATACTGCCTACACTGCTTTCATGGCCACAGCAGAGTTGAGTAGTTGCATACCACATGTTTGTGTTGCAGTGTCTCAAGTATTTACTATCTAGCCCTTTACAGAACAAGTGTGTGAGTCCCCACACCTTACATAGCAGAGGCCAAAGAGAGCAACTAACAAATTTAATGAATTTTGAATTTTCCCCAAGCTGTTCTATTTTCCATATACATGTCTTATGTGCAAAAGATTTAACATATTATAAGCAAATATAAATAGAAAAACGGTCAGAAAGCTACTTTTTGTAAGTAATAAAGCTATATTAAACCAGTTAAGTCCACAAAGATACTTATGTCTAAAAAAAGAACTTCTAAAATTTTCTGTATTTCTGAAGAATCATAATCTATAAGTTCTACAAAATTACCATTCTTCAATTTAAAAAATTTAAAACTGGTCCCTCAGATTATCCAGTCTTTTAATTAAAATAAAGAGAAGAGGAAAATAGCTCAGGAGAGAAATTAAATATTTCCCAGGACTTCCAATGTGAAACTTTATTACCATGCCTTTTCTGCCTGCCTCTCTCTCTCTCTCTCTCTCTCTCTCTCTCTCTCTCTTTTCTGCCTGCCTCTCTCTCTCTCTCTCTCTCTCTCTCTCTCTCTCGTGTGAACTACTCTGCCAATCCTTTTGTGGCAGAGTTGAGCTCTGGTTTTGAAATTTTTTTGTGTAAATAAGTTTGCTCCGTTTTACATTTTGAATAGGCTACGTGTATCCTGTTCCTAAACAGCTGCTTAAATGCCAGACAGGAAAGTGTGCAGCGTGTTTTAACAAGTAGACTTCCTCTGTTTCTCAAAGCCTTCAAATATGTAGTTTCAAAATGAATACACTGTAAGCCAAAAAATTACCACCCATCCGATTGCTTTGTCATTCTTACTGTAAAGATTTATGAAAACTGAGAGGAGGAGGAGGAGAAGCAGTGATTGCTGCTGCTGATGGAGCTGAGAAAGCCACGAGAGCAAGGCAGGCAATCAAGAAAAGTAAAAGTGGGAAAAAGCCATTAAGCACATAATAACCTACTGGGAACTGCCTTTTCTCTTCCCCTCATTGTCTACAACCCTCCGGAAAATGATATTACTTGTTGCTCATAAAAAGCCCTAAGAGTTTAAAGGAAGACTGAATTTCAGAGGTCACTAAACATAAGCCATTTATTTTCTGTATGAGACAAAACTGAGGTCCAGAAACAGTAACTGTCACACCCTGTGGATTAGGTAGGTAGTGGCAGGACCCGGACCAGAATCTAGTTTCCCGATCATCAGTTCAACACACTTCCCATTAGACTCGGCGCTCTGCCCTGCTAAGCGTAACTTGGCATCCACCAGCTAAATTCTTTTTTAAAATATGCCCAAACACCCCTATCATAGCCAGGAAATTCACAACACCCTTTTAAATAGTATCTATGGGCATACGTTTTTTTCCATGTACAGACTCTCTAGAATAATGCTTTGACCTCATAAGGGTTAGGAGTCGCGATAAAGCAGAGAATAATCAAAAGAGCTAATAAGGACTTCAGGCTGCCCCCTTGTATTTTGTCTTGATGATAATCAGTTTGAAAGAGACACCCTCTCTCCTACCCCCCAGACACACATGCTCAAGACTAAACAGCAATATTCCATAAAAAGACCAGATCTAGCCAGTGTTATTATCTGTCTGACATTTGGGTTATTCTTGTGAGTAACTCATAAAGTAATGTGGGTGTCTGTGATTATTTGAGTACACATGGCAAACCATAATTGGTCAAAAAATAATAAAAGACATTTTTCCGTGACAAAAATACTGTATTGCATGACAACATGGCAGCGTGACAGCATTCGGTGGACCGCAAAACTTTCGCCCTTTACGAAAAAGTAAAAACAACACAAAAATTGTTTAAGTAAAAAGCTTTCTTTTCAGGGACCACCGTAGTTCATATTTAAATTAGTTAAGAGAGATTAAAAGGTTTTGAGTGCTGACAGCAAGCCACTAGCATTTCTTCCCCTAAATCCATGTCATGTATCAATGTATAATTCAGCCTTCTGAATCAGAGCAGAAATGTGGTGAAAGATGCAAGTCTGTATCCCTTTCTACAACCAAAACGCAGTTTTTGACAATTCTTAGAATTTTTTTTTTTTTTTTTTAGAACATGACTATCCGTGAAGTAAAAAATTTAAACTTAAGCAACACTATCCAAATTTTGTAACGGGAGTTAGATCTAGGACAAATTCTTATTGCTGAGCAGATTAAACGTGAAGCTGATCAATGCGAACTGTGCATTAGGGTCTCAATGTAAAAGCTATCCCCTTCTGTCCTATTGATACCCGCCCCCCCATCACCACAGGCTGCGTCCATGATAAGCAATCAGGGGCAACATTCTAGTTGCCATCTCTCTGAGAAGCCAGAAAAGCAGGGTAAAAATTATTCTGAAAGTGATTTAAAAGATCTCCTGGAAGAAGCGTATTCGTGCTCATAGACAGAAACCCATTCAGGCAGAGAGCAGTGTGAGTGGAGGAGGATGTCTACATGCTACGATCTCAGAAAACTCAATTCAGGAAGGACAGTGAGGGACCGTGGAGGAACTCACCCACTCGGAAGTTCGTGGCCGTCAGGGTGTCGGCAGCGTGACCGTTCTCACTAATGAGAGTGGTGGTGTTCCCCTTCTCACAGCTGTTCTGACAGCTGCCCTTGGTGCAGGTCACTTTACAGATGCTCGGAGTAAAGACCACCTTGATGCGGCCAGTGTGGTTACTCACTAGGAGCGGAGGCAAGGAGAAAAAGAACAACAAACACATCAGCTTAGTATCCATGAAAGTGCCTTGGAAGATTTAAAAAAAAAAAAAAAAACAAGGGGAAAAAAGCAAGGAGAGGAGAGGGGGAACGAGAGAGCCCACAACCCGACAGGTTTAAGGAAAGAGGGAAGCCTTCAGTGCTCGCTGCTCTGTATCCAGTGGTGTCTCTGAAACAGGAGTAGGAAGCTTAGCAAACAGAACTCTGGGATGCACTCCAAAACCACATTTGAAGTCGAGTCACTGGAGTGGGATTACTAACCACAATGCTGCACTTTATTCACGGGCAGACAAAGAGCAATACGGAGGGCACGACATGAAAGAGCCAACCCTGACAGGCAGATGTAATGCAAAGAGGTTGGCCATGCACCTCGTGGTGAATAAACTCTTGTGTCCTCAACTTGCATACTTTCCCTGTTTCTCCACTTATTAAGTCACTATTTGCAGTCCGACCCCTGGAAATGTTTTAGGCATGCGGCATGTCTGAAAACATCTGTCTCAAATCTCCTGGCACTCTCGGCTGAAGTGATCAAATCCTGTGACGCAGCTGTGGGAGCCCGTTTCTTTTTCACAACTCCGGGGCATTATTTCCCCATGTTAATTTATGCAACCTGTATTTGTGCCTTACTGTCAACAGGGACCATCTAAGAAAAAGGGAGGCCAGGTCACGAGGCTAAAGGGTTGCCTCTGTTAAAATACCATCCTGGAGCCCTCACTGCTGCCATTCACAGGCCACTAAGGCACGTATTTTCTGCACTCACGTGGCCCTCTCCTTAAAACCAAATGCTATAACCTGAGTGCACAGCAGAGGCAGCAAAGTATTACAAAATGGGCACTAACCTAAAAGTCAGATGCTGGGTTATAAGCCTGCCTCGACCACGGTGTGACGTTGGACATGTCATTTCACTTTTTCTACAAAACATGAGAGACGTGCAGCTCATGTTTTCTAGCTAGTTCTGATGTCCAGGGTCTGTAGTAGGGGTCAGAAAACTGTAGCCCAGGGATCAAATATGGCCCATGGCCTGCTTTTGTAAATAAAGTTTTATTGGAACACAGCCACACATACTCACTTACATATTATCTATGGCTGCCTTTGTGCTACAATAGCAGAGCTACAAAGAGCATGTATGACCTCACCCAGAACTGCCATTCATGACCAAGTCCCAATCCAGACTCTAGGGCAAAGTGCAATACAGAAACTCTAGTGTGATCTCTGCATCTGTGATACACCCCCGTCTAGGTCCTTTCCTCTTTCCAGGAGCCTAGGCAGGGAAGCAAGATGGTAGCCGCAGCTGGAGACAGATGGTTCAGCTCTGAGACTAAGGATGATAGGAAGCAGTGCCCCGCCTATTGTCACTGTGTTACTTCAGTGGCCAAAGGAGAGACTAGCTCTGGGCCAGCCTTTCTGCTGCCATCCTCTGCCTACCAGAGGCAATTCTGTCGCCCTCATACTGCCTTGGTTTGACCAGGACTAGATTTTTAGGAAATCATCCAAGAGGCCTCCACAGGCCCTCAACAAAAAAAATCATGGTCAAACCTGAGCTTGGAGACAAAGAACCTTAACCAAAAAAAAGTTAGAATTTCAAAGCCGGACCCCAAAGGTCCTCTGACACAACCTTTATTTAAACATCTCTAGTGACAGGGAGCTCATTATCTACTAAGATGGCGCATGCTGGTTTCTAAGCTGTTCCTAGCAAGTGCACTTCCTTCTGGAGCTCAAGTGTGTCAGTTGCACCCATTAACCCTAACCCAGCTCCCCACGGTCTCACAACCTAGTAACGCCTCTTCCACAAGACAGCCCTTCACCTCCTCAAAGATAACTACCGAGTAAGTAACAAAAGCTCAAGTCAGAAGGAACTTGAAGAGATCAGCTTGTGTTGGCCCCTTCACTTAACACAAGAAAATGATTCTTCCAGAAGAGAAACAGCCTCAGAGCTTTTCAAATGTTTTTTCAAGACCGTTTCCCATTCTCACTCAGTGGTTCCAACACAAGAGATCAGGACACACAGTGTGAAGTGGGGAGATGTCCTAGGGCTCAACCAAATCTTCGAGCACCTTGCAAAACAGGACTCAGAATCCTGTTCTATAATGGGCCAAATAATAAACATTTGAAGGCTAGCTGCCTAAAGGACTCTTGTTGGCAATTATTCAACTCTGTTGTGGTAGCCTGAGAGCAGCCTGTCGAAAACAATATATATGTAAATGAATGGTGTGGCTGTGTTCCGATAAAACTTTATTTGAAGAGGCAGTTTGCCAAACACTGCTTTGAATGCTTATACAACATTTAAAATTTTTGAGTATACCTCAGAAATTTAAAAAACTACAATAGAACGTTGATTCCAGAGACAAAATTCACATAGTTCGACTTTTTTTACAGTAGTGCGCGCGCGCGCACACACACCAAACCAGCTCGCGCTCTAAGTTGTCAGACCATGCTTACAAATATCTTGAGAATACTCTGTGAATCTAAGTGTGTGAAGCCCATTTAAAAAAAAAGGGAGAGACAACACTGTCCCACTTCAAAAGAATATAAACTTCTATTTTTTCTGGCTCTTGGTACAATAATGAAATTAGAAATGGTGTGCCAACTATTTTGTCTTCTCTGGCATTAACTCGTGGCCCGGGCGGCTGCCATGCAGATGCTCATACCGTCACCTAAATTCTGCTCACTTAGGCGAAGAGAGACATCCAAAGAAAGCAAGCACTTAATCATTATTCCCGTTTCACCTCGCAGCTACAGTAGTCACTTTATAGGCACTTGAGAGTCTCCAGGCCTATTGTTTTTAAAAACTTATTCTATTTCTTTGCCAAAAGAAAAATTTTTTTGGCCTGGAATCATTTGGATTTTCAAAAGGCAGAGACAGTTTCATATGACTTAATTCTGATTTTTACAGTGTTCACATCTTCTTGGAAGAAGACACATTTTATTTCATATTTCTCTTTGCATTTTACTAACATTCTGCTATAAAAGCAGTCTAATTCTAAAGCAGACACATAATCTCAGCGAGTCCTCTTGTCTTCATGAAGCATTGATTTCATTATAATTAGCGTTAGCTTTCCAAATCAATCTCAAAATCAGTATTGAAAAATTCACAGCTGCTTTTCACACTAGACTGTCATGTGTAAAAGCTCTAATAGGATCTCTGTAAATATTACAGGATTAGAAAATACACTCTCCGATTCCCCTTGTAAAATCATTTCTAGGTAGCCGAGGGTATCATGTAAAGTTTAACTTTCAAAGAACCCAAAAGTAAGGTAAATTGCTCTGAGTTTCAAATTCCTCAAATGTGACAAGCTGAAGACAACACCATTCATCTGTCAAGAGTTGAGTGGGAATTCAGTAAGAGTGGCAGCGAACTTTCCTCCACAGACCACTTGGGTCTGTGACAGGCATCTTCCTCGAATGCTTTGAGTAAACTAAAACTCAAAAACCCCACAGGCCTGCCTACTAGGAGGCCCCTAATAAAGGTAGAATATACCCCAAGGAAAGACTGTCGAACCCCACAGAGATTGGGGATTCTTAGGATGCTGGAGGCCATTCCGGTCTAAGGCCCTGCATCCCCCATGAGGATAAGGAAACCCTTGGCGAATCAGTGGTCAAAGACCGCCCCTGGAGTACCTAATAGCTGATGAACAATTACAAAGCTGAGGAGGAAAACTCAGGCCAATCAGAAGTACACAGGAGCAACTGCTGGCCCAGCTTTCATGCTTGGTCCCTCTGATGACAAAAATGTAACTTTCAGATCCCCTGCAGATAAATCAGCCCCACATATCTGAAGGAAGTGCTTTCAGATCTCACGTTGTAGAGGCTTTGGCTAGAAGCATAGATTGCCTGGAGCTATGTAGCACCTCCACTGGGCCTCCTAGTCAGTCAGTCAAGACACTCAAGAGTCAACATCCTGTCTGCAGCTTCTGCCAGACCCTGTGCAAACTGAAACCTCCATGAAGAGGCACTGGCACATGGTTTAAAACAAACCACAGATATTCAGAGTGGATGGTGAATGGGATGGAAGAGAAGCCGATATCCTCCCAATAGGAAAAGCTTTCATTTCTATTCCCCAATCATTAATGATGGAGAAAAATTCAAAAATGCAAAAATTGTTCTTGACAAATGGATTTTAGTCTAGAAAAGAGCACAGAAGCCCATCCTCCAGTCATTAGCCTAGGATGGAACCGAAAGCCGAGGCAGCCAAAGAAACAAATATAATAAGTGCGAGACTCACATCAAACGTCAAGAACAAATACAGGGTCCTCCGCATGCATCCAGAATGCTGTGACATCTTCACCCGACTTCAACAACAGGGACCAACTAGCACAGGCAGTATCCCTCCGGGAAGGGGAAGCACCTCCTGGGTGGTTACAAGCCATCACCCTGCCCATTAAGTGAAGCTGTCCAAACGGACTTCGGAACCAATTCAATACACAGGTCGTGTGTGAGAAACAAGCAAAGGGCTCCTTCGCCTGCTGCAGTCCACTGCTTGCCCGAAGGCCAAAAATTCTTTGAAGGACAAATCATGAAACTATTAAATAATGCTTAGAATAACAGTACTTCATTGTTCTGCTCTCCAGGCTTGCTTAACTCCTCATGGACTCTTAAAAGAATTCCCACAGAATACTCTCTGTTCCTCGAGAAAGATGCCGTGTGAACAAACTAATATCAAACCTATGATTACTAATCAGGTTGCTCCAGTCCCAGAACACCCTCCAAGAGGGAGGGGAAACCTAGACGAGATTTCTAGCTGTGATGTGAGCACCTCCTCAGATAAGAATCAAGGAATATTCCAGCACTATCTCTTGAATTTTTTTTTTCTGGGTAGCTGTTAACTAAACGAATAAATAGAGGAAGAAAGAGTTGCTACACAGATGATACACATGAAAGGAAAGACTATGTGAGTTTCCTCTCCCTTTCAATTCTCCATTAATATCCTCTGAAGGAAACTATGCCAGTTACTTATCTCGCTCACACATATATACAAGATTTCCTTTCCTTTTTATGCATTTAAGGAGATGTACTCTTCTTTGCCTTTCTGTAGGTCTATGAAATCATTTAATGTAAGAGTAAGTTTCTGGATATATTCTGAGTTCCTTACAGAATTGCTTACAGCTCATCAAAAAGCAGGTATCAAATGGATACCACATTTGAAAATGTGCATATGGTCCCAAAAATATCGTTTTGGGCAGAAATGCAGCAGCAACCTAGTCACACACTCTTCGGTATGACCTCACTCGCTGATTCACTGAGAAAATAAAAGCTGTTAAGACTCAGGCCGACCAACTTACCTAGATCTGGATCTATCCTGTCTTCCTCCTGAAGAAGGATGGGGTTCTAGGTAAAGCCAGCCCCACCCCTGCCTGTGGGCTAAAGTAATGGACCTCTTCTTCTCTTACAGACTCAAAGACTTACTCTCTTCATCCTCATTCCCACACAAACAAGTTGCACCCTTGCCCCAAACTCAAGAATACTGCTCTTCTTATTGTCTCCATTCCTCTCTCCTGCAGGTAACACTCTATTTCTCTACTCTCCTTACAGCAAAACTCCTCAAAAGAGCTGCTCTCCTGGCTGTATCCCCTGCCTCCCCAACCATTCTCTCCAATCTGCTGCAGTCAAGCTGTTGCTGTCCATACTTCACCAAAACTGCCCTTGTGAAGGGTCACCAGGATCTCCACATTGCCAAATGCAATGGCAAATTTTCTGTGTCTTTCGTCTGCAAATGTTTAGCCCCTCTGACACATAAGGACTGCTTCATGATACACCTTCTCCAAAGGGCTTCTAGGTTACACTACTCTTTTGTGGTTCTCTCCTACCTTGTTGGCCACTGTTCCACATGACCCTACTCAGCGGAGGGCCCCAACGTTCAGTCTCTGTAGCCTTCTCTTTTCTATACTGACTTCCTAGATGATATCATCCTGTCCCATCGCATGGATTTAAAGACTACCTACACACCTACATATAGAAAATGTTGAACTATGGCCTGGACCACCTCTACCTTGTATGTGTGTATACCCAAGCAACCAACGATTCACGTTTATGGGCCTTTCTTAGGTAAATAGCTAATGTCTCACAGACACCTCAAGCAAAATGTATTCAAAAGCAAGCTTTAATTCCTTCCTGTACTCACAGCCAAACCTGCTCCTATTCAAGTCTTCCCTCATCTCAGACAACAGCAAGTCTATTTTTGACTAGGTAGTGGGTGGGCAGTGTCCATCTGGGACTCAATACAACAGCAAATCCTCTGAGCTCTATTTCCAGAAGGTAGGTAACAATTTCTCACCACTTTCATGACAAACACTCTGGTACAATCCACCACCATCTTGTGTCTGGATTATTTCAACAGTCTCCTAAACCAGACTCCTTGCTTCCACCTTTGCCCTCTTGCAGTTTATTCGGGAGAATAAACAGCTCGCAGGGTATCTTTTTTTTTTTTTAATGTTTGTTTATTTTTGAGAGAGTGAAAGCGTGATTGGGGAGGGGCAGAGAGAGGGGGTGGGGGAAGAGGATCCAAAGCAGACTCTGCATTGACAGCAGTGAGCTGATGCAGGGCCCGAACCTATGAACCATGAGATCATGACCCGAGCCGAAGTCAGACGCTCAACCAACTAAGCCACCTAGGGACCCCTCACAGTATCATTTTGTAATTTATGTTCATCAATTCATAGCACCCCCACCCCCTTCCGTGGCTTCCCATCACAATCAGAACACAAGCCAAAGGCCTCACAATGGCCTACTGGGGCCTCCACGGCTGCAAACCCCTGACCTCATCTGCCACAACCCTCCTTAACCCATTCCCTCTGGCTTCCTTGCTTCCGTCTCAAGCCTTTTGCACTTGCTGTTCCCTCTGCCTACAACACTCTTCCTCTGATCCATGCAGCTTCCTCCCTCACTTCCTTCAAGACTTCTCCAGAAGGTCAGATTATCAAGGAGGCCTTTCCTGACTACCTGACATAAAACTGCGACACCTCACACATTACCTATCTCCCATACCTTGCCCTACATTTCCTATTCATTATAAACACATTTATATATTTACTGTTTGATTATCACCATGGGAACACAAACTCCATCAGAGCAGGAATGTGTCTGGTCACTGTTAGATGTCCAACATTTGTCTCATACTAACTGCTCAAGAAAAATAACTGAATGAACAAACTTCACTGAAAGAAACTAAATAAATAATATTTACCAATGGGCTAATTGCCAGTAGTATTAAAGCAGTAAAGAACACTCTCATTAAGTCTTTACCCTCAAAACATACTTAACAGATGCTGCATTTGTCAAAGACAAATGAAATGTTTTAGCCATAAAACAAGGGAAAACACAGTTGTTATTCAGGAAGCTCTGCAATCATTACAAAACACGTTTTTCCCAAAACCATTAAAACATTACCCAAAAATGGCCAATGACATAAAAAAGTGAAAATGTTCAATTAAACATGTCAATGAGAGAATAACTAAATAAACAGGAAATAGAAATTTCTCAAACACTTTTTCTAAAGAAAAACAATTATTTGCTCCCAAAGTTTCACAACATATTACGCAGAAACCAAACCCACACATGACAGAAACTTCCTTTAAGTGTATAAATAAGAGTTACAATGATCTGTAAGGAGTTGTTTTTTCTTTTTTACGATTATTCACTCATTTTTTTTTTTTTGAGAGAGAGAGAGAGACAGAGTACATAGTAAGGGAGGGGCAGAGACAGAATCCCAAGCAGGCTTCAAACTGTCAGCCCAGAGCCCGACATGGGGCTCAAACTCACAAACCATGAGATCATGACCTGAGCCAAAATCAAGAGTCAGACATTTAAGTGACTGAGCCACTCAGGCACCCCAATGTATAACGAGTTTTTAATCCAATTTTTCATTTACTAAGCATCAATTCCCCTTGTCAGGCAATGAATGAGGAAATTGAAAATACTACTTACCAA
Organism: Prionailurus viverrinus; assembly: GCF_022837055.1. Classification (NCBI taxonomy): domain Eukaryota; kingdom Metazoa; phylum Chordata; class Mammalia; order Carnivora; family Felidae; genus Prionailurus; species Prionailurus viverrinus. Next base: position 114,123,123 of record NC_062563.1, read on the forward strand.
GATTCTGTGAGTCTCATATGAATTACCACTAGGCCATAAAACCTACCCAATCATAGAAATACATGTTGGTTTCTAGCTCAGGGAGACTGGCCAAGAGACTAGCCAGAGATCTAGCACAAAGACAGTAGATTTCATCCCAAATTTCCACGCATTTGAGGAGTCAGGTCTAATTTCCTATTTCATTCATTCAGTCTTTATCTTGACTCAAGGTATAAAAACTCAAATTGTCACCTATAATCACATTTTCTCAACCTTCAATCTTACCCTGCCACCCGGACTCCAATGCCCTAAAAGGACTCTAACAGCACACCTTGAGACTATGGATTATTTTTTTTCATATTTCCTTTTTCTCCTTGGAGTTTCTACTCTTCAAACACCAATCATAAGCTCTCTTCTCTAAAAATATTTTTTAAAAGATCCTATTTTTATCTCTGGAACAAAATCAAGTATGTTTGAAAGTGCAATATATTTTATAGTCAAAAGACTAACTTTTACCCAACAAGTACTTTGCTCACCCAGCAGGACCTGACCCAGTGTTTGGGGAAAGAAATACAGTCAGTACTAAAAGTGGAAAACTAGCAAAACAAACCAATGGCTTTCTGACATTTTCATATTCTGACCTTTTTTGTAAAGTATTTTCTTTAACATCCCCTGAGGGGATTCAACTATCCAGGCATACCTCAGCTAACAGATAAGGAACGCCTAGAAAAGTTCAGGATAGGCTCCAGACTGCAGTCCAGGGAAAGAGGTGACCACACTCAAAGGCACCACAACCAATTAGAAATAGTGCTGGGGCACCTCCGTCCTGGTGTCCTGCAATTGCAGCAGGCTGTTCCACGAGGGTTCCTTTGACACAACTTTAAAAACTCACCTGTCTAGAACATATCCAGAAATCTCTGCTCCTAATCTTAAATACCAGGGAACCTACTGCCCCCATCCAATACAGAAGGGACAGTGGCATATGAAATGTTATGACACAGGGTTGAAGAAACATATCCCAAGGTGACAGTACTTAACTCAGTTCATAACATAAAAAGAAGCAAAGAAGAAAATGAGGGAGGAGCGGGGGTTCAGGGGAGCTCAGTGTAGGCATGTTCTCAGTTGAATTCTGACAACCATGGGAACCACACTTGAGAAAGACTGAGTGAGTTTGTCCAGGAATTTTCTTCTTTTTTGGCATCAACATTCAAGATGCTACTCTTTCTAAGAGGTTGTCTCCCAAGGGAGAAATCCATTTAAAAGATGCATTTTTGCATGTGAAAATCTCTACCTCCTTTCAAGAACCCGGGTCTTAGCAGCTCTCGCCTTTAGATCCCACCCATGGCCACAGGAGGAGGGGCTTCGGTGCCGCTGACAAGAGAGGGCTTCACTGCTGTTCCTGAACCCAGTGAACGAGGGGCAGAGCGGGGAATACTTTCATGTCTTCTAGCCCTAGTACTCACACAATCAGGCTAGTTTGTATAGCTTCCTTACAAAAACCATGGGTTAGGTATGCTCCACATGATTCAAATTTTCTGTGCCTTAATTTTGGAACAGAATTAGGTTTTATTTGTCCCCACATTTGTTGTTTTTCCAAAGAAAGTAAATGGAGGCATTTGTTATCAGTCTATCACTCACCATTTCCATAAATAACATCTGTTTGTTTGTATGTGGAAAAGCAAGTCTGACTCAAAGGGCAGATTATCTGCTGAGCTATTTGTTTACCAAGGAACAAATTTCATGACTTATTCACCAGCTTGATTAAGTGGGGGCCACTTCTCATGAGGGTCCCAGATTGTATCTACCATGCAATTTCAAAGTTAGAATTCCATATAATTTACACACTGGTTATGACAAATATTTCTGACAAAATCAAACTCCCTAAAAGAAAGTTGAGACCCTTCCCCACAGACACCGAATCTAGCCTCACATCCTACAACATCCCACAAAGAGTCCAGGCATTAGCTGAACCAAACTGTCCAATGGTCCTCATTCACGTGCCAGATTGCTTCACGTGACATTTTTCTCCCTCTAGAAAACCTTTCCTCCTTTCTTTCCACCTTTCATCCTCCTGAACCAACCCACCTACCCCCTCCCTACACAATTTTCAGCAACCTAGGCATGCCTGTTTGAACAGTGCATCTCTCCATTTTCCCCTAGCTGTTTGCACATAATCCTATTTATGTGTACTTCCTTACTTTTCCAATCTTCCTTTGACCTAGGAAAACAAAGGAAGCCCAAGGAAACAGTCTGTATTTTTATCCTCCTCCTCTATTTATAACAAAAGTCCACCTAGTGGCTCTCCCTCTTTGAGAACAAGAAAAGATTATATGGTCAGAGGGGAGTGCATAGCAAAGAACACAAGGGTAGTAAATGAAGATAAAGGAATCAAAGGCAGTATGAACTCAGACAAGGAATACTCAGGAATTCCATTGTCTATGGCAAAGGCAAAGAAGCAACTTTTACTCAAACTAATAACTGAAAGTCACAAAACTTTAAAGGAGTCAAATGCCATCAGGGTTCCATTGCCTTTGTAAGGGGGCTTGGAAACTTCACTCTTACACTAAAGGCAGACGCTAAGAAGAAAATGATCTATCACACATTACAAAATTTACATTTGGCCTGAAAGAAGGAAGAACTCAAAAGACAGAGCAAGGAGGGAAACCAAAACTTCCTGTACCTTGTGCAGGCATTCTGAATCACTGCAGCTGCCAGGCCAGAAGCAGGCACCTTGATGTGCCTCTGAGGGAGTCCAATTCTATCACACAGGCAGGAAGAATCCAGAGCAAACAGATACTACAATATGAATGCATTTTATTTTAAGAAATACTAAGGAAGGTGAAGATATGAACATTTTTCTAACTGCTGAAGTCTGATGGGCTCAGGTGAAAGAAAAATCTGTTGAAGCAACTGGTTATATAGGAGAAAACTGGTATTCTTAAATCTCTGAATTTAGGGACTCCTGGGTGGCTCAGTTCGTTGAGCACTCAACTCTTGATTTCAGCTCAAGTCATGATCCTAGTGTTGTGGGATCAAGACCTACAATCCCCTTGCTTAGGATTATCTCTCTCTTTCTCTTTCTCTTTCTCTCTCTCTCTCTCTCTCTCTCTCTCCCTCCCCCCCCCCCCGCTCTGCCCTTGTTTGCCCTCTCTCATAATATATCTCAAATAATTCTCTTCATAGAATCAGAGGTATCCAAGCTTGCAGAACACAGATTCTATCATTCACTTTTTGTTCTCTTCCCTGAAGCACAAACTTCTTTCTGCTCAGTTTTTAAATGACTCCATCAAATGGCCCCAACTACTTTCTCCAAGGGATTACTGCCAAGTTCAATAGAACTCATCATTATAAAAGATTTCTGCCTAAATATCCCTTTTCTCAAAGTTGTATTCCATCTTTTATTTATGTGATAAACAAAACTGAAAAATGATTAGTTGCCAATTAAAAATGAATTACTGATGTGTAGTCACACATTGTCACTTTTCCAGCTTTCAGTTAATTCTTTTTAGGTTACTCATGCTCAAATTCCTCTCTCCATCAAGACAGTGCCTCTCCTGTCGAACAGTGTGATGGTTTTAAAATCTATCCACAAATCCTTTGATACTTTCTTCAAGAGGTAAAATCTAATTCCACTTCCCTTGAGCATGGGCTGGTCTTAACAATTCATGTCTAAAGCAAAAAATAAAACAGAAGTGATTATTTCAACTTCAGAGACTAGGTCATAAAAGGCACTGCAGCTTCTGTCTTGAGCTCTCTCTGTCCAATCACTCACTCTGGGGGAAAGCCAGCTCCCAGGCCACGAGGATACTTAGAGAGCCCACAGAGAGGCCCACATGGCAAAGAACCAAAGTCTCCTGCCAAAAGCCGTGTGAGTGAACAAACCTGAGAGTGGATCTTCCAGCCCCAGTCAAGCCTTCAGATGACGGCAGCCCCTGCTGATACCCTGACTGCAACTTCATGACAGAATCTGAGACAAAACCAACCAGCTAACCAACCAGCTTCTGAATTTATCAGCCAAAACCAACTAGCTAAACAACCAGCTTCCGAATTTCTGAGGCACAGAAACTGTAAGATAACGTTTGTTGCTTTAAGCCACTAAGGTTTGGGTTAATTTATTATATAGTAAAATATAAATACCCACACTCCTCTTCTCTGTTCTTTTCCCCTACACACACACACACACACACACACACACACACACACACACTTCTCTGCTTTTCTTTTTCCCTAGATTCTGAGAACACAGAAACAGACTTTATGGACCTTTCTAAATGTACAGAGCACTGTAAGACTCATGAAACATGTACTGAATACCTAATGAAGCTTCAGAGCTCACATGCACCCCACAATCATTTAAGTGACACTCCTATCCCTTCAGAAACTAGGAAACTACAGAGATATGCATCAGGAACCTGACCAAGGTCATTTTGCTAGGAAATGGCAGGGCTGGGATTTCAACAGAAGCCTTCACACTCTCCCCTAATGCCTCTCCTACACTTCTAGTAGGTGCTTAAGATCCTAGGCACCTGGGAAGTTTGGAGCAAGGGAAGGAAACAGACTGAGCACATCCTAGGTGTTTGGCAGTATGTCAGGTGTCATCTCATTTCCTTCTTATGACAGAGTAAGTGCTAAGATTTTTATTTGACAAAGAAACTAATATTCAGAGGTTCAATGGAATAGAATACAGTAAAATGACTCACAGGCACCACTCTTCAGCATCTTGAAAACTAGGGTGGGGAAAAAAAAGACACTGAGAATACTGCTCATACAGCTCATCTACCTCACGAGATTGTGGTAGGGGCCATTTGAAATAATTTGTATGGATATAATTCATAAGCTGTTAACTACTATGCAAATCCAAGAGGATATCATTACGTGTGGTCAGCTCTTAGCAGAGTAACTGTGAGGTAAAGCTCAAGCTAGTAGTGACACTTACCCCATGATATATTATACAGCAAAACCCACAAGAACATCTAAATATGGAAACTTTCATCTCAAGATGTTTGCATTACAATCTTAATTATTATTTAAGACTCTACGATAAAGGAAAATTCCACGCTGGACTTCGGTTCCTACAAAATTTCCAGGTAAGAGCTGATGGCCTGACTTGGTTTGAAAGGCGTCTAAACGGATTTCAGCAAATAATTAGAATGGCTTATTTTGCATCTGACTGATTAAGTTAAACAATTCTTACCAGAAACTCTAAGTTCAGATAATTTTTAGGCGTTATTGTCATAAAAGCCCTACAAATCATGAAGCTGACAGGTTTTTTTAACGTAGTCAAATTTAGCTTTGCACCCACGTAAAAATAACAGAGAAAGCTCAAGTAGCACTCTTTTTTTCCACCTTTTTTACTGAAATATAGTTGAAACACAATGTTACATTCATTTCAGTTGTACAACACAGCGTTTCAATAACTAGGTCCATGGTGCTGTGCTCATCGCAAGTATAGCTACCATTGGTCACCACATCGGGTAAAGTGGCACTCCTCCCAATGAGTAAGATCAGTTTAGGCAATTTTTTAAAATATTTTTTTTAATGTTTGTTTTTGAAAAAGAGAGAGAGAGAGAGCGTGTGCACAAGTGGGGGAGGGGCAGAGAGACAGGGGGACAGAGAATCCGAAGCAGGCTCTGCCTGACAGTAGCAAGCCCAATGGAGGGCTCGAACTCATGAACCATGAGATCATGACCCTAGCCAAAGTTGGACGCTTAACCGACTGAGCCACCCAGGCATCCTGGTTTGGGCAATTTTTAACTCATTGTATTTTTGGTTCCCAAGAAACTTATACGAATACGTGTAGGATAAATTTTAAATAGTCCATATACTAGTATCATGATGTAACATACTGACTTAATTTAACAGCAAGCACTCAGTACAGTGGTTGGCACACAGTAAGTACCCAATAGATGAGAAAAATGCAATCTATGGAGTGTCACTGGTGGAGACAAATAGCTTATGTCCAAATTTCCTAATTATCTGATGCTCAGAGACAAGAATATAGTTTCTAGTACCTTTAGCAGGTTTTTAAAACATACATATGTTCTTGAGGTATATTAAGGTGTGGTTTGGAAACTGGGATCTCTGACAAGAAACATTATGAATCACTTTCTCCACTAAGAGTCTTTTTTAAAACTTTAAAAAGAGGCATCTAATTTTGCTCCATTTCCACGCTGGAGACATGGCAGAGCACGCCTGACAGGTATTTACACGCATGCCCCACTGTGGCTGCCCGAAAACCCATACCAGAAAAAGAGGAGAAGGAGGCATGATGGGATTTCAGGGGTCTTCTAAAAAGGTTTCTGTCCACACTCACTCATGAACTGAAACTGGACATTTTCCATTCGATGTAATCAAGAATCCGAGACCTGAAAACATTTCTATTAAAAATCCAAATGGGCACTGAGGCATAAATATGGTTAACGCAGCAGGCCCTCTGAAAGCCCAGGCCACGAGGACAATTCTGAGGGCTGCAGTGGTCTTGGGGAAAATATGGAACCGGCCCCACTTACTTCTCTGTGCATCTACCAACCTACCCCAAGCTTTCTCAGACAGAAGATGTAGACAGGATTAAGGGGGTAAAGAGGGGTAAAGCAGCTGGGTTTTCCTGCTCTAAATGATAGTCTTTGGTGCTCTGAGACATCAAGACACGCAGCTTTTAGAGGGAAGGTTCACACAGAATGCGTGCTCGCTGGGGTCTCCGCCTACAATACAATGCAGGGGGGTGCACCCTTTCTCAAGGGAGATGGGACTGAACAGGAAAGCTCTGCACAGCAATGCAGAAGATGCAAGTCCCAAGACAACCCAGGAACAGCTGGCCACATAAGCCTGACCTTATGGAGACTTGAATATGCTTCAATAACTGGGATGACATTAAGAATCCACAGTACTTTCACCAACGCATTATATGTTGCCCTATGGTCAGTCCTTTTCAGAAAATGCTGTTGACGCTGATATGAACATGACGGCTGTTTCTGCTTCTACTTGGTATTCTACTTCTGTTCCAGTTTCTTACTGTTCAACTCTAACTTAACTTACAAATTCCTTGAAAAATTCTGATTGATCTTATTTCATCAGATCATCCCTCTTAGGGAATGCTCTTCTGGGAGGCCACCTTACAGCAGCTTACAGCAGATTGGTTTTCTTGAGTCAAGTGCCTATCCTTCTTCTGGTTCACTGTGGCAAGAAGGTGTAGTCCCCCAGAGTAGCATTTTTACCTATATGTATCCTGTCTGATTAAAACAGCATCACCAGCTCTAAGACTAACAATTATCCAGATTGTTTTACAAAGTAAATCTTCTGGGGTGCCTGGGTGGTTTAGTGGGTTGAGCATCCAACCTCAGCTCAGATCATGATCTCATGGTTCATGAGTTCGAGCCCCGCATCAGGCTCTGTGCTGACAGCTCAGAACCTGGAGCCTGCTTCAGATTCTGTGTATCCCTCTCTCTCTGCTCCTCCCCCACTCATGCTCTGTCTCTCTCTCTCAAATAAACATTAAATAAATAAATAAATAAATAAATAAATAAATAAATAGTAAATCTTCCTGTTAAGGTAAACTAAGAAAAGCAGACGTCAAAGGAACTGGCATGTGAGCAGACCAGATACATGCCTTTTTTATGGTATAAGGAAGAGTGGAACCATACAACTTAAAGCTCAGAGCTGGCACACTGTCTTTCTGCCTGCAGTCCATTAGTAAAAAGCAGGTCACCCAGGCAAGCTTAATGTCGACGGGGTGGAAAAGTCCACTATACCCACAAGGAAGCCATGGCAAGAAGGAGGAAGGAAGAATTTACATGTACGTAAGATCTACATTTTTATTAGTTATTCTGGTATGAAAAAAATTTCATGAAAAAAGTTAAGCTGGTCAGGGAAGTATTATCAAAATATAGGTGCCTCCCTCTCTCCCTATAAAAACAAACTAAAGCACACTTAAATAGTGCTCTGTTTTTGTTAAATATCTACAGTTACAAAAACCTAAGAAAAAGACCTTTGGACCAGAAAGCATCTACTTAACTGAATCAACAAAGGCAGCATAATATCTTTGAATGGCCAGTAAAGGGAAAAAAATACCAAAAGATTTTGTTTGGGGAGTGTTCCTCTGTAACCAACCCTCCAAAGTAAAGCAGAGCCTGCTTCAGTGGCTCTGGAAGGAATGTAAACTGAACGCGTGGGAGGAAGAGCTCCAGTTTCTTCGGGATCTGAGGCAGGCAGTGGTGATCGTGCGATGCACCTGTAGTCATTAAGTGGCGTTCATTACAACAAGGAGCACAGCTGCCTGGTGTGTGAGGTTCCAGACATCGTTAGCAGAGAGCACTCAATCCCACGCAAGCAGCCCCGGGTCATCTACCAAAGGGAACCACCCCACTGACCACCACCGACCGCCCTCCCACCTGCTGTCTAGATTGTTTTTCTTCCCCAAAGCTCTCTAAGTCTGTTTCTAGGATACAGGGGTTTTTTAAATAACTATGATGCTTTTCACAAGAGCAATCACTGCCTGTTTCAAGTTATCATTTAGTTAAAAAAACTGGGACCTTGGAAGAGCCAACATGTGAAACACAGGGCTACAAGAATTTTTTTTAATGAATACTTGCAATATGGATAATGTAGGCAGCTGCAAAAAATAACTCTTTAAATAACACACATTTATATATGTGATTAAATATAAATGTGTATATATACATATACATACATCATGTGTACACATTTCATGGTTTAATGTTTTCCTGTCAGAAGAAGTACTCAAATATAACCATACTGCAATTACCTTTTTTAGGGAAGAAAGGTTTCCCTCCCATTCCAGCCATGTGTCAACTCGTACTTCCTCTGTATGGGAACACAGCCCTTGGGCAGCTGGGTTTCAGTACAGATACATTTCAATTTCACAAGGGGCTAATACTTAGTAAATATAAAAAAAAAAAAAAACATGCAGAACTGCAGAAAAGTACAACACAAGCTCTTTAAGAAAGGTCATAAAATGTAAGGAAGATAGGGAAGTCTTTACCTCCAAGTGGGGACACACAGACTCACCATAAGGCACTAATTTTCAATGCTAAGAGGACCCCTCTTTAAAGAGGCTGAACCAAGCAAATACAAATTCTATTTCAATTCCCTTTGGAACATCTCATTAGCAGTATTTTGTACAATCCTGTTTATGTCAAATCAAAATTATCACTTCAACTCTAACAATGATTGTTCCCTAGAAACTAATTTTCTTGTTCAGAAATAAAATCAAAGTAAAGCCCTCAATTTCTGGCAAAGAGATCCAAAGACTGAGAAGGCAGCACCTCTTCTTTTTCAAATGCAGGTTTTCTCCTCCCAAAATGCTGCTTTGTACTTTCCAGGCAATCTATAAATTCATCCGTGGTTATTTTCCCCCACCAATATCACAGTTTGATCATAGAGTATTCTGGAATCATACAGTATCTATTTCTCAATATCTTCAACTCGGTCTCAACACCCAGAAATATCCTTGGATTACTTTATTTATTTTGAAATCTTGGGCCCTTGGGATTGAAACCTCCTTCTCTGGCATGAAAGGCTGCCCAATGGGGAACTGAGATTACATAACCCTTCACTCTAGGTTTTCCTCCACTGTTGTTTTTAACATCACTGGATAAGTTTCTTGGAAGTGTTTATAATCCATCTATGTCTACTATTTCCCAGCGCTCTTCCACTGTGTGTAAGGAATCAAGAAGCAAAGAGAACGTTCATGTTCACCTACATGCCTGGACTGAGATGTGATCAAACAACTCCTGGATAAAACATACCAACCCGCCCTCACCACCCCCAAATGAGACACAGCGGCCAAGGCAAGACTGCACATGGAACTTTATGTACAACAAGTAATACCTGCCCTTCAATGGAATATAGATTCTTAAGGGCATCAGCTCAGCAAAACGCTGGTCCTTCATCCACATTCCCTGGAATGCTTTCTCAAGCATCAGTTTGTACCTATTTATGCTGTTGCTTTTCTGTCTAGGCTTTGAAACCAACAAGGATTTTGTCGGAAATAACTGAAGAATGGATGATTTTCTTCTATCCACCTAAAGTGCTAACATCCACACTGACATACAGCTGGAAAGTGGCTCAAGGTTCCTTATTCCCACACAAAGTGTGGTATGGGGTGACCAAGCAGCCCAATCAGGAGTTTGATTTCACAAGGGAAAAAGCATGGAGCTTTACCATAATTCCTTCCTCAAAGCAGTCTTTTTTTTCACACCTGGTATTTTAAATGCTAAATCATTTCTTTGTTCATTTTCATCAGCTTCTTGTAAGATCTAGTTTCTGGCTGGTCCCACTTCCACTGCCACTTAGTACCCACTGGATTGGTGTGGGGTCAATCCTACAGACATTTATCTGCACATGACAAGCCAAAGGTGGTCTCCATGCAAGGAAGGCTTCCAGGGCTGCAGAACACATGCCCACAGAACTCCCCTTCCCGAGAGGTGCACACCAGCCATTGGCAGAGCTGTGCCCCAGTGGGGCTCCCATCAATCAGTAACTGTCAGTGAGGGCACCACGGAGACCTGGAGTTGCCAGCACAGGCAGTTTCTCCTTCTGCTGTTGCTTTTCTCTCCTCTCAGGCGAGTCCTGGAGTAAGGCTAGACTGCTTCTCAGGACCAGACTCTCCTTTAACTGCCTTTTCAAACTGTTCCTCCTCTGAAGATCTCCCTCTCACACTTCACCACACACAGAAGAATCTGGCTCTGATTTCCTCACCTCTACTGATTCCATCTACATTTGCCTTTATCCGATTGCCGGTCCAGGGTTTCTCCTCCTCTTCTGTGAGGAGGTGGAGGACGACAGGTGGAGGACGAATTTGGTCTTTCTTCCTCAAACCACCTTCTGTCCCCTGGTGGATGCTGTCAACCACACCACGGGCTCTCTCCCTGCGATGACTCGAACAGGCACTGGGCATCCAGAGCCTTTAAGCAGTGTTCTTATCCACCTCCTGGAAGTGGCTGGGACAAGCAGAACTGTCCCAGCCAAAGGCTGCCTGTCTCCTAGTCTTTGGATTTGTTCTGCCAAAGAAAACCCCTTGTTGGCTCTGAGCCTTTGCACAACCACTATCGTCTCACAGTAATAACCAGGAAGTGCACAGTTTCGCTGGTAACCTCTTCGCTGCACCAGTCTGCAACCACACACAGTCTTCACTCCAGATGTATGAACTTACTTTTTCAAGGAGGAGACAGAACATCAAACCTGAGATGCTTCCATGTTTATTAGGCTTCTCGATGTCACTGTGGACACAACCTGAGGGCTCACGCCAGCACATCCAACCGCAGCGTCACCTTAAGTACAAACAGCAGGTCTCAGTTGCCCAGAGAGTCCATGCTCTTCATTGCCTGAGACTGTGGGCTGCCATCAAGCCAGAACTGAGATGCTGGGGCTCGGGCAGGAAGGCTGCTGCTGTGAGAACAACCGAGTCTTTGCCTGCCCTTCTCAGACCTAAAACCTGGTGGCTGTTCTATCTTTAAATGGGGGAGCCAGGAATTCCAGTTAGCCTGTGACCGACTGCTGGGCAGTTGCTGGGCTGGCTGGTCTATTTCAAGAACCGAGAGAAGTTAGTACAGACCACAGGATCCGGGACTAAGAAGTCTCCTGTGGTCCCAGCACAGAAAGGATTACATTTTCTTCTGTCTAAAGGGGCCCGATGGGGGCTGTGGACCTGCTTCCTGCACCACCATGACTACTTATTCAAACAGAAAGGCTATGTTCAACACTAAAAATAGTGGACCTGTCCTGAGCTCTTTTGTAACAGTACCATGTGTCTGAAATGCCAGTAATCAATCTCTCTCCCATATTTCAGCACATCAGAAGATAAACTGGAAATTCTTTTAATAATCTGACCTGTATCTGCTTTTATTTTTATTTATTTTGAGAGAGAGAGAGAGAGAGAGAGAGAGCAAGCAATTACATGAGAGGGGCAGAGAGAGAGGGAGAGAGAGAATCCCAAGCAGGCTCTGCACTCTTAGTGCAGAGCCTCACATGGGGCTTGAACCCACAAACTGCAAGATCATGACCTGAGCCAAAATCAACAGTCAGATGCTTAACTGACTGAGCCACCCAGGCACCCCTGAAATGCCAATAATCAATCTCTCCCCTACATTGCAGCACATCACAAGATAAACTGGCAATTCTTTTAATAGTCTGACTTACATCTGCTTTTAAATCTTGAAGGAAGGTAGTATATAAAACAGGACACCTGTCTTTCCTGAAATTTTTTTATTTTATTTTATTTTTTTAATTTTTTTTTCAACGTTTTTTATTTATTTTTGGGACAGAGAGAGACAGAGCATGAATGGGGGAGGGACAGAGAGAGAGGGAGACACAGAATCGGAAACAGGCTCCAGGCTCCGAGCCATCAGCCCAGAGCCTGACGCGGGGCTCGAACTCACGGACCGCGAGATCGTGACCTGGCTGAAGTCGGACGCTTAACCGACTGCGCCACCCAGGCGCCCCTATCTTTCCTGAAATTTAAAGTTTCTGCTATGAACTTAACTAAAATTTTAGGTGACTTTAAAATACAAATAGCTGTTTACAGGGTGCCTGGGTAGCTCAGATGAGCATCTGACTTTGGCTCACGTCATAATGTCACAGTTCGTGAGTTCGAGCCCCGCGTCGGGCTGACAGCTTAAAGCCTGGAGCCTGCTTCAGATTCTGTGTCTCCCTCTCTCTCTCTCTCTGCCCCTCTCCTGCTCATGCTCTGTCTCTCTCTGTCTCTCAAAAATAAATATATGTTTAAAAAAAATTTTTTTAATATAAATAGCTCTTTAAAAGCTAAGTCCACCTTGGGGCACCTGAGTGGCTCAGTCAGTTGAGCATCTGACTTCAGCTCAGGTCATGATCTCGCGGTCTGTGAGTTCGAGCCGCGCATCAGGGTCTGTGCTCAGAGCCTGGAGCCTGCTTGGGATTCTGTGTCTCCCTCTCTCTCTGCCCATCCCCTGCTCGTGCTCTGTCTCTCTCTCTGTCAAAAATAAGCAAACATTACAAAAAAAAATTTTTTAAAGCTAAGTCCACCTTGATAGGAAAACCATTGGAATGGGCAATGGAAAATCTGATTTAGAGAAGTTTACATTTCTAAAAATTTCCAAACACGCTAAGATACAGTAGAAGAGACTAAGTAGCTGTACCGTTAAACCAGAGAGTGATTGTCCCATCTTTTAGCTCTTCGGACTCTCTGTACAACCTATAAACCATTTCAATTACAGGGGTATTTCAGCTTATCCTCAAGATCTCCTTTTAAAGGAAGTCTACTACCTGTCTACCTATCTTCGTAAGCTCCCCAGTACTCACAACCCAAAGATAAAAAACGCCCTTCCACCACAGACTCTAACAGAAATATTCTCTGCTTTTACCATTATCCAGCATCCCATGGTGTTTTCACTACAACCACGGTCTGGTGTGGATACCCATCTTACCTTCAAAGGGCTTTTTCTAGAGAGTTAAGTCAAACTAATCTCTTTTTGCACAAATTATTTGGGTTTGCTCCTGAACATATGCTATACTAATAATTTGGATGGTTTTTATGAGGTGGTATTGCAAATATTACCATATCATTTTAACTTTTCTTCCCTTGGGTTACAAATACTACCAAAATCAACAAAACAGAATCTTATTTCCATACTCAATTCTTTCCTAGAAGTCACCAAGGAAGACCCCCCCCGCCCCTCACCCCAAACCATCTCCAGAGAGAGCCAATGAGCTCCACTCCCGGGAGTTGTAACTACTTCTGTGGTGCAAAAAAAAAAAAAAAAAAAAAAAAAAAAAAAGTTATATTAATATTTTTAACATAACATGGCTTTTAATATATTCAGATTGTACAATCATCATGACCATCTAATTCCACAGTTATGTATTGACCCAAAAAAACTCCTTATCCATAAACAATCACGACCCATTCCCCCTCCCTGCAACCCCTAGCAATCACTCATCTACTTTCTGTCCATGTGAAGTTGCCTCTTTGGGGACACTTCATATAATGGAATTTTGTGTGATCTGAATCCTTTCGTGTCTGGATTCCTTCACTCCACATGTTTTCAAGGTTCATTCACGTTGTGGCATGTATCAGTATCCCATTCCTTCTTTATGGCTGAACAACCTATTGTAAGATCTACCGCATTTTGTTTATCCATTCATCAGATGATAGACATTTTGGTTGTTCGCGCTTCTTGGCTGTTATGAATGATGCTGCTATGAACATGTGTGTACAAGTTTTTGTGTGAACATATGTTTTCAATTCTCTTGAGTATATACCTAGAAGTGGAAATGCTGGGTCATATAGCAACTATGTTTAACTTTTGGAGGAACTCAGGTGATAGCTTAATGTGATTCAGTCTAGCCAGATGGGGGTTACTGGTTCATCCAATAAAAATGTTATTTCTGTCAATATTAAAAGGCTTTCTTTAAACAGCCAGGAGTAACATCCATTATTTTCCCAATTGCTGTGTGGCCTGTCACTCTAACATGAAAGGAAACTAGACTTATCAGAAAAGAGTGGTTTCCTGGTAGTTCATGCTTTTCTGGCTGTCTTCAAACTAGTGGTGATTTATCTGAGAATCATCACAGAGAGGAGGGTGGGTTGCTGAGGACAGTGACAATGAAGGACAGCTGCTTATAGGCAGCACCTCTTGGACAGCTTTTGATTCAATGGCTATATTCTAGCACCTACAGGTCCAAAATCTAGATGTTTTCAGTATACTGTAAGAGTGAGCCACTAGATCAACACCCAGAAAACTATAGCCCATGAGACCAATCTAGTCAGCCACTCAGTTTTGTGGGTTTTTTTTTTGAAACAATCTGCCAGCTAAGAATGATTTTTCACATTTTTAAACAGTCACATTTTTAACAGTTATGTAAGAACCTATATATAACATCCTCAATTATGTATCTTGGCTCATCAAGCCTGAAGGATTTATTATCAGATCCTTTAAGAAAAAAGTTTACAGACCCGTGCTCTAGCTGATACTCATGCAAATTAAATTCTCTTAAGACCAATGAAGGAAGCATAGCACCATTATCAATTTCTCACTGGAGATACCCAGTAAGCAGCCAATGCCCAACACAGGATGTAGAGTGGAGTAACCTAGGAAGTGGCTCAGAAGGATGGGAAATGCACAGAATCAAAATGGGAGAAGCAGTATGGACACAGTGGTTAGGGAAGGAGAGTTAGGCCATCAAACCTCTGTGAAACTCTAATAAAATCTTCATTCATCACAGCAGAGAACACCTCCCTAGCAACTTGATAGTTTGTTTCTCCCTATCTACCTTGTTTTATCTAGAGAGTGCTAGACTTAACACATTAACACATTCTGCTTCACTGAACCCATCACCCCCCATTGTCATCCCTTTCCTGCTTACTCGGACCATTTCGCTCTTGGCCTACCAGGTGTCAAATGCACATCCTTATTCACTTGGTCTTGCAGGGCTGCAGCCACCCCTTATTAGGAGGTGGTTAATCTACACCATGCTCAGAGCTCTAGATAAACATCATTACTGCTGTTTGCAAGATACTATTAAAACTACCAACTGGTCATTGCAGTAGACCACCTTCTTTATCCCAATGAAACAGAAAAACAACACTTGTCTTTTGCCAAGCTCAGTGTTTTCACTAGTCCCCCAAGCTTCTTGAAAGTAATGGCAGTGGACTGTTTTGACACACTGGTCCCTCAGACTCTTCCCAAGATAGATGATCTCTACCTGCTCGGAGTAACTTCTGTTTTTCTCATAAGTCAGAATTTCAGAATTATCTGCTCCTACAACTGGACCTTCAAATTCTTCAGCAAATTGAGAGGTTCATATGTTTGCACTTGACCTCTTCTACAAAGATGAAATTAAAGACACTGGAAGTCCCTGCTTTTCCTCAGACTTCCCTTACTAATGTCTCTTCCTTTCTCCTACATGTAAGGTTTTCTTGGGGGCTCCTTTCACCTAATACAAAGCTGGATGTGAGGAGACCTCACTTTTAGGTTCTTATTATGACTCGTTCCTCCTTTCTAGTTTTAATCTTTCTATTGTTCTTACTCGATTTTGCTATTTCCATATCCTCATGGTCCTGCCAAATTACTTCCTTTTAAAACTTTCCCATTAGCCTTCCAACTCTCAATAGAGTTCTGGTCTCAGCAAAAAATAGCCACATCTCCCTTCCTGGCCTGCTTCAGTTAGTTCTATATGCCTGCTTCAGTTAGTTCCTGGGCTTCTTTTTTGAACAGTCATTAAATCCTAGGGAGTTTGAGCAAAGAACTCCCATCACTGTGATTACGTGTTAGTCTGAATTCGTTTACTAGCTCCCAGCTATGGAGAAACTACATTTTTTATAATTTGTTTTTATTTTAGAGAGAAAGAGCACAAGCAGGGAGAGAGGCAGAGAAAGAAGAGAGAGAAAGAGAGAGAGACAGAATCTCAAACAGGCTCCACTCTCAGCACGGAGCCCGATGTAGGGCTTGATTTCACGACCCAGGGATCATGATCTGAGCCAAAATCAAGATTTGGACACTCAACCGACTGAGCCACCCAGATGCCCCAGAGAAACTACCTTTAAACAGAATGAGTGGCAAATTTATGGACAATACAGATCTTCCTGTTTTCTAAATTATAATTTCATCTTCCAGAAGACCCTTCAGCAAAGGTTTGAGCGTTTAAAATACACACAACAGGGGTGCCTGGGTGGCTCAGTCAGTTAAGTGTTCAACTCTTGTTCAGGGTTCGTGAGATGGAGTCCCCGTATCGGTTCTGCAGTGTGGAGCCTGCTTGGGATTCATTCAATCATTCATTCATTCATATTCTCTCTCTCCCTCTCTCTCTCCCTAAATAAATAAATAAATAAATAAACATTTAAAATAAAATAAATTACACACAACACATGGGGGGGACCAGTCATTCCAATAATGAATCATCGACAAACCAAAACCGGTCTCATCTCTAGTCTTAATACCAGAGAGTTCAGACCACCTTTTCCTGACACTTTCATATAGTTCAAAATTCTCTTCCTTACCAGTATGATTATAAGCTTTCAAAAACTCTCCTCCCATCACATTCTAATTCTGGAGAACATCTAAGAAATACATAATCTATACAATAACCCAAGGAAACAACATTGGGGTTATTTTTCAAATAAGATTAGAAAAATATTATATACTCAGCAATATTCACACAGAACAGGTTATCAAGCACTTACCCCAAAGGACCTTTTTTTTTTTTTTTAAGGTTTATTTATTTTTGAGAGAGAGAGAGAGCATGAGCAGGGGAGAGGCAGAGAAAGAGCAGGATAAAGGATCTGAAGCTGGCTTTGTGTTGAGAGCAGAGAGCCCAGGTTGGGGCTCTAACTCTCAAAGCATGAGATCATGACCTGAGCTGAAGTCGGATGCTCACCCAACTGAGCCACCCAGCTGCCCCTCACCTGAGGACCTTTAAAACAAGATGCACACCCTGACTGTCTTGCAAATGACTAGGAATTATCACACCTAAAGGATGAGGAGATGATCTATATGACTGCTCCAGTCTTCCCTCTTGAAAATCCCCAGGACTTGCTTTCCTCATCAGCCCAATAAACCTCATCCAACTGTTACTCTGGGGATCCAGGCTCAGGTCACGGAGCGGAATTTTCCCAAAAGATGAAAAACGCAATGTACAAACCTTGTATTAGATACTCTTTCTGTTAAGCGACCAATTGCAAGGGAAGAGTCAATCACTCCAGAAGAGTGACCAACTTAGGGAGGTGGGGGTGGGCCCGGGGAATCAAAGCCACAAAGATACAGACTCCTAAAGGGCCAAACAGTAGTAAAAACTCCCTCTCAGCTATTTTGCACTCCTCTTGGTGGTGAAAGACAGTCCTTTTCAACCTCACAACTGGCATTCTTTTTCATTACTTGTGGCGCAGGCAATCAGTCAACGTGAGACAGAGCAGGAAGCTGCTGGAACGAGCGTGTGCGTCTAGCTCTCGGCTCTGAATGGTCTGCGCCTCACTCCAGAACGTTTCCTCCAGATGCTGCCAGCAGACACTCTGTAATACCTAAACCACAAATCATCACATTCCCCACCCTTTGAGCCAGGCCTTGTCCTTGAGAGCTTCCCACATAGTGAGATATTAACCAAGCTGGCCACTGATACAATAGCTCTTTACAAATTCGGAGTAAAACCTGCCACACCATCTGCTCGATCTACTAAAAAGTGGACTCGTATCATAAAAATATCCATGGTAGGTGAACCTCAGAGAGTAATGCAGGATATTTCAGACATTTCACACGGAACGAATCCTGGCTAGCTTGCTAAAGAAAATATTTTATCAATGTAAACATGTCAGGCATACAAGTGTATCTAAAATTAGAGCAAGTATGTGTCAGAAATGGAGCCATCTTGCAGAAACAGAATTACAGGCAGGTCACTCTAGATTCTTTGCCAATATCCAAGGAAACCGCCTTTCCTCAAAATAAAGAAACTGTGCTGCTATCTGGTTGTTCTGGGAACCAGGGAGGGTTTGTTGTTGTTTTCTTTTAAAGGACTCTTAAGTTTTATCTACTGTGACACATTAAAGCCCTCTAAACCAAACAAAATGTTTCCAAACTATGATGCTGTAACTTAAAAAAACCATTGACTGGACTATACTCACACTGAAAAGGCGCCATAACTTGACCCTGCTTGAATGTCAAAGGGAACGAACCTTCAGTGGACTGCTCTCCCGAGATCACCTTCTGGGCCGCGAAGTACTTGGGCTTCAGCACATACTCCTGGGTCTGGCCATGATGTATCATCACATTCTGTGAGGAAAGTGGTGTCACTCTGGGAAGAAACAAAGTGGGGAGAGGGAAATTAGTTATGGACTTTTGAAACCAAGAAGGAGAAAAGAAGACGTTCAATTTAGAAAGGAACGTAGATTCCATGTGAGGCTCGATTTTTCTCTTCAAATACTGTAGCGGACCACTTATCACACAAGGAACTAACCACTTACACTTAGAAACGTTAACATAAAAGAGACTCCACTCATCTAGTCAAGAAGCATAGGCTATCTAGGCCACCACAGGTGGATTCTATCAGAAGATTTGGAGCACACAGCCTTTATGCAGAGCACGGGCCATTTATATGTAAGACAGACAAAGATACATACAGAAGCAGGTACCAACATTTACAAAGTGTATTTTCCATATACTGATAAGTAGGCAGTATTGGAAACGCAAGGAAAGGAAAGGAGGAAGAAAATACAGAAAGAGGATTATGCAAGAAGTCCCGGCTTGATCAGTCACGCAAAATTAACTGTCAACAATCAGAGCCTGTAGAGTAACCAGTGGGACCTTCCTAATGACAGAAGAAGAGAAGGTCAATCTCTTCGAGCCTCACCTTCCTGAACTGTAACCACAGAATCACTGTCAGACAGGCCAAAGAAAAAAATGCTTGTAAAAAAGTCGGAACACACAAAAACTGGGAAAATTTTGAATTATCTTTTGAAATTGTAATTATGGTAAGAAACACATTCAACTTTTTCTAGTTAACCTTTAAATTTTTTATGCTGTATCTCTTAACAATTAAAACTGTACTATTCAGGTTAAATGTTTTATAATTATTCATTCCTAAGAAGGGGAACAATGGTAAGAATAACGGATCACAATCTCATTTCTTCAAGACCCCACGTGAAGAACTCTGAGGACTCCCGAACGCAATTACTGTGTATTCACCCTCTGGTCTGACCGTTTTCTATGGCAGTTCTCTTTTGTTGCATGTAATGGAAACTGTGCTTTTTTTAAGTAGTTTTTTAAATTTCAATTCCAGTATACTTAACATACAGTGTTACATTGGTTCTGAGAATTTTATCCAAAAAATACAAAAACACTAATTCAAAGGGATACATGCACCCCTATGTTTATAGCAGCATTATTTACAACAGCCAAATTATGGAAACAGACCAAGTGCCCATCGACAGATGAATGGATAAAGAAGATGTGGTGTATATACACAATGGAATATCATTCAGCACGTAATGTAAACTTTAAAATAACAAGTCTTTGCCCACGTTTAATAATTCCCAGAAGGACAGAACTAAAATCATTAGCTAAGTAAGACTAATAAATAATCAGACAATGTAAAGAAAATACACCAACTCATTCCAGAAAATGCTTAACTATACCAAAACTGCTGGGACAGAGCACTGTAGCAGCAAACGGAGTCTTTGGAAGGAGACATCTCTGGTGTCATCTTGAATTTTATCACCTGGGGCATATTAAAGCCGCCTACACCAAACAAAATATTTCTAAACTATGATACTCTAACTTAGGAAATGGTTGCCTGGGATATAATCACACTGATAAGGTACCCCCAAACCCCAAATACTCTCCCTAATAAGGGACTGTACTAAACAAGAAAAAGAAATGACATTGTGACAGGTGAGTATGTAAGGTCAGTTGTCAAGACACCAAAAACACCACTACACAGTGTCTTGTCAAAAGCAGTAACAGTCTTGAATAAAGTCAGTCTATTTGAGTCTAACAATGAATGAGGTATTCTGTGGGACAAGGCATCCATGAGAAAGGAAGGAAGAGGCTGGAATTAACGATGCTTCCCTCTTACCTAGTCAGTGATCTCTATCCACCACTTTAAACCTCAGAGTTGCAGGAAAGCCTAGGAAAATCCACTTTGGACCTGAGTTTTCCCAACAATTCCATGGAAGGGCACTCCCTCTATCACCAGACTAATGACTTAAATTACTAAAAGCCTAAGTAAGGCTTAATGTTGTAAACACTTTTGTTTTGATGATGTAAGTGTTGGTCTGAACTTGAAGTATGTTTGGTTGGAATACAGTAGAAAGTATAACAGCTGGACACATCTGGTGGTGAATGGTAAGAACCACAAGTCTACTCCACCAGCCTCAAGAAAAGGGGAAGCCCTTCTTCTCATCTCCGGGGCAACCCACTCCCCAGCTGTGCTGTCATCCTGTCACTACACTGTTGACACCTGCTGGCAAAAGTACAGGCTTGCTCCTATTCAGAAGAGGACAGCCTAGCATTCCAGCTGGGACCAATGCCAGCTAGGTACGACTGGGGTCTGCCTTCTAGTGGAGTTCCTCCCTTCTCTCCCCTCTGAATCAAGGAAGTGAGAGGCAGCAAGAAATCAGCAAGAAAGAAGCTGAGAGCTTATATATGGGCTCCTTTTCTCTAAACCTAACTGGAAAGTACAGAAGAAACAAATAAGATGAGCTTACCGGGTCTAGAACTTGAGCAACAACCCTCAGCCATCACTGACTTAAGGAAATGAGTAATGGTAGTTAAGTCTGACTACATTGTAAGTATTCACCATGTCACAAATTGCAAATATGGAGCTACCCCTGAACCGTGCTTCCCCATTTTCCAGCTCCTTTCCTCTTCCCCAGTGCAAGTGTGTAAACACACAAGAAGAGACTGAAGCCACTCTGCACGACAGCCTCACGGAGAAGGAAGCAAAGCCATGGACAGTGATACCATGTGGGGAGAACAGAGAAAACTGTGCGCTCACTTCACAAATACACGATTGCCATCTTTTTCTCTCTTCCCTTCTTCCTCCTTTGCAGTTCATGTTCACTTTCCCCTCTAATTTCATCACTCAGTTATTTCCACTCTGGACCACTTCTAAGCCCTACAAATATATATTCTCTTTAACTCTCCTTTTTTTACCCAAGTATTTCAGGAATAATCTTTCTCCCTTCATTTCAGTTGAGATATTTTCTATTCTTCCCTTCCCTCCTCCGAGGGGGAGGAGGAGAGCTTAACTATCACTAGTGAACATCAAATTTGTCAGAACATTACAATTTTTCTAAGAGAATACGAAAATATTTGAGAAAACTAAAAATGAAAACTACAGGATCTCTGGCTCAAATGGTTTTTAAGAAAAAAAATGATTTTTAGATATCTATCTTATCTTCCTCCAAAAATTATAAGGAATAAAAAAAAAAAAAGAAAAGAAAAGATTCAGGGCGCCTAGATAGCTCAGTCCGTTAAGTGTCTGACTTCGGCTCAGGTCATGATCTCACGGTTCGTGAGTTCAAGCTCTGCATCAAACTCTGTGGTGACAGCTTGGAGCCTAGAGCCTGCTTCCGATTCCGTGTCTCCCTCTCTTTCTGCCCCTCCTCCCCTCAAAAATAAATAAACATTAAAAAAAAAAAAAGGAAATATTTAAATCTAGAGTTGACATGTGGCTGTTACAAAATAGTACAGCTACACTAGTCATTAAAATATTGAAATATTCTCTTCTGATAGATACCTACTATCCCAAGACCCTTAGCACCCCTCCCTACTCCCTCCACCAGGCCCCCACAAGACATCCCTTCAATCCTGTAAATAAGGAGTTAACATTCAGCAGAAATGGATCTCTGGGTGTCCGTTCCAGCATCCCTTCTGATTAATCAGTACCTGTGCTACACAGGGTACTAAATATGGTCCGTGTCACCCATTAATAAACACACAAGAGATAATTCAACAAATCTGTGGGATTCAAAGTGGGATGAGAAACACTGCCTGTTGTAGCAGCATGTAGTTCAACGTGTAGTAAGAAGAACATTTTACTAGAGACCATACACATCTACATAGGGATTGTGCTTTTATGTAACTAAAACAACCTTATAAAATATTTACCCTTACCATGTGTAGAATACTGATATTTTGTCCTCCAATCTATTTTTTGAACCACTACATTGATTTCATTACTTTGTGACTCCCTAATGGCTTGCAACCAGTAGGTGTAAGGGCACTGCTCAAGAACCACTGTGTGAGGGCACAGGCACAAAGGAAGGGATCTTCGCAAGGAAACACAGAGGATCTCTGGACCCAAAACCAAGTAAAGCAAAGGGTGATTTTAAAAAGTAGGGCTGTACACTGGTGTCTTCACTAGAAATCTGTATATAAAGTCAACTGTTCCCCAACTCTAGCAAACAGAGCATCCAAGTCACATTTCTACTCTTCTCAGGGAAAAAAAAAAAATATATGAGTATTTTCATCTAAAAGAATGGAACTATGTGGTGTAAACCACAAAACTTACTCCGCCCCTCACTCCCAGAGTAAGACCTTCTCGTTCTGGATTCTGGCTTCCCCTAGCTCAAACACTGGTCTCCTATTTCTCCCCCTAAAAAGGAGCTTGCTGGGCAACCCAGAAAACAGGGAGTTCCAGAATGATCCCAGGGTGTGGTGGGGGTGCTGGGTGGAGGGAAGGAACCACGAGAATGGAAAACAGGATTGCAATTTTGGAGACACCTGACTATATGGTATAAATACAATTGGTAGAAAGAAAAACAGGAGAATACATTCATATCTGATGCTAGGAATACTCTCCTTCAAGAACCATGCATGAAAGCAAAGGACACATACAGAGAGAGAAATCCAAGCATCGAATTGTACATCCATGGACAGAATATTACAAATGCTGTAACTGTCAAAAACAACCATGTTACCAACTGTGGTGATATTCGTGTACAGGATTAGCTAGAGAAGGCAGGAAAATACTTAAAGAATAGGAGAAATGGAGGGAAGACTGGGAGAGCCACTGCCCTCGCCTTATAAAATGGAGGGTCTTCAGATAACATTCATGACCTTGATAGAGAACACTGACACAAGAAAAGAGAAGTATAAATATGCTGTCAGGATATACATGAACTATGCAAATGAAATAATGATTTTGAGAGAAAGGGTGGGGAGGAGAGAAAGTAAAGCAAGCTAAATCTTCACCTCCTACAGCAAGAAGTATTTAGACAACATCTAAAAGTAATAAATCAAGAAGCAATGGCTGGATAGAGCTAACCACCAGAAGGACCAATAGGGCCTGAGGATTAAATGTGGAAGAGTTGGAGACAAAAGGAAAAGGATTAAGTGATAATGAAGGTTTCAAGCCTGGTTGACTGGACAGGTACTTCTGTTCAAGGCCAAGAGGAAAAGTAAGAGCAAAGAAGTAGGCTGAGTTATGGCAGTCGGAAGAAAGGGTCAGTCAGTGAGGACGAAAGTTATATTAGAGACAGACTATGGAGCAAGTCTCTGAGGGATGATTAGGGAAAGCCTCCAAGATGAGGAAAAGTGATGTTCTCAGAGGAGCCAACTTCTTCAAAGGCAAAAATGTTTTAGAAAAAGGAACACAGAACCACACAGTCTGGAGGATATCCATGCTCAGGGGTAGGGATATAAAGAGAAAAAGGGGGGGGGGGGAAGGGAACTGGAGAAAAACAAGAATAACATAGGTCCAGAAATGATAAATGGAAGAAAGTTTCTAGGAGGAACAGAGAGGGGACCACCTGCCAACTGCAGCACAAAAGGCAAAGAAAGGAACTGGGGAAGGCCACGCCTGGGGTGGGTAGGTCACTGGCACCACCCACAGTGTGGGTTCAGTAGTGACAGGAGTGTGGCTACAGCAGGCAATACATTAGGTAGGTGGCAGGCCGTGACACATGGACAAGATGGCCCAGGAAAAACAGGCTGGAGCTTAGAGGCAGGGCTGGCCATCTGAGGACCTGAATCTGTGGAAACCTCTCTATCTTTATAAGCAGAAAGGAAACAATTGCATACAACTTCTTTCCTTAAAAGAAAGGATTAGTCACATACTGTTTATACTGCTGCCTTCATAGTGGCAATTTTTGGCACCCGTATAGACTAAGCTTTTCCATATTTCTACTAAATTCATTATTTGACCTGTGGAATGGGTGGGAGAATCTGGCAAAACACAAGCCCCTTTCCACTTAAGGAAAGCGCTCTGGACCTCACAGAAGGAAACCCCCAACAGGCCATAAAATGTTTCCCACAGAAGGCCAGTCTAACACAATCCAAGCCTTTCCCCTATGTTTAGCGTACTCAGGTTTATAATCAAGACAGAGAAACCAGAAGGGGAAAAAAACAGAGCTACAGGAGGAAGCCACTAAGGGTCAACCTCCAGACTTTCAGGGCCAGTTTCTCGTTACAAAATTCAACGGCTCCTATGTGCCTCGCATGGGTGACAAGCTGTTCAAAAGCATGGGTGCGTGCTACTCACAGAAAAGGCAGTGCACTCAAGTATATAAGACGTGCCAACTACAGCTGGATGGAGGAAACGTCTTTCCTACAGAGTTCTCAAGGATGATAGGCACAGAGGGAAGGTCCAAGAAAAGACATACGGCTAGGAAGATGTCACAAGGCAGCAAAACACACATGTGAGGGGAGACTGAAGTCTGTGGCGACCCCACTCCTACAGAATTACTTTCAGACCAAAAAAGAATTAGGAGGTAAAAGGTTGCTGATGAAGAGATCAAAGGACAGCACAGACTGTCGGTATCAGGATAAGGGAGAGCTAGGGTATTCCAAAATACACACAGTTGAAGTAAAAGGAAACAAGCAAAAACAAAGTCCCAAGAATGGGAGGAAAGAAAAGAGTACAATGAAAATTTAAGTGTGGGGACAGACCATTAGGGGATTGAGACGATGAAATTAAAGAAGGTAGATATTGCAGAGGGATGGAAAATGCGTGGAAATTAAGGAAACCTTGGTGGTCATCATCAACAAACATGGAAAGCACAACCAAGTAGCTTAGGAACCAATTTTCTTTTGCCAGTGGTTCTTCACTGGGTGTGATTTGGCAATATAGGAGACATTGTCAAATGTTAAGATTCAGAGGTAAGGTGCTCACATCCCATGGGTAGAAGCCAGGGAGTTACTGAACATCCTGTAACACCCAGGACAGTCCTCTACCAGAAAGAATTATCTGGCCCTAAATGTCAACAGTACCGAAGCTGAAAAACCCTGTTTTCAACACATGCTACTATCATGAAACAAATTTAGTAGACGTGAGTAAAGACCGAATGGCCCGTTGAAATGGCAACGACAAGGTGTAGGGAAGGTAAAAACTGCACGACTTGTCACGTGTGCTGTAAGCCCCATCAGGCCAGGGAAGGGGCCCTGGACTCAAGTTGCGTATCACTGAAAATGTAATGGGATAACAATAAAAGAAAAATCATTTAGTAGAACCCCATTAGGAGCAGTACAACATACAGATGGAAATAACTTTTTGGTAAACAGCTTAGCATGGAAAGGGAGTATGCCATAAAGAGATCATGGAAAGATAGTTGCCAAACTGCTTCCTAAGGCAGGGGAGTCCAATCAACCAGCCATGTTTAGTTATACTAAGAAGATCATGTATGCTAGGGGCTTGACGCAAACTGTCGGGGTAAGAGACAAAAGTGAGCACTGCACCTACGATTCCCCACATCTGCCCTTTCTCCAAATGGTCCTCCACATCTGCTCTAAAGAAACATCTAACCTGAGGTGTCTCACAATTGGCCCCTGAGAGCCAACCCGTGTCTCCACACAGCCGTGCTTAGGAGATATTCTTCTGAACATGACTGCTATAGGAAAACATCCAAGGAATTCTCAACTCATCTAATCCCAAGTTCCCAGAGGAGACAAAATATAATCAATGGGCTGTAATGAAGAGGAGACTTCATTCAAGGGAGGAAAAGGCCTCCTCTTGGAAGGTTTAATGAAATAATCCCAACACTTCGGAAACAAAACATGAAGTGGGTTGAAACCAAATGCTTGAAGAAAATGCAAACGGTCTAAACAACTCAAGTAAAAGTCAGAGGTTGTCAGACTGGTTAAAAAGCACGACCCAACTACATGCTGCCTACAACAGACCCACTTTCAGTGTGAAGACAGACACGTTAAAAACAAAAGAATGAAAAAGATTTAACAGGTTAACAGGAATCAGAACAAAGTTGGAGTGGCTGTTAGTATTAGGCAGGGTAGATTTCACAGAAAAGAATATTATTAAGGATAAAAAGGATCATTTCATAAGGATAAAGGGTCAATTCATCAAGAGGACACATGAATCCTAAACAGCTGTGCACTTGATAACAGAGCTTCAAAATATGAGAAGCAAAAAATGATTTTTAAAAAAATCCATGAGAAGCAGATAACTTTGTTGTTTTAGTTCCTGTTTTCAACACCCGTTTAAAAAACTGACAGCACAAGTATACAGAAAATCAGTCAGGATACAGAAGACTTAAACAACACTATCAACCAGCTTAACCTAATTGACATTCATAGAACACTCCACCCAACAACAGCTGGACACATATTTTTCAAGTGCATACAGAGTATCTACCAAGATAGACCATAATCTGGGCATATAAAAAGTGTCAGTAATTTTTAAAGGAGTTGACTCATACGAACTATATTCTCTGCCATCATGAAATTAAATTAGAAATCAGTAACAAAAAGATCTCTGGAAAATCCTCTTCATATTTGTAAACTAAAAACCAAACTAGATTTGTAAACTTCAAAATAACCAAAGGATTCACAGAACTAGGAGAAACAATCCTAAAATTTGAATGGAACCACCAAAGACCCCAAATAGCCAAAGCAACCTTGAACAAGAAAAGCAAAGCTGGAGGCATTAGAACTCCAGACTCCAAGTTGTATCACGAAGCTGTACTGATCAAGACAGTATGCTACTGGCACAAAAATAAACACATAGATCAACGCGACAGAAAAGAAAACCCGGAAATGAACCCACAACCTATATATGGTCAATTAATCTTCGACAAAGCAGGAGAGTATATCCAATGGGGAAAAAAAACAGTCTCTTCAACAAATGGTGCTGGGATAACTGGACAGTAATATGCAAAAGAATAAAAATGGGCCCCTTTCTTATTCCATACACAAAAATAAATTCAAAATGGATTAAAGACCTAAACGTGAGACAGGAAACCGTCAAAATCCTAGAGGAGAACACAGTAGTAGTAACCTCTTTGACATCGGACACAGCAACTTCTTAATAGACACGTCTCTGGAGGCAAGGGAAACAAAAGCAAAAATAAATCATTGGGACTTCATCAAAATAAAAAGCTTCTGCACAGTGAAGGAAACAATCACCAAAACTAAAAGACAACGTACACAATGGCAGAACATATTTGCAAATGACATATCTGATAAAGGGTTAGTATCCAAAATCTATAAAGAACTTCAAACCCAATACCCAAAAAATAATCCAATTAAAAAATGGACAAAAAACATGAATCAATATTTTTCCAAAGAAGACACACCCATGGACAACAGACACATGAAAAGATGCTCCACGTCACTCATCATCAGGGAAATACAAATCAAAACTACAATGAGATATCACCTCACAACTGTCAGAATGGCTAAAATTAAAAATCCAAGAAACACCAGGTGTGGAGGATGCGGAGAAGGGGGAACCCTCTTGGACTGTTCGTGGAAATGTAAACTGGTACAGTCATTGTGGACAACAGTGTGGAGGCTCCATAAAAAATTAAAAACAGAACTACCCTATAATCTAGCGATTGCATGAGTGGGTATTTACCCAAAGGATACAAAAATACAGATTCGAAGGGGTACATACATCCTGATGTTTATAGCAACATTATCAACAATACCCAAACTATGAAGAGGGCCCAAATGTCCATCAACTAATGAATAGGTAAAGAAGATGTGGTACAGGGACACCTGGGTGACTCAGTTGGTTAAGCATCCAACCATTCATTTCGGCTCAGGCCAATGACCTCATGGTCACGAGATCAAGTCCCATGTCAGGCTCAGTGTCTGTCTGTCTCTCTCTCTCTGCCACCACCCCACCCTGTGCTTGTGCTCTTTCTCTCAAAATAAACAAACTTAAAAAAAAAAAAAAAAGATGTGGTATATATATACAATGGAAGATTACTCTGTCATAGAAAAGAATGAAATCTTGCCTTTTCCAACAACTTGGATGGAGCTAGCAATTATTATGCTAAGCCAAATCAATCAGAGAAAGACAAATACCTTATGATTTCACTCATATGTGGAGTTTAAGAAACAGAACAAATGATCACAGGAGGGGAAAAAAGAGAGACAAACCAAGAAGCAGACTTAACTATAGAGAACAAACTGATGGCTACCAGAGGGAAGGTGGGTGGGGGGGATGGGTGAAATAGGTGATGGGGATCAAGGAGTGTAGTTGCTGTGATGAACACTGGGTGATACATGGAACTGTTGAATCACTATGTTGTACACCTGAAACTAATATTACATTGTATGATAACTAACTGGAATTTAAATAACTTAAAAAAAAAAGATTAACAAATCATAGGAAATCTAACATACAGCATGGTGGCTATAGTTAATATTATGGTATTTAATGGTTTAAATTTCCTAAGATGGCAAGTGTTCTCACCACAATAAAAGGTAACTTGTAAGTTAATAGATGTTAATTAGCTTGACTGTATAATTATTTCACAACATGTGAGCATATAAAACCATCACATTACAGACCTTAAGTATACATAACTTTTGTCAACTGTAAAAAAAAAAAAAAAAAAAGAATCAAACAAGAAATCAAAAGGAAAATTAAACGTTATTTTGAACTGGAAAATGAAACACAACCTATGCAAACTTATGGGATGCTGCTAAACCACTATCAAGGAGTAAATCTGTAGGGCTAAATACCTGTATTAGAAATGAAGGTCTCCAATCAATGACTCATCTTCCACATAGAGAGAAACTAGGAAAAAAATGAAGCTCATAATGGAAAGGAAATGAAATAAAGGGCAGGTCAGAAATTAATGAAATACAGAAACAGAAATCATTAAGACCAAAAGCTGTTTCTTTGAGATCAGTGAAACCGATAAAACTCTAGCTAGATGGATTTAAAAAAAAAAAAAAAGACACAAATTGTCACTATCAGAAATGGGAAGGGTGATATCACTATAGACCCAGAAGGTCAAAGGACTAATGCCACAATTTGAAGAAGCCCTCATTACCCAAAGATGAAACAATTTTAGCACTGGTAAGAAAAAGAGATGATTTGAAATATTTCATATACTATATGTTTATCCATTCATTAAAAAAAAATCATACATCACCTTTGGAAAATGCCAATCAACTCATTTCAAAACTACTCAATGAAATGCTAGAATCAAGTATATTATGCCCTCATGTGAAGGGTAATTTTATGTATCAACATGGAGGGTATTTTTGGATGAGATTAGCGCTTAAGTCACTGAGTAAACAGATGGCCCTTCAAAATGTGGGTAAGTTGAAGGCCTCCGTGGCTAAAAGCAAACTCTTAGCAGCAGATGGTCTTTGAATTTTATCTGCACCACTGGTTCTCCTGGGTCCACACCTGCTGACCCACGCCAAACATCTGGATTCACCAGCCCCCGTAATCACGTATGTCAATTCCTCATAAATAAATCTCTATTATACATACACACAGCTTATTGGGTCTTTTCCTCTGGAGAAGCCTAATATACTCACCACCTTTGCTATACAAACAACCTCAACCAAGTAACTGAGGAAAGGAAGTAAAAAAGGAACCAATGCTTGCAACCCCTTATTAAAAGGAGGCTCTGATCATCAATGGCTGCTAACATCACAAAGAGAGACAACATATAACCCTGGATGGAAGAGCATGACCCTACTTATGAACTAGTCCAATCAAAAATCAAACTGGGGGGGGGGGGAGGGGGGGGCGGGGCGCTGGGTGGCTCAGTCAGTTAAGTGTCTTCATGGTCTTCAGCTCATGTCATGATCTCACAGTTCTTGAGTTCGAGCCCTGAGTTGGGCTCTGTGCTGACAGCTCAGAGCCTGGAGCCTGTTTCGAATTCTGTGTCTCCCTCTCTCTGCCCCTCCCTGACTCATGGTCTGTCTCTGTCAAAAATAAATAAACATTTAAAAAAAATCAAACTCGGGGTACCTGGATGGCTCAGTCAGTTGAGGGTCCAACTTCGGTTCAGGTCATGATCTCACAGTTTGTGAGTTCAAGACCCACATCAGGCTCACTGCTGTCAGCGCACAGCCTGCTTCAGATCCTCTGTCCCCCTCTCTCTGCCCCCACCATGCTTGTGCACTCTCTCAAAACTAAACACTAAAAAAAAAGCAAACAAAAATCAAACTCAAATCTGACCAAGTCTCTAGATCTACATTCACAGGAAATTCAGCAGGACAGAGTACATGTTAATATCACAGGGGTAAAAACCAGCAAAATCTATAGTTTCTGCAAGAAATTTTAAGGAAAAAGAAGGGAAAGGTACTCAGAGACTAAAAGATTTGAGACAGGTGAGCCTGTGTTGAAATGGATGAACACTATTTTGATCCTGATTTGAACAAGTAAGGAGTTAAGCATTTATGAAACATTTAAGGAAATTTAGATACATGGATTTTTAATGATATTATTTGTTTTGGGTAGGCTAATAGTCTTGTGGCAATTTATTAAGAGCCTGTATCTCTTACAGATACATGCTGAAACATTTATAGACTGGTTTCAAAATAATCAGAGGGAGGCAAAGAAGCAGATTCGAGTATAAACAAAACAAATGACTTTGAGTTGTTAAGCATGAAAGCTAGTGGAGGGATATTTTGAGGTTTCTTTATACTATTTTCTCTATTATTTTTGTGATTAAGCTATTCTATAAAAGTTTACAAAATACAAATATCCTACAACAATCTTTTGTGATTTTTTTTTAAACCTGCATCAAATCACGTGTTTACAAGTACTCTGAAAAGGAGAAACACTATATGGGTAAGATAGCATTATTACTTACTCACAAAAAGAGAAAAGGAAACTGATAAACAGCAAGAGGAAAAAAGGACGAAAAAGAAAATTCCAGCAATGCACATCCTCTCTTTCTTTCTATTGTTAACTATTGAAGCTACATACTAATGAGACAGATACCTGTCTGCCAAGAATGAGGTAACTACTCAACAGCCCTGAAAACCCAGAAGACTAAAATCATCAAAACCTTGAACTAGAGTAAGTTATTTAGCAAGTAACCATGGAAGGAAATGTTGTTAATAACTAAAGTCCTTGGTTTTGTCAAAAAATGAGCTACTATATTTGGTCACTTGGGACAGTGTCCCTGAACACAAACTAAAAAGGAATTGCAGTCATCCATTTATCTCAACTGAAAGAGGCCAGAGGAAACCTAACTAAATACAATCCCAAAAAATTCCAAAATATAAACAAAAATTAAGGCTTCTAACCTACTGGGGACTGCCAACTCCAAGTCTTTTAAATCAAATTTTAGGAACCAAATCCTGACTCTACCACTTACCATGGGAAAGAAGAGGAAAATTACCTCAACTTCCTCAATGCAATCTAAGGGGAATAATACGCACCTCATAAAGTTAATGTGAAGACAAACACGAAATGTGGTTTCTTCTGAAATGTGTGGAAATACCTAGCACAGTACCCAATGCACACACAAGGACGTTTGATTCCTTCTCCTCCACCAAAAAGGAGGACAGCACAAAAACAGAATTTCACCCCTCCAATAATATTAGAGTTCATGTTCATAAATTACACAAATGTATATTTAAGAGAAAAGCAGTATTTGTTTCAAAGTTTTACTGTAAGTAACTTCAGAATTTTTTTTCAGTTTTGTTTTTTTTTTTTTTTTAAGAGTTTGGAACATATAGTCCCATTCACAGCAACCAGAGGGTCAAGGTTCATACTGATACACTCACACAAAGGAAAGCTTTCCAGGAGTTTGCAACAGTCAAGAAATCCAGGACTAGAGCTGCTGTGAAATACAGTTTGGCCACTGCTCAAAAAAAAAAAAAAAACAAACTAAACACTGAATTACTGTATGACCTAGCAATTCCGCTCCCAGGTGTAAACCCAAAACAACTGACGGCAAGGACTCAAACAGGTAATTGTACACCAATGTTCATTCATTATAATCAAGTACTCGTCATTCATAATAGTCAAAAGGGTAAAACCAACCCAAGACATGTCCTATGACAGATGAATGGATAAACAAATCATGATGAATACATACAATGGAATGTAATCCAACTCTTCAAAGGAATTAAGTTCTGATACATGCTATAATGTGGATGAACCTGGAAAATGTTATGCTAAGTGAAATAAGTCAGATTTCAAAAAAGGACACATTTTGTGCAATTCCACTTTTATTAGGTACCTAGAATGGGCAAATTTATAGTCACAGAATGAACAGGGGTAGGGATAGAAGTCTTTAATAGGTATAAAGTTTCTGGCTTGGGGTAATGAAAGTTTTGGAAACAGTGGTGATGGTTGCACAACACTGTGAACGTAATTAATGCTAATGAACTGCACACTTAAGATGACTGAACTGGTAAATTTTACTATCTGTTTTACAATTTAAAAAATCTACACAATAAAGATCCCAGATCCACTAAACACACACACACACACACACACACACACACACACACACACAAATAGCACTTCCTTTAGAGAGAAAGGGAGAAGGCAGGTTTCTTAGCCCCTGACCTCCAGCCTCCAGGATTTCTGGATAATACAGAGTAAGGTTTGTTCATATCACCAAATTCCAAGTACCTGTTCTGTCCTCTTTTAGCCAACTATTTAAGACACCAATTCTAAAGGTGCCTGGGTGGCTCGGTTGGTTGAGCATATAACTCTTAATTTCAGGTCAGGTCACAATCTCACAGTTTATGAGATCAAGCCCAGAGTTGGGGATTCTCTCCTCCCTCCCCCCCCTGCCCCTCCCCTACTCATGTGTGCATGTGCTCTCTCTTAAAGTAAATAAATAACCTTAAAAAAAAAACACTAATTCTATAGTCATGACTAGGTACATGGTTCTATCCCCCATATTATCACTTCTATCTATTTTCCCTCCTTTTTAACACTCTTCACTTGGACAGCCACTCCTTGAACCACATGGAGATTTCAGTCTCTTCAGACCTTAATGCCTGATAGTCTCCAATGACCCTCTCTTTACAGCAATGAGGAATCAACATCCCTTTTGCCCGACATGGGAAATACCCACATCCACTTGCCTGGGAAGCCTTTCATACCCAATTAAGCTCATTCGCCAAATTCTTCCCCCCAGCATTGTTGTATCTGTTATATTTATGTGAATTCTTTAGTCAACTCTCCATCATGGGCCCTAATGGCAGCAAGAACAGACATTCATGGTTTTTGGTTTGGGATGCTAACTTCATACACTCCCTCTCATTACCTGTAAACCTAGAAAACCACAACAAATAGTGGGAACATGTCAAACAACGCTGTTCTTTCACTATTTCCCCCCTTCCTAACGAACATCTCCCTTACATTGAGCTCTGACAGGCATCTAGAGAGTGTCAAAGATGGATACAATGGGTACAAGGATCCAAGAGCTCACCTCAGTGTTTAAGATGGAGGATGGATCAACAGCACTGAATCAGATTTGGGAAATTAAAATCATACTTCTGCCTGTGTCACTGAATCTCTGCGAGCCAAGAGTCAATCAGGGTCCTGTCTCGGTTTCCTCATCCATAAAACAGAGGGATCTAGGAGACAACCTCCCAAGTCCCCCAGCTCTGAAATTCAGTTATAAACACATCAACAACTTTAATTCCAAAACTGTTCTCTAGTCACATTAAGAAATATTTCATATGGGATATATTTGTGTTTAACGTAGTATGCATAACTAGGATGAGAATCTCTCGAGGTTTTATTTCCCCATTCAAGTTACATAAAAAAGAAAATTCTTTCAATTTTTAAGGTGAATGCAATAAATTCTGTTTTCCCCAAATGGCCTTGTTTTTTTCTATTACAATTGCTGCTAAACTAGGTCACCTAAGTAATAAATATTGAAAGCATTTAACCAAATTCAAACATCTGTTCCAATCCTCTTTTAGGGCTTGATCCAGCTGAAACAAAATATCCACTGCCCTACAGGACCTGCAAGATCCACACTATTGGAAATGTTGTGGTTTTTCTCCTAAAGCCAATATACCTGGTGAAAAAAATATATATATGACTATTTCAACATGTCTGGAGAATACGACAGTACATGAGAAGCAGCAAAATCCCACCAAGTAAATCATGCCACAATGGATCTTCCTGTGCTGGGACAAAAGAACTCCTAAACTTCAGTTGGTAGGTATCCAACTGAAGGCTTGGCTTGGTTAGGTCTATTCAGAGAATGTGGTGAAGGAAGTACCTCTCCAGCTCCTGTATACACTACGAGAGCTTTGCTCCGAAGTAGCTGCCTCATTTTCCATTGGAAATTGTAAGCCAGTAACTCAAATTTGACTTTGGGTTTATAAAATAAAATTCGTTTGTATATAAAAAAGACACTTTTATAAAGTTATTAAATACATGATCAGAAAAAGTTATCTGCAATGCACATATAAAATAAGGGTATTAGATGCACAAGTCTCTTTTAAAGTAATGACAAAACAAATTTGTTCCAACAGGAACGAAACAAAAGCCAGGAGGAAAATGGACAAAGGACATGAACAGGCAATTTACTGAAGAGTGAATCTAAAACATTGTGGCATCCCAACCACACCAGTGATATAAACTTAAAATTGCTTTCGACATCTACTTGGCTATTTTTTTCAAATTACTGAAATTTAGAGGAAAAAAATGACAGAATTCCTGCTGACAGAACTATAAAGTGGGAAGAGGATACTCTGCACATCACTGGTAGAAATATGAATTGTAACAGAATTTGGGAATCAATCTAGAAGAACCTAAATTCAAAATGAACATTCCTTCATCATTTAAAAATGCCTGAATTGTATGAGAGAGCTCAGAAAAACCAGGAAAAAAAAAAAAAGAACATTCCCGGTGACCTAGTAATCACATTCTTTATGATTTACTTAAAGGAAATAAAAACCTACTATGTAAGGATATACTTAACATGTTTACTGAATCACAAATAAAGAAAAACAGCAAAAAAAAAAAAATACTAGAAACAAACTGCCCATTAGTTGAATAGTCTAATAAATCAGCACATTAATAACATGGAATATTATAACCATTAAAAGGACTTATATCCATGTTATGGAAGAGTTTCTATGATCTCTCTTAAGAAGATCAAGATTCAGAAACATTTATGTATTATATCCCTATTGTTTATTAAGCAATAAAAAAAAAGCTACACATGACTCTATGGGCATAAAGAAACATAGAAGGTTGGGGTGCCTAGGTGGCTCAGTCGGTTAAGCCTCTGGCTCTTGATTTTGGCTCAGATGGTGATGTCACAGTTGTGAGATCGAGCCCCACGTTGGGCTCTGTGCTGACAGCACAGAGCCTGCTTTGGACTCTCTCTCTCCTCTCTCTCTCTCTCTGCCTCTCTCTCTCTCTCAAAATTAAAAAAAAAAAAAAAGGAAAGAAACATATCTGTCCTCTGTATTATTATTAGTTATTTGTGGAAAGGGAGTGGGTACTGTTAAAGTGGGGATAATTTTTAACATCAAAACTCCATCAGACAGATTTTGATCACCTACATACTTACAGACTGCACAGAATCATAAATCTGCAGAATCTATGGACATATAGATTAGCTCTGGCCATTGCTTCCACTAGGACTGGGTTATCAGCACTTTCCTCTCACCCTCCTACCCTCTCAGAGTCACCAAGTTATAAAATGTAATTTTCAGAAGTTAATTTTTTTGTTTTTATTTAAATCCCAGTTAGTTACTACACATGTAATATCAGTTTCAGGTACATACCACACTGATTCAACACTTCCGTACATCACCCGGTGCTCATCACAAGTACAATCGAACAGATCGATGAAACCAGGAGCTGGTTCTTTGAAAAAATTAAAATTTTTTAAAATCCGCTCCTGCAGCTGCTTCCTGTCCTTTTAATATATGATCAATCTATATGCACTATCACCACTTTCTTCTCTTTCTTAATTTGACTTTCATATCATCTTCTAAATGCCTGCTCCCAAACAATCTTGTGAGCATGATCCTGTGACTATACAACATATTTAAAAAACTCTGAAAAGTAAAAGCACCATGAAATTGCCATCAGTGACTCTTTCATCCTTGTAAAAATAAGCTTCATGGATCTCGCTACCTTTGAAATCTTGACAGCACTTGTAACATAGGTAAAAACAGAAGAATTTAACATCTATATATGTAATAAATCCCCGTGATATTATACTCAGTGCCCATCTGGTGTCATTTTCTTTCAGCCAGAAGAACCTCCTTCAGAATTTTTTGACATACCAATCTATAGCAAGCAGTCTCCATTTTCACTTTTCTGAAAATACCTTTATTTCAACTTCATCTGTGAAGGATTTTTCTTTGAACACCGAAGTCCAAGTAGATAATTGGATTTTTCAGCACATGAAAAGCAGTTCACCATTTGATAACCTCCCTTGTTCCTGATGAAAAGTGACCCATCATTTATATCATTGTTCCACTGTATATATCTTTTTACCTTCTTTTGAGATTATCTCTTTACCTTTGATTTTTCAGCTGTTTTACTTTGAAGTGGCTAGGTGTGGTTTTCTTTGTATTCACCTTTCTTGAGCCATTTTTTATTCAAACCTCTTTCCTGCCACATGCTCTCCATTCTTGTCTTCTGAGATTACAAATACATATGTATTAATTGCTTTGATCCCAACAGTACTGAGACTTCCCATTTTTCTTTTATCATTTTTATGTTTTCTCCAGATGGGGTAATGTCTTTTTTTTTTTTTAATTTTTTTTTTCAACGTTTATTTATTTTTGGGACAGAGAGAGACAGAGCATGAACGGGGGAGGGGCAGAGAGAGAGGGAGACACAGAATCGGAAACAGGCTCCAGGCTCTGAGCCATCAGCCCAGAGCCCGACGCGGGGCTCGAAGTCCCGGAACGCGAGATCGTGACCTGGCTGAAGTCGGACGCTTAACCGACTGCGCCACCCAGGCGCCCCGGGGTAATGTCTTTTAATCTTTGCCCTTTATCCTATTTCCACTTTTAATGTTTTCTATTTTTCTATTAAAACTCCCCATCTGTTGTCTCATGAGGACATTTGAAATTGAGAATATTTACAGTAGCAGCTTTGAAAGTCCTTGTGCATGAATTCCAACATCTCTGTCATCTTGGGGTTGTTTTCTACTGACTGCTTCTTCTCTTGATTGAATCGTATTTCCTTTTCTTCTCATGACTGTTATTATGGAAAGGATATTATAAGTATTATGGTATAGAGACTATCTTATTCTGAAGAATTTTGGCCAGAAAGTTATTCAGCTAGATTCAAACTCCAAATTCTATTTCCCTATGGTGTGCAGTGCCCAGAACTACTCAGTTCCTTCAGCTTTCCAGTTTTTGCATTTCACTGGAAACTGGAGAGTCTCCCCATGGATCAGCCAAGAATTTGGGCCGAGTTTATATACAGATGTTGGGGCTTCCCCTTCTGTGGCTCCCTCCTTCCCTGGATAGGTCTCACTTTTCAGTCACTCTGGAAGCCACAAATGCCATTCGTCTCCTAAAGCAAGTCAGGAATTGCCACTTTCTGCTCTAGTCCAGCCACCCCACTCCACACAGACTGGGAAATGCCATCGGGCAAAACCAAAACTTATAAATGTTAACTTTATCCAACTGCAATTCACTTCTTTTAAGAATCAACTCCCGTCCAATCTGTCTACTTTCAGTTGCTCTTTGGTATCTTCAAGTAATTGATTTTATATTTTATCTAGAGTTTACAAATGTTATCTGCAGGAGGCTTAGCCTAATAAAAGCCTATCACTATTAAAACTGCCAGAATAGAAACCTTCTCATCTGTATTTTATTTTATTATTATTTTTTTTTTATTTATTTTGGGACAGAGAGAAACAGAGCATGAACGGGGGAGGGGCAGAGAGAGAGGGAGACACAGCATCGGAAACAGGCTCCAGGCTCCAAGCCATCAGCCCAGAGCCTGATGCGGGGCTCGAACTCACGGACCGCAAGATCGTGACCTGGCTGAAGTCGGACGCCCAACCGACTGCGCCACCCAGGCGCCCCTCATCTGTATTTTAAAAAACATGTTTCTTTCCAACAAGATCAGTAACATTTTATATTGGTATGCTTTGTTTAAAAAAAAAAAAAAACAGAAAAATTTCCCGTTATTTTGTAAATAATCAGATTACATAAGGAATAAAGATCTGAGTTTTCAGTTTCATAGCAACCATTTGCTTACACTAGTACAAAAGCATAGGGTATCAATTTGGAAATGATCACACGTATGTTTACGTTTGGTAATGGAATTATTCTTAAAGTGGGGGGGAAAATATGTCCTCTTTAGAGAGAAGAACAGATGCCATTTTTTTCCCATTTGGAAGATAGCATTAGCTCGCACATTAGCTCAGAAAACCACCACGTTTATTATCACGTGCGATGCAAGTCAGGAAAGCAGTCTGCTTGCCAAGGCCAGCAGGATTCATCACATTCTGGCAACTGGGGAATTTGTCAAATTGAACTCACTGAACAATAAAATAACATCATTGTGTGGTACTCACTGAGCAATACAAGCCAATTATAGTAAGTGGCTTTATGTAATTCCCCAGACTGAATCTACAATTCGCGTGATAATGGTGTGGTATGTTACATTCTCCAAGAAGGCCAGTTAGAACTTCATTGATGAAAAGCAGTATTCAGACAGCTAAAAGAGACTTGGATGTCATGGAGTCCCATCATGTCCTTCTACAGATGGGGAAACTGAGGGCCAGAGGAATTAACTTACTCAAAATCAAAAAAATTAACTCTCAACAATGGCAGAAACAAGTCTAGAGCCAACTGCTTGTCTCAGTATCTTCCACTATTTTTCCTAGATCCAGCAAAAAAAAAAAAAAAAAAGAAAACAATTTTTTTTTTAAATATGGTAGATACAGAGGTAGAAAGTTTTAGGAGAAGAACAACAAAACCTCCAAATTTTTGCTCTCTTACTGCTTGGTGAGATCAGGTCTTTAACCTTCTTAGATCTTAAAAGAATCCAAACAGCCAAATAAACTTACCCCAGAACGGTTGTCTTACAGAAACACCAATAAAATAACTGCAAATAGCTTGTAAATATGAGTAACTGTAAAAGCTCCTTTGCAAATTGTTGGTCATTAACTTACATCAGTAATCTCACTACCTTTTATCCCCAGAACCCACTCATCCTGCGACAAGCTCTTTTACATCTTTCAGTTCCACATTAAACTACCCACATGGGATCTAGGAGATGCTAGGTTCTAAGCCCTAACTTGGTGATATGGCAAAAAGAAAATAAAAAGGACTGGTGATTCCCTCATTTCCACAAATGCCAAGTCCTATGAGATCATCACCATCACTGTCGCTTTCACTGTAACAATGCCTTCTGTCAGGTGCCTTCCAATAACTGCTGCTTCACCATCATTTCTCCTCCACAGAAATAAGTGCATTTTTAACACCAAAAGAACAAAAGGAATCTGTGTGTGTGTGTGTGTGTGTGTGTGTGTGTGTGCGCGCGCGCGCGCATTTATACCAGTTGCCTGGATTCTTAAGAAAGAAATCAAGAGAACAATTTGGAAACATTTACACTGGCAAACACAGAGCCCACGAAGGTAAAACATTTTTTAAAAAATATTTTCAGCAGGCCTATCTTAGCCCAAAAAAAAAAAAAAAAAAAAAAAACTGCCAAGAAACTGTTTCAAAATACTTGGATTGTTCTGCCTTTTTTCCCCCTCCCAACTGTTTCCACCAGGCAGTAAATAAAATCCCAGAGTCCTTAAGCAACAGTCTATCTCCCTGAATAGGGGGGAGAGCAGGAGCAGAAGAATATGGAGGGGAAAGACGGGCAAGCCAAAAACGTTTGCATTTAACCACCTTAACTGCCGCAAACCAAATATTTGATTTTGCTCACTTATTTCCCTTTGAAAATACATGCACATGCAACAAAGGTTTGATTCAAATATATGAGGGACCGGTGAGAACCTTATGAGCAAAATGCTAGTTTGTTGAAAGGTATGTTCCACTTCACAGAATGTCGCTGGAGTGAATGTGGGTACCCCGTGGTCTTCTAAGGCTTTGGATGCCTTGTGGGGTGGTCTCTCTCTCTCTCTTACATCTCAGGTTTCCTACCCTCCGCCCCTGACAGGAGTCAAGGAAGTAAGAAATTAGAAGTGAGTGAAATCTTCCCACTAGGAAGGAGGAACCTAGGTCTCCAAAGCAGCCCCATAAAGTGTGTGGGGCGGGGGGACACAAGAAACAACAGAATTTACTGGCAGCAAACAGCCCACAAAACAGGAGAGAAATGACAAGAGTTTGAGAGTTTAGGGTGGTGGGAATGGAGGCTCTTCAGGGGTAATTCTTGTGTGCAGAGAGCAGGAGTCATGTCAATAGAGGATTTCAAGCTTTCCTGTGGTACCCAGAAGCTCCTCAAATACTTCATCAAGTACTCAAACAAAAACTAACAATAAATTACTTACATTCCCCTAAGGCTAAAACTCCACCCAGGAGACATCTCTCCACTATTTATTCCTCTAAGGAAAACACATTTGTCCCACTGTTTGTATATAATACAGATGAGGAGAGCGTGGAGTAAAAAGTCAGAAGGAATCATCCCAAAGTCTTAAAGTCTGGAGCTGTCAAACACCTAACAGATAGGAGCCTACACTTTAACACTAAATCTTTTGTTTTTGTTTTTGGGGGTTTTTTTGGAGTTTTTTTTGGGTTTTTTGCTTCAAAGCCTAGGCTGTAAGGTTTATGAATTTTACAAATTCAAGTTCTAATACAAGACCATCTTTTCCATAAATTTGCTTCAAACAAAACCAAAACCCCACATTATCCTGGCATGCCATACACTGTGAGCGACAGAACCCAGTAAAGATTCCATCCGTTCCATGGGATAACTGGCTGATGGATGGGCTTTGGGCGAGGGGAGTCTGAGCCCCACGGAATTGCACAACAAATTATGTATGTGTATGCTTTTGTGTTTGTGGAAGTTTAAGAGGTGAATAATTTCAAACACACACACACACACACAAACACACACACCTGGTGCAAAACTACCGAAACAGTTCACTGACCACTTCAAGTCCACGATGTCACAGAAGAGACACCTGAGGTGCACGGAGCGCACAAAGAATGACGACCTCTGTCCACAGTCACACAGCTAGAGGCACCCCTCCCCCACGCCCCTCCCCCGCCTGGCCAGTGTGGGTCTGGGGAGCTCAGGGTGGCATGACAACTTCCTTCTGACAGCAACAGGGTGCGGGGGTGGGCGGAGTTCAGGGCACGTCAGAATTAAGAATCACACTGAAAGTCGACATCCAAACAGCATCAAGGAAAGTCTGGAAAGCTTTTCCGGCCAGGACTCTGGAAGCAGATTCAAAAACTAGACTGAATCTGCTAGACAGACTGAAAAGTCCAGACCTGTGGAGACATGGACGGGGCGGAGACTCTTGAGAACACAGAGCGTCCTTCTGGTGCCGGTCAGGCTCACAATACCCGGGGCTCTCGCCACTTAGTCCTGTATGTTTTCCTACCCTGCATTATGCTTGGGTGAGAGCAATGGTTAGCTTCCACCTAGAAGCATCCACGGGCACTATTCATTCAACATTTATTAAATACCATGTGCCCGAAATGCAAAGAGGAAAAAAAAAAAGATGAAAAAACAGATTCAGACAAGATGCAAGCAAGAGGGGATGAGCACAGAGATGCTCACATCAGACAGACCTGCGTGAGGATCCCAGCTCCTCCATCCACTGGCTGAGCAACCTCAGGCAGTTCTAAGACTCCCTTCTTTTGTCAATGAAAAGCAACAGAACCTAGAAACGGCCTCTGTTAATATCAGTAGCAACACAGTATCCGTCCTGAAGGAGCTCAGAGACCAGAAAGGAGGAGGAAGAATTAACTAGTTACAATCCCATAGCACGCAAGTTCTATCACCAAGTGTCCAGGGAGCAGTCCACACCTTCCCCATCACTGACAACAGGAGTCACGCATGAGGCATACTCATGTACACGCACACAGTGCAAACCTCAATTCATACTGCTTCCAGGACAAGGAGGCTCCATAAAAGGGCTGCTACCTAAAAGGGCGGGCCTACGCCAGCCGACTCCATCTTGTTCTGTGTCCTTCACCTAGACCACGCCTCCTCCCTTTGAGTGACCTCCCGCTCACCCATTCAAGCTTCCTGAGCAAACCACGCCACTTCCCCAGCCAATCGGCTGCCCCTAGACCCCTATAAAACCTTTGTGCTTTTGAAACTCGCTCTCTTTCCCTGGTATCTCACCGCTGCGTCAGTGCAGGTAGGGGATTGAGCTCGAGCTAGCTCGAATAAAGGCTCTTTGCTTTTGCATCGGACTCGGCTCCCTAGTGGTCTTTGGGGATCATGAATTCTGGGCATAACATTTGGGGGCTCGGCCCGGGATCCCCAAGACCCCCAAGGGACCCCCGACCCGGAGAGCCTGACTGGCCACGGTTAGTGTCTGTTTGTTCTGTCTTTTCTGTGTGAGCTCATTTCTGGAATTCTGGTAGTGCCCGACGCGGTCTAAGTGGACGCACTGGAGGACCACGGGCCGGGAGTTTCGGAAGACGTTCCGATTCTCCCTTCAGGAGGGACATGGAATCCCCTCATCTGTTTCGGAGGGACGTGGAATCCCCTCAAAGGTCTGAGACGAGGCGGGTCGCTCCCGCTGGTCGGCGTGAGGCCGTCGTCTTTGGAGGGACGTGGAATCCCCTCATCGGTTTTGGAGGGACGTGGAATCCCCTCAAAGGTCTAAGCTAGCTTTCAGTTTTGCTTCCATGGAGTTGGAAGACTTTCTAGGGGCCCTCTGTTTGTCTGTTTTTGTGTTTCTCTGTTTTGCTCTGTGGACTTACTGGACGGACGTTATGGGACAGACTCAGACTACGCCTCTACCCACCCTCTTGGCTTAAGCCCTTCCTAACCCTGCTCCCCCCAGAGCCAA
This sequence comes from Prionailurus viverrinus, assembly GCF_022837055.1. NCBI lineage: Eukaryota > Metazoa > Chordata > Mammalia > Carnivora > Felidae > Prionailurus > Prionailurus viverrinus. Next base: position 114,166,690 of record NC_062563.1, read on the forward strand.
AACCCATTCTTGTTTTGCAGGAGACAGAGAAGAGGAAACGTCTTATCCAGCCTTCAGCACCCCTCTACCCTGTCTTACAGGGGGGTACTGAAGAAGAATTAATTTTTCCTCCCCCATATAACCCCTCTAGGATGCCGGAAGAACACCATCCTCCCCCTCCGGGGGAGGCAGACACTGTTCCGAGAGTGGGAGGCGGAAACGCTCCAGGGGGAAGCCCGCCCTTTACTAGACAAAGGGCTCAGAGGGAGCAATCCGCCTCCGCCGCCGACTCCACTATTCTGCCCCTGCGAGCCACCGGACCCCCAGACGCGGAGGGGAATCAGCCCCATCACTATTGGCCTTTCGCCACTAGTGACCTCTACAATTGGAAAGCTCAGAATCCTAAGTTTTCCGAGAAACCGGCAGGGCTTATTGATTTATTAGACTCTGTTCTTTTTACCCATCAGCCCACGTGGGATGATTGCCAGCAGCTTTTGCAGGTCCTGTTCACGACTGAAGAAAGAGAAAGAATCCTCAGTGGGGCCCGAAAACTAGTTCCAGGCGCAGACGGGAATCCCACCACCAACCAGGCTCAGATAGATGCCTCCTTCCCCTTAACTCGGCCCCAGTGGGATTTCAACACGGCAGAAGGTAAGGAGAGGCTCCGGGTCTACCGCCAGACTCTAATGGGGGGGGTCTCCGAATGGCTGCTAGAAAGCCAACCAATTTGGCCAAGGTAGGAAATGTACAACAGGGAAAAGATGAATCTCCGGCTGCCTTTTTAGAACGGATCATGGAGGCATTCCGTACCTATACCCCCATGGATCCAGAGGCTCCGGAAAGCAAGGCAGCTGTTATCATGGCCTTTGTAAACCAATTGGCCATAGACATTAGGAGAAAATTACAGAAAATAGACTAGGAAAAAAAAGTCTGCAGGACTTACTGGTGGTAGCCGAAAAGGTATATAATAACCGGGAGCCTCCTGAGGACAAGCAGGCTCGCGCCATGGTGGCTGCCAGCAGTAAGCAGACTCAAGACCTGGCCAGAATACTGCTAGCTACCACTGCTGACTTCCCCGAGGAACGAGACCGCCGTCTCAGGCAGCTGGCAGACGACGCAAGAAAAGGTAAAGGAACCACCAAGAGGAGGAAGCAGAGGCTGCAGAAGGATCAGTGCGCATACTGCAAGGAGATAGGGCATTGGGCCCGAGATTGTCCGAAAAAGGCCGGCGGGAAGGGAAGCAAGACTGATCGAGTAAAAGTCCTAGAGCTAGATGAACTGAGTGATCAGGGGAGTCGGGGTTCGGACCCTCTCCCCGAACCCACGGTAACTCTTAAAGTGGAGGGGACCCCTATTGACTTCCTTGTCGACACCGGAGCACAACATTCGGTCCTCCACACCCCACAAGGAAAACTAGCTAGCAAGAAGTCCTGGGTACAAGGAGCAAGTGGTATGAGCCAGTATTCATGGACTACCCGAAGAACAGTAGATTTGGGAACGGGCCGGGTATCCCACTCCTTTATGGTAATACCAGAATGCCCCTACCCGCTGTTAGGACGGGACTTACTGACCAAGATTGGAGCTCAGATAACTTTCAGACAAGGGGGGGCCTCAGGTCACCGATGGCAAGGGCCACCCCATCCAGGTCCTGACCATGAAACTGGAGGATGAATACCTCCTCCACTAGGAGGCGCTCCCGAGAGAGGATAATATAGACAGATGGCTATAAGAATTCCCCTCGGTTTGGGCAGAGACAGGGGGGATGGGACTAGCCGCTCATAGGACCCCAGTCCTGGTAGAGCTCAAGCCAGGAGAGAGTCCGGTAAGGATCAAACAATACCCCATGTCTCAGGAGGCCCGGAAGGGGATCCAGCCACACATCCGGAGACTATACGAAGCCTAGGGGTACTAGTTCCTTGCCAGTCTGCCTGGAACACCCCCTTACTGCCGGTCAAAAAGCCTCACACAAATGACTACCGACCGGTACAAGACCTCCAGGAAGTAAATAAGAGGGTCGCGGACATACACCCAACTGTTCCCAACCCATATACTCTCTTGAGCTCCTTACCGCCCTCCAGGGTCTGGTATACTGTACTAGATTTAAAGGACGCCTTCAGTCTGCCGTTGGCACCCCAGAGCCAACCCTTGTTCGCCTTTGAGTGGCATGATCCGGAGGAGGGCTACAGTGGACAACTCACCTGGACACGGCTACCTCAGGGATTCAAAAATTCACCCACCATCTTCGACGAGGCACTACACGAGGACCTGGGTGAGTAAAGAAGGGAGCAACCTGGCCTCACCCTTCTACAGTATGTAGATGACATCCTGATTGCTGCCGACACTGCCAAAGACTGTGAGTGAGGGACCCAGGACCTGCTGGCTACCCTGGGGGCCTTAGGATACCGGGCATCCTCGAAGAAGGCTCAGATATGCAGGGAGAGGGTAAGTTACCTAGGATATATCCTGGAGGGCGGACAGCGGCGGTTATCAGAAGCCAGAAAAGAAACTGTCCTAAAGATCCCTACTCCCACCTCCCAAAGAGAAGTGAGGGAATTCCTAGGATCAGCCGGCTACTGCCGCCTCTGGGTTCCAGGTTTTGCTGAGATCGCCAGGCCCCTATATGAAGCTACCAAAGAGGGGAAAACATTTAAATGGGCTGAAAAAGAAGAAACTGCCTTTAATCACTTAAAAAGGGCCCTCCTAAGTGCCCCAGCCCTGGGCCTACCAGACATTACGAAGCCCTTCCACCTCTTTGTAGACGAACATAAGGGAATAGCAAAAGGAGTTCTAACTCAACCCTTAGGCCCCTGGAACCGTCCAGTGGCTTACCTGTCTAAGAAACTAGACCCAGTGGCTGCCGGCTGGCCGCCATGCCTACGTATGACTCATTACCAGAGCCTCCTACTCAACCCTCCACAAGTGCGGTTCCACCCCAGTGCAGCCCTCAATCCCGCAACCCTGCTGCCCGACCCTGACCTAGGTGCTCCATTACATGACTGTGCGGGAATCCTGGGACAAGTACATGGATTCTGGACGGACCTGACCAACCGGCCCCTCCCCGATGCTGAGGCTACTTGGTTCACTGATAGCAGTTTTGTGCGAGACGGACACAGGTATGCGGGTGCAGCGGTGGTCACCGAAACCGACACTGTATGGGCGGAGGCTCTACCCTCCGGAACGTCAGCCCAGCGAGCAGAGCTCATAGCCCTCACCAAGGCGCTGATGCTGGGAGCTGAAAAACGGCTCAACATCTACACAGACAGCCATTATGCATTTGCCACAGCTCATATTCATGGGGCAATTTATCAGGAGAGGGGGTTACTGACTGCAGAAGGACGGACTATAAAAAATAAGCAGGAGATACTTAACCTGCTTACGGCCTTATGGCTTCCTGCCAAGCTAGCCATTATCCACTGCCAAGGGCACCAAAAAGCTGATAACCCAGTAACTAGAGGTAATCGAAAGGCTGACCAGGCAGCCAAGGCAGTAGCCCTTACTCCAGTCCCCACCATGACCATACAACTACCAGACCCGGGAGACCCAGTTTTACCAGACCAGCCCAAGTACTCCCAGGAGGAGTTACAGCGGATCAAGAAACTCCCCATGGCCCAGGAGATAAAGGGATGGTGGTATACACCTAACAAGGAACTCGTGTTGCCAGACCAGCTCGGAGTCTCAATATTAGAGCACATGCATTGGTCTACTCACATGGGGGCCCAAAAATTAAAAGACTTAATCCGACATGCCGGAATTAAGATTCACCAACAGGACACCAAAATAGAGCAAGTTGTATCTGCCTGCAAGACCTGCCAACTCACCAACGCGAGGGCCACATCAAATAAAAAAGGAACCAGGCTCAGAGGCACCAGACCGGGAGCCCAATGGGAAGTCGACTTCACTGAAGTCAAACCACGAAAGTATGGTTTTAAATATCTTTTAGTATTTACAGACACCTTCTCTGGCTGGGTGGAGGCATACCCAACGAAGCATGAAACGGCTCAGACGGTGGCTAAGAAGCTACTAGAAGACATCTTACCCAGGTATGGTTTTCCTGCCATGGTAGGATCGGACAATGGACCAGCTTTTATCTCGCAGGTAACACAGGCAGTAGCCAAGGCGGTGGGGGCAAATTGGAAATTACATTGTGCTTATAGGCCCCAGAGCTCAGGACAGGTAGAAAGAATGAATAGAACCCTAAAAAAGACCCTTACCAAATTAACCATGGAGACTGGCAGGGACTGGGTGACTCTCCTACCATACGCCCTTTACCAGGTTAGAAACACTCCTTACACTCTGGGTTTTACTCCCTACGAGATCATGTTTGGCAGGCCACCCCCTGTTATTCCCAGCCTTCGAGCTGAACTTACTGCTAAATTTAAAGATCAAGAACTTTTTCTTTCCTTGAGCGGGCTCCAGAGGGCACATGAGGACATTTGGCCGCGCCTCCGTGCCATCTACGAGGCTGGCCCGATCCCGACACCTCATCAGTACAGGCCAGGAGACTGGGTCTACGTGAAGAGGCACCACCGAGAGACTCTCGAGCCGCGCTGGAAGGGACCCTACATCGTGGTGTTGACAACCCCCACCGCTCTCAAGGTAGACTGCATCGCGACCTGGGTCCATCACACCCACGCCCAGCCAGCGGACCCCTCCTCGATCCGGAAGGACTTCGTCACGGATGGGCCATCAGTCGGGACCAACACAACCCGCTCAAGCTCAAGCTACAGCGCATTCGACCTACCTAATATTGGTAACTGTTAACTCTGCTTGTCATTGCTCATACGCCCCCCAAAACATCACCTGGCAGATCATAGACACCAGCTCGGGGACAATACTTAATCAGACCTCTCAGAGCCACCCCAGGGACACTTGCTTCCCAGAACTTTGCGTAAACCTCCAAACTCTGTTCCTCTTGTCACCATAAATGCAGCCGGCCCCATGATTGGGTCCGTAAGCTACATGACAAGGGGGGAATAAAAGGGCGGGCCTACGGCAGCCGACTCCATCTTGTTCTGTGTCCTTCACCTAGACCACGCCTCCTCCCTTTGAGTGACCTCCTGCTCACCCATTCAAGCTTCCTGATCAAACCACGCCACTTCCCCAGCCAATCAGCTGCCCCTAGACCCCTATAAAACCTTTGTGCTTTTGAAACTCGCTCTCTTTCCCTGGCATCTCACCGCTGCGTCAGTGCAGGTAGGGGATTGAGCTCGAGCTAGCTCGAATAAAGGCTCTTTGCTTTTGCATCGGACTCGGCTCTCTAGTGGTCTTTGGGGATCACGAATTCTGGGCATAACACTACCCAGTGGTGCAGCAATCCTCGACAGTAATTAGGCACAACTCGAGTCTCATGTGGGATGCAGAGGTCTGTCCGGACTGAAGACAACAAGCCTGACTCAAGCAGGCTTCTCCTCAGGTCACACGTGTTAATACTGTGTCTATACATCCATATTCTGCCCCAACAGCAAACAAAAGGGACCAAAACTGACTTCATGAGGTAATTCTCTTTGAATCCCACTTCTTCCACTAACAAGTACCTTCCCTGACCTTGCAAAGCTGTACGAAATGGTACCGAGTTACACTTCACCAATGCTTTGTTACTGTTGCAATTGAGAGTTAAGGTCAGATTTCTATCTATTATCCCACTGGAAGTACCACCACCACCCTGACCCTTCCTTTCAAGACAGCAGAGACCATTAGCAGGGTGGCTTGGCCTATTCTGGCCCCATCACCCTCTAGTTATACAACTGTGGATAAGTCAGCTAACCTTGCCTCAGTCCTCTGATGTCTGAAACGGGAATCATAGTAGCTACCTAAAGGCATTGTGATGAGGGCAAAACAGTCTTTCGTGAGGAGAGTTTTGCACTGTACCTGAAACAAACGAAGTACTCAGTAAGTGTCACCCATTTGTCACAACAAACTAGAGTTGATGCAGCATCCAGGAGTTGAACACAAGGGTCACAAGCAAGAAAACAGATTCATCATACATGAGAACCCCTTGAGGGGAAATATCATACCACCCAAGACAATACCCCACCAAATGAGTAACTGATGTGTCATGAAACATCCAGAGAAAAGCGTCAACTTTGAAGATAATGATAATAAAAAATATCTTCAACGTCTTTTTTCCCTCCACGCAATCCTCGAACATGATACATTGCACAATATCTAAATGAGAAAGCAAATGAAACAATGGAATTACCCAAATTTTCCAACTTTCTTTTCCTGTCTTGGAAATTCACAATATTCTTCCACCAGGAAACAGAAAAACACTTTCAGATTTAAAAAGCAGGCTGGGGGCGCCTGGGTGGCGCAGTCGGTTAAGCGTCCGACTTCAGCCAGGTCACGATCTCGCAGTCCGGGAGTTCGAGCCCCGCGTCAGGCTCTGGGCTGATGGCTCAGAGCCTGGAGCCTGCTTCCGATTCTGTGTCTCCCTCTCTCTCTGCCCCTCCCCCGTTCATGCTCTGTCTCTCTCTGTCCCAAAAATAAATAAACATTGAAAAAAAAAAAAAAAATTAAAAAAAAAAAAAAAAAAAAAAAAAAAGCAGGCTGTTATCAACACATGAAGCACATGCGGTCAATTAAATTTCAGTTCAATCAACATCACCAAGTTGATTAAAGGCACTTTGATCAAATGTAACTTAATCAAACTTTTAACAAGTTTCAGTCTTTTGTGACTGTAACAAATAATAGCATTTGCTAAGCTAAGCAGTGATTATAAGTTTATTCTACTGTTTGGGAAGCAAATAACTTTTTAAGATATATAAATATGTTGATGAAAAAAATCCAATACTGACAGAAACTACTTTGAGTCTGGAAACAAAGTACCACAACTTGAAAAAAATTTACTTGCTACATATGAACAGGCTTTAGTAAATAACTAATACCCGGCCTAACACAGGATACTCACAGTGACACACACTTTTCATCTTTCTCAATATTTTAGTGTTATACTTTCATGCATGACTAGGACCTCGGCACCACTGATGCTCTGTGCTGGATAATTATCGCGGGGGCTTGTCTTGTGCACTGGGGGGCAGTTAGTAGCACTCCTGGCCTCTGGGCACAGAAGCCCATAGTGCCCTCCCCCAAACCATGACAATCAGCCATATCTCCAGACATTGCCAGAGGTCCCTTGGGGGGCAAGAATGCCCTGGTTGAAAACCACTGATTTAAGACATGACTGTTTCCTTCCCAGTCTTATTCCGAAAAAACACTCGTGAGATCAGGAAGCAACTGTTCTATGCAGTTATTCTGTAACAGGGACTCTGCAACACGTTCTATGTACATCCTCTCCCATCCCACAATCCTGTTTTGTCCCCGTCAAACAAAGATATGCTCAGAGCAGTCTTTCAAGGTCTGAAGCCCAAAATTTGCCCATTTTGTCATTCATTTATAATACAGTTATTTTTCAATGAGGTATTTTCAATGCCATGTTCAAAGCACCATGGTCATCACCATTACGTAGCATACAAGAAAGAGCCTTCTTTTACTTTCACTTGTCCCTAATAAAAATCTACCTCAATTCTTGCTTCCTTTATACACTCATTCATTGAGTCACTCGACAAACACACAAGGCCCTACTGTGCACTGTCCTAGCCAAGGAACTTAGCAATGAGCAAAACTGACAAGAGTCCTTGCCCTCATGGGGCTCAGAGTCTAGTGAGGTGTTTCCAAAAACCAGGTAGCACGTGAAGGCATTTGCACAGGAAAATCAAATATCTGCCGTAGCATTTCTGCTTCTAATCCCAACCTCCAGGAATTAATGAGAGATTTATCTATTGTACTATTCTGTAGAATGAAGGTAACTGCCTTAACTATCCTATTTGTAAAAGCTTTTACAGTTTATATGCCCAGTATTATCTAGGAATTTAATCAAAATAAGTGCCTAAAGGCTGAAATTTACTATTTTAACAACAAAAAATTTTAATTCATTGTGACTATACCTAAAAGAACTTTTTGCATACCAGACAAAATCACTCCAAGTCCGAAGTCTGTACTTCTGCACCATATACTCTATCCAAAAGCACATCCATTTTTTAAGTTCCCTAACTTCATACAGTAGTAATCGGAACATTATGGTACAGCTTATAAAATCAACTCATTTCAATTCCTGCAAATTGGTGAAATCTACTTAAATCATTAAGGCAAAGGATAGTCTGTGTGGATAAAGTCCACTGACAGTTCATAAACAAAATGACTTGTATTTGTGGCCAGCTTGCTGAAAGATGATCTCAGACACTGTTATCACATAAATTCTGCTTTCTTCCATGCTTGAAGGGGGGCGAGGGCGGGGGGTGGAGGTGGCTAAGTGATGTGCAGAAAGAGAGGGAGAGATTCCTGACCTGAGACTGAATAATGACTTATTGTTACATTATCTTAATTCTCTTATCTAGAATACGTAGCCTAGTCCTTAAGACCACGTGGAGAAGCAAATGAAACCATCATTTTGAGAGAACTTCAGAAACAGGCTAAGTATCAGTGTAAAGAAACAGCATAAATCAGACGATCTGGAATCCAACAAGTCAGCAAAAACAATGGAGACCACAGAACTGTCTCTAGGATCAAGTGCCCAGACAGGTGAGTTTCTACACAAATAACCACAAGATGGGGACAGTCTCCCATTAAGAAAAAAAAAAAAAACAAAAACAACTCCTTTTTCCTTTGCCACAACTTAACAAAGATGGAACCGGGCCCAATGAGACAAGGAAGTTAAAAATTATTGTGTTGCTGAGTCAACAGAAACTGTTCTTAATGCTTCTGATGAATTAAAAGACATTAACAAAGGCTGTAAAGATAATTTTACTAAAAATAAAACTTAAAATATTACATCATCGGGGCGCCTGGGTGGCGCAGTCGGTTAAGCGTCCGACTTCAGCCAGGTCACGATCTCGCAGTCTGTGAGTTCGAGCCCCGCGTCAGGCTCTGGGCTGGCAGCTCAGAGCCTGGAGCCTGTTTCTGATTCTGTGTCTCCCTCTCTCTCTGCCCCTCCCCCGTTCACGCTCTGTCTCTCTCTGTCCCCCCAAAAATAAATAAACGTTGAAAACAAAAATTAAAAAAAAAAAAAATTACATCATGAAGTTCACAGAAAGTCCAGAAACGGGCAGCTGAACCCTCTTTCCCCTAACAATACTGAAGAGATAAATGAGAACAAGCCACAGTGATATCAAGGGCTTCCTCAAAGTTTCAGGCCTAATAGAGATCAGCATCCCCATGGGATCCTAACCCTGGGGGTCTCACCATCAAGCTCTACCTACTTCCCATCATCAGCCTGCTGCTGCCACACTCCCTGCCCTGACTGCCACCTGACCACTAGACTTGGTGTCCACCACTTCCGGGGAGTGTGGACCTCTGGCTATGGGCCCAAGTTCCATGGATATGGGATTCCCATATTGCAATTCCCTTAACTGGATACCCACCTTACAGTCCAAGCGGACAGTTCCTTCTCGGGAACCTATTATGTACCTGAGTTCCTCAAGACTAAAGCCCATCTTGTTCTGCCATGTCCTCACTGAGGAACGTCTCTGTACCTGAACTCCAGCAGCTGTTTATAGGTAATCCTCCCAGGCTCATGTAACACCTGCTTCATAATGAACTAACACATGCAAAGCACTTGCAGCAATGCCTGGCATATCACAAGAATGATGGATAACCTAAAGTTTGTCATTATTAGTGTTTTAACTCCTAGATTTTCACTGCACCTTCTGAGACCTCATTACTCGAATGCCTAGTGCTATTTCAGACTCCCCATGCCCTTTGGATCCCACCTTCTGCCTGCAAGACCAGACTTCTTCCCAGTTGCACCTGAACCTGTCACCAACCAGAACCCACCACACCCAGTGGCCAGGCCACGTCCATCTAACATGGTACCCAGACATTTAAAATGCGGTTTATATTTTCAATCTAGTATCATGGATAAAAACCCAGAATTTGAAGTTAGATAAGAGGTCAGTTTGAATCCTGGCCCTGCCTCCTACTTACATATGATCATGTGCAATTGACTTCGATACTCTAAACCGCAGTCTGTTTATAGGGCTGTTTTAAGACACCTGTAGACACCATGCACAACACACATGGAGCACTCAGCACCCAGTAGTTGCTAGCTATTCACATTATTCCTAAGGCAAGGATGCGTGTATTACAGCTGAGGGGGAAACCATTATTAGGACTGAGAACCACAATTCTTACAGATGAACTTTAGCAGTTGCACATAGATGAGTCTGGAGAAGGTGTTCAGGAGATGACTTCAGGTAGTGTATTAGCTTCTTAGGGCTGCCCTAACAAATCACCACAAACTGGGAGGCTTAAAACAACAGCAACACATTCTCAGAGTTACCGAATCTCAAACCAAGGTGCTAACAAAGCCGCTCACCTGCTGAGCTCTAAGGGAGAATCCCTCCTTGCCTCATGCTTCTGAGCAGGAGGCATGTCCTGGCTCATGGCCACGTTACTCCATCTGTGCCTCCCTCTCTACACATGGCCGTCTCTTCCTCTCCCTGTCCGTTTTCCTCTTCTAAGGGCATGTGATTAAATTAGGTCCTACCTGCTTAACCCAGAAGGATCTCATCTTAAGTTTCTTCAGTTAAATGCATCTGCAAAGACTCTTTCCAAATAAGGTCACACTCTCAGGTTCCAGGGCTGGTGATGTAGACTCTCCTTTCCGAGGGCAACATTCAACACAGTAAAGGTGAGAAGGCAGGGACAGCAGAGGTGCTTCTCACAAAGACCTGGTTGTACCAAGTGAGGAACATGGTAGAATACTCCTGGCCGTGGGCAGGGCTGAGAGGGACAGACCCGCAGAAGGCACGTGAGAGCATCTTTGGCAGTAGTGCACAGGACAGCAACGTCTGTTAGGTGGTACCATTTGAAAAATGGGGAAAAAATTTTTTTAAATGTGTGCCTGACTGTGCATAGGGTTTTTTGTTTGTTTTTTACAGGAATAAACAGGAAAGTTCCTCAGTGGCAGCTTCTAGAGAGCAGGATGCAGCGAGGAGGGAGGCTGCCAGGATGGGGATCCTTTTTATGTTACACCCTTCTAAACAGCTGGAGTTTCTCTCCGCTTGCCCCATGCTCCGATACATCTATGCACTACAGAGGTTCATCAAGTTTCACCAAGAAAGTTTCCATCTTCACTCTATAAAAGCCTTCTTTGTCTGCTATTTTCTCAAGAGTCACAAAGAACCTTGGAGATCCACAGCTCACCCCCCTCTCTTAGTGGAATGAGAAAGCATTTCCAGACCTCAGATCCCTCCACCTGTAATGCAAATTTAATGAACATTCAGCAAGTCCTCCCCAGGTTAATGAACTATTTGCCTATCAGGGGAGCCTCCCAAGCACAAGTAGCTTCCTCTGTTTGAGCATCAAAACCCCTTTCAGGTCAAGCAGCCGGTTAGGAATTTTAGCTTCCTCCCATTTTACAGTGCATCAGGAGGTCAGGTCAACAACATTTCCTTCATCAATGACCTTATGGAACTTCCTTTTTCAGTGACTGTTTCTTGACCTTGCTCAAGTTCCGCATTCAAATAGGGACATTCTGCAATACAACAGGCCTGCCTTGGGGTCACATACAGATTGGAGTTAATACAAGCCCTTTCTGAGAGAGCTGCAGGAACTACAGCCTTGGCTGAGGCCCCTAGGACCTGAGCTGTGCTTTGTTAGGGAAATTCACTGGGGCACAAGAAATCACAACTACCTTGCTCACTGCAGAAGCCAAGGTCCTTGAATACCTAGACTCCCCCCTCTCCCATTTGCAGACTCTGCCATCAGGTGAATCTCCCTAAACCACAACCCTGGTCTTGTGTCATGTGGGCACCCAAGACCTCCCCAAGGGAATCTGGACTCTAGTAGATATCTAAGTCTCTCCTCAATATTGAGACCCATCCTACCATGGGGGGAGGGGGGACAGTTAATATTTTGCAACTTGAACTAGTTTTTCTCCTGGTATATCCCCCTTTTCTCCCCATTCAAGCTAGGTCTTTATGTTCATCATACTGGGAGAGGGATATAGCTAGGAAAAAGCAGAATTACCTTGCTAATGTTTCTTTTATGTCCAAAAATCTAAGCCCATAGATGGAAAGATGGCTTTCACGTGCAGAGCATGCAACCCATCCAGAACTACAAAAGAGGGTATTTCCAGAAACTAGAAGGAGATTTCATCAGGTGGGAGGGAGAAAAGATTATTTCAGGATTCAGAAGCAGAGCTTCTGGGGAGGGACTAGGACTCCAACAAAGGAGGAGCATGGTGGTGGGTCTCAGCCCTTAGCAACCTCACAAAGATTCCTATGTGAAAGAGAACCGGAGGGCCGTAAGGACTAAGATGTTTCATGTTTCTACAATAAATTATATGAGCCAACAACGAGGACCAGATGCCCACAATCACTTGGCAAATCTAAGATTCCAGAACCAGGAATATTACAGGGTAGTTCTGCATTTTCCTAGCCACATCCCTCTCCCGAGATGATGAACATAAGGACTTAGCCTGAATGGGGAGAAAAGGGGGATATACCAGGAGAAAAACTGGTTCATATCAATGGGCAGGGAGACCTCAAAACAGACTAAGGAGATGTTTCCCACAGCACAATCAGAGATGAGCTTGAAAAGTAAGTGGAGTTATAATTAATAATACTTCCACCAGAGAAAACTTTATGAACTGAGATGCATTCCTATTCTGTTACTTTTCCAACTGCTCCCAGCACAGCAACAAACTCAAGTCCTTTTGGCATTACACATCCTGAGATGCCCTACCCAGCACATAAGACTGTGATATTCCTCCCACTTTGAATGCCCTTCCCACATTTTCGTCCACTTACTCTTAACCATCCTTCAATTCCTGTCTCAGTATCACTGTACATTCATATGTTTGTGTGTATAACGTGTTAAGCGTGTCTATTAAGTGTGTCGAGTACATGAATGTGTGTGTACGCACCCATGTGTAAACTTTAACCCAGAACAAAATCTGTAAAGGTATATCCTCTTTAGCTGAAATACCAGGGCTGTATAACAGGTACAGTGCTCAATAACTATTCACTGAAGAAAGAAAGAAATGAATAAAAAGGACTGTTTTCAAGGGTTAATTCCTGTCAGTTAAATGAAACAAAATACCCCTAAAAAGTGTGTTATACATAATATACAATATATAATAATGTAAATGTATCATTTTTTAAAGATTGTATATTAAGACAGAAATTAGAGTCTGTATCTTGAACACAGACATATTATAAACAGAAGAACTTTAAGTAGATGGTGGACAAACAGATAAAGATGTGGAGGTTTTCACTAGAACTTCTTGGATTTTTCAAGGGCTTGAGCAAACACAGACATAGGTTCTACTTCAAAACTCTTGGCCTGTCTTCTCCCTAACATAGCAATACTGTTTGTATTATTGCTGTTATTATTATTGTTGTTGTTAGTCATGATTAAGACTGCTTTGGTCTACATTCACAACAGAAAGAAAGGGTAGCAGGTCAAAAAAAAAAAGAAAGAAAGAAAGAAAAAGCACCATATGGATTTAAAAGAACATATGAAAAAAAGGCAGTCAGCTGGAAAACTAACTGCACGGCAAGTGGTTAAAGCAAGAGAAGAGCTCACAGTGAAGAGGTTGTAGACAACGCAGTCCCTGTGACAGGCCCTAGGTGGCGCCAGTGGTCTAGGACAGCCTGGTTGCCTGTTAGAGGGACCTGGGACTAGAAATGGGAGGGGCAAGCCTGTCAGAACCAGAGAGAGTGCACTAGGGAGTTTCAAAAAAAAAAAAAAAAAAAAAAAAAAGGACCCTACTTCAGTCAGATATTCACAAAGGACATGTTTCTATTACTATCACAAACTCACTTAAGATTCAGATTTTTACCTGGCAGAAATTTTTACCTGCCCACCACTTACTCATCTCACACATTTCCCTTCTATTAACACCGGGTTTCCGACATAATATGAATACAGTTTTAATTCTCTAAATTGCCTGATTTCCCTAATTTAAGATGTGATCAATTTAAGATGCAGGACTAGTATAACTAAATGAATTTCCATTTTCCCCACCTGCTGTTTATATTGTTTTAGTGCAATACAACTGGACACATCCAGAATGCCTCCTTTACCCCTACGTTTATGCTCCCGTTACACTGATTGCGATCATCTCCATCACAGCACATATTGTACTGACCTGTGATTCTGGTTTATTCATCAATTTCCTCCACTAGAATGTTTCATCCCTCAGAACAGAGACCCTCACATTCATTTTTGTATCTCCTGCACCAGATGCCAAGTAAGGGCTCAAATGATGTTGATTATTCTAATACTACTCAGGTATATACATAGCAAAGACAAAATTAACACGTAAAATGACAATATAATTTCATGTCAATACCACAAGAGAGCAAATTACTCACCTTGATGAATTGATTACATTATGCACAGTAGACCCTGAACAGCACTGAAACTAGGGCCACTGATCCCCAGTGCAGTCAAAAACCTGCACAGAACTTTGGACTCACCAGACACTTAACTACTAATAGCCTACTGTGGATGGAAGCCTTACCAAGATCAATTAACATATTTTGTATGTTATGTGTATTATATACTGTATCCTTCCAATGAAGGAAGCTAGAGAAAATAAAATGTTACAAAAAATCATGAAATACATTTACAGTACTGTACCACTGTATGTATTGGGGGGAAAAAATCCACCTAAGTAGACTTGTGCAGTTCAATCCCATGGTGTTCAAGGTCAATTGTATAGTCCAGTTAGTGATTAACTACTTTTGGATTTCTATTTTTGAAAATATTAAAACTTTGATGGAAATAAACTCATGTTCAACTATAGTTAAATTTTGACTATAAAATCTGATTACAGAGAATGCTATTGTGTTGTTTGCTTTCAATTAAAAATCATCATCCATATAAAGAGCATTTATTATTCCCCCAATTTTTCTTCACATAATTACTCCCACAATTATGCACCTCACAACAAAAATATATGTAATCAAAATGAGCATGGCTTAGGGTGCCTGGGTAGCTCACTCAGTTGGGTGTCTGACTCTTGATTTTGGCTCAGGTCATGATCTCAAGGTTCAGGGATTCAAGCCCCACACTGGGCTCTGCACTGACAGCACAGAGCCTGCTTGGGATTGTCTCTCTCCCTCTCCCTCCCCACTCATGCACATGTGCGCGTGTTCTCCCTCTCTCTCTCTCTCAAAATAAAGAAACATGAAAAAAAGTGAGCATAGCTTTAATATCAGTACTTCTGGTCATATTATTAGTATCACTATTCACCCTCTCTAATAGCATGGTTAACTTTAGACAAGATCTAATCACTTTGAAATTCAGGTCTGCAAGCCTGTGCTAATAGCATGACTGTCTCACCAAAGGTCTATTGTCTCTGCCCTAGAGAGCATTTGTGAAGTCAAAAATTGCAGCCTTTCCTTTTCCTTGAGAGAGATGTTGGTCATGTTCCCACCACTTACTGTCAGTTAACATTTGTCATATGATTGACACCAAGTTCCTGGTGTTAAACTAGTGGTTATCCCATTTCATGATGAATGAGCAGTCTCGATGATCTCAAGTATTCAGTTATAATAAACATTCCAAGACCTATACATCTAGATGTGACCTCCTAAGCTTCACACACCTGCAGCTGCCGAGGGCACATCCCCACCCAAACGAACAGCCACAAGTCACTCAACCTCAAGATGTGCAGCAGCAAGCTCATCAGCTTCACTTCCTGCTGGGTCTTCTCTGCCGGTGAACTGGTACCCAACTGCATCACTGCCCATGTCCACCAAAACATAATCAGGTTTAAAACAGAACACGATTTATCAGTACTACCCATATTATAATTTTAACAGATTTCGAAAGCAACACTATCTCTGAGCATTTTGGTTTTTAAATGAAACTTGAGAGTATGAATAATGCTTTCCCATAAGCAAATAAACAAATGGAAGAAGCCTTGAACCACCCTTAGTAATTCTTTGGAGTACAAGTAAAGTTGAGCTCAAGGAAAGAACTGTAATCTAGCAATGCAACAACTTTCCCAGGGAGTAAAAGAACTGCGGCCGGGCCACTGATTTACAAAGTGTATATGGAATATCGCTTAACCGTGTGATCTTGAGTCATGGCTTAAAATTCATAGCTTAGGGGCACCTGGGTGGCTCAGCTGGTTAAGCGTCCGACTCTTGGTTTTGGCTCAGGTCGTGACCTCACGGTCCGAGAGATAGAGACTGGCATCGGGCTCCGCAATGACAGTATGGAGCCTGCTTGGGATTCTCTGCCTGCCCCCCACCCCCACCCCGCACTCTCTCTCTCTCTCTCTGCCCCTTCCCTGCTTGCACTCTGTATCTCTTGATCTCTCTCAAAATTAATTAATTAATAATATATTAATAAATAAATTAGCCTGAAAAGAGAATAATTCACAGCTTACCTTTCCTAAGTAACAGAGAGCAGTACGACCTCCCTAGCTCTACCGATGTACCTTCACCGGCACAGTGGTACACACACAAATCTCTCCCAACCACTCATGCTCAAAATACTGACAACCCCAAACAGATACGCCTTTTTCATTGGTGGTGCACTGGCATAGAGGACGAGCAATCATTTCAACAACTGAAAGAGGTTTAATTTATTGGTGAGAAATCAGAAAGCTTTGGTCACTTAACACTACTAATTCGATATAATCACTTGGGGGAAAAAAAGGCCCAATGTCCAGAAAAATAAGCAAGCGCATTTATATTAATTAGTAAAAAAATGGCCCTTTGAAGGATGTTTGCTAAAGCATTTCACTTGAAACACCTGGAAATGACTTTTTATCAGAATACCATCATATTCTAAGCAATATGGGTTAAATCACTTGCTTAGAGTATTAAATTTAATAGCCCCCCCATTGAAAAAAAAATAACACCCAGTAAAACAGGTAAATTGGTAACAGGCAGCTGGGTAACTTCAAAGTCAGATGTTGGTTCAAAGACACCTAAGGCCATTATGAAGGTACAATTTTATAGTCCATCATTCTTGCATCTTGCCAAGAAGGGTGGAAGGAATTTTTCATGAACATAATTCCAGGGTAACTCTCATATAGTTGAATAATGTCAAGTCCTTTGATAGGACCAACAAATAAATGCTTCTTGCAGATTTCTCAAGGTCGTTATTTAAAATTATGCTAGCAACTTCACTGCATTTCAAATTCTGAAGTTTAAAAATCACAACGCCAACTTAGTAAGAAGTCAGAACATACTCAAGGCTCACTGTTTAAGAAGCTTTATCCCCCAAATGTTTTCTAACCATTCACAGATCAAATCTCAATTATCCACAGGTCACTGAAAACCTGCCATGGGGGGATGATTCACATTATTTGGATCCAAGGTAATACTTGACATCCTAAGCCATTCTGTGTGTTAAGGGCAGCCTCCTAAGGAAATAGATTTGCAGGTGTTTCGGAAATTTTAGGGATGCTCAGAAGTCCACTCTCACCACCTTCCCTCCTCTTACTTCAAACCCTACTGCCACAACATCCTTTTTGATTCCTGAGGGCAGACTCACTCCGTTATCTCCACTTTTTGCAGAGCTGAGAGGGAATAACTGAATCAAGACAAGGTGCTGCAGGAAGAAATATCATGGTAAGGAGACTAGTGACAAGTAGTGAGGAAAAAAAGAAAAAGAAAAAGAAAAAGGAAAGGAAAAGAAATCATGGCGGCCTGTGGGCTAATCAGACCTGGTCTGCAGCCAGCCGGGAAAGTCTGTATGTTCATGAACTACCAACTTACTGAAATACTTAGTTCAGAACAACACCCTGTGTGTTAAACCTACTTTTTAAAATTCTGCGAAATCAAATATAATTGATGCCTCAGCTACCAGCGGCAGATTGCTGCCTCTTGACTTCAGCTCACAACAGGAAAATGTGTACTCTATTACTTCTCAACCACCAAAAATTAATGGCATCAGTGGCAACAAAAGCTTGTGTCCGTACCACTCTGCAAGTTCCCGAGAACTTTCATATATCCTTCTTGAAATCCTGAACTCAGCTAAAATGGAAAACTGATGTTTTGGAGCAAATTTGGAGATTGTATCAGATTTTATTATAACCAAACTTCCAAATCCAGTTAATAAAAAAATAAAAAGGCAGTATCAAGAACAACAGACGTTAAGTAGGTTTCCTCAAAAAGCTTGGCAACTTTGCCCCACCGGAAAACTATTAAAAGGAGCAATTTCTTATTTAAATGCAGCACCGAAAGGGCACACGGTGTTCAGTCAACTCCCACTGGTCACTTCTGAGATTATCATCAAAGGCTAAGGACAGAGCAGAACCCCACAGTTAGAAGGAATCTGCTTCCACGTATCTGATACACATTACAAAAACCCACCATGATGCCAGTCAGTGATAACAAAGAAGAATGCAGGAAGGCTAGTGACTGGAGCTTCTTTTCTGCCAGAAAAAAGCAGTTTCTAACTATTTCTTCCTACTAGCTCTCTCCATTTTCTCATCTCCCATTCATGCCTCAGCCCACTGCCATGAGGGTATGCCTCATCTCCCCACAACACTACCCAGGCCAACACGAACAACAGTGACATCCCTGCCAATGCCAATACCACGTTCAGACATGCTGTCCTCTCTGTGGAGAGTGACACTCATGATCCTTCCCTCCAGGGTTGTCATGGTGCAGATTACCAAATGTCTCTGAACCCCCACTCTCTAGATACATCACAGGAAGTGAGGAAGACCACAGGACCGTATGTGGCCAGTGAGATGTGAAAGGAGCAACATGGGTTCAAGTCCTGAGAGCTAACGCATGGTTCCCCCTCAACATCCCTTGTCTTCCAAGGCAACCGGCATCGATTCAGATGGTGGTAATTTCCCCAGTTCTGTCAGCTTAGGTCCCATAGTAAAAATGACAGGAAGAAACCCTAGACGACCCTAATGGACACGTCCTGGGGATGATTATGTGGGCGCAGAGCCCAAAGCAACCTGTAGTGAATATCTGCAAGAGCAAGAAACAAATTTTTGTTGTTAAGCCCAAGATCATGGATTTTTTTAACCGAATCATAACCTAGTCTGTATTTGAATTTCTTTCCTCCTTCCATTGCGGGTGAGACCACACCCTCCTGAGTCTTCACTTGCCCTTCCCACTGTTACTGCTGCTGC
Source organism: Prionailurus viverrinus (assembly GCF_022837055.1). Taxonomy (NCBI): domain Eukaryota; kingdom Metazoa; phylum Chordata; class Mammalia; order Carnivora; family Felidae; genus Prionailurus; species Prionailurus viverrinus. The sequence continues at coordinate 114,185,786 of NC_062563.1, forward strand.
TCCGTTACCCATCCATCAGCTCACCTTTTGAATGTTGTGCCACACAGCCTCTAAGATGTTGCTCATGTCCTGGGATTCAGGCTCTTGAGTAATCCATTCCCCTTGAGCATGAGGCAGACCAAGTGATTCATTTCTAGTGAATATGGCAAAGTGTGGTCACTTCTAATTCTGAGATTAGGTTACAGAAAGACTGCAGCTTCCATGTTGCCCACACTCTTGCTCACTCTAAGGGAAGCTAGCTGCCTACCATGTTGTGTAACACTGTTCAGAGAGGCTCAAGTGGTGAAACACAAATGAGCTTAAACCAACAGCCAGCAAGGAATCGAGACCTACCCCAAATCACTTGAGTGACCTTGGAAGTGTATCCTTTCCCAAGTCAATCCTTCAGATAAGACCACAGCTCCAACCAATAACTTGGCTACAGCCTTACAAGATCTTGAAACAGAAGACTCCCAGTTAAGCTGCACCTGGAATCCTGACCTACACAAACTATGAGATAATAGATGCTTGTGGTATTAAGCCACTAAGTGACATCACTTGGGATAATTGTGTTACACAGCAATAGCTAACTAATACAGATTTAGGTGTTTCTTGGTTTCCCCACTTTCCAGAAGTAGAACAATTTTATTATTTGATCGCTCCTGAATCTATTATTTTGGGCACAGACCCTTCTCCAATGCTCACCAGATATTTTTGTCTAAAGGTCCACATACCCCTTCAACCTCTCAACCAATAACTCTGCTTTCTGCTCCCTGCAATGCATATGTCAAAAGGTGTCAAGACCTTCCATTTATCACCCAAGCCAAAATCCTAAGAAACAGCCTCTATTCTTCCTCTCCCTTACTCTCAACACTCAATTAACAAGCTTTACTAATTTGACTTCAGCCGGCCACCGTCTAGTTAGTCGTTCTGACCTCTCTAAACAGCAGACCTAACCTGGGCCATCTCCCACTTACTATATTTCAAAATTCTAGGATACGAAACTCAAATCTCCAAGTCTGGAACCCAAAGCCCATGAAGTTAAGCCTGGTCTTCTGATGCTCTGTCTACTTCACAAGCAAGTAACACCTGTAGTCCCTGGAGCTCACCTCGTTGGGTCATGCTGCTGCACCTGTAACCCCCTGGACCCTGTTTCTTCCACCATACAGACCCACCCACCCCAGGCTTCCAAGTCAAGTCCGGCATCGCTTCTTCTGTGAAGCCCTCCCTGATGGCTTCACATTCCCAAAATTATTCCTGCGTACTCACAAATGACTACCACTTAGCAGATGGCATTCTAGTTACTTTTTCATAATCTTGTCTCCCTCTTTTGAGCTTCTCATGTTCTGAGAACTTCCAGCATGTAGGGCACGGCCCACAAGAAGATAGAACACACTGTATTAAACACAGTTTTATTAGATTGCACAGGAATACCCCTCAGTGTCTAACCCAGTGATGTGAAAACCAAGAGTGGAAGAACCACCTTCAGCCTTGACAGAAAGCAGAAAGTCCAACCCTGTGCTCAGGCACCCATCTGCCATCTCTTTTGCTACCATCCCTAAGCTTTAGTCCCATCTTCCCTGTCCCCTGGCCTCAGCATTCTTCCATGTCACTCAGAATGGGATGCTCCACATGCCAGAGTACAAAACAATCCTCGGGTTTCTATTAAGGCTAAATAAATAAATAAATAATATTTCTCCTCACTCCATTTTCAGTAGTTTTTAAGCCTGCCCAAAGGTCCTACTTAAGACATATTAACACACCTCATTTGAAGTATCTTTAACTGGTCAGTCTTTGCTCCTATTACCTATTTAGTTACTTCTTTAATTTATTCATAATGGATAGACGTGACTACAGGCAGTGGTCCTCAAACCTGGCCCTGAGAAATCCTGGAAAAATATTCACTCCCAGGCTCTACCCAGACCTACTGAACTCACCGCGGAGGTGACCCCAATCATGTGTATCCATGGGATAAGGAGTCCACAGGTGTTTCTGATGCATAGCAAGGATGAGAGCCACTGCATTAGACAACCTCTCACTCAACCCAGCAACTAAATAACAAGGAGATGCCCAGAGATATGGAATGGTCTGAGATCTTACAGCTACTGGCCAACCTGGAATGCTGATCTGGTTTCCCCATACCACACTGCCTTCTCTACTAGGGTCTGCTGTGAGCTGACACTATGGACAAACACAGGAGCAAGGCTCCCACTTTCAAGGGGCTGCATGCAACAGCATCTATACATTAACAGTGAGTCTGTTAGAACATGCCTCTTCCATGAGCTGTAAAGAATGAAGAAAGAAGTTGGAGCTCCTTTTCTTGTAAATTAGGTGTGGTCCTTGGGCTTCTGGGAAGTTCCCACTGTGGGCTGGGAAATTCTCAGTGTGGGCTAGCAAGGCTGGGCATTCTCTGGGCACAAAACCACGCAACAGTGAGGAAGTATCCACTTCTGGGAGCAACGGGGCAGGCATCGCTTAAAGGGCTTCTTTAAGCAAATCCCAGCCACACTTGAAGCGAGGACCCATGGCCACCGGCCATGGCTAGCCACCCACCGCCTAACGTCAGCCGTGAGGTTTCACCTTCCCAGACAGGCACGCTGCCCCAGTTTATTTTACCCTTCACTTAGGGCCACAGTCACCTTGCCATGGCCCTAAGCAAACCATTGCTGGCACAGCAACAACAAACATCTCCAGATGGAGAAATGACCAACTATTCCAACAAACTTTTCAAAGGAAAAAAAAAAAAAGATATTTCTGAGTTTGTTTTTTGTGGGCAGCTGGAAAAAAAAATAAATCTACCAAATACCAACACCTCTCCAAGAGGTTTCTTGCCAGGACCATGATGACTGGCGTTAAGAATGTGCGTTTCCGGCAGAGAGAATGTGACACATCGCTTAGTCAAAGGCAAGCCCAGCCCTGGCTGAAAATCTTTGTCAGAACTAGGTTATGCTTTCCCTGTAAGAAGTTTAAAATAAGGGCAATGGTGAAGTCACACCAGTGAGTCATTTTCCCACATGCTACGCTCACTTTCGACATGATCAGTAGACCAAGGTCTCAAAGAGTTTCCTTTGCATCGTGGGCTGTACCCAGCACTGTGGAGGAGTGTTTGACATTCTCAGTCTGTCAGGAGCACTACACCCATCCACCCCCTCATAAATAACCCAGATAAGTTAAAACTGCGCAAAAGAGTAATGGCAGTGGGCCTCTGGGGACAGGAAGGAAGAAAAAAGGAAACTGAGAGGCAAACACTGAAACACTGATGACCATAGTCACCCCTGATCTGTTTTGTTTGTGAGCAAAAAAGTGGTCTGTGAGCAGGTGCCTATGCTACGGAGGTCCTAGGTCTGCCAAGCTTGACAAGAATCCCAACCCAGGACTTCCAGACGATACACATGTGTACGTGCATGGGTGCACAAACACATTCACACTCACCAGGGGTGTCAAGGGTAGAAGGGTCACTGTTACCCACTTCCTCTCCCCTCTTCTTCCCAAGGAAGCTTTAGGGAACAGCAACAACTCTGGAGTAGGCGGCTCATCGTCCAGGCCTTCAAGGAAATCTTCCAAATCAAAAGGGATGACCCAGAGGGAATAGCAAGAATGGGTGCTGGACCTCTGAGAGATGAAAGATGTGTTTCCTTGAACGCAAGGAGGAAGAGAGGCAGACAGGGGTGGGGGCCAAAGGAGCGGTGGAGAGAAATCAGTACATGGAGCCGGCACCACCCCCCTCCTCATTCCAAGCTCTCAGAAACGAGGCCTTGAGTGGAGCTATCTCTCAGGGGAGAAGAACACCTAAAAGGGACCAGGAAAGGGAATCTCATGCTCGGTTTTGTGCTCTGCCCTCTGATAGACAACCTACTACTACGTAAGAACAAGAGTAAAGTCTAAGTGAGCTTAGCATCTAGAGCCAAAGGACAAAATCTCCCTTACCACTATTGGTTTTGGATACTGACCTTTATCAGGACACAAAAACATTCATTCCCTGAAGATAGATACAGAAGAAATAGACACATACAAATGAGAGGTTAGCAGAATTTTTCAGTTTAGGGCCACATAATAAACATTTTAGTTTTTGTGGGCCAAGAGGGAATTTCAACACGTATACTTTAAAAAAAAAAAAAAAAAAGAGCTTCCCACAAATTTTATACTGACAAAGTTCAAAACATAATAAAATACAGTTATTTGTCATAGAAGCCTCCTACTGTGAAGAATGATATTCCATTTGGGAGATGACAATTTGCTTATCTGGGGTTCAAAGTTAGCATTCTCTATCCTCAAAATCAATTGCACATGTTTACCTATTAATACTGATCTGTAATGTGATTTTACGTATTTCATCTTCAAAATTTCTTTTCACACAAATATGTAGTACTAATCCAGGAGTGTGATTTTAATTAACTACATTCAGCACACGGATGGCATTCTAAGAAATTCTATTAGAGTCTTCAGCTAATATTTTCCTTTTAGGATTTCACATTGCAGATTCCCACCGAAATTAGGTGAAAGCTCCTCATTTGCACAGTTAAATGGATTCGGACGCAGGGAAACTTCCTCCGGACTTGCATTGAGGTCTGAAAAGCACTGCCAGTATTTCAACTGAGCTAAGAAAAATTAACTACTACCAACTGGATTGAGAAGAGAGATCCCATTCCTTATTTTAACTTGACAACAAAGGAAGACATGAAAGAGCTTAACATTCTAGTGATTTGAACAGTGTCTGTTGTCTAAATAAACTAAGTATTAAGTTTCACATAGAAGCACTGTTTCGAGTTGTAGTTCCATGTTAGCTCATTATCAAGTCTGAAACAAAAGCTAATTTCCAACGCCACTCAGTGTCTGCTATTAGTGGCTAAAGGCAGTACTTTCTGTTCAGAAGAATTTTCATCTTGGCCCTCAAGTTTAAAACTTCACAAAAAACACATATACTCTTCCCAGAGCAAAGCCATCCAAGTGCTGTGTGGTAGGGCAAATCAGGATATTCAGTTTTTATTTCTGACAAAAATTCACAGAAGTCACTAACTTAGTTTAAGAGAACAAATTAAGTCTACCATTGGTACTTGTTCAATAACACAAGACAAATTCAAGTACTTCCAAAGTACCTGCTGATAAAATCAATAGCCACAGACTTTCAACACCCTGTATTTTCACAAGCTTTGTAAACTTATCCCACTAAGCCTTTTTCTGATCCACACATTTTTTTTTTTACAATTTTTAAGTAATCTCCATACCCAACATGGGACTCAAACTCATAATCCTGGGATCAAGAGTCATATGCTCTACTCACCGAGCCAGTCAGGCATCCCTGAGCCACACATCTTTATCACCAGTCATTAACCACATTTAATTCAGTACAATCTTTAGTAGAATCTATGTTTTGTTTCTTTGAGAACATTCCCTCCTGTATGTAGCTGTTCTGTACAGACTATCCATAGACACTAACTTTTCCATCACTTCAAACTCTACATCGATCCAAGCAATCAACAACTGAGCAGAGTTAGTATTTGTGGACTCATCAAGAAGCAAGGAAAACCATCTGCCTCACTGCTTGACTACAGACATCGAGCACAGTATCCTCGAACAGTGGTTCTTGTCGAGAGAATACTAAGTTTGAGTAATTTTGTTTTCTCTTAACCTATTTCTTCAACTGCGGTGGTGAAACAAGATTGCATTAATTCACCAACAACAACTAGCTTTTCTGACCGGGCTAACAAGCCACTTGAAAACTTACTTTGGTCACAACTTCACTTCATTTTGGGGCAGCGGGAAGAGAAACTCTACCATAATGGGATACTGGTTTTATGTTCTAACTTTTCTCAGCTGCTCTCCCGTGCACACGGTGTGCCGTGTTGAGCGCCTGGCCTGCAGAAGGAAATGCAGATGGTGGATTCTTTCAGCACGGCCTCATCCCGCTCTACCACTTCCTTCAACAACAGAGGGATGCAGAGGCTATAAAGGCATATATGCGGCACTCAAAACACTGTCAAGTTACACCTGCGCCACCGTGAATCGCAGCACAAAGTGATGCGGGAGCTCTGTACGGCCCCTGTAGCAACTCAGGCTTGAGGGTGTATGGAGAAAGCATCTGTAGACAACATGTAAACAACTGAGCGGGGCTGTGCTCCAGTAAAACTTGACTCATGAAACTGAAATCTGCTTTCATACGTTATGTGTCACAAATTATTCTTCTTTTGATTTGTTTCCAACATTTAAAAATGCAAACAAAAAAATAAAATAAAATAATAAACCTTCTTTGCTCCTGGGCCAAACAAAGGCAGCTTGATTGCCAATCTCTTATTTGCATGACATTTGGTTCCAACAGCACAGCGATACCAGGATCAGACTCTTAACCTTTTCCATTTGAGGAAGAAAGTCAGAAAACCGAATGCCACTGGGTCCAGGAAGGAGGAAAGGAGAGGCCAATGGAGAATGAAGAAAAGAGGAATTAGAGATGCCACAGATAAGCCTTGCCCACTTCATACTTTTGCCTAGGTCAAGTCCATTTACCTTCACAGAAGTCTCAGATGACAAATTCTCTGATGCCTGATTACAAGTATGATTATGATAACCACCACAATCTATGGATGGACAACTGATGTGCCAGGTAATGACCTCAGAGCTCTACATTTAATCCTATTACATGACATAGCCACCTATGTATTATTCCTCACTCAGAAAACTAAAGTTCACACAGGTTACATGACTGCCCATTAGTCCTACTGCTGGTAAAAAGCAGAGCAACAACTTGAATTCAGGTCTGTCTGATCCTTAACCAATGCTTTAAACAGTTCAAGGTAAGGAACCTGGGCCATCACAGAAGTGAGCTCCCAAAAACAGCAAAGGAGGCTAGAGAAAAAATAAGTCCTTTAAGCAAAGCACACCCCTTCTCCCTGGGAAGGTCATTCTCTCTCACCAAGACTGAGGCTTACTACGGCAGACATGGGTTAGAGAGAAGAATCAGATTGTCATCAAACCAGCTGCAACTGCTAAGAGCAAATACAGCACAGCAGAGCACAATCACCTTTTCCTGGTAAGAATGGCAAGTGTGGGCTCCATGCAGAGACACCTGACTTTGGAGAAGCATGATTTCCATGCTTCCTGTGCGCCTGCTCCAGGCATATAGAAGATGGAGAGCTGGAGAGGAAAGCGTTTATCCAAGCTGATTCCCACCCCATCCCATTCCTGGCCCCTTCCATCTTTACAAACAGACTGGCCTTACTCAAAGATGGCCTTGGAGCCTGCCAGTAACATGAGGTTTCAGAGTACCCAAATCTCTCCAGTAGCTCCATGTGAATGGACCAAGGAAGCCCTGATGAGAATGCTAGAGCTTATTCAAGGAATAGATCAGGAGCCACTGTCAGCCATTAATACGTTGCTAGTCTTCCAAACTCTGATTTCTGGTCCCCTTAAAAAGTAACAACTTTGCAAAGGCCCCCTCCCTTTCATGTCTACTCACAAACCCCTCCAAAGTCTCCACATTTTTCCAGATGATCCAAGAACCTATGAGTAAGTCCATTAATTTTTAATAGCAGTCTGTATTCCAACATGCCTCCTAGCCCAGTATTTCTCCAACCCTTAATTATTACAGGGTGTTTATACTTCGGGAAGTAGACACAACATTGTTACTAACCATAATATTACTAAAGGTAAAAGTAGATAGGTGACTGGACTTCCCTCACGTGACATACATTCAACAGTACAACTAAAAAGAATAGAACTAAAATACTGCAGCTCTAATTCATTTTTCAATTTCCTGCTCTTTTACTCTCCCTCAAAAGTATGCTTAATACTGACAACATAAGAATTTTGGTCATTTTGTAATGTAATCAAACTACCATGTTGCATACCTGCAGATAATACTGTATGTTAATTCTTCAATTAAAAATTTTCAAGTTTTTTCTTTTGTACATCCTACAGGTCAAATCCCATTCCCCATAGAACTAAGTTTTAGAACTCATTCTTGAGGTTACAATATAAAGACTTCATAAATATTTAGGTGTTGAATTCATGACTAAAGCATCTACCACGTTCCCAACACCATGCCGGGCACTGAAAAACACACAAGGCATAAAAATCAATCCATTCATGCACTCGTACATTTTTTGGGAGAACAAAATTAGCACAGAGAGCCACCATACCAGTGTTGTCTAGTCAAAGAAACATAAAATGGTTAACCTCTGCCTTTCTCTACACAGTAATATTCTGTAATTAAGCAAGTGCAATTGACTATGTACGTATTCATTTACATATGACTGTTAATTCGTGCCCTAGGTGATGAGAAGAGAGAAAGATTAATGTTCGTGGGAAGAGTGAACAGGTTGGGGAAGTATGGAACAGTGGTGGGGTTTGATCTATGTTTGGATCTCTGTAACAGTGGTAGGGTTGGGAGAAGCAGAAGGGACAGACCAACATGGCAGGGAAGAGAACTGCCTCAAGAAAAGTCCTCGACTGAAGGTGAGCATCAGGGTTGCTGATGGGAGTATGAGAAAAGAGGCTGGGTCAAGAGAGCAAGACTAAGGCATCAAAGGACCATAAACTCAAAGGTAGAGAACTAAGCCCCCAATGAGTAGCGAAGTGATATTTCAAAACAAGATCTGGGGAACTATCAGACTGAGCATCTGTATAAAAGATAAAGTTTAAGGGGTAGAATCAGGACAAACTGAAAAAAAAAAAACCTACAGTGGTAATCACAAGGAGAACCATTGCTGTGTTTCTGCAGGTCTTGTATCAGCTTTTGATCTGGATAATCTTTTCAACGATGTTTGGAAAGTCCACAGCCTTGGACAACAGAGATAGTGTCTCCCTCTGAAGCAAAAAGATTTGTTTGCTGTCCAGGAAAATGAAAAAAAAAAAAAACAGGTCTCTCTGGGGCAAAGGTTAGGCAAAATTTGTCAGCAGCTACTTGCAGAGAATGGATTTTGCTAAGCTCGGGGCTCCCTGCCTGTGATACAAACCCACGAAGTTAGCAGCCCTAAGGGACTAAGGAGCTATGGGAAGAAACGTAAACATGAAGTTCATACTGCCTGATGTGCCATGAGTAATGAAGTCTCCTGTCTCTGAGGATTCTCTTGTCTTCTGTCATCATCTATAAAACTGTGGGAGGCTAAATGGTCAGCCTGCAACCAGGAAAACAGCTGAAACGCTTCACAATTCTTGACATGGAACTACCAGAATGAGGTCTGAATTTCACAAATTTGCAGAATACAAGGTCAGCCAGTATAAATCAAATATGTTTGTATAAGTTAGCAAGCCATCAGAAAATTTACATAGCATCACAAAGCATAGAATACTTAAGGACACATTTACCAAAAGGTATTTCTGAAGGTCTATACTGAAAACTACAAAATGTAAATAAATGTAGAGATACACCATGTTCACGGATCCGAAGAATGAATATTGTTAACATGTTAATTATCCCAAATTTGATTTACAGCAGCAAGTTTCCAAATTCCTTTTCTCAGGACTCCTTGACACTCTTAAAAACTATGGAGGATCCAAAAAGTTTTAATTTCTGTGGATGAGATATCTGTCACATTTACCATGAGAAATAAAACAAAATTATGTTACAATAGTTGATTTAAAATTAACATTCATTAGACATTAACACAAAGTTTTACGAAAAGTCTTCCTAAAAGCATAAAATTGAGAATATTTGCATTGTTTTACATTTTTGCCAATATCCTTCATATTTAGAATAGAAGGCAGCTAAATTTTCCAATCTGCTTCTGCACTCAATCTATTACAAGATCACACATTATGTAGCCTCTCAAAGACTAAGTACGCGTGAAAGAAAATGAGAGTGTGAAAGCAAGCAATGTCTCCCTATTATTATGAAAACAGTTTGATCTGGTAAACACGAAGGAATCCAGCATCAAGACAATGCAAGTCAAAGTCTCACCACAATTCCTATTTTGTTAAAAAAAAAAAATGACAAGCTGATTCTATAACTTATATAGAAACATGAAGGTCCTACAAATATCAATCACCAAAAAAGGAAACAAAATTGGAAGACTTAACACAACTTCATATGAAGACTTGCTTTTGAAGCTACAAGCCTCAAGACAGTGTGGTTCTAGCTCAACAATCAACGAGTAGGTCAATAAAATAGACTAGAACCTACCAAATGGACTCATACAGATATAGTTGACTGATTTTTTTATATATATATATTTTTTAACGTTTATTTATTTTTGAGACAGAGAGAGACACAGCATGAACAGAGGAGGGTCAGAGAGAGGGAGACACAGAATCTGAAACAGGCTCCAGGCTCTGAGCTGTCAGCACAGAGCCCCGACGCGGGGCTCGAACTCACGGACCACGAGATCATGACCTGAGCCAAAGTCGGCCGCTTAACCGACTGGGCCACCCAGGTGCCCCATAGTTGACTGATTTTTGACAGAAGGCACCCAAAGGGGGAAAATTTTTTTCCAACAAATGATGCCGAAACAAGTGGTATCAGTATGGAAAAAATGAACCTGGATCCTTGTCTTATGCTACACACAAACATTAACTCTAAATTAACCACAGGCCCAAATTTAAAGATTAAAACTGCAATTCTTCTCATTCAGAAGGAGGTATTGGTAGGTAACAGGGTGATCTCAGAAGTCCTGTCTAGCTCTAAAATTCCATTATTTTAATTCTGGGCTATAAAATGCCAACATTGACCCAAGTCAATAAACATCGAGACTGAAATAAAAAAAATAATAAAAATTTTTTAAAAACACTGTAATGCTACTAAAGAAATCAAAGGAAAGTGTACAATTTAGGCATAGGCAAAGATTTCTTAAATGGTACAAATCAACTGTGTTAAAAAAAATGAATTAAACTTCAAAATTATTATCTTCTGCTTATCAACAAACAGAAAGAAAATTAAAAGGCTAGCCACAGACTGGGAGAAAAAAAATGCATTGTGCATGTGACATAAAAGATTGGTATCCAGGATAATGAATTCCAACTCAGAGAAAAAACAATTAGGAAGTGTGCAAAAGAATGAACAGACATTTCACGAGATGACCAAAGTGTACATTCAAAGTCATTCACCACCATTAGTCATCAGGGAAATGCAAATTAAAAACATAATGAGATACCACTATACATTAAGAAAAATCAATATGAAAACGACTGACAATACCATATGTTGGTGTATATACGGAGCAAACAAAACACTCATTCTTTCTCTGCGGGAGAGTAAAACAGTAAAACCACTCTGGGAAAAGATCGTTAGTTTCTTATAAAACTAAGCATATGCCTACCTTACAACACAGAAATTCCACGCCTAAGTATTTACCCAAAAGAATTGAAAGCATATGTCCACAAAAAGACTAACACAACAATGTTCATAGCAGCTTTAGTCACAACAGCACCAAATTAGAAACATCCTAGGTATCCATCAACAAATGACCAGCTGACCAAACTGTTTTACTTCTACAACGGAATACTACTCAACAACAAAAAGGCATGAACTACTTACTCAGATGGTAATATGAGTGAATCTCCAAAAAAACATGGTGAGTAAAAGAAACTGTACCCAAGAGGGCACACCGTATAAATTCATTTACATGAAGTTTGCAAACAGGGAAAACTAACCTATAGTGAAAAGATCAGAACAGTCAAGGTCTCTAGGGCAGAGGGTAGGACTGAGTGGAAAAAGGCGGACAGGATTCTTAGGTAAGGTTAAAAAGCTCTCCACCCAATTGAATCTGGGTTCCATGAGTGTATACATTTCTCAAATTTCAATGGGTACAGGTAAGACTTGTTCATTTCAGTGCATGTAATTGGAAACACAGAAAACGATAAATACTGAGCTCTAGTTAATAATATGTATGCTCGAGTGTTTAGGGGTAAAATGTAGTGCTAACAGCTGCATCTCAGTCTGAAAACAATCAAGTAAACAAAAGGGACTTGAAAACACACAGTGAGTACCACCATGAGATACTTGGTTAGGAAAATGAAGTCTTTCATAAATACAGATTAAATTATATTCCATAACCACTTTGATCACTTTATCCCTCATTATCCCCCTAAGTGAAAGGAACAGCCCTACTAACACCTTCCTCCACCTCAGGACCAGGCAAAACACCCTTACTGTTCTACAATCTGATGTGATATAATCAAGTACAAGGCTACAGTTAATTCTGTTTCAACGTCTACAAGAGACATTTCAGAGAAACACTTTAAGTAATGTCATTTTTAGTTTAAAAAAAAAAGAAAGAAAGAAAAAGAAAACCTGCCAAGCAAGAAAATTCCAATAGCTATAAAACCTGAGTCTTAAAAAATATATAAACATTGTGCTTTTCATTTCAAAACCAGAAGGCTTTCTGATTTTGAATTTTCTTTTGAATATGAAAATAATCCATTCTCTCTGATTGCTTTGTTTTTAATGACCACAAATATTTCAATTTTAGCCATCATAGTATTTCTAAAAAAAAACAAAAAAAAAAAAAAAACAACACCTAGAATTTTAAATTCAGTGTAAGCAATTTAAAAGCCACCCCAACCCAGGCCTGCTCCTATACATAGAGTATACATACATACACACACATACACACACACACACACACACACACACACACACACACACACCCCTACCCACTCTTTAAGATGATTTACACACAGCCCAAATCAAAACATAAACTTTTATGGCAAAATAATTGTGCCATTACACCTTGTAGTTAAATGGTTCCCAGTAACGATCAAAGACAACACATTACTAAAATCCACAGAAACCTACCTAGTATGCAAATAGTCCTACAGTTATTAGAATTAAGTACCTTCATGTGCTCTAGGATTCCAGTGCGTTTTCAAGGGGTAAATTAAACAAAAAGCATCCCTAGGACACTGTCATTTCTTCTCAGCTCACTTCTAACACCACTTTGGAGTCCTAAACTCTCATCCCATCATGCACCGGCACATAGACTTGACCAGTACCAGGGTGAAATACATGGGAGTGGAGTCTGCCATTTCAAATATGTCTATGTATACAGTCCAAAGTCAGCTTGCAAGAGAAGAGCTAAGAGTTTCTGACACTGCCTGAACCAACAACATCTAGAAACCTTGGATCTTTTATTCCAAATGCCTCTTGCCTATTTTCTTTGTTTTTAAGAACACAGTGAACGACCAGTCTCCTCTGCCAGAGGCCTAGAAATAGCTTGCTTTCATATTTGCCACAGATGTACCTGAAGTCTAAAAGGCATTTCTCTGTTCTTTTAGGGAGGTGTCCAATGTATTCTCTAAAGTTCAGGCTCCTTCCTTTTGTCTCAAAAAGCTTTTATGCTCCAAATTTATTGCAGCAGAGTTAGCTTCAAAAGCCCACTATAATGATACACTGAAAGGAAAATGCTCTCCCTCTTGCAGTCATGTTATGATTTCTCAGATAATCTATGTTTGGAACATGAATACCAATACTGAAAACTCTTCCACTCCTTCAGGCCCAGACCTCCTAATAACCCCAAGCCTGTCCAATCCGAAGGGTAAGAGTCAGAGTATGTGGCCCAGCCGCTTTCTTCCTATAGAAGTTCTCCACTTTATACCCAGATTTTTCAGCTCAGCCATTACCCTAAGGCACTGTGGTCCCAGCAAGTCTGAACCCAAGAAAAGGAGTCCTAACTTTAAGGTGTTTGAAATTAGATCTCAAGGCTCCCTGAAGTTTCCATGTTCATTCTGTTGATTTATGGGTCTCATTAGTGGGGAAGGCTGGAATAGCCCTCTTCTTTTTCTCTGCTAGTGGCTTCAAAGCATTGTACGCTTGATTACCCAAGTGCATTAAAACTAATTTAAATCATCGTCTTAAGCACCGGTGTGCTCAACAAACCAGAAAAGAAGCTGGAATCCAAAATATATGGTCACATTTTATACTTAATAGGACACAAAGTAGCAAATCCATCAACATAATGGTATAGCTTTTTACTAGCATAGGCAAAACACTTCTTAAATGTACTAACCAATGCTGCCTTTTAAAACAAAATTCACGTCATCCTTCCCCTCCTGGAAGACCAAGTTAACGTAATGGTAATCACTCATAAGGATAACACCCAGTGGCAGTGAATGTGTACGGCTGTGAAAATAAGATAAACACCTACCTCTGAATTAACCGCAGATAAAATTAACAGGTTGGTTCCACACATTCTCCATCTTCTTCTAGCACTGTCATTTCAATGCACGCACGCCATGTCACTTTCTGAGCATAAAAGGAAATGCTTTTTCTCCTGCTACATTTATACTAAAGTGGACATGGCTCAAAATAAAATCAGGGCAATTGAATTAGTACCAGTTAAACAGAAATTCTGACATCAAAGTATATCCAAAAGACCCAGAACATTGGTTTTCTGTGCTGAAAACCTTATCAAAATATGAAATTCAATAAATTGTTTTTAAGGTGCTCTTTAGTACAAGCTATCAACTTGATATGCCTATATAAAACATGCAAAATTCTTCCTCCAGTAGTATTTATCATTATGTAGCAACTATGTTTCTATATCTGCAAAATATTCCAGAGTATTCATGTTTGAAAAACAAAAAACAGGAGGACGACTAACTGCTTGATTCAGTGGAAAGAACTAGCTTTATAAGGCCCTGGAAGTGAGTTTTAGTCCTGGCTTTGTGTAGGCAAATCACTTAAACTTTGGAAGCTTTCATTTCTCATCTATAAAACAGAGGAGGTAGGGTGGTTTCTTCTAATTTCCTCTAAGCCCCTAAGAATCTTTTATCAATGGTCTTTTGCAGGGATTAGTCTCTGAAATAGCTTGTAATGCTAATTATATTACTAAATGCTTATGACTTTCATAAACACTGCCAAGTTTCTATATACTTTCTTATAGACGGGTATTATTGATCTACAAAGATCATAACATGCTTCTCATGTAACAGTTACCACTGAGGAAGTGGAGAAGCCCCTATTTATCCAGGTCCAAGTAACTGGAAACATTCCTAGGTTTCTTTGTACCCAACAGTCAACTTGAAAGAGCTCTCAATGGCCAAAGGTGGAATAATTTGAACAATAATTATCATATAACCTAAAGAATAAGTATCAAACTAAACTAATATAAATAAGAGACTGAATCATTAAATGGGGGAAACAAGTATTCACTGCAAAAGAATTCCAAATAAAACACAAAGATACCACACCCCTCTCACAGCCCCAGAGGCAGAGCTTAATTCCCCACCTCTTGTGTGTGGATGGTACTTGGTGACTTATAAGAAAGGATGGAATGGGAGAATAATAATTTTCCAGTAGCAAAACCTGGGAGACACAACCTTAGCAAGTGGTCAATATTATTATCACCAGTGATACCATGGTCTCTATCATCTACCTCCTCATTTGAAGAGATGAGAAAGGCACTTCACCGTTGCACTATTTTTCTCCCAAACCCGTAAGTCCATCTCATCGTGAAAAAACACTGATAAACCCAAATTGGGTGACATACCACAAAATACTTTCAGAAGTGTCAAGGTTTAGAAAAAACAAAAGAAAAATGAAAAACTGTTATATATTACAGGATATTGAGGAAACAGGACAACTAAGTGCCAAATGATAATATCCTGGACCAGATTTGGATCAGAAAAAGGACATTAGTGAAAAAAGTGGTGAAATCAGAATAAAAGCTATAGTTTAGTTAACAGCAGTTCACCAATGTTAATTTCTTAGTTTTGACAAATTTAATATGGTTGTCCAATATATGAACATTAAGAGAAACTCTTAATCAGTACATTAAAATGAACTTAAATCATCTTAAGCACCAGTGTGAAAGGTATATGCAAAGTCCCTATATTATCCTTGCAACTTTTCCATAAATCTAAAGTTATTCCAAAATAAAGCTTGTATAATATTAATAAATCAAAATACCTGCATCAAATTTACTACAGGGTAACTCATACTCTGTATTAACTCACTGAAATAAAATATGCCAATAATACAAGGAATTTTGAAATATACTGAATAAATATTTTAGCATCTTGTAGATATTCCCGTAAGAAAAATCATTTGAAGAGATTCAGAATTGTTACCTGTTTCTATGGTAACTCATGATTTTGTGGAATTATAAAGAAAATCCTCTGCAAGGATTTTCTATAAAAGAAACCCCACTCCCCTATGCAAGAGGTATCTACTAGGCACACTTTCCCCCACCTGCAACTCCAAGCCCAAACTGTAAAGGAGAGGAGAAAAGGATACAGAAGAGAATAAGCACGTCAACAGTCTTGTGGGGAACTGGGTCTTTCTGAAGGTCAAACAAGGAAAGACAGTTCCATTGAACCTCTTGTTGAATTCGGGATTTCCCACCACACAGGGAGATTGGCGACTGTTCCCCAGACAGGTGTCTGCTTACACAATGCACTGAGGGATCTGAGCCCCTTCCCCCACACCTGCTGGAACAGGAGAGAAGAAAACACACAACTGGGCAGAATGGAGATGGTGGCTATAAGGCAAACAGCCTGCTTGTCCATCAGTGTGGGACAAAGTAGCGTGAGCTTCCCATGAGTCAAGGGGAGGTCACAGAAACTCAGTGGAGCAGTGACAAAGTATTATGTTTGCCCATGTTTTGTTTTGTTTTGTTTCCTTACTGGACCCACAGAGAGACTCCATTTCCCAGCCATCCTTAGATTTAGGTTAGGACCACTAAGTTCTCCCCATGAGAATGAGAGTGAAAGAACTACTCAACCTCCTGTCACAGGAATATTGTATGGCATATTATTGTATGGCATGTTATTAGATCCAAAAAAAAAAAATCATCAAAAAAAAAAAAAAAAAAAGCATGGATGTGAATCTCCAAGAGCTCTCTTTCTCCATCCCTCTCCCCGCTCTTTCCTACTTTCTCCTCAACTCAGAGTTCGAAATGAAGAACCACAATATGAGGAGTCACAAAATGGAATCCACTGGGCCTTTGATTCACTATTGGAGAAGAGCTGCCATAGCGAGTCACTTGTTCCACACTAGACTGTGATATAAATACATTGTTATTGAGATTGTGACAGCAAAACTTAGCCTCACCTAAAGATAATTAAGGATTAAATCCTAATTAAAGGTAGCTTAAGCTTTCTTGTGAGTTTCCTACCCAAGATGGTTGCCCACTGACATCACCACTGGACATCTGCCTCTTATACCCATCCTCGAAAAAGTAGACCATGTACCACTTCCTCCTTCTAGTCCTTCTGGCCCAACGGTAAGGGGGAAAATGGAGGAGGAGGAGTAATTCAATAGGAGACTGGAATTTCAAAAGTGAAAGCAATCCAAAAAATCATGGAATCCATTAACAAAGCTGTTTTCTAAAATAACACTTAGAAAAAAAGACATTTAGGGGCGCCTGGGTGGCACAGTCGGTTAAGCGTCCGACATCAGCCAGGTCACGATCTCGCGGTCCATGAGTTCGAGCCCCGAGTCAGGCTCTGGGCTGATGGCTTGGAGCCTGGAGCCTGTTTCCGATTCTGTGTCTCCCTCTCTCTCTGCCCCTCCCCCGTTCATGCTCTGTCTCTCTCTGTCCCAAAAATAAATAAAAAATGTTGAAAAAAAAAATTAAAAAAAAAAAAGACATTTATTGTTAGTATCTCAATAAGCTAATTTCCCTTAGCATGTCATTTCTGTTTTGTCCTACAACTTGGCTCTACATAAGACAACATAAGTTTATTGTCAAAAAACTGGTTTGACAGGGGCACCTGGGTGGCTCAGTCAGTTAGTGTCTGACTTTGGCTCAGGTCTTGATCTTGTGGTTGGTGAGTCCGAGCCCCACATCGGGCTCTGTGTTGACAGCTCAGAGCCTGGAGCATGCTCTGGATTCTGCGTCTCCCTCTCTTTCTCTACCCCTCCCCAGCTCATGCTCTGTCTCTGTCTCTCAAAAATAAGTATTAATCACTTTTCGGCCTTTTGGCTAAGATCAAGTGTAGTGTCTGTTCTTATCAGTTCAAAAATAAATATTAGGGGCACCTGGGTGGCTCAGTCGGTTAAGCGTCCGACTTCAGCTCAGGTCACGATCTCGCAGTCCGCGAGTTCGAGCCCCGCGTCGGGCTCTGGGCTGATGGCTCAGAGCCTGGAGCCTGCTTGCGATTCTGTGTCTCCCTCTCTCTCTGCCCCTCCCCCGTTCATGCTGTGTCTCTGTCTCAAAAATAAATAAACGTTAAAAAAAAAAATTAAGGGGCACCTGGGTGGCACAGTCGGTTAAGTGTCCGACTTCAGCCAGGTCACGATCTCGCGGTCCATGAGTTCGAGCCCCGCGTCAGGCTCTGGGCTGATGGCTCGGAGCCTGGAGCCTGTTTCCGATTCTGTGTCTCCCTCTCTCTCTGCCCCTCCCCCGTTCATGCTCTGTCTCTCTCTGTCCCAAAAATAAATAAAAAAATAAAAATTTTAAAAAAAAATTAAAAATAAATAAATATTAAAAAAAAATTTTTTTAACTGGTCTGACAAATGGTAAATCAGGTTTTTTACTTTCTCACATAATATTAGACATTAGCTATATGGGGTTTTTTAAACCCAATTTCTCCCAGATTTCAATACGGGGGGGTTTTGCTTATTTTTGCCAAAATTTTCCCATTCACTCTTAGACAATGTTTACATATGATTAAAGACCCTAGTTTAATTTTAGCTAGATGATACAAACATTAAAAATAGTTCACAGAAGTGAACAGTAGCAAACACCTCTTTCAAAGAATCAATGGTACTAAAGCTTTTTCACCTTAAGTTTTCCCAAATACCACACGTGCATGTATCAGTCAATTTTGAAATGGGAGAGCTCATGTATCAGAGTTCCAATAGCACAGCCCTCTAGTGCACACCCAGAGACCTGCCGTGTTCCTGGCTGAAGTTTCATGGTTCTTGACAGACAAGCACAAGGAAGTCCTCACCAGCCTGTCACACAGGTGTGAGACCAGGCTGCACCCCTAACAATCACTTAGGTAAAATTGGAACTCCAAGCTTTGTACATACATGTTTAAAATTCAAACAGCTTATGCAAACCATGAATCGATATTCAAGTAAAACTTGAAAAGAGACTGTATCATTTAAAAAGGAAATGAAAATATGTGCCCAATTCTTTGGGTTCTCCATTTCCTGGGGAGAGTTGATAGCTTTCTAGGATTGAGATTGTTGGAAGCCTAAGAGATGGAGCAAGATGTGGGAGCAGAAATCAACTGCCTTTTTTTTTTCTTCTTAAGTTTAAGCACGTGCATGGGGAGGGGCAGAGAAAGGAAAAACAGAATCCCAAGTAGGCTCCACGCCGACAGCATGAACCCAACACAGGGCTCGATCTGACAAACCATGAGCCAAAATCGAGAGTCGGATGCTTCACGACAGAGCCACCCAGGTGCCCCTTGACTGCCGTTTTATTACAAGGCACCAGCTTTCCAGGCCCCGTTGCACACCATGCACAAGGCCAAGGCTGCAAACCCACCACAGCCTTGCCCACGTCACACAACTTGGCAACACAAGCTTTGAAAACCCGGGCACAGTCTAGCCAGCAAATGAATCATCACAACACCCAGCTCTGAACGGTACAGTTATTTCACAGGCCCATTCTAGAAAATTCCCCATCTCAGAGAGGGCAGGACCACCACAGTTAGGATGGGACGGCTCCCCCAACTGCCTCTCCATTCTCAGAAGGCTTTTGAACTTGTTTTATTTTTTTTAATGTTTATTCATTTTTTGACAGAGACAAAGTGTGAGCAGGGGAGGGGCAGAGAGAGAGGAAGACACAGAATCCGAAGCAGGCTCCAGGCTCTCAGCTGTCAGCCCAGAGCCGGACTCAGGGCTTGAACTCTTGAACCGCGAGATCATGACCTGAGATGAAGTCCTGGGCGCTCAACTGACTGAGCCACCCAGGCGCCCCAAGAGCTTTGCGGTTTCTAACAGCACTTTTTCCAGCACTCATCCTTAACTCAGACTTGACCATCACACCATGACGAATGACCACGCTCACTTTCCAGCTGAGGAAACCTCACCAAGAAGCCTAAGGATTTGCCCAGATGATAAAGCTGGTGTCGAACAAAGTAGAAACCTGAAGCCAAATCTTCTTTCTGAGTCTAGGGCCTTCCCCCCAGGACGTAAGCTCTGCCACATCACCTGGACAACAGTCAGGTGACAATATAGGTTCAGAGACATCATCTCCATGACCTTATATGCAGGACAACCTCTCTTCGTTGAGTCCCTGTCAAAAGGTAAAAGGTAGCATCTCAGTCTTTCCCCACCCGACCTGGAATAAAACGGGAGATTCCAGAAGCCACAGACAAGTCACCTGCACACTGGCTATCCACAAGTGTTCAAATCCCTTAACCATTACGTGTACTCTAAAAATATACAGGACTCCAACTGTTAAAAAATGGAGGGTGGACAGGTGTCTGGCTGGCTCAGTCAGTAGAGCATGCAACTCTTGATCTCAGGGTTGAGTTCAAGCCCCATGTTGGGCACAGACCTTACTGCAAAAAAAATGGGGGATAAGAGAAAATCCTGAAGCCAGCCAGGTCTCCAAACCCACAAGCTAGATGATGTGCAGATTTCTTCTAACTTTGCTGTAACATTTCTGATCGATGTTCTAAAGCTGCACCAGCACTGGCTAATGAGCACTGAACACATGGTTAATCCCAACCGAGGCATTGTAAGTATAAACCAAACAGTCGTTTTTAAAACTCAGCATGGGAGGAAAAAAAATCTCATTAATATTTTATATTGATTACACAATGAAATGGTATTTGGATATTTTTAGTTAAATAATGTTATTGAATAACTTCATCTGTTTTACCTTTTAGTGTAACTACTAGAAAATTTAAAATTAGACATGTGGCTCACATTCTATTACTATTGGACAGTGCTGTTCTGAAGACAGAATTCATGATCAAAACCGTTTCTGCCAGAGATGGAAACCCAAACAGGCCAGGCAGAGAGCCTCCGCAAGGCATTTCCTCCCGTCCTCCAGGGTGCCAGGACCTCGCCAGCAGGACACGGTCCTGCCTCCTTCAGTAGGACCACACCCTCCCCACAGCCCAACTCAGGCAGTGCAAATGAACAGACCCCCCCACTCAGTCCCCCAGGAATGCCGCCAGTCCTTCTTCCTCCCCCACCACTGAGGCTACCATTCCAGGGCGCAAGAGACTCGAATCCCTGAAACATCCCCCAATCCCACAGAGACCAGGATGATTTCGTAAGAAAGATCCCAGCGGGTCTCCTTCTATGGACCACTGGCCTCCCAACTTTCAGAATCATGTACCGTATCAGGGGCACCTGGGTGGCTCAGTTGGTTCAGCATCCGACTTCAGCTCAGGTCATGATCTCATGGTTCTTAAGTTTGAGCCCCGCATCAGGGTCTGTGCTGGCAGCTCAGAGCCTGGAATCTGCTTCAGATTCTGTGTCTCCCTCGCTCTCTGCCCCTCCCCCACTCACACTCTGTCTGTCTCTCTCATTCTCTCTCTCTCTCCCTCTCTCTCAAAAATAAACATTTTTAAAAAATTAAGAATCATATACCTACCAGAAGTAAAAAAAAACTTCAGTCCAACCCCCAATACACACTCCCTACTGCATTTACAAGCACATTTAACACATACTCAAAAATATAAATTTGCAAGGCAGGGATAAAGATGAAATTAAGAAATTCAAAACTAATTCTGTTATTCTTAATCCTTTTGTTTTTCCACTAAAAACACTTCTTCTTTCAATGACTCTGCCACCAAATGTGTTTCGTTTGGTTTTTTTGTTTTATTTTGTTTTCTTAAATCTCAGTTTAACACCTTATGATAGAATCAAACCTTTGAAACACTCTAAGGACAGTGTATTTCAATATCTACCTCCACTATCTGGTCTAGCTTAAAAAAGACACCTCACATAGACACCTGGGTCCAAACAGCAGAACTATTCTTAAAGTCTTAATTCTCCAGTTTCAGTCTCCTACACTAATTATTCAAAGGCTTCTTTACTAAAATTAGGAACTTTCCATTTTCCCTTTCAGTCAGTTGGTCTTGCAAACTAATTGGAAAATGTTCCATTTTGACAAAAATCTTCACTGAGTTTGAAACCCTTTGCATGATTTTAGTTGAAGATTTTCAAGTATAAAGGAATGAGTTTACATGACACAACAGCTACCGCTTTCTGCAATGAAAATCGTTTAGCAATCAAAGTGTGTCCACACACTTATTTTCTAGGTGTCCTTTCTGTAGCACATGATCGTTAAAAGAAAACACCTACTTCCTTATTCATTAATTTATCATCTCTATTTTGGAAGCAGATTATATGCATTCGTTTTTCAAGTACCTGCGGGGCAGCAATACGACAGCCAAGTATCACTTGAAAGGCCAAAATGCCTGCCTTTACAAAAACAATTCCTAATCCGTCTTCAACAACTCCTTTAGGTAATCTGCTCCCATTAGTTTCTGTGGTACCAAAGATTATAAGGATCACTCCCCATGCCACTGTAATGTGCTGTAAGATTTTCTGACTACTTAAGATGCTGTAATCTGGAAATCTACTTAATCGGGTAGAGGTAAACCTCCATACAGAGTCAGTCGCCCTTGTCAGCAGAACCCACGCTCTTCTCTTGAAATGCCCTGGGGCTGCTGACCTTCATGTGCCGAAGGAACCAGGGCAATGTGCAGACTGACTATTATGTAAAGTACAGTTCCTACCGTTAGACAGAAGTAAATATAAGCAGAACGTCTACTGCTTTGTTTTCTACTGCTTTGTTTTCTTGCATCCCAGTGGAGTATCTTCTACAGGTCTGGAGTGTGAGCACCTTACTTTTGGAAAGTGCTGCTACAGACATCAATGGGTCAGGCCAAGATTTTCACTGTCAAAGCTACTTCTAACCCAGTTACTCGTAGAACCGACAATATTGTTCTTCTCCAGGAGGATTCTGGAAGACAGGTATTGCACTGCAAAATCTTTTCACGGTTCTGGTTCTGTCTTTCCTGCCAGCACTTGGCTGTACCCTAAGGAATGGGTTCAATTACGGTCATACACCTCCTTCTGCTGAATAAATGCTCAATCTCTTTCCACCAACACCACTCGCCACCTGCAATCCTCAGCTGCTTCTCAATTCCTGACTGCTTTTTTGTTCTCTTTACCACCCTTCTGAATCTACCACTCCCTGATGGTGCCTGGTAACTACAGTCCGTAACTTATTCAGGGTTCACTCCTTGTAGTTTAAAAACAGAAAATTGTTTTTTTCCTTTAACAATCCTACTTAATAAGAAGTCCAAGTACACCTTTCCTTCTGAACATTTAGAAAATTATTTTTAAGAAATGAAGCAAAAATTTATACATTGAATCCAGAGTCTATGAATCAGTAGAATCACATGACCTTTGCCCCTTTGCCTGCTCTACAACACACCTGGCCATCCACCACCAGATACATTTTCCAAACCAGCATTTCACCCATGCTGCATTTTCAACCCCACTTACATCTATTCCCCCCCTCCACCCGCCCCCCGACAGGAATACTCCAGGTGAAGCATGCTCGGCCCAATCTCTCCTTATACTTCCTCCCCTTTTGGCCTATCAACTACTACTCCCCCATCCACAGCCAACACCTGCCACCCCAGCCTGAGCAGCTGTCTTGCTTCATGCTCTGCTTAAAGGGCCCTTATCTTCCAGCAATGTTTTACCCTGTTTTGTCTTCTCCAACAAACAGCATGGTACAGTGCATAAATTCAGCCCACCCTAGTAGCTGGGTTTATTTTCTAATAAACAGTATAGCTTTATATACATGTATATACACACATATATATATACACATATACATATACACATATATATATGTGCATACATATATACATAAATAATTATAATGACATAATCGGGAACACAGATTATCTGGGGTACTTTTAATACATGAAAAAAGTTTTTTCTTGACCAATGGTTAATTATGTCAGGAAGGGAATCAAAGCTGCTCCTCCAAGAGCAGAAAAGACTCTGGGCTCAATCCCACTACTTTAATGTATACCTAGTATCATCTGACGCAGGACTTCCTGCCGTAATATTTTCAAGCTGAGACAAGGAGCATCGGCAATGCCATTCCCACAGCCAATGTGCCAACAAGCATGCCCTCTGGAACAGAGATTCACTGCCACTGGGAATTATAAGCTTTCCGTGAGCCTCAAAGAAGTCATGTCACCACTCCCCCCAAAAATACACACACCACAATGTGTAGACAACACTGGGGGCTGGGGTCCAATGGCCTTGAAACCCTAGGACAAGACACCTGGTTGGTTTTTCCAATGTCACAGGGCCTGCAGGTCAGGTGACAAGTAACGAGTGCTTCATTCAGCCTCACAGATTCCTTCCCAGAAGTTCACATATAAGCCAAAGGGTAGTTTTGTTTAAAGAAAAAACCATTAACGTACCAGGACAGATGCTGAAAATACATACCTATTGTCACTATCTAGGGGTAAATTCTTACCCTTCCTTAAAGTATTCAGTATTTGCTCACTCTAGGTTACAAAATAATGTGACCTCATTGCCCAGTGGTAGCAACCTCGCACTGGTTCGGCCTCACCCAGTTCTGGGCAGAAAAGGATGGACAGTTCTTCTTGTTGTTCAACTGCTTTTTTTCAGAGTAAACCATCCCTTTGGCATTTCTAACCCTCCCAGCTTCCACTGGCAGCCAAACAAACCCCTGTTTGCCTTTTAAGACCGAGGATCAAAATCCCTCCTGTGCATTCTGGCTCTTTCCTCTCTCTCCCTTTTTTCTGTCCTCCTGTTTCAAAACCACACTGAGGAAAGCACATCCTCACTGCTCCTGCCCCCGTCGGAACCAAAGTCCATCTTAGTTTTCCTTGGCCACCACTCCTAGAGCATCTTCTTTGAAGCACTTTATAAAGTGTTTATATCAAATGCCCTGAAAAACCTAATTAACAAATCCCTGAAAAGGAAGTCCTGTTAAAGGGGGAAAAAAAAACAAAAAAGAAGTCATAACAAGAAAGCAAACAGCCCAATTAAAAACATGGCAAAAGAACCAAAGACACTTCAAAGGAAATCTACAGATGGCAAATAAGCACGTGAAAACATCCTTAGCATTTTTAATCCAGCGAAGTTTGTCATAAAACCACAGTGAGCTACTGCTATACGTCCATTAGAATTGCAAAGAAAAACCTGACACTACTAAGTGCTGGTAAGGATGTACAGCTATTAGAACTTTCACACACTACTGGGAAGAATACAAAATGGGGTGGTTGCCGTGAAAAACAGTCTGGCGGCTTCTTACA
Organism: Prionailurus viverrinus; assembly: GCF_022837055.1. Taxonomy (NCBI): domain Eukaryota; kingdom Metazoa; phylum Chordata; class Mammalia; order Carnivora; family Felidae; genus Prionailurus; species Prionailurus viverrinus. The sequence continues at coordinate 114,210,926 of NC_062563.1, forward strand.
CAGTAAAACATGCACTTGCCAAACGACCCTCAGCCAGCTATCATCAGAGAGCCATCTAGCTAGATCAGACTAGATCCAGAGGAAACAGTGAATGCACGACTCCGAATGACAACCTACCAGCTGTGTGAAGTGGCCTGGTGGTCACAAACTCATGATCGTTTTTTAAGGCAGACAGGTTTGTGTTCAAGGTCTGATTCTCACTTACTAGCTGTCACTGTGGCAGGCTATGTTTCTAAAACTAGTTTTCCTACATTCAACAAAACTAAAAGGCAACCAACGGAATGGGAAAAGATATTTGCAAATGACATATCGGACAAAGGGCTAGAATCCAAAATCTATAAAGAGCTCACCAAACTCCACACCCGAAAAACAAATAATCCAGTGAAGAAATGGGCAGAAAACATGAATAGACACTTCTCTAAAGAAGACATCCGGATGGCCAACAGGCACATGAAAAGATGTTCAGCGTCGCTCCTTATCAGGGAAATACAAATCAAAACCACACTCAGGTATCACCTCACGCCAGTCAGAGTGGCCCAAATGAACAAATCAGGAGACTATAGATGCTGGAGAGGATGTGGAGAAACGGGAACCCTCTTGCACTATTGGTGGGAATGCAAACTGGTGCAGCCACTCTGGAAAACAGTGTGGAGGTTCCTCAAAAAATTAAAAATAGACCTACCCTATAACCCAGCAATAGCACTGTTAGGAATTTACCCAAGGGATACAGGAGTACTGATGCATAGGGGCACTTGTACCCCAATGTTTATAGCAGCACTCTCAACAATAGCCAAATTGTAGAAAAAGCCTAAATGTCCATCAACTGATGAATGGATAAAGAAATTGTGGTTTATACACACAATGGAGTACTACGTGGCTATGAGAAAGAATGAAATGTGGCCCTTTGTAGCAATGTGGATGGAACTGGAGAGTGTGATGCTAAGTGAACTAAGCCATACAGAGAAAGACAGATACCATATGTTTTCACTCTTATGTGGATCCTGAGAAACTTGACAGAAACCCATCGGGGAGGGGAAGGAAAAAAAAAAAAAAAGAGGTTAGAGTGGGAGAGAGCCAAAACAGAAGAGACTCTTAAAAACTGAGAACAATTTGAGGGTTGATGAGGGGTGGGAGGGAGGGGAGGGTAGGTGATGGGCATTGAAGAGGGCATCTTTTGGGATGAGCACTGGGTGTTGTATGGAAACCAATTTGACGATAAACTTCATAAATAAATAAATAAATAAATAAATAAATAAATAAATAAATAAATAAATAACTAGTTTTCCTAATTTGTACAAAAAGGGTGTTAATGATGGGGCTGCTGCAAGGCAGCCTGACAGCCAACTGGGAGGTACCACCAGTACAGTGTTTTCTCCATAAAACTGCTCATATTCTTATAGAACAGATGGCAGAGACACAGTTCTGGGCACCCTCACCTCCCCTGCTAAGTGCAGCTCTACCCAGTAACCCCTCGACAATTCAGCACTAAAAGAACCTCCAGGGCCACCTGGGTGGCTCAGTCATTTGAACGTCTGATTCTTGATTTCGGCTCAGGTCATGTTCTCACCATTTGTGAATTCAAGTCACACATTGGACTCTGAGCCAACAGTGCAGAGCCTGCTTGGGATATTCTCTCTCTCTCTCTCTCTCTCTCTCTCTCTCTCTCCCCCTCCCTCCCTCCCTCTCCGCCCCTCCCCCACTCATGCTGTCTCTGTCTCTCTGAAAATAAATAAATAATCTTGAAAATTAAAAAGAATAACCTCCAGGACAGCAGGCAACCTTGCCCCACACTACAGCTGGCTCTGACTGCTCTGTGTCTCTGCTATACCATCACGGTTTGAACATCACCCCTGTCACAAGAGCATGTGTGCAGAACACCTGACATGTTCTGAACACTGCATGTTATGAATAAATGCTGGCTATCATCAGAGTTCTTGGGAAGCTCTTAGAAAAATGAATTGCATCCCACAATTCTAGGGAGGATCTGTCAGGTGGAGGTGAGAGAAAATAAGTGTGGAGCTGAGAAAGAGCCTGGGAGAGGTCAGGTGAGGAAACTGGCCCACATGGTGGGGGAGGCATCAGCTGGAGAAGAGCAAAGAACAGGGCTGAGCAAGTGGTGGATAGGTCCCTATCATGGAGGGTCTTAACAAAGAGTTTAGGTTTGATGGAGAAGGAAATGGTAAATCATTCCTCTTTCAACTCCCAGAGCACCTGCAAAACCTCTCCCCTTATCTTTATCACAAGGAAACAGTATCCTGTGTGTGTGTGTGTGTGTCTGTGTGTGTGTGTGTGTGTGTGCGCATGCGCACGCGCAGGCCTTCTACTAAACTGTGAGCTCCTTAACAGCACGTAAAGGTCTCTGTTCCTAAACATGTGACCAGGAAGCACTCCCTGGAGCTGGAGTTCACAATACCCACTGCTCCAAACCTCAGTCTACACCCATCCTCCAATCCCCTGTGAACCCCCTCTGCCTGACAGGCCCCATCCTGCTTGCAGATCCTCAAGCACTCCTGACTATCACCTCTTGTAATCAGTACTCATGATCACAAACCCAAGTCGAGCCCTGAGGTAACCCACAGCTCATTTTCTTCCAAGAAATGAAAGAGAGGAGAGGACAACTCTTTAGATCTGTCTTCTACTCTAGCTGCACTTCAGCCACCGCTTCTGTACTCTAAAACCTGTCTTGTTAGATCTCTTATCTGATCTCTCCTTGAGAACACAACAGAAGAGAGAATAAGAGTGCAGAGCTTTTCCAATCTAAAAGCTCAACTTCAAGCAACCATAGTCTGTCTTTCCTCACCCCACAATCTGCCCTTCCAAGCTTATTATCACTCCAGGTTTGATACTGACATACTAAACTAATGGTTATCTAATTCCAACCCAGATTCCTGAAAAAGAAATAATATGGGACCAAAAAAAAAAAAAAGTAATTTCATTCACTTCCTCAATTCAATTTAATTGCCTATGATTATATTATTATACCCCCCACACACACACACACAAACATAACATGTAATTTCTCAATGACTTAGACAAGTCTGGGATTAGAAATGGTCAGCCAAAGATATACTTGATCTCAATTTCGGTTAGAAGGATGTTTTATTTGGTGTCCTGATATTTTTGGCAATGCTCTAAAGGCTGCCAAGTTTACAGGTGGCCACTACAACAGAAGACTCTGAAACAGCATTAAAAGATCGCAATTTAAACCCAAGACAACAGCATGCTCGAAACAGATATATCATTTCCATTACCAGGCAGGTATACAAATTCAGGAGTTTTAATGGCTTAAGAAAATATGTATTGATGGGGCTTCCACTCTCCCTTCTAACAGCAGCTATGTTTTGCTTTCTGCCACAGGAGAAGCAACAAGTAAGTATGTATCTACCCTTTTCCTACCCCAAATCACTATCCCTCTCCACCTCTCTTGAAATGAAGAGAACTTCAATTTACTCTCAAACCCTAAAGGAGACAAGTGGGATTAAAAGACACAAAAGCCAATTTAATTTCTGCATATACTCATCAGTACTCTGCAAGTGCACGTTTGCTACAGCTGAAGAATGCCCAGGTGAAACTAGTGAGCAAAACGAAGCAAGAGGAGACAAGGTTTAATAACGAGGATGGGCACAAAAAGACAAAGGGCAGGAGGCAAAGCCCAGAGCAGGGTATCGTGGTCAGGATGCCAAGGAAAAATATGGGAAAGCTGCCTCAGAGTAGAATCCTGCTGATCCCTCGGGCTCACTGGCCATTTAGTTGAAAGCGCTCCCCAAAAAGAGGGTTTTCATAAGACTTCTCATGCTCCAAATGACAAGGAGAAGAAAGCATGAATCTCTCCAAAGACCTGGAGTCTAGTTACTCAGCTGTGACATGAGCTCCTCGCAGCACAAGGAACCTTATGCTTTATCCTCCAACTATGAGGTTTCTAATTTCTCAGAATGAAAAGTCTTTAAAATAAATTACTTCTGGCAAAACAAAGGGTTAGATGTGCAGAGAAAATCTGCCAGTATCACACAACTAAAAGTGCTGGACAAAATATCAAACTATGGTCGAGCTGGCATGCGAGTACGAGAAACTCTCAGGGGCCAGGAACAACCAGAGAGCATGAATCCAGGGAAATGAGTTGGCACCAGAACAGGAATGTGCCCTGGAGGGGCATCTGCCATTTCTGGATGCCTCAATTCCAGGTTTCAGCGTGCTGCATGGGGCACAGGGACACACTTGGAAACTGTACAAGGTAACAGATTCCACGTAAAGACCAGAGAGAAATATTTCTAGAAAATGAACCCTACAGAAAAGAAAGAAAAGCACCCTACAGTGGAAACGTGAAGATATGTGGCTACCTCAGCTAGGGCTTTGGCTGAGCATGAAAAGCTATGATAACAACAACTATGATCTCAGGTGAGAATCACAAGTCCACCTGTGTGCGAGTTCGGCAGTCAGTGACAAAATACCTGAGTGACCAAAACAAAAGCAACTCCACTTTAGTTACCAGCTGGCCTGGATGGGTGGTAGGTACCTCCATGAACTTCCCAAAATCAAACACAAAGAACCTCTGTAAGAACATACCTGAAAACTCAGATGTAAGTAATTCTAGTGATAAAATTCCATTGAACATTTACTTGCAACAGAGTAATCACAACAGAAATCACAACATGCACTAGGGGCACTTGTACCCCAATGTTTATAGCAGCACTTTCAACAATAGCCAAATTATGGAAGGAGCCTAAATGTCCATTAACTGATGAATGGATAAAGAAATTGTGGTTTATATACACAATGGAGTACTATGTGGCAATGAGAAAGAATGAAATATGGCCCTTTGTAGCAACGAGGACGGAACTGGAGAGTGTTACGCTAAGTGAAATAAGTCATACAGAGAAAGATACCATATGTTTTCAGTCTTATGTGGATCCTGAAAAACTTAACAGAAGACCACGGGAGAGGGGAAGGGGGAAAAAAAAGTTACAGAGAGGGAAGGAGGCAAACCATAAGAGCCTCTTAAAAAACTGAGACTAAACTGAGGGTTGATGAAAGGTGGGAGGGAGGGGAAAGTGGGTGATGGGCATTGAGGAGGGCACCTGTTGGGATGAGCACTGGGTGTTGTATGGAAACCAATTTGACAATAAATTTCACATATTAGAAAGAAAGAAAAAAGAAATCACAACATGCACAAGGAAATCAGAGAATCAACGCACACACATACACACACACAACATACACACACACAAATCAAACTGTGGGATCAGTTCAGTAACAACTGCCAATTATTCAACTGGGATTTTAGGATACAGAATGTAACTATATTTAATATACACAGAGACGATGTTTAAATTATGAATAACTGACAAAAGATTAATATAGATTAATAAATCTCTCTAGTCTTGAGAGATTTGAAAAACAAACATAACTTTCAGACATAAAAAAATAGTAAACATTTGAAAAGGGGAATCCAAAGGGTCCCAGCAGGTATAGCAGGACACAGTTGAGAATTAGTGAACTAGAAGAAATAAATGTCCATGCAGCACAGAGACCAGGAAACACAGGAGATATTAAAAGATACAGGGAACAGAATGAGGTGTAATAGCTGCCTAATCACACTTGTAAAAGGAGGAAACAGGGGAGAAGCAGTGAGTTAAAGACTAAAAATGACTAAGGGATGCCTGAGTGTCTCAGTTGGTTAACCATATGACTCGTTTCAGCTCAGGTCATGATCTCATGGTTCAGGAGTTCGAGTTCCACACTGTCCGTACAGAGCTTGCTTGGGATTTTTTCTCTCTCTCTCTCTCTCTCTGCCTCTTCCCCTCCTGCACATGCACACATGTTCTTGCTCTCTTTCTCTCTTTCTTTCCGTCCCTCCCTCCCTCTCTCTCTCTCTCTCAAAATAAATAAATAAACTTTTTAAAAAATGATTTAGGGGGCTCCTGAGTGGCTCAGTCGGTTGAGCATCAGACTTCAGCTCAGGTCATGATCTCACAGTTTGTGAGTTCGAGCCCCGTGTCCAGCTCTGTGTTGACAGCTCAGAGCCTGGAGCCTGCTTTGGATTCTGTGTCTCCCTGTCTCTCTGCCCCTCCCCTGCTCATGCTCTGTCTCTCTCTGTCTCTCAATAATAAATAAATGTTAAAAAAAAAAAAATGACGGAGAATTTTGCAGAAGTATAAACATGAATCCTCACATGCAATTCTAGTAAATTCCAAGCAAGACAAATTTTTTAAATCTAGACAGAAAAGCGATTACCCATAAAGGAACAAGAATCAGAATGACCATCAGCAGATTCATCCACAGTTAACAAGGGAAGCCACAAGATGGTGGCAAAATGGCTTCAAAATACTTAGAAAAAAAAGTAACTGACAAGCTACAACTGCACACCCACAAAGATTCAATGAACTAAAAAGACCCTCGCCACAAGAATTTCTAAAGGAGGCACTCTAAGAAAAACTGTCCCAAAGAGAATGTCTAAAATGCAAGTAGGAATGGAGAACAGCAGTAACAAAAAAAAAAGGCAAATACATGGGAAAATCTAAAATAAGCATTGACTATATAAAGCAATGATAGATTATCTAATTTTTAGAATTAAAAAAAATTTTTTTTACTTCAAAGTTTGAAAAACAACAGCACAGACTATTATCCTAAGGCCTGATGTTATTTGGTAGGAAGGTAAAAATACTGAGTATCTTTGCCTTTGTTAATTTCAATACAAATTGTTTATTTGAGGTAAACACCTGTGATAATCACGAAGCAGAGAAAGAGAGTATATAATCCAAAATAGTTTGTGGGGAGAGAGGAAAGAATGAGGAGAGGAAGACTAATCAATCTAAAAGAACACACACACAAAAAATTTTTTAGTACAAATAAAAAGTACAAAATGACACAATAAAAAATGATCCCCTACATGGAAACTACCCAAGTGGTTTTATATGCGAGTTCGACCAAACATCCCATCTTACACCAAATTTTCAGGAAGGAACACTCCCCAGCTCATCCTGTTAGGCCAACATAACTTAATACCAAAATCTTATCAAAGCAACATGAGAAAGCAGGATTACACGCCAGCCTCACTCATGAATACAGATGCAAACTGAAAGTAATGACAGATTTAAAAAAAGACATCAGTGAAGCTTATTATACAAATGCAAGGTTGTTCCAACATTAGCAAGTCGTTCAATCTCCCCATTAAAGAGAAAAGGAAACCATATGATCAAACCAACAGATCAAATTCAACACGGTAACAGATACCCTCAGCAATCTAGCAATAAAGGGGTGGTCCTTAACTCGATCAAGGTATCTACAAAAAACCTACGGCAAACGGGGTCCCCAATGATGAACAGCTAATGGAACGCCCTTTAAATAAGGGACCACACCCACTACCACGGCTTCTGTGTCACAATGAACTGAAGGCCCCGCCAGTGCCACACGGCACAAAAATTAGATGTAAAGATCAGGAAAAGAAATTCATCATCATACATGATGTAATCTCTATGGAAAACTCAAAATATCAGACAATGTACCCTAGTAAGTTTAGCAAATTTCAGTGCACAGAAAAACATGAAACCTCATTTCTATAGGAAAGCATGTTTGAAGATGAAGTTTTAGAAAAGATTCCTTACAACAGCAGGCAGGAATACTGGAGCAGTAAGATGTCATAAAAGATGTGAAAGATCATGAAAATCATTTAATAAGTATTCAAGAACATTTCAGATGACCTAAATAAAATGAAAGGACATTGCATTTATGGATAGGAAGAGTCAGTATCAAAAAGAGGCACATTCATCTCAAAATTATATACGGGCTCAATCAATTTCAATCAAAATGCTAGCCAGCTTTTGTTGGTTTTTTTGTTGTTGTTTCTTTTTTTTTTTTTTTAATTTTTTTTTCAACATTTATTTTATTTTTTGGGACAGAGAGAGACAGAGCATGAACGGGGGAGGGGCAGAGAGAGAGGGAGACACAGAATCGGAAACAGGCTCCAGGCTCTGAGCCATCAGCCCAGAGCCTGACGCAGGGCTCGAACTCACGGACCGCGAGATCGTGACCTGGCTGAAGTCGGACGCTTAACCGACTGTGCCACCCAGGCGCCCCTTGTTGTTGTTTCTTAAGTGACAAGCCGATTCTACATTCATGTGGAAACATAGCTAAAGAACAAAGAGGAAGGATTTGCCTACCAAATCTTGTTATACAATAATCATACTTCAAGTATTGGCTGAAGGATAGAGATGAATGCACGAGAATAGAGAATCCAGAAACAGACACACATCTATTTAGAGGTTTGCACAGCAAAGTGTTCATTTTGACAGCACATAGATTAGGAGTCTGCATATGACAGCGAAGGTATCAGTTTTGGGGGACAGGGAGGAATTAGTCAATAAGTAAGACAGTTAGTTATCCACATGGAAAATAAACTAAATCACAGCACGCTCAATTCCAGGTGTGTTAAACAAATGTGAAAGGAAAATAAGAAAACTACCTGAGGACAATGCAGTAGGGAAGGATGATTCTAGAACAAGATAACACAGTAAGAGAAAAACATTAATCGATTTGCCCAAGATGAGTGGTTGTGAGCTTTGACAAGAGCTCATTGTAAAAAAGGTTTCTCATCTCTCTCTTCCAGCCATCCAAGATGTGGAAAGAAAGAAGGTGGCTGGGGTACCAGCTGTTGTAAAGCAGTAAGAGACCAAGAAAGTGGCCATTCCCTTGTTTGAGAAAAGGCCCAAGAATTCTGGCATCAGACAGGACACACAGCCCAAAGGGGACTTCACCTGATTTGTCAAATGACCCCGCTACATCCAGCTGCAGCAGCAAAGGGCTATTCTCTCGAAGGGTCTAAATGTGCTGCCCGCCACTCACCAGTTCACACAGGCCTCGGACCACCAAACAGCTACTCAACCACTTAAGCTGGCCCACAAATAAAGACCAGAGAGACCAAGCAGGAGAAACAACAGAGATTATTGGCCCGGGCAGAGAAGAAAGCTGCCAGCAAAGGGGATGTCCCCACTAACAGGCTGTCTGTCCTGCAAGGTGGAGTTAATATGGTCACCACCATGATGGAAAACAAGAAGGCTCAGTGGGGAGCAATAGCACATGCTGCGGATCCGACGAGCTGGGTTTGTCTCCCTGGCTGCCCTGTGTCCTAAGATGGGGGTTCCCTACTGCATCATCAAGCGGAAGGCCAGGCTGGGGCATCTGGTCTACAGGAAGACCAGCAGCACTGTCAACTTCACAGAGGCTAACTTGGAAGACAAAGAAGCTCTGGTTAAACTGGAGAAGCCATCAGGGTCAATTTCAAAGACAGATATGATGAGACCCACCGTCACTAGGGAGGTAACGTCCTGGGCCCGAAGTCGGTGGCTTTCATGGCCAAGTTGGGAAAGGCAAAGGCTGAAGAACCGGCCACCAAAGTGGACTGCGTGTGTGTTCTATTTTCTGTACAGAGAATCAGTTCTTTTTTAGACAATGTCTGCCACATAGCAGAGTGTGTCTTGAAAACAAAAGTCTTCTGAAACAAAACTTACCCTTAATATTGATATTTTATTCCATTGTGTAAAAACTCTTAAAAATGATTCACAGAAGACTTATACAAAATGGTCATCGCAACACTGGAATAGCAAAACCCTGGAAATTCATATGCCCTACATCAGGAGAGTGGATATATAAATTGTGGTATATTCATATAATGGGACACTATAAAAAAGAAAAGTAAATGAAGCCCAGGTACAAAGCACCAGGATCATCCTTGGTTCTCAAAGCATGGCTCCAAGACCAACAGCATTAGCATCACCCTTAAGTTTGTTAACCAAGCAAACTCTCCTTCCCGAGACTAAGGTGCGGGGTGGAGGGTGGGGGACCAGCAAGTCAGGTTTTAGAAGTCATCCAGGTGACTCAGACGAGTTTGAGAGCCACTATTATGGATGAAGGTAACACGTAAGCAAGAAAAGCTAGTCTCAGAAGAATACAAACAATAGATTTATTGAAAAGTGAAAAACTGGCTAACCAAAATAACAGTGTTCAGAAGTACTGAAAAATATAATAAAGCTATTTTTAAAAAAGCAGAAAATGGGGCACCTGTGTGGCTCAGACATTAAAGCTTCTGACTTTTGATTTTGGCTAAGGTCATGGTCTCACAGTTGGTGAGTGCGAGCCCCGCATCAGGCTCTGCACTACTGGTGTGGAGCCTGCTTGGGATTCATATTCATTCATTCATTCATTCATTCATTCTCTCTCTCTCTCTCTCTCTCTGCCTCTCCCAAGTGCATTCATTCACACTCGCTCAGTTTTTCTCTCTCAAAAGAAACAAACTTTAAAAAAAAGTTTTATAAATTAATAAAAAAATTAAAAAGCAGAAAACGATTAATACAGGTTACTTTGTGGAAGAAAGAGGGTAAAGTACGGAGAAGGGTCACAGAGAGAGCCTCTAACGACGACAGTGTTTTGTTTCTTCCGCTAGGCAGTGGGTATGAGAATCTGGGTTTGCCATCATTCGCCTTGATGCGTGCGTTGAAAATTATAGCCTTTTGTATGCAATACACTTTCTAAAAAAATTTTTTAAGTAGCACCAGAAAAGGGGAAAACTTAAGAACATATAAAAAATTATGAACATCAAGTAGCATAGCCCATATGAACTCATTTCTAACAACAGGCATAGGAAAACTAGCGTGCATAGCAAGTGCTAAATATTTGTAGACTATTAAATGCTTAAATGTTTACAACGATTCAGTCTTCATTTTTCTGTTCCCTCAAGTTTTTCCACGCTGCATAACAATCCAAAAAGAAGAGTTTTATGTAAAGAGTATAACAATTCCCAAATTAATTCAGTGCCCACCTTACTATCACTCCCATCTTTAAACTGAGTCTCTTTACCAGACTTGAAATCCAAATCTTGACTAAACACCCAGTACAGACTAGGAGAAGACAATGGTTTTCAATTCTGGTCTCAAGAAGAATTTTTCTTGTCCAATTTTCCACAAATTCTTTCATGAAACTCTATTCAATTTTGTGCATTTGTCAGACCTCTGCATCGTTTTCTAGTCAAAAGTGACTTTTTTTTTTTTTAATGTTCATTTTTGAGAGAGACAGAGTGTAAAAGGGGAGAGGCAGAGAGAGAGGGAGACACAGAGTCCGAAGCAGGCTCCAGGCTCTGAGCTGTCAGCACAGAGCCAGCTGTGGGCCTTAGACTCACGAACCGTAAGATCATGACCTGAGTTGAAGTCAGACACTTCACCAACTGAGCCACCCAGGTGTTTAAGTGGAAGCAAAATAAGTCATATATATGTGTCAGTATTAAGTCCATACAACAAAACCTCTTATAAACCATGCAGGGACTGCCTCAAAAAACTCATTTGTTTTCCATTTATTTTCTCCACTACCAGTGTGCTGCTAAAATCACGGGAATAAAAGCGTTGCTCATGTGAATTAATCCCTATCCATCTGCAACAAGGTGGGGGGAACCAAAGGGTCGGCTTCGGCATCCAAAGAAAGGCAATTATGCACGATGAGCAAAGGAGGTGGTTCAAGGCCGTACTGCCAAGAAATGACATATTCCAGTGGATGCAAACCACCCTCTTCAAATTTTGGCATCCTGTGGTATAAAAATAAAACCGGAGTTCATTGAAAAGCAAAGCTTGCCACCTGCTGCCCAATGGCATAATCGTAAAAGTTCAAACTGCATTCGCATTTTCAAATGAAATCCATTTATGAATTGATTGGTGTGGGTGTTTGCATTGTCTAGATTCATTCATTAGGTTGGTGTTTTTTAAAGAAAGAATATCAGCCCCCAAGTTTTTAAACCAGGCACTATTTCAAACCTTTTATATAATCAACTGTAGCCAGTGTGCTTAAAACCAAAAAGAAAAAAAGAAAAAAAGGGAAAAAGGAAAAAAACCCACTTTCAGACTATTATGCATGTTGTGTATATAATAAATTGAACAAACCGCATTTGCGTCTATGATAGTATCCAGACCAGGGAAGAATGCCTTTGAAAACGCGCCAGCACCGTCCTACACTTCCCTGTCATCATTCTAGAGGATGTGAAATGCTGAATCCATTTTCTGATCCGTGCAGACTTTCAAATGCAAACATTAATACTTTAACGGAGTTTAAATGTGTATAAACATAATAGTTTATAACTACTATGTTTATACACATTTCAATTACACAATTTTAAGCAGCAGTCTAGCTAACCGAAAAGGAAAAACTTGCCAGCATGTCACCATTGTTTTGTCAACCCCAAACATTGAACCTTTCAAAGATCTTAATTATTAACAGTGATGAGCGTTTTTATCGCTTAAATGTTTCTAGTATTCTTTTTCACTTGAATTGATTCTAAAAAAAATCTGAGAAGTAAAAGCATTTTTAGCCTTTTTTTTTTTCCTTAAGAGCCAAACCTTCAAATTTTGCCTCATTTTCCAACTCTATAGATTCGTGTATCTGCGTCATCATCCCCTTGAAAACAAACTCAAGGGGCGCCTGGGTGGCACAGTCAGTTGAGCATCCTACTTGATTTTGGCTCAGCACACGATTCCAGAGTGATGGGATGGAGCCCTGCATCAGGCTCCATGCTGAGTGTGGAGCCTGCTTGGGATTCTCTCTCTCTTTCCCTCTGCCCCTCTCCCTCACTTGTTCTCTCTACCTCTCTCTAAAAAAAAATAAATAAAATAAAAAGAAACTCAAAACACTCATAGGAAAAAGAATACCATCTGAGAAGAAGATTCCCATCCCAAGCTGAAACAGGAGACAGAAGGTGTAGTGACTGTTCCATACGCTCTTCTGCCCAGGAAGCTGGCAAGTGTGCAACCCTTGGGAGCTTTATGGCAAAAGCCTCATCACATCACAGTGGTAACTCCCGATGTGAGTACCCTTTGAAATAAAGCTTTAAAGGCTTTCACCAGCAGGAACGGTCCATATACAAAATAGCACCAGACCCTAGCTGAAGTTTCTCAGTTGTCTGGGAACTACTATAACGCAGACAATAAAAGAATAACTCATTTTCAAGACAGATGGCACCATAATATTGCACTATATTCTAGGGAGTGTTTTCTTCCCCAACACTAGAGGCAGCGTTTCCATACAAAAGGAAGCCTGTCCAGCTGCAGCCACTAGCTTTCAGATACTACTGTTTCTGTGAAATATCACACACACAAAATGCTCTTTTTTTTCTTCAAAAACTCTACAGGAGCTATGAATTCAGACACTATTACTGCTCGGTGTTCCTGATCAGGCAAAATCTCTTTCCCAGCTCTCATGTAGGTGCCCACAACTGAAATGTTTTGCGTGTGTAAGGCTTGTTAGGGTTTGGTTAGATCTTCCTGAGCACTATGCCTGCAAGTCAGAATGGTGCCTGGTGCGAGGATACAGCACGTAAATCATGTGATAAATTAATTTTAGGCCTGTTAACACCAGAACTGGACTTTGAGGGAAAAGGACAAATATCACTTAACACCAGTAGAAGGAATAGCCTTACACATGCTTTGTCCTAAAAAATACAGCTCTCTACTAAAAAAAAACACAAAATGCAACTAACTACTCATTCTAGAAATCAGAGAAAAGGAGGAAAGAAACAGAACAGGTACATGCTATTTGCTGAAATTAAAGAATTATTTCCTTAAGCCACCAACACAGTTACCTGGCCCATAGTAAGCACTGAATAAATACCTGTGAGATTGAAGGTTCCAAGTCCTTTCTTTTGGCTTCTTGTCAAAGACTTCCTAGTAAACTGGATTGAAAATCCTTATGGGTTTTTTCCACAAATTTTTATTTAAATTCCTGTTTGGTAACATACAGTGTAATATTAGTTTCAAGTGTAGAATTTAGTGATTCATCACTTCCATACGTCACCCTGTGCTCATCGCAAGTGCCCTCCTTAATGCCCATCACTTATTTCACCCATCCCCCACCCACCTCCCCCCTCTTTCTCTGGTAACCATCAATTTGTCCTCTATAGTTAAGAGTTTGTTTTTTTGGTCTCTCTTTTTTTTCCCCCTTTGTTCATTTGTTTTGTTTCTGAAAGTCTACCTATAAGTGTAAGCCTATGGTGCTTGTCCATGACTTAACTTTTTCACTTAGCATAATAGTCCCTAGCTCCATCCACATTGTTACAAATGGCAAGATTTTGTTTTTCTTTATGGATGAGAAATATTCCATTGTTTATATCTACCACCCCCTCTTTATCCATTCATCAGTCGATGGACATTTGGGCTCTTTCCATCCATAATTTGGCTAGTGTTGATAATGCTGCTATAAACATCAGGGTACATGTATCCATTCAAATCAGGAACAAATCCTTGTGTTTTAATGAACGTCCTAAATTAACATGAACATAAAGGTGATATAGGAGCTTTTTAAAAAAAAAAGCACAGCATTTCTTCACTGGGTTTGGAAAGTATTTCTGATTTTGTGAAAGACAAATACTACCAGTACTATCAAATAGTCTGGGGTTGGATTGATTACTTCACAGAGCAAATCACAAAAACTTTCCTAGCAACCCCTAGGCCTCAACAGCTATGTTAAACAACAAATGTACATGAAGTCTGAAATAAAATTGATGATTTAACATTACACAGTAAATTATGAAATTTTTGTTTCAAATTTTAATTCTTTTTTTTACATTGTTTTCAATAACTGAGAACGCAATCCAACTAGAAACCAGATAATGCAATCTAACTAGAAAGATATCCAGAACTCATCAGCATGTAAGTTGTTATCACCTGTGTGTGCACACGTGCCCAAATGTCCCAGGCTTACTTGCAGCTCTCAGCAATGACATCATAAACAATGTGGGACTCCAGTCACCTACTAGACGAGGGCTACAGGTGAGTTGAGCACTCCTAGTGTAGTAGGAAAACCACACAAAGCAGATGCACAGAGATTTATACTGGAAGGGGCAAGGATAACACACAATGGCTATGGCAAAAGCCGTAAAGCCAACAAAGGTAAGGGTAGAAAAGGAGTCTGAGAACACCTGAAAAAGAAAAAAGAGACCTTGATTTTTCTACAGAGTATGATGAATGGCTACCAAATGCATTTTGAAGAGTGTTAGTTTGATCAACACAGAAGGAAATAGAATCTGCTTCTGATTATGCGTCCGTGAGCTTGAATCCAGGGACAGAGTGGAATAGAGGAAAAAGAAAGCCTTCAAAGACAGCCTCCATTTTCCACTTCTAAAGTGGGTAAGAGGACCTATCCTTTGACTTCACATTATCTAGAGGTAGAGATAAACATCAGACTATACATAACTCCTTCGTCTGGATCCAAAGGAAGGATTTTCTGGACTGCCTGTCTTCATCCCCCTCTATTTTTAAAGAAAATTAGATTTCCTCCCCAGAAGTTACTGTGAGAGGTAGGTGGGCGACAAGGCCAGCTCCTTAAGGCACCTTTCTCTCATGTGTGCATCAATCACCTGGGTGCTCCTCACATTTCCACAGCACTGGCTAAGCTGGCTCCCCACAGGTAAATCTTTTCCTTCTTGAGTGGCATCACTCCATTTCTCACAGCCCCACTCAAAGACACTCTCCCCGTTTGTCAAGGCCTTCCATAATCTGGATCTACACACTCAATCTCACCTCCTACTACTCTTCCATGTCCCCGAAATAAATCAATCTCCCACCTGTCCTATGGAAACAGGAGACTCGCTCCCACCCTATCTCCCATCCTGTCATCTCCTTTACTTAAAGGCCGGCCTCTTTCCTTCACAAAGTCCTCCACATTCTGGCAAGTCTTCCTTTTACTCTAGTCCCTACTGATGGCCCCCTTCCTTATACTCCGCTAGAATTTATAACAGGCACCACCTAAATCACCAGTCACTATGGTATTATCCCATATTATTAACTATCTTTCAAGCATGTTTAGCCTGATCCTCCAACTGGAATGCCTAGAACAATCCTTGGCATGTGGCCAGTACTCAGTATTTGTTGACAGACTAAGTTAATCAACTATAGTAAGCTGAAAATTTGAATTGCAGAGATGGGGAGAACAGAGTTTCTACCCTCATTTTGCTGAACCTTAGATAAGTCAACCAGGTTAGAAATGCACTAAGAACTATTCAAGCTTAGAATGTTAAGATGGTTCAACAATACCTAATTATGTTTATGTCAACCAACAAGCCTCAGCAGAACAGAAGAATTCTGAAATATATTACCCAATGAGTTGTTGATTAGTATTCTTGTCCTCAAAGGTGAGTGGGGACTTTTTTTTTTAATATTTATTTATTTTTGAGAGAGAGAGAGAGAGAGAGACAAAGCATGAGTGGAGGAGGGGCAGAGACAGAGGGAGACACAGAATCTGAATCAGGCTCCAAGCTCTGAGCTGTCAGCACAGAGCCTGATGCAGGACTTGAACCCACACACCTTGAGAGCATGACCTGAATGAAGTTGAACGCCCAACCAACTGAACCACCTAGGAGCGGGAATTTTCAAAAATTCAATTTAAGAAGTTTCTTTCAAGTTGGGGGATTAAAAAGAACCCAAATTGGTGGATAAAAAATTCAGTAGTAGTAATAACATTCTTTGTATATAAGGGCCGCCCCCAACGTTGAAAGTTCTTAAAATGTTTAACAAAGAGATCTTTACTACGAAAAGAGCTCTTACAAATAAAAAATGTATAGAAATTTCATAGAAATTCTACTGTAACAGAAACTTAAATGGGATAAAGAATGTTAATAGATTATTCATATAAAAATATGAATAACTAATAAACATTTGGAAGGTGTTCAATCTCTAAAAAGTTTTTTGGTTTTTTTTGTTTTTTTTTTTTCAACGTTTATTTATTTTTGGGACAGAGAGAGACAGAGCATGAACGGGGGAGGGGCCGAGAGAGAGGGAGACACAGAATCTGAAACGGGCTCCAGGCTCTGAGCCATCAACCCAGAGCCTGACACGGGGCTCGAACTCCCGGACCGCGAGATCATGACCTGGCTGAAGTCAGACGCCTAACCGACTGCGCCACCCAGGCACCCCTCTAAAAAGTTTTTAAAAACTGTAATTAATCTGTGAGCGATAAAATCACACTTCATAGGAATATTCAAAACCACTAATGCTTTAGAGACTATAACTCATTTATCAAAGTCTTATTTGACAGTGACCATATGTACTTTGCTCAAAATATTAAGGATGTGAAATGATCTAATACACACGTCACTAACATACTTATTCTCACTACTTTAGGGGCACCAGGGTGGCTCAGTCGGTTAAGCATCCAACTTCAGCTCAAGTCATGATCTCACAGTTTGTGAGTTTGAATCCCGAATCAGGCTCTGTGCTGACAGCCCAGAGCTGGCTTTAGGTCCTGTCTCCCTCTCTCTGCCCCTCTCCTACTCCCATGCACATACGCGCGCATGCACACACACACACACACACACACACACACACACGCGCGCGCGCGCGCACACACACACACACTCTCTCTCTCTCTCTCTCTCTCAAAAATAAACATTTAAAAAAAATCACTACCTTAATTTAACACAAAGCAACACGGCATCAAAGAAATCAATCAGGGAGACTGCCAAGTGCTTCCACCTTACAAAGTATTTCTAATACAATGAATCTCCCACTATTTACATTTACAGGTGACCTTTCAAGACATGAAGGCAATTAAGTTGTGAAACGCTTGCCTCATTCATGGAAATGGGTTTGGTAGGATTTTTTTTTTCCTCCTTCAAAACAGCTTCTTAAAACCAGGAGATAAACAGGGGCCACAGCAACAGAAAAGGAACAGAGAGAGAAAAGTTTCACGAAGGGCCTCAAAGGCCACTGGGTCTTTGTACTCCCTGAGTGAGGTAGGGGAAACGGAAAGCACTTCCTTTCAAATTCCTTTTCTCAGAGTGCAGTGCATCCTAATCGTCTCAAAATGTCTATGTCGTTTTCCTGCGGGAGTTAAGAACATCCTTCCTAGAAATATAATTAGGAAGGATTAGCTGCTGCATTAAGAGGCTTTGAACAAATTAAGGAAGAATGATGTCTCACTTTAGACTCTGTCCATCAAATCTCCAAATACCAGCACTTGGCAAAACCCCAACATCCGGCAAAGAAATAAGGCAGTGCATTTCACAAGCAGTAAAAGTGATGCCCATGTCAAGAAAGCCCCAAGATGAGAATTGTTTAAAAATAACCTCCCTGTCCATGGCAGACAGTCCAATTAATTTTTAAAGATGTGAGAACGGCTTCTACATTGGTAACTAACAATAAAGAAATAACTTTCACATTTTCTCCTTGAGACAGAATACATTTTGATAAGTGAATTTTGATCTTTTTGAAAATAAAAAACATTTCATCAAACAACAGTGTTTTACTTGAAAACTCGTGAAATGACTCAAGTTTTTCATCTCTCCTCTTTCTTTCTTAGGTTTGGGGCTTCAAAAATACTGTGCAAGTTTTTTCATTAATTTTGATACCAGAGAGTCAGACAGACAATAACATATTAAAAAACAGCAAGGAGATCATAGTATAAGAGGTCGGGTTCAAGTCACAGCTCTGCTACTACCCATGTGACTCTAGGCAAGACATTCATCCCTTTAAGTGGTAAAATTTTATGATCTGTGCTGGATGAAGATACTGGAAGATGGAAACAAGATCGTACCTAATACATTCTCATTCTAGTTCCCATTACACTCAGCTCTCAAAAGGGACAAATACCCAGGATTAACCTTTACAAAGACAGTGATATTGATAAAATATTTCTTTGTGTTTTGTTGAGAGGTAACTTGGTCAATTATATAACTCTGGAATCCTATGAACTCTAAGTGAAAAATGATTTCACGCTAAGTGAAAAATAACTCTCAATGAAAAATAATTAAAGTTTGCCTGCACATCCCGGTTTGCTGTCTGAAAACTGAGCCAATCTTGCGTCAAGGTGCAAATCACTTAGTATTTAATTAAATACTCATGAGTACTAACGAGTCTTCAAGCTCATAAAATGCGATTTTCAGTGTCAGTTTCAGTAATTTTCCCAAGAGACTGGCTGCCTGGGCTTTGCTGCCATATTTTTTTTCTTGCTAATGTGCCTCACATCTATCACAGGCATCCTAGGAAGTGCTAGGATCAAGAAGACTTGGAAGTGAAAAGGTCAAGAAGAGAAGATCCAGAGAACTAGAGCCTGACCAAAGAAAAACAGCCAGAGATACACAGCAAGCGAGTCCTACTGTCGCCTGGAAGTGCCAGAGAAGGACAGGATGCCAGGGCTGAACTACTGCCCCAGAATGGAGTGCAATATGACTGAGAAGACTTTTGACTACTCTCATCAGTGACTCATTCAACTGGTCCCTTCTGATTACTTTCAGGAAACTGAGGCAGCTTAGCTGATGGGCTAGTATTTGCATTCCTGCATGGTCAGACTTTCAGATCCAGAGCAGTCATAATATACATTTGCATTCACCAAGGAAGCACTGCACCAAGAAGAGTAAATCACACGAAATGAAATGAATGTTATGAAAGGAGCGGATGGGGAAATAGGGGTCATGAGAGCATCTTTGAGGGAGTAACAGGTGTCAGGGAATGTTTCCCAGAGGAAACTGAAATCAATAAAAGAAACAGGTGTTAACAGGGAAGAGGAGCGTGTGCAAGGGGAGGCAATAGGTTGCAGATGGACAAAATGTGTCAGGAAGGAGCTGGACAGGGTTAATGAGCTGCCTGGGCCATGGTGACAGGTCGGTGCCTGTGTATGATGACAATCAGAAGATAAGAGTCTGATGTCCCAGGAGGGGAGAACTCATCTCTATCCTCAGAGCACTGAGAAGCCACTGAAGGTTCTTATGCAGAGCAGGGCGAGATGAGACTTATGTTTTGAAAAGATCCCTCCAGTTGTGGACTGGACTTCATACTCAATAAAATCCAAAGCACCTGGGATACAAGGGACAGTCAGAGTTTTTCCACTTTCCACCCCACTCATGGGAGAACCCACCTAACTCTGGTGGGCATAGGACCATTCTCCAACCCACTACTAATTTCCATCCAGTCTTCCCGGTCCCTCCTGCTATCCTGCATAAACACATCAACCGCTTGTCCAGAAATAGCAGTCCTGAAAAATGAGACATTTTTTCCTGGATTATAAATTTAGGGTTTCTTTTCTCCATAGTGTTTAAGTAGACATTCTTTCCCCTTAGGAGTTCCTGCCTCTGGGACCATAGGATTGGCTATTTCTGCTAGGACATCTCTAAGGCATTTGAGGAACAGATAAAAGAATAAAAAATACACTCAACATTGAGAACCATAGTGAAAACATACAAACTCTAAGCATGTTTACAAGTTAACTTTGTGTTTTATTTCCTTAAGCATATTTTGCATAATATGAGCTGTACTGTCTCTTCCCTCATGTAGGACTCACATCTTCTAAGTTATTTATTCTGATACCAGGCAACTCTGGGGCAGAAGGCCACTATAAAAATTTAGTCTTAAAATTCAGTCTACACTTGCTTGAACATAAACTAAATGTTAAGCCAAAGAAAACAAGGAAAGAGGATTTAGTGCAACCCTAGGGGCACCTTGGAAGGATTCAAGAGCGGTATCCATGGAATGCCAAACATATCCAAATGCAAAGAGGAATTTTTCCTATAATCTACACAACACCCAAAGTCAGGCTCTAAAAAGTATTCTTGGGTTTGGAATGAACCATGCAGGCCAGGGCTCAAGTACATGGTCCCGTGCGTCCACCACGTTGCGTTCTATCCCAACTGCTTATCAGTGGATTCATGTGTGTTTCCATTCCAGTTCCATCACCAGTTTGCAGGAGGTCCTCTGACAACTAATTCATTTCCGGGGCACAAATTTATTTCAACAGAGAATAGTCATACGGGAAATACATTATCAGGCTCAAGAACCCCAATCTAACTACTGAAGGAAGAGACATTTCTAGCCCTCTCCCCACTCCAGTCTGCCCACCCCTTCCCAACTCCCCCGAGGAGAACTGCAATCAGAGCCCCAAGGCCACTTTGTCTAGTGGTTGGGGCCGTTGGATGTCAAAAAATACTTGTTTATGAGTGGTGTTGACTTTTCAATCCCTAGCTCCATGAGACTAAGGGCATAAAGACAGCCAGGGCCCCTCCTGCTGCCTGGCCATCTCTAGGCTCTTGGTTTTCCCCTCTTCCAGCCACCACAAGTGCTTGAGGGTGCTGGTCCCAAGATTGCAGAGAACAGTGGGGGCCACATTTAGACCTTCAATCTACGTGAAGGGCTTAAATCTAACTTTTATCAGAGTCATAAGGACTGGCTATACTATTAATTGAAGGGTACTCTGATGATTATTTACTATCCCTTGCGATTATAGCTCACTCTTGAGTATCAGAAAAGATCAGCAAAACAAGATTGGGTACTTGATAAAATGCTCTAATAGCCAGAATAATGGCCCCTCAAAGACATCCACATCCAGAACCTATGAATATGTTAGGTTGCCGGGCAAAGGGAAATTAAAGTTGCAGATGAAATTAAGGTTGCTCATCAGCTGACCGTGAGATGGGGAAAGTACCCTGAATTATCCAGATGTGCCCAATTACAAGTGTCCTTAAAAGTGGAAGAGAGGGGCACCTGTGTGGCTCAGTTGGTTGAGCATCCAACTTCAGCTCAGGTCATGATCTCACAGCCCACATCACGTTGGGCTCTGTGCTGACAGCTCAGAGCATGAAGCCTGCTTCGGATTCTGCGTCTCCTCTCTCTGTCCCCTCTCTGCCCCTCCCCTGCTCATGCTCTGTCTCTCTCTCTCTCAAAAATAAATAAACATGAAAAAAAATTTAAGCGGAAGAGAAAAGACGAGGAAGGAGAGAACTGGCATTGAATAAACACTCAGTAAATATTAGCTACTATTATAATTATTACACAACACCAAAACAGCAGCCTAATTGCTAGCAATTAAATGAGGAACAAACTCTAGCCCAGCAGCTGCCCTTTTTAATTGCACACTTTGAGTTTCCAATTCCTGATGTTATCTTTCACCACAACTTAAGCCCAGTCAGTTCTATCTCAAAACTCTTGGTCAAGCCTTCCTCGTGGTACTCTGCAGGGTACACACACGGAAACACACAAGTGAGCTCCCCTACCCTCCCCTACCTCCCCCACCCCCATCCTACAGCGCACTCTTCCTGCCAAGTCCCACTCAGGAGAAAAGGATCCTTGCTCCCGGCTCCTCAAACACCATCTCACCCCACTATCTTCACTACGTGCATGTTTTTTTTAAAGCAACAGAACAGCGCTGACCAACAAATACTAGTATGCTCAAACTTTGCACAATGGATTATGAAGTCCCTCTCAAACCTTGACATTGCCATGTCCAATTGGGCTTGGTTTTCTGATGAATTCGCAAAGGTCTTCTTCTGGAATTCCCACACATGCCTACCTACAGCATTTTTCCTAAGAACCAAAAACTAGAAAAATTCCAAACATCCATCAAGAGCGGAACAAATAATAAATTGTGGTATACTCGTATGATGAAATGATCTTTGGCAACGTAAATGTGAACAACAGTCACACACAACCACATACGTCAACCTCAGACATAACAATGAGTGAAAAAAATACACGTTATGGGATTCATTTATACATACATTGTTGAGAAACTGACTTCTGGTGTAAGAAGTCAAGACAGCAGCTTGGGAAGGAGGAAGAGGTCCGATCTGGAAACAAGGGGTCTTTGTCGTGCTGTCAGTGTTCCACTCTTTGACGTGTACGGTCCATGCAGGAGCGTGTTATCACTTCGGGATCGTCATGAGGCTGTGTGCACTTTAGTATACTCTTCAGTATGTAATTTTAATTGCACTTCAATTGTTTTTAAAAGCTTAAAGTATGCATATAAAATGATAAAAATCAGTCACTGGTTCCAATTGTGAGTTCTCACCCATCCCTAAAGTGTCATAAAGTGAACACTAAAATCCTTGGACTGAGTTCCTCTTCTTCAATTTTCTGCCACTTTGCCTTTTTTTTCCACATCATCAAGTAGCATCAAAACCTTCATCGTATAGACATGTTAGGTCAATCAGACACAACAGGAATACAAAGTATTCTGCAAAACTGTGCAGGGCTTTACAAAGGCAGACAGTATATTCCAAGAGAAAAAGGTAACTTCTTGCAACATAAGTAGGTATTCATGAAAGAATACTCAGACAAGGATTTAGACTTTTTTCTCTAGAAAAACCTCAAAAAATGTATTAAACATTTATCGTAGCCCTTCTGTGTACCTATGTCAATAAAGAGACAAAAGACTGTGAAGTAAGTGTTGTGACAATGGGGAGCGGAGGAAGCATAGAAAGAACCCCGTAGGAAGATCAGCGGTGGGGGGGGGGGTCAATACTGCAAGGTCCCCCCTCTACTCTGAGAGATCCAAACTGAGAGATCCTTTGGGGAAAATGCCCATTCAAGTCCTGATCACTTCCTTGCTTTTTAAATAAGTTCAAGAAAGATCCCAATCTCAACTATCATGCTACAAAAAGCCTGAAACTTCTCCCAAGTTTTAACTACTGGTGTAGTTTTTATAATGAGTTGGGGTTTTTCCCACCTATTGGGATAGTATGAGAAAGTCCAAATAAAGGCAATGAGCTTACATTTTATTGTTGCTGTTGCTGTTAATTAGAGAGAATATTACACCAAGCTTCCCACCCCTGTAGATATCACAGCATATAGTTTGTGGGTTTTTTTAAAGACTCACAACCACAGTGCCCGGAAGCTAAGAGCGGGGCAGAGATAAAGGACAGGGGAGCACCCTCTCCTCCACAGCATAAACATCACTCAACACTGCTTCCTATCAACCAACCCATAGTAAATGCAGAGCATTCAGTTCTCAAGAACTTTGAAAATGGACCCCATCATCCCAATGTGGATTCTAAAGAGTCTTGCCTATATTTAGAAAATATCTGGCATACTATGAGCTCACTTGATAAATATAGAATGCATGTGAATTACTCCTGTCTTTTAAAAGAACATTTGCTCACTTGCTTCTTTTCTCTTCACCGCATCCCTGGGACGAAGAGAATGAAGGAGAGAGATAAGTCGGTGCCATCACATAAATGCAGTCCCCTCACCTGGTCTGAGAAAGGACAAAACTGATTTTTCCAGAGAAACTAAGCACCATCCTTTCTAACATCAGGACACCATAAGATGATGAAAAGAGCCATCACCAGGGAAGACAAAAGACAGGACACATGTGAGCTCCCTAGATAGATTTGACATCCATATCCTGAGTAAAACCAGACTTCCTTCTCAAGCTCAAAGACAAGGGACTGGGGTCCAGTGTCTCTGGCAAAAGCGCTTCCTCCTTATACCATACAGATAATAGCTCCCCATTTGGCAAAGCAGTGGTCATTTATACCAACATTCTCTAGTGACCAAAAGACATTAAGAGCTCAAGAATGCCTCTCATGACCTCCACCTTGTGGTTCCATGGTCAGTACCTATAGCATCCATCATGACGAACAAGGATAAAGACAGACCTTTCACACAAGTCAAAACAGTCTCAGTGAGCAGCACGAGGGGCTGACGACAAACTTTTATGGGCAATTTCAATATATGTGTGAATGATGACACTGACAGGTGGTGAAAAAGCTCTGGAAAGCTGAACCGTTTTTGAATTTTGCTCCTTAGTGGAGTCTCCCAGGTAGGAGTTATAAGCATTAACACCTTTTTGCATATAGGACTAAAGACAGACAGTGGAGATACATCTGCGACCTAACAGTGGCAATTCTTCCACAAATACACGTACAGCTGCATGTAACATCTACAGGATGCAATTTGAGAGTAACCTGAAGGGTTAGTACAGACCTTCTAGACTCCATTATTATCAAGTAAAAGTTCAAAGCATCAGAAGTGACTGCCAAGATCTGTATACAAGATCAGGCATCACGTGGTGTTCTCGTTAGCTCATGGAGAATCTGTGATGCGGCCCACAAAACTGGAAAAAGGAACACCACCGTAATAAACCTTCCATGAAAAGCATGAATGAAACTACCAACTACAGCAATGAGTACTGCCAGAATGCCCCAGCCAAGTCTTTTCAAACCAGTACCTGACCAAGTGTCCAGCTGTTAGCCACTGGATACAGAGGATAATCCTGGCAATTCATCCATAAAGCTGTGTCAGAAAGACCCCCATGCCCCTCCTTTCTCCCACAGTCCCAAGTCTGGATCACACCTCATTCTCTCTACCTTTGCCTCCCACATTCCATGAGGTGCCAAGGCTTTTCATTTATAGTCACTCCTGAGTTCACTTCCTTCCTCTACATTACCAGCACTGCTACACCTGTTACAGAGTCATCTAATTACCTCTAAGTCTAACCCACTGCAGATACTACAGCCAGATGAATCTTCATTCCAAGGCAGGAAAACACCACAGCATTCCTCCCACTTGAAATTTTATTTTGGTTTGTTGTTGTTGTTCTTGTAGTTACTCTTCCTTACAGAAAATATCAAAAATAGAGTTCTGGGGGTGCCTGGGTGGCTCAGTTGGTTAAGCATCCGACTTTTTCTTGATTTCAGCTCAGGTCATGATCTCATGGTTTGTGAGATCGAGCCCTGCACTGGGATTCTCTCTCTGCCCCTCCGCTGTGCAAGTACTCACACTCTCTCAAAATAAATAAACTAAAAATAAAATAAAATAGAGTTCTGTACCTCCATGTACCCATCATCCAGCTTCAGTAATTATCCCCTCAGAGCCAATCTTGTTACCTCTGTACCTCAACTTGCTGAATAATTTCAAAGCTCATACATCAAACAATTTCATCTGCAAATACTTTAATATCATTCTCCTTACATAACTAGAAGTCCTTTACCACAGCCCCCCCAAATCAACAATCATTTCTTGTATCATTAAATTTCCAATGTCTAGATTTTCGTGATTCTCCTATACATCTTCATCATCTTTTACTTTTATTTACAGTTTGTTTGAATCAGGATAGACACAGTCCAAACATTGTGATTAGTGAGTTCCTTAAGCCTCTTCTAAACTATAGTTTCCCTCTCTATTCCTTTTTTTTTTTTTTTCTATCTTGCTTTGTTGTCTCTTTTTGGAATGGTTTTGTGGAAATCTTAAGTGTTTACCTTGGTTTTTAACCAATCCTTACAACCTTTTATTACCACTAGTCTGCATCTATATTAAGTTCCAATCAAATCATATCCTAAATGTGGTCTTTTTAAAATATGTCTAAAAATTCTTTGATATTCACACCTTCAAACAGCGCAGCTTAACTTCATTCCCTTTGAAAGAGTGCATTTGACTGAATGACTCACTTCTAATGAGTAGAATAAGGTGGAAGTAAACGTGTGTATCTTTAAGACTGACAACCACAAAGGCACTGTGGCATTCTCCTTGCTCTCTCCAGTGTGGGATCACTGGCTCCAGGAGAAGCCAGTAGCCGGCCATGTTATGAGAACTCTCAGGCAGTTCTGCAGAGAGATCCATGAGTAATCTCTTTCCAGGAGGGAAGCCTCCTGCCAATAGCCACGGACTTGAGTGAACTTGGCAGTGGGTTCTCCAGCCCTAGTGGAGTGGCCCCTGCTGACTGCAACCTCATGAGAGATACTGAGGCACATCTCCCAGCTAAGCACCTCCTAGGTTCCCCACCTGCAGAGAATGTCAGACAATAAATGTTTGTTTCAGGCTGCTGAGTTTTGGGTGGTCTGTTACACAGCAGTAGGTAACCAATATGCCATGCTTTCTTTTTTTTTTTAATGTTTATTTTCTAATGTGCGTTTATTTTTTAAAAAGAGACAGAGCACAAGTGTGGGAGGGGCAGAGAGAGAGGGAGACAGAGACTCTGACACGGGCTCCAGGCTCTGAGCTTTCAGCACAGAGCCCAAAGCGGGGCTCAAACTCACAAACCATGAGACCATGACCTGAGCCAAAGTCAGACACTTAACTGACGGAGCCACCCAGGTGCCCCACTAATATGCCATATTTTCTGATGTCACATCATTGCCATTCCTGGAAATGCCCTTCCCATCCAGTTCTTTGGGTCCAAATTTAACCATCTTTTCAAGCTCGCCATCTCCAGAGCCATCCCTGGAACCTCCACTTCCCCAACACTCCAAAATCTGGAAACAATTGCTCCTTCCTTTGATTTCCTCAAGAGCTCTGTATCTGGTTCTAAATCAAGCTGTCTAAAACTAACCTGGCCAAAGGTAAAACCAATTCAACTACCACCCACGTACCTAAAATGTGTAGTTTTAACAGCACAGTCTTCCTAAATTAACTGTTGCTTCAAACGTGCCAGGCACACACTCGTCTTCACGGTTCATGCTCTCACATCCTTCAAGCCTTTGCTTACATGTGACCTTCCCAGTTGGGTCCTCCCCGACAGCCTATTTTTTTTTTTTTTTTTTTTTTTAATTTTTTTTTTCAACGTTTATTTATTTTTTGGGACAGAGAGAGACAGAGCATGAACGGGGGAGGGGCAGAGAGAGAGGGAGACACAGAATCTGAAACAGGCTCCAGGCCCTGAGCCATCAGCCCAGAGCCCGACGCGGGGCTCGAACTCACGGACCGTGAGATCGTGACCTGGCTGAAGTCGGACGCTTAACCGACTGCGCCACCCAGGCGCCCCCCCGACAGCCTATTAAAACCACCAGAGATCTCATGCCTTCCCACCCTGCACCCACCCAGCACTCTCCATTCATTCCCTCGGGTTTACTTTCTCCTACAGCACTTCTCACAGTGTTCTCATCATGCCACTTCCACCTGTCTCCCACTTTGCAGGCTGTAAGCTCCAGGGAGGCTGGCATTTTGTGTATTCGTTCAGTGCTCCAGCCTGAGGCCCTAGACAGTGTGTGCCCAGGACACGGAGTGTGCCCCACAACACCTTGCTGGATAAGAGATCAAGACGGCTTCATACACCACATAAGAGATGTAACGCTCAATACACAGTGTGAGGGGCACCTGGGGGGCTCCATCAGCTGAGCCTCCAACACTTGGTCTCGGCTCAGGTCATGATCGCGCATTTTGTGAGATCAAGCCCTACGTCGGGCTCTGTGCTGACAGTATGGAACTTCTTTGGGATTCTCTCTCTCCTTCTCTCTCTGCTCCTCCCCTGTTCTTTCTCTCTCTCAAAATAAATAAAAAACATTTAAAAAAATAAACATTTTGATATCTTAGGTATCTTTGTGTCTGCAAGCACTTTAAGGAGGCTTAACCAATCTCCTTCTTCAACAGATAAAAACAAAGCAAAACAAAACCTTGAAACTCAATCTCCTTCTTCGATAGATAAAAACAAAACAAAACCTTGAAACATCCCAAAGCAGTCAATCTTAAAAAAAGATGACTTAAGAATTATTACATTTCTTAAAAGTAGCCAAAATAGTCCTACCATGTATGCTCCTTGGTAGTTTGATTAAGTAGGATTTCAGGTGATTATAGACCATTACCTAAATTCACCTGTGGGCCAACTGCACCCCTCCTGCTTTTGTGTCCCTCACATGTTACAGCTCATCTATCATCTCAAAACCTCCTTAAATGCAGAAGTGGATCTTTGACATCTTCATACTCCAGATAACAGGGCAACCTATAAGCGTTCATTAAGAAAGTATCAAGATCAGGATGCCTGGATGGCTCAGTCCATCAAGCATCAGACTCTTGATTTCAGCTCACAGTTGTGAGAACAAGCCCCAGGTCGGACTCCATGCTGAGCGTGAAGCCTGCTTAAGACTCTCTCTCTCTCCCTCTGCCCCTCTCCCCCACTCGCCTTCTCTACAATAAAAAATAAAATAAAATAATCATTTAAGAAATGGTCAGAATTGTTAGCACCTCGGGCCACCCCTTCTCCTTACCCAAAAGCACATCACAGGCACACCCACACACACATGCCCTGTAACAATGCCATGGCGAAAACTATCTTCATTCAGAAGATGAAGCCTCTGAAGCAAATGTATCCACGGACTTATTTTTCCAAAGCAATGTTAGAACTGAAACCTTAGCCACCTCTTTGACTCACAACATTCTTGTCTAAATTATACTGCTGCTACCAAAAAAAGAAAAAAAAAAGTTGAATCATTTATCTGACTTCTGACATATGGTTCTTACTAACAAGCCATACACACACACACACACACACACACACACACACACACATCACAGAGGGTCAAATTCTAACAGTAGATGGTGATATTCAAGATGAAGGATGTCGCTTGTAAATTACTTCACAGTTTATGTAAGTAATAACGCTAGAAAAAAATCGTTGCAATGCACAGTAACCTGACTCTTGATTGCCGAGGCAAAGTTCAACACAGAATTGCTCTTTGTTTTTAAGATCCAGAACAATGCTGGAAAAGAGATGTCTAGCTATGATATAATCAAAGCTTTGTGTCATTTCAAGGATACACAGTTACATTCATGTTCTGGCACAAAAAAGCACCACTATATTTTAGAGAAAGGGTCAGCAAACTACAGAGCTCAAGGGCCAAAGGTGGCCCATCGCCTGTTTTAGTACAACCGACGAGCTACGAATTTTTATATTTTTACATTTTTTAATGGTTGGGGGAGAAACCAAAAGAAGAAGAAGAAGTCACATGGGTGACGTGTGAAATTTATACGAAATTCAAATTTCAGGGTCCGTCAATAAAATTTTACTGGATCAGTCACACTCATTCATTTATGCATCATCTATGGCTGCTTTTGTGCTACAACGGCACAAGCAAGAAGCTGCAACAGAAACCCTATGTCCCACAAAGCTGAAAATACATATCACCTGGCCCTTTACAGAAAAAGTTACCACCCTTCAGGGCATGGAAGCTGAATCCTGACCGCCTCTATTTAAAGCCCAACGTTTGTTAATATTACTCACTTATTAACTGTGTTGTGTGACCTTGACCAAATTACTTAACCACTCTGCCAAAAACCTCAGTTTCCATAGCTGTAAAATGAGGTCAATAACAGCACCCACCTTACGGGGTCACTGCGAGTTGTGAATTAATAATACATGCAAAGCACCTGAAACAGTCCTGGGCACAGAGTGAGCCACTATTGAACACTGGCTGGAACCATCAGCCCTTCTTGCTCCGGAACGTGTTTTCCAACTGAAATGGCACCAAGGTGGTTAGACTTCAAACTAGCCCCACAAACCTACTCACCAAGGTAGAAGTGAAGAATGAGACAACAAGAAAGGAAAGAAAAAGCAGAATGAAGAGGGGGGAGCAGGGGATAAGAAGTGAAAGGAAAAAGCAGGCAGACCCCACTCAGCAGGGACAGTAGGTGGCCTACTCGAAGGGGAAGTATAAATTAGGATAATTTCATCTACACTAGCAGATTAAATAACTTCTGTGGGCTGACTGGATACTAATCACCATGTGGAAGCTGTCTCTAGGGGGGAAAAGTATTCACAATTCCCAGCAAGTGACTTACAAATGAACCGCTGGGTCAAGCCCATTTCCAAGTGGAGAACTTCCTGTATTTTACATTCCTAGACAAATGACAAGTGAGAGTTGTGGCACACTCTGCATCTTGTGATCCATGTCTAGTAGCTATTTAAAAGGAAACCATGTGTGTAAGGACCCTGTGCAGCCCAGGAGCCCCTCCTCAGGCCCCTCAGAGGAGGCCAGGGGTAAGCAGTCTTAGCCAGGAGTCCTCATTGTGTTCAGAATGGCACTTACTTCCAAACGCTAAGAAAAAAATCCTGTTGCCATAAATAGAACACGAGCTCATTCACCAAAAATGGACGTGCGTGGCAACTGGGAGGTAAACATGGTGTTAATAGAAGAGACACTTAACCTGCTACCGAGGTTGGGAAACGCTCTTTCCCAGGGCTCTCATCTGGAATATCTTCTCTACGCAAAGCTGAGTTCCTGCTGTTTCCATGTATCTTTACAAATTGCACTGTTTCCTTTCTTCAATTATTGTTTCAAAACTCTAGACACTTCCCCCACCCCCAAAAGAATTGTTGTAACACAACTGCA
Source organism: Prionailurus viverrinus (assembly GCF_022837055.1). Lineage (NCBI taxonomy): Eukaryota > Metazoa > Chordata > Mammalia > Carnivora > Felidae > Prionailurus > Prionailurus viverrinus. The sequence goes on from NC_062563.1 coordinate 114,241,755, forward strand.
CCAGAAACAACTCTCTTTATTCTTCCAGTCCAACCTTGATCCCTCTAATCCTCACTACTGCTTTGGTTCATGCTTACAGTCAATCTTCCCTGCAGAGGCTAAACACACATACCAAATATGTTCAAAAGACGTGAGGGGCGCCTGGGTGGCGCAGTCGGTTAAGCGTCCGACTTCAGCCAGGTCACGATCTCGCGGTCCCTGAGTTCGAGCCCCGCGTCAGGCTCTGGGCTGATGGCTCAGAGCCTGGAGCCTGTTTCCGATTCTGTGTCTCCCTCTCTCTCTGCCCCTCCCCCGTTCATGCTCTGTCTCTCTCTGTCCCAAAAATAAATAAACGTTGAAAAAAAAAAAAATTTAAAAGACGTGATGGAGAACGTCTTTAAGAGAAAGAAGAGACATTATTACCCAAGTGATTTCTACCAATTGTGCAGGAAAGGCAGAGTGATTGAAAGCAATCACCCAGGACAGCAATTAAGATGCTCCTGAGTAGAGGCAAGTTGAAAACACTCACTGAGAATGAATCTGCTGGGACAGTCCTACGGAAGGCTTCGGCTTGAGGGTCAAGGTCATCTGGGCCACAGGACTGACTCTTGGAAGAGTGTCTGCCTTCTTAGACGAAGTGTGCTTTGCTGCTTGCTCAGGAGGGACCCAGGAGGAAGCAGCCGCAAGACTCTGCCCTCCAAAGCCTGGGGATGAGGTGTCCTGGGCAGCTGCTGTCTCACAGGCTTTGCCCTTGGTCCCCGGTTTACACACACAGAGTTGAGGCCGGAGACACATCCCTCCATTCTGGCATGGTGGAACACAGCTTGCTGCAGGGAGACAACAGAAGACACAACTCTGAAGAAAAGCATTGGAGACTTAACAAGTCCTTCCAAGGGCTTTTAACATCAGCACCAGAACGCTCTCCGATAAAATAAAACCTTATTCAAAGACATGATGACAAGGACAACAATGATGATGATGATAGCTAATATTTATTAATGGCTTCCCAGGTGCCAGGCGGTTCTAATATGTATCGACAAATTGAACGCCACCCCCCTCCCCAGCAACCACGGTAAGGAGAGGTTTTATTTTGCCTGTTTTACTGATGAGGAAATAGACACAAGGGTTATGTAATTTGCCAAAGGTCACACAACTATGAGTAAATAGAAGAGCTGGGACTTGAATCCAAGTGAACTGGCTCCAACATCATCTTTCTTTTGTTTTTGCTTTTGTGTGTGTGTTTTTCAACGTCATCATTCTTAACCACTTCATTAGAGCTGCCTCTCAGAAATGCATCAGAAATGCATCAGCAATGGAAAACTTAAGAAAATGCTTTGCCTTTCTTTTTAAATTGTGCTCAGTGGCGGGGCGCCTGGGTGGCGCAGTTGGTTAAGCGTCCAACTTCAGCCAGGTCACGATCTCGCGGTCCGGGAGTTCGAGCCCCGCATCAGGCTCTGGGCTGATGGCTCAGAGCCTGGAGCCTGTTTCTGATTCTGTGTCTCCCTCTCTCTCTGCCCCTCCCCCGTTCATGCTCTGTCTCTCTCTGTCCCAAAAATAAATAAACGTTGAAAAAAAAAATTTTAAATTGTGCTCAGTGGCTTAAGTTTAAATTTCAGGTACCCAAATAAGATGTGATAAGCCCAAGTCCAATCCCCAACCCCAAAAAAGTGCTACAAATTTCATCTTGCATAAGCTATTGGAGCCTGGAGTGACTGACTCAGAAATGCAGACTAACTCACTTTTTTGTTTTTACATGACAGAAGGATACAGAGGTTGAGAATCATCCAAGAGACACTTTTATACTTCTGTTTTCAAAAAGCCAGTGCCCTGTACACCATTCCTAATCTGACAATGAAAGGCAACCAAGAAGAAGCAAGCCCTTTATCTCCTATTTGCTAGGATGCACGTACTCGGAATCACAAGACTTGTGGACAGAGTTTCAAAGTTAGCGGGGCTACGGGTCATGGGTAAGTGGGTTTCATCACAGGCAAGGTCCCAGAGAAGTTGAGATGTTACCGACTTAAATTTCATTAGCTTAACGTTATATAGGCTGATGGACAGGATTCCTTCAGTTTATGTGTCCAAATGCACTCATTTACACCAACTGATTTTGTTATCAGTCCACTTTTGACTTAAATTAAACCCTTGGTCCTCAAGCAGATCATACTACTACAACGCCCATAAAATGAAATGCCAGATTCAGTCCATAAACATTTACAAAATAGATGAGGGATATGAACAAGAGGAAGCTTAACTATGGATGAGCCAAATGACCAAAACCTAAAAGCCCTTTAACCTCCTGATTTTCTATAAAAGAGAGAAGCAGCTTTCCCATCTTCCTACAATATAATTCCCATTAGTTATACAAAATAACGATAAGAAATGACTGCCAAGTGTCAGAATAGGCTGACAAATTTTCCAAAATTGGGAAGGGATTCTTAAAAAGCAAAGAAAAATGCAACCAGCTCCCTAGGTGACCTTAGCTTGTTATTTAACCTTAACCTCTGTACCTATACATGTTTGGGGGCAGGAGGGCAGTAACTGCTTGTTCTAAAACGGTCCCCAAGAGCTCTTCCCAAATTAGGCTTCTAGAATTCTAAGTCCAAAACTATGCACTTCCAGGGTTCAGGATTCTAATTTATCAGCATTTTCCGGGCCAACCAATGATCACTGGGTCCCTACTCGGCCATGGTTATTTATGGAATGTCACAGAAATGGAAATGGGCTCCACCCAGAGAGAACAGAAGTGGCCACGAGGGAGGACAGGACTGGGCTTTCAGAGCTGAGCCTCTGCCAGAGATCACCCCCCCAGGCACTTTCATGTATACATTCTCTTCATGCTTTCAATTAGAAACATGTTTCATTTTAACATCTGAGAATGATTTCCGCTTCTCCTCCCTCCCAAGGTGTGCTGCAAATGTCCCCTCATCTACCAGGAAGGCTGCACAGAGCAACTTACGAAAGTTGGTACCCAGATGGGGGCCAATCATGAAATTTTCCAAAATACCACTGAGGATATACAACCAGAACCTGTCTTTAGGAGGACAAAGAGGGATTCGAAGCATCAAAGGGTAGAGATTTTTTAACTCTACAAATTTGGTAGCATGTGAGAGGCAGGGAAAGAATAATATAAAGACCTTAAACTTATAAAAACTTTCTACCATAAGAGAAAGAACATGTTATATAGTAGTGTGACTATATATGATACCACCCTTCTGCAGTAAATGTTGAGAGAACAATAACACGGGGGCACCTGGGTAGCTCAGTCAGTTAAGCATACGACTTTGGCTCAGGTCATGATCTCATGGTTCCTGAGTTCAAGCCCTGGTGGAGCTCTGTGCTGACAGCCTGGAGCCTGCTTTGGATTCTGTGTCTCCCTCCTTTTTTGCCTCTTTCCCACTTGTGGTCTCTATCCGTCTCTCTCTCTCAAAAATGAATAACCATTTAAAAAAAAAAAGAATTAAAAACAAAAAAGAATACGGAGAATGACAATTTTCCCTTCCACCTAACCCCCCATAGGCTCTGACAACAGCTTCCTGGAGCATGCAGACAGGAGGGGCTGGCTGGACCTGGGTCAGGGAAGGGAGGGGTGGGACAGAGTCCCTCAATGCCAAGGTAAGCCCCTCACCTGCCATGAAAAGAAAAGCAAACCTCATGTCCTGCAACCACATTTTATCAAGCCGTTTCTCCTAGGAAATTGGGACTCCATGTCGTTGTGGTTCTCGTGTGGCACTTGCTAAAGTGTGGTGCTTGGACCAGCGGCAGCAGCCACCAGAAGCGCTTCAGAAGTGCACAATCTTCCATTGCCCCAGGTCTGTTAAATCCCAGACTGGAGTCCAGCAAACTGACCACCCTCTAGATGAGTCAGATGCACACCCAGCTCTGAAAACCACGGACATACGGTGTTTGGAAACAGGCACTCTTCCACCAGCAAGTGTTTTAGGATTTTTCTTACACTCATTTTTTCTAAGTCCAGTATAATTAACATACAGTGTTATGTTAGTTTCAGGTGTACAACATCGTGATTCAACAATTCCACAAATTAGGATTTACATTTTTATAACTGCAAATTTGGTGTTTTCACTCCTACAATTGCATTTATTTTATTGAATTCTTGCTGTGATAAATGTGCTTGTTTTATGTTGCCACCCTTTTATTTTTAATGCATAAAAAAAAAAACTTCCCATGTGACCAAATTCTCAAGATTATTATGGGTCCCTTCCAAAAGTTTATATATTGTCATCATCTACTTCATGGCCAATGCAAAAATTTGTAGGCACTTATGAGAAAACTGTTTTTCTAACCGAAGCAATGAACTATGTGGAAAATTATAAATAAATGTTACAGAAGTATTTTAAAACCACTTTTTCCACCAGTCGATTCTTCATTTGCCCAGCCACAAGTAGTTCAACACAATAAGTAAACACTACATCAAGATATTACCAGTGGGGTGGGCAGTGGTTCTCAGGCTTTGCCACACATCAGAATCACTTGGGGAGCTTTTAAAACTCTCAAAACCCAGGGCTGACACCAGCCTCTGAATCAGAATCTCTGGGGGAGGGGACCAGACATCAGTTTAGGTTGCTTTTGTCTTTGTTGTTGTTGTTGTTTTTCTTAAACTCTCCAGGTGATTGCAACATGCAGCCAAACTTGAACAAAATCCTAATCCAGACTTGCTGACAGACTGGGTTTCATAAAATGCAGCTCTTTGGATTTTTTTTTCTCCTTTGTTCAAAAACTTTCAACCCAAGTTAGCTGCCTGTGAGATACATTAAAGACCCCCTGCACCTGGCCCAAGCCCCACTTCCACCCTCACTGCCCCCTGCCCATCCCTACAGAAGCCCACCACTCCCCACCTCTGCACATGGTGCCCTGTCCCAAAACACGTCTCCCAAGCTCATGCTCATGTGAAACCACCTCCTTCTCCATGAAGTCCCACCGGCCCCACCGTGATCTGTTGGACACCTGAACTCCTGTCCCCTTTTATCTTTCACATCACTCCCTATACTCTGCCACATGTCATTAATGATCTCAACAAGTTCTCTTATGTCCCGAATGAGATTATAAACTCAGGTCCATTAATTGGCTTACGTAGAACTTCCAGTACCCTAGGATGGGAGCTTTAACCTCATCTTGGTCCACTAACTGGTGTGAAAGCAGAGCCACACCTTTCCAAAGGATGGTGGGAGTTGACAACATCTGAAAAGGGAATACAATCAGTGGGCTCCTAATCCGTTCCATGATGACGTCTACACCTCCAGACTCCATTTGCAAGTTGCATCTTCGATCAAATCTCCAATCCTCCAAAGATGTTTTTAAACACAAATTAATATTAAAATACACTCTGCTAATGTAGAAGATCTGTAGTGGCATTAAACAATCTGCAGTTAAAGAAACCATCTCAGAAGCCCAGATCCGATGTATTCTAGAAGAAGTTTGAAGGGATAGGACACTCTGAAACAAGCTGATCAAGGATGAACAGAAGAGAACATCACAGGGCGCCTGGGTGGCTCAGTAGGCTAAACATATGACTTCGTTCAGCGCAGGTCACGATTTTGTGGTCCTTGAGCTCTGCTCTCACAACTCAGAGCCTGGAGCCTGCTTCAGATTCTGTATCTCCCTCTCTCTCTGGCCCTCCCCGACTCATGCTCTGTATCTCTCTCAAAAATAAATAAACATCAAGAAAAAAAGAAAGAAAAAGAAAAGAAAAATCACAATGCACTGGTAGAAACTGTGACAAGTTACTAAACTTCCAGGGCAAAAGCATGTTAAGGAGATTAGCCTAAGAGGTTCAGATGCAGCGGAAACAAAAAAAGAGCTTCTGCAAGGTGCCTGCACACAGAGATAGCTCAGAGAACTTCAGACTCTTCCCTGAGCATTCACCTGATACTAAGCTGAACAGGGCAGAAAACCATGAGGCCAAACTCCCCAGGACCTGTAAGGTGCAAATTCCCAATCCTGACCTGCCAAAGTCAAGACATTCAGTACAGTCCCCAGAATTAAACCCCTTTTGTTTATTAAAGTTTATTAATTTTGAGAGAGAGAGGGAGAGGCAGAGAGAAAATCCCAAGCAGGCTCCACACCATCTGTGCAGAACCCAGTATGTCAGATGCTTAACCAACTGAGCCACCCAGGTGCCCCCAGAATCAAAGCCCTTTAAAGAGAATAGCAAACCTGGATATCAAAATCAGGCAAGAAGAGTACATGAAAAGAAAGCTAACACACAAATCAGTTAAGGATACAGGTACAAAGTACCTAAGTAAAATATTATTTCAGAAACAGAAAAGCAAGCAGAACTAATTCCAAAAATATAAGGATGGCTTTAATGTCAACAAATCTGTCTATGGAATTTCCCATGTTAGAACATTAAATGAGAATTTATCTCAATGAATGCAAAACAACTTCCAATAAAATTCATCACTTACTCCTAGTAACAAACAAAACTTTAGCCAACTAGAAATACAAGGGGATTTCCTTGTTCTGGTAAATAGGACCTACAGCAAATCCCACAACAAACAGCATACCAAAACATACAGCAAATACTACGAGGAAACTGTAGAAGCATTCCTATCAAAGTCAGAAACAAGTCTAAATGCCTATAATAGCCTCTAATAATTGATGTGGTATTGTAGGGTGCAGCTAATAGGACAAAACAAGAAAAAGAAATAAAAGGTCTAAGAACTGGAAGGAAGAAACAAATCTATCGTTATTTTCAATTTAAGTAAGTGTCTACATAAATGATTGAAAAGACTGTACAAAATTATTTTAAGTGATAATGTGGCACTGATTTAGAGACAGAGAAACAGGTCAATATAACAGAAAACTTACAAACAGACTAAAATATGGAGTTGTGCAAGGTGATGGAGGAGATATAATAAACGGGTAGAGAAACAATGGACTACTTAGTGGTGTTGGAAAATAGGCATTCAACTAAAAGAATTAAAATTAGATCCCTCCAGGTGCCTGGGTGGCTCAGGTGGTTAAATGTCTGACTCTTGATTTCGGCTTAGGTCATGATCTCACATCTTGTGAGTTCGAGCCTGGGGTTAGGCTCTGTGCTGGAGGTGCAAGTGTTAGCAAAGATTTAGGGAAATGGGAACTCAATTAAATACTACTATGTACTGCTCACAGGATATATTTTATACTCACCTCTGTAAAAAGCAATTCGGCAATAGTTAGTAAGGTTCTAATGTGAAAACCCTAATACCCAGCGATTTTACTTCTCTGCTGTCATGTGCTCAAGGAGACACATACAGGTATGTTCATGGCACACCAGTAACAGTAGGAAAATACTGATATCGATAAACTGTATTATATTCATACAATGAAATATTACACAGCAGTTAAAATCATGACCCACATCTGCATCTAGCTCCATGGAGGGATCATGAAAATAACATTCACTGAAGAAAGTAAATTACATGATGATACTTTGGAATCCTATTTTTTGTATGATTGTAATAACTGTCCGTGTAATCTTTTAAACATATAAAACAATGCCAGTCATTTTTAATAGACCTATGAAATCAACAAAAGCATAAAAAATTATGTACCACATTCACACAAAATTCATGACAGTGATCACCTCTTGGAAAGAAGTAGAACACTGTAAGAGAAGAAAATAAATCACTTTACTGGCCCTTTTTTTTTTTTTTTTCCTTAGAAGACAGATGGGCAGGAGACAGACAACAAGGCTACTTAGCTCAGCTGTGCACAGTACCTACATAGGGATTTACTACTCTACCCTTTGTACTTTTCTGTGTATTTTTCTATTTTTTCAAAATCGAACTAATTTTTAAAAGCAATCCCGCAAAGGCAATTGAGAATTGAAGGCAGCTAAAACATGTTCCTTAATCACAGTGGTGCCAACAGGTGGTTCTAACAGGTATGAGGCAGGTCAGTGTCAGAAAGCACCACCATGACCAGGATGAACTCAGTCCACAAATCCTGAGCTTGAAGAAAGCCGACGTCAAGACGTGGGTGAGGAGGATACACAGAGAAATCCTACTCTGTCCTGGCTGCCAGGTCAGTCTTCTGAAAAACCCCTTTCATCATTTGAAACAAATTCTTAGATTTCACCCCAAACAAATACTCTCTGATTTCTTCCATATTTGAATCCAACTCCAGTTGACAAGCTGATCCTTAAGTTCTTTAAAAGTTTGGTGATTGTATTTTTAGGAAGTAACCCATGCCCTGAAGCTCAGCCTCTATTGCTTTTAATTCTAAAAAAGTAACTCTTAGTTATATTTAAAACCCATCTCAGCCCACACAGGGCCAACAGTGTGACTATCTCTGCCCCTTGCTTTTCTCTCCAAACAAGTTGTAGCATGTCTACCACATGTGTCCCGCGGAGAAATGTGAGTCTAACTGTGTCTTCTGTGATCAGAGACAGCAGGTGAGAAATGGCTTTGCTGTGTGTGTCTTCACAGTAATTCCCAGCTGCCCTTTGAAGTTATTCAATAACACTAAGTGATATCAGATCACAAGAAACATAGCATGAGGTCACACATCTTGGTCTAACTGTGTCTGCTCCTTGTACCAAACCCAAATAAATGCTGGGCTTGCCTCGCAAATGTCTCCGGGTCAGCTTCCTCCAAAATCCCTCATGAGCAAAAAATATTAGCATAGCATCCCCATGCCTTTTCTATCCAGCCTTATGCAATAATGAAGAATTCCACATCACCGAATTTTGTACACAGGTGAACCAAGCACCAACACGTATAGTAACCCTTAGGGGGTTTGATCATTAGGAAAAGCCATGTGAAATACTTTAGGGGTGGGTGTGTGTGTGTGTGTGTGTGTTCATGTTCTCTCTCCAAGTCAGGCTATCAAGTAGCATAGGCTTTCTCCCCACTCTCTCCTACCCGGTTTGCTTTTGTAATCTACCCCCGATCCCAAGTGACAACTTAACCAAGCAGATAGTCAGATGGTTGTGCAGACAGTCTGCACCAATTATATGGAATGCAAGTCACAAAGGTTGTGTGTGGAATTTCCTGGCTTTTTTCACGAGTTTAATGCCTTTGTGTCAAATACGGAGCTGCCATCTGCCTAATTCCCCAGGAACTGTGTTCTGCAAGGTTGAGGTTCTGGAAGCCTGAGCTCAGCAGGAGTAGCTTGTTACTATGTGATTTAATTTAAAATAGGTCGTCAACTGAGGCCAAACACACTCCTCCCAATGCCATCAATAACTGTGAAATCACTCATGGAATAGAACATAATTAAGTCGTAAGTCATGTAATGAAAAACCACCAGCAGTTTTTCTGGGTTCTGTTTCTGGTCTTATTACTGTCGTTTCATTAACATTTCTTAACTTTTTTTTTTTTTTTAAGTCCGTGAGAAAAGAAAAGAAAACAAAGTTAAAGATCTACAGTTTAGACTATATAAACATTTAATTAAAAATAGCAAAAGGAAGAGAAAAACCAGAAATATATTTTCAGAAAATGCTATTATATAGAAAGAATAAAAGTCTTTAACAAGTTAAAGCCAAAAACTGAAGAAGAAAAAAAAGGACAAAAATAGACAATAGAACAGAAGAAAATGCAATTAGTAAAAAAACTTGTGGGGTAATATCCAAATTAATCAAGTCATCAGAAGAAATGCAAACTAGGGGCCCTCGGGTGGCTCAGTTGGTCAAGCATCTGGCTCTGATTTTGGCTCAGGTCACTGTTCAAGGAGTTCGAGTCCCGCATCAGGCTCTGCGCTGACAACATGGAGCCTGCTTGGGATTCTCTCTCTCCCTCTCTGCCTCTCTCTGCCTCTCTCAAACGTAAATAAATGAACTTAAAAAAAAATAATAATAAATGCCAACTAAAACAAGGAGATACAATATTTGGCTAGAAGTCACATAAAAGTATTAATACAAAGTACCACAAAGGTGGTAGTAAAATGGCACAAGCCTTTTAAAAAGCAGTTTAACACCATGTTCCAAATATTTCAGTGGCCTCATTTCTAGAAATTTATTCTAACAGTAGTCAAAGAAGGAAATCACTATGCACATACATATGTCAGCTGTCCACAGCCGTGTTATGTATGCTAACGAAAAATTCAAAAGAAGCATCCAGGTTGAGTCGAGTACAGTATTACAACCATTCAAAATTAGAATTGTAATGTGACACTAAGTTTTTTTAAATGTTAATACTGTTCATGTGAATTAAAACAGGGTTTTGTTAGTTATCAATCACCTTCTCTAATAGTATAATTTTATTTTGTGCACTAATGCTAGCACGTATGTATGATAAATACAAGTTTGTGACAAATCTTTGGTTTTACAGACGAAACTATTATGCACATACAGAGTACGATTATAATTGACACCTTTAGGTTCACTGGAAGACCATCTATTTCTAAATAATAAATCTATAATGTGTTTTAATCCTATCATATTATCTTTTTCACTCATTCACACAGTAAGACCTCCCCCCTTCTATGCTAATATTATGCTAAAAACTGGATAAAAAGATGGAGGAAACAAACCTCCTGCTCTCAAGGAGATCAGAGTCCAGTAGGAAAGACATTTAAAAAAAAAAAAAAAGTCATTGTACCGTTATGTGCTAGAACAAAGGCATAGAAGGCATGAGAAATGAGGGGTCCTCAATGGGTAAATGACAAATATTTTGATTTATCATATCCAAGGGACTACAAAGGATACAAAGAATTCTTAGAATGGTTTGTTTCCTTGAGGACCAATGAAATCCGCCTGCCCAAGCTCACCTACTGATGGAAAGCAGATGAAGCTTGGCTCTGGAGTCACACTGATCGGAGTCCGGACCACCCCAACCCCACACCCTTGCTGTGTGCCCTTGGGCCCGTTGCCAAGTTTGACCTGCACTTTGGTCTTTCACTGAAACAAATACCGAGTAACAATTTCTGCATTATTTTGCACCAGGCACTGTCATATGCCCTGTGACTAGGACTGCACACAAGAAAATGCCATCTGTGCCCCATGAGACTCATTGCCCAGACAGAAGACTGACAGGAACAGTGATTATTATTATAAGCATTGTGGAAAGCGCATGGTGCACAGTGGGGGCCAGCCCATATGGGATTTAGGTTATTAGGAAAGACTTCCCTGAGATCATGAAGTTAGGATCAGACCTGAAAGCTGAGAGAAATAAGTAACACAGAGGCCTGGACCTGGAGGGTGGGGCCAAATGTTAGCAATGAAACCTGGCCACAAAGCCATTAAGAAGCAAAACGCAGGATGCCTGGGTGGCTCAATCGGTTGAGCGTACAACTCGACTTCAACTCAGGTCACGATCTCATAATTGTGAGACGCAGCCCTGAGTCATGCTCTGCACGGACAGCATGGAGCCTGCTTGGGATTCTCTCTCCCCCTCTTTTTATGCCCCTCCCCCGCTTGTATGCGGGCTCATGCATACTCTCTCAAAACAAACATTTTAAAAAAGTAAAATGCAGGGGCGCCTGGGTGGCTCAGTCGGTTAAACGTCCAACTTCAGCTCAGATCACGATCTCACAGTCCGTGAGTTCGAGCCCCGCGTCAGGCTCTGTGCTGACTGCTCAGAGCCTGGAGCCTGTTTCAGATTCTGTGTCTCCCTCTCTCTCTGACCCTCCCCTATTCATGCTCTCTGTCTCAAAAATAAATAAACATTAAAAAAAAAAAAAAAAAGACAGAAGCCTCTTTAAAAAAAAAAAAGTAAAATGCAAATGGACTCTACTAACTCAGGAAGGGCTTTTCATCAGAGATAAGTTCAGAGGGGTGAGGAAGGAATTACAACACATTCTTAAATGTATGTGTCCAGTATGCCAATCAGTACAATTGAATGGGACCAGCAGAGACCTTATCCTGTAGATGAGGAACACAACACCGAGGCCCATCGTCACCAGTGTAACTTGATGCTGCTCTAGAGGTTCTCGTCAATTCAGTAAGAGGCAGAAGAGAGGTGTGCAGTGAGACAGGCTAGCTCCTACACTGCTAGCAAGACTGCGGGTACAGACTTTCTTTACCACAGTCCGCCATGTTTTAGGATTAAGACTTAGAAACACTCATGTCTGTTTTATCATTCCTTTTTTTTTTATGTTTATTTACTTTTGAGAGAGACAGAGACAGAATGCAAGTGGGTTGGGACAGAGAGGGGAAGACACAGAATCTGAAACAGGCTCCTGGCTCTGAGCTGTCAGCACAGAGCCCAACGCGGGGCTCGAACTCACAAGCTGTGAGATCATGACCTGAGCTGAAGTCAGACGCTCAACCAACTGAGCCATCCAGGCGCCCAGGTTTTATCATTCCTAACCTAGGAAATGCGATACCCAAACAGATCCACAGCAGGATTACAAGCAATACAACAGCAAAAAACAGAAACATCCTACCCATAAAACAACAAATGGATAAAAGTCACGGAATGTGGTAAGTCATTAAAAACAAGGTTTCCAAGACCTTTTTAATGATATGGAATAATGCTAATGATGCTAGGCCAAATGAAAAATAAATAAAAAGCTCCTCATCGCCCTAGAACTCGCTCCAATCAGCTTCGCCCCTCTATCTGTCCACTGAATTGGATCCTGTCAGAGTCACCTGTGACCTCTGGGCTACCAAGCTAGGGGCCTTCTCCTTTTCTTGGCCAAGAACAGCAGTGGCCATAGTTGATCAGTCTCTTCTTCCTCATCACCGTCTTCCTTAGCTAAGATGTCACATGCCGCCAGCCCCTCTATGTCTCCCTTTGGCTCTTCCTTCCTTTCTTGACCTCTGTTGAAAGTTTCCAAGGCTTGCTTGGTCCTTGGACCCTTCTCCTGGTGATCTCATCCAGTCCTAAGGCTTTGATTTCCACGGAGACTGTGCCCAAAGTTAGACCTAGGCTTCGTCCTCCTACATGAACTCCAGATTTCCATGTTCAACTGCCTCAAGAATAGCTCCACATGGAGATCAAACAGACTTCTGAAATTTAGCATAGCTCGATTCCCCTTCCCCCACCTCAAACTCCACATCAGGATCTTCCTTAGCATTCATCTCCTTAGAAGGCAGTGCCATTCACCAAGTGGCTCACTGCGTGTACTAGTTTGCTGGGGCTGCCCTCACAAACTACCACAAATTGGATGCCTTGAACAACAGAAAGTCATCGTCTCACAGTTCTGGAGACAGGCAGTCTGAAATCAAGGTGGTGGAGGGGTTGGTTTCTTGAGTGATGTGAGAGAATCTGTCCCATTTCATTCCCCTAGCTCCTGGTGGTGTCAGGCGTTCCCTGACTTGTAGAAGCTGCTATCCCTCTCTGGGTCCTCATGCCTCCCCTCTATGTCTGTCTGTGTGTTTCCTAAGGACACCAGTTCCACTGGATTAGCCACCCCCCTCCACTCCAGTATGACCTCCAATGACAATTTTCTCAAAGAAGGTCACATTCTCAGAAACTGGGGGGTTAGCACTTCAACAAAGGAATTGGGGCAGGGTAGTATTTCAACCCCTAACATGCAATTGTCATACGTGAGTCTTCTCTTTCTCTCATACCACACATCCAGATCCATCTCAAGTCCTGTGAGCCCTGCCTTGAAATACATCCTGAGGGGCGCCTGGGTGGCTCAGTGGGTTAAGCGGCCGACTTCGGCTCAGGTCATGATTTCATGGTCCGTGAGTTCAAGCCCCTCATCGGGCTCTGTGCTGACAGCTCAGAGCCTGGAGCCTGTTGCAGATTCTGTGTCTCCCTCTCTCTGACCCTCCCCTCTGTCTCAAAAATAAATAAACGTGGGGCGCCTGGGTGGCGCAGTCGGTTAAGCGTCCGACTTCAGCCAGGTCACGATCTCGCGGTCCAGGAGTTCGAGCCCCGCGTCAGGCTCTGGGCGGATGGCTCGGAGCCTGGAGCCTGTTTCCGATTCTGTGTCTCCCTCTCTCTCTGCCCCTCCCCTGTTCATGCTCTGTCTCTCTCTGTCCCAAAAATAAATAAAAACGTTGAAAAAAACAATTTAAAAAAAAAATAAATAAATAAATAAACGTTAAAAAAAAATTTTTTTTAAAAAAAGAAACACATCCTGAATCTAACCATCTCTCACCACCTTCCCTCAAACCCTTCCCTGGGCCACCTTATCCCCTGCACTCTGTGCTCCCCAAGACAGCCACATGACTCCTCTGCTCCAAACCCTCCAAGACTTCCATCTCACTGATACTAAGCCCGTATTTCTATGTCTGCATGTCTCTGCCACCTTTCCCACATCATTTCCTAGAGCTCCTCAAGCACCACACTGCCGTCACACTGGCTTCCCTGTTAGTCCCCACACACGTTTCCACTTGCCCTGGGTGCATCCCACCTGTAACGTTCGTTCTTCCCCAGATAGTCACGGATGCTCCCCACCTGTGTTCGTTCTTCCCCAGACAGAGGCTGCCTTTCCACGTCACTCAGCCTCCCTTGTGATCAGATGCTCCAACACAGCAGCCTCTGGGCCTCTATTCCCATGCTCTGCCTGCTTCTTCAGAGCATTCATCCTGACCTGACATTTAGCTATTCATTGTCTGCCCTCCCACTAAAAGATCAGCTCTACAGGGAGCTGGGCCTAGAAAAAAAGTCTGGCTTACAGATGATAATCAATAAACAATTGCTGAATGAATGAACACATGAATGAAGGCTGGAAGAAAACTATACCTAAATGCAAACATGAATTATTTACCTATGAATGGTGAAATTACGTACGTCATTAATTTTTTGTTTATACCACATTACGCTTTCCAGATTTTCTGAAGTGGCCTGTTACTTTACTGTATGGCAAAAAGCAACAATACTTATTTGAAAAGAAATGTTAATTCACTTAAGGGCTTGTTTAAATATGCTTAAAATTTTAAGGGCTGTAATTTCTACAATCTAAACAATATGTGAGACAGAATACCATACACTAGACTTTATGATAACTGTACTATATTGCAACTTACGTTTTTACTTTGAAACTTATTCTTAGCATACTATGATTGGGCAATGTGTCTCGTACTATTATTAACACATGTAATCTGTTTGAAAAGCTGACTTTTTATTTTCATCAACCAAAAATGTTAAACCAGAGATTTTTGCATATCAGAGCAATAAAAAAATAAGATTTATAAGGCCAAAACAACTGCCAAATTGGGAACTGAGTATCTGAAACTTGAATCAACATAAAGGGGGAAAAGACTAAGACAGAAAACATTACTCTGATTAGGGAGTGTCACCCAGTGATAAAGAGGCCACTGAAGCCAGACAACCGAAACCAAGCCCCAGCTCAGACAGCAACTAGCTGTGTGTCTTTGGGTAGATTTCTATTACCTTTTTGCATCTCAGTTTTCCCATCTGTAAAATGGGAGTGATAACAAAGGGGGGAGGGGTTTCTCTAGGGATTAATGACTATATTCAAACCACTTAAAACAAGCCTGGTTCAGAGTAGCCCTAGACAGGTGTCAGCTAGTATTACCCCATGTACCAAATTCATCCCACATGTGCCCCCAAAATAACCTTTAAGAAAGCTTTTGAGAAGCAGACCTTATCTCTCTCTGGGATATAATCTTATTCCTACCCTTAGAATTTTACATTTACCGAAAACAGCCTTTCCCACTGAATTAAAAATAAGCAGCTACCTTTGTTTTCTTTCTTTCCCACACTTCATCATCCAGAGTAAAGCTGCGGTGGCCACAGTGACAGCATCATTAAGCTAAAATATTATATAACCGTTCTCCTATTTACAAACCAATTTTCTGAAGTGAATACAAAATAATAGCTACGTGAGTGACACCGAGCCTTTCAGCGTTACCATTTATTTTGACAGCATTCCTGAAGGTAAATTGAGAGGCTTATGTGATGGGAACACCCAGGAGGACACATACTCCAAGCCGTGCCCAGAGCCTCTCTCTGCTAAAATAAAAACACTCACGAATGTCACTAATGCCTGAGCGTCACTGCAGAACACAGACATTTGACAGGCTGTGGACATAGTCCCTGCTACAGAGACCACAACCATTAGGCTCTCCCACCCTGAAGAGAACGACAGTTGAAGCCTCACCGTGAACACAAGGCCATTCCTCCCAATGGAAGGAAGCTGCACGGAAGATAATGCTCTTTGTAAACAATCAGTCCCCTGGCCACTAGCTCTCTTATGGTGAAATGGGATAGAGGTATTTTAGAATTGAAGCTGAAATAGAACCATGGACTCCAACGGCTCAGCGAGCAGCTGAAAGGAATACCCAAAGCTCTCTTTTCAAAACCTTAATATATAAAATTAAAAACTGCTTAAAGAGCATGCTCATTTGGAACATCCTTCAAATGAAGAAATCAGTCTAGCAGCTCCTTTTACCCATAGAGTGGGCCTAAATGCATTTAAATTGTCTTTTAATGTAATTGATCTCTAAAATCTCTTCTATAAAGGTAACCTCTGATCTCAAGTAAAAACTGCATCATCAGTAAACAAAGCGACATTTAAGTAATTATTAAAAGCAAGGAGTATTTTTCTGTTAGAAGTTGTCGGCTCTATTTCCTTCTAAAACACTACACAAACTTATTAAGTGCATGATGATAATTGGGTGTTACTCTTCCCAAATTCTTAATGCTTTTGTTTTCCGGAAAGTAAATGGTCACAGAAGTTTTTAAAGATTTAATCCAAGTAATTCTTTTCATTGTTCAAAATACGCCTTGAATAACCAACTTATATCAATAATCATTTGTCTCTGTTTTCTTAAAAAGTAGAACTGCTAAACTTTCTAATCAATTCTGGAAAAACAGAATGAGAATAAGGCAATTTTCCACAATTCTGGAGTCAGATTTTAATAAAGCCGTGAAAAATACAATAATCATGAATTTCGCACAACTGCATGTTTAACAAATGGACCACGGAGTCATTTATTCTTAAACCACAATCCCCCTAGAAATAGTGCATTCCTAGTACCCATTTTTTGTCTTTTTCTTAGATTTCTTTCCATTGGTCGTCACCAGCTCATACTGCGATTAACAGCAGGCTTCTGTGGAGTGGGCATGAGGAAAAGAAGAGAAAAAAAGACTATTGTGTTCTTGGTGGTAGCTAGTCTCTACAGAGGGTCCCCAATAATTCCATCCCGCCACAGCAGCAAACGCAGCTCCTCCCCTTAAATCTGAGCTGGGTCTATGACTGTTCCATCAAAGAAATGCAGAAGTACCATTCTAAGACCTCTGAGCCCAAGCATGAAAAACGTCAGGAAGCAACATTTCTTCCATCTTGGAACCCAGCCACCATTTATGGGGAAACCCAAGCAACCACATGGAGAGACCCATATGGAAGAGAACTGAGGCCCCCAACCAACAGCCCCTGCTGAGCTCCCAACCACCACAGCCAGCATCCAACATCATCTTGCCAGCCACGTGAGTATTCTATCTTGGAAGCAAAGCCACTTGCAACCACCCAAGCTGATGTTACATGGTGCAGAGACAAACTGTCCCTACTGAGCCCTACCAGACTGGAAAATCATGAGTCAATAAATGTTTGTTTTAAACCACACAGTATGAAATGTTTGTTCAAAAACCCTAGTTGGGTAATTGGTCTTGCAAAAATACACTGGAGAAACAGTCTTCCTTAAGAAGAGTCACCCTATCTCATTCCAGGGCTTCTGTTAATTCGACCATGCTCAATTACCCTGCATGAATGCTTAAAACTGTGCTTGTGTGATCAAGTCTTCTTAGTAAAAACTAGCACAGATGTGATTAATAATCCCATGAATCCTACAAAGCAGGGAGAAAGTCCAGCATAGACCTCCATATCTACACATTCTCAAGCACTGCATAGGATCAAATAAATACAAAGCCAGCTTTTAATGTTTGCCTGACCAAGTTACCAGGTATTAAAAAAAAAAAAAAATCGTCCTTGATAATAATTGCCACAACTGAGTACTATTTCACAAATTGTGTTATATTTTATCACCATTTTATAAATAATGTAATAAAACATTGAATAAATATTGAATAAACATTCAATAAATATTGAATAAATAAAAATAAAAACATTGAATTGTATGCTTCAAATGGGTGGAATATTACATCTCAATAAAGTTGTGTAAAACAAAATCTCCATCCCCATATAAGGCAATTCCCTTAAACAATTTATAAAGCTCAAGGAAATCTATGACAACAGATAAACTGGCCCAGCTGTAGCCAAAGCTTAAGTCATAGACTCTCAGAGTAAGGGGGAACTTCATCCAAGGATTAAAATTCCCCTACGATCTCTCTGCCTAAGTCAAGCACCTCCAATAAAGATCTCCACCCTGCCAACATCCCAGGGCTTCTTTGTACATTCTTTCTTACAAAAACTTTTCCTCATATTGATTTAAAACCTATCTTCCCATAGCTTCCATTCATTGACTCCTCCTTCCCCAGTATTTGAAGAAAGCTCTACCATGCTGCCTGTGAACTCCTTCCTCCTGACTCCATATACTCATTCCTGCCACTACTCCTCATGTGGGCACTGTTTGAAGTTTCTCCATCAGCTGGTTATAGCAGGCTATAGCAGGTCTCAGTATCGAAGAGCATGAGCTTTGGAGTCAGAATCCCTTGGTGTAAATCTGAGTTCCATCTCCTATAAGCCAGAGGACCTTTAGCCAGTTACTTAACCCTTTTAAGCTTCAAGTTCAATATCTGTAAAATGGGGATAGTAGAAAGAAGTCTCATCTTTTGGGGATGAGCCAGGACGGGAGTGAGTACCTAAGATAAAAATCACATACAGTCAGAATCACCCTTGCATATCTATTTAAGATGGCCAACATACAGTCTCTCAAAATGTCTTTCTGCATTTGAACAAGTCTCCATTTCTTCATTTAAACACTATCTCTCTCCCTCTGCCAAGTTCATGCAACAAGTCAAGCTCATTAAGTACATGAATGGTGCAACTCCACTATAAATATAGAAGGCACCTCAATGTTAAGCAGCCAGCACAGGGTCTGGAATCCAAGAAGCCAACAAAATTCTTAGCTTTTACTATTCTATCTATTGTGACTCTAGGAGGAAAGGACAAAATCTAATCTGGTGTTTCTGAAGTGGAGACCAGGGCAGACCTACAAGTGGGCCAGTGCTAAGGCTGTTTTGTGTTTGTTTGGGTTTGGTTTTTTTTTAATGTCATGCCCAGGATCTCTTTTTCTGTTTTCAATTATCTCTACTTCCTTCAGTGGGCAAGATGAAGAGGGAAAACCCACAAGAGCACCTGGAGAAGAGAGCCTGGTCCTACCCTTCCAGGTACCCCCACCTAGTACCTATCGGCAGCTGTGTTCGCCATTCAGCTGGAAGTACTCATCCTAATTCCCAGACAGCTCTGACTCATCCTCGGAGGGCAGAAAAGGAGAAGGTGGTTTTGCTGACTCCACCCTGCTGAATGTTAAACACACACATTTTCTATTCACCACTCACAGATGCCTGCCCTATCACCTGCACAAATGTAATTACCTTATTAACTAAAGCTTTGCATTTGTTCAAAACTAGTTAGTGGAGTCACCCAGGTGCACTGTTGAAAACTAAAATTAAACATATCCCACCACACAGCTGTATCACTACACGGTTAAAAAGCTGAAGGGCTATTTCTTTTTTTACGTAACAATTATAGTCATTGCCCTGGTCAAACCATTCAACGACCGAGGGGGATTTCCCACCTGTGACTGATGACAACCTCTGACCAGATGGCAGGGACCACAAGCCACTGGGAGGACACGTCCCTCTGCCATACCGCCATACCCAGCTCTGCACAAACGTCTGAGACTGTAGGAGGAAACGCCTTAAAAAGACCATTAATACAAGACACTTTTTTCCTTTCACTGCTTATTTCAGGGAGGGGAAAATATCTGCATTTCTGATAACCAGTGTTCGGTGGCGTTCTGCCACACTCACCTGACCAAGCCCTGGGCAACACGAAGCTATCACCAGATCCGTGTCACTGCCTCAACCACTTCTAGCAAAGTCTACATGACGAGTGGCAAGGGAACACACAGTGCAGTGCACTTTCGCAGAAACCATGAAGTAGACCGTTGTCAGCTTGGTGGCTGAGCCCAGTCAAACCTACTGAGTACATACGGGACTGAGCCAGATCCTAATTTACACTGAGTTCTTCATTCCACTTACTGGTTACTCTTTAGGCAAGACATTTCCTCTCCTCATATATGTTAACACCAAAGGAAGGACAACCCAATGAAAAAATACATGTAGGAGGAGAATTAGACCCCACCTGTATCAACATTATATAACCTTAGGCAAGAGCTATAAGTGTGGTCCATGGACTTAGTGGCATACATCACCTGGGATCTTACTAGAAATACAAGTTCTCATGCCCTGCCTCAGACATGTGGAACCCAACAATCTGCTCTACCAGGCACTCCAGGTGATTCTGATGCATGAAAAAGTTTGAGAGCCACAGCCATATTTGAGAGTCACTTGTCTTAAGGTACCATGAGCTGTGCAAAAGGCATCTCTGGGGTGACCAGCATTCCATTAGCTGCCAAGTAGTATGGTACTTGGGGCAAAAGGCAGAATCTGGCAATCCCATAATATCACCAGGGTCATGGACATTCTGCACAGTAAGCATCACGGGCCAAGTACAAGGCAGCTCAGGGATTGAAGGTCAAGTGACAGGAAGGATGGGTGGTCATAAAGCACAGATACTGTCCTGACCTGTGGCTTGAAAGATAATAACACTGCCAACTTCAGAATAGTCTGCATCAATGGGCAGCTATGACTTGTTCTCAAAATTGTATAGAAGGTTAAATCCTCCCTTCAAATGCAATTTTACAATGAAAGTATATGAAACAGAAAGCACGGGTGAGTGTTTGAGCACCCCTCCTCCCTCACCTTGCTTCTCCTCTCACCTCTTCCCCTTGGCAGCCCCTGATACTTCAGGAGAAACCTGAGGGCTTCTGAGAGCAGTCTGAAAGGCAGAGTCTACTTATTAAACACACTGATTCCTGAGCCCCACCGGACCCACTGAATTAGAAGAGCTGGGGATGAGCCCTGAGGACCTGTATTTTGCAGTTTCTCCGGGTAATCCTGATGACCAGCCCATTAGAACCTCTAAGCAGTATGTGTCTCAGATGAGGGCCCTGAGGTTTTATATCAGAATCATTTGGGGGAGCTTGTTAACCCTGCATATTTTTGGGCCCTTTCCAAGCCCTAGTGACACCGGCTCTCCAGAGCCCAGGCATCTGCAGAGTCAGGGTGGTTCGTATGTGCATCAGGTGTGAGAAGCCCTGTAGCTTGAAGCCAGAGAACAGACTTCATCCCTCTTATTTCCTCAGCCCGCAACAAAGGGTATGGTCTATCCATCTCCCCCACCCAATCTCTTTCAATCTCTCATGCTCTTACCTGAAAATATCAAGAGAACTTATCCTTCCTTATCTCTTCAGGCACAGAGTCCTCTTGGCCAGTCCCTGCGCCTTGACTTCCAGAGCCTGGATGTCCAGTCACATTCTGGGAGCAGGAAGGAGGCATGCTTGGGGCCCTCACTCCTTTTCAGTCTTATCCCTTAAGTATGAGAACGGGACTGCAGACAACTAGGCACCAGTGAGATGCCACCACCACAATGGTGGGCCGTGGCTGCTCCATTAGAATCACCTGAGAAATTTTATTAACTACATATCTAGGCCCTGCCCAACCTCACAGATTCTGCCTCAACTGCCTTGGGTGGGGATAAGGCATTGGTATGTTTTAAAGGCCTCTTGGATTATGATGCACAATCAGGGAAGAAAACCCCTATCCAGAGCAGGGCTTCTCAAATGTGACTATGTACAGATCTCATCAAAATGAAGATTTTGATTCGGGTGGTGAAGGTAGAGCCTGGGGCCCCAGATTTCCAGCAGACTCACCAATGATGCTGGGCCATGGATCACATCTTGAGGACAAGGATCACGTGGTTCTCAAACTTTAAAATCACCTGGAGGACTTGTTAAAACAGACTTCCAGACCCACCACTCTCACTTCTAATTCCATTTGTCTGGAGTAGGGCCCCAAAGTTTGCATTTCTAACGAGTTCTCAGGTGATGCTTATGCTGATAGCCCAGAAACCCCATTTTGAGAACCATGAAGACCATGGTTTTAAATCAGTGTACATCAAAACAGTCTGGGGAACTTTCAAAAACAGGTCACCAGGCCTAATCCATAGGAATCTGAGGAAGGAGCTCAAGAAATACAGTTCAACAAGCTTCCCAAGGGCCTAGTGTGGTTCACTAGGCCAGAGACCACACTCAGGTCTAGAATTTGCATCTTGCAAATGCAATAAGCATTTCTGGGACTGACAGCAAACTTTACTGGAAACAGAGTCTGAACGTCACTTCATAATAAAGTACCACCACTGCACACCTAAGATGCTTTCTCATAAGCCACTACCAGGCCCACCACAAGGAAAAAAGAGCAAGGCGCTTGGAACCAGAAAAGTTCCCAGTAACTAGTCTCCTGGAAGCCTTTCCATGGGGTTAGAAAAGAAAATGCCATAGAAGCTCTTCTTGGGAACAACATCTATACATATAAGGGAAAGCAACATAACATGGTAGTTAATCACACAGGTATTAGATTCAGAAGACTCAAATTAGGATTCCGGCTAAACTCAACAGGCCTCAATTTCCTCATCTCTGAAATGGGAAAAATGGGATCTCCTTTGGAGGCTGTGGAGAGGACAGGAGATAATGTGTACAATATACTTAGCAGAGGGCTGACACTCAGTAGGATCACAAACACATGACAGTTCTGACAGCACAGCCATAAGATCCTAGAGTTGGAAGGGACCTCAGCCAATAAAGGAAACTCAAAGAGGAGTAAGAGAGCATCACCTAGGCACCTGTAAGAAATGCTGTATCTCAGGCCCACCTCAGACTTTCTGGATCACAGTCTGCATTATAACACGACCTCCAGGAGATCCCTACACATGTTAATTTGAAAAGCATTGCCCAACACTAACTTGACCAGCTATGGCATCCATCAGTGGTTCTCAACCTTGCCCAGTTGAAATCATCTGCAGAGCTTTAAAAGAAAAAAAAAAAGTACTCATGGGGCAACTGGGTGGCTTAGTCGGTTAAGCATCCGACTTTGCCTCAGATCACGATCTCACAGTTCAAGAGTTTGCACCCCACCTTGGGCTTTCTATGGTCAGCATGGAGCCTGCTTCAGATTCTCTGTCCCCCTCTCTTTCTACCCTTCCCCCGCTCTTTCGTGCACTTTCTCTCAAAAAAATAAACATTAAAAAAATACTAATGCAGGCCCCGGTTTTCTACATTACCTGCAAAATCCCCACTCCTGCCTGCCCACCTAGGCTGGCAGGCAGATTTTGTATGGTACGTTGATACTGAGACGGATGTAAAACATTAAACGTGAAAAAAAAAAATACTCATGCAAGGTGTTACCCCTCAGAGAATCTGATTCAACTAACATGGGAGGTAGCCAGAGAACTGGGATTTTTAAAATCTTCCCAAGATACTCTAATGTGCAACAAAGGTTGAGAACCACTAGCACAGAGTAAGCGTGCAGGCTCTGGACCCAAATACATGGGGGTAATCCTGCTCTACCACTCACTGGCTGTGTCACCTTGGGCAGGTTGCCTACACTCTCTCTGGCCTCACTTTTCTAATCTATAAAATCAGTATCGTGATTGTACCTGTCTCATAAAGACACGAAGAGCATAACATGAGATAAAATCCCTAGAATACAAGCAGACCTGTGCCAGGCACACAGTCAGTTCTCAGTGAATGTTGACTTTTGTTAACTTGAGCAGGTGGATATTAGCTTCTACTGAAAGACTTCCAAAGACAAGTAGTCACTTCATGTTTAGCACTTTCCTCCATGGAATACTTGTTAGAAAGCTCTTCTAACAATTATGAGGGCATAGCCACAATCATTCGTGAAAGCCCACTGTCCTTTCCCACAATCCAGCTGTTAAGCACTGTAGTTGAACAGTCCCTGGATAACCCCATACAACACACACACACACACATACACATGCTCCTCATTGAAGACCCCTGTGTTGGGGCCATGCACTTAGGAATGTGGCCCAAAGGTCCTGGCCTGGGAAGAATGGGTTACTTCAAGCAGCAGGATCGCTTAGCATCAGGCTGCAGGCTCTGCCTCGAATGAGCCGTGTGACCCTGGACCAGTCACCATGCTCTGGGCGTCAGTTTCCTCCCCCTTACACAAGGGGGCCCCTGTGGCCCCTGCCAGTGCCACTCTTCTTGGGTTCCATGGGGTCACAAAAGACTGAGTCATGTTTTCACTTCACAGTCTTCAATAGAAAAAGGCAGCTTTCTTCCCACTGCCCACTCTGTATAGCCGTGTGATTTACATTTCTACAGTCTCTTAGTGATTAGCCAGTAAACGAAAATTTAACAATAGGCTTTCTCTAAAAGTCTTCTAAATATAGACACATTCTCTAGGAGAGCAGAGGATTTCCTGAAGGGTTTTTCTGAGGAAACTAACAGGCCTAAATAATAGATGGTGTTTGGATTGAACTGTGTGTGTGTGTGTGTGTGTGTGTGTGTGTGTGTGTGTGTGTAAAAACAATGTGACAATTGTGTTGGGTTTTCCCTGAGAACTCTTAAGACACCGGGAATCATCTATCAGACTGTCTCCGCCAATTTTCCTTTCACTGTGTCCCTTCAATTCATTCCTTTCTCTGCTTTCAAATTAGCCCCTTTTAGGTTCTGGATCCTCTTGTGCAGGACTGGACTGACTCTCCCCACTGCTCAGCTCACCCCTCAGGCCCAGACTCTCTCCACCTGGAGGGATCCTCCACTGCAGCACACCCAACACCCAACGCAGCCTTCCTGCCTACCTCCTTCCGCCACAAAAACCTGAAAAGACTTCTCTCCCCGCCCAAAACATGAAATCTGACTCTTCCCCCTCAATCCATGCCTGTGCTCCCTCTGCTTCATTTACACCTTTCTTTCTAACCTGGAGCACTGCCCCTGAAGTGGCTTCCCCCACCCCAACTCTGCCCTGCACCCCACGGCGTCCACCCCCAGCTTCTCTAAGCCTGTCAAATTCAGAAACCCTAACAGCTGCTGTTTACCAAGACTCTGCTGTGTACCAGGCAAGGTGAAATCTTCACTTACATTTTGTGCAGTCCTTACAATGGGCAGAGACCCCGTTTGAGGATCAGCAGCTGAGGCTGAACTCCCACATTCAAACCCAGGTCTGTGCCTCACAGCGGAATCATGGGGCTGCAGGACGAACAAGTGAGGTGGCAAATCAAGCTTCTCCCGGCTCTTGGCTCAACCTACCATTTCACCCCTGCCTCCCTTAGGCATCCCGTAACCTGAGCAAATAGAAACCCTCCCCCACTTTGGGGCACAACCTATGGTTCCCACCCCTGGGCTTTTGTTCACACTGGTCTCTGCCTGGAATGACCTACTCCCAGACTCAGCCTCCAAAACCAACTTACGCCTATCTTAATTCCCTCTAGATCCCACTCTGGAACTTTTCTAACACAGCTCAGTTTGAGATCAGTCACTCTCCTTTAGACCCCAGTGACACATGGTTCTTCTCTTGTATCCAACCACGTGCTTTTCTGATCCATTTCACACCGTAGCATACTCTTGAAAGGTAGGAACCAAGTTATCTTTGTGCCCCACAAAGGTCTTCCACCCCAGCACTGATGGAGCTTCACATAACGACTGACACTCGACCAGTACTTGCTAAATTGAGCAGATGTTCTACGATGTTATCAAGATTGATAGCATCAACTGAGATATCATGAACTGAGAAAGCATTAAGAGTCATAAACAAGACACAACCGGGGCGCCTGGGTGGCGCAGTCGGTTAAGCGTCCGACTTCAGCCAGGTCACGATCTCGTGGTCCGTGAGTTCGAGCCCCGCGTCGGGCTCTGGGCTGATGGCTCAGAGCCTGGAGCCTGTTTCTGATTCTGTGTCTCCCTCTCTCTCTGCCCCTCCCCCGTTCATGCTCTGTCTCTCTCTATCCCAAAAATAAATAAACGTTGAAAAAAAAAAAGTTTTAAAAAAAATAAAAAAAAAAAACAAGACACAACCATCTTACCTCTTCCAAAATTTATACACGTGAGGACTCTGTCATCTACAAGGAAAAAAACTAACTCTAGTAAATGAATGGAAGTTATAAGGAAGCATGTTTCAGCTCCACAAAAATCAATTTTATTCTTCACATTTGAAGTGGTCTGTAAAATAAAAGGAGTGGTCAGGAAGGAGTGAGCTTCCTGTCTCTACGATTCAATTACAGGCTAAATGGCCTGTGCTAGAAGTGCCTGGAAGATTCCTGGGTTAGAACAGGGATGGGGTAGCTGAATTAGATGTCTGACTTCCTAGATCATTTCCAAATATGAGACTTAGCCACCCCATTCCTGTTGTCAGGACGCCCACTGGAGAGGACGAGCACACACGGTCATGTTGTAACAACTGAAAACAGTTCCCTGAAACCTTACCCCATGTCACTCAGCCAAGCATCAATGTCACTTAACCCTGAAGTTGTGCAACAATAAAAAGTCAAAGAAGCCAACGAGTTCATCCTCTGGTCCCAAGCCCTTATTTTTCTCATTTTCCTTTTACGTGTGATTTTAAAACATTTTCGAGATCCACCAAAAGCCAGCCTAATATTTACACAGTTCAGGTGGCGACTGCTTTGTGCACTTTAATGAAAAGTTAAATGATACAGCTACAAGTCAAGAAAGAATAGTTAAACCATTAGAGTCATAAAGGTTTGTCTGCAAGTAATGATAATGTGTGATGGACCAAAGGATATGTGGTTCATGCAATTCCTGACACCTGAAGTCCATTTAGAAAACGTACTGGCTTGAATCCTCTGTGGTTGCAGGGTACTGATGTGGGCAAGTATTTATAAACAAAGATAAACTAATATGAGGCCACCTTTGTTTTGTAACTTTCAGCCACAAGTTCTGTGACAGGAGATAAAAAGCGGAATGAATAACAAATTCAAGCAAAAGAAAATAAACACTTTCTTCTTCTCAAGTCAAAAGCTTGTCATCACACTTTCAAAAATCTGCTACAGCTATCTTTCTTAACTGTGTAATCCCACTTTGAGCCAGGGGGAGCATCTATTATAATCTCCAAAAATAAACTGTTTATCTGTGAGGGATGAGCCGTCCACTGAGAAGAATGAACAAAGGCCCGTGCTTCCTGACAGAAAGGACAGTGCCTGAAAGCCTTCCACAGTTCCAGGGGTGACTGAGCTCTCTGTGGAAAACTCTTACATGCACCTGGATGTGTCACCCAAAAGCTTAATTTAAACTGTCTCCCACCCAGATGAAAATACTGCACCGACAGGTAGAATCATAATAGCAAACTGAGTCATAAAATTTACTAATGAAACAGAACTTGACCCACACAGCCATTCTGCAGTGCTGTGCTATGAATCAGAGCAGGTAACCTGTGGATCCCTCCCACACACACCTCCAGTTATGTAACAGTTTCTACAACAGTCCTCAGAAAGGGTATTCAAGCATCCAGATCTATGAAAATGTGGTTAATGACCCAGATACCAGTCTTTGTGTAAACATGTAAGTAAATAGTAAAGGATAATACGACTCCAACCCAAAAGCGTTAAGCTTTGGGAAACTCACTTGATCTGTTTCTAAGTGACATTTTTAAACGGAACTCCGTGAGAACTTTATAGAAAGGTTAATGAAACTAAAATCACACTACAAAAAATGTATTTTTTGTCTCCATATGATCTGATACAAATAGTCATCAGTGGGTTGAAATTTGAAAATTCAGGGTGAGCTCTAGAAGCACTCTGGTCCCATAGAATACCATGAGATCATACAACCCAATAGACAGAAGAGACGGTGAGTTAACTGGCCAGACCTCAATGCAGACTGTCAATTGCATGTGAATAGAATATTGGTGGGCATAATAACTATTGGATCAACACAGCAGTTCCCAAAATGGTCAAATGTAGGACTTACACTTCGTTATTATTATTCTTGCTTGGAAACTATTAATAGGTAATACTTAACCTAATGCTATTTTTTTTTAATTTTTTTTTTAACATTTATTTATCCTTGAGACAGAGAGAGAGAGAGCATGAACGGGGGAGGGGCAGAGAGAGAGGGAGACACAGAATCGGAAGCAGGCTCCAGGCTCCGAGCCATCAGCCCAGAGCCCGACGCGGGCTCGAACTCACGGACTGCGAGATCGTGACCTGAGCCGAAGTCGGACGCTAAACCGACTGAGCCACCCAGGCGCCCCAACCTAATGCTATTTTTTTTTTCAACTTTTTTTTTTTTTTTTTTTGGGACAGGGAGAGACAGAGCATGAACGGGGGAGGGGCAGAGAGAGAGGGAGACACAGAATCGGAAACAGGCTCCAGGCTCTGAGCCATCATCAGCCCAGAGCCCGACGCGGGGCTCGAACTCCCGGACCGCGAGATCGTGACCTGGCTGAAGCCGGACGCTTAACCGACTGCGCCACCCAGGCGCCCCACCTAATGCTATTTTTTAACAATGGTTCCCACATTTTAATTTTGCACCTGCAAATGATGTACCGGTACCACTGGTTTGGTCCTGATTTAATGATTCAAACCCCTGAGTCCAATGAGGACTGAAGCCAGCATAAACCTTAGGACCCCTGGTTATCTGGCAGTAAACAGCTTTTCCTGTAGCTGGTCTGCGTATCTTTCACTTACAGCCAAAGGGTCCTGCCTAAAATGACTTCTGGTCCACCTTCTCTCCTACCACATCCTACAGACACCCACTCTATTTGACCTTAGCCACCTCTGCACTATCCTCCAGTCAATCCATCACCTCCCCAACATCATCCTAAAAGCCCTAGCTAATCCTCTGCCCCAGCTGCTGAGAGTCTGGAATCCCCTCAAAGGTATGGATGAATGATTCAATCTTCCACGTTTACAAGACTCACCTAACTGACCCAACAAGGTAAGATGGGCAAGATTCACTCATTAATTAATTCAAAAAATATTTGAGTGCCTACCATGTACTAGTCAGAGGAAATAAGAAGGCATCTTTCTGCACCTGCAACTAATAGTGGAAAATGCCCTCAGAAAGTCTCAAATTAGCTATTTCTTTCAGAAACAGATGGGTAGAGAAGCTTAGAGGTGTGGGAAGGAGAAAAGAATCCAGTCAGAAGCAGGCATCGAAGGGCTGGAAAAGAGAATACCTAGATCTTCCCTGAGATTTCCAGAAAAGAAACAAGAAATGTCCCTGGAGGGTTACACAGGGTGTCCCCCAAACATCTCCACACCCGTGTACAGGGCCCCAGCCACCCCACTGAGGCCTGGAACCTAGAGAGAAAGAAGGCCTCCCCCCAGGGCATTTAACCATGAACAAGAAGGCCAGCTCTTAAGAAAGTTCTTCATGTTTCTGGTGACAACTATATACATGTTTGCTTAAAGGAAGGAAGCCTCGCTCAACTCCATGAGAAAGGAAGAACGTGTAACCCTATAATCCCAGTGAGAACCCGTAGCACATTTCCCAGAGAAATGTCTCTAGGCATGGCAGGGTCTCTAAACTAGGCCAAGCGCCATCCATGGCCTTTAGACTGAAGGCCTCTCTGAGGCAGAGATGAAGAGGAGCTCCATCTAGGTCTGAGACCTGCCCCAAGAACCTAACCCTTCCAAACCTGTTTTCTCATCTGCAAAAATGGAGGTTAAATGGTAGCTCATCACTGGCTTGTTGTGGGGGTTACCCAAAGTAATCTGTAATCTGTGCAGCCATCATGTGTCAGCCTTGTGAAGCACCTCAAGGCCTCAGTGCATGGCCCTGTGTCACCTGGGACTGGAAGACCCAAAGATCCGCAGGGGACACCACTTGTACAAAAAGAGGGGCACTCTGAGATCCAGCTGAAAACAGCTTTGTGTTTAACACCAAAACTTAAATCAGTGCTATTTTCACAACACTGGTTTAACACCAATACTTAAATCAGTGCTATTTTCACAACATTCAAGTGATTTCTCCTGTCCAAAATACAGGACTAATTATTGTCAATATTTGCATAGCACTGTTCTTTCAAGTAGGTTTAAAATGTGCCTTACACATTATTATCAAACCCTAAGGAACACTAGGCAGAATTTTTTAAAGCCCTTTTTGTAAAGGCAGGCCATCAACATCCACAGAGCCTGGGAAAGTCGGTTCCTCACTTGGCCCTTACCACCCTCCTACAAAACAAAAGGCTCAGAAAACTTGACGTGACCGAGGAAGTCCCTTCCATTCCCTCTCCCTGGCCCCACAAGTGAGGACCACTGCTACAGGTGAAGCTGAGCCATGTGCCAGTCTCCTCTCCTTTTAAAACCCACGAGGAGGGAAGATTCCACAAGATCACAAAATCAGAAGGCCCTTCAAAGCCATGCTTTCTACTACTAAGCTGAGTGATGAGAAATGTCAAGAGAGATTGAAGGAGGAAGTGAAATGTATTCCAATCTCCCAAAAAAAGACTCAATAAAACCACTTGTGGTATCAGCACAATGAGATGATCAACAGTAATAGCACTGAAGCAGACAGTTTGTGCCTGTCCGGGTACACAGGACACAAGGTACACCAGCCCTCTTTGGACTGACATCTTTAGGAACTCCCGGCTGTGTATGGAGCCACCTATCACTGACACTGCCCTGAAACATGGTAAGTACTTGCTGTAAATGGCATCCTTGGGGAGGGTCTTTGATGGACCTCCCTTGAGTGCCCTCAGCTAAAAGCTAAAAACAGAACATCTGTTACCCTCAAATCCTCCTCAAAAGGAAAAATCACCATAGAACAAATGCCTTAGAAGAAAATTATTCAGGACTACTTTGACAATCTGGTTTTATGATCCAATGATAACAACTGAATTATCAGAAGACGTTCTTATCAGGGAACGTTCTTTCTTATCAGGGAAAGAATTATCAGAGACGTTATGATCAGTAATTTTATTGTTCTTAAAATTTGATGTTGTCTACTTTGGCCACAGAGCTTACCACTTTAATCCATGATTGTACCTTATCATTCTTTTATCTTCAGTAAAGCTTTGTGGTTAAAGCAAATCCAAGCCCTCCAAACTGGAGAACACCTTTTCTAACCACACTATGAAGTCAGCACCATCCATTACCTGAATGGCCTTGCCACCAGATTCCCAAGTCCCAATTGTATCTGTACTCAAAATCCATTTCAAACAATTCCTACTCTAATTTCTCCCCAAGGGAGAGCTGTGTCTCTCCTTTGAACCCCAACTGCTCCAGACAGGGAGCTACCAGAAGATACAACTGTGTTTTATTCCTATCTCCTACTTCTGGGGCTCGGAAAGCATCCAGCACACAGAATGGTTTCACTAGGTGCTTGTTAGAATGGATGGATAAGGCTTGGGTCTGAGCCACCCTTCTAGGATCTACACATTCTTCCTTGTATTGATTTCCTTTTCATGTCTAAGAAGTCATCACCATCTCAAGAGATTAGAACAACACACATTTGGGGTGCCTGGGTGGCTTAATCGGTTGAGCATCCGATTCTTGTTTTGGCTCACAGTTCATGGGATCAAGCCCTGCATCGGGCTGTGTACTGACAGCATAGAGCCTGCTTGGGATTC
This sequence comes from Prionailurus viverrinus, assembly GCF_022837055.1. Taxonomy (NCBI): domain Eukaryota; kingdom Metazoa; phylum Chordata; class Mammalia; order Carnivora; family Felidae; genus Prionailurus; species Prionailurus viverrinus. The sequence continues at coordinate 114,273,170 of NC_062563.1, forward strand.
TCTCTCTCTCTCTCTCTCTCTCTCTCTCTCTCTCTCTCTCCCCCCCCCCCCGCTTTGCCCCTCTCCCCTGCTCACATGCACCTTCTCTCTCTCTAAACAAAAAAAAAAAAAAAAATTAAGAAGAACAACATACATTTATTACCTCACAGATTCTATGAGTCAACAGTCTGAGCACAGAATAGGTGAGTCCTCTGCTTCAGGGTCTCAAGCAGCTACAATCAAGGATCCACCGGGCTGCAGTTTCATCTGGGGCTCAGCTCAGTAAGACTCTACTTCCAAAGTCATTCAGGCTGTTGGTGGAATTCATTTCCTTGTGGCTGTAGGACTGAGGGCTCCAGCTTCATCCTGCCTACCAGTGACAGACTGCCCACAGTTTCCTACCACGTGGCTCGGTCCACAGGCAAGCCACAAATACAATGGGCAGTTGCTTTTTCCAAGCCAGCAAGATGTCTCACTCCAGTCAGCTAAGAGGGAGTCTTATACAACGTAACATAACCAAGGAGGTGACATCCCAACACTTTCGCCATATTCTGCTCGCTAGAAGTTACGGGTTCTGCCCTCACTCAATGGGAGAGAATTAGACAAAGGCATATCAGCCACAATCCTAGTGCTGTAGTCCTATTGGCCTTCCACTGGACCGTGAGCTCCACAGAGCAGCATCCAATAGTGGCTTTGTCTACAGGATAAACATTTGGGTGCTTTATCAAAAGTAGCACGCAAAAAATTTGCTCGCATTGGGAAAAGATAAAATATCTACTTTTAAGCAGGTAGAACTATTACCACAAAAACAGATGATTTAACTAAGCCTTACTCCTCACCCCTCCCCAAAAAATCTTTCTACTTGGAAAGGAAATAGGTATTTTTTAAACACCTACTTTTTCTTCAATATTCAGGTAAAGTATCTTTGTGTTCATTTATTTTGCAGAAAGAAAAAAGATACGTAATGGGGAAAAAATTCCCTATTTCACAGGACAACCAAAGCAACTCCTTCTTCAGCTCTTTCTACAAAGGTTTCTAGTCTTGTAACAGGCAATTCCTTTCCTAAAAACACATCTAATAAAGTGTGGGTCATTGCTGAAATTCTTAACTGGGCTGCTTCCAAACATCTGATGCATTCCTTCAGCAACGTGCAGGATTGAGTCAGCAGGACCCCAAGGAATGGCCAAGCAACACCACCTCATCCCTTCTCCATCTGAACTTCCTCATCCTCACACAAGAAAGCATTGTCCCTGCCAATGCTGAGGGCATGTTCTGGACAAGAGCTTCTCTTCGTTTCACTTTTGCACTACCTTGGAAACGAGTAATGGCACCTGCCTCCAAAACAAAATGTCACATTCACTCCTGTTACTTTTATTAATTGGGTAATACGTTTCTCGTCATTCCTGGCCTGTCACATCTTTTGTCCCAGTATACCCACCTTAAACCCAGCGTCCTCAAGCCTCCGTGTGGATCAGTTGCTAGGTGCTTGTGAAAACCAGGGCCACGGGGTCACCCCTGGGAGTTCCAGCTTGTGAAGGCTTCCACATTAGAACAGGACAGAACTAGAAAGTCCCAAGGGTACAAAACTCACATTCACTGAATGGCAAAATGGCTTCCCTGGGTCTCCTCAGCACTGGTGCACACAGAAGGTGTAGCAACGTGCACGGCTCAGATTACAACGTTCCCATCTGAGCCTAGGGGACTGCTCCGTGCCCTCAGGAAGGAGGAGAAAACAAGCTTCTAGCCCCTAATGCCTGGAACTGAAGGGAACCAATTTCCCTCCACCCCTCCTCTCTCTACATGTGATGTGTGGCAGCATACTGAAAAGGAGGAGGGGTGGGTTTAGCTAGAGCAATGGTTCCCAAACCATACCTGCATCAGCACTGCCTAGAAGGCTCATTAAAACGCAGAATGCTGGGGGGGGGGGCACCCGGGTGGCTCAGTCGGTTAAGCGTTGGGCTTTGGCTCAGGTCATGATCTCATAATTCATGACTTCAGGCCCCCCATCAGGGTCTTCAGTGACAGTGCGGAGCCTGCTTGAGACTGTCTCATCCTCTCTCTCTGCTCCTCCCCTACTTGCGCACTCTGTCTCTAAATAAATAAATATACCTTAAAAAAAAAAAAAAAAAAGAGTGCTGGACCCCATGCCTAGTTTCTGATTCAGCAGGTCTAGGATAGGGCCTGAGAATCTGCATTTCTAATAAGTTCCCAGGTGATGCTGCAATCCCTGATTTAAGGACCACACTTTGAGAGCCTCTAGGTTTATGAAGTACCATTCAAGCAGTCTATACTGTTGGACAGAATGGGGCAACTGTACCAAAGAAAGAGCCTCTAACGCTCAAACTGAGCATTAAAAATGGTTCCACCGGAAGATGTGCTGCAATATACATTCTCTCATACAAAAGGAAGTGCTTAATAACATCATCCCAGTAACCACTGATTTGAATGAATTTCAGCTGGTCTTTCCCTCAGAAACAAATGTGACTTGTAATGCTTATTAATCAGGAAACCTTACTGCAGGGTCTACTGTATACAGAGAACTGATGTGTATGCCAACTTCCTAATGGATAAAAAGTAAAACAAAACCAGGGCCCCTGCCTTTAATGTACTTACTGTCTGTATTATTTCACCTCTAATTACTAGGAAATTTTAGACTAACTTAACATAACCTTTTCACTATCACAGTTAAGAAAGAAACATAGCCCTCTTGGAAGGATTCTGGTCTTTGCCTACCCTCTACTTTTAGGAGGATAAACCAAGTCACCTGTGGGGGGGAGGGGGCAAGGATTAAAGTGAGGATTTAGGTATTTTTGTTTACTTTCAAACCAACTTGCAGCCTATTCCCCAGAGACCATAAACCATCGGCATAATGGCACCAGCCATATAAAGACCTGAGACACAGACCTGTAATCATCAAAACCCACTGGAATACATTAAGCATTCTACTTTTCAAGACAAGAAATATACCAACACATTATAGAAGGAAATTCGCCCGCTGAAAACATTTCACAAAACCTTATTAATAAATCAACACGTGTTTTTATAGCTCTTTTGAGAAGCATCGTCATGAACCTCATTTTATTGGATATTTACCACAAAATGGGAGGTGTAGCCAATGAGTGCTATTAACCTTGTTTACAAACGGGAACAAAATCGCAGTCATTGAGTGACTGCCCAAAAGGCCCAGAAGATGTGGCCTTTGTGCCTACCTCAGGCTCACCCCACAATCTGTGAAATTAGATGGGGCAGCAGGGGGCGGAGTTGAACAAAACCTCAGAACAGCATTCAGGTGTATTCCAAAAGTTTTATGCTCTGAATTTAACATTTCCTAACTGCTCTCTGGAATTTTCCATGGTGACCAGAGAGGGATTCTTAGCTTTCATTTTTAAAGGATTTAACATTTTATTTTTTATTTAGAACCATATGAGGGTCCCCGCTAATCTGCCTCTTAACACAGCAGCAACCAGAGGCTTTTCTTTTTTTAACCCTCAAGCTTTCATCCTAAGTCTTGGCCTGTGGCTCTGGGGAAAGCGTCTGTCACCTTTGTCTACCAGAACACAGGGCTGGTCTGGCAATCTGGGCACAGTGCAGGCGGACAGGCTGTACAATGATCATTTGTGTACCTGGCCTTGGATACTTCATTGTTGTATGTGCAGTTTTTCTCATCAATAAAAAAAAAAAAAAACCAGCAATAAAGGTGACTGAATTTTCAATCGAAACCATTCTTTGTCCATGCCTTCAAAGAAGGCCTGCAAAAAACAAATCTGTCTTGTGTTTCATTCCTTAACAATAAAATCCACTTGCATTTGTAAGTCCCCTGTGTTATCTGTGGCCTTACACAGCCTACGATACCTGACTGGAATAGAGCTGTAGCCCCCTGATTGCCTATCATTCTGGCCCTCACTCACTCCTAGGTCCCTGTACCAGGCCAGATCTGTCCCCTAGGGTCTCTGTGCTAGCTGTTCTCACCTCTGAGGAACCATCTCCTCTGTGAGGAATTTCTCTTCATTCATCACCAAAATACATCCTTCCAGGTAGTTCTCACCTGTGAATAACTGATTCTATCAGCTCAGCAAAGTGGACCACATCAGCTCTGGATCAGCAACACTTTCTGCAAATTCATCTTCCCATCCATCCACCACACTTATCTCTCTTCTGGTCCAGCAGAACCAACAGCATGTATTCCAAACCCAGCCCATCCATCTCCTAATTTACAAAACACGACATTTCGCAAACTGTTTACTTACACCCGTGCCAACAATATTACTCAAATGTGGTGCAGTGAAAAAGCCACAGGGAATAGAGTAGCTGGCCAAGAGCAGTATTCAGGGATCTAAAATTACAGGGAAAATCATACAACATTCATTTTACTTGGGCCCAAATCTCTATCAGATGATGTTGAGCAGAAAGATTCTAAAATTGGCAGGGAGAAAGGAAAAGTTGTCTTAAAATTTGGGCCATGCCAGGGCGGCCTTCAGAAAGAGAGCTGGCAGAAACAGAATAAGGTGGTGTGCCCTTGAAAGGCTGTCATAATAAGCAGTGTCTGTTGGGCAAGGATAAGCACAAGGGGAAAGAGAACCAAATGGAAATTAGTGCCAAAAAGTACGAGTAAACAAAGAAGACAGAATTCTCTATATAGTATTTAGAGGACAGTTTTTGCAACACAACAACATCAGAGATGCTAGTGCAATTCAACTCTATTCAATTCAGGCAGCGTTTGCACTGTGGCTGTATTGGGCTCCTCCTGGGTGGCTCCGTCAGTTGAGCGTCCAATTCTTGGTTTTGGCTCAGGCCATGATCTCAGTTTTCTGAGTTCGAGCCCCACGTTGGGCTCTGTGCTGCCAATGTGGAACCTGCTTGGAATCCTCTCTCTCTCTCCCTCTCTCTGCCCCTCCCCCATTGGTGCTGTCACTGTCTCTTTCAAAATAAATGAATAAACTTTAAAAAAAAAAAAAAGAGAGAGAGAGAGAGGGAGAGAGAGAGAGAGAGAGAGAGAGAGAGAGAGAGAGGGGAAGAGAGGACACAAAGAAAATCCTGCTCCACGCTGACAGGGAGACAGACACCTCTCCCATCGGGTCCACTCATACCCAGAGCCAAGAAAGAGTGAAATGACAGTGAAGAGAGGGGAAGAGGGAGCCATGGTTTTCACCAGGGGACCTGAGAAGCACACACAGAAGTGTATGAAAGGCTGGGACACCCAGGAGGGGGTGGGCAGAAGCAGAATGAGAGCCCCTGAGAACGTGAATATGGCTGGGCAGGAGTCCTGCTCTGCATGCGCTATTCACATATTACTTCATGTGGCCCCCAACAAGCCTCTGAATGATAGTTCCGTTATCATACCTGTGCCATGAATGCTGTGAACACCCAGCCTTCTCCCCACCCCACCCACCCCCGGTGTCACCATGAGGAGGTGTTTCCATCCAGACAGGAGCCCTGTATCCTAACTCCAAAGACTGAACTTCTAACCACTGACCTACACTGCCTTCTTGTTCAGAACAAGCAAAATATAGACCCAGTAAGGGGAGAAAAAGGAGGAAGGCAAAAAAGGCAGGTAGGCTGGGGAGGGGAGTAGGGTGAAGGGTAACAGGTAGCATTTCCTTCTTGAAACCGCATTGTCAGATTCTGCATAACCAATGCACTTTGCCTATATGAAACACTCAATATCCTTAATAAGCAAGGCAAATTAATAGGTAGACATGAGCATATACAAATACATTCACCTCTGATGTGTTTTTCCACAAGTACCAAAGCAACTAATTTGTGCCACACTAGCAAATTATGGATTATTTTCTCTCCACTAACAAGACAAGAAACATCATTAGTAAAACACACATTTAGCACAAGATAAGACCACAGTCCCTCCCTTATCTATAATCATTGCACTCAATGGCCACATCAGGGAGTTTTTAAAAACATGACCCTGATGAGTAGCTGTTGGATATATTATTATTCTAGGTTTTTGTGTATTTAAAATATTTTATCATTAAAAATAGAATATTTAGTGGGAAAAAACATCCAGTGTGTTTGAAAGTTTTTAAGCCTTTTTTAAAAACACTTCATTTAAGCACACCTACATATCATTCATAATTTTACATATTTCTGACTCTTATAACAATGTATATTTATCAAACATTCAACCAACTGAAGAAAAACTGGATGGAATAACCCTATAGGCAGCAATTTTTGTGTGTACTATTCAAAATTGAGCTAAACTGGGGCACCTGTGTGGCTCAGTCATTTAAGCCTCTGACTTCAGCTCAGGTCACGATCTCACGGGTTGTGAGTTCGAGCCCCGCGTCGGGCCCTGTGCTGACACCTCAGAGCCTGGAGCCTGCTTCTGTGTCTCCCTCTCTCTCTGCCCCTCCCCCCCCACCACTCATGCTCGCTCTCTCTCTCAAAAATAAAACGTTAAAAAAAAAATTGAGCTAAACCAATATCCAGAGGGCTCTTGCCTTGATAAGTTTCTAAATTGTTCTGTGTTGGGCTTGGTCTTTAAGGTCCCACACAGTCATAAATCATGCCCAGGAGAGGGTTCTTTCTGGGTCACCATTTCTCAAAATGTGGCCCACCTTCATCAGCATCACCTGGGGCGCTTGTTAAGAACCCAAGAGATACTGATTCAATAAAAAAAGTTTCACAAATTCCTCCTGGGATCAGCTGCACATTCACACTTGGGAACCACCACTCTAGAATCTTTTTAAACAGACCAAGTAAAAATGGCCACAGCCATAACCAAAATCACAAGGGGCCAATTCCCTAGCTCTCCCACTCCCTGGAGCAGCCAGGGCGCCTGCGTTAAGGAAGAAGCCAAAATAGACCCACAGTCCCAGACTGTACGGGAGGGACCCAAGTCAGCTTCCGCCTACCCATGCTTCCACCCGTGGGTCCTTACGAGGGATGCCCAGAGTCCCCAGGGGTGACCCAACCCTTGAGTAGCCCACCTCTCAAGCCCATGTGCACAGCATCTTTAGGCTTACTTTATGAATTGACTGTAGCCTCCCACCCCCTAAAAAAAATGTGGAGTCCAGAACCCCAGTATCTTAGCATGTGACCTTACTTGCACCCTATTTGGACTCAGAGTCATCACAGAGGGAATCCGGTTAAAATGAGGTCATTAGGGGATCCTGGTGTCCTAATAAAAAGAGGACACTTGACACAAAGACAGACACAGAAGGAAGATGATGTGAAGGGGCAAAGGGAGAAGGAGGCCTTCAAGCCAAGGAGAGAAACTTGGAACAGACCCTTCCCACACAGCCCCTGAAGAATGAACCAATGCCATCCACGCCTTGATTTTGGACTTCCAGTCTCCAGAACTCTGACACCATAATGTTCTGTTGTTCTAAGCCACCAGTCTGTGGTACTTTGTTATGGCCTGCCCTAGCAAACTAACACAGCTGGAGAACTCACAAAGTGAATTCAGGCTGTAAGAGCCAATCGCTAACCCAGCTGTCAGGAGGGGCTGCAGCACGGGATGTCCAGGCAGCCTAGGGCGGTAGAAAGAAAAAGGAATCCAGAGCCCACAAGGGGCGTCCGGGTGGCTCAGTCGGTTAAGCATCCGACTTCAGCTCAGGTCATGAGCCTGCAGTTCATGAGTTCGAGCCCTGGGTCAGGCTCCGTGCTGACAGCTCAGACAGAGCCTGGAGTCTGCTTCAGATTCTGTGTCTCCCTCTCTCTCTGTCTGCTCCTCCCCTGATCACACACGCTCGCTTGCTCTCTCAAATATAAAATAACACTTTAAGGAAAAAAAAAAAAAAAGCCACAAGATCTGGGGTGGGATCCAAGCAGGGGCAGTGCGCCCTGCCTGTAAAGGTGGTAATAAACCATGCCTGTCTCCCCAGCCCACATGGTGCGAAGATCAGGAATAAGCTCCCGGCCCACTAGAAAGCTCCCGGCCCACTAGAAAGCACCGTGCTGTGGCCTTCACCCCCTCAGTGGCTCCTCAGCGTGCGCTCCGATCCTGGTCAGTATTAAGAGTGAGGACACAGCCCCAGCACTCCAAGTCATTCTGTTCATTGCTAGGAAGGCCTTGGAAACAAAATCTGCATTTCAGGAAAATTCAATTCGAGCTCCCCAAACATGTTTGAGTATGTTTGGAATATCCAAGACAACAAATAACAGGGTCAGCAACAGCAAACTCCCGACACTGCCAAAGGTCCTTTCAACAAGTCAGGCTTCCTAAGGGCCAAGGGTTCACTGGGCAGAGAAACACTCCACTAAAGCAGGCCAGGCAGGAGCAGGCGGTGTGTTCCGGCCAGCCCACGGGCTGGAGGAGGGCTTCATGATGAAGGTTTAAGTACTATCGCAACACAGAATTTATGGTTCCTAAATGTTTGTTTTAACTAGTGTTGAGAACACATATTTGACCCAGTGTGAACTTGACCTCTGGGTCCCTCTCCCTTTCCGCGAGGCTGTCTGTGCCACATGACGAGATTTTCCAGCCGGCCCTCCCACCCGTGCTCCCAGCAGCTGCCATGGTAAACCTCACTGCGGATCTATTGGCAAAGCAGCTGTCAATGGCCATAGCAGGCATACGAAAAATGTGTAATCATTCTGGGCCCAACTCCCAAGCTTGGCTAGGGCCACACAGAGCCAAAAGGGACGAGAGACAACCTGAAAAGCCCTCTTGGCCATCTGAACTCCGGCCACATTATTCCCTCCTGGACGATGCCATCTACCGCATCTCTGAACACCAAGGATACACAGAGCTGTCTCCTCTGCCTATCGTTAAGGAACACTTCTAGGGTTGGTTTTGTCGGGGTTTTTTTTCCAAAGCAGTGTGGGCTGAATGCCAATGGAAAAGCAATGGAATATCGATTTTTCTGTTTCTTGCTAAGGAGAGAACAAGTCATTTGATGTGCCATGAGTTAAGTGAGTAAAAACAGACCCTGTACTCCCTACAGCTGGCTGCGTCTCTCCTCTATTCATAGAACCTGGCACATGTTAAAGCTAAACAGATATCCGTTAAAGAAATGAAAGAACCATCCATGCATTTACGGAGGGGCTTCAGTGTGCCAGGCACCAGCACCCGACTCCAACCTGCCCTCTTTCCTCTTCCGTCCTCCTCATTCTGCCAACCTGGCCTTGCCTGCATCTCGCCCAGACTCCTTTAGGTCCTCTGCTCCCAGTCCAGTCTCCTCTTTAAAGCGGAGCCCACGGACTGGGTCATTCTGTAGCCCGCACTTCCCCTGAGCAGGGGACAAAAAGACTGCAAGAACCAAGAAGAGGTAGGTTCTGTTTGGACAGAGGAAGAAAATGTGAAAGTGAAAAGAGGCAAAAACAGAACACAGAAGGCACTGAATGCCCGAAGCACAAGACAAGGTTTCTAGGCTGCACAGCTCTCCTATAAATGCAAACTCTTTGGAAAGAGAACAAATGTGGTGCCATCTCCTTTGCACAAAACAAGACACTCGCTATCAATGGTCACTCAGTGTTAAGAACTAAAGTGACCTATCCCGTGCTACGCTTTCAACTTCTAGAGATGCACACACACAGGCTGTCTAGCAAAGCAGCATTAACACACAACTGGGCATCTCTAGACTAGAGCCCCCCAAGGCCACCTTTGTGGGTGCACATACGTGTTCCTTGCCCCAACAAAGGCATGCCTGTTGCGTATATGATATGCAACAGAAGGCTCACAAAATCTCCAGTCTTCAGAAGCATTTGCCGGTGCCCCATTTAAATTAAACGTCAATCAACTAAAAACAACGGAGTCTGGCTGGAAGGTCATCTTATTTTCTTCACTGGATTAAGCGAATGGAACACGATAAACACAACTGATCTCTTATGCAGAAATATTTTTGGTAACAAATGGACATGATCTATATAAATTGAAATTCTTCAACTAAACCCTATCGATTATCCTCAAAATATAATGACAATTAGGAGACAATCTGGGTGGTACATTTAAATGTGCATTTGCATTTTATGACTACTACCTTAAGGGAGAACTTCATATAGATATACCATTGGTATTTGTGTTCGTAAGTAAAATAAAGTATACCCAAGAGCAATTGTTCAATCTCAGCAAATAAGTAGAGAGGAAAAAGACTACAAATCAATTTTTTTGCAATCCAGAGTTCACTAGTATTTACTGAAGTAGTTACAGTCACAAAATGGGTGTCAGCAATTTTTCCATTTATATATACCTTGAAGGAGTATTTTTACTTCTACATAGCACGTTTTATCCTAACAGAACTAGAGGCACGCAAATAATCTAATACTTAGTATATTTCAAAGTTCTATTAAAATAAATCATTCAGGGGGCACCTGGGTGGCTCATTCAGTTAAGCACCTGACTGACTCCCGATTTCAGCTCAGGTCATGATCTCACAGTTTGTGGGTTCAAGCCCCACATCTGGCTCTATGCTGACAATGCAGAGCCTGCTTGGGATTCTCTCTCTCTCTGCCTCTCCCCTGTGCACTCTCTCTCTCAAAACAAGTAAATAAACTTTTTTAAAATAATAAATAAATAAATAAATAAATAAATAAATAAATAAGAACAACGCAAACTACTTTTTTTCTTGGTAATCAAAGGCAGGACAGCATGGGAGTGACTGGCTTTTTCATGCATTCTCTGTCCACTCTCATCTTTATTGAGGAACTGACAAAAATTGTACCTACTAATGATATATGAGGATGTTTTGATATACACATACATTGTGAAATAATCACCACAATCAAGCTAATTAATACAGCTATCACTTCACATAGTTGACACTGTATAGGGAGTAAGAACACTTCAAGATCTACTCTCGGAGCAAATTTCAAGTAGACAGCACAGTACTCTTAACTACAGTCACCTTGCTGTACATTAGATCCCCAGAACTTACTAATCTTGTGTGACTGACACTTTGTACCCCTTGATCAACATCTCCCCATTCTCCCTCTCCCCAACCCTAAACTACTTTAAAGCTATAATATAAAAAGGGATCCAGGGGCACCTGGGTGGCTCAGTCAGTTAAGCGTCCAACTTTGGCTCAGGTCATGACCTCGCGGCTCATGAGTTAGAGCCCCGAGTCAAGCTCTGTGCTAACACTTCAGAGCCTGGAGCCTGCTTCAGATTCTGTGTCTCCCTCTCTCTCTGTCCCTCCCCCACTTGTGCTCTGTCTCTCTGCCTCTCAAAAATGAATAAATGTCAAAAAAAATTTTTTTTTAAAGGGGATCCAAATTACGTTATTTAAAAAGGAGACTGACAACAGCAGCTGGGGAAACACACAGGAAAAAAAGAAAACCAAGTAACAGATAAATGAGACAAAATTTACTTGACTTAATCCAATAATAAACTAAGAATCTCTCTGGTTTTATCAAGGCTTTTACACCCATTCTTTTTCACCTTGACACCTGAAATAATCTGACAAAGTGGGCAAGGGTTTAGCACATTCATTTCTGGATCGGAAAATATAGGGTCAGACAGGTCAAGTGAATCCCTCAAGGCCCCACATCTAGTCAAGGCTCCAGGATTTGAACTCAGGGCCAGGGGCTTTTCCAGTAGCCCACTGCTCAGCCATGGACACAAATTTCACAGCACAATGGTTAACTCTAGTCATCCCATCTGAATGAGGAAGGCTCCTTCATCTCTCTGGCTCTCCCACATACACAAAACAAGTCTCCCATTGGAACATATCCACCTAATGCATACATGACTTTGGGCTGGACACTGGCCCACCCCAGCATCACTTTTAAAATTATTCCTGAAAGGAGTCATTAAGTTTCCAGCACTTGGGCCTGAATTCATTTGTCAGATCAGGCAGTTTAGGAAGGCCAGTTTTTCGAATGCTGAACCATCATCAAAAAGAAAGTGATGCTGCCTTGCTTAGACTCCCGGTGCTGTTCCTCTAGCAACTGGAAAGAGAACTGGAACCAAAAGCCAGAGGTATTTGTTATGCGTATTGTGAGACTAAATCAATGTAGCAACCTCCTCTGGGACCCTGCAGTCACTGCTCTGACCCAGAGCCTTCTGTAACTTCTCTCTTTCTGGGTGACCAAAGGGCAAACCCGGTCAAACATAGGCACAAACATATTTGTCTCACTTGCCTGGACAAGCAGGAAGTTCATGAAGTAGTTCCTCAAGATTTCCTGCTTGAGCATCTTTGCACATTCCAGAACATCTCTAGATCCCCAAATCCTCAGACAACCTTTCCAGAAAAGGCACCATATTGCATCATTTGCCAACTAAACATCTTCCAATCTTGGTGCATGCTCTTTAACAGGCATCAAGGTGGAGCACCCACCCACTGTCTATAAAATCCTGCCCTGTATTTTTAATCTTTCCACAGCAACATCCCACTATAACAGTGCTGTCATGGATGGGTTATAGGCAAACCGTATCATACCAGGTTTTGAGCGGAAGGAGGTACCGAAGGGAGGAAAGGGTGTATAATCTGACCTGAGTCATCATAAATTCAGGAAAACGCTGACACACTATTGTCAAGTGTCATCTAAGAAGTGAAAAATTATGACAGTCTGAATGCCTACAACCCTGAGCATTTCTGAGCCAGTAGTTTGCGTTCAGTAATCAAGAGGCGGACAGTCAGTTCCTACCTGCCATTACTCCTTGATCACAGTCGAATCATAACCTATCCGGACATTCCTTTCTAGAAAATCCAAGCCACCATGCCAGAGTCCTCCTGTTTCTTTCAAGGAGTAAAGGTATTTTTTTAATAAGCAAGGTCACTGGAATGACCATACTAGAAATTTTTTCCAGTATTTTAAAATCCAAACTGACTTTATTTTTAATATAAATTATTTACAAGAGTAAATCAGGATTTTAATATCCAAACTGTACACAAAACAAATTGCTAAACTTGACTTATGATGCCGAATACCAAGAAGCAGCTAAAATTGGGGATGATTCCAATCCGCAATGTTTATGGCTCAAGCTCCATGCAGAGAAACCTAAGAAGGATATACTCTTTCTGAGTGGAAGATTTTTTTTTTTTTTTTAATTTCCAGTTAGCAACAGAATGAGGCAACTCATCCAGAGGAGCCTCGAAATACATTTTAACTGAGTCCTCAACTTTACAGCGCATCAGGGAAATGTGTTCTGGTGTTCTCAAACCTGCATGTACCAATAATGGGTGTTTCTAAAACATTGCTAAGATGTGTATTAATTGGTGGGGGCGCCTGGGTGTCTCAGTCGGTTAAATGTCCCTCCCACTTCAGCTCAGGTCATGATCTCATGGTTCGTGAGTTCAAGCCCTGAGCCCTGCATCCGGCTGGCTCTGTGTTGACAGCTCGAATTCTGGAACCTGCTTCCAATTCTGTGTCTCCCTCCCTCTCTGCCCCTCCCCCACTCGCACTCTCTCTCTCTCAAAAATAAACAAACATTTAAAAAATTAAAAAAAAAAAAGAAGTTTATTAATTGAAGGGGCACTGAAGGAGACCACACCTGTCAGTTCTGAAGAACTGTGAAGACACTGCCTCTTGGAAAACAATCAGGCCTCAAAGATGGGAGGATTCTTGTTGCTGCTTTCAGAAAGCTTTAGAAACTGCTAATGTTTTATTTCAGAACAAGGCCACCTATCTCCCATCCCCCTCTGGCCATCAACCGAAAAATGTTTTTCATCTGTCAATATCCAAGCTTGAGTTCACTGTACTGGTTTGGCAAATAGCACATTCTCCAATGGAAATTTTTTCCTAGCTCCTGATCCATAGGTGTGACAGTGATTAATACTGAGGCGGGTGGGTGCAGGGGAACCTTGGATGCACGGCAGAGTTCTCTACAATACATTGCCGCTGGCACTGATACACTATCATTACTGTGACTCATGAGTGGTAATGAAGGCTGCAGATAATGTCTTGCATACATAACGTCTCGAGGGCAGCATGAGCCCCTTCGTGTGACCCCTGGGGGAGCCTCCCTCCCCATGTGGACAGCCCCCCTTTGCCCACTGTGCCAGCCACAGCCAGCATGGAAACTTACGTTTGGTGCACCTCTGGGAGCCAGGGGCCTTACTCCAGCCATGGCAGCACTGCCCTCCACAGACATTGACTCTGAAAGAAAGCAAGACCCCTGAGTCCACAGTAGCAGTGTACTCTTCCAGAAAACCCAAGCTCATATGGGTCCCTGCAAGCTCAGCCTCCTGTGTCCACACTCCCCTGGCTTGCAGAGTCCTAAGCCATTCGCACCATGCCCAAGCCAAAGCTGCCCGGATAGAAGAGTAAAGACCGTGTATCAGGGTAAGGTGGGAGAACCAAAAAGCCTGCATAACATAGAATTACACAGGAAGGGAGAACAGCGTCCACATAAATGAATTTCTTAACCCCCAAAGTAGAGCCAAGTGTATTTTGTATATTATCTGACCCACAACTTAAACCGAATCTGAGTTTTAGGGAGAAGTGTCCAAACACGGGGGAGATCACAATGCCTGGAAAGTACCCCTGAAGAAAAGAACCAGATAGGCAAAACAAGTTATCCCCCACACCCCCAACCTGTGATTAAATGGGGAGAGGGGCAGGAAGGATGTTTATGAGCGCCAAGTAACAGAAACTTTCCAACCGAAAATTCTGTCAATGCACAGACACCCTGCCCTGGGGAAAGGCGACCCCACAGGTGCACGGAAGCCCAAGCCCACAATCTAGGATGCTGAAAAGTTTTGGGCCGCAGAACAGGAGCTGTATCTTCACAGCCGGCCCTTCCACCACTTTTTTTTTTTTCTTCTCTAGCTAGAAAAAAAAGTTAAAACTGAGTTGCAAAGAGCAGTTTAATTGATGCTAAGGGAGTGAGCAGTAGTGACTTCATGTATACGCCCGTCTTCTAGGAGTAGTTGGGTTCGCGCACAGGAGGTTACGCCCCAGGCAGAAATGCCTTTTGTGTTTACCCGCAGCTGAGAAACAATGCACTCGGAGTTTCTCCTCAAAGTCTCCGGGCTCCCCGCATTCGCCTCTGCCTGCGGCGCGGGCGGGCGGGGGGAGGAGAAGGCAGCCCCACCACGCACGACGCCCGCGGCCGGGCGCCGAGGGACCCTGACCCCGCGGGTCCCGGCGCGGGCGGCGCGCGCGAGCGCGCGCGGAGGGAGGGTGTGGGCTTACCCCTGCAGCTGCTGCTTCTGCTGAACCTGCAGCCTCGAGCCCCCGCCGCTCTGGCTCTCCGGCGGCACTTTGGAGCGCACGACTTGCCTGCCTTGTTTGGCGAACGGGGCGGCCGCCGGGTGAGCGCCGGGCTTGGGGTGGAGCTGCCCGCCGGGGGCCCCGGGCCGCGCCGGCTCGGGCGGCGGAGGCGGCCGGAGCCCCTGCAGGGCCGCGCCGCCTGGCTGGCTCGTGCGGCGCGTCCGCTCCGAGGGGGCCCCCGGAGAGGCGCGGCTGGGAGCCCCGGCGCCCGCCGAGCCGCGGCTGTACCTGGCGTCGAGCGCGACGTTGAAGGTCCGCGGGCGCGGAGGCCCGCCCAGGGGCAAGGCGCCCGCCGCCAGGCCGGGGCCCGGGCGCACCACGTACGTGATCCTCCGCACCCGGCCGTGCGCCGACGACGCGAGCAGCCCTGCCCAGAGCAGCAGCCCCCACCTGAGCCAGGGCCCCGCCATCACGGGCCCGAGCCGGCGCCCCCGGCGCCCGCCCCCGGCCGTGCGGCTCGCCCGGTGCGGCCGCCCGCGCGCGCTCCGGCTGCCCGAGAGCCCGGGAGGCGGGACGAGGAGAACTCGGCTGCAGGAGAGGAAGTTCTGCGGACGGCCGAACGGCCCCAGACCCCAGCCGAAAGCGGCGGGGAGGAGGGGGCGGGCGTGGGGGTGGGGTGGGGAGCCGAGCCCGGGAAGGGAGGGGAGGGGCGAGGGGAGCGGACTCCGCAAGGTGAGGGTCCGCTCGCGCAGCCGCGGGTGCAGGGGGCTCCGCGCCCGGGCCCGGGGCAAGAGCGGGCGAGCGCGGGCGTGAGCGCGCGGGACGCTCGGAGGCAACCCGGGCTGCAAAGTCTTTAAAAAGTTGCTCTCGCCGTGGAACCGAGTGTCAGATCTGAACAGCCAATCTCCGGCAGACGTGACGTCAGGCAGTAAATCCTAATTGGGGAAAGCGTGAGATGAGCCCGAGAACGCGCCGCCACCTTCCACATCCACATAGATTGTTACTGTGGGGCGGCAAGGCAGAGGTCCCCGCTCCCCGGTCCCGGGTCCCGGGGAGGGACAAAGGATTCTGCAGAATCACTGACTGGTCCTCTCCTTCCAGAAACCTCACGGGATTCGTTTGATATCGTTTGGAAGGCATATTCTTATCTGTGTTTGCTGGGATACATGCCGGGGGTTGGATGAAAATACCAGATCGGGCCCCAGAAAGGACTGTTCGGGATTTGCCTAGGTGTCCATCCGAAAGCGTTTAGATGGTTCTCTTTGAGATTGTAAACCCCGCGTGGCTGTGCCTCGGTCTGCAGCCTCTGGTACCCTACTCCTAGTTACGCGAGTTTGAGAGTGCAGGGCGGGCAGCAGGGGGCGCCCGCGTGGACTGGGAAAGGGGCGGCAGGCACCAACCCCAGAAGCAGCCCGCTCTTGGTAAAAAGGCCTTTAAGATGGGAATACAAAGTTTAGGATCCATGACAACCCCAGGCCATTTAGAATTAAAAAAAAAAAAAAAAAAAACCTCAGTTCCTTGGACCCCTATCTGAAAGGAAAGGATCACTCACTGGAGATGACCCAAAGTCACATCAAGGGAAATGCAGGATGTTCCCAGGACAGTCCCTGGAGCTCATAATGCTCTTTGGGAAAAACCATGAAATAATGTTATAGTCTAGCATTTGAATTTAAAACAGTGTCTCCAGAATGCACGATTTTATTGTATGAATGCAATAGAAAACTCATGGTCTTAACAGTCTGTTTTTTAAAAAGCCATTTAAAATGATACTTGGTTTCCAAGGCTTTGGTTGTTCTTGTTCATATTTATTTGTGGCTAATCTTTGTTCCGTTGTCTGCCAGCATTGGCTAGTAGACAATTGGTAGCAGGTGATGGTGACTTAAGAATTAATGGAAAGTAATTTAAGGTTGAAGAGAATTCATTAATCTCTTTTTTCTGTACATTGGAGAAAGACCTCCAGTATTGGATTTTGGCAGGAGGGGACCTCAGTCCATCTGCCTGAGCACCAGCTTCATGTGAGAACACACATGAGAGCCACTGTTGAAGATTAAATAGCACTGGGCTGGAGGGAGAGACCACAGTTCAGTCAGAACACTGTAGCTAATTAGCCAAAAGACCACAGGCAGTTCACCCCTTATCCCTGAACCTCCACTTCCTCCTCCGTAACAGAAAAGTTGGATTAAATGTACCTTCCAGCACTAACAGTCTGTGACTCTAAGAACATCCGGGGTCCCTGTGGACAGGATCAGTGAGGTCATTCAAGGTCAGTCTCTGAGCCAAGCCAAAGAGAACCAGCTGAGATGATTGAGGAAGGAGGGTGGGTCAAGAAACTGCCTCCCAGCACTGGGTTCTGTAAAAAGGACACAATAGGAGCTAGTAAATATCCACCCAGTGCCTACCCAGGCCAGCACAGAGGCGGACCCTCTGCACACACACAGTGTCCCAAGATACAACCCCTTTGTCTTAGAGGAATTTCATATCTGGTTAGGGAGACAAGATATAAATAAATGAAAGCTTAAAAAAAAAAAAAGATAAGTAACAACTGAATTAAGCAACACTTGGAGATAGTAATAAAACCCTCACAGGGCAGGATCTGATTTGTATGAGGCCAGTGTCACAGTGCAATCCATAATTCTTTGTCAACTCATGGAAAATTCACAATGTGTAGGGGAAATCTTGCCTACCTTCAATTCAAATCAGCCGGGAGAGATTTTACCTCTCCAGTAGGGATTATGTAGCAGCAGTGGAAATGGATGGAGGGGGAAAGAGGCATCTAAAAGCACTAACTCTGTTCTGAAGAAGCGGGTCAGAAGAGGAGAGATGTCAGGCAGCGAAAGCTCAGGAAATAGTGAAGGATAGTGTCCCCAAAGGACTAGAGTTTAGTATGCTGGTTTTGTTGGGGCACTCACAGGACCCAGATGGATGAGCCTGCTTCTGTCAGTAAGAGGCAGCTGCCTGCAGAGGGCAGAGCCTAGACAGGGAGCCAGAGCTCTGGGCTCTATCACTGCCCTGCTTCTCTTCCCGTGGGAGCCTGAGCAAGTCATTTCACCCCTCTGAGCTGTTTCCTGAGGGCCTTGGGGTCAACCGGAAGTCCTTGCATTTGGGGAGAGCAATGACTTTGACCACTCTCTATGGCTCTGCAGAAAAATGGTCCCTACCATCAAGAAGATACAATGCAGGGGCGCCTGCTAAGCGTTTGCTAAGTGTCCGATTCTTGATTTCGGCTCAGGTCAGAGTGTCATGGTTCATGAGTTCAAGTCCCAGATCAGGCTCCATGCTGACAATGCAGAGCCTGCTTGGGATTTTCTCTCCCTCTTTTTCTGCCTCTCTCTCTCTCTCTCTCTCTCTCTCGAGGTAAATAAACTTTTAAAAAAAAAAGATACAATGCAGTCTTCCTTTCTCTTTACCCAAAGCAATGAAAAGTGGGTATTTCAGCCACTCTTCAGCTGGATTACAAACGGCTTTATGACAGATTTGGATATCTCATAGTGAGATCAACTCTGAAATGCAACCAAAGAAAGAATCTCGCATGATTGTCTGTCTCATCCCTAAAGGACCCACACACGTGTGAGTATACATGTCTGCATTCACAGGAAATACTAGCAAAGTCTCAGTTTTGCACATCAGTCTCTTGCGATCTGCATAACTAGCAAGATGATCATTGAGAAAAGTGCTGTGCACCCTGAGATGGTTACTCATCTTAACATTCAAGTCAGTATTATTCTGAAAGTGAAAGCCCAGTTCCTGTCAGGCATGGGGACCAGCCTTTGCCAATTCTAGACCCAGTTTAATGCCATGGTTTCTGGACCCACGCCCCCTATGTTTCAAGGTCCATTTATATTGGCAGTACGAAACTTCCTGGTTCAAAAAAAAAAAAAAGTCTTTAAAGATCTCATAAAACTTCTTGGACTTTAGATGGTTTTTACAAAACAATACTCAGATGAGCTAAGTGTAAATGAATCAGAAAAGAGGATTATGTTTCCCATAAAAGCTCATGGGTTTGAGGATTAGGGGAAGAAAGGAAGGCTGGCAAATGCCAAACTCTTTAAAGCACTTTGAAACCATTAGTCAAACTCCAAATGCAGCCAGGTTCCCTTATCCTCACACTTTATGAGTTGCATAATTGAAAATCATTTAAGATCAACTACAAATCAAATTTAGTGGCTGCCTGTGATCAGAGCTGCTTCCACCCATGTTTCCTTCTAGCCAAAGACTTCATGGAGCCCCTTTCCTCTCGTTTCATGGACAGATTCTTAGAGAAAAAGGAAGAGAGCAACAGCAAGGCAGTGGGTAGCAGGTAAAAGGAAGAGAAAGAAAGAGAGCTGGAGAAAGAGACTGAGGACCAGAGAAGTAAGGGAGCTGAGAAAACAGGAGAGAAAGAGCATGAAGACAGAAAGTGGGGACACAGTGGAGGAGGGACAGCAAAGTTGGGCAGAGGAAAGAAAGGGTGCAGAAGGAATGGGGAACAGGCCACGGTGGAGGAATCAGTGAGTAGAGAAGGGAACACACAAGAGTAAGGGGAGTAGGGGAAAAGAAAAGCTTACAAATGAAGTGAAGGTGGCGAAGAATTCTACCCGGAACCTGTAAGCTAATTTTCTCAGGCTGCCCACTAGGATTCTGGCAGACAAACATCTGCCAGTTCTGACCGGAACATCAGCTTGTCCAGGTTTGAGCTAGAATTAAACCTGAGACCTTAGAAGGTGCTAGCGGGTGTGACTGGTCGACTGCCCCACCCCTCACTTGAGGTGGGAGGGTCCCAGAAGCCCCATTTCCTCCCACCCAGCAGGTGGCCAAAGACCACAGCTCCAGCTAAGATCCCCGCAACTGCAGTCTCCCTTGTTCTTTCAACCATTTCGTCAGAAAGCAGTGGTTGAGGGACATTACAAACGTGTGACCTCCTCCACATTTCACTCCGCTTCCAGGAAAAGGCCCATGAAGCTTTCCAAATGAAGAATTACAGCAAACTTTCATCTGATGAAGATGTCAGTGTGTCTGCCAGCTGTGGGAGCAACATGGAGTTGGATTTGCCGAGAAAGATGAGCCGCCCCGGGAACTGAGCAACAAGTGGAACCAAGGTTTCTCCCTGCGTTTCGCTTTAAAGCTTCAGGTTTGAAATGTAAGCATCTTTAGCTGTCATTCAATAAACGCTCACTGAACAACCTTGGGGCCTTCAGCTAGCCTATGTGGACCCTTAAAACAAAATCAAAGCAGACTTCTGTTTCGAGGGGAGATATTAAAATGATGCCTGGTTGGATTACATACAGCCCAGAGATGCCCCTGGGCCAGTGAGTGCCTTTGTGCCTGGCCCTGGCAACCCAGACCCTGTCCACACGGAGCACGAAGTCTAATGGGGTCAACAGTCCTGAGACAGATAAGTACATGTACGTTGAGTATTGAAAAAGGACTGTCAGAGTGAGAAGTGAGACCCAGTAGAGGAAAAAAGGTCAAGGGTATGGGCTGCCTTCCTACAAATTGAGAAGAGCCAATCAACAAAAGCAAACTCACCGAAGGTGTAGTTTTGTGTGCATTAAATTTCCCTAATTATTCTGGTCCCCTTCTCACTTGCCTTAGTATATAATTAAGGATGAGTATCATAGGATAGTGGCTTCAGAAGACAACGAAATGCCTCCCTACAGCTAACTAAAACCTGCTTATAAATTTAGCTTTCACTGAAGTTTTTCATACCCATTTATTCAGAACTTTGGAATATAAAACATGCAACTACACGATAATTAAATAGTATCAATACAATTGTATTGACACTTGTCATTCACACTATCCAAACCTCACTGGCAGGTCAACATTCAGGGGAGCACAAAGGAATTACACCCTTGGTCTCAAGGAGTTTGCATGTTGGAAAGCATTGGATGTGCGCTAAACTGAGGGGCACCCTCTACAAAGCAGTCTATGAAACACTTGCCTTTTGATCACAAATAGGTCCCCAATTACTTGCATTGCAACACTCCTTTGACCTTCCATTCAGTCAATGGAAACTTTCCTAGTTTCCCTGCTTAAATTTACATTCCAAGATGCCCAGACACCTGCAAGGTTGGTAGAGTGCCAGGTGAGCAAACAGAGTAATGTTCTCTCCACTCAGATACAACTACTTCTAAATCGTGATCCAATTTTAAAGGGAACCTTCCTGCTTTACATCAGCTTCAAAGCTTCCCAGGTTGTTGAGTTGCTGGAATTTAAATTTCGGGACATTCATAATTGTTATTTCTCTTGTCTACTTAGAATTTTCACCCAGTGGCACTAGAACCTGATGCTGGATTTAACACTTTATCCTAACTTTTTTTTCATAATATTCTCTCTGCGTCCCATCAAATTGATGATCATATAGTGAATAAAGCAACCTAGGAAAAAGAAGAAAATGTACTAAACTACCTCTTCATACCAATTCCTAGCCAGCCTTTATGTTTTCGAAGACGCAAGGTCCTTCATAGATTGCCTCCGTCTCACTTTTTCTTTTCTTTTTTTTTAATGTTTACTTATTTTTTGAAGGAGAGAAAGAGACAGAGCATGAGCTGGGGAGGGGCAGAAAGAAAGGAAGACACAGAACCTAAAGCAGGCTCCAGGCTCTGAGCTGTCAGCACAGAACCCGACACGGGGCTCAAACTCACAGAACTCTGATATCATAACCTGAGCAGAAACCAAGAGGTGGATGCTTAACTGACGGAGCCACCCAGGCGTCTCCCTCTTCACTTTTTCAACCTCATCTTGGGCTACTCCCCCAAATGAACTCTCTGTTCCAACTACATTTATCTACATAGTTTTCTTCTTTTCTTTGAAAAGAAAAAAGAAAAAAACCTCTGGTCAGCTGCTAGTCTGCAGAAACAGGACACTCCTGCCCCTGCTCCTGAAACACTGTCATGACCTCAACCAAGTCCTTCTCCTCCTTCAAAATAGAACTGAAGACCCTTTATTTTCATGAAGCTCCTGGAACCAGCTTAATCCTCAGTTTTTTCTCTCTCCTAACCCTTGGAGCATCTAGTGTCCATTCCCAGGTATTAAACACCGCAGGTATTAAACAGGTAACACATGCTTTGTAATAGACATAGAACATTTCCTGCGGGGGAAGCTTGTTTCGATTCTTGGTCCTAGTAAAATAAACCAGAACTAAGGCAGGTCGTGGTTAATAATTGTCAAGGTTTGGTTCTGATGTAGGCACTCGCCTTTAGATGTTTGCAGGCAGGGTTCTGCTGAGCAGTGGGGTTTGCCCAAATTTTCCCCCAACGTAAATTAAGTTGCTCTAACTGAATCACGCACTGGCCCTCTATAGAAAGAGAAAGTTTCCTACCTCTGAATTAATGGTTTGGAAAGCTCTGTAGAAAGAATTTTGTCCTATTTGTGTCTGAAAACTGTTAGGTTGCCAGGGTTATGTCATTAAAACAGTCAGTGATTTTATAACATCTCTCTTTTGTTGCCCTCTCGACTTACCCTATTACTGGAGACCCGGACATACCCTGAGAATTGCAACTAGTAAAAAGCCACAGAACATGGATGCACTGAGCAACACCCAGGAGTAACTCACGCCACCAGAGAAACACCAGCTCTGCAAGGAAAGGCCTGGCTTTCTAAACAGTGAGGGGAGACCAGTAAAACCAGCCCAGTGTCTGTGATTCCTCCAGGTTTCCAGGTTTTAAAGCCCAGGCTACTGCTGAGAGGGATCAGGTTACATCTGCCAGCTGCGCCAGAACTTTCCTCTTAACCCTTTCCAACCCACTACCTGGATGTGAAACTTCATTTCGCTGACTAGAAAGAGCATCTTCAGTCTTTACATCACCGCCCCGCCAGCCCCACCCCCGTTTTCTTCCTGCATGCAAGTTACTGGCCAATGCCCACACTGACTTTCATGCCTCTACCTTATCTCCAGAAGTCTGTGTTGAAGGCAGAGACCTTGTGTGTCACATCTCCAACGCCCAACACGCTGTTTGAGTCATAGTAAATGCTTATAGAAGTGTTTGTTCAGTAAATGGCCATCTCTTGGGACACCTAATTGCAGGGGGTGGTCCATAATAACAAAACTGTCTTTTTTTTTTTTTTCATCATGAGCACAGACCTTATCCAAGATCCTTAAGTTGTCAAGGAACTGGAGATTGATTCATTCAGTCAGTCATTGACATTTACTCATTCATTCACTAGACATTTTTGATAATGAACTTTTTTTTTTTTAGATAACAAAAATGGGAAACGGGTTTCAGAAATTTCTGCTTAGGGATCTAATATTCCTCACTAGATTCAGGGCTCTCTCTCTCTAAAAGTTGGGGAAATTCTTTAGAGGGCATGGGATAAAGAGATGGGTAGGTGGAATCTCTTCCTACAGTCCTTCCACAGCTAAATGCTAGAAAATCGTTAGCAGAAAATCTATCCGAGCACACAGAACAGCAGCTGTAGAATGTAGATACATAATCTTGGATATTTGCATGCCAGGAGGGAATAGAATGTGTGGTTAAGAGGACAAACTCTGGTGCCAAACAACCTGAGCTCAGTTTTTAGTTCTGCCTCTAAGTATGGGAACGAATTTGGAGGCTGAGCCCCTTGTTCTGGGTGAATGTGGGAAGCAGCTGACTGGGCATTAAGGAACTAAACCCTTGCATCCCCCTTGAACAATCACTTTTATGAGGGAATGTTTTTGAGTTTACCCAGTGCTATCCTGGGAACCGCTTCTCAGCTGGAGGCAGTTGGAAATAGATAATTTCGGCCTTAGATTCTAAGGCCATCAAGGCTGCCGCTTTATTTTATCACTTTATGGTTCAGCACACATGATCATGAAGTGAGTCCTGGCAGTCCGCTCAGCCTCTACACATTTACTGCCCTCCTTCCAGTAGAAGGAAGGCATTCTGGAACAGTGGAGCTTTCTCCAGGGGTTGTAGAGTCACAGGTACCAAAACCTGATGAGTCCCTTGTGCTCTTCACCTGGTAGAGAGAGGTCACAGGGTTACTATTTCAGGGGCACTTGCCTGAAGAGGACACAATCAGTCCAGGAGAAGATCAAAAACAGAGATGGAAAAGGAGACCTCAATTTACAAAGGTGGGTGGTGGAAGGAAATAAAGGGAAGAGAATCATTCATATTCATTCACTGAGCACTTACAGAGGCCCATAAATGGCATAAGAGGGTTCTGCACCTGCCATCACAGGAGGGGGTCTTTCTGTAGCCGGTTGCTTCTGTAACTAAAAAAATGGCATTCTGTGATAAAGAAATCATATACATGCCTATGCTTCTGTTTTCTTATCTATAAAATGGAAACAATTCCTATATAGAGTTCAGCAAGCTTTTTCTCAAAAGGGCCAGATATTAAATATTTTCAACACTGCAGGCCATACAGTCTCCATTGCAACGACTCAACTTTGCTATTACGGCATGCAAGACATTACATAAAGGAATGGGCAGGGGCCGATTTGATCTGTGGCCAAAGTTTGCCATCTCCTGATCTAATCCACCCAATGCATAGGGTGTTGTGAAGATTAATGAGCTAATCCAAGTAACATTTTTTAGTACATAATATGGCAGGTCAATGGTCAGTAAACATTAGCTATTATCAATGCTCAGATTTTAGACTCTCCCAGCTGTATGTGCTGACTTTGCTCACTTTAGTGAGTGGTATAGTCCTCAGAGCTCCCCAGGAGATATTTCCAGCCCTCCCCTCTTGGGCATATGGTGGGTGTCATGGGTTGTATTCTCTGAGAACCCTGAGATGGAGTTTCATGTACAGGGGACTTATTCAGGAGTGTCCTTGGGAGCAACACCTATGGAGAGGAGGGAAGGAAGCAAGACTGGGCAAAGACAAAAGTCAAGTTGCCCAGCAGGCTGAGCCAAATCCATAGGGATCTCTGGGGCTAAAATGGCTGTTGGAATTGCCCTACATTGGGTTAAAGTAGCTGGGCCTTGTTACCTTACCTGGAACAGTCCCTGCATGTAGGCTGCCCTAGCAAGGGGGTAAGCCTTGGGTAAGGCAGCTCTGCAGCTCAGGTTTCCTGGAGGGTTCAATAGGTGATACCTGTCTGTGACAGCATGCCGAGCCACTAGGGGGACACGGGAGGGAGGGGAAGATGTGACTAATTCTGACCATGAAATGTGGAGAGAAATGACAGTCACTTGCAGACCAAGCATTTAATTATTGCTGCAAGACCCTCCAGAGCCCCTTGTCTCTATAGTGACCAGCAGTTTCAAGATGGTGGCAGCTCCATCAGTCTGGATCCCTGGCAGGACAACAGTGAACAAAATCCCCTATCAACCTGTAATGGAAACACAGTGTAAGTAAGACTCAAATCTGAGTTGAATGTTTTGAAGTGAAGATGCCCTTATAATCTTGAGAATTCAGGGAACTGGTTTGAAATCATCATCTTGCCAACATCATCATCTCAGCTAACACTAGCATTTACATGAATTCACTAACATAATGTTCACAATCTATGTACAACACAGTAGTATTATTATATTTATTTCTAGAGATGAGGAAACTGATGCTTATAGAGGTTCATTAGCTTCCAGCTCACTGCCCATCTTTCTAAATAAAGTATTATTGGAACACAGCCATGCCCATTCATTACATAGTATGTAATTAGGGCTGCTTTCCTGATACTGTGGCAGGGTCGAGTAGTTGAGTATAGCCTTCAAATAACTTTACAGAAAAAGTATTGTCCCCCCCCCCTCCCCCACCACTCTACACAAAGCCTGGTTTCAGACTCACATTTTCTGACTCCAGAGACACCGTGCATATCACAGATATAAGTAAACCCTAGGTAGGCTTGGAATCTGTACAGGTATTATAAAACCTTCCCGTTTCCATTATCCTAACTGGACATTTTTTAATTTAAAACTTTCATGACATTTATTTCTAGCAACATGACAGACTCTGTATCCTAAAAATCCTTCCCTGAAAAACACCTATAAAATGTTGGATAAAATGAATAGCTGACTTGGCAAGAAATTAAGGTATATCCTCAGAGGCAAAAAATGAAGTAGAAGCCAGAATCCACAGTGAGCTGGTAAATGCTCACTCAAGCAGGCCTTAAGGCCTCAAAACCCCTGAGATCCTTTGCCTTCTGGGGTGGGGGTGGGGGACAGAGATACAACAAGGCAGTAGAGTGTCAGCACAAAGACTGTGGAATAAATCTCCCAAAAGCCCCCATTTCCAGTGAGAGAGCAGTCTAGAAAGTATTTGCCTTGCAAAGGGGTACAGCAAAGAAAAGCTTTGTGTCTCAGCTTTGATTTTAGTTGAAAGAAAAAAAGTCATCTCCCCCCCACCTCAGTCCCCCAACCCCCAAAGATAATAACCACAAACCAGGCCTCAACCTGTGGTTCAAATTCACACTACTTGCCTATTCCGAAACTATTTTAGGCCAAAGAAGCTAATTAAAATAGTCCTGGATTAGTAGTTCCCAGGCACTTGGCAAACTAAACACAAATAGAAGAAATATTCTCTCAAGTTAAGTCTCATAAAATTCTCACAGATAATGCCCCAACAAAAATGAGCTCCCAGTAAAAAATCACAAGACTACTCACAGAGCAAGACATCATGAGACAGAGTTAGCAGAAACATCAAACAGCAGAATCAGATACCCAAGGTCTTTAGGGTGAATTATCACGTGTAGTGGGACCTAGCCAACGTTTTCTCCAAAGGGCCAGGTAGTATATATTTTAAGTTTTGCAAGCTACACCATCTGCATCAAAAAGACTCAACTTAAAAACAAAAACAAAAGCAAACACAAAATGAAAAATAAAAAAGGACTCAACTTTGCTTTCTAGAGTGAAAGCAGACACAGGTGTTATGTAAACTAATGGGCTTAGCTGTGTTCTAATAAACCTTTATTTACAAAGATAGTGAGTGTGACAGATTTGGCCAGCAGGTCATAGTTTATAAAATAACTATGTTTTCTAATTTTTTTTAATTTAATATACGAGCAAAAAATAAAACATTATCATGAGTGTCAAGGCAGATTCTTAACTTCTGGAAGTAGAAGGTGTGGTTGAATTTTTAAGATTCAATATATGAGTTAACCAACAGATTAGAACAACTGAAAAAACATAATTATTAAGATGAAGGCTGGACATGACAAAATTACTTAAGATATAGCACAGAGAGACAAAGAGGAGGAAATTATTTAAAAAGATTAATAAATGTGGAAGTCTGAGTGAGTAGGGAAAAATGGGAGAGAGACAATATTCAAGAATTTTCATGGACCCCTAAAGTTAGGACATACAAAATATTCCAAAAAAAATTATAGCCAGAGTCATCCTGGTGCAACTGCAGAACATTAAAAACAAATTGACTAGTTTAAAAGAGCCCAAACAACAAGAGAGCTTAACCTGCTTGATATCTGATTTCTCACCAAAAACAAGAGACACCAAAATACTATAAGATAATGTCTTCAAGGTGCTGAAAAATAACTGTCAATCTATGATCGTATATCCAGCAAAATTTATGTTTCAAGAAGGAGGACAAAACAGAGATGGGTTTAGATGAACAAAAGCTAATTTACTATCAACAGATCCTTAGTGCAGAAGGGGGATAGATAGATACTCGACGTAAGAAGGATGGCAACCAAGTGACCAAGAAAATGGGGATCAGGTGGATACATACAAATAAACATCAACACTAATGGTAACACCTGATTGTTGAAATTAAAAATATTGAGGGAGGGGGTGGCACATGGGCTTCTAAAATAGAAGTAATACTCTGTTTCTTAAAATAGTAGATACATAAGTGTTCAAGAGTGTGTGTGTGTGTGTGTGTGTGTGTGCACGCGCGCACGTGTGCGCATACACTCTATGCATGATACATTTTGCAAAACATTTTTAACAGAAATAAAATACTGGACAATGATAGCCTATAAACTGGAAAGGGTTAAAACACTAAGTTTTAGGACAAGGGTAAATATAACAACCCTAGCCATTAAAAATAAAAAACGGACTCTATAAGCTCCCAACTAGGAGAGGAGGAAAAAAAATGGAATGAGAACTTCCAAAGACAAGTAGAAAGCATCAAAAAGGTGGTAAAAATAAACTCAAATGCATCAATGATCATTAATGAATAAACTACTAATGAATTAAACTTCACAGTTAAAAGTTCATTTTTTAAAAATCCAGCTATATTCTTCTTACAAGAAACACTTAAAACATTAAGTACAACCAACGTTTGAAAGTCAAATAATTGAAAAAGCCCTATATGGCAAATGAATTTTTCCAGCAAACAAAGATGACTTTCTATTTGCCTTCTGGAGTAATCTTTGAATCCTCATAGAAAGTGATGTTAAAATAAAACAAAGAAAAGAAATTAAAGGTGAAGAGAGAAATGAGAAAAAACTAGATTCAAAATTAATATTCTCTGACAAACCTAAAAATATGGAAAAATAGTTTAACCAGTACTATCCCTGTGGAATTCGAGCAAGTATTGGTGGAAACCTGGGGTAGTTTCACTACTGGTAGTAGTGAGTCAGAAAGAAATGCAATCTGTCAACTGGACTTCAATTAAAAAATAAATTGATTTTGGGGAGCCTGGGTGGCTCGGTCGGTTGTGTCCAACTTTGGCTCAGGTCGTGATCTCATGGTTCGTGAGTTCAAGCCCCACGTCAGGCTCTGTGCTGACAGCTCAGAGCCTGGAGCCTGCTTCCAATTCTGTGTCTCCCTCTCTCTCTGCCCCTCCCCTGCTCACACTCTGTGTGTGTGTCTCTCTTTCAAAAATAAATAAACATTAAAAAAGATTTTTTTAATAAATTGATTTTAAAATAAATGCAATTTATCACTACTCCAGTTTGGGTCAGCTTTCTTGACTTAAAAATGAAGTTTACAGAATAATCAGATAATGAGACAAAGGATGGTATATATTCATTTTTCACTGTACTCACAACTCTGAAATTTGTGAGAGATTATTCATTTAAATATAAGGATGCTAGGAAAAATTACCTAATAAATCATTTAGAAGTGAGAATGGCTTTCAAAATCAGAGTCAAAAATCTATGTATGAAGGTAGAGGGTTGTGCCATCAAATTGAGAAAGATTAGGAGGAATCTCAATGAATAACATAGGAATGGTTAAAGAATGAAGCACATGTAGAATAAAATGTTTTTATAACTATTTTAGTGGCATTTGGAAATACCCATGCTATAGTTAGTGAATGAAATAATATTCAAAACTCTAAATACAAAATGACCACAAACACATGTGTTCGAATTTGTAAAATGCATCTAGAAACAGGACTGGGGGGAAAACCAGAATATTAAGAGTGATGGGATATGAATAATTTGGACCTTCTACTTTATACTCTATTTCTGAAGATTTTTACAATGAGCACTTTTATAATCAGAGAACAGAATAATTTTATTTTACATCTTTAACACTGTGTTAGCTTATATACATAATGGTTCAGAATCCTTGTGAATGAAAAAGTATGGGAAAAATGAGTCCTGCAAAGAGAAAACACCCCAAGCCTTTAAGAGGACATTTTAAGAGACAGGGAAATTGCTGTATTTCTAATTTGTACGTAACTTGATATAAAGTCACTTCCTCACTTCAAGTTTCAAGAATGTGCAACAAAACCACACCCACAGGTTGCTATGGCTACGGAGGTAAACCTGATTAGGCCAGCATTCACTGTGCTTCAGAGGTGAGGCCAGAGAAAGAATGCAGGGTTGGCCTTTGTGCGTCCCTCTCTCCTCCGCCAACTGTCCCCTTTCCATCTCTTCCACGCCACCTCTTAGCCACCAGTGTCATCAACACTGTCAGACCCTGCCCTTCCCACTTCTCTCCTCTCTGAGCCTCTACAGAGTGCTGCGCTTTTCTGAGCACCTCCCTTACCATAAGCTCTGGAAGGCAGGATTTGTTTCCTGCCCAGGACCTGCTCATGGTAGGTGCCCAATAAATATTTGCTGACCAAAGGAATGAATGAAAGAAATGAAATGAATGGAGGTACATCCTTTGCCTCCTTTGTGGGCTCATCATCTCTTCATCCTTCAATAGGGCCATTCTCCAAGATTCCAGGCTCCATTACCTTTTCTTTTCTTCTATACCTTTCTCCTAGATGATCTGTCTTTGCTTTCCCTAACACTCAGGAAAACGAGCCCGACTGTTCAACTCTACCTCACCTTTTGGTCCACCTGCTTTCACTTGGACCTACAGACATTCCTTATTCTCTTCCCCAACTCATCATTTTCTCTCCATTCTTCTTCCTAAGAGCTGCAGCTCAGTTAACATCACCACCATCCCCACAACAGTCTAGATTGAAACTTTTACTCTCCTGTAACCCTCCCTGATGAGTGCTGCTGTCTCTCTGGGATCCTATCCCTCCCATCTAGTCCATTCCCACTGCCCCTGTTCTGCTTCTCACATAGGTCTTCACCAAACCCCAAGGAATTTCCTGACTTTGACTCTGCATTTCCCGTGCCTGCTGGGTTCTTTTTCTAAACCACAGAACTCATCAAGTTCCCAACTTGCCCCACCACCTTCAGAATAAAACCCAAGCACACAAGGCCCCTCCCGGTCTGATTTGGTCTCTTTCCTGTTCCATCTCCTGTCATTCGTCCCCATAGCCACCACTCCGCCATCCTCAGTGTCCTTCGGTCTCCTTCTGCCTCCCCACACTTCTGGACAGTCAGCGCTGCCTTCAAGCCCCCGCCGGGACTGCTCACATTTCCCGGACTGCCTGGATGCCATTCTCCCCACCACTCGGCCTCTCAAATTGCCCTGCCTCCTCTGAAGCCCAGATCAAGTGTCACCTCTGCTGAGAAGCCCTTTTCCAAACCTTCAGTCAGGATTAAGGGCACTCTCTTCCGTGGTCAGATAGCATCTCAATTATGCCTCCATTAGAGCATGGCTCAAGGTTGCCGGCTACAGGTGGCTGGACAGAGGGGGACAGTGAAGTGCCCTCCAGAACCTGAGTGCAGAGATGTGTGGTTTCCCTCCTAGAGTGAGCCCATGAAGACAACACATTACAGAAAGGACCAAAGAGCCGGCTAGGCTTACAGGAACTGCTCGTTTTACTAGAACAGCTGTAGCTTTTAGCCAGTGATGTTAATGTAGTTGCAGAAAGGCTGTATTAACAGTAGCAGGGGCTGTCAGAGAAGGTGGGCTCCATAGCAGCACATCCTGGTGTTTTCCCAACCTTCTCCAGGAGGGATGATGCTAATGGATGATGGTGGGGTGGATGCAGTGGGCAGGGATGAGCATTAGATTCCAGACACTGGAATGATGTTGTGTGGTGAGGGACAGGGCTAGTTTCTTCTTCTGGTCTCACCTTGACCTGAACTAGCTATCCTGGAGGTCTACACCCAATTTGGTCATGCTTATCAGGAAAGCTCGAGAAAGCTAGTGTCACAGTTGGGTAAGTGCCACAGTATGCAGAAAGGGCAGCCCCCTAGAAATCAATCCAGTCCCTGAGTGGCTTTTGCTTATTTTTAGCCTGTACGTCCCACACATTTTGTTTTTAGCCTGTACATCAGTCTTTGCTTTTGGTGCCTTGTCAAGTCCATCACGAACTCCGTTGTCATATTCAGGTGAACTTACAGAGTCCAGTTTCTGGACTTGTAAGGTTGAGGACAGGTCCACCAATCATGGCAATGACCCTGGGCAGCAGCCAGCCAACCAGCCATCTCTGCCCCTCACCACCATCACTCAAAGCTAAGAATTAGAGTTAACTGGGCGTGGCTGTGTTTCTCCAACAAGAACAGGGATTGACAAATTTTCCTGTAGAGTTAGAGGCTCATACAGTCAATATTTTGGGTTATGTGGACCATAAGGCCTCCGTGGCAACTACTCAATTTTGCTGTTATAATGAGTGCTAAGACAGATGTAGACAATATAAAAGTGAATGGGTGTGTCTGATTCCAATAAAATATTACTTACAAAAATAGTCAGCAAACCAGATTCAGCCCACAGGCCATAGTTTGCCAAACCCCTCAGCAGACTGTGAGTTCTTTTTTTTAAATTGAGATGCAATTGACATACAACATTATATTAGTTTCAGGTGTACAACATAATGATTTGATATTTGTACATACTGTGAAATGATCACCACAGTAAGGCTAATTAACATCCATGACCACACAGTTACAAACTTTCTTCTTGTGACCAGAACTCTTTAGATCTATCCTCTAAGCAACTTTCAAATACACAATGCAGTATTATTAACCACAGTCACTATGCTGTTCATTATATCCTCATGACTTACTGATTTTATAACTGAAAGTTTGTACCTTTTGACACCCTTCACCCATTTCACTCACCCAGATTGTGAGTTTTTGATGGCAGCAATGGTGTGGTTCCTCTGTGGGGCCGCCTGTGTATGCATACATATGAGATACTCACTGGGTCTGTAGAGTGGGACTAACGATCTTCCCCTTCGTCCTGGACCTTTGAATAGTAGTGTTCATGGTCAACACAGAACCATGCTGCTTGGAAGGAATCCTAGAGGTGCCTCGTCAGTGAAGAAATCCTTGTATAGTTTCCTTGACTCGTGACATCTACTCACTTACACTCCTGTGATGCCTCTGCTTTAGTGTAATAATCTGTTTACCCGCCTGATGGCTGCTGGGGACTTCATTCTTACGGTTACTTCTGAGAGCTACACAGTAAATTGTTGCTGTACAGTTGACACTTGGAGGCAGAAGAGACAAATTGTCTGTTGAAAGCCTTTAGTCATCTTCTTGGCTGTAAACTCAGCTGTGAAGTCACCTGCCTTCTGCTGATTGGGATGGAGGCTGCTGCCCCTGCAGTGGGCAAATGCAGTCCTCGTGCCGTGGGCACTCGGACTGGGGGGGTCACTGCAGCTGGTACCCTGGCAAAGATGAAGGCTCCAAGGAGGCTGAACAAGTTCTTTCAGGTGCTCATATCCACTCCACAAACAGAGACCCTCTTTGGATTCTGAGCTCCTGAAAAGCATCATCTTTGAATCCTAACTAAGCAGAGAGAAAAATACTTGGCACATGGCAGGTGCTCAGTAAAACTCCCGTGGGTTGCCTCAGGAGGCATTTCTGTAGCCTGGTTACCGGAATCTGTATCCGACCTGCATCTGACCTTGGCAGAGCCTCCAGTGACCTCCTAACAGGGGCGCCCAGATACTACAAAGTCTTACTCATCATACCAATTCTACAGCACTTCAAAATTTACAAAGTGCTTTCACATGGCCCTTCTCTCTTTTAATCCACACTGAAACCCTACAAGGTATAGGTATCTCCAATGTCCCCAGACCTCACCAACTTGTGAGGTCCCATTAAAAAGAAGGCTCTGTCAGTAGGACTCTAAGCCCTCAACAGCTGCCTGACTGCCCCACCCAATACCTTCAACTAAAACGTCTTCCAGTGGCTTCTGGGTGTCCTAGAAGATGTCACAGATTAGCTCATGAATAAGTGTGTGACACCCCTCTGCTCGTCCTTCCTCATGGTCACACACCCACAGCCCACAAGCCACTGGAGAGCCACACTTGGATGCTGATGTTTGCTGTGAGCCCTTGGGCTGCTGCAGGTGCCCGGTGGGATGGGAAGAGTCATTCTGCCCCATCTTCAGGTGAGGCTTTATCACCTGGGCCCCACGGCCCTGCTCCACTCCAAGCCCCCTGCACTGGGCTGGGGGTGGGGGTCAGAGACAGAGAAACTGATACCCTAGATGGGGGATGAGAGCACAGGACACAGATGCCATACTGACCTTCCATTGTCCTCCTGTCACCTTTGGGCCTCCCGCATTCAAGGACACCCAGAACCCCCCGATCTTCTTGAGCCAAGAAGAGGGAAATCCTCGTGTATATTGTCGCATCCATGCAAATGGCTCCAGAGAAATGTCACTTGTACTGCCATGTCATTCCTGCTAAGCCTCAGCCAGCTCTACTATCTAAGTGTCATCTCCCCACTTGATGGTCAATACCATAAAGGTTCACATCTCATTTAAAGAAGAGGAGAAATGGGGCTTAAAACCCATGTGTTTGACTTTGAACCCTTCCTCCTGTCACCTTACGGCAACCAAACACTTAACGTTCGACCTCATCTTCTCATTGAACAAAATCTGGTTCATTTTCTACACTGAAAAATGTCTACCCATTCCGGATTCCTCCTTCCTCTTCCCATGTGTGGTTAGCAGCACCAAGAAGTGGGAGGGAGGGTCACTGGCTCCAAGAAAAAGTCACTGCCATAGGCAGCTAATGCCACAGAATATTTTCTTTATGCAAGCACTTTTGGCAGGACCTGGTTGTTTTCTGTAGACATTTCAAGCAACCGAAATAAGGATCATGATTGCACTGTATTTCTAAACAAGTGAAAGCTGCCTCTGTTTAGCCGATGCTTCCCCCTACCCTCTAAGAAGTGGGAAATTTACAATAAAAGTAATTCACCTCATTTTTTCATCCTCCTCACAATGCAACCTCTGACCTTTGGAACCTCCACCAAGAGCCAGAGTGTAGACTACTAAATAGGAAAAAGAAATGTGGACCACAGGAAAGGAAGAGTTCATCATATAAAGTGTTACATTAAAGCCATTGTCTCAGATGTTTTGGATACCCTACTTTTCAGTTTAGGAAAGCAAATCTGAAACAGAACAATTACATCACAAATGGAACATTTATATAGTTACTGGGATAGGAAAACGTTCGGCAGAGAAAGGCTGCATGATTTCAATGAAATCCAGGTGGAGCAGCCCTTTCAGCAAATGTCTACGCATCAGCCCATAAAAATGATGGAAAAGGCATAAGAATAAAAGCAAC
Organism: Prionailurus viverrinus; assembly: GCF_022837055.1. Classification (NCBI taxonomy): domain Eukaryota; kingdom Metazoa; phylum Chordata; class Mammalia; order Carnivora; family Felidae; genus Prionailurus; species Prionailurus viverrinus. The sequence goes on from NC_062563.1 coordinate 114,307,886, forward strand.
AAAGTGCCAGGTGCTCATCCTCACATCCCCTCTGAGCTTGTCCTTTCCAGCTGCTTCTATGGCCCACTCTCCCCTTCTCACGTGCCTCCTGGGGTCTTTCTGTGCATTGTCCTCCTTCCTTCCCTGACCTACCAAGCAACCAGAGTCTCTCCTGACCCAGGGCTGGGGAGGGCAGCAGGGAGAAAAAAATGATCAAGAAGACCAGTAAAAGTAACAACAACAGCTTCTAGATTCCTTGCTAAGCACCACACACTGGGTCAGGTGTTTTGCATGGATGGTCTCGTGTAATCACAACAGCCCTAGATAGTGAGTTCTATAACTGATCCCATCTTATAGTGGAGGAAAATGAGGCTTAGAAAGGTTAAATATCCTTGGGAATGCAAGCTGGTGCAGCCACTCTGGAAAACAGTATGGAGGTTCCTCAAAAAACTAAAAATAGAACTACCCTACATCCCAGCAATTGCACTACTCAGTATTTGTCCAAAGGATACAGGTGTCCTGTTTCAAAGGGGCACATGCACCCCAATGTTTACAGCAGCACTATCAACAATGGCCAAAGTATGGAAAGAGCCCAAATGTCCATCGATAGATGAATGGATAAAGAAGATGTGGTATGTGTATACACACACACACACACACACACACACACACACACACACCATGGAGTATTACTCAGCAATCAAAAAGAAAGAAATGTTGCCATTCACAGCTACGTGGATGGAACTAGAGGGTATGATGCTAAGCGAAATTAGTCAGAGAAAGATATCATATGACTTCACTCATATGAGGACTTTAAGACACAACAGATGAACATAAAGGAAGGGAAGCAAAAATAATATAAAAACAGGGAGGGGGACAAAACATAAGAGACTCTTAAATATGGAGAATAAACAGAGGGTTACTGGAGGGGTTGTGGGAGGGTGGATGGGCTAAGTGGGTAAGGGGCATTAAGGAATCTACTCCTGAAATCATTGTTGCACTATATGCTAACTAATTTGGATGTAAATTTTTAAAAAGTTAAAAATAAAATTAAAAAAATAAAGATAAGGAAAGAAAGAAAGAAAGAAAGAAAGAAAGGTTAAATATCTTGTCCAGCATCACACAGCTAGTTAGTGGCAGAACCAGGCCTCATACTTAATCTGACTCCAATCACCCTAACCAGTAGCTTACATATCTCTCCACAATAAGTATTAATTATAGGTACTATTTAATGTCCTTATTTATCTTCCATCAAAATAAGTGCAAAACATCGATGCTGTGTTATCCATTTTATAGAAGGAAACAGTGATACATGTGGGGAGCACCCGTTCCGTGTGTGTAGACGTAGGTGTGTGCATAGTTAGGATTATTATCCATATCTTACACAGGGACTCTGAGACTCAGAATGATTTCCTGGTTGGAAGATGGCAAAATGTGGATTTAGAACCCAAGTCCGTACCTAGTTTCGACTGCATACCCCACATGGCCTACCGGTGGGCTGTTCAATAAGCCTCCAACTGCCATCTGGAAGTCCATGCCCCTTGCCAGGGCTCCGGCAGCAGGTGCAGTGCAGGAGGCCAGGTGGAGAAAGCATGGATGCAGAGACAGCAACCTGGGGGGTGAAGGACATGGGGGTGGAGGCAGTGGGGGGTAACTTGGGGACTGAGCAGCCTGCTCCCTTGAGATCCTGGGGGGAAGCTGCCAGGGCAGGCAGTGCAGGAAGTGGGATGTGTATGGGCAGGACACGATCCTGGCAGGAAGAGGAGAGGCCATGTTAGAGCAGAATGGGGAAGGACTCTCCTCTCAGCCCCATGGCAGCCAGAGGGACAGTGTGGTTTATCTGCTGGAAAGGAGGGCGGAGGAGGCCACATCCTGTGGGCCGCTGCCCTGCCAAAGCCTGCTCTCCCTCCGCCAGTCCCACCTCCTTCCTTGAATCTCGTCTTCACCCAAGCACGGCCCCTTCCCCTACTCCAGAAACAAAGAGAAAGCTGCTTCGGGGGCCACAAAGAGAGCCACCCTGCAATCCACCCGGGGCCACTTCTACAAGTTGTGTTCCTGTGTCTGCACTTCTCATATGGTTCTTGAGCAAAATCACACTGTCAGCAAAATGAAGATCTTGCCTCTTCTCTCTGCCAGTTTGTGCAGAGTGTGTTCTATTTTTGTTCCTGGGTGATCACCAGTAACTTTGGTTGTGATCAGAGGAGCTTTCCATACACAAGACTATTAGCAAAGATGGACCAAGGAGAACGAAGTAGTAGGAACTCAGAGGGAAAGCCTGATCAAGGGATGATGAAGATGGGATCAAGCGTGAGAAGAACAGGACAACTGGGAGAAATTGCTGGACCAGATTAACTGGTACTCAACTCTTAGCTGAAAATAGAAACTCATCAGGAAAAAATCCCTTATGTGCCAAAATGTCTCTGGCTTTGATTCACAGCAGATGAAATACAAAGAAAGAGAAATGGGGGCGCCTGGGTGGCTCCGATGGTTAAAGGTCCAACTTCAGCTCAGGTCAGAATCTTGCAGTTCATGAGTCCAAGCCCAGCAGCAGGCTCTCTGCTGTCAGCACAGAGCCCGTTTCAGATCTTCTGTCTCTCTCTCTCTCTCTCTCTCTCTCTCTCTCTGCCCTTCTCCCTTTTTTCCCCTCTCTCTCAAAATAAATAAACAAACATAAAAAAGAGAGAGAGCTTGGAGTGTTCACACAAGCATGGCAATTCTCACAGACGTGAGATGAGACACCTGCCCCAAATGCAGCCCCAGGAGGAAATGGTTGGTGCTAGAGAAACAGGAAGAAGTAGGTCCTGTACATGGTCCTGTACAGAAAGGCACTGAATAAGGGGAGAGGCAGGATAGAATTACAGCACAAAATATAAGCAAGAGTCCTTCTAGGGTGGATGTTTACAGCAGGTGGCGCAGGTAAGGATGAGGCTTTCTGAAGGCAACCCCACAACTATAAGCGAGTAATCACATCGACGGGGACTTGACCTATCTTTGTGTCTGTTGGAAGTCACATTTTGCTAAAACAGAGTCGCTAATAAAAATTTTTTGCGTTCGTAACTAACAATTTTGGCTGTCTCAGAAGGAGACACTGCCATCCTGGGTATAATTTTAACCACTAGGAACAACCTGGTTTCTGTACAGAAATTAGAGGGACCCTGAGAGAACATGACCATGTCCCATTTGGGCAAGGAAGGGGAATGTTACATAAATTCTAAGGCAATGCAATAATGAACAATTCCAGGGGAAAAGAAAAAGATAAGTAACATCTTCAGCCAGGGTAGTCACACAGAAAGTTTCGCATCAACTCATATGTTTTAAAGGGCACTTTCACAAAAGAAAATGAGAGACAATACCCAAGAACCAATGTAAAAGTAAAGGTTTTTAGGAAGGCTAAATCCTCAGCTAATGGGACAGGCAAAAAACATGAGAGATGTCACCAGAGAAACATGAGAAAAGATGTCCCATGACAGGTTCAGTTCAGAGACAGAGAATGGGATGGGAGAAGAAGGAAGGAGGGCAGGAAGAGGGGGGAAGGAGGGAGGAAGAGGAGGAGGGGAGAACAAAGGGAGAACGATAAAAGAAGGAAAAAAGAACGATAGGAAGTGACACGTTCAAGAAGATGCTGTAGTGTTAACAGGTGACAAAAAGTCCAACTTTACCAAATCCTCAAATTCAGTCTTCTGGAACAATGAGAACAGATTCTGAATTCTAAACGTGTGGCAAAGGAGACCATGCAAAGTCTTCCACACACAGTTAGTGAGGGAATGAGAAAAATCTAATAAATGATTTCAAACCTCTAACTCCAGACAAATTATATTCCAGAGTCTAAAAAGAATGTGAAGATATATCCTCAGGGCCACTGAAAGTAACTTTGAGTAATCCTGGAGAATGAGCAAGATGCTAGGAACCTTGGGAAATGTTCTATTTTGCAATACGTTGTTGGGGGAAAAAATAGACCCTGAAAATTAAAGATCCATAAGCAGGATGTGATTCTCATCAAGTCCAAAAGGATTATGTGTGGTCAGAACATAATATTAAAAAAAATTTTTTTTAACGTTTTATTCATTTTTGAGAGACAGAGTACAAGCGGAGAAGGGGAGAGAGAAGGAGACACAATCCAAAGCAAGCTCCAGGCTCTGAGCTGTCAGCACACAGCTCAACACAGGGCTCGAACTCACAAACTGTGAGATCATGACCTGAGCCGAGGTCGGATGCTTAACCGACTGAGCCACCCAGGCAACCCACATTTTTTTTTTAAATGAAGGCTGTTGTCAAATTAGAGTCTTCCAAAAGTGAATGATCATTATGACAAGAAGTGACAACCGTGCCATACGAGGAAAGTTAAAAGTAGCATATAGCACAGAAATCATAGATGAATAAGAAAGCTAGCAAAGATTTCAAATGTGATCATGTACAAGGAGCTGTGGAATCATTTTATGTTTCCTTAGAAAACATAATTAGAACCAACAGTAAACATTTTAAGTAGGTGGATTTTTTCCCTTCACATGTAAAAGTATTTTCTGTCCATTCATTCATTCATTCGACGAGTATTTATTGAGCACATACTTTGTGACAGATTCTGTGCTAAGCACTGAGGATACACGAAAAATGGAAAATATTAAAATATTTTCAAAACATTGTATTATCCTGTTCAAGAAAAAAATAGGTAGTTCCTATCTTCATTGGACTTAGAGTCTTCTGGAGGAAAACCCACAATAGGCAAAACCAACAATAAGGAACTTACAGATCACAGCAAATGCAGATCATAGCAAAAGCCAGGAAGGAAGAATAAGGAATGAATAGGGAGTAACAGAGAGTACCTACTTGAAAGATGGTTTTAGGGAAAGCTTCTCTGGGGAGGTGACATCTGTGCTGAGACCCCTATGACAAGGGTAGTGTTCTGTGAACACTTTGGGGCAGACAGAACAGTGGGTACAAAGGCCCTAAGACTGGAAAGAGCTTGACTCATTCCCAGAATTGAAGGGAGCCTGGATGGGAAATGTGGTGCTCAGGAGAGAGGAAAACAGGAAATTGTGAGGTAAGGCTAAAGAGAGCGACAGCCATCAGAGAGTAAGATTCCATCTTAAGGAATTTAAAATGTATTCGAAGACGTAAAGGAAGCCACTGAAAGTTTTGAGCAGGAAAGTCACATGATCTGACTGATGTATGTGTTCTGATGCATACACATTGCACATTATTCCAGCAGTTCTGTGTTTCATGAGTCAGCCCCGGGCCAGGCGGAAGCAGAGAGAGCATCTAGGAGGCTACTGGAGCATTTAGATGAGGCAGCAATGTGAATTGAGGGTGTGGAGTCAGGATGGGAAGAAGTTCATTCAAAAAATTTTGGAGGCACTGGAGACAGAATCTACTAATGAATCAAATATGGAGTTTGAAGACCAATGGCTAGAATAATCCAAAAATGGACTTGGGTGGCAGGCATTGAATGGCCATCAGAAAGGGTGCAAGATGGGACTTGTAAGTGGGCTGACAGGAAGGACTGGATACACTAAGGCTGCATTTGATTCGATGATGATAACAGAACTCCTAAAAACATGCAAAGGTATCTGTTTCCCCCTGCAAGTCTACCAAAAGCTCCAGAAAATGGAGCAGTTAGAACCAGTTAGAACTCTCCATCACAAGCACTAATAAATCATTTCTATGGGAACTTACAGTGCTCCCGGGAAAACCAATGCGAATACCAGCAAAATGGAATGTAAGCTTTTACCGTACGTACATGTATATATGTATATGATATATGCTCATAGCTTATAAAACTGTAGACTTTTGCTCACAAGTTAAAATATAGAAGGCACCCATGCATTCAATGCACATGATATACATCGATACGCACCAGAGACAAATACCACAAATGTTACCAAAGGCAGCACTATGTTCTCCTCTTGTTACAGCATCAGGAGAAATTCTCTCTTGAAAAGAGAGGTTTTGACATTTAATAGCTTTAGGAGTTTTTCATGTCAACATGGATCTCCAAAAATGAAGCCTCTCATCCCTGTTTTGTTCCAAATAATCCCACCTTCCACCTATGAAAAATTCCTACCTTCAAGCGTCATAAATATTCAGGTATGAACAGCAGTGTCTGTGAGAATTCACTGGTGGCAAGGATGCTTTTCTAGAGAACATCAATCTTTACACAATAACCAGGACCAAACTACAGATAACTGTTGAGACTGGATCTGCCCCATGGTCAGCCACTTATGCTCCATCCAGTGGCCGGCAACAATGAGAACATCAAGGTTTAAACTCCAAATCACAACTTGACCTCAGCTACACCACTCAGGCCATCTATAGTTACGCCACCTAATGAATCACTAACTGAATTAAGTTTCTGTGGGAACCTCACCCCGGGTCCTTTCCTCAACATTAGATTCATTTAACGTTGACTTTTCTTTGCCGGAAAGGAAAAAAAAAATAGAGGCGGAAAACACAAGCTGCAATGGGGGCCAGCAGGTGTGACTTTGCATGTTTCTGGTTGAGGGGTTCAGAGTGCAGTTTCAGTCCAACGGGGTGTTTTGTCTAACTGTCTGGGTTGTAATGCGTATGGTCCCACAAACAATTTGTCACACCGCGGGAGTTGCATCTCTGGGGACAGAGATAGCTCGTACCGTGTGGCAAAAATGAGCTGCCCTTGTCAATTAGTTTTCTTGGTGGCAGGTACTTCCTTAGACAAGACGTCATGAACTCATCAGAATTGTATGTCTATTGGGTGCTGGGTGATAACCTCTATCAGACAAAGACATGCCTGTTAAAAACCACAAAGTATAAATGGTTAAAGAGCTTTCTTTCACACAGTAGCCACTTCTGGATGGTTCTTTGGAGAAAACAATGTTTGAAAAAGAAAGATTTTACTGCCAGATGCAGGTTTTGGCATAGATATCCTTAATGATGTTAGGGTCGGTCTGAAAGTATCTACTTTTGATTTTGTTCCCATTCAACATTTGTTTCATCCAGCTGTACTGGTGAACCGTCTTCAGAGAAAAGTGCACAACGTAAAAGATAATGGAGTCCACCCGTTGAACAAAACACGGCAAAACAATGCAGTGTCAGTTAAGCACGCTCTCGTAGGAAGGATTCCGCCAAACCTGGAGCAGGCCTGTGGAGAGCTTCTCTTTTTGAAAATCATCCTACTGGCTTTCTGCTCATTTTTATCCACAAGAAAAAAATAATTATGAGTTTCTAAGTAATGAGAGCGAGAAGCCCAGGCAAAAAATTTGGGCCTGCCAATGTAGGGAAGCAAGAGAACGCAGAAAAATGACTTGGAGAAGAGGGTGCTGGGACCAGAAAGAGAAGTCTGGAAACGTGGAGGGTCAGGTTGAGAGGCTTTTTCTTAAAAAAAAATCAAGAAGAGATTCAGAGAATGCAAAAGGGAAAGAAAAACAGCCGGGTCCCTCTGGGAGCTCGCTTTTCCTGAGTCATAAAATCCTTCTGGTTTTCCTTGTCTGGAATCACTGTCCACAGTGCTAGAAACAAAGTGTTCTTATTTTCAGTTTTGAAAAGATAAACTGCAAAAACAATTTTAGGGTAGTTTTTGTACAGAGGAGAGAGATTTTTCTCTGCACCAAATTAATTAGGATATCAGGGAAGGGGATGAACTCTAGGGGAGGAAACCAGTGGTGAGGATTGTTCCCAAGACTTTCGGTCATGGCTGTCATTCCACCAGCTTTCATCTTCCCAGGGAAACGGTTAAGAATATGTCCACTTTTGGAGCACCTGGGTGACTCAGTCGGTTAAGCGTCCAACTTCGGCTCAGGTCATGATTTCACCGTTTTGTGAGTTCGAGCCCCGCATGGGTCTAGCTGCTGTCAGCACAGAGCCCACTTTGGATCCTTTGTGCTCCCCCTCTCTGCTCCGTCCCCAGCTGTGCTCGCTCTCTCTCAAAATAAATAAATAAAAATTAAAAAAAAAAGAATATGTTCACTTTTGTCAATAATGTAATACACTTACCCTGATCAGCATTTTGTAACATATATAATTGTTGAATCACTATGCTGTATGCCTGAAACTCATTCATTCTAGGTCAACTATACCTCAACTAAATTTTTAAAAATTGAAAAAGAATTCAAAGAGTATGCTTGCTTTAGAGTTGATTCGACTGAATGGATCTGTAGTGAATATTTATGACTGCCTTCCTGCAGATCCAGAGGACTACTTGGCCCAGGCAAATTTTCTAAGGCAGAGCCGGCACTTTGATCTTCCGGGGGCTCTGACATCTGTTCTTGTCGGCCCCACATTCCTATGCTCACAGCAAGTCTTGTAGCAAGACCACGGAACAGCAATCTGAGGCCCCAAAACTTGTCCAAATCTAACAGAGCTGATATTTACACTTACTGAGATAATAGCATCTCACTAATGCAAGTGAAGAGGTGATCAGCCCATTTGGATTATAAAATATTCTTGGGGCACCTGGGTGGCTCAGTCGGTTAAGCGTCCCCCTCTTGGTTTCAGCTCAGGTCATGATCTCATGGTTCGTGGGTTCAAGCCCCATGTTGGGTTCTGTGCCGACAGCCTGCTTAGAGCCTGGAGCCTGCTTTGGATTCTGTGTCTTCCTCTCTCTCTCTGCCCCTCCCCCACTTGCACTCAGTCTCTCTCTAAATGTTAAAAAAATAATAAAATATTCTACGTGATGTGGAACAGAGAATTCTGTTTTAGACATGAATCCTACATTTCTCAGGCTTGCTGGCCCTTGGATACAGTATTACAGCCCAAGTTATGATGGCGCTTGGCCCCCACATGGGACTTTAGCTACCAGCTCCTCCAAAGTTCTCTCTGGTTAGCAAACTGGTGTCGGGGTAGTAGCATCTCATGGGGCCTTGTGAGAAGCCCACCATCGGTCACTAGCTCATCTTAAGCAACTGTGAGGTGCTGGTGCCCACTTTGAGAGCCCACTCCGAAAGGCCTGCCTTCCTCTGCAGAGCCCTCGGAATGCCAGAGCCAATCCATTGATCAGGGAGGCTAGTGTGACCCACACGCGATATCTGACAGCCTGGGGCCAGAAGCCACCTGCTGGACTCCAAGCCTCCAAGATCTTTCATGAGAAACAGCACCAGCAGCCGCTGTGCTGAGCTCCTGCATGCGGGGATGTGTTTGGAAGCACCAGGACCACAGCAAGTTACAGAGAGTGAGGACTATTTGGGGGAGGTAGGGAGGCCTCCCCCCCAATGCAGTTGGGAGATATGGCTCCGTGCCTGTCTCAGTCACCCACAGGCTGGCTGACCCGTACTGGTCACCTTGCCTCTCTAGGCCTCGTCAATGAAACCAGAGTCTAACTGAGCAGGTACCTTAGGTCCCTTAGAACTCTACATGCTCTAACAATTTTCTACCTTTTGATGAGAAAGCTTTATACATGTGAGGAAGGGAATGACAATTTTCTAAATTTATACGGCTTTAAAAAAATCTTCTTAATGTTTATTTATTTTTGAAAGAGAGAGAAAGAGACAGAGCACAAGTAGGAGAGGGGCAGAGAGGGAGATACAGAGTCTGAAGCAGGCTCTAGGCTCTGAGCTGTCAGCACAGAGCCTGACGTGGGGCTGGAACCCATGAATCGTGAGACCATGACCAGAGTCAAAGTCCGGCTTAGAAGACTGAAGCACTCCTGCACAGCTTTTAAAATATACACAAAACCTCAAGAGGAACGAAACCATGACCACACAAAAACTTGTGCATGAATGATCATAGCAGCGTTCTTCATAAGAGCCAAAACAAGTGGAAACAACCCAAATGTCAACTGATGAATGTGTAAACAAAATACAACATATCCATTCAATGGAGTATCATTTGGCAGTGCAAAGTAATGAAGGGGGCGCATGGATGGCTCAATCAGTTAGGTGTCCAATTCTTGATTTCTGCACAGGTCATGATCCCAGGGTCATGGGACCGAGCCCCACATCGGGCTCTGTGCTCAGTATGGAGTCTGCTGAAGATTCTCTCTCTCTCTCTCTCAGTACCTTCAGAAGTACTGCAACATGAATGAGCATGGCTAAGTGAAAGAAGCCAGCACACACACATGCACAAAAAAGCTAGAAACAAAAGGCCACATATTGTACAATTCCATTTATATAAAATGTCCGGAATAAGCAAAATCAAAGGAGACAAAGTGGGTTAGTGGTTGTCAGGGGTGCCTGGAAGCGGAGCATGGGGAATAAAGGCTAACGTGTCAGGGATCCCTTTTGTTTAATTGTTTCCTACAAATATACCACGTTTTGCCTATCATCAATTCAGGGACATTTGAGTTGTTTCTGCCTTGGGGCTATTACTAATAACACTGCTACTATCATTCATCTAAAAGTTTTTGTATGAACATACGTCTCCAATTCTTGGGTATATACCTATGAGTGAAATTTCTGAGTCATACGGTAACTTTATATTTAACTTTTTAAGGAACTGCCAAACTGTTTTCCATGGTGACTGTACCATTTTATATTCCTAGCAATACATGAAGGTTCCAGGCCAACATCCATGCCAACAGTTACTTTCCATTAAAATTTCTTTATTGTAGTGTCTTAGATGTGAAGTGGTATATCATGCAGTTTGATTTAAATTTCCTTGATGACCAATGATGTAGAGTATCTTTCCATGTGCTTATGGACCACCTGTATACTGGAGAAGCGTACATTCACATCTTTGCACATCTTTAAATTGGGTTATTTTTCTCTTTGTTTTCCTTAAGGTTTTAAGTAATCTCTATACCCAACGTGGGGACTGAAGTCACAACCCTGAGATCAAGAGTCACATGCTCCACCAACTGAGCTAGCCAGGCCCCCTTTCTCTTTATTGTTAAACTGTAAGAGCCTTTCATATGTTCTCAATATTGGACCCTTATCAGAGATAGGATTTGCAAATACTTTCTCCCATTTGGTAGGTTATCTTTTCACTTTCCTGATAATCTTTTTTATTTAATGTTTATTTTTGAGAGATAGAGACAGAGACAGAGACAGAGACAGAGACAGAGACTGAGTGGGAGAGGGGCAGAAAGAGGGAGACACAGAATCTGAAGCAGGCTCCAGGCTCTGAGCTGTCAGCACAGAGCCCAACGCAGGGCTCAAAACCACGGGCTGTGAGATCATGACCTGAGCCAAAGTCAGACACTTAACTGACCGAGCCACCCAGGCGCCCTATAATCTTCTGACATGCAGAAGTTTTTCATTTTGATGAAGTTCAATTTATCTTTTCTCCCTGGTTATCTGTGCTCTTGGTCTCATAGGGGAGAAACCATTGTCAAATCCAAGGTCACAAAATTTATACCTATGATTTCTTCTAAAAGTTTCATAGTTTCAGCTCTTCCATTTAGAGCTTTGATCTGTTTTGAATTGATTTCCATGTATGGTGTGAAGTAGGGTTCCAGATTCATTTGTTCGCATGTAGATAAGCAGTTATCCCAGCACCATCTGTTGAGAAAACTATTCTTTCCCCCATCGAATGATATTGACTATATGGCTGAAAATCAACTAGCCATAGATGTATGGGTCTATTCTCAACTCTCGGTTCTATTCCATTGGCCCATATGCCTATCCTATGCCAGTACTATACTCTCTTGCTTCCTGCAGCTTTGTAGTGGATTTTGAAATCAGGGTGTATGAGTCTCCAACTTTGTTCTTTTTCAAGATTGTTTTGGCTATTCTGTGTTAAAAAATTTCAATACATCTTCCATCCACATTGTGAAACTGTTCTCTTTCTGAGAGGTGCCCCACAGAGAGAAGTAAAAAGAGCAAACAATGTTTTAATACCTTTACCTTTAGGCTCTCACTTGTCTCATTTGGCTATACTACTTGGTCTTAAAATGCAAAGGGATCTTTCTCTTTCTCCACATTTCACTTCATTATCCCCATGGACTTGTACAATATTTCTCTATTTGTAAAACCCAGAATCCACATCCATATAAACATGGTAAAAGTTACCTATGGTCCCTTTCTGCCAATGTCCTGCTTCCTGGGCAAATTGTGTGAGGATTCCAAAGGGTTGGAATCCCTTAGTGTCTTATATTTCTCATAAAGAACAAGTTTAGGCCTTTGGCCAATTATTTCCATTGGATCAATGTCTATAAGAAGTTTAACTCTTTCTAGAGGATTAAAACAAACAGCAAACAACAGTTACAAAGTGAAAGCAAGTAAAAATCAGAGGGGTGTATATTTTAAGAGCCAGAGGCAATGTACATTTCTGAAAATTAAATATCCGTTTCTTTTTATTTGAAATCAAACAGAAATAAAGTTTTTCAACTATCCAGCCTTCACAGGTAACATGTTATATGGCCATAGACCCTGGAAACAAGTGGTGTGTTTGGCAAAATAGAAATGTGTGTTTTTCTCTGTGAACTGATCTTACAGTCTATACTCCTGCCCTTTTTGTTTCTGATAAAGATGTTCATCTACAGATAAATATACAAGTATAACAAGGGATTTCAAGAATGTTATGGAAAAGCAGTAGGTAGTTCGCTGATCTACTATAGGGGCACACAAAGCACTGAGTGCTTTCTGAAAGTTATAAGTTTAACAGCTATATTGGGGGCAATAGAATTGGTTCTAAGGGGCTTTTCTGCTTTAATTGGCTTTTTTAGAACTTGCCGGAAGGCCCACAGAACAGCAGCCACACAAGAGCGGAGCAGAAGCCTGGGGAAAACCTGCTGCTTCAATTGCTCCCTAAATCCTTCCATCCTTGAGTGCAGAACTCACCCCCACCCCATTAAAGGAAGAAATCAAGTTCTGGATGCAAGGCCTGTATTTATTGATTTTATTTATTTATTTTTATTTTATTTTGTTTTTATTTTTTGAGAGAGAGAGAGAGAGCAGGGGCGGGGACGAGAGAAAGGGAGAGAGAGAGAATCCCAAGCAAGCTCTGCACTGTCAGCACGGAGCCCGACATGGAACTTGATCTCACAAACTAGGAGATCATGACCTGAGCCACAAAGTAAGAGTCAGATGCTCAACCAACTGAGCCACCCAGGCTCCCCACAAGGCCTGTATTTAAAGAGGCCCTGAGTTTGGGCACCTGTGAATCCTTTATTCCTTTATCCTCCATAATAGAAAGAGCTCTCAAGAAATTCTCAGAGATGAGGGGCTCCTGGGTGGCTCAGTCTGGTTGAGTGTTGGACTCTTGGTTTCAGCTCAGGTCATGATCTCACGGTTTTGTGAGTTTGAGCCCCACATCGGGCTCTACACTGATGGTGCAGAGCCTGCTTGGGATTCTCTTTCTCTCCTTCTCTCTACCCCTCCCTCACTCACGCTATCTCTGTCTCTCTCAAAATAAACTTAAAAAAATTTAAAAAAGAAATTCTCAGAAATGAAAATCACTTTAGCCGAGGAACTTCAGTTGGGAGAGATGGGATGTATTCGATTTAAAACAGAAAACATTATGAGACACCACAAATCTGTAAACCCATAACCTCATGGGACAATTGCACGGGATAAAACATAGCACAGCCTTAGTTTACAAATATATGCTTCAAATAGCAAGTCAAGTGCAAACAGACTAGCATGAGCTGGGGGAATTTAATATTATTACCTAATCCTTGAGAGTAAAAAAATAGGCAAAGTGTTGTAGTTGCTACCCCAGTTGTAAGGTTAGGACTGATTTAGAGGGAAAAAGGTGTATTTTTAGATTCTGTTTCATAGGATATCCAATAATATGGCAAACATTGGGATCAGATTTGATGACAATAATACTGGCCACGAGAGAGCAGCAGATGGTGTGATGCTAAACATGTTTTGGGTGTGTCTCATTATTAACACATTCTGGAATAGCAAAGAGAGGTCAATAGAGGTACTGACCACGTACTATTTCATAGTAGCTGTAGACCTTGGTTTGCTGCTCTGTGGCCATTTAAACTCTTTGGCTTGAAATTTTTTAAGGTCCTTTTTCGTCCTTCCAACTTTGACCATATCACACTTGCAAGTGTAGGGGTTGAGCTCTCTCAGAGATGGTAGCCCCTCCAGCCTTCCATCCTGATTGCCCATTGGCTGCAGACTGACACTCACCCAAGAAATTTTTCCTCAGGGGTTTGTCTTTCTGAATTCTTTCGAAAACCACACTCCTAGAAACAAAGTCAAAGGAGACCAGAAAAACCAGCCTGCTTGGGAATGACCTTCAACTGTGGATGGCAATCACTACAGGGCCCAAAGTAGCATATTATTCTTCATCTCCACAGGAAAATGTCAGACTGAAATGCGCTAACACCATAGGAAGTTTTTACATTAAACATAAACCAAAAGCTTCCTAACAACCACCACAGGTTTGCTCTGATGTCACACAGAGAAGGTTCTAGAACTTCTCTTCAAACCACTGACACATGATGATGGGGTCTGTGAGGTTTATAGAGGTCTATTAAATCACATGGAAGGCCTAGAACTGTGCTGTCCCGTATAGTTGCCATGCCACATGTGGCTGTGGAACCCTTCAAATGTGGCCAGGGTGACGGAAGCATTGGGTTTTCCGTTATACATCACTTCAATTAATTTAAATTCTTTTTTAGATTTTTCAATATTTATTTTTGAGAGAGACAGAGCGTGTGTGGGAGAGGGGCAGAGAGAGAAGGAGACACAGAATCCAAATCAGGCTCCAGGCTCTGAGCTGTCGTCACAGAGCCCGGCATGGGGCTCGAACCCATGAACTGTGAGATCATGACCTGAGCCAAAGCCGGATACTTAACCGGCTGAGTCACCCAGGTGCCCTGAGGGAAAAAGTGTTACATTCTTATTGGACAGTGCTAGTCTATAGGACAAGTGAAGATCTACAAATGCAGGAACAGCAAAGCTGCGGCAGGCCCAGATGGGAGAAGTGTTTGGGGCAGGAGTTAGAGAGCCCATTATTTCTTTGGGTTTTGTCCAAGGGCCTAATTTCTTTCCAACAACTGTGAAAACTGAAGATGTTTAACGTTTGAATTTTTTATTGTGCAACAATGTGTAAAATGTTCATATTTTGCCAACTGGCCTTCCACCCCTGAAATAAATTCTTCAACTAGGGAACAGAATAACTTTCATGCACAAAGGTCTGGGGCAGCTTTGCTTATCCTGCAGGCCCAGAATCTTGGGCAAACCTGGAGTTACTGCCCTCGCTAGTCCACAAGTCCATTCGGGCCAAGTGCTGTCTGCAGGCTGAATGAATAACCTCTGGTTTATACTGGCACTACAATTTTTCAAGTGTAGATGTAGCCGTGATTAATGAAATGTAAGTTCATTTTAACGTGTTACTGATTTCGGAGTAGTTCAGCGGTCATTGTGTATTTTCCCAATCAAAAGAATCTCACAGCCAGCTGCTCACACCTGGGGCCTGAGGAGCGTTGGGTCTTTGCTAGCTCATTTGGTGTGCTTGTGCAAATTAGAGCAAGGCACGCCAGGGGCTTCAGCCCTGACGCATCCCCACAGTCTGACCTGCAGGGCAGCTCGCCACAGCCCTGATACATTTTACATTCAAAAGTTCTTTACATTTGAAAAGGCTTCACTATACCCTGAAGAATACCCAACAACTAGCAAATAAGAAACGGATGCTCCCTCTCCACCCACCCTCGCCATTGTCCAGGACCAGAGCTCATGCTTTTGCCCTGGAGGCTGGTGACGTATGCTCCCACGGGTCCTGGCCAGGTCCCAGGGCTTCGGTGGGCGCACCATTGGCACTCACACCGTCCGTCCCCATGGGCACCACAGTTCCGTTGCCCGAAACGTTCTGCAAGGAGCAAAGTTGGAAGGAAATTGGACTCAGGATCCTTTGACCTTTGACCTAGGAATTCACAGAGGAATTTTTAAAGTTGCTATTTCTTCAGAATGCATTAGAATTATTTAAATTTAGACCAGGGCTTTTTTTTTTTTTTTTAATGTTTATTTATTTTTGAGAGAGCGCAAGCAGGGGAGGGGCAGAGAGAGGGGTACAAAGGATCTGAAGCAGACTTGGCGCCGACAGCAGTGAGCCCGATGCGGGGCTCGAACTCATGAACTGTGAGATCACGACCTGAGCCAAAGTCGGATGCTCAGGCGACTGAGCCACCCAGGTGCCCGTAGACCAGGGCGTATTAACCTTACCATTATTGACATTTTGGTAATTCTTTGCTGTGGGGCTGTCCTGTGCATTATAGGATCCCTGGCAGAATGTCTGGTCTCAACCCATCAGATGCCAGTAACACACCCCTCCCAGTTGTGAATCAAAACTGTTTCCAGACATGGCCAAATGTCCCGTCGAGGGTGAACTTGCCCCCGTGGAGAACCACTGATTTAGAATATCAGAACGTCATCTGTGACATTAGCTCAATTTTACACTTTACATACGACTGCTGCAAGCATGCGACTTTGCCGTCTGACATACCTGACTTCAAATTCCGACCCACACGTTACTAGCTGTGTGACCTGGAACAGGTTGCTTAACATCTCTGTACCTCGATGCCATCACCTGTAAGATGGGGCAGTACTATGCTGTCCTCATAGGTAGGCTGAGAGGATTAATGAGCTAAAGCTCCTAACAGATGGTCAATAAAGAGCAGCTACTGCACTCCAAAGCCCCCCTTTGCACTGGCCGAACACCAGATATCTGTGGATTTACCCAACATCAAGCTTATTTCCGATCTCTGTGTTACTGTAGCAACGAAGCACCAGACTCTCAAGTCAGGATAGTAGGGTTTGAAAGGGCCGGACTACTCCGGCCGACTCCATCTTATTCTGTGTCCTTCACCTTGACCACGCCTCCTCCCCTTGAGTAACCTCCCGCTCACCCGTTCAAACTTCCCGATCAAAACATCCCCGGCGACCTGCGTAACAGGACTCCGACCCTTCCCCAGCCAATCGGCTGAGGCCACAGCCATTACCTCACCAACTGCCCCTAGGCCCCAATAAAACCTTTGCCCTTTTGAAACTCGCTCTCTCTCTCTCCAGTATCTCACCGCTGCCTCGGTGCAGGTAGGGGATTGAGCTCCAGCTAGCTGGAATAAAGGCTCTTGCTTTTGCATTGGACTCAGCTCCCTGGTGGTCTTTGGGGATCACGAATTCTGGGCATAACAGGTTCACACTCCAGTTGCAATCTGGAATGAGTCACTTAACCTCTGAAGCCACAGTTTTCAAAAGAGAGAGAATCACTCTCCCTCATGAGGTTGCGAGAGGACAAAGTCACACGTTCAGAGGCTGAGCGTATTAATCGCCGTCAGGTGCTGCTAGCCTGCACCCGACTACTGGTAAAAACAAAGGAAGATGTTTTATAAAATTGCAACGAAATCACAGTCTTTCTCAACCTCCCTCCTCTGCTGCTGCCCCACCCCACGCCACCCGACCCCGCCCTGGGGAAATCCGCTGGAACCCCAAAGCCCTCACACCTCATTTTGGGATCACATCAGTTCCTCATGGGTACCTCTTGGAAACGATCTTCTCGTGTCTGGAAGTTCTCAGTCTCCGCTGCCTGAGCTGTTCCCATGCCCACTCTGAAGACCCCCAGGCTCTTGCGGTGGGGAAGCCCGATTTCCTAACGCTGCAGTCTGCCCCGCGGCTCCAGGGTCTCTGCCGTCTCAGTGACCCCACCTGTGAAATTGGAGCAAGGCGAGCATCCATCCCTCCAGGAAGCTTTGAGTCACTTGGGACTGCAGGTGCTCCTTAGTTGTACTCCGCTGGGCATTTCTCTAATCATTGTAATTCCACCGCGCTTTATTTATTTTTTAATGTTTTATCGACTTTTGAGAGAAAGAGCGCGAACAGGGGAGGAGCTGAAGCCGACTCTGCGCTGACAGTAGCAAACTCAGTGCTGGGCTTGAACTCACAACTGTGAGCTTATGACGTGAGCCGAAGTCAGACATTCAAGCGACTGAGCCACCCAGGTGCCCCTAATTCTACCTCACTTTAAAATAAACCTGCTTCGGGGCGCCCGGGGGGCTCAGTCGGTTAAGCATTGGACTTCGGCTCAGGTCATGATCTCACAGTCCATGAGTTTGAGCCCCGCATCGGGCTCTGTGCTGACATCTCAGAGCCTAGAGCCTGCTTCTGATTCTGTGTCTCCCTCTCTCTCTGCCCGCTCCCCCGCTCATGTTCTGTCTCCGTCTCAGAAATAAATAAGCATTAAAAAAATTTTTTTTAAATAAACCTGCTTTTTCTTTTAATTTTTTTTAACGCTTATTTATTTTTGAGACAGAGACAGAGCATGAACGGGGGAAAGGGTAGAGAGAGAGGGAGACACAGAATCCAAAGCAGGATCCAGGCTCTGAGCTGTGGGCACAGAGCCCGACGCGAGGCTCGAACTCACTTGACTGTGAGATCACGACCTGAGCTGAAGTTGAAGGCTCAACCGACTGAGCCACCCAGGCGCCCCAACATGCTTCTTTTTCTAAACCATGAACTCCCTTAGGTCAAGGACTGTAGCCCATAGATATGTATATCCCATGTCATAATTCTTGCCACAAGGCAAATCCTCAAGGAACATGTTTTGAACAAATGAGCTGGGGAGTGTGGGGCATGCGATCACTTGGAAAGCTCTAAGTGTGACAGGGTGGGGTTTCTTCCCTCCTCATTCTCCTCTTGCCTCCACTCCCATTCTCTGCTGGGAAAATATCTTTTGTAAGAAGATGCAGAGAATGAAACTCTGTTCATGTAATAACTCATGGATACTGTGCAGCAAAGAGGCTAATATTTGCACAATAAACATGATTTGATCGGGGGGGGGGCGCGGGATCTGGTTTCTCTGGGAAGAACCTAATGTATCTGCTGCTGCCCCTTTGGGCTGAATATATGTGACTCAGGACAGAGGGCCCTGGGAAGGGTGGGTCCAAAAGGCAGAGGGGACTGTGGGGTGACAGGGCCACAGGGAGACGGGAAATCCCAGGTATCCTCCAGGATGGACTTCGATATGGGCTGGCAGGCAGCACCCTGATGGGAAAGGAAACCAGTATCTGGCACCATCCCCTAGGCTCTGTGAGTCTTCATGCATAAGCACCTAAAAGTAAGATTTTTCTTTCTAGAAATCACCAAGCCTGAAACTTACCACCGTCACTTAAATAACCAAATAACCTGACATGAGTAAGAGATTGCAGTCAGAAAACAAAGTTGGTGTTGTGGTTTATCTGATGTGGTTCAGAACCGCCAGGGTGTCCTTTTGGGTTATATTTAGAGAGTGATGGTTTTGTTGATATCTCCAATCCACAAGACCACAGTCACAGCCCTCTTGCCACAATTTATAGCCAAGTCAAAACGTAGATGCCTAGTCCCAGTCTCCTTCCTCCCCACTTGCAAAAATGAGAAAGTTTGTAATTTTACTGGAGGTCAGGTAGATGAACCAAAAAGTTTCATGGCATCGTGCCAAGGACGGTGGCGTAAGAAACAAGTCCTTAATGAACTCTGCCAAGAATTTGCAGTGTGACCTTCCTAACGTCACAACTCTTCCAGACTTCAATTTTCTAAACACGTTCAATAGAGCTATTATTACTTATATGGAGTTCACAGGGATGTTATAAACTGTTAGATTCAAAAACATATCAAATGGTTAGGTGCTATGCACTTTCAAGATACTTCTGCTACCAGTTTGGTAAATAACTAATGTGTGAAGGCTCCTATTCATTCTGTGGGCTATATATTAAGTGCTTAATTACAGCAGTTGCTAAAGTATTGGTGGAGAGCCAACGGTGGGGGGGGGGGGGAGCGTCATGGGGGTGGGCAAGAGGAAGGAATATGAAAATGAGAATGAGATGTTCCTTTGCTTCAAGGATCCCCTCTCCCAGGAGAGACAGAAGCACTAAGTTTCAGGCAGAATGAGTCGAACACCAAAGCAAACAGACGAAGTGCTTCTGGAGGGAGCACCCTTCTTCTCCCACGTGTATGGCTGCCATTCCCACGCCGGCAGATACCGAACTCTTGGGAAGCCAGTGGAGGTACATGGATTTGGGAGAGTAAACTCTATTCACTACAGTTCTTCTTTTGATGTAAGTTGTATCCAGAGTTAGACTAGTTAAGCAAGATGGTTTTGCAGCTATACAGAGAACCTTACGGTCAGTAGGTCTGATTCAGAAAAAAAAAACCCAAAACCCATTTCTTCTCAAGCAGAGATGAAAGTGATCAGCAACAAGCCCATCAGGGATGCACGAGGCACTATCTACCTGGTGGCTTGCAGCAACATTTTTGCAGGATGGACTCAGGCACCTGTGTGAACAACAACAACAACAAAATACAGAATGTGTTCAAAGACTGGGAAACCAGAGGGAACAAAGAAAGGCCATTTGGGAAAAGTGCTGCAGGTCTTTGCGAAATAGTCTCAGCTCTCCTTGGAGGCTCAGGGAAGATGGTAGACAAGGTGAATCTGGTCTTCTCCACTGCCTAGCACTCGCTGGGTCTCAACAGCGTCTGCAGTCCTTGGGACTAACCCAAAGCTTCAGTGGAGGGAGTGGTGAAAGACCCCCCCCCCCCCACATCATCTGCCCACAAATACTTGTCACATCCCAGTCATTTCAGATCCAGGGCTTCTCACCATCTCCCAGCGATCAAAAGATGACTCCAAGCTCAGACATTTTGGTTGGGAACATCTGTTCCCTAACCTCCCTGAGTTTTCATTTGCTCCATTTCAACTTGTAATTTTGATCTGGTCTCTGAAGCTTGCCCTAAAGCTCCCTCTTGGGTGTGCTCAGGACCATTTATAGATGGAAGTCCTGTGCAGCTCTTGATTGTCTGTCAGGCAAGCTCTTAGCAGGGACTGATAGGTCATAAATGTCTGCTGTGGGAATAAAGCTTAACACATATGTTGTCCTTTCCAGCATTCCTTCAGTTATTTTCAGGGAACACCCTTTTGTTCTAAAGTAGTGCATCAGCTGGGACCCAGCCTTCCACACTGCTTTAGAAGCATGCCCTTTGGGTCTATGTCATTCTCTTCCTCCTTCTGATGTCCTTGTCTCTAGAATAGCATCTAGAAAACTGGTCGTGGTTGCACATGCACACCAAAACCCCAGGCTTTTAATTCAGATTGAAAGGAAGAGCCTCAGTGTTTGCTGTATTAGATTCCTATGCCTACTCTAACAAATTATCACACACTTGGTGGCCAAAAGGTCAGAATCTACAATCAGGTTACTGAGCCAAAATCAAAGTATTAAGAGGGCTGCACACCCTTTGAAGGCTCAAGGGGAGAATCCTTTCTAATCCTGTCTAATCCTGTCTTCTCCAGCTTTTAGAACTGTGCTCCTTGCATTCCCTGGCTTTGGGCTCCTTACTCCATCTTCAAAGCCAGTAGTGTAACGTCATTGTTCAATGTCCTGTTTCCTTCTTCTGAGTCAAATCTCCTTTCACTTCTCTCTTACAAGGACACTTGTGATTGCATTTAAGGGCCACCTACTCTGGCCCCTGGCTGTTCCCTCCTCTTCCCACCTCTTCACCAGCACATTCAAGAGCTCACATTCACATGTGGACACGGACCCATGCCTCCCTCCTAAGCTCCATCCTCCCTCCCCTATAAAGAGCTGCGCCTCAGCCACCCTCAGGCCTAGGGTTAGTGTGGGGAAGTAGGTTTTACTTCCATAAATGGGCTAGAAAAATCTTAGGGCGGAAAGCTGCCACCACAGGGCAAAAACGCTATCGAGATATTGTAATGGAATCACGAGTAACTCGTTATATCACCTGCAGGAAATTACTTTCCATCTGATGCCAATATCACAAACTCCACTTGCCCCCCAGACCCTTTGCTTCTTACACACACAAGTTAATGATTACTATCTGGTTGTTTTCTCCACGTTCACGTGTGTAAGATCTTGTTTTCTTCACGTTCACCACACGGGTAATATCTTGTGAGCTCAATAAATACAGAGACGAAACTGCTGTTTGGGGCTCTTGTCTCCTCCTGGACATTAGTCTCTCTCATTTTCATTTCTTTTTTTTTTTTTAATTTTTTTTTAATGTTTATTTATTCTTGAGACAGAGACAGAGCGTGAACAGGGGAGGGGCAGAGAGAGAGGGAGACACAGAATCCGAAACAGGCTCCAGGCTCCAAGCTGTCAGCACAGAGCCCGACACGGGGCTAGAACCCACGAACTGTGAGATCATGACCTGAGCCAAAGTCGGACGCCTAACCAACTGAGCCACCCAGGTGCCCCTCTCCTTCTCATTTCTGCGTCCACTCTCTTGCTGGACAAGAGAGAACTTCAGACTCACAGTCTGCGACAGGTTAGTTCATCAGCAGCACTACTTGACAGGCAGACTAGAGAAAGGACTCCCTGATTCTCTGGTGAAGAGCTACTTTTAGTTGAGTTTTAAAATTGTCCACTCTGGCACACCTGGGTGGCTCAGTTGGTTGAGCATCTCTTGATCTCAGCTCAGGTCATGATCTCACCAATGAGCCCCACGTTGGGCTCTGTGCTGATAACGTGGACCCTTCTTGGGATTCTCTCCCTTTCTCTCTCTCTCTCTCTCCCTCTCTCTCTCTCTCTCTCTCTTACTCTCTCTTTACCTCCCCTGCTCACATGCTCACCCTCTCTTTCTCTCTCAAAATAGACATTTCAAAAATTGTCCACTCTACTGGGGACCTATATTTTCGGTTAAATGGTAAAATACCATTAAAATGTTTGAGAAGTATAAAATTGCCATAGAAAGTACTGAAAATTTACTCTTACTTTCTGTATTTAGTTCGCCATGGACCAGTAGTACACAGGCCATACTTTGTGTACCACTAACTAGAAGATGAATGTGGGTGAACCAGTGTTCTGTGCTGTAACGGCAGGTATTTATTATTTGGTGTTTCCAGGGGACAAGAGTCTGTGCATGGCTTAGCTTGGTCTTCAGCTCAGGCTCTCACCAGGCTGTAATCATGATGTCAACCAGGGCTGGGAGACTCATCTGAGGCTCAGGGTCCTCTTCCAAGCTCACTGGTTGGTGGCAGAATTCAGTTCTGTGAGGCTGCAGAACTAATGGCAACTTGCTTCTTCAAGGCCAGGAGGAAAATTTCTCATTAGGAAGGGCTCAGTCCCCTTTTTAAGGGATTTCACCTGATTAGGTCAGACCCACCCAGGACAGTCTCTCTCTTGATTGATAGGAATCTTGGGTACCGTCTTAGAATTCTTCCTACCACATTGGACTTAAAGTGGCACATCCTTTGTCTCTAGGACTCTTTCCCTCATGAAGAGAGGAAGGCCACAGTATGACCCTCAAAAGCTCAGGGCCCAGGGCAGGGGCCCCCCCATGACCCAGTTTCATAGGATTAGAATTGTGTCAGCAACCCCTTCAAAAGTCCAGATGCCAATGCAGAAAGACACTCCTCCCAAGGACTATTTGGTTGCTTTCCTTTCAATATTTCTTGCTTCTCCATAATCACAGTAGTTGTTTATGGACAACACAGGATTTTTCACAGCTGTATGAAATCTGTATTTCATAGTTCTGAAGTTGCCAATAGTTGGTTGCTTAGAGACTAACATTATCAATAAGAACTGCAGAGTTCTAATTCCATCTCTATCAGAGGCTGGGAATTCACTTGGGCTCCTTGTTTACATCACTGTGCCTTCCTAGAGATCACTGCAGGAGTAGCCTCTGAGCATCATTCTGATTCAATACATGGTAATATTGCTATACACACCATGGGTGTATGATGCAAAATGACTGGTTTATTAAACAGGCAGTTACACATTCAAGTGAATTTTGGCCTTCAATGTAATACTGTTAGAAGACCATACTCAGCGTGCTTGGGTGGCTCAGTTGGTTGGGCATCCAGCTTCGGCTCAGGTTGTGATCTCATGGCTCATGAGTTTGAGCCCCGCGTAGGGCTCTATGTTGACAGCTCAGAGCCTGGAGCCTATTTTGGATTCTGTGTCTCCCTCTCTCTGTGTTCCTTCCCTCCTTGCGCTCTGTCTCTTTCTTCTCAAAAATAAATAAACATTGGGGTGCCTGGGTGGCTCAGTCAGTTAAGCATCTGACTTCAGCTCAGGTCACGATCTTGCGGTCCGTGAGTTCGAGCCCCGTGTCGGGCCCTGGGCTGATGGCTCGGAGCCTGGAGCCTGCTTCCAATTCTGTGTCTCCCTCTCTCTGCCCCTCCCCCATTCATGCTCTGTCTCTCTCTCTCAAAAATAAATAAACGTTAAAAAAAATTAAAAAAAATAAACATTAAAAACTATTTTTTTTAATTATTAAAAAAAAAAGATCATACTCTTACACTAATGAGGCTGCCATTGCACAAATCATTTTAGGAATTCCTCTTTGTAAAGAATCTCCAAAAGCCTGTGGCATACCCTATTTAATAATTCAGGGGTACCAAATCTTCATCCATTGATAGTGAATTTTATTTTGGGGAAGAACCATGTCATTTGGATCCAAAGGTCGTGATCAATTTGTCAGTGACCTGGCTGAATTATAAAAACAAGGTACATATAAAAGTCCTTTTTCCAAGTTGCTCAAACTGTTTGTCAGTTCACTCTCAAAGTATTATGTGCAATGACCAAATTATTGTGACTAAGACCATAGCCCACCAAAGTGACTTTGAATAACTTATGACTATTTCTTTATAAATCATAAAGGGGCTATCACATACATATCTATGAAAGAGACAGTGGAAATATTGTTTAGGACTAATTGCCATTAAATTAAAGAAACTGAGGCTCACAAAATATGTTTTCAAAAATCGTACAGCTGGTAAATGGTAGAACCAAGATTCAAGTTCAGATCCTCAAACCCCTAATCCAGAGATCTTACTATTAAACCAGCAAGGTAGTTATACAGTCTGTGTGTTCCCACTGTCCCCTACCATGCTCATGGCTGATCTTGCTAGTAGATGAAAGCACTCTTTCCTACTGAGCCAGATCCAGCTTTTTGGGGCACCAAACCAATGAATTGGTATTGATACTCAACTTATTTGTCCTTGTCCTTCTGCATTACATACCCTGTTGAAGAAGACAGCACTCATTCGAATGTACAGTTTCTGGTATGTTTGTTTAAAAATTAGCTACATAATATGCCAGTTAATGTCTTTGGCTCTTGGTATTTGTTTCAGGCCTTAAAACCTTATATTTCTCTCTAGAGACCCTTAAGAATTGCACCAGCCCACCAACACAAATGAACAGATCTATGAAAATCTTGTTTCCCCAAGTTGTCTATGTCTCCAGTTGGCTTACTAAAGAGCCACAGTCCAACGTGAAATCAATACCATCTGAAATGAAGCAACTTCCTGGCTTTCGACAATTTTAGGCTGTGTCTATTTCCATGTGTACCCATTTGTTTAAATTAGGTTGTTTTGTTTTTAAATTTGGGCTTAGTAAAGCAATCTGATAGTTTGTTGATGGTCTTAGGTCTCAATTAATGCTGATTTGCCTTTTCCAACTGCCAACTAGTTACTGACTTTACGCTTTTAACAAATGAGAGTTTTTCAAAGGGTTCCTGGGGACTCCTGCATCAGAACCATCTGGAGGATTTTTTAGTACCCTAGATATTGTCTGGTGTCTGATGGCATTTCTTTTTTTTTTTTTTTTTAACGTTTATTTATTTTTGAGACAGAGAGAGACAGAGCATGAACGGGGGAGGGTCAGAGAGAGAGGGAGACACAGAATCTGAAACAGGCTCCAGGCTCTGAGCAGTCAGCACAGAGCCCGACACGGGGCTCGAACTCACAGACGGCGAGATCATGACCTGAACCGAAGTCGGATGCTTAACCGACTGAGCCACCCAGGCGCCCCTCTGATGGCATTTCTTAGGAATATGAATTTTTAACAAGTTCCCTGGATGACTTAAGATTACTTAACAACCACTGCATTGTAGACAATTATGAAAGACTGATGCTCTTTCCAAGGGAAAATTTATATCTACATCTATATCTGTGTATTTAATTCTTTAAAGCTAGTGAATAGTGAAGAGCTGTGGACACAACGAAGCGTAAAAGAATTAAATTGCTCAGAATACAGGACACAGGGGAAAAAAGCATTGGAGAATTTGAAGATAGGTCAATATAAATGATCCAAAGAGAAGCACAGAGAAATTTTAAAAATATTAAAAACAAAAATATTAGAAACTCAGGGGACTATATCAAATAGTCTTACATGCATAGAATTGGAGTCCCAGAAAGCAAGGAGAGAGAAAACTGGGCAAAAGAAATATTTGAAGATAAAACAGTCAGGAATTTTCTAAACTGATAAAAGACATGAAACCACATATGCAAGAAACTCACCAAACTGCAAACAGGATGAATAGAAAGAAGATTGCTCCCAGGCACATTACAGTCACTGAAAATCAAAGATAGAAGACAAATTCTTTAAAAATAGCCAGAGGGGAATCCAGGGTGGCAGTGCCGAAGCTGCTGCTCTTACTGTTGCTCCAAAGTGAGCTAAGGACCGAACCCCTCATCATGTTGAAGCCGAGCTGGGCCACTCAGGCCCTCAGGAAGCCTAAGGCCAGCAGCATGATTCAGACTATCATGTGGGTAGCCCAGACCATGTCCAGGTGCCCAGGAGGCCCCATCCTAAGTGAGCGAGGCATCTTCATCAACCAGTTCTGCAAGAAGTTCAACGAGAAAGCAAAGGGCATCAGGGCACCTGGGTGGCTGAGTCACTTAAAAATCTGACTTAGCTCAGGTCATGATCTCACAGCTTGTGGGTTCAAGCCCCACACTGGGCTCTGTGCTGACAGCTCAGAGTCTGGAACCTGCTTCAGATTCTGTGTCTTTCTCTCTGCTCCTCCCCCACTCACACTGTGTCTCACTCTCCTTCAAAAATAAACATTAAAAAAAAGAAGAAGAAGAAGACAAAGGACATGAAAGAAGGCATTCCTGGGGCACCTAAGTGGCTTAGTTGGTTGAGCATCGGACTTCGGCTCAGGTCATGATCTCACAGTTTGTGAGTTCAAGCCCTGCATCAGGCTCTGTGCTGTCAGCACAGAGCCAGCTTCAGATATTCTGTCTCCCTCTCTCTCTGCCCCTTCCCTGCTCATGCTCACTCTCTCTCTCTCTTTATGAAAAACAAACATTAAAAAAAGAAGAAGATATTCCTTTGCCCACCAAGAATTTTGTGAAGCCTGACAGGACATGTGAAATCAAAATTGGATAACTCACTGTTTCCTATTTTCTGAAGGCAGCTGCTGGGATTGAGAAGGGGGGCCTGGCAGACAGGGAAGAAGGTGCCAGGCTTGGTGTATGTGTATGAGATCCCCTGAGTTAAAGCACAGGATGATGCCTTTGCCTTGCAGGATGTGCCCCTGTTGTCTATTGTTCACTGGCTCTTCCCATTCCCTGGGCCTTCGTGTGGCAAAGGACCTCAGTTCAGGAGAGTTGGCAGCTTTCCAGAAGAAGTGGGCCACATTCCTGGCTGCTCAGAAAGCAGCAGATTTTGGCAGCCCAAGTGGAAGTTGCCAAGAAGTGACCCCTGCCCCTCACACTCCAGGATTTTGAAGGAAGAAGCTAGAAAGGAAGCCAGTTGGAAAAGCTGTGCCAAAGGGGAGGAAGGGAGGTAACACTGACCTGATTATTATTTCCCTGACTTTAAATTATATATTTTTACATGTATGGCAATATCAAGGGATCAGGCCTCTGTCACACCCTCTCCCCAAAAAAAGCCAGAGGAGAAAAAGAGACACTTTATTTGGGGGGCGGGGGGGGAATTGGGAGGAGAAACACAGATGACAACTGACTTACACACAGAAATAATAGAATCTGGAAGATAATGGAATACCACTGTTAAAGTGGCAAATGAAAAAAATAACAAATAAAATGATTACAAATAACAAAAAAAGCAAATAATAAATAACAAAAAAAATTTTAATATCAACCTAGAATTATACATCCTATGAAAATATACTTCAGAAAAAGGGAGGAAATAAAGACATTTTCAAACAAACAAGATCTGACAGAATGTGTTATTAACAGATCTTACGTATTATAAATGGGCCATTTTGTTTACATCACTACAGTAACTAGAGATTTTTGTGAATTAAAGGGAAGTTATGCCAGATGGAAGCCTGAATCTACAGGAAGGAATGGGAAGTACTGGAAAAAAGTAAATATGTGGGTAAATAGAAAAGACTATCTTTCATTTTTTGAATCTTTAAAAGATGTTTGAATGTTTAGATAAAAATAATAGCAAGCCTTGTGGGATTTATATGTAAAACACATTAAAAAATGGTGCTAAGGAACGAAGGGGTAAAATGGAATAAAAGTGTTTTAGGGGTATGACTTCATCCATGAAGTGCCATAATATTTATTTAATATAGACAAGGATATATTAAAGTTGCATATTGAGGTCACTAGAGCCACCATTCAAAAAATAATAAAGGCATAGCTAAGAGCTAGTAGAGGGGATAAAATATTATTATAAAAATAATAATCAGTCTAAGAGAAGGCAAGAAAGAAGAAATAAGGAATATGTGAGACAAATAGAAAGATGACTTATCTCTGCTGATGTGAACTTTGATCACCTGGCTGGGGTCGTGTTTGTCAGGTTTCTGCACTGCAAGCTACTCTCTTCTTCCCACATTCCATCCTGGACTCTTTGAAAGGAAGTCATCATATGTACTCCACACTTAAGGGGTAAGGAGTTATGTTCCATCTCCTTGAGTGTGGAGTATCCACACAAATTATTTTGAATTCTTCTGCAGGGAAAATTTGTCTCTTTTCCTCCATTTATTTTTCAATCATTTATTCATATTAGTATGGATTCATAGGTATTTATTTACACTTTAGGTTATAATCTGATACTAAGATTTGTTTTATTGTTAATATTGTTCTAGCTTTGGTCGCTGGGAGCCTTTTCAATTGGTTCCTGGCTCCCTTTAACATACCCCTCACCTTTTTTTGTTTGTTGGTTGGTTTTAGCACTCCCTTATTTTCTGACACTATAGACCCCTCTTCTATATTACCTGCCCAGGGCTAGAAGCCTTCCAAGGAGCCATGGTTCCTTCCATTGGAGAAAGGTTATAGAAACCAAGATCTGGGTGGTGGGTGTGCTTGTTGCTATTGGGTGTTGTTGCTTCTAAGCCCTCTCAGCTGACAGAGCAAGGAAATGTATGTGGCATGCAGTATACTAACCAGTGTATTTATACACAGCTGCAAATTTTCTACATGTAATCTATGTGTGCCTGTATTAAGCTAAACATGAATTCATACTGATGTCTCCAATTCTCATCCAGTATCACATGGATCATTCTAACCTTGCCTCCTTAAAAGCACCTCTTTTTTTTTTTTTTTCAACGTTTATTTATTTTTGGGACAGAGAGAGACAGAGCATGAACGGGGGAGGGGCAGAGAGAGAGGGAGACACAGAATCGGAAACAGGCTCCAGGCTCTGAGCCATCAGCCCAGAGCCCGACGCGGGGCTCGAACTCACGGACCGTGAGATCGTGACCTGGCTGAAGTCGGACGCTTAACCGACTGCGCCACCCAGGCGCCCCAAAAGCACCTCTTTTAAAATGTCATTTCCTCTTCTGGTCCCTTCCTCCATCTTTCCCCTAAATTATTCCATTTAGAGATGTTTTACCTTATACAGTTGCTCAATAAAGTCACTCTCTAGCCCTGAAAAGTCTGCTTAGACATTTAACATGTGGGAGATCTACACAGCAATACATCCAACAAGTGCTGTGTAAGCTTTTGGCTCTACCATTTCCCTTCTGAGTAAGTCTTTAGAGGTATAATTTAATTGCTCGGTACCTCTAGTTGTCCGACCTATAAAAGGGCATAATATTTGACCTGTTGTCTCAGTAATTTGTTGTGAGGACCAAATATATAATGGGGTAAAAATAACTTCATAAAATAAAAAGCACTGAGAACAGACATAGAATTAGAGTGACTTTGGCCAAGCTCCTAACACCATATCTGACACCATGAGGAAGAAACAGGCACCATCTTATTTAATCCTCAAAATGGGATACCTTTTATCATCCCCATTTTACTAATAAGGAAACTGAAAAAATTAAGAACTTAGTAGTGGTAGTGATAATAAATAATTAGCACTTCCTGAGGACTACTGTTCCAAGTGCTTTACATGTATTAATTCATTCCATCTTAAAAAAAAAATTGTTTATTTATTTATTTTGAGAGAGAGAGTGTGTGCTGGGGGTAGGAGCAGAGAGAGACAGAGAATCCCAAGCGGGCTGCGGACCACCAGAATGGAGCCCGACACAGGGCTTGAATTCATGAACTGAGATTTTGACCTGAGCCAAAATCAAGAGTTGGACAACAACTCAGTTAACCATACAAGCTACCCAGCCATCCCTAATTCATTTAATCTTCACAACCTGAGAAAGCAATTTTCTATTAGCCACATTTTACAGAAGAAACTGAGGCCCAGAAAGGATTCCACAGCTAGTAACTTACAGGGTCGACATTCGAACCCAGTTCTTTCTCTCTCTCTCTCTCTCTCCCTCTCCCACTTTTTTCCAGGTGTCTCTTAACTAGCAAATGAAAATGCCTCTACCATTGCTCATTCTTTTGACAAAAATTTGAGAACCTACTATGTGCTGTTCATTGGCTTAGGCACTGCTGATCCAGTACTAAATAACACAAAACTCAGGCTCTTGTGATGCTTCTATTACACAAATATAAGGCAATGCTATTGTGTGAACATGGAAAAAATTATGTTTCTACTTAGAGTAGCCTCGTTCGTTTATGGTCACTTTTGAGAAGACATTTTGTCCTCAAGGCTTTATGCCAATAGTATTGTATGGAGCACAGTATGGTTTTTACTTGATTTGCTGTCTTATCTCAGAAGTCAGGAAACGGTGACTGCAGGTGGTGACTGCAGGTGACTCCTCAAGAACTGGAGTTGTTCTATTCACAAATTACACATCTCTTTCTTACTTTTACAGCACCTCTCAGCCTTTTCAACCTCAACTGTCCTCAGTGGCACTGCTTTTAGCACCTCCTCACTGAGAAGAGTTGGTCTCCAGGACTCCCTAATCAATATATACTTGTCCAGGGGTGCCTGGGTGGCTCTGTTGGTTGAGCCTCTGACTCTTGACCTCAGCTCAGGTCATGATCTCATAATGGTGAAATTGGGCTCCACGCTGGGCTTGGAACCTGCTTCCGACTCTTTCCCTCTCCCTCTCCCTCTGCTCCTCCCCCTGCTCACGCATGTGTGTGTGTGTGTGTGTGCTGTCTCTCTGTCAAAAAAAATCCATCAGGGGCGCCTGGGTGGCGCAGTCGGTTAAGCGTCCAACTTCAGCCAGGTCACGATCTCGCGGTCCGTGAGTTCGAGCCCCGCGTCGGGCTCGGGGCTGATGGCTCGGAGCCTGGAGCCTGTTTCCGATTCTGTGTCTGCCTCTCTCTCTGCCCCTCCCCTGTTCATGCTCTGTCTCTCTCTGTCCCAAAAATAAATAAACGTTGAAAAAAAAAAATTAAAAAAAAAATCCATCAATAAAAGAAAAAGAAAAGAACAAGAAGTTTTAAAATATGTATTAATATATTTAACATAATATATAAATATTTAATATATAAATATATATATTTATATATACATATATATTTATCCAGCCAAGCTGGGGCTAAACATAACACAAGACTCTGTTGTGACTGGATGTGATGCTCAGAACTGCTGCTGGATGAAGCCAACACAGAAATGGGGAAATCCAGAAAGCCACAGAGAAGTGGGGCCAGCGCCCCTGTGTACATTCGGTGGAGCTTGCCTAGTTTAGGGCTTGTTATGCAGAGCATGAATCCCCTCAGGGCTACACTGTCCTCAGTTGGGTCTGTGGTTACTTGCAGCTAAAAGCATCCTCACTAAGACAGCATCGCAAAGGCCTCTTTGTTATTAAGAACTTGTATGCCTGGGAATCTTCGCTATAAACCACCCCATTTCCCAGAGGTACTAGCCAAGGAATTCTCCCACAAACCAATGAAATTCTCAGTCTTTGTGGTCAAATGCCCTCTGTCTGCCCTCTTCTTTTCCTTAGCTTTATTCCCTTAGACAATTACTCAAAGACACTTGGTACATTGAAATCACTCTAGCATTACCAAAAGCTATGTGATGCTGATTGGAGACACTTGAAGAGAAATAATGCTTTGAACCAAAGCATGTTTCCTAGTGTTATTGAACAACACAAAAATAGGACCTACTTAGCCATATACCCCACTGTGTTATTCATCGTGTGGCAGCTTTGGTGAGTGCCAAAGTGCTTTTGGGGGCCTCCTGAGCGCGTCTTTCCTTCCCATTCCTTTCCTTGTTTGCATTCAAAAGAACTAAAAACAAACAAGGCATTTAATTACTAAGGGTTATTCATTATTTTGTTCAAAGCCTAAAAGCTTGAAAGAGTCAGAACAATTCATTTTCTGAATTCACTCATCACAGTTTCCAAAACTGCCAATGTGAGCCAATCTTTAGTACTTGTGGAGAATGTTCTTTCACGGTAGTGAAAGAGCCATAGTACCCTTGGACCAGTGTCATGAGATGAGCCTGTAGGCTGGGTCCAACAATTAAGTCTTTTTCCAAAGATGTGCAGATAAGACTGCTTGGGAGTTTGGAAGCAACTTTACTCTAGGAAAGCGGGTTGGTTCCAAATTAGCATAATGTTGAAATTTCCTTTGCCTACAATAGAAAGATGATGTCCCTTGCTTTGTCAATTCCATAAATTGTATTTATTCACTTTTGTCATAGTAGGTCCAGAAAAGTACAGAGAATAACAGAACCAGCAGTTATAAAATAACTATACTGATTTAACAAATGTAATATTTTGCCATATTTGTGTCATATATCAATATAATGATGGGTATCTCTATTTAACCCATGGAATAAATTAAGTTAAACCAACAGTCCATTTCTATTTCTCTCTTTAAGGAACACTTAAAAATAAACCTTTCACTTCTGAGCCTTTTGCAATCATGATTTCAAAACAGAAGAGACAGGTTCCAGAAAAGACCGTAAATATTTCCAATAGGACTTCAGTGAGTTTTGCTGCTGCCTGGAGGTGGGCTATGGCTGGCAAGGGATTCTGTGTGAACATTAATATAGGACACTGAGGAAAGATAAATGTCCTGTAAGCAGGAGAATGGCTAGATCTGAAGGTCATGAGCTTTAGGGAGATGGAATATCTAAAGTCACTTTTACTTTATTGATTTCCTTTATTTTTAAAAAAAAATTTTTTTTCAACGTTTATTTATTTTTGGGACAGAGAGAGACAGAGCATGAACGGGGGAGGGGCAGAGAGAGAGGGAGACACAGAATCTGAAACAGGCTCCAGGCTCTGAGCCATCAGCCCAGAGCCTGACGCAGGGCTCGAACTCACGGACCGCGAGATGGTGACCTGGCTGAAGTCGGACGCTTAACCGACTGCGCCACCCAGGCGCCCCTATTGATTTCCTTTAATGCAAACATATTCTGAGACTTCATTTTATAAATGTCTTCATTTAAAATAAAATCAATATGCAATTTGAATTGCAGAAGTTTAGAAACTACGTTCCTATCTGTCCCCCTATTTAGTTAACACACACTGTCACATCTAACCATTATGGGGCTTGAATGACTTTCCTTTCCTCCAAATAAGAACATAATAAAGTTTCCCCTCAGCTCCCATGCCAGCCATATTGTCCTGGAATTTCTTTTTAGAGCGTTTACAGATTTTTGTAGCTTTTCCCTGGTTTACAACCCTCTTAGAATAAAAGCAGAGTTCAAAACAGGGTTAAACACAATATGTTGACAAATACAGACCTACTTAACAAGAGCTGTCTCAGGAGCAGTCTACATTCGCAGGCAGGAAGAAAACAATCACTTGTTGATCTCACTTTAAAGAAAAATCATGCTTTTTCCCCTCTTAATGTTTAAGCATCATATCTTGGTGAAGCTTTAAAAATAAAAAATCAAGTTCTGGAAATAGGTAGTTGTGCCAGTTACACAACATTGTGTACGTACTTAATGCCACCGTATCGTACACTTGAATATGATTAAAATGGTAAATGTTATGTATGTTTTACAACAATAACAACTTTGTAAATTAGGAATCATAAAACGTTTAAAGAATAGTTGGATAATAGGTCAAATAAAGTGTAAAAAACTAGCCTTTTTCATGACTTCTGGGCAAACAGAAAGACTTTCCAAGTTGACAAGATACAAGTTCAGGTAGAGTTTACAAGCATCATCTGTAGTTCTATTTCTTACACATTCTGTGGATTGAAGTCCATTCACGCTTTTAGGTTTCTAAACCAGGAAAAGAGCAGCATATCTTACAATTAAAACTATAAGCAATTCCAAATTCAAAATACAGTTTTATTCGGCTTTTGGACAGCACCCTCTCTGCTGTTTTCTCCTATCTGGACAGCCCCATTCACAGTCATCTGGTCACCCAAGTTCCTTTGGCATTACTTGACATGTTAAAAATTACAGTTTTAGGGGAGCCTGGGTGGCTCAGTCGGTTAAGCGTCCGACTTTGGCTCAGGTCATGATCTCACAGTTCATGAGTTCGAGCCCCACGTCGGGCTCTGGGCTGACAGCTCAGAGCCTGGAGCCTGCTTCGGATTCTGTGTCTCCCTCTCTCTGTCCCTCCCCTACTCACACTCTGTCTCTCTGTCTCTTAAAAATAAATAAACATGAAAAAAAATTTTAATTACAGTTTTAATCTGTGTTAGGTCATACTTGTTTGCTTTGTTATGTTTCTTCTATGGGCACCTTGTGTAGACCAGTTTACCGTGGAAAAGCCCTAACAAAGCTGTGTATGGATTTTGTTAAACACTTAGCATCTGTTTCCCAAAATCCACTAGTAAAGGACTTGAGAAAGGTAATAAGGTGACCCGGTTCATTTTATTCTAATGACCTGTCGCCTGGGAAATGTGCACCTTGTGTGCGCCAGAAATATGTGACAATAACCAAATAGAAAAACAAGCCTTTAGAATTTCTCCCTGACATGGCCTTAGTTTACAACCAGCCAGTATATGATGAAAGTTTATGCTCCTTTTCCACATAAGTTATTTTTCCAACTGAAAATTGTTCCCAGCTGTCCTGACCCAGCTGTGTTGGCAGCCCGTGCTGTGAGGGCCATTTTACAGGTGATGAAGCCCGCAGACAATAAAGTTTACACAACTTGTATACAGCTGGCCTCCAATACAATGTTGGACTTCTAACACCACCCCCACCCCCACTCCCCAAAAAAGGCAGTGTTTTCCTGACACTTCACTTGGGGCACAGTTAAAAGTGGATTTCAGTGTTACAGACCCAAAGTTATGCAGGCCCTGGGTTTACGAAGCAAGAGTAAGATAAATTACCTAGCTTTCCCCTTCTCCTCCAGAAATCAGTCTGCCTTCGCTAAAAAATAGCTCCAGACCAGTAAGAAAATAATCGGAAATTGTCTCTGGGATTTGGCTCCCAGAAGAGGTAAGTCACGATATCCAAATGTACCCACTGAGTTGTCATTCACCTTTAGCTTTACACTGTCCTGTTCTAGACCGTACCAACTTCACTCTTTCCTTCACATTTAAATGAAAGGTCATTTTTCCGATGGAGAAGTGGGTGGTAAAATTAGAGTAATATTATGTCTCATCAGGAAGCCATAGAATAACCAAAGCAGTCGGTGATAGGGTGGCTACATGCCCAGGTTTCCTAGGATAGTGCCAGACAGTCTAACATATATCAGATGCTTCATTTGAAAACAATTTTTTAATGTTAATTTTTGAGGGTGGGAGGGATGAGAGAGAGGGAGACCTAGAATCCGAAGCAGGCTCCAAGCTCTGAGCTGTCAGCACAGAGCCTGGTGTGATGCAAGGCTCGAACCCACGAACTGCAAGATCATGACTTGAGCTGAAGTCGGATGCTTAACTATCTGAGCCACCCAGGCACCCCAGATGCTTCATTTTAAAACACATTATTAACAATACTGGAATTAAACACACTGGATGGGCTCAGTAGACCCACATTGGGCATTCTCAGCCTCTGCCAGTCTTTTCTTAATTTTTAAAAATTTCTTTAATGTTTTATTTAGTTTTGAGAGAGAGAGAGACACAGCGTGAGCGGAGGAGGAGTAGAGAGAAAGAGAGGGGGAGACACAGAATCCAAAGCAGGCTCCAGGCTCTGAGCTATCAGCACGGGGCCTGATGTGGGACTTCAACTCATGAACTGCGAGATCATGACCTGAGCCAAAATTGGATGATTAACCGACTGAGCCACCCAGGCACCCCAGCCTCTTCCAGTCTTGAACAGTAGTGTTGAGCCACAAGTGTGATAAACTGAGTTCTCACTTTTTCTCCTGGTAAAGTCTGAAAGATGACGGCAGTACTCTTTTCTCTTTTCCTAACCATTTCCTGACAAGGTGCAACTTACACCCCCTTTGAAGGACAGCATGGTAAAATGCAGTGTGCTCAGCCACCAGTTCTTAGGGACTCCGTGGTGGTGAGTGATCCAGCTGCTCACCAGCCCTCACTAGTCCCCCTGCCATGGGCTGGGAGGTCCATGAAGATGCCAGGCCACACAGCAGCAGGGTCAGCGGGAAATGTGCAAAAGCACAGGACAGCTGTAAGTGACACACATGCAGGAAATGGAAACTGACCAGCCCCGTCATAGAGCATAGACTGTAGCTTGAATACTCTTGCTTACAGTAGTTTTGTCATTACTATACAGTGACTCTACAACCATTATTTATTACATTGTTGGATAACATCTTTTCCTTTTGCAATAAACTCTTTGGGCAGCAATCAGCTTGAAAAGATCAAAGTACATATTTAGGGAAAAATTAAAACATTAAAGTTGGAGAGAAATGAATAACTTGAATAAAATACTGACATCTTGATTCTACTGTGGGGATATCATCATGATATCACTGGCCACATGAAAACCAGCAAACACAATTTTGCTGAAGAAACATCAGCTTTTACCTCAAAAGTTAATTGAATAAGTAGATGATGTGCAAAGATGGCAACCTAACACAGGCAGATACACAGGTGTGTTTGTGTATCAGTCTGCAAAGCTTAGCTTTTATTGAGATGCAACGACTGTTCTTCTAAACTCATTTCAGTCATTTTCAATCCTAATGTTTTTTGTGCCTGACTGAAAAATGGAGTATTATCTGCTAATGCCTTTAGCAGAAGTCGCACTACATAAATAGTAAAATGACCCAAGCTTTCTATCAGTCATTAGCTACCTCACATGAGAAATCTGTTAATTCCAATGATGATTCATTTTAAAAATAAATAAATAAAACCTAATTCAGGGAATAAAATTAACCTTTGGAAAGTTCATTCTGTCACGGGTGAAAAATCTGACATTATTCTGATGGCTATTCTAAATCCAGGTTAAAAATTCATCATTGAAGGGAAACTTTGTTTTTGAGGTGACAAATTTTGATGGCTAGAATCCTGGTAGAAACAGTATTCTTGCTAACGTAAGAACCCGTGGAACCCAATGTACTTCGACTAGGTAGTGGAACATGTAGGATTAGTGCTTTGGTCCAAACAGGCTGTGGTGGTCTACCAATGGAAATGGAAGCTAAGTTGACAAATTTTACACACACACACACACACACACACACACACACAAAGTAACCAGATCACAAAATTCTCCTTCGTGTCTACCAAATGACAGAATATCCGAGTCTTTGTGATAAATGATTTTCATAACATCACCCTAAGTGTCTTACAATGCTCTGAATTTGGGGCTGCATTTTGTTCAAAATCATTGGGAAGTCTTCAAAGTATTGAGTGAATGGAAATCTTTTTTTTTTTTAATTCAGCTTTCGAGCTTGAAGCTTTTGGAGAACTGTAATTATTGAAAACCAAGACAAATAAGCAAGACAGCTACATAATTTGTAGGACCTAGCACAAAAAAGAAAATGCCTGTTAAAAAATTAAGAATTTTAGGGGGTGCCTCGATGGTTTAGTTGGTTAAGCGTCCAACTTCAGCTCAGGTCATGATCTCACAGTTTGTGGGTTTGGGCCCCATGTCAGGCTCTGTGCTGGCAGCTCAGGGCCTGGAGCCTGTTTCAGATTCTGTGTCTCCCTCTCTCTCTGCCCCTCCCCTGTTTTCATTTTGTCTCTCTCTCTCCCTCTCTCATACATAAACATTAAAAATTTTAATAAAAAATTAAGAATTTTAGGATGGCAACAGCAGAACAGTAAACCAAGTGTGGAGCCCTTCTAAGGACTGGCTTCTGTGTGACTACACAAGTCATAAGGCCATGAAACCAGCTCTCCATACAGGAAGACACTGAAATATATCCTGCAAAAGTGGGGTGGGGGCCACAATGAGTGCTCTAATGAAGTATTTTGAAATTCTATAATTGTGCACTGGAAGATCTCAACCTATGAGAAGAATATTTTGATGGAGCTCCTATTTTTATTTGGATAAATTTAAATTCTGTCCCAGAATAGAATGCAATTGAGAAGGCCTACAATTTTGAATCATCTAAATTTGGTGAACCATTCAAAAGAATCATAGAGACAACTTACTCAACAAGTTGCATCATAAAAATATTTGTCAAAAAAGAAGGAACTCTGAATAAAGGCCAAAATTACCTGAGAAAATATTCAGATTGAATTATTTATACTTTTCAATATTTTAAAAAGTTAGAACTGATAATAGCCTTTGTTTAGCAGAATTGCTCTTGGCTTACCAGGCACTTTAACAGCTGTAAAGAAAATATTTTCCCAATTAAATACATTATGATCTACAGAGAAGCCAATGTAAATAGCAGCAATTTCAAATTCCTTAAGCCACAAATGCAGACAATTTTGTAGAAAAAGTTAAAAATAATAAAGCTTTAAAAATACACTCTGCAAAGAAAATACCATGACAGTTAGGCTAAGAATTGATTAAAGTACCTAAATACATACCAAGAATAATTATTCTGCTGAAAATAAAATTTTTAAAAATTTTTATTTTTAAGTAATTGCTCCACCCAATGTGGGGCTCGAACCCAAGACCCCAAGATCAAGAATTGCACGCTCCACCACCTGAGCCAGCCAGGTGCCCTCTGCTGAAAAATCTTTCAGTGTTCAGAGCAATATAGAGAAAATATAGAGAAAATTTGCTTTAATGTACACAGATACATGTTCTTTCATTTCTTCAAAAGAACTCTGAATTTGAGAGGAGTCCCTAAATAGAATCAATAGGTCCACCAATGTAAGAAACCGATATGTTGAGGGGCGCTTAGGTGACTCAGTCAGTTAAGCGTCTGACTTTGGCTCAGGTCATGATCTCACAGCTCGTGAGTTTGAGCCCCATGTCGGGCTCTGTGCTGACAGCTTGGAGCCTGGAGCCTGCTTTGGATTCTGTCTTGCTCTGTCTCTCCCTCTCTCTCAAAAATAAATAAACATTTTAAAAAAAGAAACAAAAGAAACCAATCTGTCCGTCAGTAAGTAAATCTTTCAGAAAAGTTATTCTAATTGTTTTTATGCTCCCTCTTTGCTTCCAAAGCCTTGATTTGATGACATAATGCCATTACCCCAGTTGTGATAATAATGGCCACCACGTATTAAGCACTGGGGGAAGCCGAGGCTTTGTAGGCATTACCTAATCTGAACTATAAAACAAGCCTGTGACAGGTAGTGTGGGATCAACCAACTTAACCACGGAGGAAACTGTGCCTTAAGGTGGTTCGGCCACTTCTGTAAGGTCGCGCAGCTGGGAAAAGATCTGAGCTCTGGCCTCCTCCGACTCACAGACCGTGCATGACCAGCCATCCCTCAGATGAGTTCACCACAGATTCTGATTTAAGAGGACAATTGCCCAGTGAGTTTCTAGGAATGAACCCAGATCTCTGATGTAATTGTCAAAATGCTGCTGCCTCTAATCATGACTAATTTGTGGAGCTCATCACTGCTGATTAGTTCATATCTTCACTTTCTGGCACTGTTAATAAGGAATAACAGAAAAGGCCATTCAGTCTCCAACATTTGTTAATCACCAACTATATCTGTGCAAGGCCCTGTGAGGAACCAAAGGGAAATCAGATCTGGCTCCTGCCCCCTAGACCTTTCCCTCAAGCCAGGAGAGGGGTGACATGTGCCATTTAAGTCCCCTGGGGTGACAGGCCTTCACATGGCTCAATCCTACAGGGGCTCTCCTCTCTCATTCTTGGACCCTCCAGGGCACTGACCTGGCTTCTGCTCTTCTTCCTCCTCCACACTGAGTGGGCCACAGCTGTCTGTAAGCTCCTGGTTTGGAAAGAGGCAGAGAAAGAGGGAGACAGAGACAGAGACCGAGAGTAGCGGAAGACAGTGACCAGCAGGGTTGGGCTCACCCTTTCCCAGCTTGGAGGAGTGTGAGCACTGGTACGTTTGTCATAGATGTGAAAGTTTCTAGGTCAGTCTCTACTGTGTGTTAGCGGAAACACTTCCCCCAAAATACCCAGCATGGATGTCACAGAAAGACAAAAAAGTGTTTATCGAGTTTTCTGGCAGAAAAATCCCCCTAATTTATGAAAATTCTTCATGTTATCATTTCACCATTATTGTGTGCAGTGAGCTGTATCTTTATTGAAAAACAAAGACAAAAAGTTGCTTAGACAATTGGCCGAAAATCTCTGTTCCAAAGAGACTTAACAAATTGCGAAAAACCATGACAATGCATTTCAGTTGTCTACCCCCAAATTTACAGTATTGCACCAAATAGATGTGCTTTACCTTAACATATGTGATCTTTCCCTTCTAACAGGGGACATGATATGATGCTTATAGACCAAAGCATACTAATCAAGTTTAGATATGATCTGGATCTTAATCCACATCCACTGAGGACTTAGAACCATATTGTGCTACTTTATCTCTGAGCGGCTGTGCAGAGAGAAAAGGCATAAAATGGAATCTTTCTAGCTGGCGACTCGGTATCTCTTCTGTGGTATCCCCCATGGGCCTTACCTCAGCGTCAGGCTTCCAGCTATGACTAAACAAATAAAATTACTATATGATAGCACTGATACCAACCCGTCCTTGGCAGGCTGAAAGGGAGTTCTTGAAAAATTGTTAAAATTCTGCCTCCAAAACCTGCTTTAAGGTAATCCTGACAGAGGGCCGGAATGTACAAGAGGTGGTTCTTTTGTGGGGAAGGCAAAGAGAATTTTCAGAAATTCCGTTTCACAGCTATAAAGGAGATTAAGATCTGTTGCTTTTTTCTCTCCCAAATTAGCTCTTCCTGAAAATGTAAACAGATCTCCTTCAATGGCTTAAAACAAAAAAGGAAGCAGCTTTTTCTGGAGTTATCAAGCCATTGCCCATATGCCTGGGTTTAATGTGGCTCACATGCGGGGAGGGTGAAAAACCTAGGACTGTCCCCTCTTCTGATGTCCCTTTCCCCAGAGCCACAGTAATAGTGAGAACAGTGGATGCTGTGAGGCACCCCCCAGACCCCCCAGCAGAGCTGGGTGACTGGTAGCTGCTGAAGGCTCACAGCTGGGCCTGTCCTTGGGCCTCGCCTTTGGCTAAAGGGAGCCACCCGCCCAAGGCTACCCCTTCCCTGAGGGCAGCCCACGTAAGGGGACCGGCTGATGCAGGGATGCAAGGCCTGGCCGCCCCAGCCCTCTGGGGCTGGCATCTCGTGTTACAACTGCACGGTAGTTCAATCTCTCCCCCTGCCCAGCCCTGTGTCCCGGCTAGCTCATCTGTGTGACACCCGGAGCACTCCCCGTAAACCACCTGCACGCAGACCTCCACCTCAGGCTTCCTGGGGAACCTGACCCGAGACACGGGCCACGGACAGAGCACCTGTGACGAACCCATCAGGCACTTCATACGCTTTGTGTCTAACCCATGCAGCACCTCTCCCAAGGGGGGGTTATTAGCCTCATTCTATAGGTGATAAACCCAAGACTCAGGGATACAGCGTGTGTGCCTATAATCACATAGCAAGTGAGCCACAACTCAACATTTACAGGCAGCACTTCAACCTTAAAGTCCACACCACTTACTACATGCATGATACCATACTAGGCTCCAGTGGTTCCGATTATATTTTTATGGAGTGTAACTTTCATTAAAATAAAAACTATACTTTAAAGATGGAGAAAATAAATAAGAATAAATAATGTGCAGAGTTTAGTTAATAGCCTTGCACTAATCTCAGCTCCCTGGCTTTGAGGACAGACTATGGTTATATAAGGCATTGTCATTGGGGATGCTGGGTGACAGGTATAGAGGAACACACACACCGTACTATTTCTTTTTTTAAAAAAATTGTTTACTTATTTGTTTATTTTGAGAGAGAGAGCGTGAGTCTAAAACTATTTCAAAATAATATGCTTTAAGATTTCTTTATTATTATTATTTTTTTTTTTGAGAAAGAGAGAGAAACAGTAGACAAGCGGTAGAGGGCAGAGAGCAAGGGAGACACAGGATCTGAAGCAGGCTCCAGGCTCTGAGCAGGCTCCCACAGGTACAGAGCCGGACACGGGACTGGAACTCATGAACCACAAAATCATGACCGGAGCCGAAGTCAGGGCTTAACCGATTGAGCCACCCAGCGCCCACATGTTTAAAGATTTCTAAAGCAAAAAACTAATGAGACATAAGAGATTCTGATGTCTTAAGAAAAATGCTCCTCGAAGGAGGGAATTCAAAAGGTATTTCACAATAATTGCTCAAGAGTAATATTAATCAGCTATAAATAAGAAGTTAATCTAAATACTCTCCTATGATCCACTGAGGGCTGAGAGAGTCTTTTTCGCCTTTAAACTAATGATGTGAGATTAGGGTGGGCCCTAAGATTCTTTCCTAATTGTGGCTTCAAATAAAACAACACACTAGACAATAAAGCCTCTCCCCTTAGGGGCCCCTGGGTGGCTCAGTCACTTGAGCCTCCAACTTCGGCTCAGGTCATGATCTCACGGTTCATGGGTTTGAGCCCTGCATCCTGCCAGCTGCCGTCAGTGCACAGCCCCCTTTGGATCATCTGTCCCTTCTCTCTCTGCCCCTCTCCTGCTTGTGTGCCATCTCTCTCAAAAATAAGTAAAACATTTAAAAAAAATAAAGAAATAAAGCCTCTCCCTTTAAAGAGTGGAAGAGAATGTTCTCCTTACACCTCCTCTTTTCAAAACTGCTTCCTGACAGGGAATTCTAGGCAGAAGCAAGGGTGTGAAGATGGGGGCCCTGTCATGTTTGCCTGTCCCCCCTACTCTCTCCCGCCTGCCCTCCAGGGGGCAGGCCTCCCCGCATTCACCTGGCCTTAGGCTCCCACTGTCAGAATCCAAATCCCTCCTGGACCCTAAAGGAAGGGACCTCCCAACCAGCAGGTGTTGTGTCCCCAAGGCTGTGGTGCAGGGGGCTGCCGTCCGGGAAGTCAGCCCAGCTCCTCCTCGGTGAACCGTCAAATACACGGTGGCCATAGATGTGGGGGGGTGAAGTCCATGATGAGAACTGGAGGGAGACAGAGGACAGGTGGTTTGGAGCTCATACTGAGAGGATGGTTATGACCTGGACAGGGGGAGGCACAGGTAAAGAGAGACAACTTCATGGCCCGATCCCATTCATTCGTGTCTCCCGCCATCTCACCGGGAAAGCCTTTCAGTAGTGGGGGCTGTTACGCCCTTGGCAGTATTTCCAGGTTTTCTGAAATTCTGACTTTTACTTGAAAATTCAAAGCTTATCTTTGGCAACAAAGACTGACAGTTCTTTTCCTTGACAGCAAGTTCTGTTCATTCATTTCCAAGAAAATATCTGCCACATCCCTGAGTCTGAATCCCCGTGGTCTGTCCGTCACTTGCCCCTTCAAGTGAAGATGGTGCTCTGTTGACAAAGCAGCTCCTTCCACACAGGGGCCTTTCCTTGGTGCCCTTAAGAAGTGCCCAATGTGTACCTCCCACCTGGTCACACAGACACTTTCAAATATAGGCCTTCAAGGGTCAAAAATTAACAATTTTTACGGCCTAATCAAAGGCATTCTTAAGCAAAACTGGCTTTTTTTAAAATTTTTTTTTAATGTTTATTTATTTTTGAGACAGAGAGAGACAGAGCATGAATGGGGGAGGGTCAGAGAGAGAGGGAGACACAGAATCTGAAACAGGCTCCAGGCTCTGAGCTGTCAGCACAGAGCCCGATGCGGGGCTCGAACTCACGGACTGCGAGATCATGACCTGAGCCGAAGTCGGCCACTTAACAGACTGAGCCACCCAGGTGCCCCAAAACTGGCTTTTTAAGGAGTAAGTGATGATGAAGAATTGACCATCTAGTTCAGTTTGGTGTCACTGCCTGGATTCCTGCTAAGGCAGCTACAGTTTCACCTACCACAGCCGGTGTAGTGTCAGCACAGATGTCTTCCACACAGTGGAAGAGAAGAATAATGTCTCAGGAGAACTGCCCCCTGCCAGGGGCTTGCAGACTATGCCCTGAGAGCTGCTGTGGTACAATGATGGGGCATGGATGACATTTTGTTAGAAGCAAAGTAGATACACTGGCCCTTTTAGGCTAATACATGAAAGAGGGATGGAATTTTTGTGTGAGAATTAAAGGAAGATGATAGGTTGGGCAAAGGGAACAGCACGTGCAAAGGTTCAGAGGCATAGCAGGTGTGGTATGTATAGAGAGCCTTGTGTTCACACTGCAGGTGTCTGAGTGGCCAATCAGCCCTTACACTTTACAGTCTAAGAATAAAACTCCACTTATTAACATTTAACATGTACCCAACACGTTTCTAAGCATTCACTTAATCTCTGAAACAGCTCTATGGGGTTCATGCTACTATTATTTGTGGGGCAAGGATGTTTTACTCCCAGATGCAAATGCAGAACACATAAGCTGTTTGCTAAAGTCAAAAATGTGA
Source organism: Prionailurus viverrinus (assembly GCF_022837055.1). Classification (NCBI taxonomy): domain Eukaryota; kingdom Metazoa; phylum Chordata; class Mammalia; order Carnivora; family Felidae; genus Prionailurus; species Prionailurus viverrinus. The sequence continues at coordinate 114,352,422 of NC_062563.1, forward strand.
GCTTGGACATTGCTTAAAATAGAGTTTCTATTTCAAGGTAAATTTTCTTGTAATGTTACAGTTAAGAAGGAAAATAACTTGAACTGGAATTGATATTGTAACTAACATCCTGCTTTTAGGTTTGTGCATCCAGAAAACCACAATTGCTTCTTTTGTTGCTGTCCTTGCTGTGGTTGGTCAGTAATGTGCCATATTTATTTATTTTTTCTTCTTTCCTTTTAATGCCCTTCATTCATTTTTCCCAGGCCCACTTCTACCCCCTAGGGCTCTAGCAGCCACCAATCTGTTCTCTATATCTATGAGGTTTTCTTTTCTTTAGGATTCTACATATAAGAGACATCTGTTTGACTTATTTCACTTAGCATAATGCCCTCAAGGTACATCCATGTTGTCACAGATGGCAAGTTTTCCTTCTTTCTTATGGCTGAATAATATTCCATTTATAATAATACATAATGTATAATATGTATATATATTATATATATACACATTTTATATCTACACATTATATATATAAAATATATATATTTGCAATATTTATATATATATAAAAATATATATATTTGCTATATATATATATATATTGCAATTTTTTATCCATTTGGCCACCAGTGGACACTTAGGTTGTTTCCACATCTTGGCTGTTGTAAATAATTCTGCAGTGAACAGAGGAGTGCAGATGTCTTTTTGAGTTAGTGTTTTCGTTCACTTCAAATAAATATCCAAAAGTGGAATTGCTGGATCATGTGGTAGTTCTATTTTTAATTTTTTGAGAAACTTCCATACTGTTTTCCATAATGGCTGCACCAATTTATGTTCCCACAAAAGTGCACACAGGCTCCCTCTTCTCCACATCCTCACCAACACTTGTTACTTCTTGTCTTTTGGATGCTAGCCATTCAAACAGGTGGGAGGTGATATCTCGTTGTGGTTTTGATTTGGATTTCTCTGATGATTAATGATATTGAGCATCGTGTCATGCACCTGCTAGCCATCTGCATGTCTTTTTTGGAAAAATGTCTGTTCAGATCTTCTGCCCATGTTCTAATCAGATTGTTTTTCTGCTACTGAGATGTGAGTTCTGTATATATTTTGAATATGAGTCCCTTATCAGATATATGCTTTGCAAATATTTCCTCCCATTTAGTAGGTTGCCTTTTCATTTTGTTGATGATGCCATTATTATTATTGTCTCCTTTTAAAGATGAAGAAACTAAGACTAAAAATGACATTAAATAACTCACACCAGATACCACAGCTAGTAAATGACACATCCAGGACTAAGCACAGATGGCCCAACTCCAGAATCCGCTATGACAGACTACTTCCCATGAGGAAGAGAGATACTATCTACTTCTGATTTGGGAAACCCAAATTGGCCCACCTTGGCCACATTCCCATCTCTGGAACCCACCCTGTCAGGGGACACATGCCCACCTCCACTGGGATGTCTCCAGTCAGGAAGGACCACACAATGATACTATACAGCAGTGAGAATAAATGATCTACTATACCCAACAATATGGATGATGGGTCTTACTAACATAATCTTAGACAAAGGCAGACCCCAAAGAGCATATCCTGTATGATTCCATTTACATAAAGTTCAAAAAAGAAAAAAAAAAGAAAAGAAAAGAAAAACAAGCAAAATAATTACGTGCTATTATAAGCCAGGGTTGTGTCACCATTCTGGGATAGTGACCAGAAAGAAGATGGGGGAGGGACAGTGGGGAAGGGTAACATTCTGTTTCTTGATTGGTCACGCTTTGTAACCATTCATTAACCCATACACTTGTGCACTTTTCTGCAAGAGTATTTTTCACTTTTATTAACTTCAAAATTTTTTATTAAGTCTTTAGTGTAAAAAAAAAGAAAACTAGGACGAAAGACCCACAAAGGAGTTTTATTTCACTAGAGTGGCAAATGGACCTCTCTCGGAAGGAATAAAGGATTTAGGCCCCACATCCTGATGGATAGCTGGAATAAGAGTGAAATCCCAGGGAGGAAGGGGCATCGCGTTTCAAACGGTTTTAATGAACATTTGTTCAAGTTTCACACATTAGCATTAGAAAGCAGAAGGAAGGGTCCAGAACACAGAAGCGCCCTGTGCATGTGCCAGCTTTTTCCAATTAGGCCGAGGTGGGGGTGGGGGGTGGGGGGGGGGCTGCATGGGCTCCACCCGCCCACGGCCACCTTGGGGATGGGTGGGCGCTTGGCAGGGCTGGCCTAACAGAGCACCATGCCTTCCTGTAGCTGTAACATTCCTGGGAGCTTTGCTGCATTTTATAGGTTATAGATGGCTTCTCCCCATTTACACCTATGCCCTCTTCTTTAATAGATGTAAATATCTCACACTTGCCTTCAATGTTATTTGAAATTTCAAAATTAATTAAATATTATGACAAAAAGCAAAGCGAAGCCACGGGACAAAGTGCTGCTTTGTTTTCAAGCTGCCTGCGCAGACCTCACGAAGCCCCAGAGTGTGGGTTCTGACCCTCCCCTCTCCTCCTGTTGCCCCCTCGAGAAGCCTCGGCTTATAAATTACAAGCCTTTTCATTTCCTCCAAGGTTTTTGATGAGAGATTTGGGGATGCGGCCACCAGGTGGATGCTGCACTGAGCATTTATGAGCTCGTGGTGTGGCTTCCCAGAGGGATGAGGGACATACCTGGTTTCCTTCTAATAAAACCCACAACTCCTTACTTATTAAATAGGCATCATTTAATAGTAATAGCTAATATTTATTGGGTGCTTCCCGTGTGCCACACACAGTGTGAAGTGCTCCCCACGTGTTCCATCACTCCATTCTTACCACAGCCCCAGGAGAGGGCACATGATAATCTCTGCTTTGTGGTTGAGGAAACCTAGGCTCCCAGTGATCCCAGGCCTGCCCGAGGTCAGACAATGAGGAAGATGAGGATCTGGAACACAGGTCCCAGTTGAGCTGGCCCCAAGGTGCATGTCCTGATCAGTAGGCCTTGAACTGTTTGGTAGAGCTTGGATTAAGACCTTCATGTTCAACTGCAGAACCCCCGTGTGTGCACCTCTAATTATGAGAGTAATTGATGATTGCTTGGGCCCAGCTTCTGGTCAATGAGTGAGGTAAATGTGTGAAAAGAATGGCAAGGAACCCCCCAACCAGAAGGAACTCACTATGGAGGGGGAGGGTTACTATCTGAGTGACCCCTGACCTCTGTTCTATGCCAGGACCTTGACTGTCTAGGGATGACCTATGATGGGGACTCATATAGCAGGACTTCTGAGCAGGGCATTAATACCCTGAACACAAGAATGAGAACAAAATGGGGACTGAGACCCAGTCCTGGTTGGGGAGCCATCTGCTATCCCTTTCCCTCCAGCCCTGAAAAGTTGCTCCTGTTCAGCAGGGCCTCACAGCCATGCCATGCAAAGCCATGACCTTCTGTAAAAATCCCATGGGCTGATCTACCAGCCCCTGCAGGTGCTGAAACCCAGGATAATGCTTTGGCAAGACAACACTGGGCATGGGCTGTGCACAGGGACCCCAAGCCCCACTGTCCAGAGCAGTCCCCAGGCCTTCTCCAGGCTCATTCAGTCTGGCTGGCGCAATGACTTCAGGGGTGACACTAAGAAGATGTCCCAAGAGAGGGAATAAGTAGGTACTAAGGCAGCTCCAGTTAGTGGGTGGTGGTTGAGAATCCTACCAATCAGATTATTAAGAGAAATAGGACCTTCTCTGTGGCCTAAGATGATGACAGAAGATAAATAATTCCCCTATATTTATCAGTGGATGTGACTTTTGTATCCCCTTTCCAGCTCACTGAGGAGAAACTCAGGGCCAATTCTTCTGATTCACATAGAGGCCATGGTCTCTGCTGCAAAAGGGTTGGCATAGAGCTAAAGCTGGTCTCCCCATAAATGAAGGGCCTCATGTGGTATCAGAGAATGAGCTGGCTGCACTCCTCAGAGCTGTGAAGAATGGCTTCAGTCAGGCAGGCCATCAACCTGCATGGGCCAGTCCCAAACGTGGCATTACCTGCCTTCCTGCCACCATTTTGGTGACTGACCCACCACACTGCCTGGAGGTTAACCCCATTCCCTCCCAGGCTGCAAACTGACTCCAGAACACTGGGTCAGGATGGGCTGGTGGATCTGCTGCCTCTGGACAGTAACCTTTCATTCCTTGAAGGAAACACAGAAGGGAGACTTCCATAATAATGAAGAGGTCTACTACTTGAACCTACAGCAGCCATTGGACTGTCTCAAAGGGTTGTTCTCAACTGAGCAGACTAGCCTTTGTGATTTCTAGAGCCAGAAAGGCTGTCCACACATCCTGCGCAGAAGAAGGCTACACTCTGGATGGGTCAAGCTAGGACCTAAAAACCAAACACAATCTAACCACATGCCAGCTTCTTGCCATACTTACAATGAGATTTAAAGGAATAAACACACTTCGAAACAATTGGGTTCTCACAGACTTTGAGGGCTTATAAATCATTTCCTAAAACTAGCAAATGTGAATTATTCTAGCTCTTTGCTACTCAAAACATGGGCCCTGGACCAAGAGTGTGGGCCTCATCTGGGAACTGGTTAGAAGTACAGAATCTCAGGCCCTGCCTAGACCTACAGATTCAGAATCTACATTTTTACAAGATCCCCAAGTGGTTTGTGTACACATTAAAGTTTGAGAAGTATGGCTCCAACTCACCCAGAGTCCTTTTCTCCTTGCCAGAGTGTTTTGCTCCACTGTTGCCATACACACATTGTCAGATGCTAGAACCCTCTCTGTGTGGCCACAGATTTCCACAGACAGTCCTCCACATCATGCACAGGGACCTGATCGGTTCCTTCCAAGTTCCTGCGTTCCTCTTATTCTCCCCATATTCCCCTGTCCCCTCCTCTACTCATGATAGCACATTAGCCCTTCTGATCATGCTTCCCCACCTTAATATTCAGATTCACTCCACTGTCTACTAAGTGAGGTCCAGTCTCCCTGGTCTAAGATTCATGGATCGATTTATCATTCCCTCTTCATCTCACTGTACATTCCTTCCATGCCCTCAACTCGATTACCCTCCGCAGATTTCTGCTCACATGTTTTACAGGCTGTCAACACCCTGAAATTCACCCCTACTATTCCAAAGTTTTGGTGTCCTTCAACAGGCTAGCGTACTTCCTCTGAGTCGCCTTTCCAGCTCAACAATATCTCCTTCTCTGAACTCCCCCATCAGTATTTTCTTCCTTGTCACACTTGTGGCTTTTTACCTTCTGTTAGTGTTATTGGTATACATGCTTTCTGTCCCCTGCTACATATGAACACATTTAATTTTTTTAATGTTTACTTATTTTGAGAGAGAGAGAATGTGTGCACACGAGCAGAGGAGAGGAGGAGAGAGAGAGAAAGAGAGAGAGAGAGAGAGAGAATCCCAAGTAGGCTCTGTACTATCAGCACAGAATCTGACATGGGACTCCATCTCACGAACTGAGAGAGCATGACCTGAGGTGAAATCAAGAGTCAGATGTTTAACCATCTGGGCCATACAGGCGCCCCAATGTGAACACATTTATAGCAGAATCATGCCTTAATCATGTTTGTTCTTAACAAATATATTAACACAGAGCTGAGTGATCAAATAGACCTTTTGAGAAATACATAATTCACCTTTACCTTGTTTTCCTTATTTATAATATTTATAAGAACCTCAAATATTAGGGCTGTATTTAATATATAGTTAATAATTTACCTTTATGGAAAATACCAAAATTTATTTCCATGGAGCCATCTTGGAAAATCTAAGCTACCTGATCCCTGAACGGACATCCAATGGATGGTTGTTGAAGAATGTGCATATGAGAACACATTATTTTTCCTCAGTGGAGTGACGTGTTAATTCTTGGGTCTCCACTCCACATAAGCTGGACACTGATGTTTGAGAAGAGACAAGCATGTAGTTTGAGACTAATGGCCCAACAAAAGCAGGAATAAGAAGTTCCCACCTCAAGCAGACATGTGATGGGGGCTGGGAGGCAATGAGGCTGGTTTCCCTGCATGGCTAGTGGGTCCCTTTATTACTGTGTTGTCACACACATTTCCATCGGGCCTCAGAAGTGAATGTGCTCACTGAAGACTCCTCTTCCCAGAATGATTAAGGTTCTGCCAACATCTAAGCTGCCACTGAAAACTAAGACAATTTACAAGCAGTGGCGTGTGTTCTTACAGATGAAACAGGAACACCTACCAGATTCGGCGGCAAGGAGAAGTGGGGGAAGGGAAAGAAGGGGGAAAGGCAATCATAGTGTTCCCTCATTGGAGCTAAATTTGCCTTTGCCAGTTCAAAACAATATTTTGCCATGACCCTGTAGAGGAAACTTTTGTCTTGGAGCCCCACGACACAGAGTTACCTCTGTCAGGGGCAAGGAAGTTTCTAGGACTTCCCAAAGCTGAGGTAGCTGGGGCTCAGGTCTGTTCTCTCAGAACCGGGCTGAGCCCACTTCCTAACTTTGGAGAAGACTGAGATGGATCATTACCCATGCCTTGTAAATATTTTGGAACATGAGACTGCCCTGATCAGCTCGAACACTCCTGTGGGAAACTTAGAAGACCACAATTAGTCCGCCACGGTTAGCAGACAAAAATATCAGATTTTCAAAATCACTAAAGTCTTAACGAAATAATGAAGTAGAAAGTATATGCTTTATCTTTCTTTTTATAAAAGAGGATTCTTAAGATGCTAACTTCTCTTTTTAAACAATGTTGTAAAGCTTTAGTCTTATCTTAGCAGCAGATCTCCTGGGAAAAGCCAATAAACAAAACGCCTTCAATATTTTGTCATTGGAAATTCAGCTAGAAAAACAAAACTCAAGCAGTTTTAGTGTTTGGTCACTGAATAGACTCTGGTTTTGATTATAAACACCAGAAGTTTCAAAGATCTGTTTCTAGATGCCAAATGTATCCAGAGTTGGGACCAGGCGTCCTTGCACAGTTTGCTTTAAGAAGCACGGATGAGTCCGGCAGCCTGCAGATCCTACCTGTAACGAGCTACTAGCGGTGGAGGTTCTGGTTAATTAACAAGGAATTGTTTCCATTAAAACCTTAATGGAATTCAAATCAGCTCAATTAACGGCCAGAGGAACAGCCACAGCTAAATTACATTCCACTGTTTCCAATTAAGTTGGAAGCCTTGGGTGCGGTAACCACCAACATTACAAATTAGGAATCTTTGCCAAAAATGAACTCCTTCCACTTTTCTCAGACCATCAACAACCTTTGCTAATAGAATTAGCTCACTGAATGTGTATAGAGAAAAGGAGTTAAGCAAGCCACTTAAAAGCATTAATTTATTCATTGAAACCTTTCATGCCAAAGGCTGTGCTAGGTTCAGGTAAGACTCGCAATACAAGCCTCAGATGGGAGACCACCACCTAAGAAGAAAGCAATGCCTCGTGTTTATGGTTTCCCTTCCCAACACACTTGAGGAACCACTGGCCTTCTGAAATCCAAGAGAAGAACTATCAGACTGGCCAATCACATTGAACCCTTTGGCTCCTCTGCCACTGCTGGTAGCTTTGGGTCACTGAGGTCAAAATAACTATGATGTCACTATTTATAAAGTTGCTTCCAAAGACTCTTCTGTGCTCCACTCTCTCAGAGATGCATAACTCTTAGGGAAAAGGATGGAGTACTTGCATTGTAATAAATGTAGTCTGAGTCAGGAGGCTGTCAACAGACCACATTAGGAGCTCTGGGAAAGCCCATTTCTTTCCTGCTGGTATGTGTCCCAAATTGTGCTATTATCGATTCATGGCTATGGACTGAAATTCTTATTAAGGCCCTCCTTGAAGGGAGACATTTACTGTTACTCTCTATGAAACCCTTAAGCAGGTCTGCTACAAGGTAATTTTCTGACTCTTAACTTGCCATCCAGCCTGTCCCACCCCCTCCTTCAGACAAGTTTCTTTCTCCCCACTCCAAGTCCTAAGGCTTTGAAATAACGTCTTTTACCATATCATTAAATATCCCATCTCTCAAGTCCTTGGTCTACACTAAGATGTAAATGACTGATTTAAATTTAGTGTGTTACTTCTCAAGGGTCTTTTGTATTTACTAAGGATGCAAAGCCTGCATTTGGAAGAGCTCCAGCCGAAGGAGTTTCAGGAAGCAATCAGCTGTGGGCCAAAGATGTGGCTGCTCTTGATCTGTAAGCAGATTTTGCACAAGGCGGATTTTGGGAGCTGGTCTCCAAAGATGATCCCCAGTGAACACCTGGTATTCTCTCTTATGTAGTCTTAATAGGGCTCGCCTGTGGCTTGGAAGAGATTGTGAAGAAATGGCATTCATTGTTATTTAAATGTTTGGTGGAACTCCCCAGGGAAGCCCTCTAGGCATGGGCTTTCATTTGTGGCAAGTTTGTTGTTATTGTTGTTGTTACTAATTCAATCTCTTTACTATAATCACATAAGCCAATTTCTTATAATAATATATAAGTTATATATATTACACATATGTTACATACATCTATGTAGTATATACATATTACATATGTATAATATATGTATATAACATGTGTAATATATGCATCCATGTATATATACATATATATACACACACACACACACACATATGTTAATGTATAATATATATCACACATCCGATTGGTTCAGCTTCTCTGGAGAAACAGAGTGTATTCTGTATTCTCTGGAGAATACAGAAGTGACATCTGAACCAAACATTAGTATTGCCCGGCAGCTTCCCCTACTGTACTTTTAGGACTCCTGAGCTACCATATGAGAAACCACAAGGGGAAGAAGAGGACCAGACACCACATGAAGAGTGCACAAGACCCAGATACAATGGTGTCCCATTTAAGCCTCCAGATGACTCTGGCCTTCACCAGCATCTAATGGAAACCACAGGAGACGTGCCAAGGGAAATCAGAAGAAGAACTGCCTCACTGAGTACACTCAACACCCAGAATCTCAAGAGACAATGAAACGGTTGTCATTATACAGCACTAGGACAACAAAAACAAAACACATCACCAAGTACCATTAGGATTATTGGAGCCACATTTACCAAGGCTTTTGCTCTTTACTCTCAGACTTCCCATTTAGGATAATTTTCCTTTTTGTATAAAGTATATTCTGGGGGCGCCTGGGTGGCGCAGTCGGTTAAGCGTCCAACTTCAACCAGGTCACGATCTCGCGGTCCGTGAGTTCGAGCCCCGCGTCAGGCTCTGGGCTGATGGCTCAGAGCCTGGAGCCTGTTTCCGATTCTGTGTCTGCCTCTCTCTCTGCCCCTCCCCCGTTCATGCTCTGTCTCTCTCTGTCCCAAAAATAAATAAACGTTGAAAAAAAAAAAATTTAAAAAAAAAAAAAAAGTATATTCTGTAGAATTTTTTTTAGTGCCTGTCTGCTGGTTGCAAAACACCATCTTTGTCCAAAAATGTCTTTATTTCACCACCATTCTTAATTTTAATTTTTGTTTTAATGTTTATTTATTTTGAAGGAAAGACAGAGCATGAGCAGGGGAGGGGCAGAGAGAGAGAGAGAGAGAGAGAGAGAGAGAGACATGGAATACCAATTGGGCTCCAGGCTCCGAGCTGTAGGCACAGAGCCCGACGCAGGGCTCGAATTCACGAGAGATCATGACCTGAGCCGAAGTTGGACGCTTAACCGACTGAGCCACCCAGGTGCCCCTCACCACCATTCTTGAAAGATATTCTCGGGGCGCCTGGGTGGCTCAGTCAGTTAAGCATCCAACTTCAGCTCAGGTCATGATCTCACAGTTCGTGCATTCACGCCCCGCATCAGGCTCTGTGCTGACAGCTCAGAGCCTGGAGCCTGCTTCAGACTCTGTGTCTCCCTCTCTCTCTGCCCCTCCCCCACTTGCACTCTGTCTCTCTCTAAAAAATAAATAAACATTAAAAATTTTTTTAAAAAAGGTATTTCTCACTGGGCAAGAACTGCAAGTCAGCAGTTGTTTTCCTTCAGGACATATCAGGTGTTGTTTCACTGTTTTCTGACTTCTGTTGCTTCTATTAAGTCAAGTGTCTGGGAATGAAAGCTGGTGCAGCCACTGTGGAAAACAGTATGGCAGTTCCTCAAAAAACTAAAACTAGAACTACCCTACGACCCAGCAATTGCACTACTAGGCATGTGTCAAGGGATACAGGGGTGCTGTTTCGAAGGGACACATGCACCCCCATGTTTATAGCAGCACTATCAACAATAGCCAAAGTATGGAAAGAGCCCAAATGTCCATCGATGGATGATTGGATAAAGAAGATGTGGTACATATACACAATGGAGTATTACTCGGCAATCAAAAAGAATGAAATCTTGTCATTTCCAACTACATGGATAGAACTGGAGGGTATTATGCTAAGTGAAATTAGTCAGAGAAAGACAAAAATCCTATGACTTCACTCATATGAGGACTTTAAGAGACAAAACACATGAACATAATGGAAGGGAAACAAAAATAATATAAAAACAGGGAGGGGGACAAAACAGGAGTGGGGAGAAGAGACTCATAAATATGGAGAACGGAGGGTTACAGGAGGGGTTGTGGGAGGTGGAATGGGATAAATGGGTGAGGGGCACTAAGGAATCTATTCCTGAAATCATTGTTGCACTATAGGCTAACTAATTTGGATGCAAATTTTAAAAAATAAAAAATAAAATTAAAAAAAAAAGAAGTCAACTGTCACTCATTAACAAGGAATCTTGTCTTTTTTCTCTAGCTTTTCAGACTTTCCGCTTGTGTTTTATTTTCTGTAGTTCTGTTAATGTGTCTGGTGCGAATTTGTTATTATTGTTGCTTTTCCTTGCTTCATGTTACTTATTTTATTATTTATATCATTATTTATTATTAATATTTATTTATTTATCTATCTATCTTATGATTTATTTGGCTTCTTGAATCTCTTACTCTTGTTTTAGGAGTTTTTAGTATCTGTTAAACCTTTTCACTTAACCTTGTAGAGTAATGACAGCAGTATGGTATTGGCACAGAAATAGACGAATAGAAAGCCAGAAATAAATTTGCAATTATGACAGCTTAAATATAATTAAAATGATAGAGCAGGATGGTGGGGAAAGGATAAACTTTCAAAAGTTGTACTGTGGAACCAGGGTATGCACATTGGAAAAAAATAAATTTAAAGACTCAGCTCACATACAAAAATGAATTCCAGATAGTCCTAAATACTTTTCTAAGCTAATAAAGGAGATTATCTTCCCATTACGTCAAATTAGAAAGCACAACATATCAATTTGTTTCATTTTAGGTGATGTTAATTTTTTTTTCACTTAGATAATATTTGGGGTCTATCAGATTACTTCATTATGAAAGTATCTTAATTTTTTTAAGGATTTAAAAACACTATTGCTAAGCACTGTGTGTCTGTGTATACTATTTTAAGAACTACATAGGGAGGGGGAAATTGTTACTTTGCCTGCCCAGCATCTATTCTCTTTTTTCTGGCAACATAAACCTGATTGCTTTTGGAGAACCTCCCACCTCATATCCTAAATTTCAGTGGAGTTAACTCTACCCTTACCTCCAGGGATGGGCAACCTGAACATCATCTCCTCTGGCCCACTGTTATCAATTCAGATGTGAGACTGTGACCCAAGTCAAGCAAATCAGAGAAGTATTTTTGTCTTATTTTTTAAAACTCTTAGATGGTGTTTACAATATGCTTAGCACTGAACACTTTATAAGTATTAACACATTTCATATTTGCAATCCTATGGGAAGGGTAGTGCTGTCATCAACCACTATACAGATACAGGAGCTGTGGTCTGATAAGCAATTCATCCACCGTCACAGAGCTGCTAAGGAACAGAACTGGAATTTGAACCCGGGCAATGGGGGGTGAGAATCCATGTTCTAAATACTCTACAACATACCTGTTCTATGTGAACACCTAGAAAGGAGGCATTCTCTCTTCCACTGAACACAAGCCATGGGGCTGGGGTAGACAATGCCAGTAATAGAAACCTTCTTACCAGCAGATGGTTAAAACCCGTCTGAGCTTGGAGGGAGTATAAAGGAAGAAGGAGGAGAGAGTAGGCCCTATGACCCTCCTCTCTGAGCCCCTGGATCCAGACATGCATGAAAGTTTACCCCCAGACTTTATAGTTTCATGAATCTTCCCCACCAACCATGTGAATACACAAATAAACTTTTCCTTTCTTTAAACAATCTTACTTGGGGTTGCAACCAAAAGTCTCCCTCCTAATAGAATCTGTAAAGGACTTGAGTTATTTTTTAAATTACTCTGCTGAATAGACTGTATCCTATTTAATTGTGGCTCAACTCTGTGACTGAACCATGCAGGTCATGGCTTTCAAAGTATTTTACAATAACTTTATGAGCACCTGCTCAGGACACACACTGGCTGGCTTTCATCCTGTAGAAAAAGTCCTACAAGGAAATATCTTAGATGCTGAGGTGGACGTTTGCACATTGGAAGTTTACTGGGGAGTGCTCTCTGAAGCAACCCCTGGTAGACAGGGAGGAAGCAGGATGGGGCAAACGCTGAGGTTGAACACTGAGGCAGTCACAAGAAAGGCCCCTTGTGTAGAAAGTACTGGGCTTTGAACCCTTGCATCAGCCCGGGCCATTCTGGGACAGGTGTAACTTTGGTCCTCGGCCATGGGAGTGCCCAGGAGGGAACTGTGAGGCCTTAGCAACCAATCCTCTCAGCAGTGGGGAGTATGAATGTCTTGGTTGGGAAGGGGGATCTGGAAGTTGCAGTGCAGCCTCCATCACAATCCTTACTCATTTTACAGCCTGGATTCAAATCCTAGTCTTTCTGGCTCTAAAGTCCTGCTCATGTCGGTTGCACATCCCTGTTTCCACCACTGCTTGTTGGTGATTCGTTCTGGAAAAGCCGAGACCCCGTCCCTATGTCTAGCTTCCATACAAATATGCTTTCAGCCCACTCGCAGCTGGAGTTCATCACTGCACGAAATACTGCACCAGGTAAAAAGGGGTAGCTTCTACTGACAAATACTACTGCCTCTTGGATTTCCCAGGTAGCCTAGTAAGAAAGGGTTCGTATTGCATAGGAACTTACAGACAACATGATGGGGGCAAAAAGCTTCACAGGAATCTTTCCAGCTATACCAAGCACAAATAAACAGAAAGTGTTTTTACGCTTTGCCAACTAGCTCAGACAGAATTTAAGGAGAAAAAGTTATTAGGGTTGAAAGGAAATTGGCAAGAGATACATATGGCCTGAGGCATCTTTGTTCAAGAGTAGAACTGAATGTCCTTTCAATTAGCATGCTAATGCTACAGAAGGACCCTGTCCCTCACTCTTTCCCAGCCGACTCTGACATTTTTTTTTTTTACTATTTCTTTCTTTCTCTTTTCTCACCCAGCTTGTGCATACTTAGAATATGGCATCTGGGGGTGCCTGGGTGGCTGAGCCGGTTAAGTGCCTGACTTTGGCTCAGGTCACGATCTCACGGTTCCTGAACTAGAGTTCTGAGTTGGACTCTGTGCTGATGGCTCAGAGCCTGGAGCCTGTTTCAGATTCTGTCTCCCCCTCTCTCTGACCCTCCCTTGCTTGCACTCAGTCTCTCTCTCTCTTAAAAATAAACATTAAAAAAAATTTTTTTTGAAGAATTTGGCATCTGGCTCAGTGTCATGCTGGGTATCTATGGTTGTGCCTGCACGGTCCTTCCTCCTGTGATCTGTTTCCCCCACCACCCCAACCACTGAGGGATGGGCTGCTTGCCTTTGGGGGTATGCCCTTGACCTAGTCCTTCTTTAGAATATTTTGGCATGGAACCAAGGAAGGAGAGGCAGCTCCTCTTTACTAGTGAAGGGTCAGACATAAATCCAGGCCCACTGTGTGAAAAATAAAACCAAACTCTGAAGGCAACACACAGAAAAAGGGAGAGGAGAAAGTGCGGGTGGCACACTACCCAACTGGTTCCAGGGCCCCTGGACCAACCACAGACTTGCCCCACTGGAAACTGGTTATGGAAGCCCTACATCTGCTCCTTGGCCCAGGCTAGCCAGGCTTGGATTTCTATCTTCGGAGTTCTAATATATCATAGATTCATAAAAATAGGTGGAGCTTACAGAGGATATCTGGTATAGCCCTCTGACTCTGTGGTAGGGTCCCCTCCTTAAAGAAAAAAAAAAAAAAAACCTCAAGGCAACCTGGTTATATGCTTACAGGAGAACATCCCTCATGACCTTGTAACATGAGACCACTTAATTAGACTACATGTTTGTATGTTACCATATCTAGGAGACAAAGAAGTGAAAAATATATTAAAAAAATACTGAGCTATGTGGTGTTCAAGGGTCAGTTCTTCAGGTATGAACCCAATTGAGCAGTACCAGCAGGAATAAAATTTCTTCTGGGAAAGAAAAGCCTCAGTGTCATGACTCCCTGTGCGAGAATCCTGCTACATTAGTTGGGGACTCGCGCCCAGGATTCGGAGACCATGCATTTCCACCTCGTTTGCCACCAGGGATACAAACCTCAGGGCACTGGGAGAGGTGACCTCACCTAGCGCCAGCCTTACCTGGTGTCAGCAGACTGCTTGATCCACAGGAGACTAGCCCTCCTAGCACGCTGGGGCAAGGACCTCATGTGTGCCAACAGAACCTGTGAGGTCCAGGAACCAGCTCAGGGAGCACCCATCAGACCGGTAAGAACCCAGGTTTGTTTTGGCAGATCTGCCCCTAAGAGGCAGAAGGGGAGCCTGATCACCTCCCAGAATTGCCCGAGTAGTTCCAGAAGGGACAAGGAATGAAGCTGCAACTCTAAGGCCCTGGGTGCTGGGTGGTGGGTTGGAGTTGCCGTGTGACTGTGTGTGGGGACTTATCTCTCATTCATTTCCTGGGTCGATGACTATGATAATTAGAGCCTACTATCCCTGGTTATTCCACCTCAGAATGGGGACTTTAAGGAATATTCCCAAGCAGCTGCTGAAACTCCTTTTGTTTCCGGGAAATTCCCTGTCTTCTCCAGACTGACACGGACTCCCTAATTCCACTAGTTGAAAACAAAACAAAAGAAACCAGGAGTCTGCTCCTCTGTCTGAGTTGACAAGATTTAAAACTGGGATGGGGCGCCTGGGTGGCTCAGTCGGTTAAGCATCCGACTTCAGCTCGGGTCACAATCTCACGATCTGTGAGTTCGAGCCCCGAGTCGGGCTCTGGGCTGATGGCTCGGAGCCTGGAGCCTGTTTCCGATTCTGTGTCTCCCTCTCTCTCTGCCCCTCCCCCGTTCATGCTCTGTCTCTCTCTGTCTCAAAAATAAATAAAACCTTTAAAAAAAATTTAAAACTGGGAAATCTCTCTCTCTCTCTCTCTCTCTCTCTCTCTCTCTCTGCCTTCTGCTGGCACCTCTCCTCTTCTGCCTTCCCTTCCCCTCCTTTTCTGCATCACCTGGGGGGCGGCCTGCATAACTGGCTCCTCAATGCCTCAGGCACTATCAGCTCCTCCTCCCACCCTAGAGGTCACAGAGTGAAGATCGCCCCCTTCAGATTTCCCCACTGGTGCCCCAGGTAAAAAATAGACAATAGGGAACAAATCGATTAACTTTTAAATGGACACAGACAGAACAAATTTGATATTTAAATGGATTTAAGTCTGTTGGTTTAAAGTAGACATGTCTTTAGAGTTATCAGCATTAAATATATAAAACTTCTTTCTACCTAAGGTTTTCTAAAGGTCAAATAAGCTC
The DNA here is from genome assembly GCF_022837055.1 of Prionailurus viverrinus. Classification (NCBI taxonomy): domain Eukaryota; kingdom Metazoa; phylum Chordata; class Mammalia; order Carnivora; family Felidae; genus Prionailurus; species Prionailurus viverrinus. The sequence goes on from NC_062563.1 coordinate 114,368,118, forward strand.
TTATTATCTCTTTTGCAATTTGTCAGCAAAAAGGCGACTTAAAATGATGGTTAATTTTGTCTGTCTCAAAGTTCCCATGCATAATTGTTAAGATAGCTTTCAAAGTCTTTGGTAACCTAAAGCGTTAGTTAAAGTTTTGTTTGCATGATAACTGGAGATTGAATTCACTGGATATCTAACGAGATAAGAGGCTAAAGAACTAATTACTAGATGTAGGTTTGTGCTTCTGACTTGTTGCAGAGAAACTAAGGATATTTAGATCTGTGGGAAAGCATGCTTTATGCTTAATGGATTCATAAGTTTGCCATCTAAAAAAATTCTGATGTAACATAGAGTTCACCATTGATTACTACTTAGTTTTCACTGGAGACTAAGGTTTCTAAGAGTTAAAATTCTGCTAAATGTAGTCAAAACTGAAAAAATTAAGAAAAGCAACTCTGTATGCAGAAAAGTAGGTGATATGAAAGAAAGACATAAGAAATGGAGATATATTTTTGTTGAAGGTAAAAGAATGTAATTTTGTCCTAAATGAGACTGGTTATTTGGGGAGAAATGGCTTGGGACAAAATCTAAATTCAAAGAAAAGTTGTAGAAGGTTTGTGAAGTAAAGTCTTTAAAAAGAAATTTTATGTGTGGTCAGGACAGACTAAGATTAAAATAAATGTATTTTATTTTTTTTTTTATAAATTTTTTTTCAACGTTTATTTATTTTTGGGACAGAGAGAGACAGAGCATGAACGGGGGAGGGGCAGAGAGAAAGGGAGACACAGAATGGGAAGCAGGCTCCAGGCTCTGAGCCATCAGCCCAGAGCCCGACGCGGGGCTCGAACTCACGGACCGCGAGATCGTGACCTGGCTGAAGTCGGACGCTTAACCGACTGCGCCACCCAGGCGCCCCAAAATAAATGTATGTTAAAAGTACACTGGGTTAAGATTAAAATTCCTCCTCTTTTGATCCAAAGGCTGGGAAAATGATGGCAATACCCTTGAGGCCGGCCTCCAAATCCTCCACATTTGTGTTGTTCCCATTTAGCAGAAGACTGGATGCCTCTGCCATATGAGAGAGGGATGATATATGAAGGGCTTTTACTAAGATACATGGGAGCTATTTTACTAAACTTAGCCCATTGTATGCAGAAAGTGGATATCCACATGGCTTAAACATATTTATGTGGGCATTGTTGAAAAAGGCAGGGGAGGGGCGCCTGGGTGGCGCAGTCCGTTAAGCGTCCGACTTCAGCCAGGTCACGATCTCACGGTCCGTGAGTTCGAGCCCCGCATCAGGCTCTGGGCTGATGGCTCAGAGCCTGGAGCCTGTTTCCGATTCTGTGTCTCCCTCTCTCTCTGCCCCACCCCCGTTCATGCTCTGTCTCTCTCTGTCCCAAAAATAAATAAACGTTGAAAAAAATTTAAAAAAAAAAAAAAAAAAGAAAAGAAAAAGGCAGGGGAATAGACCTTGACTTTGGCCCTTTAATCCCCTCCCTGAACAGCCAATGATCAATATGTAAGTTACTATTGGGCCAAAATAAAATGAGTGCATCCTACAACAACCAGGAAAGTCTTGCTTGGTCACAGTCCATACCCCCAAGGTCCTGCAGGGGGGAAATGGAGCAGCAAGAAAAAAAAAAGGAAAGACCAGGTCAGCTCTCAGAGGTAGGGTCAAGCCTGGGCAAGAATGACTACTCCCAGCGCCTCACAAGACTGACGGGGCTTTGGCTGCCAGTCGCATAGCCAGCCAAAAACAAGGGGCCAGGAGATGAGTTTTCTCCTGGTCAGCTACAGGAAATTGAGATAAAGGACAACTTTCTTCATTTTTCCTATAGAGGGTAATTTCCCAATCAAGTCCATTACTCCTTTGGAATGCATTATGATTAATTTTCTTTTGCACAAAGGCTTGGCCCCAGTACAAATTGGAAGAGGGAACCTGGCCACCAAAGGGAAATATCAATGACAATACTATCCTACAATTGGGTTTGTTTTGCAAATGTGAAGATAAATGGGGAGAATTCCTCTGTGTTCATTGTTGCAGGGCCTTAGGAAAAAAAAAAACAACCGAGATATACGTAAGCAATGTAAGGTGGATCCTAATTTAATGGTAACCCTCTCTAAAGTCCAGCAATCAGGAGGGGAAACAACTAAGGGCCCCTTACCTGTACCCAAAACAGACCTAGAGAAGGAAGGATGAAGGGAAGTCTCCCACCTCAACCTCAACCTCCTCCTCCTCAAGTCCTCAATCCCTCTCTCTATAGATAAAAAATATATAATTCTGCTCCCTGCTACCCACCTTATCCAGGCCCTCCTTGTGATGTAACAGACATGTTTCCCTTACAAGAAGCTAGAATGCCAGAAGGAAAAACCTTTACATTACAAGGTTTAAGACAGATAAAAGGAGATCTAGGTAAATTTTCTGACTGGATAAGTATATAAAGTCTTTTCAGAATATTACGTATGTTTTTGCGTTGACTTGGAAAGATATAATGATTTTGTTAAATCAGACTCTTAATGAGACAGGTGCTTTGAAAAAAATTAAGGAAATCTAAGATTTAGCCCTTAAATTATGCTAAATTAGCCACTATTTTACAAACACAAAATGAGAGCCTGATGGCCTTCCTGGAGAGGTTGAGGGAGGCTTTCATTAAATATATGGTTATCTCCCCCGCCACTCCTAAGGCTGAGACGATTTTAAAGGACAAATTTGTCACTCAACCAAGCCCTAGATATTAAGAGAAAATGCAAAAACTGGCTGTTGGCCTGGCAGGGACCCTGGAGAAGCTCTTATGAGCTGCCAATTGGGTACATTACAACCAAGATCAAGAGGAGAATAAGAATAAACACACACACACACACACACACACACACACACACGAAAGGAGGCTTAAAAAAAAAAAAAGAAAATCTAAGGACTTAGTTGTAGCCTTATGTACTGCCAGACCGGACTTCCCGAGGTCCTGGCACCAAGTGCCATTTATATGGCCATTCAGAGCACTGAAATGAAAACATCCTCAAAGGGGACAACCAAAATGAAAACCCTGTAAGCCATGTCCCTTATGTGGAGACCATCACTGGAGATCTGAATGCCCCTGGGGACCGCTCTCTGTGAGGGCTCAGATAACCAATGTCCCTGGAAGGGACTAACCGGGGCCTGGGGCTCTTCACGGTGGCTCCCCTAAACCAACTGTCTATCAGAAACCCAGAGCCTTGGGTAACTCTAAATATAGAAGGAAAATTAGTTGATTTCCTTCTTGATGCCAGAGCTACCTTTTCTGTCCTCCTTTCTACTCCAGGCCAACTATCCAAATGCAGCATGACCATTAGAGGCATCTCCGGAAAACTTTTAACTAAATTTTTCTCTCAGCCCCAGAATGCGTATGGGAAACCTAACTTTTTCTCATTCTTTCCTGATGATGCCAGAGAATCTTACTCTCTTGCTACAAAGGGACATTGTAACTTAATTAGAGACTATGGTGCTACTGACTCCACGACAGATAACAATCATGTGAGTTTTCGGAAATTACTGGATATTGTAGGCTGTAGATACCAAGGTTCAGGAAAATAGTTTGCCTGCTATACCGAATATTAAAGGAGACTCAATCCCATCTACTCTCCCCCCAAAAATAAACTGGGGTCTGATTCCTAGACACTGTCTCCAGCCCTTGGAATGGTTACAAACAGAGCAGGGCAATTACTATTCCCAAGTTCACAGAGCTAAAAGATCATTAAAGCACAGCATCAGGACTTTCATTTAGGGAGGGACAAACTTATCAAATGGCCCAAAGGATGTTTACTGAAAAAAAAATTTGTCAAGGACTGTTCTGCAAGTAGTATCAGCCTGTGAAGTGTGTCTTAGGAACAATCGTTTCAACCACAAACTTGCTCTCCCAGGCAATCAAGAAACTGGAGGCCATCCAGAAAAGGCTGACCGTTAAGTTTCACTCATCTGCCAAGGTCAAAAAAATTCCAACATCTGTTGGTATGGGTTAACACTTTTACTAATTGGGTAAAGCCCTTCCCCATACAAGACAGAAAAGGCACAAAAAGTAATAAAAATTCTGCTTTATAAAGTAATACCCAGGTTTGGCTTACCTAAAAATTTACGAATTAATAATGGTAGATGGCTACCTTGACTCTTTCTCTAGTAGAAGTCCTGGCTCTTGGAAAACTTTTACACCTCAAAATAAAGCAAACTGTCTACTTATACTCAGCAAAACTATAAATAACACCTCACAAGCATTAGATGCTTTAAACATTTTTTTAAATTTAGTTAGAGCCAAACTCTCAGAAACAGAGCCACCATTAATTATTTACTGCTCCTCTATCACCTGGGTTATGAGAGATCCCCAACATGTGTTGTCTACAATGTCAGGGTCTCTCCTAGTTATTTGTCAGGTTTGGAAACTGTAGACATTATCTTAAGATGCCACCTTATTGGTCAGTATAATCTTTACTTTGTGTTTTTCTCTGTGTCTGCTAATGTTTATACTACCTCATGCCTGCCAGCCTTCCTGTAAAACCATACTGTGGGCCACTGGACTGACCCTTGCGTAGACTCTAACTGCTGTACCCCTACACCGTCCCTTATCAGCTTGAAGAAGCCAGAACAGTCATCATCCTTGTTCTCTAACAGCAGTTACAGGCCCTGTTCCAGGGGAGAAATAAATAGGGAAAGGGTGAACATTAGGCAGGAAGAGGTAAGGGATCTTCAGGGAGGCAGACTGCAGCTGCAGGTGGGAGGCTGAAGAAATATCTGGGGTTCTCCCCTTATGAAATCCTTTATGGGCACCCTCCCCCCATTATCAAGGGCATAAGGAGGGGATCTAAATGAGACAGACAACCTAACCCTACGACAACAGATGCGGGCCCTTGGCTCTACCCTAACCACTTTACACCATTGGGTCAGGGAGCAATTACCTGTGAATCTGACCACAGACACTCACCCCTTTACACCAGAAGATTCAATATGGATAAAGGAGTTAAATGTCCAACCTCTAAAACCCCTCTGGAGGGGCCCAGTCACTATCATTTTGTCCACCCCTGCTGCAGTAAAGGTAGCCAAAGTGGGTCCCCGGATTCACTACAGCAGAGTGAAGCCAGTGTCTCGAAACTCGGAGTGAATTCCTGATCGATAAACACTGTGCAAGCTGACCATACAGAAGAAGCAATCTGCAACTCCAGAGACTACGGGAGACTGCAGCCCTGCTTTAGTCACTCCAGAAGCAGACTAATTTATGCACAGCAGAAGCTTAAGGAATCGATGGTCTGATGCAACAAAAGACTGTCCTTATTTTCTATATGTTTCCTTACTATGATGCACTGTCACACCTTGTTTCTCACTAATATTGTGATTCTTGCTCTACTCTTTGCCATAGGATTGGCCGAGGCCACCCCGACCAGTTGGAAATGTGGTGAGAGGTTTCTGTTAACATTCACCTTCCTTTTGTGATTAGGATACTTCATTGGTACCAACATGGGGAAACAATGGCCATAAGAGACTAGAAAATTAGATCCCCACAAACCTTGTAGTAAAACAAAATACTCCTGTGTTACAACCGGGGTTTGGCTTCTCAAAAACTCAATTATTAGGAAAAACTGTCTTGCCTAGTGAGGAAAAAGTTCATCATTGTCTCTGTTAAAAACTTAACATGCCTATGCCAAAGATTCTGTAACTCAACTGCCTGAAAAACCCAATGGTGGGGGACCCCAGATCACCTTGAGCCAGGCCCCCTCCCCTTGTCTAACTTCTCTCATCTCCAAGAGGACTGAGACAATGTCAATGCAGCCATCAAATGGCAGGTCCCAGGTGGACTATACTAGATATGTGGAAGGACAGCCTACATAGTACTTCCCTCAGTTGGGTCAGGGTCACGTGTGCTGGAAACTATTCATCCCTCTTTCTTCCTGCTCCCCACTGCCAGAGGGGAACATTTGGGAGTCCAAGTGTATGGGGACACGGAGACTCAAAGGAAGCAGCATGCCTTACAAATTGGCAATTAAAAAGATGATAAATGGCCTCCCAAGGATATAATCCAATATTATGGCCCTGCCACCTGGGCAGAGGATGAGTCCTGGGGCTACTGCACTTCTATTTACATGCTAAACCACATAATCAGACTACAAGCAGTTATAAAAATTATAACCAATAAACCTGCTAGATCTCTTAACTGACTAGCCAAACAACAAACCAAAATTTGCAATGCTATCTATCAAAATCGCTTGGCCTTAGATTACCTACTTGCTTCTGAGGAAAAAGTTTGTAAAAAGTTTAACCTAAACAACTGCTGCCTACAGATAGATAATGAGAAAAAAGTCATAGAAGAGATCACAAATCAAATGAAAAGGATTGCTCATGTCCCCGTCCAGACCTGAAACGGATAAAATCCCAGGGAGTTATTTAGAGGAAGGTTTTCAACTTTCAGGGGATTCAAAACTCTCCTAAAAATTATCCTCCTAATTCTGGGAGGTTGCTTAATCCTACCTTGCTAAGCTCCCCTGGTTGTATGGTCTGTCTCCAGTCTCATTGAGGCCATGATTTAAAAAGGATAGCCACTCATGTAATAATGTTATAAAAATATAAACACCTAAATCAAGATGATGCTCTTTGACCCAAAACAGAGAGGTCCGAGCATTAAAGGGGGTAATGTGGTAGGGTCCCCTCCCTAAGGAAAGGAGAAAAAAAAAACAAACTCAAGGCAACCTGGTTATACACGTAAGGGACAACATCCCTCATGACCTTGTAACATGAGACCACTTAATCATACTACATGTTTTATGTTACCATATATGGGAGACAAAGAAGCGGAAAATACATTTAAAAAACTACGCCATGTGGCATTTGGGGCTCAGTTCTTCGGGTACGAACCCAACTGACCAGTGCCGGTAAGAATAAAGTTCTTCCCGGAAAGAAAAGCCTCAGCATCACGACTCTCTATACAAGAATCCTGCTACAACTCCAGGCAAGAGGATCCTTAAAATGAGGAAGGTGGCTACCATTCTTAAGCCTCCCCAAGGAAAGAAGGCCCACTCTTCCTTTCATAGCCTTTATTCAGTAGTTAATCAACCTTAAGTATTTCTTTATCTTTCTGTTGACCACCATGTCTTTCAAGCTTCCTCACTAGAATTCTCCATTCCCTCAGGTCACCAGGTAAGCTCGGGAAGTACTGAAGCTTGACAGGCCCTTGTTTGCATGGCTCATGGAGGTGAAGCTGTTCCTCACGCTCCCTCTCCAGAACTGAATCCTCAGGGTCTTCCCTTAGAAGACATTCTTATTCACTGCCTACATGGCCCAAGATGGAACCTCATGGGAGACTGGCAATAAAATCATTTAATTGGCTGATAGTAGAAAACAGATCAGCACTGTTTGTATAAGCAATGCTCTTTTCTTTAAACACAGAGATTTGGTTGTCATGTGGCTTTTTTCCCAACACATTTAAACATTCTGCATAAGACCTAATTCCAACCTTTCTTTTCATGCTGTTTCTTCTTCTCCTTCTCCTTCTTCTTCTTGGGATCTGTTTGGATACTTTAATCTTTCTCAAAATGTAGAGCCATAACCTCAAAATGACATGTGGCTAAGGCCTTGAACAGTGGCTAGAGGAGTGAGGACTTACTTCTCAACCCCTGTATGCCAGGCCATTAATACATCCAAGTATCAAGTTTGAGTTTAAAATAACATGGTGACCTTTCCTTCTATGGTGCTAAAACTTTCTAAGTCAAAACGTGTGCCCAGGGCTCACGGACAGTCTCTCAGGAGATGGATGTCACCTTGTTCAATAAAATGGACATCACAGCCACAAGCCCATACCCAATACAGGTCTCACGTCTCCCATGCTACAACAAGGGCTCTAAGACTGAAAATGCTGCCATTCTTCTGGAGGCCCATCTAGGGCCCAGACCTCCTCCAGGGCCTTTCTGATTTTTGAGGAAATACACTCAGAGCCTTGGATGGGTCCCTCATTCTTTGGCAACTAGCCCAAGTTGGAAGAGACCTGTTTGGGCAGCTGTAATCCCAGAAACATTGATTCATAATTCTCTTTGGATAAGCATTTTTGATACATCTCTGAGTATACTTTCTGTGCTAAGACTGGACCCTTCCTTGCTGCAGGAGGGAAAGTTTGGGCAGCATTAGTGAGATTCAGCTTTCAGCAATCCTCCCGTCTCTTGGGCCCCTACCAGTTTCCTCCACCCATGGGGATGAGGAGGCTCACAGCTGTCAAAATGCAAAAGATGGCTCAGCCGGCAAGGTTGTGAGTAGTTGGCTTAGGCAGCAACTTGATAATTACAGGAACTAATCTTGGTAAATGTAGTCAGCAGAGAATCAGGGGTGGTTTTAGTTCGTTTGTTTGATCCAACAAGCTCCTAGCAGGTTAAAAATTCCTGAGACAACTGAGTATTTGACAACCATTAATGAAGCTGCCCAATAAAGCCCTTTAGGGACACAAGAGAAAAGGACAATGTGACCAGTGACATTCTCAACCTCCCAAGCACTTCTGGTACAGAAGGGCTGGGAGACATGTAATCTATATTAGGGGTTTTGTCAATGACTTTAAGAATAATAATACAAAAGGGGTGCCTGGGGTGGCTCAGTTGGTTAAGCATCCAACTTCTGCTCAGGTCATGATCTCACAGTTTGTGGGTTCGAGCCTGTGCTGACAGCTCAGAGGATGGAGCCTGCTTTGGATTCTGTGTCTTCCTGTCTCTCTGTCCCTCCCCACTTGTGCTCTGTCTCTCTCTCTCTCAAAAATAAATAAACATTAAAAAAAATTTTTTTAGGGGCGCCTGGGTGGCGCAGTCAGTTAAGCGTCCGACTTCAGCCAGGTCACGATCTCGCGGTCCGTGAGTTCGAGCCCCGCATCAGGCTCTGGGCTGATGGCTTGGAGCCTGGAGCCTGTTTCCGATTCTGTATCTCCCTCTATCTCTGCCCCTCGCTCGTTCATGCTCTGTCTCTCTCTGTCCCAAAAATAAATAAAAAGTTGGAAAAAAAAATTTTAAAAAATGTTTTTAAGAATATAATACATCTGATTTTCACTTAGATTATTTATCCGAAGAGCTTCCTGGATGGATGCAATGAAGAAACCATTGGTGGCATAGCAGTCAGGAAGTCAGTTATGGGATGGCTGGCCCTGGGAATTGGGAATTCCTTCTCCTTCCTCACTCTGCCCCCCTGCTACCGCTGCCGCCAAGATCTGTGAGCCCTCGTCATTTATTATGTTGAGTTTTCTATATATGGAAACACTTTGGGAGGAAATTTTCCACACTTAGAAAGTCATTAACCCTGAGTCTCTAATACATGCATTCTTCCATGCCATTACTTTATGCACTGAAAGGTTTATTGTTGAGAATGTTCATTCTGGATGCAGTGGAACTAGGGAGGCAAGGCCATCCCCCTCCCCAAAGGTTCTGGTCCCTGGTATGGGAAGATACTGAAATGTAGACCTCAGGGAGTTCCTTAAGCCCTGCTGCAAGTGCGTGCCCTGCCCTTCTCCAGGTTGTTTGTTGTGACTTCTGGATAGCGAGATGGAGATAGGCTGCCTTTTCAGAGTTGAGGCAAGTGTCCTCTGTGCTTCTACAGTTAGGAGCTTAGCTCAGGTTCTGAAAGGTTTCTCTCCTTCTCTCCCTCATACTGGGAATGAGCAAGTCATAGGAGCAACTCATACAAGCAAGCCAAGAGGGATTTTAGGGGCACCTGGGTGGTTCAGTCAGTTGAGTGTCTGACTCCTGATTTCGGCTCAGGTCATGATCTCACAGTTCATGGGATCGAGCTCAATGTCAGACTCTGTACTGACAGCATGGAGCCTGCTTGGGAGTCTCTCTCTCACTTGCTCTCTCTCTACCCCTCCTCTACTCATTCTCTCTCTCTCTCTCTCTCTCTCTCTCTCAAAATAAATTAAACACATTTTTAAAAAGAATAAAAAGAGGGATTTTATAAATGACAATTTCTTATTCTCATGACAAAAGAAAGACATTAATTTCAGGGAAACACAGACATGAAAAAGTGTCATAAAGAAATCACATTAATGCCTAATTAAGGCCTACATCTTCTCCAACTTTCCTCTGTGCATGTATAATATTGAAAGCGATCGTTTACTGGGAGCTCAGGTCCTGGCCTGTGTGGCTCACATCCATCATCCCACGGGTTCCACGCCAGTCTACTGGTCACTTGGCTGTGTCCCAGCATGGGGTATGGACAGAGTAGGGGCCTCACTCTGCCACCTCAAGCTGTGGGATCTCCAGCAGGTCGGTGAGCGCCCCCGGGGCCACATTGTCAAATGTGAGCAATAAGAGTGTAGCATCATATGGGCTGTCCACAGAATTAAATGAGTCAAAACATGTAAAATGTTTACTGCTCACTACCTGTGAGTCCCCAGCTCAGTGGAGACATTGACTATCTCCTTTTTACAGAGACATGTTCAGAGAAGTCAGGGACTTGGCTGAGGTCCCATGAGTATTAAGTTATTAAGTGACAAAGCCAGCCGTGAAACTTCAAATCGCTTCTGACTCCAGGTCCTTTTTGATATCACATATGTGTGTGCACGTGTGTATGTCTGTGTCTGTGTCTGTGTGTGTCTGTGTCTGTGAAAGAGAGAGAAAGGAAAAGAGATTCTCCCCATTGACTCTCTATTGTAAACCTCTGTAGGTTACTGTATAATAAGTACACCGGCACCCGGAAGTGCCCTGGACCTGGTCTTAGTCAGTGGGGAGAAGCCTGTCTGGTTTCATTCAGAGCCACGAGACACTCAACTTCTAAATCCACCAGAATTCCCCAGGGTTTTGTTGTACAGATTGTGAGTCAGGAGATCAGGGTGGGGCTGGACACTCTGAATTTCTAACACGTCCCCAGGTGAGGCTGGTTGCTGCAGGTCTGGGAACCACACTGCAGCCAGGTTTCCCAGAATGGTGGCCAGTGAACGTGCTTTATCCTGCACCTTCTTCCTGCTGACTCTTCTATTGACACCAGTCACCTCCAATCTTCCCTCACACCCTGAGTCTGAAATTCTGAGTCCCTCTACATCTCTCATCACAACATGAGATCTCCCGAGGAGGGTTCCCTGCTGAAGCATGGGTGGGCCCACCTGGCAGTGGTCCTGCTCACGTTTCAACCCTGCAGGCTCTGCACAAACACTCTTGGACTGCTGCTGGTCCACGTTGTCTGAGATACTTCTGAGGACACGTTTGTGTTTATGGATTCCAAAGAAAACAGTGTGCACTCTGTGCCCAACCTGGGGGTGGTAGGCAGCATGGCGGCTGGAGGGGTGGACACAGCTTGGTGAAGGAATCATCTGCCTTCTGCCAAGAGGCCCGGGGGCTCTGACCCCATCCATTCAGAAGCCTCTGCAGTCCTGATGTCATGGGCTGCTCCACAGATCACGACTCCCCCCAGTTTTCCGTCTGGTGCCATCTGGAAGCTCATCCCTCGGACAGGACATCCTTCAGCACATAGAGAGGAAATGACACCTGACACCCTCCGTGGAAGTTCCAGGTAGGGTCAGAGAGTATGACAGACACACAAGGAACTCTGACTGTGGTGATCTACACGGGTGTTTGTTCACGTGAGTAGAACAATCCCAGCCGCCTGAACCTCAGACATAAAGGAAAATTCTGTCTTTAAAAAAGTCTTTCAGTGTGCTTTTTCCATGATGTGACCAGCTTTTCATTCCATGGTTCACCCCAGCAGACAGCAAGTAGGTCCTGACAAGACAAGAAGTGGGGGAACGGCACCCTGAGAATGAGGAGTCTCTTCTTCCTTTCTTCCTCAGGGCACATTCTGTCCCCAGCAGGTAATATCCGTTGGCACTGGTTGAGTTTGCTGCTATTTTCACCATTTGCGAATTAGCTCCCTGTCTACTGGGAATTTTCCATGGTGACATAAATCTCCAAGCCTCATATTAGCCTCCAACTCACTGCTACCTCAATTAGAACCAGTGAAATATTTGGAAATTCCCATGGCCTCAGCCAAGACCTTAATGGAGTGGGTTTTTTTAAAGTTCCGGATTCCCTTCTTTCCATGCCAGCCAAAGACGCATTTCCCGGGCACATCACACCCCCCTCAAAATATAAACCCCCTTTAAACCTGCCTATTTAGGCCCTGAACCTAGCATGAGAATACTCCACGCACAAAAATAAGCATAGCGGGAAGGTCGTTTATTAAGCTACACCTGCCAGTGTTAAGGAAACTTCCTGTTACCAGATATCTGAGAACAGGGTCAGGTCTGATCCCTCCAGCCCTTGCGGTCAAGACACGGACTCAGAACCGGAAATCTGACCACTGGGGCCATGCTTGCCAGAATAGGAAGCGTACAGCTGGGAGTCAAACTTGGGCTTCTTCAGCTTGGGTCTGCCCTCCTCACTGGGTGACCTCTCTGAGCCAGTGTTTCTTTAAAATGAGGATAGCAGGGTGTCTGGATGGCTCAGTCAGTTAATCATCTGACTCTTGGTTTTGGCTCAGGTCATGTCTCACAGTTTGTGAGATTGAGCCCCATGTCAGGCTCTGCGCTGACAATGTAGAGCCTGCCTGGGATTCTCTCTCCTTCTCTCTGTCTCTCCCCAGCTTGCTCTCTCTCTCTCTCTCAAAAAATAAACATTAAAAAAATTTTAATAAAAAAATAAAATAAAATGAGGATAGCAATACTACCCTAACTTATTCTCCTGGGCTATTATGACAGCAAGGTAACATATTTCAAAGTGATTAGAAAGCAGTGAAGTGTTATTCCATACATAAAATCTGGGCTTATTATGAAGATTAGGTTAAATGAGATTATAAAGACACATACTGTGGTGTTTCAGGAAATGTTTAACAACTGGCTTTCTAAAATTTTTTTTTTTCAACGTTTATTTATTTTTTGGGAGAGAGGGAGACAGAGCATGAATGGGCGAGGGGCAGAGAGAGAGGGAGACACAGAATCGGAAACAGGCTCCAGGCTCTGAGCCATCAGCCCAGAGACAGACGCGGGGCTCGAACTCACGGACCGCGAGATCGTGACCTTGCTGAAGTTGGACGCTTAACCGACTGCGCCACCCAGGCGCCCCAACAACTGGCTTTCTAGAGAGGGAGATACCCTGGTTTTTAGCATTCGCTAATTTCCATAGCTGCTCTCAGAGTAACTGATGTGACTTCACTGAATGTCAGGCTGAGAAGAACTGTGTGTAGTCGGTTGTTGTGTGCTGAGCTGGGTCTGCTCAGGAACACCAGCTTGAGTATTACACCCCCTGCGATATGATGCACTCAGCCGAGAGCCTGGGAGACAGGGGTGCTGACTTTCTCCCCTGCTCATCATTTCGCTAGAGGCAGGTTCTCAGGTGGCAGAAACGTGAAGGTGCATGTTCTAAAGCTCCGGGCTGACTGACACGCAGCCCTGATTAGGGAGCACAGCACGGGGGCTGCAAACTCCTCAGAGCAGGGACCGCATCCTGGTTTTGTCTGTATCCCCCTTTCTAGAACAGCATGACCCACTGGATGCTTCTCTACATGAAGCAATAGCAGCTGGTTGTTTGTAGCCACAATGACCCAGAAAGAGGTCAGACGTGCAGAGATGTGACAGAGAGAGAGGTCTTTGCCTCTGCCATTTGCACCACTGGTTTCTCCCCACTCCTTGCATGTCACCCCTACGACCTGCATTTCTTGGGAAGCCACCCCTGCGCACCCCATACCCATCACTCATTCTGGCTCTGCTGGTTCCCTTCTCAGTCCTGTAGGGCCTGCATCCACTCTCTCCACTTCTCTGAGTGATACCCTGCAGAGCTTTGGTCCCAGGGCCCTTGCCTTCTCCCCTTACCGAGAGCCATGGGCCGGATGCACCAAACTCAGACAAGGAGTGGAGGGTGTGAGTGCCCGCATGCCTGTGCCCCCCCACCCCCATTGCCCTCTGCTCCTGCCCTCTTCATCTTGTAGCTCTGTCTCTAGGCTGGCCCTCAGTAAAGGTCCTTTGAATACAGAAAACAAGTTCTGGAGACGGCACTACAGGAAGGGAGGAGAGGAAGGCATTCCAGGTGAATTAATTACTCCAGGAAAGACCCAAAGTAATTGGTGCTTCCTTGGCCTGAGTACAAGAGCAAGGGAAAACTGATTTTTAAGCCAAAAATGTTCACATCCCATCCATCATTGAATATGTGTTCCACCCATTTTTATGTTCTCTTTCAATCCTGCCAATATAAACTACCACCTCCCTTGTCTTTCTCAAGGTAAGCTGGAGAAAAATGAGATGGTGGAGTTCTCCAAGAAAGGAACAAAAATGTCTAAGTCACCTGTTTTAGGCAACAAATACAATGACAAAGTTTTCTCAGCCCAAGTAGACTAGGCCACTAAGTATAACAGTTGCATTCACTGGGGGAAGAGGGTGTCTACTTGTAACCAGGGTCCTTGTAGAAAAAGCCAACATGGGGGCGCCTGGGTGGCGCAGTCGGTTAAGCGTCCGACTTCAGCCAGGTCACGATCTCGCGGTCCGGGAGTTCGAGCCCCGCGTCAGGCTCTGGGCTGATGGCTCAGAGCCTGGAGCCTGTTTCTGATTCTGTGTCTCCCTCTCTCTCTGCCCCTCCCCCGTTCATGCTCTGTCTCTCTCTGTCCCAAAAATAAATAAACGTTGAAAAAAAAAGGTTTTAAAAAAAAAAAAAGAAAAAGCCAACATGATGTCTGAGTTCTTAAACCAAAAATTAAATGCTCTTATACACTCAGAACAAGTGTGTCTTTCTTGATTATTTTCTTCAATTAATTTTTTTTCTTATCATAAAATTGGAATGTGTTTAAGAAAAATTAGAAAAGAAAGATAAGGGCACACATACACAAAGCTGTAACTATCAGATGGCAAAATTAACTAACCCCAGTGCGGAGTCATCTTGCAACAGATGCAGAAATCAAACCATCACTCTGCACACCCCAGACCCACACAATGAAATATGCCAACTATATCTCAACAAAGCCGGAACGACTGCCCTGATTTCAAGGAAAACAGGCAAGAGGGATTGGCATTTATGAAGCACCTAATATAGCCTTTATGAAGACAGTATGCTCAGCTCAGAAGTACTAACCCACACACAGCCCTGGGAAGAATATCTTTTTACCCATCTTACAGATGAGGTAAACACAGAGCCTTAGGAAACATGCCCAAGGGCACACAATCAATGAGCAAGGGTCACAACTACCACTAAGTCTGCCAGGCTGCGGCCAGGGACATAGATGTCAGAGTTAGCTGTTTAGTGCAATCGCTCTACTGTAGGCCCCCTAAAACGAATCCCAGGAAGAGTCGCCAAGACCACAAAAGGAGGCAAACCCCCCTCCTCTTTCTCCCTTCCAATGTCCCCTTCAGGGAGGTGAAGCACGAGGAGAGAGGAAAGGGAGGAAGAGTGCTTAAGGCAGGGAATAGATAACCAGTGACCCAACAGGAATTCTTAACTTCACAGCTGTTAGGTCTTTAGGTCTATGGGCTTAAGATGCCCAGAGGAGTGATGTTTGCTCTTTAAAAACCACCACCACCAACAACAAAAGATTAGCGGCAAGAAATTATTGTTTAAATTAAAACGGAAGGTATGACATGTGTTGGCTATTCGCCTTACAATCCTTGGGTCCTCAGTCCCCACTAATCAGGCCCAGTGGGCCTCACCTGACCTCTGCCCCCACCGCCCTCAGCTCAGGTCCTGGAAGGAAGGGAGTGTGCCTCATTCCTCTTAGAATTCTTAGGACATGGCAGAGAGTGGGTGTTCAAAAAACAAATCTGTTGAATTGGACTTTCTGTTTTTCCACCTCTATTCCCAGGGTAACCCTTCAGAATCTTTCAGCTCTCGTGCTAGGCCTCCCTTTCCCTCTAGGCCAGATCCCCACTCCCTTGCTTGTGTGCCCATGTAACAGGGTTTTAGTGCTCAGGGAATTGTATTAACAGAATCTATGTTCTGAGTCAGACTACACATCCTTTCGGGCAGAAACAGTCTGTTATTGAGGTTTGTATCCTAAGCACCTAGCACAGTGCCTGACACACAGGCAATGCTTCTTAAACCTCCAATAACCAAGATTGGCTCTGGCAAAGGTTGGTGAAAAAAATGAGTCCCTAATGTCTGAAATCTTTAAATACAGTCTCTGCAGCTTTAAGCAGAAGGGCCCATAATGATAAGGTCGTGCCAACCTGGTTATAAACATGGTTCTTCACACAGTGTAGGTGGCTTAGTTCCTAACTTGTGTATTTTGGGGAGTTGAGTATCTATTCAGAGTATCACCAATTACAACCATCTGGAATCACCTGTGACTAAATAAGGTGACTGGATATGGGCTATTTAGCATGATACGCTCAAAGCCCTACCAAAGAAAAACCCAACATGTGGCAGTCGCAGTGAGGTGAGCTCTAAATGGGCAGGGATCCTATAGATGAGTGACGAGGCAGCTTCCGAGTCTCCTGCCCAAATCAAAGCATTAAAGAAAGCTGCAGCTACAACATCCATTTCTTTACTACAGGAGACTTTGATCATCTAATGTCCACAGGGATTCTTTGTGAAGGGATAGGTACACCTAGTTTCCCAACCTCGTTTGGCGATAGGGCCCTTCCTTAGTAGCACTTCTATTAACACCTTCGTGCTAATGCTGCCCCACATCCCAGTCTGCCTTTCGTCACATTCAACTTCACACACATTGGGTGACTGCTCTGCTCCTCTCCATGCCCAAGGTAATGCTCTAGGCGTGGGAAGGGCCACACAGAGAATGATGGACAGTCTCTGCTCTCATGGGCTTTTACTCACAGAGGAGATCAGAGAAGGCAGAATCCGAGAAAGGATGGAAAGCAAACCAGGATGAAGGTCAGCATGTGAAAAGTACCCAAAGCAAGGCCAAAAGTGGCATGGGGGATAGACTGAGGAGACAGAGCACCTGGCTTAGGGGTAGATGTGCGATCTTGGAGATGCCTCATGGAAGAGATAGGCCTTCCAAAGGCAGGTATGAGGTGGTGGAGGGAGGGGAGCACTATGAAGGGCAGTAGGAAAGAAGACAGACATGGGAAGGGATGGGCCACAGTGTGGGAAAGGTGATGGGGAGCAGTATAATGGGGAGAAAGCCCGAGAAAGTGTTTGGGGTCACATTATGAAAGTTTGTGTTTCCTAGAGTGTTCCAGAAGGTCTTTAAGCAAAAGAATGGCACAACTAGAGCCACATTTTAGACAATAGAGGCTTCTTAATGCTTGCCCTTATATGATCTGTTAGTTCTAAAGAGATGATTGATTTTAACACAGTATGGGGTACAATGATAGCATATTGGGTTTAATTGAATGTCGGTCTACCAACTTAGAAATAGCAGTGGAAACATCTTCCAAGGTGACTATTAAGTGAGTATTTATGTTACGGAAAGAAAAATGGCAGGTGAGATCTACTGTATGAGTTACCTATTGTTATATAACAAATTGCCAACTCAAAGAACACATTTATTATTTCACAGTTTTTGTGAGAAAGGAGTTCAGGAACAGCTGATCTGGTTCCTACTCCAGGGTCGCTCATCAAACTGAACCAGAGAGTTGGCCAGAGTCTCATCTGAAAGCTCAACCAAGAAAGGATCTGCTTCTAAGCTCAAGTGTTTCTTGTGAGAATTGTTTCTGGAGGGTTGTTGCACTGAAGGACTTGCTCAGATCCTTGCTTCCTTCAGGGCTTTGCTGAGTGTTGGCCTGAGGCCACCCTCAGTTCCTGACCACACAGACCTCTCCAACATGGTGGCCCGCTTTATCAAGGGACAGAGTCTGCTGCAAGACAGAACCATTAGCTTATGTAACCCGGTCACGGAAGGGACACCCCTTCAATGTTGCCAATATTTTACCAGTTAGGAGAAACTAATTATTGAAGGGAAGGAGATTACAGAAGGCCATGACTACCAGGAGGCAGAGATCACTGGGGGACTTCTCAGAGGCAGCCTGTTTATAGTCAAGAATATAGTCAAGAATAAAGAGCTCTGTGTCAATCACTGCACCCTTTGCAAGTCAGGGCTGTACTGTAAAAATAATCATGGAGGAGAGAAAGTGACCCTCTTACCTCAGTTGGACCCCTCTTGCTGCCAGCTGTGTCTCTGTCCTAAGGGCTAAGCTCAGCCAGTCTGCTTCCATTCAAGTCCTCAGACTCATGCAGGCACTGGAAAGGGAAAGACACTCTTTTGTTCTTGTGCAGATGAAATAAGATACTCTTAATTCTGTCTGGTTCAGACCCCTTCCTAGGATTGCCTCTTTCACATAAAGAATGTACCAGCTACATTCCTGAAGATGAGAAATCAAATGCTGTCAGGGCTGATATGTGATTCTTGTGATTCTCAGAGGAAGAAAGAGAAGGGAGGGTTTATCTGGATGCCTGTTAGAGGACAGTAGGATTGGCGGGTCAGGAGATGGCTAATAAAATACAGTGTCTTTGATCCATAGGTCACCAGTTTATTTAGGGTTGCCCTGAGACATTCCCTTAAAATATGCCTTTTTGGAATTCTTCCAAAAAGCTTAAAACCTTAGGGCTATCATTTTTTTCTGTAGTGTGCTGGGTTTTGATTTATCATTCCCTATCAAGTTGTGGATGAGATTTCACTTTTATTTGTTCAGAAACCATTCAGGCAC
The DNA here is from genome assembly GCF_022837055.1 of Prionailurus viverrinus. NCBI lineage: Eukaryota > Metazoa > Chordata > Mammalia > Carnivora > Felidae > Prionailurus > Prionailurus viverrinus. The sequence continues at coordinate 114,386,663 of NC_062563.1, forward strand.
ACATAAGTGGTCTCCCTGAAAGCAGTGGTGTGGGGATCCTGTCAAGAAATGACTACCAGGATTCCTATTACGGCTTTGAAGGAAATCACCATGCCAGCCAGAGCTGTGAAGTGGAGAGTCTCAAGGCCTTGCTTATTCAACTTGGCCATCAGACATCAACAGGGACTTTTTCCATCATACTATGGAGCTCAGAGGAAATGCCACAGGATATTAAACATGTCAACACCATGCTTTTCAAGGAGAAATGTGAGAAGCTGGCTTTGGTCAACAAGATGGCCACACTCTATCAATGAATGACTCAATACTGGCCAGGTTCCCTTACATTAGTACCACACTATTTATCCAGAGAGCAATGTGGAAAAAAAGGCACAGGATCTTAACTGTGTGAGACAAAAGAAATAAAGAATTTAGAGTATAATGGCAAAGTATCCACATTTTTGTCTTAGGGTAAAACCACTAGAGAGTTGTAAAATGTTACATTTTGTTTAAGATGTTGGGGGTGGTGGGTAAAGTTACATGGGGGTTAGTAATGCCAAATTTTGTCTCAAAGAGCAGTATGCTTTTTTAAATGTCAATTTTATGATTTGCAAGGAAAAGGAGTCAGGTCTTTTCAAAAAAAAAAAAAAAAAAAAAAAAAAAGACCAAGGAGGTAGAAAATTACAAAGATCCAGAAGGGAAAAGCAGACACCCAAGTTCACATTAGGAGGACTGCACTGTTCCTAATATTTTAAAGGTTTTTACTATGAGATATAATACACATTCAGAAAAATGTACAAAACAAAAATGTATAACTCAATGATCTGGCAAAAGACCCATGATAACCATGACCCAAATTAATAAAGGTTATTGCCAGCTCCCCCCGAAGTCCTTCATACACCCTCCTAGTCATCAGCCCTGTGCACCCACAAGAGTAACCACTGTCTCTTGTGGTATTCGCTTTCTTGCTTTCCTGGACAGTTTTAACACTCCAACAGGGACCGCTAAGTTTTATAGGTTAATTTCATTTGCCTTTTCAATTTTATATTATATACATGGAAACATGTAGCGTGTATTTTTTCCTCACATCTGACTTCCTTTGCCCAACATAATGTTTGAGAGATTCACTCATGTTGTTGCTGTAGTGTAGCATAGTAAATTCATTGTCATTGATGCATACTATTCCATTGCATGACTATCCTGCCATTTATGTATCCACTTCACTGTGGGTACATGTTTGGATCGATTCCATTAAGGGGGCTATTAGGGATAATGTTGCTATAAACATTTCTGTATGAGAGTTTGGTGCATAGATGCACACTTGTGTGCTTGTATGTATGTGTGTTCACCTAGGAGTAACATTGTTGGGTCATAGTGTATGTTTATCTCCAAAGTTAGTATATGTTGCTCAACTGTTTTCCAAAGTGTTAGTATCAACTCATACCGTGATCAGCAATGTTTAAGAGTTGCTGTTACTCCACACCCTCACTGACACTTGATATGCACGGTCATTTCAATATTAGCCATTCTGTTGAGTATGTGGTCAACAATAAGTTTTTTTCTTATTAATAGTTTTTATTAATTTACTGAATATACATCCTTTTTCAGTTACATGTATTGCAAATATTTACTCCCATCTTTTAGCTTTCATTCTCTTTGCCAGGTCTTTTAATGAACCGAAGCTCTTAATTTTAGTGTAGTTCAAAATTGTTTTTAAATTTCCTATGAAGTTAGTGTTGTTGGTGTCCCAAGGGACACATTACTTTCCCCGATTTCATGAAGATATTCTCTTATATAATCTTCTAGAAGCTTTATTATTTCACATTTAGGTCAACAATTCACTTACAAATGATTTTTATGAAAAAAAATTGATTTTTATGTATGGTGTGAGGTAGGGGGTCAAGATTCACTTTTTTCTATATAGATATCTAAATAACCCAGCACTATTAGAAAGATCATCATCCTTTCTCCAATGTTGGGCAATGCTACCTTTATTATAAATCAAGGGTCTGTGTATGCATATTTCTGGACTCTATATTATATCCCATTGGTCTATTTGTCCTTGCACCAATATCACACTGTCTCAATTATTCTCACTTTATGTTAAGTCTTTATTTCTGATAGTGTAAGTTTTCAACTTTGTTATTCAAGATTGTTTAAAAAAAAAGAGATTGTTTTGGCATTCTCAGCCCTTGAATTTCCATACACATTTTAGAATCAGATGTTTGATTTCTACCAAAAAGTCTACTATAATTTTGATTAAGGCTATTTGGAATTTATAGATTGATTTGGAGAGAAACATCTTTACAATACTGAGTTTTCTAGCTTAAAAACATAGGATTTCATACCATTTATTTATTTAGGTCTTCTTTAATTTTTCTGAAAATGTTTTAGCTTTCTACTGAGATATTTAATACTTTTAAAAAGATTAATTCCTAAGTATTTGAATTTTTCATGCTATTATAAATGGCGCCATTAAATTTTTTTTCCCTTTTCAAAATCCCTGCAGGTTGTGTGTATGTGTAAATGGAGAAGTTGATTTTTTAATCTATATGAAAGTTCTGTATTTGAGAATCAAAATTTTTCATCAGTTCTGAAGAAATTTTAGTTGTTAACTTTTTAAATGCCTCTTTCCCATTCTCTTTAATATCCTTCTGAAATTTTGATTAAAGACATCCTTCTGGAAATCTTCGTCCTCTGGAAATCTCTGTCTTCTAAGTCTTTCATTTTTTTTTTTTTTTCTGATATGAATGCACTGCATTGTTTTCAGAAACAACTTGTGAAGTGGTTGCTTCACAAATTCTCTTCAGCTTTCTTGTTTAACCCAATATTTCTCAAAAGAGAGTGATTTTATCCCCCAGGAGACACTTAGCAATGTTGGAAATATTTTTGGCTGTCACACCAGGAAGGTCATGCTACTGGCATCTAGATAATAGAGACAAGAGATACTAGTAAACCTCTTACAATACACAAGACAGCCCCCTAAAACAATTATCCACTCCAAATGTCAGTAGTGTCAAGGTTGAGAAACTCTGGTTTAACCTATTAAATTTCTAATTTCAATTATTATACTTTTCATTTCCAAAGTTTAATACGGCTCTTTTTCAAATCTTTCTGAAATGTTCTGATACTCTTCTATGTTCAAAGTTGATTTGCTTTCTTATTTCTTTAAACATTAAAAAAAAATGTACCTTCTCTATATTCTATAATTCCAACATCTGTGGTCTTTGTCAATCTTATTCTGTTTGTTTCAACTGATTCTTACCCATGGTGCCATACCTATTGGTGTGTTTCTGATTTTTTTTTTTTTTACTATGAATTCTTATTACTTGGAACCTTGTTGGGATAATGCACTGAGTTCCGTGTTAAACATGTTTTCCTCCAAAGAGGTTCGTTCTATCATATATATGGTGGCACATCAACCTGAGTGTGCCAGATTTAAATTTTTAATGGCTTTAGGCCACACTATAAATTTCAGTATAAGAGCAATCTTGGAGTTAAGAATGATCAGAAAAGAGATTTTCCTTTTTTTTTTTCTCCTTAACCCAGAGCCAAGGCAAAGATAGACAAATGTCCCACCAACGTCCCTCTGTTGAGTAAGTTTTTGTTGTAACTATTGTCCTACTTTTCATATGTGGATATAAAGGATCTCTGAACCAACCTCCCATTTTGGTGGATCCTGGGTTTTTCCTCATGTCTCCAAGTATGCTCAGCCTGTTAATAACTAAGTTTACTCCCCCCAAAATTAGTGTATGCCCCTACACACTCTGCCTTTAGCATTCATTAACCTCTCCTGATTCTTGGCTTTATGGCCACCAAGAATTTCCCTATTTCTCTACAATTCAGCCACTCATTTAAAAAGAAATCTTTAAAAAATGTTTTGTCCAGTACATTTAGTTGTTCTAAATAAGGGTTTCTTAATCTGGCCATTGAAATTGATATTTACTTTACTGCATTTTGCTCCAAATGTGTATTATTTAATAACTATGGTAACTAAAAATACTAGATAATTACTAATACTAGATAATTATTCATAATAATTTATAATAGGGGCGCCTGGGTGGCTTAGTCAGTTGAGTGTCTGACTCTAGATATTGGCTCAGGTCATGATCCCAGAGTGGTGGGATCAAGCCCCACATCAGGCTCTGCATTGGGTGTGGAGCCTGCTTGGGATTCTTTCTCTCTTTCCCTCTGTCCCACTCCCCCACTTGCTCACTCTTTCTAAAATAAAAAAATAAACAACACAATAATTTATTATAGATTAAACTTTATATAGGGAGACTTTTAGTATTCAGTACACTTTTTTTTTTTTTTCATTTCATCTTCACCCTCAGTCTCTGACAAAGCAATGCAGGATTTATTTTCATTCTATAAAGCTCCATTATGTTCAGTAATTTTCAGGTAAGTATCAGAATCACCTCTGGAACTGTAAAAAACAAATTTTCTCAGGCCTAATGGATCTGAATCTCCAGAGCTTATATCTAAGATTTTGTGGGTTGTTTTTTTTTTTTTTTTTTAATTCTTTAGATGGCTCTGATTCACAGCCCTGGTTAAATATTCACCAGACTTAAAAAAAATTCCACTAGACGACTCAATGAACCCCACTAGGGCTTGAATCCAAGCAATTAATCACTCTCCTCCCCTCTCTAAACTGATTCTGAAACCAACTGGGGTATAGACTCTGGATTCCAACAGATGGAAATCAAAGTGTTCATTTTATTATTTTGATGTGTTATCACATTTGAGCCCCTAGATACTTTTCCCGAAGTGTAGCTCTTAGATTGATCCCTAAAGGGAGAGTTTGTGACTAGAGAGCAGATACAATCCAGAATTACCGCCCCATTGGGAAGAACAAAGAGAGAGAGGTCACCTCTCAGACAAGCCTGGGCCTTGACTCAAGTGTGCTTATAGGGAGAATATGGGTAGGAAGAGAGCCCTCTCCTTTGTCAGGGAAGTCTTGAGAAACAGAGACAGACACACAGACAGGGAGAAATCAAGCTTGTCTAGTTCCTTACATCATGCCTCTGGTGTTGGATTAAATGCATAGTAAAGACAAGCTAAATTGTTCTATTCTTTTCCTTCAGAGCATGTTGAGTAGAAATTCTCTCTCTTCTAGGGAAAGTTAGGGAGAGGGGAATAAATAAGTGTATCTGGCAGCACATTCCCATCAGAACCACCCTTAAAAACTAGGCAAGAGGAACCTTTGCCCTGGGCCTTTTGCTTTAAAAGGTCCCTCTCTCTCTGTCCTCCAGACACTCCTTGCTTATGGGTCAAGGGGATGAACTCACCTAGAGTCTGTACTCACCTCACCTTCTAGACGATGCTCAAGCACTTGAGACCCCAGAATCTCCTGCTCAAAGCCCAAAGCCTGCAGCCAGGGCTGCGTGGCCTTACCCCAAGTCCATATTCCCCCAGGGGTAGAGTGGCCTGTGGCCCACACACTCCTAGGTCTGAAGGGTGGCATTACGGCCATCTCTGGGTGGTGTGACAGACTGAGACGTCAGCTGGGTGTGCACACCTATGCACACGAGGATCCTGCAGAGAAGGGTGGGCTGAGGAAGGAAATGTGCTCCCTGAAGGGAGCACTCTTCTGCTCGGGAATTCTGAAGTTTTAAGAATTCTAAATTAAAATATGCCCTTCCAAGTCAGTATGGAGGAATATATATTAAGATCCAAGCATAAAATTAATTCTAACAGTTTCTTAGCCTGATTTATAACTTTTAAATATTTAGATATATGGTACGTGGGCCTCCATTTGTATTCTGGCTCTGAGCCTCACCAGGTCGAAGGCAGGCCTACTTCCATGTGCTTTGTTAGAAAGGTTAATTAAATTTTTTTGAAAAGCCTGTCTCTTTCACAGGTGTGTGTGTGTATACATACACACATCTGCAGAAAAATGTTAACACGGTTTTATTTTCTACAGTGATGGGAATTTAGGTGATTCAGTATTTTTCTTCTGGTTTATTTGTATTTTCTAATTTTTTGACAATGAATGTGGGATGGGACACTTGTATAATTTATTAAAGGAGAAGGTCAACAAGAATCAGAGTACACCTCCCCTCCCCCCTGCACTCCCCTCCCCCCTACCCCCCAATAACCTATATCTTACTGGTTATGGTCAGGGGAATCAACTGAGTATGTAAAGCACACTCTAGTTCTGTAGCGGATACACATTTTTTTGTGTGTGAAAAAGAACTGTGGAGGAGGCATAAGCAGGTTTTCTGGCCAGACAGCTATAAAAATACCAAGACAGCTTTTATCAACCCTGGCACCAGACATACTCTAGGCCAAACTGATTTCGGTCAGTAGAGCGATGAAGGGCACCCAGAAGATTGGAAAAACTTTTGCAGCATTGTCTCTCAAACCACAGGGTTATGACCCCCACGGGGATTACGGAAACTGGAGCCAAATGCCTGGAAGCCCCCACCCAGCCACTCCACCAGTCCCGGGGACCCGAAAGACCATCCACAATGCCCCTTTCTCTTGATCATAACAAGAACTAATTGTGCACGGTTGCTCACCAAACACTTCACACACAGCATCTGATATGATCCCCACAGCAATTCTGTCTGGTCTGTAGGGCAGCGATTTGCAGTCTATAGTGGAGGAAAGTGAGGCCCACGGAGTGAGTTCAGGGGCTCAGATGTGGTCACGGCTAGGACACGGTGAGGCTGGAACTTCAATCCAGGGCTTCTAACCCTGGCTTCACCCTATTCAGTGAATTCCTGGGGTCATCCTTCTCCTGCTGGCTTCTGCCTATTATCATCTCACTTTCCTTTTCCCAGCGTGGGTCCACCCAGAGAACTCCTGATGGCATAAAAATCCACCACTTTGTAAAACTCCATCACATTCTCTCCTTCTTCCCTTCCCCTGTCTGCGCATGCATCCCAGAAACTTGGGAAGGCTGCTACAATGAAGACACTTTGGTGTCATGGCCCAGCAGCACTGAATGTCACCAAGCTCCTGCCTAAGGAACAGAAAAGATTGTGTCAATGCTTATTATCGGGTGGTTTCTAAGACACTGTGACGTGTATTGCTGTTAAACTTTTTCATTTTCAAAGCACTTCTACACGCATTTTCCGGTTGCTCTTGTTATAACATCTCTGTCTGTGGATCGCTGACAGGCTACAGAGAGATTAAGGGCTTCCTCAAGCCCCAAGCAACAAGCCTCAAACAACGGAGGCTTCTAGCAGTACTCCCCTGTCTGTGAGCCACAGTAATAACTTCTGCATGACTATAGATACCGACGTTCATTTGAGCTTTCAGTCTGGAAAAAGTTAGCAATGCATGGGTTAGCTCTTTAACAACATTAACATGATTTACTTCCTCCCACCCCTTTCTGGCAATGACACCACAAAAGACTCAAATATGGCTGATACTTACTGTTCAGAAGACCCGCTTTAATACTATCAGTTTTCCACCTCACAGTCATTGGCGGGAGTCCCTTTCCATAGATCACAATGTTGGTACAGGGCCAAGAGATGGTGTGGTTGACTCCCAGGTCACTGTGGTTTATAAGAAGTCAGAATAAGAAAAAGGAAGACAGGTCTGACATCACTGGCAAGGGACAAATTTTAGCGTTGTGCTAAGCAAACTAATTAGCACTGGCTCTGAATGATGTGGGAGGAGTAAAGACCCTGTCAAACAAAGCCCAGCCCAAGGAAGAAAAGGCCCACATAAAAAGTCCAACCACCCTACTGAGTTTGCAAATCTCAGAATTGACATTAACTTGTTATTCCTCTCAAAGCCAATGGAAAAAACAAAATCAGCTCAAGCAAGCTCTTTATTAATCACTTTATTAACAAGGGTGAAAGAGAAAGTGCTTTATAATAAAGTAATGAGAACACGCACACACACTCACGCAAATGCACACACAATTGGTTTTAAATTGGCTTTGCTGCAAGCCGCATATCCAGGGTAAGAAGTACCTCTTTGTCCACTTAAGCTCCTGCAATTAAAAAAAAATAAAATAAAAGAAGAAAATTCAAGATAAGCTTGGCTTTATAGTTCATTTGGTGAAAACCTAATGCAGCTACAATTATTATTAGGCCTTGGTCTGTGAAAGACTCTATAAGAGTTTAAAGCAAGCCAGCACTACCTTTAGCCCATAGGGATTACTCTTTTATTAGTATAGTCTTGGGATTAGTGGAAATGTCTGTCTAATGAATGCAGCTACTATATTTGAGCACATGCCTGAATAAGCTACTTGTTGATTGAAACCTATCTATTTATAAGCACTTCTGCACGTTGTGAAAAATCCATCTGTATCACCACAGCATGGCGCCCACCATTTGAATAAAGGCTCTTTGCCATTTCACTATAGGGCCTGTCGAATGAACGCAGAAAGGAAGTATGTTGCATCTACTTAACAGGTTTTATTCCTCACTCTTGGCCAGTAAAGTAGAGTTACCTTATCTAAACAGTGATTTAGATTGATGTGGATGTTATAAAAACAGAAGTGGAAAAAAGTACTTTTCATGAGACTCACCGAGGGTTTTAACTTAGTAGATTTACCACAGTTTGGATAAATGGTCACAAAGAGCCCAAACTAGCCATACCTTTGCTTATGTCACAGTCTTTGAGTGGAGTCTGGAAACTACACATACTTAGTATCATTTCTTCCTTAAATCTCTGCTTATGAATAGCACACTGATAGCATGTCCAACAGAAACCAGTAGAGCATGAAGAATAGCCGTGGTATACAAATAAGTCAATGTTTTCAGTGTTTGGGGTCCTCATTACCGTGCTGAGGCTCCAATTGAGGTAAGGCCAAGCACTCACCCTAGAAAGGAACCTCAAAATCCAACCAGGGGTTCTGTAGTTCTGAACCACATCCACTCACTAGTGTTTGACTGACGCCCCATGGCTCTGCTTCCTGGACTCAGCATCAACTCTCTAAGTTTCCTGAGTTTGGGGTTTGGGTAAAGAGAAGGTATTTTATTTCACTGGGGTTTAACCCGTCTGCAGTTAGGGCCCCCATTTACTATGCGGCTTCTTTGGAAAAAGGCTAACAAAAACTTTTCTAAATTAAAAAAAAAAAAAAAAAGAGTACAATAATCTTAACAGACCACAGGCTATTATGTACTGGGATTCCACAGAATTTCTCTCCTTGAAGAACTTTATAAACAATGAAAGGCAAACATTCCAGGCATCCCATTGTGATAAAGAGAAGACAGAAATCAGCTGACCACTGGAAGCTTTTTCTAGCCCTGACATAGCAAGTTGAGAGAGTTCTGGCTATTTCTCTTTCTAAAGCCCATGAGCTTTAGAGTCCTGGTGATATCATAGACTTACCTAGTGCATAGTGAGAACGCAATTAACTTGTAGCTATTGGCATGATTATTCATGCTAGTGGGACTCAATACGGATTAAAGAATCACATCTTGTATATTCTTCCATTTGACAAGGCACAAAAGTAATGCTGAAAACAAAAGTAGTAATACTAGAAAATCAAAGTTGAAATTTATAAAAGACATTTGGAAATAGCAAATATTTAAATCATAATATAGCAATATGAAGCCTCAAAGACCCTACAGTAATGAAATACAGCAGTTTTAAGCTGATACTGTTTTACTGACTCTGCAACTGGGTGAAAGTACTCTAAGAGATATTAAGAACTTGATGGAAGGTACTGTTATTACCACATTCACTTTACAGATGAAGAAATCAAGTACCTGAGCATTAAGTGTTAGAGGTGGTAGAGATGAGGTTTTGATAAGACCCCAACATTTCCAACTTTACCATAGTACTTCCCCATATATTTTCTTCAATTATGTTAAACATTCACATAAGATTATTAAACATCATTAACAAGTCTACGTCTTTAAAAGAAGCCATTTAACAGCCCCCTCTTTTGTGAGATCATTCCAAAATAAAAGAGGGTGTAGGGCATCGTCCTGGAGAATTTGGTTCAACATAGCATTAGACAACAGGACAGGAAGGAGATAATCCTTTTGTGACTTGGTTTGTGACAACTCACACTCACCAATGTCTTTCTACCTTGAGTTGAACCTGAAGAAAATCAAACTGAGAATTAAAAACTTCTAATACTTGGAAACTCTTCTTCAGCCTTCCACTTGATTCCTGAAATCTTTGCCCTTCCCAGTATGTCTATCCATTTTCTAGTGGGGATCACAGCTGGGTACTGATAGAGTTCATCTTAAAACCTCCCTCCCTCCATTTACCTACCTACTCCTCAACAGCTTCCATAACAGATTTGAATGGACATTTAATGTTAACTCAGGCTACTAGCTCACTTTATTGGGCTTTCTCACAGTTACTGTGTCTCCTGTAGGAGAAACTGCTTTGAGGAAGACACCGACTTTTTTTTTAGACTAGTAGTGTACTAGAAAAGACAAGCAGGTGGTTAAGGAAACGAAGCATAGGAAACCATTTGTAACTAAAATTCATTGATGGAAGTTTTAAAAGACTTTTTTTAAATGTTCAGAATTCCTGGGGCACCTGGGTGGCTCAGTCGGTTAAGCGTCTGACTTCAGCTCAGGTCACGATCTCACAGTTCATGGGTTCGGGCCCCGCGTCGGGCTCTGTGCTGACAGCTCAGAGCCTGGAGCCTGCTTCGGATTCTGTGTCTCCCTCTCTCTCTGCCCCTGCCTTGCTTGTGCTCTCTCTCCCTCTCAAAAATAAATAAACATTAAAAAAAAAAATGTTCAGAATTCCTATATTTGCAGAGTATGCATTTTTAAATTTCCTGCGACAGCTGAAACAAAGAAGGAAGGGGTGGTGATTATTCACATTTTATAAATAAGAACATAGATAAAAGCAAGGGTCAGATGACTGATGCACGGGACCCAAAATTCAGCAACCCACGCCAGGACTGAGAATTCCTTACTACGACTTTTGTAGTAAGATTATTAAACTTAGCTAATGCCTTCAATATTTGTTTCCACAGACATTGCTAAGAAAGCATTTTATTTTGGCATCTCTGTAACATGGCACCATTTATGGCTGTCTTCACTCATAATAACCTATTGAACAACCATCTCGAGGGCTCGCAGGATATAAAAGGAGAAGGGTCTGCCTGGTTACTAGTGGCTAATGGTTGAATCAAAATTTGGGTTATGTCATTTTTTTTCTTGCATTTTCTTGATTTCGAAGCTAAACCATACCCACATTTCTAATTTAGCCAAGTCTGTATTTTTTCAGACACAAATACGAAGTCTCAAGAAGGAAAAAGGTTTCTGTCACTCAATCTACCCTTTTACCACTTCTGAATAATAAAGCAGCCGATCTAACGATTCTACAAATTTGTAGTGTGTGATATTTTCTTCCTGGTATAGACTAAGTTTTTCCAAACAATGACCTATATCATTTTAGGCCGAGAGAGAATAAACCCTATGCTAAAAAGAAAACTACAATTTGTTTGCTCTTTGTGCAGAAACACCTCAAGAATGATAAAGATGCTGAATTCAACTGTAACTAAGCCTAAAGAAACAGGGAACTTTTAACGTACTTGAGAAAGCTCAAACATTTGGAAAAATCACAAAACAAAAATGTTAGCCATAAAAGAGAAATTTATTTTAAAAAATCAGTATCTTGTGTTTCAGATACATAGGTATGAGAGAAACTCAGAAGGTGAGAGCTCCTTTTCCAGAAAGTGTTCCCAGGATGGTCAATACTGATTTCGAAACTTGTTGCTAAGGCCTTGTAGCTCAATTACTAGGGCGTCCATAGCTACCATTTCATCAGTGAGCTCCCTGGAAATCTCTCCACTCGCTGCATCTGTGAAAAGTTGCTGCAATATAAAGAACAAAGGAGAACTATCAAAACAATGACAAATCTCTTTAAACTAAGATAGGTACAGAGCAGAGAAGTCAAATTCCCTGTATATAATAATACCATATGACGGCAGCAATGGTAGGGTTTGTTCTGTTCACCATCCTGGAAACGCACAAGCTGCAAAACTGAGCCAGGCATCAAACAACGTGCCTGAACCTGTAAATTCAAATGAGCTCTGCTCTTCAGAACGGCTGCCCTGAATATCGGTTATTCATTTCGATGTCACAGGATGGTTTCTGGATTTTTCATTCAACAAAACAAATCTATTCATTGTGTATACAAACAAAACAAACACATTTTATATTCAAGTTCATACAAATCATACCCTTTACGTTATTTTTTTAATGTTTATTTATTTTTGACAAAGAGAGAGAGAGACAGAGCGTGAGCAGAGAGAGAGGGTGACACAGAATCTGAAGCAGGCTCCAGACTGAGCTGTCAGCACAGAGCCTGAGGCAGGGCTCAAACCCAAGAACTATGAGAACATGACCTCAGCCGAAGTCAGACACTTAACCAACTGAGCCACCCAGGCACCCCCCTGCCTTTATGTTATTTAAAAGTTAATTATGGCATAGGACTCAGGGGTCACAAAGATTATCAAGATTTGGTAAAAGCAAAGAATCCCAGCATATTAAAATAAAAATAAATGTGCTCTCTCCTCCTATAAAAGGAATTGCCTTGGGAGGTATATTGCAACATAGGTCGATGCCATCGTGGCTGAGACATTTTGGAAAGCCTCTGTTAGGAACTGCCTGCTGAGGCAAGACAGGCACCTAAAAAAATTAGCTTTGGGATTTTATGACCACTGTGTGTGTGTGTGTGTGTGTGTGTGTGTGTGTGTGTGTGTGTGTGTGCGCGTGCTGATCAGAAATGTAATTTACTCAGCATACTATCTTTTTTTATTATTATTATTTTGAGAGAGAGAGAGAGAGAGAGAGCAGGAAGAAGGGCAGAAAGAGAGGGAGAGAGAGAGAGAATCACAAACAGACTCTGCACTGCCAGTGCAGAGACAGACATGGGGCTTGAACCCACGAACCCACGAGTCAGACGCTTAACCAAATGAGCCACCCAGACGCCCCAGCACACTATCTACCTTCTTCATCAGACTTGACTAGCTGACCTGTTTACAAAAAGTAAATTTACCGTGACTGTGGGACTATTTACTATCACTACCATATATCACATGACAAATGTTCTGACAGAATTCTAAAGAGGGAGTCCCAAAGATGTTTTGAGGGATAGTATCATCACTGGGACAGCTTAGAGTTTCACACAGTGATTTTTGGAGCCGAGAGCATTCACTCGAATGCAGGACTTCGTAAATGTTTAGTAAAGATTTGTCACATTACCGTGTAGTCACATTGTGTACAGCATTTCATAACTGACATAAGAACGTTGCAATGTGATTGATAGAGAAAACACCTTTTAGGAAAATAACCTGGACTCACACAGCACATTTGATTTTTACTAAGAATTACAGTGCTTGCAAATCATCATGAATCTGCATCACTCCCCTATGAACTCAGGAGGAAGCAGATAGAAATTGAGGCTTAGAAAGAATGAATTATTTGCTGAGGATCCCTAAGCACGTAAGTGATAAAATCTGTTCTGTGTCCAGGCTGTCCAGCATTTCCCCCAACAGCTCCATGCCCTCTGGAGCAAATCTGCACAGTGACAGTGTGCTAAGGGGTGGAGAGTTGCTCCATCCTGGGGGAGCACAGATGGGACGAGGTCAGGTGAGTCTCTAGGTTCTCGGAGCTTTTATTTCTATGAAGTCCCTGGCCTGGCAAGAAAAGATCAGAGACTGGTACGAGCCAAGCTTACTGCATGCTATTTAACTGAGCTATCCTATTCCATTTTCGCTATTTAAGGTGCTCTCAAAAAGTGTTTTTGGGACTGCAATTCAGCTTTGCAAACCAATTTGTTAAAAAAAGAAAAAAATACGAAGGGCATCTGATCTACTATAAAACCAGAGACTCCCAAATTTTATAGCAAAAAAATGTGCTTCAAAGGAGGTGTTGGGAGGCAATTTTTTCCCATTTTTGGATAACCCCTTAGGATCTAATGAGAACAGAATCTAAACATAGATGATGCTCTGAGTCCTTCTTTTCTTTTCTTTTCTTTTTTAATGTTTTATTTATTTTGAGGGAGCGAGAGAGGACGTGAGCAGGAGAGGGGCAGAGAGACAGTGGGACAAGGATCCAAAGTGGGCTCTGTGCTGACAGCAGACAGTCCAATGTGGGGCTCGAACTCAGGGTCTGCGAGATCATGACCTGAGCTGAAGTCAGACTCTTAACAAACCGAGCCACCCAGATGCCCCATCTGAGGCCTTATCTTCAATGTTTGGGCATCTTCCACAATACAGGAGGAAAGGCAGTCTCTGCACAGACAAGACTATTTAAGTATGTAAGTATAGATTTATATGCAATTAATAACTCATAAGAAAAAGCTTTGCACAGAGAGAAGGGAACTAGTAGAGTGTATCCTGAGGAAATAATCACGGGTAGGTAAGTGATCTAACCCAACTAGGAAACCACGCTCCTGATCTGAGAAGGAAAGTCACAGGAAAGCTTGCTACCCTGACTTTTTTTGAGAGCTCATGCTGCTTTCTGAAAGACACAAAACTGAAGTTATGCCACCAAGACGGGTGGGAGTACGGTTCCTCCTGGTAGATTATAGGAACTTGGTTCCAGCTTGCAGACTAAAAGGATAGTAAAGCAAGTTAATCTAAATAGGCAAAAACGATGTCCTCATCTGAAAAGATCAAACAATTGATAAAAAGGCATGCAAACTCTGGGAAGGGTTTTACACGTGTCCAGAAGTGACTTTCACTTGCCACACACAGACTCACTCTCAGAAGCGTTAGGATTCATTTGCAAACCACGATTAAAAAGTGAAGATGAGTAAAAATGAGAAGAGAGGGGTGCCAGGGTGGCTCAGTCAGTTAAGGGTCTGACTTTGACTCAGGTCATGAGCTCGTGGTTCACGAGTTTGAGCGCCCCGTTGGGCTCTGTGCTGACAACTCAGAGCCTGGAGCCTGCTTCGGATTCTGTGTCTCCCTCTCTCTCTGTCTCGCTCTCGCTCACGCTCTGTCTCTTTCTCTCTTTCAAGAATAAACATTAAAAAAAAAAAAGAGAAGAGAAAGCACTGAATTGTGTTACAAGTTATATGCCTTTAAATTTTGCTTCCAGGGGCGCCTGGGTGGCTCAGTCGGTTAAGCATCCGACTTTGGCTCAGGTCACGATCTCGCGGTATGTGAGTTCGAGCCCCGCATCGGGCTCTGTGCTGACTGCTCAGAGCCTGGAGCCTGTTTCAGATTCTGTGTCTCCCTCTCTCTCTGACCCTCTCCCGTTCATGCTCTGTCTCTCTCTGTCTCAAAAATATATAAACGTTAAAAAAAAAAATTAAAAAAAAATAAATTTTGCTTCCAAAAGTATAATCCACACCTGGCTATGCAGATTTCCCAGGCCCCGCCCCATGCCTGACCTGCCACAGGTAGAGACTCAGAGTCCAGGCTTCAAACCAGTTGTCTCGGGGACTCTTCAGTGTCTCCATCCAAGTGCCCATTTATAAGGTGGCGTTTGTAGATTTTATATGTTTTAGTTGTCAAACCTGAGTCACCCACCTAAGTTAACAATGTGAAATCCATACACTACCTCCTTAATATTTGTCTCTAACTCAACTTTTTAAAGTTAAATTTTTTTAATTAAACAAATAATTTTTTTAATGTTTATTTATTTTTGAGAGAGAAAGAGAGAGAGCATGAATGGGAAAGGAGCAGAAGGAGAGGGAGATACAGAATCAGGCTCCAGGCTCTGAGCTGTCAGCACAGAGCCTGACGCAGGGATCGAATCCACTAACTGAAATCATGACCTGAGCCAAAGTCGGATGCTTAACCGACTGAGCCACCCAGGTGCCCTGAACTTTTTAAATTTAAATAAAAGTCTTTTTTTTTTAAGTCTTTTTTTAAAGGAAACATTATACTACTGTAAATGAAAAATAAGCAATAATATTCATGAAAATGTAGGTTTGATGTGCTAGTTATACTTTTTCTAGCATGCACTGAAATAAATATACACTAAAATCAAAAGTTTAGGCACTCATGTTCTTTCTCTCTCTCTCAAAAATAAATAAACATTAAAAAAATTTCTTTTTAATTAAAAAAAAAAATTAGGGTGCCTGGGTGTCTCAGTTGGTTGAGCATCTGACTTCAGCTCAGGCCATAATCTCATGGTTCATGAGCTCAAGCCCCACATCGGGCTCTGCTTTGATCCAGAGCCTACTGTGGATCCTCTGTCTCCTTCTCTCTCTGTCCCTCCCCTTCCTCTCTCTCAAAAATAAATAAATATTTTTTAAAAAGACAAAAACAAAAAAACCTTTAGCCAAGTGCTATCAGTAACGTATGTGCCACACTTTGGGGAAAGCGACGGTAAGTAAAAGAACATGGCTTTGGGGCACCTGGGTGGCTCAGTCAGGTAAGCGTCTGTCTGACTTTGGCTCAGGTCACGATCTCGCACTCCGTGAGTTCAAGCCCCGCATCAGGCTCTGTGCTGACAGCTCAGAGCCTGGAGCCAGCTTCGGATTCTGTGTCTCCCTCTGTCTCTGCCACTCCCCTGCTCACGCTCTCTCTGCCTCTCAAAAATAAATAATATGTTTAAAAAATTAAAAAAAAAAAAAGAGCATTGCTTTACTTTAACTTGAAGAATGCAGTGGGGCTGGATTATAAATATTAATTTCAAAGACTCCTGAGTTACCCAAGAAGGGTAGTTGAGCCATTAGGCTGATGATGCTGCCACCAGGACAACGGACCACCTGGGGGCTGATATCTGAAATGTCACGTGGGCCTAAAATTACTCCCAGTGTAAAAGACGACTTCAGAGCGGTCAGGTCATACTAACACCTTCTTCCTGTGACACTTCAAACGAAATGACATTTCACTCTTACCTTTGCTTTAGATACCAAGCCCTGTAAATTGAGTCGAACTGAGGAGAGCACCTGTACTGCCTCTTGCGGGCTGGATTTGTGTTGACTGTGTTTCATAGCCACTGAAAAATACACATCGGAGAAAACATGCATTAAATACCGGTCACGATAATTTACAAGTACAAAAAACAATTGCTTAATTAGGATTTTATAGTACAGACTCTACAAATATTTCTACATGGAGAGTCTTTATTTTGGTAAAAGGACAATAATTATGTGCACAATTCTCATTATCTTTCTTAGCACTTACTGCTAAAAGGAGAATTTTGAGGAAAATAGGTGATTTTTGGTACGTTACAAATCATCAGGAAGAGACCCTAAACACAGATACACACACACACACAACATATACAGACATACACTAATGAAACCAGGCAAAAAGAGACAAAATCTAACTGAACACAAGGTGTCCACAGAGGGCAAAACCAGATGTGGCAGATCATAGTGTAGCTTCCCGGGGCACCAAGTCCTTAAAAGGGACTCACAGTGGCCAATGACACCGGCCTAGTGAAGTGACATGACAGGTGCTGACAGCTCAATCCTAACCTCCTTTTCATACTCAGGGTTTCCATCACCATTCTGGAAGGAGTGATTTCCACAACCTATATGCTTGCATTCAGGGAGGTGACCGCAATGGGGATCTCGGGTTGCACTTGACATCAGCAATGGCAGGGAGAGAACAGAGTTGCCCATGTGCCCCCACTCTGCCTCCAGTGAGCCGGGGAGCCCGTTTCTTCCTAAAATGTGAAATTACCAAGAAAGCATAACCCTCACTAGCAGAAGGCCTGGCTATTCATGCTTTATAAGAACCAGTAAAGAGCTCTGTAAAAATACAGCACCTGATATCTCTCCACTGGTTTGTTCTTGTGTTTGTTCTTCTAAATTATGCTTGCTATATGCAGACCCATAACCAGATCCAGTTTTAAAACGCTAACCAGTACAACAGTGCAAGTCTACTTAGTATCCTAGATCTTAGACCAGGATTGGAAATAGACGTCTTTCTTGAATGCGAACTCTGGTCGTTTGGTGGAGACTGCCTGTGCCTGGCAAAAACTGTTTTATCATTAATTAATATCTTCCATGGTTGGTGAGAACCAAGTGTGACATTCTCATTTCAAAATAATACTTAGACTTTGACATTTCTCAGCTAAGGGTTGAAAGAATGCATGGTAATCAACAATGTTCACCTCATCTTCAAAGGGCACAGTTAACCTGAAGATAGATAGTGAAGATTATGTCTGTGTCCCTCAGTAGAAGAAAATTTGACTACCATAGCTGAGGTATGTGGGCTGTTAAATACCTAGGAACGGATCAGAAATAGCTATGATTCTTTTTGTTATTGTTGTTGTTGTTGAGAGGGAGAGGGAGAGAGAGAGAGAGAGAGAGAGATAGCTCGAGGGGGTAAAGGTAGAAGGAGAGAGAGAGAGAATCTTCAGAAGGCTCCACACCCAGAGCAGAGCCCCAGTGCAGGGCTTGATCTCACAACTGTGAGATCATGACTTGAGCAGACATCAAGAGTCAGACACTTAACCGACCGAGCCACCCAGGCGCCCCTGTGATTCTTTTTTAAATCCTTATTTTAATTCTGAAAAACAAAACAAATAAACAACAACAACAAAAACACAAAAGTAGATCAAAAAGACAAACACTATTAGACCCCTTCCTCAATCCCATTTCCAAAAGGCACTAGAGATAAAGATAGAGCTCCAGAAAAAGAGAGAAATAAACTGCTATTTCAAATTATCAGCAAATCCAAGACAGCAGTGCTTCCTCCAGGTAGTCTGCAGTTAAAATGCATAACTTTTATTTTATTTTATTTTATTTTTTTAAACGTTTATTTATTATTGAGAGACAGAGAGACACAGAGCATGAGCAGGAGAGGGGTAGAGACAGGGGGAGACACAGAATCTGAAACAGGCTCCAGGCTCTGAGCTGTCAGCACAGAACCCGACGCGGGGCTTGAACTCACAAACTGCAAAATCATGACCTGAGCCGAAGTCGGTCACTTAACCAACTGAGCCACCCAGGCGCCCCCATAACTATTATTTTAAAAGTTCCTGGACGGCAAAGAAAGAACCAGCTTTTGTGCACCCTTTCCCAGAAAACAGAAGAGTGGAGGCTATAAATGAATAGCCCCCAAACAATACAAAGGGGCACAAAACGACAACGTTGTTATTCAAAGGTCTCAAACCCTATGTAGACACTGTAATGTCTTCTCCGGCCTTTTGAAGTACATAGCTACTCTTACAAACAGCAACTCAAAGGAGTAATTGTGGGGAGATTTTTTTTTTTTAATGTTACATTGCCTTTTCAGAACTGAGCAAGGTGGGCAACAGAATAGAATAGAAATCCAGTTCATTCCTCAGCTGAGCATTGGTATACAAAAGCAACAAGAGGGGCGCCTGGGTGGCTCAGTCGGTTAAGCGTCCGACTTCGGCTCAGGTCATGATCTCACAGTCCGTGAGTTCGAGCCCCATGTTGGGCTCTGTGCTGACAGCTCAGAGCCTGGAGCCTGCTTCGGATTCTGTGTCTCCCTCTCTCTCTGTACCTCTCCTGCTCGCATTCTGTCTCTCTCTCTTACAAAATAAAATAAACATTAAAAAATATTTTTTTAATTAAAAAAAAAAAAGCAACAAGAAAAGGCAAACATTTATCTTTATCAATCTAAAATATCACCAGAAACTAAACCCGAGCATCCACTAAAATATGCTTAAAATGTTGTCGGAGCACCAACACCTAAATCATTAAAGTCAAAGGGAACTTAAAAGAATAAACACTTGTTTTTCTCCCAGTATTGCCCTGATGAAAAAACAGTGTCCAAAATAGTTTCAAACCAACTTTAAGAAGTAAATGAAGATTTTTTACTGCAGCACTTATTTCTTTAACCTGTGCATTTATACTTGACAGGTTCAATAGCAACACTTAGTGATTACAGAAAATACCTTGGCTTTAACTGTTACAAAGCTAGCTGTTCACAGAAATGTTTAGGGTTGAAGTAGATAAGATAAATTCTTCCAAGGA
Organism: Prionailurus viverrinus; assembly: GCF_022837055.1. Classification (NCBI taxonomy): domain Eukaryota; kingdom Metazoa; phylum Chordata; class Mammalia; order Carnivora; family Felidae; genus Prionailurus; species Prionailurus viverrinus. The sequence continues at coordinate 114,406,439 of NC_062563.1, forward strand.
GATTGCACCTTGCTATAATTATGTACATAATACACGTGGCTATGGGGGTTCCCAAACCTGGTACTATATCCACAGAGGTCAAAGGCACAAGAACTGAACTCCATCTAAGCCCACCCACCATGGCCAACACAAGCCACATGAACTGTAGCCACATTCCATGGGTCTCCCAGCAATGACCTCCACCTTATCTACTCTGAACTTCAGCGAGACAGAGATCAGCACGTCTACTGGATCTGCCAAGCGGTAGGCAGCCCAGAAAACTGGATATTTATATCCCTTTTGTCAAGGATATCAAAGACCAGAAGTAGAATTATTATCTACTAAACCCATTTCTAAGCTGTTTGAATGTTCTGTGACTTCTTTAGAGACATATTAAATGCTATTTTTGTTCTTCATTTTTCTCTTTTTAGTTCTGCATGCCTTATCATACAGCTCAGATCCTCTACCCCAGAGGAACAGGGCTGAGGTGAGAACGTAAGGGATTAACATTTAAACCATGTGTAGGATACTGTTAAGTTTTTGAATATGTTTTCATTTACTTCCTAACAATCAGAGGTAGGTATTACCCCCATTGTACTGATGAGGGAACTAAGGCTCAGAGAGAAGTCATTTACCCAACGTCACCTAGCAACTTTGTGGTGGAGCTGGTCCTGGAGTTTAAGTCTCCCTGGCTTCAAGGGTCTACCTACCCTTTTTATGGTCCCTTGTTGGCTCCCCAGTTACTGTAATTAATAGTTGCAGGAGAAGTTGGAGGAAGACTTTAGGATAGGATCATAGTCCCTGTGATCCAGTTCTTAGCACTGTAGCTTCATTATTTTATTTGAACTCCCTTTCCAGGGCCTCACACACCCATGTTCAAATATAAATATAGAAATGTATTATTAACTTATCTGGTATATTTCTCTTTATGCAAATAATTAAAAGGAACCTTATATGGAATATATTTGCCCAACAGGCATACAACTTTATATGTAAGGTTATCCCTCCCTTCAAATATCACCCACTAAATCTCCCAAAGGCAGGGACAGGATATTTTTTGTTTCTTTTGTATAAGCCATAGCTTTTTGTATGTTGCTATGCACTCCAGGAATCTACGTATTTCTGATAATAAATATTTTCATTTATAAAGGAGTCAGCAAATGTTAACAGATTTCCCTACCACTACATGATAACCACAAGTAGACTCTATGTGCCGTGAAGGTTGGCTACAGTTGTGAAGATACTTCACGTACCGAAAGCTCCTAACACCTGTCACTCAGACGGCATTCAAGCCTCTATCCCGCAGACCGCTCTATCCTATATTTGTTCAGATTACTCCAAAGTGCTTACTACACGGTAGTGAGTCTTATAAAGATCTGCTGAATCAAATACAACAATTTCAATACAATGAAATAATCTGAAATGATGTGTAATGGAACTTCACTTCTGACAAATACTTTTTTCAGTAAAAATACATTAAAGCATGGCAGGGATATCCGAACATTACATCAAATACCATGTGCGAGGCCTAAGGCGTTCTGAACCACTTCCTTAAATGATGTCATATCTTTCTCCCAACAACTGGACTGTGTGTCGCACTTGTATGCCTTGGAGAGATACTGGAACGCCTGAGGACAGAAAAAGAACAACGTTCAGAATAACAAGTGTAATTCACATTTCAAACTCGGCTTCCTGGAAGTCATATGGAACTAATGCCAACTTGAAAAACGAGCGTTTGTGTCACGCAGCACAGCCTTTACTATTCTCATCAAAGAAGGGGTACAGATGCACACCCGACAGCAATAAGCAATTAAAAGCAATCAAAGGGATGTATCTGATAGAGACATTTCCCTCCAAAGAGAAAAACAGAAATGCCAGGTTTGGAAATCTAGAAGAAGCTTGCATACCTTTCCTCAGCATCGGTAGCCATCAGCTTACGAGCCCCGTTTGGAAAACAAGGCATGAACCCGGGCACAACTATGGGATTACTCAAAGGTGTGTGTACTCACAGAAGTTTAAGACACTTTCACAGCTCCATCCCTGCAGAATCTTGAGGGAGAAGTCACAGATGAGAGACTTCAGACTACCCTTGATTCCACATATGCAAGGCCTCATAATTCAAGAAGAAATGGAAGGATGGCAGGTGGGAGTGTGTGCATGCGTGCATGTAAGTATGTGTTCTCTGGGCAGACAGGCAATGGCAGAAGCCAGCTGGGTGGACGGAGGGAGGAGAGACGGCTAACCATCCCACAGATTAGCTGTACTGCAGCAAATTCCAAACTCACGCAAGGAGTACATTTGATTTGTTGTGGATGTTTTGAAAAGAACAGAAAACAATTATTTCAACCTTGGAAACCCTGGGGGCTCCCTTAAGCCAAAGGCATTACTTGAGTGTAACTGGTGTTCTAATGCACTTTCGAGAAAGGGGCCGGGCGACCTTTGTAAAGCATTTTATATTTAGACTTAAAGCTCGCCTCTGATATTCTTATCTGGTTCCTTTTTCTTCTTCCCTTCCATGGCCCCCGTCTCAGATCTGAATGCTCTTCTGTCCTTGAGCCCCATCTACCCGAGTCTTCAGCAAGGGGCCTGGGGCAAGGGCTGCAGGGTATATACTGTGGACAGCTACTTGAGGCAGCTCCAGCAGGGGAGCAGGTCAGACAGAGCCTTTTGCAGGAAGCAGAGAACAACCGTGTGAGAAAAACCCATGAAAAGAGAAAAGATGAATTCTTACGAGTCTTAACCTGCCCGCAATTCCAAGTGCTTATGTTAAAGATTCTGAATCAAGACAGAAGACCTGAGCATATCCATCTTCCCCTTCAAGCTATTTATCTCTGCCTCCAACCATCAAAGCAGATGCCCCACACGTAATTCAAGCAAAAGGCAAGCATCCAGGAGGACTGGAAGAGGACTGACCTTTTCATTTTCATCAGGCTTTTCACTCTGCCCATTTCCATACAGTTGGGCATACAGCCTCCAGATTTCTCCATCATTTGTCACTCTTGAAGTCACTCTGCCAAGTAACTCCCGCAGCTTTCCTTTGAGGTCAGTTGCAACATCTCCACTTCGATCAGTCATCCCATCAAGCACTGCCCTGACCAGAATTTTAAGGACCTTAAAAAATGCACAGAACAAACGGGTAAGCCAAGAACAACGAAATAATAACAAAAAACAAAGGGCTACCATCACCATCATCAATGACAATGATGGTGAAAAACCTTGAGACCTGGTGGAATATCACCTTTACACTTTTTACAAATAAAAGTCCTGAACCACTCTCTAGAATCACATACTGACAAGCTCTCTGTGCTCCCTTTTAGGGCTCCTTTGGGGGCTCTTCTTTCATAGGCTCGATGTCTCTGTCTTCTCAATCTGATTGCTCTCTCTGAATGATCTGATGGACACCTGTAGCTTTTAGGAATGTAAGCTCAGACTCATGGTCCGAATCGCATATAGCAAAAGAGTGGACAGGAGAACGTTTAATTGCGTTTTTTCTTTCTTGTTTGGACAAGATCTCCACCTGCAAATTCACACTACAATCCTAAATGTGTAGTTTTAATTCTGAAAGTAATAAAATTCATATTACAATCCCATTCATGACTTTAAATCTGAAAGTAACAAGGCAGAAGAGACTAAATGAATATGCACTAACAAGTGATCATTTTTAAACATTTCAAGGATTAACACGCTTTAAAATGGATGATCTATTAAAATAGTTACTATCAAGTATAAATGAAGCATACTAAATTAGCAAAATACTCTGTTTTCTCTAGGATCTGACAATTGGCCCAACATCCCATCTCCTCACTTTACCTACATGAAGAGACAATGGGCAGGAGACAATTTTTAGCCTTCTCGCCAATAAAAATGGAGAGTGGCAGTGCACATGTTTGAGAGGAGAAAGGTCAGAAAAGGGAGAGCAAGAAAGAGAGAGAAAGAGAGAGAAAGAGAGAGATTGAGAGAGAGAGTGTGTGTGTGTGTGTGTGTGTGTGTGTATGTGTGTGAAGGGAACAGTAAAGGGTAAGGAAGTGGTGTGTCTGTGTGAATAGGAGCAGGGTAGGGTGAAAAACTATAGACAGATACCAAAGCCTCCACATAATTCATATGCAGATGTCACAAGAAGAGAGTGGGACCCTGAACAGGTGTGCAAGCAAGACAAATGTCTTCATAGTCTCTCTATCTGTATGTTCAATGGCCAGATATATGTAGAAGAAAGTTCTGTAAGAAGGAACAGATAACAGAAGTCACTCATGGCCATGGCAGATATTACCTAAAGAGATTCTTCTGGGTAAGAATCATATTACAGATAGATTCTTTTTTTTTTTTTTTAAGTTTATTTGTTTATTTTGAGAGACAGAGCGTACATGAGCAGGGGAGGGGCAGAGACAGAGAGAGAGAGAGAGAGCATCCCAAGCAGACTCCATGCTGTCAGCACAGAACCCAGTGTGGGGCTTGAACCCAGGAACCATGAGAGCATGACCTGAACCAAAGTCAAGAGTCAGACGCTCAACTGATTGAGCCACCCAGGAACCCCCAGATAGAATCTTAAGGAACACACACTTAAGGGAAGATGAATAGAGGTCTATGCATGAGTGAGACTAAAAAGGAGTGTTCAGAAAAACAGGAGAAAGTGATGTTATGGAAACCAAGGAAGGAGGAAGTAAGGAGAGCACATCTACAAAAGTTTAGGGATGGAAGACTCCACTAGGCTTAGCAATAACAAGCGTTTGTGACTGTATCCAGACCAAAAGTCAGAAGAAGAAAGGCAGGAGACATTATGATTTCAGACAAGAGACGTACAAAGAGAGAGAACAATGTGAAAACCAAGACAATTATTAATAATATCATAAAAAATAAAAAGCAATAAAACAAACCACCAATCATAGTACCTTATAATATTTTAAATTTTATATGTAAAGCATAGAATGTTAATAGAGAATATTCATTTAACCAAAAAAATTTAATGTAAATATATTAAGAAGATAAAAGAAGTAGTAGAGATGCTGATACAAGGGAGTTAAGACCTTGCTTACTATAATAGGAAATCAACAGATAATATCTAAATTTGGTTAATAAAAAGCAGCAGCATACACTTATACTATGAAATCTGGAAATGTGCAAATGGGAAAAGAAATACAGTATATACTAAATGCTACACATTCCTTTAGGGAGTAGGATCTTGAGGACTAGAAAGGGGTAGAGCAGGAAATTGCTACATTTTGTTTTAAGCCTTTTACTACTATTTAACTTGTGTACATGTTTGTGTTATCTTTAGAAAATAAAATTTTAATTTAAAAACAGAAAAGGCATGGGTATTGAGGAGGGCACCTTTTGGGATGAGCACTGGGTGTTGTATGGAAACCAATTTGTCAATAAATTTCATATAAAAAAAAAAGGCAAGTATAAACACATTCAAAGATTGGAAAAGATGAAACAAAAAATGACGGCAACATGAATATTCATTTATTAGATTTTACTTTCAATTTATGTTCTTGGCACAGGGGAGGGGGTGGTTAGTGACTGAAAGGGGGCTGGGACAGCTTTGGGAGAGCTGGCAATGATCTGACTCATGCTCCAGGGGCTGGGGACACAAGTGTGTTCCCTTCATGAAAATTCCTATGTTTACTTATGATCTGTATAGTTTTCTATATGTATACTCTACCTGAATAAAACATTAAATAAGAAGTTATTTCCTGTAATTAAGAAAGTCCCATGCACTAAAGGGAAAAAAGAGTTATTAAACTCCATTAACAAATGGAGTTAATTTATAATCTTAAAAAGTAGTCTTAGAGTGATAACAGAATTATTTTTTAAAAAACATTAATTTTATAATTTACTGTCTAATAGCACCATTTTCCTCAAACTAATTAGTGAGAAAAACTGCATTCTAGTTATACAGACTGACTACGAAAACAGTAACTTTTAACACATATTTAAATTCTTCTTTAGAAAGTAATTATGTGTAAAAAAGAAGAAAGGAAAGGAAAGAAGTAAATATTTGTAACTTAAAAGAAGCAAAGGAAGAGGGGGCGCCTGGGTGGCTCAGTTGGTTAAGTGTCTGACTCTTCATTTCAGCTCAGGTTATGATCTCACAGTTCATGGGTTTGAGTCCCACATGAGGCTCTGTGCTGACAGCATGGAGCCTGCTTGGGATTCTCTCTCTCCCTGCCCCTCTCCTGCTCACACACATATGCTCGCTCTCTCTTCTCCCTCATTCTCTCTCAAATAAATAAGCTTAAAAAAGAAAAAAAAGCAGCAAAGGTTACTACAATAGAACTTCTCTGACTCAATGAATCACCAAACAATACAATTTCCTCTTGGGTAGTCTATGATGTTTACCAGCATTACAATCCTTTGCATAATCAAAAATGAAAAAAAAAAAGTTAAACAAGTAAATGTAACCTAAATAAAAATGTAACTATTAGGAATAAATTAGTAGTAACTGGTTAAAACAATGAATTACTAAGTATGTAATAAGGAGCTGAAGAATAGAATATTGAAGTTGAAGAATTTAGAGATGGAACAATTCTTGGGGAAACAGAACCCAAGATATGGCCACTTGAGTGGGGTGCTCATATGGAGAAAACAAAAGGACAAAAAACTTTATGCCCAAAGTACTAGAAGTACCATCTACCTAAAACACCAAGTATTCAAGACCGGCTAGATCTAGAGTAAAGAGGAAGCATACAGAATCAGTTGCTAAAGTCTGCCGAAAGTAAGGGGGTATGACTACAACACTGGTGAACAGTGGTAATGAGGTCAGGCCTTCTACCTACGACATCACAGAATCGTTGTATCAAGGAGTCAACACACATGTAAACAGTTTTGAAACCATAAAGCAATATAAGCCTATAAACGATTAGGATTATCAATGATCCTCAACTTCCTTACTACATCAGAAGTGGACAGAAAAACCCTCACAGTTAACTCACTCACCATGTGCCCCTGACTTTCCTTATGCTTCAAAACAGACCTAAAGAAAAACGGAATCTATGACGTGGCATCGGCTCTCAATACCTCCCCAGTGCCTCCGCTATGAGCATTACTACATGGTAAGCATGTGACCAACCTGATCTCACTGGGGTCTCACAGCAATCCTAGGACACAGGCACTTTACTATCCCCACTTTACAAATACACTTAGGCAAGAGAGGCAAAATGTACTTTCTCTGCGTCCCCTAGCAAGTGAGGTGCAGAGAGGGGTCCTGAACACCAGTGACAGTTGACTCCTGAGCTTTGATGGAGAAGACTATGACAATGGTAGATAACAGTTGCATATATAGATGTGAGAGGGACAGAGAAAGAATATGAGCATGTGTCAGAACCAGAGCCTCTACAAAGGTCCCCTTGTTATTTGCACTCTGCAGATGAAGAAACTGGAGCACAGAGAAGTCAAGTAACTTGTCCAAGGTCACACAGCGGGGGAAGGTGGCGTTGGATGTGAACCCGTAGTCCAAGTCCTGGATCCTGCTGTCAAGCATTCGCTGTGTTAATTTACAAAGCACAGATCCTTACTCTTCTGTTATTTCCTCCTTTCTAATAAGAAATAGTTTTACACCAGAAAAATTTATTTTTTATGAAATATGTATACCAGTAACTTTGATCATTTCATTATCATTTCTTCCCCAAATCTATCTATCTATCTATCTATCTATCTATCTATTTATTTATTTATTGAGAGAGAGAGAGAGACAGAGAGAGAGCATGAGTGAGAGAGGAGCAGAGACAGGGAGACACAGAACTCGAAGCAGGCTCCAGGCTCTGAGCTGTCAGCACAGAGCCCAATGTGGGGCTTGAACCCACGAACCATGAGATCGTGACCTGAGCCGAAGTTGGACACTTAACTGAGTCACCTAGGCACCGCTTCTTCACCAAATCTTGAATCAACCAAAACCAAACAGGTTTTTGTAATTTTATTTTTTATTGTTTTTTTTCCTCAAGACATCAGAGCCAATAAAAAATAAAAAGGGAAAATAAAATTCCCAAATACAAGTATTACTAACATTGTAGTGAGCTTCTTCTAATTTTTTTGCTATGTGTAAATTTTTTAATACTATGTAAACTGTCTTCTCTTACCTGTTTCGCTTAACATTATGTCATAGTATTTTTTTGTTTTCATATAATCTTTAAAATAGATTATTTTAACAGATTCAAAATATTCCATTGGGTTGACAGACTGTAGTCTATTTAACAATTTCCCTGTAGTCAGATAAATACACTGCTTCCATGGCTGCCAGTGTTGTTTTTATTACTATAAATAACACTTCAATGCCTATCTTTTGTGCCCAAAGTTTTTTTCCACACTGAAACTTTCCTTAGGTTAGAATTCCAGGAACAGGGGTGCCTGGCTGGCTCAGTCAGTGGAGCCTGTGATTCTGGATCTTGGGGTTGGGAGTTTAAGCCCAACATTGGGGGTAGAGATTACTGAAAAAAATAAAAAAAATCTTTAAAAAAGAAAAAAAAAAAAAGAATTCCAGGAACAGAATTATGGAATCAAGGGAATAAACATTTTAAGAATCTGGAGGTGTGATACTTTCTAAAGGGCTAAATCAAATTAGATGCCTATCGGTAGTACATGAAAATGGATCATTTCACTGTGCATTACCAGCACTGGCTGTATTAATTACTTTTTAAATCTCTGATATTTTGTTCTGCTAAAGGCATATGCAGCTATTACAATGAATGCTATTTCTTTTAATTATTAGTGAACTTAAATCTCTTTCCAAATGTTTGCTACGTAAACATAGTTCCTTTTTTTTTTAAATTTACATCCAAATTAGTTAGCATAGAGTGCAACAATGATTTCAGGAGTAGATTCCTTAGTGCCCCTTACCCATTTAGCCCATCCCACCTCCCACAACCCCTCCAGAAAACCTCTGTCTGTTCTCCATAATTATGAGTCTCTTCTGTTTTGTCCCCCTCCCTGTTTTTATATTATTTTTGTTTCCCTTCCCTTATGTTCATCTGTTTTGTCTCTTAAAGTCCTCCTATGAGTGAAGTCATAGGATTTTTGTCTTTCTCTGACTAATTTCACTTAGCATAATGCCCTCCAGTTCCATCCATGTAGTTGCAAATGGCAAGATTTCCTTCTTTTTGATTGCCCAGTAATACTCCATTGTGTGTGTGTGTGTGTGTGTGTGTGTGTGTGTGTGTGTGTGTGTATTTATATACCATGTCTTCTGTATCCATTCATCCATCGATGGACATTTGGGCTTTTTCCATACTTTGGCTATTGTTGATAGTGCTGCTATAAACATGGGGGTGCATGTGTCCCTTCGAAACAGCACACTTGTATCCTGTGGATAAATGCCTAGTAGTGCAATTGCTGGGTCGTAGGGTAGTTCTATTTTTAGTTTTTTGAGGAACCTCCATACTGTTTTCCAGAGTGGCTGCACCAGCTTGCATTCCCAAAACATAGTTCCTTTGAAAGATATTTAAACATTTTCTTAATTTGTGCTGAACTCATTTTTTTCCAATATGAAAACAGCTTTACTGTTGATCATTTTGGAAATTACATAGCTCACAAGCTAACCCATGGCTAGCTCCTCTTTCTGAACCCCAAGTCCATACATCGCTTGAGAAAGGAGAAAGATGATGAATCTGAGGTGGAAATAGCAAATACGTGAGAAACCATGGGAGACAGCAACTGGCTGGTCCCGGTATGGGGGAGAAGGGCAGCCAAGGGCAGAAGAGTGCCAGGCACCAACGTTCACAGGTGAGTGCTCTCCAAGCCAGCCCAGGGCAAGCCAGAGACCTGTGGGTACAGCAGGGCAGAGGGCCCGGCCAGTGGGAAGTGGAAAGCAACAGGCCCCAGCGGCCTGGCTGACCCCACACTTTCTGAAGTTAGAGGGCTACTCAGGAACACGGGCACGAGGAGAAAGCAGCACCTGGCAGAGAAAAGGGAGGTTTCCCGAGGAGCCAGGCTACCTGGTGGTGGTGGGAGGGGGCGGTGGTGAGGTGTACCCAAGGGGTGAGACTCCCCCTAGGACCCAGACTCACAAGAAAGGGCACCCCTTAGGTCCTGGGCTTGCGTGAACCCCTCCCACCAGCACACATTACCCGTGCAAAGCCGGCATCACCAGGGGAGTGTGAGCCAACAGGAAAAAAATGAAGACATCTGAAAAGTGCAACCATAACGAAATAAAACGAAGAGCTTCCGTGAGAAAGAATTAAAGGGTCATGTGGGAGAAAACTTTTTACCTTGTTTTCATTATATATATTGCCTTAGAAAGGGAAGAAGGAAAACCAAGGTGATGGTGAGACGCCAGGGGTAGTAGCATAAGTGGGGAAGAGAACAGGGTGAGGAATGGGCCTGGAGCGGCTGCCACAGAGAAGGGAAGTGTGGAGATGAGATGGAGAAGCCACAGCTAGTAAGGTAAGAATTGTAAAATTCTGGAAACCAAGCAAAGGATGCGTTTCGAGGAGGGAGTGAGATCTGTGGCAGTAAACACTGCCGACAGGCTGAAGAACCTGAGGCCTGACAAGTGTCCCCAGGAAGTGTCAGGACGAACGGACCTGACAACAGCAGGGCTCAGTAGCCTGGGGGAGATAAAGCCTAACCTGCATGGGCTCCAAAGAGGCTGGTAGCGGGGAAGTGGGGCCATGTGGGAAGATGCTTCTCCCTAGCTAAGGAGCCAAAGAGAAACTGTGTGGGGAGTGGGGAGAAAGTGAGTGTGCTCGGAATGTGACTGTGTTGGCCGACATTGTGAACGTGCAAAAATTAGAGCAACAGATACATGCATTCAGTAGTATTTTCCCATTTGTAATGTAACACAACTTAACAGGGCCAACAAGACTTTTTATCTGAAAACGAATCCTAACAGTCTACCTCTTCACTAGATACTTTTAGTCTGTGTTTACTTTCTTGGGATTCTGGATACCCATGTGGATCTAATGAGACTTTGGAAGCCTCTTTCCAAAATATGCACATGCCCACACACACGTCTTTTTCACAGTGCTGAAGTGTTTGAAGACGCCAAGTTTGAGGTGGTTCATATCACGATCTCCTGAAGCTTAACAATGGATCCTTCTTAGAAATCCTAGTTTGTGAGAGAGAGACAGAGAGAGAGAAACCAAGACTCTTAACTACAGAGAACAAACTGGCAGTTACCACAGGAGACATGGGTGGGGGGATGCGTGAAATAGGCAGTGGGGTTCAAGGAGGGCACTTGGTATGATGAGCACTGGGTGATGTAGGGAAGTGCTGAGTCACTATATTGTACGCCTGAAACTAACATAATGCTGTGTATTAACTATACTAGACTCGGACAACTTAAAAATAAGAGAAATCCTATTTTTGTCCACCATGGCATGGGATTCCAGTCTTTTCTGTCAATATTGCATACGACTAAGAGCTATTTGAAAAGCTTTATTAGTTTCCTATAGGGAGTTCCCTCCCTATCCTTACTATCTCTTTTGTCACTTCCAGATGTTCAGACAGCTGGCACTGTTTGCTAAAGGCAAGGCCTTCATATGATCAGTGTGGACTCTCTGGCCTTCCCTTGCTGTGTGTCTGTGCACGGCACTTCTGCTATCAGTACAGCTAACCAACGAGGTATGTGTTGGGTGCACCCCCCTATCTTTCCGAAACTCAAAGGCACTGCTTTCTCTCTGAAAAGGAATGTTAACAGTCGGGGCAGGTCAGCTGTGGTAAATTTGCGTCCTCCCTGAATTCATGTCTAAAGAGAACTTCACAATGGGACCTGATTTGGAAACAGGGTCTTTGCAGACATAATCAGTTATGATGAGGTTTTATCCGGGTTCGGGTTTAAAAAAAAAAAAAAAAAGAAGAGGTTATACCAGAGTAGGTGTGCCCTAAATCCAATGACCAGAGTTCTTTTAAGAAGAGGAGAGGACACACAGAAAAGGTGGTGCAGAGGTAAGTGAAGACGGAGAGACGGGAGCGATGCCACCACAATCCCAGGAGGCGCCAGGAGCCCCCAGCAGCCAGAGGAAGCACAGAAGGACTGTCCCCCACGGCCTTACGTGAATCACGGCCTCGCCAACATCCTGATTTCACACTTCTAGCCTCCAGAACTGAATGGCGAGGATACATTTCTCTTGTTTGAAGACGCCAAGTTTGGGGTGGTTTGTTACAGTGGCCACAGGCTACAAATCCAGCAGTCTTAAGTAGAAAGACCCAGATGACTCTGAGATCATTGAGACAGTGTCTCCCCAGCACACCCACCCAGTTTCTACTAGTCATCTTCCAGTTTCAGTTCAGGAGGCACTACACGAATGGCCGCCCCTTCTAGGGACAGTGACCTCTAGCACCCCACTCAGATGGTGTTCTTTCCCCAGGTGTAGAAGCTTCAAGTACCAAATCTCTCGAACTTTTCCTCACTGGATAATGGTGTTTGTGTCATGATCAAAAATAGTGTCTCCAACCCTATGCCTATAAAATATTTACCATAACTTCTTTTAGTGCCTTTATGGTTTTGACTTCTTTGATGATGATGCTGATGATGACGGCAGCTACACTTAATAACACCTGCGTGCGCCAAGCACCGTCCCAAACCCTTTATGTATATTAACTTACTCAATCCTCACAACAATCCCCCTCTCATGACAGTGGAACAGAAAGTGATTAACTCCCCCAAGGTCACACGGTCAGTGATTGGCGGAGGCAGGCTGCAGGCCCAGACGGTCTAACGCCAGAATCTATGCTCTCATCTACAACGTAATCCTGTTTCTCGAGGCATTTCAATCTAAATATTTTATCCATTTGAATTTATTTTGGTTTAAGCAGTGAAGCAGAGCTTTGGTTTGGGTCCCAAACGCTTGGCCAACCGTTCCAATACATATTGAAAATTCTATTTTTATCCCACAGATTTTAAAAATGTCATCTTTATCATGGACTAAATTCTCATACTTACTTGAGTCTGTTTCTGAATTCTCTGTTCTGTCACATGTCATTCCTGTGGCAGATGTTAACTCTTCATATAATAAGGGTATTATTAGCTTTTTATCTTTCCTATTTGTTACAAATATTCTGTCACATACTTTTAAAATGTAGTCATAAAAATTCAAGTTTTCTTTTATTGCTTTAAAGTTCAGAAAATTTGGGAAGTATCCACTTCTTTTCCTGATTTTCTTATGAGATGAAAAAATATTGTGCGTACAGTTAGTCCATTTGGAATTCATTTGGTGTATCATAAAATAATCTATGTATATTGTTTAAGCCTGGATGCTTAGAGGGATTTCATTTTCATCGATATAAACAGCCCTGTAGCTCCTCACATCCTACCCAAACCAATGCCACACCACAGATGCCCCGCAATGACCTCTTAAGCCCTCGCCCACATCTCTCATCCATTTAGGTGATATGGAACTTCCATCTCATTCTCTCTCCTAGGCCTCTTTCTCACCTCCATCCCAGAACATGCCTAGGGGATGCAGCAAGCAGAGAATGAATTGGGGAGCCATCTCCAGTCCCTGAAGAAAGTTCCCGCTTCCTCACATGGAAGAACAGTGATTCCAATGTACACGCTGAAGAATCCCCACAAAGAGAAAAGCCTGACTATCCCTTTCTCCAACACTAGCCTTGGAGTCCTTGGCCAGGTCTCACCAAAACCTTGGCTGAGAGTACAAGGTGTTGGGCTTTTGAGTGCTGGAGGTCTTCAAAGCAGGAAGGAATGGGATTGCCTTCAGTCCAGGAGGGCTCCAGGCCAGGAATGAAGCCATTTTCCACCTCCCAGCTTGGCTACCTCCCTGCTCCACTTGGGAGCTCTTTAAAGAACTTGCTCTGTTTCCTGGCCTGATAACCCTGACCCTTGGCTTCCCCAAGCCTCAGTTATCACAGTGAGGTAGGCAGTTTAATATTTGGTGGTGTTTTTTTTTCCCCCCTTCTTCAGGGAAAAAAAAAAAAAAAAAAAAAAGTCTTAAGAGTGTGGAAAAGGCATGCACAGGCTTGAGGTTAAATAGGCCAGACTTTAAGCTTCAAGTCTTGGCTTTCCTACCACTTGTTAGTTATGAAACACCAGCCTTATTAGCTTACCTTACAGAGCCTCAGATACCTCAGCAAGCAAGGGGAGATAAAACCTACTTTACAGATATAATTTGTACAAAATATATCCATTCCCTCCCCTCTTTTCTCTCAGGTAATACCTAGCCACCACTCGCTGCAGGATTTGTTTGGCTGGCCAGCTGCCCCACTGCACATCAACATCACCTCCCCCCTTCCCAAAGAAAACACCATACGGAAATCCACACAAAGAACATCAGTATACAAGAACACACAGTACATGATTCTCTGTATCTGACATTTAAGAAAAAGCAAAATGGAACCATGCTGCAGAAATCAGAAAGAAGTTGCCTGGCTTGGGGGGAAAGGGTGGTGGTACAATTGACTAGAAAGGGACATAAAAGGACATCTGTGGTGACGAAAATGTTCCACACCTGTTTTGGGTGGTGGTTATGTAAGAACATATAAATGATCCAAATGCATCAACTAACACCCAAGATCTGTAAATTTTAATACATGTAAATTATACCCCAATTTAAAAAAACTTTGTTCTGTATAGTTCACATACTCACTAATATAATGTGGAAATGTGTTTTTTAACATAAGACATCCCATAGACTTCAAGATATGACACAAAGGAGAAAAACAGGCATACCTAATGTGATTCCTGTCTTTGGATCCTACTAGCTACATGACTGGTCAACTTATGTAACTTCCCTGTGTTTCATATTCATCCACTGTAAAATGGGAAATATTTAGTATCCACCTCAAATATTGAGTGCCCTATAACAGATAACCCATGTTAAGTGCCAGAAACATAGCAAGCACTTAGTATATGTTAATCCCTTCCTCTTCCATTTATAAATAGCAAGTGGGGTGTAATACTGCAATACTTAAATTCTTTTCCCAAATGATTGGCCCAGTCATCAAAAAAGGAGGAGGAGGAAGAGAAGGAGAAAGAGGAGGAGAAAAAAGAAAAAAGAAAAAACTAATAAATCAACATTAGAATTTACCCTGAGGAAAGAAGTATGGCTATACACAAGGCTTTATCTACAAGGGTACTGATGGCATTATTTACAATAATAAATACCTGGAAAACTGAAAAGAGACTAATTATGCAGGAATATGAAATTTTGCTTTATGGTAACTAAAAATATATATTCAAAATACATGAATATAAATATGTACTCTGATAGAAATGCATTCCTAAGTTTTACTAGTTTATGCATTAGTCAAAATTAGGGCACAGAGAGAAAAAGGAGAAAAGATACAGATACAACTCCTTCATTTATTACAAACAGTGAAAAATACAGAATAATTTGCAGCTAACTTACCCTGTGTCTGTATTAAAAGGAGTATAAATTTACACATGAACACACATATGCAACAGAAACAGTTTAAATGACAAGTCACGTTTACAAAGAAATAGAAAAAAATAAATTAAAAAAGTTTTAAAGCAAACTAAAATAGAATAAGGTCAAGTAGTGTCAAACATAAGAATATCAGAGTTTTTTTGAAAGACACCTGTTACCAAACTTGCAGAGTCAAAATAAGTAAAATTTTTTTGCCAAGATAAAAATATTCCAGACAATCTATCAATTGTCGTGGTCCACGCTGACTGGTTGTAATAAAGCATGATGACAGTCAGAAATATTCTATGAAGCTAAATATGACTGAGCCCATCACTAGCCATCAAAACTTTCCTTCCATGATGATTACATCACTACAGAGTGATTCTACCCACACCTGCCAGACAATGAACATTGCCAGCAGCACTCCAAGGCACTTCTAAGGAAAGCTATTAACAGGTCCTGACACATTATCTCACTGTGGCTATTTCTCCATTATAAAGTGCTACAGATGATAATCTGACCTGAGCAAGTTGCTCCTTATATCTAGATGTTATGTTCTCAAGAATATGGCTCCAAATCCAAATGTAAAAATTAAGCTAACAGCCTTAAGATGTGACATCTTCAAAAATGTTATTCAAAGTGTTTTCTTTAGGGGTGGCTGGGTGGCTCAGTTTGTTAAGCGTCTGAATCTTGATTTCGGCTCACGTCATGATCTCATGGTCACGGGAATCGAACCCTGCATCAGACTTCGCGCTGAGAGAGTAGAGCCTGCTTGGGAGTCTCTCTCTCCCTCAATCTCTCTGCCCCTCTCCCGCCCAAGTGTGCACAAGCACATGCTCTCTCTCTCTAAATTAAATAAACATTTAAAAAAATAAGAATAAAAACTCAAAGCACTTTGTTTACGAGCAATATTTCTCACAATATGCATGGTTCTTGGTGCTCCTGTGTGTGACAGTGGGGCTACAGGAGGGAAGTCTCAGGAAGCCCAAAGCTGCCATTAATTGTTTCTAAAAACACTGAACTTTTATAGAAACTAATTTCAAACTCATTGAAATATTCATATACAGATGAAATACTACTGTACATTAGGAGTTGTGTTTCATATTCTGAATTTGAGGAACAAAGGAAGAATTAGAGGAAAAGAGATAAAATATCAGCTGGCCTCAAATTATTTAAAATTTACTTTAATTCCAGTGTGATTAACATACAGTGTTACACAGTTTCAGGTGTACAATACAATGATTCAACAGCCTCATATGTTACAGTGCTCATCACGGATAAGTGTGCTCTTAATCCCCTTCCTCTATTTCACCCATCCTCCCACCCACCTCACCTCTCCTAACTATTGGTTCGTTCTCTATAGTTAAGAGTGTTTTTTTATTTGTCTCTCTTTTTTCCCTTTGTTCAGTTGTTTTGTGAACAATGAGTGAAATCATGCGGTATTTGTCTGTGACTGGCTTGTTTCACTTAGCATAATACATTCTAGCTCCATCCATGTTGCTGCAAATGGCAAGATTTCATTCTTTTTATGGCTGAGTAGTACTCCATTCTATATATATATATACACCACATCTTCTTTACCCATTCATCTATTGATGGACACTTGGGTTGCTTCCATAATTTAGCTGTTGTAAATAACGTTGCAATAAACATTGCTGCATGTATCCATTCAAATCAGCATTTTCGTATTCTTAGGGTAAATACCTGGTAGTGTGATAACTGGATCGTAGGCTAGTTCTTTTTTAAACTTTTTTTTTATGTTTATTTATTTTTGAGAGAGAGAGACAGAGTGCGAGCAGTGGAGGGTCAAAGAAAGGGGGAGACACAGAATCTGACGCAGGCTCCAAGCTCTGAGCTGTCAGCACACAGCCCAGCGCGGGGCTCAAACCCACGTACCGCGAGATCGTGCCCTGAGCTGAAGTCAGACGCTTAACTGACTGAGCCACCCAGGCACCCCTCTTTTTTTAAACTTTTTTGAAGAACCTCCATACTGTTTTCCACAGTGGCTGCACCAGTTTGCATTCCCACCAACAGTGCACGAGGGGTCCTTTTTCTCCATATCCTTGCCTTGTTGTTTAGCTGGCCATAAATTTAAACTAAATGCTAATAATTTTCTCCAGAAAGCCAAAAGATTTTCACTTAAATTCAGGATTAGAATATTTTAAATGAAAATCAGAACATGATTTTTCCATGGGTACAAATTCCTAATAATTAGATTTGCTGGAAGGAGTGAAAAGCTCCACGATCACCAAAATATGTTTGAAAAATCTAAGATAAAAGTTCAATCAAAGCATCTCACAGGTGACCGGGTGGCTCCATCAGTTAAGTGGCTGACTTTGGCTCAGGTCATGATCTCATGGTTCGTGAGTTTGAGCCCTGCGTCAGGCTCTGTGCTGACAGCTCAGAGCCTGGAACCTGCTGCAGATTCTGTGTTTCCCTCTCTCTCTGCCCCTCCCCTGCTCACACTCTATCTTGATCTGTCTCTCCAAAATAAATAAAAATTAAAAAAAAAAATTTTTTTAAAGCATCTCAATTCGTGTCAGGAAAAGTTTCAGGTTTTTTTTGTTTTAAGACTTTTTTTTCCTTTTCTGAAAAATGCTCAAAATGTATCTCTACGCATTCAGAATTGAGGCTAGTTAAATCGAAGGGGGGAAAAAGTAATCCTTTGTTATACATTAAGCTTTGTTTCTTCTTTAATTCTTCAGTAAAAACTTAAGAATACATTTTTACTTCAAAATGAATGGTATTGACTGAGAATTGCCCAGAATTCCCCAGAATAAAAAACTATTATGTGAGTCTCTTTATTCTTTCTTACAGGAGGTTCCTGAAAGATTTATGAGCGTGTGTTCTTACAATTCCAATGAACTGGATTCAGTATACAACAAGCCAAATCAACAACTGAAAGTTTTATCTTCAGAATCGACTAACTAAACTCAGATTATTTTCACCAGTTTACTCCTTGGTATTTGCTACTGTGACTACCAGTATATTATTCTAAATGTCACCTCTCTCCCCACACTGTTACCCATACTCAAATACAGCAGTATTACTCTAGACATGTGCAAGAATTTTTTCCCTCCCAAGAGAGAAGAGAGAAGGACACTCCTAGATTAGGAGTCGTAGAGGAACCGTAGGGACAGAAGAAAAACGTAAGTAAGATTCTCTAGCACGTTTCCGGCTAATTTAATTGCAGGAGACTGGAATGATCGAGGCTGAACCTACTTTACTCTACATCATCATCTTCAGTAAAGTAACTGTTTCATTTTTGTCTTGCCTTTCTTTCAGAATACCGGCCTGCCAGGGATGGGAGAGCTAGACAATCTGGCATACTGATACACCTAAGTCAACGAAAATCAGCAATATCCTGGTGACTCGATAACTCTTTATGAGATGGAAGTAACAGCTTTTGAGAACAATTTTTGAATAGTTATTTTGCTTGATTATCATTAGTTCCCTTAAAACAAGGGGGAAGACACATACGTATGTTGCAGAGTCCAACACACAAAACTACCCCATAAGGCTGTGCTGAGAACTGAGTTAATCCATGTCAAGTGCTTCGAAGGGTGTCTGACAATAAGCTCCCAATAAAGGTTAGTTATTATTCCTCTACTATGTCCCACTTTGACCTGCTTTATGTGCCTTGGAAGCACAGGAAAATAAGTGAGAGATAAAAGAGAAAAGCACCCCTCACTTCGATGCTTAGGTACCATAACACACCCAAGCCCATCTCTCACAGAAGGAGACTGGCCTAGACCTAGCCAGTTGGGCTCCTTACATAAAACCAACTCCAAGGGTGCTGAGCATAGAAGAGTGATCAGGATTTTCTCAGGAAAATCCAAAAAGCCAGTCTGGTAAGTCAATTACTACAATCCTTAGCAGATATGAAGGATTGCCATGAGTTAAAATATGGATTTGGAAGGGAAATCCCACTTGCATCCAAAAGAAAAGCAGATCAGTTAGAAGTTGGA
The DNA here is from genome assembly GCF_022837055.1 of Prionailurus viverrinus. NCBI lineage: Eukaryota > Metazoa > Chordata > Mammalia > Carnivora > Felidae > Prionailurus > Prionailurus viverrinus. The sequence goes on from NC_062563.1 coordinate 114,425,697, forward strand.
GGCACGTGATGGAAGATTAATGGCATCGGACTGGCCAAGGAGCCAATTCTAAGACAATTCAGGGAGACGTGACATCTCCAGCAGCAACAGCAGCAGGACAGGAGAGCAGGTTGACAACCGGAGAAGCAACCCTTCTGGTCCAGGCAGGAGCGGGGCTTCACGGTCCTTTCCAACCCATGGTGGTTTATCCCGCCGAGCCCACGGGACTGCTCTACAGGCCCTTCCTGCTCTGACAGTTTGTAATTCTAAAGAATGCTGGAATTGAGCCAGCGGTGGTGTCTAAATGAGGAGTGTTGGATTTGAATGTTTGATGCACATTTTTTATTATTTATTTATTTTTGATGCACATTTTTTAAATGTGAAAGAAAAAACACACAGAATTTATTTCAAGTATAAATTGGAATGAAATACCAATGTAAATTATTTACCTTCTCCCTGAGATTTTAGGAACAGCTTACAGAATGCTTTCTAGTGAAGAAAGATCTTTGAAAAAATTACAGTTGAAGTAAACCAGATTTAAGTACTTTGGAATCTCTGCCCCATCCCAGTGGTTTGGTGACATATCGAGATCTGTTCACAGCCTCATCGGTGCCCTTTACCAACAGGCTAAGTGTAGAAGAAAAAGAGGTGCCTCAACAGAGAATGTCAGCTCTGTCAACAGGACACATATTAGGCTGCCAGGAAACCATGCAAACAGATTTGCTAGGGCTCCATTCCTCTCCAGGATGGAACATTCTGCCATGCCTCCATTCACATTTCAGTTGATCCATAAAATTCAAGTCCCTTCTTTCTATAATGGAAGGTCAGTGTACAATATTTAGCAAGTACCAAAAAAAAGTGTAAGAAGAAGAAAACTATTTCAAAGGGGTTGACATACATCCTGGAAGTAGGTATGTTTCTACTCAAAGCCAAAAGACCTTTCAAGTGAACGGCCTAGAACCTGAGCCTTAAAGGCACTTGGCTGAGCTTGCGAGACTGTGCATACATCAAGGGCTGGGGCTATAAGACAGGGCCCATATAAGGTAAATTTCAGAACAGCTGGAGTACAGATAATAGGTCATAAAAATAGAGAGATATTATCACACATTAGAAGTTACTTCTGGTTTTTTCATAATTCCAGCTTCAACATTTTAAATAGCATGTACCGATTCATGCAAAGTGTTGCATTTTCAAGCCCCCTGACTTTGTAACCCACAGGCTCCTGCACAGCCCTGTCTTTATACAGTCTTGACCTACAATTAAACCACAAGATCTTGTATATGTCATCCTGCTCGGTGACAAACCCAGTGGCTTCAAGTTTCCCATATTTTCTGAAAGGATCTAGTGTTTTTTGTACAGTGTTAGAATCAACCATTCTGACTGCATCTCACCAAGAGGACAATTTCACTAAATACTGCAAAGAAAATGTTAGGCTTCATTTCTATATTGTTCAAAACATCTGCAAGTGGGCAGTAAATGCTTGTCCAATGAGGGAACAAATGAGAATGGGACTTGCTCCAGCTATTACACTGAGATAACCAAAGCAGTAAATCACACAAACGTCATTCTATTTCATTTCTGCAAGCCCACTGTATATACATAAACCACATAACAGATTTCCTTAACTGAGTCACGGTAACATTCAGTCTGTGACTGAACAAACATATTTGACACTGGAATGCAAGAATACGTAATGAAGAATATTCAGCTAGAGAAAAAACACTCGTTTTATACGTTACATGTGTTCAACACAATCTTCCTACGTATAGCCAAGGAAACAGTTTATATCATTCAGATGATTCTGGTCACCAATCCTGACGTGTGTGCGTACGTGCACACATGCACGCACATGTGCACACATGCGTGTAGGCCGGGGAGTTCCCCACACTACAAACTCAATTCTGACACGATCTACCTGGAGAGAACAGCAGATCCCACAGATTGAGGTCTGAGTCCTATACAAGCGCCGACCCCTCCTGCTCCCCACCTCCAATGCCAGTTCCAAGTCTCGGTCATCACCTGTGCTTTGTAAGTGGTTTCAACAACGCCCTCCTTGGGTTGGGTTAGTTTGTTAGAGCAGTTCAAAGAACTCCAAGAAACATTTTACTTACTAGGTTACTGGTTTATTTTGAAAAGATGTAACTCAGAAACAGCCAGATGGAAGAGGTGCGTAGGGCAAAATATGTGGGAAAAGGCATGGTGCTTCCATGCTCTCTCAGGGTGTACCATTCTCCCTGCACCTCCATGTGTTCACCAAGCCAGAAGCTCTTCAAACCATATACTTCTGAGTTTTTACAGGAACTTAATCACAAAGACAAATTGATTAAATCACTGGCCATTGGTGATTGAGTTCAATCTCCAAACCCTCTTCCCTCCTAGGAGGTCATGGAGAAAGGGGGAATGGAGGTTATGGGACTAAAAGTCCCAACCCTCTAATCACATGACTGACTCCCTGGCAACCAACCCCATCCTTAAGGTGCTTTCCAAAAGTCACCTCATTAACTCAACAAAAGACACCTTTATGGCTGTCATCACTTAGGAAATTCCAAAGGTTTTTGGAGCTCTGTGCCAGAAACCAGAACCAAAACCAAATACATATTTAGTCAATATCACAATCATATAATCAAGCATTAACATCAATCACAAGTTGAAAAGTCAAAATATGAATGTCTTACCTGAACATCTTTGTATTTGTCTCGTAAGTCCAAGAGCCGGTGATAAGCTTTAATGGCTTCTGAAAATTCCCCAACATCAGTGCTAGTGAGAATGTAGTTTTCCCAGATTTGCCAATGTTCATAGTTGCACTTGAGGGCTTCTTGTAAAGTCCTAAAAGCTTTTACTCTATTAAAGACCAGATTTTAAAAAGAATAATAATGAATAATCATACCTAAATAAACTATGTAACTTAATGTATAAAATGTTAATGTGGACTTTCTGTCAGTCCTTAGTCATTCATGTTAGTAGACAGAATTTGAGACCCAAACAACCTCAAACCACCTCAAATTGGCCTACAAATTTTCTTTAATTTAAAAGGAGCAAGAAATTGCAAAACAAAACAGGTAGAAATGCAACAAGGAAAGGGAGATGTAAATAAAAAGCAACTGGAAATTTGGAATTGAAAGAGACATTAAAACAAATTTAAAAAACCCTCAGTAGCTAACAAAAAACTAGAATGTACACAAAGAGAGAACTGATGAACTAACTGGAAGACAACAGTGAGAAATCTACATGGAATTCAGATTAAAAAATAAAAGAGTAATAAAGAGAAGAGAGAATGAGATGTAAGGTTCAAATATACATTTGATAGACATGGCAGAGTAAATGATAGATGCAGAAAATGTCAGGACACAATATTCGAAAAGATAATAGTTGAGAATTTTCCAGAACTGAACAAAGACCTAAATTCTATGATCAAAAGTATACTTTTGTACCAAACATTATAAATAAAGATAAACCAACACCTAGGTATACTGTACAAAATTTCAAAACATAAAGATAACTCCAGGGGCGCCTGGGTAGCTCAGTCAATTGAGCATTGGACTCTTGATTTCAGCTCAGGTTATGATCCCAGGGTCATGAGATGGACCCTCACATTAGGCTCCACACTGAGCGTGGAGCCTGCTTAAGATTCTCTCTCTCCCTCTGTCCCTCTCCCCTGCTTGCATGCTCTCTCTCTCTCTCTAAAATAAAAAAATAAATAAAATAAAAGCTAAAAAATTAAGTAAAAATTTAAAAAGATAATCCTAAAACCTAAAAAAGCATGACAATGAGAGAATAGCAGATATTTCATTAGCAACAAAAGATGTAGAAGACAACAGAATAAAGCACTGCATGAAAATAATTGTCATGCCCCAAATTTTACAACCAGCTAAACTTACCACTCAAAGATAAGTGCAAAATCGAACACTTTCAGATGTACAAAGACTAAGAAAGTTTACACCTTCTGCCCCTATCTTATAAGAACCACTAAAGGACCTTCTCTTACAAAAATAAAAGGGAATTCAGCCAGAAAGAAAGGGATACAATAAATGATCAATGGTGAGAAAAGAAAGTGATGACATATGTCATTACATTTAACTATTATTGAGAACAAAAATTACTAGTTGTTTGTGTAAAAAAAGTGAAACTGAAAGTATACAGACTATATTTTCTGAAATTAAATAAGAAATCAATACTAAATAGCTTAAAAAATATATGCCTGGAAACTTAATGATGCACGTCTAATAAAAAAGGAAACCACAGCAAGGGGAAAAAGAAACTCGTATCAGAAAGTACAAAATATTTACGGGTGCCTGGATGCCTCAGTCGGTTAAGTGTCTGACTTTGGGTCAAGTCATGATCTCAAGGTTTGTGAGTTTGCCCCACCATTGGGGTCACTTCTGTCAAAAATAAATCATCAAGGAGCTCCTGGGTGGCTCAGTCAGTTAAGCATCCGACTTTGGCTCAGGTCATGATCTCACAGTTTGTGAGTTCAAGTCCCGCATGTGGCTTTGTGCTGACAACTCGGAGCCTGGAGCCTGGAGCCTGCTTTGGATTCTAGGTCTCCCTGTCTCTCTCTGCCCCTCCCTCACACGTGCTGTCTCTCTCTCTGCCTCTCTCTCTCTCAAAAATAATTTTTTTTAATTCATCAAGAAAGTACAAAATACTTTGAACTTAATGAAAATTACTATTTATCACCATCTGCAGGATATAGCTGAAGCAGTATGTAGCAGGAAATTTATGATCTTAAATGCATTTATTACAAAAAATGACATAATTAGTGAAAACATTCAACTTAATATGGTAGAAAATACCAAATAAACTTAAGAAAGAAGAAAATAATAGGAAAGTAAATACAAAGAAAAACCAGAGGGCACCTGGCTGGCTCAGTTGGTGGAGCATGTGAGTCTCGATTTCGATGTTGTGAGTTTGAGCCCCACATTGGGTGTAGAGATTACTTAAAAATAAAATCTTAAAAAAAAACAAAAAAAACCCACAAAAAACAAAAGTAGAAATGATTAACAAAACCAAAAGCTGGCTCTTTGAAAAAAATAAAGTAAAACAGACAAATGTCTAACTAAATTCCATTTAGAATAAAAGAAAATGGCACAAATAAGATTAATAATTTTTTGAAAAAAAATCATAAAGAGAATGCTATGAACAAATAAACATGAGCTAAAGAAATAGCCAAATAAATCAATTAAAGTTAAAAAAAAAGGCTAGGCAGTTTTACAGAAACGGTATAGCAAACCATAAAGTAATCCTTGTCTTATATAAGCCACTTCAGAAAAGAGAAAAAGACTATTAAAAACTTGATACTGACAAGGAAATCAACAGAACTTCATTTCACCTCTTCGAAATGTTAAACATCTCATCCAACAAAAAGATTCTTAGGCTTTACTCTCCTGGCTGGATAAGACTCTGGTTCCTTTATGGATCATAAATGTTTTACTGGACAGTTACAGTAACCTCCTTCAAATGTATGCTACCAATCTCCTTTTCCAAAGCCATTTTGAGTTTGTTCATTTAAGACTACAAGGTCCACCTCCCTTTCCTTGCTGAGCCCCACAGTGTTTCAACAAGGCATCTCCTCCTTGATGACTTCAAGGCAAATTCTGGAAGGGATAATGGAGGTTCTTCTGGTCATCCCAGGCCACTGCCCTAAGAATCACTCCCTGCAGCATTTGAAAAGAAGTATGGCCATGTCATAACAATTTACCTAGAGGTGTTATGGAACAGACTGACTGGCTTATCTCTTGGACCACTAACCTTCATAGTTAAAAATGAAGGTACCCTTGCTGTAACACTTCTTCAAATTCAGCCTTAAACTGTTTGGGGAGGATGTGTGTATGTGTGTATGTGTCTTTTTTCCTTTCTCTGTTCTACTCCCAGAGCCCACCTCCCATGGGGCAGCAACTGCCTTCAACAGTGGCAGACCACACCTGGGGTTCTCCCATCCGTGTGGGGCTGGGTGAGGTCATCTTGCCGGAAAAGAACTCAACAGGTAGCAACCTAGGCAGGAGGATTATCCCTTCTCCTGCATGTCTTCTGGTCCTCTAACCTCAATTTCCAGGTCTCAACGTTTTTGCTATGAATTCTTTTCTAGTAAGTATGGCCTCTTCACAAAGATCTTCAGTTCAGGATTCACTTATTAAGCCCAGAGTGGTTGTGACATTGCACTGTAAAAGTTATACAGGGACGCCTGGGTGGCTCAGTCAGTTAAGCGTCCAACTTCAGCTCAGGTCATGATCTCATGGTCTGTGAGTTCGAGCCCCACGTCGGGCTCTGTGCTGGCAGCTCATAGCCTGGATCCTGCTTTGGATTCTATGTCTTTCTCTCTCCCTCTCTCTCCCTCCCTCCCTCCCTCTCCCCCTCCCCCACTCATGCTCTCTCTCAAAGAAAAAAAAATGAATAAACATAAAAAAAATTTTTTTTCAAGTTATACAGAAAGATGGAAGATTTTCCCAAAGGATATGACGTCTAGGGAACCAGATGAAACAGCAAAAAGAGCACATTAGTGAAGAACCCCAAGAGAGGAAAGGGGCAGATGACATGGTTTGAAGGGTTCCTTTTAGGCATGGATAGAATTCTTTTGAGAGGAGCGGTCATAATTTACCCCTGAAGTAACAATCTCATGAGTCAAAAATGAGCTACGTCTGGAACAGCAGCAAAGAAAGGAAAGAGCAAAAAGGCAACAATAAAGCAGTGATTCACCTCTGACCTTACAACCCCACTTTTACACAAAAACCTATTTACGGAGGTGCAGGAAGACAAGAAAGTGTCCAAAAAAAGTCAAACAATGTGAGGAACCCCTACGAGAAAAAGAGGAATGCTCAGGGCTAGTGGGCTGAAGAGAAGGTACATACAAGAGCCTCACTACATACAAAATTATCAGGGTTACCAGAAAAAACTACTGAGATCACTCTACAACTATGACAGGGATTTCCCCTGCCCTTGCTTTAAACCAAAAGGGTCCCCAGGGAATTTTAACACAATCAGTTGCAATCAAGAACATAGTATTATTTTCCGAAGACAGCGGTAGAAAAAACAGTACTTTATTTATGTAGTTTGTCATCCAAGGGCAGCAGAAGCATTTCATGATCTCTATGTAATGTGGATTTAATGATATCTTCAGAAGTGTCTTGTGAATCCACAAAGAAAAATTAAGCTTGAAAACAAGGCCAAATGAAAATGGAAATAGATCCATCCTTTCCTTCACTTACTAGTAAACTCTGGCAACAGCAACCCTGTCTCTTCCCTTTCCTTGGCTTTCTGTGGCCAGTCAATAAGGCCATTTGGTTGTCCCCTTTATAAACTGGCATCGGCCCCTTCTTTTTCCAGGCTAGTTATCTCCTGCCTGGACTGTTACAACAGCTGTCTCCTGATTGGGTTCCCAGCCCCCAGTTTCCTCTCTAGTCTGTCTCACACTGCCACCAGATAAATCTTCCCCAAAAGCTTCTTTCTTCATGAACTTCCCTCCCCCCGCCCCCCCGAAATCTCTGGCTTCCTACTGCCAACAGGATAGTCTCAACTTGTTAGTCAAATCATCAGAACACACTGCCATTTGACTCCAACCTTCCCTCTCCCTAGAGACCTCACTATAATCTATAGTTGGTATAGTTTACTTGTTCTGCATATGATCACATTTCTCTTGCCTGAGAGGCTTTCCTCTGTGCATCTACCCATTCTTCAAATTTTAGCTTGAGTCCAACATTCTCTCAGAAGTGTTCCTGAACCAGGACCATAATCCTTTTCTCTTCTGAGACCTACAGAGAGTGCCTGGCATAGAATGAGTGTTCTAGGGGCGCTTGGGGGGCTGTCAGCTAAGAGATGGATTCTAGACTTCAGCTCGGATCAGGATCTCACAGTTCATGAGTTCGAGCCCCACATCGGTGCAGCCTGCTTGGTATTCTGTCTCCCTCTCTCTCTGCCACTCCCCCACTTTCTCTCTATATCTCTACCAAAATAAATAAAAATAAACTTAAAAAAGAATGAGTGTTCCATGAATGTCACTATTATTATAGCTCTTTGGGTTTTTTTTATTTTTTTTAATGTTTATTTATTACTGAGAGAGAGAGAGAGAGAGAGAGCGAGCATGAGTGGGGGAGGGGCAAAGAGAGAGGGAGACACAGAATCTGAAGCAGGCTCCAGGCTTCAAGCTGACAGCACAGAGCCTGACGTGGGGCTTGAACTCACAAACCACAAGATCGTGATCTGAGCCAAAGTCGGACGTTTAACCAACTGAGCCACCCAGGTGCCCCTATTACAGCTCTCTTTGTATTTCCCATTTGATATTTACAATATACTACTTCTTTAAAAAATTTTTTAATGTTTATTTATTTTTGAGAGAGACAAAGAGCGTGAGCAAGGAAGGGGGAGGAGCAGAGAAAGGGGGAGACACAGAGCAGGCTCCAGGCTCTGAGCTGTCAGCACACAGCCCGACGCAGGGCTCAAACTCACAAATGCGAGATCATGACCTGAGCAGAAGTCAGACGCTTAACTAAGCCACCCAGGTGCCCCTACCACATACTAGTTCTAATGCTAATCAATTTTTAAAATAATACAGTGATATTTTATTTTTTCAATCTATAATTCCTGAAGACATTGGTTCATACTTATATTTCTCAGTAATATCTAGTACACATCAAGCAATTGATATGAATCTATCAATGAAGTTGACCGACTAAAGGCATGCTTACTTTTATCATACAATGAAATTTAGGATGTAAAACTTCAGTATCAAATAAAGATTCCAAATAATATTTCTTTTTTTATTACATGGTAAGTGTTTTCACGAAATAAGCTACGTTTAGAATTCAAATGGCTATATTAAGTCATTCTAATTCAAAGACATGGATGGGCAAGAGGAAAAGAAGGAAGGCACAACGTTCAGTGTTCAGTGGAAGAAAATCTCATTTGTTAAAAAAAATTTTTTTTAAACTCACTCATTTTGGAAACTGAGTTCTTCATATTTGTCTCATGTACTTACTTTTGTTTCAATCGGATATAGGAAGTTGACAAATTGTTCCAAGCTTCAGCATTCTGAAACGATTGGGAATCCAGTTATACACCACTCTCATTTCGGCAAAATAACTGCTACCACCCAAAGTAGAACATATTTTTCGAGTCCAAGAGGTGCTCTTTACAATCAGACTTGTCAATAAGGAATGTTCAAGTTGTAGGAGAAAATTCAATGAATTAAACTTCACTTGTATAATTTCAAACAAAAATGGTCAGCAAATCGACACAACTCTTACAGCACTAATTTGGAACTTAGCTAAGATTTTATTTACAAATTTAGATTTCCAAAATAACTGGACAATTTGCAACATAATTCACATAATATTTAGATTTATTACAAATCCAAGGCTATGCATAATATTGTTTTTCATACCTTTTAAAATATTTACTGATTTTTTAGAGAGCATGAGTGGGGGAGGTAGAGACAGAGGGGGGGATAGAGGATCCGAAGTGGGCTCCGTACTGGTAGCTTACAGCCCCGATGTGGGGCTTGAACTCACGAACCATGAGATCATGACCTAAGCCAAAGTTGGATGCTCAACTGACTGAGCCACCCAGGCGGCCCTGCTTTTTGTATATTGAAAGGCTTTGCTATTTTACCATCATCCTTCATCAGATAGGAGAATAAAGGAGTATGTGTTTTCCAGTGTTATTCCTACATATTTCATCAAACATATTTCTTTCCCTATTCCTCTGTGCAATGACAAAAATAAATTAAAGCCATCGCACGAATGTTGATTCTAACAAGAACGATATGAATTATGCTTATTCCTCTTTGTTGAGCTTTTTACAAAATATACAGCGTATAGTTTTCAGGTTCCAAATGTATGATTTAAAAATCAAGTGGCAATGGACCTCTGCTTGCAGACATAGCACAGTTAGTACCAGACTAGCCTTGTTACCATAAAAAGCTACAAACTGGACAAAATTTAGGAAACAACTGTTTCTGAGAAGTTGGACAACAAGCAGCAAGGAACTGTGACCCTTAAGAGAAGGTAAACTGAGATGTCTCAACAATCAACCTACACCTCCATCTAGAGGCACTTTCAGGACTGCAGCACAGGGAGGAAAAAATCAAACGAAGCAAGTCTTACTGAGATTAAGAAAAAGAGATCAAAGGCTCCTGGGTGGCTCAGTTGGTTAAGCAACCAACTCAGCTGGTTAAGCATCTTGATTTCAGCTCAGGTCATGATCTCAAGGTTGTGAGATGGAGCCCCATGTTGGGCTCCACACTAAGCAAGGAACCTGCTTGAGTCTCTCTCTCTCTCTCTCTCTCTCTCTCTCTCTCTTTCTCTCTGTCTCTCTCTCTCTGCTTCCCTGATCATGCACACATGTACGTTCGCTCTCTCTCACTCAATTAAAAAAAAGATTAGAGTTCAGGACTCAAATGTAGGCTAGAATTTGCAGGGCAAAAAAAAACAAAACAAACAAACAAACAAAAAAAAAACCAGGGAAATGAGATCCGTGCAGAGAATAAGCTTCAGAAATCTCAATAAGTATCTGTGTGGGTCCTTGGCTGAATGTTAAGATATACGTGTTCAGGGCAAAACTTCTTGAGGCCAAGCAGAGAACAACTGCCAGAGAGCTGTGAGCTGAACAGACATTCTGGAGGCCACACAATGCTAGGAGCTATTCAAGTTGCAACCAACCAGAGTGGAGAACTGTTATTGATCACACATGGGATTAAGGTCAGCCACCAAAAGCTTACACCTCAGAGAAGCGTGATTACAACCCCAGAATAAGGACAATGCAACACCCACCCTAACAAAGCTTAAAATAAAGATGATCCACAAGTAAATTAGACAAATGCCAAAATAAAGTTCTACCTTCCTTGAGGGAAAACAACAAAACCCAGGAACTCAACAACACAGCATCCATGGTATGTAGGATACAATTAAAACTCTTGACAGACATGCGAACGAGCAAGAAAATTTATCCACAGCTGAAGGAAAAATTAGTAGAAACAGAAATGAAAGAGATGTAGGAATAACCAAAGACTTCAAAATAGTTGTTCTTAATATGAAGATTTGAAGAAGACATGAACACAGTAAGGGAACAACTTGGGAGTCTCAGAAACATGAAAACTGTAAAAAGGACTAAAGAAAACACATTATCTGAAATGATGCATAGCCTTCTTAAATTGAGAAATAAGTGCTATATAACACTGTCTCATTTTTAGGTGTGTAATATGATGATTTGATACATTTATATACTATAAAATTATCACTGTAATAAGTTTAGTCAACATCCACCAACCACATAAGGTGTGATGAGTTTAATAAACAGATTTAACAGCAGATTGGACACAAATGTCAGAGCTAAAAGAATAAAACTCTTAGAAGAAAAGATGGGGGTAAATCTTCATGACCTTAAATCTGGCAATGGATTCTTACATATGACCCCAAACACATGAGCAATAAGAGAAAAAAACAGATAAGTTGGGGCTCATCTAAACTAAAAACTGTTGTATCTCAAAAGACACCACCGAGAAAGTGAAAAACAGGTACAGAATGGGAGAAAATATTTGCAAATCATATATCTGATATGGGTCTTGTATCTAGGATGTATAAAGAACACCTACAACTCAACAATAAAAAGACAACTAACCCAATTTAAAACTGGGCAAAGGATGTCAACAAACAAATATTTTTCCAAAGATGAATGGACACAAATGGCCAATAAGCATATGGAAAGATGCTCAACATCACTAGCCATCAGGAAAATGGAAAATGAAGCCACAACAAGATCCCACCTCCAAGGATGACTAGAATCAACAAGACAGATAATAACAAGAGCTACCAAAGTGTGGAGAAACGGGAACCCCCATACATTGCTGGTGGGGATGTAAAATGGTGATTTAGAAAACAGTCTGACAGTTTCTCAAAATTTTGAACACAAAGCTAACATACCCAGTAACTCTACTAGTAGGCACATTACCTAAGAGAAATAGAATCATATATCTGTGATTCTATTTATTTACACAAAAATCTATTTATTTACACAAAATGAATCTATAAATCTATTTATTTTCACAAAAACTGTAAATGACTATTAAAACAGCCAAAAAATGTAAACAATTCAAATGTCCAACAATGGAAGAGTAAGTAACATGATACGCCCATATAACGGACTATTAGTTGGCAGTAAAACGGAAAGAAGTACTGATGTGTGCAACAACGTGGGTGAACTGGGAAAACACTGATCAAAGTGAAAGAGGCCACAAGAGACCGCATAGCATAGGATTCCATGTATAGGAAGTGTCTGGAACAGGCAAAGCCACATTAGTGGTTGCCTGGGGCATGGCGTGGAGGGTAATGAGTGGAAGGTGTTTGGAAGAAATGAGGAATGACTACTAATGAGTACAGGGGGGTTCTTTTTATGATAATAAGAATGTTCTAAAATTGATCGTGGTGACAGTCACACAATGCTGAATATACCAAGAAATCACTGAATTTTACCTTTGAATGGAGGAACTACATGACATGTGAATTATTTATCCACTCAGTGAAACTATTAACTATTAAAGGACTGTAAACTAAAAGAACTTTCTAATAATGCAACGAACATAGGCAGCACATGTTACTGAATGATAGAATAGATGCGACGTTTTGCTATGTACTTAAGTATAATTTTAACTAAAAAACTGTTGTATCAAACTTATTTTCCATGAATAAGTTAGTTATTATAAGAAAAAACTTATTTCCAGATTTATAAATAATTTACCTTAATGTGTGACTTTCTGTCAAAGGTATATTTTCTTCCAATTGGTTTTCTTTTTATTTTAACATAAAATAGAAAATTTGAATTTTTTTTCCATCTTTTATCTTTTTTTTTTTTATTGTGATAAGAACCCTTAACATGAGATCTACCCTCTCTCTAAAATTGTAAGTACACAACACAGTACTGTTAACCACAGGCACAATGTTGAACAGCAGATCTCTAGAATCTATTCATTCTGTATAACTGAAACTGTGTACCCACAGGAAATTACTGAACTATAGTACAATTCAAGTAACTCAGAGAATATCCCAGAGCTATGAGAAGAGGAGGAGACCCAACAAACTCACATCGGGTTCTAGAGTCACACAGCGCTGAAATGCCTTCGCCGAACCTGCATAGTCTTCCAAGGCCAAACAGGCACAGCCAAGAGAAAACCACACCCCAAGCTGCAAAGACAAAAAAGCCAAAGTCATGCAACCATATACAGACATCTATAGGATATTTACCTGACATTTTACATTAGTTTCAATGTATGAAATTTAGTAACAGAGGTGAATTTCTTCATAGAGTTTTCAAAGCTAACACAACACCAAAAGCATGTGCAATATCACTGCATGTCTTTTGCTGAGAAACACCATTCTTTGTGTTAACCAAACGCCATAAATGCAATCAAGAGCTCTGTCTATAAACCCTGATAGTACCAATCTGGGATCAATCTAACATTTTTAGTGAGTATCAACTATGTCAAAAGTTTACAAAGTATTGGGGCCCTTGGGTGGTTCAGTTGGTTAAGCGTCCGACTTTGGCTCAGGTCATAAGTTGGGGCTCATAGCCTGTTGAGTTAGAGCCCTGCGTCAGGCTCTGCGCTGATAGCTCAGAGCCTGGAGCCTGCTTCAGATTCTGTGTCTCCTTCTCTCTCTGCTCCTCCTCCGCTAGCATTCTCTCTCTCAAAAATAAAATAGAAACATAAAAAAAAATTTTTTTAAGTATACAAAATATCAGAAAATTCACAACTGATAAATGTATAACAAACTTGAGAGGGGGGGAAAAAAAACCAAAAAACTCTTGCTTTCATCTTCAAGTTAGACCACAAACAATTCTGCAGTTTAAACAAAAGTAACTGCTCTACCGTGTATCTGCTTGGGCTTGCCTGAAAATAATGTAGAAAAAGCAGGCTGAGAATCTGGATTACCAAATAGTCATTCAAAATGGAAAGCCTGACTTAAGTCAGTAAGATGTATGAGCAGAGATTTCAAAAGAAAAAAAATAAATAAAATAAAATACAAAATCAGGTGAATTAGGAAGTAGCTATTGAAATTACAGAAGAATTCTTCGTATCACAGGGCTTCCTTAAAATTCAATAGCCTCTATCAAAAGGAAGATAAAACTGATAAAAATTTCAATGAAATTGGTCAGAAATGCAGCTGTTTCAAGGCAAGTTTGCTTTTCTTCTGGATATGGTCAGTAAGGGCAGCAGCAGAATGTAGCCTATTAGGTTCACGGACTCCCAGGACAAAGGCAGGGAGCAGGCAGACAGGTCTGGTGGCACCCTTCAGGGTGGGAAAGGAAATCAGGTGCTCTGTTATCTGCCCGTAGCCTTCCACAGAGACAGCGCAGGAGGCGCCCCCACATCCCTCCTCCCCCCAGCCATTTTCACAAAACTCGTTCCATATGGCTAGTCGGGGCCTGAACGGTTTTTAAGCAGATAAAGATTTTTAGCCGATAATTAGAGATAAGGCTTAAAAAGCAAACATCCTTGGGCAATTTAACACTTTGCCTTGAATTCACAAGAGGCTATAAATAACTGCTATCAGGAGCCTTTATGGAGAACAGATTTTGTTAGGGGAATAGGTAAGGACTGAAAAGAGGGTGGGTGTGTGTTTGGTGGGAGGGGGGAGAAGGTAGAGATACCAGGTTGAAGCAAAGTTAGTTCACTTTACTGAATCAAGGGGCTAACAGCACTTGAAAAGAGACCTCATTACACTTTCATCATTTACAGAATCTGGAGACCAAACCATACTCACTAAATATAATACATTCTGAGCTTTCCTAAAGTCTGATGCTAACTTACAAACAATATATAAAACAAGCTCTCTAACTTCTAACCAATGTGTAAGTTACAAAATCTGTCTTATATTTCATCAGGTATAAGGTACACCTGTTTTTCACCATTTAACAGTTCTGAAATAGATCCAACAGCTTTGTCAGAGTTTATTGGAGGCATTTTATTTTCTATACAAGGTGGCACTTAAAATAAATGTGCCTCTTACAACTGATGGTATCTTATATCCAATGAATTATGGTTACAAGTTTACTTGGAAGAAGGGATACCTCATTCTGGGACTAAAGGAAGAACAATGAAAATTACCCTCAAAGTTCTCAAAACCCATGTGCTGTGCTTGCTTTCTGCAAATAAACTTCCCACAAAATTATTTCACAAGAGTCATTATTTAAAAAAAAAAAAAAAGCAAGTGTAAATTCAAGATGTAAATAAAGAATTTTATTTTTCAATCCACCTGGCAAGACAAAGGTTACAAATCTAAAATTAGCAATTACTCATAGCTCTAAAACAAGCTGGTAATGAGATTATTATTTACCTTTAAGGTTTTGAAAGAAGTCAATGTTTTGTAACTAGTGTCTTAAAACCAAAATAAATTTAATGAAAATCAGGCTGATGACTTCATTTAATATATAGTATTATGGTTCTCTCTCTTTATTTTTTACTCTTGGTCATTTGTGTTGTTTTAATAATTTGCATGTGAAGGAAAATTCTAGGACCATTAACTGCTAGTAGATTTCCATCTGTTGATAAGATGTAATTACATGGGAGATGGTTTTTGCACACACCCTATTCTTTGAAATCATGAAATGGCTTTTCAAAAAACAAACTCAATGATCTTCTAATTGCTTGTAGCTGACACACTAAACCATAAATAATACATTCAGATGTTTCTCCATTGAGGTCCTCAGGATTTGGAGGACGAAGGAGAATATTTGGTGCCTCTTTTACTTTTTTCATTTTTAACGATTACTTAAACGATTAACGCCAATAGTGCATCAAGATGCCAGTCAGGCTCTTAACAGAACATCATGGGACACCTAGGTTAAGCATCCGACTCTTGACTGTGGCTCAGGACATGATCTCATGGTTCATGAAATCAAGCCCCACCATGGGCTCTGCGCTGAGCATGGAGCCTTCTTGGGATTCTCTCTCTCCTTCTCTCTCTCTGTCCCTCCCCTGCTCAGACACACACACTCTCTCTCTCTCAAAATAAATAAACATTAAAAAAAAAAAACATATTTAAAAGAAAAAAGAACATCGTAAGAGAAAAAAATCAAAAGCCTCCAAAAAACCTTAGTAGATGATTCCCCAAATTAAAATTGTATATGCTTGAGTACGAAAGATCTCTCTACCTTTCAGTCCAGTACAATCAGGTGGGGATATGATGTTAGCCTCACCACTTTTTCTAGAAGCTACACTTAAAAAGTAAAAAGGGGGATATGTAGCTGGCTCAGTCAGTGGAGCATGCGACTCTTGATATCAGGGCTGTGAGTTCAAGCCCCACGTTGGATGTAGAGATCTTAAAAAAAAAAAAAAAAAAAAAAATCTAGGTCCTCTGACCGAGACCCTTGCTTGGGTTCCTACCTTTCACATGCTATATATAGCCTCTCTTGTTCCTCTCTATACAATGGCAATCAGAATAATTAGCACTTAGCAGCTACTATGTGTGCCAAGCACTGACACCAGGAGCTTTCCATACATTACCTCGGTTCTTCTTCACGGGACCCTCTCCAGGGTAAATATTACCCTACTACTTCCTCCTCATTAGAGAGATGACGATGGGCCACAGAGTCAGTCCCTGACAGAGCAGAGATCTGACCCAGTCAGCGGGACTGCAGAGCCCACGTCTTCTCCACGTGGCCACCCTGTCTCCCACTGTACCATCTGTCCACACACAGCCATGATTGATGGCAATCCCATCCTCGTCACCAATAACACAAGACAGGAAAAAAAGAACGGTTAACATGGGCTGGGAAAACCCAGGAGATCAAATGTTTAAGAACTGGAGCATATCCACCCCCGCAAAAGCTCTCCCAATTAGGCAAGTGGACAGAGGTGAGGCACAAGAATGGATGACCATGTTTAGTTGGAGGGGAGGGCTGAAAGGCAAACCTCTTGTCAGAGGGACTGGGCAAGAATGGAGAAACAACCATCGGGTAGAGAGGCTCCGGTTGAGATTTCTGTCGTGTTTATTCCCGCGCAAACTGTGAGGCCGGCTACTCACAGGAAAGGCAAAGATTTTAGAAGTGGACAGTCTAGCTTTTTTCTCTGAGGGAGCCAATACAGAAACACTAACGCAGGCCAATTATTTATTTTGAATATGATGATATATGCACTTAAAGAATGGTTTAAAATTATTTTAAAAATAATTAAGAAAGAACAAGACTGGTTGAGAACGTGGTCTCTGAGTTTCCCTCACAAAGCCCCTTAGAGAAACAGTGGAACAGAGGGGAAGATGGATGACTGGGATTCAAGAGGCTCTGAGTAACTTAACCTCTGGGTCTCCGTCACCCAAATGTTAAATGGGGATCTGAGGAAGCAAACACCCAAGATTCTGAAAACCCAGAGGTGACAGGCTTCAAAGGCACCTTAGTGCCATCTAGTGGCAAAGTAAGTACCCTGGCGACACAAACCGTAGAATCCGCAGGTTTGAAGAGTCAGGAGGGAATCAATTCATTTAGAAGCCTTAGAAATCAATTCAAAAGAGGCAGAGGGGAAAACAAGGCCTAGAGAGGAAGTAATCTGCCTAGAGCCACACAATGGCTCCTGGTTCCTGGTGTGCAATAGGTGTGGTGAACACAGAGACCGCAATACATTAGCCTCAAAAATTAAAATAGAAATCAAAGTTAAAAAAAAAAAAAAAGGAATTAAACAGTTTGCTACTCCGAGGGCTAATAAAGACTAAGCACCACTAGGCAAAGGGTGTGGATTATTTTTACAATAAAAAAGTTAATTTGGGGCACCTGGGTGGCTCAGTCAGTTAAGCGTTCAACTCCAGCTCAGGGCATGATCTCATAGTTCGTGAGTTTGAGCCCCGTGTCAGGCTCTGTGCTGACAACTCGGAGCCTGACGCCTGCTTCAAATTCTGTCTCCTTCTCTCTCTCTGTCCCTCTCCCGCTCACATTGTCTCTCTCTTTCAAAAATGAATAGACGTTAAAAAAATTTTTTTAAGTTAATTTTTACAGGAGTCTTAAAGTACATCTACGCTAGGTACCATTTGCTTATGTATCACAATTTTCTTTCTTAAATGAAGAGTCTACTGCTCAAATCTACTTCCTCCTCAAAGCTTCTGCAGAAGGAATAATCAGCAGCTTCACATTTTTGCTAAATTTCCTTACAGAATTGATTGTTTGAATTTTTTTTTATGTCATGTAAAACGTTCAACATGTTATAACGAATCCTAAAGCCAAGCCATGCTCTCTATCCCTCCTTTCCACGTCCCTGACTCATTCCCATGACCCCCAAATTCAGATAAGTTGTTGAATGTGGTTTCCTTAAACAGGAAATGACCCAAGACAAATCCAAGAGCGATACCAATGTTCTTTGGTAGCAGCTTTTCTCTAAAGTAATGCTTGGTGCTCATATTCTTTAAAAATGTGCACCACCAACTCTCATAACCAAATTTCTCATATCCTCCCTAAGGAAACACAAGTCCCAGGCTGCCAGCTTCTTTCTCTCTCTAAAGGAAAAATTTCCTCTATTTCAGTGTCTTGCTTAAACTACAGGATCAGGGTGCCTAGGTGCTCAGTCAGATAAGCATCCAACTTTGACTCAGGTCATGATCTCAGAGTTCCTGGGATAGAGCCCCCCATTGGGCTCTGTGCTGACAGCTCAGAGCCCAGGGCCTGCTTCAGATTCTGTGTCTCCTTCTCTCTCTGCCCCTCCCCTACTCACACTCTGTCTCTCTCTCAAAACTAAACACTTAAAAAAAAAATTAAACTACAGGATGAACTAAACTTTATACATACTTTTTTCTTTAACTAGACAGGCTATTAATTGTTTAACGTGCCCCTCTTATTCCTTTCCCCAATTTGGTTATGACTGGCTCTTACATTTGCCCACTCTTTCCAGAGAACGTATAATGTGAGGACATACAGGTGTTCAGATATTATCTGCACGTGAGACTCCCATGTTAGATGTAGCCCCCTAATTTAGGCTACAGATAATGGGGCAATGATGACTTCCTTCCACCATTACTACCGCACTGTACCAGGCAGGAGAGAAATGTGACAACTATGACTGAGAATGCACTACAGGAAACACGCTAGACACTTGACATACGTTGGCTCTGATTTTCCCAGCAGCACACTGAGATGGGGATTGTATCTCCACCTCACAAATGAGGAAACAGAGGCTCAGAAAGATGAGGGGATTTACCTTCCTTGTGTTCCTGGGGTCGCCAGGGTTTGGAGCCGGGTTTACAGCAGCAAAGCTTCCGCCCTCCCCACCGCCCTTCAGCCACAGCTATGGCCCAGATGTTACTAAGGGGCTCGTGTTTCTTGGCAGTTATGCAAGTTAGACTTTAAGAGTTTCATTTTTCATTGCTTACCAATATGAGAAAGGAAGAACAAAAAGGAAAGAATCTCTTTTTTCTCTCCATATTATTCACATATGTTCATTCTGTCTTCTCCATCGGAATGTAAGCTCCAATTCCTCACGTCTTTCCACCACGGTGAATACCAGTTCACAACAGAAACTCGAGAACTCCGTTTCAAATAAAAACGCTTTCTTCTTTCAAAAACCACAATGAAATCGAAAATTAACCGCTACACATCAAGGGAGAACACAAGCTCCCGAGATATCTCACAATTCTATCAGTCTTGTGCCCTGGAAGTGTGGTCTTACGTACAGAATGGGCTGGGAAGGGCCTCCCTCGTTCCTCTCAAACTCCCTGGTCTTCGCAGACATACGCGCTGTCATCTGCTGGATCATTACGGAACGTGCAACTTACAACTTCTCTTCGTTCTTGATGAAAACCCCAGTGGGTCTTCGTTAAAGGAAGAATGAAATTCAAACTTGACAGTTCTGCATTCAAAGCTTTCCCACAGCTTCTAACTCGGCCTCAACCAAATCCACCATTACTTCCTAACCTTAAGACGACATCCTCTAGAGGCAAGAGGGAAGAGGTTGAGAGTAAGCGCTCTGGAACCAGAAAGCCCAGGTTCAAATCCCCACTCCACCCATTACAGGCTGTGGGAACTGGTGCAAATCGCTTAACCTTGTGTTTCCTTATCTGTGAAACTAAGTGGATGCAGTAGAATCATTTCTTGGGCATTTGTTTTAGATATGTGGTTTAAACATATTTTTTTTTTAATTTTTTTTTTCAATGTTTATTTATTTTTGGGACAGAGAGAGACAGAGCATGAACGGGGGAGGGGCAGAGAGAGAGGGAGACACAGAATCGGAAACAGGCTCCAGGCTCTGAGCCATCAGCCCAGAGCCTGACGCGGAAGTCGGACGCTTAACCGACTGTGCCACCCAGGCGCCCCATCCTTTTTAATCAGACAATTGAGAAAACTGGCATCCTCTCGGATTCTAAGCTCTCCCTCAATCCTGCCAGTCCAAATGACAAGGTCTCAGAAGATTTTCCTTTGTAATGAGGCTTCACCCCGTTCTATCTTTCCTCTTGCTGCCCATTCATCCATGACATTCATTCCTTATTTAAACCTCCTACAATACTACTTTTGTCATATCACTCTTTTGTTCAAAACCACATCAGACTTCCACACCCACGGGGTGGGAAGATCCTGAAGGAGGGCATTTAAGGCCCTTCAAAAACTAGTTCTATCCATATCATTCCCCACCGGAAACTCTCCGCTCTTTGCTGATAGCCTGACACAGCCTAATTCATTCCCACATCCGTGTGTGTACGTGGTAGGCTCTCGATAATGCTTAGCTGGGCAACCGTGTAACATACTTGATCAAAATGCAACATTTTTGAAAGTGAAATGGAGCATTAAAAAATAATTAAAGTTACATATATTAAAAAAGACCTTATAAAGGCCAACAAATTGTTGAACAACAAATTGGTTTTACTGTATCAGGGAACTTATAAGATTGTTCTGTTCAAAACTGAAAAATAAAAATATATTAAAGTAAAAATGTTTAAATGCTAAACATTTAAAATAACAAAAGGAACATAATCAAGCTATACATTTATGACATCTGAACATTTCTGTAATATACTATAGATTTAAAATTACTTAAATTTTATCAACATTTATAAACTTTAATCATTTCCTTAATCATATCTAATCTAATACCATATTGCTGTTTTACTGATTAATTTCTTTTTTCATTATGATCTTAGTACTTACAATTTTTTCATAAAATTACCTGTCTACTCCAGTGTTGTTCTTTATTGTTAATTGTCAAATTTATTGCTAATACATTTAAAACTGTTAAAACTTTTGATGGACTCTTGTCAGTAGGCCATAATGATTTTAGTTGAGAAAATATTCTTTCTAAATGTAGTGAGGAAAAATTAAAAATAGAACTCCCATATGACCCAGCAAATTCCACTCTGGGGTATATATTTGAAGGAAGTGAAATCACTGTCTTGAAGAGGTATCTGCACCCTCATATTCACTGCAGTATTATTCACAAAGGCCAAAACATGTGAACAATCTAATTGTGGATAGAGGAATGGGTAAGAAAATGTATACACACACATATACACACACACAAAAAGAGAAATATTATTCAGCCATAAAAAAAAGAAGAAAATCCTGCCTTTTGTGACAACATGGATGGACTCTGAGGACATTATGCTGAGTGAAGTAAGTCAGACAGAGAGAAACAAATACAAATACTGCATGTTCCTGCTTCTATGTGGACTCTAAAAAAGATGAACTCTAGAACCAGAATGGTGGTTGCCAGGGGCCGAGCAGGTAAGAGAAATGGGATGATTTTGGTCAAAGGGGTCAAACTTCCAGTTGTAAAGATGAATAAGTTCTGGGGTTCTAACATACAGCATGGGGATTATAGTTAACAAGACTGTATCATATACTTGAAAGTTGCCAAGAGAGTAGATTTTAAATGTTATCAACACACACACACACACACACACACACACACACACACACACATGTAATTATGTAAGGTGACAGAGATGTTAATACAATGCTACTATGGTAATCATTTTGCAATACAAGTATCAATCACAAAGTATACCTCCAACTTACACCATGTAATACGTCAATTATACTTCAATAAAGCTGGGAAAAAAATTTAATATTTATTTTGAGAGAGAGAACTTGTACTAGTACAAGTTGGGGAAGGGCAGAGAAAGAGGTAAAGAGAGAATCCCAAACAGGCTCCATGCTCAGTATCGAGTCCGACCCGAGACTTGATTTCAGACAGCAAAACTATGACCTGAGCTGATACCAAGAGTTGAATGCTTAACCAACTAAGCCACCTAAGCACCTTAACCTGAAAAAAATTTTAATGCACTGAGATAACTGGTAAACTCAGAGCAACTGCTATTAAACAGAGGATATTCTGAATACTAGTCTTGTTAATATTGAAACTTATAAATATTTTTCTTAAGTATTGTCTTTTTGCCTCCATTTAGAGTGCCTTTCTTCAACAAATATATATACTGTATGTATAATTTATTTTTAAGTAGGCTTCATGCTCAGCGCAGAGTGAAATATGGGGCTTGAACTCAAGACCCTGAGATCAAGACCTGAGCTGAGATCAAGAGTTGGATGCTTAACTGACTGAGACACCCAGGCACCTTCAACAAATATTTTTAATAAGACAAAATTCATAAAATAAATTGTTTCTATTTATTATTCTTCATAAGTTTCACCAAATTTAGACACTGATAAATTACAGGCTTCAATTCTAGTATAGAATATAAATTAATTCATTTAAAATCAGAAGATCAATAAAAGTTTCCTACAAATTATTATTGAGGTTTTAAGTACAATGGTATTATGGTTACTTTTTAAAGTCATTTCTTCAGAGATATGTACTCAAATATTTTTAACAGAGGGGTGTCTGGGTGGCTCAGGCAGTTAAGTGGCCAACTTCAGCTCAGGTCATGATTTCACAGTTCATGAGTTCAAGCCCTGCACTGGGCTCTGTGCTGACAGCTCAGAGCCTGGAGCCTGCTTCAGATTCTGTCTCCCTTTCTCTCTGCCCCTCTCCTGCTTAACACTCTTTCTGTCTCTCAAAAAGTGAATAAACATTAAAAAAATTTTTTTTGAATAAAAATAAAAGTGAAATGATTTGGGGGTACCTGGGTGGCTCAGTAGGTTAAGTGTCTGACTCTTGGTTTTGGTTAGAGTCACGATCTCATGGTTCATGGGATCCAGCTCCGTATTGGGCTCTACAATAACAGTGGAGCATGCCTGGGATTCTCTCTGTCCCCTCTCTCTGCCCCTCCTCAACTTGCAGTCTTTCTCTCTCAAAATAAATAAACAAACTTTTAAAAATAAAAAATGAAATGACTTGATACATTAGTTTTTTAAATTTATTTCTAAAGTTTGAGAGACAAAGAGCATGCACATGTACTCACATGCCCATGAGCAGGAAAGGGGCAGAGAGAGGGAGTGAGAGAATTCCAAGCAGGCTCTGTGTTATCTGCATGGAGCCCAATGTGGGGCTTGATCCCACAAACCGTGAGATCATGACCTGAGCCAAAATCAAGAGCCCAGCACTTAGCCAACTCAGCCACACAGGTGCCTGTGGATTTGTTTTACAATAATATGGGGTTGAGTTAAGGAAATACTGATGAAATAAGATCAGCCATAAGTTACTAATTGTTGAAGCTGGTTGACAGGCATATGGGAAAGGGCTCATTATAGTGGTCTCTCTGCTATTACATATTTTATATAATTGAAATTTGCATAATAAAATGTTACAAACAAACAACTCCTCCTAGGTGGATGTTATAGATTGAATTATACCTCCCCAAAATTCATATGTTAAAATCCAACCCCCCCAAGCGTGACTATATTTGGAGAGGGGGCTTTTAAGGAGATAATTAAGATTAGGGGTGCCTGCCTTTTGGGATGAGCACTGGGTGTTGTATGGAAACCAATTTGTCAATAAATTTCATAAAAAAAAAAATTAAAAAAATTAAAAAAAAAAAAAAAAGATTAGGGGTGCCTGGATGGCTCAGTCCATTAAGCATCCAAATCTTGATTTTGGCATGATCTCAAGGTCATGAGATCAAGCCCTGCATTGAAAGATTCTCTCTCTCTCTCTCACCCACCATGCTCCACCCTTCCCACATCCCTCGAGCTCTCCCATGCCAAAAAAAAGGGAGACAATTAATATTAAATGACGTCATAAGGTTGGGGCCCTAATATGACAGGACTGGTATCCTTATAAGAAGAGAACTACAGGCACAGAGAGGAAGAGCCTTGCCATCTAAAAGCCGGGAAGAGAGACCTCAAATATGAATTTGAGAAACCAACGCTGAAGGTGCCCTGATCTCGGTCTGTTAGCTTCCAGGACTGTGAGAAAATAAACTTGTTCCTTAAACGCTCAGTCTGTCATATTTTGTTATGGCAGCCCTGGCAGACAGTGAAGATATTCAAAAGTGTGATTTTACATTTCAAAATTAAATCCTGTGTATCATTTGAACACTCACTATTCCCTTTATGGAAAATTTCAGTGTCTCCCTGTTTGAAAATATTGCCTACAATAATTACAATTTGCTAAAAAACTCAAAAGCTGGATTTTTTTTGGAACTCCATTAATTGAAGACATAAAAGATTTCCAATTGATTTTTAACAGAATGCAGCCAAAATGCAAAAGACTCTCTTCTTAAACAGTTCATGTGACTGTAGGACACTTAAATTGACTTATAAAATAATTCTTAAAACATTCAAACATTTTTAAAATCCACCTGACGATGGGCAGGAAAAGAAAAGTAAATACTGCCACATGATACAAAATTTAATTCAACATCAGAAAAGTCACAAGAATCTTATAATTCAATTACCCAATGGTGTATATAAAAATAGTTGTAGGGGTGCCCAGGTGGCTTAGTTGGTTGAGCATCCAACTCTTGATTTTAGCTCAGGTCATGAGCCCAGGGTCATGGGATCAAGCCCCACATTGGGCTCTGTGCTGAGCATGGAGCTTGCTTGGGATTCTCTCTCTCTCCCCTGCTCCTCTCCCAGATCGCACCTGCTCACTCTCACTTGCTCTCTCTCTCTCTCTCTCAAAAAAAAAAAAAAAAAAAAAAATTATAAATGACAACAGCCAGTTTTAATTTCTATTAGTAGAAGCCTCTTTGGACCACATTATGTCTACCATCACAATCAAACCCAAGTATGTTTACACTTCACAGGTTTTATTAATTCAGCAAGAACACGGTTTCAACCATGTTGCCATGTTCCACCAAAATTGATAACCATATTACCACCACTAAAAGTAAGACTTTCATCTGTTACGTTTCACTTTTTAATTGAATGTACAATAGCATTCAGAATAATGTGAGCTGTTTCACCTCTGAGAGAATGAATTTCCAAGAATTTTATTCTGAATCCACTAACTAGGTGAAAAAAATTAAACCATTATGAGAACAGAATTAATGACTTTTCTATTTGAAGCATCTGATGTCACTGATGCCAAACCGGTGAATTCAATTGGTAATGAGCTATTTCACCTAAGAGAGCAAGCACATTAGCACCTGTGATCTCACTTTTCATACACATACAAGAAAATGTGGGATGGACCAATCTTATAAACCATTTCTGCTCATTTTCATTTGCTCCAAATGAAAAGTCAAGCCTCACAAAATGCCATGAAAATGCACCTTCTATAGCTTCATATTAAATCATCATCTTTGGACGTGATTTAAAAAAAAAAAAAAGAAAACCAACTACTACTAACTTTTGATGTAAATGCTAATGTTTTGTCAACAAATTTAGGTCTTCCCATTAGTGATATCACCACAGCCCCTGAAGTGGAGGGTAAATGTTGTACAACCTGTACATTCATTATCTCTCTTGACAAACGAGAATTGAGTTCCTTATGGTCCTCTAACACACTTTTTGATTTGTTTGCTTTTTGGAAATGAATGCTGCCTAAGGGTTTACTATAAATTATATAAAAGTTACCAAGCAATGTAATAAAGAAATAGTGGTACATTTAGGCCATACAATAAGTGATCAAACCACTGTAGCAAGAGAATTCAGACAATTCCCCATGTGCTTTATTTATGGCAGGCCTGCTCGGCTCTGCTCCCCATACATCTAGTCTATGATTCCCCACATTTCCCGTTAATCCTGCCAACTGGTAGCCAGGCAACGTCATGCATCGCACAGGCCGCAGTTTGGCACAAATGACTGATACATACAAGGGGGCTTACAAAGACACTGGTGCGAGTATTTCTCCTACCAGCACCCCGGACCTGAAGGAGGTGGCTGTTCCCAGACTCTGTGAGCAAGCACAAAAGGCTTTATCAGCGAGCAGCCTGTGTACTGTCCTTGAAAGGGTCAGGTTAGTAAGTTGTGTGCGGAAAGGGTTGGAAAAAAAAGAGACAGGCTGTTACTGGTCATTGTTCAGATTTTAGCACTGGAAAGTGGGAGCTCTGTCCTCTGCACATGCATCGAGTATGATACTAGATGAGACTGCGGCAGAAGAGGGAAGAACAAAGAGGATGTCTATGAAAACCCACTCCGCTTTTTATGCAACAATTAATAACACCTCATTTAAAAACGAAAAACCTTGAGACAAACACTAAACACGATGGGTTACCAGGATAACAGGCATAACCTGGCCACTTATGTTTAGTGAACACTCAAATCCATGGCTTTCCTCGTGCTCTTCTAACCTGGGACGCCAGTTCCCTTCTGAACACTTACTCACCTTCCAGCCCTCGGTGCACACCTGCGTTCACTCCTGCACCGTCTCCAGCACAGCCTTTCCTGATGTGGTCAGTCCACAGTGACTGCCCACCTCCTCCCCACATGGCCCTTCTGGCCATACATGTCTTCGGGTATTTACCCTGCAGTTATATCACGTAACCTTACAAAGGTGGGTGACCAGTTCAATGAAGAGGAGGGTTCGGGGAAAATAAATGGGGGGAGGGGGGAGGCGTGCCCTGGAAAGGGACTGACAAAAGAAAAGGAATCTAGTATGTGTGCTGAGAGAGAGCAGAAAAAATAATAGGAAGTGACATTTTCCTTTTTCAATGCTACACATACTGGTTTGATATCTGAGCAATTTCCTTGTTTTTACTTTTTACATAAGAGTAGGGGACAATGGGAATAATAAGTAGACATAAGGATTTCTATTTTAATTCGGGTCCTGAGACTGTGAGATCCTGTTTGGGAGGTTTGGTTACTATTCTCTCCCACCTTCTTCACCTTCCAACAGCCCACAAAGTCAAGTCTAAGGTTGAATTTTAGTTTCAGAACTTGCGTGGGGAAATGAAACGGGTAGGTCGAAGGGAACAATAGCTGGCAATCTCAGAAGCACAAATGTAAACAGTGCACATGTCTTCTGGTTCTCTAACAAATATTCCGTAGACAGTGCGTTTGGTTTTGCAGACACTCCCTGATATAAAACAAACACTTCTATTTTTATACCAATTTGGTTTCAGAAAGTCATTACAGTGCACAAAAGCCATCCAAATATCACTCTCATTCTGCTTAAATTTTGTTATTAAACCTGTTTGGAAATGTCTGAAAGAAGAGAATACATTTTTTTAAATCCCTATTTTTTAAATTAAATTCCATTCTATTTTCCTTCTATTCCAAGACTTAAAGGAGACGACAGCATGTAGGAGCTCTCCCTTCTTAGACACGGTTCAAACTTGGATCCCAAGTTCCAATGTCTATGGAGTCCAAGTTTGTATCTTGTAGTAGTTCTGTACAACTTAGCATCAAATGCCTGCATATTTTGGCATGGCTCACAGCCTGCCTGAATTGGATCCATATGACAAACTGCAAAATATCCTCACATAACATCTGTTTGTATTGTGATGCTGCTTTGAGCAATTGTCATTTCTTTGTCCTGCTAAGTAATTAATTCAAAATTATATAATGAGACCATCAACTCCTGTCAAGTCCTCCCTTGCAAATTCCCTCACATCCATCCCCTTTCCTATCGCCCCTGCCATACTGATAACTGTCAGGCTAGACATGTGCTGGTCTCCCAAACCTGTCTACATCTAGTATCTTCCAAGGCCACAGTGCTTCCCAAACAATAAGACTAAATTACCTCCACGCATACCACATTCCTTCATTCAAAACAAAGCCAAACACAAACCGGTCCTTCAGCGGCTCCCTATCTGCCAAATAAAAAGCCAAAGAGCTTAACCTCACATTTAAGACCTTTCATAAGCTGGCTCCGCTCCAACTTTCCCACTGGAACCGCCCTATTTCCTTTTACTCTACAAAACCAGCCTATTCACTGACTCCTCTGTTCCCCCTATTAGCCTACTCTCTAACTCCTCTGTTCCTCCAACACAAACATGTACACACCCCTTCTCTTTCGGTTTCCAGGTCTTTGCTCATACTGTTCACCTGCCTGGAATGCCCTCTCCACCGCCCTCCTCTTGGCCTATCCAAGTACTATCTGTCCTTCAAAGCCAAATTCAACATCCTATCTTCACTATCTACCATCCTATCTCTACTATCTCTTTGACCTCTAGGTAACCAGTGCTTTACAAATAACTCGTTTGGTATTTCTTTAATGCCTCATACTATTGGCTGGTTCTGCCTATGTTAGCTTCACTAGACTGTAGCAGGGGGTACAAACAAGCCTATCTGGCGAGCTGCTGCTACTGCTTTGTCCTCTGACTCAGTGCTATGTACACAGCAGACAATTAGTATATAGTTTGATTGACTAATTGGTTAAAGATATTATGTATTCGCTCACTCAACAAATATTTATTGAATCCCAATATGTGCTAGGCACTGTTACAGGCACCAGGAAAATATAAACGAACCATAAAGACAAAAACTTCTGCCTTCATAGGACTTACATTCTAGGGAAGGGGACATAGCATTTTTTTTTTTAAAGTAAGCTGTAAAAATATTAGAAGGTGCTAAATGCTCTGGAGAAAAAGCAGAGAAGAAAGTAAGGAGTATAAGGTGGGGTGGAAGGTGGGCTATGCTTTTACACAGAATGGTTGTGGAAGGCTTCTCGGAACAAGTGGCATTTGAGCAAAGATTTGAATGAGGTAACGGAGTGAGGTATGCAGATATCTGGAAGAACATCCAGGCAGAGGGAGATCAAAGTGCTAAAACCCTGAGGCAGGAATGTGCCTGGAATATTCAGGGAAGAAGAAAGAGGTGAGTTGAGGGGGAAGTTGAGATGGAGTGAGTTGAGGGGGAAGAATGGGAGGCACTCTGCTGGGAGAGAGCCTCTCAGGGATTCTGCCTGCTACCTCTAGGGGAGGGAATAGAGGAATGACATATTGGACTCACATTTGAAAGGACCCATTTGGGGGTGCCTGGGTGGCTTAGTCCGTTAAGCGTCCGACCTCAGCTCAGATCATGAACTCACGGTTCGTGGGTTCAAGACCCACACTGGGCTCTGTGCTGAGAGCTACAGCCTGGAGCCTGCTTCGGATACTGTCTCCCCTTCTCTCTGTTCCTCCCCCACTCACATCTGTCTCTCTTTCTCCCAAAAATAAATAAAGATTTAGAAAAAAAAAAAAAAAGGACCCATTTGGATGGTCTTTGAGAACAGGGATTGATAGAGGCAGGAAGACGAGTCAGAGTAATTTAGGAAGGGGATGACCTTGGGGACAAAAGTCTTCAGGAAGGGAGTATCTCAGATATTGTAAATGTTAAGTTGGAGTAATAAATGGAGAGACTGAGGAAGCAGTTAGACACAGGGGTCTAAAGTTCAGGGGAGAAACCCTGAAACCCACTTTTGGGAGTTGTCG
This sequence comes from Prionailurus viverrinus, assembly GCF_022837055.1. Classification (NCBI taxonomy): domain Eukaryota; kingdom Metazoa; phylum Chordata; class Mammalia; order Carnivora; family Felidae; genus Prionailurus; species Prionailurus viverrinus. The sequence goes on from NC_062563.1 coordinate 114,455,321, forward strand.
GTGTATAGACGGTATCAAACCTATGGGAGCAGATGAAATCCAGGGAGCTGGTGTAGACAGAGATGAGGCCCAAGGACTAAGCCTAGGAAGCCGCCAAGACTGAGAAGGAGGAGCCAGTGGGGCAAGAGGAAAACATGAATGTCAATCTGTTGGGAAGAGACTGTGCGCTTGAGAGAATAACCCACATCCATCAGGTGCATGCCACTGATAAAACTTAGACTACGGAGGCTAAGGGAGGGAGTTTATTTTCCTCACTCCTTCCAGCGGCTGAGGTTAGGCAAATCTTAGGCAGGGGTACTAACATAAACAAGGATAAGGACACAATTTTCCATAAGAGTAAAGTAAAAATTTAACAACACAATATTGAGTTGTTTTTTTTTTAAAGGAAAAAAAAAAATCTAGTGATAATCAAGTTAGTGCAGGGTTTGTCAACCTTGGCACTACAGACATTTTGGCCGATAATTCTTTACGTTGGGGGGCTGTCCTGTTCATTATGGGATGTTTAGCAGCAGCCTCGGACTCTGCCCACTAGATGGCAGTAGCAGTCCCCTTCACTTCACCAAGTGCCAAAGGTCCCCTGGGGGGCAAAATCCTTGCCAGTTGACCATTCAGTTCCAGTGAGTTGTCAATAAAAACCAACTCTGACAATACTTTAAATATCCTTTCTGCCAAATGCACCTGTTAATTTCTGCTGATAATCTCTTCTCCGGATTTTCTTTACCAGTCAGCTGATTTGGAAGGTTCTCACTGTATTCAATACCCAGAGTGAAGAAAGCAAGTGATTAGCTCAAAAATGTACTTCCAATTTTTTGCATATAAGAGATATGCCCCAAATCTACCCAGTTCAAAACATGATCATCTCTGCCCACACTCGTTCATAGCAGCCTATTCATAATAGCCTAGAGGCAGAAGCAACCCAGTGTCCAGCCGCAGACGAACAGAGAAACAAAGTGTGGCATATACATACACTGGAATACCACTCAGCCTGAAAAAGGAACGGAACTCTGACACAGGCTACAACGTGGACATGATGTTCGGTGAGATATGCTAGTCACAAAGGGACAAATACTGTAATGACTCACTCATACGAGGGGCCAACAATAGTCAAATTCATAGAGACAGAAAGCAGAATGGTTGCCAGGGACTAAAGAAAGGGGAGAATAGGGAGTTACTTTTAATGGATACAAATTTCTAGTTTTGCAGGATAAAAAAAGTTGTAGAGATGGACGGTGGTGGTGGTTACACAACAACAGGAATAAACTTCACACAACTGAACTGAACACTTAGAAATGGTTAAGGTGGTAAATTTTATGTTACGTGCTTTTTTTTTTTTTTTTTTTTTAACCACAATTTAAAAAAAAAAAGAACACAGGCTCTGGGGTCCGTCTGTCTTGGGTTCAAATATTGGCAAAATGCCCAACATATCTGGCTCATAGTAAGTATTCAGTAACCATTAGCAGCTGATTACAAATTAGTGTTTTAACCAGAATGTTACCAAGTCAGCGTGCATGTCTGTCAGGACCCATGCATGGTTGACAGTTATGTGTGCCTCTGACTGGTGAAACAGGAAAGCAGTCATAAAGAAAGTATGGTTTAAAAAAACAAAGACCATTTCTGAGAATAAAATCATTTTGCCAACTGAGTGTCATTAAGTACAAAGTATGGTCAATTTCTTCCCTTCAAAATTTAGTCCTCTCCTGTGGATTTATCCTGTCACTTATTTTAAATATTTCTTTATTTTGAAAGAGACAGCATAAGCAGGGGAGGGGCAGAGAGAGAGGGGGAGAGAGAATCCCAAGCTGACTCCTCACTATCAGTGCAGAGCCCCATAAGGGGCTCATTCTCATGAACCACTAGATCATGACCTCAGCTGAAATCAAGAGTCAGATGCTTAACCAACTGAGCCACCCAGGTGCCCTGCTTGTCACTTATTTTAACGATCCAGACTTTTTGTAGTACTTTTTCAAACCTTAAAAAAAAAAAATTATGTGTCTGTAAATATACTTTTTCTTAAATGATCAAGAATCCATTCTAGATGTTACCCTATTTATATCAGTTTTGCTCTCATTGCTGATTCCAACAATTCTTTGCACAGTCCTACAGTGTGTGCATTCTGACTCTCCTCTATTTCTCCCTAACATATCTGCTGAAAACAAAACCTAATTTTCCTAGCTATATTTGGGTTAAGGACAGTTTAAAGAAAGAAATAACAAAATAAAACCGAAAAGTAAATAACAGAAACACAGCAGAAAGTAAGTAAGAGAAAAGCAGCATTTCCCATGACAAGCCAGAAGCGTGGGAGACTCAGCTCTCAGCTTGCAAACACAGCTCACCAGGCACGTGGGCAGAAGATGGGTGCTCACTCATCTTGGTAAGACACCAAACCAAAGAGAAACAGAAGTGCCCAGAGCAGGTGGGCTTTCCGAAATGTCTAACCTGCATGGGATTGATCTTCACCGAGCGCTCAAAGCACTCCACGCATTCTCTAAACTCCTTGTTCCGCAGATGAAGAAGGCCTTTGGAGCGCTGAGCCCGAGCGCTGCGGTGGCGGGACAGTTCCCAGGCCCGCTCATAGCAAGCGTGGTCTCGAAGGACATCTCCTAGCAAGCAGTACAAACTCGGCGTTTCTTTCTTCTCCAGCTCTTGCCTGAGGATTTCTTCTGCCTAGAAATGACAACAGAAGTAAGTGAATTAGCTTATAGTGACTAATGGCTTTTTTTTTTTTTTTTTTAGCACATAAACATCTTTAATCGCACAGGACCCAAATTTTTATTTTCAAAGTTTGAGATGACCTGTTGATTTCATGCATCTAGGACAAAGGCTAAAAACAACAGAAAATAGATATGGTACAGGTAAAAGAGAGGAACAGGAAGTAAGAACCGAGTGCTACTTTACTGGCATCTGGAATCCTCCAGGAAAGAAAGGCACCAAGGGGAAGCTTACTCCACAATACTGGGAGGACTCACTGGACTCCCCAGAAGCTCCCCACTCCAGCTGTCACCACTGTGACTGTGAGAGCAGCGTCTTTAGTTCACCTCTACTCAATGGCAATGCAAGAGTATGTTTCTTAAGTTTAGTTTAGTTATTTAGTTTAGTCTGCTTTGTTTTTCCTTTTTTAAAATGGCCTGCTCAGGGAGCCCAGGATCGCCGAAACATTTATAAAAGAAGGAGGGGGTACAATTTAATAGTCATTGTTTATCTCACAGATAAAACTTGCCAACAGGAAACCTATCTGCTTCCAGACAGTCCCTTCGGTTTAGCAATTAAAGACCATCCTCAGAACACTGCACAAGCTTGGGTAATACTCTCCTATGTGCACAATTCAGATTCACCTCATCAGCTAAGCTAATTCTATACTTGTTACCACTACTCTGCTTCCCTGGCCCGTGTCCCTTACCCCTTGTTTCTGATCAGTCTCAACAGCATGGCAGCGGCTCTACTTCCACGTCCCATCCTTACATGCAAACACCTTCCTATAAATAGCAGTGGAGTCACCCAAGATGCCAAGACAGCCATGGATGGCCACAATGGGTGTCGATATCTGGGAAGCCATCCTCAAGAAGCTAAATTGATTCTTTAGACTCCTTAATTGACACAGCTGGCAATCTCAAAGTGGATGTATTTGATTTGCTTTAGGTTGCATCCAGCTAGAATTCTTAACTAGTCTAATTTTGGGGAAACATTCTAAAAGATGACTGTGCTTATAAAAGTGTCTTTGGATGCTGGCTTCTCTGCATTTATTTTTTTTTTAATTTTTAATGTTTATTTTTGAGAGAGAGAGACACACAGAGTATGAGTGGGGAAGGGCAGAGAGAGAGGGAGACACAGAATCCAAAGCAGGCTCCAGGCTCTGTGCCGACAGCTCAGAGCCTGACATGGGGCTCGAACCCACAATCCATGGATCATGACCTGAGCCGAAGCTGGATGCCCAACCGACTGATCCACCCAGGCGCCTATCTGCATTTCTGATACAGTATGGGCTATGCAGGCTTTTTAGGCCTGGTCTGAAAGTGGAACTGGAATTTATAAAACAGTTTCTAAGCAAAAAGAGTTATAAATCCCAAATAGCCAAAATACATATGAAATGTTAAAATATAATTCATGTGAAACCTCTACAATGATACAATAGTTATTACTGTTCTAACCATAATTTTATAAGGTTGTTTATATAAGTACCCAACACAGGTATATTTACATATACACATATATGTATTCAACCGAATTACAAGTAACAGACTGTAGCCACAGTGGAATTTTTGCTGACATGATCTTATAGTGTAGTTGAAGGCACTTCTTCTGGCAATATGGCATTGAAACTTGAAACCCAAACCCTCCCAGAAATTCAGAAGGCTGCCCCTGCAGAACATAAAAATTTGTGATTAGTTATCTGATGTGGTTGGATCTGAAGGCATGAGGAGGCAGTGATCATGACAGGGTCGGGCACTGGTGGTCCATTATATCCAGTGATGAAAGAATTTCTTAAATTATCACCTGTGGGAGCTTAGAATAAAGCTCCTACCTAATGTAAGGTTTTGTGTATAGGAACTTCATCAAGATAATAAGCTTCCACACAGCAAAGGAAACAATCAACAAAACTAAAAGGCAACCAACGGAATGGGAGAAGATACTTGCAAATGACAAAGGGTTAGTATTCAAAATCAATAAAGAACAAACTCAACACCCAAAAAACAAATAACCCTGTGAAGAAATGGGCAGAAGACACAAATAGACACTTTTCCAAAGAAGATATCCAGATGGCTGACACATGAAAAGATGCTCAACATCACTAATCAGGAAAATACAAATCAAAACCACAATGGGATACCACCCCACACTTGTCAGAATGGCTAAAATTAACAACACAAGTAATAACAGGTGTTGGCAAGGACACAGACAAAGGGGAACCTTCTTGCACTGTGGGTGGGAATGCAAATTGGTGCAGCCACTCTGTATAAGAGTATGGAGGTTCCTCAAAAAACTAAAAATAGAACTACCCTATGATCCAGCAACTGCACTACTAGGTATTTACCCAAAGGATACAAAAATACAGATTCAAAGGGGTACATGCACCCTGATGTTTATAGCAGCATTATCAACAATACCCAAACTATGTAGAGAGCCCCAATGTCCATCGACTGATGAATGGATGAAGAAGATGTGGTGTGTGTGTGTGTGTGTGTGTGTGTGTGTGTGTGTATACACACATATATATTTATATATATACACATACACACACAATGGAATATTACTATCAAAAAAAAATGAAATCTTGCCATTTCCAACGATGTGGATGGAGCTAGAATGTATTATGTCAAGCAAAATAAGTCAATCAGAGAAAGACAAACATCATTTGGTTTCATTCATATATAGAATTTAAGAAACAAAAGAGATGAACATATGGGAAGCAGGGAGAGAGGAGAGAGGAAAACAAACCCCAAGAGACTCTTAATGATAAAGAACAAACGGAGAGTTGATGGAGCGAGGTGGGTGAGAGACAGGCTAGATGGGTTATGGGTATCTTTTTAAGTTTATTTATTCTGAGAATGAGCATGCAAGAGACTGTGCATGGAAGTGGGGGGAGGGGCAGAGAGAGAAAGAGAGAAAGACAGAATTCCAGCTCAGAGCCTGATGTGGAGCTCGAACTCATGAACCGTGAGATCATGACCTGAGATAAAATCAAGAGTTGGACACTTAACCAACCAGCCATGCAGGTGCCCTGGGTAATGGGTACTAAGGACAGCACTTGTGATAAGCCCTAGGTGTTGTATGTGATATATCACTGAATTCTACTCCTGAAACCAATATTGCACTCTGTGTTAAATAACTAAAATTTAAATTAAAAAAAAAAAAGGCTTCTGTGAATTAAGTGATAGGACACTGAAGATACCAGGCTGTGAGGTAGGTTGGTGGCTTCTAATTTCACCAAATAGCACAAAGAAAGAAAATGACATTCAGTGTTTTAAATCCTCAAGTTCAGAGAAGCAAGTTATTTCTATGATTGCCTCAAAGAATTTCTTTTTCCTCGTAGCTGCCAAGGTAGTATAGCCAAAACTCAGATGTAGACATTGCTGCTACGTGAATTCTAAATACAGGACAAACTCAGTTTCACTAGGTCTATGTGCAAATGAAGGCATCTCACTGGGTTAATCAAATATGTTTTAGTCATTTGTTTTATTTCCTCTATTGCCTTTTAACCACACATCATTTTATTTATTTATTTATTTATTTATTTATTTATTTATTTATTTAGAGATAGAGAGGAAATATGTGTGTACATGGGGTATGGGAAGAGGGAGAGGGAGAGAGAGAATCTTAAGCAGGTTCCATGCTCAGCATGGAGCCTAACACAGGGCTCAATCTCACGACCCTGAGATCATGACCTGAGCCAAAATCAAAAGTTGGATGCTTAACTGACTGAGCCACCCAGGTGCCCTGTCATTTTATTATTTTTGAGTGATTGCTCTAGAGGTAATCATGCACATCTTCAATTTATCAAAGTTCATTTACAGTTACTGTCATATCACCTCACCTTTCTCACATCACAAGTGGCCTGGTCAAGCCCTTCCTAAAGTTGTTCCACAGAAACAATGCAAGATAAACAAATGATTCTTAGTGTTTTAAGACACTAAAGTTTTGATGTGGTTTGGTTCTTAGCAATAATAACTGCAATGGTTGTTTAAATGAGAGGGTTACTCTAGTACCACTTACTTCATCATCATCAAGTAAGTACCACTTACTCCATCATCTCTGGGCATCATGGCCAGGAGAAGAGGGCACTGACCATGAAGGAGCAAGACCCAAGAATTTAAATAAGGACATGCGGGATGATTCTGAAAATAGAAACCTCCAAACCCTACTGAGTTTCCTATGCCAGCAGAGGCAGTCCTCCCCTACCTGTTAAGACTAGTGCTACCTTGCTTAAAGACAATACAATGACCGGGGCGCCTGGATGGCTCAATCAGTTAAGCGTCCGACTGCGACTCAGGTCATGATCTCACAGTTCATGAGTTCGAGCCCCAAATCGGGCTCTGTGTTGACAGCTTGGAGCCTGCTTCAGATTCTGTGTCTCCCTTTCTCTCTCTCTGCCCTTCCCCTGCTCATGCTCTCTCTCTCTCTCTCTCTCTCTCTCTCAAAAAAAGCATTAAAAAAACAAAAAAGACAGTATAATGACTGTACCTCAGGGAAGTACCTTGCAAGAGAATGCCAGTTCTCCTCATCGTTGACCCCTTTCATCCTTTACTGCCTCCACTCATGTAAATACACTTATACACAAAGAAAACTGCAAGACTGTATTTACTTTCTAGAGGGGGAAAATCTTGGACCATATGGAAAAAGAGATTCTAAGGGTGACAGACCATAGACAAAGCGGATCACAATTTTAATCAGCTGAATTTAGGTACTCATCAGTACTATTTGATTCATAAGGCTAACTACTCAAGCAGCTGGGGATGGCTCTCAATTATTTGCTCAATTGCTTGGCTAAAACCTGGACTCAAATGTGGCCAAAACTGAAGAAAAAAAAAAAAAAAGTGGCCAAAACTTGAGTGGCCAAAAGTTGAGATGCCAGAAATTCCTTGGTGTGATGTGAAGGAAAGAATCTAACAACTTACGAAGAAAAAGTTGTCAATTTATTATTTGCAACCTGTTCACCCATCCCAATGTCCTCCAAGAGGGCCCAGGGGATATTCTTTTCATCTTAACTTTGAGAAATACATTGTATATGGCAGTATTAGCATCCCTTAAAAGTGCTATAGATGTCCTGTAAGCTGGGGGGACACTTGGGAGGTCCTTCAGATGAAATGAACTTCCGGATTTCAGGGGATGATTAGAATAGATAGAGACCAACTGATGGCACTCAACCCCTCAGAAGTAAGAGGAGCATGGTTATTTGCAACAGGAACTGCCAGAGTAATAATTACAATAGTGCAACCAGCATGGATCTTAGGTGGTTGCTGACTCACCAGGAAGCCTTAAGGCCAAATGACATGTACACCTAAGTCCAAACTTGATCTACCTAACATTAAAAAAAAAAAAAATCTAGGTTTGGGGTCAGACGTCTGACCCAGGTCACCATGCTAAAACATTGTTTCTCACCCAATGCCTATCCTGGAGTCATTTCACAGTCAGAGCCTCTTTTAAAAAAATCAGAGGGATACCTGTGTAACTCAATCGGTTGAGCATCCAACTTTGGCTCAGATCATGATCTCGTGGTTTGTGAGTTCAAGCCCCGCATTGGGCTGCTGCTGTCAGCTCAGAGATTGCTTCATATTCTCTGTCTCCCTCTCTGACCCTTCCCTACTTGCACTATCAAAAAAATAAACATTTTTTTAAAAATTAGAAAGGGAGGGACGGAGGGAGGAAAGGAGGAAAGAAGGAATGAAGGAGTCAATATCGGTGAGGAAGGACCCCACTATAATATAACTAGCATATACCATAATTCTTCCCTTGTCTTCCCCAAAGACATAACATTTTTTTTTAAGTTTATTTATTTTGAGAGAGGAGTGGCGGAGAAAGAGTGTGTGAATGCAGGGAGAGACAGAGAACAGGACAAAGTGCTGTCAGCGCGAAGAGTGATGCAGAGCACGATCCCATGCACCATGAGATCATGACCTGAGCTAAAATCAAGGGTAGGACGCTTAACTGACTGAGTCACTCATGTGCCCCCCTCAAAGACGTACCTTTAACATTTGCCGGGTAATTCTATCCTGGAGGGAAAGAAATACTGTACCTGTCTTTTCAAGGTTGATTGGTTCTTAGTTAATGATAATCCTCTGGGACCCAGAATATTACCATGATGAGTTAGTGGGTTTATGGGAGTGAGTCTATCCCACCATAGGCCTAGTAAGTCTCTGGACCCACCCAGTGGTTACCTCCCTACTTCTTGAATACATAGTTGAATTAGATATATCCAACAACCAGCAGAGCCTTCATTGAGGACTAATGCAGAATAAAGTGCCAGGTGAAAGCCCCAAGCTTACTCTCCCCCCTTAAGAGAAAACCCAAAGCACCATTGCATATCTATGTAAACTACAGAAATGTGTCCCACTCTCAAACACGTGAGAGACACTGCAAAGTGTGTGAGTGCAGGCAGTTTAACTGACCCATTTAAACTGAGCAGAATATAGATGGGTCCTGGAAAATGTCAGATTATTACAAACTTAATATAATGGTGGCTCTAATTATACCTACTGTTCCAGACATGATCTCTTTACTGGAGCAAATAATCACACCCCCTGACATATGATAAGCAGGTACTGATACAGTAAATACATTTTTCTCTACCTAATAGCCAGACAACATCAGATGTAGTGGGCTTTCACTAGCACAGAGAGAAGTACACTTTTCTGGCATAATTTAGTCTGCAAGGACCTTGACTGTCTCACCATCTCATTAGACCTCATCAATCTAGGACCTTGATGACATCATGCTAATAATACTCCAAAACTCAGACAAATGGTGTGCCGATGTCAACCAAAAACCAAGTGGAAATGATCATATTCCTGATACTGTAACTTGTTATTAGGAAATGTTCAATTTACAAAAATTCATTTGATATATTACCTTTAAGGAACTCATCTCAATAAAGCAAGATATGGAAAATAAATATGTATTTCTAGTTGCTTTTCTTCTCATGTTTTAAGAATGCTTCAATATTTCAGCCTCTTTCAAAGAAATTGTAAGTTTCCCCAAGTCAAAAACTCTTCTTTACATAACATAATATATAAAATACTCTGTACCTGTTAGTAGTAGTTTGGAACTTTCCAAATAAGTAAATCCCCAAGCCAAAGGGCTAACCCACTGCCGGGTCATATGCATTGTGATGTCAAGTTGCTTCAGCTGGAAACTAAAATGTGTTTCCTAAAATTCCTTTCCCTTCCAATTTCACATTAGAGCTGGTCAGAGGGGGAGTTTGGTGGGGATGTGAAAGGCAGAAGTAAAGCAACAGCTTTTACTCTTGGAAGGTGGTCATGGTTAAGTACGGTGTCAGACAAGACGCAGAGATGTCCTGTAGACCCCCGCTTGTCCTCTGCTCTCTGCATCCAGCTTGTGCCTCTGACTGCAGGCCCTGCCAACCAACAGCAGCTCCCGGACGGCCGGCAGACATTTCACCGTGGACCCCAGGGCTGGGAGCCACATACAGACAACAGCTTTCCACAGGTCTCTCCACAAGCTCCTCCTTCACGCTCCCATTTCACGGCTGGAAGTACTCAGCTTCTCAGACTCCCTGGTAAGTTCTGACTTGTCCACTCGTGCCAGTGCTTCAAGTGGACTGATAAATGATTTTGCCCTGGTCCTTCTATTCCCTCTTCCACACCTTCGTTTCTCGGCTCTTCCCACATCTGTGTAAGATCTAACTCCTTTCGTAAGCCCCTTATTCCCAGAACTACTCAAAGTAGCTCTGCTTCCATAAACAAAACTTGAATGATACAATCTTTTCTTCATTTTTTGCCTTTTAAACGCCTTATGTGTCCTCCCCTTTGACAGTGATTTACAATTCGTTTTTATCCAATATATTGTGTTTTTTTTTTTTAATTTTTTTTTTAACGTTTATTTATTTTTGAGACAGAGAGAGACAGAGCATGAACAGGGGAGGGGCAGAGAGGGAGGGAGACACAGAATCGGAAACAGGCTCCAGGCTCTGAGCTGTCAGCACAGAGCCTGACATGGGGCTCAAACTCACGGACCATGAGATCATGACCTGAGCCGAAGTCAGACGCTTAACCGACCAAGCCACCCAGGCACCCCTCCAATATATTGTTAAATGCATTATTTCATTTAATCCCTACAGTAAGTCTGAGAGGTAGGTAATAATATGCCCATGGGCCAACTGGCCAGCTCAAAACCAAAAGATACTAAGTTGAAAAATGGGACCTTAATTTCAGGTTCAGTACTCTTCCTATATTCCACAGGTGTACATCAGCAAAAATAGTGGTCTAAGAACCTCTGAAAATTCCCTACTCCATAAAGGCAAGAAGAAAACTGACAAAAAGTTTTAGAATCAACTTTTTTATAATTCTGGAAGTTAACCAAAAACTTGAAATAATCCAAGGAATGTTTATTTTTAAAAAGTAGTGATATCTTGGGGCGCCTGGGTGGCGCAGTCAGTTAAGCGTCCGACTTCAGCCAGGTCACGATCTCGCGGTCCGGGAGTTTGAGCCCCGCATCGGGCTTTGGGCTGATGGCTCAGAGCCTTGAGCCTGTTTCTGATTCTGTGTCTCCCTCTCTCTCTGCCCCTCCCCCGTTCATGCTCTGTCTCTCTCTGTCCCAAAAGTAAATAAACGTTGAAAAAAAAAAAAAGTAAAAAAAAAAAGTAGTGATATCTTGATAAGAACAAGTTTTGTGTTTTTATTTAATTAAAACAATTTTTTATATATTTATTTTTGAGAGAGAGAGTGCATGTGCAAGCAGGGGAGGAGCAGAGAGAAAGGAAGACAGATGATCTGAAGCAGACTCCATGCTGACAGCCCGACGTGGCACTTGAACTCACGAACCTCAAGACCAGGATCTGAGCCAAAGTTGGACACTTAACTGAATGACCTACCCAGGTGCCCCACTTTGTGTGATCTTAACTTGCACCGTTCCTATTCCCCTTTCTACAACTTGCAAGGCTGTCTGTATTTAACCTAACTCTGAGTTTGCCCAGTGAAAAGTCTTTGTCAAAAACAATTACAGACAACTGGTAATTCTGTAGCTGTCTGAAGTGGCAAAGAACAAGTGGGACAAACAACAGGCTAACCAAAAAAAGTGGAAAAAGGGAATGAGATATACGTAAGAGCTTTGAAAGGCACCAACATATTCATGGGAGTCCAGAAGGCCATGAATGTATAACATGGTACACACATTCAGGAAAGACCCGAGAAGGCCCTAAGCTCTAACCTGAGGCTGAACTCGAGGCTTTGCACAAGCACTCAGTGAAAGCTAAGGCAGGGTTGTTAACTGCCTGGCTGGGTGTTGGAAGCATGCTCCGACACACACATACACACACACAGAGCCCATCAGCAAAGATTGGGAGGCTTGTTGATTTAGGCATTCAAGGAATTTCCTGTCTAATCATTAGCTGACCATTCAGCTAATCAACCTGAGACTTCAGCAGCTACATGGACAAAGCATACAGATTTTACAGAATTAGTTAAGAAATGTCACTAAACACAAAAGAACACAAACAGCAGTAACAACCTGATTTCTACAGTTGCCACATTATATTATTTAAAACATCCAATTTTCAACAACAAATTACAAAAATAGGCAAAGAAACAAGAAAGTATGGCCATTACATAAGGAAAAAAAGCAACTAACAGAAACTGTCACTGAGAATGTCCAATGACAGGTTTAATAGACACTTTAAAAACATGCTATTTTTTTTTAATTTTTTTTAACGTTTATATATTTTTGAGACAGAGAGAGACAGAGCATGAACGGGGGAGGGTCAGAGAGAGGGAGACACAGAATCAGAAACAGGCTCCAGGTTCTGAGCTGTCAGCACAGAGCCCAACGCGAGGCTCGAACTCACAGACCGCGAGATCATGACCTGAGCCGAAGTCGGCCGCCCAACCGACTGAGCCACCCAGGTGCCCCAAAAACATGCTATTTTAAATGATTCCTGGTACAAGGACTAAGAAAATAACTCAAAAAGAAAAAAAAAAAAAAGTAGTCGTACCTGGCTGGCTCAGTCTATACAGCATGTGACTCTTGACCTTGAGGTTGTGAGTTCAAGCCCCATGTTGGGTGTAGAGATTGCTTAAAATAAAAACTTAAAAAAAAAAAAAAAAAAAGCAAAAATGACAAAGGAAGTTAAATGGCACATTCAGCCAAAAAGAACACAGAAATAGGGAAAGACAGAAGACATAAAACATATAGAAAATAACAAAATAGCCAATATATATCCTACATTATCAGTAATTAAATTTAAAAGTATTAAACACTGCAATCAAAGGCAGGGATTAGGGGCACCTGGATGGCTCAGGTGGTTAAGCCTCTGACTTCGGCTCAGGTCATGATCTCAGAGCTTGTGGGTTCCAGCCCCGCATCCAGCTCTGTGCTGACAGCTCAGAGCCTGGAGCCTGCTTCAGATTCTGTGTCTCCCTCTCTCTCTGCCCCTCCCCCACTTGCACTCTCTCTCTCTCCAAAATTAATAAACGTTAAAAAAAATTAAAAAGAAAAGCCAGGGATTGGCAGAAAGTATTTAAAAAATGATTCAATGAAATGCTGTCTACAAGAGACACACTTTAGAGTCAGACAGAAAAAAAGGCTGAAAATAAAAAGGAAAGGAAAGAAAAGAAGACACACCATACATACATTCGGTAACCAAAAATGAGTGGCTATCAGTATCAGACAAAAATTGTTAATAGGATGAGGAAAGGGTATTTTAATGATATATATTCACTCCATCAAGAAGACATAATTATAAGTATATATTCACCTAACAACAGAGCCGCAAGTTACATGAAGCAAAAACGGACAGATCTGAAGGAAGAAATACACAATTCATTAATAATATATGAAGACTTCACTTTCCAACTTCCAGTAATGGATACGACAACTATACAGAAGATAGAAATAAAAGAATAACACCATAAACTAATTAAGCCTAAAAGACATCTAAAGAACACTCCACCCAATAGCAGCAGAATACACACAGAACATTCTCCAGGGTATACTACACCTTAGGCTGTAAAACAAGTCTCAATAAATTTGAAAGGACTGAAGTCATACAAAGTACATTCTTCAACCACAATGCAATGAAATTAGAAATCAATAACAGAGAAATTTGGGGAATTCACAAATTCATGGAAATCAAATAACACAGTGCCTAATAACCAATAGGTCAAAAAAGAAATCATAAGGAAATTAAAAACACTTTGAGATAAATAAAAACAATATAATATGCCAAGATTTATGGGATGCAGTGAAAACAATGTTTAGAGGAAAAGTTATAGCTGTAAATGCCTGTACTGGGAAAAAAAAAAACAAAACTCAAAGCAATCATCTCATCTTCTACCATAAGAAACTAGGAAAAAAAAAACAAAAACTAAATTCAATCCAAAGAAGGAAGGACATAATAAAGGTCAGTGTAAATAAAGAAAGAATAGAAAAACAAAAGAGAAACAAACCAAAAGTTGGTTCTTTACATTCAGATTACTACAATCAGAAATGAAAGATCAGAAATCGCTACCAAGCTTACAGAAATAAAAAGAATTATAAGGGAGTACTATACTCTACAGGTACCCTATAAAAAAAATAGGATCCAAGATTCGGAACATCAAGCCATACCCTTAAAACACCTGCATGACCTAAAACTACCATTCTACAAATATTGTATAGGCTGTAAAGATTCACCAGAGTCCGAAGACATTTAACACAGCCCTAGTGTTGGCAAACTTGCAAAGAAGACAAATACACAAATGAAAGATAAAATAAGCATCAGGAAAACCTTCACATTTGTAAATGCTAAGGGACTGGGGATTTCAAATACTTCCTCCACCAATTCATATCTACCTAAATAAACACAAGAATGAGGAACATAGGGAGTGGGTGGTATGCAACTCCTGTCACCAAACAATTTCAATTCTGGGTATTTTATTCACTGTAACATGGGTCTACAGAGCCAGAATGGGGCAGCCTCCTGAAGAAGAAACACAAAAGCAGTGATCTTGCTTGGTCTGAATTGGCCTCTTCTTTCCTCAAATTCCTATCCCACATTTTTCTATTAGATAAGTCAGTTCTTTCTCCTTGAGATTTTATACCTCTTCATCCTGCCAACAGCATTATCTTTCCCAAGGGCAAAGCTTGTAGGCAATATATTTTCTTTCTTCAGTTAGTCACCCTGCATTCCTCAGTCTTCTTCCTCACTCTTTCCAAAAATGCTCTATTTGCTCCTCCCTCCTCCACTTAGCCACTCGATTTATATAATTCATTGTCAAATAAAGAACTATAATAGATATGCCCAGTGAACATAAATAAAGCACAAGGGCTTATAATATCTCTTTTGCAATATCAAAATGTGGGTGGCCAGGAATCTTCACAGAATGCAACAGCTTTGGTATTTCTGGCTATGGGTTGCTACTTCCCTACGGGAAAATATAGATGTACATTTTTACAGAATACAAGAAATTTGTCATCTAAATATCTACTAAATAGGATAAAACTGCATTCCCAAACATGAAAAGGCATATTTAAATGGGCAGCTGGCTACAATTAAGCTGGTTGCTTGCAAGAATCTTGTCACCTGCAAACCGCAAAGACCATCCCTCTACTCACACATACATACATACATTATCTAGGCTGCTGCAATAAACTATTTTATTCTGTAATTGAAAAAAACTAATTAGTATTTTTAATACAATTTTTTTTTAGAAATAATTACACACAGTGAATCTTAGTATAAAATGACATGTGGCTGAGGCTTAAGCAGAAGCTACAATTATGGCTGGACTAACGCTCCACTTCCTGATACCTGCACTGGTAATCTGCACTGCTTAGAGCAAGGGTCCCATGCTCAAATGCCCAGAGATCCTTGCCAATTATTGAGAATGAATGAAGCAGGCTGGGGAGTGAGCCCATAAAAGAAGGAATGCCAGTTAGAACAATAATGTGGGAATTTGGCCTTGTGTTTCCACATCATTTAAGAGAAGCCAAGAGATCAAGATACCTAGAAGAAACTACCTGAAAATGTTTTTTTTTCAAAATACTGTGTAAGCCAAACAAAATACTTCTCATAACAACAGATTTAGAGCATTAAACTCCCACCCTATAGTGGACATCAATTGCTCTTTTTCCTACTCAGTATCCCTTTTCTGATCTTCTGATAATAGTAACTCCTGTTCTCTGAGGGGAACCCCTTCCATATGGCTCATGTGGGGCCTACTGGAGGTCAGGGCCCATGACTTTGGCCCCTAAGTTCTTATTAGAACATTTGTGTTAGAGTCATGGATAAGGCGATATTATCTGCCTTATCAAGAGAGCCTCAAAACCATGATGATATCACCTCAGCCCCTGGATACAGCTATTTTGCCAGGTCTACTAGAATTTTCAGTCGCATGAACCAATAAATTCCCTTTTTTGCCTAAGGTAATGTATGTTGGTTCTCTTACAACCATAAGAGTCCTACCATGTCCCTAGAAAACTGTGTTGCATAATCCAGTCTACAGACTTCCAGGTATAGGAAGATCTTCAAGAACACAAGTACCTTTAGTCAGAAAGGCAGTTCAAATGCTAGTTTTACTTACAAAATGTAGGACCCTGAGCAGGTTAATATTTTGAGAGTCTGTTCTTCATGTGCACCTTACCTACAAGAACTAGATGTGAAATGTACCTAGCTTTTTATCAGGCACACAGTAAGCCCTAAACTAATGTTTGTGCGCTTTCTCAACTCGTTTTGGAAAACCAGATTAGAAAGTAAGATGCTTGGGATTTCACTACTAGAAAGAAGGAAGTGAACTGGAAACAGCTTCTAGGAATATCAACATTTTCTGTAAATAATCTCATTGGTGAACTGCTTAATAGTTTCTCCAACAGTAGAAGTGCTGTTGTCAATTGTTGAGTAAGTGACTGACGTAACTGAGCCAACAGGACTGGAGGAAGTGAGATCAAAGGAGAAGACTACTGATTATTACAAGGTTAAAGTTTTCCACGGAAGGCTAATTTCAACCAAATATCATTTTTTTATGAAAGCGTGTAGAGTCACAGGAGGAGATGCTAGAGATCTCAGAGAAAAAGTCTGTACAAGATACAAACTGAGTGGACTACTACTGCCTTACAGGAAGGCACAGGGAGAAATATTTAGCTCTCAATACAACCGCCAAATAAAATTTGGAATTTGTACATACTTCCGTCTTAGCACCTGTGATCTTAGGCTAAAGTAGTCTCCTCATGTGCATCTGTACTATCAAACTATAAGCTCTTTGAAGGGAAGTTCTGTCTCGTAATCATCTTTGGTATACCACTGCCTGGCACACTGTAGGTGCTCTATAAATGTTGGATGAATTTAACTAAAACTAACACTAAAGTCACAAAGGGCTCCTGGTGTTTTCTAAGTGTCTTCAGATTCTAAATAAAGACATAAAAGATCCTTCCCATTGAGAACAAAGGAAGAACTCCTTTATAGGATGTGCTCTGGCCAACATCAGTACTAAGTATGACTAAATTAGGACCTAACAACAAGTTTATTCTAGTTGACAGAGAGGTCATATAGCAGAATCTGAATTTCACAGGCCCTTATAACCCAAGGAGTCACACCTAGGAAATGACTCTTGTTGGGACTAAAAATACTGAGAAATGAAACCAATGGCCTAAAAGGAGCTTCTGGTATCTGATCAAGGATAAGGGTAAAAGTGAAGTTCAATCCCTGCTGAAAACAAAGATAAAACAGTTGAGGAAAATCATTCATCCTTGAGTCAGAGGAATTATCAAAACAAACTACCCCTGCTGGCTGTGATTTATGCCTTGATTTTGTGAATGAGCGAAAGGCATTAATAATTATAAAGTGTGATAAGTGTGGCCTGGCCCTCATCTGACATTACATCTGGTCATTACAGGCAGTTGTGAATCAGCAGAGCAACAACTCTAAGAAGCTCTCCTGGCAAAGAATGAAGGGGCAAAAATGAGCTTTAGACCCAGATGTGGTACTAACTATAAAGAGTGTCTTTGAAGACTACAGAAATGACAGGATTAGGCCTAATGGCCAGAGGTTTATTCCAAGGGGGTGGAAAAATGTAGGCTAAGAATTTAAGGTCACACTAATAGTCAGATTTGGCCACTTGACAAAAGCCTCAGGCTTAAAAAAAAAAAAAAATGCGTTTGTGTGAGTGCATGCATATAACTCAACAACTTTGGGCAGAGCTTAATTCCAGTCTTTTCCCCGGCAGCAGAGAGCAAAAATGGATTCTGATTTTCACTATGCCAGAGGTGGGCTCTACAAAGGCAGGGAGAATGGCTACTGGAAAGGTGTTCTACTGTCCTTGACACGGTGACTAAGGATGACAGGGCAGAGCTAAGATAGCACCATATGGCTGGCCAGGGGTAATCCTAGCAGAAAGGCCGTTTGTGCCTAGTCTAAATTCTTGTCCTTTGAAGAGCAACTGAGAGGTGAAAAGTGCAGAACACTTCATCCCTCCCCAGTGGGTTGCTCCCAGCTAGACTTCTAGGTGTGCTGGTGCCTAGTCCTGTTCAGTCTCTCACGGAGACAAGTGCTCACTAATTGCTTTTTACATTTATGTGTGTGACACCACCATTCTCTGGCTTGATTTTCTGAAGGTACTTGCCAACATAAATCCTTCAGGTCCAAGATAAGACAGAATAATTAAAAGCAGCCTTAGTTATCCAATTAGCTGTTCATGACCCATTTTGCCTTACCAACTTACAGGGTACGTTCAGTAATTTTGCCTATTCTTCTCATTCAAGTGGGCACAACGGCAGGTTTTGTCTTAAAAATCGAACACCTAATTTTTTTTTTTAATTTTTTTTTCAATGTTTTTATTTTTGGGACAGAGAGAGACAGAGCATGAACGGGGGAGGGGCAGAGAGAGAGGGAGACACAGAATCGGAAACAGGCTCCAGGCTCTGAGCCATCAGCCCAGAGCCTGACGCAGGGCTCGAACTCACGGACCGCGAGATCGTGACCTGGCTGAAGTCGGACGCTTAACCGACTGCGCCACCCAGGCACCCCTCGAACACCTAATTTTTAAGGAATTAATAACAACCCCAGCGAGAGGCACGGGGGAGAAAGGACTGAGAGCTTAAGAGAAGAGGAAGGTCTAAGCTCAGATTCCAAAAACTGCTTACTAGGACTAATCAGTAAAGTGGCAGAAACAATTCACACTTTGTTGTTTTATAAATAGTACATGACAGTGACAAATTAATAATTACATGAAGTACGCAGTACGAAAGAGGCACTCAAAATATTGTGCTACATAATAACAGCATGCTCCCCCAGTGTCTAGCATCTACTAAGCAAGAATAAATTTCTTGAAGGCACCTGCTTCTATTCCTAAAGGTAAAAGATTAAAATGGGAGGAGAGAGATCTCATAATTTGTTTTTGGAGACAGAATACATGGCAAGAGTTGGAGAGGTTTCTTTTGCCACATGTAAAGCCCAAAGGGAGTATAGTCTCTACTTGGAGATTTGTTTCAATGCAGTAACTATTCATAATGAATTGCTACAAGCCATTCATTTAGCAAATATTTTTGAGGACTCACCATGTGTCAGGCCCATGCTAGGTGTTGGGAAGACCACTGTAAATACTATAGACACAAGTCTGGTTCTTAAACAGCTTACAGTTTAGTACGTGAAGTAAACCAGGAAAGGGGAAATCAGAATAATGTTGGGTGCCATAGAAGCACACAGGAAAACACCCCCAAATCTGAGAGGGAGGTAGCAGGGAAAGCTCACTGTGGAAAGTAATCACCAAGGAGAAACCTGAAGAATATAAGTAGGAGTGAGCTGAAGGAGGACAAGTTCTAGACAGACAATAGCACATACAAAGGTCCTGAGGTGAAACAATGCTGCAAAGTCAAGAAATGACAAGTAGTTTCGTCCTGCTGGAACTTTGAACACAACCTCAATGAGCAAGTACAAAGGGGGATGAAGCAGAGATAAAAGAGGGGGACAAAGCAGTTAGCAATGTAAGCAGGAGTCAGATCACGAAGTGGTCAGTAAACCATTCATGCTAAAGAGCTCTGACTTAATCCTGGAGACAAAGGGAAGTGACTGAAGAGTGGGAGTGACCAGATCAGATTTGTTTTTTAGGAAGATCACTCTGGCTGCAGTGTGGGAAAAGAGTTTGCAGGAAATACTTTACATCATATAAAGAAACTATTTTAGCACCTTTTTTTAGAAACCTACCTCCCATCCCCCCAAAAAACCCAAACCGACTGCTAAAACAGTCTCAGCTGTTTTAGAAGTAAAACATTTACTTATAACTTAAAGGAAAAGTTT
Source organism: Prionailurus viverrinus (assembly GCF_022837055.1). Classification (NCBI taxonomy): domain Eukaryota; kingdom Metazoa; phylum Chordata; class Mammalia; order Carnivora; family Felidae; genus Prionailurus; species Prionailurus viverrinus. Next base: position 114,475,254 of record NC_062563.1, read on the forward strand.
TTAAGAGCCTATGGCTACAATGATCTGCAAACACAGCAAAATAAAAAATAAGGCTATGTAATCTCAGGTAAGCCTTGTTTCAAGAAAAAAAGAGAGGTCCTAATCCTTGTCATTCCACTCCCTTCCCATCTTCTGCAGGCAGTTTATACCAGATTTAGGGATCAAATCTGCACACCAAAATAAGAATTTGTCCATAGGCTTGGGGAAACTGCTAGAAGTGTGCCAGGTAACTTTAAAAAAACTAAATGCTAACAGATGAGAACCAGGTCTGATCCCAAGGTCAGGCAAAATTAATCTAAGCTATTTTGCCAATGGTCATTAAATAATGAGAATTTCTGTTAAGGAATATCTAAATTAGAAAGTCTGAGACCCTACAATAATAGGGTGCGAGCACCAGAACACAATAATTAGAATTACTTTTCCGAATTTGCCTTTTAAAAATAAATTATGCCGTTAAGCACTAAATGGAAGGATTAAAATTTCACAAACTTCTAGTTAAATCAAATGTGGTGACAACTGTTGGCACATGACCAAATACTAACAGAATCTCAGCTGTTTTAGAAATAAAACATTTGCTTCCAGCTTAAAGCAAAACTTTTTTAGGGTCTATGGTTAAACTGATCAGCAAATATAACATAAGAATAAAAGGTAAGGTAAGTCTTTTATGTGACAAATGAAATGCTAAATCAACTTTTAAAATAAAAAATTTGAGGGATGTTTGGCTGAAACTCACAAAAGACTTTAAGACAAAGTAAATGACCATGCATTCCTAGAAAAAAGACACACATTTTCTAGAGTAATCAGAAACATGAGAATTTATCATGAACATAAGACAATGCTTACAAGGTCATGTACCAATTAAAAAATGTATTAATACTACAATTACTTTGGGGGACAGAGTCAAATCCTTTCTCTGAAAGGGATGGATTCCTTATTTTTTTCTTCTGCACTGAGAGAGTCTCTGCTTTCCACACTTTTTAAAAATATTTACATAAATTTCGTATTTCAAAATATACCTGGGTGCTTGTGATTCAACAACTTAATTATCTCAAAAATCACTATTTCAAAAACTACCCTAATTTTACATACAGTTTATTCATTCTTTTTCTTTTAATTTTTTTAATGTTTATTTCTGAGAGAGAGAGAGAGAGAGAGAGAGAGCGAGCGAGCGGGGAGGGTCAGAGACAGAAGGTGACACCGAATCTGAAGCAGGCTCCAGGCTCTGAGCTGTCAGCACAGAGCCTGATGCGGGGCTTGAACCCACGAACTATGATATCATGGCCTGAGCTGAAGTCGGACACTTAACCAACTGAGCCACCCAGGTGCCCCTAGTTTGTTTCTTTCTTTCTTTCTTTTTTTTTTTTAATTTTTTTTTTTAATGTTTATTTACTTTTGAGACAGAGAGAGACAGCATGAACGAGGAAGGGTCAGAGAGAGGGAGACACAGATTCTGAAACAGGCTCCAGGCTCTGAGCTGTCAGCACAGAGCCCGACGCGGGGCTTGAACTCACGGAACGTGAGATCATGACCTGAGCCGAAGTCGGACGCTTAACCGACTGAGCCACCCAGGCGCCCCTAGTTTGTTTATTTCTTTACTGGCCAACGGAAGAGACTACCACAGTGAAGAACACAATGGGAAGTGCATCAGACTGGGAGGCGGATACTCATCCATCCATCGACTCCTTTGTTAAACACCTGAGCACTGCTTTAAGTGGCAGCCCATAGATATTTAAACCCTCGAAGAAACATACTATATTTCATTAAATCTGGGATGCTACCAATCATAAGACTAACTCTTAACTAATAAAAAAATGCTTTCAATCACATGATGACATAATGCCTTGAAGGAATCACATCAGCCTCTCATTGTTCTGATACTTTTGTAAAATAAATCATTCAGAAAAATTTGGCAATTCTTCCTGCCTTCCATACATTGCCTGACATTTTAAATGACAACTTTTTTCACACATCTCCATACAAAACATAGTTTCATTTACTTAGGGGTGTCATCCTTTCCTGGCTGCCATAAAGCACTTAGTTGTTATTTTTAAAGAAAAGTAAATGAAACTGTGGTGATTTCTCTAAAGGCAAATGTTTACTTCACAAGTACCAAATTTAACATCTCTCTACTTTGCTTCTGTCCTTTTCTGTGTGTTCAATAACTTTTTTGTTTCAAGGCCAAATCATAACAAAATCTTTTCGAAGATATTCTAAATGGCGATTAAATCCACCCTATGTAGCAATGACAACAGGTACATAACACTACTGAAATGATGACACATTGAAATGATGACACTAAATATAGCTGTGACCAAGTCTGGACAAGCACAGACAAGCTGACCAGATGGCCACTTGACAGCCAGCAACTGGAAGATGCCATCAAGTGTCAGATACAGTCAGAGATGTTAAAATGTGAGAAAAAAAAAAAAAAAAGTGTCTTAGAACAGAGCAGTAATAGCAGGCAACACTCACATATCACTGTAAGGAAAGAACCATTCATTCTATGTCTTTACGTAGGTTACATCATGAAAACCTATAGAGTAGGTTGATTAAGTCCCACTAGGTGAGGAAACTGAGGCATGGGGAGGGGGGCGGGCATGGGTAACTCGCCCAATAGCACAAAGCGAGCACACGGCAAGACTAGCGCTTAATTTGCACAGCCTGGGCCTAGAGGCTCTGCTTCTAACCACCAAGCCAGGGGGGCTCTCAAGCTAACAATCAATAACCAGCTTTGTGACCTGAGGCAAATCACTAGAGACTCCTTTCTATTTCAAAAAGGAGGGAATTGGAACGGATGATTATGGAGTTCTTTCCTGGGATGAAAATATTAAAATTCTATAATCTTCTACAATAAAATTTTATTTCCAGGCTGGTTTCTCCTTACGCCAGTACAACTCAGACCTACCTTCATTGCCATTGGTGATTAGTGAAGGGAGTGTAACTTTTACTACTAGTCTAAAATAAGACATGCTTAGGAAGGTATTTAAGAAACAGACACACATGTACTTGTGCCATTACTTCTTTTTTTCAGGGTGATGGCAAAAGGTTGGCTGTAGAAATAAATGAACCGATGGGTGGGTTGTACTCTGTTGTGGACTGTACTTATGATAGAAATGTAGTCATTTAACAGTGTAATCCAAAATTAACATATGACTTCAATGTGTCAGTTTCAACAGATACTCCCAACGCAGAGCTCCTTGTTCTTTTAAAAATTCTGTTCATTTATGAGGGGAAAAAACAATAAATAACAGATATGAACACTGCAACATTTTCCCTCTTTGGCCAATTTAAGGGTGGTATTAAATGTGCGTGACACACTTAACAATTCTTCTGCCCCAAGGAGGGCAGGAGGCCACACCCTTCGGATCTTCTATAGGCCAAGCCAGCTGCTCTCCCTCCCAGGTACTTTCCTTCAGCCCCACAAACTCTGATCACCAGGCAGCCCAGTGATGCTTAAATAATTCCTAATATTTCACTTTGAAATTGTCCTCAGGAGGAGAGTTAGTAAAGGAAACAGACCAAACTGCAGAGTCTTTAACACTTTCATTATTCATTCTTAAACACACATCGTATCAATTTTGGCCTGCTCTTCTCTTTCACATATACACACACATGCATACATATAAAATTATGTGCCCCAACAAAAACGAGAGGAAACATTAAAAAGATTTCTGGGGGAAAAGTGAGAAAAAGAATGTAACTCAAGTACTAGCAAAAGTGGGCTTAGAGAAACAAAGCAAAGCAAGAAAGAAGCCCCCAAACGGAAGGCTCTCACCAGTGTACGCCATGTTCCTTTGACATACCTTTCCGTGCTGCCCGGCTCTCTCATAACAAATGACAACATCTTCCCACATCTCTAGCTTCTCAAATACCTGAAGGGCTGAACTTGTGCATCCCAACTCAAAGAGAAAACTTGCAAGTTGGCGCTGTAAGAATCAAGTTAAAATAATGAACATTTCTTTATGTAAAGAGACTCCCATTTGACTTGCACGTGTATCCAATCTGCCATTTTAAGGGTCTACTTACTGTAATAAACACACCATTTCTACAATTTGACCTCTACTAATCAGAAATTTACAATGATTTAATACTTGCCTCTACTGTAGCAAGGGGGTAAGAAATTAAAAAACAGTATAGAAACTTTCAAAATACTCAATATATCAATTTTTCCCAAGAACTCAGAATAATTTAGAAAGCAAAATCAGTATTTCCTTCTCGCCTAGAGATTTTGTTACAATCTGATTTGTAAAGCTGAGATCCAAGAAATCAAGGTTAAAAAACTCTAGTTCAGAATGGCTGGTGTCAAAAAGATAAGTGTTGGCAGGGACGTGGAGAAAAGGGAAGAACCCTCATGTACTGTTGGTGGGAATGTAAACTGGTGCAGCCACCATGGAAAACAGTATGGTGGTGCCTCAAAAAATTAAAAATAGAACTACCCTATGATCCAGCAATTCTATTTCTGGGCATTTATGCCCAGAATGAAAATATTAACTTGAAAATATTAACTTGAAAGAATATCTCCACCCCCATGTTCATTATAGCATTATTTACAATAACTGAGACATAGAAGCAGCCCAAGTGTTCATCAAGGGATGAATGGGTAAAAGAAATTGTAGTGTACATGTACGTGTACACACACACACACACACACACACACACACACACACACACAGAGGAATATTATTCAGCCATAAAAGAGAATGCTATCTTGCATCTGTGACACCATGGATGGACCTGGTGGGCATTGTGCTAAGTAAAATAAGTCAGAGAAAAATAAATAGAGCATGATCTCATTTTATTTTTAATTTTTTTAACGTTTATTTATTATTGAGAGACACAGAGCATGAGCAAGGGAAGGGTACAGAGAGGGGGAGACACAGAATCCGAAGCAGGCTCCAGGCTCTGAGCTATCAGCACAGAGTCTGATGCAGGGCTCGAACTCACAAACTGTGAGATCGTGACCTGAGCCGAAGTCGGTCACCTAACCAACTGAGCAACCCAGGCGCCCCAACATGATCTCATTTATAAGAAGAATCTAAAAAAAAAAAATTTCACAGAAACAGAACAGACTGGTGGCTGTCAGAAGTGGTGGGTGAGGGTGGGGGAAATGGATGCAGGTGGTCAAAAAATACAAACTTCCAGTTAGAAGTTAGTTCTGAGGTAATGTACAGCATGCTGCTACAGTTAACAACACTGTAGTGTATGTTTGAAAGCTGCTAAGAAAAGAGCTCTTAAAAAGTTCTCATCACAAGAAAAAAAATGTGTAACTATGTGAGGGGATGGATGTTAACTAAACTCAGTGTGGTGACCATGTCACAATATATAGACATATCATTATGTTGTATACCTAAAACTAATGCAACATTTTATGGCAATTATATCTCAAACTGGAAAAAAATGAAATTGAACTCAAACAAATAATAAAAACTAAGCAGTCGATATAAATGACATAAATCTATGCACTAGCATTTGTGTACTTCATTCATGAAAGCATCTCTGGGTCTTTTTCATTCAGGTCTACTTAGATTTATTTTAAGCACATTCTAAAAAACTTACTTTATTTCCCAGCCCTTGGCAGATGAAAAGGGGGCAAGTTGTGGCAAGGTCAGTGAAGGTTAAACATATCAAAAGATAAACATATTGTGGTTTATAAATAGTTCATCCTCCAAGAACAGGAAAAATATTAGAAAGGTTTAAAAAGTGCCTGGCTGGCTCAGTCAGTAGAGCATGCAACTCTTGATTTCAGGGTCGTTAGTTCAAGCCCCACGTTGGGCATAGAGCTTACTTAAAAAAAAAAAAAAGTAGGTGAGGTTCTTGAATACTATATGGTTTCATATTAGTGAGAACTGTGTTCTTTTCTCTCCAATACAACTTTAGTATTCTTTCAAAATTCAATACGTATTTAAGAGTTAAGAAGCCAAAGGATATGGAAAATCTGGGTTGACAAAATTAGAAAGTAAAATGAAATATACCTGAAACTTATAAGCTAATATATTAACAAAATAAATAAAGGGAATGTTCTAATTCTTCCTTATGCCATGAATTTTGGAGAATTTGGCTATTTAATATATTTGGACATTTTATAAAGTTGAACATAATATGTGGGTGCTGGAATAAATCTTTGTGCTCATGCAGTAAGCAGTTTAATCTTCTCATTATAATGGATGAGGAAAGTTATGGCATCTAAATTGTTATGGCTAGCTAGTGACAGAATAAAGACAGTTTATTTTTACAATAAACTATGCTATTATTTTTTGATCTTTACTCCCTATAATTATAGAAAGAAAAAAATTATTTAATCTGTTAATGAAAGAGGATGTTTATCTAAAGATAAAGTAAAGATCCTAAAATCCACAGCTTCCTAAGCAGATAAAATAAACATTTCATCTAAATTCTATTTGAACAGTATTTAATTTTCCTAATGCTTCTGTTAGGAAACAGATTGAAAGCTATATCCTCAACATACATGTTTTGTCATAATAATGGCTCAGAATCTGAAATATTTATCCACCACAAACCACACAGTACAAAGCACTTAACAAATTTCACAAGTCAGGGTCAAAAACATGCCAAAAAGTTCCAGCTGTTAACACCTTCTTGCTAAAGAAGGTATTCCTTTTAGGATAATATAACAAAGCTCTTTATTTTCCCATTATATTGAGACGCCTTCAATAGACAAAGCGAATTCCAATGTGTAATAAATTCCCTAGTTTACCCTGTGCTTGTATGACATACTCAGGCACCTGCTGGCTCAGTCATTAAGTATCTGACTTTGGCTCGGGTCATGATCTCACAGTTCGTGAGTTCGAGACCCACATCAGGAGAACTTGAAACCCACTTCAAGTGAACACAAGCTCCACTTCGGGTAAAAACACAAGCCCTGGGTGAGCCCTGCTTCTCTCTCCCCATCTCTCCCCCTCTCTCCCCCCCCCTCTCTCTCTCTCTCTCACTCTCGCTCTTGCTCTCGCTCTCTCTACCCCTCGCTCACTTGCACCCTCTCTCAAAAAAAAAAAAAAAAAAATGACATACTCCAAAAAATCTAATGGGGATTCATAGTCATTGAATGGTGGGTTGGCATTTATAATTCTAAATCACCACCTATGTGTATAATCCATGACAGGACAGGAAGCTAGCTAAAATGACAATACTTACTAAATCATCTAGAAATTTTGCCTTGGCCCCATTTGACTCTACTTAACTTCTCAGTGCCATAGCTTCCTCATCTATAAAATAAGAATATTTCACAAAATTGTTCCAATAAAATATTATAATGTGTGCAAAATGTAGAACAAAATGCATGCTGATATCATACTAACTATGCAGTAAAAGCTGGTTTTAATTACACCTTTCCAATAAGGAAAGGAGGGAAACCAGACTAAAACTGGGAAATGAGAGATCTACTTTCTGAACAGCTGTGTGATCCACATTGGAAAATAATAGTCAACTGGACGGGGCCTCAGTTTGGGCATCTTTGTAATATTAAGAAACTGGACCAGGTACCTAGGTTGCCTTCGGTGATAAAAATTTTACAAAATAGGGGAACCACACCATAGCCAGGAGAACCATGAGGCAAAGTCCTGAATCTCAATCCCAATCTGGAGCTTTAGGAGCTATGCTAGGTATTTTCATATCTCAGAACAAGGAAAGTAGTCAAGGGTATCTCACAATATAGAGCAAGAAACAAATGCTTTAAGTTGCTTTGGTAAACAACTTGGTTAAAAGGTTCATTATCTGGTAAAAGGTCCTAAAGGGCTTTTATTTTATTATAATTTTTAATGTTTATTTATTTTTGAGAGAGACAGTGCATGTGAGCAGGGAGAGGGGGGAAAGAGGATCTGAAGTGGGCTCTGTGCTGACGGCAGACAGTTCAACACAGGGCTCGAACTCACAAACCACGAGATCATGACCTGCGCCGAAGTCAGACACTTAACCAACTGAGCACCCAGGCACCCTCAAAAAGGCTTTTAAATATAAAAAGTTACTTTGAAAATGAAAGCTTCTGTGGTTCTTCCACTACTTAATTTCAAGAATTCTATTTAATCTAGTTCTAAATTCTTTTAAAAATGTTTTAAAAGTTTAAGGGGCGCCTGGGTGGCTCAGTTGGTTAAGTGGCCAACTTCGGCTCAGGTCATGATCTCGTGGTCTGTGAGTTCGAGCCCCGCGTCGGGCTCTGTGCTGACAGCTCAGAGCCTGGAGCCTGTTTCAGATTCTGTGTCTCCCTCTCTCTGACCCTCCCCTGTTCATGCTCTGTCTCTCCCTGTCTCAAAAATAAATAAAACGTTAAAAAAAATTTTTTTTAAGTTTAATATCACTTTAACCAAAAGAGCAATGTGAAGTAATCGGCAATCCCCAGCTAGATACTTTTATTCTTTTCACTGAAATATTTGCAAACTCAAACATAAACTGAAAATCATTCTTTGTTAATGCATTTATCTTTCAAATGCAAAGTATTTTCCATACCCAATGACAAACAGCAACAAAAATACCTGAATGGCCCAATGAGGGGGTACTTGACAGCAATAGAAAATCTTCAGACGTTCCAATACAGATGTAGTCTTATCTTCAAACTGGTCTGCAAGAGCCTAAGAAAATGTATCATAATCAGAATCTATATGTGTAATAATGTTTTAATACAAATGAGATTCTCATTGTAAAAGTCATACAAATGGACATATAAACAACAAAGAACATGAGTCACTTTGATAAGGTGATGAAATATGTAAATTTTTTCTTGAATTTTTTCAAATGTTTAAAAAACTTTAAAACTAGGGGCGTCTGGGTGGCTCAGTCAGTTAAGCGTCCGACCTCACCTCAGGTCATGATTTCACTGCTCGTTGAGTTCGAGACCCACGTTGGGCTCTGTGCTCACAGCTCAGAGCCTGGAGCCTGCTTCCAGTTCTGTGTCTCCCTCTCTCTGCCCCTCCCCCACTCACACTCTGTCTCTTTCTCTCAAAAATAAAGTTAAAAAAATTTTTTTTAAATAATAAACTTTAAAATTAACCAACATTTACCTAAACATGTACATTAAAAAGTTTAAAACTAAGATTTCCTATAATGATTCTTTCAGAGAACTAGTATTAATTCATCAGGTTTTTTACCTTTTCTATGAAAAAGTGTTTTGTTTTTTTTTAAGTTTATTTATTTGAGAGAGACAGAGATAGTGTGAGCAGGGGAGGGGCAGAGTGAGAGGCAGAGAGAGAATCACAAGCAGGCTCTACACTGTCAGCACAGAGCCGGATGTAAGGCTCAAACTCATGAAACTGAGATCATGACCTGGGTCGAAATCAAGAGTCGGACACTTAACAGACTGAGACCCCCAAGCACCGCAGACAAAGCATTCTTTAGTGTATCTATTTCACAACCATGATTCACTTTGACAATGGCATTTGCTAATATAAATCAGAGAAAAATTGGGGCGCCTGGGTGGCTCAGTCGGTTGGGCGTCTGACTTTGGCTCAGGTCATGATCTCGCAGTCTGTGAGTTCGAGCTCCGCGTCGGGCTCTGTGCTGACAGCTCAGAGCCTGGAGCCTGCTTCGGATTCTGTGTCTCCCTCTCTCTCTGCCCCTCTCCTGCTCATGCTCTGTCTCTCTCTCTCTCGGTCAAAAATAAATAAACATTAAAAAAAAATTTAAATCAGAGAAAAATTATATGAAGAACTTCATTCTGGACTATTTTCTCAGGTTTAAAGTGAAACCAAAAGGTGGGTCTATTTGGTCACAGTGAGTGAGTTTTCTTACTCTTCAGCAACAGATCTATAAGGCAAGACATTCACTCAGGCAAGACCATCCTTAAGGTATAGTGGACAGCTGCAAGCTCCATTATATTGAAGAATCCCTCTGCTGTACCGAAATACCACTGAACTCCCAGAAGCTACATCAAGAAGCAGACCATTAAGACCAAGATGGCTGACTCTGCAAAAAGGTACCAGGGCCAACTGCAAAGTCACAGGCTGGCACCATCCAGTGGTCAAATGATCAGTCTTCGAAAGAGCTCACATATTCAGCATCAAAGTGAATGCAGCCATACTCTGGAGTTCCTAAGCAAATACATGCATAATGGACCCATTACCACAATCATCTTCACCTGCCTCTTAATATGTCATTCAATTTATTGTAAGTATACATATTTTTCTGACATATACTTAGATCTTCTCTCAACTATGAATTATCATGACCTATTCTACATAATGCAGTACTCTAATTTGGTTTTGTTTGTTTGTTTGTTTTGCCAGTTGACTAGTTTTCACAGGCCTATCCTATGAGGATTAGGCGGTAACCCATAGGTCAATGTTAATTTTCTGATTTCAATGTACATATTGTGGTCAATGTAGGAGAACGTCTTAGTATTTGAGGATGATGAAGTACCATGTTGGCAACTTACTTTCAAATTCTTCACGATACAAAAAATAGTTGTACTGTACTTGCAACTTGTCTGTAATTTGAAATTATTTCAAATTTTTATGAAATTAATTTTTACAATTGAAAATCTCAAAAAAAGTATGAGATCTCAAGTCTAAACTTCCTCAAAAGAAAGAAAACGAGAATCTAACATACCCCAGAGTACAAACCCAAGACAAGGAGATCAGTTTCTAAGCAGGAAAACTCTTAAATTGGGGGCTCTCTGTATTTTACTAGGAGGGAGATACATATGTTAGCCTAAGAATGTCCTGTAGAATGAGAAAATACTCATTACATCATTTCTTTGACAATCCAAGATGTTATTCAATCAAGTCCATCAGAACAAACTGAGACATAACCAGACTCTTAAACCATCTTGGTCAAAATATTTTTAAAGCTTTCTGGCCTTACTTCAGAGAAACTTAATAGCAAAAAGGTTGCATGCTTCTGCCCAAAGCTGTTTAGTCGTAAGAGGAAGAGAAGAAAAACTTCTAGCTGAATACATATGGTTACAATACATAAATAAAAGTTTCACTGAATTAATTCATCAAAAGGGGGCAAATTTTCCTTTTATCAATTCTTTTTCTTTCTTTAGAAAGAAAAAAATAACTAATGCTTATTATAATAATAAAAGCCAAAATCAACACATAACACCTACTTTTATACAGTTCTAACTACATGCAAAACACTTTATTTTCAAAAAAACCCTCATGTTGCTTGCCTTAGGTACTGCATCTAGCTAAAATATATCAAAATGCTCAGTAAAAACCTCCTGATTAATGATCAGATTTATTACGTATTTCAGATACTCTCAGACACCTTTAGATGATCTCAGAGTATTTAAGCATCTCTGATATTCTCAGATACTCTCCAAAATCACAGGAGACAGATCAGAAAACCAACACTTATTTGAGCTGGATCCCATGAATAAGCCCCTGTAGAAATACAGTCATGCTTAAAAAGAGCTTGATTAGGCCGTAAGTATGATACTGATTAAAAACAGAATTCTAACCTACTTTCACTCCTGCACAGAATACACTTCCGCCTACTTTAAGCATGATGACCTCCTAAATAAGATTCACCCACCCATAAAACTAAGAACATTAAATTAATATACAAATGAAAGGGATGATGGTATACTGTTATTTGCCTATTTCCTCTACTGAATTGAAAGAACTCTTTATTTGCTAATTCACTATACATACAGGGACATATTTACAGTACATCTCTAGATTTTTCAGAGCAAGATTTTTTTAGCAACTCATTCTGAAATAATTCCACTCTATTCAAACAACTGGAATCATTTATAGGCATGGTAAATAATTCTATTATATACAAATAAACTCAAGTGTTTTACAGGAAAAACAGTGCTGGAAGGTGTAAGTGACCTGGATTCTGTTCTAGGTTTATCTCCAACAAGCAAGTCGTTAAACCATAATGGTACTCATCTATGAAATGATGTCTGCACTTCCAACATTCAGTGGGTACAGGGCTTTATCAAAAGAGTATTTTGATCCATTTGAGGAGGTCTGCACCATCAACTGAACACAAGATTTGTTAGTGGTAAATCAAACATCCAGATAGTTTGGAAGACAACATAGGACATTCAGTACTAGGAGAACAGGAGTGAATGGAATTGGGGCCTCAATCACTACTGTGTATATCTATGTGCATGAACACGGACACAAACAATGCATTCTGTGCAAAACTGGAACTTTGCAACCTTACACGTACTCCCAGAAATGTAGGTAAGTAGTCTCTACAGCAGTGTCTTACCTTTGCACCATTTTCTCTTTCCAGTTTCTAAATTTCATGAATTTCACACCTGAAAGTCATGGGCTCTTGATTATAAATTAAAACTGACATGAGGAGGTGGTCTTTAAGGAAAGATGATAATGCCAAAAATGGAGAGAGAGAAAGACAAGCATATATATCCTAAACCCACCATTAAGAATTGAATCATTGAGAAATGAAAGCAAGACAGAGCATAGTCCAGGATGGTGACAGAAGAGAGTGAGGAATAGTCTAGGGCTTGGTCCACAGGTGGGGAAAGAGCCAACTCACAGAAAATCCAGGCATGACTGCTGGGACACACCAACAATAATTTTGTGATGTATACACATTATGATATGAGACTGTTATCAAATGTTAAGGCTCCCTTTAAATGTCATTTTCTCCCCAAACACCACCTCAAAGCATTTATACTTTGAGCATCCTTTGAGAAAATGTACTTGGTCATATGGATTCCCTAACCTCATGCAAAAACCACTCTCAAACCTTCCAGGAACCTTAGTACCACAGATCAGAAGATATTTCTATGTAACAGGGAATAAAAGAATAAAACCACAGAAAGCAACGATGTGCCTTGTCTTTTCAGTGTTCTGTTTTCAGTAGAAAAAGAACTTCCACAAAAAAAAAAAAAATAGGGAAGATGAAGCCTACATTTTAAAATTAGCACATGGAGAATGATTTAGTATAGAAGGACAATTCTGTATAAAGTCTGGTATGATTTAGACTTTATTTATGTGCTCATATCTAAAAGTATGGCACACATATCTTCAAAAGAACAGAGCTAGTCCCTAAGGACCTACCCTCTCACTGAAGGCTATTCATTCTTGCTAGCATGATATCAAAGTGTTTATCATCTTTCTGAAGAGCCAAGTAGAAATTAGCTGATAATCTAAAAGGTATGATTGATCATATGCCAAATCACCTTGCTTTGTTGTACAATCTCTGTGCATATGTGTGTGTAAAAAGGAGGGTTGGATTTATTATTAAAAGATGTACTTAATCAAATATATCCAACAGTTGGGCTGAATAGCTTCCTCTGACAGGAGTCTGCAGGCATTCAGCTATGATTTACAAATAGAGTAGTCAAGCTAACTACTGCCTCAAACCCCCAAGTCCAAGAGAACTTCCAATAGGATCAAGGGGAATGAGAATTAAAACCTATTACAAATACTCTGTATTAACACCATTAAACCTATTGTTAGCCCAATTTTACCTCATGTATAGGAAATTGTAACTCAGATAAAAATGAGTTGCCCAAAGTCATAAAGTCAAAATAAATAAGACTGCTTGATTCCAAAGACCAAGTTGATAGCTTCATTAAAACCTCACCTTATAACTAAGTGGGAAATTACCAGGGCTGTGAAAACAAAAAGCACCTTCTCACTGGAAAAATATTCAGAACTCCATAATTGGTTTTTTTCCCCACCTGAATCCCATAACATGGGAGTCAGGGCGTGGCCTGGTCAAGAACTTCAATTATTGCTTCTTGTTCCAGACACAGAAAAGACTTCAGTGTGTGGGATGATAGAAACTGGGCCTACTAATGGGGACTGGGAGAATGTGGATGCCTTTATTTATGATTCCAGAGCAAATAGATGAACATAAAAGGTAGTCCTCAAGGAAGCACTCCCCTTAGTCATACCTTAGGTCAATAGTCTTAAACTATTTGGTTTCAGGACAACTCTAAACTCTTATAAATTGTTAGGGACTTCAAAGAGCTTTTGTTTGTATGGGCTATAATCTATCAACAGTTATCATATTAAAAATTAAAACTGAGAGGCGCCTGGGTGGCTCAGTCGGTTAAGCCAGGTCACGACTTCAGCTCAGGTCACGATCTCGCGGTCCGTGAGTTCGAGCCCCGCGTAGGGCTCTGGGCTGATGGCTCAGAGCCTGGAGCCTGCTTCTGATTCTGTGTCTCCCTCTCTCTCCGCCTCTCCCCTGTTCATGCTGTCTCTCTCTGTCTCAAAAATAAATAAACGTTAAAAAAAAATTTTTTTTAAATTAAAAAAAAATAAAAAATAAAAAATAAATAAAAATTAAAACTGAGAAAAATTTAAATACTTATTAATCCATTTTATTTTTTTTATTTTTTTAAAAAAATTTTTTCTTCAACGTTTTTATTTATTTTTGGGACAGAGAGAGACAGAGCATGAACGGGGGAGGGGCAGAGAGAGAGGTAGACACAGAATCGGAAACAGGCTCCAGGCTCCGAGCCATCAGCCCAGAGCCTGACGCGGGGCTCGAACTCACGGACCGCGAGATCGTGACCTGGCTGAAGTCGGACACTTAACCGACTGCGCCACCCAGGCGCCCCTTATTAATCCATTTTAAAATAAAGTAATAGGGGCGTCTGGGTGGCTCAGTTGGTTAAGCGTCCAACTTCGGCTCAGATCATGATCTCATGATTTGTGAGTTCATGGCCCGCACTGAACTCTCTGCTGTCAGCACAGAACCCGCTTTGGATCCTCTGTCTCTCTTTCTCTCTGTCCCACCCCGGCTCGTGCTCTCTTTCTCTCTCAAAAATAAATAAGCATTACAAATTTTTTTAACAAAAAATAAAATAATAGATGCATTATATTAACATAAATAACATGTCTTTAGGAAAACAACTTTAAGTCTTGAAAAGATTGGCAATGTCTTACATTTTTGGACATCTCTTTAATGTCTTGCTTAATAGATGACATCTAAAAATCTCAAACCTGCTTCTCTAGTCAATTTATTGCAATAAGATATTTTGATTGAAGTTTAAGAAGAAAATTTGGCCTCATACAGCTATGTGGTTGGAAAAGGGAAGAGTGATATTAACACCTTTTTCAGTTAATTGTAGAGATTATTCTTTGATATTACACCAAAATTCAACATGTAGTAGCTTCTCAGCATTACCTACAATGTGGAATTTGAAATCTTATCAATGAACTTTTGTTACAGCAAAATACACTGGTAAAAAAACAAATAAACATACAAAAACACTCACTGATCTAACTTAAAGCTTGAATGGATCTTTTACAGAGGCTTGATTTTTTTACCATCTGTATTAGTCATTTGGAAAATGTACACATCTTCCACATGTGATGTATTTCACATAATATTAAAAAATATATATACCTTAGTATCACCAACAATCTCCTCAGAAAACTCTGATCCCAATACCTGAAACACTGGGAAACTGTCAAGTTCACAGGGACAGATCCAAGTTTCCCAAAACTCTCATCTTTAAAAGCTCAAGATTTTATCACTAGTAACAAATTACTGTCAATTTCTCTCCTTGAAGTGATGAGCTCACCTCATTGCTTTTTTGAGAAAATTTCTGCCAAATAATTAAGTTTGAACACCCCAACGGTATCAGTAGTTCTTTCAAGTAAAAATCATGTTCCATGGGCAAAACAGCTAGTTCAGCTTTTTCCTGAGACAACCACGGTACGTTAGCATGGAGCATAAGTGTTTCCTCGTACACCCCATTTTATCACAGAGAATATTCCAAAAGACACCGTCAAGGGTAAAGACTTAATAAAATAACATTGGGAGCTCGGGCGGCTCAGCTGGTTGAGCGTCTGACTCTTGATTTTGGCTCAGGTCATGATCTCACAGTCGTGGGATCGAGCCCTGAGTCGGGATCTGTGCTGATCGCAGAGCCTGTTTGGGATATTCTCATGCCCTGTCTGTCTGTCTCTCTCTCCCTCCCTCCCTCTCTCAAAATAAACAAACTTTAATAAATAAATAAATAAATAAATAAATAAATAAATAAGATTTATTGCTTTATCAAAGGCATTCATAAATAAAACTTTTTTTTTTTGGAAACCGAATGCATGGCAGTGAAGCATAGGATGACTACCAACACAGGTTTGCTGCCTCCCACCTTGATTCAGGTGAAGGAGCCGGCAGTCTGCCACCCCCACTGCCTCTTCTGACCCAATGTACGAACAGAGTGCAAAGGCAAATAACACCCCAGTATTATTATTACAGAGATGATTTTAACCTGTAGATATACTGAAATGGTCTGGGGACCCCCAGGGTTCCACAAATCACCCTTTGAGAACTGCTGCCTTAGAATTAGCAGATACACTATCTCTAATGCCTTCCCCATACCCACCCACCTCGAACTTTCTCCCCAAACTTCTCCTTGCTTAGTGTTTAAGGAAATACTTAGAAATTCTTTTTTAACCTCTTGTCTTGAAAAATTAGGAATGAGGGGTGCCTGTGCTGTCAGTTCAGAGCCAGGAGCCTGCTTCAGATTCTGAGTCTCCCTCTCTCTCTGTCCCTCCCATTCTCATGCTCTCTCTCTCTCTCTCTCTCTCTCTCTCTCTCTCTCTCCAAAATAAATATTTAAAAATTTAGTAAGAATAAAAATTAGGAAATGAAAACACAAGTTGGCTTGTTTATAATCTGCAAGGATTATAAAACCGCAAAAGAATACCAAATATTTATTATTAAAACTTAAGTGAAAGTTTTAAACTCCTAGCATCATCTTTTCTAAAAAAAAGTTAAAGAGTTAAGTTTAATAAATACACCCTACCTTCCTTGGTGGGTGTCCAATGCCAAGCTCCTGTTCTTCAGAGCTCAATGTCAATTGGCCCCAGATTCTGCGACACTTAATAACACTCACCTCTAAGGTTCCTCCTGGCACTCAGTCTCCCATTAAATCACAACTCTGGCCTCCAGACCTGGGTAAATGACCTTTTAGCCTCTGTTCTCTAAGTCCTGGGGCAGGCATGAGACAGAAAAACATCTGGAGCTACTAAAGATTAACAGCCTACCTCTGCCTAAGGCAGTCTTTCTCAAAAGCACCCATAATCACCACCCCAATGCTGACCCCGAAGCTCTGAGGGCTAGGCTGAAGAGCTATACTTTCACAAGCACCTCAGAAGTGCTCCCGTGTTCAGGCAAGTTTTGGTAACGTTGCACAAGGCTGTTAGGATGCACACAGGGTTTTCTCCCAGGGAAAACTGATGTGTCCATTTAGTCAACACAATCCGACTCTGTCCACAGAACTTCAGCGTGTCCCTACCTGGAATCCAACCAGCGTTATCGTTTAGGGCCGCCTTGGAAGTGTGCTTCAGTGGGTGTGCTTTCTTCTATCCTTTCAGGAAGTTCCTTTGCTGCTTCCTATCGTTCACTTTTCTGTAACTTTCTAGGCTTTTCAAAAACATTTTTTACTGCTAATAATAAAGATCATTTTAGGGGCGCCTGGGTGGCTCAGTCGGTTAAGAGTCCGATTTCTGCTCACATCATGATCTCAGGGTTTGTGAGTTCGAGCCACGCATCAGGCTCTCTGCTTGTCAGTGTGGAGTCTGCTTCGAATTCTCTGTGTCCCTCTCTCTGGGTCCCTCCCCAACTTGTGCCCTCAATCTTTCAAAAATAAATAAACATGGCCTCATACAGCTATATGGTTGGAAAAGGGAAGAGTAATATTAACACCTTTTTTAGTTAATTGTAGATATTATTCTTACACTGCATGTGAACTAACTTGGATTTAAATTAAAAATTAAATAAATGAATATTAAAAACTCGTCCCACTTTTATTTCACTTGTCTCTGAACTAATCATTGCCTATTCTGTACCAAACTGTTATTATGAAATCCATATCCTGGTTTCAGCCTAGCCATGTCTCTCAGGACAGCCTCTTTACTTGGTCTTGGCAGAAGCCAATTTCACTCGCCCCTGTGCATGTCCTCTTCCCTCATAGCACCTCATCCTGACAGTGGCAGTGTTCCATTTCCTTCCCCTCTCACCTCAACTGTTGGCCTGAAGAGGCAGAGTTCTGCAATCCAAGCCTCTCTCACAAAAGCCTCTATTCACTTCTTCCTGCCTGTGCTCATTCAATTCCTTTCCTCTAGACCATGCCAAGTCTTATTATATTGATATCTTTTTTTAAGCCAGTTCTCGTAGCTTCCTCAGAACACTACAGCATGTCGGATTCCCTTGGAAAGCAAGAACTTCAAAATCCAAGGGAGACCAGACCTGGTTTGAATTCTAGCCCAGCTGTAAGACCTTGGGTAAGTCACTTAAAATTTCTGTCCTTCACCCCTCGTTAATAAAAATGTAGATAATGCCGGTAAGCTAGACTTATTTAGCACCCGGCATATTAAGTGTTCAGTGAAGAGTGGTAACTAGACACAATTCTAAATAAATAGCGGTTAACTATAATCTTTCCAACAAATAAAAGCACAGCTACAATCACACGAGCAAATCCTAGTATGCTTTTCAGCAACTTTCAAATGCCGCAAATGATTACTCATGCAGGTGAAGAACAGAGTTGGAATGGACATGTTTTCATCTCTCAGATTTTTTAAAAACTCAATGGCATGACTCAGCATATTAAATGTGAAGCACTGTAATTATCCCAAAGTTTTCAGATTTTCCAGGTAGTAATGACTGCTTTTAGTAAGTTATATGAAGGATTGGGCAGCTTTATTTTCTTGTACGTAAACTTTCCCTCCTGTAAAGTGCAGATAATAATAACAGTCCAGATTTATTGAGGGTTTACTATATGCCTGGCACTATTCCAAGTACTTCACAAAAATTAACTCGTTGAATCTCTCAACATCTGTATGAGGCAGGCTCTACTTCCTGCTCTCTCTGTTCTACAGAGGAGTGAAGCACAAGAGATTAGGGGGCTTAACCCTGGCCATCATACTTGACCTCTCTTCCTCTTGGATTGGGAGGTCTGTGGACAATGAAAGCTGGTGCCTTTCTGACAACAGACATTCTGATACTGAAGCAGGCAGAGAAAAGCAGAGATGGGAAAACACAGGTGAGAAAAGACAGAAAGAGAAAGAGCTGATGATCTGGTTGAGCCCCTAAATCTCAGCTATCGCTGACACTGGAATACCCCAAGATTTCCCAGTTCTAACAGCCAATACGTTTCCTTCTTTACAGCCAGTTTGAATGGGGTTTCTGTCCCTTACAATGAAAAGATTCCTTATTGAAACCTGTTCTTAAATTTTACCGAAGCAGAAGTGTAAAGGGTCTTGAAAAGCTCTAAACTTCAATCTATCCTTACAAGCACCTTGTATTTAGGAGAGGATATTTAAAATAAGTATAAATATCAAATGTAATTTCTCAAATTTTGAAGCTATACCCACTAATTAGGCAAGCCCAGCATAACCACAGTCAGTTTGAATTACTACACTATGTGCCCATCCCCCATCCCCTTCTTCCGGGGCTCCACAATGGCAGTGGTATGTATACTCCCCACTCACACAAATGGTCACACATCAAGGTCAATACCAAGCCTGTCAAGTACAATGAATGTGGATGTGCTTTTATGAAGATACATGAAAATATCAGAGCACAGTCATATCCTGAGACACTAAAATATGACAAGAGCATTCTTTAATGCAGAACAAATGACCAGTTTGTAATATAAAGAAAAAGTGTTGGGTTTTTGGTACGTTGAGAAATACAGAGTGAACCTATTCCCAGTTAACTGAGTAAATTCATGGACTCTAGTTCCCTTATCACTTCTAATGGTCTCAAAAGGTAGTAATTTATACTTGAAAGTCATCACGTTTTAGGAAACCCTGTAAGAAAAAACTGACATCTCTTTATCTCTTTTCCCACCCGCTAAAACATTACAACCAACAAAACTGGAAATTACTATCCTCTGAGAACACTAAGCTAACCTCTGTGATCACAGTGATTGTTCTGTTACTGTTAGCTCTGGCACTGGGCTGAAGATCTGGACTGGAATGATATGAAAAAGGACTGGTCTATACAGCTCATGGATGACTCAAGTGCCAGATGACAATTTAATCTTTAATTTAGCCAATTCTCAAAGAGCCCTGCTAATAAGTAGCTAATTCAAACATGAAGCAAACATCCATTGAATGCCTATTCTGAGAATACAAAAATAAATAAAATAAAGAACTCGATCCCTCAAGAAGCTCACGTTCTAGATGTGAAGACAGAAAGGTTTCCAATAAAGTATAATATAATTCAGTAAATGCTCAAATATAGCTACAGAAACACAACCCAGGAAGAAATCATACACAAATGGTCAGTTAATTTTTCAACAAAAGGACCAACCAGTGAAGAGAAAAACTAAGGACGATTACAACAATCTTGGTGAGAAATGATAAAGATCCTAAGGTGGTATAATTCTCTCATAAGGTGAGGGATAAAACAACTTCAGGGGCGCCTGGGTGGCTCAGCTGATTAAACGTCTGACTCTTGATTTCAATTCAGGCCATGATCTCCCAGTTCGTGGGTTTGAGCCCCTTGTCAGGCTCTGTACTGACAAGTAGGGAGCCTGCGTGGGATTTTCTGTCTTCCTCTCTCTCTGCCCCTCCCTGGCTTTTTCTCTCTAAATAAATAAACATTAAAAAAAAATTTTTTTTTCCAGAAATCCTCTTCTCACAAAACTCAGAATGAAGCTAAGACAGGTCAGAAGCCGGGGTTTGCTCGGGGCACCTTCCCTCACAGTCATTATCTGGCTGAGGAATGGGAGGTCACAGGAGGACATTAACTATCCCTCACCGCTCACCCCTGTGAGAATGCCAAGGGGAGTTTCCGGCACTGGACGCCACAGGATGGCATCCTCTACAGCTGGACATCTTGCTGAGAAACTGGGGGGTCCTGGGGAGCTCCTACCCGGAGAACATGCCTCCAGCTTAGTATAACTAACATATTACATACTACAGCTGGGTCTCCTACCTTCTTTCTTGTGGTCATAGCCCCATCTCTTTGAGAGAACCACACACTTACACAATGATTATAAACTGAGATGATTCACATAAGCTACGTCTCTGCCCCCAACTACTGCCTTCCCGCCCAATGTTCTTTATGACGACGTGCAAAGGGCAGTTCTGATGTGATGCCTTGACCCAAGGTCTGCCTGTGGTCTAAGGACAGAAAGGGAGGCTCTGTGTTAACACATTTGTTGCAGAGCTAATTTTACATATTATCAACCACACACACATATTTGGAACTGTTGGATCTTTTTTCTGACCCTGCTATCCCATCCTTTAAATACTTTAACTTGTTCTTGATGAATAGGTGCTTCTGCTAAGCATGCTAAGCCTTTTGTATCTGCTGAGGCCTCCCTGAGCTCAGTGGCCTAACAACACCTTACAAATTGTTTAGTTCACTGCTCTGTGCAGAGCTCAACTGTTGGGCCTTCACTCTGGTGAGGGTGACCCACTATTCTAGGCTATCTGTGACTTTTGTGACTCACAACCACTGGCTGATGCTTCAGACAATAACTGAGAAAAGCTCCTCCTCATGAAGGTCTCTATCTCTTGTTACCGGCTCTTCACTTGGGATCTGGGCACTGCTACCAGCTCCCCTGGATGCCATCTCTAGCCCCTAGGCTGAAGCACAGTGTTTGCATGTGCCATCTAGGGGGTGTTGTCCAGACCTTACAGGTCTTGTCAGAAGGAAAGGAATAAGGAAATAAAGCAAGAGGATATATGGGGCCTGTTTGAAAAAAAGAAGCATCTCTGTTATAATTACCTCAGATCCAGAGTTCAGGGCCCCAGGGGAAGGTGCAGAAGGAAGATTCTTGGCAACCCTAAAGAAGCCTGCCAGTTAGACACACCCTGGCCAGGTGTGCAGTCTGTAGTCAGCCCTTCCATTCTAGGGAAAGGCCTCTCAAAGAGATCCACATAACTGCAGAGGAAGTTCACAATGACCACTAGAATCAACATTGGAGATTATGAGGCATTTAAGGAAAAGCAATACCAAGAAAAAAAGGGCCAAAAGGCACCTGGGTGACTTCAGTTCAGGCCATGATCTTGCCATTCATGAGTTCAAGTCCCACATCGGGCTAACTGTTGTGAGCACAGAGCCAGCTTTGGATCCTCTGTTCCCCTCTGTCTCCCCTGCTTGCATTCTCTCCCTCTCTCTCTCTCTCTCTCAAAACAACAACAACAACACAGAAAAGAAAAGAAAAGAAAAGAAAAGAAAAGAAAAGAAAAGAAAAGAAAAGAAAAGAGAAAAAAACAGCCAAGATGAACATATAAAATAATTTGTTATTGAGGAGACAGAATTCATGGAAAATTCTAATGAACAATGTGCAAAGAAATTAAATGAGACACTGCATCAATGAAACAAGAAAAGGCTATTAGAAAAAAACTGGAAAAATACAGAATTTCCGAAAACTAAAATAACTGTCAAATATTATTTTTAATGAAATAAAGGTTATTAAGAATAGAGCACTGACAAAAAAAAAAGGCATAAGATTGTGATTCAAATCACTATATCGTACACCTGAAACTAACTGTAAATTGGAAGAAAGAAAGAAAGAAAGAAAGAAAGAAAGAAAGAAAGAAAGGGAATTGTCAAAATAAAAAGTTACTGGCACAAAAACAGACACAAAGACCAATGGAATAGAATAGAAACCCCAGAACTAGACCCACAAACGTATGGCCAACTCATCTTTGACAAAGCAGGAAAGAACATCCAATGGAAAAAAGACAGCCTCTTTAACAAATGGTGCTGGGAGAACTGGACAGCAACATGCAGAAGGTTGAATCTAGACCACTTTCTCACACCATTCACAAAAATAAACTCCAAATGGATAAAGGACCTAAATGTGAGACAGGAAACCATCAAAACCTTAGAGGAGAAAGCAGGAAAAGACCTCTCTGACCTCAGCCGTAGCAATCTCTTACTCGACACATCCCCAAAGGCAAGGGAATTAAAAGCAAAAGTGAATTACTGGGACCTTATGAAGATAAAAAGCTTCTGCACAGCAAAGGAAACAACCAACAAAACTAAAAGGCAACCAACGGAATGGGAAAAGATATTCGCAAATGACATATCGGACAAAGGGCTAGTATCCAAAATCTATAAAGAGCTCACCAAACTCCACACCCGAAAAACAAATAACCCAGTGAAGAAATGGGCAGAAAACATGAATAGACACTTCTCTAAAGAAGACATCCGGATGGCCAACAGGCACATGAAAAGATGTTCAGCGTCGCTCCTTATCAGGGAAATACAAATCAAAACCACACTCAGGTATCACCTCACACCAGTCAGAGTGGCCAAAATGAACAAATCAGGAGACTATAGATGCTGGAGAGCATGTGGAGAAACGGGAACCCTCTTGCACTGTTGGTGGGAATGCAAATTGGTGCAGCCGCTCTGGAAAGCAGTGTGGAGGTTCCTCAGAAAATTAAAAATAGACCTACCCTATGACCCAGCAATAGCACTGCTAGGAATTTATCCAACGGATACAGGAGTACTGATGCATAGGGCCACTTGTACCCCAATGTTCATAGCAGCACTCTCAACAATAGCCAAATTATGGAAAGAGCCTAAATGTCCATCAACTGATGAATGGATAAAGAAATTGTGGTTTATATACACAATGGAATTCTACGTGGCAATGAGAAAAAATGAAATATGGCCTTTTGTAGCAATGTGGATGGAACTGGAGAGTGTGATGCTAAGTGAAATAAGCCATACAGAGAAAGACAGATACCATATGGTTTCACTCTTATGTGGATCCTGAGAAACTTCACAGGAACCCATGGGGGAGGGGAAGGAAAAAAAAAAAAAAGAGGTTAGAATGGGAGAAAGCCAAAGCATAAGAGACTGTTAAAAACTGAGAACAAACTGAGGGTTGATGGGGGGTGGGAGGGAGGAGAGGGTGGGTAATGGGTATTGAGGAGGGCACCTTTTGGGATGAGCACTGGGTGTTGTATGGAAACCAATTTGTCAATAAATTTCATTAAAAAAAATAAAAAATAAAAAGTTACAAGGATAGGCTGAATATATTAATGATCAAAACTAGTGATACAGAAAAAAGGGTAAAAGAAATCTCCCATGACATCAAGCAAAAGTACAAAGAGATAGAAAGCATGAAGAGAACAGTCATACAAGATAAATTCAAGAGATCTCACATAAGTCTACAGAACTGAACCAGAGAAAAAAGCTTTTTAAAAAAGGGAGAAAAAGTATAATTAAAGAAATAATAGAGGGGTGCCTGGGTAGCTCAGTCAGTTAAGCATCTGACATTGGCTCTGGTCATGATCTCGCAGTTTGTGAGTTTGAGCCCTGGCATCGGGCTCTGTGCTGACAGCTCGGAGCCTGAAGCCTGCTTCAGATTCTGTGTCTCCCTGTCTCTCTCTCTGCCCCTACCCCACTCATGCTCTGTCTCTCTCTCTCAAAAATAAACATTAAAAAAAATTTTTTTTAATTAAAAAAAAAGAATAAAAGAAAATACTCCCAAACTATAGAGATGTGATTGTTCACACTTAAAGAACCTGGTAAGTACTCCAACAAGAGAAATAATAATAGTTATATCATTTGTTAAGTACTTCCTGCATGAGAGACATTGATCTAAATATTAATTAATATAATCCTAATAAGTACGTTTATGCCATAATATATATGAAGAAACTGAGTCACAGAGAGATTAGGTAGCTTGTGTAAGGCAAAAGCAGCTATGACGTGATAGAGCTAGCATCTGAAAGCAGGTAGTATGATGCTAGAACCCATGATCACATTGAGACATATTCAGAATTCCAAG
Organism: Prionailurus viverrinus; assembly: GCF_022837055.1. Taxonomy (NCBI): domain Eukaryota; kingdom Metazoa; phylum Chordata; class Mammalia; order Carnivora; family Felidae; genus Prionailurus; species Prionailurus viverrinus. The sequence continues at coordinate 114,499,918 of NC_062563.1, forward strand.
TATGGACAGCAAATTCTAAAAGTGTTCAAAATGAGAAGAAAAATATCACTTAAAATGGAACAAAGTCAAACTGCCATATTTATCAGCAAATTAGGATGTCAGAAGATATTAAAGAAATGACCTCATTTAAAGTCCTAGAAAAAGATGATTTTGAAACTAGAATTCTATACCCAACCCAACTAAGAAATTCTGATGGAAAAATACATTCACAAAGACTCAAATTTTACCACCCACTTCCTTCATATGAAAAGTTACACAAAAGGTAATAAAAAAGACAATAAGGAAAACAAGGAAGGTACCAACTGAAATAAAAAGAAACAGTAGCAGCTGACTACAACCTAGAATAAGTTAAAAAAAAAAAAAAAGCAAAAAAGGAGGCTGTCATGCCAGCCTTTGTCAAATAGCAAAAGTTTAGAGACAAAGCATTCAACTTCTTCTCCATAGGTATAATCACAGGTTTTGATTGTATAATTAACATATATAATCATAATTGTAATGTAAAACTGATTTAAAATTTTAAAAATCAACATATAGATGAAACACAGATGACATCAATTACAGAGTAAAATGCAGAGTAATAATCCCTAATAATTGCCCAAAAAAAGCATAAAGATGGAAGAGGGGATGAGAGGTGTACTGATTTCATCCATAATTCACAATGTGGAGGCAAGAGATTCCATCTAAAGTTGATAAACCTAGGGGCGCCTGGGTGGCGCAGTCGGTTAAGCATCCGACTTCAGCCAGGTCACGATCTCGCGGTCCGGGAGTTCGAGCCCCGCGTCAGGCTCTGGGCTGATGGCTCAGAGCCTGGAGCCTGCTTCCGATTCTATGTCTCCCTCTCTCTCTGCCCCTCCCCCGTTCATGCTCTGTCTCTCTCTGTCCCAAAAATAAATAAAAACGTTAAAAAAAATATTTTTTTTAATAAAAAATAAAAAAATAAATAAAGTTGATAAACCTAGAAATAGAATATAAGCATTTAAAGAAGTATAATACAAGTGTAATATTTAAAGTTATGATGGAAACCACTAGCATAAACAACAACAAAAAAGAAACTGCTAAAAAATGGGCTAGGAATTGGAGGAAAATATGTATCTTTCATTTGTGATCCTTCAGAGTAGATTAAAATGTTTTTACCATGTGCAGTACCAAAGCTCCTAATAGGCAGTTTTAAAACCAAAATATTAATTAAAGGGCACCTTGAAAAATAAAGGATAGGTTCAGTAAATTACAGCACCTCCCTTTAGCAGAGTAACATACAACTACCGGAATGAATGAACTAGATCCACAGGTACCAACATGCAAAGTTGATCAGGCTGTTATACCTTATACCTTAAGTATAAGGTATACCTCAAGGTATAAGGTAATAAAGACTGCATGATCCCACTGATGTTTAAGAATACTTATGCTAAAGAACCCAGAAATGGACCCACAAACGTATGGCCAACTAATCTTTGACAAAGCAGGAAAGAATATCCAATGGAATCAAGACAGTCTCTTCAGCAAATGGTGCTGGGAAAACTAGACAGCGACATGCAGAAGAATGAACCTGGACCACTTTCTTACACCATACACAAAGACAAACTCAAAATGGATGAAAGACCTCAAAGTAAGACAGGAAGCCATCAAAATCCTCGAGGAGAAACCAGGCAAAAACCTCTTTGATCTTGGCCGCAGCAAATTCTTACTCAACACGTCTCCAGAGGCAAGGGAAACAAAAGCAAAAATGAACTACTGGGACCTCATCAAAATAAAAAGCTTCTGCACAGCAAAGGAAACAATCAGCAAAACTAAAAGGCAACCGACAGAATGGGAGAAGATATTTGCAAGTGACATATCAGATAAAGGGTTAGTATTCAAAATCTATAAAGAACTTATCAAACTCAACACCCAAAACACAAATAATCCAGTGAAGAAATGGGCAAAAGACATGAATAGACACTTCTCCATAGAAGACATCCAGATGGCCAACTGACACATGAAAAAATGCTCCACATCACTCATCATCAGGGAAGTACAAATCAAAACCACAATGAGATACCACCTCACACCTGTCAGAATGGCTAACATTAACAACTCAGGCAACAACAGAGGTTGGCGAGGATGCGGAGAAAGAGGATCTCTTTTGCATTGCTGGTGGCAATGCAAGCTGGTGCAGCCACTCTGGAAAACGGTATGGAGGTTCCTCAGAAAACTAAAAATAGAACTACCCTACGACCCAGCAACTGCACTACTAGGCATTTATCCAAGGGATACAGGTGTGCTGTTTAAAAGGGACACATGCACTCCCATGTTTATAGCAGCACTATCAACAATAGCTAAAGTATGGAAACAGCCCAAATGTCCATCTATGGGTGAATAAAGAAGATGTGGTATATATGTACAATGGAGTATTACTCGGCAATCAAAAAGAAGGAAATCTTGCCATTTGCAACTACGTGGATGGAACTGGAGGCTATTATGCTAAGTGAAATTAGTCAGAGAAAGACAAAAATCATATGACTTCACTCATATGAGGACTTTAAGAGACAAAACAGATGAACATAAGGGAAGGGAAACAAAAATAATATGAAAACAGGGAGGGGGACAAAACAGAAGAGACTCATAAATATGGAGAACAAACGGAGGGTTGCTAGAGGGGTTGTGGTGGGGGGGGGGTGCTAAGTGGGTAACGGCATTAAGGAATCTACTCCTGAAATCATTGTTGCACTATACGCTAACTAATTCGGATGTAAATTTTAAAAAGTAAAAAATAAAATTAAAAAAAAGAATACTTATGCTAATGCAGAAAAAGTAATCTAGGTTACAGATTATTGAGATTGGAAGGCAAGCAAGGGAGGGAAACGCTTTTTACTTTCTGTTTCTGTATTGCTTACACTTTGTATAATTAGCAGGTATTATTTCTATAATTAAAAGCAATTAAAAAACAGTGACATAGTTTAAAAAAACAAAACATACTTTGCCACTACTACCCATGGACTTGGTCCAGGTGTTACATATAATGCCAGAGGTGAGGTTTTCCATCAATATAAAAACTAATCTAAATGATTTCTTTATGAAAGTATTCAAAAACAAGTATGAGGCTCACTGTATAAATCCTGACGTTATAGGACTATAACCAGTTTTTCCCCAATTAAGGCTTTTGTTATGATTACTAGAAATTAAACAGTCATGTAAAGAAGGGACTATCAGCTTTTAACAGAGAAGTGTTTTAGCCTACACAGGAGCAATAACCTCCATCATAGTACCAATCGTCCTGTTCTGGGCCCTTCTCCCTCCAGAATCAAACATGATACATAAACTTTATTCCAGCAAAGCATGGATGCAACTACAGTATTAAGAAGAAGTGATCCTGAAAAACTAAAACTTATTTAAAAATTGTTAAATTTCAATTAACTGCCACAGTAGAGAGAGTCAAACACAGTACAGACTCCAGGGACAGAAAATGGCTATACGATTTCCAATTCAATGCAACATCCTCCCAGAAATTCAAAGGTGAAGGAAAAGATCCCCATTAGGTAAGCATCTTCAGACGAACAGGGGCAGACCATCCCCATTTAAATTAACAGGGTTAAGAGATAACTGAGAAATTAAAATTAATTAGCAAGATTATTTTAATAATGAACATAAAACAAAAGCAGGGTATAAGTAAATACTAGAGAATGTAATCTCACTTTAATTCACTGCTTCTGGATCATGACCACTAAAAAGTGTTTCCATAAATATCATTTTCTTCATGATTACCACCATGATCATAGCCCCAAACATGCAATCGTTAAAAGAACTCCAGCCTAGAATAATTTTCATGAGATAGGGTGTTTTCAATGGATTGTCCTCAAAAATTTGGAGTGTCTTCTTCCTCCGTGGATCCTATAACATTGGTTTGTTTACCTTTTGGTGTGATGCAAGAGTCTCTACATTCGGTATGTCTGAGAAATCCCTCCCAAATCTGCCATCTTCAGGATTTGCCATCACATCAATGGAGCCGTTCATCACCGTGTAAGTTACAGGCGAGACTCTCATTAACTAGCCAGGGCGACTGGGGTGAGTCACCTGACCTCATCCCACCTGCACTTCCTCAACTTGTAACATGACAAGACTAGGCTTTTCCCTTAACAGCTCCTTTGGCTTATTTTTCTTCCAGCTTTAACAGCTTATCATCTTATCATTTTATAACAGCTGAGGAAGGAAACAGATTTTTTAGAGAAACTAAAACAGAATTTTTTCTAAACATTGTTTTATATATACAAGTACTTTTAAAATCATTTTCCTCTTATTCTTCAGGGATGCAGCAACTTCAGCAAACACAGTAATATCAAACTCTGAATCAGAGAATTGGCAAAAGTTCAGATTATGAGGTAAATAGCTCAACAAGTGACAGAAAATTAGACAAATTCTGCATTCACCTTGTCACATGATCTGGCTAGTTTCCAAATTTTCTGGGTTGGGACATGAAATGATTTTCTCTGACGTACCACCCTGTAAAGGCAGAAATAACAATTCCCTAATCCTGTTCTTTAGGCAGAGAAGTATATAACTCTCCAGAATGCAGAAGCTGGATGGCAAGATGGAGAGATGCCACATATATGAAGCCAGGAGAGGGCAAAGCGTGACAGCGTGGTGATGTGGCTTCTTCTTTAAATCTATCTTCCCCAAACACATCTTTTGTTAATCAATATCCAAAAACATAATGTGCACAATTCAAAGACTAATGCAGGTTCCGAATTAAAAAGATGTGTTCTACACTTACAGACAAATTTACCTCTATGCTTTTTTAGTTTAATTGCCGCTCCAAAAGAGAACTGAATAGGGGCGCCTGGGTGGCTCAGTTGGTTAAGCATCCGACTTCGGCTCAGGTCATGATCTCACGGTTTGTGGGTTGGAGCCCCACGTCGGGGTCTGTGGTAACAGCTCGGAGCCTGGAGCCTGCTTTGGATTGTGGGTCTCCCTCTCTCTCTGGCCCTCCCCTGCTCGTGCTCTGTCTCTCAAAAATAAATAAACATTGGGGCGCCTGGGTGACTCAGTCGGTTAAGCGTCCGACTTCGGCTCAGGTCATGATCTCGCGGTCCGTGAGTTCAAGCCCTGCGTCAGGCTCTGTGCTGACAGCTCAGAGCCTGGAGCCTGCTTCCGATTCTGTGTCTCCCTCTCTCTTTGCCCCTCCCCCGTTCATGCTCTGTCTCTCTCTGTCTCAAAAATAAATAAACATTTTTTTAAAAATTAAAATAAATAAACAAACATAAAAAGGGGGGGGAGAATGAATGATGACTTGGTCATTTTACATGCCAAAATTAATGTAAGAAATGAATGCAAAGCCAATAATTTCTAAGTCAATATGTCCTTCATTAATAAATAAATGTAACCTAGTATTATCTGTATTACGAAGGCCAAACTTGGGCAAGAAAAAAAGAACTATTTAAACTGTTTCCCAAAATAAAAAAAAGTATTATGTGTAGTCTCCTTGAACAAAAAAACATGTATTTTAATAAGATATACATATTTGATCATTTTAACACTAATTACTTCAACATTTTGCTGTTTTCGTGTAAAATGAGCTCGTAATAAATAAAATTCAGTACAATAGGGGCAATTCAGCATGAACTCTTTAAGGTGCTCCTCATGAAACCACATCTTCACCTTCCTTCTTTGCTTTATATTGGGCCCGGTTTTTAGAGAGTGGGGTCTGCACATGGCCCCCAGCTGTCAGCTGTCTCAGAGTCCCCCACAGCCATGGAGAGCACCCAGCCCGAGGTCTCCTCACTTCCCAGGGCAGACTATACCCAGTGGCAGGGAAGGGAAGGTAGGGGGTGAGGGAGATGCTGGGCATGGGAAATAGCCTGGGCTGTGTCAAGCCTGCACCTCAGTGTGACTTCTTCCTCGGCCCAATCCCACTTCCTCCAAATTCTCTTCAGGTCGCGATGAACCCTGATCCCTATCTCACTGTTTTGGAGAAAACAACCTGTGACAATACTATAAAGGGACCTGAAGTAAGATGATACTCAGTGAATGAAAAGAAGCAAAATGATTACAAGGGTATGTGATGCTGCAAAGCACATACGAGGCCCTCAACAAATCCAAACAGTGTGCAGGAAGAAAAGTAACAGGACATGGTAACTGCATAGTATCTTGCAGAGAAGGGGAGGGCACTGACAAGAGGTAGCGGAAAATAATTCCAAGACACATAATCTGGCCCTTAGAATGTAAGCTCCTGAAAGTGAAAGATTAGGTATCAATTATCTTGGTACACCCAGGGTGCAATACAGTCCCTGGTACATACTAAGTATTCAATAAATGTTTGCTACCCAGGAAGTTAGCAGCACTGATATTTATAGTAACTTGGTAACCCTCTTACTTGGTTTGCCAAACGATACTGGCACAGAGCAGTTCTGGAATGGGACATGGTATTTTGTTTTCATGGATTTTTTGTTTGTTTTTTGTTTTCATGGATTTTTTGAACAAAGACTTCACTTAATCCAGATAAACATCTGGTTTTTCCTGGCAACTGAAAGATTTTTAACACAGGTGAGCTATTTTTAAACGAAATACATTTTAAAAGCTCTTAAAGACTGTTTTTAAAGTGTTCACATTGTTTAGTTTCCCGATTTCTCTCTTTGAAAAATAATCTTATTCTAAACATTTTTTTCCTTAAGAGTTTCAATTTAAGCAGACAGATGAAAAAAGTTTTATGAATTTACTATCATTTTAATTTCAATTTCAAGTTAAATGATTTATCTTAGAACAAGTAGTAAGGAAATCATCTCTTAAATCTATATGTCTAGGGGCACCTGGGTGGCTCACCCGGTTAAGCAGCCAACTTCGGCTCAGGTCATGATCTCCCAATTCATGAGTTCAAGCCCTAAGTTGGGCTCTGTGCTGACAGCTCAGAGCCTGGATCCTGCTTCAGATTCTGTGTCTCCCTCTCTCTCTGCCCCTCTCTCCCTCACGCTCTGTGTGTGTGTGTGTCTGTGTCTGTCTGTCTGTCTCTCTCTCTCAAAAAAACAAACATTGAAAAAAAAAAATTTTAATCTGTATTTCTACCTATACTGAATCTTCTCCCAGTAAGCAGGCCTCTTTAAGTAACCCCCAATCAAGGTCTCTGCTTCTATTTTCACCAACAAATGCTGCAGTACTCTTAAGACTCTGTTCAAAACTGTGACCTTTGGGGAGCCAGGGTGGCTCAGTTGGGCAAACGTTGACTTTGGCACAGGTCATGATCTCACAGCTTGTAAGTATGAGCATTCAAGCCCTGCGTCGGGCTCTGTGCTGATCGCTCAGAGCTGGAGCCTGCTTCGGATTCTGTGTCTCCCTCTCTCTCTGCCCCTCCCTTGCTCATGCTCTGTCTCTCTCTCTCTCAAAAATAAAGTAAAATACAAAAAAATAAATAAAATGGTATTTAAAAAAAAGAAAGAAACTGTGACTTTTGTCATGTTATCCATAGTTTCTCCCACTCAGAGGAGAAGATACACATTCTTTTGCCTTCTGGAAGACTTGACACTAGCACTGGAACAATGAGCCTTTCCAACATTATCTCCTGCTGCTCTCCAGCATGACCCAGACTGAAGCACCCTGTCCTCTACACACACGAAATGCATTCTCCCTAAGTCATCTCGCCCTCCTCCTCACCCCAGCCTTTTAGACTCTGGCAAGTAATGCTTAAGATTATTTAAACCTGAACATACTTTATACAGTATTTAGATCTTACTATATTCTTCCTTCCTGTGTTCTCAGTTAAAAATCTAACTCAAGGGCACCTGGGTGGCTCAGTTGGTTAAGCGGCCAACTTCGGCTCAGGTCATGATCTCGCGGTCCGTGGGTTCGAGCCCCGCGTCGGGCTCTGTGCTGACAGCTCAGAGCCTGGAGCCTGTTTCAGATTCTGTGTCTCCCTCTCTCTGACTCTCCCCTGTTCATGCTCTGTCTCTCTCTGTCTCAAAAATAAGTAAACGTTAAAAAAAAAAAAAACTCTAACTCAAGCCTCACTAAAATAACAAACATCTGGACGTAGGACATGCACTGACCCCACCTTCCTCATTTAGATGCTGGGCAGAAGCTGGACATACAACTGGAAACCAAACAAGTGGCAGTGTTAACCTGGTACTTGCAAGCATACACATTCTTTTTTTCTTTTTTTAAGATTTTATTTTTAAGGAATCTCTACACCCAACCCCAAGATCAAGAGTCGCATGCTCTACTGAATAAGCCAGCCAGGTGCCCCCAGGCATATACATTCTTAAACCAAGGTAACTTCTAAATGGAATATAAGTGTGTCTGATTTTCTTTTAAGATAAACTTTTTCTTTTGGAATAATTTCAGATTTACAAAAAATCTGAAAAGATACTAGAGACAGTTCCTGTACACTCTTCCCCCATTTTCTCCTGATGTTAAAAAATTACCTAAATATATTTTTCAAAACTAAGAAATTAACATTAGTCCATTATTACTCAACTACAGACTTTACTCGTATTTCACCATTTTCCCGTTAATGTTCATTAATGTCCTTTTTTCTGTTCTAAGATCCAATGTGGGATACCATACAGAATTGCCTTAGTGTCTCTGATCTGTGATGGTTTCTCAGTCCATGTTGTCCATGACCTGGACACTTTTGAGAGTACTAGCCAGGTACTTCATAGGATGCCTCTCAGTTGGGATTTTCCTGAAGCTGTCTTGTAATTAAACTGACGTTACCAGTTTGGAGGAAGAATCCCACAGAGAGGAAGTGCTCTTCTCACCATATCCTATGACCAGAGTGTATGTGATGTCAAAAGACTTCTCTCTGGTGATGCTAACTGTGACCACCTGATTAAGGTGGGGCGTTGCCAGGTTTCTCCGCTGTAAAGCCATTAGTGTTCTGTTTCCCACTCTAGTTTTGAAAGTGACTAAGTCCAGCTCACACTCTAGGAGAGACAGAGATTAAACTCCACCACCTAACAGGGCGGGGGGGTTGTATCTACATAAATTATTTCAAATTATTCTATAAGGAAGATTTGTCCTTTCTTCCATTTATTCAATCAATCCTTCACTTATAGCAGTATAGACTCATGTATTTATTTTAACACTTTGATTATAATCAAATACTTTGTTATTTTGTTGCTCAAACTGTTCTAGCTTTGGCTATTGGGTTCTCTTTCAGACCAGCTCCTGTGTCCTTCTGACGTGCCCCGAACCCTCTTTTTTTAACACTACCTTATTTTCGGGGCACTGCGGTGGCTCAGTTGATTAAGTGTCCAACTCTTGTTTTGGCTCAGGTCATGATCTTACAGTTAGTGGGTTTGAGCCCCACATTAGGCTCTGCGCTGATAGTGTGGAATCTGCTTGGGATTTTGTCTCTCCCTCTCTCAAAAATAAATAAATTTAAAAAAAAATACTACCTTACTTTCTTGCACTACACAAGATATTCTTGTATTTTCCCTACCTCAGCAGCCCCAATCCTACAATCAGCTATCTACTCAAGGAGCAATGGTCCCTGTTATTGAAGAAGGGTGTTTAGAAACCGAGATGTGGACACAACTTGTGCTCATTTGCTGCTGAGGTGCCAGTGCCCTGGACTCTCAGTAGACAGAGCTAAGAAAGATATAGAACCTACAGAATAATCTTTCTACCTCCAGGAACATCAATAAAGTCCTCTCAGCTTAGGTCCTACAGCCTAAACTACTGTAAAAAGCAATTTTTAAAATATACTTACTTAAGCAAGACATAGTTTTCTTCCTCATTTGTAAGCCCAATAATTAGTAATGCAGAGCTGGTAAAATAGCTCTGCTAATCTCAACACGTGGCATCTCTGATTTAAAGTACCAGCCCCAGTTCTCTGACCTCCTCGCCAAGAGGAAAGGACAAAATGCCAGGGGAATACACAAATTCCCCTGTCTTTTCTCAACATGATCAAGAAGTGGTACCTATCACTTCCACCCACACATTGTATTATTCAGAAATGAGTCACATGGTCCCTCCTACCTGCAAAAGAGGATGGGAAGTCTGTGTCTGGATAAAATTCAGGTTCTATTACTAAAGAGAAGAATGGATAATTGGGTACAACTAGCATTCTTAAACACAGAGGATCCACTTCTGCTTTTACTACAGCAACAAATAAGATGCTCTATACTTACTTATCTTATTCACATGAGCTGAAATTCTACCAAAATAAAAAAGAGTAAATAAAAAGTAACGACAGCATAAGATTACACCCAGTTGACTAAAATAGAAATCCATGAGTCTACACTCTAATAAATAAATCAGTGGAGGAATAAATACAAAGAAGAGAAAGCTCTTCCCTATTCCGGAATACCAACTAAGATATTATTTACTAATTATGGAATTAGAAAATTACCACTTGGCAATCATCATGATAACTTCCTTTCTCAGGCAACATCAACAAATGCTAAAACAAGTGGGTGAAAATTGGATGACAAACATGATGATCTCAAAGTAACTCCCCCCAAATGCTTATTACTTACAAGGTAAAGAGTAACTTTACACTGGGGAGAAATTCCACAAACATGACCTTACTCAAATGATCAAACAGCATCACAAGTGACAACTCACATCATGTGGCACCTGAGAGGGATACAGTGAGAAGTACAACAATATTTCCATATTATTACTCTCATAACTGTGTAACCTGAATCAAATCACAAGGAAATGTTGGAGAAACCCAAATTGGGGGAGAATCTCCAAAATAACTCGCTGGTGACCTTCAAAAATATCAAATCCATAAAGGTCAGGAAAGGAATGAAGAACTGTTCCAAAAAAACTAAACTGAAAGGATGAGGCAGCTCAATGCTGTGCTTGGATCCTTTTGTTACAAAGGACATTGTTAGGACTACTGATAAAACTTGACCAGGGTCTCAGACTTCAAGCTATACTACAAAGCTGTAGTATCATCAAGACAGTATGGTACTGGCACAAGAGCAGACATTTGGATCAGTGGAACAGAATAGAGAACCCAGAAATGGACCCACAAACGTATGGCCAACTAATCTTTGACAAAGCAGGAAAGAATATCCAATGGAATCAAGACAATCCCTTCAGTAAGTGATGTTGGGAAAACTGGACAGCGACATGCAGAAGAATGAACCTGGGCCACTTTCTTACACCATACACAGAAATAAACTCAAAATGGATGAAAGACCTCAAAGTAAGACAGGAAGCCATCAAAATCCTCGAGGAGAAACCAGGCAAAAACCTCTTTGATCTTGGCCGCAGCAAATTCTTACTCAACACGTCTCCAGAGGCAAGGGAAACAAAAGCAAAAATGAACTACTGGGACTTCACCAAAATAAAAAGCTTCTGCACAGCAAGGGAAACAATCAGCAAAACTAAAAGGCAACCGACAGAATGGGAGAAGATATTTGCAAGTGACATATCAGATAAAGGGTTAGTATTCAAAATCTATAAAGAACTTATCAAACTCAACACCCAAAACACAAATAATCCAGTGAAGAAATGGGCAAAAGACATGAACAGACACTTCTCCATAGAAGACATCCAGATGGCCAACCGACACATGAAAAAGTGCTCCACATCACTCATCATCAGGGAAATACAAATCAAAACCACAATGAGATACCACCTCACACCTGTCAGAATGGCTAACATTAACAACTCAGGCAACAACAGATGTTGGCGAGGATGTGGAGAAAGAGGATCTCTTTTGCATTGTTGGTGGCAATGCAAGCTGGTGCAGCCACTCTAGAAAACGGTATGGAGGTTCCTCAGAAAACTAAAAATAGAACTACCCTACGACCCAGCAACTGCACTACTAGGCATTTATCCAAGGGATACAGGTGTGCTGTTTCAAAGGGACACATGCACCCCCATGTTTATAGCAGTACTATCAACAAAAGCCAAAGTATGGAAAGAGCCCAAATGTCCATCTATGGCTGAATAGATAAAGAAGATGTGGTATATATGTACAATGGAGTATTACTCGGCAATCAAAAAGAAGGAAATCTTGCCATTTGCAACTACATGGATGGAACTGGAGGCTATTATGCTAAATGAAATTAGTCAGTCAGAGAAAGACAAAAATCATATGACTTCACTCATATGAGGACTTTAAGAGACAAAACAGATGAACATAAGGGAAGGGAAACAAAAATAATATGAAAACAGGGAGGGGGACAAAACAGAAGAGACTCATAAATATGGAGAACAAACAGAGGGTTACTGGAGGGGTTGTGGGAGGGGGGTGGGCTAAATGGGTAAGGGGCATTAAGAAATCTACTCCTGAAATCATTGTTGCACTATATGCTAACTAATTTGGATGTAAATTTTTAAAAATAAAAAAATTAAAAAAAAAATTTGACCAGGGTCTCATCATGTAGGAGTTCCTTATATCGTTCTTACATTAAAAAAAAAAAAAAAAAAGGTATTTGTACTTTTTAAATGTTTATTTATTTTTGACAGAGAGAAAGAAGAAGGAAGGGGCAAAGAGAGAAGGGGACAGAGGATTCAAGGCAGGCTCTGTGCTGACAGTGGAGAGCCTGATGCGGGGCTCGAAATTGCAAATGGGGAGATTATGACCTGAGATGAAGCCAGATGCTTAACCAAAACTGAGCTACCTAAACACCCCAAAAAATAAATTTTTTTAAATATCAGTTTCATTGGCTTCATGAAATCCTACATCTTTTGTAACATTTTTAATTTTTCTTGGCAATCAATTTGCATCATGGCTATTAGTTTATTAGAATGAAAAGAGATGCTATTTAGTCACTGGATTAGAATAAACATTAGTATTAAATGGAGATGATGCCTGAATGCAGATTAATTTTGATTATTTTTGCATTAGGATGAATTCTATCTCCTTACACATTCTGTACCTGTGGAACCACATCTTATTAACTCTTATATTGCCTCTTTAAATACTCATCATAAACCTTTGCTGCAAGTCATATTATTACCCTCTTTTGCAGATGATGAAAATGAAGTTTATTTTTTATTTTATTTTTTATTTTTTTTTCAACGTTTATTTATTTTTGGGGGGACAGAGAGAGACAGAGCATGAACGGGGGAGGGGCAGAGAGAGAGGGAGACACAGAATCGGAAACAGGCTCCAGGCTCTGAGCCATCAGCCCAGAGCCTGATGCGGGGCTCGAACTCCCGGACCGCAAGATCGTGACCTGGCTGAAGTCGGACGCTTAACCGACTGCGCCACCCAGGCGCCCCGAAAATGAAGTTTAGAGATGAGATGTGATATAATAAGAAGTACATATTGAGTCTTCATCCCTGGATCCTAGCATGGAGTTTCTAAAACTCTCATAACTTCCTCTAAAACTCTCATAACTCTCATGCTTCCTTAAAGGAACATCTGTTGTTATTCCTAAGCCCCTCATACCATTCCTCAGGCCAAGATACCGAGGTGACTCCTGAAGGATGGGAGCTAGCTGACACAGGAACCAACCAGGCAGTTTTGGGGCTGAACTCTGAGCCACACTCCCACCCTCAAGGGAGGGGAGCAGGGCTGGGGAATGAGTTATTCACCAATGGCCAATGACTTAATCAATCATGCCTACATTAACAGAAGCTCCATAAAAACCCTAAAACAAATAGATTTAGCGAGTTTCCAGGTTGGTGCACATACCACATGCTGAGAGGGTGATGCACCCCAAATTCCACAAGGAGAGAAGCTCCTGTGCTCAGGATACTTCCAGACCTCGCCCTAAGTGCCTCTGCATCTGGCTGTTCATCTGTATCCTTTATAATATCCTTTATAATAAACCACTAATAGTTAAGTAAAGCTTCCCTGAGTTCTGTGAGCCATTCTAGCAAATTATCAGACCCCAGGAGAGAGTCAGAACCCACGATTTACAGCCAGTCAGTCAGAAGTACCAGACTTGAGATTGGCATCTAAAGTAGAGGACAGTGGGGCGCCTGGGTGGCACAGTCGGTTAAGCGTCCGACTTCAGCCAGGTCACGAACTCGCAGTCCGTGAGTTCGAGCCCCGCGTCAGGCTCTGGGCTGATGGCTCAGAGCCTGAAGCCTGTTTCCGATTCTGTGTCTCCCTCTCTCTCTGCCCCTCCCCCGTTCACGCTCTGTCTCTCTCTGTCCCAAAAATAAATAAAAAAACATTGAAAAAAAAAATTTATAAAAAAAAATAAAAAATAAAATAAAGTAGAGGACAGTGGTGTAGGTCTGAGCCCTTAACCTAGGGCGTATGAACTAATTCCAGGAAGTGTCAGAATTGAATTAAAGTGTAGGACACCCAGTTGATATCCACAGGGAAGTGGAGAAACGCCTGGTGTGGAAGACCCACACATCCGGTGGGAGAAGTGTTGTAAGCAGAGGAACAGTTTTCCTTAGGTTAAAGGAAATAGGTTAAATAGTGTGGTCACAGAGCTACTAAGTGACACAGCTGGGCTTTGGAGCCAAATGAACTCTAGAACCTATACCCTAAATAATACCAAAATGAACAAAATTAAAGCTATCTCATTCTCTTATATTTATAACACAGATGTATGCTTTTTTTTTTTAATTTTTTTTTTCAACGTTTATTTTTTATTTATTTTTGGGACAGAGAGAGACAGAGCATGAACGGGGGAGGGGCAAAGAGAGAGGGAGACACAGAATCAGAAACAGGCTCCAGGCTCTGAGCCATCAGCCTAGAGCCCAACGCGGGGCTCGAACTCACAGACCGCGAGATCGTGACCTGGCTGAAGTCGGACACTTAACCGACTGCACCACCCAGGCGCCCCAGATGTATGCTTTTTAATAGCAATAGAGAGTTGGGAGAATAACAAGAATTGTCACATGAATTCTCACCTGCGTCTGCCTCATCGCCCGTTCCACTCGGCGTGTGCTTCCTCTCTCAAGTTTCGTCCGGAGGATCAAGGCTGATGTCTGAATGGCCCAAAACTTTGGTTGTGAAAGCAAAAACTGTCACAAGAGGGGAAAAAAAAAAAAAACACAAAAAGAAGGGATAAGCTCAGTGATCGCTCTCTGATTAGTACAAAACTCATTCTTCCAAAAATATCAGAATACAACTGGAGATTTGAAAATCTTCTCTGTAAAAAATAAGAATAAAACATGCTGTCAAGTATTTTTGTGAAGAGTGTGTTCATTTGAGCAGTCATTACTTAACCTAGTGGATCCAATCTATTGAATAAATCCCTTAAGGAACAAATCAAAATCTTTCCAGATAAAACAGTGGGCAGAGTATATCACAACAGGAATTAATAAGTCCTTTATTTCCTGAGTTATTTAAAAAATGTGAGAAAATAAACCACCTAAAAATATCCTTCTCAAATTTGAAATAAATTTTTAAAAATCACCCAAACTCAAACATAAAAACAAACCATTAGAAATCTCGTAACTTTTCACTTAAAAAATATCCTAATTCACACATGCAAATGTAAATCAAACTTTAAGTACACAGAATGCCTAAGAATTAAGTTGTTCACTTAAAGGCAAAAGATCTTTCTTTCTACACATATTACAGAAAACAATACTAAAATGTATGAGAATGCTTTCTGGCCTTGGTTAGGGTAGTGAGTCTCCGATTTAGTTAAAATTCTTTCCTAGAGGGCGCATCTTAACAAAGACTGGCCTAAAACAAAACCTCAAATATACAAGTACTGGGTCCTAACCCCAGAAAGCTGTGACTGCCAAGCATTCAGAGAATGGAGTAGAAACCACTGAATATGACAACAGATGTACTGGGAAAAAATAAAAGTTCTAGGTGGGTGAAATGGGCAAAATGTATGACAATGAGAATGCATTAGGCGCTACTTGATGTAACGAACACAATTTTCACTCTGCTCCTGATCTAGAATCCAATACTGTCTCCCCATGATCATTCACAACTGTAACTTTCAGTCAAGATTGCTGCAAAACAAGGGAAAATGCTTATTTGTCTGCCAGCTGACCATATCCTTGATCATTTGCTTGTTTCCAAAAGTCAGTGTAGAAAACACCCTAGTTAATTAAGAATCCAATCAATCATTCAAAACCAAGCTGCAGGTTAGAAGCACCTGAGAAGCTTTTGCCTTGTTTTGTTTTTTAAGTAAATCAGATCTCTGAGAGCAGGATCTGGCAAAAGTGTTTTTTAAAACACTCCCCAGGTCATTCTAAACTGTAGCCAAGTTTAGGAACCACTAAGATACACAACTATTTATCTTTGGTCAAATTCATTTATAACTCCAAATTCTCATTAGAAGTTAGCAGGAAGACCTTCCATGAGCACCCTGTGAGCTAACTGCCGGCCCCTTTAGGCATTTGAATTTTCAACTCCAAATCAAGACCAACTCCCTTACAATAAAAAGGAAAAGAAAGCCCCAAAGGGTTCGACCACTTGCTCTAAGCCACACATTTATTAGTAGCAAAAGCAGATTCTAATATCTGGCCTCTTGGTCTCCGGAACAACATCTTTATCTTGTTTTTTCAACATGCTCTCCAGACACGATTACCTCCTGGAAATGATGACACTACCCAGGAAAGAGTGGTAGAGCAACATGAGTGGAGGACACAGTAAGGAAGGCTGGGACACTGCTTTGCTAAGGGGGAGTGGGAAGAGGAGTGAACAAAAGCTCCACGAATAAGGGCGGAGGAGAATCAACAGAATGGGGTCTCACCAAAGTGTGTTCATTCATGGATTCACATGAGCACCCACTCTGTGCAAGGCCGTGTGCACAGGCCGCACAGACAAACTAGCAAGCAAGACAGACAAAGCGGCTGCCCTCACAGAATCTACTTTCTAATGCAACATCTATTAGGTAATCTTATCCTTCTATAACTAACTGTGCAAATTATTTTATCCCCTTGAAATATGCTTTACCAGATTAATCTATACCCTTATCTCAGCCTTCAGTAACTAAAATCTGCAAAAAGAATGGCTTCATCAACATAAATAGGTGTATGTGGCACTATAAAGAGATACACGATGAATTATAAAAGACATAAAAAACCACTTAAAATGTGTAACATTACTTGATCTCAAGAATTTTCAAAGGAATGAACTCTTCATCAAGTGAATCTGCAAAGTGATTCTACAACCCACAATGGGTCGCATCACTGCATTTTTTTCTCTTCACCTTATTAAAGGGACTGTCTCTGTAACCCTGTGACAGGATGGAAGAGTGCTGAGGGAAGGGCTCTGGAGAATAGCACGAACATTCTCCAAGCCAGCCAGAGCTTGCTCAGAATCCCAGCTTCACCATGTGAGGTGACCGGATGGGTGACCTTGGGAAGTTACTTGACCTCCTCTCTAAAACAGCAGTGGCGACTCCCATGTCTCACGGGTTGTGAAGATTAAATATGAATAGGTAAAGCTTAGCAAGCCTCTGAGTATCCACAGAAGTGGCCCCCTCCAGGATTTCTCCTCCTGTGATACCTTCTCTCACCCCTAACAGAAAGTCACCATCCAGAGTGAACACAGGTTGATGACACTAACCTCTGATAGGGTTCAGGGAATGGTTTCGCCAAAACATGGCACCTGGGCATATTGAATATTTTAAGCCCAAGGAGTCTGAGAAACAGCAGAAGCAGGAAGATCACTCCGACCTTCCCCCTGCCCCTCTGCCCTGAAACAGGTCATAAAACCCTCAAGGTGAGAGATATCCTACCTACACCCAGAAGAAAGGAGCATCCTTTACACTCACTCTTCGACCTTGCACACTCCTCCATGATGCCCACTCTTCATCAGACCGAGCATAAAATACTCAGATTGAACTTTTTCAGGTCTTCTTTTCCTTATGAAGCCCCCCATGTCACAAAAAAACCTATACTACATAAATCTGTGTGCTTTTCTCCCGTTAACCCGTCAGGTTAATTTGCAGACCCAGCCCTAAAAAGGTGGAAGGAAACCTGTCCTCCCCTACAGCTTCCAACCGCACTGACCACTTTGTCAATGGTGTGTCAGGACACAGATCAGCTCAGGCCATGGGCTTGTCAGAGTTAAAGCCCAGCTTTAAGGTTTGCACACCAAGTAGGGGAGATATTTTCCTGAGAGAAACAAAATCAGACTGTTTTCTGTGCTGGCATGAGAACAAGAGTTTGCCTGAGACTTTTATGCGAAGGTCAAGCAAAACATTCTCACTAAACACCGAGAATAAAATGCAATCTGACAAACAGACATTTGAAAAGCTTTAAAGAGGGAACTGGCTGGATAATGGTATCACTGAAGAATGCATATATCGTGTATCTGTTTGGCCGGGAGATATAAAGACTTGGTTGGGAAAGTCTTTCTAAAAGGACGTAACTGCAGATAGGCTGTGTTTAATATATTTTATAGAACACTGCTGCCCACAAGGTAAGTCGATCGTAATTAGGTAAAGAAAAAGAAAATTAAATGGGGGATATACACTATAATGCTCTGCCGACTTTGGAAGAAAATGTTATTTTTAAGACATTTCTGATCTAATAGTATAGCAAGCAAACCCAGTGGAGAGAGCACCCACCTAACCATCCAAGCAGCAGGCTGGCCAGTGAGGACTCAAGCTAGTCTGTGCAGATGGACAGGCAGGGCTGACCCAGGATCTCCACCACATCCCGGACAGGAATTAACCTTAATTCCACCCAATTTAGGACCTGAGAATGACCACTGCCTCGTATTGGATCTGCCTCACCCTTTGGGGGTCAGCTCAAACGTCACCTCCTGGGAGAGCCTTTCTCAACCATCTTCCTGCATATCTCTGTCTGCATCCCATGATTCTCTGCCGCTGCATCCAGGTTGGCTCCTTCAGGGCAGAGGCCCCAGCTATTCCGTCCACTAGTGCCTTACCTACAGCCTGGCACACTGCAAGTACTCAAAGAAAGAGATAAAGGGGAAGAAAAAGGAATTTTTTTTCTCTGTCATCATTTACACAGAGGCAAAACATTATGTACAAAGGTGCTTCTTCTGAAACAGAAATGTAAATGAACAGTGACTGGAGCTTATGAAAATCACCTGTTACATTTCTTTTTCTGAACAGAATTGGGAAAATACTCTCCCCCAATGACACAACATAGTAAATAATAATTGGGTACCATGAAATAATATTTTTATCACTATAATCCAGGTATACTGTGGCTTATATAGGTTTTGTGAAGCAGCTCAGAAACCTGAACTTTAAAGTATTTTTTTCTTTATAACGATATGCTCCAAATGCCAAATAAAAAAAGCTTACATGGGCGCCTGGGTGGCTCAGTCAGCTAAGCATCCGACTTCAGCTCAGGTCATGATCTCGCAGTTTTGTATGTTCGAGCCCCACGTCAGGCTCTGTGTTGACAGCTCTGAGCCTGGAGCCTGCTTCCAATTCTGTGTCTCCCTCTCTCTCTGCCCCTCCCCTGCTCACGCATGCTCTCGCGCTCTCTCTCTCTTTCAAAAAATAAACATTTAAAAAAATTGTTTTAATAGAAAGAAAATAAGTCATTGCTAAATTGTGGTATGCAACATATTTTTAAAGAAGAGGCATGGCAAAGTGGAAAAATATACTGAAAAAAGGAACTGGATCCTAGACCAGACTCTCCAACAATTAGCTGCATAACTCCTGGGAAAGGTACTATTTTTAGACCTCATTTTCCTCATGTATACAATGATGGGATTTGATTTAATGGTCTCTAAGGTTACTTTTAGCTATGATCTTTTAATAAAATTCCATTTCTTTTATAGCAAATAAGGTGCCAAATAATTCATTACGATACTTTGTAAATATCTAGAAATTAAGCTGTTTCCTAAACTAGCTTGGGTTGCTCTACCTTCCCAGACATTCTCTAAATGCCCTTAAATAAATGGATTAACTTCTTGACCTAAGATGTATCTTAGCTATAAAGGGGGGGGGGGGGGGGAAGGACTAAAAGATGATCAAAGCTTATTTCACCTCCAAAATTCTGTCATAAGGAAGGGAAAACAATGACATGAATTCCCAAGTTCATCTTTGTCGAATTATGGTTAAGTTTTTAAATTAACATTAATTTGGTTGTAATTATTATAGACTTCATATTCACTACTCCACAAATAGGTTATTAAAAGCTAATGAAAGTTCTTTACTATCCAACTTAAAAGTACTTGAGAACAGCTAAACTTCTCAGATGCCAAAAATTAGTAAAATAAAGGAAGATGTTGACAAATACCAAATAGTGACTCATCAGATCATGAACAGTGGGGTGTCTTATATAAAAGAGGTTTTATTTTTTTATTTTATTTAAAAAAAAAATTTTTTTTCAACGTTTATTTATTTTTGGGACAGAGAAAGACAGAGCATGAACGGGGGAGGGGCAGAGAGAGAGGGAAACACAGAATCGGAAACAGGCTCCAGGCTCTGAGCCATCAGCCCAGAGCCTGACGCGGGGCTCGAACTCACAGACCGCGAGATCGTGACCTGGCTGAAGTCGGACGCTTAACCGACTGCGCCACCCAGGCGCCCCTAAAAGAGGTTTTAAATAAGGACAGTTTCAGCACTGATAGGAAGCAATGAGAGACTGAATATACAGTACCTAAATATAGGCTGATAAAATTTTTTACTAGCCTAGGATTCTAGCTACCAATTATTTATGTGAGCAAAAACCAAAATACATTAGAGATTAACAGATTATGAAGTTTTAATGACTGTTCCATGTTCATGGCAGACACTTCACTATATCTTTGTATGGGTAAGAAAATCTGGGCATTAAAAAAAAATCCTCAAAACACTAAATATAGGATTACACATGATCCAGAAATTTTATTTCTGGATATATGCCCAAAAGAATTGAAAGGAGGGACTTGAATAGATAATTGCATACCAATGTTCATGGCAGTGTTATTCGCAATAGCTAAAAGGGAGAAATAACTCACATATTCACTGACAGAAAAATGAATAAAACAAATTTGGGAGATACATACAAAGATTTATATATAAATTTCCTTATGTATAAAGAAATATTATTCAGCCGTAAAATGGAAGGAGGTTCTGATAGACACTACGACATGGGTGAACCCTGACGACCTTATGCTAAGTGAAATAAGCCTGACACAAAAGGACAAATATTTTATGACTGTGTGAGGTACCTAGAATAGTGAAACGCATAGAGACATAAAACAGAATGGCAACTGCCATTCTAGGGCGAAGAAAGTATGAGAAGCTAGTGTTTAATGGGACAGAGTTTCAGTTTGGGGTGATAAAAAAATTCTGGAGGTGGAAAGTGCTGATAACTGCAGAACAGTGTAAATGTCCCTAATATCACTGAACAGTATACTTAAAAATTATTAAAAGAGTAAATATTAGGTTAAGAAAAATTTATGACAATATAAAAAGGATATATTTTACAAAATCATTACTTACAAGGTCCTTAAAAAGAACAGTCTTACATTCAAGTTCAGTGTTGCTAAAGACTTAAAAAGAAAACCTAAGACAAAAAAATAAGCTCAAACTACTATTTCACTGTTTCCTTTTCTAAAGTCACTAATGGTATTTGGATGAAACATCTTATATACGTATTCAACATCTCCCAAATTTCAGAATTTGTCTCACAAAAAAGCTGGGCTATTTTAGTGCATGAAAATATGTCTCTGTATAATTAAGTTATAGTAAACACTCTATTTTTAATCTTCTCAGTTTCTATTTCCTCAAAAAAATACATTTTTTGAGGATATCAAATACTATACATTGCTAATTCTTACAATCTCTATTTTGCTTCTAATATTTCACTTATTTCTCGGAAATGTTCTGTAAATTTCTAAATATTTGTATCTAAAGTTGGCTCTAAATAAGAGAAATTACTACAAGGCTGATAACAGGAGAGTCAGCTTCTTGTTCTGAGGGAAATACAGTTACAACTCAACTGTAAAAGCCTGGACAACAGTGGTTTTTTTGTTTTGTTTTGTTTTTAGGAATTTACTTTAATCACCCTATGCCCATCATGACAAGTGCCCTCCTTAATCCCCATCACCTATTTCACCCACCCACTCCCACCTCCCCTCTGGTAACCATCAGTTTGTTCTCTAAAGTTAAGACTGTTTCTTGGTATGCCTCTCTTTTTTCCCCTTTTCTCATTTGTTTCTTAAATTCCATATGAGCGAAATCATACGGTATTTGTCTTTCTCTGACTGACTTACTTCAGTTAGCATTATATTCTCTAGCTCCATCCATGTCATGGCAAATGACAAGATTTCATTCTTTTTTATGGCTGAATAATGTCCATCTATATCTATATCTATACATATCACTTCTTTATCTGTTCATCTATTGATGGACGTGGGATGCTTCCATGGTGTAACTACTGTAAATAATGCTGCTATAAACATAGGGTTTATGTATCCCTTTAAATTAGTGTTTTCATATTCTTAGGGTAAATACCCAATAGTGCAATTGCTAGCTTGTAGGGTAGTTCTATTTTTAACTTTTTGAAGAAACTCCATACTGCTTTCCAGAGTGGCTGCACCAGTTTGCACTCCCACCAACAGTGCACGAGCGTTCCTTTTACTCCACATCCTTGCCAACACCTGGTGTTTCTTGCATTTTTTATTTTAGCCATTCTGACAGGTGTGAGGTCATAGCTCTTTGTAGTTTTGATTTGCACTTCTCTGATGACAAATGATGTTGAGCATCTCTTCATGTGTCTGTTGGCCATCTCTATGTCTCTTTTAGAGAATTGTCTGTTCATGTCTTCCACCCATTTTTAATTGGACTATTTGTTTTTGGGGTGCTGAGTTTTAGAAGTTCTTTATGTACTTTGGATAGTAACCCTTTATCAGATAGGTAATTTTCAAATATCTTCTTCCATTCTGTAGGCTGCCTGTTTTGTTGTTTCCTTTGCTGCGCAGAAGCTTTTTGTTTTGTAGTTCCAATAGTTTATTTTTCCTTTTATTTCCCTTGCCGAAGGAGACATATCTAGAAAGATGTTGTTACGGCTGATGTCAGAGAAATTATTGCCTGTGCTCTCTTCTAGGATTTTTATGCTTTCAGGTCTCATGTTTAGGTTGTTAATCCATTTTGAGTTTATTTTTGTGTATGGTGTAAGAAAGTGGTCCAGTTTCTTTCTTTTGCATGTCGCTGTCCAGTTTTCCCAACACCATTTGTTAAAGAGACTTTTTCCCTTTGGATATTCTTTCTTGCTTTGCTGAAGATTAATTGACCCTAAAGATGTGGGTTCATTTCTGGGTTTTCTATTCTGTTCCATTAATCTATTGTCCACTTTCGAACCAGCACGATACTGTTTTGATTACTATAGCTTTGTAGTAGTCCAGAACTGTGATGCCTCCAGCTTTGCTTTGCTTTTTCAACATTGCTTTGGCTATCTGGGGTCTTTTGTGGTTCCATTTTAGGATTGTTTTTCTGGTTCTGTGAAAATGATAGGGATTGCATCAGATGTATAGATTGCTTTGGGTAGTATAGTCATTTAAAATATTTGTTTTTCCGGGGCAACTGAGTGGCTCAGTCGGTTAAGCGTCCAACTACAGCTCGGGTCATGATCTCACGGTTCATGAGTTCGAGCCCCATGTTGGGCTCTGTGCTGACAGCTCAGAGCCTAGAGCCTGCTTCAGATTCTGTGTCTCCCCCTCTCTCTGCCCCTCCCATGCTCATGCCCTGTCTCCCTCTGTCTCTCAATAATAAATGTCAAAAAAATTTTTTTAATATTTTTTTTTCCACTCCATGAGCATGGAATGTCTTTCCATTTCTCTGTGTCCTCTTCAATTTCTTTTATCAGTGTTCTACAGTTTTCAGAGTACAGGTCTTTCACCTCTTTGGTTAGGTTTATTCCTAGGTATCTTATTATTTTTGGTAGAATTGTAAATGGGATTGTTTTCTTAATTTCTCTTTCTGCTGCTTCATTATTGGTGTACAGAACTGCCAGATTTCTGTAGATTGATTTTGTGTCTGTGACTTTACTGAATTCGTTAGTATCATGTCACGGGCACACAGTGAAAGTTTTACCTCTTCCTTACTGATCTGGATGCCCTGACAACGGTTCTTCAGTAGGATTTTATTCATCCTGCAGGAGAGCAAGCTGCCGTCTTTCTGAAGGCAAGGAGCACACCAACACCCTTAAAATTTCCCTTAAAATGGAAATCACTCAAAACCCAAATTAACCTGTGATCATTTCCCCTAAGCTTTCTGGTAGTGCTCAACCTGCCGATGCACAGCTTAGCCACTCGCCCTTAAAAAGGCACAGATATTATTATGCTAAAGTCTGATATGTACAGCTGGCACTGGCAAACAGCTGATGTGCACTGGCAAACAGCTGATGTGCACAGCAGCAAGCTTCCCCTTGCACAGATACTCAATTCATTAGAATTCTTCCCAAGTAATACAAACCCATCTATGTCCCTCTATGTTTAAACCATGTCCTTGTAGACTTCAGGGTATCTGGCAGCTCCATCCTGATATTTGGTGAAATATTTAAACAGCATTAAGTTGAAAATAACTGCTTATACATTACTGTTAGAACAGCATACTGTTCTATCTCTGTTGTACGAGAGAAATCCTTACAACCAAAAATGTTACATTTATTTGTCTTTGTTAAGATAAACAAAATCGGGCGCCTGGGTGGCTCAGTCGGTTAAGTGTCTGACATTGGCTCAGGTCATGATCTCACAGTTTGTGAGTTCAAGCCTCGCGTTGGGCTCTGTGCTCACAGCTCAGAGCCTGGAGCCTGCTTCAGATTCTGTCTCCCTCTCTCTCTGCTCCTCCCCTGCTCATGCTCTGTCTGTCTCTCTCTCTCAAAAATAAACATTAAACCGTATAGAATCTAGATACATGGCAAAAATGTGTTGTGAGAATAAGCTTTGATTGATGCTTCTGAGTTTTTTTGCAAGAAACTGTCACTTTTTTCATATAGTCATGAGTAGGTCATCCTGCATTTTAATGCTTTTCTAGCATTGATAGGTTTAAAGAAATAAATCAGATTATTCCCAAGCAAAGCACTAATGTAAACAATAAGTTTGGAAGTTCATAGTTTATCTTCACATAGATTACATGGAAGAGAGATTCAAACACTTAATACATCCACACAAGAAAGTGGAATGAAATTATTCACAGTCAGAAAGAAATTATTTTATTTTTTAGTTTATTTATTTTGAGAGAGACAGAGAGATTGTGAGTGAGGAAGGAGCAGAGAAAGAGGGAGAATCTCAAGCAGGCTCCACACCTCAGTATAGAGCCTGTGTGGGGCTCGAACTCATGAAATCGTAAGATCATGACCTGAACCAAAATCAAGAGCCGGACACAATCGACTGAGCCACCTAGGCGCCCCAGAAAGAAATTGTTTTTATAAAAGAGATTCTAGTTTGCTTAAAATGTGCTGAGAAAGGGTGCTTTGTTAACATTCATTTTCTTAAAAAATACTCTTCTTTCAGAATATTCAAAGAATGACCATTGCAACTCATCTGACCATGAATGTCAATGCCCTATGGGACTCTTTCCATGTATTTTTCAGTTTGATGTGGTGAAGAAATGGCTAATAATCCAATTTTTCCATTAATTAAAGCACTGCTTTTAGGGGTGCCTGGGTGTCTCAGTCAGTTAAGCATCTGGCTCTTGATTTCAGCTCAGGTCATGATCTCATGGTTTGTGAGATCAAGCCATGTCGGGCTCCATGTTTGCCGCATGGAGCCTGCTTGGGATTCTCTGTCTCTCTCTTTGCCTCTCTCTCTCTCTCTCTCTCTCTCTCTCTCTCTCAAAAATAAACTTTAAAAAAAAGTTAAAAACAAATATTGTTTATACAATTTATATAAGTGCACAGTGAATTTTCACAGACCGAACAGACATATGTAACTGGCGCTCAGATCAAGAGACATTACCAGATTCCTACTGTCCCCTTTGTGCTCTGTTCTGGTCACTCTCCTGCCCCTCTGCCAGGGTAACCACTGTCCTGACTTGTAACCCCAGAAGTCAGTGTGCATGCTTTTCTACTTTATACAAATATAATCACAGAGTATTCCTTTGGATCTGGTTTCTTCTGCTCCACATTATTGTGAAAGATTCATCCACAGAGTTGTAGAATATTCATGTTATTGTCACATAATATTCCATTACATGATAGTTTATTTAACCATCATATCACTAATGGGCATCTATGCAGTTTCCACTTTGGGGCTGATACAAGCGTGCTATGGACATTCTAGATGAACTACCAGCATGTGTGGTTCACACACTCTGAGACATGTTCTTCAGGTGAACATGCACCAGTATTTCTGCAGACTATATACTTAAGAGTAGAATTGCTATGTCATAGAGCATGAAGACATTTAGCTTTCCCAGTTCCTGCCAATCTTCTAAAAGGTTATTCCCCTCCACACTCTTACTAGAAATATTAGAGAGCTCTTGTTGCTTCACATCCTTGCAACACTCAACACAGTCTATTCTGAGTTTGAGCCATTCAGGTGGGTATGTAGTAGTATTTCATTATGGTTTTAATTTGCACTTCTCTGATGACTCATAAAGTTCGGCACCGTTTAACTATGTTAATGACCATTTAATGCTTCTTCATTAAGTCCTATTGAAGTCCTTTGTTTTTTCTATTGGGTTGTCAGAATTTTTCTTAATAATTTGTTAACTATTTATATTTCCTGAACACAAGTACTCTTTTTGTTGGAAGAGGATATTATTTATATTCTTGACAAACATTCGTGTAACACATACAACATGCTGGCAAGGCACCAGCCTAAGGGCTTTACAAATATTAATGGTATCTTTTGATAAAGAGAAATGTTTAATATTAACATAGTCCAATTTATCGTTTTTGTTTTATGGTTACAGCTTCATTGTACTGTTTGTCCTAAGGTCACAAAGATGTTCCCCTGTGTTTTTTTCCTCTAAAAGTTTTACATTTTTGTTTTTCACTTTTATAAATTCAGTCTGGAATTGATTTTTGTATATACAGTATGACATAGGGGTTAAGACAGCTTTCTTAGATATGGATATAAATCATCTAATACCATTTATTGAAAAGCCTACTCGTTTCCATTGTACTGCAATGCCAACTTCATCATAAATCAGATGAACCGTGTCCGTATGGATCTGTTTCTGGACTCTATTTGTTCTACTGGTTGTTTCGTATTTTCTTATGTCAAAATGTCTTAATTCAATGCTTCTCAAACTTCGAAGTGCGTAAGAATAACGTAAAGAAATTGTTAAAACACAGACTCTCTGACCTCAACCCCAGAGATTCTGATTCAATAAGGGGTTGAGATGGAGTCGGAGAAACTGCATTTCTAACAAGCTACCAGGTGATGCCGATGCTGCCAGTCCAAGGACCGCCATATGGTAAGCAATGATCTGGATAATACAGTTTTATAACAGGGCTTGGTATCTGGCAATGTAAGTACGCCAGCTCAGTTCTCCATGTCTGCCTTAGTGAGTCTTAGCCCTTTACATTTCCACATGAATTTTAAAGTCAGCATGAATTCCACAAAACCAAAAAACAACAGCAACAACTACTAAAACCACAAAAAATCAAAACTCAGGGATTGTGTTAGGGATCACATTCATTATATAGGTCCACTCAAGAAGACTTGAAATTTTCAAATGCTGAGTGCTCAATGATAGCAGATGCCCCATTGGGTTAAGCCTTCACTGATTTCTCTTAATAATGTTTTACAGATTTTAGTACAGAGGTCCCGTAAATCTTCTGATAGATTTATTTCTTGAAACTTCCTGTCTATGACATTATTGCAGGTGCTATCTTTTTTCCTCTTTTTAATGTTTTTTAAAATTGTGGTAAAATACGTAGAACATAAACCTTAGCACCTTAACCATTTTTATGTGTACAGTAAAGTACATTTACATGGTGGTTCAGCTGATGTCCAGGATTCTTTTCATCTCGCAACGGAAACCCTGTACCAATAAACATCCCCAACTCTCTGCCCCTGGAAACCACCACTCTCCTTTCTGTTTCTGTGAATCTGACTATTCAAAGTACTTCAGGTAAGTGGAATCGTACAATTGTATACGCTGTCTTTTTTAAGTCCATTTATTTTTACTTGGAGTCTACAAATTCAAGTAATTTGATGAAACATCACCCCATGGAAGTATGACATATGCTGGTTAAAAATACAGTATAAAACAAACAAACAAAAAAGAACCTTAAGAAATTTGGTATGTTCAACTAGCAGACCTTTGAGAATCAGGACACTGAAGAATGTTGTGTCATTTGCAACCAGACATTTGTATATGAAATGGAATACTCGCTACTTGTGCACTTCAGGGCAAGGGTCAGAAACCACCGAAATGTGAGTGATAACATTTGCATGGCTGTTTTAAGAAAAGCTCTCTCGTTTCTCAACTCTCATTGACCAAAATCTATGAAAGGCGATTCACTGATCCAGTAAGCTTTTGTAAGTGTATAATTTTCATGTACTCTTTACAATATTACTTATTAGTAACATGACTTATTAATACTTATATCATAAATTTGTAATATATACTCTAAATATTTACTATGACTATGAAAGTTGAAATCAACTCTAGTAATATCTAGTAATATCTTCTGCTTACAGTTACAGTGTTTTATAAAAGCGAGAGAATCAATCCACTTCAGCAAGTGCTGAAAAGCAGGTATTTTGAGAGCAAAAGGAAGGCTGTTCCGCATGCCTCAGCAGGCGCTTATCACTTTAAGATACACCACCTGGGCTGGTGCTCAGACTCACACTAAAAAAGGACCTGTAATAATCCAACACCTAACGAAACTCAGCTAACAGTGTGAAATGAAAAAGCCAATGAATACCACCCTAAATCACGCTAAAAAAGTAAATCTTACTATGATACGCTATGTATACAGGCATCATTTTACATAGCTGGCAATCCCACTACGTGAAACACTGCCACCATTCCCAGAAAAGTAGCAAAGAAAATTTTGTAACACCCTCAAAGAAACTCTGGAGTGTTGTTTCTATTAAAAACAAATTTCCTTTTCATTCTTATCACTGCATGTTTCCAATAATCTTCTTCCAGAGGTCACTGGGGTCCTTTACATGACAGCCAGCTGGTCTGCTCCTTTAAATGTGAAGGAAGGAGCTTTTAGATAGCTGCTTTTCTGCACATAAATCAAAGCCTACTCAGCGTTCTCTTTGTGGGTCCATAATTGTCTGGCTACACTCAAGCCAAATCAGATGGTGCCTATCCAGGTCAGGCTGACCTTACAAAAGCAAGGAACAAAGAAATACTATAAAAAGCAGAAGTATTCCCCCTTCCATAATGAACTATTCAAAACCGCATCCATTGTTAAATTCAGTATCAAATGACAGTAAGTTTAGAATTCTAAATTTAGTCTATAAATTATCCCCAGAAGGAGAACTACAGTCCAAATTCCCAGGCCTTACTCCAGAGGCCATTTAAAATCTGTCACAAATCTGTTTTCCCCCAGGTCTCACTAATGCCCTAACCAAATCTTCCAACCCAGCTAACTGAACCCAGTACAATTCACCCTTCCCATCTCCTTGCCTTTGCCCTTGCTATCACTCCATCTAGACCCCAGCTGTCTTTCAAGGCCTGACTCAAATCTTCCCTTAGTGAACAAAGCCTTCTTTGCTCTGTCCTAAATACTTTCTTTTTTTGAGCAGTTAGGGGATTTGTTTTTCTGTGCTATCAATTTGTAGTTTAAACTGCCTGGTATTGTCAATTATGTTTTCATAAGTTTATCTGACCTGAGCTAGATTAAAAATTCCTTGGGGCACCTGGGTGGCTCAGTTAGTTGAGCATCTGACTTTGACTCAGGTCATGATCTCACATCGTGGATTTGAGCCCCACATCAGGCTCTGTGCTGACAGCTCACAGCCTGGAGCCTGCTTCAGCTATGTCTCTCTCTCTCTCTGCTCCTACCCTGCTCACACTTGCGCGCGCTCTCTCTCTCAAAAATAAATAAAACATTAAAAAATTAAAAAAAAAATCCAGGAAGACAAGTCTTATGTTTTTATACCTTGATTTCTTCCATAATATCTAGGAGCATGCTTGGCAAATCCTGAGATTCCAAACCTCCTGTTACTACAATGCTCTCAAAGCTCTGTTCACTGCTCTGCAAATTTTCATATAGAAAGCAGACACCAGAGTGAGATCAAGCTGTTGGTCATGTGACTGCCTCAAAAAATAAAGACCTTCTACATTCTGGAGATGCCAGTTCATCAGCTCTACCAGATTCACCTTCCACACTGTCATGAGAAACAGACCTATTTAAAACACACAAACAATTTTAAAGCTGAATTTTTCATCCTTAAGCACCATGTTAATTCGTCACATCAGAAAGCCTAAGAACTTTCTTTAGTTTCAGTGATGGCCAAACGCATAAGCACAAAGACAGGAGTTTGAACAAGACTCCTTAATATCAAATATATTACCAACCTAGCTATAAGTCCTATATATTTCTCCTTCTCTGGGGACTGTGAATCCTACTAAGGGTTTTTCTTTCTTAAGTCTTTTTCTTCCATCTTCTATTAATCTTCCCCATCATCACTGATTCTGTTTCACACTAGCCTAATGAATGACAGTAACATTCACTTTATAAGTAAAATGTACACAGCGAAATCAGAACTGTTTATTCTTGAAAATGGTTTATCAGGGGCGCCTGAGTGGCTCAGTCAGTTGAGATCTGACTTCAGCTCTGGTCATAATCTCATGGTTTGTGGGTTTGAGCCCTATGCCAAGCTCTCTGCTCTCAGCGCAGAGCCTGCTTCAGATCCTTTGTCCCCATCTAGGCTCATGCTCTCTCTCTCTCTCTCTCTCTCTCTCTCTCTCTCTCTCCCTCTCTCAAAAAATTAAACATTAAAAAAAATTTTATCAAGTAACATTTAAATGATCTTCCCATTGCTCAAAATAATTTTTAGATATCATGTTTTTATTATTTAATACACACAGAAGATTATAAGTAGCTAAAGTTTAAGTTATAAAGTATAATAATATAAACACTTGTGAATCTGGGACTTTTTTTCAACTTTTCATTACATTTATAAAACCCACCCACATTGTTGCTTAGCTATAGTTAATTTATTTTCACTTCCCTGTTGTATAATATTTCACAACTGTCATATAAAATATTACAATTTGGGGGCGCTTGGCTGGCTCAGTCTGTAGAGCATGCAACTCTTGATCTCAGAGTTGTGAATTGAAGCCCCACATAGAGCTTACTTAAATAAATAAATAAATAAATAAATAAATAAATAAATAGATAGATAGATAGATAAATAAATAAATAAATAAATAAGAATAAGAATAAAATACCACAATTTATTTATCCTTTCTCCTATCAGCAAACATTTAGCTTGTTGCCAGTTTGTCTGCCATGATGACAAACATTACCATTATTAAACATTCATACGTGTATCTACTGATGGAGATGGAAGCATTTCTTAGGTATACTTCTAAGTCTGCAACTTCTGAAACACCTGTTACACACACCTTCCTGGTGTTTTATCACCTCTCTACGATGTGGATAAGCATGGGTTGCATTTTTTAAATTCTGGTTTTCACTTTCAAATTACTTGTAAAAGTTGTATTTTCCCTCTCCAATCATAAAAGTCTAAGAATAGAAGTTGTTCGACTACCTTTGTGATTAGTACATGCTTTACTTCTTTCAACATCCCCATAGCCAGTCTATATTATGAATCAGAAAACCACAATTTTTCCTTTAGCCTGCTTCTTGTCTTTGTTGACTCTCAGTCATGGTGGCTTGCTTTCTCTTCTCTGTTGATCTTTAACTGTGAGCTCATTGCTCAGTTTTAATTTGGGGCTGTTGATGTTTTCCTCCAAAGAAACTGGTTTCTGCTGCCACGCAAGCCACACCATGAATTTAGGATTCCTTCAGACTTGTTTGAGGGTCTTGGCTTAGTAGAACGTTCTGAAAGCACTATTAGGTCAGATAATTCCATTCCTCACAACTGCCACTGATCTCTGATCATGGGAGCCTCTGATCTCTGGCCCATGAGTCCCCCTTTTAATCTATATCTTTAGGTTTACTTCTTAATGCCTCCCTATTTCCTTCACTACTAAAGACAAGGTGGGGTAAGCCACAAGGTTGAAACCCAGTAAGAGACAGAGGCAGGTTTAAAGAAGTTTAACGGTGATTTGAACATGTCCCAGAAAGCTGGCTTATTATCTTCAACTCCAAATAGAAATGGTTAACTAGCCATGAGGTAGTGGTGGGCTTACTCATTTTCTGTATAGTTTTGTGCCAGAGGTTTTTTCCTTTAACTTTTCATTTTCAGATTTGTTTTTTTCAGAGAAGTTTCAAGGATAAGACATACAACAAATTCCTGTATACTCTTCAACTCTTTGATTGCCACACAATCAATAGTTTAATCTCCAGACCTGATATAGATTCTACTTGAATGGCATTTACAGACTTTAAAGAATTAAATTCTACTAATTAGCTATTTTTATATCCATTAACAGAGAAGTTGCTTGAAATTATGTATTCATACCTCATCGTATTTTAGAAGATGCCAATTACCTATGCTATTTTTATACACAAGTTTCCGGCCCAATGAATTGTTTGTTTTGTTTGTTGTTTCTGCTGACTCTTGATCATGAGGGGAGAAAAATTCAACTCAATAAATCAGTGACCTGTGTTAGGTGCTAAGGGTCAAAAGTACCACAAGTGGAGCTCTAAACAGTATATTCCTCCACCTGAATTTGGAGTTTCTTTTTTAATGTTTATTTATTTATTTTTGAGAAAGCAGGTCAGTACATTCAGGGGGGAGGGGCAGAGAGTGAGGGAGAGAGAGAATCCCAAGCAAGCTCTGCATTGTCAGTGCAGAGCCCAATGCGTGACTCCATCCCACAAACTGTGAGATCATGACCTGAGCCGAAATCAAGAGTTGGACGCTTAACTGACTGAGCCCCCCAAGAGCAACCTAGAGTTTCTTTTGAACAGTAGTTTCCAAAAATATTTGAGGGAAATTACCCTGATTTTGCCTTATATAAAAAAAAGTAAAATTGATGCTAAATGTGAACACTGAGCAACCTCCCTTTGGGAATTTGTTCTCCTACATTCTTTCCACTTAACACATCAGGTAGGCTGAGTATTTCGTGTTGTAGTTCTGAAATTGACGACCTATCTACACTGAAGTCAAAATCCATCTTAATAAACTCATCAATCTTAAATATTATAGTTCTAAATAACACCTACACATTTTCCCTTATTGAAATATATGACAGGCACAACAAAATAAACCCATTATTTGGCATAGACTTTGCTGTTTTCACAAATGTATACACCTATGCAACAACCATGAAAATCAAGATATACAAATTTCCATCAACTCAAAAAGCTCCCTGGCAATCAATCTGTGACCTATTCTCTGTCATTATGATTTAGTTTTATCTACTCTAGAAATCCAACTAAATGGAATCAGGCTTTTTAACTCAAAATCGTGTTTTTCAGATTCACTCACACTGTTGCATGTATCAGTATTCCATTTCTTTTCATGGCTCCGTATCAATTCTTTAGCTGGATGTACTCTATCACTCACTTGTTGATGGACATTTGGGTTTTTCCAGCTTTAAGCTATTATGAATTAAACAGCTATGAACATTTGTAGATAAGTCTTTGTGGGACATTTATTTTCATTTCTCATAAGTAAATACCTAGAGGTAGCACTGATGATTAACTCTATGAGAAAATGCCAAACTGTGTTCCACACTGGTTGTACCGTTTTACATTACATTGTATCTACAATGGATAAGACTTCCAACTACCCCACACAGTATTAAGTCTTTTAAGTGGTGTAAAGTGGTGTCTCGTGGTTTTAAAATGCATTTTCCCAATGACTACTGGTATTAAGCATCATTCATACTCTTGTTGGTCATTCATGTATCTTTGGTGGAAGATCTGGTTCAAACCTCCATATTTCATTATTTTATCCTATTATTGAGTTGGAAGAGATCTTTATTCTGAAAACAAGACTTTTATGAGATATATGTACTGTGAATATTTGCTCAGTCTGAATCTTGTCTTTTCATTTTCTTAATGATGTCCTTCAAAGAGCAGATTTTAATTTTAATGAAGTTCAATATAACTTTCTATCCAATTCTATTATGGTTCATGCACTTAGCATCCTAGCTGAAAATTGCTCATTACCCCAATGTTACAACAATTTTACTTTAAGGAATTGAAGGAAAGAGAG
Source organism: Prionailurus viverrinus (assembly GCF_022837055.1). Taxonomy (NCBI): domain Eukaryota; kingdom Metazoa; phylum Chordata; class Mammalia; order Carnivora; family Felidae; genus Prionailurus; species Prionailurus viverrinus. The sequence continues at coordinate 114,533,909 of NC_062563.1, forward strand.
GTCAATGACTGACTTTTATATATATTTTTCCTTTGTCGTTTCTTTATTGATCCATAGACTAACTATGTTGCTTAATTATTTGGTTTCCAAATACTTGGGAGTTTTTCTAGATATCTAACAGTTATTTAGAGAATATATTCCATATGATGTGCATTTTTTTATTGAGATTTTTTTTACTGGCCCAGTATATGGTCTTATTGAACATACCATGTGTCAGATGCTCAACTGACTGAGACACCCAGGTGCTGGAAAGGATCTTTCTTTAATCCTTGTCTGCTAATTCCAACATCTAGGTCATGTTGGAGTTAGTCTCCATTGACTATCTTGTCTCTTATGAATTGCTTATGGTCTCTTTATTCTTCATTTGCTGAACAATTTTGGATGATATCCTAAATATTGTGAATGTTACACTGTTGAGAGTGATTTTTCTTGTGTTGTTCCAAAGTGTTGGCTTTTTATATTTTAACACATAACACATAAAACTTTTTGGGGTGGCTAGGTGGCTCAGTCGGTTAAGCATCCAGCTTCGGCTCAGGTCATGATCTCTCAGTTTGTGAGTTCGAGCCCCGCATCGGGCTCTGTGCTGACAGCTCAGAGCCTGGAGCCTGCTTCAGATTCTGTGTCTCCCTGTCTCTCGGCCCCTCCCCTGCTCATGCTCTGTCTCCCTCTGTTTCTCAATAATAAACGTTAAAAAAAAAATTTTTTTTAACACATAAAAGTCTTGTGTTTAGCACATAACTTTTGACTAAGCCTATAGACATAGTCTCTTGTGTGGCTGCTCAGAATCTCCTGAGTTCCTCTGTCCTTAGCTAAGCTGCTTAGAGTATTCCCTACACATGTGTAGCTCAAGAATAAGCCAGACTTAGACAACATTTATATCAAGAATGTAAGAATCTTCATCGTGACTCTCTCCTTTATGAAATGTTCCCCCTCACAGTCCAGCAGCCATGGTAGCCCCAATCCCTGTCCTTAGAAAGACTGCTGGATTGCTATCAGAGTTTTAGCTGCCTTGCACTTAAGACACTGAGATTTAGCCATAAGATAGAAATAAGAAAAACACACAATGTCATTCCCTTCTTCCAAGCAAAACAGTCATCTCCAGAATCTTTCTGCCTTCAGTCATTCCCAAGTTCATCAGATAGCTGTTTTTTTTATTTCTTGCATTTTGTCCAGTTTGCCTTTTTTATCTGAAGGATGGCTCCAAACAGCTTACTTGCCCATCACAGAAGCAGAAGTCCTCCTAATAAATTTTAGAATCAACTTGCTGATTTCTGGAAAGAGAAAAAGCCTACTAGGAATTTATTTCTATTAATTTATAACTCAATTTTGAGAAACCTGTCAATTCAAACATATTGAGTCTTCCAATCCATGAATATTGTAATCTTTCCATTTATTTAGATCTTCTTTTTCTCAGCATTATGTCACTTTTAGCATACAAGTCATATTTCAGTTAAATTTATCACAAAACACTTTATTTTTGATATTTTATGCTATCATAAGTAGTTTTAAAATGTCTTTCCCAATTATTCACTGCTAGAATTTATTCACTGATTTTTTTTTTTTATTGACCTTGTATTCTGAGACCTTGCCTATTACTTCCAGTAGCTTTCATGTCAATTCTTTAGGGTTTCCTATGAATATAATTGTGTCATCTATGCATAATGATAGTTTTATATCTTCCTTTCCAATTCATATACCTTTTGCATTTTCTTTAGGTCTTACTGCACTAGTTGGGATTTCCAGTTCAATGGAGATCTTAAGGAGGAAAGGTTGTTTTTTGTCAATAATGATTTTAATTAGAGCAGCACCTGGGTGGCTCAGTCAATTGAGCGTCCATCTCTTGATTTTGGCTCAGGTCATGATCCCAGGGTTGTGGGATCAATCCCTGCATCAAGCTCCACACTGAGCATGGAGCCTCCTTGGGATTCTCTCTCCTTCTCTCTCTCTCTCTCTCTCCCCGCCCCCTGCCCCTCTCTTCCACTCACATGCTCTCTCTCTAAAATAGAAAATAATAATATTAATAATGAGATTCTTCATTGATGCCCTTTACCAGGTTGAAATTCCCTTCAATTTCTAGTTTACTAAAAGCTTTTATAATATAATATAATATAATATAATATAATATAATATAATACAATATAATACAATATAATATAATATATACACATACACTTTATAATATAAAGTATGTATTGTGTAATATAAAATAAAGTGTGTTGAATTTTTTTCAAATGCTTTTCTGCTATCAAGATAATCATTTGGCTTCTCTCTTTTACTCTACTAGTAAGATGACTTGCATTGATTTCTTCATATTAAACCAATTTTGCACTCTTGATATAAACACAATTTGTTCATGACTTATCCTTTTTTGCACTGCTGCTTCATATATTTTGTCCAGTTTTGTAGCTGCTTACAGTAAAAGTTCAAGGTCAGTACCAGTTATTCCAATGTGGCTAGAAGTAAACCCACAAATAAGTATTAACCTTAAGCCATGGCTAACGGTGATGAAAGAAGTCTAGCAGTTACCAGAGTAGATAGATGGTGGTTAGAAAAGTGCCTTAATCTCCTATTGAAATCCTAGCAGTCCTTCTGTCTATTCCTGAAATAGGACATATACAAGTAACTCAGTTCAACTCCAGTCAAAAAACATTTATGAATCCTCTATTTAATAACAGTTAACCTACAAACTGATACAAAAAAATAAAGCAGGCCTATCTCTTACTTCTTTAACAGCATTTATAACCCAGAGAGCACCACAATATTCATTATCAACAAATGCCTATTAAAACGTACAAGTAATATTTTGAGAGACAAGTATTCAAACCAGAAAAAAAAAAAATCCTGAGCTATAACTGCTTAATACAGAATGTGCAATCTTGTAATGCTAACACAAACTGTCAGGGGTGTCACAGCTATCTCGGAAAGTTGTGTTGCTTATCTTAAAAAATTGAGAAATGCACATGCCCTAAAAGAAAAACAGGCAATCACGTAAAAGTGTTTGCAAACTGTTCTATGTTCACAGATAAGTATTTATTAAACAGCTTTAAAATTTATAGCAGAAAGAGAAAATATATACAATATAATGTGTAAGTTCCAAAAGTCTTTTCTTTTTTTCATTTACGGAGACCTTGGGGCTTCGGCAGACAGTCAGAAGGCAGGCTGCCAGTATCAATTCACACTTAAGCAAAACTTTTGCCAATGAAAACTGAAACACCTGTATGAATTAACTAAATTGTTCCCATTTTCAACAATGAAAGGAAATTAAAAGCATTACTGAATGTCACTGACTTGGCCCATCTGAAAGGAAATAACGTAGATAACAGCTAATTTTAAATTATCAAGCCGATACAACATAAATGGCTCTCTAAAACAATATGGGTTATTTTCACTATGAGTCATTCAGTTTTCCTGAAATGTGTGGATCAAATATCTCAGGAACAGCACCACATTATGACAACCTTAAAAAAATAAAATATTTCTTTCAGGATAAGCTTCTGACATTGCTGAATTAAAACATTCCCCCAACATTATCTCACGTGTATTTCTACATGCTGCACCAACAGGAAATCACTAATAAAAATGTCTCCAAAAAAGAGATTTCTCTTTTACCTTATAATTAACATCTTGTGGGAAGGTACTTTTTTTGTTGTTTTAATTTTTTTTTTACTGTTTATTTTTGAGAGAGAGAGAGAGAGAGAGAGAGAGAGAGAGAGAGACAGAACGTGAGTGAGGGAGGGTCAGAGAGAGAGGGAGACACAGAATCCAAAGCAGGCTCCAGGCTCTGAGCTGTCAGCACAGAACCCAACACAGGGCTCGAACTCACACACTGCGAGATCATGACCTGAGCCGAAGTGGGACGCTTAATCTACTGAGCCACCCAGGTGCCCCTATTCAATAAATATTTAACAAATCTCCAGTAACTATGGTCCCCATCCCTTCAAGTGCTTACAATCCACTGGTAGGAATATTAAGACTTAAACTACTCTTGACCTTCTGTTAACAAAAAGACACTTCTTAGTCTCAATAGCTTACACCCCTAGTTCCAGGCCACCACGCTGCTGCCAGAGAAGGGAAATGGATGCCCAGCAAGAAAGAGCATGCTGTTTCCTCCCTCCTCCTTCTCTCCCACATCTACAGCCAATTTCAAGCAGGTCTTATCCACTTAGGAATTCTTATTCCTGGAAAACAAATGCTCTCCTAAAACCAGTGATCAGATGATCCAGCTCATCCCCCAAAGCTATGGGTGCACCAGCTCTACCTACTCAAAGGTACTGTCAGGACATTCTCCAATTTGATCCTCAAAACAAGTTTTCAGTGCTGAGGACGAGGCACGTCCCCTACTTCCCTCATCACACAGAAGAAGATGAAACAAGTGGTTATCCTTCCCATCAAGTACCATCATGCAGCACTACCTAAAATCATCAAGGTAATGGACACAAATAAATCCTGTCCAGGGTTCGAGTCTATTTCATTCATTCCCTTCTTCTGCATCCATTTACTGAGCAACAATTACAAGTGAAGCTTGGAAGCACTGCACTGGACCTTGTAGAAGACCCAGAGAAGAACAAAGCCCAGTCCCTGAAATGGAGAGTTTATAGTCCTGTGGGAGGGAAAATATACATGAATATACATGAATACATGAAGAATTATAAGCCCAAATATGATCTGTGTTAAATAAAGGCACAGAGGGGTGCCTGGGTGACTGGGTCAGTTAAGTATATGACTTTTGATTTTGGCTCAGATCATGATCCCATGGTTCGTGGGTTTGAGCCCTGAGTTGGGCTCTGCCCTGACAGTCCGGAGCCTGCTTGGGATTCTCTTTCTCCCTCTCTCTCTGCCCTTCCCCTGCTCTCATTCTCTCTCTCAAAAGAAATAAATAAATGAAGGAAGGAAGGAAGGAAGGAAGGAAGGAAGGAAGGAAGGGAGGGAGGAAGGAAGGGAGGAAGAAAGGAAGGAAGGAAAAGAAAGAAAAGAAAGAAAGAAAGGGCACCTGGGTGGCTCAGTCAGTTAAGTACCTGACTCCTGGTTTCGGTTCAGGTCATGATCTCACAGTTCATGGGTTCAAGCCCCACATTGGGCTCTGTGCTGACAGTGCAGAGCCTGCTTGGGATTCTCTCTCTCTCCTTCTCTCTCCGTCCCTCTCCTGTTCTTTCTCAAAATAATTAAACTTAAAAAAAAAAAAAGAAAAGAAAAGAAAGAAAAAAGCACAGACAGAAGTTCAAGAGTTCAGAAGTGAGGTAGCACCTCAAAGTGTTCCCTTTTCCTCCAATATTCTTTTGGAGTAATATAGAATAATACAGATAAAGGATGTTTATATACAGAATATATCATTATACAAGATATAAATTTCAATGAAATTCTTCATTGAAACCAGGGGCCACTTCCAACTCATCTTATTATCGGCCTTAGTATCTTGCACAAGGAAGGGATGTCAGGAAGTACTGATAAATACAAGGATGAGTTGACAAGGGCTCATCTGGATTTTTCTAGTATATTCTATATGCTTCCTTTGGGATAAACAAAAGAAGGGGGTGGTGCAGATCACAAAGCATCCTTGGGGCTCCTAAAAGCCCTCCTTACAGGTAAGTTCCTCACCCTACTTCTTAAGAAATAAAGATTCACTTGGAATTTAAAAACTCATCTCCTTAGAAGAGTCAGGCCTGGCACTTTGCATCACTGTAATCAAACAGCTTTCCTCCAAAGAGATCAGTCCTCAGGTCAGCTCTGACTTGGAAGAGTTAGAGGAGGAAAGAGAGCAAAAACATTATGTATTGTGAAGCCCCTGGGGGAAAAGTATAAAATTCGAATTTATGACCTCATTGCAAGTTAGGAGAGATGAGTTACCTACCCCAGAGGTTACCAGAGTTAATTACATCAGAAGTACTTCACAGTAGAGAGGAACAAGAATGGGTGGGGGAGGAGGGCGGGAAGAATCAGAAAAGAAACAGGAAAAAAAAAAAAGGAAAGTTTTTTAAAAAGGAAGAAATTTATCTGCACCAAAGGGAAACGCTGAGAAAAAAAAAAAAAAATTAACTGCTTGAATATAAATAGAGTATTTTAGTGGGTTTTTTAGGATAACTACGGGTGACACATATACCTTAATCTGCTAAGACCAGTCCCCCAAAAGATGTTATTACTGATCCCCTCCCCATAAAAGGCCAGCAGGAACACTTCCTAGCACATGTTACATCCTGTTTACCCCAGTCATCAGAAAAAACCCAAGCGTCCCAGTCATCATGTATCATCTAGACACTTGTCCCCACCAGCTCTGTACTTCCCTACAGTAATGCAAACTGACCACCATTCCAGACCCTCCACACCTTTCCCTGGGCCTCACTGCACGTGGACCTGTGTTCAGCATCACCTTCCCACTAAGATCCTCCCCACCACCTTTTCTGAAACAGCCATCCCCATGCCATTCATGTTCCCTTACCCTGCTCTATAGGTCTCCAGAGCACATCTGTTAAATATATTATTTCTCTCTTTGTATATTATATATTTCCCCCACACGAATGTAAATAGATGTAAACTCCAAGAGGGAAAGACTTTGTTGACACTGTATCCCCAGTGACCAGCACAATGCCTGACATAGATTCAGTATTCAACAGAGATTAGCTAAGTAAATAGGAAACACAGAATCATTTTTAAATAAATCTTTTAAAAAAGTGTTTAACACTTTACTTGTCAAATTCCTTATAGCATATGTGGTGAATAAACAGGGACATTTCCACATAGTTACCTACACATAGATACACTATCATCATAAACACCAAAGACTTCTCAGAATGCTTAAGTGAGAAAAGAAAGCAGGCCCCCAGAGGCCTCAAAGGATGTACATCCCATCAGTTCCAAGACCTTATGCAGGAAACAGTAACTTGCAAAATGTACATGACAATACAAAGTAAGCTAGCTTTCTACCAGATAAAAGTACTTCATTTTTGCCTTATCTGAAAAATAACAAAGAAAAAAACATCAGAATTCTCACTTGATTCTAACTAGGATAATAAAAATGCCTTTGAAAAAATTATCTTAAGTAATTTGTGCTCATCAAAGACATGCGTTATCTTTTTATCCATAAAGCTAAGAAGACACCAAGTGACCCTTTGGTCTGCGACTTTTCTGTTCTTGAAAATCCTTCTTTGATCTCAAAACCTCAAACATCTCTATTACTGGATCTTTTCTTTTCACTGACATTCTTCTCTGACTGTGGTCTTTATCTATCAGCTTTATTTTCTTATACCCCATTCCCTCCTTAATTCCCCGTAATGAGAGAGACTACATGATATTCCACAGGACCCATCCAGGAGATAAGCAATGCAGTAATTATCAGTGCCCACGGCCTCTCACTGCTCTACGGTGTGGAAGGCTGACCAGCACCTCATGCCCTGGACACTGCCTCCCTCCTTGTCCTCTATAACCTATACCCTCCTGGCTCTGCTCCTCACTGTCTGATGTCCTCTTGCTCATCCCATCCATGCAGGCGTCACCCTCAGTTTTAGACAAAAGAGTTGCATACTATAGTAGCTTTGGGGTGAGGATTCAAACTCTTGTTCTGTCACTGCATTTATTCATTCAACATTTATTGAGCATCTATTAGGCGCTGGGATCAAACAATGAACAAGACATATTTGGTCACTGACCTCAAATCCAAGAAAGTACAAAGGAAAATGCTTGTGTTTAAATCAACAGCAAGATAGATGTGGTTTGGAAACTAAAATGATGAGGTTTTATCCCCTTAACTTCCTTAAGTGGCAGTGTTTCAACAGGAGCAATCTGAGGCAAGAATACATCAGAAGCCCTAAAACATACAAGGAAAAAAATTAAATGGAAAGGACGACATTACTCACTGATGTAAATGCCAGCAGCTCCTCTTCAGTTAACTTATGCACTGGGTTATTCTTTTGGAAATTTGTGCTTTAAATTAAAAAAAAAAAAAAAGCAAATTAATTCTAAAATGCGTGTTGTGACTAATGACACCGAATTTTTAAAAAGGCAACATAAAGTGTATATATTTCAAAGCACATATTGTAATATTGTATCATGTAAAAATATAGATATGAGTGTGCCAAAGATAAGTATGACAGTAAATAATGTAATAAGCAAGTATGTAGTAAAATGCTAACAAATAAAATGTGGCTGGTGTACTAAATGTCAACATAACTTATTTTACTGGGGGAAAGCAATCTAATCTGTGCCAGGTCACAAAGAAAATGAAAAGAATTAATGTGGCACCAGCTCCTATTTATCAAACTCAGGCCAAAAAAATTAAAATATTACTGTAACCATTAGGCAAAAATTAGAGAAAGGCTGTCAAAGAGACAGAACAATGGGAATATTTAGATCCTGCTGATCCAAGTACAATTTGATAGGATGATTTTGTTAAACAATTTAGCACTATCTTGTAAAGCAAACTTTCATATATCCTTAACTCAATAATTCCATCCTAGGTATAGAGCCCAGAGAAATTCCTGAATAGGTGTACCGGAACCATACACACAAATATCCGTAGTAAAATTGTGTATGATAGGAAAAAATCTTGAAACAATCCAAACGTCCAAAAGGAGACTGATAAACAGAGAAATATTCACCCCAAGGGATGCTGTAATGCGAAGTAAATTGTAGTTACATATAAAACATGAATGAATCATAAAATCAGAATATTGAGAGAAAAAACAATCACAGAAGACTACATATAGTAAGATACCATTTTCATAAAGCTCAGAAACCAACAACATGAAACAATCGACTTAGAAGTATAAAAACAGGTGGGGCGTCTGGGTGGCTCAGTCGGTTGAGCATCCGACTTCAGCTCAGGTCATCATCTCGCGGTCCGTGAGTTCGAGCCCCACGTCGGGCTCTGTGCTGACAGCTCAGAACCTGGAGCCTGTTTCAGATTCTGTGTCTCCCTCTATCTCTCTGCCCCTCCCCCACTCATGCTCTGCCTCTCTCTGTCAAAAATAAATAAACATTAAAAAATTAAAAAAAAAAAAGAAGTATAAAAACATGTGAATAAATATATTTTTTGAAAAGGCAAGAGGGGCGCCTGGGTGGCTCAGTCAGTTAAGCGTCTGACTTCAGCTAAGGTCATGATCTCACAGTTCGTGAGTTTGAGCCCGCATCAGGCTCTGTGCTGACAGCTCAGAACCCAAAGCCTGCTTCAGATTCTATGTCTCCCTTTCTCTCTGCCCCTCTCCCACTCGTGCTCTGTCTCTGTCAGAAATGCATAAACATTTACAAAAAAAAAATTTTTTTAAGAAAATGACAAATGCAAAATTAAGGACAGTGGTTACCTTTTTTAAAAATTCAAGTATAATTAATATACAGTGTTATAGAAGTTTCAGGTATACAATATAACAATTCAACAATTCTACATATTTCTCAATGCCCACAAAGATAAATCTACTCTCAGGGTGCCTGGGTAAGCACCCAACTCTTGATTTCAGCTCAGGTCATAATCTCACAGTTGTGGGATCGAGCCCCACACTGGGGCTCTGTGCTGGCCATGGAGCCTGCTTGGGATTCTCCCCATTCCTCTCCACCCCTCCCCTGTTCACGTGCACTCTCTCTCAAAAAAACAAAACCTCTAAAAGAAGATTAGTTTACTCTTAACCCCCTTTATCTATCTCACCTATCTCCCCATCCCACCTCCCCTATGGCAAGCACCAGCTTGTTCTCTGTATTTAAGAGTCTGGTTTTTCATTTGTCTCTTTTTTCCTAGCCCCACTGCTTCACCAATCAACCATCTATAAGAATTCACCTTCTCTGTGTTTCCTTTCTAAACCAACCCAGCCCACTGCAACGTCCAAGTCACCTTTCCTTAGAGGTAATGACCATGAGGATCAGATAGAGATCAAGCGGTATAACAAAATCGCTGTTTACAACCCCCAAGGGAATTCAGTTCATGTAGATGTCCTGACTCATTTATAAACCGCATCAGGTGCTCCAAGATTCAAAACATAACCAAGTAGTTTCTACCAAACAGGGAAGATTCAAGTTGCCTATGAAATCCACTCAGCACTTTTAGCTGTTCCATCAATATTGTATTTGGAGGGAAAAAACAGTATTTTAGAACAAGCATTTTCTTTGTCTTTTAGTCCTCTCTCAACTGTGAAGTTTAATTCATTGTACCTAAAGCTCAATTGACAGAATGCCTGGGAATATGTATACTTTGCTTGATTTAATTTTCTGATAAGTTGACAATCATGAATTTGCCAAAATGATGTTTTAAGAAACTGCATAGAGGAGAACTCAAAACTTAGGGTCAGTAAAACCTGGATATTCAAGCCTTCACTGCTGCTTTGTAATTCTGAGCAAGTCAGTCAGCCATTTAAACCCACTTTCCCCTCTGAAAAATGGAGAAGAGTGACAAACTCTAGGGTCACTAGAACATTAAGAGGGGGTAATGTGGGAAGTACATGGTGCAATTCCTAGCACATGAAACTGCTCACAAATAGTTGCTATTTATATTATTTATATACTAAGAATCATCATGAATTGGACAATGTTTCATAGCAAGCATAAATTCTGTCAGTGGAATCAAATAATGTGATAGGACAAGTGCTGTGGGCTTAGAAGCACAGCTGTGTGTGTGTGTGATCCCTTTCACCCTAACTAACAAGAGGAATGGAGGGCGGCATTCAACTTGTGCGTAAATGAAATCCTACTGTCAGTGGAAAGGAAGTAAAATGCTATGAGGTGGTCACAAAAGGGTAAGTTCTACGGAGTGAAAAGACTTTTTTTTTTTTTTTTTTTTTTACAAGCCTGCTTGGGATTCTCTCTCTCTCCCTCTCTCTGCCCCTTCCCATGGAGGGCACTCTCTCCCTCAAAATAAATAAATAAACTTAAAAATTAAAAAAAAAAAAAAAAAAAAAAAAAAAAGAATTCTATCCTTCAGAATGTAAATATCCCCAAAGGTCAAATTAGTCATTCTCAACTCTCCTAAATACTTTATTAAAAGTTTATTTCTAGCGAAAGCTAATCAAAGATATTTTACTTATGAAGGAAAAGAGAAGGATAAGTATACTAATTCAAAGCAGATTCCTGAGATTCCTAATCTCTAACCCTTTACTTGGTTGCCCAGTGGAGACCACTGGTGGTTTAGTGGTAACTGATTGCCCCACTATTCTCAATCCTTATAAGCATTATAAGATTCCCTATTCATCCAGAACAACTGAGTCCTGGAATAGTCTTTCTCAACACAAGAGAAACAATATGCGAAGTGTTCAAAGTACCCAAGTAAGTAACTGACTTACCAGATTCCAAGGATAACAGCAAGCTCTTCAGCACACAGGTCAGGCATCTGAAACTGTTCACAATCTGCTAACTTAATCTCATTTAGAACAGTGTCATCATTGAGTTCAAGATTCTGGTGCAATACAAAAGAAAATATTTAGACCAAAAATTAAATTTGATTCATTCAATACACTGTATGCAACTGATTACTAAGGAGGGATAACTTACCTTTTTGTTTAAAGATTATACAATGTCTACATATGGTCAATAGGCTTTTTCTTGTGAAACACATATTTAGAGATAATTTACTACGTAGAAACAGAGGACATGCTATCTAAATCTCAGGAATGCACTGACAATATCAGTAATAGGAAACAACAGCTATCATTCATTGAGTCCAGTAGGCAAAAGCCCCTCTACTGATCCACCAGGATTTAAAACCAGATCTTTCCATACTCTGCTCTAAATTCTAATCTAAAACATCCACTCCCAACTCTGTTTCTCAACAGGATCTAGAATAACCAAAACAATTTGAAAAAGAATAAAATCTGAGGACTTAGGGGGCTTTGATAGAGTACCTGATTTCAAGAATTACTACAAAGCCAAGACAGCGTGGTACTGGCATGAAGATAGACATACACATGAAAGGAATCAAATAGAGTCCAGAATTTTAGACCCACATATGGTCAAATGAGTTTTAACAAAGGTGCCTGGGGTGATTCAACACAGGAAGTCTTTTCAAAAAAACATGGCGGAACAACTCGATATCCATTTGGAAAGAAATGACCCTTCACTCTTATCCCATACCAACACAAAAATTAAACCCAAATTGATCACAGACCTTAATGCAGAAGCTAATACTGAAAAAACTAGAAGAAATCAGAGGAGAAAAGCTTTGCAGTGCTGGGCTAGGTAAGTAGTCCTTAATTAGAACATATAAAAAAAACCTGAACCATCAGAGAAAAAAAATACTAAATTGAACTTCATCAAATTAAAAACTTCTGTTTTTTTGAAAACATTGTTAAGAAAATGAAAAGCCAAGCTACAGACTCAGAATATATTCAAAAAACAAATATCTGAAAAGAGACTTGTATGCAGAGAGTATGGAGAACTCTTACAACTCAAAAACAAGATAAACAACCCAATATAAAAGTAGACAATAGATTTCTACAGGTACTTCATAAATGAAGGTGGCCAATAAGCACACAAAAAGATCCCTGACAACAGTAGTCAAGAGGAAATATTAATTTAAAACACTGACAATAACAAATGTTGACAAGGATCTAGAGCAATGAGAACTTTCACACACTATTGGTAGAAATTTAAAATGGTGTTCAACCAAAGAAAATATTTTGTCAACTTCTTATAAAAAAAAAACAACGTATATTTACTATAGGAGCTATCAATTCCACTCTAAGTGGTTACCATGAGAAATGAAAATATGTCCACACAAAGACATATATAAATAAATGTTCATAAGCCCAATGGTTTGGGCTGTAATCGCCCAAACCAGAAACAACTCAAACGTCTGTCAATAAACAGATAAAAGAAAAACTATACTATATCCATCCAATGGAATTCTAGTCAGCAATAAAAAGGAACTACTGCCACAGGTAGCCATATAGGTAAATCTCAAAAACATGCTCAACAAAAGATGCCAGATACAAAAAAGTTCATGTAAAATTCTAGAAAAGGCAAACTATCAGGGTGTCTGGGTGGCTCAGCTAGTTAAGTGTCCGACTCTGGCTCAGGTCATGATCTCATGGTTTGTGGATTCGAGCACTGCATCAGGCTCTGTGCTGACAGCTCAGAGCCTGAAGCCTGCTTCAAATTCTGTCTCCCTGTCTTTCTGTCCCTCCCCAGCTCACGCTCTGTCTCAAAAATAAACATTTAAAAATTTTTTATTAAAAAAAAAAAAAGCAATCTATCTCTAGTCACAGTAAACAGATCTATGACTGTTTAGGGCCACTGAGGTGGGGGATTAACTGCAAAGGGGCATGATGGAACTTTCTAGGGTAATGAAACATACATTGACTATAATGGTTAGATATATGTATTTGTCAAATGCCATCAAACTGAATGGGTTTAATCTCATCAATTAAAATGGATCAACTTTTGGATAGAAGTTCTATTTCAAAAAAATTGATTTAAAAAATGAATTGTCAAAAAAAAGTAAAACCACAATGGGATCTCTCTATACACACACACAACACACTAGAATACCAAAATTCAGAAGACTGACAATACCAAGCATTTGCAACTGGCACTCTCATACACTGATGTTTGGATTATAAAACAGTACAACCATTTTGGAAAAACAGTTTGGCAGTTTCTCATCAAGTTAAGAACACACCACACAATCCAACCATTCCAATCCTAGGTATTTACCAAAGAGAATTAAAAACATATGTTCACACAAAGACTTACACACAAATGTTTCAAGCAGCTTTATTCATAAGAGCCAAAAATTAGAAACAGTTCAACTGTCTACTAACAGGTAAATGGATAATCACATTGTCCTCTGATGGACCTAAGTTTGCATCCATGCATTAAGAAGATATGGTACAGGGTACCCGGGTGGCTCAGTGGGTTAAGCATGTGACTCTGGCTCAGGTCATAATCTCATGGTTTGTGAGTTCGAATCCCACGTCAGGCTCTCTGCAGTCAGCACAGGGCCCACTCCAGATCCTCTGTCTCCCTCTCTCTCTGCCCTTCTCCCACTCTCTCAAAAATAAAAAATAAACATTAAAAGAAAAGAAGAAGAAATGGTACATAATGGAATATTATTCAGCCATAAAAAAAAAACAAGGAAATCCTGCCGATGGTGACAATTTGAATGGACTTTGAAGGTATGCTAACTTAAGTAAGAGAAAGATACATACTGTATGATCTCACTTATACGTAGAATCTAAATATAAATAAATAAATAAACAAAACTCATAGAGAAAGAGATCAGATCTGTAGATACCAGGGGCAAAGAGTGGGGGGAAGGGGAATTGGAGGAAGACAGTCAAAAGCTACAGACCTCCAGTTACAAAACGAATAAGTACTAAGAATGTGATGTATGACCTGATGTGATGTATGCTGTATGACAGGAAAGCTGTTAAGACAGTAGATCCTAAGAAGAAATTTTTTTCCCTTTTTTCTGTTTTTTCTTTTCTTTTCAACTATATGAGAAGATAGATGTTAGCTGAACCTACTGTGGTAATCATTTCATTTCACAATTTATGCAAACCCAACCATTATGCTGAACACCTTAAACTTATCCAGTGACACGCCAATTATTTCTCAGTAAAACTGGGGAAAAAAGAGAATTGCTACAACTTAAAACAACATTATGCTAAGGGAAAGAAACCAGACACAAAAGAGTCATACTGTATGATTCCATTTATTTGAAATTCTAGGAAAAGCAGCTCTAATCTGTGACAGAAAGCAGACCAGTGGGAGGGAAAGTGACTGACTGCAGAGAAGTATAAGCGACTTTTTGGTGTAATGGAAATGACTGTATTTTTATTATGGTGGTGGCTCTATGGGGTCTATTTTTCAAAATGCAAAATGTACATTTAAAATAAAATAGGCACACTTTAAGTTTTTCTTTTCTAATTCAATAAAAGCACCTAAAACTAGGAGCTGAACAGACCAGAAAGCTGGACTGTCTATGGCTAAGAGGTCAACTTCTTAACTCGTAAATTTTTCCCTAGTAAGCAGTAAGTCTGCCCAAAACACAGCCCAGAGGAACACCTTTCCTTGTCTAGCCTCAAAATCACCCTAACGGTGGGTCTGTCTCTACCTACAGGGTTTCAAGAAAAGAGTACGGCAACACCAACAACTGCTGATGGGAGGAACACAGACACTTAGGCAACTGCTCAGAATCAGTTGAAAAAGTGGCTCTTTTTCCCGGAATGGGCACCCTTCAAAGGCAGGGCTGGCGGGTGCACAGCACACCCTGGTGGCCATCATTTTCAAGACAGGCCTTTCAGAATTTAAAAAATAGAACGACATACATAATTTTAAATTTTCTAGCAGCCACACTTAAAAAAGTAAAAAAAAAAAAAAAAAAGCATATGATTTAACCTAATACATCAAAAATACTATTCCTGCAATTTGTGTCAAGAGAAAATTATTGGACATCATACATTCTTTTTTTCATCCAGTCTATGAAATCTGATGTGTCTTTTACACTTCAGCATATCTTAGTTTGAACCAACCAACTTTCCAGTGATTAATAATCACATGTGGCTGATGGCTACCATATTGGTCTATGTAGCACTACAGTATCCCAAAATTCTCATCTTATTACATCACTATAGGGTTATATTAATCTACTTAATTAACACACAATGTTTTGTTTTGTTTTCTGTTTTTTTCTTAAAATTTTATTTTTAAGTAATCTCCACACCCAACACGAGGCTTAAACTCACAACCTCGAGATCAAGAGTCACATGCTCTACTGATTGAGCCAGACAGGCGCTCCTAATACACAATGTTTTTAACACACCCATACAGTACCTTTGAAAATCTAATCTGATCCTTTAACAAAGCGTGATGTGGAAAAAACAAATGAGGAAACTAAGTATTTTGTAACTGTGCCAGATTCTCATCCCAGGCTAGAAAATAAGGAAGGGACAGGGACCCAAGTCTCCTCCACCATCCCAGGACTCCTTCCCCTCCACCACAGAAGACCTGAGATATGTCAGAGTTGGCCACACGGCATTATTATTTGTCAGACACAAACAAGTAATCAGTTTTGATCTTCATTCAAAATTCTCTATGTTCCTATTTAGCTCTTCTAAAATTAAAATGGGTTGGCTGTTGGGGTACCTGGGTGGCTCAGTCGGCTGAACATCCAACTCTTGATTTCGGCTCAGGTCATGATCCCAGAGAGTTGGGATCAAGCTCCACATTTGGCTCTGTACTGACAGCACAGAGCCTGCTTGGGATTCTCTCTCTCGTGCTTTCTCTCTGCTCCTCCCCACTCATTCTCATTCTCTCTCTCTCTCTCTCTCTCTCTCTCTCTCTCTCAAAGAAAAAAAATGTTTTAATCGGTCGGCTGCCATACGTACTTACTTAACCATTCTGCAAGTCCCAAATTTAGAGTATTCTTCTGCCCCAGTACCATTTGTACCTCATAACATTCTACCTAACCAAGAAATTAGCACATAATTTATCTCCAATATGTGAGACATACCATACATAGCATTTAATATATATTTCTCATTAGTGATGCTAATCAGGTATGCATTTTTGTTTTTTGTGAATACACAATTGAACAACTAAGAACAGGGAGTGTGCCTTTAATCTGCACAATGGGGATGCTCCTAACTGTCGGTGATCTCCAATGGCTTGAATCTATATAATTCCCCAGAAATAACAGATTAAGACTCTAGAAAGGCCCACAGGGAAATATGCTCCTCACTGACAATAAAATTACTGTTTCCTCAGTTCTGAGATACATATTTTCACACTGTAACATTTCCAATCAAGATATATTTTGCAATAACTAAAACTGATGTAATAACGTTCCTTTTTTCCCAAAGAGTGGTTATCAAAAAGATAGTGTATTTTATAATCTAATAGTGTCCTTCACATAAGGAAATAGGATATGAAATTAAACAAGCAATTCTATCTTCTGTCCTTAAGTATAAAGCTGCTCCTATGTAATCAATACATACATCACATAATTTGTACCTTACTCCTTTAAGTAGTAATTAATGAAAACCATAAGATTATCTGAATGTATTTTACTTCAAATATTAAAGATTCAGTAAATTCTATATTAAATTGTGCATCATTTTTTTTGCATTCCTAATAACAGTCATGATATCCTTATCCTGTTTATCATCACAAGAGACAATTTTTTTTTCTTTTTTTTTTTTATGTTGAGAGGGAGAGAGAGAGCAGGGGAGGGGCAGAGAGAGAAGGAGAGAAAGAGAATATCGCTGTCAGCACAGAGCCCAATGTAGGGCTCAAACTCTCGAACCATGAGATCATGACCTGAGCCGAAATCAAGAGTCAGACAGTTAACCAAGTGAGCCAACCATGCACCCCCAGAAGACAATTTTGAATAAGAGAACTCCACATTAAAAAAAATAAATAAAATAAAATAAACAACAATGGATTACTGAATTAAACCCAAGGATTGCAGAATTAAATCTCTTTTCATTGATGCTATGCTGTGGCTTAAAGATCAGGATTATGGCAGTTAATCTAAGATTTAGAGAAGGATTTAGTTTACATCAAAAGGTTTAAAAAAAAAAAAGAAAAAAAGAAAAATAAAGACTTAAAGAGGAGACTCCAGACATGTAAGGAGGCCAAGGACTGAAGCAGGTAACAGCACAGTGTTCCCGGACCAGCATCAACACAGCAGTACAAGCCCTCCTTCACTATGGCTCAACCTATGTGGGGAAGTATAGGCAGTACCCTGTGTAGTCTTATCCCTGAGTTTCTACAACTTTTCCTTACCTCCCTCCTTCCCCTCTTAGAATCAATAGCTGTTCTTCCCTGGATATCTTGAATGCAAACAAGACAGTGCTTGGAGTAAGCCTAGGAGGTATACAATATGTCATTAAAGGTTTTCCTTGGGATTCCTGACTGCTGCCACTCTCCCTTCCCATCCCTAGCCCCTACTCTTGGCACTATTTTCAGTACAGAATAGAATTTTGGTGTTCAAAGTACCCAAGATAAATGTGCTTGTAGGCTCTAAAATGAAGAGTAGGGCTTCAAAGACAGTAACATCAAGCAAAGGACTACCAAAAATGTTGGCTTGGGATTTCTGCAATAAAAAAATATAAATGCTAATGATTTCTGTGGAAGGAGATGGAAAGGCATCTAAACAGGTAAAGTGACCAAGAGCCATAAATTTATTTAGGGAGGGGGGGGTAAATTTCTTTATTATCTGAAAACAAGAGTAGTTACTATTTAAATTTTCCTTTTGTGTTACGGGTCAGACTGCATGAGACCATCAGCTGTCACTGTCAATCACCATAACACCCCCCCCCCAACCACCTTTTCCTTTTAGCTCTCTTCACTTCCCAGGGATTCCTTGTGTCCCAATCAAGCTTTGTCACAAGCTCTTGGATCTTAACCCAAGGCATTTTGTACCTTCTTAGCTTTGCAAGATTGACCACTAAGTTCTCCAACTTATCATCCTGCTAAGAGCCATAAAATTAAGCTACAAGAAAAGAGAATGCATGGGGTCCCTAGCTGGCTCAGTCAGTAGAGCAGGCGACTCTTGATCTCAGGGTTATAGATTAGAGCCCCTGTTGCGTGTAGAGATTACTTAAAAATAAAATCTTTAAACAAAAAAAAAAAAAAAAAAAAAGGAAGAGAATGCATTAGCCAGGTCAAGAAAAACATACTAAGGCAGCAACCAGCCCAATAATGACAGAGTAACAAAGGATCAGAACACTGGTAAAAAGGTATTCTTATCATCTGTTTATATATTTTAAAGAGGAAGTATAAGAAATTTCATGTCTCTTAATATTTAAAAATATCCAGGGGCGCCTGGGTGGCTCAGTCGGTTGGGCATTTGATTTCGGCTCAGGTCATGATCTTGCGGTCCGTGAGTTCAAGCCCCGCATCAGGCTCTGTGCTGACAGCTCAGAGCCTGCAGCCTGTTTCAAAATCTGTGTCTCCCTCTCTGTCTGACCCTCCCCCGTTCATGCTGTCTCTCCCTCTCTCAAAAATAAATAAATGTTAAAAAAAAATTAAAAAAAAAAAAGCCACAGAAGGTGAAAGTTAAGACAACAAATATGGTAGCAGCTAGAAAAATTAGACTCTACTCCGTTCGTCCTTCGAATTCTTTCAAGAAGGGTAATACAAACTAACTGCATTGCTAATTCCTATTACTGAGGTCTAAGAAAAAAAATAACATTTTATCTCTACTTAAGGGTAAAAAAGGCCTAGCCACAGGTTTGTTTTTTAAAACCCCAGCCACCCTGAAACAGCTCGAAAAGGGACAAAATGAAGCCTCTTCCCAACCCATTCAGTGTTTCTACAAAACTCACCTACTGACACTGTCAGATTTGGATGTTAATTCAATTAACTTTCGATCCTACTCACCCTGGTTAAATGTTCCTGAGGAGTGGGTGCAGGACTGAACTCACAGTGTGAAAAGACATCCCCTTTCCTTCTCACATCTAGAATAAGTTGTGCCACGTAATTTTCCTGGAACCGTGTTCTCTTCCCCAAAGCACCTGAAAAAAGCATATTAAATTGTATCTACTGATTTGTCAATTAGATCGACTGTACAATCATGAAAAGTAGTATTTTCAGAGTGCTTTAAAGTTTGTAAGGTATTTTCTCCATTTCACATTTTAAAAAATCCTGAGGCCCAGTGATGATTTTAAAACTACTTATAAAATTATAAAGCCAGGGGTGGGAGACAAAAATTAATAATAATACTAAAAATTAAAATAGAATTATAAAGCCAATAAGCTATGTGGCCAGAACTCAAACCCAAGATTTACACCACTGGATTACACATACCTACTTTTGCATCAAACTACCTCCTTCCTCAAAAAAGTGTCATGGGGGCAACTGGGTGGCTCAGTCAGTTAATCATCCGAGTCTTAATTTTGGCTCAGGTCATGATCTCACAGTTCATGAGACAGAGAGCCTCACTTCGGGCTCTGGGCTGGCAGCACAGAACCTGCTTGGGATTCTCCCTCTCCCTCTGCTCCTCCCCCACTCTTTCCAGCTCTGAAAATAAATAAATAAACATTTAAAGAAAAAAAGTGTCATTGGTAGAAGGATTATCAGCATCTTCATATAACAAATGAAAAAACAGAGGTTCTGAGGTGCAGCCGCTTGCTTAAGATCACAGGGATTATCAGTATCAGAGCCAGAGGTTAAAGCCAGGGTCTCCAGGTTCTAAATCCCACAGTCTATCTTTCCATGATTCTATCTGGCTTCATTTAACACCAACATTTTTTCCATTTTGTATCTGAAATACCTTGCTACAAGAATAGCTTTAATAGAAGCAACAGTCCTATTATCCATTCTCTGGCAAGCTTCAGATTGTAAAGACCCTTGACCGTAATGACCCGTCTAAGAAGTCTAGATTTTATCCTGCAATGAATCTGGCCCTTTACACATGTTACACAAAAATAGCTACTGAGACGGCCTAACACAGCTCACTT
This sequence comes from Prionailurus viverrinus, assembly GCF_022837055.1. Classification (NCBI taxonomy): domain Eukaryota; kingdom Metazoa; phylum Chordata; class Mammalia; order Carnivora; family Felidae; genus Prionailurus; species Prionailurus viverrinus. Next base: position 114,554,281 of record NC_062563.1, read on the forward strand.
TTTTATAGAAAGGCTACAGTTAAATGGAAAAAAATAATAATCTGATTCGCATTTTATATTTGTGAGTACCACATTTGTTTTTTTTTAAGTTCTTCACTCTTAACTTGGAAAAAATATGAGGAACTAGCTAGTAAATATACCAGCAGTTATAGGTGACTATACAGAATACCGTGCCATTAGTTTTTAAATAGCCCAAGAAAAGCCCCCTAGGGCTGAAACATTTAAAAACATAATCTCTGAAACTAACCTCACAAGTTATATTATGTATAACTATATTCTCAAATACAGACAAGACTCCAACTTACATATGGCCATCGTTCCAAAAGTTATAAGCTAGATATTTAATAATTTTCCCCATACAAACAATGTAATAAAAGATGGCTAAGATCCCAGACCAGGCCAGTCATATTTAACTCATAATGTATTTGAAAGATTTTATTGACAAGACCAGCTCAATAAGAAACCTAGAAAAAAAATTTTTAACGTTTATTCATTTTTGAGAAAGAGAGACAGAGAGAGACACAGAATCCGAAGCAGGCTCCAGGCTCCGAGCTGTCAGCACAGAGCACGACGTAGAGCTTGAACCCACGAACCGTGAGATCATGACCTGAGCCGAAGTCAGACGCTTAACCAATCGAGCCACCCACGCACCCCTAGAATTTTTTTTTAATGTTTATTTTTGGGTTTTTTTTGTTTTTTTTTTTTTTCAACGTTTATTTATTTTTGGGACAGAGAGAGACAGAGCATGAACGGGCGAGGGGCAGAGAGAGAGGGAGACACAGAATCGGGAACAGGCTCCAGGCTCCGAGCCATCAGCCCAGAGCCGGATGCGGGGCTCGAACTCACGGACCGAGAGATCGTGACCTGGCTGAAGTCGGACGCTTAACCGACTGCGCCACCCAGGCGCCCCTAATGTTTATTTTTGAAAGAGAGAGAGAGAGAGAGAGAGAGAGAGAGAGAGAGGGACAGAGCATGAGCAGGGGAGGGGCGGAGAGAGAGGGAGACACAGAAACTGAAGCAGGCTCCAGGCTCTGAGCTGTCAGCACAGAACCCGACACGGGGCTTGAACTCATGAACCGTGAGATCATGACCTGAGCCAAAGTCAGATGCTTAACGTACTGAGCCACCCAGGCACCCCAAGAAAAAAAGAATTTAGGGGGCTAGAATGGGCCTTAGGGATAACTCAGACCAAGCCCAAGAATGACAAATAAGTTCAATCACTTCAACCTTCACACACCCATTGTCACAGCCTGGACTGCTCAGCTCAGGTTTAACAGGTATAACACATGTGCTCAACTGACCATGTCTGACTTTCATTAATGTCATCAGTACCAAATGCCAAGAATATTGTGAAAACCCATGGATAGAGCAAGACATAAAAAGCAACTAATGTTTCTTATTTGATACTCAGAAGAAACACAGAGGTTTTTGAAGAAATTCTGTAACTTACTTGTTCATTCAACAAACATCTGAGTGCCAACTATATACCCGTGTTCTAAGGTATTGAAAAAAATAAAAGTCAAAAATTTCTGTTCTTAAGGAAAACAAGAAAACCAGGATGGAAGGTGGGTATTTACAAAACAAGGGCGATGTAAAGAGGCCACACCAAACTTGGGAGTTAGGACGAACTTTAGGAAACGCACATTCACAAACAAATGGTCAAAAAGTTCATTTGCAGGGGCACCTGGATGGCTCAGTGGTAGAGCACACAACTCTTAATCTTAGGGTCTAGAGTTCAAGTCCCACACTAGGCAGAGAGCTTACTTTTTAAAAACAAGTTCATTTGTATACTACCTGGCTGCTGTACATTACTAACATGTATCTAACCAGACTAGAAAACAGAGGAAATCTCCAGGAATAAAGAAAAGATTTCATTCCTAATTTGTTCTAAAACTATGAACTTTGAAAACATTTTTTAACGTTTATTTATTTTATTTTATTTATTTATTTATTTATTTTTTGAGAGAGAGAGACAGAGTGCGAGCAGGGGAGGGGCAGAGACGGAGACTCAGAACAGGAAGAAGGCTCCAGGCTCTGAGCTGTCAGCACAGAGCCCCACACAGGGCTTGAACTCATGGACCATGAGATCATGATGTGAGCTGAAGTCAGACCTCAACCAACTAAAGCCACTCAGGCACCCCTAAAACTGAAATTTTTTATTTTTAATGTTTATTTATTTTTGAGAGACAGAGAGAGAGACAGAGTGCAAGCAGAGGAGGGAAAGACAGAGAGGGAGACACAGAATCTGAAACAGGCTCCACACTCTGAGTTGTGAGCACAGAGCCTGACGTGGGGCTTGAACCCACAAACCGTGAGATCATGACCTGAGCCAAAGTCAAATGCTCAACCAACTGAGCCACCCAAGTGCCCCTAAAACTATGAATTTTTACAATAAAATCTTGGGGCGCCTGAGTGGTTCAGTTGTTTAAGCATCCAACTCTTGGTCTCAGCTCAGATCATGATCTCAGGGTCATGAAGTCCCACATCAGACTCTGCTCTGAACATGCAGCCTCCTCAAGATTCTGTCTTTCTCTCTCTCCTTCACTCTGCCCCTCTCACACTCGCACTCTGTCTCTAAAATTAAAAGAGAAATAATGAAATAAAATAAAATCTTTAAAATCTACTTTTATAAAGCAAACAACAGAACATAAAAAATCAAATACAACCAAACAAGACAGCCAAACTGCCAATGTAATAGTTTCATCACGAAAATAAATTAATAACCCACAAAAAGGAACAAGTCTTACCTGTCAAATCAATTTGTAATTTGCTGATGTCTTTAGCAATGTGGAACTGATCCTTTGCTTTTGCATATTCATAATAATATAAAAATATATATGCACATTCCAGATGGAACTGAATAGCCAAATATAGACCGGAATCATCTACAAACAGATTTTCTTGTTTCGTCACTGAAAGACATGAGATGAAACATTAAAAACTATGATGAGTTGGCAGGCAGGGGCAGGGGGAATTGGGGAGGTTGGCATCTGAGGGAGTGTAGTAAGTGTCTTAGGGCAGGGATGCCCCGGAGTCCCCGATTTAGCCGCTCATGAGCTCGTGGTATTTTCCTTATATGATCAGGCTCCATTGCTGGTGATGCCACTAGCCTGGAGCCTGAAAAGATTATGAAAATGTGTCTGGCGAAGTGGGGCTGGGGACCGGGGGCTGGGAGAATAGGGGCAGCATGTAGGCTGGAGATGATGGAGCTTTAGGAAGGCCTCTGCCGCTGTAAGTGTGAGCCCTGGTCAATGATGACGTGACCACCGCACAATCTGAGTTCTAGGAACCAGGTGATGGAGTGTGTGCTGAAAGCTGACTGTGAGACTTGGGGGGGGGGGGGGGGGGGGGGAACTATGATGAAAATAACAATCTATGATTAAGTAAAATGAGTAAAATGTTGAGTCCACAGTATGTGAAGTATATATTTGCATATTCCCTGCTCTTAAAGATAAGGAACACGGATATAAAAATAGTTCACAGCTAGCATTCTCTCAGCACTCACATGTTGCAAGAACAAAGCTAAGGACATTGCATACATCCATCCTTTATTCCACAGGATCCTAGGAAATACAATTTATAAACCTGCTCTAATTTTAGACTGCTTGTCTTACTCATGCTATAAAAGAATATGGCAATGCAAGGTGAAGATACAAAGTACCAAATGAATCTACACATAAACATCACAGAAAATCTAATGAAGAGCTCAGCTTACAGACTGTTTGCCTCATAATGAATGTAGAAATTCTCCCTTCAAAGGAGAAAGACACACATAGATACAGATGACTATATGAATACCAAATAGAGAATGAATATTGGCTTAGCAGTCAGATTAGGATTTATTTCTCTGAATACCGTAGCTGAATAGACGGGAGGATAATAACCTGATAACAAGGTGTCTGGAACAAAATGACTGTCAAAATTAATCATACATAATAAAGAGGCTAGTTGACACACACCAGAGCACAGGGGGTGTCCACAGGTCACCTGAGCCATACCTCTACAGCACCCCTGACAAACTACCCCTCACAAAGGCTTCCAGTAGTGGGTTAGTCAGCATTCCACAAGAATTAATGCATAAATAATGTTAAAATAATATTAACACTGTACCTTAATTGTACTTCAATTAAAAAAAAATAATTTTAGGGGCATCTGGCTGACTCAGTTAGTGGAGCAGGTGACTCTTGATGCCTGGGTTGTGAGTTCCAGCCCCACTTTGGGGGTAGAGATTACTTAATAAACTTAAAAAAAAAAAGGTTTTTAAAATATTTTAAAGAATTAATGCATAATAAATGAATAGAAAATACACTTCCAGTGTCCAAAGATGGAGAATCAGTTTTCTATTATTCAAGCTGAAAGGGAAGTGATACATACTGAATGCCATCTCAGCCTAGTACTAGGTATATATTGTGTTATAATTCTCACAATGATGTCTTTGAGGCTGACACTATCCCCACTTAATTCATTAAAAAATTAAATTCAGGAGCACCCAGGTGGCTCAGTTGGTTGAGCATCCAACACTTGGTTTTGGCTGAGGTCATGATCCCAGGGTCGAGGTATTAAGCCCCCTGTCGGGCTCCATGCCGAGCATGGAGCCTGCTTAACATTCTCTCTCTCCTTCTGCCCCTTCCCTGCATATGTGCACGTGCAAGCTCTCTCTCTCTCTCAAATAAAAAAAAGAAAGAAACGAAAAGAAAACTGAACTCAGATAGCTTACTCACTCGTCACCTCAGTTGTTAAGTGGCAAAGCCAGAATGTGAATCCACACTTATTGGAAAAAACAGGGGTGAGGGGGGAGTTGGCAGAATGAATATAGAGGTAATGTTACACAACCCAACCTCCTTCATCACCTAGTTATCTGACAAACACTTACAGCTAAGAAACAGATATCCTTTATTTTACTCTGAACCGAAATTAAAATGAGTCTGAAGAGGTGTTTTTCTATAAACTGCCAGTCCTTTTTAAAGAGATTCTCTGGACTCAGAGAGTAAGCAGAGATGTACATGTCTTACTTTAAAAGACAGACAGGCATCCAAACATGAATTTCTCACAACGAAACTCCATCAATAGATTTCTTCCACACAAACCAAACTCAAGAAAAGCAGGAAATGATGATATTCAGTGCTCTTAGTGCTTTTTATTAATTTTTTTTCCTTCTATCTGCCCACTATTCCTGAGTGTCTAGCCATTGTTCTCAGAAATACAATAACCTTCTATCATCTTAGCACAGTTCACAAGTGACACAATTTTCCTTAGTTGTCAACAGTAAAGTAATTTTCCCTTAAGGTTCTGGATGCAATATATATCAAGGGATGTAAAACTTGGCCAAGCTTTTTAAAAACCTCTCAATAACCACAGAAAGGCCATTTCTGCATGTAAGTAGACTTATGACATTGTGATAGACCATGTAAGTCTAGGGAAGGCTGTCAAATTTAAACTGTCCTAATAACACATAATTAAGTCACATACATGCTCAAAGCTGATTGTCTGTATCTATCTTCCCTCCTACCTACCTACCTACCTGTGTGTATTCAGGTGGATATTAGAGTAATTGGCTTTCATCTTCTACTTCTTCTGTAGCTCATATATTCAGGGGTCAAAGACTGTTCAATAAAAATAGGAAGACAAGCCATGGTTTTTTGTTTTTTGGGTGTTTTTTTTTTTTAAAGAATTAGTTTAATCTTTAAATTCCAACAGCATGACCAATTACTTTCCCAATAAAAACACCTTTAAAAAGCTAGATTTAGGGGCGCCTGGGTGGCTCAGTCGGTTAAGCGTCCGACTTCGGCTCAGGTCATGATCTCACGGTTCATGAGTTCGAACCCTGCGTCAGGTTCTGTGCTGACAGCTCAGAGACTGGAGCCTGCTTCGGATTCTGTGTCTCCCTCTCTCTCTCTCTGCCCCTCCCTTGCTCATGCTCTGTCTCTCTCTGTCTCAAAAATAAATAAAACATTAAAAAAAAATTTTTTTTTAAAGCTAGATTTAAAGTCTGGACTTAAAATGTTTAATAAACAGTGCAGGCCAGGGAGGGCCACAGTCATATACCAGAACTCATGGCTACAGGGCCAGAGCCAAGTGAACCCACCACGGGAAAGCCCTTTAAGATCCTAGGAATTTTAGATGCTGAAAACATTCCCTGGGCGTGGGATTCAATATTATATGAATGGCTCTTTAGGATCTGTTGTGGCTGGCTTTGGACATCTTTTGTTAACTAGATTTAGGAGATAATGTGATATTGGTGTAGGAGGATTTATCTCAGTGGCTTTAGGATGCTGGTTCCATTGTAGGTATAACTATACAAGCTAAAAACCTAGAAGACAATTGCCAGAGAGAAAATTAAAAATAAGATTTTATATGAAAGTACCCACCTTGCTCCTGACCTGAAAGAAAACAAACCAATGGCAACAGCAGCAACTGAGCAAAGTCTCAAGCACAGAAAACCCAAATATAGCACATTGGAGTCAGTGTGAACAAAGCTAAGTCAGCTATATTAAACACTGTATGTACCATAGGCTTTCAATCAAGTAAATAAAGTGTAAGAATAAATAAACAAAAATAAATAAATAAACTAAAATAAATAAGATGTTTGATACCACTGTGCTGAGAAGAAAGTAAGGAATCCTCAAAGAACAAAAACTGAATGAAAACTGAACCTCAGGAATTACGCAAGCACCGAAGCCATATTCTGCCCTGAAGCTATCTACCAAACCTTAGGGACCTTAGAATTCCATTTTTATGGCTGCAAGGAACACCAAAGACAGAAGATGAGGCCTAGACCCACCCAAAGTAGCCAATCCAGCAGGAGAGTCCATTCAAAGCTGAGACCCAAATTACTGTATCTTCACTGAGAGGTTAAAAAAAGAGGTTAAGTCTGCCATGCAGAAGAGGTCAGCAAGAAAAATGGCACTGGGAGAAGGGGGAAAACAATTACCCTAAGAATCCATAACCGTAAGCCAGCCTTTACACATTTGTGACATCATGTCTAAACAGGAAAGCGCTAGCCAACGCCAACTCATTTCCTCTAAAAAAAATCCTTTTCTCCCTATCTCCATACTTTGCAAGCTTATTTCTTACTGCTGCTCCTCCAGTGTTCCATCCTTCTCCTGCCTCTCTCCCTTCCTCAACAATTTCCCTCTCTTCTATCCTATGACTTTTAATAAACATCTACTGAATTATTATATATGCTTCGAATTACACCAGATCCTACAGCAAGGTTTAAGCCCTGATCTTCCCTAACAAGATATGGGGAAAAGAAGAGCTAGGAAGAGAAGACACATAACAATTACCGTGAAGTGAAATTGTATGGTACTGATCATAAATACCAAAGGGGGCATATCCCTAAGACTAGGATAGTTGAACAAACCTTTTCAGAAGGGCAGGCCTTGAAAAATGGGTAGAAATTTGGCTGCAATTCACTTCTAGACCATAAGGCTCACAAAAGAGGGGCCCATGTGAGTCTGGTTCACTGCTCTATGTACCCCCTATCATAGGTGGCCCTCAATAACTGTCTTAGGAGTACGCAAATATTTAAAAACCTTTTGACAGCAACCATCTAGATGGAATCCAATGTTCTAAGGACCAGTTCCTGCCTACCTGTTCAACCTCATCACCTACCACACAACCCACCCTCACACTCTGCTCCAGCCATTCCAAACTACCCAAATTCCCAAACCCACAGAGATGTTTCAAGTCTCTGTACTTCTCTTAATACATGTTATATACCTCTTCCAGCTTCATCTAATAAATTCTTAATTCTTCGAGAGTCAATTCAAGCATGAGGCTCTTTGTGAAGCCTTCTCTGATCTCTCAGGTTTAGATTAACCACATCCCTTCCTATCCCCTTTATGCCCTTTTTTCTACTTGTAATTTTTGCCCTTGCCCCACTTAGTTCTTCAATATCCCTAGCACCTGGCACGGTGACTGAAACACAGCAAGCATTCTAAAAACAATTTGTATTAAATATCAAATTGAGTAGCAAATATAAAGTCAAAGGTAAAACTGGGAACAATTAAAGACTTTCCTAATGCCAAAAAGGGACATGATGTAAATGGTATTTAGAAAAACCAATCCAGTACTAACGTAGAGGGAGAGGGAACGAAGGCCAAGAATGAGTCTGCAAGTCAGGGACAACCCTTCAGACGTGAAATGACAGTGACAGTAGCCTTAAGTAACTGGGGGCTGGTCATATAGAAAGAAGGACAGACCTATCCTGTCATTGTCTGTTGCTCAACAGCAGTCCTGCCCAAAACATTCTCTGACAATATAAATATTCTCTAGCTGCACTGTCCAAAATGGCAGCCATTAGCTACACATGGCTTCTGAGCACTGCCAATGTGGCTAGTGAACATGAAGAACTGAATTTTTTGTCTTTTCTTTTACTTATTTAAATTTAAATAGTCACAGATAGCTAGTGGCTACTATATCAGCACAGCTCTGGCTAGCAGTTATAAGTGACAAAATCACAGATGTTTTTAATTAATAAAAGGAAGCACTTTGCGGCAATTACAGATCCTAACAATGGAATGCATTCTGTCTCAAAGTAATTTCAGAAAGTTCCCAAGGGAAGAGAAGTAACTCTTTTGGATACCATCTTGCAATGAATTCCAGCATTAGGATGAGTGGAGAGCTAGCCTAAGAAGAATCACATTATTTTATACCTGGAAAGGCTTCAAAGATCAGTTTACATGGAAAGAATCCTTAGTTCGGAAGTCAGATGAGCTGTCGAAGTGACAGAGGAGAAACTAAAAGCCAGATCTTAAAACATCATATTCTGTTAATTGTCTTGATTGTGGTAATTTCACAGGTGTATACATGTGTAAAATATCATCGCACACTTCAAAATATGAGTGAATACTGTAGGTTAATTATTCTTCAAAAAAGCTATTAAAAAAAAAAAAAAAGGAAAGAACACTATGTGCACCACTCTACCATCCTCTGTAAACTCTTCAGTTCTATCTCATAAGAGTGGTTGTGAGGAATAAACTAGTTCATATACTTAAAGACTTAGTACAGGGCTTGGTACAGAGCTAGCACTGTAGAAATGTGAACTGCATTATCCTTATCAGATACTAGAATTCTGCCCTACTGACCAGTTGCAGAAATATAATGGAAACAAGAGTGGGAGAGATTTGGAGTTACAAACTCTACATCATAGGTCTGGCTCTTGGGCAATTTGAGTCACAAGTCTTTGTAAAATGAGTTAGTTAGCTGAACAAAATAATCTCTAAAGGGCCTTTCGAAACTAAAGATTTCGGACATGGCCTAGGATAAGAGTGGGAGGAATGGATGTACATGGGACCCTTAAGGAAGAACTGGTAAGATTTAAGAACTGGCTAGATGCACAGTATCACGGAAAACAATGAGCCAATTATGAACACACAGTTTCAAGCTTTGGATGACTCAAGGTTTAAGTAAAGAGAGGAACATGTCAACTCAGTAGATGTATATTATTTTAATAAACCTGTAGGTTCTCCATGGAAATGAATATTCATGGCCTTCTGGATACAAATGTCAACCAGTACATTTAAAATGTGTGCTAAAACCAAAATCTCTTCTTATAAGATTATTTTAAGGCTATTTAAAAAAAATTTTTTTTCAACGTTTATTTATTTTTTGGGACAGAGAGAGACAGAGCATGAACGGGGGAGGGGCAGAGAGAGGGAGACACAGAATCGGAAACTGGCTCCAGGCTCTGAGCCATCAGCCCAGAGCCTGACCCGGGGCTCGAACTCACGGATCGCGAGATCGTGAGATCGTGACCTGGCTGAAGTCGGACGCTTAACCGACTGCGCCACCCAGGCGCCCCTTAAGGCTATTTTAAAATGAAATTCCTACAGATAGTTATAATATGTTTAGTATATTTAATAACACTCATTGCAAAGTATCAATTTTTTTTTAAATCAATGCACTCATCAGTCACCAAGAGATTAATCTTTTGATCAGCTCTTTTGATGAGGAAACAACTTAACCCGAGAGTTACAGAGTTGCCTATAGATGTTATAGCAGAACTCCCAGACAAAGCATTTCAAACTTTTCTCTTACACACTAACTTCTTCATAAGCTCAATTTCAAAGAGCTAAACTACAGTATTACATCTCATGCACTATATCAAATGCATTTTCAGTATACGCTCCCACAATAAATGGTTGTGTGTGCATCTAAGCCATCTTTTAGAGAATCATGGGTTTCATTGGTGTGGCATCAAAAAGAGTGCCTACATCACACTGAAGAGCATACTTTGCAAGACTCTAACTTACTCATTTCATACATGTGATCAGTCCAGCAAAGTTCTGCTGACAGTGTGATGGGCTCTATTCCACTACACTGTACTGATGTCACATTCCTGGACAAAAATATAACGACCACAGTTGTTCATGAAATCCTCACTTATGTTTCATAGACTGAAAAAAATCCTGCCAACTTTTTGATGATCCTTCAAGGGCAACATTTCAAATACAATATCCTTCTCTGGACACTGAGTAATATTTCAGTTGTAACTGACTGCTTGGTCAACATTTGGGTCAAATCCCAGAACGAAACATTTTTTTAAATAAAATTGTTTATGAAATGTTGCAGTTGAAGACTATGTGCAGACCTACTTAAACATAGCCAAAATGGACGAATTTATGACTAGATAAAATGAAAAATGTCGTTGATTAGCCTAGAATGGCAACATAAAAAATGCTTAGTTGTAAGGCAAAGTAAATGATACGCTGAAATATATTGCAGAAAAGAATCAAGACCACTTGGGGAATGAGTCACTTACAAGTCATATTTTCCAGATCTTAGTTAACCCTTTCTGTTTTGAAACTTAATTTTACCCCATAGAATAGAATTCTCTCTAAAACACATCATATGGTCCTTCCTTTTTAAAACGGCACATAAGGCAGGGGGTGGAGGGTGCCTGGGTGGCTCAGTCGGTTGAGCATCCAACTCTTGATTTCAGCTCAGGTCATGACCCCAGGGTCTTGGGATCAATCCCTGCCTCAGGCTCTGCACCTAGCATGGAGCCTGCTTAAGATTCTCTCTCTCTCACTCTGTCCCTCTTCCCCACTGTGCACTCACTCTCTCTTTCTCTCTCTCTAAATTAAAAAAAAAATAATAAAATAAAATGGCACTTAAGGAATGTTACTTTTTCTTTTCTTAATAATTAACAATTATGAACATTAGTCACTGTGCTGTGATAAAAAACGTAGCCATAAATGCAAGTTTATATAATATAGGAATAAGGGAAGAAATGTGACTTTCGCTGTAACAACTGCATCAAATTCGATTTCCCATAAAAAGAAAAAACAACTCCTAGTGACATCTTTTTTGTTCACTTTTTGTTAACCAGTTTTCCATAAAAGTATAATGAAGCACAGGAAACCGTATAATATCCTAAGTAGTGTAATGTAATTACCTTTCTACAAAATTAAACAGTGGGCTGAATCCTGATGCCATCTTACTTCAAATGCTCTCACTATCCTCTGGAAAAGGCAACTTTTCTCCCCATAACTATTGATGATGTTAAAGTCATCCTTGCCTTTCAAAACTTTACCCAATTTCATAAATTAGAAGCTCACCCCCCTCTTCCTCCTTTGCACTATGTTCATTTATGGAGTATACCTCACGTCATGTCAAAAATATGCAATGGCATGAATGGGGGAGACTCAGTCGACACAGTTTTCATTTTACTGAATACAGAGGAAAACATGTCTGCTAAATGGGGCGTCAGGTATTCATTTTCTCCAAGGTTCACTCTGTATTCATTTTGAAGAGAACTCCACCCTTAGGCAATGCTATTAGGAGAGATTCAAAGTCCATATGGCATCTGGGTAGGATCAATTTTTCCCCTAACTGCTGTAATATTCCTTTTTTTTTTTTTTTTTTTTAAGTAGGCTCCACACCCATCATGGAGCCCAAGGTGGGACTTGAACTCAAGACCTTGAGATCAAGGCTTGAACTGAGTTCAAGAGTCAGATGTTTAGCTGACTGAGCCACCCAGGTGCACCTGTAATATTCTACTTTTTGAAAAACTCTTGTACAGAAGTTAAGTCAGATAAAAGTTGCTACTGAAATGGAGAACAGATGGAGTTCTAAAAGTGCATGTAGAAAGGCCTCAATAAACCTTAACTGTTCTTATTCAACAAATATGTACTAATTATTTACTATTTTCCGGGCACTATGCTAAGTAGAAAGAAGCTTAAAAACAAACAAAACAAACAAACAAAAACAGCTCTCAAGGAGCTCCAGTCTAGAGAATCTATAGTCTTAGTGAAAATAAAGATGGTTCAGTAGGCTAAATCTGCTCATAAAAATCTTTTATAATCTAAAAGCATTAAACCAAAACTATTGGTCAGAAAAAGCAAGAGTCTGTTTTTCAGTTCTGTTACTTAAGAAATACCATGGTATAGGGGTGCCTGGGTAGCTCAATCAGCTGAGCATCTGACTTTGGCTCAGGTCATGATCTCATGGTTCATGAATTCCAGCCCCATGTCAGTCCCACTGCTGTCAGCACAGAGCTGGCTTGGGAGCCTCTGACCCCTTCTCTCTCTGCCCCTCTCCTGCTCACACTCTCTCTCTCAAAAATAAACGTTAAAAAAAAAAAAGAAAGAAAGAAAAGAATTACCATTGTACAGAAAAGTAAACTCCTTACATGTAATAAAACAACTAATCTATCATATGTCAGGTTTAAATCCCATAGCAGAATATATATATATATATATATATATATATATATACACACACACAAAATTTGATTTAACATGACCTTGCTTGTTTCATAGCCTTGTATTACCTAAAGTCCTGAAAGAATATAAATGGTCTAAGTCTCAGTTGGCATACACAATATAAATGAATCAATTATCATACTGACTGAATATTTTCCTTACTTTCTCCCTTTGAATAATGTACAGATGTTCATTTTATCTAAGATTAGCATATGCTTATGTATTTCTATCCTAAAATAACAACAACAAAATTGAGACATTAATTTCAACTAAATTACCTAGCTTAGTAGTATTTACTGCTGCACAAACTAACATTCTCTCCACTGTATTCTGGCCTAGCTTGTTACTACACAGAGGTACCCTTGAAGGAAACAGACTCCAGAAAGGTGTGGGAGCTTCTTGTAATGACATACGCACACATGTTAAGAGTCGTTTTATGCCTTCATGAGTGTGCTACTCCACCAAGTACAGATCACCGCTTCTCCACCCAGAGTGACGAAAACCACCGCCTCCCCCCCACGGCCCTCCTTATCCAAGGGGGACAGGTCCCAGGGCCCCAGTGGATGTGAGAAACCACAGTAGAACCAAACCCTTTTCTCTCTCTCAAAATATCTTACTGTACTGTGCTCACCCTCCTTTGTGGTGATGTGAGATGATAAAATGCCGGTGTGATGAGAGGAAGTAAGGTGCCTGATGCAGGCATCGTGATGTAGCATTAGGCTTCTTCTAACCTTCTGACAATTGGTCAGAAGGAGGATTATCTACTTCCAGGCCGCAGATGACTGAAAGTAACCGAAACCATTGAGATGGAGACCATGGAGAAGGGAGAGTACTGTTCACACATACGCACATGTGCACGTACTCACGCCATACATACTCTTGTTATGGTGAAAGGACCATGGGCTTTGGAATCAGACACACCTAAGGTCAAACCCCTTCTCTGTAACTCCGAAGTCTGTAACCAAGTCCAAGTTCATCTGTGTTCAAGTGTTCCTTCACTACAAGAGAATCTGTTTTTGTTTTGATTTGTTTGGCAACTTTTGCTAAGAAGAATCATTCCAAAAGCCCAGGGAAACCAAGTATCAAGGTACCCAAGATTTTTCTCTTTTCAAAATGCTTCCCTAGGAAACCTGCAAGGTATGTGTAGCAAAGGCAGTGGGAGGCACTGACAGAGGTGTGTGGTTTCTACTTTCATTTATATTTTAGGTACTTTTGTACATGCATATTATGTATTATAATAAAAAATAATACAAAATGTAAAAATGTCTCTCCACCTATTGCCATCCTTAGGAAAATGTATTTTCTACCAAATGTGGAAAAAAAAAAGGCTTTCTTCATGTACTCAATAGGACAGAGGATAAATAATTTTCTATTTTGCATGTCATTTGGCACAATTTACTCCAACTCATTAATGAAGGAATTTTTTTTAAACAAAGAAAGTTTGCATTTGTTTCCAAAGAAGCTTCTCAGATTAAAACACAGACAAAATATTAAAATACTTGTAAGCCACTTGTGATAAAATCATGGCAACCTACATAAAACAAATCACTTTCTACATAGGTAATATAAATTACAATGATGACCTCTTTTTAAATTCAAAGGTAAAAAGAAATTGTATAATCTGACACCCTAATAATTTGTGATATTCCACATCCAGAAGTAAAGGGGAGAAAAAGAAACCACCTCAACCAAGAAGTTACTATTACCTGTAAAAAACTAAACTGAAAAGGAGTATCTCAGCCAAGAACTTCATGCCCGCATCAAACAAAATCTGCTACATACCTTCCCCGATACAGTCTCCGGCAAGAGCAAAGAGCTGCGGTGAGCGCTCCTCCAGCAACTGCTGGTGAATACTCACACACCTCAAAGTCCACCATGGCAAGCTCTAGGGAAAAAAAGAACCATGTAAACTGACAGTAAAGGCCCCTCTGGAAAACAATTTTTCCACTAACTGAAATTAGTGTTTAGAATTTTTTTTAACACTTGCGAAATTAAACTTACTCTTCGACAAACTTATCCACCCACTGCTCTGTCTTTGATGGTGATATTCACATCAGCTTCTCCCTCTTCGCAAGAACCCCTCTGCTCCATTCTCTCAGAGCCTGTATTTTAAATCAGCTGGGTTTCCTGATGCCGTTTAGAACCTACGACCTCGTCCTTTAAAACGTCTGCTGCTGTCAGCACCCTTCTCCTCCATGGCACCCCCTCAGCGCCATAAACCAGGCAGCAACTCGCCCAGGAGAACTCCAGCAAGAACCTCCCAGAGGCAGGGAGTGCGGTGGGCATAGGGGGGGCGGTGATGTTTTCTCTGCTCTGAACTTCTAGCATATTATTTGTACTGCCTCCTTTGCAAACTCAGTCCACTGATTCACACAGGTCATCCCTAGCTTTCAGTGTCGCTCACCATCTACCCAATAAGGTAAGAAATCACGTCCTGCCCATCTCTAGGTCCTCCTCAGAGCAATATATTTTGCACAAACTACACTGCAAAGAATACCCTGCATTCAAATATTCCCCAAAACTAAGAAAATCTCTTCCACACCCGGCGAGACCCTTCCATGAAGCCTTCTCCCACGAGTCTCTCCCTTCTCTGAACTTCTACACTGTTCCTAGAAGTTAGCACTGCATCAGGTGCTTGTTATTCAAGAGTATAACTCTACCTGGTCCAAACATTCTTGAGGATAGAGACTGAATTTCATACAGTGTCTGGACTGTGGCTGAGAACACAGTAGGTTTTTCTCTATTGTCTGATGCTATTCTCACTTGATCACTATTTCAAAAAAACTTGATCCTTGGGGCGCCTGGGTGGCTCAGTTGTTTGGGCATCTGACTCCTGGCTTAGGCTCAGGTCAAGATCTCATGGTTTGTGAGTTTGAACCCCGGATCAGGCTCTGCACGGACAGAACAGAGCCTGCCTGGAATTCTGTCTCCTGCTCTCTCTCTGCCCCTCCCCCCCTCATGCTGTCCTCTCTAAAATAAACATTAAAAAAATAATAAAAATAAAAATAACTTGCTCCTTATTAAAAAAGAAAAAAACAGAAAGAAAACAATAAACATCAAAAAGCCAATACAAAAGTATGTACAGTGAAGAGTGAAAGTCTCTCTTCAGCTGACTCAGTGCCATTCTTCTCCCCTGGAAAAATCCATGACAAAGGCTTATAACCTTCTGGATCTTCCACTATGCGTATATGAGTGTATGTGTACATGTGTGAAGAGTGTATGGGTGAGTTTGCATGTTAGAAGTATTAAATATTTTTGATAGGTTCACTAAAATATTAAGTATGACCATGCATTGAATCATCTAAATATTATAACCATGCTATTTTGAATATACTGCATGAAAGTATAAGAATCAATTTTTCCTTTTTTTTTTTAAAGCAGTATCTACTGGGGCACCTGGGTGGCTCAGTCGGTTAAGTGTCTGACTTCAGCTCAGGTCACGATCTCGCGGTCTGTGAGTTCGAGCCCCGCGTCGGGCTCTGGGCTGATGGCTCAGAGCCTGGAGCCTGCTTCAGATTCTGTGTCTCCCTCTCTCTCTGCCCCTCCCCCATTCATGCTCTGTCTCTCTCTGTCTCAAAAATAAATAAACGTTAAAAAAAAAAAATTTTTTTAAATAAATAAATAAAGCAGTATCTACTGGGGCACCTGGGTGGCTCAGTCGGTTAAGCATCCTATTCTTGATGTTGGCCCAGGCCATAATCTCACAGTTTGTGGGATCGAGCCCTGCATGGGTTTGGGTTCTGCACTGACAAAGCATGGAGCCTGCTTAGGATTCTCTCTCCCTCTCTCTGCCCCTCCCCAGCTCACATTCTCTCTCTCTCTCACTCTCAAAATAAATAAACATTTTAAAAAATAAATAAAAGCAACATCTACTAATAGAAGATCATGCTTAACTATCAAAAGCATCTTTTTTTTTAACTTGAACTTAATGTCTTCATTTGATTAAGGGGTAAACTGCCTGGTTCCCTCCTACACTGCTCCACAGCACATTGCTGCAACAATGGTGCGGTCACAAATGAATTTTGATTCTGTAACAAAATCCTTCTTAATTACTGATGCTGTTTCCTTAGTCCTTGTGAAGAAAGGTAGAATTATCTAATAGAGAGAAGTTTCACATCATGTTTCATTTACTTCCCGGAGGTGTTGCCTCATTTTCCTTCTTTTCTATCACTAAGGCTAATGACAGGCTACATTTCGATTATCTATCCCTGAACTGCCATCAGCAATAAGTGACTCAGGTTTGGCAGCCCACCCTTCCTTTTCTAGACATGGGAATTCAGACAGAGCGAGTCAAAGAAACTGTCCTTTTAAGAAAACCTACGACATCAGGGGCTCAGTCAGTTGGGCGTCCGACTTTGGCTCAGGTCATGATCTTGCAGTCTGTGAGTTCGAACCCCACGTCAGGCTCTGCACTGACAGCTTGGAGCCTGGAGCCTGCTTCAGATTCTGTCTCCATCTCTCTCTGCCCCTCCCCTGCTCTCACTGGGTCTCTCTCTCAAAAATAAAATAAAAACATAAAAAAATAAATTTAAGAAAACCTACATCATCAGATGCTGAACCTTTAAAAATCAGATCTATAAGTTAACTCTTAACCCCAAATCTTTATCTGGGGTGAGAGGGAGTGTGAAAAAAATAAAGCATAGCCTATTTTTCTACTAGAAAATAAAAGTGCCCTTATCTGTTTGCCAAGAATTGCTTAATAGAAAATCTGAGGCATTAATAAAAAAAGACATTTGAAGCCTCACTCTAGTTTCTAGATCCTGTCTCCTGATTTTAGCACTTATGACAGAATGTTCTGATTAGGAAGTCACACTAGTCAATAACCTCCTAAAAGGCAGGAAGCATAAGTGTACTCAAAAGGCACCCAATAAATCTTTGCCAGCTTGGCCCATTTTTAAAATAATTATAAATAAGGGAAACTGATATTCCAGAGAAATTTACTAGCATAACGTCACACAGCTGTTAAGCGGCTGAGCCAGACAAACTCTGGTCTGATTTCGAAGCCAAGACTCTTTTTACTCAACATTTACATATTACTAATACTAGTCTATATACTTCACAGATTAGGGGGTTTGGGGAAAATCACCTTCTTTTAGAGTTCCACAAAAATATCATTATAAACAACTTGATATATTCTTCATGAGTACGTCTATTCAAAGCTAACTTAAAAAGGTTAAAATTAACTTGGTTAAGTATGGGATACTTTTTTACTATTTTATCTTCATTTATCAAAGAAGTCATTTTTATATCATCATTTAGAAAATGACATATTACAGGAGCGCCTGGGTGGCTCAGTCGGTTAAGCATCCGACTTCAGCTCAGGTCATGATCTCACAGTCCGTGAGTTCGAGCCCTGCGTCAGGCTCTGTGCTGACAGCTCAGAGCCTGGAGCCTGTTTCAGATTCTGTGTCTCCCTCTCTCTCTGACCCTCCCCCGTTCATGCTGTCTCTCCCTGTCTCAAAAATAAATAAACGTTAAAAAATATATATAAAAAAAAAAAAAAAGAAAATGACATATTACAGACCCAAAGAAGAAAGAACTTTCCTGTTTTCACTGAAAGGGAAGATTTCAGCACAGAGTGATCTCTGCATGGTGATGGGTAACAAGACAACAGGGTTGTAAGCCCAAGTCAAAAGTTGTTTAGCACCTGCCAAGAAATTCAGGTAACTTGTCTCTCCAACCTCACAAAGTATGACATTTACAACCAGCCGTTCAAATATTTACTTGTTCTCCTAAGTTGATAGTACATATATCTTTTTTTTAAAGATGCTTAACTGCTGGCTGATGAACGTTTTCCACCAACAAAATTTAAAACTGTCTCACTCATTTACTACTCTAGTCTCACTACAAAGAAAATAATGTCATCTGGCAGCCCCATGCCTCAGTGACACCTTCTTTAGAGCCAAATACTAGTCATTCTAGAAAAGAGCATTTCACTCAGATCAACTCTAGAAAAAAAATTTTATTCAAGCTAACATGACTAAACAATCCAGTAAAACCCCTTCCAGTACAAGCGATTCCAATTCCTCTGGCTGTCATGACAGTCACTGAAAGAGGCAAAAACTTGCCTTCCTACCCCTACTTGGGTATGAAATACTTAGGAAAATAAGCCCTTACACAGTACAGCCCGAGTCTACATTTTCCCCACCGAAATACTGTTTTTCTTAAAAATCTTCAGCCAAAACTTGGAAATTGGGAGATTTCACATACAATTTAGATTTATCATTTCTGGGTCTACATCCTCAAGTTGCCACAATTAGAACAGGAGTCAGCAAACTACAGTCCGCAGGCCAAATCCACCCCACTCCTATTTTTGTACAGCCTAAGAACTAAGTACAGTTTTTACATTTTTAAAACACTGGAAAAAAACAAAAACCAAAAGAATATTTTGCAACATGTGAAAAGTATATAAAATGTCAACTTCAGTGTCCATAAATAAAGCTTTATTGGTACACAGACACACACCATTCGTTTACAAACTGTCCACAGCTGCTTTCACAGCACAGTGCAGCCTGAGGAGCTACAAGGCACACTGTATAGGTGGTGACCTCCACTAACCCTCAAAAGACACGCTTGTATCTCTCTTGGAGCTCTGTCACTCCTACCACATAGTAGCTTTCTGTGAGTAGAGCAGGTCTTCTCACTAATTTATATGTGACCTAAAGAAACAATGTAACAGACATTCAACAAATGCTCTACTAAATCCAACCCAAATGATGAACCAAGGTAGGATGTGGGCCAGGAAACAGTAATTAAGATCGACTGCAAGAATACTAAAATCCTGCCTCCTGCTCACTATCCCTACAGGAAATTCATGAAAGACCATCAAGGATGTTTTCAAACCTTTAAGATTCAGAGAATCAACATTTACATACACTCACACATACACAACATACGACTATTCAATCCTTTTAAAGGGGCTCAATATAATCTCATTTTATATTAGATGAATCTCATAAAAGCAGAAAGTTTTTGCTTATTTTCATTAGATTTTAATTTTTTAACATTTTTTTAAGTTTATTTATTCCTTTTTGAGAGAGACAGCACAAGTGGCAGGGGAGAGGGAGGCAGAGAGAGAGGGAGACACAGAATGAAGCAGGCTCCAGGCTCTGAGCTGTCAGCACAGAGCCCGACACGGGGCTTAAACTCATGAACTGTGAGATCATGACCTGAGTCAAAGTTAGATGTTCAACTGACTAAGCCAACCAGGCATCTCTATTTTCATTAGATTTTAAAGTGATATACCTAAAGAAGACTTAGAAAACACACCAAAACACTGTCATCCCGGGGTATGAACCACCTACCGTCTTTTCTCCCCTTACCTGAATGGCTGTCAGTTTATGTCTTACATTCACTAGAATAACTCGTGCTAGTAAGAGTAGTATGGGCTTTGAGGTCAGGCTGTAGACTGATTCCCCGTCTAGAATAAGCAGATTCAGAACAACCGCATCCAGTCCTTTGACCTGAAAAAAAAAAAAAAAAAAAAAAAAGTAAGCCAAGATGATGTAATTTAACAAAATATTAATCTTTATAGATCTTACAATAACACATATTTTCCAGTTAATTCAACTTTGAAACAAAGGCATTAATCTATTACACAGCAATTGGCACTGGACAGAATCATAACATTATAAAGGTCCCTGGAGACCTATAAACCCAGGCTGCCCTAACAGATGGCCACCTACATGCCTATACTTTAGAGGAACAGGGAAGTCAAGAAAATGCTAGTATTGAAGAGGTTTCACGACTTTATAGATTTACTTACAACAAAATAAAAAGCATCCCTGTTAAAGTATTTACATTAAACACATTTCACATATGCTTCATTAGCTGGCAAACGTCATCACAAAGCAGGTCTGCTCCAAAATTCCTAAGCCAAACAGCCAGTTAGATCTTACATACCAAATGCTGAGTGGGCCTAAAACTATGGACCAGTGGGAACAGAAGGCTGCAAAAAAAGACATGCATTTGGAAAATCCAGTCTTTAGCTAAACAGAGACTTTCTACAATGGACAAATCACCTGCGTTTTCTAAAATGTGCACTGTATAGTTTTGATGACTGCCACAAGACAGACAGCAGGAATGCTTACCCATTAGAAACATGGCTCCAAGGTCACAGACACAGGACAGTGTCCTTTTTCTGCCTCTTGTTAGTTTGTGGATATAGGTAAATTTTTGAACTGAAACATCATTAACTACAAAATGAAATCATAGAACCCACACCTTATAGGGTACGTTTAAGGATTAAATTAAATAATCCAAATAATGCCAGTGCCTGGGTAAATACATTGTTGAAGCCTTCGATATCGGCAAGAAAGAAAAAGCTGTGGGTTCACCCGCTGTCCTCCCTTCATCGTCAAGAAGTGTAATAGAGGAATAAAGAAACAGCACCACCAAACTGCAAACAAAGCTTACCGCTACCTACACTAGGCCAGAGGAATTTTTTTAAACCTCAATAATTAAGAAACTATTTTGAAGTTACTACAACCACCTCAATTTTAGAAGGAAACAGACACAAATGTTAAGTGCAGTCAAAAATCACACAGACGTCAGTGTCTGAACAGAGATTCCAGCCTGTTTTCCAACTCCCAAATCAGTGTTCTTCCTAGCGCCCCATGCTGCCTTCCCCACGGACCGCTTCCTGCCCCTCGGCAAGGTTCAGGGCTATGCTAAGCATTAGGAAGAATACAAGAACTGGGCCAGGATCACTTCCAGCCTTCCAACTAGGACCACTACCTTATGGTGGCATGGCTACTAAGATACAGACACTGGAAAAGGACCAGGTGTGGGGGAGACCCTCACCATGAGTTCAGTCTGAGACACGTGAGCACAAGGCATCTTGCAAGACCCCCATGCAGAGGTGCCGAATATACCAGCAGATATACTCACTTAAGAACTTGGGAGAAGAACCTGCCTAATGTGCCGAGACTAGATATGCAGCCTCATTGAGTTGTCTGTCACACAAAGATGTCAAAATAAGGCTATAAGCACCCTTATTTCCCAAAGTCCAGACCAAACTGGTACACTACAAAAAGATATGACATGCCTTTAAGAAAAAGAATCTGTGGGGCACCTGGGTGCTTCAATCAGTTAAGCATCCGACTTCAGCTCAGGTCATACTCTCACGGTTCGTGAGTTCGAGGCCCCCATCAGGCTCTGTGCTGACGGCTCAGACGCCACTTCACACCCTCTGTCTCCCCATCTCTCTGACCCTCTCCCGCGCTCCCCCACTCTCACCCACTCACACTCAAGAATATATAAATATTTAAAAAAAAAGAAAAGAAAAATAATCCATATTCTAATCACTTTGAAATGAGAAACATAACTAACCATTCTAGCACACGTTTAGATCATTCTCTTGCAAATGAAATCCCTAAACAGAAGCAGCAAACAAGTAATTTACTAGGGTAACAAATAAAAAAATTATACAAAGAGATAGAGACAGCCCATGATATACCACCGGGGTATCATTACCTCTGATACTCAAAGCAGGGGTTGGTTACTAAACCTCCTACTCTTCAATTCAAAACTCTCGGGAGATGGTAATAACAAGACAAATAACAAATAAATGAGTGAATGTATAAATAAATACATTTCTCTTCCCAGTGCTACCTTGCATAATCATGAAAAAATGAAATGCTTTTCTATCTTCTGCTTAAATAAATCAGCCTCTGCCTACACCCGAGATATAACACTGATATTGCAACTGAGTTCCAAATGTGTTTCCAGAGGTTTTGGGAAATTGTCCATTTTTAAAGAGGATTGTTTAGGGGCACTTAGGTGACTCAGTCAGTTAAGTATCCGACCTCAGCTCAGGTCATGATCTCACGGTTTGTGAGTTCGAGCCCACATCAAGCTCTCTGCTGTCAGCACAGCTCACGTACTGCTCAGACATGGACCTTTAGTGCTATTCCTCTGAGACCGGTTAGCATCAGAAACCAGAAAACAGTGTTAAAAATGACAAGGCCACACCACCATAAGGTAGTTGATCCTGGCCCTGTCCTTGCAGCCTTGCTAATGATTAGCATAGCCCTGAACCTTGCTGAGGGGCAGGAAGAGATCTGTAGGCAAGGAAAATGAATTTAGCTTTGGTCACTATACTCTATGACAGTAAAATATATTCACAAATATTTGTGCTTCACAAGAGCCAAGAATCATGAATTACCACAGGGAAATGACTGTACTCATGTGTTTAAAAACTTCAACTCCCCCTACCTTCCAAATTCTTGGATTGCTGGAAAAGAGTATAAATTGAGTATTCCTTTTGTCTTTTTTTTTTTTTTAAGTTTACTTATTTATTTTGAGAGAGAGTCAGTGCAGGAGGTGGAGAGAGAGAGAGAGAGAGAGAGAGAGAGAGAGAGAGAGAGAGAGAGAATCTCAAGCAGGTCCCACACTGTCAGCACAGAGCTGGACACGGGGCTTGAACTCACGAACCAAGAGATCATGACCTGAGCCAAGACCAAGAGTCAGACATTCAACAGACTGAGCTACCTCAGGGCCCCTTGAGTATTCCTTTAAAAATAACCTGACACAAATAAAGAAATAAACAAAAACAATCTGACATTACCAAGAAGAACTGAACATGTGTATACTCTAGGGCATAGCGATTCCACATACAGAAATATACACCACAGAGGAGCTTCCCAACTCCCTGCTGGGATGGGTATACAAGTGTGTTAAAAGACCATCCCCTCAGCCCTCAGGGTACCCAACTAAAGCCCAAGGGCCTCCTCCATTTAGCACACTGCATCAAACAAACGCTATCATTTTTTCAGTATGCTGTGCTTCGAAATTCTTGCAAATGATTACCAGAAGATATGTTCCTAATAGCACTGTATGTAATATATTGGGGGGAAAAAAAGGAAACATACCATATGGCCAAGAGTAGAACAGACATATAAATTCTGGTCTAGTCATGCAACTGGAATACTATACAACAGTAAAAGTGAATAATGATGTAATTTCAAAAATATATCACTGAGCCTAACAAGTCACAGAAGATGTACAGTGTATGTCATTTATTTATAAAAGTTCAAAAATTGGAAAAATTAAACAGTATGTTTCCTGGAGTTACACAGGTGCTAAAACTATGAAGAAAAGCAATGGAATGATTAACACAAAATTTATGAGCCTGGTTCATGGGAGAGGGGGGCCAGAGCTGCCATCAGGAAGCACACAGGGGACCTTCTGAGGCAGTATTTCCCAACCTTTTCCAAGGCACAGCATCCGCAGAAGATGCTATTATTAGTGGCGCCCGGCAGGAAGTAGCAAATGCTGCTAACCGGAGGAGACCAGTTCACAGGCTCCCCCAACCCAGCCCAGGCCCCACACGGACACTGCAATGACACAGGGCTCGACATCTGGGGAACAGCAGTCAGGAAGCTCTGTTCTTCAATGCTGCTAATGTTTCTCAGGATGGGTGGTGAGAACCAAGGGCTTTTATTATTTAAACTGTATACACTTTATACGCTTTTTTGAATGTATGAGGTAGTTCTAATAAAAAAAAAAAAAAAACTAAAATCAAAGTCTCAAGGTTTCCTACAGTCTGGCCTGAATCCCATGAAGTCTGACCTTTTACTGCTACTCCAGCAAGCTCAGAGCAGCCCGTTCCCACAAACACTATGCTCTTCTCCCCTCTGACTTTCTGCTCACATGACTGCACCCAGACTGCATTTCTTCCTCTTCTCCACCTGTCCATTTCCTCATCACCCTTCAGGTTCAACTCACACTCCACCCCCAACTAAACTGTCTGACACATCCACTTTTCACTTCCTTGAATTGTTACCTGACTTTACAGGTGCTTCTACACCAGTAGAGAGCAGAAAGAGGACTGGATTTGGACCCAGAAAATGTGGCTTCCAATTGCCCAGCTATAAGACCCCTGTCAAGTTTCCTTCACCACCGGGAGCCTCTGTCTTCTCATCTTTAGAATACCTCAGACTGATGGAACACATGTCAATTAAGCCCCACTCGCCCCACAGAGCCATGCTCAACACACTTATGACTTTGGTGAGTTTTTAACGCCAAAGGACTGAAGAGGCAGAAACCGTTTCATACACAGTAAGAGAGGGAGTGAGATGTTCCGCATAATAGCAAAGTTCTAGAAAAGTGAAGCAGATCTCTTTAAGTCACATAAGCTTTGGGATTTTAGTTTAATTACTTTGGATGAAAACCTCTGTAAAGTGCAGATTAAGTTCCCTTCTTAGAAGGGCGTCTGGGTGACTCAGTTGGTAGAGCATCTGGCTCTTGATCTCAGGGTCGTGAGCTCAAGCCCCACCTCGAGCATGAAGCCTGCTTTAAAAAAAAAATTCCCTTCTTAGACATGAGATACAGATGATCCTTTAACCTTTCAGTAACAATTTAGGGCCAGGATTATGAATTTCAATTACTCTACTGCAACCTAATATAGTGACTCACTACACTGACAGTACAGTGGTAATTACTGTAGCTATCAGATTGTGGCTGCTTTGGTACTTCTCTTTCCACACCACCATTAGATTTTTTTTTTTTAATATATTTTATTTATTTTTTTAAGTAAGCTCTATGCCCAACACGGGGCTCAAACTCATGACCCCAAGATCAAGAGTCGCACACTCCACCAACTGAGCTAGCCAGGCGCCCCTCTACCATCAGATTATTAACACTTATCTCTAATAATTTCATTCCCCTTTCATTTGCTACTTCTAATTTTGAGAAGCTTGCTAACAGAAAACAGGTCACTTTTGCTGCAAAAGTTTCGGATGCTAAGGAGCCCTTTTTCTAGGCTTAGTGATTGATAGCTATGTCTAGATCTCTGCGGTGACTGGATAAGTCACTGTCACCACACTTCTCTTATAGAGTATGTCATACTCACCAAGCTCCATGCATATGCGCTGAAAAACTGTTGCAGAATTCGAACTGTATGTTCTACTGATAACATACTAATGCCAATCAGTAATACTGTCTTTATATATGGATAATAATTGTTATCACCATGGAGCACTTCTGTGCCAGGCACTTTAAAGAAGTATTTGTAATATAAAGGAAACCACCCATGGGATCCATTCTTAAGCACAGCAGCACAACTTACCTGCAATAAAATTAAACAGATTTCCAGTTTTGCTGCTTTGCCAAAAAAGATCTTTACATAACTGTGGTAATTTCTGCAACTGGGTGACTGGTGCAGGTGCCTGGACTTTAGTAAAAAGGGCAACTAAGAGAGCTCCATAAATTGGGAGAGTTCCATGAGGAGTCTATGACTGACAATGGAACTTCTGGAAGTAGTTGAAAATCTGACCAATGAACAAGCATTCTTACTAGGCTTTGTACAAGCTATACAGTCATGTTTTTTTTTCCTACCTGCCATTAACTCCAGGTTATAAAGACTAGTTCCTAAAGAAAAAAATAATAACACAATAATAACTATACATGACATTTCCAAAAAGCATACCTCACTGAACTGCTGGAACAAAAAGGATGGCAAAAAATCCTGAGGTTGTAAATCAACAAGAGGCCCTGTCCAGTTACTCTGAACAAAAAGCTGCAAACTGCTTACACCAATTAGGAATATCAGCTGTTGTCTGCATAGAAGAATAAAGAAACAAATATGAACCACTGTGTAACCACAACTAATTCCATTTCAGTTTTGTTAGGAAAAATGTAAAATATTAACCAACAGTTATTGAGATTATCCAAGTATTACAAAAGAAAATTTCTGAAACCTGAACAATTTATGTCTCAATGTCCAATATTACAACAGTGAGCCACATAAGGCTCTTTTAAACTTAAATTAATTACAATTAAATGAAATGTAAAATTCTGTCCGTCAGTTGCACTCCCTATTTCAAGTGCTCAAAAAGCACATGTGACTATTGGGCTGTCATACTGGACAGCACAGGTTTTCCAATGACAACTAAAACCAATGTCTTTCTAGTAAATGTATTGTCTGTTTCTCTATGAAAATTTCAAATAAAATTCTACCTTTCAGCTGCGTCCAAATCTGTTGAGTAATCCAGGAATGTTACTATCCGCTTCTCAAGGTAGCTGTCAATCTTTTCTTCAGTCATTGTGGTTGAGTTAAAAATATTTTGAGTCAACGAATTTAAGAATATGGCCTCAAAGTTCCCTTCTAGCAGCAACTGTAAGAAAGATCCACTCTCTGCAATATAAAAAACATTAGTCCAATAATCCAAAAGAACGATTTTTTTCAAACTGTAAATGATAACACAATTAGGTAAATCTACCATTTTAGTATGCAAAATTTTTTAAATGTATATCCTTAGAATGCCTACTGTACATTAATCACAAAGCACTGAGCAAATTCCCATCATTCTACAAACATCACCTCTTCTACAATTAGCAGCTCATCCATACAACGAGCAGCAAGGTAGAAGCTAGACCCAGGAATAATATTCCTCATTAGTAAGTACAGTAAAACCTTGGTTTGCAAGCATAATTCATTCCGGAAACACGCTTGTAATCCAAGCACTTGTATATCAAAGCGAATTTCAAGAACCATTGGCTCAGTTGTGATCATGTGACATTCAGTGACACAAGACATTGTTCATTTATCAGGTCAAACTTTATTAGAAATGTTTGCTCATCTTGAGGAACACTCACAGAACTAGTTACTTGCAATCCAAGGTTTTACTGTATTGTCACCCTTCTGTTGGGAATTCAAAAAGATTCCTACTGACAAGAGAAAAGTTTCCATACACAGGGGTCTAAGGCCTTTCATAACCTGGCTCCTCCTACCCACACTATACTCCCTGAGGCACAGCTGGTTCACTCATTTTTCCCCTAATACCCCATGAATATCCCTGTGATTTTTCCTGCTGGGTTATTCTCCACTTGTCTCATTCTTTAATCAAAATTCAGCTCAAATCTGACTTCTTCCCTGAAAATTTTCCAGATGACCAGACTTCAAAAACTACCTCTCTCCTGAAGCACCTATTGCTTGTGTGTGTACACACACACCTATTGTGTGTGTGTACACACACACACACACACACACACACACACACCCCGCTTATATACTGTCCTAAATTGTTACTTCTCTTCTGGATCCAGCCTTAATCCCACAACCAGATGCGCCTATATCCTACATT
Organism: Prionailurus viverrinus; assembly: GCF_022837055.1. Classification (NCBI taxonomy): domain Eukaryota; kingdom Metazoa; phylum Chordata; class Mammalia; order Carnivora; family Felidae; genus Prionailurus; species Prionailurus viverrinus. The sequence goes on from NC_062563.1 coordinate 114,582,077, forward strand.
TATCACTAGTAAATATGCCTTTTAACCCTACCTCTCCTGTAAATGTGTACTGTTCACAAGAATTACATCTTTGCTGCCTCGTTTTAGCTTTTCTGTTTCTCAGCGGTGGGACCTTGAATAAATTATTTAAACAATGTCTTTAAATGTCTTCATTTAAATGGTATTAAATGTAGTATCTACCTTACATGTCTATGACAAGGATTAAATGACTGTATAAAAGTTAAGGACTTAGAAAAGACGCTGACATCGCCATCGGTGTCATCACTGAACCGAGGCGGTGAGAAGCTTGGGGTAAAGACAAGCACAGAGCCCAAGGACCCCACCCGCTACATCAAGGATGCAACAATCCAAAGCTTTAAGGAATCAGCTAGATTTGGGCAGAAAAACAAAACAAACACGGAAGAATGAAAACCCAGCCGCCGCCACTCTTTCTCCTCACAGTCCACACGCTGGCCTACGTTCCTAGGAGGTTCGCCTTTCTCACCTGATTCGGTTACTCCCTCCTGCTTCCACTGCTGCCGCTCAGCCTCAGTGGGGAAGCCCCTCAAAACTGCCAGCTCCGGTATCCACATCTCCCTGGACATCGCTGCAGCCCAAACAGGTTCCTACGAGGGTCACACAGGAGTTAACTAAAGAAGGTGAAAGGAGGAGGGCCCAAAGACGCTGAAATCTCGTGGTGACAGTTCCTGTGAATACACCCACAGCCTTAGAACTCCATGTGCAGACACAGGAACACGGACGCGGCCATGACAGCAGCGCGGGACACCCTGGGAAAAAACCCACACACTCCGCCCCGGCTTCCGCCTAAGAGACCAACCCAAGTTCTTAGTACTGAGCATGCCCAGTAGAGACGCCCCGCCCCGAGCGGGCAATGGGCGGGTTCGAGGGCGGGTCTCCTCTTTAGGGGCGGGGGCCGCGATCTGTAGAAGATTTGAGCGGCGTGGAGTCCTCTTGCCCCACCCGCTGCGGACTGGGATTAAATAAAATGAGGCTAAACGGCGGTCTTGGTCTGAGAAGAAGAGGTAATAGGAAAGGTCTACCGCTTGGATTCCTAAACCTTTTTGGATCAGAACCCTCCTGACTACCTGACGCGGGTCCTGGCGGCAAAATGCACGTGGGCCCTTAGTGCCAACATTTGGGTACCATCCGGCAAGTTAGAGACCTTCTGAAGTGGAGTCCGCGAACTCCGGGTTAAGAACCTCGTCCGCAGAGACTAGGTCTTTATTCTTAGAAAGAATGAAAGTGTGGGGAAAGTATCGGGGCGCCTGGCTGGCTGAGGCCGGGGAGCCGGCCACTCGATCTAGGGGTCGTGAGTTCAAGCCCCATGTCAGGGGTAGAGATTACATACCTGTATGCACACATACACACACAACTACAAGCCAACTTTAAAAATTAAAAAGTGTAAGGAAGGCATCGGGTTTTGACGCTGCCACTAAATCATGACCGAGTGGGGCATGTGGCCCGCCGGCTGGTGCAGGGAAGGAAGTTAGTGGAGGAAAGACTGACGCCAGAAACCTGTCACCCCTGCGGGCCTGCCGCTGAGCACGGAGCTGGCGCCTCGTTCGCATTTCTCCTTGTCCTTTCTTCCTCGTAGCCGCCCTCCTAGGCCGAAACGGAGGCTCAGAGAGCCAGGCCTCAGCGGGGCGGGACGCCACCCGAGTGGGCCTGACACCTGCCCTCCGAGAATGGAATGCCGTGCACGATCCAGGGCAATCCCGACCGCGCAGCCTTCCTGCGGCAATAAAAGTGCAAGAGATCTCTGAAAGAGCCGCTCCTGGGGGGAATGGTGCTCGGCTGCTGCAAGAAGCCAAAGGAAGCCAGACCTGAGCTGTGAGCCGAGAAGAGCAGAAGCCCGAGAAGGTCTTCTCATTGAGAAGTAATTAAAAGTTATTTGTGCGGGAAATGATATTTAATCAGGGTGTCCGTCCGTATTGTTGTTGTTTTTTTCAGCACAGAATCCAGCACTGTCTAAACAGTAGAAACACTGACCACTACACCATTCCTCGGGTGCCTGTAGAGCCCCCTTGTCCCACACAGTGAACTTGGTGCTTTCTCTAGAATTCAAGGTTGGTTTGTTTGCACTTGAGGGGTGCCTGGGCGGCTTAGTGGGTCAAGCGTCCAGCTCTGGGTTTCGGCTCAGGTCAAGATCTCACGGTTTCGTGGGTTTTAGCCCCTCGGCAGGCCCTGCACTGACAGTGTAGAGCCTGCTTGGGATTGTTTCTCTCTCTCTCTCTCTCTCTCTCTCTCTCTCTCTCTCTCTCTGCCCCTCCCCCCCTCGCGCTGTCTCTGTCTCTCTCAAAATAAATAAATCAACTTTTAAAAAATCCTTAAATGAGATATGCTTCACAATCATAGTAATTAAGTGTATTAATCTCTCTTCAGGCAAAATGGACTCCAGGAATAACAATGTGGGAGAAAAAAATATGGTCTCAACTGAAAAAAATATATATGGAGTGGATACTGAGCTGATGGGCAGGGCAGGTCCACTTGGGGATCCATGGAGCGCCTTGTCTGGACGGGTTGCTGGGAACCCTGATGTCCCCATCTATTAAGTTCTTTTTTTTTTTTTTTTTTTTTTTGAGCTGGCCAGATTTCTCAGAGACTCTTTTTTTTTTTTTTTTAAGTTTATTTATTTATTTAGAGAGAGAGGAGATGGGCAGAGAGAGAGAGTCCCAAGCAGGCTCCATGTTGTCAGCACAGAGCTGGAGGCAGGGTTGCATCCCTCCAACAGAGAGATCACAGCTTGAGCCAAAATCAGGTGGCTTATCCGAATGAGCCACCCAGGCACCCATCTCAGAGACTCCTTAAATCTCCTACCTAGACAGTGACGGTCTGGTTGCCAGAGTTCCAGAGCCAAGTAGAGCAAGAAAGCCAGGAGTGTCACCATTCAAGATCCAGTCTGAATATCGGACTATGTAAAGACCACTACAGTTGGGGTGGAGGGAAAGGAGTGGGCAGGGGTTCCAAATGACTGAATCAGCTTTGCCTCAATCCTCCTCATTTTAGCCCCTCCTCCTCCCACCCCATAATCTTCAGTCCCAGGGGTATCTGGTGCACCCAGCTGCTGAGTCTTTTGAGGATTCTTCAGTCTGATTGCAAGTGTGCCTTAGTTTTTTCCATTGCATTTTTAGGATTGTGCCTTCTCTGGTCAGCTACATCAGTTACTAGCTCCCAGACAGGGTTACCCAGCCTCATGGTCCCCTGTTGAATATGTCTTAATTTTTTTCTTTACTATAGATGTAGTGGGTTTTGAAGAAGAAGAGGTGGCATATATTGAATACGCCATGTTTACCCTAGAACCTTAAGTTGTATTGTAAATGAACTTTCTCCAAGCAGCTTCAGGTTTGATACACATTATGTGTTTTAACTAATCTTATCTCATATCTTTCTAAGTAGTAAAAAGGAGGCAGGATTGTAACCAGCATTTCATGATCCTTTGATCCTTTTTCATATTCATTAACAAATCTCATGTTTAATAATAATTTTTAATAATTGTGTGTGTGGCAGCATTTTTAGCAATAGCCAAAAACTGGCTACAACCCAAATGTCCATGCATGGATGAATGAATAAACAAATTGTGATATATTCCTATAATGGACTAGTATTCAGCTATAATAATGAATAAACTATAGATACACACAATATACACAAACACCAAAGTAATTATGCTGAGTAAAATAAGCCAGGAAAAGTAATATACGAGTCCATTTATATAAATCTAGAAAATGCAAAGTACTTTATGACAGAAAGCAGATCAGTGTTTCCTGGGGGGGTGGGGAAATGAAGAGGAAAGCAGGGACAGATTCCCAAGAGGAACAAAGACATTGGGGGGACGGGTAAGAGATATGTTCACTATCTGATTGTGCTAATGATTTCATGGGAATATACATATGGAAAAACTTTAACTGTTCAGTTAAAATACGTGCACCTTTTTCTATGTCAACTATACCCACTTACACCTCAATAACACTGTTTTCTAAAAAAGTGTCCATTGTATAAAACATAAAATCTTCTCTCCCAAGACTAGTATTCAAAAGCGTTCACCTGACACACAATTCTTTTTTCTCATCCCACTGCTGGTCCTCTGCTCTTTCCAAGCATTGTGTCTCTCAGAACAAAACCCCACAACTACCAGGAACCCTCCAGAGAGTTAGCTGGGTCTGTGTCCTGTGGCAAACAAATTAACATGGATTGAAGTTATAAGACAAAGAAGATGTGGTGTTAAACACAGTTCAATGGATATGTCACTTAACTCTCAATAACTCTTTAAAGTAAATGTTATTAAGCCAATTTTTCAAATAAGGAAACTGAGAAGTAAGTACCTTGCCCACTATTGCACTAAGATTTGAACCTAGTCTGACCCCCAAAGTTCCATGCTCTCCACATCTGGTGAACAACGGTGGGTGAGAAGTATGTGACTGTTCTGCAGGACAGAGCAAGTAGGTAAATAAGTGAAATAACTTCCCAAGCAAACATACTAGAAACAGCTCTAGAGCCTAGGTCAGTACAGGGGCTAAAAATCCCTAAAAGCAAAGCTTGGAGAAGCAGAGGAAAGAAAGAATGTTTGTGGGTGAGGGTGGAATATTGGTAGGAATAGAAGTCAAAAGAGACAGAACAAGGAGCTACCCTCCTTAATGAAAAGCAACCAGATCCCATAAGGTTTCCTTCTTTGGAAACTGCCCTGGTCAGTAGGGACTGAAGGCAGGCAGCCCCGTGATGTCCTCCTAGGTTTTACTTTGTCCTTGGGCTCCTAGAATTTGACTCTAAACACTGACATAGCACGCTCCCCTCAAGGGTATGCTGTTTCCCCCACAAAGCAAAATAAGACCCTTTCCTCGATAGGTCTTCATTCAGGTGAAAATACGATAAGGCTTTCAACAAGACTTCACTAGATGCAAAATGGATACAAAGGAGACATAAGTATAGATACAGGAACAATGCTGCTTTGTCTCACATAATCCAGGCTTGATCCAACCAGCACCATTTAGAGAGTGCCATCTCTCCCTCAACTCAAGAACTCTTAGGCATGCTTAGAATCACATAAGGGGGCCTCCTCCCCAGGGTGGGAAGCTCTAAAGGGACCTATGTATCACAAACAAACTGACTCAAAGAATACATGAGTAAGGGTTCCTGTCACTTAAGATCCAAGGACACAAGGTGACCCTGAACATCTGCCCTCTTGATTTAGACTGTTGAGATTCCAGAGAAAGGCTTTTCTACATATTATCTATGTCCTGATGAATTAAAAATACAGGGAGGGTTTGAGTTGCAGAATTTCATAGGTAAGAGAAAGGACAATTAACTTGTTACAATCTCTCTCTTGGCATGAATGTAACAGATTCTTGCACAATTAAGTGTCTTTTCTCAATAGTGATGCTCCTTCCTTTGTTTGCTACTCTTTGCATTCTATTTTTGGTTCTGGAGGTAGTCATGAAATAAAATTTTCTTTACAACACATATGGACAGTAGCTAGACAACATTTCATGGTTTTAAACAACTCAGATGTACCATTCAAATGAGATGTAATACATCACCAATTCTTCACATTAGCCACTAGATGACATCAAACCCTAGAACTGTTGAATTTTGTTTTTATAAAAGATTGGATTAAATGTTTAAAATATTTTAAAAGTTTAGCTTTCTTTAACCAGCATGAAAGTTTTGAGAGTCATTGATTATACTTTGCATTAAAAAATTTTTTTTTAACGTTTATTTATTATTGAGAGAGACAGAGACAGAGACAGAGCATGAGCATGAGCATGAGCAGGGGAGGTGCAGAGAGAGAGGGAGACACAGAGTCCAAAGCAGGCTCCAAGCTCTGAGTTGTCAGCACAGAGCCCGACATGGGGCCCTAACCCACAAACGGCGATTTCATGACCTGAGCCAAAGTCGGACGCTTAACCTACGAGCCATCCAGGCACCCCAATTATAGTTTGTATTTTGCTTTTAGTGTTAATAAATAGTTTTAGGGGAAAAATAGAAACTTAACATTCTCTTAAAAATTTACATTTTTTTTTTTTAATTTTTTTTTCAACGTTTTTTATTTATTTTTGGGACAGAGAGAGACAGAGCATGAACGGGGGAGGGGCAGAGAGAGAGGGAGACACAGAATCGGAAACAGGCTCCAGGCTCTGAGCCATCAGCCCAGAGCCTGACGCGGGGCTCGAACTCACGGGCCGCGAGATCGTGACCTGGCTGAAGTCGGACGCTTAACCGACTGCGCCACCCAGGCGCCCCAAAAATTTACATTTTTGATGAAAATACATTCAACCTTTATATACTTGGGATAAAATTACATCACATATTTTTAATTCTTTAGCTTATTGGTGTTAATAGGACCAGGAAAAGGCAAAGAATGGATTCTCCCTTAGAGGCTTCAGATGGAGTTTAGTCCTGCCCACACCTTGATTTCAGACTTTTGGTCTCCAGAACTGTGCATGAATAAATCTCTGTTATTCAAGCCCCCCAATTGGTGGTAATTTGTTACAGCAGCCCTTAGAACTGACACAAGTATTAACCCATCATTAAGATTTTGTTGAAAGAAGGTCAACATACATACATACATAAATTCTATGGGTTATGAAGATAACAGTTGTCAAAGTAGGATGATAGGACATATTTCACATAGAACTATTAGAGGAGTGCCTGGGTGACTCAGTCAGTTAAGCGTCTGACTTCAGCTCAGGTGTCTATCTCATAACTCGTAAGTTCACGCCCCGGGTCGGGCTCTGTGCTGACAGCTCAGAGCCTGGAGCCTGCTTCAGATCCTGTGTCTGTCTCTCTCTGCTCCTCCCCCCGCTCACGCTCTTTCTCTCTCTCTCTCTCTCAAAAATAAATAAACATTAAAAACAATCACTTTAATAACTTAAATATTAGAATATCCAGCATGTGTATCTCCCTTTGCATCTTCCTGTATAAATGTCATGGGAAGACTTCTATGTGACTTGTGATCCTTTTACAGTTTGGAAAAAGAAATATTCCCTTCCAGTCACCGTGTCTCCTCAATTTCACTTTTGGGTCTGAAGACACATCCCTTATAACATCAGAGCCACAGACATCCTGTCATAAAATTGTGTGCATACAGCATGGGGAGGGATTTTCCTTCTCAAGTATGTAGAAGAAAAATTGCTGAAGTTTGGGAAGAGTATCACGTTTTAGGGGGAAAGCCAATCAAGATATAAGAGAATGGATTGAAAGAGTTACCATTTTGGAGCAGTTAATAATGGTTCTCAAGCCTGGCTGACCTTTAGAACCACCTTGGGAGTTTTATCATCATCTGCCTGGAATCAACCCTAATTAAATCAGAACCTCAGAGGGCTATGGAGATTCCTCTTCTCAGCAATTTTTAAAGCTTCTAGGCGAGTCTAATAAGTGGGAGATGAGAACCATGAAGTGGTATGTGGCATGGATACTGTGCTAGGTGTTTCCCTTAAGTCATGTTGATGATTGATACTTATAACAACACTGTGAGACCGTTGTTGTTATTTCCAATTACAGAAGAAGAAGCCAAATCTTGGTGAAGCCATTTAAGGCCATAGAACTAGTGATCCTTGAGAGCCAGCTGGCTCTGGTGTCTGTCCCTTGCTCTGTAATCCAGCAGAACATCAGTGACTGGGATTCAGAGTGCAAACTTGTAAATCAGCCAGAAATACCACAAGTTCCGGGGAAGGGGTATTAGGCCACTTTAGGCCAAAAGTGGGACCAGATGAAAGCCACTTGTATGGAGAATAACATTGCCACAAACTGAGGGAGACTGGCCCTTCGGCTGGCCTTTAAGCCTGCTGTGTCAACGACAACCTGCCTCACCCGTACGCTCGTACAAGCCATCCAGGGGCAGCCTCCTGTGCCGAAGCTCAGCCTGGCGGAGATGGGCTCACTCTGCTAAACATGCATCTAAGTGCCAACCACCAAGAGTGTCACCAAAGTAGCTCGAATTCCCATGATGTCAGGTTCTCTGAAAGGCTGCCAGTCCCCGAACCCCACAGTGCCCCTCACCCTATGGAAGATCAACACTGCTCAGCTGGGACAGACTCTGCCTGACCAACACAATTTTCCCTCACGTAGAAAATGTCCCCTCACTTAGAAAATGTCAGGAGCTGAATCGTGTCTCCCCCCCACAACCACTACCCCCAAATTCATACATTGGGATCCTAACCCTCAGTTAAGACCTCTCAAAATGTGGCTGTCTTTGGAGATAGAGTCTTTAAAGTGGTAATTAAGGTAAAAGAAGGCCAGGAGGGTGGGCCCTAATCCATGTCCTTATAAGAAGGGGCGATTACAACATTCACATGCACAGAGAGACCAGGTGAATACACAGGGAGAAAACGGCCACCTACAGGCCAAGCCAGGAGGCGTCATGCCAACACCTTGATCTTGTTTAAGCCTCCTCTGTCTGTTACTTGTTACGGCAGCCCCAGCAAACTATGTAGGAAGCAATACATCCAGCTTTGTCTTTTTATTTCACGTACTGATTAGTGAGTGGTCTCATAATCCTTTGACAGATTTAGAGGATTTTATTTTTAAGTGTTTATTTGCTTTTAAGAGAGAGAGAGAGAGTAGATCCGAAGCCCTGATTGAGGGCTTGAACTCGTGAACCGTGAGATCATGACCTGAGCCAAAGCCAGACACTTAACGGACTGAGCCACCCAGGTGCCCCCACCAACATCCAGGGATACTCCTAGAGCCAGTTCTCTGTGTTGATCTCTTATGGAACAAAAATACAGGTTGAAGGTCTTAGGGCGAAATAAATGAGTAAGTCCTATGGTGCTCTGGGCCAGAGGTAAACAGATGGGTGATGGAAGAGAAACAAGGCTTGAAATATACAGAGAAAATGTCTATGGAAAATGTTTCCAATAATCAGGTATCTAAAATTGTGAGAAGACTAGGGGCACCTGGGTGGCTCAGCCGGTTAAGCGTCCGACTTCGGCTCAGGTCATGATCTTGCAGTCTGTGAGTTTGAGCCCTGAGTCGGGCTCTGTGCTGACAGCTCAGAGCCTGGAGCCTGTTTCAGATTCTGTGTCTCCCTCTCTCTGACCCTCCCCCATTCATGCTCTGTCTCTGTCTCAAAAACAAATAAACGTTAAAAAAAATTTTTTTTTAATTGTGAGAAGACTCAATCCTCATCAGTGCCTGGCCAAAATGGAACTCTACTCCTGTCAGGAATATGTTTGACTTTTACACAAGGTTTATGATGTGCAGCTCACAAAACCTGGGAGGGTGCCTGACTTCAGGTTTGCAGTGATTGCGCAGGTGGAGAAGAATCAGCATCCCAGCCAAATACTTAGAAGTGACATTCTCCCTGACGGCTTGGTGTATGGAGAAGGGCTGAGAGGGCAATGAAGTCATGACCTGAAATGGGGAAGCTGTGTCTGATCTTGACCTTAAGCAGACGGAGGCCCTATTTTCTTCGAAGAGCGTTGGGCTCACTGTGATTGTCTGGCTGCTGGACACAAAGGAGACTTGTGTTCTTCCTGGTCACACAGTGACCTGTTCTCAAGGTCCCAGAACAGTGTGCTGCCCAATCCCTTCTGGAGGAATTCCTGGGGAACTCTGAAAAGAATACAACCAGTGATTTCAGCAATGTCCCTGACATCACACCTGGTCTGGAAAGGAGTCAGACTTATGGAATACTGGACCTGCCTTCCCACAGGGAGAAAGTGCAGTGGACATTCAGGGAACCTGCACTTTTTTGGGCACGGATCATCCTGAATTACTTGCTCAGAGTTCCTCTTCCCACCCAGACTCAGGCCACCATGAGCGGAGAGAGTGTCAATCTGCTCATCACTGTGTCCATAGAATCAGAACACTTAGAGCCTTTTCTGCCTCTTTTTTTTTCTTTAGTGTATTTTTATCTTATTTTAGAGAGAGTGAACACGAATGGGGGAGAGGGCAGAGGGAGAGGGAGAGAGTCTTAAGCAGGCTCCACGCTCAGCAAAGAGCCTGGTGCGGGGGCTCGATCTCACGACCCTGGGATCATGACCTGAGCCGAAATCAAGAGTTGGCTGCCTAACTGACAAGCCACCCAGGCTTCCCTGCCTGATTTTTTTTTTTTTAACTGACAGGGCAGTTTTTTTTTTTTAACTGTCCATTTATAAAAAGCTTTTAAAACCTAAACCACTAGAAGAGAAAATTCAAATGAGCCGAAGGATTAAAATATGTTGGTTGACAACAAGAACAAAAAATAAAGAAATTACAAAACCAGCATTTTTTTTTTTTTGATGGGAATCATGGAATGCAGAATTTATGTGTTGGTGGGACACAATCCTATTGGAATACTATAAACAGGGTATATGTTCGTGGGTGAGGTTGTATGTTTTATGCATCACTACCATCAATAATAAAAAACAAATATTAATCAGCCATACTGGAAGAAATAAGGAATGGTCTTCCTATTCAACAGTTACAAAATATTATAAAAACCGTGGCCTGTAAAGAGATGATCAAGAGATTACAGCCGTGAAAACAATAGCAAAAAGACTGCAATCAAAATATGTATATTTCAATTAGTGTTGGGTTATTTTTGGCACTTTATGTTTGTAGCATTTTAATTATGATCTCTTTTTCTCACTTTAAATATCCACTTGTGTAAAATTTAAAAAAAATTAAAAAAACAACAACAAAAAGACAATTACATTGTAAAACTGCAAGGACAGAAGACAAATAGGAAGTTAAATTAAAACTATTGTCAACAGTCAAATAAAGGGCTATCATGAAGGATTTTCATCAAGTTCAGGAAGACAAGTAAAAGAACAAGACATTTAAGACAGGTTATTATCCTGAACTAAAGCACTGTACTAATTAATTCAGTTACCTATGAAATGCTCAGATGGAAAAAAAAAATGTTTAAGAACAGCAGGGTAAAAAAAAGATTTAAATAAAGCTCCTAGATACATAATAAAAAATACACTACATAAGGCAAGTTCAGAAGCCTTTCTGTTAAGGTTAGATTAACCTTAAAATCTAAAGATCAAATCATTAAGCAAATTAAGGTTTAAAAAAAAGACCTCAGGAAAGTTTCAACCACTATTCTTTTTTTTTTTTTTTAATGTTTATTTATTTTTGACAGAGAGAGAGAGACAGAGCATGAGCGGGGGAGGGGCAGAGAGAGAGGCAGACACAGAATCAGAGGCAAGCTCCAGGCTCTGAGCTGTCAGCACAGAGCCCGACGTGGGGCTTGAACTCACAGACTGCGAGATCATGACCTGAGCTGAAGTTGGAGGCTCAACCGACTGAGCCACCCAGGCGCCCCTTTAAAAAAAATAGTAATTCAGGGCACCTGGGTGGCTCAGTCGGTTAAGCTGAGGTCCTGATTTCACGGTTCGTGAGTTCGAGCCCCACATCGGGCTCTGTGCTGACATCTCAGAGCCTGGAGCCTGCTTCAGACTCTGTGTCTCCCTCTCTCTGTCCTTCTCCCACTTGTGCTCCGTCTCTCTCTCTCTCTCAAAAATGAAATAAACATTAAAAAATAAAAAAATTTTTTCAATAAATATTTATTAAATACCTCTAGTATTCTGGACACTCTGTTGGCAGCTAAGGTTACCAGTAAGTAAACAGTCCCAAGCTCAGGAAACTTGCAATACTGTGGAAGAGACATGCACACAACACAAAGAGAAACAAAGATTTTGCTCCCAAGTGTGATAAAGCCCTGGTGTGCTAGAGTTGGCCAGAGCCAGTGAACAAAAAAAAATTCAACCACTATTGTAGAGTAAACCCAACATAAGATAAAGGGAGCCTAACACTCCCTTTTATAAAGGGTGTCATGCATGAACTACAGAATTCAATCGGAACATGTAATTGCCAGGTTAAAAAATATCCAATGGGTAGCTAGCTATTTCCAGTCTTTGGAAGTAAACAATGAGAAATCTGTGTCATTTAAGTCTCAGAACACAACCAGCTAAAACTAGCTACAAGAGCTCTAACTAGTCCCTCTAAATAATGAGAACAGCTTTAGGGAGATGGGGCTCTGTGGCCCCTTGAAAAGAGGGAGAAACCAAAGAAGGAAACCTGTAGGAAGGCTAGGGAAAAGCGATAGCAAAGAACAGAAGTGTGGGATGGGAGCAGGCAGAGGAATGAAGATCCATGTCTACGCTTGTGACCTAGCCCTTGGAACAGAGGAGGCCAGGAAGGTGTAGAGGATCAGTATCCTGAGGCCCCCAGTAGCCTGGACATGGCTGGACCAGGCATTCCCTCCCTGGAGAAATAGAGGTGTATTAAATTGAAAACACTATCAAAATAGTGACCAGTGCAATTTCTTCTTGCATGAGAAAATATAGCTGGTGCAACTTGAGCAGGAACACAGGAACATAGAAGGAAACCAGTCATTTGGTGGAAACCGTGGGGTCACTCCAGGGTCGCATCAAGGGGCTAAGGGATGGAAGCCAGAGGATGCCTCTTCTATCTAGGAAATGGACAGGTTCAGAGGACTCAGATCAGCTCCTTTAGCTTGAAGCATCAGGCGAGTTGATGCTGAAAGATGGAAAGCTGTGGGGAATTGGGCAGCTTTTCAAGAGAAAACAGTGAAATGACTTTTTTTTTTTTTAAAGTAGGCTCCGTGCCCAACGTGGGACTCGTACCAAATGAGCCAGTCAGGTGGTCCAGAAAGAGCTTCCTTCTTTTTGGGGTGCCTGGGTGGTTTAGTCGGTTAAGCATCTGGCTCTTGATCTCAGGGTCGTGGGTTCAAGCCCTGCACTGGGCCCACGCTGGGTCTGAAGCCTACTTTAATTAATAAACAAACAAACAAACAAATAAATAAAACAAAAAAAACCCACAAAGAGCTGCCTTTTAACCTGCTTGGCACCTTCCAACTTGAGCACATGGCTTTTGCATTCTTACCACTATGTTGGGCTGGGTGGGAGCACAGAATGGGGGATGAGACCCAGAGAGTGGTTTAATCTGTTCCAATTGGGATCCAGACAGGCCTATGACCAATACCAAAATCAATCCCTGTTAGAAAATATAGGATTCTTTGGTCTTTGTATATGGATGCGCTTTAAAATAATAAAGAAGCAGTTAAAATCACAAAGGAAAAGATCAATAGATTATTTCATGGTGGTTTAAAACTTCTGTGAGAAAAATTAAAAGGCCATTTGGGAAAGATACAGTAAGAATGATAAAAACAATAAAATCCTACTACACAAGGAGCTCATATATATTAAAACATTAAAACAATACATAAAAAAATGGGAAAGAGGTATAAAGTCATCACTGACAAAATAGAAATTCAAATGGCTAATAAATAGATAATGCAGATATAAGCATGTTTGATGATAATAGGTAAAAAAGCTAGATTAAAAAACTATAATCTCCAATGCTGGCCAGGGCACGGCAATGTTAACTGATACTGGAAGTAAGAATCAATACAACTTCTCTGGAAAGCAATTCATCATTATATATATCAAAACCTTTGACCTAGTAACTTTATTTCTAGGATTTATCAGAAGGAAATAAAGGTACTGACCATGTTAATCAGAGCATTATTTGTAATTAGAAAACAGAAATAACCTAAATGTCCAACAGTAAGGGATTGGGTAAGTATATCCATATTATGTAGCCATTCAGTTTCCTTAACGATAAAGAGTGTTCCTAACATGTTGTTAAAAAGCTGATAGAAGTGTATATACAATGTAACAATTGCATAGAAAAGAGAAGTATAGAAAATAGATTTGGAGCAAAAGATACCATACTACTGTTTATTTTCGCAGTTTGTATTTTTCAGGATTTTCCCAACTTTCCATAGTGAGCTAGCTGTACATTAAGCTATAATAACAATAAAACCCCTCAGTTTTATGCAGCCAGATGAACCCAAGAGCTGCCAGGCTCTGACTGCCTTGCCCAAGACTGGAGCATCAGCATGGCAGCTTGGGCCAGGCTGCTGGCTCCAGTCCTCTGCTACCTTGGCTGCCTCCTCCAGCTGAGTCTGTCTAGCTTCCCCCCAGGTCTGCAACTAGATCTGTTAGTCCCATGTCTAGGCTGACCCAGTGGGCATGAAAGTTTCCATCTTGGAATCTTTTGTTCTAACCAGTCTCATTGCCTCACAAGATGTGAGGCTTGTTTCAGCAAAATACTATTCTAGCACCTACACAAGGTCATACCAGAATACAACTTTAAGTGTATATATTGTTTGGTTACAAAAAAAAAAAAAAAAAAAAAAAAGGCCAACTGTAGAAATTCGTGTACTTAAATAATCAGCTTTGGGTTAAGGACTAAATGGCCAGGGAGTACTGCCTGGCTCGGGGCCAAGCCTCATTTGAGTTGTTGAGAACAGTGCTGCTCAAGTCACCTTAAGATTGCTCCCAGGTGGCTGTGGGCTAAGTGCAGAAAGTGAGAGGAAACAATGTGACAAGCTGCACACTTTTTACAGCATCCTATAAAGTATGGGATGGGTCTCTAACAGAAAGGAACCAAAACCCTTGACTCTTTACCAGGGTAAGACACACTAACTAGAACATCTCACCTCACCCACCTTATCCTACATAAACCGAATCACAGGACATCAAAAAAATATTTATGTACTTTCTACATCTGTCTGACTTTGAAGATATTGGTCTTAACGCTACAATGGTATCTAAGCAGTTTATTTTTGTACTTTAAGGTAACGTCTTCTTAGTTGATAGTTTTATGGATAGACCAATGGTCTCAACTGGTTTCCAAATTTCTTCACACTTTCTGCACATGCTCTTTTGGATCTAGGCCATCCTATGCCTGCTGGTTTTTGTTCCATTGTTTTCTAAGGCCTTCATGCTTACCTTTCCTACCCCACCCCAACCCCCTCAGACTACTTAGCTTGTAAACATGCTGGTTATTCTTATACCAAAAAATATGTATTCCCCCCCCCCCCTTCCTTTCTACCTCTGTGTCCTAGTTTATGCTCTACCACTTGGACTATAGTGGGCTCTTAACTCATCTCCTTACCTCCCCATAGTTGGTAGAATCATCTTCCTAAAACAGTATGACCGGGTTGCTCCCCTAATTAAAGCTCCTTGGGAGCTCTCCATCACACACAGGATGTTACAGCTCCTTAACAAGAGAAGTCTTCCATGATCCAAGCCCTCCTATCTAACACTATGGCCTAACATTTCATTTGACTATCCCATTGTCTCTGACAATCCAATGTGCTATTAACTCGAGCTCTCCTCTTGTTCTCTTTTGTCTGTGGTAACTTCTGCCTGAATTCTTTATCCTCATCCTTCGAGACTCAGGATATCTTCCCTAAGGAAGCCTTTCCTGACCACATCACCTCAAACATTTTGCCTGAGTGAAGTGCTCCTCCCCTGTGTTCCCAATAGTACCCTGTAAAGAACTCTTTCTGGGAACTTAGCAATTGTACCGACATCAAGTTTCCACGTCTGTCATCCAACCCTGAAGTTCGGGAACCTGTACCTAGTACCAAAGTGAGTGCTCAAATGTTTGCTGGCATAAAGTCAGGATCCCATATGGAACCATTTGAAAGTAATCAGTCTCAAATTCAGACTTTTAGGTTTTGTTTTTTTAAAACATGAATCGGACCTTATCGTACTGGTATTGTTACTTTTCTTTTATAAAGCTCCCTGAAGACTAGTGGTGTGAACTGGAGAAAAAGGACCCAGCCTTATTTTAATGATTAAAAATTAAATCCCAAGGGGCGCCTGGGTGGCTAAGTCAGTTAAGCGTCCAACTTCAGCTCAGGTCATGATCTCACAGTTTGTGAGTTCGAGCCTCATGTCAGGCTCTGTGCTGACAGCTCAGAGCCTGGAGCCTGCTTCAGATGCTGTGTCTCTCTCTCTTTGCCCCTCTCAAGCTTGTGCTTTGTCTCTCTCTCTTAAAAATAAATAAACATTAAAAAAAAAAATCACAAGTTGGAGGCAAACAGTACACTTGATATAGTAGCTTTTATCTTCTATCCCTCACAGAACCCTGAGAGACCAAAAAACAGAAAGCCTAGAGGATGGAGGACTGTCCTTTTACTTCTTACTGTTACCTAGAATTTAGCTAGCATGTATGTGGATGACGTTTAATGGACTCTTCTTCCTCATAAATGGACTTTATTTTGTCACTCTTGGTGTAGCTCATCACCCACCGGATCGAACGAACAGTGTGTGTTTGAGAACTTTTTGTTTTCTGGTCACATACAGTCTGTCCCCTCCTTTGTCCATGCTTAAGGAGCACTACCCCTTGTACATCAGAGAGTATCACACTCCCTACCTCCCCTGTTGCTTCAGAGAGCAGCTCAATGTTCAGAATACAGTTTCTCTTGGTCAGCTCAGATTCAAGGTTCCTACAGGCCACGTCATTTTATATACTTAGCTTTTCCTTTGTGATAATTGGTCTTTGAAAAATATCCTTTCCTTTCCCAAGCTTAGGTCTTGGAAGTGTCCAATTCTTTGTAGAAACAGCATTTCACACCATGGCAAACTGTTTTAGAAAGAAGACATACTAATACACCTAAGTCTTTATTTATTTGGCTCTAGGAAGAATTTGCATGAAAATGAGCCTATATGGCAGGTACAGAATGTACTGTAACAGCACCAGAGAGGTATCCTCTCTGCTCTACAGAGCCTCAATGTTTAATACATACATGTGACTTTAGTAATAAAACCAGAGTCCAGGAAAAAAGGAGCCCTTTAGGAAAAAATCAGTTTAGAGTGACTTTTCAAATTGACCATTCCTTTTCATATACTTAAATTCAAATAACGGATACATTCACAGGCCCAAATGTTGGCATAGAATAAAATCATGTTCATTTATTTTTTTCTGCATCTTAGAATTAGAAGGCATAAAATTAAATACGTTGAATGTAATAAATTCATCCATACAAGTGCAAGTCTCCAGCTATAATGCATTTTATGGCATATTTATCATTTAAAAAATGTACCAGTAAATCAAAAAAGAGGGAGTATGTCCATTTAACTTTTATTTAAGTGTATGTAGGAGGTCTTCAGAAATCAAATATGAGCATGAAGATATGGCCAAACATAAAATCTATCAAATTCAGTGAAAAGTTGCTGACTTTAAATAGTAGTTGTAAGAATGACCAATATATATTCTTTGTTAACAACCCCTCACTCTACAGTAAAAAAAAAAATAAAATAAACATTCAGTAAACATTCTTTCCTAAGGTAGTTTCCCTTATATATCAGTGATTTATCCATTTCTTTGTATACACAAATTTGTTGAACATACCAATCAGTGGTTCTCACAATTGAAAAATAAAAGCACAAAAAAGTTTACACTCTTGTACAGGTAAATAAAAGATCACCTTGAATTAAACTGGATCTCCTTAAGGGCATAGTATAGTTTCAGTTTCAATAACTATTACATAATTAGTTTCTTACATACAAATATTGACATATTTGGCTTGTGCTTCAAAGCCTTTGTGTCTACGAAGTCCATGTCAACGCAGCTCATAATTTGAAGTCACTCGGGAGATCCTTACTGCTGCTGGGTTTGACCTGATCATGCATTAGAGTCCCCTCAGCACCGGCTGTGGCACTGCACATCTCCGAGGCATCATCAGCATCAGGGTCCAGGCCTTCGGGACAGGGAAGTTTTAGCAGCTCTTCCCGGAGCTGAGCAGTGTGACGCTACATGGGGGAGAGTAAGTGATACTGGAATAAACCCTGGGATTCTAACATAACGTCAGCTGAGAGAGGAGATGAGTTTAAAACAAAACCCAAAGCATTAGGCCTACAAATACTTACTGAACACCTTCCTTATGCTATTATTGTAAGAGGCAAAAATCTCGAACCTCAAAATAACTGACGTTGCTAAAAAGCCCTGAGTAGCATGCCCATAGACCCTACCCACGCCTCCATCCCTGAAGCAAAACAGCATTACTTATGATATAGAAGATACCGTTCTTCTGCAATATACACTCTTTTAAATTAAAGAGAGTAACCTCTTGACTTATCATACATCTTGCCTCTGGCTAAATATTTTTGAGAGAAAGTCTATAAATAAAAATAAACCCACCATTATTTTACTAAATGAGAATAAGGATTCATCAGGCACAGCAGGTCGATGTATATAACATTTGCAATATGTTTCACACTAATTATCTCACTTAATGCTAGAAAAAACCTTAGAAACAATTTTATCAACATAATTTTTTTTTTTAATTTAACCCAATGAAAAAGAAGATTTAGAGAGAGTGTGTAATTTTGTATTATACTATACTGCCATTTAGGGAAAGATACAGACTTGTTAACAGAGAGTGATTAGTTGTCTATGAATATTAACTTGTGGATTATAATTTTCTAGTAGGAGAGAAATGGCCTCAAATATCACACCAGGGGTTTGAAATTTTGTTGTCAATAGCTGACTTTGAAAATTAACTAACCAACATTTACAAAACAGTTTTTGTGTAGGAGGCACAGTGTTCAACACTGACAAAGTAAAAGGAGCAGAATAAGGAAGATAAAATCTCTGACCTCAGAGAGACTAAATTTCGGTCGGAGGTCTAAGATGCACAAACAAGGTAAGACAACTACACACTTTGCAGCCATTTGTAAGGTTTTAAAATGGATTAACACGCTGGTGACTCATAAGTTCCCTACCCCAATTTCCCTTCCACTGTGGACAACAGGAGAAAACAATTAGGGAAGGAGAAGGAAAAATCTGATGGTTTTAATTTTTGCATCCTTCGGATTCCTTTACCATTTGGTGGCCATGGGTCCGCCAGTGAATATACAATAGGGCTCCTTTTAGGAAGGCTTACTCACCTTGAGAGCTGCCGCATGGTGAGACATAGTCCTGCCTACCCGCTTATCACTGCTGTACTGCTGGATGTCTGCAATCCACTCCTCGCACTGGGCCATGATCTCAACTCTTTTCAAGTAAAAATGTTTGTGTATAACCTTAAGAATAAAACAGCCAAGGGAACAAAGTTTGTTAAGGTCAGAATTTAAAAGACAGAATAAGGGGCATGACAAAGAAATGAAATTTATACATTTTTTAAAATGTGTATTCATTTTTGAGAGAGAGAGAGAGAGAGAGACAGAGCGTGAGCAGGGGAGGGACAGAGAGAGAGGGGACACAGAATCAGAAGCAGGCTCCAGGCTGTCAGCACAGAGCCTGACACGAGGCTCCAACTCATGAACTGTGAGATCATGACCTGAGCTGAAGTCAGATGCTCAACCGACTGAGCCACCCAGGTGCCCCACAAAGAAATGAAATTTAAAAGACAATTACAATGTTTTTGTCTCCAAACAACTTAATTTAGTGAATTCTGTATTAACAAGAAAGAATCATGCTTTTAAAAAAAAAAAATTTTTTTTAATGTTTGTTTATTTTTAAGAGAGACAGAGACAGAATGCGAGTGAGTTAGGGGCAAAGAGAGAGAGAGAGAGAGAGAGAGAGAGAGAGAGAGAGAGAGAGGGAGGGAGGGAGGCACAGAATCCGATGTAGGCTCAAGGTTCTGAGCTGTCAGCACAGAGCCTGACGCAGGGCTCGAACTCATGAGCTGTGAGATCATGACCTGAGCCAAAGTCAGGTGCTCAACCGAATGAGCCACCCAGGTACCCCGGAAGAATCATGCTTTTGACATCAGAAGACATATGCAGAGATGCCCAGCTCTACACAGAAAATAATGCCCAAGCTCAACCAGACAATAAAATAGTTAATCCTACTGGGGAAAATAAAGAGGTGTATAATGCAGTATATTCACAAAGTGAGTAAATAACCAGGAGAAAATAATTAGGAAAGTACTGACAATAGAAAAACTGTCAAATTTTCTACCTTGAAAAGAGAACTCTACAAATACCTAAATAACTAAAGACATTCAAATGTCAAAGGCATTTACACAGAAATCAGAATAGAGTCCTAAAAATAGCACTATTACTACTTTCTTAATTTTATCTTCTGGTTAATTTTTAGATAAAATAGTATTAATACATTATAAAGTTAACTTTCATTATAATAATTATAGTTTGTATTTGGAATTAAAAAAATTATCTGAAAAATTAAGTACAATTTCTTCCTGTTTAAGTAGTAGGAGTCTACTTCTGATCAATGTAAGTCAGAAAATAGATCAATTTGGAATTATTATTAAATCAATTAAAAAATATTATTCTGTATGCTGGGTGAGCCACTATATTCCCATGAGCTTATCTCCCCTAAAGAAAAGGTAATAATACCTACAAAGTTTTATTAGGGGAAACTGCGAATGGATGTAACACACCAATCAGATCCTATTACATTTAACAGTTTCTGCTCTTGATGCCTACAGGGACATAGAAGACACTGCCTGACATGACGAACCATGACAACCACAGAACCAGACAAGAGATAGGTGAACCAGAAAGAGGTACTTGAAAAAACAAAAATGTATGGAATTGTTGGATCGCTATATTGTACACCTGAACCTAATATAACAGTATATGTTAACTACAATGGAACTGAAATGAAATGAAATAAAATAAACTGAAGAAAAGGCAAACAAAAAACCCCAGGGAAGGGGCGCCTAGGTGGCGCAGTCGGTTAAGCGTCCGACTTCAGCCAGGTCACGATCTCGCGGTCCGTGAGTTCGAGCCCCGCGACGGGCTCTGGGCTGATGGCTCAGAGCCTGGAGCCTGTTTCCGATTCTGTGTCTCCCTCTCTCTCTGCCCCTCCCCCATTCATGCTCTGTCTCTCTCTGTCCCAAAAATAAATAAACGTTGAAAAAAAAAAAAAAAAAAAAAAACCCCAGGGAAGTCAAAGAGGCACATCTGAAGGGGAAAATCAGGAAAGCATACATGGATGAAGGGCGCCCCCTTTAATGTGAGCCAGGTTCTAAAGGATGAGAAAGATTATTGTTTCAAATTATACTTATCTGCTTTTTGTAAAAGTCATCCCCCAACTCAGAGTTCCTTGTGTTAACGGTTTTTTTCTTCCGGAAAAAAATTTTTATGCATGAACCAACAAATTATACCTCAACTGAGTATATACACTTACACACTTATTTCAACACATTTTAAAAGTGAAGTTTCGCATAGAGAAAAGTACACAAATTACACATACAATAGGATGCATTTTCCCACAGTGCACACCAACGTAATCTCCACTCAGACGAGAAACAGGACATTACCAAGCAGGCTGCAAGCCCCTTTTTGCTACCTCTCACCATAAATCCTCATGGAAGGGTATACAGTATACTGACTTCTTTAAGCCAAAGTTAGTTTTACTCATTTCTGAGCTTTTAATAAAAGGAAACATATGAAATGTATTATCTGTGTCTGGCTTCTTATGCCCTATATTGTATTTATGATATTTGTCAATGTTAACCTGCATAGCAGTTCATTCATTCACATTACTGTATTCCATTTTATGAATATTCCATAATTTGCCCATCCATTCTGTTCAAAGACAAGTGAACTGTTTCTAATTTTTGGCAGTTAGGAGCAATGTAATGAATATTTTCTATACCCAGTATAGAGACTATACCCAATTTCTACGAAGCACACACCAAGGAGTGGAACTGCTGGTCTTTCAGCATATATTCAGCTGATTAGATCCTGCCAAAGAGTTTTCCAAAGAGGCTGTACTGATATCTATATTCCCATCAGAGTGGATCAGGGTTCCAGCTGCTGCACATTCTAACACTTGGTATGAAAAGCCTTTAAATTCCTAGAGATGCTGAAGAATGAAAGGACAGGGGCCAGACAACATAGGACTTTGGAGGCCATGGTACGGACTGGAGTGAAATGCAGAGATTATGTGTAGAAAACCACTGCCGAGGGACAAAAGTGGAAGCAGGATAACTGGTAAGGAAACCACTTCAACTGTCCAAGCAAGAGGTAATTAACCATGGCTTGAAATAGGTTGGTCATGGCAAAGACGGTTTTACTTTGATTATGCCTTGAAGGGTGGAGCCAAGAGGATTTTTCATTAGACTGAATGTGGTATACTAGAAAAAGAATCGAGGGGCACCTGGGTGGCTCAGTCAGTTAAGCATCCGACTTTGGCTCAGGTCATGATCTCGCGGTTTGTCGGTTTGAGCCCCGTGTCAGGCTGTAGCTGAGTTTACCCCAGATTGTCTAAATATAAAGGCAAGTACAATACTAACAAACTGTATTATATAAGGTCTTTAATAAAATATTTCATTAATTTTATTGAACATACCTCTTTAAAGCATGGTGAAGGGTTTCTGATTTGCTCTAGCATTGCCCACTTAACCGTTGCTTGCCTAATGTTTCCATCATATTCTCGAGAACTCTGTGTGCCACTGGGAGTTCCTCTAGACCGTTCATATCCTGGTTCATTAAAGTAAGGCTCAGCTACTAATATAAGGGACTGAACAGACACCAACACCTGTGGAACAAAGAAATAAAGACAAGCTATTATAATGGGACATTTTTATTACCAGTAAACTGGTATATTTTAATATGTGCTTCCACATATTTTTATCACTGTCAAATTGATGTTAATCACGAGGACACTGAAATGCTATATTATTAAAAGCAATATTAAAATAGACACAGTAGTTTTTTGTAAAATATTCATATATCTTACATTTTATATTCTTGAATTCTTGAAAAACAAAAAGAAATGAAGATATTTCCTGAAACTGACAAAAAAAAATTTGTTTATAAACACCCCACACCAATTTAGACATTATTGAGCTCAAATTGTCCTTACGCTCAAAGAGGATAAAGCTAACCATGCACTCTGAACAATACTCACTTAGGGGCACCCGGGTGGCTCAGTCAGTTGAGAGTCTGACTCTTGATCTGGGCTCAGGTTATGATCTCACAGTTTTGAGATCAAACGGGATTCTCTGTGTCTCTGCCCATCCCCTGCTCATGCGCTCTCTCTCTCTCAAAATAAATAAACGTTAAAAAAAGGACTCACTGGTAAGAGCAACTATTCATGAGGCAATCTTTATTTAAAAAAAATTTTTTTTTTAATGTTTATTTATTTTTGAAAGACACAGAGACAGAGTGAGAGTGGGAGAGGGGCAGAGGCTGGGAGACACAGAATCTGAAGCCGGCTCCAGGCTCTGTGCTGTCTGCATGGAGCCCAACATAGGGCTCGAACCCATGAACTGTGAGATCATGACCTGAGCCGAAGTCAGACACTTACGTGACTGAGCCACTCAGGCACCCCTATTTTTATTCCAAAGAAAATACTTTTTAAAGGCATCTACTATTTGCTTTTTAAAATATATACCATTTTGGAAGTATATAGACGCTACTTTATTTTTCTTCAGTGAATTCGGCTATTTAGGAGTCATAATATTTATGTTATGGAATCTTCTGGAGCCTCGGATTATCTGACCTCTTTAGTCATTTTACTTCACAGTACACTTTAGCCATAAAAACTGTGCACGAAGGGATGCCTGGGGTGGCTCAGCTGTTTGAGCATTCAACTCTGGATCTTGGCTCAGGTCATGATCCCATGATTGGTGGGATTGAGCCCTGCGTCGGGCTCTGTGCTGAGCGTGGAGCCTGCTTGAGATTCTCTCCCTCTCTCTCTCTCCCTCTACTCCTCTCCCCGGCTTGTGCTCTCTCAAAAACAAACAAACAACAACAACAAAAACAAAAACAGAAACAAAACTGGGCATGAAAAGACAGTAAATCAATAAATCCTTGGACAGAAAGATTTCTCTTTTTAAAAAGGATTTGAATTTCAATATTAAAATTATCTATCCCTGAGAGCAATGTATAATACATATTTTTAAACATGTTTTATTTATTTACTTGGTGGTTTATTTATTTGTTTGCTTGTTATAGAGAGAGAGTGCTTGAGGTGGGGGAGAGAGAGAGAGAGAGAGAGAGAGAGAGAGAGAGACAGACCCAAGCAGGCTCCATACTGAGCGCTGAGCTTGAGACCTTATTTATTTTTTTAAAGTAGGCTTCACGTCCAGCACTGAGCCCAACTCCAGGTCTGAACTCATGACTCTGAGATCAAGACCTGAGCTGAGATCAAGAGTCAGTTGTATAACCAATGGAGTCACCCAGGTACCTCCAAGAACAATGTGTAATATTCAAGTCAGAGATCAAAGAAGGCAGAATAACTTAGCCCCTCAGAACTATTTTGGTTATCTGTAAAATTAGGATCACACCTACTTACTTAAAGACTGGCTATGAGAATTAAATAAACTTTGTAGGGGGTAAAGTAGTAGCACTTATAATTAAGTGTAATTAATAACAGCAGCTATTCTTTCTTGGAGCAAAAATGACAGCATGCATCCAGAAGACAGTAAAATGCAAAACAAAATCATTTTTACTCTGAAAATAGAAGTCTTTTTATCTATAATATAAGAGGGTAATATAGGGTCCTGCAAAAAAGCAGTCAGTAGGAGTTCCATTGTGATCAACAAAATTTAAAAGAGCTACCTGGATCAAATAAAAAGCTAATATTTATCATAGCTCCATCTGCCGAAAGTGTTTTGTTCGAATATGACCTGACAATGAACTGGTAATTAACAGAAACACACCTGCTACATACCATAGCATATTTACATAGTTATATTTAAGTTAATAATAAACAGAATAGATTTTCATTCTGCAACGTAGGTTCACTGATTCCTAGTCAATCCTTTGATACTTTAAGAAAGTCAAGAGTTACAGACTTTTATTCATAGGTTAAATTTACAGTCCCTTTCCTCTTTAGTTTTACATTAAGCATCCACAAAACTGCAAGAGGTTTTCACTATAATTTGTTTAGGAACTGACTAAATCAAGAATCATCTAACACCTTCCTTTCACTATCTGTGTCAAAATAAAAATTTTAACCCTGCCATATGGTCTTCTACTAGGCCACTCAAGTAGTCAGTAATCTTGTCTCCTACAATTGTATATATTCATTTGGTCACTATATTCCTAGCACTATCCATTCTTGCAACTCATTTTTTTTTTTTTTTTGCAACTCATTCTTTAGAATATCCACCAATTTGCCATATTCCTCCTCCTACCCCACATCCCTTAGAGATTATTAACTTTTGATTTCCTGTATTTTCATGTTGTATCTTGTCAGAGGATTTAATTGTCTAACTTGATCTGGTATATCAGAAAATTTTATCACAGGTATTTAAAACATAGGAGAGTACAGAGTATATAATCCAAAATACTAATTTGCAATGAGAAACTGTATTATAAGAAATAATAACATCTTTGGTACGAGGGAAATATTCTTTTTTTTTTTTTAACGTTTATTTTTCAGAGAGAGCATGCAAGAGGGGGAGGGGCAGAGAGCGAAGGGGACAGAGGATCTGAAGCGAGTTCTGCGCTGGAGAGCAGGGAGCTAGATGTGGGGCTCGAACTCACAAACTGTGAGATCATCAGCTGAGTCGAAGTCGGACACTTATCTGACTAAGCCACCTAGGCAACCCAGGAAACACTTTTAATTAGTAAAATGCTTTTAACTTTTTAAAATATTAAGTGCCTGCTTCTGGAAAATTATGCTGCAAATGACTAGGACTGTAAACAAGTGGCTGATTTCCAGAATTTTCCATTTTAAGAGAAATGATAATATATATTTTGTTAACATTTATAAATGGTTGACTACATGAACCATAAAATACGTTCAATTCCTTTTGCATATGATATCTTTATTAATATCCAACTGGAACAAACTATTCACAAGGCATTATAATAGGTATTTTAAGTACATTATAGCACATTAAAAACCAGTTATGTAAGCAATGCTATAACTTGGTGCTACTGTAAAAAATTCTGGTGATAGTCCTAATAAATAATATGACTCTGATTTGATTTTATTTTTTTTAAATGTTCATTTATTTTTGACAGAGAGAGTACACCAGCGGGGTAGGGTCAGAGAGAGAGGACAGAGGATCTGAAGTGGGCTCTGTGCTGACAGCAGAGAGACTGAAGAGATCATGACCTGCAAAGTGGGACGCTTCAACTGACTGAGCCACCCAGGTCCCCCTGACTTTGACTTTGTTTATTTATTACTTTTTAAATATTTATTTTTGAAAGAACGCAAGGGGGGAGGGGCAGAGAGAGGGGGACAGAGATCTGAAGCGGTCTCTGCACTGATAGGCTGACAGCAGCTGCGAGCCCGATGCAGGGCTCAAACTCACAAACCGCGAAATCACAACCTGAGCCAAAATCAGACACTCAGCCGACTTAGCCACCTGGCTGCCCTGTGACTTTGATTTTAAACTGTGCTAATAGTTAAGACTATTACTACACTACTGCTGGATATGAGACTTACAGCGTAAGACTACAAAATGTATTATTTTTATACAAAGAAACATTCTTCTTCTAACAGTCTCATTCAGAGAAACCAAGAAATTCTAATAAAGCTTGTCACTGTTCAAATATTTTCGAATTGTTTTTAATTGTATACAACCTTCAAAAATTTTTGTGGAAGTTTTTCAGTCTGGCAAAAGTACTTTTATCCTTTGTGCACATGTGATAAATAAAAGGGTAAAACAATGTTAGGCCCTAAAATCTAACCAAAGAGAAATTAAGTAATTTTCCTTGAACCTTTCTAGTCTGCCTCTGAAGAAAGTTTCTAACAGACAACAAAGAGTAATGTGGTCCTGCCTACATGTATTTATTTCTTGTATAATGTGGATAAAAGCAGCTCACAAAGATCAGACCAGTATTTCTTAGGAATACAGATGCCAAAAATCCTCAAATAAAATACTAGCAAAGCGGCGAATCCAGTAATATCTAAAAAGAATTCTATACCAAGAGACCAAATGGGATTTATCCCAGGAATGCAAGGTTGGTTTAGCGTCCAAAAATTAATATATCATATTAATAAAATAAAAAGCCAAAAATAGTAGAATCATTTTAACAGATGCAGACAAAGCATCTGACAAAATCCAACATCCATTCATAATAAAAATACTCAACAAACCACGAGTAAAGAGCAATGTCGTCAACATGAAGAGAATTTATGAAAAACTCACAGTTAATGACACTCAATGAGGCAAGACTGAAAGTTTTCCCCCTAAGATCTGGAAGAAAACAAGTCTATTCACTCTTGCCACAGAAAAGAGAGAGCCTCCTGTTGCTCCTACCCAAGTCAATTTGTCACAGATTTGAAAACCCTGATTCAGGAAACTATCTAAAATATAAAGAAAGTCATGTAATAACTGTATTACTTATAAAACTAAAAAAATTAGAAGCGAAAAATTTAGTCACTAATAGAGAACCAGTTCAGCTACAGTATATTAATTCAAAAGATTAAGAGCAATTAAAAATTATAAGAATGTAACTTGGAAAAATGGATATGCTCTAATGTTAAGTGAACAGAACAGTGTACAGATGATTTATCTACTACGTTCTCACTCTGTGAATTATGATAAAAAAAAAAAGCCCCAAAAACCCCAATAAACCCAAATCATAAGGGGAATATAGAACAAAGCTCATTTTTATGCATGGGTAATTAAGTTTCCAAACTTGTAAAACTTAAACCCCTGAGTAGAAGTTTCTTTACAAGACTTTGGGTATATATTAGATATATAAGCCATATAAAAGTTAAAAGCAAATCAAATTTTAAACTAATTAGTTGTTGGGGCATCTGGGTGGCTTAGTCGGTTTAAGCATCTGACTTCGGCTTGGGTTATGATCTCATGGTTCATGAGTTCCAGCCCTGCATCAGGCTCCGTGCTCACAGCTTGGAGCCTGGAGCCTGCTTTGCATTCTATGTCTCCCTCTCTCTCTGCCCCTCCCCTGCTCGCGTTTTGTCTCTCTCTCTGTCTCTCAAAAATAAATAAACATTTAAAAAAAATTATCTAAATTCGACAAAAGTTTCAATTCTCAGCTAAATCTAATTTACTTTATGAAAAATAGGATATCTCTGAGTTTCCTTTCTTTGCTTAGTTTGAGTTGACAAGAGTAACATACATGTAGAAAAAATATTTTAAGGTTTTTAGACTACAACTGAAACAAGAATTTCTAAAATGAAGTAGTAGTTACTTGGGAGGAATATTCTAGTGACTTCCTTATAGTTCTCCTGCATGAATCATGTAAACAATGTAAACTTTTTTCCTAATCTCGACATCAACAAAAAGGGAAAAATACTATGATATTATTTCTTTAATTCATGAGGATGCTACAAAGTCTTCAGAGAATCAAAAGAGTGACATCCTGAGAATTATTTTTTGTATCTTCTTTCACCTAATTCAAAATAAGAATGTAGAAAAAGAATCTTTTCAGGGTAGATCAAACTTTAGTAGGCTTACCTAGGGATAATTTATGGTGATTTCTCTGAAACATTAAACTTTTTATTTTTTTAATGTTTATTTATTTTTGAGAGAGACAGTGCACATGTGGGGGAGGGGCAGAGAGAGAAGGCGACACAGAATCCGAAGCAGGCTCCAGGCTCCAAGAGGTCAGCACAGAGCCCGCTGCGGAGCTCCAACCCACAAACCATGAGAACATGACCAGAGCTGAAGTCGGACGCCTAACTGACTGAGCCACCCAGGAGCCCCTAAAACACACTTTTTAAAATATAGATAGTTCTTATTTTTCTAAGTGAAATTCAGAGAAATGTGTTTACTTGCAAAAAGCTTGAGGTCTGAGGATTCCACTTCTCTTCTGGTCTTCCATGCCACGTATTTAAGATGCTTAAACAAACCTGAGGAAGAAGAGAAGAAAACATATACAGAATTGAATAGAGTGCTTTTTAAAAGCAAAGTGTCATAGCTAGAAGCAAAAATGAAATGCTATCATGTCACAGTATCTCAGTTTTATGTTCTCCAACAAAACCCCAAGGGTCAGTTTGTTAAAACGAATTGGCATCTTCAGATGTGATCCAAAGCTGTATGGCATTTCACTTTCATAATGAAACACGAAATAGCACCTATTACATGTTAATACAAACAACATTTTTTAATAAAAAATAACTCTTTCCCAAACCAAAAACAAGTTTCAGTGAGAAAAAATGGTACCATTTATATTAAAAAAATTTTTCTCTTAAAATTTTGTAAATTTTAAAAATGGGTATGGTTCAACAAAAGAGATCTTGATTTCATATCTGCTTCTACATTCAATTTGTTACAATATATTGTTCTGGTTGAAGTATCTGATAACATCTAGCTTCACATAAACATGAAGTTGGAAGGAGGAGACCTCACAGACCCCCTGAGAGGACGTTGAGGGTCCACTGGGTTCCTTGGAACCAACTTCACCACACAGATACTGTTCGCTCACATAAGCAAGACTGAACCTAAACTATCTGCCAAACACAGGTATGGAGGTCATTCTGGATAAAACAAAATTGGGGACATTTTATGTGTAATTGTAAACTGACAATTTCACATAATGGGCAACGGATCTGGAAAATAAGTGGTCCTTAATAAAGCAGAAGTCCATCGCCTTGCTAGTTTTGCAAATGTTCTATGACAGTAATAAGGCAAAATACGTTAATTCATTTAGAACATAATTTCATTAACAATTTTTAAAGAACTATATCCAAATGGCTTTGTACGTTATTATTTAAGGTACTGTCAGGCATTTCATTTTTAGAACACCCTGTGACTATCAATGCCAAGTATTCTTTGTTTTTGTTAAATATAATTTATTGTCGAGTTGGCTAACATACAGTGTACACAGTGTGCTCTTGGTTTTTGGGGTAGATTTCGTGATTCATCGCTGACATACAACACCCAGTGCTCATCCCAACCAGTGCCCTCCTCAATGACCCCCCCCCCCCCATCAACCCTTGGTTTGTTCTCTGTATTTAAGAGTCTCTTATGGTTTGCTTCCCTCCCTCTATTTTTCTCCCCTCCCACCCCCTATGGTCTTCTAAGTTTCTCAAGTTCCACATATGAGTGAGAACATATGATATCTGTCTTTCTCTGACTGACTTATTTCACTTAGCATCATACCCTCCAGTTTTATCCACGTTGCTGCCAATGAATGCCAGGTATTCTTATCTCTATCTACAGATCTAGATCCCAAGGGTTAACTGTTACCAGTGTATTAATATAACAAAGACTATATAATTCAGGATATTGAACTCTCAGGCCCTTACCTGCTTTGGTATACCATTAAGTCTAAAAGAAGTAATTTCTTTTCTTTCTTTTTTTTTTAAAGGAGGCTTCACAGCCAGTGTGTAGTCCGCCCAACACAAGGCTTCAACTTAGATCCTGAGATCAAGACTTGAGCTTGAGGGGTGCCCGGGTGGCTCAGTCAGTCAATCTGACTCTGGATTTCGGCTCAGGTCATGATCTCACAGTTTGAGATCAAACCCCACATTAGATTCTGCGCTGACAGGATTCTCTTGGGATCTCTCTCTATCTGCCCCTCCCCTGTTTGTGCTCTAATTAATTAATTAATCACACAAAACAAAAACAAAAACACCCGAACTGAGATCACGAGTCCAATGCTTAACTGACGAGCAACCCAGGCACCCCAGTGAAGTAACTTCTTAAATAAATTTTAACAATTTACACTTCAATTCTATTCAGATTCTAGTCTATCTCTTGGGTGAAGACAACACTGCTAGTTCCTCTTCTCTGCTCAGTTATAAAAGACCTGTTCTTTGCTCTCCCAAAGAAAGTAAGCTCTACCCCTGGTTAAATCTCCTGAAATCAATGAAGAAAAGAAATTCCAGTTTTACGATCGGAGTTTACGACGAAAACAAAACGATAGCCTACGAGCACAGATCCGAGGCAGGCTTCTCCTGAAACCAGGAAGATGATACCCAGGGAAAACTTAGTCCATCTGTAATAAACCAGATCAACTTCAAGCCCTTGTTCCTCTCAGATCATCAAAGAAGTGTCTGCTTGTGAAGGCTATGAATTTCTTCTGACCATCTAGTGATTGTTTTAAAAACTATTTTTTTTTAATTTTTTTTTTTCAACGTTTATTTATTTTTGCGACAGAGAGAGACAGAGCATGAACGGGGGAGGGGCAGAGAGAGAGGGAGACACAGAAACGAAAACAGGCTCCAGGCTCTGAGCCATCAGCCCAGAGCCTGACGCGGGGCTCGAACTCTCGGACCGCGAGATCGTGACCTGGCTGAAGTCGGACGCTTAACCGACTGTGCCACCCAGGCGCCCCTAAAAACTATTTTTAATGTTTATTTAGTTTTTGAGACAGAGTATGAGCGGGGGGGAAGGGGCGGGGGAGGCAGAGACAGAGGGAGACACAGAATCTGAAGCAGGCTCCAGGCTCTGAGTTGTCAGCACAGAGCCCGGTGTGGGGCTTGAAATCACAGACTGCAAGATCATGACCCGAGCTGTAGTCAGACCCTCAACTGGTTGAGCCACCCAGGTGCCCCTGACCATCTAGTGATTTTTAAACATTTAACACTTCCAGCGTGGAATTTACTGTTGAAATTCCATCAAGCCATCCAAATTACTTTGAACAGTGATGACTGTCCTTTAAAAAAATTCTTTTTAATGTTTATTTTTGAGAGAGAGAGAGAGAGAGAGGGAGGGAGGGAGAGGGCGCACAAACCAGGAAGTGCAGAAAGAGAAGGAGACACAGAATCCGAAGCAGGATCCAGGCTCTGAGCTATCAGTATAGACCTCGATGTGGGGCTTGAACTCATGACCCATGAGATCATGACCTGAGCCAAAGTCGGATGCTTAACTGATTGAACCATCCAAGTGCCCCTATGACTGTTGTTTTAAATCTAATTTTAAAAGGTTTACTGTCAAATGAAATGCTTTTTATTATACCTCAATTTAATTTTTTTTTTTTTTTTAGAGTGAGAAACAAGTATGAGCAGGGGAGCAGGGAGAGGGGCAAAGGCGGAAGGGGGTGTAGGAGAGAGGTAGGGGGAGAAAGAGAGAAAATCCCAAGCAGGCTCCACATTCATTCGGAGCCTGACGGAGGACTCAATCCCACAGCCCTGGAAGAGGCACCACCCAGGCACCCCAACTTTTTTCTGAGAGAGAACACATCTTCCCATTTATTTAAAAAAAGAAAAAGGAAACATTTTAGCATAAATTAAGCATCAAAAATAAGATCATAATTATATGTATCATGGAAAACATGGATGGCTATGAAAGAAAAAAAAAAAAAAAAAAAAAAAAAGGTGAGGACATGCAAAAAAGGGAATACAGAGTTGACAGGACCATACTTTTGCCATTCAACTATCTCGAGGCACTTGTGAAAACAGAAATGGAATTGGAGATATGGAAAGTAAAGAAAGTTGAGAGGCAAAGACAGACTTTTGGCTCTACTACATCTTGAGGGGAGAAAGCTCTCAACTGGCCAAGGAATGTGTTGAATGAGTTAGTCCCTTAGTAACTTCTTAAGACTATACATGCTTCTCAACACGGTTGTGTTTCTGCCTTTTCTGGTTCCTTCTCTGTCATTCCCCAGGCTAATCTCTGCATACAGGAAAGAGAAGCATGAAGAAAGCCACGTAACTCTTGGAAAGAAGATATTCAAAAGAAAATTTTTGTTTAAATTACAAAGAACCTTTGGTTACAATACTTTGGCATTAGAAACAAAAGGCTGAAATTACATTACCTTGCCATCATTATAAAGGTTTGGATTGAATCGCACGCTATGACCACCAGTTGTCTCTAGATTCACAAGAGGGGGTGAACTGGGATAATCTTGAGGAAAATATACATCAAATTCAAAGCAGCCATTTGCATAAGGGGTGTCCGCTGGACCGGTTATCAGAACCTAATAAGCATACACAAACACAGAGGTCTCTGTTACTATTCCCATTGTTTGCTATTTAGAAAAACACAATCCAACATGAAATACGAACAACCTTCTTACATCCTATAGACAGAATCTATCTCTACCAGAATGTGTTAAAAATGAGGTTAAAGTTAAAAATAACAACATGAGTGGAAATGGGTTTAGATTAGGATTAAGGTTTTTTAGTTTTGGTGAAAACAGGCTATTAAAAGATGCCTTATTGGCAGGAAAGCTTACCTAAATATCAAATACCTTTTAATATTAAGTTACTATTTTCCTGAGAGCTTTCCTTCATATTTTCTATAGTATTTAAAGATTTGAGATTTTAGGTATATTCATTATCACATCCAAAAGGTATGGAGATAATTTTCTGCAATGTATCTTCAGATAGGTTAATCTCTTAAGAAATAACTTAGTTTTAAATATTTTTCTCTGGAATAATAAGACAAATAGATAACAAGAAAAGTTCTCATGTAATAACTTATGATAAAAAGGTTTTGAGAGAACAACAGGTGTTCCCTGTAGGGTTACTGGTAGTTCAAAAAATAGCAGAGAACCCAACCCTGACTGTCAGAATTATTTAATGAATTTTGTTTAAGTCAATCAATAGATACTAATTGTGCAAGGCCTGTGCGGCAAAGTCTCTGATCCTGAAAAGCTGTGTGTGGAAGAAAGTGATCAAGAGTCTCAATCTGTGACAACTCCGATTTAAGGTTTGGAGCTCCATGCTGGGATTTAAAAAAAAAAAAAAATTTTTTTTAAATGTTTATTTATTTTTGAGACAGAGAGAGACAGAGCATGAACAGGGGAGGGGCAGAGAGAGAGGGAGACACAGAATTGGAAGCAGGCTCTAGGCTCTAAGCCATCAGCCCAGAGTCCCACGCGGGGCTCGAACTCATGGACCGTGAGATCGTGACCTGAGCTGAAGTCGGACGCTTAACCGACCGAGCCACCCAGGCGCCCCCATGTTGGGATTTTTAAATTTAGGTACAGCATAATGTTTTCCAGAGACAAAGTCACAAGTCTGAACTTATGTGGTCTATTTAGTGACACAATACTTCCCGAGGCAATCCTTCTGTAATTGACTATTGTTTGTAACAAGGGACAGGTAAGAGTGTGCTCAAATAGGCAAAGCCTATGAGATTTTTACTGAAAATTTATCCAAAAGAGCAAAATAAAAAAGTAATAAGCAAGCAAAAAAACAAAAACAAAAACAAAAAAGCTCCTCAAATCAATGTGTTGATAGTTACAGGTGTGTATCTAAGGAAGACAGACTATGATACCAAGAATTAAATGACAAATGTAAAGAAAGGTTCCCCATCATGTCCCTCCCCGGCAGGTGTCAAATCTTTATAATTTTCTTGCTGCAGCAATCACGTAGAATTTAAAGCCAGATAACCACAATGGTAAAGCATAAAGGTGCAGTTATTTATTATTGTACTATCATTACTTAATTCACAGATCTTAAGTAATTAAGTCAGTCTTAGGTAATTAAGTAACTGCATGAATTTCCTAGAAAAGAAAAAAAAAGAATAATTTCTGAAGAACGATACTATAAAACATGAAGGAAATATCTTGGATGACAAGGAAGAAGTCCTATGATTTTTTCCTACCAACCAACATAAAATCCTGTGATACTCAGCTCTTAAAACTACACGCTGTATATGGCCTTTACTCAAGGCAGGCATTTTGGTACTTTCTTCTAAACTGTTATTTTGAAGAGCTGTCCCATACACATACTCTAACATTAAAAAAAAGGACTCCTTTCAATGATGTCCAAAATGGCCAACAGGATTATTTATTAAAATTTATGCTACTTCTACTGCTCTGTATAGTCACTATCTGAACAATAGAGACAACTATATGCATAATGGCGTTAGCCAGAAATAGAGAAAACACAGTTGTTTTTCTACCTTCATGATGTCAAGTCGCTCCTCATCACAGCGCACAAACACACTCGAAGAGGACGAAAGAGGCAGTGAGGTTGACAGCGTAACAGCCTCCTGGGCCAGGCGGCGGGCTCTGGCTGCACTGTTTGCGTCATTTGCATTTTTCACCTGAGACATGTAGTGGTAATTTACTTTAAAACCCAATTTCCCATCTTCATCCTCAGAAACCATCTCAAATGTATCTAAAAGAAAAAGAAGAAAAAAAAAAACACTGAAAAAAAAAGAAAAAGAACTAGAATGGAGTAGTGTTATAACGACAAGGATCACAAATAAATCACTAGCCCTTCATCCAAAACAGAGAGGACCAAAGGCAGAGCACAAGGAACACAGTCAATGGCATTGTAATAGTGTTGTATGGTGAAAGATGGCAGCTACACTGTGGTGAGCACAGCATAATGCACAAAAATCATGAATTGTTATGTTGTACACCTGAAACTAATGTAACACTGTGTGTCAATATACTAAAATAAAATTTTTTAAGCCCCACAAAATGGAGAGGACCATGAAAAATTAGCAAGCTATACATGTTTATGTCACAACTACTGTTTGGTGGATGGATTATGTAATGGAGCAAAATGAAGAAATTATTATTTTTTTTAAGATTTTATTTTTAAGTAATCTCTATATCCAAAGTGGGGCTCGAATTTACAACCCTGAGATCAAGAGTCACATATGCTCTGCCGACTGAGCCAGCCAGGAATCCCAGGAAATGATTTTTTTAATTTTTTTTTTATTTAAAAAAAATTTTTTTTTTCAATGTTTATTTATTTTTGGGACAGAGAGAGACAGAGCATGAACGGGGGAGGGGCAGAGAGAGAGGGAGACACAGAATCGGAAACAGGCTCCAGGCTCTGAGCCATCAGCCCAGAGCCCGACGCGGGGCTCGAACTCCCGGACTGCGAGATCGTGACCTGGCTGAAGTCGGACGCTTAACCGACTGCGCCACCCAGGCGCCCCAGGAAATGATTTTTTAATCTATATAATGTGGACACACTGATAGACTGTATCAAGCTGCTATGACAATGTAAAGCAGAAAAAGCAATTTATTCTTAAAATGTGTGGTGTATAATTTTTGCCAAAATAATTCAAAATACTAAATGCCAAGAACTATTATTATATTTCATTTTTTTAAAACCAGAATAGGTCTTTATATATTTGCACTGACTTTGGAGTTGGAAAACGAAGTCCCAGACTGAGGTCTACTCTTGCATTACTTTTTTAATTTAAGTTAATGCAATAAAGGAAGATTATTAGGGTAATGTTCTAAGTACTCTGAGAAAATACAACTAATGGGCTAATTCTTAACCATTTATTCAGGCAGATTTAGAAAAGAGTTGAAGTTATTCTTTACTTACAAACTCTGTACACACAGAAAAAAAAAAAATGGATTTGAATTTTATCTCCAGTTCAGATTATTCCACCCTAACCAATGGGTTACAAAAGATTTATATAAATTTTAACACTACATCAAAACCATGTACTAGGGCAAATACTGTCAATTAGAAGCAACAATAACTTCTGATCTTATGTTCATATAATTCTAAATATACAGAAAAACTAATGCTATTATTATAATTAGCATTAATGCACTAAATTTCACCAAGAGCTTACTAAGTGCAAGGTTCTAGGCTAGTTTATATGGATTAAATGATAAATCGGAAATGAAATCTTCAAGACTTCAAGTAGCTTATAATCTAGAAAAAGAGGGAAGACCTATGAAGAGTCACAGGTCTGTGTATTCCATATGTTTAAAAGAGGAGTGCCACAATCTTTATTTAACAAATCTTTCAGAGAGAAAAATAAACTTTTGGTGCATCTCTTGTAGAAACTATCACCAATTCTATACGAGTAGAATCTAATTTAAGAAGAAATGTTGAAAGCTGACTTTACCACACAGTACATATACTACATCTCAGCAAGACTGCTAACTACTTCCTGTCAGTGAAGTTGTAAACTGGAGTTATTTCATCTGCCCAATTTCGCCTTTCACATACTACAGAGATAAATTTCTGGATAAATTTGAATTTTATAAACAGCAATCCACCAGAAACAAACATGAGCCGATTCCTAAGACTGGAGGAAAATTTTCTATCCTATAGCTACCTATAAGAGAACAGGATCTACTAATACCAAAACTTAATTAAAATATTCAAAGATAATGACTAGTTGCTAAAAATGTACATAGTTTGACTCAACAAATCCTCTTCTATTAATTTATCCTGAGGAAATAATCATAACTGTATATAAATATTTATAACAATGATATGGCCACTGAGATGCTGCAAAAGGTTATTGAAAAACTGGACGGGCACCTAGGTGGTTCAGTCTCAGTCTGTTGAGTATCTGACTCTTGGTTTTGACTCAAGTCATGATCTCATGGTTTGTGAGTTCGAGCCCCGCTTATAGCACAGAGCCCAGCTGGGATTCTTTCTCTCCTTCTCTCTCTACCCCTCCCCTACTCACGCATGCATGCGCTCATTCTCTCTCTCTCAAAATAAATAAGTAAACTTAAACAACTTGAAGGACCAGTTATTGGTTAAATGACAGTATGTTACATGATGGAATATTAGGCAGTCAATAAATATCAAATTGTAGAAGAATCATGATATTAAAAGTACTTGATATAAAAGGTAGAAAATATAGTTTATTCCAAAAAGCTCAACAGAAAACATGCAATTTTTTTGGTGAATGATTCTAAAAGTCACTGGGTAGTAAAACTTAATGATGTTTAAAGTCATACCCAACTTGGAGAGTTTATGATTTTATGTGGTACGAGAGAAGTCTCCTGGCTCTGACATAAGGACTCTGAATTTCTTAGAGGTAATAATTTAAATCAGAATTTCCTATACATACAGAAGCATAAGGCATTCATATTGATAAAATGAAACTTTTTGAATGGAAAGAACTAAAGAACATATAGAGATGGAATGTATCTAAATACTTTCAACTACATGCACATTACAGATGCTTTAAAAAGACATTAAAACATATTTGGGTCTGAACCAGTAAGTGAATTCAAACCTAAAGTTCAATAAAATATTTAACTCCCACACACACAATCACATTTCAGGAAACTTCCTTCTTAGAATCCTAGAACAGACTCGTTATTTTCCTAATAGAAGCTTGATGGTTTAAAATACTTTCAAAAATTCTTTGACACCCTCTTCAAAAGGTAGAAATTAATTCCCCGTTCCTTGAGCATGGGTTAGACTTAGTGATTTGCTTCTAATGATAAAGCTGAAGCAATGTTTACAACTTTTAAGACTAAGTCATAAAAGGCAGTTTGGCTTCCTGTTTGCTTGCTCTCTATGAGAAGCCAGACACAATGTATGAAGATGCTCAAAAAGTCCTATGGAGAGGCCCACATGGCAAGGAGCTAAGGCCTCCTGTCAACAACCACGTGAGGGAGATTGAAAGCACAGCCCCCAGAGTCAGTCAAGATTTCACATGACAAAGCTCCAGCCGACATCTTGATGGCCACATTTATAAGAGAGTCTAAGCCAGAAACAGTGAGCTGAACCATTCCTGAATTCCTGACCCATGGAGACTGTGAAATAATAAAGGTTTTAAACACCTTAAGTTTTGAGAGTAATTTTTAGTGCAACAATAAATATGGAATAATTTGATAAAATACTATAGAAACTAATCGGAGTCCAAAAAGATATAAACTTATGTATATTAAGTAACACTTAACCAAATTCACATAAACCAAGTTCAAGTATTTGCTTTAAATAACCACAAAAAGGAATTTCCAATAAAATACTTCTTCAGGGGGTCTGGGTAGCTCAGATGGTTAAGAGTTTGACCGCTGATTTCAGCTCAGGTCATGATCTCATGGTCATGACTCCCACTCATTCTCTCCCCGTCTCTCTCTCTCTCTCAAAATAAATAAATAAACTTAAAATAATGCTTCTTCAGAAGTATTGTTTAAAAACAAACAAAGGGGCACCTGGGTGGCTCAGTCAGTTAAGTATCCAACTCTTGGTTTTGGCCTGGGTCATGATCTACCAATTTTTGAGTTCAATCCCAGCACTGGGCTCTGTGCTGACAGAGCAGAGGCTGCTTGGGATTCTCTCTCTCTCCCTTACTCTCTGCCCCTCCCCTACACATGCACGCTCTCTCTCCCTCAAAATAAATAAACATTAAAAAAATTATTAAAAACAAACACGTTAACAGAATAAAGGAACAGATTAGATTGTCAAAATTAGTGAGGCCAAAGGCTGTAGTATCATTAGAAGCTAACCAGACCCCTAATTAAAGTATACAAAGAAGAAACCTACTCGGAAAAGATTATGGAATAATTTCTAAGAGAAATAAAAATGATATTGTACAATATTAGAACACAAATGATAGTTTCATTCCATGGTATCTTTTCAGGATTAATATACTAATAAGTAACAATGGGAGAGAAAGAATAATCACTTCTAAAAGATTTCTAAAAAGCCCACACCAGCTTTTCAGTGATAAACTCAAGTTATATAAAAAATTAATCTATGTAAATCTTAACCCACCAGAAAGAATGTTTTTCCAAGTAAAAGGAAACCAAATCTTGGTTAGAAGAATCACCTCTTCTCTCTTCCCAACCCTATTCTTGACACCCCCCACTCCAGGCTAACAGTCTAAACACTGAACAGGAGATTAATGTTTGCAAATTATATGCCCCTCAAAAGACCAAAAATATTGAATAAAAATTCAAAATAAAATGAAGAACCTAAACAAATTAGACTAAATCTGGTTATATCCAAAGCCTCTGTCAATTACTAAAGATCAGTAAATCCAAAGTTCAGCAGTAACAGCAAATCATATGTTTTATTTTTTAATATTTATTTATTTTTGACAGAGAGACAGAGCACAAGTGAGGGAGGGGCAGAGAGCAAGGGAGACAAAGAATCTGAAGCAGGCTCCAGGCTCTGAGCTGTCAGAACACAGCCCAAAGCGGGGCTCGAACTCACAATCCGTGAGATCATGACCTGAGCCGAAGTCAGACGCTTAACCGACTGAGCCACCCATGCGCCCCCATATGTGGTTTATAAAATGCTACTTAAAATCTTAAGGGGTGCCTGGATGACAGTCCATTAAGCGTCTGACTCTTGGTTTTGGCTCAGGTCATGATCTCAAGGTTCAAGGAATAGAGCATTGGGCTCTGCACTCATTGTGGAGCCTGCTTGGGACTCTCCCTCTCTCTGCCCTCCCCTGCTTGTACTCTCTCTCAAAAATAAATAAACATTAAAAAAAGTCTTAGAAAAAAAGAGATTTAAACTCTTAAAATATCATGACCATGGACCACTTCTTCTTCCTTCTTGTATACTCCCACCAAGCATCAGTGCTATATTTAATGGCGTGAGTGGGAAGCAACCAAATGATATCCTCTGGCAAATCTACCAGGATCATACTAAAAAGGTCTTAGTTTTTGCAGGATTTATTTTTAACCTACTCAGGTTCTCAATGGCTCCCCAACAAAGTTACTGTCCACTTGAGGTTCAAAATTCTGTTCCATTCCATTCTATTCCACTCCACTCTGGAATTCTATTCCAGAAGTAAGACATTAAAGGTTTCAGTAGACATGCATTGGTACCTAGTTGGGGCAACTCACAGACTAAATTTCATTCAGAATCAAAGCACAATTAGACAGCCAATAAAGAAGCAGAGAAAGTTTCTTTATGCTTTTGAATCTGGAGGAGGAGGGAAAGAAACAGGTTGTCACAAAGTGAAAAAAGTACACAGAAGTGTGAAGCTACAGACAAACTCATCTAATACCTGGGTTTTGCCTCAAGGCTACCAATAGTTACCTTCAACTGTATGCAGACAAACCTGAGTAGAGATATGTATCAATTATTTCATCTTAACGCAGTGCTACTGACAACTCCTGACATATTTCCAGTCTACTTCATTTGTTTTATTCTACACAATATAGTGAATTTAGTTTCAAAAAAGATTTGCAACAATATACATTAATCAAATTGTAACTATAAAGGCTTTCATTTGAGAGATTTAAAAAATGAAGTCTACTTAAAATCTGAGAGTACTTTTCCTAGTTGTGACAGTGAATGTGGCTACAAGGATCATACTGGTGGTGTGGCTTTTCCTGATAATTCTGATTATTCCTTTATATGACACCTCTCTGAGGATGTCTATAATTCATGATATATTTGTATAACAGTATTTGTTCTTGGTGTCTTGTAACTTTAAGATTACAGCAGACAATATTTTTGTTCCTTTGGTAATCATTTATAGTTATTAATATAGTATTGAATGAACCTGACATTTATTACATTTTCCTGAATTAAGTGGTTATTAAACAAAATGGTCACAACCTATCAGTGGCTGGCACAATTATCCAAAAACAAAACTGTTACATTTTTTCTGAACAACAGTATATACACGTCATCTCAGTTCTTCCAATCTTAAGATAATGAACAAAAGCAGGGGCGCCTGGGTGGCTCAGTTAGTTGAGCATCCGACTTCAGCTTAGGTCATGACCTCACGGCTCGTGAGTTTGAGCCCCGCATCGGGCTCTGTGCTGACAACTCAGAGCCTGGAGCCTGCTTCAGATTCTGTGTCTCCCTCCCTCTCTATCCCTCCCCTGCTCATGCTCTGTCTCTCTCTCAAAATCAATAAACATTAAATTAAAAAAAAATTTTTTTAAAAAGATGATGAAACAAAAGCTGCCTGAGTACTTTATCATTTTCAAATCATTTTCATATATATTACTACTGCACGTGATTTTTACTGCAAACCTGGGAAGTAAGGTAGAGCAAAAGCTAAATGATTTCCACTCAAGTTTCAAAGACAGTATGTCAAAAGTTTATGTATTTTTACACTTGCTTTAGTGTTCCTTTTCATAAAGTCAAAGTCTTTTGACTGGGTCTCAAGGTTGGAAAAGAGGCACAGATAATAACAGTTACTAATGGTCACCAAAATTTGGAATTCTAGTGTTTATTTATAGACTAACACCTTATGAGGGAGACTGGTAGGATCTTTTCACCAGTCTTTACTTGTCAAGAGTTTCAGAATAGAAAAGGATACAAGTGGACTTTACAAAACTATTATTTTCCAAAGGCAAATCTCATGGAATTCTAAAATGTTAAGAGTAACAGACTTAGTTCAAAGTGCCAGGTCTTAGCTTTCTTCTGGCCAGCAAATACAGAAATGAGAGGTCTTAAAGAAAACTACTTTCTGCACCCCCCCCCTTTTTTTTGACATTTGACTTTATTTTTTCCCCTAGGTTTCTACTGAATCATGATTTCCAAATACAACTATAAATACAGATATAAATTTAGAGATGAAAAGATGATCAAATGTTTGCATGTATACATAGTGTGTGTGCACGCATGCACGCACACACACACACACACACAGACACACACAGAGGATATGAAGAATTCATGGTACAAACAACTTTTAAAATCTTTCATTTACTAGAACACATTTTAATAGCACTATTACACAATATGAAACGAGATCTGAAGAAATGAAGGTTAAAATTTCAACTTACCAAACTGTAATTTCTTCATAACAGCCACATATTTTTCTTCAAGCGATTTCAATACTGATAAAGGTTTGGGTTTCATAGCCACCTTCTTTGAACATTCCCCTAGTTTTTTTTCTGTTATTTAATATTTCAAGATAAATAATATAAGCATACATTTTAAAAGATTAAAACAAAAACAGTTTCTACAGTTCAAAGTTCGAATTCTAAAAAATTAACAAACTCTTCACAATTATCTTCCTGGTGTATCAGTTTAAATATAAGAGATTTTTATGTCATAAACATAACTAATAGGGCTAAAACCCTTATCAACTTTAAAGTTTATGTTCTTAAAATCTGTAAAATTAGTTTGACCCAATCAGGCAACACAGCAGACGTAAAACAATAGATAATACACTGCTAAGACATGAAAATGCTAATTTAAACTAAATTCTCACACCCAGTCTAAATGTACTCTTTCCTATCCAGTACAATGGCATTTTTCAATTTCACAACTACCAACAGGAAGAAGAGAAGTTCATGACATGTCTGTATGCCTGCTCAATCTAGTGTGAGTGATCATACAAAGGAGAGGTAAGTATTTCAAAATTAGAGACTATTCACGATTAACTTGAAAACGTGGCAACAAAATTTTTAGGTAAATGAGCTTGCTTGCAAAGCATTAACACAGAGAAAAGAGAGAGGTAGTTTTCGGAAGTAAATGAAACATCTCTGGGTCAAAAGAAAAGCAGCAAGGACAGTTCTGTACCTTGATTTGCCTGCCGTAAACTGGTAGTGGCTGCATGCACAATCTCAGCAGTCTTCTGGATGTCCGGTACCAACAGTGTAAGTCCTTCTGGTTCTTGATCAGATGCATCTGGTTTTACTCCTGTTTTAACATTTTCCCTTTTAGATCTGAATTTTTTTTTTTAATATGGGAAGAAATGCAAGGAAAATTAAGACTTTAGGATTGAAAAACAAGTATCTCTGTTAAGTCACAGTGGTTAAAAATCAAAATGATAGTGTGTATTTCATTTGAAATACATATGATATATAGCAGAAGTAGTTTAAGTTAGACTCATTGTTGTTTTGAAGCCACAGAATAATGCCTAGCATAATAAATAAAGCTTTGGATAGGTTTTCCCTTCAAATGTGATCAATCAATCTAAATAAAAAATGAACACTGTAAAAACACCCAGATACTCGATATGTCCTTGGATCCACACTTTTAAAAACGTATTTGTAGTACAGTAATCACAAATACCTGGAAGTAGAAGAAATCATTTTCATTATCTAAAAGGGACAGAGGTCTATCCTCTGTCTTCTAAGATTTGGGAATCAAACAACCATATGTATACTTTTTCACTGTAATACTATTTGTATTTCACTCAGAGTAAGTATATTCTTTCCCAAGGGGAGAATTAAAAGATATATTCTGGAGTAAAAATGAAGGTTTATTACTAGGTATCTTAATGCAGTGTGCTTTTATACATCATAACTTTATATTTAAACAGTAAGTTTTAGGGCATAATCATTTTAGAGGCATTCTCTATCCAGGGTCTAAAATGTACCCAATCTTGTATCAAATTCTGTATCATTAACAGGATGTAGTACAACAATGTCTCTGTGTATAAGGCATCAAAATGTTTCTTTAAATTTTCTAGGTGAATACAGTAGAGTTTTATTTTAAGAGTCACCGAAATTAGTAAGTGAATATCAATATCCTTTTTTGTATTTCAACTCGCAGCACATACTTTTCACTTAATAATCATCATACTATTGGTTAGATATTAAAAACTTACACTTTTGTTAATTCATTAAATAGATAATACAAACTGAAAACACATATCAATAAAGGTGTTTAAAATATTCATGCTACAGCATTACTTATTCTTCTAGCTGTATACCTACCAACAAGAGGACTTGGCAACTGTATTACAACTGTATTTCACAAAGTGAGCATGGAGATTTAGATGAGCTATAAAAAGACTAGCAGAAGGTAGAAGAGTCCTTAACAAAATAATATTGTTAGCTATGTATAAATGAACTATTCTTCAGCACAAAGACAAAAATCTGCTCAGAAGCAATTCAGTGCTTACACTTGAGGGAGCTGTTAAGAGGTAAACGAAGAAGGGCCACTCAGGTGGCTAGCAAGGGTAACCATATATAGCATTATGCGTGCATTCTGAAGTGATTTCTGCAGTGTGTGAAAAAACTAGTACCAACAGGTATTTTTAACTAGAAGGCATATAGTTGCCTCACCTGGCAAGATGGCTCAACTCAAAGTGTCACTGGGTTACTGTCTGAGGTTACCACTGAGGTATAAGAAATCACATAGAACGCATGGCCAACTTGGTGGATGCTATATTGTACCTCATTTCAGTCATCAATTTCTGCACAGGTACATGTATATGAACATGAGTGTTTGCATGTATATGTAAGGAGACTATAGTGAATGAATGTTGTAAGACTGAAATATCAGGCATTTTAAGTGCTGGAATCAAATAAGATACTGCCTTTTAAAAAGCTATGAAATAAAGTGGAGACTATTGCTTAATAGTACCTGATACTTTTCTTAATAAAGATGTAATGCTGGACAAGCTCAAACAGATTCTCAACTTCTGCATTTATCAACAGCTATTCACAATCAGTGTCAAACACTGAGAATCAAGAAAAGTGCAATAAGCTGTTTGACTTTCTGAATTTAGAAGGACTCCCCCACCAATTGTAAATGATTCTCCCTCTGATACCAGGGCTTAAAAAAATCTTAAGTAATAGGATCACTGACCGTAACAGGAAAACAACAGTAAGTAGTT
This sequence comes from Prionailurus viverrinus, assembly GCF_022837055.1. Lineage (NCBI taxonomy): Eukaryota > Metazoa > Chordata > Mammalia > Carnivora > Felidae > Prionailurus > Prionailurus viverrinus. The sequence continues at coordinate 114,626,850 of NC_062563.1, forward strand.
TGAAAAACAAAAACAAAAACAAAAACAGAAGAGCTACGGTCATAGCCACAATAAAATAAAGATGGTTTCCTAAAATCTGTCATCAAACAGTTGATCCACTGGACGCTCAATGAAGATTTCATTTAAGAAACACATCTTGCGAAGCAGAGAAGAAAGATATGAAGTGAAGTGCATTTTTCCAGAATTAGGGTGTTTTCTCCTTGAAGAAACAAGAGTGTCTGGCATGGAGAGTAAAGTGCACAACACAAGTGAGAGCAAGTCAGCCTTGGAGAGAGGACTCATCCTAAACTCCAAGCCCTATTCATGGATACCGATTTCCTAAATCCAGTTTTTAAAAGATGATTAGTAGGAGAAATTCCTATTATTAAAGTAGTCCAAACAGTCAGGATGGTAAATTTCATATATATATATATTTTGGACCACAAAATTTTAAAAAGATGCTAAAAAAGTGCAAAAATACACAAAAGTTAAAAAAATATGTTGATACCAAAGGTGTGAAAGAAATGATTTTATGCATCTCCTATCGAAGATAATGGTTAACTCATAAAGCAGTTATCTTTTAGAGCTTTACACCAGGTTCAAATGAGAAATTTTTACGTGAACAACCTTGACAAAAACAGACAGGAGAAAAAGGGATAATGTCCAAAAGGTGAGAGTACTTCAAATCTACAAAGAACACACACTCCCTGCCTAATGATGACCACAACTAGTCATTGTCTGATATCCAACTACAGCCAGTAGTCTCTTTCCTATAAAAGTTGCAGGTTACTGTCAACCCATATGTAGGCCCAGCTCATGAAAAAAGGCCATACCTTCGCTCACATCCTGAAGTCTGTGGGAAAAGCTATTTGAGTTCAAGGCACCTAGCTGGAAGTAGGTCTCTGAGACTGACAATGGATCCAACATGGTAAAAGCAATCAGCGACGGCCGCTACCATGGTATCCGCTGCTTTGTGCATACGTTGAATCTGGTTGTGATCACTGCCCTGAAGAAATACGAGGAATCAACTGAAGTTTCTACTATTGCACAGAATTATCTGCAAACATTTTCCACTATGCTGTGAGTTCCAACTAAACGGCTAACAAATTAAGCAAATTTTGGCTCTCTGACATGTAATTTGAACTAGGATGTGAGCAAAATGGGTAAATCTTTCTTGTAAAAACAAAAGAAAAAAATCCCCATAATTCAATATTCAGTTACAGTGCCCTACCTCTGCTAACACTGTCACCCAAAATAAGTTGGATTTTTGTAAGACTAAATGCAAAATATCAGAATTATGTTATTTTATAATCTATAAACCGAAAATAGCTTAATATAGCTATTTTCTTGGTAGAACATAAAGAAAGATCACCTCCATTCCCTGCACTCCTAATTCTAAAGTCAAAACAGTTGAAATAAACATTTAAAAAGTACAGCCATGTTGAACAAGTAATCTGGAGGCAACATGCTGACATGTCCAGATTCCAGAACTATTAAGAACTAGCATCTTAGAGAAAGATTCTAAAACTGTAAGCAAATGAAACTTCTACATTTCTCTGTAAACCAATGCATCATATAATATTCCACAGTTCTAAAGCTCTTTGTCAGGGATAAAGTCTAAAATGAATTAAGATTAAAAGTAAGCAGGAAGATTTAGAAAATACATTACTGTGGAGAACTATTTGCTTCTAATTATCTCCAGAAAACATGAAAATTCTTGAAATGCACCAGTAAATGGAGCAAAGACCTCTGTAAGATGAATGCTTTTCATTATTAGTTTAAACCTTAATTTTTAATTCTGATTCCCTTTTTTTAAACTCTTTCCAAACGGAAGTGTCAGTTTTAGTTTTCAATAGGATTTAAAATTGAAAACATAATCTCCATTGTCTTGGGAAGCATAAATGAGCACTATAGAAGGAAATATTCAAACAGAGGGTACGATAAGCCTTTTAAAAATAAACCCTTGATTTCTAGATTAGATAAAAATATAATTTCTAGGTCAGATTAAACATCACAGGACAAAATGAAGGTACTGTGTGCTGTTGTGGAATGGAGTTGCCACAAATAATATGCTTTACCAAGGGATAATCCAACTGAGGCAAATAAAAGATAGTAAAATAAACATTGGCATCATTGTCTCCATCACCGAGTAAAAGGTTGATGAACTATGAAACTCGTTCAAGGTCATCAAAAACAGAAACTTAAAAAAAAAAATGTAGGTATGATTATAACAAATGCTTCTTGGTTATGAAACCAGGCCTCTTTCATTTTGTAGGTGTTAGAAGCAGAGGAAGAACAGGAGAAACTACGAAATGTTTTTCCAACAGAAACAAAGGTAGGAGGGCTAGAAATGAAATTCTCTGGTAACTAACTGAAGCCCTAGAGGAACTAGCCTAAGGCTGTTAAAATGAGAGTGACAGAAAATACGCCTCTGAAAAAGAAGTCAATTAATCTTATTGCTTAGTTAGATAAAAAGGAATTGGGTATTTCGACAAGAGAATTAAATTATTTTCATTTTATTAAAAAAATTATTTTTAATGTTTAATTTAGTTTTGAGAGAGAGAGACAGAGAGACATAATGTGAGCAGGCGAGTGGCAGAGAGAGAGGGAGACACAGAATCCCAAGCAGGCTCCAGGCTCTGAGCTGTCAGCACAGAGCCCGACACGGGGCTCGAACTCACAGATGGCAAGATCATGACCTGAGCCAAAGTCGAATGCTCAACCAACTGAGCCACCCAGGTGCCCTATTTATTTTTAAAAGTTTATTTATTTTACTTTGGGGGGGGGGGGTGGCGGGGGTGGGGGGGAGGGAGTGTGAGCAGGGAGGAGGGGAGAGTGTGAGCAGGGGAGCAGGGGAAGGGGCAGAGACAGAGGGAGGGAGAGAGAAACAGAGAGAGAGAATGAATCCTAAGCAGGCTCTATGTTGTCAGTACAGAGCCTGACATGGGCCTCATGAACCATGAGATCATGACCTGAGCTGAAATCAAGAGTCAGATGCTTAACCTACTAAGCCACTCAGGTGCCGCAGAATTCAGTTATTTCTAAAATATGATGAACTTTCTTATACCAGAAGATGCTTCGAAATAGCTAAGGGAAATGGAAATAAAAGATGTTTGCTTTAATGCTGTTAAAGAGAAGTTCAAATCCAGAACGCCTCATACTCAATACAGACATTTGTGATGCATCCTTATTAGCAATTCAGATTATCTGACTGACAGCAAGTCCCTCTTCCAAATTTTTGGTCAAACTGTCAATTACTAAATATACTAAATAGGATTATTTGCCTACTAGAGTCCAGTAGGAAAAGTCTGCATAGAAGATCAAAGATAAAATGAATGGTCTTCACCCCTGCTCCAAGGAAGCTATGAAGTGTCACACTGATTCAAAAGTGAAACCAAACTACTATGGCTTACTCTGACTTTGTTTTGAGAGAAAAGGTTGGAATAGCCAGCAGAAACTGAATTTCACCAGGACTGATATGTAAAAGCTGAAGGGGTCACATCTTCACAGTGTGACTATGCTGTGGGCAAAAGAATGAATTTTCACACTAGACAATTATATTTCAAATGGAAATGATTATACATGTATGTGTATATAAAAGTTTATATATATATACACACACAAAAGTTTAAAGTATTATGTTATGTTACCTGTGCCACAGATCCCTTCATTAACAAGATGAGTTGCTTTCAAGTTCTCTCATGTTTAAGTCTAAAATAAAATGTTGATCAATAAGTGGTCATAAATGGGAGGAGGAATGTTTCTGCTTATTTTTCAAATATCAACTATTGCTACACAAGTTCTTTAACTATCCCTTGACAAGAGAGTTAAAGATATCAGGAATGTAAGGTATACAAAGACAGCAATAACATTCAGGAGACAGAAAATAATAGAGTGTGTGGAGGATGGGGAGAGCCTTCTTTCATCACACAGAGAAAACAATTTTATCACCTATGCCCTGCCCTAATCTATGCAAGTGGATACCAAATCAGATTGAAAAGACAGCAGAGGAAAAACACACACAGTGGTAATTAAGAAAATACCAGAGAAATGCTTTTCATAAATTCTTTATTATTTTTTTTTCAAGAGAGAGCACAATTGGGAGAGAGCGGCAGAGGGAGAAAGAGAATTCAAAACAAGTTCCATGCTCAGTGTGGAGCCAAAGGCTGGGCTCGATCCCATGACCCTGAGATCACGACCTGAGCCAAAATCGAGAGGTGGCACACTCAACGGACTGAGCCACCCAGCCGCCCCCTGCTTTTTATTAATTCTTTTGACCAAGAAAAACATCAAATGGGTAATGCTGACTCACTCTTCATTTAAGTGGTAAGTATACAAAGTTGCTCTCTGCTCAGGTACGAGAGAGACCAAAAAACAGTGAGGCTTAGGTTTACTTTAGCAATGTAGTAATTACTACTTAGGCACAACACAAATGCTATCATATCTAAGGTAATATGCTGCCTTTTAAGAACCTATCATGACTTGAAAATTCTTCAGGTAATGAAAAAAGGTCAGTAAAAGGAAATTATCAGAAAAACTCTGTAGAATTTGCATTATTGTATATGCTTTTATAATTACTAAAAGCAAAATTTTTAATTAGAAAAACAATTTTACTTCACTATCAACATTAAAAAAAAATTATATATCCTAAATATCTAAAACCAGCTCAGAAAAAAGTCCACCTCTCCAATTTCTAATTATTCACTGATGCACAAACTGAATTGTTCTTTGGAAGTTAGGTTTAACTTAGTGGATAAATATATTTGGGAGTTATCACAGCTTTGCCACAAAGTATCAGAGAACCTGGAACAAACCAAAGTATTTATGGACCTTGTTTTCCTCATTTATAAAAAGAAATATCTGAACTACCTTAAGTCTAGACAGTCCCCTTATAGCTCTAAAACCTACAGATAATATGGAACAGGTTATTTGTTAGGATGTGCCTGGAAGGATTTGTTATAAACTAAACCTTGTTAGCAAGACACTTCAAATGCAGCAATTCACAGTGCTTGAAATTGCATCTGGGATAAAGACCATGGAAACTGTCCTGAAACATAAAGCTCATATAATGTAATTTGATAAGGAATAATCATTTTATATTGTTATGTTATGCTACTGAGATAGAAATATTAAGTCAACTTATAATTTTTTACAGTTTTTTTGTTAGTCATTAAAAAAATATTTTTTTAAAAAGTAGACTGCACACCAAGCACAGAGTGTATCACAGGGCTTTAACTCACAACCCTGAGATAAATATCTGAGCTGAGATCAAGAGTCAGACACTTAACCAAATGAGCCACCCAGGCACCCCTTAAAAATTAAAAAAAAAAAAAAAAATTTTTTTTTCTTTTAAGCAGGCTCCACGCCCAATGCATAGTATGCTCCAGAGACTGTGCCAGCAAGGCACACTGTTAATCACTTAAATAATAGAATAACTTGTATTTTGGCATTTGATCAATGTGTTCTCAAGAAACAGCTAAGCCTCAAGTAGAGCCATTATACAAGCATGAAGCCTAAGTGATAACTGAACTATTTTGGTAAGATACAGTAACAGTGGTCTATCTGGAGTAAGGTTCAATCGACTTGTCTTTTTTCATATAAATTTATTGAAAACATTTTTTAATATTTATTTACCTTTGAGAGAGAGACAGAGCATGAGAGGGGGAAGGGCAGAGAGGGAGATACAGAATCTGAAGCAGGCTCCAGGCTCTGAGCTGTCAGCACAGAGCCTGACACGGGACTTGAACTCACGAACCATGATCATGACCTGAGCTGAAGTCAGAGGTTAACTGACTGAGCCACCCAGGCACCCCTAAAAAATTTTGTTTTTAATAATGAACAACATAGGCATCAGGAGACGGGGAGCAATGTGCAGATTTATAACCTATTAGTAAGTTTTTAATGTTAAACTCTTAAGCAGTAGTTTCATTCTCTTTCAAACAACGGTAATAAATATTTTCTTGCCTACTGCATACAGCAGGGGAAACTAATAAATACACATTTAAAAACTTCTGAAACTGTATACACTCCACAGAAGCTAAAGTTCTATTACTTCTTTATATTTTTATATGACTACATGCTACTCTAAATTTATTAAAACTTAATCCATTATTTAAAGCAGTTTGGATAATTCTCAAGAAACAAAAAAAGAAATCAATGAAAGCACAGAGGCTGTAACACAAATACTATACTAAGCAAAAATACTTCAAACTGGCAGAACAAAAGGATACAATCAATCTGACAGTTATGAATCTTTTATAATTGGTATAAAATTGAGTGGTAGTGACTTTGGACTTACACATCAATGAGTATCTAATCACAGACTGTCTTTGGCACGTGGGTAACATTGCTTACACCTTATATATACATCTTTGGCCCTCTACTTTTGACACACTCTGTCATTCTCAATGCACTTCCTCTCCATCTCTCTCTCTCTCTCTCTCGCTCTCTCTCGGTCCCTAGGGAACTATTTCTTCCCACTGCTTGTAGGCCTAAAAATTATAAGTATTAACCACAAAAATCATTAAATCATTAAACTGAAGAAAAAAGCCAGAAATTAAGACGTTGTGTAGAAAATAAATGAGAAGCCAGTAAACTTTTTCTGCATTAGGCCAAAAAGAAAAAGGTTTTTCTGAGAAATGGAATGTTTATGGTAATGAAAAATTTTAACCACCACGAAGGGAGTTAATTCCACTTAGAGTGTTAATCTTGTGTGGATGAATATTCAACTTTTTGCTCTTCACAGGTGCCTACTGTATCGCAGGAGACAAGTAAAGGAAATGGAGCTCTTTATCACTTTTGAAATCCTTTGTTCTATTGAAGTGATGACTAAAGTGGCTTTTGAATAATGTCTCTGAAATAAAGTAATAAACTCTATTATTGAGGCAAAATTAAATAGCACCAATATTTACAGTTTAACCATTTCCCTGTTTTCACTAAAATTATTATAAAAAGTTTCAAATGAACAAGAAAAAAACTACACAATTTCCTAATGGTAGCATCATGAAACGCTCCAATATTGTTTAGGTTTTAAGTAATAAATAATGGAAGAAAATGACCTAAGTAGAAAATTGTATTACATAACTTACAGGCACAGTTGAAGTGTGCTTTAAAATTGCTACAGAACTAATATACAAAACATGTCATCTATATTTCATTTATTTTGAAAGAGAGAGATAGAGTGCACATAGAAGTGTGAGCAGGGGAGGAAGGAAGGGCGGGTGTGGGGTGGGGGTGGGGGGTGAGAATCCCAAGCAGGCTCCCAGTTGTGAGCACAGAGGCCACGTGGGGCTCCATCTCAAAAAATCTCAAGAATCGTGAGATCATGATCTGAGCCAAAATCAAGAGTTGGATCTTAACTGAATGAGCCACCCAGGTGCCCCTATATCATCTATAGTTTAAAAAAATCAATTTCTGAAAAAATCCTGATACCTAATTACCTTTAATCTTGTCTATTTCAGACAAAAGCAGGAAAGTGTTGAATGTAAAATTCTCTATTTTGAAGTGATACACTTTGGCCATTCTTTTTTGCTTCCTAATCCCTGATTTATCTTAATCTAAAAGCTTACTAAAAATCAGTCTACAACAATATTAATCAGTTTGTCTATGTTAACCATTAGACTCAAATTAACCCTATGCAGTTATTATAAACTGTGAATCTTGAAAGGACAGGTTAGGAAAGGAGGTAAGTAATAAAAATATAGAATCATGAATAAAAGAATACTAGAATATTATCATCTTTAGGAAGCTCTTAATGCAAACTGTACAGTCAATATTTAACAACTGCCTAAGGAATGTCAACTTCAAGCCAGGAAAGAGGAATGTAGTAAGCTAGAAGTACATTCATTCCCCAAGTGGTGCTCTGGTTTCACTAAATATCAATCCCACCAGTCATCAAACTATCCTCACCTACAAGAGATCATTGTTTTAATTCAGGTATAATTATAATCGAAGGAAATTGAAACATGCCTCAGAGTCTATTACTTTAAAAATTAAGATTCAGAAGCTACTTTTCAGATATATGTATGTGTGTGCATTGATATATACATGCATATATAATTATATCTCACATATAATAACAACAGCTCAGTAATTACAGAACTAGTAGGTGTAAAAGGCATTCCCACGGTGTCGTGCCACTGTGCCAACAACTCAAGTTCCTCCTCTAAGCAGTCACTCTTGCTCGAGCCTTTGGTTACACAGAAAGTGGGTAATGCGGGGCGCCTGGGTGGCGCAGTCGGTTAAGCGGCCGACTTCAGCCAGGTCACGATCTCGCGGTCCGTGAGTTCAAGCCCCGCGTCAGGCTCTGGGCTGACGGCTCAGAGCCTGGAGCCTGTTTCCGATTCTGTGTCTCCCTCTCTCTCTGCCCCTCCCCCGTTCATGCTCTGTCTCTCTCTGTCCCAAAAATAAAAATAAACGTTGAAAAAAAAAAATTAAAAAAAAAAAAAAGAAAGTGGGTAATGCAAATCCGATCAGATCTCTGAAATCCTTTCAGTAGCTCATCACCACATTTAAGAGCAAGTAACTGTAAATACACCCCTCTTCACCTTCTAGCTCCTGCTTTCATCTCTAGTTTCATCTCCCATGCATATACCATAACTAGTCACACCAAATTTCTTCAGGTTTCCCTGAACATGTGATACTTTCTTTCACTGCTAACATTATTCCCAGTTTGGTATAGCAGGCCACTGCACACTTCATTTAGCTAATTCCTACTTACTCCTAAATATAATCACAAATTTCCACTGCACAAATTAGGTAAATGATGTGCCTTTTCAGTTTCTTAACAGTATCTTTCTGTTTCCTCTTACAGAAGGGTTCAAAGTGTGGGTGGGGGAGAGTCGGCTCACCTATATCATCTCCTTCACTCTTTGAATTTTGAGATCAAAATCAGTTGGGACAGAATAATCTCAGTCAGGTTATTCCCGGCAGGAGAATAACTTCCTTTCAGTACTGGGGCAAAACATTCTCATTTCTCTCATCCACAAAAGGGAGATAAAAATTGTAAATATATACAGAAGAAATAATTTTAATGAAAATCATTACACGTAACCACGATCATTATCTTGGGACCTGCAGACTGCACAGCAAATCTATTTTTTCTTTAAGATAAACAAATGGTCACATATAAATGATACAAATTTCATTCGAAGGGGAAAAACTGCATTCCCTTTGTGTATGCTTGGTTTAAAAAAAGGAACATATGAGAAGTTAACAAGGCATAACAAGGGAAAAATGAGGAAATAAAGTATATAAATAAAATATATAAACATAATAAGTACTTGCTTTAACTTAAAAAAAAAATACTAAAAAGATGTACTTTATTCATCCTTACATTTTTTTATTGAGAGCAGAGACAAAAAGAACATAAACATTTTCTGAGCGGAGGTACACCTACACATTATTTTTAAAGTCACAGCTCCAAACCCTGATAATGCCACAAAACATATACTAAAAGTGATCAATGAACAGAACATATTTGCCTTGACCATTGTTTTCTCAAAAGTATCCTGGTTATAAAAAAAAAAAAAAAAAAAAATGCAGTTGGGATCAAGTAGGCAGGTGGGGAGAGGGGAAGTTTTATACTTTCAAACAGTGTTAAAATGGAACTTAGCCAATTTCTGTGGGTATAAACTCTTTAAGGAAACTGGACAATTCTGCTCACTTTATTAAAGTTCTATCATTATGAAAATATAAAAAGAAATACATCTTAGGTCTTGACAGTCTGGAAGAGAATAGATTTTACCCTCTCTGTGTGAAGTGGAAAATGAATTCTCAATGTACCAAACCTCAAAAGGCAAGTAGGGATGCTATAACATGTATGTCTTTGATGGTTTCTTTTTCTAACAGAGGCTATAAAATATAACAGACATCATGAACAATCTTGACTAAGAAGAATACTCAAATCCTAAGGTAAAACTCACTAGCATTGTTTCTACATTACTAAAGCAGAGCTATTAAAAATAGCTATTGTAGAGTCACCATAAAGATAAAACAACATAAATAAAATGAGCTCTGAACAGTCATTATGATCTTTTACATACATGTTCTGGTGATAGAAAATTTAGAGTGTGAAGTACCATTTTTTTCTTACTGAAGAAGGAAGGAAAGAATTTGAAGAATAATTTTTTTTTTCCAGTAGGAAAAGCAGAAAACCAAAGCTCCAGTCAAATGACACTTGTTATTATCTATCTGAAATTAAATTTTTACAGTGAATCATGAATACAGTTTATACAGAAGTCAAGTTTACTTTTAAAAAATTATACTGCGTATGTTATGGAGGCAGGAAATATATTAACTTAGGAAAAGCAACAAAAAGGCTACTCTAGGCATACTAATTCCAATCACTGCATCTTCTGTAATTACCTTAGAACTCAATACACTGTAACTTCATTTTTGCAGGATCCAACAGAAATTATAGCTTAAGGAAATACATAATATAGAGTTGTCCATATTTTAATGGTCTTATTTTCACATTTAGACTGTCATAAATTTGTAATTATTATTTTTAATGAAAGTGATAATTATAACTACATTCCTAATCTTTATGCAATTTTTTCATCTAAGAAATAGGATACTCCTGGGAAAAAACACTCCATTTCATAAAAAATTTCAATACATCTCAAAACACAAAAATATGAGGTACAGAAACACAGGGCAAGATCCCTCTAAAAAAACACAGGGCAAGATTCCCCCTAAAAATACTCAAAAGCTCTGCATATTTTATATTAAATGCTTTGTCAAGAACTGTATGTTTATTGTACAATAAGGAACAGAGATCACCAGGGTAGAGATGGGATGATCAATTAGAAGTTTCTCACTGAGACATTAGCTCAATTAGAAAATTAGACCTTCAGTTCAATTATGACATGACACCTTGTTTAGGTAATTATACCAGCTGCCTAGATTACCAGTTAGATTTCTGACACGATGAAGGTGGGGACCAAACATAATGTTCTCTTTTCTACAGCAGAAACTATCTCACTATCAAAGAAAATATACCTTTACATTGTCCTTCCCTGGTGAAAGAGTAGTATGAACCTACAGCTCTTTTGTTTCCACCAACTGGCTCTTCTTTAATCTTTTGTCCAAATTATGATTTTTATTGCCTGGTAGTGAGCCACTAGCTTTAAAAGTGATAGTGACAATACAATAAATGAACAGTCAGGATTATCTCAGCAGCTGACTCCTCCCTGAAAAAATTATTCTTCCAGTGACCAAATCTCTGCCATTGCTTGATGTCTACTGTGTTTCTCAAATTTATTATCTTAAAAAAATACGTGAGAATAGGTAGAATATATTGTAAAGATGGTAAAGAACATTAATTGACTCAAAAGACCACTGACAAAAGAATAAACTCCCATTTGCAGTATAAATGCTCTAAAAACCAGAATTTGGCCATCTACGTAAAACGGATAACCACTGAACAGATTCTGCTAAGAGAAAGAAAAAGGTTTGCCAGGTAACTTAAAAAGAGTTTTTGTTTTCAGAACTCATCATCTGAATCTAATGAGGTATAAACTTAAGCCAAACATTCATTAAATAATTAAATTTACCAAGAAGATAAATACTAACTTTATTATAACTTCGAGAAATAAATACTGAATCTTCTCACTTCTAAAAAAAGATTATAGCATGAATTATAGCATGTATCACAATGAAATAGGAGTAATCCATAAATCCAACAATTCTATTTCTATGAATCTACTGTGTGGAGATTTCTACAAGCCTCAAAAGACGTATGTCTGAGTTTATAAAATGAAAAAAGCCCAAATGTCCACTAACAGATGGTTAAGTAAAACATAGCATCTCTATGCTATGCATAATTGGTAGTATTAAAAACAATGTCAGCCCAAATGTATTTACAGACACTGAAAGGTGTCTTTGTCCTCAATATGGACTAAAACTAGCATCCATCTGTATAATCAGTACAATATGACAGAATTTAAGAAAAACTCTATACCTAAAGCCCTAAGATTGCACAAGCAGATGTCTGATAAGCCAATGTAAATAAATGTTTCTGAGTGTAGGATTTGGTGGATACTTTTTCTTTGTAGTTTTATATCTTGCTTGTGTGCATATGTGTTTAATCAGCACATGTCATTTAAGAAAACCCACAGTTAGTTTCACAAGATTGTTAGGGGCACAATCAAGAGCAATGAACCAAGTATACTACCTTAAACGGTTGGTGTAGGTATCAACACACGTCTTCATTTTGGCTAATAATGTACCAACAGAAGTCTGGCACTCTGACTGTTCTTCTTCCTCTTCACCATTCTCTGTAGAAAGAGGCAACAGTAGGGGCACCATGGACGTACAAGAAGCAATGGCCCGGAGCAATTCCAGCAGAGCTCGATAGAGTGGCACATGTCTTGCCATATCAAGAACTGTAAAAGGAAAGGGAAAAGCATAAAATGAGAACATGTGCAATATAAAAGTTCACAGCCATGTAGCTTCTACTCAGATCTTAAGATTGATTGGTTACTTGGTAAATGAGCTAATGCCGATGTTTATGAAGCACCACGTGCTAAGTATAGTTATCATTAGTTCAAATGTTTTATTTATTTCTTTGAGAGAGAGATTGAGCGCGAATGTGTGCGGTGCTTGAGGGAGAGGTGAATCTTAAGCAGGTTCCATGCTCAGGGTGGAGCCTGATGCTTAACTGACCTAGCCACCCAAGCACCCCTCCAATGTTTTCTTAAAAGCACATGTATCGAAGAATAAATGCCCCACTCTAAGAACATATACCACATCTACAATTTTTATAAGTTGTTTTGCTAGGTTTTGTAGTTTTCTTCCAACTGGAATTTACTTTTGTGATCATGTGAGATACAGACTTAACTAACAGGGGCACCTACGTGGTTCAGTCGGTTAAGCGGCTGACTCATTTTAGCTCAGGTCATGATCTCATGGTTTGTTGAGACTGAGCCCTGTATACGGGGCTCTGCACTGACAGTGCAAACCGTAACTGTTTTTTTTAAGTGTATTTATTTATTCTGAGAGAGAGAGAGAGAGAATGCCTGCAGAGAATGAGAGAGCATCTCCAAAAAGGCTCCACCCGGGGAAGGAAAAAAAAAAAAAAAAAAAAGAGGTTAGAATGGGAGAGAGCCAAAGCATAAGAGACTGTTAAAAACTGAGAACAAACTGAGGGTTGATGGGGGGTGGGAGGGAGGAGAGGGTGGGTGATGGGTATTGAGGAGGGCACCTTTTGGGATGAGCACTGGGCGTTGTATGGAAACCGATTTGTCAATAAATTTCATAAAAAACAAAAAAACAAAAAAACAAAAAGGCTCCACCCAGCATAGAGCCTGACTCAGGCTCAATCCCACAACAGCGAGACTCTATTTTTTTTTTTTTTTTTAAAGTAAGCTCTACACTCAGTGTGGGGCTTGAACTCATGACTCTGAGATCAAGGGTTGCGTGTTCTACTAAGCCGGCCAGATACCCTAACAACTTTTTCCCACCCCAGTTACTGAATAAAGTTATGCCATAAATATTCACTGAAAACATGCTGCTTGACAGGCTGAGAATACAGCAGTGAAGAAAATAAACAAAAATCCCTGCTCTCATGTAGCTTACGTTCTATGTAGAGGGCAAATGAGTAAAAAAATTTTTTCAGATGCTAACAAGGGACTCTGATTGCTACACACACAAAGACTGAAACCGGGAAGGAGAAGTGGAGGAGTACCTACTGGAGGCAGAAATTGCTTCACTGCCCACAGACCTATACTGAGATTAGAGTATGGGGAGATGCGGCATAGGAATTCTCAACTCTATAAAATCAGTTGTGACGGTCTGATGACAAACAGGGAGGCTCTTCAGAGTGATGGAGGAGTCGGTCCTCGTTCCACACCTTCCGATGGTGATGCAGAGGACAGAGGCAGGAAAGCAGGACTGCTCATTCTGGCCTTCCTTTGAAATTTTACTCTCCATCTTAACCATACATAAAATTTCCATACATACTTGGTTAGGTTTAAAGCCTTTTTTCCAACCTATGACCTAATGTTACAGCTTACTACAATTTTATGGTATAACATAGTACGCTCCAGTTTTCAAGGAAATCCAAGTTAAAACCCAAAGTTACTAATCAATAGGCATAAAATACAACATTAATTCTTGTGAGGATATGAGAAAGCCAGACTTCCATAAACAGATATATATGCAACCTGATAACCAATCTGGCACTATTTAATGCCCATATTCTATGACTTAGCAATACCATTTGTTACTATAAAACAAGGGTGACTAATATAATACTGTTTTTACAGCATATAATACTGAAGGTAGGAAGCACCCTAAGAGCAATAAAGGACTAAATACACAATAATATCTAAATGATTGTATCCTATGTAGAATTTGAAAAGAATATAGATCTCCTATACCTATACTTGAGTGAAGTAAGTTGTAAAATAATACATAAAGATGACATTTATGTAAAAAGAAACTCAAATATATTTGCTTTTTTATAGCTGGGAAACTACATAGGAATACTTAGAGGAAAAAGATGAATTTCTAAACATAAATGTTATATACATGAGTAACATCTCACACTGATTATCCTGACAAATCGTAAAACATTGCTGATAAGGCTACAGTCTACTTTGACCATTTCTCTCCTTGTCCACTCATTCACCAGGCATATCACTTTGGTATACATACATCTAATCCTTTTTCTACACGATATTCTGTGTGTGTATAACTTTTAGGAAAAGGAACTACAGTCCTCATTGTGTGTATGAGAAGCTAAGATTTAATAACATGTACCATCAGCTAAATAGAAAATAGCAAGAACAATGACACTGAGGTACATTTAACTCTAGAGCTTTTTCATTATACTGTGATGCCTCCTGTGTTGTTCAATAGGGTAACCACCGGCCACACATGGCTATTTAACTTTAATTAAAATGGAAAGAATTAAAAATTCTGTCCCTAACTGTACTAGCCACATTTCAAGTGATCAACATTCACATGACTCCATACTGGACAACAGAATGTTTCCATCAGAGTGAAACATATAGAATGTTTCCATCATAGTGAAAAATTCTCTCAGATAATACCTTCTTCAAATGCCAAAGTCCTTATATTATGCTTACCTACATAAGCCATGAAAACTATGTGGGTATGGGCTCTACCCAGAGATGAGTCTTTCTCTGCGAGGTGTAGATATCATATAGGGTGAAAGAAATAATCTCTAGATTACATTTAAAACAGCATGAATACTTTGTTTCAGGTTTATTTAAAAACCAGTGATACATACATATACTGGATATACTTATATAGTTAGATACAGAATACTGATAATATTAATTAACGGTACTTTCACCTAGAAAGAAGAACTAGGGTTGGGGGGGCAAATATCAGGGTGAATTACTTTTCATCATATACCAGTTTGAACTATTTTATAATGGTTTACCAGAGTATCCATCATGCAGTAAATATTTTATTGACAAAAGGAGATAATTTAGTAATTACGAGGTCATAAAACTTGATAACACATAGATGATTTAAAGAACTTAAGATATATAAACACTTCAGCTATGATCTTGTCACAGAATAAGCAACAGACAATATATATTATTTCTAGTTTAAAAATTATTCTGACCTCTGTATAAGAAAGAAAATACTTATTATTTTAGACAGTGTGTTCATTAAGGAATAGAATTTTGTTTTCCAATGTTATTATGTATACTTATAGACTTTGCTCAGAATTTGGTGTTTTTCCTTACTGTCTTGTGAATAAAATTTTATGAATGCAATTTATGCTCCACATTACATTACCTCCAGATAATTCATCCTCCATTGCTATGCAACATTCTACTGCTGGAAAAATTAAATCTAATACAACAAAGCATGGCTTTTTCTAAGTAATTAGTAACATATAATCTCACATTACAGAAGCAGTAAACTAAATTTTATACCAAATCACATCACACTGAAATGAATCCAAACAGTAAAGTGACAGGAGGTTATCATATATCCACAAAACTGGCTTAGAGGTTTAATAACAAGACACTTAGCCAGGTTAATCAACGCGACTAAAAATAAACACCAATTTTGTTCTTAAAATAATTGAGGCAATATTGTGTTTTATTAAAAGAAAACAACCCTACTGAACTAAACCTAAAATGTTCTGAAATATAAACTATTTGATCCAAAGAATATGAAGAAATAATTTGACAAAGGAAATTTTAAAATGAAAAGCACATTTCCAAACAGTATAACAGTAACTCCTCACAGATCAATTTTTAAGAATAAAGGTGTAAATTACAGTACACTGATTGCTAATCCCCAAATGAAAATAGCAATTATAAAGTGTAGTCATTTTCCTTTCTAAACTTGGAATATAACTAAGTAATACAGGAAATGACTCTGATTGCATTATCAACAATTCACTGAAAACACAAACTAATTCTAGAAGTAATCCCTCTCTAAAGGTGGTGATGGCTGCACCTATCTGTGAATATGTCAAAACTCATCAAAAGTACATGAATTGTACAGTAAGTGAATTATCCTCAATAGAACTGTTATGAAAAACTTCTTAATTATTTCTTCACATACCATTTCCACTTTTTTCTTCTGGGGTATTTATTTTTTTCAATTGCTTTATAATACTGCTTTGTATATGAGGAAAAGAAAAAGTTTTATGAACATTTTCCCTAATATGTCATCTTAGTTTTCAAATATATGAAGAGAGAGACACAAATGTGACTTATACAGCTTCTTTTGTCTCGGAGCCAGCAAAAGAAATGAAGCTTAAGCTTATCTTCCATCTTCCACTAAAATTCTGAATAGCTTCCATTTCTACACTTAAGTACTGGACACATTAGAATTTACACTGATATAAATATGGCCAGTTATCCAAAGATTTCCAATTGTGCTATTTTATAAACTCATTTAATGAAGTACAGCACACAGTGTTTTATTCTTCCCAGCCTGCTTCCTTGTAACATTCAAAGAGAAAAAGAAGAGTATAAATTACAACAAAAACCCCAGTAACTTATTTTGTGGGTACCAACCAATTCTAAAATTTATACAGAAAGGCAAAATACTCAAAATAGCCAGTATAATACTTAAAAAGAAGTCAAAGAGCTGCTAAAAGCAGACTTTAAGACTCAGTATAAAGTTAACGATAATCAAGATAATGTAGTATTGGCAAAATAACAAATAGATCAACGGAACAAAAAATTTAACAAAAATCTGTACATGAAGATTTACAGCAGCTTTATTCATAACTGCCAAGACCTGGAAACAACCAAGATGTCTTTCAAAAGGTGAACTGTTAAATCGTTGACTATCCAAGCTTTCAAGTCACAAAATGACATGGAGGAAACTCAAATACATGTTGCTCAGCGAAAGAATTACTCAGTGAAAGCCAATTTGACAAGGTTATATACTGTATAATTCCAACTATATGACATTTTGGAAAAGGAAAAACTGGAGCCTGTAAAAAAGTTACCAGAGGTTTTGGGGGATGAGGGACAGTCTGGGATGAATAGGGGGGAACACAGGGAGTTTCTTAGGGAAGTGAGTGGAATCTACTTTGTGTGATACTATAATGGTGGAATGCAGGACACTATGCATTTGTCAAAATCCACAGAAATGTCCAAGAGAGAGTGAACACTAATGTAAACTACTGACTTTAGTTAAAAACAATGTATCATTATTATTCCATCAATTGTAACATGTACCACACTAATGCAAGATAGAAGTAACAGAGGATACTGAGTAGAAGAGAGAGGGAATATACAGAACTCAATGTTTATGTAAAGCTGTACAACTGCTTTAAAAAGCACGGTGCACACGCGCGCGCGCGCACACACACACACACACACACATTTTTTTGGCTTATACATTTTAAGGAGAGAGTGTGTGCATACGCCAGGGCAGGACAGAGAAAGAGGGAAAGACAGAATTCCAAGCCGACTCCATGCTGTCATTGCCAAGTTTGATACGGGGCTCAAACTCAAGAAGCATGAGATCATGACCTGAACTGAAATCCAGAGTTGGTCACTTAACCAAGTGAGTCATCCAGGAGCACCCCAAAATAAATTAGTTTAAAAAACAAGCTACAAAAAAAACCATAGTATTTTATACAAGAATAAAACTAACCCAAGACACAATGATTGAAAGAAAAAATGTTTTTTAATGTTTATTTTTGAGAGAGAGAGAGAGCGAAAGAGAGAGAGAGCGAGAGAGCAAGTGAGCATGAGTGGAGGAGAGGCAGAGAGGAAGACACAGAATCTGAAGCAGGCTCAGCTCTGAGCTGTCAACACAGACCCTGATGTGAAGCTCGAACTCACAAACTGCGAGATCATGACCTAGGTTGAAGTCAGATGCTTAACCAACTGAGCCACCTAGGCACCCCAGGGCACAATGATTTTTTTAAATAATAATTATTAAATGGTTATAAGTTACAAAAAAAAACAGGAAAAACCACAAAATAAGAAAACACCTGTCCATTATAAGAATAATGCCGAGGCCAGCTCAGCATGCTAAAACTCAATAAAAAGGAGTCGGGAAAAAAGATATGACAAATTTGCAAGCACATGTATGACTGTTAATTAAAATTTTTTAAAATCTAAAAATAAACGGGAATAGAGAAAATAAAACAGCTCTTTTAAGTAAATGAAACATGGTATTTCCTTTTATTCAAATGACATTTCATTCAATTAAGTTAGCAGTGGGAAGGGACAACTGAGAATCTTAAATTATGAAAATAAAATATATTCTCTTCAAATGAGAAATGGAAGCAAAAGCTGTGGAGACAAGGTAATAAGCAACGGACAACGAGATTGAGAATCGTTTTAACAGTGTGAGACATAAAACTCTGGGTCCGATTTACAAAGAACTTTAAATTTCATTACTGTATCATTTCTTATGTATTTTGCTCTTAAAATGTCAAGTTTTTGTATGTTTGCTTTTTTCCTGATAATAATTAGTTACATAAACAAGTGCGTTAATTTTAATGTCAAATTCTAAGAGATATTAACATATCCGGCAATCTACACTTATGTCTGGAACTTAGAACATGGTTATTAATTAATAACTCATTTTGTATTATTTGTGTTTTTTAAAAAAAGATTTATTTCTGAATATGGCCAGAGAGGAGAAAACTAAGGAAAAGCTAATTTATGTTCATGTTTTTTTGGTATGCACTTTTAACGTTTATTTATTTTTTGGGGGACAGAGAGAGACAGAGCATGAACGGGGGAGGGTCAGAGAGAGAGGGAGACACAGAATCAGAAACAGGCTCCAGGCTCTGAGCCATCAGCCCAGAGCCCGACGCGGGGCTCGAACTCACGGACCGCGAGATCGTGACCTGGCTGAAGTCGGCCGCTTAACCGACTGCGCCACCCAGGCGCCCCTGGTATGCACTTTTAAAACTAACATGGATGGTCAGTGAACAAAGGAGTCAATAAATGTAACAAACTCTTAATGAAAACTTTCTTGTTAAAGTACAAAACAAAGCAGGGCGCCTGGGTGGCTCAGTCGGTTTAAGCATCCGACTTCAACTCAGGTCATGATCTCACAGTTCGTGAATTCCAGCCCCGCATCAGGTGAGCTCAAGCCCCACTCCAGGCTCCAGACTCTCTCTCCCTCTCTCTCTGAACTTTGTGGGATTCTCTCTCTCTCTCACTCCCTCCCTCTCTGCCTCTTGCTTACTCGTATGCTTTGTCTCTCAAAAATAAATGAATAAATTAAAAAATAAAGTAAAATGAAAAAAATAAAATTAAAATTAAAAAAATTACTTAAGGGGCGCCTGGGTGGCGTAGTCGGTTAAGCGTCCGACTTCAGCCAGGTCACAATCTCGCGGTCCGTGAGTTCGAGCCCCGCGTCAGGCTCTGGGGCTGATGGCTCAGAGCCTGGAGCCTGTTTCCATTTCTGTGTCTCCCTCTCTCTCTGCCCCTCGCCCGTTCATGCTCTGTCTCTCTCTGTCCAAAAAATAAATAAACATTGAAAAAAAAAATTACTTAAAAAACTATAACACAAAGCAACTGTTTCCATCTTGAATTCCTTAGTCCCATTTCTGTCAATAAGAGCTTCATCAGAAAACCTTAGATTATCTTTATACTTTGCTCCTTTTTACCTGCATACTTCACTGTTATTAAAGGGTTAAATATGACCAGCTGACAAAGAAAGAGCAGGGGCACAACGCTGTTATGCAACACCATGTCTGCAACAGTGGCTTACAGCTCCATCATTATTCATAAAGTGCCAAGTGCATGTTCAATGTTACTGCTTGTTACTAAACAAAGTCACTATCCTTCTGATGCTCGGAAGTTCCCTGGTTGCTGAATTATGCAATGCTTGAAAAGTACCTTGGAGTTAACAACTACAGATAGAGGTGTGTGACATTACTATAATTATTCCGGTAAGAGAAATTTTCTAATTTGAAAGTAGTGACTAGTACAAGATATAAAAACAGAATTCTCATTTTCTGTACTTGAAATTACATTTCAACACAGAAAAGGATGTTCAAATAGCTGAAAAGAAACAGAAGAGTTTTAAGATTCATCAGACAGAAAATTCATAAGTAGTCACCATTTTTGTGAAGCACCATTCAGCATGTATAAAAGCCAAAAGAAACATGGAACACATTTACCATTTGATTACTACTGGTAGAGGCTATCAATTTATACCAAACAGTTACAGTGAAATTTACATGGATTACTACTGGAGAAGACTGGATACATGTATCCCCCTGGATACAATGAAAACATCTGTCATCGTGAGTATGAAGCCTGTCCAGGCTCTGCTCACTTTTCTTTCCTTGAGTACAAGCGGAAGCTCTCCACGAAGAGAAAAAATCCATTCATCACCACTGTGGACTATGCAGGATATCTGATAATACTTTATTCCTGATGCAATGTAGAGTAAGGAACACATCTCTTTTTATTATTTTAAAAATCTGACATTTAGTACCTTCATTATTTTAGGCTAAAATATGCAGTGATTATATACACATATCAGACCAACTGACTGCAATTCACATGTATGTCAGCTTAACTAGATATAGATAGAATATTTGAAAATAAAATTTAGAGTTACTAAATATAGAACACATATAAACGGCAGATCTAATGTTTACTTTTTCATTATATTTTCTTATCCTATCGAACTGTTGAGAATAGATTAGAAGTTCTACTAAAATATATTCATTTTCTATCATTTTCCATCATGTTAACAGAATAAAATAGAAATGCACCCTGAAAAATTATGCAAAGATAACTAGTAAATTTATTTACTATTTCTGTACATATTGGAAGGAATCTTTCCTAGAGGTTTCACAATTTTCTTTTTTTCTAGACCAAGAGATGTTCTGGGAAAATGAGTACTTTTGTCATCATTACAGCAGAAGACGTTAAGAAGCAAGAAAAGAAAGAAGAAAAAGCAGCGCCTATCTCGGCCATATTAGGCATCATGGGACAATAGTTCATCTCTTGGTAATTGTTCTTGTTTTATTTCTATACCACACTCTGATGATCTTTTTCATGGGGCTGCATTCAAGAGCAAAACCAGCTCTAATAAGAATGATTTCTAAGAATATCCTTTAAAAGTCCATTTCCAGAGAACTATGACACACATTCCAGGGTAAATGCCTTGTTCTAAGCGTGGCGATGACTACGGACGACCAAGATTTACTGCCAGAAAACATACATGACTTGGCAATATAAACAAGACACAAAAGCAAAAATGCCATAGACATTTTTTCTCAACGTACATGTTGAATATATTGTTTATAATCAAATTGCATTTAAATATGTTTTCTTTAAGCTCCTACCTATCTACCTAATATAGGAAAGGGAAATTTAGTCAGTATGGAAAGGAAGACCAACAAAATGTAAAGCAAAATAAAGATTTAGTCAGCATAAATAAACACAATATTTTCAAAATCACTATCTTCCTCTGGATTTATATTTAATATCCCAAAAGAAAAGCATACTTTAAAATGATTTTTTGGTAGTTAAGCAATTCTAACTGTAAGATTACATAGAAAATGAACACTACGTAAGAAAAGTATCTTGTTTTTTTCTGATGAGTCATCAGCGCGTGCTGACTTTTTTTCTCTGATGAATTTCAGTAAAAACGAAAACAAAATAGACACCTAAAATGTGCAAAAACTTCAACTCAATTGAATAAAATATTTGTTTACAGAATGTTAATTTAAGTGAACTCAAAACTAATGTGAAAACTAAATACATTCATTATTCAAATATTTAATTTTATTTAACATTTTTTTAAATGCTTATTTTTGAGAGAGAGTGCAAGCTAGAGAGAGGCAAAGAGAGAGAAGCGGACAGAGGACCTGAGGCATTCTCTGTGCTGACAGCAGACAGCCCAATGCAGGGCTCCAACTCACAAACTATGAGATCATGACCTGAGGCAAAGTCTGATGCTCAATCAAATGAGCCACCCAGGTGTCTCTCAAATATTTAATTTTCAATTAAGGAATTTATCCACTTACTTTGCCTAATCTGACACATAAAATCATCCTATATATTTCAAGGAAATATCATACAGAAAGAATCAGAGATCTTTAAATTATTTCTCTGTAAATTATAAATCCTTTTAGTAATTAAATACTGAATTTTAATCTATAATTATTTGCAATTAATAACCATACAAAGTAATGTGGGTAATGTTCATATCTTAAAAGACAATCACTGGGAATGCAAGCTGGTGCAGCCACTCTGGAAAACAGTATGGAGGTTCCTCAAAAACTAAAAAAAGAACTACCCTATGACCCAGCAATTGCACTACTAGGCATTTATCCAAGGGATACAGGTGTGCTATTTTGAAGGGACACATGCACCCCAATGTTTATAGCAGCACTATCAACAACAGCCAAAGTATGGAAAGAGCCCAAATGTCCATCGATGGATGAATGGATAGAGAAGATGTGGTGTGTATACACACACACACACACACACACACACACACACACACACACACACTGGAGTATTACTGGGCAATCAAAAAGAAGGAAATCTTGCCATTTGCAACTACATGGATGGAATTGGAGGGTATTATGCTAAGTGAAATTAGTCAGAGAAAGACAAAAATCATATGACTTCACTCATATGAGGACTTTAAGAGACAAAACAGATGAACATAAGGGAAGGGAAACAAAAATAATATAAAAACAGGGAGGGGGAAAAAACAGAAGAGACTCATAAATATCGAGAACAAACTGAGGGTTACTGGAGGGGTGGTGGGAGGGGGGATGGGCTAAATGGGTAAGGGGCATTAAAAAATCTATTCCCGAAATCATTGTTTCACTATATGCTAACTAATTTGGATCTAAATTTTAAAAAATAAAAAATAAAATTAAAAAAAAAGAATTTTATATTGATACATATTAAAATGATAATATTTGGGATACATTGGGTTAAATAGGATACATTAAAAAATAAAAAAATAAAATAAAAAAGATAATTACGTAACAAATATATTATGCTTGGCAAACTAATTACATTTTTTTAGTAGTGATCTGGTAATTTGACTTTTACAGTTAAAATCCTTCCCAACTAAAACTCTATTTTCTCCTCTAAAAGATCAAGTGGTAGAAATTATATTTGAGCAAAACATAGTTAAAAACAAATGCTGAGGGGGCACCTGGGTGGCTCAGTCAGGCATCCGACTTTGGCTCAAGTCACAATCTCGCGGTTCATTGATTTGAGCCCTGCACCAGGCTCTGTGCTGACAGCTCAGAGCCTGGAGCCTGCTCTGGAATTTGTGTCTCCTTATCTCTCTCTGCCCGTCCCCTGTTCATGCTCTGTCTCTCTGTCTCTCAAAAATAAATAAATGTTGGGAAGCCTGGGTGGCTCAGTTGGTTAAGCGTCCGATTTTGGCTCAGGTCATGATCTCACGGTTCGTAGGTTTGAGCCCCGCATCGGGCTCTGTGTTGACAGCCTGGAGCCTGGAGCCTGCTTTGGATTCTGTGTCTCCCTCTCTCTCTCTGCCCTTCTCCCTTTTGCGCTCTCTCAAAAGATAAATACATGTTAAAAAAATTTTTTTAAATACATAAATATTAACAAAACAAAATGCTGAAATAAACACTGGGTACAGTAAAGTAAGAGAAAGAATTTTTTCACCCAGAATTCTAAAATGTAACTCAATAAATAAACTGAAAACTATTCTTTGATATTACTGCATATTTATAAACAAAACATGCCTTTGCAATCAAGATGCTTCCAAATGAGGGGCACCTGGTGGCTCAGTAGATTAAGTGTCCAACTCTTGATTTCAGCTCAGGTCATGATCTCACGGTTTGTGAGACAACCTCACGATGGCAGCTCTGTCAGCACAGAGCCTGCTTGGGATTCATTCTCTCTCTCTCTCTCTCTCTCTCTCTCTCTCTCTCTCTCTCTCCAAAGCCCCCTACCGTCCCTTCCCTGTTCTTGCACGCATGTGCTTGCTCTCTCTAATAAACTTAAAAAAAAAATTTTTAGAAAGTTACTTGCAAATGAAAATTACTAAAAGGGTATCTTAAGTGAGCACACAGCATGAAAACTATTTGTCCATTAACAAACAATTAGAAGGTGTTTTACTGCATAGCTATGAATTTGATATAAGTAACACTATCATATATAAGTGCTATAACAGAAACATCAATGGACTTCATACAAATACTTTGATAAAAGTAACTTGTGCATATAATAATTCATACACAATATTTCCTCTCCCTTGCAGTTTTCCAATTATTTAATTTATTGAATTCATACTCCTCAACTGAGCCTTAGCCAACAAATTATTTTGGGGATTCATGTCAACCCTAGAAATGCTGAATGCTGGCTTAAGTCGGCAGTTAAGCCAGCCAGTAGACAAAAAGAATGAAATACAGAGAAACCCACATCAAAGTATCAAAGATTTTTGGCATAGGATCAAAGTATGTATGTTTCTTACACAAGTCAGGAAGGGCTCTACCCAGCTGGAAGGGCATTCTACTGGGGAAATATGTATGTATATGATATATTTTATAGTTTCTCAATGTAAACCTAATTAATTGATTGTTTTAGTCAATTCCTTTTTTATGGCGTCTTTAAAAAAAGTATTCTAAATTTGTTATATAAACATCCAGTTTGTGTAATATTGAATTATGTAATGGCAATAGAGGCATAAATAAATTTGGAAACAAACACAACTTTTAACAGGTTTACAATTTAACTATTGAGAAGAGAAATATACATATACAAGTTGAGTTGTTTATAAAAGAACTAGAGAGTTATGTTTAATTTGGCAAGTGGTTAGGTGGATTCATTAAGAAAGCTTATACTATAACAGCACTACAACGTGAGAAGTGAAAATATAAGCATTAGGTACACTGGCAACTAACAGGAAGGAAGGATCGCTTTACTGTGGTTGATCAAGTAAGGTATCTCTGCAGTGTTGCAGATATTTTATCCTTACAAACTGGTACAAATCACATCAGTTGGGAATCCATTTAAAGTTTAATTAAAGCAACCCCATCTCCCCCTTTAAAATTACCAGTACAATTATTTAACAGAGAGAGTGATGTATTCTACACCAAAGATATTTGCATATAGGATGCCTCTGACAAAAATGAGAATTCCAGATAAAGGGAACTAACATTTGTTGATGAACGCTTATGTGCAAGACACGCTGAGTGGACAATAACATGATCAAAATCTTGGCATTCTGTACTCTTTTACCAAGAATGAAATGGTAGGGGGTGCTTGCGTGGCTCATTCAGTTAAGTGTCTGACTTCGGCTCAGGTCATGATCTTGCGGCTTGGAGTTCGAGCCCCGCGCCGGGCTCTGTGCTGTCAGCTCAGAGCCTGGAGCCTGCTTCGGATTCTGTGTCTCCCTCTCTCTCTGCCCTTCCTCTGCTTGCATACACTCTCTTTCTCTCAAAAAAATAAGCAAACATTAGAAAAAATTAAAAGAAAAAAAAAGAATGAAATGGTAGACAGGTCCTGAAAGTATCTTGTTTTTGTAGAAAATAGATACACTAAATATAGGCAAGCATTCCAGATTTTATTTTGTACTCCTCAGCTAATTTTCAAGAAAACTAGGGCCATATTATAACAGTTTGGGATTAAAAACCAAATGGCATGCAATTCTACTTAGCAGAAGTATCTTAAAATTTTTACCCCTTTCTGACAGACTATTAAAAGGGTGCAAAGAAATGGCATACACAACACAACTCAAAAGCTTCAAGTAAACTATTACAAAGAAAACTATAGGGGTGCCTGGGTGGCTCAGTCGGTTGAGCATCCTACTTCAGCTCAGGTCACGATTTCGCGGTCTGCGAGTTCGAGCCCCGCATCGGGCTCTGGGCTGATGGCTCAGAGCCTGGAGCCTGCTTCCGATTCTGTGTCTCCCTCTCTCTCTGCCCCTCCCCCATTCATGCTGTGTCTCTCTCTGTCTCAAAAATAAATGTTAAAAAAAAAAAAATTAAAAAAAAAAAAAGAAAACTATAAGTAAGGATATAAAGTTAAGTATTATGTGTCATAATGGCTCAATACTTTCTACTTATTTGTTCTCAGACAAGTTGTATCAACAAAGTAACTTTTTACGAATGATAAAATTGCATACTTTCTATTGATAAACTATTATCTTTTCTCGGTACAACACTAATGTAATATTCAAGCTCTTAAACAATAGGCCCTCCTGAATTTACTGCCCTGAAGACCAGAAAGATGGATAGGGGAAAAAAGGAAAAGAAAAAAAAAAAAAAAAAAAAAAAAAAGGAAAGATGGGTTCACTTCCAATTGTACATTTACTTTGAATTAACTTTATAGTAATAACTTTGGGTTTTAAAAAATGTGGTCATATTTAAATTAAGACATTTGCCATAACAAGAAAATTAACTTATTTTCAACTAGTATACTCATGAGATTAAACTTAAGTCCTCACTTTCTGAGAAATATAACAAAAGATAAGACACGATAAGAACCTAAACACATAACTCCAGTGTGAGGAAAATCAGATGGTTTAATACAGCTTGCACTAATGGGGTTTGTTCCACTATAGGTAGTTATGGAACCAGCAAACCAACGCTGTGAAAATGACAAAATTTTCATATTAGTATATACCATCACTTAGCTAAGACAAATAGCCAAACTCGTACCTTATAATGTTCCCAAAAGAAAGTCCTGTACTTGTTTTCTCATTTCTACCTTCCTCTAACCTATCATGTTTATTCATTTCTCTTTTCCATACTGAAAAATCCACTTATGGCTTTCCTTCAGATTTGAAAATTTTTGAGTTTGGTAATAGCCATATTACTGCTAAAGAGTTAAACCCGGGCAACTGACTAAATGTCTCTGGATTTCATTTTTCTCATTTGTCCCTTCCTAGTCTGTATATTGGCAGGGAATGAACAGGAAAACTCAAGTTTCCCTTTCTGAAATTGTATTTACCTCCATGCTATGAAACCAGCACTAAAATGGTACAGATTTTATGATACTGATAAAGGATTTTTTTTTTTTTTTTTTACAGAGAGAGAAAAAAGAGTATGAGCGGGAGAGGGATGGGGAGGGGGGAGGCAAAGGGGGGAGGGAGGGAGGGAGACAGAGAATATGAATCTTAAGCAGGCTTAACGCTCAGTGCGGAGCCTGATGTAGGGCTACACCCTATGACCCTGGGATCATGACCTGAGCTAAAGTGAAGAGTCAGATGTATAACCAACTGAGCCACCCAGGCATCCCTGATAAAGGCTTTTGTTCCATTACATTAATGGCAAGTAAGTTAATATTCTCAGTGATGTTTTCTGAAAATAGGAGAATGTCATTTCCCAAAATGGTATCAAGATGAGGTGAGGGTGAGGTACCCTAAAGGAACATTCTACATTCATACTTTTTTTTTTAAACCAAATATTGCTAGCAATGAAACAGGATCTCCATCTAGTGGCCAGTAGGGTAACTGCATGCTTACTGAATAGCATAGTTAACCGTGGCTTGAGGAAAAAAAAGATCCTTGTTTACAAGGCAGCTTTCAAAATAACATGGCTATAACAAATAGAATGTTGACAAAGAAAAGTTAAAATGAACACATTCTTCATACAAGGATTTTCCTATCTACCTAACTACTTTCTCTAACAGTTTTTAGCATTCCTATGAAAACTGATACTGGAGTTCAAACATGTAATTCACTTATTTGTTTCAATTACCCACCTTCAGCTCTGGCTTCAAATTTACTGTTTTATAATTTTTCCAGCAACTCTCTTGATTACAGACTAAGCTTACTGAATTAAATTCTTTCAAGAAAAATTTAAAAATACATACACAATACTGTTTTGATACATACAGTTGGTGAACAGAGAGGTATATTACTGGGTTAATCTAATGTACAAAAGCAAGTAAGAACACTAATATATTTCTTTATTTTATTAGCATAAAAAGAACTATTATTTAAGCTTCAAATATACGTATCTATTTTAAATAACTGAAACCATCCCATAATATCTGAGAAATCTGATCACCAAACCAAACCAAATTTTGCCATTCTTTCACTTATAAACAGGCTTCTATTTTTTGTGCCCCACCCATTTTCAGGCCAACAGAGAAAGACCAATATATGAAAAGTGTATAGTAACAAAACTACTATTAGGTTACTAAAAATTCCTCCTGGGGGGAGCCTAGGTGGCTCACTCGGTTAAGCGTCTGACTTCAGCTCAGGTAATAATCTCATGGTTCATGAGTTCGAGCCCTGCATCAGGCTCTGCACTGCCGGCTCAGAGCCTGGAGCCTGCTTTGGATTCTCTGTCTCCCTCTCCCTCTCCCTCCCCGTGACTCTCTCCACCCACCTCCCTGCTTGCATACACACGTGTGCGCGTGCTCGCTCGCTCTCTCTCAAAAATAAATAAAACACTAAACATACACATTCATAAGCGTATCCAGTAATTTTTAAATTTTACAAATCAATATAAAAATAACACTGGATAAATAATACAAAGCCATATTATGCTACAAGTTAAAGTGTTGTTTGAGAATCACTTATTGTAACTGTAACAGATGTAATGACTAAACGTAATCAGTACCTATCTCTGGAGAATGGGATCAGTGTCTCAGTTACAGAACTGTTAGAAGGTCAGTAACGGAAAAAAGGGTGTCCTTTTCTCCAAGGAATCAGTATGCACTCTTTATGCTGGTAATGATTTTACAACGGACAGTACTCTCTTTTCACCTGTGATGCAAAGATGTTCACAGCTAAAGTGAAGATCAATTATTATGTGCAATTTCTGTTTATCAGTATGGCTAAGCATATTGTTATTCACTTAAAATTTTTGGCCAATTTTTAAACTTCCACCAAAATAAAACAGACTTACAAATAACCTACTACATAACAAGCCTTCTAATATGAGAACTTTAAGGCATTATTAAAAGACACAAGTGGACTCTGGTATTCATAGCACTCTTTAATAGTCATTAAGAAGACAAGTTCAGAGATTTCAAAGTATCTAACTTATACATTAGGAGTCAGAAAAGAAGGACAAAAACGAGGTTGTAAAGGGGTAAGAAACCACATTCAATACTTAATGGCAGGCCAATGAAAGTAGGGCATGAACTGCTGTATGTCTTGTCTTGCTCGCCGATTGTTTCCCAACATGTAACAGAAAGGAAATGTGTACTACTTTACCAGAGTTCTCAAGACAGCCTATTTCATTATGCTTGCTTGTGTTTTTGTACATTATCTGCTAGCGATGCAAGCAAACCATCCCTTGAATGTAATGTCTCAAATGAAATTATTAGCACCTCTCCCACAAACACCAACAAATGGCCTGTACTCTGTAAAAAATGTCAGTATTATGAAAGACAAAGCAAAGCTTGGAACAGTTTTTTACCCTATCCCACCACCCAAACTTGCCAATATTCTTTTTTCTTTTTTTTTAAGTTTATTTATTTATTTTTGAGAGAGCAAGAGTGTGTGAGCAGGGGAGGAGCAGAGAGAGGGAGAGAGAATCCTAAGCAGGGCCCATGCTGTCAGCACAGAGCCTAACTGGCTTGAGCTCATGAACCCTGAGATCACAACCTGAGCCAAAATTAAGAGTCTGTTGCTTCACTGACTGAGCCACCCAGGCATCTCACCAAAAATAATATTCTATAGGCAAGTGACAAAACTGGAAATTGGACTAGGTAATCTGTTCAGATTTTAAAATGCTACTTAAAAACTAACATTTTAAGCAAAATTAATGATTATATAAATAACATATTTACTGATATAATACTATTTTTTTCCTGAAAATCAATTCATATTTAGAATATTCTAAATGAGCATACTTTTCTCACAGTCTAAAGATCAGAATATATCCCAAACGTGACAGTAATTTTCTCTGATCACTTAAAACATCGTTTAAAAGGTGTATTACCAAATTATCTGATCTACTTAACTAAGTCACTTTATAGCAATTAACTGATCTTAAAGTATTATTCCAAAATCATTTTTGTTACCACATTCAAATATAAATGTACCAATTCCAGTTATACCAATGGACAAGGTACCAGGTTCGAGCACATAATTCTAAAACTAGGGCTAAAACAAAATCATTTTATAGGGAAAAAGTCATAAAGGAAAGGTCAAATTCTGATCTATCACATTAAACTTCTAAAATAGTTCCAAGATACAGCATCTAAGTCTCCGTAATGGCATATGGTTAACAAAATCACGGTTTATTTATTAACATATATACTTACCAGAAAGTACACCTTACATGAATACATTACTTTAAACAGTAAAAGTAGATAATACTGGATTTCCTTTTTGACCCTGATCCATAAACATAAAAGCTCAGTATTATACAAAGACTGAATTATAGAACAAGATAAATTTTAAAATTTTTGAGAGGATATACATTTTAAAAGTGAAAGGACTAATTAAATAATATTTTAATAATGTGGAAAGAGATAAAGAAAAACCTTATCCCACTCTACTCAATTTCTCTACACAACCCAATGTTAAATTTCAGCACCAATATCTAAAATAGTTAAGTGTTTATACCTCTAATTATTTTACTTAATCAAAAAAATACACTGTGTACCTGATACCTACTTTTTAAAAAAGACCAATTTAATGTATCAAACATGTCAATGTAAAAGAAAACTCAATCTAAATAATGTATCATCTCAATATTTTTATGAAGTTTAAGGCAGATTAGAGAACTGTGTTTAGAAGCCCAATAATCTCCATAATGGTAGAAAATAGGGGCAGTTACCCCTTTACAAATACAAGTAGCTTTTCCATCTCCAACTGTGCATTAAAAAGATTTATTCCCATCATTTCCCTCACCTATTCTTCCTTAATAATCTAAGTATATGCGTAAATGTCTATTTTCATAACAATATGATTAAAGAAAGGCATAGATAAGAAGAACAGATACTAAAAGTTCCTGGTGAAAGGGAAGCGATGTTAATTAACTTGTTTTTCTTGGCACTCTCTGTAAACAAAACACATCCTTCTATTATTATTTAGGAAAAGAATACATTTCTCAGAAGATACTTTCATAACTACTTATGAAATAAACTAGTTTCAATGATCAGCTGCACACTGGCAAAGTAAGTATCCACAGTACTTCTATTAGTGAATTTATGAAATTAGTAGTCTTATTATCAAGTACCTATGGGACTAAAATAATTTATACATGTCTTGAAATTACCATCATCCGAAATTTTATAGTGTTTGAGAAAAACATTAAAATTATTAAAATGCATAGAAGTTCAACCATATTTATATATAATATATAATATTTAGCTCAGAATATTATCAAGAAGCTACTAGCCTTTGCCCATTATTTTCAGTTATACATTATTTGTAAAGTAAAAAAAAAAAAAAAAAAAAAAAAAGTACATTCACAGGTTAAAACAAACAGATAATGAAAACTTTCATTTTGTGTTTCAGGACAGATGACAACACAGGTAACGCAATTAGAATCCCCAATTAGAATCCCCAAAAAACAACTAAGTGTTTCCACAATAATTTTTAAGAAATAAATCCGTTAATCTCATGCCAACAGATACTGGGGAAGGATAATACCAAATACTCCAACGGAACCTCATTATTTTAATAGATAATAAAGTAAACAAAGGACTAATGACAATGTGACTTACCTGAATCATTTCGTAGATAAGATGACATAGCTGGGATGAGACAAGACTGACTGAGAAGCTCCAGAAGTACAGAAGGAAGGGCGTTACTGTTCTGTACTCTACTCTCATGAGATGACTGAGCTTCCCCATTTACTGCTCCACTCACGGGATTTATGTAACTTGCAAGAACCTAAAAATAAAAATTAGAGGGTTTAAATTGGATTTTAGCTCCACATACTTTAAAAGCCCGCATTTGGTTAGATATTCAGTCTAAGTACCAAGAGTTTATATTTTCAAGTCAGTCAACGTCTTTGTTTCAAAAACAAGACTTGTTTCCCTCAGATTTTTCATAAGAGAAGGGTGTGTTCTGCACAATGTTACACTGTATATAGCTAGACATACAGAAAAAAATCCACCTAACAAGACAAACTTAAAAAAATTAGCAACAATTCTGGTATTATTTATATTACTGAATAGATTCCGTGTACAGTTTGACAGTGATCTTAGAATTTTTTACTAGAATGAGCCCATCATTCTAGAATTATAGAAAATAATGCTCAAAAACTTGGCCCATTTTAGTCAATTAGTTGATGCAGGGACTAAAGCTATTATTTAAGCACCTGCCCTTCCCAATGGTGCTGTGGGACTTTCCATACTAGTGCAACTTGCCTGATTCTAGAAGAGTCCTAAAACAATGTGAGGAATGAATAGAAGAATAAATAAATAAACAAACATTTAAATATATATATTTGAAAAAGAGAGTCCAGATATAGCATTTTAGAAGAGAAGATGACTGGAAGAAGGTAGATATGGTATATTTTCCAGTTATTGGATAATTTCGTCCTTGTCACTTTCCTCTCAGTGAAAAAGCTAATTGAGATGGAAGAAATTTAGAGTTACAAGGAGGGAAGAATAAATAATCTTTGTCCAGGGGTATTTAAATGTACTAAGAGCAAGGAGCATAATATATTTTATAACAGTAGCTGAGGATGAGTTGGATACTCATCAATACTTAAAAATCAACACAAATATAAAAAAAAAAATTTAACTATTATCACTGACAATATCAACTTTGTAAATATACCTGCAGAAGACAGGTAACATGTTCCTCTTCCAGCCTCTGTTTAGTTAAGGCTTGTTCCACATCCCATCCAGAAGCCGTAGAACCTGTTCCAAAGCCAGTCCCTTTTGCCCAATACAGCTGTTGTTCTTCTGTTGATGTAGGGTTATGAGAGCTCGATACCTGTGGCTTGTAACAAAAAATGAAAATTTCTTACTATTTGATTTTATTTATCCTCACAAATATTTATAAGTATCAACACAAATAATTTAGCTGTTATAAGAGAACAGCTGAAGTCTCCTTAAAAAAAGTAAACAAAGGATTAATTATGTGACCCAGCACTTTCATTCCTAGGTATATAACCAAAGAAATAAAAACTGACACTCAAACAAATACAGGTCCATGTGTTTTCATAGCAAGACTATTCATGATAGCCAAAAAGCCAAAACAGCACAAATGCCCACCATGAATGCATAAACAACTGTGATATATACATACATCAAAATTATTCAGCCATAAGAAGTAATGAAGTACTGATATATGCTACTTTGTAAATGAACGTCAAAAACATGCTATGTCAAAGATGACAGACACAAAGGGTAACATACTGTACAATTTTATTCATATGAAATACCCAGAGTAGGTAAATACAGAGAGATGGAACACATGGTAGCTGCCAGGGGTTAAGGGAAGGGGGAAAATGCTTATACTTAAGAATACATAAATAAAGGGGCACCTGCGTGATTCAGTCAGTTAAGCGTCCGACTTTGGCTCAGGTCACAATCTCATGGTTTGTGAGTTTGAACCCCACATCGGGCTCTGTGCTGACAGCTCAGAGCCTGGAGCCTGCTTTGGATTCTGTGTCTCCTTCTCTCTCTGACCCTCTCTTGCTCGTGCATTAATATTTAATAAATATTAAAAAAATCTTTTAAACAAAAACATATAAAAAATTTAAAATATCAGTAAAAGAGGGGGTAAAGACTTATAGTCAATGACACAAAATTAGATAGAGAAAACAGTGAAAGGAACAGGTACATGAGCCAGCTCCCTTAGGATGAATCTAGTTAAAGCATATCTTTAATTCTTTAACTGTGTCATATGTCTTTAATCGCAGTAAGATTCCTCATACTTCTAGAAGGAACAATTTTCAATTTCTTTCTTACTGAGAATGTGATGTGTAGAAAAAATCTTTTGGGAATAGGGGACATACTAAAAAAGTGAATGGTAGAGGAAAAATGACTTAGAACCACTGGTTTTATTAACATAACCTCAAACTCTGTAAAGGTCAATTCTTCATTATTATTATTGTGCAATGTAAAATTAATTATATAACAAGAATCCTCTTTTTAAAGAATTTTCATTAAATATAATACACGATGTACCCTCAAAACATTTGCAAGTATTGGTTTCAAGGGTAATTTAAAAATAATACCAATGCTTTACATTTCTTTTAATGAGGATATTCTAAAGAAGAATATTATATACAATGATACTT
Organism: Prionailurus viverrinus; assembly: GCF_022837055.1. Lineage (NCBI taxonomy): Eukaryota > Metazoa > Chordata > Mammalia > Carnivora > Felidae > Prionailurus > Prionailurus viverrinus. The sequence goes on from NC_062563.1 coordinate 114,661,432, forward strand.
TCCAAAAACAGATCTGTAAAACAGTTTTATGGATCTATGACTGCAAATGTCATCTTTCATGTATTATAAGATAAACTTAAAATAAATCACAATTTCATCACATATAAAAAGTACCTGTAGAATTAACATTATTGATAAACATTTATTTTTTAAAATTTGTAATATAAATAATAACATACGCATGAAAAAAAAAAGTCAAGTTTAACGAGCTCCAACAACTTATTTAACCAGGCAGGCCAAGAATTACATCACTGCACATAAGAAATTGCCCCTATTCTATCTCCTGTTTGTGAAACCTTCAATTCCTCCACAAAGTTAATTATAATCCCAATTTTTATACTCCTTACCTTTCTTTATAATTTTACCACCTAAGCATGAAACTGTAGTCACTCTAGTTTCATTTTGTCTAATTTAGGAACATTCTATAAATGGAATGATGCTGTATAAATTCCACTTTGTGTGGCACTTTAGTTGCGCTTGTGAAATTCATCACTGCTGTTACGTGTAGTTGGCTGTAGCTGTTTACTTTCATCACCTAATAGTCTCCCATTATATAGTAGACTATAATTTGCTTATCTTTTACTGTCTCCATATTATTGTATCCATTCCAGTCATTTGTACTTTTCTGATAAAGAAACAGATCACCTTTCTCCATTTATTGGATATTTAGATACCCCCTCTTATGAAGTACTCATTCTAGTCTTTCCTCTATTTTCCCATGAGGTTTTCTGCCTTTTCCTTTTGTAATTCTTGAAGCTCTCCAAATATTCTGAATACAAGTTCTTTATCAGATACACCCAAATATAGTCTCTCATTCTATGACTTCTGTTTTCACTATCTTAATAGTGTTTCTGATGAAAAATAGTTCTTAATTTTAACATAATTGCTTTTTTCCAATGTTTTTCCCCTTATGGGTTAGTGCTTTTTAAAAATTGCTTTTAAGAAATCTTTAAAAACAAAATTTTAACATTTATTTATTTTTGAGAGACAGAGAGGGGCAGAGTATGAGCAAGGGAGGGGCAGAGAGAGAGACACACACAGAATTCGAAGCAGGCTGCAGGCTGCGAGATGTCAACACAGAGCCCGACGCCGGGCCTGAACTCACAAACCGCGAGATCACGACCTGAGCCAAAGTCGGATGCTCAACCGACTGAGCCACCCAGGCGCCCCAGAAATCTTTGTGTACTCTAAGATCATAAAGGTATGAGCATATTTTTTCCATAAAAGGGTACTATTATATTTTGTATGTGTTACATACATTTATATCTATCATCCAGTCATAATTAATTTTTGCATATAGAGTTCATTAGGGTTTAAAGTTTCATTTTTGTTCCGCAAGAATATTCAACTGACCCCACCATCATTTATTGATAAGATCGTATGTACCCCATCATGTTGTGCAGTTACTATTTTCATTTCAGGTAATCCTACATACAGGGATTTAAGTCTATTGTTTGCTGGGCTTCTATCTATCCTTGTACTAATACCACAGACTAATAACAAATTTTGATACATGATAGTATAAGCCTAATAAATATGTTCTTCTTTGAAACTGCCTTGGCTATTTTTGAGCCTCTGCCTTTCCCCCAAAAATGTTAGAATTGGCTTGTCAGATTCCTCCAAATTAAATCTGGAATGCCATCAAACACAAAGATCAATTTGATATGAAATAATACTGGGGCACAGTCAGTTATGCATCCGACTCTGGATCTCACTCAGGTCATGATCTCACAGTTCATGAGTTCTAGCCCCACATCGGGCTCTGCACTGGTGGCGTAGAGCCTGCTTGGGATTCTGTCTCTCCTTCTCTCTGCCCCTCCCCTGCTTGCACTCTCTCTCTCAAAAAAAAAAAAAAAAAAAAAAAGTATCATTGAACTGTTATATTTTTTGTGCCCATGGAAATAAACAGGGGCACAGACCTCATTTTATTAAAGTCTAGTGTTTCTTTTAAAAAGTTCAAGTATGAGTGTAAATGTCTTGCACATATTTTTTCAGATTCATTCACAGATACTTTCTCTTTTTGATGCTATTCTAAAAAATAGATTGAAAAAGCGTATCATATGCTTCTTGCTGGTATACAAAAGTAACTTATTTTTAAATACTGAACCTGGATACTGTATCCTAATTAAATTTACTTATAGCATTAATTATTTTAGAATTTTCTAAAAACATAATCAAATCATCTTGAAATAATCAGGTGGTTTTCTTTCTTCTTTCTTTCTTTTTCCCTTGTTTTACTCTTTAGCTAGAGGCACCAATTCAATAGTATGATTCTAAAGTTTGAGAAAGAAAAGGAAAAGAGATCATAGTATAAATTCAGCATATGCTGGTAAATGGGAAAGCTTCCTTAAGCTTTAAAATCTTTGTTTTTTAAGCAGATAGGTTAACCTATGGTTCCTCAAAGCACCCAATAAAGAAGAAAACACTTAGTTCATAGTTTCTCTTTCAAATATTGTTTAGGAACAAAAAAGATGTACATGAGTCTCTGAAATATTATTTCAGAAAAAACCCTATCCTGTACTCTATGAATTTAACTTAACTTTCTCACAATTGAGGTAAGTAAAACTCAACCTACCTCTGCTTGATTGAGACTAGAGTTTGGAACTCGCGGGGCATGGTGGCTCAGGGCAGAGAGGCAGACAAGGATGAGGTGTAGTGCTCCAATTTCCAATGCCATCCGCCTCAGAAGCACACCATCATCAGTGGTCAAGGGTGTGGTGCTAAACAAGCTACGAAGGACATGGAAAGGAAGAGTTGGAAGCACATTGGCTGATGGAGATTGCAGAATATGACCTATATTAAAAAAAGAGAACTCGAAATTAAAAATATTTAAGAACACAATAAGGAACAATATTCAGGGTCACAAATTAATAGTGACAATGTAACAGAAAATTATGTCATTAAATTTATTAAAAAGCAATCCAAAGACCACAGAGTATCTTAAGATTTAGTAAGTGTCTAGAAAAACTCTTTAAGACATCATGAATGTAAACAAATAAAAGCTGAAATATATTCATAGAATAATTAATCATTATTGACTATGTCAAGACTATTATAAGTCAGAACTAAAACCTAACAACTAAAATAGAAGCATTAGAAGTTCCTTACAACAGTATAAAAGTAACCTGATTGCCCTGGGAGTAGTTTTAACCATGAATAGATAAAGAGCAAAACTATTTTATTTGGTGTGTACATAATATAGTTTTCTACTATGTCTAGCTAGAATGTTAAATGCAAAAAAAAAAAAAAAAAACCAAAAACCACATATGAATGGTGGAAGAGAACCACTTCAGAAATGGGTATCAAAATTATACTTTTTATTTTTTTTATTTAAAAAAAAAATTTTTTTTTTCAACGTTTATTTATTTTTGGGACAGACAGAGATAGAGCATGAACGGGGGAGGGGCAGAGAGAGAGAGAGACACAGAATCGGAAATAGGCTCCAGGCTCTGAGCCATCAGCCCAGAGCCTGACACGGGGCTCGAACTCACGGACCGTGAGATCGTGACCTGGCTGAAGTCGGACGCTTAACCAACTGCGCCACCCAGGCGCCCCAAAATTATACTTTTTAAAAAGTATGTATGTATGTTCACGAAAAAACAAGTCTGAAATAGCGTAAAGGTAATTTTCTGCTTAGGGTTACACCTACCATGTTGTAATAGACTACCCAAATACAATGGTTCTTACCTCTCTATCTACTTAAATTAAAAAATCAGATCAAATAGGGGCACCTGGGTGACTCAGTCACTTAAGCATCTGACTTCAGCTCAGTTCAGGATCTCATGGTGTTGTGAGTTTGAGCCCCCCCATCAGGCTTACTCCTGTCAGCATAGAGCCCACTTCGGATCCTCTGTGCCCCTCTCTGCCCCTCTCCCACTCGTCCACAGGTGCGCATGTACGCGTGCCCTCTCTCTCAAAGAAATAAACATTAAAAAAAAAATCAGTTCAAATAATTAAAAATTCCTGATCTACTGAAATAGGTATATACAATTTATATGTGAAACTAAACAGGTAGGACTACACAGTATGTAGAAGCTGTAATTTAATATGTTATTACAAAAATATTTAAAACAATATCACCATTTTCAAAGATTTATTTATTCATTCATTCATTTATATATTTAGACAGAATGGGGGGAGACGGAGAGAGAAGATCCCAAGCAGGATCTGCACTGTCAGCACAGAGCCTGACACAGAGCTCGAACCCATAGGCTGTGAGATCATGACCTGAGCCAAAATCAAGAGTCAGACACTTCACTAACTGAGCCACCCAGATGCCCCAATAATATCACCATTTTTGAAGAATTCCATCAAATATGAAAATACATAGAGAAGTAGGTGCTTTATTTGGTAAAGTATGTACTTTTAATATTCAATAGTTTGAAATTCATACGTTTTTATTAAATATACTTTGTGGTGAGGATTTAATATTCTAAGTGGTATGTAACAGAGTTCACCTCCAATCAAAACCATATGATTTTATTTTATTTAATTTTTTCAATATATGAAATTGTCAAATTGGTTTCTATACAACACCCAGTGCTCATCCCAAAAGGTGCCCTCCTCAATACCCATCACCCACCCTCCCATCCCTCCCACCCCCCATCAACCCTCAGTTTGTTCTCAGTTTTTAAGAGTCTCTTATGCTTTGGCTCTCTCCCACTCTAACCTCTTTTTTTTTTTTTTTCCTTCCCCTCCCCCATGGGTTTCTGTTAAGTTTCTCAGGATCCACATAAGAGTGAAACCATATGGTATCTGTCTTTCTCTGTATGGCTTATTTCACTTAGCATCACACTCTCCAGTTCCATCCACGTTGCTACAAAGGGCCATATTTCATTCTTTCTCACTGCCACGTAGTATTCCATTGTGTATATAAACCACAATTTCTTTATCCACTCATCAGTTGATGGACATTTAGGCTCTTTCCATAATTTGGCTATTGTTGAGAGTGCTGCTATAAACATTGGGGTACAAGTGCCCCTGTGCATCAGTACTCCTGTATCCTTTGGGTAAATTCCTAGCAGTGCTATTGCTGGGTCGTAGGGTAGGTCTATTTTTAATTTTTTGAGGAACCTCCACACTGTTTTCCAGAGTGGCTACACCAGTTTGCATTCCCACCAACAGTGCAAGAGGGTTCCGGTTTCTCCACATGCTCTCCAGCATCTATAGTTTCCTGATTTGTTCATTTTGGCCACTCTGCAAAACCATATGATTTTAAAATAAAGAACAATTAGGGGTGCCTGGGTGGCTCAGTCGGTTAGGCAGCTGACTTCGCCTCAGATCATGATCTCACAGTTCACGAGTTCCAGCCCTGCTCGGGCTCTGTGCTGACAGCTCAGAGCCTGGAGCCTGCTTTAGATTCCTCTCTCCCTCTCTCTCTGCCCGTCCCCTACTTGCACTCTGTCTCTCTCTCAAAAACAATACATCAAAAAAAAGTTTTTAAATAAAGAACAATTATTAATTTCCAAATGGAATGGTCATTAACTGAAGAATCACAGGTAAACCAATAGAAAATCTACTTGCTAGGCTATCCTACATTATGACTTTTCTTTAATGTTTCCTTATATTAAATAAAACTGTCGGCCCAATGGAAACAATCACCATAGCTTTCTATTATTATTTTGTAATATTATATTACAAGATAATTGTCATGTAATGTTATTTTCCACATTCTTTTCACTTTAGTCTAAATACTGCTTCCAGATTCACTTTCTTAAAAAAGACCATCATCATAACTTGGTTCATATATTTTAATAAATCTTCATTACTATTTAGAATAAAATCTGAAGTTTAAAAAAATTTTTTTAATGTTTACTTGAGACAGAGAGAGAGAGAGAGAGAGAGAGAGAGAGAGAGAGAGAGAGAGAGAGACTGTGAGTGGGCAAGGGGCAGACAGAGAGGGAGATACAAAATCCAAAGTAGGCTCCCAGCTCTGAGCTGTCAGAACAGAGCCTGATGCAGGGCTTGAATCCATTAACTCCAAGATCATGATCTGAGCTGAAGTAGGACGCTTAACCAACTGAGCCACCCAGGCGCCCTAAAACCTGAAGTTCTTACTAAGACTTTCCATGATCTGTTATCAATAATAATAGCTTTTATTTTTTTTTTTTTAATTTTTATTTATTTTTGACAGAGAGAGAGAGACAGAGCATGAGCGGGGGAGGGGGAGAGAGAGAGAGGGAGACACAGAATCCGAAACAGGCTCCAGGCTCCAAGGTGTCAGCACAGAGCCCGACGCGGGGCTCGAACTCACGAACTGTGAGATCATGACCTGAGCCGAAGTCGGATGCTCAGCCGACTGAGCCACCCAGGCGCCCCAATAATAATAGCTTTTAAAATGAGCACTCAGTGTTGTTTCTTATGTAAATTTTCATCAGCCAACTTATCCTCTCTCATATGATCTGGGCACACAAACACTGCTCAAATCATCTTTCTAGCTCATTTCAGCCTAAATAGATGTTATCCTTCAACACGCTACTAAAAACTAACATAGCACTTTTTCACATAGCTGGGTAGTAAGGAAACAGTCTCATACCTGTGAGCCTTCACAAGACTGTGCTTGCAAGGCATTTGTAACTTAAGTCTACACTTACATATACTGCTTATTGCTATTACTGGAAAACAGGAGAACATTAGCTACGTGAGGGCAGGGTCTAAATATCTGCTTCATCTTTAAATGCCTCCAATGATGCCCAGCAGTTTGTAAACAGTGAATACGTTTTGAATGAATAAAGAAATGAAAATAAAGACTCTTTAGGACTTACTATGTGTATCATTAGTATGAAACCACCGACAATAAATCTAGTAGCAGGCACTGATCTGAGTAACTTTTATGCACTCTAGAATTCATTAGTAATTCTAAACACTTACTTCCTTCTCCATCATCTGTCACTCCCAATACCAGTCGAAGAAGGCACTGGGCATGTTTTCTCTCTTTCAGTAGCACTTCAGCATAGCCCGGAAGACGAAGAAATAATCCAAAAGCGGCCAAAGAATGGGCAGGTATGGGAGACATGGTCTGTACTGCTGACTTGATAGGTGGAGGTTCAGCTGCAATGGTTTCTGGTGCTTCATAAACTAATTCCCCTGATTGTTCAATGGTCACCCATTCGAACTGATCGCTATCTTTTGGCTTTTCCTGAGTGGTAGAAGTTACAACTGGAGCACTTACCTAAAGAAAAAAGAAATTTTTTGTCTGGCCATTTGTGTGTTTCAACATCAGGTTCAAATTAAAGACCTGACTTTAAATGATCTCTATAAAATACAGAAATAAAATATAGGAATAAAAGGATCAATAATGGGGCCTGTTTTTACAAAGTTTCCAAAAATCAGGAATTAAACGATGTCATGAGTATGGTGGGATCTGCCAAATATCTTTACTTTAAAGTTAGATACATACATACATACATTTATTTATAAATAAAGTTACTATTTTATCTTTTGTAATTAGTCAAGAGTATGTAGACAGAGTCTTTGAGGCTATATAAATATCTTGTTTCTTTCTCACCAAACTTCGAACAATCAGCATTTTTAAAATTCTTGCCTGAAATAATAATTACTACAGTGGTTGCTAAATGGTGGCTTTCTATCATTCCTTCTACATTTATTAGTCAGCCACAACTGTGAGTAAAAACATTCCCATCTTCTCCACCTATTTACTCATTCATTTGTTAATCTACCTCAGAATGGAACTAGGGTCTTTGCAGATGCAATCAAGTTAAGATGACATCATACTGGATCAGAGTGGACCCTAAATCAATGACAAGTGTCCTTATGAGGAGAGGGAGACACAGAGACACACAGATCAACACAAGAAAGATGGCCAAGTGAAAATGTAGGTAGAAATTGGAGTAATGCAGCCACAAGCCAACAAATCCCAAGGGCCAGCAACCAGCAGAGCCTAAGAAGAGACAAGGATGGTTCTTCCCCAGAGCCTGCACAGGGACCATGGGTCTGGGGACAACTTAGTTTCAGACTTAACAGCTTCTTACAACGTCAAAGAATAAATTTCGGTTGTTTTAGGCCATCCAGCTGATGGTACTTTGTTACAGCAGCTCCAGGAAACTAATGTATATACTTAGTACATGAAATTAGAGAATAATTCCCCTACTTCATTCAGTAAATATCCAGTGCTTTGTATTTACAACTTTCTATGTGCCACACTCCCCCTTATTAACAGAGGAGCACTGAAAGCACATCAATAAGCTCATCAGTAACAGCAACATTAATTAACAGTAAAGAGGTTAAAGCAATTATGTTTTTAAAACTGCCTGAAATGGAAATGGTACCTAAAACAGGAAAAAAGTTAAGCAGTATTTGGGTAGCAGTATACACTACTGCCTTACTCTCCCATTTCCAGTAACATCTGTAATTAATATCAAGCCTCAAGAAGCACAGAAATAAAAATATTACAGCATGATGACCATAAAATCAAGGAAAATGCTGCAGTGTAATGAGTCTGGCAAATGTACTTGATCTTCAGCATTTCTTCGGTACCAACAAATTCTCACAAAGCTCTCTGTACAGACTGACCTGTGAAAGATTTATAGGGTGCTCGAAGACTGTAAGGGAAAGGGTACTCCCCAAAAGTTAACACAAGTAAGTATTTTTAAAAAGCAAAAAAAGAACAAAGGGCTTTGCCATGGAATTATATATTCAGTTAGGAATTTATCTTACTTGTTGAATTACTTCTGGATATAGCATCGGTAGTCGTTCTGCAATAAGAGCCAGTCCACCCATTCCTGCAAAAACTTGCAATGGTGACTGGATGGGACAGGTTTCAAGTAAAGATTCATCCAATACTCCATCCATACATTCATCACTTGGAGTGAGAGCCTCATCTTCTGGACAGCTACCAAGTAAGTCTCCATGATCTAGAAAGTAAATTACAAATAACAGGTAAAAAAAGGTCTGTTTTTATAATAATTTTTCGTGTACAAGGATATTATTGTCACCTCTCTACTCAACAAAACAGCATCAGTATGTTACTCAGAAAGAGCTTTAAGGCTGGATACTACAATAATCTTTAAATGACTTCTGACGCTGCCTCTTAATAGTCCTGCTACTCAAAGTAAAAGCTTTTGAAATATAGACTTTCAGGTCCCACCCTGGACCTACTGAGTAAGAGTATGCATTTTAACGATGTTCTGTAGGTAACTTGTAATCAATCATACTGAAGTTTGAGAAGTACTGTCCTTTAGGGCATATTATAAGACATATTCTATGTAAAAATAAGTCAGTTTGCAGAGATTCAAAGCAAATACTAATATATGTACATCATGTTCTGAAGTATCCCATTAAGAAAAACTGAATACTAACAGACTTCCCATAATGAAAACTAAAAGTTATACCATATTGGTTAACTCTGAATCACTCACAAAGGAAAACCAAAAGATTAGTATGTTTACAAATGATCAGACTGTATAAATACTAAAAACCCAACCACATAAAACAAATAATCCTGCTGAAAACTAAGCAAAGGCAATATTCTAAGATTTACTAAAGAATGCAAAATGCTAGAGGCACCTAGGTGACTCAGTAGGTCATGATCTCATGGTTCGTGGGTTCAAGCTCCGTGTTGTTAGGGCAGAGCCTGCTTGGGATTCTTTCTTTCCCTCTCTGCCCACTCCCCACCCCACTGGTGCTCACTCGCTCTCTCACTCTCCAAATAAATAAACTCCAAAAAAATGCTTAAAAAAAAAAAAAAAGAATGCAAGAGGCAAATAATAAATCAAAGCATATGTGCTCATAAAGTGATGCTGTAAGAAAAATTAAGATTAATTTTCAGTGAAAACAATAGCAATTTGTTATGTTTACAAATCAAGTCAGTCATAAAGAACAAGACCTCATTAACTTGACAGAATAAAAACAAAGATAAATGAAGTCATGAGCTACAGAAATCCCTACTTCTCAGATCACAGACTGCAAGGGATCATCATATACATACCTTTTTCAGGATGTAACCTTTTAAAAGAATCTGTTTTTGACAGACTTGGGTCTGTGATAACTCTAGATCCCAATTTAACAGTCAGATCTATTGAGCGGTAACCTTGAGGAAGTTTTCGGTCATACAGGAGAGTTAAAAGTTGGGCAAGCGTCATTTCAGCTGGCAATGGCTGGCCTAAAAATGACATAACTAAGTTAAACCTGGAATCCAAGAGGGAAATATTTACTTGGTTTGATTAAGTCAATTAGTTACTTTTTTACTGAACTATATGTACAGCGTCTGATTCTGACACCAGTTTAAAAACAATTTGAAATTAGCACATGGAACGTTTACAGAAATCTATTTCTGACACATATGTCAGAAATTCTGACACAGAACAATAATGTCTGTAGAAAGCATTAGTCACAAACCAAATCCCACCAAGATCTCATGAGATACAGCAAGATACAAAGAAACAAACATTCCTAGCCATCAGGGGTTGGCAAAATCTTCTTCCTGAAGGACCAGATGATAAATATTTTAATCTATGAAGACCATACAGTCTCTGCTGCAACCACTACCACTACCACTGTGGCATGAAAACAGCTATGGGCAACGCACAAATAAATGGGCACAGCTGTCATTTCGATAAAACTTTATATCCAGTCTACTGGCCATAGTTTGTTGATCTCTGCAATAAATCAGTAACATAAAGGTAAGAAGGAAAATATGGCTAAGAAGGAATAGTTGGCAATTGGATTTTAAGAATAAAGCACAAAAATGGAGACAAATTGGGTATCACCTTGACCAAGAGAAAGTATACTGGTCAAAGATTATGTTTTAGCTAGAGAGAAAATACTGCTTAACTCTCAGTGGTACATCAATGACTTCTACTACCATAACGACTTCTTCAAAATCTGCCTCACGCTCCTTCCTATATAACTTTTTATGACCTCTTTAAAACATTAGTTTTACTGATATTATAGCACACTGACAGCAAAATTTAAGACGATAGTAAAGTATAAATATGCAACATTATAATGTTAAAAAGAGCATGTAAAAGGTTACCTCTTCTTTTCTTCTCATTTTTCTGAGAGGGAGCTGTATGGACAAAGTCTCACTAACTCATGTACCTCATCAAGAGCACTTGATTAAACAGGAGTCTGAGTGTGGTGATTACACGTCTTTATAATTTTTTGTATTTTTCAATATTGTGAACATTACCCGCCAAGAGTTTGTGGAACAGGTGAAACACTGGGACAGTAATTATTTTGTTGGCAGCCTCTGCTCCTGAAGAAGCACTTCCTATTTTATCAGGAATTGTCCTCCCTCTCCTGGATGGTGGACGTGGTGGTGTAGCTGACACAGCCCGTTTGGATTGGGATTTCAGCCCTAAAAGAATCAGGAAGATTCTATATCAGTCAACACACAATGAAATAAAAGCGTATTTCTACAATATTTTTAAATAGCATCACATTCCTAACTAATGCCAAAAGGGAGAAATGTTTCTTCTGATTTTATATCTGATCTTCCAATTCTATTTGTCCTTCATGACATACCATGAATTTTGGCTTCATGTTCGTTAACTATTCTCCAAGAAAGTAAAAAATAACGCTAAATTCTATTGTTCTATTTCTCTGAGATAGAAATAAAATCCATCATCTCCTATTTGAGGAGTAAAGTAATACAGACTAAGCCTTATCTTTTGAACTAAAATCACTTCATTTATAAGAAAATATCCTCCAAAATTACCAGTTGTCTTGGTCATTTTGTCTTCCTCAATTACCTGATAGTACAATTCTCTTGTGTACTGTCAAGCTTAAATGGAGTATCTATAGGATTCACACATGTTCAGTATCTGATGAAATACAGTAAGCTTTGGACATTAATAGATTTCAGGTGTAATGTTTTTACATCCAGTATTATGACATCATTTTAAGTCAGCTTTTTGCATTAACACCTTTTATTACATGAAGTTCCTAGAGTATATATTATTATATTTTATATAAAATCCAAACAAAAATCAAGATTATAAAAAACAGAGAGCATACCTGAAGCAACAACAACACTGTAATTGTCCTGAAATCCATTTTCTGCCTTAACTTTTTCTTTCTCTTCATGGTTTTTCTTTTCTTTGTCATCTTTCTGTTCACTAATTAGTTTAGCAGTGATACTTGGTGTATCTGTAAGAAAATATTACCTAAAATACACTGCTTTTCAAAATCATTAAGAAGGAAGCTAACCATTTTAGACAAGGATTAAACAAGATTTTATCATTAATATGAAGGCAATGTAAACTGATTTAGGAAAAACTGATGAGGTAAAGCCTGATATTCAATCCTTGCTGATACCAATGAAAGGGAATCACCACTGTTCATAAGCCAGGACACTTAAATTATTATCTCTAGAAAATATTACATTACAATAGTATTACCTCTTGAGGCAATGAAAAACCACTACCATTAAATTTCTTTTATTGTAGGCACAGTTCAGTGTATTTGCAACAAACATGTAATTTGGTCCTCACAACATGCATATTAAGAAAGAATATTATTTTCAAAATAAGGAAACAGCCTGTAGCAAGGCTACGATACAACTTGTAAATGACAAATACACAATTCGAGGTGAGGGCTCATCCTAAAGCATTATGGTAGATTTCTTATTCTACAAATGGGAATAGAAAGGAACAAGTTTCAATAATGAAGATTTGTTTTGCTATTTTTAGTTAGGAAGCTTAGCTACTTTAAGAACGAATATTAAGCACTTTGTTAAACTCTCAATATTTTCTTTCATTAATCTGGAATATGGCAAGCTATTAAACATCAAGAAATGAATAACTAAAATGATCTGATTTGGCCATTAAGAAATCCAAAAACCTGGATGAACTTAGAAGTGACTTTCACCAGTGTGGATATGTTATACAGATTCTCTTTGCACTTTTCTAACTCACACAATTGTGATCTAATGCTTTTTTAATGTTAAAAAGGTGAAACAATTAAAATGATAAAATAGTACGTTTTCATTATCTCCTAAGTTGTGCTTTCTTTGAACGTCTGAAAAATACCCCTGTGATGTCAATTTCTGAAGTTCCTTCCTAACCACAGTCTGCCTTTAGAGTTTCCGTTTCTTGTGTGAAATCTGAAAATTCTGTAAATACCATAAAATACATAATGCAAAAATACATTTACTTTATTACAAAGGCAAAAACAGTTAGAAAGCCTAAATAAAATACTTTAAAAAAATCACAAAATTAATTCAACGCATAATCAGGAAAACCAGTAAAGATCATTAGGTGATAAGAACTTACATAGTGTCATACCAATAAATGTCAAATACTAAAAGGTATCAGTAAAAAACATTCTTCTCAATAGTCTGTTTAAAATTGTTCTAGGGGCAGGGCACCTGGGTGGCTCAGTTGGTTGAGCATCCGACTTCGGCTCAGGTCATGATCTCACAGTTCGTGAGTTCGAGCCCCGCGTCGGGCTCTGTGCTGACAGCTTGGAGCCTGAGGCCTGCTTCAGATTTTGTGTCTCCCTCTCTCTCTGCCCCTCCCCTGCTCATGCTTTGTCTCTCTCTGTCTCAAAAGTAAACAAAACATTTAAAAAAATATATTAAAATTGTTCTAGGGGCACTTGGGTGGCTCAGTTGGTTAATGGTCCAACTCTTGATTTCAGCTCAGGTCACAATCTCATGGTTTGAGAGATAGAGCCCCATGTCAGGCTCTGTACTGAGAGCATGGAGCTTGCTTAGGATTCTCTCTCTGCCTCTCCCCCACTTGTGCACATGCGCCCTCTGTCTCAATAAATAAATAAACATGAAAAAAAATTTTTCATGTTTATGAACTGACTGGGTGGTTCAGTCAGTTAAGCGTCTGACTTCCGCTCAGGTCATAATCTCGTGGCTTGTGAGTTCAAGCCCCACGTTGGGTTCTGTGCTGACAGATCAGAGCCTGGAACCTACTTTAGATTCTGTGTCTCCCTCTCTTTGCCCCACCCTTGCTCACACTCTGTCTCTGTTAGTCTCTCTCTCTCTCTCAAAAATAAACATTTAAAAACAATTTTTTTAACTAAAAAAAAAAAAAACTGTTCTAGTTTGGATTACCACTTCTAATCAAGATGAAATAACAAAACCAGATTTACTCTACTACCTGAAATAACTAAAAACTAGGAAAATACATTAAACAGTTTTCACACAATGGCCATCAGGAAGGCCACAGAGTGATGCCTAGGTGAGTGGAAACTAAAGAGGTGAGCTCTAGGACTGCTCCAGCTCATTGCTAGAGTTTCCCAGGCCATAGATCGGCACAACTCAGAAGTCATCCAAGGTAAGGATACGGACTGGGACTCCAGGAAGACAAAGATGGCTGGCTGCAGTTTTTAAGTCACATTGCTAGGGAGGAGAGATCTGCAGAGAGAAAGAGCTCCAGAGATCTACAGTCTCCTCTGGGTCTCTAGCGCATACAGATGAGCATTATATATGAGGAAACCACCAAAAGCCAAGTTAAGTACTTCTCAAAAGGGGACCAACCCCAGAGTCTAAAATAAGGGCTGTAATATTTAGTGTTCTCAATGCCTAGTGAATTCCTAATATTTCTCAGATGGGTATTACCTCAGTAGTGAGGCCCAAGTAGCCTTAGACTTTCATTTTCAAATGTGGTACCCTACTTCTATTTCAATATAGTACCTTTTCAAAATTAAATTCATTAAAAACTTAGTTCCTTAGTCTCACCAAACACATTTCATGTGCTCAACAGCTACCGTACTAGACAGTACAAGTTTATTAAAAATGTCCATCATCACAAATAAGTTCTGCCTTAGTTTAAAAGGTGCTCTGTTCCTAATTAATAACATTTAAAAGCTAGATCTAAAAGAAGCAATCCATTTCCAAGTAATATAACTTTGTCCCAGAACAAAATAAAAAATATTTATTAAACTACAAAAATATCCAGCACCCAAAAAGTAAAAAAGTAGAAGTCCAATAAAATTTTCCAGGCAAATAAAGAAGCAATAGTATACAATCCATAATGAGGAACAAATAATCAACATAAACATGTTTAAAGGAAAGCTTATACACTTTAAAAAAGGACAAGGAGATATTAAAAAAGAACAAATTAGTAGGCACTACAGAGGAACAGAACTGAAGACAGAGCAATATAAATTATCCAAAAATTTTAAACAGAGGGGGGGAAAAGAGGCAGGGGGTCAGGGTGGGGGGAATGAGGAGAGCTTCAGTGAGCTATGGAAGAACTTCAAGAGGCCTAATAAATGTGTAACCTGAATTACTCTACGTGAAGAGAGAAGCAGAGACAGAAAATATGAGAAAATATTTGTAAAAAAAATGTCCAAATATGATGGAATCTATACACCCAGATTCAAGAAAGTCAACAAACCCACATCATAAGCAGCAAGAAACCACAAGGCATATAACAAATTGCTTAAAAGCAATGACAGAAATTTGTAAAAGCAAAGATACTGACACATAACTATATTATTTGAAAGCAATGTAGTCAAAAGCTATGGGAAGTGGGTAAAATTATTAATTTTGGATTACTTGTTTTTATACATATTGATAAAATATATATGCACATGTAAATATATCATACCAAGTATGGCTAAAGATCATAATACACTTTAAAGGACCAAAGCATTGCTAAATACAGGTTAAATTAGCACTTGCAAATTTTCCATGTTTGCTCAGAATGACTCTTTGTCTGACTTTTTACTAGGAGTAGTATTCTTAGGAAGTAATCAATTTATTTTTTAAATTTGTAGGTAATAAAGGTCATTACTCTTAATGACCTAATAAGACATTTTAGAAAACAGTATTCCTTTATAGTGAAGAAAAAGAAAAATATTAAATTTCCAGTTATTTTGTAATATAATGTCTATACTTTCCCATGATCAATAGGAAATAGCAATAACTGAACTTCAGTACTCTTGCCCACTTCTCCTTCTTTCATTTAATTAATTATTCATTTTTTTCTTCGTCACGCACAAGGAACAATTTCAAGGCTATGATACAAAAAAAGTCTATAAAATCAAATTTTCAAAGTTTAGCTGTAACAAGATATGGCAGACATTTTCAAATAAGAACAAATGTTATTTATACAATTATAATAGTATTTGAACATTTTATTGTTAAACTTATAAAAAGAAAAGAATTATATAGTATTATGTACATACTTGTGTGGCTGCAGTGACTAAAACCAAGAAAGAATCTTTTCTACCTTATTTTCTCATAGCGATCACATCCATTCACATGGTTTAACTTACCATCTATGGATGGTAACAACTCCCAAATCTCTTCAACCCAGTTTTTTTCTAAGCTTAGAAATTACAAAATAAGCTTTGTATTTCCCACTGATACATGGACATCAGCTTTTTTCTGAGATACTCCTAAGTTCCCAGCTATAGTACTTAGGCACTCCCTTCTAATGCATACAGATAGAAACATACTTACATTTATATTAGAATGCAAACATTCTTAAATTTCATTTACTTTTTAAACAGCATAAGTAAGACCCTAATATTGAGGGGCAGGGTACAGGTCTTGCTTACTCTTACAGCCTGAGGACTTACACATAGAAAGTGCTCAATCAATTCACTCACTGATTTCATTCTCAAGATTTCTGAGAGGCAATCAAACTATCTACAGGCAATCAAACTATCTACAGTTGATCTGCATTCTGCCATCAAAACTGCTTATATTTTAATATAATACAAACCTGTCTTTTAATAACCTGTATACTGTTTAAAGTCATCATCTTAGAATACAGGCAGGAAGCCTAGGGGATAATTTCTCTCTGCTTTCTTCACTATTATAAATAAAAAGGTCACCAATCAAGTCTACCTACTTCATTTTCATCTCCTGACCATTCATTTCTTCCTGAGATCTAGTAAATATTTATTATTTAGAATCCTGTTATCCAACCTAATAGCCTGCAAATCACCTATTACAAAAAAGCCCTACGGTTTATTGTGAAAAAATTCCATCAATGGCTTCCCAAGGCTTGTCAACATTTCCAACTGTCCATTCTGTCAATTCTCCACACAACACACACCACAGCAAAAGAACTATGGGTGCTAGAAGGCAGCGCACATACACTTTCTCCTTTATCAGCTTCTTTCTCATGCTTGAAAATGTAAAGACATACTGACCTTTCTATTCATGAAATGGTTGCTGAGTGAGTAGATGCAGTAAAATAAAGTTACAAAACATAATAAAAATTTTATATAATGTAACATAAAGTTAAAAAAAAATTTTAATACTTAAATCTGACTTGCCTGACACTCTGTCAAGAACTTCTGATAATGTTGTTGAGACCGGCAAATGAAGTGTACGGAACTTATGGCCTGCTCCATACATTGGATGTTGGATGACATGGCTTGTAGCATTAATTCTACCTTTATACAGCTGAAAATTCAAAAGAAATCAAGAAGTGATTTTTTGGAAACATGTATCATTACAAAACAATTTCAAAAGTTTTTCTAAAAGAATAAAAAGTGTAAATACACACAAAATATAAAGAGTATATTTTATATATTTTTGAAAGTATGGTACATTTGAAGGGTGCCTGGGTAGCTCAGTCAGTTAAGCATCCAACTTTGGCTCAGGTCATGATCTTGTGGTTTGTAGGTTTGAGCCCCACATCGGGCTCTGTGCTGACAGCTTGAAGCTTGGAGCCTGCGTTGAATTCTGTGTCTCCCTCTCTCTCCGTCCCTCCCCCACTCATGCTTTCTCTCTCTCTCTCTCTCTCTCTCCCCCTCTCCCTCTCCCTCCCTCCCTCAAAAAGCAGCATTAAAAAAATTTTTTTTTAAATGTGGCACATTTGACATCTGAATTGTTGCTCAACTTTCGTATTAGCACCACTGTACCTAATAATCTGTCACTCTTTCCTCCAACCAAATTATACTTTTCATGGTAGTGTATAATTAGGCTATTTATCACATGAAGCGTTATCCAAAACAGACTTGTAAGTCCTATCATTAAGTACCAAGGTTGTTCTAGTTTCAGTTTGCTATTTTAGAAATTAGGATGTAGAGGTAACTGCAGATTCTGATATGAAATTATAGAATATCTTTATACACAGCTAATATTAAGATTTAATTTAACTGTTAAAATACTCACTGGACAGGGAGACTGAAGAAACATTGTCACTTTCTCATCCTCCAGCATCAATTGCAAAAACAATCTACGTATAAACCCTGAAATGTTTCCTGATGTTGGAAGGTTCCCTCTTTGAGGAGACGTTTGAAAAAGTTCACAGAGGACCTGGCAAGTAAAGAGATTTAAAAATTAAGTGCACTATTTATCTGCAGCTGTGTACTTTCAAGAAAAAAAAAAAGATTATCCCCAGAGAAAATTTCTGTGGATAAACTACTACTACAGGGTTTTCACATAAATACCTGGTGTAACCAACTTACTTTCAACTTGAGTCAATATGAATGTGCTTACAATGCAATAAAAATTATGAAAAAAGGGTATTAAAAATATCAAACAAAGCCTTAACAAGAAGCTGAGAGATGATAATTAAGCCAGAAAGCAGTAAGACACAAAAGTTTCAGGCTACCCAGAGGTACAAACCAGATTTTCAAATTCTCATATCCATGACCTTGGTTAAAATTGATAATTTAGACATTTCCTTTAATTAGGCATATTAAGCAGATCAAGTTTGGCAATAATTAAATACTTTAGACACTCAAGTATCTTGCTATCCTTCTCAATAAAGTTAAATCATTCAGTATTTCTTGAAAATTATGTTAACTGTCTCTAGACAAAGGTCAAAACAGCTAGAAAGGAGCAGAATCTGGCAAAAATCAACTAGAATCGTCCTTATAATAACTCTAGCTTTCAAGATTTTTGTCCCCATGGACTTAAAACAATAAAATCATCTCTCATATTCTTAGTGAGATGTCAGGAGTCTCCTATCTGAAATCTACCCTAATGTCTGCTTCATTAGAAGCAAACTAAAAGTCATAGCAAGCCAGTTACAACAAAATACAATACTCCACTGCAGATGAGATGACACCTTCAAGTGGTCAATCGTCTTTCAGCAGCCCGTATCGTTCTTCTGGTTTGTCCTCTTTATGGGGGGCAGGGGGAGATGAGTTTAAAAATAGGAATGTATGATCTATAGCTAGAATCGCTGTGAATTTGCCCATTATCTCATCAAAAGGAATATGTGACAGTTGAGAGGAAGAGGGAAGATATATCAAGACTTTATTTTAATTACAGTTTCAATTTAGATCTCTAAATGGACCGTATCCCAATCTTCATTATCACCTGTAATACATACCCCTTTCTCAACTAATTTCATTAGTGTTATTTAACATTGTATTAAAATAATAAGATGCCTAAAACTTAAGCCGGTATTTCTAATCTTACCTGGGCCATCAGTTTTTGATTATGAGGGTGGCATGAAATGCACTGCAGGAAGAATGCAACAGTGGCGTTCTCAATAGCTGTCCTCTGTTGAGTAGTCAATCCTGTTGGAGCAGCTGAAGAAAGAGAGGCCGGTCTTGCACTAGTCTGTTGTTGTGCACCTAGATTATGTCCTCCAGAAGCGGACCCAGAATGACACAATAAAAACAGAAGTGCTGTCCACAGTGGATTGACCTCAGACCCACCGAGCCAGTCTTTCATAACATGGCTACTGCCAACTTCTGTCAAAAACCTAAGAATGGGAGCAACCAGGTCTGCTGTGATAGGCATCTTATTACATTGTTGTGCAACATGATGCCGCCTGAGCTTGTCCTGGGAAGTATCTATTGACTGAGCAATGCTTTCTGAGTAAGAAATGTGACTGAAGCAGAAACTAGCCAGACTCCTCACAAGAAGAGAAGGCAAACCTGAGTCCAATAATTGTTTGATAGCTTCTGGAGACTGAGAAGAGGATGCAAGGGTTGCCAAATGTGATTCAGTTAGTGCAAGAGGCGCTTGTGCATTTTTAGAGTCATCTGTCAAGGATGAAGTAAGATCTTGCTTTTTGCTATCATCAGTCATGGACAGTCTGTGGTGACACTGCACTGGAGGAGGGGTAATCCCCATCCAGCCCATGAGCAAAGAAAAATAATTTGGGTGTATATGACACATTGAGCATAGTAGACTGTCAACAGCTTTCTTCAAAACCATATTGCAGGGAAGAGACATGGACCAATTAAAAAGTAACCTAGGGGAATAAAAGACACCAGGTTAATATTATATACGTATCTTTAGAAAGACCTCATTTTTCCAATAGTAATATTAGAAATCAACGTACACTGTATAAAATCATGACATCTATAAAAGTATATGTTTTATTTGACATAGATACTATAAGATTTCATGATGACTGCTTTGATATACATTATTTAGGTATTTAGGTAGATGAAGTTAGATTAGACTTGTAAAACCAGTACAGAAAATCAAGAGATCTGTATTTAAATGTATCTACCGCTCTATGTGACCTCAAAAAAGTTACATAAAGAAACACTGGAGTTGTGCCTGGGTGGCTCAGTCAGTTAAGTGTCCAACTCTTGATTTCAGCTCAGGCCATGATCTCATGGTTCCTGAGTTTCAGCCCAGCATCAGGCTCTGCACTGACAAGGTGGAACCTGCTTGGGATTCTCTCTCTCCCTCTGCCCCTCCACATTTGCGCAGTCTCTCAAAATAAATAAACTTAAAGAAAGAAAGAAACATTGAAAAATTACACAAAAGAGATGTTCAGATTGAATTTGACATGATTGATGGCTTAAAATTCACGTTTGCAAATCAAAAACTATTAGTAAGTTTCATTACTAAGTCGTGGGTTATGCCAATTGAGAAGACCAAATATGAAAATGACGGACTAAAAAGGACAAAAGGCCAGTCTTTTATTAGGTCATGGAACTCCTCAGAAATAAATACAATATTCTGTTATAGACTTAGCAATTACAGGCGCTAAGTTCAGCAAAGCCCTAAGTATGATAAAGAAATGTGGGTAAGCGGAAACTGCCAAAAGAACAATCCTATCAGATAACTAGAAAGTAGTAAAAACAACTAACCATAAAAACTCTCTAAAGTAGTAAGTCTTTCAAAATTTCCAATTATACTTTTACTCCTTAAATAGCTGTACATTAAGGGTAAAAAAAACAATCTGGGGGTGTCTGGGTGACTCAGTCGGTTAAGCGTCCCACTCTTGATTTCGGCTCAGGTCATGATCTCACAGTTGTGGGACTGAGCCCCATGTTGGGCTCCATGCTGGGGATGGAACCTGCTTGAGATTTTCTCTCTTCCTTGTCCCTCCCCCGTTGGCATGTGCACAAGCCCAATAAAAAAGTCTGGTGGGTAAATTTGCAAAAAAGAATAAATACTATGACCTGTAGGAACACATACATTAAACACTCCAATTTTAGGTGGGAGAAAGCAAGCAATGACACTAATATTTCTTCTTAGTGGAGATAAATCTAATTAAATTTGTAAGCACCTAATTTCAAAATTATACATGATTCTATGTAACTACTACTTTCAAAGTATTATTATTATCCAAACAAGCATATAAAATACCATTTCATCATGTGAAAACCTGTAACAATCTGCTAACGGAAAAAAAAGGATTTCAAAAATCGTACTTACTCAAAGAGGTCTCGGTCCAGCAGCGCTGGTAAATCGTACTCTACAAGCAGTTCATAACTGTGCCACAGAATTGCTGCTACACAGTGCAAATGAGAAGGAGATGGCATGAGAAGACCATACTCTACTGTCGAAGAGTTAGGGCACATGTAGCTCATCCTGCCACTTCTCCTCATAGCAGCCACTCTTGCAGAATCACTGACCCATTTTAACAAGGCCTGAATTCTTAAAAGAAAATGAATTCAAATAACCAATTATACCACAACTTACATTTAATATGGATAAATACCACCATTTCAAGTAAGCACTGTATTTATGAGAGTCATATACTAATGTTCTTGGTACTTTTAATCTAAACTAGGAAGGAAAAGGAACTTATGTAAGCAAAATTGACATAGTAGTTCTACTTCTCCAATAACCTTACTAATCTTAACTGATGAAAATGTTTGAAATAACATATGATAACATATAATTCTGCAAATAAACATTGGGTAATTTCTTAACTCACTTACCAAAAAAACCCTATAAATATCTGGACTTACAGGATACAAAACTTAACAAATTCATGGTCTCCTGTAAATTTTCTTTCATCTTACAACAAATCCACACAACCCAGAATAGTAATCTGGGACTAATTCTTTATTGTGCAGAATCTCATGCAACACAGCATGTCTTACTCCCCTGGCCCCCAACCATTAAATACTACTAGCAGTCACCCACCCCCCTGCACTCTGACAACAGAATATAGCCCCAACGTAAGTACTTTTTCTCAAGTGTCACCCTACCCTTAATACCCCTGAGAACATTAAAAAAAAATTTTTTTTTAAGTTTATTATTTATTTTGAGAGAGAGCATGAGCAGGGAAGAAGAGAGACAGAGAGAGAGAGACAGAGAGAGAGAGACAGAGAGAGAGAATCTGGAGGAGGCTCTACAGAGTCACTGCAGGGGTCTGAACTCACAAAACTGTGAGATCATGACCTAAGCTGAAATCAAGAGTCGGACACTTAACTGACTGAGCCACCCAGGTGCCCAGAGAATAACATCTTTTTTTAAAAAAAAATTTTTTTAAACGTTTATTATTTTTGAGACAGAGCATGAACGGGGTAGGGGCAGAGAGAGAGAGGGAGACACAGAATTGGAAGCAGGCTCCAGGCTCTGAGCCATCAGCCCAGAGCCTGACGCAGGGCTCGAACTCACGGACCACGAGATGGTGACCTGAGCTGAAGTCGGACGCTCAAACAACTGAGCCACCCAGGCGCCCCATAGAATAACATCTTTTAAAGCAATATGGCTTTGGAGTTTATAAGATTCTTTGCTTCAGGTTACAAGAAATGGGGGTAGGAAGGTATATAATACTACTTAAACCCCTTCTCTGCTCTGAACAAGACCCCTTATTTTACTGTTTTTTTAATATATATTTTTAAAGTTTTTATTTATTTATTTTGAGAGAGAGAGAGAGGGAGAGAGGGAGGGAAGGGCAGAGAGAGGGAGAGAGGGAGGGAAGGGCAGGTCCCGCACTGTGGGCACGAAGCGACGTGGAGCTCAAACTCACGAACCATGAGATCATGACCTGAGAAGAAACTAAGAGTCAGATGCTTAACCAACTGAACCACCCAGTTGCCCCTGGACAAGACCCTTTAAATTTCATATGATAGGAAATAAATATAAGTCAGAAAAAGAGAAAGCAGATGAGGTCATTGGGAAAGAGTAAGATTTTCTCAGTGTGCGGAAGCCAATAATTTTGTTATTATGTCAGTTCTAAAACATTTATGTTTTAAAAAGTATTATGCAGTGAGAACAATTTTATTTAGGGTAATTTTCCTATGACAAAAAAAAAATAACAAAGAACTATTAAAGAATTAAATAATTGTAAGCTATTTTAAGAAAGTTGTTCTAGAAAAATATTTAAAATTAAATTTTTATGGGGTGGCCTGGGTGGCTAAGTGCGTTAGGCATCCGACTTCAGCTCAGGTGATGGTCTCACAGTTCATGGGTTCAAGCCCTACGTCGAGCTCGATGCTAATAGCTCAGAGTCTGGAGCCTGCTTCAGACTGTGTCTCCCTCTCTCTCTCTCTGCCTTTCCCCTGCTCGCTCTGTCTCTCTCTCAAAATAAATAAGCATTAAAAAAATAAAATTAGGGGCGCCTGGGTGGCGCAGTCGGTTAAGCATCCGACTTCAGCCAGGTCACGATCTCGCGGTCCGGGAGTTCGAGCCCCGCATCAGGCTCTGGGCTGATGGCTCAGAGCCTGGAGCCTGTTTCTGATTCTGTGTCTCCCTCTCTCTCTGCCCCTCCCCCGTTCATGCTCTGTCTCTCTCTGTCCCAAAAATAAATAAACGTTGAAAAAAAAATTAAAAAAAAATAAAATAAAATAAAATTAATTTTTTAATTCTTTTTTTACCTCATTAGCCATTATAATTTGAATTTGGCACAATTTATTCTATCAAAAAATATTCCAGGGGTGCCTAAGTGGCTCAGTGAGTTTAGCATCCGACTTCAGCTCAGGTCATGATCTCACAGTAAGTGGGTTCGAGCCCCACGTCAGGCTCTGTGCTGACAGCTCAGAGCCTGGAGGCTGCTTCCGATTGTGTCTCCCTCTCTCTGTGCCTCTCTCCCACTAACACTTTGTCTCTCTCTCAAAAAGAAACATTAAAAAAAATTCCAAAAAACTCCAATCTATTTTTAAATATAATAATCATATTACTTATGTGAAGCAAAAAGCTTTATAGAAAAGAATTCAGCTTATTTAATATCTTGAAGTTACCATGCTGGAAATAAATTTACTTCATTAAATGCCATTTGAACATTCTTCATCGGAGAGTATGAAAGCAACTAACCTAAAATAAGTTAAAGCTTATTACATTATCAGTGATTAAAGTATCAAAATTTACTAGGCACCTGCCATGCCTGACACTACCCCAAATCCCCAAGTCTGACCTATGTAAATTGTCCCTTGTGAGTGACAGTATTCTGTCTCCCCAATACAAGGCAAAAAGCTGGATTCAATGAACTTGGACACTCTAGTATCTAGCACAGTGCCACGCACACAGCAACTATTCGGTAAAAAGCAATAAAATGAGTAAGTACCCGCAAAATTAATGATTGGTTAATAACTTATAAACAAACTAACAAAATATCAAATGATTTTCTTGAATATTAACTAAAATATTAAAGGATAGCATTAACTCAGAAAATAGTAAAGATTAATTGTTTATGAAGTCACACATTCTATAAATGGTATTCTGGTATTGATATATGATATATATAAAACATGAGAATGACAAATCATCACCCAAAATTTGTCAACAAAAACGTGTCTCAAAAATACTTGGGAAGTTCTTCTCAATGTGGAGGTAGAAGACATCAAGGAAAAGGTACATTAGTAAAACCCATCCAAAATTACCTGCACGTAAACCATCACTAAATATTTAGGTGAGATATTCAAATATTATTTACTTTGTATGACAACATTTCACCTTGCAGTAGGAAGGAGATAGAAGGTAGAGAGCTAATGAAAAGCTGTCAACGAATATTACAAATAATAAGTAATCAAAAAAAAAAAACATTACTTTTGTCAAAATAGTCTAGGTGCCTAATATGGACACAATATTCTAATATTCATACACAGTAGTAAATGCTACCTAAGATTGTATGATTTGACAGCACCACAACTTAACAAAGATCTCCTAACAACATGGTTCACATAAAAACATGTAATATTTTGGGGCGCCTGAGTGGCTCAGTCACTTAAACGTCTGGCTCTTGATTTCGATTCATGTCATGATCTCATCGTTTGTGCGACTGAGCCCGGCATTGGGCTCTGTGTTGACAGCGTGGAACCTGCTTAGGATTCTCTCTCTCCCTCTCTCTCTGCCCCTTCCTCACTTGTGCTCTCTCTTGAAGTAAATAAACATTTCAAAAACTGTAATATTTTATTCCATTCCATTTGTCAAAAGTAATACTGATTATAATTCTATTTCCACTCAAATTTGCTTAAGATATGTCCAAATACATAAAAATTGATGTTCACAAAGTTTCTAGAAGTTATATCATGTAAAGCATACAGGTATATGTCCAATATAATCAACAGTCTTGACTTTTATGAAACAACCTAAGGAGAAAGTATTAGAAGTAACGTTCACTATCACATAACTGTGTGTAAGTGTGTCCTTAAATAATAAACAGTGATCTCACTGTCCATGAGTTCAAGCCCTGCATCGGGCTCTGTGCTGACAGCATGGAGCCTGCTTGGGATTCTCTGTCTCCCTGTCTCTCTGTCTCACCCCCGCTCACTCTCTCTCTCTCTCTCAAAATAAATAAATATTAAAAAATTAATTAATTTTAGGGGCGCCTGGGTGGCGCAGTCGGTTAAGCGTCCGACTTCAGCCAGGTCACGATCTCGCGGTCCGTGAGTTCGAGCCCCAAGTCAGGCTCTGGGCTGATGGCTCGGAGCCTGGAGCCTGTTTCCGATTCTGTGTCTCCCTCTCTCTCTGCCCCTCCCCCGTTCATGCTCTGTCTCTGTCCCAAAAAGAAATAAACGTTGAAAAAAGAGTACATTTAAAAAAAAAAAAAAAAAATTAATTAATTTTAAAAAAGGAAAAAAAGAAACAGAACAAAACAAAAAAACAAGATCAACATATACCTGTCTTTTGTTCCAGGATCCTGAGTTGTTCCAAGCTGGTAAAGAATATCTATCGTAGAATCGGAAGACAGTCCATTCAGTCTTCCAAAAAGTAAAGGGCTGTTTAGATCTTGCAATAAAGAACCAAAAGAAAGTTTGCTAAATAAGCAAATGGTATAGGAATATTTGCTCAATTTAATTTTAAATTGTTAATTAAAAATTACGCTTCCATAAATTACAGCAACAACAACAAAAAAAACCTCCAAGGACATTGAAGCCATAATGGAAATTAATTTCAGAAACAGATTTCATCACAAAGATTAAGTGATTAAGTAACTGTCACTGTTTTGCAGATAGGTAAAAATTAAAATATCAAAGTTAACGGTGGTCACCTGTAGGATCACTGCCTGATGCTGCACAGTTTCTCAGGAGAATGTCTATGAGCTTCAGGCCAATTCTCGTGGACTGCAGTCCTATCTTTACAAGCACAACCTCAATGTTGGGTGAGTGCATCCCACAGTACGGGGACATCAGTAAGGCAGCACAAGTCTGCAGCAGATTAGCAGTAGGTGCAGCCGCACTCGCCATCATTCCTTCCAGATCACTTATGTGAGTAAGGCAATGATGCAATAACCGTAACCAGCCGATACTGAAAAAGACAACACAAAGCAGCTTACGTGGTAAATTCAAGTGGCTCAGATTATTTCTGGGGTAAAACAAAACTGAAAAATCAGCATGTTGTGTCTCATAAATAACACAAATCTTCATTTAAAAAATGCTAGAACATGAAGAAGGACTTAAACACAGTGAAGTTTCCTCCATAGTGTAACAAATAAAAATACTTAACCACTAACAGCATTTAGGAACTACTTGCCTTTTGTTCAACCAGTCAAAAAACGTTTTTGTATTTTTTTAAAATAGGCTCCACGTGCAATGTGGAGCTTGAATTCATGACCCTAAGATCAAGGATCACATGCTCTCCTGACTGAACCAGCCAGGTGCCCAGTCAGAAAATGTTTTTTTATATATACATATATATGTTTAAATATAAAATGCATAGGATTATAGCCTTGTGAAACTATAAAGTCTTGGCAGCTTGAGAATAAAAAAACCCAAATTTTCTTATCAGGCAAAACTTTCAATAGAACCAGTGTATAACATTTTCAACTAACAAATTTTACCAGATAAATGTGAATTAAAGGACATATTCAGGTCCTTGTTTATTTGGTCAATTTGTATGGCTCAAATCTAACCTTTCCACTAACTGCCATTTAGGAATTATCATACAAGACTAGGTCTCTGTCTATATGGTCAATTTGTATGGCTCAGATGTATCCTGGTGACAGGCATGGGGAAATTCATATATTAGACTCTGATCCAAAGAACAGAAATCCATACCCACAGATACTACACATTGTACATACCTCAAGAATTAAACACACATAAATTTCAATTTTAACCAGCCTCCAAGTTCTGGTTCTAAAGAATCATTATCTCTATTACATCTAATAAAATTACAGCGCTGTATAAACTACCTATGGAACAAAGGACTTCCTAAGCCCTAAAACAGAAACCATAGAATAAATAATTTCATAAAAAGTTCAGAAAGCTTTTTTTAAGAATCAGACATAAGGGGTGCCTGGGTGGCTCAGCTGGTTGAGTATCTGACTTTAGCTTAGGTCATGCTCTCACGGTGCATGGACTCAAGCCCCACATGAGCTCCCTGCTCACTGCGGGGCGGAGCTCACATGACTCACTGCGGAGTCTGCTTCAGATCCTCTGTCCCCATCTCTCTCTGCCCCTTCACTGCTCACACACGCTCGCACTCTCTCTCAAAAATAAATAAAACATTGGGAATGCAAGCTGGTGCAGCCACTCTGGAAAACAGTATGGAGGTTCCTCAAAAAACTAAAAATAGAACTACCCTACGACCCAGCAATTGCACTACTAAGCATTTATCCAAGGGATACCGGTGTGCTGTTTCGAAATGACACATGCACCCCGACATTTATAGCAGCACTATCAACAATAGCCAAAGTATGGAAGGAGCCCAAATGTCCATCGATCTATGAATGGATAAAGGTGTGGTGTATATATATACAATGGAGTATTACTCGGCAATCAAAATGAGTGAAATCTTGCCATTTGCAACTACATGGATGGAACTGGAGGGTATTATGCTAAGTGAAATTAGAGAAAGACAAAAATCACATGACTTCACTCCTATGAGGACTTTGTAAGAGACAAAACAGATGAACATAAGGGAAGGGAAACAAAAATAATATAAGAACAGGGAGGGGGACAAAACAGAAGAGACTCATAAATATGGAGAATAAACTAAGGGTTACTGGAGGGGTTGTGGGAGGGGGAATGGGCTAAATGGGTAAGGGGTACTAAGGAATCTACTCTTGAAATCACTGTTGCACTATATGCTAACTAATTTGGATATAAATTTTAAAAAATAAAAAATAATATTAAAAAGTAAAAATAAGTAAATAAATAAATAAATCATTAAAAAAAAAGAATGAGAAATAAAACATACCTTGTTTTGGACACCTGATCTTCAGATGGAAGAAAGGGATTATTAACTGTTGCCGAAGAAGTGGTACCAAAAGCAGTGAGGCCCAGTAATTTAATTTGTGACAGGCCTAATGTGCTGGCATCTCGGGGGCGATGAAGTCTAAGGCAGACAGCAGAAGCTACTTCAGCTTTTACCAGCTGAATTTTTATGTAGGTGAGGCCGCTGGTGACAACAGGAGTGGACAAAGGGAGCATGTTTACCCCATCTGCACTCACTTCAACGGACACAGAGGACGGGCAGGCTGGAGGAAGAGAAGAGTGAAAACTTATTAAAGAAAATGTGAACTAGACTTCATGGTTTAGCAGAAATCCCAGTAAAAGAGCAGCTTTCAGTTATATTATGAACTTGCAAACAGATAATTTATATGCCACATCATACTTTGTCACTGACTTTCACCAGGACTGATTTTGGAGCTATTTTCCAACATAAGATATGAGATCTACAATATAACAAAAATAGTATTTTAAAAATTGTAACACTCCCCTAAATAAAAATAACTGAAGATAGGTAATCCACATTTACATAACTTGAGTCTCTGCAAGAATAAAACTGCCAATTTGACAATTACTCTATTATTTCTATTACTCAGAATTATCACCCACAATGTGGGACATTTGATTAATATGTTAACGGCTTAGGGTTGTAAATAATTTGGAAAAGAATAATATACCAAAAACAAAGTGCTTTGGGGCACCTGGGTAGCTCAGTTGGTTAAGTTTAAGACTTCATCTCAGGTCATGATCTCACGGTTCGTGTGTTCAAGCCCCAGATGAGGCTCTGTGTTGACAGCTCAGAGCCTGGATCCTGCTTCCGATTCTGTGTCTCCTTCCCTCTCTGACCCTCCCCCGCTCATACTCTGTCTCTCTCTCTCTAAAAATAAACAAACATTTAAAAATCACTATTTTTTTTTATTATTATAGCAAGAGCATGTGAATGGGGAGAGGGGCAGAGGGAGAGAATCCCAAGCAGGCTCTATCCTTGGCACAGAGCCCAACGTGGGGCTCAATCCCAGGACACTGGGATCACGACCCGATCCAAAATCAAGAGTTGGTTACTCAACCAACTGAGCCACCCAGGCGCCCCAAAATCACTATGCTTATACTGAAAGAATCTGGGATCAAAAATGCAAAATAGTATTTCAGATTCCTTTATGAATACTTGGAAGAGTTCTTTTTCCTCTTAATGTAAAACTTGTTTCCTAAAAACTCTTTTCAATTATTTACACCTTGCAAAGTGAAAACAAAATATATTCAATGAAAAAGCACCAAATGAATGATACTCAATATAGTACAAATTTAAAAAATCACACTCAAATATTAAAAATATTAAATATTACAGTCAAGTTATTAAAATAAAAAATTGTGTATATGTAATTACCTTACAATGGGGGTGGGGGGGGAGGAGGGAACAACACATAAATCCAAGCTAATTTCCCACTGCAGGACTGGCACTGAGGATGGGGCCAGAGAAAGTACGCCTGCTATCTACAGGTGTGTAAACTAACTCATTTCAAGTTAATGCTATAGCTTAATAAATTTGGGGAGAAAGGCAAGGAAAAATTATATATAACTGAAATAGGTTGGTTTGGATTTCATGAAACATTCCATTTGTTTAAGGGGAATAGCTATGTCAATTCATTTCAGGGGAAATGATTTGGTGGTAATGCTGAATATTACACAAAAAACTTCAAAATTAAGAAATCTGGGAATCATACCTAAATGTATCACTGTTTACTAAATATTTTCTCTCATTTTTAAGTGTTCCTACATTACAGTTTATTTTCATACATGTTTCTTTACAAAAAATACTACTCACTCGCAAGAGATGCAAGGTGAGGCTGGATATGTATCTCTTTAAGAAGCACTGCTGCAGGAAGGTGAATGGTGAGGTCGCACCAAGCCTCCTCGGGCAGGAAGATGTAGGACCACGCAGCAGAGCGAGCCCTCCTGTGAGGAGGCGTGGCCTGTAAAAGCACCTCAGCTGGTTGGGCAGTTGGACTGCTAGATGTAATTGTACCTATAGAAGATATTATAAAAATCATAAAAATTCTGTAAAAGAACCCAAATAAACCATCAAGAACTATCTAATCACTGAACCAGAAAAATTAGCTAAAATCATAAACATCTGATGCTACAAACATATTTATTAGTGTGTGTTTAACACGATTTGTCACAGTATTTACAAAGTATCAAGACACCCAGTCAACCTGCAAGGTGATAAGTTCATTATTAATCGTTGCCTAATTTCTTTATATTCACACGTCAAATGAAAACTAAGGTAATAACAAATCTAGCACAATAAACTGGGAAAAGGAGTACCCACCTAAAACGGAAGCTTCTTAAAATAACTCAAAATAAGATGGAACAAGTTCTTTAAACTGATTAACATTTATGGTGAAAACAGACACAAAAATCTGCTATTTCGTTTCACAAAAGGTGTTACTATTTAACTTGGAAATACAAACAAATGAGATCATTAAAATGGGAGCTATTAAAAACTTCCTTCTAACCAACAGACTGTTTCAAAAGCCACTACCTTTAAAATCACTTGTTTGGTGATATTATCACATGATCAACTTACTTCAAGAACTATTTCTGCTTCATACCAGCTAATAAAATATGTAAGTTCATATCAATAAGATTTAGTAATTCTTTTCTTACCCAGGGGTGCAAAGTTATGGATCCCTTCTGCATTGTCAGGCTCAGAAGCTAGTATTCTTGTTTTCAAAGTGCTGTCAACAGCTTTATTGGGACCAGAATCAAGAAACTTCATAATAGTTGATACCATACTTCTTGCAGTGTTTACAATAGCCCTTGTACTAGTAACCATATTGTTGCAAATGAGCTGAACTCCACCTAATTTACGAAGAACACCAAATGAAAATAAGACAGTGTGACATTCAGTCACCTTTCACAGAAGACTACAAAAATGACAACATACACTGTCAAATGCGTACACTTAAATGACAATTTGTAGAATTTATCTTACCCATATCATGGAATGCTTTCAAGGCGTCACTGGTATCCAATACTCTCAAAATAAACCACAGTAATGGTTCAGATAACTGGCAAGTAGCGAGAGAGCCCTAAAGAAAACCACATGTGTACTGTGACTTTGTAACAGTGATTATTAACTTCCTGTAATTAGGACAATTAACATATTAACTGTAATATTCTTTTATAGTTAAGTATTCTAAAATTATAGCCTTAATCTAAATCACAAATTCAACCTATCTGCCAAAAGACCTAAGAAATCTTACTGAATCAACAAAAAAGTATAGCTTTTTTTCTGAACTGAGAGTATTTTTTAAATTAAGCATCTGTCTTTATCTAGTATTATCATTTTCGACCTTAATGTGCATTGATTTTGTTTTCCATTAGACACTAATTTCATTTAAAACTGATTCTTCTCGGGGCGCCTGGGTGGCGCAGTCGGTTAAGCGTCCGACTTCAGCTCAGGTCACGATCTCGCGGTCCGTGAGTTCGAGCCCCGCGTCGGGCTCTGGGCAGATGGCTCAGAGCCTGGAGCCTGTTTCCGATTCTGTGTCTCCTCTCTCTCTGCCCCTCCCCCGTTCATGCTCTGTCTCTCTCTGTCCCAAAAATAAATAAACGTTGAAAAAAAAATTTAAAAAAAAAAAAATAAATAAAAATAAAACTGATTCTTCTCAAATATCTTTCCATTAATGGAGAAATATGTGCATATATATATGCAATGACAACTTAAGAAAATGGTGATTTACACTGACATACAAAATACTCCTTAAGAAAGTACATTTTAAAGCCTGCATTTGAAAAAATGCAGTAAATGGACTAGAAGTTAAAAGCATCACACTGGTTCCTACAATTTCATTTTATAAGAAGGAAAATCAAAAAGCAGTAATATTTGAACCGATTTTTCTTTTAAAATTACCCAAATCCTTTTTGGCTGAAAGAAAACTAAACAAACATGCATCATAGCCTGAAAAAATAGTCGCATTAAACTTTTGTATGTAACATCTACAGAGAGCATTTTGGTATTCCACTATGCTATTTCTAGGGAAAAGAAAACTTCTTCTTGAGATAACAGGAAAACAACCTAAAATTTAAGATTATGTTTAATGTTTTATTCTTACATCACTGTGGTGATTTTTCACAACATGGACTCAAAAAACTACATTCAAACTTTATTTAATAGTCTATAGGTCTTTACTTGATGCTGCTGCTCTTTTTCCAATATATGAATCCTCTTTGTCCTATAAATACTTCTCTGTCCCCATTGCCAGAAACTATTTAAATTACTGAAATAGTTGCCAGATTGAACTTACTTGTCTGCCCATATATCCACAGGCCATGTAAGTTAAAATTGGCTGCAGCATCATGTGGACCGTAGAAGCTTTTTTACTGAGGGTTGTCAGTATGGTAAACAATCCATCCCCAACTGATATAGCATCTAACCCACCATGAAAGTTCTCATGTTTGGTAAGATGCAATCCACTTGCCCCTAGTTTAAATAAAAAGATTACACGTTTTTAAAATACAGTATATACTTAAAAACCAGTAATAATTAAAATAGAAAAGTCATTTGTCCTGAAACCACTGAAGGATGGGTATATAACAGCTACATATATGTATATGTGTACGTGTATATAAACACATGTGTGTATATATATACACGAGAGATTGGGATATTCATCATAGCATTCAGTAAAGCATGTTTTTGGCCATCTTCTTACATGAGATACCTCTATTGTTGGTAACAATAAAAAGAAGTTGCTCTGTTATATGACTGAGGAATATCATCTTACATATAAGCCATATACCAAGAAGAAAGGAAATGGAGAGAAAAATAAGTGGTATTGTTACATAACTATGCTTCAAGACATCGAATTAAAAAAAAGATAGGATGGTTGTTTCCCATACACAAAGAAAGAAAAAACAGAATGGAATCAATGGGATTAATTTTGTCACAGTTTACAGAAGTACAATATATCAGCTTTCAAACAGGTAGAAAAGTTAAGCAACAATACAGAAATTTTACACCGATATATGTGTCATAGAAACTGTTCCACTTTGGATACAATTTTACACCTCACATTTTTTAAAAAGTGGGAATCAATAAGGTTCCCTAATATAAAATTTGATGTGAAATTCTTCATCTTTAACACATCAGAGATGTGTGATTATAAAGTATGGTGCCTGACCAGTGAGACTGATTTTTTTCTTAATATAACAAATTACAAGTTATTTGATTAGCATAATATGGTATTTAAAAATTCACACTTAAAATTCTTCATCATTTCTATTTCACTTATTGATAGAAGGAAGCCACTCTCTAGAAGTTTCCACTTACAGCTTGCTAAGAAGTTTGCAATGAAGTAGCCTTACACTATAAAGTAATAAAAAATCAATTTATATGTTGCTAAAACAAAGAGATACAGTACCAAAAACAAGCATAAGATTAAACATTCTCAATACGTACCAATTATCATCGCCATGGCACTGCTATTACACAGGCCCAGAGCAGACAAAATCTGGCTCATAATCTGTTGGTTGGCTAACACTAAGTCAGCAACATATGCAGGTGATCCTTGAACACTACTACTGCTTCCATTACCATCTTTGCCTCCGGAGACTTTTTCCTCATCTGAAACACTGTCTGTAGTATTGGTGGTCACAGAAACTCTTGCACTGTATTCTCTATTGCCCGAAAGAGGCAGCTGTACTAGAATGTTAACCAGTTTTAACAAATCAAACATGAGTTGATCTCTTGTCATTTCGCCACAAACTGCTTTTGCATCGCCTGGACGAATAAGGTTGGCAAAGAGTCCCCCAAAGCATGCTCGAGCACCCACCGAGCTATCTGATCCACTTCGAGACATCACTTTGTCTGAGCAAGTGATATAGTGGTGCACTAAAAAGGTGACAGACTCTATTACAGCAGAAATAGTACTAACTGAAACAACTTCAAAGTTCTGCTCCAGGGTAAATTCTAAGAGCTTTACTTGGGCATCAAGAGGACCTTGGCCTGTCTGGAAAGCACCCCTGCAGAAAAAGAGAGATGATTAAAAATTAATCCATCTTAAATTTTTAAAAAAGTAACCACCACAGTACAAGAGAGCTAACACAGTAATTAAACTCTTGGTTTTCACTGTTTCATTTTGTAGCAAATGGTTTCCATTCTTCCTGAGTCATTCTAACTGTCTTCCATTTGACACAAAATCAAAAATGACTTCCCTTCCAATAGAAAACTAAAGGACAAGTAATCAAACAGGTGGTTTTGAAGCTACGGACTAAAATATTTGAGTATCACATGGAATAAGCTCTGGTTTTTCATATCTTCAAATGGTGCTATTTTAAACATTTTCTACTAATTATGATTTTCAAAACTTGAAATTCAGTCAACTAATTCTTACACATCAAAGTTAAATGCTCTCAAGTTCTGCTTATGCCTAAGATATAAAAATCTGGAGAAAATACTGCCCACAAATTAACGAGAAAAAGTAAAACTAACTATGAAGTCACATAAACCCATTACAGAGCTGGAAATCCAGGAAAGATAGGCACCTCCAACGAGACAGAATAAGAGCTTCACTTTCCTAAGGCAGAACTTGAGAACAGACACTGGCAACATACAAATGAGTAAGAATTCAGCTAATATATTTAACAAACGGCTAAATTCTGATGTATGCAACGGTGATAACACAGAACCTTTGACGTTCAAACCCATTCACAGACACCCAAACTTACAAACCCCCTACGGCACACTTTGCCCATGTATCTATTTCATTTAGCTGTTCCTGAGTTATATACATTATAATAAATCAGTAAATGTTAAGCGTTTTACCTGGGTTCTATGTGTCATTTTTACAAACTACCAAAACTGAGGAGTGTGCTGTGAGAACCCCTGAATTTGTACCCAAATCTGACAGAAGTGCGGCAACTTGCAACTGCGCGCTCTGAAGTGAGGGCAATGTTATGGTACTGAGTAGCTAAACGTGTGAGTCTGACACTAACTTTGGATAGTGTTAGAATAGGATTGAGGTGTAGGACAAAGCTTCATGTCAGTTTTCTGAAAATACCAAAAATAATGATAAACTTCTAGCCAGAATGACACAAATAAATAACAATTACCAATATCAGAAACGAAAACAGGAATCGAACTAGAGCCCATCAACATTAAGAGGATAATAAGGATATAATACAAATAATTCGACAACATAGATGAAATGAACAAATTCCGTCAAGATGCAAACTGCCAAATCTCACTCAAGAAGAAACAAAAAACCTGAATCATCTTTCACTATAAAATAAATTGAAAACGTTTTCTCCAAGAAAACTCCAGACTCAGCATGCCTCAGTGTGAGTACTGTCGAATATTTAAGTAATCGATTTTACACAACTCCTTTCAAAAACATAAAAGGGATCGTTTGTTTTATGAGTCCAGCATTAACTTGTATAAAAAACAGGCACTTTTCATAAAAACCAGACATTGTAAGAAAAATGCAAACATTCCTCATAAAGATAGATTCAAAAATCAACAAAATGTTAACTAATTTAATTTAAGCAAGACATGAAAAGGATAATATATCATGACCAAGTGAGCAGTGAGTCTATGCTGGGAACACACAGTGATCAACACTTTTCTAAAAAAAATCAATGTAATTCACCATATTTACAGACTACACAGGAAACAACATGATAATTTCAAAAGATATAGAGAAAGCATTCCACAAAATCCAAGGGTAACACATGATTTTTTTAAGTCTTAGCAAATTAAGAACACAAAAAACCTCAAATTGCTATCAGACATCTACAAAGGAAGCTACAGCTAGTAACATTTCTATTTGTGAAAGACTACCAATAACAATAAGAAAAAAACAAAGATGGCCAATTTCATCATTTCAACTGATCATACTGAAGGTACTTAACCAGGGCATTGGGAGAGGGGAAAGGGTAGGGCAGGGCAGGGGCTGCGGATTAAGACATACACACTGGAAAGGAAGGAAATAAGGCTGTTTTTGCTCAGTGACTACATGACTGGGTACAAAAAAAAAAATCCAAAGAGGCTATGTAACTCTTCCTAAATTGATCCGTAGACCGATGCATTCTCAATCAAAATCCAGCAGGGTTTTGTTTTATTTCAGGTAGTATAGACGAGAATCAATAAACTTATTCTAAAATTTATGTGGAAAAGCAAAGGAACCAGAATAGTCAAAACAATTCTGAAAAAAGAACAAAGTTGGAAAACCAGCACTACCAGATTTCAAGAAACTGTGGAGGGACCAAGGCAATACAGTATTAGAAAAGTATAGATGCAGGGGCGCCTGGGTGGCGCAGTCGGTTGGGCATATGACTTCAGCCAGGTCACGATCTCACGGTCCGTGAGTTCAAGCCCCGCGTCGGGCTCTGGGATGATGGCTCAGAGCCTGGAGCCTGTTTCCGATTCTGTGTCTCCCTCTCTCTCTGCCCCTCCCCCGTTCATGCTCTGTCTCTCTCTGTCCCAAAAATAAATAAACGTTGAAAAAAAAATTAAAAAAAAAAAAAAAAGTATAGATGCAAACGTCAATTCTACAAAAGAGTCCAGATAGTGCAAAACGTGTACAGTCAATGGATTCTGAAAAGCAAAGAAAATTCAATGAAAAAAGCAGAGCCTGTATAACAAATGACAGAGGAACAAATGGACATCCACAGGCAAAAACAAACAAAAACAAAAAACAAAAAAACTGTGACCCAAATGCAACATAAATTGTAAAAACTAAATTTCTAGAAGAAAACATAGCAGATCATGTGTAGGACCATGGTTTAGGCAAGGATTTTTTCTTTTTTTTAGGACATAAAAATAATATATAAAGGAAAAACTTGACAAGACTTCATGAAAATAGAAAACTTATTTTCTGAAGGATACTGTTAAGAAAATGAAAATATCATCCCCAGGCAAATAGAAAGTAATCTGCAAAAACACCCAATAAAATTGAATGCCTTCTTTATATTAAGACTATGTATTTCTTCCTGGTCATAAAATTAATTTACCTAAGAGCTCCCAGCTAACTTATCAGGATACTAGAGACTTTCTTAAAAACACAGAAAACAGGGGCGCCTGGGTGGCGCAGTCGGTTAAGCGTCCGACTTCAGCCAGGTCACGATCTCGCGGTCCGTGAGTTCGAGCCCCGCGTCAGGCTCTGGGCTGATGGCTCGGAGCCTGGAGCCTGCTTCCGATTCTGTGTCTCCCTCTCTCTCTGCCCCTCCCCCGTTCATGCTCTGTCTCTCTCTGTCCCAAAAATAAATAAATGTTGAAAAAAAAGATTTAAAAAAAAAAAAAAAAGCAAAAATCCTTAAAAAAAAAAAAAAAACACAGAAAACAAACAAAACATAAACGAAGACATTCTTGGCCCAGAACTTTATGCATTGGATTAAAGAAAATTACACTAGAAAATTCACAGGGTGTGTGTAGAGCAGAAGGGGTTGGCTGAAAAAAGAAGAGAAGCTGAAAAAAAAGAAATTGCTGATCAGTTTTGGAGGCATGCAAAATATCTCCACTTTGAAAAAAAATAGTATGTAACTAAACTAAAATCAAGATGAATGTTTCTGTAGGAAACGTAAGAGCAAATATATTACAGTCTCATAGGAAAACCTTTACTGCAGTACAACTTTATATGAACAGTAGTATACTAAAGCATATGTCTACTGAATGTTTGGAAGTCTCATACACAATTTAAAAAAAAAGCCTAGTTAAAAAAAAAAAGTAAATATATGGTGACTGATTTTTGCTTGTCAACTGCTTTTATTTACATCACACAAAACTATCATGCCCATGTTTTCCAAATATTGTACATGTATTCATATCGTAACATCATGTCCTTAGTTTCGTGAATCTACTCCTTACCTTTATCTTTCACTGTGTATATACAACAAATAATTAAAACTACACATATTACTAGTTTTTATTATTTTTTTTTAAATGTTTGTTTATTTTGAGAGAGAGAGAGAGACAGAGAGAGACAGAGAACGAGCAGGAGAGGGGCAGAGAGAGGGACAGAGAGAATCCCAAGCAGGCTCCAACCCAGTGAAGAGCCCAACATGGGGCTTGATCTCATGAAATACGAGATTATGACCTGAGCCGAGATTAAGTGTCAGACACTTAACTGACTAAGCCACCCAGGTGCCCCAGAAAATAATGTTGGATTTTTGAAATGTCTTACAGTATGAAGAAAATGATACATTCATATGATATATATTAGGATATTTAACCATTCATGCATTTTAAGAATAAACTCATGGGAATGCAAGCTAGTGCAGCCACTCTGGAAAACAGTATGGAGGTTCCTCAAAAAACTAAAAATAGAACTATCCTACGACCCAGCAATTGCACTACTAGGCATTTATCCACGAGATACAGGTGTGCTGTTTCGAAGGGACACGTGCACCCCCATGTTTATAGCAGCACTATCAACAACAGCCAAAGTATGGAAAGAGCCCAAATGTCCATCGATGGATGAATGGATAAAGAAGATGTGGTATATATACACAATGGAGTTATTACTCGGCAATCAAAAAGAAGGAAATCTTGGGGCGCCTGGGTGGCGCAGTCGGTTAAGCGTCCGACTTCAGCCAGGTCACGATCTCGCGGTCCGTGAGTTCGAGCCCCGCGTCGGGCTCTGGGTTGATGGCTCAGAGCCTGGAGCCTGGTTCCGATTCTGTGACTCCCTCTCTCTCTGCCCCTCCCCCGTTCATGCTCTGTCTCTCTCTGTCCCAAAAATAAATAAACGTTGAAAAAAAAAATTTAAAAAAAAAAAAAAAAAAAAAAAAAAAAAAAAGAAGGAAATCTTGCCATTTGCCACGACGTGGATGGAACTGGAGGGTGTTATGCTAAGTGAAATTAGTCAGTCAGAGAAAGACAAAAATCATATGACTTCACTCATATGAGGACTTCAAGAGACAAAACAGATGAACATAAGGGAAGGGAAACAAAAATAATATAAAAACAGGGAGGGGGACAAAACAGAAGAGACTCATAAATATGGAGAACAAACGGAGGGTTACTGGAGGGGTTGTGGGAGGGGGGATGGGCTAAATGGGTAAGAGGCACTAAGGAATCTACTCCTGAAATCATTGTTGCACTATATGCTAACTAATTTGGATGTAAATTTTAAAAAATTAAAAATAAAATTTAAAAAAAGAAGAAAGAAAGAAAGAAAAGGGAAATTTGGACACAAAGACATAGGAGAAGAAGTGCCACATGAAGGTGGAGGCAGAGATTGGAATGATGCATCTACAAGTCTAGGACCACTGAGAATTTCTGGCAACCAATGGAAGCTAGGAAAAGGCAAAGAAGAATTCTCCCCTGCAAACACATTGATTGCATTCTTTTAGCCTCAAAAACTGAGAGGTAATAAATTTCTATTGTTTTAAGCCAAAAGTAAAAAAAAAAGAATAAACCCACCATGGTCACAATTTACTCTTTTAATGTATTGCCCAATATTGATAATAAATTTATTTAGGATTTCTCAAGGAGACTGGTGTGTAATTTTCTTTTGTAAGCTATCTTTCTCAGGTTTTCTTACATATTGGTTTGAAATAAAATCTTTGGTAGCTTTAATATTCTATCTGTATTCTAGAAAAATTTTAACAGCTTCAAATAAATTTCACTTATCTATGAAAACATTAAAAG
Source organism: Prionailurus viverrinus (assembly GCF_022837055.1). Classification (NCBI taxonomy): domain Eukaryota; kingdom Metazoa; phylum Chordata; class Mammalia; order Carnivora; family Felidae; genus Prionailurus; species Prionailurus viverrinus. Next base: position 114,701,792 of record NC_062563.1, read on the forward strand.
CAAGCAGAGATTTAACACACTGCGTTTCTTTCAAAGAGTTCAAGAATCTAGAGAGCCAGAATGGAATGGAATGAAAAGTCAGGAGAGAAATGGATAAATCCTTCCCCCTTAATCCCTACTCTACTGTTGATCTGTTCCCACATTAACCCCCAACAAATGGTAAAGCAAAGTTTATTTAGAGGATTACTTATTACTTCTACATCAAGAATACATGCATACATTGAAATTTACCTTTCTGTAGAAAGTATATGAATTAGCTTGAGCAAAAATTCACTGAATATCTGAGGACATGTTGAAGAAAGATGCACTTGTAATCGGGTAAGAAATTCTTGCATAGCTTGTGTAGCAGTTGGACCAACCTGAAGAGAAATTAATGCCATTGAAAACTTTTTACTGATACCATTTATAGAGTTATTCATTTAAAAAGCATCAAGCATTAAGTCAAGCACTATACTCTTTGAACTTTTCATATGAAGAACGAAATATTAACAGTGATAGCAAGAAACCAACTTGCTTAGGTTTTGATATATTTTAAACTTAAAATTATAAATCCTTTTTTTAACGTTTATTTTTGAGATAGAAAGACAGAGACCATGCATGCATGAGTGGGAGAGAGGGGGGACAAAGGATCTGAAGTGGGATCTGCACACACAGCAGCAAGCCTGACGCAGGGCTCGAGCTCATGAACCATGAGATCATGACCTAAACCAAAGTTGGACTCTCGACTGACTGAGCCACCCAGGTGCCCCCAAAACCATAAATTCTAGTATCAATAATTTTAGCATTATGGTTTAGAACTTACAGTTTAGAACAGTAGGTTTATGTAACTCAAGACAGAAAAAAATTCATCTGAATTACACAAGAAATATACCCACAATTATTCATAAAAGTACAAAGAACTTTTGCACTGGGGCGCCTGGGTGGCGCAGTCGGTTAAGCGTCCGACTTCAGCCAGGTCACGATCTCGCGGTCCGGGAGTTCAAGCCCCGCGTCAGGCTCTGGGCTGATGGCTCAGAGCCTGGAGCCAGTTTCCGATTCTGTGTCTCCCTCTCTCTCTGCCCCTCCCCTGTTCATGTTCTGTCTCTCTCTGTCCCAAAAATAAATAAATGTTGAAAAAAAATTAAAAAAAAAAAAAAAAAGAACTTTTGCACTAATTTTCACCAACCACCTTACTAAATACCTATTTCACAGAAGCACTCAAAGAGGTTAAGTGATCCACAACTGGTCATGCTTCTAATGACTAGCAGAGCAAATACGAAAGTGGATGAAAAAACCAAAATCACAAAGACTCCAAAGGTACAAACCTGTACCAATTAATAAAAAAATGCTTTCCCAAACATTGTATCTTGTCAATGAAAGAAATGATAATGAAAAACATACTAAGTAACTGAGGTATGTTTTGGAATGTTTTTTAATACTTCTCCATACAATCTTATTCAATCTCAATTTGTTATGATCACAAAAACCTTGAGGAGTTTTGGTAAAACAAAATGCAACGTAATGCTTCAAACTGTTTTAAAGTTAGATAAACTTAATTTCTAATACTAAGCACCCAAGTCACAGCATTCTTAACCAAAACTAAGATCTTGGAGGAAAGCTTGATCTTTAATAACTTATTCTGCCTTTAAAAAAAAAAACAAAAAACAAAAAACAGGAAGAAAAACCCCTATTTAATACAATGGTATTAAATCTCGCTCTACAACCAACAAGTTCTGTAATTGTGGGCAATGCAGATACTGCATTTCTTCATATATGTAAAATAATGAAGTTAGAATCAATGATCCCAGGAATCTTCACATTCCCAATTCATAAATCTCTATGTACAATAATCACTTGATAATATGCCTCTGCTCCCACCAAAACTCTGGCCCAATCTAAATATAATAGTTTTTTCTCCCTTGTTTTCATGCTTGTCTTGCTCGTTTCACTGTGTTCTACAAAACTTAAGTATGTACAGTACGAGAGTACTGACTAAATGTACCCAACAGAATTTAAAATCCAAGAAGGCAGAGAACTTGGTCTTGGTAACTACTTATAATCCCTAGTACCTAGAACAATACCTGGACCTAGCACATAGAAGCCTCGTAAAAACTTACTGAACAGGGGCACCTGGGTGGCTCTGTTGGTTAAGAGCCTGACTCTTGATTTCAGCTCAGGTCATCATCTCACAGCTTGTGAGTTCAAGCCCCACATCAGGCTCTGTGCTGACAGTATGGAGCCTGCCTAGGATTCTCTCCTTCCCTCTCTCTCTGCCTCTACCCCACTCATGCTATCTCTCTAAAAAATAAATAAACATTTTTAAAAACTTACTGAATAAATGAAACACTAGAAAGGATGGTATTATTACAGATTACACAACTAAATGAGATTTTGTCTAATGGCAAATCCAGAGAAAAATGTATAAATTTAAAAGATGATAATGTTGCATAGCCTCCACTAAAAAGATGCTATGAAAACTAAGTTTATATCATATAAAAAGAAATATAATAGGGGCGACTGGGTGTCTCAGTTAAGTGTCCAATTTTTGGTTTTGGTTCAGGTCATGATCTCACGGTCATTGAGATCAAGCCCCACATCGGGCTCTGCACTGAGCATGGAGCCTGCTTGAGAGTCTCTCTGCCACGCCCCTGCTCATGCTCTCTTTCTCTCTCTCTTTAAAAAAAAAAAAAAAAAAAAGTAGTATAATGATGTAGGAATATTTTAAAAAGCAATATATTATAACAAGAAATTAAACTGATATAAAGGAAGTTTATAATGAGACTAAAATTGTTTATAAGCCCTGAGCAATACAACCTGCTATTTTTTTAAATAACATTTAATATTATAAAAAGGTTGTTAGGTGGATTATCAATATTAGTAGTTGAGATCACTAAACATGGTACATTAGTTTTAAACAACTTTTTAAATTCCTGCGGTGCCTGGGTGGCTCAGTTAGTTAAGCATCTGACTTCGGCTCAGGTCATGATCTCATGGTTCATGAGCTTCCACTTGTCTCTCTCTCTGCCCCTTGTGGGATTCTCTCTCTCTCTCTCCCTCTCTCTATAACCCTCCTTCAGTTGTGCCCTCTCTCACTCAAAAACAAAACAAAACAAAACTTTTTTAATTCCAAGATTTCTTAAATGTTTCCATGACTTTCAGGTAAGTATTTTTTCAGGATGTTTCTTATATTAGCCCAAAATTAATGCCAAAAATACACATCTGCTTATAAATCCAGTAAAAATTCAAGTGAAAATTTACTACCTGCTGTGCTTCAGTTTCAGTATAACTATTATTATATACCATTCAAAACATTTTATTACATTGAAATATAAGACAATATCATTTAATACCTAAGCAATGTAAATTTTATTAGTTACATTAAGTTTTTCTTTACAAATATAATATATTTATTGAACTGTCTGGATCTATCACTAGTTTTGAAAAGACATCGTACCTGCGGACTGTGTTGATTTGTTCCATGTGGACTGGTGCCAGAAAGAAATTTCACTAATACATGAATCAGGTTTGGATCTGAAACCAGCAGATGAGCAGTACTCTCCTGAGTTCCAATGGCATTGCTTGAACCAGCTGTAAAACATTTTTTAAAAATGCTCTTAACAAATGGACCCTGAAAGAATGGAAATGTGGTACCTCAAATCTCTTTTAGTTTCAAGGAAAACTCACATATTCCTGGGAGTTAGTTTGATTAAAAGGGTCTGAAACTCTACTGCATTGACTGTGTTGGGCTCATTCTGTATTTTCATCTATCATGGATCTCCTCTGGCCTCTCTCTTAATCTGACTATAAAAAATAGCTGGTTTAAAGTTCATCTTATTTAGTATATAGTCAAGTGGAAAAGAAATTGGAAAAGAAATAAATAAATGCTTACTGAGCTTTTGGTGAGCCTATTCTTGGTAATTATTTCCCTCTTTCAGAAATAGGGACCTACTTTTCGGATAAATCTCAGATAAATCTATGCAAACACTATTCATTTTTGCAAGTCAGTACCACAAAGGTTGTATAATGTCCAAAGGTATACAGGTAACACACCCGTTTTCTGAATTGACTAAAACATCCTTTGAGCTGGTATCTTCAATATGAGACAGTGATACTTTTGATGCCATATTTGGAAAGTATATTTGAAATGAAAAAAAGGAATAGCGCTTTGATGCGAAACAATGATTTAAGCTGATATATTTATCAATGTGACAGAGCTTTCTATTTAGTGAAATTAACCCCACAAAGAATGGGGATGAAATTTACCCACCTCTTGTCATAATCTAGAGAGAATGAGGATTTCAATTCACAAATGGTGAGTCCTTGTTTTCTAGTCTGAACTTTCATCCCTATCTCAACAACAATCTCCAGAATGTCAGATTAAATCCAGACTTAAATGTGAAAAGTAAAACCAATATGCACTACAGAAGATAACATAGAAGGGATCTAGATGTGGAAACAAAAACCTAGCAATCTAATCATATATGCTCAGGATTATAATAATAAGTAAATCACTTTTAAGCACAAAGATCCTTTAAAAAGAATAACAAACATAAAACAGTAAATATTTGTACTCTAAAAGCAATCAGTTTTGTTTTAATAAGTAGTAAGGTTTTAGAAAGAAAAACTATGATTTGAACTTGTGATGGCAAATGAGAGTAAATTGTCAAAGTAAAGAGGCACAAAGCCTAAGATATTTAAGAATAAATTCAGAAGAGGCACAGTCAAAGAAGGAACATAATCTTCACAACTCTATCACTTCTTACAAAAATCTTGAGAATCTGATAGTAAGGATAAAAAAGTATGTGTGAGAGATTTAAAGGAATAAATCTCTAAACTTACGATTCAGCTGCATATTTGTCATGAGAGTTAGACTATGAAGCACAAGGCACCATGTCCGGAGAAGAGTGTTGGGATACCAAGCTAACACGGTGAGAAAGCTAGTTATGGACGCTATACAGAAAAGAGAAGGGGAGGACATTTTTAATTAACGATAACCACATGTTTATTAAGAATTAAAAATGAAACAGATAAATTTAAAATACGACACTATTTCTTTACATCAATTCACTACCTAGTGGCCTCAAAACATACAAATGAAAAGAGTTCCCTGTTAAATATCACTAAAGAATTAAGAAATAAAATAATGTTTTAAGGCTAAGTTTAAAGCTCTGCCCACAATCCATAAAATAACATGTTATCACTATAAACATGCTGTCCTTCTCAAACTACAGGCACTTCTACTGCAACACAGCTTTACTAAAACTCTTCACATTCTATAAGACCTAAAGCTGAAAATAACAGGGGACACTGGAAAAACAGGGATGGGGTAAAACCTCTGAAAACCAATACAACTTCACAACAAAAGCAGAAACCACAACAAAAATTAGGTCACTTGCAAGGTTAAGTGTGAAGCACTTAACGGCAGCTGGAGAAGCCAAAGAAATTATTCAAATGCACAAACATAATTCAGTGCCCACACTGTGCTCTTAAAACACCCTTGAAAAATGGCTGATTCCAGATTTCAGGCCAAAATATAAACAGACTGAAATATTTACCACACTTTAAAGGCTAACAAAAACCCAGTCACGTATTTAAAACAAAAGAAAGGAGCACCGAACTGGCCACAAATGGCAAAATTTTAGCATCAATATCCATAACAATTTTAATAGAAAAATATTTTTAAATCCCTGAACTTACACAGATATTTATTAAAGAAACTAAATAGTCATTTTAAAAATTAAGGAAGTTCTGGCATTTTCCTTGCCTCTATTATACAAACTGTACCAACAGAGGGTGAGAGAATAGCCTATGAAAGAAAATTTCTCTTTTTGTAAGTATTTCAACTAAAATGAAAAAGTGACAGAAATAGACTATCCTCATTTTGAAACCTCTAATGAATTATTAATGGCATTCAGCATCAGTGTGTTAATAATGTAAAAATAGAGGCTACCTTTGAAATTGCCTTTTAAAAAAATACTAAGCTCCAGGTCTAACTACCATTTATAGGAAATAGAGAGGACAGCATGGAGATACAATCACGAAAAATCAGGAACCTGGGAATCCTGAAAAACAACCAAACTTCTTTGACAAATGACTTTATTAAGGGGATAAAAAAAAAAAAAGATCTGGAAAGAACCGATACAGCTTAAGGATTAAAGAAATATAATTAAAACATGTGGACCTTATATGGAGTCTATTTCAAGTTTTAAAAATTTGGAACAGTTGAGACAACTAGAAATTTGAATACTAACCAGATATCTGATGATAATAATGAACAGTTATTTACTTTTTTACTCATCAACTTTGTTTATGTGTAAGGGTTTTCACAATAAAAAAGAGCACAACTTATAATTAATTATTAGTACAGTGGAAGAGATGAAAACCTCTTAATTAAAGCAGGTTGGCTCTTGCCAAGACAACGCAGATCTAAGTAGAACCGTTCAGCCAGTGGGACTAAAGACCAACCTGATAGCCATGTGAATAGAAAATGCACCCCCCTAGGAAGAAAGCACCGGAAATAGATGACCATTTACACTTTTCTTAAAATAAAACTAAATAGATTCCTGCAGCCAGAGCCAAAGACTAATTCTATTTCTATAGAAGGGTATTATTTTACTCCCATTATATCCACACTCTTGCATTTGTCCAAAACAAACACACACACACACACCCAAAAGTTAACTAATACAACTCTTAAAAAAATTTTTTAATGTTTATTTTTGAGGGAGAGAGAGAGAGACAGAGCATGAGTGGGGTAGAGGCAGACAAAGTGGGAGACACAAGGCTCTGAGCTGTCAGCACACAGCCCAACACAAGGCCTGAACTCACAAACCATGAGATTATGACCTGAGCCGAAGTCGGACGTTTAACTGACTGAGCAACCCAGGCATCCCTAACTAGCACAACTTTTTTTCTTTTTTTAAATGTAATTTATTGTCAAATTGACTAACATACAGTGTGTAAAGTGTGCTCTTGGTTTTTGGGGTAGATTCCTGTGGTTCATTGCTTATATACAACACCCAGGGCTCATCCCAACAAGTGCCCTCCTCAATGCCCATTACCCATTTTCCCCTTTCCCCCACCCTCAGTTTGTTCTCTGTATTTAAGAGTCTCTTATGGTTTGCCTACTAATACAACATCTACAGGAAATGGACAACCAACTCCAATTTATCAATTCCTATGAGGCTGATTCACCTTTTTAAGAAATACCAAGGGCACCTGGGTGGCTCAGTCAGTTAAGCTTCTGACTTTGGCTCAGGTCATGATCTCAGGGTTTGTGAGTTCGAGCCCCGCATTGGGCTCTGTGCTGACAGCTTGGAGCCTGGAGCCTGGAGCCTGCTTTGGATTCTGTGTCTCCCTCTCTCTCTGCCCGCCCCCGCTCACACTCTGTCTCTGTCTCTCAAAAATAATCATTAAGGGGCACCTGGGTGGCGCAGTCGGTTAAGCGTCCGACTTCAGCCAGGTCACGATCTCGCGGTCCGGGAGTTCGAGCCCCGCGTCGGGCTCTGGGCTGACAGCTCAGAGCCTGGAGCCTGTTTCCGATTCTGTGTCTCCCTCTCTCTCTGCCCCTCCCCCGTTCATGCTCTGTCTCTCTCTGTCCCAAAAATAAACGTTGAAAAAAAAAAATTAAAAAAATAAAATAAAAAAAATAATCATTAAAAACAAACAAAAGACATACCAGTGGTAACAGAACAGCTGAAGAATAAGACAAATATTTTAGGAAATAAAGATTAACGATCCAAGTTTTAGTTGCACATGGGCATAAGATAACACAAATCACAGAGTAAGTTTTTTGTTTTCTTCACTGCTAAGTAATGTCAGTTTATTAAAAAAAGGCTTTTTCCCAGTAAACCATTATAATCCTAATGACAAAGATTAGGTAAACATTACCCTAATCACTGCCTTTTTAGTTTATTTATAGTATGTTAATAACCATCCTTCTAATAAATCTTACCCTGATTTAATGAGATGACAGGTATTCGATTGGCATTATATAAAAAAATGTCTGCTCCATTTTCTTTGTTTCCAGATGAACTAGAATTCAGGCTCAATGTGAGCCACAACTGGAGAAGTGATTCCAACTGAAAAAGAGTGAAAATTGACAGGAGGAAAAAAAAAGTACCTATTATATAACGAAATGCTGTTTAAATAAAAACCTTATGAATGACTCCTTGTGAGTAATTAATTTTTTTATTAAGTATTTCCTCTGGCTACTTCAATTCAGTTGGCAAGCAAACACATCTCACAATTCTTGATGAAACAAAATTTAAATTAAAATTTCGTACCTAATACCTATAGTTTTCTAAATCAAAATGGATGATTCAAGTCTTTAAATATAGTTGTATGTGCAACATATAATTGGAACTAAAGTAACAAAGCTTAAAAATCATAAAACTTATAAATAACCCTATCACTGAGGAGCTGTGGTTATCAAAGGATCTCCAATACTTTTCCATCTGAGATAATTAATAAAACACCCTTTCAGGTTGAGAAAGATCTCCTCAGTTATTTTCACCTTTTACTAGGCTAGCAATACTTGTAAAAATACACCATTTCTCCTGAAGTCATACCTGGACATGATGGACTTGAAGCATGGAAAAAAGTTTGTTGAAACAAACATTTAACATTGGGACAGATGATAACTGTATAATAAGCTGGCTGGACTGGCTCGCTGCTTGTAAACCCCCTAGAAGGGAATCATCTGTTCCAGTGGGAGACTGTGATACTGAAAATTAAACACAATTATGATTTTTATATACAAAGTAGCAGGAGAAATGTTCACTAGCTATTAGTATGTACAGATAAGTGAAGCTCTTTAAAAAAATTTTTTTTAATTGCATTCCTAAGAATGGTTCATCATTATATTATTTGAAAATTTGTTTTTACAACATTACCTGAAGGTCAAAAAGACAATCACCAAAGAGAGAAGCTCCCCAATTCACAGCACTTGTCCATCAAAGGAACAAAACCTTATTACTCTCTAGCAATTTCTATTTTCAATTTTTTCCTAATTAATAAAAGAGGAAAAGGAAGAAAAAGAAGAATCTTGACTAATTCTTAAGAAAGTGATTTTAGAATAATTTAGACTCTAATCCATTGATTCTTAACCTTGATTACACATTAAAATTACCTGGGAAGCATCAAAAAATTCTGATGCCCAGGTCACACACCAAACTAATAAATGAGCATACATTCATGGGAAGTAGACAAACATATGAACTCTAAGAGAGGTTTTCCATGAAAAGTTTATTTACAAAGTTATTAAAAGGGGGACAAAGTTCTGAACAGGATAAAAATCAAAAGATAAAATATTAAGAGGAACAGATACAAATTACAAAAGCATCTTTTAACAAAATGTTTTAGATCAGAAATATTTAACAGAGAAAAGGGCTACTTAGGTCAGTACTGAGCTGTCTGTCGTCGCAGAGAGGCTGACCCAACACAAGAGATCCCTCCATTACATGAAAGATAAGGTACAATAATACTATTGTACCAATACCAAGATCACAGAACACTAGACCATTTCTTCAGTCTTTCACCTTTTTTCTATACCCCCTAAGATGAGAAATAAATGAAAATAGCAAAGTGAAAGAATTCAATTTGACATAGAAATGTTGAAAAACCCAATTTCTCTAATGCATTGTGAACTCTCCTTCATAGGGGAAGGAGAACATGATGTTCTTCCTAGGTTCTAACTAGTGTATCTACCCCTTTACTCACCACGCTCCAGAGAAGGTGAAGTAATTTACTGGAGGTGAAGGAAAATAAGAATCACCATCTCCTCAGCACAGCTCCTCAATCTTAAGTCTTTGAGAGACAAGCTGCTATCTTAACTGTGCTCACCTGACAGGAGGCAATCCACCCAAGTCTAGCACTCTACTTCAGCAAACTACAGCCGGATGATCAAAACTGGCAGGCACCTGACTGTGTAACAGTTTCTAAATCAGCCATGCCCATTTGTTTGGACGTTGTCTATGGCTACTTACTACAAAGTCACAGTTGTGTACTTACCACACACACTGTACAGCTCAGAAAGCCTAAAACATTTACTATCTGGTCCTTGATATAAAAAGTTTGCTCTCTTTTGATGCAGATAATCAGGCAGTAAATCTTCAATTCAGCAGTTCAATTAGGCCCCTATATATCTCTTCCATCCTAGTCTTTGGTAAAAGGCGAAAGATTTACACGATTTGAAGAGAAACCAGAGTACATCCATCCTAGTCTTTAAGGGTGACAAAGATGCCACTGCAGTAGTGCCCCCTTATCAATAGTTTTGTCTTCCACAGTCTCCGGTTTCTTTTAATAGCAGTCAACTGTTATCATCATATGAACAGCAGTCAACTACAGGCAGGAGGCCGGTGATCCTCTGACTGACATACAGTTAGAAGGTCAACGGTACCCTGACACTCCATCACTACACCTACGTCATTCACCCTACTGCATTACACCATGCAGGCATTTTATCATCAAAAATCACCACCACGAGAGTGAATACATATTTTGAGAGAGACCACATTCATACCTTTATTACAGTATATAATTGTTCTATTTTATTATTATTGTTAATCTCTTACTGTGCCAAATTTATAAATCAAACTTTATCACAGGTTTGTATGGAAAAAACATGGTATATATAGGGTTCAGTACTAGCTGTGGTGTCAGGCATCCACTGGGGGTCTTGTATGTCTCTTGGAAAAGGGGGGGGGGGAATTATTGTATTCAAAAACCCACTTTATAATAAATGCGGATATAATGGAAGGAACTCCCAGGCAGCTAGCTAAGCAAACAACTCTAGGAATTTCATTAACTTCACAATGCCACAATAACAAAACATCACTCAGATTTTTGGACTGAATGTAAGTGTAGTACTACATGGAGGCATTTTGTTTCCCCTCTGCTTTCCCAATTTATTAATCCTTTGTCTTTTTTCTCAACTTGCTACTAACTTAGTGAGGGAGAGGTGCTATATACTTAGCCTACTCAGATTCACACCACACGTGGAATTTAAAAATTTGTCTTCACTGAATGCACTTAAAAAATCAACCAAGAAATAAATCATTCACTGCAATATTCTAAGAATGATGATTTTCACTTACATGTAGGTGATGTATTTGTTAATGCCTGTAAAATGGAATCTGCTTCCAGGGTAGACATCATTTTCAACATAAGTTCTGCTTGTTGTTCAAGTCCAACTTCTAGGCGAGCATCTAGGGCTACGAAGAGCAGTTAAAAGAAAAAAAGGCTATTTGATAATTATTACTCATGTCCTACTTTCTACACTAAAATGTTGACATCCAAATGCAGAATAGGGTGAAGAATGTGTCCTCATGGAGAACAACCTGTCAGGACTATCAGGTATGTCAGGGAGTATGCAGGTAACAAAATCTGTGCAAAGGAGGCCAGAGATGGGAGACTAGTTATATAAAGAGAAGTGGATCAAATAAATTAAGTGATGATAATGGAAACAAGTAAGGTAAGGATAATGAGAACCAGGTTCCTCATTGTCAGAGAATACAGATACAAAAATGGAAGGGAGGAAGTTAAAATGAAGCCTGTGGAATATTACACTGTACATTAACTTAAATTTTTTTAACTTATTTAAATTTTTTAAATTTATTAAAAAAATAGTATTTTTTAAAATACTACAGCCAGATATGTATATTAGAAATATAGACACAAATGTGTGTAAACACACACACACACACACACACACACACACACACACCCTGTCCACCAAGAGGACACAGAAACAGTCACCGAAATTGTAGTTAAGTATATCTAGCACCCAAATCTTGGTTTCCTAATCACATTCTTCCACTAAAATGTTTTGAAATACCCTTTTTGCTCAAGTAGTTAATCCCCAGTCTAGGGAAGAAAAAGGAAATGATAAGCCTGGGGCACCTTGTGCCAGAAAACAAGGAAACCCACAGAAAGATGAGAAAGTATCAAAAAGACAGATAAGCTTAAGAAAGATCCCACTTAAGAAAATCTGGGACAATGTGAACATCAAAATAAATAATGAAGACACCGTGAATATACTTAGTGCCACAAAACTGTATACTTAAAAGTGGGTAAAATGGGAGGTGCCTGGGTGGCTCAGTCGGTTAAGTGTTTGACTTCAGCTCAGGTCATAATCTCCTGGCCCATGGGTTTGAGCCCCGCATGGACTCTATGCTGACAGCTCAGAGCCTGGAGCCTGCTTGGGATTCTGTGTCTGCCTCTCCCCCTGCCCCTCCCCCACTCATGCTCTGTTTCGCTCTCAAAAATAAATAAACATTAAAAAAAGTTTTTAAAAATGGTTTAAAATGGTAAGTTTTATGTTATTCACATTTTGCCTTAATAAAAACTAAGCAACAAATATACAAATAATAATTATGACCCAGTGAATAAAACAGAAAACCATAAATCTACTTAAAAATAAAACTAATTTTTAAGAATAGTTTCGAAGCACCACTTTCCCACACCCACAAAAATTTATTTGGCAAGGGACAAAGAACAACTTTATAAGGGAGAAGACTGACAGATAATCTCCTTAAATCAAGTAATTAAACTTCAAATCACCAGTCATGGAACAAATTAAAATCGTAAGCCAACTAACAGAATACATAAGAAAATCTATGCATTATACCAGTGATACTTCTGGCAACGATGCATGACCATAATATAATCATGAGGAAATAACACACACACCCAAGTTTTGAAGAACATTTTACAAAATAACCGGCTTGTAATCTTCAAAAGCATTAAGGTCATGGAAGTGAACTCTGATGAACTGTGGCAGGCTGTGGGGCGCTTGGGTGGCTCAGTCAGATAAGGATCTGACTCTTGGTTTCAGCTCAGGTCTGATCTTGCAGTTGTGAGATCAAATCTCACGTCTGGCTCTATGCTGACATTGCAGAGCCTACTTAAGATTGTCTCTTTCCCTCTCTCTCTGCCTCTCCACTGCTCGCTCTCCCTCTCTCTCAAAATTAAATAAATAAATAGATAAATAAATAAATGTAAAAAAAAAAAAGAGCTATGGCAGGCTGAATGAGACTGAAGAGGTATGAAAACTAAATACAAGGCATCTTTTTGCTTTGGATTCTTTAGCATAAAGGATGTTATTTAAACACAAATGCTGAACTGGAATGGGATATGAATGTTAGTACTAATGTTAGTTTCCTAATTTTGATGAAATGTGCTTCCTGATTGCTCTTGTAAAAAAATGCCCCGATTTGTAAAACAAATAAAATAAAAATATTTAAGCCTAGCAACTTACTCCCAAATGGTTCAGGATAGCAAATATTCTTTGTATCAAACTTCAACATTTCAGCAAACATATGGTTGTTTCAAAATTTAACCAAAGATTTTATTAAAAACAAAAACTCTGATATATTCTACATGACTAGAAAAGTGCAAAAATAATATTCAGTGTGGTTTCATCTGTTTACAAACAAAATACGAGTTTATTACGGGTAAAAAATAAATACATTAAAGCACAATCAATTTAAAGTCCCTGTCAATCCCACACAACTCACAAATATATTTTGTGAGGTGTTATTCTGAGAAACAAAATGCCCCATAAACAGAAGCTCCTCCAAACGGACACGGAAACACACATCCATGTCACTCTGATGGCACATGTGGGAAACCAAACCCTCAGAGCACACACTCAGCCTCGTTTTCTCATATGCCAAAGCATACATGAAATCAGGACTTGTTTTAAGAATACCACATGACTTAGAATATAATACCCACTTACCCTGAGATACTGAAACACTAACTGTCTGTGATCCATTCTTCTCTGTGCTTGCAGGTGGCTTTGCTACAGGAATCCCAAGACCTCCAATGTAAGGGTTGTAATTGTAGGTGCCATAATCAGCACCCCAGTAGTCATACCATGTACTGCTTATTGGCTTAAAAGAGTGGGAAAAATAAAACTGTGGTTTATTTTTACCTCTTCACTAAGAGTGACATTATTTACACTATCTAAATTCAAACAGGGTTACAAAATAAACATGCTCCCCCCCTTTAAATCCCCAAAACATACTTCTAATTTTAATGATCTATAGGAACAGTTCAGTAATTTTCTCTTGATTTGATACCAAAATCTAGAAGTACCTTATTTATTTAGAATCTGAGAGAGGGGTACCTGGGTGGCTCAGTAGGTTAAGCATCTGACTCTTGATCTCAGCTCATGTGAGGATCTCACAGTTCTTGAGATTGAGCCCCATATGGAGCTCTGTGCTGACAGTGCGGAGCCTGCCTGGAATTCTTTCTCTCTATCCGTACCCCACTTGTGCTTACTCTCTCTCTCTCTCACACACACACACACACAAAATAAATAAACTTAGAATCTGAGAGATTCTATTAGAATCTGAGAGATAATTAGCATCCTTAAAGAAAAATCTCGGGGCACCTGGGTGGCTCAGTCAGTTAAGCATCCGACTTCAGCTCAGGTCATGATCTCATGGTTCATGAGTTAGAGCCCCGCATCAGGCTCCTGACAGTGTGGAGCCTGCTTAGGATTCTCTCCCTCACCCACTCTCTCTGCCCCTTCCTGACTCATACTCTACCTCAAAATAACTAAAACTTAAAAAAAAAAAAAAATTCTCTTATACATAAATAGAAGCAATATAAAGTATTAGAGGTATATCTCCTTTAGAAAAACTTGAGGCTAACACAGAAGTAGAACTTGCAATACACTGGCCTTGCCTAAAATTGAGTAATCCATAACTAAACTTCCCCAAGCCTATTAGTGGCTCTTACTAATACATATGACAATAATAGTGGCTATATTAATAAAAGGGTATGTGTTCCTTATACTACTCCATCTATATTATAAAAAAAACTACTATAAGATCTATTGCAAGTTAATGAATTTTGAGAACAATGAATAATGAATTACATTTAGTGATAAACAGGTATACTTTCCTGTTTTAAGTGATTAATAAGCCAAAAGTATAAAATGAAATATTTAAATTGCGAAGAATAGTATATCATACCTTAAAAACTTTGGCTGCAAGAGGATCTTTTTCCAAATCAATATCTAAAGGATCAATGTCAACTTCCATTAGATCTTGAAGTAACTCAAGATCAATTTCTTTATCTTTTTCCAAAGAAGAAAGAGGAGGTGCACCTTCAAACAATTGAAAACGATTATGCTGATGATGTATGTAACATAAAATTTAACTAATATGTTGATTTTAATTTCAGAAAAAATTACTTCACTTGTATGTAACATGTTTCCACTGACATAAACATCTCTAAATTTTTATACTTGA
This sequence comes from Prionailurus viverrinus, assembly GCF_022837055.1. Taxonomy (NCBI): domain Eukaryota; kingdom Metazoa; phylum Chordata; class Mammalia; order Carnivora; family Felidae; genus Prionailurus; species Prionailurus viverrinus. The sequence continues at coordinate 114,717,034 of NC_062563.1, forward strand.
CAATTAAACACTATTAATTATGAAAAATGTATCCATCTATAAACATACAATTAAAAACATGATGCAGAGGTGCCTGGGTGGCTCAGTCAAGAGTCCCACTTTTGATTTTGGCTCAGATCATGATCTCACAGTTGTGAGATCGAGCCCTGTGTCAGGCCCCATGCTGGGTCTGGAGCCTGCTTAAGATTGTCTTTCCCTCTCCCCTGCTTGCACTTTCTCTGTCCGTCTCTCAAAACAAAAAACAAAAAACAAAAAACAAAAAACAAAAAACAACCCCAAAACAACAACAAAAACCCCAAAACACAAGGTGGTAATATGTGACTTCCTAGCAATTAGCCCGTATTGAATCATGCTGGACAAAACTTTGTTACTGAAAACAATCATTAACCATTTCTAGAATGAGTATTACTCATTTTATTACCTCCAGTAGATAATTCATTATGTTACATCCACTATTTTAGGAAATGATGCCCAGTATTAAAGTGAAAAGCAAAGATTTAAGTTGTAAGACTACTTTCACTTTTTTTTTTTTGCCTTTGATCTTTATTCAAAATTAGCTATCCAAAATGATTTGACATCTATGGAATAAGAAAATTTAAGTTTTTATGAAGCAGGCGTCTTTTCTTCTGTGGTGGATTTCTCCTCTGCAGGCTGCTTCTCAGCAGCTGATTTCTTGGTAGCTGCAGCCGGTTTTCCTGCCAAAGGTTTCTTCTGCTTCTTCACACCAATAGCCCTTTTTTCCTTTCTTCCCTCCCAGAGGCCTCTTGCCTGGAACCCCCTTCTCATCTGATTTGGCTTCCAAAGCTGCTGCTGCCTTATTCATTCGAAGTTTGTGATTCTTGGCCTGGCAAAGAATGGTGTCCCGGCACATGGTCTGTGTATGCGGGTTTAGCTTCAACACGATTCTCAGGTTTTGCAGTGGATTCTTCTTCAGGACTCTGCAATGACTCCTGTTGTGTGGTACTTGGAGGCCTCTGTGGATCTCTGGGCTCTTCAGATTCTGCTAAGATGTGTATTAAGCATCTTGTGCATGGGAAGGTTGTAGTTGCTCTTGAGGGAGGCAGCCTTATGCCAAGTGCCATACAGCTCATCTAACTTGCAGAAGACGCTGTCAGTCCAAATATGCAGAAATGTCCTCCATGCCCACCAGGGGCAAGTTTCAAGATGTTCAGTTTGCTTACATTAAGTAAAGTAATTCCAGGGGCATTTCTGAAGGCCTTTATGATACCACTGTCCTCATTACAGATAATGCAGGGTCCCCTACACTGGATACAATGACAATTTCTCATTGTGTCCTTCCCAGCTCTCATTTGCTGAGAGGCATAACCTTTCTGATATCATTCTAGGCTTTAAATATTTTAAGAAGCAAAACAGCCTCTCTGGTCGTCTTGTAGCCTTGAACTTTATCTTCAACCACCAAAGGAAGTTCGGGAACTTCCTCAATACGATGATGTATAGACATGACCAGCGCTGGCAGGCCTGAGGCAGCCAGGGCAGAGCAGATGGCCTGTCGCTTCTGTGCTATGTTCACTCTGCACCAAGGGTGCCACATTTTGTTTGGTACAAACATGCAGGCCAAATATGCAAGACATATATTTCCAGAAGCACCCTGGCCAGAACAGTGAGTCCCACCATCTCGAACTCTGGGAATTTGAGCCACAGCTCTGCCAGTACCCCAAAACTCAGGACGGGTGGTGACGACCTGCTAAATCACCAACAGCTTAGGGCTATATGTTGTTTCTGCAAAAGCTGGTGTGAACAAAGTTCATGGTATCAGGTCAAATGAAAGCCCTGAACACAGCAGGCAAAGTAACATTTTTGTATACTGGAATCAGTGGACAAGTACACACCATCACAGGGAGAGGAGAGGGCCATGCTCCTCTCAATCCAGCAGCTCCTACAGGAAAAGCTGCTATTCACCTTACTTTTCTACTTTGAATCAGAAATATTAGGCTCTTAGATGTCTCAAAATTCCTAACTAGCCTGCTATGCCTTACAATAAACCTTACTTTCCCATCCTTCTCACACTCTTATTCAACATTTTTTTTTTTAACGTTTATTTATTTTTGAGACAGAGAGAGAGACAGAGCATGAATGGGGGAGGGTCAGAGAGAGGGAGACACAGAATCTGAAACAGGCACCAGGCTCCGAGCTGTCAGCACAGAGCCTGACGCGGGGCTCGAACTCACGGACCGCGAGATCATGACCTGAGCCGAAGTCGGCCGCCCAACCGACTGAGCCACCCAGGCGCCCCTCAACATTTATTTAAAGAATGCCTACCACATGCCAGCCTGTTCTAGGGTTTAAGTATGTGAAGACAGATATCTGCTCTCCAATACATCAATCGAAGTTCGAAAGTGAGGACACACTGCAGAAATTTAATCAACTACAGCATGATGAGTGCTACCAGAGACCATCTAGAGTGGAAAGCAGCAGCAAAGACAGAGTCCCCAACGCTGCTGCTGCTGCTGCCGCTGCTGCTGGATAAAGCTTTTCAGAGGAGGACAAGGTTTATGTGAATCTTAGATCAAGAGTCCATCCTGAAAAAACAGGAGGAAGTCTATTCCAGACACAAGGATTATCAGGTAAAAAGGATAAAATTATTACAACACCTAAGACTGAAGAATAACAAACGGCTGAAATGACCACAGCACCTGTAGCATACAGGACAATAACTAGACTCTTAAGAAGGAGCAGGGACGCCTGGGTGGCTCAGTCGGTTAAGTGTCTGACTCTTGATTTGGGCTCAGGACATGCTCTCATGGTTCATGCGATCAAGCCGCATGCCTGACAGCACAGAGCCCGCTTGGGATTCTCTCTCCCTCACTCTCTGAACCTACCCCACTTGCGTGCATGCTCTCTCTCTTTCAAAACAATAATAAACTTAAAAAAAAAAAAAAAAGAAGGAGCAAAGAATTGTACAAACTAAGATACACATACAGTTTTTAAAGCAGCAGAAAACAAAGAAAGAAGAAAAAGAATACACCAAAAAGGCTGGATCTTAAAGAGTAGTAGTCTTTAACTTTACCATCTTTACTAATACATGGTCTTTAATTGTTTTCTAGATTATATTTTCTTCAACACAGCCAAATCAGACCATCTCAAAATAACTAGGGTATTATGAAAGGATAGCATTTTATTATAATAAGCATTCATTCAGAGAATCGAAACATATTTATCATATTTAACTAATGTATCATATTTAAGGCCAAAACCCTAATACAAAAATATAAAAATTAGGGGCGCCTGGGTGGCTCAGTTGGTTAAGTGTCCGACTTCAGCTCAGGTTGTGATCCCACAGTTTGTGAGTTCAAGCCCCACATCGGGCTCTGTACTGACACCTTGGAGCCTGGAGCCTGCTTTGGATTCTGTCTCCTTCTCTCTCTGCCCCTCCCTATGTGTGTTCAGTTTCTCTGTCTCTCAAAAATAAATGTATGTATGTATGTATGTATGTATGTATGTATGTATGTATGTATAAATAAATAAATGAATAAGTAAATTCTTTGCTGCACTAAAATTCTGCATTTTGAAATATATTTTCAAGGGTGCTTGGGTGACTCAGTTGGCTAAGCGTCTGACTTCGGCTCAAATCACTATCTCACAGTTCATGAGTTCAAGTCCCATGTCAGCCTCTGTGCTGACAGCTCGGAGCCTGGAGCCTGCTTCAGATTCTGTGTCTCCCTCTTTCTCTCTCTCTCCCTGCCCCTCTCCTGCTCATACTCTGTCTCTCTCTCAAAAATAAATAAAACATTAAAAAAGAGAGAGAGAAAGAGAGCAAAGGCTACCTTCAGTAAACAAAACTTAAAGAAGGTGCAGGTACCCGTTATATCGTGTGTCAAAGGCTCATCTATAGTCTCCAGCAGCTGAACTGAAGACTGCTGCAGGGAGTCATCAGAGTCACCAGCTGCTGCAGCTACGTCATCACTCACTGCTCCTTCCTCCATGGCTTCTGCCGCTACCGGAGCCAGCAGCTCTCCTGTATGAAAGAAAAGAGCCATAACCGCTTTAATAATTTGTTAGCCAATATCCAAATCATATGAAAGCATATTTTCCTCCAGTTTAGAGAATGACAGCGTGTATGCTCAACCACCTATGAAAGACTGAGGCAAAAGATTCTTCACCTACCTGTGCAAATGCTAGGACCCACCGCTCTAACCTCAAGTGTTAAGGACAAGTAACGAGTAGAAAACACAAACTGTATAATATGACCAGGAGTTATGATAGTCCCTTTACCTATATTAACTCACTTATTCATCAAAACAACTTTATAAGGAAGGTACTCTTATTATCCTTATTTTATGGATGAAAGGAATGAGGCACAAAGAGTCCTCAAGGTCACATAAAGAACAGCAGCCCATTGCTGATAATAATAATGAAACAGACTATCTCTAATGTTCCTGTTAACATAACTCCTCCATAAAGACTTGACATTTATCACAACTGCCAACATAATTAAATACAAAAGTCATTCCAAATGGTTGCTACTGATACATTAAATAGACTTTCACACTTTGGGTTACAGTTTCTTTTAAATGTTACTTATTCAAGCCATGACCAGCTAATTTGGACATACCTTATGAAAAATAAATCCAGACAAACCTGCTAATATATCCTGTAGCATACAAGTTAAGGAATACTGAGCCCAAGCACCACCCCAAGATATATCTCCTCTATTGAAGTCAGTTCCAACCAAAAGTAATAGCAGTCTTTCCAGCTGGGGTTCATTCACAATCTCACACAGATGTATAGTTGGCCTCGTGGCATTTGCAATGCGTGCCAGAACCTGCAATATTTTATAAAGCCATACATTTTATAAAGCCATACATTTAAACATCAATTACATGTGTTTTTTCCAAAAACAAACAGCTGGAATAATAGTTGTCATTAATGACATATGCTTTCATTGTCAAAATAATTGCTTGAGATAAAATGCAAAGAACTGTATTTTCATGGATCAAATATTAAAATCTCATTAAAAATCCTGGTGGAATGGCTAAAAATAATTTTTATGAACAATGAATATGCTACAAGAAAGCCTTCAGGGCATGAAAACCCCTCATTACGATAATTTGACACTTATTTGTGTACTTACTGTTTTAATTAATAGAAAAAGGTAGGTTGAGGATAGACATACCTACCTTATAGGCATTTCAGATCGACATTAGAGTTTTAACTAGGTTAAAAATAGAAATCACATCTACTAAGAAATCTATTTTTCAATTTTTCAAGGCACAATAAAAACCTGAATTACATAAAGCAAACCAATAAAAGCACTATTATTTCTCTTAATCAAAAATCAAAGACTGCAGTCTTTCTTTTTCTTACCCTCTAAGTCTGTAATTATAAATTACACCTATCAGTTTACTTACCTTACAAACAAAAAGTAAAAGATCTGCATGACATGTAAAATCCATGGAGAGAAGAAACAGAGTAAGTTTCTGCACTACTGAAATACAACGTTCATGGGCCAGGGTAAATGGAAGTGGTTCTATCTCTGGACTTTCTTTTGTTGTTGTAACTTCTGTATCTAAATTAGAACGGGACCATTCTGCTGTCCGGCGTAACCGAATTAAATCCTTGAAGTGCTGCATAGAGAAATTTACAATATTTAAATCAGTGTTTATTAATGTTTATTTATATTTGAGAACATGTGCACATGCACAAATGAGCGGGGGAGGGGCAGAGAAAGGGGGAGACGCAGAATCTGAAACACGCTCTAGGCTCTGAGCTGTCAGCATAGAGTCCCACGCAGGGCTAGAACTCATGGATCACGAGATTATGACCTGAGCCGAAGTCAGAGGCTTAACCAACTGAGCCACCCACGTGCCCCTAAATCATTGTTTACCGAGTAAACATTCTTTCACTATAAATTTATTTATAGATGAAAATAGCCACTTCAGAAAACTTACAACTTTTAAAGAACAAAATTTTAGATAAACTGTAAGCTTCAAAAGTAATTATTACTTTCTGATTTCATACATCCAACCAATGGAATAAATAACTCCCTGCAAAATCTAGTTGTTTTTTTCTTTTAATTAAAAAAATTTTTTTTTAATTGTTTTAGGCTCCAGGCTCTGAGCTGTCAGCACAGAGCCCGATGCGGGGCTCGAACTCATGAACCTGAGATCATGACCTGAGCTGAAGTCGGACGCTTACCGACTGAGCCACCCAGGTGCCCCAAAATCTAGTTTTAACTATGTTGCTGATAAATCCTTTCCAAATCGTGACTGTTATCTCCATGTTATAACTAGACTTAACTCCTCACCCACGGGAAAAGGGAAATAAATGGAAGACTTTCATTTTCATTTCCAAAAAGTGAAATTCTACATTAAGGCTACATTGGGTCAAATCCAACATCTTGAAAAAAAATTACCAAAACACCCAAAACATAATTCAGAAAAGGTGGATGATAAACCTATTAACATAACTTCAACTATAGAGTATTAACTCAAGTTATTTCAAAATCTGATGGAATAATAACTTCATATTTAAAGAAACACAATAAACAAAATTGGCTGCTATATGTGTTATCCGCCCCCAAATTAAAAAATAAATATTAACTGGGGCACCTGGGTAGCTCAGTCAGTTAACTGTCTGATTTCGCTCAGGTCATGAACTTGCAGTGCACGGGGTCAAGCCCTACCTCAGGCTCTGTGCTGACAGCTCAGAGCCTGGAGCCTGCTTTGGATTCCATGTCTCCCTCTCTCTTGCCTCTCCACCACAGTTGCCTTGCCTCTTTCTCTCTCAAAAATAAAGTTTTTAATAAAAAAAAAAATATTAAGTTATATTTAAAATTTTTATTTACAAATCACAGGATTGACTTTCACTTAGAAAAAACACATTAAGGGGCGCCTGGGTGGCTCAGTCGGTTGGTTGGGTGTCTAACTTCGGCTCAGGTCATGATCTCATGGTCCGTGAGTTCAAGCCCCACGTTGGGCTCTGTGCTGACAGATCAGAGCCTGGAGCCTGTTTCAGATTCTGTATCTCCCTCTTTCTCTCTCCTCCCCTGCTCATGCTCTATATCTCTCTCTTCTCAAAAATAAATACATCTTAAAAAAAATAATAAAAATAAAAAATAAAAGAAAGAACACATTAACTAAACTATACACTTCCTTGAATCTTTTATCTTCAATTTAGTGGCACACAATCCACTTTAAAGTAAGCACACCAGGGGGCGCCTGGATGGCTCAGCAGGTTAAACGTAGGACTTTAGCTCAGATCATGATCTCATGGTTTGTGGGTTTGAGCCCTGAGTCAGGCTCTGTGCTGACAGCTCAGAGTCTGGAGCCTCCTTCAGATTCTGTGTCTCCCTCTCTCCCTCTGCCCCCTTCCCATACTCGCACTCTCTGTCTCTCAAAATAAAAAAAAACATTAAATAAATAAATAAATAAATAAATAAATAAATAAATAAATGTAAAGCACACTGGAAACATACTGTAAATCCACACTTATCATGTATTTCCTTCAGTTAAAAGCTACCTTCCCTCACAAAGGGGGGGGGGGTATAATAGATCTTTCTGTTGATAAACTGAATAATATATATTTAAGTTTCTTAAATTATTATTAAAGATACTTTACTCAATTAAAAATATTAAAAGAAAAAGTGACTTTTCCAAAATAATTACATTAAAAAGCATAGATCATACCTTTGAAGTAGCCTGCTTTAGTTTTGCTTGCTCTACCAGAAGTTTATATGATGATCCTTTGTTACTTTGTATTTTTTCTTTTTCCATCTGTTCCACCAAAGCTTTCTGTTTAGCTTTTAATAGGTTAAGTTGCTTAAAGAAAGAAAAAAAAGGTTAATCTTTTTAATCTATATTAAGCTAACAGTGTTAAAAACAACAAAGTAAATTAATATATACCTCAAAGATTTAATACATTCAAATAATGGAATAAAAAACTCCCTTCAAGTTCTAGTTTTAACTGCACTGCTGATAAGTCATTTCCAAATCCTGACTGTTATGTCCATGTTCTAACTAGACTTAACCAATTCCTTACCCCTGGGAAAAGGAAAATAAATGGAAGACTTTCTTATGTAAGCCCCTAATGAGATTGACTGATAGGTATTTTTTTGGAGGGCAAGAAGTATTTTTAAATATGCGGGGAAATATTTTTATTGTATAATATTCTCAGCTTTGTTTCTATGGCCATCTCCCTCAAAAGTAGTGTAATTTTGGAATACCTATATTTTTTATTAATTGAAAATTTTATTGAGATAACTGTAGATATGTAGTTGTGAGAAATAACAGGGACCTTTTGTAGACTTTACCCATTTTCCTCCAGTGATAACATTTTGTAAAACTATACTATAATACCACATCAGAGTGTTGACATTGTTAAAATACACCAATTTTATTAAGATTTCTCTAGTTTCACTTCTACTCTTTTAAAAGTGTATGTCTGTGTTTGTCTATCTTATTTGTATAGAATTCTACATATGTATAGACACATGAACCACCACTACAGTTCCATCACCACCAGGTTCCCTCATGTTGTTCTTTTATATTGCCCACCCCACATCCCTCCTATCCCATCTGCCCAAATTCCAACCCCTTGCAACCACCAGTCAGTACCAATGAACAAACAGACCAAAACAAAGAAGAACAAAATTCTGCACAGGAAGGCCTTAAAAATCCACTGAATGACTTCACCACATCCCCATATAGCCATATATGCAGAATATTATTCTAAATACAAAGTCACTAGAAGGTAATAGTCATGATTATAAATGAATATTTTGTTAAAAACTTAAACCTACTTCTTCAAACAACATCTCCAAAATTTCTACTTTTGATAGATTTTTGTTATCAGGGTGAAAAATTAATACACTATAAAGAAATATCCACTTAGCTATAATCTCCATACATGAAGAAAAACATATCATAAATTAAAACCAGTATGCACATGTATTAGATGATCAACATATGTGTGTGAGAACTACCATAAATCAGTATTTTCAGAAAACTATTCTAAAACCTCTACAATAAATACAATTACAATAAAAAATACATAATTTTAATGTGTTTCAAAACAATCACAATCTTAATCAGCAATTTTAATTATTGCAAAAAAGACATTTTTTTCTCAACTATTTGAGAATAAGTTGGCAACCTGATGGCCAATCACCTCTGAATACTTTTGTATGTACTTCCTAGAAACAAAATCTTTCTGCAAACCATAATAAAACCATCAAAATCAGAGAATAATACTAATACACTACTACCAACTATGCCTCACACCCCATTCTAAGTTTTACCAACTGTCCCAATAATGTCCTTCACAGTAAAGAATAAAATAGTAATATTTTACTAAGGAAAACCCACTGGGTTATATTCTAGCTTTACTTTCCATCTTCATATTCTAAATTAAACACAGCAAACATAAACATTAAGTGTTCAATAAAATTTAGCTGAATTCAAAAGGATGCAAATTATTACCACACAATTCGTTAAGAATAAAAAAAAGCTGAGAGAAAAGCTTCACATCATTTTTCTTGCAAAAGATCAAACAGCTTAGTCAAAAAAAACATAAGTGAAACCTAAAATTTAGTGCTAAGTCCTTTTTTTTTAAAAAAGCCCAAAGCTTTCACAAACTTGCCAGATCCTAAGGATTTTCATATAAACTCTCATTACAGTTTAAATCAATTATGCAAATAATTATTGGTAAGACACTAGGCTCCATTCTAGGTATCAAGGATATAGTATATAACCTGGCATATACTGTAAGAGAAAAGAGAAAGACCCCTTTAAAAAAATGATAATAATAAAGCAATGGCTCACAAGAATCTGATGTCGGCTATAAATTCACTTCTACACAGTACAATGCACAGGGACCAAATTTTATGTGTAATTTCAAGAGAGATCATGGAACCACGTAAGAAAAAATCCAGATATATGCACAGATGTCCTATAACAAAAACCACATTCTAATACATGACCTTCTTTCTGTGAAAGAAAGACTGAATGTGTGTACATGCAAACATTTGCATGTTAATCAGAGAAACATACATGCATATTTGTATTTCAAAAAAAAAAAACACTAAAGTGTTCATCAATAGGAAAATAGGTAAACAGATTCTGGAACACTCATGGAAGAGTACTCAAGAATAAAAAGAATCAATGATATACTCAATATGGATGAATCTCAAAAATACCATTTTGAGGGAAAAAAAAGGCAGGTAAAAAAGAGCACTCTGCATGACTCCTAACAAGACTTCAAGAAATCATTCACTCACAGCGAAACACACAAATCTCATATTAACAAAAGACACTACCAAAATTTATGATGAATATAATGAAAGGAAAAATACGAGACACATGTGAAACACATTGTATGGGGTACTATCCTAATTCAGAAACCAGAGAAGACCTCTTTGAGGAAGTGAATATAAACTAATGCCTGAGGGGCACCTGGGAGGCTCGGTTGGTTAAGCACCCGACTCCTCATTTCCTGATTTCGGCTCAGGTCCGGTCTCGGTTCCTGAGTTCGAGCCCCGCGTGGGCCCTCCGTTGACAGCATGGAGCCTGCTTGGGATCCTCTCTCTCTGTCCCTCCCCTGCTCATGCTCGCTCGTTCTCGCCCCCTCAAAACAAATAAATAAACTTAAAAAAAAAATAAAAGAATGCCTGAACTAATGCCTAGTAAGTTAGGTTATCCTACATGGTAAGGGAGGAAACTCACCGCATACTAAAATCCTGGATGAGAAAACTGGTGGTTCATGAACCCAAATTCAGTAGGGCTAGACTAAAATTCAAACCTGACAGGCACAAAGAGGAAGCAGATGATAGACACCATCAAGCCATGTTAAGGACTTTGAACTGCATGCACAGGTCAACTGAAAGCTACTGAGAATTGGAGAAGGAAATGATTTGATAACGTATGACTGAGAACAAAAAGGGTGAGAGGCCTTTTAACTAGACAAAAGAAAATGACAGCCTCTCACTTAGAATGGCAGAAACAAAGATGTAAAGAGGTAGACACTTTAAAGGACCTCACCAAAAATCTGTAAACTACAAACTGTTGCCATCTTACAAATAAGGAAGCTCTGTCTCACAACTGTTAAATAATTTCCCTAAGTACTTCATTAAATATCATACCTGAGATCTGACAGTAAGTCTATCTCATGCAATGTCAAAAGCAATGTTCTCAAACATTAAAATTTTAAAAGTACATTGAAAATTACCTGTTTATGATGAACTAGCTGCTTTCTGATTTTTCTGGAATATAATCTATCAAGGCTACTGCTGCCTTTGGAAGACCTATTTATGCTCTGAGTGTGCAGATTATTGTTAATAAAACTCCACTGGTTACCTATAAGAGCAAGAAAACATTTTATTAATAATTCTGTTAAATGTGGTTTTAAAGTATTTTCCACACCTAGAAAACACAAATTTATAAACAAGTCAATCACAACAAAGCAGTTTTAAGGAAACTGGTAGTAAGACATAACCCTAGAAAGGCTAATCCAGATCCTAAATGACTTTAAGATCAGAGTTTTCTCTGTCTCCAATCTTCCCTTTAAGAAAACAGCCATCTTTCTCCATAGTTGCTTAAGATTAATCTTTGTACAACACAGCACTGATGTAACTCAATTCAAACAACAAATGCTCACTAGTGCCTATGTCAAATCCATACATTAATGCAAGGACCCAAAAAGAGGGCGTTCAATAATCTGACTTTACAAATGTAAAAATAAGGGTAAACGGTTCAAAAATTATGCTGTGTAGCTCGACTTACTCTCATTTTTTTAAAACGTGTCCAGACTATTACTTTAAGTATCATTCTTCTTTTCAATTCAGGCTCAATACCACCCCTGAACCACCCCTGAAGTAATCTCCAATTACTTGTTCATGCTTGCTTAACCTAAAGATATCTTCCCTATTCTCTAATATCCATTAGTCAATTCAAATTCTTCAAAACCTACAAAAAATGTCTTCCGCCAATGCATTTCCATATTATCTGAATGATATAAATAAAAACTAAGACCTTCAATACTGTAATATTCCAACTTTATATGACAGTTGTATATAATTGTAGATACCTCTATATCCCATAAATCAGTAAATTGAGCCAAAGACTCTAAATATTTAAAACATATTTTCTCTACATGAATAAAATATCCCACCCTTTTACCAAAAGTAATGGGCCCCATTTGACTTATCAAATGATAATCAATTGATTTATCTAGAAAACACTCTGAGGGATCTTTTTTAACACTATGGTCCTGACAATATATAAAATTCAAATTTTATGGCACTTAGATATAAGATGCAGCTATTCCAAAACCTTTAGGAAAAGTGTCATTAGGTTGGAAGAAAGGAAGAAAATAATTTGTCTTACAGCTTGATTTCTTTTAACTTTTAAATTTTTCTATGCCCCAAAAGTTTATGGAGAAAGACTGAAACTCAAAAAAATAAAAAACAAAAACAAAAAATAAATAAATCTGGTAATTTCCATATCTAAGCATAAAAGCTCCTTATAGTCAATTAGAACTATACTCCATAATGGTAAATAGAATGACACACTATACTAAAATAACAAAGATTTCCTATTCATAAATTCACTGATATGTATGGTATTAGAAAGTGTTTAAATGAGCCTGGAAATACCTCATGAAAGACACAGTTGTATTTAGACATTAAAAGTCATGCTCAGATAAGGGGTTTGTCCAGAAAGCCCTTCAAAAATAAATTCTACCCTTAAAACAGATTCCTGGTATATTTAATTCTTACTTTAGATAAATTACATACAGCTGTAATCTCCAGGCCAATAGCCAGTCCTGGAACAACTGTGTACTCACTCAAAATCCCCACCAACAGATTATTATAAAATTCTGATACCTGTCAGAAACCTTTCCCTGTCTTTACCATTCAAAGGTTTCTTTGCAGCTGCTGCTTCATCTTCAACAGTTGCCACATAATCCAACAACCTGGATACCAGCATAACAACCCAACTGATCATGGGAATATCCAGTACTCCTAAGAAGAGATGACAGGGAAAAAAACAATCAGGTGACTCTAAGAGTTCTAATGAAGTCTGAGAAGACAATTATGCAATAAGACATTTTATAAATTTAAAATATACTGTATCATTGCTAACATTAACATTTACTTATAATAAGCCTCAAAATTGGAACTTATGGCCAAATTGAGGAACATACTGAATGTAATGGAAGACAAATGCTTTATGGTATGAGAATAGATTTTAGTTATAGGTTGAATCCAACAGATAATAATTTATAAATTAGGAAATAAGGTGTAAGGTCCTAGTCTAAGACTTACAGATAACTAAATTTAAAAAATCTCTCAATTTTGCCTTCATAAAGTTTTTTGAACTACATTCTCAAGTTTTTGTTCCAATAACAATTTTGTTGCTCAAATGAAATACGATGACCAGAACAGCAACTGTGCCTTAAATTAAGAGAGACTTAAATAAGAGAGTTTGAAGGGTGCCTGGTGACTCAGTCAGTTAAGCATCCAACTTCAGCTCAGATCATGATCTCACAATTCGTTCGAGCCCTGCGTTGGGCTCTGTGCTGACAGCTCAGGGTCTGGAGCCTGTGTCTCCTTCTCTCTCTGCCCCTCGGCCCTGCTCAGGTGCTTTCTCTCTCTCTCTCTCTTTACCTTTCTCTCTCAAAAATGAACATTAAAATTAGAGTTTGATCTTAGTTATGACAGTAAATAGGAAAAACATAATAGTTCTCAAATTCAAAATTCAAATAATGAAAAGGTAATAGATTTTTAAAGCAATAACCACATGGCAGTCAATCACATGAAAGTCTACATTCTAAAAAGTCTATGTCATAGAAATATTAACAAAATGTGCCACGACGAATATTAAAATAGGTACTTCACAGTAGCCATTTTATGAAAGCAGTAGTAACAGGAATCTTATGTTTTTACAAAAGATGACCACTTGAAATAATACCTTCTGTCCTCCTATGCATGGGTAACTGCGGCTGAAGAGGTGACAATAAATTATCCAACAGATTAAGTAAGCTTTCTAATACTCCACTATTGCTAAGTGATCTTTGACCAATGCAGGAGAGCAACATGAATACCCTAAAAAAAAGATATACTAAGTATGAATCAATTTGCTCATTAAAAAAATAATTTACATTGAAATTTAACAAACAATAGGATATGTAGTTCTCAGCATGATTTATATCTCAAGCTATGATGTTAAAATTGGCTCTTTTCAAACTACAGGTTGTATTTTTTAACTAAATAAGAAATCAAGAAGAGAACTTTATCAAAGTCCCCAGAAAATGCGTTTAACACATAAAGTAACATAATCTGTTAGGAAATACTTGTAAACAGAGACCTATAAACTCCACAGATTCAATTACAAAACTACAGAAGGTAGTCTGGTTATATCATGTGTAATTTTCAATATGCGTTTTGCTAGGCATTCCCCAAACCCTGGAAAGAAATGTTTCATTTCCCCATTCAGGATCCACATATGTAGGATTTCAAAATCTGAGCAATGACTGTGAGAATTAGAAATTACTAATAACGAACAACTCCAGTATCTTCTGACCTACCTATCTTGTGGGAAGATGAGAAGCTGCTCTGAATTGTACAGTTCCTGAAGAACATTAGAAAGAAACTGACCCCACCATCTTTCACCACCACAGAGCTGAACAAGTAGAAGACCAGTATGCAATCGTATCTTTGGTGTTCCACTGATGCACAAGTGTTTAAAAAGCTCTTCACAGGCCTGGGCATGAAATGTGCTCTGCAAAACTGCAGGAACAGAGTGTCCTATTACAAAACAGAAAACAATAAAATTTCCTATTTAAGTGTATGCTGTAGTATCGGTATCAGCATACCTAAATACACTTTCTTCTTTACCAGGATTCAGTACACAATTGTATTTTATTTATTTTGCTATTCATTTCTTTATTCTTCGTATGAAGAATTTAATTGTTAAACACTTGGGGAGGAGAAAATCTAGCAGTTCAATCAACTGTATTTCTTATGTGTGGAGTTGGGTGTATCAGTTAGCTGAGTACGTGTGTTTGTGAGTGCACGTGTAATGGTCAAAAATAGCTCCTGTTATTAGAAAATGACAGTATATTAGGGTAGCAATTTAGTAACAGTTTTCACAATAACAATATTTGTTTTGCCAATAACAAAATGATGTGCCACATCAACAGCAAAACCTCAAGAAAATTATCGAAAATCCGTTTAAAACAAAAACAAGTAAAAATATGGAGGAAAAAACGAGTTAACCTAAACACATTTCATAGTCACTTTAGAAAGGACATCAAAATGAGCAACACTCAGGAAATATTAACACAACAAAACATGCAACAAAATCACATCAAACACATTTCTAACATTTAAATAACTTAAGCCAAATACAAACCATTGGAAGAGTGAAGAAGACTGAGCAAAGTGTCCAATAAATATCTGATGATGGTACGTAACTGCTCTGTGGAAGACGTCTGAATCAAATCTTTTGGATCTGATGTTTCACTTAACACTTTCCGACTTGTACCTAGAGCTACTTTGAGCCTCTGCACTGCATTATGAGCCAAATTCAGCTGAAGCTGTAGCTGAATACAATCTTGATAGGCAGAAAAAACTCTACTGTCTTCCTCAACTGCCTTGTCTGGTTTTCGCAGAAAGTACTGTGCATTGTTAGCACTGTTGAGAGGAGGAAGATCGATACTTTGCAAAAGAGTTTCCAGTCGATGACAAGCTAAGTTATACCTGTAAATAAAAAAAAAATGTACAAAATAATTCCTGTAATGTTCTCTCTGGTATATATGTATAAATGTACACTGAAAATTAAATCTCTACAACCATTAAAAAGAATTCATCAGTCGTTAAGTACTAAATAAAGCCAGTTATTTAATCACAATATTTTAATTTATCAAATATTACTGTAACATTCTTTTCCTACTTCCTTTTGTTCTTTTTTTGTTTTTTTTAAGTTCACATTTTTTTTTTTAGTAATCTCTGTACCCAAAGTGGGGTTTGAACTCACAACCCCAAGATCAAGAGTTGCATGCTCTTCTGACTTAAGCCAGGTGCCCTGTCCTATTGTTCTTTTCTATACATCTAGGAAAAGACATTTCTTGAAAAATATATGCAAGACATACAATACAAAAGGTTTCAATAAGATTAAAATAGACCGCAATTTTCTAATAACCTGCACTGTATATCTTCCTGTAGAGCAACCATCATTGCTAAATGCTGGTCAATTTCCGGTTGGTTTGCAGATTCACCCTCTCCCCTTAAAGGATCATGCATTAACTTCAGTTCACTCTCCCAAGGCAAGATATACGTATGACCATAGTAAAATCCTAATGGGATTTTGGCTCTGGCATTTGTACTTCCATAACGTCCAATGACAGTGATCTGAAATGAAATAAAAAACAAAACAAATCAAAACATAAGTATACATACACTCCATCTGCAAAAAAATAAAATTCTGAGCAATGGATTTAAAAAGATAGTTATACTTTTTAACTATATGTCTAAGTATCTTTCATAACCTGTCAGAAACATGGAAAGCCTATCAATTCACTGTCTTGAAGTCTTTTACCTTCATGAATCTGCACACAGGAGGTGGTATCAAGTCATGCAGAATTAGTGAATGGGTGCTTATGTCAGTTGCCACTACCAGTCGCCTCCCATCCACCTCTTCTCCTAAAGTCCAAATGTCAATTGACAAGGAGGCCAAGTCTCCACAAGTGGGAATCAATACATCTGTCAATAGTATTGGTCTGCCAAAATCCAAGGTCACAAATCTCCTTGCTCCTATCAGAGAGAGCAACAGGTGACAAAAAATACCATTGTTTCAATTAACCAAAAGATACATTCAAAAACAGTTGGGAACACTCATCTTAAAATCCCAAATCAACTTATTAAACTACAAACAAATAAGTAGAAAGAGGAAGTAGCCTTTGAAAATTTTCTGAAACTTCAATCCATGCTAGATAAGACTGAAGTAAAAAATACACAAGTTTGTTACTGTGACAATCAACTGTGCATATAAGCTTAATTTAAAATTTTTTAATGTTTATTTATTTTTGAGAGAGACAAGAGTGCAAGCGGGGGAGGGGCAGAAAGAGAGGGAGACACAGAACCTGAAGCAGGTTCCAGGCTACGTGCTGTCAGCACAGAGCCCAAAGCAGGAGGTGAACCCAAAAACCGCGAGATCATGACCTCAGCCAAAGTCGGATGCCTTACCGACTGAGCCACATAGTGCCCCGAAGCTTAATTTAAAACATCAGAGTAGAAAAACTGTATCATCAAAAACAGTAGATAGATGAACTCTTAAAAGTTATCTATCTGCTCTTTTTTCAATCATTTGGTCACTTTTTAAAACTTTCCCACCTAGACTCACTAATGATACCAAACTGTTATTACTTTAGTTTTCTCAAGCCTTGTTTAACTTCTTATGGAGTTAGATCCTACATTGTGGTTACAACGTAAAGTAAAAGTACAAGGTAGAAATCACATGCAGTCAGCACCGCCACTATAAAAAATCCCTTAGGAAGGTCCTCCAAAGAAGACAAATACAGCTTATCTCAAACACTGTTTTTTGCCCAGGTAGTGGCACATCACTGTCTCTTCAGCTCAGTTCCAGGCAAAGCATATGGCTTATTCTCAAGGACCACACTAAACAGGCAGGATGCCTCTTCGTGTAAACACTAGAATTGCATGCAGCACAGTTGAGATGTGCACATTAATGAAAGGCAAAAATGATCACAGAGGAATGGAAGAAAGAACAGATTTGCATATCTCAGCTCATATACATTTCAGAATAAGCCCAATTAGTGAAACAGTAGACAGCATTGTTAATCATATAGTTCTTTTTCTTCTTTACCAGGTTGGGGTGAGGAGCACCTAATAACTTTACCAGCTACATTTTACAGTGAAGGAATCAACTGAACTTCTACAACTAGTTTTCAATGGAGCTAGTAGTTTAAAAGCAAACAAGGTAGTTACCAATACTTCCCTAGACAGAAAAACTATTAAATAACAAAGAACATAATTCTTCTATGTCCTACAGTCAATTCCAATGATAAAAAAAGAAAAAAAAAAAACAACGAAACTGCAGTGTAAAAAACTGCTCACAATCCATAAGACTCCACAACAAATCACACTCTAAATGTTACAAATGCTAATGTTGATACCAATGAAGGATTAGTTGAGCAAAAAACACCATTAAGAATTTTACCTTAGGGGCGGCTGGTGGCTCAGTCACTTAAGTGTTGGACTTTAGCTCAAGTCATGATCTCACAGCTGCTGAGTTCGACCCCTGCGTTGGGTTCTGTATCTCCCTCTCTCTCTGCCCCACCCCAGCTTGTGTTCTCTCTCGCTCTCTCTCAATAACAAAGAAATAAACTTGAAAATTATTTAAAAACAAAAAAAAAGAATTTTACTTTACATTTTTAAAAAAACTCTCTCTTCCAAAGAAGAAACATCGCAATGCAATAAAGCAAACTATTCATATGATAGAAAGTGCCACAGTATGCATTATACACATATTACTTTCTACTATAAAACACACTGTGGGTTTCTACTGAATTCTGCTGCAGCACAAGCCCAGAACTAGTAGTTTGGTAGGATGATAAGGTTAAAATCACCTGT
The DNA here is from genome assembly GCF_022837055.1 of Prionailurus viverrinus. Lineage (NCBI taxonomy): Eukaryota > Metazoa > Chordata > Mammalia > Carnivora > Felidae > Prionailurus > Prionailurus viverrinus. The sequence goes on from NC_062563.1 coordinate 114,735,641, forward strand.
GGTTTATTAGTAAACATATTCTAGTTGAAAGCATCTATTCCAGTCATGGGTTGCTAGCATGTAAGTATGTCACAAACTTAGGCAGAATTTGAATTATCAAGAGACCATGAAGTGTTATTAATTTTACTTAGTTACTAAAATCAGCAGTATGTCTATCTGCTATTTTCTAGAAATGATTCCAACATCAGGATGCTGGTCTTAAGAATATTTAAGCGTAACTTCCAGTGTAATGATAATCGAGCAGCTACAATGGAGGTAGATGGTCATGTCCATCAGAGTTCAACAGGCAAGACCCATGTGCAGGTGAAATCCACAGTCTGGACAGAACTAGTCAACCTACCCAGTAGCACTCTGCCACCCAACGTGGTGAATGCACAGCTGGAGCCTTATGTAGTGCCTACTCCTGGTAAAATGTACTTACCTGGGAACAGATGTGACTCACTTGCAAAGGAAAATCAAACTACAGAATATTAAGATTCAAAGGGCTAGCAGAATAGGCAACAAAAATATCTTAAGAAAGTCAAAGATTACCTGAATGCATTCGCTCTATAATAATGGACTGGTGAGGTGGAGGTTGAAGAAAATGTGAAGCATGAGAAATTGCAAGAGCTAGACCAGAACCAAGTGGATTCTAGAAGAGAAAAAAGTAGAACTCTATATTGATATTACTCTTGCTCTATACAAACTAGTAACTGTATATCAAATTAACAAGTCTCATCTCCTGATGTATATTCTGTAATATTTTAGAAAACAACCTAATTTGATGTATCAAGTTGGCATAATAAAATTTTGCCTTCTCAAGCTAGCGTATACATCATAATATTTTTAAATGTCTAAGCGAACACCTATTTAAAATATAAGAATTTACCATTCTGGACTTGTTGGAATTTTTGTTATGTGCAGCAAGATTGACTGTTGGGGGATCAATAACTGAGCCTGGGAAAAGCTGTGCAAGTTCGGCATTAATCACAACGGAAACTGCTTCATTGGGTGGGGTGAGTGGTGGAGTCATAAAAAGTGGTGTTGTTTTTGGAGTGGGTGGAATAACATCAGATGGATGGATGAAGAATCCGGGGGCTGCCACCGGGTTGGAAGGCACAGAGTTGTGAACAGGACCTACTGCTGATGCTGCTGATGCTGCGGCAGCCGCTGCAGCTGTTGTCTGATGTAACTTGGCTTCCAGCTTTGCTTTCTGTAAAAGAAGTAAAGGCAACAAATGTAGACTGATCCTGCCTACCTGAACTGTAGGGAACACTACACAGGAATATTTTATGAAGATAAACATGATTAACTAGATCCTAGTTAAATAAAAATGAAATTAAATAAAAATGGACTCCACATGAATTGAGCATTTCTTCCCTATACGAACTTCATTAAATATTTGATGTAAACTTCCTTGTGTTTCGGAAACTTGGACTTCCACAAAGCAAAGGTGGAAAGAAAGAAGAACAAGTGCATGTAAATAAGGAAACACAGGTCTACTCAGAACGAAATATTAACAGGAGGAGGCGGACTCTCGTGTTGCCTAACCTGATACAATTTGTCACCTGGAACCACATGGGATGCATTTAGAGAACAATAAAAACTCCCAAGCAACTGTCATTATTACTAAATTTTAATCCACATGACTGCAAATCATCTTTAAAATATTTTAGGTTAGTCAATCTGTAAAAATAGTAACTGGTAACCATAACGTTTGACCGAGAGTGTTTAAACAGAGTTACAACGAATTTTACTAAAAGCCTGCCCTCCCATATCAATTATATTCCATCAGATATTTGTCAAACGAAATTTACTTACATAATTTTTAAACACTTAGATATATCACAAAGACATTACCTCAATTTTTGCAGAAAATGATTAGCTCAGATCGGTCAACCTACTTTCCTTTATGAAAATAATGGGCATTTTTACAGTACTTTTTTCAGCTTTTGAAGTTTAGAGACAGCATGAACAAAGAGCCAAAGAGTCTCCAACCTGTTGCTGAAGCTTCAAAAGCTGCTGCTGTTTCTCTTGCAGCACCTGCAGCTGTTGCTCGGCTGAAGCCATTGCATGAGAGAGAGACTGCAAAGCTACCTGGGCTGCTGAACTCAGGGCTGTCGAAGCTTCCCCAACTGTCCCCGATGACAGTCCACCTACTGCAGGAGTAACCCCGAAGGAACTCACTGGTGTAAGACAAGGGGGAGAGAAAAGGGATGAGGAAAAGGTTCATGCAGAAACATGTTCCAAGTATACTATTTTGACATTAAAACTAGAGTTTCATTTTAAAAGACAGTAAGCTATAGAGTATAAAAAAGAAGTCTTAATGATCAAAATCTTAATCATAAAAGCATACTCATTGATAATAACAGTATTTGAGTTTAAGGGATCCAGGACCTATTTCCAAATCAAAAACAAAACAAAACAAACAAACAAAAAAAAAAACAAAAAACAACTTGGTATACCTTTGAACTTAAAAATATTTTCAGCATGTAAGAAATTTCATTTAATATGGCTAAAATAAAAACACAAAATGAGAGTAATCCTATTATACAATTTGAGCTTAACGAATAAACTAAAATTTGCTTTACTAAGTTTTCCTGTAGCAGTACCTCCTTCCTCCTGCAAAAAGTTCAAAAAAACCTTTAATTACATCATTTAAAAAATCTGATGATACTTATTTCTTCATTTTAAAGCATAGTCTAGACAATCTGGCCCACATAGAATATGTAAAAGCAATGTTTCCTACCATATTCTCCCCAGAACACTAATATGGAGAGAAACATCTCTGATTCGACTTATGTCAAGCAAGTTTGGCACACCAGCTTACACATGAAGATTATCATTAATGGCTCTACGAAATCCCGTAAGTTGAACAATTTCTTTGACTTTCCTTTTCAATGTTACTCAAGTATACATTATAAAAAATAACTCCTCATTAAATATTTAACAATATTTGTGGAAAACATTTTAGGAAAAGCTAAGATAAAAGCTTAATTTCACAACATAATGAAATAGGTCAGCACAAAATATAGTTACATTAGGGAAAGATAACCACTACAACAGTAGCAAATTTTAGTGTGCATTACCATGTGACACTGTTTTAATCAATTACTGTATTCAACAGGTAAACAACTTTGAGAAGCAGACACTATAACTCTGTTTTTTAACTGATGACAAAGAAGTGTGACCTGCAGAGCTGATAGTGGTAAAACTAGGGTTGGAACCAAGGACTGTGTGAAAACAAAGCCAATGGGGAACCACAGTGCCAAGCATGGAGCTTACTTACATCAACTCATTCTGTCTTTGCAATGACACATTGGTAGGTACGACTCTTACCCATTTTATAGGTAATGAATCTAAAGTTGAGGGAAGTAATTTGCTAATACCTGAAAGGGTCGGGGAGAACCCAGGTATGTGACAGGCTATCTTAACATCTAACAATGCTACACTGTGCTAGGATTTAAAAAAAAAAAAAAAAAAAACTATTTAAAAAAATTAGCTGTAATCCACAAGATAGTAATAACAAACTGTGCATAGCCTTTCACAATTAAAAGTGTCTTCAACTTAAACACACACACACACACACTTATTACAGAATAGCCATACTATACTTCATTTAACTTCCAAGAATCCAACTCTACAAGCCTGGTCAAAGAAAGAGCAATCAAAACTCATATAAGCTATGTGCCCCAAAATGAAATCCATTTGCTTCATCTAATGTTCCACCAAAGAAACAGCTATTAATTCCAACTCTGGAGGAAAATTATTGGATTTACTGAAGCACTGCTATTGTACTTGTACTTTTTGGGTAATTACAGTCAATATTAACCACGTGGAGTTGAGCCCTTTGCTGACTTTAAAATCCAATGCTCAAATACTACTTGTGGGAAAATGAATTAAGTAACCAGAAACACAAGAGACACATCAGCAATCCAAAAGAAATAAGTCATCCTGCAACTACAAATTTTTTAAATCTTTTGATTTTTTGATTGAGCAATATCCTTTTCTATTTTTATACAAAGGGCCTCAAAAACCATATATAAGTAGAGATCAAAAGAAAATAAAAATGACTATGACCACCATTTCTATTCAGTATCACGCAGGAAGTTCTAGAAAGCACAAAAGAGCAAGAAAAAGTAGTAAAAGATAAAATTATTAGAAAAACAACGAAGTAAAATTCTTATTAACAGATGACATGAGGCAGCTCTTCCTGCCCACAGGTCCTGTCTCCATGCTTTAATAAAATCACCTTTTTGCACCAAAAAAAAAAAAAAAAAAACCAAAAAAAAAAAACCCAAAAAACTGGATGACATGATTGTGTATATAAAAAGTCTTTAAGAATCTACAAACTATTAGAAATAATAAGCTAATATAGCAGTGTCACATGAGATTAATATACAAAAATCAATTATATTTTTATGCACTAGCAACCAAAAAAAGGGAAATAAAATTAAGAAAAATATCACTTATACTAGCGTAAAAAAATCAAACAGCTAAGGATAAATCTGAAAAAGATGTGCTAAACGTCAACACTGAAAACTAAAAATATCTCCCAGAGCAACTGAAGACCTAAATACACTAGATATATCATGTTAATGAAGTAAAAGGCTTAATATTAAGATGTCAATTCTCCCAAACTGATTTATATTCAAATTCCAAATAAAAAAAAATAATAAGCTCTTCGGTGTATAATCTGAAAAGCTCATTCTAAACTTTAAATGGAAATAAATACAGCATGATGATAATAATGCTGTATATAATTAATAATATAATAATGCTGTATAGTTTTAAATTCTGCATTTACAATTTCATGTGTTACACCTCATCAGTATAAATGACAGAATTCGGTTTTTTAATCTTTCCTTTTACTATGGGTAGTTGAAAGTTGCTAAGAATAGATCTTACATGTTCCCACCACAGAAAAAGAAATGGTAATTAAGTGACGGGCAGACATATTAGCTAATGCTATAGTGGTAATCATTCTACAATATATAAATGTATCAAATCAATACATTATACACCTTAAACTTGCTGAGTGTTGTTATGTCAGTTATATTTCAATAAAGCTGGGGGGGAAATAGAAACAAAGACCAAGAATCTTTAAGAAAACCTATCTTTAGGGGCGCCTGGGTGGATCAGTCGGTTAAGCATCCAGCTTCGGTACAGGTCATGATCTCACGGTTTGGTTTTTTGAGTATGAAACCTGCGTTGGGCTCTGCACTGACAGCTTGGAGACTGCTTAGTATTCTTTGTCTCCCTCTCGTTCAGTCTGCCCCTCCCCTGCTTGTGGGCATGTGCACTTACGCGCACTCTCTCTCTCTCCCTCTCAAAAATAAATCCAAAAACATTAAAAAAATTTTTTAACTTTTATGTTAAACATATGTTTAAGAAGAAAAATGGAAAATTTCACTAAGTATATACTCAAGAAAACTGAAAACATAAAAATGTACACAAATATGCTGCATAGCAGCATTTTTCTTAACAGCCAAAAAAGAAGTAACAACTCAAATGTCCATTAACTTCTGAGTAGATAAGCAAAATGAGGTATATCCAAATTGTTTTAAAAGTAGCATATCCATACACTGGAATACTATTCAGTCATAAAAAGGAATGGTGTACGGAGACATGCTAAGTGGGTGAAACATGAAAACATTATGCTAAGTGAAAAAAGCCAGACAAAAGGGCCACAAACTATATGATTCTACATTTATGAGAAATGTATGGGATGGGCAAATCCATAGAGACACAACATAGATTACTGACTGCCAGGCGATGGAGGGGAAAGGCGATGAAGAGTGACTGCTCATGACTACAGAACCTCTTTGTGGAGTAATGGAAATATTCTGGAATTAAAAAGTGATGATGACTGCACAACAAACTTTATACAAATTTTTTAAATCTACCAAAAAAGAAAGAAAAACAAAACTGATGAGTGTATACTACCAGATTTCAAGACTTAATATAAAGTTACAATAATTAAGACAATTAGGTATTGGCATAAGGCTAGAAAAATTGACCAGTGGACAAAAACGGACCTACACCACAGCAGACATGATTTTTAACAGACACAACACCACAGCAGAGTGGAGGAAGGGTAGATTTTTCCCATTAATAATAGAGAATGAGAATTAGTAAACTAAGATGAATTAGAAGCAAATAGCCACAGTAAAAGGAGAGATTTAAAAAACTGAGAATTACATCATTTATACTGGTAAGGTCTAACACATGAAACTGGAAACACAAAAAGAGAATACAGAAAACAAGGCAGAAGCACTGTGTGTACAGTTAATGGCTGAGATCTTTCTAAAGCTGATGGAAGTTATCAAGTAAGGATTCAGGAATGCCTATGAATCCTAATCAGGGTTAAGTACAAATGAAACCATCTATAGGACCATCAAAGAAAAATGCTTGGGGGAGGGGGGGAGGGGGGGGCAGTGGACAGGGAAAGAATATGAATGAATCTTAAAAACAGCTTGAGAGCTGACAGCGACCTTAAAAAAGGAATAATAAGACTGACACAGTGGAAATGACAAGAAATTATCTTTAAATCACTAACAGAAATTAAAAACTTAGAATTCTGTAACATGTCAAAATATACTTCAAGAATGAAGAGAACATCTCTGGATCTAATCAACCAAATGTAAAATTTATTATTCAAATATTCAGACAAATTTAATTAAGTATAGGAAACAAACTGTACCATGAAAGTGATTACGCTAATTTAGTTGGTTATGATAAAAATTGATCAGGACAAATTATAGTTTCTATGATTATGATAAAAATGGATATGTTGCATCAGTCATTACATAGCATTTGCACACTGTTTAAGCTATTTAAGGTACTTTTCATATATATATATATATATATATATATGAAAGGAATAATGATATAGTGTCTAGGATTTGTTTTGAAGTACTTCAGCAAAGAAAAAATAGCAGAGATAAAGGAAATGTGAAAACCATTAATAATACTGGAACGTGGATAATGGCTATGCGGTTTATTTACCTAAATATTTTTTAAAATTTTAAAATTTCCTCCTTCAAAACTAAGTTTATTCACCACGGCCGGACAAGAATAAAAACAGATGTTACAAAATACTTTTCAAACAAAGAAAATCTTACTTGATTGCAGCTCAAATGACAAAAAGGAAAAAAAGAGGGATTAAAATGGAAGGAGATAAATCCAAATGAATACTGAATATAAAAACCATAATAATTCATTTGGGAATTAAAATACACATAAAATTAAGGTATAAAAGCACAACTTCATACAAGTCAGAAAGGTGGTAAACGTTCTAGATATCTGCACTGTATAGTACAAACAGTAATTGGACTTCTGAATGTATAAAGGGTATATGTATATTATGACCACTGGGATAACTGCTAAAAACAGTAAAGAGTAGAAAAATAGCCCCCCAAAATATAATCACCCAGAATAAGATGAAAGGAAAGAGAAAACATCTAACTGGCAAAAGAGAAAACCTAGTAGAATACCTGTACATTAAAAACAGCAGATTTAGGGGTGCCTGGGCAGCTCAGTCAGTTAAGCATCCAACTTTGGCTCAGGTCATGATCCTGCAGGTTGTGACTTCAAGCCCCAGGTCAGGCTCTGTGCCACAGATACAGGATTCTGTGTCTCCCTCTCTCTCTGTCCCTCCCCTGCTCTCTCAAAAATAAATAAACATTAAAAAAAAAAAAGATTTAAAAACAAATACATCAGTAATTACATTAAATGCAAATAAATATTCCAACTGAAAGACAAAGTATCAGACTCAATTTTTTTTTTCAACTTTTTTTTTTTTTTTTTTTTTTGGGACAGAGAGAGACAGAGCATGGACGGGGGAGGGGCAGAGAGAGAGGGAGACACAGAATCGGAAGCAGGCTCCAGGCTCCGAGCCATCAGCCCAGAGCCTGACTCGGGGCTCGAACTCACGGACCGCGAGATCGTGACCTGAGCTGAAGTCGGACGCCTAACCGACTGCGCCACCCAGGCGCCCCTCAGACTCAATTTAAAAAAAGCAACTATAGGGGGCGCCAGGTGGCTCGGTCGGTTGGGCGTCCAACTTCAGCTCAGATCACGATCTCGCGGTCCGTGAGTTCGAGCCCCGAGTCAGGCTCTGGGCTGATGGCTCGGAGCCTGGAACCTGCTTCCGATTCTGTGTCTCCCTCTCTCTCTGCCCCTCCCCCGTTCATGCTCTGTCTCTCTCTGTCCCAAAAATAAATAAACGTTAAAAAAAAATTTAAACAAACAACAACCAAAAAAAGCAACTATAGGGGCGCCTGGGTGGCTCAGTCGGTTAAGCGTCCGACTTCGGCTCAGATCATGATCTCGTGGTCTGTGGGTTCGAGCCCCGCATCGGGCTCTGTGCTGACAGCTTAGAGCCTGGAGCCTGTTTAGGATTCTGTGTCTCCCTCTTTCTCTGACCCTCCCCTGTTCATGCTCTCTCTCTGTCTAAAAAATAAATAAATGTTAAAAAAAGAAATTTTAAAAAAAATTTAAAAAGCAACTATAAGCTGCCTATGAAAAATAAAGTTCAAAGTAAAAGGAAGGAAAAATATCTATCCTATTAATAGTAACCAAAAGAAAGCTGATACAAAGCATATAAATTTCAAACAAAGTAATTTTAGAAAAAATAGCTATCGGGGATAAAGAGATAATTCCTAATAATGAAAGATTCAATTCACAAGAAAGATTACAATCATTCTAAATTTGTATGGTAACTTCAAAATACACAAAATAAAAATTGGTGAAACTCAAAATTAAATATCCACAGGCACAGTGACAAGAATTTAACATATTGATCTTATGAACTAAAAGAAACCAAGGAATTAATCAATAAAGACACAATTCAAATAACACATTTAGCAAATCCACCTGAATGGACATAGCACAATTTACCAACAAGTGTAAATATTATTTTCACATATTTATGGAATACTTATAAAAATTGATCCTCTACAATTCCCAACACAGACTGCAAGACTGACAGAGTAATTTTTGACCATATAGCAATTTAAACAGAAATCAATAACAAGATAACTAGAAAATCCTCATATATTTGGACATTAAGAAGTGCATTTCTTTAATGTTACTTACTAAAGTTGAATATATGCAAAACCCATGAAGCAATAAATCAACTACTACATTCATTTCCAAGAAAACAGTATATTCAGTAGTACTAAAAGCACCATAATTGAACAACCCAAATATCAATCAATAGTACACTTATCAACAGTGGGCACATAATTTTTTTTATTTAGACAACAGAATCTCATACAGCAATAAAAAACAACCAAGTATCTACAATGCACTGATATAGATAAATTTAACAATCATAACATTGAACCAAAGGCAGACCAAAAAAACACATAAATGTAATTTTATATTATAAATGTAGACCCTATCCAACAAGCATTCAGAAATGTGTAACTAAGTGTTTATACAATGAAAGAAACACCAAGAAAAGATTACTCTAAAAGTTAGAACAATGTTTCCCTTTTAGAGAGTAAGGGAGAAATAAGTGGAAGGGAACATGAAGACACTTTTCAGAGTGTTGGAAAAAAATTTTTTTTAATTTTTTGTATGTTTTTATTTCTGAGAGAGAGAGAGAGAGAGAGAGAGAGAGAGAGCGCGCACGCAGGGGAGGGGCACAGCGAGAGAGACACACAGAATCTGAAGCAGGATTCAGCTCTGAGCTGTCGGCACAAAGCCTGACGTGGGGCTCGAACTCACGGACTGTGAGATTATGACCTGAGCCAAAGTCGGACACTTAACTGACTGAGCCACCCAGGGAACTTAGAAAATTATTTCTTGATTTGGTGATCACAGGGACAGTTTGTTTTGTCATAAATTGTTGGGTTATACAATTGTTTTCTGCACTTTTTCATAACAGCATTATATTTCATAGCTAGTATGTTTTGAAAAAAGTAAACAGGAAGTTGAGAGACTATAGTCACCTTTTAGCACCTTATGATCACAGCTGACTTTGCACTGCACCTGGGTGGCTCAGTTGGTTAAGCATCTGACGATCTCAGCTCAGGTCATGATCTCGTGGTTCGTGGGCTTGAGTCCTGAGTTGGGGTGTGCCCTAACAGAGTGGACCCTGCTTGGGATTCTCTCTCTCCCTCTCTCTCTCAAAATAAATAAACAAAATTAAAAAAAAAAAAAAAAAAGAAAGAAAGACTTTGCCCTAACATTTAGTAAAAACCCCTTTGCTGGTGATGGTTTCAGTCTGGGTGAAATACATATATGATTCATACTATCTCTGAAAATACAAAAAGCTGGTTCCATTGCTTGCTTTGTAGGAGATGAAAGGGAGTGTGAGGAATACTTCTCTTCTTCAAACCTAATCTGTGATCTATTACAAAATTTTATACCTTCTGAAAGCATTACTGAGTTTACTCAAACACATGCATTTTAGATCCTTAATTTCAAGACAGTTCCAAAAGAGTCTGATTTATAACAAAAGAGTTCTCTGAAAGTGCAATTTCTTGTCACAGCATTTTTCTATTCCAATGTAAATGTATGTCTCTACAAAATGACTATAACAATCCAAGAAAGCAAACACAAATAAAATTGATCCTTCTAGCATCCCATGTAAGATTTTAATTAAAAACTCTGAGGTAAATTACGTAGGCAAAGGATTTCACTTAGTAATTACTTCCACAATCGGAAGATATAAAATGATTCTGAATAAAAAGGTACTCAAAGAATTGATAATTTATATACATATATATACATACACACATAAACATTTATTTTTTTTTGAGAGAGAGAGAGAGAGAGAGAGAGAGAGAGAGCGAGCTGGAGAGAGGGGCAGAGGGAGAAAGAGAAAGAACCCCAGGCAGGCTCCATGCTCAGTGCAGAGTGCGATGCAGGGCTCAAGCCCACAATCCCAGGATCATGAACCAAGCCCAAGTCAGAAACTCAACTGACTAAGCCACCTAGGTGCCCTGATAAATTTCTTCTAAAAACCCTTCTTAAAAGGTTTTGTGACTTCTCAAACTGTTTTTCCTTTCTGTTAATCTATTGAAGAAAACAAAAAGAAAACCACAAACACAAAACCACCAACAGAATTCATTCAATATTCAAGCTCTTCTGTAACTGTAATATAAAGATAAAACCCTAACATTTTTAATTATAAAAATTTCACTTATTTGTGCCAACACAGAATTGTAAAGAAACACTTATCTTACTTACAATGTGAGAAAAAAGCACAGAAAAGAAGGTTTATAAAAAAAAAAAAAAACCAGAGTTCCCACTGATTATTCATTACAAACATCAATAATACCACATATTCAACACACTAAAATATTGGTTCATATGTCTGAAGGTGCTTTAAACTAGCTGGAAAAACAGTATTCCTTCTTCACTCTTCTCAACCTTCTCAACGATATTACCAAACATACTGTGAACTTTAAATGCAAGAAATAGCATTACAATGCCAAAACTGCACATAACACTGGTCAATAGTTGAGGAGTATTGAGGCTGGGTAAAGGAAATGCAGTCCCTTTTAATTTTCCCTTTAATTTTGTTATGTTTGATATTTTCCAAATTAAAAGGCTTCTAAAATTGCACAAATCTAAAAACAAAAGGATTTAAGACCGTGTTCTAGAAGGTAGGAAAAAAAGTGCTATGAATTGACTTAGAAAAGAACACAAAAATACTTAAGAATTTTCCCTCCTATTAATAAGTTTCTATTAACATGACACCAAAGGAACTTATAAATAACATAAACTGATATTTAATTACTTACATATCACTTCGTATTTATGTCAGCATAAAATGCATAATAAAAAGAGAGTATAATAAAAGAAGGTATATACCAGTAAACGTACTTGCATCATCCCTTTCTATTCTGGTGCCATCACTAGTTGACACACAAGTAAAGTGCAGGGGCTCAACTTCTAGAAGTCCAGTGAGAGATGTGAAACTACCTTCGGCAGCTGTGCAACTACTGACCTTTCCATTTCCTATTGCAGAAAAGAGACAAGTTTTATGATATGTAAATAAATTTTAAAAAGGCAACAGTCCTATGGAAAATTACACCTGCTACTACAATTTTAATTAGACAAGATGTATAAACACACAATCCTCATACAGGGCCATTCAATTAATATGAAACAGCAACAAGTGATCAAGATTTTAAATGAATAAAATATAATAAAACAGCTACTAATATTAGCTATTACACAATCTGTTGAGTATGCATAAAATCAGAATACATTCTGTGATGTCAACTGTATAAATATGACACTAAATAAAAACTAAAGAAACATTCTAAAATATCCAAATTTATCTATAAATAAATCTTTATGTTTCATATATATTATCAATTTTCTAGAATGAGGACTACTACTTTATAACCATAGAAAAACCCCTGAACAATGCTGAGGGTGAACAATGTTGGGGGTGCCAACCCAGCGCAGAGTCAGAAATCCACATCTAACTTCTGACTCCTCCAAAACTTGACGACTTAGAGCCTACTGTTGACCAGAAGCCTTATAGGTGACATAAAGAGATGATTAACATATACTTTTCATGTCTTATGTAATATATACTGTATTCTTACACCAAAGTACACTAGAGAAAACAAAGTGTTAATGAGAAAATCACAAGTGAAAATACATTTACAGTATTATACAGTACTATATTTATCGAAAACAGTTCTGCATTAAGAGGACCCACACACTTCAAACTCATGTTGCTGAAGGGTTAACTGTAGTTTAAGTTAGCACATGTAGTTGAAAAATTAAATTAAATTAAATTAATTCACATGATCACAACTACGAACAGTAAAACCACAGCAAGAAGGCCAGACGGAAGAACACAAAAGAATTAACAGTGTATGTGTTATGGAGGAAAAGAGTTATTTTTGGTATTGTCCAAATTTTCTGGAATTAGTACTGCTTTAAACAGAATTCCTGAACAGATAAAATTAAACAGAAACCAAAGATGGAAAGAATGGGGAGATACAAAAGCTAATAACATCTGAAGGATTAAATGTAAGACTAAATTGTCATGACCATGTTCTCTAACATTTCACTGGTGCACACCATAGGACCTTACATGTATTTAAAAAAAAAAAAAAAGTATTTATTGAGCGCTTACTTAATACAAGACATAGGAAATGCATTAAAAAAAAGACAGGCCTCAGTCTCATGAAACACATATTTGGTGTTAATAGGTTAGTAGGCATTAAACAACTAATCATACAATTAAAAAAAAAAGTGCTTACCCCACAACCCAGCATTTGCAGTAGTAGGTATTTACCCAAAGAATACAAAAATACTAATTCAGAGAGATACATGCAGCACCCCGATGTTTACAACAGATGATCTACAAGAGCCAAATGTCCATCGACTGATTAATGGAAGAAGATGTGGGGTATGTACATACATACGTGTACACACACACACACACACGCACACACACACACACACACACACACAGGAATATTACTCAGCCATAAAAAAGAATGAGATCTTGCTATCTGCAACAACATGAATGGAGCTAGAAAGTATTATGTTAAGCGAAGTAAGTTACAGAAAGACAAATACCATATGACTTCCACTCATATGTAGAGTTTAAGAAAGAAACAAAGGAAACGATCATAGGGAATAAAATAGAGAGGCAAACCAAGAAACAGACTTTGAACTACAGAGAACAAACTGACAGTTGCCAGATGGGAGGTGCGTGGGAGATGGTTAGATAAGAGCAATGCAGAAAGACCAGTTAGAACACTATTATTGTAGTCCATATTCAAGATGACTGGCTTTCCTGTAATCATGTGATCACGGGGGGTAAGAGAATAGATTTGAAATATATGATGGTGTAAAAAGAGACAGCCTCACTGTTGACAGCCTCACTGTGGAGGCTGAGAAAGAGGTATCAAGGATGACATTCAGATTTCTGATTTGTGCCAGTGATGCCATTAACTGAGAAAACAAATACTGCACATGGACCAATACCGAGGAATAAAATAACGAGACAATGATATGGAGACTTAGGTCATGATTTCTAAGTCCCTTCTTCTGGGTCTTCTTTACGGAATGTGCTACTCTAGCGAATTTGTTCCCTGGCTTGACCTGAGCTTTATGGTCTTCTCCTTACACTCTCTCCATTCTGAATCTGGTATACAGAAAGACACCTATACATCTAGTTCTAGCCGTTCCTCTGAATTCCACTCATAAACTAATGTGTCACTTGGACAGAGATAGAGCAGCATAAAATAGAGCCTAAGTCATCAAACAGAGGAAAACACATACATCCACAGCAACATAAGCCATTAAAAAGCAAGTAACAGACCAGTAAGTATGATCTCTTTCATTAAAAATGTTCATGAACACGTGTAGCAAACAAGTCTACACAGCTAAACATCCTGTTAACAAAGGTAATCTAAGACGGTGGAAAGGTTGGAATTTAGGCACTTCACATATTATTTACATTTCTGTATTTGATTTTTCTCATTTGCTTTTTCTCGCAATTCATCTTTTAAAGTAAAAGAAACTGAAATTAACCCCAAAATTTACTTCTATTTAATGTGGTAATTATCTTAATATATTTACCAAAAATTCTAACATTGTGGTTTATTAGCAAAACTTGTAGTAAGTTCAAATGGAAGAAAACAAAAAATAAAATAGTCATTGCCTTATTTAACAAAACTAGATAAACACCAAATTATAGCACTTGGAAAGGTTATACAGTGTTATACACTCAATCCTAAAAGCATTCTTTCAGAAATGTAAACAAGAATACATGTAACACTGTACAAAGTTTATCTGAGTATGCCAGTAGATACAGAAAATTATTTTTCTTTCTGCATCTTTACTTATTATAATAAATATACATTAATTTTTATTTTTGATATATGAACCTATCCTTTAATTTTGGGGACATCAAAGGCATACCAAATAAAACTGAAAGGCTACAACAAATAATCAAATTTTAAATAGTCTCTTATGAGCATTAAAGTCATACTGACATGCAAGGAAACACAAAAAAACAAACAAAACAACCCTTGCAAAAATAACTTCAGTAATTTTTCTAAGGGGGGAGTTAAGAAACAAAGGCATTTTCATGATTCACAGATGTTAAGTTCTGAAGAATTTTAGTTTTTAAAAACAGAATGTCGTAACTACAATCTATTAAGTCAATGATAGCTTAAATAGAAGAAATAAAATTCAGAAATTCCTTTATGTTACTACCTGAAAGGACATCTGATAAATCAATTTCATCTGACTGGACACCAATGCTGCTGTTGTACACATTTTTACAAGAAGAGCCGCTCATTTCCAAATCAAAGAGGACTGGATCAAATGGTGAGCTATATAATCCATATCTGAAAAATAAAATAATGTCCTAACAATTTTCCTGTTGGCCATCTAATTAACAAATTACCTATTTACTTCCATTTGAAAGCAGTTTGACACAGGGCAAAAGGAAACACTAACCAAATTTAACCCACTAAATTCAGTGAATCTCAGTTATGTTCCCTGGAAACCTATATTCCAGAAGATGTGGTGCCAGAGACTCAACAAATGTGATTCCAATAAACTGGTAGCTAATGAACCAAGATTGAATCTTCATCTGCAGACTGAGGCAAGGAAGACATATCAGGCACCCTTCCCTCAACTCCATCATTAATTACATTGACTCAGCAGAAAGTACAAAGGCTTTGAGTAAAATCTGATCAAAATCAAGATTTCTCCTCTAAAAAGATTAAAAAATCATCATGTTAAATAAAAATACTTCAAATACTGAAGATCAGGCAAGAACTCAAATCTAACCATTAGCTATTTGTTTCATTATATTGGAAGTTTTTAGAAAAATCAACCAGCAGATGAAGAATAATAGTTAAGGCCTGTAAGCGATTTATATAACTTCAACCACAAAGTTTGGACAGTAGAGAAATTATCTTATGCTTCTTCAATTAACAAGAAACACCACTTTTAAGTATTTTAATACAATTGGTCCTCTGAATACTCATCTTCAGGACTTTCAAAATTGTTAAAAGGAATTATTTCAGAGAAAATAGAGGAAAAGAAAACCTTAGACTAATATTTAGAAAAAGGAAAAGCATTTATTAAATTTTTGCAGGCAAATATATATTTTACCAATTCTGTGCAAAGCGGGTATCATATCCTGAAAGATCCATTATTAGTCACTACGTATATTAAAATACCTTGTCTGAAGTAAAGCTTCCATTGGCGTTAGCCTGTCCTGTAACTGTTTGGACACAGCAGTAAGCAAAGATGCACAAGCTGTACTGCACCCAGCCAAATCTTCATCTTTAACATAATTCAGTAAGACAAAATACCAATAGACAGAACCTGAAAACAATAAAAGCAAATCAATGTTTCTTTTCCTCATTTTTCTCTAACAAAGAGAACATCATATTACATATTTATCAGTAAGTCCCCTTACGAAACAACTTACAAAGAAGGACCACCTCTTTGGAGGACTCTAAGAGGACAGTGACAGGGAATCTCCCATTTTTTAAGAAGTTTATCAAGTCAACCTAGTCATTCAGGTTTTCACTAACTTGAGATGACTCTGAGGGACATTTTAGAATAGCTGGAAAAGTACAGAAAAGTCTTCCAAACGATCCTCCCTGAAATACTGTTTGGTTTATACTAAAATTTTCAAAAACAATGGATGGTAATGAGCTCCTAGCAAGTAAATATAGTTATGCTATACCGCCAGTTAGACACAGACCAACACAGCTCAAAAGATGATCATCATGGTGTATTCTAAGGCTCTTCTGTAAAATTTGAGATATCTAAGTACACCCCAGAATTTAAGCATCCTATCTTGAAGACCATCCTCAAAAAAAAAACAATTTTAAACTGCAAAGACTATTAAAGTGAGCGACCAAGTCCAAAACATCCTACTCTGTAGAACATAAAGTTAACCGTTTTACCCAAAATATGTTCAAGGAAAATATAAATACTTTATCCAAATTAATGATAATATAACCACTTATCAACTAACTTTGAACAGTTTTTTTCTATAATACCACAAAGATCAAATCCTTGTGAAACATATTTATCTCATTGAGACAACTTGTTGAATAAATTGATTATTAAACAAAAGACTGTAAAAAATGTCTACAAAAAGATAATGTTAGGTTTAGAAGGGCAAATTAGTAGCTCTTTATAGCAACTAAAATGGCACAAAACATTGAAAATACTTGTAAAATTTTTATTGCTTTATATATGTGCTATTTTAGGGGGACTCCTTTATAAAGTGCTACTTGATAACTACATTCATTCTTTTCTTTTTCTACATTCATTCTTGAATGGCATGTTTATAGTCTTCAGGTGCTTTAAAAACCTACTGGCCCCTTTTCTAGTTTGCCAAAGTCCCAGCAACCACACACAATACACGCACGGATCATTTTCCTTAGGTCATCTCTCTGCACCTGCTGGCATTTTAGCAAATTTGGGAAGATGTGATCTATAGTCTGTGAACAACCAAACAACTCAACAATTTGAATGAGGTATAGAAAATGTATGAATTGAGACGACTTGCTATTTATTTAACTCTCCCACTTTTCCAACCAGTATTACTGAACAGAGTATCTGCCCACCTTCTCACAATCTGCCAACCCTTAGAGAAGCTAGAGAAAAAAGAGGGGCTAACTGAGGGGAAAATGTTGACTACATAATCTCAAATATATTGTGAGATATTTCCTATGACTACTGTTATTTGTGAGTAAACTAATTTCACATACCACCAGTTGCTGCTGCAGGTAAAAATGACATATTCTCAAGTAAGGCCTTCAACAGAACAGATCCAAATCCTGGTTGACACGGGTCACATTTGCCATTACTGAAAAAATTTAGAAGAAAAAAACTTAAATGTATCACCCAATGTCTAAATTCAATCCTAAACATGCTGTAGTACCTAAAACTAAATTTTAAAATGTATTCATACAGATTACAAGAAAAATCTGCCTTAAAGCCCCATATACATGCAGAAAGAACACAAGGACTGATTATACTGAAGGTCTTTGTCACGGTTTTCCTTTGCATTAAACCATTCTCTTCACCAAAAAGGATTAACAAGCAGGCATAGGCATTACTATCAGTTTTTAAACATTTCCTAGATGGTTTAAGTCTCAGGGTCTAGAAGAAAGGTCTACACAATGTTACAAATAAACCTGGTAAGAATGTCACGTAACAGGGAATAATGCCTCAGGTGAAGAATCAAACGACAATCAGGGAAGATAAAAAGTGGGGGAAAGGTTCCCCTTACAAAACTTCCCAAAATGCTACCAATAGGTAAAGAAGCCCGGTAGACTTCTTTTATTAAAAGACTTAGGCAAGTCGACATTTTCCCCCTAAAAACCTAAAATTCTTTCTTAGAATCTCAATAATCCTCAGGGCACCTGAGTGGTTCAGTCGGTTTAGCATCCAACTCTTGATTTCAGCTCATATCATGATATCAGAGTTTGTTCCAGAGTTCAAGCACCACATTGGGCCTCACGTTGACCTTGGAATTTTCTCCCCTCCCCTGCCTCTCCCCTCCCCTTCCCCTGTTCGGGTTTTTTCTCTCTCTGAAAATAAGTAAATAAACTTAAAAAAAAACAACAAACAAACAACAACAACAAAAAAAACCAAGAATCTTGGGCGCCCAGGTAGCTCAGTTGGTTAAGCATCTGACTTTGCCTCAGGTCACGATCTTCTGGTTCATGAGTTTGAGCCTCACATAAGGCCATCTGGCATGCTCTCGCTCTCAAAAATAAATAAATATTAAAAAAAAAAAAAAAAAAGACTGAGTAACCCTCATCAACTTTCGAGATTTTTTTAACTTATGAAAATTCTTCTGTTATACATTCATTCACCAAGTATCAAATTACACTACAGATACAGCATCACCTATCAAACTATAGCTGCACCTACAAAGTGTACTTTCAACTTAAAAAACCACTAACCTAATGCACAAGGCTAGAAATCGGGCACACTTATGGGCTATGCTGCGTCCCGCCTCAAAGAAGCATACACGCACAATGTCTGAAAGACATTTTCGTGTTTTTGAAAGCAGGCTCTCATTTCCTTCTTTGGAGCTGCAAAACAATAGCAGATGTTTAGACTCATCTTGAACTTCTACTCATAATCACCAAATAGCTATCATCAGTTGTTAGTAAAATCTTAATTATTAACCTTCCAGGTCCATTCGAATGTACTCCAGCTAACCAACAAAGGGTATCCAACACAAGGCTCTGGGCATGTTCTGTGATTTGGCCATCATCTGCTTTTCTACAAAGAGTGTTAAGAAGCTTCTCGTGAAATTCTGAAAACTGTAACATAGCACATCGTTGCACTCTAAAAAACAGAAGATATAAACACATTAACAACCAAAATAGAACAGTTATGACTAAACCTACCACAACCTGGTTGGTTATTTGAAATCATGAATATCACAATTTAAAACATGTTTTCGAAAATTAAATATTAACAATGGAATGCTGACCTATTAATTTAAGGTTATGGTATTAAAAGGTCAAAACAGCATATAAGCAATACTTCGTTTATAGAAAGTTTTAAAAGAAATTAAGTTTACAATAATGTACTATATTCTGACAAAGAGTGAATAAAACTTCAAATTATATTTATGTCTTTCCTCATTCTACAAATATTATATTCCTGGTATATACCAAGCACTGTACAGATACCTGGGATAAACCAATGAAGTAGAAAGATAATTCATACCCTCATTGAGATTACAAATACTTAAGTGAAATGGAGACCAAACAAAAATTTTCAAGTAAAAGATTTAAAAATTTTATGTGTGGGGTGCCTGGGTGGTTCAGTTTGTTAAGCGTCCAACTTTGGCTCAGTCATGAACTCGAGGTTACTGAGTTCAAGCCCCATGTCGGGCTCTGTGCTAACAGCTCAGAGCCTGGAGCCTGCTTCAGGTTCCGTGACTCCCTGTCTCTCTGCCCCCACCCTGCCCGTCCCCCGCTCACACTTTGTCTCTCACATAAATAAACATAAAATAATTTTTTTTTCCATTTTACGTGTGTGTGTTAACATTTATTAGAATTCATCCTTTGTACATTTATTACCAAGAGAATAGCAGAAGAAGGAAATGAGGTTACCTTTCCTTAGAAATTGAAGTTTTCTTAAATCTTCGAATGGTGACTGAGACCTCTTGCAGTAAGTCACAGCCCCGGAGGTTCTCAGATTTCCGGGCGCTACTTGAATTTTCATTCTTAACGTTAGATGATTTTTCCTAAACATACAAAAACAAATAACTCAATGAACAAACAAATGAAACTAAAAAAGCATTTACCATTTAAATAACGTTTTTTTAAAAAGGAAAATAACTGTATTATGACTATCAAAACAGAAATATCAAATTAAAATGAAAGCTTTTACCCTCATATTCAGTAAATGACTAATTTCCCCCAGTATTTATAACGGGGAAAAAACAAAGTGGCTGTTTTAAAGGCAATAACCCAATGATTATAGATTAGAAAGCCAAAGTCCTGAGTCCAAGTCCCAGCCACAGCACTTAGAAGCGATATGAAATATGACAGCTCCCCATCTCCAAGGTTCACTCACTTTCAATATGAAAAATGGAGATAATAATAGCACCTGCTCTGCCTACCTCAGAGTTATTTTGAGGATTAAATCAGATAAAGTACACAGAAGTCCTTGAAAAATTGGAAGACCTATACAAATATAAGATGATTGGTGTTACTGATATTGCTATTGTTGCTTATGAATTAATGATGATAGAGAAACAAAAATCTCCAGAGTTCAGGAAAATCCAAGATTAGACAATTATGAAGAGACTGCATGGTACACAGCTAGTTGTAGAAAATCAACCTTGAAATTAGGATTTATCTCTAACATTACTCCCCAACTTCTCTTCCTGCATCCTCCCAAATGTTTACCCAAAAAAAAGTGGTGAGTTACCAGTAAAGGACATAGAAACAAACTCTAAAACCTAAATAAAGAGGTATTATGGTCTCAAACAATTATAAAGGGAAATATCTGCTAACAATTAGTCTGCTGAGCATACTTTATAAACGCTTGCTTACAGTTAATTCAAAATAGATTCTTCTTAATTGTATATTTAAAGTCAGTCACTGCAAGGAAAAATTATAAACAAAGTGCCTATTGAAAAATCAATAAAGGGCCATACTACTTCAAGAGTGTGTCAGATCTTGTCCACCATGTCTATAATAGCACTGCTGTAGTTCAAAATGGCACAGCTTCATACCTTGCCTGCTGCAACTTTTGCCAAGAGTGAAGCAAGTGAATAACCCTTGTTACTCTGGTGTTTTAAGGATGGAAGTCTTACTACCGGGCGTATACCACCATTACAGATCTCATCGGTTCCTCTTTCATTTACTGCCTTGACGTGGATTAAAAAGGAACGGTATTTTCCTCCTGCCATACCTAGAGGAGCCAACACAGAATGGGAAAAATAACCAAATCACCAAAAGAACGAATTGTTTTTCACCTTAACAGAGCAAGTTATGTAATTAATTCCACAAATTTTCAAATTATTGAGTCTAATCACTGAATAACCTTCATATGTTGGTAGCAAAATAACAAAAAGCACAGGGACTATACCAACAACAGAAGACAGAAAATTCTGACTAAATGTTACAAACATTTTGCATATCTTTCCCTGGCGAAATGATACATTTTAATAACATTTTGTCAACTATGGGAAAAACACAAAGATAAACTACCTTTCAGTGAGCACCACTGATCGACAATGGAAGGTATCATTCTGTGAATGCATCCGGTCCTCTTACACACACACGCACACAGACATACGCACATATACACGAGCACAAAAAGCACAGGCTTTGGCGTCACGACCTGGGTCTGAATAATGGCTCAGTTATTTATTAGACATGTGCCCGATAATCTCCTGTGGTTCAGTTCCTTCAAATGTAAAATGGGAATAAGGGTACCTACTTCAAAAGTACCTAAAACACAATTGTGCATGGCACAAAGAGAGCACTCAATAAATACTGGTCGTTACTTTCACCATTACATTTTGCTTTTTTTTTTTTTTTTTTTTTAATTTATTTTTGGGACAGAGAGAGACAGAGCATGAATGGGGGAGGGGCAGAGAGAGAGGGAGACACAGAATCGGAAACAGGCTCCAGGCTCTGAGCCATCAGCCCAGAGCCCGACGCGGGGCTCGAACTCACGGACCGCGAGATCGTGACCTGGCTGAAGTCGGATGCTTAACCGACTGTGCCACCCAGGCGCCCCAACATTTTGCTTCCTTTTAACTAAACTGAGATCATACCACACAATCCATATGTAAAATATACTGCAAAAATAACCTCAAATTAATACACTCACCAGTAAACCATCAGCCTATTGTTATCTCACAGGTATTAAATCCTTCTGTAATTACAAAAGCTACCTTTGTTGTTTTCCACTGATCCACCTGCCTACTGTGCTAACATTACACTGTTATAATCTTATTGTTGTGTTATTACTCTTTGTTTTAGTATCTGACAAGACCCTCCCTCTCTGTTTTCTTTTTCCAAACCTCTTTGACCCAGATCTTCCTCTTACTCTAAAAATTTAGCAATCATTTTCTCCAGTACCAAAGATTTCTGGAGAATTTGGAAAGGAAAAAAAAACCATCTTCAGTAAATTCTAGGAAAGTTAACACTTTTAAATTTAGTCTTTTGAAATACATGTCATATAATTCCACCCTCCATTTTGTCAAAGCCAACATCTTTATATTCATATACAAATTTACGTTTCACAGTCTCATTCAACAAAAGTTAAGTTATACTCTCAGCAATACAAGAGATCTTATTAGTCTTGCTCACTGCTGTACCCCAGCACATAGCATAACACACCACAGGATGTCATAAACTTAATGAATGAATGAGCTGTAGTCAAGAGAGCACATTAAAACTCGTATACAACACATACTATGCATCTAACGGTAAATGTGTAAATGTGGACAGCTATTATGAAGGGAATGTACACAAATGAAAACCGTTGTTATTTAGGTGGTGAGGTACTTTCTGGCTTGAGGAAGGATCACCACATCCCATCCCACATCCAAACTTACTTTAATAATCAAGGTAGGTACTTTGTTGGCTTTTTTAATTTACTGGGAAATGAAGGCTGATATATAAACATCCTACTACTGTAATATCTATCATCTACATAAGAGCCAATTACTTTTAAATACACATTAATTAAAATGTGTATATGTGAGAAACTCAATAATTACATCTGATGTTATCAAAACTCTTCTATAAAAACCCTCAAGAGGAAATATTACAACAATAAAAATAAATAAATAAAATACAACAAATCAAGACAGAAAACTCTAAGTTGACGGGAAAGGCAACCATGCCAGAACATGTCACCTGGTTACTCAAAAAAGCTCTGCTATATCACACTAAGTCTGCAAATATTCATTTTTTTATGCTTTCTCAAAAAGTACTGAAACCTCCAAAACACAGAAAGTAGTATCAGAGTCACTTCTGAGAAGAAGGGACCTCAGTTATCAGGAAACTGGTGCAACTATTAATGCAAATCCCAAACAAAAAAGTATCTTAGTTTTGTGAGACCAGTTTAAAAAAATCTATTTCACATTTGTGGCATTATCTATCCTGCTTTTGTAAAATATGTTACTTCACCTTTAACAAGTTTGGGGCTTGTTAATGTCAACATCCCAGCATGCCCTGAGAGATCAAGGCCACTAGCAAGCCATACTGGTCCACACAGAATGTCTTCTTTGTGATCTTCTAAAAATGGACACAATCTAAGACCTAAAAAGAAAAAAAACATCATTTTCTTTTAAATTAGCTTAGAATTTAAAAATAAGTAATAAGCAAATATCTATCCCATTTATGATACCACCACACAATATACCATAATTCGAATGTGTTCAAGTAAGAATTCACTATCATGCTAAGGAAATATAGTCAAAGATCTGATATATTTTCACATATCTGACATATGTTGCTTTCCATTCCCATATTATTTACATTCACCTTGATTTTCCAAAAATATTATAAAACCATGACATGATTTTAAATCTTGGGATATTAAAAAACAAGAATGCAAGTATTAGCGCAGCTGTGTTCACAAAGATGAGCTGAAAGTTAAAGCATATTGCCAAAGCGGAATTACAGGTTATTTTTTAATTGTATTTTTAAAACCATGTTTTTGCAAGCCATAAGGAAATCTTTGCCCAACATGATGCATTTTGGATCACTATTCCTTTTACTGTCATGGACAACAGCTCTGTAATTTCACTCACACTGTGATTCCTCTACATCCATGTGCTGCATTTCTTCATTCAAATCAACCAGGGACGGTTTCCCATTTTGTTCCACTTCAATGTTAAGAGCTGGAGACAAAGGAAAGGTGATCTGCCTATCTACTGCTGTTTCTAGAGGATAAAAATATTAGTAAACTTAATTTTGCTTAATATCAATAATTTATGTGCCTGAAATTCTAAAACCTTGTTATATTGGGAACTACTGTGATTTTTATCACAGATGCTACAAAATGGTTGTCAGAAGAAGAAAAAAATTAGGTCCCATTGTTTCATACACTATTCTCTCTTTTAATGGAATTCAATATTCACCTGAGAAATAATGTGCTAGCAACTAAACTAAAAGTTCATACCCTAGGCTGCAGAGTACAAACACCTGCAAAGTTTTCAAAACACCAGTGCCTAAATCCTAGACCCAATTAAAATAGAATCTGTCATGATTCAAAAAAATGCACCCCCCCCACACACACACACGTACATATGTATTTTTGAAAATAAGGAATTTTTCGTGTTTCATTGTTTCTACCCCCTGGTGTAAAGCAGCCATGTGATATGGTAATATGAAATTATCTCCAGCCTTTTAAATTAACCGATTAAGCAGTAAACACCAGACAGTAATGTCTAGTTCCCAACATGTTACATGTGTACAATCTATTCAACGAACTCAAAATACCAAAGTCTGAACTTGTAAAAAAAAGCAAATAAAGTTGGGTGTATTTCTGGCATTATGTGGAAGGCTGAGTTTCACCAATAGTCTTAAGAGTATATGACTTCATTAACAAAGTTCTTTTCCCAATTGGGTCTCCACGTAGGAAGAAACACATGTAAGTCTAGTAGTGATGAAAGTGAAACTAATTTAGAAAGGAACTAACTGAATTTCCCAAATAGCATAATTACATTATTCCGGTTTATGCATTTCCATACAATACTGAACTACCAAAAACCTCTAAAATGTTCTAGAAGTAACTTTTTCTAAAATAAAACGACCAGGAGCAGAGCAGAAAACAAATATGGGGGTAGGGGAGAGAGCAGAGAGGAGGCAGGGGAGGGATATGAAACCTAGACAGTCAAGTTGAAAATCAGTTTGTTTGTTTTTTAAAGAAATAAACTGCAAAATCTTCAAATATAAATTCTGATTCATTCTTACCATTGACTTTCCCTAAGCCCGGAGCTTTATTTTTCAGCAGTGTCACTTGTATCTGCGGAATATTGGTGATGTTTGAGTTCAAAACAAATTTGAAGTCCACATGTCCAACCATACAGGCTTTAGGTAGAACCAATTCAAACACATGTTCATCCCAGCTATTGCTGTCAAATAAGGGGGGAAATGCTAAATACAGCAAAAATCTTTCGCTGACCAAAACCACATTGTCATTAACACTTTTCATATTCTTGGATTTGCAGCCTCCAACAAAACTCAGTGCCTCTCAATGGGATCAAGAGAGAAGACAAGCAGCTCCCAAAAGAGAGGTTAATCTTAGCGCAATAATTGATCTTACCTTAGAAAGTGACACCTACCCTGTGAACTGAACATTGCAATAAACCCTGTTTCTTACACTACGGAGCATTATGCATCAGAATTGTCTGCAGATTCCTGGGCCCCACCCGAAATCTATGAGTGGGGTCCCAGGAATCTGCATTTTAAAACAAGAACTTCTTGGGGCGTGTGGGTGGCTCAGTCAGTTAAGTGTCTGACTCTTGGCCTTGGCTTAGGTCATGATCTCACGGTCTGTGGGATCGAGCCCCAACACCACGCTCTGCGCTGACAGCTTACTGTCTTTCTATCCCCACTAGGATAGAAATTCCAGCGACAACCATATTACTAGTGTCTACAGGAGAGACTGCACAAAGCAACCATTTATCTATCTAGTAAATCAACTTGTGAACTGAGTGACCAAACTAATTGCAATGGTGGATTACTCTATTTTATCCTACAACTAAGAATATAGAAATTTCCAAAATTAAGGTGACAAATGAAAAGAAAAAAGTTATTAATAGAAAAAGTTAAGAGAAACAATATATTTAAGAATTTTATGTTGCCTCTAACAAATATATAATGTAGACTTAAAATTTAATACCCTGAAACAATGTTTTACCTGTCAGTCTGTAGTTTCCAAGTTCTAGTATGCTGAGCAGCATCTCCGTGGTGTTGCTGATGTAAATGTTGAGGATGCCTCCTTTGCTGCTGTTCTTGCTGAACTTCTACCCAGCATGGAGGAACAGTGGCTGAAAACCGTGGGGTCAAAGTCTCAAAGCGGGTTAGCTCCACTAGAGATGTCAGGATGTCAAGGGTGAATGGCTGGTCCACCAATAAATCAACTCCTTAACAACAGTAAATATTGAATTTGAAATAGGTTTTTAAAACAAAGTAGTTTTAATCTGTGTTTTCTGTCTAATCAATTACAACAACTGCAAAATATCCTGAAAGGTGTTATATATATACATATATATATACACATATACGTGTATATGTACATACACGTGTGTGTGTGTGTATATATATATGTATGTGTGTGTGTATATATATATATATATTTTTTTTTTTTTAATTTTTCAGGAAGACGGAGACAGGTCAAATAGAGGAGGGGCAGAGAGAGAGAGAGGAAGAGAGAAAATCCCAAGCAGGGTCTGCGCTGCCAGCAAAGAGCCAGACATGGGGCTCAAACTCACGAAACTGTGAGATCAGGATTTGAGCCAAAACCAAGAGTTGGACACTTAACCAAATGAGCCACCCAGGTGCCTCTCTTGAGAGTTATTAATGAGAGCTAAGAGATCTACAGGCAAATGAATACACTAGCACTGACTACATAATGGCCACAATGAAAATCCACTTGAATATTTTAGATTACAGACAGGGTACCTCTTACTGGACAAACCCAAACTCAACCTGTTAGAAGAGCCTTGACTGGGGTGCCTGGGCGGCTCAGTCGGTTGAGCATCCAACTCTTGATATCAGCTCAAGTCATGACCCCAGGGCTGTGGGATCAAGCCATGAGTTGGGCTCTGTGCTGAGCACAGAGTCTGCTTAAGATATTCTCTCTCTCTCTCTCTCTCTCTCTCTCTCTCTCTCTCTCTCTCGCTTCCCCCTTCTAGCCTTCTCCCCTGCTTGTGTGTTCTCTCAAAAATAAAGAGAAAAAATAGTCCTGACTGAGCTCTAACCAGCCCTAAGTTAATAAGGGCAACAAAAGTAGTGCTGAAAGGCAAGCCAAATCTGTATCAAACCAATAAACAACTTTTAGACTTTGTTATTTACAAAACAAAATGCTAAGCATCAGTAAGTACATAACATCTGCCTTTTTTTACTTCATAAAAAAGTAATTTTAAAAAGGCAAAGCTATACTGATGGCAAATAAATACTTACAAGCTAAAAGCTTAGGGAATAAAATGTGTTAAGAGCTAAGGGTAAAACATTAACAGCACTAACAGCATTAACTGTGGAAGCACAAAGAAGAGTTTAGGGTAACATGTAAACAGCATGAAATGGAATCATATACTTAAGAAATCATGAAAAATTTATTGTAGCTAAACACAGAGAATAAAATTATAGAGTTACTTCAAAGAAGTCCACAAAGCAAATTAGAATTTCAACAGGAGTAACATGTTAGCATTACTTTTTCTGAAAAAGCAGCTCTGGAGGGCAGTATAGAAAGAACATAGATAGGAGAAGACGTACGAACAACAAACAAAAACAAACCTGTGTAATGATGCACAATGGGGCAATAAAAATCTGAATATCGTGCCCCAGGGAGAGAGTATTTTTTTAG
The DNA here is from genome assembly GCF_022837055.1 of Prionailurus viverrinus. NCBI lineage: Eukaryota > Metazoa > Chordata > Mammalia > Carnivora > Felidae > Prionailurus > Prionailurus viverrinus. The sequence continues at coordinate 114,763,679 of NC_062563.1, forward strand.
CTTTTCAATTCCAGTAGTGATATTAGTAATATTAGCCACTCCATTGATTTTATACTCACTTAATGAACTCCTCTATTTCATGCTATTTCCCTCCCTAACTACACCAAAAGCTCCTTAATGGCCAAAATTGTGTTTTTGCCTCTTAGGTGACATGGCCAATATTGGCCAACCTACCACAGGTGAAAAAGCATTTTTTTATTTTAATGTTTACAACAATTTCTAACTACAGAAAAAAACAGTGATATATAATAAACAAAATCAAGCCTAGTAAAAGAATGGCAACCAGGAAATGAATTCCCTCAACTAAGTAACCAACAGTTGACTGTAAAAACTGAAAGAATGTTTAAGATTATTTAAGTAAGAATCAGAAACCTTTGAACATCACAAGAATTTCTGTTTTAAGAGTCATTTAAAAACTCAGTATCATACCTGAAATGCCAGGACTTGAAGGATTTGATAAAGGTTTGGAACCTTCTGAAGATGGTTCTATTCCTTTAGAAAGAGCTCCATCCACTAGTATATCAGCTTCATCAATATCGTCACAAGCTCCTCCAATTTGGAGAAAATGAAGCTCACCGCCTACAGTGTAGTAAAATGTTATCAACAAAGGCACACAGAGTATGGGTAAACATACAAGTGCACACTACATAGGTAAGAAACTTAACTTAGAATCATTCAACAGGCAGATAAAGGGGGCTGCCAAAGTGACATATCTCCCAGAATTTAGAAATTAAGTTGACAAGGCACTTCAAAATGAAAATTTAATAAAGAAAATGGCAAACACATAAACATATATGAAAACAGTTATTTACCTAGTACTAACTACATGTAAAACACTACCTTAAATGCTTAAAAATTCATTTAATCTTCACAAAAACCCTTGAGATAAGGACTATTACTGTGACCACTTTACAGATAAGGAAACTGATACACCAGCTCTGTATCACAGAAGTAACGAAAACAGTCTTAATTTTTTGAAGTATTCATAATGAAATAAATTCAATTTCTATTTTTTATATCTCTCACATAAAAAAACTGAAAGCAAACTTAGCAAATATTTAAGACAAAAATCAATGGATAAAAGTATATTCTAACAAAAGTATTTAGAGATTCACTTCCACCATGACAGAACAGAGAATAAGGAAGATGATAAATCCACTTCCTGAAAACCAACTACAAAGCTAGACAAAACTGTCCTTCAACCAGGGTGGGTGGGGCAAGCCATGAAAACCAGAAGGACTGCTACTGCAGAGAGGAAAGCTGTCAGTTTAAAGGGCTCAGTCGCAACAAAAATGAGGTGTATCAGCTCTGCTACCTGAAGTCAAGACCCTGTCTGGAGCAAGCAAAGCACTTAATAGAAAGTTGTAAGAAGTGAAAAGAAACATAGGGGGCTTGGTAAACTCTCCACATACTACACAAGGATCAGAGGTTGTACACATGTGTAGCAAAACCAGACCCAGCCCAAGCTATCCATATATTCTCAGTTAACTAAGTCCCATGCATATGCAGAAAAGATGTGAGAGGGTATAACATAAAATAAAAACAAAGAAAACAAAAGCCAAGGCACACCTGGATACAGACTTACTGGTGAGGATACTTAGGCACAATCACTTATCAAAATCTTTGGCTGACCACTAAGCCACGTGGACACAGAGGAAACAAACGAATAATTTAAAAATTAAAACCAGGGGGGTAAAATGACGAGACATATGACTGCAAGACTGAAAAGAAACAAATTACAGAAATATAGTCCTGGTGGGTTAGCAAACAAACAAAGCAACAACAACCTCCAAAGTGGGGGGAATCAGAATCCAGAATTCTACAATGTTATTTAAAACGTTCAGTATTAAATTAAGAATTGTAAGACATGTGAATAAAGAGTGACCCATGCCTAAGGAAAACAAAATCACTGAGAAATATCTCTGAGTTCCCAAGATTTAGATTTGGCAGACAAGGACTTCAAAGAAGCCACTGTGAATATTTTTACAGAATAACAGGAAATCAGGTATGGAGAATTACAGGAACAAATGGTGGAAATGACTCAACAAGTGAAGAATCTCAACAACAAAAAATTATTTTAAAGAACAAAAGGGAAATTCTGGAGTTGAAACATAAAATTCCTAAAACGAAAAGTTCACCAGAGAGACTCAAAGCAGATTTGAGATGGCAGAAGGAATCATAAAGTAAAAACTGAGTATAACTAATTAGCCAATCTGATTAAAAGAAAAAGATTTTTTTTAAGTGAAAATCATCTCAGATACATAGGACAGATCGAGTATAAGAGGGTACACGTAATGGGAATTCCAGAAAAAAGAGAAGAGAACAAGGCAAGGGGAAACTGATGAAATACTGGGAAAAAACTCCCAAATTTGAAGAAAAACATTACACTGCAAATCCAACCAATTCAATGAACTTCAAGTAGGAGAAATACAAAGAGATTCACAGATACCTATGTTATAGTCAAACTGCTCCAAGTTACTCAATGAGAAAATCTTAAATGCAACAAGTTAAATATGACTCATCAGGTGGAATAACTACGATGCAAAATGAAACAAGTGCAGAAATAGTCAACCAATAACTCTACATTCAGTACTACCCTCAATGATGAAAGAAAACAATACCAAATTTACACACACACACACACACAGGTACCAGAAATGATAAGGTGGTAAACACAATGTATATTTTTTCTCATTTCTTTGAAAACTTTTTCCAAAGACAAAGATGGTAGAAAACAACTTTTTGGTTGGGTTTATAACTTATCTAAATGTAAAATATATAAAACCATAGTGGCACAAGAGGACAAGAGAAAAAAAGATCAAAGTATATTTTACTAGAATTAAGTAATTAGCATTATTCTAAAGTAGACTGTGACAAATTAAATCACTAAGAACAGAACTCCAGAAAAAGTATTTAAAAAACAATATATAAACAAAGGCAGCAGTAACGTCACACCAAACAGCTGAGTGGGAAGTTCTAGGTAGGGAGCTCTAGAGGTCAGCTACTGAACTAGAAAGAGTGACTGAGAAATCAACTATTTCCGAACTCTGTAACCCAACCAGAAACAGCAATCAGAGGATGCTTCATAAAAGGAAAGGCTGCTGATCTTCCCTGAAAGTAGAACCCACTGCCACCCCCCATTCCTCAGCCCTGTGCCAGCCATGGGGAAAGTGGCCCACACTTCTGGAGTGGCTGGCTGGTGGCAGGGTGGCCAGTAGTGACCTTATTTCACTTGTTTCACATACAGGTATATGTATGTGTATGTATATTCTATTTGTGAACTTTAATCAAACACAGCCGCATCAAATCTACCTTTAAGTACATTATTACTATTTGAAATTAACTTACAACATTAGTTATAGATTTTAATCAAAAGGTTCAATAATTCTCCATGAGACAACGAGTTTTATGTTATCTGAATATACTCTTAGGACAGTGTCATGTCCATCTGATTCAGTCTGCAAACCTTTTTACAAATTTTACAACTGCTTTATGGACTGTCCTATACATTTTAACACATCAACTTTTCTTTCCTCTTTTTTGTTACTAATTTTTCAAATGCATCTTCATCAGTTAATCCTTGAAGAACTAGGGGATAATTTTCAAAGTGATTAATTTCGCAGGCTTCTTCTTGTCCTTCGATTCATCTGGATAAGTTCTCTCTCACATGAGATCAATTCCTAGAACTTTTCATTATCCAAACTCCAAGAACACATTAACCTGTTTAAACACTACTTCTCCTCTGACTCACCAAAAGCAAATCTCATCAAATAATTAAAATCATTAAACCCTGACTGCATTTCTGGAAAATATTAGTATCTTACACAGATGTGCCCTGGGGCAGGGTCACTCAGGTTTCAAATCCACTCTGGATGGCCTATGGCAAAGTAAAATTGTTTTCATTTTTAAAATCTTTCACATTCAAAGATTCCAAAAGCCTCAATGTACAAGACTTTGGCTTTTGTTACATTCTGGCAATATAATGTAGTTTAAGCACCCGGACAACAGATACCCCAGGTATGAATGCTGACTCTGTCATTTATTAGCTCTGTGACTTAGGCAAGTTACTTAACCTCTCTTTCCTTCAGTTTCCTTATCTGTAAAATGGAGACAGTAATTGTATATACCTCATAAAGTTGGCCCGATGACTAAATAAATTAACAGAAGTAAAGTTCTCACAACAGTGAACAGGCACATACGTAATCAATGAATTCAAGTTATCCTTCATACCACATAGTATTTTAATGATTTTTCTAAACGTTATTAACTCTAATTCAAAGTTTTATTGAAGTTATTCTGCATTGCTCATTTTTTAAATTAATCTATTTGGATTTTGATGTTATATCAAGATTTTTCTTTCCCTTATTTCACTAGATGTATTCCAAACAAGGCAATCTGAATGAACCACTATATTCACCACTACCCTTTTTGGCCAAACTCTTGGAATCTTTATGAAAGTGAGGAAAAACTCAGGTTACTTCCTCCCAAGAACCACAAGTGAGATGGATAACTTCCTCACACCCAGTTCCTCTCTGAAGCACCGGTTACAGTTACCTGGGTTTCAAACATCTCCTGGCCCTAAACTCCTACTACACTATCAATAAGACTATTCATTGTGCCTATTATGATCAGCAATCCTTTTCAAAAACGGCTTTATCTTTCCAACTTAAAATATATAAAATAAGAAAGGAGAAGGGAAAATGCACACTGTTTGTTACTCTGTATGGGGCCTCAGATGTTGCAAAACTGATTTAACTATCAGCCAAAGGTTGGGAGTAAATCAGACAAGGAAAGTTTATTTGGCAAAACTAGTAATTTGTTAAATATTTTTATTTCAGGAGGAAATAATGACCAGTATATGCTCTATGCCAAAAACTGTACATACATTATCTCATTTAATTCTAAGAAGCCTAAAAACAGGCCTTCTGATCCTCATTTATAAATACACAAAGGTTTACTGAGTTCAAAGTAACTTGCCCAAGGCCACAAATTTGAGCAGATGCAGAGTCAGGACTCACAGAAACAACAGCAGGTTATTTTCTTGAGGTTAAAGCAGAGAAGATACTTTGAGAGACTTATTAACTTATTTACAATTAGAATCCTAACCTAGGGCAGTAGAAAAAAGTTTTAAAATGTTAAAACAGTAGAAAGATTTACCACTTCATTCTAAAAAAAAAACATATTCCACTGCATCTATATGGATCTAAAATTCATACTAGGTATGCACATAAGTGAATGCCACATACACAGATTTTATAAGATTTGTAGAAGAACCAAACAAACCCATCTGCTTACCTTTGGTGCATGCACACAGCCTGTCTGTACCCGAGCAGTAAATGACAGAAACAAATGTGTCCTGTTCTTCAGTGCCCTCCTTTTTGGGAGGTTCCACTTTGGCCAAAATTTCAAAATTTGAAAGATCTAATATTTTTACATATCCTCCCTGAGTGGTTATTACCAGGTGTCCAAGAGTAGAAACATCAGCCTTTTTTTCTCTTTCAATGCCATTCTTTGAGGTTAACTGCATTTCCTCAACAGGCTCCTCACAGTCATCTTCTCGATTATCCAATATATCTGGTGGAAGCAAAATGAGCGAGGTAATTGTGTCCTGGGGGTCTTTGATATGTTGGATTTTTATTGGCTCCTCTTCTAAAGTCACTATCCGAGTGGCGTAATTCATTTTATAAAGTATTAAATATCCACCACTAACGTTCCTCTGCTCAGGCTGAATTATCAAAGGAGTCTGTACGTCTGCTGGTGATTCATGTTGGATTACACTAATATTTGCACCATTCACTACAGCAAGATTTGATTCCAGCTCGCCTTTCCGTCTATTACATAGTGCAGAGTTTAATTTATTTAAATTATTCAAGGCCTCTACTTGATTTATTGCACTCAAGGATTCAACAGGGCATGTCCGTAGTCCTACCAACAAATGAATTCCATCAGCACAAGGAGTTATGGAGTCTATACAAAGATTCTCCTCCTCTGCAAACTTTGGCAGCCTCAAGCACTGAACCAAAGTCCCAGGCTTGGGAAACACAGAGTTCCACTTCTCAGAATCTGGAGAGGTAAGGTTGGCTGCTGCATCTGCAAATTGCTGAATATAAGTCACAGGAGGATCCTGCAACAACAACTGCTCCTGACTATCCAGCTCCATTTCAATAATCTGTGGAACTGTAAAACCATCATCGTGCAAACTTTTACTCATTATATTGTTCATCTGTGAAAATATTTTTCCTGCTTTCTCATCAGATTCCTTGATACTATAAAGAAGCAAAATGGGTAAAGTCCTCCTTACCAGAGGAGAATTTAATTCTGAATTAGTACAGGACTCATTGTCAGTTGACCCTTGTTCTGATATACTTTCACCCTGAGTTCTGCTTAAACCATCCAGTGACCTGTGAGAATTACTACTAATGGGTGAGGTAGCAGGAGATTTATATGTTAATAAACCTCCAGCTAATAAACAAGGAAAGGGAATGTTGTGTTGTTCCTGGTGCTTTTCCTTTATCTTTTCACTCTTAGAGTTTGTTAAGCAAGGATTTGCCCCAAGTTCTTCAAGATCCTTAACAGTATCTTCAAGCACATTTGCAACAATCTCCCACTGGAGTTTTTCAGGCTGCTGGAGAATGCTGAGTGCTGTTATATCAAGGCTCACTTCCATGGCTTCCTTCTGTGATGTGTGCCCTTTGAAAAGGAACAATATTCATTAGAATTGGCCTTGAGAATGCAAATCAAAAATCTTTAGTAGGGGCACCTGGGTGGTTCAGCTGGTTAAGCGTTTGACATCAGCTCAGGACATGATCTCGTGGTTCATGGGTTCAAGCCCCACCTCGGGCTCTCTGCTGTCAGCACAGACCCTGCTTCTGATCCACTGTCTCCCTCTCTCTGTCCCTCCCCTGCCTCAAACTCGCTTTCTCTCTCAAACATAAATATTTTAAAAAAAGAAAAAATCTTTAGTATATGGGGCACCTAGGTGACTTGGTTAAGTGTTCAACTCTTGGTTTCAGCTCAGATCATGATCTCACGGTTCGTGAGTTACATACAGCCCCATGTCGGGCTAAGCACGGACAGTGCTGAGCCTGCTTGGGATTCTCTTCCTCCCTCTCTCTGTGCCCCTCCCCTGCTCACTCACTCTCTCTCTCTCAAAATAAATAAACTTAAAAAAAATCTTTACTATAATGCTTTCATTAATTTTCTTTTTTTACACATCTAATCAGTGCATTATAATTACATAAGTGGAAGATTTTTAAGTATTTAAAGGGAAGTTAACCAAATCCGATATAAATTTACTGAGGAAAACCACTGAGGCCATTTAAGAGAGTCAAAATCATTTTCAAGTCAGAATATATTCTCCTGACAATGTAAGCAAACCTTCCTCCCTTTTTAATTTAGGAGAATGGTTAAAGAATGGAGACATTATTGGTATCAAAATAATACGAGTTCTGCCCTTCAATTCTAAACCAAAAAACACTGCATACCATTATAACTGTCACTTAATCACTTTATAGAATATCCACGAAGTGTTATTATAGGGTCAGTTCCTTCTCCTTTACCATTTAAAAGGAGTCATAGCATCCTCTACTCTCTCCCACCCTACCATGCTAATTATCAGTTGATTATCATAGTACACAATGTAACTCTAAGCTCAGCTTAGAAAAAAATTATAGCTACGAAGAAAAAGTTCCAAAAATATGTCATTTTAAAGAGAAGCATAAATGTCTTCTGTGTTATCTGCTAATTTATACTATGTTTAGAGTCAACTACATTACCCCTTAATGAATGACGTTTTGTGTACTGTGTGCTCTTCAAGCTGCCCCCTTATAAAGAGCACAAAAGTCATTTCTCAGTCTCAACACTCCAAACATGCCATGTCTCTGTACACACAACCCTGTAAGAGAGGTCACTCAACCCTTAAACCAGATATAATCTCTTGATACTGAACTGAAAGTCTGAACCAATCTGCTTTTTTCTCACTTGCAAAAAATACTATCAGTCAGGCGACAACATTATTAGCAACAATAACAGCTAAATATTTATGACAAAGAAAAAAAACAGTGGAACTGGCTTTATAAATTTAGATAAGAATACAAAAGAGTAAAGGAAATAAATACAAAATAATCAAGGAAACTTGCATGAAAATTTGAAAGCTGCCCAAGTAAAAGAACATGCAAGTGAGATTCATGGAACATCATACACTTAACACTGAAAGTTCTGTTCACACCATTTCTGTTACTAAATCATCTACTACTTCTCCAAAATGCTCAGTGACAGCTTTATCTATTATTTCCCATTTTCTGAGGATAATCTTCTCACTTCAAATAATGTCACTTTTATGACCTAAAAATGAAACCATTTCTAGTTAAACAGAAGAAAATTGATTATACACTCAGCAATTTAATTGTCCTAATGGAACTGTTCATTTATTTAACCACTCATTTGGCTACAGTCATATGCAGTCTGTCCATATTGCCATGTATTAAGTCTAATTTAGATGTGAATTTAGATTTGAAATTAAAAGTTGACAGTAAGATTCTGATAACATGTAGTACGCTATAACCAATCTTGAGGATGCTCAACTATTAACTGAACTAAACTGAAACTTTTTAAATTATTTATTTTAAGTTATGGTCAGAAATCTATTTTAGTTTGTCTATCTACAGAGACATAGAAACAAAATAACCATAATTTACATACATTAACACACATTTAAGAAATAGAAGGTGGGAGGCACCTGGGTGGCTCAGTCAGTTAAGTGTCCGACTTCAGCTCAGGTCATGATCTCACGGTTCGTGAGTTCCAGCCCCGCGTCAGGTTCTGTGCTGACGGCTCAGAGCCTGGAGCTTGCTTTGCATTCTGTGTCTCCCTCTTTCTCTGCCCCTCCCTCACCCATGCTCGCTCGCTCGCTCTCTCTCAAAAATAAAAACACTAAAAAAAATAGAAGGTGGGACTATTAATAAAGAAAGGCAATACAAGAAGTGGCATTATTACTCTGCTTCTTCCCAACTACTTAAGCATTCTATTTCAAAAGACTGACAAAGCACAGTAACAACTGTTAGTACAGTAAGAAAATCTGTTATCTCATCTCATAAATTCTCAAACCTACTGGACTGCCAAACAAGTGTTTATACTATACACCTACAAATAGACTGCAATACAATATTGTCCTGATAATCATTTTGGGAAACCAACAGTTCTATATGCCAAACCTCCTGAGGGTAGCAATGAGGTTTTACCTAAGTATTTTTCTAAAACTATCAAATTTCAGTTTGAACTCCTCTTCAATCTCCTGTCACACACTCTTCCCACTCTTTACAAGAAGCAATATATCCTTACTACTATTACCTATATCCTCGGTAATATTGCCCAAAGGCCAAACTTTTCTCTCTGACATCATCTAGATAACTTCAAAAGTCATAACCTTCACATGAAAACAGGTAAAAGTCTCTTAGTCTCCATCACATTTTTGAAATTAAGAAATACATTCCACAATTCTTCAGACCACATCATTCACTTTGATGGGAATCATCTAAAGTTGGTAAATGTTAAGTTTTGAAATAGCATCTATGACTTATTTTAGATACCTCAGGAAAAGAACACATCTTCTGTTCATATCACAAGCTTCCATAAACTCACCAATAATCTTTCAATATAATAAAATTAACTTAGAAGATACAGTTATCCCCCCTCCATAGGCGGGGGATATGTTCCAAGATCCCCAGTGCACACCTGAAACTGTGGATACTATCGAACCCTATATATATTTTACATTTTATTCATATACATACATATGATAAAGTGTAATTTACAAAAGAGGCACACTAAGAGATTAACAGCAACAGCTAATAATAAAATAGAACAATTATAATAATATCCTGTAATAAAAGTTATGTCAATGTGGTCCCCCTCAAAATATCTTACTATACTGTACTCACTCTTCTTGTGATGATGTGAGATAAAATGCCTACATGAGGAGATGATAAAATGCCTGTGGGAGGAGATGAAGTGAGGTGAATGACATAGGCACTGTCTCGTAGCATTATGGTACTACTGACCTTCTGACCACGTCAGAAGGAAGGTCGTCTGCTTCAAGATGGACCACAGGTAACTGAAACCATGGAAAGCAAAACCACAAGTAGGAGGGAGGGGACTACTGTACATATTTTCCTACAAATGAATTAACTAGTTATAAATCCTACAAGGAGGGAATTAAAAATTTTGAACCAGAAGGATTTTTTTCTCTTACCATAGCTACCTTTTAATACTACATATGGACAACAATCCCAACCCTAAATGAGGTATCATAGAGAAAGTCAACAAAAATACATGGTGACTTTCTCAGATACTGGAAAGTGAGGTAAACAGGACTATAGTATCTAAAGGAAGTGTGAAAGAGCAACTAGGCATAGATGAAACAGATAAAAGTAGAAAAGGGAAAAGGAAACAGACCAAAGAGACATTATAATTACAAAAATACCTACTGAGATCCTTAGACCCAGAGAAAAGAACAAAGCTACAGCATACAAAGGAAAGGTTATGGTTAGAATCAAAAACTTTGAGAGTAGAAAAAGGAAAATTTAGTTCAAACACTTCACTTTTCAAAGGAAAAACTAAGGCCCAGAGAGTTTGACTTGACAAGACACAAGAGTTAGTAGAAGGGTTCAAGTTCTAAACAGGTCTCCAGGTGACCTGTGACCAGTTTATTATTTTTATCAGATTAAGAAAATGCAATTGTAGCTCTTTTCTGTTTTTACAAAAGGACAACAAAATGGGAAAACAGCACTATCTTCATCAAACCAAATTTTTTTTTGATGAATCTATTTTTCAAGAGCTAATGATACAATTGTATATCATTCAGGACATTTCCCTACTTTAAACATTTTTTTTCATTGCTACGAACTACCTCAAAAGACAAGTTAGATTTAACCCCAAATCCACCCCAAGGTGTAGCATTGTATGGGGGCTTTAAAAAATTTTCATGACAATTTAGAATTTAGCAAGCACTCGCCATTCTATAATTACTCGAATTTTTGACAACTGTTCTATACAAAGCTGTGTCTCTTCCACACAAGTTACACATATCCTTAGTTCATAAGATTTGACATTACAAAACAGCCACAATTTAATAAGTCACTTTTTAAAAATACTGGGTGCTTCCCAGGTTCTATGCTTTATTTTTATATGCTATATCTATATTTTTATCTTAATCAGTCCCCAAAACTCTAAACAGATGTTAACATAATTCTTTTATGTATTATTATTTATTAGGAAATGCTTTCAGCCTATAATAAATAACAGAGTTAGAATTTGAATTCTGATATAGAAAAATTATTATTTTTTTTTTTAATTTTTTTTTTCAACATTTATTTATTTTTGGGACAGAGAGAGACAGAGCATGAACGGGGGAGGGGCAGAGAGAGAGGGAGACACAGAATGGGAAACAGGCTCCAGGCTCTGAGCCATCAGCCCAGAGCCCGACGCGGGGCTCGAACTCACGGACCGCGAGATCGTGACCTGGCTGAAGTCGGACGCTTAACCGACTGCGCCACCCAGGCGCCCCTAGAAAAATTATTTTAAGATGTACTATTAATTAGCCTTGCCTATTATATAAAAAACTACATTAAAATGCAAAGTACAGTCTTTCACCCTAATATGTCATAAGATAATGAGAAAGGCAGCACTTACTCGATTGCCTTAATGTCTATGATTTTATATTTTAAAATATATTTTAAAATTTATTCTCTATTCATCTGTTTTATTTTGGGAATAAAGAATCTTAATTTCAGTATTACTTTTATATAACCACAGAATAAATTATGCAAATAAACTGAACACATTCTGTCTTAATGTCAATTCCTTGACATCTATGACAAAACTTCAGTGGAACTATCACTTCAGGAGTGCCTGGTGGTTCAGTCGGTTGGGCGTCTGACTTAGCTCAGGTCATGACCTCACAGTTTGTGAGTTCAAACCCTGCATCGGGCTCTGTGCTGACAGCTCAGAGCCTCTGCCCCTCCCCCACTCATGCTTGCTTGCACGCCTGCGCTCTCTCTCTCTCTCTCAAAATAAACAAACATTAAAAATAAAAATCACTTCAATCTGTTTGGCTTGAATATGTACCATTTAAAATATAAGTATGGGACTCCATATATACTAATTCAAGACCTCTAATGTGCATTTCTGTGTATATTAGTGAAAATTCAGAGTTTGCATTAACTGAGAAATTTAGAATTAAGTAATATTTACCTACAAATGAACAACTGCAAAGATTTAAAGAAACAGACTAACATTTTTTTACATACCTGTCACAGAATCTGATCTGGAATGCTCTTCACTGTCTGAATCCTCCAGTAAATCGTCACTTAAAGACAAAGCAAAAAATAATTTAAATTTCCAAAAAAAAGTATACATAATATGAGACAAAGAAAAAAGTACAACGACCACTGCCTTGTATCTCAAATAGAAGTATCATACAAAACTATTAAAACTAGCTTAAATGACATATAAGTAGTCTGAGATCGTAAGTGACTAATAATGCTGGTAATGGATTACCTTAAAATCATGAAATAAGCATCTGCCTGGAAAAGGGCGTGGAAACCTCTAAGAATCTATAATAAAATTTGTAGGGATATGAAGACCGTTAAAGAATGACAGAAAATAGTCTAGGTAAATAAAAGGATAAAAGAGAGAAGCAGCTAATAATATCAAGTACAAACTTCTAGTAGCAAAATTTTAATAACACTGTGTTACAGAATTCCAGAAAGCTGTCCTAGAACAAAATAAAAGAGCTACATAAATAGATGTGTATGTACACGTACTCACACACATGCATGTATTTCACTTTTGTTTTGTATTTGGTTGGTTTGGGAAGGGGTGATAAGAACTCTGTGACAAGCAGGGAAACTATCACAACTCAGAAGTCAGGGGTTAAGAAGAGACAATAGTTCCTCCTTTACTCTTCACTGTGTCAAGAAATCGCCAGCCTCCCTCTTGGCATTAACTTTATCCTCACTCTCTATTGTTCACCGACAAGAAAAAAACTTAACAAAAGATCACTCTGGCACAATATTAGGCTGTGTCTGTACTCTAACAATCAGCACTTCTACAGCAGTGCTAAAATTCTGATGACCTCAATTACAAAAATAAAAAGATTCATTTTGGAGGAAAGTAAATATTAATTCTCCCTTTTTGAAACAATGTATTTCACTTACAACTGAAATAACCAAGTACTTGCTTTAAATGAAATATAAGTTAGTAATTTCCGTTTAAAAAAAGTTTGAAATATGGGGGAAGGGGAGGACTCAGACACTTTTGACAAATTCCTGTGTTTTAAATTTTTCAAGTAGAAGTAACTGTCCATAAAACAATTTTGTGCTATAATTTAAAACAACAACAAAGAAAAATGTGCAGAAATTCAAGATCAGTTGCTGATTAGCCTCAAACTATTTAAATACTAACTGGCTGGTTTCAGAGAAGTAATAAAGATACCGGGAAAATTAAATCCCAAGAGGAAATATTAATGATTGGGAATTACCCATAATGAAGAACTCCAAACCAAGATACAACAAGTTTCAAGTATCGAAAGGTTTTTACATTAAGGAAAATAACCAAGTATTACCCACCTATAATGAAAAAAAGGTTAAATAAAGTAATTGTATATTTTAAGGAAGAAATTCAAGGCACCTTGATAGGCTTTACAAATAACTTACAATATTACAAATAATGTTCCAAAGGGTTGCCAGATAATCACCTTAACAGACCAAAAAAAAAAAAAAAAGTTCTTTCTAAAGTTTTTCAAAATACAGTTTTTTCAAAATAGTTTATGACAGAAAAATTCTCATACCATTACATAATAAAATCATGAGTAAAATGACTGAACTGTACACTAAAAGGGTGAATTTTGTGATATGTAATTATACCTCAATAAAACTTTTAAATATGGGTTAAAAAACATAAATACATATTTAAAAAAATGTAACATATATATATTAACATAACCGAATGATGTATGGGTACTCTACGTTTCTTCAAGTTACTTCTCTGTATTGTCTAATTTTTCTACTTTAAGCATGCATTAGGTATATAATACACACTACATTTCCTGAGCCCTTGTAGACACACAAAATCTTTTGCAGAGTAATAAACGTGCAAAATAGACCAGATATTATAAGTAAGTTTTAAATGGTTAGTTGGGATTATCTGTTTTTGAAAACTGAAGATTACAGGGATACCTTAGTTTTGATACATCAATACTATAAACAACTTCAAAATTAAATGCAGGAAATTTCTACCCATTTGAAAAACATAATATACAAATGAGACAAAAATGTTAATTCATTAAAATTAAGTGTGTCCCCAAATAAGTATTCTTCCTTCCCAAATAAAAATTCTTCTCTGAATGAATTCAGAACAAAGAAAAATGTTGCCTTTTAAGTAGAAAGGGTTATAAACAATTCGTGGGCAAACTATACTACTAACTACTTTAAGCATCTTGGCTAAGCTTTAATCTGTTCAATTAAATATTAATTCTTCAAGCTAATGAAACTCACAGAGTATATTTTAAAACCAAATATATTGTAACTTGTAGCACAAAATCAGTAGTAGTTTAGTTCATTATATTTACTACCAGGTACAACAGAAATCCTGCTGCCTCTGGGGAAGGGGAGGGCCAGAGAGGGAGACTGAGGTTAGTTATGAAGTTCCACCTCTTCGGCTTCCTCCTGCCACCCCAACTTAAGAGTACTCTTTCTGTATGATTTGCTTCACTTTCTCAGGAGAAAAGTGTCCTTCTATCCTAGAAAGACTGCCTCTTAAAAGTAGGCAGAGAGATTTATATCCCAACTCCAGCACACTACCCCACACAGTACCTGCCCACCTGAAATACTGGATACACGTTTACCAAAAATGTACATTTTACCTGAGTGCGCGTGTGTGTGTGTGTGTGTGTGTGCGCGCGCGCGCGCGCATAAAATTTTTTTTTTCAACATTTATTTATTTTTGGGACAGAGAGAGACAGAGCATGAACAGGGGAGGGGCAGAGAGAGAGGGAGACACAGAATCGAAAACAGGCTCCAGGCTCCGAGCTATCAGCCCAGAGCCTGACGCGGGGCTCGAACTCAGGGACCGCAAGATCGTGACCTGGCTGAAGTCGGACGCTTAACCGACTGTGCCACCCACGCGCCCCTGAATTCAATTTTTAATCCCCAAATTACAAAACCCCAAGACAAAAGTTCTAATTAAAATCAGTGTTCAGGGGCACCTGGGTGGCTTAGTTGGTTGGGCGTCCGACTTCAGCTCAGGTCATGATCCCGTGGTTCATGGGTTCGAGCCCCGCATCAGGCTCTGTGCTGGCAGCTCAGAGCCTGGAGCCTACTTTGGATTCTGTGTCTCCCTCTCTCTCTGCCCCTCCCCCGCTCATGCTGTCTCTCAAAAATGAATGTTTAAAAAAAAAATTTTAAATAATAAAAAAATAAGTAAATAAGTGTTTAAAAGCACATACTCATTTCATCATCTTATATAAATTTTCCACTAACTTCTAAGAAAATCACAGACCTCAAGCACACTTACTTTCTAGTCCTATTGACAAATGTGCTCAAAACTCAAATAACAGGTCAGATGCTTTCCCATCAAGTTCTCACAGGGATTTATAATAACTAAAAACAACCATGAAGCTTTAATTCAGTCTGTTCCAGAGCTCAGGCCACATTCATTTACCTACCCAGAATTTATACATTATTATTACCAAGACAGACTAGACAGAGCTAACCTTCCCAACTAATATATCGTGAATTTTCCATTAATTCCCTTAATAAAATAATTCGTACTAATAAAATTTTACATGAGTTCTTAATGAAAACACACGCCATCAAAGGGACTATGAAGCAAAATACTGTTAAACCACGAACTATGGCATATAACATCGATCCCACATCAGTAACATAAGAAGCCCCTGCAAGTGAAAAATGATAGACCTCCTCAGCATCAGGGCATCTGACCATGGTTAAATAGGCTCCATTTCACATTGCTACTCTCAGAATCTTAAAAGGGAGTAGCTTCTACTGCCTACCACAAGTTGGGTGCTTTGTGGAACCCTTTATTCGGTCCACCTGACTACACTGCAGACATTCCTCTATAGTTCTAGCCGAGTTCAGAGCTACAACTGCAGTGTCTTGGGAGACGAGTGGGTGAAGTGAGATTATACTTTGACTCTCTTACCCCCACGCAGATCAAATACAGCTACAGAAATCAAGACTGTCAGAAAAGCTGAATGGAAAAGAATCCAACACAGCATTTTTACAGAATGTCTCTTTAGCAATCATGCCTCAACTCACTGCTGACTACTGATAAACTATTTTACATAATTGGGTCATCTTGCCTAGCCAGAAGTTTTTTTCACTATCCAACGGTACTGATACAATTTAAGGTGTTAATAAAAAAAAGTGGAAACCAAAATCATTTGGTTCAACTGCTCTAGGAAAAAATATACAACAAGATAAAACTTCAAGTATAATCCGAGGATTTCATTTCATTATTTAGACTTTATTTTTCAGTGCAGCAATTATTTCCAGTTGGCACAGATTGAGACAGAATATAAAAGTACGCTTTACAGACTATAGCATTTCTGAATGAAAACTTTTCTCAAGAATCACAGAGCTCTTTCAGATCTAACAACTGAACATTTATTCTCCACTCTCTTGACCTAATATTTTTTTTCTGCCTCTTTAATTAGAATTAAGAGAATATAAAATTTAGGAAAACACCTAACTTTTATAAATGCCACTAAAAAAAAAAAAACCTCACATACCTATCTCCTTCTAATTTGGGTATATCTGAGCAACTGGAGGAGTCTTCCAGCCATGCCAAAGTTGGTCTCCTGGATTCAACTGCTGAGCTTGGCTCTCCCGACAGAATAAGCTGTTGTACAATTGCTGGATCATAGGCATTAATTTCAAACTTTAAGTGCACCTAAACAAATGAAAAGCCTAAGTTTAAAACTGATTTTTTTCCTCAACTACTAATCTATCACTTCAAAACTGAAACATACCTTCATAAGTTTGGAAACATCCCATATGCAGATCTTTCCTCGTTTTGTTGCAGCAGCTAGAAAATGAGGGCAGCTCCCCGACCCAAAGCAAGATATTCGGTCAGTTCCATCCGTACAAGGAAACTGTGCAGGACTTGTTGCGAGAGTGACTGACAACGGCACATTCTGTGTGTGCTCACCTTTCACAAATGGGCAGTTTGGGGAATGTCTCTCGTGTTCAGACCTTTACACAGATTAAGGAAGAAAAAGTTTACAGAACAACATTTAGCTGTTAAATCTGTAGATTAAAAGAGAACTCCAGGATCTTTCCTTTTTTAAAAAAACAATTAATTAGACTTTATTAAAAAGACTCAAATACCAAATCACTCCATCTGATCAAGATCACTAACATTCTACCACTCACTTTGGTAGCAGTTACTCTTCACTTGAATGGATTACATAGAAGGTCAGTCTCAAATGACACAGAACACTACAGTATAATTTATACTCTATTAACATACTGATAAAATTGTTTAAAGTTCTGATAATTCCTCATAGTTTCCTACAACTGTAAATAAATAACTACTCTGTTTCAGTTTAAAATTCTCCATAAAGGTACAACAGGTAATAATAATGTATTATATATTTGAAATTTGAGAAACAAATATATCTTAAATTAGATCTTAACACATGTACACACAGAATGGCAACTAAGCAGAGGTGATAGATATATTAATTGGCTTGATTGTGGTGGTCTTTTCAGAGTGTACATGTACCAAAACATCAAGTTATACACCTTAAATATATGTAATTTTTACATGTCAAAGATATCTCAATAAAGCAATTTTTAAATTATATATAATTATATGCATACTTATATTTATCAGTGGCCACAATATAAATGATATAGAGTAAAAACTCAACAAATGCCATTCGTAACACAAAAAATCTTTTAGTAAAGATCTGAAAGCAAAAAGATCTACAGAGTATGGATAAAGTGACCTAGATTAAGAACACACGTAGGTGAATAGGTGGCTCAGTCTGTTAAGCACCCGACTCTTGATTTCGGCTCATGATCTCATGATTTCTGGAATCGAGCCCCGCACTGGGCTCTGGGCTGAGAGCACATAGCCTGCTTGGGATTCTCTCTCTTCTTCTCTCTCTGCCCCTCCCTCTGCTCACTCCCTCTCTCAAAAATAAACTTAAAAAACAAACAAACAAAAAAAGATGCGCAAATACATCTTATACATTAACTACAGGACCAGACCAGATAAATAACCTCTAAACAAAATTTATTTTGGGGGGCACCTGAGTGACTCAGTCAGTTGAGCGTGGGTCTTCCACTCAGGTCATGATCTCATGCTACACGAGTTCGAGCCCTGCCTGGGCTCTGTGCTGACATCTCAGAACCTGGAGCCTGCTTCAGATTCTGTGTCTCCCCTCTCCCTGCCCCTCCCTGGCTCGTATGCTGTCTCTTCCCCTTCTCTCAAAAACAAATAAACACTAAAAGAAAAAGCTTAAAAAAATAATTTTCTCAAATATTGAAAGCAGGATCAACTTTTACACTGAAAAAATTACCTCTCCAACTTTGTGACTACTTTGTTTCTTTCTGGTTATTCTTTTTTTACTTTCACTAGCTGTAATTACACAGCATTATTTGAAATGCCAGGATGTTTCTACCAAAAAAAGTCTTTTTCTTTTTTTCATTTCCATGGCAAAGAAATAAATACTATACTTACAAAATATGCTATTCCTTGGGGTGTACATATTTCTTTATACAAGGTACCTACAACTTACCTATATCCATATGTAAATCCTAGATAATCTGTAATACACAGATGTCTTACATAATTGCTTTTACATGGCATCCCCCAAGCATATATTTCAACTGGATTCCCTCCAGCTAAATCCTAATATATTTTTCTCTTTCCTAAGTTTTAACTTTTTAATTAAAATGTTATTTACACAAGTAACACATGATTATAAAGCTAAATATCACTCAATTATAATATCCAATCCCAGTAATCTCTTTTCCCACCTCCAAATGACCACTTTTATGAGTTTAAGTGGTATTATTTCTAAAATATTTTTATACATATAATATAGGGTTTTTTCATTTTAAAGAAAAAGTACTATTATATGAATCATTCTACAACAGATCTTTTGATAAAATAGCATACCTAAAAGTTACTGAAGGTGATTAATAGAGAGCAAACTATTGATTCCTTTTATTTTTACTTGTTGGATAATAGATTTTATGAGTATACCATATTTTGTTTGGCTATTCCATCCTGACAGGTATTTAAGATGACTGCATGTTTACAACTGCAGCTTCCAACCATTTTTATGCCTCTTTGCATACAAGAGGAATTAGTTCTCTGGGGTAAATAAGTACAAGTAGAATTAACAGATAATAGGGTGTGCTCAATTTATTTTTTTAAAACTTCCATCTCCCTCCAAAGTAGTTCTACTGACTCCCACCATCAAAATGTGAGAGTCCCATTCTCCACTTGTAAGTCTTCCTTCTTTTCCCCCTTAAAGATTCAGAAGGTACCTAAGCTCAGCTCCCCAGCTGTGCTCAATCTTATTTCCTCCTACCCATTTAGAACACTGTCCTCAGGCCATCAAAAATACTATCAATTGCTCAAATTTGAAGAATCCTGAATCCTTCCTTGGACAAAGAAGGGGTAGAATCTTTGATTCTGTGACCAAGCTGAAAATCTGAACCAATTCCCCACAATCAAAATATTTTTGAATAAACTTATATTCTATAAAATCATGACATAATTTTTCAGGTGGGTTAAATAACTGAGGATCAGCCTGAGAAACTAAAAGGACACATTAAAATGGTTTCTAGGGGTGCGTGGGTGGCTCAGTTAAGCATCCGACTCTTGATTTCAACTCAGGTCATGATCTCACAGTTCTTGTGTTCAAGCCCCACATCAGGTTTTGTGCTAACAGTATGAAGCCTGCTTGGGATTCTCTCTCTGTCTCTGTCTCTCTCGGTCGGTCTCTCTCTCTCTCTCTCTCTTTCTCTCTCTCCACCCCTCTCCCACTCTTGCAATAAATTAACTAACTAAACAAATAAATAAAATGTTTCTAAGGGTGACTAGGTGGCTCAGTCGGTTAAGCATCCAACTCTAGATTTTGGTTCAGGTCATGATCTCATGGTTTGTGTGCCCCAGCCCCACCTCGGGTTCTGCCCTAAGAGTGTGGACCTGCTTCAGGTTCTCTCTCCCTCTCTCTCTGCGCCTCCCTTGTTCTTGCTCTTGCTCTCAAAATAAATAAATAAACTTTAAAACAAACAAATAAATTTAAAAAAATGGTTTTTAGGGGCACCTTGGTGGCTAAGTCGGTTAAGTGTCTGATTCCTGATTTTGGCTCAGGTCTTGATCTCATGGTTAGTGGGTTCAAGCCCTGCATCAGGCTCTGCGCTGATTGTGCAAAGCCTGCATGGGATTCTTTCTCTCCCCCCCCCTCTCAAAAATGAACATTTTAAAAAATAACAAAATAAAATTGTTTCTATATCTTGGGGTGTCCAGGTGGCTCAGTTAAGCACCCGACTCTTGATTTTAACTCAGATCATGTCATGAGATCGAGCCCTGTGTTTAGTGCAATCTGCTTAAGATTCTCTCTCCCCTGCCCTCTCTGCCCCTGACCCACTCACATTCTCTCTCTCAAATTAAAAAAAAAAAAAAAAAAAAAAAAAAAAAAAAATTTGTTTCTATACATATATAAATGGTTTCTAGGGGAAAAGACTGAGTTCCAAATAGAACTTTAACCTAAACTGGAAACTGCATGTATTTGACTCGCAGTCCACAGATGTTTCATGCAGTATACCCCACTGCAAGCTGGAATCCATGCACACATTCCAATAAACTTTACCTAGTTCACCCCATTCACATCAGCTGATTAACATTCAGACACCTCAAACTAATTTTACTACAAAAGAAATGATGTATCTTAAAACCAAATCAAATCTTGGCTCTGTCACTTATTAGCCATATCCCCTTTGACAAATTTTATTTTCTGTATTTACATTGGGATAATTCCTATCTCACTGAGTGACTATAAGGATTAAGTTGGGACTATTCTCCATTCTCTCCTATAAAATGACGATAATAATATCTACTTCATAGGGCTAATGTGAGAATTAAACAAGTTAAAAATATATAAAGTGCATAGGATGGTATGTGGTAAGTGGCATTATATAAATACTTGTTATTATAATTATTATTTCTATTAATAGGACCTCAGTTATTCATAAAAATTAGGTTTTGATACATGCTCTCTAATGTTTAACCAAGTTCTTCCCTTATTCTTTTTTAAATTTATGTATTTATTTTGAGAGAGACAGTGCGAGCAGGGGAGGGGCAGAGAGAGTCCCAAGCAGGCTCCACACTGTCAGGGCAAAGACCGTGGCAGAACTCAAACCCACAAACTGTGAGATCATGACCTGAGCCAAAACTAAGAGTCAGCTGTTTCACCAACTGAGCCACCCAGGTGCCCCAAATACTTAACCAAGTACTAAAGTTTCATCCACTAGAATTCAAATTACCACAGACTCCCCAAAATTACTTCAAAGTTAAAAACGTAAACCGTAGGGTGCCTGGGTGGCTCAGTCAGTTAAAGCGTCCGACTTTGCTCAGGTCATGATCTCATGGTTGGTGAGCCTGAGCCCCCACATCAGGCTCTCTGCTGTCAGAATAGGGCCCACTTCAGATCCTCTGTCCCCCTCTCTCTCTGGCCCTTCCCCACTCAAGCTCACTCTCTCTCTCTCCCTCTCTCTCTCAAAAATAAATAAACATTAAAAAAAAAACTTTAAAAAAATGTAAATCATAAGGCCATCCTCTATGGATTCCCTACTGATAGGCTGCCCTCAACAGACCAAGATTGAACTGCTGACGTTTATCATGCTGTATCAACTTACTTTGTCAAAGCCTTCTGGTTTCAGAGCCTAATTCTATTCCTTTGGCACTTCTCCCATGTAGATTTTAGGAAGTCAAAGACCTTGGCTACTATACGCCAACTGATGTGACAGAGCATAACACTCTCATTCTCTTAGGACTAAGGCAAAAATACAGATGGCAAAAAGGCAAAAATATTACTGTATCTAGACGAAATAAGGAAAGTTTAAAAGCCTACTTATAGGACTAACTTAGCCTATCACATCCAGAAAAATCAAAACTCACCAAGGTTCATCAGTAGGTTCCCAACAAACGAGACATACGCTACAAGTAAAACACATGGCTCTATCATCTCCAGATGAGGCAGGCTGCAAGTTTATAAAGAAGACAAAAAGCTTAATATTAAAATAACCTTTTAATAAAAACACTTCTTAAAAAGTTCATAATTTTAGGTAAAATACCATACTGAGGAAAAGACAATCTATACACTGGTCCCAAAAAGACAGTGAGTGCCCTAATGCTTAAACATTCGCTTTATTTGAAAAATCGTGTTTCATCAAAAAATGAGCACTAAATCAAACATGGAGGCACACACATACTCAATCTCTGATCTAGCATCTTCTAATTGTATTATTAAAGTATTTGAAATACAGCTAAATATATAAGGAAATAGAGTCTAATGGATTTTATTATTAAAAACTGAATATCATACAACACAAGAAAGCCAAGTAAAAAAGGAAAGCTAACTAGTGAACCTAATTTGTGTCATATTCTTCAAGACACATGAGACAAAATGCCATATATATAAAATGTACCAAAATCTGAACATATACGTCTGAAAACAAACATTAATATTTTTGAGCACTTACTCTACTTAGCACCTACTATGACTACAGATGTAGTAAATTTACTATATAGTTAAAAAATATATATATCTGGTTTCTGAAAGAAAATAGTTATGAAGCATTAACTCAGCTGTTAGTTACTTGTAACAAATATTTTTTCCTTTTTGTACACAATTCAGGATATAGGAGATAGCCAGTCAGTATTATGATCAAATGTCCAAGAATGAAACAACTCACACAAATGCAAAAACAAAAGCACACAGCAAGGTTGCATAAAGTAAGTTTTTGAAAGAGTATTAAAATGTTGATGATTTTACTGAAGACTACAAAAGCATACTGAAAAACATGTTTTCTGAGTCTTTTTCACCTGATGATAAAATCCAGCTTGAGCCATGGGATCTGGTTGTGCCCATCTATAGCCTACATGAGGCCATGAGGTAAATGTCTCCCGTCTGTTAGCTTCACTATACATCAATGATCTAAAAGTAAACATACTTTATGTAATCGAAGGTAGGCATCAAATTATAGTGACGCTCCTATTTAACAATGAAGAAAAATTTTACTAAATTATCAACAAAAACTGGGAATGGACTAATGACCAAGTTCGAATCTGTATTTTAAACTAAAAATGATTACTTTTAGCAATTTCCCTTAAACGGTGTAGGCAAAAAGAAAAGATTGATGGCTACAACTGATAATTCCAGAGATAGATTAAATTAACGAATGTTGCAGAATTACCAAGCAGAGAACAGAAAATCTAGAAACGTAAAGATAGAGAACCATATGCTTTCATCATGTGCCAAGTTTTACATAAATGGATAAAACCACAACCAAAGGAACAGTGGTTTTATCTCAACCTTGTTGAAAAAGTATTTTCTGGTTTAAAAAAAATTTAAGTTGGGGCGCCTGAGTGGCGCAGTCGGTTAAGTGTCCGACTTCAGCCAGGTCACGATCTTGCGGTCTGTGAGTTCGAGCCCCGCGTCAGGCTCTGGGTTGATGGCTCAGAGCCTGGAGTCTGTTTCCGATTCTGTGTCTCCCTCTCTCTCTGCCCCTCCCCTGTTCATGCTCTGTCTCTCTCTGTCCCAAAAATAAATAAACATTGAAAAAAAAAAAAAAATTAAAAAAAATTTAAGTAGAAAGCAGTTTTCCTTCTGTTCTTTCTCCAGAGAATTCCTTTTCCAGGGAAGCTATACCCTTCAGGGAATCATCAAAAAAGGAAATCTTCATATATGTTTTCATATTAAAATATATAGCTTGCTGTGACTAAACCTATAACCTAGGCTATGTTTTTAAGTGAGTTTTCTTTAATTTACTTTTTAAATTAAGCTCTATGCCCAACGGGGGGCTCAAACTCACAACCTCAAAATCAAGAGTCACATGATCTACCAACCAAGCCAGCCAGGCACCCCAACCTAGACTATTTTTTTAAAGAATGATACCCAATTTAGAAAAAGTCTAAATGGCTTCAAGAAAGAAAGAACTGGTAAGCAAAGGTTATTCCTCCAAATACAAAAGTCCAAATGATAAGAGGAAGGGGGAAAAAGAGAGAAAGTGGTATAAAGGTCATCACAGTGAGACCAGAAAAATACTTTTCTCTAAATTCTTCCCTAAATTAGCACATAATTTCTTACAATATTGCCAGGGAATTTAGGTTTAACTCATAGTTGTGTTCTGGTTTAAAAAAAAAACAAAACAAAAACAAAACAGGGGTGCCTGGGTGCCTCAGCTGGTTAAACATTTGGCTCTTGAATTCAGCTTAGGTCATGATCCCAGATGGGATTGAGCCCCACATTGTGTGGAAGCTGATTAAGGTTCTCTCTCCCTCTCTCTCTCTCCTCCTCTACCCCTCTTCACCGCTCGCTGGCTCTCACTCACTTTAAATTAGAAAAGAAAAGGGAAAAAAACAAAGTTGTTGGGTTAGAAAAGCCTTATCATTCACAGGCTATAAATGTCTTCAGGATTTGTGTCAGACAGAAAACTGTCCACTGTCTTTACCAAACAAAAGAACAATAGCATCTAACAGACCCTGACTCAAACCTCCAACAGACCTAAGTTCATGAATGTCCTTATGAGGTTCCTAGATGCATTTTTACTGAAAAAAACAGCACAGACTACATCAAAATTAGTATTTTGAGACATTTAAACACCTCCAGAAACACTGAATATCCTATCCACTGAACGCATTTCCTAAAATAAGACATTTACCACAGCTTGCATGGATTTCTTTAGAAACCTAGCTACTGTTTGCAAAGAAAATAGCTCTGAAGGGCTGTTTTATAATCTCAAGATAGGCACAGCTCTAGGAAAAGAAATACTTATTCCAGGTACATATTTCCACCCCCCTCTCCAGACATAGTCTAAGGAATATTTTAATGACAGCCATACTACCTATTACCTAAAAGCTATTCAGATTATAAATGATAGTTTCTACATTTTACCCAAAAGACACAGATTGCAATACTGCTACAGAATATAAAAATCTTTCCCAAATGTTAACCAAAAGAAGTTATTTATATAATAGAATCACTCAACAAAAAAACAGGCAACTGATTAAGCAAAAGTCTCAAGTTTACCAAGACATAAGCTAATAAATATTGCAAACTAATGTAAGAGCCACACTTAATAGAAGTTAAAGCTAATTTATTCGGTAGTGCCTTTGTTAACATCAGCATGTACTATTTATAAATGTACTTCAGAAAAAAAGCATAGGAAGTTATAATTCACATCCAGTGAAAATGTGAAAATGTAAAATTTTCCCCATACATGGGAAGGCAAAGGTGAACTTATCAAAATTGCTAGATTTAATATTTCCTTATAGCATTTCTAAACTTCAGTACTTTTAGTAAGAACCTGATATATGTTATTTCAAATTTAACATTTAAATGAACATATTACTGACTTTTTAATTAGTATTACACAGAGTAGGACCTCAATGAATCTCTACTGAAGAAAATACTGGCCAAACCAAGATTTTTGTGAACTGCTTAAATCCAGGGGAGGAGGCACAGAAACTGTAATTCAATATCACCCTGATTTTTCAACTCTTCTCATTTTCTAAGTAGGAAATAATATATAGCTCTTCTACATGGATTCTGGCATGGCTTTTCAACTTATGAAAATTTATCTCAAAGGTCACAAAATTTCAACCAGGCAAAATTCTTCTTCTCTACTGAATAATTATATTTTTAAGTGGACTCAAATATTTACTATGTACAGAGCTGGAATTTTCAAAGTACAGTTTTATGGCCTCTTTAAATACCTCCCAGGCACCAAAAGAAATTATTTAATCGCAATTCAAATACTAATTCACTTCAGTATTTTGATATGAGAATCTGAATGGTTTTCAAAATTATTTTGAAATACATTTTCAATCATAATTAAATTTTTGTTATTCTTGGTTAATCAAAACCTAATCGGTTCAATTTCACTGTCACATCTCTTCATAAGCAAGGTTATACCTGTCCACAGAACGGCCTGGCCCCACTCCAAGTTCTGGACGAGCACTAGGTAAGAGGTAAGACAATCTGTCCATCACTGAGGACGCCACAGGTAAGGCAGCAACATTTTGATTTATTTTCTTGAGTTCATTCACAATGGCACTGGCAATGGACTTCAACACATGATGAGGAAGATGAAATGTAACTGTGGCCCACTGAAATAAATTGGGAATGAAAGCAAAGAAAAATGTATTCAACAGTTTAAACCAAAACTATAACTTATACATTACAAAATAAAGAACTATTTTTCAGTTTCAGGTCAGTTTACTCTATTAACTCAACATTTAAAGCAGAAACTTGCAATTATAGAAAAAAATGAAACCTCAATTAGAAAAAGTTTAGAACCTGATGGTAGCACATCTTCTTACGTATGCATCAACAATTGAGGATAACAAAAATCATCTGTTGTTTTTCATATTCCTCCAGCACATTTACAATGTTAAGCACAAACTAGGCACTCAAACATCTCCACTCATAAGAACATACTTGTGTATATACTTGTGAACATACTTGTATATATAATACTTGTGTGTGTGTATATGTATGTGTGTGTGTGTGTGTGTGTATATATATATTTATATACTTGTACAGTGTATCACTACTTGGCATATGAGGATTTACTTCAGTTTAGCAGACTCTTATGTATTTGTTGTCAGTTAATTCAGTGAAGCAACTAAAAGCACAAATGTTGTAGTTACACAGACTTGGATTCCAAGACCATCTTCATCATCAACTATGTGACCCTGATCAAATTAACTTCATTCTCCTGCTTCTGTGATATGGGGAAAAACAAATACCTACTCACATAATGTTCTTAAGAAAATTCAAGTGAGAATTGGTACAATCTTTAATACAGTAAGCATTCAACAAATATTAACTATAATTATTTAACATAACAATTATTTTAAAAGTTAGAAAGCGAAGATGCTCAATATTATCCTTCCAGAGAAATAAGTCTATAAAACCATTTCATTTTTATATCCTATCCTTGCTCACCTATGGTTTCCACTGCGTCTAGTACATTCTAGGCAGCCTACTAAATTATTACTTCTCTAACTAGAAAAACTTGTGGACACAGACACGACTTAAATTGCTAAAAAGAGAGACAGAAAGAAATTGAAAGCCTCTTACTTTGTTTCTAGAACTAACCCATTCATAGGTCCAGAGCCTCTTGCTTGAATCCCCTTGAGAAAGGATACTACAATATTGTCCCACTTCACTGTAAATCATACTTCAAGCCTTCCCCAAAAGCACCTGTAGACGACATTCACTACAGTCACTGTCCATGAGGAAATAGAAAATATTATGATCTTTCAGGCACTACAAAGCAGTGGCACTGAACTAATTTAAAACATCACTGTGGTCCACTAGTAAAAGTGGGGATTTGTGGTGGTCAAGTGATTAATGGAGCTTTTTCCCAAAGTTGTCTCAGTGAGCTCTGTGGATCCCCGTACCTGTGTTGTAGTTATTTGTCCCATTACCAAATGCATAATAGGAAGAGATATAAAACAGACAACTAGAAAAATTTCCACATTGTTTCTCTGGTCCTCTCTAAAAAGTAGTAAAGGAACAAAGGCCAAGCGGAAGCACCTAGAACTTCCATTCTCTAGAAAGCTACTAAACCAGAACAATACCACATTCTTGAGGAAATCTCTGAGATTAATGCCACTATAAGAGACCTGATAGATACAGGGAAAGTCAAACTATCTCACCTTCATTTAACTTCATTTTCATTTATCTCACCTTCATTAATTGGCCTGTTTGGCCAATGCAAAATGTAAATGGATCTGAAAGAAAAACTGTGGATTATAAACTATCAGGTGACTTCAATTGCAGCTGCTGTTCCAGATGACGTTTCTTTACTACAGAAGTCAACAAATCCCTTGATATCTGGTAGGCAGTTACAGTTTTGTGAAATACTCTTTCTTTATACCAATTTTTAAGGACCATCCAAAAGTAAACTGCTTTTATATGGCAGTAACACCCAAGCTTCAGTCTTACCCTGGGACTGTATCTCATGCTCTTTAGCGTATCTAATCTGCAGAAATCTTGATGAACTTAACATCCTGCAGACCACCACACTGGTCTACTACATCATGCTGTAACACACTATAGCATGACGGTGATTGGTCTGCATGAGGAGAAAGTAGCAAGGAACTTACATGCCTTAGTAAGACACACGCAAGCCAGAGAGGATCAATAAAGCCAGAAAAACTCAGAGTCCTATAGCTTCTGTGAAGTTTCTGGAGGTACAGTGGACTGAGCATGTCAGGATAGTCCTTCCAAGGTGAAAGACAAGTTGCTTCAACTTACAGAAGCAAATACTGAAAAAGAGGCACAATGCTTGGTAGGCCTAACTGGATTCTGGACCCAATATTCAGTATATGTGAGTGTGCAACTCTATCAATTTTCAAAGAATACATGAGGCACAGAACAAGAAGCTCTGTAGCAGGTCCTGGCTGAATCACGAGATATTCTGCCATCTGTACCAGTGAGCATATTCAATGACATGAGAAGTGTGTGTGGCAAGTGAAGATCCTGAAAGGCCGATCTGACAAGCTACACTGGAACAACTACCAGCACAAACGTTAGGGTAAAGCCATGCCCTCTTCTGTAAATAACTGTTCTTTTGAGAACAGTTTCTGGCTTCCCAGTCCTGACAGAAATTAATACCAATCCATGAAATATGTGTCTGTGCAATCAGAGCTGCCCAACACAAACTAGATGTTATATGTTATATAGATGTTATACACCAAACCATAATACTGGGCACAAAATACAAGTTTCCTTCATTAGGTGATTTATAAATCAGTCTTGAGAAAGTCCAAAAGGCCAGTTTTGGACAAGGTGAATAAAGCAAGTAACTCAGACTTCTTCAATACCTACTCTTGTTATAATCCCGCCTTCTCATTCAGCATTGATGGCTTCACAGAGAACTACATAGAAGGTAAATGTGGAAGAAAAACTTTGGCTCTGATTTACAGATGGTTCTGCACATCTGTACCACCCTAAAGTGATGGCTACAACATCACAACCTCAATCAGGATAGTAGTGAAGGTAAATCTTCTCAGTGGGCAGGACTTCAACCAGTATATTGGCTGTTCTCTTTATCTGGATTGAGTACTGCCCATAAGTAAAGATCCTCACTGATTAATGGACAGTAGCTAATGGACAGTACTGCCCATAA
Organism: Prionailurus viverrinus; assembly: GCF_022837055.1. NCBI lineage: Eukaryota > Metazoa > Chordata > Mammalia > Carnivora > Felidae > Prionailurus > Prionailurus viverrinus. The sequence goes on from NC_062563.1 coordinate 114,793,141, forward strand.
GTAAAGATCCTCACTGATTAATGGACAGTAAAGATCCTCACTGATTAATGGACAGTAGCTAATGGACAGTAGCAAATGCCTGGATGGTCAGGCATTTGGAAACATCAGGATTGTAGTCAAGGGTAAAGGTCTATGTACAGACCTCTCAAAATAAACACAGAATGTGAAAATATTTATGAAATACACAAATGCTCATCAAAAAACATCTACTCCTGAGGAAATCGACAAATTATACACATTGTATTAGTGTCACTATACGGTTGAGACCTAAACATAACTAAATTTTAGTAGTTACTATCACCTAGGGATACATAAAATATTTTTGGAACTTTGTGTCTCTCATTTCTGGGGACAGGGAGAGGGAATCTTCATTTATAAAAAGTAAAAGCATCGTATTCTTGTTGTATCAGTATTAAAGGTTCAGGTATGTACAGAAAGTGTGTATGGAGATGGTGAACAGTCAAAGGGTACGCTGTGCCAATTATCAAACTACGATCTCTCAGCTCCAAATGGACCCTTTATTTCTCTTCCCTATCATGCTAGGGCTCGGACTCTGCAAACTGCATTTCTTCTTTGCCAGCCGGTTTCCTGTCTGTCAGGTTCTGACACAAGGAACACAGGATGGAAACTGAAAAGCACGATGGGGGGGGGGGGGGGGGGGGTCGGGGGCGGACGACCTCCCCTTGCTATTCCTTGTCACTACTGTCAACGCTGTTTCAGCACAGGACCTGGTGGCAGCAGTTGATTCTTACAGTCTTCAGCATTTTGTTTTGTTTATTCAGCATTCCCAGAACCAGTCTCACAGAGCTCCTCAGAAGCAGTAACACCAGCCAAGCTGCACCTCTCTTCAGAGATCTGTGTCTCAGCTCCACAAGCTCCAATCCCCAAACTCCTGAGGTACCAGCTGGGCAGCAGCTCCTCCTGAGAAGTCTGAGTCCCAGACCCATAGGGCCTATTCTCTAAGCCTGTATGTGCTGACAGCCCTCATTTCTTGTTCCTCCAGACCAAGGTGAGAGCTGCTTCCTGTAGTTACTATCTGTGTGTTTACTCACGGTTTCCATTTCACTTTTTCAATTCCCAAACACAGGTTAAAATCAATTCTTTATGATAAATTCTCTCTGTTGAAATGCCTAGTATGGTTTCTATTTTACTAAATGTCTCATCAATGGAATAAAAGTTAATGTATCACTGTAAATCTATATTAAAAACTCAGTATCAGGAAGGATACAGCTGATCTGACGATTAATAGCAAAGATACTCAAGATACATTCTTAAATTTAAAAAGCAAGATACAGGGGCACCTGGGTGGCTCAGTCGGTTAAGCGTCCGACTTCAACTCAGGTCACAATCTCGCAGTCCGTGAGTTTGAGCCCTGCGTCGGGCTCTGGGCTGATGGCTCAGAGCCTGGAGCCTGCTTCGGATTCTGTGTCTCCCTCTCTCTCTGCCCCTCACCCACTCATGCTCTGCCTCTCTCTGTCTCAAAAATAAATAAACATTAAAAAAAACAATTAAAAAAAAAAAAAAGCAAGATACATTCTACAGTCTGAATGTGTGTTTCCCTCAGCAAAATTCATCTGTTGAAATCCTAACCCCCAAAGGTGGTGGATGGTATCAGTACTGGTAAGGCCTTTGGGAGGTACTTAAGTCATGAGACTAGAGCCCTCATGAATGGGATTAATGCCTTTATAAAAGAGGCTCCAGAAGGATCCCCTGATCTTTCCAGCATGTCAGGACACAGTGAGAAGGAGCCAAGTATGAACCAAGAAGAACTTCATCAGAAGGCAACCATGCTGCCACCTTGATCTTGCACTTCCCTGCCTTCAGAACTGTGGGCAATAAATTTCTGTTGTATATATGCTATCCAGCTAGTGGTATTGTTACGCAGCCCCAACAGATGACAGTACATCACGACATTTTTGTATAGTTACAACTGTACTTGAGAAAAAAGGTATTTATAAGCACAGAAATTATTTTTAGGAAAACGGTTTTTACTTTCTACCTTACATCCTTTGGTACAGAAATTTTATATGTATTGCATTTATAACTTAGACAAAAAAGAAAAATCAGTAAAATATACCCAAGGATTTAATTCAATGCATCATCTGGCACAGACATACGAGTCACATCACCCCAAGATTATTTCGACAAAAACCCAAATGGCCCCCATTTTCAAATACATATTCCATTTCTCACTGAAGCTCATCACCTGACAAGGAGCTCTCTTTAAGCCTCTCAACCAACATAGAGCCACCAAGCACAGAAGCTTTAGGAACAAAATTAAGCAAAACAGTTCCCATAACCTGAAGTTAAACCTCAGTAAAAACAGTTTCAACTTGAGGTGACTTATAAACACATTTTTTCCCTAAAGGAGAGGAAAAATCTAGAACTGGAATAGTTTCAAGGGGAGATGGAGAGTATGGGAAAGAAAGAGAAAGGCAAAAGTATGGAGGTGTGAAATAATCCCAAACAAGGTAATTTTGTTTTAACCTCTTACCTTAGCAACTTTATGGTTTGCTGCAGTCTCATGGGATGTATTTTTTAAACCATCTTTGAGCTGTGTGATGAACAAATCATAACCCTCCGTACTAGAAATATCTACCTTTTCTAAACATGCTGATAAGAGCTGCTGTGCCTAAATTAAACAAAAAAAAAAAAAAAAAAAGATGAACACAGAAAATTAAACACAACAAAAAATGTTACACTCAGATCCTTATTCAAATATTTAATTTGTAATGATTCTAACAAGTACCATACTGCTTTTACTTTTTTAAACAAACTTAATCATATATTGATTTGAAGGGCTGTTAAAAATTAAATGAGATAAAGCAATGTATTCAGTGTAGTATCATAGAATAAAGCTTCAATACATGGGAGCTATTATAAACCACAGCCCGATAAAAAAAAAAAAAAAAAAAAAAACCAACACTGGACAAACTGACACCATGCTCAAAAATGAAAGGTAGGGGCGCCTGAATGAATGGTTCTGTCAGTTAAGCACCAACTTCAGCTCAGGTCATGATCTCAGTTCGTGAGTTTGAGCCCTGCAAAGAGGCTCTGTGCTGTTCATGCCAAGCCCACTTCGGATCCTCTGTCTCCCTCTCTTTCTGCCTGCCTCTGTCTCTCTCTCTCTCTCAAAAATAAACATTTAAAAATAAAATGAAAGATAAAATTTTAAAGAGATAAATGTAAAATCTTTCAATGAGTTTTAAATACTCAAAGTAAGCAAAACCATAAGAGGGGCATTCACTAAGTCATCAGGTAATATAAAAGAGCCCTCTGTATTGTTACCCACATATTCAAAATGAACTATCTTAACAGAAATGTGTGGTCAACATATGGAAAAGAATACATCCACACTGATCTAACGAAACCTAGGACCCCATACTTCAGTGAAGACAGTGACAAACTAATGTGGTACAGTAAAGGATGCCTGGGATGGTGGAAGGTCTACAAACAATATTATGTGAACAACACAGTTGTAATTATTCAGGTAAATAGAGAGAAATCAGCAAGTGGATGTTAAAGGTCAACAAGGGGAAGAAGGTGGTAAAAGTCAGGTAAATACCTAACATTTCAGTCAGTAGAGAATGAAAAATACTGACTTGAGGATCTATTTCATTATAAATATTCCAATATTTTATTGTAATTCTATAGTTCTTTTTAAAACCTGAACAGTTTGATACCATCTTTCATTGTATTATATCCTTTATTAAGATATCAACCTTAAGTCATCATCTAGTATAAATTCCTCAAATTAAAATGAAAAAATGTTCAATGCAACTAATTCTCTGTCCAAAAACTGTATTTATTTATTTTTTAAGTTTGGCACAGAGAGAGAGAGAGAGACCAAGTGGGGAAGAGGCAGAGAGAGAGAGAGACAATCCCAAGCAGGCTCCACACTTTCAACTCAGAGCCCCATGTGGGACTCAAACTCACAAACGGTGAGATCATGAGCCAAGATGAAACCAGGTTGGATGCTTATCCAACTGAGCCACAGTTGGCTTATCCAAGTGCCCCATCTGTCCAAAAATTTTAGACAAGACCCCAGATCCAGATATTCTGATGACAAAAAGAGGACTATTCTCTTTTTAGAATTCAGACTTCCAGCAACATTCTTTCAATATTAACATATAACTGATAACTGTGATATAACACTAAATATGAAATCTAAGTTGATATATATATATATATATATATCGGTATCTTTTTTTAATAGCCTTCCAAAAAGAGAATAAAAACATTCATACTGCACTTTATTTTTACACACTGATACTTTTCATGTCCTAAAAATGGAAAATATGCTATTTTTATAAACTCGTTTTATCAACTAATCATATCAATCCACCAAATGCAAAACACTTCATAATTAACAAATTGGTATGAAGACAAAAATGGTACCCTACTTTATTATGGAACACAGCATTATAATCTTTTATATTCTACTTAAGATGATTTAATCCAGTAACTTTGAAAAATGTACTTTTAAATTACATGAACATCAATGCACACACAAAATAATTTAAATTAAGGTGGACTTACAAATTAAGTAATGAATATGTAACACTACAGAAAAATACATAGAGCTAAAATTTTAAACTGGGATTGTTAAGAGACGTTATACATAACAAAGATAACTCCTTTCTTTTATATTTTTAAAAAAATAAAGAACTACCTCTTCTTTCTCAGTCTTCTCAGCTTGATGTGACCATGTGACTAAATTCTGGCCAAGGAGATGAGCATGAAAAGGATGTATATGAGAGAGGTTATGAAAGAGATCAAGAAGGAATGAAGGAGAGAGGGAAAATGGAAGGGAAGGAGGGGAGAAAAAGTAGAAACAAAGGGAGAGAAGGAGGGAGGGGTCACACCCCTTCCCTGAGTGCTCCCCTGGCCTTTTGCTCTTCCTTTCGCTATGACTGGGAAATACTAATGAGACTGGGAACAGCTGTCTTGGACTCAGGAGATGGAAGCTAACTGTTGAGGGAAGTAAAGTTACCCCTACCCTTAGCCCTGCACTGTTACTGGAAAAAAAAAAAAAAAAGTATTGCTTAAGTCACTGTATTTTGGGATCTCTATCACAATTTAACCTGTACGGTTTACACTTAAATACCACTTCAATAAATGTCAATTAATTACACAGAGGAATTAAACAAACTTGTGATCTAGAAGTCAATTCTTTATTCTATATGTACAAGAAGGGGTACATATATAATGTTGTCAAAAGACAACCTAATTCCATTTAACAAGTAACAGGTCTGAAATTATATTAAGTAGAAAAGTACACTGATACTTATTTCAACTTACCTCTGTAACAGGTAATTCAAGCTGAACCACATCATCCTGCTTTGAAACTGGAGTTTGCAGAGCAGTGTCTAACAACAAGATTCCATTAAGGTCCTTCCTACACCCTACTGCATAATCATCCACAAATATAACTTTATCCACTGCAGATATATACTGACATTTCACCTGTCCACCTGGTTTAGCTGTCAAAAAAACAAAAATTCAACACTTAGGTTTAAAGGCCAATAGTCCATTAAAAATACATGTTTAAATGGAAGCTAAATACAGTATTTAATCCTGGAATGGAAAAAGATTGCTCTAAAGGACATTATTAGAACAACTGATAAACTTGCAATATGTACTATAGCTTAGATAAAAGTATCAATATTAAATTATCAGAACTTGACAACTATGGAGAATATAATTGTTCTTAGAAATAAACAGGGGCTCCTGGCTGGCTCAGTTGGAAGAGCAGGAGACTCATGATCTCAGGGTCATGAGTTCAAGCCCCACGCTGGGTACAGAGATTAATTAAGTAAATAAAACTTAAAAAAAAAAAACAAATAAACCTAGAAATAGTAAAGGGTAAAGGGGCATGATATACGCAACGTATTCTCAACAGAGCAAAAGTATGTATATATGTACGGAAATGACAAGCAAATGTGGTGAAGTATTTAAAATTAAAATTGGTAGAACAGGGTGAAATGTACAGGGAAGTTCTTTGTACTATACTATTTCATAAAGTGTTCAGAACAAAATTTTTAAAAATTCAATATTTGTCATTTTGTGCAAAATTCAATAAGCATAAAGTCAGCATGGATAGTTTCTAGGTAATTACCACAAAAGTTTTTGAGGTCTTTTATAGATGAGATAAAATTATGGAAAACTATATAACCCAGGTTAACAGAACTAGTAAAGCCTTTAGTTCAATCCTCACCGAGAAAACACCATCAACTACCATTGAAGATCAATGTTTTCTGAAGTTTCTGCTGAATCAGTATCAGAAGGGTATTTTAATGGAGAAAGTCAGTAAATAAACGAACCATAAAATTTCTCAGAATAAGTTACAGTGGAATTTCAAGAAGACTTACAAAAGCCAGGACAGATGGGCACGAAGCTTTGAATACAATACTAAATTTTTTTGAACATCAGTTTCTACACTTAAATTCATAGACTTATTAGATTAATATTAAGTGTTTCTGCTACAAATAGAGTTTCTGTAAAAAAGACTTTGAAGAATGATCAATTGTGAAATTTTTATTCCAACAGAGAAGATATTTCCCTGTGGGCAAGTAATCCTGCCAGTGTATCTCATCCTAAACTCCCACCACAACTCTACAGAACATCCCAGAAACTAGCACTGCTACTGCCTAATGATACAAAAGCAGAAAAATGGAAATAAATCAGGGTCCTAGTCCTCAATCTCCAGAACAACTATAAAGCATGTCATGATCAATGAATATTGGGTTGACATTCTTAATCCCAGATTGTTATAGCTCTTTTGGGCTCTAACAGACAGCTTGGAGGCATTACAAAACTGATTAGGAACTAACTCATTACCTACATAAAACAAGACAAAAATTTCTATAGTTCAGTCTCAGAAACAGAGATTTGAAATACATGTTAGCATACAGGATAATAATCTCTGTAATACAATAAAATAGGAATATGTACCTAGCGATTCTGGTATCTAGGTAAAAAGGAAAGAAACACAAATTATAGAAACTCAGAGTAAAATTGGGTAAGAACTTGCAAAGATCATTTCAAATCTCCAAAACTCATTAACAATAATATTTTTTATAAATAAATAAATAATATTTATTTATTTTTGAGAGAGAGAGAGAGAGAGAGAGAGTGTGAGCAGGGGAGATGCAGAAAGAGAGAGGGAGACACAGAATCCGAAACAGGTTCCAGGCTCTGAGCTGTCAGCACAAAGCCCGACACAGGGCTCGAACCCACAAACCACGAGATCATGACCTGAGCCGAAGTCAATGCTTAACCAACTGAGCCACCCAGGCATCCTAACCATATTTTTTAAAACTGTTCTTTTTTTTAAAGCAATTTTAGGTTTCTAGCAAAGGAAGGTACTTACATTTCCCATATGTGCCCTGCCCCCATACATAACTATAAAATTTTGTAAAACAAACTGCAAATTCTGCTTTACTGTTTTAGAGATGTGCACTTAAGTGACAATTCATAAAAATTATAATTTTGTTAAAATTTCTCCAGAGAGGTGGGGCGCCTGGGTGGCGCAGTCGGTTAAGCGTCCGACTTCAGCCAGGTCACAATCTCGCGGTCCGGCGCAGTCGGTTAAGCGTCCGACTTCAGCCAGGTCACAATCTCGCGGTCCGTGAGTTCGAGCCCCGCGTCGGGCTCTGGGCTGATGGCTCGGAGCCTGGGGCTTGTTTCCGATTCTGTGTCTCCCTCTCTCTCTGCCCCTCCCCGTTCATGCTCAGTCTCTCTCTGTCCCAAAAATAAATAAACGTTGAAAAAAAAAATTTAAAAAAAAAAAAAAAATTTCTCCAGAGAGGTATAAAATGTGAGTAAGACTCTATACCAGAGTTTCCAAATGGGCTTCCACACAACCCTAGAGAATACAATAGAATGTCACTGGAGATTCCTCACCAGATCTTGGCTAAAAAAAAGTCAGCACTGTTTTTTGAACTTCTTATATTATCCAATACTAGCACTCAGTCATGCACAGTTACTAAGCAGTCTTGCTGACAATTTCTTCAGGCCAGTATAGCAGCATGGAACAGGACAATGTTCATTCAGATGAGTTCATCGCCAGTTTCTGACCTTAGCTAGGGAAAGCCATACGTAAGCAGTGAAGGCTCTACTGCACAGAGGGAAGAAAGTAGAGGGTATTATCAGCCATACTCCATTGAAGGATCTCCTAGCTTATAGACCTCATCTTAATTACATCTGTAAAGGTCCTATTTCCAAATACAATCACAGTCTAAGGATTCATGTAGACATGAATTTTGAGGGAAGATTACTAAACCCACTAAAGACCCTTTCTCTCAATCTTTTACTCAACCCGAAGACTTTACTTTTGAGAGGAGGAGCTTTGTTAATGTAGTCTGACAGCATGCTCAAGATGAGATTTACTGATCTCCCCCTAGAAAAGTCTTAGATGGGGTGCCCTGGTGGTCAGTCAGTAGAGCATGCAACTCTTGATCTTGGGATTGTGAGCTCAAGTCCCACATCAAGCTGGCTGCCATCAGCATGGAGCCTGCTTCAGATCTCCTGTCCCCCTCTCTCTGCCCCTCCTTGACTTGTGTTCTCTCAAAAATAAACATTTAAAAATTTTTAAAAATAAAATCTTTTATTTACTTTTTTAAATTTCTAATGTTTATTTATTTTTGAAGGAGATAGAGAGCAGGGGAGGAAAGGGGCAGAGAGAGAGGGAGACACAGAATCTGAAATAGGCTCCAGGCTCTGAGCTGTCAGCACAGAGTGCGAAACGGGGCTCGAACTCACGAACAGTGAGATCATGACCTGAGCCAAAGTCGGACACTTAACCGACTGAGCCACCCAGGTGCCCCCCCAAAAATAAAATCTTTTTTTTGTTTAAAAGTCCTAGATTTCTGTGAAAGAAAAATATCTTGCAAAGGACAAAAGAATACTTTGTGGAACTTTTCAACTTCTTACATGTTTGAACAAGTCTTTTATTGAGCAAGCAACAAGACAAAGGACAGAAATTCTCTAGTTTCAGTTAAAAATGAAATCCATGTAAATTTAAGTCTGACCCAAAACTGAGCATTTGTACAACAACAACAAAAATGAGGACAGGTTTCACAACAAGGTAAATTCAACATTTATTTTTGGTTATAACAATTTTAAGCACAGGAAGGTCCATAAAAGAGACGAAGAAACCAAGAAACCTATACCTGAGCTTGACTGTGTCATTCAGTGAGAAAACATGTTTTCAAAGTCCTGTCGAGTATCATGTCTTGAGTTATACTTTTATTCATGTTGCTCCAGTTAATGATTTTACCAGCACTACTATTCAACACTCAATATATTTTAATGTTACCAATAACACTGATAAACTTACAACAATTTGTAAATTGTATCTCCCAAGACTACCTTTAAAAAAATCCCAGGGCACCTGGGTGTCTCAGTGGGTTAAGCATCTAACATCAGCTCAGGTCATGATCCCACGGTTCATGAGTTCGAGCCCCATATCGGGCTCTCTGCTGCTAAGCGCGGAACCCACTTGGGATCCTCTCTCTCTCTCTCTCTCTCTCTCTCTCTCTCTCTCAAAATAAATAAATAAACATTAAAAAAAAAATCCTTAAATCCCATTTTGGCATAAACCATTTATTTCATTTACCCTATGAGTTTAAAATATGTGAAAATAAATTACTCAAATAAATTACTCAAATTGCTTAACTAATGGTTGTTATGTTTTCAAAAAAATTGGCTAGAAAGTCATTGTTGGTTTTTATTTATTTTTTATTTGAGAGAGAAACAGCAGGGAAGAGGGGCAGAGGGAGAGAGAGAGAATCTTAAGCAAGGTACACACTCAACACGGAGCCCAACACTGGGCTCAATGTCAGAATGGTGGGATCATGACCTGGGCCAAAATCAAAAGTTGGATGCTCAAGTGACTGAGCCACATAGGCAACCCCAATTCTGGTTTTTAAAAAGAAGGAAAAAACACTGACACATACCCCATACCACACACTGCATCTTTTTAGAATTCTGTATAGAAGCTACTTGTAAAATGACTTTTAAGCCTAAGTTAAAAAAAAAATTCAGGTAGGAAATTTTAATACAGGAAAAACTCAAATTCCTCCATCTACACCAGAGATCAGTAAACTTCTTGTGAAAAGGGTCAGATTAGTAAATATTTTAGGGTTCACAAGACACAGGGTCTCTCTCACAAATTACTCACCTCTGCCCCTTAGTGCAAAAGCAGCCATAGCCAACATGTAAATAAATGGGTGTAGATGTGTTCCAGTAACACTTTATTTACAAAATTAGGAGACAGCCCAAGAGCTTATAAGGGTTTGCAGACCTCTAAAATTGACTCCAATGCCTTGCATTAGTGCAGATATTCTTTTTGGGCAGGGGAAACTTCACAAAAAAACAAGTTAAAATTCACAGTCAAACACAATAAACTGCTGAAAACTAACAAAGAAAAATCTTGAAAGCAACCAGAGAAAAAGGACACATTATTTGCATGGAAGTAATATATTTACCATTGAAAACCACAGGGTTCATTAGGAAGTGGACCATTTTTTAAGTACTAGGGAAAAAGAAATTCCATATCAACAAAAATATCCACCAAGAATAAAGGTTAAAGAAAAAAAAAAAAAAGAAAGGTGAAATGCATTCTTCAATGAAGGAATACTGAAGAGAAATTTTGCCAGCAAAGCTACTCAAAAAGAACTGTAAAAGAAGTTAATCAAATAAAAGAAAAATCATTTTTGGGGCGCCTGGGTGGCGCAGTCGGTTAAGCGTCCGACTTCAGCCAGGTCACGATCTCGCCGTCTGTGAGTTCGAGCCCCGCGTCGGGCTCTGGGCTGATGGCTCAGAGCCTGGACCCTGTTTCCAATTCTGTGTCTCCCTCTCTCTGCCCCTCCCCCGTTCATGCTCTGTCTCTCTCTGTCCCAAAAATAAATAAACGTTGAAAAAAAAAAATTAAAAAAAAAAAAAAAAGAAAAATCATTTCAGAAGAAAACTTAAGAGTATCAGAAATGAGGGGATACCAACAGAAATGGTAACTATCAGGACACCAAGGTGGCTCAGTCAGTGAAGCATCTGACTCACGATTTTGGCTCAGGCCATGATGGCACAATTCATGAGATCAAGCCCCATGTTAGGCTCTGTGCTCATAGCACAGAGATACTATCTCTCCCTCTCTCTCTCTGCCCCTCCTCCACTCACGCCAGGTCTCTCTCTCTCTCTCTCTCTCTCTCTCTCAAAATACACTTAAGAGAAAAAAAGAAATGGTAAGTATCTGGGTAAATATAACCAGTGGTTTTTTGTCTCAGTTCTTTAAAATATTTTTTAAATATTTTTAACGTTTATTTATTTTTGAGAGACACACACAAAGAGTGCAAGCAGGGGAGGAGCAGAGACAGAAGACACAGAATCCGAAGCAGGATCCAGGCTCCGAGCTGTCAGCACAGAGCATGATACAGGGCTCAAACCCACAAACCATGAGATCATGACCTGAGCTGAAGTCAGACGCTTAACCAACTGAGCCACCCAGGAGTCCCTAAAATATTTTTGACAATTGGAGCACACCTAGGTGGCTCAGTCAGTTGAGTGTCCAACTTCAGCTCAGGTCATGATCTCTCAGTTTGTGAGTTCAAGCCCCACATCAGGCTCTGCAGTGACAGCTCAAAATCTGGAGCCTGCTTCAGATTCTCTCTGCCCCTCCCCTGCTCATGCTCTGTCTCTCTCAAAAATAAATAAACGTTAAAAAAATTTTTTTTTAATAAAAACTAAAAGAGGGAGAGCACAATATGGTAAAAAGGTTGCTACATTCTGCTTAAAGTGGTAAAGTACTGATTCTGAATAGATTGTGAAAAGCATATATATTGTAATACTTCAAGTAACTACAAAATATATATATATAAATAATTACAGTAAAAACAAAACAAACAAAAAACAACACATAAGTTAAAACAAAATAATTAAAAGTATCAAATGACCAGGGGTACCTGGCTGGCTTAGTCAGAGAGAGTGAGTCTCTCCCTCTTCCTCCCTCCAAAAAAAATTAAAAAAAAAAAAAAAAAAACTAGAAAAAGAAAAGATAAGCACAAAATAAACAACAAAAAAATAGTAATAATAGGAGCAGAAACCAATAAAAGTGAAAATACAAAAATAGAGAAAATCAACGCAAAGTATTCTTTGAAAAGATCGGTAAAATTGGTAAATCTCTAGGCAAAGTTGGCAAAGAAAAAAAAAGACACAAATTACCAATAATATCAAGAATGAAAGAGAACTAATACACTATAGATCCTGCAACCATTAAAAAATAATAAGAGAATACTATGAACACTATGCACATAAATTTCACAACTTAGGTTGTCAAATAAATCTGAAAAGTCAGACTGTCAAAATAAATAAACTTGATACTACAAATTTAAAAAGGTAACTGGGGGGGCGCCTGGGTGGCGCAGTCGGTTGGGCGTCCGACTTCAGCCAGGTCACGATCTCGCAGTCCGTGAGTTCGAGCCCCGCGTCGGGCTCTGGGCTGATGGCTCAGAGCCTGGATCCTGTTTCCAATTCTGTGTCTCCCTCTCTCTCTGCCCCTCCCCCGTTCATGCTCTGTCTCTCTCTGTCCCCAAAATAAATAAAAACGTTGAAAAAAAAAAATTATAAAAAAAAAAATTATAAAAAAAAAAAAGGTAACTGGGGAATAATAAAGACAGAGCTACACATATAAATTTGAAAGTACAGATGAAATATACCAATTCCCTGAAACCACCAACTATCAAAACATCTCAAATGAAATAATCTAAATTAAGGAAATTGAATTCATAGTTACAAATCTTCCAGACAAATCTCCAGACCTACCTGACTTCACTGCAGAATTTTATTAAACATGTAAGAAGTAATACCAATTCTACACAATCCTCCTCTAAGAAAAAGAAGGAATACTTCCAAATTCATTTTACGAGACCAGCATTAACCTGATGCCAAATCTAGAAAAAGCACAAAAACTACATTACCATTATCCGTCATGTATATCAATGCAAAAATCATCCACGAAAGAAAAGCAAATGGAGTTTGACAAATATAAAAATATAATAACATGCCAGGACCAAGTAGAGCTATCCAAGGAATACAAACCTGGCTCAATATTCAAAACCAACCAATTTAAGCTACCATATTAATAGCTTAAAGAAGAAAAACTGCTTCAAGTCAGAAGATGCATTTGGCAAAATACAACATCCTTTCATGATTAAAAAAAAAAAAAACTCAGGAAATTAGAAATGAAAGGGAATTTGCTCAACCTGATGAAGGACAGCTACAAAAATCCTACCACTATCAACATACTTAAAGGTAAAACACTGAATACTCTCCCCCTAAGATCAGGAGCAAGGAAAGGATGCAAACTCACACCACTCCTACTCAGTATCATATTGCAAGATCTAGCCACTGCAGTAAGAAATGCTTAGATTTAAAAGCCCCACAGGGGCGCCTGGGTGGCTCAGTCGGTTGGGCGTCCGACTTCGGCTCAGGTCATGATCTTGCGGTCCGGTCCGTGAGTTCGAGCCCTGCGTCAGGCTCTGTGCTGACAGCTCAGAGCCTGGAGCCTGTTTCAGATTCTGTGTCCCCCTCTCTCTCTGACCCTCCTCCGTTCATGATCTGTCTCTCTCTGTCTCAAAAATAAATAAACGTTAAAAAAAAATTAAAAAAAAAAAAAAGCCACAGAGATTAAAAAGGAACGAATGACACTGTCCCTACTCACAAACAACATGATTAACCTATCCAGGAAATCAAAAAACAAAAGCAAAACTCCTAGGGGTGCTTGGGTGATTCAGTTAGGAGTCCGACTCTTGATTTTGGCTCAGGTCATGATCTCTCAGTCCTGAGATCAAACCCCAAGTCAGGCTCTGCACTGAGCATGGAGCCTGCTTAGGACTCTCTCTCTCCCTCTGTCCCTCTCCCTCACTTTCATGTTCTCTCTCTGTCTCTCTAAAATAAATAAATGGGGGGAGGTGGGGAAGAGGGGAAAATGGGTGACAGGCACTCATAAGGGCACTTGTTGAGATGAGCACTGGGTATCGTATGTAAGTGATAAACCACAGGAATCTACCCAAAAACCAAGAGGACACTTTACACACTGTGTGTGAGCCAATCTGACAATAAATCATATTAAAAATTAACTAATTAATTAATTAATTTGAAACTTCTAGAGCTACAGTCAGTTAAGTGTCCAACTTCAGTTCAGGTCATGATCTCACGGTTGGTGGGTTTGAGCCCTGTGTTGGGCTCTGCGCTGACAGCCTAGAGCCTGGAGCCTGCTTCAGATTCTGCGTCTCCCCCTCTCTCTGTCCCTCCCCTACTCACACTGTGTCTCTGTCTTTCAAAAATAAAAACGTTAAAGAAATAAAATTAAATTAAAAAATAAAATAAAAATAAAAAAAACTCCTAGAGCTAATGAGTTTAGCAAGGTTACAGTAAACAAAATCAATACACAAAAACCAATCAATTGTATTTCCATATACTAGCAATGATCAATCAGAAGCTGAAATTTACAGAAAACAGTAACAGTTTATGACAGCTTTAAAATCATAAAATAGGGGCACCTGGGTGGCTAAGTCAGTCAAGCATCCGACTCTTGATTTCACTCTCTCTCTCTCAAAATAAACAAGCAAACAAAATACAGTATCACAAGAAAGTGTGGTGGTGGCAAATGGATAGAATCTATGGAACAGGAGAGAATCCAAAGACAGACCCACAGAAACATGGCCATTTGATTTTTTTAATTATTTTTAATTGTGGTAAATTAATATAAAATTTAGCATTTTAACTTTTTATTTATGTTTACTTATGTACTTGTGTTCATTTTTGAGAGAGAGAGACAGACAGACATAGTGAGAGCAGGGGACAGGCAGAGAGAGGGAGACCCAGAATCTGAACAGGCTTCAGCTCTGAGCTCTCAGCACAGAGCCTGATGCAGGGCTCGAACTCACAAACCGTGAGATCATGACCTAAGCTGAAGTCAGATGCTTAACCGACTGAGCCACCCAGGCGCCCCATCATTTTAACCATTTTTATGTATACAGTTGAGTGGCATTAAGTACATTCACACTGTTGTGCAACCATCATCACCATCCACCCACATTGCAAAACTTAAGCTCCATAACCATTAGACACTAACTCCTCCTTCCCACTTCCATACTCCCAGTGCTCAGCAATCAATCACTATTCTACTTTGTTTCTATGAAATTGACTGCTCTAAGTACCACATATAAGTGGAGTCACACGGTATCTGTCCTTTTGTGACTGGCTTATTTCAATAAGCATAATGTCTTCAGTTCATCCATGTTGCAGTATTATGTCAAAATTTCCTTCCTTTCTAAGGCTAATATTCCATTGTATATACACACCATACTTTGTTTATTCATACATCCATCAATGGACACTTGGGTAGCTTCTGCTTTTTGACTACTGGGAATAATGCTGCTATGAACATGATGCACAAATATTTCTTCAAGACCCTTTCAATTCTTTTGGATGTGAAATTGTGATATCATAATTTTATTTTCAATTGTTTGAGGAACCACCATACTGTTTTTCCTAACAGCTGCACTATTTTATATTCCCACCAAGAGCGTACAATACAAGGATTCCAATTCTCCACATTCTCACCAACACATTATTATTTTTTGTAACAGCCATTTTAATGGGTGGGAAGTGCTATTGCCTCATAGTTTTAATTTATATTTCCCAAACATTAGTGATGTTGAATATCTGTGTGTGCTCGTTGGCCCGCTGTATTTCTTCTCTAGAGAAATATCTTCAAGCATGTTGCTCACTCTTTAATCAGGTTGTTTTTTGTTGTTGTTGAGATGTCAAAGTTTTCTATATTCTAGATATTAATTCTCTATATATACCTGGATATGTGACTTGCAAATACTTTCTCATATTCTGCGGTTTGATAGGGCCCTTTATGCACAAAAATTTTTCTTGATAGGGTCCTTCATGCACAAAAAATTTTCATTTTAATGAAGTCTAACTTGTCTATTTTTTCTTTGGTTGCCTGTGCCTTTGATGTTATATCCCCAAAATCACTGCCAAATCTAGATTCATGAAGCTTCCCTCTTTGCATTGTTCTAAGAGCTTTACAGTTGTCACTGTTACTTTTAAGGGTCCAACTTCATTCTTTTCATGTGGATATCCAAGTTTTCTCAGCACCATTTCTTGAAGAGATTGTCCTTTCCCCCACTGAATGGTGCTGGCCTTCTTGTTGAAAATCAGTTACCACATATGTGAGGGCTTACTTCTGGGCTCTCTATTCCACCAGTCCTTATGTCTGTCTATGCCAGTACCACATTGTTTCGACTACTGTAACGCTGTAGTAAATTCTGAAATCAGTGAGTCCTCAACTTTGTTCTTTTTCAAGAATGCTTTAGCTATCTGGGAGTCCCTTGAGATTTCACATGAATTTTAAGATGGGTTTTTCTATTTCTGGAGATTTTGATATCTTGGAGATTTTGATAGAAATTGCAATGAATCTGTAAATCACTTTGGGTAGTATTGACTTTTTAACAATATACAGACAAAGCCAAGCACTTAAAGATTCAGAATAGTGGAACTCATTTTTAATGGAAATGCATAATGGCACAGCCACACTGGTTTGACTATTTCTTATAAGATTAAACATACACTTACCAAATGGCCCCGGAATCCCACTTCTATGTATTTACCCTACAGACATAAAATCTTACATTCACATAAAAACCTGTACTCAAATGTTTATAATAGCTCTATCATTAATCACCAAAAGCTGAAAACATCCAAGTACCCTTCAATGAGTGATTGACTAAACAAATGGTGACACATTTATACAATGAAATACTGTTCAGTTATAAAAAGAAATGAACTATACAGGGCATGTAGGTGGCTCAGTCATTTAAGTGTCCAATTTAGGCCTAGGTCATGATCTCATGGTTCACGGGTTCAAGCCCCGCATCAGGTTCTGCACTGACAGCTCAGAGCCTGGAGCCTGCTTCAGATCTGCAGATTCAGTCTGACTCTCTCTGCCCCTCCCCTGCTCTCACTCTCTCTCTCTCAAAAACAAACATTAAAAAATTTTTAAAAAGAAAGAAATGAACTATTGACACCTAAAACAACTCTAAGTGCAAAAAGTCAGTATCAAAACGTTACATAGGTACACCTGGAGCCTCACTGGGATTCTCTCTCCTGCTGCCCCCCCAATTGCACTCTCTCTTTAAAAAATAAAAAAAACTGTAAATGCTTCAAATAAAAAATGTGTACCGTAGGATTCCATTTCTAGGACATTCTAGATAAGACAAAACTAAAGGTTGGAGGGGAAAGGAGCAGGGTAAGCTATAAAGGAGATGGCACGGGTATTGAAACTGTTCTGTATCCTAATTGTAGCAGTAGTTAATGCATATACTGCCAGTACACAAAAAATGTGTACTATTTTATTGTGCGGTATTAAATAAAATTTATTTTAAAATGTTATAAAATAATAAAGACAGGGGTGCCTGGGTGGCTCAGTTGAGTGGCCAGCTTTGGCTCAGGTCACAATCTCATGGTCTGTGAGTTCGAGCCCCACATCAGGCTCTGTGCTGACAGCTCGGAGCCTGGAGTCTGCTTTGGATACTGTGGTCTTCCTCTCTCTCTGCTCCTCCCCTGCTTGTGCTCTATCTCTCTCTCTCAAAAATAAATAAATGTTATAAAATAATAAAGACATAGGAAAATATTCATAATACACTATTAACTAAGAGGGAAATAGTTTATAACATATCACTGCAATCCAAATTCTGTAAAAATACATTAAATAGAAAAAAGCAAAAAGAAATTATTACACACCAGAATGCTAACAATGGCCATATCTAGCTAACAAAATCATAGGTGACTACTCTTTTCCTTAGTCTATTTGATATCCTATAATAAGGTAAATCACTTTTAAAATGAGAATTTTCAGGAGCACCTGGATGGCTCAGTTGGTTAAGTGTCTGGCTCTTGATTTCGGCTCAGGTCATGGTTCGTGGGTTCGAGACCCACATCAGGGCTCTGTACTGACAGCGTGGAGGCTGCTTGGGATTCTCTCTCTCCCCTCTATCTCTCTCCCCCCTCAACCAGCTTGCTCTCTCTCTCAAAAATAAATTAAAAACTTAAAAAAAATTTTTTTTCAAATGTGTGAAACTGTGGGGGTTTTGGTGTTTTTGTTTGTTTATTTTGTTTTGTTTTTGAGAGAGAGACCGTGAGAGCAGGGGAGAGGGGCAGAGGGAGAAGGAGAGAGAATCTCAAACAGGCTCCATGCCCAACACAGAGCTTGACAAGGGACTCAATCTCACAACTGTGAAATCATGTCCTGAGCCACAATCAAGAGTCAGAAACTCAAATGACTGAGGTGCCCCCAAACTGTTTTTTAAAATCAGTTAATTCTGGGGCACTTGGGTGGCTCAGTCGATTGAGCGACCGACTTCAGCTCCGGTCACGATCTCACGGTTTGTGGGTTCCAGCCCCACGTCAGTGACAGCTCAGAGCCTGGAGCTGCTTCGGATTCTGTGTCTCCCTCTCTCTCTGCCCCTCCCCACTCATGCTCTGTCTCTGTCTCAGGAATAAACATAAAAAAAATTTTTTTTAATCAGTTAATTCTAATACCTACTTCAAGAAACAGTCAATTCTTTATCAATGCACTATCCATTTGCATTCCTGCAAAACTTGCAAAAATATTATCAAAAATACATGATCTTTGCAAACTGACAGGACACACTGTAAAATTCCATTTCCACAAAGATAACATCAGAGTTCAGTGCTTAAAATACTCTAACATAGTATAGAAAAACATCATTCAAAGTCAATCAAAAGGGTACAAAATCAGCGTTCTAACAAGACTTTTAAAATATAATTAAAGTAACCAAAAATAAAATCACTTAACAAAAGTTGTTAGTACACTATATTATTCAAAGCCAAAGTGAGTATTCCTGTAAAACAAAACTTGGTGCAAAGCAAAGCAAATTTGGTAAAGTTCAGTGTGTAGACCATGAAAAAGGGTAACAAATGGATAAAACGCAATGCAGGCATAGTATTATTCCAGGCAAAAGAACCAACATCTGCCTGAGCACGAAAGAGGGTCTCCAAAAGAGACAGACTCATTGGAATTAAGAGTTCCAAGTTCCGGAGTGCCCGGCTGGCTCAGTTGGTGCAGCATGCAGCTCTTGATCTTGGCGTCCTGAGTCTGGACCCACACTGGGTGTAGCTTACTTAAAAATTAAATCTTAAAAAAAAAAAAAAAAAAAGTTCCAAGCTCTCTATTCACTTTATCCAAAAGTTCCACCAAACCACTTATTTTACAACAATCTTAAGTATCTGACATCAACTGACAAAGTTTTATTTATTTATTTTCTTTTTTTTTTTTCTGACAAAGTTTTAAGAACATAAATAATCGCCACTGAAGTTTCCGTGGATGGGACTCAATCTTTAAGGACCTACCCCATGCAAGAAATTCTGGGGCCTATTTCACATATGTTATTCAATTTGTCACAGTTAAAAATCTTTCAAACCACCTTGGGACACAAAAGTTACATTCTTCCTTCATGATTTTGAACTGGCTATCATTAAGTAAAATTTGAGAGCTACCTTCCCTACTGATGTTGCTCAAGATAACTCTAACCATCTGTATATAAATTCCTGTTGCACACAAAGTTGCCCATATGATAAGGAACTCAGCTACAAATCAATACAATTAGGTAATGCAGAACATGTACCCTGTGAATTTCTATTTGGAACTCATATTTGAAAGTACTGTTCTCTGTAGAATACAAATGGTACATGTATCTAGAGGTCACACAGACCTTTCATCATTCCTCACATAGCCTACATTTTAAGTCAGTCCAAGTCAAATTCCATACAAATATGATGAAAATCCATCTAGCTGTTTTTGCATATACAGTATGCAAAAAAAGGGCAATAATAGGGCAAAAGAAACTTCCCTGGATTACCTGCCCTGTTTTCTAACATCAATGGGAACTTTGCTCAAGGGCTGCTTCATAGACCCTTCCAGACCAAAGCACAGCACAAATTTACCCATCATCATCTCATACCAGCTCTAATTTCTTACAGCATTTATCACCACTTGATTGTGTGTGTGTGTGTGTGTGTGTGTGTGTGTGTGTGTGTAATATACCTCTTCCCACTAAACCACTGGCTCTAGGAAATCAAGGACTTTGTTAACTGGTGTATCGCCAGTGCTTGACACACAATGTCTTTGAATAAATGAATCATTTTCTATAGTTTCAAAGAGCTTTTTAATAGATTAAAACTAAATGATAATGTAGCAAAATACAATAGTCTCACAGCTTTTGTTTTGGTTTGTTAACACAACATGAAACAAAGACAGTTCAGGCATGAAAATAGCTGTGGGCCTATTTTCCCCTATCTTACTCCTGGGCTGCCAGTATGAGGAGGTCACTGTCCTTGGCTCTAGTGACATTTTGGTGAACAAGTATCAGAGCACTTGGCTGGTTCAAAAAACAACCAAAACGGAATTATACTGAAAAGGACAAAACAGAAAGCAGAAGAATGGGGCCTGGGTGGCTCAGGTAGGTGTCTGACTTTGGCTCAGGTCATGATCTCATGGTTCGTGAGTTCAAGCCCTGCATCCGACTCTGTGCTGACAGCTCAGAGCCTGAAGCCTGCTTCCTTCAGATTCTGTGACTCCCATTCTCTCTGCCCCTCCCCTGCTCATGCTGTCTCTCTCTCAAAAATAAATCAACATTAAAACAATTTTTGAAAAAAGAAACGCAGCAGCATAAATTTGGTTCTTGACATATCTCTGTTGCTTACAAGCATATTGCATTATATATTCACTAAATACAATTTAAAACACAATGGGGTAGGTTTTATTAGCAGACTAACTTGGGAGGTTTTTCTTACCCCAAAAATTAAGGCTAAATAGAACAATATTCAGTTCAAGATACTATTCAAGTGAAACTTGTCTCTCATTTATCCCAGACTTATCATGAAGTTGGAACCTCTAAACCTATCTGCACACTAGAATCACCTGGTATCCTGTTCGGGCGCCTGGGTGGCTCAGCCGGTTAAGCGTCCGACTTCAGCTCAGGTCATGATCTCACAGTTAGTGGGTTTGAGCCCCACATCGGGTTCTGTGCTGACAGCTCAGAGCTTGGAGCCTCCTTTGGATTCCATGTCTCCTTCTCTCTCTGCCCTTCCCCTGCTCCCTCTCTCGCTCTCTCTCAAAAATAAATAAACATTAAAAAAAAAATTTATATAGAATCACCTGGTATGCTGTTAAAAAAAAAAAAAAAAAAAAAAGCCTGGCTTCCACTCCAGACAACTTGAGTCAGAATAATGGGACCCCAAGCAGAATTTTTTTTTTAATTTCCCCTGATGATTCTAATGAACAACCAAGGCTGAGAACCACTGCCCTATGCCATCTCCCCAATCTTCTCTCCTACTTCATAAATCAAAGTAAAAGTACAGAAACAAATCATGAAGATTTAAATTCCTGGCACCCACAATAAGTCTCAATCCTATCTGCCCCTTCTAACATTTCTATCATTTCCCCTAAAAAGTAACCATAATATCTATCTCCCCTAAAATACATCCCTGATTTAATATACACAAATGAGACCACAATTACTTCCTTTTAGGGGCACTACCCTTCTCACAAACTATTTTATATTGCAATTACTTTATTCTTTTTTGTTACTTGTACATCTATTATCCCCTCTTTTATACCCAAAGAGTTTGCCTTAACTTTTTTGTTTCCTTCACATCTGAAGTGCTACAGTCTACAAAGACATTTCTATATTCATTATCAGATAATAAAGTAGTCTAAGCAAAAATTATCAGACCAGGGGCGCCTGGCTGATTCAGTCAGTAGAGAATGCGACTCTTGATCTCAGGATCAAGCCCCACGCTGGGCGTGGAGCCTACTTTACAAAAAAAAAAAAAAAAAAAAGAATTGTATAATAAAAAAGTAAATAAAAATAAATAGTTTAAAAAAAGAATTACCAGCCCCTTTTAAAGATAGTAACTCTGAGAAGCTATCTTGCCAAAGGCATGAGGCCATCAGCAATGCAACGCACATATCAGAGGTACCTCCCTCCCAACACTCTCCCCACTGCTCTTACATACTATTGTAGAGAAATCTGTTATTGTTTATATTCTATCAACTAACTGATACTAAAAACATAACTCCTATAAAAATAGGTCCCTAAATTTTTTACCTTAAACTAGAAGTCCTTACACTGAAAAATATGGGAGCCATAGGTCGGAGGGACCAAATCCAAGATCCTCAGGCCATCTATCACTCCCAGCCTTGTGCTTTGCACTCTGATACCAAAGGGCTTAATAACAAATACTGCCTGCTACATGCCTCTACTCTTGCTTATGCTACCTAACTCTATCAACTTGTCTAGAAAGGTTTCCAAATTGGAAGGCAGGGGAGAATTCAAATTCATCTTTATCCCAATATGGCAGGCAAACATTTGTTGAATTAAGCTATATAATTAAAAACCCCAACCCAAAAGTAACACTTATTGAGTGCTTATGGTAGGTTAAGCAGTAACTACATGTTTCAGGTTATTTAATCTTTCCAGGGGTGCCTAGCTGGCTTAGTCAGTCAAGCATCTGACTCTTGATCTCAGGGTCCTCAGTTCAAGCTCCACATTGGGTGTGGAGCCTACTTAAAAAAAATTTAATCTTTCCAATAACCCAACAAGTTAAGGGTGCCAGAGTGAGGTTAAGAATGTTGCCTAAGGGCACAGATAGGAAGTGGTAAATCACTGACTGAAGGCATTCTGGCTCCAGAACCAATATCCTTAACCACGAGGCTCAGTCTTCCTAACCTGTGTCCCCAAATCCTCAAGCTTCAACTCTGAATTCCCAATACCTCCTGGACATCTCTACTTGGATGTCCTTCAAGAACCTCAAAATTAATGTAACTTAAATCACTATCTCCCTCTTGCTCCCCAATCTTCTCCAACAAAAACCACTCTTCACACCTTCTTGTACTGCTTATTTGGGTTAATACACACCATTTACCCAGTTACCTAAAGTAGGAGCCCACGCATGAGTGCTTTTCACCTTGTCCATCTCTCTCATCCCCACATTCACCAAATTACACTGTTCCTACCTTTCAAACTAACTTACAGAAAGCTCTCATCGCTTCTCACACCAGAGCATTAGCTTCAAACCTCTCTAAAAACAAATTTGATCATGTGATAACCTACAGTGGCTCCCTACCACTGACATCAAGTCAAATTTCTTAGCAAAACAGATTATGATCTTGTGTTTGCCTTTCTCTCAGCTTCAGCTCTAACCATCCCCTCACACACCTTAACCCCCAATGTCTTTCCTTGAAAATCTCCTTGTTACTTGAATTCACCATGTTTTGAAAGACCAACAGCTCTCCCCACAAGCAAGTACCCTAGCTTAAGATGATGATCCCTATAACATTCCCTCCCACTACCTCATCTTTCAAAATGGATCATAAAAACAACCTCCTTTGAGAAGCCTTCTTTTTTTCCCTCGGGTTGAAGAAACTTCCTCCTGTGTACTCACACAGCATTGTGCATATCTATATCACACTACTTAAGACATTATGCTAAAATGGTTTACCTAAACACATCACCAAGCATACATTCAAAGGCCAAAATGTTGTCTTAATTATTTTGTGTTCCTGTGCTAGCATAATGTTGCTCTTTTAACAATTTCAACTCCAAAATCAATTCACTTACATAGTTTATATTTCTCCTGTAATACAGAAGTTATTATTTTATAATTATGCCCATTAGATTTCACCCAGTCACATTTCCACATGCATGGAAAACTGGAAGAATACTGCTACTTCAACAGAATATCTGTAGCAAAAATGTCTACTACACTTAAATAGCCCCTACTACCAAAGAATAAAAACATAATAAAAAAACACTTATAGAGTACATACGTTACACAACCACTTTATGGGATAGGCACTATTATTATCTTCCTTTTGTAGATGAACTTCAAAATTAAATAGAACCAAGACTTAAGATCAAAATGTTCGGCTCCAGAATTTGATCTCTTAGAGTGACTCTCAATAAGCCTAAAACTACTAAAAGACCAAGATAAATTCTCGCTAGAGCAAAACCATCTTTGAACAGGTAATAGGAAAACTTGGGAGATAAAAGTTAAAAAAAACGTATAAACTTCAAGGATCTTAAAAACAATCTTCATATAGGGGCACCTGGGGGGCTCAGTCAGTTTAGCGTCCGACTTCAGCTCAGGTCATGATCCCACCGTTCATAGGTTTGAGCCCCATGTTGGGCTCTGTGCTGGCAGCTCAGAGCCAGGAGCCTGCATCAGATACTATGTCTCCCTCTCTCTCTGCCCCACCCCCCTTCAAAAATAAATATATATTTTTTTAAAATCTTAATATAAATTTTAGTCTTAATACAAATTTATTCTAATTGTGGCAAAATGTTTTGTTAATAAAATAGTAAATTGGGGCACCTGGCTGGATCAGCTGGTACAGCATGTGACTCTTGATTTCAGAGATCTAAGTTCAAGCCCCACATTCAGTATAGAAATTACTTAAAAATAAAATCTCAGGTCATGATCCCATACTCCGTGAGTTCAAGCCCCGCGTTGGGCTCTGTGCTAACAGCTCAGAGCCTGGAGCCTGCTTCAGATTCTGTGTCTCCCCCTCTCTCTGCCCCTCCCTTGCTCATGCTCTGTCTCTCTCTGTCTCAAAAATAAATAAAAACATTAAAAGAAATGTTTTTAATAATAAAATCTTAAATAAATAAATAAAACAAATCTTTGACATAAGATAGGTCATCACGTTTCATTACTAAAGTCAGTCAATTGCAACATCAAGTTTGTACTCAGCCCACAAAGAGATCTGACCAATTAAGTTTTTATAAAGAACTCAGATGTATCCAGAAAACAAATATTTTCTAAGGCTACTAAAATTCCAATTCTATACTGTCTTATATTATCTTTCATAAAAGAATAATTGAGACTAGGAAGGCTACATGAACCAAAGTCAGGAAATAGGAAGTGGTCTGAATCATCTACAATTTCTAAAACAGACCTACAGGATGATTTTGCATTTTATCCAAATTAATGCATGCCTAATTCAGCAGTAGTGAGAAAAATATTACCACTTCTAACAAAGTGATAGTAACTAAGAGTTGTATCCCAAAAATTAGATCTTGAGAAATATGCAGGTAACCTAACTAGTTTTCTATACTACAAGACTTCTTGATGCAGGCAGCTCTGGGCTTTGAGTCTGAACAGCAAGTTCATATCAAACAAAAAGTAAATAAAGAAGTAAAAATTCAGCCAATCTGAACTTCACTGCACCTGGAGTACAGTAACCTTTTTCTCATTTATGACCATCGTGGTAATTTCTCAAATCAAAATCAACGTCTATACAGGAAAAGGAAAAGGGGAAATATTCATAAAGAAATGTGAAACTAGAGCGTTGGTCTAAAAACACTAAGCAGCTTTGGAGTTTCCTCACCATGACAGAAATCTGGAACCTACTTCAGAAACAGAAGAGACATGATTTCCTTTTACACATATGCTACAACACCTACTGATTAATATCCATATATCTTCTGTTACTTATGTAGATATACTACATGAACAATTCATATATACACAGAACTAGTAGTAGAACAGTCTTAACTTCATTCTGACATTCAGCCACACCAATACACTGCAAGACATTTATCCAGAGATAATATTTGTCACCAACATTTACATTTCCAACTACAACTCAACAGTATCCATCCTCTGTACATAACACTAAAGCAGTGAACATTTTTTCTAAAGTAATAGTGAGGAACATGGCAATACTAAGCATCCACGAGGCTTAAGAGAATTAACATTCACTGTATACAAATGCTAAACAGTGTTAGGCACTATAAATATGTTTACCACTTAATCTACACAACCACCCTATTAAAGGTTAATCTTAATTTACAAATGAGGAAGTTGAAATTCAGGAATTTTAGAGAGTGAGTTAGTGAGCTAAAATTCAAAATTCAGGGGCGCCTGGGTGGCTCAGTCGGTTGAGTGTCCGACTTTGGCTCAGGTCGTGATCTCGCGGTCTGTGAGTTCGAGCCCCGCGTCGGGCTCTGTGCTGACTGCTCAGAGCCCGGAGCCTGTTTCAGATTCTGTGTCTCCCTCTCTCTCTCTGACCCTCCCCCATTCATGCTCTGTCTCTCTCTGTCTCAAAAATAAATAAACGTTAAAAAAAATTTTTTTAAATAAAATTCAAAATTCAGAATACCCATTCCCTTTCCGCATGCCCTCAAAAAAGTGTATTAAAAAAACAAACAATATAAAATGTACTACATTGGGGGGAGGGGTACTATTTCAGAAAGCAAGAGGATACATTACCACTAGTAGTTAAATAATACAAGAAAATACTGAACAAAGGGCTTAGGACCAACCCCTGGTACCTGGTGGATTTAATAAAGAATGTTGATTCCATAAAAAAGAAAAAAAAAAAAACAAAACCTGAACAATACCTTACTCAAAGCAAAAATTAGATGGATTCTGCTGAATGGTAATAAGTGGTAAATATGAAAAATAAAGTTAAACTTTCGAGTTAAGTTCAAAAGATTTAACAGAGAATACCAAAAAGGTTTAAGTAAAAAAGGAGTATTTACAAAGATTTACAATTAATAGAAGAAATATTTTTGAACAGTAAACACTCTGTTCTAAAAACTTTCTGTGTATTAACAGTTAATTCTGACGATTAGTACAATTATCATCCCCATTTTGCAAATGGGGAAACTGCAACAGAAATGTTAAGTAATTTAGTCAAGGTTACACAGTTAAATTGGGAGGTGGGGGAAAGCAGAAATTGGGATCTTAACCAGAGCCAACTGTCTCCAAAACCAAGCTCCTCCCTTAACTGTTATGCTAAACTGCATGAACAAACGAAAGCTAAAGAGAACATATCTAGTAATATAAACAATATGGTCAAGTGGTATATGTAGAGCTATTTTGATTTTTAAAATCCAAACTGCACAAATTTTCATTAGGGAATTGCAAATTAAAACAATGAGGTCCGACTACACACCTATCTGAATGGCCACAATCCAAACAAAAATCAGAGTGCTAAGAGGGATTTGGAGCAACAGGAACTCTCATTCACTGCCACTGGGAAAACAAAATAGTACAGCTGCTTTGGAAGACCGTTTGACAGTTTCTTACAAAACTAAACATACTCCTAACACATGATCTGGTATTCACGTTCCTTGGCATTTCCCAAATGAACTAAAAACTTATGTCCACACAAAAGCCTGCACACAAATATTTGTAGCAGCTTTATTATTCATAACTGCTGCAACCTAGAGGCAACCAAGATGTCCTTCAATAGATGAATGGGTAAATAAACTGTGGTACATCCAGACAATGGAATATTACTCAACGTTTAAAAGCAGTGAGTTAGCAAGCCATCAAAAGACATGGAAGAATTAAATGCATATTCCTTTTTTTTTAAATGTTTCTACTTTTTAGATTTTATTTTTAAGTAATCTCTACACCCAATGTGGGGCTCAAACCCACAACCCCAAGATCAAGAGTCACACGCTCCACTGACTGAGCCAGCCAGGCACTCCTTAAAAATGGATATTCCTAAGTGAAAGAAGCCAAACTGAAAAGGCTACATCCTGTATAATTCCAACTATATGACATTCCAGAAAAGGCAAATCCACAGACAGTCAAAAGATCACAGAGTGGCAGGGGGTAGGAGAGAGGGATGGGTGAACAGGCAGAGCACAGAGGATTTTTATGAAAGTGAAACTGTTTGGTATGACATATCCATTTGTCAGAACCCAGACAATGTATAACACCAAAAGTGAGCACTAACATCAACTAGAGACTTGTGTGATAATGATGTGTTAATGCAGGTTCACTGATTGTAACAAACAGTGAAGGAAGGTTGTGTGTGCACAGGGGCAGGAGGTATATAGGAGCACTGTACTCTCCTGCTCAATTTTTACTATGAACCTAAAGCTATTCTTAAAAAATCTGTTTAAGAAAAGAATGAGGGGCAGGCGCCTGGGTGGTGCAGTTGGTTAACGTCTGACTCTGGATCTTGGCTCAAGTCATGATCTTCAAGCCCCACATGGGGATCTGTGCTGATGGTGTGGAGCCTGCTTGGGATTCTCTCTCTCCTTCCTTGTGCCCTTCCCTCACTTGTGTGCTCGCACTCTCAAAAATAAATAAACTTAAAAAAAGAAAGAAAAAAAAGCCAAAGAACGTGTTTATTTTAGCAGTTAGTATGTAAGACAGCATACATTTAACACTCATTAGCATATATACATAAATTTAAAATATTCATTAATATTTTGTACTAGGCATTCTGAGGAGGGGATATAAACAAGAGGACAGGTTCCTTCCCTTGAGGAGTTTTAAATATAGTTAAATGGACATCGTATATTCACAAAAAGCTAAATAAAATGGAATTTAAATAGTTCAAGACAAAAAACACACCACAAACAGTAAGTTGCCAAATTACTAAAATAGACATTAAGAGGACAATATGTGCTTAGGGGTTCAGTGGATCACTTCAGGCTAAAAGAATCAGGAAGTTAAGATCTGCTCCAGGTCTTGAAAAATGGCTAAAATATGTCTGGAGGGAATTGGTGCATTCCAAGAAAGAGCAAAACTACTGAGTTAGGAAAGAAAATTAAATGAACCAGTTCAAAAAACTAAATAGGGAGATAAGACCAGAGAGAGACTAGTAGAGGCCAAATCATGGAAGTCAAAGAATGCCAAACTAAGGAACTGGCCTAGACACTGAGAAATCTTAACTCTTAAACACTAAAATGGATCGAATACTTGCCTAACGTGTTATACTGATAGCTCTTAACATAATGAAAAGTGTATTTATAAACATTTCATGTCAGATACAGATACACTGAAGACATATACTAGTAGACACAGTCAAAAATTCACCACCTTTGCCACCCAACTGAAATATACACACAAGTCCTGCTTCCATCCTTCAATTTCCTATCTACACTAATAGGCTACCTATAACCCTATAACCTGAACCCATTCAGAAGACATACTACTCTGTCACCCAAGAACACTCTTCTTCCCCTGATACAAAGATGTCTTTCCTCTGGGGGTATGAAAGAAGTGGCTCCTTGCCCCTTAAAGAGGGGTCATGTTAGGACCATGGTCACTGCTGGCACCTCCTCCTTATTCTATTTATAGAACTGTCACCCTCTATTAATCATCAAAAGCAAACCTACCCATAAAGCAAACCTACATAGCAAACCTCTATGTAAAGTCTATACGTATTCCAGGCAAGACAAAAAATGCAGCATTCCCTCCCCAATCACCTGAACAGATGACATACACAAGACTATACATACACAAGACTATAAACCTCTGGTAATTATTTTCAATAACTGCAATTCTCATAAATGAAAACATTTCAAATTTTGTCCATTGTTACTTTCAAACCTTTTCTGTAATCCTTTTGTTTGCCATAAACTCTTATACATATTTTAAATTACATATTCAATCTTCTATGCATGGGCATCTGCAATTGTATTCAATCCCATACTTTTCTAATTAACAAATGCCCCAACTTATCTCAGCTAAGTTATCCCCAATCAGTGCTGTACCTTTAAACTTGTATTACAACTCTAAGCCCCTCCCCTTTAGTAATCTACCACTAGAGTGACTATTTTCTTCCCTTTCATGAGACACATTCACATATGTCCAATTTCCCCAACTACTTATAACAAACTCTGACATACACTGTTTTTCTCAAACATAGACTCCAAATATAAAAACACCCCATTAAATTCCTTTCTAACAAAAACATTTTAAAACTTCTGTTAATACTACTTTTTATAAAAAAAAATCCAAATATATATCCTATGATAGCAATTAGTCAAAGCTTAAAATCATGAAAGACAGCATTAGACAATGTTTAAGGAGACAGCATATATTAAAAAAAACAGAATCAGGGATACATGATTGTTCATTTTAATTATTCTTTATACCTTTTTGTGTTTGAAATATTTTACATGAGAAGAAAGATAGCCAATTACTAGTGAGTATCTCCCTCTCTACATAGTGACAAGTTGTAACCTCCATATTGCAGTTACTGTGAATTGCTACATCTGGGACACCCCTCCTGTCCTTTACCTAAGCCAAGAAAAGAAAAATTACAAGCCTACAACCCAAACTTTCTCTTAGACATATCTTAGATAGGATCCGGGTTTATATTCTGTAGCTGTATACAATCCATTTCTTTCACATCTCTCACATCCACAGAAGTTAAATCTCTTATTTTATCTTTCTAACCCTACATTGCCATTAACTCTTACGCGCCTTACTACACAGTAAACTAGAATAATGACCTGTCCATATTTGCGCATGTTACAAGTGAATTGATATACCACATAACTCATTTCGTTGGCTAAATGCACACATATACATTATATCTGTATGCAGAAGTCTAACTCACTCACATACACTAACTTTTCAATCTCAATTTATAACATCTAAATTAAGCTACACATCACTTCACCACAAATGAAATGTCATCTCAGCCAAACATAACTAACTTGGCCAGGGCAATTCCAAACAACTCCACTCCAGTCCACTGAGCGTTCACCTAATAATGCATGGAGTCTCGTCCCTGGAACAACGTTTACATCACCCAGAACAGTTCTCCACTGGTGAGATCCAGACATACCTCCAAATCCCAACTTTCGGCCTGCTGTGGTAAAACAAGTAGAGAAGACCTTAAGTTTCACCTCATTACGAAGCCAAAGGAATCTGTATTTCATACACCGCAGGTCCTGAGCTTCTCATCACTGGGGAACAGAAGTTGGAAGCCCCGAACTAGGGAACAAGGTCTGGTCTTCCATGGCGTACGTCCTAAAGTCTTCGACGGAACCGTTTAGGCAGCTGGCCCGCCTACTTGCCTCCCCACCCCCACACCAGGCGCACCCCACCCCCACCCCCGGTGCGAAGCCCGCCGTACATCCCTGCACCTGCGGATCCTACGAACAGTCGAGTATTCACTTCTCTCTACCAGAGGGGAGGGCTTACATGCTGGCTCCGACGCTCGCCTCTGGCCACCAGGCTCTCACGTCGGGCCCAACCCTGCGACCCGCTGGCTCTCTGATCTGGCAGAAGGCATCACCGACACCTTCTCCAGGACCGACCGGGCGTCTGGCCTTCTCAGGTGCAGAGCTCCGAGGCCTCCTCACCCCTCCCAGAGGACCAACCTACACCGGACGCTCAAGGCCCGAAGGCAACTCCCACCACTCCCCGACTCGCCAGTCTTTTCTTCCCAGCGGCAGCCGCTGAAAAAGCCAAGTCCTACGGTCCTCCTCCATCAGCTTCCGGGCCTCGGGTCACAGCCAGGCCTGAGCCCCCCAGCCCTGCCCAGCGCTACCCCATTCCCGTCACGCCGCTTCCCCTCCTCCCAAGGCCGAGCCCCGGGGCTGGGCGGCTTCCTTCTCCGGCATCCCGCGGGCCCCGCTCCTCCCGCGGCGGGCCCGGCCCCCCGCCCGGCGTGCCGCACACTCACCGCTGAGCGCTGAGGCCTGCAGAGTGGCCCCCGAGGTGCCGTCGATGACTTTGATGGTCCCGCGACTGGTGACGGCCAGGATGGCGTTGAGCGCCGGGTGGTAGGAGAGGCTGTGCAGCCCTTCGGCGTCGCAGCGCATGCAGCCGTCCCGCAGCACCAGCCACTCCGAGACCCCGGCCGCTCCCGCCCCCGCCGCCGAGGAGCAGCCGGAGCCCGAGGCCGCCGCAGCCGCAGCCGCCATCTTCCGGCCTGCGCTCAGCACAATCACACTGGGAAGCGGCTCAGTGACAGTCCCGGGAGGTGCAGCACCACCGCCAGTCACCATCCGGGGCCAGGGGGCAAGCGGAGCGCGTTAGCCGGAAGTGAAGTCAGGCGCCGGCACGCACGCGGGACGTCGGCCGCGCGCCCGGAGGGACCAAGCTCAGAGGGAGGTTGGCGGGGGAGGGGGACAGCGAACGAAAGAGGCGGGACCCGGAGAGGGGGCGGGCGGCGAGCGGCTGGAGCATGCGCGGGAGGGCTCGCGCTTGCCACGCGCCCTGGCTCCCGCCAGCGTCGTGTCCGCAATGTCCCATTTTTTTTCCCTTAGTGTGGGGAGTGGCTGATGCCTGAGCCCCGCCCCGCTCCCTTGCTCCTGGCGGTGGGGGTTGGGCTCCCTGTGTTTCCGCTAGGCGGGGACGCCGGCCCGTGGGACTAGTGTGAGACGCGCCGAGGCCCTTTGCGGCGTTTCCAGCTGCATCTGGACGGTTCCCTGCAGGAGTGGTGCAGCTGTTTGGCGGTGGCCGTAAGGAGACCCAGGGTTTGAGCCACGGCTCTAGTCTACAAGTAAGCAGTCTGAAAAACCTCTGGTCTGGACTGGGAGAAACCAAACGACCTTTGGACCCGATGTCTATTGCACGCCGCCATTCCCAGATCTTTTTGTTGAACAGAAGTGCCACCTAAGAGTTCTATGCTGGAAGCATATAAATTAGTGTCTTATCCCCATCCCAAACAAGTCAAGTTACGTGAAGTGTTAATAGGTGTGTGGGGGTGTTGTGAGACCAGAAAAGACTATAGTCAAGTAAATTTATTAAGCATACCTACTAGCAATGCATTTTTAATCTTTTTATTTAAAAATAATTATTAGATTCACAGTTGCAAATACAGTACAGACCTCTGTGGTCTGCTTCCCCAAAACCTATCCATAACCCTTATCTGTCAAAAAAAAAAAAAAAGGACAAACTCAAATTGAGGGACTCCTGTAAAATACCTGACCAATACTCCTCAAAGGTAGGGCAGGTCCAATTTACTCAGTTTACCCCAACAGTTACATGTTACATAAGTTTAGTACACTGTCAAAAGCAGGGACTTGACATTTATATGTTGTGTATATAATTCTATCACACATTTTATCACGTGTAGATTCCTGCACCACAATGAGGATAGAGAACTTATGTTCTGTGTGTCTTGGGATCATTCAGTTATCTTGGAAAGCCTAAATTCTTAAAACCTAAAGTGCTGTTGTGAGAATTAAGAATCATGTAAAATAGCATCGTGTAGAATAGCATTTGACATATAGTAGGTGATCAATAAAAGTTATGAAAGTTGTCTTCCCACATTCCTGCACACTTCATTAAGGAATCTTCATAAACTATCCCAACTATATCTTAAACCTATTTATTTGTATGCAAAGTTTTGGTGGTTTATTTTGTTTGTTTTGAGAGAGAATATGCACAGGGGGGCTGGAGACCTAGAAGCAGGGAGAGAGAACCCCAAGCAGACTCTGTGCTGTCAGTGCAGAGCCCATTTGGGGGGTCAGTCCCACAAACCATGAAATCATGACCTGAAGGGAAATCAAGAGCCAGGCGCTTAACCAACTGAGTCTCCCCAGTGCCCCCAAAATTGTACTCATATAATGTATTCATTCCATTGTGGAATGGCAAATATGCCATTTCTTTAAATGTACATTCATTTTTTAGAGAGAGAGTATGATCAGGGAAGGGGCAGAGAGAGGGGGACAGAGGATCCAAAGTGGGCTCTGTGCCAACAGTAGTAAGCTGATGCGGGGCTGGAACTCACAAACCGTGAGATCATGACCTGAGCCCAAGTCAGACACTCAACAGACTGAGCCACCCAGGTGGCAAATATGCCATTTTAATCTATTGTTGGGAGACAATATATAATAAAGTGAAAAAAAAAAACCCAAATATTAAAGTCTAAATGAATACCTGATTTTGAGTCACTGTGGCCTCATTTATCAGCTCTATGAACCTGGGCAAGTCACTTATACATTCTGAGAAATTTCCACCAGTGTCAATTGGCAATGATAAAATTATTTGCCCTACTTAGGTTTGTTACAGACTTGTAAATTGTAAAACTTATGAAAGTACTTGTAAACTGTAAAAATGGAAACAAAGGAGTTCAGTGGCTTGATCCAGGCCTCATAACTTAGGAGGAGGGAATAACAGCAAGCTAGACTTTGAACTCAGGCAGTTTGACTCCAGAACCCAGACTCCTGCTCAGAACTTCAGTGTCTTGAGGTAAATACAGTAATGCAAATAATCAAATCTAAATGTAACTGGGGTGTCATTATAAAAGTGTTTTGTTATCTCAGGACACAAGCAGAAACTAAAAACTGCCATTTCAAAGTTGTTTTCTGCTTGGGCGCCTGGGTGGCTCAGTTGGCTAAGTGTCTGATTTTGGCTCAGGTCATGATCCCCCAGTCCAGTCCGTGAGTTGGAGCCCCACATCAGCTCTGTGCTGACAGCTCAGAGCCTGGATCCTGCTTTGGATTGTGTCTCCCTTGTTCTCTGCCCCTCACCCACTCACACTCTGTCTCTGTTTCTCTCAAAAATAAACAATGAAATAAAAATAGAATAAATAAAAACAAAGTTATTTTCTGTCAAGATTCATTTGGGCCACACTTTTCCATTAATCTGAAAGGGTACCTGAATAGGCCTTGAATGCAAATCAAGCTCCTCATCTTATTGATAGGGAAAACAAACAACTGAACACTAAATTTAAACTTGGTGTACTTCAGTGTTGTACTATAATGAAAAAATTGAGACACAGTTGTTATCTGTTAGCCTGTGTTACATTTTTTTGATTAGGAAAAAAATCATTCTTTTCTCTCTATGAATTTAGACTGCTTTTACCTATAAACCAGAATTTTCCAAAGCTATTTACCCAGAAGATGTTGTAAAATAAAACACTTCCATAATCAAAGAAATTTAGGAACCAAGTCCCCCTATATTTCTCCTCTTGGAAGATTTATAATACACAGTAGCATACCAAAAGCTCTGAGACCTCCTATGATCAACAATCCTATTTAACCTTCTTTAACCAGCATTTCACAAACTCCTATCAACAGAATCCTGCAAAACAGGTGTTTCACGAGCACTCTTCAGTGTAACTTATTGCTTGTTTTTGTGAATATGTACTTTTGTTTGAGCGCTTGCTGAGGTCTCAAAGACTGCAGTCAAGTGTTTCAGGACCCAGCTTAAGGTTCCTTAAATTGAAGTGATCATAAAAATGAAACTGCCCAAGACTGGATGAAGTTTAGCATCAACTGTGTTGATTTTGTTCTGCAGATGGAGTTAAGAAACAAGACTTTTTCTTTTTTTTTTTTTAAGTAGGCTCCACACCCAAAGTGGGGCTTGAACTCACTACCTTGAGGTATAGAGTTGCATGCCTTACCAACTGAGCCAGCCACGCACTCCAAAAACAAATACTTCTAACTTTGAAAATACACTGATTTTCAAGGCTAGTCTATTTTTTTTTTAATTTTTTTTTTAACCTTTTTATTTTTTCAACTTTTTTTTGGGGGGGGGGGACAGAGAGAAACAGAGCATGAACGGGGGAGGGGCAGAGAGAGAGGGAGACACAGAATCGGAAACAGGCTCCAGCCTCCGAGCTATCAGCCCAGAGCCTGACGCGGGGCTCGAACTCACGGACCGCGAGATCGTGACCTGGCTGAAGTCGGACACTTAACCGACTGCGCCACCCAGGCGCCCCAACCTTTATTTATTTTTGAGACAGAGAGAGACAGAGCATGAACGGGGGAGGGGCAGAGAGAGAGGGAGACACAGAATCTGAAACAGGCTCCAGGCTCTGAGCAGTCAGCACAGAGCCGGACGCGGGGCTCGAACCCACATACCGCGAGATCGTGACCTGAGCCGAAGTCGGCCGCTTAACCGACTGAGCCACCCAGGCACCCCAAGGCTAGTCTATTTTGAAGTCATGGACTTTTGAGGGCCTCCAGCCAAGCCATTTTGGGCACAGGTGGTGATTGCCTAAAGAAAGTAGAAATTCCCTGGGGCACCTGCGTGGCTCAGTCAGTTGAGCATTTGACTTTAGCTCAGATCATAATCTCATGGTTCCTGGTTCAAGCCCCACATTGGGCTCTCTGCTGTCAGCATGCAGCCGCTTTGGATCCTCTGTCCATCCCCCACTCCTGCCTTCTCTGCATCTCCCCAGATCATGCACTCTCTCTCTCTCAAAAATAAAGATTAAAAAAAAAGAAGAAGAAAGTAGAAATTCCCAATGACAATCACTTTGGAAAGAGGAATTTGCTGGAATCAGAAATGTGGACTCAGAAAGGGGGCCTAACACAGAAAAAGCATTTGACCAAACACAACATCCATTCAAAGAAAAAAAAAAAAGCAATGTGGGAATGCAAGCTGGTGCAGCCACTCTGGAAAACAGTATGGAAGTTCCTCAAAAAACTAAAAATAGAACTACCCTACCACCCAGCAATTGCACTACTAGGCACTTATCCACGGGATACAGGTGTGCTGTTTCGAAGGGACACATGCACCCCCATGTTTATAGCAGCACTATTAACAATAGCCAAAATATGGAAAGAGCCCAAATGTCCATCGATGGATGAATGGATAAAGAAGATGTGGTATATATATACAGTGGAGTATTACTCGGCAATCAAAAAGAAGGAAATCTTACCATTTGCAGCTACATGGATCGAACTGGAGAGTACTGTGCTAAGTGAAATTAGTCAGTTAAAGACAAAAATCATATGACTTCACTTATATGAGGACTTTAAGAGACAAAACAGATGAACATAAGGGAAGGGAAAAAAAATAATATAAAAACATGGAGGGGGACAAAACAGAAGGGACTCATAAATATGGAGAACAAACAAGAGGGTTACTGGAGGGGTTGTGGGAGGGGGATGGGCTAAATGGGTAAGGGACACTAAGGAATCTACTCCTGAAATCATTGTTGCACTATATGCTAACTAATTTGGATGTAAATTTTAAAAAATAAAAATTTTTTTTTAATTTTTTTTAAGTGTATTTATTTTTGAGACAGAGAGAGACAGAGCGAGACAGAGCATGAATGGGGGAGGGGCAGAGAGAGAGGGAGACACAGAATCGGAAGCAGGCTCCAGGCTCTGAGCCATCAGCGCAGAGCCCGACGCGGGGCTCGAACTCACGGACCGCGAGACCGTGACCTGAGTCCAAGTTGGACGCTTAACCGACTGAGCCACCCAGGCGCCCCAAAAATAAAATTAAAAAAAAGAAAACAACAACTCTCAGCCAACCAAAGATAGAGGGAAATTTCCTCAACTTGGTAAAAAGTATCTATAAAAACAACAAAAACCTACTGCTAACAGCATACTTAGTAAAAGACTGAATCTTTTCCCTCTAAAATCAGGCAGAAATCAAAGACACCTACTCTCACTACTCCTTTTCAACACAGTACTGGAAGTTCTGGAACTTAATGGAAGTCATTGCAACAAGGAAAGAAAAAGAAATAAGCATAGAAAGAGAGCACTTTCTCAGACTCACCCCTCTTTCCCTTATGCAGCCACTGGTGGTGGGGGCCGGTCTTTAGGAAACCGGTAGAAGCTAAGATCACAAAGGGCCAGTGGCCCAGGACTGCAGGTGATGATTGGCAGAATGAGCAGGGGCTCTGGCTAGATAGAAGCCTGTGCCTGCAGCTACACAGGAGCAGAGACAGAGGCAAAACTGATTCTAGAGCTGACAAAGCAAACGCTCTCCCTAAAGATTCCCTGGTAAATAGGGGGACTCTGAATGGGTGGTTGAGGTTATGCCATGGGAGCTAGAATTTGAGCACATTTATAACACACTCCAGTAAAACCTGGAACCGATACACACACACGCACACACGCACGCACACACACACACACACACACACACAATTGAGCCTTATACAAATGTTGCATAAAACAAATGCCTGATGTAATAAAGGAAACAAAATTTAAAGGGAAAGAAAGTTGGACAACAATAAAAGAATCTCTAAGATAAAAAAAATAAATTATCAGCCTAATGCCCAAATTAACTTCCCTACAGAAGTTTATAGACAGATTTGCTTTATCCCAAAATACAAAATGATCAAGTTCTAATGATTTCTAATGGAAAGGCGGATCTCCTATAAATTACTTCTATCTGGCCTGATATTGACAGCCAGTATGTGTATCATTAAAATTCACTCTCAGGACAAAACAACGAGATGCAACTTCACATTCATTAGGATGGCCACTATGAAAAGGAAAAAAATAAAAACCAGAAAAAAGTATTGATAAGGACGTGAAGAAATTGGAACCTTTTAATGAGGTGTCTTAATGTAAGGTGTAGTATCTAGTTTCTGCAGCAGCTACCTGGACAAGCTGGGCTCCACAACCAACAGGTACAGGGAAGTTAATGTACCATGTGGCAAACTTTGACCACTGAGGCATAGGAGATGGAAAGGAGTTGCTTGATAATTTCTCTCCTTGATAGACTGTTTGAAAACACTCTAGTTCCAAAGAGCCTGTTAGAAATATATCCTATGTGAATGAGCAGTCATCCATGTTTCATTGTGAAACTGGCCAGACTGCTAATACAACAGCTTGTATTTGCTTTCTCTTCTTCCCTGCCTCACGTTCCTTTTCCCCTAACTCTTGCTGCCCTAAGATTGTACCATCACACATTCGAAAGGAAGGGAGGGAGGGAGACAGGGGAGGAAGGAAGGAAGGAAGGAAGGAAGGAAGGAAGGGAGGAAAAGAAGGAAAAAGAAAATTGGAACCATAGTACACTCTTGTAGAAATGTGAAATGGTACAGCCACTGTGCAAAACAATATGGAGGATCCTCAAAAAGTTAAAATAGAATCATCATATAATCCAGCAATTCTTATGTATTTGTACACCCATGTTCATAGCAGTGTTATTCAATAGTTAAAGTATGGTGGGAACCCAAGTGTCCATCAGTGGTGGATGAATGGATAAATAATAATGGAATATTATTCAGCCTTAAAAAGAAAGGAATGACTTATGGTAAAATATGGATGAACCTTGAGGACATTATGCTAAGTGAAATAAGCCAGTCACAAAAAGACAAATATTGTATATGATTCCATTTACATGAGGTATTTAGAGTGGACAAACTTGTAAAAACAGAAAGTAGAATTCATAGGGAGAGAAAACCAGAGGCTGGGGACAGGGAAGAATGGGGAATTATCTTAATAGGTATAAAAGTTTCACTTTTGCTAGATGACAAGAGTTCTGAGAATGGACGGTGGTGATGATTCTACAACACTATGAATGTACTTAATGCCACTGAATTATGCACTTAAAAAGGGTTAAGATGGGGGTGCCTGGGTAGCTCAGTCCATTAAGCGACCAGCTCTTGACTTCATCTGAGGTCATGATGTCACAGTCATGAGATCAAGCCCTGTGTCAGGCTCTAAGCTGAGAGATTTAATTAAGAGTCTCTCCCTCCCTCCCCTTCTGCCCCTCCACCACTTGCATGTGTGTACATATGTACTCGCTCTCTCAAAAAAATTTTTTTAATAGAAATCAATATTCAAAATTTTATTAAAAAGTGGTTAAGATGATACCACTACATACCTATTAGAATGGCTAAACTCCAAAAAGCTGACAATACCAAATGCTGGTAAGGATGTGAAACAACAGGAACGCTCATTCATTGCTGGTAAGAATTCAAAATGGCAAAACCCCTTTGGAAGACAGTTTGGCAGTTTCTTACAAAGCTAAACATAGTTTTACCCTATGATGAAGCAATCACACCCTAGGTATTTGACCAATTGAGTTGAAAACTTTTGTCTACACAAAGCTTATACAAGAGTATTTACTGCAGCTTTATTCATGATCACCCAAACCTAGAAGCAACTAACATGCCCTTCAATAAGTGACTGGATAAACAAACTGTGGTACATCCACACAATGGATTATTATTCACTGATAAAAAGAAGTATACTACCAAGCTATGAGAGATGCGGAGGAAACTTAAATGAATATTGCTACGTGGAAGAAGCCAAAATGAAAAGACTACATACTGTCTGATCCAACTATATGACATTCTAGAAAAGTAAAACCATGGAAAGAGTACAAAGATCAGTGGTTGCCAGTGATTGGTGGAGAGGAAGGAATGATGAATAGGTAGAGGATGGGATTTTTCGGGTTATGAAACTATTTTGTGTGATACTGTAATGATGGATAAATGACATTATGCATTTGTCAAAATCTATAGTAGAACTGTACAACACAAGGAGGGAACATTAATGTACACCATGGACTTTAGTTAATAACAATCTATCAGGATTGGTTCATTTACTATAACAAATATGCCATACTAATGCAAAATGGTAACCTGAGGAGAAACAATGCAGGGGAGAAGGTGTATGAGGATTCTCTGTACCATCTGCTCAATTTTTATGTAAATCTAAAACTGTTGTAAAAATGAAAGTGTTTTAAATTATTAAAATGGTGAGTTTTATGTGCATTTTATTACAACTTTTTAAAGATAAAAAATATTCACTGTAAGGAGAAAACAGCATAGTCCACATTTGTTTCTCATTACTGAGAAGAGAGTAGAGTCCCCCCCCCCCAATTTTTCCAGATAGTTTTGTTTCACATCACTGGTACCCTAGTGTCCTGGAAAAAGGCCAGAGGTAGGACTGTTAGAGATGTGTATATATGAGATGTGAATATGATGATTTATGTGGGGAAACACTGTCTAAATATTGCTTCCAGTGCCAGAGATCAGACCCCATGAAGTGAACACCTACCTAGGAAGTACTGTCTTTTTGTTTTGTTTTAACATTTATTATTTTATTTTTTGAGAGATAGAGAGAGAGCATAAGCAGAGGAGGGGCAGAGAGAGAGGGAGACACAGAATCCAAAGCAGGCTCCAGGCTCTGAGCTGTCAGCACAGAGCCGGATGCTGGGCTGGAACCCACTAACTGGAGGTCATGACCTGAGCAGAAGCTGGACACTCAACCAACGGAGCCATCCAGACGCCACTAGGAGGTACTGTTCTTAAAAAATTAATCTCTGGGGCGCCTGAGTGGCGCAGTCGGTTAAGCGTCCGACTTCAGCCAGGTCACGATCTCGCGGTCCGGGAGTTCGAGCCCCACGTCAGGCTCTGGGCTGATGGCTCAGAGCCTGGAGCCTGTTTCAGATTCTGTGTCTCCCTCTCTCTCTGCCCCTCCCCCGTTCATGCTCTGTCTCTCTCTGTCCCAAAAATAAATAAACGTTGAAAAAAAAATTAAAAAAAAAATTAATCTCTAGAGTAACCTGCATAAATTTACTAGTTTTTTTTTTCACTTCAGAAATTGGAGTTGATCATCTCTAAATGTGTCACTGTTTCTTGCTTTCCTCTTTTACATGTTTTTACCATTTTTCTTCTGCTACCCTCATGGTTTTCTTGCCACTTCCTTTCCTAAGGAAAGGGAGTGATACAGTGTAAAAACAAGTCAAACAAATTATTTCATATGAATGATGCAGTGTTTGGGAGAATGTACTGATGTGTGCAGTTTACTCTGAAATGCATCAAAAAAGATACATGGATGGATGGATGGATCAAAATAGATAGATGAGTAATAAAATATAGTAAAATGCTAATGGTAAAATCTAAGTGGTCAGTGTACAGATGTTTACTATGAAAAGTCTCTCAATTTTTGTGTTTGAAATTTTTCGTAGTAAAATGTTTAAAAAATACATACCACAATGAAAAAATAAAACACTGATAATCTCCTTCTTCCCCCCTCCAAAATAATTCTTTTCCAGTGCAAATTTGTCACTATCTAGTAACCATATGTAAGCTGCTAAAGCTTCCCAGCTCAGTCCTGTGTTAAATTATAAAACTGAACAAAATCAGCAGGGCACCTTGGTGACTCTTGATATCGGCTCAGGTCAAGACCTCACAGTTCGTGAAACTGAGCCCCATGTTGGGCTCTGTGCTGGCAGAAAAGAGCCTGCTTGCGATTCTGTCTCTCCCTCTCTCTCTGCCCCTCTCCCACTTGTTCTCTCTTTCTCTCTCTCCCCTCTCTCTCTCCAAATAAACATTTAAAAAATTTTTTAAAAATAAAACTGAACAAAATCAGCAGTTTCCAAATGTCATTTTATGTGTGGTTAGCATCAGAGTCATTTATGGAGCCTCATCTACAGAGGGCTAGACCATACAATTAGAATCTCATGGAATCTAGGGGCGCCTGGGTGGCTCAGTCGGTTGAGCTTCCAACTTTGGCCCAGGTCATGATCTCACAGTCTGTGAGTTTGAGCCCCGCGTCGGGCTCTGTGCTGACAGCTCAGAGCCTGGATCCTGCTTCACATTCTGCGTCTCCCTCTCTCTCTGACCCTCCCCAGTTCATGCTCTGTCTCTCTCTGTCTCAAAAATAAATAAACATTTTAAAAAATTAAAAAAAAAAAAAAGAATCTCATGGAATCGAAAACCCACTACCCTTTCATGGGTTCAGTTCTTCCTTCTTGGGCAAACCACATTCACGGGAAATGAAATATGTTGAACATCTTCCATTTTCTGAATTTGATATAGAATAATCATAGGGAAATAGTTATAGAAAATCAAACTGCCTTTTCAGTGTGAGCAGCCATTATTTATGGAGAAAAGCTCAGTATGGCATTAATTGAAAGGATACTTGATCCACTTATCTTTGACACTTGTTGAACATCATAAAATCATCAGGGTGAGGGGTGCCTGGGTGGCTCAGTCGGTTAAGCGGCCGACATCGGCTCAGGTCATGATCTCGAGGTCCGTGAGTTCGAGCCCCGTGTCAGGACTCTGTGCTGACAGCTCAGAGCCTGGAGTCTGTTTCAGATTCTGTGTCTCCCTCGCTCTGCCCCTCCCCCGTTCATGCTCTGTCTCTCTCTGTCTCAAAAATAAATAAACGTTAGGGGCGCCTGGGTGGCGCAGTCGGTTAAGCATCCGACTTCAGCCAGGTCACGATCTCGCGGTCCAGGAGTTCGAGCCCCGCGTCGGGCTCTGGGCTGATGGCTCAGAGCCTGGAGCCTGTTTCCGATTCTGTGTCTCCCTCTCTCTCTGCCCCTCCCCCGTTCATGCTCTGTCTCTCTCTGTCCCAAAAATAAATAAAAAACGTTGAAAAAAAAATTTTTTTTTAAAAATAAATAAACGTTAAAAAATAAAAAAAAAAAAATAATAAATAAATAAATAAAATCATCAGGGTGCTGTGCAGTAAGGATAGACACTTTGGAAGCTACAGATATGATAAAGATAAGCATAGGATTGCAGCCTGAGATCAAAGAAGTCACAGCCTAAAAAGCAAACCAAACAGTGGGAACTAACTGGAATTTCATTAAAGTGCCTGGAAAGTTCATTTGCTTTTCTTCTTGCTTTCACACGCTGAGTTACCTTTCTAATAATACTTTTGCAAACATTTGTTGAAAATTTATTATGCCCCGGGTCACTGAGTTGGGTGTTTATTAAGCACTTACTACGTACGTACGAGGCATGTGATAGAGTACAGATGACAGAAACAACTGAATAAAGAGACCGTCATAATCTCTGCTCCTTGCGGTTTACAATCAAGTAAGCAGACAGACATTAACCAAATCATCATCACACTAAACACGATTGCAAATGTGATAAGTGTATGAAGGAAAAACCGTGGTGCTATGAAAAAGTGACAGGGGAAGCTGGACAGTCAGGCCAGGCTTTCCACAGATGTTAAAGTCCAGCTGACATGTGAAACCGGAAAGGGAAGTATCAGTATTTAGGTGTATCTTGGAAAAGAGAATATTCTAGGCAGAGAATATTCTATAGGAAGGCTGTGGGGCATTTGGCTTGTTCTAACCGGTGCCCCTGCAGTTCAGTAGGCAATGGGAATGAGGTTCAAGAGCAAGGCAGGGGCCAGCATTTGTAGGAACTGTAAGTGTAGGCCACACGAAGAATTTTGGACTTTATGATAAGTGCAAAGGGGGGTGCCTGGGTGGCTCAGTTGAGTGTTAGACTCTTGATCACGGCTCAGGTTATGATCTTGCAGTTCGTAGGTTCGAGGACTGACCGTGCTGAGCCTGCTTGGGATTCTCTCTCTCTCTCTCTCTCTCTCTCTCTCTCTCTCCGCCCCTCCCCCACTTGTGCGCGCGCGCTCTCTCTCTCTCTCTCTCAAAATAAATAAAACTTAATAAAAAAAAGAGTTGGAACATATATTAAGTGCAAAGGAAAGCCATTAGCAATGGAGTGATATGATCTGATTTGCCTGTAAAGAGACCACTCTGGCTCTTTGTGAACAGAAAATTTAAAAGCCACAAGCAGGGCCCAACTAGAGAGAAACGCTAAGGCGCTCACCTAGGATGCAAAATTTAATTTTTTTTTACATT
This sequence comes from Prionailurus viverrinus, assembly GCF_022837055.1. Lineage (NCBI taxonomy): Eukaryota > Metazoa > Chordata > Mammalia > Carnivora > Felidae > Prionailurus > Prionailurus viverrinus. The sequence goes on from NC_062563.1 coordinate 114,837,277, forward strand.
TATTTATTTTTGAGAGACAGAGAGAACGAGTGGGGAAGGGGCAGGAAACGAGGGAGACCCAGAATCCAAAGCAGACTCCAGGCTCTGAGCCTGGACACAGAGCCTGACGCGGGGCTTGAACTCACAGACTGTGAGATCATGATCTGAGTCAAAGTCGGACCCTCAATCAACTGAGCCACCCAGGCGTCCCTAGGATGCAAAATTTATTTATTTTTTATTTTTTTATTTTTTTAACGTTTATTTATTTTTGAGACAGAGAGAGACAGAGCATGAACGGAGGAGGGGCAGAGAGAGAGGGAGACACAGAATCTGAAACCAGCTCCAGGCTCTGAGCTGTCAGCCCAGAGCCCAACGCGGGGCTCAAACTCACAGACCGCGAGATCGTGACCTGAGCCGAAGTCAGACGCCCAACCGACTGAACCACCCAGGCGCCCCTAGGATGCAAAATTTAAAGACCTGCCAAAACACTCAGTAAGCCAGATAAATAATATTTCACTTTTTTCCAGATAAGTCATATTTTATTTTTTATTTAAAAAAATTTTTTTAATGTTTTTTTATTATTGAGAGACAGAGAGACACAGAGCGTGAGCAGGGGAGGGGTAGAGAGAAGGGGAAACACAGAACCTGAAGTAGGCTCCAGGCTCTGAGCTGTCAGCACAGAGCCCGACATGGCGCTCAAACTCACAAACTGCAAGATCATGACCCGAGCCGAAGTCGGTCGCTTAACCAACTGAGCCACCCAGGCACCCCAAGATAAGTCATATTTTAAAGCAAGACTTGGAAAAATCAAATCTACAAATAGTGGCCTACAGTCCAGCTGCCTATTTTTGTGAACAAAGTTTTACTGGAACCAGGACTGGGATGAGCTTGAGGAAAGTACAACAGGATTGTGGGAGTGCAGATGCTGCCCTTAGTTAAAATTTTGATGTTTTTTACACCGTTTTTTGCATTTATTCTGATTTAAAAAAAAATGTTTTAACGTTTATTTTGAGAGAAAGAGAGACAGACATACAGAGAATCCCAAGCAGGCTCCACGCTGTCAGTGCAGAGCCCGATATGGGGCTCAAACTCACAAACTGTGAGATCATGACCTGAGCCCAAATCGAAAGTCGGGCGCTTAACAGACTGAGCCACCCGGGTGACCCCTATTCTGATTTTTTAAAATTAGTTCATTAAAATATGATTTATCTTGATTACTGAGGTTTTTGGCATCCCTTAAAATTTTGTACCTAAGACCACTGCCTCACTTGCCTCACTCTACAAGGGCAGAATATGAAGACCAATTAGGAGGTCATTCATCTATTCATTCATTCAACAATACCAGACACTTCTACATTGTGGGGGTACAGGGTGGAAAAGACAATTACAGTCTCTATACTCTCACGGAGGGTATATTCTAGTGTAGTATAAATAATGAAAAAACAAGATAATTTGGGGTATTTTTGAGTGCAATTAAGGACGTAAAAGAGAAAATCTGATCTGGTGACCAGGAGGAGGCTACTTACAATAATGTGGCCAAGGGAGGCCAGTAGGACTAAAATCTGAATGGTGAGAACCAAAGGAAAAGGGTCCCAGGAAGAGGAAATGTTAAAGTAGGCTGAAACAGGATTCAGAAGAGTTAATAGTAACCTAAACTGGCATGGTGGCAAAGAAATTCACAGCAGTGGCTGATGTGAGAGGTTTTAAAAGTAGAATTAGTAATTGGTTCAACAATCCTAGAGTGAGAGAGACATGTCAAAAGACACCCCATTTCCTAACTCACAGTTGGTTGAATGAAGGCAAAGTGTGACAATAAATGCTTTGACTGTCACGATGGTTTAGTCCAGCAGAATTTATGAATCAGAGGAATAATTACATCAAAATAGCTACTGACCACTTGCCCCAGAATCAATACTTTGACACTGCACAACTCCCAGCTCAAATGCCCATAGCCTCACTGAATTAAAGGGGATCAATATCTCTAAGAGATCCACTCCAGTTTTCCTGAATAAAAAATAAGATGAGGAGAGTCTGGCCATCTGATATGTAAGGAAGAGATGTGCTGTTCCTCTCAGGATCTTTCTCTAGGCTAGCATGCTCTGTCTTGGATGCCTAACATTTTTCTGTGGGTATGATCTCTCCTGTCTAAATGGAGAGTAACCCATCACATCACACTCACTACTTAGCCCTTTGAGTATCTTTTTCCTCATTTCGAACCTGCTCCATTGTGTCAGAATTGTCAATGTTCTGGTTGTTTCCTGATCTTGATAACAAACTGTCCTTCTGAAGAGCAGTCTTTTCTGTAAGGTAGCTACTGCAGTGAACTCTTCAACACATAAGTCAACATTTGGGCAGTTATACAGTTTGAGAAGACTAAAGGAGGGATATTAGCTTAGATATACCTTACAACAATCCTAAGGTGCAAAGTGTTATTACTGTCTTATGGATAATGCCACTGAAGTCCTAAGGAGCTAGAGAGACCAGGAAAATCATACATTAGTTAAGTAGAGGGTCAGGGTTTGAACTTTGAACTACCATCAAACTTCACAGCCTCTATTTTCAGCCACTATACCTACTAAACTTCCCCCCGAAAGGGTATAACTTTATTAATTTGATATCAGTGCTCAGAGGGAAAGTGGTGTACTGAGAGGAATGCTCAGGTCAGTGGACGTGGGTTGTAATCTTGCCTTTTCCTGGTGTCCCTCACTCCATCTTCCTGAGCACCTTTTCTCAATTGCAGGAGCCCCTAAAGTCCTCTAGGGGAGCCTCCTTGTCCCACAACAGACCTATGAGTTGGAAATGTTGATGTATAGGAAGGCAGGATCAGTGTAGATAGATATGATTTTTTTAAACAAAGCTGTCAGTTTGGACTTTCTGTATGAAATTTCCAATTTTTCAATGTTGGCAAGGAATTTACAATTGTTAAAACAACAACAACAACAGCAACAACAACAACAAAAACCTCTGTGTGGACAAGTTACATCCTTGGACCTAACCTAGTTTGCTCTCTGCTGTAAGTGAGCTACCTATAGAATCTTTCTCCTGAACAGAATATACTTTGTTTAAAAACACATCTTAGTGTAAATTAAAAAAAAAAAATTTGACCAGACTATGAAGGAAACCCAAAATGAAATAGATATTATTAAAAAATGAACCTAAGTAAAATAAACTTAAAAAAAGAGGGGAGTACCTTGGTGGCTCAGTTGATTAAGCGACTGACTCTTAATTTCATCTCAGGTCATGATCTCAGGTTGTGAGTTCAAGACCCACATCAGGGTCTGCGCTGACAGCACAAATTCTCTCTCTCTGTCCCTACCCCCACCTCTCAAAATAAATAAATAAACTTAAAAAAGTGAACCTAAGTGTATTATGAGTCAATAATACAAGAACACTGCAGGGGCACTGCAGGAGCAGAAAAGAACTAACCTAAGAGTAACTTTGGAAACCAGTATTTTGACTGTCTACTATAAGGTTAAAGAAAAAATTGCACCAGGTACTGTACCCTGGTTAGTAAACTTGTTTCTCATAAGTTTATGGGTTAGCAATTCCGAAACTACTTTACACATTGACATTATATACCCTCCACGGGAAGTTTTTTAGCTAAAAATGCATAGCCTCAATAATGAGTAAAATATCATCAGGTATGAACTAAAGGACATGCTACAAAAGGACTGCACTCTTCTAAGTTTCAGTACTCTTCAAAAGTTTCAACATTTTGAGGACAAGGAAAGACTGAGAAAGTGCCAGAGAAGACTTAAGGAGACGTGATAACTAAATGCAATGTGGGATCTGGAATTGGATCCTGGAACAGAAAGAGGACATTAATGGAATATCTGATGAAATCCAAATAAAGACTATCATTAATTTAACAATATTGCACTCATGTTAATTCCCAGCTTTGATAAATGTACAGTTATGCAAGATGTTAACACTAAGGACATGAGGGTGACAGATATTCAGAAACTTTCTGTATTACTTTTGCAACTTCTATGTTAAATCTAAAATTATTTCAAAATAAAAATTTAACACATACACACACCACACACTACACATATCTTAAAGGCTGCTTTGGTTTGGCTGGTGGAATCCTTCTAGATTGGACTGAGAGGCAAAGAGAGAGCCAAATTGCTTTGCCTAAGAAACTCATGGAAATTTTGGGAGGAACAACTAGAGGACAGGAGAGAAGACCAAAAAGGAGACAAGTACCCAGGTCCAAGGCTCTGTGGAGAAATAGTCATGAAGAGGGAGTGATTGAGGGAATTTTAAGACTGGGTGGCTCAGTCGGTTGAGCGGCTGACTTTGGCTTGGGTCGTGCTCTCATAGTGAGTTCGAGCCCCACATCAGGCTCTGTGCTGACAGCTCAGAGCCTGGATCCTGCTTTGGATTCTGTGTCTCCCTCTCTCTCTGCCCCTCCTCTGCTCGTGCTCTGTCTCTCTCTCTCTCTCAAAAAAAAAATAAATAAATAAACATTAAAAAAATTAAAAAAAAAAAAAAGAACAGGATCCAAGTTGGATTTGTTTGTTGGACTATAATGTTCTACAACTAGCCTTGTGCGGGTGCTTTGGGGACCAAATGAATCAGGATGATGTACAGCTGTGACACAGGATGGCAGAGGGACAACATTGCATGGGAAGTAAAACAGCACAGAAAAAAGGTCAGCAGAACTGGAAGACAGAAGGAACTAGGAAGTATGTGGGTACCATAGGAATTGCCAGAGTTTTCAAAGGAATATGAGTTTTCCCAGTATATCATGCTTCTAGACTATTTTACTCAAAGTTTATTTTATACTTTGTCCTTAAACAAAATTGTTCCTTCTCCTTCTTCCCTCCTCTCCCCTCACTCCTTCTGTCTTCTATTTGCATGGCACTCCCTTCCCTCCCACAAATGTTAATCACTGTTGTTGGTTTTGTAAGCACCATTCTAGAAATTTTAAACATTCATTTACAATCAAATGTGACTACATATTGTCCCTCTGTTTATTATTACACAACTAGCATACTCTACATAGTTATCTCCACCTTGCTTCTTTTGCTTAATGATGTTTCTAGTAGATCTTTTCACATCAGATTATGAACAGTTTCATCATTCTTTTATATGACTAACAGTACACCAATTGACTCTGTACCATAATTTTTTTAATTTTTTAATGTTTTATTTTATTTTAGAGAGAGAGAGAGAGAGCACACAAGCAGGGGAGGGGCAGAGAGGGGTACAGAGGATCCTAAGTGGGCTCCATGCTGATGGCAGAGAGCCCAATATGAGGCTTGAACTGAAGAACCATGAGATCATGACCTGAGCCAAAGTCAGACACTTAACTGACTGAGCTACCCAGGTGCCCCCCATAATGTTTTTTTTAAAACAGACACTATCGCTAGATATCATGGTGATTCTAGTGGAACTGCTGAGTGAAGTGTACATGTATAATTTGGTTTTACAGATAATGGTAAATTGTCATACAAAGGAGAATTTTATTTACTTAAGAACAAGTTGATCATGATACATTGGAGGATTAAGGGGAAAGCAGTCAAGTGAAATCACAGGTCCTAAAGAAAGTCCTAGTGGATTCACCACATGGTGACCCCAACCTAAGCACATTAGGATGACCTTCCACATCTAGAAATATCTCATGACTGTGCCTGCAGACTTGTGAAATGGCAGGGGTACAAGATTATTTCTCCAAGCAAGATTTGTAGTAGTGAAAAAAGCAATCTAAACATCCACCAATAGGGGGCTGGTTAAATAAATTATGGTATATAATCATACAATGGAAGACTAGGCATCTATAAATAAGAATGTATAGGTTCTTTTTGTGGTGATATAGCATAATCTCCAAGATCTACTGGAAATGATTTAAAAAAATACAGTGCACAGTAATGCACATAAAGGTCGTCATTGTGTAAAAGGGGAGGGAGACTATAATACACATATATACCTGCATATGAATGAATAAAATAGCTCTGGAAAAATACACACAAAAAAGATACAATTGTTGGGGTGCTTGGCTGATTCAGTCAGTACAGCATGAGACTCTTGATCTCAGAGTCTTGGGCATGGAGTCAACATGAAAAAAATTAAAATAAAAGTATAAAAAATAAAATTTAAAAATCCAGAGAAGATTGTACAAGGATTTTTTTTTATTTAAAAAAAATTTTTTTTAACATTTATTTATTTTTGAGACAGAGAAAGAGCATGAACAGGGGAGGGTCAGAGAAAGAGGGAGACACAATCTGAAACAGGCTCCAGGCTCTGAGCTGTCAGCACAGAGCCCAACGCGGGGCTCGAACCCATGGACCACGGGATCATGACCTGAGCTGAAGTCGGACGCTTAACCGACTGAGCCACCCAGGCGCCCCAAGGATAATATTTTAAATATGATTGTTTATTTCTAAGGAGAATAACTGAGTAACTGAGGGGCAGTTCTACAAAGCTTTGTGAAACATTCAAATTTTGAACAAATGGATACATTACCCATTTGCAAAATAAAATAAAATTGCCAATTAAGTTTCCTGAAAGGGGAAAGATTGACCAATTAAGTACTAACTGTTAAAAGCAAATCAAGGCCATAGTGATTGTAAACACCACAGAAAAATGTTTGATCTTGAATTGGTGTCCCTGCACAGCATCTGGCCCTCACCTAGAGTGGTCTTTTCTGTTCCCACTCAGTGTAAAATGGGTGTGTCATTTTAGTGGATAAATGTGGACTGGCTGGCTCAATGTGCATTCTACCATTCTCTAGGGTGCTTGCCTATATGACAGGCGAGGCTAGAACACTAAAACCTGCAGTCTTGGCTCCTTTGCAGGTACAACTCTGGATGTGACTTAACTTCTGTCCATTAGACACATTCAAGTGAGATTTGGAAGGCAGAAATGAGGTGAAAGCTATTTTTCTGTTCCTCTTGTTTACTTTTCTGCTTCAGGTGATGTCATGGAAATGTGAGATTTTATTATTTTACAGCAGCACCTTCGGTGTTCTTTCTACTGCTTTCAGGGTGTGGAGTGCAGTTACTATGGCAACAGGAGCCATGTTGGATTCCTGAACGCTGAATCCAGGAATTTGTATCCATGGTATTGTGTCTTGAACTCAGTCTTTCCAAGTAGTGGCCTCAGAGGGCAGTTCCTGGTGAGTCAGTTCTGTATTGCTCTAGAAGTCATTCCTGACGTCCCAGCCTAGAACCTGCTCCTTGAGTCCTTTCAAAGATTTTCTAAGCACATAAGTCTGTATAATACATCCCTTCATGCTTGAAATACCTCCATTTGTTTCTGTTTCCTGCACTAAATCCCAGCTGGTACAATAAATAAGATCTCAGAGAACAATACATGGAAACATTGTGCCTAGACCTTCATGTTCTAATCCAGGTTATTCTTATACTGCCTCCCCACCACCACCACCATGGTCCTGGTCTGCCCTTCACTGTGATTCCACCCTGACCCCAGACTAATAAGATATGCAGAGCCCAAATTCAGTATAGTCGTCTGGCTTTGCTGCTTATTCTGACCTAACCTTTGTTCCAAGTTTTCCAGCATGTGGCATAACCTTCCCTCTGCAGCTGAGTTTCTACACTTGTGACTCAGTTTCTGAAGAACTGGATATTTACTTAATACCTTGGAAACTGAGTTCCTACAGAGATGATTAGAAAAGTATCTGGATCTCTGACCACTACAAGTGGTCCAGGCTGGAAACCAACTCAGGGGGCTAGGACTACCAGCATGGCTATACATGTGGTTAAAATACTGAAACAGCTACTATCCGGGACACCTCAGTGTTCCCTCACACTTCCCCTCCCACCTGGACCCTCCCTCCAATGCATCCACTAAAGACTTAATGCTCTGTCCAGCAGGGTCCTCTAGGTGCTGGTTCCAGAGCCATGGTCAGTCTCAACTCTGATTAGTCTTGGACTGTTCCCAATTGGTTGTCAAATATTTTGAAGAGCATCTCTGTATACAAGCCTGTAGTATCTTTGCTGAGTGGGTAATCCTCTTTACCTCTGTTATTTCTTGGCAACTGGGATACTTACTTTCTATTTATTCAATGAATCCTGACTGTTCAGCTCTAGGGACTGCTATTATCCAATTCTTGGTTTTAGATTCCAGTTTCTACTGATGTCCAGGATTTCTATGTTATTTATATCTTTCTGACAAATCTCTTAGGTTTGATCAACCTTACTAACTCATTATTGCCGAAAAGATTCCTGGGATTATGGACACCTTTTAAAAGTCTCAATTTTTACCTGCCTTTAGTCCCAGGCTTCTGAATCAACCCTATTCTAAGCTATATTTATAAGAAATAATTAATATGAAAAAAGAGTATTTTAAAAACATTTTAAACATTAAAATATGCTTAATTTCCTGAGGCTAAATAAAAGTTATCTCGTGTCCATTACTAAAAAATAAAATTTCTGGGGGCGCCTGGCTAACTCCATCAGTTAAGCATCCAAATTCGGCTCATGTCATGATCTCATGGTTCATGAGTTCGAGCCCCACATTGGGCTCTGCACTGACAGGCATTCTCTCTCTCCCTCTGTCACTCCCCTCCCTCCGTCGTGCTCTCTCTAAAATAAATAAACTTGAAAAAAATAAAATAAAATTTATGGCTATAATTTAGGTCTTCTCTTTACAAAGTTACAAAGATTAAATTGTATACCTTAAATTGCATTAATCTGTCATTGGAAAACACTGTTAAAATCAAGACAATTTGACAAAATTGGTCAAATTCACAATCAATTTGTATAAATCTGGCAACTTTTATGATGCAAAACATGTACTAGGTTTTTCCATATTATCTGGATCATTATTCGACCACACAGAGAACCAATGGTGGCTCGAAATTACAGAATTCATAGTACACCTACCTTTTAAAGAATATTGGTGCTTATTGAGTAAGGAATCTAAGAAGGAGGTTGTAAGTTAAGTTCACAAGGGGAAGAGCATTTAAAGTAGAAGATAGGGTGCATATCACTTAAGTTTTTTGCAGAAATGAAAATCAAGAACATGTTCTAAATTAGAAAACAAGAAATCCGTGTGAGATGTATTGATCTATGCCAGCAAAATAAGAGAAAAATAAAAAAAAGAAGACATGGGATACAAGAACACAGCAACTGGAACTCCTGGGTGGCTCAGTTGGTTGAGCATCCGACTCTTGATTTTGGCTCAGGTCATGATCCCAGGGTCATGAGATCGAGCCCTGAGGCAGACTCTCTCTCTCAAACAAACACAGCAACTAACCAAAAGTCCAGTGATGTGGTGGATCTGGAAGCAATCTGTCTCCAGAGGACATAACTCAGTGGGCTCCAAGGAGCATGTATTCCCACAGAAGCATTTCCTTCTGTGGATGAATAAAAGAGGCCACATATGTCTTCTCTTCCATAGGGAAAAAGAAAGGCAATTGGGATTTCCAGGAAAAACAAATAAAACAAAATATCAAGAAAGCCACCATCCAGATATAAAGCAAACTAAAAAGTGGCTTGATTTTGAAGAACTGATGGAATTTGAGAGGGACATTCTCTCTTAAGTGGCAGAGGGTGGGGTCAAATAGTGGACCCATGAAAGAGGAAAGGCTGTCCTGGCATATCACATGTTTCTCCACTGAGTAAAGTTTACCTTGTGATAATAGAGCAAATGTTGCTTACTGACATTCAAAGTTTAGAATCAGTATGGACAAAACATTGAATATTTGTTTACAGCTACAGTACAGAATGTAGTTGTCATTAACCTCGATGTCATAAAATTAAAAGAGAAAGCAAAAGTGAAGCTGACAGAAGTTGGTTGGAAGGAGAAAAGGAAAGGAAGCTGTGATAATGGCTTCATCTTACATACAAGAGAGACAAGAGCTACTGTAAACAAAAAAAAGCTGATGAACAAGAAACAGCAGCTTAAGTTATAGACTTTCAATCAATATAATAAACATACTAACACTGAGAGGAGAGAGAATAGATTAAGTAGTTAAATCTTTACCTTTTGTTTGTTTGTTTACTTCTTTTTGAGAAAGAAAGAGCAGGGGAGGGGCAGACAGCGATAATTCCAAACTGGCTCCACACTATTAATGCAGGGCCCTATGCGGGGCTCCAACCCACAAACTGCAAGATCATGCCCTGAGCGGAAACCAAGAGTAAGACACAACCGACTGAGCCACCCAGGCGCCCCAAATCTTTACCTTTCAAAAGTAGGAGTAAATGTCTACAACCGATACAAGAAATATCAACATAGGAATACTATTTAGCTCTAAAGATGACAACATGAAAAACAAAAATAAAGGAGTTGTCCCAGAGCAGCAGCACAGGAAATGAGCAGGGAAAGAGGATGAGGGGCTGTGGCATTTAATTGTAAGTCCTCTGGCAGTCCAGAGGTGTTTTGTTTTTTGGTTTTGGTTTTGTTTCACTAAATGTTAATTCCTTAAAAACAGTTAATAAAAATAAAAGTGCAGTGGATTGAAAACAGGCATAATAACTTTGTTCTCAACATATCAAATGTGGGGAGAACTGGTAATAGATCTAGAATATTTTAGAAAACAGTAAACAATTAAAAATCATAAATAAATGCAGTCAAATAAGAAATTTGATAACAGTTTCTAAAGAACATTAATACTTGTTTTTCCTTTGTAACCACTGTATTCCTTAAGTAATTATCATTTATTTTTCCTTTGTAACCACTGTATTCCTTAAGTAATTATCACTTATTTACTTCAAAGATTTCTAGACATGTGAAGTAGTCATTGAATACAAGACATTAAACATCATTCCCAAAACAGTCAGATGACCTGAGGTTTTGCCACAGATTGATAAAGTTTTGTGGACAATTCCTTTCCTCATGAGAAATAAAACCAAATGTGGTATAAAGGAACTCTCAGCACTTTGTAGTTTCTCCATTTTAATGGAGGTACCTTCAAGCTTATGCTCCTTAGGAGCACAGCAGTGATAAGTAACTTCCTACTACATCATTTTCCTCAAGCACAAAATAAGCAAAGGTGGATGGGGAGAGATTTACCCTCCCCCATTTGTAGGGACAAGCAGTTGTGGCCTGACCATCTTTAAAAATTTGCACAGTATGGGAACCCTTACAGGGTAGGATTCTTTTTTTTTTTTTTTTTTTTTTTTTTTTTTAAATTTATTTTTGGGACAGAGAGAGACAGAGCATGAACGGGGGAGGGACAGAGAGAGAGGGAGACACAGAATCGGAAACAGTCTCCAGGCTCTGAGCCATCAGCCCAGAGCCTGATGCGGGGCTCGAACTCACGGACCGCGAGATCGTGACCTGGCTGAAGTCGGACGCTTAACCGACTGCGCCACCCAGGCGCCCCCAGGGTAGGATTCTTATCCTTGCATCGTTTTTATTTTTTGTTTTTATTTTTTTTTAACGTTTATTTATTTTTGAGACACAGAGCGACAGAGCATGAACAGGGGAGGGGCAGAGAGAGAGGGAGACACAGAATCAGAAGCAGGCTCCAGGCTCTGAGCCATCAGCCCAGAGCCTGACGCGGGGCTCGAACTCACGGACCTGAGATCGTGACCTGAGCTGAAGTCGGAGGCTTAACCGACTGAGCCAGCCAGGCGCCCCTCCTTGCATTGTTTTTAATGAGATTTCCTAATAAATGTCTTTAAAATGTCTTTGAAAATCCTTTCGTTATAATAGAAGCGACACAAATGTTCTTTTATATTCAATCTCCTATGGATATTGGCTTTTCTCCACTTTCCTGTGGAAAAAGATTATAGTTTATCTATAATCTTGTATAAAGATCTCTCCCTTGCTATATTTTGAGACAAGGGCGGATACTTACAAGGTAGCTGGTAATGTGGTTCAGTTTTAGTGCACAGATAAATGAAGGGAAAACCATAAAAAATACTCACAGAATAAGAGTAGCACACATTCTTGATTGATTAAAACAAATACATATTGAATACTTATTATGTACTAAGCAGAAAGCTAGCTGATAAAATTCTATATCAAGATAGGACTGGAAGCATTATTCTATCCCTAGTAGCACTTTAACTGCTTGACACTTTAGAAAATGTATTCATTTTGTGCAGGATTTCTCACTTATGGCACTATTGACATTTTGGACGAGGTAAGTCTTTGTTGTAGGAGGCTGTCCTATACATTGTAGATTATTTAGTAGCATCCCTGATTTCTAACACTAGATGCCAGTAACATTGTTTCCTCTCCTCACCCTCCTCCCACCTGGTAGTGACAACCAAAAATGTGTATAGACTTTGCAGTGTATCCCGTGAAGGCAAAATTATACCTGATTAAGGATCACTGAGTGTGACTGTATTTTTAAAAAACCAAAAATTTATTTAATTTTAGAGATCACTGTGCCAACCTTGGCTACTACTTACATGATGAAATTTGTCTTGCACACAGTTGAACATCCAAACTTGAAAAAAACAAACCACAATGGACTCTGATTCTTAGGATAAACAAAATCGTTAGCACTGCAATTGATGGCATTTTCAACTAACTTATGAATAGCAGAACAAATATGATTAGATATTTTTAGCGTATGGGGGTCTATCTTAAACCATACATGGCTCATAAAAATGTGGAATCTAAGCTCTTAGGATTTCTCTTGAGTTAACCAGATGGTGTGTTTATGATCTGCCTACAAAATCTTTCCATTCTTTTCAAATAAAAAGCTATTTTTTACTTTCCACTTTAGTATCATATGGTTTTCAATTCTTGCCAAATGAAAAAAATATATAGGCTATGTTAGACACTAAAATAAACTATCACAAGTCCTGGGATTCCTGGGACTTGTGACACTCTAAGGAAAAGAATGTTCATGTTTTCTAGCCTCACCTAGGCTTCTAAACTAGCCTTATAATGACAGCAAACACAAATATACTTATTACGTGCCAGACACCGTTATAAGCTCTTTTAAATATGTTAAAGCTAAACATTTTTCCACTTTATTGATGTATAATTGATACACAAGAAACTGCACATATTTAATGTATACAATTTGATGAGTTTGCACATACACATATGCCCATGAAACCATTACCATAATCAAGGTAATAAACAAATCAGAATTTTAGACAGAAAAGTTGCAAAAATATACAAAGAGCTCCTCGAAACCATTCACCCAGATTCACCAATTGTTAACATTTTACTGTATTTGCTCCTCCTTACGCCCTCCATAAGTGTGTCTATAATGTGTAATTTTTTTTCGTGAACCATTTAAGAGTAAGTTACATTATCATTTTATCTCTACCTCATTAGTGAGTTTTTCCTAAAATCATGGAAATTGTAATTAATGTAATACCATTACCCAATCTGCATTCAGATTTCACCATTTGCTCTAAAAATGTCTCCATCTAAATCCGAAGAAAATCCAAGACTATGTGTACATTCAATTGTCGTGCCCCTTTAGCATCCTTTAATCTGGCACAGTTTCTCAGTCCTTCCTTGTAGTAAATGACATTGACATTTTCAATTTTTTTTTCAACGTTTATTTATTTTTGGGACAGAGAGAGACAGAGCATGAACGGGGGAGGGGCAGAGAGAGAGGGAGACACAGAATCGGAAACAGGCTCCAGGCTCCGAGCCATCAGCCCAGAGCCAGACGCGGGGCTCGAACTCACGGACCGCGAGATCGTGACCTGAGCTGAAGTCGGACGCCTAACCGACTGCGCCACCCAGGCGCCCCGACATTGACATTTTTAAAGGGCACAGGCCAGTTGTGTTGTAGAGTCTCTCAGTTTGGATTTGTTTAGTCTGAATCATTTTAGATTCAGACTGTGCAATTTGGCAAGAATACCACAGAAGTGATGCTCAGTTGTTTGTTTTCGTTTTTGTTTTTGTGACACTGAGTTCTTGTCAGTGCTTCAGAAGGCATATGATATTTGTCCCATTATTAGTGATATTATCTTTAACATTGGTTAAGATGGGATCAACCAGATTTCTCCACTGCCAAGTTATTAGTGTACTCGGCACTTAATAGGTATCTTGTGGAAAGATACTGAGACTATGTAAATATTGTTATATATAAATATAAATATTTCTCAAACTTTCATCCACTAGTTTTAGCATCCGTAATTATTACTGTGATTTTCCAATTCCCTCATTTCTTCTATATGGCTTTCTACTTTAAAAATGAACGTTCTTTTTATCTATCTATCTATCATCTCTATCATTGCAGCCCTGTTCTTGTACTCAACAGGTTATATCCCTTTGCTTTTTATTTTGTTGTCCAAATTGTTACACATTTGGTCAATGAGAGCTCCTTCAAACAGGTTCCTGTGACTTTTGACATAGCACAAAAAGATGCTCCAGGTTCATCTTGTACTTTCCCTGCCTCAGACCTGGAATCAACCATTTCTTCCAGGACTCTTGGTTTCTTTTTAAAGGGAATGGGATTTAGGAGCCAAAATCCAGATGCTATGTGTGTGCAAAGCTACTGGGCTCTAAGAGCAGACAAATGGGAAATAAACATATTTATCTATACATAAGCATACATATACACATATTAACATTTAATCATTATAACCCTATGATATAGTTACTACTTTTATTATTTTCATTTTATAGTTCAAGAAACTGAGGCACAGAAATTAAATAACTTACCAAAGGTTTCCCAGTTAAGTGATAAGGCTGAGATTGGAACCTGGGTGGTCTGGCTGCAGGCTTACCCTTTTAGCACAAATAAAGATAAAAGTATTCCCAGAATTGAGAAGAAAGGTTATCCTGTATGATCTAAAATTCCTATTGAGTTCTTCAGCTTTAATGTCATGTATGTTTTCTATATGGGGAAGAAGGAAGTAGGGAATGTACTGCTGACCAAGCAATCAAATCCAAGTATCAGACCTGACACAGAATTTCTTCCTCCCTCAGAAAAGTAAAGGCTTGCAACTGTACCAAACTCACTATGCCTGGTTCTCTTTTCCCCAAGGAAGAGTTCAGTCCTTCAAGGATTTTTCAGGCCCTCATGGAAATAGGCTTCTGGTCAGCCTGCTCACCAATCCTGTAGACGTGCTCAGACTTCATCTCCGGCTAAGCTGAGGCTCCATCTCCTGCTGCTTATTCACTCTTCAAAGTATTCAGGAAAACCAGGAAAATTAGTGTCTTTTTTAAAGTGGAGGATGAAGAGGATTGTGGATTTTTAGATAAGGTGAAAGGAAATTTATTACTTTAAAATTAATTAGGAAATGTTTCAGGGTGGGATATGGGAAAGTTTTCTTTAATTTTTTTTTAATGTTTATTTAGTTTTGAGAGACAGAGAGAGACAGAGCATGAGTTGGGGTGGGGCAGAGAGAGGGGGGGGACACAGAATCGAAGCAGGCTCCAGGCTCCAAGCTGTCAGCACAGAGCCTGATGCGGGGCTCGAACTCAAAAACTGCGAGATCATGACCTGAACCGAAGTTGGACACTCAATCAACTGAGCCACCCAGGTGCCCCATGGGAAAGTTTTTAATACCTATCCAGAGAACATTTGCCTTGCTCATGATTATGTTGCTCTAAAGGGAGCAAAAATATTAGGAATGACTTATAAATAAATGACTTATAAATTTAATTCTGACCAGAAAGCTAGACTTATGTCATGACACTAGCTTGAATTTATCCTTGGAAGATATTGTAATAGCAAAAAGAATAATGTTGAACATACATTAGACATATACTCTTAGTTTTGAGAGCGATAACAGGAATTTTTTTTTTTATTCACGTGATACCAAGGCCAAGGATTTTTAAAGGAAATACAAAGGGATAGGGAAGCTTTAAAAATTATATTCTAACAAGAGAAGTGCAAGCAATTCAATTGAGTAAGAAGGGGAGGTGTTCAAAGCAGCCAATGTACCGTGAATGGAGCTGTCAGATAAGCTCAGACAAACCCAAAAGATCAAGAATGAATTTTAAAAAATGTAAGACAACTAGAGGCGCTTGGGTGCCTCAGTCTTAGGTTAAGCATCTGACATCAGTTCAGGTCATGATCTCGCAGTTCGTGGGTTCAAGCCCCACATCGGGCCCCGTGCTGACAGCTCAGAGCCTGGAGCCTGTTTCGGATTCTGTGTCTCGCTCTCTCTCTCTGCCGCTCCCCTGCTCGTGCTCTGTCTCTCTCTCAAAAATAAGTAAACACTAAAAAATTTTTAAAAAATAGGGGCGCCTGGGTGGCGCAGTCGGTTGAGCGTCCGACTTCAGCCAGGTCACGATCTCGTGGTCCGTGAGTTCGAGCCCCGCGTCAGGCTCTGGGCTGATGGCTCGGAGCCTGGAGCCTGTTTCTGATTCTGTGTCTCCCTCTCTCTCTGCCCCTCCCCCGTTCATGCTCTGTCTCTCTCTGTCCCAAAAATAAATAAACGTTGAAAAAAAAAAATTAAAAAAAAAAATTTTTTTTTAAAAATAAAAGTAAGACAAACTCTAAGGATAGTGTGGTAGGGCAGCCAGGCTATGAATGATCTCTGTGTAAACTCATACATACCTGGAAACTTCATATCCTGTAGGTCAGTATGGATATGTTGAATTATTTACTAAATGTTGCTTGGACAATTGGTTATCTATATGGAAAATAATAAAATTCGGTCCTATTTCACACCATAAACAAAAATAATTAACAGGAGGATTAAATATGGTTTATATAATAGATTTAATTTAGCAAAACAGAAATATGATGTCTCTTGTGCCTGAATGATACACATTAATTTTTTTGACAGAGAGATACAGAGTGAATGTGCAAATGGGGGAGGGGCAGAGGGAGAGGGAGACAGAGCATCTTAAACAGGCTCCATACCCAGCGCGGAGCTCAACTCGGGGTTTGGTCTCACAGGCAGTGTGATCATGACCTGAGTCGAAATCTAAGAGTCGGATGCTTAACAACTGAGCCACCCAGGTGCTTCTACACATTAAATTAACTTCAGAAAGCAACCACGCAGAACAAGTAAAGGCTAGAGACTCTTAGGAATGGATCCAAATCCAGAGAAGACAGTGCAGTTAGTACATAATGGGAAGGAAAGAGAGCTAGAAGTCTCTTTTTCCTATCTTCTCAAGGGAGGAAAATAACCTCCAAACCATTGAGCTGGACCAATAGTAAAACAAGAAAACTTAAGTTCCTAAATAAGAAACCTTGTACAACAGGAGTGCTAGATGAACGCATAAGCTAGGCCATCACTATGATTCAGCTTCCAAGAAAATAAACCCTATAGCCAAATGCAATGGCAAACTCATAGAGTCAGATGACCAGAGTGAGAGAAATCCCACTGGGTGCCAGTTAGATCACATCCAGGTTTGAGGTACAGTGACGAGCCAAAAAGTACTCAGAAGTGAGCAAAGTTGAGCTTTCAGGTAAACATATTCTGTGACGAGCTGTTCACAAGTATGACGACACACTTACAGAATACCTTGCATTCCCTGTGTTTTAAAAAGGTAAATATTATAGAACTCTATTTTCTCTCATGTAGGTTTCTAAAAATCAACGAGCACTAAAGTATACTTAGTATACTTAGAATAAGATTGTACAAGGGGCGCCTGGGTGGCTCAGTCGGTTAAGCATCTGACTTCGGCTCAGGTGACGATCTCACAGCTCATGAGTTCGAGCCCTGCATCAGGCTTTGTGCTGACGGCTCAGAGCCTGGAGCTTGCTTCAGATTCTGTGTCTCCCTCTCTCTCTGCCCCTGCCCCCTTCGCAGTCTGTATCTCAAATATAATAAATATTAAAAAAAATTTTAAGAATAAGAACATACAATAGTTAGTTATATAAAATGTCCATGTTTCAAGACTATAGGAAAAAAAAAAGTGTATTGGGCTCTCCAGAGAAACAGAACCAATAAGAAATATATAAATGTATAAATATATATGCTAAGAAGTTTATTATAAGAAATTAGCACACATGATTATAGAGGCTGACAAGTCCAAAGATATGCAGGGTAAGTAGGCAAGCTGGAGACCCAAGAGGGCCAATGGCATAGTCCCAGTCCAAAGGCTGGCAGGCTTGAAACCCAGAAGAGTTGAAACCCAGGAAGAGCCCAAAGGCAGGAAACAACAGACACCCCAGCTCTCCCAGCTAGAAGGTGGTCAACCAGGAGGAATTCTCTCTTGGGAGGGTGGAGGGTGAAAGTGGGAGGGTTGGAGTGGGATGGGAGGAAGGAGGGTCAGCCTTTTTGTTTTGTTCAGGCCTTCAGGATGCTGTCCACCCACCTTAGGAAGGGCAATCTGTTTTACTTGGTCTACTTATTTAAATATTAATCTCATCCAAAAACATTCTCATAGAAAAAAACCCAAATAATGTTTGATCAAATATCTTTGAGTAAGGCCAAATTTCTAAAAATATTTTCGTATTCTGAATGTTTGCTCTGACTTCAAAATTTCTAATGAAGAAAATATACAAGGGTTGGTTGGTATGATTCTCAAATTACCCTTGCAGTTCTAAAACTATAGCCTTCCATCGAAGCCAAAACAAAAATCCAAGTATCATTATCACAATTCTGAGCTCTTCAGATACTATTTACTTTCTCAGAAAATTTTACCTTTGTTTGCTATCATAAATTTATGATAATAAATATAGTTTATTGGGAAAATACGTTAAAGTGATTCATGTATTTATGTCTTTATTGCACCATTTGGAGATATTCAAGTGTAGTGACTTTGTGCCAAAATAAAACATCTGGACATCTTTCTGAACTTTGGCTAAAATTCCAGATTTCTTCCCTAGCATTTCATAGTATTGTCTGTTAAAAATGCAATGAAGTTTTGGGGCGCCTGGGTGGCTCAATCGGTTAAGCGGCCGACTTCGGCTCAGGTCATGATCTTGCGGTCCGTGAGTTCGAGCCCCGCGTCGGGCTCTGTGCTGACAGCTCAGAGCCTGGAGCCTGTTTCAGATTCTGTGTCTCCCTCTCTCTGACCCTCCCCCATTCATGCTCTGTCTCTCTCCATCTCAAAAATCAATAAAGGTTAAAAAAAAAATTTTTTTAAAAATGCAATGAAGTTTTTCCATATAGTTCTTACTGGGATCATTTTCCTTGATGTTTGGTATTTTCCCCTGGATGTTACCGTCAGCTCCACAGCATCAATGAATGCAAGCCATTAAACTATTTTTAAAATTGTGATATTTTACCTTTTAAGTAAATTACCAAGACACTCATATGTACCAATTCAAGCTCTGTGGTAATGACTGAAAACTTACATTCTTTTTTCAGATGTGTTACAAGTGAGACCATAAATCTAAATTGCAAACTCTGTATAAAAGGTTTACTAATATTTCATGCCTAAAAATCCTTCTTTGTATTTAACACCAGAGTATTTGGTGTTAACAATATGAATGGCCTTTTCAATACAGTTTTTCTTGGGGTTCCTAGGTGGCTCAGTTGGATAAGCATCTGACTTTGGCTCTGGTCACGATCTTGCAGTTTGTGAGCTCGAGCCCCACATTGGGCTTTGTGCTTCCAGCACAGACCAGATCCTCTGTCTCCCACTTTTTGACCCTCCCCCACTCACTCTCTCTCTCAAAACTAAACAAACATAAAAAAATAACTTTTCTTTGATCAATTGAAACTCTCAGGTGAGGGGCACTTGGGTGGCTCAGTCGGCTAAGTGTCCAACGTCAGCTCAGGCCATGATCTTAAGGTTCGTGGGTTCGAGCCCCACGTCGGGCTCTGTGCTGACAGCTCAGAGCCTGGAGCCTGCATCGGATTCTGTGTCTCCCACTCTCTCTGCTCCTCCCCCACTCATACTTCATCTCTCTCTCTCTCTCTCTCTCTCTCAAAAATAAACATTAAAAAAAAAACCTCTCAGGTGAAATTTTTAGAGTTTTTTTGGGGTGAAAATGATAGATTTTTTAACCTCCTCAATGATGATTGCAAAGCTTTGAGTTATGAGCTTTAAGTGAATATGACTGCTTCCTGGATGAAATATGAGTTTAGCACTTTCAACTTTCAACACTACATTTTTGATCCCTGTTTGCATTCAACATTCACATCTGCTGTAATAAGTCATGTTTTCATTTCAGAAGTGAAAATCACATGTTTTATTTTATATTAATTTTTGCACAGTATCAAAATACATTTCAGGATGTTTCAAGAAATGTTCCAAGCTAGAGTTCATTATCATATTCTTCCACAGTTTTAGAACATGAACATTTATGACATTTAAAAGGAATGTTAAGAAGCTTACCAACATTTTGCTGACACTTCATTCTGGGTGGGGTTTTTTTCTCTCCAATTTACAAGGTTTAATTAAAATACAATATCCTTATAGCAAGGTGTATCAAGTATACAGCTTGATACATTTTCACAAACTGAACACGCCCATAAAATTAGCACCCACATTAAGAAAGAGAAGGTAACAGCATCCTAGATGCCCCAATCCCAAACCCTCTTTCAGTTACTTCCTTCCCACTCAAGAGTAACAAACATCCCATTTTTGTACTTTACATAAATAGAACCATGAAGTATGTATTACTTTGTGTCTGTTTCTTTTGCTCATTCAGTTTTTGAGATCATCCATACTTTTACATGTAGTTACAGATCTTTCAATCTAATTATATTCAACTGTGTGAGACTGCCTTAATTGGTCTGTTTGGGTTGTTTACAGTTTGGAACACTATTAATGGTGCTGCTATGAATATTCACTGTTCTGACCAATACAGTAGCTAATAACCACAGGTGACTCTTTAAGTTTAAATAAAATTAAGTTGAAAATCAGGGGAGCCTGGCTGGTTCAGTTGGTAGAGCATGCAACACTTAATCTAGGGGTTTTGAGTTCAAGCCCTATGTTGGGCATAGAGCTTACTAAAAAAAACAATCACTTTCTCAGTTGCATCAATCACATTCCAACTACTCAAAAGCCACATAGCTAGTAGCTACTGTAGCGACAACACAGAATATTAGACTCTTTCCATCACTGCAGAAAGTTTCATTGCACAGTACTGAATTTATGTGTGTGTGAGCATATAGAATTGCTGGGTCGTAGGGCATGCCCATGTTCTGCATTGCCAGATAACAGATAGGGTCAAACAGCTTTGGGGTATATCCATTTTTAATATTTTGTTATAAATTCTCCTATTTTAAAATACTAAAACACTATTATTACTTTTCACCTAAGAACTGCAATGTACTAAAAATAAAACAACAACAAAAAAAACTATTTAGAAGTAGCAACTGTTAGGACATGGAATGTTTCATAGGTAATGCACAACACAGCCACATTATTTACCATGACACAGGCTAAGCTAACAGATGTTGGAAATGTTTCTCATATGTAATTACAACAAAAGGTTCATTACCAATGAATGTGACAACAGAAAAAATCTTATCAGAATTTACATAATTAACTTCATTGCTAATGCAGTTACAGTATTACTATTTACCAGTTGCATTTCAATATTTTAACAATTCAGAGAGCCATGTTTCTGTCTATCAGTTAAATCAGATCTGCTCATAGTCTCAATCAACACCAGATATTACCAACCTTTTTAAGGTTTGGCAATCTGAGGGGCCAATGTTGTTTAAACTGCATTTAATCACAAATGAATTTGTGCATTTATACATATATTCATTGGCCTTTAAAAAAAAATCATCTCTCCCTTATATCCCTTGCCCATTTTAAATATCAATTTAGGGGCGCCTGGGTGGCCCAGTCGGTTAAGCGGCCGACTTCGGCTCAGGTCATGATCTCGCGGTCCGTGAGTTCGAGCCCCGCGTCGGGCTCTGTGCTGACAGCTCGGAGCCTGGAGCCTGTTTCAGATTCTGTGTCTCCCTCTCTCTCTCTGACCCTCCCCCGTTCATGCTCTGTCTCTCTCTGTCTCAAAAATAAATAAATGTTAAAAAAAAATTTAAATATCAATTTATATTCTTTTACTATTATATATTACATAACACGATTGACCATGTATATCCTTTGCCCATTTTAAATTACTAATTTATAAATGTTCTTTTTATATTAAGGAAATTAGTCCTCTGCCTATATAAGTCTTACATATATTTCTTAATTCATAGTTTATCTTTTCCTATAGAATCATTTTAAATGGTAAGTAGTCAACATTCTTAATTTCTTCCTTTTTGGCTTGTGTCTTATGCCATACTTTGAAAGCCCCAACTTCTCAAGGAATATATGAAAAATTAATTCCTGCTTTTTTTCTGGCTTTTGTTTTTAAAATATTTGATATATCTGTAATTTACTTTGGTATAAAAAGTGAGATGCAGATTCAGCTTTATTATTTTTCCAAGTGGCCTGACATGTCTTTGTAAGACACTGCTTGTTACCCACCTGGTATCCATTCTCCCTTACTAACAGAACTGTGACTTTGTTTAAGGCAGAGACATATCCAGGTTAATACACTTTCCTAAACTCTTGCAGCAAGGGATGACCAAGTGATTCAGTTCTGTCCCAAGATACAAGGTGGTGAAGTCACAGAATGCAACTTTAAAAAAAGGCAACTTTGACTTGACATGTTCCTTTTGGCCTCTTGACTTTCACCTTTCTTTCTGCTAGGAATCTAGCAATGAAATGAAAGCCACCCACTCAAAAGGGCAGAGTAAAAAGATAAAAAGGAGTCTCTGAGTCCTCAATGACATTAAGTTGCCATATTTGTCCTGGATTATATACCCTTGGATTTCTTATCATGTGAGAAATATAAACTCATATTTAGTGAAGTCATTGATCATAGGGTTGCTTCTTGTAACCAAATGTTTTTTATCTGATGCAGTATCACCTCTTATTTAGTAATTCATCTTTAAGTGTTTCTTTTTTTATTGTTGTTGTTGTTTTGATTTTTGTTAGTTATCTATACACCCAACATGGGGCTTGAACTCACAACTCCAAGATTGAGTCATATGCTCTTCCAAATGAGTCAACCAGGTGCCCCAATAATTCATCTTTTTTTTAATCAATTTAACATGCCACCTTTATCATGTACTAATCTCATATATAATTGGGTATATTTCTGGAAACTCTCCTTTTTCATTGATCTAAATGACTTCAGTATTATCAATAGCTAATATATTAGCTAATGTGTACCAAGTACTAGGACAATCCAAAGGACAACAGCCCTTTGAGCCTTTATTATTTAATGTTAATGTGCACTACTTGAAAGACTAAAACTAACATTGACTTTAAAAAGTGGAGGGGCGCCTGGGTGGTTCAGTCGGTTGAGTGACCGACTCTGGCTCAGGTCATGATCTCATGGTTTGTGGGTTCGAGCCCCACGTCGGGCTCGGTGCTGACAGCTCAGAGCCTGGAGCCTGCTTCTGATTCTGTGTCTCCCTCTCTGTCCCTCCCCTGCTCATGTTTTGTCTCTGTCTCAGAAATAAATAAATATAAAAAAAAAATTAAAAAAAAAAAAGTGGAATAGGAAGAATTAAAAGGGAAAGCAAAGGAAAGATGTTTCCATTATTTATACAATGGACTATGATAAAAAAAAAAAGACAACTATACCTAGGTTGTTGAGTGGCAACACTGATATTCCAGATCATAATGAAAAGAACACTAGATTTGAAGTTTGGAGACTTAAAAAAAAATTTTTTTTTAATGTTTACTTATTTCTGAGATAGAGCATGAACGGGGGAGAGTTGGAGAGAGGGAGACACAGAATCTGAAGCAGGCCCCAGCTCTGAGCTGTCAGCACAGAGCCCGACGCGGGGCTCGAACTCACGGACCGTGAGATCATGACCTGAGCCGAAGTCGAATGCTTAACCGACTGAGCCACCCAGGTGCCCCACTTTTCTTTTCTTTTAATATTTATTTATTTTTTTGGAGAGTGCAAGCAGGGGAGTGGCAGAGAGAGGGGTACAGAGGATCTGAAGCTGGCTCTGTGCTAACAGGCGACAGCAGCGAGCCTGATGCAGGGCTCGAAATCAGGAACTGGGAGATCATGACCTGAGCCAGAGTTGGACACTCAACTGACTGAACCACCAGGTGCCCCTGGAGACTTAAACTCTTAACTGTGTGGGTGAACAGTGTTATTTTATTTTTAAATCTTTTTAAGTTTATTTATTTATATTTTGAGAGGGCGCAAGCTCGAGTGAGGGAAGGGCAGAGAGAGGAGAGAGAGAGAGAGAGAGAGAGAGAGAGAGAGAGAGAGAGAGAGAATCTTGAGCAGGCTCTACGATGTCAGCATAGAGCCCCATAGGTTTGCAGGGATCAAACCTATGAACTGTGAGATCATGCCCTGAGCCAAAATCAAGAGGTGGATGTTTAATTGACTGAGCCGCCCAAGCACCCACAACAAGGTTATTTTAGACAATCCTTTCTTAGGCCTAATTTCCTCATCTGTATGAGAAATGATTATACTCATTAGATCATCTCTAAGGTCTTGCCTAACTTCAACTAAACTTCAACACTCTGAAAGACTAATGCTAAGGCTGCTGGTTGTGAAATTCACTGGCTTTGGATTTAAATTCAGGACTCAATGACCAGGTTCATGTATTCATTCAAAAAAACTGGGATACACTGATGAACATGTCAGAAAATGTCCTTGTCCCAAAGGAGCTTGCATTATAGTGGAGGAATAACAGTAATAAAAAAGATGAAAAATGATAATTTACCTATGTTAGATACATAACCTGTTTAGAACAATTAAAAAAAGATTTTAAGGGGAGCCTGACTGGCTCAGTTAGTTAAGCATCCAACTCTTGATCTCAGCTCAGGTCTTGATCTCAGGGTCATGAGTTCAAGCTCTGCAATGGGCTCCAGCCTGGGTGTGGAGTCTACTTAAAAAAAAAAATTAAGACTACATTATAACACACATATAGAAAAAAACATAAAACATACAACTTAATGACTTAATAAAAACCAAACACCCATGAAAGTCCTTCTTATGACTCTTTCCAAATACAACCCTTCTCCCTTCCCATTAAGGGTAACCACTAACCTTTTTTTTAATGTTTATATATCCTCGAGAGAGATAGAGACAGAGTGTGAGTGGGAGAGGGTCAGAGAGACAGGGAGACACAGAATCTGAAGCAGGTTCCAGGCTCTGAGCTGTCAGCACAGAGCCTGACGTGGGGCTCAAACTCACAAACTGTGAGGTCATGACCTGAGCCGAAGTCGGACTCTTAACTGACTGAGCCACCCAGGCGCCCCAACCACTAACCTTTTATGGTGGTCACTTTCTTGTTTTTTATAAACATGACTTTGTCAATTGGATTGTGGTAGTGGTTGTACAACTAGACAAACTTAATAAAAATTATCAAACTGTATACCAATGATGGATGAACTCTGTGGCATGTAATATACATCATTAAAGCTGTTAAAAAAAAAAACTTTGCACCTCAATATGTATCTCTAAACACCATCACTTAATTTTACCTGTGTTTGAACTTCACACAAAGGGAGCAACACAGTATAAGTTCTTTGGTGTCTGCTTTGTTCACTAATAATACTTGTGTAATTCCCCATGTTCTTACACGTGGCTCCAGTCATTCATTTTCATTGGATAACACTCCACTGTGTTATACCTATTTACCCATTCTGTGTTGATGGACATGCTGATTCCAATTTTTGGCTATTGTGTACCATACACATGTCTCTTGTGGCATACGAACATGCATTTCTGCTGGGGAAAATCAAAAATAGAATTGCATATCTTGGCTTTTCGTATTAAAAGCATGTTTCTGGTACTGTACTTCTAAACAAGAGCCCTGACAAAGAAAACATGGCTTGGAATGTCAGGTACGGACTAATGCCAACTTAACCTTTTCAATTTCATAACCTACTAAACTTCAGCCAAATGGGTTTTCATATCCTTCTACACACCCACTATTTCCTCTGTCTGGATAGTCTTCCCTCCCACCTCTGCCTAGTTAACTTTTACTTACTCCTAAGATTATACCTTAAGCATCACTGCCTAAGGGAAGGCTTTTCTCATCTAATTCTTCTATTATACATTCTCTTGCTACCACAGACCTACAGTTCTTATTTCTCTATTTGTTGCAATTGTTTTACAATTTGTGAAACTCTCTCTCCAAAAATACTGGCTCATTAAAGTTAGGGTGTGCATGTGTGGTTTTTGCATACCACTGTATCCTTGTACCTACCACAGTACCCAGCACATACAGAGGGGGCAATAAATACCTGATTGATATCTATTATCTCTTCATATTCAGGGTACCCAGTTCAAATGCCATTTCTTTTGAATGTTTCATTCTTGGGACCACCACCAGTACCATCCTTTGAAAATAAATTTTTATTAGGCAAAAGATTTTCCTAAGTCCCATGGGGCAAAGAAGATTGAATATGAGGGACTTAGCACCTAGGCCCATCATCATGAATAAGAGTTAAGAGAAAATAATTCTGTATAAGGATTACAAAACATATGGAGTGTTTCCTTATCACATGGTGCATCCTATTTAAGTAATACTTCACATAGCAACTGATTAATACCACAAAAGTGAGTAGGGTCATTATAAAATCAAGCAAAAATACATAGTTTCAATCATTTACCTTCAACAACGAGGACTTATTATGTGAATAGCAGCAATCCATTTGTATTTGATAAAAATTGCTCAGTGGCAACTATTATAGAAAAACCAAGGTATCTGTTCTCGATAAACCTAATCTACTTATATTCCGAGAGTTAAGAAAATTATTACAAATAGCAAAGTTTACTTCTCTACTATACTAATAACCTTCACATGCTCTAATTACAAGTTCAAAATACTTTATAAAAATATTTTTTCATACCAATATCTAACTTTTAAAAAATCTCAGTGATAGCACAAATATACCACTGAACTAGCTACAAGGGATGTTTAAGGAATTTTTTTCAAGCACTTGCAAACTACACATATTTTCAAAGTAAAAACGCATGGATATTTTGCATAAAATAAGAAAAGCTGAAACTACGGTTACTACCAACACAAAAATGAAAAATTGGGTATTATTTTACTGATGCCATCTTAATCATCCTGACATTCTTTCCTTTAATTAACCTGCAAGATGCAACCTCAGCATATCAAAAGAATTTCAAATGAGAAATCTAACCTTAAGCTTCATGCTTAATAATATGCCTTCAACAGGGAATATTCTCATTTCTGAATTTCAGACCACTACACTCCATAGAGAAAAGGTAGGGTCTAAAATGTATACCAGTTTGTTACAAAGAAAATATAATCACAAGTGGAACTTTCTTCAGAAGATATCATGATTTGAAGTTCAGAGATAGAAGACTGTCTAGCATTATTAAGGTCAAAATCTTATTTTGGGATTTATTTACAAAGTGGCAACAGATTCTCAAACATACAGACTACTGTTAGGAAAGTACACAAATGAGAAATAAAGCATCTGTAATTCAGTTTCTAAAGGGAAATTAAAATGTAGTGAAAGGGAAGATGTTAACACAAGGGTTCCCTTCAAGAACCATTTATGAAAGGTGGTGACAAAACACTATTATTTTGGGGCGCCTGGGTAGCTCAGTCGGTTAAGCGTCTGACTTCAGCTCAGGTCATGATCTCACAGTCCGTGAGTTCGAGCCCCGTGTCAGTCTCTGTGCTGAAGGCTCAGAGCCCGGAGCCTGCTTCAGATTCTGTGTCTCCCTCTCTCTCTGCCCCTCCCCTGCTCATGCTCTGTCTCAAAAAAATAAATAAATAAAATAAAATAACACTATTATTTTATGTTATCAGAGCAGAGAATCGCTGAGGGTGATTTTTAGTTCTATCAAGACTTATTTCAGACTGCCATGCCATGCAACCAGAAAGAATTACATTAATACAAGCCTATGACGTGTGTTGTCATCCTTTGCTGCAAAGAACAAAACAAAAAACCCAACTTGTTCACTATAAAAAAAGAAGAAGAAAAAAAAAAAAGAATTGCATGGAAGACATTATAACAAAACTTAAAAATGTGTCACAATTTCCTAAAGCCTAAAACTGGCTAAAATATGCATAAAAATGTAAAAGATAAATAAATAACAATCATCTTAAAATATTCAATTAGTTTTGCTCAATATGAAAAATATTCTGTTTTTATTAGGTTGTAGAAGCATTATTTTATTCAATGTTTAAGTACAATGTAATTTTAAAAAATAAATTGACTGAATTTTAAACAATAAACAAAAATATCTACCTCATTATTTTCAGTCAATGTGAATTTTCACTAATTTAGAACTCTATATTAGCATTTTAATATTTGGGGAATTTTTTGGAAACACACACCATTATATAAAACTGTCTTACAGACCTTGGAAATAAGCAAGTTTAATAATGGTTCATAAAACTTTACAAATCTTCCTAAACTGTTTTCTAATACAATGAAAATTATAAAGAGATTTTGATTTTTAATCCAAATTTCAATTATTTTACAATCAATTTGAAATATAAGTAAATATAATTTACTCATAATTCTCCTTTTGAGGATTAACATTCATGACAATTGCTACAACTGAAAACACACATACACGCACACACACAACTAGAAGAGACTATCTGGCGAGTTCTGTTTTAAAAATACTAATGAACTAATAATTAAGTTGGAATCATGATTTAAAATCAGTATGACTTAGAAAATATTATTATATAAAAATTCAAGGAAAGGACATTATCACGGTCAGCTTATCATTGTTAGCAGTAATGTCTCTTGTACAAATTTACAAATTACATTTCCAAACTGACAATCTGTTTTAACTACTTTGCTCATTAGCCCATGAGTATGTTGGTTGATCTTGAAACATGATAAATAGTACCTACATATACCCTAAAGAGCGGAAGTTCTCATGATTAAATGTTGTTATTTTTAAACACCTTTTTAGAACATCAATACCTCATTTTATCTTCATCATTAGGGAATAAACACAATACAATATGTAAACTTTTCATTCACATCTTAAAGAACTGATAGGTTAAAAAAATTAAACCAGTTTTTGATAGAATGGGTCCCAAAATGGTTTAATGTACTGCTTAGTAAAATTCTACCCCCTGGGACCAACCCCCAAACTTCTTGGGGGAAGATTCAGGGTCAACACTATGAATATCAAATATAATAATTGACTGTAACAAAGTAGTGACCTCAGGAATTTCTTATGTGTGACAAATGTGTATTTTACAGTTGCTACTTCTGTAGCTATTGATCCTTCCTCACAACTTCATATTATTTTAGGTTCCAGAAATTCTGTCCCTCTGGTGCTTCAATCTATTGTCCTAAGCTTGTTTTTAAAAATTAGCATATGTAATCTTCACATTACTCTGGCTCAAAGATAGCTCCACCCTTTTCCTGTAGCTTAAAGTAAATTTTTCCTTTTTTTTTTTTTTTTCCCTTTGTTTTTTAGTGAAAGGAGGAGAGATGGGTTTGGTACTGTGAAGACTTGCTTCAGAGTTGCTAGATATTTCCTGATGCATAAAGTTGTTAAAGGAATGGTATCATATTGAGGACAGCAGTTAACTCTTCCAGCTGAGACCAGAAAGGATAATATAATTTGCTGATAGTTACCAGGCATTTGCTGTTTTATGGACATAAATAAAATATTTAATCTACTTTACAAAGTTATATTAACTAAAGTATACACCAGGGTATATGAAATAATTTGCAACAAAAATTTCACTAAAATTTCTTAATATTTCCCTTAGCAAATATTGTACATTTGTTAGAGTACCTGATACTTGTTTAGTAATACAGGACAAGGTGTTATAAAACAAAACACACAGCTGGGAAGCATTTTATTTTTTTCTACTTCATATAACATTATTCAAGACCACAAGATTTTAAAGGTCTCTTTCCAGCAACTTTTATGACTTAGGAGTACCACTTAAAAATATTTCTGATGCTATAAATATTACTATTTCTCTACATATTGACAATTTTAATAATGCCATATCCATTATACCTCCTGCTCCTTTGGTCAGAAAGATAAACATAAATTGAAATCAGGTATTTAGGCATTCAAAAATAGTTTTTCAAAGCATACCCAAGCAAACCAAATCTACAGCAGCAACTGTTAAAAAATTAGTTTTAGTTGTTATTAGGACTCTTAACAAGGACATACTGAAGCATGTATGAGATTTTTAAAATTATACACAATTTAAAAAACAAATCTGAATTTATAAATAAAAGATTAATGGCCAAATTAAAGAAAGGTTAAGCATCAGATTGAAAATATCTCAATTTTTAGGCTATTCAGAAATATATTTTGTGAATAAAAAGTATAATTTCATAAATATATACGTATAAATATAAATATATATCTACAGGATCTGCAATGCAGGAGAAAACCCTTTAAAGAAAAAATTGCGCTTTTAGATTATTAGGATGCTGCCATATTTACCCTTTGAATGAAATATAATTACCATTCCAGGTGCTTTTGGCACAAGTTTTTAGGTGAATATTGACACAATCTTAAAAACACAATGCTTTTAAACTTTATTCACTGGAATATGAAGAATCAAACAGAATTCAGAATTCTGACCAAAAAAAAAATCCAGATAACTGCAAATAATTAAATACAAAAAAATGTTGTTTTAAAAAGACTTTCAACCTGCCTTTACATGTGGAACATGTAAAATTTTACCAGCAACAGGATTTCTTCAATCCCCTTAGCAAGAGTTCCCAGCCTACACACACAAATGTAACATGTCTTTTTCTACTCATATATGACTTAGATCACACCCCAGTATATAAGGACAAAAAATAAATGTATAGTAAAAAGATTGGATAAATCAGGAGAGGCTTTTTGGTCTTGAATTCTTCACCCACTAACAATGAAGCAGCACTGTAGGCAGCCCAAAACACACCAAACAGCTTTAAAAAAACAAACAAAAAAGACAAAAGGCAGCATATTAGCAAGTCAATTAACATTCTGGGTATCAGACCGTAAAATAACATTCACAATAGTTTCTTAAAACAACCCTGACAACCAATTGTGGTAAACAGTAAAACTTAATGTTTAAGATTATTATTAAGAATGTTTATCCTTGCTTTGTTCCTTGACGTATGCAAATGAAGCCTTTTGTTATCACACTTGTCTAATCCTAGGAATGATTCGGAGTGCCTATTAAAGAGAATCCGGGGATTCACTCTAGCTTGCTAAATCAAAATCAGGGAAGGGTTTTGTTAATTAGTCTTTTTAACAGTGTCCCTGGTGATTTAAGATAAGGCAAGTTTTGGCTAACTGAAAGAAATTTGGCCAACTGAAAGAAATGTGCTGAAAGAAAATTAATTTCATTATAAAGTAAACTTTTTCCTGTTTTTTCTTCTAAGAAGTAGGAAAACAGACTAAGCGAAAATTTTACACAATGTTTATGAAATAGAACAGCATTTTCCCAGAAATAGGTAAAAGTATGGGGTTAAATAAAAAGGAGAAAAAAATAACAGTTTAATTATTTACAAGAGTTTAATTAAATACAATGTACTGTGGTTTTCAGATTATACGTGTACCAAATTTTAAGTTATTTCCACTGGAAACTTATAGAACACTTACTGGTGTAGTTGCAAACAGCATTTTATAGAATAAAATTAAAGGAAGAACTTCAAGGGTAGAAATCAGAGAAACTATGACAGAAAAGGACTTGGCACAGGGCAGGATATCTCAACCTTGTACTACTGACATTTTGGAGCTGGATAATTGTTATGGGAAGCTGACCTGTGCATGACAGGATTTTTAGCAGAATCCCTGCCCTCGACCCATGACATACTAGTAAGATTCCACTCCCAACATCGTTTGTGACACCCCGTATGTCTCCAGACATTGCCAAATGTCCTTGGGAGGCAAAATCGTCCTTGAGAACCACTGGTAGAGAGGTCAAAAATAAATACCGACAGTCTGAAAATGTATTTGAGATGGTCCGGTTTTCTACTGTTCTTTTTAAACTAAAACAAAAAGCTACAAAATATTTTAGACTTTCAGAAAAGTATAGGGAAATATATGAAATAAGATTATGATCAAATTGCATTTGTATGTCATACATTTTTTTTTTGTTATAAGTAAATAGTTAAAGATTGGTAAGAATTACAGAGATTTAATGTTAAAAAAATAATGCTTGTAGATTAAACTGTATTCTAATGAGATTTAAATGATAAGAGTTTTGCAACATATTTCTCCATAAATCTTGGACTTGGAAACAAACATACAATGGCTCACTACAAACAGAAGATTAAACAATTAGGAAAAAAAAACTGGGGAAAGAAAAATCTGAAGTTTAAAACAATTGTATTCTAAAATTTTAATGACAAAAGACTTTCTGGTTCATAATAATACATTCATAAATTGCATAAAGAATGCTAAACACCAACTTTCAATTGAACTTGATTACTAAAAGTGACCAGAAGACACACAGTTTTAGCAATTTTGGGAGTAGTCTTAGAAGTATTCAAACAGGCTTTAACCCAAGTTAAAACAACACACAAACAAGAAAGATCCTGAATGATTCAGTAAAGTGGTATGTTCACTAAAGCTAGATAATTACATGTCAGCAATGGGGCTAGCTTCTGTACTGTAAGACTTTTAAATTAAGTGCTGATAATGCCAATTAAAAAAAAAAGATTTCAGGATTAGAAGGCAGAGAGAAGAATGATCTGGTACTTGGTCTCTAAAGTGATCAAGTAGTTCTAATATACAAAGATGTTCTCAAAATATTCTTTTATAATATTTGTAATAACAACTACTAATTGAGTGTCTTCTCTGTGCCAAGCATAAATACTTTACCATTTTGATAATGAACCCTAAAAAACAGTTGTCAAGATTCCCAATTTGCAGAGGAGGATAAGAAAAGGTATCGCCCCAAGCGGGTAGCAAATAAGTGGAAGAACCAGAATTCGAATTTAGAACTAATTGGTTCCAAAATCTCTACTCTTCTCAATACCTAATACTTATATCTCATTATTACCCTGTAGTTAACCAATTCTAAAAGGAATCTTTTCTCCCATATATTAGAATTAGTAAGGGACTTTAAATAAAACCAAATGTCATAAAAATTAATTGGCTGTACTTAAAAACAAATGCTTTAATGTGAAGGCTACATAATGGCAGTTCTGAAAGTGGTAGTCTTAAGAAGTTCTGTATTTTTGGGGCACCTAGGTGGCTCAGTCAGTTAAGCGTCTGACTTCGGCTCAGGTCACGATCTCACGGTTCATTGAATTCAAGCCCCGCAACAGGCTCTGTGCTGACAGCACGGAGACTGGAGCCCACTTCAAGTGGCTCTCTGCCCCTCCTCTGCCCCTGCTCACATTCTCTCAAAAATAAACATTAAAAAAAAAAGATAAAAGTTCTATATTTTCTCATAAAGAAAAAAAATTACATTCATTGTGTAATATAAATACATGTGCTAAGCATTTATTTCCCAAAGTTATTCAAAATTTAGGTTATCTTACTACTTATTAATACTTAATATTATCAGTAAATGTTTAAGATGCATTTATGTTAATGTAAATTTAACACAGCATAAAGAAGTGCTGATCTCTGCAACATAGAAAAGCCAATTTATTACAACCATGTCTTTCATATTTGATAAGGGAGTTATTATTCAAATAGGAGTACCAGTTATTAAATAAATGTCTGGTAAAATCTTAAATATAAGTCATCCACAAAATCTAAGTCCTATGAAGTTGTATTATAAACACAGAGAAGAGGCATTTGCAGCTACGGGGATGGAACTAGAGGGTATTATGCAAAGTAAAATTAGTCAGAGAAACACAAATATTGTAGGACCTCACTCATATGAGGAATTTAAGATACAAAACAGATGAGCATAAGGGAAGGGAAGCAAAAATAATATAAAAACAGGGAGGGACACAAAACATAAAAGACTCAAATACAGAGAACAGAGGGTTGCTGGAGGGATTGCAGGAGAGAGGATGGTCTAAATTGGTAAGGGGCATTAAGGAATCTACTCCTGAAATCATTGTTGCACCATATGCTAACTAACTTGGATGTAAATTAAACAATAAATAAAAATAAATAAAAATAAATAAAGGTTATGGAAAAGACCAAAAACAAACAAACAAACAAACAAACACAGAGAAGAAAAATTCAACATTAAAAAATTTATCTGAGGGGTGCCTGGGTGGCTTGGTCGGTTAAGCGTCTGACTTCAGCTCAGGTTATGATCTCACGGTCCATGAGTTCGAGCCCCGCATCGGGCTCTGTGCTGACAGCTCAGAGCCTGGAGCCTGTTTCAGATTCTGTGTCTCCCTCTCTCTCTGCCCCTCCCCTGTTCATGCTTTGTCTCTCTCTGTCTCAAAAATAAATAAACGTTAAAAAAAAATTTTTTTTTTAGTAAAAAATTTATCTGAGTGTAATATCCTGTACCCTGATTTGCTCTTTGTTCTTTACTCCTCTCTAGACATACATTATAATTTCTGGTGATTAAAATGAGAAAATAAAAGAAACACAATCAATGACTAAGATCACTGTTCCAAACACAAATGTTTGATAGGTACAGACTACAATATTCTGAGGCAGAGAACTAGTATACTTTTGTTATTGGAAAATAGTTAATTTTTATGATATACACTACTTACTTTTATAAGTGTAGATACCACTTCAAATGATCCAACCACCAGAAGTATAGGGGCTATAACAATGAGAGGAAGTAGTGAATATCCTATAACTCCAAGAACTTGGCCATATGCAACCTGTGAATTTTCAAAATTTTAAATAAATATCATAGAAATCAAGGTAAATTATTTTAATTACTATTGAACATCACATATTCATTGTTGTACTTTCATAAATGTGAGATTTAAGAAGAAATCAACAAGTATTCAGGGCATCTGGGTGGTTCAGTTGGTTGAGCACCTGGCTCTTGATTTCCGCTCAGGTCATAATCCCAGAGTCATGGGATCACACCCTACACTGGGCTCTGCGCTGAATGTGGAGGCTGCTTAGGAATCTCTCTCTCTCTCTCTCTCTCTCTCTCTCTCTTCTCTCTTCTCTCTTCTCTCTCTCTCTCTCTCTCTCCCTGCCCCCAACCCTTTCCTCCCCAGCTCGTGCTCTCTCTCTAAAAAGATAAATCTTAAAAAAAAAAAGAAATCATGAAGTATCATATGCCTTATATTTCAAATTATCATATAACCCACTATGTTCCTACAGTCTTATCAATCTACTACTGTTTCAATTATCATCAATTTTCTGATACCCAAATCTACATTTCAAGCCTTCTCTCTTTTGAGACTTATATATCCAATTATCTTCACTACAACTACAGTATACTTTGTCACTACTTTCCTTAAAGTTGTAGAAGGATTATTTTTATTTTAAATTTTTTTATTCATTTATTTTGAGAGAGAGAGAGAGAGAGCACAAGCAGGGAAAGGCATAGAGAGAGGGAGACAGAGAATCCCAAGCAGGTTCTGCTGTCTGTACAGCAGCCCAATGTGGGGCTGGGACCCACAAACCATGAGATCATGACCTAAGCCAAAATCAAGAGTTGGAGGTTTAACTCACCCAGGCACCCCAGAAGGATTACTTAAAGGGATCACAACCATCTTAATTCAAGCAAAAAATTCAAGGTCTAGAAAGCTACATGTGGTAATTGCAGACTAAAAGGGAAGGGAGGGCAGGAAGAAGAGACTGAAGGAAAAAATATTTTTTAGTGGCTACTGTGTGTCAAGCTCTATGATAGATCAAGACAGATCAAATGCAGCAACAATCCTTTAAGTAGGTATTACTGCCTCCATTATGAAGAAACTGATTTTTAGAGAGACAAAGTGCTTTGTTCAGGAAAGCAAAGTTGGTAGGAGAAAAGAGTTCAAATTAAGATCCAGGTCTCTTAACTCCTACATCAACAATTCCAAATTATCAAAGCATTTAGTGATATCTTTTTTCATATAAATATTACATGGCATTGTGTTAAAACATAACAAATAATATGTGAACAAATATAATTTTAAATCTCCATTAGAATTATTTTATATTTCCATATGCAGAGTGAAAAAGTTTCACAGATAAATGTTATTCTAAATTTATTTAAGGGTTTTAGGTTAAGATAATGGATTGAGCACATATATCTAGTATCATTCCCTCTTGAAACTATACTAAAAGGGGAAAAACTTTTTTTTAAAAGAGGCATAAAAAATGGAAACTAAACCACAAAATGATCATGCATTTTGAGAACACTGCACATGCCTGGGAGAAACTAAGTAGCAGAAAAATACATAGAGGCCATATAGGTTGCTCACTAGGGAAAGGAGAACTGATCCCTAAGTGACACATTAAAAATGTATAAATATGAAGGCACACCTCAGCACTCACCACAAGAAGTGATAACTAAAGGCTCAGTGAGCTCTGGATGAAACCCCTGAGCATTCTCAGAACACAGATAATGCAGATCAAGTTCATTCTCATTACTCACATACCTTACACTATTGTCAGTAATGTAAGCCCCAATGTATACATGAAATCATGAATAAAACAGGAAAAAAAAATAACACTATCAAAAGAACCAGCAACAAAAGCCTGATCCTAAACTCTGTAAGTTTAGATCAGACACATGAAATAAAGAGAATAAGTGTAATGACAAAAAAGCCATTTACAAGAATCAAAGTATTATTTTGTATAAGATAACTGTATAGTTTTGGAGAAAATAAAGTTTGATGAAAGTTATTTCCTCATCTTTATAGTAATTGTCAGTTGTGACACTTTATGAATGATGGTATTTTCATATAATTCTTTGTGGCCTGCATGGTGTATAGATAACTATATATTCTATATCACAAAATACAATGTTTTATTTCATTAATAATAGAATTTTCTTCAAAAAAGAGGCTTAAACAGAAGAACAGAAGATGGGACAACAGCAACATAATTTTGGAAGCTGGAAAGCAGATAAACAAGAGCTAAGTAACACGGCAGATCTTTCTACCAAATGTGACAAAAGAGCTCAAGATCTCTACATTTAGCAATCAATCTCATTTAGTACACTGAATCACTTCTCTGCCTGGCATCCCCTCTGCTTTACTCTCTCCACAGAATAAACTACTAGGAAAAAAAAAAAAGAATAAACTGTCAGAATTCCTAGGTTTAAAGTAATTCACAAAGTCTTATTTAATGGGGTAGCAATTCTAAAGGTGTGGCTAATGGGATCCTGAGGGTCCCAGCAACTCTTCCAGAAGAATGGAAGGTCAAAACAATTTCATTTCTTTTCTTTTCTATTCTTTTCTTCCCTTCCCTTCTTTCCTTTCCTTCTTCCCTTCCCTTCTTTCCCTTCCTTCTTCCCCTCCCTGTTAATGTTTATTTATTTATTTTGAGAGAGAGAGAGAGCGTGAGCAGGAGAGGGGCAAAGAGAGGGAGAAAAAGAATCCTAAGCAGGCTCTGCACTGTTAGTGCAGAGCCTGATGCGGGGCTTGATCCCATGAACTATGAGATCATGACTTGAGCCAAAACTAAGTCAGATGCCTAACTGACTGAGCCACGCAGGTGCCCCGACAAAATTCTATCCTTAAGCAAAAATTAGAATTTTGGAAAAGTTGTGTCTACCACTGTAAGATTAACAGTTTTCTAACACACATTTCTGATGAGATAGGAGGTGATATTAAAGAATGTGATTTTCTGTTAGTGTACAGTAAGATGTGTCAACATTTAGAAGATCAGCAAAACCCAGTGAACCAGTATTTTCCAAATGATCATGCATGGGTAAAAAGATTCACCCAAAGTGATTTTTAATGAGACAGAATATGAAAAGTTCATTAAAAGGGTTTGAGATTCCTTATTGCAACAAACCTTTAAGAAAATACTACTTGTTGAACGTCGGTGTAGGATCAGAGAAGAATAGCCACAATCATCTGAAAAAGCTACTAAAATACTCTTCCTTTCCTGGGCGCCAGCGTCTGACTCTGGATCTTGACTCAGGTCACGATCGCACGGTTTGTGAGTTCGAGCCCCACATCAGGCTCTGCACTGACAGGGTGTATCCTGCTTGGGATTCCATGTCTCCCTCTTTCTCTGCATCTCCCCCACTCACCATCTTTCCCTCTCTCTCAAAAATAAACATTTATTAAAAATAAATACATAAGGGGCGCCTGGGTGGCGCAGTCGGTTAAGCGCCCGACTTCAGCCAGGTCACGATCTCGCGGTCTGTGAGTTCGAGCCCCGCGTCGGGCTCTAGGCTGATGGCTCAGAGCCTGGAGCCTGTTTCTGATTCTGTGTCTTCCTCTCTCTCTGCCCCTCCCCCGTTCATGCTCTGTCTCTCTCTGTCCCAAAAATAAATAAACGTTGAAAAAAAAATTAAAAAAAAAAAAATAAATAAATACATAAAATAAAACTCTTCCGTTTCCAATTAAATATCTGTTTAAGGCCTTATTTTTTTCATATACTTTAACCAAAACAATGTTATCAGAACAGACTGAATGCAGAAAGCAGATAGGAGAATCCAGCCTCCACTAAGCCAGATATTAAAGCTACTTACACAAATGTAAAATAATGCCACTCATCACTTTTTTGTTTTGAAAAAGATTTTTTTGCTACAAAACATGTTATTTATGTTAAAATGTATTTGGCTTTACTTTTAAATGAACAAAAATATATATTTAAAATTTTTATTTTAATTTCTAACATGGTAAGTATTGATAAATATAACCCACATAAAGACATCTCTTTGGGACCTGAGACCAAAAAGTTTGAGAACTGCTGTACTAGAGAATAAATTATATGCTTCTCTGAAAAGCTGTAAATTACTTATGAGTGGTATGGGATCTTTTCTTTCATCTTCCTTTCTTGTAACATTTATTGAGCATGCACAATACTAACATGCTGATCATCTTAAAGGAAGTAGCATAACTTAAAAGCAATTCCACGACAAGAAATAGTTATGATGAATATATAGCTACTGATGATATCTACAATACCAAAAATAAAGCTTATGATAAAAAACAAAGGCTATTTTCAAAATTAACCACTTACTTCTCCACCAAGAACTCTGGCCAGTAAGAAAATTGTTAGGGAACCAAATATCCAAATAGTTATAATCCATGAGACCACCTTAAGGGAAAAAAAATTCATGCAATTAATAACTTTGTACCAAAAAATTGATTAATTTCCCAGGAAGTCAATTCTCTTCTAATACAAGACAGCTTGGTGTTTCCAATTTCAGGTTATAGAGTTTGAATTCCCAGTTATCTTTCCAAAACCTAGTAAGAATGCAATGTGTTAATACAATTTTACATCCAAACTGAAAATTTAGCAATGTTCAATTGCCTAAGGAAATCTCAGTATTTCAAGATCTATTATAAAATATTAATGCAAAAAAAAGAACAAAGTGTTTACTTTGTAAACCTCTGGTTTACAGCATCTTGCAAGGAAGATTCATCACCAAAAGAAGTTATAGATCCTCTTGGGAGATCTTTAAAATTTACATTAATTACATATGTATCTAAGTGATGGAATGTGGAAGACTTTCAGACAATTTTAACTCCTGAGACAATATAATAATGATACATGCCTCCACTTCTAAGTTTCATCTGCTTCGAGGTTCTAGAGATAACGAAGCCCCAAAAGCAAAATAAGCACAATTATTGCCCAGATCCTGGTTTCTAAATATCATTCCCTGATAAAAGGATGAGGATTCCTTTGATAAGTAATTGATTCTAGGGATGGAGCACGGAAGATAAAAGATGAGCCCAGAACACTCTGTAGAATTAGAAGGAAAGGAAATGTTCAAAAAAAGGATGGGAATATGTCTAAAGGACACAGAAGCTAACCTAAAGAAGCTCTCATTGGCTAAAGCAGGGATAACCTCAGCAATAAAATAAGTGACAATAGCACTGGATGATAATCCAGAAAAAAAAAATATTCATGGTTCCATACTACATAAATCAATCAATCAATGATTAAGCAATGGTAAAGAAGGGATAGCTGCTCCATACAGAATACCAATTAACACATGTGGAAGGAATGAGGAAAACAGAAAACTACCATTCAGTAAACAATAGTAATAATTGCTGCATGCAAGATCCATCTGTAGATACTAAAATTAGTGGGCTAACGTTTGATGAGAAACACAATGTCTGCATAGTCATCAAGTATGTCTACAAGATATTTATTAATTAAAAAAAGTAGGGACGCCTGGGTGGCTCAGTCAATTGAGCATCTGACTTTGGCTGAGATTATAATCTCACAGTTCGTGAGTTCAGGCCCCATGTTGGGCTCTGTGCTGACAGCTCGGAGCCTGGAGCATGCTTCGGATTCTATGTCTCCCTCTGTCTCTGCCCCTCCCCCGCTCATGCTCTGGGCTCTCTCTCTCAAAAATGAATAAAACATTTAAAAAATTATTTTTTTAAAAAAGGGAAAACAGCAACTTTACAGTGGAGGATTTAGGCACACACCACCTCATCACCTAACCAAGCGACCAATGTTAACAGCACCAGTAATAAGATATATCAAGGGGTGCCTGAGTGGCTCAGTTGTTTCAGCATCTGACTTTTGATCTCAGCTCAAGTCATGACTTCATGGTTCATGGGATTGAACCCCACGTCAGGCTCTGCACTGAAAGCATGAAGTCTGCTTGAGATTCTCTCTTCCCCTCTCTCTCTCTGCTCCTCCCCTTTTCACATGCTCTCTCTCTCTCCAAATACATAAACTTGAAAAAAAAAGATACTCATATCACATACTCCTTGATAGTATACTGAGGTGGGCACAAAGTAGTATTCTTGCTAAAAATTTATGACCCCAATCTAGTCATGAGAAAATATCAAGCAAAACCAAATTGACCAACATTATATGGAGGTAGTAATCTGTTTTAAGCTTTAAAACCCTTTGCTCAGGGGCGCCTGGGTGGCTCAGTTGGTTAAGTGGCTGACTTCGGCTCAGGTCATGATCTCGCGGTCCGTGAGTTCAAGCCCCGCGTCGGGCTCTGTGCTGACAGCTCAGAGCCTGGAGCCTGCTTCCGATTCTGTGTCTCCCTCTCTCTCTGACCCTCCCCCGTTCATGCTCTGTCTCTCTCTGTCTCAAAAATAAAATAAACGTTTAAAAAAAAATAAAAAAAATAAAACCCTTTGTTCAAATCAAAGATTATACAAAATAGATAAAATTAGAGATGCTCTAGATGAATGATTAGTGGTAGGTAGTCGACCAGCGTCCCCACTCAACTTCTTCAATTCACCTTACACTTCCAACAGAATACATGATATAAACTACTGATCTAAGGTAAATATTAGTAAGGATCTTGCTATTGGGAGATTATTCTGGATTATCCAGATGAGAACTAAATGTAATCACAACTGTCCTTAATAAAAGGAGGCAGAGGGAGTTTTGACTACTGTAGAGAAGAAGTTAATGTGACCATGATAACAGAGATTGTAGTAATGCTGTCAGAAATCAAGGAACACTGACAGCCTCTGGAGTGGGAAGAGGCAATCAAAAGAATGTGCCCTGGAGTCTAGACAGGACCAGCCCTCCTGACATTTTAATCTTAGCTCCTTCGAACTTATTTTGGATTTCTGACTTCCAGAACTATAAAAGCATAAATTTTTACTGTTTTAAACCACAAAACTTGTGGAAATTTGTTATAGAAGCAACGAGAAGTGAATTCATTTCCGAATCATTTTGTGATGAAGTTATTTTTTATTCCTCTAACGCCTTAAACTAGGAATTAAGGAGTGATGTGTGTATGTTGTATTTTGATAATAAAGATAAAGCCCCCGAGAGTAGAACAAAGTATTATATAAAAACAAATACTGTTGGAATCCTTGTCATTATTTATTAAAATAATTTTTCAAGTAAACTCTAGGCAATGTGGGGCTCAAACTTATGACCCCAAGATCAAGAGTCACATGTTCCACCAACAAAGCCAGCAAGGTACCCCTAAAATATTTATTTTAAAAAATGAATAAAAGGTAAGAACACATTATGAATATTGTGTTTTAAACCCTTCATCCCGCGGGGAAAATCATAAAAGGCAAGGGCAGCTCTTTGGTCACTTCTAGTCACTATTCACTTCTGCTCAGCTGAGAGTAGTCCCATCTATTAACCCCAGTTGCCAAATACTAATACTTTCTATGTGAATGATGATGTAAAAGTATGGAAAGCATTAATCTAAGGTACTCCCTGCTTATTTAATTAAGAAGAGTTCTAGAGATGAACAATACAGAAATAATGGGTATTAAGTAAAGCATTTCTCAAACATAACGTAGCATTACCCTTAATATTTGGCTATTTTTACTTTCAAACCTCTTAAAATATTTCATTTTGTATAAAGTAAGATATACTTACCCTAAACTGTCCATATAATGATATCATGGAAAAGAAAAGAACAACAGCCAGAGGGCCCCAAAAGTCAGGATTGTCTCTCACCACTTGTCTATTAAAACCAAGTGATGGCATTGGCATCAGAACACACCGGATTTTGTAGTAAATATCCTTTAGATCAATATCCAATTCCTCCCTATAATATAAAATAAAAGTTCTTAAAAGACACACACTTCTAAATACTCAGCTGCAACATAATTTAAGAAAAGTTTAAATATGACGGTGTTGTCTCCATAGGTCAACAAAGCATTACATCTGAAGTACTGTATTTCACAGATTCCACAGATATTACATTTTCTTTTTTTTTATTTTATTTTCTTTTTTCTTTTTTAAATTTTACATCCAAATTAGTTAGCATATAGCACAACAATGATTTCAGGAGTAGATTCCTTACTGCCTCTTACCCATTTAGCCCATCCCCCCCCCCACCCCTCCAGGAACCCTCAGTTTGTTCTCCATATTTATGAGTCTCTTCTGTTTTGTCCCCCTCCCTAGTTTTATATTATTTTTGTTTCCCTTCCCTTAAGTTCATCTGTTTTGTCTTTTTTTTTAATTTTTTTTTTAACATTTTATTTATTTCTGAGACAGGGAGAGACAGAGCATGAACAGGGGAGGGTCAGAGAGAGGAAGACACAGAATCTGAAACAGGCTCCAGGCTCTGAGCTGTCAGCACAGAGCCCGACGTGGGGCTCAAACTCACGGACTGCAAGATCATGACCTGAGCCGATGTTGGCCGCTTAACCGACTGAGCCACTCAGGCGCCCCTGTTTTGTCTCTTAAAGTCCTCATATGAGTGAAGTCATATGATTTTTGTCTTTCTCTGACTAATTTCATTTAGCATAACACCCTCCAGTTCCATCCACATAGTTGCAAATGGCAAGATTTCATCCTTTTTGATGGCTGAGTAATACTCCATTGTACATATATATACCAAATCTTCTTTATCCATTCATCCATCGAGGGACATTTGGGCTCTTTCCATACTTTGGCTATTATTGATGGTGCTGCTATAAACATGGGGATGCATGTGTCCCTTCGAGACAACACAACTGTATCCCTTGGATAAATGCTAAGTAGTGCAATTGCTGGGTCACAGGGTAGTTCTATTTTTAGTTTTTTGAGGAACCTCCATACTGTTTTCCAGAGTGGCTGCACCAGCTTGCATTCCCAAGATAGTACATTTTCAACATTTCAACATCTCTAAAATTGGGATGCTTATCACAATTGCTGGTATCTTCCCTTAGCCTGGAGGGAAGCGAAGAGCTTCCAAGATCCTCCTTTCCATTTGCCAGTCTACTGGAGGAACTACTACTTTGGGACAACTTTAAAATCTTCTGCTTGAGCCCTTCTTGACTATATTAATAATTCAGACTGCAATCCTATATGATGTGGTGTGGGGTTTCCATTCTCAGGGAAAATTTTTCTTCCAATACCCCACCCATTGCCAATTTGAGATAAGCAAACATCCTTGCTGCCTCTTTATGTGTGGTGGGTTTTTTCTCATCTATTCTTACACTAAGAAGATAGCCCTTGGATATCTTAGCTTTATACTGTCTTACATAATTTTTCCTTCTTATTGATAAACATAAAATAACTGCATCTTAAAATC
Source organism: Prionailurus viverrinus (assembly GCF_022837055.1). Classification (NCBI taxonomy): domain Eukaryota; kingdom Metazoa; phylum Chordata; class Mammalia; order Carnivora; family Felidae; genus Prionailurus; species Prionailurus viverrinus. Next base: position 114,880,938 of record NC_062563.1, read on the forward strand.
TATTGTCTTAAATTTGATGAAATATGGTATATTAAGAAACAGAATGTTTCAGCACTTAATCTACTAGTAATTACAGAGATTAACTTGATAATGCCTCAATTTTACAGAGCTACAGGTTCCTTCTCAAGTTGTTAAATTCTTTACTTTTTTTGCAAATGATAATCACTTAAAAAATTTCAAGTACCATGAAGAAAGTGAAAGACTCTCTGTAGTCCTTCTAGTGGTAGCTCTAGAATTTCTATATGGGAAAGATTTTAGAGTGATAACCTTTTTGGAAGTTTTAATTTGCCTTAAACTGAATTTCCACAGCAAGCACCCTGCTTTTTTACTTAAACTGCATGTTTACTTGAGATAGTTATAGGCCCAAGTAAGCCCTAACATTTGGAGTATACATGTGTGTGTTTGTGTGTGTGTGTGTGTGTGAGAGAGACAGAACCATAATTCATTCAATTTTAGCCATTCATTAGGTTAAAAATATTCTCCCATTATTTCAATATTTCCAATTATTAGTAAAATTGAAAAACAGCTAGAACCTTACATCAAAAAGGTTAAGATTTTCCATATTTGTCTTTAAATAACATGAAAGAATACAATAATCCCACAGACTAGTTCTAAAAGTCAAAAAATACATATTACTATTTCTACATACAAGAGTGGCTTGTTATCTTCAGGATCGTCATCTTCCACTTCCAAAAGCCAGCCATATCCTCTTTGTCTCAGAAATGTAGTAGCTGTAGATTCTTTAATAAAATCTCCACCAAGGTTTAATTTGACATCTGGGGATGCTATCGAACCACTAAGATCTTAGGAGAAGAGAGGACAAAATTATAAATCAAGGTAAAAATGTGTGAATCTTAACCAACAAGAGCATCATATTCAAGTAAAATACTTATCATTTTTTAAAAAATGTTTTAAATTTGTTTTATTTTTGAGAGAGAGAGAAAGGCAGAGAGATTGGGAGAGAGAATCCCAAACAGGCTCCACACTGTCAGTGAAGAGCCCAATGCAGGGCTTAAACTCCTAAACTGTGAGATCATGAGCTGAGTTGAAACCAAGAGTTGGATGCCTAACCCACTGAACCACCCAGTCACCCCTAAAATAACTATCATATGAAGATCTCTAACTATGAACATCTGCTATTACATACGATCCTCATATTTTATAGCTGATAAAAATCTAAAAACCATCTTTTATTTTACAACAAGAAAATGAAACATGAGAGAAGTGAAAACATAAAAGATTTTAAATAATTAGCTAGACTGGTAAAAAAAAATCTAGGATTGTAACAACTTTATATGGAAGATATATACAAAATATATGATATCATTTCCGATTCCTTTCATTATTACATATACTATGTTCTTCAGAACAAAGTGATTATATAAATTCTTTCTAAAGGCATTACACATATACAGAAAACCTTACACAAAATTTGCTAAAGAAAACTACAGATTTTTCTCTACATTTTTATGTATTATTCATACATCCTCTCATTTAAATCACCAAATAGCTAATGTTAAGTGCTTGGTTCTGGATAAATCTGACTAGTAAGAGATCCCCACTATTTCAGCTAATTCTTTTCTTTATATATTCATGTTATTCATCTTTAGTTTGGGCAACAATAAATGTGTTTTGGGTTTTTTTTGGTTTTGTTTTGTTTTTAGGTCAGCTCTAAAAAGGAGTGAAGAGGGGTGCCTGGGTGGCTTAGTCAGTTGTAAGTCCAACTCTTAATTTCAGCTCAGGCCATGATTTCACAGTTCACAAGTTTGAACCCTACATCAGGCTTTGCAATGACAGCATGGAGTCTGCTTGAGATTCTCTCTCTTCCCTACCTGTACATGCCTGCTCTAAGTAAATAAATACAAATTTTAAAAATCATTTTTAAAAAAATAAAAGGAGTGAAGAGATTCAGTTATGGACCTTACAAAATAAATTCCATTCATAGTTTCAACTGTGCCTTAGAGATTACAGATAATCACACTTGTACAAACGCCCCATTTTCTGGTTGGGAAAAAATGAGAATAGTAAAGGACTTGAGGTCATACAGGAATTAAGAAAAAAAAATCTGTAGGCACAGACAATATGCAGTATTAAACAACCATCAATGCTGTTAACCAGAAGCCACATGACTGGAGTGGTACTTTAGAAAATAATCTTGGGGCGCCTGGGTGGCTCAGTTGGTTGAGCATCTGACTTCAGCTCAGGTCATGATCTCACAGTCTGTGAGTTCGAGCCCCACGTCAGGCTCTGTGCTGACAACTCAGAGCCTGGAGCCTGCTTCGGATTCTGTGTCTGCCTCTCCCCTGCTCATGCTCTGTCTCTCTCTGTCTCAAAAATAAATTAAAAAAACATTTAAAAAATTAAAAAAAAAAAAGATCTTAAGATTCTCTCTCTCCCTCTGCTCCTCTCTCCTGCTTGTTCGCCCTTTCTCTAAAATAAATAAATAAATAAATAAATACATACATACATACATACATACATACATACATTCTTTCCAGGTTTAACAGTATATGATTCTAAAGTTTTTATAAGGGAGTTTACTCAGCTATAAGTAAAATGCAAGGCCTTTTGTATTCACTGTCCTTCCCTACTTAGTTTACAAATAGTCCCTGTAAATACTATCATAGATTCTTGTGATTAAAATATTCTCTGAAATTACTTTCTGCTTGTTTTAATCTAAGTAAAAAAAAAAAAAAAACTCCAAAGAGGTATAATTTAACTATAATTACATTTCACTAGGTACAAAGAATGCTTTTCTTGATTTAACAAGAGGAAGATTTTGATCAGGAAGTCATTAGTATGGCAGCGTCATTAAAGGTTTTAGAGTATGAGGCAGGAAAGGACCTTGACAACTGTTTCCTGGCCTCCAGAAAGGACTGCACTTAAAATTCTTAATCTAAACAAACAAAAGATATATAAATTATGGTGCAAAGAAATACTCTGATAAAGAGTCATATGGTTAGCAGTCTGTCATAGCATGGATGCCTGAACCTCAAAAAGACACCTTTAGCTTAAGATTTTGTAGTATTTTTCATTCCATTTTCATAAAGCAAGAAAAGATGACGAACATATGCAAGAATGCCAGCAATAGCAGTTTCACACGTCCCTTAGTGCCCCCAAAATATAATTAGGTGTAGGTACAAAAAGCAACAAGAAATGTCCAAAAAACTGGTAGTTAGCCTAACATGTTAGCAAGTTAACAAGAATGTCAGAAAATAACAAGATTCCCAACTACTCCAGGAGCACCGGTATCTTAAGTTAAACCAGAGTGAGAACCAGCTAGCTTGGTTGTCAACTCTAGGATAGGTATTATAAAATATTAATTTTAAATTATTTCTTACTATATATTTTATAATATTCTTGTCATTTGCTAAATAAAAACATGTAAAGAGAATAAGTGGATTTAAAAGAAAATAATCTTTGAATAAAATCTACTGCAAAAGAAAATCTTAAAAATGTTTCCACTTCTATTTGCTGAGAGTGAGGAAGATCAGTAAATTTCAAGTTTAACAGAAAGCCACCTGGAAAAACTACAGGACAAGATTTACTAGTAATTCTCCCTTCCTTTAAACGCCAAGTGTAGGGGCACCTGGGTGGCTCAGTCGGTTAAGCATTCAACTTTGACTCAAGTCATGATCTCACAGTTCCTGAGTTTGAGCCCCACATCGGGCCCTCTGCTGTCAGCACAGAGCCCACTTAGGATCCTCTATCCTCCCTTCTCTCTGCCCTTCCCCTGCTTGTGCTTTCTCTCTCAAAATAAACAAACTTAGAAAAAAAATAATAAACTCAAGTGTATCACTAGGTGAGGGATCTTTTCTCTGAATCTTCTCAGTCTAACAACTTCACTTGGAAAGATGAGTAAGAACTCAGTGCTGTAAGATAGTATACTCAGGATGAGATTTACTGTTCTGCTGCTAGATGAGTTCTAGATTTCTGAGAAAGAAGAATATCCTGCAATGAACAATACACATTTTGTTGATACTTTTTAACTTCTTATATGTGTGAAGAAGCTTTTTCTTATTTAACAAGCAACAAGAATGAGGATAAAAACCACCGCATTTCATTGGAAAATAAAATCCATGTGTGCTTAAATCTAAAACAGAATTGTATATTTGTGCAGCACAACAAAACAATCACATGTTTGGGGTGCCTGGGTGGATCAGTGGGTTAAGCGTCAGACTTCGGCTTAGGTCATGGTCTCGTGGTTTCTGAGTTTGAGCCCCATATCCAGCTCTGCTTCAGATTCTGTGTCCCTCTCTCTCTCTACCCCTTCCCCACTCACACTCTGTCTCTCTCTCAAAAATAAACAAACATTAAAATAAATAAAAATAAATTTAAAAAACAAGCACATTTCACACTGAAAGGATAAAGTCCATTCTTCCATCTTAGTTATAAAAACATTTTGGGTGCTTTGGTGGCTCAGTCAGTTGGCATCTGGCTCTTAGTTTCCACTCAGGTCATGATCTCACACTTCATGGGTTCCAGCCCCACAATAGGCTCTGAGCTGATGGTGCAGAGCCTTTTTGGGATTCTCTCTCCGCCCCCCCCCCCCCCCCATCTCTGCCTGTCCCCTGCTCGTGCTCTCTCTCTCAATAAATATAAATTTAAAAACTTTTAAAATTTACTTAAGAAAACATTTTAATGCTTGCATAGATCAAAGAAAGAGATCAAGAAACCAATGCAAGTACATAATGATTGCTAGGTTCACATTACAGTTTGATGTTATTCCATAAGAAAAAATTTTAAAGCCTCTTATAAAACTGTATCTTAGGTTATATTCTTATTCATAGTATTTTGATTTATGGTTTTAATAGCCTTACTATTCGATATTGTAAATTTTTTATATCGTACATATTAATCAAAATCAATTAAATCAGGGCTACTGACTGCCTCAGTTGGAAAAGCATGTAATTCTTGATCTCAGGGTCATGAGTTTGAACCCCACAATGGGTGCAGGGATTACTCAAAAAAATAAACTTAAAAAAAATCAATTAAATCTCCTGAACCTACCTTTGGAAAAATTAAATCTCATTTTGGCATAAACATCATTTAACAGAAATTTCTTTTGTTTGCCTTATGAGTCTTTTAACTGAACCTTTTATTCTGAAATAATTGTAGATTCACAGGAAGTTGCAAAAATAATACAGAAAGGTTACATGTACCCTTCATCAAGCTTCCTCTAATGGTACCATGTCATAGAACTATCAAAACCAGGACACTGACATTGGTATAGTCTGCAGACCTTATTCAGGTTTTACCAGTTTTATATGCACATATTCGTGTATTGTATATACTTCTGTGCAATTTTATCACCTTTGTAGATGTATATAATACCTTATGAATTTAAAATATATGAAAATAAATAGTTTAATTATTTTAAATGGTAAACTTTGCTTGACCACCTTTTTTCTCCCCATGAATGGCTGGCTAAAATGTCATTTTTAGGACAGCAACATGCAGAAGGTTGAAACTAGACCACTTTCTCACACCATTCACAAAAATAAACTCAAAATGGATAAAGGACCTAAATGTGAGACAGGAAACCATCAAAGCCTTAGAGGAGAAAGCAGGAAAAGACCTCTCTGACCTCAGCCGTAGCAGTCTCTTACTCGACACATCCCCAAAGGCAAGGGAATTAAAAGCAAAAGTGAATTACTGGGACCTTATGAAGATAAAAAGCTTCTGCACAGCAAAGGAAACAACCAACAAAACTAAAAGGCAACCAACCGAATGGGAAAAGATATTTGCAAATGACATATCGGACAAAGGGCTAGTATCTAAAATCTATAAAGAGCTCACCAAACTCCACACTCGGAAAACAAATAACCCAGTGAAGAAATGGGCAGAAAACATGAATAGACACTTCTCTAAAGAAGACATCTAGATGGCCAACAGGCACATGAAAAGATGTTCAACGTCGCTCCTTATCAGGGAAATACAAATCAAAACCACACTCAGGTATCACCTCACGCTAGAGTGGCCAAAATGAACAAATCAGGAGACTATAGATGCTGGAGAGGATGTGGAGAAACGGGAACCCTCTTGCACTGTTGGTGGGAATGCAAATTGGTGCAGCCGCTCTGGAAAACAGTGTGGAGGTTCCTCAGAAAATTAAAAATAGACCTACCCTATGACCCAGCAATAGCACTGCTAGGAATTTATCCAAGGGATACAGGAGTACTGATGCATAGGGGCACTTGTACCCCAATGTTCATAGCAGCACTCTCAACAATAGCCAAATTATGGAAAGAGCCTAAATGTCCATCAACTGATGAATGGATAAAGAAATTGTGGTTTATATACACAATGGAGTACTACGTGGCAATGAGAAAAAATGAAATATGGCCTTTTGTAGCAACGTGGATGGAACTGGAGAGTGTGATGCTAAGTGAAATAAGCCATACAGAGAAAGACAGATACCATATGGTTTCACTCTTATGTGGATCCTGAGAAACTTAACAGGAACCCATGGGGGAGGGGAAGGGGAAAAAAAAAAAAAAGAGGTTAGAGTGGGAGAGAGCCAAAGCATCTAAGAGACTGTTAAAAACTGAGAACAAACTGAGGGTTGATGGGGGGTGGGAGGGAGGGGAGGGTGGGTGATGGGTATTGAGGAAGGCACCTTTTGGGATGAGCACTGGGTGTTGTATGGAAACCAATTTGTCAATAAATTTCATATATATATATATATATATATATAAATAAATATAAAAAGTCATTTTCAGAGCACCTGGGTGGCTCATTCATTTAAGGATTTGACTTCAGCTTAAGTCATGATCTCACAGTTTGTGGGTTCAAGCCCCGCGTTGGGCTCTGTGCTAACAGCTCAGAGTCTGAAGCCTGTTTCGGATTCTGTGTCTCCCTCTCTCCGTCTCTGCCCCTCCCTGACTCATTCTCTAGGTCTCAAAAATAAATAAATGTTTAAAAATGTTTTCAATAAAATAAATTTAAAAAATTTTTAAGAAGTCAGTTTCAACTTTATTAATATTTTAATGTTTACCTTATTTCTGACAGAGAGAGAGAAAGAGAGACAGAACATGAGCAGTGGAGGGGCAGAGAGGAGACACAGAATCCAAAGCAGGCTCCAGGCTCTGAGCTGTCAGCACAGAGTCCAACACGGGGCTCGAAGTCACAAACCGTGAGATCATGACCTGAGCCAAAGTTGGCCGCTTAACCAACTGAGCCACCCAGGTGACCCTCAACTTTCAAACAGGGAAGAGAAGCTATTCTTGCACACCCATTATATGCCATGTATTACACTTCATTAGCCTATTGTATACTTGTGATAATATCTACGTGGATATGATTTTTTTTGTTAAAGTAGAAAGTTTTTAGAAAAAAGAAACTAACAATTCCTTTGTCTACACTACTAACTTGTATCAAACTTAATATCCTTTCTGGGGAGGGGGATCTTCACACAAAGAGTAGGCTAAACGTTTGGCCACCTTGACAAAAAATTATCATTTACTCATGGGCTCCTGGGTGGCTAGTTGGTTAAGTGTCCGACTCTTGGTTTCAACTCGGGTCATGATCTCACAGTATGTGAGCTTAAGCCCCATGTCGAGGTCTATGCTGACAGCGAGGAGCCTGCTTGGGATTCTCTCTCCCCACCTCTCTCTGCCCCTCCCCTGCTCACACTGCCTCTGTCTCTCTCAAATAAATATATAAATAAACTAAAAGAATTATCATTTACTCAAAAGAACACTGATAATTATTGGATTATTATGGCTACAACTTAGTGATTACAATACTGTACTGTAAGTTGTAGATACTATGATTCCTATATAGGAGTGTCTTAGCCTGTTCAGGCTGCCATAACAAAAAGACCATAGTCTGGGTGCCTTATAAACAATAGAAATGGATTTCTCACAATTCTAGAGGCTGGAAGTCTAAGATCAGAGTGCCAACAGAATCAAGTAAGGGCTCTCTTCTGCCTTACAGACTTTTCCTTGTACCCACATACAGGAGTAGGGAGTAATAGGGAGCTCTGTGGAATCTTTTATTAACAGCACTATTCCCATTTATCAGGGTTCCACCATTATAACCTAAGTACCTTCCCCAAATCCCCACCTAATACTATTACATTGGGCATTAGGATTTCAATATAATGAATTTTAGGGAGACCCAAACATTCAGACCATAACTGGGGGTAAGAAGACTGAAGAAGGCTGAGCTCAAAAAGCAAAAATTGAGCCCAGTCTTCTTATATCAACTTATATAATCAACTATCAGCTTAATGTTTCTTTTTAACTATGTCCAAAGCACCTAAAATTCAATATTCCAAAACTACATTCTTGATATCTAAGGTCTTCCTCTAGTTTCTTTCAGTGAATGATACCATTATCCATCCAGCTGGATAAACTGGAAGTTCAATTATCCTCGACAATTTTCTTCATTCACATGCTCCCTGCTCCATCCAATCCACCATTAAATTGTTACTTTCACCTCTAAATATTTTTGAACCTGCCCACTGTTCTCCATTTCTACTCCCAGCACAAGCTATAGAAAACTATGACTCCTGCCTGCATGACTATAATGGTCTACTGACTGCTTTCTCCCTAGTCACTCGTGTCTTTGTCTTCTTCCAATCCATTCTCTGAATTGTAGCCAGAAGATTTTTTAAAAAAATAATTTTTAATGTTTATTTTTGCGAGAGAGACAGCAAGTGGGGGAGGGGGAGAGAGAGAGGGAGACACAGAATCCAAAGCAGGCTCCAGGCTCTGAGCTGTCAGCATGGAGCCAGATGCAGGGCTCGAACTCACAAACTGCAAGATCATGACCTAAGCTGAAGTCGGACGCTTAACTGACTGAGCCACCCAAGCGCCCTGCCAGAAGATTCTTTGTAAAATGCAATTCCTTCACTCTCCTGGTTAAAATCCTTCAGTGGCCTTCCACGGCTTTTTTTAGCTCACGTCCAAAAATCTCTATGCACCCTGCCTACTTCCCCAGAACAATTTTCTGCCCTTCCCCATCTGTGCTCTGGCCACACTAAGCCTCTCAGTTCTTTGAATGAACCAGGATCCCCTTTATCTCAGAAACTTTGTACCAAGCTGTTTTCTCCAACATCACATAATTAAATGCCACCCATTCTTCAGTTCTCATATACTTGCTTCAGGAAATTTTCCTTCATCTCCCAGACTAGATTCCTTTCATAGTCCTCTGGACTTTTCCTTCACAGCGTTTATAATAATATATTTGTGTGATTATTTAATATCTGTAAGTTCCATGATGGCAAGAACTAAGTGTTTTTGTTGTAGTTTTGTTTTGAACATATCTCCCCAATACTTATAACAATGCCTGACCTATATGGTAGGCAACTAACAAATATGTAGTTCAACAAATGTTGAGTTAATTAATGAATGGAAGGGAAAATAGCTCCATAGAGTTTAAATCAATAAATGACATTAAAAGCTTTTAATAAAGCAAACATACAAAATTGGACTTGTATTTTGGAAACATAATCTTGGTCACACAATGGAAGACTGATTTAACAGGGGAGAGATTTGCACAGGGGAGTATGGTCAGGAGGCTACGGTATAGATGAGAAATGGTAAGAGCTCAAACTAAGGCAGTGTCAGTAGAGGAGGAAGAATAGATTCATTATACAGTTATTCTGGAGCTAGTCTGAAATAGTTGATGACCAACTCAATATTGAAAAAGTGAAAGAGACTAGAGACAAGTTTCTGCCCTTTGCCAAGAGGAACTATATCACAAACATTAAGTCACTTTCACTTTAGTACCTTCCCTGTTTTCAATATTAATCAATTAATCTATCAATAAATATTTATGAATTACTTAGCTTATTTCTTTAATGCCCTGACAGTGATATAAAAAAAGTGAGATACTTTGAGGAGTTTTTGTTTGTTTGTTTGTTTGTTTTTACTTTGAGGAGTTTACAATCTAATTGATAGTACTATATATCCAAACAATGGAACATAATTCATCCAGAAAAGGGAACAGTTACTAACACAAGCTGCAACATGGATGAAACTTAAAAACATTACTTTGAGTACTGAGTAAAAGACACCAGACAAAAAAAGTCACATATTATCCCACTTACATGAATGTCCAGAATAGCCAAACCTATAGGGACAGAAAGTAAATTAGTGGTTGCCAGAGGCTGGGAGACAATGGAGAATAACTAAAAATAGGTATAGGTTTGCTTTTTTGAAGTGATGAAATGTTCTAGGGTTAGACAGTGGTGGTGGATGCACAACTTTATAAATAAACTAAAAACCACTGAATTGTATGCTTTCAAAGGGTGAAGTTTATGGTATATAAATTATATCTCAATTTAAAAATCTAATTTAGATAGCATGTAACATAAAACCCTATTAGTACTGTAAAACACGCTCTTCTGTAGGTAAATGACAATGCAAATTGCCAAGTGATCACAGGAGCCAAAGGAGTAAATAGGCCTAAGTTACTAGAGAGGTGGTCAGGAAGACTATGTAGAGGTAGAACCTGAATTTGGCTATGAGGGATAATGGGATCAGCAGTAAGGGAATGAGAAGAGAAATCATTCCAACGAAAAGAAATGGCAGGGAGAAAGGCATAGAAGCTGCAGGCTTCTGTTAGGCAGAGTTTATCTCCAAAAGCTGCAGAAGATAGAGTGGGGACAAATTGTTAAGAGTATAAAATATCGGGGCACCTGGGTGGCGCAGTCGGTTGGGCGTCCAACTTCAGCCAGGTCACGATCTCGCGGTCCGTGAGTTCGAGCCCCGCGTCAGGCTCTGGGCTGATGGCTCAGAGCCTGGAGCCTGTTTCTGATTCTGTGTCTCCCTCTCTCTCTGCCCCTCCCCCGTTCATGCTCTGTCTCTCTCTGTCCCAAAAATAAATAAACGTTGAAAAAAAAAATTAAAAAAAAAAAAAAAAGAGTATAAAATATCAAGTAAAAATCAAACTTGTCTTTAGAAGTTAAGTGTTTCTTTATGCATATTCTGCAGAATCTGGATCCTGTGACATGCTCTTCACAAAAGGCTTTTGGTGTTCACTGAGTTTGGAAAATCCTGTATACTACAACCCCCACTTGAGTTTAAAAATTTTTTTTAAATATATTTTTCGAGAGAGAGAGAGCAAGCACGGAGGGACAGAGAGAGAAGGAGAGAGAAAATCCAAAGCAGGCGCCGCACTGTCAGTGCAGAGGCCATCACATGGTCGATCTCACAAACCGTGAGATCATGATCTAAGCCAAAATCACGAGTTGAATGCTTAACTGACTGAGCTACTCAGGTGCCCCAAAGGCTCTGGGAGTTCTACATTAAGGAAACTCGTTTACCTTAGGTTAACACATCATTTGTCATGTGTCAAATTTATGTTGTCATGGAACCTTCCCCCCTGGGCAACACTGCTGAAGATGGAAGGAAGCAAGCAAAATGCCAAAGAGTAGGGATTCTGGATGCTGAGGAAACAGGAAATAACAGAGATAGTATGGCTGTGAAAATTTTACTTAAAAATTTAATTTAAAATCCTGTAATTTAGGAGGGGACCTGTGATGGTAGAGATGTAACAAACAGAGAAGAAAGAAAATGCTAGAGAGAAAAAGTGAAGAGAAAGAAAAGTTCCACAAAAGGCAAGAAGATATGAGCATAAAAGCACTAGTAGAGGGTTATCCTTTTAGAAAAGAGGAAAGAAACCTTTTCTTTAAGATTTGCAGGGAAGATGAATGTTTCCATATAGATACAAAGATACTTAGAGGTACAAAAATATGAAGATGAGAAAATGTCTATCCGGTGGCTTACATCATCTTTCTTGCTTAGTTGTCTGTGTTCATGACTTTCCAACTACTTGTTTAATTCTGTTGAATTAGTACTGGCTTCAGTTTTAGAAGCACAACACCTTTATCTTAATCAAAAAGTATCACATGGTCATTCATTCATCATTGACTGAATTCCTGCTGTATGCTGGGCTCAGTGCTAGGCAGTGGGTATGAGAAAAGCGCAGCTTCTAACCCTGAGAAGCTCATGGTCTAAATCAGCATTGTTTTAGGTCTGTGAAGATTAATAACTATAAGACATGGACAGCCTCCAGCATGTATTGTACTGGCACAGTTCTTAAGTGAATGCTCTTTCCCCTTTCAACTGGAAGAACGCCTACTTATCCTCCAAAATATACCTGATCTGTCCCCGAATACTTCCTTGATCCTTTCCTGCAGTTAACCACTTCCTCCTTTGAACAATACTTTCTATAGCATTTATTATGTACAATGAAATTTATCTCTTATTAGACTATTTCTTGGTGCCAGGGACTTCCTCATATGCAGACCCTAACACATGGAGGCACTTATTCCATCCTATATATATAAAACATTATCTATCCTTCAAAGTTAGGCAAATTATCATCTCCATTAAACTGTCCGTGATCTTACAGCTAGAAAAAATTTCCTCCTCTTCTAATCATTCATAACATTCTTTTTTAAAAAAATTTTTAGGGGCACCTGGGTGGCGCAGTCGGTTAAGCGTCCGACTTCCGCCAGGTCACGATCTCGCGGTCCGTGAGTTCGAGCCCCGCGTCGGGCTCTGGGCTGATGGCTCAGAGCCTGGAGCCTGTTTCCGATTCTGTGTCTCCCTCTCTCTCTGCCCCTCGCCCGTTCATGCTCTGTCTCTCTCTGTCCCAAAAATAAATAAACGTTGAAAAAAAAAATTAAAAAAAAAAATTTTTTTTTAAACATTTATTTATTTTTGAGACATAATCGTTCATAACATTCTAAATCAGTGCTTCTCAAGCTTTAATGTGCATATGAATCACAGCAGGATCTTATTAAAATGCAAATTATGATTAAGGCAGACTCTGTATTACTAAGTGCTCAGGACATAAACCAGGCAAAGAACTACTTATTTATCTGATACGAAATAAAGTCAAAGGATCCCTAAAAACTTCTATACTACACTTTACATATACATAATGGTATCATTACACTGTTGCATTTATACACATGCATTTCAGTACTGCGTTTGGATATAGTTTTATACCATAGACTTGAATGATTCAGCCTGGGTTTCACTACTCGTTTATTGGCTGATTCACACATAGCTCATGCGTTTTTAACTTGTACTTATGGAACTTGCTTTTATACACATTTTAAATAACTCACATTATGTATGCTATTCATTAAAAATTTTTCATTAAAAAAATTTTTTTTAAATAAGTAATCTCTGCACCCAACATGGGGCTCAAACTCACAACCCCGAGGTCTAGAGTAGCATGCTCTATGATTCAGCCAGCCAGCGTCCCTGCTTTTCATTTTATTTATTTATTTATTTAAAAAAATTTTTTTTTTCAACGTTTATTTATTTTTGGGACAGAGAGAGACAGAGCATGAACGGGGGAGGGGCAGAGAGAGAGGGAGACACAGAATCGGAAACAGGCTCCAGGCTCTGAGCCATCAGCCCAGAGCCTGACGCGGGGCTCGAACTCACGGACCGCGAGATCGCGACCTGGCTGAAGTCGGACGCTTAACCAACTGCGCCACCCAGGCGCCCCTTTGCTTTTCATTTTATAGAAGACAATACGGAAGTTTATAGAAACTCTGTAACTCGCCCGATATCACATCACTACTATAAGGCTCAGGACTTTAACTGAAGTCTGCTGGCTCTAAATCCAGCAGTTTTTTAGTTACACTATACAAAATGTGCTAAGTTTTATAGTCCCAAGTATCAATGTCATAGGAGATAAAAGAAAGGAAGAATCATTTATCCCTTCAACAATTATTTTCTGATGTTTATAGTCTGGATTCTGTGGCAGGTGCTGGGACACAGAAACAATCAGGGAAGTCTGTTTCTGACGGACAGTTAAGCAAGGTTTCCCCAAGGAATGAGCATGCCAGTTCAGTGTTAATTCTCAACTTCAGGTAAGGAGCAGAAAGGCATTCGAAGCCTGGGGACTAGGATATGTATAGGTGTGGAGACAAACACTGAGTGAGGCACATTTTAGAACAAAGGATATGTGTGCATAAATAGTGTAGACCGGTATCATTAAGAAAGACCTGGACAGAATCTAGAAGGAAGGTACACTGAAAATACTCATGGTTAGAGAAAAGGCAGGAAAAGGGAGAAGAAAGAAATTACATAATATGCTTAAGAACCAGGGAAAAGACCTGGAGTTACAGAGTCAAATTTTCATGTTAGAGAACAATAAAAACTAAGTGTGGGGCCAGTTAATAGTGAAAAATAAGTAGCAGCAGCATTGCTAACATGTACCAAGCTCTTAACTCCACCAGATACGGTACTAAGTGCTGTGCATTTGCAAAATATTTGAGCACTGTGTATTAATTCCCATTTTGTATATGAGAAAGTTGAAACTAAGAGAGGCTAAATGACTTGGGCAATATCATATAGACAGTAAGTGGCAAAACCAGGACGCAAACCCAGGACTCTTAACACTATTCTTCAGATACACTATTCAATTTATAAAAATATTTAAGAAAGCAGCATCACAATTTCACTAGCTCTTAATTCAGATCCTTCATGCAGAGGTTACTGAACTTCTCTAAGCCTCATTTTCATGACAGAATACAAGAATAATGAAGCTCAGCAGAATTCTTATAAAGATCAAACAAGTTATTTGCTTAAAATACTCTATAAATTTAAACTGTACAATGTTATATGCCTGAGGGTATTATTAGACATATATCTATCCTTGTCTATACATCCTCGGTATCCAGGAAGCATAGGTATCCTTAAAAGGCTAAATGGAGAAGTTCGAATAAACCTTATATCCGTTAGGTTTACTTATTCCAGGCTTCTTGGTTTCGTGTACAGAGTCAGAGGGTTTGCTTGTTGTATCATTGTTAGATTTCTTAGGTGTATTTAAGAGAGGTTATTCCAGGGGCGCCCGGGTGGCTCAGTCGGTTGAGCGTTCGGCTCCGGTCATGATCTCGCGGTCTGTGGGTTCGAGCCCCGCGTCGGGCTCTGTGCTGACAGCTCAGAGCCTGGAGCCTGTTTCGGATTCTATGTCTCCCTCTTTTCTATGTCTATATGTTTCTCCCTCTATTCTATGTCTCTGACCCTCCCCTGTTCATGCTCTCTCTCTCTCTCTCTCAGTCTCAAAAATAAATAAATGTTAAAAAAAAAAAAAAAAAGAGAGAGAGAGAGAGAGAGGTTATTCCCGGGGGCAGGGGAGGATAGGAAACATATATACATAAATACACGAGTTTGAACAATAATTCAAAATTTTTGAACAATTCAAAAGGCCATGTTTTTAAGGTCTGGAAAATTAAATTTGATATTCCTCCCGAAGCACTGTGCTACCAAGTATAAACAAATCGAAATCTTTTGGGTTGCTGTATTTCACCAAATATTCATATTAGCTTTATTTATTTATTTAAAAAAATTTTTTTAATGTTTATTTATTTTTGAGAGAGACAGAGACAGAATGCGAGTGGGTTAGGGGCAGAGAGAGAGAGAGAGAGAGAGAGAGAGAGGGAGACACAGAAGCTGAAGCAGGCTCCAGGCTCTGAGCTGTCAGCACAGAGCCCTATGTGGGGCTCCAACTCACAAGCTGTGAGATCATGACCTGAGGTGAAGTCAGATGCTCAACCGACTGAGCCACCCAGGTGCCCCTATTCATATTAGCTTTGAAATAAATGTATCAGCTATGTTCTCCACGATAAATAAAAAATTTTTTTTCCATTTTAAGTTACGACCAAAACTACAATATTATTTTTTAAACAACGCCACTGCGAAATCAAAACAAGGAAAACAAAACAAAGGAAAATAAGCTATACTAACTGATGCACTCTGAAATCAGATTTCTGAGCAAACGTTAGGCTCTCTAGATTGAAATTTCTACAGCTTTATGCATACTTTTTTTTTTTCATATAGGGCAGTAAGTCTAGTCGTTGGCAAATAATTGGTGTATACAGTCTAATAAAATTAAAATTCGAAGCCGACTAGCAGAGAAAGAGTCAGGTCAGAAAGAGTCTGGTAAGGAACAGAGAAAAGGAGGAAAAACTTTCCTACGATGTAAAAAAAGAAAAATCTCTCCGGCACAACGGCTTCCTCACAACAGCACAAGGAAATACGTAGATGCCCTTGGGGACACCTAACTGTATTACAAGAACTTCCAAACACACTTGGGCCCGCTTCTCTGAATATTGAGGTCAAACACTACACAACAGGAGGAAAACTGGGACGTAGGCAGGATATCGGAGTCCATACAAAACACGAACTCCTCTAAGAAGTTTGTATTCGCAGTGCCGAATCTAACATCGGCATAAAGTTCTCTCTCGGTAAATAAGAGAGGAACACAGCTCTCCTACCTCGTTTTCATTCTTTCATACCCACCCTCGCCAACTGGACCACTCCTTTTTTGATTAACAGCAAGTCATCGCAGAAATAAAATCTTACGGTTCCGTGGGCCCCGCTGAGGTGTGGGGAGAGCCAGAAGCCAAGTGAGTAATCTGGGACGCCTTCCCAAAGCCCTCCGTCTACTCAGGCCCCCTCGGAAGGCCGGGCAGGCGCAGAGGGCTCGAGTCCCCAAGCGGCTCCCTGCCGGTCCCCACCCGGCCGCAACCGCCTCGGCACCACAAAGAGCCCACCGCGTCGCACCCCGCGTCCACCTGGGGCTCAGGCTCACCTTCCGCGTCTGCCGAAGAGACAAAGGTGAAGTCCCCGTTCGAGGGGGAATACGCCGGGGGTGGGCCCGGCGGCTGCATCTCGCGGCCCCTCCGAGCCGGCGGCGGTGGAGGAGGCTGCGGCTGGGCCCAGGCCCCAAGGCGGCCGCGACACCGGCCCGCACGCGCGCCCTACGGTGAGGCCCGCGAGCCGGGAGGTGCAAGCTGGGAGCGAGGCCGGAGACGAGCTGCCCCCGAGTCTGCCCCACCAAAGTCTCTTAGGTGGCGGCCGCCCAAACACCACGACGCCGGCGCCCTGACAGGACCATAACAGTGACAGCGCCCCTTGGATTGGCTCTTTGTAATGTGCTTTCCCATTGGCTCCTGGAGGAAGGTTCCGATTGGGTCTCCCCATTGTTGATTCCGGAAGTTGACCCAAGGACAGGAAGTTCACTTCTAATTGGTGGGACCTCTAGGTTTCCCCAGCTTTCTTGGCTGTTATTTTTTACTTGACGTGTCTTCTCTTGTGGCTTTTCTTTATTTCTTTCGTCCGTTTTTGTTAACTGGACAAATTCTAAAAAAATATTAGAGCTAAGAACATTTCTGGAGGTCTAGGATCCCCAGATTGCGTTGTCTTTAGTCATTAAGTAATTGTAATAACATTTTGACTGAATTATATATCATCCCTGAGAGTCATGTGTGAAAGGAAGGGGGCTGGACTGGATAATAAAAAAGAAGATAAGTTGTAAATTGCTACCTAGAAACTAGGGCTGTCATCTAGACACACTTGTGTATTTATGAGAGAGACAACTGAGGCCAGAAAAGATAAGTACCCTAATGGAGGGTACTCAAATCTCCTGACTTCTAGTTCAGGGCTCTATTCGCTACAAGGCCCTGTCTGTTGATACACTTATCAAAGTTTACAAACTCATCTAGGTTTTTTGTTTGGTTTGTTTTATTTTAGAGAGAGTGGGAGGGTAGGAGGGACAGGGGTGAGGGGGAGAGAGAGAGAGAGAGAGAGAGAGAGAGAGAGAGAGAGAGAGAGAGAATCCCAAGCAGACTCTATGCACAGAGGGTGATGTGGGGCTCGATTGCAGGAATTGTGAGATCATGACCTGAGTGAAAATCAAGAGTCCCACACTCAAGGGACTGAGCCACCCAGGTGCCCCACCCACTGAGGTTCTTAAATCTTTAAATACATATACTTAAATTTAATGTCCAAGCTACATAACCATGGCTTCCAATTTGGAAGGAGAGGGTTTGAGGATATATCATGAGACAGACTTGCAGAGATGCATGATGCATAAGCAGTAGAGCAATGGGAAGGCATGGCCATTAATGTGTAAAAAGGAATATTGATATTTTTTGCATAGGAGGTAACAAGTTGGTACTTAAAGGATGAGCAAAAACTTGCTGGCAAAGAGGATGGGTTGGGGGGGGGGGAGTGTGCTGTCAGCTTGGGTCAGAACATTCCAGAGACCATTTAATGGACTTGGGAAACTGGAAGTCATTTAGTTTACTTGGAGCTTACATTTCATAGGAGAGAATGGGTACAGATGAGATTGCATGAATAGGTAAAGAAGAAATCATGAATAATCTTACCTGCTATTCAAAGGATTAGCTTTTCTTCATGGAAGTATTGGAGGAACCATTAAAGGAGTTAGAGCAAAGGAATAACATATCAGATATCCTTGTTAGAATTATTACTTAAAATATCCACAGTAGTAGGTATTTTGACTTGAAGGGCAGAGACTTGTTTTTTTTTAGTTTATTCATTTCTGCAAGTGAGAGAGAGTGGGGGAGGGGCAGAGAGAGAGGGAGAGAGAGAATCCCAGGCAGGCTCTGCACTGTCAGCTCAGAGCCCAATGCAGGGCTCGAACCTACAAACCATGAGATCATGACCTGAACCAAAACCAAGAGTCAGACACTTAACTAAGCCAGCTAGGCACACCTGGAGATCAGAGACTTCTATGAGACTTTTGCAGAAATATAAGTAAATTGTGGATGAGGGTTGCAACATTGGGGATGGAAAAGAGGAAGCCCATATGAGACATATTAAGTTTAGGAATCCACAGGACTTAGTGATCAAGGAGAAGAGATTTGGAATGAAGAAAAGGAAAGAGCCTAGCGTGACTTCATGTTTCTTGCTTAGGTGGTTGGAAGTGTTATTTATTAAGTGAGTAAATAAAAGAGGACCTGGTTTGGGGAGAAGGGAAAGTTTTGAACAACCTGCACTAGAACATGCAGGTTGAGCCGTCTAGTTATTCTTTGGTAATAAGGACCCCGTGCACAGTGTAGCATTGTAATTATCAATGTATGGTTGGTAATTGCATCTATGAATACAGAAGAGATTTCCCAGTAAGAGTGTAGTAAGTGAGAGAAGAGTGCCAAGAGTGGTACTCTCCGGAACACCAATATTTAAAGGCAATCTAGGAGGGCGTTGGGTTACAAAGGACGTGAGATGAGTTGCAGTTTGAAATAGGATGATCAGGATAGGCAAAATTGGGAAAGTCACATTTGAGCAAAGATTTGAAGGATGTGATCATTTGTACTGGGTCCACTCAGTTAAGTTGGAACTATGATTCCTATAATCCATTTTCCCATATGCCTTTAGGCTAAAGTTTCTCAAAAGAAGAGTTTGCACAAGATTTGTAAGGTAGAAATGAAGCAGTAGCCATTGCACTCAGTAGGTTAAGCCTCCAACTTTCGCTCAGGTCATGATCTCGTGGTTTACAGGTTCAAGCCCCGGGTCGGGCTCTGTGCTGACAGCTAAGAGTCTGGAGCCTGCTTCGGTTTCTGTGTCTCCCTCTCTCTCTGTTCCTCCCCTGCTCATTCTCTCTCAAAAATAAATAAATGTTAAAAAAATTAAAAAATAAATAAATAAAAATGTCTACAAGGAAGGAAAAAAAACACTCAACAATTGCAACAGAAGAACAGTTCCTCATTCTGATGATGGACATATGTGGTAGACAGAATAATGACCCCCAAAGATGTCCAATCCTAATACCCAGAACCTCTGACTATGTTATGTTACATGGCAAAGGATAATTAAGACTGCAGATGGAATCTTTGCTACTAGTGTTAACAAAGGTCTTTAATGTGATATGAAAAGCACAAATCATAAAAGAAATGGTGACTTGAACTTCACAAAATTTAAAAACTGCTGAAGACATTAAGTCAATGAAAAGACAAACCACAGACTGGTAGGAAATATTCACTATCCATATATCTGACAAATGATTTGTCTTTAGAATACTTAGATAATTTTTATAAATCATTGTCATTAAAACATGGAAGAAAAATTCACAGATATATTTCATGAAAGAAGATATTCATTTGGCCAATAAGCACATTAAGGGCGCCCAACATCATTAGTCACAATGGAAATGGAAATTATCACCACAATGAGATACCACTACAGACTCATTAGAATAGCTACATTTAACAGGACTGATAATACTAAGCATTGGAGAGGTTGTGGACCAACTGGAACTCTAACACATAAGGACAACTGTTTGGCAGTTTTTAAAATTTTTTTTTAATGTTCATTTATTTTTGAGACAGACAAACAGAGAGAGAGAGAGAGAGCTGGGGAGGGGCAGAGAGAAAGGGAGACACAGAATCCCAAGCAGGCTCCAGGCTCTGAGCTGTCAGCACACAGTCCAACATGGGGCATGAACTCACAAACCGTGAGATCATGACCCAAACTAAAATCGGAGACTTAACCGACTGAGCCACCCAGGTTCCCCTGCCTCTCCTTTATAAGGACATTTGTGATCACATTTAGAACTCATCCAGATAATCCAGGATTAGGTCCCCATCTCAAGATCCACATCTACAAAAATACAACATTTACGATCTCCAGGGGTTAAGACCTGATACATTTGGGTGGCCCACTATGACCACATTTCTATGTTTCCCCTTTTTATCCTGTATTATATAATTTGTTATTAAAAAGCAATATGAGTTTATTACAGAAAATTAGAATATACAGATAAGCAAGCAAAGAAGAAAATTTTTAATTACCATAATCCTACCTCCCCCCAGACTATTTATATAGTTTTTTCTCCATGAACATACATTTACATTAAAATTTAGGGGGTGCCTGGGTGGCTCAGTTGGTTAAGCATCCGACTTTGGCTCAGGTCATGATCTCGCGGTTCTTGAGTTCAAGCTCTGCACCCAAGTCTCTGCTGTCAGCATACAGCCTGCTTCAGATCCTCTGTCCCCCTTTCTCTGCCCCTAGCCTGCACTCTCTCCCTCTCTCTCTCTCTCAAAAATAAATAAACACACACAAAAAATTTAAAACCCAGCCAGTAGCACAGCCCTTGATCTCATATCAGAGAAACCCAGCTCACAAGCTGGAAAAGACTGCTGTTACTCCCATAGAAAACCCGACATGCAGAAAATGATTTAGGGGACAACTTAGCTATCCCCTTCTGTCAGGTGAACGTCAGAGTGCTCTTTTTGAACTAGGCAGTTAAGGAACATAAAAAGTTCATGGTAGTTTGTGCAAAGATAGAGGAAAGATTACACAAGAGTGTCATTTTCAAGAGAACTTCCGGGAGATTTCTCCATTTCCAGAGCTGAATGTCAGCTGGCTTCCTGGAGTCTGTGATCACAAGGTTTGAACGTGTGTGTGTCAGTGGAACCTATGGCTCTTCACATTGAGGAGAATGTCCCATGCATCCATTTGCTCTGTGCTAATGTTGCCCAGGACCCTGATGACCGAGAATATACATGTGCTAGAAGTCTGCTGGGATCCTTGGCACGGGTGGCTGTGACTGCAATAGCAATATGCTTTAGCCAACCCAACTGGCTCATTTAATTTCTCTCTCACTCATTTAATCATAAAAATTAGTATGTATTAAATGTTCAAAAACACTTTGCTTCATTTTAGCTATAGAATAAATAAACCAACAGAAGTAAGACTGATGTGTTGTGAATAATGAGTATAGTGTCTCATGAGTAATTCCTTTCCTGATGCGAATTTCTAGCTATTGTGCCTTTAAGGTTCACGGTCAGCTTCTTTCCCTTGCTACTTCTACTTCCTCTCATCTTCCCTTTCTGAACTGGTAGTTTTGGTATCCAAACCATTCTTACTACGCTTTGGAAAAAAAAAAAAAAAGGAACTTATGTTGGCCCTTCTCTTACAATACCCTACCACAGGGGCAGGGAGACATTCAACCCACACAACACTTTACGTGAAATGGGAAGCTAATAAGAAGAAACTTTATTTTGAAAGCCTCTTTTGATCCACCAAGAAGAGGGCAACTGGATTGCTCAGCCAGGTAACGTGGGGAGAGAGAAGGGGGTTTTAGGTGGGTTTCAGAATCAAATACTAAACTGTGGGTTTACATTCAATTAAAGCTTGGGTGTGGGGATATAAAAGGCTTACCACTGAAGAATGTGTTTTTGCATGGCTGGATTTGACTGCTGGGAAACTTTTAGGCTTGTTAGCCTGGTCTGCTGGGGTGTCATGAGATTACTTGGAATTGATGTTAAATGCACATTAAGTCAGAGAGGTGTGTTTTTCTATGAGACAAAGTGAAGGAAAGGACTTTGAAAAATACTTGTTGGACTTATAGAAAGGAAACCTACTCTTTTTCCTAAAAGTGTTGTGAGAGTCATAGGTCAGAACTGAAAAGGCCTGGGGGTGGGGGAGCTATGTAGTCCCTTCAGCCTCTGAATTCCTGGCAAGAAAGCTGATATCTGGAGAGAGAAGTGAAGGAAACTGCTGTTCACAGGACATCTATTATTGACAGTACTGACAGGGTCTCTACATACTTTCTCTCAGTTAATCCTTACAACCCTAGTTTAGAGAGGTGGAAACTGGCAGAGAGTTTAAATGACTGCTTCGGGGTGCCTGGTTGGCTCAGTTGGTTAAGTGACCTACTCTTGATTTTGGCTCAGGTCATGATCTCACTGTTCGTGGGTTTGAGCCCTGCATCAGGCTGCTTAGAATTCTCTCTCTCTCTTAAAATAAATAAACTTTTAAAAAAAAGATAGAACCACGTCTCCTGTCACTCTCTTAAAAGTTGGGCAAACTTCTCTGCTGTCTTATAGTCTGTTCAGGCCACCATCACAGAATACCACAGAAACAGAAAGCATTTTTCTCACAGTTCTTGAGGCTACAGTTCAAGATCAAAGTGTCAGAAGTTTTGGTTTCTCCTGAAACCTTCGTTTTCAAAAAAAATTTTTTTTAATATTTATTTTTGAGAGAGAGACAGAGCATGAGTGGGAGAGGGGCAGAGAGAGAAAGGGAGACACAGACTCCAAAGCAGGCCCCAGGCTCTGAGCTGTCAGCTCGGAGCTCCTTGCGGGGCTCGAACCCACAGACCGCAAGATCATAACCTGAGCCAAAGTCAGATGCTTAACCAACTGAGCCACCCAGGTGTCACCTGAAACCTTGGTTTTCGGACGGTTGCCTTCTCACTGTGTCCTCACATGGTCTCCACTGGGCAAGAATCCCTGGGGTCTCTCTTTGCGTGTACAAATCTTACCTTCTTATAGGACCCCAGTCAGATTGGATTAGGGCCCACCCTCATTATAACTTAATTACCTCTTTACAGGCCTTATTTCCAAATAGCCATAGAGTGAGTACTGGGGGTTAGAGCTTCAACATATGGATTTTGGGGAACATAATTCAGCTACAACACTAATAGTAAGAATAATATTTTCTAGTATCCAAACTGAATATGAATTTTTGGCAACTTCAGAATCAGCTGAGATGCCTGCCTGATGATCCACGTAGCAATTTTAATTCATTATTTTAGCAGACAAAGTGACTGATGGCCAACTCAGGGACTAGCTTATTGTGTTTACATGTGAATACAAGGATCTTCTTGGCTCCTTCCTCTATCTTCTTCCTCTTGTCTGTTCTCACTGAACTCTGCTTAGTCAGTGGAGGTCTGATACCTCCAAGACCCATACCTTTTTTGTGGGGGTAGAAAGGGAAGGAAGTTTACTGAGTCTTTTCTGTGTACTAAGGCCTCCCAGCTTAACAGTGGTAGAGCTGGAATTTGCACTCAGTCCTGACACCAAAATAGGCCCTTGCTCACACTCACGTGCTATCCTCATCCTTGCTTCCAGGCTGTAACCCCCCATGGCTCCTTCTCTATGCTGCCCCTCTGCCTAGAAATACCCTTCTGCCTTTACTGCCTGGTGAACTTTGGTTTCCTTCAAAACAACTCAAAAGTCACCTCTTCCAGGCAGAATTAAATATCCCTCCACAAGGGTTGCTCTAGAACACTGACCTTCAAAACTGCATTGACTGCCACTCGCGATAAGAAATACATCTTCTAAGGGCGCCTGGGTGGCTCAGTCAGTTGAGCGTCCTTCTTCGGCTCAGGTCATGATCTCGTGGTCTGTGAGTTTGAGCCCCACGTCGGGCTCTGTACTGACAGCTCAGAGCCTGGAGCCTGGTTTGGATTCTGTGTCTCCCTCTCTCTCTGCCCCTCCCCTGCTCATGCTCTGTCTCTCTCTCTGTCAAAAATAAACATTAAAAAAAATTTTTTTTAAAGAAATACATCTTCTATCAGTACCCAGTGCCAGGGTACATAAATAATTGAAATAAAACGTTCATGTGTTCTGATAGTTTTAATTCTATTTCATTAAAAATATATATCCTAAGGCACCTGCCTGGCTCAATCAGAGGAGCATGCGACTCTTAATCTTGGGGTTGTGTATTCGAACCCCACATTGGGTGTAGACATTACTTAAAATAAAAACAGAAATAAACTTAAGAAAAATTAAAAAACTAAAAATATATATACTAATTGTAACCCACTTAAGTTACTATCATGACCTGCTAATGAGTTGGCCGATTTGAAAAACTGCTCACAAAGATACTCTTTCTCGTTTTGACAACTTTTCTTGTTTCTCTCATCTCTGAAAGCCTCAGATCCTCCAGCTCTACATATAAATGTGCTGGGGTCCAGTTCTTTTCTGATACTGGTTCCTGAGAGGTTTCTGATTATCAGTTTCTACTCCTTCTGGGTTTCTACTCCAGGAAGTAGGACTTTCTGTATCTTCCTGTCTTTCTCTCCAGCCTGGGGGGGCACCTGTTTGCCCCAATTCTCTGACAGATCTAAAAAGAGGTGTTGATTTTCAGTTTAGGCAGTTACTTTTTACTTGGTATGCGGATGGAGTAATGACTTCTCTATACGCCAGACCAGAAAACAGAAGTCAAAAAGGCTTCCTTTAAAAATAGAAAGCAATAAGGGTGCCTGCGTGTCTTAGTTAAGCGTCCAACTCTTGCTTTCAGCTCAGGTCATGATCTCATGGTTTGTGAGGTTGAGCCTTGCATCAGGCTCCGCGCTGAGCATGGGGCCTTCTTGGGACTCTCTCTCCCTCTCTCTCTGCCTCTCCCTTGCTCACACACTCTCTCTCTCTCAAAATAAATAAAACATTAAAAAAATAGAAATCAATAATTTTTTTAACATCTATTTATTTTTGAGAGACACAGAGAAACAGGGTAGGGGCAGAGAGAGAAAGAGACACAGAATCTGAAGCAGGCTCCAGGCTCTGAGCTGTCAGCACAGAGCCCAATGCAGGTCTCAAACTCATGAACCTTGAGATCATGACCTGAGCTGAAGTCAGACACTTAACCGACTGAGCCACTCAGGCGCCCCAAGAGAAATCAGTAAAACTTTAAATTTATATGGAAATGCAAACAGTTCTTAAAAAAAAAATTGAAGAGTTTACACTACCTGATTTCAAGACTTATTATAAGGATGCAATAATCAAGACAGTGTGATAATGGCATAAGAACAGACATATAAATCAATGGAACAGAATAGAATCCAGAAGCAGATTCACAAATTCAACGGGTAAAGGATAATTTTTCAACCAATCATGCTGGAAAAATTGGACATCTCTATGGGGAAAAAAACAAACTTCAACTCTTCATCTTCATAAACAAAAACTATCCCCAAATGGATCAATGACCTAAATGTAAAAGCTAAAATTATAAAACCTCTACAAGAAAACTTAGGTGAAAATCTTTGTGGCTTGGGATAACAATGATTTTGTAGATAGGACACAAATAGCATGAACCAAAGAAGAAAAAATTAATAAGGTGGAATTCAGGGGCTCCTGGGTTACTCAGACTGTTAAACGTCCGACTCTTGATTTCAGCTCAGGTCATGATCTCATGGTTGTGCAATTGAGCCCCTTGTCCAGCTCCACACTGGGCTGGGTGTGGAGGCTGCTTGGGATTCTCGCTCTCCCTCTCCCTCTGCCCCTCTGCTGGGTGCGAGCTCAGGAGTGTGTACACATGCTCACTCTAGCTCTCTCTCTCTCTCTCTCTCTCTCTTTCTCTCTCTCTCTCAGTCCCACTATCTCTCTCTCAAAAAACAAACAAAGCCCCCCTCAAAAAAACAAAAAAAACACACCAAGGTAGAATTTATAAAAAGGAAAATGTTTTGTTTTCCAAAAGATACAAGGCCGTTGTATTAATAAAACCTTTGTATTAACCATGTTTTTAATATTTTATATTTTATGATGCTTGGCTTGCTCGGGGGTTTTGCTAGCTGGGAGAGCCTGTGCCTACCAGGGCTAACTAATTCCTAGAAACAGCGAAACACTTGTCTGTATGTGTGCCTTTCTTATGCAAAACAACTAATCCAAAGACATCCCCAACCACCAACTTTACTAACAGGCACCAAGCCATTATTCCCTTGCCTTAAATCACTCCAGAGTCACCATTATATCCCAGAGTTTGCCAAAATTATTCAAACTGTCTAATCCTAAACTTGTTCAAACTTGCCTGCCCTGCCTTACCATTTCTTCCTGTGAAAACTATAATGCAGGCTGTGGGCTAAGCTTTCTCCTTTTCTCCTGTCTCCTGATCAATTCCGGTGCTGCTCGGGCAGCCCTGTGTGATGTGGCGTCCCCTCCTTCTACTGGGAGTTGTAAGTAATAAAACTTCTTTTATTGGTATTGATCTCTCCATTTGGTCACTCCATTATCTCTATAAATTAATTCCTGGATACAATCAAAGCAACCACAGATTAGGAGAAAACACTCACAGTACATATAACCAACAAACAATTTATATCCAGAATCTATGAAGAACTCTTGAAAGTCAGTAATTAGAAGACAACTTAATTTGTAAAATGGGCAAAAGATCTGTACAGATACTTCACAGAAGATTTATGAAAGAATGATAAAGTACATGAAAAGATGTTCAACATCATTAAATGAAAATTAAAAATACATAATGAGATACCACTAAAATAAAAAAGATAGATAATGCCAAGTGTTGGTGAGAATTTGGAACAGTTGGAACTGTTAGTTTTACATGGTGGTAGGCATGTAAAATGGTAATAACCACTTTGAAAAATGGTTTGGCACCTTCTACAAAATTAACATACACTTGGGGCACGTGGGTGGCTCAGTTAAACACCGGACTTTGGCTCAGGTCATGATCTTACGGTTTGTGAATTTGAGCCACATATCAGGCTGTCTGCTGTCATACCAGAGCCTGCTTCAGACCCTCTGTCTCCCTCTCCCTGCCCCTCTCCCCACTCTCTCACGCACTCTTTCTCTCTCTCAAAAAATAAACATTAAAAAAATTAACATACACTTACCGTATGACTCAGAAATTCTACTTCTAGGTATTTATCCAAGAGAAATGAAAATACATGTCCATAAAGATAGTAATATATGAATGTTCATAGCAGTTTCACTCATTATAGCCACAAACTGGAAACAAATCAAATGCCAATCAATCAAATTGATAAATAAACTGATCTGTTTATACAATGGAATACTGCTCAATCAAAAAAGGACTCAACTACCAATAAATGCAAACAAGGCAAATCTCAAAAACATGATGGTAAGTGAAAGGAGCCAGACACAAGAGAGCATACTACATTTTTCCATTTATATGACTCTCTAGAACAGGTGAAACTAATTTACAGTTAAAGAAATTGATCAGTGGTTGCTTTGGTGAGGAATAGGAGGGATGGATTATACAAGGAAACTTTCTGCAGTGATAGAAATAGTCTAAATATAGACTGGGGTATTATTGACTTTGGTGTGTACATTTGTCAAAGCTCCTTGCATTTTATTGTCTGTAGTTTTTGTATCATATATAATTATATTTTAATATAATATAATAATATATACACACAAATGTGTTATATAATATATAATTATTATAATCATTAACATTTATTATATATAATAAACATATATACATCAAATACATAATATAATACCTGCATACAAATATACCATATATATGTATGTCTTGTATATAATTATACCTTAATGAGGTTGATATTTTTGTTTGTGTGTTGTTGTTGTTTTGTTTTGTTTTGAGAGAGAGAGAGAGTGTGTGAAAGCAGGGGAGAGAGGTACAGGGAGAGAGAGAGAGGAGAATTAAGCCTGGGATCATGACCTGAGCCCAAATCAAGAGTTGGACACTCAGCCAACTGAGTCACCCAGGAGCCCTAACAAGGTTGATTTTTTTTTATTAAAAAAATTTTTTTTTAATGTTTATTTATTTTTGAGAGGGAGACAGAGTGCGAGCAGGGGAGGGGCAGAGAGAGGGAGAGACGCAGAACCCTAAGCAGTCTCCGGGCTCTGAGCTGTCAGAGCCCAACGTGGGGCTCAAATTTGTCAACCAAGAGATCATGACCTGGGACAAAGTCAGATGCCAAACCAACTGAGCCACCCAGGCTCCCCAATGAGGTTGATTTTTTAAATGAAGCAGTTTAAGGGGCACCTGGCTAGCTCAGTAAGAAGAGTATGTGACGCTTGATCTCAGGGTTGTGAGTTCAAGCCCCACATTGGGTGTAGAGATAACTAAAACAAACAAACATAACTAAATAAAATGAATTAGTTTAAAACTTAACTGCTATAGAAAGGTCTGAAAACATATAGTAAATTAAAAAAACAAACAAACGAATGTCAAACAGTATATACAGTGTGTCCCTATTTGGTGTGGAAAAAAATAAGTACAAAAGTGACAATGGTTGCTGCCTGATAGCTTTTGGTTCTGTTTTGTTAGTTTTACAGAATGAGGAGCAGTTGTACAAAAAGAAGGGAACACTATTAGAATCATCTTTGACCTGTGCATTTGGAAATATCATCTATTGAGATATAGAAAAGTGAAAATCTTTTTTTCAGAACAAGTAAGTATACTAGAAATTAAATCTGCTTGGTTGTATAGTGTGCCACCAAATATGGATGATATTGAATGGGAAATCAATCTGTGTCTTCTCCCCAACAGTTATTTGTGAAATTCCCCATAAATATTCTGTGGTTTTGAGAATTCAGTTACAAACATGGCAACCCATGATAACCGGCACAACCCCACATAGAACAGGATTTACGCACAAAGAGTAACCAGGTGTATGTTTTAAAATGTTGGTCCCCTGCCATTCTCTATTCAGTCGCATCCTCCCAGCCAGACAGCAAAGAGCTACACCTGTCAAGATCATTATGAAGAAACATGGTGTGGACCCAAGTGGCAACCAAAATGTAATGCTTTCCACTTTGATGACTGGAGTGAGACCCGTGCTATCCAATATGGTAACCACTAGCCACATGTATCTATTTAAATGTGAATTTAAATAAATAAAAATTAAGTAAAATTTAAAATTCAGTTGCACAGTTGGGCGAGCCACATTTCAAGTGCTCAAGAGCCACCGTGGCTAGTGGTTACTCTACTGGACAGTGCAAACTGAGGACATGCCCATCATCTCAGAATATTGTACTGTATTAGCACTGGCCTAGATAGAATCTGATAAGAATGAATACTGAATGAATGAATTAATGAATGAATGAATTAATGAATGAATGAATAAGCAGCAGTGTTTTCACCTAATTACTTGATAAGAGAGGAGTATGGTAGTCCAGATAGGGGGAGGTACACCACGGTTAACAATAAGAATACCTTACAGTTACACAGCAGTGCACTTTTCAAATTTTAAAACATTTTTATGTATGTGACTTATGCGATTTTATTCAATCTTTCTCATCAGTCTTCCAAACAGAGAAAGTATCAATGTCTTAATTTTATAGCTAAAGAAATGTTAGTCTCAAACAGGCTAGCATTGGGTGCCTGGGTGGCTCAGTCAGTTAAGCGTCTGACTTCAGGTTATGATCTCATCATGATCTCACGGTTTGTGGAATTGAGCCCTATGTTGGGCTCTTTGTTGACAGCTCAGAGCCTGGAGCCTGCTTCAGAGTCTGTCTCCCTCTCTCTCTGCCCCTCCCCCACTTGTTCTCTCTCTCTCTCTCTCTCTCTCTCTCTCTCTCTCTCCCTCTCTCAAAAATAAATATTAAATAGAAATTTAAAAAGGCTAGCCTTGTGAAAAGCCTTGTGAAAAGCCTTGTGAAAAGGCTAGTCTCTAGGCCTCTCTGAGGTGACATTTCTTTGACTATCCAATGAAGAGCCTGGCTAGACTCAGACTCAAGGGTCATCTCTGTAGGGATGCTGCAGAAGCCAAGAGGACAGATGAGACCCTGGAGGGGAGAGGTAAGACTCGCTGACAGGTCATGTGCACTGTCATCTGGTACCATTCCAACTGAGGTTAGTGGTAGAAACTGAGACGGACAGAAAGGGAAGCTGGGTGAAATCCTGGGGATCGGAATGAGTGCCAGATGGTGCCTTTCAGACCAGAGAGGCCTTGGGGTCTTCAGGAGGAGCACATCATTTATATGAGATGAGCTTAGGGGCGCCTGGGTGGCGCAGTCGGTTAAGCGTCCAACTTCAGCCAGGTCACGATCTCGCGGTCTGTGATGGCTCAGAGCCTGGAGCCTGTTTCCGATTCTGTGTCTCCCTCTCTCTCTGCCCCTCCCCCGTTCATGCTCTGTCTCTCTCTGTCCCAAAAATAAATAAATGTTGAGATGAGCTTAAGATCTGAAAAGCAGGAGCAGCCTAATACAGGAAGAAAACTAGTGCAGACAGTGCCCAAGAGTGAAAAACCAGGGAGACATTTCTCCAAGCTGTGAACGGCTGCTTAGGTGCAGTGTAGTCTGCATCTGAGAGTTAGATCTCAGAGAGCTGGAAACAGAAGTGTACAGCTTCTCCGGGAACTTGGAGAGGTGCCAGAGCTCACCCCTGGTACAGACGACTGTTTTGCACACATACTCTACAGAAAAGACCAAATTCTATGGGAGGTAAAATGTGCTACTCCTTTGAGTGGTGACAGCAGAATCGTTGGCTAAAAACAGTAAGTAACGTATTGAGCTATTCTTTTGTATGAGATATTATACAGGAATTCTCGTAACTTCATAAGTTCAATAGTGTTCCCAGCTCCAGTGTGACAGGTAAGCAACCAGGGCTGGAGTGGAGCTGGTTCTTACTGTTTAGTGAGACCTGTTGAATTTTCATGATTTTTCTTAGCCAGCTGACATGTTATTAGCTTGAAATCAGCCATGGCAAAAATATTTCTACCATGGAGATTGGTGACATGCTACAAATTAGGGCCTTTACCCCCAGAGAAAAAGGGTGTTTACATATCTATATATCTATATATCTATATCTATATCTATCTATCTATCTATCTATCTATATGAAATAGACTCTTTAATGTTTGTTTATTTTTGAGAGAGAGAGAGAGAGAGAGAGAGAGCGTGGGGGAGGGGCAGAGAGAGAGGGAGACACAGAATCCAAAGCAGGCTCCAGGTTCTGAACTGTCAGCACAGAGCCCGACACGGGGCTGAACCCACAAACTGCGAAGTCATGACCTGAGCCAAAGTCAGATGCTTAACCGACTGAGCCCCCCAGGCATCCCAAGTGTGTTCAATATTTAGCAGCACAGCACTGAAATAGGCTCAGAGAGATTTAGCAACTTGCTGAGGTTACACCGATGGTAACAACTAGCAGATCCTAAGCCAGTTTCATTATTCTAAAGCCCACAGTCTTACCACTATGACCTCCCTAGAGACCCTTTTATATTGGGGCACAAGATTGGTCCCCTTACTTCATGACCAAAGAAACACCATGTTGCTCAATAAAAACTCTGGGATTGAGGGTGAGGGTTTTGCAGAGCTTTTCTTGAGGGCCTGGAATTCAAACATTTGACATTTCCATAGCTCAAGGTGGGTCCAGAGGGGGAAAACTGCATGACCCTACTGCTCTGTCAACAGGATGCTGAGATGTACATTTTACGTAAATAAATCGATGTGCGTGTTTTCCCCCATCTCCTCAGTGAATTTCATAAAGGAGAATAGTCAAGTGCTCATTCAAAGGATGGGAATGACTGTTATAAAGCAAATTGTGGACGAGCTATTTGTGTGGAATGTTCTGAATTACGAAGAAGTAAGTGTCATTTGCTGTGAGAAGGTTGAGCAGGATGCTGCAAGAGGGATCATTCACATGATTCTGAAGAAGGGTTCGGAATCCTGTAACCTCTTTCTCAAATCTCTTGAAAAATGGAACTATCCCCTGTTTCAGGACTTGAATGGACAAAGTAAGTATCAGTTTTCTTGTATCTGTTCTACAAACAGAATAAACCATGGAGAAGATTCATAATCCCCACGAGAGAGCCTCTGCCCTCCTCCCTCCTTACATCACTGGGTAGTGGGTTTTGGTTCTGCGAAGGAAAAAGTCAGACACTCTCAGAAAAAACTCCCATTATATCCCTTGTTGGTGAAGCCAAATAAGTAATGCCAGGGTCAGGGATTAATGATTTAGTAAAGACTCATTTCAAAATCAAACTGGATAATGAAGGCACTTAAATTAATGCAGTCATGGTTCTTGACATTCCTTAGGCCAATGCGGAATTGTTTTTAATAATATTATCATTAAATAATAACTTGTATTTTGTTTTATGATAGATTTTAATCAAGGTTAAGGCTTGATCTGGGGAAAGTTACCCCTAACCACCCCTCACGGCCCACACCACCCCACACCACCCCACTATTCTCACACACTTTCGAACTTAACCCAAACATAGACTCCTATTTCCAATTGACTGCTGCAAAGACCATGTGGTGGAAAGAAGGAAACAGAAGACAAAAGGGGAAGAGTAAATATTTGTAACCCTTTGTGCCAGCTCAGAACTGGAGAAGGAAAGTAAAGTCACCAATAGAGTATTCCCAACATAAATCCCTCTTCATCCTCCTGAAAACTTAAGTTCTGGGGAAACACAGAATTGGGTCCTCTAACCTTACCTCTTCTCTAACAGGTCTTTCTAAGCAGATGTCAGAAGAAGTCTTAGATGATTTGGCTCAGAGTCTAAAGTATTTATACAATACTCCATCTTTCCTGAACTTCTATCCTCTGGGTGAAGACTTCGACATTATTTTTAATTTGAAAAGCACCTTCACAGAACCTGTTCTATGGAAGAAGGACCATCACCATCACCGATTGGAGCAGCTGACCCTGGATGGGCTGCTAGACACTCTTCAGAGTCCCTGCATCATTGAGGGGGAATCAGGCAAAGGGAAGTCCACTCTGCTGCAGCAAATCGCCATGCTCTGGGCTTCCGGAACGTGTGGGGCTCTCACCAAGTTCAAATTAGTCTTCTTTGTCCGTCTGAGCAGGGCCCAGGGTGGGCTCCTTGAAACTCTGTGTGATCAACTCCTGGATATACCTGACACCATCAGGAAGCAGACTTTCATGGCCATGCTGCTGAAGCTACGGCAGAGAGTTCTGTTTCTTCTTGATGGCTACAATGAATTCAAGGCCCAGAACTGCCCAGAGATTGAAGCCCTCATAAAGGAGAACCACCGCTTCAAGAATACGGTCATTGTCACCACGACCACTGAGTGCCTGAGACACATCAGGCAGTTTGGTGCCCTGATTGCCGAGGTAGGGGACATGACAGAGGACAGTGCCCAGACTCTCATCCGAGAAGTGCTGATGAAGGAGCATGCTGAAGGCTTGTTGCTCCAAATTAGGAAATCCAGATGCTTGAGGAACCTGATGAAGACCCCTCTCTTCGTGGTCATCACTTGTGTAATCCAGATGGGGGAAAGCGAGTTCCACTCCTACACACAAACAACACTGTTCCACACCTTCTATGACCTGCTGATACAGAAGAACAAGTACAAACTTAAGGGGCTGGCTGCAGGTGACTTCGCTCAGAGCCTGAACCACTGTGGAGACCTAGCTCTGGAGGGTGTGTTCTCCCACAGGTTTGATTTCCAACCGGAGGACATGTCCAGTGTGAACGAGGATGTCCTACTGACAACTGGACTTCTCTGTAAATACACAGCTCAACAGTTCAAGCCAAAGTATAAATTCTTTCATAACTCCTTCCAGGAGTACATAGCAGGACGCAGACTCAGCAGTTTGCTGAAGTCTCAAGAGCCAGAGGAAGTGACCAAGGGGAAAGGTTATTTGCAGAAAATGGTTTTCATTTCAGACATTACATCCAAGTATAGCAACCTGCTCCTGTACACATGTGGATCATCTCCTGAAGCCACCAGGACTGTTCTGGAACACCTTGCAGCAGTGTATCAACATGGCAGCCTCCTTGGGCTCTCTGTCACCCAGAAGCCTCTCTGGAGGCAGGAGTCTATACAAAATGTGAAAAACACCACCGTGCAAGAAACTCTGAAAGCCATAAACATCAGTTCCTTTACAGAGTGTGGCATTAATCTATTCCATGAGAGTATATCCAAATCAGACCTGAGTAAAGAATTTGAAGCTTTCTTTTGTGGCAAAAGCTTATATATCAACTCAGAGAACATCCCCGATTACTTATTTGACTTCTTTGAACACTTGCCTAATTGTGCAAGTGCTCTGGACTTCATTAAACTGGACTTCTACGGAGAAGCTATGGCTTTGAGGGACACGACCACAGAAGACACAAGCAGGACTCAGGAAGGGTCCTCAGAAACCTACATTCCCAGCAGGGCTGTGTCTTTGTTCTTCAACTGGAAGCAGGAATTCAAGACTCTGGAGGTCACACTCCGGGACTTCAGCAAGTTGAATAAACAAGATATCAAATATCTGGGAAAGATATTCAGTTCTGCTAAAAACCTCAGATTGTGCATTAAGAGATGTGCTGGTGTGGCCGGAAGCTTTAGTTTGGTCCTCCGCACCTGTAAGAACATTTATTCTCTCATCCTGGAAGCCAGTCCACTCACCATAGAAGATGAGCAGCATATCACATCCGTGACAAACCTAAAAACCTTGAGT
This sequence comes from Prionailurus viverrinus, assembly GCF_022837055.1. Taxonomy (NCBI): domain Eukaryota; kingdom Metazoa; phylum Chordata; class Mammalia; order Carnivora; family Felidae; genus Prionailurus; species Prionailurus viverrinus. Next base: position 114,915,596 of record NC_062563.1, read on the forward strand.
ATTCAGGACCTACAGACTCCACGGCTTCCAGGTATTACAAACATCAGCAGTTTAAGCTATAATCAAGCCTGTTTGGGTGCCATGGAAATATTAGATATCATACAGTTTTGCTTTAAATTTTCTAATAGTTTCTTTTTTATTTTTAAAAAATTTTAATGTTTATTTTTGAGAGAGAGAAAGAGAGAGACAGAGCATGAACAAGGGAGGGGCACAGAGACAGAGAAAGAGAGAGACAGAATCCAAAGCAGGCTCCAGGCTCTGAGTTGTCAGTGCAGAGCCCAACCTGGGGCTCGAACTCATGAAGCACGAGATCGTGACCTGAGCCAAAGTCAGATGTTTAGCCGACTGAGCCACCCATGGGTCCCTGAATTTTCTAAAAGTTTCAACCAGATGTCAGGACTTGGAAGAGAGGTAGGAGGACTGAGCAAGAGAGGTCCATAAGGGGGTAGACTGTCATATGGGGAGGCCCTAGGGAGAATTCCCAGAGCTGAAGCTATACGGTCTGACTGAATGGCAATATAGTTTATATGGTAGTGTGTGTGTGTGTGCGCGCGCGTGCGTGCGTCCATGTGAGGTAGGTTAAGCTCATCTTCACTGACCTGTCCCCCTTCTCCATCTCCATCCATTACCCACTGCTTCCCTGCCAAATGGCACCCCTCCCCACTTCAATTCTGGGAGGAAATCCAGCCTGTAAACTCATCACTTGCAGGAGCTGGTAGCTAATTGTGTTGCTGGATTCTCATCCAGGAGATTGCAGAGCATACCCCGCCCCCCCAACGCCAACTATATTTCATTCTGAAAAAAGATTGTGGGGACAGATTTTGTCTAACATGAAGAAATTTCAGATCTCAGACACATACAAGTTGAGCCAATCTTTCTGAATAAAGGCAAATTTTCCCCAAATGCAAAATACTATTAAAGGTGAATGTCTGCCTTACCTGTACAGACCAGCTTTACCTGTGTAGACCAGCCTGTTGACTCGAACAGGGGATACTTTGTGGTGTGAACCTACAGGCTGGCAGGAGCCTTGCTCTACTTGACTGTAATCCAAGATTACTTTTCATTTGCAATAGATTTCTCATCAAGCTCTGCCTCATCTGTCACCCTGTAAAGGAAATTTCATATCACTTTAAAAATCTAGAATTTGGGGGCGCCTGGGTGGCTCAGTTGGTTAAGCGTCCGACTTCAGCTCAGGTCACGATCTTGCGGTCTGTGAGTTCGAGCCCCGCGTCGGGCTCTGGGCTGATGGCTCAGAGCCTGGACCTGCTTCTGGTTCTGTGTCTCCCTCTCTCTCTGCCCCTGCCCTGTTCATGCTCTGTCTCTCTCTGTCTCAAAAATAAATAAACGTTAAAAAAATTTTTTTTTAAAAATCTAGAATCTGGGGCGCCTGGGTAGCTCAGTTGGTTAAGTGACTCTTGATTTCCACTACTGGTTCATGGAATTGAGCCCTTGGTGGGGCTCTGAGCTAACAGTATGGAGTCTGCTTGGGATTCTCTCTCTCCTTCTCTCTCTACCCCTCCCCCACCTCGATAAGTAAATATTTTGAAAAATCTAGAATCTCTTGCACAGATAATCTTTGCAACCTTCTACTTAATGCAGGAATCCCTTCCATAAGGTTCGGCATAGTCACCAAGACTTCATTTAGATTACCTTCTGTGTCAGGAAGTTCACTATCTCCTCTTGATGGCTATTCCTTTCTGCTGATCTTGCAAACTGTCACCTCTATGCTGAATTTAGCCTACATATTATGTAGAGTTTTCTTTTGAATGTTTGCCAATATTTTGTTCTTAATTTTTAAAATTTATTTTTTAAGTAATATATTCATATGATTCAAATTATAAAACAATCTACAGTGAAACCTCCTTCCCTTTCACATCCCCCAGCCATGACCCTTCTGCCGGAGTTGTCAGCATTTTGACATTGGGAGATTGCAGTGTGAAAACACAGGTTACTCATTTCTCTTGACAATTGTAGGTCCAGCAACTGTGGGCCTGCATCTTCACTTGGTAACAATTGGTAGAGCTTCATGAACTTCTCCTGTGCCCTTTGGACAAGATACATAATATCCACGTGGGCACAGTGCCCACCTGTTCTACTTCTTGGAATGACATTATCTCCCTGGACTTGTTGACATTTGAGTTTGTAATCAGTGCTCACTCTTTCTTATAGCTAAAAATTCAGTTCCCTGACATTTCTACCCAAGGTTGATTTCTATTTTTGCCCTCCACATCTCTTCAGAATATTCCTAGTTCATCTGTTTCTTTGCTGAATAGTATTACATTATATGGACATGCCACAGTTTATCTCATCACCTCTGAAAGACACGTAGGTTATTTCCAGTTTGGGCGATTATAAACAGAGATACTATAAATGTTTGTATGCAGGTTTTTGTGTGAAACACAAGTTTTCAAATCACTCAGGTAAATACCTAGGAGTGGGATTGCTAAGCCATATGACAAGTGTTTAACTTTTTTTTTTTAAGTTTATTTATTTTCAGAGAGAAAGAGAGCAAGCACAAGTTGGGGAGGGGCAGAGAGAGTAGGGAGAGAGAATCCCAAGCAGGCTCGGCACTGTCAGCACAGAGCCTGATGTGGATCTTGAACTCACAACCAAGAAATCTTGACCTGAGCAGAAATCAAGAGTCAGATTCTTAACCCACTGAGCCACCCAGACACTCCCAACTTTTTTTTAAATGTTAATTTATTTTTGAGAGAACGCAAGCAGGGGAGAGGCGGGTGGGGACAGAAGATCTGAAGCGGGCTCTGTGCTGACAGCAGCGAGCCTGATGTGAGGCTCAAACTCATGGTCACTACCTGAGCCGGAGTCAGACGCTCAACTGACTGAACCACCCACGTGCCCCTCGTGCTTGTTTAACTTTTTAAGAAACTTCCACGCTATTTTCCAGTTTGTACCATCTGACATTTCCAATAGCGATATATGAGGGGTTTAGCTGCTCTGCATTCTCACTAGCACTTACCATCCTGTCTGTGTGTGTGTGTGTTTTATTTTTGTCATTCTACAATCGCCTTAAAATAAGAAAAAAAAAATTGACAACACCAAGTGCTGACGAGGATGTAGAGCAACTGGAACTCTGGGTGTAGTGTTCTTTCATCATACTTATCTGATAAAATAGAAAACTCTTTATAGGTTTGTTTGCCAACTATATACCTCTTTGGCCAAGTATCTTAAGTTTTCATCCATCTGTTGATTAGGTAATTTATCTTCTTAATGTTGAGTTTTGAGTGTTCTTTATATGCTCAAATATGTATGAAGAATACCAGTCCTTTGTCAGATAAGTGATTTGAAAACATTTTCTCCCAATCTGTAGCTAGTCTTTTCATTTTTTAAAAAATTTTTAATATTTATTTATTTTTGAGAGAGACAGAGACAGAGCATGAGTCGGGGAGGGGCAGAGAGAGAGGGAGACACTGGATCTGAAGCAGGCTCCAGGCTCTTGAGCTGTCAGCACAGAGACCGACGCAGGGCTCAAACCCATGGACAATGGGATCATGACCTGAGCTGAAGCCGGACACTTAACCGACTGAGCCACCCAGGTGCCCCTAGTCTTTTCATTCTCTTAATAGCATCTTTCATAGAACAAAAATTTTAGATTTAGTTGCAGTCATTTTTTTCTTGTACAAATCAAGCTTTTGGTGTCATGTCTAAAAACTTTTTGCCTAACCCCAGGTCATGAAGATTTTCTCCTACCTTTTTTTCTTAAAGTTTACATTGACATTTATGATCCATTTGGGTTAATGTTTATATAAAATATGATGCTTAGATCAAGGTTCATTTTTCTTGCATATGGATATCCAGTTGTTCTATTCATTGAAATGACTATTCTTTCATGTTTGAATTGCCTTTGTACTTTTGTCCAAAACCATTTGGCTGTGATTATGTTGGCTGTGTTTCTGGACTCTATTTGCCTATTGATCCATCAATTGCCAGTACCCTTGTCTATTCCTTGATAATTTCATCTTGTCTTAGTAACTGTAGCTTTATAGGAAGTCATAAAATTGAATAGTGTTGTTTCTACAACTTTATTCTTTTTCAGAATTGTTTTTTATATTCTGATTCCTTTGGCTTTCACATTGTTTATATAATCAAAAACTTCCTGGATATTGGTTGGAATTATATTAAATCTATAGGCCATTTTAGGGAGAATTGATAACTTTATTTTGTTGAATGTTTCAATCCATGAGCATGGTTTCTCTTTCCATTTATTTAGATTTTCTTTTATTTCTTTTATCATAATTTATAGTTTTCATCATGTTCATCCTGCATATGTTTCATCAGATTTACACTTAACTTTTTGATTCTTTTGGAGTTACTATAAATGGAATTTTAAAAAATTGGTTGCCAAATATTTATTGCTACTATATAGAAATGCAATAGATTTTTGTGTATCAATCTTATAATCTACACATTTGCTACACTCACTTCATGTCACTTCCAAAAAGAACAGGTTTATTTCTTCCTTTCCAATTTGTTTTTATTTTATTCTCTTGCCTTATTGCACTGATTATGACTTGCAGTGCAATGTTGAATAGGAGGGGTGAGAGTGAACATCCTCCCTTGTTCCTGATGTTAGCAACAAAGCATTCAGACTTTCACCAGTAAGTATGATATCAACTGTAGTTTTTTTGTAGATGACTTTTATCAGGTTGAAGAAATTTCCTTCTATTCCTAGGTTGCTGAGAATTATTATGGATGTATGTCAGATAATGTCAAATGTTTTTTTCTGCATCAACATACTTGATCATGTAGTTTTTCTTCTTTAGATTAATACATTGAATTACATACAATGATATCCAAATATCGAAACAGCTCTGCATTCTCTGTATAAAGCCCACTTGGTGGTTGTATAATATTCTTTTTATATATGGTTGAGTTCTTTAGTAATATTTTATTGAGGATTTTGCTTCTATGTTCATGAATTATACTCGTCTTAAGTTTTGTTTTATTCTCTTGGTCTGGGATTTATATCATTTAATGATAGCACCATGAAAACCTTACAAGTCTTATTATTAAATTTCCAAGTATTTGGAAATTTCCTTGTTATCTTTCTGTTATTATTTTCTAGTCTAACTCCATTATATTCGGAGAACATGCTTTTAGCTAAAGAAGATGCCCATCTCTGACCAAAAAAAAACAAAAGCAAAACACTCTTGTGTCAATTTCAGGAGCATTTCTTGCCCATGGAGCAGCTAAAATTTTTTGATTGGTAACAAAAATCTAGTAAATGACAAATGAAGATAGTCAATTCTTTTTTCTTTTTCCAGGTGGTCTGACTGACAGCTTGGGTAATTTGAAGAATCTTATGAAGCTCATACTGTACAACATTAAGATGAATGAAGAAGATGCTATAAAATTAGGTCAGATTTTTATTTTCTTTGTTATTTTTATTAATGTAAGTTTGATAATAAGAACAGTTAACTTAAGACTCCTAGACACTGGTTGTGTCTGTATAAGGCAAGGATGCCTTTATCTACTTGTGTTACATTGATTTTCTAGACGTTTTTCTCCATGGCCATTCCAATCCTTCAGCACCATTTTATGTAAATTGCACACACGTAGACTGTAACGCTTTGGGGGACAGAAGCCATGATATGTTTTTATCTTCCTGGCTGATTGACTATGTTTATATTTGAAGCATAGAAACAGTATAAAAAAGTTTATACTGTGGTTTCATAATTAAATAAAGCTTTGTAAATGGAATGGAACACAAGAAGGAATGTGGACCAAGAAAACCCAAACAGTACGAGCAGAATGTGTGGTTTGTCACAGGGAGCCAGCCTCTCCAGGACAGGGAGAATTCCCATTGAAGCTGTTTTCCTCCAGTGTCCCTGCTTTCTGCCCCCTCCCCCATGGCTCTTTTTCCCCCCACTGTTTGAGCCCTCAGTTAAATGTTCCTCAGCCTTATTCTTTTTTTATTCTGCTTCCTGCCTAAAGACAACCTTATCCTACAAGTGAAAAATGGCTGCCCTTTTTTTCATTACATGGCCTATATAAGAATAATCAGATTAATTCAGTGTTCAATAAACATCTGTTGCATGCTTATAAATTACTCAGAGTATTAGAGCTGGAAGGAGCCTCAGAGCATCTAGTTCAACTCTCTCATTTTACTGCCACTGAAACCTAGAACAGTTTATTGACTTGCGCAATAATTGGTACAAAGGGTTCACTAATTGGTACAAAGGGTTCAAAAATACCTATCTCAGATGATCTGGTCCCCAGGAACCAGTCTGGGGCAGGGGGCGCCTGGGTGGCTCAGTTAGTTAAACATCTGACTCTTAATCTCAGCTCAGGTCTTGATTTCAGGGTTCCGAGTTCAAGCCCCACGTTGGGTTCTGTTCTGGGTATGAAGCCTACTTTAAAAACAAAAAAAGGTGGGGCGCCTGGGTGGCGCAATCGGTTAAGCGCCTGACTTCAGCCAGGTCACGATCTCGCGGTCCGTGAGTTCAAGCCCTGCGGCAGGCTGATGGCTTGGAGTCTGTTTCCGATGCTGTGTCTCCCTCTCTCTCTGCCCTTCCCCCGTTCATGCTCTGTCTCTCTCTGTCCCAAAAATAAATAAAAAACGTTGAAAAAAAAATTAAAAAAAAAAAGAAAAGGAACCTGTCTGAGCTTAAATAGACAAATCTAAATTTATTGTTTATTAAAGGGTTACTATGCATAGGTTAGACACTACACTAGGTACTTTTACATACCTGTTCTCATTGGATCCTCATAATAGTCCCAGGGCATAGGTATAATTATCCCTAAATCCACAGCCAAAATGTTGAATAACCTGTCCAAGGTTACACAATTAAAGTATGGGATCCAGGAATCAAACTGACTGCAAAGCTCATGTTCACAACCCCTAAACTATATAGTTGACTATAAACAGTTACACTAGAAGCACACCAAGCACTAGAAGTCCCCATGCTACCCCTCTGAATTTAGACTCCACCCCTCCCAAAATTTGGGGGGAGATTAAGAGAAAGTGCTCATTCAGAATATTTCATCCTCATCCTACCAAAAATATGGTAAAAGGCACACATTGATATGCATTAAAATACTGCCCATTTACTATAGTTTTTCTCATGTTACTGAGAGAATGACCTCCACATAGGTGACCTTGGTATGGTCCAGGAGATTGGAGAGTAATGGTTGAAAGAAGAACAACTCTCTTCAGCTTTTATAACTCAAGGTCTCTAGAGACAGAGTGTGGCAAGATCTGTGTGCAATTGTTCTTTGCCTTCTTTTCAGTCCATCAGTCTATGTTTAAATCAAATTAACTTGGTGTCCTAATGTATTTCCTTTCCTACTTTTTGCAGCTGAAGGTCTGACAAACCTGAAGAAGTTGTGTTTACTTCATATAACCCACTTGTCTGACATTGGGAAGGGAATGGATTACATAGTAAAGTCTCTGTCAGCTGAACCCTGTGACCTTGAAGAAATCCAATTAGTCTCCTGCTGCCTGTCTGCCAATGCTATGAAAACCCTAGGTAACTGTTGCCTGCATTAAGTGAATGAGAACAGTGTAAGAGAACATGTGATACTTTCATACTAATGCATGTTAAGTCTCTCAAAAGGAAATTTAATTTTTAGAGAAACTGGAAAAGATAATAAAGACTTCCAGGTAATATCTAGCCTGTTTTTAATGATCTTCTCCATGACTGGAATGAAAATGGAGAATTAGGAGAACATTTCAGAATAATGGAAGATATTATAATTTTATGATATGGTGAACAAAAAGAAAAGAATAGGTGCTTGAAACTTGGCACATACTCTGTTATATAATAACTGCCTAATAAATATTTAGATGATGGATAAATAAATGATTGAGAAGCAGAGAGAGAAGGATTTTCTTAAATGTTCTCAGGCCATCCAATTCTTTCCCACTGCCCTTTTAAAATGCAGCTAACGTACATTAATATAAGAGTTGAGTCTTGGGGTGCCTGGGTGGCTCCGTCAGTTAGCGTCCAAGTCTTGATTTTGGCTCAGGTCATGATCTCATGGTTTGTAAGATCAAGCCCCATGTTGAGCTCCACACTGACAGTACAGAGCCTGCTTGAGATTCTCTTTCTGCCTCTCCTCCACTTGTGCTCTATCTCAAAACAAATAAACTAAAAAAAATTTTTTTAACTTAAAAAAACAAACTTAGGGGCGCCTGGGTGGCGCAGTCGGTTAAGCGTCCGACTTCAGCCAGGTCACGATCTCGCGGTCCGTGAGTTCGAGCCCCACGTCGGGCTCTGGGCTGATGGCTCAGAGCCTGGAGCCTGTTTCCGATTCTGTGTCTCCCTCTCTCTCTGCCCCTCCCCCGTTCATGCTCTGTCTCTCTCTGTCCCAAAAATAAATAAACATTGAAAAAAAAATTTTTTTTTAAATAAAAAAATAAAAATAAAAAAAAATAAACTTAAAAAAAAACTGCTCGGAATCTGTAAAATGAAATCATTTGTATGCTACTATAAACCAAAAGCTAGAGAAACCCATGATTAGAAGAGGCTAAACACTAGGAAAACAAGGATAAGTAGATCCTTACTTCTCTACCTGATCCTGAAAACAGACAGACTTAGAACTATAAATAGCAGCTGTACTCTTTTTGAGAGGAGTTCCATGGGTTTTTTATGTTAAAGCACCAAACCCCAGAGGTTATTTTACTCTACAATTGAGTAAAAGTGATAATAGCTGGGGCAACTGGCTGGCTCAATCAGTACAGCATGTGATTCTTCATCTGGGGGTCATGAGTTCAAGCCCCAGGTTGGGTGTAGAGCTTACCTAAAAAAATAATTTTAAAAACAGCTAATAATAATAATAATAGCTAATAGTTTAATAAGAGTATATATCATGAAAAACCTCTTTTAATTAGAGATATTTCTTATTAGTCTTGATAGGAGAAACCTCAATTAGATTAAACAACCATGATAAATACCTAATGTAAAGAAAAGAACTAAGCAGTTTTTAGCTAGAGTGATGTTATTCTACGATTAACGCTTGTGCGTAAAATAATTTTCCATATTTTTTACCTCAACATAATTATATCTTTTGCAGATAGCATGGAATTGAGTCTTGCTTTTTGGGGGGAAAAAAAAAGTCCAGTCTTATTTCTGCCTTTTAATTAGTGCTTAGTCCATTTACATTTAATGTAATTATTGATGTGGATAGATTTTCATCTGCCATTTTGCTATTTGTTTTCTATTTTTCTCACCTGTCTTTTTTTTTGTTTTTACTTCCTAAGTTTTTATTATTAACATCACAACTATGACATTACCAAAATCATTTAAATTAAGATAAACAAAGAACTGCTCATTTCATCTGTTTTTGTTGTTGTTCCTTTGTTTCTCCTGCATAAAGACATTTTAGAATTGGAAGCAATCTTACATTTTATCTAGTTCAACTTCCTTGTTCTTTGTTTTTAAGTTTTTGTGTGTTTTTTTTTTAAGTTTATTTTTGAGAGGGAGAGAAAGAGTGTGTACAGGTAAGGGGCAGAGAGAGAGGGAGAGGGAGAATCCTGAGGAGGCTCCACCCCACCAGCACAGAGCTGATGCAGGGCTCAAACTCAGGAACTGTGAGTCAGACACTCAACTGACTGAGCCACCCAGGCGCCCCTCAACTTCCTCATTCTAAAGATGAAGCTTCAGTGGAATCTTGGAGAAATGGAGTGACCTTCCTATAGTTATGTAACAAGTATATTTTATGCTGCATTAGGCTTTACATGAAGTTTATTAGAGCTTAGGACTGGAAATATCTATCTGTCCATTTAGTCATAGCCATGAAAGTTCAGGGTTAAATCTAGCCAGATACCTTTGGGAATAATTAAATAATTTAACTAATCAGGTCAAATAATGATGTGTATGCTGTCAACAAAGAAGACAAGGACTTAGGATTCTCCTAAGGATATTTTTTAAATGCATATATAGTTCTGTAAAAGCCTTTTAATTTTGGATTGAAATTTTTTCCCAGCTCAGAATCTTCACAATTTGGCCAAACTGAGCATTCTTGATTTATCTGAAAATCACCTGGAAAAGGATGGAAATGAAGCTCTACATGAACTGAGTAAGAATAACAATTTAGCCAAAATCACATAGTTGAGTATATGTACTAGATAGTCAGAAACACGTATCTGGGCCCTGATGTTTTTTGGTCCGTGTGTGCCTTACTATACGTCCCTCAAGGGACACAGACCAATGACTTTGAGCTGCCAGTTTTCACACGCTCATCACACCTGAGGCTCCCAACTGCTTGCTTCATTCTAGGGGGCCAGTGTCTGAGACTAATTGATATTCAAAACAAATTTAAGGAGTTAATAAGATTTTTATTTTATTTTCTTAATGTTTATTTATTTTGGAGAAAGAGACAGAGTGGAAGCAGGGGAGGAGCAGAAAGAGAGGGAGTCACAGAATCTGAAGCAGGCTCTGAGCTGTCAGCACAGAGCCTGATGTGGGGCTCAAACTCACAAACCTGAGTTTGAAAGATCCTGACCTGACCCAAAGTCAAACACCTAACTGACTGAGTCACCCAGGCACCCCAATGATAAGATTTTTAAAGTGTGATAGTGATATTGTGATTACATTTTTTTTCTTTTTTTCTTTTTAAGAACTATATGGGGCACCTGAGTGGCTCAGTCGGTTAAGCGTCCACTTCAGCTCAGGTCATGATCTCAAGGTTCGTGAGTCTGAGCCCTGCACTGGGCTCTGCAGAGCCTGGAGCCTTCGTCAGATTCTGTCTCCCTTTCTCTCTGCCCCTCCCCCGCTCACACTCTGTCTCTCAACAATAAACATTAAAAAAATAAAAAATTAATTAATTAAATTAAATTTAAAAAAGAACTGTATTTACTGTCTGAGATTTGCTTTAAAATAATTCAGGAGAAAAAGAATTAGGTGAGGATGAAGGAAGCTTGTCCATAAACTGATGTTTGTTGAAGGTTGGCTTATTAGTACATATAGTTTCATTATACTATTCTGCATAATATTTGTATACTCTTGAGTACTTTCCACAAAAATAATAACCAAAATTCAAGTAGATTCTCATCACATCACCACACAATGAGTAGGCTGTAGAGATAAAGACTATTCCTTTTCCCACATCCCTTCATTCTTCATCAAGAAGAATCCATTGAGATGATTCAATTCCTGCATTGCTCTCTGGTTCTTGAAGTTGACAGGCTGTACATCCTGGAACAGCTGACTGTGCTCATGTTGCCCTGGTGGAGTGATGTACGAGTTAGTCTGACCAGGCTGTTGGAGCAACTGGAGGGGGCCCTGCGGCTCATCAAGCTTGGGCTGAAAAACTGGAGACTCACAGATGCAGAGATTAGAATTCTAGGTAGGTACATACATACAGAGCCAAGAGAAAAGAAGTGAGCTCTAACAAAGCTCTTAAGTTGGTTTTAAAAATTAATTAATTGTATTTATTTATTTACCTTCTCTTTTTGTTAAGATTTTATTTTTTAATGTTTATGTATTTATTTTGAGAGAGAGAGAGAGTGTGTGTGCCTAAGTCAGGGCAGGGGCAGAGAGAGAGGGAGGAGAGAGAGAATCCTAGGCTCCATGCTGTGAGTGCAGAGCCAGACGCAAGGCTTGATCCCATGAACCATGAAATCAGAATCTGAGCTGAAATCAAGTGTCAGATGTGTAACTGACTGAGCCACCCAGGTGCTCCAAGATTTTATTTTTAAGTAATGTCTACACCCAGTGTGGGGCTTGAGCTCACAACCCTTAGATCAAGAGTCACATTCTCTACCAACAGAGCCATCCAGGGGCCCCACCTCCTCTTTTTGTACAAGTATATTTAAAGAGCATTCAAGGAGTATTAATTAATCAAGAGATTAAGAAGTAAAATGATTTATGTTTCCGATTCTGTGTCTCCCTCTCTCTCTGCCCCTCCCCCCCATTCATGCTCTGTCTCTCTCTGTCCCAAAAATAAATAAACGTTGAAAAAAAAATAAAAAAAAAAAAAAAGAAGTAAAATGATTTAAACATTTTTAAACATTTATTATGAGAGAGAGACAGAGACAGAGAGAGGCAGAGAGTGAGGGAGACAGAGAGAATCCAAGCAGGCTCTGTGCTGTCAGAGAACCATGAGATCATGACCTGAGCTGACATCAAGAGTCAGGTGCTTAACCGACTGAGCCACCCAGGAGCCCCAAGGAGTAAAATGGTTTAAAACACTGGCCTGCCTTCAGGTTTTTAAGCATTAAAAAGTATTAAAGGAAAAACATTCCCATTACCTGAGAAGGTATATTATGTTTAGGAATTGCTCTTCCTACCCTTAACTGTCTGAAATTCAGCAATGCTCCTCCAGTTTGGGGAAATATTTTTAAGTTACCTGTTGGGTATTTAAAACATGTAAAGGTAGAGGCACCTGCATGGCTCAGTGGTTGGGCGTCTGACTCTAGATTTCTGCTCAGGTCGCCATCTATCGGTTCGTGGGATCAAACCCGTGCTTGAGATTCTCTCTCTGCCTCTCGCTCTGACCCTCTCCCATGCACCCATGTGCTCGTGCTGTCTCTCTCTCAAAGTAAATAAGCTTAAAAAAAATATAAAGGTAAATGCAACTTTATCTAAATGGGATCACTGAATATCTTTAAGCAATTGTGATATAATCCAGGAACAAATAGAGATATAGAAATGACTGAAGATTCCATTAACCTCAGGCAGTTGATGAAAGGTCTTCATTCTACCTGTGTGTTATTAATTTCTATGTAACAGATTACCCCCAAAAACAGTGTCTTAAAATAACTATAAATGTTATCTCACAATTTCTGTGGGTGAGGAAAGTGGTAACCGCGTGGTTCTGGCTTAGGCTCTGTCACGAGGTTGCAGTCCAGATGTTGGATGGGGCTGCCGGAGGATCTGCTTTCTGGGTGGCTCCCCAGTGGGTTGGCAGGTTGCCCAGAGGCCTCAGTTTCTCATCCCTGGACCTCTCCATAGGCTGCATGAGTGTTTTCACAGTGTGGCGGCTCACTTCCCTCAGAGCAAGAGATGTAAGAGAAAACCATTTAGAAGCTGCAATGTCTTTTATGAGCTGGCCTTGGAAGGTCATTTCTGCTGTATGCTGTTGGTTACTTGGGTCAGCCCTATCCACTGTGGGATGGGACAACACAGGGGAGAATATAATAGGATGTGAGGATCACTGGCCCCATCTTAACTGCTGACTACAATACCATCTAAGGCAACATTGGTGAAAGCAACCTTGACTTTATTTCTGTCACAGATTGTCTAGAATATATTTGTAGTGTACAAAATTATGAAATTTATGCTTTTAGCCATTTTAAGTGTGCAGTTCTGTGGTATTAAGGACATTCACATTTTTGAGCCACCACCGTCACATCCATCTCTAGAACTTTTTCATCTTCCTTGACTAAACCTCTGTACCCATTACAAAACTAACTCCCCACCTACTCCTGTATTTAAAACCTTTTCTCCTAGAGATGCATATGTCTCTAAGTGCTTAGGCTGCTCCAGGGTTTTAGCCTTCCCTAATGGTGCTTCAAATGCTGGATTTTTTTCTTCCCTTAATTCCTAACTCTAACTTTACTCACTGCTTTAACCCATCAAATCATGTAATTCTGGGTGTCATTCTTACAGATCCCTTCTCTATTCTGGGTGATTTTGGAGGCAGGTGGCTTCTGTGACAGGCTAATTAGTTAGCTAATAAATTATCCCTGTCAGGTAACTTCATACCTTAAACAAGTTGGAAAGGATATGTGTTTTTTTCTTCCAAATTTTTATTGAAATTCAAATGAGTTCATACATAGTGTAGCATTTGGGTCAGGAGTAGAATTTAGGGATTTGTCGCTTACATATAACACCCAGTGCTCATCACAAGTGTCCTTAATGCCCATCACCCACTTAGCTCATCCCTCCACCCATTTCCCCTCCAGCAGCCCTCAGTTTGTTCTCTATATGAAGAGTTTCTTATGGTTTGTCTCCCTATTTTTCCTTCCTTTCCTCTATGTTCATATTTTGTTTCTTAAATTCCACATGAGTAGAATCATACAGTATTTGCCTTTCTCTGACTAACTTATTTTGCTTAGCATAATATACTTTAGTGCCATACACATCATGGCAAATGGCAAGATTTCATTCTTTCTGAATGCCAAGTAATATTCCATGATAGGTATAGATATAGATAGAGAGAGAGATAGAGAGATAGATATTTGGCTATTGTTGACAGCACTGCTATAAACATTGGGTGCATATACCCCTTTGAATCAATATTTTTGTACCCTTTGGATAAATACCTAGTAGTGCAATTGCTGGGTCATAGGGTAGTTCTATTTTTAACTTTTATTTATTTATTATTTATTTATTTATTTATTTTTAATTTTTTTTTCAACGTTTATTTATTTTTGGGACAGAGAGAGACAGAGCATGAACGGGGGAGGGGCAGAGAGAGAGGGACACACAGAATCGGAAACAGGCTCCAGGCTCTGAGCCATCAGCCCAGAGCCTGACGCGGGGCTCGAACTCGCAGACCGCGAGATCGTGACCTGGCTGAAGTCGGACGCTTATCCAACTGCGCCACCCAGGCGCCCCTATTTTTAACTTTTTGAAGAATCTCCTTACTGTTCTCCAGAGTGGCTGCACCAGTTTGCATTCCCACCAATAGTGTAAGAGGGTTCCCCTTTCTCCACAAGGGATGTGTCTTTTTCAGGCCACTGGAAAGTGTGTAGAATTAGAATCATTTGTTTGGGAGGCATTTTTAGGTAGAGGCCTTTTAGCATCTTTCACATATTTAAGTAGTTAGCTGCCTGATTTGCCCACTTCTCAGGCTGGCCAGTGAGACCAGAGAAAGAGACTGTACATTTAATTAAGTAAGAACTGAGCTAGGCAGTAATTTGCCACTTGACTTTAGTTGCCCAGGGCCTTATAGCCTCCACATGTAAATGAGAAAAATAAGAGTAACAAAAGGCAGCTGGCTCTTGGAAATTGAGCTGTAACAATGTACCCTCAAATGCAAGTAAAAAAAAAAAAAAGTATAAAATGAACACCTCAAGAGCAGTAACTACTTTATTCTCAAAGTGTTTTAAAGAAGAACTTGTGGAATTATCATTACACCCCTAATAACAGATAACATTATCCCTGTTTTATAAAAAGGCAGAGACATAAGGTAGTCATACTAAAGCAGGGAAAGAAAGGGTTGCAGACAGAAGAGCAAGAGTTGAAGATGTGGGGAGACAGTGTGGCTGCTGGTCCCTACCCTAGTCCCCTCCAGACATTTCTTTCACCTCCCACAAGTAGGAAAAGCAGTCTGCTTGTGCTTGAGCCATAAGCTGGAGTGAAAACCAAGTATTCTCTGCCTTTGGTCTCTCCCAGGTGATGAGGCTGCTATCTAGAGGCTCCATCTTTGTGAAATGGTGAGTGCCCTGCTTTTGGGGTCAGATCTGCCCACCCTTTCCACTTGATAGATGGATGGCCTGTAGCAACTAAAAGTTTCTGAGCCTCGGTCTGCTCATCTGTCAAGTGAGAGTCACTGTAATACCAACCATATTAGCAGTTACTGTGCCACTCAGTTATAAAACTAATGTATATAAAGTAAGAAGTTCAACATTGACCCATTGTCTATGTTCAATAAACGGTACCGTGATCATTTTCCTCGGTGGACTTCAAGATACTAGGCTTATCTTCCTTTTTTAAAAAAAGCTTCCTCAGCCTGCAAAACAAATAAAATTTATCAAAATAAACCCTGCTTGCTTCATGTATAAGACCATTCACAATGGAACCTCAACTTATCTTCCTCTTCACCTTCATCTTCTGCCATGCCTCCCTACTTACATGAGGTTCCATCCTCACAGACTTCTGTTGTTCCCCAAAAGTGCCTTTGTACACGCACTTTCTCCAGAACATCCTTTCCCTTCTCTAACAGTCCCTGTAAGACGTAACTGAAATATCTCCTCCTTGGTCACATACTCTTCCTATGCTCTCTCTTCTGCCATATGTAACTTGGATGTCTGCATTAAGCCTCTTGTCCAGGGGCGCCTGGGTGGCGCAGTCGGTTAAGCGTCTGACTTCAGCCAGGTCACGATCTTGCGGTCCGGGAGTTCGAGCCCCGCGTCGGGCTCTGGGCTGATGGCTCAGAGCCTGGAGCCTGTTTCCGATTCTGTGTCTCCCTCTCTCTCTGCCCCTCCCCTGTTCACGCTCTGTCTCTCTCTGTCCCAAAAATAAATAAAAGTTGAAAAAAAAAATTAAAAAAAAAAAAAAAAAAAAAAAGCCTCTTGTCCAGAGTCTTTTAAACTGTTTTTGATTATGACCCACAGTTAAAAAATACATTTTATCTTATGATCTAACATACACATACATACACATTAAAAAAGTTTCACAGAAAGTGATTATCTTATGCCATGTGTGACACAAGCTGTTATTTTCTATTCTTTCTGTTCTGTTTCACTTAAAATAGATGCTGATTGCAACCCATTAAATTTATTTCACACTCCTCTAAAGGAGGGGACACCCTGAAGCTTACAAAAAACTCTGCCCTAATACATATCCTGCCCAGGATGTCAGCCTAGATCCAGGGCTTCTGTTTCCATGTCACTTTGGCTGTCTCTACTCCCATGTGTCTAGATCTGTGTCACCTAGCCTTCTGCAGAGGTTCCTTTCCCTCTTTTCCAAGAGACTTGGACAGGGAGAACAGTCACTTGTCATTTTCTATAAGAAGGGCCCAGGATAATTACAGATATAGCAAATATACTGAGCGCTTGTGGGTAATTGTGATAGTTCTTAGCAGCAGATTATGTTAAATGTAATATTGGTGCTTCCATACTCTCAGAGATATTTAACCAATTCTGTCAATTCAGGTTCCAAGTGGCACTCAATTGCCTTGCCGTCTCCCATCTCCATCTCTCATAGTCCCCTATGAAGCTGCCATAGTCCCCAGTATTATCAGTCAATTTAGGCATTAACATTTAATGATGGGTATGTGTGACAGATGCAATAGTGAAATGAAGAAAGTGCAATGAGAGAGAGAGAGAGAGTCTCTAACTGAAGAAAGACGATCTAATGAGATGGAGGGAGAAAATGAGATGTGGATGTGAGGTATGAAATTAGATACAGTAGTTGGAATGTACTTTCCTGGAAAAATTCTAAGCCTGGGTTGTCCCTATATTTCAACTTTTTCTGTACACATACTCAGGATATTGGGGAATATCACACAATTTGGCAGATAGGTATGCTATAATTTCATCAAAAACATTTAGAAGTGAATGGCAAGAAAACACCACCAAAACTTGTGGCATGCAGCAAAAGCAGGGCTTGAATAAAATTCTCATAACCTTAACTCTTTATATGAGAGAAGACCAAAATTAGTAAGTTTCTGATTTAAGAAGCCAGAAAAACATCAGAGTAAACCCAAAATCATAAATATAAGTCAATGAAACAGAAAATAAAAATACACTAAGCAAGATTAATAAAGCTTGAAGTTGGTTCTTTAATAAGAGTAACAAAATAAATAAAAGTCAAGCAAGACTGGGACACCTGCTGGCTCAGTCAGTAGAGCAGGAGACTCTATTTTTGGTTTTCAATGTTTATTTATTTTTGAGAGAGAGAGAGAGAGAGAGAGAGAGAGAGAGAGAGAGAGTGGGGGAGGGGCAGAGAGAGAGAGGGAGACACAGGATCTGAAGCAGGCTCCAGGCTCTGAGCTGTCAGCACAGAGCCTGACGTGGGGTTCAAACCCACGAACCGTGAGATCATAACCTGAGCCGAAGTCAGACACTTAACCAACTGAGCCACCCAGGTGCCCCAGAGCAGGAGACTCTTGACCTCGGGGTTGTGAGGTCAAGCCCCATATAGAGCTTACTTAAAAAAAAAAAAAAGTCAAGCAAGACTGAGAAAGAGAAGATTGAGCGACATAAATAATTTCATTAGTCAAAATAGAGACAGGCACATGTAGTAGTAGCTTTATTCATTATCACCAAAAACTGGAAGCAACTGAGATGTCCTTCAATGGTGAATAAACAAACTGTGGTCCAGCCATACAATAGTGTATTATTCAGTGGTAAGAAGATATGAGCAAGAACCCATGAGAAGCCAAAGAAGAAACTTAAATACATAGGGCTAAGTAAGAGAAACGAGTCTGAAGAGGCTACATAACATATGAAACCAACTGCATGACATTTTGGACAAGCACAGCAAAAAGTTCAGTGACTGTGGATGTTCACCTAAAGAAAATGAAAAGACTGATTTGTAAAGATACATACACCTCTGTGTTTATTGTAGCATTATTTATAATAGCCAAGGTATGGAAGACACCTAAAAGTCCACTGAAAGGTGAATAGGTAAAGATGTGGTATGTATAGACAGTGGAATATTACCCAAACATAAAAAAGAATGAAATCTTATCATTCACAACAATATGGATGGACCTAGAGGGTATTATGCTAACTGAAATAAGTCAGAGAAAGGCAAATACCCTATGATCTAAAATCTAACAAATAAAACAAATAAACAAACAACAACAATAGAAACAGTCATAGATACAGAGAACTGGTGATTACCAGAGGGAGAAGGTGGCAGGATGGGTGAAATAGGTGAAGGGGACTTAGAAGTACAAACTTTCAGTTATACAATGCAAATTCTGAATTCAGAATGTTAATAATTTATTTAAAAGAAATATGGAGAAGAAAAGCTTCAAAATTAGAGCATGCTGCCTGTCAAGAATTTGCATTGTATAACTCAAAGTCATGGAGATGAAAAGTATAACCTAGGGAGCACAGGGAATATAGTCAATAATAACTGACCAATGGGAACCACTTTTATCATGATGAGCATTGCATAATGTATGTAATTGTCAAATCACTGTGTTGTACACCTGAAACTAACATAATATTATATGTCAGCTATACTTCAAGTTTAAAACAAAGTTCAGGGGTTTCTAGGAGCTCAGATGAAAGGGAAGAAGAACCAGAAAATCACTTAGGGGGCCCCTGGCTGGCTTAGTCAGAAGAACATGTGACTCTTGATCTCAGGGCCATGAGTTCGAGCCCCACGCTGGGTATAGAGATTACTAAAAAAAAACAAAACAAAAATCAACTTAAAAACAATCACTTAGTAGGTCTGAGAAACCTGATGATGGAATGAGGAATCCAAAACACTCTAACTGTATTACAAAGTGTGAATCAACCTCACTAGGGGATAAAGGACAAAGATGCTGTCATAAATAACTTAGGAAATGAGTGGTCTGTAAAACTAAAGGCAAAATAAACTGCACATAAGCACTGTACTCTAATTTATAAAGTTATATTCAGTTGGAGTATAGATTATTTTGATACTGCTATATACATTTACACTGGAATAATTAAGTAAATGGATGGCAGATGGTGGGACCCAGGGTTTTCATTGCTGTGGTAGGAATCTACAGCAAGAGAAGAAGGCTAGTATAATCCATGTGGGTATGGATTAGAATTGGAGACATCAGTATGGACTCATTTCATGTTTACCTTAATATATATGGTTACATCTAGAAAAAATATACATAGCATACTGTGAAATAATAGAAAATAAATATTGGTCTCTGCCCCCAGTTCCTGGTACAATGCCTGAAACCTCTGTAACTTCCTAAGTGATAACACTCTGGGTGGGCTCCTGGATGGCTCACCAGAAAGACCAAGCCATGATTAGAAGCTTGCAATTTTCATGTCCACCCGTCATCCTCCAAAGAATAGAGAGGGGCTAGAAACCGAGTTAACAATTTATCATGCCTGTAGATAGTGACTTTCTCAGTGATAGTTAGCAAAGGGAGAAGAGTAGCTTTACAGATGATAAACTGAACATAAAGTCCCAACAGTACAGGATTAAGGAAGCTTCCAGGTTGGCAAACAAAGCCACACTGGGAGGGTAATGCACCTCAGACTCCATGGGGACAGAAGTTCTTGTGCTCAGGATCCTCCGAGACCTTGCCCTATGTATCTCTTCATCTGGCTGTTCATCTGTATCCTTTGCATATTCTTTAATAAACTGGTAAATATAAGTGTTTCCTGGAGTTCTAGTGTTTCCTGTAGTCGCTCTAGCAAATTAACCAAACATGAGGAGGAGCATATGGGAACCTCCAATTTGTAGCTTAAGCAGACAGAAGCTGTGGATAACCTGGGGACCTACTACTTGTGATTGGCATCTGAAGTGGGATGGAAGCAGTCTTGTGGGACTGAGCCCTTAACCTGTGGGACCTGACACTCCTTCCAGGTAGACAGTGCTAGAATCGAGTTAACTTGTAGGACACCCACCTGGTGTTGCACAGAATTTCCTGGTGGGGAGAAAAGCCTCCACACATTTGACGACCAGAAATGTCTGAAGTGTTCTGTATGCACAGTAAAGGAGACACACAGGAAGGAAACTGGAAGTAGAATGAATTGAGTTTTTGTTACACATATACATACACATATTCTTTGCTCTGTCAGCTGAGAGGGCCTAGAAGCAATGATACCTCAGAAGCCATAAGCACTCCTTGTACCCAGATCTTGAAATCTAATACCATTCTCTAATAAAAGGAACCAGGGCACTTTGACAAAATGGGTGATTCTAGGACTAGGGCAGGAAATGTATAAGCCTAGAGCATCCTGTAGTGTGAGAAAAGTATGGAAGTGCTCAAAACATAGAAACAAAAAACAAACAACAAAAACCACCCACAGTAACAGGAGGAAGTCAAAGTGACACAGAAACCAACTAAAAGTGCTCATAGTAGTTAAAGCTGGAACTGAAACAATAAAATAAAGTAGAATTGGATGATATCCCAAAGCATAAAATATCCATGAGTCCATAGTGACATAAATAAATTACTGAATAAATAAATAAATGGGGGAGGAGATAAATCTCTCATGCAGAACTGCAAGTAATTATGTAGATAACTTTGCCCACAAGAAAGTGGAGTATAACTCCCACTGCTTAAGTGCAGACTGCACATAGGGACTTCCTCAGTGACAGTATACAATGGGGAGAAGAAGAGTAGCTTTACAGAGGATAAACTGACCACCACCTTACCCATATGATCAAGGTGAATCTTAGCAGTGACAAATCATGCTGACAGCATGCACCCTGGACATGCTATAATAAAAATGGTACTCTATGCTTCTGTGATCTTCCTCCCCAAATGCATAACCCCAATCTAATCATGAGAAAAACATCAGACAACTCCTACAAAATACCAAAAGTCCTCAAAACTGTCAAGGTAATAAAAAACGAGGGTCTGAGAAATTGTCACAAGACAAGAAGTTCTATGAAGAACCTAAGGAGACATGATGATTAAAGGTAATGAGAAATCCTGGATGGGATCTTGGAACAGAAAAAAAGACACTGGTAAAAACTAAAGAAATCTCAATACACTATCGACATAAGTATCAATACTGGCTTATTGATTATAACAGATATGCTAAGATAATACAAAATTTAAAAAATAGGAGAAGCTGAGTGTGGAGTGTATGGGAATTCTGTGTACGGCTTGCAATTTTTCTATAAATCTAAAACTGTTCTAAAAAAGTAAAGTTTGTTTAAAAAATCAAAGGCATTGGGGCACCTGGGTGGCTCAGTTGGTTGAGTGTCTGACTTTACCTCAGGTCATGATCTCATAGTTTGTGAGTTTGTGAGACAGGCTGCTGTCAGCCTGTCAGTGCAGAGCTCACTTCAGATCCTCTGTCCTCCTCTCTCTGCCCCTCCCCTGCTTGTGTTATACACATACACACACACACAAAGGCAAAAAAGGAGTCATAATTATAGATAACTCAGAGATTTAAAAGATATGGAAACCCATCAACTATGACACAAACAAATTTGAAAGCTTAGACAAGGAAGACATGTTTTAGAAAAATATAATTTACCAAACTGTTTCAAGAATCAGGAGAAAATCTAAATAATCCATAGATATAATATAAATGGAAGATATAATTAAACTTTTTTCCATAAAGAGAAAAACTAACCTGCGAGGCATTTTTTGGCTAGTTTCACTATTAGAGAATCCTCAAAGTAGTAACTGTTACAGGAAAGATCAACTGGCGGAAGCTAAAATCAGTGGGCAAAACTTCGAGGAGAAAAAGGTTATTAGTATCTCACCTATGATATTTATCAATTAAAAAGGGGAAAATTACAAATTTACAATAGAAAGCCTGGCACACCCCACTTTAAACAAGAGATAGATTGAAAGACATCCCATGGTCCTGGAGTAGAAGACATTATACTGCCAAGATGGCAATACTCCCCAAATTGATATACAGGTTCAGTGTGATCCCTATCAAAATCTCGGCTGGCTTCTTTCCCAGAAAGTGACAAATTAATCTTAAAATTCATATGAATACTCAAGGAACCCAGAATAGCCAAAACAATCTTGAAAAGTAGAACAAAACTCAAATACATACTATTCCCAATTTTAAAACTTACTACAAAGCTACAGTAATTAAGACTGTGTGGTACTGGAATAAGGATAGATATATCCATTGAATAACCACAGGCAAGAGAATGATTTTGGACTCCTACCTCATACCATACAAAAAAATTAACTCAAAATGCATCAAAGATCTAAAGGTAAGAGCTGAAACTATAAAAAATTCTGAAGAAAATCTAGGAGTAAATTGTCATGACTTCAGGTTAGGCAAAGTCTTTAGATAGGACATCCAAACACAAGTAAGAAAAAAATAAATAAACTGGACTTCATCAAGATCACAAACTATTGTGCTTTAAAGGGCATCATCTAGAAAGTGAAAAAAGAACCCACAGAATGGCAGAAAAACTTTGCAAATGATTATTTTCTATATTATTGTGTAAAATATATAAAGAACTCTTATGACTCATTGATAAAAAGACAACTCAATTTTTAAAATGTTTGTTTGTTTGTTTAGAGAGACAGAGCACAAGCAGGGGAGGGGCAAAGAGGGAGAGAGAGAATCCCAAGCAGGCTCTGTGCCATCAGGGCAGAGTCTGATGTGGGGCTTGAATGCACAAACCATGAGATCATGACCTGAGCCAAAATCAAGAGTCAGATGCTTAACTGACTGAGCCACCCAGGTGCCCCAAGTAACTCAATTTTTAAAACAGGCAACAGATCTGAATAGACGTTTCTCCAAAGAAGATATATAAACCGTCAATGAGCCAGAAAGGATGCTCAAAATCATCAGCCATCATGGAAATGCAAATCAAAGCCATGATGAAATCCTTCTCATCCACTTAGGAAAACATTCTGGCTTTAAATTACTCTGTTAAGTTCCTGTGAGTTGGTAAGATCTGTTCTCCTGCTAGTAGAGAAGGAGAAAAGCTACTCTTTAGGGAAGGAGCCTTATACAGAGACACAAGTGGCAACCAGTATTTTGGCTGAGTGCATGCTATGCTGGGAAGCACATGAAAAAAGGGGAGGAGCCTGAATGGATATGAATATGAAGTTCAAGACAGCAGGGAGAAAGCTGCTTACAAGGAATAAAGAAGGGCTCCTTAGGGGAAGGAGGAAGAGAGGAGAAAGTGATGCCCTATGTATGAGTTAGGCTGGGCATAGGCTTAAGCTGGTATAACTAGAGACCCACCTACACCATGGCTTACAGAACACAGAATTTTATTTCCCTCTTCTGTTAATAGTCCCAAAGTGAGAAGTCTAGGCAGGTGGGTGTTGTTTTGTGCAATCTTTCAGACCCAGAAACCTACTTTTTTTGACTCCTCTATTCCTTAGAGTTTGACTTTGACTTCATGGCTAGGATGTCCACCTTCTCTTTGTAGGAGTGCCCTATTCTGTAAGGAATGGAAGAAGTTCCTGAAGAGCCTAGGGTGCATTAAAAAAAAAAAAAAAAGGCAATCCCAAAGATCCAAATCTTGAGATACTGAAAGGGTCTCACTTAATCTTACGATTAGGAACATTCCATACCCAAAGAAACAACAGTTAGTATTTGCTTCTCAAGAAGAGGAAATGACTTAAGATTGAAGTCTGACTCTAGTTTTGAAACCAGTGACAAATATTTAATAACATCTCTCATACCTCATTTTTTTTTTTTTAATTTGAGAGAAAGAGAGAGAACACAAGTGTGGGAGAGGGGCAGAGGGAGGCAAAGAGAGAATCTTAAAAGCAGGCTCCATGCTCAGGGTGGAGCCCAATGCAGGGCTTAATCCCATGACCCTGGGATCACGACTTGAGCTGAAGTCAAGAGTCGGATGCTTAACTGACTGAACCACCCAGGTGACCCTCACACTTTAATTTTAAAGCAATTTTCCATTTCCTGGAAGAATCAGGAAAAGTAAAAAAATATGTAATTCATTTATATTGGTTTGCTATATTGCTACTAATTACTATCTATCAGATTCCCTTACACTTTAGGACAAATATAACTTGTAAACATAATGGAACAGATTCATAATCACTGCCCTATCTATAGAGAATTCTAATTTCTTTCTGAAGCAAAGGATTGGTTCAAACAGCCATTTCTCTTAAAAAATTATTTCACTTCTAACATACTTACTTCTATTTTTTCACCCAGGTGCATTCTTTGAAAAGAAACCTCTGAAAAACTTCCAGCAGCTGGATTTGGCAGGAAATTGTGTGAGCAGTGATGGATGGCTTGGCTTCATGAACGTATTTCAGAATCTTAAGCAATTAGTTTTTTTTGACTTCAGTACTACAAGATTTTTACCTGATGCAGCATTAGTCAGAAAACTTGGCCATGTGTTATCTAAGTTAACTTTTTTGCAAGAAGGTAGGCTTGTTGGGTGGCAGTTTGATGATGATGATATTAGTGTTATTAAAGGTGCTTTTAAACTAGTAACTTAAATAAAAGTCACCTTAAGCCCATGAATGCTCTGGGGACCCCATTACTTTCAGCCTGGTGACCTAAAAATCTTTGCTCATCCAGTGCAAGAGTCTGAATGTATATGACAACCCATTATATAGCCTAAAAATTATTCTTCTTGGGGGGCCTAGGTGGCTTAGTCGGTTAAGTGTCTGACTCTTGATTTTGGCTCAGGTCATGATTTCATGGTTCGTGAAATCAAGCCCTGCACTGGCCTCAGTGCTGAATGTGCAGCCTGCTTGGGATTCTCTCCCTCTCTCTCTGCCCCTCCCTGCTACCACTTTCTCTCTCTCTCAAAATAAACATTAAAACAAAAATTATCCTTCTCAACAGTGTCTGCCTAACTTGCTCTTTCCAAACTTTGTCTTCCTCTCCTGGTATCAGGATGATGTGTAACATCATGACCTCTGTAGCTGGCCTCGTCCATGGAAATTTGCTTCCTTAGTTTCATTATTCAAAAAAAAAAAAAAAAAGCAAAAAAAAAAAAAGCAAGAGGATAAAAGGAGAATGCCAAGAAAATGAGGCAAAGAAGAGGAGCAAGTGGGGGGCAGTTGGACAACATGAGCTATTCTGTGTCTCATCACAAGTAGGATTACCATGTAGTTGAAGTGATATCATTTATCCTTGTATTCCCGTTGGTCTTGGGAATAGGTCACAAAAATTGATACACTGTATGCGTATTTACTTAGTACAGTGCCTGGCACATACTGGATACTCAGCAAGTATTTGCTGAACTAAATTAAATTACCAATAAATTGCTATTGAATAAAAAACAAGCCAAAATTATTTAAGATCAGAGAGAAAACTCTATGTACGTTCTTTATTCAAACAGTGTGATTCAAACAATTTGGGATGTAAAAAGCATTTTCTCATATAAGCAGATTAGACTCCCAAAGAGATCAGCAGTCTTTAGTCAAGCAAAAAACTGGCAGTTCACAAGCAGCTTAATCAGAGGCTTGATATTCAGGACCTCCCCATTTGCTTATACATGTATGTATTTCCAGCTGTTATCTTTATAGATTAAGGAAGAAAGAAAAATGTACCCCATTCTTTTGTACCCGAGGAAGCTAAAGGTACCCTGTCCTAAACTTTTCGCCAATACCACCCAAAATAATCCTTCCCCACAAAGAAAGAAGTCCAAGAAAAATCTGTTTAATCTTAACAGATTTAAGTCCAGTGTGAAATAAACAAAAACCTAAATGGTGTTTTACCTGCAGTTCACCTTCTATACTCATGGCACCTCAAATTAATGGCTTGGGTGTTGGTGTAGGTGTAGCATACTTGGCCTGTATGCTGAGGTAGTCACTGGAAGGAAATTTAGAGCTGACAGTTTACAGATTAACTAATCCATTCCCATCCCGACTTTATAGATGATAAAGCAGAGAGAAGTTAAATGACTTGCCCACAGTAACAAAATACTTACATAATGGCAGCGTCAGGATCAGAATCCAAATCTCCTGACTTCTAGTCCAGTGTTTTTCCATTACAGTATGGCGTTTTCTGAGACGGGGTTAATTACACTCCATAGAACTTGCTCTTAATCACAAACAATGGGCCAAATATTCAATTCAAACTTCCTTGTTTGGCTTCAAGTGACTCTGGCAAGATTTACCAGCAAGGCTATTGCCCATAGTCCTAGGTTGGCCAAGTTTCTTGTTTTCATATCCAGAATCTGGCCAGAGCTTGGCAAATAAGACTTCTTTATATAATCATGAATGGACCAATGTCACCTATAGCAGTTGGCATTAGTGAATTTCAGGAAGTAGAGCCAATTCCTCCAAAACCCACAGCAAACTTCTTAAACAGTGCAGGTGGGTATCAAAGCACCTTTGGTGGGACAACTACACAGGTGTTGCCTCTGAATGGGTGATGAGGAAACAGGCATTTAACTTCATGCAGAATTGTGTTCTGTACACTTTAAAAATCCCATGAGAATGGAGAAGACATGCAGCGGTGGGGGGGGGGGGCAGCACATACCTCTTAATCATCACTCAGTACATGGCAGTTCTTCAGATTTCATACGTGACCCACTTAGATGAGGTCAATGGAGGAAAAATCACCCTGTAATAGTAGACCAATAATAGGTATACTAATAGTTGGAGAACATAAGACAAAGGACAAGGAACAGATTGCCTTATTACATTTACAAAATTTCATTTTTCCCAGAAGTCAAGGTAGTGTGGGCTCTCTTTCTTCAGCAGGTCAAATGCCTGAACAGGGTTGCGGATGTTAAAGACAATGACAAACTCCTCACCAAGCAAAAGTTGGGACATGGCCACTTATTACAGGATGACTATAACTCTGCTTGACAAAGATGGCTTCTTGGATGTTATTCCACTGTGAAATCAGATTTGGAAGTGCTGCTCATATTTAAAAGAGGATGAGATGATTGAAGCAACTTGCAAATTCTACAAAAACAAAAATCTTCTCTACATAGCTGGCTGATGGTTGGAAAAATCATAAATCTCCAGGAGTACTAGATTCCAGAAAAGTCGAATCCACTCTCAAAATACCTTTTTAAATCTCTAATTACAAAACTCATGATTAAATTTAAAAAATTACCTCAGGTAATTTGTGACTGCTGCTTGTGATACTTTTTATAAGTAATACTGACCATGTTGGCAAGTCCTTAACATCCGCATTTGGAAAATAATCAAAAAACAAGATAATCCACATGATTCTCACACTTCATCACAGTTAACAATTTATGATTTTGACAAAGCAAAACAAAATAAGTTGGAAATTGCCTGTTACAGATATAACAATACTGTACTCTATAACGTAGGATCTATTATGTTTTGGTAAAATTATATAATGTTAACTCAAATTGTTTATCCAACTTTGAAAAGATATCAAATCCCACATTATGCATGGAATTGTATATATTTTGGTAATATATCTGATATATTTTGTTAATAAAGTGAGAGAGTAAAGTCAACCAATGGAAAGGTGACAAAAAAGATAAATTCCATCATTATGTCAGTACTTTGGGGGTTTGTTTTTGTTTCATTATATCAATTTGATTATATGTTATATAGAAAACTGGATTCCTTCACTGCACATTACCAAAGGATTTGGTATTCATTTAACCAAAATAAAACACTTTGAGAACCACAGACTATTTATAAGTGTACTGAAATATTTTAATGAAAAAACTAAAAAATTTTTGATAATTAAAAATTTCAAATTATGCTAGACAGAATATGCTTTAAAATTTTTGATAAAAACTTTTTCTTTCTTTTGCAAGACATAAATCAAGAGGACCTCAAAAAAAATGTAGCAATTAAGTTTGGAAAACTATAAAAGAGACTTTTACTTTCAGAATGGATGTTTTTTTCCATTCTTAAAATGTATGTCATTATTCAAGAAGCATGTTTATAAATTTCATTGAAGAAAATATTATACTTTTAATAATGTGACAGATTTGCTCCATCAAGTGGTTCTCTTATAATGTCTATCACACTGCAATCAACTACAAAAGCAAATAACAAAATTTAAATTCAGAGAAACACGCTTTCTAAAGGAAGCCTAAATTTCAAACCCTATAACATTTAGAAGGTTCTCACAGCCCCAAATACATTTACAAAAAGGTACTTTCATCAGTTTCATGTAATGTGAACAAACCTACTATTCTCTATCATTTAGAGTAAACGATTGAACAGTCGGTGCACAGCTGGATTAGTAAATAAAATGGAATCAAGGAGTCAATGTTCCTCATAAAAATAAGTTAGATTGCAGTACATCATGGTCTTGGTTGTCCAGTTCTATTGTTAGCTCCGTATCTACTTGGCATATTTGTAAAACCAGTCCTGAATCCTTGGGTTACTCCAATTCCTGGAACTCCAAGTCCTTGATTAAGCAAGCTACTACTGTAAGGTGTGTGTCCATGATTAAGACCCAAACCAGAAGGTCTTGTTTGGGTGTTGAGTAGAATGACTGGGCTCACGTTTTTTCCAGGGGTGTTAAATGAAAATTCTGGAGGTGGACTACTAGGTTTAGCTGGAGTCGATGTAACAGGGTTTGAATCATCAGTACCCTTTAAAGGAGGCATTGGAATTATGTGATGATCTGAAAAGTTTAGGACATTGGCTGCAACAGGCCCAGACAGTAAGGCAGGTCTAATCCAATCATCCTTGAAAATTTGAACGGTCAAAGTAGACACTAGAGTGTACAGCCTGTTGGTCACATGAGCAAGAACCATTTGTTCATTTGCATCCCGTCGAATTCTTACATGCACTGATCCGGCCTAAAAGGGGAAAAATCATAAGAAAGAGATAGTTAAAATTATACCATTGAAAATTCCCCTAGAAATAAATATTTTATTTATGATTTGGCTGTAACTGTACTTGGTGTTTTCTTTTAAACAAGAGAAAGTATCATGTGTTGATATTCCTTGAAGACTACTCAGCAGTGACTGTCAATGTGGAGAGTTGATAAAAATTATGTGACTAAATAAAATGTGTCTTTTTAAAATATATGAAAAAAATATATATGTGGGAGGAAGACAGGCATGTTATAGCCTAATGCAGAATATAACGTATATAGAAAATGCAATGGAAGAGCAGAAAAAAGAGCTGCTAATTTAAATTAAGGAAGATTTGTAAAGAAGATGGCATTTGATCCAGGGTTGATGGTGAAATGTAATTTCCAAAAGTGGAGACAGATATTCTAAGCTGAGAGAACAGCAATTAAAATGCATGGCATGTTTGGACAGAATAAGCAATATTACTAATATATAAACAAGTACAAATATTTCAGGGGGCAGAAAAATAATGAAAGAGAAAAGAAAAGAAAGAAGGATGGAAAAAAAGAAAGAAAAACAGGTAGTAAGGTTAAAAGAAAGGCTAGCAGAGAACTCTAAAAATCATGATATGGAGTTTAATAGTAGCAATCAATCAGAAATAAAGTTCAGAAAAAGTGTACGTATGAATGATTGGTAATTAGGTAAAAAATGACTGCAACACTCTAGGTTAGAAATGAAGAGGGCAGGACAGGACAAATATAATGGGATCAGAAAGGGACAGATGGATTCATGAGTTTCCCTGGGTTAGATGTGGGGGGACTTGATACCCAATTGGATGTAGTGGATGAGGGAGATGGACTGACTCATCAAAGATGATCTCAAGGTTTCTAGCCTGGGTTACTATGAGGATAGAGAAGCCCAGGCTTTACAATGATGGCTAGAAGTCTGTTTATTGAAAAGATATTTATCATACGTTATGTTTTTAAATGATTCTATTTTGTTTAAAACATACACAGAGAGAAAAATAGCCAAGAGTGACAACACTTATCTCTAGATAGAATTATTAAAGGTTTTTTGTTCGCTTCTCTTTGACTTAGTTACAATTTTTCTAAGAATCAGGTACCATTTGCATGATGAAACTTAAGTAAAAATAAATAGTAAGTAAAATGAAACAAAATGTCCAGCAGACTCAATGCTGATTTCTAGATAAACTCAGATTTTCAAGATAAAAAACTATAACGAAGAATAAGTTTCACATAAATTAGTCAAATACAAGTAGTTGTTTTATTTACAATGTGTCTGAATCTATGACTTTAACAGTAGTGCCTGTCGATCATAAGATGGAGAAAATATCTATAATGCTTGAATTTGACTTCTAGTTTATTATGAAAGACAAGGCATGTTTAGAAATGCAGTCACCTTTGATTTCTTCCTTTTCTTGGCCACTACCATCTCACAGTTATCACTAGACAAAACTATAAAAGACACCGTAACCTCTTCCAGTCTGCTACGGAAATTAAAGTGATTAAAATAAATGAAAACCATTTCTGAGCAGGAGCTTGAACAGAGTCTGCTGTGACTATGGTGTTTGCATTAATTTATGGCTTTTGGGACAACTACTCTTGGAGCTCAAAAGCTTGTTTTATTTTTCCTTAGTCTTAATTAGGTACTACCTGGGGGTAGTGGTTAGATGGCCATGTTCTGAACAGCTGGGTAACTTAATTCTTTGTGTGGATACGCCACCCAGCTAAATAAACACTTACCTTCTATGTTATTAAGATCAGTAAAATTAAAAGAATGATTAAAAACAAACTGTGTTCCTGAAGGAATTACATTCCTAAAGGAATGTAAATTGGTATAGCCATTTTTGGAAAGTAATTGGCTGCATCAAAAGCCATGAAAATGTGGATATCCTTTTTTTAAAAAAAATTTTATTTTTAACTAATCTCTACACCCAATGTGGGGCTCGAACTCACAACCCCAAGTTCAAGAGTCACATGCAATACTGACTGAGCCAGCTAGGCACCCCAGTGTGAATATCCTTTGACTCACAAAAACCACTTCTAAAAATTAGTCTTAAGGAATAATCACAAGTATGTGCAAAGATGATTCCACAAAAATGTTCATCCTAGCTCTGTTTATAAGGGAAAAATGGAATGCCATTAAGGGAGTGATTAAGTAAATGATGGCATATTCAAATAATGTAAAACTGCAGCCATTAAAAATTATGTTGGGATTCTTCAAAGACAGCAGTAATGGTGGCACTTTTTGGAAATTCCCCCAAATATGCCCAGAAAAACCGAAATTAAGACATCAACCCCAAAAACCTATGGACATCTATTAAGAAACTAGATAACATGGTTTTCCCAAGAAATCCTAATCACCCTAATCCTAAGGTGTGAGACCTGCAAGGTATCCGCACCTATGAAGGAGGAAGCAACAGGATATCTGATGGACCTAAAAACCTCAAAGCAGCTAACCTGTACTCAATGGAAATCTAGGGCAGCAAATTTGAGAAAGGCAGCTGGGAAACTGGGAGGGGATTTGCACATTTCAATAGTGGGTGAGTACACTGAGATGGCCGTAAGATCTGAAGAGCTGGAGCAGCCTAAGCCTTGTGAGCTCTCCAAAGTAAGCAAGCAAGCTCCCTGCCAGTAGAAAGCCCCACATTAAGAAGAAACAACTGGGAACAGAATCCAAATTGAGCAACACACCAGAAACAAGAGATAACAAAGAGCAGATACAAATGGCAGGAAAAGACCCAGGAGAAAGAAAAAACTTTCACTTCACACACTCAATCAGAAGAGGGAGCTTTAGAACCATAAATTCAAACACACTACCCTAACCACTCCTTATTTTAAAATTCAGGAAAACAATTTTGCATAAAAAGGAGAAACAGAAAAGGACTGATTCCAAATCGCACACAAAGCTATTGTAAGAAAAAAATAGATTACAAAGGATTGCCCAAAAGAGTCACCTATAAAACACATGAGAACTATGACCTACTTTTTCAAAAGAAGCTGAAAGACATGAAACACATAAAACAGTATCAATCAGCATTCAAAAACCTCAAAAATGAGGGGCCCTAGGTGGATCAGTTGGTTAAACGTCCAACTTCAGCTCAGGTCATGATCTCACAGCTCCTGAGTTCAAGCCCCACGTTGAGCTCTGTGCTGACAGCTCAGAGCCTGAAGCCTGCTTCGGGTCCTGTGTCTTCTCTCTCTGCCCCTCCCCTGCTCGCACTATCTCTCTCTCTCTCTCTCTCTCCCTCTCTCTCTCTCTCAAAACTAAACATTAAAAAAAACAAAACAATGGGGCGCCTGGGTGGCGCAGTCGGTTAGGCGTCCGACTTCAGCCAGGTCACGATCTCGCGGTCCGTGAGTTCGAGCCCCACGTCGGGCTCTGGGCTGATGGCTCAGAGCCTGGAGCCTGTTTCCGATTCTGTGACTCCCTCTCTCTCTGCCCCTCCCCCGTTCATGCTCTGTCTCTCTCTGTCCCAAAAATAAATAAACGTTGAAAAAAAAAAAAATTTAAAAAAAAAACAACAACAACAACAACAACAAAAAAACCTCAAAAATGAGACAACAACAAGAAAAACAATCACTTGAGAAATGAAGACCAGACTAGGGGCGCCTGGGTGGGTCAGTCCATTGAGCATCCTGCTCTTGATTTTGGCAAAGGTCATGATCTCATGGTTTTTGAGTTCGAGCCCCATATGGGGCTCTGCACTGACTGTGTGGAGCCTGCTTGGGATTCTCTCTCCCTCTCTCTCTCTCTGCCCCTCGCTCACTTGCTCTCTCTCAAAATAAAAAAAACTTAAAAAAAAAGGAAAAAGAAATGAAGACTAGACTAGAACAAATACAAAAGGAAATAAATATACAGGTCTACTGTGAGAGAATAAAAGGTGATGAGAAGGCTAGTTTTAAAAATCAAAGGAACAGGGGCGCCTGGGTGGCGCAGTCGGTTAAGCGTCCGACTTCAGCCAGGTCACGATCTCGCGGTCCATGAGTTCAAGCCCCGCGTCAGGCTCTGGGCTGATGGCTCGGAGCCTGGAGCCTGTTTCCGATTCTGTGTCTCCCTCTCTCTCTGCCCCTCCCCCATTCATGCTCTGTCTCTCTCTGTCCCAAAAATAAATAAAAAAACGTTGAAAAAAAATTTTTTTTAAATCAAAGGAACTGAAGATATAATAAGGAACTGAAAGAAAATAAATATAAAAGACCCAATGTGCTTACAATAGTAGATCCCAAAGAAGACACTAAAAGCAAGAGAACAAAATAAATATTAATAATTACAATTAAAGAAAACTTTCCTGAAAGATAAAACAAGTTTTTTGCAGTAACATTACTGCAAGGCTATAATGCAAACCTGGAGTAACTGACCCAAAATGACCAACACCAAGACATAGTCCAGTGAACTTACTTACTGGACTTAAAAAAAAAAAAAAAAAAAAAAAAGTCTTGGAGTATCTAGGCAAAGATCAAGTCACACTCAAGAGAAAAAAAATTAGGGCCCCTGGATGGCTCAGTCAGTTAAGCGTCCGACTTCAGCTTGGGTCACGATCTTGCAGTCTGGAGTTCAAGCTCCAAGTTAGGCTCTGTACTGACAGCTCAGAGCCTGGAGCCTGCTTCAGATTCTGTGTCTCCTTCTCTCTCTGACCCTTCCCCGCTTGCACTCTGTCTCTCTCTCTCCCTCTCAGAAACAAATAAGCATTCAAAAATTTTAAAAAAGAGAGAAAAAAATAGTTGACCAAAAAACTAATTATTTGGTGACATAGAAAACTGTAAACGATATATTAAGTGAAAAGAGCAAAATATAAACTGCATGGTTTCATTTTTTTTTAATGTTAATTTATTTTTGAGAGAGAGAGAGATAGAGCATGAGCAGGGGAGGGGCAGAGAGAGAGACACAGAATCCAAAGCAGGCTCCAGGCTCCGAGCTGTCAGCACAGAGCCCAACGCAGGGCTGGAACCCACAAACTGGGGGATCATGACCTGAGCTGAAGTTGCCGCTCAACCGATTGAGCCACCCAGAGGCCCCACATAGTTTCGTTTTCTAAGGAGAGAAAATAGGTAAGTATAAATAAGAAAACATCTTGGCAGGCATCTTTATATGATGGGATTATGGTGATTAAATTTTTTTCCAGAGTACTTTTCTGTATTTTCCTCATCATTCCTGACACAGGAATGGAACCATGCCGTAACTGTCTCTCTGGTAATAGGTCCAGACTGGATTCGCAAAAATTAATAAAAGGAAAACCTTATTAAAATGGGAGATGGGAGGCCAAAAGGGAGGGTCTCTCAATCCCTACTACCCCGAGTCAATTGTAGACTCAACAGGAAGAGAGGTAAAGTCCGTTCTACTTTAGCTACTTCTTTATAACATCAACAGGAGGAAGGAGGTTTTCTTCCTCCTTCTCTGACAAAAGCCCAGCCAATGAGAGACTAATACAACTCAGGCAGTGAAAGCCACTACACTTGAACTCCTGGTTTACTTCACTGGATTTTTCATCTGTAACAGTCCTTTCAACTTCCCCCTTTCCTCTATAGCAGACTGTTCCTCTGCTTTGTTCTTCAGACTTGCATATTGTTTTGTTGTAGCTTGCTTATCACGAATTGCAATTCTCTGCTATTCCAAAATAAACTCATTTTTGCTAGTAAAATAACTGGTCTTGTTTTTAAGGTTAATATCAAAAACATGGGGGGGAGCCTGGGTGGCTCAGTTGGTTAAGCGTCTTGACTTTGGCTCAGGTCATGATCTCATGGTTTGTGAGTGCATGTCCCACATGGGGGTCTGTGCTGACACCTCAGAGCCTGGAGCCTGCTTTGGATTTCTGTGTCTCCCTCTCTGTGCCCCCACCTCCACGCATGCATGCTCTCCCTGTCTCTCAAAAATAAACATAAAAAAAAAAAAAAAAAACCTTTAAAAAAAAAGACCATTAACAGTAGTTTGAAAGGAAAAATAAAAGAAAAATATCCCTCAACTAATATCAATTAGGTTACTGAATCCATCTACATTTTAGACTCTATTAAACAGAAATGGTAATCAAAGGCTCTATAAAAATTTAAAGAAGTTGGGGCTCTTGGGTGGCTTAGTTGGTTAAGCATCTGACTTCAGCTCAGGTCATGATCTCGCAGTTTGGGAGTTCAGGCCCCACATCGGGCTCTGTGCTGACAGCTTGGATTCTGGAGCCTGCTTCAGATTCTGTGTCTCCCTCTCTCTCTGCTCCTCCCCCTCTCATGCTCTGTCTATCTCTCTCTCTCTCTCTCAAAAAATAAACATTAAAACATTTTTTTTAATTTGAAGAAGTACTTTCTTTAGTTTTAAAAATTATAAACTATGTTTCACTTATTTATTTAATTTTTTATTGTTTAATTTACATTCAAGTTAGTTAATATAAACTATGTTTTAAATTACAACTATATTAATATGGAAAACATACCAGTGAGCCAAAACCTAGGGTCCAAAAATGCTCATTTCGAACTTCTAAAACTCCATCCAAGGTAGATACCTAATCAAAAACAAAGAAACTGGGCTGTTTATATTTGACATATCCAACACAGTTCAGTCACAATATGGACTTGACCTAAGCCTAGAAATGACCTGGCCAAATCCTGCATGAAGACACTCATTAGCCAAGAGAAGTCCTAGACCACTCAAGGTATCATTTTACTTGTTCAGTAGTGAGCCAAGGCCTTGTGTTCCGTTTCTCATCTGGCCCAATCCTTTTAGAATCAGGTGTTTACCACCTACCCTCACCACCACCTTGTTCGACAGTGGATGGTTCTTTTCATTTTGTGAGTATGTCACATATTTATATCCAGCACTGGTGGTATTAGATTTTTTCCCCCTTTTGGGGACTCTTCTCTATCATTTCTTTCTTTTAGCAAATTTCTGCACAACACAGGATGTTATGTGAATGTGGACCAAGAGGAAATTCCAAGACCAGATATATAGTGTATGTCCCATTGGTATAACACAGGCTGAGACAAACAGCCAGCTATATTGATAAATAGTGGCCTTTGTGATACCAACAATCAATAGTTTGAAATATTCTCAAAATCTAAATAATTACATTATCTTATTCCTTCAATTAGTAAGCAGGTGGGTATTTATACAATACAAAATCTAAACTCACAAATCAATGTTAAGTGATGAAGCAATCAACATGTAAAAGTAGTTTTTGACTTCTATCAAAATCCTAGATTTGAATATAGACGCATAAAAACCATAGCATTAACACAGCTAGTAGTGTGGTCTCTAGACCATTACCTTCCCTTCCACATTTACTTCAAGTTTCCAGACTGAGCAATTCCTCAAATTTTTATACTTTTGTCACTATTTTATATCTACTACTGTGTTATTTAGTATAAAGAACACAAACTCCCCTAAAATAAAATAGAGATAGGGCTGAGTAAAGTATCATTTATACCCATTCTTTCCATTCTCTAATTATAATTTAAAAGGATTTTATTTTCTATTCTACCTTACCTCTCTGATAAGTTTGTCCAACTGACCAATAACATGGGGTGGCGTTGTCTGGAGAAAAAAATAAAATAAAATATGAATAACTTAGGAGATAAAAGAATTTTTGCACAGTGGTCCTGAAAATAAAAAGTTGGATTTTATACCAGCCTTTGCTTTGTTTGACAGCCTATCATGATTTAGGGAAGAGAGGTTTCAGTTGGCTCCACTAGTGGGACAACATCAACCATCAGCCCATGCTTATTTTTTATCTCTACACCCAAACAACTCTTAAAGAATCAGCCAATCAAGTAAAAATCTTTTGTATGGCAGAGCATGACACAACTATTATCTTATTGTTACTACAGTTTCTGGAGATAAAACTACTGCCCCTAAGTTTTAGAAAGGACATGAGGGTAAGACACAAGGAAAGCAGTGCTTACATACACATCCATCCCTGGGAAACTACCTTTGCATTCAGGGCCTTGTCTACAGGTGTTTCTATTGTTTAAATAAGGAGTAATTTATCATTTTCGATTTTAAGTTTGAAATTTAGAAGTCTCACTGATTCAATGACAGGAAATAAGAAAACAATCACAACCAAACTATATAATAGCCAAAGCATATTTATTGCGGGAAAATAAATAGGTAAAAAATATTTCTAAGTAACACTGTTTTTACTTGAAACATTATTAAGGGCAAAATATTTTTAGCTTCTGATTTTGTCTTATATTATAAATACAGGAAGATCTGTACATATTTTATGGGCCAAGAGAATTTCCTCTGCTTCTTACTGTATAGATTTCAGATATCACTGTTTGAGTTCATTTCTAACAGGGCCTTCTAATAGCTAAAAATTTTATAATCTGGTAGAAGAGAACATATAATTTTATTCTCTGGTAGAAAAAACTGGCTAATATTAAGCATGTGCATTGAAAAAGGACCCTTACCTGCAGTAATACTTTGCCACTGTACACGCTCATGGGATACATAGTGCCAAATGTCATCAGAGCAATGGCTATGGCAGAAGCAGTGTCCACAGCAAAATAATTACTAAAAGGAAAAAACAATTCTAAATCTCAAATATATGCGTCACTGGGCTTCTTACAATTCAATCTTCCAAAACACTGTCTAATGCAACAGGACTTTGATCACAAGTGGCCACCACTGGCAAAGAGAGTGTCTCAAAATAAATAAATAAATAAGTTTTCAGAATCCTTTCTTGCCAAGTTTGGTGGAAAATAATAATTATGTTAAGCAGCATGAAGAGATGGTGAAGAAAAAAAATGTGACCATTTCCTCAATATGTATTTTCAATCTACTTGTCAACGAGAAAGGTTTCATATATATTCATTTGTTGTGACAAACAAAAACCTTCAACTTACAATTTCTGATACAGGGAAGGCTAATGTATCTCATCCAACAATTTTCCTATAAATAATAATTTTCCAATTATTACCAAGAATTTTTGAAATTCCTCAGGAATTACACAAGGTGAGATTCTATGGGAATTTGTTAGAGGAACATTGTCACTGAAGTGCAACACTCATCAGTAGTTCAGACTGTTCTGTTAATAAGACAGACCAAAATGCCAATGCCAATGCCAATGATTACAAGCTGATCATGTTTTGTTTTTGTTTTATTTGTGTTGTTTTTTACTTTTTCCCACATGCTGGCAATAGAAACATGAGGTAAGACCTAGCCCCTACCTTTGAAATAGCAGGAGATAACCATGTAAAGAAAATAAAGCAATCTGGGAGTAAAGGAGAAGTCCTATAGGGTATCAGGGATGCACAAAGGAGTGAGTGACAAGCCTCCCGAGGTAGGGATAATCCAGAAAGGATTATAAAATAGAAAAAGAGACATATGAGCTGACCCTTCAAAGACGAGTGAAATGATGGGAGGAAGGTATCACAGACAGTGGAAGCAGCATGTGCAAGGGTGTGAAAGTCCTGACACAGCATCAGAAGTAGGAACAGGCAAATATAGACAGACGGATGGCCAGTGAGGTCAGTAGGGGCCTTACCATGCTAACAGCTTTTATTTATTTTTTATTTTATTTTATTTTTTTTAGTTTTACTTTTTATTTTTTAAATTTACATTCAAATTAGTTAGCATATGGCACAAAAACAGACACACAGACCAACAGAATAGAATAGAAACCCCAGAATTAGACCCACAAAAGTATGGCCAACTAATCTTTGACAAAGCAGGAAAGAATATCCAATGGAAAAAAGACAGTCTTTTTAACAAATGGTGCTGGGAGAGCTGGACAGCAACATGCAGAAGAATGAAACTAGACCACTTTCTCACACCATTCACAAAAAAAAACCTCAAAATGGATAAAGGACCTGAATGTGAAACAGGAAACCATCAAAACCCTAGAGGAGAAAGCAGGAAAAAACCTCTCTGACCTCAGCCGTAGCAATTTCTTACTTGACACATCCCCAAAGGCAGGGGGATTAAAAGCAAAAATGAACTATCGGGACCTCATCAAGATAAAAACCTTCTGCACTGCAAAGGAAACAATCAACAAAACTAAAAGGCAACTGACTGAATGGGAAAAGATATTTGCAAATGACATATCAGACAAAGAGCTAGTATCCAAAATCTATAAAGAACTCACCAAATTCCACACCCGAAAAACAAATAATCCAGTGAAGAAATGGGCAGAAAACATGAATAGACACTTCTCTAAAGAAGACATCCGGATGGTCAACAGGCACATGAAAAGATGCTCAACGTCACTCCTCATCAGGGAAATGCAAATCAAAACCACACTCAGATACCACCTAATGCCAGTCAGAGTGGTTAAAATGAACAAATCAGAAGACTATTGATGCTGGCGAGGATGTGGAGAAACAGGAACCCTCTTGCACTGGTGGTGGAAATGCAAATTGGTGCAGCCGCTCTGGAAAACGGTGTGGAGGTTCCTCAAAAAATTAAAAATAGACCTACCCTATGACCCAGCAATAGCACTGTTAGGAATATACCCAAGGGATACACGAGTGCTGATGCACAGGGGCACTTGTACCTCAATGGTTACAGCAGCACTCTCAACAAAAGCCAAAATATGAAGAGCCTAAATGGCCATCAACTGATGAATGGATAAAGAAATTGTGGTTTATATACACAATGGAATACTATGTGGCAATGAGAAAGAATGAAATATGGCCTTCTGTAGCAATGCGGATGGAACTGCATTGTTATGCTAAGTGAAATAAGTCATACAGAGAAAGACAGATACCATATGTTTTCACTCTTATGTGGATCCTGAGAAACTTAACAGAAGACCATGGGGGAGGGGAAGGAAAAAAAAAAGGTTAGAGATGGAGGGAGCCAAAACATAAGAGACTCTTAAAGAGGGTTGATGGGGAGTGGGAGGGAGGGGAGGGTGGGTGATGGGTATTGAGGAGGGCACCTGTTGGGATGAGCACTGGGTGTTGTATGGAAACCAATTTGACAATAAATTTCATATTAAAAAAAATTAGTTAGCATATAATGCAACAATGATTTCAGGAGTAGATTCCTTAGTGTCCCTTACCCATTTAGCTCATCCCCCCTCCCACAACCACTCCAGTAACCTTCAGTTTGTTCTCCATATTTATGACTCTCTTCTGTTTTGTCCCCCTCCCTGTCTTTATATGATTTTTGTTTTCCTTCCCTTATATTCATCTGATTTGTCTCTTAAAGTCCTCTTATGAGTGAAGTCATATGATTTTTGTCTTTCTCTAATTTCACTTAGCATAATACCCTCTAGTTCCATCCACGTAGTTGCAAATGACAAGATTTCATTTTTTTGATTGCCGAGGAATACTCCATTGTATATATACACCACATCCTCTTTATCCATTCATCCATCGATGGACATTTGGGTTCTTTCCATACTTTGGCTATCGTTGATAGTGCTGCTGTAAACATTGGAGTGCATGCGTCCCTTCGAAACAGCACACCTGTATCCCTTGGATAAATGCTCAGTAGTGCAATTGGTGGGTCATAGGGCAGTTCTATTTTTAGTTTTTTGAGGAACCTCCATACTGTTTTCCAGAGTGGCTGCACCAGCTTGCATTCCCAAGCTTTTATTTTTTTAACAGGCAAAGAGGAAGATTTTGAAACAGGAAAATATTATGGCCAGAGGTGCAATTTTGAATGATGACGTTGGTAGCAAAATGGAAAATAACTAGAGATGTATGACAATGACAGAAGACCAGAAGACTATTGTAATTAGACCAAGGAAATAATAAGGCCTCAATTTGGGAAGCAGCAATGAAAACGGGAAAGAGAGGACAAATAAATATTAAAAAAGAAGGTCCAATCAGACTGGCTGATAAGAGTATTATTTACAATAGCCAAGACATGGAAACAAGCAAAGTATCCACCAACAGATGAAGGGATAAAAAATGTAAGATACACACACCTATAAACACACACAGACACACACACTGGCTTGAGAATTATTCAGCCAAAAAAGGGAGGGAATCATGCCGTTTACAACAACATGGTAGAGAGAGACAAATACTGTTATGATCTCCCTTACAGGTGCAATCTAAAGATCCAAACTCCTGCGAAACACAGAAGAGTTTGGTGCCTGTCAAACGCAGGGGGTTGAGGGTGGGGGAGAAATGGGTGAAGGTGGTCAAAAGGTATTGAGTTGCAGTTATGAGACACAGAAGTTCTGGGGATGTACTGTACAGCATGATGACTACAACTTTAAAATACAAAAAAACAAATTCAAGACCAGGTGACCAATTAGAACCGGCTTTGGGAGAGGTGAGAGGGGAGAAGTATGATATTTAAGAGTGCACTGGAGTTAAACATTAAAAAAAAAGGAGGGGGGGAGCGCCTGGGTGGCTCAGTCGGTTGGGCGTCGGACTTCGGCTCAGGTCATGATCTCACGGTCCTTGAGTTCGAGCCCTGCATTGGGCTCTGTGCTGACAGCTCAGAGCCTGGAACCTGCTTCAGATTCTGTGTCTCCTTCTCTCTCTGCCCCTTTCCCACTCAAGCTTTTGTATCTGTCTCTCTCAAAAATAAATAAACATTAAAAAAATTTTTTAAAAAAGAGTGCAGTGGAATTCGTCAAAAAATTAAACGCTGAATTATCCTATAATCCAGCAATTCTCCTTTTGGGTATATGCCCACAAGAATGGAAAGCAGGGACTCAAACAGGTATTTGTATACCCATGTTCATAGAGCACTATTCACAATAGCCAAAAGGTGGGAACAATCCAAATATCTATCAGTGGATAATTCAACAAACAAAATGTGTTCTGTATGTACAATGGAATATTATTCAATCTTAAAAAAGGAGAAAATTCTGATACATATTACAACATGGATGAATCTTGAAAACATTACGCTAAGTGAAATAAGCCAGATGCAAAAAGACAAATATTGTATGATCTCACTCACATGAAGTACTTTGTCAAATTCGTAGAGAAAGGAAATAGAATAGTGGTTAGCAGGGGCTTTGGGAAGAGAGGAAGGGGAGCTACTCTTTAATGGGTACTGAGTTACAGGTGGAGAAGATGTAAAAGTTCTGAAGATGGACAATGGTGACAGTTACACAATGATGTGAGGTACTTCATGCAACTGAAGTGTATGATTAAAAATGGTTCAAGTTTTAATATACATTGAAAAAAAACAATGCAAAAGAATAGATGGTAGTGGTATTATTCACTGAGGTCGAAAATATAAGAAAAAACCACTTTGGGGATGGGGAAAATAGGTTCAGCTGATGTAGACATGAATAGATGTAAGATATGCCTTTTGGAATTCAATAGACATCTGGACTAGAAATAATGGTTTGGGAAACTCACAGAGGTGGTAAATAAAAACGAGTAATTGAATGTAATCTTCCAGAAGAGTATGCAAAATAGGAAAAAGAATAATTAAAGACCAATTCTAGTAAACCCTAATATTTAAAGGGTAGGTAGTTGAAGAATCACATGTCATAAGATGCTAGGGAAGGTTAAAGCAGCTATAAAGTATACTTCCTAAAAGTTTTGCCTTTTATTTATTTTTTTCCTTTTTCTTATTTTTTTTTTAAGGCTTGACTTAAAAAAAGTTTTTTTCATACCTACTTCCCCTTCCTTCTCTCAGAAATAGTAGCCATGGCTTATCTGTCACCTTCTGTCCTCTTCTGTCACGGTCATCTTCTCTGTTTCACTCACCAAGTCAGCAGTAGGGACTTTAAGTAGTTTTCCAGTCTGAATTATAGACTGTGGTGAAAAATACTTATTGAATCCTACCCCTTAGTTTTTCAGATGAAGATACTTAAGGACAAGACTTGACCAAAGCTACACAGGCCATAAGCAAACATGCTGT
This sequence comes from Prionailurus viverrinus, assembly GCF_022837055.1. Taxonomy (NCBI): domain Eukaryota; kingdom Metazoa; phylum Chordata; class Mammalia; order Carnivora; family Felidae; genus Prionailurus; species Prionailurus viverrinus. The sequence continues at coordinate 114,958,354 of NC_062563.1, forward strand.
AAGCATAATCCTTACCTACCCCACAGATGCCTTTAAAAGTCAGGCCCCCAAAATGGAACCACTTGACAGCAATAAAAACTACTTACTTAATTTCAATTAGCATATATGTAATACAAAGAGCAAATGCTCCAGCAAGATCAATCAAAACAAATGGATTCATTCGGGGAAGGAAGATGCTGCTAAGTCCTGGAATAATTCCACACAGGCTATGAAGAAACAAACAAAGAGTATTCGTTAGCAGACCTCAATGTAATACTGATGGAAATCTTGTGAAAGACAACTTGTATTTTAGTACCATAGGTCTTATAGAAAGCAAAGAGGATGTGGGAACAAAGTCCTCTCACTCGTAAAGGTATCTTATGTCATCAATAAGTAAAAGGCGAGTAAGTTTGATCTGTGAGATTCATGTAGCAACCTCAGCAATGAATAATGTAAGTTCCCATGACAGATGCATTTCTTGTACATCCCTTTGAAATTATGTGTATCATGAAACCCCACATAACATCTTACCTTCGACTAAGATCTGCAACATGCTCTTGAAGCCAACTCGTACTAGCAGCTTTAAGAAGAAAACACGTAAATTACCTATATAGAAAAATAAACCACTACCAGAAATACTTGATTTCCTTAATTTAAAAGATAAGTTTTGTAATGACTGTATAACATTTTACAAAAGGACATGCTACTTAAATCTAGACTTTTTCCCTCTTTTATACCTTCAAGATAATAAAGCAAAAGCAGTTTCAACTATTTATATCACTGACCTGGAGGAATTACATATGTCAGTGTACTATTAATTTTAAAGGCTCTTTAAATGTAAAGCAGAACTTCCTAACCAGTGTGCTGAGAATGGGTTATAGGTATACCAATTCTTAATTTCCCCAGCTCTCAGAAAGGCCAGGTAGGGGATCTGGCTACATGCAGAAACCTGCCAGTTACTGTTCCTGAACAAGTAGCCCCCAGGCTCAAACATCCTTTTACATTTATCTCAGGATTATAGAAATACTCACTTTTTCATGTGTAACATGATGTAAAAAAGACTGGCGAGGTTATACAAAAGCCATATTGTAGAGCAGTTAAGAGCAGACTCTATTGCCAGAATATCTGACTTAAAACCCAGCTCTTAGCTAGATATTTGACTTTGGGCAAGTGATTTAATCTCTCAGTGCCTCAGTGTAATATAAAAATAATAAAATTATTTACCTCATGTGGTTATAGGGAGAATTAAATGGGCTGATCTACATAAAGAGTTTAGCATTGTGTCTGGTAGACAGAAAGTGCTCAGTATTATCTTTCACTCAAATTTCAACTAATGTCACAAATATTAATGTTTCTGGGAACTTTAATATCTAGCTAATGAAAATATAAACTAGATAGCCTTTCCAGAAATAAGTCTGGCACAATATATATCATTGACTTGAAAGATATTATATTTCTAACCCATTTATAATTTCTCTGGGAATTCATCCTGAAGAAGACTCACAGATGCATAAAAGAAATGTGATATCAGAAAGCAGATTGTAGCATTATTTATAAAAGGAAAACTTGGATCTTTCTCATCTTTATGGAGAGATAATTTCTAAATCTTTGTACCTTCTTAAAATCTCTAGAGTGAACATTATACTATTTTAATAACTTATGCTTTTCAAAATAATTCTGGACATCACAAATACCATATTTTCTAGTTCATGCAGTAATTCTAAAACTTTAATTCATACAAATACAACTGACGCTTCATAATATTCACGAAGGTGTTTAAATTTGAATGGGAAATTCAGAAAACTTTCTTCTCTTGATTGTCTTAGTGTTCAAGTCAGTGGACCTAAAAAGATCCTCTCCTATCTTTGCTTCAAAGTGTGGGTCTGTGCACACAGCCCACTTTTATTTTTACCTCACTTCTCCACCAATCAGTGTTTAACCCTTTGCGGGTTAGTGGGAATCCAGAACATGGAAATTACCAAAAAATGACAATAATTTTAACTACTGAAGAGAAATAACACTCTAAATTTTTAAAGACTTGAAAATAAAAGAATATTTCAAAATATATATGCTACTTTATAATATATGCCCATCCACCATTGACACAGAGAAGTTCCTGGGAACTTACTTAACAGAATACAATTATTTGCAAAGAGCATATCAACCATCTGAAGTATACTGATGTTTCCAAAATGTGTGCAATAGATTTTTTCTAAGTAGGTGACACATCTAAAATCCCACTCATGTTATTTGGCAAATGTAATTTTTCATCACATATAATTTAATATACGTCAGTTCTGCTCATTTTAAACTAATACATTCTTTTAAAGCTTGAACTAATAAGATTTTGTTTTGTAATTCTCTACTCAGAAAAGACCTGAGAACCTCTAGGATAGTTCTCTCTTCTCTTCAGGATAAGCTTTCTAGGTGATGTGAGTTAATAAAACAAACACAGGACTTGTTTTTATGAGAGATGAATTGGATTTTTTATTAATGGTAAATAAAAATCATACCTTCAGAGACATAAGCAAAAGGCTTATTCCGAATAGAAAGCATTGTGAACAAGTTGAAGGAAAGAGCCACAAAAGTACCAACTAATAATCTTCCCCTAAAAAGAACAATAACATTTACCATTATTTTTTCTTGGTAATAGCAACATGTAATTTCAGCATGCAGACAGACTAGGAGATGGGAAGGGAGAGTCATCTGCTGCAGTGGGTTGGGATTTGTGGAGCCAGGCTCTGAACTTGCTTTCGAGTTCCATCTTACACAGGACAAAAATGGACTCTCAGCATGAATAGTATCTTCCTACAGGTAACTGCTGTTATAAATTTATATAAATGCAATGGTATATGGTTTACAAGATACTAGGCAGGTCAGAGTATCCTGAATTAAACTGGTCAAAACAGAAAAAGTCCATGTATTTGGCAACTCTGTAGTAGACAATTACACTTTTATCTTTTTTTTTTTTAACTTCTTTAATGTTTATTTTTTTATTTTCAGAGAGAGAGTGAGCAGGGGAGGGGCAGAGGGAGAGAGGGTGAGGGAGAATCCCAAGCAGGTTCAATGCTTTCTGCAGAACCTGACGCAGAGCTCAGTCTCAAGAACTGTGAGATCATGACCAGAGCTGAAATCAAGAGTCAGACATCTAACTGACTGAGCCAGCCTGGCTCAATTTTATCTTTTGTAAAGGTGCTACTAAAAGATTTTGGGCATCAAATTTTAAATCATAGAAAACCAACATGGCTAGTTTATGTGTTGATTTAGGCCTGGAAATAACGAGGGACCTAAAGCCAGAGTACAAAGGCCTTCCTGTGCAATATAAAAACATAAGGACTTGGGAACACTTAAGGCTGAGAAGGAGTCTTGGAATTGAGGGATTTTGTTTGTGAATTATCAGTGAAATGTATATTGCCACACTCTGACCTATGACTGGCCAAAGTAACCATTATTCTTAATGTACCTCTCAATAACTGGGGATCAAACATAATAGTAAATTATGTTATGTCAAAAGCAAAATCTCACGTGTGTATCTCGGGCTGCTCCAGAAAGCGTTCTGCACTAAAAGAAAGAAAAAATGTATTAAATTAGTTCTAAAAATTATGAAATTAAAAAGCTTTATTAAATATAAAATTAATCTAATAAGTGAACAAAATCTTTTTTTTTTAAGTTAGTTTATTTGTGTAAGTAATCTCTACACTTAACATGGGGCTCAAACTCATGACCCCAAGATCAAGAGTCACATGCTCTTCCAACTGAGCCAGCCAGGCGTCCTGAACAAAATCTTTTAATATGATAACCAACTGTTGATTATTAGCAGTGATCAGGCAAGACTTACAAATTATCCTCCATATGTAGTATCAGTCTTCCCCACCAAACTTTTTCCAATGGGTTTATACCAAGCATTAAAACATGTCTGACTGAACCCCTTTCCTTCATACCTGCCCAGGATTTAGTAGCATCAAATTAGGTAATAAAAGGAGGGTGAAAAGAAGGGAGAAAAGTCTGAAAAATGAAGAGGACATCCTACCAAAACTCCAGCACTGCTCATCTTAATCTGTACACCCTTTAAACCAAATGTGTCTCACTGGATTCTTTCATGTTGCCAAAGGTGGAATTTACAATGAAGTGACATATAAAACAAACGTACCTTTCTTTTAATATAAAGAGCGCTCCCAGTTGTGCCAAGACTGTGGAGGCAAATACAGCCAAGACTTCTAATCTTTCAAATCTGAAACAAGAAAATTAATTAGATCAGCTAATTCATACACCAGTATCTCCAGAACACATTTTCATTCATTTATTCACATACTAAATTTTTTGTGTGTGTCTACTATAAGCCAAACACTGTTAATTTTTTTTAATGTTTTTAAATTTATTTTTCAGAGAGAGAGAGACAGAGCATGAGCAGGGGAGGGGCAGAGAGAGAGGGAGACACAGAATCCGAAGAAGGCTCCAGGCTCTGAGCTGTCAGCACAGAGCCCGATGTGGGGCTCGAACTCACAGACTGCAAGATCATGATCTGAGCCGAAGTCGGATGGTCAACCGACTGAGCCACCCAGGCGCCCTGAGCCAAACACTGTTAGAACAGACTACAGATTTTCTAGAATGAAGATAAACAATGATTATCACAGATTTAAAAAAAGTGCCTATATGTACAACACCTATTCCTAGGACCCACTTATAGCTGTTATTTTTCTGGAAATAATTATTATCACAATAACAGGTAACACTTGATTGACCCATCTTATGTTAGACCACTGCTCAAAGTGCTTAACATACAATGTCTTCTAAACTACCCAACACCTTATGAAGGTTACTCTATCCACTTAAAAAAAAAAGAAAAAGAGATAAGGAACTTGATATACAAAAAGGAAAAGTAACTTATTAGAGTCATACAGCTAGCAAGTGGAGGAGTGAGGTTTCCAAACTCAGGCACTCTAGTTCCACAGTTCATGATTTTAACCACTTATTATATGGTCTCTCACTGAAGCAAATAATTGCAGTTAATTATGTGTATGCCTTATAATCCCTAAATTGTAAGCTCAAGGCCAAGGCGTGTAATCATATTCATCTTAGTTTTTCCCACAACAGTTTAATGGCATTCAATATTTGTGATAAGTATAAATGCTTATAATTTCTCAAGGAATTAGATATCTTCAGTAAAGACAATAAAATAATTAAGGATCCTGATCTCATTGCTGTTTTTAAAGGGGAAAAATGCTGGAATCAACAACAACGTATTATTTTTAAATTTTTTTTTCAACGTTTATTTACTTTTGGGACAGAGAGAGACAGAGCATGAACGGGGGAGGGGCAGAGAGAGAGGGAGACACAGAATCGGAAACAGGCTCCAGGCTCTGAGCCATCAGCCCAGAGCCCGACGCGGGGCTCGAACTCCCGGACCGCGAGATCGTGACCTGGCTGAAGTCGGACGCTTAACCGACTGCGCCACCCAGGCGCCCCAACAACAACGTATTATTAAAAATATAACAGAAATGTATTTATTGACATGGAAAGATATAAATGAAAAGAGTGGGTTATAAAAGAGTATAAAAAACAGTATGTAAATGCAGTATGTAAATGTTATTTGTGGAAACTAATAAACTGATATTAAAGTGCACATATGGAAACGCAAAAGGTGAAAGAAAGCAAAGACAATCCGAAGAAGAACAAAGCTGGAAGATTTACAACACTAGATGTCAAGATGTATTTCAAAACTATTCAAAACTACTGTAGTTAATATAGCAAAGTACTAATGCAAGAATAGACAGATATTGACATTGAACAGACAAGAAAATCCAGAAATAGAATCACACATTCATAGTCACCTAGTTTATGAAAAAGGTAGCACATAAAGGCAGGAGAAAAAGGATTAACTTTTCCTCCAATAAATGTTTCATCAGTTGAACAGCTATATAAAAAAAAATATGCCCTGACCTCTACCTCAACCCATATACAAAAATGAATTCCAGTTTGACTGTAGGTGTTAAATGTGAAAGGTCAAACAACAAGATTTCTAGCTAACAGTAGAGTATCTTTATGACCTCGGAGCTGGCTAAGATTTCTTGACAAGTACACAAAAAGTACAACCCATGAAAAATTGATAAATTGAACTTATTGAAATAAAAAAACTTTTCATTCATGGGAAAAGTTATTTATATATGAAGAACTCTACAGATCAATATGAAAAAAAAGGTAACCCAATTTAAAAATGGGTAAAACATTTTAATATGCACCTGACAAAAAAGGTAATCTGAATGACTAAGAAATATATGAAAAAGACAGTAATATGAAAAAGTGTTCATTTAGTCATCAGGATAATAATTTAAAACCAAAAGACACAACTACATACCCTAGAATGGCTTAAAAAATAAAAAGACAATACCAACTGTTGGTATAGGCATGAAGCAACCAGAACTCTCAAATATTGCCAGTGAAAGAGTAAACTGGTAAAACCACTCTAGAAAACTGGTATTACCTTATCTTCCAACAATGAACATATACAATTCTTATGACTGAGTAACTTCACTCAAAGATACATATCCAACATAAAGGGATACACATGTATACCAAAAGACATGTACAAGAATATTCACAAATAGCTTTATTTATAATAGCTAAAAGCTGAAAATCACCTAAATGCCTTTCAATAGTCAAACATAAAAAGAAATTGTGGTATATTCATATAATGGGATATGAGAGCAATGGACCAGAATGAACCACTATTATAGGAGAGTATATACTGTAATCCCATTAATGTGCCTCCAGACAGGCAACAATAATGTGCAAAGAACAGCGGTCAGAACACTGATTATTTCTGTTGGGCTGGACTCTGACTCAAAAAAAAAGGGAGGGGGGCTTTTTGGGGGGATTTGTAAAGTTTCATATCATGATCTAGGTAGTAGTTATACAGGTATATTCATTTATTAAAATTCACCAAACTGTACAAGGATATAAGAACAAGATTTGGCCCCTGCTACCATGAAATTTGCATTTTATTAGTATTTTTAATTTATTTGGGGGGGTGCAGAGAGAGTGAGCATACAAGAGCAGAGGGGCAGATAGAGGGAGACAGAGGATCTGAAGCAGGCTCAGGGCTGACAGCAGAGAGCATGATATGGGGCTCAAACTCACAAACTGTGAGATCATGACCTGAGCCGAAATCAGACACTTAACTGACTGAGCCACCCAGGTGCCCCAAAATTTACATTTTAAGGAGGGAGAGAGAATAACAATTTATAACTTCTGGTAAATGCTATACAGAGAATAATAGTAGTCTGACATGGAAAGAGGCTAACCAGGTGATCTATTTTAGAATCTATTTCAGATTGGGCCCAGTTACTTAATCACATTGGCATTTAGTGATATTAGGATTCGAGTAACAAGATGGAGCACATCCAGCAAAGATGAAGTGAAGAGAATTTCAAGGAGAGACAACAGCTTGTACAAAAGACCTAAGCAGGAATATATGCGCTGTACACAAATTACAGAAAGAAAGACTGTGTGGTATATAGGTACAGATGAAAGTAGAAACTTGAAGAGAAGTAGGCAGAGACTAGCTCATCTAAGAATTTTGTAAACTAGAGAAAAGAGTCAGGATTTTATTGTAAGTATGACAGCAAATAACTGGGTGGTTATAAGGAAAGTGATAGCATGATTTAAGTTTAAAAAGGAAAACACTATGGGGTGTCTGCATGGCTCAGTTGGTTAAGCATCCAACTCTTGATCTTAGCTCAGGTCTTAATCTCAGGATTGTGAGTTCAAGCCCTGAGTTGGGCTCCATGCTGGATGTGAAGCTTACTTAAACATAAATAAATAAAATAAACATAACTAAGCTAAACTAAAATAAAAAATAAAATGGAAAACACTCTGGTTGCTATATGGATAATGGTCTACAGGGGGGTAAGAGGAGAGGCATGGGGACCAATTAGGAGACTGGACATTGATAAAGATAAGAAATGAAGGTAGCTTAGTTACGATGGTAGTTGTTGAGATAGAAATGCGGGTCAGGGCAGATTCTGGATGTGTCTATGGGTTACCCCGTAAAAACCTGCTGATGGATAAATGTGGGGAATGGGAGAAGACTAAAAATTTTGCTTGAGCAAATGAGTGGTGGTATTAACTAAGATGGGAAAAACTGCAGAGGAACAGGTTTTTAGGGAAGAAAACAAGAATTCTAGCCAAAGTTTAAGGCACCAAATAGATATCCATGTGATGCTGTCAAGAAGGTAGTCTGAAACAAGACAGATCTTAGGGCTAGAGAACTGGAGTTTGGAATTATTAAATATAGATAGTAGGGACGCCTGGGTGGCTCAGTTGGTTGAGCGTCCGACTTCGGCTCAGGTCATGATCTCGTGGTCTGTGAGTTCAAGCCCTGCGTCGGGCTCTGTGAGGACAGCTCAGAGCCTGGAGCCTGCTTCGGATTCTGTGTCTCCCTCTCTCTCTGCCCCTCCCCCACTCATGCTCTGTCTCTCTCTGTCAAAAATAAAAATATTAAAATATATATATATATAGATGATAGTTCAAGCTATGTGACTGACAATTATACTTGGATGTTAATTTTATTGTTTAATTGCTCCCTCCTTTCTTGTTCAGTCTAAGTAAGTGGGAGCTATCATGTCCTTGCTTAACCTGGTCTCCTGGCCACAGTAACTGATCTAGAGACTAATATCTGTTCCAAGCTGGACCAATCAATAGTTCTTTCCCATGATTTTCTTTACTAGCACTGGGGAAGCATCTTTCCTTATCTAGGATGTAGTTAAGAAATTTCAAGTTAAGGTCTTGCCAGGAGTTATTCTATTATGGTAGGGAAACATGGTATGAGAAACTAAACCTGACATGCAGAGAAAAGTGGGCCTGAGAGGTAAGAGAAAGACAAGGGTCCTGAGTGTGCTAGTCCCTATGCCAGTTACCTCAGTCTTCTCACATTCTGGTTACATAAATTACAAAAGTTCCCATTTTCCCTCGATACTAGTTTGAATTGGATTTTTGTCACTTACAACCAAAAGCCTTAACTCAGAGTCACAGATTTCCATATAGAGATATCTATATGTACCTTAAAACCAAATATCATAGCAACAGTCCAACGCTATCAAATTTTAGTGACACTTATGAATATCTTCGTCTTGCATGAAAATTTCATGCTGGGAGTTGCGGCAAGATGGCGGCTTAGGAGGACGCTGGGCTCACCGCACGTCCTGCTGATCACTTAGATTCCATCTACACCTGCCTAAATAACCCAGAAAACCGCCAGAGGATTAGCAGAACAGAGTCGCCGGAGCCAAACGCAGACGAGAGGCCCACGGAAGAGGGTAGGAAGGGCGGCGAGGCGGTGCGCGCTCCACGGACTGGCGGGAGGGAGCCGGGGCGGAGGGGCGGCTCGCCGGCCAAGCAGAGCCCCCGAGTCGGGCTTGCAAAAGCGGAGGGGCCGGGCGGACTGTGTTCCGACAGCAAGCGCGACTTAGCGTCTGGGAGGTCAGAAATTAACAGCTCTGCTCGGAAAGCGGGAAGGCTAGAGGACAAAGGGAGGGAGAGCTGCTGAGCCCCCTGACAACAGAGCTCAGTTTGGTGGGGAACAAAGGCGCTCGCCAGCGCCATTTCCCCCGCCCATCCCCCAGCCGAAATCCCAAAGGGAACCGGTTCCTGCCAGGGAACTTGCTCGCTCCGCGCAAATACCCAACTCTGCGCTTCTGCGGAGCCAAACCTCCGGCAGCGGATCTGACTCCCTCCCGCTGCCACAGGGCCCCTCCTGAAGTGGATCACCTAAGGAGAAGCGAGCTAAGCCTGCCCCTCCTGCCCCCGAGCACCTTGCCTACCCACCCCACCTAATACGCCAGATCCCCAGCATCACAAGCCTGGCAGGGTGCAAGTAGCCCAGACGAGCCACACCACCCCACAGTGAATCCCGCCCCTAGGAGAGGGGAAGAGAAGGCACACACCAGTCTGACTGTGGCCCCAGCGGTGGGCTGGGGGCAGACATCAGGTCTGACTGCGGCCCCGCCCACCAACTCCAGGTATACACCACAGCACAGGGGAAGTGCCCTGCAGGTCCTCACCACGCCAGGGACTATCCAAAATGACCAAGCGGAAGAACTCCCCTCAGAAGAATCTCCAGGAAATAACAACAGCTAATGAGCTGATCAAAAAGGATTTAAATAATATAACAGAAAGTGAATTTAGAATAATAGTCATAAAATTAATCGCTGGGCTTGAAAACAGTATACAGGACAGCAGAGAATCTCTTGCTACAGAGATCAAGGGACTAAGGAACAGTCACGAGGAGCTGAAAAACGCTTTAAACGAAATGCATAACAAAATGGAAACCACCACAGCTCGGCTTGAAGAGGCAGAGGAGAGAATAGGTGAACTAGAAGATAAAGTTATGGAAAAAGAGGAAGCTGAGAAAAAGAGAGATAAAAAAATCCAGGAGTATGAGGGGAAAATTAGAGAATTAAGTGATACACTAAAAAGAAATAATATACGCATAATTGGTATCCCAGAGGAGGAAGAGAGAGGGAAAGGTGCTGAAGGGGTACTTGAAGAAATCATAGCTGAGAACTTCCCTGAACTGGGGAAGGAAAAAGGCATTGAAATCCAAGAGGCACAGAGAACTCCCTTCAGACGTAACTTGAATCGATCTTCTGCACGACATATCATAGTGAAACTGGCAAAATACAAGGATAAAGAGAAAATTCTGAAAGCAGCAAGGGGTAAACGTGCCCTCACATATAAAGGGAGACCTATAAGACTCGTGACTGATCTCTCTTTTGAAACTTGGCAGGCCAGAAAGAATTGGCACGAGATTTTCAGGGTGCTAGACAGAAAAAATATGCAGCCAAGAATCCTTTATCCAGCAAGTCTGTCATTTAGAATAGAAGGAGAGATAAAGGTCTTCCCAAACAAACAAAAACTGAAGGAATTTGTCACCACTAAACCAGCCCTACAAGAGATCCTAAGGGGGACCCTGTGAGACAAAGTCCCAGAGACATCACTATAAGCATAAAACATACAGACATCACAATGACTCTAAACCCGTATCTTTCTATAATAACACTGAATGTAAATGGATTAAATGCGCCAACCAAAAGACATAGGGTATCAGAATGGATAAAAAAACAAGACCCATCTATTTGCTGTCTACAAGAGACGCATTTTAGACCTGAGGACACCTTTAGATTGAGAGTGAGGGGATGGAGAACTATTTATCATGCGACTGGAAGCCAAAAGAAAGCTGGAGTAGCCATACTTATATCAGACAAACTAGACTTTAAATTAAAGGCTGTAACAAGAGATGAAGAAGGACATTATACAATAGTTACAGGGTCTATCCATCAGGAAGAGCTAACAATTATCAATGTCTATGCACCGAATAACGGAGCCCCCAAATATATAAAACAATTACTCATAAACATAAGCAACCTTATTGATAAGAATGTGGTAATTGCAGGGGACTTTAACACCCCACTTACAGAAATGGATAGATCAACTAGACACACGGTCAATAAAGAAACAAGGGCCCTGAATGAGACATTGGATGAGATGGACTTGACAGATATATTTAGAACTCTGCATCCCAAAGCAACAGAATATACTTTCTTCTCGAGTGCACATGGAACATTCTCCAAGATAGATCATATACTGGGTCACAAAACAGCCCTTCATAAGTTTACAAGAATTGAAATTATACCATGCTTACTTTCAGACCACAATGCCATGAAGCTTGAAATCAACCACAGGAAAAAGTCTGGAAAACCTCCAAAAGCATGGAGGTTAAAGAACACCCTACTAACGAATGAGTGGGTCAACCAGGCAATTAGAGAAGAAATTAAAAAATATATGGAAACAAACGAAAATGAAAATACAACAATCCAAACGCTTTGGGACGCAGCAAAGGCAGTCCTGAGAGGAAAATACATTGCAATCCAGGCCTATCTCAAGAAACAAGAAAAATCCCAAATACAAAATCTAACAGCACACCTAAAGGAACTAGAAGCAGAACAGCAAAGGCAGCCTAAGCCCAGCAGAAGAAGAGAAATAATAAAGATCAGAGCAGAAATAAACAATATAGAAACTAAAAAAACTGTAGAGCAGATCAACGAAACCAAGAGTTGGTTTTTTGAAAAAATAAACAAAATTGACAAACCTCTAGCCAGGCTTCTCAAAAAGAAAAGGGAGATGACCCAAATAGATAAAATCATGAATGAAAATGGAACTATTACAACCAATCCCTCAGAGATACAAACAATTATCAGGGAATACTATGAAAACTTATATGCCAACAAATTGGACAACCTGGAAGAAATGGACGAATTCCTGAACACCCACACGCTTCCAAAACTCAATCAGGAGGAAATAGAAAGCTTGAACAGACCCATAACCAGCGAAGAAATTGAATCGGTTATCAAAAATCTCCCAACAAATAAGAGTCCAGGACCAGATGGCTTCCCAGGGGAGTTCTACCAGACGTTTAAAGCAGAGATAATACCTATCCTTCTCAAGCTATTCCAAGAAATAGAAAGGGAAGGAAAACTTCCAGACTCATTCTATGAAGCCAGTATTACTTTGATTCCTAAACCAGACAGAGACCCAGTAAAAAAAGAGAACTACAGGCCAATATCCCTGATGAATATGGATGCAAAAATTCTCAATAAGATACTAGCAAATCGAATTCAACGGCATATAAAAAGAATTATTCACCATGATCAAGTGGGATTCATTCCTGGGATGCAGGGCTGGTTCAACATTCGCAAATCAATCAACGTGATACATCACATTAACAAAAAAAGAGAGAAGAACCATATGATCCTGTCAATCGATGCAGAAAAGGCCTTCGACAAAATCCAGCACCCTTTCTTAATAAAAACCCTTGAGAAAGTCGGGATAGAAGGAACATACTTAAAGATCATAAAAGCCATTTATGAAAAGCCCACAGCTAACATCATCCTCAACGGGGAAAAACTGAGAGCTTTTTCCCTGAGATCAGGAACACGACAAGGATGCCCACTCTCACCGCTGCTGTTTAACATAGTGCTGGAAGTTCTAGCATCAGCAATCAGACAACAAAAGGAAATCAAAGGCATCAAAATTGGCAAAGATGAAGTCAAGCTTTCGCTTTTTGCAGATGACATGATATTATACATGGAAAATCCGATAGACTCCACCAAAAGTCTGCTAGAACTGATACAGGAATTCAGCAAAGTTGCAGGATACAAAATCAATGTACAGAAATCAGTTGCATTCTTATACACTAACAATGAAGCAACAGAAAGACAAATAAAGAAACTGATCCCATTCACAATTGCACCAAGAAGCATAAAATACCTAGGAATAAATCTAACCAAAGATGTAAAGGATCTGTATGCTGAAAACTATAGAAAGCTTCTGAAGGAAATTGAAGAAGATTTAAAGAAATGGAAAGACATTCCCTGCTCATGGATTGGAAAAATAAATATTGTCAAAATGTCAATACTACCCAAAGCTATCTACACATTCAATGCAATCCCAATCAAAATTGCACCAGCATTCTTCTCGAAACTAGAACAAGCCATCCTAAAATTCATATGGAACCACAAAAGGCCCCGAATAGCCAAAGGAATTTTGAAGAAGAAGACCAAAGCAGGAGGCATCACAATCCCAGACTTTAGCCTCTACTACAAAGCTGTCATCATCAAGACAGCATGGTATTGGCACCAAAACAGACACATAGACCAATGGAATAGAATAGAAACCCCAGAACTAGACCCACAAACGTATGGCCAACTCATCTTTGACAAAGCAGGAAAGAACATCCAATGGAAAAAAGACAGCCTCTTTAACAAATGGTGCTGGGAGAACTGGACAGCAACATGCAGAAGGTTGAAACTAGACCACTTTCTCACACCATTCACAAAAATAAACTCAAAATGGATAAAGGACCTAAATGTGAGACAGGAAACCATCAAAACCTTAGAGGAGAAAGCAGGAAAAGACCTCTCTGACCTCAGCCGTAGCAATCTCTTACTCGACACATCCCCAAAGGCAAGGGAATTAAAAGCAAAAGTGAATTACTGGGACCTTATGAAGATAAAAAGCTTCTGCACAGCAAAGGAAACAACCAACAAAACTAAAAGGCAACCAACGGAATGGGAAAAGATATTTGCAAATGACATATCGGACAAAGGGCTAGTATCCAAAATCTATAAAGAGCTCACCAAACTCCACACCCGAAAAACAAATAACCCAGTGAAGAAATGGGCAGAAAACATGAATAGACACTTCTCTAAAGAAGACATCCGGATGGCCAACAGAAACATGAAAAGATGTTCAGCGTCGCTCCTTATCAGGGAAATACAAATCAAAACCACACTCAGGTATCACCTCACGCCAGTCAGAGTGGCCAAAATGAACAAATCAGGAGACTATAGATGCTGGAGAGGATGTGGAGAAACGGGAACCCTCTTGCACTGTTGGTGGGAATGCAAATTGGTGCAGCCGCTCTGGAAAGCAGTGTGGAGGTTCCTCAGAAAATTAAAAATACACCTACCCTATGACCCAGCAATAGCACTGCTAGGAATTTATCCAAGGGATACAGGAGCACTGATGCATAGGGCCACTTGTACCCCAATGTTCATAGCAGCACTCTCAACAATAGCCAAATTATGGAAAGAGCCTAAATGTCCATCAACTGATGAATGGATAAAGAAATTGTGGTTTATATACACAATGGAATATTACATGGCAATGAGAAAAAATGAAATATGGCCTTTTGTAGCAACGTGGATGGAACTGGAGAGTGTGATGCTAAGTGAAATAAGCCATACAGAGAAAGACAGATACCATATGGTCTCACTCTTATGTGGATCCTGAGAAACTTAACAGGAACCCATGGGGGAGGGGAAGGAAAAAAAAAAAAAAGAGGTTAGAAAGGGAGAGAGCCAAAGCATAAGAGACACTTAAAAACTGAGAACAAACTGAGGGTTGATGGGGGGTGGGAGGGAGGAGAGGGTGGGTGATGGGTATTGAGGAGGGCACCTTTTGGGATGAGCACTGGGTGTTGTATGGAAACCAATTTGTCAATAAATTTCAGAAAAAAAAAAAAAAAAAATTTCATGTTTACTTTGCCCCATTGTTGAAGTAAACAAAACTTGATTTTGTTCAAAAGAATATTCCCAATGAATGGTATGGTAGAGAAGATGGGTAAGTTTGGTCCAAGTTTCTTTGCCAAGTTAAATTCTTCTTTCAATGGGAGAAGATATTTGCAAATAATACACCCAATAAGAGATTAGTATCCAAAATATATAAAGAACTTATACAATATCAAAAAAATGTTTTTCCTATTAAAAATGGGCAGAAGACATGAACAGACATTTCTCCAAAGAAGATACACAGATGGCCAACAGATACATGAAAAGATGCTCAACATCACTCATCATCAGGGAAATGCAAATCAAATCCACAATCACCTCACACCTGTCAGAATGGCTTAAATCAAAAACACAAGAAACAACCAGTATTGTTGAGGATGTGGAGAAAAAGGAACCCTTGTGCACTGTTGGTGGAAATGCAAACTGGTGCAGCCACTGTGAAAAACAGTATGGAGGTTCCTCAAAAAATTAAAAATAAAATTACTATATGATATTTACCCAAAGACTACAAAAACACGAATTTAAAAAGGTACATGTACCCCTATGATTATTGCAGCATTACTTAAGAGTCAAAATATGGAAGCACCCCAAGGATCTATTAATAGATGAATGCATAAAGAACAGTATTGTATGTGTGTGTATACACACACAATGGATTATTACTCAGCCGTAAAAAGAATAAAATCTTGCCATTTGCAACAACATAGATGGATTTAGAGGGTATAATGCTAAATGAAATAAGTAGCATATGTAGAATTTAAGAAACTAAGCAAAGAAAAAGAGACAAAACAAAACATAGACTCTTAAATACAAAGAATAAACATGGTTACCAGAGGGCAAGGGGGGGTGGGCACGGGTGTAATAGGTGAAGGGAATTAAAAGTATACTTATTGTTTTTTTTTAATGTTTATTTTTTATTTTGAGACCGAGAGAGAGAGCATGCACAGGGGAGGGCCAGAAAGTTAAATTCTTCTTTCAATGGGAGAAGATATTTGCAAATAATAGAGAGAGAGAGAGACAGAGAGAGAGAGACAGAGAGAGAGAGACAGAGAGAGAATCCCAAGCAGGCTCTGCACTGTCAGCACAGAACCCGACACAGGGCTTGATCTCATGAACTGTGAGATCATGACCTGAGCCAAAATCAAGATTGAGACAGTGAGTCAACTGAGCCCCCAGGCACTCCAGAGTATACTACTGTGACGAGCAGTTGGTAACATACAGAATTATGAATCACTATACTGTACACCTCAAGCTAATATAATGCTGTATGTTAATTATATTAGAATTTTAAAAACTTAAAAAGAAAAAGAAAAATGACAAGTGTTGGTGAGGATGCTGGTGGGAATATAAAATGGTGCTGCTTCTGTGGAAAATTATATGGTGGTTCCTCAAAAAATTAAACATGGAATCACAGAATATGATCCAGGAATGAGTATATACCCAAAAGAGCTGAAAGCAGGGATTCAAACAGATACTTGTACACCAATTGTTATAAAAGCATGACTCACAATGGCCCAAAGGTGGATACAGCCCAACTGTCCATCAACATAATAAACAAAATGTGATATATACATACAATAGAATATTATTCAACTTAAGGAAATCATGAAATTCTGATCTATGCTATAACACAGATGAAATTTGAAAACATTAAGTGAAATAAGCCATATTCAAAAGGGCAAATATTGTTTGATTCCATTTATGTGAGGTGCCTAGAAGAGGCAAATTCATAAACACAGAAAGTAGAATGGTGGTTGCCAGGGGCTGAGAGATAGGGGAATAGGGAGTTACTGTTAAGTGGATATGAGTTTTTGTTTGGGAAGAGGAAATATTTTTGGAAATAATGGCATTGCTCATACAACACCGTGAAGGTACTGCCACTGAATTGTACACCTGAAAATGATTAAAATGGTAACTTTTATGCTATGCACATTTTATCACAATAACCCCGCCTCCCAAACTTTTTAAAAAATTTTTATTTAAACCCAAGTTAGTTAACATATAGTATAATAATGGTTTCAGGAGTAGAATTTAGTGATTCATCACTTACATAAAACACCCAGTGCTCATCCCAAG
Organism: Prionailurus viverrinus; assembly: GCF_022837055.1. Lineage (NCBI taxonomy): Eukaryota > Metazoa > Chordata > Mammalia > Carnivora > Felidae > Prionailurus > Prionailurus viverrinus. The sequence goes on from NC_062563.1 coordinate 114,975,534, forward strand.
TGTCTTCCTTAACACCCATCACCCATTTAGCCCATTCCCCCACCCAACACTCCTCCAGCAACTTGCTTGTTCTTTGTATTTAAGAGTCTCTTATGGTTTACCTCCCTTTCTGTTTTTTTTAAGTTTACTTATTTTTTTTGAAAGAGAGAGCAAGCAGAGTAGGGGCAGAGAGAGAAGGCCAAGCAGGCTCCACACTGTCAGTGCAGAGGCTGACATGGGGCTCAAACTCACAAACCATGAGACCATGACCTGAGCTGAAGTCAAGAGTCAGATGCTTAACCAACTGAGCCACCCAGGCATCCCTCCCTTTCTGTTTTTGTCTTAGTTTTCCTTCCCTTCCTTTATGTTCATCTACTGTGTTTCTTAAACTCCACATATGAGTGAAATCATAGATTTGTCTTTCTCTGACTTATTTCACCTAGCATAATACACTCTAGTTCCATTCATGTTGCTGCAAATGGCAAGATTTCATTCTTTTTGATTGCTGAGTAATATTCCATTATATGTATATATACATATACAGATATACATATTATATATATATATACATACATATGTATATATATACACACATATGTATTCTTTATTCTTCTTTATTCATTCATCAGTCAACAGACATTTGGGCTCTTTCTGTAATTTGGCTATTGTTGATGGTGCTGCTATAAACACTGGGATGCATGTGCCTCTTTGAATCAGTATTTTTGTAGCCTTTGGATAAATAGCTAGTAGTGCAAATGCTGGGTTGTAAGGTAGTTCTATTTTTAATTTTTTTGAGGAACCTCAAAAATTGTTTTCCAGAGTGGTTGCACCAGTTTGCATTCCCACCAACATGCAAAAGGTTCCCCTTTTTCTGTGTCCTCGCCAACATCTGTTGTTTCCCAAGTTGTTAATTTTAGTTATTTCACAGGTAATGAGGTGGTATCTCATGGTTTTGATTTGTATTTCCCTGATGATGAGTGATGTTGAGCATCTTTTCATGTGTCTGTTTCCCCTCCGGATGTCTTTTTTTTTTAATGTTTATTTTTGAGAGAGAGAGATAGCTCAAGTAGGGGAGGAACAGAGAGAGAGGGAAACACAGAATCTGAAGCAGGCTCCAGGCTCTGAGAGGTCAGCACAGGTGCCCCTGGATGTCTTCTTTGAAAAAGTGTCTATTCATGTCTTCTGCCTATTTCTTCACTGGATTATTTGTTTTTTGAGTGTCGAATTTGTTAACTTTTTAATAGATTTTGGATATGTCCAATATGTCATTTGCAAATATATTCTCCCATTCCGTTGGTTGTCTTTTAGTGTTGTTGATTGTTTCCTTCGCTGTGCAGAAGCTTTCTATCTTGATGAGGTCCCAATAGTTCACTTTTGCTGTTGTTTTCCCTTGTCTCTGGAAACATGTCTAGTAAGAAGTTGCTGCGGCCGAGGTCAGAGGCTTTTGCCTGTTTTCTCCTCTACGAGTTTGATGGTTTCCCGTCTTACATTTAGGTCTTTCATCCATTTTGAGTTTATTTTTATGTATGGTATAAGAAACTGGTCCAGGTTCATTCTTCTGCATGTTGCTGTCCTGCATTCCTAACACCATTTGCTGAAGAGACTGTCTTAGTCTCTTTAACAAATGGTGCTGGGAGAACTGGATAGCAACATGCAGAAGGTTGAAACTAGACCACTTTCTCACACCATTCACAAAAATAAACTCAAAATGGATAAAGGACCTGAATGTGAGACAGGAAACCATCAAAACACTAGAGGAGAAAGCAGGAAAAAACCTCTCTGACCTCAGCCGTAGCAATTTCTTACTTGATACATCCCCAAAGGCAGGGGGATTAAAAGCAAAAATGAACTATCGGGACCTCATCAAGATAAAAACCTTCTGCACAGCAAAGGAAACAATCAACAAAACTAAAAGGCAACCAACGGAATGGGAAAAGATATTTGCAGATGACATATCGGACAAAGGGCTAGTATCCAAAATCTATAAAGAGCTCACCAAACTCCACACCCAAAAAACAAATAACCCAGTGAAGAAATGGGCAGAAAACATGAATAATAGACACTTCTCTAAAGAAGACATCCGGATGGCCAACAGGCACATGAAAAGATGCTCAATGTCGCTCCTCACCAGGGAAATACAAATCAAAACCACACTCAGATATCACCTCACGCCAGTCAGAGTGGCCAAAATGAACAAATCAGGAGACTATGGATGCTGGGGAGGATGTGGAGAAACAGGGACCCTCTTGCACTGTTGGTGGGAATGCAAACTGGTGCAGCCACTCTGAAAAACAGTGTGGAGGTTCCTCAAAAAGTTAAAAATAGACCTACCCTATGACCCAGCAGTAGCACTGCTAGGAATTTACCCAAGGGATACAGGAGTACTGATGCATAGGGGCACTTGTACCCCAATGTTTATAGCAGCACTCTCAACAATAGCCAAATTATGGAAAGAGCCTAAATGTCCATCAATAGAAGAATGGATAAAGAAATTGTGGTTTATATACACAATGGAGTACTATGTGGCAATGAGAAAGAATGAAATATGGCCCTTTGTAGCAACATGGACGGAACTGGAGAGTGTGATGCTAAGTGAAATAAGCCATACAGAGAAAGACAGATACCATATGGTTTCACTCTTAGGTGGATCCTAAGAAACTTAACAGGAACCCATGGGGGAGGGGAAGGGAAAAAAAAGAGGTTAGAGTGGGAGAGAGCCAAAGCATAAGAGGCTCTTAAAAAATGAGAACAAACTGAGGGCTGATGGGGGGTGGGAGGGAGGGGAGGGTGGGTGATGGGTATTGAAGAGGGCATCTTTTGGGATGAACACTGGGTGTTGTATGGAAACCAATTTGACAATACATTTCATATATTTAAAAAAAAACGAAGAGACTGTCTTTTTCCCATCGGATATTCTTTCCTGCTTTGTCAAAGATTAGTTGGCCATACGTCTGTGGGTCCATTTCTGGGTTCTCTATTCTATTCCATTGATCTGAGTGTCTGTTCTTGTGCCAGTACCATACTGTCTTGATGATTACAGCTTTGTAGTATAGCTTGAAGTCTGGGATTGTGATGCCTCCTGCTTTGGTTTTCTTTTTCAAGATTGCTTTGGCTATTTGGAGTCTTTTCCGGTTCCATACAAATTTTAGGATTATTTGTTCTAGCTCTGTGAAGAATGCTGGTGTTACTTTGACAGGGATTGCACTGAATATGTAGATTACTTTGGGTAGTATCGACATTTTAACAATATTTGTTCTTCCTATCCAGCAGCATGGAATCTTTTTACATTTTTTTTGTGTCTTCTTCAATTTCTTTCATAAGCTTTCTAGTTTTCAGCATACAGATCTTTTATTAGGTTAGGTTTATTCCTAAGTATTTTATGGTTTTTTGGTGCAATTGTAAATGGGATTGATTCTTTGATTTCTCTTTCTGCTGCTTCATTATTGGTGTATAGAAATGCAACCGATTTTTGTATATTGATTTTATATCCTGTGACTTTGCTGAATTTATGTACCAGTTCTAGTAGTTTTTTGTGGAGTCTTTTGGGTTTTCCAGGTAGAGTATCATGTCGTCTGTGAAGAGTGAAAGTCTGACTTCTTCCCCTCTGATTTGGATGCCTTTTGTTTCTTTCTGTTGTCTGACTGCTGAGGCTAGGACTTCCAGTACTATGCTGAACAACATGTTCCTGATCTTACGGGGAAAGCTCTCAGTTTCTCCCCATTGAGGATGATATTAATTGTGGGTCTTTTGTATATGGCCTTTATGATGTTGAGGTATGTTCTTTCCATCCCTACTTTCTTGAGGGTTTTCATCAAGAAAGGACGCTGTACTTTGTCAAATGCTTTTCTACATCTATTGAAAGGATCATGTGGTTCTTATCCTTTCTTTTATTAATGTGATGTATCATGTTGATTGATGTGTGGATACTGAACCACAATTGATGTGTGGATATTGAATCCCTGCAGCCCAGGAATAAATCCCTACTTCCTCACTGGAGCAGCGCCAGTCAGTGAGCTCTGAAACTTTAGAGTCTGCTCCACTGCTTATAGAATCCTGGGGACACTGAAACCCTCTCTTTTCTCCCTGCCCATGGTCTCGGGGAGCAGACTTCTGGCCCAGTCCCCTGAGAGTGTCTTTTCTCTTTCTCTCTTTCTCTTTCTCTCACTCTCTCTCTTTTCCTCCAGCTACTTTTGAGGGAAGGGGAGTGCTTTTCTTGTGTGATCCTGATGTGCTGCACTCTCTCCCTCTCTCTTTGTCCTCTCTCCCCAAAAATGACTCCGTACTCTCTGCAGCCTTTTTCTTCTCCAATTCACCTCTCCACACTGCATACCTGCCAACTTCTGTAGCTCAAATTATGCAGACTATTGTGTTAATCCTCAGATCAATTTCCTAGGTGTTCAAGATGGCTTGATGCTGAACTAGCTGGGTTTCAGGGATAAGACAAGTGCAGGGTCCCCATACCACTCCACCATCTTAACTCTATCCCCCCTAAACTGAATTTCACATTGTTTCCTAAAATCTGAAAGAAACTCATTTTTTCTAATATATTAACAAAAACTTCTAATTCAAAAGATTATCTTCCAACTTTCAACTTTGAGTAATTTCTGAAACTACAGAAACAGAATCTCAAATTCTATTAGCCCATAGCTATCACAAATCCAATTTTAAGATAAAAATATATCTCTATCACTGCATTAATGTTAAAGTATATCACATTTTTCTAACACATACATAGGAAGATCCTTTGTACTCCCTTTAACTAAAATTTAAGAAATTACCAAAATACTCAAGAACTTAACGTAAACATTTCATGTTAATATTTGTTTTATAAAATAGAAAAAAAAAACTTAATGTGAACATTTTATTCTAATACTATTTAAATGTAAATATTCATGTTTCTTATCTAAAATCCTCTTGGAAGATACTTTTTTAAATCTATTTCACTATTTGGGATCCCCATTCCACTAAGCAGGCAGCATTTATTCTCTACAAATATTCTAACTAGCTCTTTACTTCCTGATACACCTACCATTTTAATAGCAATAAGTTACCAGAAAATAAAAGGACATGAACTTACCCAAATGAATAGACAGGGCTAGGTTTCCTCATCATTACCCAGTAACTTATCAAACATGTTATTAAACTAAGTAAAAAGGAAAATAAATTTTGCTTTAGAACTAGAGCGAGAACACACAGAAATAAATTAAGTTTCCAGAATTCCTAAGTTTGGTGAAAGTTATCAGTGTTTGAAGACTAAATAAATTATTCAAATAATCCCAAATCTAATCACAAAATCCTAATACCTCAGCTTTACCATGTGAAGAAACTGAAAAATATTAGGATACATCAAGTCAATAAATAGAACCTAAATCCATTCTTTCTCTACTCAGTAAGTTATCCATGCTAAATGGCTTCCATAACTGAGCATGCAAAAATGAGACAGTAATAATAAGGTAATAATAAAAAATAAATATTTTATTTTAGCCACAGACAATAAATCTTGACTCTGATTAACTTTAATCTTTGTTAAAAGTTAAACTAAATATTAATAATACCTTAACAACATTCTGAATGTTCTGGATGTTCATTTTCCAAGTACAGTGGAGATTACTACAGTGTGAAATTCAGGTGGTAACTATCTGTTTTAGACCAGTCAAGTAGATTTAGTTAGATGACTGATGAAAAGACATTGTAATACTCCTAAGGCATCGCTCTTGAAAACATCAAGTATTTTACAACCCTTACACAGTAATATGAAAGGTCTTACAAAGCAGGGAGCCAAAAAGGTGTCTCCCTAGCTCACAATTACTCACTTTAGTTATTAATGCCTATCTACATGGTTACAGAAGAAACTGGTATGTTCTTACTTGACCCTGCTCCCTGGCCACAGCTGACTCAACTACAGGTAGGCACCTCAAGCACCTGGTCTAATGCCTTAGTATTACCTTTTCTGTTCCTCTATAAATGAGATAATTTCTTCCAATATATCTCCTAATTGTTATTGTTTGTACATATATTGTTGAAAATTTTACTTGTTACACACATTACTTTAAGCAGAGAAAGCTTCATAAATTCAGTGCAAAAATTCCTTATTAGTTTCAAAACACTGAAGAGATCTTCTAAAACTTACCTAAAAAGGTCAAATATGGTCAAGTAAGTATAGGCAGTTAAAGCTGCAAAACAACAACAAAACAAATGATTAAAATGTTGCTGTTAGGAAATATAGCTCATCATCAGGATTGTTCACACCAGAAGTATCCATTACAAAAAAAAAAATGGAGTCACTAATTAACCTCATATGTTGGCAATTACTTAGACTAATATATATGTAGCTAAAGTTGGTAAGTACAGAGGCGCCTGAATGGCTAGAGGATGTGACTCTTGATCTCAGGGTCATGAGTTCAAGTCTCATGCTGGGCATGGGACTACTTAATTTAAAGAAGAAAAAAAGTTTAAAAAACAAAAAACAAAGAAGGTAAATTTAATACTTTCAGAACCTGATTTCTCCATCAGGAAAAATGAAGCAGCATATACCCAAAAGTGCTGTAATCGTTTTTGGTTTTTTGCCGTTTTCTGTCATCTGAATACTATTTTAAATATATTCTTTAAATAGCAGGATGAAAATAAGGATACATAAAAATATACGAGGTCAAGGGGCGCCTGGGTGGCTCAGTCGGTTGAGTGTCCGACTTCGGCTCGGGTCATGATCTCGTGGTTTGTGAGTTCGACCCCCGCGTTGGGGTCTGTGCTGATAGCTCAGAGCCTGGAGCCTGCTTCTGATTCTGTGTCTTCCTCTCTCTCTGCCCCTCCCCCACTCATGCTCTGTCCCACTCTGTCTCAGAAATAAACATTAAAAAAAAAATTTTTTTAAATATACGAGGTCAAGAAACAAAATATTACAGATTTCCCTTTACAAGGAAAATCCAATAAACATAAATGTCAAAATCTTACGGAGAAACCGTATAAACTGAAGGGATAGTCTATCACGTTAAATAGGAATCTAAGTTTTTCAAATAGATTTAAAACTTACAGGGGTACCTGGGTGGCTTAGTTAGTTAAGCATCTGATTTTGGCTCAAGTCATGATTTCAGGGTTCATTAGTTCGAGCCCCGCTTTGGGCTCTGTGCTGACAGCTCGGAGCCTGGAGCCTGTCTCCCTCTCTCTCTGCCCCTCCCTCACCCATATTCTGTTTCTCTCAAAAATAAATAAACAACAAAAAAAATTTTTTTTAAAGGATTTAAAACTTAAAAAAAAATAGGTGATTTAAAATGAGAACGCCTAGGGGCACCTGGCTGGTTCACTCACTTAAATGTCCGATTCGGCCTAGGTCATGATCTCGCCATTCCTAAGTTTGAGCTGTGTTGAGCTCTGTGCTGATAGCTCAGAGAAGACTGGAGTCTATTTCAGATTCTGTGTCTCCCTCTCTCTCTCTGCCCCTCCCCACTCACGCTCTGTCTCTCTCAAAAATAAACAAACATTAAAAAAAATGATAATACCTAATAATTAAACCATACTGTACCATTTACAAGATACTTTTCAAATAGATTCTCACAATTAAATCTTTTGAGTTATATTTCAGAATAATATACCCCATGTAAAGAAAGACATACCTTTTTTTAAGATCAGAACAATAAATGTGAAACTAATAATTAATTGCACAAAAATAAGAATGGTGACATACCTATACTGTTCGTAGAACTGCACCACATAAGCAGGAAGCCAGTACATGTTAAATTTATTACACCAAAGAGCAGTATCTTCCAGGACTGTGAAAAAGAAAATCACTCTTATTTGCATAGTGCTAATAAACTTCACTGGGTTTATTCAAGTTGCTGCAATTCATACTCCACAAAGGAATAAACCCAACTTCCTTCAAAAAGTCAGTGTCCCATTTTTTATATCTACCAAAATTATCATCAACCAATTTATTATTATAATATATGTAAATCTAAAACAATAGAAGGGGAATTCTTCAAGAGAAAAAAAATCCTGCCATAAAAACTCTCAAACAGTTGAGAAAAATAGGCATTTACTTTAACACCATTTTGTCTCTATAAATATGTACATAGAGACAATGATAACAAATGGGGCAAAATCTAAAGCAAATGGCGAACCTGAGTAAAGGGCTTAAGGGAGTTCCTCACACTAATCTTGTGACTTTTCTGTAAACTTGAAATTATATCAAAATAAAGTTATTCCTTCCCTCCCCTGAAAAAGGGCAGCACTTACTTATTCACCAAATAAGTCATATGAAATAGGACTACAAAAGAGGGAAAGACTACCATGGTTTAGAAGTTCACAGACCTGAGATACACCCTGAGAGTACCTAGGATTTCATCAGAAGATTTCATCAGAAGGAGAAAGGGAATTCTAAAAACAAGAGATCAAGCGTTTGTTTTTTTTTTTTAAATTCTTGTTCCACTCTACTCCGTACAAAGAAGGGAGATCTATAATTGTGTGAATGTAGAAGTGAAAGAAATTAGCGAAAAGGGAATTATATGTAGGCATTAAGATTAAACAGATATAATTGCAAAAGTCAAGTGTGGGATAGGATGGCTTTAGAACACAGATGGAAAATGCAGGTTTAGAATGAAGAACAACTCTTTTCAGAAAGGTGAGAAGGATAAGAAGGTGACTGAAGGGACAGAAACTGTGAGGCAGAAAGTGACAGCGAAATCGCACAGAGCTAATACCTTATAAATCTCCAGAAAAGAACAACGTGTTTTTCGAAAATTAAGGGATATGGTAAAGTAGGACTTAAATCAAGAGGAGAGTTTGCAGAATAGCTATTATAGTGAGAATACTACTGAATTGTCAAAAGAGAGAAAAGAATTACCAGCATGAATTTATGATAGACAGCATTCTGCAGGTTCCCCTACCCCTAGGAGCAAAACCAGAGAAGCAGGTGAGGTAGGGATGTCAGAGACTGAGAGCTGATAGGATAGGTTAATGGGACAAGGGACTCTAAAAGTGAGGACATTAATGAAATGACTGGACATGAGCTCTAGTCAGGACAGGGATTGAAGAATAGTCAGAAAAAGAGGATAAAAGCATGTAATTTGAAAATGACCTTCTCTGAAGCTCTACTGATGAATCAAGCTATTCATCAACAAATATTTGAGTACCTATTTTGTAACAGACACTTTTCTAGGCACTGGAGATACAGCAGTGAACAAAATATGGACCTTATAATCTAGCTGGGACCTTATAATCTAGTTGTTGTTGACAGACAACAAATATATAACATCAGGTGGTGGTAAGCGCTACAAAGGAAAAATAAAGTGTGTAAGAACTCAGTAATGGGTGTCATGGAAAGGTTGCTCTACTAGACAGTAGACAGGGTAGTCAGAAAAGACCCCTTTGGTGAGGTAACATGTGACCTGAGATTTTACAGAGGTAAAGGTGCTAAGCATGCAGATATCTGGGAAATAAAATGGGTACCACGGTGCAAATGCCCTAAGATAGAAGAGTACCTGGCCTAGGATGGCTAGGCAAGAGAGGTGAGAGGGAATCTGGAGCTCCATCGAGTAGTATCTTGTATGCTAGCAAAAGACCTGGGGTTTATTTCATATGAGATGGAAAGTGACTTAGCTTTCATAAAAGATCATCTAGCTTCTCTATTTTGAATGTACTGCATAAGGGCAAAGAGAGAAGTGGGAAGACCATTTGGAACATGACTGCAATAATCCATGTGAGAAATGGTGGCTTTGAAGTTGGTAAGAAAGTGTTAAAAGAGTCAGATTCTGAGTACTATATTAAAGATGGAGCTAGCAAGATTTACTTATAAAATGGATGAGGAACGAGAGAAAGAGAGGTAAGAACAACTCCAGGGTTTCTGGCCTGTGCACCGCAAGAGAAGAGTGGCCATTTAGTGAGGAAGGGACAGAAAATCAAAGTTCAGGTTTGACCATATTAAATTTGAGATGCCTGTTAGACATCCAAGTAGAAATGCTGAAAGGGCCATTATACATAGGGATCTAGAAGTAGGGGAGAAGTTAGAGATTGAGATATATATATGGGGTCATCAGCATATGAAGTCAGTGTCACCTAGATGTAACAAACATAAGCAACAGAGGCTAAAGCTCTAAGAGGTGGGATGCTCTAAAACTTAAAGATCAGAAAGATGACAGGAAAGTGATGAACAACAGCCAAGTAAGTAGAAGGAAAACCAAGAGTGATGTTTCAGTCCAAATGAAAAAAGTGCTTTAAGGAAGTGACCAATTTTTGTCAAATGCTATTGAAGGTTAAGTAACATGGGAAATGAGAATGAACATTGATTTTGGCAACACAGAGGTTATTTGTTAAAGCTGTTACAGTGGATTGGTGGGAAGTAGAGCCAGGGAGAAGAGAAAGTCAACAGAGTAAAGACAATTCTTTTAAGTAGTTGTTCTATAAAAGGAAGCAGAGAAATGAGGGAGTAGCTGACAGTGGAAGACATGGCATGTAATAATGATGCAAGAAGGAACAATGATGCAAGAGACAGAAGGAACAATCATAGGAAAGTTGTCTTTGAGTAAGCAACAAGTAGAGGCACTAGCCTTACAAAGAACAGAGTTCGTTTATAGAGACAGGCGCAAAGATAGTGTTGGTGGATGACAGGATGTGGAAGCATTTTCTGATTACTTCTTTTCCTTTAGTGAAACAGGAAGCAAGACCAATAGGTCAGAGTGAGGATGAATAAGGTTTTGGCAGTTTGAGGACAGAAGTGAAAGAAAATGGGTTGAAATAACCATCTAGAAAAATGGAAAAGTGAATGAGCTAAAAAATATAGAATGGGCAGCTCTAATGGCATACTTGACCATGAATTTAAAATCAGACCAGTCACCATGTTTCTCTTAGGCTACATTCAATTGGGTGCAGCCACAGAGTAGGAGGAAAGTAAACTTAATGATGTTAAGGATTTGCAGAAAGTATCAGAGGATGAGAGACAGCTGGAAGGAGGGCACAAAGGAGTTTAGACATATGCATGAAATTGGTAATGATGAACCAAAGAATCTAAACTGGATAAGTAAGCAAATGAGGATAAGAGTGAAAGGATGGCAGTCAATGGATTAGAGATCCTAGTAAGACTGAAGAATTACTGGAATTGGGGTAATACAAGGAGTGAACTGGAAAGACAGATGGTAACTATGAGTAAAATGCTTGAAAATGAGACAACAGGCAGTTTTAGCTATTATAAATGATAATGTCTGTAGTATGATCACAGAAGTGAATAGTTGGAAGGGATGTATGACAAGATTATTTGTGGTAAGGAAGTAAGGAACTGAGAGGTAAGGATCTTCCTTATAAGAAATTACCAAGAGCTAAGATAGGAGTAGTAGTAAAAAGAGACGAGCTAGGGTACATCTTGTAAGATTTAAGTTATGATAGAGTTATCTGCACCATGTAGGTGTTCCTACTACCAATTCTGTGGTGTACTGTATATGGTTCAGGAGTTTCCTGTTTACTTCTGTAATGTGGTTGCTTTCCATAGAACATTATAAAGTTCTACTTAACTGTTTTCAAAAGATCATCCTAAATGGACTAGACACACAAGTAGCAGATGAATTTCCTACCTTTGGCTCTTTAAGTTTAACAACCACAGCAGTATACTATTTGCAAATATTAGAATTATTGAGTTCTGCCTATATTCCAAGGTTTTAGCAAACAGAAGATACAGCGATAACAAACAAAGAACAGAGTCTCTAGTCGAGTATCACAATACATGGCCAATATCACTGGTTTACTTATGTTCCAGTGAAGCTAGGTGTATTTGAAATTCTTCACATATTTATTGCTTATTTTGTACTTTTATTAAAAAGTGGACAAAATAAGATACAGTCACTGTCTTCAGGGAGCTTATAGTATAATTTACACAATAACGAGAACAATGAAAACAAAACTAGGTCTATATTGGTGACCAATATGGGGCTTGAATTCACAACCCTGAGATCAAACCAATTATCTTTTTACTTACAGTATCAAAGCATAAATTATTTTTCTTTCCATACAATAAAAATAAGTAAACATGGCTTCAAACTACACCTATTAGATTTGTAAAAAAAAAAAAAAAAAAAAAGGTAAAAAATAAAGTTGAGATGCTGAAAAAAATAAATAAAAGGCAATCACAAAATAATTTATCTTTAACACTCATTAGAATTAGAATAAGAACCTTAACTGAAGCCTAGCTTCCTCCCAAGCAAACAACTGTGTATGAAAATACTATACTTTTACATTAAAAATGTGCTTATTCAGGGGTGCCTGGCTCACTCAGTTGGTAGAGCACGCAACTCTTGATCTTGGGGTTGTGCGTTAAAGCCCCACACTGGGCACAGAGATTACTTTAAAAAAAAATTGCTTATCCAACATAAAAAAATGAAAACAGTGTGGTGGGGCGCCTGGCTGACTCAGTCAGTAGAGCATGTGACTCTTGATCTCAGGGTTGTTGAGTTCAAATCCCACATTGGGTGTAGAGTTTACTTAAAAACAAAACCAGTGTGGTGGGATCAAGAGTAATTTCTTTGTACCTTAAAAATGATCTTTTTCAATGTCATTATGTTGTCTGTGCAATGATTAAAAATAGAGTTAATAAATAACTTACCCTTCGGTCAGCTGCTACAAGTCTAAATTCCTGTAGTAACTTGCCAAAAAAAGATCTCTGTGGTTTTCTAAAGAGATGAATTGTCCCCTTTAAAATAAACAAAAATAAACAAATCAGCATTTAAGCATGTAATCTTTTTCATATCCTGTGATGCGATATAATAGTAACAACATTTACTGAACACTCAGTATGTGGCAATTATTCTAACCACTTTATAAGTATCTATTTAACTCTCACAATAATCTATGAGCTGGAAACAATTTTTAGTAAATTGTCCAAGGGGACATTGCTAACAACTGACTGAGCAGGAATTCAAACCCAGGCATTTTAGTACCAGACTATACTCTTTTATTTTTAAGTGGATTAGGTAATTTTGAACCAGAAAAGCAAACCATTTGCCAAACAGCTCTGCTGGAAATAAAATATTACATTTACCTAATCAAGAGGTTCTGTCTTAGGCAAAGTATCTAGCATCCTGGCTAGCCTCTGTAGCCCTTGTTAGTTCACAGTATGGGTCCAGTAGAGAAAAGGCATGATGGTGGGGTTAGCAAGAGGAGAAATGTTAACTGGAGACTAAAATTTGTCACTCAAGTATAGGAAACCTTAGCATAAAGGAGAGTTTAAGCACATATGGGAAATTGTTTTAGGATTAAAGCAGTATTCAACATCAGCAGGAGAAAATATAAGCTACTCAATACATGGTTTCTTGGAAAAATTAAGTTGGATCCTTACTATATTTCTTACTTTGATTTTTTATTCTGTTAAAGTTAAAACACAAAACTATCGCGTACTTGAAGAAATTTATGGATGTATAATTTCATCACTATCTTGGGAATATAATACCCTATGAAAAATAAAAACAAAGACAACTCTGGGAGGAAAGACAAACTGTGGAAAAAATAATTTTTAATTATTATTCCAAAAGCAAAGTATTGTTTCTAGGGATAAAAAAAAAGTCTTTCACAATTTTCAGTGGGTCATGTACAATAATTTGATTGCTAAGTGCCATATACTTAAATATTTATTTGGATTTTAATTTTAGCAAAATGCTTTCCTAGATGGTAAGGCCATGATCACCATTAACAACCATACTACATTTCTACCTCATTACCACTGGCTGCTGTGACTTAAACACTTAAACTCCACAGAAAGCAGTGGAACTGAATGTTAACAGATTTAAAGTGAGGAAAACTCAGATTCAACTCAAGCACAGGTATGATTTTCCCACAGTTAGCATCTGGGAACATCTCAGTAGTTATATAAAAAAAAGATATATCCCATCCTTCAAAACTCAGACATGTCATTAGTTACATTAGGTTGAGACTCAGTAGAGGCAAAAAATAAGGTTGAACCACTAGAAATCTGGCATAAAAAAACAGAATGTTGATAATCGTTGAGACCAAGTGATGGCTACACGGGGGCCCATTATACTCTACTTTCCTATGTTTGAAAATTTCCGTAATAAAAAAATTTTTAAGTGAAACAGACTTTAAAATATAAAAATAAAGCATTAGAACAAAGTGTTACTGATTTTGCTATCCGAATAAAGACCAGTGTGTGTGTAACTCTAAGGCTTTGCTAAGCTACTTCAGGTGAAAAGGAACAATATGCTACTTTCATTTGAAATGCTAATGAATGTTAATCTTAATGAATATACCCTATTCTTAATGAGTTATATGTCAGTTATTTTGTCCCAAAAATAAATTCTGCTTAATACTGTTATCTTCTACCTTCATCCCACTTTAAATTATTTAAGTTACTTTAACTTAAGTTTTAGGTTGAGACAATAAGGTTTTTAAAAGGCAGAGGGTTGGGGCGCCTGGGTGGCGCAGTCGGTTAAGCGTCCGACTTCAGCCAGGTCACGATCTTGCGGTCCGTGAGTTCGAGCCCCGCGTCGGGCTCTGGGCTGATGGCTCAGACCCTGGAGCCTGTTTCCGATTCTGTGTCTCCCTCTCTCTCTGCCCCTTCCCCGTCCATGCTCTGTCTCTCTCTGTCCCAAAAATAAATAAACATTGAAAAAAAATATTTAAAAAAAAATAAAAGGCAAAGGGCCATTTCTGATGCCATTCTGATATTAGCTAAAAGAGGTAAGAACCCACGAAAATCCTAAATTCATGTCACTTTTTCCAAAATTACATTGGCTGTCCACTGCTGTCAAGATAAACTCCTAATTTTACAATCTGAAATTCAATGCTTTCCATGACCTAGCCTCAGTTTCTTTCCAGCTTTACCTCTTGCTTCAGGTAGGAAATCAACTCAAACTAAACTGGTGTACCCCTGTCTCATGACGGTTAACACTCTAGAATGAAAAGGCCAGACTTGTCTAACCCAAGCTCTAACAGCCTTGTAATACCTGGCAAGTTACTTGACCTCTGTTTCCTCATTCAAATGAGAGTAATGAAAAGTAGATTCAGAGTGATGGAGTAAGGCACAAAGCACTGTTTCATGGGTGACTTTCTATATGAAGCCTTCCTACATTATTCCAAATAATACTGTTTTTTATGCCACTTGCTTTGTAATGAACCAGAGGATAGCTTTCATCTTGTCATCTTGCACTGAAGTTAATTTTTTGGTAACCTCACTAATGACAAGGGCTATTATTTCCTTTACATTTTCTAAGCTAGCACTGTGCTTTGCATATAATACCTTAAATGCTACTATTTTCCTGTATTACTAATGTTTCAAGCATAAAAATTTAGTGCCATAGATATTTATTTGGTGTTTTATAAAACAGGTTTATATTGAAAAACCTCTTCTGGGCCAGGCACTGTTACAAGGCTCTGGGAATACCAGAGTGAATACAGAGGTCCTGCTCTCAAAGAGCTTACAGTCTAGGAAGTGAGAAAGACACCTGAATACACAATTTTAACAGTCTGTTAAGGGCCAGATGTTATTGGTAATTAGCACCAAGTTATCATGGGACCATGAAGGAGG
Organism: Prionailurus viverrinus; assembly: GCF_022837055.1. Taxonomy (NCBI): domain Eukaryota; kingdom Metazoa; phylum Chordata; class Mammalia; order Carnivora; family Felidae; genus Prionailurus; species Prionailurus viverrinus. The sequence continues at coordinate 114,991,027 of NC_062563.1, forward strand.
TGCCTAACAGAATCTGGAGACAGGGCAGAAAGGCTCATGAGAGACTAAAGGACATGTAAGGATTACACTGATAACAATGCAAAGGCCTAATCCTTATAGCATGATCTGCAAGCTGTTCACTGTGACCGGAAAATGAATATAAGTATATGCAAAAAGAGGCTATAAAGAAGCTTGACAACAGGTTGGTATGCCGTGGCAAACAGGACTTTATCTTGAGGATTATGCGGCGTGGTGAATGGAAGGATTTTAACCAAGTGAGCAAGGGAGTAGCATGGTCAAATTTTATAAACTTAATTCTGGCTACACAGTGGTAAGTATTTTGAAGAAAGGAGCTCGAAGCCTATTTGGTTAGACCCCCAAAAGTAAACTTTTACCCACTTTCTGTGTGTAAAAGAGGGATTTCAGAAAATTTGCAGAAAAAAAAAGCACAAATAAAACATTTTATCGACCATACCCACTCAAGGAAAAATACTTAGAGTAACAATGGCTTAGGCACACTGAAACGTTGTCCTTTTCTCCTCCGTAGTCTATCAGTAAGAAATCCATGAATTTTTTAGATAAAATGGTGCATACCTCTTTTGACGCTAAAGTTACAATCAATATATCTTTTGATAAAATTCGGAGAGCCATACACTTGATTTCTAAAGGCATAACGAGACTAATTTCTCTTACAAAACCCCTTTAGATTAAACATCACATCCCCCAAGCCATAAGGTATACTGGAATCTACAAACGCCGGGGAAAAGTGCACCAAAGACGTTTTACCAACACTTGGACTTTCTCCAGTCACTGGCCTTTTGAAAGCTGCATCAGGCACTCCATAAAGCCAAGTTGCACAGTGGGGCGTCAGTGTCAATACCCTATTCATATTAAGGCCAATAGTGTTGTCACTGATATAAGCCTCACTAAATAGGGTCGCTGTGGCTGGGGACTTGTTTTCACATCTTTTGCTGGGGTAGTCGCTGACGCCAATGGAGACTTATTTCTATAGCAAGTAAATCTCGGCAGGGGAAAGTCAAACTTGCTAAAAATTGGAAACTCGGCCTCGAGCAGGGCTGGGATCCCGAGCGTCTAAGGAACGGGGTGAAGGAGCGAAGGGGGATCAAAACTCTAGGGGGAATGCTTCGGACGTCAGCCGCTTCTCCCCGGACGCCGGAGGACAACTTCGAGGACCCCCTCCTCTGAGCAGCTGAGGCACGTCAAGGCCGCTTCAGGTTGAGAAAAGATAAGAGGAATCACCTACGACAGAAGCCCTCACACCCCCAGCCAACTCACCATGATAAGGAGCAGCACAGCTCCCGCCGGAAGACGACCTGGGAGCTAGTTTTTCCCTAGAGCGGAAGGGGTGGGGTATCAGAGGCCGATTGGCTGAGAGAGACGCGGGGGCGGAAGTGCGTGCATGGACCTCTTGTTCCCGCCCCCTCCTGGGTTGCCCCTGAGTTCTATAGAGGTGAAGGTAGAGGCTAGAGCGACCCTACCGAGGCTTAGGTGGAGTAGAGAGCTAAAGTCAAGGCGACTTTGGCATTTATTTCTAATGCTGGCAAATTTTCACTTAGTGCTGAACATTTTTATGTTACGTGATTTAATTTTTTTGCAATACCTTGTGAAATAAATAGTATTCCCATTTGAGGAAGCCGGAAGAGCAACAAGCTTGCCCAGAGGCGTACATCTGGGTCTCTGTAGTAGTTGAATTTGAACTCAGACTAATTACAGAATATCGTGTTCTATTTCCTAACACTAAATTGACATACAATTAATTTTATTACGGAAGTAATATTATAGAATACAGGAAATAAAATAGTTTGATAACGATTGAGTATCCAGCACATAAGTATCAGGAAATAGTCTTATGAAAATTATATACTAGTAAGAAGACACAAGTAGGGAGAAAACAATGTTTAATATATTGATAGTGTCATGTAAAAATAGAGTTATGAGGTGAGGTGGGGTAGAGCCTGAGTCCTACAATTGGTTGGGTATCTGACTCTTGATCTCATCTCAGGTCTTGATCTCCAGGTCATGGGTTCAGCCCTGGTCCAGCCGGCTTGAAACAAGGAAATTAAGAGTCATGCTACAAAGTGTGATTGAGTAGCTCATTTATAGTAGTCAGAGAAAGGAAATAAAATTTGACTTCTGAAAGACAAAAGTCTTTCTGCGAAGATTACTCAAGGCAGGATAAAGAAGCCGTGTGCCTAAGTCAAAAACAAGCAGGAGTGTTTCAAGAACTGAAAGAAGACAGTATGTCTGGAGCTTTGTGCTTGAGGGGAAGAAATGAAGAGATCTAAATGGTAAATGGGTCAGATGAAGCAGGAATTTCTAACTTAGGGGTAAGGGGATTGTTGTTTTTTGCTTAAACAGGAAGCTGGTGGAGGGTTTTAACAAGGGAGTGACCTTTACACTGTGATATGGACACTGGACTGGAGGTGGATGATAAGAGCAAACATTTACTAAGCACTTATGTGGTAGGCACCATTCTAAGCGTTTAACGTGTATTAGCTCATTTAATCCTCATAACAGCCATTTGATACAGATACTATTTTAATCCCTGCTTGGAAAATTGTGTGCCAAGGTCACACACTTACTAACAAAGCTGGAATTCTGTAGGATACAACTTAGTTCTAAGCCTTACCTGTTTCTCTGTACTAACTACTCCTGGACAAGATTAGAAGCAGGAAGACAGGTTAGGACGTTATTGCTTCATTTACACAGAGCAAATCATTGATTTTTGAAGTTTCTTTACAGTCTTTTTAAAAACAAAATTGGAATCAAACAGTACATATTGTACTGTTTTGTGTAAGGATGTATTCTGACTTTTCTTTCTCTTGTATCTTAATTTTTCCAGAATTTTGTATTACTGGCCTTAAAAAATTCAATCATAGGCATGTGCCTTAACGTACATAATTCCTCAGTGATGAGTATAACAGGGTGTAAATGTAGCATAAAGAAATCTCTCAAGCTATTTTTAAAAAGAAGATATACTACAGGGAATTGGGTATAAAATCATAGGAAAGAACTATACAGGAGATCAACAATGAAACAGAAGACTTGAGCAATACTATATACCTATTAGACCTAATATATCTCTAGAATACACCATCCAGTAACAGCAGAATACACATTCTTCTCAGGTGCATCTGAAGCATTTTCCAGGATAGTACATATGTTAGGTCATAAAACATTTTTCAAAAAATGTAAAAGGATTAAAATAGAAAATATGTTCTCCAGACATACTGGAATGAAATTAAAAATCCAAAACTACAGGAAATTTGGGATTTTCACATCTTGTGGAAATTTACAAAACATAGTCTTTAAGTCAGTAGGTGAAAGAAAAAATCTCAAGAGAACTTTGAAAACACACTGACCTGAATGAAAATGAAAATTCAACATACAAAATGTACTGGATAGAGCAAAAGCTGTAGGTGGAAATTTATAGCTATAAATGCCTATATTTTAAAAAGAGGTAAGATCTCAAATCAATAAACGAAAGCAAACAAAAGGAAGTAACTAATAAAGCTTGGAGAGTAAATACATAAGTAGAGAATAGAAAAATAAAAAACTAAACAAAACCAAAAATTGGTTCTTTGAAAAGATCAATGAAATTGGCATAGCTTTACCTAGACTGACCAAGAAAAGGAGAAGACTCAAATTAATACAAATTAGGAAAGAAAGAAGACATTTTACTATTGGTTTTGCAGAAATAAAGAGGATAATAAGTGAATATTATAAACAATTGTATGCCAACAAATTAGATAACCTAGATGAAATGGACTAATTTCTATAAAGACACAAATGTATGAAACAGACTCAAGAAAAAATAGAAAATTCAATTAGACATTTAACAAAATATTGAATTTATAATTAAAGAAAAAAAACTTTACACAAAGAAAAGCTCAGGCAAAGATGGTTTTACAGGTGAATTCTACCAAATATTTAAAGAATTAGCACCAACCATTCACAACCTCTTCCCCCAAAATAAGAGGGAACACTCTCCAGTTCCTTCTACAAAGCCAGAGTTACCCTTGATACCAGAACTAGACAAAGACAAGAAAACTACAGACCAACATTCTGTGTGAATATGGATGCAAAAAACCTCAACAAAATAGCAAAATGAATCCACCAACATATAAAATGAATCATATACCAGGAATGAGTGGGAATTATCACAGGAATGAAAAGTTGGTTCAACATATGAAAATCAGTGTGATATGCCATAATAATAAAGGACAGATAATCACATGATCATCTCAATAGATGCAGAAAAAGCATTTGACAAATCCAACACCCCTACTTGGAAAAACACTCAACAAAGTAGGAAACACAGAAACGGGTTATTTGAGTAATTAGTCCTTTTAGTTTGGAGGTATACTATTTTGTAATTAGACCTAGATCTTTGTATAAAATATCATCAGGCTTTTTATTTTGAAAATATTTTTGCTGTTAACCTTATTCTCCTTCCAGCTCTTTTGCTATTATCTGTATTATAAAGTCTCGTTGCATGTGTTTTGTTCACATATTATTTAATGTATAAGGGACTGTTCCAAAGGAAACAGATGTGGAGTATAAACCTGCTAAACCTTCAATTCAATCCTAGCCAGTTCTAAGACCTAACAATTGGAAGTTCCATTAGACTGGCAATCAATTGTTGAAAAAGTGACTTGTCAAATTGTGCCTTGGCTATCCTGGGCCTCCGTGAGGACATTCCCTGTCTTGTCCATGTATCATTTTGGTTAGTCTATATTCTGGGGTCAATGATGGTTTGAATGTAATATCATTTCCTCTCCTTGGCTGCTTATAAAATATTTTTGCTTTTTTTATTTTTTGCAATCTGATGTATCCAGATATTTGTTGTATTTATTCTTCTTGGGGTTCACTGAACTTTTGGTATCTGTAAGTTGATGTCTTTCAACAAATCGAGGGCAACTTTAGGTATGACTGCTTCCAATGTTTCTTTTGCCCCATTCTCTTCCTCTCCTCTACTTTTCGGTCCTCAAACCAGAGGTAAATTAGACTGATATTTTCCCCTACTCCTGAAACCAATATTACACTATATGTTAAATAACTAGAATTTAAATAAAAATATGTAAAACAAAAATGACACATGAATTAAAAATAAAGTAAAACAAAAAGATTGATATTGTCCCACAGGTATCAAACCTTTGCTATTTTTTTTCTTCCTCTGTGCTTGAATTTGTAATTATATTGGCTTGTCTTCTGGGGGTCTTCCTTCTGCTGTGTCCAGTTTACTCTGAAGCTCATCCAGTGAAATTTATTTCAGATACTATAGATTTCATTTCAGATTTTTACTTTTCATTACCAGACTTTCCATTTGTTTTTTTTTTTAATTTTTTTTTCAACGTTTATTTATTTTTGGGACAGAGAGAGACAGAGCATGAATGGGGGAGGGGCAGAGAGAGAGGGAGACACAGAATCGGAAACTGGCTCCAGGCTCCGAGCCATCAGCCCAGAGCCTGACGTGGGGCTCGAACTCCCGGACCGCGAGATCGTGACCTGGCTGAAGTCGGACGCTTAACCGACTGCGCCACCCAGGCGCCCCTCCATTTGGTTTTTAACTTCTATTTCTCCACTGAAAATCCTAATCTGTTCATCCATCTTTTTTCCCTATTCTTTAAGAAGTATTAAAACTATTTTAAAATAACTGTGTTAATTCCAACCTGTGGGTCATCTCTGCATTTGCTTCTACATATTTTATATTGATTATGGATTTTTTTCTTTGTATGGTTAATTTTTTATTGTGTACTGGACTTTGTGGATATGTTGTGAGGACTCTGGATTTCATTTTCTTCTAAAATGTGTTTTCTTCTGGCTAGCTGTTAAATTACCAATGGATAATCTTGATGCTGTGAAAGCTTTATTTTAAACTTTGTTACAGTGAGTTTATCCTTTTGCCCATAGTCCTAACAAAAGTATGGCCCTTAGGTGTAGGATGCTGTGCTTTCTCCGTATTATGGTCCTTTTTGGATTTCAATGGGAAACCCAAAATACTTACTAAACGTCTCTTAGTGGAAATTTCGAACTTTGTATTCCCCTGGCAGCTACTTCTTCTCTACAGTTCGTTAGACTTCAACTATTGCTTTCTGCTAGGTGTGACTATTATACTGCACAGGTACAATTTTGGAGTTCACTAAGGATTTGAAAGAAATTTGTAGGCATATTCTAGGGCTTATAGTTCTGAAATTCTCTTCAAGATTTCTCTCCTAATTTCCAGCTGTTCTACAAGCCCCAAATGTCCCCTCAGCCCAGAAAGACTATTACATTCTACTTGAAGTCTATTTCTAAGCACAGTGCACAAACTGGAAATTGCCCTTGGGGCAAAAGCTTGTTAATGTGGATCTCTTCTAGTACATGATTTTGTGCAATTTCTGCCTATTTCTGCTTGCTCTCTAGAGTCTTCTAATTATTGCTTTTTATATTCAGTTTATAATTATTTGCAAGAGTTAGTCCAATACAAGCTACTGCTAGACTGCAACCTCTGAAACCTCACATTTCAAATAAACAAGTTAAAGGCAAAATAAAATTTATCATTTATTTCCACTCCATTAGGATAAAATCCCACTTTATGCAGCTGAACCTAATTCATTTTTTTTTCTGAAGAAAAATACAAAAGACCAAATTAAAATTTGAAGCATTTCAAGGAAAATCCTTTGACTTAAGGGTCAAAACCCAACCTGTAAAAGGCTCATTCTACCAAAAGAATTCATTTTTGGGGGCACCTGGGTGGCTCAGTCGGTTAAGCGGCCAACTTCGGCTCAGGTCATGATCTCACGGTCCGTGAGTTCGAGCCCCGCGTCAGACTCTGTGTTGACTGCTCAGAGCCTGGAACCTGCATCAGATTCTGTGTCTCCCTCTCTCTGACCCTCCCCTGTTCACACTCTCTCTGTCTCAAAAATAAACGTTAAAAAAATTTTTTTTTAAAGAATTCATTTTTGTACAAAATATAAAGAATTCTAGCCTATAAACAAAGACTGCTTCATATTTACTTACATTGGAATGCTAGTAGCTGCTTTTCCTCCACTTCTTCCCAAGCACAAAGCACAGTCAGAAATCTAATAACCTCAGTGGGTAGACTGACTTAGAATACGCTTTTACCTGGGTTGCCTGGCTGGCTCAGTCAGTTGGGCGTCCGACTTTGGCTTAGCTCAGATCATAATCTTGCAGTTTGTGGGTTTGAGCCCTGCATTGGGCTCTGTGCTGACAGCCCAGAGCCTAGAGCCTGTTTCAGATTCTGGGTCTCCCTTGCTCTCTGCCCCTCTCCCACTTGCACTCTGTCTCCCAAAAATAAATAAAAACATTAAAAAAAATAAAAAAAGAATAAGCTTTTACCCTTATCTGGAAAGACAGTACTGCTTTTTCCCCTAGCTCAAAGTCCTGTACATCAGTAAGTTTTAATGTAGTTTATAAAACTCTGCCATGTTAACCTGAGCACACCAAAGCTGAATGTTTTAAAGCATTACCTTTCATGACGTTAATATGACACAGAGCTCAATGCAGAACCCAAAAGGTCACAATCTAATATTAATTCAGAAAGTCTCGACAACTTCTATCTTTATCGAAAATGACCAGACCAATCCCTTACACCTCCTATTAGATCATTATCTTATTTTCATGATCCTTCTATGAAAAAAAAAAAAAAAACGCTTAAAATAAAACTTGGTCATAGTAAGTCATAGAAAGTAGGTCTCTAGCTCTAAGCTCAACTTCAGACTTTAGTCAGGGAAGTAAAATAATTTCTATACTGTATGGTTATTCATACAATAATATAATTCTTAGTGTTTATGACAATATTAACTTGTCTACCTTTTAATATTTGAAATCTTTGTTACATAAAAACTATTCCAATAAAAATAGTGAGCTACAGGGGCGCCTGGGTGGCGCAGTCGGTTAAGCGTCCGACTTCAGCCAGGTCACGATCTCGCGGTCCGTGAGTTCGAGCCCTGCGTCGGGCTCTGGGCTGATGGCTCAGAGCCTGGAGCCTGTTTCCGATTCTGTGTCTCCCTCTCTCTCTGCCCCTCGCCCATTCATGGTCTGTCTCTCTCTGTCCCAAAAATAAGTAAACGTTGAAAAAAAAAAATAGTGAGCTACATTAAATTATTGCAGGTAGAATCATGATAATTTTAAAGATTATATTTTAAAAGCTGGGCTTGAAGCACACAGATCTTTAATATGACTGAACAGTTATTCACATATGAATAATGCTAATCCTTTATTTAAATGAAAATACAAAGTGAAATTTTATGAGCTTTATTGAAAATGTCTTAACTTTGGATATTCCCAATTCTTGTCATCAGGTATGTATATTGCATCATCTTTTATTATCAAGATTTTATAATTGATGCTTTAATGTTTGAGACGTTAAAAAGATAGAACATATGACTGAAAATAGGCATGGTTCTGGCTTAAAAAAAGTTTTTTTTTTCTATTTATCCCAAGCCTCACTTCTGTTACCTAGGGAGTTCTAAGGTCATGATTAGAAGAGACATTTAAATTACAGCTACAAATAGCATATTATCTTAAGAAATGATACATCTTCTATATTTACATAAATCCTTGACAGGAACAAGAGGAAATTTAAGAAGAATGTATGTTTTCATTATAAAATTCTTATCTAGCCAGGGCGAGTTTTTAATGTATTCTTTCAAAACCAAAGGTGTTTCTCCTAAATGAAAAAATCTTTGTTACTACTATAAAATTATTCTTTCCACCCATGACATCTTACATAAAAGCACCAAAGAAAATTTCTGTAAACAAACTTTTAACCAGTAAACTAAGGGCAAATATCCATTTGCCTTTATTACAGTATTTAAAAAGCCATGATATGAGTCACTACTTCCTACAATGACAGTTTTATAATAAAATCCAGGCATACTTATACAAACAAGAAACGGAATTACTGTACATTTTTGGGGGAACAAAAGGCAGATTAACAGACTAACTTTTTAGTTAACAAAGTGAGCACAAGAAACCTATAAAATGTACGCAATGTATAAAAATTCAGTAATTTTTAAAGTTTCATTGAAGGGATTAATCATTATTAGGAATAAAAGATGGTAGATCCACTGGCTTATAATTATCCTGTAAACAGTAAGAAAGCAATGAGCAATAAATTAGAAACGTCTTAGCTCTCAGTACTTCCCTTCTCTCACACAGGAACCACTTTTACGGCAGTTAAAATTGGCCTTCTTAAATATTAGAATAAATCTAGCAGAAAATAAACTCCATTAGGAATAAATTAACAGTCTACAATAGATTTCTGACAAATATATTAGAAAAAAATACTGCAGGTCACACGAGGATTGATCTACACGTTGTATGACAGAGTGACTCAAACCTTCTAACCTTCTCCTTTTCTATTTTACTAGATTTGCTTTGTTGCTATCAACAAATGGCTTTCTAAATTGGCAGCAAGGTAACAGAAAGGTGAAAATGCAATTGTATCCTGACTGTAGATTGATGGAAAAAAAACAAAAACAAAACCTTCAAAACACTTTTTCCTTTTACTGTTACATAGGAAGAAGTTTCATTTGGCACACTGGATTTGTAAAGAGGGAAGAAAAAAAAAGTAACTTAGAGTGTTTGGTATTCTAATCTGTAGTAAAGACAACAGTAGGAAAGGAAAATAGAAAAATTACTATTTTAAGAAAAGACATCAGAAGACAAACAACCAAAGGCGCTTGTGTCTTCTACCATTCACTGTCTCTGGAATACCTTCATCTGCAACACAATATACAAATTATTATTTACATTATGATTATATTGGTAAAGAAGACCAGAATCAGTTTTTGTTGTGCTCTAACTTACAGTGCCCATTGGGATAACTAGCAACATAGGCAAGAAGGCCTTCAACAGAATACTCCATTTGCATTGTATATTTTATTTAAATTTGTTGTATGGTTCATCTGCTGGGGTGCACAAGTAATTGTAAGACTCTGAAAAGTCCTGTAAACTTAGGTTGAATTTCTGTAGCTGATTAACTATTCGACGAAGATGGTGTGTTACTCTCTTCGAAAGCAAAAACGTTCTGCAGGCTTATGAAGGTCTTTCCTTAAACAGTGGTATCGCCAAAGTCCTTGTTCCAACGTATGTATGCTTCTAAGGTTTGAGGGCTCACGCTGCGTTTTATCTTTTTCAAGGATTCAGTGAAGTCAGATAATCGAATATTTCTCATCTAGATTTTAAAAAAACACATGACGATACAAATGATGAATACGTACACAGTAGTTAACCCAAAGATGGACTGAAGTAATGATGCTATTGCTTATTAATGTTATAAATCTATATAAATATATTCTTAGAAAATCACGCCAATCATCTTATTTTACCTATTATAGGGTAGGCAAGTTTGCTATGTAAGAAATCTTACAAAAATGCTATACTAACATATGTGTTTAGCTTCTTAGGCATTAACATTTTAAATCATAGTATCTTCCCATTATAAAAACAGAAAACACTCATTATACAAAATGTGACAAAATATAGACAGGCAGAAAAAAGAATCACAATCCCACCCTTCAGAATTCTCAAGTTTCACTCACTAGCTAAATTCATGCTATGTTTATCGAAAAGGGAAAGAGGGTTTACAAGAAGCACATGAGACTTTAAGGAAATATTGCTTTTTACATTTCTTGTCTCATTTTCTGACCTTTTTAATGGGCTATGAGAATATAGACCAAAACATGCTGAGTTAACATGTATCTGTATCTACTGAGAGATTTTTAAAACCCAAAAGTTTTGGCTTGGCACGAAACGACCCATTTTTAAAAATTGTCAGTAGTATATACATGTGTATTTTGCCCAAAAAGAAGTTAAAGGAGAATCTGAGACAAAATGTCAACTGGATATTTATATATATTCTTTTTATGACTCTTATAAGACCCAACCTAAATACTTCACGCACGCTCTGATATCTTGATGTGCACAGATTGAGAAAATCACCCACATTTGTAACTTGTAGCCTAATCTTAGTCAAAAAGTAAAAGGATATATTGTTACCACATAATCACTATATGAGCCCTACATGTTTTCTTATTTAGCTATAAAACACACACTGGCTCTTCCTAAAGGCCAAAGTGTGGAAGGATGATAAATGTATTACCTATGATATTCCTGAATAAAATTTATTATAGAAATTAAGGTTTTAAAGGTTTTGACAAAATTCTAATTGAACTGTAAAGTATGGTGTACATATACATATGGAATTTATATATGATATTTTGAAGTTAGTAAGAGACAAATGTATACAACAGGAAAAAGCAAATGGTAGCTAATTTGAGAAAGAGAAAAATAAACAGCAAAGATGTCTTAACAAAATAATGAAATAATAAAGTTAAGATGGATACAAACTGTGCGCTTTAAAAACAAAGTATATTATACCCTGAATTTATAACCCCAAATTTTTAGCATTAACTTTTAAAAACACAGAATTCCAATACTATTATTTGTTTCTATTCTTATAAACTATAAAAGTCAAATGGAGTTCATCTCACCTAAATGTGTGTATACAAACCAGTACCTGACAATACAGTTAGTTATTAAAGTTGTACTAAATAAAATTCTAGTATACTTAGGGCACCTGGGTGGCTCAGTCGGTTAAGTGTCCGACTCTTGATTTTGGCTCAGGTCATGCATGATCTCCCAGTTTGTGAAATCAAGCCCTGTGTGGGGCTCTACACTGACAGTGCAAAGCCTGGTTGGGATTCTCTCTCTCCCCCTCTCTCTCTGACCCTCCCCACTCATGTTCACTCACATGTGTGCCCCCTCTCTCTCAAAATAAATGAGTAAACTTTAAAAAAATAAAACTTAAAAAATTACAAAATTCTAGTATACAATTTTAAAAACCAAATTACTTGTTTTCCTCTCATCTCATAAATGTGACTGATAAAATAGATTTCCTTAATTTCTATATCAAAATGCCATTATTAAGTATTTATGTATTTTTAAATCTATGGACACTTACATATGGATACATAGTATCCACACATTACACACAACTAAGTCTCCGTATGGATACTGTGAATACTAGGATACTATGTAAGTGCCAGTCTGCTTTAAGCATGCTATATATATTAACTCCTAAGTCTGGAACTAACAGCTAAAAGTCTACCAAATAATTAATACTAAAACCATCAGATTAAAAATAAACTGGATAAAACATACAGAACCAAAACTTATAACAAGGTCACAAAAGGTACGGTAATGTTATTTCTTGTAATTCACTCAGTAGTTTCATATTTTAGTGTTCCTAACATTTAGTTTATTTTTATTTTTTTTTAATTTTTTTTTCAACGTTTATTTATTTTTGGGACAGAGAGAGACAGAGCACGAACGGGGGATGGGCAGAGAGAGAGGGAGGCACAGAATCGGAAACAGGCTCCAGGCTCTGAGCCATCAGCCCAGAGCCTGACGTGAGGCTCGAACTCTCGGACCGCGAGATCGTGACCTGGCTGAAGTCGGACGCTTAACCGACTGCGCCACCCAGGCGCCCCAACCTAACATTTAGTTTAAAATAAGGTTCATATGGGGTGCCTGGGTGGCTCAGTCGGTTAGGTGTCCAACTTCAGCTCAGGTGTGATCTCACCATTGGTGGGTTCGAGCCCTGCCTTGGATTCTGGGCTGACAGCTCAGAGCCCGGAGCCTGCTTCAGATTCTGTGTCTCCCTCTGTCTCTGACCCTCCCCCACTCGCACTCTGTGTCTCTCTCTCTCTCAAAAATGAATAAACATTAAAAAGATTTTTACATAAGGTTCATATATATTTTTAAAATAGTGGATAAAGTTATATTTTTAAGTATGGGATTAAAATTCAAGTAGATATTATGCTGTAATACTGGAACAAATGTACTCCATCAGAACGAATTCATGGTATTTTAAAAATACATGTATTTTCAGGCTCTTGCCATTGGAATAGTCTAATTCAACACCAGTACTAATAAAAAACAATGTAGTATGGGGGTGCCTGGGTGGGTCAGTTGGTTAAGCGTCAGACTTTGGCTCAGGTGGGTTCGAGCCCCACGATGGGATCTGTGCTGACAGCTCAGAGTCTGGAGCCTGCTTCGGATTCTGTGTCTCCCTCCCTCTCTGACCCTCCCCCACTAGCACTCTGTGTCTCTCTCTCTCTCAGAAATAAACATTAAAAAAAAAAAAAAAAAAAAAAGAAATGCGTTAGCATCTCATAAGAGGGCCTATCACACTAAGAAACTGTAATGAATCACATTACATTGGTATTGTTTTTATAAGGAGGAAAACAAACACTGAAAAACTAATAGAATATGAAGGGATTAACTTGTTACAAAGAGTAAAATCCTCAAGTTTTCTATGATTTTCTTCTGTTTAGTAGTTACAAAACATGATTTGATAGAAAATGACTTAATGACTATGTACAATATTTTTTGTCCATTACCAAAGAACATTGTAAGAGACTGTAATTTGATATGCCTCTAGATTTTGAAATGAAACAAAGAACTTTTTCTAGCTTCTAACCAAATCACAGACAAAAATCCAGACAAAAGAGAAGTCTTACAATATAGAGAACCAGAGCAAAGAAAATTATAGAACAGTATACCTCACTGGCAGACATATTCTTTACTTGTTCTGGTTTCAGTTCTGTAAAATATAAGACAGCCACTTTAAAAAAAAGGTCTGTAAGTTTAAATTGCTGAAAAGCAAAACCAAGTAAAATGATCTAAAAGTACATGTTTGATATAAATTATTTGTATTAAAAGGAAGACACAAAATATTAAGCACAATTTATAAATGCTTAGAATAACATTCCTTCTTAGGAGTAACTGGGAGGCATTCAATTTCTTTGCATATTGCCTAGGAGTCATAAATTTTACCAATTTGAGATTGAACTTAAAAGATTCAACTTGTTCTTTACAAAGGCTTTAGGTTATTTTTTTTTTAAGCCAACAGCTTTTGTCTGCTTCAGAATTAATAGCTAAAACATTTTGGAAAAAAATACAAATGGTTTTTATATTAGCTACTGTTTTGAGTCCACTATTTGAACAAGATTTTGTACCTCTGGCAGTAAGAGTTTGACTAGAATGCTTTGCCAGAATCTCAAAATATATTCTCAAGGTTATACTCATTTTGCTCCAAAGCAGCAATTCCGAGTCAGTACGCTGTCTCACTGCAGGAGATGTGTTCTAGAAGCTGCATGTTCCATGTTCTATTTTATTACCACAGCCAGCAATCTGAGTGCATAGTTAAGAGCATCACCCATCCACTGCCCATGCCGCCTGTGGAAAAGCAGCTGAGAATATCTAGTCTAAAGTGGTATCAGAATGGTATTTCAGAATCAACAAATAGGAATCAACACAAAGCAATTCCTCAAAAGATAACAAATAATAATACAAGTAAAAACTTCTCTTACGCACTTTAATTTCAAGTGATAATCAGATTACTCAAGTTGAAAAAAGCCCAAAACCAGAAAAGAACATTTTCCCTTTATTTTTTTTTGCTTGCTTAAAAATGTTTTCTTTTCCTTTGGGTTTTCTGCTGGCTACCTACTATCAAGAAGTGAAACATATGACAGATGGTAATTTATCATGGTGAGCACTCCTTAACGTACAGAGCTGTCTAATCACTATGTTGTACACGAATATAATCTTGTATATTAACTATATTTCAATAAAAAAATTTTTAATTAAAAAAAAAAACAACTGAAACCTGTTGTTTATAATAGGGGTCATGGTCTACTGACCCATGGACTGTCTTTGTATGGTCTGTGAGCTGAGAATGGTTTCACATTTTTGTTTTTTTATAAAAACAAACAAAAAACAAAAAGAATATGCAATGGAGAGCCTATGTGGTCCCACAAGCCTAAAATATTTATCAGGCCCTTCACTGAAAAGTTTGTGGACACTCAGTCTAGAAACTACTTCATACCGGGGCACCAAGGTGGCTCAGTAGTTAAGTGTCTTAACTTCGGCTTGGGTCACGATCTCCCAGTTCATGAGTTTAAGTCCTACATTGAGCTCTGGGCTGACAGCTCAGCACTCAGAGCCTGCTCTGGATTCTGTATCTCCCTCTCTCTCTCTGCCCCTCGCCCGCCTTGTGCTGTCTCCCTCTCTCTCGCTCTCTCTCTCAAGAATAAACATTAAAAAAAAATTAAAAAGAACAAACAAGAAAAAGAAACTACTTCATATCAAGTTTTCCAGCAGCTTCAATGCTTTCCTACTACTACTTAAAAAACACCTCTCAATAGGGCTTCCTAAACTTCGAAAGTGGTCTAATAAATAGGTCTAAATGTCTCAAGCTCTGTACACATACCTCGGATAGGACCCAGTGCTGCATCTTTTGCCAAAGCTGTTAGATCACTTCCTGAATATCCGTCGGTCATTCTGAGAATGGGAAGGAAGAAAGAGCAAATGATTCTCATCTTTGCAGATTTAAAATCCTCCATGTAGAAAGAGTGTAAAATCTAGTTTGCCTCTGTCATCAAGCAGACAGCTACACACTTTGATTTTAAGGGCACAGAAAGGCCCACTTGCTGAAAACAAAGAAAACCATCTATGGCAGGCAAGGCTCCTTAGAATGAATGTCTCAAATTTTTATCATAAGAATCATTTCTTTACATTAAGGCATATTATATGTCCAGGAAGCTCCATTAGATTATAAATACATCCCCTGGAAAGGTAACAGCCATAAGCCATTGCTGGCCAACTGATACATAACCATTAATTATTGCTCTGTAAGTAAGTTAATGAAATGAATGTTTCTTTACCTTGACAAAGAACACTGCCAGTCAAGGTAGATTCCTTTTCTTTTTTTTAACTAAGAATATATATTTTTTAATTTTTCAAGTAAGCTCTGCACCTAACATGGGGCCTGAACTCACATCCCTGAGATAAAAAGTTGCATGCTCTACTGACTGAGCCAGCCAGGTGTCCAAGGTACATTTCTTTAAATATAGGACAGACAAGGTAAAGGACGGGTCTGGGGTAGAAGACATTGGCAAAAAGAGGCACACCTGAATGGGATGCCACAGTGGAGAGTCCTGGGCAGCCAAGAGATTATCAAAGGGAACTAAGAACTAGGGAGGGCAAAGGGGAAGAAGAAAATAAAACACGAAAAGAAAGCATTTACTTATCATGTACTATGTTAAATAACTATAGAGATCAAACATTATTAGCTGAATTCTTTACTGGAACAACAAAGAAGAACTTCACTATTTCCAAGTATTGAATTTATTCTTTCTTCATAGGTTATCTGGGACTCAGAGTATTTACTAAAATTACCAGCTATTCACATACTTCTTGAATATTTAAATTACTTTGTGAGATTTTTCAGAGACTAAAATTCAACAAGTGCACCTCCCATATTCAGTTTCTACTTAAGTACACCACTTAGAAGATGTGAAAGTTAAAAAAATTATGTGTAATATAAAGAACAAATTTATATGAGAATATTTGTGCTGGTGTGGGCAGAGATAAGTGTCTTAAAAATTTTTAAACTATTTTAATACCACTTATAAATTTTAATAAATTTATAAAAAGCATGTACTACTATCAGATATTTAGGTCATGTCTTGTAGAGGATCTAGAAATTTAAATTTAGATACCATATCTAACAATGAGAGATAAGAAAAAACAAAGGAAGCAGAGGATGAGACGAGCAGTTTTCTGAAAAATAAATTACTCATTTCACACTTGAGTTTACTTTAAACAAAAAAGAAAAAGACTTCTTTATAAAAGAAAAAACTTTAAGATAGACCAAATCAAATTACTCACCTAGCAAGTTGTGCTAGTTCTTTTTGGGTCAATGGGCTTCCTTGTTTACATAATAGATTTTTAAGTAAAAGTAGTCGTGTCTAAAAAGAAATATTAAAGAATTATCAGTCTCAAGAATTAGCTTAATGAAATATCCAAAAACTAGATTCAAATCCTGACCCTCATTTACGAGCTGAATGATCACACACAAATCACTCTAGTTCTTAGAGCCTCGCTCATGTCTGTTAATTGGAGTTAAAACGACCATTTTTTGAGAGCTCTTAAGAGAGTTAAAGATAATCCAAATAAAGCACTAAGGAATTAGCTGCTGCTACTATCAAGGATGTTAAGGTCTGAGCTAGACAACCACAATTTAAAAAAAAAAACACTTTTCTCGAGATATGAATTCATATAACACTAATCTCACCATTTTAAGTGTAACATTCAGTGACTTTTAATAAATATATAGTTTTGCAACCATACCATACTCCACTTTTAGAACATTTCTAACACCCCAAAAAGTTCAATCACGCCTATTTACACTTAGTTCCCACTCCCACCCACAGCCTCTGCAAACCACGGTTTCCTTTGTTTCTAGAAATTTGCCTTTTTTGGATATTTCATATAAATGGCATCATATGATAGGTTATCTTTTACATCTGGTATCTTTCACTTAGTATGTTTTTGAGGTTTTTCCATATTACAGCATGTGTTAAGTATCTCAATCCTTTCATTGCTAAACAGTATTCCATTAAATGCATATACCATATTTGTTTATCCATTGTCTAATTGATTAACATTTCAGACTCCTTACAGTTCTTGGCTATTATTTATAATGCTGCTATAAAAATTCTTATATGTGTCTTTGTGTAGACATGTTTTCATGGAATTATAGGGTCTTATGGTAAGTTTACATTTATCTTTTTAAGAAATTGCCAAACTGATTTCCAATCTGGCTGTACCAATAATTGGAAGATCAATATTGTCAAGATGGTAGTCCTTGTTTCCATGTTAAAAAAAAAAATTCAGACATAGATACATACCTCCTCGTTTGGCAAAGACACATATACCCGTTTGATGAAACGCCTAAAAAAAAGGATTCAAACAACTTCAGAAACATAGATTTGAATTTACAGGTAACTCCACTCAAGCAGCAAATGACAATAAAAAAGTTTTTTTTTTTTTTAATGTTTATTTATTTTTGAGACAGAGACAGAATGCGACTGGGGGAGGGACAGCGAGGCAGGGAGGCACAGAAT
This sequence comes from Prionailurus viverrinus, assembly GCF_022837055.1. Taxonomy (NCBI): domain Eukaryota; kingdom Metazoa; phylum Chordata; class Mammalia; order Carnivora; family Felidae; genus Prionailurus; species Prionailurus viverrinus. Next base: position 115,009,008 of record NC_062563.1, read on the forward strand.
CTGAAGCAGGCTCCAGGCTCTGAGCTGTCAGTACAGAGCCCGACGCTAAACTCATGAGCTGTGAGATCATGACCCGAGCCGAAGTCAGACACTCAACCAACTGAGCCACCCAGGCGCCCCAACAATAAAAAAGTTTTAAGTGTTATACTCAAGGTATCTGAATGCATTTTAGTAGTCATTAAAGTGAAGAGTTATTTTGAGTTACTTTTTTTTTTAAGACTTTATTTTTACATAATCTCTACACCCAACATGGGGCTTGAACTCATAACCCCAAGATAAAGAGGCACACGACTAAGCCAGCCAGGTGCCCCTTGAGTTACTCTTTAAAACTCTCTAGATAATGTTTAAAATTCCTTAATTCACTATTGTCAAGTTCTCATATATTTTTAATACAAACATATGAGAGCTATTAAAACAAAAAATCTGATATGAGGAGCAGAATAGAGAGATCTCCATTGTCTTCTTGAAAGGGAAAACAATTAAAATCAACAAGGACCACAGAAACAGATATGCAAACTTCACTATCAACAAACTCAGGTAACATTTACACAACTAGAGTGTATGAAGAAGGGCTGCCTAGGGCAGTGAAAATTACACCGACGAAGGAGGGTACACATAGCATCTGTTGCTGGAGGTTCCAGACACGGCTATCAGAGCACAGAGTTTTCCAAAGGAAACAGAGCACACTCAGGAGGAATAAAGCCAACCTCCCCATATTTAAACAATCATGTGAAGAACGGCTCTGCATATCATGTGAAACCTAGTCAGGCAGAAGCAGGGGAACTGCAAGGCAGGTGGGGCTGAACGAAGAAACTCAAAGACACATCATCTTTGTAAGAAAACATCAATCAGTCTGGCAAGATCACAAACTGTCTTGTGTGGACTAATCTTCATCAGGTACGGTTTGATTGTGACTCAGGGAGACTGCCTGATAGTCCAGTCTACTCATACGACAACTCAAGACACTTGCTCAGTAGCTCTTCTCCTAGAGTATCACTCCAAAACTAGGTTTGCCAAGAAAACTCCCTTTATTCTAATAAAAATAGTAACCAAACAGGCAAAAGCACATGGCTATTCTTTTAAGTGCTAAAAAAAAAAGAGGGAAAAGGTTACAATAAATATAGAGAACATACACAAAAAGATTTTGCCATAGAGCAAATTAAATTTGTGACCAAGTAACTTTCTGTGAAATAAAATTCTTTAATGAAAAAAAAAAGTTTTTTACAAAACAAGAGCTCAATGAGATATAAGTGTCTCAAGGCAATGACACACAAAAGCTCAAGGAAATAAGACAATAGAAGATGAAAAATGGGATTGCAGAGATCCGGAAAGCAACGAAAGCGAAGAAGAAAACCACCAAAGACACAGAGGTTACAATGGTAGCACAAAGAAGATCAGACACAAACTAAGTAGGAAATAAGGACAACAAACAAGAAGACAAACAAACAAAAAAAGACATTAGAGTTAAAAAGGACTAGAAAGGAAATTAAAGATAAGGAAGACAAAAAGAGGCAACATAATGCATAAATTGTGTCAAAGAAAAAAAAACCCAGAATAATGAATCAGGAAAAACAATTAAAGGTAGTATTCAAAATAACTTTCCTAAAACAAAAGAGATTCCTAACTCTCAATTTAAACAAACACCAAATCCCAGAAAAAATAAACACAGATCGACATCTTTTTCAAATAACTAGATTTCAATAGTTAAAAATTATATCCAATAAAGAGAAAAAAATCAAGTTAATCCATAAATGTGAATAAAAAGCAGGCTGGCTTCAGACTTCTACACTGCAACATTTAATCCTAGAAACAATGGAGCAATGTAATAAATTCGTCAGGCCAAGAAAGGGAGGCCCAAGAATTTTATGCTGAGTCAAACCATCCTTCTAGTGGGAAGGGAATAAATTTGTTCAATCATACAAGAACACAGAACATAATTTCCATGAATCCTGCTTTTATTGGCTTTTCATGAAGCCAACTAAAAGAAAAGTAAGAATCAATTCTGGTGTTTTAAGATAATTTAATCCTAATCAGAAGAAATAAACAATTTGCCTGCAACCAAAGTGAAAACTAGTTTTTGTGGTATCATGTTGGCTCTGCCTTCAAAATCTTTAGTAGGTAACAAGAGGGCAAAGGATGAATACCAGGAGGGAAATAATTTGTCTTCAAATTGAGAGTGAAGGAAATAAGACATTTGTGAGATGAACACAGGAGCAAATACACCTGTAATCGAAGTGTGTTTCTACATAAATCCCCCTACCTGAGAACAGCCTCATCAAGCTCTTGTGGCCTGTTAGTTGCACCCATTACAAGCACTCTGTCATCTCCAGCAGATTGTACCTGTAAGACAAAAAAATTTTTCAGTACTTTTAGGTAAAGTAATAACAAAAATACGATAAAATCTGTATTTCTAATTTGAGTCATTTAATTTGAAAATATCTACACTAAGATGCTACCACCTTAAAAATACCATAATCAATACTTACACCATCAAACTCTATTAGAAATTCAGTTTTTAGACGTCTACTAGCATCATGTTCTCCTTCTCTTCTTTCACACAAAAGGCTATCAACTTCATCTAAAGGAAACAAAAGGGTAAGACTTTAACTTAAAGCCACACAACACCAGTCATCTGAGATTAATCTAGTTTACTACTCAAGTTATTAATATTGTAGGTCCTGCACAATTCATTAGTCTTTAACTTTGCACTTCTTTTTTTTTTTTTTTTTTTTTAAATTTTTTTTCAACGTTTATTTATTTTTGGGACAGAGAGAGATAGAGCATGAACGGGGGAGGGGCAGAGAGAGAGGGAGACACAGAATCGGAAACAGGCTCCAGGCTCTGAGCCATCAGCCCAGAGCCTGACGTGGGGCTCGAACTCACGGACCACGAGACCTTGACCTGGCTGAAGTCGGACGCTCAACCGACTGCGCCACCCAGGCGCCCCAAACTTTGCACTTCTTTAAAATGTGTTCCTTCTGGGGCGCCTGGGTGGCTCAGTCGGTTGAGCGTCAGACTTCAGCTCAGGTCATGATCTCACAGTTGATGAGTTTGAGCCCCACGTCGGGCTCTGTGCTGACAGCTCAGAGCCTGGAGCCTACTTCTGATTCTGTGTCTCCCTTTCTCTCTGCCTCTCCCCAGCTCATGCTCTCTGTCTCAAAAATAAAGATAAACATTAAAAAAAAAATTTTTTTTAATGTGCTCCTTCTGAATACTCTCTTTCATTATACCTCTCAAACTTGGAGAAGGGAATTTCATAAATATTCAACTAACTTAGTTAGAAAACATTTTCTTACCTATAAAAATTATAGAAGGCTGAAGTTCTCGAGCCACAGCAAAAAGAGCTCTCACCAATTTCTCTCCTTCTCCCACCTAAAAACAAGGCATTATACACTGTAATACACATAAAATGCAACATTATTCCAGCTGTTTAAATTTCATGATTAAAAGTCTTACATCTAGGAATTTCCTTTCTTTGCAACAACCAAAGATTTGGTTTAAGGAATCGTGGGAGGAAGGTTACTGAACCATCGCTTATTAAAAACAAACAAAAAAAGACTATTATTTAATACAGTCTGATAAGTTTTTTGGGTTTTTTTTGGTTTTTTTTGGTGCTGAACCCTAGACTGGTCCGGTAAGTACTTTAAAAAATGAAATACATCTCTGCTTTGCTTGATCCTACATTCTTAAGACTTGAGAATGGAATAGCTATTAGGGGTATAACTAGTGAGAAGATGGAATATTAGGAGAGAGAAACAGACACTGTACATATTTCTTAAGCCTTTGGTTGTAGGGTATATTCATACAACCAGGTAAGTTGCAAAGTGCTCTACTAAACTAAACTTACTTAAATTAACTCTCACAATATCACTGTCAATAAGTATAAAAGTATTTCTAGATAGCCAAGGAGGTCTATGAACACCCCTTGTGACATTCCAGGGGATGAAATGCTATAATAAAACAATTCTATGCATTAAAATCAACTCATGAAAGGGTCATGAGGTTTGGGGTAATCCACTGTAAAAACTCTTCTGTCCTCTAGGTGGCATCTATTTTTTTAATTGAAAATTTCATTAAAAAAAAGAATGGCCTCAGATTTAGAATCACAAAGCAAATATTCTGAAGGACCCCCGTGAGAGATCACCTGCTGACAACATCAACACTTTATAAATGAGGCCTAAAAGTTTTCTTTTCTTAACACCAGCTCAGTACCCAACGTTAAGTTGGAATCCCTATCTCCTAACTTCCAAGACAGTGTTTTCCATTATACTATGTGTATCATGTTGGGTACATCTACTTTAATAACAATTTCACTTATAAAATTTCACATAGAAAGTAAAATATAACTAAGAAAAGAGGTATCATTTTACAGTTACTTTTAATTATTTTATAAAAATGAGAACTCAGCCAATACCTGATCTTGGATTTCTAGTCTTCAAAACTATAGGACAATAAATTTCTGTTGTGTTTATGGTACTTTGTTACACAGCCCCAGCAAATTAAAACAGTATTTAAGAGCACAATCCTAACTTCAAAAGAGCCTAACTTTGTCTTTTGAAGAGTGATTAATGTCCATCAGAGCTAAATAATAGATATAAAACTCAAAAATATTTTTTGTGTAATGTTATTACCATTTATACTTAGTAACATCTAGACAGCAACATAAAATATGACAATACTGGAAAAAGAACACTCACATATTTTGAAGTTAAACTTGCAGCACTTATGTTGAAGAAGGTTGCATTGGATTCTGCAGCTACTGCTTTAGCCTTAAAAATCACAAGGGCAAAACATTGTATTAGTTCAATATCTTCCTTTACAAAGAACCACATTTGAGGGGCACCTAGGTGGCTCAGTTAGTTAAGCATCCAACTTCAGCTCAGGTCATGATCTCATGGCTTGTGGGTTTGAGCCCCACGTCAGACTCTACGCTGACAGCTTGGAGCCTCTTTGGATTCTATCCCTCTGTCTCTCTCTGCCCCTCCCCGACTCGTGTTGTCTGTCTCTCTCTCAAATGAACATTAAAAAAATTTTTTTAAATAAAAGAACATTTGATCAACTTAAACACTAAAAAAGACTTTCCAAAAATATAAAATATTACATGATTCCTGATATGTGGCAATCAGTGTGTTTCTTCTCAGCAATGAAGAAAAAGTCTAGGAAGAGCTATGCTTCTTTCCATTCTCCCTATTTTTTCTAAGGGAGATGGATAAGGAGGGGTTAAAAAAAAAGGGTGTTAATTCCCTTCTCAGTTATAGAAAGATAACTGGTTGGGGAAAGAGAAACAGCTAAACTCTTTTCCTCTTTACTTTTCCCCTCTAAAAGAGCTATACAGGAGAAAGGTATCCAGATCCCAGTAAAACCTTGGGCAAAAGGATACTGGAAAAAAAAAATGCTGTATGTAAATTATACTTCAATAAAAAAAGAAAAAGTGTGTTATCCTGATTATTTATTTATTTTGAAAGTTTTTATTTATTTTGAGAGAGAGGGAGAGGGTAGGGGTAGAGAGAGAGAGGAGAGAGGGGGAATCCCAAGCAGACTCCACACAGCCAGCTGGGAGCCTGACATGGGGCTCAAACTCACAAACCGTTGAGACCACGACCTGAGCCAAAATCAACAGTCAGACACTTAACAGACTGAGCCACCTGGGCACCCGCTCTGCTGAATATTTAAATAAAGCTGTTAAGATAGGAAGAAAAAAAAAATCAAGGGCTAGGAAGATACAGAATATAGTAAGGTAAGCTTTTCTGAAGTAAAAATGTTATTATTTAACTTGGGAAAATAATGAAAACTACACTTAAATATAACCAATCCAAAACATACTACTGAAGAGAACATAATGTGTTTTTCCATCTACTTCTTCATTGAAAACATGTTTAAAAACTTAGGAGAAGGGGCGCCTGGGTGGCTCAGTCGGTTAAGCGTCCGACTTCGGCTCAGGTCACGATCTCGCGGTCTGTGAGTTCGAGCCCCGTGCGCGGGCTCTGTGCTGACAGCTCGGAGCCTGGAGCCTGTTTCCGATTCTGTGTCTCCCTCTCTCTCTGACCTCCCCCGTTCATGCTCTGTCTCTGTCTCAAAAATAAATAAACGTTAAAAAAAAGAACTTAAAAAAAAAAAAAACTTAGGAGAAATATATTATAACAAAAAGCAAACCATAAAAATAACTCAGAGGTTGTGCACGCTTCGGCAGCACATGTACTAAAAAACAACTCAGAGGCAATATAAACTTTTTTTCATAACATTATCTCTAATTATCTAAACAGAACATTCAAATTCTAAAAGAATTCTTACCAACATTGTTTTTCCATTTCCAGGTGGACCAAAGAGTAACAATCCTCTGGCAGGAGCTCTAAGCCCTGTGAACAACTAAAATCATATACTTTAGTTCACAACTATGATTCTGGAGACACTTTTTTTCCCAAACATTTTAAGTCTGTCATCTGAAAAGCATCATTTTGGGGACGCTTGGGGGTGCAGTTGGTTGAGCATCTGACTTCAGCTCAGGTCATGATCGCATGGTTCATGGGTTCGAGCCCTGCATAGGGATCTGTGAACAGCTCAGAGGCTGGAGCCTGCTTCAGATTCTGTCTTTGTCTTTCTCCCTCTCTGCCCCTCCCCAACTTGCACTCTGTCTCTCTCTCTCAAAAATAATTGTTAAAAATTTAAAAAAAAAAAAGCATTTTTCTGTAGCATCCTCCTAAACAGAACTCCTCAGAGCTCTAAAGAGAACACATATAATCAATAAATTGGTGTAATTATTAAAAACAGAAGAAAACAAAGTTTTTAAGAATCTCATTGAAAAATAAAGCAAATTGGTTAAACAAGACATAATGAACACATATGCTTCTCTACTTCCTTTGGAAATCTCACCAAAATAATAGTAGATGAAAAAAGAAGATATAAATCTTCAAAATAAAGAGAACACGAAAGGAAAAAACAGAAGACACAAAAATTTTTGTAGAGAGAGAACGGACAAAGTGTGGTAAATTATTTTGCAGGGGTGATAGAGCTAAAACCTAAGTGCCTGATTGTAAAGGGATACCTAGATACCAGCAGTGAGTGGAAGTGAACAAAAACCCTGGAAAACGTCAGGACGTGGAAGTATGATGTATCAGAGAAAGCAGGAGGAAGGCGGACAGCCACAGAGGAACTGCTTGAAAGTTTGTATGAGGAACAACTAAACTGAGGTGCCCACCCGCCCCACCAAGATCACCAAGATCCAAGTACTCCTCTTTCACAAACAAAGGAGGCAAAAATTTTGTTCTTTAGAGATATTAAACCTGAGTCTCCAGACTCAAAGACACCAGGCATGGCAGAGAGTCAAGTGTGAAGCACGAGACTGATACCACTTTGCTTAATAGTGAAAGAGTATGTATTTTTAAGTTGAACCATATGAAATGGCTAATACTAAACAAATTTTTTTTTTATTGTTTATACATTTTTGAGAGAGAGAGAGAGAGAGCACGAGTCATGGAGGGGCAGAGAGAGAAGGGGACAAAGGATCTGGCAGATATTCAACTTTCAAAAAAGTATTTATTTTCGGGGCACCTGGGTGGCTCAGTCGGTTGAGCGTCTGGCTTCGGTTCAGTTCATGATCTTGTGGTTCATGAGTTTGAGCCCCACTTCGGGATCTGTGCTGACAGCTCAGACCCTGGAGCCTGCTTCAGATTCTGTGTCTCCCTCTCTCTCTGCCCCTCCCCTGCTCATGCTCTGTCTCTCTCAAAAATAAGTATTAAAAAAAATGATTACAATACTACAATACTATAATCCATGTAGTTGCAAATGGCAAGATTTCATTCTTTTTGATTGCCGAGTAATACTCCACTGTATGTACACACACACACACACACACACACACACACACCGCATCTTTATCCATGTGTTGGTTGGCCATCTGGATGTCTTCTTTGGAGAAGTGTCTATTCACATCTTTTACCCATTTCTTCACTGGATTGGTTTTTGGATGTTGAGTTTAAGAAGCTCTTTATAGATTTTGGATACTAACCCTTTATCTGATATGTAATTTGCAAATATCTTCTCCCATTCTGTCGATTGCCTTTTGGTTTTGCTGATTGTTTCCTTCGCTGTGCAGAAGCTCTTTATTTTGATGAGGTCCCAATAGTTCATTTTTGCTTTTGTTTCCCTTGCCTCAGGAAACATGTTTAGTAAGAAGTTGCTGCAGCTAAGATCTAAGAGGTTTTGCCTGTTTTCTCCTCAAGGATATTGATGGCTTCCTGTCTTCCATTTAGGTCTTTCATCTATTTTGAGTTTATTTTTGTGTATGGTGTAAGAAAGTGATCCAGGTTCATTTTTCTGCATGTCGCTGTCCAGTTTTCCCAACACCATTTGCTGAAGAGACTGTCTTGATTCCATTAGATATTCTTTCCTGCTTTGTCAAAGGTTAGTTGGCCATATGTCTGTGAGTCCATTTCTGGGTTTTCTATTCTGTTCCACTGATCTGAGTGTCTGTTTTCATGTCAATACCATACTGTCTTGATGATTACAGCTTTTTTCCTTAATTTTCTTTTTAACATTTATTTAATTTTGAGAGACAGAGAGAGACAGAGTATGAACAGGGGAGGGGCAGAGAGAGAGGGAGACACAGAATTCGAAGCAGGCTGCAGGCTCTGAGCTGTCAGCAGAGAGCCCGACGCGGGGCCCGAACTCACAAATCGCGAGATCATGACCTGAGCCGAAGTCGGATGCTCAACCGACTGAGCCGCCCTGATGATTACAGCTTTGTAATTCTACTTGACGTCCAGGATTGTGATGCCTCCAGCTTTAGTTTTCTTTTTCAAGATTGCTTTGGCTATTTGGGTCTTTTCTGGTTCCATACAAATTTTAGGATTGTTTGTTCTAGCTCTGTGAAGAATGTTGGTGTTATTTTGATAGGTATTGCATTGAATATGTAGATTGCTTTGGGGAGTATTGACATTTTAACAATATTTGTTCTTCTTATCCAGAAGCATGGAATATTTTTCCATTTTTTTTGTCTTCTTCAATTTCTTTCATTAGCTTTCTAATGTTTTCAGTGTATAGGTTTTTCACCTCTTTGGTTATATTCATTCCTAGGTATTTTACGGTTATGCCCACATTTTAACTGGGTCATTTGTTTTCTTACTGTGCAGTTTTAAAAGTTCTTTGTATATATTTGGATACCAGTCCTTTATCATGTAATATATTTTGCAAAGATTTTCTCCTGGTCTGTGGCTTGTCTTCTCATTCTCTTAACATCTTTCACAGAAAAGTTTTTAATTTTAATTAAGTTCAACTTACCAATTTTTCTTTTAAGGATCATGCTTTTGGTGTTATATCTAATATGCTATCCTCAAACCAAAAGATCACCTAGATTTTTTTCCTATATTATCTTCTAGGAGTTTTACAGTTAGGTTTGCCTTTCACATTTAGGTCTGTAACCAATTTGAATTAATTTTTATGAAAGGTGGAAAAGTACAGTTCTAGAATTATTTTTCACATGGATGCCTATTTGTTCTAGCACCATTTGTGGAAAACATCATAGTTTCTCCATCAAATTGCTTTTGTGCCTTTGTCAACTGATATTTGTGTCTCTTGTGTTTCTAGGCTCTCTAGTCTGTTCTACTGATCTATTTGTCTATTCTTTTGCCAAAGACACACTATCTTGATTACTGTGGCATTTTTTTTTTGTTTTTAACATTTTCTGGTTTTACTTTGATATAACAGACATAACGCTAAGTTAAACGTGTACGGTATGATTTGATACATACATATACTGAACAATATTTACCAAAATAAGGTTAGTTAACACATCCTTCACTTCACACAATTATCATTTTTTTGTTGTTGTTACAATGAGAACCAACAAACAGATACATAATCATAAATACAGAGAACAAACAGGTGGTTGCCAGAGGGGAAGGAGTTGAGGGGTGAGCAAAACTGGTGAAGGGAATTAAGAGGTACAAGCTTCCAGTTTTAAAATAAGTAAGTCACAGGGATGAAAACACAGCATGGGGACTTTAGACAGTTCTACTGTAGTAACATCATATGGTGACAGATGATAACCATATTTATCATAGCGAGCATGACTTAATGTACAGAGTTGTCAATGTTGTACACCTGAAACTGAAATAACATGGTATCTTAACTCTACTTTGACAGAAAATAGTTCTTCAAACTTCATAATTTTATCTTAACTTCCCTTGTCTGCAGTATGATTTGTCTCTTAATTTTAAATTCCTCTTCCCTTGATATAAAAATTATTTTCTGTTACCTACTTTTCCCTCTGAATGTTAAAAATAGATTGGTTATTAGGAACCATTATAGTCATTCTCCTCTAATAACCAGTCAACATCAATTGCTAATGTTTTTGTGTGTTTTTTTTTAATTTTTTTTTTTAACTTTTATTTATTTTTGAGACAGAGAGACACAGCATCAACGGGGGAGGGTCAGAGAGAGAGACACACAGAATCTGAAACAGGCTCCAGGCTCTGAGCTGTCAGCACAGAGCCCTGACGTGGGGCTCGAACTCACGGACCGCGAGATCATGACCTCAGCCGAAGTCAGCCGCTTAACCGACTGAGCCACCCAGGCGCCCCTGTTTTTTTCTTTTTAAAAACATCAAATGAATTATATGAATTAATCAGTCTAGCATAGTTCACACATTTCTTTACTGCTAGTATGGATTCAGTAATGAATGATGCTACAGGAAAATGAGAATATAAAGTGCTTACCTCAGGCCTTAGAGAAGGAAGAATAACAATTTCTTGCAAGGCTTGTTTTGCCAACTCTTGTCCAGCTATATCATCAAATTTAACAGCTGTTCCACTAAGAAAGAGAATTACAGTTAGCTCCACAACAAAATATGCTTCAGTTACTACCATATGAAATAAAGTTATTTTTTTGAAATACAGTTATTTTTATGTTAACTGTGAAATTATAATTAATCAGTAAAACAATGGTTTTCTGCATTTACTGTAACTGAAAACATAAAAATTAAAAAAGTATATTAGACAAGATACTTAATTTTTTTAAGTTTATTTGAGAGACAGACAGACACACACACACACACACACGGAGAGAGAGAATCCCAAGCAGACTCTGTGCTGTCAGCATGGAGCCCAATGTGGGGCTTGAACTCACAAACTGTGAGATCATAACCCGGGATGAAATCAAGAGTCGGTCGCTTAACAGACCAAGGCTTCCAGGTGCTCCTAGACAAGATATTTGTTATCTATTTTACTTATATTAAATAAATAAATTCAAAACTAAAACCATTAAATGAAACACTTTAGATGGCAAAACTTACTTGTCCACAATTTCGTTCATTATAAGGTTAGCAAGGTTGCTGTCCACATTCCTAAAATTCTTCAAGTCTTTCTTTTTGCGAACAGCAGTTGTAGGGGTAGAAGGTTTATTTGTTCTGTTTGTTTTTGGTGTACTCTTAAAGGACACAAAATTATAATGTAAAAATACAAACAACAGTTTTCACAAGTAAATTAACCTCAAAGTTCACAGAATTAAAAGCTTAACAATAGGAAAAAGGATATAAAAAACCCAAAACTGTGTATTTACTCCAAGGCAAAATGGTATTAACTACAGAACTACATTTGGCCTGAAGTGGGCTTACGAGAGGATTTAATCCAGAAAGATTTAGATACCATAAAATAAAAAGACCCTATGATAATTTTGATTATTGTTAGAATTCTAACAAAACTCTGTGGTTAATGTTATAAAACATGTATATATATTTAAACAACTGAGTAACAAATTTAAAATGAACTCCATAGCATTATATAAAACAGATTGGATAAGCAGTTTACTAAACAATACCGAATTAGGTCCAAAGGGAGTTAAAGTAAGATTTACTTTTTAATAGCAAGTTGTCCTTACAGATTTTTTTCCTGTAGATTAAAAAAAAAATTACATTCCACTTTGTATAAACTTATCAATTCTTTAAGATATTATAAAGTATTTGATTTATAAAGTATTTATTTATTATAAAGTATTTGATTTATAAAGTATTTCTTAAGCAAGCAATTAAAGTTACTATCTCCAAATACCTTATGAGTTCCAGCTGCAGGACCAGGTCCCTGTCTCACTCCAGAAACCATGGATAAACCACTACAACTAGGTGCTCTGTGGTGGCCTGAAAGACCTGTGGATCCAGTTTTCATAACTGTTTTTGAACGAGGCAGTGAATTACTAGTGTGTGTCAAGGGATCTTTTCTTTTCGGAACAGCTCCACTTTCTATCAAAGAAAAAGTACAATCATCATGGATAGAAAACTGCAGCTAAACATTATAAAATAAAGATGGGTACAAATTTGCAAAACTAAGCTAAATACTATTTTTTTTTTACATTAGCAATATTTCAAAATAAGATTTCAATTAGACTATCTACTAGGGTGGTCATGGGGTTATCACTTGGTGGACAAGATTATGGGTATTTAGGTTTTTCCTTTTCCTGATGTATATTATAATAGTCTTATAAGAAATATTTATTTTTTTTTTTTAAATTTTTTTTTTTTTCAACGTTTATTTATTTTTTTTGGGACAGAGAGAGACAGAACATGAACGGGGGAGGGGCAGAGAGAGAGGGAGACACAGAATCAGAAACAGGCTCCAGGCTCTGAGCTATCAGCCCAGAGCCTGACGCGGGGCTCGAACTCACAGACCGCGAGATCGTGACCTGGCTGAAGTCGGACGCTTAACCGACTGCGCCACCCAGGCGCCCCAGAAATATTTATTTTTAATAAGAAGAACCACATTTATTTGTGGGGACAGGAGGAGGACATAAGAAGATTACCCAAAGTTGCTGAATATTTAAAAAACAAAATGCAATAAAGGCATTAAAGTTATGTTGTAGAAGAAGTGGGGGGGGGGGGGGGAGACACTGCATTACCTTGTTCCAAACTTTCAAGACTGTAAAATAGTATGAAAGTCCACAGTCTGTGCCCACCAAAGGAAATAATCAATTAATTTAATATCAATCAATTTTTAATTTAAAGGGTACAAAGATGTGGTTTTATATGCTGAGTATTCTATGTGCTGTATATATGTAAATAAACACATATAAAAAATTTCAATTAAGCTTAAAAGGTTACCTGACCTACCTATATTGCACTTCTACATGCATTACAGGCTTTCAAATGTTCAAATCTTATACTTCTAATATTTTTATATACTCCCTAACAAACATCAGTTTATTAGTAACAATGTTTACAGTAAAGACAAATGTTAAATCAGAACAGCCTAAAGAAAAGACAAAAACCTTATTTTTGTGTTTTTCATCAAATCCCTCTACGTGTTTTAAGGAAACTCAAAGGAAGAGAACGTTAGAGTAGAGAAAGGTGATCAAGAGGTTCTTCCAGTAAATAAATGTGAAGTTCTGAACCATATGTTCAAAGAACTAGTGGACAGTGACCCTAAAGGACAAAGCAGGAAAGCAATCTAGAAAAGGGGAAAATAATAAGGAAAGCAAAGGTGTGAAAAAAGAGCAAAATCTGCTCTTATTGTCACAAACTGAACAAAGCAATGTTTACTTTCATAAAATTTAAGTCCTGGACATGAAACTAATACTGAAAAAGTCACCAATAAAACTAGCCAAGATGTCACAGAACTTAGGAAATGAGTATCTGTCCCCCACCCCAAAATAAAAAAGCATGTGAGATAAGAGAAAGATTCATTTCAGAGGGAAAAAAGGAGAGGGAGGGGTGCCTGAGTGGCTCATTCAGTTAAGCGTCTGACTCTTGATTTTGGCTCAGGTCATGATCTCTCAGTTTGTGAGTTTGAGCCTTGTGTCAGGCTCTGCGCTAAAAGTGCAGAGCCTGCTTGACATTCTCTCTCTCCGTGTCTCTCTGCCCCTCCCCTGCTCAAGTTCTTTCTCTCTCTCTCAAAATAAATACACATTAAAAAAAAAAAAAAGAGTGGAGAAGAATTTCTTCAGACAGTAAACATACAGTCCTAAGACTGTAAGTGAATAGAAATTTCCACAAGGAACTAAGAGAACAGACAGCAGGCTTTTCATAAAAAATAGCAAAAGTTTAGTAGGCAACAGAATAGGTAAGTTCAAAACACGGTAGCAAGAAAAAAGTGTTAACCTATTATCATTTAAAAAAATTTTTTTTAAGTTTATTTTTGAGAGAGAGAGACAGTACGAGCAGGGGAGGAGCAGAGAAAGCGGGAGACACAGAATCCAAAGCAGGCTCCAGACTCTGAGCTGTCACCCAGACCCCAGTGCAGGGGTCAAACTCACTAGCCGTGAGATCATGACCTGAGCTGAAGTCGGACACTTAACCAACTGAGCCACCCAGGCATCCCAGGATTACTATCTTTCTTTACAAGCCTTTCAGTATTTCTTTTCTAATCAACCTTTTGAGGTATAATCTATGAGTAATAAATTGCATCCATTTAAAATGTATAATTTGATTGAGTTTATAAAGATATAAAGATGACAGGATGCCTGGGTGGCTCAGTAGGTTAAGCATCCAACTCTTGATTTTTGCTGAGGTCATGAGCTCATGGGTGGTGGGACTGACCCCTGCCTCAGGCTCTGTGCTGGCTGTGGAGGCTGTTTGGGATTCTCTCTCTACCTTTATCTCTGCTCTTCCCCCCTCACACTTTCCCTCTCAAAATAAATGTTAAAAAAAAAAAAAAAAGATGAAATAGCCACTAAAATCAAGATACAAAATGTTTCCATCCTACCCAAAAGTTTCTTTGTACTCATTTGCACTTCATCCCTTATTGTCCCTGGCCCTACACAAACACTCATATGCTTTCTGACAATGTTGGGGGTCACCTGATTTAGTAGTTTCTATTGATCTAGGATCAAGATCATTGAATCTTTCATATGACATCTCCAATATGCTGTTGAGGTTATCTAGTAATTTTTTTTTATTTTAGCAAGTATACTTTTCAACTTTAGATTTTCCATTATCTTTATCGTATAGTATGTTATGTGCTAAGATCACAGGTATGCTAACTGATGCTGTATTTTTTTTTTATTAAAAAAAAATTTTTTTTAACGTTTATTTATTTTTGAGACAGAGAGAGAGAGAGCATGAACGGGGGAGGGTCAGAGAGAGAGGGAGACACAGAATCTGAAACCGGCTCCAGGCTCTGAGCTGTCAGCACAGAGCCCGATGCGGAGCTCGAACCCACAAACTGCGAGATCGTGACCTGAGCTGAAGTCAGACACTTAGCCAACTGAGCCACCCAGGTGCCCCCTGATGCCGTATTTTAACTCTTTGAACACATTTAATAATAGCTGCTCGTAAGTCTTTGCTACATCAACAACTGGGCCCATTCAAGAGTCAATTTCTATTGACTGATTCTTTTCTTACAAAAAAATTTTTTTAATGTTTATTTATTTTGGAGAGAGAGAGAGAGTGTGAGCAGGGGAGAGGCAGAGAGAGGGAGGCCCAGAATCTGAAGCAGGCTCCAGGCTCTGAGCTGTCAGCACAGAGCCCAACGTGGGGCTCAAACTCACCAACTGTGAGATCATGACCTGAGTTGAAGCCGGACACTTAACCGACTGAGTCACCCAGGCACCTGTGACTGATTCTTTTTTTTTTTTTTTTTTTAATTTTTTAATGTTTGTTTATTTTGAGGGAGAGACAGAGCACAAGCAGGGGAGGGTCAGAGAGAGAGGGAGACACAGAATCCAAAGCAGGCTCCAGGCTCTGCGCTGTCGGAACCGCGCAGCCTGATGTGGGGCTCAAACTCCAGAACTGCGAGATCATGACCTGAGCCGAAGTCAGCTGCTCAACTGACTGAGCCACCCAGGCGCCCCTGATTCTTTTCTTAAGTAATGGTCACACTTTCTTATTTCTTTGTCTGGACATGTCTGGAAATTCTGGAAATTCTGAGTTGAAAACTGGACACTATAGATAATACACTGAAGTAATATGTAGACTTTGGCATAACTATTTCCTAAGAGAGATGAAATAACTCATCCGTGTGAAACATCACAGAATATTCCAGGAGTGTGTGACACTCGTAAAATAGGCCTGAGTAAGCAAGTTCATTGACTAGGACTCAATGGGTATCAAATACCAGTGCTGCATTAATTAGCTGTGCACTTGGTAAATACCCCCATCAAGAAAACAGGATAAAACAGATTACTATGGGAGGGGGGATGGGCTAAATGGGTAAGGGGCACTAAGGAATCTACTGCTGAAATCATTGTTGCACTACATGCTAATGAATTTGGATGTAAATCTTAAAAAATAAAAATAAATAAATAAATAAATAAATAAACATAAAAACTGATCACTAGGGATTTGAAATAAGATGGTTTGATTTTTTTAACATAGGTATCAGGAAGAGAAAGTTGCTTTTTTGTTTTGTTTTGGGTTTCTTGCATGGCAGAAAAATACAATGGGATCTCACATGTGAAATGAAGTAGAAGAGAAGCAAGAAAACAAGGGAAAAGCATACCAGCTCTTCAGCGCTAGAAAATTTTGCTGTTTACATTGGAGGATTATTAGGATCTCAAATTTATATCTTAGAAACTTAATTATTTATATGTGGTAAATTCTTACATTTCTTGGTTTTTAAAAAAGTTCCTTATGAAAATGTCAGCTCTTCATAGCTGGGCTGAGCGAAACAGGCAAAATATTTATTTCTATATTAGAAATGGTGGGGTTTGTTTATTTACTTATTTTTTTTTTTTTTAACGTTTATTTATTTTTGAGACAGAGAGAGACAGAGCATGAACAGGGGAGGGTCAGAGAGAGGGAGACACAGAATCTGAAACAGGCTCCAGGCTCTGAGCTGTCAGCACAGAGCCTGACGAGGGGCTCGAACTCATGGACCGTGAGATCATGACCTGAGCCGAAGTCGGCCGCTTAACCAACTGAGCCACCCAGGCGCCCCTAGAAATGGTGTTTTAAATCATGTACAGGAAGGGGGCACCTGGGTGGCTCAGTTGATTAAGCGTCTGACTTCGGCTCGGTCATGATCTTGTGGTTCGTGAGTTTAAGCCCTGCATTGGGCCCTGTGCTGACAGCTCAGAGCCTGGAGCCTGCTTCAGCTTCTGTGTCTCCCTCTCTCTCTGCCCCTCCCCTGCTTGCACTATGCCTCTCTCTCTCAAAAATAAATAAACCTTAAATATTATTTTTTTAAATCATGTACAGGGAGGAAAAGGAATACAGCCAGTCACAAGGGGCTCTGTACTAGAAGACCAAACCAAAATGAGAACTCCATAAGAGAGAAGTAAAGCCAGAAGGGAAAGATTTGATGACCTACTGTCTCCAGTCCACTTACCTTAATTCTTCTTAATTCAAGTCTTGAAGGTTTGTATTATGTATGAATAAAGAAGACAGTTGTCTTATAGTCTAAACTAAGGTTTTTCTGCTACAAATTGAACAAAGCAATGTTTACTTTCATAAAATTTAAGCCCTGTACATGAAACTAATGCTGAAAAAGTCACCAATAAAACTAGCCAAGATGTCAGAGAACTTAGGAAATGAAGATCTGCTGTAAGTTTCTGTCGGAGTTGATACCCCAAAGTTCGTGGAAAACAAATTTAACCCATAGTTAATAATAGTATTCTAATGTTTCCCCTTACTATGTGAACTCAGCTTCAAATTTTTCCTAAGGTACTATGTTAAAACGTTCATGCATAGTAATTAAAATTGTAATTAAATATGTGCAATTAATGTTGATATTTAACAAAGAGAAATTAAAATTTCTGACTTAAAAAACACCACTTCATGAAAACTTGGTACAGGTATGCATGAAAAAAACCACAAATGCTGAAAATGCAACAGAAACAAAAGAATATTTTAATAGCTTAGGAAAATGAACCTTCATATTTTATAATCTCAAAAAATGGGTGGTTGCAAAATAAGCAAATAAAGCATGTTGAGAATGGTTACATCCTATTTGCTACATATTTATATACCATGAATGACAGGGATACTGTATTTTCAACACAGCCCTGTGAAAACAAAAGCCAACGAAATAAACCATTATAAAATCAAATCAACATTATCAGGTTATATAGGACTCTACTCTGCATGCAAGCTTTATTATCTTCCATGTTAGTTAACCTTAACCCACCTGACTGGAGATGTCCATTGCGGCATGTCAAGTTAGTACTGTCATTATAGACATCCGTTTGGGACTTGGAAAATTGCAAAACTGGTTGCAGCTTCTCTATGCAACAGAGGCAGGTAAAAAAAAGAACAAAATAAATAAAAAGCAAAAACACATAATGAAAAAATAAGATGTACATGTGAAAATAAAAAGTAATTCAAGGTGTTAGAAGATGAAGGATTTTGGCATTTATATAAAATTATCTTAAAAATATAATTAGTAAAAACTCAGACATTAAAATAGCAACAGAAGTTCACAACTGGTTATTTTCAAAATATGCTTTATATAGGTGCTGTAAGCAGGTTTCATATTACCACTATCACTAGCAAATATTTTCTGAGTATCTAATATGCCCGCATCATTATGTAGGGGAATAGCCTGGAGACAAAAAAAATGAATATTGTTTTTATCATCCAGATACTTCTTTAACATGGCTGGCAACTTACAACACAATTTTTTTTTTTTTTTTTTTTTTTACAACACAAATATATTATAAAAAAAAAAAAAAAGATTGTATAGGAGCACCTGGGGTGGCTCAGCCGATTAAGCATACAACTCTTGATTTCAGCTCAGGTCATGATCTCATGGTTCATGGGTTCAAGCTTGGGATCCTCTCTCTTCCTCTCTCTCTGTCTCTCCCCTTCTCACTTGCACTCTCTCTCTCAAAAATAAATACATTTTTAAAAAGAAAAAAAAAGATTGTTTCAACCCTACCCTCAATTTCAAGTAACGACAAATCCTGTCAAGACCCAGGTCACTATGTCTAGCACCTCAAGCCCAGGAGGGTACCATTTTGTGCTATCTTGCCCCTATCACTGATGCACTACCATTTCCCCATTCAAGTCATCCATACTACTAGTTGACCCTGTTTACCCTGCTTCACCACTTACCAGCATGAACTTGCTTTAGCCTCAGTTTTCTGAGGGTCTCAAAGATTAAACAAAATAATATACAGGAAGAACCTGCTGTGTGCCCCTATTCATCACAGGGGCCCAATTCTTACCATAATTATTTTGTTGCAGTACTCCCAACTGTCATACTGATTCTTTTCTTCTGTACTAGGAGCTCAATGAATATACGAAAAAATGTAGCACATATATACTAACTCTCCTAAACTTTCATTTCTAAGGTCAGACAAGCAGGCGCCATGCTTGGTTTATGGTACAACCACACATGCCTTTGGGACAGGTTAAATAGCAGCTACCCTTTCTGCACAAAGCACAAAGTACTGAACTGTTTTTGTATCCTAGAACTGGCTGATACAATATACCTTGGAGCTTTTTGTTGTTGTTGTTAGTTAACAGATAGGTCATCTGATTTTTCTCAATGATAATACTTTTCAAATCACTGAGAAAGAAACCATTTATGTTGGTAATAGACATAACTTAGAAAAAAACCTGTAACTATCTTCTTTATCAATTAACACTCCCTTCACTGAAATGTAACAAGAAGATCACGTATACATTCATTACATACTAAACATAAAGTAACTAACTCCTTGGTTTTGATAACTAATAACTAGGAATAAAAAGCCAGAGAAGTTGTTTTGGTGTGTAGGGTTTAGATTTATAGGTGTGGAAACACACATATACACAATACTACTATACTGCTAATATGAGCTTGCTCCAATTCATTTTTGTTAAAGTAAACTTAGTTTAATGTTTCTGTTTAGAATCACTAAGGTTGTATAGATTCATTAATGATTTAAAATAAAACCATCATCTTGCTTCTTGGCTCCCACACAACCATTCGAGTCATCTACTTTATTAAAAGGAAAATATTACCACGTAACTTTTCTGTTTAAAACCCTTTAGCAGCTTCCCACTGCCCACAGACCAGAGCTCAAACCTCTTGCTATATAACATTAAGGCCCTTCATGATCTGCCTGCATCTCTCATACTGGAGTAAATCCTATGTTCACTTTTTCTCCAGCACCCTTCCCTACTTGCCATGCTATTTCTTACCGAGAACCTCTGTTCATACTGTTACTTCTTCCTGAAATGTCTTTTCTTCCAAACATTCTTTACAGCTTTGTCTTTTTTGGGGCATTTAGGTGGCCCAGTTAGTTAAGTGTCTGACTCTTGGTTTTGGCTCAGGTCATAATCTCACAGTTCTTGAGTTTGAGCCCCGCATCAGGCTCTCAGGCTCTGTGCTGACAGTGCAGAGCCTGCTTGGGATTCTCTCTCCCTCCCTCTCCCTCTCTCTCTCTCCCTCCATCTCCCTCTCCGTCTCCCCTGCTCGTACTCTTTCTCTCAAAATAAATAAACTTAAAAAAGAAATAAAAGTAATTTAAAAAAGAAAGATTTATCTTTTTTAATCTCCCCTTTAGGTTTCACTTCTTCCAGGAATATTTCTCAGACACCTATTTTTCCACCCCTATAAAATATTTGTACACCTTGTCCAGCAGTAATGACGATTCATCTATTTATGTATCTGCCTCAGCCAACATATCATGAAAGCCTTAGGGAGAGGAACATTATATCCAGTATGTCAGTATATCTATCTGGTCAACCTTCATATATAATTATAATCCTACCACTTGTTACAATTTCTCCTCATATTATGCTGGTCCAAGCCTCCATCGTTTTTCTCCTAGCTTACTACAATTCAATAGTGATCCAACTTGTTCTCCCTGGCTCTACCCTTGGAGCCTATTAGCAAGGTGATCTTTTCAAAATTTAAGTCAGAGAGGTGACTGGGTGGCTCAGTCAGTTAAGCATCTGACTTCAGCTCAGGTCATGATCTCATGGTTTGTGGGTTCAAGCCCTGTACTGGGCTCTGTGCTGAAAGCTCAGGGCCTGGAGCCTGCTTAGATTCTGGGTCTCCCTCTCTCTCTGCCCCTCCCCTGCTCACACTCTGTCTCTCTTTCTCTCTCAAAAATAAACATTTTAAAAAATATAAGTCAGATTATGTCATTCCTTTCCTAAAAATCCTGTAACTGCTCCTTTTTTCAGAGATGGCAAAAGTTCAAATCTTTATGGTGGCCTATAAGGCCCTGCTTGTTAGGATGAACCTCCCTGCCCCATCAGTTCTCTTACCTCCTCTCTACCATACTCTCCTGGCTGGGGCACACTGGCCTCTTTGCTTCTTATCAGACACACCAGGTATGTTTTCTTAAGGTTTTATATCAGCTCTTCTCTCTGGACCATTCTTCTCCCAGAGACCTGCATGGCTAACTCCTGTCATCTTTTCAAAGAGGTGTATCTAACCATCCTATTTAAAACTAAAAGCTCAAACCACCTCCCATCCACTCCTAATCCCCATTACTATGTTTTATTTTTTTCTTTTTTTTCCATATATTTATCATCTTCCAACATACTGTATAACTTAATTCTTTTTTATGTTTATTCCCTACTGTCAGTCTTCCCCCTGCTGGAATAAAAACTCTATGAAGGATGGATCCTTGTCTATACCCTAACATTTATATGTAGAACATGGTAATCACCCAAAAACTATTTGATGAGGGGCACCTAGGTGGCTCAGTTGGTTAAGCGTCTGAGTTCAGCTCAGGTCATGATCTCGGGATTTGTGAATCGAGCCCCATGTGTGGCTCCACGCTGACACTGCAGAGCCTGCTTGGGATTCTCTCTCTCTCTGTCCTCCCCCGCTTGTGCACTCTCTCCCTCAAAATAAATAAACTTAAAAAAAACAAACATTCGAGGGGTACCTGGGTGGCTCAGTTGGTTAAGTGTCCGACTTTGGCTCAGGTCATGATCTCATGACTCGTGAGTTTAAGCCCCACATTGGGCTCTGTGCTGACAGCTCAGAGCCTGGAGCTTAGTTTGGATTCTATGTCTCCCTCTCTCTCTGCCCCTCCCCTGCTCACAGTCTGTCTGTCTGTCTCTCTCTCTCTCACAAAAATAAACATTAAAAAAATTTTGCTGAATTACTAAATAAATTCAGTTAATATCATTGGCACTGTACCTGGTACAGAGTAAAGATTTAATAAGTGGATGTTGAATGAAGCTATTTATTTTTTTACAAAAGGGTAACCTCCAGGTATGCCAAAATTATTTATTTATGGTTAAGCTTTGCTCGAAGGCTTACTAACTTGAATCTAATATATATGAACTCTTCTCATTTTATCAGAGAGTCTGCATCCTCTCTAACCAATCTGTAGGCAGAACTCTTAGTATGATTCTCCATCCTAACTAGGTAACTACTGGGCATTCCACCTCTGAAAAGTTCCATTTCTCAATCAATACGTAGTATATAAATATGCTCTACTATGCACGTGTGCACAACTCTTTTTTACTGTCTTTGGTAGATACAGTCCTAGACTTTGAGATCTCAGAAGACAGGAATATGTTGAGGCCTCTATTCCACCTCTTCTTTTTTAAAGGAACCTCTTGCATGAACAGGCAAAGAGCACTTTTGAGGATGACAACAGACAATGACATCCAAAACATTAATTCTTTTAATGCCTAGCTTGTTATAGATTCTCTTTTCATCCTAGCACAAATAAGAAATTACAAAGCCACATTAAAAGACAAGTCTATAATAGAGGAGATGCTTCCAATAATTCATCATATCACATCTTCAAAAGATAAATCAACCAACTCCTAATTACTCAATTAGAAACATGCTACTAAATGTGCCATAATTAAACTTAATCTGCATTATAGATATGATAATTTGTACATATAGTGAAAGGCATTATAGCTAAAACATAGAAAATACCAACTAGAACAATTAATTATTTTACTACAATAACCTTTGATATTGTATTTAATTTTACTTGACACACTAGTGATCTTCACATAGGAAGTAAGAAGACAAACTCTGTCAGCCATAGACACTAGGCGAACATTGCCTTGTTAATTACCTGAAAACATTAAAGGCTTCTTTTTCATCACTGTGGGGCAAAAAATTTACCAACACAATGGGTCATATAAGAATGAATGAATGAATGAAATATTTACATATGCATGTGTAAATACATTTTTCCACAAAAGCAAGGTAGTGATTACAGATAGATAAGGAGGTGAATAAAAACCAGCATCTTTGAGTACTTACTATGGTCTCTGTGACTGTCACAAATATAGTGAGATAAGTATTATCTACTACCATATTATAAATGAGATGAAAAAGGCTCAAACATGCTAAATAACTTACCATAAATCACAGAGTAATAAATATATAAGGTCTATCTGTTTACCAAATATATGCTTCTATCAAAACAAGTTATGGTACAGAATCACCCAAGAAGGATGGATTTTAGTTCCACTTTGTTTTAGGGGTAGATTTACCTTAAAAAAAATAAGTTTAAAATCTATACCTTCAAAGAGAAGATGAAAAGTTTCTCTTTGTAGACCTATTCAAACTGATAAATGCAGAAAGAATGACAGAATTATATCACTAAGCATCAGTCATCAATTGCTACTACTATCACAAAATGCCAGAAGTACTGACAAACCACCTATCAGATGAACTTGGATATTAAAAGAGGCATATCGTATGAATCTTCTGGAGATCCTGATTCAAAAAATTACCAGAAAAATACTAAGTTATTCAATTATGAGATACTAACTAAACATTACATTATGCATTATATTACATTATATTATATATTATATATAAATTCTATTTGGACACTAATCATTTATTTGGCTATGATTTTTTTGTTAATATTAAAAGAAATATTGGTTATTTTTTAGATGTGATAACGGCATTTGATAATTTTATTTTTAAGGCATTTTTAGAAATACAATAGGAAATATTTATAAATGACTTAAAAAAATGTCAAGAATTTGTTTCAACATAATATGAAGGGGGGAAAGTGGGTATATATGCTACCCACTTCCCCCCTTCATATTATGTTGAAACAAATTCTGTACATATATATATATATATATATATATACACACACACACACACACACATATGTATATGTATATATACACATTCACACACACTGGAGTTGGCAAACTTTTTCTGTAAGAAGCCAGATAGTAAATATTAAAATATTTTAAAAAGCTATATATTAAAAGGCTTTGAGAGCTTTAGGATCTCTGTATCAACTACTCCACTGTCACTGTAGCATAAAAGCATCCAGACAGTATCTACAGGAATGAGTAGCTGTGTGCCATCTTATAAAAATAGGTAGTGAACTGGGTTTAGCCCATGGGCCGTAATTTGCCAGCCCTTGAATATAGATACATCAAGACTGACTAGGAGTTGATAACTATTAGAGCTGAATGATGGATAATTAATTCATTATACTCTTCTATTTTGTATATGTTAGAAATTTTCTGTAAGTTATAAAAAAAGCCTAGAACACATTTTTAAGATTGATCTATTTCCATCTAATTTTAAAGTTTCACTGAACACACATTTCAAATACATCTCATTCCAGTTATACAATTCATTAAGTGATACCTAGAAGTTGTAAACGGTCCTTGGCCATAACCAAATTAGTCATCATTTTAGCTTGAAGGCGTCTAGCTCTTTCACACTGTTCACCTGAAAGAAGAGGAAAAAAAGTGAAAACATCTACATTTCCCTACTAATATTACTTCAAGATAAAATATTATCGGGGCACCTGAGTGGCTCAGTCGGTTAAGCGTCTGACTCTTGGTTTCAGCTCAGATCATGATCTCACAGTTTATGGGTTCGAGCCCCACATCGGGCTCCACACCACGGAGCCTGCTTGGGACTCTCTCACACTCTCATTCTCTCTCTCTCTCTCTCTCTCTCTCTCTCTCTCTCTCTCTGCCTCTCCCCTGCTCTTGCTCACTCACTCTCTCTCTCTCTCAAAATATGTAAATAAACTTGAAAAAAAAAAAGAAGATAACATATTATCCCAACTAATCTCATGGGGAGTCATAGTCTTTATAATGAAAAGAGTATCTTTAAAAAATCAGTTACATTCCTTTTGATGGTTTCAGATCTACTGTTGTATTTCATGGATTTCATGGATTTTGAAGCATATCTTTTCCCCTACATTTAAAAATCTTTCAAACTGAGATGGGTTTTACAACCAGTACCAACTTACTAAAGCTTTCAGCCAGGCTGCAGTCATACCACAGTTTGTCATTGCCCGTGCGTGAACAAATTTGGTCATTGATGTTAATATTGCTGTTATAGCTTTGTCTAAATAGGATGAAGACAGTACATTCAATAAGGTAAAAGTCAACTTCAAAGTGATGATAAGAAGAGAATGTGTCATATTTTAACTGACACTGTTTTTTCTCTTAGTGGTATAATCAAAGGCATTTTCGATTCAGTGAAGTACCATTTTTCTTATAATTTATTTTCTTCTAGCTCTTCTTCTACACAATTGACAAGGAAGAGTAAATACATTCTGTACATAATTCATAAAGTCATGCTCATAAACTCATGAAAAGTCTCAAAGGCCTAACCTCTCATATATACTTGTTCTATTCTGCTCTCTTTTCTATAGGACACCAGTAGCTAGAGAAGTAGTCAAAAAGGGCAAAGAAATAAAACCTAGCAGACATTAGACATGTTGCAATTACTGGGGATGAGATGATGTAAGTAGTAGATATCAGCCAACCAGACAACAAATATCCCTGGGTGGACTGATCCATAAGGCTAAGATTCTCATCCTATATAATTTTTCCTTCTGAATTTATTTTATCTATGATAACTAAAATATTTTACTTATTTAATAGTGATGCCCACATACTGCACAATAGTCACAGCATAGTATTTTAGAATTCAGGCTCTGAAGTCAGATTGCCTGGGTTCAAATCTTGACTCTACCTACCACTTGCTAGCTATGAGACCTTAGGCAAGTTACTAAACTTCTTGGTACTTAAGGTTATTTATGTAAAAAGTAAGGATAATAGCAGCAGCCTCAGAGTGTGGGGTTGTGGTGAAAATTAAGAGATAACACACATGAAGCACACACACTGATGCTTGGGCACACAGCACAGTGTAAAATAAATGCTGACTATATAAAGATAATATTAGACTATAATTTTTAATTTTAGGTGATAGGAAAGTAAAGATGAAAAATAACTGCTTTGGTTTTAAAATGCCAAGTGTACATCAAAGTAAGACATTTACAGCTCATATTCTAACATGCAGTCAAGCATTACCCTTAAACACAAAAGGGAGTCTGATTAAACCACTCCTTCCTGCCTTGACAATGAGGGAAGGACCAGTTTCAAAACAGAGCTAAAAATGAGGCTAAACATCTCCAACAGTGGGACCAAGGAGGACACAAGTAATATCCTGGTTTTTGTCAGAATGCTATAGGTAATCAAGTTTGAACACAGGTAATAAAGCATTAACTGTAAGTCTATACACATTAATAATAACACTTAAAAATCTGTCAAATACTTTCAGGAAGTAGCTGGATCTGAAATCAGGGCAATCACATGAATATTATTTGGGATGGCTACCAAACAAATGTAAATAAAATCTTACCTTGTCCTGTAACTATGACAGCTATTCCTTTTTCTAGTTCTTCAATACCTTTCTTATACCATTCCACAGCTTGCTCCTTTTGTCCTGCTTTAAAACAGAAATAATTATTTGTATATATACGAGGCATTACATACTAGAATATACTAAACATTTCCAAAATCATGCTGTTATTAGATGATATATGAAAAAGAGGACTGTGATCAAATAAATCTGAGGAATATTACTATATGACTTCTTGGTACCTTTAGCATCCTAATGTGTATACATTTCCCAAAGGGGAGGTATAGACATCAATATTTGTCAAAATTTTAGGGTTGAGTCCTTTATCATCTCATGGTATTGATGCTTGTAACCACTGAAATGCTGTACTATGGAAAGAAATTTTAATTAGGGAGAATTTATTTTAAATAATGGTATTGAAAATACATACAGTTAGAAAACATAAACCTGATTTCAATAATGGGGGAAAAAAGCACTATTTAACCAACCCAACTGTATTCAAATCGGATGTAATTTGTTCATTGTTGGGTGCCTCCTTTTTGGAGTTAGCTTTTATTTTAAAAATGATTGCATCATGAGAACTGATACATGAGATTACAAGTGTGGCATTTAGTAAATGTCTATTTTCTTTCAAACAAATGACTGGTTTACAACATTAATTCTTGATCCAAGTTAAGCCTAAAAAAGACCTAAAAATTCAGCATAATCAATATGTATCAATATGTATGTAGAATATTTCTATAAAGTGTATGTATGTAAAGTGGTAACAACCACATGCAAATCTCATTGTTTTTGAAAATTAATTTCTTAGTCTTTAGAATCTTAAAAGTGGCACAGAGATACAGTAAAGGTGGAAATCATCTATCAGAACTAAGTTTTTCTTTTTTTCCCAACTTATGTCCCCATTTAATCAAACAACAGCTCCCATGTCATTCCTTAGTATTATCTGAAATTTCAAAGCCAGTAAAATATCATGACTCCCTTGATTAACAAAGATGAAGTAGTCTTACCAGAAGCACCACACACAACTAAGTAATGCTGTCCCCTTATGAATGTGTACCACCTACTCCTTCCATCATCCCCCAAATAAATCACTAACTAGATTCAGCCCCTGGGATGGGGTAATTTCTTACTAATTGTAGTGCCACTAGTATTTCACACAGCTTCTAGGCCAGAATAATGACACATGAAGAAATTATTAAGCATTTGTTATAAGGGTGGGTGGCTCAGTCGGTTAAGCATCCAACTCTTGGTTTAGGCTAAGGTCATGATCTCATCGTTCATAAGTTCGAGCCCCACATGGGTCTCCATGCTGACAACGTGAAACTGCTTGGAATTCTCTCTTTCTCCCTCTCTCTGTGCCCCTCCCCACTCACTCTCAAAATAAACTTAAAAAAAATAATTTCTTACATCCCAATTCAATTCAAATTTCTTACCATCCAATTCAAATTATTTGGATGCTGACCTTCCTATTTTTTTAATAAAAAAACCTATTTACATGTACTTTTGGTTTTTTAATTTGAAAAAAAAGGGAGAGAAATATAGAAAACAGTAAAATAGCATTTGCATTCTGAGTGGTGGGAAATGATAACAATGTCACATTTGCTTAAACATTTTTTTTCATAAATTACAATAATAGATACAAAAGAAGTTCCTTTTTTGTGCCTCTTCCCATTTCCAAGCTCCTTTCCTTTCTAGAAACCACTATAATATATTCAGTGAGCATCTTTCTAGTACATGTTTTTCTATTGTACCTATTTTATTTCTACCATTTAAAAATTTTACATCGCTTTTGAGTTCTGTGTTGCCATATAGAGATCTACTTCATTCATTTTGACTTCTATATAGTATTCTTTAAAAAAATTTTTTTTAATGTTTATTTATTCTTGAGAGAGACAGAGCATAAGCGGGGGGAGGGTCAGAGTGAGAGAGGGACACAGAATCCGAAGCAGGCTCCAGGCTCTGAGCTGTCAGCACAGAGCCCGAAGTGGGGCTCAAACTCACAAGCTGTGAGATCATGACCTGAGCTGAAGTCAGATGCTCAACCGACTGAGCCACCCAGGTGCCTCTCTATATAGTATCCTTTATCATCCTATAATTTATTCGACTATTTTTCTATTAAAATATATTTAGTTTATTTCCAGTGTCTCAGTATTTCAAATAATGCTGCAATAAACATGCTTGTACCTGTCCTTGTATGTATATGTGCTAATTTCTCTAGGGTATGTTTAAGGGGTAGAATTAATGAGTCATAGTTCAGTTCATTTCCATCCACCAGAAATCAACAAACTACTTTTTGAGAGTGCTTGCACCAATTTCCACTCCTAATAGCAGTGTATGACACTTACCACTGGCAACATCCAAATAAATGTTTTAAGGAGGCTGAGTATATTACTATCTGCAAATGAAATGACTGATTACAGATAAATTCACGTGCTCAATACTCAATTACCTAACATTTTTTGATACGAGGTAGTTGATTTGCTATATTAATTGAATCTCTAAGTCAGTATGATAGTAGAAAATGCATAAATAATTCTTACAAGACTTATAAGTACAAGACTACTGGAGAAAGGATAGATATATAGGTCAGTAGAACAGAAGAGAAAGTCCAGAAATAGACCCACACACATAACATGGATTGACTTTGACAAAGATGACAAGGTAAGTCAATGAAGAAAGAAGAGCCTATTCAAAAAATGATGCTAGAATAACAGCCCTCCATATAAAAAAGAAACCTTCATACAACATAGAAAAAATTAACTTGAAATGGATCACAGACCTAAATGTAAAACCTAAAACTACTTAATTGATAGAAGAAAACAGACAAAATTCTTTGTGATTGTGGCTTAGGCAGAGATTTAGAAGATAAAAATCACAAACCTTAAGAGAAAAAAACCTGATAAACTAGATTGCATTAAAATTAAAAGCTGGGGCACCAGGGTGGCTCAGTCAGTTAAGCGTCCAACTCTTTATCTCAGCTCAGGCCGTGATCTCACGGTTGTGAGTTCAAGTCCTATGCTGGACTCTGTGTGGAGCACGAAGCCTACTTTAAAAAAAAAAAAAAAAAAAAAATTAAAAGCTCCTGCTCCTTAAAAGACAGAGTTAGATAATGAAAACACAAGCCCCAAATTGAATGGGAGAAAATATTTGCAAACCACTATGT
Source organism: Prionailurus viverrinus (assembly GCF_022837055.1). Taxonomy (NCBI): domain Eukaryota; kingdom Metazoa; phylum Chordata; class Mammalia; order Carnivora; family Felidae; genus Prionailurus; species Prionailurus viverrinus. Next base: position 115,038,648 of record NC_062563.1, read on the forward strand.
CTAAAAAAAGACATGTAACCAGAATACATAAAGAACTCTTACAATGATTACAAAAATTATCCTCATTAAAATATAGTGGGCAAAAGATCAAACAATGTACACTTTATCAAAGACAGACGTACCTCGCAAAGAAGCACAAGAAAAGATGTTCAACATTATTAGCTTTTAGGTAACTACAAATTAAAATCACAAGATCCCACTAAGTACCTAATTTAGAATGGAAGACAATTCCAATACATCGACTATACCCCCCCGCCCAAATTTTTTAAAGCACTTAAAATTATAAGACAAAATAAAAATGGACCTCACATATACTTGGAAGGCTGAATACAAAGTACAGCCACTTTGGGAGAAAGTCTGATAGCTTATGATATTAACATACACATGTTTACCACATGACCCAGCAATCCCTTCTTCTTTGTATTTACCCAAAGAAATGAAATGAAAACATTAAAGACCAGTACATGAATGCTTATAACAACAGCTTTATTCATAAGAGCTAAAAACTGGAAACAATCTAGATGTCCATCATTTAGTGAATGGATTAACAAAATGTGGTACATCCATATGTAGAATATTATCCAGCAGTAAAAAGGAACAAACTACTGGTAAATGTAGGAACGTGGATGAATCTCAAAAACATGCTAAACGAAAGAAGCTAGACACAAAAGGCTACAGACTGTATGAATCCATTTAAATGACACTCAGTGAAGACAAAACTATAGGGACAGAACAGATCTGTGACTACCAGGGGCTAATCGAAAGGCAAGGGGACTGATTACAAAGGGGCACAAAGTAGCTTCTGGAATGATAAAACATTCAGTATATGTTGTTGTTATGGTTACCCAACTCTTTGTAAATACTCACTTAACTACACACTCTTAAAAGGGTTCAGTTTTACTGTATGTAAATTATACCTCAATAAATCTGACTCTTAAAAAGTGCAATACTCTCAACATTTATGTAGAAGTATATTCGTTGTGGCTTAGAACATTACACCTGAACTACAATCTTCATTACAAGATTAAAATACAAAAATTAGAAAAATATTTTTAAAACATCTGTTTAAAGGGATCAAAGAGTTTCAAAACAGTGAAAAGTACCAAAATTTGTAAAGGTACCATTTCATATTCATTAGGATGAATTACTAAAATTACAAAAATTACTAAAATATAGAAAGGAAAAAAGCCAACAGAGGTGGGTCTAGCATTTGGAGCACTTTTCTACCTGAAGCAACTGCCAATTCTGAAAGCAAAAGTGGCCAAGAAACTAACCAGAGCTTTCAGCAGACTCATAGAACTAAATTGACAAAATGCAAATTCCAGGACATGTCCAGAAAAAATAGTGGCAAAGCTTCCAAGATTTTGGTTGGGACCCTGCATTACTGAAGAGTTAAGAACTATGGGGCGCCTGGGTGGCGCAGTCGGTTAAGCGTCCGACTTCAGCCAGGTCACGATCTCGCGGTCCGTGAGTTCGAGCCCCGCGTCAGGCTCTGGGCTGATGGCTCAGAGCCTGGAGCCTGTTTCCGATTCTGTGTCTCCCTCTCTCTCTGCCCCTCCCCCGTTCATGCTCTGTCTCTCTCTGTCCCAAAAATAAATTAAAAAACGTTGAAAAAAAAAAAAAAAAAAAAAGAACTAGACCAGCCTGCACAATGGCTAGAAACCATACTTAAATCACTTCACTACCTTTACCCTGAAAGTAAGGGAAACTACAGCCCTTACCATCCACTGATCACCCTTTCGACTAAACTGTGGCAGAAAAACCAAAGCTTCCAATGGTCTCTAGCACAGAAAAGGCCCTCAATACAGTTCTTAGTTTCCTTTATACATTGTTCTTAACTCTATAAACCCAAGTAATACTCAAACTCAACCAACCAAACTGGACCAAGTCAAGAGAAGAGTGGGGCGGCAGAAACTTACATTCACTGTTGTAGTTGAAATTATTAGCTAATAATTTTAACTACAAGCAAACTACATAATCTATGGCAGGGACCCAAAGGTCAAATATTGTCAACTAAATGTTTTAGTACATAAAACTTTACTGGATCACACCTACTATATGAGAATTTTGAGTAGCTGTGACAACTTAAAATATTTACTAAATTCAACAACAAAAAATCAAACCCAACATAAAAACTGACAAAGGACATAAAAAGACATTTTCAAAGTAGATATAGAAATAACCAATAAGCAAATGAAAAAATGCTCAACATCAGAAATTAGGGAATGCAAATCAAAACCATGATGAGGCATTGTTTCACATCCATTAGGAAGACTATTATTTAAAAAACCCTGAAACTAACCAATGTGGAGAAATTAGAAACCCTTGCCCACTGGTAGTAGCAACATACAAATGGTACAACTGATGTGGAAAAGTCCCTCAAAAAATTAAACACAGAATTACCATATGATCCAGCAATTCTACTCCTATGCAGATACTCAAAAATACCGAAAGCAGGGAAGCAAACAGATACCTGTATATTCATGTCCATAGTAGCATTATTCACAATAGATGGAAACAACCCAAATGTCCATCAAAAGACAAATAGTTAAACGAAATGTGGTGTGTGTGTATGTATGTGTGTGTGTGTGTGTATATATATATATATATATATATATATATATATACACACACACATAATGGAATATTAGGCAGCCTTTAAAAGGAATGAAATCTGGGACGCCTGGGTGGCTCAGTCGGTTAAGAGTCCAACTCCTGGGGCGCCTGGGTGGCGCAGTCGGTTAAGCGTCCGACTTCAGCCAGGTCGCGATCTCGCGGCCCGTGAGTTCGAGCCCCACGTCAGGCTCTGGGCTGATGGCTCAGAGCCTGGAGCCTGTTTCCGATTCTGTGTCTCCCTCTCTCTCTGCCCCTCCCCCGTTCGTGCTCTGTCTCTCTCTGTCCCGAAAATAAATAAACGTTGAAAAAAAAATTTAAAAAAAAAAAAAAAAAAAAAAAGAAAAAGAGTCCAACTCTTGATTTCAGCTCATGTCATGATGTAATGGTTCGTGGGTTTGAGCCCCACTTCGGGTTCTGCACTGGCAATGGGGAGCCTGCTTGGGATTCTCTCTCTCTCTCTCTCTCTCTCTCTCTCTCTCATGCTCTCGCTCTCATTCTCTCTGCCCCTGCCCTGCTTGCTCTAGCTCTCTAAAATAAATGAATTAATTTAAAAAAAGGAATGAAATCTGATACATACTACAACATGGCTAATGAACCCTGAAAACATTATGTTAAGTGAGGCAAGTCAGACACACAAAAAATACCGTATGATTCTATTTACATATGGTACCTGGAATAGGCAAATTCATACAAACAGAAAGTAGGACAGAAATTACCAGGGATGGAGGAAAGGGGAGAATGGAGAAGGGAATATAGGTGGAGAGTCATTATTTAATAGGTACAGAGTTTCTGTCTGGATTGATAAAAAGTTCTAGAAATGGATAGTAGTGATGGTTGCACAACACTGGGAATGTATTAAATGCCACTGAATTGTATACTTAAAATGATTAAAACAGCAAATTTTATGCTATCTATGCTTTACCACAATAAAAAAATTACTGGGGCACCTGGGTGCCTCAGTTGGTTAAGTGTCTGACTCCTGATTTCAGCTCAGGTCATGATCTCATGGCTCATTAGATTGAGCCCAGCATTAGCACAGAGCTTGCTTAGGATTCTCTCTCACCCTCTCTCTCTGCCTCTCCCCCCACCCCACCCCCTGCACGTGCACATTCTCTCAAAATGAATAAACTTAAAAAAAATTACTAAATGGCCCATTATAAGCAATTTGCTATCCCTTGGTATACAGCAATGAAAATGAACAAAACTGTTGCCATGTGCAACATCACAGAATAATTGACAAGCATTTATTGATTTCATTGTAAAGCTCAAGATGAGGAAAAACTGATCTATAGTGTTAGAGTTAGGATTTGTAGATACCTTCACAAAAGATGGGGAAAAGGAGCACGTGGAAGATGGAAGAAAGCATGACAAAGGCAGGCTTTTTGAAGTAATATTCTATTTTTTTAATGTTTTTATTTATTTTTGAGAGAGAGAGCAAGTGGAAGAGGGGCAGAGAGAGAGAGAGAGAGAGAGAGAGAGAGAGAAGGAGACACAGAATCCGAAGCAGGCTCCAGGTTCTGAGCTGTCAGCACAGAGCCCCACATGGGGCTTGAACCCATGAATCACGAGATCATGACCTGCACTGAAGTCAGACACTCAACTGACTGAGCTGCCCAGGCGCACCAGTAATATTCTATTTCTTAACCTGGTGGGGTTTCAGACTGCTATGTTCACTTTGAAAATTCATTAAGCAATAAAGTAATTGTGCACTTTATATATAAGTTAATCAAAGTTTACTTAAAAACTAAAGAACAGGAGATCAGATATATTGATATGCAAAGAGAGTCCCAATACATTGAAAAGGTACAGATCAGTTTATTATAACATTTGTTTCCTCTAATGAATACTTACATTTATATAAGTAAACAAAATCAGATAACTTATTAGCAATCATCTTCCCAAGGCTAAGATTACAGAGGATTTTCACTCCCTATATTTGTTCATTATTTTAATTTTTGAGTATGTGCTACTGTACAAGCAACAGAAATACTAACAACATCCGTCTTTAAATTTGAGGTAAGTCTAGGGGTACCTGGGTGGCTCAATCAGTTAAGGGGCTGACTCTTGATTTCTGCTCAGGTCACAATCTCATGATCTGTGAGATCGAGCCCCATGCTGGGCTCTGCCTAATGGCATGGAGCATCCTTGGGATTCTCTCTCTGACTCTTCCCCACTTGCACTCGCTCTCTCAAAATAAACAATTTTAATTTAAAAAATATAAATAAATAGAGGTAAATATAGTGGACTAAGTTATGAATTATCTACTTCATCTTTTTCATTCATATAGTAGTAGTACCCACACTGCCAGAGGGAGGGTCAAAACAAGAGTAGTTTGAGGTAGAGAGAGAGGATATGTGTTTGTAGTAAGTAAGAAGATGGGGACATAAGTCCTCGCTCATCATTTAAAAAATTTTTTTTACATGTTTATTTATTTTTGAGAGAAAGAGAGACAGCATGAATGGGGAAGGGGTAGAGACAGAGGGAGACACAGGATCCAAAGCAGGCTCCATTCTCTGAGCTGTCAGCATAGAGCCCGAGAGCCGTGAGATCATGACCTGAGCCGAAGTCGGACGCTCAACTGACTGAGCCACTCAGGCACCCCATTGGTCATCATTTAATAGCTGTATGACTTTGGGAAAGTCAGTCAATCTCTCTGAGCTTTAGTCTCCTGACCTAAAAGCAAGATGACATTTTTTTTTTACCTAACCGAGTTATGTCAAAAATCAAATGAAACAGGATATGTGACAGACAATACTTTAAATAATAAAGAAGCATGTAAACATTACTTTTACTATTTTTATTACACTTAGTACATTTGTTGGTTGACTAATTTAAATCCTTCTACTTCTGAAATGCATGCACAGTTGTACGTTCTTGAGTTTTCCTCATTTAAGTTATATAAAGCCACTGCTTTTACTTATTTAGTCCTTAGTATACGCCTACAAAAAATTCCAGGGAACAAATATATTCATTTTCCTACACAATTTTCTGCTAGCAACTTGCAAGTGTCACAATTGACAGAGTAACAAATATCTTTAAAAATCCTACAATAGATTTTATTGTGTGCTAAATACTAAGAAACCACAGGGACCATGAAGCATCAGCAAACAGCCCCCAGATTCTCTCATAGGTCACTTTCACTGGAAAGGACACTTAATTTTTAAAAATTTTTAATGTCTATTCATTTTTTCAAAGAGAGAGAGCACGTGCATATGCACAAGTAGGGGAGGAGTGGAGAGAGAGGGAGACACAGAATTCGAATCGGGCTCCAGGCTCTAAGCTGTCAGCACAGAGCCCAATGTGGGGCTCAAACTCATGAACCACAAGATCATGACCTGAGTTGAAGCTGGACGCTCAACCAACTGAGCCACTCAGGCGCCCCTGAAAAGGACACTTTCTACTGTGTTTTAATTCAGCAAGAAAGTCACACTTGCATTCACTTTCTAACTTCAAGGTTTATTTCTAAAGTAAAAACTTATTTTCCAGGGCGCCTGGGTAGCTCAGTCGGTTGAGGGTCCAACTTCGGCTCAGGTCATGATCTCATTGTTTGTGGGTTTGAGCCCCTGATCGGGCTCTGTGCTGACAACTCAGAACTTGGAGCCTCCTTCAGACTTTGTGTCCCCCTGTCTTTCTGTCCCTCCCTGACTCATGTTGTGTCTTTCTCTCTCTCAAAAATAAAATAAACATTAAAAAAATATTTTTTAACTTATTTTCCCATTTAATTCCCATGTTTTGAATTAAAAAGTTTTGAATCCCATGTAAAGAAATCATTTCGGTTTTGGACGTTTTCTTTAAACCTTAAGAATGCCAATTAATTTATCTTTTTAAAAGTCTTTTGTATTTACTATGGGTAGTGGGTAAGTTTAATTTTTTCGGTGCATTTTCTCTATTTTCCAAATTCTCCACAAAAAGCTTGCATTACATTCATATATGAATACAGAAAGATTGGGGTGCCAGGGTGGCTCAGTCTGTTCAGTGTCTGACTCTTGACTTCAGCTCCGGTCATGTTCTCATGGTTCATGAGTTTGAGCCCTGAATCAGGCTCTACACTAACAGTGTGGAGCCTGACTGCGTGCTTGGGATTGTCTCTCTCTCCCTCTCTCTCTGCCCCGTCTCTGCTCATGTGCATGTACGCATGCTCTCGCTCTCTCTCAAAATAAACTTTACCAAAATTTTAAAGAAAATACAAAAACATTAATTTTATCTCTTTTATAATAAGAAGCTAAGACACTAAGTGAGCTTAGGCAGAGACTTCCAACTTTTTTTCTGAACTAAGGGTCACAATTAGCAAAAAGATTTTTATATCACTCTTTAGATAATTCTCTTTCTTTCCCAAATGTAATTTACACTGCACTTGTGTCCTAAAAATGGTAACAGAAACTAGGTATGAAGGTTTAAAACAATGTTCTAACATAACCTCTAGGAGTTATAATTTAAGAGGATTGTTGAAATTAAAAACAGTAGTTCCATTTTCTGAGGACCTACTAGGTGTAAGCACTAAGTATTTTCCAAACATGGTCTCAGTATAGTAAGTAACTTGTTCAAGATCTTAAATAGTCAGAATTCAAATGCCATTTTGGGTATTAGGTGCTGCAATTAAAAAAAGGATAAAATTAGACCCTCAAATATAAGGAAGAGGAAAGCAGTCCCTAACACCCAGGAGCTGGCCTAGTACTAATCAGTATCAGCTAGGGTCTGGTGTAACTAAGAGTTGATCTGGCATTACACCTAGGTCTGGTGTTCTTTTGAACATAAACAATTTCATACAACATTAGCATCAGATAAGGCTACTCTATGATGGTGATGGATCAAGACAAACACAAGACACAGACAAAACATGAACACTGTCCAAGCCATGAAATACCAAACACCCCCCTTTTCAGCCTAATGAGTGCTTCTCAACCAGTAACAGCTTTAGCCTTATTCTATTCTTCCCTCTTCCTAAATCACATTTAATCACACTTAATCATAGAATATCTCCACCTCCTCATATCATCCAATACAGAGTAAAACTCTACTTCCTTAAATCCTCCTCAAAATCACCCAATACAAGCCCAAATCCTAGAGTAAGTTATTTCCAACACCCTTTCCCTAGGATGCCATGGTTTCCACAGCGCACGTTCTCCCTGCTTCAATGATAAATCGCACCTGTTCAATTACAGATGTGTGTTCCTAGCGATGATTGACTGAAAGACATTGACAAAACCCACTTAAAAACAACAGTTACTTCTCTTCCTCTCTATTGTAGCATAAAGTATCTGTAAAAGAGCTGGAAAGATACATGAATAAGTTTAGAATGTCTATGCTCTACCTAGTTAGCTGTAAAACAAGTCTCCAAGATAATCATAGATTTTGCTATTTTTCTTTCTTCATTGACCAGAAAGAACAACTGCTGACATGTGAGTCTGCTCAAAGTTTTATTCTATAGGATATCTAGCGTGAGCAGTTAATCCACAAAGAGAAAAAATAGGCTACATTAGCACATTAATAATTTCACGGGTATTATATAGGTCAAGGAGAATTGTAAGTAAAAAAAAAAGAGGAAACCATTAGAAAAATAGAGAATCCATACTTTGCTAGAAGTCAAAAGGCCAACTACTGGATTGGATGGAGCATGGGGAATATGACAGTAGAAAAAAGAGGTAGGAAAGGTTAGAGAAGATCCTTTGCAATAATTTAATAATTTTAATAATTTAATAATTTAATATCCATTTACTGACTATTCCTCGACTATCATCTAGATGACTCATCTGGATAGATTCTTAGGAATCTAGTTACCAGGTGAGTTTTATAGGGTTTAACTACATTCTACATTAGGAAAAATATAAACTGCAATAAAAAAAGATCTAAAAACAGAGCAAGGGATACAGTTCCTAACAGTGGCTGCCTTTTTGTCTTTTTAGTGCAAATGCCACTAACTAGTCTTGAAGAGAAATGTGAAATGTTTATTGTGTATTTAATAAAAGATGATGTTATTCTTTTGGAAAAGGGTGATATTATGTGAATGTCCATCCATCAGAATAATTATTTCCTTGTTCTAATCATAGAAACTTCAGAGCATAATCATCAGGCCCAAGAAAATTGTCTGAAATCAGTCTTTTCAACATGGTAACTAGCAGGTTTTAAGGGTAAAAGAAAGCATACCAAATCTGACATTTATTTTCTCTATTCTCTATCTTTACCTTCTGAAAATACAGATAGGCAAGCATTTTGTGCGTGTTTTAAACAGTGTAAGGATGAATTATAGGGAATTACACAATTATACAATTTTTCAAAATTCTGCTTTAAATATAAACTGGGAATAAATATAAAAAGATTCTATTAGACAATTTCTGCCCTTGATGCCAGGTTCTTCAGCGCTACAATATCCTGAGAAACCAACTCTCTCTCTTTCATACAACGTACTGGGCCCTTACTGTCAAGTTCTACATACTCCAGGTAATCAAACCACACCTACAAAACCTGCACCACTACTTGCAGGAGTCATGCCAAACATGTTCGGTCATGTTCCGGTTAATCCAAAGACCCACTATGACAACCTCCTCCTTTCCCCCAAGTATTCCAAAGGGTCTAGTGCAAGCATTACAAAATAGAGAATCTGCCTAGTATAAAGCAGAAACTACAATATTCTTAAGTTCACCTAAACTCTGTTCCTGGTTCTGCTAATGTGAGTTCACTCTTTAAATTTCAGTTTCTCCATACACATGATGAATATAAAAGGTTATCAGTTTTCCAAAGATGTTCAACAATTAAAAATATATCCACAAATTATTTAACTCCTTGACAAAAATGAGAGATATATAAAATGCATGAAAACACACACATCTTTTATTAATCACATAGCAAATGCCGTCTTATTTCACTGGAGAGGAAGTGAGTTTTTCTTAAGTAGCATCAAGAATGCAGAGCTATGCAAATGAATTAGTATCCAATAAATTCTTGCTTTAATGAATAGAACTCAACTATCCTTACAGTAGGTAAACAGAATTTGCTGTGTTATTCTTCTCTGTTTAAAATAGTGTGGCTTCATACAAACTTAGGCATTTATGAAAATTCAGTATCAAAGCTGAGTATGCCAAAAGAATAAAATACAAAATAAGCAGTCACTATATAAACTACACATATACACTACTTTATTAAAATAAGATTTAATTTGGCCTTTATTACTTCAAGGCATCAAATGTTTCAATTAATTAACACCACTACAGTCTGAAATAGCGCACTTCACCTGCAGAAACAAAGTGGCTTTCAGCACATTTAGAAGCTAAGTCAAGTTGCCAAGGGAATAGCAGTGCATCACATTACTAGCCCCTTGATGGTTTACCAGAGTTAGGAAACCTTTGATGACTGATTTAAAGACAATTCATTTCTTGCTTTTTCTTTCTTTCTTTTTTTTTTTTTTTTTAAGTAGGCCTCATGCCCAGCACAGAGCCCAGTGTGGGGCTTGAACTCACGACCCCAAGACCAAGACCTGAGCCAAGATCAAGAGTCGGACACTTAACCAACGGAGCCACCCAGCAGCCTCAAAGGGTTCTATTTGTTCATATATACAGTATTTTGACACAGTGGGAAAGAGGGAGAATGAAATTCTCGTATTCTTCTATATTGTCAAAGACAGCTGAGAGATAAATAGGCTTCAAATGTGAACTCTTGCAACTACTGGATTAAGGCTCAAGTACAAAAAGTTTCAATATTCTAAAGAAAAAATAGGAGATAGAAGGGAACCATGACAATATAAACTTAGCTTTAACTCATTTTTTAAAAATTTTTTTTTTCAACGTTTATTTATTTTTGGGACAGAGAGAGAGACAGAGCATGAATGGGGGAGGGGCAGAGAGAGAGGGACACACAGAAACGGAAACAGGCTCCAGGCTTTGAGCCATCAGCCCAGAGCCTGACGCGGGGCTTGAACTCACGGACCGTGAGATCGTGACCTGGCTGAAGTCGGACGCTTAACCGACTGCGCCACCCAGGCGCCCCAACTTTAACTCATTTTTAAAGGAAAATGAATAATTTGTTTCAGTTTGAATTAGTTTTGGCATATAAGGCATCAGTTGCAGAACTCAAACTGAAGAGTTACCAAAGCCCATTCCGACATCTTTTAGAAACTAAAATAAAGCAAAAAACTTTGAATAGAAACATTATTGGTAGAATGAGGGTGATGTGGTCCATGGATTGCTGAAATATTTATACTTAAAAAATATTTTAGGAGGATTTAACTATAATAGATGCAGGCATACATGTGATACTCTAAGATAAATTATAAGTATGAAACACAAAGTCTAAATTCTACTTCTGTCACTTATCCCTCACATGAAACTGATTTCTCTTTAAATCTAATAGCCCCAGATCTTTTTTTTTTTTTCTCATATCTAGGTTTTCCTTGCCCTCTCCTCTTATCCTACCTCCCTCCTAACTCCCATCACTCAGTGTTAAATAAAATATCCTTATATTTTCTGGCATTCTTTTCCTAAATACTACAATGACTCTACCTTTAAAGATCTTCCCTCTATTCTAAACCATCTTTTGACCTAGACTGGTAAACTTCTGAAGACCCTACTGTAACCAGATAGTGCAATAAAACAGTGCTTCTCTAGGAAGAGATGATGGTACTCTTCATCCTCACCAAGGATCCTTGGATGTTCCTAAGTGGTGGTACAGCATAAAGCAGTTAACAAAAAACTTCCTTCCACAAACACATGGTATTTTTGTTCTTAAACAAAACTCCTTCCTATAACTCTTTTTTTTTTAAATAAAGATTTTTTTTAAAGCAATCTCTACACCCAACGGGGGGCTCAAACTCAGAACCCTGAGATCAAGAGCTGTGTGTTCCACCGACTGAGCCAGCGAGGTGTCCTTTCCTAGAACTCTCTTAACCTCCACTGTCCTAACAATCAAAAACCATGAATGCCTGTCCCTTTCCTTAAATCCAAAGGAAACAGGTTTCAACAAAACTGAAATTCTAGAACAGTTTCTGCAGTTGACAGTGGTGAAATATTGCAAATGAACAGCAGATTGTTTTTTTTTTTTTTCCTTTCTAACTGACAATGTAAGTGAACACCTAATTGAGGTGGGATAGAAAAATGTTCTTTGGTAGTTACAGGAAAAAGAAGATCTCAGCGTACCAGAGGGAGAGATGAAAGGAGGGATTTTCAAAATGTTTTAAGACGTCTTCTAACTTCAGCTCTCATCTTCCATAAAAATTTTTTTTTCATTAGCAATCAGCATAGGTTTGAAATGCTTTAATCCTTTGGGACTCAGTTTGTTCATCTGTAAAATGCTGATACTAACAGTACTTTTAACTCACAGAGTAATTGTGAGGATTAAATAGGTAATACACACAAACCTAATAGTACAGTGCTTGGTGCACAGAACCACTTAAAAACGTTTAAAAAAAATCTAAAGGATATAGATTTTGCTTTCATTCAAAGTGGGCAAAGTGGGAAAGAGGGAGATGAAAAAAAAGATATACATCTTTGCTTCAAGTTTTATTATAAAACGAGCTATGTAAGTTTTTCCTGTTCATTTATTTAACATTTCAATTTAGAAACTTAGAGGCAACCTTGTTATACTGATTTACATAAAATCAAACAAGACACAAATTTCACGTTAAACTAGAACTTGATAGAAGAGCACTTGGGAGTCATTCTATTGATAAAATGCCTGTCCTGTAACTTCAAACAAAATGCCAATTTAGCTATAATCCGATGCAGCTGTGCCTTTCAAAATTAAATCACCATTTGTTTTTGTTTTTTTTTTTTTTCTGACACTACAGTACCTTGCTTTCATTAAAAGCTTCTAACAAGGCACAGCTTCTCCGATACCAAAACCTTTTGGAAACCTGGCTCAGAGGAAGCCACACACTGTTTACAGTGCTAGAAAGGATCCGTGTGGTCACTCTAGGACAACTGTCACTGTCACTAGCACGTCCGGCTGTCTCAGGGACTTGGGTCATGTCGAAGTGAAGGGGAAGGCTGGTGCCTGAAACAAAGTCGACAGCTAGGGTGGCTGAATGGGGGGAGGTTTAACTGAGAACAGGACGAGGGTCTGACCGCGGTGAAGCCGTCTGGTGGGGTGGATCAATTCCGAGGGTGCACTGCCCACTCCCAGAGCAAAGGGACGCAGGTGTTGCCATCCCTCGGCAACCCCAACGCTTTCTTCCTGGCGCCGCCTCCCCCCTCCCCTCAGCCCCCTAGTTACCTTTCTCGTCCTCATCGATGCGCAGGGCAACGGAGATGTACTCGAAGGCCTGTTTGTGGAAGGCTCGGACGCGCTCGGCCTCCCCGCCCGGCACTGGTGCCGGGGGCGAGGCCGAGGCCGGCGCCGGCGCGGCCCGGGAGCTCCTCTTGGCAGCCATGAGGGCGCGGGAGAAGCGCTGGCAGAGCCACACGAAGAGGAGCCCCAGGTGGAAGGCGACGAACCGCAGCAGCGCGAAGCCTATGAACAGCGGGTAGGAGAAGTAGTACAGGTTCCGCTTATGCTGCGACTCGGGCGGGGGGGCCGGCCTGGGGGCGGGACGGGCGGGGGTCAGGCAGGGGGGCGGAGGCCTGGGAGGCACCGGGCTGCTGCCGCCGCCGGAGCCTTTCTTCTTCCCTCGTCCACCCGGAGAATTCATTCACAGCTCCCACTGCCGCCGCCGCCATAACCCGCCTCCCGCAGACCGACGGCGACCAAGCGACGGCGGCGGCCACTGGGACGGCGAGGGCCACAGACGCCCGCGCGCCCGCCGGTCCCAGGAGCTCGGCACCTCCACGCGCTGCTTGCAGGCTCCGCCCCTTTCTCCGCGCTCGGCCAAGAGCACAACCCCTTTCCTCCTCCAGCGGTCGGTAGCTCCTGCCCCTCCCTCTCGGTGTCCTCTCAGCCTCCTGGTAGCTCCGAGCGGTGACCGCGCACGCGCACGCACACCCATGTCTTTCTCCGGCGCGCGCGCGCACGCCGCCGTCTTTGTTGACCCGAGCTCCTACTGCGCGTGTGCAGTTCCCGCCCTTTGGGCCCTTCCCAGCGGGACTACTGTTCCCAAGGTACAGTTCGGCTACGTTGTCCTTAGGGACTGGTCGCTCTACTGACAACGCTGTCCCCGGCAACTGCTTAGCAGGGAACCTTGGTCATCAACTCCTCAACGCACGGCTGCGGTACAGCTGCGGCTTGGGGTCGTTCTGCTAGTTCGCAGGGCTCCTATCTCGCACTGTCATCGTTTTCTTATATTTCTTTGAGCATTTTCTGCCAGTCTTCCGCAAGGGATGGTTCACCTGTGTTCCATCTCAAAAGTAATGGGTACCATGAAAACACTCTCAGTGTCCATCTATAGGAAAATGATTAAATGAATTTTGGAATACCTATATGTAATTCCGTGGACCATTTAAAAAGAATGAGGTGGACCTATATGTACTGATAAAGGAAGGTGTCCAGGATATATTGTTAAGTGAAAATAGGAAATTACCGATTGGTGTGGTATGATCCTATTTTGTATTAAAAAGGAAAAAAAAAAGTAAGGGTACCAATCTGGGAATTATTATCTGAGAAAGAAGCAATTGTAGAGACGTATAAACTCAAGGTCACCGAAAACAAAAATGTTAGCTCACTGGAATGAAGTGAACGATTCTAGAGGTTTAATTAGTATGTGTTTAGATGTCTATTTTGAAGAATTAATTTGTTTGAATAGGGACATTCCTAGGTTTTGCACAGTAATCACCCCACAGCTTACTAAAGAGTCCGGACTGGGCCTTTTTTTTTTTTTTAAATCTACTGGATGTCCCTTCCTTTGGGGAACTACCTACCCACTTCTGCTGCCTGTATTCCAATGAGCTGCAAGCACTGAACCCAACCTCCCAGATCACAGAAGTGGAAACATGAGGTTAATATACTCTCCTAGAAACTGAAATCTTGGATGGACACACTGGGATAAAAGATAGTAGGAACTGAGTTCCTCTGAAGAGCTAGTCTATCAGTTCATCTCATTGAGATCCCCAGAGCTGCCAGTCTCCTGGACTGGTCACTTGATAGTGTAACCTATCCAATAAACTATTCAGCCTGTATCTCTATTTCTCTCTCTCCCTTTCTCCATCTATCTCTCTTTTGTTTCCTCTCTTTTTCTTTTTACTTGGGTTAGCTATAGTTGTTTCTTGTTGCCTAAAATTAAGGAATCCTAACTGATAAAGTCCCCATTGTTGACAGAGTGATGTTTATAAATGCTTCATGCCAGCTTCCAAGAATCTCCGTATTCTGGCCAAAATTTTGTCTAATTTTTTCCCACCACTACTTCCCTACAAACATAGGTTATTGCAAAAATGACTTACCCCCTGTTTTGCTCCAACTGCTCCCCACCCCTTTGCCTGCCTCTGTGCTTCTGCCAATTCCTCATTCTGAAATGTCCTTTCCTTCATATTTGATTAATTTCCATTCCTGACTTTTCTCTTTTGAACACCATAGTACTTTTGTTGTAATGTGAAATCCCTTATATTTATACATATATCGTGCAAAGAAGATATGTGTAACTTATATGTACAAAGAAAAATAATGAAACAAACAGCATCCAGTTTAAGAAAAACTAATGTGACCTGTTCCTTGAAGCACTTTGTGAGCCCCTCCCTAATCTCAATCTCCCCCTTTCGAGGAAGCTGCTGTCCAAAATTTTGTACTCATTGTTCCTTTGCCTTTCATTTTAGTTTTGCAATGTTTGTATGTATTTCTATACCATATATTGTATAGTTTTGCCTGGTTTTGACCTTATACAAATGCAACCATACCACATGTATTCTTAATTAGCAGTTTTCTGCTCAATAGTTAAGTGTTTGTGATAACTCCTTGTTGATTTGTATAGGTATAGTACATTTATTTTCACTGCTATGTGGTTTTCCACTATATGAATTTACAACAACTTATTTTACCATTCAACTGTTGATGGTGCCAGTTTTGTTTTTGTTTTTCCTTAAACAACTTTTTAACTTGCCAAGACATGGCATATAGTAGAGTGGATCTGGAGTCAGATTGGTTGCATTTAAATCCCTGCTCCACCACTTTCTGTGATCTTGGACTAGTGAGTGACTCAGCTTTCACATCTATTACATAACAACAGATTAGTGCCTGGAATGAAGTTGCTGCTTGATAAGTTGTTGAATGAAGAATGGTTCTCTCACATCTACACATATACTATAATCCACTAAAATGAATTACTAGCAAGTTTCCAAACATTCATTGCTCTTTCCTAAGACCACAGTTATCCTTGTGTCATTTTTTTTCCCTTAGAATTGCTTCTCCTCCTACTTCCACTGTCAAAATCTCTCATGGCTTAACCATAATGTTATCTTCTTTTCTTAAATATTTATTTATTTTGAGGAGGGAGGGGCAGAGAGAGAGGGAGAGACTGAGTCCCAAGCAGGTTCCATGCTATCAGCACAGAGCCCCACTTGGGACTTGATCCCGCAAACCATGAGATCATGACCTGAGCTGAAACCAAGAGTCAAATACTTAACCGACTGCGCCACCCAGGCACCCCTGTAATGTTATCTTGTCAATAAATCCTTCCCTTATCACCTGCAGCAGAAATGATTCTATTTTTTAATTCTTATGACAATTTGGTTGTGTTACTCTATGACTCTTCTAATATATTGCCTTGTGTGACAGTTACTTAAATGCTTTGTCACCTCCTGGTATAGATGATAAACTTATTTCAAGGCAGTGGCTTACCCATTTGGCTTACTTTCTGCACCTAGCCTGATGCCTTGCTTATAGTACTCACTTAATAAATACCAACAATTTGAGGGGCACCTGCGTGGCTCAGTCAGCTCAGGTCATGATCTCACGGTTCGTGGGTTTGAGCCCCACATCAGGCTCTGCACTGACAGCTCGGAGCCTGGAGCCTGCTTCCAATTCTGTGTCTTCTGCTCTCTGTCTCTCCCCTGCTTGTGCACACTCTCTCTGTCTCTCAATAAACATTTTTTAAAAATTAAAAAAAATCAATAATTCGAAAAACAATTCAAACAGATAATTGTTGTAAATATCTGTTGCTGTGTAATAAACCACTCCAAAAATTTACTGGCTTAAGATTACAGCCATTTATTTACTCATGATTTTGTGGATGAGCAATTTGGGCTGAGTTTAGCAGGCCATTCTTCTTTTGGCCTTGCCTTGCCTGAGGTCATTCATGTAGATGTTAGTCATCTGATGGCTTGATTGAGCCTGGGTGGCCTAACTATCCTCACTCATGTGCCCAAATGGCAGTGGTAGCTGTTGGCTCGGGTATGTGTCTCCAGCAGTATATTCCAGACTTGTTTACATAGCGTCTGACTTCAAGAGAGCATGTGTGGAGGGGCGCCTGGGTGACTCAGTGGGTTAAGCGTCCTCAGCTCAGGTCGTGATCCCACGGCTTGTGGGTTAGTGCCCAGCAGCATCGGGCTCTGTATTGACAGCTCAGGGCCTAGAGCCTGCTTCGGATTCTGTGTCTCCCTCTCTCTCTGCCCCTCCCCTGCGTGTACTCTCTTTCTCTCTTGAAAATAAATAAGTGTTTAAAAAATTTAAAAAAAAAATTTTAAAGAGAGTATGAGTGGAAGTGCAAGTTCTCTTAAAGCCTAAACCCCACAGCTGCACATTGTCATTTCTGCTGCATTCTGTCATCAAAGCAAATTGCAAGTCCAACTCCAAAGCCAGAAATGGGAGAATAAATTCTACACTTGATGGAGGAGTGACAAATTCACACTGCTAAGGGGGAATTTCTATATGGAATTATTGTGGCCATCTTTGCAAATAATCTACCCTAGTGATTATGTGTAAAATTTCCTTTTATCTCAAGTTAAAATTTCAGCTTAAACTGTAGATGGATTACTCATCTAAGAAAGCATTTCCCAATCATTTTGCTGAATCACAAAAACTTTCTTAGTTTTAATGGTGAGGTAAATTAACACAATTTTAGGGTAACAGGAACAATAAGATGATGACTAGTACTACCGCTAACATTTATTGACTCCATATTCTGGGCTAAGCAGGTTAACTTATACTGTCTCATTCAACCATCACTATTTCAGGCAAGCTTTGCTGTCTACATCTTTATTTTTATTTATTTTTTTTTTTAATTTTTTTTTTTCAACGTTTATTTATTTTTGGGACAGAGAGAGACAGAGCATGAACGGGGGAGGGGCAGAGAGAGAGGGAGACACAGAATCGGAAACAGGCTCCAGGCTCTGAGCCGTCAGCCCAGAGCCTGACGCGGGGCTCGAACTCCCGGACCGCGAGATCGTGACCTGGCTGAAGTCGGACGCTTAACCGACTGCGCCACCCAGGCGCCCCCTGTCTACATCTTTAAAAATAAGGAACCTGAAGCTCTAAAAGTCTGTTACTTGCCCAAACATCACATATTAAAGATACATACTACTTCAGGGAGTTAAGGAAAATGTTTTTACATAGTCTGTTTATATATTATTAATTATGAAATAAATATATCTTTGGCCCCTAGAGCAGGAGTGATCTTTTTTTTTTTTCCCTTGGCGTCCAGGTGTTAAGTCTCTGGCCTCTGGCCTCCCACTTGCTAGGTCTCTGCTATTCACTTGTGCTTAATATAGACTGTGCCAATATACCTTTGCCAATTTTTTGTATAGTAAAAATATGGGATTGAGAGTCAGAAAGACAGGTTTGGTGTTCTGGTTCTGGCAGTCAATAGCTGTGTAATGTGGAACATGTTCTTTAAGTAGTTCCTCTGTAAAATGAGTGGAATAAGAATGACATTACAAAATGAAAGAATTCACTTAAAGCCTTCAGCATAACAGCTACGATATAAGAGGTATCAATAAATTTTCTGTCTTTTACACCTACAGTGCTGTTCCAGAAATCAGACTTTCCTGGGATCTCAATTTTTAGTAAACTCAATACACATCTTCTGCCTCTTGGAATTATACCCCAGTCAAATCCATTTTCTGAATTGACATCTTCCTAAATTTGTTTCAAGAAGAACAGTGCCTGGTTGTTATCCTGGCCTTATAGTCTGCCTGGATTGAAGATCCTAACCTTTTCATTTAACCTACAGTGGGACAGCCTCCCAGTTTGCAGATGGTAAGGACTTGCAGGACACTTAATCTTAAATGGAATCTGGGCCAGTTTCACCAGGACAAAAAGGAGGAGCTGAGTACTGTGCTAACTAATCCAGGACATTTGGTCATTTTATCACTTTAACCCATTAACTTATTTACAAAGTGATTATCACCAGATAGTTTTTTTTGTTTGTTGGTTTGGGGTTTTTTTTTTTTTTTTTTTTTTTTTTTTTTGGCTATTTTAGCTCTACTTCTCTTCTAAGGAACTTCTCAAACCTTCAGCTTGAGAGACACTGGATTATCAGAAGTAGGGTCCAATGACAGATATTAAGGACCACTTTTCAGAAAAGTTAAGAGAGAAACAAAACAGTAACAGTAACAGTTGGGGGATTATTATCCAATAGCTGTGTTAAGCAAAAACCTAATTGTGGACAATTAATCATTTCTCTGTATTTAGTCCACATTGTGATGCAATTTATTCATTTACTTGTTCAACAAATAGATATTAAGCACTGACAGCATGCCAGGCAATGAGTAAGTTACCAAGATTATAGGAGGGGGTAAAACCAGATTTATTGTCTGATACAGTAACTAAAAAACTCAAGTAGCAACTAGCAACAGTGATGAGACATATACAGGAGTTCCAGGTGTGGTTGTGGTATTCAAAAATGTATGTATGGTATGAACGATGAAATTTATGAGAAATCAGAGTAGCATCCCCTTATGAAACAGGGCTGCTGTTAATCAGCCCCAGCTGATTTTTGCTTTTCGAGAATATGTGCTGTACTGGGGCACCTGGGTGGCAAGTTCTCTTAAAGCCTAAACCCCACTGAAGCGTCCAACTTCAGCTCAGGTCATGATCCCCTGGTTCATGAGTTCGAGCTTTGAGTAGGGCTCTGTGCTGACAGCTTGGAACCTGGAGCTTGCTTCAGATTCTGTGTCTTCTCTCTCTCTCTGCCCCTCCTTTACTCATACTCTGTCTCTCTTTCTCTCTCAAAAATAAATACACATTTAAAAAAACTTAAAAAAAGAATATTGGTGTACTGTTGCCAGATTTTTAAAACATCTCAAGAGAAATGAGAATTCTCAATTTTTATTGAAATCTATAGCTGAGGAGATATGGGCTCAAAATTTAAAAACAAACAAACCAAAACAAAACTGAGACACCAGTTTGAGATTCTCTGTTTGACAGAGGATTTGTTCTTAGTGAAAGCGTGAATGAGCTCATGGTTTTGAAATAGTAGTAGGTGTAAGAGTACAAATTGTTACCTAACCTGCTCAACGTGAGTTTTCAAACTGTGATGCTGTGGAACCATAAGCAGAGGTAGCTAATACAGAATTTGAAATGAATGCCCTGAAATGGTCACCTAGATTATGAGAGAGTACATTCAATCATCACTTGGAGTACTTGGTTATAGTAATACACTCTTACATTTCTGTATTTATGGTGGGCAGGGCATGTTTAGCGCACATGAAAAGCAGGGCAATGGGAACTGTTAGCACCAGGTGAGTGTTGGGGCACGCCAACGGAATTGTCTGTTTTCAAACCAACAGCAGTGGGTTCAGGAAGGCTTCTTTATCCTTGAGATCTTCCTCTCCACTTTGTCAGGTTAACTCATATCCTATATTCTGGTAAAGATACCTAAGTTTCTCCATTTACTCTCCTCATTACTGTTTCAGTCTGTTTTCTGTCTTCCTGCTCCTCCCAGCTTTGCTTAAACACCGATTCTTTGTTAATACGACTCCAAAGACATATATCTCAACCTCATCTGAACTTCTTCAGAATTCATTTTCTATATCATTTATCTTAACCTTTAGTCGGTTATTATCTTATATTGTCATTTAAATGTATCATGTATATGTATATATATCTAATACAAATTAACTAGAATACAAATTTATGAGGGCAGGCACTGCAATTTATATTTATCTTAAATTCCCTGAGATTTTGAGATCCCCAATATCACCTCCTGATTTGTTAGAAGGACTCATAGAACTCAGAATATAGTCATACTTACAGCTATGATTTACTTTTGAGAAGTTTTTTAATGTTTATTTATTTTTGAGAGAGAGAGAGCAAGAGAGAGAGACAGGGTGTGAGCTGGGAAGGAGCAGAGAGAGAGGGAGACACAGAATCCAAAGCAGACCCCAGGCCCTGAGCTGTCAGCACAGAGCCCAATGTGGGGCTCAAACCCATGAACTGCGAGATCATGACCTGAGCCGAAGTCAGACCCTTAACCAACTGAGCCACCCAAGCGCCCCTACAGCTATGATTTATTAAAGCATAAGGATACACAGCAAAATCAGCAAAGAGAAAAAGGCAGGTGGGGCAAAGTCTGGAGAAAACTAGGTGCCAGCTTCCAAGAGTCTTCTCTCAGTAGAGTCACACAAGACACACTTAATTCCTCCAGCAATGAGTTCTGACAACAATATTGTCCACCATGACAGTCATCGGAAACTCAGCACTTGGGTTTTACTAGGCACCCACTGACCAAGGTGTACCAAAATTCCAGACTCCTAGAAGGAAAGCTAGTGCTTAAAAGAAACTATAGTGTTTGCACAAACAATTTAAGTCACTCTAATCATTTAGGGAAAGTTTTGTATTTGTGTGGGGAACTGTTTATCATTCAAATTCTCAGATACCAGGCTCTCTGCTTTGCACCAATATATACATGCAAAAACAGATTCTTAACTATACATTTTCCTACAACATACATTGTTTTTCACATAAAATTATGTAACAAATGTTTTTTTATGCCAGTATCTGTAGATCTGTCTCAATCTTTTCAATGGTTACACAGTAGCCCATTGTATTGAGGTATCTTAATTTAACCTACTCCCAATCTTTTCTTGCTAAAAACTATGGTACAATAAATATCTTTCTATTTGTGCATTTTTGTATTCATATGGGATAAAGTCCTTCACAGAGCAATGCTGTGTTATAGTGAAAATTCTGTTTTAGTTTATCCCTTTTATGGTAAGCTCATGTTGAAATTGAACTCTTTACATAATATGCAGTAGTGAATGTTTTTTGACTGACTAGCCAGCATCCAATCCCTTTCTTTCCCCTTCCTACCCGTTCTAAGATTTTCTCTTGTAGAACCAACCCTCTTCCATTGTACCATGTTCATACAATTCTGGTGGGATCAACTACTACCAGGAATGGGCATTAATTCAGATTAGCACATCACATCCACATTATCAACATAACTGGTTCAAGACGGATAGATTAAAGGAAAGTTCAGGTTTTTGGTACATGGGTAAACCTAAGAGAAGTGATGCTTTCTGTCTTTGAATATGAAAAAGAAAGCAAGCTGTCCTGAGTACTTGTAGCAACGATATCTTGACCATGAGAAATCAGCCTGAGAATGAAGGTGATATATAGAAGAGATGAAGGTGAGAAACTTGTAGATAAACAGTATAAAATCTAAGCCTGGAGGCACCTGGCTGGTTCAGTTGTAGGAGCGTGCGACTCTTGATCTCAGAGTCATTAGGTGAGCCCCATCTTGGGAGTGGAGATTTCTTAAAATACTTAAAAGCTATGACGAGGGTGCCTGGATGGCTCAGCTGGTTAAGCAGTCCGATTTAGGCTCAGGTCATAATCTCGTGGGGTTTGTGAGTTCGAGCCCTATGTGTGCCTCTGTGCTGACAGCTTGAAGCTTGGAGCCTGCTTCAGATTCTGTGTCTCCCTCTCTCTCTGCCCCTCCCTCGCTTGCACTCTGTCTCTCTCTCAAAAATAAAAAAATAAACATAAAAAAATTTACAAGCCATGAATAGAGTGTGTTAGCTACCCACCTTATTACCACTGGAATTTTCAGTTGTTACTCAAAAAGTCTTGCTTGTTGTTTAACAAACTGGAGTTGGGATTTGTTACTGGAATCCCAAAGTATACTAATACATTTGTCCTCTATTTATGCATAGCTAGGAGCACCACTTTTGGAATTAGGTAGATCTGGGTTAAAATTTCAACTAGCCATGTAAGTTATGTAACTTTATATGACATTTTCTGAATCAATTTTATTATTTTATGGGGATAATTGT
This sequence comes from Prionailurus viverrinus, assembly GCF_022837055.1. NCBI lineage: Eukaryota > Metazoa > Chordata > Mammalia > Carnivora > Felidae > Prionailurus > Prionailurus viverrinus. The sequence goes on from NC_062563.1 coordinate 115,061,324, forward strand.
ATTTACTTTACAAGGGATTAGAATATTATGTGGTAGAATATGTAAATCATTTCACAGGGTGCCTGAATCCAGTTGGATGTTTTTTTTTTTTCACCCTAGTTGGACTTCTAATTCAATTTTTTTCTGCATTCTCTTATACATGAATACATCAGTAATGCATTCTGATAATGATACTATAGAGAAACACTTTACACAATAATCTGGTATTATTGTGTAGTAAATTAGGTGGCATAACTACCAATTTCTATTTTACTGACCAAGTTTGTCTTTAAGAAAAGAAAAGGTTTGGGGCATCTGGTTAGCTTGGTCAGAGCATGCAACTCTTGATCTTGGAATGGTGAGTTCTAGCCTCATGTTGGGCGTAGAACGTAAAAAAAAAAAAGAAAGAAAGAAAAGGGAAAGAGAGAAATGATTTCAACAAGTATTAATATGGAATGGCTCTGGGTGTCTTAAAATTAAAACATATCATACTTATATATTGTACTTATTACTTAATAACTCATGACCTAGTTATAAACATACATTTAAGTTATTTGGATTGTAAAAAGAAAACATAAAACATAAAATCAACACTTTTTTTTTAAAGATTTTGTTTTTAAGTAATTTCTACACCCAATGTGGCACTTGAACTCGCAACGCTGAGATTAAGAGTCACATGCCTTTCCATTTGAGTTAGCCTGGTGCCCCTAAAAATCAACATTTTAAAAAAATTGAAAATCTCTTAGGAAATTTTGGGGAAAAATCTAAATATAACCAACCTCTTATGTGAAATGGAAATAATTGACAATTTAGGGACTGGGAATTATAGGAAGTTTAGCTTTTTTATTTTTAGTACTCTCATTGCTAAGATCATGGCTGTATCATAAAAATCTGAATACACTCTATTAACGTCTTTTAACAGCCCATTTGACATGTTCCTTGGTATATCAACATTTCTGAGATGAGGATGGTGGTAACGGTGCTTGGGCATGGGGTTTGGTAATGGAGACAAGGGAGTTATGGGTAGAGTAGTTGTCTTCTAATATTAGCCACCAAAAGACACTTCCTTGGAAAGCTATTAAGCACATCTGGAATATACATTTCTAGGTCTTCTTCAGAGGTGGTTGGTGTCCCTGTGCACAGACTATTCTCAGGAGGGTCTATTTACATTCAATAAATTCTATGTATTCCTCTGCAAAGACATTTGTGTTTGTGTGTGTGTATGAGTGTGTGCTGAATCATGCTCTTTATTTGAGCACTTGCTCACAAATCAAAAGAAAAAAGACTAGAAACAACAAAAAAGGTAGAACATAGTCTTATAAAGAAGTAGTAAATGTAGATAAAATAGAATGTTTCACTTATGTACCTTCACACAATGCTGTTTCTTCTGTTTTATCTCATTTTATCCTCAACATGAAGAACTGTTATCCTAATCTACATGTGAAAAGACATGAAGCTCAGAAGAGTTCAAGTATTTGCTTATTTCCATGTGACAAACAAGTGAAGGAACCAGGTTCTGATATTCATCTAATCCCAAATCAAGCGTTCTCTACTACACATATTGCATTATTCCAAATAGGTATCATCTAATAGGTTAATATTTTATAAATGGGATTTGCATCAAGTCTATAAAAAGGTTCAAGCACAGTAATTTGCCTTTATTATTCTAGATTCTAGAATTCTAGTTCTAGAATCTCTAAACTACTGTCTCCCTAAAACTGCAAGAAAGACAGAAAGTCTAGAGTAGTGCTTTGGCGCAAGTGCTTGCTTTCCTTATAAATTCACTTCTTTGGAAAAAAAACTTATTGAATATAAGAAACAAATACAAAGATGAATGTAATAAGATTTTTCTCTTTGAAGAACTAAAGAATCTAATTGTGTTTGACTGCAAACAATGTATAAGGCAGAATGAGGTAAGCGCTGTAATGTAAGGACATAACAGAAGCAGATGAGAGTGCTGAACCAAGTTTGGTACTCCAAGTTCAAATAACAGTTAAATGTTTTTCTCATTCTTTTCATTTATCCCTCTCTAGAGAGTACACATTATTGCAAATTTCTGTCATAATTATGGTTCTCAGGGCCCATCCTCTTTAGAATCTTTAATTTCATACAAGCACTCAGCATTCTGCAGTCTCTTCAAGTAACTTTACACTTCCTATCACTTTTGTGCTAGTTCATTTAAATCATCTGTAGTTGTCATGTTTTTCTCCCACCTCTCTGTGGCTATGTCTTTTTCTCTGAATTTTTCAAAAAGTTGTAAATGTAAAAATTTTAGTGAAGCTTTTTGTAAACCATACTTAGAAGTCTCTTCTAGATTGAGAGAAACCTGGCTGATAGTTAATTGTGTGTGTGTGTGTGTGTGTGTGTGTGTGTGTGCGTGTGCGCGCACGTGTGTGTATTTACTAAAAGGAGCAGCACATATGTATATATGTGTATATATATATAGAGAGAGCACACAAACACACGCATATATACAAAGATATATAGTCTTTAGTAGTTTCAGCATATATATTCATACTCAGCTTTGACTATGAATCAACTCCATATATGCTGTGAACCTTATGAAGTACTAAGTTATATAGGACAAGGTCCCTGCCTTGAAGGAGCTCAGTCTAGCTTCCCACTTTACTAAAACTGTTGGCATTTAGAAAATATAAATTAGCAGCTCTCAGTTACTTCCTGGAATTTGGAAATATTTATTATGCACCTATTGTGTTTTGGGAAATGTATGGATATATGCTGATATAGTAATGCACATTAACTATTAAGTTTCCCAACTATTCTCTAGACTTATTTGCTGTTATTTCCCATGCCTGAAAAGTATTTAACCTTAATATATGTAGTTGTCAATTTCTATTTCCTACACTTATGCATCCACATCTTTGCATCAGTCCTACATGAAAAATCCTCAAAGTGCCACATGGTAACTACCACCAATTACAATATAATCAAGTGTACTTTACAAAATTAAACTTTAAAAATGTACCCACAAGTCTAGTTACTAAACAAATTTATTTCAGGCCTTTATCAATTCAGTTTTTGCAGAGTAGCAAAATAAAGTTGTATTCTACCTTTTTCAAAATGTAATATTATAATCATAAATATTTCTGTATTTCTAGAGTAATGACTTTTAATAGCTTACATTCCTTTATGTTTAAATGACATATTTAGTCTCCAAATATTCCATATGAAGTTTCCAAATTTTCATATTACAAGTGCAGCTACAAATGGGATTGTTGAATCAAAGGTAGGAACTTCAGTGTATCACTTTTATTTACATTAAAATAAATGGAACTTATTGAAATTAAAACAATCTTGTTTGCTATTTACAAATTGTATGTAGGAGGCATATTATCCTTTCTGTTTTTTACAAATACAATAGTATCAATAGTATCACACTTTGGAAAGCAGGTTGCTTTTTGCTAATTTTGATACAAGTGTAAAATAGCTTTAACATCGCATATTCACAGATTTAAGGACTTGACCAGAGCTTACCATGAAACCCCTAAATACTGCTTCTTCCCCCATCTGTTTAGAGTAAAACACTGACATTCTTTCGTAGACTCCTTAGCTTAGGTCTGATTTTTTTAATAAAAACCACCCAGCGGGTGGGTGATTTTGCTTCCGCGCGGAAGGGCTTCGGCAGAAGCTTTCAGGCAGCACCGCGGCATGGCGGGGCTGAACTCCTGCCAGTTGCGGTGGTCACTGGGTCTGCAGCTGGGCTGGCTCTTGCCTTGAGTGGGCAAGTTGAAGGACGAGTCTCTCGCGACCTCCTGGGCCACATTTTGACCAGGACACTGCGGACCGCACAGTGCAACGTAAACTCAGGACAGGTCCAAGGTACCATCCCGCCCCAGGTCGGCTGGGGAGTTCTGCGCAGGCGCGGCAGTCGTGCGACATCCGTCACTTACGGCTGAAGCGGTTTGTGCTGGGAGTTGGTGGCGCGGTGCAGGGCTCATAAGAACGAGCGGCTTGGGCGCGGGTAATCAGCTCCCTTTCCCCCTTTTCCCACTTCTTCTAGGTTCTTGGGACTACCGCGGAGCTTCCGGACCTGATGCGGGCGCCCTGTCTTGGACTGTCCCACCTTGCTCCTCTACTGCTCCGGGTGCTCCCGCGCCCAGGTGGGGGTGAGGGGCGGGGTCGGGGGCTGGGCTGGGCTGGACTCCATCCTGGCATCTTCGTGTTGAAATCTCCCGGGTAACTCGCCGTTCTTCTTGTTTTCCAAGACTGGTTTCCGGGGATTGTGACTTGCAGGGTCCGCCATGGAGCCAGAGCAGATGCTGGAGGGACAGACGCAGGTACCAGGAGGCCCTGGCTTCAGGGTGGCGGTGTGCAGCGAGAAGGGGCGGCTCGTGTCTCAGTGACCTGTGTTTTGTTTTCTAGGTTGCAGAAAACCCTCACTCTGAGTACGGTCTTACAGACAATGTCGAGGTAATTCGCCCAGTTCTTTTGCCGTATCTGAGCGTCTCTTATGTGCTGGAGAAAACTTAGGATCCATTTTTACCAGGTTGCTTTGCACAAGGGAAAACTTTTATCTCAGCATGAACCAAACAGTATCAAGTTATGGGTAGCTTGTTTTATTAGTGGTACTAATGCTTCGTGGTATACAGAAGTCCAAATTACTTTTGAGTCAAGAGTTTGAACTTCTGAAAGTGATATAAAGAAACAAACATGCGTCACCAATGGAGACTGTTAGAATCGTTTTTGCTTGGTGGCTATTGATGAATCTGTTGGGATATTCTTTGGAAAAATTGCGCATTAAAATTACACCCATTGTCTTTGTAGCAGAATAGTGTGCTGGTGGAATGAATAAGTGTTGTGTTCTTTTTGCGTTCAGTAGTAGATGCCTTTGGAAGCTGTAACACACATAATAGACATTGTTTTTGTCTTACACATTGAAGTCTGAATTCAAAGAGTACACACAAAAAACATACACAAGTGGATATACTTTCCCAGAGCTTTTGCATATAAGTGCTAGGAGGTTGTTTAAAAGTGGAAGTTACGGGTGCCTGGGTGGCTCAGTGGGTTAAGCATCCGACTTTAGCTCAGGTCATGATCCCACCGCTCTGGGTTCGAGTCCCATGTGGGGGCTCTGTGCTGACAGCTCTGAGTCTGGAGGCTGCTTCAAATTGTGTGTTTCCCTCTCTCTCTGCCTCTCTCTCGCTCATGCACTGTCTCAAGAATAAATAAACAACAACAAAAATTAAAAGAAGTAGAAGTTATTTTGTAAATGAATGAGTAAATGCTAGAGCAAATGAATTAGCCAAGGCTGGGTGGGATTGGTTAGGAAAATAGAGGCTTCCAGGAGATGTGTATGTTTTATTGGGGGAGAAAAAAAAATAGGGAAAGACCTTGCCAGTGATTAAGTTTGGATAAATGAGTGCAGGAGTATTTCCAAGCGAAGTAATAATAGTAGCAGCTACTATTTACACAAAAGAAAACTTTGTGTAAAGTAATTACACCAGTTTGTGTTCTATTCCTTTAAGAAACTTCTTTTAAGGCATCAGCACAATCTTTCTGTGATGGTGCTTGTGTACGAAGGCAGAGCCGTGATACAGTACAGCAGTGTTTCCCAAAGTGTTTCTCTCAAGTCCTCAGACCAATTTCCATGGAAAAGTGAGGAAAAAATGAGCGGAGGGAGTATTTGATAATGATACATTGTTTGGTGATTAGTCTTCCTGCTTTTATAATTTAAAAATGCCCATTCTCTTGGGGCACCTGGGTGGCTCAGGTCACCATCACGCAATTCCTGAGTTTGAGCCCCACGTCGGGCTCTCTGCTGACAGCTCAGAGCTTGGAGCCTGCTTCGGATTCTGTGTCTCCCCGCCCCTCCCTTCTCTCTCTCTCTCTCAAAAATAAATAAACATTAAAAAATGTTTAAAAAAAATGCCCATTCTCTTATGAATTAATGGTGGTAGTAAAATAATATATTTATTTATTTGTAAGTTTTTACATTGGAAAATAGAGTTCATTTCCCTATGTTGGTCCCTTCATTAATTGTGTAATTTTGAATTTGTTGTTTGTGATATCTGAAAGTCTGGAAACCACTACAGTTGCTGCTACTTTCTGTCTTACTCCATTTTGTTTCCTAATTTCTTTTTGGGGGCTTGCTTTATGGTTTATAGCATGCAAGTCTAGCTTAACAATTTACCTTCAAGTGGTATTATTTCTTTTAGTGTGCAGTGTAAGAACCTTAATGACAGTGTTCTCCCATTGTCTTTCAACTGGCCTTTGTGCCATTGTTATATACCTTCTACATATTTTATAAATACCATAAGTCATTATTTTTATTTTTTTTTTAATTTATTAAAATTTTTTTTTATTGGTTTTCTTTATTTTTGAGAGGCAGAGAGAGACAGAGTGCGTGTCGTGGAGGGACAGAGAGAGAGGGAGACACAATCCAAAGACAGGCTCCGGGCTCCAAGCTGTCAGCACAGAGCCCGATGCAGGGCCGAACACACTAACCATGAGATCAAGACCTGAGCCAAAGTCGGTCACTCAACTGACTGAGCCACCCAGGCGCCCCCATTATTTTTACTTTTTTTATTTTTTAAAGTTTATTTATTTGTTTTTGAAAGAAAGAGAGAGTGCAAGCGGGGGGTGGGGAGAGAGAGAGAATGAGAGAAAAACCCAAGCAGGCTCACTGTGCAGAGCTGGATCCAGGGCTCAAACTCTTGAACCATGAGATCATGACTGGAGTCAGAATCAAGTGTTGCTGCTCCCTTAACTGACTGTGCCACCCAGGTGCCCCTCATTATTTTTATTTTCTTTAAAAAGTTGTCTTTAAAGAGATTTAAACAATAAGAAAAAGGAATATTTCACATTTACTCACTTATTTACCATTTACCATATTTACCATCTTGACTCTTCATTCTTTTGTGTAGATGGAGATTTCCTATCCGGCATCATTTTCCTTCTGCTTTAAGGGCTTCTGTTAACATTTCTTATAGTGTAGGTCTACTGGTAAGGAAGTCTTTGAGCTTCTGAGTGTCTTAAAAACGTTATTTTGTCTTTATGTTTATTTTTTTAATTTATTTTTTTGTCTTGAGATATTTTTGCTGGGTATAGATTTGTTCTATTGTCTTTGGCTAACATTATTTCTGGCAGGAAATCTGCAATCATTTCTGTCTTTTCTTCTCCATACTTAATATGTCTTCTCTGGGTGTTTTAAATTTTATTACAGGTTTTAAATAATTTGATTATGATATGTCTTGGTGTGTTTTTTCTTTTTTAATTATTTTTATGTGTCTTGTGCTTAGGATTCATTGAGTTTCTTGGATTTGTGGGTTTAGAGTTTTCATGAAATTTGGAAAAATTTCGGCCATTATTTCTTCAAATATTTTTAAATACTGTTAGCTTAATTTATTTACGTTTTCCTTTCCCTTCTTGGAGATGTGGAATATATTATAATAGCTGGTTGATGGCATTGCCTATTCTATCATCTATATCATTTCTGGGTCTCTTTCTGTGGACTGAATTGTTTTCCTCATTATGTGTAGTAGTTTCCTGCTTCTTTGCTTGCCTGGTGATTTCTTATTGGAGGCTGGGCATTATGCATTTTATCTTGTTGGGTACTGGTTATTTTTGTATTCCTTCAAATATTCTTGAACTTTGGTCTAGGACACAGTTAAGTTACTGAGAAACAATTTGATCTCTTTGAGGTTTGCTTTAAGCTTTTCCAGGTGAGACCAGACCGACCTTTAATTGAGGCCTAATATCCTCCTCTTGCATCTCCCCCAAGGCTCCGTATATTATGTGGTTTTCCAGTTTTGTGTCACAGGAACATGAACTATTCCTGGTCTTGTGTGAGCTCCGGGGATTCTGTCTCCTGCTTATTTTAGGTGTTTTTTCCCTTAGCCTTGGGTAGTTGCCCTACATCCATGCACTGATAAGTACTCACCTGAAGACTGCAAAGCAGTCTCTTTAGTGTCTTTCTGCACATTTCTCTCCTTTCCATGTACTCTTCAGTACACTGTCCTGTAAATTCTAGTTGTCTTGATCTCCCTGAAGTTTCAAGTCTGTCTTCTCAGCTTGGGGAGATTGCTGGGCTCTGCTTTGGTTCTTTCTGCATTGCATCCTATATGTTTTCTAGCAGGAAGCAGTAGCCTATGACAATCGTAGGGGTCACTTTTTTTCCCTCCTGTTTTTGTGATCATTGTTCTACACCGTTAACATCTTATACCTTTTTTTGGAGGGGGGTGGATTTGTGTGTGTGTGTGTGTGTGTGTGTGTGTGTGTGTGTGTGTATATATATATATATATATACACATATACATATATATCAATTCAGGATTTTGGCTTAACTAAAATTAAGCATTAGCAGTTGGCACATAGTGCATATTCATTAAATATTTGAATGAAAGATGAGAGGATTTGGTCAAGGGGTTTTATTATAAAATATATAGGAGTTAATCAGGTATTGCTTAATTGAAGCAATTAATTGCTTCCTTATTGAAGGTATTGGAATGTCATGTAACTGACTAGTTTTTGTCATATATGGGCATTATCTGTTGAAATTTACTGAGGAACAGTAAGTTTCTTAATCCATGAGCAAGTAAATAGATATTTTATACATTAATTAAGTACAGAACATTATCATCTTACTAAGTCTCAAAATAAGATGGAAAAATCATGAGCCTGATTAGAGTAGTTGCCTGACATAGTTGTGGGAAGTGTCTTTGGAAATCATAGTACATATATATTGTAGGTATATGATTAAAGTTTTTTTGTTTTTTACCACTTTTTACAAAATAAAATTGTCTAAAAAAGCTAAGTCTAGAAAATGTTTCTTTGTTGTCATTGACTCATTTATATCCAGTTTGAGTATGATTGAAGCAAAATTCATTTTTAAAAAAATTTTTTTTACATTTATTTATTTTTGAGAGACAGAGTGAGACAAAGTGAGAGTGAGGGAGGGGCAGAGAGGGAGGGAGACACAGGATCGCAAGCAGGCTCCAGGCTCTGAGCTGTCAGCACAGAGCCCAACGCGGGGCTTGAACCCACAGACTGTGAGATCATGACCTGAGCCGAAGTCGGATGCTCAACCGACTGAGCCACCCAGGTGCCCCAAAAGTTCATTTTTTAAAAAAGATTTTAAGTAATTTATACCCCCAACGTGGGGCTTGAACCCACAACCCTGAGATTAAGAGTTGCATGCTCCAGTAACTAAGTCCTCCATGTGCCCCAAAAGTTTATTTAAATGAAAGTGTTCTTAATAGTGGTTTGTCTTGTAGATAGCCACTTATTTCTAAATTTCTAAAATGGTCGATTTGTAAAAGAATGCAAAGTTTTTCAGTAAAGATGTCAGATGAATCTATGTGAAAGACCTAAATTTGGGGGTTTCTAGGAGTAATAGTATAAGTCGTTTCTTAAACATCATTTAAATATCACATTAATGATCTTTTCCATATGATCCTCATTTTTTGACTATCATTTACTTTATTTTTTCTTAATTCTGTTCACTTTTAAAAATCATGAATGCATTTCTTTAAAAAAGAAACCAATGGAAAAACATTCTCATTTGATAGAGGATAACCATAAACAAGAAAATAGTGAATGTGAAATGGTGGGGATAAGTTTTAGCTATATTCTGTTGCCATTGGAAAGCTCTGAGCCTGAAGCCTGCTCTCTCTGTTAAGAGTTTAGCAAGTGTTGCTAAAGTGTTACACACCTATTACTACGGAAGTGAGGCTTATCCTTGATAACTGCCTGTGATGAAAGAATTGAAACAGGACTAGCTTTCTCACTGTGATTCAGTGCTACTTATTGTCATGTCCATATTTTTTAAAGCATACTGTAGGAAAGTATTCTTATGAAAGAAAGAAAAAGCACTTGTATTTATTCCTAAACAGGCAGAAAGAGAGACAGAAAGAATAGAATCTAGAGATAAGACATTAAAAGAATAGACACTATGGTGCCTTCAGAGAAGAAAGGCTTAAATGAAATTTAGAGATGGGTCTGATTTTATTTTGGCAGAGAGATTTGCCCTACCATACCAACTCTCTGGTCATTGATTTGCCTTTTCTACTCATGTCATATTTCCGTTATTTTTTGTTTAGCACTCAATCTAGTTATTTGTAATATACATGCGTGTTTTTTGAATCCACTAGAGGATAGTAGACAATGAGAAGATTAATGCAGAAAAGTCATCAAAACAGAAAGTGGATCTTCAGTCTTTGCCAACTCGTGCCTACCTGGATCAGACAGTTGTGCCTATATTATTACAGGGACTGGCTGTGCTTGCAAAAGAAAGGTAAGATAGTGTCTGCAAATGGAGTTCCTGGAGAAAGCAAAATAAAGACTTCCCTAAGTGAAATCTCATTAGTTATCATTAGTTATGTTTAAGTATTTCTTGCAATATAAAGAGTTAATAAAATAAAATAAAAGTCAGCCCTAATATCATCAGTTAAGACACTTTCATTTATCTCTACTGATCTTAGATCATATGCATATTTGTAAAGATTTGCAATTGTGTACATGTAATTTTATCTCCTTTTTACTTAATATTATAAACTAAAACTTTTTCCATATCTCTGCATAGGCTTTGTGATTATAATTTAAATTATAACAGTATTGCAGTTAGCCATTTTCTTATTGTTGAGCTCTTAGGTCCAATTTCCTTTGTTATTATAGGTTAGCAGGCGACCTGTGTTATATGTTTTCATGCCTCTTTTGCTTTTGTTTCATTACTTTCTTATGATAAATTTCCAAGAGTTGATTTGCAAGTTTGAGGAACATGACTCTTTTTATAGTGTTTGACACATAATACCATTTTTCCATCCAAAAACTTATCCTTAAGTTTCTTCCATTATCATAGTCTTAACAGTGTGACTGTTAACTTTTCTTGTCAAGGTATTTTGATTTATATTTATTAGCAACATTACAGTTTTTTCTGTATATGTTTTTTCCTAGTAATTCTGCCTAAATTCTTTTTGTATAAGCAAATCCAATAGGGAAAATGTTTTTATAAATTAGTTATACGTATAAAAGAGGATTTATTTATGACTGCAAGTTATGTCTCGGCTCTAATTCTGTCAATTAAAATATGGGCATCTTTTATATTTTCTTGTTGTTTACAGAAATCCAATATATTAGAAATTATAAATATTACTTTAAATGCTAGAAGGAAAAATTTGAAGAAGTTTTTAAGTAACATGCTATTATTAAAAACCATTTTTAAGGAAGGAATTCTGGCAAAATTATTCATGAAATTAACCATAAATATTTTGTGAAAAATGTCGTTTATGTCTAGGCAGTTCAAAAGGCTATTTAAAATGGTAAAGGAATGTTTTGAGATCACTATAAATGAATTCTAAATACACCTTTTCATAGTAGGATTTTAAATATCTGATTCCCCCAATTTTTCATCTTTCATCTTCATTTTTCAGCAAGCATAATCTATGGAAAAGTGATAATTGGGAAATGACATCTTCTGTTAACATTTTTTCCTAGTTTTATTGAGAAATAATTGGCATATATCGCTGTATAAGCCTAAGGTATATACCACGGTGGTTTGATTTACATATATTGTGATATGATTACCACAGGGCATTTAGTTAACATGCTTCATCTCACATAGATGCAATAAAAAGGAAAAAAAAAATGAAAAGAAATCCTCCTTGTGATGAGAACTCTAAGATTCTACTCTCAACAACTTTGCTGTCTCTCACACAGCAGTGTTAGCCGAGGTCATCGTGCCAGATATCACACCCCTGGTGCTTATTCATCTTGTAACTGGAAGTGTGTGCCTTTTGACCACCTTTCTCCAGTTCCCCATTCTCCCACCTCTTAATTCTAAAAAATATGTTTTAACTTCTCAGGTGTGCTGTAGGGTAGCAGTATTAGAATTATTATTGATTTAAATATTTGAAGTAAAATACAGGTGACTTAAAATATAATAGAACTTACTTGTCCAAATGAATGTTGATTCCTTTGATTGGTTTTTTGGGAGTTCATCCACTCGTCTCAGTGATGCTACAGCCATTTTCCTATATTGGTTTTGTACTCTTATTGAAGGATGATACTTGTGGAGAAAATTGTGCATGTCATAGGTGTACACTTCGATGAATTTTCAGAATCCAAACATACCCACAAAACTTGCAGTCAGATCAAGAAACTGAGTACTGTCAGCACCCCAGAGTTCTCCCTGGTGACCCCTTTAAGTCCTTATTTCAATATCCTGGGTAATCGTCATCCCACTGTCAAACATTACATTTTTGAAACTTTGTGTTTTAGAATTGAGTTTATAACCAGATTTAAGTCATACAAAAATCTCAGCCTCTTTAAACCATATTGTTGACTAACTTGCTTGTCTGTTTCACTTACCATATTTACTACAAATGGCCTTTGAGTGTAAAATGAAAATTAAATTTAAAAAGATGTGTTTTTGTTAATGGAATAATACATTTAAATTAATACACCTAGAATATAAATTTCTAAATTTTGGATTTCTTTTCCCTTCCAGACCACCAAATCCCATTGAATTTCTAGCATCATATCTTTTAAAAAACAAGGCACAGTTTGAAGATCGAAACTGACTTATTGGGAAGAACAGAAAAAATTTTGTTTCTACTGTAGATTTACATGATTAAGAGGCAGCTTTAATTGCCAAGATTCCCCCCCCCTTTTGGAAGTATAAGAACCTTCAGGACAACAGAACTTATTTCCGGAATTGCAGAAGAAAACATTTCCCTTATTTTGATTTAATCACAATACTTATTTAATGAGTGTATTCTGTGCAATTTTTTTCTCAGATTGTCTTTAACTTTGTTTTTAAAATGACCTTCAAAATAAACTGTTAAAACGTCATTATTTGAAAGTAGTTTTTGTTCTCTATGACAAATATTTTATATGGTTCAGTTATTTTCATGAATTGCTTCTTTCTTGGGTCTTAGAATGCTGCAAAATTTTACAACAGCATGAAAATACAACAGAGTCAAGTTTAACATAACAATCTCAGCCAGTTTTTCTCTTTGTTGTCCCTGGACCTCCTGGAGGGTGGGATCTGGGCATCTTCAGTTTTTAACATCACAGGTGATTCTAATGCACAATGAAGTTGGAGTACTGATAGAGGCATTGTGGAGGGTGTACAATATCCTTCATTGCTCTAAACCTTTATGGTAATACAATAACAGCTGTCGTTGCAATTCTGTGTGTCAGGCATAAGTACTATTTTACTTAAATTATCTTTAACATTAGCAACTCTACAAAGTAGATATTGTTATTCCCATTTTGCAGATGAAACCTTTGGAGAGGTTAAGTGACTTGCTCAAGACCACACTGCTGGTAAGTGCTTGAATGGCATTCAAACTCAGTTCTGCCAATGCGTTGTTGATAGCTAAGTGAGAAGTACTTGTGCAAGTTAACATCATTGCTGCTTTTTGCAATAGAAAACACCAGCCAGTCCTTTCTGGGGGTCTGCTCACTTTGTCCTATATGAAGAAATTAAATAACTCATTAGCTCAGAAAAAAAAAAAAAAATTGTCTGAAGAAAGCCAGGCAGGAGAAATATTCATTAGGGGAAGTGATTCTCAGTGGGGAGTGACTTTGCTCTCTCACCCCAGAGGACATTTGCTAATGTCTAGAAACAATTTGGTTATCACAACTGAAGTAATACAGAGTTTTACTGGCATCTGGTGGATAAAGGCCAGAAATGCTGCTAAATATCTTATAATACATAGGACAACCTGTGTGCCCCACCTGTCCCCAAGAATTATCCAGCTCAAAATATCAACCAGTGCTAAGGTTGGGAAGCCCTGGTTTAGGGGCACATGGCTGGATCCGTTGGTAGAGCATGCAACTCTTAATCTCAGGGTCATGAGTTTGAGCCCCACATTGGGCATAGAGTTCACTTTAAAAAAAAAAAAAGAAAAAGCTTGCTTTGGAAGTGTATTAAAACTAATCATGTGAGGGCCAAGTTAGGAATTTAATGCTAATGACGTATGTCTTAAAGTTCACTTTTTAAATTTTTTTTATTTTTTAAAATGTTTATTTTTGAGAGAGAGACAGAGTGTGAGTGGGGGAGGGGCAGAGAGAGGGAAACAATTCAAAGCAGGCTCCAGGCTCTGAGCACAGAGCCCAATGTGGGGCTCAAATTCACAGACTGCAAAATCATGACCTGAGTCAAAGTTAGATGCTTAACCGACTGAGCCACCCTGGCACTCCTGTCTTATAGTTCACTTTAATGCAGCAAAAGCTTATTTCAATAGGAGTGACACTTGTGGGGAGGTGACATGGTTTTGATTTAAAATTGCATATCTATATATTTGAATAGGAAAAACCTGTAAAGATTGGGATCTCTTGCTTATAGTTTCCACAAATATTAATTCTATCTGATTCATTTTGGTTATTTGGCTAGCTCCTACATTAATCTGCCTGAGTCTTTTTAGTGACATTTTTAACATTTGATTAAGTAGTAACTGGGTAATTTTTATTAAAGCACCAATAATTTTATCATCTTGACAGCAGTTCTTCACCTGTGACTCACATCAGAGCCACTTAGGGAACTTTTCATATTTGTTTCATATATAAATAGTCCTGGAGAGCCTGATTCAATTGTGATCAAGCCTGGGCTTCTGACTTTGACAAAAGCTCTTTAAGCCATTCTGATATACACCTCTGGTTAATGACCACTTTGAAGTAATGCAGTACTCTGCCTAGTGCTACATTATTTCTGGTGTTCTACTGAATTCTCTTTGAGATGGGGTTTAAATTACTCACTCTTGAAATTGATCCTTTTAAAAGTTACAGCTGAGAATAGGCATATTTTGTGCTGGTAGTACACATGCTTCTTACTGAATGCTTATCATGTACCAGGCACCCATGCTAAATACATGAATTGTGATATAATCTTCAAACCCTGTGGGGTAGATTTAATTTTAATAACTCACTTTTAGATGAGAAGAGTGAGATTTTTTTAACTTGCTCAAGGGGAAATAAGTTTGGGGCAGGGATTCAAACCCAGATTAATGCTATATTACCTTCCCTTAATGCTATGTTACCCTCTGCTTTAATGTTCTCAGGGGTGCTTACAATTTTTCTTTGGGGGAAAATCAGTTTGCCCTTGTGTGTGTACAGTAGGAGGCCTTTTATCTAGTTGGTAGACAGAAAAGCGAGTCATGGTAGGGAAGCCTCAATGACACTGAACAATTTTTTTTAAACTTAAAAAAATATAAATCTTTTTAACCTGATAATATTTTTTTTCAATCTTTTCTTGGGTATGGGTTCTCTGCTTAGAATTCTGTTTCGTTTTTCTTCCTCAAACCACTTCTGTAATGTATGGTCTGAAAATTCCAGTTTTAGGTTTTTTTCTGAAAGTAGAGGATTATTTTAGACATTTAAGAAGTAATTTGTAGAATCCTATAATTTTTTAATGATTTTTTTTCTCCAGGCTTCAGTCATCTTATCTGCCTCTAATTTGGCAGTTTTTACTAAGTCTTTCCAGAGTATTCCACCTAATTTTTGTACCTCTTTTGCATTATGTGTTTGCATTTCATTAGTTTATGTAATATTTGATTAAATTGTGTAGTGGTTGTACCTAGTACAACTGGTATAAGTCAACTGGAGAACACAATGGACTCTTGTAAGTTATGTACATAAACCTGGGAGGAGATTGTAATAGTGTGAGACTTTCCTAAAGAGTGTAGTCTATAACCTTCAAGAGTTCAACTTATATTTGACTATGGGAATGGAGAGCATCACTTACTCCAGTAAGTTAGTGAAGTAGAAACCAGTTAAGAAAGTTTCTACTACACTTTGATGAGGTATTTTATGTGTAGCTGGCAATTATATTATAGAAGCCATTCCTACCCTTTGAACACTTATTTGGGTAGGTTATTGTTTAATAAACAACTATAGAAATAGAGTAAGAAGTGCTACGTGTTACAGAGAATTTGTGAATTATGTTGGTAGATAGCTTAGTGGGAAGATGAGGAGAGCAAATTAGGCATAGATTCATAGAGGAAATGGAGACCTTGAATCGAAAAAAAAAAGAAAAATGGCTTGGATAGAATGATATTGTCTACTTAATTCTGACAATCCTATAGAAAGAATATTGAACCTTTGCTTAAATCTCATTTAGGAGAAGGTATAGTGAGATTTTAGGATTGATAACTTCCTGCTTCCTGATAGAATGGTTGTAGGGATAGCATAAAATATTGTAGCCAGATATTTTTCTGGACTGGATTCCAAAAAGGCATTAACAAATTGGATGCCCGATACCTGTCATCAACCTGTAGAAATGAAGGACGAAGATGAAAGCTGTAAATGGCTATCACTGAGAATCTATTTGTTTAAAAATCTCTAAGTTTAAATTAGGAAAGTAATATAATAGTGGAAAATAGGTCACCAGAGATAAAAGGGCCAGGAAGTAATGAACATGAGTTTTCTTTCAAAAAAACCCTCTTGTCAGACTTAAAAAAACAAAAAAACAAAAAACCCTAAATCTTTTGACTCAGTTGTTTCATTTCTGGGAATTCTAAATAATATTAACAATACATTTGACAAAAGTTTTGAAAATTTTTTTCCAAAAAATTAGAAGTGAACAAATTTTCATCTCAATAGGAATCACTAAATCTGTAGTTAGCTTAGTGTCAGGTACATAGTTAAGTGTTTAATAGATATTACTTATAAAATTTGACTTCTAATGGAAGGGCAAAGTTGACTGGCAATTAGAGTACTAGTTAAATTTTTTTTTTTAACTGAAGTATAGTTGACACACAATGTTACATTAGTTTCAGGTTTACAACATAGTGATTCGCAACTCTAAGTTTTGCTGTGCTCACAGTATAGCTACTTTCTTTCACCACACAACACTATTACAGTATCATTGGCTATATATATTCCCTGTGTTGTTCCTTTCCACCCTGTGACTTATTCCATCACTGGAAGCCTGCACCTCCCACTCTACCAGTTTTTGCTCATTCCCCCAACCCTCTCCCCTCTGGCAACCATCAGTTTGTTCTCTGTATTTATGTGTCTGTTTCTGGTTTTTTGTTTATTCATTTGTTTTGTTTTTTAGATTCTGCCTATAAGTGAAATCATAATGGTATTTGTCTTTCTTAGAGTACCATTTTTAAAAATTTATTTTTATTTATTTTTGAGAGCGAGAACAAGCATGAGTGGGGAAGGGGCGGAGAGGGAGGGAGACAGAATCCCAAGCAGGCTTCCTGCTGTCAGCACAGAGCCCCATGTGGGGCTTAAACCCATGAACCATGAGATCATGACCTGAGCTGAAATCAAGAGTAAGACGCTCAACCAACTGAGCCACCCAGGTGCCCCTTAAGAGTACCAGTTTTAATTGAAATCCAAAGAGCATCTTTATGTTAAAGTCTTCTCTCAATGTTGATTTGTCCAAAACTCTGTAGTTTTATTCTAGAATATTTTTCAGATATGGGGGTTTTAGTAAGTAGTAGGCTGCTCCTCAAGCTGCCAACCATGGATAAATAAATTATAAAAATGGTCAATTTAATATTGTCATGTAGATTCCAAACATGAAGTCTAAAGATGTAAGTAGTGTGTGTGTGTGTGTGTGTGTGTGTGTGTGTGTGTGTGTGTGTGTTTGTGTGTGTAGGTATATATGTAGATGGCACAAGTTTAATCTTTTGTCCATCCTTATGCTTTGGCCACCTAAACAAGTACCTTTACAAATTATTGTGTTTCCTTCTGGAGGTAATCTGTATATATTGCAAGTGTATGAGAATACTTACAAGTATTCATTTTTACATTAATCATAGCATACTTTAAACATTGTTTTCCAGTTTGCTTTAAAAAAATTTTTTTAAAGCTTTCCATACCAGTATATAGCACCACCTATTCTTTTTAACGGGTGCATATGTGTGGATGTATCCTACTTTAACAAGACTCATATTGATGGGTATTGTGGTTGTGTTAGTTGTTTGCTAGTACAGACTGATGCAGTGAATATATGACATGCTGTTTCAGAAAATATGTTGGGCTATGAATGTTGGGTTCTGGGACTAGTGGTGCCTTATTTATTAAAGTCTGTGCTTCATAAGGACTGTATTAGTGAGGAATTCTTCCTTGCCCTTTGCTGTGACTGATGTTTATGGAGTGTCAAATCCAAACCCCTGGTGGATATAATGGAAATTGTATATAATACAGGCTATAACACAGGAATTGCACAGTATTGCCACACAGGCTTCTCCTAGGATATGAAATGAATATTTTGCATTATATGGATCTCCATTAATTTAAGGGGAGGTAAGTGAATAGTTTCAACATATTTCTTTCAAGAGTCTGTTCTTGAATACAAGATGGACAGGAGGAATAATGATGGGATATTTTGAGAGCATTCTAGAGATAATAGTAGATCTTTTAACCTTTCACTTCTGTTGGCATTGTGGTCTTTGCTGAGTTTGACCAGGAAGAAAACTCCTTTGGGGGAAAGAAGCCTTCAACAGAGCATTTCCATAGGGAGGAAGCTTAAATTTAAATTAAATTACTAGTTTGGAACGAGACCTAGAGTTGTTGCTAGGAGTAGAGGATAATGATAAGAAAAAACCAAGAACAGCTTATAAATTGTTTTCAGATTATTTTCACTTAATCTCACAGCAAGCCTGTGAGTTAGATATTATTTTTTGCATGTTGACAGGTAAGAAAACTGAGGCTTGAAAAGGTTAAATCACTAGATGCCCATGATCACATAGCTGATCAGTGACAGCCAGGACTCAAATCTGATTTTCTAATTTGACCAGCCTGAAATATGAAGCTTTCTTAGTTCATTGTATCCAGTGTCCCTTCCCTGTCTTTTTTGGGGCCATAGAAACACAATTAGGAGTCATTAACTTGAGGAACTACCACTGCTTATCAATGCCATATTAACCGTATCAACAGTTTTCTTGAAATTTATGATGAAAAGTTTACCGATTTACCATGTCATCATTTGCCACTGAGTTTTGGTATCCCAAGAAGAGTACCATGGAATTAGAGCTCCAGCCCGCCTTTTTGTTATCTTTAAATTGACTACTTGGCACATTTTTTTTTCTTTTGGCTGTAAAATATGTTTATATTTGGGCAGGTTAGTGGTAAAGTGAGAGGGTTAAAAATTGAGTAAAGAAATACAGGTCAGTCTAAAATAAAAATGGATTTTTTTTGGTCTAATAACTGTGTAGAAGAAGGTGTGAAAGTCAGAAATGGTCCAGTATTTGACCAGGTTTTTAGGCCTGGGATCTCACACAAGACCCTTGGGCCTTAAAGCTGAAAAGGTGGGAGGAGGGATGGGAACAGGGCAGTAATTTAACACTTCCTCAGAGGTCCAAGATATCCTACTTTACTGTGATTCTTCTATAATTTTAAAGGAATTCTTTGTTCCTGGCACTTCTGTGGAAAAGTTGGATTTATAAGAGGAGGAAATGTATGCATCCTATGTCAGGCTCTTTACATTTATTAACTCTTGTAATTCTAGGGACACTCCTTGAATAAATTATTCCCTTTTCATAGAGAATAACTGATGCTAGGTCTATCACACTTGAATCTCAATTAGGGAGTTAAGACAGGCACCTCCATCCATATAAAATGAAACAAGATAACGTTTATAGTAGTCAAAGCCAGGATTAGGTGGTCAGGGTGGCCCAGTGAAGCAGAAACTAGAATTTGCGGGACCACAGGCACACCACCATGTGCCTGTTTCTACAAATGAACTTCCCAACGTGGCCACGAGCTCGCATCCCTGGGAGTGAAACCTTGGGGGTGTGAATTCACTAAAAATTCGTGTGCATGATGGGGATTGGCGGGGGGAAGGGCAAACTGGACTGTCCTCGTGGAAAACCGCATCGGCGTGCCCTCGGAGCTCTACATTTAAGGAAGTTGGCTGGGGGAGGGGGCTTGCCCTGCGGCTGCGTCCTGCTCCCCGCACCCTCCCCCCCCCCCCCCCCCAAAGCCTCTGCTGCCGCTAAACCCCGGAGAGCGGAGCGTGCACGTTGAGATTCCTCGGCGGGCCTGGCAGCGGCTGCTGGGCATGCTCAGTGGGCAGGACCCGTTAGAGTGGCGAGTAAGGAAGCGTTGGCTCCTCTCTGGGTCTGCCTTCCCCGGTTCAGGCCCCGGCCCTGGGCTTTTGTGTGCGCGGAGCTGCAGCCGCCGCTGCCTCCTCGCGGGGCCGCCCGACCCCAGATGCCGGCCGGCCTGTCCGGTTTCCGCCGTTAACCTCGCCGCGCGGCTGGAGGAGGAGCGGGGCGGGGCGGGGCCCGCGGGCCGGCGGCCGGGCGGGCAGGAGGGCCCTGCCGGGGGTGGGGGTGGGTGCGGGGAGTCCCGCGGGGGGTGGGGGGAGGGGGCGGGCGCGGAGTCACGGGGGTGGGGTCACCGGCGGTGGCTCGGGGAGGCCAGCTGGGAGGGGAGGGGGCCGTGGGGGCGGCTCGGCGGAACCGGCCGCGGCTGGGGAGCAGCGGCGAGGCCGGGGGCCGGGGCCAGGGCGTTCCGGGCTTCGCTGAAGCCGCCGCGGGCCCCATCTTCCGGCGGTCGCCGGAGTTTGTGGTGATTGTTGCTGCCTCCGCCACCGCCCCGGCTGCCATCTCCTCCTCCTGGGCCGCCGCCTCCTCCTCTTCCTCCTCCTCCTGGGCCGGGCCGATCCCCTCCCCGCCGCCGCCTCCTCCTGGGCTGGGCCCGCGGTGTCTCGTCCCCTCGCGGAGCCGCTCCTGCCGCCGCCGCCGCCGCCTCCTCATTCATCCTCGTGCACCATAGGCGGCACAGGCACCAAGATGTCCAACCGAGTGGTCTGCCGGGAAGCCAGTCACGCCGGGAGCTGGTACACAGCCTCAGGTAGGGCCCCAGGCCGGCCGGCCCGTCAGCCCGCCGCCGCCGCCTGGCCCCGCGCCCGCGGCCGCCCGAGGTCGGCGGCCCGGCCCCGCGCGGCGGCGGGAGGGACGAGGGCGCGGACGGCCGCCGGCCGCGGACCGCGTGGGGAGGGAGCGGCCCGGAGGCCGGCCTCGCCGCCTCCCCCACCCGGGTTGGGCAGCCCGCCGGGCAGCCCGGGGCCGGCCGCCCTTCTCGCTCAGCCCGGAGTTGGGCGAGAGGGAGAGTGGCCGCCTCGGCAGCCTGCGCCCTCCCTCGGGACCCGGCTGGAGCAGGGAATGCGCTCCCGGAGCTCCCGGACCCGAGTCTGCTGGTCGCCGCCTCCGGCTCCCGGGAGGCGGGCGGCCGGCCGGCCGCTGCCACCCCCCCGAGAGGACGGTCTGCCCGGCGCCCGAGCCCCGCTTCCCCCACCCGGCGCCGAGGGAGGGACGCGCGTTCCTGTGCTCGCGGTTGCTCCCCGCCGGCGGTCCGAGCGGCGCCCGCCACCGGGGCAGTCCTCCGTCTGGCGGCGTGCACGGCCGCGTCCGCTCTCCCCTCTCCCGCGAGGAAGTCCTCTCCCTCCTCCGCTGGCAGTTTGGCAGGAGGCAGCGCTCCGCTCTCACCTTTAAGGTGCTCAGCTGTCTGGAGAGGAGTGCGCGGGGTAGTACTTTTTCACGTTGCCGGACCGGAGCCCACGGCTCCGCCCGTGAGGTCTGCGGGAGCGGGGTCTTTTCTGGGATTTGCAGCTCTTGTGTGTTGGGGGTAGAGTAGAAGTGTTGCCAGGCGGTGGCTTGGGGTGGCCTCCCAGCTCTTTTGTCAGTGTTTTCATTGTTACTGTCACTCACGAAGGGGGCAGCTGGGATTTGGCATCAGCACTTTTGCTCAGCAGCCTCGCCACTCTCTAGTCGCTCAGCACCACGCAGGTGCTGAAGTACCTAAGGAATTAGATTAGGGTCTGAGCGAACGGAGGCTTCTGTCCACACTGCCTAAAAACATTTTAGAGCTCTTTAAGAAAGCCTAGGGACTTTCCCTTTAATAAACGTTTTGTTAGAGCGACTGTTTTCTGGGATTACTTTCAGGAGTCACATTTCTGGTAAGTTAACAAAGAAAAGTTCCCCTGTGATTCCTAATAGTTTTCAGTCATTTGGTATTGGCTTATCAATAACGAGACCTAACTTTAACGTGGATCGCATCATGTTTCCTTTTGCAAATAGTTGGATTGGCTAGTGACATGGTTTGTGAGACAGCAAGAATTTGGAGGAAAATTCATTTCTCTGAAGTTGCTAAACGAGCTCATAAATACATGCACTTTACTGACTCACTGAAGATTCGCTGCCTTAGGAAGACACAAAAGAATCATAATTTGCAAGCCTAACAGGTAGCTGTAGTTTTGTACTAAGCAAATGACATTTGACTTACCTTCATGGTCCTAAAGTACTTCATAAACATTTAATCATTTCTCACAACCTGAGAGTGTCAGTTAGCTTTTCTTGTTCAACATATGGGGCTGTGCCCAAGACTGTGTACTAGGCAGAACAGGAACTGAGAAATGGGGGAGTCCCTAGCTCCTGGGTTTGCCCTCCAATTTAGTGTATTGCTAACATCCAGTTTATCAATTATAGTCTTTTCAGGGTTGTAAGTCACTAAGCTTCTTCAGTGTATTTTGAAGGTTAAAAAGTCTCAGTTTTCACTTTCATGGCCTTCTTTTGATTTATTTCTTTTGGTTTTGTTTTCTATGCCTTTCTATAAGTGTTAAGTGTTTTAAACTTTTTTTTTTTTTTTTTTTTGTAGCTTGCATTGAAATTTCAACAAAGGATTCTGGAGGAATTTTTATAGATTCTTGAACATTCTTTGGGTAATAAAATAAGGCAGAGTTGACACTTTGGACTTGAAGAGACTTCTTCAATAATCTCAAATATGGGAATTCTTTTATCCGGCTCAAAACATTCTCTAAGTATAGCTATCATTAGGGAATGAAAATGAAGTAATTTCTTTCTTTCTTTCTTTGTGTGTGTGTGTGTGTATGTGTAAGCATAATTTTATTTTTTTCAGTGTTAGGTTCAGGTGTACAGTATAGTGATTCAACAATTCCTGTAATGGACTGTTTTCTTAAAAAATTTGAAATACAATCTTATTTCCCTAAACTTTCAAAGAAATCGATAATGCCATTTTGATAATGTGAATAGTTATAGACAACTTCATTGTTAAAAAAATTCAGAGCATGAGTGTCTTGTGTGTGTGTATGTATATATATGTGTGTGTGTGACTTTAAACTTAAGTGATTATTTTAAAAAAAAAAATTTTAATGTGTATTTATTTTTGAGAGAGAGAGACAGAGCACGAGCCCGGCGGGGCAGAGAGAGAGGGAGACACAGAATCCGAAGTAGGCTCCAGGCTCTGAGCTGTCAGCACAGAGCCCGACGCTGGGCTTGAACCCACGAGAGACCATGACCTGAGCCAAAGTCAGACAACCGACTGAGCCACCCAGGCGCCCCTAAACTTAAGTAATTATTAAGGATGAATTTAAAGCAGTGTAGTTGTAAAAGCTTATTTTGTATTTGAAAAATAAGTGAAGTAAAAATAAGTAAACTTCAACTTGGTTTGGTAACTTGTTTAACATTACCCAGTGTACCTATATTGATAACTTTGACCATTGGAAAAGTTTTACTTGTGTTATTGTTTTCCCTGGTGAACTACTCTTAAAAACTTGAGTAATAGGAGAGAGACAGATGTCATTGTGGATTGTCATTCTGTTCTTCCTACATCATTCAGATCATGTCCATAGAATTAAAGTATTTGGGTATGGGTGAAATCACATTTGCTTCAGTTCAGAAAAAAAAAAAAAAGTGTGTGTGTACTTATATATGTTACATGTATATACACATATATATCTTTATTTTTATTTACTTCTTGTTATATGCTAGATCCACTAATAGAAGTCTAAATTATTCCCTGCCCTTGAGGAATTTACAGTTTATTTAAAGTAAGTAATAAGACAGCAAATACATTTTGGATAAATTAGGAGTGCTTTTATAGGAGTTCTGAGGATTGTGGAATCACTTTAAGGTAGGATTTGAATTGTGCTTTGAAGGAATGGTATTTAGGTGGGTTTGGAGAGGAGAAAAGAACATTGGGGAACACCACAAAATACAGAGACAAATAATGTGAATAGATCAATTTAATAAGAATGGAAGGTTCACACTTGGGTATAGTTCTTGAGCCTGGAATAGTAAGTAGGTTGGTGCTACAGTATTGATGCCTGTGAATGCTATGCATAATAGTGATTTGACTTATTCAGTAGGCAGTCAGAACCAAGGGAGAAGTTTCTGAGTAGGGAGCTAATATGTGAGTAGCATTTTAGGAAAATTAATCTCATAGGAAGGTTAACCCTCAGTTCTTTACCTGTGTATAGCAGGGATCAGCAAACTATGCCCACAGCCCAGATCCAGTCTGCGGTCTTTTTTTTTTTTTGGTTAAGTCCACTAACTAAGAATGGTTTTTAATTTTCAAAGGGTTTAAAAAACAAGCATAAACCAAAAAGTGCAGTAGAAACTGCATGGCCTGTAAAACCTAAAATATTTAGGCCCTTTACAGAAAAATATGCCAGCTTCTAGTGTAGGTTAGTGGTTCTCAAAGTGTGATCTCTAGACCAGCAGCATAATGTATCTGTACTCTGTATTTTCTCTTACAGCTTTTATTTCATTATTTCAGGCTCTTACTATCTTATATCAAGACAGTTATAACTGCCTCCTAACTGGCCTTCTTTCTGCCCGTCTTATCCTCCTTAAGTCCATCCTCCACGTAGCTCCCTGAATAATCTTCTGACCACATTAATTCCTTCACATAAATCTCACTGACCATCTTGCTTGTTGGAAAAGGTCTGTTTCTTCATGACTTGGCATCCTCCTTTTTGGCCACTCCCTTCTACCCCATCCCAGTCCTTGCTTTTACCACCCCTTAAAGCAACATGTAGCAGCTGTAATTGTTTCTTTAAATACATTGTGCTTTTTTACTCAAGCTGTTTGTCTGATGGAATGCACTTTGCCAGGATAATTCCTACTCTTCTTTTAAAGACTCAGGTGTTCGTACCTCCAAGAAGCCTATCCTGTTGCCTTGCCTCTTCCTGGCTGTTTTTGATGTTCCTTTGTACTCTCATAACGTGCTTAGCTTTACATTTACTTGGTTCTCTGTATGTGTGGTCTTCTGTAACGCTAGGAATTGCTTGAAGCTAGGAGCAGTATCTTACTCATTTTTTTTTTTTTTTTTTTTTTTTAATTTTTTTTTTCAACGTTTATTTATTTTTGGGACAGAGAGAGACAGAGCATGAACGGGGGAGGGGCAGAGAGAGAGGGAGACACAGAATCTGAAACAGGCTCCAGGCTCTGAGCCATCAACCCAGAGCCCGACGCGGGGCTCGAACTCACGGACCGCGAGATCGTGACCTGGCTGAAGTCGGACGCTTAACCGACTGCGCCACCCAGGCGCCCCTCTTACTCATTTTTTGTACCCTGAGTACTCAGAACAGATTTTATACTTAGTAGGTATTTAGTAAGTATTTGAATGAATGAATGTTAAAGTGCTTCACATGTAGTAAATATGGACAAAGATCTTGATTGTTTAAATCCTGAAGAACAGCAGCGTGATATAAGTTAAATCTCTGAGTGTAGTACCAATGAAGAATGTCGGTGGTGGGAAAGGATTAGAAATCCTTTCACCAGTTGGGGACCTCATTTTATACAAGACTTTTAAAGAAGTGTAACATGCCTTTAGAAAAGCGTATGACTAGATGAATTTTCACATCATAAGCACGTTCGTGTAATCAGTACCCAGCTAAAGAAACGTATCAGTGTTGGAATCCCCAACCCCTGCTGTGTTCTTTGTATTCTAACACTAGAAAAGTTTTGCATGTTTTTGAACTCTATATAAAGTAGGATCATAAAGTATATCTTATTTGAGCTTCTTTTGCTCAAAATATTATATTTATGAGATTAACCCCTGTTGTGTTGTAATTTGTTTTTTCTTGTTGCTTTATTCTGTTATGTGAGTATACCACAGTTTATTCATTCTCATGTTGGTGGACATTGGATTATTTGGTGCAATGAACATAGTTGTACTTTTTTTTCTGGTAAAAAAAAAAAAGTTTTTTTTAAAAAATTTATTTTGAGAGAGAGAGAGAGAGAGAGAGAGAGAGAACACTCATTACCCGGCAAGTTGGAAAGGGGCAGAGAGAGAGAATCCCAAGCTGACTCCACACTCAACGAGGGGTCTGATTCAGGGCTCGATTCCACAAACCATGAGATCATGACCTGATCTGAAATTAAGAGTTGGCTGCTTAACCGATCGATCTACCCAGGCACCCCTACAGTGGAATTGTTAAGTCATGATTATGGTATGCTCATTTTTAGTAGATTCTGCTAAAGTTTTGGAAAGTGGTTTTATGAATTTATGCTCCCACCACCAGTGTATGAGTTCTAGTTGTTCTGTATCTTTGTCAACACTTACTATTGTCAGTCTTTTTATTTTTACTTATTCTGGATTGGTAGGTAGTGGTATTGCATTGTAGTTTTAATTTTATTTTCCTGATGACTAATAAAGTTGAACACCTTTTTATATTAGGGACCCTATGATATTGGCCATTTGGATTTCTGCTTTTGTGAAGTACCTATTACAAAGTCTTTGGGTCTTTTTCTATTAGGTTGTTTACTTTTTTCATATTGATTTGTAGTTCTTTACATATTGTGGTTATAGTCTTGTTAGATTTATATATTGCAGGTATTTTTTACTCTGTAGCTAGCCCTTCCAGGATCTCGGTGTCCTGGTGAATCAAAGTGCTGAATCAAAGTGCTTAATTTTGTCCTGGTGAATCAAAGTGCTTAATTTTAAAGAAGTCTAGTCTGTCAATTGGTTAGTGCTTTTTAATTTCCATTTGTGAAATCTCTGCCTATGTCAATGTTATGAAACTACTTTCCTATGTTTAATTCTTAATTTTTATTTTTAAATATTTATTTATTTGGAGAGGGAGAGGGAGAGGGAGAGAGAGAGAGAGGGAGAGAGGGAGGGAGAGGGAGAGAGAACGAGCAGGGGAGGAGCAGAGAGAGGGGGAGAGAGAATATCCCAAGTAGGCTCCTGGCTGATAGCACAGAGGAGGTCATGAGATCATGACCTGAGCTGGAATCAAGAGTTGAAATAAAAAATCAGATTCATAATCAACTGAGCCACCCAGGCACTGTCCCCCACCCCCCATGTTTTCTTTCAAAAGCTTTATCTTTTTTTTTTTTAATTTTTTTAATGTTTATTTATTTTTGAGAGGGAGAGAGACAGAGCATGAGCAGGGCCGAGGGGCAGAGAGAGAGAGAGAGAGAGAGAGAGAGAGAGAGAGAGACAGAATCCAAAGCAGGCTCCAGGCTCTGAGCTGTCGGCACAGAGCCTGATGCGGGGCTCGAACTCACCAATGGTGAGATCATGACCTGAGCTGACGTTAGCCACCCAACAGACTGACTGAGCCACACTGGCACCCCTAAAAGCTTTATCTTTTTACCTTTCATATTTATATCAATAATTCATCTGGTTGATAGCTGTATGTGTATGAAGTAGGTATATTACATAAATTTTTTTTGTTGAACTAAATGTAGATACAGAACAAGTATTCAAGTGTACACTTTGATGAATATTCAGATTTAACATACTCTATGTAACCAGCCTGTTATATCAAGAAATAGAATGTTGCCAGCATTCCAGAAGGATACATTATGTTTTAATGTTAAAAAAAAATTTTTTTTTAATGTTTTTATTTATTTTTGAGACAGACAGAGACAGAGCATGAGCAGGGGAGGGGCAGAGAGAGGGAGACACAGAATCTGAAGCAGGCTCCAGGCTCTGAGCTGTCAGCACAGAGTCCCACACGGGGCTCGAACTCATGGACTGTGAGATCATAACCTGAGCTGAAGTTGGATGCTTAACCAACTGAACCACCCAGGTGCCCTGTTTAAATGTTTTTTGAAATTGTATGTCTAAGTGTATATTTAATGTGGGGCCTTTCCCCCCTACCCTGTCCCCAAAAATGGTTGTTATATTGATGGTACATCTCATAATTACTGGTGTCCTGGAATCAAGGAAATATAGCAAAGTCTGATGATTTCAAAAAGCATTCTTGAAGTGTTTGTATGATATATATCTTAAAAAAAATTTTTTTTTAATGCTTATTTTTGAGAGAGAGAAAGAGAGCATGTGTGTGAGTATGGGGGAAGGGCACAGAGAGAGAGAGAGAGAGAGAGAGAGAGAGAGAGAGACAGAATCTGAAGCAGGCTCCAGGCCCCATGCTGTCAGCACAGAACCTGACATGGGGCTCAAACCCATGAACTGTGAGATCATGACCTGAGCTCAAGTTGGACACTTAACTGACTGAGCCACCTGGGCACCCCTGTATGATATATGTCTTAATTGCAGTTTTACTTTTTGAGTTGTTTTATTCATTTTGCCATATTTCTAAACTTTTAATAAAATTTTGTCAGGGTGCTGTGGTTGGAAAACTGCAATTGTTTTATTTTTTTGACATGTGCCTTGAGTTTAGAGTGTCAAAATACATCTCAGTGTGTGAGAAATTGAAAAACTGTCTAATAAAGATATTCTCCTTTGAAGTAAAGAGATTATATGTATAATATTTAGTCTTAAAATTAACTTTTTAGGTTACTAGATACAGTGTTCTGTATGCTGATTTTTCTTTGCATTTCATCCTGCTGTTTTAGTTGGAAAAAGGCAAGAAGGAAAGAACAAATTTAATAGGCAAACTGTTAAAGTTTTGTTTGATTACCACTGGCTCTTTCTCACTTTCCTTCTTGTTTTTTCTCATGTATTTTCCAAGTCAAAGTCATCTTTCTTACCTCCATGGTATAGTTTGTAGTTATCTCCTTTTGGATTTTTGTCCATTTGAAAGACCAGGATGATAGCAAAAATGTCCTTCATTAAACATATTCCATGGGTACGTTTCCTATATTTGTATATAATCTGTAATCCTCAAGGACACTACAAGGTTGGTATTGTCTCCATTTATGGATGTGGAAATAATGACTCAGAGAGGTTGAATAACTTGTTTAAGGTATATTTAAGTGGAGGAGTCTGATTGCAGGCAGCCAGTCTGACTGCAAGGAGATATGGTGAGATATGCTGCTCCAAACATTGAAGTTTTCTGCTCTTCAGGTTTTTTCTAAACTATTGACATTTAACTCACACTTGTGTATATCTTATGGTTTATAAGGCATTTTCTCATACATTTTTGATTTTCACAATAATCCTGTGATTAGGTATAGGATAGGTAAGGCAGGCAGGCTTTCTTTAATCCACCCCCTCCTTGGTCTCTTATTGATGAGAAACTAAGACTTGGCAGAGGCTAAATTGCCTGAGTCATACTACTGGTAAACGGAGAGCTAGGATTTGAACACAGGACTTCTGGCTGAAGGCTACTGTTTTTTGTTTGTAGTGCTGCTGGAGTAAGAGAGAAGTGGAATTATTTGGAGTCAGTAAGCATCTCTATAATTGTTAAATAAATGTTTTAGATTATAAAATAATAAAAGTGTGACTAGAAACACTTATGAATATTGAATATTATTCATAGAAAATAAATACTGGTAAAGGAATTGGTTTATTTTAATTAGGCTGGTCCCAGAATTTGAATCAGGCCGAACAAAACTTGATACTTCTGGAGAGGCTTTGTTTAACATTCAGTGATTCAGTATTGAATAAATTGAGCTCTGTGTGAAGGGTACTGCTCTAGGGACTAGTAGTGTAGCAGGAGATGAAACAAACAAAAATCCCTAGAGTGTATATTCTGTTTGGAGGAGATAGACAATAAATAAGGTAAGTAAGTAAAATATATAGTATATTAGATACGGGAAAGTGCTATGGAGAATTATAAAGCAAATCAGAGCTGCTGATGCATAAAAATGTTTAAGAATCGGAGGGAAGTTTGCAATTTTAAATAACATTGGAAGGGAAGACTTCATTTGAATGACTTTGAGTGAAGACTGGAGGTAGAGGAGAGAGAGCAAGCCTTGCATTGTAGGTAATTTTAGAGGCCAAGATAATTTTTTAAGTTTATTTATTTTTGAGAGACAAAGACAGCATGAGTTGGGGAGAGGCAGAGAGAGATGGAGAAAGAGAGAATCCCAGGCAGGCTCCACACAGTGCAGAGCCTGACATGGGGCTCAAACTCACAAAACTCACATGACCTGAGCTGAAAGCATGAGACTCTTAACTGACTGAGCCACCCGGGCGCCCCTAGAGGCCAAGATAATTTTAGGCTGAAGGTACGTCAAGTTCAGAGGTCCTGAAGCTAAAGCTGGCTTGGAGTATTGGAGAAACAGCAAGGAGGCCATTGCCAACTGGTATGAAGTGACATGGATAGAGTAGTGTGATACGAGGTTAAAAGTAAATGGCTGGAGCAGAGGCACAGAGGTGCTTTGGTCAGACAGGTCTTGAAGACCATTGTAAGGACTTTTCTTGAGTGAGACAGCTGTTGGAAGGTTTTGAGCAGTTGATGACATGCTCCATTTAGATTTACTAGAATCACTTGACTGCTGTAGTGAGTGTCAGGGAGTGGTGAAGCCGGTGGCATGGGCAGAACCAGAGAGACCAGTTACAAGGAAAGCACTAATCCAAGTAAGAGATGATAAAGGCTGGCATTGAGTAATAATAGCAGTGGAGGCAGGTCAGAGTGATTGGTTACTAGATATATTTTGAAGGTAGAGCTGACGGGATTTGCTGCCATACTTGGAAGTGGGGTATGAGAGAAATAAGTCACAGGTATTTCTTTCTTTCTTTTTTTTTTAAATTTTTAAATGTTTATTCATTTTTTTTTTGAGAGACAGAGATACAGAGTGTGAGTGGGGGAGGGGCAGAGAGAGAGGGAGACAGAGAAACTGAAGCAGGCTCCAGACTCTGAGCTGTCAGCACAGAGCCCGATGCAGGGCTCAAACTCACAAACCATGAGATCATGGCCTGAGCCAAAGTCGGCCACTTAACCAGCTGAGCCACCCAGGCGCTCCAGTCACGGATATTTCTTAAGGTTTATCTGTTAGAAATTGCAGTAATGGAGTTGCTACCACCTGAGGTAGGGAAGACTTATGAGGAAAAAAAAAAAAAATGGTAGAGGAAGGTTAGGAGCTCTATTTTGGTTTTAAATTTTGAGGTACTTACTGTAAGTCACGTGGGTACATGAGCCTAGACTTTAGGGGAGAGGCCTAGACTGGAGATGTAGAATTGGGAATTATCATATAGATGGTATTTAAAGCCAAGTGTCTGGTGAAATCACAAGAAAGGAATAGCTAGGCCAAAGAGGTTCATGACTAAGCCTTAAAACGTTTCCAACCTGAAGAGGTTGGGTAGGTGAGGGAGATCATGTAAGGAAGACCAACTGAGCATCTCATTAGGTGGAGAATGAGATAGCCTAGGAGCCAAGTAAAGAAAATGCTTGAAGACATCTCAGTGCAGTTAATATAGATTTGCCTTGGAGTTTTTTCTTTGACATACACATTTCAGTCTGGTCTAGGCTGCTCTGCTCTTCGACATCGTTTATGCTATTGCCAGAGCTTCTCAACTCGTTGCCTACTTTCCATTCTGTTCTTTACACAACAGAGAGAGAGGGAGAGAGAGAGAGACAGAGAGACAGAGCGCGCGAGAGAGATATCTTCTAAATATGTGAATGAGATAATGGTCATTTTTCAGAACCCTCCCCTCATACTTAAAATCACATTCAAAATTCTTACTGAGGCTTAGAAGGTCTTACATGCTCTCCTCTGCTCAACTTTCTGATTTCATCTCCTACCACTTATTCTTTATGCTGTTCCAACCATTCTGGCCCTCTTACTGTTTCCCAAATATGTCAAGCTTATTCCTGCCTTAGGACTTTTGCAGGTACTTCCCAAGATTGGCTAGTTCGGGCAGAGTAGCCAAGGAAAGGATATTTTTACTAATTCCCTTATTTTGCTAGTCACAACTAGGAGTAGAAATAGGAAGGGGTGAAAATGGGTGGGATAGCTTTTCTCAAAGTGTGATGACAAACAGTAGTCCCTGGAGATGCCTTTGCACAAAGGCTTTATGGTCAAGTAAGTTTAGGAAATGTTGCATCTGTTTTTCTCCCTTGGGCCCAGATAACTAACAATAGACTTGTTTTATGGCTCATTACATGGTCTGTCTTGGTGAATGTTCTGTGTTCATTTGAAAATAATGTATGTTTTCTGTAGTTGTGTGGTGGAATGCTTTCTAAATGTTAATTAGGTTAAGTTAGGTTATTGTATTTAAGTCTTCTACATTCCTATTGATTTTCCTTATTTTATTATTTATGTTAGTTCCTGAGAGCAGTATTGAAATTTGCAACTATAGTTCTGGGTTTGTGTATTGTTTCTTTTAGTTTTGTTGATTTGTTGATTCATGTATTTTAAATATCTTATTTAATGTACATGTTTGGGATTATGTTTTCTTGAATTAACTATTATTATGTATGTTCCTCTTTATATCTGGTAATATTTTTTGTTCTGAAGTGTTCCTTGTTTTATATTGATAAAGCCAGTCCAGCTTTCTCATAGGTAATATTTGTATGGTACATGCTTTTTCATCGGTGTCAGGGGTCACTGAGACTACCTTCAGGTTTGATGAGCCCTTAGAAGGACTCCTAGAACTCAGAAAAGCTGTTATACTTACAGGTACAGTTTATTACAGAGAAAGGATACAGATGAAAATCACAGAAAGGGAAAGGTGCATATAGTGGAGTACAGGACAAATCAGGTATCAGTGTGTCCTCTCTCAGTGCAGTTGCTCTGACAGTGTTAAATTCTGTCATCAATGATTTGACAACAAGTATGAAGTCTTGACAGCCAGGCAAGCCCATTTGGGCCGTGGTATCACAGGTTTTTATTTTATTGGGGGTGTCAGTCTTATAGGCATAGAGCACTCTTGTGACTGACCTTAACTTATCAGTCTCTAGCTCTCCTGTCTTTTGCATAGCTCATAGTGATACAGTGTGGCCCATGGTATCAGGAAAACAAAAACAGGAATTTATGACAAATCATATTGTTAGCATAAACTAGCAAGGCCCTAGGTATACAAAGACCCTTTTTTTTTTTTTATTGTGGTAAAATATACATAGCATGAAATTTGCTATTTTACCAATTTCTAAGTGTACACTTCTGTGGCATTTAAGTATATTAATATAATTTGCAGCCATCACCAATGGTTTCCCCAACTGAAAGTCTGTACTCCTTAAATACTAACTTCCTATTGATTCCTCTTCTCATCTCCTGGCAACCACCATTTTACTTTCTTTATCTGTGAATTTTCCTATCCTAGGTGTCTAGGTTAAGTGGACTCATAAAATATTTGTCCTTTTTTTGTGTGACTTACTTTACTTAATATGTTTTCAAGGTTCGTCCATATCCAAATTAGTATGTATCAGAATTTCATTTCATTTCAAGGCTGAATAATATCCATTGTATGTATAAACCATATTGTATTCATTCATCTGTTGATGCACAGTTGGGTTGTTTGTACGTTTTGGCTATGTGAATTAATAGTCCTGTGAATGTTGGCGTGCAGGTATCTGCTTGAGTCCCTGCTTTCAGTTGTTTTGGGTATCTGTCTAGGAGTAGAATTGCTGGGTCATAGGGTAATTCCATATTTAACTCTTTGAGGAATTAGCAAACTGATATCCACAGCAGCCACACTATTCTACATGCCTACTAGCAATGTACAGGGGTTCTACTTCCTTCACATCCTTGCCAACACTTGTTCTTCCCCCCCTTTTTTTCTTTGATAATAGCCATCCTAATGACTAATGATATAGAACATGTTTTCATGTGATCATTGGCCATTTGTAGATTATCTTTGGAGAAATGTCTACTCAGGTCTTTCTCCTATTTTTAAATTGGTTTGTTTCTTTTTATGAAGTTAAAAGAATTCATTGGATATTCTGGAAATTAATCCTTTATCAGACATATGAGTTATAAGTATTTTCTTCCATTCTATAGATGGTCTTTTCCTTTCATGATAGTATCTTTTCATGCACAAAAACTTTAATTCTGATGAAATTCAGATTTATTTATTTATTCATTTATTTATTTTTCTTTTGTTAGTTCTGCTTTGGTGATGTATAAGCAACCATTGACAAACCTAAGATCATGAAGATTTGCTTCTGCAGTTTCTTCTGAGAAATAAGTTTATATAGTTTTATATAGTTTATAGTTTTAGCTTTTACATTTAGGTTGTTGATTCATTTTGAGTTAAGTTTTGTATATGGGGTGGGTTTGGGTTCAACTTTATTCTTTTGCATGTGGATGTCCAGTTGTCTCAGCACCATTTGATGAAGAGACTATTCTTTCTCTGTTGAATGTTCAAATCAATTGATTATAGATGTTTGGGTTTATTTCTGGACTCAGTTCTAGTCCATTGGTCTCTATGTCTATCTTTCCTATTCCATTACCGCACTGTTTTCATTACTGTAGCTTTTTTACCCCATTTTTGATAGGTGGTTTGGTAAAAATTGAATTCAGTAGGTGTGTTGACATTACTTCTTTTAGCACTTTATAAATGTTTTATTGAATTTCGGCTTGCACGGCTTCTGAGAATTCTGTGATTTTTTAAAAAAGTATTTGTTTCTCTCAATACAGTGTTGTTTTTTTTTTTTTTCTTTTCCTATGGTTGTGTTAAGCTTTTTTTTTTTTTAAACTTATTACCATTTTCCTGCTATTTTATCATCATGTGCCTTTGAGTGATCTGAGTTTATCCTTTTTTGGGATTCACTAAGTTTCTTGGATCTGTGGGTTATAGTTAGCAGCAGATTTAGAAAAATACTTGTCATAATCATTATTACCGCAAATATTTTTTCTTTTTACCCCCTTTGTTTTCTGGACTCCAATTAAAAGTATGCTAAATAGCTTGGTATTGCCCTATAGTTAATTCAGAATTGTTTTCTTCTTTCTCTCTGTGCTTCCTTTTGGGTAATTTCTTTTAAGTTCACTGATTTTTTTTTTTTTTTTGTCTTGTGCAATATCTAAATTTGCTTTCAATTCCATCAGTGACATCTTTTAAGTACAAAAAAGTTAATGAGATAACTGCTAATTTCACCTGAATATTACCTTTTCTTTTTTAAGTTTATTTGTTTTGAGTTTGAGAGAGAGAGACAGGGAGGCAGAATCCCAAGCAAGCTGTGTACTGTCAGCGCAGAGCCTAACCTGGGGCTCAGTCTCACAAACTAAGAGATCATGACCTAAGCCAAGATTGTGAGCTGGAGTCTTAACTGACTGATTCTGAGCCACCCACGTTCCCCTCATCTGAATATTTTCTTAAAATTTTTTTTTAAAATTGATTTATTTTTTAACTAAACATTTTTTTTTAATGTTTATTTATTTTTGACAGAGAGAGAGACAGACAAACAGAGCATGAGCGGGGGAGGGGCAGAGAGAGAGGGAGACAGAATCTGAAGCAGGCTTCAGGCTCTGAGCTGTCAGCACAGAACCCGACACGGGGATCGAACTCAAGGACCGCGAGATCATGACCTGAGCTGAAGTGGGATGCTCAACCGACTGAGCCACCCAGGCGCCTCTAAAATTTATTTTTGAGAGAGAGTGGGTACATGTGTGCGTGCGAATGGGGGGAAGGGCAGAGAGACTGGGACAGAGGATCTGAAGCAGGCCCTGTGCTGATAGCATTGAGCCCAATATAAAAACATTAAAAAAAATTTTTAAAAAGTAACTTTTTATTTTTTATTTTTTTCCTGATATCAGGGCAACCTAGAAATTGAAAATACATGTGAATTATACTTAATATTGGTTTAGAATTATTTTCTTTTAAATTAATTTTTTTAATGGTTATTTATTTTTGAGAGAGAGAGACAGAGCATGAGCAGGGAAGAGGCAGAAAGAGAGGGAGACCTAGAATCAAGAGTAGGCTCCAGGCTCTGGGCTGACAGCACAGAGCCCGACACAGTGCTCCAACCCATGAACCTTGAGATTACGGCTTGAGTGAAAGTCGAACGCGTTAAGCCACCCAGGCACCCCCAGTATTATTTTCTTTTAAATTAAATTAAGTTATACATTTAAAAATACTGTGAATACATTCATATGTTTTAAAAATTAAAGGATTGAGAAGCTCATTCCTATACCACCTTTGTAAATTTCATATTCCCCCTTCCTTGTAGGTGTGTGCTTTTATCAATTCCTTGCATGTCTGTCCATTGTTTTGTTATGCATATACAAGCACATGTGAATATGTCATCGTTTCCTACACCTTTTCAGCAAATGGTAGTATACTGTATTGTATAATTCTTTTATACTTTTGTACTTAACAAATTCAGTATTTGAAGGTGTTTCTGTGTTACAACACCAATAGTCATTATTCTACCTATCACACTCCCTTTTTTGGTTATTGCTTATTCTGGTTCTTCAAAGGAAGATAGTTATGATGCATTCAGTAAGGTGATACAGAGTTGAATAGCTACATAAAGTATCATTAGATCTCTAGCAGTTATTTTGAAACTTTTCAGTCTCAGAGTCCCTTTATACTCCTTAAAATGATTGATAACGCCAAAGCACTTTTTTTTTGCATGTGAATTAATCTATCAATATATGTCATTAGACACTAAAACTGAGAAACTTAAAATACGTGTAATTTATTTAAAAAATAATAAAACCCATTGCATGTTAATATGAATAGCATTTTTAATGAAAATAACTTTATTTTCCAAAACAAGGAAAATATGAGAAATTAGCATTTGTTACATTTTTGAACATATTTTCAATGTCTAGTTTAATGGAAAACAACTGGCTTCTCATATCTGTTACTGCATTCATTTTGTTGTGACTTGTTGTTTTATCTGAAGCATATCAAGAAAATCTGGCCTCATACAAATATGAAATTGGAAAAAGGGCAGAATATTTTAGTGAACTATTCAGATTATTGTGGATATCCTACTCTGATGCTGTACTAAACCTAAATTTTTTTTTTTAATGTTTGTTTATTTTTGAGAGACAGAGCATGAGCGGGGGGTGGGGGGGTGGGGGATGGGGGGGTGCAGAGAGAGAGGAAAACATAGAATTGGAAGTGGGCTCCAGGCTCTGAGTGAGCTGTCAGCACTGAGCC
Organism: Prionailurus viverrinus; assembly: GCF_022837055.1. Lineage (NCBI taxonomy): Eukaryota > Metazoa > Chordata > Mammalia > Carnivora > Felidae > Prionailurus > Prionailurus viverrinus. The sequence continues at coordinate 115,098,212 of NC_062563.1, forward strand.
AACGCAGGGCTCGAACTCATGAACCACGAGATCATGACCTGAGCTGAAGTTGGATGTTTAACTGACCCAGGTGCCCCTAAAGTTGTAGTTTTTTAAAAATTGTTTTATTGAAATATAGTTGACATATGATGAATGACACAAATGTAATATACCTGTGAGACTGTCAACAACAACATCAAGATGGTCTACTTCTAAAAGCACTTTTAGAAAAATTAATTCCAGGGTTGCCTGGGGGGCTTAGTTCATTAAGCATCTGACTTGATTTAGACTCAGGTCGTGATCTCACACAGTTCATGAGTTCGAGCCCCCCCGTCAGGCTCTGTGATGTCAGCAGATTCTCTCTCCCTCTTTCTGTGCCCCTTTCCTGCTTGCACGCATGTTCTCTCACTCTGAAAATAAATAAATACACATTAAAAAAAAAGAAGAAGAAAGATTAACTCCAATCTGGAATTTGAAATCTTAGCAATGAAGTTTTCATACTGTTTTCATTAATATCAGTCTATCCTCCACTTGAAGTGGATCTTTCATCCTTGCAGAATTCTTGTAACACCATGTATTAGTCATGTGGAAAATACTTGTTCCTTGGGTTATATAGATCTTCCAAATGCTTACACATTTTATCAGTCATTGTTAAAGAATCACATTTGTTAATATTATCACCATTATTGTCAGAAAATCCTGTTTGACTTTGGAAGGTTTTAAGCCCTTAATGGTAGAAACAAGTTTTGCAAAATTTCAGTTTTCTCAAAGCTTGGATTTTATACTCAACAATATACATTGACAGGTATGTTTTTTGATGTGATAGGCTCACTGTTGATTTTCAAGGAATTATCTGCTAAATACTCAAGATTAAGTAACCACTATTTGTCAGTCATTGTTTCAAGAAAAACGGTGTTCCATAAAAAAGTGGCTAGGTCAGCTTGCAACTCAGTCATGTAAGTGCTTTCCCTTGAGACAACTGTCATACTTCCCATGTCAGCGCACAGAATATTGAAAAGTGTATATTCAAGGCTTGAAATTTAATAAAATGTGTAATATTTACAGCTATAGCTACATCAAAGACATTCTTAAAAGAAACTGGCTTTTTCTTTTTTTTAAAGTTTGGTAAGTGTGTGGTGGTGAAGACTGTAATAACTGCTAATATTGTTTAGTGCTATTGCTAATAAGATCCCAGCAGTTTGACCTAGTTACTTTTCAACCATCAAAGTAAATACCAATACAGTGAAAGAAACAGTCTTTTAGTATTATTATGAAAATAATTTTAACTTAGTGGACCTTCTGAAAGGGTCTTGGGGATCCCCAGGAATCTGGAAATGTTACTCTGAGAACTGCTGGTCTGTAGAAACCCTCATTTCTTCCTTTGCAATTGTATTAAGCCCTCACCAAAAACAAACAAGCCCTCAAGATTTCTCTATTGTAGTGACTGTCAATCTTACTGTCTTTTCTTCCTGTCTCCGCGCCCCCCCCCCAACATACCCTGTACTATAATATACTCCTTCCACTAATTATAGTGGCTCATTTTTGCCTGATTCTGAGTAGGATAATGGGGAGATGTAATTTATAAATTGTAGGTGATTTTGATACACTTCTTCCTTCACCTCTGTTTCTTAAAGTGTGAGGGATTATTGGAAACCTGTTGAATTAGGATTGCTGATAAGTGAGGCCCAGATATCTGCATTTTTACATACACTAAAGATGGTTCTAATACAGAGCATAGAGAACCACTGCTTTGAGACTTTAGGAAGAAAACTGGGTTGCTCGGAGTAGATGATATCACCATTTTCAGTTTTGTATTTACTGGTCAGAGTGAAAGGTGACATCACCACTATCATCTTTGCATTTCTAGCACCCAAAGTAGCATCTGGCACATAACAGGAGCTCACTAAATGCTTTATGAATGATTAGATGATTAATCTGACTACCTTGTTCTGTTATTTGTCTGATACTAACTTGCCAAATATAGGATGACAAAGTTAGCTTTAATTTATGTGTTTAATTATATTTCGTAGTGTGCTTACTTTACAAGAGTATGTTTTAGAACTTAAAAGCCGTGTAAATCAGATGTGACTGTACTGCTTCAGTGATTTTCTTTTGTATTTAAGCTTCTGATTATGGATAGCCTGCATGATTTGGCCTATGCCTGACTATCCTACATTATCTTTTGTCATTCTCCCCCTTGTTCGCTAGGATTCATGAAACTGGTACTTTTTCCGTCCGGATTCTTTTAACATGGTAAGGTCTTTACTCAGGGCCATTGTGCTTGCTGTTTTCTCTTTCTAGAAATTTCTGCCCCCAAGTATTTCCTTGGCTCTTCATATTCTTTACATCTCAATTCAGTTGGTAGCTACTTAAGGTGCCTTTCCTGCCCCCTCTTTTTTTAAACTGTCTTCTCTACTGGACATAGAGTGGCTATGAAATAATGGTTCTGTTTATGTGTCATAGCATTGATCAAAATTCAAAGTTATTTTGTTGTTTACCTATTTACTGACTGCCTCCTTTCTCTAGAATACATGTTCCATGAGAACATAGACCTGCCTGCCTTTCCTTATTGTTGTCTCCTCAGTGTCAGAAACAGACTTGACATGAAATAGGAATTTTGTAAACTTCATTAAATAAATAAATTAATGAATAGGTGAAGAGAATATATGAAAGAAAATTATTTTGGTTACTCTATATGTCTTTTTAACATTTTTATTTATTTTGAGAGACAGAAACAGAGCATGAGTCATGGAGGGGCAGAGAGAGGAGACACAGAATCTGTGTCAGAGCCTGACATGGGGCTTGAACCCACAAACCATGAGATCATGACCTGAGCTGAAGTCAGATGCTTAACCAACTGAGCCACCCAGGTGCCCCTGGTTATTCAAGAAATACCTTAAACTTAATAGAAAAGATAATGTCTATATTTATTAATAATTAAGGACTTTATGTGAATAAGTTTGTTCTACTAAATTACGTGAAATGTTACATACAGATTAGGGCTTCTGGTTTATAAGAGGGAATAACAATAATTTCTGATGGGAAATATGTAAATGAATAAGATAAAACCTTTGCTGTTTATAACCATCCAAGGAGTCATTTATTTTAGATCAGTTACCACTTTCAGTGTTACAGCTTTTATTTTAGGGATTTGGAAATATATGCAATATTTTCAATTTTCAGAAACACATTCTTTTTTTTAACTTTATTGAGGTGTAACTGACATATAACATTGTGTAAGTTTAAGGTGTATATGTGATGATTTGATTCCATGATATATTACCAAAGAAGGGTTAGTTCACACCTCTGTCAACTCACATAATTACCATTTCCTTTTTGTGGTGAGAACATTTAAGATTTAGTCTCTTAGCAACTTTCAAATAGACATTACAATGTTAACTGTGGTCACCATGCTGGGCATTAGATCCCCAGCACCTAGTCATCATATAAGTGGAAGTTTGTACTTTTTGACTAACCTCTCCCTGTTTCCACCACCTTCCAGCTCCTGGCAATCATTATTTTCCTCTCTATGAGTTTGATGTTTTTGGATTCCACATATAAGTGAGATCATACAGTATTTGTTTCTCTCTCTGACATGTTTCACTTAGCATAGTGACCTCATATTTTCTCCATGTTGACACAAATGGCAGGATTTCATCTTTTTTAATAGCTTAATAATATTCCATTGTATACATAACTGCATTTTCTTTATCCATTCATCTTTGATGGACACTTAAGGCTTTTTCCATGTCTTGGCTATTATGAATAATGCTCAGTGGAGAAATGGACCTCTGGCAGCATCCTGCACAGCTGGATCATTCACATCCTTTCATTTTCCCTTGTGGGAGAAATCACGAGCAGAGGAGGTTTCTCTTGCTTTTCTTTTTTTTTTTACCTTAAAATTTTTACAGCACTCTTCTTTAAAAAATTAAAAAAAATTTTATTTTTGAGATAGAGAATGAGTGGGGGAGGAACAGAGAAAGAGAGAGAGAGAGAGAGAGAGAGAGAGAGAGAGACAAAGGCTTTGAATTGGGCTCTGTGCTGACAGGGGCTTGAACTCACAAACTGTCAGGTTTGTGATCGTGACCTGAGCTGAAGACAGATGCTTAACCTACTGAGCCACTCAGGTGCGGTGCCCCACTCTTCTTTTAAAGTTTATTTATTTATTTGGAGTGGGGGGATGGGAAAGAGTGTGTGCTAGCGCATGCACAGAGAAATAACAGAGAGGAAGAGAGAGAATCCCAAGCAGGCACAATGTTGTCAGCGCAGAGCCCAGTGTGGGGCTCCATTCCATGAACTGTGAGATCATGACCTGGGCTGAAACCAGGAGTTGGATGCCTGACTGAGCCACCCAGGTGCTCCACTTCTTTAATTTTAAGTGGGCTCCACACCCATTGTGCGGCTTGAACTCATGGCCCTGAGATTAAGAGTCATATCCTCTACTAACTGAGCCAATCCTGTGCCACTGGGGAGGGTCTTTTGGTACTGAGCTGTGCTGCCTTGGGCTACAAGTGCCATGGGAAAAGTCAGACTTCCTCTTACGCTCTCTAGTGTGCCTAGACTTTTTAATTTTTATTTATTTATTTTTTTGCTTCAGTGGTATGCTGGAATTTTGCTGCTGGGCTCCTAGTCTTCCACAAAGGCTCTGTCATCTGTGGGTGATTGCATAAGACCATCTTCTCCAGGGGCTCTAGTACTGTGACCAAGAGGGACTGGAGCAAGTTTGTGGACCACTGCAGGATCCGGAGCCAGAACTGAGATCTGTAGGCCTGTTCCTCAATGCATGGGTGGGCAAGACTCCTCATGGGTCTGTTGGCATGTGGTGCTGATTCCCACAGCTCCCACTAAGGAACTTTTTGTTCATGGATACATGTCAAATTGATCTGTTGAGTCACTTAAGACTCTCCTAGGAATGTCGATTCTGGTGTGGTTTTTTTTGAAAGCTTTCCAGGTGATTCTGATGAATACCTGTTTGCTCTAGTGCTTTACAGGTGATTCAGGGTTTACTTCTCAGTTGGTGAGGCTGACCAACATAAACTGTGAGAATAGAAGGGAGGGAGCTGTTCAGTAGGACACAGATTAGTTTATCTACTCTCCGTTTCTGCTTTGTATATAATTCTTCAATTTCTGAGGTTACCATATGGGCTGTTGCCTAACCTGTCAGTTGGCTCTTCTTGGGTTCAGACTCCCATTCCTGATTTAGCAGTCAGTTGTGACCAGGTTGGAAGGGTCATGAGGTATTACTGTACTTAGTACTACTTGTCTTTACGTTTGATTGCAGTGAAGAGGTAATACTGAGTGACTAAGGGAGAAGTTACCATAGATAGAGATTAGAAGAAGTCTTTCTGTGGAAGTAAAAATTAAATTGAAATCCCAAATGGTATGAAATTCTCAGGGAGAGAGATTTCCAGTAAGAGGGAATAAGTGGCTGAATTATAGTGAAGAATGTTGGAGAAGGAGATTAGGACTACATCATATAGATTCTTGTAGGTCTGGTTAAATGGGTTTTATTCTAATTATAATGGGAAATTGAAGTGGCCGGGAGAACTCAGAAAAAAGTCTGATTGGGCATTAAAATGTTTATGATAAACATTGAATGAAGAGTAGTGGTTTAAAAATAAAAAAAATCTTAGAATATTTTAAAATTCCATTGCTAATATGAATTTTAACATTAATGTATTCTAATCATCATTTTTTAATTCTTCCTAAATTTAAAAGTTATTTTTAAATAACTGACTTAAGACAATTTGTATTTTATAGACTTCTATGCAGTCTATTTACCCGTTTGTCCATCTGACATGGTAATAAATGGTTGGTTTGTACATATCAGTTGGTCAGGAAGTGTTTACTAACTATGCGGTAGTGTTTAAGAATTTTAGGAAGTAGAAGATCAGTACAACCCTGACACAAGTTCAGATGAGCCATGTGGTGGGGCTGCTGGGTTCTATTTAGTGAGTATGGCCGACATTTATTGAGTCTGTACTGTATGGAAAGTCTATACTGTGTGTCAGGCATCTGCACTTGCATTTCTCTTTTAATATCGCAGCCAATGAAAAAGCTGAGGCTTCAGTTATTCAAGGTCACAGCGTTGTGCTAGGGTTCCCACCAGCTCGATCCACACTCAGAGCTCTTAACTACCATTCCATATTCCCATACAAGGCTTTTAATAAATTTATATCTTAGACTATTAAACATATATGTTTATTTGAAAATAAGAAGTTAGGGAATCATTTAACTTATAAAACATTTTATTTTGTGGAGCTTCATTGTGTAAATTGACAAAAGCAAGATAATAAAAAAATCTCAAATATGTAAAGTTTTTATCCCTGCATGTTGTGTAAACTATATAGTGCACATGTTTCAATATTCTGTCTTGTAATTAAAACACATTTTCAAGCATAAGAACTTTCATTGGTTACCCATTGTCTATATGGAATACAAGTAACCTTTTTTTTTATATCTCGCAGTGTCTGTGGGGCAAGAATCCACGTGTGGCTTAGCTGGCTCCTCTGTCCTAGGGTCTCCAAGTAGCTTCCTTTTTTTTTTTTTTTTTTTTTTTTTAAAGTTTATTTATTTATTTTGAGAGAGAGAGACAGAGAGACAGAGAGAATCCCAAGCAGGCTCTGCACTGACAGTGTGTAGCCCGACACAGGGCTCTAACCCACGAACTGTGAGATCATAAACTGAGCTGAGATCAAGAAAGCGTCTCATGCTTAACCAACTAGCCACCCAGGCGCCCCTCCAAGCAAACTCCTTAATGTCAGCTTAAGGGGTTACTTATTCTAGCTCTTCCTTTCTCAACTATGCAAGCTTTTATTTCATGCAACTGAAAGGTCATTTCCACGTTTGCGCTTTTGTGCATAGCTTCCTTCTGTTTGGAAATACTCTGCCATCTTCTGCTTTTCTGGTTCAGCTTTTAAGACCTAAGTTAATTTATTTTTCTTCCCAGCATTTTTCCTTCATCTGAACTCTTAAATCTCTCATTAGGCACTGTATATATACCTTACCTTGTTTTATTTATCTATTTCCTCAGCTAGGTAAACCTCTTGATGGAAATGGCTGTCATTGATACCTTTTTATAGTTTGTGTTTTATACATACAAAGAGCTCAATAGCTGCTTGCTAGTGAAAAGATGGTAAAAAGCCATATATGCAATGTCAGTAATATTTTTATTGTTATTTATCTTAGTGTGTGTGTGTGTGTGTGTGTGTGTGTGTGTGTGTGTCAGACCGAGAGAGAGGCAGAAGGGGAGAGAGAATATCTAAAGATCCACGCTGAGTGTGGAGCGCAGTGTGGGGCTCGATCCCACAACCCTGGCATCACAACCTGAGCTGAAATCAAGAGTCAAACGCTTAAGTGAGCCACCCAGGTGCCTCAATAATGTTTTAAAATAAACATTTCGTTTTGTTCATCTTATCTCATTATAAATCTTAAGTTTAAAATCTAAAAATTTATATTTTTGTGGAAGATTTTAGTGTTTAATTTCATGAAGAAATGAAAGGTTGGAGCTCTAAAAGAGAAAAAAAGGTATGTGTCAGTCTGTATAAATAGCAAGAATATGATCATAGTAATTAATATTTTTAGTTTTTTTTTCTTTTCTTTCTTTTTCTGTTTTTAGTAGGCTCCACACCCAACATGAGGCTTGAACTCATGACCCTGAGATCAAGAGTTGCACGCTTCACTGACTAAGCCAGCCAGGTGCCCCAGTATTTTAAGTCTTTAGAAATGGATTGCCTTTGACACTTGATATATTTAGTTATCTGTACCCCCAAAATAATTTTCCTGAATACTTTATATTGATTTGAAAACATTCTTTATAAATTTGGCTTACATTTCTTTCTAAATTTGGAATGTACATAGAGAAAGCTTTTAAATTCAGCTTGTTTATGTTCTTCATTAGTGTTTTTTTACTTTCAACTCTATTTAAAAATTTTAAACTTTCTGTGAGGATTTGCTTCCTCATTTGCCACTTTATCTTTCTAGTCTTCAGTGTTTAGTTGAGGAGCACTGATTTCAGGAGAAACATTTATTGAAAGCAATTGAAATTAGCTATATTAAGAGTCTAGATGGAACTTAAGTTTACCTTGTTCACATTTTATGGGCCATGTCAAAAGAAAGCAGTTTGTAGGTGCAGTCCACACAATTTTCTGGGCATTATGGGCTCTTTTTAAATTATCTCTTTATATTTTTAATGTTGGGGCACATATTTTTTAGTACATTTTAGAAACATGGCTAGTTAGTCACCACTGATACTACATCTTTATAATGTATATATTTTCACATTATTTTCAGCCTTAAAATTATTATTATTATTATCATTATTATTATTTTCACAAGATTACATGACCATGCAGCTAGCTACTAGCACAGCCCTGTGGTGAGCAGCTAATCAATGTTTTCGTTCTAGGGCTCTGTTCACAAGACTTTTTTTCTCTGAGACAGGTAGTCTGTTATGCTACTGGATTGACATTCTCCACAACCTTTGGAAATTCACATGGATAAAATGGTATTGATTGCGGGCCATGAACGAATGTTTCTCCTAAGACAAAAAAACATTTAGTATTAGATACTGCCCACATTTTTAATACATTAAAACCAAGGATTGATACATTAGATATTTTTTTTCTCTCCTATTATATTTTTTGGGAAATGTTTGAGGAGGATTTAAGTATTTTCAGCAGTTTTAATTTTTGCCATATTTAAATATGTTTAGAGTCTAGACTCCTTTCTCAGCTCACCATTGCTGTACATTTGCTTCCTTCTCTTCCTTTCAGTCTGTCTAGAGACTGTTTCCAGGCAAAGATACTTTGTGTTCTAGTACTCTGCCCCCGTGTGGGGGGCAGTGGGGAAGAAAAGAAACTAGAACAGACTACCTTTTTCTAGATGCCCACTAAACAATGCGTTGACCAAGTACTCTCGAGATCTCGGTGACATCTTCCATGAGTCTAGGTGGCAGGGCATGGGTTTAGGACGAGTGTAGGCTTCCACTTAAACGGGGCCAGTAAGACCCTATTCTATGTATGTTGCCTGCTGACTCCTCTGTCTGTCACACAGATCTAGAGATGAGAATTTTCCCTAAATCCCAGCTTTGTCTAGTTAAAGGAGCTTTATCCCAGGAGAATGCATAATTTAGGTGTCATTCTACTTGCCAAACTGGTATTAATTTATTTAATATTTAAAAATTCAATATACCACTGAGAACTTTCATGGTTTCACTACCTATTTTATTACACATGACCATTGTTTTATTGTTTGGTGTAGCATTATAAATGCAAATTTGAGTTGATTTAGATTTTGGTACTCTATGTCCGTCCATAGATGTTTTCTAAGTTTATTTCGTTTTGCAGTTTGAAGTGCTATATTCCAAAGATGTTGAAGCCCTGAGAAAACAAACTGTATGCATGTGCATGTTTTAAATTTTTTAAAAAAGATTTTGTTTTTAATTAATCTGTACACCCAACGTGGGGCCTGAACTCATGACCCTGAGATCAAGAGTTGCATGCTCCCCTGATTGAGCCAGCTAAGGGCCCCTTTAATTTTTACATAGGAGTGAGTTTGAGTCCCAAGAAATGTGTGTAACACCTGAAGTATCCTTTACTAAGTCATCTTGTTAGGTATATATAACATGGTTTTTTTAAAACAATCATGTTTCGAATATAAAAACAAAATATGATTCCAACCAATATTATGTTAATTGAAAATAATTTTCATATATTTCCTTATTTAGTTTATTTATTTTGAGAGAGAGTACAAGAGAAGGGCAGAGAGAGAGGGAGAGAGAGACTCCCAAGCAGGCTCCGCACTGTTAGCATGGAGCCTGATGGTGGGCTTGAGCTCCTGAACTGAGATCATGACCTGGGCCAGAATCAAGAGTCAGACGCTCAACTGACTGAGTAACCCAGGTGCCCCTAATTTTCATTTATTTCAACTGTTAACTGCAAATGATGTGATAAACTGACCTAGCTTCTTTTTTTCTTCTTCTTTTTTTTTTTAACCTACCTCTTTCATTGATTATCAGGCAAAAATGTAGTAAGTAAATAAAGTGCCCCTATTTTAGTAATACAGAGTAAGTTAATATGTTTTATGGATGTCCTTGGTGTTAAACCAGGTACAGAAGATTAGAGACAGAGGGAAAGAGAGAAAGTTTCACAGTTTCTGATATAATGATTTTTCATTTTTATCATGCTTACGAACTTCTGTAAACTGGAGATTTGTGTAAATTGTCTGTTTTTTCTTTTTACCAGGGTGAAATCCACATCATGTAAAGTTAGCCATTTTAAAGTGTACATTTCTTTTTTCTTTTAATTTATTTTGAAAGAGAGATAAAATGTGAGCGGGGGAGGAGCAGAGAGAGAGGGAGGGAGAATCCCAAGCAGGCTCCACACTGTCAGTGCAGAGCCTGACATGGGGATTGATCTTACAAACCATGAGATTGTGACCTGAGCTGAAATCAAGAGTCGGACTAATCTACTGAGCCACCCAGGCACTCCTAAAGTGTACATTTCATCGGCATTTATTATATTCACAATATTGTGCAGCTACCAGCTGTATTGAGTTTCAAAACATTCTTACAACCCCAGAAGAAATCTATTAAGCAGTTAACCTATTAAGGCTATTAAGTTGCACCCCATTCTTGCCTACCTATAGCTGCTGTCAGTCACCTGTCTGCTTTCTGTCTCTGTGGATTTACCTATTTAGGGCATTTCATATAAATGGAATCATACAGTTTGTGACCTTTTGTGTCTGGCTTCTTTTACTTAGTATAATGTTTTCAAGGTTTATCCAAATTGTAGTATATATTGGTACTTCATTCCTTTTTTATGATTGAATAATATTTTTTTGTATGCACATACCACATTTTGTTAATCCAGTTATTGGTTGGTAGGCTTTTGAATTGTTTTCATCTTTTGGTGTTTGTCACTAGTGCTGTTATGGAGATTTGTGTACAAATATTTGTTGGAATATCTGTTTTTATTTCTTTTGGATGTTGTTGGAATTGCTGGATCATATGCTAATTCTATAGGAATTACTTAGGAACTGCCAAACTATTTTCCACACTGGCTGTACCATGTAATAGTCCCACCAGCAACATCCGAACATTCTAATTTCTCTACATCCTGTCAATCACTTGTTATTTTCTTTAGAAAAAAATTTTTTAACGTTTATTTTTGAGAGGGAGAGAGAGAGAGAGAGAGAGCGAGCGAGCTTGAGCACACAAACAGGGGAGGGGCAGAGAGAGAGGGAGACACAAGATCTGAGGCAGGCTCCATGCTCCGAACTGTCAGCACAGAGTTGGATGTGGGGCTCTAACTCATGAATTACGAGATCATGACCTGAGCCAAGGTCGGAGGCTTAACCGACTGAACCACCCAGGTGCCCCTTTTTCTTTTTTTAAAGTAAGCTCTGTGCCCAACATGAGGCTTAAATTTATGATCCTGAGATTAAGGGTTGCATATTCTATTGACTAAACCAGGCCCCAGGTGCCTTTTCCTTCTCCTTTTCCTTTTTGTTTTCCTTTTCCTTTCCTTTCCTTCTTTCATAGCCATCCTAACTAGCGTGAAATGGTATGGCAGTGTAGATTGATTAGCATTTCATAATCACTAATGATATTGAACATCTTTTCATGTGTGTATTGGCCATGTGTATACCTTATTTGGAGGAATGTTTATTCAGGTCTTTTGCACATTTTTAAATTGGGTTGCTTGTCCTTTTGTTGTTGAGTTGTAAGAGTTCTGTATATATTCTAGGTATTAATTCTCTATCAGATATATGAGTTGCAAGTATTTTCTCCTTTACGGTTGTCTTTTCAACTTCTTGACAATATCATTTCATGTGTAGAACTTTTTTATTTTGATGAAGTCCACTTTTACCTATTTTTTCTTTTGTTTGCTCGTACTTTTTAAAGTCATTTTGTTTATTTTTCATCTCATTTCATTTCATTCCATTTGAGAGAGAGAGGAAGAATGCATGCATGTGTCGGGGAGAGGGATTGAGGGAGAGAGAGAATCTTAAACAAGCTCCACATTCAGCATGGACCCTGTGCAGGGCTCGATCCCACAACTCTGGGATTGTGACTTGAGCCAAAATCAAGAGTTGGACACTTAACCAACTCAGCCACCCAGTCGCCCCTGTTTGCTTGTACTTTTGATAGTATGTCTAATAAGAAACACTTAGCTGGGGCGCCTGGGTGGCTCAGTCAATCAAGTGTCCAACTTCGGCTCAGGTCATGAACTCACGGTTCATGGGTTCGAGCCCCATGTTGGGTGGGCTCTGTGCTGATAGCTCAGAGCCTGGAGCCTGCTTTGGATTCTGTGTTTCCCTCTATCTCTGGCTCATGATGTGTCTTTCTTTGTCTCTTAAAAATAAAAATAAACGTTAAAAAAAAACCACCCAAATTGTTAGCAAATGCAAGGTCGTGATGATTTGCCCCTGTTTTTATTCTGAGAGTGTTATAGTTTTAGCTGTTACATTTAGGTTATTGGTTCATTTTGAGATAAATTTTGTATATAGGGTGAGGGTAGGGTTCCAGCTTTATTCTTTTGTTTTTCTTTTCTAAAAATTAATTTATTCTTTTACATTCAAGTGTAATAACATGCAGCGCTATATTTAATTTCAGGTGTGCAATATAATGATTGCACAGTTCTGTACATTACCCACTGATCATCACAGTAAGTGTGCTCTTGATCCCCTTTACCTCTTTCACCTGTATCCCCTCTGGTAACTGCCAGTTTGTTCTCTATATTTAAAAGGGGTTTTTGTTGTTGTTGTTGTTGTTGTTGTTTGTTTGTTTTTTCTTTTTTTGGTGTGTGTGTATCTCTTGTTCATTTGTTTTGTTTCTTAAATTCCACTTATGAGTGAAATCATATGGTATTGTCTTTCTATGACTGACTTATTTCACTTAGCATTATACCCTCTAGATCCATCCATGTTTTAGCAAAAGGCAAGATTTCATTCTTTTTTATGGATGGGTAATATTCTATTGTATGTATGCCACATCTTTTTTATACTTTATTTTTAAAATTTTATTTTTATTTATTTATTAAAAAAATTTTTTTTCAACGTTTTATTATATATATATTTTTTTTGGGACAGAGAGAGACAGAGCATGAACGGGGGAGGGGCAGAGAGAGAGGGAGACACAGAATCGGAAACAGGCTCCAGGCTCTGAGCCATCAGCCCAGAGCCTGATGCGGGGCTCGAACTCCCGGACCGCGAGATCGTGACCTGGCTGAAGTCGGACGCTTAACCGACTGCGCCACCCAGGCGCCCCTAAAATTTTATTTTTAAAAATTTACATCCAAATTAGTTAGCAGGTAGTGAAACAATGAATTCAGGAGTGGATTCCTTAGTGCCCCGTACCCATTTAGCCCATCCCCCCTCCCACAACCCCTCCCGTAACCTTCAGTTTGTTCTCCATATTTATGAGTCTCTTCTGTTTTGTCCCCCTCCCTGTTTTTATATTATTTTTGTTTCCCTTCCCTTATGTTCGTCTGTTTTGTCTCTTACAAAGTCCTCGTAGGAGTGAAGTCATGTGATTTTTGTGTTTCTCTGACTGAGTAATTTCACTTAGCATAATACCCTCCAGTTCCATCCAGGTAGTTGCAAATGGCAAGATTTCATTCTTTTTGATTGCCGAGTAATACTCCATTGTGTATATATACCACATCTTCTTTATCCATTCATCCGTTGCTGGACATTTGGGCTCTTTCCATACTTTGGCTATGGTTGATAGTGCTGCTATAAACATGGGGGTGCATGTGTCCCTTCAAAACAGAACACCTGTATCCCGTGGATAAATGCCTAGTAGTGCAATGCTGGGTCGTAGGGTAGTTCTATTTTTAGTTTTTTGAGGAACCTCCATACTGTTTTCCAGAGTGGCTGCACCAGCTTGCATTCCCATATTCTTTTGCATGTGGATGTCCAGTTGTCTCAGCACCGTTTGTTGAAGAGTTTCTTCTTTTGCCATTGAATTGGCTATACATGTTTGGGTTTATTGCTGGATTTTCTTTTCTATTCTGTAGATGTTTGGACATATTTCTGGACTTTGAGTTCTATTCCATTGGTCTGTCCTTATGCCAGTACCACACTATTTTGATCACTTTAGTTTTGTAGTAAGGTTTGAAATTGGGAATTGTGAGTCTTCTACCTTTGTTCTTTTTCAAGATTATTTTGGCTATTCAGGGCCCTTGGAAATTCCAAATGAATTTGAGGATCAGCTTTTCCATTTCTGCAAAAAAGAGAGTTGAGATTTTAATAGAGATTTCACTGGATCCTTTGATCACTTTGGGGATTATTGCCGTTTTAACAGTATTAAGTCTTTCGACTCATAAACACAGGATTTTTTTTTTCATTTATTAGATCTTTATTTCAGTAATATTTATAGTTTTTTGTGTATATGTCTTACATACACTTGGTTAAATTTATAGCTAAGTATTCTTTTTGATTCTATCATACATAGACTTGTTTTCTTAGTTTCTTTTTTGGGTTGGTCCTCACTAATACATAGAAATACAGTTGAGTTTTGTTTGATCTTCTTACAACACTGCTAAATTCCTTTATTTGCTCTAATAGTTTTAATTAGATGTTTTAAATAGTTTTAAATAAATGTGGGTTCTTTAGAATTTTTTTTTTCTTTAGAACTTTTTAATGTAAGTCATCTGTGAATAGGGAGAGTTTGTATCTTCCTTTCCAATTTGGATGCCTTTTATTTCTTTTTCGTGCCTAATTACTTTGGGTAGAAGTGGCAAAAGTGGGCATTCCTGTCTTATTCTTAATTTTAGGGGGAAAACTTTCACTTTTTGCTGTTGAGTATGATATTAGCTATGGGTTTTCTCCCAAATGTCCCTTTCTTAGTTTAAGGAAGTTTCCTTTTATTCCAAGTCTGTATTTTTCACAAAAGGGTGTTGGATTTCGTGAAATGCTTTCTCTGTGTCAATTGAAATGATCATGTGCTGTGTTTCCTTTCGTTTAATAATGTGGTCTGTTGCATTGTTTAGTTACATATATTGAACTGCCCTTGCACTCCTGAGATAAATTCTACTGGTTGAGTATAATCCTTTTACTGTGTTGCTGGATTTCATTTGCTGGTATCTCACTGAGGGTTTCTCCATCTGTATTCATAAAGAATATTGGTTTGTAGTTTTCTTGTGATGTCTTTGTCTGGCTTTGTTATCAGGGTGGCGCAGTAGAGTGAGTTAGGAAGTGGTCCCTGCTCTTCTGTTTTTTGGAGGACTTTGAGAAGGATTGCATTAATTCTATTCTATATGTTTGGTAGGATTCAGCAGTAAAGCCTTCTGGTCCTGGACTTTTCTTTGTTGGGAGGTTGCTGACTCAGTCTCTTTACTTGTTATACATATGTTGAAATTTTCTATTCTTTAGTCAATTTGGATAGTTTGTGTGTTTCTAGGAATTTATCCATTTCATCTAGGTTGTCTCATTTGTTGGTGTGCAGTTGTTCATAGTGTTCCCTTATAACCTTTTTTATTTCTGTAAGGTCATTAGTGTTGTCTTCTTTAAATTAGTTTTTAAATAAAGCTTTCATTTTTGTCTTGTTAGATTATTTCGTGATTTGGTATGTTTCTCTAATGCAGTTCAGTTTGTTTCACACACATTAAAAGATGGAGGAATAGGAAACATGACAAATATCACCTCCAAAAGTAGCTGTGTACTGGCATTACTGTACGTCATTTCAAGGAGAGTTAGGGTTAGGTTCATTATACTCCCAGACCACATCCCAGGTATACCAGTTAGAGAAACATTTGAGTGAAAGATTATTAACAAAAAAATGTACCACACACCTAATCCTAATTTTGTATGGTGCTATTACTAGTTTGTATTTTTCTGAATCTGGTGGTAAGACTTTTTTGATTCAATTTTATATTATTGAATCTTCCTCATGCTTGGTTTTAGTGGCATTTCAAAACAGAAAGTTTATTTTTTTAAACATTTTTCTGCATAAATATGCCTGTCTTATGTTTATACCCAAGAAAGAAGGGTCTACAATCTTTATAATTTAACAGAATATCTCATAATTTGCAGGCTGTTGTTAGCATCCATGTGAATGTATCAATGTGTAAGTTAATCTGAAAATGTAAAAAAGGCAAAATTTTTAGGTGGGGTTTGAGAGAGGTAAACTTTTCCTGGCTAGTTAGTGGGTGACTGTATGAAATAACTTTCAACCTGAAACATTGCTTCAGATTGGACAAGGTATTAATGGTGGCAATAATGGTGGTGTTTTGCTCATGTAGTTACAGTATTTTTTTACTTGATCTCTATGGAATTATAGTGCATCCTGAGTGTGAATGAGAACTATGTATGCTGTTTCATCAAGAAAGATGTCAACAGGGGCGCTTGGGTGGCTCAGTCGGTTCAGCGTCCAACTTCAGCTCAGGTCATGATCTCACGGTCAGTGAGTTCTAGCCCCGTGTCGGGCTCTGTGCCTGGAGCCTGCTTCAGATTCTAGGTCTCCTATCTCTGCCCCTCCCCCGCTCATGCTCTGTCTCTCTCTGTCTCAAAAATAAAATAAAATAAAATAAAGATGTCAACAGACAGTGACCCTAAGACTCATTAGGAAGCCAGGATGTGACAGTGCCTAGCATTGAATGGGTATTTAATAAAATGTTTGATTAAGTGGATGAATCAACGAAACAAACGTAACTATAAAACTGCTTGAGTAGTTGTCTGAAATAGGACAGAGGCTGAGATCAATTAAACCAACATTAGCTCTTTTAAACTAGCCACATTTTGAAGTGTAGTGAGTAAAAGTGTTTTGAGCACCCAGGAACAGAATTGTTCCTCTGTTTGGAGAGATGGCTATTGAAAATTATGAAAAAGAAAAGCTTGTGTTATTCTTATTACAGAAGTAGTTCAGATACCTTAAAGAAATTTTAGAAAATATAAGTAAATGTAAAATTGAAATAAATCATCTCTTATCCTAAAATAACTTCATTTCACATATATATATGGCTTTGTAACCTGATAGATTCACTTAACTGGAAGTTCAACATATGTAACTTTCTGTTAAAATATTGGAGATTAGGAATCCTGCCAGAAAGTTTCCTGTGTGATTAATACAGTCTTAAATGACTAACTGGATGTAGTAACTAGCCTTTTCTGTATAATAATATTGAATTGTTTATAACATTTCCCTAAAATAAACATTATTATTCTTATTTTTAAAAATGTATTTATTTTAAGAGAGAGAGAAGGGGGCAAAGAGAGAGAGAGAGAGAGAGAGAGAGAGAGAGAGAGAGAGAATCCCAAGTAGTGTCTCTACTGCTGATGCAGAACCTGACACAGGGCTTGAATTGATGAACCATGAAGATCATGACCTGAGCCAGAATCAAGAGTCAGAGGCTTAATTGTCTGAGCCACCCAAGTGACCCTAAAATAAACATTATTAATGAATATTAATAAAAATATAGTATGTACATATGATCAAATCAAAATGTTTGGTATTTTAAATTTTTTAGTAGTTTAATCAACTACGTATCTCCACCCTTTTAAAGTTTTGTTTTATAGGGGCGCCTGGGTGGCTCAGTTGGTTAAGTGTCTGACTCTTGATTTCAGTTCAGGTCATGATCTCAAGGTTTATGAGTTTGAGCCCCACATTGGGCTCCATGCTGACAGCTCAGAGCCTGGAGCCTGCTTCGGATTCTGTGTCTCCCTAGCTTTCTGCCCCTCCCCTGTTCATGCTCTGTCTCTCTCTCTCAAAAATAAATAAACGTTAAAAATTTTTTAAAAATTTTCTTTCATAAATAATATGCTGTAACCTGAAACAGTACTGTAGTGTTTTCTAGCTTTTGAGAATAGGTTAAAAACGAAGAATGGAAATGTCCTCGTTAGAGAGAAGATGTATTTATATCTAAAATTCTATCTATAATGGACAACATTGACAATAAAATTAAGATGAAAACAAAAAACACAAATAGATGTTGATTGTGAAATAAAACAGTTTATATGTCAGGAATTTGGGGGAGAGTATGGAGTTGAAATTCAGGGATATGAAGTGTGGAAGGTAGTTTTGGTATCAAGGAGATAAAAAGTAAGAGAAGGAGGCCTCCTTTGTAATTAATCTGAGGCACTTCTTCGAAGATTTATCACTGTACAATTTGGTCACTGACAGAACACTCTGCAGTTGAATCACTGACAGAACAAATAACTAGGTTTGCTACCAGGAGAAGGAAATTTGCTAATACTACTAGGAGTTGTAGGCAGTGCAAAATTCAGAGACTTCCAGGTTAGAAGATGAACATGAAAGCTCCTGAGCAGAGTTGTTAATCCCAGGGTAGAAGCTCTTTGTAGTCCGCCCCACTTAGGTGTAGGCAGCCCTGGGTCCCTTGGTGTTAACTGAAGCCAGAAGGATCTCAGGTCTGCGGATGCATCCTTTTGCCAAGAGAGGCAGAACCAGGTACTAGGATCACTTTGCAAGATGAGATATTTGGAATTATTTAAATGATGTGAGATGGTTTCATGGGCTGGGGGAAGCTATTTAAGGTTTATAGGAAAAAATAAAATAATCTTTAGTGAAGTGCTGTTATGTGGCTTGATACTTTCATATATATTCTGATTCAGTCTTTTTGGGTTAGGTTTTGGGGGAGTCTGATTTTTTATTAAGCACACCAGCTGATTTCTTGAATGTGGTTCTTGAACCACAGATTGAGTTACACAGGTAGGACTCCTGACTCTTGGTTGGGACTTGTAAATTTTGATTCCTGTTGTCTGAGCTTCCTGGTCATTCCCCCATTCTTCTGAGGCCTCAGATGGCTCTCCAAGATAATATATGAGAACAGAGGTCAGAACAGTAATGTCATTGTAACTATTTTCAGAACTCTTCAATTACATAAATGTCACCTCAAAATTTAAAAATTTTCCACTGGACACTAACATTAAAAATTTATAAAATTTTATTAAAAGATTATATTTCTATTAAAAATAGTTACTATTAATTGATGACCAACTGATGGAGACCTATTAACTTCTTTTACATAGCAATTTTCATTTAATGAAGTTACATCAGTAACTACAAAACAATTTAGTATTCATTATTGTTTCCATGTTCCTTTATAGAATGAAGTCCTCTATTATTCTATATTTATACAAAGCTTTTTTTCTATCATAAAAATGCTTCATTATATAGAAAACTTTAGACTATATAGAGGTGACCAAAGTATCTAAAATTTGACACCCCAAAATAACCATTGACCGAAATGATTTATACCATTGTACAAATGTTGCAGCATCTATTAGGTTGTTTTTGCCTAAATATGTTATTCTTTCCTAAGGTATTTAACTTAAAAAAATTGAGAAAAGAAATTTTTTTTTTTAACTTAAAGTTTATTCATTTATTTTGAGAGAGTGAGCACATGTACACACAAGTGGGGGAGGGGTAGAGAGAGAGAGGCGAGGAGAGAGAGAGAATCCCAAGTAGGCTCTACACTGCCAGCGTGGAGCTCAACATGGGGCTCAACGTGGGGCTCGAACCCACAAACTGAGATCATGACCTGAGCCAGAGTCAGATGCTTAACTGACTGAACCACCCAGGCACCCTGAGGAAAGAAATTTTTAATAAATTTTAACTAAAATATGTGTGAGATCCTTGAAATCCGTAAAGAACTGGCATCAAGTGATTTAGCTTTCTCTGGGATGTGAATATCAGGGCTAGTTTTAATGGCAAACACTCATTAAACAATTTCTTTTTATAGTTTTATACCTTTATTTGACAATCAGCAGTTCTCATCCACATTAACAGTCTGTAGATTTTTGAAAGTGGTGACAGGTACATAGGTAACCAGTGTATAGAGCCTGTTTGGTGTATCTTCATCCTCGTTATGTTTTCTGGACAACTGCACACGGATATGGTATGGAATATTCCTTATTCCTTTGGCCCAAACAGCTTTGTTGAGCCTGGTGTCAATGCGCACATCTGGGGTTCCCATCTCCTTCATAGCAAATATCCGGATCTCTTTGAGTGCCTGAGGAGCATGCTTCTTGAAACTCACTCCATGGATGCGCTTGTGAATGTTGATTGTGTATTCTCTGGTCGCTACCTCGTTGATGGAGAATGACTCTTCTTCTCTCCACCCTTCTTTGCAGGAGCCATTCTGCTGGGCCTGGGTTGGAAAGGAAGCTCATTAAACTATTTCTTTCTTTTTTTTTTTTAATTTTTAATGTTCATTTCTGAGACAGAGAGAGACAGAGCATGAGCGGGGGAGGGCAGAGAGAGAGGGAGACACAGAATCCGAAGCAGGCTCCAGGCTCTGAGTTGTCAGCACAGAGCCTGACGCAGGGCTCGAACTCACAAACCGTGAGATCATAACCTGAGCTGAAGTCAGTCGCTCAACTGACTGAGCCACCCAGGCACCCCTCATTAAACTATTTCTTAATGGCAAAAGTAATAAGTACCACCTGTTAGCCAAAAGAAGTGTGTCTATTTGGAACTCTAAAAATCACCAAATAACTGGTAGTAGTAACTAACACTAGCTGGTGAGCGGTAAGTTTGTAAAATTCTTTTCATCTTAAAATAAGTCACCATTTAAGCATGGGGAATATGTAGAGTGTCTTCTGTATAAAACTGGGATACACTGTATACAGTATATTCTGGGGATAAAGTGATGGTTACTGGGGATAAAGGGATGGTTTTAGGAAGGAGGAGCAAATTGCATGTAGACTTATGAGGATTTAAAAAATTTTTCTCACTTTCAAAAAGAGATTAGGCCAGTCGAGTTTGTGTTTGTTTAGTACTTTAGGAAACATTTGGCTTTTTAAGGAAATACATGTTTTTGTATGTGTTATTCCACTTAATGCTAAGCCACCCTGTGTAAGGTACTTAGTGTTTTATACTTATTTTTATAGATGAAAAAAATGAAACTCAAAGTTTTTTATCCAGGTCACAAACTCAGATATTTTTGGCTTTGTTTCCATTTCTTTCGCTCACGTTTACCATTCTCTGATTTCCAAAGTTCTTCTTCTTTTTTAAAAAATATTTATTTATTTTTGAGAGGCAGAGACACAGAGCTTGAGCAGGGGAGGGGCAGAGAGAGAGGGAGACACAGAATCCAAAGCAGGCTCCAGGCTCCGAGCTATCAGCACAGAGCCTGACTCTGGGCCCGAACTCATGAACTGTGAGATTATGACCTGAGCTGAGGTCAGACGCTTAACTGACCGAGCCACCCAGGCACCCCTCCAAAGTTCTTTTTAACTCAAATTCTGTGGTTTTACACAACTGGGGAGGATAGTGTAATGAATTCCCATTTACCTGTCCCAGGACTACAAAATTATTAGCTCATTGCCAGTTTGTTTCACCTGTATCCCCTTGCATCTGCCCTCCCATATTATTTTTACCTCCGTATTATTATGATTTTAAAGTTTATTTATTTTAAGAGAAGGGGGAGGGGCTAAGAGGGAGAAAGAATCGCAAGCAGGCTCTGTGCTGTCAGTGTGGAGCCTGATGTGGGCTCAACTCCACAAACTAATGACATCATGACCTGAGCCAAAATCAAGAGTTGGACACTTGACTGACTGAGCCACCCAGGCGCCCAGTCACAATTTTTTTTTAAACTGTTTTTAAGTTGCAATTCAAATAAGGCTCATATGTTGCAAGTGGTTAATATGTCTCATAAGTATTTAAAAAATATTACTATTAAAAAATATTTCTTTAGAGCAGTTTTAGGATCACAGCAAAATTGAATAGAAGAGGTAGAGATTTACCATATTTGATGTCTGTTTGTTCAGCCACCATTTGTTGAAAAGACTCTTCTTAATTTTATTGACTCCTTTCTTTTGTCAAAGATCAGATGACTATATTTCCAGGTGTCTATTTTTGGGCTCTCTATTCTGATCCATTGCTGTATTTGTTTTTTAGCCAATATCATTTTGTCTTGACTACTGTAGCTTTATAGTAAGTCTTAATGTTGGGTAGCAGCAGTTGTCCTCCAACTTTGTTCTCCTTCAATATTATGTTGGCTTTTCTTGGTCTTTTGCCTCTCCATGAAATAAATATTCAGAATGAGTTTGTTGATACCCACAAAGTAACTTGCTGGGCTTTTGATTGGGATGCATTGAATCTGTAGATTAAATTGGGAAGAACTGACATCTTGTTAATGTTGAGTCTTACTATCCATGAACATGGAATATGTTTCCATTCATTTATTTAGTTCTATGGTTTCATTTATCAGAATTTGCAGTTTATTTCATGTAGGTTTTATACAGTTTTGTTAGTTTCATACCCAAGTATGAAACTTTTTTTTTTTTTTTGGTATTAATATAAATGTTACTGTGTTTTCATTTCAAATTCCACTTCTTCATTGCTGGTATATAGAAAAGCAGTTGACTTTTGTATTTTAACCTGTGTTCTGCAACCTTGCTATACTTGCTCATTTATTTCAGGAGTTGTTACTGATTCTTGTGGATTTTTTTACATAGATGATCATGTCATTTGCTTAGATGGACAGTTTTTATTCTTTTTTTTTCCCGATCTGTATACCTTTTCTTTTCTTGTCTTTTCCAGTTTAATGTCAAAGAGCTGGGGTACCTGGGTGGCTCAATTGGTTGAGCGTTGAACTTTGGCTTAGGTCATGCATGATCTTATAGTTCATGACTTCGAGTCCCACGTTAAATTCTGTGCTGATAGTGTGGAGTCTGCTTCCAATTTTCTGTCTCCTTCCCTCTCTGCCCCTCCCATGCTTGGACTCTCTCTCTCAAAAATAAATAAATGTTAAAAAAAAGAGAAAGAAAGAAAGAAAAGATGTGATGAGGAGACCTTTTTGCCTCCTTCCTTATATTATGTCTTTTTAAATCTACACATTCCCTTTCCATCTCACTCTGTTTTTTCTTTTTTTTTTTCCTTGCAATTTTGTTTTGTTGTTGAAGAAACTGGGTCTTTTCTTTTTTAGAGATTCTTGCAGCCTGGATCTTTGTAACTCCATCTCTGGGATGGTGTTCAACATGTTTTTCTGTCACATTTATTTTATAAAAATTGTTAATGAGATCTAGAGCAGCATTGTCTAGTATAAATAAAAAGAAAGCCATAAATTTGAGCCACATATTGATAATTTGAATTCTTTCTGGTATCCACTTTAAAAACATAAAACAGGAGAAATTGGTTATTTATTTATTTGTTTATTTATTTATTTTAATGTTTTCATTTATTTTTGAGACAGAGACAGTGTGAGCAGGGAGGGGCAGAGAGAGAGGGAGACACAGAATCCGAAGTAGGTGCCAGGTTTTCAGCTGTCAGCACAGAGCCCGACGCGAGGCTCGAACTCACAGATTATGAGATCATGACCCGAGCTGAAGTCAGACGCTTAACTGACTGAGCCAGTCAGGCGCCCTGAGAAATTGGTTTTAATATATTTTATTCCACTTACTATATCCAGAATATTATTTCAACATGAAGCCAGCATAACTATTGATGTATTTTACATTTTTTGTACTAAATCTTAGAAATCTGGTGTATATTTTACACATATCACATCTCAATTAGAATTTGCTACAATTGCAAGTGCCTAGTAGCCACATGGGGCTAGTGACTCCTGTAGTGAACAACACAGATTTAGGGACTAGATCAGATTTAGGGTTTTTGTTTTTGTTTTTGTCAGACAGTAGGGAATTGCCTGATTGTCTCTCTTTGGTGATACCGGTAGCCATTCGTGATCACTGTTTAGATCTAATAATTTATTAGGACTTGTGAAGTGGTGACAGTTTTTAATCACTCTATCCTCATTTATTATCTATAATATTTCTCTAAGAGGATATTTCCTGTCCTCAATCTAGTTACTTGAAGGAACAGTTCATTTAGAAAAAGTGGGATAAGTAATGCTTGATCCTTTTCCTTTATTTACCAGTTATCAAAATAATGAATTGGTTCCTTAGCATTAGGATAAAAGGTACCTTTGGATACAGGTGACCAGCAAAAAAAAATTTTTCAAGTGTCATTGTGAACTCATAGACTTAAAAGATACTCAATTTGTCCCATCTTTAGTCAGTTGGAGTCTCTTTAAGCTGACTCTTGCGTCCTCTAGACATGGCCCTAATAGTCGGTGATAACTTTCTTGCATTGTGGTGTATTAGTCTGTATTATCTAGAAAAACATAACCAAAAGGATATATGCATATATATAGAAAGAGATTTATTATAATAAATTCGCTTATGAAATTTAGAGGCTCACAAGTTTCAAGATCTGTGTTTAGCATCTGGAGGCCCAGGAGAGCTAGTGGTGTATGTAGTTCCGGTCCAGCTCAAGACTCAGGAAGAGCCAGTGTTTTTTTGGTTTTAGTCTGAAGGAAGGAAGAAAACCAGTGTACCAGCCTGAAGTCTGTCAGGCAGGACGAATTCCATCTTACTTGTGAGGGTGTCAGCTTTTTTGTTCATTCTGGCCTTCAAATGATTGGATAGGGCTCCCCACATCAGGGAGGGCAATTTGCTTTACTTAGTCTACAATTTCAAATGTTAATCTCATTCAGAAACATCCTGACAGACAAACCCAGAATAGTATTTGAACAAATGTCTGGGCATCCTGGCAGTCAAGGAGTCATATAAAATTAACCATCATATCTGGGATAAGATGTTCCAGGCTCATTTTACATTTCCTGCCCCAGATGTAGAATCTGCCATTTTTTCCAAAGAACCTCAGTCTTTACTGTCTTAAAGTCAAAGTGTCAAAGTCTTATAAATAATGCTGGCAATTAATAAATGAACTCTGGTGATTCTTTTGATGATGAAAACACATTAAGATTCATAAATTTAAAAGCTTTATGTTAAAAGGCTTTGTTGTAGGATTTTTATCAAGGTGTAATTTTTTTGGGCACCTGGGTGGCTCAATCTGTTGGGTGTCTGACTTGATTTCAGCTCATGTCATGATCCCAGGGTTGTGGGATCAAGCCCTGTGTCTAGCTCCACGCTGAGCTTGGAACCTGCTTGGGATTTTCTGTCCCTCTCCCTCTGTCCCTCTTCCCTGCTCATGCTCATTCTCTCTCACAAAATAAATAAATAAACATTAAAAAAAAGTTGTAATTTCTTTTTTTTTTATTTTTATAAATTTTTTTTTTAAAGTTTATTTATTTTTGGGACAGAGAGAGACAGAGCATGAACGGGGCAGGGGCAGAGAGAGAGGGAGACACAGAATCGGAAACAGGCTCCAGGCTCTGAGCAGTCAGCCCAGAGCCTGACGCGGGGCTCGAACTCACGGACAGCGAGATCGTGACCTGGCTGAAGTCGGACGCTTAACCGACTGCGCCATCCAGGCGCCCCAAAAGTTGTAATTTCTTAAGCATCATTAAATTGTCTTATATATTTCTTTTGGTGTATTTCTTTTCTTACTTTTGGGAATGAGGTCTTGGTATCTGCTCTGTCTCTCCTATGTTGATCTTTTTCTTTCTTTCTCTCTCTCTCTCTCTCTCTCTCTCTCTCTCTCTCTTTTTTTTTTTTTTTTTGTGAGCTATACACCCAATGTAGGGCTTAAACTCATGACCCTGAGATCAAGAGTTGCATTCTCTGCTGACTGAGCCAGACAGGTACCCCCTATGTTGATCTTTTTTAAGTTTCTGATAGAACACTCAAGAAGAGCATAGAATGAAAGCTGATAACCTAGAGCTATACCTAGTAAAATGTATACAAGTGATTGGTAAGTATCTTTAAGCATGAATCTAAATAATTCTACCTCTTAGTATATTATAATAACCTAGAATTATAGACATAATTGAGTTTACCCTCTTCATTTTATAGAAAAGGAAACTGAAACCTAGATCTGTGGAAATGTTAGTACTTTAACCTGGATCACTTGCTTCTTAGAGTAGGTACTGTGCTGAGTAGGACAGCTTCACAGCTCAGAGACAGACCAGCGTGGCCAAGAATCTTGGCATTGCCCTTTACTGGCTATATGAACTTGAGGAAACTCTGGTGTTCTTGTTTGTTTGTAAGCTAAAAATAATAGTGACTGTGTCATAGGATTGCTATGACAGTTAACCAAGAATAACATTTTAAGGAACCCAGTACTGTGCCTGTCACATTGTAGGTACACTAAATTCTGGCTGTTCCTCTACTCCCATTTTGTAGTTCTTTCTGCCTTATTACCTCCTTTTGAATTAAACATCAAGTATATCTAAAGTAGCTGAAAACAGTGTTTTTGTTGTATTTTTTTTTACAGTGTTTGTAGTTTATTTAATAGATTTTTTTCTTTAGTAGAATAAAAAAAGTTTATTCTGGCCTTCTGAATTTTTCTGGATGACAGTTACTGAAGTTCATGTTGAGAAGATTTTACTTTTCATTTGGAAGTACTTATCCAAAACAACTTTTGTTGTTATACCCCCATTTATCATAATTATTGAATATTAAACACAAATGTTTTAAATAATACTTTGTGTCATTCAGGTAGAATGTGATCATGTTCATGCTTGTATTCTGCTGCAGCAAACAGGACAGTTCAGAATGACTATAATTAATAGGTGTTTAAGAGTTGCTTTGATGTCCTTAGATGAAAGCTTTGCTACCATTACCAAATGCTAGTATTTTAAATTATCACTCTCCTTTTTAACATGAACTATTGATGGGGCGCCGGGCTGGCTGGGTCAGTGGAGCATGTGACTCTTGATCTTGGGGTTGTGAGTTCCAGCCCCACGTTGGGTGTAGAGATTACTTACAAATAAAATCTTTAAGGGACGCCTGGGTGGCTCAATTGGTTAAGTATGTGAATCTTGATTTTGAGGTCATGATCTCATGGTTCATGAGTTCAAGCTCTATGTAGGGCTTTGTGCTGGCAGCCTGGAGCTTGCTTGGGATTCTTTGTCTCCCTCTCTCTCTACCCCTCCCCCGTTTGTTATCTCTTTCTGTCAAAAATAAACATTAAAAAAAATCTTAAAAAACTAGTATGAACTATTGGCTTGAGTTCTATAGAACCATGTACAGGATTGTTAATGTCTAATACATGTTTAATTTGAATGTGTAGAGAAAAATCTTAGAAACTATCTTCCAAAAAATGCCCTCTCATTCATGTTGGTTGCCATCTATTCCAAAAGCATGCTTAAAAAAATGTTGACTTTCCCATGACAGCAAAGATAACTTACTTTGTTGGGAGGTTTAAACATATGATTGCTAATGCCTAAGGTTCTATTTCATAAAGTGAGTGAATTGATGTATTTGAGGTGTTGGAGATTTCAGATTGGGAGACATAGAGACCTTTTTTTTTTTTTTTTTTTTAAGGCAATGATAGCTGCTTTCAGCTGTTCTTGGAGCGGTTTTCATTTGCCGTCTCCATTTTCTTGTAACTTCTCTGGTCTTTCACTACTTGTAATTTAATGTTTACCCCCAAATACTGAAAACTAATTGCCCTAGGGTTACTGATTTCTCATACTCACCAAATACATTGACTAGCATTTTCTCTGTTCTCATTGTGCTCATTCATTACAGTGCATCAAATTCTGTTTACATCGAAAATTTTAACTCTTTGCTTTCACTGTACTGTATTTTCCCTCTGTGTCTTGAGCTGCACCCCATTTTTCTTTCTCCCTGGCTCAACTTCTTACTTGCATGCTCAAGTGTCTGTATCCAAAGACTTATGTTTTTAGCAGTTGTGCTGTCATCAGTAGTTTGTGCATATTAAGATTGCTCAGCCATTCTCATCTTTCACCACTAATTAAATGGCTCTGAAATATACGTTTCTGTCATTCATGCTTTTTTTTGCACTTAAGGCTCTTACTCTTTACCAGCTAGACATCTTACCTAGTTGTCTTTCTGCCTCCTAAAACTTTCAGTGTGTCCAAGTCAAAGTCTTCATCTTAGAAAAGACTTCGTGGTCTTCCTTAATTGTCATTGGTATTGGTACTCTTGTTTTTCCTGTCCCCAACATAGTCATCATTGGCTCACTCACCCCCTCCAATTTATTTTGATACAGAGGTCTACCAATTCTGATTTTGGGAAATGCTGGCTTATAGAGCTAAGGTTGGTTGAGTGGTTGTCTGTTTGTCTGTCTGTCTGTCTATCTATCTATCTAATTGGCCTAAGTGCAGAGGGGGTTTGGGAAGGAGTTTTTATTTCTTTAGTTGAATTTTTCCGGTGGCTGTGGTTTAAAAGAAGGTGCCAGTGGTATTGTCTAAGACCTCTTAAAGGTACAAGTTCTTGAGCATGGCTGAGGCTTTCAAAACTTTTATGGTATGATCTTCTGGGAATGGGGAGAGGACGCACCTGCATTTAAACCCAAATATTCTTCAATCTGGGAAGCTTTTACCTTAATACATTTGCTTTAGTGATAGTTCAGTGAAAATAATCCAAAGGGGTATGGAAAGGTTTGGTAGAGTGGATGCACACATACAGCTCACTTTCCATGTTTAACCACAGCCCTTAGTTTTCAAAGTTAGTTTTCCTCCTAAATTACCCATCTGTGAACTCCTTGGAAAGCCTTTTATCTTTGTGGCCATTATGCCTGACTACCTTTCCTTTTCGTGTGTATCTGATACCTGACATGCCCATCTCTTAGTGCATATTAGGTGTGTTTTCTTGGCTAGTTAGCAAGGAAGAACTTGCTGAGATTCTTTTTGTTTACATCTTATGGTTGCAAAATCAGAAACATAATTCTAGACGGATGAGCTGGCACATGCACTACCAATGCTTACTGAAAAAACAGGCCTCAAACATGCCACAACAAAAGCACAAAAACAAAAATTGCATTAGATTATAGTTAATTACTTCAAAAAGCAACTTGACTTCTCTACATTGTCTGGTAAATGATGGCTGAAAGAGTTAGAGTGGAGAATAACTCAAATCTCTTGCAGGACAAGTGAGAAAAACAACCAACCAACCTGAAACTATTATGTTTTATATATTACATGAAGGAAGATACTAATAAGGTGTTTAATGTCCTCTTTTCTTGTCTGGAATGCTTTCAAAAAATTTTTTAAAGTTTATTTATTTTGAGAGAGAGCGAGAACACGAGCAGGGGAAGGACAGAGAGAGATAGGGGGAGAGAGAGAGAGAGAGAGAGAGAGAGAGAGAGAGGGAATCCCAAGCAGGCTCTACACTGCCAGCGCAGAACCTGATGTAGGGCACGAACTCATGAACATGAGATCATGACCTGAGCAGAAACCAAGAGTTGGACTCCTAACCGACTGAGCCACCCAGGTCCTCCTAGAATGTTTTCTTGCTCTCTGTTTATACCTTTCAGAAATAGGGTAGGGAAGTGAAATAAGAAGGGGAAATCCCCTTTTGCTAGTGGGGGAAATCTTGTCAAATTGGTCCATGTGTATGTATCCTAATACTTTAATGTATCTTTTCTTGGTCAATGGCAATTTTTAGCAGTGGGTTTTATTTAACTTAGATTATTAATATAGGTATTGTCTTAAGTCTAACAATGGTTTGTTAGTTGGGTTTAGCGTTTAGAGGCTTTTTTCCCCATGTCAATAAACAGATGTCTGCAGCATCTTTTTTTTTTTTTTTTCTTTTTTAATGCCTGGCTCCAACCTATTATCTTGAGACAAAGAATTGCATGCTCCACTGACTGACCCAGCCAGGCGTCCCATGCAGCATCATTTTACAAAAATTATTTTTAATTCAGGAGTTCCTGGGTGGATCAGTCAAGCGTCTAACTCTTGATTTCAGCTCAGGTCATGATCTCATGGTTCATGAGTTTGAGCCCCACGTTGGGTTCTGTGCTGACAGGTGGAGCCTGCTTGGGATTCTCTGTCTCCCTATCTCTCTTCCCTTCTCCTGCTCATGCTTTCTTTCCCTCTCTCAAAATAAATAAACATTAAAAAAAAAAGAGGGGCACTGTGTGGCTCATCCAGTTAAGTGTCTGACTTTGGCTTAGGTCATGATCTCGCAGTTCATGAGTTCAAGCCTGGCGTTGGGCTCTGTACTGACAGCTTGGAGCCTGGAGCCTGCTTCGGATTCTGTGCCTCCCTCTGTCTCTGCCTCTCCCCTGCTTGCACTCTGTCTCTCTGTCTCTCTCTCTCAAAAATAAATAAACATTAAAAAAAAAGTATTTAAAAAGTATTATTATTATTTTTTTTTTTAAGAGAGAGAGACACACACAGAATTTGAGCGGGAGAGAGGCAGGGAGAGAGGGAGGCACAGACTCCGAAGCAGGTTCCAGGTTCTGAGCTGTCAGCACAGAGCCGGATGTGGAGCTCGAACCCATGAACGGGGTGATCATGATCTGAGTTGAAGTTGGATGCTTAACTGACTGAGCCACACAAGTGCCCCTAAAAAATTATTTTTAATTGACATGTGGTTGACATAAAATATTAGCTTCAGGTATAGAATATACTGATTCAACTCTTATATACTTTACAAAATGTTCACCACGATAAGTGTATTATAGTAATGTTGACTATATTCCCTATGCTGCATTTTTCATCCTTGAGACTTATTTATTTATAACTGGAAGTTTGTACCTCTAATACCTTTCACCCATTCCACCTATCCCTCCACTCCTCTCCCCTTTGGCAACACCAGTTTGTTCCCAATATTTATGAGTCTATTTCTCTCTTTCTTCTCTTTCTTTTTTATTTTTATTTTTTTAGCTTTTATTCACTTTTTGAGAGACTGAGACAGAGTGTGATCAGGGCAGGAGCAGAGAGAGAGGGAGACAGAGAATCCAAAGCAGGCTCCAGGCTCTGAGCTGTCAGCACAGAGCCCTATACAGGGCTCGAACTCAGGAACAGTGAGATCATCACCTGAGCTGAAGTCGGACGCTTAACTGACTCAGCCACCCAGACGCCCCTTTCTTTCTTTTTTTAAGAAGTTTATTTATTTAAGAGAGAGAGAATGCATGCAAGTGAGTGGAAGAGGGGCAGAGAGAGAAGGAGGGGGAGAGAGAATCTCAAGCACATGGAGCCCATTGCAGGGCTCAGTCTCATGAACCATGAGATCATGACCTGAGCCTAAATCAAAAGTTGGGTGCTTAACTGACTGAGCCACCCAGGTGCTCAGTCTGTTCCTCTTGGGTCTGTTTCTAGCCACCCAGTCTGTTTCTCTTTTGTTGTTGCTGCCTGTTCATTCATTTGCTTTGTTTTTTAGATTCTGGATATAAGGGAAATGATAAAGGTGTTTGTCTTTCTCTGGAGTATTTCACTTCCCATAATACCCTGTAGGTCTATCGTGTTGTCATGAATGGCAAGATTTCATTCTTTTTTTTTTTTTTTTTTTTTTAATGGAGCATTATTCCATTCTGTATACATACCACATCTTCTTTATTCAGTAATTCATGGAACTTAGGTTGCTTCCGTATCTTGGTGCAGCATCATTGTTTATAACTTCATGTTATTATGTTATATGAATGCACCATCTTTTTTTGTACTCAGTTTTTGGATAGGTGGTACATGTACATAGTACAAAATGTGAAAGATACAAAAAAACTACCCAGTGAGAAGTATAATTTCGCTCTACTCTTAGTCAGGATGCAGTTACTTTTATCCACTTATTTCATGTTCGTCCAGAAATATTTTACATAATCACATATGTGCACATACAAAATGACAACATATTATACCTTCTGTTCTGTACAGTGCTTTTCTTTTTCTTCTGAATTAAGACATCTCCCATAGGGGTTCATAAAAATTTGCATCACTGGTTAACATTTGTTTAGTCTTCTACTTCATGGATTCACTATAATTTATTTAATCAGGCATTTCTTTTGTTTGGTTGGGTTTTTTTGGTGGACGCTTAGATTGTTTCAGATCTATTGTTCTATCAGTTCACAAATAGGCAGTCATATTACACGTTTCATTTGATGTAGTCCACTGGGCCCGATCTACTTTTTCTGGTTAAAGTCTGTAAGTGAAAGCTCTTAGAGAAGAAGATCTGTATTACACAGAATAAGGTGAGAATGTGGTCATGTCTATAAATCGGTTTTGGGGTGGAAATATGTGAAAAGTGAAAATTCTGACTTTTCCTTTTAAACTTTTTCCTTTTTCTTTTTTCTTTCTTTCTTTCTTTCTTTCTTTTCTTTTCTTTTCTTTTCTTTTCTTTTCTTTTTTTTTTTGGTGAAGGAAGTGTTACCTTGTGTGGGAAGTGTTACCTTAGTCCTGATTCTGTCCAATAAGGCAGACTTGTTTTATTTTTCTACAGATTATGTTTTTGGATTTGCTATCAAAGTATCCAGATTCACTAGTATCAATCAACTGACTGGTTATAACCCAAAGAAACATTAGAAAAAGGAAGAAAAACACACTAGTTGCAATTGGAAGAAAATGATTCTTGGTTAGATACCCATTAAGTATTATGGACCCAATTTTAAGCATTTCTATCATTTTAGGTGGTTGCCTTTTATGATTCAGGTTCATATTTCCTCAGTAGAATACCTGACTCTGTGTTAGAGGATAAACATGGTATATCTTCTTGAAGCCTCCATTTAAATTGCAAATAGGAGTATGGGAGTTTTGAGATTACAAATAGTTACTCCTATTACTATGGTAACACAAATATAAATGTCATGAATTTTTGGACTAAAACAGAAGATTTAAGAGGGAATTTGAATTTGTGTATCACCTAGTTTCTAAGAATCTGAGTTGACTTTGTCATCAAGGTTATTTGAGAGCAAAAGCTGGAGAGGCAGTGATCCTAATGGGAGGCTAAAAACATCATTAAAAATAAACTATTGTAAATTTTAAGAAACAATGAAAGTTACAGCTTTAAAGTAGTTTGGAGGTAAAAGTTCATCCATTTATATTTTGCTAATTTAAAGATTATGTGATTTTTTTTTTTTTATGGTAATGAAAAAATCTCAGTTGTAAACCTTCCAAGAGCCTGTTGCCACATTCATTCATATAGCATGGGCAAATAAACTCATGTATGGCAGTGGGCCTAACATTTTAATGTGTATAGGAGTCCCCTGGAGAGCTTGTTAAAATCTTGTTTAAAAAAATGTCTTCATCCCCTGAGATTGCAATGATAATGGCTTTGTGATGCTCTGTGGTAAGACCTAGAGATCTCTTTCTTAGGTAAACACATCAGATGATTCCGGTCAGTAGACCACTTTTTTTTTTTTTTTTTTTTTTAATTTTTTTTTTTCAACATTTTTAATTTATTTTTGGGACAGAGAGAGACAAAGCATGAACGGGGGAGGGGCAGAGAGAGAGGGAGACACAGAATCGGAAACAGGCTCCAGGCTCTGAGCCATCAGCCCAGAGCCTGACGCGGGGCTCGAACTCACGGACCGCGAGATCGTGACCTGGCTGAAGTCGGACGCTTAACCGACTGCGCCACCCAGGCGCCCCAGTAGACCACTTTTTGACTATTGAAGGAGAAACCCCATTAGTTAGAAAATTTAATGGTAGGAGCATGTCAAAATCTTCAGGATGGTGATTTAAAACAGCAGCATGATGCAGCATAATACGCTTGATTTTGAATTGAACTTGTCTTCTGTAAAGGCCTATAGATAGTAGTTGTTTGCTGAACATTGGTAATGGGAAACTTGTGACTGGCAAGAATCACATTGCTGTTCTACCATCCAAGCAGAAATAAGTATCTTAGAAGTCCAAATACATTTTGCTTAGAAGTTAACTAACATTTCTTTGGTTAAAGAAATAGAATATTTGGGGCGCCTGGGTGGCGCAGTCGGTTGAGCATCCGACTTCAGCCAGGTCCCGATCTCGCCGTCTGTGAGTTCGAGCCCTGCGTCGGGCTCTGGGCTGATGGCTCAGAGCCTGGAGCCTGTTTCCGATTCTGTGTCTCCCTCTCTCTCTCTGCCCCTCCCACGTTCATGCTCTGTCTCTCTCTGTCCCAAAAATAAAATAAAAACGTGGAAAAAAAAAATTAAAAAAAAAAAAAGAAATAGAATATTTAATTTAATTTGAAATGCCAAATATAAGGGCATTAGATTTTAATTTTTATCAAATGGGGGCATGAATTAAATTACTTTATCTTTCAAAATATTACTTTGAAGGGAATGGTGAGGTTTTGGTGAAATAGGCATTGTCATACATAATTATGAACGGATGCAATTTTGGGTCACATTTTGTTTTAAGTTTATTTTTTTTTTTAACTTTTTTTTTCAATGTTTACTTATTTTTGGGACAGAGAGAGACAGAGCATGAACGGGGGAGGGGCAGAGAGAGAGGGAGACACAGAATCGGAAACAGGCTCCAGGCTCTGAGCCATCAGCCCAGAGCCCGACGCGGGGCTCGAACTCACAGACCGCGAGATCGTAACCTGGCTGAAGTCGGACGCTTAACCGACTGCGCCACCCAGGCGCCCCTGTTTTAAGTTTATTTTGAGAGAGAGAGCAAGAGTGAGAGCGTCTGTGTGAGCGTGGGAGGGGTAGAGAGAGGGAGTGAGAGAATCTCAAGCAGGCTCTGTGCTGTCAGCGCTGGTCCCGCTGTGGGTTTTGATACCATGAACTGTGAGATCATGACTTGAGCTGAAATCAAGAGTTGGATACACAACTGACCGTGCCACCTAAGTGCCCTCATTTGTTAGGGATAGGGAATTTGTTTATAAACGGAGAATGGGAGTAGGAATAGACAACGCAAATTCATAGACTGTTAAAGAGATTACTGCTAAACCTATTTTCAGATGACAGTTTTCTGTGTGACTTGGAGGGAGAAATACACTGTTATCTTCCAAATTTGCAACCTTTTTAGATATGAAATGCCAATGGAATTGGTATTAACTGTGAAAATTGTGAGAAACTGTATATGAGTGGGTAGAAGAGTGGGACATAATTTCCGGTTGGCCAAATATAAGAGTTGGTTGGTACACACTAAACATTTATTTGAATGATTAATTGCTCTAATGCAATTGTATTCTGAATTACAGAGTTTTAAAAATGTGAGTAAATTCTTAAAATGTTTAAATAAATTGGTGGATAATAAGGAATCCAAGATATTTGGATTTGGCCTAAACTTTAAGGTTTTTATTAAAGAGAATAATCATTGTTCTTCACAGCAAAGGTTTCTTTTGGGTTGATATAGTAATGCTCTGGATAGTTTTAGGTTAGATTCAGTGTGGCAATGCCTGTGGTCCCAAGAGCATATTATTTTCTATGTGATTAGTCCTGTCATAGATACATAAAAACAAATAGTATCTCTTTAGATGTATCTAAAAATAAGATACTAAGTTTTGTAAATAGCATAACAATAAATTTTAGGTATGTGGTTACAATACAGCATCAATAATGAGAGAAAGGATTTAGGGAGAACTGCTGAAAGTTTACTTAAAATTAAATGAGATTATTATAGTTGGTAAGGCTTCTCAAAACACTTTTCATTGTAGTGAGAAGCAGTGGTCCCAAATGTTGGTCTTTGATGAATATAATTTTTGCTGTTCTGCACTGATAAAAGGAAAAAATCAGAACATTGTAGTGAGTGTAGTTTTTATAGTGCCTACTGTATTTCATCAATTTTAAGATGTATATATTCCCACATTTTAACATTTCTGAAATTGATATGTTTTATAATCAATGGCACCTTGACATTATTGTTGGTTGTGAAATAGTTGCCACTGTCTACATATATGTGAACTCAAGAATTCATTCTGCTTCTATGACTGGACACCTGTGACCCCTTGATGTTTTAGTTAACATAGCATTTAAGGACCATTTGTGGAAGAGATTACCATTCCTGGGTTGTCTTCTGAAACCTTTCATTAGTTACATTTTCTGGTGACACTTTTCATAAGATCAAGAAATGTATGGCATGGGAACTTGGACAGTTTGTGTCAGTTTTTTGGACACGAGTCCCAGAGACAATAGAAGAACGCTTTTACAAGAAATATTTTAAGGCACCTGGGTGGCTCAGTTGGTTGAGCTTTGGACTCTTGATTTTGGCTCAGGTCATGATTCAAGGGCTGTGGGATCGAGCCCCATGTCGGGCTCAGAGCTGAGCATGGAGCCTTCTTGAGATTCATTCTCTCTCTCCCTCTCTCTTCCCCTCCTTCCCTCCCCCCTCCCTCTCTCTCCCTGCTTCTTTCCCCTGTTCATGCTTGCTCTCTCTTAAAAAAAAAAAAAAGATAAAAAAAAAATATTGCATCACTAATTCCATAAATGGTACAGAGGATGATTTTATGGAAAAACAAAGATTACCAGTGACTGTGAGTTAAAAAGCAATTTAGATATCAGATTGTGAATTTGAAGACGTTAAGAATATTTTGAGGGGTGCTTGGGTGGCTCAGTGGGTTGAGTGACCAACTCTTGATTTTGGCTCAAGTCATTATCTCATGGGTTTGTGAGATCTAGACCCCCCCTTCGGGCTCTGTACTGACTGCATGGAGGCCAAAATCAAGAGTCTGATGTCCAGCTGACTGAGCCACCAGGTGCTCCTATTTTGCTTTTTAAAATATAAACATGAATGTTTCTGATAATTCATATCTCGGTAAGTTTTAAAAAACTTTCTTAGTAAATAAATTCTAAGTGATGAGACGCCATGTGTCCTAGTCTAATTGGGAGTATTTTTGTCTTTCTTAGTGGTACATAATGGTGCACTTTAACACTGATGCACTTTAATACTGGGTTAAGTTAAAAAGTTAAAAATTTTGACAGTATCATATATTTGTAAGGATGAAGAGAAATGCAAATTGTTGAGCTTTGCTGATGTTGGAGAAATATAATTTAAGCCAAAGTCTCTATTTTAAATGATGCACTTTAACACTGGGATTCTCTTTCTTTAACACATTCAACGAAATGTGGTTAATTTATTCAGTTTAAAGGACTGAGATTATCTTACTTTGTACTCATCTTACTTTTTGGTGTTATTTATTTTATGAAGTCATGGTGATCGTAGATAAATGGCTGATATGTTTTAAGTGTCCTTTCTTGCTAAAATAAAAATTAGTGTGTTGGTTACCCCCATTTTTTTTTTTTTTGAAATTTATTGGCCTTTGAAACTCAGAGATCCAGCAGCCACTGTTATAAAAAGTCTAGCATAAATTCTTATTATTTGTAGATTTTTGATCACAGATTAGTTTTTTACTTTGAAGAGGTTTCACAGAATGATTGCTAACAAAATCTGACAGCATACTTGTGTTTGGATTTGTATTTTTTGCTTCTGCTTTGTCTCGTGTTACTTTGCCTTAACCAGTCCTGTGGAATTAAGTTTACTGTGTCAATGGGCAGGTACCACTTAAAAATTAATGGTAAAAAAATTGTGGCAGTTGGTCATTCTTGATATATATGAGATACTTTGAGCAACTCTAGAAGTCTCTTCTTTTAACCAAAAGTGTCTCCTTTACTAGATTGTCCTGGTGTCTGAAGTTTTTGTCTTTGAGCCATTCTTTGGATTTAAGACACCGACAGAGGCTCCATGGAGGCAGGCATCGCATCTGTCCTTTTAATGCTGTAACTGCATCATCCATTTCACTTCTTGGCACATAAATAGGTGTTCCATAAATATTTATTCAATTAATAAATGACGGCAAAGTTATTTGTGACGTTAGAACATTATTGGTCATAACGAACCCTCTGATGTGTTAATTTATTCAGTAGAAAAAGAGAAGAGCTTACAGAACACATGAGTTTTGTTCAGAGTAGGAGACCACTGAAAGTTTTTATTTGCAAAGAAAAATATCTTATTCTTCAGCAGGCCAAACAGATAGAAAAGTATAGAAAACCAATTTGGCTTACTCAATTACATATCTTAGAATTGTGTCAGTTGCATAGGAAGAGCAGGATTGGTTTTGTGTGTGTGTGCGTGTGTGTGTGTGTGTGTGTGTGTGTGTGTGTGTGTGTGTAGTATCTCTTTAGTTTTGTCACCATGAGAATAAACTTGCTTGTGAACTTGTTTAACTCAAGAAGGATAAAAACAGAAGTGTTAATAAGTTACATTATAGTAAATACAGCCCATTATTTATTGTCTGTTTCTAAGGAAATACCTGAGCATCGATCCTTTGGGAGCCTACTTTTAGTATCTTATCCTAAGAAGTAAATACCCATTTATCCCTTTTAGGGCAAGATCACACAGCCATTAAATAGTTTTACTAGGATTTAATAGTACTTTTGATTTTCCTACTCATTAGTGTGCCTTCAAATCCAGTGGTATTTGAAAAATAAAGCAATAGTTCATCATCATCTTGTATTAAGTAAGGATACCTTATGGCCAAGTATCAGTTAGCCTCTCTGGAAGAATTCATTTTTTTACTTGACACTTTGTAGATCAACAATTAAGCAACCATATGTAATAAATAGATATGCTCAGTTATCTTATTTAAAGATAGTTAAGAAACTTGGAGTTTAGCTTTTACCTTAGGATCCTTCTGAGGAAATTGGTGTTTTAATAAAAAGACTGCTAAGAGAGCTTGATTTAGAGCTTAAAATCAGTGAAGTTGATGGCAGTAGAGTGCCTAAATTGGGAGATAATATGTTCTTTGCTTTTATCCATTATTCATTTTCTGTTTTATAAACTTTCTATAATGTGGAAATATTTAGAGCACTATTTTTTAAGTTAGTATGAAATTTGTTAGGTAGCTAAAAATTTACTTTGAAAATCTGAACTATTTTTCCTTCAGTTAATGAGATTATGTAATATAATTTTTTTGGGGTAATTGTCCTTAAATTTAAGTTTTTAGGGGTGCCTGGGAGGCTCAGTCGGTTAAGCATGTGTCTTTGGCTCGGGTCATGATCTCATGGTTTGTGAGTTCAAGTCCTGCTTTGGGCTCTGCACTGATAGTGCAGAGCCTGCTTGGGATTCTCTTTCTCTCCCCCTGTCTCTGTCTCTTCCCCACTTGCTCTCACTCTCTCAAAATAAATAAATAAACTTTAAAAAAGTTAAAATTTTAAAACAAACCACAATATTTGCTGAAATCAGAACTTTTTTCTACTTTGGTATTTTACTAATGGGGCTGTTCATTATAAACTCTTTTATGTGTATAGTCCTAAATATATATACAGAGGGATATCCAAATCAGTAGATGTTTAGTCTGAGTGGATATCAGGGAAATACAAATAAGATTTAATAAAGGGATACTATTATATACCCATAATTTGCCAAAAAGTTAAAAATTTTGACAGTATCATATATTTGTAAGGATGAAGAGAAATGCAAATTGTTGAGCATTCCTGATGTTGGAGAAATATAATTTAAGCCAAAGCCTCTATTTCAGAAAAACCTCTCTTCAGAGGTAGAAGAGAAAGAAATTTTTTTTTTTCTTGAGTAAGCATTGAGCCAGAATGTGAAGCACATTACAGGCAATCTGCTAAAAGAGTGCAAAGATCTAAGGAGAGCTCACGCTTTTCTATAGCCAAGCAGATACAACTCATTACATACATGCTGTCAAGATAAATTGTAAGTAGTGCTCAAGTAAGAGAACTTGATAGCAGCATTTCTCACATGTGGCTTATCCTAAATCTCTTGGTAATTGGGGTGACCATATGTATTTGTTAATTGGCTAAAAATAAACTTGAATCTTTTGCAACTTGGAGGTAGGTGGCTGGCTACGTAGTGCTCATGTCTTCCCACAGAAACTGGCAGAAAGAGGGTGCTCTCTCCTTTGGTGCAAATAACATTACAAAGAAGTGGTTATTAGGTCCTTAAGATAGTCCTGGGGTGCTGGTTAGAATCTTGCTTATTTATTTATTTGTTTGTTTTTTCATTACATAGTTATTTACTTATTTAATTTTTTAAAAAGTAAGTTCTACATCCAACATGGAGCTTGAACTCATGACCCTGAGGTCAAAAGTCTCATGATCTACTGACTGAGCCCCAGCTGGGGTGCGTGGAGGGGATAGAAGTTTATTTAGCTTTTAAAATGATTTACATATACATATATTTCAAAGGGATAAAGAAAGAATTTACAATTACAAGCTTTCTAGAGAAAGTGCTCTAAGAAAAATGTGTGGGGTATCTCTTCCCTGTTTGATTTTATGTAGTTAATTTATTTTTAAAGCTTATTTATTTGTTTTGAGAGAGAGCATGCAAATGTGGGGAAGGGGCAGAGAGAGGGAAGAGAGAGAATTCCAAGCAGGGTCCACACTAACAGTGTGGAGCCTGATGCGGGGTTCTAACTTATACACTGTGATATCATGACCTGAACAGAAAGCAAGAGTTGGATGCTTAACCAGATGACCCATATTGTATTATATTGTATTATATTGTATTATATTGTATTATATTGTATTATATTGTATTATACTATATTATATTATATTATATTATATTATATTATATTATATATTATATATTATATTATATTATATCATATTATATTATATTATATTATAAGCAGGCTCCACACCTAACGTGGGGCTCCAACTCACGACCCCGAGATCAAAAGTCACATGTTCCACTGACTGAGCCAGCCAGGTGTCCCTCTCTTCCCTTAGTTTTAACAGGGAGAGTTAAAGCTCTCATTTTTTATGCCCTTACACTGATGGGTAAATTGATCTGGCCACTTTAGTGGGCAATTTAGTTTGCAACGTTCTGGCAGAGTTGAAGATGTGCCTACTCTATGATCCAGTACTTTTGTTTCTAGTTAAATCCCAGAGAAACTCTTAATACATGTTTATAAGAGACTTGTAACATTGAGTATTAACAGTGAAGCTGTGGAAACAACCAAATGTCTGTGAAGAGAATGAATAGGTAAATTTTGGTATGTTCACACAATACTAACAGTATTGAGAGTGAGTGAATTAGAGCTACAAAATCAACATGAATAACTTACAATGTTGAGTGACTAACTCAAATTATAAAAGAATATGCGCAATATATTTATTTAATATTTTAAAACATGTAGAACAATAGCTGTGCAGAGAAATGCATAGTTTTATAGGTATATATATTAGTAAAACTGTAATGCAATGAAAAACACCAAAATCAGGAAGTAGTTACCTCTAAGGAGGGAAATATATAATGGGCTCAGCAATTTTTTCTGCTGTGTCTGTAATATTTTATTTTTTAATAAAGGAAGATCTTAAGCAAATAAGAATGTTATATTTGGACAGTGGTTACATGGGTGTTTGTTTTATTATTATCTAGATTCTCTTGTAATGTTTAAATATGTTATGATCAAAAGCTTAAAAAAAAGAGAAAAAGGGGGCCAGAGAAATGAGTGGTAGTTGGGGGGAAATCAGTCCGCTTATTTTATATATTTGCATGTTAATGGTAATGATCTAGTAAAAAGGGACCAAGTTAGTGTAGGAAGACTGGGATAGTTACAAAAGAGCAGCGTCCTTGAGAAGAAAAACAATGGTACCCAGTGCAGAAGTAATTTGTTGGCTTTTGATAGGAGTAAGGACCATTTGTTGACACAGGAGAGAAAGCAGAATAAGTGGTCGAAAGGGGAAGGAGTTCTTTTCTGAATTTAGGGTGACTAATGTCCAAGTTTGCCTGAGACTAAGAGGTTTCCCAAGATGCAGAACTTGCATTGCTAAAACTGGGAAAGTCCTGGGTAAACCAGGATGGTTGGCCATCTTCTGATTTTCTTTGACAAATTGAAAAGCATGATCATCTGGGAGTGAGAGGGGGATGAGAGTTCAAGATAAAATGGAAAGCTCTATGAAGTGATTGTCTTAAGGCTGAGAGAGCAAATTCTCTAAGTTAATGTAATATGTTTTCTGAGCTTTCCTAAGGGTCTGCTGAAGTTTATGGGCATAATTTCAAAGTTCATTTGGTTGTATTTCTTTGTTATCTCATTCAGCTATATAGATGAAGGTACTGTGTCAAGTGGAAAGATGGTTTTAACTATGACTTTACTGTGATGGAGGAAGAGAGGTACAAGACTGAAGGCAAAGGCAAGGAAATGATTGTAGTGATGGATCATCAAGTCTCAGGCTGGGTTAAGAGGTGAAGAAGAAAGGAGAGGAAGGATAGTGGGAAAAGTAACTCCATATCTGTTGGGAACGAACAGATTTCTAGAAGTGAACTGGAAAGATAGGATGTGAGGAGAGTGGGATGTTTGAAATTGAGATTTTTTAATAAAAAAAATTTTTTTTTAAATTTTTGAGAGAGAGACATACACAGAGTATGAGCAGGGGAGGGGCAGAGGGAGAGAGAGAGAGAGAGGAGAGAGAGAGAGAGAGAGAGAGAGAGAGAGAGAGGAAGGGAGACACAGAAGCTGAAGCAAGCTCCAGGCTCTGAGTTGTCAGCACAGAGCCCCATGCGGGGCTCAAACTCATGAACCACGAGATCATGACCTGAGCCAAAGTTGGACGCTTAACCAACTGAACCACCCAGGCACCCTGAAATTGAGATTTTTAAAAAATGTATTTTATTTTGTTTTTTACTTAAAAATTTTTTTAAATGCTTATTTTTGAGAGAGAGAGAGAGAGAGAGTGAGAGAGAGCATGAGTACAGATGGGGGAGGGGCAGAGAGACAGGGAGAGAGAGAGAGTCCCATGCAGGCTTCTCACTGACAGTGCAGAGCCTGCCATGGGGCTTGAACTTACAAACCATGAGATCATGACCTGAGCTGAAATCAAGAGTTGGATGCTCAATCAACTGAGTCACCCAGGCAACTGAAATTGAGATTTTTGACATGGCATAGTCATCGGTTATTAATGTGGTCAGCGGAGTAGGGGCTGGAATGGATAGGAGGGAAAGGTATTAGGTGTGGGAGTGATCACTCCATGGATGTGATTTTAGTGACTTAACCAAGTTTTGGCACTCTGAAAACAATCACTTGGGTATTTTCTTTTCATTTGCCAACAGTCTTTTGTTTCTTGTTTTGTTTAAACAGTGCCTCAAATTGTAGATTGAATAGTTCTGGAATGAAGACGGATATAAATAAGTAAATGGATAAAAGCAAATATTGTTTAATCAGTACATGATCTTATCTATGGCTTGCTTAGTAGTTGGTTAACTTTCAAACATTATCATCCAAGCTAATGATCCCACTGCCCATTAAGCTATTTTAGTCCTAAATAGGTTCAGTGAGGGCTTTGTGTCACATATAGTTATATATAGTACATTTCTCTGCTGACTCCAGTTTCCCTCTTTCTCTTTTTATAGGACCGCAGCTGAACGCACAGCTAGAAGGTTGGCTCTCACAAGTACAGTCTACAAAAAGACCTGCTAGAGCCATTATTGCACCGTAAGTTTTAAGGTTCTTTACCTTAAAGACATCTTTACATGTTTCATATGTTAATTATTAATATAGAATGAGTAACTACAAATTGAACTAAATTTTTAAAAAATTAAAAAATAAATGCTATGTTGAGCTGAAGAAATTATATTTAGCCATTTTCATGATTCCTTTGGCTTCCACTTTAACTCAAGGATAAAGGAATTAGCTATTTTCTCAGGTGCAGTAATTTTAAAGTTTATTTTTGGTAATAAAACTGACTTAAAGCTGAGGGTTATTTGCATTACATAAACTTGGTGATTTCAGATTGGTGTAAATGAGTAATCTCGGTTTTAAATATTAAAAAGATCTACTTTTATTCAGCCAACTT
The DNA here is from genome assembly GCF_022837055.1 of Prionailurus viverrinus. Lineage (NCBI taxonomy): Eukaryota > Metazoa > Chordata > Mammalia > Carnivora > Felidae > Prionailurus > Prionailurus viverrinus. The sequence goes on from NC_062563.1 coordinate 115,141,494, forward strand.
TTTCCTTATATTAAAAAAGGTGCGTTAAACAGAATATCATGCAGTATGGAGTAGCAAACAAACCTGTGGGAGGGTTTTTTTGTTTTTTTGTTTTTTGTTTTTTTTTTTTATTGACAGAAAATCTGTGACTATTTTGTCTTTGAATCTCAGAAGGCTTTTTGGAACTACAAGCTAACAAATAAACAGTTAACAGAGTGTCTGTATGTGATAGGAATTCAGTTCATTTTGATTTGGTTTCCAGTGTAACTTTCAAAACACATTTTTTTAAGCACATGTTAACTGTTTCCTGAGAAGAGTAAAGGTTAGTGTTTCTCCCATTTCTTTCACAGCAGTGTCTTTTCTATAACTTCTGTTGCATTAGGTTTGGTGCCCCGATAAATAAAAAATAGTGAAAATAATAATATAGCATCTACTTATTAAACAATATGAGAAATCAGTAAATACACATAAAGAGTCTACATTAATGTCTGGCACATGTAATAAGTACTCCATAAATACTAGGTATTTAATGTGCCAAACATTTTGTTAAATGCTCCATTTGTATGATCTAACTTGATCTCATTTAATAGATATAGGAGGCTGACTGTACCACTTACAAGGAATGTGACATACAAGTTACTAAATCTCTTGTGCCTTTGTCTCATTGGTAAAATTGAAATATTAATAGTACCTCCATAGGGTTTTTGATGATTTTTTTTTCAACGTTTATTTATTTTTGGGACAGAGAGAGACAGAGCATGAACGGGGGAGGGGCAGAGAGAGAGGGAGACACAGAATCGGAAACTGGCTCCAGGCTCTGAGCCATCAGCCCAGAGCCTGACTCGGGGCTCGAACTCCCGGACTGTGAGATCGTGACCTGGTTGAAGTCGGACGCTTAACCGACTGCGCCACCCAGGCGCCCCGGGTTTTTGATGATTAAATCAGTTAATCTTTATAAACTTTTAGCATAACTTAAACTAATAACTTAAACAAATATGTACCTGGCTAAATGCCAGGTGTTCTTAGTGCTGTTTTTTGTTTCGTTAAGATTTTTGGAGAGATTTTATCTTAATCTTTTGTTTGGGGCATATTCCTCTATTTCCTTAATTTGCTTGACTCTCTGTGTTTGTTTCTATGCATGAGGTGCAGTACCCCTCTCTCCCAGTCTTGAAAGAGTGGCCTTGTGTAAGAGATGAACCTTATCTTTCAACCTTACCCTAGCTCTTGGCTGTCTCTGAAACTTTTGTGAATGTCTGAGCAGCCTGATTTATTCTTGATAAGTCCCAGTTGTTGAGAGTGTGCCACGACTTGTCAGTGTTCTGAAAGATCTCACTCAGCCCTTAGTTTCAGTCTGATTAGAAGCCAGACCCTCAGGCAGCAGCTTTTAAAGTATGCATACATAGTCCTGGAGACTGTAAACCCTGTTGGCCTCCAGACCAGGTGACCTAAAGGTGTTCCCTGGGTGACAGTGGCAAAAATCAGGGCTTCAGATGAGTGTACACGCTCCTTTCTGGGAGGTACTGGGGAACTGTAGTGAGACTTAAGGAGAGTGTGAAGATGGTGTCCGCTGGCCTACTTTCCTTGAAAGCACCTCCGTAGCCTCTGGTTGTGTGGCCAACGTGAATGCTGCCCCTCAGGCTGAACCTCTGGGACAAGTAAATAGGCTTGTTTCACAGAAAGACTAGGATATGTTTCAGACTGTTGTCTGCTTGGTGCTCTGGAGGTAGCCTGTCCAGAACTGTCTTTCCAATTGTTATAGCCCAATGGACCCAGAAACGCAAGCCGCCTTGGCCACAGGAAGCAGGTGATCGATCAAGGAGTGTCCCCTGTGTAGACTGCGTGTGCCTGCCGGCTTTAGCAAGGCCACGGGAGAGTGCATGGCTGATGTGTACACATCAGCTTTTTACAGGGCCATAGGAAAGCACGATGCTGGGTCACCCTGCTGGTGCTATCAAGGTAGAGAGAGAGTACAAAAATGGCCTTGTGCCTCTGTTTTTGGAGAGAGTTCCAACAGACTCCTGCCCCTCTGGTAGACACTTTAAGATTAGCCAGTGAATCTTCTTCCCTACAGTCTAGGCACTTTGCAAACTGCTGTTTCTGTGCCAATTTCCAGAGCTACTGAGTCTGCATGTGAGCCCATAAGAGAAGTATCTCAGTTTCTACAGCCCTTCAGGGTCTCCTGGATATGAGCCCTGTTGTTTTTCAAAGCCCGATGTTTTTGGGGTTTGTCTCACTGTTACGCTTCCCAAGGATTGGGGTACCTAATGTGGGGCACAAACCCTTCAGTTCTCAGGGAGAAACTCTGGATTTGTGAGAGTCCTCCTGATTGTGGGTCCCTATGCTAGGGGTCGGGTTTTGATGAGACTGTCCTGTCTCTCCTCCCCATCTTAATGTGGCCCTTTTACCATTTGTTGTGAAGGAACTATTCAGTTAGTTTTCAGATCTTTTTCAGAGGGAATTGTTCCATATGTAGCTGTAGATTTGGTGTGTCCGTGGGAAGTGAGTTCAGGATCTTCCTGTGCTGCCATTTTCGACTACCCTCCTAGAGTTGCATTATGAATAAATTCACATTACTACTTTCATGGTGCTTACCTTTGAGTACTTGGGAAAAGCAGACAATAAATAATTACATGCATACATCAGAGATATTGTGGGTTTGGTTCCAGATCACTGCAATTAAACGAATATCGCAATAAAATGAGACCAATGAATTTATTTGTTTCCCGGTGCATATAAAAGTTATGTTTACACTGTATTCTTTTGAGTGTACAATAGCATTATGTCTAAGAAAACAGTGTATATACCTTAACTAGAAAACATTCTAGGGGCGCCTGGGTGGCTCAGTCAGTTAAGCATCCAACTCTTGATTTTGGCTCAGGTCATGATCTCATGGTTTGTGAGTTTGAGCCCCACATTGGGCTCTATGCTCGCAGTGCAGAGCCTGCTTGGGATTCTGCCTTTCTCTCTCTCTGCCCTCCCTCCCTGCCCCCCCCCCTCAAAATAAATAAATAAACTTAAAAAAAAAAAGAAAAAAATACTACTAAAAAATGTTTACCATTCAGTGAGTTATAATCACTGATCACAGATAACCTTGTAATAACAATAAAAAAGCTTGGATTGCAAGAATTACCAAAATGTGACACAGAGTCATGAAGTGAGCAAATGTTGTTGCAAAAATGGTGCCGATCAACTTGCTTGATGCAGGGTTGCCACAGACTTTATAGTTTGCTTAAAAAAAAAAAAAAAGCAGTATCTGTGAAGCGCAATACAGCAAAGCACAATAAAATGCCTGTATATTCTGTATCAGATGCTAATGGGTGCTAAGAATAATAAAGCTGATCAGAGGATCAAGAGTGTGACAATATGAGTTTGGAGGTGCTAGTTTATATAGAATAGTAAGGAAAGGTCTCCCCAATAAGGTAACTAACACTTGAGCCTAAATAATGCGAGAGAGAAGTTATGCAGATATCCAGGGAAAGGGTTTTCCGGTTGAGGAACAGTGAGTGCAAAGGCTCTGGAGCAGGATATGCTTAGCATATTTTGAGGAAAAGCACGGAGGAAGGTGTAGTTGGAGTGGCATGTACAAAGGGAACAGTAGTGGATGAGACAGGCACCAGGGGCTACATTGTAAGGAGGCTTTGTAGGCTGTTATGAAAACTTTATGTTTTATTCTAAGTGATATGGCAAGTCGTGAAAAATTTTGAGAAATGACGTGACCTGACTTAGATTTGAAAAGGATTACTCTTGCTATTGTATGGATGTTTAGTTTTGTGGAAACAGGGAGTCCAGTTTCGGAGGCTTATTATAATAGCACAGGAAAGAGATGACATAGTGGCTTTGACAGGGGGCTAGTGGTGGATGTGGCGAGAAGCAGTGTCTTCCAGATATATTTCGAAGGTAGGACCAGCAGAGTAGAAGAAGAGTCAAGGATGACTCTTAAGTTTTGGCCTGTGAAACTGCAAACATGGAATTGATTTTATACTGTAAGGGGCAAACAGAGGTAGAGGTGGGAAGTAGATTTTAAAGTGTTTTGTAGATGGCACAAAAACAGACACATAGATCAATGGAATAGAATAGAAACCCCAGAACTAGACCCACAAAAGTATGACCAACTAATCTTTGACAAAGCAGGAAAGAATATCCAATGGAAAAAAGACAGTCTCTTTAACAAATGGTGCTGGGAGAGCTGGACAGCAACATGCAGAAGAATGAAACTAGACCACTTTCTTACACCATTCACAAAAATAAACTCAAAATGGATAAAGGACCTGAATGTGAGACAGGAAACCATCAAAACCCTAGAGGAGAAAGCAGGAAAAGACCTCTCTGACTTCAGCCGCAGCAATTTCTTACCTGACACATCCCCAAAGGCAAGGGAATTAAAAGCAAAAATGAACTATTGGGACCTCATGAAGATAAAAAGCTTCTGCACTGCAAAGGAAACAATCAACAAAACTAAAAGGCAACCAATGGAATGGGAAAAGATATTTGCAAATGACATATCAGACAAAGGGCTAGTATCCAAAATCTATAAAGAGCTCATCAAACTCCACACCCAAAAACCAAATAATCCAGTGAAGAAATGGGCAGAAAACGTCAATAGACACTTCTCTAAAGAAGACATCCAGATGGCCAACAGGCACATGAAAAGATGCTCAACGTCGCTCCTAATCAGGGAAATACAAATCAAAACCACACTCAGATACCACCTCACGCCAGTCAGAGTGGCTAACATGAACAAATCAGGAGACTATAGATGCTGGAGAGGATGTGAAGAAAGGGGAACCCTCTTGCACTGTTGGTGGGCATGCAAACTGGTACAGCCACTCTGGAAAACAGTGTGGAGGTTCCTCAAAAAATTAAAAATAGACCTACCCTATGACCCAGCAGTAGCACTGGTAGGAATTTACCCAAGGGATACAGGAGTACTGATGCATAGGGGCACTTGTACCCCAATGTTTATAGCAGCACTCTCAACAATAGCCAAATTGTAGAAAAAGCCTAAATGTCCCATCAACTGATGAATGGATAAAGAAATTGTGGTTTATATACACAATGGAATACTACGTGGCAATGAGAAAGAATGAAATGTGGCCCTTTGTAGCAACATGGATGGAACTGGAGAGTGTGATGCTAAGTGAAATAAGCCATACAGAGAAAGACAGATACCATACGATGTTTTCACTCTTATGTGGATCCTGAGAAACTTAAGAGAAGTCCATGGGGGAGGGGAAGAAAAAAAAAAAGAGGTTAGAGAGGGAGAGAGCCAAAGCATAAGAGACTCTTAAAAACTGAGAACAAACTGAGGGTTGATGGGAGGTGGGAGGGAGGGGAGGATAGGTGATGGTCATTGAAGAGGGCATCTTTTGGCATGAGCACTGGGTGTTGTATGGAAACCAATTTGACAATAAATTTCATATATTAAAAAAAAATAAAGTGTTTTGTAGAATCTAGGATTGTATTTTGACCATGTTAATGTTTTGAGACGCCTGTTAGGTGTCTGTAAGTGGAGATCTCAAATGGGCAGCTAAAAATACGAATCTGGAGTACAGAGAAGAAGGGCCATGGCTGTGTTGATACATATATCACACTTAAAGTCTAAACAGCCTGTGGTTGTGTAGCAAGTAAAATACAGAGAAGAGGTTCAAAGACTTAAGCCCTTAGGCAAACTAATTTCATTTAGAGATCTGAATGAAGGTGAGCATTTGCAAAGGAGGTACTGAAGGAAGACCAGTGGGGAAGTAGGAAAACCAGGGGTGAGTGGTGTCTGTAGGAGGCAAAAAAGGATGAAAAATGTGTCTGGGAGGAGAAAATGATCAGCAGTGTCAAATTCTGTGCCAATAGGTCAAATAAGATGAGGGCTAAGAATTGATAATTGGATTTGGCAATTTGGAGATCACTGGTGGCCTTGATACATACGATTTCTGTGGACTGGTAGGGATGAAAGCACGATCGCACTGGGTTCAAGAAAGAATTGGAGAGGGAAATGAGTGAGGATGGTTTTTTTTTGATTTTTTTTTTAACAGGCTTTTCTATAAATCAAGGAAATGAGGGAATGGGAGTATGTTGTCAGGTGAAAATTTTTATTTAAGATGGGAGATATTAAAGTGTTTATGATATAGATGAAATGATCCAGTAGAGAAAGAAAAATTGATGCAGGGATGGGGGGGGAAGTTTGCATAATTCTCGATTGGGTAAGAATGGATTAATAATCATGTCTTTATAGTAACTCAAGACATAGGTCCTATTGTCATTCTAATTACTTTGCTGGTATTTAAGTATTTTATGCTACCTTCCTAGTTAAAACTTGTTCTAAATGTGGAAGCTGTGCTAAATGAACATACAATTAAGTTGAGGCTAGTTATTCATGAAAGTGTAGCTAGACTTGTTTCCTTTTTATTATTAGCTTTAAGTTGAAATTGGCAATAGACTGGGAAATGAAATTTTTGAGTCTAAGTTACAAATAAATTGATTTGGAAAAGATTCCCAGGTTACCTTAGGTTTTAAAATGGATATTTGAAAATAGTTTTGGCTTTGGTGTGAATGTTTCTGTTATATAGTGACTTTGTAGTTATTTTTATGCATATATAATGCAATTTCCATTTTGTTAATATGAAAACTTTAAATATATTCAAGCTTATCTTATTATATGGCTTCCAGAAGTAATGCTTTTCCTTTCCAGAAGTGTCTTTTTTTAAGTTTATTTGTTCATTTTTGAGAGAGAGAGAGAGATAAAGAGTGCAAGTGGGAGAGGGGCAAAGAGAAGGAGAGAGAGAATCCCAAGCAGACTCCTCATGGCCAGTGCAGAGCCCAGTGAGAGACTCGATCTCATGAACCGTGAGATCATGACCTGAGCTGAAATCAAGAGTTGGATGCTTAACTAACTGCATCACCCAGACACCCAAAGTAGTTTTTTTTTTTTTTTGAGGTAGAAAAGCAGCAACAAATATTTTGTTGTTTATGTAGAGACACAAAATCATCTTTGTTAAGAACATGCTTATCTAGTAATTAGAAAACTTAAAATTTTTAGATCTCTACTTTGAAGTCTATTAAAAAAACATTCTTTTTTTTTTCTTAAGGTTTATTTTTAAGTATTCTCTACACCCAAAATGGGGCTAGAACTTAGAACCCTGAGATTAAGAGTTGCATGCTCTACCGACTGAGCCAGCCAGGTGTCCCTAAAAAAAGTTATTTAACTTTTATAAAATTTAGCTCTCTGGGGCCAGCTTTTCTTAGATTTTACCTTCATAGGCATAAATTCTGTAAGGGGAGCCTTAAAAACAAACAAAACCCAACTCAGAACCTGAGTTTTAACAGATTACTTTTAACAGATTGCTCATTTGTTTATTGATGTAGATTAAATAGAATGATGTTGTTAAAGAATAAATATCGACCCATAAACCAACTGTTGATCAATCTTAATGATTTTAATCTATATGACATATAGGCAGGCACAGTTGGAAGATTCAGAAGAATTTAATTTGATTTAAAAATATCCTTTGATTGAATTTAGGATCGCCTTATGTACCTTGAGGTGCAGGAAACAGTGTGTTGCCCAGAGATATATACTGAAATGATCTCATGGACTAGGAGTTCCAAAAGCCTTCCTACCATGACTGCAAGACACCTTGATGCCAAAATTGTTGTTTATCTTGCAGTACGCAGGAATATCTCAGGAACCCTTAGAATGGAGCTGTACAGTTATGCATCACTTAAGAAACCTCATATTGGAGGAGCACCTGGGTGGCTCAGTCGGTTAAGCTTCCAACTTCAGCTCAGGTCATGATCTTGCGGTTTTGTGCGTTCGAGCCCTGCGTCAGGCTCTGTGCGGACAGGTTGGAGCCTGGAGCCTGCTTCGGATTCTGTTTCTCCTTCTCTCTCTGCCCCTACCCCATATGTGCTCTGTCTCTATCAAAAATAAATAAAAACGTAAAAAAAAAATAAACCTCATGTTGGATAGAAAAATATAATCAGATAATTGGAGAGGTTACTTACACAAGTAAAGGGGCTTACTTATATGATTAAGCAGATACTGTGGATATTGAAGCACTCTTCATGTATTTAAACTAGAGTTTGATTTGTTACTAGTTAACCTAGTAGGAGTAGTATGGAGTAAAGGATACTTTCACTTTTCACTGTGCCCCCTTTTTTATTGTTTGACTTTTTTACACTGTGTGCATGTATTACTTTTAACACAAAAGTGAGTTTAATAATTTTAAAAAGCTGAGGAACATTTATATAGAAGACCAGTTTACATACTGTGAGGCATACCTGTTGAGCTCCACCAGTGTATCATGAGACAATGAATCTTCATAAATCATGTAGTTCGTTTAAGTTACTGGAGATATATAAATTGTTTTTTTCTAGTCCTTGTTTATTTTAAGTGGTAGGTTATTTATGGCAGTATCTTAGGTCCTGTATACTTCAGCGGTCAGACAATCTAGATGTGGAACATTGTGGTCAGTTTGTTCTTATTTGACTTGGATAATTTTAATACCTTTTATTAGTTCATAGTATTGTTTACTTAATACTTGTAAGATTCCATTTTTAAAAATAAAATATTCTGAATAATGACTTTTGAACCTGGACGTTTTTTGAGATATAATCATTTAAATAAAAAAATTTTTTTTTGATGTTTATTTCTTTTTGAGAGAGAGAAAGAGCACGTTCATGCACAAGTGGGAGAGAGCCAGAGAGAGAGAGAGAGAGAGAGAGAGAGAAAGAATCCCAAACAGGACTCAAACTCATGATCTGTGAGATCATGACCTGAGCTGAAATCCGCTTAATTGACCTAGCCGCCCAGGTGCCCCTCATCTAATATTTTTTTATGAAGCAGGAATCTTGGGGACCTTTGAGCAATGCCTATGAGAATAAAAGAATAAAAGACGAGGTGCAGCAAAGTAAAATGGAGAGTCGCAATGTGAGGCCGCTGCTTCTGGGAACTGTTTAGAACCAGTTGTTCGTGTTAATCCCATATGCTCCCAAGTGTTTTTAAATTTAGTTTCTGGCTTTCTAGATCATAGCTTTAGTAGATCTTATTGACTTTTCTTATTGCTGCAGGAGATTATTTTATCTGGTCCCATCTTCTCATTCCATCTAGGGCAATCTTTTTATTTTGTATTTTTGCTGCTATTAAATAGAACCAGGCTATGAGAACCTGATTTTGTTGAGTCCAAGTGTTTTTTTATTGTTCTCCATATCCTCTTTGATGAAAAGCCTCTCATAGAATATGTGGTAGGCTCTTGGCATTCACACTTTATGCTATTCACCTATAACCTTTGAAGGTCTCAGAATGAATAAGTGAAAGTCCATGTCATGTAGTAATTGGCAATTTTCCTCACATAGGAATTTTAATTATACCCACACTGCAAGGCTGGCTGTGTGCGAAACTGTGAATGACCATGGAGAGTACCCTTGCATCCTCATTTGTTGCAGCTCTATGGGGGATACAGAAATTCTAGAAGGTTAGGAGGTGAACTGGTGTGTAGGAACAAGGACAGAAGCAGAAGTACCCTGTGTTATAAGAAGGATCAGTTTTTAGAGACATGTTTTTAGTCTAATGAGAAATGATAGGTGTTACAGTATAAATTTGTGTTTGTCTTCATGAGGTTACATTGGGAACCAGAGTGATCTGGAAAAGCGAACAGGGATGACTTTGCATTAAGGTTTTAAGAGCCTTGAAAGACTGATTGGAACATACTTTTATGATGTATATTCAAATATCTGTGGAGCTCACATTTTCTTTTTTTAAATTTTGAATGTTTATTAATTTTTGAGAGCACAGGCAGGGGAGGGGCAGAGAGGGAGGGAGACAGAATCCGAAGTGGGCTCCAGGCTCCAGGCTGCCAGTGCAGAGCCTGACACTGGGCTTGAACCCATGTGAGACCATGATCTGAGCCAAAGTCAGCCACTTAACCGACTCAGCCACCCAGGCACCCCTGTAGAGCTCACATTTTCATTGCTCTTCCGACTATAGGCACAAATGAAAAATACCTTAGCTGTTCCCTTAGTGAAGCCTCTTTTATGGTGAATGATCCCTTAATGAAACCTTGCTTCCACATGTATGTGTAATCATGGATTCTATTAGCAAGAGAAGGGTGTAGGAGTAGAGGATCATTAATGAGATTTGATGATTGTTACCATGGCTCTCTTACTTACCATGTGTCTGGGCCAGGATAAAGGAAAGTACTAGAAATTCTTTTCTTTGGCTATGATCTTGGTCCTTTTATGAAGTAGAGTTTCTCAGGATATGGGTTAAGAGGGATGGTACACTTAATGATTTTTTTTAAACACTCCGCAGTGTATTCTCTATTCAAGTTAATAAGATTCTTCCTCTCTTTTTACAACTGTTTTGTCTTCTAGCAGACTTTTAAGCCCTCAACTTGAAAATCTGAAATTATGAAGTCTGAGTTCTACTATAAAATATACTTTATACTTTATATGTATATTATATACTTTATATATATATTATATATATACTGAGTATACTATAAAGCATACTTACGTCAATTAATCATGTTTTCAGAACCACCCACCTTCCCTACAGTCTTATAGGATATATGGTATTCTTCCAGTTTTTAGGGTCGTTGATTTTCCTACACCATAAAAACATTCCCTTCTTCCTTAAAATATGTAAAGGTCTCTTACGGAGGTTAAGAATGGGTTCTGGAACTCTACTGCCTACCTTTTAAGTCCTGATGTGGCCACTTACTATTTGTGTGACTTAGAGTAACTATCTTAACCTTTCTGCTTTAATTTCTTCATCTGTAGAAGAAAAATAGTAATTCCTACCTCATAGGGTTGGTGTGAGGATTCAGTGAATTGCTGTCTTGCCTTACGTGGATGAGTGACACATAGTAAGCTTTGAGTAAATGTTAGTTTATTATCATTATCGTAGTTACCCTCTTCCTTCTCCTCTTCCTCATTCCCCGATACCTCCTTGGTTACTAAGCTATGTCACTTTTTCTTTTTACAGTGTAGGTCATTCATATCTCATTTCCCACTGGCATTGAGATCTTTCTAGACCATGACATTACTACCACAGGCCAAATTTTTGAGAGAGAGTCATTTAACACTTCCTGTCTCTGATCTTATATTTTTCAGTTCTAGACTAGTAACAGTTTCGTATTGTCACTACACTGCTCCAGAGTGTACAGCAGTTTTTCAGTAACTTGTTTTATCAAGCCCAGACTCCTTTGTCTGTCTGCGCCTTCAAACTACTTCTTGTTCCACTCAGGCCAGTCTCCTATTTTCTCACCTACGTCATACACTTGGGGCATTTGCACATGTTCTTCCTTCAACTTTGATGCTCTTCCTTTGTGCCTTTACTTCTCTACTCTTACTATTATTTCTATCGTATCTGTACTTCAAGAATCCCACGTTTCTAAGACAACTTTCTGGCTTTTAAGAACTGTGGTTGAGTAGGAACAGGATTGATGAAACTGGGAGAGATTCACACTGGAAAGACAGACTGAGAAATCGGAGTATGGAATGAAGGTCAGGGCCTTTAAATTGAAGAATGGCAAATAGGAATTAAAGTCTGAAAAGCTGATCTAAGATGTATCAATTTAAAGAATAAGGGTTGGGACATGGATGGATAGGATATGAGTGACAGCTGAGAGCAATGCAGTATTGAAAATTTGAGATATTATTCTGGTTTGACACAGACCAGGACAGATGCTGGTGGATCAAATGGTTTTTAAGGTCCACCTGACTAGGGAAGCTAACATATTTCTGAATTGACAAGGGGAAGCCAGTAATGTTAAGATCAGGAACAGCTGTCAGGAATCTGAAGTAGTTTGTACTGGGGTGTTTGGCACTGGAGGATTGGGGACCGAATTGGAAACAATTGAGCCCCTGGTTAGGCTAGAATATCAAGATCAGCAAAACCGAATGTGCTGAGCCATAGAACAACTTACATTTCTTCTGGCTAAGATTAGAACCGGGTTGTGGAGAATATTGCTGTACTAAAGCAACTTGATAGGCTCTCTTGCCAGAAGTATACGGATAGAGTGACTACATTAACCCAACCAATAAAACCTTTAGTGATTTCAGTGTGCTTAGTGTAGGTACCATATTACTTAACTCCTGATTAAGCATACTACTATCCTATATTGCTCTGATTGACTTATGTGAATCTCTTTTTCTCTATTCATATCTTAAGCTAGATCAGATGATGACCCTTTTTAAAACAGCTCTATTGTGGTAGGTTAACCTGCAGCTGCATATATTTAAAGTGTACAGTTGGATACATTTGAAATATTTATACACCTATGAAACCATCACAGTGAAGATAATGAACATATTCATCATCCTCAAGTTTCCTTGTGCCCTTTTGTGATTCATGCCTTCTGTACCTCTCTGCCTCTCCTTTCCAGTCACATCCATTGACTTATTCTTTGTTGCTACAGATTAGTTTTTATTTTTTAGTGTAATGATACAGTATGAACTCTTTGTTGCGTTCTCTTTTTTTTTTTTTAACCATCTTTTTAAGTATAATTATTTCTGGGTGTATCAATAGTTCCTTTCTGTTGCTGGAGAGTTTTCCATTATATGACTGTATCTCCATTTTTTTGTGTTTTTGTTTTTGTTTTTGTTTTTAATGTTTATTTATTTTTGAGAGAGAGAGAATGAGAGCAGGGTAGGGGCAGAAAGAGAAGGAGACACAGAATCTGAAGCAGGCTCCAGGCTCTGAACTGTTAGCACAGAGCCCAACATGGGGCTCAAACTCAAAAACCACGAGATCATGACCTGAGCCAAAGTTGGACGCTTAACCGACTGAGCCACCCAGGCACCTCTATACTTCCATTTGTTTATCCATTCATCTTTTGAGGAATTAGGTTTCCAGTTTTTTACTGTTGCAAATAAAGCGGGGATGAGCATTTGTGCACAAATCTTTGTGGTAATAATGCTTTCATTTTTCTTGGGACTGGAAAGCTGGGTCATATGGTAGGAGTATATTTAACTTTTTAAGAAATTGCCAAACTGTTTTGAAAGTGGTTGTAACATTTTACATTTCCAGTATACATTTCCACTTTACATTTTGAGTATAGCTCGAATTTCACTTCTGCATCCTTAACATACTTGATATGGTCACGTTTTTTGGTTTCAGTTATTCTACTGGCTGTTTAGTGGTAGCTTTTTGTAGTTTTAATTTGCCTTTCCATAGTGACTGAATGACGTTGAGCATTCTTTTGTGTGCTTATTTGCCATCCTGGTATATTCACTAGATTCTATATACAATGACGGATCCATTCATCCATCAATGGACATTTGGGACTTTCCGTACTTTGGCTATGGATGTGTCTCTTCGAAACAGCACACCTGTATCCCTTGTATAAATACCTAATAGTGCAATTGCTGGATCATAGGGTAGTTCTATTGTTAATTTTTTTGAGGGATCTCCATACTGTTTTCCAGAGTGGCTTCACCAGCTTGCATTGCCACCAACAATGCAAAAGAGATCCTCTTTCTCCGCATCCTTGCCAACATCTGTTGTTGACTGAGTTGTTAATGTTAGCCATTCTGACAGGTATAAGGTGATATCTCATTGTGGTTTTGATTTGTATTTCCCTGGTGATGAGTGATGTTGAGCATTTTTTCATGTGTCGGTTGGCCATCTGGATGTCTTCCTTTGAGTAGTGTGTATTCATGTCTTTTGCCCATTTCTTCACTGGATTATTTGTTTTTTGGGTGTTGAGTTTGATAAACTCTTTATAGATTTTGGATACTAATCCTTTATCTGATATGTCATTTGCAAATATCTTCTCCCATTCTGTTGGTTGCCTTTGAGTTTTGCTGATTGTTTCCTTCACTGTGCAGAAGCTTTTTATTTTGATGAGGTCCCAGTAGTTCATTTCTGCTTTTATTTCCTTTGCCTCTGGAGACGTGTTGAGTAAGAGGTTGCTGTGGCCAAGGACAAAGAGGTTTTTGCCTGCTTTCTCCTTGAGGATGTTGATGGCTTCCTGTCTTACATTGGGGTCTTTCATCCACATTGAGTTTATTTTTGTGTATGGTGTATAAAAGTAGTCCAGGTTCATTTTTCTGCGTGTTGCTGTCCAGTTTTCCCAGCACCACTTGCAGAAGAGACTGTCTTGATTCCATTGGATATTCTTTCCTGCTATGTCAAAGATTAGTTGACCACACATTTGTGGGTCCATTTCTGGGTTTTCTGTTCTGTTCCATTGATCTGAGTGTCTGTTTTTTGTGTCACGGTCACAATCTCTTGGTTGGAGTTCGAGCCCTGAATTGGGCTCTGCGCAGACACTGCAGAGCCTGCTTGAGATTCTTATTTCCCTCTCTCTTTGCCCCTCCCCTACTCTCTCTCCTTCTCTCTCAAAAATAAACATTTAAAAAAAAAGTGTATGAAAGTATAGAAGGAAATATTCTTCCTAATATTTGAAAACTTATCTAATCAGCAGAGAAGTCATTCATGTCAGGCATGTATTTTTATTGTTCTACACTTGTCAGTTGCAGCCATTGCTTAGCTATGGACATAAGAATTCAGTCCATCAATAGATGAATGGATAAAGAAGATGTGAGATACACACACACACACACACACACACACACACACAGAGGAATGTTACTCAGCCATAAAAAAGAATGAGAGCTTGCCATTTGCAACAGCATAGATTGATTTAGAGGGTATCAAGTGAAGTAAGTCAGAGAAAGACAAATACAGTATTTCACTCCAATGTAAAATTTAAAAAATAAAACGAACAAAGGAATAAAGAGACAAACAAAAAACCAACCTATTAAATACAGAGAACAAACTAGTAGTGGCCAGAGGGGAGGTCTGTGAGGTTGATGGGTGAAATAGGTAAAAAGGATTAAGAGTATATACTTCTTGATGAACACAGAGAAATGAATAGAATTGTTGAATCATATCTTATATACCTGAAATTAATATATCCCTGTATGTTATGTTATAAGAAACCATAGGAGAGTCTTTTTTTTTTTTTTTTTGGAGACTTTTTTTTTTTTAATTTTACTTTTTATTTTTAAGATTCACACCCAAATTAGTTAGCATATAGTGCAACAATGATTTCAGGAGTAGATTCCTTAGTGCCTCTTACCCATTTAGCCCATCCCCTCTCCCACCACCCCTCCAGTAACCCTCAGTTTGTTCTCCATATTTATGAGTCTCTTCTGTTTTGTCCCCTCCCTGTTTTTATATTATTTTTGTTTCCCTTCCCTTATGTTCATCTGTTTTGTCTCTTAAAGTTCTCATATGAGTGAAGTCATAGGATTTTTGTCTTTCTCTGACTGACTAATTTCACTTAGCATAATACCCTCCAGTTCCATCCAGGTAGTTGCAAATGGCAAGATTTCATTCTTTTTGGTTGCCAAGTAATGCTCCATTGTATATATATACCACATCTTCTTTATCCATTCATCCATCAATAGACGTTGGGCTCTTTCCATACTTTGGCTGTAGTTGATAGTGCTGCTCTAAACATGGGGGGTGCACGTTTCCCTTTGAAACAGCACACCTGTATCCTTTGGATAAATGCCTAGTAGTGCAATTGCTGGGTCGTAGGGTGGTTCTATTTTTAGTTTTTTGAGGAACCTCCATACTGTTTTCCAGAGTGGCTTCACCAGCTTGCATTCCCAAGGAGACTCTTAACTATAGAGAATAACAGGTTGCTGGAGGGGTGGTGGGTGGGGGCTGGGGTAAATGGGTGATGGTTGTTAAGGAGGGCACTTGTGATGAGCACGGGGTGTTGTATGTAAGTGATGAATCACTGAATTGTACTCCTGAAACCAATATTACACTATATGTTAATTACTAGAATTTCATAAAAATTTGAGAAAAAAGTTTAAAAAATAAAAAGAAATTTAAAAAAGATGAGTTATTATTATAGGATATTTGATTTATTTAGATTTGACTTGCTCTTGGTCTTACTACTATGTAAGAGTCTGCTAATGGTATTGAAGAGGAATGTATAAATTCTGTTAGTATTACATTAGCAACTTAAGTAAGCCTTGAATATCTAAATTTAATTGTCCTGTAGACCAAAAATGTTACAAAAGACTTTTTAAAATTTAAAATTGGAACATAAAGCAATTATGTGTTTTCTGTTGTCTTCTAGAGTTTGCATCATTAGCTATATTGCTTTTATTTTTACACTCACTTCTGTTATGTTTACCATAGTTTTATTTCTTTCAAAAGGTTTTTTTGTTTCAGAACATCTTGATTTTGAATCGGATGATTAAATTTAAAAATATTTTGTTTTTTAGCCACGCAGGATATACGTACTGTGGGTCTTGTGCTGCTCATGCTTACAAACAAGTGGATCCATCCATTACGTAAGTAATACATGGTTTTGTTTAAATGGGAGAAGGTTGGGAATTATATCATAACTGCTCTTTCATGAAGTAATTTGCTTTTGCGTGCTTATTGTCATATACTCGATTTCATTAGGAATTTGACTTTTTATTTAATACCTTCTATAGATCATGAGAAGCTTTTGTATTGTTTCTCATTTCTGAACATTTAGTCTTGACTTTTCCTTTTGTCGGTAAATGTTTAGTTGTGGAACTGTTAGAAGGTTAAATATTTTGGTTTTTAAAGTTTTCTTTCAAAACCCAGGAGATGAACATCTTTAAGAAGAATGCAGAGCACTTTGTTCTGTGTTAATCATTTTGTAATTAAAAATTCTTTATTGTACTTGTGGTTAATGAAAGAAAATAATATTTCATTGACAAGATGAAGTAGCTGAATTATTTTAGAATCTGATAGTGAACTTAATATGGCGTTTGAAGCATGTTAGCTCTTAGTAATTTGGTGGGAGCTCTGAAATTAGCTTTAAAATTTTTTTCTGGCAAATTGAGACTTATAAAGTGATACACTATTCTCTAAAATAAGAAATTTGTGAAGTTTGAAAAGCTTCTGCTAGAAATAGTCACCCAAATTACTTAATTTACTGACTAGCATTTTATTTAAATAGTTAATTCACAAATGTGAACCAGTATCAGGCTCCAGTCTGTATGCTAGTTATACAGACACTCTACACATAGGTAAAGTCAGTTATCTTCCCTGTGTCAAATGTTGATTGCTAGGTTCGAATTGTGCTGGTGGCGGTGGATGTAATCATTCCAAGGAAGTAACTCACAGCAGCCATGAGTTTAAAAAGGAAGCCTCACCCCACAGCCTCCTCCTTTGCCTTTGAGCAATTTGTTCAAAAGAGATGCTCTTTTTTGTTCTTATGTAGTGTGCTCTGCTCATTGTATCATACCTTTGTTGGAAATTATTTTTAGTAAGTTTTTCATAATAAATAAAATGTTGCCAAATTGATGAAGTTTTGGTTAGCCTTCATTTATGTTTTGAGGAGTGTTTTAGCAAGTATTTAATACCTATTTAATCTACAATTTTAACTAATGTATTTCATATGTAAGAGCAAAAATAGATTGGAAAGATTTTCAGAAGCTTCCTTCATTTGATCCTGGGTCTGTAAATCAGTGATAATCAAACGTAGTTTATATGATAGCCTTTCCCAAACCTTTTTCTTTCTTTCTTTCTTTCTTTCACTTATATATATATATACATATATATATATATATATATACACACACATATATATATGTGTGTGTGTATATATATATATATACACACACATATATATGTATATATAAATATATATATATTTAATGTTTTTTATTTACTTTTAAGACAGAGAGAGACAGAGCATGAGTGGGGATGGGGCACAGACAGGGAGGCAAGAATTTGAAGTAGGCTCCAGGCTCTGAGCTATGAGTACAGAGCCCAATGTGGGTCTCTAACTCAGGAACTGTGAGATCACGACCTGAGCCGACGTTGGAGACCTGAGCCAATGTTGGACGCTTAACCAACTGAGCCACCCAAGCGCCCCTCCCAAACCTTTTTCTATTTGATAATGTTATGTAGAGAGATATAGAATCTATATTGGTAGAAGCAGAAAGCATGTATTAAATAAGTGGACAGAAAGTGAGAATGGGAAGAAAAAGAGAAAAAGGAAGAAAGCCAAGGACTAAGATGATGATGATAAAGTGAGTGAGTAAAGAGAGGCAAATGATGCATGATGATGTGATCAGCCTATTTTTGTAATTAGTATATAATAATTGAATTTTGAATAAATCTAAAGGTCCTAATATTAAAAATAATTCACAGTCATAGCTGTATTCTCTTGAAGGTGGCTGTCCTTGAGATTGGCAGTGTTACAAAGTTCTTTGAGAAAATAGAGAAAGAACATCCTTCTGGGAACTATGAAAAGTATAGAGAAGAAATAACAGTCCAAGAGAGATTAAATTCTATACCACTAGCTTCCATTCTTACCTTCCATACTAATTCATTCCCTACATGTCAACCACGATCATCTTTTGTACTATCTTGTACTTTGAATGGATCTTTTACCTTTGCATCATTTCATTAACATCTTACATAGAACATTTAGATGATATTTGGTTTTTTTTTGATGTTTATTTTTGAGAAAGAAAGAGAGAGAGAGAGAGAGACAGATAGGGAGGGAATGCGAATGGGGGAGGGGCAGAGAGAGAGGGACACAGAATCCGAAGCAGGCTTCAGGCTCTGAGCTGTCAGCCCAGAGCCCAACGTGGGGCTTGAAGTCACAAACTGTGAGGTCCTGACAAGCCGAATTCGGTTGCTTAATGGACTGAATCACCCAGGCACCCCTAGAAGATATTTGTTAATTGAGTTTTGCCAATCTTTTGAAAGTTGACATTTCATTAGAAAGTGCCAAAAAAACACATTTGTTGATATTACCACAAATTTCATCAGAAATATCTTTAATTATTGGGAAGCTGTTAATTTCATAGTCATAGAAGTTTCGCAGAAGTCTAATTTTCACTGGAAAACTTCAGGTATATCTTGGGTAATGTTTTCTTTGAAGTGGCAGGCCAATTTTGTTCATTTTCTAGGAAATTTCTGCTAAGTACCTAAATTGGTATAGCCATAATTTGTCTACAGTCATTTTTTGAAGTAAAAATTGTGTTCCATGAAAAAAAGGTCTAGGTTTGGATTACACTCAAAAATCACACAAATGTTTTCCCTGAGACATAATTCTATATATATCAAAAGTGCTTTATGCATTTCAATCACTACAAATTTAAACATTTGTCATACAAAATATTTTTATAAAATTTTACTCACAGTTCAAGATTTATTGGAAGTAAGTGATACTGGCCTTAAAAAAACAAGCAAAAAACCTTGGTGTGGGTGGAGGTAACGGATGTATGACTAGTAGTGCGTTCTGATTCCATTATCTTGATCACAGTTCTGATGTGCCAATGGTTTAATTTACCCAGCCGCATTTTTGTACCATAAATGCAGATGGCAACATAGTGGGAAAGGCAGGTTCCTCATTATTACTAAAACGGTATTGATTTTATGGACTTCTTGGAAGGGTCTTGAGGCATCTACAGTCCACAATTCAAGAAATGCTGTGATACCAGGATGATTGGATTTAGATAATGGGAAAGGTGTTGGGGAAGGCATTTGATTTTAGGGAAAGAAATGATTTTGAAGCCAAGCAGAAGGAACAGTAGCATGTGTGAAGGCTTTCGCCTAGATGGAGTTGTTCCAGTCATCAAAGAACCGCAAGACCAGTATCATAGACTATTGTGATCAAGGGGTGGGGGTGGGGAAAGTAATGCAAGACAGGGCTAGTTCACTGACACTTTAGAACCCATTTTAAGGATTTTAGATCTTATCCTCCAATTATATGAAAAATCACCGAAAGACTTTAAAAAATTTTTTTAGCATTTATTTATTTTTGAGAGAGAGAGAGAGAGAGAGAGAGAGAGAGAGAGAGAACAAGTGGGGGAAGGGCAGAGAGAGAGGGAGGGAGGGAGAGAGAGAGAGAGAGAGCAGGGCAGGGGCAGAGAGAGAGGGAGACACAGAATCCAAACAGGCTCTAGGCTCTGAGCTGTCACGCAGAGCCTGATGCAGGGCTTGAACTCACAGACTGTGAGATCATGACCTGAGCTGAAGTCGGACACTTAACTGACTGAGCCACACAGGTGCCCCAAGACTTTTTCAGCAAGGGAGTGATAGGATCTGATTTATGTTTCAAAAGGAGTAAAGGAATTTAAAAAATGATGCATTTAAGTAAGTTCTTTCCCATAATTATCATTGCTGAGTCTTTTCCTATTACTAAAACTCTAATTAAAAACCTGGAATTCAGGATGTACTTAGATAGTAATTGGATTTTGATTTATATCTTTCAGAAAGCCTTTCAGTTAGGAAAAGAGAGCCAAAGGAATCTTCTTTGTGGCCACATGTCATTTAGTTCTTCAGTTAAAATATCTCCACTTGCCAGGAAACATCTTTAGAGAATTACTTGTATTCCATTATTTAGATTAAATTGTTGAATATTTATAAGGGCAGATACTAAGGTAACTTACATATTTGATGCATAGACTATAATTCTTGTAGTAAGTAATTCCACAAATGTAAATTCTCTGGAGGTATTATACATGAACTACATTCCTTTCTTTCTTTTTAAGTTTTATTTATTTATTTTGAAAGGGAGAGAGTACAAGCAGGGGAGGGGAAGAGAGAGATAAAGAGAGAGAGAATCCCAAGAAGGACCCTCATTGTCAGTGCAGAGCCTGATGCAGGGCTCAATAACATGAACCATGAGATCATGACCTGAGCTGAAACCAAGAGTGTGTTTAATTGCAAGAATTTTGAAATTAATTGAAAGAAGGGAAAGTGACGTTGCTTCCAATGCCTGTATTACTTATTTCTCTTCAAAATATTCCTGTGGCCGTGGTGTTTATGGATCTAGCAATCTAGCAAAAAGAAAGAAAATAGTGTTTTTTATTTACAGTATTAATTTGGTTGGCATGTAGCCAACAAAGAGACCCATTTTGAGATTATGCACTTTTTTTTCCTTCTTTTCATTGTCATGTAGCCTTTTTTAATTTTGGGGTTCATCACTTATAAGGGTTTTATATTGATGTGACCTAAACTTTTTTTCTGTGTTGCATATGAGTGAGTTTCTGCCAAACTAGAAGGAGTCTGTTGGGTACACAACTGGCGAATTAAGATGAGTGGGAACTCTTCCCTGTAGGTGTTACCATTTCATCCAGGTTGGGTCTGGCAAAAAAGGTGAACAAGGTAAATAAATAGTCAGGTACCAGAGGAGGCAATTAGACTTTACATGCTGACCTCTGATGTTTATTTCTGGAGTAGTGCTCCTATTTTGGTCACTGTTAGAACCTTGCTACACTTACCTAGAAACGTATCTATGTCTTGAGTTTAAATTGGTGTTTTAAAAGTCATCTCATATTTTAATTATATATGATGGATTTCCTAGAAGTGTTCTGATTTTAAATATTCTATTCTTCTGTCTTTTCATAGAAATGCATTCCTCAGTCATAAAAATGCCTTCTTTTTCATACTTGATTCTTGGTTCATGTAATAGCCATCCTTAGGCAAGTCACCTGAGCACTCAGAGTTACCATTGTCTGTTTCCCACATTAGACTTTAACTTTAAAAATTGTGGTGATATTTATGTACTGTTAAGATAAGAGGACATACTGATAGCTCTTTTGTTCATTTAGCATTGTAATTTGATTTGATCTTTGGTGTGTGTGTGTGTATGTGTGTGTAAATGGTTGTTGATTTGCTCATAGAGGTGATGACAAGAAGTGAGTATTAGTAGTGTAAGAAGAGGGGGAGGAAAGGAGATTATGATTTTAACTAGAAATGGCCTGTGGTTCAGGTCTTATGGTTTTCTGTATATGACATCTTGAGGAAGTTTTGGGACTCTAAACTGAGAATTGCTGTTTCCTTATCCACAGCTTTCTTACCGTCCCCTCCCGCAGCCATAGCATGTAACATATAGCAGACAATAGGTTGTCTTAGCTGTAATTGAATTTTATGAAAATAAGTATATTGCCTAAGTACATTCCTTGACTTGCAAGTTTTTTTCCATTCTTTTTTTTTTTTTTTTAGTTTTTTTTTTTTTGATGTTTTATTTTTAAGAGAGAGAGAGAGAGAGAGAAAATGAATGAGCGGGGGAGGGGCAGAGAGAGAGGGAGACAAAGAATCTGAAGCAGGCTTCAGGCTCTGAGTTGTCAGCACACAGCCCCATGTGGGGGTCTAACTCATGAACTGCCAGATCATGACCTGAGCCAAAGTCAGACGCTTAACCATCTGAGCCACCCAGGTGCCCCTACTTGCAAATTTTTGATATGAAAAAACTAGGTAATGTCTCAGTCTTTGTCCATTAATTGAGCAATGAGTAGTAATTAATTTTTTCTAGGTACATAGCTTATCATATAACCCCTTCTTTCCCATAGGTTTGGTTTCTCGAGTCTAAAAGTTTGTGTGTATGTGTGGTGGGGGGAAGTTTCGTTCATATGAATCTGGGAAAACAGAGAAAATGGATAGTTTTAGAATTTAGATTGTAGGGATGTTTGAGGTAAAATGAGGGGAAGTTAATTTTACTCTTGATGTCAAGATAAAGGGATTACAAAGATTTAAGCTATAGTTTAACCCAGTTCTTTTCTTTAGCTATAGTGCAAATAACACATAATCAAATTTCTTTGTTTTTGAGAATGACTTCTACTTGAATGGGAACAGAGAAAGCTTATTATACAGAATTTTTCTCAACAAGATTCCTTTTTTCTCTGCTATGGTAGAAATGTGGAAATAACTTTATCAGAATGGTTCTTTGTAGTGATATTTTGTAGAGTTTTATAAGTTATGCTATTATGTATTTCTATTAAAATTGTGGCAGATCTTCGGAGGCAAGGTTAGAATGTGTTAGAATTTTAAGATTTTATTTAATAGCTGAAATGTTTAAATTCAGTTAATATAGCTACTGACAACCTTCTGTATCTTAGGCATTGTGAATACAGAAATGATTTTAAGCATATCAGTTGCTTTACTGTAGATCAGTAAATCAATAACTAGTATGCCTAGGTGTTGAAAATGGTTCCTTTAAAGGCCTTCCAACAAAAAGACAAAGATAAGGAATTGAATTTAATTAACTGAGAAGCAAATCATTAGTGGGCATATTAGTTTGCTAGGGATGCCGTAATAAAATACCATGTAGTAGGTGGCTGAAAACAACAGAAATTTATTTTCTCACAGTTCGGGGGCTGGAGGTCTAAGATGAAGGTGCTGGTAGAGTTGGTTTCTCCTGAAGCCTGTCTCGTTGGCCTGCAGATGGCTGTCTTCTTGATGCCTCTTCACATGGTCGCCTCTCTGTGCATGTGCACCCCTGGCATCTCTTCCCCTTCTTATAAGGATACCAGTCACTGGATTCAGTCCTTACACGAACAGCCTCATTTTAACTTAATGATGTATTAAATACCTTAGCTCCTAATATGGTTATGTTCTGAGGTACTGGGATGGAACTTCACCATAAATTTTAGGGGTGCATAATTTAGCTCATAACAGTAGGTAATGAAATCAGTCAAGAAGGAAAATGGTACCACATGTGATTTTTAAAAATTACTTGTTTTTTTCCCTTTCGTTTAATAAGGTTTGTGTAGAAGTGCAATTGTTCTGTGCTTTTTGTTGTGTATCTCCTAGCCGGAGAATTTTCATCCTTGGGCCTTCTCATCATGTGCCCCTCTCTCGATGTGCACTTTCCAGTGTGGATATATATAGGACACCTCTGTATGACCTTCGTATTGACCAAAAGAGTAAGTATATAGAAATCTTATAGCTTTTAAACAGCTAAAGAGTTTTTAAAATAAGAATTGTAAGTTAATTTAAAAAATTGAAAATGTGAATATTGTAAGTATTCTCTCAGTTTTAAAGATAAAATTGATTGCAACTTATCTGCAAACAGCAAAAACAAAGAAAGGATATCCTCTGTATGCCTAAAAGATGACTAGACTTTTTTTGCCAGCCACAAAAATCTGTCAGGTCCACTAGTCTCCAGACTGTTAGTGGTTACATCTGTATTGAGGGAAGTACCATGTACTCACTATACCACGAGACAAGAAGTTAGTATGCACCGTAACTTGATGAAAGATCCTGGACATGTTAGTCTGCCTCTGTGTTATTACTTGCCTCATTGTAAATAGATTATTCTGATAATGCCTTTATTTCCTCTCAAATAATCTTTATGGGGGAAAAGAAATAAGATGGTACTTGTGAAACTCTGAAACAAAAGCTGAAATAAATCTCAAGTGTATTTTATTTTTAAAACATGCCTGTTAACTTTGATATATTTTTTCCATAGGATTTTAGAAATCACATCTTTATTTAGTTGTATCTCACTTTATCCATTGAATGTATAAATTAAAACCTTTGACTTTATAATAGTATTTTTGGAGGAGGGGGGAGCATAATTTTAAAAATACAGAACAGTACAGAGAATAGTGTAACAAATATTCTTGTACTTACCATCCACAATTGACTCAGAATTTTTCCCTTATCTGAATTCTGTTTACTTTCCCAAAGACCATCTTCATGAACTTGCTGTGTATTCTTCCAGGGCATCAAATTACATTTTAAGTATGTTGTGTGCTTATTGTTTCTAGAAATTTTGGAACACATTCTTCTGTAGAATGAAAGAAGCCATTTGCAAAATAGATGATCACCTCATTTTCCTATTTTTAGGCCTAATTTTTCATAGTTTGGGGTTTTCATTACCATGGAGTATTAGTAATTTGTTGTTAGAATAATTTTTACTAATGAAGCTGGAGTATAACTAGCCTTATTATTCTCTGTGATGCTCTTAGGGGACACACTTTATTTTTAATACCTTGGGGCATTCAGAAAATTTTGGTTTTAGATAGCTTCCTAATGAGGGAATGGATGATTTTTAATAAGGTTATAGTTTTGAAAAAAAAAAAAAAAAAAAAAAAAAAGAGTTATACCATCACTTGTGTCTTTCTCTGATATTGGTAAACCCATTTATAAAAATGTTGGTTCTCTTCTATGATAAAACTATTCTCACTCATTTTACATATTAAATTTCATCTTTTTTTTGATACAATATCCAGTTTTAAGTTTGATTTATCAGAAGGGTCTGAATTACTAGATCATTTTAAGATTATTTATGGCATGGTACTCTGGTGAATTTATGTTCTGGGCTGCCCCAGAGGCCTAATTTTTAATTTTGAGGAATATAGCATGCTTCATAGGAATTTTCTGTTCCCAGTGTGGCAGGCATCTGAGGTGGGAAATAATAATCCCATAGATTTTATTATAAAAGAAAACAAAACATAAAAACTGTATTATTAACCTCACAAGTAGGTAGATCAGTGGCTTTGCCATATTTTACTAGGAGTTCTAATCAACTACGTTCTTGTTGGCATATGCTGATTAAAGTCAAGGAAAAGCTTAGACCCAGAGGTGATTTTAGATGTAATGAAAAGAACTGATGAGAATTTTGAATTACTATTTTAATATAACTGTGTAATATATGAAAGTGCTAAGTAGTCATTACATGTGTTATTGCTTTGTCTGGTATATAAAAAGCTACGTTTTTCTTCTTTTTTTAAGATAAAAACGAGGGAAATTATTATGTGGTACTTCTGTCTCTTGCCAAAGCGTGTAGTTTTTTGTTACTGAGTGGAGTCTCACAGAATAAGGATATACATTAATATATTTGTTTTACTATATTTTGAAATCTCTTTAGTTTACGGAGAACTATGGAAGACAGGAATGTTTGAACGCATGTCTCTGCAGACAGATGAAGACGAACACAGTATTGAAATGCATTTGCCTTATACAGCTAAAGCCATGGAAAGGTATACTGATTAATATAAGAAATCCCAGAGAAATCATAAATATTAATTTCTTTGGAATTATTTTCACTGGGTAAAATAATTTTTAGGATAAGGAGATATAAAAAATTTTTTTTGTTGTTTGATGGGCGCCTGGCTGGCTCAGTTGTAGAGCATGTGCCTCTTGATCTTGGAGTTGTGAGTCTGAGCCCCACACTGGGTGTAGAGATTACTTAAAAATAAAAAGTCCTAAAAAAGTTTTTTTTGTTCTTTGAAATGATATAAAAATTTGCGATAGATTTTCCTATTGTGGATTGAAGTTGGTTTTGACTAGTTTGCCTATAAAGGCTGACCATATGAATTGATAACGGTTGTTTTATTGGGTGATAATATTTTAAAAACCTGTGTGTGTGTGTGTGTGTGTGTGTGTATTGATCTGCCTGTTATTTTATTCATTAGACATTTATCTCAGAATAACAGTTACATTCTTTTATGCTGTAAGTAAGTAATCACACAATTTTAGATTTGGAAATTACATAGAAGGTCATTTATTTCAGTCTTATGCAAAGTACATGAATATCTTTTAAAATATGTGTGACAGATTATTATTTGGGACTCCTAAAGGTCTTCCAGTGATAGGATGTACACAAAACTACTAAGTAGAATGAGGACAAGGACAGTATCTATTTTATTCTTCACTTGTATCCCAGTGCGTAGTGCAATGCCCATTACACAGTCATTAATGTATTTTGTAAAAAGAAAAATTTTTTAAAGAGCTTTCTTTCTTCTTTTAGGGCAGTATTCAAATTAGAAAGTCTTCCTTTTGTAGGTCACATTTCTCTAATTTTTCAACTGTTTCCTTTATATGGACTTAATATTCCGTACATAGTTCCACTAGTTCTAAATATGGTGAGATTATTCCATCTGGATCTTGTCCCTATATTCTCTTAGTAAAATACAGGGTATATCATATAGGTTTTCAGTAAATGTTTTTTAATTAAATGATCATTGTAGCCCGAGATCACATTAACATTATCCATGCTGATATGGCTTACATACTATTGGCTAATACACTTGTGGCCAGCTAAAACCCAAGTCTTTTTCATACAGTTAAATTGAATTATTTTCTCTCTTGTACTTTTGGGGTTTCCTTTCAACCCTCAGTTACTACTGTTTAATTTTTCCTTATTGGTTTTAGTCTATTATGGCAGTCTTTTTGGATCATTTCCACTCTTAATTCTGTTATCAAAGTATTATTTAACTTCTCTCAGTCTTATGTTATCCACATCTATACACAGTGATAACTATGATGAATTGTATATACCTGAAGAAGTTTCCAAAAATCAGTGTGATAATAAATTATAAAGAATATAATTTTAGGTTAATTGTGTTTTACTACATTCTAATTCTTCAGAAATTGTTAAACCAATGTATGCTGTTTATTTCTCGGAATGCTAGTATAATCAGAACACTCCATTCTTCAGTTACATAGAATAAGAGAAAACTTTTATTATTTCCTGAAATGTTTGCATATTTTGTTATGAAAAAATATATTTTAGGCCTGGTAAATTTCAACACACTAGAACCAGTACAATTAAAGCCAACAATATCCTTAAGGAAGTTTTAACAAAATAACATTTTTTGTTGTTATTTCAAAAGTAAAATGTGTAATATTGAAAATTTAGGAAAATAGAAACTTAAAATCAACAAAAATTCTTTTTAATAATTCCCCTTCTATCAAATGGTGTTAAATAACCACTATTAAATTATATCACTTCTCAAGAGACCTTCCCTCTCTCCCAGATTACATTTGCATCTCTGATACTGACTAGTACCTAGAAGGTACCTAGTGCTTTTCCTTTATAGCCTTTGGTGCACTCACTGTGTATATTAGTTATGTGTTACTGCACAAGATATTGCTCCAAAACTTAGAGGCTGAAAATCACAACTATTTTATTGCTCATAATTTTTAGGTCAAGAGTTTAGGCAGGGGACACCTTGCTCTGGTCCATGAAGAGTTGACTGAGGTAACCTGAATGGGGTTAGAGGATCCAAGATGGCCTTAGTGCTGGTTTTTAGTTGTTAGTTGACCTCATTTGTTCTCTAGGTAGCTGGTTCATTCATCAACCAGGGCTTTTCTCTCTTCTTGGCTTCTGTCTAGAAGCATAGCCTGGATTTGTTTACATGGTGATTTTGGTAGCAAGAGAACAAAAACAAAAGTTTCTCAGCCTGTTAAGGGCTAGGTCTGAAACTACATGGCATTATTTTTATCACAGTCTCTTTTTATTTATTTATTTAAAAAATTTTTTTTTTTCAACGTTTATTTATTTTTGGGACAGAGAGAGACAGAGCATGAACGGGGGAGGGGCAGAGAGAGAGGGAGACACAGAATCGGAAACAGGCTCCAGGCTCTGAGCCATCAGCCCAGAGCCTGACGCGGGGCTCGAACTCATGGACCGCGAGATCGTGACCTGGCTGAAGTCGGACGCTCAACCAACTGCGCCACCCAGGTGCCCCTATCACAGTCTCTTTTTTAAAGCAGAACACAATGTCAGCCAAGATTTAAAGGAAGGAGAAATAAATAGATTCCGCCCCCCCCCCTTTTTTTTTAATTCTAGTTAGTTAACATATAGTATAATATTGGTTTCAGGATTAGAAATAGATGATCAATACTTTTCTTGATGAGAGAAGTAGCACGTGTAGACAGGAATAGGAAGAATTGTTGGCAGCCATCTTTGCAGATGGATTACCACAGTTCTTCTGGTGGGCAATTCAGTGTTTCTCCAACATGCAGTATTCAGCCCTCTTAAGATGCCCAGAAATCTCATTCATTTATACCCTCAGGTTCAAAGTCTGTTGCCTTATGATCTGCATGAGGTTAAGATGTGGATGAGGCTTTCTGGGTACAGCTCCTCTTGATTTGGATACCTGTGAACTAAGAAGACAAGTTTTACTCCATTCCCACCCTGCCATACACACTCAGTATACAATTTTGAGACAGGAACACTTAATCACAATAGAGCCTCCTAGTGGAGAGTGAAAGAATGGCAGCCTCTGACCCAAAGCATTTCTGAAATCTGATCAGGGAACAGAGAATGTTCTTTGATTATGGCTTGTTTCTGGCTTCTGGTTGCAGTTTCATAATTCCTTATTTTTCTTAGCTCTTAGCTTGCTCCTTTGGGCTCTTGGCTCTACTCACTGACTCATTTTTATTTCTCCATAAGAAATGGGCCTTGTTTACACCTAAGTAGCCATTTCAGCCGGCTTCATGTATGTGACAGTTTGAAAACCTAAAGGCCTCTCTCTTTTCATTTGGAACAGTGTTTGTTTTAGTCCAAACGGATAGAACTCCATTAAATACTGTGAGTTTTCTATTTATCAGTTTATAAGTGCATTCCATTAGACAAAAATTGCATCCACAGTTCTTTCAGTGACAGGACTCTCTCTACTTTGGATCCCAAGTTAGGATCCTGTAAGGTTCTTAGAAGCCCTTTTGCCTATCTAAGAGAGTATTTAAGCCTTACCTTACTAAGTGTTTCCGTTTTTGGGGCTCATTCAGTTAACTGTCCAACTCTTGATCTCAGCTCAGGTTCTGATCTCACAGTTTGTGAGATCTAGGCCTGCATTGGACACTGTGCTGACAGTGTGGAGCCTGTTTGGGATTCTCTCTTTCTCCTTCACTCTCTGCCCCTCTGCTGCTTACTCTCACTCTTTCTCAAAATAAGTAAACTTAAAAAAAGTCTTTTTGTGGTCTTAATAAAAGGTTTTACAGATGAATTTTTGATTTGATGATTGTGAGCCCATGATTTATTGGCAGCACGCCGAATTTGATCTTTGTCTTTATGTTGTTTCTTTGACAGTCTCTTGCTATCTGTAGAGGCTTGTGATGAGAAACAGCTATTTTCCAATTAGGCAACTCCTGCTTAGAAATCTTTCGTTTAAATTCTGCCTGTAACTCTTTAGCTCATGTTATTCTTCTTTTACCTTCTCACACTTGGCTATAGAGAAGCCAGTGACACTTTGAATATTTTGCCTGGAAATCTTCTTAGCTAGATCTACGTGTTCACTAGGTATATTTTTAATGTTCTAAGTTACTACTTGGAATTGTGTGTAATTATGCTAATTGTTCTGACAGTAAACAATACGGGCCCCTTTTCTCCTGGTCTTGCATAGCAGTTTCCTTACTGCTCTTCCAGTTTACTGTCTTCTTGTTGCCCTTTCAGATTCTGCCTGCCTCTGTGTCCTCAAAGCCAATGCTTTAGGTTTTCTGTTCCAGTAGTAACCTTTTTAAGCACCATTGTTCGTCTCACTTACCTATTGTATATAGCATAACAAATCACCTCAAAGGGCCTTTTTTCTTTCTTTTTTTTTTTGCTTATGACCCTGAACTAGAAATTTGGTCAGGGGTGAGTGCTGACAGCTCTTCTCTGTTTCATCTGCTGCCAGTTGAAGCAGGCTGATATAGGCTGAAGGCTCTAAGATGCCTTCACTTGTTGTCTGGGGCTGTGATGCTGGTTGTCTGCTGAGGCAGCTTGGTTCTCGTCTTTGTGATCTCCCATCTCCCATCTCCACCTGTTGCCCTTCAGGGCCTCTCTCTTCCCATGGTGTCCTCTTGCAGGATAGCCTTGGACTATTATGAAGTTCATGGCAGTTCAGGGCAGCAAGAAAGCAGGCTAGAATTGTTCAGGCCTTGTAATATCTAGGCTTGGAACTGGCACAGTGTCAGGCCATATTCTACTCATTCAAGCAAGTTTCAAGGCTAGGTTCAAGGGGAGGGAGAAAGAGACTCTACTTTTCATGGGAGGAGTGGCATGAGCATTCAGAAGTGGGAGGAATTTTCAGGGATGTTACCTAAAGGCAGCCTACCATAGTACCACTGCAGTTAAATAGCTCTTTTGGTGATTACCTGTTTGTCGCCTATCCCTGGTAATTCCCCAGTCTTCTCTGTGCCTGAGGGCAGCTTGTCTTCACCTTCCGTGCCCAGCTCGGTACCTGGTACACAAAAGGATTTCTGTAATTAATTGTTAAGTGAATTAATAATGATCTTCCCATTTGCAATACTTTCATTAAATAGTTTTCCCAAAGTGAGGTCAGATGTTCTTTTTTATTAGCAGCTTTTCATATCATGACCATATTTCCATGTCATTTTTACTCTTTTTGATTGAGTATACATGGACTTTGTAGTATATGTTTATGTAATAGTTTAATCAATTGACCATTTAATTTCCTAACTTTTCTTTCATTTTTTTCACTATAATCATTACAGATTTTTAAAAATTAAATACCTAAGGTGTTACTTATAATTCTGTGTATTATCTTAAACAGATTTAAAAAACAATACTCATTTCAACTTTTAAAATAATAATGAGTAGTGTAAAGGAGAAAACATGATATGACCCATAATCTCCTTGCTTGGTTTGATCCTGTTGACATTAAAAAAATACTTGTACAGTACCGTACATGGCTTCAAAATGTAAACAGCATCAAAAAGAATAAAATGAACAGTTAAAGCCTCCCTGCTTCTCCTCAACCAATGTTGATTAGTAGTAGAAATTGTTATGCATATGCTAACAATATATGTATGCATATGTGTTTGTGTATATATATATTATATATATAAGATTTACATACATATTTATTTGTGTGAATAAAACCTGCAAACGAGATAATATCTTAGGTACTTTATTTTGATCCTTTTTTCCATGTATTATCTTTACTATTGAAATTCATAATAATTTTTATATTGCTAATAATTGTATTCAGACAGTTAATTTAGGATATGTAGAAATGATCCATTTTGAAAAAATTGAGTTAACTCTGAAAATTAACAGCACTGGATCTCAGCTCTTCTTTTTTTTCCCCATTTTATTTTACTTGTTCAGTTACATTTAATGTCTCCCCCCCCCCCCACATTCTTTCTGTGTCATACCCATGTACTGTTTGTTTGCAGTTTAAAATTTTAATTGATTTTTTTGGCAATTTATATACAGTAAAATGTACTCTTTAAGGCACAGAATTCTGTATTGACAAATGCAGAGTTGTATATATCCACCACAGTCCAGATATAAAACAATTCCTCTGCCTCAGTTGCACAATTTTTTGTTCAGAGAAATGTGCAGAGTAAATAGAATGCTTTAGTAACTTTGAAAGTGTTCCATTGAGAAATATGGCACTCTAAAACCGTTCATGTTCATTATAAAAATAGTCATCATTATTATCTTAGCCATTTACTACTTTTTGTTACTGCCAATATTTTGGAACATAGACAACTTGAAAGTACAGTACAATGTACTTAAATCTGTCCCATCTTCTGCTTTAGGTTCTAGTCAATCTTATAAATTCAGTGTGGTTAGGATTTGATAACTCTTGAAGTGCTTAGACTATTATAAAAAAAAACCAGCAACTTGATTTTGTGTAGTTTACCCAGATATTTAAGCCGAAGTCTTGTAATTCTTATGTTTGTCCATATTGATTATATGTTTGAGTTCCTCGAGTGAGAACACTATCCGATGGCTTGGTTTGGTATTAAACACTATTAACTGAACAATTTTCTCTGTTCTTAATGTCTTGCATTAGTGTACATTTGTTACAGTTGATGAAGAAATATTGATACATTATTAATACCTAAGTCCGTAGCTTAATTAGGGTTCCCTTTTGGTGTTACATAGTTTATGGGTTTTACCAAATACCTAATGTCATGTTATCTACCATTATAGTACCATACAGAATCGTTTCATTGTCCTAAAAAATCCCCTGTACTCTGCATGTTCATCCTCTCCCCCTCCACTCCCCCCAACCATACCCTGGTAACCATTTACCTTTTTACTGTATCCATAGTATATAGTCATATTGTTTTTGGAATGTCATATAATGGAACCATACTATATGCAGCCCAAGTTGGCTTCTTTGATTTAATAATATACTTTCAAGATTCCTCCATGTCTTTTTTTGGCTTGATAGCTTATTTCTTTTTATTGCTGAGAATATTGTGTTCTATGGATGTATCACAGTTTATCCATTCACCTCTTAAAGGATTACTGGTATACTTGGATTAATATCTCTCACATGTGTTACTGCTATCTACTTATTGCCCTTGTTTTTTATTTCTTTTTTGCTTTCTGTTAATGTTTCTGCCTTCTGTGGTTTTAAGTGAGCATTTTATGATTCCATTTTTTTCCCCTCTAAGCATACCAGTTATAGTACTTTTTTTTAAACCTTTGGTGGGTGCTCTAAAGTTTGCAACATACATTTGCAGTGAATCCAAGTGCACTTTAAAACAACACTGTACTGTTCCATAGGTAGTACAAGTATCTTATAACAGTATTTCCTATTTGTCCTTCCTGTCCCTTGTAATACTGCAGTCATTTGTAAGCTATAATTACAGCATGTTGCTACTATTAAGTTTTGAAGGAATTGTTATCTCTTGGATCAATTAAGAATAAGAAAAATACGGGTGCCTGGGTGTCTCAGTTGGTTAAACATCAGACTCTTGGTTTCAGCTCAGGTCATGATCTCACAATGGTGAGATTGAGCCCTGTGTAGGGCTCTGCTCTGACAGTGTGGAGACTACTTAGGATTCTCTCTCTTCCTCTCTCTCTCTCTCTGCCCCTTCCCTGCTCATCTGTGCTTTCTGTCTGTCTGTCTGTCTCTCTCTCAAAAATAAGTAAATAAACTTAAAAAAATAAGAAAAATAAATGGAAATAAACTAAAGATGTTGCTTTATTGCTTTCTTTCTTGATGTAGATCTGAGTTTCTGACCTAGATCATTTTCCCTTTTTCTGAAGAACTTTTTAATAGTTGATACCTCTGATTGTATTTTTTAGTACTTGCTATTTTGGGTTGAAAGAAGGAATTCTTTTTTTTTTTTTTTTTTTTTTTATTTTTTTAAAATTTTTTTTTCAACATTTATTTATTTTTGGGACAGAGAGAGACAGAGCAGGAACGGGGGAGGGGCAGAGAGAGAGAGGGAGACACAGAATCGGAAACAGGCTCCAGGCTCTGAGCCATCAGCCCAGAGCCTGACGCGGGGCTCGAACTCACGGACCGCGAGATCGTGACCTGGCTGAAGTCGGATGCTTAGCCGAGTGCGCCACCCAGGCGCCCCGAAAGAAGGAATTCTTTATCACCACCTCAGGAATACACGAGAAACTCCTTTAATGATGTTTGTTTAAATCACAAGTTAAGAATAATGTATTTTATATATGGGGAGTAATTTTGTAGGCTAGTAAACAAAACTCATTTTGGCTCCCAAGTGGTGATTCTCCTCCCTTAAGTTTTTCTAGTTAATATGTATAAAAATTTGATTGGTTTTAAAATGGTTTAAGACATTTCTCCTGTCAAGATTTAAAACATTTGGTTATTTTAACATTTAATATGTTAACATTTCAAATGTTATAGAGCTACCTAGCTGTACTAATCTCTGTGGAAAGAATAATGGGAAATAGACAAATAAGCAAACATGGTATATTTTTCTCAGCATATAGCCTGGTAAGAAAGTTAAAAAATGTATATAAATAAATGTAATATAATACAAAATGTATTAAGTGCAGTTGAGTTTGTGGGATCAGAAAAAGGGGATGTGGGAACAGAGATGAAGTTAGGAGAGCACACAGGTTGCTTCATGGCAGAGAGAGCATTTGAGTGGACTTTGAAGATGGCTAAAGTTTTCTCAGAATGAGGCAGGAGGTTTCTGTGGGAAAGGGGCTTCTGTCAATACAAAGTACAGGAGTAGGAAAACCCAGGGCTTAAGAATAGAGAGCTACCTGCCTTGGCCTAATGTAGTTGCAGAAGGCTTGCCTAGTAACTGAGGTATGTCTATAGATTATTTTGTGTGGCCTGCAAATTTAGAAAACATTTTCTTATATATATGAATGTTTTTGGTTGGCTCTTAGTCCTGCCACTTCCTGTTATCTTATACCTTATCCACCTTTTAACATGTATATAATGCCAGCCTGGAGCTGGAGGCATTTGGGTAAGTGACCTGTAAAGACATACAGTAAGAGGGGCAAGATTAGCTAGTTGGAACAGTGGGTTGGGACCATATTATAGAGGTCATTGAATGTCATTTTAAGATATTTGTATTTTATCCCCTGATTGGTATAGAGCTAGTAAAAGTTGCTTAGCAAAGGAAGGAGGACATGGTTGGAACTTGGAATCATAAGAATATTACTCCTTTTTTTTAAAGTAAGCTCCATCTCCAGCATGGGGCTTGAACTCTCGACCCTGAGATCAAGAGTCGCATGCTGTACCAACTGAGCCAGCCAGGAACCCCGAATACTACTCCTTGATGGTGTGATGGTGAAGGATGGATTCGAGTTGGAAAAGATTGAAAGAAATAGTTTAGTAAAGAAGTCATGGGACTTTGAACTAAGGCAGTGGTGGATGGGGTAGCAAACTGAGCAGATAATAGGAGACATTTGAAGATTAGAATCATAGAACTTGGTAAATGTTTCTGTCTGGAGCAGTAATGTGATTTTAAGAGTGCAAAAGTGAAATGCCAAATTGTATATCATTATCAGAGATGGTAAAGTTAGCAATAGGTATCAGTTTAAGGGAATATAGGGAATAGAAATGTTGACTTGTTCCTAATAAAATACTGAAATTTCTCTATAATTTGGATTGCAAGCTTGGCCAATTTATGATAGGATTATTTTGCTTCAGATGGTTGAGTAGTACCTGAGATATTTCTGCCCATGTAAAAAACCTTTTTTCTTAGTATTCTTATTCAAATGGAAATTAAGAAAGGCCTATATAACCTTTGAAATTTATTTTGATAATCTGATTAGATTTACTTACCTGATGATATGGCAAAGATTTATAATGACTTAAATGTTACTTTTAGTTGTCATTGACAGCTAGCTTACTTCCTCCTTTTCCTTTCTCCTCCTTCCTCGGTTCTTCGGTTCTGCTTGATGTTTTCTGGATCTTTTTAGTTTGTTCTTCCTTTGAGTGAGTCATAGTATTCTTTACAAAGTCTATATGTATGTCTCTGTGGTCTGAAGGTGAATTTGATCAGGAAGAAAAGATGAGAAATTATTTTTTTTAGAAGACTCCCTAAACCTCTGCAGTTATGGTTCCTTTATGCCACTTTGCCTTTAACGCAGTTTCAAGAGTTCCACCACCAGTCTCACATTTGAAGACTCACTAGAAGGACTCACAGTTTATTCATGGTTATGGTTTATTGAAAGAGGTATGATACACAACAGGACCAGCAGAAGGAAAAGACACATCAGGCAGAATCTGGAGGAATCCAGGTGTATGCTTCCATCATTCTCCTTCTCACAGGGTGGGCTAAATAGAACGTTGTTTCCTACATCAGTTTAACACATGTGCAGTGTTTCTGGCCAGAAAAGCCTGCTCTAAGATTCAAACTCCAGGATTTTGTTTGGGGACTGGTCGTGTAGGGACCCCCTGCTTGCATAACTAGCTCCAGCTACTGAGATTCTCTGCTCTCAGAAGGAAAGTAGGTGTTTGCCATTATCATTTTGTTTACAATCCAGGCAAGCTGGTACAGTGTCCCAAGTGGTAAAGCAGGCTTAATCACCACAGGGAACATTGTAAAAGCCAAGGGCCAGTCTTTACAAGCAGCCCCTTCTAAAAATTGGAGCAACAGACCGACTAGGTCTATTAACTCTCCTACAAAAGTCCCATTCCTCTTTTGCCAGTTCCAGCCTGCCATAAGTTTCTGACTCATTATTTTAAAAGAAATTCTAACCCTCCTTATAGCTTAGGTTTGTATTAGATCTTAAAATTTTACTTTTCTTTCTGACTGTGGCCCCAGTCAAGGTCCTCAAATATTCCAATATAGATTTTTAGTGCTCTGTGCCATTAAGAATATTGGTGGTATACTAATATTGTTTGTTTTTAAAGAGAGCGCTCCTCTCTTGGTTCTGGGATTTCAGTTTCTTTTAGTTTGTTACACATCTTGGATGTATTAATTTTCTGCAGCATGGTTTAAGATATAGGACAGAAAAAGAAGGGATAAACCTTAACTCTACATTACTTAAGTGCTCACAAGAGCCCTGTAAGGCAAGTATTATTAAGTCTGTTTTACTGATGACAAAATTGAGGCTTAGGATAGTTTTAGGTAACCTACTGCAGGTAGCACAGCTTACAAGTGGCAAAGATGGGTTTTCTTTTTTCTTCTTTTAACAGATTTATTGAAAGATGATTTACATCCTATAAAATTCACTCATTTAAGAGTACAACTCAATGATTTTCAGTAAATTTACAGAGTTGGGCAGTCATTCTCACAATCTAGTTTTAGAATTTTGCACTACACAAAAAAGAAACCTTGTGTCCCTTTGAGGGCAGTTCTGGCTCCAACTCTCAACCTTATGCAACCATTTATCTGCTTTGTCTCTATAGAATTTTGCATTTTCTTTTTTTTTTTTTAATGTTTTCTTTTTTTATTTTTTAAATTTATTTTTGAGACAGACCATGAGCAGGGGAGGGGCAGAGAGAGAAGGAGACACAGAATCTGAAGCAGCCTCCAGGCTCTGAGCTGTCAGCACAGAGCCCGATGCGGGGCTCGAACTCACAAACCGTGAGATCATAACCTGGGCTGAAGTCGGACGCTTAACTGACTGAGCCACCCAGGCGCCCCAGAATTTTGCATTTTCTAGAAATTTCATGTAAATGGAATCCTACAAGATGTCTTCCGTAACTATCCTTTTACACTTAGCATACTGTTTTTGAGGTTCACCAATCTTTTAGCATGTATCACTAGTTCATTCCTTTTTATTGCCAAATAGTTATTACATTATATGAATCTGTGATATTTTCTTTATCCATTCACTAGTTGATGGACACTTAGATCAATTCCATTTTTGGCTATTAGGAATAATGTTATAAATAACATATCATATAAGTTTTTATGTGAACATATGTTTTCGTTTCTCTTGAATAAGTACTTAGGAATGATATAGCTGGGTCATATAAATCTATGTTTTAACTCTTTCAGAAACTGCCAAACTATTTTGCAGAGTAGCAGCACCATTTTATATGCCAGCAGGAACACGAGGTCTCTAGTTTCTCCCCATACTGGCCAGTATCTGTTATTGTCAGAGTACAATAACATTTTTGATTACAACCATTCTAATAGATATATATAACCTGACTTGGTGTTAATTTGCATATTTCCAGTGACTCATGATATTGAGCAACTCTTCAGTGTGGTTATTAGTCATTTTTATGTCTTCTTTTGTGAAATGTCTGTTCATATATTTTGCTTTAGTTTTAATTTGATAATTTGCCTTCTTACTGAGTTTTGAGAGATTTTACATATTCTAGATACAGATTATTTCACTCTGTTGAAGAGCAAAAGTTTTTGATGAAATCATTTTATCATTTTTTTTCTCGTGTGGATTTTGCTTTTGGTATCATATTTAAGAAATCTTTGTCTAGGGGCACCTGGGTGGCTCAGTCAGTTGAGCATCTGACTTGATTTCAGCTCAGGGTATGATCCCAGTGTTCGGGAATTGAGTCCTGAGTTGGGCTTTGTTCTGAGCATGGAGGCTGCTTGGGATTCTCTCTCTCCTTCCTCTCCCTCTCCCTCTCTCCCTCTCTCCCTCTCTCCCTCTCTCCCTCTCCTCCCTCTCCTCCCTCTCCTCCCTCTCCTCCCTCTCCTCCCTCTCCTCCCTCTCCTCCCTCTCTCCCTCTCTCCCTCTCCCCCTCTCCCTCTCCCTCTCTCTCTCCCTCTCCCTCTCCCTCCTTCCCTCTCTCTCTCTCTCTCTCTCTCTCTCTCTCTCTCTCTCTCCCTCCTTCTCCCCCATTCCCCCATTTGTTCTCTCTCCCTATCTAAAAAAAAAAAAAAAAAAAAAAAGAAATCTTTGTCTAATTCAGGGTCACAGAGATTTTTCTCTTCTTGAACAGGAATCAGCAAACTATAGCCTGCAGACCACATCTGGCCCACAACTTGTTATTGTAAGTGTTTTATTGGAAGATAGCCATCCATACCCACTCATTTACATATGTGGCTGCTTTCTGTTTACAGTGACACTTTGGCAGCTACAGAGATTGGCCCAGAAAATATAAAATATTTACTTTACGGCTCCTTTGAAAAGATTGTTGCTGACCCCTGTTCCAGAAGTTTTCTTAGTTTAGCTCTTAATAGTTATGTTTATTACCCAGTTTGAGTTAATTTTTGTATATAGTATGAGGTAAAGGTCTAAGTTCACTTTTTTTTCATATGGATATGCAGTGGTTCCAGTACTGTTTGTTGAAAACACTATTCTGTTAAGTAATGAGTCATTTTCCGTTTGCTGCTTTTAAGATTTTCTCCTTGTCTTTGGTCAGTTTCATTACAGTGTATCTAGATGGGGATCTCTTTGTGCTTATCATATTTTGAGTTGTTGAGTCTCTTGGAACTGTTGATCAATGTTTTTCATGAAATTTGGAAAGTTTTCAGCCATTATTTCTTTTAAGTCTTTTACTGTACCTTTTTTGGGACTCTCATTGTATGCATCTAGTGTGTTTGATGTTGTCTACAAGTCTCCAATGCTCTGGTCATTTCCCTTCAATCTTTTTTTTTTCTCTACAGGTTCAATTATTTGTTTTATCTTTAATTTCACTGATTTTTTATGTAATATTGAATCTGCTTTTCAGACCGTCTAGTAAATTTTAATTTCATTTGTTGTACTTTTCAACTCTAAAATTTCCATTTGATTCTTTTATTTTTTTTATTTATTTTTTTTTTTAATTTTTTTTTCAACGTTTTTTATTTATTTTTGGGACAGAGAGAGACAGAGCATGAACGGGGGAGGGGCAGAGAGAGAGGGAGACACAGAATCGGAAACAGGCTCCAGGCTCTGAGCCATCAGCCCAGAGCCCGACGCGGGGCTCGAACTCACGGACCGTGAGATCGTGACCTGGCTGAAGTCGGACGCTTAACCGACTGCGCCACCCAGGCGCCCCTGATTCTTTTATTTTTTATTTAAAAATTTTTAATGTTTATTTTTAAGAGAGTGAGAGAGACAGAGCACGAGCAGGGGAGGGGCAGGGAGAGAGAGAAAGAGAGAGACACAGAATCTAAAGCAGGCTCTGGGCTCTGAGCTGTCAGCACAAAGCCAGATGTGGGGCTTGAACCCACAAACCAGGAGATCATGACCTGAGCCGAAGTTGGATGCTTAACTGCTTAACCTACTGAGCCACCCAGGTGCCCCCCCCCTCCTTTTTAATGTTTATTCTTTTTTTTTTTTTTTAAATTTTTTTTTTTCAACGTTTATTTATTTTTGGGACAGAGAGAGACAGAGCATGAACGGGGGAGGGGCAGAGAGAGAGGGAGACACAGAATCGGAAACTGGCTCCAGGCTCCAAGCCATCAGCCCAGAGCCTGACGTGGGGCTCGAACTCCCGGACCGCGAGATCGTGACCTGGCTGAAGTCGGACGCTTAACCGACTGTGCCACCCAGGCGCCCCTTTAATGTTTATTCTTGAGAGAGAGAGAGAGGAGAGAGCGCGCGTGTGAGAGAGCGCATAAGTAGGGGAGGGGCAGAGAGAGAGAGAGGGAGACATAAAGTCGGAAGCAGGCTCCAAGCTGTCAGCACAGAGCCCAACGTAGGGCTTGAACCCATGAACCACGATCATGACTGGAGCTGAAGTCGGACACTTAACTGACTGAGCCACTCAGGCTCCCCTCTATTTAATTCTCTTAAATAGCTTGCATTTCTTTGTTGATATTCATTAATTATTTAGTCATTGCCATATTTTAACTTTTTAAAGCATGGTTTCCTTGATGTTTTGAACATATTTATAGGAATTGTTTTGAAGTCTTTGCTAAATCTGGTCTCACGTGGGTACAGCTTCTATCTATTGGTTACTTTTTTTCCCCCCTGATAATGTGTCACATTGTCCTGTTTCTGTGGCTCATAATTTTTTCTTACAACTGGACTTTTTATCTTATAGCAACTTGATTCCAGTTTTAATTTAATTTTTTTAATGTTTATTTATGTTTGAGAGAGATAACGAGAGTGAGCACGAGCAGGGAAAGGGCAGAGAGAGGGAGACACAGAATCAGAAGCAGGCTCCAGGTTCTGAGCTTTCATCACAGAGCCCAACGTAGGGCTCTAACTCATGAACTGTGAGATCATGACCTGAGCTGAAATTGGACGCTTAACTGACTGAGCCACCCAGTCACCCC
Organism: Prionailurus viverrinus; assembly: GCF_022837055.1. Taxonomy (NCBI): domain Eukaryota; kingdom Metazoa; phylum Chordata; class Mammalia; order Carnivora; family Felidae; genus Prionailurus; species Prionailurus viverrinus. The sequence continues at coordinate 115,182,310 of NC_062563.1, forward strand.
TTGATTCTGGTTTTATTAAAATTTTCTGCAGGTGGTAGTAGTGGTGGTAGTTTCATTCATTCATTCATTCATTCATTCACTTTTCATTTGTTTGTTTGTTTGTTTGTTTAAGTAACTTGATTGGCTTTATCTACAGAATTTCTCTCTCCCAAAATGTGTGGCTACAGATTTATCTCCTCAACTTTTTAAAAATTCTTATGAACTTTGGCTTTCTAGAGTTCATCTCTGTGTCTGCATTGCTTAGTGCTTAGTAAATGTTTGGTTGGAAGTTGTAATTGAACACCTTGAGCCAGTAAGGCTTTTGTCCTCTGCTGGCGGATTGTGTATATTTTGGGGAGTATGTTCAAAATTTGGGCCATTTTCTAGCTTGCCTCCTTTACTTTCTATTGGGTCTTCTCTGGTCTCCCTGTGTATACATGCAGATTTCCAGGCAGCCTAGGATGTGGGAGATGTTGGTTTTTCTCAGGTCTCTAATTTGCCTTGGATATGTTCTTAACCTCCTAATTAGCTGGCATTCTGGGGGGAGCTAGGGACCTTAGGGGTCTCCCCTGTACATTTGTGCTTGCTGGCTTCTAATCACATGGGGTTTTGTGGAGGGCATCAATCCTTTCCTCAGAATAAATGAATTTATCTGGTCCCTGCGTGGCTCTCTCCTTTCCAGAGTCTCCATGTTAAATTTCTAGGTTTGTGGGTTGCCTCAAGTGGTTCCATAACCTCAGGCTACAAGAGCTGTGGGCTTTTCTGTTTCCTGCTGGGTGTGAGTATTCTGCTCTGTACTCCAAGTCAAAGTGAGCCCCCTTTAGCAGTGAAGCTGCTGATTTTCATAGGCAGCCTCTGCCATGTTGGTGGATTGGGGCAGGGGGATGGAGGCAGCTCCTGGTAAGATGCCAGACTTCCACTGTTCTTCCCAAGATGTTCACTTATTTTACGCTGATAAACTCTTCTCGTTGTGTTTTTTGCCTTGTTGAATTTCTAGAGCCACAAAATGGTTATTTTTGACAGTTTTATCATTGTTTTCTGAGGGCAAGATTTTGTACTCCTTCACTGGGAAAAACCAACTTGACAACTTGTATTCTAGAGCCTAGGAATATTATATTTCAAAGCCAAATACTCATTTTTCTAATTCATGCTTTGTGAGAAGATAGAACAAGTACTTTTTTAAAAGAGAAATGACGAAGAAGTAGATAGATGGATCTTGATTCAAAGCTTAGATTTCTGAGTAGTTTGAGCCTTTTACCTTCGTATCACCTTGCAAGATGAGACCGAGGTTAATTGAATGGTTTGGTGGCTGTATGGAATAGTAGACATGTATTATTTCTTCAGAGTGAGCCAACTACTGTTGATAAACTACTTTTCCTATAGTGTTGCTCACTTCATAATAGTTTCAGAAAATAGATATTGTAATTATGATCATTTGACAGATAAGGTAAAATACGTTTTTAGGTTAGTGATTTATCCACCCTCTCAACTTTAATTATATGATGGAGATGGTACTTGAACCTATTTCTTCTGACTTCTTGTTTTTTAATACTCTTATATAACTGCATCCCTACCATGTCATAATTACTTACACTCTTTGATGATCTTAGTTTTTTTTTAATTTATGTAGGTAGTACTTGAAGTTAGAACAATTCATAACAGTCTTCTTGAATTTTTACTAGAGCTCAAATTCTTTTCTTTCAAATGATAATCACTCTTAGCTTACTGAAGAGCCCCTATTCCTTCCTGGAGTTGTAAAGCAAACTGGTGAAAGAATCAGAGAAAGAGATATTCCATGGCAGCTTCCTCTGCCAGCTTCCTCTTTTTTTCTTACTCCATAGATGCAGATTCTGCCCAAGAAGCCCCTGCATTGCAGAGGGACTGGAGATCTGTATGATCTGTTTATTTCGCAATTGACAAGGGTAAGGGGGCCTTTATGGGGGAGGTGCTTGGGTGCCCTGAATTTAGCTTTATGAAGCTGGGCTAACACTTATTTTGGGAATAAACTAAAATTTCGTATTTTTAAAAACCCTTTTATGAATTGTTTGTCCTACATCAGTTAAGTGTCAGATTATCATATTAAAAAGCCTTTATTATAATGGTGATTTTTTTTTTTTTTTAAAGTCCTGTTCAGAACAAGTCAGACAAACATGATTCACGCTTCTAAAATTCCAATCTGGGATCATTTAGAATATAAATAATATTGAATATATGTAAGTAAAATTTCACAACAATGAAAATTTTAAAAGGTTTGGGGTAAACGTCTGTTTCTATAGCCCATCATAGTTATTCTTTATTAATCTGCTCTGTTCCTTTTCCATAAATCTGTCAATCTGTGGAGTGAAAAAGGGACTTGTGGATATGTCATAAACATTGTGGGTGGTTGTGGTGTCTTTTTCTTGCTGCTAGAAATTAATATCTACTTCCTTGAATTCTGTGTCCACCCTAGAGACCAGTGAATTTTGAGTTGTATCGTCAGACTGTCCTGTATCTGTTTATTAGTTAGTATAGGTATAAGGTGCAGTTGGTGTATCTTATGGGAGCCAAGGGTTAAGTTCTTTAGGTCTCACTTGGCAAGGTCATAGAAGTGCCAGAAGTCGTGGTATTTGTAACAGGATAGGATTAAAATATTGAGGAAGAGTTTAATGCTCTTTTAAAATTGCGGAAGGATTGGGCAGATGATTGTAGCTTTGCTTGGTAGTTGAAAAGACTTGACTTGGTGATGGTCTGATGGGCTTATTTTTATTTTTGAGGATATTATTATACCTAGTAGTAAAATAGCTTTGTTTACCTAAAGAGTATTGTATATTTCTGTAATTTAAATAGATATTTTTAGTATTGTGTCTCTCATTTTTATTTTTTATTTTTTTTTTATTTTTTTATTTTTTAAATTTTTTTTTTTTTTGTTTCAACGTTTATTTATTTTTGGGACAGAGAGAGACAGAGCATGAACGGGGGAGGGGCAGAGAGAGAGGGAGACACAGAATCGGAAACAGGCTCCAGGCTCTGAGCCATCAGCCCAGAGCCTGACGCGGGGCTCGAACTCACGGACCGCGAGATCGTGACCTGGCTGAAGTTGGACGCTTAACCGACTGCGCCACCCAGGCGCCCCTCTCATTTTTAAATGGTCTTCTTTAAACATTTTATTTGCAGATTAAAAAATTCAATAATATGTATATTATCCTTACCACAATTAATAATGTTCCACTTTTAGTGCCAACACACTGGAAAACTATTTTTATTCTTATACTTCTTAAATGACTTTTTTTTTTTTCTTCTTCTGTTTTCTTTAAGCCATAAGGATGAGTTTACCATTATTCCTGTACTGGTTGGAGCTCTGAGTGAGTCAAAAGAACAGGAATTCGGAAAACTCTTCAGTAAATATCTAGCGGATCCTAGTAATCTCTTTGTGGTTTCTTCTGATTTCTGCCATTGGGGTAAGTTCTAGATGTTAACATATCATGGTAGATATTATATACTTGTGCTTAATGGTATCTTTTCACTGTAAGCTCTGATTTTCTGTTCCTTATCACTTTCCTTGGAGAGTTTTACTTTTAGCCACAATACTTCAAAGTGAATAAAAAAGTCTTTTGGTCATTTAAAAAGGATCAGATTATGATAGTGGGTCATGGATACATTTCCAAAGGCGACTGGTATAATTGGATTCACACTGTGAGGGCATCCTTGCTTAGCTACTTACGATAGTGGGAGTAAAGATCTTTTAACCCTATTTCCAGGTAGAGTTGTGTGGTAGATTCTCTGAAGTTAGTTTTTTGGTAGATAAAACAAATGTTCTTCTTTAGAAGGTAGGAGAGCGCTTTGTGCTATGCCAGTCCTTTACCACATTTCTTTTTTTGTAATTAGTGTATTTTTTCTTTCTATTTTTCTTTTGGTGCTTAATTTCTGCTATTAGCTTAGAGCTACCCTACAAAGATTGTAACAGGTTGGCTATTAGCACTGTGGTCTTCATTGGTAATGGTTTATAAGGATAAGGATTCTGAAGTGATTTTTGTTATTGTGAATAAAAAGAGTAAGGAAACTTAACAGTGAATAGATCATAAAGAAAGTGAGACATTTGTGGATGCTTCTTTTAGTAAATTTTGATTTTTGATTTCTTTGGATACAATTTGCTCTCCTTTATCCATTGCTGTGCTGAATTATTTCTGAATCCTGTTCCTTTTAGGACATCTCTCATTGGCTTAAGAATGCCAATATCTATTCATCCTTCAGTTATTTCTTTGATTATAGAGAAAACAGAAGGCACAAGACTATAAATTTTAAGATATAGTACTAGAATGGCCAGAAAAACATCCTCAATGAGATACAGGGAGACCTGGCTTTTATATGTCTTAAGCATTGATTCCTAGAGCTGACAATATTTATCTGGCCTGGTTAGGCTGATATTTTCTCTTACCTTGCTCTGTGAGTGGTTTTGAGATTTCATTTTAAGAGAACCATCCTCCCTAATGGTATAGATAAGTATTGGGGTTTAAGTCACTGATTTCTCGTCTGGGGCTGATTGTCCTCTGAGGGGGCATTTGGAAATGTCTGGAGACATTTTTGGTCATCACAATGGGGTGGAGGTGGGAAGCGGGGATGCTTTAGGCATCTGCTGAGTAGAGTCCAGAGAAGCTGCTTCATAAACATCCTACAGTACACAGGACAGCCTTCCACATCAAAGAATTATCCTGCCCAAAATGTCAGTAGAGCTGAGGTGGTGAAGCCCAGGTTTAAGGTATGCAGGTAGCTGTACTACCTTGCCAAACTCCCTAAGAGGTTCTCAGAGGTGTTTAGTAATCAGTTCTATTGGCTAGTTTGCTACCTTTGGCAGAAGTTTTTTTTTATGGATTACAAGTATATTACTTAGATCTGAGGGCTAGGTATTTGCTTAAAAAGAGTTCTTTTCTTAGAAATTCTGAAGTTTAGTCATAGTTGATCTTAAAAACTAAGGTATATCATTATTGGAAAAAAGGGCTCTTTTTCTTAGTATTCTGAATTTACATTGGTAGTAAAGCATGTCCATATGTTTTAGAAATTAAAAATTCTTAAAAAATTTTTTTTTATTATTTATATTTTGAGAGACAGAGCTTGAGGAGGGAAGGGGCAGAGAGAGAGAGAGAGACAGAGAGAGTCACAGACTCCAAAGCAGGCTCCAGGCTCTGAGCTGTCAGCACAGAACCTGATGTGGGGCTCGAACCCATGAACTGTGAGATCATGACCTGAACTGAAGTCGGACGCTTAACCTACTGAGCCACCCAGGTGCCCCAGAAATTAAAAATTCTTAAAGCATGTGACCCGTCCCTCTTCACTTTTAAGACCTCTATGAATCACTTTACTTTTAAGATTTAAGTAGTTAGTTCCCCTGATACTGTTCTTCAGAATTGAAGTTCTCCCTCTAGGTTGGTACCACGTGCACTCACAGCATACATCCACACAGAAATCAGTATAATGCTATAATAGTGCTCTTCTCTGTAAAATCATCCTTTTCACCTCAATAATGAATTCTAAAGCAAACAAGCCCTAGTTCACTACTATATTTAAGTACGATATTGAGAGAGAGAGAGATGAATTTTGTTTTATACCCTACCTAGGTTTTTAGAAAATTATTTAGGCCATTTGATCTGTGTTCTAGAAAATTTTGGTATTTAAATTATAAGATAAGATTTCCTGGTGATAATTACAAAAAAGAACCCCAAGTTTCCAAAGATTGGTAGATGTTATGAGAATTATCCAGAAACTAAAACATATTTATATCTACATTTGGTGGTTAAGTAATAGAACTTTTCCAAGTGTTTGTTTTTTTAGTATGACTATCACTAATAATACCCATTAAGTGCTTACTTTGTACTTATGAAAAAAGCACTGTACTAATTCTTATTGGGAAAGTTGATGAAGGTCTGGTGATAAGTGGAAGGTATTGCATGGATACTATTTCAAAATTGGTGTTTCCCTCTATAATTCTAATAGTAACTGTCATTTTTATAAAGTAAGATTTATTTTCTATTTTATGTGCCTAATTGAAGTAATATGAATCATGGTCTAGTTATGGGTTAAAATGTCTCAGAAATTTTCATGTTTCTCAAATTCATGCTCTGGTGGCGTTGGTCATCTTTTCTATATTAATGGATGCTATACTCCCACTTCAAAAAACTAGCTTTTTCTTGTGAAGATATTTCTTAATGGTTTCTTCTTCTGTCTTTTTTTCTTTTTTTGTGAAGATACTATATAGATTGCTTTTACTATATCATATTAATGGTAACACTGAACTGTAAGTCATTTCATAGGAAGGATTCACTTCCTCAAATACTCAGAGATTTTCAAAGCATCATTGACTTAAGCTGTCAACACACTGTATATTTCTAAATAGCTGATTTTTGAAACAAAATTGATTATGGTACAGTTGACAAATTACTCAGATATATACAGTGGAATTTTGTTTTTGTTGAATAGTGGATTAGAGTCCTGGCAGAGACAACAAATTTCATTTCTAGTCATTGTTTATATTATGTCCAGCTTCTGTTAAAAACAAAGCAGGGAATTTGGTGACAGAGACAGTGGGAAACCTGTATGTAATTGGCAGGGTTTTGCCTGGTTGATTTTATTTGTTAGCCAGTGTCCATTACAAGAATGACTTTTTTTTTTTCAATTGTACCTTGTTTTAAAGATGTTCCATCTCTCAGATCCCATTTAAATTTTATGTGGACTTGAAAATGGCTTTAGAGAGAGAAAAAGCAGAAAGACTAAAATATTCTCAAGTTTTTTTTTTTGGGTGGGAAAAACTAAGGGAGAGTGGGAACCTGGATTACATTATGCCCCTTCTTTCTGTCCCTTCATTTGAATCCGCACCCTGCCTCCGCCCCCCCCCCCCCCCCCCCCCCCGCAAACCCTCAGCATTTCAATTCTCGCCTTTTATTTTATCGTAAATCTAATCCACATGGAAATTCATTAGTCAGCCCAATAGAGTGATGTTTCCTAGTAACTCTTTTCATAATCCTACCTCATTTCACCCTTCTTGCTGCTACCAGGGATTGTGGCATAAGTGAAGGACATTTGCTGCTAGTAATTGATTTTTACTCTGGTTAGGTAATGTAAACCCTATACTTTTTCTGATCAAGTTTCTTGTCCTATAAGATGGCTCCATATAAGAGAATTTTGACTGGCCCTATTTTAGTTTTTCTAATTGGTAGAATTTTCATTCTGTTTTCCTAACTTTCAGTTTTGCTCTTCTGTTCTCTCTCTCTCTCTCCCTCTCTCCACACACACACACACACACACACACACACACACACACACACAATGTTTGAACTTTTCTGATCGCTCTGAAATTCATATTTTCAAATTTAGATTATTGATAGCTTTCATTAACATTTTTAACTTGTAAGATGTTTCTAAATGAAACTGGATCTAACAGAAATTGAAATTTTTAAAGTTGATTCATTCTTCTATGTAATTTTTCTTTTATGGTGGTTTTAAGTACAAATCAACTTCAGTAAATTTACTTGGTAAATGTTAATGATAAATTATTAAAATATGAATAAAGTTTGCTACAGTCACTTCAGCAATTTTGGATTTTTACATATAAACTTTTATTTGTCTAAGTTTACATAATTTCTCTTTTATAAGTATGTGTCATGTATTAAAAGTGGCATTCCCTTAAATATTTATGATTTTATATCTTAGTTCAGATTTCTACTTTAATATATATTAACGAGTGATTATTCATGCATGCTCTTTTTCCTTTCTGTTGTCAGTCTCTTAGGAGTATACTAGGGTATTACTATTTTCTAAATATTGAAATTGGTTTGAGTATAAGTTAGCTAATTTCTGAAATACATCTTATCGAAGCTTTCATATTCGTCTTCTCAAATTTCATACATACTAATTTGACATATTTAAGTTTTTGATTTTTTGCAAGTATGAGAGAAGACTTTATTTTTACATTATAACTAAGACTTCAGAATGTAAGGACTATAGTTTTTTATGATTTCAATTATGAATGTCCCCAGTTTAGGCCCTTAGTATAGAATGAATGGCCTCATAGTCTATCTCACAAGTTGTTGTGAGGTTAACTCAAATAATTGAAAATATTTTAATATATAAACATAAAGTGACTAAGTGAATGTATAATAGTACAGTTTTTACTGGACATATGTCTGAAAGTCTGTCTTGTTGACTAATCTTTTGGGAGGTTTATTGATCAACTTTCCAAGCTCATTGTTTATTTCTACAATCCAGTGTATAGCTTAATGTTGAGGTATTTGATATTTTTTTACTTTTTGTTTTGAGGTACTTAAAAAGTAGTGTTGGTTCTTGTACCATTCATTGTTATGTTTGTCCTCATTAGTTGATTGTTGTGTGTTAAACAGACATCCCTGGAGCTTACTCTCCACACTCTGTGAATCCACTCATTAATCACCAGTCACCTTTGGAGATGGGAAAATTACTTACCTGTATTTCTTTTTCTCAGAAAGCGTGCTCTGGAATGGATTCACAAATGAGCTACCCTCCTTCCCTCAAAGAGTAAGGTTTCTGCTTTACAGGATTTTTTTTCTTGGGTTATTTTTCCTCTCATCTTTTGAATTTGAAAAGAACTGAGGGAAGGCACCTGAAGAAACTACTGACATACTCACTAGGGGAGTTCCAAAGCTTGTGCTGCCCCTAGGGGCAGTGTCAATGGCTCTTAAAGCTAGAAAGCTCATACTTGGATTTGAAACAGGGGCTCAAAGAATCCATTTTCCCAGTGTACCTTCTGAAAGGATAAGTTTCAGGTAAGTAATTTTCTCTTACTATGTGATATGCTTTATTCATACTTATAAAAATATGCAAGTCCAGTTCTCCAGGTACATAGGCAACTGTATTTACTCAGTTTAGATGCATAAGCTTTACTGAATGTTAGAAGTATTATAAAACAAATGTCTGATCATGAGTTATATGAAATCATAATATATTTTAAATCAATAAATATTTGATTAAAGGTGCATTTGATAAACAGTGTATTGTGCTAGTGTTGTCATGTCTCTTATTTCTCACTAAATAAAATCTGGATAAACTTCTTTTTAATAATTAAATACAAAAGTGTTTTTTTTTTTTTTTTGCATTCAAATTCCAAGAGGTGTGTAGCTAAAGTGTGTGCATGCATGAGCGCGTGCACACCAACCCACACCTATATACACATGTAGGCTAGGATGATGTAAACTACTTCAGATTAGATGTTTTCTGTGTGTGTAGTGACCAGAATGAATTACTCAAGTAATTGTGACCAGAATGAATTACTCAAGTAATTTTTAAATGCTTGTACAATTTTTAAAAATTATTGTGAAGACAGTTTGAGCTGTTTAAGTAAGGTATTTTTTCAGTGTAGTAGCTATATGTAGTGTGGATTTAGCTACTTAGTCAATATATTATTTAGAGCTCATAAGTATTTCTACTCAATTCTTCAGCTACAAAATGCAAGGTAGCTACCTAAAGAGTAGCAAGAGGTAGATAGCAAAATGTTAGAAACATTTGCTCATCAATCTTCTGTGTATTTTGTCCTTTTTAAATCACATGCTGATTTAATATTTTAAAACATTTGAAACATTTTCTGTATTTTTCTCTTCAGAAGTAGCTTTTAAGTGAATGTTACATTGAAAACTGTCCATACGAACAAGGCAGCATTTTCAAGTAGTTACCCTTTTCACTTATGATTAAGGCAGGTTTGACCAACTTCATTCATTTGAAAATGGCAGCTCCGAACTTGGAAATACGCAGAAAAGACTTTTCAGTAGCAAATGGTTATCACAAAGTCCATGCATTTTACTCTGCACCTGAAGAGTAGCAGTTTTCAGATTAGATAATTGTGTCCCAGTCACAGGGTTTATTGACAGCTAAAACTAATAGCTATTTCCTGAAGCAAGAAAAAGAATACATTAGTATAAACCTGAAGCAGTTCAAGTTCAAAGAATATTCACTGTGATTGCTTCCAAGGATATTACTCTTACTATAGTTGACAATGAGTCAGAATTTTCTTGTCTAAGATTATTCATTTAATTGTTCATTCATTTCACAAATGATTTGGCATAACTCTATCAAAAAAACTTTGAAATAGAAGTAGAAATTTTGTACTAATGAATTGAATCAATGAGTTATTGGGACAGGCTTTAGATATGTCTTTGAGCCTTCCAATAGCCACCTGGAAAATAGGAAAAATAGGGTTATAGAGTTCTCATTATTAGGTAGGAGTAAGTATGTACATTCTGTAAAGAAAAACAAAACTAAGCCTAACTCTAAATTTTGAAAGAAATGTGTGATGAGTTATTTAACATAGGGGCATTGAGTGATGAATTGTCACTATGTAAGAATTTTTTCAGTGCAAGGACTGTAATGGATCTCATAGTTATGGCAACATTTAGTAATCTTCAGTGTTTACAAAAAAAGTTGTTGTATCCAGAAAGCAGATAATCGTCTTAGAATCCTATTGCTGATTCTAGGATATCATGAATTATAAGATGCGATACTGATTTAATAGAAGCTCTTGAGGGAAAGTAAGAACTGCTACATTGAGTAATTGTACATAGTAATGTATGTGAAAAGCTAAAATGTAAAATTTAAGGAAATACAGTATATTATAGAAAGATGACCATCAAATATGACCAACATCAACATGTAAAGGAAGTGTTGAGAACTATGATGTGTGGTTTTTTTTTTCTAAAAAAGAGCATCAAAGAAGTTTTTTTTATTTTCCGTTGCTCGTCATTTATAGTAAGATTAAACAGAAAACTTAGAAATCATAATTATCCAGCTGGAGAAACCCATCTTCTCGGGTGTGAAGATAATAATTGTATATGGGAACTTTGCTGTAAAAATGAAGCTACAAGACACATAGTGTGTGCATACATGACTGGTATACTCTATAATACTTTTTAAGTGCATTGATGGATCTTTAAAAATGACTAAATACAAAAGTAATGAGTTCCTACATAGGCATCACAGAAATAAATACAAGTGTAGATGTATCTGAAATACAACATAATCAGTGGAATAAGATAACCACAATTAGTTATGACTATATTTAACTTTTGGTTTTTATGTAACTATAGTAGGAAGCAAAATGTATTACCTGAGCCTTTTGTTTTCTGTCTTCTTTTCAAGCTTCTTCCATTTTACCCTCTCTTTCTTGGAGAAGAGCTAAACGTTGAATGTTCTGTGCTTGTACTCTTACTGAGATTTTTGTCAGAGTAGGACTATTTATTATATTTATTCTTTTGTGCCTCCTATTTTAAGGCACCTGTATTGCTTTTTCAAGTAGAGAGTTTTGCAAAAATGAGATAAATTTTTTTATTGAGGTCATAAAAATCACATAAGCCATGTGTTTCTCTGACCTGCAATTTTTTTTTTTTTCTGTAATAGAGATCAAATCTTTGTACTTATCCAGCAAAAGCTAAGCTTCCATTGATTTGTTACATTGAGATAGTTTTCTTAAACCAAATTTCCTTGAATCGTATTCTTTGGGTTTACCTTCCGTTACAGACTGATACAATATGTTTAACATTGCTTCTAACTTTTAAGCTGTTTTGTTTCCTTAGTCTTTTGTATTGCTCGTCACTTTAAGGTTCTACAGTTTGAAATAGTTTTTAACATCATAAAACACTGTTGATATATCATTTCTTTATCACCTTCCCAAATATGCCTTTTATTTTTATGTACAAGGGCTCTTGGGAATGATTCTCTCAGAGGCTTAAGCTGTGCTTTGCCCTCCATGAGAACTGAAATTATTTGGTAAGCGCTTGCTTTCTTTTTAGCTTCTAATTTTTCCCTATTTTATTTTGTACATGATATTTGTTTCAAGGTCAAAGGTTCCGTTACAGTTACTATGATGAATCCCAGGGGGAGATTTATAGATCCATTGAACATCTAGATAAAATGGTAAGTCTTTCAGGTGTGGGTTTTAATGCTCTAAGGTGTTTTCTTTCATTTCAGTTTAGTGATTCAAGACTTAATATGTTGAATTATACAGTGGACTAATAATTCTTTCCCTACCTACCTAACTAAATGTGCAAAATATAGTTTATCATCATATGAATATTGATTATAAAAATAATCCCTTTTCTATTAGTTGAAATTTCCTTTATCTTTTTTTGATTAATGAGACTAAGAATAATTAGATTTGGATTTTAGATGCTATTTGGGGGAGTGTCTCAGGTTTAGGGAAGACAGGATACTAATGCCATTACTTATTTTTAAGCAGAAACAACCACAGCAAATTCTTAGTTTATTTTATTATTTAATTGTATCTTTTGGCCATTTGGATTTTCTGAAATGGTGTTTCATTTTGTTGTTTTATATATAGAATTTAAAAATATGATTGTATTCTTACATGGCCCAGGACTACAGTAGACATTGATCTTGCTGTCATTTTCCTTGAAGTAGTACAGTAGTCATAGTACTTGTTTTCATATTTAAAAAGTCATACAAATAATTTTTTTTTTTTTACCTAAAATAGAATATTAAATATAGCAGATATCTCACTGATTGGAACAGAATATTAAATATAGCAGATACATCATTAATTTGAACAGAATACTAAATATAGATGAATCTCTAATTTGAACAGAATATTAAATATAGCAGATAAATCACTAATTTGCTCTGACTTTTGACATCATTTTAGTTCCCTAGTCCTCAATTTGTCATCTCTAAGATAAGAGACTTGGAGTAGGTGGTCTCTAAATTGTCTTTAAACTCCATCAGACTTTAAGCCTGTGATCTGTTAAAATCAACTTTACCCCTGTTTGAAAAGCCTTATGCATATGTTTTAGTACAAGAATATTTAGTCTAAAGTAGATAAAACATTTTAGTAAAGAATCTGGATCTAAAACTATAGCTGGGCTATTATCTTGTATATTTTATTAAAGGCAAAATGGAATGAATGCAAATTTAGTTACTTAGGAGATTTTATCATATTTAAGTTTATCTTGTTACTTAGATCCAATTATGTCTGAACACTTTTGCTTTGGAATTTTGTTTGGATTTTAATCTACTGACTTTTTTTTTTGCCTTTATGATGTTGTCGTTTCAGTCTTTAATTCTTTTCTGGCTTCTTCTGATCTTATTCTTCTGAGGCTTAGTGCTCACTTGCCTCAGAAAACTTTTCTGGTTCTGTTGTCATTTATTTTTTTCATGTAGCAAGTGGTTAATGGGTGTCTAATGCGTGTCTGGTATTGTGTGAAGTATTGCAGATGTTAAGAAGAGAAAACATTGTCTCCCACTTCATGGAACTTACAGTGTAGTCATTGAACAGACTTAGAAGCTATTATGGTGTAGAGATGTAAGAGATATTTAGGACACACACTCTCCTTATTGTTCCATGAAAATGACATACGTGTGCCTAGCTTAGGACTTTTGCCCTTTCTACACTCGACTGTCTCACTTACTCTGTGGCTTTGCTCTGCTTCACCTTCCCAATGGTACTGTCTGCCCTGTTTAATTTTGCATCATACCCATTTAGCATTCCCAATCCACTTAACCCTGCTGCAGTTTTTCTTTCAACAAACTAAATATTGTACTTATCACAGTTTTGTTAGGAAATTTATTTTGTTCTCTGACATATCCAAAGTGCTTAGAGTTGTGAGTAGAACATTAGTAGGTGCTCAATAAATATTTTTCAAGTGAATGAATTAGTGAATATAATCTTCCTCCGTACATAATTAAATTAAGCAAATACCCTAACTGTAATATGAAAAAGAAATAAAGGGAAAGTAATTTATGATAAACTAGTATATTTTTTAATAGTGTAAGCACCCAGATGCCAACTATATTAGGAGACATTATGAAGTAGTTAAATGCTTCCACATTGTATCATTAATATAAGAGCCACCAATCCAGACCTAAACAGTTATTTTATATTTGTGACTCACATTACTAAGCTGTGTTGCAGGGTGACTCGATTTCCCAAAATGGAGAATAATTCTTAGAAAAGTTGTAACCTAAACAAAATATAGCCTTCCCTCAGTTTACGTGATATGGAAATTTCTGGCGAATCTACTGTATATTAAAACCAGGCAAAACTTCTTAGTATTTATATATAAAATAGGGTTAAGGGCATAAAGAATTATACATGATTGTTTCATCTATGTGGACATGTCAGAGTGCTTTGGGATGAGAACAGTTATTTGTGTGGAGGACAGTCCTGTGTTAGAGGACATTCAGCATCCTTGGACCCCACTCACTAAATTCCCCAGTAGCGTCTTCTAATTATTGGGACTTCGCAAAAATATGCCCACAACTTTCCATTACGCCCCTATGGTAAACCGTCCTTCTATGACCCTACCCTACTTAAGTTTTCTTCTCAATAGTAATTACTGTGTGACTTGTTATTTGTTGATTTGTTTGGTGATACCCTTCCCTATTAGGTTATAAGCTTTATGAGATCAGGATCTTTGTCCATTTTTTATTTTCGGCCTTTCACTGGGTACTAAATATATATAGTTATTGAGTGAATCAATGGAAGAATGGACAGGGTAGTGGTGAGAAATGAAGCTAGAGAATCTGGAGCAGGCTGTTTAAGGGGTATTATATAGGAAAGTGATAAAATCAGATTGTATTTGAAAAGATCACATAGCTGCTGTGTAGCAAGTAGGCTGGTGGGAGGTCAGAAGAGAAATCAGTAGACCAATTTGGTAATCCAGGTGACAGATGGTAATTTAGACAGTGGATAGGGTGGTGATGGTGGAAGAGAGGGACAGAGTGGATATATTCAGCGTATTTAAGAGATAGATTGATGATAGGACTTGGAGATTGCTTGAACTTGCTGAGGAAGGAAGTATCAAGGATGGCTTCTAAATTTCTGACTTATGCTGCTGGTTGGGTGTTGGTACTATTCACTTAGGCTTAAAGCACAAGAAGATAGGACTGATGTTTTAGGAAGTAGGGAAATCATAAATCCCATTAAGGATGTGTTATATTTGCTGTTGCCTTTAAGATGTCCAAGTGGACATGTCAGTCAGGTAGGCATTTGGATTTTCATTTTGCTAGTTATTTTTGAGTGCACTTACAGTCCTAGGCACTGTTGGAGATATGGCAGTAAACACACTTGCTCTCACAGAACTTTTTTCTAACAGGAGGATATATATATATATATATATATATATATATATATATATACATATATATATATACACACACACACACACACATATATATATGTATGTGTGTATGTATATATATATATATATACATATATATATATATATATATATATATATAATAAAGGTAAGGGTATGTATAAGTTAGTTTCCAATAGTGATATATGCTATACAGAAAAATATAGAAAGGGTTTTGAAATGGTAAATGATTTGAGTGATTGGTGACTGAGTGATTGTAGAAATACTTCCCTGAGGAGAGACATTAAGCTGAGATAGTGATGGTAAGAAGGAGCAAGCCAAATTCAGATCTGAGGAGTGAGCATTCTTGACAGAGGGACCTGCCCGTGCAAATATGGGAAAGAGGCTGGTGTGTGAAGAAAAGGAAAAAAAGGACAGTGTTGCAGGAGTGCAGTAGGTAAGGCTAAGAATGGTACAAGCTGTGGCAGGAGGGACAGAGAGAGAGCAGATAATGGAGGACTTTATATTCTAGGGTAAGAAATGTATGTAAGTACAAGGGGAAGTGAAAATGATGTAATCACATTCTTTTAAAGGTTATTCTGGTGGTTGTGTAGAGGATGGATTCTACATAAGGTTCAAGAGTAGTAATGATGGACGTGGGCAGTAGTTGAGGGGAGAGATGATAGTAACTTGGACTAGGGTGGTATAAGTGGATATGGAAAGAAGTTGGTAGATTTGAGATCTCTTTCAGAAGTATTAAACAGAGCTTTGCTAAGGAATTAACTATATTGGCTTGAAGCCCAGAGAACAGGCCTGGAGTAAGTTTGAGAGTTCTAACAGGTAGATGGTAATCAGAGCCAGACCAGAGGTAAGATTGTCTACTATAGTAATCCTTAACCTTGTCTTTATAACCTAAATCATCCATGGAACTTTTTCAAAATAGACTTGCCCGTACCTGCCCCAGGAGATCGCCTTTTGGTAGTATGGAAAGAGTCCTAACATCTTTTTACTCCTAAATTTGCTTTGTTAGGTGAATTTAAACTGTCTTACTATAGCCCCTAATCTGTTTAAGTAGAACAAAATTTCCTATTTATCTGTCTTCCCTTGTTTTCTATTCAGCTCTTTAAATCATTAGTCAACTTTAATTAAGCAACATTTAATTTTGCACAGGTAAGAATTTGTGAATCCATGAATTGATGCTTTTAGCACAGAGAGATGTTCTCCCCAAAATATTAGTTTACCCGGTGCTCTGAAGTCACCAAACATAGTGCCATTCTTTGGAACTCTCTAGAACTGTGGTCACATTTAAAAACTTTAATATTATTTATTATTCTATGTGTGTGTATATATATATATATATGTATATATATTTATATATAAATATCCGTACTTAATTCTTTCAGTCTTTTTTTTTAAATTTTTTTAAAATGTTTTAATTTTATTTTTTGAGACAGAGAGAGACAGAACATGAATGAGGGAGGGTCAGAGAGAGAGGGAGACACAGAATCTGAAGCAGGCTCCAGGCTCTGAGCTGTCGGCACAGAGCCTGATGTGGGGCTTGAACTCAAGGACTGTGAGATTGTGACCTGAGCTGAAGTCGGACGCTTAACTGGCGGAACCACCCAGGCGCCCCAATTCTTTTAGTCTTTTAATTCTATATTGATTGTTAGCTATTATTAAGAGAAGTAGCTTTGTTTATCTTTTTTTTTTTTTTAACGTTTATTTATTTTTGAGACAGAGAGAGACAGAGCATGGAGGGGGGAGGGGCAGAGAGAGAGAAGGAGACACAGAATCGGAAGCAGGCTCCAGGCTCCGAGCCATCAGCCCAGAGCCAGACGCGGGGCTCGAACTCACGGACCGCAAGATCGTGACGTGAGCTGAAGTCGGACGCTTAACCGACTGCGCCACCCAGGCGCCCCTGTTTATCTTTCTTGATGTATATTATCAGTTAGGCAGATAGACCTTGGTTTCTTACTTTGAGGCAGAGCAAAAAGAGTAACATTTATCCGTTGGCATCATTCTCATAATTCTCCTGAAATTGTTGCCTTTTCTGGTAGCTTCTAAGTCTTTGAAATTAGAACTTTTGTTCAAAAGTGTATGTAGAACCAGTAAGCTTAAGATTGGCTTCTAAGTCTGCATCCGATTTACCACACTTTAGATGTCCAAAATCACCAGGGCATAATTTTTAAATTTTTATTTAAATAGACTGGGATACAATTACTGAATATTGAGTATTTGCTTCTTATTAATATGTTTGAATTTGATATTTGATTTGATAGTTGACTTGGAGTCTGATTTTTGTGGTCCCTTTCTATTTATAGAATTTTTAAATGGCTCATAAGTGTTCCGTTCCTTTATTAGCGTGCTCTAAATTCAAGTTATAAGTCAATTCTGGGGGATTGGAGTAAATGGGTTGAAATAATCAGAATGGCTAGTTCCATACATATAATCACGTATGTATGTCTTTATGCATATATGTATATATGTACACTCACTGTTAGACTCTTATATAACCTGATTTTTAACTGATTGATATAACCAAATGGCGAATATCCCTCTGTATATTCCTTTTCCAAAGTGCCATTTTATGTTATAAATTATTTCATTCGAGAACCATATTTTAGTTTATGTGTGCAATCTTTTGAGAGCAAATATAATTGGATGGTTCTCTAGATGTATTAGCAATACATTAGCAATGTTAGCAATTCTGAATTGTAATTATTATGCCTTTTGAAGTTTGATAAAATGAAAAACTATTTATAAAATTTTAGGTACAATCTGTTCAAAATTAGTGTGTAATAAAGTTTTGGCTCTTTTTTTGTTATCAGGAAAATCTTATTACATATAGTTACTAAAGTAAGTAAAAGGGTTTCTAGGTTCTAAAAGCAGAAGAAAAACAGCTTTTCCTCTTATTGCAAAATAATTATATCTCTAAAATTTGAATATCTTGGAATTGAATTATGTGAAAAAGATATGTAAAGAAAAATATATAGGAAAATAAACTGGATCTTCCAGATGTTGTAATTGGGGAAAAAAAAGAGTAACTAGTTACAGGAGATATAGATTCTGGAAGTGTTACAATAGTATTGGCTCCTGATTATGTTTTTGGTAATTAGTACTTTGCAATTTTAGTAATCGTAGTGACCAAAGCAGAACATACTTTAAGACATTGATTTTTGTGTACTTTGGAGATTATTTACTAGAAACATTAAAGATACATAAGTACATACATACATATCTTATATATGTCACATAACGTAATTTTTTTCTGTACCACTATTGATGTAGACCAATGTGTCATTATGGACATTGCCAGCTTATTTATGATTCGGCAAAGAGGATCTGAAAGTGTCATTGTAGCCATCTTTGTAATGTATTTTCCTTCCAAATTTATTAGTAGTCCTTTCATTTAATTTGAACTTGAGCTACTTTTCTTCCTATTCTTTTGTAAGTGAAATTGTTCATATTTGTCTACTCCTATTCTTTCTTGAACTTAGGCCAAGGTTTTATAATATCTTCTTTTAAGAGAGCTATTTATTAGTATGTTGCTTCTTAGCACTACTGTCTTTAGGGTGATTTTTTCCCCCATAAAACTTCTTTCACTCTAAGATTTTATCTTGTCGTCTCTTACAGAAAGCAGAATATTTCCTTTTCTTACCTTGCCTCCCTAAATGTACACTCATCTCTCTAATATATATATATCCTTACTTTAGAAAATGAGGCCTCAATGATAATATGGGATTAATTATGTGTTTGTAGTAATAAAAAGACATGGTTTTAGTTCTTATGTCTTAAAGTCCTCTAAAAACGTTTGCTCCTTTTTTGTGCTTGTTACTTTAGAGGGAGATTGCTTCTGGGTGATAATATTTAAAACTAAATTAAATTTGGGACACCTGGGTGGCTCAGTCAGTTACACATCCGACTTCAGCTCAGGTCATGATCTCCCAGTGCATGTGTTTGAGCCCTGCATGGGGTTCTCTGCTGATAGCCCAGAGCCTGGAGCCTGCTTCTGATTCTGTGTCTCCCTCTCTCTCTGCGCCTCCCCCCGCTCCTTCTCTCCCCCCCCCCCCACTCTCTCTCTCCCCCCTCCCTCTCTCAAAGATAAACATTGAAAAATTTTAATTTAAATTAAATATCATATACAGATAAACTTTTTTTAAAAGGGAAGATTTTTGTTGTCTTAATCAGAGTCCTGAATTTTCAGCTTTGTCAGTTAAAACTGTGTATTCAGTTTAGGATTGCCACTTGGGATTTGACATTACAGGCTTTTTTACTCATTACTTGGAGAGTCAGCATAATGATAGATTCCCTCTGCCCTTGTCCCCCCTCAAGGTAGAGAGTTAGCTTTCAGTCTGAGGATTTCTTGCTGAAGCTGCTAAATTTCTCAGAAACCCACATCGTGATGGATATAGGCTTTTGGAGTTCATGATGTTTGTTTTGTATCTTAGATCCTCACTGCTTCATATTAGATTTAAATTCATGCCAACAGATTCTCAATGTGCTAGGCCCTAGGCAAGATTTTCATCACCTGGACTTCAGATTCTTTGATCATATCTTCTAGTATTTTAGGGAATAGAAGATTAAGCATATTTGAGAAGCACTTAGTTTCTTCATCTTCTGCGAATTTTGGCAGTAGTGTTAAATTAGCATTTTCATCTCCTTGGAATTTTGGTAACAGTAATTTAAAAATTGTTAGCATCAAAATATAAATATATACAAAAGAATATATGCCAATGTTCTGTATTACTTAATGGATATCCTCTTTCTCATTATCATTATTGCTGTTGTTTGCAATACTTTATGAATTTTCCAATTGGAGACTTTCACTCATGAGAAAAGCCTTATTTTTTCTCTGTATCCCTTTATAAAAGTGCATACCCTTTCACTGTCTTTATTTGTCAGAGAATTGATTGTAATGGAATTGATTCTTGTCCTAGTAGGTATATAACACACTTTAGGGAATTAAAAATTTAATTTTAATCCCTTAGTTTTCATCATCTCAATTTTTTCTTTTCCCTTCTGTAATTTAACTATTATATCTTAATTTTGAACACGTTATTTAGTAGTGTCTTCTCTACATGTATAACTTTATATCTTTCTCTGTGAAGCTTCTTGGCCAGCCATTTTGAATTCTTTGTCTTTAACAAATTTGAGCATTAAGTTTTCTTCTCTTTGAATTCTTCATGTCAATATATAAATGTGATAAGTTTGTTCAAAATGTACATTAAGATTTTAATATTAAAACATATAACAGAACCTCAGTGTTGCCTAATTTGCTAATGACTAGAATTCTATTTAAGGTAAGCTGTCCCAACTTCATCCAGAAATAATAAAAGTTCTCTCAAAATGTGTGTACCAGTTACAACTATGTGAGAGTATTTAAAGAATTGTTTGTATGTCTCTTATACTATATGAAGCAGAGTAAGTCAGTGAGAAAGAGCCTCAGATTAGAAATTTAGAGGCAAGCTTTTAACTGTTTTTTTTTTTAATGCCTCAATTTCTTCATCTTGTAGGAAGTTATATCTTGATTATCCATATGTATGGAAGAGATTTGTAACTCCATCTCTGCATTACTACTTGGTTTGGAAATATATTGTGTCATTTTCTTTGTACCGGAATCATGATACTAATTGTTTATCTTAGGTTTACATTTTTGTTCATATTTCTCTGAACTTGCACCATATGTCACTGGAGACTGTTGACCTGGAAGCCTCCTGGTCTGTAAGGGAAAACAACTTAGCACATTAAACACTGGTTGTGGACAGATCTGAGAGGGGCTAATTGATGTGCAATCAATTGAAAGTTGATTACATACACACAACTATCTTTCAGATGTATTTGCAAGAAAGTGTGATGATGTTTATGAATGACTTGAATACTCTGAAAACAGGTTCTTTATAAAATTAAATTTTCATGCTGCCACTGCAGTACTTGTATGCAAGCTACTAATCTACTGATTACTGTCATTTTTCAGATGAGTGTTCATCTGATTACTCTAGGTGCTTTTCCACTGCTGTTGTTTTAAAACTTGTTGAAATATGATTTAAAAACCACACAAAATATAGCAGTTGATTCCTTGGTTAAACCACAATTTACATTCCTCTCAGAGTATGTTAGTCCAGTCTGTTGGACACAAATGTAAAATATTTTACCTGAATTAGAAAACAAGGTAAGGTAATTGGTGAATGAATGAGAATCAGTGATTTATTTGCTTTATTAAAGGTGCTCTCTATTATTGTACTATGAACACATTATTTAAATGCATTTGCAGAGTATGGAATTTAGTGTGAATAAGTGTCCAAGTCATAGTGGTTGTTTTAATAATATTAATAATATTTTTGATTCTGAATTAAAATCTTAAAAATAATGCATTATAGTTGAAAGTATCAAGAGAGAAAAAGATTTTTAAAAACTATTCAAAGAAGGACTATTTTGCTTAAGCATTTATCTTTTATGAGCTTTAAATTAATTAAAATATGGTAGCTTTTTCTTAGTTTGTGCTATCTTTTTATCACATACTGATAATTCAGAATGCCTTGCATGTTATGTTTAAGTGTATGTTATGGAATTAGCTAAATTATAATAAAATTTTAATTATTTATGCCAGTGGCAGGAGAAATATGGTGGTTATGGGGAAAAACCAGCCATATGTCAAATTTAATTTTAGATTTTATATGAACATTTTCACAGCAGATTTACTTTCGTAAATATATTTATATAAGAAAAATGTAAAATTGTGAATGAAATGTTTGAGGATTGTGACCCAAGTGGTAACTGGTGATGGTGCTGTAGAAACACACCAGGAGGTCAGAAAAAACTGAAACTGAGGATTGGAAGTGTTCTGTTACTAAAGTATACATATTGTTTAGAGTTGACTATAATGAGATTACCTTTGATGAATGAGTTGGATATTTCACAAGGATTACTTAATGTATTTTCTTTACTTCTCTTTAACTAAAAAATTATGGTTTTTAGCTCTAAGTAACAGTTTTAAAATGTCATGAGAAAATAATAAATTATGTACCTTTTTCTTTGTCTTTCATCTTCTTTTTCTCTTCCTTTTTTAGGGTATGAGTATTATAGAACAATTAGACCCCGTATCTTTTAGCAATTACTTGAAGAAATACCATAATACTATATGTGGAAGACATCCCATTGGGGTGTTATTAAATGTGAGTATCCTTAGGAAGCCTTGATTTTTAACATTTGATCCTGTGATGTTTCAAAATATCTTAATTATTATCATCTGTGCTACGTTATTAGCATTGTTTTTAGGTATATATAGTAAATATTCTTTTTAGTACACTTAAGATAATTTGGATTTCCATTATTTTGGTTACATGAATAAAGTTTTTACTGGAAGACAGGCCAGTGCTTTCTTTTAAATATAGAAAAATAGGGGCGCCTGGGTGGCGCAGTCGGTTAAGCGTCCGACATCAGCCAGGTCACGATCTCGCGGTCTGTGAGTTCGAGCCCCGCGTCGGGCTCTGGGCTGATGGCTCAGAGCCTGGAACCTGTTTCCGATTCTGTGTCTCCCTCTCTCTCTGCCCCTCCCCCGTTCATGCTCTGTCTCTGTCCCAAAAATAAATAAACGTTGAAAAAAAATTTTTTTTAAATATAGAAAAATAATTTAGAATAGAAGCCTAGTTTTTCTCTTGACTCACAGCCATTATGTTCTTTACAAATAGAAGCAAAAGTAACCTTTGGTAATAAGTAACCTTATTAATTTTTTGGTTTTATTTAATGTTCTAGACTCCATAAAAAATAAACAGAAGATTCTGTTCTTGAACTTCAGATATTCATAATTTAGTAACACAAGACAGATGGCATGTATATATTTTTCTCTTTATAACAATAATATTTCATGTAAAGAGTAGTAAGAGGCAGAAGTTTCAGGTAGTTGGATTTTTGAAAGAGATAATAACAATAATTTTTCCTCTAATAAATAAAACAGTATGGCATTCCTGAAAGAAAATGTGAGACTTTTTAAGAAAGAAGAAAGTGTATATACTCAGGAATGAGAGGAGGAAGCAATAATGTGTTCATTGTTTGGAGAGGCAGAGAAATCATGGAGAAGGTAATGTTAGTCTAGAACAGGGTAGGGTAGGACCTTGAAGTCCAGTGTTCGTTTAGTGTGATTTGATTTAGTACATTGTGGATTTTTAGGAATGGTTTTCTCTTAAGCAGTATTGGCTGGAAGAAGAGCCTGTTCAGGGCTTTAAACTAATTCTTGAAATTTAAACTAGGTAAGCTGCACTAATTTCCTAAAGTCTGAATTGGAGCAAATAAAATTTTAATGAAGTAAATGATGAACTAATCCACAATTAAAGTAAAAATCCTGGTTTACCTCTTAGATCTAGAACTTAATTTATATATATATTTCACATCTCGTCAAACTTAGACAAAGAAGAGACCCCAGTATTTCATGACAGAAGTGGCTCTGATTTGGTTTAGAGAAAAGAGAGGTATATTTTTCTTGAAAGTGGCCTTATTAAATATAATAAAGGTAGGGTGAAAGATGACTGATACTTATCAAGAAGCTAGGTTAGTAGAAGTTCTTTGAGAGAATGAAATAAGGAGTCCTCTGTTTTACCTATTTAATATGTGACAAGATATTCAAGAAACAACTCAAGAGAAGAGTAAAGAATCTAGGCTTCAGCTGTGGAGCGGACAAAATTAAGCCACCAACACATTCAAAGAGTACTCACTTTTTTATTATGAGGTCTGTTGTAACTAATTTTTCTTTCCCCCCCCAGGCTATCACAGAGCTCCAGAAGAATGGAATGAATATGAGCTTTTCCTTTTTGAATTATGCCCAGTCAAGCCAGTGTAGAAACTGGCAAGACAGTTCAGTGAGTTATGCAGCGGGAGCACTCACGGTCCACTGAAGCTCTGAATCCTCAGGGATGCCACCTGCACATACTCATTCTCTGTCCGGGGTCCCAGCCTAGCCCTTACCAAGATACTGGTCCTGGTTTGGGGGGATTCTGAAACCTCAAACTAATAGAACTTTCTTCTCTTCTTTTCTAGTAGGTGTAGTCCTTCCTTAATTTCAACTCATTAAAAAATGCTTTATAGTTTAGGGCAGTGGAAGGAAGGCTGGCATCAAAATATTTTGATCAAAAAAGATGGCAATGTGAAGGCCCAGTTGTGGGAGACAGTTTTTTTGAGAGTAACTTGTAAAGCATTTACCATATCCTAAATTTGCACTCTTTGCAGACTTGTGCACATATATTCCGCTTTCAGAATAGTTTTGCAAATTGTACACAAACAAACAAAAAAGGGTGGAAGCTTTTTAATAAAGAAATTGCATTTATAAATGATCTGTATTAGAATATAATAAATCTCCAGTTATAGTCAATTACTACCCGTGTTGTACAACAGATACCTTCTATTTTAGTTGCTAATAAAGGGCTACACAACTCAAAATAGTCTGATTTAAACTTATTGCTCTGTGGTACATAAGAAAATTGTTTTTTTATTAATTCCATCTCAGAATTTTTATGTTAAAAGTGGTAAACTTCAGCTCATGTAGAGATATGTTAGGATGTATTTTATTTTTTATATATTTATGTGATTTTTTTTATCACAGATAGAATCATATTTTAAAGTTAGCTTTTAAATTACATATAGTTTGCCTTTTTGTGTGTGACATCACTTTGTGTCATTACTATATTGTAACGATATAAATTCAAGATTGGTAAAAGAATGTAGATGTAGTCCTTTCCTTCAAAGATTGTGTTTGATAGGCACTAGTCTGCAAATGAGGAAATGTTGAAGAGTATTCTTAGTGATTTTCAAATCATTGCAGACCAAACACTACTGCTATGCCTTTGTAGTGCTTTTAAGCAGTTTGACTCTCTATTTGAATTTATAGCAAGAAATCATTAACAATAACAAAAACAAAAAAAGCCACTGGATTTTCTTACAGTTCTACAAATTTTTTTGTCATGATTTTTGGTGCGGCTCTTCCAACTAAAATAATGGTATGGTGTTGTATTTCTTTTTTTAGCATAGACCATTCCTAGTCACTTTGGGGGGAAAAGATATATAAATATATATAATTTGATTAGTTAATTATTGGCCACCATGCATGTATTAGATTATACCTGTTTCAGTATAACACTGGGTATCTACATCACACTGGAGAGCATTTGTATCTTCAGTCTTATGCCGGAATAGCACAATTTTTAGATGCCTTGCACCAATTTTATTTAAAGATTTGCATTTCTTACTTACTAAATATCAACTTTCTATACTCAAGAATTGAGAAAAAATAATGTTTTGGATTCAAAATTACCCACCTATATGTGTATGGAAATTATACTTGTACACGTTAATGATTTATTTCCCATCACTTAGGTATACTTTTGAGTACCATAAATATTTATTCCTTATTTATTATACAGACTATAAACATTTTAAACTTGACTACAGAGTGCATTTTTATTATTTTCTGAGTATAAAATGGATACATGATTATTATAGAAAATTTAGAAAATACTGAAAAGGATAAAGAAGAGAAAAAATTGTCTGCAACTTCACTATCCAGAGATAACACTGTTAATATTTTTTGTATTTCCTCTCAGTCTTTGTCTATGCTATTTATATGTATGAGTGTGTATATGTGTTTGTGTGTGTGCATAATAACAAAATTGAGATTATATTGACCATATAGTTGTATATCCTACTTTTTATAACTTCCTAAGTACTCCCCCATATCTTGGAAAGTGTGATTTTTAAAAAATGGCTGCCTAATATTTTATTGTATGAATATATACCATAATCGAACCAGTTCTCTCTTTGGATATCAGATTGTTTCTAGTATTTCACAATTATAAATAATAGTGGGATGAACATCTTTGTATGTGAAATTTGAACTGTATATTAGACTAGTTCTTAAGGATATATTCATGGGAGTGGGATAATTGGTTTAGATGGTGAGAACTTTTTAGGCACTTTAAAATATGGCCAAATTACCCTTCAGAAAGTTTGTACCAAATTAGCAATACATGACTACCCATCATACTTCCCCTTCTCCACTATTGATTATTATTTTCTAAATTTTTGACAATTTGTTAAGCAAATAATTGGTTGTACTTTTGTTCATTCTAGTAAGAGTGGCTTTACCGTGAATACATTTTTTTTTTCCTTCTGTGATTTTGTAGTTGATTGATTAATAGAAAACATGAGAGGATTGCTTAGCTTGAGTGGGTGACACCCCTGTGAATATGTTTACTGTGCATTTGAAACTCTGGAATATTTCACCATCACTCTACCCTTTCCTAGAATATGAGCATATCTTTCATACTCAATTATGAAGTAGAAAGAGTTCCAAACTGGTAGTTGAGTACTGGATTCTAGTTCAGTCTGTGCCACTGTTGAGTTCTCTTACCATAAATATTTTGTGTTCTACTGAGACATTCTCATCTGTAAAATGTGGAAGTGATCTTTTAAGGACATTTTAGTATCAAAGTATTTTAGTGTTGGGACTATTCTTTAGAGATTCTGGTGTCACTTAAATGTTAAAAAGCTACATGATTAAATTAGATTAGAAGTTTTATCTAATTTCACCTCTGCATACATAAAAATGAAAGTCTTAACACAAAAGGGAAATTAATTTGCATAATTCAGTACAGTTACTATTACCTAAATAATAAGCTTTTCTACTTTAAGTGCCTTAAAAGTGTTTTGTATTTGAAATCTAAAATGTAAAGGAAATTATTATGTAGTTCTGTACAGTTTCTTCTTTATTATGTACTTGTGAGTTATTTGCAGCAACTTTTTTTTTAACCGTAGATTGCACAGAGCAGTATATTCATGGATTCTTCACTATTCTACTAGTGAGGCGTTGGGAAATGTATGTTAAAGATTAGCTCAGTGAGCAGGTAAGTAAATGCTTTGTCTTGGGTGGGCAACAAATCTTCATACAGAGTAGGATAAAGGACTATTCAGATATCCCAGTGTTTATATTTAGATACTCCAGTGTGGGTGGTATGTCCAGAGTTAGTCATTGATTATTGTTGCAGGTCACACATTTTTCTTTGGCAGTAAATAGTTTATTGCCCTAGATTAGACGTTGGCAAATGTTTTGTGTAAAGGGCTAGATACTAAATTTTGGGGGTTTGCAGGCCATATAGTCTCTGTCCCAACTATTCACCTTTGCCACTTGTAGCACAAAAGCAGCCATAGGCAATATGTATGTGAATGGATGTGGCTCTGTTTCACTCAAACTTTATTTACACAAAAATACAGCTGGATTTGGTCCATGGGCCATAGTTTGCTATCCCCTGTCCTAAATATTGTAGTTTACTTGTAGTTCAAATATTGGTCAGTAAAATTGCAACAAATGATTGTAAGTTTATATTATCCCAAATCTCTCTTAATTTGATGTAGTCTGCATGGCTGGGTTTGAGTGTTATGTAGAATTATAAAGATAAGTAAGGAAGTGGGTAAAGGAAACTGGGAGGTCTTAGGAGCTAGTGTTAAAGCACTTTGAAGCCCTTTCATTTGCTGAAGTCCATTGAGAGTTTTGCTTTGCTACCAAAAATTAAAAGAGTGATGAGTAGAGGTTGTGACTGGTTGTTGCAAATTATAGACATTATTTTAAGCCCTTGGCTATGTAGATGGTATTAGAAGATGGATGAGATGAACCTTTTACCTGAGTATTCTAGGCATAGACCAGTAATTTAAGAGATATGGTAAAATGTGACTCTATTTTGTGACTACCATCTTTCATCACCATCCCTTAATATTTAACCCCCCACTCCCACCCTGCCCAATATTTAGTTGATGGGAAAATTACTACACTGTTTTGGTCTCATTTACTCTGGATCACTGAAAACTTCATCAAAGATTAGTATTAGTCCATAGACTGGCAGTTGGGTAGTGCTGGGGTATGGTTGCTTGAAAGACCTAGTGTGGTTGTAGAACTATTACTGATTAGGAGGTGTAATAAACCACATCCAGTCTGACATTCAGTCTAAAACGTTTATATTATGTTGAATGGTAAGTGCTACATATTAAGGGGGACATTATGAACTATAGTGTTCATAGGGAAGCATCTGGAATGATGAAAGTCGTAAGTGCTATAGAGAGTGGATGTAGTTAAAGAAATTGATAATATTTATTTTGGAGAAGATAAGTTTAAAGAGAGGGAGTTCCCCCCCTCCCCCCCAAATACTTGATTACCATGTGTAGGAAGGAATAGAGTTGTTCTTTGTTGTTCTTGGTGGAAAAATTAAGAAATGGAAGTTTCTGGTTCCACATTTAATGTTCTGTGTGAGAATTTCTAAATGCAAATCAGCTGTGTCCTCATAAAAGCATTGGAAGTACTCAAAAGCTAGATCAGTGGTTCTCAGAGTAGCATCCTTTACTTTCAGCATCAGCATCATCCTGGGTATATTATTGGTGTAGATCTTAAATGATGGAACACCAAGCTGAAAAAAAGCTAATGGAATTAGTACAAATAAAATGGAACTTACTTCATGTGTATAAAATTATCAAGGGCAGTAATTTTTAAGTAAAAATTGATTTTGATCATTTAACACTAACTTTCAACATAGATTATGAATTGATTGTTACATGTTAGTGGAAGAACACTGGACCCTTAGAATAATTAATATACTTTTGTTTTAGTTAAAACATTTAAATATAAGCTAGAAGTTTCTATTTACTAAAATACATTTAAGTTGTTCTTTAAATCATTGACTTAACTTTGTTAAACAGGTGCTTCTTCAACATTAAAACAGCCATAACCATAGCAGAAGAGGGTGTTGAGGGAGCTTGCTCTTCTTATACATGTGAATGTCCGAATATTAGGAAGGGAGCCAAGAGCAGCTGGCAGATAAATTTTCTCTGCCTTCTTTCTCTTTTACCCTTAAGTACGACTGAGTGACAGGTCACACTATTATTGACTGTGCTATATTTGGTAAAAGTACTTCAAGTGATGCTGGTAACTGGGACTTCTGTCTTTTTAAAGTCACTGTTGTGGATGGAATTTGTTTGCCTATCATGAGTTCATTGATAAATGCTGCTTTTGGGGGTACTATGTGAAATTTAGAGTTTTAGATTTGTTGTTTATTTAAAGGTTCTCTGGGGGATTTCAGAGTGGTTTGTGCCCAAGATGTGTCACATTTATTGCTTATGTGTGTAAGTTTAACTCTAATACAAGGTTTTTGCCAACACCCTATAAAAGAATAGAAAAAACTTTTAAAGCCAATTCTTCTGATTTTGAAAGCCATAATTTAATACAATTGGTTTTTCATTATAAAATGTTTAAATGCATATTTTATACTGTACAGTGAGGTTTTAACTTTACTAGCTGTAGTCCTATTTTTTTCCTGTCATCCTAATAGTGAAACCAAAGAGCATATAAATACCATTATTAAGCTATTGAAGACCAAGTGTATTTGGCTGTGTGCAAGACCTGACTTCTGGTCTTTAAATCGGCCAGTGTAACTTTTCAAAAATATTTTAATTTTTCTGGCCACCGTATTCTCTAAATTACTTACTGAACGTGGTGTTACATACATTTAAGTAAGAAATACTAGAACATGTTGAAAACTCAAAAAAAATCCAACACAAACACTAGAATGATATATAAATGACATATGAATGACAGAGTTTTGTGAGTTTTTAAATGAAATACTTAGACTGTTGAAGTAGATAGATTTAACAAAAGTATTTTTAGCTTAACAGTTTCATAAATGGAATTTTTTTTAAGTTTTCTTTTCTATTAAAATTTATCCACTTGAATCTAATAGACAAAATTTGTTCGATTTTGATGAATTTTAAAGCAAGGAGAACAAAAGAGAGTCTTCATATGAAGTGTTTTCTGAAGGACAGGAAAGTATAATCCTTTTAATTGGAAGCATTTTTTAATTGGATTTTTCCATTTTCAGTTTTTAATTGTGGAAACCAGCTTCCTTACTGATTTTAAAAGATGGTAGAACTTAATATTCCCAGGCTCTTTGTAGTGCCAAATGAAATGAATGATAGTGTAAGTGATCTGGTAAATTTGAAACCACTGGCCCAAGGTTCTTAGTTCATATTTTACAGTATCTTTTGGTGTTTACTGGTATTTAGAAGTGTTACAAAGTTTTAAAAACAGTAATTAAAATGTGTTTGAGCTGCTTGCCCAATGACATGTCGAGCCAACTCTCAACTAGTAAGATACTATAGCTTCTTTTTCACTGGAATTCATTTTCAGCTTTGCTGATGAGTTGCTACGGATTTGCTGAAACAAGTCACTGCTCTTTGCTAGAGCAGAGTTAGAATTGAATGATATGACCCCTTTCCACCTTTGACTTTTTATGACAATAATAATACCTTATTATTAAATATATTGTACTTTTAATTTTTAAAACGTTTCACAACTTTTTCTTTCCTCTTAGTCTCTACAATAAGTAGGCCAGACATTATTACTTTATTATTGATAGAGAACCTGATGCAGGCCCATACAAATAATATGACTTAACATGAGTTTGCATGGCTAGTTAGTGTCAGAGCAAGGACAAGAACTCAGTTCCTCTAATTTTCAGTCCTATGTGTTAGAAATGCTATACCTTACTATTACTACTCTATGTTTTGTTTTTGGTGCTGGCTGTTTGAGATATGTTAAATTCAAATAGTAATGGGATTTTGCAACTTTAATAAAAATGGGAATCATTCATGTACATGTCTACTTTGATTAATTTAGGCAAAAATAGACTTCTTTTGGTAGATTAAAGTACTCCATACTTTTACTAACTCTGAAGACTTCTATTTTCTTTTCTCGGAAGTTTGCTTTAAGACCTAAAAATTCTATTCTGTTGCTTGCCATCGTTAAAATGCACCGCTGGTTTGTAATGGGACACTGACAAAAGTGAAATTTAGGTTATTTGGTATGTGAATTACTGATGGTGAGACTTTGCAGCAAACGCTTGGCTCTCACCCTTCCAGTCCATGCGTAGAGTGTCCTGCAAGCACCCGTGACTCTGCCTTGGATTGTCTCATCTGTACACAGGGCAGATTGGAAATGCTAGGAAGATAATGCCTTGGGAGCAGCCCTCAGCCAGTGATGGACGGGAGTTGGAGGATAATTATTCTAGCTAACTTGCCCTTCTGGTGATACTCTGAGGCGTATTTCACATTGCCTCTAAAGAGTTTCCCGTGGGACTGGACTTCATTGCCCACAGCAGGAAACTGTTAAATATGTATTCTTTATTTTCTTCCTCCTCTTCACTGTCTCACTTCCATGCCTTTATCCAGTGTTCCCTGGGATTACCTCCCAAATGAGCTTCTTGTTTTTTGAATTCTTGTCTCAGAGTCAGTGTCTGGGACCATCTAAAACACTTTTTCTTGAAAACACTTTTCACCTAGGAAGTAAGTCATTACTAGTATTCTTGTTAGATATGAAAGATTTCTTTAAAAAAAGACAATTATTTTGAACCAGATCTAAAACAAGTATTTTAGTGTTCTATTTTAGCTTGTCTCAAAATTATATCCATGTTTAATTTAATTTCCTTAGCTTCATTTCATAGCGAAGGAAAAACTCAAAGTAAAAACTCTTAGGTAGTAATACAAGCTAAATATCTTAGGTGGAAATCTTAAGAAGGACACAGTGAGTTACCTGTTTTGGTAGAAATTAAAAAGGGTTTGGTTCAACTAAAATTATAGATTATTTCCTACTTGGATCCTACTTTCTCGTTTCTTATCAGGGCCTGCTTATTCATAGTCAGGGACCAGGATTAACCTTGACTAACACTGATTGTAAGGATAAATTTAGTTTCTGGATAATTTTCCCAGAGATTTTTCTATGATTCTCATTAAGTCCAAACTTTTTTGTGATCTTATTAAGGATTAAGGAATATGGAGTTTATAATTTGAATAAACTGTACATTAAATTTAGTGCATTGTAAGTTTATCTTTTATAGCTCTTTGATATCTTTTTTTGAATTAGGAATACTGGGTTTTACATGTTTTTAAAAAACAATTGGGAAGCATTCATTTTAGACACATGTTAATTGTCAGTCTTCTTTCTTTTATCATGTAAAAATTGTGATATGTGTGTGAAATTTATGCTGTATTGATTTGGTTTGTGAAATGGAATATAGATGAATTTAAACAGGTTTATATTTCTGTTTTTTAGGGCCATTCTAAGATTAGCATGCACAAATATTTTCCCAAAGGAAAAACAAAACATTGGAAGAATATATTTTAATTAGTTATTCTGTTTGCAAAATACCATCCTAAAACATCTCTGTATTTTTTTAAGAAAAATTCCAGAGAGTATATACATAGTGTTTTCCCCTCAGTGTAACTGCCTTGTGGTGCCTTCAAGATTCTACTGTGTTTTTGAGTACGTGACAGGACATTTGACCTTTGGGGTTATATTTGTCTGTTAGAAATGGTCAAAAGTCAGCGGGGTGATGAGATTGGACAATATGGTTTAGAGGGAAAAATGTTAGTGGTAAAAGAATAAGTCTGCCTTTCTCCTGGGATACATTAAACTGCCCTAAAGTGGAGACTCTCCACAATTTCGATAGTGGCATATTGGAATAAGCTTGTAGTCTGTTAAAGTAACTATTTGTAAAAATAATTTTTGTTACTTCAAAAAATTAATCTTGTTACTTTTTAGACATGTTACATCCAAGCAGCTGCCTAAATCCAGACAAGGCTTTTGGCATTTCAGATATCTCAATATGATAGCTTGAAATCTGGTATAAGAACCAGAGATGATTTTTAAAATGTGTAAGAAAGCTGGCCCATTTCCTGAACACTAAATATTGAAGTGATTAAAAATGGGGGATATCTTTTTATAAAGTCTTTACTGAAAGTTGACTTCTACAATGTGAACAATCTCATGATAACCTGATCAATAAAATAAGCTTAAAAAATTGTCTCTTTTCAAAAGTTAACATATTTTCTATCACCAGTAGGCCACTTATACAGTACTTCTGTATTAAGGATTTAAATACAAGCTGGCCTTTTTAAGGTTCAAAAGCGCTCCCTGCCCTCCACTAATGTTAAGTACTTGTGTTGATTTGAAAATGTTGTGTTTCTGGATGTTTATTAATTTGATGAATCTTGCAGGGTAAGTCTTTTCCTGAAAGTTCTGCTTTGTACAATTGTCAGAGAAGATTAACTTGGATGAAACAATGATGCATGTTTTAACAGTTAAAAATTTTAAAAATTTCTGTTTAAAATCAAATCTCTATAACTGCCACAGATAACTTTATAATTTTTGTTCTCAGAATTATTTGTGTGTTAGGAAAATATTGTACCTTATAGTACCTGGTTTGCATTTTTTTTTTCTGCTGTTTTAAAAAATCTTCACATTAATTTCTCTTAACAAAACTAATCTTGAAATAAATGTTTACATTATTGAATGGGGAAAGGTTAAACCAATTATTAGTACTAAAACAGGCTGAAATTTAGGTCTGGCGTTTTGAATGGGGTTTGGATTGAATATCTAAAGGATATCAGTTTCTACTCAGGTATTTACTTCAGAGTTAACATTAGATTCAGAATTACTTGATTGTAATTTACATTTTAAATGTTAATGTAGAGATTTTGCATCAACAATGTTTTTTAATTTCCAGATTCATTTATGCTTATTTTTTAAACGGAGATTTAAATAATTTTTAAGTAATAGAAATGTAGGTAAATATGTTGTATTTAAATTATTACCCCTTTATTACTTGAAAGGAACTTTGGTTCTGTGCATCATAATAGCTTTTGATATGGTATAACACATTTCCTTTATTTTTTCCTTGAAATTTTACCTCTTTACCTGAAGAGATGTCTGTCCATAATAGCCTCAGGTGTCTGTGCCCAACTCATATGAGTGAAATTACTGTTACTATACAATGGCTTAGAATGATATTTTTTAGCAGAAATTTTATAGTAATTTCATTACTACATGGTAATGAAAAGCTTTCTGATTAGGATCTTTAGCTTTTCTTGCTAGTTTCTGCCCTATTATTCTTCCTTCTCCTCTCCCTTTTTAATGTCTACGTTGTTGGTATCTTCTCTACAATTTTAGGAAACTAGATATTTGAAAAAGGAGTCATTTTCACTGAGTTTTAGTTTTTCTCTTCAAGATGAGCAGTACTGTGATAAGGAGATGTACTTTACTTCCTTCTTTTATAACAGCTTATGGCACTTAATATTCTTAATGAATAAACCTTTACCAAATGTTACACTCATTTGCAGATCAGCCTAGGAACACCCTCAAGAAAGAAGCAGATGGGTTGTATAGTAAAATAGAGATACTGAGATTTTTGAGCGTGGGGATTTTGTCATGTCCAGTGAAGAAAAATGTTCTTTCAATGAAGATAATGAGGCTTACAAATGGAGAATATAGTGCAAAAATATGAATAGTTAAAACTATTTTTAAAGATATAAACTATATTGAAAACAAATTAAATAGGTTATTCCCAAGAAAAAGATACTGTATGTTTAAATTATCTTATATATATGTGGCCTTTAGAGCAGTAAATGCCAGGATTCATCTGTTTCTCTCCTCCTTTTTAGGTAATTGGAACAGGTACTTCGCTAATATTACTGGCTTAATTCTATAATGCTTATTATTTTCTTACATTTAAACACATTTCCCTAAGATAAATGAGAAAAGATACTGATATGTCCATCCTCCCTTCCTCTTTGTTGTATTTTTTCTCTGTATATAAAAAACAACAGTAATAAAATAAGCTTGCTTTTAAAGTTCTGAAAAGGCTGCTGTTACTGTAGAGAAATGTTTTCAAGGTAGTTTTAAACCTGTAGCTCCTTGTCATAGGTAATCTGTCCATTCTGTGGTATTTTTAGCCTTAACTTTTTTTTTAACGGAGAGTGGAGCTCAGGAGATACGATACCCTCACAGCAGCGCCACATTTGCTTGGGCACATGATTTTGGGCACATTCTCCCTTTGTAGTGGTGTTCTCAGATGGTTGATCTCCCCTTCCCCCCGTTAACAACTCTGGCCTCCCAAAACCAGCCTCCTTATTGCTCTTTCTCCCTCTGACTCTTTCCTACTCTTTTTCTCCCTCCTTCACTGAAACACAACAGGGAGAATAAGACCCTATAAGCATGTAATTACTGTATTTCATATTCTTAATTATCACTCATCACTTCAGTATTATCTCCTAATAGAGCAGTCCTATCAGTAATCCTACTCGTTCATCGTCCTTCTAAATGTTGGTGTCAATTTACATAGCTTTTAAGCGTATCGGAGACATGACCATTTATAAAGGTATTGGCTTTCACTGCTTATGATAAATAATGTTTTAATCTTTTGCCAAATGAAAAAAAAAACTTTTCAAAGGAAAGGAAAAGTTATTTTATGCAAGTGTTTGTAAACATGTATGTAAATATGTCGTTTTTCTTTCCCTCCAAAAAATTATTAATAAAAATGGATTTTTAGTTTCTTCTTGAATGGGGTTCCTTTGTGTATAGTAGGGCAAATTGTGCAAGTCTAAAGCCACACTGCAATCTGACTTTTTTACACCACATCACATCAGAAGGGATATAGCTTTTTATGCTTTAATTTTCAAACAGTATTTACCCCCTTTATTTAAGAAAGAGTGTCATTGACATTTTTTAAATTGAAGTGTAATTGACACATAACATTAATTTCAGGTGTACAACATAATGAGAGAATATTTGTATATATTGTAAAATGATCACCACAGTAAATCTAGTTAACATCTATTGCCATACATAGTTATCAACTTTTTTGTGATAAGAAATTTAAGATTTACTATTGTAGCAATTTTTAAATATGCAATACAGTATTATTAATTATATCCACCATGCTGTATATTACATCACCATGACTTATTTCATACCTGGAAGTTTGTACCATCACCCATTTTGCCCATCCACTGTCACCACCTCTGGCAACCACCATTCTGTTCTCTGTGTCTATGAGCTTACCACTATTTTAGGTTCCACGTATATAAGTAAGATCATTTGGTATTTGTCTTTCTCTGTCTGACTTGGAATAATGCTCTCAAGGTTGTCACATTTGTTGTCACAAATGGCAAGATTTCATCTTATATTTTATGGCTGAATAATATTCCAGTGTCTGTGTGTGTCTCTGTATGTGTGTACACACGCATGAACACCATTACTTTATTCATTCATCTGTTGATGGGTACTTAGGTGGTTTCCATGTCTAGTTGTAAATCATGGTGCAGTGAACATAAGGGTGCATTATTTTTTTGAGTTAGTGTTTTCATTTTCTTCAGGTAAATAGCCACAGGTGGAATTGCTGGATCATATGGTAGTTCTGTTTTTAATTTCTTGAGAAATGCCTATACTGTTTTTCATAGTGGCTATACCAATTTACATCCCTACCAGTAGTGCACAAGGGTTCCTTTTTCTCCACATCCTCACCCATACTTGTTATTTCTTTTCTTTTTGTTAATAGCTGTTCTAACAGGTAGCAAGTGATGTCTCATTGTGGATTTGATTTGCATGTCACAGATGATAAGTGATGTTGAGCATCTTTTCATGTACCTTTTGGGCATCTGTACATCTTTAGGAAAATGTCTATGCACATCTTCTGCCCATTTTTTAAATCGGATTGTTCATTCTTTTACTGTTGTTGTGTGAGTTCTTTATATATTTTGGATATTAATTCCCTACCAGATATGTGATTTACAATAATTTCTTTTGTTCAGTAGGTTTTCTTTTCATTTTGTTGTTGATTTCCTTTGCTATGCAAAAGCTTAGTAGTCCTGCTTGTTTATTTTTGCTTCAGTTGCCTTTGCTTTTGGAGTCCTTTTCAGAAGTTGCTGTGTCAGAATGCTTACCCGTGTATATTTTCTTCTAGAAGTTTTATGGCTTCAGGTCTTACATTCAAGTCTTTAATTCATTTTGAGTTAATTTTGTGTGTGATGTAAGATAGTGATCCAGTTTCATGTCCGTGTTGGTTTATATGCATGAAATGAAACATCCACCTCTCCTAGCCTTGAAGGAGTAGCCTTGTTTAGGGAGATGAACCTTAGTTCAACCCCGCTGTAGTTCTTGGTTGTCTCTGTAACCTTCATGGTTGTCCAAGTAGCCTATTTTATTTTACTTTATTTTATTTTATTTTACTTTATTTATTGTTATTTTTTTTAATGTTTATTTATTTTTGAGAGAGAGACACAGAATGTGAGTGGGTTGGGGGAGAGAGAGAGGGAGGCACAGAATCTGAAGCAGGCTCCAGGCTCCAAGCTGTCAGCACAGAGCCTGATGCGGGGCTTGAACTCAGGATCTGTGAGATCATGACTTGAGCCAAAGTTGGACACTCAACCGACTGACCCACCCAGGCGCTCATATTTTATTTTTAATAGATCTCAGCAGCTGACGGTGTGCAGAGACCTGTCAGTGTTCTAAAGGGGACTGTTGCAGTCAACACATAGATTCAGGCTGATTGGTAGCCAGAATCTCATTCAGCAGCTTTTAAATGATGCAAATATATACAGTTCTGGTAGACCATAAGCGTAAACGGTATTGGCCACCAGAGCTGGCTGATCTGGAGGTATCCCCTGGGTGACAGTCACAAAAATTGGGGCTCTAGCTGAATGTATAAGCTCCTTTCTGGGAGATAACTGGTGAGCTGTAGCAAGGCAGAGGGACAGTGTAAAGATGGCATCTCCTGGCCTATATTCCCCAAGATCAGTTTTCTGGGCCTCTAGATGTGTACCAAATCTGAAGCCTGCCCCTTGGTCCAAAACTCCAGGACAAGCATATAGGCTTTTCCTCAGAAAGACTGGGGGCATGTCTGCTGTCTTTCTGGTGCTCTGGGGCTGGCAGTCTCTGGGGCTGTGCCAGT
Organism: Prionailurus viverrinus; assembly: GCF_022837055.1. Taxonomy (NCBI): domain Eukaryota; kingdom Metazoa; phylum Chordata; class Mammalia; order Carnivora; family Felidae; genus Prionailurus; species Prionailurus viverrinus. Next base: position 115,220,174 of record NC_062563.1, read on the forward strand.
TGTGATGGTCTTTGGGACCCAAAAATGCACGTCTCCTTCTCCACCGGAGCCAGGTGATAAAGGGGCATCCTCTGGATGGCACCCATAAAAACTGGGGCACCAGGTGTGTGTAAAAGCTTACCTCTGGGAGATACTGGTACCCTGGAGCTTGGCAGAGGGAGAGTGTGAAGATGGTGCCCATCGAGACAGGAGAAAAAAGGTGCCACTGGCTTTTGCAAGACAGAAGGAGAGTGCAGAGATGGCTCTCACCAGCCTCTGTCTTAGAGAGTATCTCAGCAGGCCCCTCCCCTCGGGCTGATGCTTTCAGATTAGCAAGTGGATCTTTTACACATAAATTCTGAGCATTTGTCAAATGACGCTGTGGGCCCCTGGGCCCTTGTGTGAGTGATCCATGTGTGAGCTCTCCAAGAGCTGCTTCTCGGTTGGCTACAGCTCTGTGGATCTTTTGGATAGGAGTCCCGTTGGTTTTCAAGGCCAGATGTTTTGGGGGCTCATCTCTCAGGTGTAGGTCCTAACAGTTGTGGTGTCCATTGTAGGGTATGAACCCTTCACTCCTCAGGTAGAAGCTTCAGGTTTGCAAGTGCCCTCTCGATTTTGAGTCACTGAGCTGGGGTTGAGTTTTATGGTGAGATGGTGTGTCAGCTCTGCTCCCTGCTTCAGTGTGGCCTTGTTTGTTTGCTCGATGTGAAGGATTTGCTCAGCTAGTTTTCAGCTCTTTTTCAGTGGAAATTGTTCCATATGTAGCTATGGATTCAGCGTGTCTCTAGGAGAAGGTGAGTTCAGGATCCTTCTGTGTCACCATCTTGAAACATTTCTCATTGATTTCTAAATATTGTTTTTGAATAAATTAGGCGTCTCGACTGGTTGATCAACAGCATTTACTAAACCATTGAAAAACTAATTATTGGTCGGACATCTTTGTGATATACTGTCATTCATGAAAACCAATGAGTTTCAAAAAGAAAAAAATAACTTTTTTGGAAATAGAAATTTTGCTTATTGCAATCCACTCAATATGGCATCTAATGTACATTGGAAAGAAATGGCTGTCCTAACAGTGTTTTGCAGAGTCCTTACAAACATAAGAATTTTGTGCTTAATTTTGGACTCCACACATGGAAAGAGGAGAAAAAACTCAGAGGTAAGTGGCACACATGAATGATGATTTGAGGAAACAGGATTTGGATGAACAATTTAAAAATGTTTGACGAGTAAAGTGGAGAGATCAGGGTTGACTGTATCTTTAGGTATGGGAAAGAACATGGCTTGGGTGATGATGAGGACTTCCTTTTTATTTTAGTCAATAATCAGTTTTAAACAGTCATCAGTGAGACTGGACTCTGGGGAACCTGTACTCGTGCAGCTCCAGGAGCATAACAGCACACAGTCATGGGAAAGTTTGGTGAAGAAAAGGGGAAATAACTTCATCAGTAATGGTTTAGGTGAGATGCTGCCCTGGAAGTGCTTCAAAGATGGTTTTCAGTCCAAGGTGAGATTGTAGAATTCATTATTAAAAGTGACACCATGGGCCGTTTTGTGTGGTGTATGTGTGCATGTGGGATTCAGAGAGGGAAGCAAGAAAGAATATACCTCAAAAATTTCAGAATCATTGCTTTATCTTAAATTCCAATCTATAAGCAGGATGGTCAAGATTTTAACTTGGTGGATGGCCATTAGACCATGTAACAGTACAAATGATCTGAAGACTTATAGATTATGTAGTTGAAACTCCTGGACACTTCAGTGGAAATTGATAAGTGATGTCAAAGTACAGCTCTTGAAAATGCAAAAGCTCAAAATTTGTTGTTAACAACTAAATTCCTTAGAATCGCTCTGACATTTGGTGAGATCTGAACTAGTGATTTTGATATAGGAAAAATCTTAACTTTTACTTCATTAAAATTTAAAAGATGTTTGAAGTGACATCCTTCAGTTTTACTGTTTTGGTGATGAACTGATATTTCTTTTTTAATCTGGCACAGAAATGAAGACATCTGCAGCTCTGATTCTTACAGCAATAATGCCACTTAAAGACTGTTAGTTGTGCTTTTAAAAATAGCAGTATACTGGGGCGCCTGGGTGGCGCAGTCGGTTAAGCGTCCGACTTCAGCCAGGTCATGATCTCGCGGTCCGTGAGTTCGAGCCCCGCGTCAGGCTCTGGGCTGATGGCTCTGAGCCTGGAGCCTGTTTCCGACTCTGTGCCTCCCTCTCTCTCTGCCCCTCCCCCGTTCATGCTCTGTCTCTCTCTGTCCCAAAAATAAAATAAAAATAGCAGTATACTTAAAACAGTTTTTGGCCGTACTCATAATTTCTTTTAAAGGTCATACGGCATTTAAAAGTTTGTTGTTGTTTTTGTAAAATTTTGCATATAATGAATATTTTGAGTATATTATTTACCTAGTAATTGAAAATGATACAGAACATTGTAATGTTCAGTCAATTTGTAGGCTATAACACAGGTCAATTCTTATTATAGGAAGTACTGTTTAATATAAAATCTGCATAGGGGCACCTGGGTGGCTCAGTGGGTTAAATGTCTGACTCTTGGTTTCAGCTCAGGGCCTGATCTCATGGTTTTTGGGGTCAAGCCCTGTGTTGGGTTCTTTACTGAGCATGGAACCTGATTAAGATTCAGTCTCTCTCTGTCTCTCTGTCTCTTTGTCTCTCTTTCTCTTTGTCTCTGTCTCTGTCTCTCTCCATTCCTTTCCTTCCCCCCACCTTCCCTTCCCCTCTCCCCTGCTCAGGCTCTCTCTCTCTCAAAAAAAAAAAAAATTCCTTCATGTCATTTTCATTTGATAGCTCTTTTGTTTTTAGCACTGGTATTCCATTCTCTGGGTACACCACACATTTATCCATTCACCTGTTGAAGGACATTTTGTTTTTTCCCCAAGTTTTAGCAGTTTTGAATAAAGCTTCTGTAAGCATCTTTTAGCAGGTTTTTTTGTGGACATAAGTTTTCAGCTCTATGTAACTACCACGTAGTGCGATTACTAGGTCACATTAAGAATATGTTTAGTTTCACAGGTGCCTGGGTGGCTCAGTTGGTTAAGTGTGTACAACTTCGGTTCAGGTCATGATCTCACAGTTCATGGGTTGGAGCCCTGCATTGGGCTGTGTGCTGACACCTCAGAGCCTGGACCTTGCTTTGGATTCTGTGTCTCCCTCTCTCTCTGCCCCTCCCTCGCTCACGTTCTGTCTCTCTCTCTCTCAAAAATAAATAAAAACATTAAAAAGAAGAATGTGTTTAGTTTTAATAAATTGCGTATTGTCTGTGAAAGTGTCTGTACTATTTTGCATTTTTAGCAATGTAATGAGAGTTCCTATTACTCCATATCCTCCTCAGCTTTTGGTGTTGTCAGTTTTTTGGATTTTAGCCTCTTAACTAGTTTCTGGGTTTTTCACAAATGGAATTTATCCATGAATTGTTGAGTTGGTATCGACTTTTGGGGAAGGAGGGTCCAGGGTTTTCTATTCTGTCATCTTAGTGACCCTACTCTCCTTTTATGTCATGACCCCTACCAAAGGAATAACTGGCCAGGGGAACAACAACAGCAAAAAAGATTTGAATAACCATGAAAAGTTATTTTCTTTATTTACTCAGAACTCTGAAGAGTTAAAGTCCTTTGTGTGAGACATATCTAGAATGCAACTGGTAACCTGGAGTCAAACTAAAAAAAGAACCCAATTTTACTACAGTATTTGTTTTCATATCCCCTTTTCCTATTCTTTTTTGTTGTTGTGGTTGTTAAATGTTTATTTGAGAGAAAGAGAGTATGATTGGGGGAGGGGCAGAGAGCGAGACGGAGAGAGAGAATCCCAAGCAGGCTCTGGACTGTCAGCGCAGAGCCTTAACACAGGGTTCGATCTCACAAACTGTGAGATCATGACCTGAGCAAAAATCAAGGTCCAGATGCTTAACCAGTAGCCACCCAGGTACTCCTCCACCCCCCATTTCCCTATTCTTAAGGCCTCTCCTCCTGCTGAAAAAGTAGAACAAGTTGCGGTTCTGCAAACTCTCGTTGAAATGGTTTGATTTGAGAAAAGCTCAGTCTTTTAAAGCTACCTGGGATGATTTTTTTTTTTTTCTATTTTTTTTTTTTTTTCAACGTTTATTTATTTTTGGGACAGAGAGAGACAGAGCATGAACGGGGCAGGGGCAGAGAGAGAGGGAGACACAGAATCCGAAACAGGCTCCAGGCTCTGAGCCATCAGCCCAGAGCCCGACGCGGGGCTCGAACTCACGGACCGCGAGATCGTGACCTGGCTGAAGTCGGACGCTTAACCGACTGCGCCACCCAGGCGCCCCTACCTGGGATGATTTAATGCAGTTATGTGGTAAGGTATCTGTTGGTACCCTAGCACAAGATATTTCATTATCACTTAGAAGTGATAAAGGGTTGAATGGCAACCATTTATTTACAAGTTTCCCTTAGTACCTTTCTGGCAGAGTTTAACTTGAGAGTGAAAATAAAAATTTATTTTGATATTTAAGTTCATATTGAATCTATATATAGTATTTGTGGAGTTTCCTAAGATACTTGTAGATCTGTATAACCAAAATTATAGCAGCAGTAATAAAAATAATAGTTAGTACTCCTGTAGACAGGCATGTCTGTATTTGCTATCCATAATTTCTGTCTACCTTAGCAGCAGGACCTGTGGCTGTACTTCTGCTACTGCTTCCCATATTTTTACCAAGTTAGAGGGTTCAAACTTGTAATGTCATTGGTTTGTGGAATTTTGAAATGATATAGATTCTGGAAGCACAGAACTTAACTAGAATTTGGAGACTAAGATTCAGAAGTACTCCAGCCATGTCCTAATATGTGAGGGAAAAGAGTGCCATGGTCTGATCATTTTCTTGCTATTTTGATGGTAATATCTTTAAAGGTGTATTGTTATCTCAATTCTAAATTTTAAGAAATACATGGAACTTGGGGTGCCTGGGTGGTTCAGTCGGTTAAGCTTTCGACTCTTGATTTTGGCTCAGGTCATGGTCTCACATTTTGTGAGTTCGAGCCCCACAACGGGCTCTGTGCTGACAGTGCAGAGCCTGCTTGGGATTCTTTGTCTCCCTCCCTCTCTCTGCTCTTACCCTGCTCTCTATCTTTCTTTCTCAAATAAGTAAACAAACACAAATTAAAATAAAAAGAGAAATTCATGGAGTTTCAATATTCCTTATTATTCCCCCTTTTTTTCAGGACATCTTTTGATCCCATAGCATCACTTACTATTGCAAAAGTATTGGAGAGTAAATATGTATGTGTTTCAAAGATTTCCTTATTGCAGAAGGGAATGTAATTGTCAATACCTTTCAAGTGGTGATGAATAAATTGTTCTATAAATATAGATTGCTGAGGTCTGCCGAATTGGGTACAGTCTTCAGAATGGTCAGGGGATTCTCTAGTGACCACTACAACATTTCTAAGTATAGAATCTAGACTTCGGGAGGTCAACTTGCTTGTTGGTTGGCTTTAAAACAGAAATGATCTCGAGCCTGCTGTCTTTCTTTAAGAGCTCCAGGGGAAACCTCATAATTTTACCAAATGACTTCCATGTGTTTATTTTCCCCTTACGTACTTGAAAACATTTCTGACTTCATTACCTCCACAACCCCAGACTACTTTTCCCTGGTCTAATTCATTCCTGGTCTTGAATCTTTTCTTTAATGTTTATTAATTTATTTTTGAGAGAGAGAACACAGGCAGGGGAGGGGCAGAGAGAGAAGGAGACACAGAATCTGAAGCAGGGTCCAGGCTCTGAGCTGTCAGCACAGAGCCTGTTGCGCGACTCGAACTCATGAACCGTGAGATCATGACCTGAGCTGAAGTCAGACGCTCAACTGACTGAGTCACTGAGGTGCCCCTTGAATCTTTTTTTAGTGTATACTTCCATTTAAGCATCTTTAATGCTCTTTTCTGTGCTATTTCTTTATCACTCTTTGGTAATAGGAGCATGGTGTTATAGTGAAGTCCTGGACCAGGATGCTTTTTCATCTTCTGCCTTCCACCTCCTAAAGTAAGATCACTTTATCAAGTTGCCCTGACAGTAGAATAGCACTTTCTTCTCACAAGAATACTAGAGTGTCCTGGCATATTGTCAGTTCCTGTTTATTAGGTAATTGAATGTTCCATAGCCATTGTGTTTGTGCAAGGTACTCCTGCTAGTATGTACTAGTTACCTATTGCTGTGTAACAAACCGTAACAAAAAGTAATGGTTAAAACCCACACATTTATTATCTCACAGTTTCTCTGAGTTAGGAATGCAGACGCAGCTTAGCTGGTCATCTACCTCATGGACATCTCCTATGGTTTCAAAGTGTCAACCAGGGCTGAAGTCTTATCTGAAAGCTTGTCTGGAGAAGGCTCTGTTTCCAAGCTCACTTATGTGGTTGTTGGCTTAACTGAGTTCTTTTTTGGGCTGTTGGACTAAGGCGTCAGGTCTCTGGCTGCTGCCTGGAAGCTGCCCTCACTTCCTAGCCATTTCAGCTTCCCAGTACAGCAGTTTGGTCAAAGCCAGCAAGGGATAGAGCCTGCTAAGCAACGCAGAAGTCAAATTTTTTTTGTAGTCTAACCATGGAAGTGATGCCTTCTCAATGTTGGTTAGAAGCAAGTTACTTGAGGGGAAGGGACTGTATAACATCAGAACTAACAAGAAGCTGAGATCATTGGGGATCTTAGAGGATGCCTACCACATGACATTTAAAGGACATCTTTTTATAATCCCTAATAGACTAAGATTATTCACAGTGGGCTAGGGGAGCCTAGACCATTCCATGTGTTGGCCCTGCATGTGTTAAAAATGTAGAGATGATTCTAGAATGGGGCTCCAGTTCAGGCTTAACAGTCTAAAATTTCTGGAAATGCACCCTTTTCTACTTTAAAAAAATTGAATAGTATTTACCAATTTCTGGTCTTTTGTCCCCTCCTGTGCTTTCCATTATTTTTTAGAAGTAATACCAACTCTCACATCTTACGTACATTTGGTTCACCTTCTGTATGTAATAACCACTTGTTAAGTGTTTCCAAACACTTTCACATATACTCTCATTTGGTCATCTGACAGTACGCTAAGTGACACAAGCAAGGCAGGTATCATTGTCCACATTTTATAGATAAGACTTCTGTAGTAGGCTTTTCACTAGTCTGCCTGCTTTGAGTCTCTTTCTATCTTCAGTCTCTTATTCACACCAGCACCAGAGTTGTCTAATAGCAGAATTTGATTCTGCTTCCCCGCTGTTTAAATTCCTTAATGCTGTTTCATTATCATTGGGATAAAATCTAAATTCCTTTACAAGAGCTTAAAGAGTTTCTTATTTAGCCTCACCTCTGACCTCCTCCATTTTCTTCTCTAACCCTACAAAATTATGCTTAGCACTTTGGTGATTTTACATTTGCTGTTCACAATGCCTAGAACACCCGCTCAACACCTGTCTTCATGTTCCTGATCTTGTTAATCTTGGCTCAAAAGGCATGCCAGAGGATGAATGGTATTCCAAGGCCAGGGTTCATAACGTGTTGTTTTTCTTTTCATCACTACCTATGCACACTAAAGCATCAGGATTTTTTCTTGTTACATCCTAAATTTTTTTTTCAGTGCTTTTCCTGTAATGTTTGGTATTCTCTTTAGTTTGAACAGCATTCGATCAATGTGTGTGTGGATGTGTGTGGTGTATTACATCGACTCTAGTACACATATAGCAATATACCTAAATATATATAGTAAATATACAGCAATACATTATGTATATAAAATATAAGCCATTTCTTTTAAACTTAAGGTCTATGTCTTTTGTTTTCCTTCTTCCTGTGATCATAGTTATGAGAACCTCTTTTGTTGACTTCTGCATTTTTCTCAGGTTTTATCTATTTTTACTTTTATATATTCTTTTTACTTTTGTCAACTGCATTTGTTTGAGTAATCTGTTCAGGAATCTTTTCTCCAGTTGGACATTTGGTTGTATTTATTTATTTAAAAGAATTGGGTTTTTTTTTTAGTGTTTATTTTTGAGAAAGAGAGAGAGCGCTAGTGTGGAAGGGACAGAGAGAGAGGGAGACACAGAATATAAAGCAGGCTTCAGGCTCTGAGCTGTGAGCACAGAGCCTGACGCTGGGCTTGAACTCACAAACTGTGAGATCATGACGTGAGCTGAAGTCGGAGGCTTAACTGACTGAGCCACCCAGGAGCGCATAGTTTTATTAAAAAGAAGTACAGAGCAAGTGCACATTAGCCCCATGTAAGTGTCATTAGAGCATGCACGTTGTCTGACTTTCAGGAGGGTAAAAACATGACCAGTCTTTTTGTCTGAGGTTTTGGTTTAGGAATGGGTTTCACCTTTCTGATTCTCCTGTCATTGGTTTGTGCCATATATCCCTTACAAATCTTAATACTAGCTGCAATCTACTGATAACCTACTTTGTACCAGAATGTCTTATCCTTAAAATAATCATAAAAAGTAGATAGGTATCCTCATTTTATGCAACTTAAAAAGGTATCTAATTTGAACCCACTCAGTACGTAGCTGAGCTATGACATGAGTTTAGACCTGTAAATATTGTGCAGAAAATACATTGCCCTCTGGTTAGATTCTTCTATTTAAACTGTTTGTTTTCTTTAGAAATAAGGCATTGTGGTTCAGCACATGTAGTGAGTACCTACTGCATGATAGATACAAAGGTTCTTTTCCAACCATATGAAATTCCTGCATTTAACCATATTTTTACATTACTAAAATTGTAATTTTGTGTTATTCAACATTATACCTTGTTTTAGTCAATTTTCACAATAAACCCCATCTTAAAGTAGGTGTTTTCCTAGGTTAGAAAACAGTTTCAGGAGGAGCAAGCTTATTCAAGGCCACTCGTGTATAGGGAACAGACTTGGATTCGATCCCAGGCCTGTCTTTGTTGCTGTTGTTGGTTTGTTTTTAAGTTTATTTATTTATTTTGAGATAGAGAATAGTGGTGGAAGGGCATGGAAAGAGGGAGAGGGAATCCCTAGCAGGCTGCATGCTGTCACTGCAGAGCCCGATGTGGGACTCCGTCTCATGAACTGTGAGATCATGACCTGAGCTGAAATCAAGAGCTGGACACTTAACCGACTAAGCCACCCAGGCGCCCCAATCCCAGGCCTGTCTTACTCCAAAGCCAGTGCTCTTTTATATTATACCTGTTTTCCTCAGAACTTTTTGGAATTTGTTCTTTTTTGAGTCTGGTATAAATTTCCTCAATATTTTCTCATATTTCTATCCAGGAAGACCTCACATTTCCCTCCTCACTTTCCATCTCTACTGTTTTACCTTTGCTGGAGTGTATTGTTTATTTCCCAACCAGTTGCCCTGTTACTCTCTCTCCTTTCTTCTTGATGTTCCTCCCTATGAATTCCTGTACCCTGTTTCTCATGCAGTTTTAGCACTTGATTACTTTCTTTTCATGTGTTATTTTTCTCAGCTCTATTACAGAATTCCTGAGCATGGGATGTTTAATGCTTCTATCACTTCTCACGGTTCCTTGCCTTGCATTCAGTGTAGTAGAACCTGTGATTCTATGCTTTTCCCCAGGGCATGGACTCAGCACAAAAATGATCCCAGTGCGACTTATTCTGGAAGATTTTGGCCAACTTTTGTGTGATCTGATACTGGATAGTTTGAAATGGTGACTCATGCAAGCCCCCATACTTATTTTCTCTTTGGGAATGTAAACATCTGGCCATTCAATTCTGTATATTAATGTCAGCAAGAGTTCCAAGACAGTAAGAAACTGCTTCCTTCCCCACCAACGAGGCAAATGTTAGCTGGTCCTGCAAGCCTGTAAGTTCCCCTTATCTATACCCTAGACATACCTGACCCATAAATTAAAAAAAAAAAAAAAATCTTTTGTAGGGAAAAATCCAATCACACGTATCTATTTTTAAGAGTAAGCATGTAAATAAAAGGATAGAAAAAAGAAATCAATAGTATCATGCTCCAGAGATGGTCACTGTTAATATTTTTTGCACATACATGTTTGAGTGTGCATTTCTGTCTTTTATATATTTTTTTAAAAGTGGAATCCCACCATATATAGTCTATTTGCTTTTTTTTTCTCATTAAATATCATGGAAAAATGGTCCAGTGTATTAAAATTGTTCCAAAATGTGTTCGTGGCTACATAATATTCCATTGATTATATAAGGAGGATACCATGTCACAAGTCATACAGAAATATAACCATTTTTATAACATTTAGTTTTTATCTAGGGTTTTTGATGTTAGCTTATGATAAAAAAATTATATTGTCAATTCTTTTTTTTTATTTATTTATTTTTTCCAACGTTTATTTATTTTTGGGACAGAGAGAGACAGAGCATGAACGGGGGAGGGGCAGAGAGAGAGGGAGACACAGAATCGGAAACAGGCTCCAGGCTCTGAGCTGTCAGCACAGAGCCCGACGCAGGGCTCGAACTCACGGACCGCGAGATCGTGACCTGGCTGAAGTCAGACGCTTAACCGACTGCGCCACCGAGGCGCCCCTATATTGTCAATTCTAAGCTTTCTCAATCAATTCAAGAAAATTTTCTTTCTTGATTCAGAGGTTTTTCCTTTTATTTTTGCTTCCTATGCAGTATCGGAGTACAAAAGTGACTTGAATGACAGCTAAGTGTTTAATAAATAAGTCTTATACAAGTCCCTGTTTGCCCACACCTAGGAAGCTGGATAAAATATTGGACAGTGCAAGACTGGGATTCATGAGTGAAGGGAAACAAGTTCAACCATATGACTGCACCAGATTACCACCTGGAGGTAGTGTTAGTGCAGGGAACCCAAATAGCACAAAGGGTGGACAGAGTTTAGGAAGCAGGTCAGATCTTGGAGAAGCCAAGATGACTTGAATTTGTTGAGTCAAGTAACAGAGGAGGTTTGCTCTACAGAGGAAGGGCTCTAGAGACCTGCGGAGGGGTCCCATTCAGTCTTGGGTGAGTACTAATTTGCGCATGTTTGAGAGAAAATGATCTGAGGCCAGGAAATGAAGGACTACAAAAGAGTAGGCATAATGGTTTCCAGAGCTGAGATGACTAGGAGTAGTTTGCTCCCATCACCAATGTATGGGAGGAATCCTCAGAACGGATTAAATTAGCCCTAGACTAGGGTTCTGTTCTGTACCTGTCCTTAATAAAAAGCTTGAGAGCAAGACTCAAAGAATCCAGCTGACCCCGAATAACCATTGCCAGAATAAAATCCAACCACGTTTAAAGGAATTTAACAAAAATCCAGTATGCAGCATGCAAGATTCAGAATGTCCAGCATCCAGTAGAAAGAAATCAGGTACACAAAAGGCAGAAGAACATGACCCACAACTTAGGGGGTGTGGGGTGGAATCAATAAGAGACCCAGAAATGCCAGCAGTGATAGGAGTAGCGGGACATTAATAATCCATGCTCCATGTGGTCAAGAAGGCATAAGAAAACAGCACAACGAGTGAAGTGGAGGATTAAAAAAAGGACCAAACTGGAACTTTTTGAAATGAAAAAGTATCTGGAATAAGAAATCACTAAATGGGATTAACAGGAGATTAAATTGAAGACTACCATCCAGAATGAAACAAAAACAGAAGAGGCGTGTAAAGGGAATAAATAGCATCAGTGATCCATGGGATAGTAATAAGCAGTTTAACATAGGTGTAATTTGAGTCTCAGACAAAGGGGGTGGGGGGTGGGAGGGGAAAGGGACAGAAAAAGTGTTCGAAGAAATAATATTCAAAAATTTTCCAAGTTTCTTAAAAACTGGAAATGCACAGGTGCAAGAAACAAAATGAACAAAGATTAAGCATGGAGAAGCTACAAGGCACATCATAATTGCTGAATGCCACTTACCAGAACAGAATATTTTTCATTCACTTGAATTTTTTTTTTACTTCAAAGTGAAATTTATAAAATGTGGTTCAAGGACCACCTAGATCAGAATTACCTTGGGTTTTTATTAAAACTGTATGTTCCTAGGCTTCATACCAAAGCCACTGAATTAGAATTCCCTTGAGGATGGCCCAGGAATCTCAACTCTTAGCCCTCTTTCCACATGAATTTGTACATTGAAGTTTGAGTACTACTGAAGTGATAAAATCTATACAGTTGGGAGAGTGTGGTAAAATTAATGTCACTGTCAGATATTAGAAATCTTTAATATCAGCTGTTTGCAGACAAAAGAAATTACTTTCTTATAACAGTGTAGGTTACTGATGCGATTAAATCTGATTTTCTGTCAAAGGAGGCAGAAAACAGCAAGGATTAGTCATACAGATTTTAATTTTAATTTATTAACATAGCTTCCCAGAAAAGGGGCTGCAGGATACTGCATTCAGAATAGAGGATACTTTTGAGTAGAGTCTAGAAGGGTAAGACTGCCAGTTTCATTTAGATGTTTTCTACAGAACAGTTTCAAACTGATACTTAGGAAAGACACTTGCTTCTTGGATCAATTACTTATTTTCTCTGTGCCTGTTTCATAGTTTGTAAAATGGAAACAGTAAGGTTTCTTTTATTGTGAAATGAGATCACATGCTGTGTTAAGCAACCAATTTGCATATGCTGAGTATTTGATCAGTGTGAGTTATTATTTCCTCTAATAGACATTCTCATTGAGAATTTGTGATTTACTCGACACTGGAAGTGGGAGTAAAAACCAGTCTAGCAGACTGGTTTAAAAGTAATTTGACTGGTTCTGTACAGGTTTAATTAGGTTCAGTTGGAAAGGTTAAATTACAGGCTGCTCTAAGAAAGTTAAAAGGGAAGCCCTGGGAGCAGCCAAGTTATGCTTGATCAAACTAATTGAAAAGCATGACATTGAGCTTGTTACTCACCTCCATAACAATTTTATTCCCACTGGGTTAAAACAGCATCTTCATATCAGATTTGGGACAGTGTAGCTGTGAAGGAAGAAGAGAAAGGGAAATAAAACTTCTGCCAATTGGACAGAGACAATGGAGCAGCAGCAGTGAGACACTGTCAAGACCTGGGGACCATGGTTTCTCAAAGAGAGAGGCTGAACAGTTCACTTGGGGATTGTACTCACAACCATAGTCTAAGCACCAGCTGCTAAGCAGTGGAACTCAAATACCTGCATATTCTTAATTAAAGGTGTAAAGAAAGTAACATTAGAAAAGAAATAACAGATTCTTAGCCTTTCATTAATGTATTTGTGCATTATTGAGTAGTCCCTATGTGCTAAGTTTTTTGCTTTCAATAAATGCGAAAGGCACATGCTCTCTCTTGCTTCTTGGAGCAGTTAGCCTAGAAAGCAACAAGATAATTTAAGGAAAGATAGGCTCACCTCCCAAAAAATTACACTGTAATGTATATTGCTCACAGGAGAAGAGTTGTCCTTGAAACACTCAGAGGTAGCTGGAACCTGCCCAGAAGGCTCCACGAGAGTCTTCTCTGCCCTCAGAGGGAGAATGAGAAGGTAGAGGACCAGGATAACTCTAGGGCTGACACCGGCCATAGAAAGAGACATTACCTCAAGAGGAGGGCTGGCTCAAAGTTGTGGGCCTCAGATTTTGTTGTGTTTTCTATGGTAACTCATGAATAAAGTCTGTGTAAACATGTACTTCAAGTGAATACATAGAATCTAACTTAGCCATCTAATAAAACAATCCTACCTGATTCCTTTAAAAACTGTGATTGGGTGCTGCAGCTCCAGAGTCTGACAGACCTGCCTTTGGATCCTAACTTACGCAGGAATAAAATTTGGTTTAACTATTTAAGCTTCTTTCCCCTTTTTGTGTGAAATAGGAATGATGTTAAAAAAAGTTGTTCATAGTTCATGAAGAGAAATATGTTGAAACTGCTTGTGCAATGCTTAATGCATAGTAATTTCTCAGTAAATGTTTGCTATTATTAAACTACATCCCAACAGCCATTCTTAAAGGGAAGGAAGGAAAAAAGGAAAGAGGGAGGCATGGAAGGAGAAAAGGAGGGAAGGAGGAAAGAAGGGACAAAAGAAAGGAAAATAGGAAGAATGAAAGAAAATCAGTCAGTACACTAGGTGTCAGCATTGTGCTGCAAATAGTCATGTACACAAAATGCCTATTCTGATTTTATTTACAGGGTGTCCAGGTTGAACTGGCTTGGAATAGAAAGGTACTTAAGCAGATCTGGGAAATTCAGAATCCTAAAACTGCAGAAGAGGGATACAACAATGTTCTGGCCTAGGCCACTATGCATCAATTATTTTTCAAACTGGCAAGCCGTTGAAAATAAGAGCTGCCCATCTCATTGGACTCCTGCTATCTCCATAAACTCAGTGTATCAGAAATTAATAACAAGCTCTTCTTTGTCTATTATGCTAGCGTTTTTATCATCTTAGGCTTTAAGTCTTGTCATCCTCAAGGAACTTGTGATTGAATCATACCTTTACTACTTCTTAGCCATATGGATAATGATAACTGTTTTAGTTACTACACAGGGACATCAGAATGATATCTGAAAAATAAATGTATTTAAAATAGACTTACTGAAATGTAAGCCCTAATTATAATTCTATGTATTTAGCAACAGTAAGAAACAAAAGTAGAGATGGGGGAAGAATTGACCCAGAATTGTTTTTTTTAATTGAGATATAACAATTGACATACAACATTGTGTAAGTTTAAGGTGTACAATGTGATGATTTGATACATTTATATACTGCAATATGATTACCACCATGGCCTTAGCTAACATCTCCAGCATGTCACATAAGTGTAATTCCTTCCTTCCTTTCCTTCCTTCCTCCCTCCCTCCCTCCCTCCCTCCTCTTTCTTTCTTTCTTTCTTTCTTTCTTTCTTTCTTTCTTTCTTTCTCTCTTTTTCTTTTTCTTTTTCTTGCTTTTGCTTTTGCTTTCTTTTTGTGATGAGAACATTTAGGATCTAGTCTCTTAGCAACTTTTTTTTTTAAATTTAAATTCAAGTTAGTTAACATACAGTGTGGTCTTGGCTTCAGGAGTAGAACCCAGTGATTCATCTCGTAACATATGACACCTAGTGCTCATCCCAAAAGGTGCCTTCCTTAATGCCCATCACCCATTTAACCCATTCCCCCCACCCACCACCCTTCCAGAAACCCTTAGTTTGTTCTCTGTATTTAAGAATCTCTTATGGTTTGCCTCTCTCTGTTTTTATCTTATTTTTCCTTCCCTTCCCCTATGTTCATCTATTATGTTTTTCAAATTCCACATATGAGTGAAATCATATGATGTCTTTCTCTGACTGACTTATTTCGCTTAGCATAATAACCTCTAGTTCCATCCACTTAGTTGCAGATGGCAAGATTTCATTCTTTTTCATCACCAACTAGTTTCCATTATGTGTGTGTGTGTGTGTGTGTGTGTGTGTGTGTGTGTGTATCACATCTTTATTCATTCATCAGTCAAGGAACATATGAGCTCTTTCCTTAATCTGGCTATTGATAGTGCTATGAACATTGGGGTGCATGTGCCCCTCCAAAACAGCATACCTGTATCCCTTACACAAATATTTAGGAGTGCAATTGCTGGGTTGCAGGGTAGTTCTATTTTTAATTTTTTTTGAGGAACCTCCATACTGTTTTCCAGAGTGGCTGCACCAGTTTGCATTCCCATCAGTAGTGCAAGAGGGCTCCCCTTTCTCTCGACCCTCACCAACACCTGTTGTTTCCTGATGTTAATTTTAGCCATTCTGACAGGTTTGGGATAGTATCTCATTGTGGTTTTTTTTCAATGTTTATTTATTTTTGGGACAGAGAGAGACAGAGCATGAACGGGGGAGGGGCAGAGAGAGAGGGAGACACAGAATCGGAAACAGGCTCCAGGCTCTGAGCCATCAGCCCAGAGCCCGACGCGGGGCTCGAACTCACAGACCGCGAGATCGTGACCTGGCTGAAGTCGGACGCTTAACCGACTGCGCCACCCAGGCGCCCCCTCTCATTGTGGTTTTGATTTGCATTTCCCTGATGATGAGTGATGGTGAGCTTTTTCTCATGTGTGTGTTAGCCATCTGGATATTTTCTTTGGAAAAGTGTCTGTTCCTTTCTTTTACCCATTTCTTTGCTGGATTATTTGTTTTTTGGGTGTTGGGTGTGATTAAGTTCTTTTTTTTTAATTTATTTTTATTTTTTAATTAAAAAAATTTTTTTGGGGGCGCCTGGGTGGCGCAGCCGGTTAAGCGTCCGACTTCGGCCAGGTCACGATCTCGCGGTCCGTGAGTTCGAGCCCCGCGTCGGGCTCTGGGCTGATGGCTCAGAGCCTGGAGCCTGTTTCCGATTCTGTGTCTCCCTCTCTCTCTGCCCCTCCCCCGTTCATGCTCTGTCTCTCTCTGTCCCAAAAATAAATAAACGTTGAAAAAAAAAATTTAAAAAAAAAATTTTTTTTTAATTTACATCCAAATGAGTTAGCATATAGTGCAACAATAGTTTCAGGAGTAGACTCCTTAGTGCCTCTTACCGTTTAGCCCATCCTCCCTCCCACAACCCCTCCAGGAACCCTCTGTTTGTTCTCCATATTTAAGAGTCTCTTGTATTTTGTCCCCCTCCCTGTTTTTATATAATTTTTGTTTCCCTTCCCTTACGTTCCTCTGTTTCGTCTCTTAAAGTCCTCATATGAGTGAAGTCATATGATATTTGTCTTTCTTTGACTGACTAATTTTGCTTAGCATAATACCCTCCAGTTCCATCCACATAGTTGCAAAGGGCAAGATTTCATTCTTTTTGATTGCTGAGTAATACTCCATTGTATATATATACTACATTTTCTTTATCCATTCATCCATTGATGGACATTTGGGCTCTTTCCATACTTTGGCTATTGTTGATAGTGCTGCTATAAACATGGGGGTGCATGTGTCCCTTTGAAACAGCACACCTGTATCCCATGGATAAATGCCTAGTACTGCCATTGCTGGGTCGTAGGGTGGTTCTATTTTTATCTTTTTGAGGAACCTCCATACTGTTTTCCAGAGTGGCTACACCAGCTTGCATTCCCAGAGTGTGATAATTTCTTTATAGGTTTTGGATACTAACCTTTTTTCCGATATGTCATTTGCAAGTGTCTTCTCCATTGACCGCCATTTAGTTTTGTTGATTGTTTCTTTCACTGTGCAGAAGCTTTTTATCTCGATGAGATCCCAGTAGTTCATTTTTGCTTTTATTTTCTTTGCCTTCAGAGATATGTCAAAGGTAAGAAGTGGCTGCAGCCTAGCTCAAAGAGGTTTTTGCCCATTTTCTCCTGTAGGATTTTGATGGTTTCCCCTCTCTCACATTTAGGTCTTTCATCCATTTTGAATTTATTTTTGTGTATGGTGTAGGAAAGTGGTCCAGGTTCATTCTTCTGCATGTTGCTCTCCAGTTCTCCCAGCACCATTTGTTGAAAAGACTGTCATTTTTCACTGGATACTCTTTCCTGATTTGTTAAAGATAAGTTGGCCATGTATTTGTGAGTCCATTTCTGGGTTCTCTATTCTATTCCATTGATCTATGTCTGTTTTTGTGCCAGTACCATACTGTCTTGATTATACAGCTTTGGTAAAATATCTGCTTGCTGAAAACTATAGAAAACTAATGAAAGAATTTGAAGAGACACACAAAAAAATGGAAAAACATTTCATGCTCATGCGTTGGAAGAACAAATATTGTTAAAATGTCAATGCTACCCAAAGGAATCTATGCATTCAATGCAATCTCTATCAAAATGACACCAACGTTTTTCACAGAGCTACAACAAACAACCCTAAAATTTGTATGGAACCAGAAAAGACCCTGAATAGCCAAAGTAATGTTGAAAAAGAAAACCAAAGCTGGAGGCATCACAATTCTGGACTTCAGGCCGTAGTCTCTTAGCAACTTTGAAGAATATAGTGTACGGTATTGTTGACTATAATCACAATGCTATGCTTTCGATCTCCAGAACTTAATCCTCTTCTAACTGCCAATTTGTATCCTTTGACCAACATATCCCCAATTCCCCTACTCCACAGCCACTGTCAACTACCAGTCTATTCTGTTTCTGCGAGTTTGGGATTTCTTTACATTTCACATGTAAGTGATACCTTATAGTATTTGCCTTTCTCTGTTTGACTTACCTCATTTAGCTTAATGCACTCAAGGTCCATCCATGTTGTAGCAAATGACAGCATTTCCTTCCTTTTTATGTGAATGATGTGTGTGTGTGTGTGTGTGTGTGTGTGTGTGTGTGTGTGTAATCACATTTAAAAAAATCCATTCATCCATGAATGGACCTTAAGTTGTTTCTATATCTTGGATATTTTGAATAATGCTACAGTGAACATGGGTGTGCAGATATCTTTTCAATATCCAGTTTTTTCCCCCCTTTTGATGTATACCCAGAAGTGGGATGGCTGAGTCATAACGGCAGTTCTGTTTTTTAATTTCCTGAGGAACCTCTGTACTGTTTCTGTAGTGATTGCATCAGTTAATATTCCCATCAACAGTACACAAATGTTCTCTCCTCTCCACATCCTCACCAACACTTGTTATTTCTTGTCTTTTTGGTGATATCCATTCTAACAGATGTGAGGTGATAGCTCATTGTAGTTCTGATGTGCATTTCCCTAATGATTAGCGATGCTGAGCATCTTTTCACATATCTGTTGGCCATTTGTATGTTTTTTTTTTTTTTTTGGAGAATGTCTATTCAGTTCCTCTGCCCATTTTTTAATTGGATTGTTTTGTGTTACTGAGTTATATGAGTTCTGGATGTTAAACTCTTATCTGATACATGGTTTGTAGAACTTTTCTCTCATTCTGTAGGTTGCTTTTTTCATTTTATTATTTCTTTTGCAATATAGAAGCTTGATCATAGAGTATGGTTTGGAGTGCTGTGGAATTTAGTTTCCTAGTATTTTGTTCAGTATTTTTTCCGTCTGTGTTGATCAGGCTTATTGGCCTGCGGTTTTCTTACAGTGTCTTCTTCTGGCTTTAATGTAAGGGTAATGCTGGCCTCATAAAATGAATTTGGGACTGCTCTCTGTTTCAGTTTTTTTTTTTTTAAGTGTTTGGGGAGAATTGACATTAATTCTTCCTTAACTGTTTGGTAGATTCACCAGTGAAATCATCAGCTTTTGGGCTTTTCTCTGATGGGAAGTTTTTTGTTACCAGTTGATCTTCCTTGCTCATTGTGGTCTGTGTGGATTTTCTATTTCTTCATGATTCAGTCTTGGTAGGTTGTATATTTCTAGGAATTTATCCATTTCTTCTAGGTTATCCCATTTGTTGGCATATAATTGTTCATAGTAGTCCTCTACTATCCTATGTATTTCTGTGGTATCAGTTGTCAATTTTGTTTATATTTTTTTAAAAAAAGCAGTTTTTAGTTGATCTTTTCTACTGTTTCTCTCATCTCTATTTTATTTATTTCTGGTTTGATCTTTGTTATTTACTTCTGCTAACTTTGGGCTTATTTTTAGTTCTAGTCCCTTGAAGTAAGAAGTTTGATTGTTTATTTGGAATATTTGTTTTTCTTAATATATGCATTTGTCACTATAAATTTCCCTCTAAGAAATGCTTTTGCAGCATTCCATAGTTTTTCTTATGTTGTAGTTCCATTTTCATTTGTTTGAAGATATTTTGATTTACTTTTTGATTTCTTCTTTGACCGGAGTGTGTTGTTTACTTTCTGTATGTTTGTAAATTTTCTAGCTTTCCTCTTGTTGTTGATATGTAGTTTCAAAGCAATGTGGTTGGAATAGATGCTTGATATGATTTAAATCTCAAATTTGCTTAGATTTGCTTTGTGGCCTATCATATAATCTATTCTGGAGAATATTCTATGTGCAGTGAGGAAGAATAGGTATTCCGTTGCTGTTGGATGGAATATCTGTTTATGCCTGTCAGGTTCATTTGGTCTAAAGTATGGCTCATGTCCATTTCCTTGTTGATTTTCCTGTCTGGATGATCTATACATTGCTGAAAGTGGAGTATTGAAGTCTTGTATTATTATTGTTTTCTTTTTCTCCCTTCACATCTCTTAGTGTTTGCTTAATATATTTAAGTGTTCTGACATTAGGTGCATATATGTACAATTGTTACATATTCTAGATGAGTTCATCCTTTTATCATACCTTATTTGTCTCTTGTTACCATTTTTGACTTAAAGTCTATTTTGTCAGATATAAATACATCTATCTCTGCTTTCTTTTGGTTTCCACTTGCATGGAATATCTTTTCCCATCCCTTTGAACCTATGTGTGTCCTTAAAGCTGAAGTGAGTCTCTTGTAAACAGCATATAGTTGGGTCTTGTTTTTCTTTTCTTTTCTTTCTTTCTTTTTTTTTTTATTCAGCCCACCAGCCTTTGCTTTTTTAAAAAATGTTTGTTTATTTTGGAGAGAGGAAGAGAGTGCGTGTATGTGCGCACGTGAGTTAGGGAGGAGCAGAGAGAGAGGCAGACACAGGATTAGAAGTGGGCTTTCTGCTGACAGCAAAGAGCCTGATGTGGGGCTTGAACTCACAAACCATGAGATCATGACCTGAGCTGAAGTGGGATGCTTAACTGACTGAGCCACCCAGGTGCTCCAGCCTTTGCCTTTTGATTGGATAATTCAATCCATTTACATTTATTGTAATTGATATGTAAGTACTTACTAATTCCATCTTAATAATTGCTTATTAATTGCTTATTAATTAATGGCTGTTTTGTAGCTCATTTTTCCTTTGTTTTCCTCTTTTGCTGACTATCTTTGTGAATTAGTGATTTTCCATGGTGGTATGCTCTAACTCCCTTGTCTTTATCTTTTGTGAATCTATTATAGGTTTTTACTTTTTGTTACCATGAGGTTTACATAAAACATAGAACAGTTCATTTTATGCCAATGGCAACTTAACTTCAATCTCATACTCAAACTTGACCCTTCTACTCCCCTACTTTTATGTTTATGAAGTCACAGTTTACTTATTTTTGTATTATACATTTATTAACAAGCTATAGTAGCAATAGTTATTTTTACTGATGTTTTCCTTTAATCTTTTTTTTTAAAGATTTTTTTAAATGTTTATTCCTTTATTGAGAGAATGTGTGGGAGGGGCAGAGAGAGAGGGAGACAAAGAATTTGAAACAGAATCCAGGCTCCAAACTGTCAGCACAGAACCCGACGCGGGGCTTGAACTCATGGACTGTGAGATCATGACCTGAGCTGAAGTCGGAGCTTAAATGACTGAGCCACCCAGGTGCCCCTCCTTTAATCTTTATGCCATAGTTAAGTTGCATTTAGGAAAGTCTTTATTTCTCTTTCATTTCTGAAAAATAGTTTTAGAGGATAGAGTATTCTTGGTTGACTGTTTTTTTTCTTTAAGCACTCTGATTATTATTCCACTCTCTCTTGGCCTGTACAGTTTCAGCTGTGAAATTTGCTGATAGCCTAATCGAGGTTCCTATAGCTTAATATCTATTTTTCTCTTGCTGCTTTTAGAATTCTCTCTCTGATTTTGGTTTTTGACAGTTTCATTGTAATGTGTTTAGAGAAGACTGTTTGGAATTGAAATGGGGTGGTCTATTAGAAAGAAAGGAAGGAAGAAAGCTCTTCATTCAGCCATCTGTAACCTTTAATAATGAGATAAGTTTCTGGCAGCAGAGGAAATGGGAAGGACTTCTTTCTCATCATTAATCCTCTTCCTTTCCTAGCCAGTGATCTCAGAGCTCCAGAGGAAATGAAAAACAGTTCTTACTCTCAAAAAGGCAAGGTATCCTTAGATCATCCAATTACATGGCACAAGACTGGAATCAGTAAGTAGCTGAAATAAATCAAGATGTAAGGTTTAAAGTTGTTACCCCCCTAATAGAAAATTATTTTGTTCAGAACTTTCACTCCTTCTGTAAATCTTTTAAAGTAAGAGTAGAAGTGGCAGCGATTACACAATAATATAAGAAATTAGACTGGCCTGAGCTCTGGCTCTTCGAATCTAGTGATTAAACAACTTTGTTCTAATATTTTGATTTGTAACTGACTTAAGATGTTATTTTGATTTGTGATTGCTCTGGAGAAGGAAACATAATTTTGAAACATTTAACTTTCTGAAGACCTAAAAATTAGTTAACTAACAAGTTCTTGATATGGCAAATAAAAAAAAAAGTTCTCAAAATAGTCAAATATGAGTGGCTTTTACATTTCCTAGTCGTTGCTTCTATATTAGGGCTTAAATATGAGTGATATGGCTAATTTCTTCCTGATCTTTTGAGTTAGGATTCTTTGGCATTTTGTAAACAATCTACAGCCATGTAAATGTCATTTAATAATCTCCTCACTGTAGGAAAAGCATCTCATTTATGTAGCATTCTTTTTAAAACAAAAAAAATTTTTAAAGGTTTTTATTTATTTTTGAGACAGAGAGAGACAGAGAGTGAGCAGGGGAGGGGCAGAGATCGAGGGAAACACAGAATCTGAAGTAGGCTCCAGGCTCTGAGCTGTCAGCACAGGGCCTGACGCAGGGCTCGAGCTCACAGACTGTGAGATCATGACCTGAGCTGAAATCGGATGTTAACCGACTGAACCACCCAGAAGCCCCATCATTTATGTAGCACTCTACAAAGTGCTTTCACATAATCATTTGACTTTTTACATCTATGTGAACTAGATGGGAACTATATTGTCATACACCAAAACAAAGTTAATTCAATAAGTATTTATTTACTTAGTTTTAAGTGTACAAGGTGGTGATACAATACTTCCATATAACACCCAGGGATCATCACAACAAGTGTGCTCCATAATCCACGTCAGTTTGTTTTCTATAATTAAGACCCAGTGTGAGATCTGAAACCATAAAAATCCTAGAGGAGAACACAGGCAGAAACTTCTTTGACATTGGCCATAGCAACTTCTTTCTAGATATAACTCCTGAGGCAAGGGAAACAAAAGCAAAAATAAACTATTGGGACTTCATCAGAATAGAAAACTTCTGCATAGCAAAGGAAACCATCAACAAAACTTAAAGGCAACTCATGGAATGGGAGAAGATATTTGCAAATGACCTACCTGATAAGGGGTTAGTATCCAAAATATGTAAAGAACTTAGAAAACTCAACACCCCAAGAAACAAATAATCCAGTAAAGAAATGGGCAGAAGACATACAGATAGTGAGGAGACACATGAAAAGATGCTCAGGGTCAGTGATCATCAGGGAAATGCAAATCAAAAGTACAATGAGATGTGACCTCACACCTGTCAGAATGCCTAAAATCAACAACACAAGAAACAAAGGTGTTGGCAAGGATGTAGTCAAAGGGGAACCCTCTTGGCACCATTGATGGGAATGTAATCTGGTATAGCCACTGTGGAAAACAGTATGAAGGTTTCTCAAAAAGTTAAAAATAGAATTACCCTACAACCTAGCATTTGTACTACTGGTTACCCAAAGAAAACAAAAATTCCAATTCAAGGGGATACATGAACCCCGAGATTGATAGCAGCATTATCAACAATAGCCAAAATATGGAAACAGCCCAAGTGTCCATCGACTGATGAATGGATAAAGAAGATGTGGTATATATATTTTATATACATACAATGGAATATTACTTAGCCATAAAAAGAATGAACCCTTGCCATTTGCAATGACATGGATGGAGCTGGAGTATTATGCTAAGGGAAATAAGTCAGAGAAAGACAAATACCATATGATCTCACTCATACGGGATTTAAGAAACAATTGAGCAAAGGGAAAAGAAGGAGGCAAACCAAGAAACAACAAGTATTGAGGAATGCTCTACTCTGACAGACATTGGTGATACATAGTGAATGTGGAGTTTCTGTACTAGTGGGGAGAGGCAGACAACAAACAAACATAGGTGTATGTCATTCCCTTACAGAAAAGTTGAGTAGGGTACAAAGGACAGGGAACATGGAAGATGTCCATGAATGCTGCTCTATTTAGAATGATCAGGAAAAACTTCTCTGATGATGTGACATTTGGGATTCCAGAGGAAGAATATTCCAGGCAGAGGAAACAGGGCATAGAAAGGCCTGAAGAAGGGAATGCTTCTTGATGTGTTCAAGAATTGAATAGAAAGAATCGTAGGAGAGATGGGACTAGAGGGAAGTGAACAAAAGAAGAATGGTCAAAGACAAAGTTAGATGAAATTCGTAAAAAGGCTGTAAGATTAACTGAGTTACTCTTGATTATTCAATAAGTGACAGAATTGAGTTCAAACCCAGGTCCCCTGACTCCAGATCCTGTGCTTATATACTGTGTTACTTCAGAAACATAACCAGTCTCTGCTTAGTAGTAGCTGCTCTATTAATGCTTCTTTGGCGGATTCAGTGCATCTAGGGAACTGAAAAGCAGTGTCAGAAAGATAACATTAGGGGCGCCTGGGTGGCTCAGGTCATGATCTCACGGTTCATGAGTTCCAGCCCCGTGTTGGGCTCTGTGCAAACAGCTCAGAAGCCTGGAGCCTGCTTTGGATTCTGTGTCTCCCTCTCTCTCTGTCCCTCCCCCACTCACGCTCTGTCTCTCTCTCTCTCAAAAATAAATAAACATTAAAAAAAAAAGAAGGATAATATTAATCTGTATGATCTCTTTTTGGGCTGCTATCATGTGGTGGCATTTATGAAAATCTTCTTGGCCAAGGACAAGACTAGACTCTACTGCTCAACTAAATAGGCAACTAAGACTACTTCCCACTACTTCTCTTGTGGTTCAAAATTTCCCCCTTGAAATATTTCATTCAGCTGTCCTTAACTCTTTTTTTAAAGTTTATTTATTTTGTGTGTGTGAGAGAGAGAGAGAGAGAGCACACACACATGAGTGGGGGAGGGGCAGAGAGAGAGAGGGAGAGAGAGAATCGCAAGCAGGTTCCGTGCTGTCAGCATGGAGGCTGACACAGGGCTTCATCCCATCAACCATGAGATCTTGACCTGAGCCGAAATCCAGAGTTGGACGCTTAACCAGCTGAGCCACCCAGATGCCCCAGCTGTCCTTAATTTTGAATATTGAGGCAAGTTCTAACAGCAGAGGAAATGGGAAATAGAGTAAATATTAACAACTTGAAAGAAATTGCATGAGATCATTGGACTGTGTGTGAAGTGCATGTATAAATATAAACAGAAACATATATTCTTACATATACATATATGCACATATATAAACCCCTCCATGGGAAACATTTAAACATTTTTGTTTTTTATTTTTAATTAAAAAATTTTAATTCTAGTATAATGTACAGTATTAGTTTCAAGTGTACAGTTCTGCACATTACATTCATTAATTCTATACATTACTCAGTGTTCATCACAATAGGTCTACTCTTAATCCTCATCACCTATTTCACCCATCTCCCCCCACCTTCCCTCTGGTAACCATTAGTTTGTTCTCTGTAGTTAAGAGTCTGTATTTTGTGTCTTTTTCAATTTGTTCACTTATTTTGTTCCTCAAATTCCATATATAAGTGAAATCATATGGTATTGGTCTTTCTCTGACTTATTTCACTTAGCATTATACTCTCTAGATCTATCCATGTTGCATCCATGCAAATGGCAAGAATGAATTTCATTTTTTTTTATGACTGTAATATTCCAGTATGTGTGTGTATGTTACCACATCTTCTTTATCCATTCATCTCTCGATGGATGTTTGGATTGCTTCCACAATTTGGCTATTTATGCTGCAGGAAATGGGTATGTATATCTTTTCAAATTAGTGTTTTCCTATTCTTTGGGTAAGTACTCAGTTGTGGAATTACTGGATTATATGTTAATTCTACTTTTAATTTTTTGAGGAAACTCCATACTATTTTCCACAATGGCTGCACCAGTTTGCATTCCTCCCATGGGAAACTTTTATTGCTAATGTTAGTGGTAGAAGTAGATAGAAATTATGATAAAGGTGATAACATCAGGGGTGCCTGGGTGGCTCAGTCAGTTAAGCATCCGTTTCTTCATTTTTGGCTTAGGTCATGATCTTGTGGTTTGTGAGTGTGAGCCTTGTGCCAGTCTCTGCACTAACAGTGTGGAGCCTGCTTGAGATTCTCTCTCTCTCTCTCTGTCTCTGTCTCTCTCTCTCTCTCTCTCTCTCTGTCTCTGTCTCTGTCTCTCTCTCTCCCCCTCTCTCCCCCTCTCCCTGTCCCTCTCCCTCTCCCCCTCCCGCTGACCCTACCCCACTCATGCTTGCTCTCTCTCTCTCAAAATAAATAAATTAAAAAAAAAATTTTTAAAGATGATAACATCACACGATGTCAATTTCAATAGAATCTACTCAATGAGTCCATACTATAATCATGGGTTATAGACCAGTGTGAATTTTAAATATAAATTTTTAATAATAATATAATACCATAATAATATATAAACCATTACAGTATGCAAATATTACCTATTAAATGATGAATTAATACTTGTTTGGATTGAACATTGAGTTAATTCTGTCTTAGCATACTTGTAGAAGACCACGTGTTACTTAATCAATTTAAATAGGAAATCGGGCACCTGGCTGGCTCAGTTGGTGGAGTGTGTGACTCTTGATCTCGGGGGTGGGAGTTTGAGCCCACATTCATTGTACAAATTACTTAAAAATAAAATCTTAAAAAAATTTAAATAAGAAATCATAAATTATTTTACTTCAGAGATTTCCATGTAGTACCCAGCACAATGGCTTAAACACTGAGTGGAAGACAGCCTAGAGTAGTGGTTGGGAGAACACAGCTGTTAGATTGAAGCTAAGGTAAAACCCATCTTCGCACTTAGTAGCTGTGTGATCACAGACAAGTCTTAAATGTCCTCATCTATAAACTGGCTTAATAATAGCACCCACCATATAGAATAGTGAGACTTAATAAGTTAGTTAATTAACATGTAAGGTGCTTAAAATGATCCTGACACATAGTAAGAACTAAAGTGGTGTTGTACTACTTTTATTAACGTAAAAAATATTTGTTGAAGTTAATCTTTTGCAGATAGGATTGGTTGATTTAAAAATAGGTCAGGTACTAATAGGTAGTACACTAATAGGTCAGGTGTACTAATATGAAAGCTGTGCTGTTATGATGAGCTCAAGGTTTAGGGAATTGTTTCTCCATGTCTGACTTGTAGGCATATTTACTCACTAATACCCATTTCTCCATCTCTTCTTTTCTCTCCTAAGTGACAGATATTAAAACTGTCTTCCCATGAGGTGGAAACTTGGAGGTTTCCCTCTTTTACTTAGTGATCATTTTATATTTGTCTTCATACTTGTCTCCCTTCTTTTCTAAAAGGAAGATCTAGAAAGGAAACCTAGCCTGGTTAGTTTAGCAGTGTTTTTTCAAATGTTTTTAAAATGTGGGTTGTAAATCAATTTAGTGGGTTTCAGTCAATTAAAAAAATTTTTTTAATGAAAGTGCATCACAGGGAGTAAGATAAGTATTGTTTTATGAAATATCACACACATATATGTGTATACATAAATATATTCCTACATGTGTAACACACATGAAAGATAGTATGTGTAATGATTAAGGGCATAGACTCTGGAGCCATGTTGTGTGTATTAAAATCCTGGCTTGGCTCTTTGTCTTGTTCAAGTTTCTATGTGCCTCAGTTTACTCATCTGTAAAATTAAGGTAATAAAAGTACCTACCTCACAGAATTGTGAGAATTAAGTGAGTTAACATATGTAAAGAGCTTAGAATTTATAAATCCCTTTCTCTCTGTTTACCTATCCATCTATTCACACACACAGATATACACACAGATCTATATATCTACACACATACACACATATGCACATAGTAAGAGCTGTGTAAAAGGTTATCAATAATGTGTGTGTGTGCTTGTCCTGATGTAAAATATGTTTATTACTGTGAGTTGTGGCCAAAAAAGTTTTAAAAGTTACTTGTTTATCAGGTGGAAGGGTATTGTGAGTGGATTTGGAGTGAGGAGACTCTGGTCCAAGTCAATTCTCTGTCAATCCTCATGTTACCTGGAATGTATCATTTGACTTCTTTGTCATTGTCTTTCTCTTAAAGATGAATGGACTCTCAATTATCTTAAATGGGCCAACAAACACTATAACTCTATGCTTTTATTCTTTCTGCCTCTTCCCTTTCTTCCATCTTACTTATGAGCAAAATGAGAAGTTCTTTATGGATTGTAGCATTATGAGTTTTGACCTTGGCCAGATTGATTGAATGAGGATTAGGTACCTTAGGAAAAAGACATGCAATAGGGACTCTTGACACAAGATAGTGACCAACTCATCAACTCTTTCCTTTGAGGGGAAGTTGAATGTGGGAAGACAGGCAACATTAGGGATGTCTAGAGAGACATCACAATGGGGGAGGATCAGAGTGGTGGTGTAGTGCCCTACAAATTGTGGTAGGAGGAAAAATGGCCTATAGAATCAATACTGGTGGTGGAATTCTGTGGAGGGGAGGGAACCATCTCAAACTGCCTCTGACCAGCTTGTATGGTTGTGGAAAATCTGCCCCTCAGGACTTTCTCTAGGTGGGTTATAAGTGAGATAGAGAGTTACTTGGGGTTGGGGTGAGCCAGGAGAGGAGATGAGACAAAGGAGGGCCTAGGAATATGAGAAAGAAGAGTTTAAATATAAAAGACAACCAGTGTAACTTTCCTGGAAGCAGGGATAGTTAAGAGCATTTTAAATTAATGGGGATTTCTAATTCTCAATTTTTTGTTGACTGTGTCACACAGGGTTCAACTCCTCTCTATTGTACCATTCATACCCTCATCTTTGAGTCAGTAGTGTTCCAGAAAGAAAGGGGATTAAGGAGGGCCCATCAGCTTGATATAAGGAAGAAAGTGAAATTCAGAATAGATATCAATAATTTAGTGGAAGCAGGAACTCAGTTGAAATGTAGCCCCCACACCTGGGTGGCACAGTCGGTTGAGCTTCTGACTTCGGCTCAGGTCATGATCTCGTGATCTGTGGGTTCAAGCCCCACATCGGGCCCTGTACTGACAGCTCAGAGCTTGGAGCCTGCTTCAGATTCTGTGTCTCCTTCTCTCTCTGCCACTCCCTGACTTGTTCTCTCTCTCTCCCTTCCCCTCCCTCTTTCTCTATCTCAAAAATAAACATTAAAAAAAAAGAAAGAAAGAAATGTGTAGCCCCCACCAGGCACCCAGACATATTAGAAAGGATACCAGTTTTCCCAATATATGTGGAATGAAGGTTTGAGCCAATTTGCTTAAATACTGGAAGACAGGATGAGTTGAGCAAGTGCAAGAGTTGGAGGCTTTCAAGCAGCTGATACGTGATATAATACCGTAATTCTCTGTCATTTAGAGTGTTGTTTTCCAAAGAGTATCTCTGAGCACTAGCTTTGTTTCTCCTCACCAATAAGAGTTTCATGAGGAAATAAATTTGGGAAGTGATGGGCACTTCCCACTCCACTCACCTTAAAGATCTGCAGTTTACATCAGCATGTTATAACTCTGGGAAGTTGAGCAGTGAAGGTTCAAGATTACGTAGTTGCCTTCCTTGGAGCCCAAAAGCACCAAAGGAACACAGTCTAGTTTCCAATTACTTGCTAGATTTTTCTATCTTGATTTCAAAAAAGACATTGCCACACAATGTCCCGAAATTTCTCTATGAAGTGAATTTACCCTATTGTCACCATTTTGGTTAATAAGATTACCACCACATGTTATCTCAGAACTCTCAAATATCTTTTATTTTTGACCATTAGCTTTTCTTCACACCTGCCATACACATACAATAGAATTAATTCATTATCAGATCTTGCTGATGCTTGTAAAACACATATATCCCTTGTTACATGCCAGACTTTTTATAATTTTTTTTAACGTTTATTTATTTTTGAGACAGAGACAGAGCATGAACGGGGGAGGGTCAGAGAGAGGGAGACACAGAATCTGAAACAGGCTTCAGGCTCTGAGCTGCCAGCACAGAGCCCGACGCGGGGCTCGAACTCACGGACCGCGAGATCATGACCTGAGCTGAACTCGGCCGCTTAACCGACTGAGCCACCCAAGCGCCCCAGACTTTTTATAATTTTAATGTATATTGGTTATTTAAGATACATTGAATCTTAGTAACAGGAAATTGTATTTCCATGTACCAAGCAACAAACAATTGGAGTTTGAAATTAAAGTACCATTTATAATAGCATAAAAAATTATCAATCATTTAGGGGTAAATCTGACCAAATATGTGAAAGACCTGTACACTGGAAATTACTAAATATTGCTGACAGAAGTAAAGAAAATTTCAAGAAGTGGAGAGCTATACCTTGTAAATGGCCTGGAAGGCTCAATATTGTTAAGGTATCAGTACTCTACAAACTGATTTATACATTCAATGCAATACCAATAAAAATCTCAGACTGTTCTGGTTCGAAATTGGTAAGCTGATTGTAACATTCATATGGGAATGCCAAGGACTTAAAATAATTAAAGCAACCTTAAAATAGTAAGAAGAAAGTTGGAAGGGTACACTACTTGATTTTAAACATTATTATTAAGCTGTTGTCACCAACACAATGTGGTATTGGCATGGAAATGGACAGTTACATCAAAGGAACAGAATAGAGAGTTCTGAAATAGACCCATACATTACAAACAATTGATTTTTTTTTTTTTTATATCAGAGCAAAGGCAATGCGATGGGTAAAGGATAGCCTTTTCAACCAAAGAGTGTGGGCATAATTGGATGTCTATTATTTTATTTTTTTAAAGATTTTATTTTTAACTAACTTCTACACCCAATATCGGGCTTGAACCCACAACCCTGAGACCAAGAGTGACGTGCTCCACAAACTGAGCCAGCCAGGCACCCATGGATATTTATATTAAAAAAACAAACAAACAAGAAACTTGGATCCATACTGTGCACCATTTATAAAAACGAATTCAAAATGGATCATATGCCTAAATGTAAAACCTAACACTATAAAAATTCTAGAAGAAAACATGGTAGAAAATCTTTGTGAACTTGAATCAGACAATACTTCTTAGAAAAAAATACCAAAATCACTGAATAAAAGGATAAATTGATACATTAGACTTCTTCAAAATCTAACATTTCTGTTCTTCAGATGACACAGTTAGGAGAGAATGAAAAGACAAGCCACAGACTGGGAGGAAATCTTTGGGAAGCATATATTTACTAACGGACTTGATTCCAGAATATATAAAGAACACTCAAAACTCAATAATAAGAAAACCCAATAACAATGGACAAAATATTTGAATAGACTTCACCAAAGAAGATCTATAGATGGCAAGAAATTACATGAAAATATGGCTAATAGAAAACTTACCTGGCAGGGGAGACACCATGATCACAAAGGTAGTTCTCCCAGGGTGAGGCTCATCTGTTGCACTCCAGATGTGCTGACCCCTGCGATTTCCCCAAATGACTTATTGGAAAAATGCAAATTAGAAACTATGAGATATCACTACATAGCTCTCAGAATGACTAAAATTAAAAAGATTGACCCCACCAAGTGTTGGAGAGGATGTGGAGAAACTAGAACTCTCACATACTACTGGTAGGAATGTAAAATGTATGAACACTTTGGAAAACAGTTGGGCAGTTACTTAAAAATGTTAAAAATATGGCTGAGCCTGCTGGTCTTTGGCAAGCTGCTGATGCCGGTCTCTGTTGTGCAGGATGGGGTTTGTTAAAGTTATCAAGAATAAGGCTTACTTCAAGAGATACCAAGTGAAATTTAGAAGAAGACAAGAAGTTAAAACTGATTACTATGCCCGGAAATGCTTGGTAATTCAGGATAAAAATAAGTACAACACACCTAAATACAGGATATTTCATGTAAGCAACAGAGACATCATTTGTCAGATTGTTTATGCCCGTATAGAAGGAGACATGATAGTTTGTGCAGCTTATGCTCATGAACTCCCAAAGTATGGTGTGAAGGTTGGCCTGACAAGTTATGCTGCAGCATATTGTACTGGCCTGCTGCTGGCCTGCAGGCTTCTCCATAGGTTTGGTGTGGATAAGATCTATGAAGGCCAAGTAGAAGTGACTAGAGATGACTGCAGTGTGGAAAGTATTGATGATCAACCTGGTGCCTTCACCTGCTATTTGGATGCAGGGCTTGCCAGAAATACTACTGGAGATATAAAATTTTGGGGGTCCTCAAGGGAGCTGTGGATGGAGGCTTGCCTATTCCTCACAGTACCAAATGATTTCCTGGTTATGATTCAGAAAGCAAGGAATTCAATGCAGAAGGGCATCGGAAGCACATCATGGGTCAAAACGTTACAGATTATATGCAGTACCTAAGGGAAGAAGATGAGATGCTTACAAGAATCAGATGCCTTTATAAGAAAGCTCCTGCTGCTATATGAGAGAATCCAGTCTATGAGAAGGAGCCTAAGAAAGAAGTTAAAAAGAAGAGGTGGAATTGTCCCCAAATGTCTCTTGCCCAGAAGAAAGATCAGGTAGCTCAGAAGAAGGCAAACTTCCTTAGAGCTTAGGAGTGGGCTGCTGAGAGCTAATAAACCAAACCACAATTTTCTATGAAGATTTTTTGGATAAAGACAATAATAAGCTTATTCACCAACCAACAACAACAACAACAACAACAACAACAACAACAACAGCGAAGTTAAGTATACATCTACTACATGACCCAACCATTCCACTCCAAGATTTTTATTTGCCCAAGAGAAAAGGATGAGCAACTGAGTGGCTCAGTTGGTTGAGCATCTGACTCTTAATTTCAGCTCAGGTCATGATCTCAGGGTTCATGAGACTTGGATTCTCTCTTTCTCTCTCTCAAATAAATAAACTTAAAAAAAAAAAGGAATTATGTCCTTGTAAAGATTTGCACAGAAATGTTTATAACAGCTTTGTAGCCCCTAAGTGATAGGCAACCCAAATTTCCATCAATGGGTAAATGGATAAGCACATGGTAGCATATTTATACAATGCCATTGTAGCAACAATAAAAAGGAATGAATTGTGGATACAGTCAACAATAACAGCAGATCAGTTTGTTTGGGGAGGTATGTAGGGTGGAGGAGCACAGAAAAGTGGGAAAGGAAGGGATTCCAAAGGGACCTGAAGAAATTTGGGGTCATAATCCAGTGTTTACTATCTTGATTGCAGTGATGGTTTCACAAGTATAAGCATATTTCAAAATTCAACAAATTACACACTTAAAATAAAATATGTGCAGCTTATTTTATCTCAGTTATATCTCAAAACTGTTTTTTAAAAAGATGGTTCTAACATGCATTTATTTGAGGTTGTGTGTGGGTAATTCAGGTAGGCATGTCCAGCTTAGGGTTGGAAAAAGGGATGTGTAACTCTGGGGGAAGGTGGGGGAAAAGATTTTAGGAATAAATTGTCCCTCCCTCCCTTATCCTCTTTCTTCTCTCCCTCCTTTATCTGTCCTCCATAAAGATCTGAGATGGTTAAATATTATTTATGTGGAGTTGATAGTTGAAGATATGGGAAAGACTGGTTGCATAAAGGAATGGGTTATTGAGGAAACGTGAGAAACACTGAGGCATGTTTGAAAGGGACACTGAAGAATAAAAGAAACTAGTATGATCAGAAGAGTGGTGGGCATGTAGGAAAATAATTAGTAAAAGGGAATGGATGAACTACTTCCTTTTTGCTTAGTACTGTCTATTTCTGTGAATGTTGATCTGTCTTTTTAGGGCTCAGGAACATCTCCAATGGGATAAAGAACAAACCAAACAATCACAGGGCTATGCTGGTTAATACCCTATTGTTTCTAATGGAGTAGTATGTTGTTTTAAAAAAAAAACCCACAAGGCTCCTGGGTTGCTCAGTCAATTAGCTGGCCAATTTCCATTTAGGTCATGATCTCCTGGTTCATGAGTTCAAGCCCCACATCCGTCTCTGTGCTGACAGCTCAGAGCCTGGAGCAGGTTTCGGATTCTGTGTCTCAGTCTCTCTCTGCCCCAGCTCTGCTTGCACTCTGTCTCTCAAAAATGAAGAAACATTAAAAAAATATTTTTAAAAACCCCACAAAACAAAACCTCAATAAAACCAGTATTCTTAGGAGATGGGAGTCATTTCACATATAATCCTTTAGCTAGCTCAACAAATATTTGCATGGCCCCAACATCTTCTGGTTTTATTTTATTTTATTATATATATTTTATTTTATTTTATTTTATTTGAGTAAGAACTCTATACCCAGGGTGCCTGGGTGGCTCAGTCAGTTAAGCATCAGACTCTTTGGCTGAGGTCATGATCTTGCAGTTTGTGAGTTTGAGCCCCGCCCTGAACTCTGTGCTGACAGTGGGTAGCCTGCTTGGGATTCTCTCTCTCTCCATTCCTCCCCTGCTTGTGCTGGCATGCTCTCTCGCTCTCTCTCTCTCTCTCTCTCTCTCTCTCAAAACAAATAAACATTAAAAAAAAAATCTCTGTACCCAACATGGGGCTCACACTTATGACCCTGAGATCTAGAGTTACATGCTGTACTGAGGCAGTCAGGTGCCCCATGCATTTTGTTTTTAAAAGACCACATGAAAATGCTGAGTGCCTTCAAAGAGGTATAGTAATTTATGCCCTCCTGTTTGGCATAAAGTGGGTGAAACATTTTTAATGTCATAGAACAAAGAAAAAAAGTAAATTATATAAAAACATATATGAGGTCTTTAAATGGGTGTCCTGCCTGCAGTCCTTTTGAGATGCTTTTCAGCCTTTTGTGCTGCTCCTGCCTGAGAAGTCCTGATAATAATTTCTATAAAGACTGCTCCATATTATATGACGTATTCGTATTATATGAATGTGCCAACAAGAAATTAATCCGTTATTTCAGAGAAATAACAGCCACTGTGGAAAAGAACCCATCAGGGTTAGGTTTCTACTTTCTTATATTCTTTAGATTTCCTACAATAATAAATGATTATGAAATCTAAAGATTTGCCAGGGAATATTTAATATTCATTTCAACTGAAGAACTGAAGTATCTTTTTCAAAGCCTTTAGAAAGAAGTGGATGGGATTTCTTACCTGTGGCTTAAGTTAACAGTGTTCAGGGGAAAAGAAGAACCAAAGAGAAACTAACCAAATGACCAAACAAACAAACCCAAATTCACAAAAATAAATAAATTCTATATACCAGATAACAACATTCATTGCTGACCGGTTTGTTAGATGTCAGACAGATCTCTGTTCTGACTGTTGAGCTGTGTGACCTTGGACAGATTGCCAGTCTCTGAGCTTCTGCTCTTCCTTAAAAGGGGCCATAATACCTACCTCACCAACAGAGACGTGGTGGGGAGTGAGACAGGGGATTTATGAGGGAGTGCCTGGCCCAGATTGTCTTAAAATGATCATTTAGTTCCTTCCCCTTTTTCTCAGGGATTAACTGAAGCTGACAGTTTGGGGTGCAGGCAGATAGTTTGCTGCAGTGTGTAAACCAATTCCAGTCTCCCCTTCTTTGGTGTTTCTGTACCTTCTTGGAGTGTGAATGAGGAGGGTCCTCTTCTTTTGATGTACAGGCTTGGGTTAGGTTAGCTAGGAAAGTGACATGTCTGGCTTTTTTCTTGCTGGCTTATATCTTTGGCCATGTTTCCACCACGCTGTGGCCTCAGTGCTCTGGTCAATCCAGAGTCATCAAAGCTGAGAGAAAAGGAGGTGAGGTGGCAAACTGTGTGGGGAGCTCAGAGCTGGTATTCCCAAATTCTTCTGATCTGCCCCACAGAGAGCACAGCCTTGGTTCAGGCAGGCTTCCTCTCCACAACAGCCAGGTTTCTTCTTTACCCTTCCAGAGTCCTACACTCTCTCAGGGGGAGGAGTGATGAATGTTTTTGGCACTAATGGAAAGAAATCCTCTTCCAAAGAGGAATACTTCTGTTCTACTCCCCCGTTTTGTCTTTAAACTTCAGGTTCTCTTTTCCAGGAGAGATTTAAATTGGATTACAGTAATAATTCCTATTTGTTACATGCCACATGCTTTATATCCATTAACTCACTTAATTCTCACAACAATCCTGCAAGATACATGTGGTTGGTTCCATTTTATGGATGAGAATATTGAGGCTCAAACAGATATGAGGACTTGTGCAAAGCAACATAGCTGGTGACCGTAATATTAATCCCCGGACATGTTTTATTTTGGAGCTGTGAAGGAGTTTGTCTCTCTCTCAGTCCTATTTACCTGTGTTTTCACCCCACTCATCATACCACCACCCTGGCCTGGGGCAAGTTACGAGCTTAAAGGATTTATTTGCCATGTAAATCCTGAGATGTGATCTCTTTCTCTGTCTCATCCCTAGGATATCATTAGAGAGAGTTTGCCAGCTGGGAAAAGATACGAACCACCCCATAGCATCAGTGACTACAGTGTGTTCTCATAAAACTGGTGCTCTAAAAACGGCTACATTTTACTGAGAGAATTAACCACAAATTGAGGCTAGTTTTTACAACGCCACAAGTGGGGCTGTATTAATTGTCTATAAAGACGATTCTGAAGTGGTTCTCTGCTCTCAAATTCCAAAGGAAGCAAGTAAGGTACAGTATGCAATGTTCTCTGAGGCGGATGATCCAGTCTTCTCAAGTTTTAGAAGGTCTCACTGGGGACAGTCAGGATCCTGAACTGTATTATGATTTTACTCTTTAAAAGGCTCTGTGAAGCCCTCAGAGCAGAACAAGCTGGCGTATCTCAGAGCACCAGAGCTAGATCCAAAGTGCATCGGCATTTTTTTCCTAGCAAAACAAAACCAAACTTGAACAGTATTTCCTCTAAAACTGAAAAACAAAGTCAACAAGGAGAAACAGGATAAAAAGAAGGACAGTTTTGGATTTTTGAAAGAATTTGATTCAGTACCTGGTGTGAATTGAATTTATTTAACTGTCATTCACATTTAAAGGCCTAGGCCCAGGTCTAGAAGAGTTATTGTAGCATTCCATGAAAGACTTTCCTTTGTTACCCACATTTAGTTTATGTGATTGGTGCACTAGGATTATTTTTCCGGTCTGAATGGATATAGAAGATGTATGGACCTGCAGTGTGTACAGAGCTGTTAGCATCACTCAGAAATAAGCTCCAGTCCCATTGCAACCCATATACATCTTGCATAACAAAGGATTTGGGGCTTAAGGTGGCATTTCAACCTCAAACAGTGTTCAATATGACAAACTTTTATTGCAGTTGAATTTATTTGTCGTTCTAGGTGTTCAAAGCATCTTATTTATTCTGAGGTACAGAATCAGTTTTTAGGGTGGTAATTAACTCTTTAATAGATGACAAAATTGATGTCTGATATTACAACATGAACCCCTACATCCAGCTATAACTGACTTGACTCTATTGCAAGGAGCTCAGGCTTTGGAGTAGGTTCTGCTATTTATACACTTTGGCTTTGGGAGAATCACTAGTGAGTCTTAAAATTGAATGTGCCTATAAATCACCTGAGGTTTCTGTTCAAAGGCAGATTCTGCTTCTGTAGGTCTAGTGTGAAGCCTGAAGTTCTGCATTTCTAACGAGCTCCCAGATGGTGAAGATGTTGACAGTCACACTTTGAGTGTCGAAAACTATTTGAACCTTAGTTTTCTCACCTGGAAAAAAAGGGGGGGGGGATGAAAATAACTACTTGAGAAAATTGTTAGGAACACTAAATGAGTCAGTGAGGTGAAGCATCTGACACGTAGGAAGATTACCACAAATATAAATGTCCCACTCCTACTTTTCCCGTTTGTTCCTACCTAGCTCAGCAGGCAGGAACTCTGTTTGTTCAACCCTGTTTCCTCAGCTGCAGTTTTTAGTGGGTTTACTTTCATATTTATGTCATAGAATTAAGTTCATCGCAGAAAGACATGTGTAAATAATTAAGAACCCACCCTGTCCTCTTTCCCCAAATTATGTGCCATTCAACATTACATGGAAAATCTTATGCCCAATGCGAATGCTCAAAATTGAATTGCAAAGCAACTTGTTCAAAATAGCTGTAAAACTTTGCTTAACCATTAGCAAAACATGATTATTTGGGATCACAAAACAATACTCAATTATATTTTTGGAAGACACACTTCTAAAACAATGTTTTAAAATGGTTGGAAATGAAAGAATGGGCAAAAATATACCAGGAAACTCAAATATAAGCAAAGAGGGTTCTAATCTTAATATCGAGTGAGCTAGAATTCAACTCATACAGTTCCATAAAGTACAAGAGGAGGGAATACTTCTCAACTCATCATCTGAGGCCAGTTTTACCCTGATACCAAAACCAAACACATCAGGAGAATAAAAACTATAGGCCGATCCATTACGAATGTAGCTGCAAAAATCATTTTCAACAAAATACTAGCAAATTTAATCAACCTATCAAAGAGTTTTACATACCAGATATCATTATCCCATGAACGCAAGGGTGGTTTAACATTTCAAATTAATTTGTGTGATATGCCGTATTTTAAAATTACATGATCGTTTCAATAGGTGGAGAAAAGCATTTGATCAAGTCAGGTTCTGCTCAGGATAAAAATACTTAAACTATAAATACGAGGGTAGTCTCTCAAGCTGATAAAGAGCATCTATGGGAACTTACAACTAATATACTTAATGGTGAAGGTTGAGTGTTTTCCCTCGTAAGATAAGGGACAAGACAAAGATGTCATTCTCACCACCTCAGTTCAGTAGTCTACTTGAGATTCTTTCTAGGGGCAATGTCTTCGTCCATTCAGGCTACAATTACAGAATACCATAGATGGGTGGCTTGTAAACAACAAATTTATTTCCTGCTGGTAAGGAGGCTAAATGCAAGATCAAGGTGCCAGCAGTCTGGTGTCTGGTAAGGGGTCGCTTCCTGGTTGTTTTCCCTGTGTTCTCACATGGTAGAAGGGTCAAGGACCTATCCTAGGCCTCTTTTATAGAGGCACTAATCTAACTCCTCCATCCTCATGACCTATTTACCTCCCAAAGTTTCCACCCACTACCATGACCTTGGATGTTAGGACTTCAACATATGAATTTTTGAGTGACACAAATATTCACCCTATAGCAAGCAATTAGACAATAAAAAGAAATAAAAGACATCCAGACTAGAAAGGAAGAAGTAAAACTATATTTGCAAATGTCATGATCTTGTGTATAGAAAAACTGAAAGAACCCACTGAAGACCTATTAGAGGTAATAAACAACTTCAGCAAGGTTGTAGGATATAAGAGCAATATTAAAAAATCAGTTGCATTTCAATACATTAGCAAAAAACAATCTGAAAATGAAATTCAAAAATAATTTCTTTTATAATAGCATGAAAAAGAATAAAATAAGAATAATTTAAATAGAAGTGGGTAAGACTTGTATACTGAAAACCACAAAACGTTGAAAGAAATGAAAGATCTAAATAAGCAGAGAGACATCTATGTTCATAGACTGGAAGACAATACAGCAAGTTAAGATGGCGGTACTCCCTGACTTTGATCTGCCAATTCAATGCAGTCTCTGGCAAAATCCCAGAAATTGGCAAGCTGATCCTAAAATTCATGTGGAAATGCAAAGGATCTAGAACAGCCAAAACATTCTTGAGAAGAACAACACAATTATAGGACTCACTTGCAGTTTCAAAGCTATGTACTTTGCAGTTTGTACTGTGAGGTTACAAAGTGATGACAGTATGGTACTGCCATAAAGATCAATGGAATGAAATTTAGAGTCCAGAAGTAAACCCTAACTTTTATAGTCCGTTGGCTTTTGAATAAAGGGCCAAGATGATTTGATGGAGGGAAATAATAGTCTTTCAACAAATGGTATTGCATACATTAGATATCCACATGCAAAAGTATGATTTTGGAATATTATTGGAATAGTGGAAATTTTACTGCTCTAATAAACTAATCTCAGCTCAAATATCAGCATCATGCATTTTAGTCTTTCTGCAAAGGAGATAAAACTATCATATATAGGGATGATAGTGATGTTATACTTTCAAATTGTGAGAATCAATTGAAAAGTTTTGTCAAGCAATAAGGGAATTCAAAGATAGTTACATACAAAATCACTCTAGGGAAATCAGTGGCAATCTCTCTATCCGTACCATTATCTGTATATATCAACTAGTTAGAAGATAAGATCTCACTTGGAATTGCAGTCAAAAAGATGAAATACCTACGGATTCAGCAAGACACAGATGAAAAAAACTTTAGAAGTCAATGAAAAATATGAAAGAAGATTTGAACAAATGCAAACCTTTTGCATGGTCTTAGAAAAACACTTCCATAAAGTTGACAGTTTTCCCCAGGGTAAATTGTACATTTAACATGATCCCAATAAAAATGCCTGTACTTTCCTCCCTGAAGTGGTGAAGTGTATTCAAAAGTTCATATGACAAATGAGACAAATAAGAACAGCCAGGAAATTCTGACAGAGAAGAGCAATGAGGAAGGGTTATGTCTATCAGATATTAAAGCATAAAGCAACAACAATTTTAAAGGTATGATAATGGTGTTTGAAATAAGCAGATGGACCAATAGAACAAAAAAGCATAAATAAACCCATAAACATACAGGAATTTAGTAGATGATAAGATGATATCAATGGGGTGGGGGGGGAAGATACTATTCAGATAGTGTTGGGACAACTAAAACCATCTAGAAGAATGCAAAGTT
The DNA here is from genome assembly GCF_022837055.1 of Prionailurus viverrinus. NCBI lineage: Eukaryota > Metazoa > Chordata > Mammalia > Carnivora > Felidae > Prionailurus > Prionailurus viverrinus. The sequence continues at coordinate 115,260,676 of NC_062563.1, forward strand.
GGATTAATATTATTATACTTAATAGTATAGGAGGGTAAGTTCCAAGTGAATCAAAGATTTAGATGTTAAAAATAAGGCCAAATAAACACAAATAAAACATGAGGCAATTACAACTTTGGAGTGGAGAATGCCTTTTTGATTATGACTAGAAACCTAGTGCATGGCTCCCTCTGGGTGCTTGGGAGCCTCCTGGCATGTCACTGGGCATGTCTCTGGGTAGGAGGTAGGTCTGGTCTGAACTGCAGCTGAGAGGCGCTGGGACTGGGTCACAGGGCTGCTTTGGGGGCCACAGCTGTGACTGAGGTCTACGGTCACAGATGGGCATACCTCCTGCTGGGTGCCTAGGCTGGCAGGACTGCTCCTGGATTGTAGCTGAGTAGGACAGGAATTCGATCATAGAGCTGCTTCAATATCTACAGACAGAGCCAAGGTTGGCAGACTGACTTCCTGGGGCACATGTCCTTACATGTAAATCTTTCTCAGAGTTTCTTTCATAGCCTAGTAGCTCTTTTCATTCTAAATGCTCTGTATGGGCAAAGCTACCGTGGTTGGAGCAGATTTAGTGAAAGGGAGTGGAAGTAGATGAAGGTAAGGAGGTGAGAGAGGACCGATGACAAGAATAGTATGTCAGCAGATTCTGAAGTGCTGACCAAGATGGAAATATAGGAAGCCCCTGAGCTTTTTTCTTCCACACGCACACCAAATGTACAGATACAATTGCACATGGTGCAATTCCCTGTAACAGAGATCTGGAAACTAGCTGAACAGCTCCTACACATCTAACAAACGAGAAAATACCCACATCTAAATGAATAGGAAAGGCCAAGACACTGTCTTGCTATAAGCCCCACCCCAACACAGTGCCACACAATTGGGATGGAAGCCCACATCTAGCATCCCAACTTTTAATACTCCCACTGAAGGAACAGACTCCTGAAACACCCATATTGGAAAGCAACAAGGCTTGTGTCCGTAAGACTCCAAAACTACAGCAAGTAAAGAAGCAATTCTTAATGAGCACACAGCGCTTGCTGTGACTATCCCCTTAGGGCTCAGTGCAGAGGGAGCTGGCACAATTGCCTCTCCTCTACTTTCCCTGAAACAGGTTTGTCTGCATAATTTAAAAGCTGACCCCAAAGGGCCAGGTTTCTAACTTAGCAGGCACTAGGGACTTGGGAAGCCAGAGCTCCTCTCTCACCTTCTCCCTCTAGCTCATTCCAAGTCACTAGTCACCAGTATCTTTCTGGAAGAAGCTTATACACACATCTGCACCCCAGATATTGTGGCTGTCACCACAAAAAGATTGAAAAAGAATCCCTACCCTCCATCTCCATCTATAATTCTTTTTATCTCCGTCTATAATTTTTTTCAGTAACACTGAAACTGTGTACTTGGTAGGGTTTTGGGAGTGATGGGGGGGGGGGGCGGGTCTGAAGCTGATGGCCAAGAAAGAATTGTTGAGACATCTTTGGTGCCTAAAGGCAATTCTATAAACCACAGGGACAGGACCCGTGGGCAGAAAGAGCTGCTCCGGGACCCTGAGGAGAGACTGATTATATACTTGGGAGTTGGGGGAGGTAAGTCAAGAGGAAGTTTCCCAAGAGATTTTCATATGCTGAAGACTCACAGGGTACTGGAGGCCTAGCTGTTGTCAAACTAAGGTTGTTTTTACTTCTAGGAAAGCATTAGCATTAAGAGAGTGGGGGTGGGGGGGGGGGCAGCGGGGAGTTACTCTGCCTGCCTTAAGTATTTGTCAGTGGGCTGCAGGTTATAAGGAAATTTAATTTGATCTTCCATTTCCTTCTGCTTTTGTTTCCCATATCATACCCATTAAACAGTAATTCCCCATCTTTTCTCTTCCCAGCCCCTGGCAACCACCATTCTACTTTCTGTCTCTGTGATTTTGACTACTCTAAGTTCCTCCTGTAAGTAGAATCATACAGTATTTGTCTTTTTGTGACTGGCTTATTTTACCTAAAATAATGTCCTCAAGGCTTATGCATATAGTAGCCTATACCACAATTTCCTTCTTCTTCTTCTTCTTCTTTTTTTTAATGTTTATTTATTTTTGACACACAGAGAGACAGAGCACAAGTGGGGGAGGGGCAGAGGGAGAGGGAGACACAGAATCTGAAGCAGGCTCCAGGCTCTGAGCTGTCAGCACAGAGCCCTACGTGGGGCTCGAACTCATGGACCGCGAGATCATGACCTGAACCGAAGTCGGACGCTCAACCGACTGAGCCATCCAGGCACCCCACAGAATTTCCTTCTTTTTAAAGGCTGAATTATATTCCCTTTTATGTATATATCACATTTTGCTTATCTATTCATCTGTCATCAGACAGTTGGGTTGCTTCCACATTTTAGCTATTATGGATAATGCTACTCTGAACATGGCTATACAAATATTTCTGAGACCCTCTTTTCAATTCTTTTGGGTATATGCCCAGAAATGGAATTGCGGGGGTGGGGGGCACCTGGGTGACTCAGTTGGTTAAGCTTCCGACTTCAGCTCAGGTCATGATCTTGCAGTCTGTGAGTTAGAGCCCCAAGTCAGGCTCTGTGCTGACAGCTCAGAACATGGAGCTGCTTCGGATTCTTTGTCTCCCTCTCTCTGCCCCTCCCTCCCCCTCTAAAAAAATAAATAAATAAAAAACATTTAAAAATTAAAAAAAAAAGAAATGGAATTGCTGGATCATATAATTTTATTTTTAATTGTTTGAGGAAACTCCATTCTGTTTTCCATAGCGGCAGTACCATTATACATTCCCACAAAGTGCACAAGGTTACTGATTTCTCCACATCCTCGCTAATACTTATTCTTCCCTTCCTTCCTTCCTTCCTTCCTTCCTTCCTTCCTTCCTTCTTTCCTCTCTTTTCTTTCTTTCTTTGTTTCTTTCTTTGTTTCTTTCTTTGTTTCTTTCTTTCTTTCTTTCTTTCTTTCTTTCTTTCTTTCTTTCTTTCTTTCTTTCTTTCATAGCAGCCATTGTACTGAGAGTGAAGTTGTATCTCATTGTAATTTGATTTGCGTTTCCCTAATGATTAGTGTTGTTGACCATCTTTTCTTGTATCTATTAGTCATTTGTATATCTTCTTTGGAGAAATGTCTGTTCACATCCTTTGCTTATTTGTGAACTGGGTTGTTTGTATTTTTGTTTTTGAATTATAGGAATTCTCTATATCTTCTGCACATTATCAGAATATTCAGATATATGATTCTTTTATCATGATTATAATTTGCAAATGTTTTCTCCCATTCTGTGGATTACATTTTTACTCTGTTGATAGTGTCTTTGATGCACAAAATTTAAAAATTTCCATACCATATAACTTCATTCACCTATGGAATCTATAGAAGAAACCCACAAATGAATAAACAAAAAGCAGAATCAGATCTATAAATGCAGAGCACAAACCGATGGTTGCCAGAGATGGGGGCTGGGGATGGAAGGTGGAGCAAAATGGTTGAAGGGAGATACAGTCTTCCAGATATGGAATGAATAAGTCAAAGGAATAAAAGGCACAGCATAAGCAGTATAGTCAATGATATTATAATAAAAATGTATGGGGACAGATGGTAGCTACATTTGTGGTTAACATAGCAGGATACATAAACTTGTTAAATCACTAAGTTGTACACCTGAAACTAAGGTAACACTGTGGGTCAACTTTGCTTTAAAGTTTGGGAAAAAAATTTTCATGAAGTCCAATTTGTGTATTTTTGCTTTTTTTTCATGTGTCTTTGGTGTCATATTGAAGAAATCATTGCCATATCCAGTGTTGTGAAGCCTTTGCCCTATGTTTTCTCTAAGAGTTTTTATCGTTTTCATTGATTTTCTCTACTGCTTTTTTGGTTCTCTATTTCATTTATGTATGCTCTAGTCTTTACTATTTTCATCTTTCCAATAGCTTTGGGTTTACCTTGTTCTCTTGTTTCCAGTTTACAACATTAAGTTGTAAAGGTAGGTTGTTGATTTGAGATTGATTGTTGTTTAATGTAACCATTTATATCTATAAATTCCCCCCTTACTTGCACTTTTTATGCATCCCATAGTTTTGGCATATTGTGTTTTTGTTTTCACTCATTTCTAATTATGTTTTCATTTCCCTTGTGATGTCCTTTTTGATCAATTGATTGTTTAAGAATATGTTGTTCAGTTTCCACAATTTTGGGATTTTTTTCCAGTTTTTCTTTAGTTAATGATTTCAAACCTTATCCCATTGTAGTCAGACAAGATACATCATATGATAGCTATCTTTAAAAATCTATTGAACAGGGGTGCCTGGGTGGGTCAGTCGGTTGAGTGTCCCACTTTGGCTCAGGTCATCTCACAGTTGATGAGTTCAAGCCCTGCGTAGAGCTCTGTGCTGATGGCTCTGAGCCTGGAGACTGCCTCGGGTTCTGTGTCTCCCTCTCTCTCTGCCCCTCCCCCGCTCATGCTCTGTCTCTCTCTATCTCAAAAATAAATAAACATTAAAAAAAGTTTTTTTTAATCTATTGAACAAAAATCAATTGAGTCTTAATTTGTGGCCTAATGTATACTCTAGCCTGTAAAATGTATCCTGTGCACTTGAGAAGCGTTTTTATTCTGTTGTTGTGGAGTAAAGTGTACTGTATGTGTGTTAGATCTAGTTGGTTTATTGTGTTGTTTTTCTGTTTCCTTACTGGTTGTTCTATCCATTATTGTGAGTGAGGTATTGAAGTCTCCAAGTAGTACTATAGGGCTATTTATTTCTTTCTTCAATTCTGGCAGTTTTGCTTCATATATTGTGATGGTCTGTCATTAGGTACATAAATGTTTATAATTCTATCTTTTTGCTTTATTGAACTTTTTAGTAATGTATAGTGTCTTCTTTGTCTCTTGTAAACTTTTTGGATTTAAAGTTTGTCTTGTTGATATTAGTATAGCCACTACTGCACTCTCTCTCTCTGTCTGTCTCTGTGTGCGTGCGTGTGTGTGTATGGAATATCCTTTTCGGTTGTTTCAATTTCAAACTATTTGTGGCTTTGGATCTAAAGTGAGTCTTTTATAGACAACATATAGTTGCATCGTATTTTTCAAAAACCATTCTGCCTTTTGATTTAAGAGCTTAATCCATTTACATTTACAGTAATTACTGAGAAAGAATGACTTACCTCTGTCATTTTGCTGTTTATTTTCTATGTAATTTAGAGTTCTGTCCCTCGTTTCCTGCATTATCTTCTTTTGTGTTTAGTTTTCTTATAGTGAAAAATTTAAATTATTTCTCATTTCCTTTTGTTGATATTCTGTAGTTATTTTCTAGGTGGTTACCATGGGGATTACATTTAACATCCAAAAGTTACATCATTCTAATTTGATTTTATACCAGCTTAACTTCAAAAACACACACACACAAAAAAAAAAACAAAAAAAAACAAAAAAAAAAAACAAAAAAAACCAAAAACATACAAAAACTAGCTCCTTTATAAGTCTGTCATCACCCCTTTTTGATGTTGATCTCACAAAATTACATTTTTCTACCTTGTGTGCCCCAGCATACTAATAATTCTACTAATACACTAGTCTCTTAAATTACGTAGAAAAGAAAATATGAAATTACAAACCAAAGTTACAGTAATACTAGATTTCAGACTGTTTATATATATTTGTTTCTTAAATCATATAGAAAGTAAAATGGAGTTATAAACTGCTGTTACAATAATACTAGCTTTCATTATTGTCCACGTTTACCTTTTTTAAATTTTTAAAAATATTTTTAGTTAAAGAACAATTCCTTTTTTTGAGAGAGACAGAGCGTGAACGTTGCTCCAGGCTCTGAGCCATCAGCACAGAGCCTGATATGGGGCTCAAACTCACAAATTGTGAGATCATGACCTAAGCCTAAATTGGATGCTTAACTGATTAAGCCAACCAGATGCCTTCCACATGTTTACTTTCATTGAGATCTTTATTTCTTCATGTAACGTCCAGTTACTGTCTAGTGTCCTTTCCTTACAGGCCTTATCCTGTATCTTACAGGACTCTCCTGAGTATTTCTTGCAGGGAAGTTTAGTAGTGACAAACTTCCTAAGTTTTTGTTTATCCGGAAATGTCTTGATTTTCTACCCACCCACTTCTAAAGGACAGTTTTGCCCATGTAGGATTCTTGGTTCAGAGATTTTGCTTTTAGACCTTTGATTGTGTCAGCTTACCATTTCCTAACCTCCAAAGTTTCTGATGAGAAACATGCTTATAATCTTATTAATTAAATTTTTTTCCTCTTTTAATTCCAGTGTAGTTGACATACATGGTTATATTACTTTCAGAAGTACAATATAGTGATTCAACAATTTTTTTTCCAATATATGAAATTTATTGTCAAATTGGTTTCCAAACAACACCCAGTGCTCATCCCAAAAGGTGCCCTCCTCAATACCCATCACCCACCCTCCCCTCCCTCCCACCCCCCATCAACCCTCAGTTTGTTCTCAGTTTTTAAGAGTCTCTTATGCTTTGGCTCTCTCCCACTCTAACCTCTTTTTTTTTTTTTCCTTCCCCTCCTCCATGGGTTTCTGTTAAGTTTCTCAGGATCCACGTAAGAGTGAAACCATATGGTATCTGTCTTTCTCTGTATGGCTTATTTCACTTAGCATCACACTCTCCAGTTCTATCCACGTTGCTACAAAGGGCCATATTTCATTCTTTCTCATTGCCATGTAGTACTCCATTGTGTATATAAACCACAATTTCTTTATCCATTCATCAGTTGATGGACATTTAGGCTCTTTCCATAATTGGGCTATTGTTGAGAGTGCTGCTATAAACATTGGGGTACAAGTGCCCCTATGTATCAATACTCCTGTATCCCTTGGGTAAATTCCTACCAGTGCTATTGCTGGGTCATAGGGTAGGTCTATTTTTAATTTTCTGAGGAACCTCCACACTGTTTTCCAGAGTGGCTGCACCAATTTGCATTCCCACCAACAGTGCAAGAGGGTTCCCGTTTCTCCACATCCTCTCCAGCATCTATAGTCTCCTGATTTGTTCATTTTGGCCACTCTGATTGGCGTGAGGTGATATCTGAATGTGGTTTTGATTTGTATTTCCCTGATAAGGAGCGACGCTGAACATCTTTTCATGTGCCTGTTGGCCATCTGGATGTCTTCTTTAGAGAAGTGTCTATTCATGTTTCTGCCCATTTCTTCACTGGGTTATTTGATTTTTTGGTGTGGAGTTTGGTGAGCTGTTTATAGATTTTGGATACTAGCCCTTTGTCCGATATGTCATTTGCGAATATCTTTTCCCATTCCATTTGTTGCCTTTTAGTTTTGTTGGTTGTTTCCTTTGCTGTGCAGAAGCTTTTTATCTTCATAAGGTCCCAGTAATTCATTTTTGCTTTTAATTCCCTTGCCTTTGGGGATGTGTCGAGTAAGAGATTGCTACGGCTGAGGTCAGAGAGGTCTTTTCCTGCTTTCTCCTCTAGGGTTTTGATGGTTTCCTGTCTCACATTCAGGTCCTTGATCCATTTTGAGTTTATTTTTGTGAATGGTGTGAGAAAGTGGTCTAGTTTCAACCTTCTGCATGTTGCTGTCCAGTTCTCCCAGCACCATTTGTTAAAGAGACTGTCTTTTTTATATTGGATGTTCTTTCCTGCTTTGTCAAAGGTGAGTTGGCCATACGTTTGTGGGTCTAGTTCTGGGGTTTCTATTCTATTCCATTGGTCTATGTGTCTGTTTTTGTGCCAATACCATGCTGTCTTGATGATGACAGCTTTGTAGTAGAGGCTAAAGTCTGGGATTGTGATGCCTCCTGCTTTGGTCTTCTTCTTCAAAATTCCTTTGGCTATTCGGGGCCTTTTGTGGTTCCATATGAATTTTAGGATGGCTTGTTCTAGTTTTGAGAAGAATGCTGGTGCAATTTTGATTGGGATTGCATTGAATGTGTAGATAGCTTCGGGTAGTATTGACATTTTGACAATATTTATTCTTCCAATCCATGAGCAGGGAATGTTTTTCCATTTCTTTATATCTTCTTCAATTACCTTCATAAGCTTTCTATAGTTTTCAGCATACAGATCCTTTACATCTTTGGTTAGATTTATTCCTAGGTATTTTATGCTTCTTGGTGCAATTGTGAATGGGATCAGTTTCTTTATTTGTCTTTCTGTTGCTTCATTGTTAGTGTATAAGAATGCAACTGATTTCTGTACATTGATTTTGTATCCTGCAACTTTGCTAAATTCATGTATCAGTTCTAGCAGACTTTTGGTGGAGTCTGTCGGATTTTCCATGTGTAGTATCATGTCATCTGCAAAAAGCGAAAGCTTGACTTCATCTTTACCAATTTTGATGCCTTTGATTTCCTTTTGTTGTCTGATTGCTGATGCTAGAACTTCCAACACTATGTTAAACAACAGCGGTGAGAGTGGGCATCCCTGTCGTGTTTCTGATCTCAGGGAAAAGCTCTCAGTTTTTCCCCATTGAGGATGATGTTAGCTGTGGGCTTTTCATAAATGGCTTTTATGATGTTTAAGTATGTTCTTTCTATCCCGACTTTCTCAAGGGTTTTTATTAAGAAAGGTGTTGAATTTTGTCAAAGGCCTTTTCTGCATCGATTGACAGGATCATATGGTTCTTATCTTTTTTTTTGTTAATGTGATGTATCACGTTGATTGATTTGCGAATGTTGAACCAGCCCTGCATCCCAGGAATGAATCCCACTTGATCATGGTGAATAATTCTTTTTATATGCTGTTGAATTCGATTTGCTAGTATCTTATTGAGAATTTTTGCATCCATATTCATCAGGGATATTGGCCTGTAGTTCTCTTTTTTTACTGGGTCTCTGTCTGGTTTAGGATTCAAAGTAATACTGGCTTCATAGAATGAGTCTGGGAGTTTTCCTTCCCTTTCTATTTCTTGGAATAGCTTGAGAAGGATAGGTATTATCTCTGCTTTAAACGTCTGGTAGAACTCGCCTGGGAAGCCATCTGGTCCTGGACTCTTATTTGTGGGGATATTTTTGATAACCGATTCAATTTCTTCGCTGGTTATGGGTCTGTTCAAGCTTTCTATTTCCTCCTGATTGAGTTTTGGAAGAGTGTGGGTGTTCAGGAATTTGTCCATTTCTTCCAGGTTGTCCAATTTGTTGGCATATAATTTTTCATAGTAGTCCCTGATAATTGTTTGTATCTCTGAGGGATTGGTTGTAATAATTGCATTTTCATTGATGATTTTATCTATTTGGGTCATCTCCCTTTTCTTTTTGAGAAGCCTGGCTAGAGGTTTGTCAATTTTGTTTATTTTTTCAAAAAACCAACTCTTGGTTTCGTTGATCTGCTCTACAGTTCTTTTAGATTCTATATTGTTTATTTCTGCTCTGATCTTTATTATTTCTCTTCTTCTGCTGGGTTTAGGCTGCCTTTGCTGTTCTGCTTCTATTTCCTTTAGGTGTGCTGTTAGATTTTGTATTTGGGATTTTTCTTGTTTCTTGAGATAGGCCTGGATTGCAATGTTTCTCCTCTCAGGACTGCCTTCCCTGCATCCCAAAGCATTTGGATTGTTGTATTTTCATTTTCGTTTGTTTCCATATATTTTTAAATGTATTCTTTAATTGCCTGGTTGACCCATTCATTCTTGAGTAGGGTGTTCTTTAACCTCCATGCTTTTGGAGGTTTTCCCGACTTTCTCCTGTGGTTGATTTCAAGCTTCATAGCATTGTGGTCTGAAATTATGCATGGTATAATCTCAATTCTTGTATACTTATGAAGGGTTGTTTTGTGACCCAGTATATGATCTATCTTGGAGAATGTTCCATGTGCACTCGAGAAGAAAGTATATTGTGTTGCTTTGGGATGCAGAGTTCTAAATATATCTGTGAAGTCCATCTGATCCAATGTATCATTCAGGGCCCTTGTTTCTTTATTGACCGTGTGTCTAGATGATCTGTCCATTTCTGTAAGTGGAGTGTTAAAGTCCCCTGCAATTACCACATTCTTATCAATAAGGTTGCTTATGTTTATGAGTAATTGTTTTATATATTTGGGGGCTCCCATATTCGGTGCATAAACATTTATAACTGTTAGCTCTTCCTGATGGGTAGACCCTGTAATTATTATATAATGCCCTTCTTCATCTCTTGTTACAGCCTTTAATTTAAAGTCTAGTTTTTCTGATATAAGTATGGCTACTCCACCTTTCTTTTGGCATAGTTCTCCATTCCCTCACTCTCAATCTAAAGGTGTCCTCAGGTCTAAAATGAGTCTCTTGGGGGTGCCTGGGTGGCGCAGTCGGTTAAGCGTCCGACTTCAACCAGGTCACGATCTCGTGGTCCGTGAGTTCGAGCCCCGCGTCAGGCTCTGGGCTGATGGCTCGGAGCCTGGAGCCTGTTTCCGATTCTGTGTCTCCCTCTCTCTCTTCCCCTCCCCCGTTCATGCTCTGTCTCTCTCTGTCCCAAAAATAAATAAATAAAAAATAAATAAAAAAATTAAAAAAAAATAAAAATAATGAGTCTCTTGTAGACAGCAAATAGATGGGTCTTGTTTTTTTTATCCATTCTGATACCCTATGTCTTTTGGTTGGCGCATTTAATCCATTTACATTCAGTGTTATTATAGAAAGATACGGGTTTAGAGTCATTGTGATGTCTGTATGTTTTATGCTTGTAGTGATGTCTCTGGTACTTTGTCTCACAGGATCCCCCTTAGGATCTCTTGTAGGGCTGGTTTAGTGGTGACAAATTCCTTCAGTTTTTGTTTGTTTGGGAAGACCTTTATCTCTCCTTCTATTCTAAATGACAGACTTGCTGGATAAAGGATTCTCGGCTGCATATTTTTTCTGTCTAGCACACTGAAAATCTCGTGCCAATCCTTTCTGGCCTGCCAAGTTTCAAAGGAGAGATCAGTCACGAGTCTTATAGGTCTCCCTTTATATGTTAGGGCACGTTTATCCCTTGCTGCTTTCAGAATTTTCTCTTTATCCTTGTATTTTGCCAGTTTCACTATGATATGTCATGCAGAAGATTGATTCAAGTTACATCTGAAGGGAGTTCTCTGTGCCTCTTGGATTTCAATGCTTTTTTCCTTCCCCAGTTCAGGGAAGTTCTCAGCTATTATTTCTTCAAGGACTCCTTCAGCACCTTTCCCTCTCTTCCTCCTCTGGGATACCAATTATGCGTATATTATTTCTTTTCAGTGTATCACTTAGTTCTCTAATTTTCCCCTCATACTCCTGGATTTTTTTTATCTCTCTTTTTCTCAGCTTCCTCTTTTTCCATAACTTTATCTTCTAGTTCACCTAGTCTCTCCTCTGCCTCTTCAATCTGAGCCGTGGTTGTTTCCATTTTATTTTGCATCTCGTTTAAAGCGTTTTTCAGCTCCTCGTGACTGTTCCTTAGTCCCTTGATCTCTGTAGCAAGAGATTCTCTGCTGTCCTCTATACTGTTTTCAAGCTCAGTGATTAATTTTATGACTATTATTCTAAATTCACTTTCTGTTATATTATTTAAATCCTTTTTGATCAGTTCATTAGCTGTTCTTATTTCCTGGAGATTCTTCTGAGGGGAATTCTTCCGTTTGGTCATTTTGGATAGTCCCTGGAGTGGTGTGGACCTGCAGGGCACTTCCCCTGTGCTGTGGTGTATAACTGGAGTTGGTGGGCGGGGCCGCAGTCAGACCTGATGTCTGCCCCCAGCCCACCGCTGGGGCCACAGTCAGACTGGTGTGTGCCTTCTCTTCCTCTCTCCTAGGTGCGGGAATCACTGTATGGTGGCATGGGCCGTCTGGGCTACTTGCACACTGCCAGGCTTGTGGTGCTGGGGATCTGTCGTATTAGCTGGGGTAGGCAAGGTGGGTAGGCAAGGTGCACGGGGGCAGGAGGGGCAGGCTTAGCTCGCTTCTCCTTAGGTGATCCACTTCAGGAGGGGCCCTGTGGCAGCGGGAGGGAGTCAGACCCGCTGCTGGAGGGGTGGCTCCGCAGAAGCACAGCGTTGGGTGTTTGTGTGGAGCAAGAAAGTTCCCTGGCAGGAACTGGTTCCTTTTGGGATTTTGGCTGGGGGATGGGCGAGGGAGATGGCGCTGGCTAGCGCCTTTGTTCCCTGCCAAACTGCGCTCTGTTGTCCCTGGGCTCAGCAACTCTCCCTCCCTTTGTCCTCCAGCCTTCCCGCTTTCCTAGCAGAGCTGTTAACTTATGACCTCCCAGATATAAGTCCCGCTTGCTGTCGGAACCCACTCCGTCTGGCCCCTCCGCTTTTGCAGGCCAGACTCGGGGGCTCTGCTTGGCCGGCGGGCCCCCCCTCTGCCCCGGCTCCCTCCCGCCAGTTTGTGGAGTGCGCACCGCCTCGCCGCCCTTCCTACCCTCTTCCGTGGGCCTCTCGTCTGCACTTGGCTCCGGAGACTCCATTCTGCTAATCCTCTGGTGGTTTTCTGGGTTATTTAGGCAGGTGTAGGTGGAATCTAAGTGATCAGCAGGACACGCGGTGAGCCCAGCGCCCTCCTATGCCGCCATCTTCCGAAAAAGGGAAAAGCGATTCAACAATTCTATACATTACTCAGTGCTCATCATGATAAATGCTCTCTTAATCCCCTTCACCTATTTTACCCATCCTCCCTCCGCCTCCCCTCTGGAAATCATATGTTTGTTCCTATAATTAAGAATCTGTTTTTTTTGGTTTGTCTCTTTTTTTCCTTGTTTGCTTTGTGTCTTAAATTTCACATATGAGTGGAATCATATGGCATTTGTCTTCCTCTAACTGGCTTGTTTCACTTAGCATTATACTCTTTAGATCCAGTAATGTTGTTGCAAATGGCAAGACTTCATTCTTTTTTATGGCTTTGTAACATACACACATGTACACCCACATACACACACACACTCACCACATCTTTATCTATTCATCTATCGATGGACACGTGAGCTGCTTCCATTATTTGGATATTAAAAATAATGCTGCCAAAAACAGGGGTGCATGTACTTTTTTGAGTTAGTGTTTTTGTATCCTTTGGGCAAATGCCCGATAGTGAAATTACTGGATCCTATGGTAATTTTACTTTTAATATTTTGAGGAACCTCCATACTGTTTTCCACAGTGACTGCATGAGTTTGCATTCCCACCAATAGTACATGAGGATTCCTTTTTCTCCACATTCTCACCAACACTTGTTTATTGTGTTTTTGATTTTAGCCATTCTGTCAGGTGTGAAGTGATATCTCATTGTAGTTTTGATTTGCATTTCCCTTGTGATGAGTGATGTTAAGCATCTTTTCAGGTATCTGTTAGCCATCTGTATGTCTTCTTTGGAGAAATGTCTGTTCATGTCTCCTGCCCATTTTTAATGGGATTATTTGATTTTTTGGTGTTGAGGTGTATACATTCTTTATATTTTGGATACTAGCCCTTTCTCAGATGTGTTGTTTGCAAATATCTTCTCCATTCAGTAAGTTGCCTTTTAGTTTTGTTGATTGCTTCCTTTGCTTTGCATAAGTTTTTCATTTTGATGTAGTCCCCATAGTTTGTTTTTGCTTTTGTTTCCCTTGCCTCAGGAGACATATCTAGAAAAATGTTATGGGTGATGTCAGAGAAATTACTGCCTGTGTTCTCTTCTAGGATTTTTATGTTTTTGGGTCTCACTTTTAGGTCTTTCATCCATTTTGAGTTTATTTTTGTGTATAGTGTGAGAAAGTGGTCTGGTTCCATTCTTTTGCACATCGCTGTCCAGTTTTCCCAACACCATTTGTTGAAGAGACTGTCTTCCTCCATTGCATATTCTTTCCTCCTCTGTCAAAGATTAGTTGGCCATATAAACATGGGTTTATTTCTGGACTTTCTATTCTGTTCCATTGATCTATGTGCCTATTTTTATGCCAGTACCATACAGTTTTGATTACTAAAGCTTTGTAGTGTATCTTGAAACCTGGGGTTGTGATACCTCCAGTTTTGTTTTTCTTTTTCAAGATGCAATGGATTTCTGTACACAGATTTTGTTTTCTGTGACCTTACTGAATTAATTCATTAGTTCTACTAGTTTTTTTGTGGAGTCTTTAGGATTTTCTATGTAGAGTATCACGTCATCTGCAAATAGTGAAAGTTACTTCTTCTTTACCCATTTGTAAGCCATTTGTTTCTTTTGGTTGTATGATTGCTGTGGCTAGAATTCCAGTACTGTGTTGAATAAAAGTGATGATTATGAACATCCTTGTCTTATTCCTGAACTTAAGAGAAAAGCTCTCAGTTTTTCACCATTGAGTATGATGTTGGCTGTGGGTTGTTCATATAAGGTCTTTGTTATGTTGAGGTGTGTTCCCTCTGAACCCACTGTGTTGAAGATTTTAATTTTCATCATCATCATTATTATTTATTTCATTATTTTCAAATAGCCAGCATGAGTGGATGTTGTACCTTGTCAAATGCTTTTTCTGCATCATGTTGAAATGACCATATCATTTTAATCCTTTCTCTTATTGATGTGATGTATCAAGTTGATAGATTTGCAAATAATGAACCACCCTTGCATCTTGGAATAAATCTCACTTGATAGTGGTGACTTTTTAAAAATGTATTGTTGCTTTCAGTTTGCCAATGTTTTGTTGAGGAATTTTGCATCTAAGTTCATCAGAGATGTTGTCCTGAAGTTCATTTTTTGTGTGTGTGTGTCTTTATCTGGTTTGTTATCAGGTAATGCTGATCTCATAGAATGAATTTGTAAGCCTTCCTTTCTCTGATATTTCTTGGAATAGTTTGAGAAGAATTGATATTAACTCTTCTTTAAATGTTTGGTAGAATTCACCTGTGAAGCCATCTTGTCCCATATATTTTTGATTTCTTCTTTGAGTTCTTGTTTTCATTGTTAGTAACATGTTATTATATTATATTATAGTAACCAATACATTGTTAGTAACATATTATTTAGTCTCCATGTATTTGTGTTCTTTCCAGATTTTTTTGGTTGATTTCTAGTTTCATAGTGTTGTGGTCAGAAAAGATTCATGGTATGACTTCAGTCTTTTTGAATTTGGTGAGACCTGCTTTGTGTCCTAATGTGATTTCTTTTGGAGAATGTTCCATATGCACTTGAAAAGAATGTAATCCAGTTAAGAAATGGGCAGAAGACGGGGAGCCTGGGTGGCTCAGTCGGTTAAGTGGCCAACTTCAGCTCAGGTCATGCATGATCTCACGGTTTGTGAGTTCGAGCCCCGCACGGGGCTCTGTGCTGACAGCTCAGAGCCTGGAGCCTGCTTCAGATTCTGTGTCTCCCTCAATCCCTGCCCCTCTCCCACCCATGCTCTGTCTCTCTTACTCTAAAAAAAGAGAAAAAATGTTTAAAAAATTAAAAAAAAAAGAAATGGGCAGAAGACTTGAATAGATATTTTTCCAAGAAAACCTACAGATGGCTAACTGACACATGGAAAGATGTTCAACATCACTCATCATCATGGAAATGCAAATCAAAAGTAGAGTGAGCTATCACCTCACACCTGTCAGAACAGCTAAAATTAACAACACAGGAAAGAACAGATGTTGGTAAGGATACAGAGAAAGGGGAAATCTCTTACACTGTTGGTGGGAATGCAAACTGGTGCAGCAACTCTGGAAAACAATTTTTGAAGTTCCTCAAAAAGTTAAAAATAAAACTACCCCGTGATCTAGCAATTACATTACTAGGTATTTACCCGAAAGGTACAAAGATACTGATCAAAGGGGCACATGCACTCCATTGTTTATGGCAGCATTATCCCCAATAGCCAAATTATGGAAAGAGCCCAAAAGTCCATTGACTGATGAGTGGATAGAGATATGGTATATATATCTTTATATACACACAATGGAATATTACTCAGCCATAAAAAGAATGAAATCTTCCCATTTGCAACAACATGGATAAAGCTAGAGTCTATTATGCTAAGCAGTATGTCAGAGAAAGATAAATACCATATGATTTTCACTCATATGTGGAATTTAAGAAACAAAAGATACGAACATAAGGGAAAGGAAAACAAAAAGAGAGGGAGGCAAACCATCAAACGGACTCTTAACTATAGAGAAAAAACTGATGGCTGCTGGAGGGGAGGTGGGTGAGGGGAATGGGCTAAATTGGTGATGGGTATTCAAGAGGACACTTGTTGGGATGAGCACTGGGTGTTATATGTAAGTGATGAATCACTAAATTCTACTCCTGAAACTAATATTACACTATATGTTAACAAACTAAAATTTAAATAAAAATTTGAAACATTAAAAAATATGTATTCTGCTCTTTTAGGATGGAATATTCTGAATCAATCTGTTAGTTCCATCTGGTCCAATGTGTTATTCAAAGCCACTGTTTCCTTGTTGATTTTCTGTTTTGATGATCTATGCATTGATATAAGTGGGTGCTAAATTCCCCTACTATTGTTAGATTATTATGAATTACTTCCTTTGTGTTTCTTATTGCCTGCTTTATGTATTTGGGTGCTTTCATGTAGGGTGCATAAATATTTACAGTTTTCATATCTTCTTGTTAGATTGTTCCATTTATGATTATATAGAGTCCTTTTTTGTTTCCTCTTACCTTTGTTTTAAAGTCTATTTGGTCCAGGGGCGCCTGGGTGGCTCAGTCGGTTAAGCGTCCAACTTTGGCTCAGGTCACGATCTCGTGGTTTGTGAGTTCGAGCCTTGAATGGGGCTCTGTGCTGACAGCTCAGGGCCTGGAGCCTGCTTCAGATTCTGTGTCTCCCTCTCTCTCTGCCCCTCCCCTGCTCACTCTGTGTCTCTGTCTCTCAATAATAATAAGCATTAAAAAAAATTTTAAGTCTATTTGGTCCGTTATAAGAGATGCTACCCCGGCGTTCTTTTCACTTCCATTTGCATGATAAATGCTTTTCCATCCCTTCACTTTTTAAAAAATTTTTTATTTTTATTATTTTTTAAATGTTTATTCTTTGAGACAGAGTGAGAGAGAGAGAGAAAGCACAAGCAGGGGAGAGGCAGAAAGAGGGAGACACAGAATCTGAAGCAGGCTCCAGGCTCTGAATTGTTAGCACAGAGCCTGATGTGGAGCTTGAACTCATGAACCATGAGATCATGGCCTGAGTCGAAGTTGGACACTTAACCGATTGAGTCACCCAGGTGCCCCTCTGTTTCTTCACTTTCATTCTGTATGTGTTTTAAGGTCTGAAGTGAGTCTCTTCTAGTTAGCATACAGATGGGTCTTGGTTTTATATCCATTTTGTCACCTTATTTATTTTGATTGAAGAGTTTAGTATATTTAAATTCAAGGTAATTATTGATAGGTATGTACTTACTGTCATTTTTTTACAATTATTTTTTTTAGTTCTTCTTTGTCCCTTTCTTCTCTTGCTCTGTTCTCTTATGATTTGATGGCTGTCTTTGTGATATACTTGGATTCTTTCTTTTTATTTTTTGTATTTCTATTACTGGATTTTGATTTGTAGTTACCAGTAGGTTTGTATACATTATGCTATGCATATGGTAGTCTATATTAAATTAATGGTGACTTATGTTTGAATTCATTCTTTTTTTTTAATATGAAGTTTATTATCACATTGGTTTCCATACAACACCCAGTGCTCATCCCAACAGCTGCCCTCCTCAATGCCCATCACCCACTTTCCCCTCCCTCCCACCCCCCATAAACCCTCAGTTTAGTCTCAGTTTTTAAGAGTCTCTTATGGTTTGCCTCCTTCCCTCTCTGTAACTTTTTTCCCCCCCTTTCCGTCCCCTGTCGTCTTCTGTTAAGTTTCTCAGGATCCACCTAAGAGTGAAAACTTATGTGACTTATTTCACATAGCATATCACTCTCCAGTTCCATCCATGTTGTTACAAAAGGCGATATTTCATTCTTTCTCATTGCCAAGTAGTATTCCATTGTATATATAAACTGCAACTTCTTAATCCATTCATCACTTGATGGGCATTTAGGCTCTTTCCATAATTTGGCTATTGTTGAAAGTGCTGCTATAAACATTGGGGTGCAAGTGCCCCTATGCATCAGCACTACTGTGTCCCTTGGGTAAATTCCTAGCAGTGCTATTGCTGGATCATAGGGTAGATCTATTTTTAATTTTTGAGGAACCTCCACACTGCTTTCCAGAGCGGCTGCACCAGTTTGCATTCCCATGTTTGAACTCATTCCAAAAGCACTACATTTTTACTCCCCTCCCCACCATGTTTTGGGTATTTGATGTCATACTTTATATCATTATGTCTTGTGAATCTCTTGACTAATTTTTATAGATATACTTAATTTTACTGATTGTTTGCTTCCTACTTTTTTTTACTCTTGCTTATGGTCTTTCCTTTCCACTCAAACCATCCCCTTTAACATGTTTTTTGAGGTTGATTTAGGGGCAATGAGTTCCTTTACCTTTTGTTTGATAAGATAAACTCTTTATCTCTCTTATTCTGAATGATAGTCTTGCTGGAAAGAGTATTCATGGTGGCAGGTTTTTTTTTTTTTTCTTTCTTTCATCACTTGAAATATATCATTCCATTCCCTTCTGGCCTGCAAAGTTTCTGCTGAAAAATCAGCTGATAGCTTAATGGATTTCCCCTGTATGTAACTATTTTCTTTCTCCTCATGCTTTTAAAATTCTCTCTTTATCACCACTATTCACCATTAAAAGTTTTTAAAATTGTATTATTTTCTTTTATTTTTACTTTTGTATATATAGACAGAGTGTGAGTGAGGGGAGAGGGACAGAGGGAGAGAGAAAATCATAAGCAAACCACAATCTCAGCGTGGAGTCTGATGCAGGGGCTTGATCCCACAACCCTGGGATCATGACCTGAGCTGAAATCAAGAGTCAGATGCTCAACCAACTGAGCCATCCAGGTGCCTGACTATTTGCCATTTTAGTTATATGTGTCTTGGTGTGGACCTCCTTGGGTTGATTTAGTTAGGGGCTCTCTGTGCATGCTGGATCTGTATTTCTCTTTCCTTCCCCAGATTCAAGAAGTTTTCAGCCATTATTTTTTCAAATGCATTTTCTGCCTCTTTTCCTCTCTTCTCTCTTCCCCTGGGATATCTATAAGGCAAATGTTATTATGCTTGATGGTGTTGCTGAATTCTCTTACTCAATTTTCATTTATTATTATTTTTTCTGTCTTCTGTTTGCCTTGATTACTTTTCATTACTCTATTCTCCAGGATGCTGATCCATTCTGGTTCCTGTAGTCTACTATTGATTCCCTCTTTTGTGTGTGTGTTGTGTGTGTGTGTGTGTGTGTGTGTGTGTGTGTGTGTTTGGGTAATTCTTTTCTTTTTCTCTTTTTTCTTTTAATTTATTTATTGTTTAATTGACATTCAAGCTAGTTAGCATATGGTGCAACAATGTTTTCAGGAGTAGATTCCTTAATGCCCCTTACCCATTTAGACCATCTTCCCTCCCACAACCCCTCCAGCAACCCTGTTTGTTCTCTATATTTAAGAGTCATATATATTGAGGAGGGCACCTTTTGGGATGAGCACTGGGTGTTGTATGGAAACCAATTTGTCAATAAATTTCATATATTAAAAAAAAAGAGTCATATATATATATACATATATATACATATATATGTATATATATATATACATATAATTTTTCATATATATATATAAAATTTATTGTCAAATTGGTTTCCATACAACACCCCGTGCTCATCCCAACTGATGCCTTCCTCAATGCCCATCACCCATGTTCCCCTCTCCCCCACCCTCCATCAACCCTCCATTTTTTCTTAGTATTTAAGAGTCTCTTATGGTTTGCCTCCTTCCCTATCTGTAACTCCCCCCCCCCCCCCATAACTTTCCCCCACTTCCCTTCCCCCGGTCTTCTGTTAAGTTTCTCAAGATGCACATATGAGTGAAAACATATGGTATCTGTCTTTCTATGCCTGACTTATTTCACTTAGCATAATACTGTCCAGTTCCATCCACATTGCTGCAATTAACCAGATTTCATTCTTTCTCATTGCCAAGTGGTATTCCGTTGTACATATAAACCACATCTTCTTTATCCATTCGTCAGTTGATGGAAATTACGCTCTTTCCATAATTTGGCTATTGTTGAATGTGCTGCGATGAACATTGGGGTACAAGTGCCCTTATGCATCAGCACTCCTGTATCCCTTGGGTAAATTCCTAGCAGAGCTATTGCTGGGTCATAGGGTTGATCTATTTTTAATTTTTTGAGGAACCTCCACACTGTTTTCCAGAGTGGCTGCACCAGTTTGCATTCCCACCAATAGCGCATGAGGGTTCCCGTTTCTCCACATCCTTTCCAGCATCTATAGTCTCCTGATTTGTTCATTTTGGCCACTGACTGGCATGAGGTGGTATCTTAGTGTGGTTTTGATTTGTATTTCTCTGATGAGGAGTGACATTGAGATTCTTTTCATGTGCCTGTTGGCCATCTGTATGTCTTCTTTGGAAAAGTGTCTATTCGTGTCTTCTGCCCATTTCTTCACTGGATTATTTGTTTTTCAGGTGTGGAGTTTGGTGAGTTCTTTATAGATTTTGGATACTCGCCCTTTGTCCGATATGTGATCTGCAAATATCTTTTCCCATTCCGTTGGTTGCCTTTTAGTTTTGTTGATTGTTTCCTTTGCAGTGCAGAAGCTTTTTATCTTGATGAGGTCCCAATAGTCCATTTTTGCTCCTAATTCCCTTGCCTTTGGAAATGTGTCGAGTAAGAAATTGCTGCAGCTGAGGCCAAAGAGGTATTTCTTGCTTTCTCCTCTGGGTTTTGATGGTTTCCTGTCTCACATTCAGGTCCTTGATCCATTTTGAGTTTATTTTTGTGAATGGTGTAAGAAAGTGGTCTAGTTTCATTCTTCTGCATGTTGCCGTCCAGTTCTCCCAGCACCACTTGTTAACGACACTGTGTTTTTTCCATTGGATATTCTTTCCTGCTTTTCAAAGATTAGTTGGCCATACTTTTGTGGGTCCAATTCAGGGGTCTCTCTTCTATTCCATTGGTCTATGTGTCTGTTTTTGTGCCAATACCATACTGTCTTGATGATTATAGCTTTGTAGTAAAGGCTAAAGTCTGGGATTGTGATGCCTCCCGCTTTGGTCTTCTTCTTCAATATTACTTGGGCTATTCGGGGTCTTTTATGGTTCCATAAAAACTTTAGGATTGTTTGTTGTAGCTTCTAGAAGAATGCTGATACAATTTTGATTGGGATTGTATTGAATTTGTAGATTGCGTTGGGTAGTATTGACATTTTAACAATATTTATTCTTCCAATCCGTGAGCACAGAATGTTTTTCCATTTCTTTGTACCTTCTTCAATTTCCTTCATCAGCTTTCTATAGTTTTCAGCATACAGATCTTTTATGTCTTTAGTTAGGTTTATTCCTAGGTATTTTATGATCCTTGGTACAATTGTGAATGGGATCAGTTTCTTTTTCTTTTTTTTTTTTAATTAATTAATTTATTTTTTTTAATGAAATTTATTGACAAATTGGTTTCCATACAACACCCAGTGCTCATCCCAAAAGGTGCCCTCCTCAATACCCATCACCCACCCTCTCCTCCCTCCCACCCCCCCATCAACCCTCAGTTTGTTCTCAATTTTAACAGTGTCTTATGCTTTGGCTCTCTCCCATTCTAACCTCTTTTTTTTTTTTCCTTCCCCTCCCCCATGGGTTCCTGTTAAGTTTCTCAGGATCCACATAAGAGTGAAACCATATGGTATCTGTCTTTCTCTGTATGGCTTATTTCACTTAGCATCACACTCTCCAGTTCCATCCACGTTGCTACAAAAGGCCATATTTCATTTTTTCTCATTGCCACGTAATATTCCATTGTGTATATAAACCACAATTTCTTTATCCATTCATCAGTTGATGGACATTTAGGCTCTTTCCATAATTTGGCTATTGTTGAGAGTGCTGCTATGAACATTGGGGTACAAGTGGCCCTATGCATCAGTACTCCTGTATCCCTTGGATAAATTCCTAGCAGTGCTATGGCTGGGTCATAGGGTAGGTCTATTTTTAATTTTCTGAGGAACCTCCACACTGCTTTCCAGAGCGGCTGCACCAATTTGCATTCCCACCAACAGTGCAAGAGGGTTCCCGTTTCTCCACATCCTCTCCAGCATCTATAGTCTCCTGATTTGTTCATTTTGGCCACTCTAGCGTGAGGTGATACCTGAGTGTGGTTTTGATTTGTATTTCCCTGATAAGGAGCAACGCTGAACATCTTTTCATGTGCCTGTTGGCCATCCGGATGTCTTCTTTAGAGAAGTGTCTATTCATGTTTTCTGCCCATTTCTTCACTGGGTTATTTGTTTTTCGGGTGTGGAGTTTGGTGAGCTGTTTATAGATTTTGGATACTAGCCCTTTGTCCGATATGTCATTTGCGAATATCTTTTCCCATTCCGTTGGTTGCCTTTTAGTTTTGTTGGTTGTTTCCTTTGCTGTGCAGAAGCTTTTTATCTTCATAAGGTCCCAGTAATTCACTTTTGCTTTTAATTCCCTTGCCTTTGGGGATGTGTCGAGTAAGAGATTGCTACAGCTGAGGTCAGAGAGGTCTTTTCCTGCTTTCTCCTCTAAGGTTTTGATGGTTTCCTGTCTCACATTTAGGTCCTTTATCCACTTTGAGTTTATTTTTGTGAATGGTGTGAGAAAGTGGTCTAGTTTCAACCTTCTGCATGTTGCTGTCCAGTTCTCCCAGCACCATTTGTTAAAGAGGCTGTCTTTTTTCCATTGGATGTTCTTTCCTGCTTTGTCAAAGATGAGTTGGCCATACGTTTGTGGGTCTAGTTCTGGGGTTTCTATTCTATTCCATTGGTCTGTGTGTCTGTTTTTGTGCCAATACCATGCTGTCTTGATGATGACAGCTTTGTAGTAGAGGCTAAAGTCTGGGATTGTGATGCCTCCTGCTTTGGTCTTCTTCTTCAAAATTCCTTTGGCTATTCGGGGCCTTTTGTGGTTCCATATGAATTTTAGGATGGCTTGTTCTAGTTTTGAGAAGAATGCTGGTGCAATTTTGATTGGGATTGCATTGAATGTGTAGATAGCTTTGGGTAGTATTGACATTTTGACAATATTTATTTTTCCAATCCATGAGCAGGGAATGTCTTTCCATTTCTTTATATCTTCTTCAATTACCTTCATAAGCTTTCTATAGTTTTCAGCATACAGATCCTTTACATCTTTGGTTAGATTTATTCCTAGGTATTTTATGCATCTTGGTGCAATTGTGAATGGGATCAATTTCTTTATTTGTCTTTCTGTTGCTTCATTGTTAGTGTATAAGAATGCAACTGATTTCTGTACATTGATTTTGTATCCTGCAACTTTGCTGAATTCCTGTATCAGTTCTAGCAGACTTTTGGTGGAGTCTGTCGGATTTTCCATGTATAATATCATGTCATCTGCAAAAAGCGAAAGCTTGACTTCCTCTTTGCCAATTTTGATGCCTTTGATTTCCTTTTGTTGTCTGATTGCTGATGCTAGAACTTCCAACACTATGTTAAACAGCAGCGGTGAGAGTGGGCATCCCTGTCATGTTCCTGATCTCAGGGAAAAAGCTCTCAGTTTTTCCCCGTTGAGGATGATGTTAGCTGTGGGCTTTTCATAAATGGCTTTTATGATCTTTAAGTATGTTCCTTCTATCCCGACTTTCTCAAGGGTTTTTATTAAGAAAGGGTGCTGGATTTTGTCAAAGGCCTTTTCTGCATCGATTGACAGGATCATATGGTTCTTCTCTTTTTTTTTGTTAATGTGATGTATCACGTTGATTGATTTGCGAATGTTGAACCAGCCCTGCATCCCAGGAATGAATCCCACTTGATCATGGTGAATAATTCTTTTTATATGCTGTTGAATTCGATTTGCTAGTATCTTATTGAGAATTTTTGCATCCATATTCATCAGGGATATTGGCCTGTAGTTCTCTTTTTTTACTGGGTCTCTGTCTGGTTTAGGATTCAAAGTAATACTGGCTTCATAGAATGAGTCTGGGAGTTTTCCTTCCCTTTCTATTTCTTGGAATAGCTTGAGAAGGATAGGTATTATCTCTGCTTTAAACGTCTGGTAGAACTCGCCTGGGAAGCCATCTGGTCCTGGACTCTTATTTGTGGGGATATTTTTGATAACCGATTCAATTTCTTCGCTGGTTATGGGTCTGTTCAAGCTTTCTATTTCCTCCTGATTGAGTTTTGGAAGAGTGTGGGTGTTCAGGAATTTGTCCATTTCTTCCAGGTTGTCCAATTTGTTGGCATATAATTTTTCATAGTAGTCCCTGATAATTGTTTGTATCTCTGAGGGATGGGTTGTAATAATTGCATTTTAATTGATGATTTTATCTATGTGGGTCATCTCCCTTTTCTTTTTGAGAAGCCTGGCTAGAGGTTTGTCAATTTTGTTTATTTTTTCAAAAAACCAACTCTTGGTTTCGTTGATCTGCTCTACAGTTCTTTTAGATTCTATATTGTTTATTTCTGCTCTGATCTTTATTATTTCTCTTCTTCTGCTGGGTTTAGGCTGCCTTTGCTGTTCTGCTTCTATTTCCTTTAGGTGTGCTGTTAGATTTTGTATTTGGGATTTTTCTTGTTTCTTGAGATAGGCCTGGATTGCAATGTATTTTCCTCTCAGGACTGCCTTCGCTGCGTCCCAAAGCGTTTGGATTGTTGTATTTTCATTTTTGTTTGTTTCCATATATTTTTAAATTTCTTCTCTAATTGCCTGGTTGACCCACTCATTCGTTAGTAGGGTGTTCTTTAACCTCCATGCTTTTGGAGGTTTTCCAGACTTTTTTCTGTGGTTGATTTCAAGCTTCATAGCACTGTGGTCTGAAAGTATGCATGGTATAATTTCAATTCTTGTAAACTTATGAAGGGCTGTTTTGTGACCCAGTATATGATCTATCTTGGAGAATGTTCCATGTGCACTCGAGAAGAAAGTATATTCTGTTGCTTTGGGATGCAGAGTTCTAAATATATCTGCCAAGTCCATCTGATCCAATGTATCATTCAGGGCCCTTGTTTCTTTATTGACCATGTGTCTAGATGATCTATCCATTTCTGTAAGTGGGGCGTTAAAGTCCCCTGCAATTACCACATTCTTATCAATAAGGTTGCTTATGTTTATGAGTAATTGTTTTATATATTTGGGGGCTCCGGTATTCGGCGCATAGACATTTATAATTGTTAGCTCTTCCTGATGGATAGACCCTGTAACTATTATATAATGTCCTTCTTCATCTCTTGTTACAGCCTTTAATTTAAAGTCTAGTTTGTCTGATATAAGTATGGCTACTCCAGCTTTCTTTTGGCTTCCAGTTGCATGATAAATAGTTCTCCATCCCCTCACTCTCAATCTAAAGGTGTCCTCCGGTCTAAAATGAGTCTCTTGTAGACAGCAAATAGATGGGTCTTGCTTTTTTATCCATTCTGATACCCTATGTCTTTTGGTTGGCGCATTTAATCCATTTACATTCAGTGTTATTATAGAAAGATACGGGTTTAGAGTCATTGTGATGTCTGTATGTTTTATGCTTGTAGTGATGTCTCTGGGACTTTGTCTCACAGGGTCCCCCTTAGGATCTCTTGTAGGGCTGGTTTAGTGGTGACAAATTCCTTCAGTTTTTGTTTGTTTGGGAAGACCTTTATCTCTCCTTCTATTCTAAATGACAGACTTGCTGGATAAAGGATTCTCGGCTGCATATTTTTTCTGTCTAGCACCCTGAAAATCTCGTGCCAATTCTTTCTGGCCTGCCAAGTTTCAAAAGAGAGTTCAGTCATGAGTCTTATAGGTCTCCCTTTATATGTGAGGGCACGTTTAACCCTTGCTGTTTTCAGAATTTTCTCTTTATCCTTGTATTTTGCCAGTTTCACTATGATATGTCGTGCAGAAGATCGATTCAAGTTACATCTGAAGGGAGTTCTCTGTGCCTCTTGGATTTCAATGCCTTTTTCCTTCTCCAGTTCAGGGAAGTTCTCAGCTATTATTTCTTCAAGGACCCCTTCAGCACCTTTCCCTCTCTCTTCCTCCTCTGGGATACCAATTATGCGTATATTATTTCTTTTCAGTGTATCACTTAGTTCTCTAATTTTCCCCTCATACTCCTGGATTTTTTTATCTCTCTTTTTCTCAGCTTCCTCTTTTTCCATAACTTTATCTTCTAGTTCACCTAGTCTCTCCTCTGCCTCTTCAAGCCGAGCTGTGGTGGTTTCCATTTTGTTATGCATTTCGTTTAAAGCGTTTTTCAGCTCCTCGTGACTGTTCCTTAGTCCCTTGATCTCTGTAGCAAGAGATTCTCTGCTGTCCTGTATACTGTTTTCAAGCCCAGCAATTAATTTTATGACTATTATTCTAAATTCACTTTCTGTTATATTATTTAAATCCTTTTTGATCAGCTCATTAGCTGTTGTTATTTCCTGGAGATTCTTCTGAGGGGAATTCTTCCGCTTGGTCATTTTGGATAGTCCCTGGCGTGGTGAGGACCTGCAGGGCACTTTCCCTGTGCTGTGGTGTATAACTGGAGTTGGTGGGCGGGGCCGCAGTCAGACCTGATGTCTGCCCCCAGCCCACCACTGGGGCCACAGTCAGACTGGTGTGTGCCTTCGCTTCCCTTCTCCTAGGGGCGGGATTCACTGTGGGGTGGTGTGGCTCATCTGGGCTACTTGCACCCTGCCAGGCTTGTGATGCTGGGGATCTGGCGTATTAGCTGGGGTGGGTAGGCAAGGTGCACGGGGGCAGGAGGGGCAGGCTTAGATCGTTTCTCCTTAGGTGATCCACTTCAGGAGGGGCCCTGTGGCAGCGGGAGGGAGTCAGATCCGCTGCCGGAGGTTTGGCTCCGCAGAAGCGCAGAGTTGGGTGTTTGCGCGGAGCGAGCAAGTTCCCTGGTAGGAACTGGTTCTCTTTGGGATTTTGGCTGGGGGATGGGCGGGGGAGATGGGGCTGGCGAGCGCCTTTGTTCCCCACCAAACTGAGCTCTGTTGTCAGGGGGCTCAGCAGCTCTCCCTCCCTTTGTCCTCCAGCCTTCCCGTTTTCGAGCAGAGCTGTTAACTTATGACCTCCCAGATGCTAAGTCGCGCTTGTTGTGGGAACACAGTCCGTCAGGCCCCTCCGCTTTTGCAAGCCAGACTTGGGGGCTCTGCTTGGCCGGCGAGCCGCCCCTCCGCCCCAGCTCCCTCCCGCCAGTCCGTGGAGCGCGCACCGCCTCGCCGCCCTTCCTACCCTCTTCCGTGGGCCTCTCGTCTGCGTTTGGCTCCGGCGACTCCGTTCTGCTAATCCTCTGGCGGTTTTCTGGGTTATTTAGGCAGGTGTAGATGGAATCTAAGTGATCAGCAGGACGTGCGGTGAGCCCAGCGTCCTCCTAAGCCGCCATCTTGCCGATGGGCTCCGGGATCAGTTTCTTTATGTACATTTCTGTTGCTTCATTGTTAGTATATAAGAATGCAACTGATTTCTGTACCTTAATTTTGTATCCTGCAACTTTGCTGAATTCATATATCAGTTCTAGCAGACTTTTGGTGGAGTCTATTGGGTTTTCCATTTATAGTATCATGTCATCTGCACAAAGTGAAAGCTGACTTCATCTTTACCAATTTTGATGCCTTTGATTTCATTGTGTTGTCTGATTGCTGATGCTAGAACTTCCAACACTATGTTAAACAACAACGGTGAGAGTAGACATCCCTGCTGTGTTCCTGATCTCAGGGATAAAGCTCTCAGTTTTTCCCCATTGAGGGTGATATTAGCTGTGGGCTTTTCATAAATGGCTTTTATGATGTTTAAGTATGTTCCTTCTATCCTTACATTCTCGAGGGTCTTTATTAAGAAAGGATACTGTATTTTGTCAAATGCTTTCTCTGCATCGATTGACAGGATCATATGGTTCTTATCTTTTCTTTTATTAATGTGATGTATCACATTGATTGAATTGTGAATAATGAACCAGCCCTGCAGCCCAGGAATGAATCCCACTTGATCGTGGTGAATAATTCTTTTTATATGCTGTTTACTTTGATTTGCTAGTATCTTATTGAGAATTTTTGCATCCATATTCATCAGGGATATTGGCCTGTAGTTCTTTTTAATTTTTTTTAATTTTTCTTATTGCTGGATCTCTGTCCAGTTTGGGAATCAAAGTCATGCTGGCTTCATAGAATGAGTCTGGAAGTTTTCCTTCCCTTTCTATTTTTTGGAATAGCTTGAGAAGGATAGGTATTATCTCTGCTTTACATGTCTGGTAGAATTCCCCTGGGAAGCCATCTGGTCCTGGACTCTTATTTGTTGGGAGACTTTTGATAACTGATTCAATTTCTCCACTAGTTATGGGTCTGTTCAAAGTTTCTATTTCTTTCCATTTGAGTTTTGGAAGTGTGTGGGTGTTTAGGAATGTATCCATTTCTTCTAGGTTGTCCAGTTTGTTGGCATATAATTTCTCATAGTATTCCCTGATAATTGCTTGTATTTCTGAGGGACTGCTTGTAATAATTCCATTTTCATTCATGATTTAACTATTTGGGTCCTCTCCCTTTTCTTTTTGAGAAGCCTGGCTAGATATTTATCAATTTTGTTTATTT
Source organism: Prionailurus viverrinus (assembly GCF_022837055.1). Taxonomy (NCBI): domain Eukaryota; kingdom Metazoa; phylum Chordata; class Mammalia; order Carnivora; family Felidae; genus Prionailurus; species Prionailurus viverrinus. The sequence continues at coordinate 115,289,162 of NC_062563.1, forward strand.
TTTCGAAAACCAACTCTTGGTTTCATTGGTCTGCTCTACTCTTTTTTAGATATTATATTGTTTATTTCTGCTCTGATCTTTATTATTTCTCTTCTTCTGCTGGGTTGGGGTGTCTTTGCTGTTCTGCTTCTAGTTTCTTTAGGTCTGCTGTTAGATTTTGTATTTGGGATTTTTCTTGTTTCTTGAGATAGGCCTGGATTGCAATGTATTTTCCTCTCAGGACTGCCTTTGCTGCATCCCAAAGTATTTGGATTGTTGTATTTTCATTTTCATTTGTTTCCATATAATTTTTAATTTCTTCTCTAATTGCCTGGTTGACCCACTCATTCGTTAGTAGGGTGTTCTTTAACCTCCATGCTTTTGGAGGTTTTCCAGACTTTTTCCTGTGGTTGATTTCAGGTTTCATAGCATTGTGGTCTGAAAATGTGCATGGTATGATCTCATTTCTTTTATACTTATTAAGGGCTGTTTTGTGACCTAGTATGTCATCTATCTTGGAGAATGTTCCATGTGCACTTGAGAAGAAAGTATATTCTGTTGCTTTGGGATGCAGAGTTCTAAATATATCTGTCAAGTCCATCTGATGCAAAATACCATTCAGGGCCCTTGTTTCTTTATTTATTCTCTGTTTAGATGATCTATCCATTGTTGTAAGTGGAGTATTAAAGTCCTCTCATTTTGTCTCTCTATGTCTGTTTCTTTCTGTTAGTAAAGTCAGGTACTTCTCCTGTTCTTGAAAGTAGTGGCCTCATGAAGAAGAGGTCCTGTGGTGCCCTGTAGTGCAATATCCCATGTTCACCAGAACCTGACATTTCAGGGGTGTCTCTTATGTGTGTTTTATGTGTCCACCTGTTGTGGCTGAGCCACTTTTGCCTTCAGTCCAGTTATCTGCAATGGTTCTCTTTGCCTGTTGTGAGCAGGGTTTGGTTGTTGTGTTGTTAATGGGCCATTCTGGGATAGCTGGTGCTTGAATTGAGTAAGACCAGGCATTTGCTAGAGACGAGGTAGCACTGAATGCTGGGGACTTTCCCTACATTGTCCCTTGGAATATTTCATTGGGTGGGACCTGAAGTTAGATCAGATGCCTGCCTCCAGTGCACTGCTGTGTGTGGTTATCTTTCCCTCTCCCAGGTAGGAGTCACTTTGGGGTGATGCTACTTCCACCCTGCCAGGCTTGTGGCACCACTTTGAATGAACTCTGGCCAAGGCATATTGGAGGGTCCAGGTTCATAAGAGAATGTGGAGACAGAGTGTGTGGTGTCAACAATGTTTGTGCAGGTCAGCTGTGGGAAGGAACCTGGAGCTGAGGAGTGGCTTGAGGAGGTGTGTGTGCATGAGAATGTGAGGGCCGATAGTGCTATTAGCAAGTCAGGTAGCTAGGGTTGGGGCTGAGCTGATTCCCTCAGGTGTCTGTGTGTCTAGGTTGGGAGTCTTGGGAAGGAAGTAGTGCCAGCCAACTCTTTGATTCCTGGAGAAGTCTCCCAATGATTCCTCTTCCTCCAGTATAGGCTCTGAGATTAGTAAGCAAATCTCCCACATTGTATTTTTCAAACAGCTGCTTCTGTATTGTATCTCATGTGGGGATATTGGTTGTTATGTCTCTTTAAGGGTGGGGACTTAGTTTCCTCTTACCCTTGACTCTCCCAGAGCCAACCCTACTGATTTTGAAAGTCCCAGATATTAAGCCCTGCTGATTTTAAAAACTTGCAAAATTTTGCCCCTCTGGTTTTCATGCATGTTTCCTGTGCCTGGGGTGCTTGGTATGAGTCTGGCCTCTCTTCTTTCCACACCTAGAGTCCCTCCTTCCCTCAGACAGTCCCATGAATCCATTTAGCTCCAGAGTGTGTCTCTTTCCTTCCTACTGTCTTTGATGTGGCATCTTTCCTACATTGACTTGTAAAGAGACTGTTCTGCCAGTCTTTGGGTTTTATGTGTTATTATCAGCTTAGGGTCCTCTTATGCCATCTTCCCCTGCTGATAATCTTATTGAGGATCCTTTTTGTTATGTGGCAAGTTTCTTCTCTCTTGCTGCTTTCAAGAATCTGTTTGTCTTTGCTTATTGAAAATTTGTTTATAATATGTCTCAGTATGGGTCTCTTTGAGTTTATCTTAGTTGGAGTTTGTTGAGCTTCTTAGATGTCTATATTCATGTCTTTCATCAGATGTAGGAAGTTTTCAGCCCATGGTTTTTCAAATACTCTCTCTGTCCCTTTCTCCCTTTTTCTCTGTAACTCCCAGGATGCAAATGTTATTCTGCATGATGGTGCCCCCCAGGTCCTTTAAGCTTTGTTCACTTTCCTTCAGTTTTTTCTTTCTCTTCAACAGACTAAATAATTTCCATTGTCCTATCTTCAAGTTCATAGGTTCTTCTCCTTTTTTCCTTTTTTTTGGTCTGCTCAAATCTGTCTTTGAATCCCTCTAGTGAATCTTTGAATTCACCTGTATTATATAGCTCCAGAATTGTTTTTTGGTTTCTTTTTAGGTTTTGGGTCTCTGTTAGTATTTCTAATTTCATAGTGTTGTGGTCTGAAAATATGCATGATATGATCTTGATATTTTTGTACTTGTTGAGGGCTGATTTGTGGCCAAGTATGTGATCTATTCTGGAGAACATCCTGCTAAAGAATGAATGGGTGAGCCAAGAAATTAAAGAGGGAATTAAAAAGTACATGGAAGCCAGTGAAGATTAAAACATGACAGTCCAAAACATCTGGGATGCAGCAAAGGAAGTCCTAAGAGGGAAGTATATAGCAATCCAGGCATTCCTAAACAAGGAAGGAGGTCTCAGATATACAAGATAATCTTATGACTAAAGGAGCTAGAAAAATAAAAGCAAATAAAGCCCAAAACCAGCAGAAGAAGGGAAACAATAAAGATTAAGGCAGGAATCAATGATATCGAAATTAAAAAACAAAACAAAACAAAACAGTAGAAGAGATCAACGAAACCAGGAGCTGGTTCTTTGAAAGAATTAACAAAATTGATAAACTCTTAGCCTGATTGAGTAAAAGGAAAAAGGAAAGGACCCAAATAAATAAAATCACAAATGAAAGAGGAGAGATTACAACCAACACTACAGAAATATAAATAATAATAAGAGAATAGTATGAGTGATTATATGCCAACAAATTGGCAATCTGGAAGAAATGGACAAATTGCTAGAAACATGTAAACTACCAAAAGTGAAACAAGAAGAAATAGAAAATTTCAACAGACCCAAAACCAGTAAAGAAATTGAATCACTAATAAAAAGTCTCCCAAAACACAAGAGTCCAGGGCTGGATGGCTTTCTAGGGGGAATTCTTCCAAACACTTAAATAAGAGTTAATACTTATTCTTTTGAAACTGTTTCAAAAGATAGAAGTGGAAGGAAAACTTCCAAACTCATTCTACGAGGCCAGCATTACCTTAATTCCAAAACCAGACAAAAATCTCACTATAATAAGGGCAATTGTAGACCAATTTCCCTGATGAACATGGATGCAAAATTTCTCAACAAGATACTAGCCAACCAGTTCCAACAATACCTTAAAAGAATTATTCACCAAGATCAAGTGGGATTTTTCCTGGGATGCAGGGCTGGTTCAGTATCCACCAATCAATCAATGTGATACATCACATTAATAAAAGAAAGAAAAAGAACCACATGATCCTCTCAATAAATGCAGAGAAACCATTTGACAAAATAGAGCATCTTTTCTTGATAAAAACTCTCAAGAAAGTAGGGATAGAAGGATGATTCCTCAAGATCATAAAAGCCACATATGAGGGGCGCCTGGGTGGCGCAGTCGGTTAAGCGTCCGACTTCAGCCAGGTCACTATCTCGCGGTCCGTGAGTTCGAGCCCCGCGTCGGGCTCTGGGCTGATGGCTCAGAGCCTGGAGCCTGTTTCCGATTCTGTGTCTCCCTCTCTCTCTGCCCCTCCCCCGTTCATGCTCTGTCTTTCTCTGTCCCAAAAATAAATAAATGTTGAAAAAAAATTAAAAAAAAAGCCACATATGAAAGACCTGCTGTGAATATCATCCTCAGTGGGGAAAAACTGAGAGATTTCCCCCTAAGGTCAGGAACATGATAGGGATGACCACTCTCACCACTGTTATTTAACATAGTTTTGGAATTCCTAGCCTCAGCAATCAGACAACACAAAGAAATAAAAGACATCCAAATTGACAAGGAGGAGGTCAAACTTTCACTGTTTGCAGGTGACATGATACTGTGTGGAAAACCCAAAAGAATCCAACAAAAAAACTGCTAGAACTAATACATGAAGAGGAGGAAGAACAAAATCAGTAAAATTAAGTATATCTATAGAAATCAGTCAAGGGATTCACAAAACAAAATGGTGTAAAGTATTACTCCAAATACCTAAAACATGGTGGGGAGGTAAGTAAAAATGTAGTGCTTTTAGAATGAGTTCAAATTTGGGAGAGTCGGAAGACGGTGGCGAAGGAGACGCTGGGCTCACCGCGCGTCCTGCTGATCACTTAGATTCCACCTACACCTGCCTAAATAACCCAGAAAACCGCCAGAGGATTAGCAGAATGGAGTCGCCAGACCCAAGCACAGACGAGAGGCCCACGGAAGAGGGTAGGAAGGGCGGCGAGGCGGCGCGCGCTCCATGGACTGGCGGGAGGGAGCCGGGGCAGAGGGGCAGCTCTCTGGCCAAACAGAGTCCCCGAGTCTGGCTTGCAAAAGGGGCTGACGGACTGTGTTCCGACAGCAAGCGCCACTTACTGTCTGGGAGGTCATAAGTTAACAGATCTGTTTGGAAAGCGGGAAGGATGGAGGACAAAGGGAGGGAGAGCTGCTGAGCCCCCGGACGACAGAGCTCAGTTTGGTGGGGAACAAAGGCGCTCACCAGCGCCATCTCCCCCGCCCATCCCCCAGCCCAAATCCCAAAGGGAACCGGTTCCTGCCAGGGAACTTGCTCGCTCCCCGCAAACACCCAACTCTGTGCTTCTGCAAAGCCAAACCTCTGGCAGCGGATCTGACTCCCTCCGGCTGCCACAGGGCCCCTCCTGAAGTGGATCACCTAAGGAGAAGCGAGCTAAGCCTGCCCCCCCTGCCCCCGGGCACCTTGCCTACCCACCCCAGCTAATACGCCACATACCCAGCACCACAAGCCTGGCAGTGTGCAAGTAGCCCAGAAGGGCCACGCCACCCCACAGTGAATCCCGCCCCTAGGAGAGAGGAAGAGAAGGCACACACCAGTCTGACTGTGGCCCCAGCGGTGGGCTGGGGGCAGACATCAGGTCTGACTGCGGCCCCGCCCACCAACTCCAGTTATACACCACAGCACAGGGGAAGTGCCCTGCAGGTCCTCACCACACCAGGCACTATCCAAAATGACCAAGCGGAAGAATTCCCCTCGGAAGAATCTCCAGGAAATAACAACAGCTAATGAGCTGATCAAAAAGGATTTAAATAATATAACAGAAAGTGAATTTAGAATAATAGTCATAAAATTAATTGCTGGGCTTGAAAACAGTATACAGGACAGCAGAGAATCTCTTGCTACAGAGATCAAGGGACTAAGGAACAGTCACGAGGAGCTGAAAAACGCTTTAAATGAAATGCAAAACAAAATGGAAACCACCACGGCTTGGATGGAAGAGGCAGAGGAGAGACTAGGTGAACTAGAAGATAAAGTTATGGAAAAAGAGGAAGCTGAGAAAAAGAGAGATAAAAAAATCCAGGAGTATGAGGGGAAAATTAGAGAACTAAGTGATACACTGAAAAGAAATAATATACGCATAATTGGTATCCCAGAGGAGGAAGAGAGAGGGAAAGGTGCTGAAGGGGTCCTTGAAGAAATAATAGCTGAGAACTTCCCTGAACTGGAGAAGGAAAAAGGCATTGAAATCCAAGAGGCATAGAGAACTCCCTTCAGACGTAACTTGAATCGGTCTTCTGCACGACATACCATAGTGAAACTGGCAAAATACAAGGATAAAGAGAAAATTCTGAAAGCAGCAAGGGTTAAACGTGCCCTCACATATAAAGGGAGACCTATAAGACTCGTGACTGATCTCTCTTTTGAAACTTGGCAGGCCAGAAAGGATTGGCACGAGATGTTCAGTGTGCTAGACAGAAAAAATATGCAGCCGAGAATCCTTTATCCAGCAAGTCTGTCATTTAGAATAGAAGGAGAGATAAAGGTCTTCCCAAACAAACAAAAACTGAAGGAATTTGTCACCACTAAACCAGCCCTACAAGAGATCCTAAGGGGGACCCTGTGAGACAAAGTCCCAGAGACATCACTACAAGCATAAAACATACAGACATCACAATGACTCTAAACCTGTATCTTTCTATAATAACACTGAATGTAAATGGATTAAATGCGCCAACCAAAAGACATAGGGTATCAGAATGGATAAAAATACAAGACCCATCTATTTTCTGTCTACAAGAGACTCATTTTAGACCGGAGGACACCTTTAGATTGAGAGTGAGGGGATGGAGAACTATTTATCATGCGACTGGAAGCCAAAAGAAAGCTGGAGTAGCCATACTTATATCAGACAAACTAGACTTTAAATTAAATGCTGTAACAAGAGATGAAGAAGGACATTATATAATAGTTACAGGGTCTATCCATCAGGAAGAGCTAACAATTATAAATGTCTATGCGCCGAATACCGGAGCCCCCAAATATATAAAACAATTACTCATAAACATAAGCAACCTTATCGATAAGAATGTGGTAATTCCAGGGGACTTTAACATCCCACTTACAGAAATGGATAGATCAACTAGACACACGGTCAATAAAGAAACAAGGGCCCTGAATGATACATTGGATCAGATGGACTTGGCAGATATATTTAGAACTCTGCATCCCAAAGCAACAGAATATACTTTCTTCTCGAGTGCACATGGAACATTCTCCAAGATAGATCATATACTGGGTCACAAAACAACCCTTCATAAGTATACAAGAATTGAGATTATACCATGCATACTTTCAGACCACAGTGCTATGAAGCTTGAAATCAACCACAGAAAAAAGTCTGGAAACCCTCCAAAAGCATGGAGGTTAAAGAACACCCTACTAACGAATGAGTGGGTCAACCAGGCAATTAGAGAAGAAATTTAAAAAATATATGGAAACAAACGAAAATGAAAATACAACAACCCAAACGCTTTGGGATGCAGCGAAGGCAGTCCTGAGAGGAAAATACATTGCAATCCAGGCCTATCTCAAGAAACAAGAAAAATCCCAAATACAAATCTGACAGCACACCTAAAGGAAATAGAAGCAGAACAGCAAAGGCAGCCTAAACCCAGCAGAAGAAGAGAAATAATAAAGATCAGAGCAGAAATAAACAATATAGAATCTAAAAGAACTGTAGAGCAGATCAACGAAACCAAGAGTTGGTTTTTTGAAAAAATAAACAAAATTGACAAACCTCTAGCCAGGTTTCTCAAAAAGAAAAGGGAGATGACCCAAATAGATAAAATCATCAATGAAAATGCAATTATTACAACCAATCCCTCAGAGATACAAACAATTATCAGGGAATACTATGAAAAATTATATGCCAACAAATTGGACAACTTGGAAGAAATGGACAAATTCCTGAACACCCACACTCTTCCAAAACTCAATCAGGAGGAAATAGAAAGCTTGAACAGACCCATAACCAGCGAAGAAATTGAATCGGTTATCAAAAATATCCCCACAAATAAGAGTCCAGGACCAGATGGCTTCCCAGGCGAGTTCTACCAGACGTTTAAAGCAGAGATAATACCTATCCTTCTCAAGCTATTCCAAGAAATAGAAAGGGAAGGAAAACTCCCAGACTCATTCTATGAAGCCAGTATTACTTTGAATCCTAAACCAGACAGAGACCCAGTAAAAAAAGAGAACTACAGGCCAATATCCCTGATGAATATGGATGCAAAAATTCTCAATAAGATACTAGCAAATCGAATTCAACAGCATATAAAAAGAATTATTCACCATGATCAAGTGGGATTCATTCCTGGGATGCAGGGCTGGTTCAACATTCGCAAATCAATCAACGTGATACATCACATTAACAAAAAAAAAGAGAAGAACCATATGATCCTGTCAATCGATGCAGAAAAGGCCTTTGACAAAATCCAGCACCCTTTCTTAATAAAAACCCTTGAGAAAGTCGGGATAGAAGGAACATACTTAAAGATCATAAAAGCCATTTATGAAAAGCCCACAGCTAACATCATCCTCAACGGGGAAAAACTGAGAGCTTTTTCCCTGAGATCAGGAACACGACAGGGATGCCCACTCTCACCGCTGCTGTTTAACATAGTGCTGGAAGTTCTAGCATCAGCAATCAGACAACAAAAGGAAATCAAAGGCATCAAAATTGGCAAAGAGGAAGTCAAGCTTTCGCTTTTTGCAGATGACATGATATTATACATGGAAAATCCGACAGACTCCACCAAAAGTCTGCTAGAACTGATACAGGAATTCAGCAAAGTTGCAGGATACAAAATCAATGTACAGAAATCAGTTGCATTCTTATACACTAACAATGAAGCAACAGAAAGACAAATAAAGAAATTGATCCCATTCACAATTTCACCAAGATGCATAAAATACCTAGGAATAAATCTAACCAAAGATGTAAAGGATCTGTATGCTGAAAACTATAGAAAGCTTATGAAGGTAATTGAAGAAGATATAAAGAAATGGAAAGACATTCCCTGCTCATGGATTGGAAAAATAAATATTGTCAAAATGTCAATACTACCCAAAGCTATCTACACATTCAATGCAATCCCAATCAAAATTGCACCAGCATTCTTCTCAAAACTAGAACAAGCAATCCTAAAATTCATATGGAACCACAAAAGGCCCCGAATAGCCAAAGGAATTTTGAAGAAGAAGACCAAAGCAGGAGGCATCACAATCCCAGACTTTAGCCTCTACTACAAAGCTGTCATCATCAAGACAGCATGGTATTGGCACAAAAACAGACACACAGACCAATGGAATAGAATAGAAACCCCAGAACTAGACCCACAAACGTATGGCCAACTCATCTTTGACAAAGCAGGAAAGAACATCCAATGGAAAAAAGACAGCCTCTTTAACAAATGGTGCTGGGAGAACTGGACAGCAACATGCAGAAGGTTGAAACTAGACCACTTTCTCACACCATTCACAAAAATAAACTCAAAATGGATCAAGGACCTGAATGTGAGACAGGAAACCATAAAAACCCTAGAGGAGAAAGCAGGAAAAGACATCTCTGACCTCAGCCGTAGCAATCTCTTACTCGACACATCCCCAAAGGCAAGGGAATTAAAAGCAAAAGTGAATTACTGGGACATTATGAAGATAAAAAGCTTCTGCACAGCAAAGGAAACAACCAACAAAACTAAAAGGCAACCAATGGAATGGGAAAAGATATTTGCAAATGACATATCGGAGAAAGGGCTAGTATCTAAAATGTATAAAGAGCTCACCAAACTCCACACCCGAAAAACAAATAACCCAGTGAAGAAATGGGCAGAAAACATGAATAGACACTTCTCTAAAGAAGACATCCAGATGGCCAACAGGCACATGAAAAGATGTTCAGCGTCGCTCCTTATCAGGGAAATACAAATCAAAACCACACTCAGGTATCACCTCACGCCAGTCAGAGTGGCCAAAATGAACAAATCAGGAGACTATAGATGCTGGAGAGGATGTGGAGAAACGGGAACCCTCTTGCACTGTTGGTGGGAATGCAAACTGGTGCAGCCACTCTGGAAAGCAGTGTGGAGGGTCCTCAGAAAATTAAAAATAGACCTACCCTATGACCCAGCAATAGCACTGCTAGGAATTTATCCAAGGGATACAGGAGTACTGATGCATAGGGGCACTTGTACCCCAATGTTCATAGCAGGACTCTCAACAATAGCCCAATTATGGAAAGAGCCTAAATGTCCATCAACTGATGAATGGATAAAGAAATTGTGGTTTATATACACAATGGAATACTACGTGGCAATGAGAAAAAATGAAATATGACCTTTTGTAGCAACGTGGATGGAACTGGAGAGTGTGATGCTAAGTGAAATAAGCCATACAGAGAAAGACAGATACCATATGGTTTCACTCTTATGTGGATCCTGAGAAACTTAACAGGAACCCATGGGGGAGGGGAAGGAAAAAAAAAAGAGGTTAGAGTGGGAGAGAGCCAAAACATAAGAGACTGTTAAAAACTGAGAACAAACTGAGGGTTGGTGGGGGGTGGGAGGGAGGGGAGGGCGGTGATGGGTATTGAGGAGGGCACCTTTTGGGATGAGCACTGGGTGTTGTATGGAAACCAATTTGTCAATAAATTTCATATATTAAAAATAATATAAAAAAAAGAACTATTGAGAAATGAAAAAAAAAGAATGAGTTCAAATTTACATGACCATCAATGTAATGTAGACTATTATATGCAGAACATAATATATACAAACCTAATGGTAGCCACAAATAAAAAACCAGTTACTACTGGTTTACTACTGATATACAAAAAATAGAGATAAAGAGAGCCATCAAATCAGAAGAGAAGAGAGCAAGAGAAGAAAGGAACAGAGAAGAACTATAGAAACAACCATGAAACAAAAATGGCAAACGGTTCTTACCTATCAATAATTACCTTGAATCTAAATAGACTAAAGTCTTCAATCAAAAGAATACAAGGTGATGGAATGATTATAAAAACAAGACCCATATGTATGCTGCCTGCAAGAGACTCATTTCAGACCTAAAGACTCATGCAGAATGAAAGTGAAGGGGTTGAAAAGCATTTATAATGCAATGAAAGTGGAAAAAAAAAGCTGGGGTAGTGACACTTATATTGAACAAAATAGACATTAAACAAAGACTATAACAAGACCAAGGACACTACATAATTTTATTGGGAATAACCCAACAAGAATATATAACAATTGTAAATATTTTTGCATCAACATACATAAAAGAAGTTATCAATAGTAATACAATAATAGCAGGAGACTTTAACACCCCACTTACATCAATGAATGTATCATCCAAACAGAAAATCAACAAGGAAACAGTGGCTTTGAGTAACATATTGGACCAGATCGATCTAACATATATTCAGAATATTCCATCCTAAAACAGAAGAATACACATTCTTTTTAACTGTGCGTGGAACATTCTCCAGAATAACTCACATGTTAGGCCATGAAACATGTCTCAACAAATTCAAAACGATTGAATTCGTACTATGCATATGACCACAATGCTTTGAAACTTGAAATCAACCACAAGAAAAAAACCTGAGAAGAACACAAATAGATGGAGGTTAAATAACATAATACTAAACAATGAATCAGTCAACCAGGAAATCAAAGAGGAAATAAAAAAATACATGGAGACAAATGAAAATTAAAACATAATGGTCCACAATCTTTGGGATGCAGCAAAAGCTTTCCTAAGAGAGAAATTTACAGCAATTCAGGTCTTCCTCAAGAAGCAAGAAAAATCTAAAATAAAAACCTAATCTTACAATTCAAGGAGCTAGAAAAAGAACAAATAAAACCCAAAACCAAGAGAAGGAAGGAAATAATAAAGATTAAAGCAGAAATAAATAAAGTAGTAGCTTAAAAAAAAAAAGAACAGATCATTGTAACCCAGACGTGATTTTTAGAAAAGATCAACAAAATTGATAAATCTTTAGTCAGACTAATCAAAAACAAAAACATACAAAAACAAAACAGAGGATGCAAATAAACAGAATAAAAAATGAAAGAGATTAATGCCCAACACCTGAGAATTACAAAGGATTATGAGGGAATATTATGAAAAATTATATGCCAAAAATTGGACAACCTAGAAAAAATGGATAAATTCCTAGATACATAAAACCCCCAAATCTGTATCAGAAAGAAATAGAAAATTTCAACAGACTGATTAACAGCAATGAAGTCAAAACAGTAATCAGAAAACTCCCAACAAACAAAAATTCAGAATCAGATGGCTTCACAGGGGAATTCTACCAAACATTTAAAAAAGAGTTAATACATCTTCTTCTCACACTATTCTAAGAGATAGAAGAGGAAGCAAACCTTTCAAATTCATTCTATAAGGCCAGCATTACTGTAATACCAAAACCAGATACAGATACTACAAAAAAAAAAGAAGAAAAAAGGAAAAAAAAATCCAGCTCTGATGAACATAAATGCAAAAATCCTCAACAAAACATTGGCATTTAGAATCCAATAATCCATTAAAAAATCATTGATCACAATCAAGTGGATTTATTCTGTGATGCAAGAGTGATTCAATATTCTCAAATCAATCAATATGATACATCACATCAATAAGAGAAAGGATGGGAGCCCCTGGGTGGCTCAGTTGGTTAAGTGTCCGACTTCAGCTCAGGTGATGATCTGTGGTTCACAAATTCAAGCCCTGTGTTGGGGTCTGTGCTGGCAGCTCTGGAGCCTGCTTCAGACTCTTTGTCTCCCTCTCTCTCTGCCCTTCCCCTGCTCTCACTCTGTCTCTCTCTCAAAAATAAATAAACATTAAAAATTTTTTTAAAAAATAGAGAAAGAATGAAAACATCCTTTGAATATGATAATTTCCATAGATACAGAAAAAGCATTTGACCTAATATAATATCCATTCATGATTAAAAAAAAAACCCTCAACAAAATAGGTTTAGAGGGAACATACTTCAATATAATAAAGGACATATGTGAAAAACACAAAGCTAACATACTTAATGGTCAAAACTGAGAGCTTTTCTTCAAAGATCAAGAGCAAGACAAGGATGTCCACTCTCACCACTTTTATTCAGCATAGTACTAGAAGTGCTAGCCACAGCAATAAGACAACAAAAGAAATTAAAGCATCCAAACTGGTAAGGAAGAAGTAAAACTTTCACTATTTGCAGATGACATGATACTATATATAGACAACCCTAAAGAATCCACCAAAAAACTATTAGAACTAATAGATGAAATTAATAATGTCACAGGATAAAAAATCAGTATGCAGAAATCTGTTGCATTTTGATACACAGATAACAAAGCAGAATAAAGAGAAATTAAGAAAACAATCCCATTTACAACTGCACCAAAAATAATAACATACCTATTAATAAACTTAGGATGTGAAAGACCTGTATTCTGAAAACTATAAAACACTGATGAAAGTAATTGAAGATAAAACAAATGAAAAATATATTCCATACTCATGGATTGGAAGAACAAATATTGCTGAGATATCCATACTACCCAAACCTATCTACAGTTTTAATGCAATCTCTATAAAAATATCAGCATTTTTCACAGAACTAGAACATATAATCCTAAAATTTATATGGAACCATGAAAGACCCTGGATAGCCAAAGCAATATTGAAAAAGAAGAACAAAACTAAAGGTTATTACAATCCCAGATTTCAAGATACACTACCTAGCTGTAGTGATCAAAACTGTATGGTCCTGGCACAAAAACAGACGTATAGATCAATGGAGCAGAACAGAGAGCCCAGAAATAAATCTATACCTATAAGGTCAATTAATATGTGACAGAAGAGACAAGAATATGCAATGGAGGAAAAGATAGTCTCTTCAACAGATGGTGTTGGGAAAACTGGACGATATGCAAAAGAATGAAACTGGACCACTTTCTCACATTATACACACAAAAAAACTCAAAACGTATGAAAGACCTAAAACTGAGACCTGAAACCATAAAAATCCTAGAAGAAAACATGGGCAGTAATTTCTCTGACATCACCCATAACATTTTTCTAGATATGTCTCCTGAGGCAAGGGAAACAAAAGCAAAAATAAACTCCTGGGACTACCTCAAACTGAAAAATTTCTGCATAGCAAAGAAAACAATCAACAAGACTAAAAGACAACTTACTGAATGGGAGAAGATATTTGCAAATGACATATCTGAGAAAGGGTTAGTGTCCAAAATATAAAGAATGTATGCAACTCAACACCAAAAAATCAAATAATCCCATTAAGAATGGGCAGAAGACATGAACAGACATTTCTCCAAAGAAGACATATAGATGGCCAACGGATGTATGAAAAGATGCTCAACATTACCCAGCATCCAGGAAATGGAAATCAAAACCACAGTGAGATACCACCTCACACTTGTCAGATTGTTTAAAATCAACAACACAAGAAAAAACAAGAAACCCTTGTGCACTGTTGGTGGGAATGCAAACTGGTGCAGCCAGTATGGAAAACAGTATGAAGCTTCCTCAAAAAATTAAAAATAGAATTACCACATGATCCAGTAATTTCATTACTGAGCATTCAACCTAAGAATATAAAAACGCTAATTTGAAAAGGTATATGCACCCCTATGTTTTTTGCAGCATTACTTACAGTAGTCAACATACAGAAGCAACCAAAATCTCCATCTATAGATAAATGGATAAAGAAGACATGGTGTGTATATACAATGGAATATTACTCCGCCATAAAAAGGAATGAAATCTTGCCATTTGTAACAATATGGATGAATATAGTGGGTATAATGCTAAGTGAAATAAGTCAGTCAGGGAAAAACAATTACCAGAGAGGAGGTGAATGGTGGGATGAGTGAAATAGGTGAAGGGGATTAAGAGAGCATTTATCATGATGAGCACTGAGTAATTGTAGAATTGTCGAATCACCGTATTTTACACCTGGAACTAACATAACACTGTATGTTAATTATACTGGAATTTAAAAAATACACACATACATACATAAATGAAAAAAACCACATCCAGACATAAAAGATAGATCACATACAAAAGAATAACAGACTTTAACCTGACAATAATGGACACCAGACGTGATAGAATGATATCTGTAAAGTGCTGCAAACAAGTAAGTGTCCACTTTGAATTTTATAACCAGGAAAATGGTCTTTCAAAATTAAAGGTGAACAAGAAAAATTTTCAGGCACATAAAATCTGAGAACTTATCAATAGATATTCACTAATGAAACTTCCCAGGGATGTATTCAGGAAGAAAGAAAATAATCTGAAAAAGAAGGTCTGAACTTCAAGGAAGAGCAATGAACCAAGACAATCATATAGGTAGTTCTATATGGAGAGTAATTATATAAAACAATAAAAACATTTAATTTTTGGAGTTAAAGAAATGTAGTAATGAAAATTCCAGACTATAATAGCAATTAGACTGGAAGGCATGATTGGAATTAAAGCATTCCAATGTCTTGTTATTATCCAGAAAGAGGGTAGAGATGTTGGTTAAGTATTCATACAAAAATTTTAAATGTAATTACTACAGAAGAGAAATAGAATATAATTTCAAAACCTGTAGAGGGAAAAAATGAAATGAAGAAACAAATTCCCCTCAAACAAAAGAAACACAGAGAAAATGGAACAAAGAGAAATGCAATATAAAATACTGATGAGTTTCAAACACATTAGGATTCACAACAAATTTAAATAGAGGTACTTTCGGTTAAAGTATCAGTAGATGTCCAGAAAGGCTTCCAAATATGATGTTTATAGCTGCAGATCTTAGATAACAGCTGTTTTCCAAAGTAACTGAACTATATGAAAGGCAAAGCCAACCATCCTTTGGTACAATGGAAATAGGGTGACTCAATTGCAGAAAGTTACCTTTCAGGATCTTGTTGGCACCACAGTGTGAATGTGTAAGCCTTGAGGGGAAGGAGTGAAGAGGAGATGGGACTGAATAGGAAACATATAGACAGTGCATCCTTGTGGGAAACATTATTATTATTTTCCTATTACTGAGTCAAGATGGAGAAGAGATTCTGTTTTGTCAATAGCCCTTTATCTGCTTGACTGTGCTGTCTAAGAAGTTAAAGCTAATACAGCTCTCTCTCTCTCTCTCTCTCTCTTTCACACACACACACACACACACACATACACACACACACACACACACACAGTTTATATAGGAAGCTATACTGAGATTCAGTATACCTATCTCAGAACTACCTTGAGCCTTTCCAACTAAAACTTCCTGAAAGTTGCTGTTGGTCCAGGAAAAACTCATTTCATTCAAATTTAATAATCATAAAAAGGAACAAGTATACAAACTATATTGCCAGTAAAAAATGAGGAAAAGAACAAGAAAAACTGATGAAAAGTGAAGACCCTCCCAAGGAAAATGTTGACACTAACCAGATAAAAATAGTGACTACACATATCACCAGGATTTTAAAGAACTCTTTCAAGCATTAACAATGCTCAAAGAAA
This sequence comes from Prionailurus viverrinus, assembly GCF_022837055.1. Classification (NCBI taxonomy): domain Eukaryota; kingdom Metazoa; phylum Chordata; class Mammalia; order Carnivora; family Felidae; genus Prionailurus; species Prionailurus viverrinus. The sequence goes on from NC_062563.1 coordinate 115,305,377, forward strand.
ATACAAGTCTTTAGGGAAGATGATGTAGAACTTGCACAATACTAGAACTGATAACAAAAAGATGAGGAAGAGAAGGTAGGAGGTACTATAATGTTTTCTTAGCTTTTATAGCTAGAGGTCAAAGATATCTTAAAATTTAATAAAAGTCCAGTAGTTATAAAGGCATATGTATCAGGCAACTATTGCTGTTACCTGCTGTTATTCCAGGTAATATATTATCATACAACTTAGAGATTTATTTAAAAAAATTTTTTTTCAACGTTTTTATTTATTTTTGGGACAGAGAGAGACAGAGCATGAACGGGGGAGGGGCAGAGAGAGAGGGAGACACAGAATCGGAAACAGGCTCCAGGCTCTGAGCCATCAGCCCAGAGCCTGACACGGGCTCGAACTCACAGACCGTGAGATCGTGACCTGGCTGAAGTCGGACGCTTAACCGACTGCACCACCCAGGCGCCTCTCAACTTAGAGATTTAAAGAAACCATTTGTTATTTCTCATGAATCTGTGCACTGATTGGGTTGTTCTGCTGATCTGGGCAAGGTTCCTCATGTATCTCTGGTCAGTTAGCTGGGTCATTGGAGGTTGGCTGGTCTACAGTGGCTTTGGCTGGGATGTTTCATCTGACCTTCATGTACCTGTCATAGTCATCTGGCAAGCTAACCGCAACATATTTCTGTGGGAAATAAATAGAAACAAGAGAGACTGCAGGAACACACAAGTATTTCCCATGCTGCTAATATTCTTTTGTCTAAAGGAAGTCACATGGCCATGCTCAGATTCAAGAGGATTAGAAATAGACTCTACCTATTATATAGAAGAGACTTCAAAGTCCTAGGGCAAAGGGAATGGCTGCAGAAGGAGGTGAACAAATGGTGCCATTAATTCAATCAATCTACCATAGTATAAAAGTAAATTCTAGAAGAAACAAGCAAATAATATAATCTACTAAAATTTGGTGGTGGAAAAAGAGAACGGGGTGGATATAAAGTGAGAGGAAGTAGAAGTGGAGGTGTTATTAAAAATGTTATTTAAGAACCAGTAGGTCATGACACCCACCAATCAAAATGGACACTGACCAGTATAGGAGTAGGATCCTGAGGGTCATCTACTGTTCCAAATATTGCTCTTTTTGTTGCATGAGGAGGTTTGGGAATTCCAGAAGAGTGGCAGGAAAGGCCCTTTGTTTTAATTAATTAATTAATTTTTAAATTTTTAAATTAATTAAATTAATTTTTTTAATTTTTAAATTTAATTAATTAATTAAAATCCAAGTTAGTTAACATATTGTGTAATAATGATTTCAGGAGCAGAATTTAGTGACTTATCACTTACGGATAACACCCAATTCTCATCCCAACAAGTGCCTTCCTTAATGCCCATCCCCCCCACCCAACACCCCTCCAGCAACCCTCAGTTCTCTGTATTTAAGAGTTTCTTATGGTTTGCCTCCTTCTCTGTTTTTATCTCATTTTTCTTTCTTTTCCCCTATGTTCATCTGTTTTGTTTCTTAAATTCCACATATGAGTGAAATCATATGATATTTATCTTTCTCTGACTGACTTATTTCCACTTAGTATAATGCAGTCTAGTTCCATCCACGTTGTTGCAAATGGGAAGATTTCATTCATTTTGATCGTGGAGTAATATTCCATTGTATATAAATGTCCCACATCTTCTTTATGTATTCATCAGTTGATGGACATTTAAATTTTTTATTTCTGTATTTTTTTAAGTTTATTTATTTTGTGAGAGAATATGCATGTGCACACACGTGGGTTGGGGATGGGCAGAAAGAGAGTAAGAGGGAGAATTTCAAACAGACTCCATGCTGTCAGCACGGAGACTGTTGTGGGGCTCAATCTCGTGACTGTGAGATCATGACCTGAGCCAAGCCGAAATCAAGAATTTGACACTTAGCTGACTGAACCACCCAGGTACCCCTATCTTTTAAAAGTATCATTTTATTAATTTTCAAGTTCATAATTCTCCTTAAACTTTTAAACTCACTTCACATAGCTTATTATTCTTCTTCTATCATTCTTTCCTTTTTGAACAATCACTTTTTAAAATTTTTGTTTTATTATTTTTTCATCATGATAAGTATACTCATGAATCCCCATCACTCATTTCACCCACCCCCTCCCCCCCTCCCCAACCTCCTCTGGTAACCATCAGTTTGCTCTCTGTAGTTAAAAGTCTGTTTGATTTATCTCTCTCTCTCTTTTTTTCTTCGCTTGTTTGTTTTGTTTCTTAAATTCCACATATGAGTGAGATCATATGGTATTTGTCTTTCTCTAACTTATTTCACTTAGTATTATACTCTCTAGCCCAATCCATATTGTTGCAAATGGCAAGATTTCATTCTTTTTTTATAGATGGATAATATTCCATTGTGTGTGTGTGTGTGTGTGTGTGTGTGTGTATACACCACATCTTTTAAAAAAAAATTTCTTAATGTTTGTTTGTTTTTGATAGAGAGTGAGACAGAGAGAGCACGAGTGGGGGAGGGGCAGAAAGAGAGGGAGACACAGAATCCGAGGCAGGCTCCAGGCTCCGAGCTGTCAGCACAGAGCCCAACGTGGGGCTCATACTCACAGACCGTGAGATCATGACCTGAGCCAAAGTCAGAAGCTCAACAGACTGAGCCACCCAGGTGCCCCCGCATCTTCTTTATCCATTCATCTATTAATGGACACTTGGGCTGCTTCTATACTTTGGCTATTGTAAATAATGCTGCAATAAACATAGGGGTGCATGTATCCCTTCAAATTAGTGTTTTTGTGCTCTTTGGGTAAATACCTAGTAGTGCTATTTTAAATGTTTTGAGGAACTTCTGTACTGTCTTCCACAGTGGCTGCCAGTTTACATTCTCACCAGTCCAAGAGGATTCCTTTTTCTCCACATCTTCACCAGAACTTGTTTTTCTTGTGTTATTGATTTTAGCCATTCTGACAGGTGTGAGGTGATATCTCACTGTGGTTTTGATATTCATTTCTCTGATGATGAGTGATGTTGAGCATCTTTTCATGTGTCTATTGGCCATCTGGATGTCTTCTTTGGAAAAATGTCTTTTCAGATCCCCTGTCCATTTTTAAATCAGACTCTTTCTTTCTTTCTTTCTTTCTTTCTTTCTTTCTTTCTGCTATTGAGTTGTATGCGTTCTTTATATTTTTTGGAAATTAGCCCCTTATCAGATATATGATTTGCAAACATTTTCTCCCATTCAATAGGTTGTCTTTTTATTTTGTTGATTTATTTCGGATCTTGAAGCTAGGAAACTGAAGCCAACAATTTCTACCAGATTTTACTTGCAATATCTATAAATTTGAGTGAATTCCTCTTTTTTTTGAGGTCCCCCAAATAGTCTGTCTCTTGGCCTTATTCATGCGTTTTGAAAATTAGAACAGAATTCCTTTAATTTAAGAAACTTCAATATTTAATTTTTTAATACTCTTGGGAGATAGAAAAACATTATACATTCATAGAGAGAGATAAACTCTTTCTGAATTGCAGACATATAGACATACAGAAAGCTTGAAACTCCAATCCTATGATTTCAGCCACATGTCAAGAGAAACACCAAAATATTGTAGTCTACATATCAAAGATCTGTTCTCCTTTCCAGTGAGCAGGAAAACAAAATAAATAAAAAACTAACCAAATTCTATGTCTTCTCTCACTCAGTGAAAAATTAATATTTGTTAATAGAATCTATTAATCCAATTTTGGAGATCACTAAATGGTCATACATTCAAGTGAAGTTACTGTTTTTTGCTGACACCAAGAGAATACTTTCTTAGCTACAACTGCATCATACACACTTATACACACAATTAGTAGAAAGGAAAAAAAACCTGGAGAAATGGGGTCAACAAAGTTCAAGTTTTATTGTTGCTTGGCATTCACCTCTGGGAGCAAAGACAATATGTGCCTGGGATTAATCCACCTACCGGGTACATTTTCCTAGTGATACACTTGGCTCTGTTGGGTAAATTCATTGGGCATCTTGGTGGAAGACTTCCAGAAAGAGAATTAAAAAGAAAGATAAAATCATGACTCCAATACAAATGTAAAATGAACATGTGTCAAGATTTTATTAAACCCACTTATTAATGAGGGAACCAGTAAGCTATTACAACCAGTTCCTTCTTCCCAGTAAGGAACAAAAAATACCCCTCAAAACTCAGAATGGGGTCTTCACTGATCTGCTTGAAGTCATTTATGCCCATATTTCAACTGATCACTATGGGTAGGAAAATGGAATTCTTCGATTGTTCATGAGTTGGGTCTGTGCCCACACACGGACTGAGAATTGGGGAGGAGTGGTTCTCCAACAAAAAAATGGTACATTGTTATTGACAATAAGGAAGGAAGATGGATGCTGGGCAGATTAAAACAACTGTCCACTCTGTCAGTATTTGGGTGGGTAAGAGAGTAGAAAGGCTAATGATTGGGAACCTAATTTGTTTACTATCATGGGCCGTCTAAAAGTGGAGAGTCTGATAAAAGAGATATTGCAGATGTAGAACTTGACCAAACTTGGCAAAAGAACTGATATGGGAGGAAAAGACGTCGATGTCTTCTAGCCTGTGGGTCTGGGATGATGATGGGAGTCATAATGAAAATGTAGAATACAAAGGAAGAGCAGATGTGGGGGGCAAGATGATGAGTGCAGTCTAAACCCCTTAAAGTGTGTTGGGACATTGGCATGTTTCCAGGCTTAGACAAAGAAGTTAACAGAGCAGAAAAAGGTGAGATAAAAAAGAAATTGTTGGAGCAAGAGGTCAGCAGAAATGGAATTAAATGAAAAATTGGTTTTGCTGATGTTTTGATACAATATTTGTTTAGAAGCCAAAAGGAAAGGTCTGGGGCACCTGGGTAGCTCAGTTGGTTAAGCGTCTGACTTCAGTTCAGGTCATGATCTTGCAGTTCCTGGGTTTGAGCCCCGTGTCAGGCTCTGTGCTGATAGCTCGGAGCCTGGAGCCTGTTTCAGATTCTGTGTCTCCCTCTCTCTCTGTCCCTCTTCCAGTTGCACTCTGTCTCTGTCTGTCTGTCTGTCTGTCTCTCTCAAAAATTAAAAAAAAAAAAAAGCAAAAGGGAAAGATAAGAGTATAGCTAAGGATATGGAAACATTTTGAAATAGAAGCGAGAGAAACTGAGGAAGTTCACATAGGATGACTCCAAATTCCTTAGAGGAAGAAGAGACAGAGGTGGATTTACCATGAACTTAATGACACTTAAAGCTCTGGTGCCCTTATTTTCACAGGCCTCTCCCTTTTCTAGCAATGTGTTCACATCTTTTTATAAAATTTACAAAGCAATGATATTTAAAGGGCTGTTGGTTAAGATTGCTGTCTCTTTCCACTTCAGCTTCTTCTTTGTCACGCCTTGCCTTCATGTGGATTAGCAATGGAGTGGCAAAGTAATTTTTGGGATGTGGCTAATGGGAAGTTGAGTTGAGGATATATTTAATTCAGGTTTAGTGGGATATACTTGTTTTATTCTCAGTTACTTCTGTGTATAGTTAAGCAATTTCTAACAATCTTGGTATAGGAATGGCTTCTGGAATACTGTATTGACCACTGAACTGACTTAATCTGGCATCATAATGTATAGGTAGACAGCCATCTAGGTGCATGGCCTAACATGAACATTTTCTAAATGCTTGCTATCAGAATTATGTGGATAGTGGACCAGAAACAAATTTTGAAAAATATGGAGTCAAAAGCTGATCTGTGGGATCATATCTTATAGGTTATATATGAAAGAAAATTAATAGAGGTTTTCCCTAAATTTGCCAATGATCCTAAAACTTTATGTGACATCACCAATGATAGAATTTGGAAATTGAAAGAAACTTTTAAAAATATTAATTAAAAACTTCCACAAATTTTGATCAACCATGCTAAGGAAAAGACTGAATTACCTTTCTGCTCTCTCTCTCTGTAGAAAATGATATTATAGAGACATTATCATATGAAGAGATAATCAAAGAGTATGTAGGGAAAAATATTATAGAGGTGTGTCAAGCAGTTTGTTACTAAAAACATTTTGTAATTTTTCTGTATACAGAATAATAATAATAATAATTTTTCTGTATACACTGTGGTATTTTCCACCTTTAAAATGTTTGTGCTGTTATGAACAGAAAATGTTGTATTCATAGTTTTGCATTCTTTTCCTTAAAGATTTCCTCTCCCTAGGTTGTGTAATCTTTAGGTCATGTGTGTATTTGGAGTTAGGTGTGTAGGAGAATGTGGTGTGTGTTTCTATTTGAGGGCTTAAAGAGAGTGAGAAAAGTCTGGAGTGAAGACTACAGCTGGGCTGGAGAGTCAACTGAGGAAGGGAGTGAAGGGGCAGAAGAGCTGCTCTGGGGGCCTAGCTGTTGCTGGATAGAGTATCCTTATGTGTGATATGAAGAACACTTGAAGGGAATCTCTTGGAAAACAGCATGGTGCCATTATAGATTTTGAGTGGACAGTGAAGATCAATATCAGATTTAAGATTTTAAAAATGGATCTGGCAGCTGATAGAAGGACAATAGCTAACTCCTCTGGTAGAATCTCATGAATGTGTCATCCTGAGATGATCTCACTTTTCACTGGGCTTTTGCTTTGTCCATTGCTGCTTTATCACTTGTTGACACACCTGCACTTACAATGTTGGGATTCACAGTTTGTGAGTTATACTCTGTTGTTTCCTCTGATGCACATCTTTGTGTAGCCTTCTCCATGGGGGTGGGTCTTTTTTTTTCTCTTGGGATGATCTGAAGGCAGACACGATGTCTGATCTCCATTAGTGTTCCTGAAGCAATCTTGATATCTGGGGCATCTTCTTTCTGCTTGGGCAGTATCTCGGCAACTGTTTGGGATCAGACCTGAAGCCTGATACTGGTGACTAGAGAGGAATCAGCATGTAGGGTAGCCTTTGCTTTTAGGCGGTTCTTACCAAAGTGTAGGAAACTAACCCAGTGGTTGGCCCAGTGGATAAATCTTTGAAATGCAAAGGGAAGCTATTTCTTCAACAATGTATGAAATGGAGACTGATGACTGAAATCACAGTCCATTCCTCTTACTAATATATCTCTTGATAAGGTAAGTCTAGCTAAGTTAGGATGGCTGGGTTGCAGGAGAAATTCTACAAATGTTGCTTAATTTGATTAGGCTCTCATTCTAATTCTGTTTATAATATCTAATTGTTTTCTTTATTGGAGAGTTCAGAACAGAAGCTTCTCTCCATAATAAACACAGGCCCATGAACATTTGACAGAAAAGGAGAGTGGAGAAAGTGGATTAGATAGATATGGGATGAAGTAACAGAAACATAATTAAAATTTATTCAGTGGTTAATGTGTGCCAGACATTGTGAAAACTTGCATACGTAATATCTATCAATCTAAAATCTATCATCTATCTATCTATCTATCTATCTATCATCAATCATCATCTCTTGTCCATCTGTCTATATCTATCTATATTTATGTCTATCTACCATCTCCACTTAATTTTCATAGTAGCTCATGAGACAGATACTCTTATCATTTCTCTTTTACATATGAGATAATTGTGTCATAGAGAAACTTAGTAACTTGACAAGGTCACAGTTAGCAAGTGTTGGAATCAGGATGCAAACCCAAGTATGTCTGACTCCAGATCCCATGCTCTTAACCCCCATAAGATGCTGAGAGGTTGGTAGATGAAGATCAATATGGGTGGTTGTAGAAAGGACCAAGTTGTAGATATGAAAGAGAATACAATGGGGCAACATTCCTGGTATCACTTCTGGTGACAGTTTGAAACAATATTGCAAGTAATTTATGTTACCAGTAGTTTGTTATCACTAATAATTAAATGTTTGTGAATGACTTATATGAACATAAATTAGAGCAGATTTTAATATCACTCTTAATATTACTTTTAACATGACTCTTAACATTACTTTTAACCTGGATTCTGCTATGCTTCCCATAAGTTAGAGAGAAAAGACTGGAGTTACAGATGGGTGTTCTTTTGAAGGACTGGAGTTCCAGATGAAGCGATCCCAGGTGTACAATGACTATCATGGAACTGAAGTGGAAACCAGGTAGAAACCACTGAACTGAAGGTACTATACACAGAAGGACATTGCAACTCAAATCTCTCAAATCTGCAGCATATGTTCTCAAATCTCCTCTCTGTTGGTTCCCAGGCTCTCTAATAGAGGTGGGGGATGTCTGTATCCAGGAGCAAACCTCTGTGCAGAAGGTAGTTTGGCACATGCACAAGGCAGGAACCAAAGTAGACGCAGGGGTCAGAAGCAACCAGGTCGAAGCTGCTACCCACTAAGCTGTGTGGCTCTGAGCAAGTCCCTTAGCTTTCTCCAGATTTAGTTCCCCTATCTGTAAAGCAGGGGTAATTGGTGGTATACTTGCTTCACAGGCTTGTGAGAACCAAAGGACATTGTGACTCTAGCTGTGATTGCTCTTTTGAAAATCCAGTAGCAAGCAAGACCTTAGTTTTAGTGAGCTAACGGCTCTGGAAAAATGGCATCCTGAGAGCATGTTGGAAGGCCCTTAACTCAAAGTCTTTTCCTCCATGCCTCGTATATATTGACACACACACTCTCAGGGGCCCCTCCACCCTTCCACTGCCCAAGCCTCTGCTTTCCAAGTGCTCGAACATACTATTCGAGCATAAAATAAAGTTCCCATAAAAACTATTGGGAAAATTTTAGAGGAGTTGAAGCCCCTGACAGGACTGGACCCCACTTTTGGTAACATGCTGATAGAATGTTTGAGAATTAGTTCTGAAAGTCATTACTTTCCCCCTAAATGGAATTTTTCCTGGAAGGCCATAAAAATGGAAGGGATTAAAATTTTTACTAGGTTGATCAGGTTACACACATCCTCTGGTCTGATACATCACAAACAAGAAAATAATAAAAGGCATTTAAACAGAGGCTTTTTGCCAGGGGTCTTCTCAACACATCATAAAACATTAGGACATGGCAAGTAAGAGATTGGAATCAGCCGTGCCTGTAAGCTAGCACTCATTCACAGCCTGTGCATTCAGGGTGGGAGAAGACTGAAGGGCGTGGGAGTTGCATAATCAGGCCTGGTGAGCCAGCAAGAGTGTATTCTGGGCTTGGCTTCTGCCCTGAGCCTGTTTGGCTGTTCCATTGCCCTCTACCAAGTAAAACTGGAGCCTAGTTTGCTAGTGGCTGCTCTGACCAGCAGCTTCAGGCTCCATCTGTTCCTGATACTGAGGACATCAAAAATGCTGGGCATGACATTTCACCCAGTGCCTAAAGACCTTTAAGTTTAGTCTGTAAGAAGACCAGGCTGGAAGAATGATGCTATCAGTAAAAATGGAGGCTTCCTTTGGAGGAAGTTGAAAAGTTCAGATTATGATAGTATTTCATACATCATTCAATTTACATTTGTTGACTTATATTTACAATTCATCCCATGTGACTGGATGGGAGTTAGGATGGAAAGGGATGCTGTCTCTCACCCCCACTCAATACAACTTTGCCCATATTTTATCATAACATTTACCATTGACTTATCTTTCCATCTACACTATAAATCTATTGAGTGCCTGATATATTGGACTTCAATAAATGTTTGTCTTTATATTCTCTACCTGACTAGGCTGATTAATTCCTCTAGATTTAAAAATAATCTTTTCAGGGTGCCTGGGTGGCTCAGTCGGTTAGGCATCCGACTTCGGCTCAGGTCAAGATCTCATGGTCTGGGGCTCAAGCCCCCCGTTGGGCTCTGTGCTGACAGCTTGAAGTCTGGAGCCTGCTTTGAATTCTGTGTCTCCCTCTCTCTCTCTCTGTTACTCCCCTGCTCACACTCTGTCTCTCTCTGTCTCTCTCTCAAAAAAAAAAAAGATTAAAAAAAATAAAAATAAATAAAAGTCATCTTTTCATTGATGAAATTTCATCCCAAATTAAATGGTGTCTCCTTGGCAGTTATCTACTTGATACTTACGTGAATTTCTAATAGAAATTTCAAAGTCAAAATGTAAAAAATATCAATAGAAGTAGATTCCCGCCCACCTGCCCTTCCTGACATCCACCCTCAGGTTTTCTCTATCTCTGTGACACCGCATCTACTCAGTTATTCAAACTGGAAACTGAGAAAACTTTACTTCATTATTTGAGTCTGAGTCACCCCTCTCATTTGGATAAAGAGGCTCCTGAATGATCTCCTTGTCTATATTTTTATTCCCACCAACCTATTCTTCACACAATATATTATTTTGTATCCACACCCCATCCACTTCTCACCTTCCTGTGTTAGTTTTAAGCAAATCTCAGATACCTTAATTTTCATCCATAACCATTGAAGATATATGTACATATATGCACATGTGTGTATAGGTACAGTATATATATGTGCATATGTACACACATTCCTTTTTGGTAAATATAACCATAGTAGTATTATTTACTCAAAAATGTAATAATACTTAAAAATATCATCAATTACTTTTGAATCACTATTCAAATTCTCAAGTATATCATTAATTTCATAGTTTTAAGAGTGTTTAAAACATCAGGATCCAAATAAGACCTATGCATTGTGATTCTTTGATGTGTCTCATAAATCTATTTAAATTTTTTTAAATGTTTATTTATTTTTTAGAGAGAGAGAGAGAGAGACAGAATGTGAGTGGGGGAGGAGCAGAGAGAGAGAAAGACACAGAATCCGAAGCAGGCTCCAAGCTCTGAGCTGTCAGCACAGAGCCTGACATGGGGCTTGAACTCACAAACTGTGAGATCATGACCTGAGCTGAAGTCAGGCGCTCAACTGACTGAGCCACCCAGGCGCTCCTCATAAATCTGTTTTAATTTGTTGATTCCCCTTCCTCTGTTTCCCCCTTGTAATTTATTTGTTAAAGAAATCATGTTGTTTCTCATGAATGCCTCACAGTCTGGATTTTTCTTACTGCATCTTTATGTTTTATTTAAACCTGTCCCTTTGTCTTTAGTATTTCTTATAGATTGGTAGATAGATATAGAGGCTTGAATAGATTCAGGTTTGATTTTTTTAGAGACGATTACTTCATAGTGGCATTGTGTTTTTCCATTAGTTGACTTGAGATGTCTAGTTGTCCCTCTTTTTGTTATATTAGCAGATACTAATTCAATACTCAGATTCATTGCTTCATTAGGAGTTATAAAACAATGATATTCAAGTTTGCCCTTCCTTTTTCATTAGTTAGATGGGCTGTACTTATGAAGAGAAGTATCCTCTAATCCACTTTAGGGCGTGCCTGGGTAGCTCATTTGGTTAAGTGGCCGACTTTGGCTCAGGTCATGATCTTGCTGTTTGTGAGTTTGAGCCCCGTGTCGGGCTGTGTGCTGACAGCTCAGAGACTGGAGTCTGCTTTGGATTGTGTGTCTCCCTCTCTCTCTGCCCCTTCCCTGCTCGCACTCTGTTTCTCTTTCTTAAAAATAAATAAACATTGAAAATATTTTTTAAAAAATGAAAAGGATATTTGTTCTCATCACTTCTATTTATCGTGGTCCTGGAGGTTCTAGTAAGGGCAATTAGGATAAATAAGTGAATAAATAAATAGTATCTGGATTATAAAGGAAGAAGTGAAAGTCTGTGTATTCATAGATGATGTGATCTTGTGTATAGAAAATCCTAAGGAATCCACTAAAAAACTATTAGGATTAAACAAATTCAGCAAGGTTGCAGGATACAAGATCAATACATAAAATATATGCTAACAATGAATATTCTGAAAACAAAATTGAGAAAACAATTCAAGCTAAAACTGCATCAAAGTAAATACTAAATAAAATTCTTAGATGCAAAGTTAATAAAAGAAGTGTAAAATTCATACACAAAACTACAGAACACTGGCTAAAGAAATGAAAGAAAATCTAAATGAGTGGAAAGATATTCCACTTTCATAGATTGGAATACTTAATTGTTAAGATGGCATTATTCTTTAAGTTTATCTACAAATTCAACACAATCTCTATCAAAATCCCAGCTGACATTTTCCCAGAAATGGATGAGTTGGTCTGAAAATCCATATGGGAATTATTAAGAGTGCATTTATCCTGGTGGAGTACACTTATATGAAATTGTTGAACTACTGTATCGTACACTTGAAACAAATATAACACTGTATGTTAACTACACTGGAATTAAAAAAAACTGGAAAAACAATTAATATGGGAGTGCAAGGAACTCAGAATAGCCAAAACAATCTTGAAAAAGAACAAAGTTGTAGGACTCATACTTTCTGATTTCAAAAATTACTACAAAGCTTGAGTAATGAGGATAGACACACAGATCAATGGAATAGAATTGCAAATACAGAAATAATAGCTTACATTCTGGTAAATTGATTTCTGACAAGCGTGTCAAAATAATTCAGTAGTCTTTTCAAAACATGTTACTGGGACAATTGGATGTCCACATGCAAAAGAATGAATTTATACTCTCAATCCACACCATACACAAAAATTAACTCAAAGTGGATCGTGAAATTAAATGTTAGAGTGAAAACTACAAAACTCATGGAAATAATAGGAGTAAATCTTCATGGTCTTGGATTAGGCAATAGTTTCTAAAATATGACACAATGTGCACAAGTAATGTAAAAAAATGGACAAATTGGACCTCACCAAAATTTAAAAATCTTGTGCTGAGAACAATCCCATTACAAAAGTGAAAAACAAGCCACAGAACAGGAGAATATATTTGCACTTTATATATCTGATAAGGGATTGGTATCCAGAAAATATAAAGAACACTTACAACTCAATAATAAAAAGGCAAATAATCCAATTTAAGAGTAGTCATTTCTCTAAAGAAGATATACAAATTACCAATAAACACATGAAAACATGCTCATCATCATTAGTCACTAGAGAATGCAAATCAAAAGCACAGTGAGATTCTACTTTACACCCACTAGTATGGTTATAATAAAAAAAAATGGACATTAAGTGTTGGCAAGGATGTGAAGAAATAGAACGCTCATAAACTGCAAATGGAAATGTCCAAGTATTTCCAACAGACCCACAGCTGAAGAAAAATGGAAAGGATATTGTTCAGTAAGAAGGAGAATGATGCCATTTGGAAGTCCTGGGTTGTAGCAGAAAAGGAAAGCAAAGAAAATGGTAAACATGTAAGTGAATCTAAGTGACCATTAACTCTATAAAGCAATAATAACAATATCTTGTGGGGTTTTGGAACTACAGCAGTCAAAATACTTGACTGAGTTACATATAACTTGGGGATGAGGATGCAGTTAAAGGTCTATGATCTGAGGTACTCCAAGGTCCTTGCATTTTTCAAGGGGAGGTTAAAGGAAAGATTAGCATCAGACCTTGATATGTGAGGCCTGCACTAGGGTAAACATTAAGAGAGTGAAAAGAGTGTGTGTAACTTTCACACTAATAGATGGAAAATATAGAATGATAAAAAAAATTCCAAGGAAGACATGAAAGAACACAAAACAGGTGGCTTAAATGGAAGGATGTAATGAGAGGTTTAAATCCAACTATATCAAGGCTGTGGCTAGGGCCTAGATGGACCAAGCGTTCCAGTTAAAAGAGATTTTTTTAGATAGAATTTAAGAAATATACACGATAGGCTGTTTATAAGAAAAAGATTAAAAAGATAAGGTTTTAAAAAGGTTGAAAGTAAGGGGTGCCTGGGTGGCTCAGCTGGTTACGCATCCAACTCTAGATTTCGGCTTAGGTCATGATCTCATGGTTCGTGGGTACCAGCCCCACACTGGGCTCTACACTGACAGCACAGAGCCTGCTTGGGATTCTTTGTCTCCCTCTTTCTCTCTGCCTCTTCCCTGCTCTTGTGCGCATTCTCTCTCAAGAATAAATAAAACATAAAAAAAAAGGTTGAAAGTAAAAGAACGAACAGAGATACCATTAGGAAAACTAAAAGAAAACTGATGTAGTTATTATCAGGCAAGTAGACTTTAAGACAGAGAGCATTATTACATGGGTCACTTCATAATGATAGAAGGTTCAAATCACTAGAAAGATTGAATAATTTTAAGCTTTTAGTTCTTGTAAACTTTACAAATTTGTAATTTGTGTGATTTGTTTTCTCATTCTAAACAAACTTAGTTTTGTGCCTAATTCTCTATTAAACATGTTTTTTTTTTGTTGTTGTTGCTGTTAAAGAGTTCTCCTTACCACCTGGTTTCCTGCTTGTGTCAGTCTTCCCCTCACTCACTGTGCTTCAGTCTCTTTGGCCTCCTTTCAGTTGCTTGAATGCATAAAGTCTCAGGGCCTTTGCATACGGCTGGAATAAGGTCTCCTCCTCATCCTGCAGGTCTCAGCTGAGGTGACACCTACCAAAAGCACCTTCTCTGGCTACCCTGATTCTCCACAAAGATTATAAGTCCCCATTATTTTTCATCTCAGTCCTATTTTAAAGGGATGAGTTGTCTTCAATTATCGAATATAAGCCCTGTGAGGGCAGTAACCATGTCTTGCTTGCCATTGCATTTACAGGATTTATAAAAATGTTGAAGGAATGAATGAAAAAGAGTGGATAAGGGAGAAAAGAGAAAGAGGGATTGTGGAGCTAGCCTGTATTTTCTCAGGGTGGTCTACATAGGGGCGATGAATCTGGGGCCAGAGTAAAAGGCCTAGACTTAGTTACCTAAGAGGTGACTCCAGGTAGGGTAACCAGGAAGGCATGGAGATCCAGCTGAAGATGATCCCGTGCCCAAGGCAGACCCTGGGCAGCATAGAGGGAGAAGGAGAAGCAGGATGATCCCCACCCAGGGGCCAGATGTGATTCTGCCTCAGGCTGGTGCTGTTCTCCATCTGTGGGTGTTTCCATTCCTGGACTTTAACATGATGAGAGAGAAATGTTCTAAGAATGCTGGCTAAAAGCAAAGTCCTCTTGTTTTCTCCAGTACCACCGTTTGCCTAGAGTCCTCATCTGTGAGGACTACTTGGACAAGATCATCTGTAAAGAATTCTCTGGATAAAAAAAAAAAAAATTCTCTGGATCTAACAGTTTATTTTCTTTGCCTTCCCCCTTTTCCCTCAGATCTTCACCCTTCCAGTCATGTAAGCTGGAAACCTTAAAGCATTCTTAATGTTTCTCTTTCTCATCTTATCCTTTCCAAGTTTTAATGGTGAATCAGTCTGTTTCCCCTTTTTGGTGTCTTTTGTAGTCTTCCTGGTCCATACTTCATTTCCCACTTCTAACAAGTCAATCTCATTCCAGTGCAGGGCCCTCACTTTCATGGCCCATCTTTCAAAATTATCATCTTGTTCAAGTAATCCCAATGTTAAAGCACTTTGAAGAGAATCCTAGTGTCTCAGGATAAAGTCTGAATTCTCTGGTCTTTAAGGGGCTCCAGATTTTGACCCCAATCTACCCTTCTAGCCTCATCTCTTACTATTTCCCTTAAAAAAAACCTCCGGACCTTCCATACTGACTGTTATTGTTTTCCTCACCACTTTATATTTTTTCCCAGATTGCCACACTTTTGCTGATTCCCTCTTTTCTCCTTGGAATACCCTATCCATGCTCTTCCATGAGAAATCTGGTTATGTTCTACCTTCTCAAGTAATGCTTGGCCTCCTCCATGCTGACATGACACCAATTATTTATATAGTCCTCGACATAGATTACATTCTTGCATTTCCACATATCTAACCCAAGGCCCTTTCCTATGAAATAAAGAAAAAGTCATCAGAGGAGACGACTTTTAAGTTTCCTTCCAACAATAATAGTCTCTAGTTTGTCGATTTCTGTGTGTCTGTCTTTTTCTTTGTATTGATTGTGATGCCTTTCAGTTTACCAAATATTCTTGAGACTGCCATGTGTCCAGATCTGTGATAGGCCCTGTGAGGAGTGCAAAGGTGAACAACAGAGAGGCTTTGATTCTTTGATTCTTTGATCCCACGAACTGTGAGATCATGACCTGGGCCGATATCAAGAGTTGGGCACAACCTACTGAGCCACCCAGGTGCCATGAGGAGAGATTAATCTTGACTGGGATCATCTGGAGAGGCCCCAGAGCAGAGAGGCCATGGAGCTGGACTTTGGCTGATGAATAAGACTTTAAGAGTAGACATGGAGTTTTGAGGAGGGAGGGTAAAGAAATGGCAATAATAAGGGCATGTGTGCATAGGTAGGAGAACTGGGGAGAATCCTAGAAATTGTATGGACTTCAGTGTGGCCAAAACATGGGAGGTGTGGAGCATTCTTCTTGAGATAAGGTTGTAGAGGCCCTGCATCACTACTGATGAGATAGGCTGACTTTTTCCTCCCACAACCCACTTTGTGCTTTCTTTCCCGGCTTCACATTTCTTGTAGCCCTCCACACTCACTGACCAACACCCTGCTTTGTTTCTGTTGACATTTTGCCCCAGGGTCCTCCTAGGCCCCTTGCTGACTCTTTCTTCCTCCCTGGCTGACTCATCCCATCATTCCCAACTGCACTCAGGCTCAGCTCTGCCAGGAGTCCAGGCTGGATTTGACAGCTTATGTCTGGGGCCCCTTGGCATTCCTCTTGTAGCCCTCACCCTTTAACATGATCTCTTCATGTCTGTTTTCTTCACTAGTCTGACTGCTTCTTATTTTAAAAAAATGCCCACGTTGCTAATGTGTCTTGAAGACCCAGTGTGCTGTAGTAGAAGAAAGTACTGATCTAGGAGTCAAAAGATTGAGTTCTAATCTCAAGTACTAGTTATGTGTCTTTGGGCAGCATTCTGGATGTCTTCTGGGGTTGTTGAGTTGACTATGAGAGATAATACAAGTTACTAAACAGGTAGACAACCACTAGTAACTTCCTAAGTCTCACATTTAATAGCTTTTCCTTATTTCTCATCATATAATACCTTTCTGCATTTGGCAGGCTTATACTCACCATGGCCTCTTTTATCTTTTATATGTTCCCGTCATGTTCCTGTCTCTTGAATGATTTTTCTCAATTTTCTGGTTCTTGTTTTTCCACCCACATCCTAAGTGTTCTGCTGTTAGCATTATTTCTTCATATTTCCAACTTTTTCTGGTGACCCCCATGACTTCTATTTCCAGTTGCTGATGAATCCTAGATGTTTATCATCCATCCTGACCTCTCTCCTAAGCTTCACATAATTCTTCCCAACTATATGCTCGCTATCTCTTGTGATTTGTCCCTTCGGCACCTAGAAACTAAAATGTCTTAAATATAACTCCTCATATCCCCATAAATCTGGACTTTCTCCTCCATGTTTCCATGAATGGCACTGTCCACTCTTTGAGTCAAGCTAGCTAGAAACTTTAGACACATCTTAAGCTCATTGTCTTCCTCAACACTATGGCAGTGTGATGGAAAAGAAGGGGGTAGAAACAGAGATGGGGGTTTGGGAGGCAAATCCTTTACTGGGACAAAGAATGCAAAGGGAAACAGGGAGAGTCTGAGTGGTGAGGGAAGGTAGGAGGGGGGTTGGTCTCAAAGGGCCACATAAGTCATGGTAAGGAATTTGGACTTGATCCTGGAGGCAGCAGGATCCATCCACTGGAGGACTTTCAGGAGGGGACATCCATGCTGTGTAGAAGACTTAATCTGATTGCAGTGTGAAGAATGGATTGTGAGGCTCCAATCTGGGTCAGGAGGAATGTTAGGACCTGGATGCAGAAGGGGAAATGATGAGATAACAAGAAGATGAGGTCCAAAAAAGAGGCAAGATATGGGGCAGCAAGATAAAGTTGGATTTTTAGGTAAAGAATTCTTGGCAGGATGGCCTCTTGGAGCGCTACTCCTCCATCTAGGGAGACAGTGAAGGGGCAGGAAAGGAGAAGGCTGTGTGGGTGTGAGAACCAGCCCATGAGAGGGAGGGCAGGTCTGGGCTCTGCCTCACTTTTCCCCTCATCGTGGTTGTTTATCTTGCCTGCTGAGCATATGAGAGAAATAAGGACATGATGAATAAAAATAATTTTGGAATGAATCACAAAGAACAGAACTTAATATTAAAAACTGGTGCCCAGCAGCTGAAATAGGAACTGAAGGAAAGCGAGGCTCCTTTTCTTACAAACCATAGTTGTTGATTGTTCACAAGTCTTCAATGTCTTTTTTGAGAAAGCAGTTTCGATTTCCAGCTGTTGTTCGTGGCTGCAATTACACTGGTGAGTGGTTACAAGGGAAAGTAAAGAAAACAGCAGGTTGTTTGCTATTGCTCAAAAGGCTGCCTATGAGCCATTCACTGAAGATAACAGATTCTTCCAGAGGAGTAATGTTTGTAAACTCACAGTGCTTCTCTGCTTATAAAATAAAAATGAGAGGAGAAATGGAAAAGTCAGGAAGAGTTGGCTTGTATATAGCGCCTCGGTTAACAAAGACTTGGAACTGTAGGAGCCAGGCCACGTTTGTGGCTTTTGTTGGGAATAATTGGAATAAGGGAAGAGAGAAAGGTCAATTTCTTTTTCATTGTAACCTTCAGACTGATGGAGGGAGGTGTGATGTGGCTGAGGGTGCAAAGGGTCAGGTCAGTTTCCATTAGGCTCTTTTATGTTCTGGAAGAAGTTACTCTGGGTGATACTTAGCTACTGGTGAAATGATTGGAGAATCCACCCCTGACCCGTGTAGTAAGGTAGAGGCTTTCCCATTAGTTTGGTTAAGTGACTTAATAAGCCTTTCCTTAAGAAGTTAATCTAAAACTTAGCAACTTTTTTTCCTCATAAAAAAGAAGTCAGTGCACATTAAATTTCATTTACAAACTCTTCAAATCGACATATGATCCTTGTTAGCAGTGTACATCCAGTCATGTTTGCCTTGTTGTGTGGTTTCCTGCACTGGACTTCAGAGTCCTTCAGACACTGACTCAATATTGCCTGCTGTGCTTTGCAAGTGCACTTTGAGAAATGGATCTTGTCGTACGTAGGTGATCTAGTCATTTCAACAGCTGAGAGTTTGTTGCATTTAAAGGCAGCATTTTTGTCTTCATATCTTTGATGCAGTTATTCAGAATTGTCTTCTTATTAAGCAACCAAACTTTCTGTTTATTGACATGCCCACCATGAATGTATCTAAACAAACATAGAGAAATAGGTCTCAGAATCATTAAGTGAGATGCCCTAGAGTAAGGAAAGAACACAAACATTTCCTAAGAGGCAGAGGACATAGGCCATGGCTAAGTTTTAAGAGAGAATGGAAAATCATTAAAAATGGGATCTTGCTGGCCTCACTGAAGTACATAATGATGCTCATTTTTAAGTGAAGATTCATTTTATAGCATTAATATTACAGATGTGGACAAAGTGTTCCAAAGATCTAGTCATCAAAAATGGCAAAGATCTAAATCCTAATGACTTTAATCTCTGAAATTCAGTTAAAAAAATCAATGATTGTCATTAACTTTGGAGAGCCAAGCCCTCAAATATGACTTCCCTGTAGCTTCTACATTTTATTGCTCAGCAATCTAAATTTTATGGATGCCTCATCTTGACATCAGAATTGCCATTCATACATTTTTGTTCCTTCCCTGCCTAGTACACCGAAACTAATGAAAAAGGAAAAAGTAAAGAAATGACACCAAGGCAACAGGTCTGATAATTCTTGCTACTCTGTTAAGCAAGAAATCAGCAGCTGGTGCTGTTGCCTGTTATGGGAAGATGGGGAGGTTCAGGTGAAAATTTCCACATCAAATACACTTTTCTGAAATGAAAAGTGTGATCATTTCTTTGCTCTTATCTTTTAAAAAATTGTTTACCAAGCAGGATGTACGAGTGTGTCACCTAGGATGGCATGTAGATTAGCAAGGGGGCTTCTTTATGTTCTCTAAGCTTCTGTTGTGCAGCAAAATACAGGTCTGGAGCCCCGGGCCCCACTCTGGCCAGAACTTGACAATGTCTTCAAATGCACTGAATGCTCGTGCTCATTTCAGAATACAGAACACCTCACCAACTGAAATCAGAGTCAGGTTGAATGTTATGGTTTGTTCCTCCAGAGACTAATCCTCACCCTCACCAGGGAACAGAAGTTCTAAGGCCCAAGGGGGGTTCTGGGGCCCATAGTCACTGTTGCTGGAGTACCATAGAAAGCCACCTGTCCTCTCATATCAAAACAAGCACAGTGATTCAGATAATTGCTAATTTAACCCAAATAAATTTCCAAATGAAGGACTTAGAGGCCCTATTGGCTGGTAGAGATTGTGTTTACTGATGTAGATGGTCCATAATGTCAAGATCTGGTTTTAGTCTAGTGATTTTAACCTGGCACCGAGCTGGCAATGCACTGCCTCCCCAACCCAGAAAAACAAACAAACAACCCATACCATTTCAAAAACAAGCTTTTGTTGCCCTTTCTCCCACTTTTCCCATTGAAGAATATTTTTTTATTCATTTAGCCAATAATAAAAAATCAAATATACAATGTGCATTCTGCATTGTGCTAAGTGTGTAGACAGCACAGATATGTAAAGTGTGTTCTCTGCCTTTCAGGAAGTTTTCAATCAAATTGGGAAGATGAATCATGCATTCAAGTAT
This sequence comes from Prionailurus viverrinus, assembly GCF_022837055.1. Taxonomy (NCBI): domain Eukaryota; kingdom Metazoa; phylum Chordata; class Mammalia; order Carnivora; family Felidae; genus Prionailurus; species Prionailurus viverrinus. The sequence goes on from NC_062563.1 coordinate 115,325,852, forward strand.
TCACATGCACAAAAGAGTTGAGGCAATGGCAGGGAAGAGCACAGGTGCACTGTGGGGGATTGTCATCAAGGGTCCCAGGGAGCCTCCAAATGGGAGGCAGGAGCAAATCAGCATTTGCACAGCCCTAATAGAGGTAGCGGATACCAAAGACACCCAGGGACATAGAAGATATATTCCCTTTGTCTCCCATCTCTCATCCCAGGTTCTATTTACCAGAGTACTCACTGGGTGCCACACATTGAGCTAAACAAGGTGTATCTATTTACCTAAACCTCCCAGTCTACCTGAAAGGTAAGTGCTATTTTCTCTATCTACTCAGAGAGTTTAAATAATGTGCCCCAAATCATATAGCTAATAAATATCAGTCCTGGAACCTGACCAATTGGAGGGGCTTTCTAAAAAAGAATGACTTCAGCTGTGTGCATGTTCCAGGAAAAGATACTGAAGTCAAGGCATGCTCAGAGGAGTGAGTGAGGAGTAGGGAAGTAGCAAAGTGCATCTTTCTTTTTGGCTAATTACATTTCACGGCACCACACAACAAGGAACCAAAAGTGGGTGAGATCAATGGTGATACCACCTTATGAAGAGCTCATTTAGTGTTAATACATTCCAAGAAAACCGTTTTTTTATTTTCCCATTGAATCTCCATGAAGGATAGTGTACCTTTTCTAATATGTCCCCATTCTCCAGAACGCTATAGTTCCTTTGATTTCATAAAACTATATCCTGACAATGATATTAAAATTGTGATAATTTTTAATTTAATAAATTATGTGTGGTTTGAGTAAAATGAATGTTGATAGCTGGTCAATATTGGAAATTTTTCCAGTGCTATGAAAAAGCCAGGGATGTGATGTGAATTTAAGGTAACCCAATTTTAATTTATGACTTATTCCTGTAAGACTGGAAATTACTGTGGGGTGCCTAGGTGACTCAGTTGGTTAAGCATCTGGCCTCGGCTCAGGTCATGATCTCACGGTTTGTGGGTTCAAGCCCTGCACCAGGCTCTCTACTGTCAGCACAGAGCCTGCTTCAGATTCTCTGTCTCCCTTTTCTCTGCCCCTCCCCTCCTCATGCTTTCTCTCTCTCTCTCTCTCCCACTCTCAAAAATCAATAAATATTTTTTAAAAATTAAAAAAAGAATGGAAATTATTGCTTGTGTGTCTAAAATAAAGGCAAAAAAAAAAAAAAAGTGCCTTTCCTTCCCTTGGAAGATATGGTGGCTCCCACCAGTTGTAAATAGTGTAGATTGTCTGGTAGGTGTCAAGTGTGGTGCTGGTTTGTTCCAGATGCTTGGAGTGTTGTTCAGACTATCAGAAGGTCAGACACATGGAATCCCTTGATCACTGTATTATTTTTATATTGCCACTATCATAAATTATCACAAACGCTGTGGCTTAAAACAACACACATTTATTTTCTCACATTTCTGTCTTCCAGATGAAGTCTGAAATCAGTTTCACTGGCCCCAAACCAAGGTGTTGGCAGGAGTACTCTCTGCAAAGGCTCATGGAATCAGTTTCCTTAACTTTTCCAGCTTCTAGAGTGGCATTGCTTGCATTCCTTGGCTCACTGCATTCCTTGCTTGCATTACTTCTATCTTCAAAGCCCACAGTGTAGCATCCTCAAATCTCTCTCGGTCTGTCTTTCTGTTTCTCTCTGTCTCCTTCCCCCTCTTCTGATGTCACACATTGCCTTCTCTCTTCTGTAGGATACGTGTGGTTATGTTTAGGGCCCACATGGATAATCCAGGATAATCTCATCTCAAGATTCTTCATCACATTTACAAAGTCTCTCTTACCATCTAAGGTAACATTCATAAATTCAAGGGATTAAGACCTGGATATCTTTGGGGCCAATATTCAACCTACTACACTTATGAATCTTCCTTTGTCCTTTCTATAATGTGTCCAGTGCTGTGATAATCCCTACAGACATATAGATCAATGTGAGTTTTCCCTCAAGAAACTCAGTTTAGATGGAGAGAAATATATGCATATAAAGTGATATATAAAGTGACTGTAATGCCAGAGAGGTTTACAAATAGGGTTTTCACAGTATCAAAGAGGAATGGCTAATTTTCAGTGAGAAACCGAGAAAGCCCTGGAGATCTGTCTTAATGAGAATATTTTAAGTGGAACATTAGCACTGCAATACAGAGAAGGGTGATGAGGATAGAGAGGAGTCTGAAAACTGCTACCCAAGAAACGGTTAAATATCCTACAGAGAAGAACTTTTTAGAGGATATTGATAGAAGAAGAAGTGTCCTTAGTTTCTCTTGCATAGAAGAGAAGAACTAAGGGTAAGGGGTAGATGTAAGGTGAGGAACAGGACAAGGATGTCCATTCTTACCCCTTTTATTCAACATAGTCCTGGAAGTCCTAGCCACAGCAGACAACAAAAAGAAATAAAAGGCATCCAAATTTTTTTTTTTTTTTAAATTTTTTTTTCAACATTTTTTATTTATTTTTGGGACAGAGAGAGACAGAGCATGAACGGGGGAGGGGCAGAGAGAGAGGGAGACACAGAATCAGAAACAGGCTCCAGGCTCCGAGCCATCAGCCCAGAGCCTGACGCGGGGCTCGAACTCACGGACAGCGAGATCGTGACCTGGCTGAAGTCGGACGCTTAACCGACTGCGCCACCCAGGCGCCCCGAAAGGCATCCAAATTTTTTAAGAAGGAAGTAAACTTTCATTATGTTCAGAGGACATGTTACTCTATAGAATAGGCCCTAAAGTTTTCTAGTTCTATGAGAACTGATAAATGAATTCAGTAAGGTCACAGGACACAAAATCAGTGTGCAGAAATCTGCTGCATTTCTATACACAGATTTAAAAAAAAACAGCAGAAAGAGAAATTAAGAAAATAATCCCATTTACAATTGCACCAATAATAATAATATACCTAGGAATAAACCTAGAAGGCGAAATATCTGTATTCTGAAAACCATAGAACATTGATGGAGGAAATTGAAGATAATGCAAGAAATGGAAAGATACTCCATACTCATGGACTGGAAGAAATATTGTTAAAATGTCTCTACAACCAAAAGCAATCTACATATTTAATGCAATCCCTATCAAAATACCACCAGCATTTTTCACAGAACCAGAACAAATAATCCTAAAATTTATATGGAACCACAGAAGACCCCGAAGAGCCAGAGCATTCTTCACAAAGAAAGACAGAAGTAGAGGCAACACAATTCCAGATTTAAAGTTGTGTTACAAAGCTGTAGTAATCAAAACAGGATGGTACTGGCACAAGATAGACACATAGATCAATGTATCAGAATGGAAAACCCTAAATGAACCTACAACTATATGGTCAATTAATCTTCAGCACAGCAGGAAAGAATATGCAATGGTAAAAAGACAGTCTCTTCAACAAATGGTGTTGGAAAAACTGGTCAGATACATGAAAAGAATGAAACTGGACCACTTTCTTATCCCATAAACAAAAATAAACTCAAAATGGGTTAAGAACTTAAATGTGAGAGCTGAAATCCTAGAAGACAGTACAGTAATTCCTCTGGCATCACCCATAACAACATTTTCCTAGATATGTCTCCTGAGACAGGGGAAACTGAAGCAAAAATAAACTATTGAGACTACATCAAAATAAGCTTCTGCATAGCAAAGGAAGCAACCGACAAAACTAAAAGACAGGCCACTGAATGGGAGAAGATATTTGCAAATGATCTATCTGATAAAAGGTTAGTATCCAAAATATATAAACTTGTGCAATTCAATTCCAAAAAAACACAAATAATCCCATTAAACATAGGCAGAAGACATGAACAGACATTTCTCCAAAGAAGGCATACAGATGGCCAACATCACTCATCACTCATAATCATCATCAGGGAAATGGAAATCAAAATCACAGTGAGATACCACCTCACACTTGTCAGATTGTTTAAAATCAACAACACAAGAAACAACAAGGAGCCCTCGTGCACTGTTGGTGGGAATGCAAACTGGTGCAGCCAGTATGGAAAACAGTATGAAGGCTCCTCAAAAAATTAAAAATAGAATTACCACATGATCCAGTAATTTCATTACTGAGCATTCAACCTAAGAATATAAAAACGCTAATTTTAAAAGGTATATGCACCCCTATGTTTTTTGCAGCATTACTTACAGTAGTCAACATACAGAAGCAACCAAAATCTCCATCTATAGATAAATGGATAAAGAAGACATGGTGTGTATATACAATGGAATATTACTCCGCCATAAAAAGGAATGAAATCTTGCCATTTGTAACAATATGGATGGATCTAGTGGGTATAATGCTAAGTGAAATAAGTCAGTCAGGGAAAAACAATTACCAGAGAGGAGGTGAATGGTGGGATGAGTGAAATAGGTGAAGGGGATTAAGAGAGCATTTATCATGATGAGCACTGAGTAATTGTAGAATTGTTGAATCACCGTATTTTACACCTGGAACTAACATAACACTGTATGTTAATTATACTGGAATTTAAAAAATACACACATACATACATAAATGAAAAAAACCACAGCCAGACATAAAAGATAGATCACATACAAAAGAATAACAGACTTTAACCTGACAATAATGGACACCAGACGTGATAGAATGATATCTGTAAAGTGCTGCAAACAAGTAAGTGTCCACTTTGAATTTTATATCCAGGAAAATAGTCTTTCAAAATTAAAGGTGAACAAGAAAAATTTTCAGGTGCACAAAATCTGAGAACTTATCAATAGATATTCACTAATGAAACTTCCCAGGGATGTATTCAGCATTATTTACAATAACAAAATTATGGAAGCAACCCAGTGTCATCGATAGGTAAATGGATAAAGAAGATATTGTGTGTGTGTGTGTGTATACATATATGTATACATATATATGTGTGTATATATGTATATATACACACACACACGCATACACATACACACAATGGAATATTATTCGGCTATAAAAAAGAATGAAATCTTGCCATTTGCTACGATGTGAATGGAGCTAGAGAATATAAGGCTGAGTGAAATAAGTCAGAGAAAGACAAGTATATGATTTCACTCATATGTGGAATTTAAGAAGCAAAACAAAGGGAAAAAAAGAGAGACAAACTGAAAAACAGACTCTTAGCTATAGAGAATGATCAGATGGTTACCAGAGGTGGGTGGGGGGATGGGTGAAATAGGTGAAGGGGATTAAGAGTACTCTGCTCTTGAGGAGCACTGAGTAATGTATAGAATTTTGAATCACTATATTGTATCCCTGAAACTCATATAACACTGTATGTTAACTACACTAGAATTAAAGTTCTCTAAAAAAAGAAAAAAAGTAAGGGGTAGATATAATAGAGAAGCAGATTTGCTGCACGTAAGTAAAGCACTTCACCATACTTCCCCTCAAGACAGTGCATGCCCACCACTGAGAATGGATAGGAAGGACAGGATGGTTGTCTGCTGGAATTGGGGCACAGAGGATTTCCGTCTTTTTATAGGAGTTTAGGGGAGACACATTCCAAAGATTTATGAATCACACAAACCAAGAAGATTTCAAAATAACTTGGATAACTCACATAGGAATACTAAATCAGTTTTGATATGCCATATGATGCCATGGTAACAAAACCACCACAAAACAGGTTTATTTCTTGCTCATATTACATATCCATTTCAGGTGGACAAGGGGCTCTGTCTTATATTGTCCCCATTCAGGAATCCAAGCTACAGGGGCTCTATCATTTGAAATGTTGCCAGTTGCTGAAGCAGGGAAGGGAGTTCTATAGTGTCTTACACTGGCAAGAAATTAAACGTTCCACCCCCAAATCAGTGCCCTATATTACATATGCTCCCAAGTTATTGTCTGGAACCAGTCACATGGTCAGTCCTGTCATATATATTGAAGGAGAAGAACTAGAAATATAAGTGAATAAACTAATACCCATTGTAGCCCATTTCCTGGACGCTAAATAGTTGGTTCACGCTCCTCCCCACACAGAATGCCTCCATCCCCTCCACAAGGGAGATGCCCCCAAACCAAGGAACTCGGAGTGAAGACTAGAGTCTCTACATGTAGTGGCTCTTGATTATGAGATTTATGAACTAAAAATTCAGCCTTAAAACTCAACCTGTATCCGCTGGTGAAACAGGTACTGGATAAGCTGAATAAACATTTCCATTCTGAAAGGAAAAAAATGGAAGCAGTAGATACTGATCTAGACAATTCCGAAATTCACCTACGTAGATATTTTTGAGAGCCCTTTACCTAAAGACATGTAGATAAATGAGAGTTTGCACTTGCCCTCAAAGAACTCAGTTTAGATTGGGGACATACATGTATATAAATGGCTGTAATGCAAGAGAGGTTGAAAAACAGTGTTTTCACAGGGCACCTGGGTGGCTCAGTCAGTTAAGCCTCTGACTCTTGATTTCAGCTCAGGTTATGATCTCGTGGTTCATGGGTTTGTGCCCTGCATTGCGGGTCTGCACTGATGGCGTGGAGCCTTCTTGGGATTCTCTCTCTCTCTCTCTCTCTCTCTCTCTCTCTCTCTCCCTCTCTCTCTGTCCCTTCCCCACTCTTGTTGTTTCTCTCTCAAAATAACTAAGTAAACAAAAAAAAATAGTGTTTTCATAACATCAAGGAGGATGGTTAATTCTCAATAAGAAACTTGGGAAGATCTTGGAGATCAGTCCTGTGAAATTATTTTAAGTGGAATATTCCTAGATTAGGCCCCAGGTAGGCTCTCTGAGAGGGCTATAGAGTCCAGTTACTGTAGCCCTTGGCTTCTCCCTCAGAGAAGATTCTTTCCTTGACATTAGTCCCATTGGCCACACAAGAAATGAGCATTGGGACAGGGTGTGAATAGCCTTATTGAGCTCCTTGTAGTCTGTAGATATTTGGTGTCCAAGGGTTGTTTAAAATTTTCAACAAAGACTCTTTTAGTCCTAGCCCATGCTTCCTCAGTTATTTCAAAATCTTAGTAGTCTCTCTATCAGTATAATTAAAATCGGTTGCATGTGCCAAATAGGCACATCCACAGTTCTTTTTCAGACACAGTTCTTAAATTTCTGTATTTGCTTTGTCATCCTGATCTCTCTCTGGAGATCTGCAATTGCACATGCCTTGATTTTATTGGACTTCAGTGGGAAACCACAGTTTTAGCACCTTTTTCCTGAGTTATTGTGTCTAATTGAGAGAATCTCCTTGGTGGAACACTTTAATAGGATTTTGTTGATATTGTTTGAGATGACTTAATTCACTCACAGGTGTTAACTCTCCATATAATGGCTCTTTTTTTATTTGTTATTAAAAATGTTTTTTTTAACGTTTATTTATTGAGAGAGAGAGAGAGAGAGAGAGAGAGAGAGAGAGCATGAGCACAGGAGGGGCAGAGAGAGGAGGAGACAGAATCTGAAGCAGGCTCCAAGCTCTGAGCTATCAGCACAGAGCCCAATGCGGGGCTCGAACTCACAAACCACGAGATCACGACCTGAGTTGAAGGCGGACACTTAACTGCCTGAGCCACCCAGGCACCCCTCCATACAATGGCTCTTGATTTGACTCTTTCTTTAAGCCCAATTTTAATCAAGTTTTGTATCTCAAATGTTTCTTTACTGTTGGAGTTGGGAAGCAGTTGCCTCTTCCAATCTGCTACAGTTTGCAAACAAACAAGTGTCAAATCTTTTATGAGCTAATTTCTTTGCCAAATGCAGCAATAAACACACACAATTCTTGTCCTTTTTTCAAATTCTGTATGCAAGTTCACTGAGTACATGATTGCCTCCTAACTTACTGTTGGCTACAGTTTTACCAAATGGTTTGCCACCAGATAACTTGAATTTCCATCTCTCCAGCCTCCAGTATCCATTTTCTCACTTCCCATTGCATGCTTTCTTTTAGCCAAGGCTATAGATTTAGATTATTGGTTAGCAATATCCCTTACCACTTCAGTTATCAATGTCTGTATCAGTCATAATAGATTATGTTACTGTAACAAACAATCCCTAGTCGCTGTGGCTTAAATTGATGAAGATTCATTTCTTGCTCTAGCAAAGTTCACTGTGGGTTGGGAACCTCTCCAAAAAATGTGTCTTCCATATGATGGTTTAGCATTTACCTCCATATCAACATTTGCTTCTCTGATTATTCCCAACAGTAGAACAACAGGGTGGATTGTTGAACCTCAGCAATTAAAAGCTTCCATGTGAATTAAAATATGTGACTTTTAATTTTTTTGACTAGAGTAAGCCTCACCTAACCTCAAGGAACTCAAGGAAAATCAATTCTCCAAGGCCTGAAAGAAAAAGAATTAGACAGCCCTGATATCCACCACAGATGTTAACTTTTTATTTTGTCTGGTAAGAACATTAAACACACGTATATACACACACACATACCATCCTGTCCTCTAATAATTCACCATCTTTTCCTTAAAGAAATCATTTTTTAACCATTAGGTACAAAATCACCTGTGGAAAACTCTGCACCACTTTTTTTTTTCTATGCTTAAGGACTGAAACCACATTTTTCAGAGTCCCTGACAGTGGGATTCTTTGTTATATTCTTTCAAGGACACATTCACATGTGATTTGGAAGGCAAAAGAAAAACAAAAGCAGTTACTGTGCCTATGTCTGGTGAGCAGAAGGTGGGCTTTGGTGAACAATGGTACGTTCTTGTGGCCTGCTGACAATCACTCACTTGATGCCCTAGACACCTGAGCTTGCTGGTGATAGCTTCCTGGGATTCCTATATGGTCAGTACCCTGGACATTTCTACATTTTTGAATGTAGCTTCTATCTCTGAGATGTATCCCTTCTTGCTTGAAATATCTACAGGGGCTTTTCTGACTGAAAAAGTGTATGATGGTAAGAAACACACCCTCACATATGGTGATCAGACCTGGTTATGTTTGAAGCAGTAATGACTTCATCTACTGGAGAAACACAGATATTGGCATATAGTGGCAAAACAGCTACTAAATTATCAGGTGTAGTTGTCTATTATAAAGTGCCTGTTGACGGCAAAGCTTTAGGGGGGCCAAGTGCTTGCTTCAATAGAGTATTATAATGGATATGAAGACCACGAGGACTATGGCATGGGATAACTACTTCTGACTGCATTGGAGAACATTTAAAAAGAAAAAGAAAAAAAACCTCAAAACTTAAATTTCTTGGCTCAAAGCATTGTCAGAAAACCAGAGAGCTTTTATGACTGCCTTAAAAGAACCTTTTGTCTCTTGTAGTCATAGCCATCATTAATGTATCAAAAACATAAGATTCAGAATTTGATACTGTAGATTGCAGAGTTAAAGCAAATTTGGATTCAGGGCTCACCAGATCTTTTTTAAAAGTTGGGGCATTGATTGGAAAGAATGGAATTCTAATAACTGAGATAGAGACATCTATGTGGAGTTTAGTGATCTGGTTTCTTTTTAAATTTTTTTTTTCAACGTTTATTTATTTTTGGGACAGAGAGAGACAGAGCATGAACGGGGGAGGGGCAGAGAGAGAGGGAGACACAGAATCGGAAACAGGCTCCAGGCTCTGAGCCATCAGCCCAGAGCCTGACGCGGGGCTCGAACTCACGGACCGCGAGATCGTGACCTGGCTGAAGTCGGACACTTAACCGACTGCGCCACCCAGGCGCCCCAGTGATCTGGTTTCTTGTCATAACCTCCATTGCTTGAGGTCTCTGTAAGGACCTCGGTTATAGTTATTTCACAGGGATGCTTATTCATCTCAAGACTCAAGACTCCTAACATCTTTTATTACTCCAGACCCATAACAAGAAATAGATCACCAAAGATTTCAGGGGATAGGTAAAAATGTCTGACGTTGCAGGAGAATTATAAGATTTTACCAATTTATTTCTGCCTATAGAAGGAATGCAGCCTTGCTGAAACTTGATTATATAGATAGCATTGCAAAAACACATTTTAAGACTTCTGACCCCCAGAAGTGTAATATAACAAATTTGTGTTAAGCCATTAAGTTTGTGGTAACTTTTACAGCAGTGGTAGGAAATGAATACAATGACCTACTCAAATCTTAAAAAAATTTTTTTTCAATGTTTATTTTTGAGAGAGAGAGAGAGCGTGCAGAGGAGGGGCAGAGAGAGAGGGAGACACAGAATCTGAAGCAGGCTCCAGGCTCTGAGCTGTCAGCACAGAGCCCGATGTGGGGCTCGAACCCACAAACCTGAGTTTGAGAGATCATGGCCTGAGCTGAAGTCAGACGCCTAACCGACTGAGCCACCCAGGCGCCCCCTAAGGTTTCTTTTTAATATGTATCATCAAAACAATTGTAGTTCTGGTGAACAGAGAAATAATTTGAATAGTCACAACATATCATTTAATTCCAAGATCTAAGCCAACTCTCAGAGAGGGCCCCTTGAATGAAGTGAAAAACATGTCCTTTTGAGGAAGGATCCTGAATGCACCTACAAGTATGTACTTTAAGTATTTATCCTAGCTTTTCTGTAAAGAGTTTATGAATGGAAAATGGGAATACCTAATCTTTTAAGGGTTTTTTGTACAGTGACTCTGAAGTGACACTAATCCCTGATGACCAAAAAGGTTACTGTGTTCTGTCAGAGTAAAGTTTATAGATGTCAGATGATAAATAATAGTTTTCACCTGAGTCTTATCAGAGTGGGTATTAGTGTATTAGTTTTCTATGCTGTGTAACAAATAACCACAAACTTAGTGGCTTAAAACAACACCCATTTATTAGCTCACAATTCTATAGATCAACTGTGTAAGCTTGGCTGGGATCTCAGTTTAGGGTTTTCCAAGGTCAAAGGTATCATGTGGGCTAGACTCTTATTTGAAGGCTCTATGGATAAACCCACTGCAAAGTTCATCAGATTGTTGGCACAATTCAGTTACTTATTCTTGTAGGACTGAGATTCCAGTTTCCTTGCTGACTGTTGACCAGAGAGGTTCTCCTCTGATCCTAGAGGTTGCCTGCATTCCTTTGCATGTGACCATCCCTTTCTATTTTCAAAGCCAGAAATGACATATCGACTTCTTTTCACACGTTGAATCTCTGACTTTTCCTTATGCTGCCAGCTGGACAAAGTGCTCTGCCTTTTAAGGGCTCATGTGATTAGATTAGGCTCAGCCAGATAATATTCTTGTTTTAAAACCAGCTCTGCCATATAACTAACATAACCATGAAGATGAGAACTCCTCAAATCCACAGGTTCTGGGGATTAGAGTGGGACATCTTTGGGGGACCATTTTTGAAATTCTGCCTACAATACTGGGCCAAGTGGATCTATGTATCCACTCAGCAATTACATTCTATTTTATAGTTGGAATAGATATTCTTGGCTACTGGAAGAATCCCAACAATGGGTATCTGACTTGTGCAAGAATTCTATTATCATAGGAAAGGTCAGTTAGAAGTCTTTGGGGATATGATAGAAAATAGTGCCAACCTCAGTCTCTGGTACCAGGTATAGAGCTTTTATTTTTATTACTTTTTGAAATTTTACCATATTTATTTTTAAAAATTTATTTATTTAAATTCAAGTTACTTAACATACAGTGTAGTATTAGTTTCAGGAGTAGAACCCAGTGATTCATTGTTTACATATAACACACAGTGCTCATCCCAATAAGTGCCCTCCTTAATGCTCATCACCCATTTAGCCCATTACCTCCCCCCTCCCCTCCAGCAAATCTCAGTTTGTTTTCTGTATTTAAGAGTCTTTTATGGTTTGCCTCCCTCTCTGTTTTTATCTTATTTTTCCTTCCCTTCCCCTATGTTCATCTTTTTGTTTCTTAAATTCCACATGTGAGTGAAATCATATGATATTTGTCTTTCTCTGACTGACTTATTTTGCTTAGCATAATAAACTCTAGTTCCAGCCATTGTTGCAAATGGCAAGATTTCATTCTTTTTGATTGCCGAGTAATACTCCGTTGTATATATACACCATATCTTCCTTATCCATTCATCAGTCGATGGGCATTTGGGCTCTTTCCATACTTTGGCTATTGTTGATAGTGCTGCTATAAAAATTAGGGTGCATGCATGTGCCCCTTTACATTAGGACTTTTGTATCCTTTGCATAAATACCTAGTAGTGCAATCGCTGGGTTATAAGGTAGTTCTATTTTTAATTTTTTCAAGAACCTCAAAAATTGTTTTCCAGAGTGGCTACACCAGTTTGCATTCCCACAAATGTGCAAAAGAGTTCCCCTTTTTCCATGTGCTCACCAACATCTGTTGTTTCCTGAGTTGTTTATCCATTCTGACATGTGAGGTGCTATTTCACTGTCTTTTTGATTTGTATTTCCTTGATGATGAGTGATGTTGAGTATCTTTTTATGTGTATGTTAGCCATCTGCATATCTTATTTAGAAAAGTGTCTATTCATGTCTTCTGCCCATGTCTTCACTGGATTATTTGTTTTTTGGGTGTTGAGTTTAGTAACTTCTTTATAGTTTTTGCATACTAGCCCTTTATCCAATATGTCATTTGTAAGTATCTTCACCCATTCTGTTGGTTGCATTTCAGTTTTGTTGATTGTTTACTTCACTGTGCAGAAGCTTTCTATCTTGATGAGGTCCCAATAGTTCACTTTTGCTTTTGTTTCCCTTGCATCCAGAGATGTGTCTAGTAAGAAGTTGCTGAGGCTCAGGTCAAAGAGGTTTTTGCCTGTTTTCTCCTCTAGGATTTTGATGGTTTCCAGTCTTACATTTAAGTCTTTCATCTATTTTGAGTTTATTTTTGTGTATGGTGTAAGAAAGTGGTCCAGGTTCATTCTTCTGCATGTTGCTGTCCAGTATTCCCAGCACCATTTGCTGAAGAGATTGTCTTTTTCCCATTGGATATTCTTTCCTTCTCTGTCAAAGATTAGTTGGCCATACATTTTTGGATCCATTTCCAGGTTTTCTATTCTGTTCCATTGATTTATGTGTCTGTTTTAGTGCTACTACCATACTGCCTTGATGATCACAGCTTTGTAATATAGCTTCAAGTCCTGAATTATGATGCCTCCAGCTTTGGTTCTTTTTTTCCACAATACTTTGGCTATTCAGGGTCTTTTCTGGTTCAATACAAATTTTAGGATTGTTTGTTCTAGTTCTGTGAATAATGCTGGTGTTATTTTGATAGGGATTGCATTGAATATGTAGATTGCTTTGGGTATTGACATTTTAACAATATTTGTTCTTCCAGTGCATGAACATGGAATGTTTTCCCATTTCTTTGTGTCCTCTTCAATTTCAATTTCTTTTATAAGCTTTCTATAGTGTTCAATGTATAGACTTTTTAGCTCTTTTGTTAGGTTTATTCCTAGGTATCTTATGGGTTTGGGTGCAATTATAAATGGGATCACTTCCTTGATTTCTCTTTTTGCTGCTTCATCATTGGTGTTTAGAAATATAGAATATATATTGGTGTGTAGAAATATAGAAACTGACTGGGTGTCTCAGTTGGTTAAGCCTCTGACTTTGGCTCGTGGTTCTCATGATGATCTCATGGTTTGTGGGTTCAAGCCCCACATCGGGTTCTGTGCTGACAACTCAGAGCCTGGAGTCTGCTTCAGATTCTGTGTGTCTTTCTCTCTCTCTGTCCTTCCCCACCTCTCACTCTGTCTCTCTCTCCCTCTCTCTCTCAAAAGTAAATAAAACAATTTTTTAAAAAAGAAATGCAACAGATTTCTGTACATTGATTTTATATCCTGTGGCTTTGCTGAATTCATGTATCAGTTCTTGGTATACAACTTTTAATCTGGGCTACCCTATATTCTTTAAATCAACAGAAAAGAACACAAGAAGTAGGTAATTATTTTGTGTGTTTTTTTTAATGTTTTGGGACAAAGTATAACTTTACTGTTTAAAAAATTTTTTTTTTATTTGAGAGAGAGAGAAAGTAGGGGAGAGGGGCAGAGGGAAAGAGAGAGAGAGAGAGAGAGAGAGAGAGAGAGAGAGAGAATTCCAAGCAGACTCCATGCTCAGCATAGCGACTGATGTGGAGCTTGATCCCATGGCCCTGGGATCATGACCTGAGCCAAAATCAAGAGTTGGACACTCAACTGACTGAGCCACCTAGGCACCCCTACCTTTAGTGTTTTACTCAAGTGTCATGTCAACTGTCAAAATTGAGTCTGCAGAGATCTTGAACATGTCAGTTTTTTACAGAGTATCATACTCTCCACTATGCTGATAATATGGTGTTGATGGACCACCATCAACTAGCAAATTCCTAGGTGTTTTTGCTAGACATATACATGCCAGAGGATGGAAGATAAACTTACTGTCCTGGTGAAGTTTCTAGGAATTCTGTGGTCTGGGGTTTATAGAGATCATGTCCTTCAAAGTGAAAGACACATTGCTGTATCTTGAGTCCTATTACTAAGAATGAGGCATGGCACTCAATGGGATATTTGAATTCTGGGCAACATATCTCTTATTTGAGTTTGCTGTTCTAACTTATTTATTAAATGATCCATAAGCATAGGCTGCTTTTCTACTTGGATCTTATGATCCAGATGGTCCAATAATACCCAAAGTATCTGGTAGGGACTTTGGCATGTACACACATATGTGTGCACACACGTATATACATTATGCTATATTATGTAGTGTTAAATATTATGCTGCATTATAATATGTAATGCTATATGTTATAATACATATAGCACTTATGGAAAACTATTTTTTATATATATAGATTTTATATATATTTATAATTTATTATATATATATATAAAATCAGGCTTGATTTCATTTTATTTTATTACATATATTAAAATCAGGCTTGAACAGGTACTAAAGGTAGGAATAAATTGTGGAAACAAATAGCTCAGACTCCCGGGGAGTTCCTTTTGACCAAGTAATGAAGGAGCAAAAACTGGCTTAAAAATATTCCATCTGATGCTGGTAGCAGCTACATCAATCTAGTCCCACTCATGGGTATACTGGAAAGACTGGAAAGAAAGAATGTTCTATTGTTTATTCATTTATTTGCCCACTGGAAGACAACACCTGGTGGGTTGGGGCGCTATCCTATCATATATAGTATATGCTTTAAACCAGTAAGTTACAGCAGGTGCTATTTCTTCCATTTTCTCCCATTATCCCATAGTCCATCAAGGGGAAGAAGTGGCCTGGCTCCTCTCTCTATTGTATGTAGTAATATATGTTTTGCTTCCCATTTCTGCAACTTTGGGCTCTGTTGATTTAGAAGTCTTAAAAGTTTAGTTTCTAATGCAGTTTTATTTCCACCACTGGGCAAAAAATCGTTTGATTAAGCTAGAAGTTGAAAATGCCACTTGGTTACTTTGTATTCATCATGTCACTGAAACAACAGGCAAAGGAGTTGTTGATTCTGATTTTGAAGGGGAAATAGAATTGTTGCTATCCAATGTGAGTAAGAAGGAGTGTATCAGGAATCTTAGATTCTCTAGGGCATCTCTATGCCCAATCGTTAAAGTTAATAATAGAATAGAGCAGCCCAGAATTCCCAAAGCTCAGAGTCTTTGGGAATGAAACTTTGAATTATCTTATTAGATCATAAAAACATTTCTAGCTGAAGAACTGGCTGAGGGCAATGGGGACAGTGGAATGGATAATGGAAGAAGTTATAGATATCTACGATGGACCAGTTGTAGAAATATGGATTGTAATAGTTGTGCATATTTTCTTCTGAAACACCTCCAAAATTCCTTCCATATCAGTTTAATTTTACAGATAAGGAAACCAAGGAAACTTGCAAGTTAAGTAACTTGCCTAATCCACACAGATGTCACATGGCAGGGCCAAACTCAAACTAGATCTGTCAGAATTCAAAGCCCATGTTTCTTCAATTATACTCCAAAGAAGGCAAGACAGGAATGCAACTTAAAAGAAGATAGCTCAACGCTTGACATAAGGAAATGGTGGTATAAGGAAAATGGTTCATGTAGTATTTCATTTACCTGGAAAAACAAAATAAAATTAAGTAGGATAAATTTGCCATAATTTCAAGCCCTGTGGCCAGGAGCATAGAAAGAACACATGGAAAGTGACTCTAGCTGAGGGGGCTTCTAGCATGAAGGGCTAGTGCACTGCCTCTACCTCCTCCCCCCAGAAAACCATTTTTTGTGCACGTGGTTCTCAGGGAAGTAATTCCAGCATTGAGCCCACGAAGAAACAAATCCATGTGTACTTCATGCCCTTTCAATTCTCAAGTGCTGTGTCATGCCACATGAGTGGGAGGCTAAATGCTTACTTAGGACATTGTGGGATGGCTTCAAGGGAGACTATTAGGCACAATTCTGAATTTTCTTCAATATGGGATGGGACTTAGCAGGATCCAAGACCACAAAGAGCATTTTTGGGTCTCAGCCTACTATTGTTTGGAATCCACGGCTGTTCCTGGTGTTCTGGAGGAGCTGGAGGGTACATCTGGAGGGTTGCCTTGCTGCTCAAGAAAACTGTCATTTCATCTTCATAATGTGCTGCACAAAAATTTCCCAAGCCTGTGAATGGAGGGTCAGTTCCAAAGTGGGACAGCATAAATCTTTGAGCCCTTTTAAAAAGCAGAGCATTCAGAGTGGAGGAACAGAAAAATTGTAAAATCAGGGGAAGTCCTCACCAAAAACCTCTTTCATAACGGGATATGCTGGGTAGTAATGGTACTGAGGTGCCCTTGTCCAACTCCTGATGCTCTGTGCAAGGCCATGTTCTGCTAGGCACTGGGAGAACTGGTCTCACACAAGTGTAAAGGAAATGTTCTGGGCTACAAGAGCAGCACTACTGCCGTCTCCAGCTCCTTCCCTTTGGGGTTGGTCCTTCAGCTCCTTCTTTTTGGGGTTTGCCCTTACAAATTGCCTGTGGGTTTTCATTTGGGCTAGAGAGTTGCCACCACTACATATAGCCCTGGAGGGTAGAGTTCCTAACAGAGTACTCTCAGACCAGCTGCATCTGTATCACCCAGAGTGGCACTAAAAATGCAGGTTTCCTCATATTGAATCTGGACTCCCTTGACATCTGTATTTAGAGAAGGTTCTTACACATTAAAGTTGAGGCCCACTTCTTCAGGGACTTTTCCTTTTTACATGATAGTAAAAGTTAACATTTAATGAATGCTTATTATATACCAAGCATCATACTAAGAGCTTATCTGTCTTATTTAATGTTAACACTGTTTATCAAGGTGAGACTTATCACCTCCAGAATTTTTGCAGAAGCCAAACCCGAGGCACAGGGAAAATAAATCATTTGTTCCAGGTCACATAGTCATTTATGGAGTCAGGATTTGAATCCAGGTAATCTAATACAGAAAGCATGTTCTTAGTCACTATGCTACACCCTAGGAATTTATCCTTCGTTTTCTTACTTTGACTAAGACAAAGTGGATTTTTTAAAGATGAACTTTCCTAATAAATGAAAGGAAATTGTGTTTCAGAGAAGAATTTCTTTATCCCTACATCACAAGACTGTCCAGGTATAGTTGGTTGGGTTGGCACAGCCTCCCCGCCACCAAGTCCTCATCTCCTTCCTGTCCTTAACTCGTGAGGAGGCGTGTTGCCCCCTCTGCTTCAATCTACTAACTTTACTTCCTGCTCTCCTGCAGGAACCCTGGCTCCAGGTGGGCAGGTCTGTGTACCTCCTCATGCCTGCATCTTGGCCCATTGTGGTTTATTTGGTCTTCCCACCTAGTGAAGGACAAATTTATCCTCATACAACCTCTAAAGACCAGTCGATCACATCCTCCTTCCTCAGAGAAGCTACCAGGAAGCCCACAAAGGTCCTTCCTCCCACAGGCTTTCAGCCTACTTTTCAGCCCTGGACTAGTTTTCTGGGTTCTTCTTTTCTTTCCTGTAGTAGGAGGCAGTGCTTAGCTACTTATCTTCTTAGAGCTTCTCTAACTGGAGGGATTCTGTTCCTTTCATGCCAAGTGGAGCATGGGACCTAGTTTCCTCATTGTCCTAAAGGCAGCCACACAGCCCTGTGAATGGTTTCAGTACCATTTGTAATGCAAGCATGGCACATTGTGCAGTTTGATGAAACTTACTTTGTGTTGTTGTGCCTGGTGCACAGTTCTTAATTCTCTTCCTGAGATGGGCTTTCTGCTCCCTATGTTTCCTCTGAGGGTGAAGCTTCTCTTTTCCTCTTGTCAACCCCAAGAAGTGAACATAACACAGACCCCTTGCCAGTACAGTGCTCTGTGTCCCAACTGGGGCATTTGCATTCCAACTGCTTTAACTCGTGTCACCAAGCCTATGTCCTGCCCTGGAAGAGCTGCTTTGGGACACTTCCTCTCAGAAGTCTTCCCTGCCCATTTCTTCCTGAGGTGAGCTCCTCAATTCTTAGGTCATGTATGGGAGAACAGCTGTACTCGTACTTTATAATAACCGTTACTGTGAGTGTGAGTGCTTCACTTTCATATTGTGATACATAACCATTAAAATTCTGTAAAATTAAATAACAAATTTAATTAAAAACAATTAATTAAATTAAAATGAAATAAAATTAAATAAATTAAATTTTGTAAAATTAAAATCCTGACTACTCCCTTGAAAGGCATCCAAGGACAGTAGGCAAGAGAGAAGGTTGATGAGGCCACATCAAGGCTCATGTTCTAGCCATCATCTCCTTTGACCATGAGAGAGGAACTTAATACCATTTGTTGAAGACACTGACTTTTTCCCATTGGATATTCTTTCCTGCTTTGTTGAAGATTAATTGACCATATAGATGTGGGTTCATTTTCTGTGTTTTCTATTCTGATCCAATGATCTATGTGTCTTTTTTCATGCCAGTAGCATACTGTGTTGATCATTAGAGCTTTGTAATATAACCTGAATTCCATAATTGTGATGCCTCCAGCTTTGCTTTTCTTTTTCAAGAATACTTTGGCTATTCAGAGTCTTTTGTGGTTCCATACAAATTTTAAGATAGTTTGTTCTAGCTCTGTGAAAACTACTGATGTTATTTTGATGGGAATTGTAGTAAATGTGTAGACTGCTTGGGATAGTATAGACATTTTAACTATCTGTTCTTCCAATCCATAAGCATGAAATGTCTTTCCATTTCTTTGAATCATCTTCAGTTTCTTTCATCAGTGTTTTATAGTTTTCAGAGTACAGGTCTTTCATCTTTTTGATTAGGTTTATTCCTAGGTATCTTACTGTTTTTGGTGCAATTGTAAATGGAATTGATTCCTTAATTTCTTTCTGCTGCTTCATTATTAGTTTATAAAAATGCAACATATTTCTGTACATTGATTTTATATCCTGGGATTATTGAATTTGCATATCAGTCCATCAATTGATGTGTTCATAAACAAGATACATGTGTGTATACACACACACACATACACACACACATATATTCACATATCAGTCCATTGACTGATGACAGATGAATGGATAAAGATGTGTGTGTATATTATAATAATATGGAATATGATATACTATTAATATAATATATAACATATAATATATATTAAGATAATATATAATATATATTAATATGATATATAATACACACAATGGAATATTACTCAGCCATATAAAGAATGAAATCTTGCCATTTGCAAAACATGGCTAGAGCTAGAGATGATTGTGCTAAGCAAAATAAGTCAGAGAAAGGCAAATACCATATGATTACACTCATATATGGAATTTAAGAAACAAAGCAAATGAGCAAAGGGAAGAAAGAGAGAGAGACAAACCATAAAACAGACTTTTTTTTCAAATTGGTCATACATTCTTATACAATAGTACATTGTTTTATTTTTTTTTATATATTAAACACAATTTATTGTCAGATTGGCTTCCATACAACACCCAGTGCTCATCCACACAGGTGCCCTCCTCAGTGTCCATCACCCACTTTCCCATCTCCCCCATCCCCATCAACCCTCAGTTTGTTCTCAGTATTTAAGAATCTCTTATGGTTTGCTTCCTTCCCTCTCTGTAACTTTTTTCCCTCCTTCACCTCCCCCATGGTCTTCCGTTAAGTTTCTCAGGATCCACATATGAGTGAAAACATATGGTATCTGTGTTTCTATGCCTGAAACACAGGCATAGAATTATTTCACTTAGTATAATACTCTCCAGTTCCATCCATGTTGCTATAAATGGCCAGATTTCATTCTTTCTCATTGCCAAGTAGCATTCCATTGTATATATAAACCACATCTTCTTTAGCCATTCGTCAGTTGATGGATACTTAGGCTCTTTCCATAATTTGGTTATTGTTGAAAGTGCTGCTATAAACGTTGGGTTACATGTGCCCCTATGCATCAGCACTCCTGTATCCCTTGGGTAAATTCCTAGCAGTGCTATTGCTGGGTCATAGTGAGGACCCTCCACACTGTTTTACAGAGCGGCTGCACCAGTTTGCATTCCCACCAACAGTGCAAGAGGGTTCCTGTTTCTCCACATCCTCTCCAGCATCTATGGTCTCCTGATTTGTTCATTTTAGCCACTCTGACTGGTGTGAGGTCATATCTCAATGTGGTTTTGATTTGTATTTCTATGATGAGGAGTGACGTTGAGCATCTTTTCATGTGCCTATTGGCCATCTGGATGTCTTCTTTGGAAAAGTGTCTGTTCATGTCTTTTGCCCATTTCTTCACTGCATTATTTGTTTTTCACGTGTGGAGTTTGGTGAGTTCTTTATAGATTTTGGATACTAGCCCTTTGTCTGATACATCATTTGCAAATATCTTTTCCCATTCCGCCAGTTGCCTTTTAGTTTTGTTGACTGTTTCCCTTGCAGTGCAGAAGCTTTTTATCTCGAGGAGGTCCCAATAGTTCATTTTTGCTTTTAATTCCCTTGCCTTTGGAGATGTGTCGAGTAAGAAATTGCTGCGGCTGAGGTCAGAGAGGTTTTTCTTGCTTTCTCCTCTGGGTTTTGATGGTTTCCTGTCTCACATTCAGGTCCTTGATCCATTTTGAGTTTGTTTTTATGAATGGTGTAAGAAAGTGGTCTACTTTCATTCTTCTGCATGTTGCTATCCAGTTCTCCCAGCACCATTTGTTAAAGAGACTGTCTTTTTTCTATTGGATGTTCTTTCCTGCTTTTCAAAGGTTAGTTGGCCATGCATTTGTGGGTCCAATACTGGGATCTCTATTGTATTCCATTGGTCTATGTGTCTGTTTTTGTGCCAATACCATTCTGTCTTGATGATTACAGCTTTGTAGTAGAGGCTAAAGTCTGGGATTTTGATGCCTCCCGCTTTGGTTTTCTTCTTCAATATTACTTTGGCTATTCAGGGTCTTTTGTGGTTCCATACAAATTTTAGGATTGCTTGTTGTAGCATTGAGAAGAATGCTGGTGCAATTTTGATTGGGATTGCATTGAATGTGTAGATTGCATTGGGTAGTATTGACATTTTGACAATATTTATTCTTCCAATCCATGAGCATGGAATGTTTTTCCATTTTTTTTGTATCTTCTTCAATTTCATTCATCAGCTTTCTATAGTTTTCGGCATACAGATCTTTTACATCCTTGGTTAGGTTTATTTCTAGGTATTTTATGATTATTGGTGCAATTGTGAATGGGATCAGTTTCTTTATGTGTCTTTCTGTTGCTTCATTATTGGTGTATAAAAATGCAACTGATTTCTGTACTTTAATTTTGTATCCTGTGACTTTGCTGAATTCATGTATCAGTTCTAGCAGACTTTTTGTGGAATCTGT
This sequence comes from Prionailurus viverrinus, assembly GCF_022837055.1. Classification (NCBI taxonomy): domain Eukaryota; kingdom Metazoa; phylum Chordata; class Mammalia; order Carnivora; family Felidae; genus Prionailurus; species Prionailurus viverrinus. The sequence continues at coordinate 115,347,490 of NC_062563.1, forward strand.
TGGGTTTTCCATGTCATCTGCAAAAAGTGAAAGCTTGACTTCATCTTTGCCAATTTTGATGTCTTTTATTTCATGCAGTTGTCTGATTGCTGATGCTAGAGCTTCCAACACTATGTTAAACAACAGCGGTGAGAGTGGACATCCCTGTCATGTTTCTGATCTGAGGAGGAAAGCTCTCAGTTTTTCCCCATTGAGGATGATATTAGCTGTGGGCTTTCATAAATGCCTTTTATGATGTTTAAGTATGTTTCTTCTATCCCAACTTTCTTGAGGGCTTTTATTAAGAAAGGATGCTAAATTTTGTCAAATGCTTTTCTGCATTGATTTAGAGAATCATATGATTCTTTTCTTTATTAATGTGATATATCACATTGATTGATTTGTGAATAGTGAACCAGCCCTGCAGCCCAGGAATGAATCCCATTTGATCATGGTGAATAATTATTTTTATACGCTGTTGAATTTGATTTGCTAGTATCTTGGTGACAATTTTTGCATCCATATTCATCAGGGATATTGGCCTGTAGTTCTCTTTTATTGCTGGGTCTCTGTCTGGTTTGGGAATCAAAGTAATACTGGCTTCATAGAATGAGTCTGGAAGTTTTCCTTCCCTTCCTATTTCTTGGAACAGCTTGAGAAGGATAGGTATTATCTCTACTTTAAATGTCTGGTAGAATTCCCCAGGGAAGCCATTGGTCCTGGACTCTTATTTGCTGGGAGATTTTTGATAACTGATTCAATTTCTTCACTAGTCTGTTGTCTGCAGACAACAGTCTGCACATGGAACATTCTCCAAGATAGATCACATACTGGGTCACAAAACAGCCCTTAATAAGTATTAAAGAATTGAGATCATACCATGCACACCTTCAGACCACAATGCTATGAAACTTGAAATCAAATTTTCTATTTGATTCAAATTTCCTGTTTCTTCCCGTTTGAGTTTTGGAAGTGTGTAGGTGTTTAGGGATTTTTCCATTTCTTCCAGGTTGTCCAGTTTGTTGGCATATAATTTTTCACAGTATTCCCTGATAATTTCTTGTATTTCTGAGGGATTGGTTGTAATAATTCCATTTTAATTCATGATTTTATCTATTTGGGTCATCTCCCTTTTCTTTTTGAGAAGAATGGCTAGAGGTTTATCAATTTTGTTTATTTTTTCAAAAACCAACTCTTGGTTTCATTGATCTTCTCTACAGTTTTTTTAGATTCTATATTGTTTAATTTTCCTCTGATCTTTATTCTCTTCTTCTGCTGCGTTGGGGTGTCTTTGCTGTTCTGCTTCTAGTTTCTTTAGGTGTGATTTTAGATTTTGTATTTGGGATTTTTCTTGTTTCTTGAGATAGGCCTGGAATGCAGTGTATTTTCCTCTCAGGACTGCCTTCTCTGTATCCCAAAGCATTTGGATTGTTGTATTTTCATTTTCATTTGTTTCCATATAAATTTTAATTTCTTCTCTAATTGCCTGGTTGACCCATTCATTCCTTAGTAGGGTGTTCTTTAACCTCCATGCTTTTGGAGGTTTTCTAGACTTTTTCCTGTGGTTGATTTCAAGCTTCATAGCATTGTGGTCTGAAAGTGTGCATGGTAAGATCTCAATTCTTTTATACTTTTTAAGGGCTGTTTTGTGACCCAGTATGTGATCTATCTTGGAGAATGTTCCATGTGCACTCCATGAGCAGAAGAAAGTATATTCTGTTGCTTTGGGATGCAGAATTCTAAATATATCTGTCAAGTCCATCTGATCCAATGTATCATTGAGGGCCCTTGTTTCTGTATTGATTCTCTGTCTAGATGAACTATCCAGTGTTGTAGTGGAGTATTTAAGTCCCCTGCAGGGGCGCTTCAGTGGCTCAGTCTGTTGAGCATCCTACTTTGGCTCAGGTCATGATCTCGTGGTCTGTGGGTTTGAGCCCCGTGTCAGGCTCTTTGCGGACAGCTCAGAGCTTGGAGCCTACTTCGGATTCCATGTCTCCCTCTTTCTCTGCCCCTCCCTGCTCATGCTCTCTCTCTCTCTGTCAAAAGTAAATAAACATTAAAAAAAAAGCCCCCTGCAATTACCACATTCTTATCAATGAGGTTATGTTTGTGATTAATTGTTTTATATATTTGGGGGCTCCCCCGTATTCAGTGCATAGACATTTATATTGTTAGCTCTTCCTGATGGATAGGCCTTGTAATTATTATATAATGTCCTTCTTTGTCTCTTGTTAACAGCCTTTAATTTAAAGTCTAGTTTGTCTGATATAAGTATGGCTACTCCAGCTTTCTTTGACTTCCAGTAGCATGATAGATAATTCTCCATCCCCTCACTTTCAATATGAGGTGTCCTCAGGTCTAAAATGAGTCTCTTGTGGACAGCAAATAGATGAGTCTTGTTTTTTTAATCCATTCTTATACCCTATGTCTTTTGATTGAAGCATTTAGTCCATTTACATTCAGTGTTTTTTTTAATAAATATTTTTATTGTTTTTATTTATTTTTGAAGGAGAGAGACAGAGCATGAGTGGGGGAGGAGCAGAGAAAGAGGGAGACACAGAATACGAAGCAGGCTCCAGGCTCTGAGCTGTCAGCACAGAGCCCGATGCAGGGCTTGAACTCATGAACTGTGAGATCATGACCTGAGCCAAAGTTCGATGCTTAACGGACTGAGCCACCAAGGCGCCCCACATTCAGTGTTCTTATTGAAATATGTGGTTAGAAGGTGAGTCAAGATGGCGGCGTAGGAGGACGCTGGGCTCACCGCGCGTCCTGCTGATCACTTAGATTCCACCTACACCTGCCTAAATAACCCAGAAAATCACCAGAGGATTAGCAGAATGGAGTCGCTGGAGCCAAGCGCAGACGAGAGGCCCACGGAAGAGGGTAGGAAGGGCGGAGAGGCGGTGCGTGCTCCACGGACTGGTGGGAGGGAGCCGGGGCAGAGGGGCGGCTTGCCGGCCAAGCAGAGCCTCCGAGTCTGGCTGGAAAAGCGGAGGGGCCGGGCGGACTGTGTTCCGACAGCAAGCGCGACTTAGCGTCTGGGAGGACATAAGTTAGCAGCTCTGCTCAGAAAGCGGGAAGGCTGGAGGACAAAGGGAGGGAGAGCTGCTGAGCCCCCGGACGACAGAGCTCAGTTTGGCGGGGAACAAAGGCGCTCGCCAGCGCCATCTCCCCTGCCCATCCCCCAGCCAAAATCCCAAAGGGAACCAGTTGCTGCCAGGGAACTTGCTCGCTCCGCACAAACACCCAACTCTGTGCTTCTGCGGAGCCAAACCTCCGGCAGCAGATCTGACTCCCTCCCGCTGCCACAGGGCCCCTCCTGAAGTGGATCACCTAAGGAGAAGCGAGCTAAGCCTGCCCCTCCTGCCCCCGGGCACCTTGCCTACCCACCCCGGCTAATACGCCACATCCCCAGCATCACAAGCCTGGCAGTGTGCAAGTAGCCCAGACGGGCCACGCCACCCCACAGTGAATCCTGCCCCTAGGAGAGGGGAAGAGAAGGCACACACCAGTCTGACTGTGGCCCCAGCGGTGGGCTGGGGGCAGACATCAGGTCTGACTGCGGCCCCACCCACCAACTCCAGTTATACACCACAGCACAGGGGAAGTGTCCTGCAGGTCCTCACCACTCCAGGGACTATCCAAAATGACCAAGCGGAAGAATTCCCCTCAGAAGAATCTCCAGGAAATAACAGCTAATGAGCTGATCAAAAAGGACTTAAATATGGCACAAAAACAGACACATAGACCAATGGAATAGAATAGAAACCCCAGAACTAGACCCACAAACATATGGCCAACTCATCTTTGACAAAGCAGGAAAGAACATCCAATGGAAAAAAGACAGCCTCTTTAACAAATGGTGCTGGGAGAACTGGACAGCAACATGCAGAAGGTTGAAACTAGACCACTTTCTCACACCATTCACAAAAATAAACTCAAAATGGATAAAGGACCTAAATGTGAGACAGGAAACCATCAAAACCTTAGAGGAGAAAGCAGGAAAAGACCTCTCTGACCTCAGCCGTAGCAATCTTTTACTCGACACATCCCCAAAGGCAAGGGAATTAAAAGCAAAAGTGAATTACTGGGACCTTATGAAGATAAAAAGCTTCTGCACAGCAAAGGAAACAACCAACAAAACTAAAAGGCAACCAACGGAATGGGAAAAGATATTCGCAAATGACATATCGGACAAAGGGCTAGTATCCAAAATCTATAAAGAGCTCACCAAACTCCACACCCAAAAAACAAATAACCCAGTGAAGAAATGGGCAGAAAACATGAATAGACACTTCTCTAAAGAAGACATCCGGATGGCCAACAGGCACATGAAAAGATGTTCAGCGTCGCTCCTTATCAGGGAAATACAAATCAAAACCACACTCAGGTATCACCTCACGCCAGTCAGAGTGGCCAAAATGAACAAATCAGGAGACTATAGATGCTGGAGAGGATGTGGAGAAACGGGAACCCTCTTGCACTGTTGGTGGGAATGCAAATTGGTGCAGCCGCTCTGGAAAGCAGTGTGGAGGTTCCTCAGAAAATTAAAAATAGACCTACCCTATGACCCAGCAATAGCACTGCTAGGAATTTATCCAAGGGATACAGGAGTACTGATGCATAGGGCCACTTGTACCCCAATGTTCATAGCAGCACTCTCAACAATAGCCAAATTATGGAAACAGCCTAAATGTCCATCAACTGATGAATGGATAAAGAAATTGTGGTTTATATACACAATGGAATATTACGTGGCAATGAGAAAAAATGAAATATGGCCTTTTGTAGCAATGTCGATGGAACTGGAGAGTGTGATGCTAAGTGAAATAAGCCATACAGAGAAAGACAGATACCATATGGTTTCACTCTTATGTGGATCCTGAGAAACTTAACAGGAACCCATGGGGGAGGGGAAGGAAAAAAAAAAGAGGTTAGAGTGCGAGAGAGCCAAAGCATAAGAGACTGTTAAAAACTGAGAACAAACTGAGGGTTGATGGGGGGTGGGAGGGAGGAGAGGGTGGGTGATGGGTATTGAGGAGGGCACCTTTTGGGATGAGCACTGAGTGTTGTATGGAAACCAGTTTGTCAATAAATTTCATATAAAAAAACCAAAAAAAACAAACAAAAAAAGAAAGATATGTGGTTAGATTCATTGTGATATCTGTAGATTTCATGCTTGTAGTGATACTTTGTGGTCCTTGCAACATTTCACTCACAGAGTCCCCCTTAGGATCTCTTGTAGGGCTGGTTTAGTGGTGATGAATTCCTTCAGTTTTTGTTTGTTTGGGAAAACCTATATCTCTCCTTCTATTCTGAATGACAGACTTGCTGGATAAAGGATTCTTAGCTGCATATTTTTCCTGTTCATCACATTGAAGATTTCCTGCCATTCCTTTCTGGCCTGCCAAGTTTCAGTAGGTAGGTCTGCTACTACTCTTAAGGGTCTACCTTTTTAAGTTAGGGCCTGTTTACCCCTAGCTGCTTTCAGAATTTTCTCTTTATCCTTGTATTTTGCCAGTTTCACTATGATATGTCGTGCAGAAGATCGATTCAAGTTACGTATGAAGGGAGTTCTCTGTACCTTTTGGATTTCAATGCCTTTTTCCTTCCCCAGATCAGGGAAGTTGTCAGCTATGATTTGCTCAAGTATACCTTCAGCCCCTTTCTCTCTCTCTTCTTCTGGAATTCCTATGATATGGGTATTGTTGCGTTTCATTGCATCACTTAGTTTTCCAATTCTCCCCTCATACTCCTGGATTCTTTTTATCTTTTTCTCAGCTTCCTCTCTTTTCCATAATTTTATGTTCTAATTCACCTATTCTCTCCTCTGCCTCTTCAATCTGTGCTATGGCCACCTCCATTTTATTTTGCACCTCATTTATAGCATTTTATTAAATTCATCATGACTTTTTTATTCCCTTGATCTCTGTAGCAATAGATTCTCTGCTGTCCTCTATGCTTTTTTTCAAGCCCAGCAATTGATTTTATGACTATTATTCTAAATTCGTGTTCAGTTATATTGCTTAAATCAGTTTGGATCAATTTGTTAGCTGTTGCTACTTCCTGGAATTTCTTTTGAGGAGAATTCTTTCATTTCATCATTTTGGCTAGTTTTCTGTCCCTTATGCATTTTAAAAGCTTGTGTGCTCTGCACCTGTGAGCACTGCTATATTAGAGGAAGGTCATACACTTTCCAGTGTCTGGCCCTTCAGGAGGTGTTTTTTGGGAGATTGTTACTTGCTCTCTGTTGTTGTGACTTTGGTTATTTTATTACCCTACACGTAGTGGTATTTTGGACCCTCCACAAGGTGTTCTTTGATTTATTCCTTGGAGTAAAGGAAAGGAAAACAGACAAACAGGAGACAAAAACATGCAAACACCCAAACAACACAAATAAACAATAACAAAAAACTAAAGACTAAAAACAACCCCCAAACACTGACTACATGTAAAGAAGAGGGTGGAGGCGGTGCTGATGGAAGAGCACATACAAAGACAGAAATGACAGGAATGGGCAGCAGGGGGAGAAAAAATAAACATTGACTTTGCAGGGAGACTAAAAGGCTTAATCCAGAGAGAGAGAGAGAGAAAGGAAAATAAAGAAGGAGGAGGGGAAAACGAAATAAAGATAAAGTTCCCCAGACAGAGAATCTATATGACTTGATTATTCCAGAGAGAAAGGAGTGTAAAGAAGGAGATGTAGAACATGTATCAAAACAATGGGTTAAATATGTCTGTTTAGACAAACCAATAACCATTGTAACCAGCCTAGGGGAGGGAATAGATAGGAGGAGAAAAGGGGTGGGGCGGAGAATATATCTTTATATCCAGAATTGACCTAGAGTTAATCCAGGCAATGCTGCAGTGCTGGTCGGGAGGAGCTTTCTGCAGGGTCTGTGTTGCTCCGGGGATACGCAGTTACCCAGTACAAAGGGGCGCGGTTTGGTGTAGTCTGGACTCACCTCCACTATGGGCCCCGGGAGTGATCCCTGAAGCTCCGCCTTGGTGTGGCAGGGGCAGGAGATGGTGATCCCTCAGTCTCTTCGCCACAGAGCCAGATCAGGTGGACTCCGTTTGAGTCTTCCTCACTGTACTATGGGCGCAAGCGGAGCGGTCCTTCTCTCTCCGCCAACTCCCCTGACCCTGCGCTTGGGTTTCAAAGTCCTGCTCCATGTGCTCTGGCGCTGGGAAAGCGCCTCTCAGTGTGGCCCGATTTGTGGTCCCAGCTGGCTTTGTCTGTGCCACTGCACTTCATGGAGGACAGCCTTTTCCTACTGTGGACTGAGCCACTGCCCTTGCCGCCTGAGCCCCTGGGGTGGTGGTCGCAGGCTGGCTTTGTCTTTTTCCACAGCACCCCAGGGAGACGGCCACCTTTTCTTCCTGCAGACTGCGCCCTCAGTCCAGCCACTGCCACTGGGGGAGGCGGACGCAGGCAGGCTTTGTACTATCGCACAGCCCTCCAGGAGGGAACTACTTTCTCCAACTTCGGACTGAGTCCCTGAGGTACCACCACACCCAGGGATGGCTACCCCCATCCCCTGCCCGCCCTCCCTTGCCGATGCGCGAACAGGGAGCAGGCCCAGTCCGAAGAAAGCCCTGCAGTTAGAGATCGGATCCCTCTCAGTCTCAGTCCGAGGTCTTTCTCCTGTCCAGATACGGTCCTACACTTCCCTAGCCACTCTTTCTCTTCCCTTTGTCTCTCCGCAGAAGGGGGGGGGGGGTCCCTCCTCTCCGTGCCCATGCAGCTTTTTTTTTTTTTTATCTCCCCCAGTTCGTAATCACCCACCCATCTTTTTTCCAGCTTTCCCATTTTCTTCCTGGTAGATTCAGTCTCTTTTCCTCCCAGGCTCTGTTGTTCAAAATCCTTTGGCTTCTGCACTTCTTTGTTTGAGAGACGTGGGAAGTATGGTTCCCACTACTTGTCGGCCATGTTGGCCTCCTCTGCCTCAGGTGCCGTCTGACTCTGCTCCGCCATTTTTTGTTGTCCCTCTGCCTCTAAGCCCACGCGAAGATCGCAGGGCACTGGGGAGCAGTTGACGATCCTCGGGCTGACAGAGCTCCCTCCGGAAGACGCGGCATGACAGGTGCTAGGGCAAGGGGCGGCCTGCGTGTGGGCCGCCGGAGCGTGGTGGGGGATGGGGGGGGCGGTGCTGGGACAGCAGACTCTTAACTACAGAGAAAAAACTGATGGTTACCAGAGGAGAGATGGTAAAAAAAAAAAAAAAAAAAAAAAAAAAAAAAAAAAAAGGAGAAAATGAGGAACTTAATAGATATTTCTTAAGTCAGGAAAACGGGGAAATGTGTTCTTGTTCTGACGTTGGAGGTTAGTCAGTGATGTGAGGCAGAGATCCCAGGGAAGATGGAGTGGTCCTTTGGAGCACTAGAGTGTGGGGGCTGAAGAGTGGACTCTGGAGTCAAGCAAGTTAGTTTTGAATCTGGCTGTCTGACGTACCAAGTGTGGAAACTTAATATGGGCAAATTAATGAATTGTTGTGTCTCAGTGTGCTTATCTGCTGTTGAAAGATACTAATTATACCTACTTTGTAGGGTTGTTAAGACAAATGAGCTAATGTAAGTGAAGGGCAAAGAGCAGTGCTTGGCATACAAAAAGTGCTATATAGGTGTTAGCTACCTGAAAGCCATATGATGGGACAGGGACATGGAGAGAGATGCAGATGTATCTGGGGAAGAAGACAGGACTGTAAAGGTGGAGGGACTTTCAGGAAGATCAGAGGAAGCATCTGCTCAGCTGCTAGTGCAGAAGTTTAGGAAAGGGTGCTTGGAACAGGGAGGAAATGCCTATCTGGAGGAAGCAAGGGCCAGGGACTCCCACAAAAGGAACAAAGAGACAGAGAAGCCAAGTGGTACACCTGCCTAACCTGGAGGTGTATGGGGAGACCCAACAAAGGGAGAAAGGAGGTGTCGAGGATCTCTCCAGACCTCGCAGTGGAGCCTGGGATTTGGGTGATGGAGACCTCGGAGCCCAGGACGTTGTGCCAGCCGTGCCAAGTTTCAGTCAGGTTTCTGTTACTTTAGGATGAAGTGACTATGTTCAATAACTTCTGTAGCATTTAGGAAGATATTTAAAATTTCCCTTTTCCTTAGCAAATAAAAAAATTACAGTCTGGTCTCAGCCAAAGTTAAAATTGCAAGAAGCCATTTGGGCAGTGTTTCTTTTTTTAGTGAAAATTTTAAAGTTTTAATTTAAATTCCAGTTAGTTAACATACAGTGTAATATTAATTTCAGATGTAGTGTTTATTAAATTTTGCATGCATCAGAATCACCCTATGGTCTGGGGTGGAACCTAGCAGCTGTAGGTTTAAGAAGGCCCCACATGATTTCGGTATTTACCAAAATGTTTGGGAAACACTTCTCAGGCCTTACTCTTCAGTGGATACATACATCACCTGGGGATCTTGTGAGAGTGCAGATTCTGAAGGTCCAACATGGAGCCTGCAATTCTGCCCTTCTAACAAGCTCCCAGATGAGGCCGCTGCTGCTGGTGTGAGGAGCACAATTTGAATATAAGACTGAGAGCAGGCATCAAAGTCCAAGGGAGAATGCAGGGAAATCCTGGAATGGTTGCAAGAGGAAATGAGGAGTGGGAGAGTTGGAAAGAGCTGTGTCTGCTGTTTGCCTCTGTCATATCTACAGGCTATTTAGCCTCATGCAGAATCACCTGAGACAGACAGGCAGTTAGTTACAGTCTTGGATCCCACCCTCGACTTACTGAATTAGAATCTCCAGGGGAGGGTTTTGGGAGTCTGCATTTTTTTTTTATAAGCACCTGAAAATGATCTGTATCAATTAGCCAAGTTTAGGAAACGCTGATGAAAACGTCAAGACGTCAGAGAGGTTTCCCCAGTCATCTGTAATTGTTTCACTCATTGCTTGAAGAAATTTTCCATTTTACCGAATGTTCATTTAATGGTTTACAAGCAAAATTCACAATATTTTGTCTTATGGCTTCCAGTTCAGAAGACAACAGGAAAACTGTGGAGATGAGAAAAAGTGGCAACAAAAAATTGGAACAAGATACCTGAAAAAAAAAAAGTGAGTTCCGTTAGCAAATGAAACATTAAATGCTTATCCACATTTTGTATTATGAAATTATTGAAGCCTGGGTAAACTTTGATTTTAGTTGTAGACTTTGAAAATCAGCATTAAACCTTAAACACCAGTGTTAAACACCAGAAAAATGTTTCCAGGAATGCTTTGCAAAGTTGGAAATCTTGATTAATGGAGTGGCCAATTTCATCATGCTAGGAGCCACAGAATGTTTTTATTTATTTTGTTTATCTATTTATTTTTAGTTTCAAGTTTTTATTTAAATTCCATTTGGTTAACATATAGTGTAATATCAGTTTCAGGTGTAGAATTTAGTGATTCATCACTTACATAACAACACCCAGCACTCATCACAACAAGTTCCCTCCTTAATACCCATCACCCATATAGCCCATCCCTCCACCCACCTCCCCTCCAGCAACCCTCAGTTTGTTCTCTATAGTTAAGAAATCTTCTTTATCCATTCATCAGTCAATGGACATTGGGCCCTTTCCATAATTTGGCTGTTATTGATAATGCTGCTATAAACATCGGGTGCATGTATCCCTTTGAATCAGTATTTTTGTATCCTTTGGGTAAATACCTAGTAGTGCAATTGCTGGATTATAGGGTAGTTCTATTTTTTAACTTCTTGAGGAAACTCCATACTGTTTTCCAAAGTGGCTGCATCAGTTTGCATTCCCACCAATGTCGGAGGGTTCCCCTTTCTCCACATCCTTGCCAACATCTGTTGTTTCCTGTGTTGTTAATTTTAGCTATTCTGACAGGTGTGAGGTGATATCTCATTGCAGTTTTTATGCATATGCATATGCACTCTATGATGATGAGTGATGTTGAGAATCTTTTCATGTGTCTGTTAGCCCTCTGGATGTCTTCTTTGGAAAAATGTTCATGTCCTCTGCCCATTTTTTTAACTGGGTTATTTGTATTTCGGGTGTTGAGTTTGATATGTTCTTCATATATTTTGGATACTAACCCTTTAATAGATATGTGATTTGCAAATATCTTCTTCCATTCCAAAGGTTGCCTTTTAATTTTGCTGCTTGTTTCCTTTGCTGTGCAGAACTTTTGTATTATAATGAAGTCCCAATAGTTTATTTTTGCTTTTGTTTCCCTTGCCCCAGAGACAGATCTAGTAAGAATTTGGTATGGCTGATGTCAAAGAGGTTGCTGCCTGTGTTCTCCTCTAGAATTTTGATGGTTTCCTTTCTCACATGTAGGTCTTTTATCCCTTTTGAAATTATTTTTTGGTATCGTATAAGAAAGTGGTCCAGTTTTATTCTTTTGCATGTCGTTGTTCGGTTTTCCCAGCACAATTTGTTGACGAGACTGTGTTTTTTTCCATTGGATATTCTTTCCTGCTTTGTCAAAGATTAGTTGACCGTATAGTTGTGGGTTCATTTCTGGGTTTTCTCTTCTGATACGTTGATCTATGTGTCTGTTTTTGTGCCATAGTGTCTTGATCACTACAGATTTGAAATACAGCTTGAAGTCTGGAATTGTGATGGCTCCAGATTTGTTTTTCTTTTTCAAGAATTCTTTGGCTATTCGGAGTCTTTTGTGGTTCTATACAAAAATACCACCAGCATTTTTCACAGAGCTAGAACAAAAAGTCCTATGAAAAAGCTCTGTGAAAAATGCTGGTGATATTCTGATAGGGAATGCATTAAATGTTTAGATTGCTGTGGGTAGTATAGACATTTTAACAATACTTCTTCTTCCAATTCATGAGCGTGGAATGTTTTTCCATTTCTTTGTGTCCTCTTGAATTTCTTTCATAAGTGTTCTAAAATTTTCAGAGTAAAGATATTTTACCTCTTTAGTTAGTTTTATTTCTAGGTATGTTATGATTTTTGGTGCAGTTGTAAATGGGATCAATTCCTTGATTTCTCTTTCTGCTGTCTCATTATTAGTGTATAGAAATGCAACAGATTTCTGTACATTGATTTTGTATCCTGTGACTTCACTGAATTTGTGTATCATGGCTATTGCATTTTTCATTGTAGCCTGACTAGTTTTTAGGTATTTTATCTCTGCAGTAAGGGACTCCCTGGTGCCTTCTATGCTTCTTCAAGCTCATCTAGTATCCTTATGGTAAATTCTGGATCAGGCATATTACTCATACCTGTTTTGATTAGATCTCTGGCTTGACCTTTTCATGTTCTTTCCTTTGGGATGAATTCCTCCATCTTGGCATTTTGCCAAGGTCTCTGTCTTCTGTGTGTTGGGGGAGCCTGTTATATTTCCTGCTCCTGAGAGTAATGGCTTTATGAAGAAGAGGTCATATACTGTCCAGAGTCTGATGCTTCAGGAAGTGTCTCTGGTGAATGCTGTGTGTACTCTACTACTGTGTTTTGGCTGCTCTTTCCCTCAGGTCAGTCCTCTGCAGAGTTTCTCCTTGCCTGCAGTGGAGAGTGTTTTGACCTTGGCCAAGTGTGTCAAATTTTAACTAGGTGTGCTCTGGTCTATTTGTTAAAAGAGACCTGATGCTATTTCCACTAGAGCTGAAGTTTTGCAGCTATGAAGTTTTGTCTATGGTTGGTAGACATGGTGCATGTGGGGGTTTGCTGGTCTTCTGGGGAAGAGGCCTGCTTCATTGCTTCTCAGGCACACTTGCCCAAGAAAAGCAGCACCTGCAGAGTGCAGGGAGGCGGGGCTTGGTGTTGAGACATTTAGGCTGCCACTGTTGGTGCAGTGCTGCTTACTGAAGTTTATGTTGAGGAGCAGGGGAGAGAAATGGCATCGACCAGCTCCCTCATCTCCAGAGCGGGGGTTTGCACCCCGTGCTGTCTGGGAAGCCCTCCCAGAAGAGCAAACAGTCTCCCCTTGTGTGTCCCAATCATCCCTTAGATCCCTGCCTTCACTCTGTCTGTGGCTGGACCTTCTGCCCACCTGGCAGTGCAGTGCACCTGCGTTCTATCCCAGGAAGGCTGGCTGAGTTTTTAAATTTTTTTTTCAACGTTTATTTATTTTTGGGACAGAGAGAGACAGAGCATGAACGGGGGAGGGGCAGAGAGAGAGGGAGACACAGAATCGGAAACAGGCTCCAGGCTCTGAGCCATCAGCCCAGAGCCTGACACGGGGCTCGAACTCACGGACCATGAGATGGTGACCTGGCTGAAGTCGAACGCTTAACCGACTGCGCCACCCAGGCGCCCCCTGGCTGAGTTTTTAAACTAAGGACCTGGTGTGGTAGGGACCCTCATTGGTCCTCTGGGGAAGAGTCTCACTGCACTGGGACTGATGCAAATTTGTTCCAGGAAGACAGTCACACCAAAGTGCAGGGGTGTAGAGTTTGGAGTGAAGTGCAGCAAAGAGCCAGTCTCCAAGTTAGCCGCTCTCAGAACATGTCTCTGTACCTCTGCTGAGGGGTGAGGGAGGGTAATGGCACCTGCTGGCTTCTTTTGTCCCCAGAGAGGCAATGCCACATCTCCTAGATGAGCTCCCAGAAGAGGGAAGTGTCTTTCCCAGTGCATCCCAGGGGATCCTCAGATTAAAAAAATTTTTTTTAATGTTTATTTATTTTTTTTTTTGAGAGAGAGAGACAGAGTGTGAGTGGGGGAAGGGGCAGACAGATAGAGAGACACTGGATCTGAAGCAGGCTCCAGGCTCTCAGTTGTCAGCACGGAGTCTGACACAGGGCTCTAACCCACGAACTGTGAGATCATGACTTGAGCTGAAGTCCGGCACTTAACCAACTGAGCCACCCAGGCACCCCACCAGGGGATCCTCAGATTGCCGACTCCAGTCTTTGAGCCTCGCTGGTTATAAAAACTCATGAAATTGAGCCCCTGTCATTTTCCCAGTCAGTGGATTTGGGGAGTTCTTTGTGCAACTCCCCTATGTGCTCTTCTCCCTCTCTCTCTGTCTCTCCTCTCTTCTCTTTGCAGCACCAGGGGTTCCTCCCCTCCACAGCACCCATGATCCATTTCTCCCTCAAACCACATCTCTGCACCTCCTACCTTTCACTTATGTGGCCTCTTCCCTCCCTCTAGTTGTGTGGTTTGTTCTGTTAGTCCTCAGATCAATTTCTTGGGTATTGAGAATGATTTCTTATTGATCTAGCTGTGTTGGAGGGAGGAGGCAAGCCTAGGGTCCTACTCTGCCATCTTAGCTCCTCTTCCCACAGAGGTGTTGGTAAATTGATCTTGAGGACAAAAGTAAGGTGAAGTGAGGTTCTACCTCACAGAAGCTCCTCTCCAAGCTCAGAATGGAGAGTTGATTTCATGAGGAAACTTGACTTTGGATCTTCTGAGGATACTTGGGTTGGCTCAGTAAAGATCAGCTAGTGGTGTAGATTGGACTCGAGGTTTCCAAAGATCATTTCAAAAATTTTTTTTGGCAGTAAAATATACATAACAGAATTTACTATCTGAGCCAATTTTAAGTGTGTAGTTCAGTGTTATTGAGTACATTCACATTGTTGTACAACCATCACCGCCTTCCATCTCCACAACGCTTCATCTTGCAAAACTGAACTGAAAACTGAAACTCTGGACCCATTAAAAAATATAACTCCTCTATCTTCCTCCTCCCAGCCCCTGATAACCACCATTCTACTTTCTGTTTCTATGATTTTGACTACTATAAGTACCTCTTATAAATGGAATTATGTAGTATTTGTCTCTGTGTCATCTTCCACTCTTAAAGCAGGGAAAATTTGTCTTATACCCTAGTTTTTCTCTCTTGTGCTCCCCCCCACTTTCTCTTTCTTCCTCTCTCTCTTTCTATAGATAGACAGAGAGGCATAATAGATTATATGATGTGTTTAATAGCTTATATGATATATATATTATATCATATACATATGCCTAGTCAGATATGCTATTTCTTTGGTGGTTATATCTCTAATATGTATATATTTCTCTTTCCCCACATATGAAACTTTTCAGAATGTTCATGCAAAAGACAGATTAAACACATTTTTATTCTTGCTAAACTGTTTGAGTTACAAATCTTAATGCATATTTTCTTAATGAGATGTTAATATTTTCACAGAAGCAAATTCTTAGCAAAGAAGTAAATCGCAGACATCAGTGAGCAGGTGAAGGATATTTATATTAAGTGGGGAGGTGTGGGTAGAGATAAAAATTCCAAAGCCCAGGCCACAGCCCAGACCAATTAAGTGAGAATCTTGGAGGGTGTGTTCCAGACATCAGTGTTTTTTTCAACTCCTTCAATGACTTAAACGTGCAGCCAAAGTTGAGAATCACTGTCCAAAGTAAGGACTAAGGCAGTGGCTCACAGTCACTTCTGCACATTAGAATCAACTGGGGAGCTTAAAAAAAAAAGCACAGTGCTTGAGCTCTGTCTTAGACCAATTAAATCACAACTTTTGAGGAATAGAGTCTGGGAAATATTGTCTTTTAAAAAAACTTCCAGGTGATTCTAAATATAGCCAAGGGTTGAGAACCACTGAACTAAAAGATGGATATTCTGAGAAATTAGTAATAAATTTATTATTGTATTCTAAAGCAGGACCCATAATTGAGTTTGTGGATGAATTTTTTCAAACTTTAACAAAAACTAATTTTGATGCTTCATATATAGTTTCTGCTTATGGAAAAAAACTAGAATGCTACTATAAAGTAAAATGGTGAACATGGCATGACATAAAGGAAATATGGAGAAATAGTAGAGACTTAGAGAACTCAGAAGTAGACCATAGTTTATACTAGAATTTTGGAAGTTCTTACTGTAAAAGTAATTTGCACTTAAAGCATATTTTTTAAATTTTTTTTTTTTTTCAACGTTTTTATTTATTTTTGAGACAGAGAGAGACAGAGCATGAACGGGGGAGGGGCAGAGAGAGAGGGAGACACAGAATCGGAAACAGGCTCCAGGCTCTGAGCCATCAGCCCAGAGCCTGACGCGGGGCTCGACCTCACGCACCGTGAGATCGTGACCTGGCTGAAGTCGGACGCTTAACCGACTGCGCCACCCAGGCGCCCCTAAAGCATATTGTTTAAAAAAGAGAAGCAAACAAATGATAGTAAAAGTCACCAGATATAACCACTCTTAACTTTTTAGTGTGTATGATTTATTTTTTCCATTTTTCATTTCCATATTTAAATGCATTGTACATAGTTAAAAAAGAGCTTTATTGTGGAGAACTTTGGGCATATGCAAAAGCACCCTGAATAGTATAATGACCTCAATTTCCCAGTTACTTTACTTCTGTTATCAACCCATAGTCCATCTTGTTTTATCTAAATCCTCCTCCACGTTTCTCTCTCTTAAATCACTGTTGAAGCAAATCCAAGATATATCATTTTATACATAGTTATTGTTTCAGTTAATATATTATGAATATTTTTTCATGTCAGTAACTATTTTCCTATTACTTAATTAAAAAAATTTTTTTTAAATTTACATCTAAATTAGTTAGCATATAGTGCAACAATGATTTCAGGAGTAGATTCCTCATTGCCCCTTACCCATTTAGCCCATCCCCCCTCCCACAACCTCTCCAGCAACCCTCTGTATATTCTCCATATTTATGAGTCTCTTCTGTTTTGTCCCCCTGCCTGTTTTTATATGATTTTTGTTTCCCTTTCCTTATGTTCATCTGCTTTGTGTCTTAAAGTCCTCATAGGAGTGAAGTCATGTATTTGTCTTTCTCTGACTAATTTCACTTAGCAAATACTCTCCAGTTCTATCCACGTAGCTGCAAAAGACAAGATTTCATTCTTTTTGATTTCCGAGTAATACTCCATTGTACGTATATACCACATCTTCTTTATCCATTCATCCATCGATGGACATTTGGGCTCTTTCCATACTTAAGCTATTGTTGATAGTGCTGCTCTAAACATGGGGGTGCACGTGTCCCTTCAAAACAGCACACCTGTATCCTTTGGGTAAATACCTAGTCGTGCAATTGCTGGGTTGTAGGGTAGTTCTATTTTTAGTTTTTTTTGAGGAACCTCCATACTGTTTTCCAGAGTGGCTACACCAGCTTACATTGCCACCAACAATGCAAAAGAGATTCTCTTTCTCCGCATCCTCGCCAACATCTGTTGTTGCCTGAATTGTTAATGTTAGCCATTCTGACAGGTGTCAGGTGATATCTCATTGTGGTTTTGATTTGTATTTCCCTGATGATGAATGATGTTGAGCATTTTTTCATGTGTCGGTTGGCCATCTGGATGTCTTCTTTGGAGAAGTGTCTCTTCATGTCTTTTGACCATTTCTTCACTGGATTATTTGTGTTTTGGGTTTTGAGTTTGATAAGTTCTTTATAGATTTTGGATATTAACCATTTATCTCATATGTCATTTGCAAATATCTTCTCCTATTCTGTGGGTTGCCTTTTAGTTTTGCTGATTGTTTCCTTCGCTGTGCAGAAGCTTTTTATTTTGATGAGGTCCCAGTAGTTCATTTTTGCTTTTGTTTCCCTTGCCTTGGGAGATGTGTTGAGTAAGAAGTTGCTACAGCCAAGATTAAAGAGGTTTTTGCCTGCTTTCTCCTTGAGGATTTTGATGGCTTCCTGTCTTACATTGAGGTCTTTCATCCATTTTGGGTTTATTTTTGTGGATGGTGTAAGAAAATGGTCCAGGTTCATTCTTCTTCATGTGGCTGTCCAGTTTTCCCGGCACCACTTGCTAAAGAGATTGTCTTGATTCCATTGGATATTCTTTCCTGCTTTGTCAAAGATTAGTTGGCCATACGTTTGTGGGTCCATTTCTGGGTTCTCTTTTCTGTTCCTTTGATCTGAGTGTCTGTTCTTGTGCCAGTACCATACTGTCTTGATGATTTCAGCTTTGTAGTAGAGCTTGAAGTCCGGGATTGTGATGCCTCCTGCTTTGGTTTTCTTTTTCAAGATTGCTTTGGCTATTCGGGGTCTTTTCTGGTTCCATGCAAATTTTGGGATTATTTGTTCTAGCTCTGTGAAGAATGCTGGTGTTATTTTGATAGGGATTGCATTGAATACATAGATTGCTTTGAGTGGTATCAACATTTTAACAATATTTGTTCTTCCTATCCAGGAGCATGGATCTTTTTCCATTTTTTTTTTTTTTGTGTCTTCTTCAATTTCTTTCATAAGCTTTCTATAGTTTTCAGTGTATAGATTTTTCACCTCATTGATTAGATTTATTCTTGGGCATTTTATGGTCTTTGGTGCAATTGTAAATGGGATCAATTCTTTGATTTCTCTTTCTGTTGCTTCATTGTGGGTGTATAGGAATGCAACCGTTTTCTGTGGGTTGATTTTATATTCTGCAACTTTGCTGAATTCATGAATCCGTTCTAGCAGTTTTTTTGGTGGAATCTTTCAGATATTCCATGTAGAGCATCATGTCATCTGGGGAGAATGGAAGTTTGACCTGCTCCTGGCTGATTTGGATGCATTTTATTTCTTTGTGTTGTCTGATTGCAGAGACTAAGACTTCCAATACTATGTTGAATAACGTGGCGCGAGTGGACATCCCTGTCTTGTTCCTGACCTTAGGGGCAAAGCTCTCAGTTTTTCCCATTGAGGATGATATTAGCGTTGGATCATCATATATGGCTTTTATTATCTTGAGGTATGCTCCTTCTATCTCTACTTTCTTGAGGGTTTTTATCAAGAAAGGATGCTGTATTTTGTCAAATGCTTTCTGTGCATCTATTGAGAGGATCATATGGTTCTTGTCCTTTCTTTTATTGATGTGATGAATTACATTAATTGTTTTGCAGATAATGAGCCAGCCCTGAATCCCAGGTATAAATCCCACTTGGTCGTGGTGGATACTTTTTTTAATGTATTGTTGGATCTGGCTGGCTAATACCTTGTTGAGGATTTTTGCATCCATGTGCGTCACGGAAATTGGTCTATAGCTCTCCTTTTTAGTGGGGTCCATATTTGGTTTTGGAATCAAAGTAATGCTGGCTTCATAGAAAGAGTTTGGAAGTTTTCCTTCCATTTCTATTTTTTGGAACAGTTTCAAGAAAATAGATGTTAACTCTTCCTTAAATGTTTGGTAGAATTCCCCTGGAAAGCCATCCGGCCCTGGGCTCTTGTTTTTTGGGGAACTTTTGATTACTACTTCTATTTCTTTATTGGTTATGGGTCTGCTCAAATATTCTATTTCTTCCTGTTTCAGTTTTGGTAGTGTATATGTTTCTAGGAATTTGTCCATTTCTTCCAGATTGCCCATTTTATTGGCATATAATTGCTCATAATATTCTCTTATTATTGTTTTTATTTCTGCAGTGTTGGTTGTGATCTCTCCTCTTTCATTCTTGATTTTATTTATTTGGGTCCTTCCCTTTTTCTTCTTGATCAAACTGGCTAGTGGTTTATCGATTTTGTTAATTCTTTCAAAGAACCAGCTTCTGGTTTTATTGATCTGTTCTACTGTTTTTTTGTTTTGTTTTGTTTTGTTTTGTTTCAATAGTATTAATTTCTGCTCTAATCTTTATTACTTCCTGTCTTCTGCTGGTTTTGGGTTTTATTTGCTGTTCTTTTTCCAGCTCTTTAAGGTGTAAGGTTAGGTTGTGTATCTGAGATCCTTCTTCCTTCTTTAGGAAGGCCTGGAGGCTATATACTTCCCTCTTATGACTGCCTTTGCTGTGTCCCAGAGGTTTTGGGTTGTGTGTTATCATTTTCATTGGCTTCCATATACTTTTTAACTTCCTCTTTCACTTCTTGGTTAGCCCATTCATTCTTTAGTAGGATGTTCTTCAGTCTCCAAGTATTTGTTACTTTTCCAAATTTTTTCTTGTGGTTGATTTTGAGTTTCATAGCATTTTAGTCTGAAAATATGTACAGTATGCTCTGGATCTTTTTGTATTTGCTGAGGGCTAATTTGAGTCCCATTTGTGGTCTATTCTGGAGAACGTTCCATGTGCACTGGAGAAGAATGTATATTGTGCTGCTTTAGGATGAAATGTTTTGAATATATCTGTTAAGTGCATCTGGTCCAGTGTGTCATTCAAAGCCATTGTTTCCTTGTTGATTTTTTGGTTAGATGATCTGTCCATTGCTGTGAGTGGGGTGTTGAAGTCTCCTACTATTATAGTATTACTGTCAATGAGTTTCTTTGTTTCTGATTAATTGATTTATATATTTGGGTGTTTCTGCCTTTGGAGCATAAATGTTTACAATTGTTAGGTCTTCTTGGTGGATAGACCCCTTAATTACAATATAATGCCCTTTTGTGTCTCTTGATATAGTCTTTATTTGAGAGTCTAGATTGTCTGATATGAGTGTGGCTACTCTGGCTTTCTATTGTTGACGATTGGCATGATAGATGGTTCTCCATCCCCTTACTTTGAATCTGAAGGTGTCTTTAGGTCTAAAGTCAGTCTCTTGTAAACAGCATATAGATGGATGTAGTTTTCTTATCCATTCTGTTACCCTTTTTCTTTTGATTGGAGCATTGAGTCCGTTGACATTTAGAGTGAGTACTGAAAGATATAAATTTACTGCCATTATGTTGCTTGTAGAGTTGGAGTTTCTGCTGGTGATCTCTGATCCTTTCTAATCCTTGTTGCTTTTGGTATGTATCTATGTATGTATGTGTGTATATATGTATGTATTTTTTTTTTAACATTTATTTATTTTTGAGACAGAGAGAGACAGAGCATGAGTGGGGATGGGGCAGAGAGAGAGGGAGACACAGAATCCGAAACAGGCTCCAGGCTCTGAGCCGTCAGCACAGAGCCAGACGCGGGGCTTGAACTCACGGACCGTGAGATCATGACCTGAGCCGAAGTCGGACGCTTAACCGACCAAGCCACCCAGGCGCCCCTATATGTATGTATTTATATTTTCATCTTTTCTCTCCTCAGAGAGTCCCCCTTAAAATTTCTTGCAGAGCTGGTTTGGTGATCACAATCTCCTTTAATTTTTGTTTGTCTGGGAAACTTTTTATCTCTTTTTCTATTTTGAATGATAGCCTCTCTGGATAAGAATTCTTGGCTGCATATTTTTCTGATTCAGCACATTGAATATATCCTGCCACTCCTTTCTGACCTGCCAATTTTCTGTGGATTGGTCTGCTGCAAACCTGATCTATCTTCCCTTGTAGGTTAAAGACTTTTTACCCCTTGCTTCTTTCATGATTCTCTCCTTGCCTGAATATTTTGTGAATTTGACTATGATATGCCTTGTTGATGGCTGGTTTTTGTTGAACATAATGGGAGTCCTCTGTGCTCCTGAATTTTGATGTCTTTGTCTTTCCCCAGGTTAGGAAAGTTTTCTGCTATGATTTGCTCACATAACCCTTCTACCCCTATTTCTCTCTCTTCCTCTTCTGGGACTCCTGTGATTCTGATGTTGCTCTTTTTTAATGAGTCACTGATTTCTCTAATTCTTAAATCGTGCTCTTTGGCCTTAATCTCCCTCTGTTTTTCTGCTTCATTATTCTCCATAAGTTAGTCCTCTATATCACTGATTCTCTGTTCTGCCTCATCCATCCTTACTGCCGTGGCATCCATCCGTGATTGTAGCTAAGTTTTAGCACTTTTTATTTCATCCTGACTAGTTTTTACTTCTTTATCTCTGCAGAAAGGGATTCTAATCTATTTTCGGCTCCAGCTAGTATTCTTTTTATCATTATTTTAAATTCTGGTTCAGACATCTTGCTTCTATCTGTGTTGGCTAAGTCCCTGGCTGTCGTGTCTTTGTGCTCTTTCTTCTGGGGTGAATTCATTAGTTTCATCATTTTGAAGGGAGAAAATGAAGTAATGAGGTAGAAAAAATGAAAATTAAAAAAATATTAAAATTAAAAAATTAAACACACACACACACAAAATCGAATAAATGATGCTAGATCCTAGGTGTGTTTTGGTCTGGGTGTTGAAAGTGGCTTGATAGATTAGAGAAAAAAGGAAGAAAATAAAAAAGAAAAACAAAGGATATTGTTTGAAAATTTGGAAAATTGAATACACTGAAGTAGACTAAAATGAAATGATGAAAGTAAAATAGAATTTGAAAAAATTTACACAAAAGTAAAGAATGTAGTAGAAAAAATTAAAGAAAAATATTTTTAATAAAAATTAAAAATAAAAATGAAAATTTTCTCTTTGTGTATTCAGAAAAAGAAAAGAAAAAGAGAAAACAGCAAAAAAAAGGATATCATTTGAAAATTTGAAAAAGTAAATACACTACAGTAGGCTAAAATAAAATGATGGAAGTAAAATAGAATTTGAAAAAATTTACACAAAAGTAAAACATATAGTAAAAAAATAGTAAAGAAAAGTATTTTTAAAAAAAAAATTTTTTTTTCAACGTTTATTTATTTTTGGGACAGAGAGAGACAGAGCATGAATGGGGGAGGGGCAGAGAGAGAGGGAGACACAGAATCGGAAACAGGCTCCAGGCTCCGAGCCATCAGCCCAGAGCCTGACTCGGGGCTCGAACTCACGGACCGCGAGATCGTGACCTGGCTGAAGTCGGACGCTTAACCGACTGCGCCACCCAGGCACCCCCCACAGCAGTTTATTTTGAAGGACTCTGTCAGTTTACTTCCCCAACCCCCCCCCCCAAATTAAGTTAGGATCCAGTTAGGTTCTGGTTATTCTAGACTACATCAAAGTCACCTCCTTGAAATTGACAAACTAGTTTCTTCAACTCTCTATATCATCATCTCCCTGTTTTACTTTCTTCTTCATGATTAACACAATTTACTGAAAAGAAAAATATTTTTAATAAAATTGAAAATAAAAATGAATTTTTTCTCTTTCTGTATTCAAGAAAAAGAAATGAAAAAGAGAGAAAAAAGAAAACTGAATAGGTGGAACTGCTAACAGGCTGAAATTACTTCTTTTTCCCCTAGAAGTCAGACTATGAAGGGGCTTATACTCCATAAACTAAGCTGGCGGTGGTAGGCTTGTGTTCTTGAAGAGCGAGGTTGGCCCAGATGGGTGGGGCTTAGTGTAATGGTTCCGTTCTCCACTAGATGGCACTGCTAGCCTACTGGAGTGGATTGTTGTGGTGCTCATAGGTATGTATGCACATGTGCGGGAGTGGTGAAAATGGCGTCACCCAGCTCCCCAGTCTCTAGTATCAGTACTCTGTTCTCCCCGATCAGCAATCACGCACCCATCCTTTGTCTTCAGCTTTCGTTCACTCCCTGTTTTTACACTGTCTGTGACCAAGCCCCAGGTAGTACCTCTCTCCTGCGTTTTGTCTCAGATGCGGCCATTTTTCCCAGCCCCTTACTTCTGAGGGACTGCGGCTTTGACTTGTTCTGCCCCTCTACAGGAGGGTCTCACCAAGCAGTGGCTAAATGACAGCTGCACCCAGGAAAGTTCGTGGGACTGTGCTGCTGCTGATGTCCAGAGACTGTGGCTGGGTGCCAGCCCACCCCAGAAAAAGTTTGCGACTTAGTGTAGCAGCAGCGTTTCAGGGATTATGGAAAATCACAACACACATCTGGCACCAGGCTTCACCCTTAATGACCTTGTTCCAGCACCAGCGAATATGGTGGTCTGGGGTCTGCTGGGTCCAGGTGGCTTCAACAGTCTCTACCAAATGTCCTTCCAGCAGTGGAACCGCTTTTCCCTATGTAGCCTGAGAACCTCCCGGACCCCACTCTGCTCCTAGGGATTCACCCTTTCCACCAGAGCACTGCCAGTTATGGAGCTGCATGGTTGCAGACTCTGAGCTCCCCCTGTTTACAGTCTTAATGGAATTTAAACCCTCTCCTTTCTCCTTTCTCCATTTTTAGTTCAGTCCTTGCAGCTGTTTCCAATTTTCTACTTTCTCTCCAGCTACTTTTGGGGAGGGATGCTTTTCCCGTATTCTTCCCGTTGCCCCACCCCCCACCTCCATCCTCTCTCTGCCTGAAAAAGCAGCTCTGTGCCCTCCACGGCTTCTCTCTCCCCAAGTTCAGCTCTATGCACCATGTACCTGCTGAAATCTGTGGTTCAGGTTGTGCAGATTGTTGTGTTAATCCTCAGATCAGTTTTCTAGGTGTGCAGGATGGTTTAGTGTTGGTCTGGCTATATATCATGGACAGGAGACACGTAAAAAGTTCCATGCTGTTCTGCCATCTTGGCTCCCTCCTCTGTTAACTTAATTTTTAATGGCTATATAGTATTTCATCATATGGATGCATCATTATTTATTTGGACAGGCTGTATTGTTGCTTCTAGTATTTTATTACTAAGTACAGACCTTTAGTGAATATCCTTCTAAAAATACATTTTTGATTTTTAACAAAATCAATTATTAGAAGGGGAACTGGTGCTCAAGCTTTTGTATATTTTAGATAGTTTTTGACAGACTTTATCAACTGCCCCCTTAGTAAGCTTGTATCCTCTTGGCTATCTATGAAAAATGTCCTCTATTTCACATCTTTGCCAGTATTGAGTATTATTTCAAGAAGACTTTGCCATTTTGATAAGTAAGAAATAGTATTTTATTTATTTATGTATTAAAAATATTTATTATTTTTTGAGAGAGAGAAAGAGAGAGAGAGACAGATGTGAGCGGGGGAGGGACAGAGAGACAGGGAGACACACAATTCGAATCAGGCTTCAGACTCTGAGCTCTCAGCAAAGGGCCTGACCTGTGGGCTCCAACTGAAGAACCATGAGATTATGACCTGAGCCGAAGCCATACGCTTAACTGACTGAGCCACCCAGACACCCCCCAAAATAGCATTTTATTATTGCTTTAATTTAATTGCAGTTTTTTCTTGTGAGAATAGAATTCTCACAGAAAAAATTCAAATGTCATTACAGTAATATGTACATACGGTTACAAATGACAGTCTCCATGCCTAAATTTTTCTCATCCACAGGCCCCCAGAAGGCCACCGACTCTTTTAGCTATTTCTTCTGGTGGATACTTCTGTATCTCTAAATGATTCAATCTCTATTTATTAGTTGTTAAAGATAGACATTTTCCACGAGTTTTCTGTTATAATATTTGAGAATTTATATTTCATTTCCCATTTCAAATATTTATATCACTCTTTTTTGAAAGCTTCTTTATCAGTTACATATTAACCTTTTTATATCTTCTTCCATTAAGTAGAGTTGCTCACTTCATATTTGCTTGGTTTTAGAATTCAAGAATAGAAATCATTTTCCCTCAGAGCTTTATATCCACTGCTTTGTTGTCTGTTGGAATTTAGTGTTTCTGATGTGATGACCTAATATCTTTTGAATTTTTGTTCCCTTTTGATGATCTGTCTTATTTTCTTTTTCCTCTTACTCTGGAAGTGTCTAGGATAACTTCTTTGTCATTAATATTCTTTTTTTTTTAATGCCTGAAGTTGGTTTCTTTCTTTCACATTGCCATGTGTTTAGTCCTGTGGAACCCCATTCTCTCTAACTTTACCTGAGTTTTCTCACTTTTTCCTGTTGTGGACAACTTTCCCTAATACTTTCTTTGCCCCTTACCTTTAGCGTCTCTGACAATGGCACAAAATCAAGCAATCGATCACTGTTTATATATTGTTTGCTGTGGGGGATACAAAACAGGTAGGCTACATAATCTCTCTCTAAGAAACTTATACATTATAACCATATTATTTGGAGAGAGGTTCTAACATCAGTAAGTGGCCATGATAAAGTAGGAAACGTGTTTTTCTCAGGATCAGGGACTACACATTGTGTGAAGGTGTTATGTGAGTGGGAGCAGTAGTATTAGGATATACTATCACTAGTTGAACAATTAGTATGGGGGACATGCGTTTTTTCTTGCTCTAGTGGGGGAATTCTGTGTTAATCCTCAATAAAGGAAAGGCCATGGGTTAATCATAACTACACAAGATCAATTATCAGAGGGACTGAGGAAATACGAGTTTTGTATTTTTTCCTGATGGTCTGGTTTAGTCTGGGACAGAAATTAATGAAAGAGTAGTTAACAGTGACAATGAACTTTCCCAAATGTTTGATGTCTTAAAGAGCTTTGGAAATGTCTGTTTCTTACTCTACTTGAAATGAGCCAAACTCTCTGGTAGTACACAATAAGTTCTCCTTTGTTGAAAGTACCAGACATAACCAGCAGTCTGTGAGCATAATAAAAATATAACTTGCCCAACTTCTACAGAGAAAGAAGAGATAAGATATGAATGCAAATGAAACCACATAAGATAAGCTGAATCTGTGTATGTTTCTTTTTAAACACTTAAAATAATCTAAAATAAAATAAAACAATCTATAATGATGTTTATTTTTTTAAATTTTATTAAAAAATTTTTTTAAGGTTCATTTATTTTTGAGACAGAGCGAGGCAGAGCATGAACAGGGGAGGGGCAGACAGAGAGGGAGACACAGAATCCGAAACAGGCTCCAGGCTCTGAGCTGTCAGCACAGAGCCCGACGTGGGGCTCAAACTCAAGGACCATGAGATCATGACCTGAGCTGAAGTCAGAAGCTTAACCAACTGAGCCACCCAGGCGCCCCCAATGATGTTTTTTTTTTTATATAAAATGTTTGATACATTGAAAAATTTTTGAAACTTGTATGTAAGTTACAAAGCATAATAACAAAGTGAACAGCCATGAACCCATCATTCAGTTTAAGACCTAGAACATTACTAATACACTGAAGTTTCCCCTGTCTTTTTCCCGCTTGTCCATGTCCCTGTCTCTATCATCAAAGTGAATGTGATTGTAGATTTTAACTAATCATGCTAGTTTTTAATTTATTTTTTATTATTTTCCCCCTCCCTCCCACCCCCCCATCAAACCTCAGTTTATTCTCAGTTTTTAAGAGTCTCTTATGGTTTGCCTCCTTCCCACTCTGTAGCTATTTTTTCCCTTTTCCCTCCCCAATGGTCTTCTGTTAAGTTTCTCAGGACACACATAAGAGTGGAAACATATGGTATCCATCTTTCTCTGTATGACTTATTTCACTTTTCATAATACTCTCCAGTTCCATTCACATTGCTACAAAAGGACATATTTCATTCTTTCTCATTGCCAAGTAGTATTCCATAGTATATATAAACCACAATTTCTTTATCCATTCATCAGTTGATGGACATTTAGGCTCCTTCCATAATTTGGCTATTGTTGAAAGTACAGCTATAAACATTGGAGTACAAGTGCCCCTATGCATCAGCACTCCTGTATCCCTTGGGCAAATTCCTAGCAGTGCTATTGCTGGGTCATAGGGTAGGTCTATTTTTAATTTTTTGAGGAACCTCCACACTGTTTTCCAGAGTGGCTGCACCAATTTGCATTCCCACCAACAGTGCAAGAGGTTTCCCGTTTATCCACATCCTCTCCAGCATCTGTAGTCTCCTGATTTGTTCATTTTGGCCACTCTGACTGGCGTGAAGTGCTATCTGAGTGTGGTTTTGATTTGCATTTCCCTGATGAGGAGCGACGTTGAACATCTTTTCATGTGCCTGTTGGCCATATGGATGTCTTCTTTAGAGAAGTGTCTATTCATGTTTTCTGCCCATTTCTTCACTGGGTTATTTGTTTTTCGGGTGTGGAGTTTGGTGAGCTCTTTATAGATTTTGGATACTAGCCCTTTGTCCGATATGTCATTTGCAAATATCTTTTCCCATTCCGTTGGTTGCCTTTTAGTTTCATTGGTTGTTTCCTTTGCTGTGCAGAAGCTTTTTCTCTTCATAAGGTCCCAGTAGTTCATTTTTGCTTTTAATTCCCTTGCCTTTGGGGATGTGTCAAGTAAGACATTATTGCGGCTGAGGTCAGAGAGGTCTTTTCCTGCTTTCTCCTCTAGGGATTTGATGGTTTCCTGTCTCACATTAAGGTCCTTCATCCATTTTGAGTTTATTTTTGTGAATGGTGTAAGAAAGTGGTCTAGTTTCATCCTTCTGCATGTTGCTATCCAGTTCTCCCAGCACCATTTGTTAAAGAGACTGTCTTTTTTCCACTGTATATTCTTTCCTGATTTTCAAAGATTAGTTGGCCATACTTTTGTGGGTCCAATTCTAGGGTCTCTATTCTATTCCATTAGTCTATGTGTCTGTTTTTGTGCCAATATCATGCTGTCTTGATGATTATAGCTTTGTAGTAGAGTCTAAAGTCTGGGATTGTGATGCTTCCTGCTTTGGTCGTCTTCTTCAAAATTACTTTGGCTATTCAGGGTCTTTTGTGGTTCCATACAAATTTTAGGATTGCTTGTTGTAGCTTTCAGAAGAATGTTGGTGCAACTTTGATTGGGATTGCATTAAATGTGTAGATTACGTCGGGTAGTATTGACATTTTAACAATATTTATTCTTCCAATCCATGAGCATGGAATGTTTTTCCATTTCTTTCTATCTTTTTCAATTTCCTTCATCAGCTTTCTATAGTTTTCAGCATACAGATCTGTACATCTGTTCCTAGGTATTTTATGCTTCTTGGTGCAATTGTGAATGGGATCAGTTTCTTTATTTGTCTTTCTGTTGCTTCATTATTAGTGTATAAGAATGCAACTGATTTCTGTACATTAATTTTGTATCCTTTGCAACTTTGCTGAATTCATGTATCAGTTCTAGCAGACTTTCGGTAGAGTCTTTTGGGTTTTCTGTGTAGAGTATCATGTCATCTGTGAAAAGTGAAAGCTTGACTTCATTTTTGCCGATTTTGGTGGCTTTGATTTCCTTTTGTTGTCTGATTGCTGACTAGAACTTCCAACACTATGTGAAACAACAGTGGTGAGAGTGGACATCCCTGTCATGTTCCTGATCTGAGGGGGAAAGCTCTCAGTTTTTCCCCATTGAGGATGATATTAGCTGTAGACTTTTCAACGTTTATTTATTTTTGGGACAGAGAGAGACAGAGCATGAACGGGGGAGGGGCAGAGAGAGAGGGAGACACAGAATCGGAAACAGGCTCCAGGCTCTGAGCCATCAGCCCAGAGCCTGACACGGGGCTCGAACTCACGGACCTCGAGATCGTGACCTGGCTGAAGTCGGACGCTTAACCGACTGCGCCACCCAGGCGCCCCAGCTGTGGACTTTTCATAAATGGCTTTATGATGTTTAAGTATGTTCCTTCTATCCCAACTTTCTTGAGGGTTTTTATTAAGAAAGGTGCTGAATTTTGTCAAATGCTTTTTCTGCATCGATTGACAGGATCATATGATTCTTTTCTTTTCTTTTATTAGTGTGATGTATCACATTGATTGATTTGTGAATAGTGAACAAGCCCTGCAGCCCAGGAATGAATCCCATTTGATCATGGTGAATAATTCTTTTTATACACTGTTGAATTTGATTTGCTAGTATCTTGTTGAGAATTTTGCATCCATATTCATCAGGGATATTGGCCTGCAGTTCTCTTTTTTTGCTGGGTCTCTGTCTGGTTTGGGAATCAAAGTCATGCTGGCTTCATAGAATGAGTCTGGAAGTTTTTCTTCCCTTTCTATTTTTTTGGAACAGCTTGAGAAGGATAGGTATTATCTCTGCTTTAAATGTCTGGTAGAATTCCTCGGGGAAGCCATCTGGTCCTGGACTCTTATTTGTTGGTACATTTTTGATAACTGATTTAATTTCTCCACTAGTTATGGGTCTGTTCAAGTTTTCTATTTCTTCCTGTTTGAGTTTTGGAAGAGTGTGGGTATTTAGGAATTTTTCCATTTCTTCCAGGTTGTCTAGTTTGTTAGCATATAGTTTTTCATAGTATTCCCTGATAATTGCTTGTATTTCTGAGGGATTGGTTGTAATAATTCCATTTTCATTTGTGATTTTATCTATTTGGGTCATCTCCCTTTTCTTTTTGAGAAGCCTGGCTACAGGTTTATCAGTTTTGTTTATTTTTTCTTTTTTTCTTTTTTTAATTTTTTTTTCAACGTTTATTTATTTTTGGGACAGAGAGAGACAGAGCATGAATGGGGGAGGGGCAGAGAGAGAGGGAGACACAGAATCGGAAACAGGCTCCAGGCTCTGAGCCATCAGCCCAGAGCCTGACACGGGCTCGAACTCATGGACCGCGAGATCGTGACCTGGCTGAAGTCGGACGCTTAACCAACTGCGCCACCCAGGCGCCCCTGTTTATTTTTTCAAAAACCAACTCTTGGTTTCATTGATCTGCTCTACAGTTTTTTTTTTTAGATTCTATATTGTTTATTTCTGCTCTTATCTTTATTATTTCTCTTCTTCTGCTGAGTTTGGGGTGTCTTTGCTGTTCTGCTTCTATTTCGATTAGGTGTGCTGTTAGATTTTGTATTTGGGATTTTTCTTGTTTCTTGAGATAGACCTGGATTGCAATGCATTTTCCTCTCAGGACTGCCTTCGCTGCATCCCAAAGATTTAGATTGTTGTATTTTCATTTTCATTTGTTTCCATATAAATTTCAATTTCTTCTCTAAATGCCTGGTTGACCTATTCATTCTTTAGTAGGGTGTTCTTTAACCTCCATGCTTTTGGAGGTTTTCCAGACTTTTTCCTGTGATTGATTTCAAGCTTCATAGCATTGTGGTCTGAAAGTATGCATGGTATAATTTCAATTCTTGTAAACTTATGAAGGGCTGTTTTGTGACCCAGTATATGATCTCTCTTGGAGAATGTCCCATGTGCACTCGAGAAGAAAGTATATTCTGTTGCCTTGGGATTCAGAGTTCTAAATATATCTGTGAAGTCCATCTGATCCAATGTATCATTCAGGGCCCTTGTTTCTTTGTTGATTCTGTCTAGATGATCTATCCATTGTTGTAAGTGGAGTATCAAAATCCCCTGCAATTACCACATTCTTATCAATAAGGTTGCTTATGTTTGTGATTAATTATTTTATATATTTGGGGGCTCTCATATTTGGTGCATAGACATTTCTAATTGTTAGCTCTTCCTGATGAATAGACCCTGTAATTATATAATGCCCTTCTTCATCTCTTGTTACAGCCTTTAATTTAAAGTCTAGTTTGTCTGATATAAGTATGGCTACTCCAGCTTTCTTTGACTTCCTGTAGCATGATAGCTAGTTCTCCATCCCCTCACTTTCAATCTGAAGGTGTCCTCAGGTCTAAAATGAGTCTCGTGTAGACAGCTAATAGATGGGTCTTGTTTTTTTATCCATCCTGATACCCTATGTCTTTTGGTTGGAGCATTTAGTCCATTTTGTATTCAGTGTTATCACAGAAAGATGTGGGTTTAGAGTCATTGTGATATGTATAGGTTTCATGCTTATAGTGGCATCTCTGGTAGTTTGTGGTCCTTGCAACATTTCACTCACAGAGTCCCCCTTAGGATCTCTTATAAAGGGATGGCTTAGTGGTGACGAATTCCTTCAGTTTTTGTTTGTTTGGGAAAACCTTTATCTCTCCTTCAATTCTGAATGACAGACTTGCCAGATAAAGGATTCTTGGCTGCATATTTTTTATGTTCATCACATTGGAAGTTTCCTGCCATTCCTTTCTGGTCTGCCAAGTTTCAGTAGATAGGTCTGCCACTTCTCTTATAGGTCTACCCCTGTAAGTTAGAGCCTGTTTATCCCTAGCTGCTTTCAGAATTTTCTCTTTATCCTTGTATTTTGTCAGTTTCACTATGATATGTCTTGCAGAAGATCGCTTCAAATTATGTCTGAAGGGAGTTTTCTGTGCCTCTTGGATTTCAGTGTCTTTTTTCTTCTCCAGATCATGGAAGTTGTCAGCTATGATTTGTTCAAATATACCTTCAGCCCCTTTCTTTCTCTCTTCTTCTTCTGGAATTCCTATGATATGGATATTGTTGGATTTCATTGCATCCCTTAGTTCTCTAATTCTCCCCTCATACTGGATTTTTTAAAATCTCTTTTTCAGCTTCCTCTTTTTCCATAATTTTATCTTCTAATTCACTTATTCTCTCCTCTGCCTCTTCAATCTGTGCTGTGGCCGCTTCCATTTTAATTTGCACCTCATTTATAGCATTTTTTTTAGTTCCTCATGCCTATTTCTTAATTTCTTGATCTCTGTAGCAGTAGATTCTCTGCTGTCCTCTATGCTTTTTTCAAGCCCAGCGATTAACTTTATGACTATTATTCTAAATTCTTGTTCCGTTATATTGCTTCAATTGGTTTGGATCAATTCTTTACCTGTCACTACTTCCTGGAGTTTCTATTAAGGAGAATTCTTCAGTTTTGTCATTTTGGATAGTATCTGAGGTAGCTCCAAACTGCAGGGCACTTCCCCTGTGCTGTCCGGAATAACTTGTATTGTTGGCTGCGGCCGTAGTCAGATCCAGTGTCTGCCCCAGCCCACCACTGGGCCACAGTCAGACTGGTGTGTACCTTATCTTCCCCTCTTCCAGGGGAAGGACTCACTGTGGAGTAGTGTGGCCCCTGTCTGGTCTACATGCACACTGCCATGCTTGTGGTGCTGCTTCAATGGGATCTGGCCAAGGGCAAATTAGATGGGGTGGATCCACAAGCTGCACAGGGGTGGGAGGGGCAGACTTAGCTTGCTTTGTTGTCATTGGTCCCCTGCAGGAGGGGCCCTAAAGCACCCATATTAGTTTTTAAAAACTCTTTAAAAAATAGAAATTTGGGTCCAGAAATAGAATATTGGAAGAACCTGAGAATAAGGTGAGTAAATTTTCGCTCTCTAGTATAACATAGTATATACAATTGTTGATGGACATTTGGTTTATGTCTCATTGTTGGATATTACATAAAACATGGCTAAGAAGCGCATGTCTCACATGTGTACTTCTGTAGGGTATATAATAAAGAGTATAATTGCTCAGTCATAGGTTGGGCATATCTTCAATTTGAATAAATAATGATAAACATCTTCAAAGATAGTAGAACAAATTTAATCTCTCATTAGACATCTATGAAACCCCATTTGCACACAACTTTACCAACATTTGATATTGTTAAATTTCAAATTTTAGCCTTCATGAAATAACAGAAAATATATATGTTGGTCTATGTCCCCCCATTCCAGAATTTAGGCATAAAGCTCCAAAAACCCTTGTACATAATTTCCTAAGTGATAGAATCACTAGGAGCAATTTTTTTGTTTTAATATTTGGTCATTCGTATATTTTCAAGTTTGCTATTATACATGGTGCTACAATTAAAATGATAAAATATACTGAAAATATTTTTTAAAGGATTAAAATAAATGGAGACATATGCCATATTTATGCATAAGGAGATTCCATGTTGCAAACATGTCACTTTTCCTTGAGTTGATTCTTAGATTCAGTTCATTTCTCAAACAAACAAACAAAAACTAAGCAAGCTTGTTAATCATATTTTATTTGATTGAAATAGTTTTTGCATCCCCATGGGATAATTGATTTACTCAAAAGATTCTCAATAGATATAGTGCTATTAGGTGAAAGTTGTTTGGGGAAGGGTATTTACACAAGGCCAAGGTATGCCACAGTTTGTTTGCTAATTGCAAAGGGAAATGCACTTTTACAATGGAGAGTTCTGTCAGTCTCTCTTTTACCAGGAAACAAACCAAGTATCAATAATGGTGGGACAGGGGCACCTGGGTAAATCGGTCAGTTAAGCGTCCAACTTAGGCTCAGGTCTGATCTCACCGTTCCTGAGTTCAAGTCCTACATTGGGCTCTGTGCTGACAGCTCAGAGCCTGGAGCCTGCTTCTGATTCTGTGTCTGCCCTCTCCTCTGCTCACGCTCTGTCTCTCAAAAATGAGTACACATTAAAAAAAAATTTAAAGAAAATAATGGTGGGACAATCCATTATGTTGTGACTCATGATGTGATGCAGTATAAAGAACCCAGTGAATCTGGATGGGGTTGGAAGATGGCGGCATAGGAGGATGCTGGGCTCACCGCGCGTCCTGCTGATCACTTAGATTCCACCTACACCTGCCTAAATAACCCAGAAAATCGCCAGAGGATTAGCAGAACGGAGTCTCCGGAGCCAAGCGCAGACGGGAGGCCCACAGAAGAGGGTAGGAAGGGCGGAGAGGCGGTGCGCACTCCACGGACTGGCGGGAGGGAGCCGGGGCGGAGGGGCAGCCTGCCGGCCAAGCAGAGCCCCCAGTCTGGCTGGCAAGAGCAGAGGGGCCGGATGGACTGTGTTCCAACAGCAAGCGTGACTTAGTGTCTGGGAGGTCATAAGTTAACAGCTCTGCTCAGAAAGCAGGAAGGCTGGAGGACAAAGGGAGGGAGAGCTGCTGAGCCCCCGGACGACAGAGCTCAGTTTGGTGGGGAACAAAGGAGCTTGCCAGCGCCATCTCCCTCGCCCATCCCCCAGCCAAAATCCCAAAGGGAACCAGTTCCTGCCAGGGAACTTGCTCGCTCTGCGCAAACACCCAACTCTGTGCTTCTGCGGAGCCAAACCTCCGGCAGCAGATCTGACTCCCTCCCGCTGCCACAGGGCCCCTCCTGAAGTGGATCACCTAAGGAGAAGCGAGCTAAGCCTGCCCCTCCTGCCCCCGTGCACCTTGCCTACCCACCCCGGCTAATACGCCACATCCCCAGCACCACAAGCCTGGCAGTGTGCAAGTAGCCCAGACGGGCCACGCCACCCCACAGTGAATCCTGCCCCTAGGAGAGGGGAAGAGAAGGCACACACCAGTCTGACTGTGGCCCCAGTGGTGGGCTGGAGGCAGACATCAGGTCTGACTGCGCCCCCTCTCCCCCCACCAACTCCAGTTATACACCACAGCACAGGGGAAGTGCCCTGTAGGTCCTCACCACTCCAGGGACTATCCAAAATGACCAAACGGAAGAATTCCCCTCAGAAGAATCTCCAGGAAATAACAACAGCTAATGAGCTGATCAAAAAGGATTTAAATAATACAACAGAAAGTGAATTTAGAATAATAGTCATAAAATTAATTGCTGGGCTTGAAAACAGTATAGAGGACAGCAGAGAATCTCTTGCTACAGAGATCAAGGGACTAAGGAACAGTCACGAGGAGCTGAAAAACGCTTTAAATGAAATGCAAAACAAAATGGAAACCACCACGGCTCGGATTGAAGAGGCAGAGGAGAGAATAGGTGAACTAGAAGCTAAAGTTATGGAAAAAAAGGAAGCTGAGAAAAAGATAAAAAAATCCAGGAGTATGAGGGGAAAATTAGAGAACTAAGTGATGCACTAAAAAGAAATAATATGTGCATAATTTGTATCCCAGAGGAGGAAGAGAGAGGGAAAGGTACTGAAGGGGTCCTTGAAGAAATAATAGCTGAGAACTTCCCTGAACTGGGGAAGGAAAAAGGCATTGAAATCCAAGAGGCACAGAGAACTCCCTTCAGACGTAACTTGAATCGATCTTCTGCATGACATATCATAGTGAAACTGGCAAAATACAAGGATAAAGAGAAAATTCTGAAAGCAGCAAGGGTTAAATGTGCCCTCACATATAAAGGGAGACCTATTAGACTCGTGACTGATCTCTCTTTGGAAACTTGGCAGGCCAGAAAGGATTGGCACGAGATTTTCAGTGTGCTAAACAGAAAAAATATGCAGCCAAGAATCCTTTATCCAGCAAGTCTGTCATTTAGAATAGAAGGAGAGATAAAGGTCTTCCCAAACAAACAAAAACTGAAGGAATTTGTCACCACTAAACCAGCCCTACAAGAGATCCTAAGGGGGATCCTGTGAGACAAAGTACCAGAGCCATCACTACAAGCATAAAACATACAGACATCACAATGACTCTAAACCCGTATCTTTCTATAATAACACTGAATGTAAATGGATTAAATGCGCCAACCAAAAGACATAGGGTATCAGAATGGATAAAAAAACAAGACCCATCTACTTGCTGTCTACAAGAGACTCATTTTAGACCTGAGGACACCTTTAGATTGAAAGTGAGGGGATGGAGAACTATTTATCATGCTACTGGAAGTCAAAAGAAAGCTGGAGTAGCCATACTTACATCAGACAAACTAGACTTTAAATTAAAGGCTGTAACAAGAGATGAAGAAGGACATTATATAATAGTTACAGGGTCTATCCACCAGGAAGAGCTAACAATTATAAATGTCTATGCGTCAAATACCGGAGCCCCCAAATATATAAAACAATTACTCATAAACATAAGCAACCTTATCGATAAGAATGTGGTAATTGCAGGGGACTTTAACACTCCACTTACAGAAATGGATAGATCATCTAGACACACGGTCAATAAAGAAACAAGGGCCCTGAATGATACATTGGATCAGATGGACTTGACAGAGATTTTAGAACTCTGCATCCCAAAGCAACAGAGTATACTTTCTTCTCGAGTGCACATGGAACATTCTCCAAGATAGATCATATACTGGGTCACAAAACAGCCCTTCATAAGTTTACAAGAATTGAAATTATACCATGCATACTTTCAGACCACAATGCTATGAAGCTTGAAATCAACCACAGGAGAAAGTCTGGAAAACCTCCAAAAGCATGGAGGTTAAAGAACACCCTACTCAAGAATGAATGGGTCAACCAGGCAATTAGAGAAGAAATTAAAAAATACATGGAAACAAATGAAAATGAAAATACAACAATCCAGACGCTTTGGGATGCAGCGAAGGCAGTCCTGAGAGGAAAATACATCACAATCCAGGCCTATCTCGAGAAACAAGAAAAATCCCAAATACAAAATCTAACAGCACACCTAAAGGAACTAGAAGCAGAACAGCAAAGGCAGCCTAAACCCAGCAGAAGAAGAGAAATAATAAAGATCAGAGCAGAAATAAACAATATAGAATCTAAAAAAACTGTAGAGCAGATCAAGGAAACCAAGAGTTGGTTTTTTGAAAAAATAAACAAAATTGACAAACCTCTAGCCAGGCTTCTCAAAAAGAAAAGGGAGATGGCCCAAATAGATAAAATCATCAATGAAAATGCAATTATTACAACCCATCCCTCAGAGATACAAACAATTATCAGGGACTACTATGAAAAATTATATGCCAACAAATTGGACAACCTGGAAGAAATGGACAAATTCCTGAACACCCACACTCTTCCAAAACTCAATCAGGAGGAAAGAGAAAGCTTGAACAGACCCATAACCAGCGAAGAAATTGAGTCGGTTATCAAAAATATCCCCACAAATAAGAGTCCAGGACCAGATGGCTTCCCAGGCGAGTTCTACCAGACGTTTAAAGCAGAGATAATACCTATCCTTCTCAAGCTATTCCAAGAAATAGAAAGGGAAGGAAAACTTCCAGACTCATTCTATGAAGCCAGTATTACTTTGATTCCTAAACCAGACAGAGACCCAGGAAAAAAAGAGAACTACAGGCCAATATCCCTGATGAATATGGATGCAAAAATTCTCAATAAGATACTAGCAAATCGAATTCAACAGCATATAAAAAGAATTATCCACCATGATCAAGTGGGATTCATTCCTGGGATGCAGGGCTGGTTCAACATCTGCAAATCAATCAACGTGATACATCACATTAATAAAAAAAAAGAGAAGAACCATATGATCCTGTCAATCGATGCAGAAAAGGCCTTTGACAAAATCCAGCACCGTTTCTTAATAAAAACCCTTGAGAAAGTCGGGATAGAAGGAACATACTTAAAGATCATAAAAGCCATTTATGAAAAGCCCACAGCTAACATCATCCTCAACGGGGAAAAACTGAGAGCTTTTTCCCTGAGATCAGGAACACGACAGGGATGCCCACTCTCACCGCTGTTGTTTAACATAGTGCTGGAAGTTCTAGCATCAGCAATCAGATAACAAAAGGAAATCAAAGGCATCAAAATTGGCAAAGATGAAGTCAAGCTTTCGCTTTTTGCAGATGACATGATATTATACATGGAAAATCCGATAGACTCCACCAAAAGTCTGCCAAAACTGATACATGAATTCAGCAAAGTCGCAGGATACAAAATCAATGTACAGAAATCAGTTGCATTCTTATACACTAACAATGAAGCAACAGAAAGACAAATAAAGAAACTGATCCCATTCACACTTGCACCCAGAAGCATAAAATACCTGGGAATAAATCTAACCAAAGATGTAAAAGATATGTATGCTGAAAACTATAGAAAGCTGATGAAGGTAGTTGAAGAAGATATAAGGAAATGGAAAGACATTCCCTGCTCATGGATTGGAAGAATAAATATTGTAAAAATGTCAATACTACCCAAAGCTATCTACACATTCAATGCAATCCCAATCAAAATTGCAGCAGCATTCTTCTCGAAACTAGAACAAGCAATCCTAAAATTCATATGGAACCACAAAAGTCCCCGAATAGCCAAAGTAATTCTGAAGAAGACCAAAGCGGGAGGCATCACAATCCCAGGCTTTAGACTCTACTACAAAGCTGTAATCATCAAGACAGCATGGTATTGGCACAAAAACAGACACACAGTCCAATGGAATAGAATAGAAACCCCAGAACTAGACCCACAAACGTATGGCCAACTCATCTTTGACAAAGCAGGAAAGAACATCCAATGGAAAAAAGACAGTCTCTTTAACAAATGGTGCTGGGAGAACTGGACAGCAACATGCAGAAGGTTGAAACTAGACCACTTTCTCACACCATTCACAAAAATAAATTCAAAATGGATAAAGGACCTGAATGTGAGACAGGAAACCATCAAAACCCTAGAGGAGAAAGCAGGAAAAGACCTCTCTGATCAGCCGTAGCAATCTCTTACTCGACACATCCCCAAAGGCAAGGGAATTAAAATAAAAAATGAACTACTGGGACCTTATGAAGAGAAAAAGCTTCTGGACAGCAAAGGAAACAACCAACAAAACTAAAAGGCAACCAACAGAATGGGAAAAGATATTTGCAAATGACATATCAGACAAAGGGCTAATATGCAAAATCTATAAAGAGCTCACCAAGCTCCACACCCGAAAAACAAATAACCCAGTGAAGAAATGGGCAGAAAACATGCATAGACACTTCTCTAAAGAAGACATCCGGATGGCCAACAGGCACATGAAAAGATGTTCAGCGTCGCTCCTTATCAGGGAAATACAAATCAAAACCACACTCAGATATCACCTCGCACCAGTCAGTGGCCAAAATGAACAAATCAGGAGACTATAGATGCTGGCGAGGATGTGGAGAAATGGGAACCCTCTTGCACTGTTGGTAGGAATGCAAATTGGTGCAGCCGCTCTGGAAAGCAGTGTGGAGGTTCCTTAGAAAATTAAAAATAGACCTACCCTATGACCCAGCAATAGCACTGCTAGGAATTTATCCAAGGGATACAGGAGTACTGATGCATAGGGACACTTGTACCCCAATGTTTATAGCAGCACTCTCAACCAAATTGTGGAAAGAGCCTAAATGTCCATCAACTGATGAATGGATAAAGAAATTGTGGTTTATATACACAATGGAATACTACGTACAATGAGAAAGAATGAAATATGGCCTTTTGTAGCAACGTGGATGGAACTGGAGAGTGTGATGCTATGTGAAATAAGCCATACAGAGAAAGACAGATACCATATGGTTTTACTCTATGTGGATCTTGAGAAACTTAACAGAAACCCATGGGGGAGGGGAAAAAAAAAGAGGTTAGAGTGGGAGAGA
This sequence comes from Prionailurus viverrinus, assembly GCF_022837055.1. Classification (NCBI taxonomy): domain Eukaryota; kingdom Metazoa; phylum Chordata; class Mammalia; order Carnivora; family Felidae; genus Prionailurus; species Prionailurus viverrinus. The sequence continues at coordinate 115,386,866 of NC_062563.1, forward strand.
GCCAAAGCATAAGAGACTCTTAAAAACTGAGAACAAACTGAGGGTTGATGGGGGGTGGGAGGGAGAGGATGGTGGGTGATGGGTATTGAGGAGGGCACCTTTTGGGATGAGCACTGGGTGTTGTATGGAAACCAATTTGACAATAAATTTTATATATTGAAAAAAAAATAAAAATGACTAATCTGATTAAAAAAAAAAAAAAGAACCCAGTGATAACTATAATGTATTTGTGCCCAAAGTATATAATATGAACTTAACCACACTTTTAGGAACAATTTCCCACTTATAGGGAATATAGGATATAGAGGAAAAAATTAAATAACACTATCTAGAAATTATCAGACAAATCCAGAACGTGGGTCAATCTATAGGACAACAAACTTGATAGCTAAAAGTCAATGTTATGAAAAAAAACGGCAAGGGGACTATTCTAGAATACAAGAAACTTAAGAGCCATAATAATCAAATATGATATGATGATGTATGTGCCTTGATTGGATCTGGGTACAAAAAATTACTAGTTTTTAAAGACATTTTTGGATAATTGGGGAAATTTAAATATGGGCTAAATATGAAATGAATATAGGGAATTGCTATTTTTCTTAGGTTTGATAATTGCATTCTAGTTTTGGAGGAGGATACTCTTAGTAAATTAACACTGAAATACTTAAGAGTGAAGTGCCATAATGCTTATTATTTTCAAATGTGTAGAAATGAAAATAATCTTTACAAATATATTCATATATGTATAAAGCAAATTTGGGATATATTAAAAATTAGTGAATCTAGCTTGTGATTATACAGGTGATCATTGCACTATTTTTTCTGTATGTTTGAAGTTTTCCCTAAAATTATAGAAAAAACACATCAAATTAGATTATGAAAATTTCAATGGGACTTTTCATAGAACTTAGCAAGTTAAATCTAAAATTTAGTTGGAAGGGATGCCTGGGTGGCTCAAATGGTTAAGTGTCTGACTCTTGATTTCAGCTGAGATATTATGGTCATGAGATTGAGTCCCTCAGTGGGCTCTGTGCTGGGCACTGAGCCTGCTTAAGATTCTCTCCCCCTCTGCCTCTTCCTCACTCGAGTGCATGCTGTGTCTCTCAAAAAAACAAAAGATACAAAATCCTTAATAACAATAAAGGACTGAAATATTACTATATTAATTTTATGAATCTGTATACATAAAAAATCATAAAATGAAGAGACATAACATAAACTAGAAGAATTTATTTCCATACATATAACACAAATAAAAGATAAGAAATGTGAAATGCAACAAAAAACCAAACAAACAACTTCTAAAAATCAGTGAAAAAAAGTTAACCCAACAGAAAGGCAGACAAAAGATGTGAGTATTTTTGATAGAGAGGTTGAATGAAGTTGAACATTCATTTTTGAATGTCTCTGTTCTGAGCCCAGCATAGGGTGATAAGTAAACAAAACAAATAAATAGCTTTGCTCTTGAACAACTAATATTTTAGTGGATAACACTGGTAAAGAGAAATAAGAACTCAAAACTGAAATAGAAACTGAGTCAATAGTGTGGTGGAAAGAGTGCAGGCTCTGTGGTCAAACTCCTAGATACAATCTCAGCTCCTCTGAATGGCATCTCATGTGCATTCCTCTGATTCTCTAAGCTTCCATTTCCTCTTCTGGGAATAAAAACACCTACCCCATATGGTTGTTGAGGAAGTTAAATGAGATAATGATACATGCAAAGCACTTAGCATGATGTCTGTTATGTAATAATCACTCAATAAATATTAGATCTTCTTAATCTTCTATTATTAATAACAATCCCACAGAATGGGTGTAATCAATTAAATTCTGAAACCACCATTTCAGAACATTTTGCAACACATTTGCACCAGCAATGCTGGCAACTGGACTCTGGATTCTGCAGCTGCCCTAGTTATTCCCAGAAACTCAGCTGTTGCAAAGCCAAGTTCATTTCCTTACAGAAAAAGCCAAACATCCACTAATAGAGCAGGACATTGATTAGCTCATTAGTGAGAATAGATAAAATGAGAAGAGAATCCAGAGAGAAGAGTGTCTCTAAGAACATCAACCTCTAAGAGATCAACAGAGGCAGTGAATCCCATAGAAGACACTGAAAAGCAGCAGCAAAGAGTTGGAGAGACAATTGGCAGGGCAGTGATTTGCAAGTGCTTTGGAGCTAAGGGAAGAAAGGGCTCTGGGATAGGGTGGTTAATTAACAGTGCAGATGCTGGTGAGAGGAGCAGTAAGGACTCACAAATGTCTTCTGGGCTTAGCAAGAAGGAGGTTATTTGTGACCTTGCTGAAAACACTTTTGCAGGGTTGGGATGAGGGTAAGGAGGGGAACAGAAGCCAGATTACTATGGGCTGTAGAATGAGTGGGAGGTAAGGATAGAAGTAGTTGAGTTTAGACAACTCACAAGAGTGTTGGTAGGGAAGGGAAGGAGAGAACCAGAAGGACATGAACTCAAGATACCTCAGGGAGTTTATTTTGTTTTGCTTAAAGTTGGGAGAGATTTGAGGACGTTTAAATGCAGATGTGAAAGAATCTGAAAAAATGAAAAGTTTGGGGAGTGGAAGCAAGAGATGATACAGAGATAATAAGCTCCTGAGGAAGAGTAGCAAATGTGTATGGAGAGTCTAGTGTCCTAGAGACACTCTCTGAAAAATAACAGGTGGTCCCTGACTTCCACAAAATATTGACTCAAGGAAAGTGGTTTTACCTCTCTCTTCCACTCTCTCCTCTTTGCCCAAAGTGGTAACTTCTTTTAATTGGAAAACAAGGAGGACTGAATTTAATAAATATGTCCAACTTTAGATTTTATGCTATGAAATATAAGGTAATAAGAATGTTCTAAATGTTCTAAATCCTGAATGCTGTCACCTGGGACATGTTCTGAGAACTACCTCTCGAATGGTAGCATGTAGTCGTGAACAGAATTGGGGAGAGGCACATGAGAGACCTCAAAGATACTAATAATGCTCTTTTTCTGACAGTGGATGACAGGCACGGAAATGTTAGTTGTACCATTTTTCTTTATAGTTACTCTATTACATGTGCTCGATATTTAATAAGAGCAATTTAAAAATTGCTTTATAATACAGCAGAAGATGTGTCAGCATTTGATGTTTCAGTTCTTAGGTTGGAGAGTGGGCTCTTGAGTATGTGTTTTATATGCATACACATTATACACATACATCTACACTTTTGTATCTTATCAGATCTTACAAAACATAGTCATTGAAAAACCAGAGAGAGGCAAGTCCTCCATGAACTTGGTGATGATTATCAGTTTGGAAATCTTAATTAGGAAATTCCTGCTTCTGTGTGGGGATAGCTTCAGGGAGATCAGAAGGAATGAGTGGGAGGAAGAATTTGCTTCTGAGTCAGAGTTCTACAGTATTTGCATTGACCTTTGTGATCTGTCGTTGTTTGCCAGAGGTGAGGCCATGTAAGCCTTGGGACAAGTGACTGGGGCCAGTGGTTCCAGTTGACAGACTGGGTCAAGGCTGATGTAACTTATGTGCCCTTACTTGGTCTCTATCTCCCTGTTGTGCCCACTGCCTCCCAGGAAACTTCAAGGCCATTTTTGGCCCCAGGGCTACTTTTTGGATCATGGCTGCCTGCTCAGAGGCCCCTGGTCTTCCTTCCTGTGGACCTGAGAGTCCAGTCTGCTTTCTTCTCTTACACAGCATCACCTCCTCTAGTCCTTAATGTTCCCTGCGCTGAAGACTGACTATGAAACGGGATGGGTTTCTTCAACTTCTTCAAAAGTAACCACCAAGTTCCCTTTTATTTTAGCTTTTTCTCTTTTAATCACTCCAAGCAAACAGGCAGGAGAGAACCTAAATTCTAGAAGTGGGGAAACAGAGGATCTTGAAATCCTTCAGCCTTCTTCTGGAGCTGGATCCTGGTCTGTAGCCCCTGATTTCCTTCTGAAACGCTCTGCTTTCTATTTTAAATTGAGATGTGGAGGGGCGCCTGGGTGGCGCAGTCGGTTAAGCGTCCGACTTCAGCCAGGTCACGATCTCGTGGTCCGTGAGTTCGAGCTCCGTGTCAGGCTCTGGGCTGATGGCTCAGAGCCTGGAGCCTGTTTCCGATTCTGTGTCTCCCTCTCTATCTGCCCCTCCCCCGTTCATGCTCTGTCTCTCTCTGTCCCCAAAATAAATAAACGTTAAATTGAGATGTGGATAGGTGGGGTTGACCTCCCACTTCCAGATGCTCCATGGAGGCCCAGATGGCTGCCATGAAAATGGCATGCTCACATCTATGGTCTGGAGCATAACTGAGAGAAGTCCCCAACGACTGCCCCTTCAGCTTGCAACACTACTGCAGCTCATGTTTCCTGCAGGCTCCTCCTCATCAGTGACCGGTTGATGGTGGGCTTCCTAAGGCTGGGCCATTCAGGGGAGATGTAGCTGTCTGCTACCAGTGACTCTGGTACAAGGATTCCCCACTGACTTGGCTGAATCTTTTTTGGAACTTCTTGGAAATCTGAAACTCTTGCAAGCCAGCCCTCTTCTCTTGCCTCTCTCCTTCCATAAGTGCCAGACCTGCATTCTCGCCTTCTCATGCTCCCTACATATCACTCTTCCATTTTGAATCCCATCTTGCTGTCTGCTTCTTGGCAAACCTTAGTTAATTAATTAGTAATTAATTAACTAACACACTCCCTCTTTGGTAGCACAGAGGCCCATGGGAACAACATAAATAGGATCAAGATGTCCCTTCTGGAATTTAGGTTGCTGAGATGCTTCAGTGTGGGGCATACACATCTTCATGAGTTAGGTGGAGATGTGATATCCTAGGGGCTTTATTACATTTCCCTGTGTATCTGGGACTCAAAGTCATCCTTCAGCCCTTTGTCAGAGACCTGGAGCCTAGAGGCTGGTGCTGGAGGAGGAACCAGCAGCAGGAGTGGCAAGAAGCCCAGGCAGGTCTGGCTCCATCTCTGGGGGTGCTGGAGCAGACCCTGGTGCACCAGTGTCCAGGTAGAGAGGCAGAGGATCAGAGCATACCAGGCAGTATGGAAGTGTCTGGGCAGGTGGAAGATGGCTGAGGTGGGGGGTATGACAAATAGCACCCTCCCTCTCAGGGATGAGCCCAAGACTTGTATCCCTAAAGACAGAAACAGAGTTGATCCCTGGTCCCTGGGGAACTGGACAATATCTGGGAGAAAATGGACACAGTTACCGGCCAGGTTGGTTCAGGGGCATCATTGGCCTTGCAGCACGAAGGCAGGGCTCCTTGGCTATTCTCCTGAGTAGGAGAAAAAGTAGAATCAGAGGCTAAGGTAGAATGAGAATGGGGTTGGTGGAGGGAGGGAAAGAGGGGCCCAGGAGCAGAGGGGTCACTACAGGAGTGGGGAGGGGTGGCTGCTGGTTAGGTATGAGGCTGTGCTGTGAACCTTGTGGGAGACCACAAGGCGACCATGTGCTGTATTCGTGGGGGGCCTGGTGGGGGGCACTGGGCAGGCTTAATTGGGGTATGTGCTACTCTGTGATAGTGGTCAGCTGAGGTCTGTGTTTTGATGAGCATGACAGGCATGTGGATATTTTCCAAAGTGCCATGATTGGTTCAGTCAGCCCTTGAGCAGTACTGTGAGCTGGAGAGGCTTGAAGGGCCCGGACAGATGTTGAAAGTCCCTGATAATGAAAAGTGAGAACATTTGTGCACCAACTGCTTTCTGTAGCTGTTAATCCCAGTCTCCTTTTCAAATCCATCTTCAGTCCTAACTGCTGCAAGTGGGAAAACCAATGCGCTAAGCCTCCTCCCCAACTCAGGCTTCACAAAGATACACACAGCCAAAAATCTCTAGATGGGGAGGAAGGAGTAGCCACGCCCTCTGTAATGCAGGTGCTGCTCTGGCAATGCCCAAATATACAGAGCTGGCTGAGGGACAGCAGAACTGGTGTGGGAACTGGACAAATTCCAGACAGCACAGGGGTGCTAGTGGCAGGCAGTGGGCAGGGAGAGGGGGGCGGTTATCCCAAAGAGGTAAATCAGAAAAACAACACTTCCTGTGGTTCCTCCTGAAATCACGACTTCCTGCTTCTGCCTTCTTTGGGCCTCTGTGGCCGCTGGCTTCACGACACATCAGGAGGAGGGGCATTGAGGGTGTAGATGCTAGTTAAGTATTTGGATTCCCAGGTCTCTCTTCCATGCACGCTGCTTTCTAATCTTGAGATGATGACTCTAGGGTCTTTTTTAATGGTCCTGTTTAGGAGACAGAGGCACAGAGGAAAGTGCATCCTAAATCTGGGGATTCAGCCTGCTGACCTACTCTTCCATTGGCCCTCTGCTGAAAATGTGTCTTTTGATTTGTGCCTGGTGATTTCCATCCATGGTATGATTGCAGACTTTGTTGTAACCTGTGGGCACCTTACTGTGATAGAAATATAGAATGTTGCATGTAACTCAAAGGACCATTTCAAAAGTCAGGGAAGGGGTCAAGTGCCAGCTATTTTCTAGGTACCATGCCTGACATTTTACACACATTATCTCATTTATTTGTTAGAGCCACCACAGGTAGGTAATATTATTTCCTTTTGCACAGTAGGAAAATCAGGTTCACATAGGTTAAGTTAACTCAGCTCAAATCTTAGCTCTGCTAAGACTTATTTGAACACCCTTTGGTGGACATTAAAGCCCTCAACCTTTCTTTTCTCAAAGAAGGGCTACATCGCTTTTGAGATCAGCAAGGCACTTCATCTTGGGAGGAGGAAACAACAGCCCTGAGGTATGAAGTGCCTTGCTGAAAGTCACACGGGGAATTATAGTAGGCTTGCGGTGGGTCTCAGGACTCCTAGGTTCTGTTCTGGGGCTCTTTTTGTCCAGCCGTGCAGGTGACTGACTGTGACAGGAACCCAGGATCTTGTGAGCCCCACTGATGTCTCCTGCATAGAGTTCTTCCTGGTGGAAGTCCCTCCCATGGAGTTTGTACTCTGGACCATGTTCTGCCCTTCTCGGTTAGCTCCACTGGCCAAACTCAAGCCTGTATCTCACTGCCAAGATCTCAGACCTTTATATTATCTGTCTCTCATTTGCTATTTCCCCTACATGAGAATAGGAAAAGTACTTGACCCTTGAACAACACAGGTTTGAACTGCAAGGGTCCACTTCTATGTGGATTTCTTTGGATAGACGCTGTACAGTACTGTAAATGTCTTTTTCTTATGATTTTCTTCATAACATTATCTCTTCTCTAGCTTACTTTATTGTAAGAACACAATATGTAATACATACAAAATACGAAACAGGTGTTAGTTGTTTACGTTCTTGGCAAGGCTTCCGGTCAACAGTAGGCTATTAGTAGCTAAGTATTTGAGGAATCAAAAGTTATATGCAGGTTTTTGACTGTGCAGGGGTCAGTGCCCCTAATCCCTGAGTTGTCCAAGGATCAACTGCACCTCAAAGCAGACATTTATGAGTCAGCTCTTTTAGGTGAGGTTTTAACAAAAGTTTCTCTTGAAATAGAAGTCAGGCTTTTTGTTTTAATGGTTGTCTATGAAAACTTATTCTCATTTATAAAGTAAAAGAGGAAGGTTGCCAGGTGGAGGCAGAGAATGTGGAGAAGTAAACAACTCAGTGGGCAGCAGGCTGTGTTCTTTGACCCGGCAAACTCCCTCGGGGTCACGGTTTGTGCCCAGCAGCCTGGGGACACCGTGGGGACCATGGACCTGCACATTCTTCCTCCTCACCCCCACAACCTCACAGTGTTCTGGGAATATGTTCTGAGCTTTCTTCTTTCCACACCTTCTCTCATGAAGTCCCCTCTGCCAGGGATGCCCTCCCTGATTTCTCCTCAATTCCTATTCTGCTGTTCTAAAACCAAGTGCAAGTGCCGCCTCTTTCATGAACACTTTATATATATATATATATATATATATATATATATATATATATATATATATACCTCACATGATAACTGCTCTCCCCTGTCAGACTTCCCAGTGCTTGGTGTCTCTTATGCTGTTCCACTAAATGTTGCCCTGCTTTGTGCTGCCGTCACTTTCTGTCTTAGCTGCAGCAGCAGGGGACACCGTACTGAATCTGACAACTGGGTCTTTGACATGAGGCCTGTACTGAAAACTCTTGGGTGGCCTTCCACGACCTAATTTCTCAATGCCTTTCATGTGAAGAACCTTATAGTTACTCTCCCACCGTCCTCAACTTCTTCCCTTCTTTATGCAGTTCTGCTCGGGGGAGAACGCTTTCATCGAGTGGTCATTTTAGAGCATATGGTGGAGTGTTGGCACAAAAGGAAATCCTGTTTCTTTCTTGGTCAGGGTCCATTTGGAATCCTGGAAGAGTAACTCCTGTCCTCTGTTGACCAAGGACAAATGGAGTCACTTATGTTAAGGGACTTGGTTTTCACTGGGCTAACTGTATTTCTGTGCTGGAAGCTGTGGAACTGGTGAGCTTGAAGAGGAGGCAAAGACAAGAGAAAGAATAGAAAGGGAGGGTCTCTGGGAGGAGGGCCAAGTGCTCCTCAAAAGGAATTTAAGAGAAATCTCAGGGCAGACAAGGATGAGGAAGCTGGAGGGACAGTTCAGGGGAGCTGAAGCCCCAAGCTGCATACTCAGAGATTTGCTAATTCTCAGAGGGGAAAGTGGTGCAACCATTCAGCTTCATTCAGAGTCACAGGGATCCAGGCAAAAGAGGCTTGACTATCTAAGAGGCTAAGAGGGCTAAGAGAACATTCACAGCTTTGGACTGGAAGGGGACCTGGAAAAGGAAAACACCATGTAAGGTGATAACCCTTGTGAAAAAGAAAACCACAGGTCCCCAACAGAGTCACTAATGTTGAGGCATCACATCAGTATACAAAGACTTAATACCTATCCCAGTTTCAGTTTCACCCCCTCCCCTGGGAATGTAATCTTTAACCAGCCAAACTGGAGTTTCCTTGTCAATACTAGGAAGTAATCTACTGAAGGACCCCTTCTCTTCCCCTTAGGAGGCCCACCTGGCCTAAAGCAGGAGATTGCCAGCAATCTCCTCCCACCTCTTTATTTTACTTTTTTAAAATATAATTTATTGTCAAGTTAGCTAACATACAGTGTATACAGTGTGCTCTTGGCTTCGGGAGTAGATTCCCATGATTCATCGCTTACATACAACACCCACTGCTCATCCCAACAAGTGCCCTCCTCAATGCCCATCACCCTTTTCCCCCTCTCCCCCACCCCCACATCAACCCTCAGTTTGTTCTCTGTATTTAAACCTTTCTTTTCTGCAACTTGACAGAGGTCCTTTCTGTTTGCTAGATGGGATGCTGCCGGATTCATGAATCCTATACTGAAGCCAATTAATCTTCAAATTTACTTGATTGAATTTTGTTTTATAACACCTAGAACTCTGAATTTACCTAATTTTAACTGCACTGGGTAGTTTCTACACCCAGTAATTTCCTAACAAGACTATAAAGTAACTTGTGGACTGAACAGTTCATTGCTAGAAAGGCCACGGTGAAGGGAGAACCGAGGGAGAGAAGGCCCTGCACTTCTGACTGATGCAGACAGACCCAGAGGGTAGATGAAGTGACTTCAGGGTTTCCTGCATCATGTCCCTCGGCAGGCAGTGTCCAGCATGTGCCCAAATGACAGCCCCCCCCTCCCCCCCGCACACTTCTTGAGGATGCCCAGATCTGGACAATTTGATCTGGAACCATCTAGTTGTATTATAGCCCACCCCTGTGTTGTGTCCCACCTATGGATCCCTTAGGATCACCTGGTTTTGAAGGTCAGGATAAAGGTCTCCATTAGAGATTTCTCCATGATCAGATAGAAAAATATACTTCTTAAGTGGTTGGACTCTGCTGTGCATTCTTTCCCTAGCAGTGTCTGACAGGGCCCAGTACTTGTCTCAGACCTCACGTGCTGGGAGGGACCCTTCAGCTCAGGTTTCAGTCTAATTAGTCCCATGGGCTTTCACAGGCTTCTGGGAAAAGGAAAGAGGAAAGTTATTGTGTATAAGATGGGTATTCTTTCTTTTTTTTTTTTTTTTTTTCTGCCCCACAATACCGTTGATCACATTCCCTATGCAGTATCTTTCATCCCTATGACTTTTTCATTCCATAACTGGAAGACCATATCTCCTACTCTCCTTCACCCATTTTGTTCATCCTCCAACCCCCTCCCCTCTGGCAACCACCAGCTTATTCTCTGAATTTATTGCTCTGTTTCTGTTTTTGGTAGTTTGTTTTTTATTTGTTTTGGTTTTTAAAGTCCATATGTAAGTAAAATCATATGGTATTTATCTTTCTCTGACTTATTTCACTTAGCATAGTATCATCTGGGTCCATTCATGTTTTCACAAAAGGCAAGGTCTCATTCTTTTTTTTTTTAATGTTTATTTATTTTTTAGAGAGAGAGAGAGAAAGAGAGAGAGAGCGAGCTAGCAAGGGTGGGGCAGAGAGAGGGAAACAGAGGATCCAAGGCTGGCTCTGCACTGACAGCAGAGAGCTCAATGTGGGGCTCATACTCACAAACAATGAGAGCATGACCTGAGCTGAAGTTGGATGCTTAACTGACTGAGCCACCCAGGCACCCCTAAATCTCATTCTTTTTTATCGCTGAGTAATAGTTTATACATATTTCTCATATATATCATATATATGTGATATATATGCCACATTGTCTTTATCCATTCATCTATTGATGTACACTTAATGTTGCTTCCATATCTTGGTTATTGTGAATAATGCAATAAACCTAGGGGTGCATATGACTTTTAGAATGAACGTTTCCATTTTCTTTGGGTAAATACCTGAGTGGAATTAGTAGATTCTATGGTATTTCTATTTTTATTTTCTTTTTTAAAAAATATAATTTATTGTCAAATTGGCTAACATATAGCGTGTGAAATGTGCTCTTGGTTTTTGGGGTAGATTCCCGTGGTTTATCACTTACATACACCCAGTGCTCATCCCAACAAGTGCCCTTCTCAATGCCCATCACCCATTTCCCCCTCTCCCCCCCCCCCCAGTTTGTTCTCTTTATTTAAGAGTCTCTTATAGTTTGCCTCCTTCCCTCTGTGTAACTATTTTTGTCCCCTTCCCTTCCCCCATGGTCTTCTGTTAAGTTTCTCAAGATCCACATGTAAGTGAAAACATATGATATCTGTCCTTCTCTGACTGACTTATTTCACTCAGCATAATACCTCCCAGTTCCATCCATGTTGCTGTAAAGGGCATTATTTCATTCTTTCTCATTGCCAAGTAGTATTCCATTGTATATATAAACCACATCTTTTTTATCCATTCATCAGTTGATGGACATTTAGGCTCTTTCCATAATTTAGGTAATGTTGAAAGTGCTGCTATAAACATTGGGGTATATGTGCCCCTACGAATCAGCACTCCTATATCCCTTGGATAGATTCCTAGTAGTGCTATTGCCGGGTTGTATGGTAGTTCTATTTTTAATATTTTGAGGAACCTCCACACTGTTTTCCAGAGTAGATACACCAATTTACATTCCTGCCAATCATGTAGCAGGGTTCTTTTTCTCCATATCCTTACCAACACTTGTTATTTCTTTTGTTTTTTAGTTTAGCCATTTTCACAGATATGAGGTGGTTTCAATTATTATTATTGTGGTTTCAATTTGCATTTCCCTGATGATGAATGGCATTGAGCATCTTTTCATGGGTCTGTTGGCCATCTGTCTTCTTTGGAAAAATGTCTATTCAAGTCCTCTGCCCTTTTTTTTTTTTGAATAATAATATTTAACTTGTTTAATTTAATGGATATGAGAACTCTGCCCCTAACAAATAGTGGTTCTCCATTCTTTTTTTTTTTTTACTTTTTTTAAATATTTTTTTTCAATATATGAAGTTTATTGTCGTATTGGTTTCCATACAACACCCAGTGCTCATCCCAAAAGGTGCCCTCCTCAATACCCATCACCCACCCTCCCCTCCCTCCCACCCCCCATCAACCCTCAGTTTGTTTTCAGTTTTTAAGAGTCTCTTATGCTTTGGCTCTCTTCCACTCTAACCTCTTTTTTTTTTTTCTTCCCCTCCCCCATGGGTTTCTGTTAAGTTTCTCAGGATCCACATAAGAGTGAAACCATATGGTATCTGTCTTTCTCTGTATGGCTTATTTCACTTAGCATCACACTCTCCAGTTCCATCCATGTTGCTACAAAGGGCCATATCTCATTCTTCCTCATTGCCACGTAGTACATAAACCACAATTTCTTTATCCATTCATCAGTTGATGGACATTTAGGCTCCTTCCATAATTTGGCTATTGTTGAGAGTGCTGCTATAAACATTGGGGTACAAGTGGCCCTGTGCCTCAGTACTCCTGTATCCCTTGGCTAAATTCCTAGCAGTGCTATTGCTGGGTCATAGGGTAGGTCTATTTTTAATTTTCTGAGGAACCTCCACACTGTTTTCCAGAGCGGCTGCACCAATTTGCATTCCTACCAACAGTGCAAGAGGGTTCCCATTTCTCCACATCCTCGCCAGCATCTATAGTCTCCCGATTTGTTCATTTTGGCCACTCTGGTGTGAGATCATATCTCAATGTGGTTTTGATTTGTATTTCCCTGATGAGGAGCGACGTTGAGCATCTTTTCATGTGCCTGTTGGCCATCCGGATGTCTTCTTTAGAGAAGTGTCTATGCATGTTTTCTGCCCATTTCTTCACTGGGTTATTTGTTTTTTGGGTGTGGAGTTTGGTGAGCTCTTTATAGATTTTGGATACTAGCCCTTTGTCCGATATGTCATCTGCAAATATCTTTTCCCATTCCGTTGGTTGCCTTTTAGTTTTGTTGGTTGTTTCCTTTGCTGTCCTCTGCCCATTTTTAAAATTGGATTATTTGTTTTTGGTGTTGAGTTGCATAGGTTCATTATATATTTTGCATATTAACTCCTTATCAGATAGCTCATTTGCAAATATCTTCTCCAATTCAATAGGCTACCTTTTTGTTTTGTTGATGGATTCCTTCACTGTGCAAAACGTTTTATTTTGGTGTAGTCCCAATAGTTTCCTTTTGCTTTTCTTTCCCTTGCTTTAGGAGACCTATGTAGAAAAATGTTGCTGAGGCTGATTACTGCCTATGTTTTCTTTAAGGGGTTTTATAGCTTCAGGTCTTACATTTAGGTCTTTAATCCATTTTGAGTTTATTTTTGTGTATGGTGTAAGAAAGTGGTCCAGTTTCATTCTTTTGCATGTGACTGTCAAGTTTTCCCAACACCATTTGTTAAAGAGACCATCCTTTCCCTATTGTATATCCTTGCCTCCTTTGTTGAAGATTAATTGACCATATAATTGTGGGTTTACTTCTGGGCTCTGTATCCTGTTCCATTGATCTGTGTGTCTGTTGGTACAATTTCTTAAATATCTGGAATAATTTACAAGTGAAGCTTTCTTGTCCCAGAGATTTCTATGTGGGAGGATAGAATTAACAGTTCAGTTTCTTTTAATTTCTTCATAGATAACAGTTCAATTTCTTTCATAGATACTATGATATCTTTTATATTCATGAATTTGGTTATATGTGCCTTCTCTTTTTTTACTAGAGGTCTATCAATTTTACTGAATTTTTCAAAAAATGGATTTTTGGCTTTGTTTTCCTTTGTAAGATTGTTTTCTATTTTATTAATGTCTACTCTTTAGAAATCTCTTTTTATTCTTTTAGGTTTAATTTGCTCTGTTTTTCTAATCTATTGAATCTGATACTTTAGTTATTGATTTGCAGTTTTTCTTCTTATTGAATATGTACATTTAATGTTGTGTAGAATCTTCTTTAAGTACTTCTTAGTTGTGTTTGCAAGTTCCAATGTCATGTTTTTATTTGTGCATTCTTTCCTCAAAATACTTTCTAATTTTATTTGCAATTTATGCTTTGACCTTTGGGTTATTAGAAGTATTACTGCTTAGGAGCTCCTGGGTGGCTCAATCCGTGGAGCGGCCAACTTCGGCTCAGGTCATGATCTCATGGCTTGTGAGTTTGAGCCCCACGTTGGGCTCTGTGCTGATGGCTCAGAGCCTAGAGCCTGCTTTGGATTCTGTGTCTACTTCTTTCTCTGCCCCTCCTCTGCTCGCACTCTCTCTCTTTCAATTTTTTTTTTTTCAACGTTTCTTTATTTTTGGGACAGAGAGAGACAGAGCATGAACGGGAGATCTTTCAAAATGAACATTAAAAAAATTAAAAATAATTAAAAATAAAGAAGTATTATGGCTTGATTTCCAAGCATTTGGAGATTATTGTCATATTGATTTATAGTTTAATTTTACTATGGTTAGTGTGCTGAGTAATTTCTATGCTTTCAAATTTGTTGAGGCTTGCTATTATGAGTCACTGTGTTCAACTGTACCTCTCAAAAGCTGTAGAAGTCTTCACCCTCAGTACCTGTCAGTGTGATATTATTTGGAAATAGAGTGTTTTCAGATTACCAAATTAAGATGAGGTCTTTGGGTGGCCCTAATCCAGTATGACCGTGTGTTTATAAAAAGCGCAAATTTGGATACAGAGACTAAAACATACCAGGAGAACACCATGTAAAGATGGAGGTAGAGATTGGGGGTGATGTGTCTACAAGTAAGGAACACCAAAGACTGCCAACAAACCCCCAGAAGCTGGGAGAGAGTCACGGAACAAATTCTTCCTTGCAGACTACAGAAGGAATCACTCTGCTGACACCTTAATCTCAGATTTCTAGCCTATACAACTGTGAGACAATAAATTTTTGTTGTTTAAGCCACCCTGTTTGTGGTACTTTGTTATGGCAGCAATAGGAAATTAATACACTTGCTTCACGATTCAGCAAATGTTTAGTTTTGCCAAATGTTCCATGGGTATTTGAAAAGACTGTTTTTTGTGCCATTGTGGGGTGCATTATTCTATACTTATATATTAATGAGGTTAAATTTGTTTATTGTGTTCTATAGGTTTTCTAGAGCCTTACTTATTTCTTGGATGCTTGTTCTGTCAGCTATCAGAAGAGGTATGTTAAAATCTGTCTTAATGATTTTGGGTCTGCCTGCTTCTGTTTTAAGTGTTTAAATTTTTGTTTCATGCTGTGTTCTTAGATACATATATATTTAAGATTGTCATATGTTCTTGGTAAACTGGTATCTTTATCATTATGAAATTATTCCTTTTTTTCTCTAGTAATATTTTTTGTTCTTCAGTATTTGTCTGATATTACTGTAGTTATACCAACATTTTTGGGGTGAGTGCATTGTATATCTTTTCCCAACCTTTCATTTTCAATCTTTCTGTGATCCTATACTGAAGATTTGTCTCTTGTAAGTAGCATCTAGCTAGGTAAAAAGCTTCTGCACAGTAAATGAAACAGTCAACAAAACTAAAAGGCAACCGATGGAATGGGCAAAGATATTTGCAAACTGGATAATGGGGTTAGTATCCAAAGATATTTGCCTATCAGAAAAAGGGTTAGTATCCAAAAATCTATAAATAGTTTATCCAACTATATACCCCAAAAAACAAATAATCTAGTGAAGAAATGAGCAGAATACAGTAATAGACACTTTAAAAAATATTTATTTTTAAATTTTTTATTTTTATTTTTATTATTTTTATTTTTTCCCATATTATAAAAGTTTTATTTATTTATTTATTAAAATGAAATTCATTTTCAAATTGGTTTCCGTACAACACCCAGTGCTCATCCCCACAGGTGCCCACCTCAATGCCCATCACCCACTTTCCCTCCCTCCCTCAGGGTATTCTCAGTTTTTAAGAGTCTCTTATGGTTTGCCTCCTTCACTCTCTATAACTTTTTTTCCCCCTCCCCCCCCCCTCCCGCATGGTTTTCTGTTAAGTTTCTCAGGATCCACATAAAAGTGAAAACATATGGTATCTGTCTTTCTCTGTATGACTTATTTCACTTAACATAACACTCTCCAGTTCCATCCACGTTGCTACAAAAGGCCATATTTCGTTCTTTCTCATTGCCAAGTAGTATTCCATTGTATATATAAACCACAACATCTTTTTTTTTAATTTTTTTTTTTTTTTTTTTTTTAGCGTTCATTTATTTTTGAGACAGAGAGAAACAAAGCATGAACGGGGGAGGGTCAGAGAGAGGGAGACACAGAATCTGAAACAGGCTCCAGGCTCTGAGCTGTCAGCACAGAGCCCGACGCGGGGCTCGAACTCATGGACCGCGAGATCACGACCTGGGCCGAAGTCGGATGCTCAACCGACTGAGCCACCCAGGCACCCCTAAACCACAACATCTTTATCCATTCATCAATTGATGGATATTTAGACTCTTTCCATAATTTGGCTATTGTTGAAAGTGCTGCTGTAAACATTGGGGTACAAGTGCCCCTATGCATCAGCACTCCTGTATCCCTTGGCTAAATTCCTAGCAGTGCTATTGCTGGGTCACAGGGTAGATCTATTTTTAATTTTTTGAGGAACCTCCACACTGTTTTCCAGAGTGGCTGCACCAATTTGCATTCCCACTACAAATGCAAGAGGTTTCCCATTTCTCCACATCCTCTCCAGCATCTATAGTCTCCTGATTTGTTCATTTTGGCCACTCTGACTGGCGTGAGGTGATATCTGAGTGTGGTCTGGATTTGTATTTCCCTGATGAGGAGTAACGTTGAACATGTTTTCATGTGCCTGTTGACCATCCGGATGTCTTCTTTAGAGAAGTGTCTATTCATGTTTTCTGCCCATTTCTTCACTGGATTATTTGTTTTTTGGGTGTGGAGTTTGGTGAGTTCTTTATAGATTCTGGATACTAGCTCTTTGTCCGATATGTCATTTGCAAATATCTTTTTCCATCCTGTCAGTTGCCTTTTAGTTTTGTTGATTGTTTCCTTTGCAGTGCAGAAGCTTTTTATCTTGATGTGGTCCCAATAGTTCATTTTTGCCTTTAATTCCCTTGCCTTTGGAGATGTGTCGAGTAAGAAATTGCTGCGGCTGAGGTCAGAGAGGTTTTTTTCCTGCTTTCTCCTCTAGGGGTTTGATGGTTTCCTGTCTCACATTCAGGTCCTTCATCCATTTTCAGTTTATTTTTGTGAATGGTGTAAGAAAGTGGTCTAGTTTCAACCTTCTGCATGTTGCTGTCCAGTTCTCCCAGCACCATTTGTTAAAGAGACTGTCTTTTTTCCACTGGATATTCTTTCCTGCTTTTCAAAGGTTAGTTGGCCATACTTTTGTGGGTTCAATTCTAGGGTCTCTATTCTATTCCATTAGTCTATATGTCTGTTTTTGTGCCAATACCATTCTGTCTTGATGATTATAGCTTTGTAGTAGAGTCTAAAGTCTGGGATTGTGATGCCTCCTGCTTTGGTCGTCTTCTTCAAAATTACTTTGGCTATTCGGGGCCTTTTGTGGTTCCATATGAATTTTAGGATTGCTTGTTCCAGTTTTGAGAAGAATGCTGGTGCAATTTTGATTGGGATTGCATTGAATGTGTAGATTACGTTGGGTGGTATTGACATTTTGACAATATTTATTCTTCCAATCCATGAGCATGGAATGCTTTTCCATTTCTTTGATTCTTCTTCAATATCCTTCATCAGCTTTCTATAGTTTTCAGCATACAGATCTTTTATGTCTTTAGTTAGGTTTATTCCTAGGTATTTTATGCTTCTTGGTGCAATGTGAATGGGATCAGTGTCTTTCTGTTGCTTCATTATTAATGTATAAGAATGCAACTGATTTCTGTACATTAATTTTGTATCCTGCGACTTTGCTGAATTCATGTATCAGTTCTAGCAGACTTTTGGTGGAGTCTATCGGATTTTCCATGTATAATATCATGTCATCTGCAAAAAGTGAAAGCTTGACTTCATCTTTGCCAATTTTGGTGCCTTTGATTTCCTTTTGTTGTCTGATTGCTGATGCTAGAACTTCCAACACTATATAGAACAACAGTGGTGAGTGTACTTCCCTGTCGTGCTCCTGATCTCAGGGAGAAAGCTCTCAGTTTTTCCCCATTGAGGATGATATTAGCTGTGGACTTTTCATAAATGGCTTTATGATGTTTAAGTATGTTCCTTCTATCCCAACTTTCTCGAGAGTTTTTATTAAGAATAGATGCTGAATTTTGTCAAATGCTTTTTCTGCATTGTTTGACAGGATCATATGATTCTTTTCTTTTCTTTTTTTAATGTGGTATATCACATTGATTGATTTGTGAATAGTGAACCAGCTCTGCAGCCCAGGAATGAATCCCATTTGATCATGGTGAATAATTCTTTTTATACGCTGTTGAATTTGATTTGCTAGTATCTTGTTGAGAATTTTGCATCCATATTCATCAGGGATATTGGCCTGTAGTTCTTTTTTTTTTTCTGGGTCCCTGTCTGGTTTGGGAATCAAAGTCATGCTGGCTTCATAGAATGAGTTTGGAAGTTTTCCTTCCCTTTCTATTTTTTGGAACAGCTTGAGAAGGATAGGTATTATCTCTGCTTTAAATGTCTGGTAGAATTCCCCAGGGAAGCCATCTGGTTCTGGACTCTTATTTGCTGGGAGATTGTTGATAACTGATTCAATTTCTTCACCACTTATGGGTCTGTTCAAGTTTTCTATTTCTTCCTGTTTGAGTTTTAGAAGTGTGTGGGTGCTTAGGAATTTGTCCATTTCTTCCAGGTTATCCAGTTTGTTGGCATATAATTTCTCATAGTATTCCCTGATAATTGCTTGTATTTCTGAGGGATTGGTTGTAATAGTTCCATTTTCATTCGTGATTTTATCTGTTTGGGTCCTCTTCCTTTTATTTTGGAGAAGCCTGGCTAGAGGTTTATCAATTTTGTTTAATTCAAAAAACCAACTCTTGGTTTCATTGATCTGCTCTACTGTTTTTTAGATTCCATATTGTTTATTTCTGCTCTTATCTTTATTATTTCTCTTCTTCTTCTGGGTTTGGGGTGTCTTTGCTGATCTGCTTCTATTTCAATTAGGTGTGCTGTTAGATTTTGTATTTGGGATTTTTCTTGTTTCTTGAGATAGGCCTGGATTGCAATGCATTTTCCTCTCAGGACTGCCTTTGCTGCATCCCAAAGCATTTGGGTTGTTGTATTTTCATTCTCATTTGTTTCCATATATTTTTAAATTTCTTCTCTAATTGCCT
Source organism: Prionailurus viverrinus (assembly GCF_022837055.1). Classification (NCBI taxonomy): domain Eukaryota; kingdom Metazoa; phylum Chordata; class Mammalia; order Carnivora; family Felidae; genus Prionailurus; species Prionailurus viverrinus. Next base: position 115,405,944 of record NC_062563.1, read on the forward strand.
GGTTGACCCATTCATTCTTTAGTCAGTGTTCTTTAACCTCCATGCATTTGGAGGTTTTGCAGACTTTTTCCTATGGTTGATTTCAAGCTTCATAGCATTGTGGTCTGAAATATGCATGGTATATCTCAATTCTTTTATACTTATTAAGGGCTGATTTGTGACCCAGTATGTGATCTATCTTGGAGAATGTTCCATGTGCACTCGAGAAGAAAGTATATTCTGTTGCTTTGGGATGCAGAGTTCTAAATATATCTGTGAAGTCCATCTGATCCAATGTATCATTCAGGGCCCTTGTTTCTTTATTGATTCTGTGTCTAGATGATCTGTCCATTGTTGTAAGTGGAGTATTAAAGTCCTCTGCAATTACCACATTCTTATCAACAATGTTGCTTATGTTTGTGATTAATTATTTTATATATTTGTGGGCTCCCATATTTGGTGCATAGACATTTCTAATTGTTAGCTCTTCCTGATGGATAGACCCTGTAATTATTATATAATGCCCTTATTCATCTCTTGTTACAGCCTTAATTTAAAGTCTAGTTTGTCTGATACAAGTATGGCTACTCCAGCTTTCTTTTGACTTCCTGTAGCATGATAGATGGTTCTCCATCCCCTCACTTTCAATCTGAAGGTGTCCTCAGGTCTAAAATGGGTCTCTTGTAGACAGCAAATAGATGGGTCTTGTCTTTTTTATCCATGTTGATACCCTGTGTCTTCTGGTTGGAGCATTTAGTCCATTTTACATTTAGTGTTTTTATTGAAAGATATGAGTTTAGAGTCATTGTGATGTGTGTAGGTTTCATGCTTATAGTGGCGTCCCTGTAGTTTGTGGTCCTTGCAATATTTCATTCACAGGGTCCCCCTTAGGATCTCTTGTAGGGCTGGTTTAGTGGTGATGAATTCCTTCAGTTTTTGTTTGTTTGGGAAAACCTTTATCTCTCCTTCTATTCTGAATGACAGACTTGCTGGATAAAGGATTCTTGGCTGCATTTTTTTTCTGTCCATCACATTGAAGATTTTCTGCCAGGGAAATGGCGCTTTCCAGACCCTTGGTTCCCCCACCAAGCTCTGTCCTTCCGGGACTCACACCTCTCCATCACAGTGTCCTCTTGCCCTCCCCGCTCTCCCAGAGCAGAGCTGTTGACTTCTAACATTTCAGATGTTATGTCCTGCTGGCTGTCAGAACTCATGCAGCCCAGCCCCTCAGCTCTTGCAAGCCAGAATTTGGGGGTTCTGCCTTGCCTGGAGGGCTGCCCCTCCACCACCTGGCTCCCTCCCGCCAGTCTGTGTAAGCACGTACCGCCTCTCCGCTCTTCCTACCCTCTTCTGTGGGCCTCTTGTCTATGCTTGGCTCCAGAGAGCCCATTTTGCTAGTCTTCCTGTGGTTTTCTGGGTTATTTAGGCAGATTTGGGTGGAATCTAAGCGATCAGCAGGATGAGGTGAGCCCAGCATCCTCCCCTGCTGCCATCTTCCCTAATCGCCATCAAATTTTTATTTTTATTTTTTTGAGAGAGAGAAAGCACAAGTGGGGGAGGGGCAGAGAGAGATGAAGACAGGGGATCCAAAGTGTGCTCTGTGCTGACAGCAGACGGCCCAATGTGGGGCTCATTTTCACCAACCGTGTGATCTTGACCTTAGCCAAAGTCAGACACTCAACTGACTGAGCCACCAATAGATGCTTTTCCAAAGAAGACATCCAGATGGCCAACAAACACATGAAAAGCTGCTCCACATCACTCATCATCAGGAAAATACAAATCAAAACCACAATGAGATACCACCTCACACCTGTCAGAATGGCTAAAATTAATAACTCAAGAAACAACAGATGTTGGCAAGGAGAAAGGGTAACACTTTTGCACTGTTGGTGGGAATGCAAACTGGTACAGTCACTCTAGAAAACATTATGGAGGTTCCTCAAAAAAATTACAAATAGAACTACCTTACGATGCAGCAGTTGCACTACTAGGTATTAATCCAAAGGATACAAAAATGTGGATTTGAAGGGGTACATGCACCCCAACGTTTATAGCAGCACTGTCAACAATAACCAAATTAGAGAAAAATCCCAAATACCCTTTGACTAATGAACGATAAAGAAGATATGGTGTATATATACAATGGAATACGACTTGGCAATCAAAAAGAATGAATTCTTGCCATTTCCAACAATGGATGGAACTAGAGTGTATTATGCTAAGTTAGTCAGAGAAAGACAAGTGTCACATGATTTCACTCATATGTGGAATTTAAGAAACACAACAGATGAACATAGGGGAAGGAAAGGAACGATAAGATAAAAACAGAGAGGAGGGCAACCATAAGAGACTTTAAATACAGAGAACAAACCGAGGGTTGCTGGAGGGGTGGTGGACTGGGAGATGGGCTAAATGGGTGATGGGCATTAAGGAAGGCACTTTGCAGGATGAGCCCTGGGTATTCTATGTAAGTGATGAATCTCCGGGTTCTACTCCTGAAACTAATACTGCACTGTATGGTAACTAACTTTAACTTAAATGAAACAATTTTTAAAAATAGGTAGCATCTAGCTTTTTAAAAATTCAATTTGATTTTTTCTTTTAATTAGAGATTTAGCCAATTTATAAGTAGTGGAGTTATGGATAAATTTGGATTATCTACCATCTTATTGTTTGTTTTCTATTTGACCTACCTGTTTTATGTTATTCTTTCTTTCCTTTCTTGTCTTCTTTTGTATTAACCAAAATAATTTTTTATTATCTTACTCCTATCCTCTGTATTAATTTGTTATTTCTATTTTTTAACTACTCTTTTTAAATTTTCTTTAACGTTTATTTATTTTAGAGAGAGAGAGCATGAGTGGGAGAGGGACAGAGAAAGACAGAGGCACAGAATCCAAAGTAGGCTTCAGGCTTTGAGTTGTCAGCACAGAGCCTGATGCGGGGCTCGAACCCACAAACCATGAGATCACGATGTAAGCCAAAGTCAGACACCCAACTTGACTGAGCCACCCAAGCGCACCTCCTTTACTATTCTTTTAGTAATTATCACAGAGATTACAACACACATCCTTGACTTACACACTTTAGTATAAATAATTCTACCATTCTGTTGATAAAAATAGAGCCTTGGAATAATTAAACTATATACAAACCCTTCCTGCCTTTGCATTGTTGTTGTCACTACTTTACTTCTCTCTATATTTTAAACCTCACAAATTCAAATCTTAGTTAGTAAGGAAATGCTAGTTTCTTGACACTGAAATGCACCTTTCCCCAGCTTTACCTAAACTGGCATTGGCAAACTCAGTGGTAAGTTGGTTCTTTTTAGTTCACTCCTGAAAACTTATCCTATCTGCATACATTTTAGACTTTAACTGTACACTTTAGCTCCAGAAATTCTAATTTGACAACTATAATTTAGGAAATGATTTCTAAATTTCCCTGGTTTGGGTGTACCTTTATTGTCCTGAAAACTGGAATAACAATTTTAAAACAAAGCACTTATCAGAGTTAGCAGTTGCTGGGACAGAAATCCAATGTTAGCAGTGCAGTGTTTTGAGTGCTTCTTTGCACTGCTTCTTACTGGTCACCCACAGTGTTAGGGATTGGAGGACCAGGGCCCCCATTTTGTTCTTGGCCCACTTGAATACCTAGCCCCAAATTCTCAAGGTCATTTTTTGTTAGTTTACAAAAGTAACATTTAGATACTATGTCCCCAACTTTTTCTTTCAGTATCGAGCTAATCTACTCCTCCACAAAAGGGAAGAGCTGTAATCTCTCAAAATTGAATCGGAGAGTCTCTGGACATGAGGCAAAGTGGAGATTTCAAGCTTAAAGGATAAGGAATATTTTTAAGCAGTGAGACAAAAATTCCTCTTTGTTTATTTGGCTCCTGGAAAGCATCCCCGAGGCACTAGTTTTGAAACACTTTTCTGGAAATACTAGTATCTTCAGAGTAAATATCTAGCAATACTGACATTTGAGTCTCCAGTGAAAAGTGGACTAACCACATGATCACTTTTTAGAGAAGCCATCCAGCAGTCATGTCCTGCTTATGCACATAGAACTCTTAAATTTTTTAGTGTGCCCCTCTCACATAAAAGTAGAAACCCAAGGATCATCAGACAGTTTTTAAAGAGACCTTAATATGAAGGGGACCCAAATAAGAGTACAACAACAAAAATGATGAACAGTAAAAAGAGCTAGAGGAAAAGAGATGATGCAAGGAAAAAGGTCAACCAAATAAACTATAATAAATATTTTTAAAGAGATAATACCATGTTGTAATAACAGGCAAGAACAAGATGCTTCATAAGAGAGTAACTGGAGATCAAGAAAGAGCTCCTGGAAGATAAAAAAATAGGACAGCTAAAATAAAAGAGTCAGTGAAAGGGTTGGAAGAAGAAATTGAAGAAATAATCACAGAGATAGAACAGAGGTAAAGAGAAGGAAAATAAGACATAAAGTCTAAAGAAGTTAGAGAACTAAATTTATGAGACCCTGTATGTGATTCATAGGAATTGCAGAGAATGAACCTCCAAGTTAAGTTGAGAGAGAAGAAATTATATTTAAAAAATGAGGAATGTTTCCATAACTGAAGAAAATAACTCTCCAGGTTTAAGTGATTGAGTGTCCCACAAGGAATGAGAAATGACAGAACACTAGAAACATCATTATTTGGGATATTACTCTAGGTGATGGTTCTAAAAATGTCTGGAGAGAAGAGTCACATGCAAAAGATAACAAATAAGAATAGCATCTAATTTCTTAACCTCAACATTTGACAGCTAGATGACAGTGGGAAAAGGCAATTCTGAATGAAGTTAAAAAAATTTTTTTCATGTTTATTTATTTTTGAGAGAGAGAGAGAGAGAGAGAGAGAGACAGAGTGTGAGTGGGGGAGGGGCAGAGAGCGAGGAAGACACAGAATCTGAAGCAGGTTCCAAACTCCGACCTGTCAGCACAGATCCTGACGCAGGGCTCGAACCCAGGAACCACAAGATCATGACCTGAGCCGAAGTCGGACGCTCAACGAACTGAGCCTCCCAGGTGCCCCTGAATGAAAATGTTTCTTCACCTAGAATTTTATATTTGAGTGAAGTGTGAAATTAGATGAACATTTTTTTTTTGACATGCAAGATCTCAAAAACTTTACGTACCACATACATTTTATCAGGAATTTATCAGAGAATGTGTTCCACTAAATAAGTGAAAAAAACAAGAAAGAAGGGGCACCTGGGTGGCTCAGTCAGTTAAGCCTCCGACTTCAGCTTAGGTCATGATCTCACAGTCCATGAGTTCAAGCCCCACATCGGGCTCTATGCTGACAGCTCAGAGCCTGTAGCTGGCTTTGGATTCTGTGTCTCCCTCTCTCTCTGCCCCTCCCCTACTCATGCTCTGTCTCTCAAAAACGAATAAATGTTAAAAAATAAATAAATAAAAGAAAGAAGAAGATACAGGATCCAAGAAAGAGAGGATCCAGTTTAGAATAGCATTAATGGACAATTGTCAAATGATAGCTGTGCAACAGTCCTGGAGAAGCAACATGTGCAGAGAGAAGCAAGAGACTGGGGGCGCTCTGGAAGGGCAGTGTGTGGTTGAGAGAGAGAGAGAGAGAGAGAGAGAGAGAGAGAGAAAGAGAGTCAATGAAATATTTGTAAGACAGGCAAAGAAGATCCACCCTTTATATAATTGAAGACCATGAAAAACAAAAATGAAACAAGCAGAATATGTAAAAATTATAATTCAAGAAAAAAAAATCAGGGGCGCCTGGGTGGTTCAGTCGGTTAAGCGCCAGGCTTCAGCTCAGGTCATGATCTCACGGTTCATGGGTTCGAGCTCTGGGTCGGGCTCTGTGCTGACAGCTCAGAGCCTGGAGCCTGTTTCTGTTTCTGTGTCTCCCTCTCTCTCTGCCCCTCCCCTGCTCACGCTCTGTCTGTCTCTCTCTCTCTCTCTCTCTCAAAAATAAACATTAAATTTTTTTTAAAAAAGTCTGATGAAATAAAACCCGCATTTACATGTTGAAAAGTACGCACCATGATTTTGGGAAAATTTTCCTGTTACAGTAATTCTAGACATGTCCTAATAAAATGATTATATCTTGAAGATAAAGGAAAAAAATCTGAGCCTCCAGGTGAAAACCCAAATCACTTACAGAAGGAAGAATGTTAGGGCTTTATCAGACATATAATGCAGACATTCAATGCAGAAAGTTGTTAAAGAACTTCTATGGGATACAAAAGGAAATATGTGTGAACTAATGATTTCATATCCAACCAACTTGTTTTTCTTTTTAAATTTTAAAAAATTAATTAATTAATTTTGAGAGAGAGAGTAGAAGTGGGCGAGGGACAGAGAGAGAGAGAAAATCCTGAGCAGGCTTTGCTGATGTGGGGCTTGAACCGATGAACTGTGAGATCATGACCTGAGCCAAAACCAAGAGTTGGACGCTTAACTGACTAAGCCACCCAGGCGCCCCAACCAACTTATTTTTCAAATGTCAAGGACACATAAAAGTTATTTTGAACATGCAAGTACTTGTTGACTTATCCTGTGTAATCTGCTGGAGGATAGGCTTCAGCCCAAGAGATGATTGGAGAAACTTAGGCCCAAGAATGGATGGTGGGCACTGGATACAGTTAACTATAGACCTAAGGTTAAGTAAAAGGAGGAAATAAGATTGGAAGAGCAGTATCTAAATGTCGTGTGTAAGCTATAGTATAAAACATCCAAACTATAAAAATATGAGAGAAAGAGGAAAGGGGGAAGAAAATAAGATAAGCGAAGTGATTGCCACACAGGTGGGAATTGAAGTATATGATGTAAACTGTCACATCCAATAGTAGAAGCCAACATAACGTTAAACACGCTAAGCTAAGTGCTAAATATATTATTCAGTGACACCACAGGAGCAGAGTACTCCCAGCAGCCATATTTTGTTTTTTTCCACAGAAAGGAGCAGGGCAGGCAGCTTGGGAGAGATGGCTGGTTTCAGGTCTGGGACAGAGAATGTAGAATATGAGCCTGGAATAACTTGTTTTGCAGAAAACAAGTCAGCACTCAAGTGTAATGGAATCATGTCAAAAAGACACAGGAGCCAGTCTGGAGGGTTCCCAATGGCCAAAGTGGGACAATTTGAGGATCCAAAAAAACCCCCCAAAACCAAAACCCCCCAAAACCCCAATGACTATAAATGATGAAAACATATTGAACATACACAAAGTCAGTAAATGTCTACTTGTACTGAGAAAAATCCCAAACAAAGGAAACCTTGCTTACTAATCATTGGGGGTGACTACTACAGAAAGTTTTTATTCTGGATACAGTAATTAAGGGGAAAGAATTAAGCACAGAGTAGGAATTTATATCAGGACAACTGTGTTGTTCAGTACAGAAGAACTGAAGAATGTCTGCTAAAAAATAAAAACAGCTGAGGAACTAGTTGGTCACAAAGTGTCACTGCCCAGAGCCACTACTAGTCCCAAGGGCAAAAATCAGAATTTGCAGTGGAGGGATGTGGTAATCACTACCTCACCCCAATGATCAAATCAACATTCAATGGAGGGATAACCAGATGCCATGGGCTATCTCCAGCTGTGTTACACAGTGACACACACAGTGTCATCTATGAAGCATTCTTGCCAAAAATGTTTAAACACAATCTCATTTAGGGCCTTTAGACCTAACTACAGTTGGTAAGAAATGCAGAGGGTACAGAAAAAAAAACAAAAAAACAAAAAAACAAGGAAACAAATAGACAAATCCAGAATGTGCCTGTTCTACAAGACAATTACTTTGGCCTCTTCAGTAACAGAAGAAGGAAAAAGGAGGGGGTGGCTGTTCTCATTTAAAAGGGACCTCAGAGACACATCTACCAAATGTGTGTATGGTACTTGATTGGACGTTCATTCAGATAAATCAGTTATAAAAGGTATTTGGGGGGTGCAGGTAACTGGAAAATTTGAATATAGACTAGGTATTAGTTGATATTAGGAGATTATTATGAATTTTGTTATGTGTGAAAAATGCTATTGTAATTATGTAAACAGGTCCTCAGTTTTCAGAGATGCATACTGATATACAGGGGTGAGATAAAATATCTGGTATTTGAAATACTTTGGCAGAAGAAAATTAAAAGAAACAAATATTGCAAAATATTAACAATTTTAAAGTCTAGGTGATGGGTATATGAGTGTTCATAATACCATTTTCTCTCCTCTTCTATATGTTTGAAGGTTGCAATAATAAAAATTTAAAAAACATTTTATAGCTGAAGATGTCTGACAACTGAAATGTCTTGTTGCCTGAACGTGTTTCTGGTTTGTCTTTGAGATTGGTGGAGAGGGAACTGGAAATTATTGGCTAGAATAATAACATTGTTCCTTCACTGGCCGTGAGCTTCAAGGTCTTTTAATCACAAGGTTGGGAAGTGGCCAGCAGGGCAACTGGCCAGGACATAGATCACAGGGTGTGACTGTCTTTCTGAGGATTTCTTTCTTAGTTCCTGTTTTAGGCTTTGAGTTCTGTGTCACTGGGTTCAAACTGTCCTGGATGAAGTCCCTTAAGCAATGGAGCCATTATTCAGATGGACTTTCACAGCTTGTGGCCTTCCCTAGACCCCTTTAGCGAGGCTCAGCTGGGATCAATTATTTGTTACCTTTAACTCTGACAGTCATTTATCCTCACATACTTGTATCTCTAGCCCATTAGAAACTTGGGGCTTAGAAGAAAGCCTGAAGCTCCATAGAACTGTATCCTTCCCCGGAAACCCCAGAGTTGGGGGGAAATGGACACTTTGGTATTTAAATAGTTGACATTCTAATTTTTAACCTCAGCAGATTATATACAGGTCCACTGTAGTATAGAGTGAAAATTCAGGTGATCCTTCCCTTTACAGCTGAAGATCTTGAGATGCAGAAAAAGTATGGAATTCATTAGTGGTAGAACTGGGCCCCAACTGTCATCATTCTGAGTTCAAGCTCTTTCCAACCTACCCTACTTCCTACTGAGTCGTTCCAAATTCCTTGCCTCTATTCAGGTCCTTCCCTGGGGATATAAGAGGTTTTTAGATGTTTCTGTTCTCATGCACCTTGCAAACTACTTGGATAAACATTTAAAGGACCAGATTGTGTTTTACTTGAAAAATTGGGGGTGTCATGGCACCTATAACATAGGGCAACCTACGGAAGAGACAAATAAGTAGTGAGTGCAGATGTCAGAGGCTGCTGCTGGCAAAAAGGCATAGAGGGAGGCTGGCTGAGCCTTCAGGTGGTGTCACAGTGGGATCCTCAAATTGTAGTCAATCTTGTAGGGCAAATAAATGGCTTTGTCTGTAATTTCAGAGACCACAAGACCATCCAGGCCCAATCCACCCAAGCAAAATTCACAAGAGATTTCTGTGTAAACCAGAATGCCATTTATTTATTTATTTATTTATTTATTTATTTATTTATTTATTTTTCAATAGGAGGACATGCCTGTCCACAGGCCTCAAATATTTGTGCCTGTGTTCAGAGCATCCTCTCCTCAGGAGACAAAGAATCAAAACCATTACCAGCATTTTGCCTGGTGAATTTTGAACCAGAGCAAAGGATGTTGGGTAGATTGGGAGGGTAGAGTATGTTAATGTGATCAGACCATCAACTCATCGAGTTCAGTGTCTTCACTATACCTCCTTTGGACTGGGGTTGGTGGGGGGGAGGTGAATAACATTTACTAAAACTTGCTCTTTGGTTTCATGTGTTCATGTACGTTAGTATGGTTGATTAGATAATTTTTTTCCTTCAAGTTTATTCATACCTTGATTTGATTCCTAGGTCATTCTTCCTGCTTTGACCAAGCAATTATCATGTCCCTTTAGGTAAAGATATTATGAGACTGTTTCTAGTTCAACTTCTAGATGGTAATTTAGTTTACAGTCCCAGGGGCATTGTTCTGTAGCTACCAGCCAGACACTGAGCAAATGGGGAGTGATCTTGGCCAGTGGTTCCCAGACAGGGAATCCCAGTGGGGCTATGACTGAGAGAAAGTTTTCCCTGGTCAGAAGTCATTTAGGAAGCTCTGCTTAAGGCTGTGTTGGCTCTGTCAGTCATTTCTCCATGGTTTTTACCAGTGCCTCCATCTCTGAAGGACCATTTTGAATAGGACTCTCATGTTACCCATCACCTTGGCAAAGTTGTCTTCTCTCTAGGTGCCCATGTAGGATAAACCTATCCATAAAAAGGCATATAGAATGGTACCTATATTTGGAACAATGGCTATACCACAAGTGGCTTCTAGAGTTATTGCTCTGACCTCACAGACAGTAAGCTTGAGACACATGGATGTGATGTGAGGTGAGATGGCGTGAGGTGATGATACTCAAATATAATATCAGATCAATAGTTGATACTAGAACTTTGAAACATATGCCAGTATGTTTTCAGCTCCAAATTAAATTTCCAGAAGCTAGAAATAGGTCAAGGTGTCTTATGGTTAATCCAGAATCAGGAAACCAAAGTTGAGTGCCAAAGCAGACCTATGTGATCTCAACTAAATAATACTTCAGGAGGCAGGAAAACACCTTGACTATGGATCAACAATGGCTCACCCACGTCCTCCCATCCAGATGCCCATCGTCAGAGCCCACCTGGCCTCTTGGGCTGTGCTGAAACCTTTGTTGGCCTAACTGCGTCTCAGTCAGATACAATGAGATGCCAAAAGGGTGTTTGAAACACACCCTCAGCTGGCACCTGTGCACATGCTCTCTCTAGCTTGTCTCTCCCACTGGTCTACTGGCTGCGGCGAAAAACCTTGCTTCCTGAAAGAATGAACCACACTATGAAACACTAGCTGCCGTTGTGCTTTGAGCACACATTTCCCGCTGGGCTCCAGGCAGGCCCTGTCTTTCAGGATAGGAAGGCCGCGTGAGTGGCTTTCCAGGTAAGAACCATCTGATATCAAGCCCTTTCTGGCCAGGTTCTGCTTGAGCTCTGAACCCACCCTGGCACCCCAAATTCTGATTAGCGTCAAAGGCAGAGGTTTAAGGGAAGGCTTATTGGAGAAAGCACAATGAAGCTCACTGTGGACGTACGTCCACACTGGCCACAAGCTTCTGTTCGTAGAAGCCATAGGGACTCCTCCTGACCATAAAGCTAGTCTAGATTCCCAATGTCAAACATGGCCCTGGGACAGTGAGCCTGGAATTTGAGCTTGGTTCTGGAAAAGAGATTTCAGCTGCTCATCTCCAGGACTTTGCCAGTCTGCGGTGACATTTCCACTGGAGTGCCACAAAATGTCAGTGTCAGGCCATCAGCTGTTATTTCTAGAATGGAAAAGACTCTCCTTTATTCTGTAATTGTATTGTTCTACTTTTTTGATGTGAAAATATTACTTTCTTAAATGAAATTATTATAATGACAAATGTTAGGTTTTTAAAAAAATGTATTCAATTAACAAAGTAAAAAGTTGGCTATTCATGTATCCCAATTAAAAGAAATAAGCATAGTCTGTGAAATTTCGAAGTGTAAGAACCACTGTTTTTTTGGTATTCCAAGGAAAAATTGGTTTCCCAGAGGCAGGGGACTTGAAGTGAGTGTTTTTAAGAAGAGGTGGGTTTAGAGCTTCTTGCTTCTAGATTCATTCAGCTCCTACTCCCTACATGCACAATTCCTTTATTAGACCTCATCTGCCCTTACTCTTGACCCAGTTTCCTCCTTATGTGGACCTGCTTCTCCAAGAACACAGTGAACTTGGCTCAGCAGAGCTGTGGTGTGTGTCCAACCCCATAGCTTATATCCTTTGATGTTTGCCCTTCTGCCTGACTAATGGACTCTCCATTCCCCTTCAGGACACAGAAGTGATGTCTCCTGTTCTTTCTAATGATATTTTTGGCTGACTACTAGGGGAAAGGATCACATTAATACATAAAATGTCCCATGGAACAGATTCTAATTTGGTGATATGATTTGAAAGCTCTGTGTAACCCTCAAGTATCTTCCAGAAAGATACGCTATTATGTTTAAATCCTGAGTCATTCTTCAGGGGTTTTCCAGAAAAAAAATTAAATCCAGTTGAAACTTGATATCCCCTGGGAGCAGTAGCTTATTAGCATAGTTTAATAGAGCTGAGTAGTCCATTATTATAAAAGAATTCATTTGATTGCACTGCTGGTGGGAATGCAAAATGGTGCAGCCACTGTAGAAAACAGTACAGAGGTTCCTCAAAAAATTAAAAATGAACTACCCTATGACCCAGCAATTGCACTACTAGGTATTTATCCAAGGGATACAGGTGTGCTGTTTCGAAGGGGCACATGCACCCCAATGTTTATAGCAACACTATCGACAATAGCCAAAGTATGGAAAAAGCCCAAATGTCCATTGACAGATGAATGGATAAAGAAGATGTGGTGTATATATACAATGGAGTATTACTCGGCAATCAAAAAGAATGAAATCTTGTCATTTGCAACTATGTGAATGGAACTAGAGGTATTATGCTAAGCGAAATGCTTAGAGAAAGGCAAGTATCCCATGACTTCACTTATATGAGGAATTTAAGATATAGAACAGATGAACATAAGGGAAGGGAAGCAAAAATAATATAAAAACAGGGAGGGGGACAAAACATTAGAGACTAATGTCAGTTTTCTTTTCTAACTAGCTTAGGTTTCCATTCTGTGTAGAGTCAGTTTCTGAAGAAAGCAATGATGCGTATGTGAGTGTGTATGTTTGTCTGTGTGTCCCTAAGCATAGGAAGGTAATGATGATTTATGAATAAGAGGACAGGAATTAAAAGAATGTATTACAGGCCCCAAAATGTATGGATTAGAGGGATTAGCCACAAATTTTGCCTGCTTCACAATTCTGACCAGGGTTGGCCGTTAGGATGAAGAAAAGGCCTTTTCCCTAGCATCTGGGGAAAAGTCAAATTGAAGTCCCAATTCCATATGTGTAAATATTTAAAAGTTATAAATCAAGCCAATGAACTATCAAATAAATTATGTTCTGCCTTCTAATTTGGCAAACATATAGTTAATTCTCATAACTTGTAAATTTTATATTTTCAAATTTGCCTCCCTCTGAAATTTATTTGTAAGCCCTAAATCAGTATTTGTAGCACTTTTGTGGTCACTCACTACATGCACAGAGTAATGAAAAATATGAGTTGCCCAATATGCATGTTCCCAGCTGAGGTCAAACAAGGCAACACTTTGCCTTTTTTTTAATGTTTATTTATTTTTGAGAGAGAGAGAGACAGAGAGAGAATGAGAGTGGGAGAGGGGCAGAGAGACAGGGAGACAGGATCTGAAGCTGGAAGCGCAAAGCCCAGTGCTGGGCTCAAACTCATGGACTGTGAGATCATGACCTGAGCCCAAGTCAGATGCTTAACCAACTGAGCCACCCAGGTGCCCCACTTCTTAAACAAAAATCAAGATATAATTGACATATAACAACATTATGTTTGTTTCAAGTACATAACATAATGATTTGATAGTTATATATATTGTAGGATAATCATCACAAGAAAATTTAATTAATTTCCATTTCCACATATAGTAACAACATTTTTTTCTTGTGATGAGAACTCTTCAGATGTATTTTATTAATATATCTTAATACTACTTAATATATAATACAGTAGTATTAACTATAGTTACCATGCTGTACTTTACATCCTTAGTTATTATATACTTCATAATTGGAAGTTACTTATCTTTTTCCCACCCCTACCTCCAGTCCAAACTTTTCTCTGTATCCATGAGTTCATTTAAAAAAGAAATACTACTACATGGGGCGCCTGGGTGGCTCAGTCGGTTAAGCGTCTGACTTCGGCTCAGGTCGTGATCTCACGGTCCATGAGTTTGAGCCCCGCGTCGGGCTCTGTGCTGACAGCTCAGAACCTGGAGCCTGTTTCAGATTCTGTGTCTCCCTCTCTCTGACTCTCCCCCATTCATGCTCTGTCTCTCTCTGTCTCAAAAATAAATAAACATTAAAAAAAATACTATGCATATAAGTGAGACCATACAATATTTGCCTCTCTTTTATCTGGCTTATTTCACTTAGCCATAATGCCCTCAAGGTCCATCCATGTAGTCACAAATTGCAAGTTTTCCTTCTTTTTTTATGGCTGAATAATATTCCTATACATATATAAATAAAATTACCACATTTTGTTAGGTTGCATCCATATTTTGGCCATTGTAAATAATACTGCAATAAACATGAAGGTATATATGTCTTTTCAAGTGTTTTGTTTCCTTCAGATAAATACTCAGAAGTGGGATTGCTAGATCGTATAGTAGTTGTATTTTTAATTTCTTGAGGAGCCTCTATATGGTTTTCTATAGTGGCTACATCAATTTACATTGTCAGCAACAGAGCCCAAGTGTTGCCTTTTCTCCACATCCTTGTCAACATTTGTTATTTCTTTATAAGAGCCATTCTAACAAACATGAGGTGATATCTCATTGTGGTTTTTAAAAATTTATTATTTATTTATTTTTTTTAATTTAATTTTTTTTTCCAACGTTTATTTATTTTTGGGACAGAGAGAGACAGAGCATGAACGGGGGAGGGGCAGAGAGAGAGGGAGACACAGAATCGAAACAGGCTCCAGGCTCCGAGCCATCGGCCCAGAGCCCGACGCGGGGCTCGAACTCACGGACCGCGAGATCGTGACCTGGCTGAAGTCGGACGCTTAACCGACTGCGCCACCCAGGCGCCCCTATTATTTATTTTTTTAATTTACATGAAGTTAGTTAGCATATAGTGCAACAATGATTGAGGAGTAGATTCCTTAATGCCCCTTACCCATTTAGCCCATCCCCCCTCCCACAACCCTCCAGTAACCCTCTGTTCTCCATATTTAAGAGTCTCTTAGGTTTTTTCCCCGTCCCTGTTTTTATTATTTTTATTTCCCTTCCCTTATGTTCATCTGTTCTATGTCTTAAAGTCCTGATGTGAGTGAAGTCATATGATACTTGTCTTTCTCTAACTTCACTTAGCATAATACCCTCTAGTTCCTCACTGTGCTTTTGATTTCTATTTCCCTAATGCTGCGTGACGAACCTGTAGCCAACTGTATGTCTTCTTTGGAAAAATGTCTATTCAGATCCTCTGCTCATTTTTTGATTGGATTATTTGTGTGTGTATCTGTTTGTATGTTTTTTACTATTGAGTTGCATGATTTCTTTATATATTTTGGATATTAGCTCCTTATCAGATACATGATTTACAAATATTATTTTCCCACTTAGTAGGTTGTCTTTTCATTCTGTTGATACTTTTTTTGCTGTGTAGAGGCTTTTTAGTTTGACATAGCTTGTTTATTTTTGCTATTGTTGCCTTTAATTTTTATTTCAAAACTGAAAAATCATCACCAAGACCAATGTCAAGGAGCTTGCTGCCTGTGTTTTCTTCTTGCGGTTTTGGGGTTTCAGGTCTTATGTCCAAGTCTTTAATCCATTTCGAATTAATTTTTGTTTATGATGTAAGAGAATGGTCCAGTTTCATTCTTTTGCATGTGTCTGTCTGGTTTTTCCAACACTATTGAAGAGACTGTCCTTTTTCCACACTATATGCTTGGGTCCTTTGTCATAAATTTATTGATTGCATATACGTGGGTTTATTTCTGGATTCTGTATTCTGTTTCACTGATCTATATGTCTGTTTTTATGCCAATGCTATACTGTTTTGATTACTGTAGCTTTGCAATATAGTTTTAAATCAGGAAGTGTAATGCCTCTAGCTTTATTCTTCTTTCTCAAAATTTCCATAACAGTTTGGGGTCTTTTGTGGTGCCATATAAATTTTAGGATTGTTTGTTCTGGTTCTGTAAAAAAATGCCGTTGGAATTTTTCTTTTTTCCCCAAGTTTTTATTTAACTAATATACAGTGTAGTATCTGTTTCAGGTGTAGAATTTAGCGATTCAGCACTTAGAACACCTGTTGCTCATCACAAGTGCCCTCCTTAATCCCCATCATCTGTTTAACTTATCCTCTCTAAGTAACCATCAATTTGTTCTCTATAGTTAGGGGTCAATTTCTTGGTTTTCTTCTCTTTTTCTTCCCCCTATGTTCATTTGTTTTGTTTCTTAAATTCCACATGTGACTGAAATCATATGGTATTTGTCTTTCTCTGACTGACTTATTTCACTTAGCATAATACTCATCTATACACACACACACACACACACACACACACAGATATTACCTCATGTAGCCAGAATGGATAAAATCAATAACACAGGAAATGATAGGTGTTGGTGAGGATGCAGAGAAAGGGGAACCCTCTTACACTGCTGACTGGAATGCAAACTGGTGCAGCCACTCTGGAAAACAGTATGTGAGGTTCCTCAAAAGTTAAATAGGGATGCCTGGGTGGCTTAATCAGTTGAGTATCTGACTGTTGATTTTGGCTCAGGGCATGATCTTGCGGTTCATGAGTTTGAGCCCTGCATTTGGCTCTGTGCTGGCAGGGCGGAACCTGCTTGGGATTCCCCCTCTCTCTCTGTCCCTCCCCTGCTTGTGCACACTCTCTCAAAATAAATAAATAAACTTTAAAAAGTTAAAAATAGAACTACTCTATGATCCAGCAATTGCACTACTAGGTATTTACCCAGAGGGTATAAAAATAATAATTTGAAGGGATACATGCACCCTGATGTTTATAGAAGCCATTGGAATTTTGACAGGGATTACACTGAATCTGTAGATTGCTTTGTGTGGTATGGGCATTTTAAGTATATATATATATATATATATAGAGAGAGAGAGAGAGAGAGAGAGAGAGAGAGGCACAGAAGTAGACCTTTATGGAAACTTAATATGTTAGAGTGATGCTGCACATTAGTGGGAACAGGATAGACCATTAACTATATATTGCTGGAATAATTAGCTCCTTAAATGGGAAAAAATGAAATGGGATCTCTACTTCATATCCTATACAAAATCAAATTCAGGTAGAGTAAAACCTTAATAAAAACAGCTAACACTTCTGTAATACTTTTTATACACTTGACCTTGTTCTAGCACTTTACACACATTTATTCGTTTCATCATTGCATTTATCTTTAATTATAGGGGCTATTATTATCACCATTTTTTTCTTTTTAAAAAATTAATTAATTAATTAATTAATTAAAATTTTTGTTTACATCCAAGTTAGCATATAGTGCAACAATGATTCAGGAGTAGATTCCTTAATGCCCCTTACCAATTTAGCCCATCCCCCCTCCCACAACCCCTCCAGCAACCTTCTGTTTGTTCTCTGTATTTAAGAGTCTCTTATGTTTTGTCCCTCTCCCTGTTTTTTTTATTATTTTTGTTTCCCTTCCCTTATGTTCATCTGTTTTTTTTTATCTTAACGTCCTCATATGAGTGAAGATGTTTGTCTTTCTCTGACTAATTTCCCTTAGCATAGTATCCTCTACTTCCATCCACATGGTTGCAAATGGCAAGATTTCATTCTTTTTGATTGCCTAGTAATACTCCATTGTGTATATACATATACCACATCTTCTTTATCCATTCATCTATCGATAGACATTTGGGCTCTTTCCATACTTTGGCTATTGTCAACAGTGTTGCTATAAACATTGGGGTGCATGTGCCCCTTCGAAGCAGCACACCTGTATCCCTTGGATAAATACCTGGTAGTGCAATCGCTGGGTCATAGGGTAGTTCTATTTTTAATTTTTTGAGGAACCTCCACACTGTTTTCCAGATGGCTGTACCAATTTGCATTCCCACCAACAGCGCAAGAGGGTTCCTGTTTCTCCACATCCGCGCCAGCGTCTGTTGTTTCATGAGTCGTTAATTTTAGCACTCTGACTGATGTGAGGTGTTATCTCAGTGTGGTTTTGATTTGTATTTCCTTGATGATGAGTGACGTTGAGCATCTTTTCATGTGTCTTTTGGCCATCTGGATGTCTTCTTTGGAAAAGTGTCTCTTCATGTCTTCTGCCCATTTCTTCACTGGATTATTTGGTTTTTGGGTGTTGAATTTGATAAGTTCTTTATAGATTTTGGATACTAACCCTTTATCTGATATGACATTTGCAAATATCTTTTTCCGTTCTGTTGGTTGCCTTTTAGTTTTGTTGATTGTTTCCTTTGCAGTGCAGAAGGTTTTTATATTCATGAGGTCCCAATAGTTCATTTTTGCTTTTAATTCCCTTAGCTTTGGCGATGTGTTGAGCAAGAAATTGCTGTGGCTGAGGTCAAAGAGATTGTTGCCTGTTTTCTCATGTAGGGTTTTGATGGTTTCCTGTCTCACATTTAGGTCTTTCATCCATTTGAATTTATTTTTGTATATGGTGTAAGAAAGTGGTCTAGTTTCACTCTTCTGCATGTTGCTGTCCAGTTCTCCCAGCTAAAGAGACTGTCTTTTTTCTGTTGGATATTCTTTCCTACTTTGTCAAAGATTAGTTGGCCATACATTTGTGGGTCCAATTCTGGGCTCTCTATTCTATTCCATTCCATTGGTCTACGTGTCTGTTTTTGTACCAATACCATACTGTCTTGATGATTACAGCTTTGTAGTAGAAGCTAAAGTCTGGGATTGTGATGCCTCCTACTTTGGTTTTCTTCTTCAACATTACTTTGGCTATTTGGGGTCTTTTGTGGTTCCATACAAATTTTAGGATTGTTTGTTCTAGCTTTGAGAAGAATTCCAGTGCAATTTTGATTGGGATTACATTGAATGTGTAGATTACTTTGGGTAGTATTGACATTTTAACAATATTTATTCTTCCAATCCATGAGCATGGAATGTTTTTCCATTTCTTTGTGTCTTAAATTTCTTTCATAACTTTTCTATAGTTTTCAGCATACAGATCTTTTATGTCTTTGGTTAGGTTAGGCTTATTCCTAGGTATTTTATGCTTCTTGGTGCAATTGTAAATGGAATTGATTTCTTGATTTCTCTTTCTGTTGCTTCATTATTTGTATATAGAAATGCAACCGATTTCTGTACATTGATTTTGTATCCTGCCACTTCGCTGAATTCATGTATCAGTTCTATCAGTCTTTTGGTGGAGTCTTTCAGGTTTTCCATGTAGAGTATCATGTTGTCTGCAAAAAGTGCAAGTTTGACTTCATCTTTGCCAATTTTGATGGCTTTTATTTCCTTTGTTGTCTGATTGCTGAAGCTAGCACTTCCAACACTATGTTAAACAACAGTGGTGACAGTGGGCATCCCTGTCGTGTTCTTGATCTCAGGGGGAAAGCTCTCAGTTTTTCTCCAATGAGGATGATATTAATTATGGGCTTTTCATATATGGCTTTTGTGATGCTTAGGTATGTTCCTTCTATCCCAACTTTCTGGAGGGTTTTTATTAAGAAAGGATGCTGTATTTTGTCAAATGCTTTTTCTGCATCTATTGACAGGATCATTTGGCTCTCATCCTTTCTTTTATTAATGTGATGTATTACATTGATTGATTTGCAAATATTGAACCATCCCTGCAGCCCAGGAATGAATCCCACTTGATCATGGTGAATAATTCTTTTTATACGCTGTTGTATTTGATTTGCTAGTATCTGATTGAGAATTTTTGCATCCATATTCATCAGGGATCTTGGCCTGTAATTCTCCTTTTTTGTGGGTTTGGGAATCAAGGTAATGATGGCTTCATAGAATGAGTCTGGAAGTTTTCCTTCCATTTATATTTTTTGAAACAGCTTGAGAAGGATAGGTATTATCTCTGCTTTAAATGTCTGGTAGAATTCCCCAGGGAAGCCATGTAGTCCAAGACTCTTATTTGTTGGGATAATTTTGATAACTGACTCCATTTCTTCACTAGTTAGGGGTCTGTTCAAATTTTCTATTTCTTCATGTTTGAGTTTTGGAAGTGTGTGGGTGTCTAGGAATTTATCCATTTCTTCCAAGTTGTTCAGTTTGTTGGCATATAATTTTTCATAGTATTTTCTTATAATTGTTTGTATTTCTGAGGGGTTAGTTGTGATAAGTCCATTTTAATTCATGGTTTTATCTATTTGGGTCCTCCCTCTTTTCTTTTTGAGAAGCCTGGCTAGGGATTTATCAATTTTGTTTATTTTTTCAAAAAACAAGCTCTTAGTTTCATTGATCTGTTATACTGTTTTTATTTTTTTTTTGTTTTTGTTTTGGATTCTATATTGTTTATTTCTCTCTTATCTTTATTATTTCTCTTCTCCTGCTGGCCTTGCAGTTTCTTTTCTGTTCTGTTGCTAGTTCCCTTAGGTGTGCTGTTAGATTTTGTATTTGGGATTTTTCTTGTTTCTTGAGATAGGCCTGGATTGCATTGTATTTTCCTCATAGGACTGCCTTTGCTGCATCCCAAAGAGTTTGGACTGTCATGTTTTCATTTGCATGTGTTTCCATATATTTTTAAATTTCTTCTTTAATTGCCTGGTTGACCCATTCATTCTTGAGTAGGATATTCTTTAACCTCCATGCATTTGGAGGTTTTCCAGACTTTTTCCTGTGGTCAATTTCAAGTTTCACAGCATTGTGATCTGAAAATGTGCATGGTATGATCTCAATTCTTTTGCGTTTATTGAGTGCTGCTTTGTGACCCAGTATGTGATCTATCTTGGAGAATGTTCCATGTGTACTCTACAAGAATGTGTATTCTGCTGCTTTTGGATGAAAAGTTCTGAATGTATCTGTCAAGTCCATCTGGTCCAGTGTATCATTCAGAGCCATTGTTTCTTTATTGATTTTCTGCCTGGATGATCTGTCCATTGCTGTTAAGTGGAGCATTAAAGTCCCCTGCAATTACCACATTCTTATCAATAAGATTGCTTATGTTTGTGATTAAATATTTTATATATTTGGGTGCCGCTGAATTGGGTGCATAAATATTTATAATTGGTAGCTCTTCTTGATGGATAGACCCCATAATTATGATATAATGCCCTTCTTCATCTCTCTTACAGCCTTTAGTTTGAAATCTAGTTTGTCTGTTGTAAGTATGGGTACTCCAGCTTTCTTTTCACTTCCAGTAGCATGATAGATGGTTCTCCATCCCCTCACTTTCAATCTGAAGGTGTCCTTAGGTCTAAAATGGGTCTCTTATAGACAGCAAATAGATGGGTCTTATTTTTTTTTTTATCCATTCTGATACCATATATCTTTTGATTGGAGCATTTAGTCCATTTACATTCAGTGTTATTATTGAAAGGTATGGATTTATTGTCATTGTGTTATTTGTAGTTTTCATGCTTCTAGTGATGTCTTTGGTCTTTTGTGGTCTTTGCAACATTCCACTCACAGAGTCCCCGTTAGGATCTCTTGTAGGACTGGTTTCGTGGTGATGAATTACTTCAGTTTTTGTTTGTTTGGGAAAACCTTTATCTCTCCTTCTATTCTGAATGACAGACTTGCAGGATAAAGGATTCTTGGCTGCATATTTTTTCTGTTCATCACATTGAAGATTTCCTGCCATTCCTTTCTGGCCTGCCAAGTTTCAGTAGATAGGTCTGCTACTACCCTTATGTGTCTACCCTTGTAGATTAAGGCCTGTTTTTGCTAGCTGCTTTCAGAACTCTCTCTTTATCTTTGTATTTTGCCAGTTTTACTATTATATGTCATGCAGAAGATTGATTCCTGTTCCATCTGAAGAGAGTTCTCTGTGCCTCCTGGATTTCAATGTCTGTTTCCTTTCCCTTCAGCCCCACCCCCCTTTCTTCTGCAACTCCTATGATACAAATATTATTATGTTTCATTGAATCACTTAGTTCTCTAATTTTCCCCTTGTGGTCTAGAATTTTTTTATCTCTTTTTCTCAGCTTCATCTTTTCCCTAATTTAATCTTCTATTTCACTCATTCTCCTCTCTGCCCCTTCAATCTTTGCTGTCACCACCTCTAGCTTATTTTTCACCTCATTTACAGCATTTTTAATTTATCATGACTGTTTTTTAGTTCCTTGATCTCTGCAGCAATATATTCTCTGCTCTCTTCTGTGCCTTTATCAAGCTCAGCTGTTAATCTTATGACTATTATTCTAAATTGTTGCTCATTTCTATTGTTTATATCTGTTTTGATCAATTCTTTAGGTGTCATTTCTTCCTGGAATTTCTTTTGAGGATAATTCTTCTGTTTCATCATTTTGGCTAGTTTTCTGTCCCTTATGTGATTTAAAAGCTTGTTATATGTCCTGCACCTGTGAGAACTACTATATTAAAGAGGGGTTATACACTGTCTAGGGCCTTGCCCTTCAAGAGGTGTTTTTTGGAGTGTCTTATTTACTCTCTGTTTTTGTGACTTTGGTTACATTATCTCCCTACTTGTAGTGATGTTCTGGACCCTCCACCAGGTGTACTTTGATTTGTTTGTCAAAGTAGCCCTGGAAAAACAAACAAACAAAAAAAAACAAAGAAAAATTAAGAAAAACCAACCAACCAAACAAACAAGAAACCAAAAACAACAGCAAAAACAACAAAAAAACTTGGGTGGGGGTGGTGTTGGTAGAAAAGGCCTTATTCCATATAAAGAGATAAATGACAGGGGTGGGGAAAAAGAAAAGAAAATTGACCAGAGAAACTGTATGGTTTAATCCAGAGAGAGAGAGAAAAATAAAGAAGGAGTTATAGTACAGGTATAAAGAGAATAGATTAGATATGTCTGCTTAAACAAACCAACAACCAGAAAAACCAGACTAAAGGAGGGAAGAAATAAGAAGGAGAAAAAGAAGAAAAGAAAATATATATGTAGTAAGAATTGTCCAAGACTTAAATCAAAAGATGCAAAGCTGCTGGGTGCCTTGGGACTGGTAGCAGCACTGGTCTGGAGGCTCAGCTATCTGGTTTGTCAGCATCAATCCCACTCCCGTAGATATGTAGTTACCAGGCACGAAGGGGTGTAGTTTGGTGTAGGCAGGTCCCACCTCCACTGTGGGCCCACTGTCCCTTCCCTGAAGCCCCACCTTGCTGGTGATGGGGAGAAAAATGGTGACACCCCAGTCTCTCCTCCCTGGACTGGGTGTCCCAAACCACTCTGTTCAGGCAGTTCTCACAGTGCTGTGCAGGCTCCAATGGGCTGTTTTTGTTTTTTGCTCCACAGTATCCCATGCCTCCCTGGGGCTTGTCTGGGATTCAAACCCAGATGTCCCAAAGAGTCCCACTCTGCGCGCCTGGGGTTCCAGGGACGTGCCACTTCACCCCACCTATGGAAGACCTCCTCCCACTGCTGCAGTGGGTGCAAATGAGGAGGTTTGTCCCTTTCTGCTGACTCCCCTGTCTCCCTGGCACTCGGCTGGGATTTAAACCTGATGTCTTAAAGAGTCCCACTCCGAGCGCCCTGGTTCCAGGGAAGTGCCGCTCTGTGCCACTGATAAATGGTCTTTGGCTGGTGGGTGCAGGCAGGGTCCTTTGTTCTTCGAATGGTTATATACCATCTTTCCACAGCACTCAAGGGAGGGGATTGCTTTCTCCCTCTGTGGACTGTGCCTCTGAACTAGTTCCTGAGCCCAGGGCTGGCTCCCATCCTCCCCAGGTGAATGAACTGGGCAGCCAGCCCCAGTCTGGAGGAAGCCCCGTAGTTAGAGTTTGGATCTTTCTCTCTCTCTCTCTCTCCCAGTCCGTGGTTTTTCTCTTGTCCAGATATAGTCCTATGTTTCCACAGCCTCTATCTTCTCTTTGTCTCTCTGCAGAATGGGATCCCTGCTCTGCATTCCTCTGTCAACCATTTTCTCTCTCCCATTTTGCCATCACATACCTATGGCCCACCAGGTTGTCCCCATGGGTCACTGGAGATGTCTCCATCACTCTGAAGCCTGGACTCTTGGAACAGAAAGTTCTTTGGCCTCAACACTGTTGTGTTTGAGGGATGAGGAAAGTTCAGGTCCCCCTACTTCTCCACCATGTTGGATCTCCTTTTTACTCATATTTTAATGCCTTTACTATGCTGGTGCATTTGACATGTGCTAAATTTACATTATGGGCAATTCAACCATCCTCACATATCAGCTTCCCAATGAATAATCCTCATATATTGCTGAGGAGGGGGTGTAGATTGTTAAAAACCTGTAAGGAGGGCAATTTGATACCATTAGCAAAATAAAAAAGGCATACACATTTTGGCCCAATTCTACTTCTAGGAATTCATCCTAAAAACACACTTATACTTGTGTAAGGTAATGTGCACACATGAATACCCCATGTTATTTGTAATAGCAAAATGGCACAAAGTCTTCATGTACGTAAAAAGTTAGGCACATCCATAGAATAGACTCTTAGCATTTGTGAGAAAGAATGAAGTAATTCTGGAGTGACATCAGCAAGATGGCCAAGTGAGACATCCCTTACTAGCATTTTCCCTTACTGGTGATAATTTGGCATCCATCCATGGACAGGAGTGCCTTTGTGGGAGCTTTGGGATCCAGTGCAGAGATTGAAAAACCCCAGGGTGGTCTAAGGCTGAGGAGAGCCATTTTGAGAAGGTAGGCTCACATCCAGGTGGCTGATTTGGCGGCCGTGGTCCTGGCTACAGATTGAAAACAGCTGTATACAGCTGAGAGCTCAGCTTCAGCCATATTTAGCTTTGGTCCTGTCCCCAGCACCATGCACCTAGGGACCTGGGAGGAGTCATGCCCACCTGTGCATAGATAATACATATACAGGCATTGGTCCCAGCTGTGGACCCTGAAGTGGCATATGAACCAGCTCCAGTCCCTGTTGGCCATGGTCTAGGAAACATTGGAAATATAAACCTGCCAAACTTGGTCAGACTGTAGATTCTGAAAGGGCCCTATACTTGACTATAGGCCCTCCTAGCCACAGTCCATGAGCAGTCCTGGTGGCATGGGGACCTGGTGGGAGACTTGAGTCTGTACCTCATGAGATCCTGAAACATCTCTATACATGGCTCCAACCACTTCAACCACTTCAGCCATGATGAGCGAGCAGTCCAGCCTTCCCAGGGACCTAGTGGGAGACACACCTATCCAGAGCCAGGTCTGAAGACCTCAGCCTTAACTATGAAATCTGAAACATCTGTAGGACTTTATTACAACCCCTCTCAGCCATGGTTCAGGGCCACTCCTTCTCACCCAGGGGCCCTTCCATTGACAAGGCAGGAGCTCTTCTAGGGACCTGGTTGGAACCACACTTGTCTACACAGCTGATAATAGGCCCACTGTCTCCAGATCCAACTGTGGACCTTTGTCCCAGCACCAGCCTACTGAACAAGGTACTGGAAACAGTATCATCCACCCAGGGACAGACAGGATCCATGCATCCCCAATGTCCTGGTAATGATCCCATCACCCATGCAGATTCAGTGACAACCTCAAAACTTGCTCCATCCCAGCATGACTGTGATTCTGGAGGTAATCTTATCAGCCTAGGGAATAGAAAGGAGACAGTCAATACCTGTTGAAACCAGTATGTAAAAACTGGAAGAGATGTTTGCTCACGATCATGAAATTTGAGATGTTTGCTCATGGAAATGTTTGCTCATGATCATGAAGAATCAGACAAATATGACACCACCAAAAGAAATGAATGAAACTCCAATAACTGACCCCAAAGAAGTGGAGATCTATGATTTGCCTAACAAATAGTTAAAAATAAAAATCTTAGAGAAACTCAGTGAAATGCAAGAGAGAAGATAGACAACTAAATGAAATCAGGAAAACAACGCATGGACAAAATTAGAGAGTTGAAGAAGACATAGAAACCATAAGAAAGAACCAAATGGAAATCCTGGAGCTGAGGAATACAATGATAGAACTGAAAAATTTAATGGAGTGCTTCAACAACAGATGTAATCATGCAGAAGAAAGAATCAGCAAGCTCAAAGGCAGATCATTTGGAAGTAGCCACTTAGAGGAACAAAAAGAAAAAGGAATGAAAAAGAATGAAGAAAGCCTATGTTAATTATGGGACATTATCAAGCAAATTAACATTTGCATCATGAGAATCTCAGTAGAAGATAAATCATAAACCTTAGAAGAGCTATCCAGGTACAGGAAGTTCAAAGGAACCTGAGCAAGAACAACCCAAAGATGATTACTCTGAGACACATGATAATAAAAATGTTAAAAGTCAAAGAGAATTTTAAAAAATTAAGAGGAAAATGACTCCTCACATACAAGGGTACCCCTACAAGGCTCTCTGTGGATTTCTCTGCAGAAACCTTGCAGGCCACGAGGGAATGGGATGATATATTCAGAGTGCTGAAAGTAAAAAAAAAAAACCCTGCCAGTCAAGAATACTATACCTGATAAAACTGTCCTTCACAAATGACAGAGGAATAAAGATATTTCCCAAGAAACAAAAGCTAAGGTAGTCCATTGCCACTAGACCTGCTTTATAAGGAATGATAAAAGGAGTTCTTCAAGTTGAACAAAAGGACAGTCATTAACAACATGAAACATATGAAAATGTAAAACTCACTGATAAATGTAAATATGTAGTCAAATTCAGAATACCCTACTACTGTAATGGTGTGTGAATCTCTTTTATTTCTAATATATTTGTTTTTATATTAGAATATATAAACAACCATTTTGGTTGTTTATACAACCAAAATGGTTGTTTATACATCCGAACTTTACGTATTCATTTAAAAAGAATGATAGTATCCAATGGACAGTATCCATGTCCCTCTAATATACTTGTTTTTTTATATGTACTATATTATAGTATGAAAAGTAACTGTAGCTAAAATAACTTGTGAATGGATGCACAATATAAAAAGATATAAAGTATGACATCAATAGAATCAAGTGTGGGAGGAGGAGAAGTAACAGCATAGAGTTTTGGTATGTGATTGAAGAAAAAATGTTATCAGCCTAAAATAGACTGTTATATCTGTAAGATGTTTATGTAAGCCTGTATCCAAGCTCAATAATTTTTTTTTTTCTTAGAATCCGGTCTAGTAATAAGCCTATTGAAACAATTCTTCATTTCTGTTTTCATGTGTTTTATTTGTAGCATTCCATTTAACTTCTTGTACTTCCCATCACTCTTCTAAAAATTTCCTATTCATTCACATTGTTCACCTTTTCCACTATACACTTTGGCATGTTAATTAGTTATATTAAATTTTCTGCCTGGTAGGTCCAATATCTGAGTCATCTTGGAATCTGTCTCTGTTGATTGCACTATCTCTTGTCATGGGTTGTTTATTTCTTGTTTTTTTGCATCTCATACATTTTGGTTGAATGTTTGACATTGTAGTAGAACACTAGAACTGAGGTAAATAATATTTATGCCTGAAAATGAGAAGAATATTTTCTTCTGCTTGGCTGTTCATGTTTGTGAGTGGAGTCAGTCTATTCAGAAAATGAGGTTTGACCATTATTGCTGCTATGGCTGTCTTTAGTGCATAACTGTTTCAAATCCCTCTGTGTTATCCTGTGTGTTGGGTGAAGGCTAGGATGTGAGGAAGTTTATACCAATGTTTCTGGTCCAGTCTCAGCTTTTAGCCTTTCCTGTATATGCTACACCACAGAGGGTAACTCTTTATACACTCTTGCCTTTTCCCCATTGGTAGACTGCTATTGCTTATTAGATTGGTGTTGGGCCACTGTTGTTTTCTGTCGTCCTGCCCCAAAACCAGTCTAGTGTATATAAGTTTCACCAGTAAGGTTTTTAAATTGATTTGAAATTGAGCAAGTGACATCACACAATTAATAACTGTATGAGTTTAAAATATAAATAAAGTATAATTTGAGACTAATATCAAATATTAATAAATCTTTGCTGTGTCACACCCAGTTCCCCATACTTTACATACATTAATTCATTTAATTATTAAAGTGATATTTTAAGCATAAGGTAATTCTCTAACTGCAAGTGAATTTACTCGAAATTATTTGCTTTGAATTTTTCAAGGACAGACTTAGCTTACACAACAACTGTTCAATTAAGGCCCTTGGAACACACTATTGAAAACATAGACCACGTTTTAGATGACTTTTTGTATATATTTTCACGATGAAGCACGCTAAATAAATGCTAAGAAGTAATATTTCAACATTATGATTTTAGGCAAAGACTCATCAGTTTACCCGACAGAACAATTTCTAATCAGGAAGTAGTGGAAGAGATTTGAATTGCTCAACATCTTTGGATGAGCCCCAGACAGTGTGTGTTTTGTGTATATGCTAAGCAAGCAGGGTGAAGAAGCAGTGCGGTTTTTCTGTCTCATATATGTGCACATGATTCCATGTATTTCAAGATGTTCTTTTACTTAGCTTTATTTTGTTCAATTTGTGTTTTTCTTTCCATTGAGCACATTTTGAATGTAAGATAACCACAAAGCGACAAAAGGTTGAAATACAAACAAAATGGTACAGAATGAAAAATGTGCCTGCTAGAGAATTACTCTGTTGTAGCCTTCTACATCAATTACCACTTCTTATCAGGTTTTCTTTGCCTTCTTTAGCGAGTACAGTAAACCTTGTCTAAATTACAGTTTACATCCGAACTTTACTTATTCATTTAAAAATTTCTATGTATTATGTATATGAAGTTACTTCAATGTTCAGTTGACTTTTTTGTGTGAATCTTGGCTTGGAGTTCATCTTGACTTTTCTCATTAAGATTAATGGAATTCTTACCCATGTCAAATCGCTTAACTTAGCACATTTTTCAGGAATGAATTAAAGTTGTTAAGTGACAGAGGTTCTGATATTTTGTTTATAACAATTTTTAGCTACTATATAACAATAATAATGGGAACTAAGACGTGAACTCTTCCCCTACACTAAAAGTACAGTAAGAATTTAGTATTGCACATGGGAAAAATGAGCAATTATAGTTCATATGTGTCATTTGCTCAAGTGTAAAACTGTGAAGCATACGTTAAAATAGATATTGAAAACCAGTTATCTATTACTTTTGTTGTTAGTGTTCAGTGTTGTTTATTGGTAGTCAGTATCCATGTCCCTCCCCCCTAAGATCTGCTTGTATTATAAGGAGTAGTCTGACTAACACTCCCTGGCAATTGGGTTTCTAGATGTGATTTAGCTCCTGCTAATGAGATGTACTCCAATGAGGCTTAGAATGTCAAAGGGAGGTGAAGGCCAGCCTACCTTGTCCTGGTGATCGTTTTGGGGGTGTTGTGCAGAAATGAGTCTTTACAGCTGCCAGAACCCACTTTCCAGTGTGTGTTCAACTTCATGGGCCACACTAAGATGCTGACCTCTGTGTGTCACTTGTATGAAGTCAATGGTGAGGTGAATTTGAAGCCCAGCAGCAGTGTCTTGACTTTAGCTACTGCAGCCCCTTCCAACAATTCTGTAATTTTCTGCAAGGTGGGCCTTTCTGCTTGAAGTAGTTTGAGTACTATTAGTTTTCACACTAAATTGTGACTAACTCCCAGCCCTGTGTATGTGTGCACACACATTCACATAACCATGTGAATTTTAGGTTTAATGGGATTATCATTGGATGCCTCCGGGCCATAGGATGGGCACAAAATTACCCCATTCAAAGTAGCCAGTTCCTCTCCAGGCATATGACATAAGCAGAGATAGAATTCTCTAAAGGGAATGATTTCTTCAAGAGGAATCTACTTAGATTGTAAGAACTAAGGCCTGACTGAATCTGGAGCTGCTAGAATACCCTTCCTGAAAATGAAGCAGAAGAAATCAGAGTTAATTGATGATGAGTAGGAGGGTCTAGTGACAAAGTTTGGACCCCTGGATCCAGTCTTGCCTTGTAGCCACTTCTTGAATTCTCTACTTATGAATACATGCACACAAAGTTTTGTTTTGTTTTGTTTGGGTTAAGATCATTTGAGTTAGGTTTCTGCCATATGCCTTTTTAAAATTTTTATTTTTTTGAGGTAGAGAAAGAGTGAGAGAGTATGAGCATGATGGGGAGAGGGGCAGAGGGAGAAAGAGAAAATCTTAAGCAAGCTCCACGCTTGGCTTGAAGCCCGATGTGGGGCTTGATCCCACTGGGATCATGACCTGAGCTGAAACCAAGAGTTAGATGCTCAACCAACTGAACCACCTAGGCACCCCTCTGTCATTTTATATCTTAAAAACTATTGCTCATGATAATATTATTATACCCATTTTACTGATGTAGAAAATCAGTGTCAGAGAGTTTAATCTGATGCTCAAGGTTATACAACTATTAACAGTAGAGAAAAGAGCCAACATTTGGACTTCAAGCCTTATTATCTTAAATGTTATGTAAGCCCTCAAGGAGCTTACATTCTTTTTTTTTAAAATTTTTTTAAATGTTTATTTTTGAGAAGAGAGAGAGCATGATCAGGGGAGGAGAGAGAAAGAGGGAGACACGGAATCTGAAACAGGCTCCAGGCTCTGAGCTGTCAGCACAGAGCCTGACGTGGGGCTCAAACTCATGGACCGTCAGATCATGACCTGAGCTGAAGTCAGACGCTTAACTGACTGAGCCACCCAGGAGCCCCAAGGAGCTTATGTTCTTCAGGGGATACTACCATGTAAACAGAAACTTGTAAAAACTCTTGTGCATGTTGCTGTCCAGTTTTTCCAACACCATTTGTTGAAGAGACTGCCTTTTTTTCCACTGGATATTCTTTCCTGCTTTGTCGAAGATTAGTTGACCATATAGTTGTGGGTTCATTTCTGGGTTTTCTATTCTGTTGATCTATGGATGTTTTTGTGCCTTTACCGTATTGTTTTGATCTCTATGGCTTTGTACTATAACTTGAAGTCTGGAACTGTAATGTCGTCTGCTTTGCTTTTCGTTTTCAAGATTGCTCTGGCTATTTGGGGTCTTTTGTGGTTCCATACAAATTTTAGGATAGTTTGTTCTAGCTCTGTGAAAAATGCTGGTGGTATTTTGATAAGGATTGCATTAGATGTGTAGATTGCTTTGAAAAAAAAAACTGGATCACTTTCTTACACTATACACAAAAATACATTCAAAATGGATGAAAGACCTATATGTGAGATAGGAAACCATCAAAATCCTAGAAGAGAACACAGGCAGTAACTTTTTTGATATCCTATAGCACCTTCTTACTAGATATATCTCCTGAGGTAAGGGAAACAAAAGCAAAAATTTAAACTATTGGAACTGTATCAGTATAAAAAGCTTCTGGACAGCAAAGGAAACAATCAACCAAATTAAAGGCAGCCTATGGAATGGGAGAAGATATTTGCAATGACATATCTGATAAAAGGTTAGTATCCAAAATCTATAAAGAACTTATCAAACTCAACACCCAAAATACAAATAACCCAGTTAAAAAATGGGCAGAAGAAGTGAATAGACATTTTCCAAAGAAAGCATCCAGAGACTAACAGAGACATGAAAAGATGCTCAACTTCACTTATCATCAGGGAAATACAAGTCAAACCTACAATGAGATATCACCTCACGCCTGTCAGAATGGCTAAAATTAACAACAGGAAACAACAGGTGTTGGTGAGGATGCATAGAGGAATCCTCTTACACTATTGGTGGGAATGTAAACTGGTGCAGCCACTCTGGAGAACAGTATGGAGGTGTCTCACAAAATTAAAACTAGAACTACCCTATGATCCAGCAATTGCCCTACTAGGTATTTACCCAAAGGATACAAGAATACTGATCAAAAGGATACATGCACCCCGATGTTTATAGCAGCATTACCAACAATAGCCAAAATATGGAAAAAGCCCAAATGTCCATCAACTGATGAATGGATAAAGAAGTTTTGATAAAACCTTGGTTTGTGAGCATAATTTGTTCTGGAAACATGCTTGTAATCCAAAACACTTGTATGTCAAGGCAAATTTCCCCATAAAAAAAGAAACTCAGATGATTTATTCCACAACCCAAAAATATTCATATAAAAATGATACCAAAATTGTAATATAATACAAAATAATAAACAAAATATAAAATATAAAGAAAAATAAACAAATTAACCTGCACTTAACTTTGAAAACCTTCATGGCTGGTGTAAGGGAGACAAGAGAGAGGAGGGTTATTGCGTAGGACAATTTTCACTATCACTAACAGATGTTGACTGTAGTACAGTATGAAGAAACTCTTGTCATAGACTGTATTTAAGGTAACTGACAGTAAGGCTCCAGAGTAAAGGGTCTGTATCTGCAAGCAGCCTGACCTAGAATGAAGCTAAGCATTCCTAAGTTTACTCTTGTATGGAAAAGCAAAGGACTGTCCATAGGTGCTTTGAACGGACAAAAAATACACTAGTGCCAACTGTGTGCACCTTCCAATGTTCTGAAAAATCACTGATTTCTACCAACTCCATGGTCTCAGACTGAGCATCCAAGCATGATGTGCCATTAGCACTGCCATTAGCAATGATGTGGATGGAGGTAGAGAGTATTATGCTAAGTGAAGTAAGTCAGAAAAAAACAAATACCATATGACATATGTGGAATTTAAGAAATAAAACAGATGAACATAGGAGGGGAAAAAAGAGAGGCAAACCAGGAAACAGACTCTTAACTATAGAGAGAAAATTGATGGGTACAGAGGTAGGTAGGAGGGATGGGCTAAACGGGTGATGGGAATTTAGGAGGAAATGTGTTGTGATGAGCACTGGGTGTTATATGTATATGACAAATCTCTAAATTCTGTACCTAAAACTAATATTACACTGTATGTTAGCTAACTGGAATTTAAATAAAAATATGGAGAAAGAAAAAAAATAAACCTTTCAAGTAAAAAAAAAAAGAGAAACTTGTGAAAACTGTGGAAAATGATACAGTAAGACATGCAGAAAGTACCATGGAAATGGAATAGGGCATGATTGATTCTTCCTGGCAAAGCTTCATAGGAGAGATAAATATGAGCTGGGTTTTGAAGAATGAGTAGGAGTTTTCCAAGTAGATAAAATGCATTTTTTGGTTATATAAATGAGAACCTTTGAATCTAAAAATTTAGATATTTATTCCATTCATCTATTAGTGGAATATTTATTTATTTTTGGAATCAACCTTTAAAAATTGCTTTCATGCAAAACAAAAACAATAACAACAAACATCAAAATATCAGTTTTATAAAGTTTTGTAAGGTTGCCTTGGAGAACACAGCTTTGACATATAGCTCCAATTATACTTCCTAGCATTTTTATCTTGAATTGAATTGGTTTATGCAAAATAAGGTGGAGGAACTAAGACAACTCAGGGCTTCCCCTCTGCCAACCACAGGGCCATCCTTTATTCTTTTCCAGGGGGCTATTTATTTGTACCAACACCATTTTTTTAAAAGGCTATTCTTTCCCCATTGAATGATCTTGGCAGTCTTGTTGAAAATCAGTTTATCATAGATGTATGAATTTATATCTGAACTCTAAATGCTATTACATTGATGTATATATCTATTTTTATGCTGGTACCACACTGTCTTGGTTACTGTTCCTTTGTAATAAGTTTGGAAATCAGGATGTATAAGTCCTTCAATTTTTCCTTCTTTTTAAAGATTGCTTTGTCTATTCCAGGCCCCTTGCATTTGCATATGAACTTTGGGATCAACTTTTCCATTTCTGAAAAGTCAGCTGGGATTTTGATAGGAATTTAATTGAATATGAAGACCTTTTTGGAGTGTCCTACTCTGCTCAGGCTGCCATAACAAAATACCATAGAGTAGGTGGCTTAAACTTAAATTTATCCTCACAATTATGGAGACTAAAAGTCCAAGGTCAAAGTACTAGCAAGGTTGGTGTCTGGTGAGAGCTCTTTGAGCCATAGATGGCTGACTTCTCACTATTTCTTCACATGGGAGACAGAGAGAGAGAAAGAGAGAGAGAGAGAGAGAGAGAGAGAGAGAGGGAAAGAGATCTTCTCATAAGGTCACAGTCCTTTATCTGATTAGAGTCCCATCATTATGATGGGTCATAATAGATTAGAGTCAGTTAAGCATCAGACTCTTGACTATGGCTCAGGTCATGATCTCATGGTTCATGAGACTGAGTCTGTCCTGCGTCGGGCTCTGTGCTGGCAGTGTGTGGAGTCCACTTTGGATTCTCTCTCTCCCTCTCTCTCTGTCCCTCCCCTGCTTCCTCTCTCTCTCTCTCTCTCAGAATAAATGAATAAATATTTTTAAAAATTACCTCCTAAAGACCCTATTTTCAGAAACAGATACAGCCACATTGGGGGCTATGGTTTCAACATATGAATTTTAGGGGCACACAATCCAGTCTATAGCAGGGAGTATGACATCTTAACAATATAAAGTCTTCCACCCCATGAACATGGGATATCTTTCCATTTATTTAAGTGTTCTCTAATTTCTTTCAACAATGTTTTATATTTTTCAGTGCATAAGTCTTACTCTTTTTTTGTTAAACTTTTGTTAAACTTACTAAGTATTTGGGGAGTTTTGGTGCTGTTATAAATGGATTGTTTTTCTAATTTCATTTCAGATTCTCATTGCTAGTTTCAATTGATATTTTTATATTGATCCTGTATCTTGTAACCTTGCTGTACTTGCTTATTTGTTCTAATAGTTTTTTGGTAGATTTCTTAGTGTTTTATGTACAAGATCATGTCATTTATGAATAGATGTAGTTTCACTTTTTCCTTTCCAAGCTGTTCCAACAATTTAACTCTTCTGTGTTTTGTTCCTGTTATTCTCTTCCCGTCCCCTCCATTTGGGTTATTTGGTTATTTTTTTTTAAGATTTTTATTTGATTTTACTGTTGAATTAATAGTTATTCTTTTTTTTTAATTGAGGTATAGTTGGCATGTAACATGTGAATTCCAGGTGTACAACATAATGATTCGATATTTGTATGTATTGTGAAATGATCACCACAGTAAGTCTAGTTAACATTCAACCTTATACACAGTAGTTATTCTTTATTAAATTTTTTATAGGGTATGGATTTCAACATGCATTCATAACTATCATGGTATAGTTATAGTTGTAATGTACTGCTTCACTTAAAAAAATAGGAAATCTTGCAAACTTATAAACTCATATTTCACCATCCTTTATGTTTTTATCAGTTATCTCTTCCTTTCAGCTACAAGAGCTTTACCATTTATTGTATTGAAGTTTTGAATGTGCATAGCTTTTGTTCTGAAAATATCCATATTTCACCTTCATTACTGAATAATACTTTTGTTGGATATAGGTAGAATTATGGGCAGAGATTTTCTTTCAGCTTTTAAAGATTTTCCACTTAACTGAGGGTTGATGGGGGGTGGGAGGGAGGAGAGGGTGGGTGGTGGGTATTGAGGAGGGCACCTTTTGGGATGGGCACTGGGTGTTGTATGGAAACCAATTTGACAATAAATTTCATATATTGAAAAAAAAAGATGTTCCACTCACTTATGATTCACAAGTTTTCTGATAAGAAGTTAGCTATTAATCAGATTGTTGTCCTCCTATATATAGTATGATGTTTTTCTATTGCTGCTTTTAAGATGTCATCTTTATCTTTGATCTTCAGTAACTTAAATATGATTTGATTCAGCATGGGCTTTTGTGCTTTTCTGCTTATTGCTTACTGAATAATCTGAATCTGTAAACTTCTGCCTTTTATCAATTAATCTATCTTTGAGTTTGCTTATTCTTCCTTCCATCTTTGTTCAGCTGTTATGTCTATCCCATAATTTTTTCTTTCATAAATTGTAATTTTGGTTCTAGAATTTCCATCCTTAAAAAATCATTTCAATATCTCACTATTTCCCATTTCTACACTGTGATTTCATGCATTGAAGATATGTTTTGTTTTATACTTTACTGAGGTTAATTACTGCTGTTGGTTGAATTGTGTCTCCTTCAAAACTTCTATGTTGAACTCTAACCCAAGTACATAACAATATGATATTTGGAAATAGGATCATGGAAGATATAATTAGTTAAGATAAGATCATACTGGAGTAGGGTGGGCCTTTAATCCAATATGACTGGTATCCTTATAAAAAGGAGAAATTTGGACACAGATAAAAACACACAGGGTGCAGCCTATGTGAAGGGTCAGGCAGAGATTGGAATGAAGTTTCTACATGCCAAGGAATGCCAAAGATTTCCAGTGAATCACCAGAAACTAGAAAAGAAGCATGTAACAGATTATCCCTCACTGCCCTCAGAGGAACTAACCTTGCTGACACCTTGATCTTAGACTTCTAGCCTCCAGAACTGTGAGGGAATACACTTCTGTTGTTTAAGCCACCATGATACTTGGTATAGCAGCCCTAACAAACTATTACAATTATAATAGCTACTTTAAAATACTTGTCTACTAAGTCTAAGGTTGGTTCACTGTAATATTGGATTTGATTGATTTTTATTTCTCTCGAGAATGTGTTTCATTGAATTGATTCTTCCTATGTCAGGTAATTTTGGACATTATGCATATTAAATAGTAGAGATGATGGGTTATATTCTTTTTCTCTTATGAATATTTCATTTGTTTTAGCTGGTGATTTCCTTGGCTGGGATTGAACTTCTTGTGTTGTTCAGAACTTTTGTCTGAGCAGAGTTGCTTTGAGTCTCTTCTATAATGTGCTGTTAAGGAGTCATCCAGCGATATGGGTAGACAGAATTGGGGGATTGCCCTCTCTGGCTCTTCCTGTTTTAGGACTCTGGTAGGTTTTTTTCACATGTGTCTTTGTTGCTGCTGTGTGCATTATTCAGACTGCATTTAGCCCAGGCTAAAAGTGTCAAAAAATAGGAACTTATGGCCATAGCTGTCCATGTCCCTCCTCCATGTGAAGGTGATTTCCCCTTGAGCATGTTTGCTGCTGTTCACTCTGTAGTAACTTCAAGCAGATTTCTTTCCTCCCAGGTTTTGTCATCACTTTCTGCTGTGTGCGTGTGTGTGTGTGTGTGTGTGTGTGTGTGTGTGTGTGTGTGTCTGTCTAGAAGAATCTTAGTCTATCATGTCTGGAAACCAATCTCACTTCCATTTTTGAAGGCTATTTTAATTAGATGTGAAATTCTTGGTTGATAAAAATTCTTTTTCAGGACGTTAATTGTATCATCCCATTTTCTTCTGGCTTGCATAGTATCTGAGAAATCTGTTGTACTTATTACCTTTGTCCCTCTAGGTCTTTTTTTTTTTTTTTTTTTCCTGGCTGGTTTAAAGATTTTCCTCTTTATCACTGGTTGCCAGCAATTTGATTGCTGGCTGTGAGTTGGAGGTGTGTGTTCTTCTTGCTTAGAGTTTATCAAGGTTCTTAGATCTGTAAGATGGGATTCTCATCAAATTTGGAAAGTGTCCCCCAGGTGTCAGGAAACACCCTTTAAATTGGGCAGATGGGACTGTGTGCCTTTCAAGGAACAGACAGTAGAACAGGGAAGGAATGGATGGGGGAATACTGACTGGGGCTCCTGAGAAGCAGTGAAGGGTGAAGAATGAAGAGAGAAGGATGAAGAAAGAGCCAAGGAAAGGGGAGTGTGTGTGTATGTGTGGGGGAAGATTGGGGTGGGGGGAAGACTGGGGTAGAGCCTGACATAGGGACCAGAGGGGAAAATTAATAGGGATAGAGTAATCCCTATTGGGGTGGGACAAGAAAATGGAGGCATGAGGTCAACAGCACTTGGGAGGAGAAGGCCAACCTGGAGGAAGCCAAGTCAAAGAAAGACAGAAGACATTAAAAGGGGGGCACAAAACATAGAAGGAGGGCAGCCAAAGAGGTTCCAGATACTAAATCTGAGCAGGTAGAAGAAATAGATAATGAACGAAGTGGGGTGAAGGATGAGAGGAGGGTGGAAAACAGAAGGAAGAAAGAACCACGTCTGGATGTTCAGAGCACAGTAGCATCTCCAGTGGCACCACCATATGGAGCCCGACTCATCCACTCCAGGAGTGGAGAGAGGGCGTCCCATCGCAGAAGCCCTAGACTCTAACTGGAGTCCGGGCAGACTCCAGGGGTCCCGGGATGGCGGAGAAGCTAGGGCGGGCCGAGTGGATCATTACTCCCGGCCGCAATCCTTGCTTATGCGTCGGTGTTCAGTGGACGTGCTCCTCGGTGACGAAGGAATGAAGGCCCTGGGGGCGTGGTGCGGGCAGAGGGGACTCTGACGCTGAGAGTAGCGAAGGAGCCCCGAGCCCCGGCGCAGAAGGGCTCACGGGCTCGGGAAGTGCCTGGAAATCAGCCCGGGGTCGGAAGATGGGTGCAGGGTTGGGTGGGAACGGACAGGGAGTGTAGGCGCGTAGGGAAGTGGAGGGGTTGGAGAGATCCTGGATGGTCTGAGAATGGAGGTGATGCGTGGCTGCGGAACAGAAGTGTGTTGGGACGGGAGCACGACCTCGGCTAAATCCTCCCTGTGGTTTTTTCTTCTGATTTCCTGGTGTTAGGAGCGGCAGCATCAGAGGGTGATGGGTAAGGAACAGGTCTTCGAAGAGCAATCTAAAGGGGAGGCCAGTGGCAGATGGTGGGGAGGGTGGGCGCACCGGCGGAGGCGCGGACGAGGGCTAGTCCCAGGCGGTGTCCGGTGGGGGATCCCTTCGTCCTCGCCTGCTCCCCGGCTGCCTCCCCAAGCGCCAGCCGTGCGAAAAGGGCATGGATGCTGAGCCGAGCCAGGGCTGGCCGCGCCAAGCAGAAAGCAGGATGGAGGGGCGGGGGCCAAAGCCGAAGGGGCGGACGCAGGGTGGCGTCTCGCGCCCCATAAAGGGGCAGTGAGACCGCGCTCTCTTCTGCGTGGGCTGCGGCCACCGGCGGGGAACGCGGTGCGATGCGGGTTCCCTGCCAGCAGAACCCGGTGCTGGCGGGCAGCGCTGCCCTGGCCGCCCTGGGGGCATTGGTCCTGTACCTGGCGGAGCCCTCCGGCTACGGGAAGTACTCGGAGCGCGCAATGCCCGCTGCTGCTCGCCTGCCAGCCCGCGCAGCCTGGTTCCTGCAGGAGTTGCCATCCTTCGCCGTGCCTGCGGGGATCCTCGCCCGGCAGCCGCGTGCTCTCTTCGGCCCTCCGGCCACCGTGCTTCTGGGCCTCTTCTGCGGACATTACTTCTACAGGTAGCGTTTGCTCGCTGCGGGCGCGGCGTCCAGGAGCGAGCGCCGAGGGAGCGGAGCCCGGCTCGAGGGGAGCACCCGGCGGGGCGCGGGCCAGACGAGGAGCCGTTGCGGGACACTGCCCCGGCCCCGCGAGCCCCTCGGGCTGGCTTGGGGCCCTCTGGCTGCCGCGGGGAGGCAGGTCCGGCGGGCGGGAGGTGGGCTGGCAAGCTCAGGCTGGGCAGAGCTGCGGGCACCCACCGTTCCCTCCGTGCGCGCGCGCTCGGTTACCTGTGGCGGCTCACCGCACCCCCCCCCCCACTCCGTTTCAGTCCCCCTTCACTTTTCCTTTGCAGGGTGGGGGGCGGGCTGGTCCTGGGATCGTGCGTGAGTCTACGTATTGGCATCTCCCGGAGGAGGCCGTGCTCGGAGGGACCCATAACTTCACCTTTGTGGGTCTGAGGAGGGAGGTGGGCAGAGCCTGACCCGGACTTCCACGATGGGAGAGAGAACGTGTGGGAACCCCCTGGCCCGAGCGGGAACCCCACTTCTCAGCCCTAAGGGGCTGCGCTCGCCACCAACTCATCAAACTGGTCAGTTACCCTGGGACATATGCGTGAATGAGTCGAAGTTAATTTAGAGCTCAAATGTTCTTCTAAATTAAGAATCCCAAATTCGGGACAACTTTGCCTTCCGGTCTAAGGAAAGATGGGACCGAAACCAGAGGCTTCGGGGATTCGGACATTGACTGCAGACCCTCAAAAAAGACTCCCTGGGGAGGGAAGGAGCACCTGAGTAAGTTGCCTGTCGTGTCCTGTCATTTAGCATCTGGTGTCTCTTCCAGCCCCATTGTAACCTGGCGAGATCTGTAATTAATTATGCCACTATGCAGACAAAGAAGCCGATGCTCAGTAAAGGTTAAGGGACTCCAGGAAGACGATGCAGCTAATGCCTGGCCAGATTCAAATCTAAGTCAATGCAATTCCACCGTTTCAATGAAACTCTTAAGTCAGTGAAACTCCACCGTTCAAGACGTTTTCACCACGTTAAGCAGGCACAAATTCCATGCAAGACGAAAACAGAGTCCATGGCAGAGAAAAGTTGCCCAACCAAATCAAGAAGTTGAACACAAGCACAGACTAATTTTGAGTAGATTATTTCTGGAGTCAAAAGATGAAGGAAGTTTAGATTAGAATTTAGGATAAAGAATGCCTCTGGAAACTGAAAGGGACAATCCTTTTCCATAAGGACGCCTCATTTTTTGGAGCAGGAGTTTGTAGACAGACAAATGTTAACCTATCTTATCCCCTGGATCTTTTATAATTGGTCAAGATTTAATATTTATACAATTGAAAGTGAATTCTCATTCTTTTAAAAAGATGAGGATTGGCAAGCAACAAGAACTAAGATTTAAAATTTCAGAAATGGGTGTTCCTTGTGCAAATATTTACAAAAAGTCTGTTGTGGTCAAGGTGCAGGTTTAATAAACAACCATGTCATTTTGCCCAGATTTAAATGATTTCATGTGTACTGGAAAAAAAAAAAAAAACCAAACAGATAAGAGACGATCTTTTGATTTCACTGATTTTGGAATTGACATTTGATCAAAAAGTATGCTTCTACAACAATGGCTTTTATCTTCAAATTAACAACTGTCTGTTAGCACCATAGACAGTATTTTTTTGAGGTCATTTCATCTTAAAGTAATGATTGGTGTTCTCTAACAGTCCTATTAACATAATTTTTAGACTTGTTTTTTAAAATTAAAAGTCACTTTGCACAATAAATGATGACCAGTACATTAAAAAAGAAAAAAAAAAAAACCAAGGAAGTAATTACCCATAAAATGAGTATCGATGTACTGTCCATCTTTTTCACGGGAAATCTTTTTTATTTTATTTTATTTTATTTTATTTTATTTTATTTATTTTATTCATTTTTAATATAATTTATTGTCAAATTGATTTCCATACAACACTCAGTGCTCATCCCAACAGGTGCCCTCCTCAATGCCCATCACCCACTTTACCCTCTCTCCCACCC
Source organism: Prionailurus viverrinus (assembly GCF_022837055.1). NCBI lineage: Eukaryota > Metazoa > Chordata > Mammalia > Carnivora > Felidae > Prionailurus > Prionailurus viverrinus. The sequence goes on from NC_062563.1 coordinate 115,446,788, forward strand.
CCATTCAACCCTCAGTTTGTTTCACAGTATTTAAGTGTCTCTTATGGTTTGCCTCCTTCCCTCTCTGTAACTTTTTTCTCCCTCCCCCTACCCCCCTGGTCTTCTGTTGAGTTTCTCAGGATCCACATATGAGTGAAAACATATGGTATCTGTCTTTCTCTGACTGACTTATTTAGCATAATACCTCTAGTTCCATCCATGTTGCTGCAAATAGTCAGTTTTCATTCTTTCTCATTGCCAAGTAGTATTCCATTGTGTATATAAACCACATCTTCTTTATCCATTTGTCAGTTGATGGACATTTAGGCTTTCCATAATTTGGCTCTTGTTGAAAGTGCTGCTATAAACATTGGGGTACATGTGGCCCTATGCATCAGCACTCCTGTATCTCAGGGGAAATTTTTAAAATAAAAGTAAAGGATTTGGAGATGGATTCTGATGGAGGGAAAATTGCCCACTGAAAGCACAGCTCTGAGTTAGTTGTTCTTGAGGCATGAAGATGTGATATTTGCTCACCTTCCCCTTGTGTGAGCTCTTTCTTCGAGGCCACTGGAGTACTGGATCTGCTGTCATTTTGAGTGTGTATGAGGTGTTATACTCTGCTGAACACTCTTTGTGGATTATCTACTAATCCTCATCCAACATATGTAGATCAGCACTATTTTCACCCCCATTTTGCAAGTGAGAAACTGGGGGAAGAAAAGGTTAAATCATTTGCCCAAGGCCACACAGTAACATGGGGAGCCATGGCTCAGACCCAGAGAGTTTGAATTCAGATGTCAGGTTCTTTGCTACCATGACAAACTCTTCTATGCTTGTTCTTGCTTTACCATGATAAACTCTTCTATGCTTGTTCTTGTCTTTACCTTTTAAAGACCTACTTAGACTTACAATTAATATTTTTTTATTCTGAAAATAATAAATGTTCACTAAGGAAAAAACAGAAAATACAAAAAGTAGAAAAACACCCATAATTTCCACACCTAAGTATATCAGTGGTTAGTATTTTGGAACATTTCTAGCAAGGCTTTTATTTTTATTAGATTTTTACACAGGCTTGCTATATTGAATATAAATAGGTTTTATTCTGCTTGATAACCTAACATTTTATAATAAGTGTTTTCCCACATTATCATAGAATCTTTGTAAATATAATCTTAATGGCTGCTTGTGATTTCATCTCATGTAAAACAATAATTTACCTATCTGTTAATTTATAGTTGGACATTCAATTTGCCCCCCTCCTTTTTTTGCAGGGGTTAAATCTATGAATCATGTCTTTGTAACCTACCTTCTTTTCAGAATGTAGGAGTGTTTTGTCAGTCAGGATTCCCAGAGGTGGTTCAAAGGCTATGAACATTTTGTGCTGAGGCTTTAGGAGTTATGTAGCTTGATAATAAGGGTACATTCAGGAGAAAGCATCAGGCTTCCTTGACTTTACTCTGTTCTGTAAATTGCTGTGACACGGAAACTAGGATGAAGGGACAGGGGCTCAGGAGGAATGCTGGCTCAAGTGTGGCTTAGAATCTTTTGCAAACTGTCCCTTCAGGACTATTCAGAACAGCACTATGTCCTATTGAATAGAAGTTAAAACTCTTCACTTTTCTCCTTACAAAGGGGGTATGCTAGAATGTAAGTTCCACAGGGGCAAGGATTTTTGTCTTATTTGTTCATGACTGTGTCCCCAGTGTATAGAAAAGTGCCAGTAGATAGTTGGTACTCACTAAATCTGTTGAATGTGTGAATGGATTCTACCTCTGACATTAGTACAGGCAGTCAGGATTGTAGGAGAGCAAGTGAATACTTAGAAATTACTGCTGAGATTGCATGGCTCGGTCAAATGAGACAGCTCTCCTCCCTTTGGAATCTATTGTTGTGGATGTTTAGATGGTCTAGCCACAGGAAAAGATTGCTGTGTAAGCATGTTGCCTAATCCCACTGCCAAAGTTATTTTGAAGTCAGAGTTATCTCTGTTGATCTTGCCTACAGCCCTGGAATGATCCTTTGCTCACACTCTGTTTAATCCTCATGTTTCCAGAGAAGACTTTGTGTCCTGTGCAATGATCATTATGCCACCTATGCCTGTGGTAGTTGATGTCTTTTTCAAGACTTGGAAGTGACTTTGGTATTTAGCTGAAAAAGGAAAAGAAGGCTCTTTTCACAAAAAAGGTGACTATATTGTGAAAAGTTGCTTGCAGTGTGACTTTTCCTGACATGTATCCATCCAGAAGCACAGCATAGTGTGCACTTTAGAGTCTGTTTAAATTTAGATCTTTCCTGGGGTTTAGATTTTGAAACAGATGACATTTCCCAATTAGCCAAATAAAATGATGGCTTCCATAAGATGCATTTTTGCTTCAATGGGTCAGTTCATTCTCCAGAAGCATGAATTCTCCCTTATTCTTCAAAACTCAGATCAGGGATCACTTCCTTCAAGAAGCTTTCTCTGAGTCCCTTCTCTGTAAATCCAGGGGTGATACCATTCCTTGGGCTTTCATAGCAGCCAGTGTGGCCTTCTGTGAGGCACTTTACACACTGGATCATGATTATCTTCTCTAAGGAAACTTCATCCAGCATCCTCATTTTACAGAAATAAAGCACCAAGAATTAGGGGCAAAGAGGGGGCTGGGACTCAAATCTCCGGATGTGCCTTGCCAATGCTTCTCCAATCTCACAAGCAGTGCTGATGTCTCAAATATTCAGAAGTAATCCAACCTCATGCAGGAAACACACTGGTGGTTGCCAGAGGGGAGGGGATGAGGAGAATGGGCAAAATGGGTGAAGGGGAATGGAAAATAGAGGCTTTCAGTAATGGAATGAATAAGTCACCAGGATGAAAGGTACACCACAGGGAATATAGTCAATGGTAGTATAATCACATTGTATCGTGACAGATGGTGGCTATTCTTGTGGTGAACATAGAATAATATACAAATTTGTCAAATCACTATGTTGTACACCTGAAACTAATGTAACGTTGTGTATAAATCTATTTCAATTAAAAAAAAAGAAAAATGTGTCCTTACATGTAAAATAAAACAATAAAAACTCAAAAAAAAAAACCCCTCTAAAATCCTTATGAAGGAAACGACTCATTGGCTAAGAATCAGTGTTGAGTGATGCCTACGTTGGAAACCATCTAGACAAGTTTCTTCTCTTGCAGATTGAGAAGAAAAGCAGGATGAGCCACATTTTTGTTGTCACTTGATCGTAAGTTAAGGACATTCATGAAGCATAATTGGATCAAGTAAGAGTAACTAAAGGGTTCTTTAGAATGAGGGTTAACGCCAGATAGTAACTCTTTTGGGCTTGGCAGGCATATAGTCTCTGCTGCAACTACTCTAGTCTGCAGTTATAGCGTGAAAGCAGCCACAGGTAATATGTGCACAAATGAATGTGGTTGTGTTCCTTCTCTGGCCTGTGGACCGTTAATTTTTGCCGGCCTCTCCTTAAGAAAACCATGAATGGCATAGCTTTACAATCAGTAAGTTGATTGTAACTTAGTAATATTATAGTTAATATTATAGTTTATTATAGTACTATACTATACTACTATACTATAGTACTATACTATACTATATAGTATAGTACTATACTATACTATATAGTACTATACTATACTACTATACTATACTATACTATACTATAATACTATAGTTTATTATAGTAAGTAATACTATAATAAAATTTTGTTAAATCCTGTAGCAAAGCAATGGGAAGATTCTAGAAAATTTCTGGTGCATTTAAACGCGAATTTGGTAGTGACATCATTTACTGAGAATTCCTAGGTTCCAAGTCCTTTATCTGAACCCTGTGGGAAATAGGAGGAGTCTTGGAGTTTACATCTAAATGGGATGACATCATAAGCACATCTGAAAAATATAGAGCTCTGTTTGCCAAAAATGTAAACAAGCTGTAAGAGATCTTGACCATTTCATTTTTGCCACATTGAAGAAAGGACGAACTTCTTGCTCATTTTAAATCTCACGTAATGCTGCTTAAAATGAACAAATAAGATAAGGAAACAATGATCCAAACTGGTGAAGTGATGTGTATGACATCACATGGCCAGGAAGGGGCAGCGTGGGGCTTAAACTCGGCCTTCTGATTCTTTGTCAGCGTTCCACGTGCTCAGAAGCATGCTAGGTCCCATAGGAGACACAGAGAAGCACCTCCCGGTGCTTGCTCTCCTGGAGGAAGGCAAGAAAGAATCATCATTATGTGTCTATCATTCTTTCTGGTGTGAAAGTTGGGTGGTGGCAATGTCAGTCTGAGAGGTCTAGGGCAGGTGGGAAAATGCAAATTGAGGGAGATACAGACCTAATTGGGGGGGACACAGTCCTGTCACTGAATGTCTTGTCTGTGCTTGAGTGTGCATTGAATAGAAGACACTCCCTCCTCCTACCCAGGTTCAGAACCAACTGAGAGATAAATCTAAGACTTAGAAAACAATCACTACTGTTAGTAGAGTTAATTAAAGTTGATTTGGGGGAACGTGGCTTACATTTTAGATCATGTGAGCTTCCTAACACTATACCTCAAAAATACTCAGCAACACCCATAGCTGAACAACCATAGGTCTTTCTCTGTGGAGCCTATTTTCAAAAGGCAGCAGAGGGAGAGAAGGGCTGAGCTGTGTACACCTCCTGAGAGGTGCTGTAAGTTTGTACGTTTACCAATCAGGCAATTCACTTCTTCGCTGAGGAGGAATGAGTGAGGAACAGTGGAAGGGCCAAGAGGGATACTCTGATGATGGGCTCTCAGCAAGCAGGAGGGAGGACATAAGTGTTTTCTTTTCTACATATATAGAAAAGTTGTCTACCTATTGATTTTTGCCAGAGCCTGGCAACTTGGCTCTGGAGCGTGGAGCACCTCCCCCTCTGCTTTTTGACTCCCTGCCACATATGGCAAAGGGGCCATCCAAATCTGGACTCAGGTTGTTTCAAAAGTCACTGTGTTCAACCCAGAATCCTTTAATAAGAGCTCAGCGTAGGAGCTCTAAATTAAAGAACTTTCTGAATTGGGGCCAGCAATGTGATTTGCCTTCTATTTGGTTGGGGAAGGGGACAAAGGAAAGGAGAACCCAACATTTATTGAGCTCTGGGGATTCCAGGAATGATGTTACAACATTTACTTTGGTTATCTCATTTTGTCCTTGAGGCAATTGCTGTTATTAATACTATTTCACAAATGACAGCGCTCCATCTGAGTGCAGTGATTGGTGGGACTGAGTGGGAGTAATGGGCGGGCACTTGGTCTGGCCCTCAAAGAATGGTCTATTCCCATATTTGTGGGTGGGCATGTGATGTTCAGTCAGGAAAAGGGGCCTGATGGCTTATGACTTAAAATTGTCCAGTGCTTTATGTACATTGACTTGGAATGCTTCTCCTCTTTTTAATACCAAATATCTTTCAAATGTATGCCATAATATCCAATCCTACTACCCAAACCTTAATCAGGCTCCAAGCTCTTTTCAAAATTCTATGTTGTCAAGGCTGACCCTAGAAGTTACTGTGAAGAAAATAGGCAATATGCTTTTGACATAGCTGACCATGAAACATCCCAAGATCCTTTTCTGTGTGCAGTGTCTGTCTCTCTCCTGCCCCTATTTGCTCTCTTTGAACAGCAGTACGAGTTCTCACTTCAGTCTCTCCATAAATGTTTTTTACTTGCCCAAAGTCATATATCTGGTAAACAAATCTAAATATTAGAGTACTGGGTCCTTTGTTTTCTTATTATTGAGTTTTGCAAGTTCTTTATATATTCTGGGTACAAATACTTTCCCAGATACATGCTTTGCAAATATTTTCTTCCAGTCTGTGTGGCTTGTATTTTTCATTTTCCTGGCCATGTCTTTTGAAAAATCAGAAGCTTAAAATTTTAATGCCACCCAATTTTTCTATTTGTTTTTGTGCTTTTGGTGTCATCTCTAAGAAATCTTTGTGTAAGCTATGGTAACAAGGATTTTCTCTTTTGTTTCCTTAAAAGATTAAGGAAAAATAAATAAATAAATAAATAAATAAATAAATAAATAAATAAAAGATTTAGAGTTTAGGGTATTACATTTATGCATATGATCCATCTTGGGTTAACGTTTATATAGGCTTAGAAGTGTGAATCAAAGTTCTTTTTTTGGTATGGATATCCATTTGTTTTAGTATCATTCCTGAAAATACTTTTCTTTCTCTAATGAATTGCTCTTGCGTCTCATGATATGAACAGATACTTTGCTAAAGAGAACATAAAGGAAAATAAAAACATGAATAGATGCTCAACATCATTAGTCATTAGGGAAATGTAAATTGAAGCACCCCGTGGGATACCACTATGCATCCACTAGAATGGCTAAAATTAAAGACTGACCATACTAATTTGTATACATTGTTTATGGGAATGTAAATGGCAATCACTTTGGGTAACATTTTGACAGTCTCTTAAAAAGTTAAACAGAAACATACCATATGACCTAGCCATTCCTTTTGCTAGCTCTTTTCCTGATAGAAATAAAAGCACATATTCATACATAGATGTGTATGAAGATGCTCATGGCAGTTTTAGTTGTGATAGCCAAAACCTGGAAACAACCCAAACGTCCATAAATAGGTGAGTAAGCACACAAACTGAGGTGTAATCATATAATAGAATCGTACTCATCAATAAAAATGAATTAATTTTGGGGGCGCCTGGGTGGCTCAGTCAGTTGAGCCTCTGACTTCGGCTCAGGTCATGATCTCGAAGTCTGTGAGTTCGGGCCCCACATCAGGCTCTGTGCTGACCGCTCAGAGCCTGGAACCTGCTTCGGATTCTCTCTCTCTGCCCCTCCCCCACTCATGCTGTGTCTCTCTCTCTCTCTCTTTCTGTCAAAAATAAATAAACATTAAAAGAAAATTTTTAAAAATGAATTAATTTTTGGGGTGCCTGGGGAGTTCAGACAGTTGGGCTCTCGATTTTGCCTCAGGTCATGATTTATGGTTTGTGGGATTGAGCCCCACTCTGGGTTCTGTGCTGAGCCCAGAGCCTGCTTAGGATTCGCTCTCACCCTCTCTCTCTCTCTGCCTCTCCCCTGCTCGTGCTCTCTCTCAAAATATATAAACTTAAAAAAAAAAGAATTAACTATTGATACATGGTACAACATGGGATGAAACTAAAAAATAATTATTCTGGATAAAAGAAACCAGGCAAAAAAGAATACATGCGTTATGATTCCATTTATATGAAATTGAAACCAATCTGTGGTATTTAAAGTATCAGTGGTTTCTTAGGGCACCTGGATGACTTAGTCCATTGGGCATCCAACTTTGGCCCAGGTCATGATCTTGTGGTTCGTGAGTTTGGTCAGGCTCTCTGCTGACAGCTCAGAGCCTGGAGCCTGCTTCAGGTTCTGTGTCTCCCTCTGTCTCTCTATTCCTCCCCCACTCATGCTCTGTCTCTCTCTCTTTCTTTCTCTCTCTCTCTCTCTCGAAAATAAAGATTAAAAAAAAAGTATCAGTGGTTTCCTAGGGAAAAAGAGGGATAGAAGGTGGGATTATGAAGGGTATGAGCAAAATTTGTTGGTGATGAATATGTTCATTATTTGACATCACGATAGTAATTTATCAAATTACATACTTAATTACGTACTTTAAATATGTGCCCTTGATTCTTAATTATACCTCAATAAGGATGAAAAAAACTGCAGGTAGGCCAGTGAGAAAATTATATGTATGTGTGGCCCTGTGTCACTGAGAATTGTTCTAAGTTTCTGTGAATCTAATCTGGCAATGTTTACCAATAGCTGAACAATTGTTCACTTTTTTTTTTTTTGGCCCAGAAATTTCATTTAGGGGAACTACTCAAGGGAAATAATCTAAAATAAATCAATTTATACAAATTTATGTTATTATTTACAACTGTGAAATACTGGAAGTTACTTAAATGCCCTATAATTGAGTTCTGATTATAATCAATATGATTGAATATCATGTTTACTTAAAAATATTAGTTTTTTGGATTATATGATGAAAATAAGCGTATAAAGTCATTTAGTAAAAAAAAAGTAGCCCATAAAGAGTACACTCTGAAAAATCCACATCAACATGTATGAATTAACATTGATAAGGGTTGGAATATAAAGTGATATAAATAGCTGATACTTTAGGCTTCTGTTTTTTCTTGTAATATGTTATATGTTTCTTGTAATATGGTTTAACTCTTACTAAACCTAATAGAAGAAATAACACTGATATTAACAAGATTTTAAGAAGTACTTTGCAAACTGACCATGCGATTAAATGCCACAGAGATCAAGACACTCCTACAAGTAGGCACTGCTTTGAGGGATTTGCTTTGAAGGAAGAATCACCATTCATGTGTAAGATTTCTTCTACTAAGCTGCTATGATGTCACTAACTCCTGAAATTGTCACTTTCCATATGGATACTTTGAGTTAGGATGTTGAAGATCCCTTAAAATATAATCATGTTACTTGATAAATATCCTTTTAATACCTGTAGAATCTGTGGGAATGTCACCTCTGTCATTCTTAATAATGGTAATTTAGGTCTTCTCACTCTGCCCCAATCTGTCTAGTTAGAACTTTATCAATTTTATTAATCTTCTCAAGGAATTGTATTTTGGGTTTATTTAGTTTCTCTATTGGTTTTTCTGTTTCCTATTTATTTGTTTTCTGCTTTGATACTTGTATCTATCTTCCTCCTGCTTTGGCTTTAATTTGCTCTCCTTTTTCTACTTTCTTAAGGCAGAAGCTAAGGTTATAGATTGAGACCTTCTCCCTTTTGTAGTATAGGCACGTATTGTTATGAATTTCACACAAATAAACTGCTTATGGCACCTCACAAATTCTTATATGTTGTTTTCATGTTAATTCATTTTCAAATGTCTTATATTTTTTATTCCTTCTCTGATTCATAGATTCTTTGGAAGGGTGCTTTTTAGTTTCCAAATGTTTAGGGATTTTCCAGATATTTTATGTTACTAATTTATAATTTAATTCCATTATGGAATATTGCTGTTTGTTTCTATTTTTCTCTCTGTTATTTGTTCCCATTTCCTCCATCTTCCATCTTTTGGATTGTTAGCTTTTTTCACTTTATATCTTTTTTGGCTTATTAGCTATAACTCTTTTGTTAGTTTGCTTAAAGATTTATTGCACGTATCTTAAATTTATCACAGTCTCCCTTCAAGTAATAGTATACCCCTTCACGTACAGTATAAGAATAAGAATAAATACTTCCATGTCATCTCTTGAAATTTATGCTATTGTCATTATTTGTTTTACATATATACATGCTATAAAAAGCTCCACCATATTGCTATTATCTTTTTAAACAGTCAGTTATCTTTTAAGGAGATTTAAATCATAAAAACTTACATATTTACCCATATAGTTGCCATTTCTGATGTTCTTCACTTTTGGAGATTGATCCCTATTTATATCTGGTATTATTTTTTATTTTGCCTCAAGAACTTTATTTCTCTTAGATTTTGACTATCTGAAAATGTCTTTGTGTCTCCTTTGTTTTTGGAGATATACATTTCCAGGATATGGCTTTCTGGAATGACAGCTGTTCTCTTTGAGTAATTGACACGTGCTGCTCCATTGTCATCTTGCTTGAATTATTTATAAAAAGAAGTCTGTTGTCCTTCATATCTTTGTTCCTAGGTACATGTGTCTTTTAACCTCTGACTGCTTTTAGTGTTTTCTTCTTAACACTGGTTTTGAGTAATCTATCATATTCTTTGTTGTAGGTTTCGTCATGACTTTAATGCTGGGGTTTTTTAAAGTCCTTAGGTCTGCGGATTTAAGGTTTTCATTAAATTTGGTCAATTTTTGTACATTATTCTTCATCGCCCTGCTTCATTCTCCTATTGTTCAGAAACTGCAATTACATATTTGTGAGGCCCATGAATGTGTAAAACCATCCCACAGCTCACTGATGTTTCTTTCTTTCTTTCTTTCTTTCCTTCTTTCTTTCTTTCTTTCTTTCTCTCTCTCTTCTTTTCTTTCTTTCTTTCTTTCTTTCTTTCTTCTTTTCTTTTTCTTTCCTTCACTCTCTCTCCCTCTCTCCTTTCTTTCTTTCTTTCTTTCTTTCTTTCTTTCTTTCTTCCTTTCCTTCCTTCCTTCCTTCCTTCCTTCCTTCCTTCCTTCCTTCCTTTTTGGATTATTTTTTTCTGTGTACTTCATTTGAAGTAGTTTCTATTGCTGTGTCTTCAATTCTTCAAGTCTTCTGCAGTGTCTTATGTTTTTAATTCCATCTGGGATATTTTCAACTCAGACATTATAGTTTCAATCACTAGAAGTGGGATTTTGGTCTTTTTGCTATCCTCCGTATTGCTACTTAACTTTATGAACATGGATTGCAGTTATAATAGGTGGTTTTTAAAAAATTGAGGTATAATTGACACGCAATGTTATATTAGTCTTAGGTGTACAACAGCAATTTGAGCAGTATACATTGTGCTATGCTTACCACAAGTGAAGCTACTGTCTGTCACCCTATAATGCTTATATATACCACTGACTATATTCCCTATGATGTATCTTTTATCCCCATGACTTATTCATTCCATAACTGGAACAGTTATAATAACTTCTTTAATGTCATTGTCTGCTAATTCTAACATCTGTGTCATTTCTGTGTCAGTTTTGATTGATTTTTCCTCTCATGAAGGGGGATGTTTCCCATTTCTTTGTATGCCTGAAAATTTTTGATTGGATGGTCATAGGTAGCTTTTTGAATGTTAAATATGTTTGTATTTCTATAAATATTCTTGACTTTTTTCTGGGATGCAGTTCAATTACTTGGAAATAATTTGATCCTTTCAGGACTTGATCTGAGTTTTTAAGTGGTTCTAGAAGAGTGCTAGTGACAGGGATAATTAATCCTCTCCTCTGAGGTAAGCACTTTATGAATACTCTACCCAATGTACCATATTTCTCTGTCTAGCTGGTAGGAAGGGGCTCTATTCCTGGCCATGTGTAAGCACTAGGCACTATTACCTTTAATCCTTTTGAGTGATCCTTTCCTTATATAAGTTCATTAATTAAGATTCCGCTGAATAATTGAGACGCAGGTCTCTTTGTATATCTCTCATCTTCAGTACTCTCTCCTGAGACTTCTAGATATCTTGATCTGGAATCTCAGTTCTCTTTCTTCAATGCAGCAAATCTGCAAACTTCTGTCTGAGAGAAGGGCATCTTTCCTGGGAAGGAAAACTCTCTCTCGAAGTAAACTAGATCAGTTATAAGGCTCACATCATTTGTGTGTGTGTGTGTCTCTCAGGGATCTTTGTCTTTCATTGCCTAATGTTCAATGTTTTATAAATCATTGTTTTGTATAATTTGTCTTGTTTGTATTTTTGTTCAGCCTGGATGATAAATCTAGTCCTTGTTGACTCCGTGTTGACTGGAAGCTAAAGTCCCTCCAATGGGTTTTAGCATTTATCTTTGAAAATTTGAACATTTTGCAGGACTTGTTTACTGGTTGATTTTGGTGGCCTCTACTTGTACTCAGTTTTACTATGCTAAGCTCATTGGTTTGTGTTTCTAAACTTTCCACCAATTTGTTCTGAGTGTTTTGATCTTAGTGCAGGTTCATATAATACAACACCATAAGCTGAGTGGATTATCAACAACAGAAATTTATTTTTCACAGTTCTGGAGGCTGGAAGTCTAAGATCATGGTGCTAGCAAGGTTCAGTTTGGTTGATGGCCGTTTTCTGGTTTCCAGGTGGCTGACTTTCTGTTGTATCCTCACATAGTGGGAATAGGGTGAGTGAGCTCTCTTGCCTCTTTTTATAAGGGCACTAATCCCATTCATGAAGGCTCAACCTTCATGACTTAATTACCTCCAAAGGCACCATCTCCAAATACCATCACATTGTGGATTAGATTTCAATCTATGAATTTTGGGGGGACATAAACATTCTGTCTGTAATAGTTTCCTTTGTTTCATTGTAACTATTACTTTTTCTGTTCTAAGGTTTAATGTGCAATGGACTTTGGGTCCCATGGTACAAGTTTCTAAACCTGTGGAGAGCTAAGCATGATAGGAGAATGGGGGGTTCCTTTTCATGAGTCCTGTGGCTCCATGACTATAAGTTGGGGGATAGAGTGTGGGAGATAGCAGCAGATGCTTATGAATGTCAGGACTGAAACTTTCGCATGGTAAATTCTGCCACAGAGACCTCAGAAAAGGCTTTTCCTTTTTTCATCAACATGAACAATGGAATGGAGATGTAGGAGGGAGATGCACTGAGGCAGATCCATTTTTGAAAGTGGTGTCCTTTCTTTTTTTTTTTAATATAATTTATTGTCAAGTTGGCTAATGTACTGCATGTACAGTGTGCTCTTGGTTTGGGGGGTAAATTCCCATGATTCATTGCTTACATACGACACCCAGTTCTCATCTCAACAAGTGCCCTCCTCAATGTCCATCACCCATTTTGCCCTTGAAAGTGGTTTCCTTTATAAATGGGTGTTGGGATAAGCACTGGGTATTATGTGTAAGTGATGAATCTTTAAATTCCAATCTTGAAATTATTATTACACTGTATGTTAACTAACTTGGATTTAAATAAAATTTTAAAAAATGGTACTCTTTGATCGGGGCTACTGAGTGCCAGGACAATATTTAAATCAAGGTAGAAATTTCTCAGAAGTTCTCAGAATGATGGCACTATATAAGCCTCATTGCTACATGGCTATATAGAACAGTTTCCGAACAGCATGAGAAGCCCTATAAGGCTGGGCTACATAAGTGAAATAAGTCAGTCAGAGAAAGACAGATATCATACGTTTTCACTCATATGTGGCATTTGAGAAACTTAATAGAAGACCATGGGGGAAGGGAAGGGGAAAAATAGTTTCAAATGGAGGGAGGCAAACCATAAGATACTCTTAAATACAGAGAACGAACTGAGGGTTGGTGGGGGGGTGATGGGGGAGAGAAGAAAATGGGTGATGGGCATTGAGGAGGGCACTTGTTGGGATGAACACTGGGTGTCGTATGTAAGCGATGAATCATGGGAATCTACTCCTGAAGATAAGAACACACTGTATACATTGTATGTTAGCTAACATGACAATAAATTATATTTAAAAACTAGCAAGACAAACAAAAACAAAAAGAAAAAATAAAGCTGGGCTGCAGTATAAAGCCAAAGAGCTGGAATTAGAAAACCATAAATTTCTTTTTGCAAACAATGAAAAATAAAGGGGACAAAGTTGTAGCCTAGAGAGATGATGTATTTGTGTCCAACAGTCTACATACTTTGCCCTGAGCCTGCAAAGCTTACTGGATTTTGTGCTTCAAGCTGAAAATCACCCCATGTCGCTATCTACAATTTACTTATTTCGTCAAGAGCAGTTGGAGTGAATGGCTGAGCAGGTGTTCCTACACAGTGCCAAAACCCACCTCAAACAGTCAACTTGAAAAGATAAGTTAGGGGCACCTGGGTGACTCTGTTGGTTAAGCTTTTGACTTTGGCTCAAGTCATGATCTCGCAGTTCATGGGTTTGGGCCCTGCATTGGACTCTGTGCTAATAGCTCAGAGCCTGGAGCCTGCTTCGGTTTCTCTGTCTCCCTCTCTCTCTGCCCATTCTCTCTTGCCCACTCTCACCTCTCTCTCTCTCTCTCTCTCTCTCTCTCTCTCTCTCTCTCAAACATGAATAAACACTTAAAATTTTTTTAAAAAAAAGTTTAACTAGTTATTCGAATTAATTGATTAGTTACTCAGGCCAAGAGGTTGATCTGATTCTATTTGTATACTCAGATTTTGATCTTTGGGGGTATAAATAGTGATCAATAGTAGTATGTCTCTTGTATGATGATTATCTTTCTATCACTCAGAGGAACCCTCCAAGTTCCTTAAAACTTTGGTAGTTCATTACATGTTCAGATTGAACTTCTCTGTTGAGGTAGAGGCAGGAAGAGGGAGAAGTGAATGAGTGAGCCCCCAGCACTACCAGGACACAAATATGAAGATATAAAAAAACATAAACAGAAAACTTCAAAATGGCTTCATTTATTTTAAGTCTTCATGAGCTAATCATTTCAATGTTTTTCACAATTAAAATAGATCTACTGGATCATGACCACTAGATGATTCAAACCAGAAGATATCTACTAGGGGTGGATAATGGAACCTGACTATCTTCACTTGTAGGGTGTCAAAGCAAGATGACAAGAAGTCTCAGGATCCTTGCTTTGGGGAGACCTCACATTGAATTTTTCCCATGGTCCAGCCCTTAATAGTAAATGGTCAGCTATTCCACTTCAGGAAAAAACAACGTGGTTTTGCTGAATTAGACCTTTTACTAGGTTTGGCAATCCAATTTCTCTGTGTAGGCATAGCCTTTGGAGAAGCCAAACATCTGGTCAAAGCCAACTTGAAAAAATTAGTTAAATGTGCAAATTGGAGGTTATTATGTCAGTGTTTTTTAACCTTGGCTTCACATTAGAATCATCTGATGGAAATCTTAAGCACTACTGATGTTCAAGATTCTATGCTGAAGATTCTGAATAATTTGTCTTCAGTGTGACTCTTCCCCTTTAGGGTTCCTAAAGCCTAAAGGTGATTTGAAAGTACAACCAGAAGTGAGAACCTCTGATGTAGACTAATCCCCATGTGCCTGATTGATTCCTTTTCCACATAGTAACTGCTAGAGAGTGAAGTGATCAAGAACATACACTCTGGAACTAGCTCTACCTGTACCTAAATACCAGTTCTCATTGTGCCTCAGTTTCCTTATCTGTAAAATGGAATAATATAGTAATACCTATCTCCTAGGGTAACTTTCTTTTTTCTTTCTTTCTTTCTTTCTTTCTTTCTTTCTTTCTTTCTTTCTTATTTTTGAGAGAGAGAGAGAGAGGGAGGGAGGGGGGAAGACAGGGTGTGAGCAGGCGAAGGTTAAAGGGAGAGGGAGACACAGAATCCGAAGCAGACTCCAGGCTCTGAGCTGTCAGCACAGAGCCTGACATGGGGTTCAAACCCACAAACCATGAGATCATGACTTGAACTGAAGTCAGACACTTAACCAACTGAACCACCCAGGTGCCCTCTAGGTAACTTTAATAACTAAATGGGTTAATATGTGCATAGTACCTAGAATATTACTTGGAACTTAGGAAGCACTATACAAACATTAGCTGTCTGGTGTCCTTTGCTGGTGTTTCCTACCAAATGTCTGAACTGAAATTAATCTCAATGGCCTAATATTACTCTAACAAGACTTATTATTTCCCTGTAGCTGCTCTAACAAATCACCACAAACTGAGTGGCTTGAAATAACAGAAATTTTTTTCTCTCGCCATTCTGGAGGCCACAAGTCTGAAATCAAGGTGTCAGCAGCACTGTGGTCCCTCTGTAAAACCCATTTCTTACCTCTTCCGTCTTCTGGTGGCTATAAACATTCCTTGGCTTGTGGTCACATCTCTGTTCTCTGTCTTCACATTGCCTTTTGTCTGTGTGTCTTTCTTCTCTTTTTCTGCCCCTTTCTTGTATGAGGCTACATGTGATTGCAGTCAGGGTACACCCAGACTATCCAGGATACTCTCTTCTCAGGATCCTTAATTTAATCACATCTTTTGCCATATAACACAGTCTTCACTCTTTTGCTATAGAGTGATATTCACAAGTTCTGGGGATTAGGGATGGACACATCTTTTCTAGGGGGCCACCATTTGACTCAAGGTCCATAAAAAATGTAAGCTTGGATGGGATGCATCACTGACTCATTCTGTGTCTAGTCACCCTTGCATTTGGCCTACATACCCTGCTCTCTAATATATCCAAAACCATTATTTACAATAACAGGTATCACCTGTGTATATACAGACAAGTGACTATTCATTGTCAGTGTTTATTATTTCATTGGAAGGACTCAGGGAAGTGAACCAAGGGCTCAGAGGATTAGTTGGCCCAATGCCCTTTGGCATACAGAAGAACCTCTTGGTGGGTTCTGCTCCAAAGGGAAAAATTGGGGGGCAACTCTATTTTATGATTAAATACAACTGAAAACCCTCACCATTCCTGGCTTTATCTTTGGAAAAGTTTGATTTATTTCAAAGGAGAACAGTGTGATGGTGCTTTAATAAGGACTCTTTCAGTTCCAAGTAACAGAAAAATCAATTCAAATGGACTTACATAAAACCTGAATTTGTTAACTCTCATGACTGAAAAATTCTGACTTCAGGTCCAGATTGATGCGTGGTTCTAAAGATACCATCAAGACTCAGTTTCTCTCTCCAGCTATTGGCTCTACCTTTTCTGGTTCTGTTCTCTGAAAGGCTGTCCTTTAGTGGTGGCAAGACAACTGTAGGATCTAACAGCTTATATCCTCTCTGATCCAGGACATGTGGAAAAGAACAGTTCTCAAAAAAATGTAAGCAAAACCTTATTGGGATTTGTTGGGTCACATGCCAATTTCTGAAATAACCAGAGTGATAAGGCTATCCCTGTTTTGATTGGCTGAGGAGCCTGAAGAGGATGAACCCTCTTGTGGGCTAAGATGGGAAGGAGAACCAAGGTAGTTACTCTAATAAGGAAGAATGAATATTGGGTGGCAAATACAACAGATGACTCCAATAGATGTAATAGATCTTTGAACTAAAATGTCTGAAAACCAAACCTGGGTTCTTTTGAAGGGTATTTGGGATTTTTTCCCCCAGTTGTATATGTTGATCACAATTTCTCTTTCCAACTGGAAATGAGTGAGTTATTTTGAAGCAGAGGACCCTCATTTGAATCTCATCTCATGTGGTCCTAGGAAAATTACCACATCTGTGAGCTTCAGATTCTTCCCTGGCTCAGCAGTAACTCTCTCTTCCCTCTCCTCTCTCACTTATCATTTTAATGTTTAATTTCCTTGATTTCTGCTTTTATCTTTATTATTGCCTTTCTTATGCCTCTTTTGAATTTATTATGATCTTTTTTCCTAGATTCTTAAGGTGGGAGCTTTGAGACCTTTCGTCTTTTCTAATTGTATGCATTTAGTGCAACAAATTTCCGTCTCAGCACTGATTTAGCTGTGTCCCATGAATTCTGATACATTATAATTTTAATTTTCATTGAGTTCAATATAGTTTTTGATATCCTTTGAAGCTTACTCTTTGAACCATAAATTATTTGGAAGTATCCTGTTAAGTTTCCAACTTTTGGAGAACTTCTTGATATTTTTCTATTTGATAGAGTTGGTGAGAGGCAGTCAGGTTCTGGAAATATTTTGAATGTAGAGCTGATATGATTTGTTAATAGATTTAATGTGGTATATGAGAGAGAGAGGCAGAGAGAGAGTGAGAGAGAGAGAGGAGTCAACAGTGGTGCAAAGTCCACAATCAGCAATTGGAAGAATGAACTTGCCATTTACTGAGATGAGGCAGACTTAGGGAAGTGCAGGTTTTGGGAAGGGTGGGGAATTAGGGTTTTGGGTTTGGATGTATTAACTTTGAGATATCCTTTAAACTGGAAGTCTAGTGGAACACTGGCTGTATGAATCTGAGTTCAAGGACTGCAGACATCCTGTCTGGTGACATAAATTTGGGAGTTGTCACTCTGTGTATGATATTTAAAGATATGAGACTAGACATGGTCTCATCTATAGAGGCTATAAATAAAGAAAAGAGTCCTGAGCCCTGGAGCACTCCAATATTTACAGGTCAAGGAAATAAAGAGAAAGCAGCAAAGGAAAATGAGGAGAAATCAGTAAAGTAGAAGAACCAAGAGAAAGTGGTGTGCTGGAAGCTGAGTGAAGAAAGTGTTTCCAGAAGGATGGAGAGGTTAACTTGTCAAATAAGAAGAGAGCTGAAAATGGACTCTTGGATCTGGAAATATGAAGGTCTCTGGTGGTCTTGCCAAGATCAGTTTCTGTGGCTGGGGAAGGAAGAAAGAAGAGGAGGAGAGACAGAGAGATGGCAAGTATAGACAACTCTTTGAAGGAGTTTTGCTGTAAAGGAAAGCAAAACAATGGGGTGGTGGATGAAGGGAGACATGGATTGAGGAAGGAATTATTACTACACATAACAAGTAAATATATACATGGAAACCTTGTATTTACATATAGAATTTGAATTTATTTTGATTGACAATGGAATCTAAAATTTCATATAGTGAAAAGTCTTCAATAGGCTTGATAATCTTAGCAATAGCATTTATATTTGAAGAAGACTTAGTTAAATATGAGTTGGTCTATGGAAGATGTGTAATTTTAAAGGTTGTTTCTTTAATTTAATTTGGATTTGGAATTTCAGTTAACCCTTTCCAATAAGAGTCCCCCAAAATGAATATTTACTTAGCAGTGATAGAAAACTTTATATTTACAGAGTACTTATCAGTCTCTGTATCAGAACAAACACAAGAGAATGAAAATGTCATTAGCAGTGTAGGAGGGAATTAAAGCAAAGTGGTCCCAGATCAGGAAAACTGAGTCTCAGAGCATATGTGGGTTCTGAATGTGAAACTCACCTGCACCCTCCATAGCACTAATTGTCAACCTCTTGGGCTACTTGACTCTCTTTTCCTTTATCTTCATTGTTTTTATTGCTTTCTACATTGAAACGTTTATTTTGAACTGCTTCCAGCTTACCAGCAGCAAAATCATTCAGATCAGAAGGATTATTTGCCCTTCTGGGGCTCCTGACTTTCGAGAGCCTGTTCCTTATGATGGGTTTCACCAACCCTCTTTTCCTTTTCCTGCTGGGAAATCCAGTGAGGCTACATTTCCCAGTGAGGCCACTTCCAGCCTACGGCCTGGCCCTTGGGAAAACCTATACACCATCCTCTATGCTCTCTCTCTTTGTTTGCCCATCAGAGGAGGAAGATGGCCTGGAAGAGTCTGGATCCTGAATGATTGTGGAGCAGAGCACCACCGCTGAACATTATGCTGTGGCATGAGCAAGAAATGAACTTTTGTTATGTGGAAACTCTGATACTTTAGAGTTCTTTATTATAGCCATGAGCCTGTTCTGATTATAACACACTCCTTTGGATGAGATATGATGAGTTTTGGCTTTGCATTCAGATTTAAAAGGTCTAGAGGTTAGGGGTGAGGCAGATATGTGATTTGATCTGGAAGCATGGCTCACATGCGAGCACCAGTTTGGGGGCATTGTTGGCACTGACAGGGCCGCTCTGGGAGGCAAGCAACTATTTAAAAAAATTTTCAGATAACCTTTCTGTAGCCTTCCAGGACCCTTTCCCTTTGAGAACTTAAGCTACCTTTAGGCCCTCAAGGCTTCATGGGGTATGAAGGGGAAGAGAAACAAAATCTTCAGCAACTATCCTGTGTCAGGCATTTTTCCTTGCATAAACATTTAATTTTTACAGGAATCCAATGAGGTAGTAAAGATTAACCTCAGTTTACAGATATTAACCATCAACTATAGTCATTATTCTTTTTGATATGCAGTTTGTTACAAATTTGGCCAGTGGAACTCCTTTCCGGTTGGCACGTATGTAGTTTTGACAGTCCCCATCATCTCCCTTTTGATCTTGGATTGTTTCCTTACTTTCCAACACAACCAAAACATTTCTGTCTCACCTTATACTTTTTCTGCCTCTGATCTGGAATGAGCTGTTTCTCCATGGTGGCCTGCTTCTTTTAGAGAATAGCATTCACAAATGAAGACCTGGTGCTTATTGCTATGGGCGTGTCATTACTCCTATGTCTTTGAGTGGGTCAGAATTACAAGTCATGAATTTATATGATACCTCCAATTCAAATTCAACATTACATTTCCTTTGACTTTATATTCATATCCTTTTCTTTTACACCAAAAATCTTAGTTTCTTTTTTGCCTTTATTTTTATTTTAGAGAGAGAGAGAAAGAGCATGTGAGCAGGGGAGAAAGGCAGAGGGGGTGAGAGAGAGAGAGAGAGAGAGAGAGAGAGAGCAAGAGAGAGAGAATCCTAAGCAGGCTCCACGCTCAATGCTCAGTGTTGAACCCGATGTGGGGCTCAATTCCACAACGCTGGGATGATGACCTGAGCCAAAATCAAGAGTTGGACACCCAACTGACTAGGGCACCCAGGAGCCCCTGAAAATCTTAGTTCTTAATCACAATAGCATGTATACTTGTTGGCTTTCTCTGACAATATTAATAAGATAATTTATATTACAATACCATTATTACTGATAAAAACAAAAAAATCAGTTGTTATTTCTGTGCCATTCTTTCTGTCCCACTAAGGATATACAGTCATAATACCATGTTCAAAAGTCACTTGAAAGGATTCTTTTTGTGTATGTGCTTGTGTTACCAACTTTATATACAACTGGATATGTTTCTCTTTGTTTTCACTTTTACAGTTTGCTCTTTTTGTAACTTTTTAAACATAAAGGCATTCACATGGGCCATATTTCAAAGCTATATAAAAAGGTAAATGGGGTGCCTAGGTGGCCCAGTTGGTTAAGCATTCAACTTCAGCTCAGGTCATGATCTTGTGGTCTGTGAGTTCAAGCCCTGCATCGGGCTCTGTGCTGACAGCTCAGAGCCTGGTGCCTGCATTGGATTCTGTGTCCCTCCCTCTCTCTGCCCCTCCCCCACTCATGCTCTGTCTCACTCTATCTCTCAAAAATAAATAAATGTTAAAATTTTTTTTTTAAAAAAAGGTAAATTCAGTGACGTTTCATTTCCACCTCAATCCCTTATACTCTTTATCCTTTCCCTTCCTTCTGCCCTCTATAGCTAAGTATCTTTTAAAATTAGTTTCTCATTTACCCTTTAGGGTTTGTTTTGTTTTGCAAAAGCAAGCAAATGTGACCACTTTGATAAACAGTTTGTCAGTTCCTTAAAATGTTAATATAACCACAAGGCCCACAAATTCCACTTCTAGGTATCTACCCAAGAGAATGGAAAATATACATTCACATAAAATTTAGACATGAATGCTCATGGCAGCATTACTCCTAGTAGCTAAAAAGTGCAAACAACCCATATTTCTATCAGTTGACAAATGGGTAAACAAATTGTGGTATATCCATATAATTGAATATTATTCAGCTTTAAGAGGGAAGGGTTTTTTTTTTAATTTTTTTTAATGTTTTTATTTATTTTTGAGACAGAGAGAGACAGAGCATGAACGGGGGAGGGTCAGAGAGAGGGAGACACAGAATCTGAAACAGGCTCCAGGTTCTGAGCTGTCAGCACAGAGCCCGATGTGGGGCTCAAACTCACCGACCGCGAGATCATGACCTGAGCCGAAGTCGGCGCTTAACCGACTGAGCCACCCAGGCGCCCCAAGAGGGAGGGACGTTCTGATACACAGTACAACGTGGATGAACCTGGAAAGCATTATGCTAAATGAAAGGACTCAGTCACAGAAGACCACATCGTGTGTGATTACATTGGTAAGAAATGTTCAGAAGAAGCAAATCCTTACAGACAGAGTAGATTGGTTGTTGACCAGAAGCTGGTGGTGTTGGGGGTGTGGAAAATTGGAATTGACTGCCACCAGTTACGGGATTTCTTTTTGGGGTGATGAAAGTATTCTGGAATTAGATAATGGTGATGATTGCACAACTTTGTGACTATACTAAAAACCACTGAATTGTGCACTTCAAAGGGTGAATTTTGTATATGTGAATTTTATCTCAATAATGCTTTTATAAAAAATAAATTGTATATATTATTTCCTTAAAATGTTTTTTTAAACATTTTATTTTATTTTTTTGAGACACAGAGCGAGACAGAGCATAAGCAGGGGAGGGGCAGAGAGAGAGACACACAGAATCCAAAGCAGGTTCCAGGCTCTGAGCTGTTAGCACAGAACCGGACGGGGGGCTCGTGAAGTCAGATGTTTAACCAACCAAGACACCCGGGCACCCCTCCTTTTCTTGATTACAAAACGATGGCAGCTTTTTGTAATATACTCTTTATCAGCTTCCTTTTTTTCACTTACAAATAAATCTCGGAACTTGGATGAATCTTGAAGGAATCATGCTGAGTGACAAAAACCACTTTATTATTTATTTATTTTTTTTTTTACAGATGTCTCCTAACTTTATTGAAAATGAGGTTACATTTCTGTTTATCTTCCTTAGTATTCTTTTTTTTAAATGAAATTTATTGACAAATTGGTTTCCATACAACACCCAGTGCTCATCCCAAAAGGTGCCCTCCTCAATACCCATCACCGACCCTCCCCTCCCTCCCACCCCCCATCAACCCTCAGTTTGTTCTCAGTTTTTAACAGTCTCTTATGCTTTGGCTCTCTCCCATTCTAACCTCTTTTTTTTTTTCCCTTCCCCTCCCCCATGGGTTCCTGTTAAGTTTCTCAGGATCCACATAAGAGTGAAACCATATGGTATCTGTCTTTCTCTGTATGGCTTATTTCACTTAGCATCACACTCTCCAGTTTCATCCACGTTGCTACAAAAGGCCATATTTCATTTTTTCTCATTGCCACGTAATATTCCATTGTGTATATAAACCACAATTTCTTTATCCATTCATCAGTTGATGGACATTTAGGCTCTTTCCATAATTTGGCTATTGTTGAGAGTGCTGCTATGAACATTGGGGTACAAGTGGCCCTATGCATCAGTACTCCTGTATCCCTTGGATAAATTCCTAGCAGTGCTATTGCTGGGTCATAGGGTAGGTCTATTTTTAATTTTCTGAGGAACCTGCACACTGCTTTCCAGAGTGGCTGCACCAATTTGCATTCCCACCAACAGTGCAAGAGGGTTCCGGTTTCTCCACATCCTCTCCAGCATCTATAGTCTCCTGATTTGTTCATTCTGGCCACTCTGACTGGCGTGAGGTGATACCTGAGTGTGGTTTTGATTTGTATTTCCCTGATAAGGAGCGACGCTGAACATCTTTTCATGTGCCTGTTGGCCATCCGGATGTCTTCTTTAGAGAAGTGTCTATTCATGTTTTCTGCCCATTTCTTCACTGGGTTATTTGTTTTTCGGGTGTGGAGTTTGGTGAGCTCTTTATAGATTTTAGATACTAGCCCTTTGTCCGATATGTCATTTGCGAATATCTTTTCCCATTCCGTTGGTTGCCTTTTAGTTTTGTTGGTTGTTTCCTTTGCTGTGCAGAAGCTTTTTATCTTCATAAGGTCCCAGTAATTCACTTTTGCTTTTAATTCCCTTGCCTTTGGGGATGTGTCGAGTAAGAGATTGCTATGGCTGAGGTCAGAGAGGTCTTTTCCTGCTTTCTCCTCTAAGGTTTTGATGGTTTCCTGTCTCACATTTAGGTCCTTTATCCATTTTGAGTTTATTTTTGTGAATGGTGTGAGAAAGTGGTCTAGTTTCAACCTTCTGCATGTTGCTGTCCAGTTCTCCCAGCACCATTTGTTAAAGAGGCTGTCTTTTTTCCATTGGATGTTCTTTCCTGCTTTGTCAAAGATGAGTTGGCCATACGTTTGTGGGTCTAGTTCTGGGGTTTCTATTCTATTCCATTGGTCTATGTGTCTGTTTTTGTGCCAAAAAACCACTTTAAAAACTACATGTGTTCGATCCACTTAACATAATCTTGAAATGACAAAACTGTGGAAAATGAAAACAGGTTAGTGGTTACCAGGAATGGGGAGAGGATGTGGCTATAAAAGGATAGTAAGAAAGACCCTTGTGGTGAAGGAGTAATAAGAAAATGTACTGAGAGTTTAAAAGTATCATAAAGTATGATCTTCTCAGCCTTATGCAAATACATTTAAAAACTTGAGTGATAAGCATGATTTTGTATAAAAAACATGTGTTTTTCAGGACTTACTAGAGTGCCCCAGAAGGCATAGATAAGACAAAGAAACCAATTATTCTGAGAGAAATAGAGATATTATCAATAATAAAAACAAACCCTCCTCCCAGCAGTGTAGTCCTAGACAGATTTCACAAAAAGCTTCTGCCAAATTTTTAAAGACTGTGTAATTCTAGTGCTATATGTCATTCCAGAGCACGGTCAAAGAATGAAGCCTTCCAGAATCTTCTAAGAGTGAAGT
This sequence comes from Prionailurus viverrinus, assembly GCF_022837055.1. NCBI lineage: Eukaryota > Metazoa > Chordata > Mammalia > Carnivora > Felidae > Prionailurus > Prionailurus viverrinus. The sequence continues at coordinate 115,470,731 of NC_062563.1, forward strand.
ATAACATTAGTTACAGGAAATCCTGGAAAGTATACTGGAAAGCTATTATAAATAATAAGGAATTCAGGATGTGGTTGGGAACAAAATTAATATATTAATAGTAGAAAAATCAAAGGCCTTCTATATGTAAAACAATCACTTAATAGAGGTCAATGGAAAATCCCATTGACAGTCACACAAAATAAGATTTTAAAAAGCGTGGGATTAAACATAACAAAAAATGTGCAAAATCTATGTGAAGAAACTTAAAAATGTACTGGGGAACACACAAAAAAGACCTGAGTTAGTGCAAAGGAACCACCTGTACGTGAATAAAATGGTAATGTCAACAACAACCTAATAAACACATTACCAAAAACAACACGTTTACTGATCTCTTCTTTGTTCCGGTCTAAGCACCTTGCATATACTGACTCACTTAATCCTCACAACCCTATGAAATGGGGGTGGATGAAAAGACAGACACAACAAATGAAGTTAGGTGACAGGGTCATAGAGCTAGTAAATGGAAGAAGCCCTACAATTTAAAAAAAAAATTCATTTATTGAGAGAGAGAGAGAGAGAGAGAGAGAGAGAGCGAGTGCAGGGGAGTGGCAGAGAGAGAGGGAGAGAGAATCCCAGGCAGGGTCTGCACCATCAGCATGGAGCCTGACATAGGGCTCGAACCCACAGACTGTGAGATCATGACCTGAGCCAAAACCCAGAGTCGGGCGTTTAACAGACTGAGACACCAAGGCACCTCAAGAAGCCTTGCAATTTAACCCCTGTGCACCACTGCTTGAATTTTCTCTTGGTTAACTTAAAAATTGAGATATAATTCACATACCATAAAATTCATCATACTAAAGTGTACAATTAAATGGTTTTTAATATGTCGAAAAAATTGTGCAACCTTCACCGTTGTCTAATTCTGGAATATTTTCATCATCCCCAAAAGAAATCTTGTACCTGGTAGCAGTCAGTCCCCATTCCTTCATCCCCCAGCCCCTGGCAACCACCTGTCTCTAAAGATTTGTCTGTTCTGGACATTTCATATGGATGGAATCATAGAATATGTGGCCTTTTGTGACTGGCCTCTTTCATGTAGGATATTGTTTTTAAGGTCTATTCATGTAGCATATGTACCACTGCTTTATTCCTTCTTATGGTTTAATAACATGTCATTGTATGGATGTACAACATTTTGTTTATCCATTCATCATCCATTCCCGTTTGGGTTGTTTCATTTTGGTTACTATAAATAATGCTGCTATAAATATTTGTGGACAAGTTCTTGTATTAATGTATGTTTTCATATATTTAAAATAGTTAATTTATAGTTTTTGTCTGGTAAGCTCAGTGATAGGGCTTCTCAGGGACAGCATCACCATCTTTTGGTTGCTTTTCTCCCCTGTGTATGGGTCATACCTTCCTATTTCTTTGTATGTCCCATGGTTGATTGTTGAAAATGAAGCATTTCTGATGATACTTTGTGGCAGCTCTGGGAATCAGATTCTCCCTGCCTTCCAGGGGCTTGTTGTTGTTGCTGTCTATTGTCATAGTCGTTTGTTTGCTTAGTGACTTTTCTGAACTCATTCTCTGAAGTCTTCATCTTTATTGTTGTGGCCACTGAAGTCACTGCTTGTTAGCTCAATGATCAGTTAATGATGGCACAGAGCTGTCCCTAAACACCTGGAACCAATTAAGTCTCCCTTGTCTTTTCCAAGGACCTCTGGGTGTCTGTTAAGGGACTTGTTCAGTAATCACCCATGTAGTTTACAGCTCTGCTTTTAGCCTTGTTAGCTACTTGTGCAAACCTTAAGGTCAATCAGAGGTGAGAGTGTAGGACATTTTCAGGTCTGTTTTTGAACATGTGCATGGTCCTATGCATGTTCATGGCTGTGTAGATTCCCAGAAACATACCTGAGATTTTCAAAACCCCTTATGGACATCTCATTCCTCCATCTTTCCTTTAAAGCTTTTGGATGAGTTTTTCATCTGCCCCACCTGTTATCTGTTGCCTGAGGCCACTGTCCTAGTAAAACATTCAAAAACATCCCCCTTCCCCAGAAACATTTAGCCCTGGGTAAGGTTGAGTGAGGTGGTCAAAAGACAAGCCTTTTGAGGGGAACCACCAGACAGATAACATGATGAGTTCTCTTTGGGACTAAGGCTCCAGTCCTGTTTTCCTCCCTCCAATCCTGGGAATGCGGGCTGTTACTTTTGAGGCTGTGCTGAGCTGGAACGTGGGAAATGGGACTAAGATGAGTAAGTTAAAATGCACGGTGTTTGTGGCCCTTCCTGAGATTCAGCTATTTTCTTGCCTAAAATGCTCCCCATGTTACTGCAACTCTGGGCTAATACCCAAAGTTTTGACAAAGTTGATTTTGACTTCTATTTTTTTGCCAGTTTTTTCTTTGCTTTTATGCTTTCTTACAAACTCTTAGAGGTCCCCCTTCTGTGATTTCCCTCCCTTAATTAATTTTTACATCTAGGAGTATTTCTAAAATTAGCGGGGTGAGTGTTCCATGAGTTGGTTTTAAAGTTCAGATGAAGAAATACATAATATAGAATAAGTTGAAAAGCCTCAAAAAGAGTAATGATTTAAGAATAGCCCCACCTACAACTGGCTGACTCAGTCACTAGAGCTTACAACTCTTGATCTTAGGGTTGTGAGTTTGAGCCCCACATTAGGAGTAGAGTTTACTTAGCCCCACCTAGTATTAAGATATATATTAAAAGTACAATTATTAAAACAGTGTAATACTGGCAATCAATAGATCAATGGAAAAGAATCGAGAGTCTAGAAGAAGAATCAATTTTTATGGCAATTTAATAATATCAATGGTAGTGCATGTCAGTGACAAAAAGAATTAAGTAAATTTACTACCATTAGGAAAAAGATTTAAGTCGGATTCTTATCTAACTTCTTACAACAAAAGAAATGAATCAAAGGTTTAAAAGTAAAATGTAAAATCATGAAATAATGAGTGGTTATAAGACTTTGGAAGCAACCCAAATATCCATCAAAGTAAAATAGATAAACACATGTGATATATTCATACATAACAGTAATATACAACCATGAAAGTATATGAACTATATAGCTTATATACAACAACATGCTTGAACTATATAGCTTATATGCAACAACATGCTTATATTGACAATAGGAGTTAAAGACATGACATTAATGATACTCTAATAATCATAGAATATGAGTCCATTCGTATGGAATTAAAAATGAACAGAAATAAACCATATTTTTATAGATGCATCCAAATGTGGTAAAATTGTAAAGAAGCAAAAAGAAATTATCATAGAAATCAGGATGGTGGTTATGTCTGGGGTGATGGTGGTACCATGAATAGGGAGGGACCCATGGGAGGCTTCTGGGAGTGATGGGAATGTTCTATTTCTTGACTTGCTTAGTGATTATATGGGTGTTTATTTAATAGTTATGCATTAAACTGTTCACGCACGGGGCGCCTGGTTGGCTCAGTCGGTTGGGCTTTGGCTCAGGTCATGACCTCGCGGTCTGTGAGTTCGTGCCCCATGTTGGGCTGTGTGCTGACAGCTCAGAGCCTGTAGCCTGCTTTGGATTCTGTGTCTCCTTCTCTCTCTGCTCCTCCCCTGCTCACACTCTGTCTCTCTTTCATTCTCTCAAAAATAAATAAAAATATTTTTAAAAATCTTAAAGACCTGTTCACATAGGTTTATGAACTTACCTGTATGATTGTTATATTGAACGATAAAAGAAGGAAAGTTACAAAGAAGATATAGTTGATGCCTAGCATTCAATTATACCTTGGAAAATTTTTATTTTGAGGCTATTTCTATTTTTTTTAGTTCGATCTTCCTAGATTACTCTAGATTCCATAACATTTAGAGGACTCTCTCTCTTTTCTCACGAGATTTTTCAGTCTACTTTCTAGAAATGCTACAGTATCAGTAATTAAGTCTATCAGAGAGACATAGAAAAATGCATCGTTGAGTGGCTGCTATAAAAATGTCATTGCACTGCTGCATGGGGCAGGCCAGGCTTTCCCTTTCTTCAGGATGGTATGGATTTTACTTGTAGATTGATATAAAGCTGATCTCCAATTCTGGGCTCATAGGATTGAATTTATTAACTACTGGATGGAGAGGAAATGTAACTTTCAAGGCTGGTCTGAGAATAAAATAAGGTAATAAATGGTGACTACTGTGGATTTTAATGAAGTGAGATAAATAATAGCATAAATGATTGCTATAGAATTGAATAATAATATTCTTCTTTGCATAAGTTCACCGGAAAATGATTTTATAAAATGGGTTTGATGTGGGGCACCTGGGTGTCTCAATCGTTTTAGCATCTGACTTTGGCTCAGGTCATGACCTCATAGTTTGTGCATTTGAGTCCTGCTCCAGGTGTATTTGAGCCCCGCTCTGGGCTCCACACTCTCTTACCTTCCCTCCCTCTCTCTCTCTTTGCCCTCCTCTCTCTCTCTCTCTCTCTCTCTCTCTCTCAAAAATTAATTAATTAATTAATTAAAAAATGGGCTTGATATAATTGTTTATTGTTTTATCTTATTTGATTTTTTTTTTAAAACAGTGTATCCTGTCCTTTCTTTCCCATATACCCCAGGACATTTGTTTACTCATTGCGTACTAGAGGGAGGCCTTTTCCAGTTGTGTTCCTCGTCAAAGGCTTTATTTTCTGCATGGGAAATGGACTTCTCCAAGGCTACTATCTGATTTACTGTGCTGAATACCCTGCTGATTGGTACACAGACATACGGTTTAGCCTGGGTGAGTACACCTGACCATCTCCCACCCACACCCCAGTGAATATCCCTTCCAACAGCCTGAATCACCATCACCTCTCCCCACCCTACTGCAATAACCCTTAGTGACTCCCTTCTCTTCTTCTCTGCCTGCTACCAGTCTTTCCTCTATAAAGCAGTAGGAGAGCACTTTGAAAAACATCATTCCCCCCCCCCCCGCCCCAAGAATCCTCCAGAATTCTATTACTCTCAGGATGAAATACAAATTCCTTACCACTGTCTCTGCTTCTGACACCCAAATATTGTTGGTCCTGCACGATTTCCCAACCCTATTTCCTGCCTCCATCCATTTACTGTGCTGTAGCCTCAGGGAACTTCCTGCTGGGCCTGAAATGGCCAAGCTGGTCTGGCCCCAGAACTTTCAAACAGACCATTCCCTCTGTCTAGAATGTTCTGTCCACATATATTCATGGAGATTGGTCCCTCACTTTACTTAGGTCTCTATCAAGTTGTGCCTCCTCAAAGAGACTTTTCCTGACCATTTATCTAAAATAGTAGAAGACACTAATTGTTGAATTTTTTTTCATTATCTGCAAGAAGAACTCAAGTTGGGAAGTTTCAATTGTGCATTACTTTGACTCAAACCAAAATGCAGGGATTATCCTTAATTTTTCTGTTTACATCACACATCCAGTTCTATCCAGCTATCTAGTACAGCTGCATTTAGTTCCATAACTGTGCCAACTGGGCTCACTTCTCCCTCACTGCTCCAACTTTGTCCTAATCTGAGCAGCGATGACCTCTTGCCGGGACCACGACAGTGAACTTCAAACTAAGCTTCCTACCACTGGTACTGGCCTTCAATAGCCCCTTTTGCACATAGCAGTCAGAGTCAACATTTGAAACCACAAATGACCGGGAGCACCTGGGTGCCTCAGTTGGTTGAGTGTCTGACTCTTGATTTAGGGTCAGGTCATGATCCCAGGGTCACGGGATTGAGCCTTGCATCAGGCTCTGCACTGAGCATGGAGCCTACTTTAAGCGTCTCTGTCTCTGTCTCCCTCTGCCCTTTTCCTCTGTTCTGTGCGCTCTCTCTCTCTCTCTCTCTCTCTCTTAAAAAAAAAAAAAGAAAGAGAAGTAAAAAGAAAACACAAATGACTGGAGGATTAGTTATATGAATGCTGATACACGCACACAATGGAGTGTTCTGGAGCCACAGACACAAACAAACAAAATAAAACAAAAACAAGGAAGGTCTTTGTGTGCTCCTGTAAGATGTCTCCAGAATATGTGGTTATATAAAAATCAAGTGTGAACAGTATATATAGTATGTTACTTGTCATGTAAAAATGGTGGGAGGGAAGTGTGTGTGTGTGTGTATAAAACTGGAAAAGGGAGTATCAGATTGATAAAAACTAAAAAGGTGACACATAGATTTTCAGGGAAAGAGAATGGGATGGTGGGCAGAGCTTCTCTTTTGATATGGTTGTGTCCTTTGAATCACAAAACTTCATAACTTAGGTAAAAAAAAAAATCTAAGTGGGGGCACCTGACTGGTTCAGTCCAGGGAGCAAGTAACTCTTGATCTCAGGGTTATGAGTTTGAGCCCCATGTGGGGTGTAGAGATTACTTAAATAAAACTTAAAAAAAATCTATGATACACATCAAGGAGGTCACTTGTTGGGATGAGCATTGGGTGTTACATGGAAGTGAGGAATCATTGGGTTCTACTCCTGAAACCAATACCACACTGTATGTTAACTAACTTGAATTTTAAAAAATAAATTTAAAGAAAACTTAAAAAAATCTAAATGGAAAAAGTTCCCTAAAATTGGGAACAAACAAATAAATGTACCTAACTATATATCAAGCTGGTAACATAACCACACAGGAAAATGACTTATGCCAGTTTACAGGAAATAAGGCAAATGAAGAAGTAAGCTGAATGGCACCATGAGAAAATGAGCCAGTCTTATCTAGAAAGGGGAGCATTCTGAGGTACAAGAGTCCAGTCTTTTCAAGTAGTCAGTGCCCTGAAAAAATGTTTTAAAAAGGTAGAGGTCAAAATGGTCTTAAAAGAAATAATGACCAACTACAAGATATGGTCCTATGTTGGACTTTGGTTTGCTCAACCCAGCTATAAGGAGCATTTTGCTTCTTCCTGGGGAAATTGAAATCTGGCCTAGATACTACACAAGATGAAAATCTGGAAGGATACGCACTAAGGTGTTTAACGGTGGTAATTTCTGGGTGGTGGGAATAAGGTGTCTTGATTTTCTTATTTTTACAAATTCACATGTAGTATTCCACATATTTATTTCTTTTGTAATATTAATAAACAGAAATAAGTTCCTATTTTTCCCTGCTTAAAACCTGACACTGGCTTTCTCTTGCACTTAAAAATCCAAACTCCTCACCAAGGTATATAATGCTTACTGTGTTTTTTTTAATTATCATCCAGTCCACATTTTCTCACTTTTCCCTCTATCTTAAAGTTTCAACTGCAAAGTTTCTACTTCTTAGTCACGGTAAACCTATTCTAGCCTCAGGGCCTTTGCACCTAATCCCTATACTAGATTGCTGTCCCTCAGATCTGTGCGTTCTCATTATTCAAATCACAGGACAAATGCCAAATCTTCAGAAAAGATTTTCCACCTCATCTAAAGTAGAGACACTACTTCCCCTCCCCAGCTCATTCTCTATCTCATGATCCTATGATCTTCTGCTTTGGTGTGACATTATATAATTAAAACAATTTTAATTATTTGAATTCATTTGTTTCCTTCCACTAAAATGTAAGCTCCATGAGAACAGACACCTCGACTGTTTTCTCACTACTGTATCCCTGTTTAGGACAGTGCTTGGTACATAGTAACAGTAAATAGTAGTTGAATGAATAGATGAATGAATGAACACATAAGTGAGTCTTGTACCATCCTTGTGAAGTAGGTACTGTTAGAATCTCCATTTTACAGATGACAAAATGGAGGCTGAGAGAAGGTCAGTGACTTGCCCAAGGACACACAGCACAGACTCTGAGTCCAAGGTTCCTGCTTTGTCCACTGCTGTGCATGCTATCTCCTCTCCTTCTCTCAACGTCTTGCCATTGGTGTCTCTCCCCAGTTTCCTTTTCTTCCAGGCCAATAACTAAAAAAAAATTATTATTGGAGTATAGTTGACATACAATGTTATATTAGTTTCAGATGCACACCATGGTGATTCAGCAATTCTATACATTATTCAGAGATCACCAAGATAAGTGTAGTCACCATTTGATGCCATACCACGGCCAATGATCTTTCGACTAGACAAGACTGAAAATCATATCATATCGTATTTCATATCACACTAAATGAGGTGAGAGTAGATCTGACTGTTTTGAATTCAAGTGTTCTTGCTTTTTGCCTCATGTGTTTTGATCAGTACAAATACACATCGTTGAGAGGTGAGGTTGGGCATCTATGTGGAAAAATAGAGTGTTTCTGGGTTGTAATGGTGCCCATTGGGGTGTAAGACCTAGCATCCCTGATCCTGGCTCTCCTCACCTCAGACCAGGGCTCTTTCTGAACCAATGAATGGGGAACAAGTGTGTGTGTGTGTGTGTGTGACTGACAGTGGTGGAAACCAGTTTACTAGGTGCCAGTCTCCCTAGTCCAGCTCATGTTACTTTCATGCGAATGGATGTATCAATGAGGAATGCTCTGAGCATTGAGTCACAGAAAACCAGTTCATAATGACTTAAATAATTAAGAATTTATATTTCTTACATAGCAAGAATGTTCAAAGGCAGGTGACTTCTGCATCCCTTCAGTTGCTTACAGGTGTCATTAAGATCCCAGGAACTTTCTATACTTTCTTTTCCACTGTTCTTAACATGTTTGTATGTGGTCCTCATGATATTCATTCCATGACTGCAAGACAGTTGCTATAACTCGAGGCATCACATCTGGCAATGAATGAGGAGGGTGACAGAAGAGGTGCTGTTCCATCTGCCCTTTTATCAGAAAAGCAAAACATTTCCAAGGAAACACCCAGAACATTCACTTCCCTTTACATCCTTGTGGCAGAAATAGGTCACATGACCACTTTTCAGACTTCCAGCCTCTATAGTGTGGGAAGGCAAAGGAAGGGGATTTGGAATTACTTGTTGAGTTTGCCAATCACAATTTAATTATTTGTGAATGAGTCAAAAGCTTGCTATTCATTCATTCATTCATTCATTCATTCAAGTATTGGCCAATGGTGTTGCCTCCCTTTTTCTTCTCTGCTACCTGCCTCTGTCATATGACACAGTTCTATGAAACAATGTGGCCTCTCCACCAAATTTGGGACCATGACTAATGGGCCACCCTTTGACATTCTTTGTAGCATCCTCAGAATTTGAAATTGAATGCCCTTGTCTCCATTTTTAGGAAGGAAAAAAAACTTAGCTTGTGAGAAAAACACCAAAATCAGGATACATTTTTAACTTCTTCCTTCTGTCTTCTTTGCTAAGGTGTCTTCTTATTTATTTTGGGAATGGGGATCAACATTCATAGCGACTGTATACTGCGCCAGCTCAGGAAGCCTGGAGAAGTCATCTATAGGATTCCACAAGGTAATGTCTCTCCTGCCCTCCAGATTTCTACTCTTCCTTGGGAGCCTTTCCCAGGGATTATGCTATGAACGGCAAATGGGGGGAGGGGCAGTGAGGGCACAAATGACACACTATATCTCCATTTGCCTCTGACATCCCCTCCCACCCCACAACACATTTGTGTTTTTTATCTAAACCTGGAAGTTCAAGAAAGGCAGAGGCATCCTCAGGAAGGTGTGAGATCATAACACCCTAAAGGTGGGGTAGTACAAGGCTGGGGGCAAGGTGGAAATAGGTTACCACCTAGTTACAATGGGTATGATTACATGTGCTGGGTTAGGCTTCTCTAGAGACACAGAACCACTAGGATACAGATACGGATACAGATACGGATACAGATATATATATATATATATATATATATATATATATATATATATATAAATTTATTCTGAGGAATTGATTATGGAATTGATTATGGAAGCTGAGAAGTCCTATGATCTGTTACGTGCACGTTGGAGACCCAGGAAAGCTGGTGGTGTAAATTCCAATCTGAGTGCAGGAAAAGACTAACATCCCAGCTTAAAGACAGTCAGGCAGAGAGAGTGAATTTTCCCTTACTCGGCCTTTTTGTTCTATTCAGGCCTTCAGTGGATTGGGTGAGGCCCACCCACATCAGGGAGGGAAATCTGCTTCAGTCAGTGTATAGATTCAGTGTATTAATCTCTTCCAGGAACACTCTCATGGACATACCCAGAAATATGTTTAACCAAATATCTAGGCACCTTATGGCCCAGTCAGGTTAACGCAAAAAGTTAAGCATCATGTGTACACAGGGTGTTGGTCCTTCCTGAGTCAGCAGATAAAGATGAGTCCTGTATGACTTGTCTTTTCCAGTTGACCTAGATTTGTCTAGTGAGTAGTCAGGGGTATATTTCCTACCACTTGTATTTTCTTAAAGGTGTGAAGAGCCATAATTAATCACAAATTAGGATGGGAGGTCTTGCAACTACAAATGCATTCTCAGATATAAAGTCACAGGATATTTGAAACCCTAACTGTTCCCAAGAAATCAGGGTGTGAGGTTGACAAACATAAGCAGCTGAGAGTGAACCAGTCCAAGTAATCCTTGGATATTTTAGGTGGTACTTATGTAGGTTTAACCTCCTTTAACCTAAAAAGGATGGCTCCCATCCTTTTTGATGTAAATGGAACCTAAATTTTCCTAAGTTACAATATGGTATTAATATTCATTTTTAAAAATTTAAATGTTGCTGACATCCTAATGGTATCTTACATAAAACAAAAATAATGCCATACATTAATAAATACCATTTGCTGCATTCACAGGCAATTTATAGACCCTTTGCAGTAGGACAGTGGTTCCTCCCAGGGTCTGGAAAATCAAAGGTCTGGAACTGCTGAGGCAGTGTCATCTTTAAGGAAGATAAATTTAAGGGGCTGTGGGTTTTAAATATTCACTCACTAACCAAACAAAGAAGAGCAAAGAATGCTCTTAAAAGCTCTATTGTTGAAGTTAGTTTCCAACTTTAAGGTATGTTAGAGAATGATTTGAAAACAAAATATTCTTGGGGTGAGAATGATTTGAAAACAAAATATTCTTGGGGCGTCTGGGTGGCCCAGCTGGTTAAGCATCAGACTCTTAAGTTTGGTTCAGGTCATGATCCCTGGATTGGTGAGTTCCAGCCCGGCATCAGGCTACAGGCTGACAGTGGGGAGCCTGCTTGAGATTCTCTCTCTCCCTATCTCTCTGCCCCTCCCACACAGACATGTGTGCTCTCTCTCCCTCTTTCTCAAAATAAATAAACTTAAAAAAAAAAATAAGAAAACAACAAAATATTCTTTATAGAATTGTGGAAAGAAAACAACTAGTTTTTGGTGAGTTTCCCAGTTTAGTGTGGGGCAGAAAGTGGATATATTTACTGTCATTGGAAATGTGTTGGTTTCTATTTATAGTTTTGATATCAGACATACATGGTTGGATAGAAAAGTAAACCTTGAAAATCAGCAGAAGCAGACCTCGTGGCGGCGGGGGGCTGGGGGCGCAGTCCCCAAATCTACTTCTGGCATCAACTCAGGTTTTTATTCTTGTCACACTGTGTGTTGTTGCATTTTGTCTGAGTGCCAGCGTGAAATATGCTGGCGGCAGTGTGGGTGTCCGCGGGAGAAGGGAGAAGGTGAGAGGTGGCCTGGAAACATTACTTAATAGAACGAAACAAACCCCACACCTCCTGCCCCTCTTCTGCGTCCTGTCTGGGAGCCAGTGGTGCAGCTGTTGCTAGAGACTGGCTGGAGCCTGTCAAGAAGTTGCTGCCACTCCTCATGATTCTGGGATGTTCCGAGAACAACAGGCTGCGTCACTTTGTTTTCCCTTGTCCCCAAGAAAACTGCCCTAGACTGCAGTGACCATAAGGAAGTCCTCAGCCCCTCGTCCATCGTAGCTCCCCTTTGTATTTCTACATAGGAGGAGCCGTTTTAATGTGGCAATGATCCAGTTCCGATGATTCTTTCTTTCTTCTGCATGCAGGTGGCTTGTTTACCTACGTTTCTGGAGCCAATTTCCTTGGTGAGATCATTGAATGGATTGGCTATGCCCTGGCCACGTGGTCGCTCCCAGCGCTTGCATTTGCCTTTTTCTCACTTTGTTTCCTTGGGCTGCGAGCTTTTCACCACCATAGGTAAACTTTGCACTCAGGGTGGCAGCATCCAAGTAGCTTTCTTCTCTAAACAGGCTTTCAGCCCTGGGAGTCAGATAGATGTAGAAACTAAGACATGTGTTTGTATAAGGTAAAATTGATACAGTTTTCTGGACTGGTAAATTCTGACTTCCTGGGCTTTCACTGAACTTGGAATTTAGCCAGATGACAGTATTGTAAAAAAAATTTTTTTTTTCTATGAGGAAAACTAAACCCATTGGGGAGTGACTTGGGGAGCCACCTAACGCCTTGATGAAGAAGGCTTCCCAGGGAGAAGCACCTTGTGTCCTCATATGTTAGGCAGCTCTGTGCCCTCCTAGCAGGCTCACCTGCTGGTGGGTGGATACTGGGTGGCAGTGGGCTATAGGGAAGGGTCAAGAGGCACAAGGAGTGCTTCAGTTCAACTCACTTCCGTTTCTCTGCTTCAGTTCATTTCACTTCTGCCACATTTCTAAGTGTGTTCCGTGGGCGGAACTTTCCGCAGCCTCACAGGTAATTCTGAGGGACAGCCAGGATACAGTCCCACCAAGGGACAGCCTGGCCCCAGGTCTTGTGGGGCTACTTTCTTTAATTCTAGGCTTGGTGCTAACAGTCCAGGTAATCAAAGAGCCTTGGAAACTCCAGGATTATTTTCTTGGAATCTTTGCAATATTCGGGCTTACTTGGGTATGGGTACTTCCCTTTCCGTCTACCTCCTCCCTCCATAAGTCATAGCCAAGGTCATTGCTGGCTTCCTGGGAAGGCAGGGTAAGTGAGTGCTTATGTGGTATGATTTCAGGACTGTCCCCTCACCTGGGGAATTGTACGGGTTTGGAAACTTTTCTCTGTAGGGCTAGCCTAAAGCTTTACTAACTTCCACCTCCCTCCCAAACCCTGCACCTCAGATGGGGTGGGGACCAAAGCATTGACTAAATATCTCACTGCAGGGGGAAGGAAGGTAACATGCTAAGTTGTTACCAGGCTTTGAACTTGAATTTCAGATCCTTTCTCTAAAATGGCATTTGTTAAGAAGGGCATTTGTTGGAATGAGCACTGGGTGTCATATGTAAGTGATGAATCACTAAATTCTGCTGAAATCATTATTATACTATATGTTAACTAACTTGGATTTAAATAAAATTTAAAAATTAAAAAAAAATAGGGGCACCTGGGTGGGTCAGTTGGTTGAGCATCCGACTTCGGCTCAGGTCATGATCTCACGGTCTGTGAGTTCATGCCCCATGTCGGGCTCTGTGCTGACAGCTCAGAACCTGGAGCCTGTTTCGGATTCTGTGTCTCCTGCTCTCTCTGCCCCTCCCCCGCTCATGCTCTGTCTCTCTCTCTCTGTCAAAAATAAATTAACATAAAAAATTTTTTTTAATATTTATTTATTTATTTATTTATTTATTTATTTATTTTTTAATTTATTTTTGGGACAGAGAGAGACAGAGCATGAACGGGGGAGGAGCAGAGAGAGAGGGAGACACAGAATCGGAAACAGGCTCCAGGCTCCGAGCCATCAGCCCAGAGCCCGACGCGGGGCTCGAACTCACGGACCGCGAGATCGTGACCTGGCCGAAGTCGGACGCCCAACCGACTGCGCCACCCAGGCGCCCCCCAAATTTTTTTTTTAATTAAAAAAAATAAAACGACATTTGTGGCTGGAGACAGGGAGAGAGAAAGAGAGAGAGCGAGCGAGCGATAGCCAAGGGGAGAATAGCCTTGGAACCAGGATCTGGGGGACCCTTAGGCTCCTGCATAGGTGTTTTAGTTGGGCTAATGATTAATTTCATAGTTTAGAAGGTTAAACCAAGAATGGGTTCTTTTCCTTGGAGTGGAATTTACACAGACCTGTCAGAAATGAATAAAACAGTAGCTGTCCTCATGACCCGTGCCAGCCACCTCCTAGACTTGGTGGGGACAGTCTGCAGAGCACCCTTCCTCTCTTGAGGCAGAGTCTGCTCACCACCAGAGGTGGAGAGGGAGAGGGCAGAGAGGGAGAGGGCAGAGAGGGCATCAGCCAGCAGTTCGAGGAGCCCTGAGAAGTGGTCTCAGTGGAGCTGGTCAGGGGAAGGACAGCATTTCCACCAGAGGTTTCCAGCTGGTGCCCCAACAAATTCCTAAGTGTGGCTCTGTCCTGTTAGGTCAGACTGCTCCAGAGGGAGGCCCAGAGGGCATAATCATAGCACTGGAAACCTGCCACCTCTCTTTGGATATTATTACTAGGTGTCCCCCAGTTCAAATTAAGGCACTTTAACAGAGTGCATCATCTTGACTATAACCTGAGAACTACCAGCTTCACTTAGCTAGGAGGACAGACTGGTCATTGAAGGAGAAAGCCATTTCACAACTTCTGTTAATCTTTCAGGGTTGCCGAAACAGATGGCCGCAAACTGAGTGTCTTAAAACAATAGAAATTTATTTCCTTGTGGTTCTGGAGGCAGAAGTCTGAAATCAAAGTGGATGTAGGGTCATATTCTCTCTGAAGGCTCTAAGAGAGAATCCCTCCCTGCCTCTTTCTGGCTTCTGGTTGCACCTGCCGTTCGAGGTGTCCCATGGTTTACACAGCTCCATTCCTAACCTCTGCCTCTGTCCCCACATGGCCTCCTTCCCTGCCTGTCTCTGTCATGGTGTCTCTTCTCCCCTTCAGTCATACTGGATTAAGGGCCTTCCTTACTCCAGTATGATCTCATCTTACCTTAATAAATTATATCTGCAATGGCCCTATTTCCAGGTAGGGGGTTAAGGCTTCAAGCATCTATTCTGGGGGACACAATTCAACCCATAACACAAGATAACATTTTCTTGGCATTCCCAGGCCTCATGAGGGGATATTCGCCTGGGAACATTACCAGGTCTCAAGGAATAACCTTGCCCATTGTCTTTGGGGTCTTTGGTTCCTTATTTCCCAGTTGAATCCATTGAGCAATTCTTTCTGGCTTATACTTTTTTTTTTATTGTGGCAAAATACACATAACATAAAATTTACCATTTTAGCCATTTTAAATGTACCATTCAGTCATCTTAAAGTACATCCATAATGTTGTGCAACCATCACCACTGTCCTCTGGCTGTTACTTTTTATTTCCCAACACAAGAAGCTTCAACATGTACAGAAGAGGGTGCAGGAGGGAGAAAGAAGATGGACAAATGGCCGTGTGGAAGAGTCAGGCCCTGAATAACTGTAGGTTGATTAGTCATAAGGATTTCAGACCCAGCGAACCTCCACTGTTGACCACTGCTTATTATAATTATCCTTTCTTGTCTTTTAGGTTCTACCTCAAGATGTTTGAGGACTACCCCAAATCTCGGAAAGCCCTCATTCCATTCATCTTTTAAAGAAACCAAATAAAAAGGAACAGAGCTCCCACCTGACTGTCGAGCACCATCTGGCTGCTGAACCTGTAACTTTTAAAGCTGCACTGTGCATATACATAATAGTAGGCTTCTTGCGTTCCAACAGCTGTCCTGGAGATCCTGTGAGGTGGGTACTTAGTGTGTACTCCACTGTCCCAGAGGGTCTCTTTCCTGATCTCCTTTTGAAGCTTCGACAAGGCTCTTTTCCACACAGAGGCATCTATCTGCTTCTTAGCTATTCCTCCTAGAAAGTATAGAACTTCCCTATATTTTTTTCTTTGGGTGATCTGAGTACGTGTGGCTGAATACCTACTCTACATCAATGTAAGGCATCTCTGTAGTCAGAGAGGTTCCCAGTTGAGGGCATTGCTTATAGACTTTATTAAAGGTACATATTCTATACCCATACAAATTAGCAGATATTGAAAATCTGAAGCTGCATGGATCCTGAGCAAATCTACTCCCAAATGGAAACTCAGTCACACTTTCCTTTTCCTTAGTTAATTATGAAAGATGTCAGATGGACTTTTAATAGAGGAGGCTCTCTTCATCTTGCTAAAGATGCAACGATGCACTGACCCCATTTCAAATTTGTATATTATCTCAGTGCCCCTATCTTCTGAAAGATTCCATGATCCCTGTTGGAGATATCCCCCAAACTGGTGAGGGTTTTATTGAAGGACGGCTTTTCATGACCACAAAGAGAAAGACATGACTCTGGTTGGCTCCTGAGAGAATTAAAAAAAAGTGTTTTATAGTAGACATTGTCAACTCTGGTATTCTCTGAAACCTGTGGAAATATCCAAGTAATGAGAGAATGTTAAAGAAGGGAATTGACTGGATAAGATCATACATGGCTTGCCTGAAGACAATTGCAGTGACACTGAAGCATATCAGAAGCACTCAGCAGCTCTCCTCTTCTGGGATTTCTTCACTGCAGTCCTCGGGATCTGATCAGGAAGGCATTTCCTGGGGGCAGACTGAACAGCAGTCCTCAGAATCCCTGAGGGCAGATGCTGAACCTCTGCCTCTGAACCAGAGGGACGCAACTGGGCAGAAAGCCTGTTTTGTTTGGCTCAGACAGGGCTTCACACATAGTTTGACTTCCTTTTTTTCAACATTTGAAGTTTCCAAAATTTCAAAGTTAGGTCTCTACATTTCAATTGTCTTTAAAAAGTTGGAGGATCTGAGATCATGAAGCCCACTAAGAATGGGGACTGATCAGCAACCTCGGTGGAGGGGTCACCTAGCATGGGAACTTGACATCGGGCTCTCTAGGGAGGGGCTGAACATTCATAATCAGAATGTACAAAAATATTTGTCCCCTCAGGTCCAGGTTTGTGGCAAGTGTTGGTAATATTTAGCAAGCCCTTTTGAGAAATGAACACTAGGTTTATCACACGAGGTACTAAGTACAGAAATTCGCTATTTAAGAAACATAGGATGCTCAGAAGATCTAAGAATGATATATATTACTGAAGAATATAAATTGTAATCATATAAGTGTTTTTCTGTTTATTAAATGCCTCTCAAATCGTGGATGCTAAGTAATTTTGTTTGAATTGAAAGATCCCTGGGCTCATAAAGATTTTTATAAGGTGTTGACCTGTGGGGTTTTTTTTGTTGTTGTTGTTTGCCTTTTGTTTTCTTACTTTTTTTTTTTTTTTAAAGTATTGCTTCCTTTTTGCTCTTCTGTCTTCATTTTGTCAACTTGAAATAAGGGTCTCTGAGTTGAAAACAAAAGAGAAATATAACTTAACAGTGTGTCTCAGGCACAGCTCAGTACTCCAAGAAGGTGCAGGAAAGGTGCTGGAGAATGTGCTAAGGCTAGATGATACCCCTCATGTTCAAGAATATACAGGTGGGGGAGACATTCTCAGTGAAGTAAACCTTAAGGTGTAGCTTGGGCTCCGTGAAACAAAAGACTTCCAGTTCTCTCCATGACATTGAAAACTGCCTTTATTAAAACTTTTATTTTATTGCCATATAAAATATCTGGGCTGGTCCTTGAACTGTAATAAGTGCTTGATGAATGGCAGCTGCTCTTTGCCTGGTAGGTGCAATCTCTGGATAAAACTGTCATTCAGCAATTGCATTTTTTGCCACAAGAGGGTGCTCTCTAGAATTTTTAGGCCAACCCTGATTTAATAAGGTAACTTACATATTTGGAAATTTTAAATACCCTATTGTCATTTCAAGTTAACGTGATCGTCGACTTTTCTTTTTTTAGTTTATTTGTTAGTAATCTTTACACCCAACGTGGGGTTTAAACCTGAGACCACTAGATCAAGAGTCCTACAATCTATCATATCAGCCCCAGCCAGGTGTCCCTAATGTGGACTTTCTTAATTTAAATATAATGTGGATTAAACTTCACATAATCTTAACTCTTCTTTTAAAACTGAAGTACTCTCAGTGTTCTAGGGCCATTGTTTTCAACTCGTTTTCTCTGTGTAGGGCTAGAATATGTATGCAGATGGAGTACAATAAAAGTCTGAAGGGAAGGTATGTTCATCCTTAAATGTATTCCCTTTTCTCCTAAAACTAGAGTGCAACAAAAATATGGTTAGTGTAGGATTCTATGGAGTGGTTTTTGAAACAAGAGGTTAAAATATGCCTGTGGCTTAGCTAACAAAATATTCTGTCTTGCTCTTGCTGAAACTTTCATGGAGGGAACGTTTTCCTCCTGACCTTGTGGGAGATGTTGTAGTGTTCTGTTTGTTTTCAGAATGAAAGAGCCAAAGCACATTTAAGACATCAGCTAGTTCTGCCCCATTCACATAATAGATGGAGACACTGAGACCTGCAGTGTTAAAATGCCTTCCAAGGTCACGTAGCTGGTCAGAGCAGCCATCCTGTCTTGCCCCTTTAAGAATCAGAAGTTTGTCTTTCTTTGGGCACGTGGGTGGCTCAGTTGGTTAAGCGTCTGGACTCTTGGTTTTGGCTCAGGTCTCGATCTCACAGTTTTGAGTTCGAGCCCTGGGTCGGGTTCTGGGCTGGCATCTCAGAGTCTACTTGGGGTTCTCTCTCCCTCTCTCTCTGTCCTTCCCCCACTCATGCTATCTCTGTCTCTCTCAAAATAAATAAACTTAAAAACAAAAGTTTGTCTTTCTTCTTAGGGCATAGCAGGCTTTTGTAAGAGAGACCCAGCAGAGCCCACATAGATAGGCTCTACATAGAATTTAAGGCCTGAACATAATCTGCAATCATTTATTAAGTATTTAAAATACAAAAAAATGGTAAGGGGTGGGAGGATATTGTTGAGTTAGACATGATTCTTGTCCTTTAGGGGCTACCATTTAGATTTCTGAGGAACTCATGCAGGAGAAAAACAGCCAGAGCTTCAGTGTGGTGCTACAGTTCAGAATCTACCAATTGTCACATCCATTTTGTGGAATCTGTTACCCACACTCTGTGGAGAGGATCAGGCTATGCATTATCATGAACCTGTTTCATAAAATGAAGGTGTGGTAGAGATCATGGTGAGTAGAGATGGCATTTGTGTTCTGGAAAGGGTTTCCAGTCCCAAATTGCCCTTACCCCCAATGCTTACCCCCAGAAGGAGCAGCACTGGCTTTACTGTATTCAAAAGGGGCGGGGGGGGGGGGGGAAGACCTCTAATGAGAAATTTGCAACTAAATAGTGGTTTAGGTGGTCTAACCCTTTCAGGAACAAGTAAATAAGCCTATGATTTTACTGCCTTGCAGTTTTTTAATAGCTGTCTTGACTTTTTGTGGTAACCTTATGGTAATCTCCCCACGAATCAAAAGATAAAGCTCTTGGCACATGAAGGAATGAACTCATGAAGAGTCATTTCCTTTCTTGCCTGGCCTTTTGATTCTCTAATAGGCTGTGGGCCGAGGTCCAGGCATGGCAAATAAGCTAGGGTAACAATAAATGCTAAGCAAAACCTTCTAGAAAAGGCTGCTGATTGTTTTATAGCATCTCCACTATCCCATGATAAAAGAAAGAGGAATGGTACCAGATGGTGATGTGGGTGCTTGGATGATTTAATAGCCACTGAGTGGATTTATTTTTAAGTGAGAGATTTACTCATTCTCTCTGTAAGTCCATTAAGCTGTGATCTTAAAAGGTTCTATGTTATTTGTATCATGTCCCATTTCTTCCCACCAGCAATAGCTTGGGATGTGGGTGAATGAAATGCACTGTTGAGGAAGGTTAAATATGTACTAACCTGTGTTTAGTTCCTTTTGTCTTAATCTTTGTTAAGTTCAGGGTTTGGCTTTGCTCAGTGAAGTCAGAGGCTAGGTAAGGGATGTCCAGTACCCTCTCCCACATGGCAGGCTGGCTGAGAGCAGGAGGAGAACACAGAAAGTGGAGGAGGTGGGCAGTTATGTAGGAGGAGCAGGGGTAGGGGCAGGGGAAGGTGGGCGATGCAGTCAGGGAAAGGGCCTTGGGAGAGGGAGTCTCTCCCGACAGGGTGGGATTCTTTCCTTTCTCTTGTCTTCAGTTTGCCTAAGTCTGATCCCTTCCTTATCCTCCCAGGGAAATAATCCTTCTGGGAGAGAGAATAAGCTCTTCTTAGAGCTCCTTTTTCATAAGGGAAGATGCTTAATTTCTTTAAACACAAGCCATATGGTTGTACCTCACAATAATTTAATTATGTTTCTGTTCACTCACCTCATAAAGATGGTTTTAAGTCTGTACAGCAGTGACACTTGTGAGAAAGAGATAGAGTTGTGCTGAGAAGTGCGTGGTAGCATCCAAGTTTGGTGAGGCCAGTGGGGGGATGGGAGCCTCCAGAGGAGTTAGCATCCACAGGATGTGCGTTTTTCATGGTCTTTCTTTTCCTTTACTCCAGAGGCCCCAAAGGAAAGGATCCTTCCCTACAGGGATGCATTTTTTTCAGCATTGATTAGAAAGCAAATGCCATAAAATAAATCAAATTTATTTAATTAATTCATTAATTAGTTGCATTTAATGCATTTAATTAGTTAATTCATTAATGTAAGCTTCTTATGCTAAATCTATAGAGAGAGGTATAAATCTGAATGTGAGCTGTGTTAAGTTAAAGATGTATACTGCATAAACTCTAGAGTGACAACTAAAAAAAAAAGAGATATAGGTAATTAATAGTGGAAACGAAAAGGAATAATAAAAAACAACTCAATCCCAAAATAATGTAGGGAAAGCAGAAGAATTGAATAAAAAACAGATGGGGAAAATAGAAAATAGTAAGATGGTAAATTTAAATCCAACCATATCAGTAATTAGATGAAATGGAAGTGGTATAAGCATTCCAGTTAAAAGGCAGAATTTCCAGACTAAATAAAAAAGCAAGATCCAACTATATGCTATATTCAAGAAACCTGCTAAAATTACAAAGTTAGTGGATGGAAAATATATACTATGAAAACATTAGTTAAAATAAATCTGGAGAGGTTATGTTAATATCAGACCAAGTAGATTTTAGAGCAAGGAATATATTTTAAAAAATTTTTAATTCTAGTATAGTTAACATACAATGTTATATTAGTTTCAGGTGTTCAATACAGTGATTCAACAGTTCTATCCATAACTTAGTGTTCATCATGATAGTAATACCCTTAACCCATTTCACCCATCCCCCGCACCTACCTCCCCTCTAGTAACCATCAGTTTGTTCCCTATAGTTAAGGGTCTGTTTTTTGCTTTGTCTCTTTTTTTTATTTGTTTTGCTTCTTAAATTCCACATATGAGTGAAATCACATGAAATCACATGAGTCAATTCTCTGACTGACTTATTTCACTTAGCATTATACCCTCTAGATCCATCTATGTTATTGCAAATGGAGAGATTTCTTCTTTTTCGTGGCTGAGTAAAATTCCATATATGCACCACATGTTCTTTATCCATTCATCTGTTGATGAACATTTGGACTGTAGAGCAGAAAATATTATAAGTGATAAAGAAAGACATTACATCATGATAAGCCAATTTATCAAGAAAGCAAACCTAAATTTGTACACATCAAATAACAGAGCTTCAAAATCTATAGGCAAAACTTCTATAACTGGAGGGAGAAATGAATCCATAATTGTAGTCAAATTTCAATGCTCCTCTCTGTGCACATTATCTGTGCACTTTCAAATAACCTGTATGTCAAAGGAGAAGCACACGATAAATTAGAATATTTTGAATCAAGGATGCCTAGCTGGCTCAGTTGGTACAGCATGTGACTCTTGATTTTAGGGTTGTGAGCCCCATGTTAGGTGTAGAATTATTTAAAAAATATAATCTTAGGGGCGCCTGGGTGGCTCAGTCGGTTAAGCACCTAACTCTTGATTTCAGCTCAGGTCATGATCACAGGGTTGTGGGATCAAGCCCTGCATCAGGCTCTGTGCTGAGCATGGAGCCAGCTTGGGGTCTCTGTCTCTGCCTCTTGGGGTCTCTGTCTGTCTCTTCCTCTTCCTCTGCCCCTCTTCAAATGCACTCATGCTCATGCACTCTCTCCCTCAAATAAATTTTAAAATATGAAAAATAAATAAATAGATAAGCAAAATCTTTAAAAAATTTTTGAATCAAAATGAAAATGAAAAACATGACATAGCAAAATTTGTGACATGGGACATTCACAAATGGTTATTATGTAAAAATCGGGACTGTATTTATAACTAAAATAATAGAAAAATATATGAAACAATGTCCAAGTGTTGAACTACAATTCATGAGTGTTTCCTGAGCAAAAGGAAATGATCAAAAGGAGATGAGCCCATGATTTCCTCAGCTAATTGATTAAAGAAAGTTTCCAAGCCACAGCACAGGGAAGGGAAGCCCAAACAGGCTGGTGATCTCCCCGAGTTGATAAGACAGAGTTGAGGATTTGGGAAAGCCAGGGTAGCTGGAATTCTGAGGGCAGAGGTATCTAGGGCAGGTTGAGAAGGGTTCACGGAGGCAGCACATAAAGTAGGCTCTCTTTATGGCCAGTATGGAACCAGAGATGAATTTTAAAGTGGGAAAAACTTCCAATATATTTATTTGAAAATTTGGGATAGAACATTTTAATGGTGAAAATAAGGCCTGTTGTCTTATGTACACTATTTGTTTGGACTCTAGGGGCTCTGTGTAATCTTTATCTGGTCTTCTAAATTCAGCTGAGGTCTACTCTTCTTTTAAAAATGAGGCATTCTTCTTCCCAAATTTAGAGGTGCTATGAATACTCTAACCCTTCACAGCATACCCCCTTGGCTACTAGCAGAATTATTTGCAGAGACTAATGTGGCTGAAATGCCATCATACTTTGTCAACAGTTCTAATGCATTCTCTTCTTCATTTTAAAGCCTTGGAAATATGTGAGGTAGATTTTTTTCTGTCTGGTACCAGTTTAATAGGTTCATCATTTTCCTTTAGCCTGTAAGAACCATAGGAAAAATCTAGATGCTTGGTGATCTCTGAAGACAAATCATGTCAAACTTTTCATTATCTGTTTAGCAAATCTATATTGAAACAACTGGATATCCACATGCAGGAGAATGGATTTGAGCCCATATCTCACACAATAAACAAAAATTAACTCAAAATGAATTATAAAGGTAAAGAAATGTAAGAGCTAAAATATAAAATGTGTAGAAGCAAACATAGGAATAAATCTTTGTGATGTTGGGTTAGGCAATGATCTCTTAGATATGACACCAAAAGCACAAGCAATAAAAGAGAAGATTGGCAAGATGGATTTTATCCAAATTAAAAACTTTCATACTTTGAAGGATACCACCAATAAAGTAAAATAGCAACCAACAGACTGAGAAGAAATATTTGCAAATCATATATCTCACAAGGGATTTATATCCAGAATATAAAGAACTTCCACAACTCAATAATAGTAAAATAACCCAATTAAAAATGGACAAAAATTCAAATAGACATTTCTTCACAGAAGATATAGAAATGTCCAATAAGGACATAAAATATGCTCAACATCATTAATCACTAGGGAAATGCAAATCAAAACCACAATGAGATACCATTTCATGCTTACCAGAATACCTATAACTAAAAAAGACAGACAATAATAAGGGTTGAGGGGAATGTGAAGAAATCAGAAAGAACCCTCATACATTGCTAGTGCGAATATAAAATGGTGCAATCTTTGGAAAACAGTTTGGCGGTTCCTGAAAATGTTATGTAGGATAAAAAACTGAGAACAAACTGAGGGTTGATGGGGGGTGAGAGGGAGGGGAGGGTGGGTGATGGGTATTGAGGAGGGCACCTTTTGGGATGAGCACCGGGTGTTGTATGGAAACCAATTTGACAATAAACTTCATATATTGAAAAAAAAAAAGAAAAAGAAAGAAAATGTTATGTAGGGTTACTATACAATCCAGCAATTCTACTCCTAGGTGTCTATCTACCTTTATTTGGGTTTAAAGCACTAAGTGATCTGAAATGACAGTTAAGTATCTCTTGGCAGGGATTAGTTTGGTTGACACCTTGTCACAAGCCAGAGAGCAAGATGAAGAAATCGAAGCAGAGGACATATCTGCAGAAGAGAGACTGAGCAGTGCTTGGAGTGCCCTCTGGTGGGAACTGCCTAGATGTGCAGAAGGGGCCATGGGCAATTGGAAGTTGAGATAACCCTGGGCACCCCAGAAAGTGGAGAGAGAGTCCAGAATGGAAACAAGGAGTCAACTTCAAGGGAGAGATTTGATTAATCATAAGGAAAACAACAAACCTGGCTGTGAGCTCCTCATCACCGGAGTGTTCAAGAAGAGACTGGAAGATATCTTGGTGGTGAGGGGTCAGGTTGAATGGAAGCCAGTGACTAGACTAGTGTTCTCTAAGCCCCACTCTGAGTTTGAGACTCTGAGTGCTAGGCAATGAAGACAATATTCCTGGCTGACAAGTTTTCCTGGGGCAATCTGGCCTATAGTTCCAGGCAGTTAATGGGAATCTGAATACAATCTCCCCAAGCATCAATAATTCAGTTGCATTGATCTCTGAGATGGAGCCAGTAACTCCTGGATATGAGTGGATGAAAAAATGCAGAATTCAAGAAGTTTAGTTCAATTCAATCTGGGCAATGGAAGTTAGCTTCTATCTAAAGAAGTAGAGTTAGTGTTCCAGAATGCTTATGCTACTTGCACTCAAAGGAGCTGGTGAAGGAAAAAAGATGGAGAAACTTTGATAGATGAGAAGAGACTCTAGAAAGATGCTACATTGTGAGTTTATTAGGCAGATCACTTTATTAGACAGGAAATTTTATGTTTTATTCATTTTTAGGAGAAAGAAAAATGTTATTAGAAAGCAAAATGATTAGAGATGCCTTTTTCATATCAACTTGATAAGATATTATTTATTTATATTTATTTACAATAAACTGTATCTGTTTCAAGTGTAAATACCATGGGTATTTACAACTTGTAAATACCATTGACAAGTATATACACCTGTAAATTACCCCTCCAATCAGGATACAGAGTATTTCCTCATTCTCAAAAGATTCCTTATACTTCTTTGCAGTGCATTCTTCCCTCCACTCCTGGTCACAGACAATCACTGATAGGTTTTTGTTTGTTTACTGTAGGTTAGTTTGAAATTTTATCTGAATGGAATCATACCGTATGTACTGTCCTGTATTTGGTTTCCATCACTCACCATGACAGTGCTGGGATTCATCTATGTGATCAGTCCATTCCTTACAATTGCCAAATAATTGCATTAAATTTGCCAAAGGATACCACGTTTTATTTTCTATTTCACATATTGAAGGATATTTAGGATGTTTCTAGTTTTGAGCAATTCTAAATAAAACAGTTGTGAACATTTGTGTACAGATTTGTGCGTGAACATAAGTTTCATTTCTATTGAGTAAATAAATACTTAAGAATGGGATCCTGGAATATACTACACAAATGTTTATAAGAAACTGCCAAACTGGTTTTCCAAAGCGGCCCCGTCATTATGCATCCCTGACAACAACATATTAGGGTTCCAGTTCTGCATCTTTACCAGCACTTGATATTGTCAATTAAAAAAAAAAAAGATAATTCTAAGTAGGTATAGAGTAATGATTTTTAAAACGTTTTATATCTGCATTTTCTTAATGCCTAATAATGGTGAGTATCTTCTCATGTGCTTGTTTGTCATCTATTTTCTTTATTGGTAAACTGTTTGAATCTTTTGCATTAAAAAAATTGTGTTCTCATTGTTGAATTTTGAGAGTTACATATTTAGAATACAAATGCTTTGCCAAATATATGTATTGAAAATACCTTCTCGCATTTTCTGCCTTGGCTTTTTATTCTTTTATTAATTTTATTTTAAAGAGAGAGAGAGTGTGTGTGAATGAGGCAAGGGGCTGAGGGAGAGAGAGGCTCCATTCTCAGGTCAGAGCCCAACACAGGTGCAATCCCATGACCCTGGGATCATGACCTGAGCCAAAATTAAGAGTTGGACACTTAACTGACTGAGCCACCCAGGGGCCCCTTTTTTATTCTTTTTAAAGTGCCTTTAACAGACAAAAATTTAGCGTTGATAGAGTCTAATTTATTTTTTCTTTTCTGGATCATATTTCTGGTATCATATCTAAGAACTCTTTGCTTAAACCAAGTTTACAAAGATTTTTTTCCCTTCTGTCTTCTTCTAGATATTTTATAGCTTTATGTTTTTTTCATTTAGGTCTATAATCCACTTTGAGTTAATTTTTTTTGGGGGGGCAAGATGTGAGGAATGAGTTGAAGTTAACTTTTTGTATATGAATATCCAATTGTTCCAGCACCATTTGTTAAAAAGACACTCTCTCCTTCATTGATTTGCCTTTGCACATTTGCCAAAAATTTGCTAACCATATTGGTGTGGTCTGTTTCTGCCTTGTCTATTCTGATTCACTAATCTGTGTGTCTTTTTACCAATACCACACTGCCTTGATAACTTTAGATTTATAAGTTTTGATATCAAGTATGTGTATACTCCTTATTTTCCTTTTTCAAAATTGTTTTGGCTATTGTAATTTCTTTGCCTTTCCATATCAATTTTAGAATGAGCTTATTAGCATCTACAAAATTAATTTTTGAGATTTTGATTTGCATTGCATTTTTTTAGGTCTTACTGGCTTTCTTTATCAGTGTATTATAGCTTTCTGAGTATAGATTCTGGTACATATTTTGTAGTATTTATTCTTAAGTATCCCATTTTGGGATGTTATTATAAATGGTACTGTTTTTATAAATTTTGAACTATTTGAACTCAAATAGTTGAACTATTTGAATCAAAGCCTTTGATTACTTATGGGATTACTTACTTTCTGCTTTTATAAGTACTAAATTTGATTACTTACTTTCTGCTTTTATAAGTACTAAATTTCCCTCTAAGCATTGCTTTACCTGTATCCTATAAACCTTGATATGTCGTACATTCTGTATCTTTCAGTTCAAACATTTTATTTCCTTTATGTTTTCTTCTTTGACCCTTGGATTGCTTAGAAATGTTTTATTTATTTCCCAAATGTTTAGAAAATTTCCAGATATCTTTCTGTTATTGATTTCTAAATTGATTCCATTGTGGTAAAAGAACATACTTTGTATGAATTGAACCCTTTTAAATTGATTGAAACTGTTGTTACAACCTAACATTGGTCTTTTCTTGTAAATGATTCATGCACACTTGAAAAGAACACATATTCTGCCATTGTCGGCTATAGTGACTTACAAACAGTAATTAAATGAGGCAGATTGTCTATTTCCTCCCTTTTTTTGATCTAGTTGTTCCATCAATTTCTGAGAAGAGTGTTAAATTATCCTACTATGATTATGTAATAGGATTATGTATTATGTCAATTTCTGTTTTTAAATTTTTTTTTCAACGTTTATTTATTTTTGGGACAGAGAGAGACAGAGCATGAATGGGGGAGGGGCAGAGAGAGAGGGAGACACAGAATCAGAAACAGGCTCCAGGCTCTGAGCCATCAGCCCAGAGCCTGACGTGGGGCTTGAACTCCCGGACCGCGAGATCGTGACCTGGCTGAAGTCGGATGCTCAACCGACTGTGCCACCCAGGCGCCCCAATTTCTGTTTTTAATTCTATCAATTTCCACTTCTATTTTGAGGCTCCTAGGTATATATATAATTAATTTATCTAAAAAGCCAATAGATAACATTAATATTTTGAAATACCTCTTTTACCTTTTCACAAAATTCTACCCTTTATCTGAGAATCTGTTTTATCTGATATTAATATATCCATCCCGGCCTTTTTATGCTGGCTACTTACATGATGTATATTTTTCCATGTATTTAATTTCAATATTTCTGCATCTTTATATTTAAAATGTCTCTATGATAAATAAAGCTACATTTTATTCCAAAAAATATCTCTTGTAGACAATATGAGTTTAATCTTGGCTTTTTAAAAAATCCATTCTGATAATTTTGGCCTATTTAGTCCATTAGAATTCAATATCGTTAAAATGATTAGATTTAGGCCTAGTAATTTATTATTTGCTTTGTTCCCTCTGTTCACTATTCCTTTATTGTCTTTTATTCTACCTTCTCATTATTTATATACATTTTAGAATTCCATTTTAATGTTATCTATTAGGTTTTAAGTGATACTTCTTTGTGTTATATTTTTAGTTTTAAGGATTATAATATGCATCCTTAGTTTTTCAGAGTCTTACAGTTAAACTTAGAGTTAATAACTTAGAGTCAATCTTATACTCCTTCACATATATATAATCCTTGTGACTGTATAGGTCCATCCATATATGCCCCCACCATGCATTTTTTCATGTGTTGGTTGGCCATCTGGATGTCTTATTTGGAGACGTGTCTATTCATGTCTTTTGCCCATTTCTTCACTGGATTATTTGTGTTTTGGGTGTTGAGTTTGATAAGTTCTTTATAGATTTTTGGGTACTAACCCTTTATCTGATATGTCATTTGCAAATATCTTCTCCCATTCTGTCGGTTGCCTTTTAGTTTTGCTGATTGTTTCCTTCACTGTGCAGAAGCTTTTTATTTTGAGGTCCCAGTAGTTCATTTTTGCTTTTGTTTCCCTTGCCTCTGGAGACATGTTGAGTAAGAAGTTGCTGCGGCCAAGATCAAAGAGGTTTTTTCCTGCTTTCTCCTTGAGGATTTTGATGGCTTCCTGTCTTACATTGAGGTCTTTAATCCATTTTGGGTTTATTTTTGTGTATGGTGTAAGAAAGTGATCCAGGTTCATTCTTCTGCATGTCACTGTCCAGTTTTCCCAGTACCACTTGCTAAAGAGACTGTTTTTATTCCATTGGATATTCTTTCCTGCTTTGTCAAAGATTAGTTGGCCATACGTTTGTGGGTCTATTTCTGAGTTCTCTATTCTGCTCCATTGATCTGAATGTCTGTTCTTGTGCCAGTACCATACTGTCTTGAT
The DNA here is from genome assembly GCF_022837055.1 of Prionailurus viverrinus. Lineage (NCBI taxonomy): Eukaryota > Metazoa > Chordata > Mammalia > Carnivora > Felidae > Prionailurus > Prionailurus viverrinus. The sequence goes on from NC_062563.1 coordinate 115,499,453, forward strand.
GATTATAGCTTTGTAGTGTAGCTTGAAGTCTGGGAATATGATGCCTCCTGCTTTGGTTTTCTTTTTCAAGATTGCTTTGGCTATTCGGGGTCTTTACTGGTTCCATACAAATTTTGGGATTATTTGTTCTAGCTCTGTGAAGAATGCTGGTGTTATTTTGATAGGGATTGCATTGAATGTATAGATTGCTTTGGGTGGTATTGGCATTTTAACAGTATTTGTTCTTCCTATTAAGGAACATGGAATCTTTTCCCATTTTTTTTGTGTCTTCTTCAATTTCTTTCATAAGATTTCTATAGTTTTCAGTCTATAGATTTTTCACCTCTTTCGTTAGATTTATTCTTGGGTATTTTATAGTTTTTGGTGCAATTGTAAATAGGATCGATTCCTTGATTTCTCTTTCTGTCACTTCATTGTTGGTGTATAGGAATGCAACCGATTTCTGTGGGTTGATTTTATATCCTGCAACTTTGCTGAATTCATGAATTAGTTCTAACAGATTTTTGGTGGAATCTTTTGGGTTTTCCATGTAGAGTATTATGTCATCTGGGAAGAGTGAAAGTTTGACCTCCTCCTGGCCAATTTGGATGTCTTTTATCTTTGTGTTGTCTAATCACAGAGGCTAAGACTTCCAATACTATGTTGAATAACAGTGGTGAGAATGGACATCCCTGTTTTGTTCCTGACCTTAGGGGCAAAGCTCTCAGTTTTTCCCCATTGAGGATGATATTAGCATTGGGTCATTAATATATGGCTTTTATGATCTTGAAGTATGATCCTTCTATCCCTATTTTCTTGAGGGTTTTTATCAAGAAAGATGCTGTATTTTGTCAAATTCTTTCTCTGCATCTATTAAGAGGATCATATATGGTTCTTGTTCTTTCTTTTATTGATGTGATGAATCACATTGATTGTTTTGCAGATGTTGAACCAGCCCTGAATCCCAGGTATAAATACCACTTGGTCATTGTGAATAATTTTTTAAATGTACTGTTGGATCTGGTTGGCTAATATCTTGTTGATTTTTGCATCCATGTTCATCAGGGAAATAGATGTATGGTTCTTATTTTTAGTGAGGTCTCTGTCTGGTTTTGGAATCAAAGTATTGCTGGCTTTATAGAAAGACTTTGGAAGTTTTTCTTCCATTTCTATTTTTTGGAACAGTTTCAAGAGAATAGGTGTTAACTCTTCCTTCAATGTTTGGTAGAATTCCCCAGGAAAGCCATCTGGCCCTGGACTCTTGTTTTTTGGCAGATTTTTGATGACTAATTCGATTTCCTTACTGGATATGGGTCTGTTCAAAGTTTCTATTTTTTCCTGTTTCCGTTTTGGTAGTGTTTCTAGGAATGTTTCTGGGAATTTGTCTATTTTTTCCATATTGCCCATTTTATTGGCATATAATTGCTCATAATATTCTCTTATTATTGTTTGTATTTCTGTTGTGTTGGTTGTGATCTCCCCTCTTTCATTCTTGATTTTATTTATTTGGGTCCTTTCCTTTTTCTTTTTGATCAAACTGGCTAGGGGTTTATCAATTTTGTTAATTCTTTCAAAGAACCAGATTCTGGTTTCATTGATCTGTTCTACTGTTATGTTTTGGTTTTTGGGGTTTTTTTGGTTCGATAGCATTAATTTCTGCTCTCATTTTTATTAGTCCCTGTCTTCGCTGGTTTTGGGTTTTATTTGTTGTTCTTTTTCCAGTTCTTTAAGGTGTAAGGTTAGATTGTGTGTCTGATATCTTTCTTCCTTCTTTAGGAAGGCCCAGATTGCTATATACTTTCCTCTTATGACCGCCTTTGCTGCGTCCCAGAGGTTTTGGGTTGTGGTGTTATCATTTTCATTGGCTTCCATATAGTTTTTAATTTCCTCTTTCACTTCTTGGTTAGCCCATTCATTCTTTAGTAGGATGTTCTTCAGTCTCCAAGTACTTGTTACCTCTCCAAATTTTTTCTTGTGGTTGATTTCGAGTTTCATAGCATCGTGGTCTGAAAATATGCACGGTATGATCTCGATCTTTTTGTACTTGCTGAGGGCTAATTTGTGTCCCCGTATGTGGTCTATTCTGGAGAACATTCCATGTGCACTGGAGAAGAATATATATTGTGCTGCTTTAGGATGCAATGTTTTGAATATATCTGTTAAGTCTATCTGGTCCAGTGTGTCATTCAAAGTCATTGTTTCCTTGTTGATTTTTTTGATTAGATGATCTGTCCATTGCTGTGAGTGGGGTGTTGAAGTTTGCTACTATTATGGTATTACTATTGATGAGTTTCTTGATGTTTGTGATTAATTGATTTATATATTTGGTTGCTTTTGCCTTTGGACCATAAATGTTTACAATTGCTAGGTCTTCTTGGTTGATAGACCCCTTGATTATTATATAATGCCCTTCTGCATCTCTTGATGCAGTCTTTGTTTTAGAGTCTAGATTGTCTGATATGAGTATGGCTACTCTGGCTTTCTTTTGTTGACCATTAGCATGATAGATGGTTTTCTATCCCCTTATCTTCAATCTGAAGGTGTCTTTAGGTCTAAAGTGGGTCTCTTGTAAACAGCTTATAGATGGATCTTGTATTCTTATCCATCTGTTACCCTGTGTCTTTTGATTGGAGCATTGAGTCCGTTGACGTTTAGAGTGAGTACTGAAAGATATGAATTTATTGCCATCATGTTGCTTGTATAGTTGGAGTTGCTGGTGGTGTTCTCTGGTCCTTTCTAATCTTTGTTGCTTTGGTCTTTATTTATTTATTTACTTATTTTTTATTTATATTTTCATCTTTTCTCTCCTCAGAGAGTCCCCCTTAAAATTTCTTGCAGGGCTGGTCTAGTGGTCACAAACTCCTTTAATTTTTGTTTGTCTGGGAAACTTTTTATCTCTCCTTCTATTTTGAATGACAGCCTTGCTGGATAAAGAATTCTTGGCTGCATATTTTTCTGATTCAGCACATTGAATATATCCCACCACTCCTTTCTGGCCTGCCAAGTTTCTGTGGATAGGTCTGCTGCAAACCTGATCTGTCTTCCCTTGTAAGTTAAGGACTTTTTTTTCCCTTGCTGCTTTCATGATTCTCTCCTAGCCTGAGTATTTTGTGAATTTGACTATGATATGCCTTGTTGATGGTCGGTTTTTGTTGAATCTAATGGGGGTCCTCTGTGATTCCTGGATTTTGATGTCTGTGTCTTTCCCCAGGTTAGGAAAGTTTTTCTGTTATGATTTGCTCACATAACCCTTCAACCCCTATTTCTCTCTCTTCCTCTTCTGGGACCCCTATGATTCCTTTTTAATGAGTCACTGATTTCTCTAATTCTTAAATCATGCTCTTTTGCCTTAATCTCCCTCTTTTTTTCTACTTCATTATTCTCCATAAGTTTGTCCTCTATATCACTGATTCTGTATTCTGCCTCATTCATCCTTGCTGCCTTGGCAGCCATCCGTGATTATAGCTCAGTTATAGCATTTTTTATTTCATCCTGACTAGTTTTTACTTATTTTATCTCCACAGAAAGGGATTCTAATCTATTTTTGACTCCAGCTAGTATTCTTATTGTGATTCTAAATTCTGGCTCAGACATCTTGCTTGTGTCTGTGTTGGTTAAATCCCTGGCTGTCGTTTCTTCATGCTCTTTCTTTTGGCGTGAATTCCTTTGTTTCATCATTTTGAAGGGAGAAAAAGAATTAATGAGGTAGAAAAAATTAAAATAAAAAAATTAAAATAAAAAATATTAAAATTAAAAAATTAAACACACACACAAAAATCAAATAGATGATGCTAGATCATATGTGTGTTTTGGTCTGGGTGTTGAAAGTGACTTGACAGATTGGAGAACAAAGCGGGTGGGGTGGAAAAGGAAATCGTTTGAAAATTTGAAGAAATGAATACACTGAAGTAGACTAAAATGAAATGATGGAAGTAAAGTATAATTTGAAAAAAATTAGACAAAAGTAAAGAATATAGTAGAAAATATTAAAGAAAAATAGTTTTGATAAAAATTAAAAATAAAAATGAATTTTTTCTCTTTCTGTATTCAAGAAAAAGAAAAGAAATGAAAAGGAGAAAAAAGGAAAAAAGGAAATTGTTTGAAAATTTGAAAAAGTGGATACACTGTAGTAGACTAAAATAAATGATGGAAGTAATATTGAATTTGAAAAATTTACGTAAAAGTAAAAAATACAGTTAAAAAATAAAAATATTTTTTAAAGAATTGAAAGTAAAAATGAATTTTTTCTGAATTCAAGAAAAAGGAAAGAAATGGAAAAGAGAAAAAAGAAAAAGAAAAATTAAATTGTTTGAAAATTTGAAAAGGTGAATACATTGAAGTAGACTAAAATAAAGTTATGGGAGTAAAATAGAATTTGAAAAAATTTACACAAAAGTAAAAGATGTAGTAAAAAATTAAGGAAAAATATTTTCAATAAAAATTGAAAATAAAAGTGAATTTTTTCTCTTTCTGTATTCAAGAAAAAGAAAACAAGTGAAAAGGAGAAAAAAAAAGATAGAAAATTGAATAGACGGACCTGCTAACAGATTGAAATATGGCTAAAATTAGTTCGTCTTCCCCTTGAAGTCAGACTCTGAAGTGCTTTATGGTCCGTAAACTAAGCAGGTGGTGAGACTTGTGTTCTTGAAGAGTGAGGTTGGCCCAGTTGGTCAGGGCCTAGTGTAACAGTTCCCTTCTCCACTAGATGGCGCTGCTAGCCTACTGGAGTGGATTGTTGTGGTGCTCATAGGTATGTATGCACATGTGTGGGAGCGGTGAAAATGGCATCACCCAGCTCCCCAGTCTCTAGTATCAGAACTCTGTTCTCCCCAATCAGCAATCGTTTACCTGTCCTTTTTCTTCAGCTTTCATCCACTCCCCACTTTTTCACTCTCCGTGACCAGGCCCCAGATAGTACCTCTCTCCCAAGTTTTGTCTCAGATGTGGCTGTTTTTCCTGGCCCCCCACTTCTGAGGGACTGCGGCTTTGACCAGCTCTGCCCCTCTGAGGAAGGTCTCAGCAAGCAATGGCTGAATGCCGACTGCACCCAGGAAAGTTCGCGAGACTGTGCTGCTGTCGGTGCCCAGTGATTGCGGCTGGGTGCCAGCCTGCCCTGAAAAATTTCGCAAGATAGTGTAGCAGCAGCGTTTCAGGGATTATGGAAAATCACAACACACATCTGGCACCAGGCTTCACCCTTAATGACCTTCCAGCACCAGCGAATGTGGCCATTCTCTGGGGTCTGCTGGGCCCAGGTGGCCTCAACAGTCTCTACCAAATGTCCTTCCAGCAGTGGAACTGCTTTTCCCCATGTGGCCCGAGAACCTCCCAGACCCCACTCTGCTCCTGGGGATTCACCCTTCCCTTCAGAGCACTGCCAGGTATGGAGCTGCATAGTTGCAGACTCTGAGCTCCCCCTGTTTACAGTCTAAATGGAATTTAAACCCTCTCCTTTCTCCTTTCTCCTTTCTCCCCTTTTAGTTCAGTCCCTGCGGCTGTTTCCAATTTTCCACTTTCTCTCCAGCTACTTTTGGGGAGGGGTGCTTTTCCCATATTCTCCTCCCCCCCTCCCTGCCTCCATCCTCTCTCTGCCTGCAAAAGCATACTCTGTGCCCTCCATGGCTTCTCTCTTCCCAAGTTCAGCTCTACATGCCATGTACCTGCTGAAATCTGTGGTTCAGGTTGTGCAGATTGTTGTGTTAATCCTCAGATCAGTGTTCTGGGTGTGCAGGATGGTGTAGTGTTGGTCTGGCTGTATTTCATGGACGCGAGACACATAAAAAACTTCCATGCTGTTCTGCCTCTTGGCTCCCTCCGTTCTTATCACCTCTAACTCTTGAAATCCCACCCACGTCTTAAGGCTCATTCCAACTACTCTCTTCTATAATGCATCCATATGTATTCAGATGGATACAGGGATATAAGGCCCTTACTGAGTTTTTTGATGACTCCTTAGATTTTGCCCTAGAGACAATGCCTCCTATGCCTCACTTGCCTCCCTCTGGTGTGCCAGTGTAACCACATATCTAGTAGACAATGCTGGTCTAGAGAAACTCACACATCTCTCTACTCAAGAGGACATGTACAATAATGCTTGTGGTTGCATTGTTTGCCATTGCAAATTTAGAAATAACCTCTATGTTTATCAACAAGATAATCAATTCGTCTCCATGCAATGAAATTCTCGTTTATACAGAGTTAAGATAAATAAATTTGTGCTACATACATAAGTAAGGAGAAAGCTTCAATACATTCAGAGTATCTTAAGCAAAAATACAGGTTGTAGAATATTATATAATGTGTGGTACCAATCATTGAATGTTTTAAAAACTCCACAGAAAAATAACAAATGTTGTTTATGATATACATATACAGTAAAAGTATAAAAACACAGGTGTGATACAAACAAATCTCAGAATAACTGTTGTCTCTGGGAATGGAAGGAGGGAAATGAGATTAGGAAAAGTTATATTAGAGACTTTAACTGTATGATTAATTTGTTTTAAATGAAAGATTGGGAGCAAAATGGCGACTTGCTAGTATTTGTTTTCTGCCAGTGGGCACATAGATCTATCTTGTGTTATTATTCCCCATAGTTTTCTCTGTGTTAAAAATAGATCACCACAACAAGTAAATGAGAAAAATACATTGTGTGAGACAGGTTTTTTTTGAGACAGTTTTTAAAAAGACTAAGTTTCATAGACTTGCTGCAGCTGTTGCAATTGAGCAAAAGTACAGGGAAGGTTCTATTCCCTCCATGAGCTGGAAAGACAACCTGGTATAGTGGTAAATGCTAAAGCTTTGGAGAGGTATAAAATCCTAACTTGGTTGCTTGTTAGCTCAAGTGATGTCATTAAATTTTTGTTTTCATGTCTGTGAAATAAGGATCACTGTATTTGTCTTATGGCGTTCTTCTAAAGGTCAAAGTGACAACTTTCAAGTGATTGGCACAGCTGACATTCTATAAACTGCAGACTTATGTACATTAGTGCAGATTTTCCTTCTCTTCCTTTATACCTCAGACCTTCTGTGTACCTTCTGCTTTTGTCCTTACTTCAAAGCCAAGGAAAGAGGAGTATCTGCTTAAATGAGAATAAACCACAAGCGCACCTGACTGTGTCCCTGAGAAAAGCAAATAGCTCCTGACACAATCAATATATATATTCCAGCAGAATGAAATTGAATTGAAACTTTACTGTATAACGGCACCAACACTTGCCCAACTGATCTCACTGAGAAGCTATGAACACTAATTCTATGATGAGAAAGAAAGCCTTCTCTGAACTCTAGTGGGTTCTTGCTTCTTCTGTCGTAGTCAGGATGGGGGACTTTTCCTCACTTTGGCCGGTTTGACGTGCAAAACACATTGCCACAGGGGCCTCTGAAACCAAGAGCTGGAACTGCAGAGATATCGGATATTTGTTATCAGAATGATCTTAAACCATTTGCCAACGAATAACAGGTAGCTGTCAGAATTGAAAATGATCTTCAGTATGGTTGTCTCAAGTGTTCCCCACAGATATGGAAAATGAGGTAAGATATTCCTAAGGTGTACAGAATTCTGTTTATTGGGGTGCTCCAAGGACAGATAAAATACCAGAGTTCCTTTCTTCCTTTGTTGGTCAGTCCACCCAAACATTTATCCACCTGGACATTGACCCTTCTGTCCAGTCAAATGGGAAAGCAAACCATAAAAGAGAACCTCCTATGTGTCAAGGAGTATGTCAGAAATATTTTGTATACAGTATTCCATGTAACTAGATTATTATGTGCTAGGTGCTATACTTAAATGTATTAAGATGAATATGGCTTATTTCTGAACCAGAAGTGTGCTAGGGTAACTGGGGCAATATTATAAGTACACAAATAACTAATACAAGTCACAACACACAAAAATACAATGCTCAAAGAAAATGCTACAGGAATCAGAGGAAGACATGTCAGACAGGGGCCAGCATTGGGAAACAAAAAGGGAGACTTTGAACTGATTAGGAGTGATCACACAAACCTGTGCACAGGATGGGGTGAAGAACATACCAGATGGAGGAAGATGGTGAATAAAAGCATGAAAGAGGGAAAGAATTATAAAATCTGAACTGATGGTATCAGACTCATGTGCTCATCCCTTTTATGGAATGACTTCATTGTGGTCCAGAGAGGATCCTTCTATCTTCAGTATCCAATCAACCCCAAACAGTGGGTCTCCTACACGTAGACACTTCTAGCTTTGATCATATGAAATAACATGCCTAGAACAGAGCTAAAACTGTTCATGTTGTGAATTTATTCCTTTCTTACAGTTTGATATTAGAGCCCCTACTTTTTCTCCTTGGGTAGAGACTTGGGAGCACATAAAAGTTCTTGGAGCCTGGAGAGACTAGGCAACTTGGAGATGGCATATTTATAGCCATTTTTAGAGCAAGAAGACGTAGAGTCAAACATGACAGAGCCATTAGGATGTCACTTCTCTCTCACAGCTTCCATGATCTGTTCCCTCACTGTCCTCCAGTCACTGGGAGAATGTGTCCCCTTTCCTCTGTCACCACAAAGACATTGATGAATCAGCATCCCCCATGATCTTTATCATCAGACTCTTTTTCTCTATTGGTTTTTCCTTCCCCAAATAAAAACATGATCAGACCTCTCCCCTTAAAGTATAAAAACCATCAAACTCTTTCTTGATGCTAAATCCTTGCTATTTTTGTCACTCACCCATCCATTCTTTATAGTCAAGTTCTTGAAAGAGTACATCTACATCGGTCTTTTCCATTTTCTCTTGTGCAAATCACTATTGAGCCTGCTGTGTCTTGGGTTCCATCCCATCCTTCCCCTGAAATGGCTCTCATAGTGTTCATTATCTGTTTCTGCGTGACAAATAATTTCAATATGTAGCAGTTTATAACAACAAATATTTGCCATCTTACAGGAACCAGGAATTAGAAAGTGGCTTAGCTGGGTGGTTCTGGCTCAGGATTTCTCACAAGGTTGCGATAAAGCTTCCAGGAGAGCTACAATCAACCAGAGTTCAACTGAGACTGGAGGAGACTTCCACATTCCCTCACATGGTTGTTGGCAGCCCTTGGTTCTTACTGGCTGCTGTTCAGAGGCTTCAGTTTTCACCATGTAAGTATTCTCCATGGGGGTTCTGACAACATGGAAGCTTGCTTCTCCTAGAGCAAGAGACCAGAGAGAGAGACAAAGAGAATGCACTTAAGAAGGTGCCACAGTCCTCTATAACCCAAACTTAGAAGTGATACACCATCTCCTCCACATGTTATCTGTCAAACAAACCAACCCTGGCATGATGTGAGAGGGACCGCATAGGGCTGGGTCAGTGGGGTTGATCTTTCAGGCTATCCACCATGCTCACTAAGGTCACCACTGAGGACCTCCTAATGGCCAAATCCAGCAGACACTTTTCTGTCCTTGCCAGGTGTTATGGGCTGCATGTTTGTGTCCATCCCTCCCATTTCATGTGTTGAAGCCCTAATGCCCACAGTGATGGTATTAAGAGGTGGGTCCTTTGTGAGGTGATTAGGTCACGAAGGTGGAACCCTTATGATGGGATAAGAAGAGACCTGAGAGAACTTACTTCCTCTCTCCCTCTCCCTCCAGCACATGAAGACATAACCAGGAAGAGGGTCCTTACCAGGAACTGAATTGGCTGACCTTAATCTTAGGACTTCCTAGTCTTCAGAACTGTGAGAAATACATTTCTGTTGTTTAAATCACCTGACTATGGTAGTTTTGTTACAGCAGCCCAAATTGACTAAGATACCAAGTAAAAGGTTTGGCTTTGGTGTTAACACTTCACTCCACCTGACCCCTCCCTCCTTAACTTCCTCTTTTCTCTAGGTGTTTAGGATTTCTTCCCTCTTGCTTTTCCTCCTACTTCTTGGTCTGCTAATCCCTAGTCTTCACTCTTCCCTTCAGTTTGCCTCCTAAGTATGGGTATACTCCCAAGGAGAATGCCCTCGGGTCCCTGATTGCCCTTTGCCAAAATTGGTGGCTCCAAGCTGAACTCATTTTCCCCTTTCCACACCTTGTCATCCTGTGGTCACCTTGTCAGTGACTGTTCTTGAACCTCACGTGCTTCCCAACATCAAGGGTCTCAGCAATGTCAGAATGATTGGCTTAATTGAAGTTTGCAAACTATGGAGCCCCAGGAATATTTTGTTTGTTTAAACTAAATTGTGTCTACAAAAAATGAAAAAACTAAAAAAAAACCCCAGGTTTTCATATACTCTTGAAATCTGAATTTTTACATAGCAACATGAAGTGGAAGCCGAGTGGCAGCTACCCCACTTATTCTAAGCATGTATCATCCAATCTGCTGCAAAGTTTGCCATGGTCCCCACTGCTGCCTACTGATCTCTAAGAAGGTCCCTGGATGGCTGTGCTTTTTATATTTTATTATTATTTTTTTTATTACCTGCACAGACCTTGTAGTGAAGTGTGTTATAGATTTTTCTGGAAACATGCTGGTATTTCTTTTTAAAAAAAGTTGCAAAATTATTCATTTCCTTCTGCAAAAATATAGATACTATCGCAATAGTGTAGGAAATGTGGGCTTTACATTCTCCACCTCAACCTCTAAATAAAGGAAATGAAGTCAAATTCCCTATAAGTGAAGACTGGTTCCTTTTAGTATCTGTGGTAGCTCATTTTTGCCTTTGCTGTTGTTTATTATAAACATGGCAAATAAGCTGCCTGATTTGCTTGTATGTATACAGCATTTAGAAAGAGAATTTAGAGCGTTTTTGGTCCAAGGGTTATGGAAAGACCGACCTGACCTCAATGATCAAGTCACTTAAGTTAGCTTGGTGATTTTTGCTCTCTCAGCCAGACACATTTATTTCAGTTGGATGGGTTATTTCTGCTTAAATCTCTCCAGGTCATCAGTTTTGATAGGAGGTAGGTGTCACTTTTCTACACCACAGAATTATTCCAGTCGGGTGGAGTCGAGTCCCTGGGAAGCTGGGTGATCACCCACCTTTCTTGCAGATTCAGCTCCTTCCTGAGCTGCCTCGAGGTAAGGGATGGTACCAAGCTTTGCAAACACAGGGTTTAGTCACCTTAGTTCCATGTAACCAGGATCCCAAGGGCCTACACATGAGCCTGAAAAACTGCTTCTTTATAAATGAAACAGAAAATTATGTTTTTGAAAATGCCACACAAAAATTTACTATATTTTTAAATCAGAGATGAATAATATGTAAGGACAATTATAAACAAGGAAAACCACTCTGAAATGATAGATGGTTTGTTCAGTCTTTTTCAGTTCCTTGATAACATTTTTCAGGTGTAATCAGGGTTCTGCTCTGCTAAAGTTAGGCCACAAATTACCTTGTCTGCCAGCAGTTTGCTGGATGGATTTACCACCATGTATTTCCACATATAAAGATCCCTAGGAACCTATTGTTTTCAGGGGTTTTCATTTCCTTACACAAGTTTAAGTACTGTTTCCCACTTTTCTTTCATAAAATGGGGGGCACATTTTAAAACTAGGTTACTTTTCAAAGGTCTGCGTATAATTTTTTTCTTTTTCACTATACGGCTATATTATATAAATAAAAACATGGTGTGAGTCAAACACATTCATATTTCAACACAATGGAGTTTCTCTGGAAGCCATGAAATTTAAGTATCCCATCGAATGAATTCAGTTCCACATTGAATTCCCTTCTTGGAGCCACCATGTTTCTGAGGTCTTATTACTTCTGGAAACAGAAGAAACTCGTCAGTCTTGCAGTATTTCACTCTGGGCAGGGAGAGGAGTAAAACCTGGTCTCTTCAAGTCAACTGAAGCCAAATAATTAAGTTAGCCCCAAATGGCACAACTCGCTGCCTTAACCTCAATGTTACTGCACATCATTAAAAGTAGGGTTCGAGAGTGTCAAAACAACTTGGCCATTTGCTTCAATTTCCATTTTACTTTGGCAGGATCTCCTTTTGCTGAATAAGGACAAAGGTGACTCTTGATTCAGGAAGAAAGTGGGATAAAAGCAGCAGAAAAAGCAGAAAGGGAAAGTAACTAGATATTGGGGTAAGGGAGAGGGAAAGGAAACATTTATTCAGAACTGCCTATGACCAGGCATTTTGTGTATTTTACCCTATTTAATGTCATAAAACCCTGATAAGTGGGTATTGTGTCCACACCATGAATGAAAGATATGAGACTTTGAGAGATTGGTGGGCTAACTCCCAAACCCATGTTCTTTCCATCACTACCTGAGGAATAAGAAAAAGTGAGAATAAACATGTTGGAAGGATTTTGATTCACTGTGGGGATTTGTTGGGAAATTGGTGCAAGGGATGTGTAGGGCTTGAGGAATTTGGATTGAGGACGACAGGCTGAGATGGTATTTTAAAAGGCTGAGAATCAAATACAAGTTCCAAAGAGGTCTGGCAAAGTTCCTAAAGGCCTAGGCTTATGTCTTGATGGTTTGGGAGTGTTTGGAAGGCTTTCATGGTTCCTTGATTTAGCCTGGTGATGGATTTAGCCTGGTGATTTAGTGAGTGACGGAGAAGACAGTACATTTTATCCATTGAGGAGAAGGAAGTGGACAGGTGCCAGACATGATCTGACTTATGTGTTAAGAGAATGACTCTGCTTGCTTTGTGGACAACAGACAATAAGGGCTCAAATATAGAACTAAGCCAACAGCAAGGGATTAGGGCAGGGGTCCAGGTAAGATAGGGTGGTGGCAAGAACCAGAGTGTTAGGGTGGAGAGAGTGAGGAGTGGTTGGATTTATATCATCTTTTAAAGTAGAGTTCATATCTGGCTAATGGGTTGGATATAAGGTGTGAGACAAAGATACAAAGTCAAGGATAATGACAAGGTGTTTATGTGGTCCTGGAAATTGAGTGAAACTGTGATGGGAAGACATCAATTCAAATATCAGAAGCATTTTTGAAAAGCTAAAAAGAGAATTAACTCCAGTGTGGTATATAATAACTTTGATATATCTGTTGGTCATTTAAGGGAAAATTTTGGGACAACAGTTGGATGTACAAGTCTGAAGATATTATATAGGAGTTAGATATTAGGGCTGGTGGCCTACATAGAAATATATAACATTTACTTTCTATTTTTATTTTATTTTATTTTATTTTATTTTATTTTATTTTATTCTATTTTATTTTATTTTTTGGTATTATATTATATTGGTATTATAATATTATTTAAAATTCATTATTTTATTTTATTTTATTTTATTTTATTTTATTTTAGTTTTTATTTATTTTAGAGAAAGAGAGCACAAGCAGGGGAGGGGCAGAGAAATATGGAGAGAGTCTTAAGCAGGCTCCACACTTGGCATGGAGCTCAATGTGAGGCTCGATCCCACAATCCTGGGGTCATGACCTGAGCTGAAATCAAGAGTCGGATTCTCAGCCAACTGAGCCACCCAGGCACCCCAGAAATGTATAGCATTTAAGTCCACGAGATTGGGCGAGATCTCTATGGTAGTGAGCGTGGAGAGAGAAGAGAAGACGTCCATGGATCAAGGGCCACTCTGGCCTTTGTTTTAAGAGTCACCACAAGGCCATCTTGGGGCCGTCTACAGCTCTCTCTTATACCCCACATCCAATGTAGCAAGAAAATCCCTCTTCTAACCATGCCCATAGTTATCATCCCCATCCCAGCTGCCGTGAACACTCCCCTTGATGGTGATAGTCCTTGTCTTCCTTCTTTGTGGCAGCCTAGGCTGACTAACACAGACGGTAGTGACTTCTTGCAGTACCTGATCTCTGGGTAACAGTCCTTCTCTTCCCTCTCCCCACTTCAGTAGTCTAGTCTTTTTAACACTTTTAAATAGTATCTCCTGTATTAAATCCCTTTGTGCTGAAAATACCTAAGGTGATTTCTGTTTTTCTGACTAAATCCTGACCGATATAATATTTGCTACCAAGGATGATAATGGCACATCACTCTCGGGATGATAATGGCCCATCAAACTGCATTTATTGATACAGGTGCAAATGCCAGTGAATTTGAAATTTCTATGGTATCTTAAGCAGCTGGTGTGGTTACTTTCAGTTCACTTGTTTAGTTGACTGAAGCCTGGACTCACCAGTGGCCTAATTCAATGAATCTGAGGTGCCATGACTTCCTTGGTGTAGTGGAAAAGAAGGAATCCAAAGACTTAGGGAGACAAAGGTCAGGGTAAATTTTTCGGGTATGACTCTCCTCATTCCACTAAGAGGACCCAAAGCACTGAAAAAAATGCACCGAGGAGTGAAACACCCTAATTTTGTCATGCTCTGTACAGTCTGTCTCTTGTTAACTGGGGATGAAGGTGATAGAGGCCGCCATTACCATGCACCCTCAGAGCGGCTGAGACCAAGCAGCAGCACTTAAGTGCCTGAGACAACATAGGCCCAGCTCCTGAAATGGTCAGTAGGGGTGGAAGAGCAATCTGAATGTGGTGACTCATTGTGGCTATTTGATCAGTGTCTTTGTGACTAGTAAATGGGCAGCCAACTAAAGTCATAAAGATGGTCAGAAACATTTGCTATCTGGACAATAGGCACTGAGCTTGTGTAGCCCCAGTGGCACTGTGTCCTCTCACCCTTAACCCATTCAGGCCAATTCATTGACTTGGAGCCTCTTGAATGAAGGAGAGACTGAGTCTCTTTGAAGAAGGAGCTGTGACAATACCACAATTACATAGTGTAAATATTCCTCCACAATTTCCCCCAAAGGACCTGCATCCATGTATCAAGATGATGGTGAATTGAGTAAAAAGAAATAACAATATCTTTAGGAGTTGTAGTCAGCGAATCAGAATTCATATTAATTCCTGGGGACCTGAAATGCAACCATAGTCTATGAGATTTGGGGCGCATGGAAGTTGGGTGATAAACGGACTATGGGTCTAAACCCATCTTACAGCAGGCCTAGTAAGTCTGAATTTCCCTCGAGTTATTTCCCAAGTTCCTGAATGCATGATTGGAATAGACCCACTGGGAACTAGCAAAATCACCACGTTGGCTTCCCGACTTATAGACTGAAGGCTGTTAAGATAGGAAGATCCAAACAGAAGCCGCTGGGACTTCCTCTCCCTACCAAGGCCTGAGTGAACTGCAGTAGTTAGTACTACTACCAGAGACTTGAAGGATGCAGGAACAGTGATTCCTTCTACATTCTCACTTACCTGGCCCATTGGCCTGGCTGGAAGGCAGCAGGGTCATGGAGAATGACTGTGCGTTTTTGCACACTTAATGGATGTGGTTCCAATTGCAGCAGCAATACAGCCGGAGTAGGTGCCATGGGAGACTGAGCCACCTGCTCATAAAACTTATTTATGTTTCAGAACCATTTCTACTCAATTTGGCATGCTGCGGTGCATGTCCAGTGCTATAAACTGGGATTCAGGTAATACCTAGCTCGTAATGAGCAATGGTGATTAAATTGTGCCTTGGGCTCCATGGCCAGGCATTCAGTCTCAGTCAGGGCTCAGGGGTAAGCCAGAAGCTGTTTCTCAAAGGAGAGTAGACATTTGAAGAGGAGGACATGGCCTTGCTCCCAAACCTGAGGCATCTGTATTGCTCCTGGGGTTTGCCAGAGAGACCACGCAGTATCTTTATCTACTACAGACACTGTGAGCGTCATGGGATCTTCTGGGTTCTAAGGCCCAGGTGGCTGGGCAGCTTTCACTAATTGGACTAATTGCAGAGGCTTTTCTTGCTCTCGGCCTAATTCAAGTCTGGCAATCCCGTGGGTTTGTCGGTAAATGAGTCAGAGTAATTGACGCACCTCAGTGTGGTATGTGTGTAGCATGATCTTACATTTCAATTTGCCCAGGCCAGTCCCAGTTGGTTTTAAAGATAAAATCTCAACCAACACTGAGTCCTTAATGTTTTATTCTCCTGGACAGTCACTTTCACTCTTATATAAATCTCCACCATTTTATTCTCTTGGAAAAATACTTTGACTCTTTTTTTTTCCTTCTAGTTTTATTGAGAAATAACTGACATACATCATTGTAGAAGTTTAAGGTGTCCAGCATGATGGTTTGATTTACATGAATAGTGGTCCCCCTTATCCATGGAGGATATGTTCTGAGACCTCCAGTGGATACTTGAAATTGGGGAGAGTACAGAACCCTATGTGGGCTATGCTGTTTCCTATACATATATGCCTATGATAAAGCTTAATTTACAAATTAGGCAAGTAAGAGATTATAATAATATTATTGTAGGGTAATAACAATAAAATTATAAAAATAGAACAATTATAATAATACTCTAGTAAAAGTCAGGTGAATGTGGTCCCTTTCTCTCTCAAAACATCTTATTGTACTGTATTCACCTTCTTGTGATAATGTGAGATGACAAAATGCCTATGT
This sequence comes from Prionailurus viverrinus, assembly GCF_022837055.1. NCBI lineage: Eukaryota > Metazoa > Chordata > Mammalia > Carnivora > Felidae > Prionailurus > Prionailurus viverrinus. The sequence goes on from NC_062563.1 coordinate 115,515,786, forward strand.
GATGAGATGAAAGGAGATGAATAACATAGGCCTTGTGACATAAGTTTAGGTTACTATTGACCTTCTCACGGTATGTCAGGAGGAGAATGATCTGCCTCTAGACCACGCAGTTGACCATGAGTCACTGAAACCACAGACAGCAGAACTGTGGATAAGGAGAGATTCTTTACTGAGTATTTACTCTGTCAGATGCTGAGGACATAAATAAGTCATAGCTTCTCTTGTCCAAGGGTATGGGTTAGTGGAAGAAACAGACACAGACAACTGCGGTCTAGAACAACACATATACTGATGTAGGTGTGTACTAAGCTCAGTGACACAGAGGCAGGTGCAAGGCACAGGAAAAGTTTCACAGACAGAGGCTGATAGAGCTGAGTGGTGAGGTGCTCTTTGGAAGACAAGAGTGAAAACTGCAGATAAGGGGGTGAGTACCCTGTCGTGAAATGATTACCACAGTGGGTTCAGCTAACATTCATCTTCTCATATAGATACACTAAAAATAAAAGAAAGGAAAAAAAGAAAAACAATTTTCTCCTTGTGATAAGAACTCTCAGGATTTATTCTCTTAACAACTTTTCCTATATGTCATACAGCAGTGTTAGCTGTAGTCATCATGTCGGCGTCCACATCCCCAGTGCTTATTCATCTTATGACCGGAAGTGTGTACCTTTTAGCAACCTTCCCCCAATTCCTCCTACCCTCACCCTCCACCTCAGAAGTCCAATCTCTTTTCCTATAAGTTTGGTTTTTTGTTTTTGTCTTTTTATTCCACACATAAGTGAGTTCATACTGTACTTGTCTTTCTCTGTCTGACTTGTTTCACTTAGCTCATCCATATTGTCACAAATGGTAGGATTTCTTCATTTTTTAAGTGTCTGAATACTATTCTATCATATGTATGTATTTATATACTATATATATATATATATATATATATATATATATATATATATCACAAATTCTTTATCCATCCATCAATGGACACTTAGTTTGTTTCTATGTCTTTGCTATTGTAAATAATGTTGCTGTGAACATGGTGTGGGGGTTCAGATATCTTTTCAAGTTAATGAAGGTAATGTTTTCACTTCTTTGGATGTATCTCCAGAAGTAGATTTGCTGGGGTCATATGATAGTTCTACTTTTTAATTTTCTGAACATCCTCCATACTGTTTTCCATGGTGGCTGTACCAATTTATAATTCCAGCAAAAGTGCACAAGGATTCCCCTTTCTTCACATCCACATCAGCATTTGTTATCTCTTGTCTCTCTGATGATGGCCATTCTAACGGGCATGAAGTAACATCTCATGTGGTTTTAATTTGCATTTCCCTGATGACTAGTGATGTTGAGCATCCTTTCATGTACCTGTTGGCCATTCATATCTTTTCTTGGCCCATTTTTAAATTGGGTTATTATTTTTTTTCCTATTGAGTTGAAGAGTTCTTTATATATTTTGGATATAAACCCCTTATCAGATGTATGATTTACAAATATGTTTTCTCATTCCATAGGTTATCTTTTCACTTTGTCAATGGTTTCTTTTGCCGTACAGAAATTTTTAGTTCAATGAAGTCTCTCTTGTTTATTTTTTTGTTTTGTTGCTTGTGCTTTAAGTGTCATATCCAAAAAATCCTTACCAAGATCCATGTCAAGGAGCTTGATTCCTATGTTTTCTTCTAGGAGTTTCTCATGGCTTCAGGTCTTATATTTAAGTCTTTAATCCATTTTGACTTAACTTTTGTGAGTGATATAAGAGATGAGTCCAGTTTCATTCCTTTACATGTGAATATTAAATTATCCCAGCACTATTTCTTGAAGAAACTTTTTCTCCATTGAGTATTCTTGGCTCCCTTGTCAAATATTAATTGACTGCATAGGCTTGGGTTTCTTTCTGGGCTCTCATTTTTCTTCCATTGGTCTATTTGTCTATTTTTATGCCAGTACTATGCTGGTTTTGCTGACTATAGCTTTATAATATAGCTTGAAATCAAGCAATGTGATTCCTCCTGAATTTTTCTTTTTCTTAGGATTTCTTGGCTACTCAGGTTCTTTCATGATTTCATATAAATTTTAGGAGTGTCTTTTTCTACTTCTGTAGAAATGCCATTGGAATCTTGATAGGGATTACATTGAATCCAGAAATGGTTTTGGTAGCATTGGCATTTTAGCAATATTGATTTTTTTATTTTTAAGTTTAAAAAAATTTTTATTTATTTTTGAGAGTGATAGGGATAGATTGAGAAAGCAGGGGAGGGGCAGAGAGAGGGAGCAGAGAATCCCAAGCAGGCTCTGCCCTGTGAGCACAGAGCCAGAAGCAGGGCCCAAACTCATGAACCATGAAATCATGACCTGGGCCCAAACCAAGAGTCAGATGCTTAACCAACTGAGCCACCTAAGTGCCCCTAACAATATTGGTCCTTTTAATCCATGAACATGGAACACCTTTCCATTTATCAATGTCTTATAATTTTCAGAGTAGAAATCTTTCATCACTTTAAATTTAATCCTAAGTATTTTATTATTTTGATGCTATTGTAAGTGGAATTGATTTCTTTATTTCTTTTTCAGAAAGTATGTTGTTACTTATTTTTATACATTAATTTTGTATCCTGAAAACTTACTGAATTAATTAATTAGATATAACAGTATTTTTTATTGTCTTTAGGATTTTCTATGTAAAAAATAAATCATGTCATCTAAAATAGAGACAGTTTTGCTTCTCTTTCCAATTATGATACTTGAAATTATTTTTAATGCATGATTACTCCAGCTATACTTTTAGTACTATGTTGAATAGGAGTGGTGAGAGTGGGCACCTTCCTGGTCTTAGAGAAAGTTTTCAACCTTTCACCATTGAGTATGATGTTAAATATGGGCTTATCATAAATGGCCTTTATTATGTTGATATATGTTCCATCTATGCCTAATTGGTTAAGAGTTTTTATCTTTAATAGATGTTGACTTTTGACTTTGACTCATTTATAGAGTTATAACATATTACTCCCTTGGACTAATGCTGTGATCACTTATAGATCTTTAATATTTACTGGGGAAATATGTCCTCTTTTGTATATATGCTATCAACACCTGTTTCAAATAGCCTATTTAGAAAGTATCTAATTTTATGAAGGCAAAGTCTAATCGCACCATTGTGCTGAGTATCATGAGGTCCGATCTCCCCTTCCAGGGCCTCTTCCCTTGATGACTTCAAGGAAATTCTCAGAGGATTTTGGATTATATTTATAAAGGAAAGAAACACTGATGTGTTGAGGGTGTGGTAGCCAATGCCTTAAGCTCTTAACCATCTGCCTGTCTGCAGAGAAGGTTTTGCAAATAAGTCTTTTTTTTTTTAATTCCAAGTCTAGGGTTTTATATTTCCACATCAGTCTCCACCTGCCATTTCTATGCAGATGCTTTTCCAAGCTTACAGCATGGAAAGTCTTGATTTAAAGACGTAAATGTAAGGATCCAACTTACCAGCATTTTTATTAAGGTCACACAATGGGAGCATACACTGGCCCCCACTCTATTGTCATTTTCCCCACAGATAGAATGAAGGATGTAGATATGGATGCCAGACAAGGGTTACAATTAAAGGAGAGAAGGAAGCTGGGAGTGGTGGGAATGTGTAAGAAGGGAAAGTGACGGAGAAAGGGTAGGGAGAAAAAGCTCCTGAGACTAACCCATCCTGATCCTTTTCCACCTGCAGAGTCAGGCATTCAAGGGGAAAATGATTCGTTTGAAAGATAACACACCACTTCCATCTGTCAGGAAACCAGACCCAGACTAGGTGATGTGGGCCTGTTCTACTTGCTGTCCTTCCATGGGAAAGTGATTGTTCCATCTGTGTGAAACCTAATCTTGCCAGCTCTTGTTCTCACTTTCCTACCATGGACCATTGGCCTGCTGGGAAGCACCTGCTTAACCTGTGCCAGTGTCTTACCTATCCATTCAGTTACTCTGTGGTTTTCACTCTGTCTTCCTCTCCTCCTCTGGTTCCACTCAGGGCTGTGTGAAGAAGCATACCCATGGCTTCTGACATCTTCTGAGCTGTTTCTCTCTATCTCTGCCAAACCCAGAATTCTGGGGGCCAAAGCTGAGTTGTATTCTTCCTATTAACTGAAGCCAGCACCACACTGAGCCATATCAGTGCCAGGGGCCAAAAGAAAAATGTATACCCCTATAAACATGTTTTTACCTACCTTTTAATGTTTTCTTCCAGAACATTAAAGAAGTTGAAGGAATATTGAAAAATTGATAAGCAAGTTCATTAAAACTCACATTATTTTAAGTTTAAATATTTTATTTATATACCCTGAAAGAATTTGTTATAGTTTTACTTTCTTTTCTTTGATGGAAGCAAAGTCATCAATAGTCTTTCCAAAATCTACTTCTGGAAAAAACTAACCATTAAAACTATGCCTCAACATGGCACTCTGGGATCCTGTCTTTATTTAAAATTTTCATATTTTGTTCATCATTTGACATTAATTTTGATTTTGAAAGATATTGCTCTACAATAGTTGTTATGTTAATTATTGAGTGGGTTTTTTGCACCCTGTTAAACATGAGCAAGCGGAGAACCCCATTTGCCTTACCCCAATCCTGGCACTGACAATGCTACACCGTGTTCTGGGTTGGAGAGGGCAGAAGGTGTATCTGGCACTATTGGCCGATGCCTGGATGGATTACTGGAACAGGCTGATTAAACATGTGCTCAGGGAACACACAAAATAGACACACCAAAACCAAAACTGAAACAAAACAGACAAGATCCCAACTGCAATAAGCTTTTCCTTTTTAACATTTGTTCCCTTTGCTTTCTCCCCTCCCCACATACATTATTATTTTTCTGAACCATTTTAGAGTATGTTGTTCATATCATGTGTTTCTACTCTTAAATACTTCAGTGTGAAATTCCTAAGAACAAGGACATTCTCTTCTCTTACATTATCACAGTACAATGATTCAAATCAGGACATGTAACATTGATTTAATCCACAGTCTATATTCATTTGTGCCAGTTGTCTCCGATAATGTCAATTATGGTTATTTTTCCCCCAACCCAGGATACAATCTAGGATCAAAGGTTGCATGTAGTTCTCATGCCTCCTTAGATTCCTTTAGCCTTTCTTTGTCTTTCATGACCTTGGCATTACTGAAAGATACAGATCAGCTGTTTCGAAGGACATCTCTCAGTTTGAGTTTGTCTGATGTGTCCTTATGGTTATAGTCAGATGATGCATTTCTGATGAACACCACCAAAATGATGCTGTGTCCTTCTTGGTACATCACATCAGGAAGCACAGGATGCTGGTTTGTCCGTTATCACTGATGTTTGATTTGATCATGGGGTTATGGCGGTGTCTGTCAGGTTTCTCTGTTGTAAAGTTGTTCCTTTTTTTTTTCTTTGTAATTAGTAAATAATTACTGAAACCTTATATGTGCTATGCTGTTTCCTATACATATATGCCTATGATAAAACTTAATTTACAAATTAGGCAAGTAAGAGATTATAATAATATTGTAGAGTAATAACAAAAAAATAATACAAAATAGAACAATTATAATAACATACTCTAATAAAAGTTAGGTGAATGTGGTCCCTTTTTCTCTCAAAACATCTTATTGTACTGTATTCACCTTCTTCTTGTGATGACGTGAGATGATAAAATCCCTATGTGATGAGATGGAAGGAGATGAATGATGTAGACCTCGTGACATAGACTTAGGTTACTCTTGACCTTCTCACGGTATGTCAGGAGGAAGATGATCTGCCTCTAGACCATGCAGTTGACCATAAGTAACTGAAACCACAGAGAGCAGAACGGCGGATAAGGGGGGTACTCCTGTACTGAGTATTTACTCTGCCATGAGTACATACAAATTCTTTGTAAGTAATTACATGAGACCATGTAAATATCTTGCTCCTCTTCACACATTCACCAGCAGCTCTAGCATTCATAGAAATAAATGTTTTCAAGATTCAACAAGCATGCACAAACTTAGCACTTTGAAAAGGACAAGGAAGGGCAGGGACAGCTGTGCCAGTTTTTCAGGACTTGAGGACCTAAGTGTTTGTCTGGCCTGGCCATACCTGCAAACCAAGAGGTCACTGCTACCAAGTAGAGCTGAAATCCTCCTGGTGCAGAAGCTATTTTCTTTCTGGCTCTATACATTCTGCCTGCCAATCAGGTAGAAAGTTTACCATAAACAGGTGAAGAGCTACAGGGAGCAGCGAGGGGAGCTCGAATGACTCAATAAGAAAACTCTTGGAAACTACCCTGTGGGATTTCAATTCTACAGCCAAAAAGAATAGAATTTCTCTTTCTAATTCCTGGACTTGGTTGTTGGCACCATACCTCTTCTTTTTGAAGCCAATCCCGTGTGTTATCAAGTTGTAAATATTAGCACTTCTTCTGGCATCTTAACCTTGCCTTAGGGACAGGAGTGAGGGCTCTCAAACAGTGGCTCTTAAAAGTCCATGTTTGATGGGAAAATGTAACTGGGCTTTCAAGAGCAGGTTGTGAAATGTTGGCACAGAGAAAAGACATGGAGATGATAGCAGGCAAGGGGAAAATTGCAATGTGAACATGGATTGCAACTGCTTAGGCAATCTGCCAGCAGGAGACTCACCCAGGACTTTACCCTAATTTCTGTCTAACCCTCACTATCTTTAGAAGAGTGTGCAACATCTAAGCAAAGGTCAGTTCTTATCAGGAAAAGTATGCTTAATATGAATAATTATTATATCAGGATTTTTACTGAAAGGACTATATTTAGCAAAACAACTCAATGTGCAATTTTTTGACTTGAAAGAATAGCCCTTGGAGAATTTCCTGGATTGGCTGGCATCAGTCAAAGAAGACTAAACCATTCTGCACAAATAATGAAAGCAGAATTTTGAGTGTCCAAGGACAACCTAACAAAGGACAAGGTGAGGACAGCCCCCATCTCCTCCATCCTCCTCCTTCTACCAAAGACACAAGGAATAATCTAGACAAAAGACTGAAGGTGTGTTGGGGAGAGGACCTAGAAAGATGGACACAAGTTGAGAAGGGGAAGCAGGTGAAAGCTGTGTGTCCTATCTTGGGGAGTTTGTGGGGGCTCTCAGCTCCATGCTAATGTCCCAAGATCTTCAATGAAATCTTCTTCTTCACAACTGTCTGTATGGTGGTGCTTGGGAGAAACAAGGGAAAGGGACTGAGCTCCAGGTTTGGGTGGCTGCAAGGTGGAGAAGAAAAAAGCTTCAGGAGGGAAGATGTCACAGAGAGCAAGACTTCAGTGAAGGAAGGAGCTAGATCAAGAGAAGACCAGGAGAAATAAAGCCTCTGAGGAGTCCCAGCAATAGTGGTGGAAGAAGAGTGCCAAGGGCTCTTCTATGCAGGATCAAGTTCAACCTACATTTACTTAAATCCCAAAGGACAGGCAAGCTGGATGGGCCGGACAGCATGGGGCACCCAGGATCAGGGTAATCTGGAGCTGCAAAGTTTGGCTTAAAGAAAAGGAGAGACAAGAAGGACAAGACGACTGATTAGAGTCTTGTATCCTGCACTTGGAACAGATACTTCAACTTCTTAATATGCCTTTTGTTCTCTTGGAAAGTGCTAATTTAACTTTCCAGAAACTAGAAGGACATCTTTGTTTCCCCCCAGTGTTTCTTAGTCTCTTTCCTTCCCACACTGTATTGTCTGACTGGCCAATGTTGTTTCCTGCCATGCCTTGAAAGCAGCCTCATGCTTTCTTCCCCCACGACAGGAGGTCGTGCCAGTTCATGCTTCTCTGACTTTAAAAAGCACATGGTAGCTCCTCTTTGTTCTTTAAGGTCTTAAAAGATGGAGAGCAGTATAAAGGTCTTTGATGGAGAGCAATAAAATTCCATCCCACTAAAGAAGCTAATTGCAGGGTTTTAAATATTGATGAAAGGCTCTTTCCCCTAAAGGGGAGATTATCTTCTTCCAACTAGAAAAAAAAGCCTGAATCCTCAAGGTGAAGTCACTCAGCTTGTGCCACCTGGCACCCACATGAGGTTTCTGAGGGCTCTCAGAAAGGGGTTGAAGCCATGCAGAACAAGCCACTTTTTATTGTGGAAGAGGACAAAGTGGAGCAGGGGAGTAGGAATAGTCAGACAGCTACATGTGCTCTCTGGAAGGTTCTATGTGGCTGGCAAAGGCTTCCCCTGAAAGATGGACAGAGTGCCTGTGAGAGATGTTGTCAGCCGGCTATCTAAAGGTTTTAAGAGCCTTGGTCAGAGCCACAAATCCTCATTCATCAGGAAGGATTTTGTGGTTGAAAGGAAAGGTTTGGACTAAGGTTTTTTTTTTATTTTCTTTTTATTTTTTAAAATTTACATCCAAATTAGTTAGCATATCATGCAACAGTGATTTCAGGAGGAGATTCCTTAATGCCCCTTACCCATTTAGCCCATCCCACCTCCCACAAACTCTCCAGTAACCCTCTGTTTCATCTCCATATTTATGAGTCTCTTATGTTTTGTCCCCCCTCCCTGTTTTTATATTATTTTTGTTTCCCTGCCCTTATCTTCATCTGTTTTGTCTCTTAAAGTCCTGATATGAGTGAAGTCATATGATTTTTGTCTTTCTCTGACTGACTAATTTCACTTAGCATAATACCCTCCAGTTCCATCCACATAGTTGCAAAGGGCAAGATTTCATTCTTTTTGATTGCCGATTAATGCTCCATTGTATATATGTACCACATTCTCTTTATCCATTCATCCATAGATGGGCATTTGGGCTCTTTCCATACTTTGGCCATTGTTGATAGCGCTGCTATAAACATGAGGGTGCATGTGTCCCTTCAAAACAGCACACCTGTATCCCGTGGATAAATGCCTAGTAGTGCAATTGCTGGGTCATAGGGTAGTTCTATTTTTAGTTTTTTGAGGAACCTCCATCCTGTTTTCCAGAGTGGCTGCACCAGCTTGCATTGCCACCAACAATGCAAAAGAGATCCTCTTTCTCCACATCCTCGCCAACATCTGTTGTTGCCTAAGTTGTTAATGTTAGCCATTCTGACAGGTGTCAGGTGACATCTCATTGTGGTTTTGATTTGTATTTCCCTGATGATGAATGATGTGGAGCATGTTTTCATGTGTCAGTTGACCATCTGGATGTCTTCCTTGCAGAAGTGTTTATTCATGTCTTTTGCCCATTTCTTCACTGGATTATTTGTGTTTTGGGTGTTGAGTTTGATAAGTTCTTTATAGATTTCGGATACTAACCCTTTATCCGATATGTCATTTGCAAATATCTTCTCCCATTCTGTCGGTTGCCTTTTAGTTTTGCTGATTGTTTCCTTTGCTGTGCAGAAGCTTTTTATTTTGATGAGGTCCCAGTAGTTCATTTTTGCTTTTGTTTCCCTTGCCTCTGGAGACGTGTTGAGTAAGAAGTTGCTGCGGCCAAGATCGAAGAGGTTTTTGCCTGCTTTCTCCTCGAGGATTCTGATGGTTTCCTGTCTTACATTGAGGTCTTTCATCCATTTTGAGTTTACTCTTGTGTATGGTGTAAGAAAGTGGTCCAGGTTCATTCTGCCTGTCGCTATCCAGTTTTCCCAGCACTACTTGCTGAAGAGACTGTCTTGATTCCATTGGATATTCTTTCCTGCTTTGTCAAAGATTAGTTGGCCATATGTTTGTGGGACCATTTCTGGGTTCTCTATTCTGTTCCATTGATCTGAATGTCTGTTTTTGTTCCAGTACCATACTGTCTTGATGATTACAACTTTGTAGTATAGCTTGAAGTCCGGGATTGTGATGCCTCCAGCTTTGGTTTTCTTTTTCAAGATTGCTTTGGCTATTCGGGGTCTTTTCTGGTTCCATGCAAATTTTAGGATTATTTGTTCTAGCTCTGTGAAGAATGCTGGTGTTACTTTGATAGGGATTGCATTGAATGTGTAGATTGCTTTGGGTGGTACTGACATTTTAACAATATTTGTTCTTCCTATCCAGGATCATGGAATCTTTTTCTATTTTTTTGTGTCTTCTTCAATTTCTTTCATAAGCTTTTGATAGTTTTCAGTGTATAGATTTTTCACCTGTTTTGTTAGATTTATTCCTGGGTTTTTTTTTTTTATGGTTTTTGGTGCAACTGTAAATGGGATCGATTCCTTGATTTCTGTTTCTTTTGCTTCATTGTTGGTGTATAGGAATGCAACCGATTTCTGTGGGTTGATTTTATATCCTGCAACTTTGCTGAATTCATGAATTAGTTCTAGCAGTTTTTGGTGGAATCTTTTGGGTTTTCCATGTAGAGTATTATGTCATCTTGGAAGAGTGAAAGTTTGACCTCCTCCTGGCCAATTTGGGTGCCTTTTATTTCTTTGTGTTGTCTGATTGCAGAGACTAAGACTTTCAATACTGTGTTGAATACCAGTGGTGAGAGTGGACATCCCTGTCTTGTTCCTAACCTTAGGGGGAAAGCTCTCAGTTTTTCCCCATTGAGGATGATATTAGCATTGGGTCGTTCATATATGGCTTTTATGATCTCGAGGTATGCTCCTTCTATGCCTACTTTCTTGAGGGTTTTTATCAAGAAAGGATGCTGTATTTTGTCAAATGCTTTCTGTGCATCTATTGAGAGGATCATATGGTTCTTGTCCTTTCTTTTATTGATGTGATGAATCACATTAATTGTTTTGCAGATAATCAACCAGCCCTGAATCCCAGGTATAAATCCCGCTTGGTTGTGGTGAGTAATTTTTTTTAATGTATTGTTGGATCTGGTTGGCTAATATCTTGTTGAGGATTTTTGCATCCATGTTCATCAGGGAAATAGATCTATAGTTCTCCTTTTTAGTGGGGTCTCTGTATGGTTTTGGGATCAAGGTAATAATGCTGGCTTCATAGAAAGAGGAAGGTTTCCTTCCATTTCTATTTTTTGGAACAGTTTCAAGAGAATAGGTGTTAACTCTTCCTTCAATGTTTGGTAGAATTCCCCAGGAAAGCCATCTGGCCCTGGACTCTTGTTTTTTGGCAGATTTTTGATGACTAATTCAATTTCCTTACTGGATATGGGTCTGTTCAAAGTTTCTATTTCTTCCTGTTTCAGTTTTGGTCATGTATGTGTTTCTAGGAATTTGTCCATTTCTTCCATATTGCCCATTTTATTGGCATATAATTGCTCATAATATTCTCTTATTATTGTTTTTATTTCTGTTGTGTTGGTTGTGATCTTTCATCTTTCATTCTTGATTTTATTTATTCGGGTCCTTTCCTTTTTCTTCTTGATCAAACTGGCTAGTGGTTTATCAATTTTGTTAATTCTTTCAAAGAACCATCTTTTGGTTTCATTGTTCTGTTCTACTGGTTTTTTTTTTTTTTGGTTTTGATAGCATTAATTTCTGCTCTCATTTTTATTAGTTCCTGTCTTCTGCTGGTTTTGGTTTTTATTTGCTGTTCTTTTTCCAGCTCCTTAAGTCATAAGGTTAGGTTGTGTATCTGAGATATTTCTTCCTTCTTTAGGAAGGCCTGGATTGCTATATACTTTCCTCTTATGACCACCTTTGCTGCCTCCCAGAGGTTTTGGGTTGTAGTGTTATCATTTTCATTGGCTTCCATATAGTTTTTAATTTCCTCTTTCACTTCTTGGTTAGCCCATTCATTCTTTAGTAGGATGTTCTTCAGTCTCCAAGTACTTGTTACCTCTCCAAATTTTTTTCTTGTGGTTGATTTTGAGTTTCATAGCATTGTGGTCTGAAAATATGCACAGTATGCTCTCGATCTTTTGTGCATGCTGAGGGCTAATTTGAGTCCCTGTTTGTGGTCTATTCTGGAGAACGTTCCATGTGCACTGGAGAAGAATGTGTACTGTGCTGCTTTAGGATGCAATGTTCTGAATATATCTGTTAAGTCCATCTGGTCCATGTGTCATTCAAAGCCATTGTTTCCTTGTTGATTTTTTGGTTAGATGATCTGTCCATGGCTGTGAGTGGGGTGTTGAAGACTCCTACCATTATGGTATTACTATCGATGAGTTTCTTTATGTTTGTGATTAATTGATTTATATATTTGGTTGCTTCTGCCTTTGGAGCATAAATGTTTACAATTGCTAGGTCTTCTTGGTGGATAGACCCTTTGATTAGTATATAATGCCCTTCTGCATCTCTTGATACAATCTTTAAAGTCTAGATTTTCTGATGTAAGTATGGCTACTCTGGCTTTCTTTTGTTGACCATTAGCATGATAGATGGTTCTCCATCCCCTTACTTTGAATCTGAAGGTGTCTTTAGGTCTAAAGTGGATCTCTTGTAAACAGCTTATAGATGGATCTTGTTTCCTTATCCATTTTGTTACCCTATGTCTTTGATTGGAACATTGAGTCCATTGACGTTTAGAGTGAGTACTGAAAGATATGAATTTATTGCCATTATGTTGCTTGTAGAATTGGAGTTTTTGGTGGTGTTCTCTGGTCCTTTCTAATTTTTTGTTGCTTTGGTATATATATATATATATATATATATATATATATATATATTCATCTTTTCTCTCCTCAGAGAGTCCCCCTTAAAATTTCTTGCAGGGCTGGTCTAGTGGTCACAAACTCCTTTAATTTTTGTTTGTCTGGGAAACTTTTTATCTCTCCTTCTATTTTGAATGACAGCCTTGCTGGATAAAGAATTCTTGGCTGCATATTTTTCTGATTCAGCACATTGAATATATCCCACCACTCCTTTCTGGCCTGCCAAGTTTCTATGGATAGGTCTGCTGCAAACCTGATCTGTCTTCCCTTGTAAGTTAAGGACTTTTTTTTCCCTTGCTGCTTTCATGATTCTCTCCTTGCCTGAGTATTTTGTGAATTTGACTATGATATGCCTTGTTGATGGTCGGTTTTTGTTGAATCTAATGGGGGTCCTCTGTAATTCCTGGATTTTGTTGTCTGTCTTTCCCCAGGTTAGGAAAGTTTTCCGCTATGATTTTCTCACATAACCCTTCTGCCCTTATTTCTCTCTCTTCCTCTTCTGGGACCCCTATGATTCTGATGTTGTTCCTTTTTAAATGAGTCACTGATTTCTCTAATTCTTAAATTGTGCTCATTTGCCTTAATCTCCCTCTTTTTTCTGCTTTGTTATTCTCTATAAGTTTGTCTTCTATATTGCTGATTCTCTGTTCTGCCTCGTCCATCCTTGCTGCTGCTGCATCCATTCATGATTGCAGCTCAGTTATAACATTTTTTATTTCATTCTGGCTATTTTTTTTTACCTCATTTATCTCTGCAGAAAGGGATTCTAATCTATTTTTGTCCCCAGCTAGTATTCTTATTATTGTGATTCTAAATTCTGGCTCAGACATCTTGCTTGTGTCTGTGTTGGTTAAATCCCTGGCTGTCGTTTCTTCATGCCCTTTCTTTTGGGGTGAATTCCTTCATTTTGTCATTTTGAAGGGAGAAAAGGAATTAATGAGGTAGAAAAATTGAAATTAAAAAAACTAAAATAAAAAAATATTAAAATTAAAAATTAAACACATACACACACACGCAAATCAAATAGATGATGATAGATCCTAGGTGTGTTTTGGTCTGGGTGTTGAAAGTGGTTTGACAGATTAGAGAAAAGAAATGTGGGGGGAGAAGAAAGAAAAAGGAAATTGAGAATTTGAAAAAATGAATACACTGGAGTAGACTAAAATGAGATGATGGAGGTAAAGTAGAATTTGAAAACATATACACAAAATTAAAGAATATAGCAGAAAAAAATTAAAAATTTTTTAAAATTAAAAATTAAAATTTTAATTAAAAATTAAAAATTAAAAATACTTTTAATAAAAATTAAAATAAATGTGGATTTTTTTCATTTTATGTATTTAAGAAAAAAGAAAAGAAATGAAAAAGAAAAAACATAAAAAAGAAAACGTTTGAAAATTTGAAAAAAATGAATACACTGTAGTAGACTAATATAAAATGATGTAAGTAAAATAGAATTTGAAATAATTTACATAAAAGCAAAAAATGTAGTAATAAAATTAAATAAAATATTTTTAATAGAAATTTAAAGTAAAAATGAAGTTTTTCTGTTTCTGCATTCAAGAAAAAGAAAAGAAATGAAAAACGGAAAAAAAGAAAAAGAAAGAAAGAAAAGGAAATTGTTTGGAAATTTGAAAAGGTGTGTACACTGAAGTAGACTAAAATAAAATGATGGAAGTAAAGTAAATTTGAAAAAATTTACACAAAAGTAAAAAATATAGTAATAAAAATTAAAGAAAAATATTTTTAATAAAAATTGAAAATAAAAATGAATTTTTTCTCTTTCTGTATTCAAGAAAAAGAAAAGAATTTTAAAAGAGAAAATGGAAAAAGAAAAAAATAAAGAAAATTGCATAGATGAATCTGCTAACAGATTGAAGTAGACTGCAATTGCTTCGTTTTCTGCTAGAAATCAGTCTATGTAGCTCTTTAAAGTCCATAAATTAAGCTGGCGGTGAGATTTGTGTTCTTGAAGAGCAAAGTTGGCCCAGTTGGGTGGGGCTCAGTGTAACAGCTCCGCTCTCCACTAGGCTGGGGTGGATTGTTGCAGCGCTCCTAGGTGCATATGCGCATGTGTGGGAGTGATGAAAATGGTGCCATCCAGCTACACAGTCTGTTCTCCCAGATCAGCAATCATGCACCTGTCCTCTATCTTCAGCTCTTGTCCACTCCCTGCTTTTTCACTCTCCATAACCAGGTCCCAGGCAGTACCTCTCTCCCAAGTTTTGTCTCAGATGCGGCTGTTTTCCCCGGCCCCTTAGTTCCAAAGGACTGTGGCTTTGATCCATTCCACCCCTCTGCGGGAGGGTCTCACCGAACAGTGGCTGAATGAGCAATGGTTGAATGTTGGCTGCACCCAGGAATGCCTGCTGGGCCCTGCTGTTGCTGGTGCCCCAGGACTGCGGCCGGGTGCCAGCCCACCCCAAAAAATGTTCGCGAGACAGTGTAGCAGCAGCGTTTCAGGGATTATGGAAAATCACCACACACATATGGCACCAGGCTTCACCCTTAACGATGTTGCCCCAGCTCCAGCAAACGTTGCCGCCTTCTGGGATCTGCTGAAACCAGGTGGCTTCAACAGTCTCTACCAAATGTCCTTCCAGCAGTGGAACTGCTTTTCCCCATGTGGCCCGAGAAGCTCCCAGACCCCACTCTGTTCCTGGGGATTCGCCCTTCCCACCAGAGCACCGCCAGGTATCGAGCTCCAGAGTTGCAGCCTTTGCGCTCCCCTTGTTTACAGTCCTAATGGAATTTAAACCCTCTCCTTTCTCCTTTCTCCCTTTTTTAGTTTAGTCCCTGCGGCTGTTTCCAATTTTCCACTCTCTCCAGCTGCTTTCAGGGAGAGATGTTTTTCCCGCATTCTCCGCCCCCCCAGTCTCTGTCCTCTCTCTGCCCGCAAAAGGGGTTCCCTACATTTCGCGGCTTCTCGCTCCCCAAGTTCAGCTCTCCGCGCCATGTACCCCCTGAATTCTGTGGTTCAGGTTGTGTAGATTGTTGTGTTAATCCTCCAATCAGCTTTCTAGGTGTGTAGGATGGTTTAGTGTGGTCTGACTGTATTTCATGGATGTGAGACACACAAAAAGCTTCCCTGCTGTTTCAACATCTTGGCTCCTCCCCTGGACTAAGTTTTTTCAACTTTATTCATGGAATCAGAGTAAAATTTATAGTAAACGAGCGTCATGAGTTATGGCAGCATTATTCACAGACAAATGCCAAAAGGTGGAAGCATTTCAGGTGTCTGTTGACAGAGGACTGGATAAACAAAATGTGGTATATGCATACAATAGAATACTATTTGGCCTTACAAAGGAAGGAAATTCTGACACAGGCTACAATATGGATGAAGCTTGAAGACATTATGCTCAGTGAACTAAGCCAGTCAGAAACTTACTGCATGATCCTACTTATATGAGGTACTTAGAATGATCAAATTCACAGAGACAGAAAGTAGAATGGTGGTTGCCAGGGTGGGGAGAAGGGAATGGGGAGCCGTTCAATGGCTCCACAATTTCATTTTTGCAAGTTGAAAAGAGTTCTGTGGATGGATGGTGGAAATGGTTGCACAACATGAATGTACTTAATGCCATTTAATTGTGCACTTAAAAATGGTTAAGATGGTAAGTTTTATATTGTGTGTATTTTTCCACAATAAAAAAGAAAAGCTTGGTGAGAAAGATAATGTGCTGTTTGCACAAAAGCTTGCAGTTCTTTAAAGCATGGTTTTCAACATGTGCTCCATGAAAGCTCTCATGAGAAAAAGATTATGTTGTTCAAAGCTAGAAAACCC
Source organism: Prionailurus viverrinus (assembly GCF_022837055.1). Classification (NCBI taxonomy): domain Eukaryota; kingdom Metazoa; phylum Chordata; class Mammalia; order Carnivora; family Felidae; genus Prionailurus; species Prionailurus viverrinus. Next base: position 115,532,052 of record NC_062563.1, read on the forward strand.
TTTGTACATTAGGTACAGAAGAGTCTCTGATAAGGTCTGCATTGAAAGTTATTAGGCTTTTCATGTGTATTTGATCCTAAAACACCTTTTCCCAGAGACCCCTTAAACACCTGTTAGCACTCCCATTCTGCAAAATATCAGCTTGGAAAGCACTATATAAATCTTCCTCCCATCTGTATAGAAGATGTGTCTAGAAAGCAATGGGTGGTTTTCTTCATAGACTTTGGAAACTCAATTCTTTATAGACATATCTAGTGACCTTTGTGATTAGCAATTAGAGATTAATATGTTATGCTTTGTTAGTTCAGTAAAGAGACCATAAATAAAAAGCTCTCAGGGTGTAGATAGGTCTTCTGACCTCCCTTCTTCAAAATTAGTCATTTGGATTTTGCTGATAATGGATGCCACCACGGTCACCCTGACAGCAGCTACCACTGAGACTGCAGGCTTGTTGATGTGGTTGAAGTGTTGGGGTTTGGAACCAATGAAAAATAGAATTCTTGAGGTGTCTTTGGTGCAAAAAGGTGGTTTATTGCAGCACTGGGACAGGACCCGTGGGCAGAAAGGGCTGCACTGGGGTTGTGAGGAGTGACTGATTATATAAGATTTTCTATCCTATGGAGGGGAGGGTTATGTTAGGGCTCTAGGAAATTGAGTCTATAGGTTTCTGGAGATTGCCTTTTGCTTGCAAATCATTAAGACAGTTGCAAACTGATGGAGACTCCCTCCTGCATGACTGTGATCTCTATCAGTTAACTATTTGCTTTTGGTCAGCTGGGAGTGCCTGAGGAATGTCACACATACCCCACCTGGTGGGGGGTTGTGGGGTGCTAGCTTGTGCTTTGTCCTCAGCTTGCCTTTTTCTCCCTCATCACCATAATTTGCAAATAAAAATCAGCCAGGTGGTAGTAACTGTCCCTAGACAGGCTTTTTTTTAAATCTGCCAGATGCTTCCCTTTACCATGACTGATGCAAATGGTCAATAGGTCCTACTTGGTTAGAGAGACTAATGTAAGAAAAGGTCTTGCTTTCATACTTATTATTTAATGCTTGGATTTTCTCCTGCATCTCCATCCAGGAAAGTTACAGAAAAAGAAATTATCTCACCGTGTATCTTAGGTACACCAGTCAACATTTTGGGCAAATTATTTCCACCTTCTGGATTTTGTATTTCAGGTTGGATTAGATTGCAAAAGTTCCTTCTGGTTTTAAAAAAAACCATTTTGTTTTGATAAAAGGAGTAATTTTCCTTTTTCTTGGTAAGTCAACATTTCTGTCTTTATAAAGTTTTTAAAGTCTGGATATTTCCTGTTTATAAGTATCTGCAATTTGCATACAGTGTGTTTCATACTTAGAAAACACTTTTCTTATCAATTCTATTGTTATTCTGTTGCCTTTATTGCTAGGCTTTTGACAGATTGTTCTTAGAAAAGGTGGAAGTTTTAATCCCTCAGCTATTTTGAAAGAGAATAGAACATTTAAAAGTGAAACAAAGCAAACTTTTAAAAACACCTGTAAGCGGCAACACTTAAGGACAACCATTAAAAGAAATGAAATGGAGTCTAAAAGTTCCAAACCAGAAAAGAGAAAGAAATGGAATAAGAAGGCAAACATGCCAGAAACTCAAAATTAAAAAAAACAAAAAGAAAAAATCATACACACACACACACACACACACACACACACACACACACAGAGCACAAAGTAAAAAATGGTAGGAACAAGCCCAAAAATTGAAATAATGAATAAGATGTTAATGACTTAAATATACTACCTAAAACAGACTTTGGAAAGTCTCTTTGGAAAACAGTAACGCAACATTCAGCCATGTGCTTTTACAAAAGACATGCCCAAAACTTAAAGACATGGGAAGGTTAAAAGTGAAAAGGATAGAAAAAGATAAAACACACTAATGTTAAACAAAAGGAAGCTGGAGACAAGATATTCATTTCAAATAAAACAGACCTTAAGACAAAAAGCATCTTCAGGAATAGAGTGGTCTCTGCATAGTATTTACAAATTACCAGAAAGATGCTTTCAACATAGTTTCAAACACATAAAGCAAAAATTGGTAAGATACCTGGAATTCCCAGGAGAAATGGGTGAATTCATCATCGGAGTAGACTATTTGGATGAAAAAAATTTCAACTGCAGATAAGCGAACAGACAAATATGAGAGTTGTGGTTTGGATTCACTGGTAAAGTATGTTGTTTCACTTACAAAATTTGGCTGAGTGCCTAGTTAGTTTTAACCACCAGTCTAGATTTTGGGTGACAGTGGTGACACCCAGGTGTGGTCCCTGATGTTATGACTCAGACCCCAGGTCCCAGGGCAGTCTGGAGAAGGGTGGCCAGGACGCCCTCACCACAGCATGGCATTTAGAGGTATAGTTCATGTATTTTGGAGCTAGTATTGTTTGGGTCTTGCCTCTAGCACTCAGGAGCTATATGTTTGAGGGCAGAAATTTATTTTTTTATTTTTATTTTTTTTTTTCTGAAATTTATTGACAAATTGGTTTCCATACAACACCCAGTGCTCATCCCAAAAGGTGCCCTCCTCAATACCCATCACCCACCCTCTCCTCCCTCCCACCCCCCATCAACCCTCAGTTTGTTCTCAGTTTTTAACAGTCTCTTATGCTTTGGCTCTCTCCCTTTCTAACCTCTTTTTTTTTTTTTTTCCTTCCCCTCCCCCATGGGTTCCTGTTAAGTTTCTCAGGATCCACATAAGAGTGAGACCATATGGTATCTGTCTTTCTCTGTATGGCTTATTTCACTTAGCATCACACTCTCCAGTTCCATCCACGTTGCTACAAAAGGCCATATTTCATTTTTTCTCATTGCCATGTAATATTCCATTGTGTATATAAACCACAATTTCTTTATCCATTCATCAGTTGATGGACATTTAGGCTCTTTCCATAATTTGGCTATTGTTGAGAGTGCTGCTATGAACATTGGGGTACAAGTGGCCCTATGCATCAGTGCTCCTGTATCCCTTGGATAAATTCCTAGCAGTGCTATTGCTGGGTCATAGGGTAGGTCTATTTTTAATTTTCTGAGGAACCTGCACACTGCTTTCCAGAGCGGCTGCACCAATTTGCATTCCCACCAACAGTGCAAGAGGGTTCCCGTTTCTCCACATCCTCTCCAGCATCTATAGTCTCCTGATTTGTTCATTTTGGCCACTCTGACTGGCGTGAGGTGATACCTGAGTGTGGTTTTGATTTGTATTTCCCTGATAAGGAGCGACGTTGAACATCTTTTCATGTGTCTGTTGGCCATCCGGATGTCTTCTTTAGAGAAGTGTCTATTCATGTTTTCTGCCCATTTCTTCACTGGGTTATTTGTTTTTCGGGTGTGGAGTTTGGTGAGCTCTTTATAGATTTTGGATACTAGCCCTTTGTCCGATATGTCATTTGCAAATATCTTTTCCCATTCCGTTGGTTGCCTTTTAGTTTTGTTGGTTGTTTCCTTTGCTGTGCAGAAGCTTTTTATCTTCATAAGGTCCCAGTAATTCACTTTTGCTTTTAATTCCCTTGCCTTTGGGGATGTGTCGAGTAAGAGATTGCTACGGCTGAGGTCAGAGAGGTCTTTTCCTGCTTTCTCCTCTAAGGTTTTGATGGTTTCCTGTCTCACATTTAGGTCCTTTATCCATTTTGAGTTTATTTTTGTGAATGGTGTGAGAAAGTGGTCTAGTTTCAACCTTCTGCATGTTGCTGTCCAGTTCTCCCAGCACCATTTGTTAAAGAGGCTGTCTTTTTTCCATTGGATGTTCTTTCCTGCTTTGTCAAAGATGAGTTGGCCATACGTTTGTGGGTCTAGTTCTGGGGTTTCTATTCTATTCCATTGGTCTATGTGTCTGTTTTGGTGCCAATACCATGCTGTCTTGATGATGACAGCTTTGTAGTAGAGGCTAAAGTCTGGGATTGTGATGCCTCCTGCTTTGGTCTTCTTCTTCAAAATTCCTTTGGCTATTCGGGGCCTTTTGTGGTTCCATATGAATTTTAGGATTGCTTGTTCTAGTTTCGAGAAGAATGCTGGTGCAATTTTGATTGGGATTGCATTGAATGTGTAGATAGCTTTGGGTAGTATTGACATTTTGACAATATTTATTTTTCCAATCCATGAGCAGGGAATGTCTTTCCATTTCTTTAAATCTTCTTCAATTTCCTTCAGAAGCTTTCTATAGTTTTCAGCATACAGATCCTTTACATCTTTGGTTAGATTTATTCCTAGGTATTTTATGCTTCTTGGTGCAATTGTGAATGGGATCAGTTTCTTTATTTGTCTTTCTGTTGCTTCATTGTTAGTGTATAAGAATGCAACTGATTTCTGTACATTGATTTTGTAGCCTGCAACTTTGCTGAATTCCTGTATCAGTTCTAGCAGACTTTTGGTGGAGTCTATCGGATTTTCCATGTATAATATCATGTCATCTGCAAAAAGCGAAAGCTTGACTTCATCTTTGCCAATTTTGATGCTTTGATTTCCTTTTGTTGTCTGATTGCTGATGCTAGAACTTCCAGCACTATGTTAAACAGCAGCGGTGAGAGTGGGCATCCTTGTCGTGTTCCTGATCTCAGGGAAAAAGCTTTCAGTTTTTCCCCGTTGAGGATGATGTTAGCTGTGGGCTTTTCATAAATGGCTTTTATGATCTTTAAGTATGTTCCTTCTATCCCGACTTTCTCAAGGGTTTTTATTAAGAAAGGGTGCTGGATTTTGTCGAAGGCCTTTTCTGCATCGATTGACAGGATCATATGGTTCTTCTCTCTTTTTTTGTTAATGTGATGTATCACGTTGATTGATTTGCGAATGTTGAACCAGCCCTGCATCCCAGGAATGAATCCCACTTGATCATGGTGAATAATTCTTTTTATATGCCGTTGAATTCGATTTGCTAGTATCTTATTGAGAATTTTTGCATCCATATTCATCAGGGATATTGGCCTGTAGTTCTCTTTTTTTACTGGGTCTCTGTCTGGTTTAGGAATCAAAGTAATACTGGCTTCATAGAATGAGTCTGGAAGTTTTCCTTCCCTTTCTATTTCTTGGAATAGCTTGAGAAGGATAGGTATTATCTCTGCTTTAAACGTCTGGTAGAACTCCCCTGGGAAGCCATCTGGTCCTGGACTCTTATTTGTTGGGAGATTTTTGATAACCGATTCAATTTCTTCGCTGGTTATGGGTCTGTTCAAGCTTTCTATTTCCTCCTGATTGAGTTTTGGAAGCGTGTGGGTGTTCAGGAATTCGTCCATTTCTTCCAGGTTGTCCAATTTGTTGGCATATAAGTTTTCATAGTATTCCCTGATAATTGTTTGTATCTCTGAGGGATTGGTTGTAATAGTTCCATTTTCATTCATGATTTTATCTATTTGGGTCATCTCCCTTTTCTTTTTGAGAAGCCTGGCTATAGGTTTGTCAATTTTGTTTATTTTTTCAAAAAACCAACTCTTGGTTTCGTTGATCTGCTCTACAGTTTTTTTAGTTTCTATATTGTTTATTTCTGCTCTGATCTTTATTATTTCTCTTCTTCTGCTGGGCTTAGGCTGCCTTTGCTGTTCTGCTTCTAGTTCCTTTAGGTGTGCTGTTAGATTTTGTATTTGGGATTTTTCTTGTTTCTTGAGATAGGCCTGGATTGCAATGTATTTTCCTCTAGGACTGCCTTTGCTGCGTCCCAAAGCGTTTGGATTGTTGTATTTTCATTTTCGTTTGTTTCCATATATTTTTTAATTTCTTCTCTAATTGCCTGGTTGACCCACTCATTCGTTAGTAGGGTGTTCTTTAACCTCCATGCTTTTGGAGGTTTTCCAGACTTTTTCCTGTGGTTGATTTCAAGCTTCATGGCATTGTGGTGAGGGCAGAAATTTAATATTGATTGATAAAATGGGTGCAATGCCCGCCACCAGGTGTAGGTGGATGACACAACAAAAAGTATTTTAGCTCTTAGCACCATGCTTGGCCTGAGCTCTCAATACTTGCTAGTTACTTATTATTACATGGTATTTTGGAAAAAGCATCAACAGTTGCTGCTGAACCTGGTGATAAAGCTTTAATAACAATCTGGTAACAGTACTTAGTGGATGAGTATAAGATAGATGAATCCATTCTCCCACAAATCCTAGTATTCCGGTTTTTATTCTCTTTACCCAACTTTAGAGTTTGGCATACTTGGGGCTCACAGTTGGTGAACCTGAACATTATGGCTATTTTCAACAGTTCTTTGTGTGCTTAGAGTTTCAGAGTCAGGGTAATGTGGATGGGAGGGCAAAAGGCAAGCTGAGGGCAAAACACGTGTTGACACCTGGTAAATCTCCACTGCCTTAAGGCGGGATATATACATGTAAAACATTCCTCAGCACTCCTCACTGCCTGACTACAAAGGCAGAGCTAAAACAAATGATCAACTGATAAAGATCGCAGTCCTGTAGGCCATGAAACTCCACTATAGTTTATAACTGTCTTAATTATTTACAAGAAAATCAGAATCTTTTTTTTTTTTTTGAGACAGAGAGAGAGCATGAACAAGCGTGTGTGCACTCATGCACATGGGGGAGGGGCAGAGGGAGAGGGAGAGAAAGAATCTTAAGCAGGCTCCTTGCTGAGCATGGAACTCTACCCCGTGACCGTGACATCATGACCTAAGCAGAAATCAAGAGTCAGATGCTTAACTGGCTGAGCTACCCAGGCGCCTTGAAAAACACAATCTTAATAACAGTCAGCCCACCAGGAACCTATAGACTCAATTTTCTACAGCCCTAATGTCACCTTCACCTTCATAGGATAGAAAACCCTGTATAATCAGCCACTCCTCGCAATCACAATGCAGCTCTTTCTGCCCATGGGTCGTGCTATGATAAAAACACATTTTTGCACTGCAAAACATCTCAACAATTCTTTCTTGACCATTGGGCTCGATGATCCTGTATCAGTGAAATGTTTCTTACTTTGCCTCCAGGTTCAAAATGGTCACTTTACCCAGGACATGCCTAGATATTCTAATAAGATATTTGCATAAAACTCAGAATATGAAACTATTAACTCTTTTTTTAAAAAAAAATATTTTATAAGTGGCTGCCTGTTTGTGAGCTGCCACTTCATTTTAAGAGATCAACACCAGGGGCACCGGGGTGGCTCCAGATGGTTGAGCGTCCGACTCTTAATTTCGGCTCAGGTCATGATCTCACAGTTGGTGGGTTTGAGCCCCACAGGCTCTGTGCTGACAGTGTGAAGCATGCTTGGAATTTTCTCTCTCTCCGTCTCTGCTCCTCCCCTGCTCATGTGCTCTCTTCTCTCAAAACAAATAAATAAACATTAAGAGATCAACACCAAATGAGGCCAGTATTCAAAACAGAGGTCCCAAGGCACTTCCACCAACTGTCATTCATGTCAACATCAATAAGTGTTTACTAAACTCTTCTTAAATGTCAGAAACATTCCTATGTTGAGCATGGTGGAGAATACAACTCTGGATAAGTCATGATTCCTACTTTGGAGGATCTTACTGTTTAGTGGGAGAAATAAGACAGATACAAAACTCTTATCTTCCTGAGAACAGAAGCAAGGCAGGGATGTCTACTCTTGCCACTTCTACTCCACATTGTTCTGGAGATAAAAAATCAATATAATAAGGTAAAAATTAAAAAATATAAATAAAAGACATAAATATTGGAGATGAATAATTAAAACACTTTATCCTCAGACAAATAAAAACTACTAGAAGGAGTGAATTTACCAATGTCATAGGATACAAGGTCATTATACAAAAATCAATTATATTTCTATATACTAGCAATGAAACTTGGAAAATGGAATTTTAAAAGCATTACCACTTACAATAACATAAAAAATATAAAATGCTTACGAATAAATTTAACTAGAGGTGTTCAAGTCCTGTACCTTGACAATTACACAGCATTGCGGGGAGAAATTAAAGATCTAAGTACATGGGGAGATAGCCCATGTTCATGATGAGAACCCTCAACGTTGTTAAAATGTTAATTCTCTCTAAATTCCTCTGTAGAAATACAACCCTAAACAAAATCCCTTAGAATTTTTTGTAGAAATCGATAAGCAGATTTTTAACACTTACAAAAAATAGAAAAGACCTTTAAAATAGTTGAAACAATCTTGAAAAATAACAGTTTTTGCTTCCTAACTTTAAGAATTATAAAACTACAGGGGTGCCTGGGTGGCTCAGTCAGTTAAGCATCCAACTCTTGGTTTCGACTCAGGTCATGATCTCACACTTTTGTGAGTTCAACCCCCACAGAGAGTTCTGTGCTGACAGTGTGGAGGCTGCTTAGGATTGTCTCTCTCCTCCCTCTCTCCCCCTCCCCTGCTCATGCTGTCTCTGTCTTTCTCAAAAATAAAGAAATAAACTTAAAAAACAAGAATTATAAACTGTAGTGATTAAGACAATGTGACAGGGGCATAAGAACAGACAAATAGACAAATGGAATAGAATATAAACTCCAGAAATAGGCCCACACATGTACTACAGTCAGTCAATTTTCAATAAATTACCAAAGGAATTTGATGGGATATGAAGGTTAATTTACCAAAGGTGATGAAACAACCAGATTATTGTATGGGAATTATGAACCCTAGCCCTATCTCATAGCATGTACAAAAATTAATTTGATATAGATCATATACAAAAACACAAAAACTATAACTATAAGGCTTCTATAAGAAAACATACAATAGTTTTGTTACCTTGAGGTGGGCAAAATTTTCTTAATTAGAACATAATCCATTAACCATAAATAATCAATAAATTACACTGAAACAAAATTTTAAAACTTCTTATCTGAAGATACCATTAAGAAAACGAATAGGCAAGGGGTGCCTGGGTGGCTCAGTCGGTTAGGTGTCTGACTTTGGCTCAGGTCATGATCTCACAGTTCATGGGTTCAGGCTCCGCATCAGGCTCTGTGCTGACAACTCAGAGCCTGGATCCTGCTTCGGATTCTGTGTCTCCCTCTCTCTCTGCCCCTCCCCCACTCACGCTCTCTCTTTCTCTCAAAAGTAAATAAACATTAAAAAAAGAAAATGAATAGGCAAGATACAGACTGGGAATATGTAATTGAGATGTATGTTTACATCAAGTAGACACTTAAATTCAGAATATATACAGAATTTCCACAGCTCAACAACACAAAGACAAAGCCCTCCATTATTACTATTATTTTTGTTTTTTGTTGTTTTTGTTTTTTTGATTTTTTTTTGAGAGAGAGGGAGGGAGAGAGAGAGAGAGAGAGACTGAATCTTAAGCAGGCTGCATGCCCAGTATGGAGCCCAACACAGGGCTAGATCCCACAACTCATGACCTGAGCTGAAATCACAAGTTGGATGCTTAACCAACTGAGCCACCCAGGTGTCCCCCAAACCCCCATTTAAAAGACACTCCACAAAAGAAGAACTACAAATGCTCAGTAAGCATATGAAAAGATACTCAACATCATTAGTTATCAAGAGAGTGGAAATTAAAACCACAATAAGGCATCACTTTATATCTACTTAAATGGTTAAAATGAAAGGGACTGACACAGCAAATATTGGACATGACATGGAGTAGCTATTACTCTTGTATGTTGCCAGTGGGAGTGTAAAAAGGTACACCCACCTAGAAAAACTATCTAGCAGTTTCTTATGAAGTTAAACAGCCACCTATTTGGGAATTCTCTCTAGAATTTTTGCCACTGGTTATTTACCCAAGAAAGAAGAAAACAGGGTCCACAACTGAGACTTGCACATGAATGTTCAGAGTGGTTTTATTCATGATAGCCCAAAACTGGAAAAAAGACATATTATCAATAGAAGAATGGATAAATGCATTGTAGTGTATTCTTATAATGCAATACAATTCAACAGTAAAAATGAATGAACAAATAGAGCACACAACAGCATGGGTGAATCTCAAAAACATCATGCTGAGTGAAATAAATCATGTACCAATGTATACAAAAGTGTGCATATTGTGTAAAATTCTAAAGCAGACAAAAGTAATCTATTGTGATAGAAATCAGGACATTGCCACTTTGGAGGATAGAGGGTGGGGATTAACTGGGAAGGAGCATTAAAAAACTTTCTAGAATGATTGATATGATGGGGGGAAATAAGTATATTCATTTGTGACAACTTACTGGTATAGAAACTAAGATCTGTGCACCGCATGGTATGTGAATTAAAAAGGAAGAAAAAAAATTCTCTTACATAGTAACCATCAGAAATTCCACTAATTCCTACCTAAATCACAAATTCAAACATCCTACTGGAACTACATTCTTCTTGACCTCGTGGATCTCTCCACCTTGACGGCCCTGCCATTTTTCTGTATCCACCACTCTCATTTCTTCACTTCCCTCTACCAGGATGGAGTCCACGGCCCATTATTATTATTATTGCTCCCTTGTAGATAACCTCAACTCTTTTGCCTCTTTTCTTCCTATTCCATTTACCGGTTGCAGCTCAACCCTGCATAAAGCAAGCCACTGCTAGTTCTGTGCCTGCTTGCATGCACCTGAGTGTTTCTGGGCAAAAATCCCACAACTGGGTAGACTGACGCGACTCTAGTTCTGTGATGACCAACCTTCTTCTAAGCTCGTGACAAGCTTATTTTGCCCCTGCTGACAAGCTTATTTTGCTCTCCTCAAGGAATATTCTAGCTTTACTCATTCCATACTGTGTTCCTCTTAGCTCATCACTTTGACTTGTATTAATTTTTTTAAAGCCCCAAACAGCATATAATAAAGAGAGTCTATCCATTTCTCCCTGCTACCAAATCCAAACACCTCATGGCATTACCACCCAACTTTCCTTCTCTCCTTTGTCTGGGAGGTGGTATCCTCCTCTCCTCTGCAAGGTCAGGGACCCATTGGTGCACTGGATCCCACCCTCTATTTGCCTTATCCAACTGTTCCTTTGTTAGGGTTTCTGCTCTCACTGTCTTTAACCCTTAGCTCTCTATTGGATCCATCCAATAAATATTCAAACATCTGTATGCCACACTAATCTCCAGCTATTGCCCTGATCTCCTACTTAGCTGCTCTTCTAAGAGCTTCCAGGTCACATCCTTATCTCTTATTTTTTCTTCAGTGTATTCAGTTTTGCTCCTGCCTCCTCCCCGCCACAGAAACTGATCTTGTTAGGTGGTTGGTTTCACGCTGCCATGCCAGTGATGATTTCTCTGTCCTTCTTTTACTGGAACTTTCTGTGGCATTCTAGTCTGTTAACTACTACCTTCGGAGTGCTATGCTTCTTCTCTTGGCTTCCATGGCACCAAACTCCCTTGATTTTCTCCTAACTCCTGGTCCCAGACTCCTTTGCTGACACCTCTGCTTCCTCCCCTGCCTGAATTCTAACACTTGAGTTCCTCAGGGAGCAGTCCATGGTCTTCTTCTTCTCCCCTTAAATCTTCATTCCATGCATTTATATTTTTATCTCTTATGACCCCTAAATGATTATCTGTAGCCCAGCTCTTTCTTCTGGTCCCCAGACTCTTGTATTCTATGACTTTTACTTAGTATTTCTAAATTTGATGGCTCACAGAAGTCCCAACATTAACATGTCCCAGAGTAAATAATTGATTTCTCCATTTCCACCCCTCCATTATTCTTCCATGTTTGGGTCCATTGCACCAAAGCAGAACCAGCTCCATCTTTCCTGCTATCTTCTTCTTTTGTCCTCTTCCCCTCAACACATATATTCTAATTCATCACATATTGCTCTGGATTTTATCTCTAAAACATGTCTTGAAATTATCATTGACATGTCCATATTCCTGTGCACAGATGTAATCCAAGCCATTCTCACCTCTTGTCTGACTCCTGCCTAACTTCCAATCGGTCTTCCTATTTCACCTCGTGCCCCCCTTCAATCCACTCCCATGTAGCAGCCAGAATGATTAAATAAAGGAGTATAAGATAATGTCTCCCACTCACCCTTAACTGTCCCCCCCCCACCCCCCTGCATTGAAAACTATCAAGGAAGTTTTTCACTTAAAACACAACCTAAAAACCCTTAACATGGTCTCAAGGACGCACACGATGTAGTTTTCCTCACCAACCTCCCCTTGAAACACTTTTCCTCTCATTCACTATATCAGTTTCCCTCTTCACCTTAGTACCTGGAGTAACCAACCTCTTCCCTTTCAGGAAGTTTGTACAACCTGTTCACTCTGTCTGGGACATTCTTTCTGCCACTCTTTGCCTGGCTCCCTCTGAGTCAATACACTCGGTTCCAACATAACTTCCTCAGTATGGTCTCTGTTTTTCTGTGTCTTGACAGTCCAGTATTTTCTATTGTAACAACCCAATTTGTAAATATATGTTTATTTGTGTGTGTATTTGTTTAATGTCAGTTTTCTCTAAAGATGTTTAATATCCATGAAGATAGAGACCAGGCCTGTTTTGTTTGCCCCTGTAGATCAGTAATTACAGTCCCTGACCTGTAGTGGATGCTCAATAAGTATTTGTTGAATGAATTTATTGTTTAATATGGTAAAAATAATAATTTTCCCAGGATGGAATCAATTGTCTGTTTTTCTGCAACTATTCCTAATCCCCTAATCCCTAATCCAGGATGTGTTGCTCCTACAAAGTGTAGTTTATAGCTTTCTGTATTTACATTTACTATGCTACTAATGGTAGATATTCCTAATATTCCATTCTCCCCCACTTTGAGTTATAGGTAAGATTATATTTTCCTACTGTGTTAGGTTAGGTTATTATTCCTGATATCTTCTGCTCCTCCATTGTGATAACATTATTACACCTCCTGACCCTTTGGCTTACTCATCAGGCTTCCTCATCTGACCTGTGGACAGATTTGAAGGACTATATTTCTCTGATATCAGATATAGCCACGTGACTTATGGGAAAGGAGGTGTGCCACTTCTGAGAAGAAGCATTACAGCCACTGCACCAATCCACAAACTCTCTTTCCCATCTGTTGTCAGAATGGCAATGTCTCATGTAGGAGCTGCTCCTTTAGCTTGGATCCCAAGGCTTTAGGTGACCTCTAGGTAGCATGTCACATGAGCAAGAAATAAATTGCCTCTAAACCATTGACATTTGGGGGGTTAATTGTGGCCACAGTTTAACCCAAACTAAACTGCCTGATAGACGCACTTCCTTGAAGTCATGTGTGGCCATTGTGACTGCTTTGGCCAACAAAATGTGAGCAGAAGTGATCTGTATCACTTCTAGGAGAGTTTAGCTTGATCATGTCTCTCTAGACTTCAGAAGTCATGACTTCGGGTCCAAATGCAGTGGAGGGGTGAATGAATCAGCAACAGATGTAATGAGGAGTAGATATTTATGACTTGATAAAGGGAGAGAAAATGAGATTGCCTGGAAGAAAATCTCCTGCACCTGATACAAAGGTGCCTTGACTCTCTGATCCAAATCCTTACTGCTGCCTTTGCATTTGCTGGGATAGGACCTGACCTACAAAGAAGTCCTGGGTGTCAGAGACCACAAAATACCATCTCTGTGTGGCTCACCACTAGTGAAGTCAAGGAACTTTGTGTACTTGCTGAGGCAGTATGGCCCAAGGCAAGCTAGGAGTCCATGCTTTCTCCCTATCTGCTGGTTGTCACTGGTGTGTGGGACTCAGGGTCTTTCTCCAAGAAGTACCTAATTGACATCACTGGTTTATTGACAGATGCATGTGGCCAGGAGGTTCTTTTGAAAGTGACTAAAATACCTTATAAAATACTGCCAAGCCCCAAATTCAGCTTTAAGAAAAATCTCCTGAATATCTGCTCTATTACTGGCAATTGAAGTTATTTCCTTATAACCACCAAGTAAGGAAAATAATATCTCCATTAGACAGATGGTGACATTAGTTCAGAGAGTGTAGGGATCTTGCCCAAGAATGCGAGTGTGAGTGGAGAGCCTGGGTTTGAACACAAAAATTTGAATTCTATTCTCTCTCTCAATCTTTCTCTTTCTGTCTCTCGCTCTGTCCCTGTCTCTGTCTCTCCCTCGCTGTATGTTAGTGACGCTGCATACACCACCACTATCCTCTTAATATTTCTTCCTCTAGATCTCATCCCTAGAATTTTTTTCCTTGAATGCTCTTCCTACTGGCGTGGTGTTAAAGGAAATTTTTCAGTCTCCTGGAAAGAGTTCTTGTGTGATAAAAATCAGTTCTTAGGAGTGTAATGGAAGAGGCCAGGGGGGCAAGCTTTGAGAATCAAAATAGCAAGACCTTTCCTGACTCCTGTTGGTTATTCTCGCACCTGCTGTGATGGGCTGAGGTGGGAAACCGGGGATTCATAGAGCTCCCAGTTGGAGCCACTGGCCCACGACAGTCCTCTCAGAGATGCATGCCTGAGGCATCACCTAGTGTCCATGTGAACACAGTGAGATGCTCCAGAGGAGGAGGCCAGCCATGGGATTTCTCTCCTAGAATGTCTCCCAGAACCAACTGTGGACTTCTCAAGTTGGAGAACACACCGTAATTAGGGGGTATGCCGGGGCAGCTGCAGGCAACTATCCCTCAGACAGAGCCACCCACTGCTCCCACTTGCTGCTGCCATGTCTGTCCTGAAGTTGATCTGCAACTCTTGGAGGTGACTAATCGTCAGGTAGTCGTTCTGCCAAGGGTTTCAAGACTTGCAGTCACTTGGGGCTCCAGAAATGTCCTGGTGGGAATTGGGATGACCTACATGTATGTTAAGCTTTGTTCAGTAACAAAGCTTCTAGTCGTCCTCCCCATGCTTTACTTTCTTTCCATGGATGCTTGGTAGGAAAGGGCCGGATCTCCAGGTCTTTAATGAGGGAGAAGGTAGGCACTAGACGTGTGAAGAGGGGTGCAAAGTTGGACTCTTTAATTCAGGTCATGCCAATTACTGCTTCTTGGAGTTGATATCTGCTTCTTTTTTTTTTATTTAAAAATTTTTTTTAAATGTTTTTATTTATTTTTGAGACAGAGATAGACAGAGCATAAGCAGGGGAGGGGCAGAGACAAGGAGACACAGAATCCGAAACAGGCGCCAGGCTCTGACAGAATCCGAAACAGGCGCCAGACTCTGAGCTGTCAGCACAGAGCCTGACATGGGGCTCGAACTCACGGACTCTGAGATCATGACCTGAGTTGAAGTCGGACGCTTAACTGACTGAGCTACCCAGGTACCCCGATATCTGCTTCTTATACCCTATTCCTATACCCTGGAAAACTGGCCTTTACCAGCAGGAGCCAGGCACTATGTTATTCCTTATCTCATTCTACAAAGGCCAGTACAGCATCATGACACTTGCTACACAGTATAAAAGTGAGGAAGAGCTTCCCCACTCATGTCCAAGCAGAAAGGGACTTGAGATTGGGGGCATTTGCTTTCTGAGGGGGGCACAGTGGGAACCTGGGAAACCTGGAGAGAAAGGGAGGTTCTACTTGAGCAGCCAGCACAGTATCTAGCTACTCCTTTCTGTAAGAGAGGTGAGAAAAGATTGTCTTAGCTTTCCAGGGCTTTCTCTGGAGTGGGGACAGATAAGTCCGTGGTCTGACACTTTCCTGCCAGAGCTGACCCACCTGACTTGGTGCAGTTAAGTTGGCATCATGCTTCTGAACACTCTGAGGCCACAGAGGTGGGCAGATGGGCCCAGCTCACCCTGCCTCTGCCTAGGGTTGGCTTTCTTTCAGCTACTTCCTGGAGTCCTTCCTCATCCTCTGCTAGACCAGTTCTCCTATATGTCCCTTTCTCACCATTATAGTCTTTACTCACCCATTTCTTTTTTTTTTTTTTAATTTTTTTTAATGTTTATTTTTGAGAGAGACAGAATGTGAGTGGTACAGGGGCAGAGAAAGAGGGAGACACAGAATCCAAAGCAGGCTCCAGGCTCTGAGCTGTCAGCACAGTTCTCGATGCAGGGTTCGAACCCACGGACGGGGAGATCATGACCTGAGCCGAAGTCGGATGCTCAGCCGGCTGAGCCACCCAGGTGCCCCTTTACTCACCCATTTCCGAACCGCTTCCATCCCTTTAGCAAACATTCTTTCAAATTCCTTTTGAAATGTTCCTCATGGGCAAGCACCAATCATTGATTATGGCAGAGCTCCAACCCATGAGTGATTCTCATATGACCTTCAGTTTTCTGGAAAGTTTTACTTCACTTAAACCAGAATTTCGGTGATTGGAGTTTACTTAATTCAAATCCCTAGATTTTCATTGTTGCTATTTTGTGAGGGTTTGTACTCTAACTTTTCCTTATTTGTCCAAATCCAGTGTTAACTAGATATCTGTACTGGTCAGTTCTCAAGGTCTACATGATCTTCTGGGTCATGAGGGAAACATGGGTGCCCAAGTTGTAATCTTGGGGATCCAGAAGAGTAGAAGGAGCACTGACTTTGGAATTAAAAAAGTGGGGTTCAAGTTCAAACTGCTGCTCACTCTTAGGTGAAATGAAAGTGGGGCTTCATTTGAAAATGAAATTTCTTCAGTTGAAAATGAGGGTTATCATACAGAGAAAGACATACCATATGGTTTCACTCTTATGTGGATCCTGAGAAACTTAACAGAAACCCATGGGGGAGGGGAAGGAAAAAAAAAAGAGGTTAGAGTGGAAGAGAGCCAAAACATAAGAGACTCTTAAAAACTGAGAACAAACTGAGGGTTGATGGGAGGTGGGAGGGAGGGGAAGGTGGGTGATGGGTGTTGAGGAGGGCACCTTTTGGGATGAGCACTGGGTGTTGTATGGAAACTAATTTGACAATAAACTTCATATATTGAAAAAAAAGAAAATGAGGCTTATGATATCATATATTATAATTTCTGAGGATACCACAAAGTGATCTATATAATAAAAGCATCAAAATACTGTACAAATTAGAGTACAAGATGACAATCATGGTGGAAAGGAAGAAAAAAGGAGAAGAGTAATGATACAAATAAGTATCAGATCATGATTACTTTCTCTCCTGGATGGGAGGGAGGCAGACTCAAGCAAACCATGTGAGAAGAACGGATGCCTTTCCTTCTGCCCTCCTCAGCTGAGTAGAGGTCACTGAGCAAATATTTACAGATGACTACCATGTGTCACTGGGGATACAAAAATAAGCGAGACCAGATCTCTGTGTTACATGCCATAATAGAGGTAGGAACACAATATAATGGAAACAGATGAGGGACCAATGAATTGTCTTGGATATTGCTGTGAGTCTGAGGCTATGGGCCTGGAGAAACTGGTTGTATCTAAGCTGAGCTTTAGAGGATTCAGTAGGGGAAGGAGTGAGGAAAGGAAGTTCTAGGCTGAAGGAATGACCTGGGCAAAGGCATTGGAGTTTGGTGGTGAGTTCAGGAATCAGAGACTAGTCTACCGGCCAAAAGATGGATTTTGTGGGAGAGGTGGCCAGAAATTAGGCTGGCAGATAAGCTGGTCCCAGATGGGTCTTGATGGCACATACAAGGAGCGTGGCTCTCCTTTGGAGGGACAGGCCAGGGTAAATGGCTAGACTGAGTCTTGGATGTGAGTTGGGGGCCAGTTTGTCATAAACCTGGGTATGTGGGGGCATGCTGTAAAAGGTGAGTAACAAAGGCTATGAGTGGTTACTTCCCTTAGGCCCAAAAAACTTGTTACCTAGTGGGGAGGGACATGAGCACAGGGAAGACAGAGCAGGGCCACCTCTCACCTGTCCTCAAGGTAGGGCCATGGTGAGCCATTTTCTATCGTTGGTGAGTCCAGCTTTCAGAGTTACTGGGCTTAATTTGTAGGAGTCCCAGACCTTGCCAGCAAGAAACTTATTGGCACCTCCATCCACCAATGGATCTTTTAAAGGAGTCCACTCTATGCTTTGGTGGACAAGAGTCTCAGGCTGACAACATATTTCGTAATTCTACAAAACGGTCAGGAACATTTCAGAAGCTTGCTACTCAAGGATACTCCACTTTCAGAGGACTACTCAAGGATATTTCACATTAGGAAATACTGTTCCACACGGTTACATGTGAAAATAAGTAAGGAATAAACTAGAGCACTTCCATCACCTGATATCATTTTCTTTTCCTTAGCTACACCAATCCTAGACAAGAAATGGGAGTGTCCTTGTAGCAAGGTACAACTTGTTCAGAGCCGGGCAAGGCTCAGAGAACATGAATAAAAAGAGCCATTGCACACTAGGGCAGTCTTTGTCTTTGGAAAGAAAGATACAAAAAAAAAAAAATCCAAGCATTCAAGCATTATCCCAAGCATTGTCAGAACTGGAAGTGCCTGTGGAATTTTATAGATGGGAAGGGGTCTTGCCAAAAATGTCAGAGAGAAGAGCAGATCCTTGGCTGTCACCTGAGCCTCTTGTCTCCTACACTGGGACTTTTTCTATGGCTTCATCTAACCCAATGCTTGGTTGCCAAAATTCTCTAGACCAGTTGAGTAGGGCCTCTGTCTATTCATAACAAAGTCATAGGGAAGCTTGGGAAATGTGTGTGTGTGTGTGTGTGTGTGTGTGTGTGTGTGTGTATTTACATATACACATTTATATTTACATTTTTTATATATTTATGTGTATATATTTGTGTGTGTGTGTGTGTGCGCGCATGTGTGTACTTTTGGTGGGGTGGGGGGATAAATTCACAAGCTCTGCTCACAGACCCACCATGGAAGCACTTCTATTTAGCTCCAGGCAAAGTGTTTCATGCCTTTCCTGGAGTTGCTACTTTATTGGCACCCTAGATGGGGCTGTTGGGGCTGTATGATTCATTCACAAGATTCTTGTCACTCCAGTTCCTACTTCCATGTGAGATTCTCGGAATAATGGTGATAATAAGATAGAAATAATGAATAGGGAACATTCAATATAGGGAAGACACTGATAGTGATCAAGACTGAAAAATGACACATGCCAGGTCACTAAGGACTATTAAGTATTCTGGTCTGGCTACTCAACTGGAGAGAAAGGGCAGCCAAGAATCACAGGGATAGGAAATCTGCTAAGGGGCCATGAAGTGTCCCTGAAATAACTGTGGTTGCCATTCTATGTTCACCATCCCTGGAATCCTCTCCTATTCTCCCTTCCTTTAGGTCTTCTGTCTTCCTTCACATCTGCTTATGTCTTAAGTCTATGACTTCTAGACTAGGCAGCTTCTTGGAACATGGGGGGAAATGTTTTAGCCTCCATACAGGAAACCTCAGGCCCACAGGTTCTTAAGTCTATCAATACATCTGGTTCTCCTGACAGAAAAAGGGCCAGGTCCATCCTGCCTCCACCTTCTCTGCACACCCTGGGTCTGGGCTTCTGGGGGGACTGGTGGCTGTATTACATAAGTTGCATTTTATCTACTTCTACTTCTGGAAGAGTGAGGCTGAGACCTGGGCTCTTTTCTAGGTCTCCAAGGAGTCAAAATGTCAGATGGGTGAAAGGTAAGATTGGATTCCCTTCCCACAGTCTGGTTCTTCTCTCTCCCTATAACTTTTTTATATTCTACATTTCTTTGGGATTGTAGAATTTCCCATATGATCGTAATCAGATACCTGTTTTCTGTTTACTGGGTGTTCTCGGTCCTCAGAGCACGTTATAGGGATTATGAGAGTAAAAATAGCTATAAACCATCTCTGTGTGGTTTTTCAGAGGACAGGCCTCGGGGCCGGTACCTGCCTCAGCCCCACAGACCCTAGACTCCTGCTGCTTCCTCCTTTGCTGCCCCCACTCTGACTCTCTCTTGGCCGTTTCTCAGTGCTGGTTCTTCCTCAGTGCTAAGTGAGAACTTTGTCAAGGAAGCAGTTTCTCCCCTGCCTCTAACCCCTGTAATGGGTCAAAGGACCATTCTAGGAGAGGCGTCGAACTGGGAAAGCCTAGTCTCTGCTCTCTGTTGCTGTCTGAGGGTTCTAGTCTCAGAGGGACTTGGTTTAAATCCTGGTTCCCCCTTACCAGACATGTGAGTTACTTAACCCCTCTGATCCCAGACAGCTTCCTTATATAGGAAACAAGAAATTATATCTAGGTCATAGGGATGTTGTACAAAGTAAATGAGATCCATATAGAATGACCAGCCCAGGACCTGGCACATATTCACGACCTTGTAAATCTTTGTCCTCTTCAAAATGTCTCCCACTGTGGAAGTGATTTAGCTTTGGCCTGTAGACTGGCCTCAGAACTGGAGGCCTCCCACTGCAGCCTTTATAGCAAGAGCCATATACTCGCCTAAAAGAGCTTCAAGTTGTTAAATCAGTAAGGCGATGTGGACGTCCTAATTTCTCCAGTTGTCACGAAATGTATTAAAACAAAACTAACAGTATAAGCAGCCCCTGAAATCTGTCAGTGAGAATTTCTCAGTGTGCTGTGATATGGATGGGGCAGCCTAGCTCATGAGATTAAAACCCATGCTTCAGAAAACCAGCAGATATCATGTCCTGAGACTTGGGAATTACGGATGGCTAAAATCTCAAACATTAACCCTCAGATGCAATGATCAGCTGGCTTTTATGGCTCTGGAGAAAGGGGTAGACCTCTTCCAAAAGTGCGGCACTGGTGCCATCTGCAGTGGACAGCATCGTCCAGGCAGGGACAAGACCGCAGTGAAGGATGTGTGAGGATGGAAGCCTCCATGCAGGTGACTCCAGTTTCCACATCTTCTCCCTGAACACTGGGAAAATGAAACCTTCCAAGAACAAGTCTGAGGTGGCTAGCTCACCTTCTGCCCCTGATTACTTTGGGGACTATGTTCTACTTTGGGGTTGTATGCTTTAGGATATTAATAGTGGATTAATGGGCTTTTTTTTTTTTTCCAGAAGAGAAGGAGTTCCTTCCTTTTTAAAAGAAAAATCAAATAACAGCATTAGCACCACTATATTCCTGTGGAGCATTCTGGTTCAATGACAAATTTAGAATGGGAACAGCAGGTGATCTCCCTGTAGAGGCCTGCACCCTGAATTGTCATCTGACAGACTACTGTAATAAAACTGGGTTGGAGAGGGCTGAAGGAAGCTCTCAAATTTTCATATGATAAATACTTTGAGGATATCAGTATATAAGACTGAATTCTGCATCTCTGCACTGAGGAGTGTTGATATTTAGGAAGGAAGGTAAGTTCTGGGTCTACAGTGCTGGCTCAGGGATCCTGACTTATCTATAAGGTACAATGAGGTGCTCTTTAAGCCTCTCTGACCCTATAGTTGATCAATACGCAGTACAGTGTCTAGGATACAGCAGAGTAACATTAAAACTGATAAATGACAGACACATAGACCAATGGAATAGAATAGAAACCCCAGAACTAGACCCACAAACATATGGCCAACTAATCTTTGACAAAGCAGGAAAGAATATCCAATGGAAAAAAGACAGTCTCTTTAACAAATGGTGCTGGGAGAACTGGACAGCAACATGCAGAAGGATGAAACTAGACCACTTTCTTACACCATTCACAAAATAAACTCAAAATGGATGAAAGACCTGAATGTGAGACAGGAAACCGTCAAAACCCTAGAGGGGAAAGCAGGAAAATACCTTTCTGACCTCAGCCGCAGCAATTTCTTTCTTTTTTAAAAATTTTTTAATGTTTATTTATTTCTGAGGCAGAGAGACACAGAGCATGAGTGGGGGAGGGTCGGAGAGAGGGGGAGAAACAGAATCCGAAACAGGCTCCAGGCTCTGAGCTGGCAGCACAGAGCCTGACACAGGGCTCGAACTCACAAACTGTGAGATCACGACCTGAGCCGAAGTCGGTTGCTCAACCGACTGAGCCACCCAGGTGCCCCAGCCGCAGCAATTTCTTACTTGACACATCCCCAAAGGCAAGGGAATTAAAAGCAAAAATGAATTATTGGGACCTCATGAAGATAAAAAGCTTCTGCACAGCAAAGGAAACAATCAACAAAACTAAAAGGCAACCAATGGAATGGGAAAAGATATTTGCAAATGACATATTGGACAAAGGGCTAGTATCCAAAATCTATAAAGAGCTCACCAAACTCCACACCTGAAAAACAAATAGTCCAGTGAAGAAACGGGCAGAAGACATGAATAGACACTTCTCTAAAGAAGACATCCGGATGGCCAATAGGCACATGAAAAGATGCTCAACGTCGTTCCTCATCAGGGAAATACAAATCAAAACCACACTCAGATATCACCTCACACCAGTCAGAGTGGTTAAAATGAACAAATCAGGAGACTATAGATGCTGGAAGGATGTGGAGAAACGGGAACCCTCTTGCACTGCTGGTGGGAATGCAAACTGGTGCAGCCGCTCTGGAAAACGGTGTGGAGGTTCCTCAGAAAATTAAAAATAGACCTACCCTATGACCCAGCAATAGCACTGCAAGGAATTTACCCAAGGGATACAGGAGTGGTTATGTGTAAGGGCACTTGTATACCAATGTTACAGCAGCACTTTCAACAATAGCCAAATTATTGGAAGAGCCTAAATGTCCATCAACTGATGAATGGATACAGAAATTGTGGTTTATATACACAATGGAATACTATGTGGCAATGAGAAAGAATGAAATATGGCCTTTTGTAGCAATGTGGATGGAACTGGAGAGTGTTATGCAAGGTGAAATAAGTCATACAGAGAAAGACAGATACCATATGGTTTCACTCTTATGTGGATCCTGAGAAACTTAACAGAAGACCATGGGGGAGGGGGAGAAAAAAAGGCTAGAGTGAGAGAGAGCCAAAGCATAAGAGACTCTTAAAAACTGAGAACAAACTGAGGGTTGATGGGGGGTGGGAGGGTGGGGAGGGTGGGTGATGGGTATTGAGGAGGGCACCTGTTGGGATGAGCACTGTGTATTGTTTGGAAACCAATGTGACAATAAATTTGATATAAAAAAATAAAATTTTAGGTTGTGACCCCCCCCCCCAAACAACTGATAAATGAAATGGTTGTGTGACTATTGCCCGGTGTAAAGGGCTGCTCTGAAGCCCATCCTTAAAACAGAGTGTGGGGATGGGGACACTTAAGGCCAAGGACCTGGGGATGAGACCAAAGTTGTCTTCTGTTCAGGAGCCCATGATCCTTGGTGACATTACTTCCACATGCAGCTTTGCAAGTGGACCAAGTCAGACATTCAAGCCCTGCTTACTTGCCTTTAATTAAAACCATGTTCTGGCCTTGCTGTTATTCATTCATTTGTTCTTCATTCATTATTCAACAAGTATTTTTTTGAATAAATATTGTGTCTATCATGTCCATGTAGTGTTTTCCACTCAAGGGGGCTTTGCTTTCTACTGAAGGAAACAGATAAACATCTCTGCCCTTGGCAAACATATTGCATTAGTAGATGTAATACTAGGTGCTGTAACAGACAATCCCAGAAATCTCAGTGGGTAAGCACAATACAGACTTATTTCTTGTTCCTATAAAGTCACCTAGATGATGTGGGAGC
This sequence comes from Prionailurus viverrinus, assembly GCF_022837055.1. NCBI lineage: Eukaryota > Metazoa > Chordata > Mammalia > Carnivora > Felidae > Prionailurus > Prionailurus viverrinus. The sequence goes on from NC_062563.1 coordinate 115,555,385, forward strand.
CAAGGGCAAGCTGCCCCCAAAATTTACCATTTTGGCATATTAATTTTATTGAATTAAAGTTATTTAAGAAATAACCAGAACAAGAAGAACATCCTGACTGCACCCCCACCCCAGCCTTTGTCTCCAGAAAGCAGGAAATAATTATCCCTGTGAAAGGTATCCTCTCTGTACCAAGACGTCTTTGTCACCATAGATAGGAAATTTAGGGCAAAGAAGACTGTATAAACCTTGATACTTTTATTAATTTACTACCCAGTCCAAATTCTGTTTAGAATTCCTTACCAACTGAAGCTCTTGAACATAAGTTTTCTTTGTCCTATCAGTTCCTAACACATTTGTTTCTTTGTCTAAAAAATAGACATACTGCCTGGCTTGATCATTTACTTGGGTTTCAATTTTGTTATTGGTCCTCTGTGTGCAGGTAATTAAACTTTGTTTTTCTTTTTCTCCTGTTTAACTGTCTCTTATCAATTTAATTCTTAGACTGTCTAGAATCACCTTGAATAGTAGGGGGAAAATCTTCCTTCCCAATAGCTACAAGGGTGGTGGAAGGGAATACTCAGATTTTTGTATTTATTTTTAAGTTTATTTGTTTATTTTGAGAGAGAGAGAGAGAGAGAGAGAGAGCAAGCATGTATACACAAGCAGGAGGTGGGTGGTGGGAGAGGTAGAGAGAGGGAGGGAGAGAGAGAGAATCCCAAGTAGGCTTCATGCTATCAGCGCAGAGCCTGACTCGGGGCTCAAACCCACAAACCATGAGATTATGCCCTGAGCCAATAGCAAGAGTTGGATGCCTAACCAACTCAACCACCCAGGCACCTCAGATTACTATACTTTTTAAAGCATTTAGGCTGACTGGAAGTTCTGCCATTTTCAGTGTGTGGCTTCCAAGGTCACCCTGGGCATTGACATTAGTGATCAGACAGTGGGAGAGAGAGGTTGGGAGCCTAGATATTGTGAACACCACATTCGCCCATATTATATTCATGAGAACCCAGGGATAGGCCTCCCTTGCATATAAGGGGATGGGAAATGGTGAATGATCTCCCAGCAGAAACTCTTCATTAGAGAAGGAGGGCATGAATATTTGGTGAAAAGGTAGACATGTCTGCCATACTTACATTCTCTTGGGTGCAGAGAGAATAGGGTGCAGACAATAAACACGTAAGTGGGTACATTGTATAGTATTTCAGATGATAATAAGGAAAACAAGTCAGGTGAGAGGAATAGGAGGTGCAAACAAATTGTGAAAATAATTTTCCTACATGGCTACTCACTGGGCCATATTGTCTACAGAGCAAATGTGAGTTGATCCTTTGCATGAGCTACAACTAAGGACTCTCCTTCCTGTGTTGTGCTGGAGCGCTCAGATTGGAAAGAGAGACCTTACATTCTGTCCAGACAAGCCCATATTGTCCTTGCCACAAATGCCCCCAGGGTTACAGAGTTTATTGAGTACAAAAGACGTTATCAAAAAACATAACAGATGCAGACAGATAAAGTGGGTTTAAATTGCTTCTGGGCTTTTTCTATTCCTTGAGTTTTTGTGTGCCTGCAGTAACTGACCTAGGGTGAAATTCAGATGCTTTTAGTTTTGACTCAGTTCCTTTTTCAATATACCAACTTATTGATTCTAGAAGGGTCTACTTCCCAGATGTGTGTAGAATATCAAGGGTTGATTTCCTACAAAGTAATAAAGGATGACTTGTTGCTGACGAATACTAGCTGGTTACCTAATATCAACAATAGAAGGTTAGTTGGAAAGGAGCTAGGAAGAAACTGAATGTTGCTAATAACATGGAAGAAAGTTCTGTTATTCAATAAGAGTCAGGGGACCTAGTGGGCATTATGCTAAGTGAGAAAAGTCAGATTGAGAAAGCCAAATACCACACTACTTCAGTTATATGGGGAATCTAAAGAAACAAAAGAAGTGAACAAACACAAATCAGAATTGGGTCTATCCATACAGAGACCTGCTGGTTGCCAGGGGGAGGGCGGTAGAGGGATGGGCCAACGGGTGAAGGGGTGTGGGAAGTGCGCGCTTCTAGTTATGGAACGAATAAGTGATGCGGATGACAAGTACAGCATAGGAATGTAGTCAGTGATACCGTAATAGTGTCCTATGGTGACAGAAGGGAGCTACACCTGTGGTGAGCACAGCACAATATACAGAGGCATTTAATACCTACGTTATACGGTTGAAACCAATGTAATCTGTGCCAACTATACTAAAAAAAAAATCTAATGAATCAAGAAAAAAGTCGGGGCTTAGACATTTCTGAAAATACACCCTATTCTTGCATTGTGGGCTCATCCAATAAGCATTTATTGATCCTTCTTGCACACCTGGCAGTACACTAGGCCCCGGTGACACAGCAGTGACGCAGTTCTGCTCCCCACCCAGGGCTCACCACCCAGGCGTGGAAGACACTTCAGCCACCAGCAGGCTGGGTTCCAGTTGCACTGAGAATGCCATGCTGACAGTCCTGCGTGTATGCTCCACGTTAGGGGAGAACCGTCCAAGAGATGATGTCTCTGCTGGGGAGTGGGTAACAGACAAGCGTGCTGTGGCATTATTGGCAAGTCAACCTCTTTGCCCCTCATCTTCTTTGTCTGGAAAGAGGAGATAATAATAACTTCCCTGCCCATCTTGCAGGGCTGCTATAAAGATCAAATGAAATCATAATATGCTATTCAGGTGTCAAGAATGTGATTAGGGCTGGATGACAATCTAGATGTCTGGGAGCACACGGGAAGGCAGGTCCTGCACAGTGATGTTCCGGGAACATAGCAAAATCTTGAATCCAGCATGAGCATATCTAACAGGGAGACCAGTCTTAGGAAAGAAACAAAAAACAAAAACAAACTTCATAAAAGAAACCCACCTCACCCCTGCAAAACAACAACAACAACAACAACAAAAAACCCGAGTAATGGAATATTTTGAAAGAAAAGTGATTCTTTTTTTCTTATCATTTATTTGCTATTGAGAGACAGAGAGAGACAAAGCATGAGCATGGGAAGAGCAGAGAGAGGAGGAGACACAGAATCTGAAGCAGGCTCCAGGTTCTGTGCTGTTAGCATAGAGCCTTACACGGGGCTCGAACCCACCAACCACAAGATCATGACCTGAGATGAAGTTGGACGCTTAACCCACTGAGCCACCCAGGTACCCCTGTTTTTTTCTTTTCAAGTGAAGTTTGTCGAAAGTGAAAAAAAACAAAACAAAAAGAGAAAGGTACAGATCAAAATGCAAATTCAGGTGTGAAGCAAAGAAGGGAGCCCCCATGGAGTGAGGCAGCCCAGGCTGGTTCAGGACTGGCAGGAGGACTTCTGCAAGCATCTGGACCTGCCAGGACATGTGTGTGGCCTGCCTGCCCGAGAACCCCTCCAAAGTAATAGAGGCTTGACAGCTGTTGTCTGGCCCTGACCAGACCTCCAGAGAATATTCCAGAAGTTCTCCTGAATTGCTTTTCCTCCAGGGGGTGCTTGGACCCAAGGGAGCTCACTGTTCCAGAAATAAGGACTTCTCTCGGCAGTGTTTTCATTCTTCACTCTAGTGATTTCCCACAAGTGTTGTTCCAGAAGAGAAGATGCTTCTGTTCAGGGGGCCTCGGGACTCATTTGGCTTTTCTGTGGACTTTGAGACTTCACGTGCCCACACAGTATCTATTATAAACCAAGGCATTCCTTAGGGAAAACAGGGTAAGTTCACTTAGCGTAAGCCATAATGGCCCTATTTCAAGCCCCGAGATCCCATTCATTCAGCCCAAATTTGAGAATTCATCCCAACATTGAAAGCATATGCAGGAGATCTTCAGCTTGGGGAGGTGGGGGGAGGAAATGCTTACTTTGGACTGTTTTCTTCTAATTTGTGACATGTTGAAAACTTACAGAGAAGGAAATGGTCCTTGTTTTCTGTTGGATAATGAGCAAGGGTACAAAGTCAAAGTTTTGCCAAATCTCAGTATTACCGAGATAAACCAGTTACTATAGTTAGTACAGAAATAAAACCTGAATGACAACAAAGGCCCTTATTAAAAATTTATTTCACTTTTGTTTTTTTAATGCTCACAGTAACAGAGGAATTTCACGTCTAGACTAGAGAAAGAGGCTGAAGGTCGGCTGCCTAACCTGGGTCTCATTTAATTCTTACTAGACAGGATTCTTACAAAGTAGGCAGTCACCCCCATTTCATAAATGAGATTGAGACCAAGAGAGTGATTTTTGCCAAAGGTCACACAGCAGTTCTAGAGCCATTATTTAAACCTGATTACCCAACCCTCAACACTGAGCTCTTTCCTCTGCCCCCCACCTTCACATTGAGAGTCTCCTAGGACTTTGGCTGCAGTCTAGCCAGGAGGAAGTAAAGGGCTTGCAGAACTGGTTGGATCAGTGGATAGAGGAAAAGCCTGTCAACCACAGAGATGTGAGTGTGGTCAGGGAATATTGCCCTATTATGAAACACCGCCCAGACTCAGTCCTTCTACCTCTCCCCACCTCCTTCCTTCTTCTTCCTTTTGGAGCACTTCTCAATCTTGCCTCTATTGACATTTAAAGACCAGATAATTCTTTGCTCTGTGTGTGTGTGTGTGTGTGTGTGTGTGTGTGTATGTGGCGGGGGGGGGGGGGGGAGGGGGTGCTGTCCTCTGCATTGCAGGGTGTTTAGTAGCATCCCCAGTCCCCAGTTTCTTATCCACTAGATGCCAGTAGCACCTCTCAGTCATGGTAAGGACATGGGAATATCTCCTCCCGCCAACCCCCCAGTTAAGAACCATTGTTTTATGGTGACCGGTCATCCCACTTTGTCCTGGACTGAGAGGTTGGTCCCAGTATCAGTGTTTAAAGCAGGATAGTGGGGACCAAACAGGGATGCTTGGTCACCCTACAAGTGAGATTTCATCTCCTGCTTAAATAAAGTCTGCGGAGCAAGAGGGCATTGTGTTGACAATGTCCTGGCAGTCTTCGGTTTCAGTGAGCTGTTGCTACACCGACTACTTCTGCCTGATCCTCCTTTCTTCCTCCAAGTAACCTGCGAGGGGCTCAGGGGAAGTGACCTCCTTCAGAGAGGCTGGCTGAGTGGCCACGTGCGTTGTTAGAGGACTGAAGAAGATGGGCGGGAACACTCGTGTGTGTGCACGTGTGTGAGCTGGGAGGCACAGGTGGGTGCTGACCACAGAGAGCCTATGGCGCTGTCCAGGTGGACGACGTTCAGGTGTGTTCACACCAGAAATTGATACTGGATGGGAGAAGGCTTTCAGCTCTGTGTTAAGTTGGCCTGTGCCTCTATGGTGTGGCTGTTTTAACTTATTGATATTGATATTGGTTTATTGTTGATATTTTGAAATATTCTTAGGAGTTACTCTGGGAGCCAATGAGAGGCCTTTCCCTGAGAGAAATAAACAAAAGAAAAACTTCAAAAATGGTTTGTTATCAGGATGATTTTTGTTGTGCTGTTGAGAATACAGGTGCAATAGTTGGAAATATTTGGGTTCTTGGCAAACTTACCAAGTACTACTAAAACGTATCATTTGCCTCTCAGGCACTCAGCTCTTGGGGTCATGCATATACCCATTTACAGGATGAAACCAGCTGAGTTCTGAGGACAACAATGCTGAGGTCCAATGCTAGGTTTTGCTTCTGGATCACTGGGCTCCGTGGCTTGTGACCCCTGTGGTCCTCCAGGCTGTGGGAGAATGAGTCCTTTGTCTAAGTGCTGAGTCTGGGTTGCTGTAAACCTGAATGGTAAAATGACAAGTGTGGACGTGGAGGGTGTGGGTCATTTCTACTGCCGTGGCTCTGTGCATGGCCCTTCTTCCTTCTGTGGCTGCAGCAGGGGGGAGAAGAAGCAGGTTCCATGAGGGCAGTGCTAATGACAGCAGGTCATCTGGAGGCAAGGCCCTCCCCTTCCCGGTTTCTGGGTTTCTGCATGGGCCTCCCGCTGTGCTCTTTGACACAGGTGTGTGGAGGGCGATTTACCAGGTAGGAGTGTTTGCATTTTTCTTGATTATGTAAACCGATAGCTTTTGCCAAGAACACCCTGTGCCCTGAGGCTCTAGGCTGGTTTCTTCCCATTGGCTGGCCAGGTTTCATTTTATTGGGAGGTGTAGTTTCCAAGTTGTCAAGTGGCCATAACTGCTGGTGCCTCTTGGGAGCGAAGCACCTGGAGGCAGGGGGCCCACACCCCATCCCGTAACAATGACAGCGGATGAGTTGGTTTTCTTTGTGAATGGCAAAAAGGTAAGATCGAGCTGGCCTTTGGTCTGGCTTCTCCGCTCCCCCGAAAGGAAGTTTGTCCTTTGGAAGAGGCCTGTTCTCTCTTTCCTATTCTCTTTCTCTCTCTCTCTCCAAAGCCTTGCTGCATTTGGGGTAACACTGGGGAGAGAAAACCTTCTCAGAGCTAGAACACAGTCAAAACCCTCCAGGGGCAAAGGAGTGAGGGGGGAGGCAGGCGAGAAGAGCGGTCTGAGTTGCCAGCGACTCTGCAGCAGCAGAGACCCTGGCACAAAGCCGGAAAAGGGCACAGGGTCCTGGGTGGGACTGGAGGTCACCCACCACGCTTCCGTCTTTGTGTTTATTCCAACACATCCTGAGGCTTTTGTTCTTGTCTTTACTGACAGGAGCAGGAACTTGTTTTCTTGCTGATACCGGGATAGAAGATGTTCGTAGACTTTGATTCAGATACTTCACATATGTAAATGTGACAGCTAACTTGTGAGGACATTTACTGACATCTTGTGGCAAGCCACAGTTTTTTGGTTTTTTTTTTCCTCCCCGTAAGGGGCATGTTTCTCTCCCCCTCCCCCCCTCTCCAGTATTGCAATAAATGTTTCTAGTCTCTTACTTTGATAAAATTGCCCCTTGGATGACCTCCATTGGTGCATAGGGACGTGGGGAAGGTAGGGGTTGTGGAGCAGAGGGGGCTTTATGATGTGGGTACCAGTCTTCCAGGCACAGCAAGGCTATGAATCTTTGCCAATTTCACTGCAGGTGAGGGGTGGGGGGGGGTGTAAGCATGTGCCTAGTCCCATCCCCTTCCCCCCCCACCACTGCTGGGGTAGCCTGGCCTGCTCCGGAAACCCAGTAGGGAATGAGAGGGACAGTAAAAGGACAGCCATAGTTTTATCTTGTAAATGGCCATGTGGACGGTGTGAGTATGAATGTGTCCAAGGTGCCCAACCCCCTCCAAACAAGGGTAGTTTTATCTGTTTTGCTCTATTGGCACTTTTGAGTTGAGAGATTGGGTGACGTTTGAGGTAATTTTCAAGAACAAAATTGTACTTCACAGGGCGGGTAGTGGTTAAATTGTCAGGATGTGTTTGCGTGACTAGCAAGGGAATTGCATGAGCCATGGCAACATCCGTGCTCTGAAGACCGTCGGATTCAGTTTGAGTGGTGCCACCGGGAGGCACTGAGGATGAGGTCAGCCGTGTTCTTCTGGGTTCGGTGTGTCTCTCCCTGTAGATTTCTTTTCAGGACTGGCATCTGGCAGCTAGCCATGAGGCAGGGCAAACTTCCCTGTTGACGCTTGTGAGACTTTGGCATCTGACATTTCCAACAACTTTGTTGCACTCAGCGGTTGCGTTGGAGAGTGTCAAGAAACAGTAGAGTTGGCTTTCTGGAAGGGTTACCCACACAAAGCGTCTTCTGTGGAATTTTTCTAGTCAATGTTTGCGAGGGAGCACCTGGATTCAGTGACTTCCAAGGCCGTGTCTTACTCTAAGATTCTATTATTTGTTATGCCATCAGTTTGTGTGTGACAGGACAAGATTCTGCTCTTCTTTAGGGATGGTGTGCTGTGACCCACTGGATCTGAAAAGGACATTTCAGGGTCCAACTGGCTTGGCAAAGCTGTGTCCCGTGTATTTTCATTTCACTTTAGAAGAGCAATTTCAAATTTCTAGATGGTGTCATCACATCAAACCCTACTATCCCTGGAAGCTTTTCCTATTGTCAGTGTCTGTGATGCATACTCAGGTTTGTAAGTTATAAACCTGTGGCCTCTTGAGAATCTGCTAGAAAGGGGGAGAGGCAGTATAAGAAGTCATGAGGTGAAAGCAGTGCTTCGGAAACAAGACCAAGCAAGGATTCCCAGGCAGATCAAGGCAGCTGTGAATACGTTTGTTTCCATTTCTATTTCCAAGACCTTTCTATATCTAACTCTTTTGGTGTTGGATATTATGCAGAGAACTTACCAGAGAAGCTGCTGGAATTGGTGACTCACTCTTTTTTTCTTTTAAATTTTTAATGTTTATTCCTGAAATAAAGAGAGAGAGACAGACAGACAGACAGAGCATGAGCGGGGGGAGGGCAGAGAGAGAGACACACACACACAGAATCTGAAGCAGACTCCAGGCTCTGAGCTGTGAGCACAGAGCGCGATGCGGGGCTCAAACCCACCAACTGCAAGGTCATGACCTGAGGCAAATTCAGATGCTTAACCGACTGAGCCACTCAGGCACCCCAGAAATTAGTGACTCACTCTTAAATGTAAGCCTCTTATTCTCCCTGTGTGAGACCGTCCAGGACTCTGTCTCCACCAGCTCGGGTTCTGGACAGGGTATAAGATGCCACTGATCAAATACCTCAAGTGTTTTCTGTGGCAGTGATGGGCCTTGATGACCAGTGTCATATCCTCTGTTCTAGAGTCAGAGTTGGAGGGAAAGAAAGAACTGGTTAGGATTTTGGTGTTATCGTAGTGACAGTCATTTTGGTGGGCAGGATTCTAGAGGCAGTGACTCTGTTTAGTGGAGATTGAGGCACCTGGAGGAATCTGGCAACTTTGGCGCGTGGGGCGCAGCCAAAGGTGTCCACGAGTGATCCCCACAAGAAGCAGTTGGCAGCTACAGAGAGCCTCTCAGTGGCTTCCACTCACTCACTCACCCCCATTTACAAGCTCCTCCGTGGACTAAGCCTGTTGGGTATGTACACACCGGAGGAATATGATCTCTAAGACCAGGCATCAGCCATTCAGGAGCTTGTGAACCAGTTAAGGAGAAGGATTTTCATTTGGCAAAGTAATATATTGCAAAATGTGTTTCACAGAAAACTCTCCCCATGAGATCCTCTTTTCAGATATACCTTTTCTGTTTTAGAAGAGGGTGTATTTGTTTATTTTTTTTAATGCCTGCCCAGAATCTTATTTTATTATTATTTTTAATATAATTTATGGTCAAGTTAGCTAACATACAGTATATACAGTGTGCTCTTGGTTTTGGGGGTAGATTCCCATGATTCATCACTTACATACAACACCCAGTGCTCATCCCAACAAGTGCCCTCCTCAATTCCCATCACCCATTTCCCTCCCCTGCCCCGCCTTCTTAAACCACTTAGCACAGTGTTGGCACATAACAGGTGCCCAATTAATGAGGACAGAATGAGTGCATGAGTACTAAAAGCCCTTAGAAATCCTCTACTCAAGAAATTTAGTTTGTAAACTTTGCACTTTGAAATTATCTTAAATTTGCCTAAAACGTTATAAGAAGAATACAAAGAGATATTACAGACTACTCACATTCACCAACTTAACATTTTGTCACATTTTACTTTATCATTAAATTTGTCATTCTCTATCTCTGTATGTACACACACATACACACACGCACACACACACGTCGAGATGTTTATATGGTACACACACGTATTAGATTTTTATGTATCTATTTATATATATGCATGTAGATATATAGATGTATATAAGTACCTAATTAATTTTATATATTTATTTATGTATGTAATTAATAGAAATAAATACATAGAGTATACACTTTTCTTCTTGAACCATTTGAGGGTAAATTTCTGATATAATGCCATTTTACCTCTTAAACCAAGCGTAAGAATATTCTTATAGAGCCAGTGTCTCTAAAAATCAGGGAATGTGGTATTGACATAACACTATTATCTAATCTGCCACCCCTCTGCATCATATTCCAATGTCCCCAACAATGTCATTTTTAACTTCTTCTAGGGTCCCAGGGTCATACCACGGCACGGTCCCAAGCCTGGGACCCAGGGTCATACTCCGGCAGTCGGTTGCCGTGTCTGTTAGTTTCCCTCGAGCCGGAATGGCTCCTTAGCTTTCCTTGTCTTTTGTGACACTGATGTTTATGAGGAGACTAGAACATTATTTCTTAGAATGTCTCTCATTTTGAGTTTGTGTCATGCTTTCTTATGATTAGATTCAGAGTCTGCATTTTGGGCAGGAATTCCAGAGAAGTATAAGTGGTTCTCAATGCATTGCATCAGGAGGCACATGATGTCAGTCTCCTCTATTATTTGGGATGCAAACTTTGATCACTTGGTTATGGTGGCATCCACCAGTTTTATCCTCTTTGAGATTACTTTTTTACCTTTTAGAGTTAATCAATAATCCATGAGAAGATCCTCTGAGTCTGTGAAACTATCTTGATCATCAACCTTTCACCCACTAGTTTTAGCTCCCATTGATGTTTCTTGACTTGGTCAGTTATTGTGCTGATTGCAAGATTAGGTTAACTGTATTCATTAGTTGGAACTCTTCTGTCAGAAAGAACTTTCTTTCTCTCCAGTCTGTTTATTTATCAGTTACCACTTTGGACTCGTAAATTTTAGTTTTATTTACTGGTTTATAATCCATTAGGGCTATTATTTGTTTTGATGCTTAAATTTTATCAGAGCAATCTGCTGAACCCAGCATTTCCTAAGCTCATATCCCCATGAAGCGTTTGTCCTTCAGAATGCCCACTGGCCCTGTCGAGAGAGGATTCTGTGGAGTTTGCCGGAGCAACCCTGTAGCCGTGCTGTGAGGTGGCACAGCCATTCTCTGTAGGAATTCAAGGAAGTTTGGACCAAGTGTGCCTGGAGTGATATAAAAAGTCTTTGCCGAAGAGGTTTCACTGTAGTATAAAGACTATATTGTCAGGAAAGTAGAAGAAGAAAAGGCTGAAAATGAAGATTAGTAACATAATGGAAAAAGGCCTTGGAAGACAGTCTAAGGAACTTGGATGTTATCTTGAACATATGGGAAGGCACAGAAGGCACGGAACAGGGGGCAGATGTGAAGAAAGCCGAGTTGGACGATAAGCAGAAGCTACAATTTGGGGGGAAGTAGTAAGCTAAGAGGCTTCTTCCTGCAGGGAAGGAGGTAGGAATCTTTATTTGTGTGTTTATGACTTCTCTGAGAGAAAAGAAATAACTCCTTGTGTGCACTTTGTAACTAGGACTTTGAACAAACTGGATCTGTGGGGTGTGATAAAAGAAAGCTAATTTGTTTTTCTACTTTCCTTTAAACTTTCTTCAAGGGGCAAATTCTGTCAGTTTTATGACTTGTTGGGTTGCTCCTAATCAATAAAGCAGTGCTGTGGTCATTTCTAAGTTTCCATACACAGTCTCAATTCAGGATAGAGAGGTGAGGATAGCAAGAAAGTTCTCATCTAATCAGTGCTGGTTAAGATGGCTTCCCACCATGGGGAGCATTCAACTGCAAGTCTCACGACATCGGGCATGTGTTTTCCTCTGGCCTGCTGCTCTTCCTCAGTCTCCAGTTTAGGGAGGACTACTCCACACAGACTCTGTTGGAAGTCCCATCACCCTCTGCAGTCAGCGTTCTGGGGATGATTTAAACAACTCCACACCAACTCTCCCTCTTCTGCATGGACTACACTAGGTCCTCAGGCAACCCTCCACATCCTCTGCTTTCCCAAACTCTGAGCGTGCTCACCAATTCCAATGCTGCCATTTCTTCTTCAGTAAGCCTATCTCTAGCTTTTAGATACGCAGACCACTATATCCCCTGTTCTACAAGGGCAGTATGTTAGCTTCACATGTAGGGCTATGGAAGCCCCCTGACAAAGTTTGGGGTGTGAGATACCTCTCTCCTCAAGCTTAAGAAGATGTAAGTCTCACAGTACCATTCTCTGGAAAGAAATTCTTGTCACAAATTCTCTCTCTTTAATCATCCCAATCACCCAAACCCTATTACCCTTGAAAACATATGATGAATGTGAGTAGTGAAACAGGTTGTCATGGATTTCCTTAGACTATTTGCATTGAAAACTGGTACCTCACTTTGTAGACCACATTTTCATCTTGTTGAATACATCATTTGTGGGCCTTTGGGTTGAGATCTCCTCCACATCTCACATGTGTTAATGTTATTGACTGTGCTAGCCCAACACACACAATACTCCCTGTGAACACAGGCCAACAGACCGGCTGTCTACTGTCTGAGAATGTACATGCTGGGAGGCATAGCCAGAGACCTGCATGCTGCCATTCTTAGCTGTCCCTGACATTCACAGGTGTGACCTAACAGCTGGAAATGAGATGTTTGACTTTAAGGGGGCTCTGCCTGGCAAGCCCAACAGAGCAGGCGCAATACCTAAGCCCTCCATGGTAGGTCCAGAGCACAGCACTAAGGTAGAATTTTAGAATTGGAGAATATCCACATGTACACAGAACGGCTTGTAGTTTGTATGTTCATTCTTGTGGAATTATCAAGAAACAGACCTTGGTTTTCATGATATATTTAGCACATCCCTATTAACTCCACAGATTCTTGGGCAAGACAGTGGCTAAGTATACCTAGGATTTATTTCCTTTCTTTTTTTACTCTTGTAGGTGGTGGAGAAGAATGCGGACCCAGAAACAACCCTTTTGGCCTACCTGAGAAGAAAATGTATCCTGACTTTGGAGGGGGAGGGGGCGATGGGGACTCATTCTCTAGGCCTTATGTCACTTTCTAGTGACGGGTGGGAGGCTGTGATTGTGGAGGACAGAGCCCTAGAGTCTGGCTCTGGGCCCCTGCTTTGTAGCTCTGTCACTCAGTAGCTGTGTGACTTTGGGAAGTCATATGAACCTTCCAGGAGTAAAATTACCTGCTGTCCACTGAGAGGATTCTTCCTGATATTTCTTAAGATCTCTTCCAGGTAAGACTCAAGTGATGCCAGGGTTTAATCCAGGGCGTGTAAAATGAAGAGCTGTGACTGGCCCTCATTAGCCCTGGTTAAGCTTCGCCGCCATTCCCCTTGAGGAGGGGGCCTTCCTCAGGAGATCCCTGCTGACCCATAGAGGGCTTCCTGGCAATCTTCCCAGCTCTGTGAAGGCAGAGGGAAGGTCGGAGGAAGGGGTGTTCTTTGGGAAAGGATGCCTGAACTGGGGAACTGTATAGAGGTGCCATCCATTGTGGAGATGGTGAGCCCCAGGAGGCAAGGGACAGTGGAGTCCTGAGGGGCCCTTGGGATGCTCCTCTTCCCTCAGCGAAGGCAGGGTTCTGTAACATCTAATACCTTGTGGTCTTTCAAGGTAGGAAAGTACTCTGAGACCCTAGAACAGAAACAACAGAGAAAATATGATAGGAGCTGGCATTTAAAGAGCATTTACTATAAGTAGGTGGAGTTCAAGGTGATTTTCATACCTGATGTCACTGATGTCCATAGCCATTCCTTTGACAGAGGAGGAAGTGAGGCTGGCACATGAGAAGGTCCTGCTTCTTGCTCATGTTCTGGGCAAATGCTAACAGAGCCCAGGCTAAAGCCCAGAGCCAGGCTCTTAACCTCCCACCCGTACTGGAAACTATTCAGGGTTGGTTGCCAGGATGATGCTCATCCTGACCTCCTCTCACCCCAGGGGCAGGGATATCCAGAGGCTCATTCAGGTGATATGTCCTGGGACAACAAAGGATTTTTTCAGTTCCCACAGAAAAAAGTCTGAAGTCCATGGGCTTACCTCTAGTTCACTCACCTCTTATCAGATGGTGTCTGGCTCTCGTGTACTTTGTTCTGGATTTTCCATCTGGAGAGGGCAAGTCTGGCCTATTCCTTAGGCATGTTAGCAAACTCAAAGTTATCAATTTCTGCCAGTGTATGTAAGAGATGGCTCCAGTAGTGGTCCCCAACCTCAAAGAATCTTCCTTTTAATTTATGTTCACATAGCCTATGGGTGGATATTCAAAAGCCCCTCATTCAACCCTAATTTTGGTTCCTGGACTTCATCAACCCAAAAGGTCCAAGGTGAAGAGTTGGGACCCAGTAGGTCCCAGAAGAGATCAAAGTCTCTTTCAGGCGGGAGTGGTTTTATTGCATACCCAGCCGGGGTGATGTGAGGGCTGCCCCACATGCTCAGCCTTTGAGGTGCCAGATTCACCGGCCCAGTGAGACCACAGGGTTGGGAGCCTAGAAGAGCATGCCAGGAAGACCCTGCAGTCAAGAAAAATCTCCAGGATTGGAGAGCAGTGGGACCCCAGTCCCAGGAAATACGTGGGTGCTGTCTGATGGGACGCTGATACCTTTCTTCTGTGCAGTGGGGATGATCCCGTTCTCTGCCTTCTGGGGTGCAGCGTAGGCTTTTCTGGAGACAGAGGCTGTGTGGGTCTGCTACCTCCTTGGGTTGAGGGGCTTGAGCCTATGTGGGGCGATGGCTGGCTCTGCACATGCACTTCCCACTGGCCCAGCAAAGACACTTCTGTGAGTTCGTGTTCCTTAACCTTCGACCATCCAGTGGGGCTGAGCGGGACCAAGCTGGGCTGTGGAGAAGGGGGCTGTGGGGCTTGCACGGTGATGCTTTCCAAGTATGATCGTTTCCAGAACAAGATCGTGTATCCTTTGCCGGCTGACTGATTGTCCATGCAAGGACTCTGATGCAGGGGTCAGGTTGTGAGTGTGTGTGTGCATGTGTGTGTGTGCATGCACACGAGACCTTTCTTGATGTTTATTTATTTTTGAGAAAGAGAGAGAGAGCATGATGGGCGAGGGGCAGAGAGACAGGGAGACACAGAATCCGAAGCAGGCTCCAGACTTGAGCTGTCAGCACAGAGCCTGAGGCGGGGCTCGTACTAACAAACGGCAAGATCATAACCTGAGCCAAAGTCAGAGGCTTAACCGACTGAGCCACCCAGACTCTCCTGAGACCTTTCTAAGATCCAGATTAATTTCCCATCCCATGAAATGCTTTACTTGGTCTCAACTGCCTACAGGATAAAGTCCAATCACTGTGCTTAGCACTCATGGCCCATAGAGGAAGGTGTGCCCCACCTTTCCATCTCCAGCTTTCTCCTTTCGTGGGACCAGCATCCCATCTGTAGGACAACTATGGACTCCTAACACTCTCTTCCCGCTGTTTTCCTGGTCTTTGCATAAGTTGTTATCCAAGTCTTAGAGTGCCCTTTTTCTAGGCCTTCTCTACTTGGCTAACTCTTGCTAGCTCTTTCGGACTGGGTAAAATATTACCTCCTCTGGGAAGCCTTCCTTGACCTCCTAAGGTTGGGTTGGGTACCCCTTGTCTGTGCAGGTCCCACAGTGCCCTGTGCTCAGCCCTCCTGAAACGCTTACTATAAACTCTTTAGATTGCAACTTTATGCTGGCTTCTGTTTTCCTGAGTTGACCGCAGACTTCTAAAGAGCATCGTACACACCTCCATTTCCTCAGCCCTCAGCAGAATGCCTGGCATGTGACTGGCCCTCAGTAACTGATGTTGAGTAAATGGATGAGGGGTTCATAGAAAAATGGATATCAGGAAGCTCTGTGTAAGGGGCTGGTGTCTCATGTTTCCCGGGGACTGCCCCTCCCTGTTCCCCACAGAGGATGGGAGAAAAGGAGGTAGCTGAGAGCCGGGGAACAAAAGGCACTGGAGCTTCTGAAACTGGAGAGGCTTCGGAAGGGCCCTACAGAGAGAGGAGCATGAGCTGGGCCTGGAACCTGCGGCAACTTCCTCTTGACTCAGCCTCCAGGGTCGGGCTAAGAGGTGACTGCGGGTGACCCTGGCACCTGTGCTCCAGCTCGGAGGCCTAGGATGCACTGATGTATGCTCCATAGGACCCTGCAGGGGCTTGTGTCTCCCCCAGGCATGGGGGGGCGGGGCTTCCTTTGTTGCTAGCCCAGAGTCCTGGGTGGAGACTTGAGGACAGTGGTGGAAGAGGCCAGAGTGTAATGTAGAGTGAGGAGTAATGACACAAAGTGTCTCAAAGTCTGTGATGGACTGTGTGGACAATGAAATGACCTTAATCTGGGGCTCCAGCCACTTTTCTGCCAATGCCTGCCTGGCCCCCATCTGCTCTTTGCATCATGTTGCCGTGACGACTGTGGAAGGAATAGGAAGCACCAAGTCGAGGCTGCATCCTGTGCAGGTAACTGGAGGAAACAGAAGCTCAGGCCAGGGCTACAGACTTGCTTTGGAATGTGAGGCTGAGTGTCACTGCCTGGCCGGGAGGCGCTGTGGCCCGGTCACCTCCCCATCTCCTCTGGGGGTGGTGAGGTGGAAAGATGAGGCCCCAGGCCTAAAGCTCCCTCCTGGGACCATTGCATGACCCCGAGGGAACCACGAGGTCAACCAGATCTGGTGGCCAGGGCAGTCGGGTCATGCCAGACCTCGAGGGGGAAGGGGCGATGGATGTTCCCACCTAGCCTCCGAGTGTGCTTAGGGAACCCCTGTCATCTCATATTCAAGATTCCAAAAGCTCTGTGCTCTTGATTAAGAAGCCTGCCTATTCCCTGCTCCCTCCAATGGTAATCCCATGGCTCCTCTCATGTCCTGCCTGCAGAAAATACAGATGTGAGCTACAATGCCTCTATCCTCACTAACATGGAGGTTAGGACGGGCTTAAGAAGAGAATAGAGGCATCTGAATGTCTGACCGAGGCTTTTTTCCTGATGGTATCAGGCCACCTGGCAGTGGATGGAAATTAGGTACAAAGAGTGGACAGTAATCTGAGAGGTTTTGTGGAGAGAATCCAATGCTTTGGGGCAACGTGGAAAGAAATGACAGCAGAGCACTGTGGGAAGGGAAGGCCATTGTTTCCAGAGCTCTTTGTGTGGGGAAACTGATGCAGGGGTCTTCTGGACATTATAGTCACAGAAGGTACCAGAGGCAGGCCCACTGGCCATTTGAGGAGACATGTTGCTCAGATCGTGCCTTCCTTGGGCACTTAATGTGAATGTGGGGCCAGGGCCTCTGGCTGAGCAAGCTGGCTGCATTCTAGGGGAGGCATGAAATTTTCTTTTGAGCTTAAATTTCTTTGAAAGCAGATGAAAGAACAGTTTAAACACAGGGATCATGTCTGAATAATCAGCCAAAACCCTCATTTCCAATGGTACAGATTCTTATTCCCAATGCACTTATTTTGGCCCCAAGTTGTTATAGAGCCAGATTTCACTCCTGCTTTTCCATTGGCTTTTCTCTTGTGGCTCCTATGACACTACGCTTTGTTTGAATTCCTCCTACTTCCTAGTTGGTGCCCTGTGCTGGCTCCCTGCTGGTGGAGGTCCTGATTACTGCAATGTCCTCCTGGCTGGGGCCTGGGCCCTTCTCCTCTTGCCCTGCACACTCCCCCTAGGCAAGTTCATACCATCTACGTGTGCACAGCACTCACATTTATATCTTCAGCTTTGACCTCTCCTCAGAGGTTAGTTTCATATTTCCAACTGCATACTTGACACCACTATGTGAATGTCTAATCTCAAACTTGACAAATCCTATTTGGCCCCTGACTTCTTTCTTACCCAGTCTTCCTCCCTCTGAATCAATGGCAAAAGCATCTGCCCACTTGCTCAAGACAAGACCTAGGAGTCACCTGTGATTCCTTCTCTCCTGTATCGCACCCAATCCATCCAGAAGTGGTGTCTACTTGACTCCCAAAGCCTATGATGGCTTCTTCATCTTCTGTCAGTTTCCCCAATTACTGCTTGGTCCGAGCCACATTCCCTCTTGCCTGGACCATTGTTGTGTCCTGGTTCCTGTTTCTACCCTTGTCCCCTGGAAACCATTACGTAGCCAGAGCTAGAATGATTCTTAACAAACGTAATTAGATCCTATATACTCTTCCCTGATCCAAATCAGGTCATTAAATTCAACTTCCAAGTCACCTCTTCAGAGTGGCTGTTTCTGACCCCTCCAAGTAAGCCACTGGTCACTCCGGGTCCTGTCAGCTTGTACTAATTCTCTACACAGAATTGGCCTCCACCTGGAATTTTCTTGTCTCTTTTGTCAGTTTCCCTACTAACTTCATGAGACTGGAGACCTCGTCTCTCTTCATTGCTCTGTCTCCAGTGCCTTACCATGTGTGGCACGTACTAAGCTCTCAGTAAATATTTATAAAATGGATGAACATATATGCCAGGCACTGGAAATACAACATTTTAGCAATTTTATTTAACATAAATCCCAGGAGAGACTCTGAAAAGACAATAATAATGATGATGATAATAATAATAAAGTAATATGGAGAATCTCCTCGAACGAAAAATCTTGCATAAAAGTCTTCTATATGACACATTTCCAAATTCGTATGTCCCCACTGGACTTCAAGGGTTTCCTTCACTTAAGAATGTAGTGATATTCCAGTTGGAAAAAAAATGTGTTCATCTGTTATTTTATTATTATTATTTTTTTAATGTTTACTTATTTTTGAAAGAGAGACAGAGACATAGTGTGAGCGGGGCGGGGCAGAGAGAGAGACACACAATCTGAGGCAGGCTCCAGGCTCCGAGCTGTCAGCACAGAGTCTGATGGGGTCCTCAAACTCACAAATCGTGAGATCATGACCTGAGGCGAAGTCAGAGGCTTAACTGACTGAGTCCCCCCAGTGCCCTATGTTCATCTCATTCTTAATAAATGCTGATTGAGGGGCACCAGGGTGGCTCAGTTGGTTAAGCCTCTGACTTCGGCTCAGGTCATGATCTCACAGTTCTTGGGTTCGAGCCCTGTGTCGGGCTCTGTGCAGACAGCTCAGAGCCTGGAGCCTGCTTCAGATTCTGTGTGTCCCTCTCTCTCTGACCCTCTCCTGCTCACACTCTGTCTCTGCCTGTCTCTGAAAAGTGAATAAACATAAAAAATGTTTTTAAACTGCTGATTGATTTGGATTGCAGGCTAGTGTATTAAAAGAATATGACACAGCTCTTCCATTCACCATGTGCGATTTTGGCTAAATCTTTTAAAACTCTGGGCCTGCTTCGTCCTGTGTCCAATGCAGAGAATGGAGGGTGAGAAGCACGTCCGGTTCTACTGGTCAATTTTCTTTGAGGAGGCTTTGCTGTGAATAACTAGTATTGGTCGACTACCTGTTATGTGCCAAGTATGATAATGTCAAGGGTGTCATGTGAATTATGTCATTAAATCCTCACCACAGCCCCAGAGATAAGTACTAGGGTGGTCGTCATGATACAGATGAGGGGCCTATGGCTCCCAAGAGGGTTGGTAACCTGGCCAAGGCCACAGTCGGCACTAAGACTGACTTTGTGCAGTGACTGCTACCCCAAGCCACCTGTCGACGTGGACTGGCTTCAGCTGGGTCATCTAGAGAGCCTGAGAGCGTTTGCGCCAATGCATATGTCTACGTGGTCTGTCCCTTTTAGGAGAGAATTGCCAAAAGCCATGGCTCCCAGTGCGGGTTCTGCACCCCTGGCATCGTCATGAGCATGTACACGCTGCTCCGGAACCAGCCCGAACCCACCATTGAGGAGATCGAGGATGCCTTCCAAGGTAAGGGCCTGGAGGCACAGCCTAAGGGGTCGAATAGCAGCTGGGGCTTTGTGGAGGTTAGGGAAGGGCCACAGTGTCAGCCAGGAATGGGTTGGGAGATGGGGCACTGCCTTTTGGAGGAAAGGCTCAGGTACCCCAGCGTGGTGGCTACAGTCTGCTGGGAGCATAGCCCTCTCTGAGTTTGAAGAACAGTCACATGGTCTGGAGACCTCCTGGGTCTCCTGCCTTAGTGTTCATCTTCCCGAGGTGTCCTTCAGCGCTCGGATGGGGTGGCACTGCCTGGTTGGCACAGGAGGAGATCATGTGGAAAATTCCACAGAGGCTAGTGGCTTCCATTCTTCTCAGCTTTTATTAGACAGGATTCTGCAAAGGCCACTTAATGAGGAAGGTGGCTGTGATTCCGAGCCTTGGGCAGGAACTGGCTTCCCACTTGGCCTTTTGTGAATGGGCCCAGGACCCTGGGCATGGTGTCTGTGCCTCTGAATTGAACAGAGAAGACTTGCATCCTTTCACCATTTCAATTCATCATCGACTCAATCAGTTGTATTGAGTTCTATCATATGTCAGGCACTATACAAGGTACAAGGGACACAGGGATGTCCCAGGGGATGAAAGATGGTCTCTACGCTCACAGAGTTTGCAGTCTGAATGGGAAGAGAGATTATAATGTAGTTTGATAAACTCATTGAGAAGGCCATGACCAGACACCAGGGGAGCACTCAGAAGACACCTGATTCGGTCTGGGCAGTGTAGGAAGGCTTCCTGGAAGAAGTGATAGATGTTTTGAAGTCAGAAATACGAGGAGGAGGACAGGGTGTTCCAGGCAGAGAAAACAGAATATGTAAAGTGAGTATTCAACTGAGCCAGGACTAAAGTCACAAGCCCCTCACCTGCCCCCGGTGCCTGTGCTGACAATGCAGCTTTGTGCCTTGGCCCACAGGAAACCTGTGTCGCTGCACGGGCTACAGACCCATCCTCCAGGGCTTCCGGACCTTCGCCAGGGTAAGTGGGGGCTCTGGGACAGCTCCTCAAGCAGCAACACTCCAAAATCCCAGTTGGCAGGGTCCAAGGGCCCCTGGAGGAAGAGGAAAAGGGGGGATGGCCAGCTGGTGGATCTACCTGCGTTGGACTCTGTTGTCTTTGTTCCATCCACGTCAGTAGCACGAGGACTTCCCTTCCAGGGAAGGCTTGTTCCTGGAAGAGGCACCGATGCCCGAGGCTAATTTCTTCCAGGGCATTTGGGTCTGACAGTGCTCTTGTGGCCAGGTGCTGAGCCCTGGTGTTAAGTAACAACCCAGCCCACCCCGCAGCTGCGCCTCTCCTCCTTCCTCTCCGAGCTGCTTTCCATGGTTGGCACTCTGCTAATGAGATCTCCAGACAGTGTGAATCCCTGCAGTGTTCGTACACCTCCGAGGGAGAAGTCTGGGGCTGGCTGTGCGGGCCCTGATTACATAAACACCACACACACCTGCCATCTGCCAGGGGAGGGGGACAGAGGGCTGGCCTCTCCCTTCTTGGCTTCTCTCCCAGCTTCTACCTGACCCCCCAACAGGGTCGAGTTGACTCTGATCCCAATCAAACCGTCTCATCTCAATTTAATTTTGGGTTGGGGGCAGAGTCAGATGCCTTTCACTGACCTTTCGGGGTGCTACATTAGGAAAAGGATATTGTATCCAGATGACCACAAAGAGTGGAGACACAGACAGAGCCTATGGGAGGGAGGGCAGCCCACTCTGCTGAAGGCGTTTGATGACAAAGAACAAGGAGGTGCGGACTTAAATGAAAAAGATCCAAAGACTCCTCCAGTCTTGGAGTCTGCAGACCTGGGTTCAAATCCTAGTCTTTCACTTACCCGATGTATGACCCTGGGCAATTTCCTTGTTTCTCAAATGGGGATTATAATGGCACATACAATATTATAACGTTATAATAATACATATATAATTATAATAATATTACAAAATTATAATAATGCCTATAATGATTCTTATAGTGTTTGTGGAAAGCACTTCTTATAAAGCCCTTAAACAGTGCCTGGCACATCTTAAATATTAAGTATTTCTTCTATCACGCAATATTTGAGCTACATCAATTGCTCAAGCTTCCCTGAGAGCCAAGGATTGTTAATCTTGCCCACGTAATTGTTTCTTAAGAGGCTTCTCAAAGAGCTACAATCTTATCAGCCCTCCTACTTTCTGAAAAAGTGAAGGGCTTTTGAGTGTAGTAGATGGTTATGTCCCTTGTCAGGGCTGGAGTTTTGTCATCGTTGAAATGGTCCTCGACCAGCTGCCAGGCGGTGTAGAGCTGAGTGGCCTGAGCTCCCCAAATGACTCGCACACAGGGTGTGCTCAGAAGCTCATGCACACCGGTCGTTGGAGACCCCTGTCCCCAAGGTCTTATTCAGAGCCATTGAACTCTGACTGTACCCACAGTTCTAACAAACCTGCCTACCTCATTTTCATGCCCATAGCACACATTAGGTAAGTGAGGAGGATTTGCCGGAAGGAGGCACACTGTTCACAGCAAGAAATGGCACTGTCCATCTAGCAGCAGGGAAGGAAATGGAGGAACAGTAAAACGAGCACAAGCCTAGTGGTCTAGTACGCTGAGAAAAGGAGAAATCTCTCCAGGGGAGAAAAACCCAGCCTTATTCAACCTCATTGACATTAGACATTGAGGGAGTGACACATTATTGTACATCTCAGTAATTTATGTCATGGCCATGGCAATGGATTATCAAGAAGAACAATGTCAGGAAGAATGAGCTGACACTTCATCCGGAAAGGGTACTTTGGTGAAATATGTCCTTCCCCCACCAAGCACCGGGTGAGCGAGGCCGATGGCTTGCTGTATGCAGGTTCCCTCGCTTTGGTTAGGGCCTGGTGATTCTCCTGCATCACCCCTCTCCAGGAAGACAGCTGAGAAGAGACACTACAGGGACATTTATTTCTTCCAGAGGAAAAGGCAAGGCCATGGTGGGAGGGTCCAGAGGAGACAGCACTGTGACGTCCAAGGCAAGGCTGTGCAGAAGGCGGCTGTGCACGGGGCAGCACGTGCAGGGGCTGAGGCCAGGGCAGGGTTCTCTGTTGGTGACAGGTCCAACAGCACTTTCTTAAAGGGCATCCTTTCAGCCTCCGTGGCGCTGTGGGGACTTTCCTGGGCCCACTAGTGGGGTGTGACTCATCCCTTGGGAACTGGCAGCACGGAATGGTGTTTCCCATGATTCAAGTGCAGAAGGGCCACCCCAGACCTGCTGCTGTAGGAACTGGCTGCCTTGGAGGCGTGCCCGGGGCAATGTCTGGGAGTTTCTCCCACCTTTGCCTCTGAGCATGATTCCATGATTCCAGAGTGTTTCCCAGGTCCTGAGCTGAGACTCCTGTCTTCTCAGGACGGATCACTCAGGTGGACCCACCCCTTCCCCACCCTCATTTCCTTCGTTCTGGGAGCTCTACCCTGTGCTCTGCCCCTGGAACCCTGAAAGATCTTGAGCTAGTCTTTCCCCAGGGTGATGGGTCATCAGACCTGTACCCATCCTCAAGCATAGGATCACAGTGAGGAAGGAAGTATGTCTAGCTTTCGTGAGGTCATCTGGCACACTGGCTGGACACCTCTTTGAACCCAACATTGGGCCCAGACATGCTTTGAAGGAGCTCCACCAGACCCCAGCCTGGAAAGAGGCCATCCGGGCCCCCTCAGTGCTTGACTGATGTAGAAGTAGAGGCTCCTGGGGGCCCAGAGAATAAAGGGGGAAAATGGACCTAAAGATATGTTTTGGTAGAGTAGGACTTAGCTTTAATAGAGACATTTTCTCAAAATTTCCTGGTGCTTCCAGGAGAGATCTTACTTGTCTAGTCATGAGTGACTTAGTCTCCATCAACCAAGAAAGGGAGAGTGGTTAGAGCAGAGGTCTTCCGTCTGCGCAGAGGTCAGTGGAATGGGAGCGGCTGGCGGCTGTTTCTACTGATGCTGGCACAGCAGCAGGCCTCAATTTCGTTGACTATTCACGATCCAGGGTCTTTAGCTTCTGTGAAAACTCTTTGCAAATATTTCTGTGTGAATATCTGTCATCTTTCTAGGATGGTGGGTGCTGTGGAGGAAGTGGGAACGACCTGAACTGTTGCATGAACCAGAAGACAGACCACAAGGTGAGTGGGACCTCCTTTTCCTGGAAGCCTGGGGGCCAATCTCAGATCCAAGGAGCAGCGGACTCTCTTCACAACCTCAGCAGTGCGGCCAGAAGAGGAAACGTTGATGCCCACACTGAGCGGCTGGGTGGGGGGGGCGGTGAATATGCACATTAGCCCCTCTGGCGAGACCTCACTGTTCCTGCTTCCCAGGAACGGCACGGCCCCCCCGCCAAGCCTGCTGGGGTGGGGGTGGGGAGGTGCAAACAAGCTCGCTTCGACAAAGGATTGGGTAGATCATACAGGCGTTTTAGAGGAGGAGATGAGGTATCACTCATCTGTTCCCTTTCCCAGCAGATCACTCTCTCGCCATCTCTATTCAACCCGGAGGAGTTCACGCCCCTGGATCCCACCCAGGAGCCCATCTTCCCCCCAGAGTTGCTGGTAGGTGATGCCCCGCGGAGAGGCCCCGCTAAGTCTGTGTGCCATGAGCCCCTGGAGACCCACTTTATTCATACCAATGGGGACCTTTGTGTCCTTGTCCTTTGGGTTTTCCTTTCCCCTTCTGACACTGGAGGTCAAGTCCCTCTGTCACATACTCCCAAAGGGACGCACACTTGTTGCACACATGTCACTCTGAGCACAGAGAGTGGATCCCTCCAGGACCCTGTGTAGAGTAACAGGTGCTCCAGAAGCATCTGCTGACCTGGCTACGTCGAATGTAAAAGTAAGTCCCTTAGCACCCATTCTCCTTGCAAGCAGTCCATTATTTTACAAACCAACAACAAAGAAGCAAAGCTGTACTCAGAGGGCACAATGCATGGCTTGCTGCTCTGGTTTAAGGACACTCTCACACCCACCCTCCCACCATGACGATTCTGCTTCTTCGCTCCCACATTCATGGCAAGGAAAGAATCGTGCCTCTCTCTAAATTCCTGAGTGCAGATTCCCTGGGGGGTGTTGAGCACATGAAGACAGCCTGTTGAGTCCAATGGGACAGCAGGAAGGGCTTTGGGGCAGGCCACCGGCACACCTTTCTCTGGATCGTGTAACCTTGAGCAAACTGTCAGTTTGATTTGGGGTTTGTCTCTCCCAGCCCCACGTCACCCCTCACACACTAGAACCAGCCTCTGCTGTGTTCCCTCCTGACACCCCTTCCTTTGCTACCTCGTCCCCCCCACACCTTGTCCACTGCACCTGCTGGGGACAGCGGGGGTGGGGCTGGGGGCACTGCACTGAACCTGGGCTTTTGGTCAGAACAGTCCAGGTCACCTGGTGGCAGGTGAAGGTCCCATAACCTCCTGGGTCCTCAGGTTCGTCCTGCACCTGTGAAAGGTGGGGCTAATGATGCTTCCTCCCCGGAGGTCTCCTAAAGCCTAAGTGAGATCATGTGTGTGCCACATCCTCCCTGCCTCAGTACGTGCAAGTTCCCCTCCCTTCTCCCCGGACCTGGATCCTCGTTCTGAATTCAGTATTGAACGAATCAGTAGAAGACTAGACCCCTTTGGGGACCTAAATTCATCAGGGAATGGCCGTAGGAAGGAGACTGTGTGGCAAGAAACTACCTTTTCCAGAGGCTGAAAGATACTCCTCAGAAGCAGCTGCGTTTTGAAGGCGAGCGAGTGACCTGGATCCAGGCCTCAACCCTGCAGGAGCTGCTGGACCTCAAAGCCCAGGACCCCGAGGCCAAGCTGGTGGTGGGGAACACGGAGATCGGTGAGAGCGGGGCCGGCCTGCAGCCTGCAAGGGGCCAGTCTGCCTGGGCAACCCCACGCTGGCTGTGTGTCCTCAGAAAACTTGCTTTTCCTCCCCTGGCCCTGGTTCCCATTGTATATAGGGGGGAATAACACCTCCTCAAAGGGCTGTTCTGAGTATTGGATGAGATCCTTACTGACCGCTCTCCGGAAACACGTCGGGTGCCAGCTATGTGCTGGGAACTGTGGGAGGAGCTGGGCTACCCAGATCAGGTTCTTTGTTCGTTCTCTGGAGTACCTCCCAGTGGAAGTGAGGGGGGAGCAGTGGAATTCAAGGTTCTAGGCCAGTGACAGATGCTAGGGGTTCCAGAAATGACATTCTCTTGTCCCCCACTTTCTGGCAAAGGAGAGCTGTGCCAATGTGACTGTGTCTGTGTTGCCCATGACTGTGGCTACCGGCCCTGTTCCTGCCACCACCTGGGACGTGAAGCTCACAATACGTGAATGGGCCAGGGTGGCTGAGGGATGTGTAGCTCTCTTCCCCAGTGCTCGAAGGGATGGAAGCAGAGGTGCCCAGGTCGCTGCTAATGTCCATCCGTTCCTGAAGCTGGCTTGGCCCTTTTCTCCTTTGCTGGCTCCCAAGCCCAGGGAGGCTCCAAGGAGAGGATCGTGGCATAGCCAAGGTCTTAGAGGACCTCTGGTTTCGGGGCAATCGACATACTTTTAAGCCGCCACAACCATCCTGTGGGAGACTCCTGGCTATTGTTCTGGAAAGAGTCCCCTGGGTCCTGGGTTTTTGTTGGATCTGAGGACACAGAGAGGAGGGCCTGGCTTGGCTCTAAGCTAGCAGAGTACAGATCCGGCCCCGGCCCCGTGAGCACAGGTGTGGTACAGAGACCCCAGCTGCAGTAACGTAGACACGCGAGATGTGCCTCAGGTGATGTGGTCCTGAGGGTCTGCATAGATGTGGCCCTGGGGTCCAGGGCAGCACGAGTTAAAGTGGAGGACGACTGTGTGGAAGAGTCTTTCATTTCCTTTGACATGTGACATGTTCCTTGTCATGGGTCACCTAACATCCTGGACCCAGTTAGATTCTAATAGAAGGGAATCCATAAAAATTTCATGAGCTCCAAGTGAGAGGGAATTTCTTACGACCACTCCCTCTGCCTCACCCCTTCTCCCTTATACATACATGCAGCAGTGTAACCACTGACAGCCAGGGTAGGGTGCTGGAGAAGCTGGGCATAGAGAGAACCTTGTCAAGACAGGCCATGGATGGCCTCTGTCTGCAGTCTTTATCCTGGGAACCGGTATTCATACAGGCCAGACTCCGCAAAGCCTGGGCCACCCATCAGACACTCTGAATAGCCCCCGAGAGGGTGGGGAGGATGGGCAGACATTTCTTTTTGAACCTTCCCATCTGTAGGTCTGTGGGAGGGGCTGGGAGGTGCAGAGCTAACCAGGTCTCAGGAACAGAACAAAGGGGCGTCTGCTCACAGACCTTTCTAACTTGACAGAAGGCCGGTAGAGACGTGTGGTCCTGCAAAGTCCTGCTCAGGCAGGTGTCGGGGACCAGGAGGCAGATTTGATGTTTTCTCTCTCAGACGATTTTCCTTTTTGTCTGAATGCTAGACTTTTGGGTTATTAGGACTATTATACCCCAACTCTAAGAATTGTCTGTTCTTAGCTGTGTAATGTGGGCAAGAGCCTCACCTTCCTGTGCCTCAGTTTCTCTTCCTATAAACTGAAAATCACAGTATCTCCCAAGGCTATTGTGAGGATTTAATGAGTTAAAACATGTAAAGTGCTTACATGGGTTCCTGACATATTTTAGCATGCTGCGGCTTCATCTACTATCCCCCACCCCTGCCCCACACACAGACACATAGTCACACACACAGGTTAATTCACATCTCATCTCATTGAACACTAAAAGACACATCAGCAGGGCCTATGGTGGTTCCATGTGTGCGAAGTGTGTATGACAGGATCAAGCAGGCTCTCCTTACTGAAGAGCAGAAAATCTGAAGGTGTTGAAGGTCCAAGCACAGAGTCAGAAAGCTAAATTTAAAAAAAAGGAAGCTTTTTTGGGTGATAAAAGAAATCAAAAGGCAAAAAAGAATTTCATCTCATCTGAATTCCACTAGGATTTTTGGGGGGAGGGAGAGAAAGACACAGTTTGCCGGCTGATAGCGTGGAAACCGCAGTCCTAAGACACCCACAGAGCATGATGCGATCGTGACTATGTCATAGGTCCTGTGTGCGTGGTGGGAACAATGCCGAGGCCCGCCTGGTAGTAGCCTGTTAACTTCGGGTTTCTTGTTTTTCTCGAGGCATTGAGATGAAATTTAAGAATAAGCTGTTTCCTAAGATGGTCTGCCCAGCCTGGATCCCTGAGCTGAATTCAGTGGAGCATGGACCTGAAGGTCAGGAGGGGTTTGCCCTGAGCCCACGGAAGGCTGGGATGCAGGGGATGGGTCCCTTGGGAGGGGTGGTCGGTGCCAGGAGAGCCTCTCCTTTGGCTGCGCTGCCACCTGCTTCTCCTGGAGCTGCCTTGCGTGGGGAGCAGGGACGCCCTTCATTGCCTTCCTCCACTGAGCATCTGTGGCAGACTGCCAGGGGGCAAGGGGGGCTGTGAGATTCTCCACAGTCATTCTCAATCCTGGTTCCACATTAGAATCGCTCATAGGATGAAGAGGTCAGTGCTGGGAGGTCTTGGGTACTTTAATAAAGAAACAGGACTTCTCCTTCAGAGATCTGATTTTATTGACATGAGAACCATGGTCTAGAGAAGAGAGCATGCTGGTTGTAGGATCAAGAGGGCTGTGGTTGAGTCCTGGCTAGTGTATTAGCTGGGTGGCATGGGGCAAGTCACTTCACCTCTCTGGGCGTTAATTTCCTCATCCCTATAAGGATGTGAGAGCTGGTTCATCGTCACTCAGGTACCAGTAAAGCATGGTAGGGGCTGTGTGTCCAAGTGTTTTCTGAACTGTGAAGGGAATCGCTGTCTTTCTGCACATGTGTTCCCAGGTATCTCCTTCGGAGCCTCGTGTCCCTTGAGCTTTGTGGAAAAGACGCTGCTCGATGCAGTCGCCAACCTTCCTGCCTACCAAACAGAGGTGTTCAAAGGTGTTTTGGAGCAGCTGCGCTGGTTTGCTGGGAAGCAGGTCAAGTCTGTGGCGGTGAGTCCCTGTTCAGGAGCCCTCAAGGCTGAGGTCATGGGGCCTTTTGTCACAAGGCAGATAGGCTAGTCTGTCCTCTGCTGAAGATCTGGTGCGCCCCAAACTCTAGTGCTTAGAGCTATGTGGGGTGTTTGTTAAAAATGCAGTTTCCTGGGCACTGCTCTCAGAGATTCCTACTCAGTAGGGCTGGGATGGAGCCCCAAAGGTGCTTCTGGGGAAGGGGGCCTGCGGGTCACTCTTGGAAACACATGCTGTGTGCCTCAGTCTGTACCCCTGAGGTTGGCAAGATGGAGCCTCCTGCCCACCTTGTTCCTGAACTTGGCCAAAGCTATCAGCAAGTGGATGAGAGATTGAGCCAAATGTAGTCTTGGACTACCTTTCATCATTGGGGGGAGAGGCAGAGGTAGACACCCCCAGAGAGGAAGGAGGGGTCCAGCTGTTGACTGTTCACAACTAACTCCAGACTAGCCCCCGGGTTCCCCATTTGCTAGCGGCATTCACACACCCAGGACCATTGGCGGCTCACAACAGCTGACAGTGTAGGGTTGGCGGGGGGGGGGGGGGGGGGGGAAGGAAAGCCACCCCGTCCATTCTATTTTGTTGTTTTCAATTAGAACAAAACTCAAAGGAAACAGCCCCCGCCCCGTTTCCTCACCCTACCCCAAGAACCTGACACCTCTGATTGTGGCTGAGTAGACAGAAGCTCAGAAAGCTCCACTAAATTCTCCAGCTGGGTGGGAATCTACTTCCAGGAAGTATTTGCTTGCATCATGTGATAAACCACCTCAACCCTTTCAGAAAACGTTTGGATGAAATTGAGCAGATTTCAAGGAGCTGACCCACATTACCGACGAGTAAATTTTAGAGCTGAGATCCAATCCCAAGTGTTCAGAACTCAGGTTTTGCACGTTGTTCTGGATGCTCAGTTACGCCGGTCTTGTGCCTTCAGCGAGCAGGTGTCCCCCACCTGTCCTGAGTTCTGCAGCCTGCTGTGAGAGCAAGGTTTTCCTGGGTGGGCTGGGCTCTCACGCACACTCTCTGCTTGTTCTAGTCCATCGGAGGGAACATCATCACCGCCAGCCCCATCTCTGACCTCAACCCTGTGTTCATGGCCAGTGGGGCCAAGCTGACCATCGTGTCCACAGGTGAGAGCTACGTCATACGGAAGTCAGGAAAGAGGGCCCCACAGGGGAGAAGGCTCACAAGATAGGTGACTTTTTGGAGAGACAGGGCCCACAAGTCAATGACCCAGCCGTCCTAAGGTTTGGATCCCTGGGAACTGCAAGGGAGATATACCCAGATTGGGGGCCAGGAGAGCCAGACCATTTCCTTATTAAGAATTCCCAACAGGATCTGTCACCTAGAAGCCTTACCTAGTAGTGTGCTAGAGCCAGAATGCACTGGCTCGCCACAGCCCACAGCTGGATTTTCAGGGAGTCTGTGTGTGTTTGATAGACATGGCCATTATTAAAAATTGAATTGTAGAAACTTACAATAAAATAAATTACATTAAATTAAAGGTAATAAGTGCTCAAAATTCATCACATCCTAATATTTGAGTTTATTTTACTATTGCCCATGCCCTTAGAGTTATTCCCGTCTGTTATATCTGTAGAGTGGAAATGCTAAGTAATGATATGCTGCTATGCACCGTCCTTGTTGGAGGGTCCGCGAGACCATCCCTAGTTTTGATGACTCCTAGGAAGTCAGGGAGGACTCCCAGGACTCAGCCTATCGTCATACTCATGGCCATGACTTATTAAGTGGGAGGACACAAAGTAAACTTGGCAAAGTTAAGAGGGACTTGGGGCACAGTCTGGAGGAATCCAGGCACAAGCTTCCAGAGACTTCTCCCGGTGGCGTCACACAGGACACACATCATTCCCTCAGTCACAAGCTGCATTGTGATAACGCATGTGAAGTGTTGTCTGCCGGGGAAGCTCGTCAGAGACTGAACAGCTAGGGCTTTTTGGGGGGTTGGTTGCGTAGCCCTTCTTGGCAGGTACCAAAAGCCCAGGCACCCGGACAGAAAGCAGATGTTCAGCATAAACCGTGTTGTTTGTATGAACAGTTGTGTAGACACAGTCAGTCATCTTATCGGGGAATCTGCTGAAATCCAAGTTCCCAGAAGACAGCCATGGCCAACCTTTGTAGGCAGTCCTTTCAGAGGACAGCAGGCGTGTCGTGTCAACTCTTTGCTACCCTCTTTCCAACTTCATGTTCACTGATGTCACTCCGGGAGCCTGAAATTGGCTATGGTGGGAGTATTGATACCGTAGAAATTAGCAAGTACTGCAAATCTGGACTCCCTCCACCCACACATAGTCAATTGTTAAACATTCACCAGCACATCCCTGCGTAAGGATTTTAGATAGAGGACCTTGGCCCTAATTGTGCCAGCACTGCCCTCTGACTATGGGTACCAGAGACCAGAATGGGGAATTTACCGGTGCTTCGTTCTCTGCTTTCTCACATCTCTGCATCCGGCCTGTGTACAGGCACCAGGAGAACGGTTCGGATGGATCACACCTTCTTCCCCGCGTACAGAAAGACCCTGCTAGCTCCGGAGGAGATACTGCTTTCCATCGAGATCCCCTACAGCAGGGAGGTGAGCTGCTCAGGAGCGTCCCATATCACTCTTACCGCAGCGAGGCTCCAGACAAGAGACCAGAGTCTGCCTCGGGGACCAAGCTCAGCATCTCTCAACCTTAACCAAGTCTCTGAACACTGCCTTTCACCAGCCATAGTGTTCTCTGGGCAATGAAGAGCTTCAGGGCAGGGAAGAGGGCATTCCATGGACTCATGGCACATGATCCTGGGCAAATCGTTTCAGATTTCTGAGCCTCTGCTTGCTCGTCTGTAAAACGGACACAATGTTTCCTACCCGGGAGGTTATCGTGAGGATTGAAATCAGGTATGCCTAAGGTTCCAGGCGGATGTCCAGAAACCAGTGGGGATCTCCATCTGGTAGCTAGCAACATGATTTCAAGAGCACATCTAGCCACTGAGCACTTCTGTCCCAGGTCAGAGGAGACTGGGGCTTGCACGCTGAGTGGAGGGGCTGCCCGTGGGTCAGGCCCACACATGTTGATGAGGTGTTTATTTGCTGACCTTGCTCTGAGTTGGCGTGGTTGCATTTCTGCTCATGGGAGGTTTTTCTGTCCTGTTGAGGCAAGTCTGGGCACTTCTGGCTGCCTCGCTGTTGTTCCTGGGGGCCTGTGGTGTCGTCACCTGGTGGCTCTCTCTCCTCCCTCACCAGCTACACATTCCATAATGGGCCGTGTAGAAAAGTGATCTGTGTGAGGCTGGGAAAGCAGCTGTGATGGAGAGTATTAGGAGTTTTACCCAGGTAGCGCTTGAGCGCGTGTTACAAGGCATGTTCGCCCTTGCTAATTTTGGCCCCCTTAATGAGAATGCTAATTAAATTAGAGCCATGATGTCCCTGAGGTGGTTTCTTACTGATTTTCTAGCTTGTCCTTATAGACCATTTTGAGCAGTGATTCCCAGAGTTTTTGTATTTCACAGATCAGTAAATTTTCCTCTTTTTAATTATGAGTTGGAGAAGGGAGGAGGGAACAGGCATACAAGAGTCCAGTTTTTATTTTGCCAGATAGGGACATTAGCCAAAAACATTTCATAGGGGCGCCCGGGTGGCTCAGTCAGCTAAGCTTCCGACTTCAGCTCAGGTCACGATCTCACGGTTCATGAGTGCAAGCCCCACATCGGGCTCTCTGCTGTCGGCACAGAGCCTGCTTCAGATCCTCTGTCCCTCTCTCTCTGTCTCTGTCCCTCCTCTGCTCCTTCTGTCTCTCTCTCAAAAATAAATAAATACACTGAAGAAAATCTTTAAAAACAAAAAACATGTCATGACAGAAAGGAGATTTTAATACCCAGAAGTAGGGAGCTTTCTCAAGAGGGGACAGCTGCCAATCAGACACTGACATGGTGTGGGACCCCAGTGGACACATCACCGTGGACTGGCACAGTCCTGTTCCAGAACCAAGCGCAGACTCCAGGCTCACGGTCCTGGGGCCATGTTTGACATTGGGAATCTGTACTAGTGTCATGGTCAGGAGGAAGCCCGATGACTTCTTCGAACAAAAGCTTGTGGCCAGTGTGGGCGTCCACAGTGAGCTTCGTTGGGCTTTCTCAACATCACTTCCCTTAAGTCTCTGCCTTTGACGTTAATCAGAATTTGCGGTGCCAGGTGGGTTCAGACCTCCAGCAAAACCTGGCCAGAAAGGGCTTGATAGGAGATCGTTCTTACCTGGAAAGTGACTCATGCGGGCCTCCTATCCTGACAGACAGGGCCTGCCTGGAGCCCAGCGGGGAATGTGTGCTCAAAGCACAAAGGCAGCTAGTGTTTCATAGTGTGGTTCATTCTTTCAGGAAGCAAGGTTTCTAACCGTGAACAATAGACCAGTGGGAGAGACAAGCTAGCGAGAGCACGTGCACAGGCGTGGGTGAGGGTGCGTTTCACACTCCCGGTGGCATCTCGTTGTATCTGCTTGAGAGGCAGTTAAGCCAACAGAGGTTTGGGCACAGCTGAGAGGCTGGGTGGGCTCTGAAGCTGGGCACCAGGATGGGAGGACTGGGGGCTGGGGGACCGTGAGCAGCCTTTGTGAACATGTCTTTCCTCTTCTCAGCTGTTGGTTGAGAGAACCCTGCTCTCCTTTTCCTTGACTTTAGGTGTTCCTGACCGACAGGGGAAATCTCGCCCCTTTGCCGGCTGCTGGGAGTGTTATCCGGGCCTCGTGCTGAGTACGGGACAGTCGGCGCGCCCACATCTTTGAGTCCCACCGGCAGCCCCTTGCGGGGTTGCGATGGCCCTGTCCCTTCACCTGCCCTTTCACCCCCGTGCTTCAGCCTCACCATCTGCAGTTGTAGCAAATGCAGGGGAGAAGCAGGAACCTTTCTCTTGTTTTGCAGGGTGAGTATTTCTCAGCCTTCAAGCAGGCCTCTCGGAGAGAAGATGACATCGCCAAGGTGACCAGCGGCATGAGGGTCCTGTTCAACCCGGGAACCGCGCAGGTGAAGGAGCTGGCCCTTTGCTACGGCGGAATGCACGACAGAACCGTCTCAGCCCTCAAGACCACGCGGAAGCAGATATCAAAGTGAGAGCTGCCGGCAGAGTGAAACGGCCAGTGCCGCTCCGACTCCCACAGTGCTGCTAGCTGCCGGGACTGCCGGCGCCGTTACTCTTGCCGCCGCTGCAGCCATGACTTCCGCCCTTACCGGGGTTACCGCTGCTGCTACCCTGACTGCCGCTACCCGTAGCTCGATTCCTGGTAGCATGGCTGTGGCTGCGCCGGTTCCACCCTGCCTGCTACGGCTCCGCTGCTCTTGGTACCGCTGGGCCCGCCGTTGCGAGCGGCCACCGTTGCCATTGCTCTCACGGCTGGGCCTCTACCCCAGTTACTGCGGCTGGCACTACTCACACTGGTACTGCTACTTCTGTTGCTCCTCTTCCCGCTGCTGCCACTGCTGCTGTTTCTGCCACCGTCACTCCTCGGACTAGTGTTGCCGCTGTGGCTTCCACTGCTGTTCCCAGCGATGCCACCACTGCGGTCTCTCTACCGCTGATGCTCGTATTGCGGCTCTACTCTTCCTGCGGCTCCTCCCGAGAGTACTGCCCACAGCGTTCCTGCTGCCACTGTGTTAATGCTGTTGCTGCCACTGTTGTGTGTGTCCCCAGCGTGACTCTCGCCACGACTCACGGTCGCGCCTCTGCTGCTCCTCCCGCTACTAGTCACAGTGTCGCCAGCGCTGCTGCTACTGCTCTCACCACTGTTCCTCTTTCCACGACTTCTACGCCTTCTGCTTTCGCTTCTCCCACGGCTGTTACTTCTGCTGCTACTGTTCGGCCACTGCTAGTATCCCTCCTACGGTATTGCTGCTGCCACTCCCGCTGCACTCTGACCGTGGCTACTCCTACTACTATGGCTAGTGTGTGGCAGCAGTTATCCCCAGCCCTTCCCCAGCGCTGGCCTCTGTAACGCTGCCAATAAGCAGATGGATAAATAAGGCTTACGTTTGGCGTTTGGCTCTTTGGTTCCGATGCCTGGCTCCAACACTTTCCAGACGGCTCAGAGAAGTCAAGTTACCGAATCTTCCCGTGCCTCAGTTTCCTCATCGGTAAAGGAGTATACAAATTTTCCATGCTACACTTTTACATGGAAATGAAAAGTGATCCTTCGTAAAAAGCACGGAGGACATTGCTCAGGGCGTTATAAGGACTGAATAGATTTAATTAGTATAATTTTGTGGTCGTTTTAAAATTGTGTCTATTTTTATTTGTATTATTTCTGTATTTCTGTATTTATTTATATTTATTTTTATATTTTAGAGAGAGAGAGAGAGAGAGAGAGAGAGAGCAAGAGCAGGGGAGAGGGACAGAGGGACAGACAGAGAGAGACAGAGAGAGAATCTTAAGGAGTGGGGCTGACCTGAGCGGAAATGAAGAGTTGGGTGCTCAACCGACTGAGCCATCAAGGCACCCAAATTGTGTCTAGTTTTAAATTTTAGGAAACCGAGGGGTGCCTGGGTGCCTCACTTGGTTAAGTGTCTGACTTTGGCTTGATCTCAGGGTCATGATCTCAGGGCTCATGAGTTTGAGTCCCGCGTCGGGCTCTGTGCTGACAGCGCGGAGCCTGGAGCCTGCTTCAGATTCCTAGTGTCCCTCCCTCTCTGCCCCTCCCCTGCTTGACTTCCATCTCTCTCTCTCAAAAATAAAGAAACATTGAAAAAAGTGTTTTTAAAAAAGATGAGGAAACTAAGGCTCAAGCAAGTAACTTACCAAAAGTTACACAAGTATAAGTATCCAAGCCAAATTTTGAACCAAGTTTCATATGACTATGGCCCTGTGCCTACCACCCCACACAAGTGATTCTGATGGCTGAGTAGGAGCACTCTCCCACCTTCTGCTCTCTGGCAGTTTCTGGAACGAGGAGCTGCTGCAGAACGTGTGTGCGGGCCTGGCGGAGGAGTTGTCCCTGGCCCCCGATGCCCCTGGCGGCATGGTGGAGTTTCGGCGTACCCTCACCCTCAGCTTCTTCTTCAAGTTCTACCTGACAGTGCTTCAGAAACTGGGCATACAGAACTCGAAAGATGTGAGTGTGGGGTGTGGGCAAGATACAGACTCTCTGCAGGACTTTTGTTTGGGAATTTAAGAAGCCAGTCTGAGGGAGGGGTACGGTGGACCAGGTGGTAAATTGGCTTCTCTCTTCTGACATCTAAGGACAGAGGAGCCTTTGCTCCAAGGACACACGGCCCAGGGAGCCACATGGAGATGGGAACCAACGGGATGGTTGAGAGGCAGAACACTGAACTGGGCGTCAACGACTAGGGTTCTGGTCCCGACTGAATCGTTACCTCACTTGAAACTTGAATAGGTCACAACTGTCTTTAAGTCTCAGTTGGGAAATCTGCTGATCTGGGTGGTAGACCAGATGATCCTTTTGACAGGCTAGCTGTTTCAACTGTGGTTTTGTAGTTAGAATGGAATGTGGAGTGAGATGAGAAGGTAGAGGGTGGAATGAGAATGTAACAGGTGCTGCTACAGTCAGGAGACGGTGGTCACTGAGAGGGTGTGCGTTCTGGAACGGGTGTGGCTGAGCGGAAGCCCAGCTCCCCATATTGGTTCAGTAAGCATTTACTTTGCACCGTCTATGCATAACATTGCACTTGGCACCGGGGGCAGCCTCGTGTGGGAGAGAACGTGATCACTAAAGGCCAGCCTAGAGTGACAACTGAGCAGATGGCGTGGGGAGTGCAAAGGAGAGAAGCTTCCACAGATGTGGGGACCGCAGACAGAAATCCCTCTTTAAAAAGCATCCCTAATAGCTTTCTTCTTTTTCTTTTTAAAAAGCATTTATTTATTTATTTTGAGAGACAGAGAGAGAGAGTCCATGTGTGCATGTGAGCGGGCAGGGGCAGAGAGAGAATCCCAAGTAGGCTCTGCCCTGACAGGACAGAGCCCACTGTGGGGCTCGACCTCAGAACTGTGAGATCATGACCTGAGCTGAAAGCAAGGGTCAGATGCTTAATTGACTGAGCCACCCAGGCACCTTGAGTTTTTTTCTGATTATAAGAGTAATACATTTCCTGTGGCAAACTTAAAAACACAGAAATATATTAAAAATTAAAATAGAAAATTAAAAAACATTTCAACTTTTTAAATAAGAAATTAAATACTTTTTTATTACTTTTCTTTTTAATTAAATATGCTTTTCTCTCAGATTCTAGAGGAAACCACTGCTACTAGTCTTGCTTTTTCCTCTGATCTTTTTCCTACATTCATTTGTCCATCTTCTGTCATTCTCTCTTTTCTCTTTCTCTTTCTAGCTCTCCATCCATCCCTCTCTCTATATACTTGTCATCTTCCTATCTTTTGATCTGGACACATCATTTTCTAAACAGATTTAGGGTCATGCTGCATATAGAGTTTTCCATTTCCCCTGATTCTGTTGAGATTATATTGTGCGCGTTTTCCATATCATTAAATATTTCCCATAGAAACGAGGAGGAAGGAGGTTTCCGGCAAGGCAAGGACAGAGAGAGCGCATTGTGAATAAACGCAGGAGGGAGGGAAACCATTTGGTGTGTTGGAGGAAGCACAAACCATTCACATGCAGGCTGCAAGGGTGGGAAGGGGCCCGAGGCTGTTATAAAATGCTGGGCTCTCAGAGCCCACGTTCTGACGTTGAGATAGATCCAGCCGGCACGAGGAGTGTACAATGAGGAGGTGAGGGGAACAGTTGTTACTGTTGCCACTTGGGGACAACCAAGGGTGGGATCAATGATAGAATTAGTCATGATCACTACTGTTAACTTACCTCCACAGAAGTGTGGCAAGCTGGACCCCACCCATGCCAGTGCCACCTTACTCTTTCAGAAAGACCCTCCAGCCAACGTCCAGCTCTTCCAAGTGAGTATACCTGATGTATGGCTGATCTCACAGGCCCTTGCAGGGCACATCAGATGATGCTGACCTTTGGTGAATGACTGGCTTTCGTCGTGTGTAGGTGCTCAAAGCTCCTACTGCTTTGCATAAATATCTGGTGAAGAAAATGGGAATCGTATTAATGTCAATGAAGCTCTTTTCCTCGTTCCTTACCTAAATTTTGTCTCTCTTGGGATTACTCTCATCTTCACCTGCTCCTTAAAGAATAAAAAAAAAATGTCCCGATTTTGTCTTTTCTGGTGCCTCTGTGGGGCTGATGTGCAAAGCCAGGAGTTTTCCTGGCCATAACAACAAAACAACAACTTTCTGTCAATGGCAATGTTTTGAGAAGCACTAGGTAAAGGGTCAACTTTTTCTGTAGACACTTTGGATTTTGTGGGCCCTATAGTTTCAGTTGATACTCCTCAACTTTGTCATTATAGCATAAAAGCAACCAGAGGTAATACATAAATGAATGTGTGTGGTATGTACCAATAAAACTTTATTTATAGAAGCAGGCAGTGGGCCAGATTTGGCCTACAGGCCACAAATTGTGGCACCATGCAGTAGAGGCTAGTGGTCCAGACTGTGAAGTCTGGGCTCCACTGCCACGACTTGAATTCAAACTCTGCCAGTTTGTAACTGTGTAACCTTCGACAAGTCACTTCCTCTGTGTGGCTTTTGGGCAAGTTAATTATGCCCACCTGCAAGTGTCCCTAATGATGGCACCTGTTTCCTAGGATGGTTCTGAGGATTAAATGTGTTAGTAAAAGTAAATAGCTTAGATTAGCTCCTGGGATATATTAAATACTCAGTGACATGTTAGCCATTATTATTATGTCTTTGAAAAACCACATACAACAGAATTTTGTTACAAATCCATTTTGGAACACTTTGGCAAGTACAGAAAGATATAGAAAAGAAAACAAAAATGACCCAAGATCCCACCTCCAAGAGAAAATCATTATATTTTTGTTGACTTCTTTCCATTTTTCCTACGCATATATGGACATTGACATGCTATGTTTATAACATACATATTTTCCCTACAGAATTCAAATCATCATATGCACACACAATGTTTTATGTCCTGTGTTTACATGTAATGTGAACATTCTTGCCTTCTAATTTAAAGTCTTCAAAGGTATGTCTTAATAGTTGCATACCGTTTGATTGGATGCACGTAGCACCAGCTTTTTACTCCACCCCCCATGAGTGCACATTGAGGTTCTTCTTTAGTTATTTATTTTTCCCCCCGTATGGGGACACTATGACCACCTGTGCTCTGCCTTTCTGTTCCTTTGCCCTGTGTCCCTCCTGCCTCCTCCGTCTTCACTCAGGTTTTCTTTGGCCTGAAGCTCCCTGCAGTTTCCCCAGGCCTGTAGGGAAACAGTGTCTTATGCAGCTCAGCTTGACTGATGACCATGTTGTTCCAGGAGGTGCCCAAGGGTCAGTGCGAGGAGGACATGGTGGGTCGGCCCCTGCCCCACCTGGCCGCGGCCATGCAAGCGTCTGGGGAGGCCGTGTACTGTGACGACATCCCTCGCTACGAGAATGAGCTGTCCCTCCGGTTGGTCACCAGCACCCGGGCCCATGCCAAGATCAAGTGAGTGGAGTAAATATCCTGAGGGAGGAGGGTGCTGGGAGGCTCCTCCAGGGCTTTCCAGTCTAGAGAGGGACTGGGAACTCACCTGAAAACCAGCCTGGAGAGGAGTGGGAGAGGTTAGGGGCTCAGTGGTGTCTGGCAGGGTGAAGGGATGATGTTGGAGGCATAGGCAGGGGCCAGAACAGGAGAGCCTCGGAATGCTGAACCGGGACATTGCACTTGAGCCAAAAAGCAGTGAGGAGCTTTTAACAGGAGCAGGTCAACTCTGCACTTTGATATTGGGCTAAACTTCAATGCAGTATTTCAGGAGAACTGGAGTCAGCACTAAGGGGAAGAGCATGGCCTTAGAGTCAGACCGACCCGGGATTGAGTCTCTGTTCCAGTGTTTACCAGCTGTGACCTTGGCCTGGGATGCCTAAGCTCGCAGTTTCTCTATTCATAGCCGGGTGTTTTCATGATGATCAGTGACAGAGTCTGCAAAGGACCTAGCAGAGAAGAGCCACCCGTGCCTGTCTGTTGAATTTGGGAAGCCCAAATGACAAGCATCGCCACCTCTATAATAATACTAATACCCAACACTCATGTGGCACTTAATATTTGCTGCGGCCTTTAAAGCATTTTACATACATTGGCACCTTTACTCCTCACACCAACCCTACAGGCAGGTCCTATTATGATCCCCTCAGCTTCCAGATGAGGAAGCTGAGGCCCAAGGGCGGTGAGTTACGTGCCCGAGGGCACAGAGTTGGTAAGCAGCCAAGCGGGAGTTTGAAGCCAGGCAGCATTAGCAGCTGAGCTGTGCTGCCTCTTGATGTTCAGGCCAGAGACTGCATTGATCTCCTGGTGGGCATCAGACACATATCCTGTTGAACAGAGCAGCTAGGAGAAACCCTCCCTTGGGCCCTGCCACTGCTTGGATTAGAGATCCCGTCTCCCCATCACTGGTTTTTCCCTCTGCCACTCCTAGCTGCCTGGAGACAGGCTCCACGAATGGTAACCTAGACACCGAGAAAACTTAACAGGTAGGTAAAGTCTTCCAGTTCTCTGAAAAAAACTGTTTCAGATGATGTGGTTGCCATCTCTAGGGTAAATTCATCTGCTTTATCCTTGTCTTGAGCCCACACTGACCACACTGGCCATGATCCACATTGTCTATGTTCTTTGCTCCATCTGAGCGATGTGTGAATGGATGGAGGAGGGTGGGGGGCTCTGTAGTAATGGCAATGACCTGGGCTTTCCCGGCTGCGTGCACTTGGAAAGAAGCGAGGACCTGGCTTTGGCTCTTCATAACCTAACCTCAGTCCTAATCCCACCTACGTTGCTCTCTGGCTGGGTGACTTGGTAAAGCTGCTCAATTTCCCTGAGCCTGAGTTGTCCCAAATGTAGAAGGAGGATAATGATGATGACGTTCTGGGCTCTGGTGAGGTTTGCCTGTTGGAAGTTGCTTGGCTCTTCAGAGTGGTTTCCATACCTTTCTGTGAGGTGCCTCTGCTCTATCTCCTCTTGGGCGCCCGGGCCAGAGTGAGCAGAACATAGTTGAGACTGTTATTAGTGAAACACTCTCAGGTGTTCTCCCTCTCGGGGCTGATGATGGCGGGGCTGCCCTGCTCTTCTGGGATAGCTTCATGAAGGTGGGGAGGCAAATTTGGCTGTGTGACGATGTTCAGGGACATTCGGTCCTGGTGCAGCAAGGGCCCAAAAGTGCTGATTCTGTGTGGGTATTAGCTGTGATGTGGGTGTGAGCTGGAGCTCTCAAGAGTAAATGCTACTCACTGTGATGTGGTTCCGTAGTAGAAGGTCCATGGGGGTGGGCCTGTCCTGTTCATTTTCTGTTCTCCGCAGCACTCAGCATGGTGGCCTTCACAGGGTATGTATTTCATGAGTGTTTGCAGAATAGGATAGGGTAGGATAGCCTATGGAATGTAGGATAGGATAGAATAGAGAATCTGGAAAGGATAGCATAGACTAGTGGATGGAGAAGGAAGGAATTTGAGTGGAGGAAAAATCAACATGAGGACAGTGGTATCCAGTTGGTGGTGGGTCTTCTGCTTCAGTTTCCCGCCTGGGCCCCTCACTGTGCTCATTCTTGCAGGTCCATAGATACTTCAGAAGCTCAGAAGGTGCCAGGGTTTGTCTGCTTTATCTCTGCTGATGATGTTCCCGGGAGTAATATAACTGGAATTGGTAATGATGAAATGGTGTTTGCAAAGGATAAGGTATGTGTTGGATTTTGTTTTTAGATATGAAGTTAGTGGAATGGGCACATGAGTTTTAGTTTGTGCTCATTCCTCCAAATCCCTAATCTTAAAAAGATTACACATTGGTACATACTGTGGCCTTCATCGTGCAGGGCGATCAGTACAGGGATGGAATCGGTCTGGTGGCACTTTTAACTTTCACTTAGTGTTTACTTGTTTGTTTCATTGTTGGCGGCTTGTTGAACATGTTAGGATGACTCCAAGACAAACTGGTATTAAAACAAGACTGGTGATTAGTTTTTAAACTGACAGTTAGGTTCTTCAGGGGATAAATAACTCCTTTGTGAAAAGAAAATAAAAAATATGGTAAACACACTACCAGAATAAAAATCACAGTACTGTCACTATGTGTATTGAAAATTCACTTATACGAAAATTCATCTATTGCTGTCAAGCATATATGGAGTTTTGACACACACAGGCACACACACATGTTTCGAAACTTTCAGGGTGGAAGTCACTTGACAATTAAAAAAAATTTTTTTTTCAACGTTTATTTATTTTTGGGACAGAGAGAGACAGAGCATGAACGGGGGAGGGGCAGAGAGCGAGGGAGACACAGAATCGGAAACAGGCTCCAGGCTCTGAGCCATCAGCCCAGAGCCTGACGCGGGGCTCGAACTCCCGGACCGCGAGATCGTGACCTGGCTGAAGTCGGACGCTTAACCGACTGCGCCACCCAGGCGCCCCATCACTTGACAATTTTAATACAGTTCAAATGCAAATTGGAGATGAGTTGGCGTTGCCTAAGGGCATATTCACTTTATTATTAATGTACAAGAGAAAGAGAGAATCAAAAACTACAACTATGAGACACAAGGACTCCATTTAACAAGAGAACAAATTGCTTCTGAAAATTTCGAGACCCTCTAAGACTACTGCTAACATGATGGTTAGTGAGAATTAGCTGGGATAAACCACCACAGCCCAATCAATTAAGTTAACAACTCAACTGGGTCCTCAAGAGATAACTATCAGAGACAGTATAGCTTTCCACTGTCAGAAACCTCATATTGCAAAGTGATGAGTTGGACAATTTTTTTTGGTTCATGTTTGGGGAGTTTTTGGAAGAAAAATGCCTCTGAAGGAATGGAATCATTAAGTGGTGAGAAAATGACAATCATTGTTCTGAAAATCTAACAAAAAACTGGTTTATTTATCAAGTCTGAGAACCAGAATTTGGGAAGTACTGCTTCTGGGCATCTAGATGAAGTGTAAGACATGATTGCTGCCTTTGAGAAACTTTTGGTGTGAATCTGGAAACAGAAATTCAAAGGGAGAGGGGTGCTAGAAAGAATATGGAACCGGAAGCCAGGGGCTGAGATTTAGTCATGGTCTATTAATGAGCCAAGGCAAGACCATGATCTTGCCTTCTGGGTCTGCGTCTCTTCACCTGAAGAACAAGGGTGTTGGAGTGCATATGAGTTAGCAAATAGACATCAAGTTTCCATACCTCCCATTCTGCTGCTCACGGCGTCATGACTAATCAATCACCACTGTCTATCCTGGGCAACTTCTCAACAAGCTGCCAGCGGTCAATCATGAAATTGGTCCCTGAGATAAATCGAGTTTGCCATCTTGATACTCGTGATCTCCAAGTCCTAGTCCAGTTCCACTACTTCTAAATCCTCAATGAAGAAGCACATAATCCCAAACAGTAGGACAAAGACATGCCAAGACCCCAGAGGCATTCCTGAATGTCCCTTAAGGAAACTGTGGGGGCAAGGACTTCCTTCGCCTTTTGGGCAATCCAAAATCGTTTGCTTCATGAGGACTGCATTATATGCTTTAACAGTTTGGCTCGGTTCCCAGGTGACTTGCATTGGGCACATCATTGGTGCTGTGGTCACCGACACCCGAGAACATGCCCAGAGAGCCGCTCAAGCAGTGAGAATCACCTATGAAGATCTTCCAGCCATTATCACAATAGAGGTAACTGAGAAAGGACTGCATGGGGAGGGGTGAGCCCCCTGTCCCTGGAGGCACCTTTACTGGGATACTTTAGAGGGGGTTCCAGCAGCAGATGGGATTCAATTAGACAGGAAGAGGTAAACCCTTCAGCCCCAGGATTGTGTGGTCTTCAGAAAACTTCCCCATCATGATCTCAGACTCAGTCTGCCAGAGGCCAGACTAGGTCCCTTCTTCCAATGCCAGCTCCCGTTGGTTCCTTGAGGGACTCTACTTTTCCTCAAGATCCAAGCGTGTCCAACTATCTCTGAGGAAATGGAGGCACATGGCCCCAGGCTACATGCAAGCTTACTTGAAGCCTGTGTAAGACCCTTGTACAGATGCCTATGTGAGAAGAGGGAGGGAGGTTCCAACAGCCTCTCTTCCCCCTGGTGGGAAATAACCTTTCTTCTCCTGAAAGTCTGGTTACTGAATCGTCTTTGTGGTCCTCAGGATGCTATAGCAAAAGACTCCTTTTATGAGCCCGAGGTGAAGATAGAGAAAGGAAACCTCACGAAGGGGTTTTCGGAAGCAGACAACATTGTTTCAGGTACGGCCGTGCCATACAGTCCTGGGGTATGGGCTGGCCCTGGTTTATGAATTAAATTCAAGAGCTGGACCTTGAGTCCTGGAGCAGGGGAGTGAATTTTTAACAGAAGAGTCCTCCTGATGTTTGTAGCAAAATAGTGGGCAGTTGGCAGGGAAAGACCCTCTCTCATTTTTTTAAAATTTAAATGTTTATTTATTTTTGAGAGAGAGAGAGAGAGAGCATAGGCTGGGGAGGGGGAGAGAGAGAGGGAGACACAGATTCGGAAGCGGGCTCCAGGCTCTGAGCTGTCTGCACAGAGCCCTACAAGGGGCTCTAACTCACCAACCAGGATATCATGAATTGAGCTGAAGTAATTCTTCATTGACTGAGCCACCCAGGTGCCCCTAGACCCTCTGCCATCTTAATGTCCACCTCCTGTCTCCAGGTTACATATGTGTATGTGGTTCTGGGTAGCTGGGAGTGTGTCAAATTTAGAAGGCTGTCCGGGGAATTAGTGGCTACAGGTCCTGGCCCTCCCTGTGGGCCTGCGGGGCACCCATCTGCTGGTGACATCCCTTTGGGTATTGTTTCCTACATTGTCCATAGTGTATTCCTAAGCCACTGGTGAGTCATCTCTCCAACTGGCCAGATACCTTCCATTCCAGAAGATGCTCTCATATTTAGCTTTTCAGTCACATCTGTTAATTCCTTCTTTACCATTCTCCAAATTTTACCAAACAGTTCAAGGTCTGCAGTAAAAGAAAGCTTCATGCCTGATACATTTTGGTATCATTCTGGTTTCTTTGTTGGGGTGGGAGATTTGGCTCCCGCAGGTGGCTAAGGCTTTGAGACCCTTTTCACCCCTGCTGGGA
The DNA here is from genome assembly GCF_022837055.1 of Prionailurus viverrinus. Lineage (NCBI taxonomy): Eukaryota > Metazoa > Chordata > Mammalia > Carnivora > Felidae > Prionailurus > Prionailurus viverrinus. Next base: position 115,599,990 of record NC_062563.1, read on the forward strand.
ACCTAGAGGTACCTGTGTGTGAGCAGCTGGTTGCTTCCCAGGGCCCTGGGGAAGTGCACTCTCCTTCAGCAAACTCTGGATCACCATGGGGGTCACATTGCCTCCCCAGGCGAGTTGTACATTGGTGGCCAAGAGCACTTCTACCTGGAGACTCACTGCACCATCGCTGTCCCCAAAGGCGAGGCAGGGGAGATGGAGCTCTTTGTGTCTACACAGAACACCACGAAGACCCAGGTACCGTCCTGTGGGTCAGCTCCAGGGCCTGGGCATGGCACTGGGGAGCTTCTGGCCAACTAGGAGTTGGTGATGTAGGACATGGAAAAAGGGAGATCTGGGCTGGTCCAGAAGGGGATCTGAGGGTAGTGGTCCTGGAGCCAGACCCTATCAACCAACAAGCTGGTGTCACTGAGTTGTGACATAACCTTTCTTCGTTTCCTCTTCCATATAATGGGCCTGGTAGGGTGTTGTAATGACTAGTTGTTTACTACTTGGATGGCATCTAATAAGAGTTGGTTTTTATTTTTCCAGTGAGATATGGCCTTGGTCAAATCATATCCGATCTCAGGCTCCTCATCTGTAAAACGTGGGTGATGGGTTTAGTGATCGCCACAGAGACCACTAAATTATCTGTGGCAGCTCAAATATGGCGGCTCCCCATTTCTCTATTGCTGGTAAGGCGACAGTACTGGCCAGCATTTTGGGCAGCTGGTCCTACCCCCACAACTCACCAGTTCTTGGCTGGATGAAATGAACTTTGGCTCTGAAAGTCTGCTGTGGCCAGCCGCTGACCCCCCTTGCTAGAAACAAGTGTCTGAATTCAGTCTGCAGTGACTAATGAGTGTTAGACTCCAGCACCTCGAGATCAAGGGCTGCCTGGGGAGGTGAGGGGGATTCAGGAATCAAGGAATTTCAGAATTGACGGCACTAATTAAGCTTGTGGAGGGCGGGTGGCTCTAGGTCAGGGTGAGGTAAGTCCAGATGATGTGTTCAGTGCAAGTAATTTTTCTTTTGTCCACAGAGCTTTGTTGCAAACATGTTGGGGGTTCCGGCAAACCGGATTTTGGTCCGGGTGAAGAGAATGGGAGGAGGCTTTGGAGGGAAAGAGACCCGGAGCACTGTGGTATCCACGGCAGTGGCTCTGGCTGCATACAAGTGAGTCCCCCTAGCCAGCTCAGAGAAGGAGAATAAACATGCCTCTGCCAAGAAGGCTTTCTGGATTTCTCCCTTTTAGAAGTAGATTTCTCTTGCTTTGAATTTTCATAGCCTTCTGCTTTTAGAACTCTTGGGCATTGGGGTGAGGGTAACACCACGTGTTTCTTTGTGTTCGATGCATGGATCCATGTTTAGCCTCCCCTGCCTGGCTGTGAGGGCCCTCAAGGCAAGGGCACACATCATATGCTTACATTCCCCATGTGTCCAGCAGCTTTATTTCTAGACAGTGAAGCAACCCAGCCCCAGTCTGCTTGTGCGCCAGGTGGAAGAAGAAGTCTCCCTTGCTTCCTCCCTGAGACCCAAAGGCTGGGCTGTTGCAGAAGCTCCCAGGCTTCTAACCTTCTGATGCCTCCCTTAGGACGGGCCGCCCCGTGCGCTGCATGCTGGATCGTGATGAGGACATGCTGATAACTGGTGGCAGACATCCCTTCTTGGCCAGATACAAGGTTCTAGTTGTCGGGAGCTATGTCGGGGCGGAAGGGGAATGCCATTTCCCTGGGAAACCTGGAGGTGAAGATCCAGGGATCCTGGGATGTACTCTTACGTTTTTCACGAATACCTGTAGAGGTTCAAAGAATAAATAGCAATGAGAAAAATTTAAATCTGCCAACAGCTACATAGAAGGGCGATGCTGGCCGGCCACTTCCCTAGTGAGGTCACAGCATGGTGTTTACACCTTTTGTGAATTTTCTCTGCCCCATACCTAGTCTTTCTCCTCTCGGGGTCGGAAGCATGAGTTTTCAGCAGCCCTGGGATAAATCCCTCCTGCAGAATGACCTAATGTGTTCATAGCCAGATGTAAAGATCAGAATGATTACTTTGTAATTTACAGTGAGAAATAAAGCTTCCAGGTTGTTAGAGTGGGCACCTGCTCCACCAGACCAGGGGTGGGGTCCCTTTCCTGAGTCTCTGTGGATGACCAGCATCCTGTCCCTCTAAACACTAGTACAACCTGACAGATCCCAGTCTGGGAGCCCTTTCTCTCCATTAGGTGGCTTTGAACATCCCCCTGTGACCTCTTCTCGTTTTGTTTCATGATTGAACTCCCCCGAAGGGATTATATTTCCCTTCTTCCCAAATTCTTGCAGACCTGAAGAAAGTCCCAGGTCCTTACTTATGAAACGGCCTATAAAATTTGTTCTGATGGCTACCTAAGGTCAGGGATGTGAAAGCATATTCCTGCTTGTTGTGCACATTCCTGTTTGTTGTGCACATTCCTGGTTGCTGTGGCTTGCTGGCCAAAATGTGTGAGGCGTATCTCCAGTATCTCTCTGTTTCTCTTCTCGGCTCTCCCCTTTCTGCTTCCTCACTCCCTCTCGTAGAACCAGAGCCAGTGGTACTAGGTTCTAGGTAGAAGAAAGGGGGAGCGTGGGGAGAGGGTGTGTCCAGGGTTGAGGACCCATGGAGCGTCACTGGAGAGATGTCAGGTCCTCTCTGCTTCACCTGTTAGGTCCGGTGTCCTTATTTTCATGGTATGATGTCTTGTTCTTTCTGCTTCCTCCGGGTAGCATGAGTGGGAGGGGATGACTCAGGTTAGGCAGAGGAAAGGGACTATCGAGAACTCTCTCCTTTTCATCAGGTTGGCTTCATGAAGACTGGGAAGATTGTGGCTCTGAAGGTGGAGCATTACAGCAATGCGGGGAACACCCTGGATCTCTCCCAGAGTGTAAGTAGGGTGCACCCATGCCTCTGGGTGGGGGGTGACTGGGAGGTCACGGGCAGGCCCCACAGCCCCACAGGCATAGGTCTCCTCACTTCCTGCCTGGGATTATTGCAGTAGCCTCCCCGTTGGTCCCCACCTTGAGGCTCTCCACCCCTAGTTAAGCTCTAAAGCACAGAGATAATCCTATTACTTTTCTGATTGGAAATTCTTCCTTTGGGGTGCCGGGGTAGCTCAGTCAGTTAAGCATCATCGGATTTCAGCTCAGGTCATGATCTCACGGTCTGAGATGGAGTCCTGCATCCAAAAAAAAAAAAAAAAAAAAAAAAAAAAAATCATAGTAATAATAAAAAGAAAAGGAAATCCTTCCTTATTTTTCAGATATTTTGCCAAGCCAGCCAAGTCAGTTACAAAACTTTATGCAGGGTATGGTGACGTTGTATGTATGTGTCTGTAAGATGAATATACCTCTATTATAGATATAATGATGTACCTGGAAAATTCCAAAAGAACATATACTAAACAGTGATTGGATGGGATGAAGGGAGGGGCACTCATTGTCATTTTCTTTGTAACATATTTTTGTGATGTTTGAATTTTAAGTAATGAATTTCTTCTTTTTTTTGGTAACAGTTTCACTGAAATATACAATTTAAGGGTTTTTAGTAAATTTTAAGAATTATGTAACCATTATCATACTGTAGTTTTCGAACACTTCCATCACCTGAACGTGATCTCTTTCTATCACTCCCGTTCTCACCCCCTACCCAGCCCAGACATCCACCAATCTACTTTCTGTCTTTATAGATTCTCCTCTTGTAGTCCATTCATATAAATAGACTCTACACTGTGTAATCTTTTGTGTTCGGCTTTTTTTCTCAGGATTGATTATTTATTTATAGTTTTATTTATTTAAGTGATCTCTGCACCCAACATGGGGCTCAAACTCACAAGCCCGGGATCAAGAGTTGCACGCTTCTCTGACTGAGCCAGCCAGGTGCCCCTCAGGATAATGTTTTAAGATTCCTTAGTCCTTCATTCTTTTCTCTTGATAATATTTCATTATATGGATAGGCCATTTTTTGTTTTCTACTCACCACTTAAAATACTTTTGAGTTGTTCCCTGTTTTCAGCTTTTACGGGTAAGGCTACTTTGAACATTCTCATACTATCTTGTGTAGACATGAAATTTTGTTAATCTGTGTTAATTTTGTGTTAATTTTATTAATTTTGAAATTACCAGTTACCTTTGTAGTACTACTTTTTATAACTTTTTTAAATCCGAATTTTATAACCATACTAGGTACAAACGCGTAGATTTTTCTTATAAAAGTCAGTCAGACATTTCAGGGCAAACAGAAGTTCCTGTTAGTCCCCACTCCCCATGCCACTCCTCTTTGCTAGGGGCTAACTGGTTCCATTATAAAACTTCACACTTCAGATGCAGTGTAAAAACTGCTCAAAGAAAGCAACACATTTAGTCTTCTCACCATTTGCAACCTGGGCCTCTTCGTGTTGTAGGAAAAATCAGGTTGAAAGAGATACAGTGCTTGTCCCCAAAGATCTTAGAAGCTTTTAAATCCAATCCAGCGAACATTTATTGAGCGCCTAGGGTGGCAACATAAAGAATAGATGGCATTGTTTCTGCCCCAGGAAGTTCACAGTACGGTGGGGGAGACAGATAACAAAAGACAAAATGAGGTGTGCCTGGGTGGCTCAGTCGGTTAAGCGTCCGACTTCAGCTCAGGTCATGATCTTGCAGTTTGTGGGTTCGAGCCCCGCATCAGGCTCTGTGCTGACAGCTCAGAGCCTGGAGCCTGTTTCATATTCTGTGTCTCCCTCCCTCTCTCTGACCCACCCCTGTTCATGTTCTGTCTCTCTCTGTCTCAAAAATCAATAAACGTTAAAAAAAATTAAAAAAAAAGACAAAATGAAATAGAAGTACGAGTTAGAGTGCTAAGGGAAAGCAAAAACTGAATTAATTGAGACATACTCAAAACATCTAGGATGACTAAGACTAAAATAATCAAGGGTACAAAAAACAGCCTGTGAGAGAGAGAGAATATACATGGGGAAGTAAACCAAACCCAAAATGAAACGAACAAATAAAAGCTGCCATTGATCTCATCAGGAAGATGAGTTATTACACCTTCAAGAAAGAATAGGAGGCCATAAACAAGAAGCATTTGGAGAATAAAAACTAACTCTGGTGAGATAAAACTCTGAAAGCAAAAGGGTTGAAAGACACTTCAGCAAATCTCTCCAAACAAAAGAAAAAAAATACAGAAAAATTGGAAAGAAAATACTACGAAATTCGAGGACTAGTCCAGGAGACCCAAACGATAGAAATTTCAGAGAGAAAGAATGGAAACAAGAGAGAGGAGGAAACTATCAGGAAGTAACTCAAGAAATCTCCCCAAACTATGGAACTAGAGAGTGTTATGCTAAGTGAAATGAGCCATACAGACAAAGACAGATACCATATGGTTTCACTCTTATGTGGATCCTGAGAAACTTAACAGAAACCCATGGGGGAGGGGAAGGAAAAAAAAAAAAAAGAGGTTAGAGTGGAAGAGAGCCAAAGCATAAGAGACTCTTAAAAACTGAGAACAAACTGAGGGTTGATGGAGGGTGGGAGGGAATGGAGGGTGGGTGATGGGTATTGAGGAGGGCACCTTTTGGGATGAGCACTGGGTGTTGTATGGAAACCAATTTGACAATAAACTTCATATATTGAAAAAAAAAAGAAATCTCCCCAAACTAATGGGCATACAGTTTAAGATTAAAAGAGCCCATCCAGTAACAAGCACAATGAAGGAAAATAGAACTATGCTAAGTTATATCACTGTGACTTGGAGAAACCTGGAGATAAAGATTTTACAACTTGCAGGGAGGAGAAAAACACAACTATTTCCAAGAACTGGAAAGACATCGATTGGATTTGTCAATACTGGAGAGCTCGAATGCACTACCAAAATGCCTTCAGAATGTTGAGGGAAACTGGAAAACCTAATTCCAACCAAGAATCCTATATATATCCAAATCATTAGTTAAGGGTAAGAGTAGAAGAAAGACATTTCAGACATGCAAGTTTCAAAAATGTACCCCATGAAGTATTTGACTCTTTAAACTACTTGACATACAAATTCAATGGGAAAAGAAACTGCTTTAAAAAGAATTCAAGGGTGCCTGGGTGGCTCAGTCGGTTAAGCGTCTGACTTTGGCTCAGGACATGATCTCGTGGTCCGTGAGTTCGAGCCCTGCATCAGGTTCTATGCTGACAGCTCTGAGCCTGGAGCCTGCTTCAGATTCTGTCTCCCTCTCTCTTCCCCTCCACCACTTGTGCTCTCTCTATCATTCAAGAAAATAAATAAACATTAAAAAAATTAAAAATAATTCATAAAATCACCTCTTTTCTCTTCTTTTCTTTTCTTTTCTTTTCTTTTCTTTTCTTCTTATCTTCCTTTTTTTATAGAGGCAACTGACCAGTCCTAACTGGGGAGTCTGGGAAGGGCTTCCCCAGGGAGGAACTGAATGAGGATGTTAGTAGATGGGAAAGGTGAAGGGGAGGGTGGGCATGTCAGGTGAGAGTAACATGTAGTCAGAAGAGAGGAAAAAATATATTGGGGAAAAGTCATAAAGAGTCTTGAGTTCCATGCTGAAAGATGTATGAACTTTACTCCGAAGAGATTAAGTGCCATTTTTAGGCAAGAGGTTGACACGAAACGACCTTATGTTGTAGTTTGAGGCAGAGATTAGAGGAGGGAGAGACACAGAGGCCAGGAGCCCAGTAAGGAGTCTGTTGCAGTACCAGAGAAGAAATAATTTGGGCCTGAGGAGGAGCAGTGACCAGTGGGGCTGGAAAGGCAAGGATGGGTGCAGCCCTCAACATCCCTTTCTTGAGGAGCCAATGAAATCGGTGCACTGCTGTCTCCCATTTTGGTTTCCTCTGCTGCAGATAATGGAACGAGCTCTCTTCCACATGGACAACTGTTATAACATCCCCAACATCCGTGGCACTGGGCGGATGTGCAAGACCAACCTGCCCTCCAACACGGCTTTCAGGGGCTTTGGGGGGCCCCAGGGAATGTTCATTGCTGAGCATTGGATGAGTGAAGTCGCAGTGACCTGTGGGCTGCCGGCAGAGGAGGTAAGCTGGGAATTTGGTGGCACAGGTTAACCTACTTTGAGGGGACATTGGCTTTGTGTCTTGGGCATCTCCCATGGGGGCAGAGGAGAGGGGTTGGATCCTTAACTTTAGGTTGTATCCGTTCATCTCTTGCCACCAACAAGGCCTCAGTGTCTCTCTCCTTGCAAAGGTGCGAAGGAAAAACATGTATAAGGAAGGGGACCTGACCCACTTCAACCAGAAGCTTGAGGGGTTCACCTTGTCCAGGTGCTGGGAGGAATGCCTAGCAAGCTCTCAGTATCATACCCGGAAGAGGGAGGTTGACAAGTTCAACGAGTAAGCACCGGGAGGGGAGGAGTCTGATATTCTGGCATTCTCTCGGGTTTCATATTGTACAGCACATTTGTGATACTCATAATACCAAGCTAGTAAGGTGCTTGAGGGTGTTGAGTTTGCTGACCCACTCCCAGCCATCTCTTTAAGATACTCAAATGATTTGTTCAGCCTGGGGGCAGATGGGCATATACAGCCTGCACTCAGTATCATAGCCCATCGATATAGTTCACCTTTACACTCATCTGCTGTTGGAGCACACCAGCCGAGGACTAAGAACACCACAGTGATGCAGCGGCCTCTAGCATGAATCTATCACTGTGACCTTACAGTCACTCCATTTTCTTAGGCCCCAGTTTCAACATCTGTAAAATGGGGGTAATTACACCGGCCCTCTTTCCTCACTAAGTTACCCAGAAAACCAAACAGAAAGCACAGAGGAAGTGTTACCACTATCATCAGTGAGTGTCATAAGTGACTGTCTTCCCTGGTACAGTCACAGCACCCTGACTCTGTTTGAGCTCCACTCGGGGAGGAAGTTTTGATACTTTCAAGTGCAGACCCTCAGGGATGGGTCCTCCTTCAGCGCAGCTGAAGAACACAAATTGCACCCCTTTTTCATTTGGTTTGCCCAACTGGGGCACAACTCAGTTATGATAAGTACCATGTGGGCAGCTCCAAGGATGCCTTGTTCCAACTTTACAAAGATGTTGACTGAAACTACATCTGAGCTGACACAACCATGATAGAAAATGTTCTATGAGAATCTTCCTTTTTTTCTCCAGGGAGAATTGTTGGAAGAAGAGAGGGTTGTCCATAATTCCTACCAAGTTTGGAATAAGCTTCACTGTTCCTTTTCTGAATCAGGTAATTGTCTTGTATAATTTTGTGCCTCTCCACTGGGCTGGGGCCCCATTTCCCCCTCTGTCTGCACTATCACATGGGAAAGGCTGTTGTGGCTGGTGCCAGAGCAGAGTGGAGGGGCTCTCTGCTGTTTAAATGGACTTGAACTTGCATATCCCTATTTGTCCAGGATGTCACAGGTCAGTGAGGGCAGCACGGGACTCAGAGATCTGGGGTCAACTCTCAGGTCTCCTTCTTCCTGACTGAAGGGCTACAGACAGCTACTCTGCCTTTCTGATCCTATGGCTTCATCTAAGAATGAGCACAAAGACATTTGACCTCCTTCCCTCTGTGGAAGACACACAGAAAGAGAGAGAGTGGAAATTTTTTGGGAACTGTTGAAGGGCTACATGATTAAATCACAAGATTCACGGTGCTTTAATTTGAGTCTGAGGCTTTAATCCAAATGCTGCTTCCAGTTTTCTTTCTCCTGGGCTCCAGAAATATTGGCCCCAAGCATCTGGCTGAGTTAGGATTGACCCAATTTTGTGTTTGGAATCCTTCTCTTCCTGTAGGCAGGAGCCCTGGTTCATGTGTATACAGATGGCTCTGTGCTGCTGACCCATGGAGGCACTGAGATGGGCCAAGGCCTTCACACCAAGATGGTCCAGGTGAGCAGCCTGCACATGGGGGGGTCCTCTCTGACATCATGGTGTCCACGTGAGGGAGGACGCTATGAGCAAATGAGCAGCGGCACACCTTAGAAGCAGAAGCCGCCTCAACTGTGGTCGGTCCCGGGTCCGCTGCCCATATATGTGTGACCTTGGGCAAGTCTTCTCCCCTCTCGGCCTCTGTGTCTTCCTCTGTGCAAAGCGGTTGGCCGGGTGACCACTCAGGTCACTTCCGTTACCCACATTCTAGGGCCGTGGGGTTGTGTTGGTTTACAAGTTGCTCGGGAGCTTCTTGGGAGTAATCTGAAACTGGCCCCTGTACTCAGAGGGCAGAGGCAGACAGAAAAAAGAGGCCCAGGTTGGCAGGTCACAGTTTTAAGATGCAAAGGGAACTTACCTGAGAGGCTTGCCTTGGGTGGCAGCAAGACAAATGGATCCCTACCCCCGCCCACCATATCTTAAAAGTTTGTAGGGAGAGAGGCCTCAACTGGGTTTAGCCAAGGTACTGTGCAGGTGTTCTCAATCCCACGTCATCATCTCGAGGCTGTGTCATAGAAGCAGCCCCTGGGAGCCAGAAAGGCAAGCAGAACCCACATTCCAAGGACAGGGGAAGTGGTGAGGAGCCTCTGATCCTTTGAGTCAGGCTCATGGTCAACTGGTGGTCACATTTAAAACAAATAAAAGGTTATTTATTTATTTTGAGAGAGATAGAGCATGAGCAGGGGAGGGACTAAGAGAGAGGGAGAGAGAGTTCTGCACTGTCAGTGTGCAGAGCCTGACTTGGGGCTTGAACTCATGAACTGTGAGATCATGACCTGAGATGAAACCAAGAGTAAGACGCTTAACCAACTGAGCCCCCAGGGAGCCCCCCGGTAGGTCACATATTTTTGGTGACCTTCCCTAACACTATGTAAGAGGCTGTGTTGTGTGTATAAAGGTTTCCCCCACACAGAGGAGCTAGGATGTTGGAACTGGAGTAGAGTTGGAACACCTGCTTAGCTCACGGACTGGCCAGAGTGGATTTTTTAAAAAGCCAAGCTTAGCTTTAAAAGGCACTGCTAGTCACCATTAGGATTATGAATTTTTTTATGCAACAAAATCACTCCATAATGTTCTGCCTCAAATTGAGACAGATATAAGAACATCCCAGTCTCAATAGGCTTATAGCTTATAAAATTATTTTATTGCCTGTAATGGTGAACGTGAAACGGTCTTGGGGAGAAGGCAACCAAGCCTCATGCCAAGCCTTTCCTGAGAAAGTGATGTTGTCTCCTTTTCTCAGGTGGCCAGCAGAACACTGAAAATCCCCACCTCTAAGATTTACATCAGCGAGACAAGCACGAACACCGTGCCTAACACCTCTCCCACAGCTGCCTCTGTCAGCACTGACCTCAACGGACAGGCCGTCTATGTAAGGAGCCTGGGGAGCCAGCAGAGCTGAGGGCCAGTCAAGTGCTTTGGGCCCACAGAGCTACCTGGGGTGGAAGCTGGAATGGTCCTTATAGGCTCTTTGGCTGTGGCCATGCCTTTGGCTGTCTTATCCAAGAGAATGCTGTTCCTCCCAATACCAAGTTGAAAGAGAGGCCTAAAAGCCACAATCACTTCTGTCAAAATCAAGAAGGATGAGTGTAGGATGGGGAGGAGATTTGGAGGGTCCCAGGGGGCATTCTGGAAAGACATACTCCCCAGTGTTAGAACTGGCCACAAGACCATGGACTGAAATTGGAATTCGTATTTGCAGCTGGCCGGGTCCCACCAACTTACTTCTCTTTCCACATAGGGGTTGTAATTAACAGAGGAGTTTGATGGGAGAAGTCAGTTCCTTTGGGTTCCCTCAAATATTTCATCTTCTGTAGCCTAAGAACTGGTGTTCTCCCAGCAAGGGCCAATGCCAGTTCCTGTGGCAGGGTCCTGGAGTGGAAGCCACCCAGTCATTCTTAAGACGGTGGCAAGACTATTTGAGTGGCACCTTGGGCACAGCATTACTTGGAGGTAGCCTTGCTGAGGCCCTTGGGGTTTGGCCTGGGCCAGGAAATACGGAAGACTGATATGTCTGGTGTGTGGGCATGTGTTCTTAGGAAGCTTGTCAGACCATTCTGAAAAGGCTGGAACCCTTCAAGAAAAAGAATCCCAGTGGCTCCTGGGAAGACTGGGTAAGTCTGAGCTGATCCAACGTGCTTTTGAAGAGGAGAGAAATTAAAGGCAGGTTCTCTGTCCCTGCCGCAGCAGGAATAGGTCACGATCTAGGCCCAGAGGCCGAGAAGCTGAGTGGTCCGTAGGGTTTCACAGCACAAGTAAATGCTCCACCTTGCTGGGCCCCTTTCTCCATGGTTTTCATAGTGGAGGGAAGGCACTGGAGGAAAACTTCTGAGCCAGGATCTTGACAACCCCATGGCGACTGGGGGTTTGGCTGCCCTGAGCCTGAGAAGGTAGGGCAACTGCTGAAGGTGCCTGACTCGGGCCTGGTTCCATACCCCGCTTGTCCTGAGGCTTGAGGAGTCTGGTTTTCCTCAAACCTGCTCTCTGAGGGCTGGTTCACAGCACTTCCCCTTCCTCAGCTCTGGAGTCTGGGTCCACTGAGGCTCCATCTGTGAAGGAGAGGGGAAAAAGACATTTCCCAAGAGTTTATATCCTTCCTGTGGTTTTACAAGTGGCAGGCAAGCCACTCTTCTCATCACAAGAATGAGCCCAGTTCTCTGGTTTCTGGTTTGGTGCCTGTGTGTCGGGAACCCTCAGAGGGAAGCGTTAAGGAAGTCTGTCTCTGGGGGCAGGCGGGGGGCTTCATCTCTTCCAACAAGCAGACATCTCAGTGGCAGCCCTGCTTTACCATCTCCCAGAGTAGAGTTGGGGTGGGAAAGTGAGCACAGTGGGAACATAGAAACTGAGCCCACACCTGACCCACCTCAGATTGTACTAGTCTCCCTCCATAGACTCAAAGAAAATAAGCTATTTTTCTCAGACCCACTCACCTTACTGTGCCGCACGTGACCTCTACTTCCCTTCCTACACTCACAGATACCGCACACATAAATACCCCATGAATGTAGGTTGACTTTGGTAGTTTGGATTTTTAGCATGGAGACCCAGAGAGGCAAACTTGAGCTGGCCGTTGAGGGGAGAAAATTATTGGGACAAGTACAATGCAGGAACCACACGAATGGAGGTGCAGAGGTGTGGGGACAAGGAAGGACTAAAATACATCAGTATGGCTGGCATGGCGATGACGCGTGGGCAACATAAAGCCAGAGAGAGGATTGGGGTCCTTAATGTGAATCATTTGCTCTATGGACAGTGGGGAGTCAGCCAAAGTTGTAGAGTAGGGGAGTGATGTAGGCAGTATGGTATGTTAAGATGCTCACTGTGATTGGGTTGGGCTACCTGGCAGCGTGGGGAGGCTACGTGATGGGGGAAGACCAGTTAAGAGGCTACTGTAGCCCCCCAGGCTTCCAATGGCGGGGACCTAGTGCAGGTGAGAGCACAGTGTGGTCACCCAGTGCAGTGAGAATGTGAGGCAGGGTGTGGAAGCGAGGACCACCGGTACAAATAGTTGGTCAGCTTCCGGAGGAGGAGGGGAAGCTCATGAAATCTTAGTGCTGGGTCAGGGATTCTGGCACCCATGCTAAGCCCTTCCTGTTGTCTCTTTCCTCTCCTCAGGTCACAGCTGCCTACCTGGACGCAGTGAGCTTGTCTGCTACCGGGTTTTATAAGTAAGGACAATGCTGCTGTCACCCACCTCACAAACTGTGGTCATCCTAGCCTCTGAAGTCCCTTCCCGCACCAAATGCTGTCAGCCTTTGGTCAGGAGAGAGCAGTCCCACCGAGACGCTTCAGTGGACTTGTGTCAATTTCAATTGAAAGATGCTCTGAAATACCTGGCATTGCCAACCTATGTGCCAACGAGGCAAAAGCATGAGCTGCCATTAAGAGAAGACCTGTGTTCTAGTTCTGGTCTTAAAGTGTACCATTCCATTTGGAGAAATGAGGGATTCTCTCTGAGCCCTTTTCCTCATTTACGACGTGGTGGGACCATCCTCCCTCGGCATTCCCCTAGACCCAGGGCTGTCTGCTGTGTGGCGTTACCCTTGTGTGTTAGTTACTCTGCTGTGTGCGTTGGCTTTCTTTACGGAGGCTTTCCTGGGACAGAAAGAGAGAAGATTTAGAACACGTGGTCTCGTTCCAAAGCGCAGAGTTCAGGGGAACTTGACGTGGGACTTGGAAAAGAGCACACGCCTTCTGCTACTTTGAACTCCAGTAACAGTACGAAGAGCTAGAGACCCCGCCCAGTTGATGTAAAGGCTGGAAGAAGATGCGATCCAATTTGCTATCTCCCATAATGTTCTAGTTTTCTCTGGAGAATTTAATTAGGACCTTTTCTTTCACAGATCAGTGGGTTTGGAAAAATAGTTCAGTATGCATTTTAGGCAAGGTCACGTTTTGCCAGTGCTCCCTGGGTTATGTGACATTTGACCTGCACAGGCAGAGATTAGAGCAGATGTTCTTGACGTTCTCATTCTGTTGTCAGAGTTGGTAAGACTGGGTAGGATACAGGAACACCCAGGTGAAGATGATGACCTCAGAGGTCAAAGGAGGTGGTGGGTTCTCCTGGGAGAAGCCTTTTCCCTCAGCTCTGAGTTGGTTTTGTTTTCATGCAGATTCCAATCCCCTCAGCTCACGTTATTTCTGTGTCATGCGTAGAAAAACAGAGGGGCAGAGTACTGTGAACTCCAGGTGGGAGAATATGCACGCACACACGTGTGGCTCGTGTGAACTTGGAATTGTATAAGATACTCAGGATCAAAGAAGAATAACGTAGAAGAGAGCATCTGCTTTTATGAATAGCACTTTCCCCGAATCATTTGTTGACAGCGAGAAGGGGCCAGTAGCCGAGGAGAAATGCAGGCAAGGGGTTAAAGGTACACCCAGGCTGACATGAGATGCTGACCTTAACTCTCCCCTGGAGAAAGGTGAGCAGCCCAGGAGGTGGCACGGGCAGGGGCTTTGGTTCTGAGAACTTGAACTCTAATCCAACAGTTCCTTTGGGTGTGGTTTTCGTGTCCTTCGTGAGCTTGGGCAAATGTGCCACCTGCTTCTACCACATAGAGGAGGGCACACGGATACTATACACCCCTGGGCTGTACAGAAGGCGTCACATAAGGGCCATTGGCAGATCCTAGCAGACATGAGGCAAGAAACTCTGGAATACCTGGGTTTCATTAACAGGTCCAAAATATTAAAAACACGTGGACTCTTTTGAAGGGCAGCTGAATGAAAAAATAAAACCTGTGGAGTCTTAGGATTTTGTGGGACAAACTGTGTGTGTGTGTGTGTGTGTGTGTGTGTGTGTGTGTAGGTGGGGGGGGCATGTTAATCTTAATACATATGCAGTGTTTTCTGTTGTCTCCTCCAGAACACCCAGCCTTGGCTACAGCTTTGAGACGAACTCTGGGAATCCCTTCCACTACTTCAGCTATGGGGTGGCTTGCTCTGAAGTGGAAATCGACTGCTTAACAGGGGATCATAAAGTAAGAAGTTTGCAAAATCTTAGTACTAAGTTAGGGGAAAGAGAAGAGAAACAAGTGAGTTGCAAACATCAAGAACCAATAGAGACACACTTTCTGGCTGGGAGAATAATGTGTGATGTCACAGCCTGGCAAACTTCCGACGAAGGACCAGAGAGTAAATATTTGAGGCTTTCTGGGCCACAAAGACTCTGCCTCAACTACTCAATTCCATCACTGTAGCACAAGATCAGCCATAGATGTATGCAAACAAATGGGCATGGCTGTGTTCCAGTATGATGTGATTTGTGCACACTGAATGTGAATTTCTCCTAGTTTTCACATGTCGCGACATATTCTTATTTTTGTCAGTCATCTAAAACCGTAAACACCATTGGAGCACCTGGGTGGCTCAGTCGGTTAATGTCCGGCTTGGGCTCAGGTCATGATGTCACGGTTGATGGATTTGGACCCCACATTTGGCTCTGTGCTAATAGCTCAGAGCCTGGAGCCTGCTTCAGACTCTGTGTCTCCCACTCTCTCTATCCCTGCCCTGCTCGTACTCTGTCTCTCTCTCTCTCACAAATAAAACATTCCAAAAATTGTAAGAAAACGTAAACACCATAATTAGCTCACAGGGCCTACAAAAACAGGGCACAGACTGGAATCAGCCTGTGGAATGCAGTTTGTTGTCCCCTTCCTTACACTATCTGTCCAGACTCAGGTTCCAAGTCCCAGGAGCCTGGGAACCAGCCTTCCTGCTCATGGGTGTGTGTGTGTGTGTGTCCACAGTTCCTTCTGATCTCCTGAAGAGTGTGGCCACTCCCTTCCCCTGCCTAGTGGTCACAGACTCAAACCTTGGCATTCACGATACCAGTGCAGACTGACAGGGATAGGAGCACCCTGCCTGAGCATGCCCGGGGCACGCTGCTTCTGAAAGTCCTATCTGGGTTGACACAATAATTTAAGGGTCACTGAGCCCCATCTATCATTCCGCACATTCCTTTCTTCTCACACGGATTGTATTTTGCCATCCACTTTAGAACCTCCGCACAGATATTGTCATGGATGTCGGCTCCAGTCTGAACCCTGCCATTGATATTGGACAGGTAAGGCACATGGGTGACCAGGGTGGTCATGGACTTGGCCAACCTTCAGTGCTAATGCCTTCGCTCTGCCTACACCACTGCCTGGCGAAGGCCCAGATAGCTGATCCCAGGTCGGGCAGGAGCCAGCTGGGCTGTCTGCAGAGGGCTGTTTTCAGCTTCTTTCCACACCCACTCCCCGTGGGGCTTGGCGCCTATTGTGGGAAGCGGTATCCGTCCTTGGGGAGGGGTAGGCAGAGTGGCCACGGTCTCTGTCTGGCCTGCAGGTAGAAGGGGCGTTTGTCCAGGGCCTTGGCCTGTTCACCCTGGAGGAGCTGCACTACTCCCCGGAGGGGAGCCTGCACACCCGTGGCCCCAGCACCTACAAGATCCCTGCGTTTGGCAGCATCCCCAGTGAGTTCAGGGTGTCGCTGCTTCGTGACTGTCCCAACAAGAAGGCCATCTATGCGTCCAAGGTACTGTTGCCCTGGGTCTGCACTGTAGGAGGACATGGGGTAAGACCCACCTACCGCGTGGGTCTGCAGGGGGCTTGTCTGGAAGAGACCAGGGTGCTTGACACGAGTTTTGGCGAGGATGGTGGAGCGATGGTCAGTCCCTGCCTGGGAAAAAGAAAACTGGGATGACACCAGCTCTGTGTGGTCAAAGCCAGCTCCTTTGGGCGCACTCGGAGAAATGCCTTTAATCCAGTCCTGTAGGTCAAGTCCTGACTGACATCTATGTCTCAGGTGTGCATCTTGAGCTTGGTCCTAAAGAGGACCCCACAGGTACACACCCCTCCCTGTTATCCCTTAAAAATAGCACATTCACTGCAGATGGGGCAATACTTCTGTGCAAACTCTTGTGCCTCCTTCAGTGGCTGGCACCTGACTTGAAACTCGATCTGCATGCCTCAAGGATTAGAATCATCCCTTATT
Organism: Prionailurus viverrinus; assembly: GCF_022837055.1. Classification (NCBI taxonomy): domain Eukaryota; kingdom Metazoa; phylum Chordata; class Mammalia; order Carnivora; family Felidae; genus Prionailurus; species Prionailurus viverrinus. The sequence continues at coordinate 115,616,356 of NC_062563.1, forward strand.
TCCTCCCGGTCCCCAGTAATTATGAAAAATGGTTGAAAATCCCATAAGCTGATTGATACAGTCCTAATCAAAGAAGGAAAACATGTAATCACTTGTAACCAGTGAAACATACCCATTTGTTCCTTTCATGTTTTACTTCACCGTGGTTGGGTCTGGGACACTTTGTGATCTCGCCATCGACTCTCACGCTTTAGCATGCCTTGGGATCACTGCAGGCTCATGAAAAAAATACATTTTGGTGAGACCTGTCCCTAGAAATTTGATTCAGGAGGGCTGGAGTAGGACCCTGCAACATGGAATTTTAATAAGCATCTCTAGTGTTTTTGATACATGGAATTTCTGGTCAGTGCTTTGGGGGAACAAAACCAACTCTGCTAGAAAATGTTCAATTCCTATTGGTCGTGATGCCTAGATTCCAGACGACGCTGTAAGTATAATTAGGGTGCCTACAAGTATAATTAAGGTGCCTGTAAATGTGGGTGTCAGAGTTGCAGGTAGAGGATTCCCCCAGCCTTATAACTGCGAGGAAAGGGTCCAAATTCATGTCAGACACTTTGTCCATAAAATATAATTATTTAAAACAGCTTTGAATGGTACATTTTTTTGCATGGTGTCATCAGAGAAAAGTGACACAGTAAGAGTTGAGAATGCCATCGAGGTTGAGTCATTTACCAGATTGATTGTTCTCAGCCCTGAAGAATTATGAGCAGCCTTCCTGTCTTGCTGGCCGTGGCCCGCTGGGGCTGGCTGGGGTTCCTGGCATCTCCAGCCCTCCTGGCGCAGAGGCTGGGGTCCTGTTGCCTGACTCCCTGTCCTGCGCTCTGTCCGCCCAGGCTGTCGGCGAACCGCCCCTCTTCCTGGCAGCCTCCATCTTCTTCGCCATCAAGGATGCCATCTGTGCAGCTCGAGCTGGGAACCCGGATTGTAAGACGAAGAAGCTTTTCCAGCTAAACAGCCCCGCCACCCCGGAGAAGATCCGCAACGCCTGCGTGGACCAGTTCACCAGGCTGGTATGAGGCCCCTCGAGCACCCACTCCGTTGGGGGGAGGCCGGGCAGAGGCAGCCCATGCAGAGAGGAGAGCGGGATGCCAGGCTCTCTGTCCACTGGGCAGCCTTGGGTCCTCGCTGCCTTCCTTGTGCCGTTGAGGCACCCCCTCGATCTTGCTGGAAAAGAGCAAGAAATGAAGTTTGTAGCTGGGCTTTCTTAGAGGAAAGAGGGCTCTTTGGTGCACAGCTGTCAACCACAGATTTAATTTTTTCCCTTGAAGATGAGGGTGATGGGTAACCGTCCAGAAGAGCCTAGTCTTTAGCGTCCATCACTAGCACTTTGGGGACCCTTCTTTGCGAAAGCCACCGTGTGAGTGCTGTGGAGACAGAGACAAAAAGCGGAGTTAAGGAATTGATTAGATGCACCACGTTCGTTCTGCGATGACTACATGCCATACCGATGCTGGCACACACGGATGCCCACAGAGACTTTGTGGTCTTTTAGGAAACCAGCTAATTGTATTTTGCGGTGGCTGGTTACGACTTTAGTGTATGTAGCAGCATGTAGGAGGAATTCTATGGTCTTTGGACCATGGGAAGCGCTTCCATGATACTTGTAGTGCACAATGCCTGGCCACAGAGGACCATGCAGGGACAGGTTCTTCCCCTGTTGCCTCTGAGTTGTGCTGAAGTGGGCTCCGCCCACACAGGACCCTCCAACTGCCTTTGCAACAGCAGCCTCTGTTGAGTTAGCAGAGCCAGATTCTTCCTGATAACCCAAGTTGGATTTCCTCCTGGGTATTTGTGGAAGATTTGTTGGGCCTTTTTGGTTTAGAGGTGAAATGGGTACTCGTGGACCAAAAGGGTTCCAGGCATGGGAGGTTGCGGGAGAGTCTTGAAAGCAGGCCAATCTGCCTTTTCAGGCTCAGCACCAAGGGTGAGGGAGACCGAGGGGTCCCCAGGTAGGCCACTGTCATCTGCCAATAGCTTTAGCTGTGGGGTAAGACCACCAGACCACGTGTCGAGTTTCCAGGCAGTGAGGATGCCCACAACTCTGCAGCAACCTTCCCACAGCCCAGAACCTTCTCACCATGGCCACATGCTGACAGTTTCCCAAACCCCTTCCCCGGGAGATGAGGTGCTGCCTGGCTCCCGATAAGCTTACCCAGGTGGCCAAGTTAGCTCCTTGAAAAGAGTCTGATGCAGAACTCATTGATTTAATGAAGCCCTCCAGGTCTGGGACCTAAAGCACAGATTCTGACCCAAGCCCCTTTGCTCTGTTATAACACACCAGTGAGTTAAATCCCTGCAGCAGGTTTGCATGAGTAACTGATTCTATGACCCAACCATGATTTCAGGGACTGTGTGTAGCACGTGTGAAGGGACTACTTCCGTATTTGGTCATTCCTGTGGCTTCGGGGCCTACTAGAGTGCCTCCCACATGGGAAGTGCTTGGCGAAACTAAAGGAATGGCTAGGCAGTTAGGGGGCCCTGCCCTGTGGGCACTCCCAACATCTGAGACTGCAGAGGGATGGCTGGCCTTGGAATGGTGGCCGGCAGTGGCGGGAGGTGGCATGGGCATCTGAGTGGGCAATGTGTCCTGTGCTATGGGAAGACCCTGGTGATGAGTTTTGTATCATTCTTTCCTAGTGTGTCACTGGCACTGCAGAAAGCTGTAAGCCCTGGTCTGTGAGGGTCTGACGACAAAGCCCCCAGCAGAGGCTGCTTATTATGCGTGGGAGTTTCCATGGAGCATGAGACATGCCTGCAGAACATGATCTATACATGTCATGGGGTGGCGGTGCTGTGAGTCATCAGGATGATGTGTGGAAGCACACGGAATGCATTGGAAGATTTTGTTTTGTTTTCGCTGAAGATTTTGATCAAAAATATGGTTTGCAAACATAATGATAAGCAAATTCAGAACTCTGAGGCTACGTGGCTAATATGCAATGGGAATCTTTGTATGTCTGCTTTAATCATGTATGTCTAATAGGTGTACGTGCTGTGTCCCAGCTCACAGGCCAGGCTGTATAGCCTCAGGTGCTGACAGTGTCTGTCCTTCAAAGAAGGTGCCCCCCCAGCCTCCGGAAGCTTCCATCCTAAACCAGAAAGTCTTCCCTTCAAACCAATGAACATCACATTATAACCGCTGACCCATAGTCAACTTTGCAATGGGACAGTGGGGTGAGATTCAAATCCCTAGCCACCTTTGATCATTGAAGAGAATAGACACTGAAACGAATTCAAGGTTAATCTAACCTTGTTCAGCGGCAGCAAGGAAATTATTCTATACCATCCAAAGCCGACCAACACATTTACTGAGCACCTACAATGTGCTAGGTTTCTTTCTCTTCCCCTTTGTACAGTAAAAGAAATCAGGTTTAAAATGTTTCACTTGAGGGGCTCCTGGGTGGCTCAGTTGGTTAAACGTCTGATTCTTGATTTCGGCTCAGGTCATGATGTCACGGTTCGTCAGATCAAGCCCCGCACCGGGCTCTGTGCTGACAGTGCACAGAGCCTGATTGGGATATTCTCCCTCTCTCTCTCCCTCTGTCTCTGCCTCTCCCATGTGCGTGTTCTCTCTGTCTCTCGAAACCAATAAACTTTATAAAAAATTAAAAATCTTCATTCGTTGCCAGAGTAATTTCCATTTAGAAATCATGCTATCAAGATCAACCCGAAGAATCACAGTCAAGAAGCCTGGGTTCTCATCCCAGCGGCGTCTCTATCTGTGTGACCTCAGTCTGTCACTTCTCTTTTCTGTGCTTTTCCTTACTCTAGAAGGAAAGAACTGGACTGGACTAATCTCTAAGGCCTTCCCTGGCTCTGAAAGTCTATAAATATACGACCCGAAAACTCCAGTTACATAAGGGATCTGCAGCTATCAGAGACATGGCTCCCTTACTGTGATGTGACATCTGGGCTTATTGAACTCTGCTTCGATTCTCCCAAGTTCTAGAACTTGGTAAAGAGCACAGGAGAGGAGCAAGCATCCCTCTAGCTGTTCCCACAGGTGATTTCGTCGCTGTATGGTGCTGGGTGAACGATGTGACATCATCCTGCGCCTTCACTGCTCCAAACACCCAACCTTGTCCCAGATGGGGCCATGGCTCTGGCCATGGAGGGAGAAGAGGGGAAACCATACAGTTGAGCCCAGCGCTTGATGCCACTAAGAAATGAAACGGTCGACTGGTTGGCATGTGAGAAATGCTTATTAACCATCATGATCTCACCAAATGAGAATATCTGCCATATCTTAGCGAGTCTTCATTTCTAGAGAATGCAGGCACACAAAACAGTCACACACGTGCCCACACACTACACACACACACTTTCTTACAAAATTCCTTTCCTCAGAATAGTCTAGATATGCCAGCCATGTTATAGCACAGTTAAAAGTGAGGAACATTTCCAGACTTTCGGCAAGATGGCGGCTTAGGAGGACGCTGGGCTCACCGCACGTCCTGCTGATCACTTGGATTCCATCTACACCTGCCTAAATAACCCAGAAAACAACAGAGGATTAGCAGAACGGAGTCGCCGGAGCCAAACGCAGACGAGAGGCCTGCGGAAGAGGGTAGGAAGGGCGGCGAGGCGGTGCGCGCTCCAAGGACTGGCGGGAGGGAGCCGGGGTGGAGGGGCGGCTCGCCGGCCAAGCAGAGCCCCCGAGTCTGGCTTGCAAAAGCGGAGGGGCCTGACGGACTGTGTTCCCACAACAAGCGCGACTTAGCGTCTGGGAGGTCATAAGTTAACAGCTCTGCTCGGAAAGCGGGAAGGCTGGAGGACAAAGGGAGGGAGAGCTGCTGAGCCCCCTGACAACAGAGCTCAGTTTGGTGGGGAACAAAGGCGCTCGCCAGCGCCATCTCCCCCGCCCATCCCCCAGCCAAAATCCCAAAGAGAACCAGTTCCTTCCAGGGAACTTGCTCGCTCAGCGCAAACACCCAACTCTGCGCTTCTGCGGAGCCAAACCGCCAAACCTCCGGCAGCGGATCTGACTCCCTCCCGCTGCCACAGGGCCCCTCCTGAAGTGGATCACCTAAGGAGAAGCGAGCTAAGCCTGCCCCTCCTGCCCCCGTGCACCTTGCCTACCCACCCCAGCTAATACGCCAGATCCCCAGCATCACAAGCCTGGCAGGGTGCAAGTAGCCCAGACGAGCCACACCACCCCACAGTGAATCCCGCCCCTAGGAGAGGGGAAGAGAAGGCACACACCAGTCTGACTGTGGCCCCAGCGGTGGGCTGGGGGCAGACATCAGGTCTGACTGCGGCCCCGCCCACCAACTCCAGTTATACACCACAGCACAGGGGAAGTGCCCTGCAGGTCCTCACCACGCCAGGGACTATCCAAAATGACCAAGCGGAAGAATTCCCCTCAGAAGAATATCCAGGAAATAACAACAGCTAATGAGCTGATCAAAAAGGACTTAAATAACATAACAGAAAGTGAATTTAGAATAATTGTCATAAAATTAATCGCTGGGCTTGAAAACAGTATACAGGACAGCAGAGAATCTCTTGCTACAGAGATCAAGGGACTAAGGAACAGTCACGAGGAGCTGAAAAACGCTTTAAACGAAATGCATAACAAAATGGAAACCACCACAGCTCGGCTTGGAGAGGCAGAGGAGAGAATAGGTGAACTAGAAGATAAAGTTATGGAAAAAGAGGAAACTGAGAAAAAGAGAGATAAAAAAATCCAGGAGTATGAGGGGAAAATTAGAGAACTAAGTGATGCACTAAAGAGAAATAATATACGCATAATTGGTATCCCAGAGGAGGAAGAGAGAGGGAAAGGTGCTGAAGGGGTACTTGAAGAAATAATAGCTGAGAACTTCCCTGAACTGGGGAAGGAAAAAGGCATTGAAATCCAAGAGGCACAGAGAACTCCCTTCAGACGTAACTTGAATCGATCTTCTGCACGACATATCATAGTGAAACTGGCAAAATACAAGGATAAAGAGAAAATTCTGAAAGCAGCAAGGGGTAAACGTGCCCTCACATATAAAGGGAGACCTATAAGACTCGTGACTGATCTCTCTTTTGAAACTTGGCAGGCCAGAAAGAATTGGCACGAGATTTTCAGGGTGCTAGACAGAAAAAATATGCAGCCAAGAATCCTTTATCCAGCAAGTCTGTCATTTAGAATAGAAGGAGAGATAAAGGTCTTCCCGAACAAACAAAAACTGAAGGAATTTGTCACCACTAAACCAGCCCTACAAGAGATCCTAAGGGGGACCCTGTGAGACAAAGTCCCAGAGACATCACTACAAGCATAAAACATACAGACATCACAATGACTCTAAACCCGTATCTTTCTATAATAACACTGAATGTAAATGGATTAAATGCGCCAACCAAAAGACATAGGGTATCAGAATGGATAAAAAAACAAGACCCATCTATTTGCTGTCTACAAGAGACTCATTTTAGACCTGAGGACACCTTTAGATTGAGAGTGAGGGGATGGAGAACTATTTATCATGCTACTGGAAGCCAAAAAAAAGCTGGAGTAGCCATACTTATATCAGACAAACTAGACTTTAAATTAAAGGCTGTAACAAGAGATGAAGAAGGGCATTATATAATAGTTACAGGGTCTATCCATCAGGAAGAGGTAACAATTATAAATGTCTATGTGCCAAACACCGGAGCCCCCAAATATATAAAACAATTACTCATAAACATAAGCAACCTTATTGATAAGAATGTGGTAATTGCAGGGGACTTTAACACCCCACTTACAGAAATGGATAGATCATCTAGACACACGGTCAATAAAGAAACAAGGGCCCTGAATGACACATTGGATCAGATGGACTTGACAGATATATTTAGAACTCTGCATCCCAAAGCAACAGAATATACTTTCTTCTCGAGTGCACATGGAACATTCTCCAAGATAGATCATATACTGGGTCACAAAACAGCCCTTCATAAGTTTACAAGAATTGAAATTATACCATGCTTACTTTCAGACCACAATGCTATGAAGCTTGAAATCAACCACAGAAAAAAGTCTGGAAAACCTCCAAAAGCATGGAGGTTAAAGAACACCCTACTAACGAATGAGTGGGTCAACCAGGCAATTAGAGAAGAAATTAAAAAATATATGGAAACAAACGAAAACGAAAATACAACAATCCAAACGCTTTGGGACGCAGCAAAGGCAGTCCTGAGAGGAAAATACATTGCCATCCAGTCCTATCTCAAGAAACAAGAAAAATCCCAAATACAAACTCTAACAGCACACCTAAAGGAACTAGAAGCAGAACAGCAAAGGCAGCCTAAACCTAGCAGAAGAAGAGAAATAATAAAGATCAGAGCAGAAATAAACAATATAGAATCTAAAAAAACTGTAGAGCAGATCAACGAAACCAAGAGTTGGTTTTTTGAAAAAATAAACAAAATTGACAAACCTCTAGCCAGGCTTCTCAAAAAGAAAAGGGAGATGACCCAAATAGATAAAATCATGAATGAAAATGGAACTATTACAACCAATCCCTCAGAGATACAAACAATTATCAGGGAATACTATGAAAACTTATATGCCAACAAATTGGACAACCTGGAAGAAATGGACGAATTCCTGAACACCCACACGCTTCCAAAACTCAATCAGGAGGAAATAGAAAGCTTGAACAGACCCATAACCAGCGAAGAAATTGAATCGGTTATCAAAAATCTCCCAACAAATAAGAGTCCAGGACCAGATGGCTTCCCAGGGGAGTTCTACCAGACGTTTAAAGCAGAGATAATACCTATCCTTCTCAAGCTATTCCAAGAAATAGAAAGGGAAGGAAAACTTCCAGACTCATTCTATGAAGCCAGTATTACTTTGATTCCTAAACCAGACAGAGACCCAGTAAAAAAAGAGAACTACAGGCCAATATCCCTGATGAATATGGATGCAAAAATTCTCAATAAGATACTAGCAAATCGAATTCAACGGCATATAAAAACAATTATTCACCATGATCAAGTGGGATTCATTCCTGGGATGCAGGGCTGGTTCAACATTCGCAAATCAATCAACGTGATACATCACATTAACAAAAAAAGAGAGAAGAACCATATGATCCTGTCAATCGATGCAGAAAAGGCCTTCGACAAAATCCAGCACCCTTTCTTAATAAAAACCCTTGAGAAAGTCGGGATAGAAGGAACATACTTAAAGATCATAAAAGCCATCTATGAAAAGCCCACAGCTAACATCATCCTCAACGGGGAAAAATTGAGAGCTTTTTCCCTGAGATCAGGAACACGACAAGGATGCCCACTCTCACCGCTGCTGTTTACCATAGTGCTGGAAGTTCTAGCATCAGCAATCAGACAACAAAAGGAAATCAAAGGCATCAAAATTGGCAAAGATGAAGTCAAGCTTTCGCTTTTTGCAGATGACATGATATTATACATGGAAAATCCGATAGACTCCACCAAAAGTCTGCTAGAACTGATACAGGAATTCAGCAAAGTTGCAGGATACAAAATCAATGTACAGAAATCAATTGCATTCTTATACACTAACAATGAAGCAACAGAAAGACAAATAAAGAAACTGATCCCATTCACAATTGCACCAAGAAGCATAAAATACCTAGGAATAAATCTAACCAAAGATGTAAAGGATCTGTATGCTGAAAATTATAGAAAGCTTATGAAGGAAATTGAAGAAGATTTAAAGAAATGGAAAGACATTCCCTGCTCATGGATTGGAAAAATAAGTATTGTCAAAATGTCAATACTAGCCAAAGCTATCTACACATTCAATGCAATCCCAATCAAAATTGCACGAGCATTCTTCTCGAAACTAGAACAAGCAATCCTAAAATTCATATGGAACCACAAAAGGCCCCGAATAGCCAAAGGAATTTTGAAGAAGAAGACCAAAGCAGGAGGCATCACAATCCCAGACTTTAGCCTCTACTACAAAGCTGTCATCATCAAGACAGCATGGTATTGGCACCAAAACAGACACATAGACCAATGGAATAGAATAGAAACCCCAGAACTAGACCCACAAACGTATGGCCAACTCATCTTTGACAAAGCAGGAAAGAACATCCAATGGAAAAAAGACAGCCTCTTTAACAAATGGTGCTGGGAGAACTGGACAGCAACATGCAGAAGGTTGAAACTAGACCACTTTCTCACACCATTCACAAAAATAAACTCAAAGTGGATAAAGGACCTAAATGTGAGACAGGACACCATCAAAACCTTAGAGGAGAAAGCAGGAAAAGACCTCTCTGACCTCAGCCGTAGCAATCTCTTACTCGACACATCCCCAAAGGCAAGGTAATTAAAAGCAAAAGTGAATTACTGGGACCTTATGAAGATAAAAAGCTTCTGCACAGCAAAGGAAACAACCAACAAAACTAAAAGGCAACCAACGGAATGGGAAAAGATATTCGCAAATGACATATCGGACAAAGGGCTAGTATCCAAAATCTATAAAGAGCTCACCAAACTCCACACCCAAAAAACAAATAACCCAGTGAAGAAATGGGCAGAAAACATGAATAGACACTTCTCTAAAGAAGACATCCGGATGGCCAACAGGCACATGAAAAGATGTTCAGCGTCGCTCCTTATCAGGGAAATACAAATCAAAACCACACTCAGGTATCACCTCACGCCAGTCAGAGTGGCCAAAATGAACAAATCAGGAGACTATAGATGCTGGAGAGGATGTGGAGAAACGGGAACCCTCTTGCACTGTTGGTGGGAATGCAAATTGGTGCAGCCGCTCTGGAAAGCAGTGTGGAGGTTCCTCAGAAAATTAAAAATAGACCTACCCTATGACCCAGCAATAGCACTGCTAGGAATTTATCCAAGGGATACAGGAGTACTGATGCATAGGGCCACTTGTACCCCAATGTTCATAGCAGCACTCTCAACAATAGCCAAATTATGGAAAGAGCCTAAATGTCCATCAACTGATGAATGGATAAAGAAACTGTGGTTTATATACACAATGGAATATTACGTGGCAATGAGAAAAAATGAAATATGGCCTTTTGTAGCAACGTGGATGGAACTGGAGAGTGTGATGCTAAGTGAAATAAGCCATACAGAGAAAGACAGATACCATATGGTTTCACTCTTATGTGGATCCTGAGAAACTTACCAGGAACCCATGGGGGAGGGGAAGGAAAAAAAAAAAAAAGAGGTTAGAGTGGGAGAGAGCCAAAGCATAAGAGACTGTTAAAAACCGAGAACTGAGGGTTGATGGAGGGTGGGAGGGAGGGGAGGGTGGGAGGGAGGGGAGGGTGGGTGATGGGTACTGAGGAGGGCACCTTTTGGGATGAGCACTGGGTGTTGTATGGAAACCAAGTTGTCAATAAATTTCATAAAAAAATAAAAAATAAAAAATAAAAAAGTGAGGAACATTTTGTTTTATTTTATTTTATTTTATTTTATTTTATATGTAATTTCTTGTCAAATTGGTTTCCATACAACAATCAGTGCTCATCCCAACAGGTACCCTCCTCAATGCCCATCACCCATTTTCCCCTCACCCCCCCCACCAACCCTCAGTTTGTTCTCAGTATTTAAGAGTCTCTTATAGTTTGCCTCCTTCCCTCTCTGTAACTCCCCCCCCCCATTCTCCTCCCCCTGGTCTTCTGTGGAGTTTCTCAGGATCCACATATGAGTGAAAACATATGGTATCTGTCTTTCTTTCCTGACTTATTTCACTCAGCATAACACTCTCCGGTTCCATCCACATTGCTACAAATGGCCAGATTTCATTCTTTAAAAGTGAGGAACAGTTTAAGTTGAACTACTAGTTCCATGGAGATCCATGCAGGTCCGTTTCATTGACTATCTGGAATGTTCTAGAACATTAGGACAGTAGCCCAAGATGGAGATGTGTCAGCTGTTATTAGCCAGGCTGTAAGCACTGGATAATGACTGTGAATTCTCTCCTGAGCTTAGCAACAGAGGCAAGGCAGGGTGGTTAAGAAAATCAAACAAGCGAGCGCTCTGTGCGCTGTACATCACTATTATGCCGAGGTGGTGTTCTCAGACACCTGGCCTTGCCCTGCTGTCCTAACCTGTAAACCTTCTGGAGTCTGTGAGGCAGGGTGCCTGGTGTTCCTGCCAACAGCGCCTGCAGTATCGCACCGCGACCTGCAGAGGGCGGAAGGCGACCGGACACGAGACCAAAGCCTCCAGGGGCACCACCTCTGGGATCAGTTACCAGGGAACTGACTGAGCATCTCGGAGTGGACCGAGTGTCTTCAAAGGCCCCTCCAGGAGTTGGACCTAAAGCCGACTTAGGGCTTCAGAATGGCAAAATCTCCGCCAAAGAGCCCGTGGCAGTGAGCTTTTGATGCGGGACTAGTATGGGGAAGGGAAAGAAAAGTCTTCTTTCCTGAGCATCTACAACTTGTCAGATGCCACATTTCGTGCTTTACCTGCAGGGTTTCCTTGAACCTTCCCAGGGGCCTTAAGAAAGTGTTCACTGAATCTCTGAAGGAGAAGCCCTACCCGCAACTCCACAGAGGACTTTCCAGTCGGGGGTGTTACTGCTGGGGAAACACCACAGGTGTGCCCTCGGCGAGCCTGCTGTAGACTGGGAGTCGTTGAGCCTGACAGCGCGGACTCGGGCTCAGCAGGCTGGCAGAGGCTGCCAGAGGCCCCTGGATGCTATCTCTTCCCCCGGAGGCGGTGTTGGGTTGTAACGCTGGCGTGGCCAAGCTGCTGAACTGTTGTCCAAAGGCAGCTGAGGAACGTGGCCCTACTCCAGAGCTGGGGTGGCTGGAGGGCCAGCATGGGGACGACGGGATGCATGGAGATCACAGGAGGAACCCCAGGCAAAGGCTGGGAACAGAAAGGGGCCTAGCCTATCGGTTTAGGACTGGGAACATCCCTGAGCCTTGGTTATTTTTATCTCTAGCCGAGGGGGAGCCTGGAAACCATTTGCTGCCTATTTTAGGTCCTGGGATAAGGCTATTTGGAACATGTAGCTTCCTGGACCTGCTGAAGCTTGACATCACCCTGCGGCCCCTGGGACCGGGGGCCTGCCCTTTCGTTTTGTCTCTATCCTGAATTGGAAGAGTATGCGTTCCCAAGGCAGGAGACAGATCTTGTGACAATCTTGTCACCTGCAACACAGCAGCCCATGGGTGGAAGGGGAAATATGAGGCTTTGCCCTTGAACTGGCCCAGCCCTGGTCTTGCACCATCCCCCAGACCAACTCAGTGCTCTAGAGTGTGTGTACCATCAAGGTCAAGCTCTTTGCTTCAGACCTGAGAAACCTAAGCCCAGAGAGGGTAATTGACTTGTTTGGGGTCCCACAGCCCTTCAGCGTGAGACACGGGCTTACGACAAGGGTGCCAGATTCCTGGTCCAGACTCTCTAAATCACACCTCTGCTCATCAAGTGGGCCTTCTCTTATGCAAATGGGTCAGATTTCTGGGGGGTCAGATAGAAATCCAGTTATGCTGGTTGGGAAGAAGATATGGAAGGCTTGGGGCCCAAGACAAACACTGTGGCAAGGGGGGCAGGATGCTAAAATGGGATTCTTTCTTAAGCCCCACGGATTGGAATAAAACAGTAAGTGGAAAACATCCCCCTCATTCCAGAGTGAGATGCTCAGTCACCTACCCAAGACTTGTAGAGGGGGTGGCTGGAAATGGAGTCATTTAGCTCATCCCCTACCTGCAGGAAACAAAGGGTTGAAATGGAATTTGAGAGATTGGAGAAAGAGGATTTCTCTGAAGATAGCAAGCTGTACATCCTCCCTGCCAAAGAGGAGAGAGAGGGGTGGGGTGGGAGGGGGAGAGAGACAGTGTGTGTGTATTATAGGGGGAAGGTCTCCCCAACCAGGCCATTGGAGGGGGAGTTTCCAGTGGACCACTCAAGGACCCAAACCGTGACCTTTGCTTGAGAAGCTGTGGTTGGATGAGCCAGAAGCAGCAGGAAGGGAGTGTGAGCGAGCCACGCATTCTCCAGTGTCTAGGCAAGGGTACCAGTGTGACCACAGGGGAAGTCGAAGGTTACTCTGCATCTTGTTTACACTTGGCTTTTCCATCTTTAAAAATTTTTTTTTACATTTAATTTTTGAGAGAGAGAGAGAACAAGAAAGAGTGAGAGAGAGGGAGAGAGAGAGCCCGAGTAGGGGGGGGCAGAGAAAGAGAGAGACACACAGAATCAGAAGCAGGTTCCAGCTCTGAGCTGTCAGCACAGAGCCTGATGCGGGGTTCAAACTCACGGACTGTGAGATCATGACCCGAGCTGAAGTGGGACGCTTACCTGACTGAGCCACCCAGGCACCCCAATAGTTTCTCAACTTTTATTTTTTATTTTTTTTATTTTTTAATAATTTGAAATCCTTTTTTATTATTTATTTTTTTCATAGGAAATTGATTGTCAAATTGGTTTCCATATAACAACCAGTGCTTATCCCAACAGGTGCCCTCCTCAATGCCCATCACCCACTTTCCCCTCCCTCCCACCCCCATCAACCCTCAGTTTAGTCTCAGTTTTTAAGAGTCTCTTATGGTTTGCCTCCCTCCCTCTCTGTAACTTTTCTTTTTCCTTTCCCTCCCCCATGGTCTTCTGTTAAGTTTCTCAGGATCCACATAAGAGTGGAAACCTATGGTATCTTTCTCTGTATGACTTATTTCACTTAGGATAACACTGTCCAATTCCATCCATGTTGCTACAAAAGGCCATATTTCATTCTTTCTCATTGCCACGTAGTATTCCATTGTGCATATAAACCACAATTTCTGTATCCATTCATCAGTTGATGGACATTTAGGCTCTTTCCACAATTTGGCTATTGTTGAGAGTGCTGCTATAAACATTAGGGTACAAGTGCTCCTATGCATCAGCACTCCTATATCCCTGGGGTAAATTCCTAGCAGAGCTACTGCTGGGTCATAGGGTAGATCTTTTTCTAATGTTTTGAGGAAGCTCCACACTGTTTTCCAGAGAGGCTGCAACAGTTTGCACTCCCAACAGTGCAAGAGGGTTCTCGTTTCTCCACATCCTTGCCAGCATCTATGGTCTCCTGATTTGTTCATTTTAGCCACTCTGACTGGCATGAGGTTATCTCAGTGTGGTTTTGATTTGTATTTCCCTGATGAGGAGTGATGTTGAGCATCTGTAATGTGCCTGTTGGCCACATGGATGTCTTCTTTAGAGAAGCGTCTATTCATGCCTTCTGCCCATTTCTTCATTGGATTATTTGTTTTCTTGGGTGTGGAGTTTGGTGAGTTCTTTATAGATTTTGGATACTAGCCCTTTGTCCGATACGTCGTTTGCAAATATCTTTTCCCATTCTGTCAGTTGCCTTTTTGTTTTGTTGATTGTTTCCTTTGCAGTGCAGAAGCTTTTTATCTTCATGAGGTCCCAATAGTTCATTTTTGCTTTTAATTCCCTTGCCTTTGGGGATGTGTCAAGTAAGAAATTGCTGCGGCTGAGGTCAGAGAGGTTTTTTCCTGCTTTCACTTCTAGGGTTTTGATGGTTTCCTGTCTCACATTCAGGTCCTTTATGCATTTTGAGTTTGTTTTTGTGAATGGTGTAAGAAAGTCGTCTAGTTTCATTCTTCTGCATGTTGCTGTCTAGTTCTCCCAGCACCATTTGTTAAAGAGACTGTCTTTTTTCCATTGGATATTCTTTCCTGCTTTGTCAAAGATTAGTTGGCCATACTTTTATGGGTCCAATTCTGGAGTCTCTCTTCTATTCCATTGGTCTATGTGTCTGTTTTTGTGCCAATACCATACTGTCTTGAGGATTAGAGCTTTGTGGTAGAGGCTAAAGTCTGGGATTATGGTGCCTCCCGCTTTGGTCTTCTTCAATATTACTTTGGCTATTTGGGGTCTTTTGTGGTTCCATAGAAATTTTAGGATCGCTTGTTCCAGCTTCGAGAAGAATGCAGGTGCAATTTTGATTGGGATTGCATTGAATGTGTAGATTGTGTTGGGTAGTATTGATAGTTTAACAATATTCTTCCAATCCGTGAGCATGGAATGTTTTTCCATTTCTTTATATCTTCTTTAATTTCTTCATAAGCTTTCTATAGTTTTCAGCATACAGATCTTTTATATCTTTGGTTAGGTTTATTCCTAGGTATTTTATGCTTCTTGGTGCAACTGTGAATGGGATCAGTTTCTTTATGTGTCTTTCTGTTGTTTCATCATTAGTGTAGAAGAATGCAACTGATTTCTGTACATTAATTTTGTATCCTGTGACTTTGCTGAATTCATGTATCAGTTCTAGCATTCTTTTGGTGGAGTCTTTTGGGTTTTCCAGTTTTTCATCTGTTAAATGTTAGCTCTTCTAGTGGTGGATGGATATGATTTTACAACACACTCATGCACAAGTACGGTACATTGCATCTGGATATACACATAGAAAATATACAAACATGAATGGGAAGGATGGACACCGACCTCAGGACACTGACTACCTCCAGGCTGAGAGGAAAGCCTGAGGGTAGAAGATACAACAGAAGGCTTTGCGATACTCACAACATTAATTTTTAAACACGGCAAAGAAACATTTTTAGAACTGGGTGGGAAGTGTATGTGTGTCTTTGATTTTTCTCCGTGATACTTAGGTTTGATTTATACTGTAATTAATCTTTTTCATTTAAGGAAAAAAGCTCTTAAAAGAAAAACGACACCCTTCATATGGAAGCAAACAAAGTCACAGTGTATCTGGTTATAAAATACACCACTTGAACCTTGGCTAATAGATCAGACATTCCCCTCCTGGGTATAACTGTGTGAATATATAGAAATGTTTTAAGAAACTGTAGTACAGAATAAATAATAGGACTGGAAGCAAATATTAAAGGTGGACATCTTCATAATACATGTATATATTGCAAAGAGGGTAATTCCTCATGCTTGGTGATACCTCTCGAGTGTCCATTTAGAAAAAGACTGGGAGATCATGACCTGAGCCGAAGTCGGGTGAGCGACCCAGCCGCTCAGGTAATTGTGACAGTTTTAACTTGCCCTCTGTCTTTAGCAAAGGAAACATTTATTTACTATTCATACGCTGTCAGCACACAGAGAAGAACCTTGAATGCATCCACTGGGATCTTTGTCTCCCACCACGCCGTCATCACTGAGTGCCGCCCTTTCCCCTGCTTGGAACAGTCATGGTGGTGTTATTCCTGAAGAGTCCAATATTTACCTGTACTCATGTTTAGCTTTGGTTTTTTCATCCCGGCTTTCATAACCCACTCCTTCCTTCTGCCTTCACTTTCCTTCTTTCAGAAACACATCCTTTAGCAGTTTTTTCAGACATTATAAATGGTCAACTCAGTCTTTTGTAAAAATGTCTTTATTTTTTCCTTCCTTCTCAAATAATGCTTTTGCTGGGCACTGCATTGCAGGTGGTAGTGATTTCTCCCAATCTATGGACCATGTTTTTCTGATGGCAGCCTAAGGGTCTTTCCTTGGCAGGTAAAATATCTTCTCTCTCACTAGCTGCTTTTCTTCTGTTAAGATATTTTATTTTAGGGTGTTCCATTATCTAGGTGTAGGGAGAAACTTTTTATTTATTTTTTAAAAAATGTTTATTTATTTTGGGGGCAGGACAGAGAGAGAGAGTGAGAGAGAGAATCCCAAGCAGGCTCCGATGTCAGCACAGAGCCCAATGCAGGGCTCAAACTCACAAGGCGTGAGATCATGACCTGACCAAAGTCAGATGCTTAACCCACTGAGCCACCCAGGTGTCCTGGTATGGAGAAACTTTTAATTTATTATACTAGGGATTTAGTTTCTTCATTCCCATGTCAACATCAAAGGATGTTGATGGGGGTCCACTTTACATAGTCACCCAGAGACCAAGGATAACACAGCCCCCCCCCCCCCATCTGGTAGTTGCACCAACTGGGTTAGGAATCTGTTTTTGGAGCTCTTGCTCTCGACATTCTGACTTTGAGTTCCCTCTTCCTTTACAGAACCTGGGGGTTTCCCTTTCTCTCTTTTGAGCTCAGCTGGGTGCTAAATGATTTTACATTTTCTACAACATTTATATCCATTTGAAGCAGCAGAACATTCATTTAATTAAAACTTCACATTGTCAGAAGTTGAATTTTTTTCCTGTTGTTTATAAACCATCCAATTTCTGGTATTCTTTTAATTTTTAAAAAATTTTTGCTTCCCTTCCCTTATGTTCATCTGTTCTGTGTCTTAACATCCTCATATGAGTGAAGTCATATGATTTTTGTCTTTCTCTGAGTGACTAATTTCACTTAGCATAATACTCTCTAGTTCCATCCACGTAGTTGAAAATGGCAAGATTTCATTCTTTTTGATTGCTGAGCAATACTCTATTGTGTATGTATATATATATATATATATACACACACATATGTATATGTATATATACACATATGTATGTATATATATATATATATATATATATATATATATACTACATCTTCTTTATCCATTCATCCACCGATGGACATTTGGGCTCTTTCCATACTTTGGCTATTGTTGATAGTGCTGCTATAAACATGGGGGTGCATGTGCTCCTTTGAAGCAGCATACCTGCATCCCTTGGATAAATACCTAGTAGTGCAATTGCTGGGTCATAGGGTAGTTCTATTTTTAATTTTTTGAGGAACCTCCATACCATTTTCCAGAGTGGCTGCACCAGTTTGCATTCCCACCAACAGTGCAAAAGAGATCTTCTTTCTCTGAATCCTCACGAACATCTGTTGTTGTCTGAGTTGTTAATGTTAGCCATTCTGACAGGCGTGAGGTGGCATCTCATTGTGGTTTTGATTTGTATTTCTCTGATGATGAGTGATGTTGAGCATTTTTCATGTGTCGGTTGGCCATCTGGATATGTTCTTTGGAGAAGTGTATATTCATGTCTTTTTCCCACTTCTTCACTGGATTATTTGTTTCTTGGGTGTTGAGTTTGAGAAGTTCTTTATAGATTTTGGATACTCACCCTTTATCTCATATGTCGTTTGCAAATATTTTCCCCATTCTGTCAGTTGCCTTTCAGTTTTGCTGATTGTTTCTTTCAATGTGCAGAAGCTTTTTATTTTGATGGGGTCCCAGTAGTTCATTTTTGCTTTTGTTTCCCTTGCCTCCCGAGACGTGTTGAGTAAGAAATTGCTGCAGGCAAGATCAAAGAGATTTTTGCTTGCTTTCTCCTCGAGGATTGTGATGGCTTTCTGTCTTACATTGAGGTCTTTCATCCATTTTGGGTTTATTTTTCTGTATGGTGTAAGAAAGTGGTCCAGGTTCATTCTTCTTCATTTCATGGACCGGTTTTCCCGGCACCACTTGCTGAAGAGACTGTCTTTATTCCATTTGATATTCTTTCCTACTTTGACAAAGATTAGTCGGTCATACGTTTGTGGGTCCATTTCTGCGTTCTCTATTCTGTTCCATTGATCTGAGGGTCTGTTCTTGTGCCAATACCAAACTGTCTTGATGATTATAGCTTTGTAGTATAGCTTGAAGTCTGGGATTGTGATGCCTCCTGCTTTGGTTTTCTTTTTCAAGATTGCTTTTTCTATTCGGGGTCTTTTCTGGTTCCATACAAATTTTAGGATTGTTTGTTCCAGCTCTGAGAAGAATGCTGATGTTCTTCACCAGGGATTGCATTGAATATGTAGATTGCTTTGGGTAGTATCAGCATTTTAACAATATTTGTTCTTCCTATCCAGGAGCATGGAATCTTTTTCCATTTTTTTGTGTCTTCTTCAATTTCTTTCATAAGCTTTCTACAGTTTTCATTGTATAGATTTTTCACCTCTTTGATTAGATTTATTCCTGCCCATTTTATGGATTTTGGTGCAACTGTAAATGGGATTGAATTCTTGATTTCTCTTTCTGTTGCTTCATTGTAGGTGTATAGGAATGCAACCGACTTCTGGGCATTGATTTTATAACCTGCAACTTTGCTGAATTCATGAATCAGTTCTAACAGATTTTTGGTGGAATCTTTTGGGTTTTCCATGTAGATATCATGTCATCTGCGAAGAGTGAAAGTTTGACCTCCTCCTAGCTGATTTGGATGCCTTTTATTTCTTTGTGTTGTCTGATTGCAGAGGCTAAGACTTCCAATACTGTGTTGAATAACAGTGGCGAGAGTGGACATCCCTGTCTTGCTCCTGACCTCAGGGGGAAAGCTCTCAGTTTTTCCCCATCAAGGATGTTATTAGCTTTGGGACATTCATATATGGCTTTTATGATCTTGAAGTATGATCCTTCTATGCCTACTTTCTTGAGGGTTTTTATCAAGAAAGGAGGCTGTATTTTGTCAAATGCTTTCTGTGCATCTAGTGAGAGGATCATATGGTTCTTGTCCTTTCTTTTATTGATGTGATGAGTCACATTGATTGTTTTGCGGATATTGAACCAGCCCTGCATCCCAGGTATAAATCCCGCTTGGTCGTGGTGAATAATTTTTTTAAAGTATTGTTAGATTTGGTTGGCTAATATCTTGTTGAGGATTTTTGCATCCATGTTCATCAGGGAAATTGGTCTATAGTTCTCCTCTTTAGTGGGGTCTGTGTCTGGTTTTAGAATCACGGTAATGCTGGCTTCATAGAAAGAGTTTGGAAATTTTCCTTCCGTTTCTATTTTTTGGAACAGTTTCAAGAGAATAGGTGTGAACTCTTCCTTCAATGTTTGGTAGAATTCCCCTGGAAAGCCATCTGGCCCTGGACTCTTGTGTTTTGCAGATTTTTGATGACTAATTCGATTTCCTTCCTGGTTATGGGTCTTTCAAATTTTCTATTTCTTCCTGTTTCAGTTTTGGTTGTGTATATATTTCTAGGAATTTGTCCATTTCTTCCAGATTGCCCATTTTATTGGCATATAATTGCTCATAATTTTCTCTTATTATTGCTTGTATTTCTGTTGTGTTGGTTGTGATCTCTCGTCTTTCATTCTTGATTTCATTTATTTGGGTCCTTTCCTTTTTCTTCATGATCAGGCTGGTTAGTGGTTTATCAGTTTTGTTAATTCTTTCCAAGAACCAGCTTCTGGTTTCATTGATCTGTTCTACTGGTTTTTTTTTTTTTTTTATTTGATAGCATTAATTTCTGCTCTCATCTTTATTAGTTCCTGTCTTCTGCTGGTTTTGGGTTTTATTTGCTGTTCTTTTTCCAGCTCCTTAAGGCATAAGGTTAGGTTGTATATCTGAGATCTTTCTTCCTTCTTTGGGAAAGCCTGGATTCCTATACACTTTCCTCTTATGACCACCTTTGCTGCCTCCCAGAGGTTTTGGGTTGTGGTTTTATCATTTTCATTGACTTCCATATACTTTTTAATTTCTCTTTTACTGCTTGGTTAGCCCATTCATTCCTTAGTAGGATGTTCTTTAGTCTCCAAGGATTTGTTACCTTTCCAAATTTTTCTTGTGGTTGATTTCGAGTTTCATAGTGTTGTGTTCTGAAAATATGCACAGTATGATCTCAATCTTTTTGTACTTACTTAGCGCTGATTTGTGTCCCACTGTATGGTGTATTCTGGAGAACATTCCATGTGCACTGGAGAAGAATGTATATTGTGCTGCTTTAGGATAAAATATCCTGAATATATCTGTTAAGTCCATCTGGTCCAGTGTGTCATTCAAAGCCATTGTTTCCTTGTTGATTTTTTGATTAGATGATCTGTCCATTTCGGTGAGTAGGGTGTTGAAGTCTCCTACTATTATGGTATTACTATCGATGAGTTTCTTGATGTTTGTGATTAATTGATTTATATATTGGTGTACTTCCACATTTGGTGCATAGATGTTTACAATTGCTAGGTCTTCTTGGTGGATAGACCCCTTGATTATGATATAATACCTTTCTGCATCTCTTGATACAGTCTTTATTTTAAAGTCTAGATTGTCTGATATGAGTATGGCTACTCCGGCTTTCTTTTGTTGACCATTAGCATGATAGATGGTTCTCCATCCCCTTACTTTCAATCTGAAGGTGTCTTTAGGTCTAAAGTGGGTCTCTTCTAAGTAGTATATAGATGGATCTTGTTTTCTTATCCATTCTGTTAACCTATGTCTTTTTTTTTTTAATTTTTTTTTTCAACATTTATTTATTTTTGGGACAGAGAGAGACAGAGCATGAACGGGGGAGGGGCAGAGAGAGAGGGAGACAGAGAATCGGAAACAGGCTCCAGGCTCTGAGCCATCAGCCCAGAGCCCGACGCGGGGCTCGAACTCACGGACCGCGAGATTGTGACCCTGCTGAAGTCGGATGCTTAACCGACTACGCCACCCAGGCGCACAACCTATGTCTTTTGATTGGAGCATTGAGTAAATTGACATTTAGAGTGAGTACTGAAAGATAAGAATTTATTGCCATTATGTCGCTTGTAGATTTGGAGTTTCTGGTGGCGTTCTCTGGTACTTTCTAATCTTTTCTTGCCTTTGGTATATATATATATATATATATATATATATATATAATATTCAATATATGAAATTTATTGTCAAATTGGTTTCCATACAGCACCCAGTGCTCATCCCAAAAGGTGCTCTCCTCAATACCCATCACCCACCTTCCCCTCCCTTCCACCCCCAATCAACCCTCAGTTTAGTCTCAGTTTTTAAGAGTCTCTTATGCTTTGGCTCTCTCCCACTCTAACCTCTTTTTTTTTTCCTTCCTCTCCCCCATGGGTTTCTGTTAACTTTCTAAGGATCCACATAAGAGTGAAAACATATGGTATCTGTCTTTCTCTGTATGGCTTATTTCACTTAGCATAACGCTCTCCAGTTCCAACCACATTGCTACAAAAGGCCATATTTCATTCTTTCTCATTGCCACGTAGTACTCCATTGTGTATATAAACCACGATTTCTTTATCCATTCGTCAGTCGATGGACATTTAGGCTCTTTCCATAATTGGGCTATTGTTGACAGTGCTGCTATAAACATTGGAGTACAAGTGCCCCTATGCATCCTTACTCCTGTATCCCTTGGGTAAATTCCTAGCAGTGCTATTGCTGGGTCATAGGGTAGGTCTTTTTTAATTTTTTGAGGAACCTCCACACTGTTTTCCAGAGTGGCTGCACCAATTTGCATTCCCACCAACAGTGCAAGAGGGTTTCCGTTTCTCCACATCCTCTCCAGCATCTATAGTCTCCTGATTTGTTCATTTTGGCCACTCTGACTGGCGTGAGGTGATATCTGAGTGTGGTTTTGATTTGTATTTCCCTGATGAGGGGCAACGTTGAGCATCTTTTCATGTGCCTGTTGGCCATCAGGATGTCTTCTTTTTTTTTTTTTTTCAACGTTTATTTATTTTTGGGATAGAGAGAGACAGAGCATGAACGGAGGAGGGGCAGAGAGAGAGGGAGACACAGAATTGGAAACAGGCTCCAGGCTCCGAGCCATCAGCCCAGAGCCTGACGCGGGGCTCGAACTCCCGGACTGCGAGATCGTGACCTGGCTGAAGTCGGACGCTTAACTGACTGCGCCACCCAGGCGCCCCAGATGTCTTCTTTAGAGAAGTGTCTATTCATGTTTTCTGCCCATTTCTTCACTGGGTTATTTGTTTTTCGGGTGTGGAGTTTGGTGAGCTCTTTATAGATTTTGGATACTAGCCTTTTGTCCAATGTGTCATTTGCAAATATCTTTTCCCATTCCGGTGGTTGCCTTTTAGTTTTGTTGGTTGTTTCCTTTGCTGTGCAGAAGCTTTTTATCTTCATGAGGTCCCAATAGTTCATTTTTGCTTTTAATTCCCTTGCCTTTGGGGATGTGTCAAGCAAGAAATTGCTACGACTGAGGTCAGAGAGGTCTTTTCCTGTGTTCTCCTCTAGGGTTTTGATGGTTTCCTGTCTCACATTCAGGTCCATTATCCATTTTCAGTTTATTTTTGTGAATGGTGTGAGAAAGTGGTCTAGTTTCAACCTTCTGCATGTTGCTGTCCAGTTCTCCCAGCACCATTTGTTAAAGAGACTGTCTCTTTTCCATAGGATGTTCTTTCCTGCTTTGTCAAAAATTAGTTGGCCATACGTTTGTGGGTCTAGTTCTGGGGTTTCTATTCTATTCCATTGGTTTATGTGTCTGTTTTTGTGCGAATACCATGCTGTCTTGATGATTACAGCTTTCTAGTAGAGGCTAAAGTCTGGGATTGTGATGCCTCCTGCTTTGGTCTTCTTCTTCAAAATTACTTTGGCTATTTGGGGCCTTTTGTGGTTCCCTATAAATTTTAGGATTGCTTGTTGTAGCTTCTAGAAGAATGCTGGTGCAATTTTGATTGGGATTGCATTGAATGTGTAGATTGCATTATGTAGTATTGACATTTTGACAATATTTGTTCTTCCAATCCGTGAGCACGGAATGTTTTTCCATTTCTTTATATCTTCTTCAATTTTCTTCATAAGCTTTCTATAGTTTTCAGCATACAGATATTTTACATCTTTGGTTAGATTTATGCCTAGGTATTTTATGCTTCTTGGTGCAATTGTGAGTGGGACAAGTTTCTTTATTTGTCTTTCTGTTGCTTCATTGTTAGTATATAAGAATGCAACTGATTTCTGTACATTGATTTTGCATGCTACAACTTTGCTGAATTCATGTATCAGTTCTAGCAGACTTTTGGTGGAGTCTATCAGATTTTCCATGTATAATATCATGTCATCTGCAAAAAGTGAAAGCTTTGCCCATTTTGATGCCTTTGAGTTCCTTTTGTTGTCTGATTGCTGATGCTAGAACTTCCAACACTAGGTTAAACAACAGCGGCGAGAGTGGACATCCCTGTCGTGTTCCTGATCTCAGGGATAAAGCTCTCAGTTTTTCCCCATTGAGGATGATGTTACCTGTGGGCTTTTCATAAATGACTTTTATGATCTTTAAGTATGTTCCTTCTATCCCGACTTTCTCCAGGGTTTTTATTAAGAAACGTTGCAGGGCGCCTGGGTGGCGTAGTCAGTTAAGCGTCCGACTTCAGCCTGGTCACGATCTCGCGGTCTGTGAGTTCAAGCCCCGCGTCAGGCTCTGGGCTGATGGCTCAGAGCCTGGAGCCTGTTTCCGTTTCTGTGTCTCCCTCTCTCTCTGCCCCTCGCCCGTTCATGCTCTGTCTCTGTCCCAAAAATAAATAAACGTTGAAAGAAACGTTGCTGGATTTTGTCAAATGCCTTTTCTGCATCGATTGACAGGATCATATGGTTATCTTTTTTTTTTATTAATGTGATGTATCACGTTGATTGATTTGTGAATGTTGAACCAGCCCTGCATCCCAGGAATGAATCCCACTTGACCATGGTGAATAACTCCTTTTATATGCTGTTGAATTCGATTTGCTAGTATCTTTTTGAGAATTTTTGCATCCATATTCATCAGGGATATTGGCCTGTAGTTCTCTTTTTTTACTGGGTCTCTGTCTGGTTTAGGAATCAAAGTCATACTGGCTTCATAGAGTGAGTCTGGAAGTTTTCCTTCCCTTTCTATTTTTTGGAATAGCTTGAGAAGGATAGGTATTATCTCTGCTTTAAACGTCTGGTAGAACTCCCCTGGGAAGCCATCTGGTCCTGGACTCTTATTTGTTGGGAGATTTTTGATGACTGATTCAATTTCTTCCCTGGTTATGGGTGTATTCAAGCTTTCTATTTCCTCCTGATTGAGTGTTGGAAGCGTGTGGGTGTTTAGGAATTTGTCCATTTCTTCCAGGTTGTCCAATTTGTTGGCATATAAGTTTTCATAGTATTCCCTGATAATTGCTTGTATCTCTGAGGGATTGGTTGTAATAATTCCATTTTCATTCATGATTTTATCTATTTGGTCATCTCCCTTTTCTTTTTCAGAAGCATGGCTAGAGGTTTATCAATTTTGTTTATTTTTTCAAAAAAACAACCCTTGGTTTCATTGATCTGCTCTAGAGTGTTTTTAGATTCTATATTGTTTATTTCTGCTCTGATCTTTATTATTTCTCTTCTTCTGCTGGATTTAGGCTGTCTTTGCTGTTCTGCTTCTATTTTGATTAGGTGTGCTGTTAGATTTTGTATTTGGGATTTTTCTTGTTTCTTGAGATAGGCCTGGATTGCAATGTATTTTCCTCTCAGGACTGCCTTCACTGCATCCCAAAGCGTTTGGATTGTTGTATTTTCATTTTTGTTTGTTTCCATATATTTTTAAATGTCTTCTCTAATTGCCTAGTTGACCCATTCATTCTTGAGTAGGGTGTTCTTTAACCTCCATGCTTTTGGATGTTTTCCAGACTTTTTCCTGTCATTGATTTCAAGCTTCATAGCATTGTGGTCTGAAAGTATGCATGGTATGATCTCAATTCTTGTATACTTATGAAGGGTTGTTTTGTGACCCAGTATGTGATCTATCTTGGAGAATGTTCCATGTGCACTCGAGAAGAAAGTATATTCTGTTGCTTTGGGATGCAGAGTTCTAAATATATCTGTCAAGTCCATCTGATCCAATGTATCATTCAGGGCCCTTGTTTCTTTATTGACTGTGTGTCTAGATGATCTATCCATTTCTGTAAGTGGGGTGTTAAAGTCCCCTGCAATTACCACATTCTTATCAAAAAGGTTGCTTATGTTTGTGAGTAATTGTGTTATATATTTGGGGGCTCCCGTATTCTGCGCATAGACATTTATAATTGTTAGTTCTTCTTGATGGATAGACCCTGTAATTATTATATAATGCCCTTCTTGATCTCTTGTTATAGCCTTTAATTTAAAGTCTAGTTTGTCTGATATAAGTATGGCTACTCCAGCTTTCTTTTGACTTCCAGTAGCATGATAAATAGTTCCCCATCCCCTCACTTTTAATCTGAAGGTGTCCTCAGGTCTAAAATGAATCTCTTGTAGACAGCAAATAGATGGGTCTTGTTTCTTTATCCATTCTGATACCCTATGTCTTTTGGTTGGCACATTTAGTCCATTTATGTTCAGTGTTATTATAGAAAGATATGGGTTTAGAGTCATTGTGATGTCCGTAGGTTTCATGCTTGTAGCGATGTCTCTGGTACTTTGTCTCACAGGATCCCCCTTAGGATCTCTTGTAGGGTTGGTTTAGTGGTGATGAATTCCTTCAGTTTTTGTTTGTTTGGGAAGACCTTTATCTCTCCTTCTATTCTAAATGGCAGACTTGCTGGGCAAAGGATTCTCGGCTGCAAATTTTTTTTGTTCATCACATTGAAGATTTCCTGCCATTCCTTTCTGGCCTGCTGAGTTTCAGTAGAGAGATCGGTCACGAGTCTTATAGGTCTCCCTTTATATGTTAGAGCATGTTTATCCCTGGCTGCTTTCAGAAGTTTCTCTTTATCCTTGTATTTTGCCAGTTTCACTATGATATGTCGTGCAGAAGATCGATTCAAGTTACGTCTGAAGGGAGTTTTCTGTGCCTCTTGGATTTCAATGCCTTTTTCCTTCCCTAGATCTGGGAAGTTCTCAGCTATTATTTCTTCAAGTACACCTTCAGCACCTTTCCCTCTCTCTTCCTCCTCTGGAATACCAATTATGCGTAAATTATTTCTCTTTAGTGCATCACTTAGTTCTCTAATTTTCCCCTCATACTCCTCGATTTTTTTTTATCTCTCTTTTTCTCAGCTTCCTCTTTTTCCATAATTTTATCTTCTAGTTCACCTATTCTCTCCTCTGCCTCTTTAATTCGAGCCGTGGTCATCTCCATTTTATTTTGCAGTTCATTTATAGCATTTTTCACTGTTCCTTAGTCCCTTGATCTCTGTAGCAATAGATTCTCTGCTGTTCTCTATACTCTTTTCAAGCCCAGCGATTAATTTTATGACTATTATTCTAAATTCACTTTCTGTTATATTGTTTAAATCGTTTTTGATCAGTTCGTTAGCTGTTGTTATTTCCTGGAGATTCTTTTGAGGGGAATTCTTCTGTTTCATCATTTTGGACAGAACTGCAGGACACTTCCCCTGTGCTGTCTTGAATAACTTGCATTGGTGTGCGGGGCTGCAGTCAGACCTGATGTCTGCCCCCAGCCCACCGCTGGGGTCACAGTCAGACTGGTGTGTACCTTCTCTTCCCCTCTCCTAGGGGCAGGTTTCACTGTGGGGTGCCGTGGCCCATCTGGGCTACTTGCACACTGCCAGGCTTGTGGTGCTGGGATCTGGTGTATTAGCTGGGGTGGATCAGCAAGGTGCACAGGAGTGGAAGGGGCAGGCTCAGCTCGCTTCTCCTTAGGTGATCCGCTTTGGGAGGGGCCCTGCAGCAGCTGGAGGGAGTCAGACCTGCCGCAGGAGGGATGGATCCGCAGAAGCACAGCGTTGGGTGTTTGTGTGGTGCAAGCGAGTTCCCTGACAGGAACTGGTTCCCTTTGGGATTTTGGCTGGGGGATAGGCGAGGGAGGTGGCGCTGGCGAGCGCCTTTGTTCCCTACCAAGCTGAGCTCTTTCGTCCGGGGCTCAGCAACTCTCCCTCCCATTGTCCTCCAGCCTTCCTGCTCTCTGAGCAGAGCTGTTACCTTATAACCTTCCAGATGTTAAGTCCTGCTTGCTGTCAGAACACACTCCATCTGGCCACTCTGCATTAGCAAGCCAGACTCAGGGGCTCTGCTTGGCCGGCGGGCTGCCCCTCCACCCTGGCTCCCTCCCGCCAGTCCGTGTAGTGCGCACCGCCTCTCCGCCCTTCCTACCCTCTTCCGTGGGCCTCTCATCTGCGCTTGTCTCCAGAGAATCTGTTCTCTCTCTCTCTCTCTATATATATATATATATTTTTTTTTTCATCTTTTCTCCCCTCAGAGAGTCCCCCTTAAAATTTCTTGCAGGGCTGGTTTGGTGGTCACATGGTCGTTTAAGTTTGGTTTCTCTGGGAAACTTTTTATCTCTCCTTCTATTTTGAATGACAGCCTTGCTGGATAAAGAATTCTTGGCTGCATGTATCTCTGATTCAGCACACTGAATATATCCTGCTACTCCTTTCTGGCCAGCCAAGTTTCTTTGGATAGGACTGCTGCAAACCTGATCTGTCTTCCCTTGTAGGTTAGGGGCTTTTTTTCCCTTGATGCTTTCATGATTCTCTCCTTGCCTGAGTATTTTGTGAATTTGACTATGATATGCCTTTTGGCTGGTCGGTTTTTGTTGAATCTTATGGGGGTCCTCTGTGCTTCCTGGATTTCGATGTCTCTGTCTATCCCCAGGTTAGGAAAGTGTTTTGCTATGATTTGCTCACATAACCCTTCTACCTCTATTTCTCTCTCTTCCTCTTCTGGGACCCCTATGATTCTAATGTTGTTCCTTTTTAATGAGTCACTGATTTCTCCAATTCTTAAATAGTGCTCTTTTGCCTTAATCTCCCTCTTTTTTTCTGCTTCGTTATTCTCTATAAGTTTGTCCTCTCTATCGCTGATTCTCTGTTCTGTCTCATCCATCTTTGCCGCTTGCAATCTGTGATTGCAAGTCAGTTGTAGCATTTTTAATTTCATTCTGGCTATTTTTTACTTCTTTTATCTCTGCAGAAGGGATTTGAATCTATTTTCAACTCCAGCTAGTATTCTTATTATCGTGATTCTAAATTCTGGTTCAGACATCTTGCTTGCATCTGTGTTGGTTAAATCCCTGGCTGTCTTTTCTTTGTGCTTTTTCTTTTGGGGTGAATTCCTTAATTTTGTCATTTTGAAGGGAGAAAAGGAATTAATGAGGTAGAAAAATTGAAATTAAAAATATGAAAATTAAAAAAATATTAATATTAAAAATTAAACACACACACACACACAAAAGGAAGAGATGATGCTAGATCCTAGGTGTGCTTTGGTCTGTGTGTTGAAAGTGGTTTGACAGATTAGAGAAAAAAAAGAAAAAAAATGAGGGGTGGGGGAAAAAAAGGAAATCATTTGAGAATTTGAAAAAATGAATACACTGAAGTAGACTAAAATGAGATGATGGGGGTAAAATAGAATTTGAAAAAATATACACAAAAGTAAAGTATATAGTAGAAAAAAATAAAGGAAAATATTTTTGATAAAAATTAAAAAGAAATATGAATTTTTTCATTGTCTGTTTTTAAGAAAAAAGAAAAGAAACAAAAAAGAAAAAAGATAAGAAAAAAAGAAAAACTCATTTGAAAATTTGAAAAAGTGAATACACTGGAGTAGACAAAATAAAATTAGTAAGATAGAATTTAAAAAATTACATAAAAGCAAAAAATATAGTAAGAAAAATTAAATAAAAATATTTTTAAAAAGGATTGAAAGTAAAAATGAAGTTTTTCTCTTCCTGCATTCAAGAAAAAGAAAAGAATTTAAAAGAGAGAATGGAAAAAGAAAAAACAATTGAATAGATGAACCTGCTAACAGATTGAAGTAGGACTGAAATTGCTTCATTTCCCCTAGAGGTGAGTCCATGTAGCTCTTTATATTCCATAAATTAGCCAGTGGTGAGGCTTGTGTTCTTGAAGAGCCAAAGTGGCCCAGTGGGCGGGGCTCGGTGTAACAGCTCTGCTCTCCACTAGATGGCGCTGCTAGCCTACCGGGTGATTTGTTGCGGAGCTCATAGGTGCGTATGTGCATGCGCGGGCACAGCGACAATGGCGCCCTCCAGCTAGTCTGTTCTCCCGGATCAGCAATCGCGCACCATCCTCTGTCTTCAGCTCTCGTCACTCCCCGCTTTTTCACTCTCTGTAACCAGGCCCCAGGCAGTACCTCTCATCCAAGTTTTGTCTCAGAGGCGGCTCTTTTCCCCAGCCCTTTACTTCCGAAGGACTGCGGCTTTGACCCGTTCCCCGCTCTGTGGGAGGGTCTCACTGAACAATGGCCGAATGAGAAATGGCCCAATGCCGGCTGCACCCAGGAACCCGCTGGACCCTGATGTTGCCGGTGTCCTGAGACTGCGGCCAGGGGCCACCCACCCCAGAAAAGTTTCGCGAGATAGTATAGCAGCAGCGTTTCAAGGATTATGGAAAATCACAACGCACATCTGGCACCAGGTTTCACCCTTAATGACCTTGTTCCAGCACCAGCGAATGTGGCCGTTCTCTGGGGTCTTGCTGGGCCCAGGTTGTCTCACAGCCGCTACCAAATGTCCTTCCAGCCATGGAACTGCTCTTCCTCTTGTGCCCCAAGAACCTCCCACACCCCACTCTGCTCCTGGGGATTTGCCCTTCCCACCAGAGCACCACCAGGTATCAAGCTGCAAAGTTGCACTGTGAGCTCCCCTTGTTTACAGTCTTAATGGAATTTAATCCCTCTCCTTTCTCCTTTCTCCTTTCTCCTTTCTCCCTTTTTAGTTCAGTCCCTGCGGCTGTTGCCGAGTTTCCGCTTTCTCTCCAGCTGCTTTCAGGGGTGGGGGGAGGTGCTTTTCTTCTATTCTCCCTCCCCTGTCTCTGTTCTCTCCCTGCACAGAAAAGCACCTCCTACCCTCAGAGGTTTCTCTCTCCCCCAGTTCACCCCTCTGCGCCATATACCTCCTGAATTCTGTGGTTCGGGGTGTGCAGATTGTTGTGTTAATCCTCAGATCAGTTTTCTAGGTGTGCAGGATGGTTTAGTGTTGGTCTGGCCGTATATCATGGACACGAGACACACAAAAAACTTCCATGCTGTTTCGCCATCTTGGCTCCTCCTAGATTGATTTTTGTAAAGCACTTGGGCTAACTGGAAGTTCTGCCATTTTCAGTGTGTGACGTCCAAGGTCACCCTGGGCATTGACATTATTGATCAGACAGTGGGAGAGAGAGAGAGAGTGGGAGCCAGGATACTGTGAACACCACATTCAGCCATATTATATTCATGAGAACCCAGTCATAGGGCTGCCTCGCATATAAGGGGATGGGAAATGGTGAGTGATCTCCCAGCAGAAACTCTTCATTAGAGAAGGAGGGCATGAATGTTTGGTGAAAAGGTAGACATGTCTGCCATACTTACATTCTCCTGGGTGCAGAGAGAATAGGGTGCAGACAATAAACACGTAAGTGGGTACATTGTATAGTATTTCAGATGATAATAAGGAAAACAAGTCAGGTGAGAGGAATAGGAGGTGCAAACAAATTGTGAAAATAATTTTCCTACATGGCTACTCACTGGGCCATATTGTCTACAGAGCAAATGTGAGTTGATCCTTTGCATGAGCTACAACTAAGGACTCTCCTTCCTGTGTTGTGCTGGAGTGCTCAGATTGGAAAGAGAGACCTTACATTCTGTCCAGACAAGCCCATATTGTCCTTGCCACAAATGCCCCCAGGGTTACAGAGTTTATTGAGTACAAAAGACGTTATCAAAAAACATAACAGATGCAGACAGATAAAGTGGGTTTAAATTGCTTCTGGGCTTTTTCTATTCCTTGAGCTTTTGTGTGCCTGCAGTAACTGACCTAGGGTGAAATTCAGATGCTTTTAGTTTTGACTCAGTTCCTTTTTCAATATACCAACTTCTTGATTCTAGAAGGATCTACTTCCCAGATGTGTGTAGAATATCAAGGGTTGATTTCCTCCAAAGTAATAAAGGATGACTTGTTGCTGACGAATACTAGCTGGTTACCTAATATCAACAATAGAAGGTTAGTTGGAAAGGAGCTAGGAAGGAACTGAATGTTGCTAATAACATGGAAGAAAGTTCTGTTATTCAATAAGAGTCAGGGGACCTAGTGGGCATTATGCTAAGTGAGAAAAGTCAGATTGAGAAAGCCAAATACCATATGACTTCAGTTATATGGGGAATCTAAAGAAACAAAAGAAGTGAACAAACACAAATCAGAATTGGGTCTGTCCATACAGAGACCTGCTGGTTGCCAGGGGGAGGGCGGTAGAGGGATGGGCCAACGGGTGAAGGGGTGTGGGAAGTGCGCGCTTCTAGTTATGGAACGAATAAGTGATGCGGATGACAAGTACAGCATAGGAATGTAGTCAGTGATATCGTAATAGTGTCCTATGGTGACAGAAGGGAGCTACGCCTGTGGTGAGCACAGCACAATATACAGAGGCATTTAATACCTACGTTATACGGTTGAAACCAATGTAATCTGTGCCAACTATACTAAAAAAAAAATCTAATGAATCAAGAAAAAAGTCAGGGCTTAGACATTTCTGAAAATACACCCTATTCTTGCATTGTGGGCTCATCCAATAAGCATTTATTGATCCTTCTTGCACACCTGGCAGTACACTAGGCCCCGGTGACACAGCAGTGACGCAGTTCTGCTCCCCACCCAGGGCTCACCACCCAGGCGTGGAAGACACTTCAGCCACCAGCAGGCTGGATTCCAGCTGCACTGAGAATGCCACGCTGACAGTCCTGCGTGTATGCTCCACGTTAGGGGAGAACCGTCCAAGAGATGATTTCTCTGCTGGGGAGTGGGTAACAGACAAGCGTGCTGTGGCATTATTGGCAAGTCAACCTCTTTGCCCCTCATCTTCTTTGTCTGGAAAGAGGAGATAATAATAACTTCCCTGCCCATCTTGCAGGGCTGCTATAAAGATCAAATGAAATCATAATACGCTATTCAGGTGTCAAGAATGTGATTAGGGCTGGATGACAATCTAGATGTCTGGGAGCACACGGGAAGGCAGGTCCTGCACAGCGATGTTCCGGGAACATAGCAAAATCTTGAATCCAGCATGAGCATATCTAACAGGGAGACCAGTCTTAGGAAAGAAACAAAAAACAAAAACAAACTTCATAAAAGAAACCCACCCCCCGCCAAAAAAAAAAACAAAAAACCGAGCAATGGAATATTTTGAAAAAAAAGTGATTCTTTTTTTTCTTATCATTTATTTGCTATTGAGAGACAGAGAGAGACAAAGCATGAGCATGGGAAGAGCAGAGAGAGGAGGAGACACAGAATCTGAAGCAGGCTCCAGGTTCTGTGCTGTTAGCATAGAGCCTGACATGGGGCTCGAACCCACCAACCACAAGATCATGACCTGAGATGAAGTTGGACGCTTAACCCACTGAGCCACCCAGGTACCCCTGTTTTTTTCTTTTCAAGTGAAGTTTGTCGAAAGTGAAAAAAAACAAAACAAAAAGAGAAAATGCCCTAAGGTACAGATCAAAATGCAAATTCAGGTGTGAAGCAAAGAAAGGAGCCCCCATGGAGTGAGGCAGCCCAGGCTGGTTCAGGACTGGCAGGAGGACTTCTGCAGGCATCTGGACCTGCCAGGACATGTGTGTGGCCTGCCTGCCCGAGAACCCCTCCAAAGTAATAGAGGCTTGACAGCTGTTGTCTGGCCCTGACCAGACCTCCAGAGAATATTCCAGAAGTTCTCCTGAATTGCTTTTCTTCCAGGGGGTGCTTGGACCCAAGGGAGCTCACTGTTCCAGAAATAAGGACTTCTCTCGGCAGTGTTTTCATTCTTCACTCTAGTGATTTCCCACAAGTGTTGTTCCAGAAGAGAAGATGCTTCTGTTCAGGGCCTCGGGACTCATTTGGTTTTTCTGTGGACTTTGAGACTTCACGTGCCCACACAGTATCTATTATAAACCAAGGCATTCCTTAGGGAAAACAGGGTAAGTTCACATAGTGTAAGCCATAGTGGCCCTATCTCAAGCCCTGAGATCCCATTCATTCAGCCCAAATTTGAGAATTCATCCCAACATGGAAAGCATATGCAGAAATTCTTCAGCTGGGGGGTAGGTGGGGGGCAGGGAGGAAATGGTTACTTTTGACTGTTTTCTTCTAATTTGTGACATGTTGAAAACTTACAGAGAAGGAAATGGTCCTTGTTTTCTGTTGGATAATGAGCAAGGGTACAAAGTCAAAGTTTTGCCAAATCTCAGTATTACCGAGATAAACCAGTTACTATAGTTAGTACAGAAATAAAATCTGAATGACAACAAAGGCCGTTATTAAACATTTATTTCTCTTTTGTTTTTTTAATGCTTACAGTAACCAAGGAATTTCACCTCTAGACTAGAGAAAGAGGCTGAAGGTCAGCTGCCTAACCTAGGTCTCATTTAATTCTTACTAGAGGGGATTCTTACAAAGTAGGCAGTCACCCCCATTTCACAGATGAGATTGAGACCAAGAGAGTGATTTTTGCCAAAGGTCACACAGCAGTTCTAGAGCCATTATTTAAACCTGATTACCCAACCCTCAACACTGAGCTCTTTCCTCTGCCCCCCACCTTCACATTGAGAGTCTCCTAGGACTTTGGCTGCAGTCTAGCCAGGAGGAAGTAAAGGGCTTGCAGAACTGGTTGGATCAGTGGATAGAGGAAAAGCCTGTCAACCACAGAGATGTGAGTGTGGTCAGGGAATATTGCCCTATTATGAAACACCGCCCAGACTCAGTCCTTCTACCTCTCCCCACCTCCTTCCTTCTTCTTCCTTTTGGAGCACTTCTCAATCTTGCCTCTATTGACATTTAAAGACCAGATAATTCTTTGCTCTGTGTGTGTGTGTGTGTGTGTGTATGTGGCGGGGGGGGGGGGGGGAGGGGGTGCTGTCCTCTGCATTGCAGGGTGTTTAGTAGCATCCCCAGTCCCCAGTTTCTTATCCACTAGATGCCAGTAGCACCTCTCAGTCATGGTAAGGACATGGGAATATCTCCTCCCGCCAACCCCCCAGTTAAGAACCATTGTTTTATGGTGACCGGTCATCCCACTTTGTCCTGGACTGAGAGGTTGGTCCCAGTATCAGTGTTTAAAGCAGGATAGTGGGGACCAAACAGGGATGCTTGGTCACCCTACAAGTGAGATTTCATCTCCTGCTTAAATAAAGTCTGCGGAGCAAGAGGGCATTGTGTTGACAATGTCCTGGCAGTCTTCGGTTTCAGTGAGCTGTTGCTACACCGACTACTTCTGCCTGATCCTCCTTTCTTCCTCCAAGTAACCTGCGAGGGGCTCAGGGGAAGTGACCTCCTTCAGAGAGGCTGGCTGAGTGGCCACGTGCGTTGTTAGAGGACTGAAGAAGATGGGCGGGAACACTCGTGTGTGTGCACGTGTGTGAGCTGGGAGGCACAGGTGGGTGCTGACCACAGAGAGCCTATGGCGCTGTCCAGGTGGACGACGTTCAGGTGTGTTCACACCAGAAATTGATACTGGATGGGAGAAGGCTTTCAGCTCTGTGTTAAGTTGGCCTGTGCCTCTATGGTGTGGCTGTTTTAACTTATTGATATTGATATTGGTTTATTGTTGATATTTTGAAATATTCTTAGGAGTTACTCTGGGAGCCAATGAGAGGCCTTTCCCTGAGAGAAATAAACAAAAGAAAAACTTCAAAAATGGTTTGTTATCAGGATGATTTTTGTTGTGCTGTTGAGAATACAGGTGCAATAGTTGGAAATATTTGGGTTCTTGGCAAACTTACCAAGTACTACTAAAACGTATCATTTGCCTCTCAGGCACTCAGCTCTTGGGGTCATGCATATACCCATTTACAGGATGAAACCAGCTGAGTTCTGAGGACAACAATGCTGAGGTCCAATGCTAGGTTTTGCTTCTGGATCACTGGGCTCCGTGGCTTGTGACCCCTGTGGTCCTCCAGGCTGTGGGAGAATGAGTCCTTTGTCTAAGTGCTGAGTCTGGGTTGCTGTAAACCTGAATGGTAAAATGACAAGTGTGGACGTGGAGGGTGTGGGTCATTTCTACTGCCGTGGCTCTGTGCATGGCCCTTCTTCCTTCTGTGGCTGCAGCAGGGGGGAGAAGAAGCAGGTTCCATGAGGGCAGTGCTAATGACAGCAGGTCATCTGGAGGCAAGGCCCTCCCCTTCCCGGTTTCTGGGTTTCTGCATGGGCCTCCCGCTGTGCTCTTTGACACAGGTGTGTGGAGGGCGATTTACCAGGTAGGAGTGTTTGCATTTTTCTTGATTATGTAAACCGATAGCTTTTGCCAAGAACACCCTGTGCCCTGAGGCTCTAGGCTGGTTTCTTCCCATTGGCTGGCCAGGTTTCATTTTATTGGGAGGTGTAGTTTCCAAGTTGTCAAGTGGCCATAACTGCTGGTGCCTCTTGGGAGCGAAGCACCTGGAGGCAGGGGGCCCACACCCCATCCCGTAACAATGACAGCGGATGAGTTGGTTTTCTTTGTGAATGGCAAAAAGGTAAGATCGAGCTGGCCTTTGGTCTGGCTTCTCCGCTCCCCCGAAAGGAAGTTTGTCCTTTGGAAGAGGCCTGTTCTCTCTTTCCTATTCTCTTTCTCTCTCTCTCTCCAAAGCCTTGCTGCATTTGGGGTAACACTGGGGAGAGAAAACCTTCTCAGAGCTAGAACACAGTCAAAACCCTCCAGGGGCAAAGGAGTGAGGGGGGAGGCAGGCGAGAAGAGCGGTCTGAGTTGCCAGCGACTCTGCAGCAGCAGAGACCCTGGCACAAAGCCGGAAAAGGGCACAGGGTCCTGGGTGGGACTGGAGGTCACCCACCACGCTTCCGTCTTTGTGTTTATTCCAACACATCCTGAGGCTTTTGTTCTTGTCTTTACTGACAGGAGCAGGAACTTGTTTTCTTGCTGATACCGGGATAGAAGATGTTCGTAGACTTTGATTCAGATACTTCACATATGTAAATGTGACAGCTAACTTGTGAGGACATTTACTGACATCTTGTGGCAAGCCACAGTTTTTTGGTTTTTTTTTTCCTCCCCGTAAGGGGCATGTTTCTCTCCCCCTCCCCCCCTCTCCAGTATTGCAATAAATGTTTCTAGTCTCTTACTTTGATAAAATTGCCCCTTGGATGACCTCCATTGGTGCATAGGGACGTGGGGAAGGTAGGGGTTGTGGAGCAGAGGGGGCTTTATGATGTGGGTACCAGTCTTCCAGGCACAGCAAGGCTATGAATCTTTGCCAATTTCACTGCAGGTGAGGGGTGGGGGGGGGTGTAAGCATGTGCCTAGTCCCATCCCCTTCCCCCCCCACCACTGCTGGGGTAGCCTGGCCTGCTCCGGAAACCCAGTAGGGAATGAGAGGGACAGTAAAAGGACAGCCATAGTTTTATCTTGTAAATGGCCATGTGGACGGTGTGAGTATGAATGTGTCCAAGGTGCCCAACCCCCTCCAAACAAGGGTAGTTTTATCTGTTTTGCTCTATTGGCACTTTTGAGTTGAGAGATTGGGTGACGTTTGAGGTAATTTTCAAGAACAAAATTGTACTTCACAGGGCGGGTAGTGGTTAAATTGTCAGGATGTGTTTGCGTGACTAGCAAGGGAATTGCATGAGCCATGGCAACATCCGTGCTCTGAAGACCGTCGGATTCAGTTTGAGTGGTGCCACCGGGAGGCACTGAGGATGAGGTCAGCCGTGTTCTTCTGGGTTCGGTGTGTCTCTCCCTGTAGATTTCTTTTCAGGACTGGCATCTGGCAGCTAGCCATGAGGCAGGGCAAACTTCCCTGTTGACGCTTGTGAGACTTTGGCATCTGACATTTCCAACAACTTTGTTGCACTCAGCGGTTGCGTTGGAGAGTGTCAAGAAACAGTAGAGTTGGCTTTCTGGAAGGGTTACCCACACAAAGCGTCTTCTGTGGAATTTTTCTAGTCAATGTTTGCGAGGGAGCACCTGGATTCAGTGACTTCCAAGGCCGTGTCTTACTCTAAGATTCTATTATTTGTTATGCCATCAGTTTGTGTGTGACAGGACAAGATTCTGCTCTTCTTTAGGGATGGTGTGCTGTGACCCACTGGATCTGAAAAGGACATTTCAGGGTCCAACTGGCTTGGCAAAGCTGTGTCCCGTGTATTTTCATTTCACTTTAGAAGAGCAATTTCAAATTTCTAGATGGTGTCATCACATCAAACCCTACTATCCCTGGAAGCTTTTCCTATTGTCAGTGTCTGTGATGCATACTCAGGTTTGTAAGTTATAAACCTGTGGCCTCTTGAGAATCTGCTAGAAAGGGGGAGAGGCAGTATAAGAAGTCATGAGGTGAAAGCAGTGCTTCGGAAACAAGACCAAGCAAGGATTCCCAGGCAGATCAAGGCAGCTGTGAATACGTTTGTTTCCATTTCTATTTCCAAGACCTTTCTATATCTAACTCTTTTGGTGTTGGATATTATGCAGAGAACTTACCAGAGAAGCTGCTGGAATTGGTGACTCACTCTTTTTTTCTTTTAAATTTTTAATGTTTATTCCTGAAATAAAGAGAGAGAGACAGACAGACAGACAGAGCATGAGCGGGGGGAGGGCAGAGAGAGAGACACACACACACAGAATCTGAAGCAGACTCCAGGCTCTGAGCTGTGAGCACAGAGCGCGATGCGGGGCTCAAACCCACCAACTGCAAGGTCATGACCTGAGGCAAATTCAGATGCTTAACCGACTGAGCCACTCAGGCACCCCAGAAATTAGTGACTCACTCTTAAATGTAAGCCTCTTATTCTCCCTGTGTGAGACCGTCCAGGACTCTGTCTCCACCAGCTCGGGTTCTGGACAGGGTATAAGATGCCACTGATCAAATACCTCAAGTGTTTTCTGTGGCAGTGATGGGCCTTGATGACCAGTGTCATATCCTCTGTTCTAGAGTCAGAGTTGGAGGGAAAGAAAGAACTGGTTAGGATTTTGGTGTTATCGTAGTGACAGTCATTTTGGTGGGCAGGATTCTAGAGGCAGTGACTCTGTTTAGTGGAGATTGAGGCACCTGGAGGAATCTGGCAACTTTGGCGCGTGGGGCGCAGCCAAAGGTGTCCACGAGTGATCCCCACAAGAAGCAGTTGGCAGCTACAGAGAGCCTCTCAGTGGCTTCCACTCACTCACTCACCCCCATTTACAAGCTCCTCCGTGGACTAAGCCTGTTGGGTATGTACACACCGGAGGAATATGATCTCTAAGACCAGGCATCAGCCATTCAGGAGCTTGTGAACCAGTTAAGGAGAAGGATTTTCATTTGGCAAAGTAATATATTGCAAAATGTGTTTCACAGAAAACTCTCCCCATGAGATCCTCTTTTCAGATATACCTTTTCTGTTTTAGAAGAGGGTGTATTTGTTTATTTTTTTTAATGCCTGCCCAGAATCTTATTTTATTATTATTTTTAATATAATTTATGGTCAAGTTAGCTAACATACAGTATATACAGTGTGCTCTTGGTTTTGGGGGTAGATTCCCATGATTCATCACTTACATACAACACCCAGTGCTCATCCCAACAAGTGCCCTCCTCAATTCCCATCACCCATTTCCCTCCCCTGCCCCGCCTTCTTAAACCACTTAGCACAGTGTTGGCACATAACAGGTGCCCAATTAATGAGGACAGAATGAGTGCATGAGTACTAAAAGCCCTTAGAAATCCTCTACTCAAGAAATTTAGTTTGTAAACTTTGCACTTTGAAATTATCTTAAATTTGCCTAAAACGTTATAAGAAGAATACAAAGAGATATTACAGACTACTCACATTCACCAACTTAACATTTTGTCACATTTTACTTTATCATTAAATTTGTCATTCTCTATCTCTGTATGTACACACACATACACACACGCACACACACACGTCGAGATGTTTATATGGTACACACACGTATTAGATTTTTATGTATCTATTTATATATATGCATGTAGATATATAGATGTATATAAGTACCTAATTAATTTTATATATTTATTTATGTATGTAATTAATAGAAATAAATACATAGAGTATACACTTTTCTTCTTGAACCATTTGAGGGTAAATTTCTGATATAATGCCATTTTACCTCTTAAACCAAGCGTAAGAATATTCTTATAGAGCCAGTGTCTCTAAAAATCAGGGAATGTGGTATTGACATAACACTATTATCTAATCTGCCACCCCTCTGCATCATATTCCAATGTCCCCAACAATGTCATTTTTAACTTCTTCTAGGGTCCCAGGGTCATACCACGGCACGGTCCCAAGCCTGGGACCCAGGGTCATACTCCGGCAGTCGGTTGCCGTGTCTGTTAGTTTCCCTCGAGCCGGAATGGCTCCTTAGCTTTCCTTGTCTTTTGTGACACTGATGTTTATGAGGAGACTAGAACATTATTTCTTAGAATGTCTCTCATTTTGAGTTTGTGTCATGCTTTCTTATGATTAGATTCAGAGTCTGCATTTTGGGCAGGAATTCCAGAGAAGTATAAGTGGTTCTCAATGCATTGCATCAGGAGGCACATGATGTCAGTCTCCTCTATTATTTGGGATGCAAACTTTGATCACTTGGTTATGGTGGCATCCACCAGTTTTATCCTCTTTGAGATTACTTTTTTACCTTTTAGAGTTAATCAATAATCCATGAGAAGATCCTCTGAGTCTGTGAAACTATCTTGATCATCAACCTTTCACCCACTAGTTTTAGCTCCCATTGATGTTTCTTGACTTGGTCAGTTATTGTGCTGATTGCAAGATTAGGTTAACTGTATTCATTAGTTGGAACTCTTCTGTCAGAAAGAACTTTCTTTCTCTCCAGTCTGTTTATTTATCAGTTACCACTTTGGACTCGTAAATTTTAGTTTTATTTACTGGTTTATAATCCATTAGGGCTATTATTTGTTTTGATGCTTAAATTTTATCAGAGCAATCTGCTGAACCCAGCATTTCCTAAGCTCATATCCCCATGAAGCGTTTGTCCTTCAGAATGCCCACTGGCCCTGTCGAGAGAGGATTCTGTGGAGTTTGCCGGAGCAACCCTGTAGCCGTGCTGTGAGGTGGCACAGCCATTCTCTGTAGGAATTCAAGGAAGTTTGGACCAAGTGTGCCTGGAGTGATATAAAAAGTCTTTGCCGAAGAGGTTTCACTGTAGTATAAAGACTATATTGTCAGGAAAGTAGAAGAAGAAAAGGCTGAAAATGAAGATTAGTAACATAATGGAAAAAGGCCTTGGAAGACAGTCTAAGGAACTTGGATGTTATCTTGAACATATGGGAAGGCACAGAAGGCACGGAACAGGGGGCAGATGTGAAGAAAGCCGAGTTGGACGATAAGCAGAAGCTACAATTTGGGGGGAAGTAGTAAGCTAAGAGGCTTCTTCCTGCAGGGAAGGAGGTAGGAATCTTTATTTGTGTGTTTATGACTTCTCTGAGAGAAAAGAAATAACTCCTTGTGTGCACTTTGTAACTAGGACTTTGAACAAACTGGATCTGTGGGGTGTGATAAAAGAAAGCTAATTTGTTTTTCTACTTTCCTTTAAACTTTCTTCAAGGGGCAAATTCTGTCAGTTTTATGACTTGTTGGGTTGCTCCTAATCAATAAAGCAGTGCTGTGGTCATTTCTAAGTTTCCATACACAGTCTCAATTCAGGATAGAGAGGTGAGGATAGCAAGAAAGTTCTCATCTAATCAGTGCTGGTTAAGATGGCTTCCCACCATGGGGAGCATTCAACTGCAAGTCTCACGACATCGGGCATGTGTTTTCCTCTGGCCTGCTGCTCTTCCTCAGTCTCCAGTTTAGGGAGGACTACTCCACACAGACTCTGTTGGAAGTCCCATCACCCTCTGCAGTCAGCGTTCTGGGGATGATTTAAACAACTCCACACCAACTCTCCCTCTTCTGCATGGACTACACTAGGTCCTCAGGCAACCCTCCACATCCTCTGCTTTCCCAAACTCTGAGCGTGCTCACCAATTCCAATGCTGCCATTTCTTCTTCAGTAAGCCTATCTCTAGCTTTTAGATACGCAGACCACTATATCCCCTGTTCTACAAGGGCAGTATGTTAGCTTCACATGTAGGGCTATGGAAGCCCCCTGACAAAGTTTGGGGTGTGAGATACCTCTCTCCTCAAGCTTAAGAAGATGTAAGTCTCACAGTACCATTCTCTGGAAAGAAATTCTTGTCACAAATTCTCTCTCTTTAATCATCCCAATCACCCAAACCCTATTACCCTTGAAAACATATGATGAATGTGAGTAGTGAAACAGGTTGTCATGGATTTCCTTAGACTATTTGCATTGAAAACTGGTACCTCACTTTGTAGACCACATTTTCATCTTGTTGAATACATCATTTGTGGGCCTTTGGGTTGAGATCTCCTCCACATCTCACATGTGTTAATGTTATTGACTGTGCTAGCCCAACACACACAATACTCCCTGTGAACACAGGCCAACAGACCGGCTGTCTACTGTCTGAGAATGTACATGCTGGGAGGCATAGCCAGAGACCTGCATGCTGCCATTCTTAGCTGTCCCTGACATTCACAGGTGTGACCTAACAGCTGGAAATGAGATGTTTGACTTTAAGGGGGCTCTGCCTGGCAAGCCCAACAGAGCAGGCGCAATACCTAAGCCCTCCATGGTAGGTCCAGAGCACAGCACTAAGGTAGAATTTTAGAATTGGAGAATATCCACATGTACACAGAACGGCTTGTAGTTTGTATGTTCATTCTTGTGGAATTATCAAGAAACAGACCTTGGTTTTCATGATATATTTAGCACATCCCTATTAACTCCACAGATTCTTGGGCAAGACAGTGGCTAAGTATACCTAGGATTTATTTCCTTTCTTTTTTTACTCTTGTAGGTGGTGGAGAAGAATGCGGACCCAGAAACAACCCTTTTGGCCTACCTGAGAAGAAAATGTATCCTGACTTTGGAGGGGGAGGGGGCGATGGGGACTCATTCTCTAGGCCTTATGTCACTTTCTAGTGACGGGTGGGAGGCTGTGATTGTGGAGGACAGAGCCCTAGAGTCTGGCTCTGGGCCCCTGCTTTGTAGCTCTGTCACTCAGTAGCTGTGTGACTTTGGGAAGTCATATGAACCTTCCAGGAGTAAAATTACCTGCTGTCCACTGAGAGGATTCTTCCTGATATTTCTTAAGATCTCTTCCAGGTAAGACTCAAGTGATGCCAGGGTTTAATCCAGGGCGTGTAAAATGAAGAGCTGTGACTGGCCCTCATTAGCCCTGGTTAAGCTTCGCCGCCATTCCCCTTGAGGAGGGGGCCTTCCTCAGGAGATCCCTGCTGACCCATAGAGGGCTTCCTGGCAATCTTCCCAGCTCTGTGAAGGCAGAGGGAAGGTCGGAGGAAGGGGTGTTCTTTGGGAAAGGATGCCTGAACTGGGGAACTGTATAGAGGTGCCATCCATTGTGGAGATGGTGAGCCCCAGGAGGCAAGGGACAGTGGAGTCCTGAGGGGCCCTTGGGATGCTCCTCTTCCCTCAGCGAAGGCAGGGTTCTGTAACATCTAATACCTTGTGGTCTTTCAAGGTAGGAAAGTACTCTGAGACCCTAGAACAGAAACAACAGAGAAAATATGATAGGAGCTGGCATTTAAAGAGCATTTACTATAAGTAGGTGGAGTTCAAGGTGATTTTCATACCTGATGTCACTGATGTCCATAGCCATTCCTTTGACAGAGGAGGAAGTGAGGCTGGCACATGAGAAGGTCCTGCTTCTTGCTCATGTTCTGGGCAAATGCTAACAGAGCCCAGGCTAAAGCCCAGAGCCAGGCTCTTAACCTCCCACCCGTACTGGAAACTATTCAGGGTTGGTTGCCAGGATGATGCTCATCCTGACCTCCTCTCACCCCAGGGGCAGGGATATCCAGAGGCTCATTCAGGTGATATGTCCTGGGACAACAAAGGATTTTTTCAGTTCCCACAGAAAAAAGTCTGAAGTCCATGGGCTTACCTCTAGTTCACTCACCTCTTATCAGATGGTGTCTGGCTCTCGTGTACTTTGTTCTGGATTTTCCATCTGGAGAGGGCAAGTCTGGCCTATTCCTTAGGCATGTTAGCAAACTCAAAGTTATCAATTTCTGCCAGTGTATGTAAGAGATGGCTCCAGTAGTGGTCCCCAACCTCAAAGAATCTTCCTTTTAATTTATGTTCACATAGCCTATGGGTGGATATTCAAAAGCCCCTCATTCAACCCTAATTTTGGTTCCTGGACTTCATCAACCCAAAAGGTCCAAGGTGAAGAGTTGGGACCCAGTAGGTCCCAGAAGAGATCAAAGTCTCTTTCAGGCGGGAGTGGTTTTATTGCATACCCAGCCGGGGTGATGTGAGGGCTGCCCCACATGCTCAGCCTTTGAGGTGCCAGATTCACCGGCCCAGTGAGACCACAGGGTTGGGAGCCTAGAAGAGCATGCCAGGAAGA
Source organism: Prionailurus viverrinus (assembly GCF_022837055.1). Classification (NCBI taxonomy): domain Eukaryota; kingdom Metazoa; phylum Chordata; class Mammalia; order Carnivora; family Felidae; genus Prionailurus; species Prionailurus viverrinus. The sequence continues at coordinate 115,660,181 of NC_062563.1, forward strand.
CCCTGCAGTCAAGAAAAATCTCCAGGATTGGAGAGCAGTGGGACCCCAGTCCCAGGAAATACGTGGGTGCTGTCTGATGGGACGCTGATACCTTTCTTCTGTGCAGTGGGGATGATCCCGTTCTCTGCCTTCTGGGGTGCAGCGTAGGCTTTTCTGGAGACAGAGGCTGTGTGGGTCTGCTACCTCCTTGGGTTGAGGGGCTTGAGCCTATGTGGGGCGATGGCTGGCTCTGCACATGCACTTCCCACTGGCCCAGCAAAGACACTTCTGTGAGTTCGTGTTCCTTAACCTTCGACCATCCAGTGGGGCTGAGCGGGACCAAGCTGGGCTGTGGAGAAGGGGGCTGTGGGGCTTGCACGGTGATGCTTTCCAAGTATGATCGTTTCCAGAACAAGATCGTGTATCCTTTGCCGGCTGACTGATTGTCCATGCAAGGACTCTGATGCAGGGGTCAGGTTGTGAGTGTGTGTGTGCATGTGTGTGTGTGCATGCACACGAGACCTTTCTTGATGTTTATTTATTTTTGAGAAAGAGAGAGAGAGCATGATGGGCGAGGGGCAGAGAGACAGGGAGACACAGAATCCGAAGCAGGCTCCAGACTTGAGCTGTCAGCACAGAGCCTGAGGCGGGGCTCGTACTAACAAACGGCAAGATCATAACCTGAGCCAAAGTCAGAGGCTTAACCGACTGAGCCACCCAGACTCTCCTGAGACCTTTCTAAGATCCAGATTAATTTCCCATCCCATGAAATGCTTTACTTGGTCTCAACTGCCTACAGGATAAAGTCCAATCACTGTGCTTAGCACTCATGGCCCATAGAGGAAGGTGTGCCCCACCTTTCCATCTCCAGCTTTCTCCTTTCGTGGGACCAGCATCCCATCTGTAGGACAACTATGGACTCCTAACACTCTCTTCCCGCTGTTTTCCTGGTCTTTGCATAAGTTGTTATCCAAGTCTTAGAGTGCCCTTTTTCTAGGCCTTCTCTACTTGGCTAACTCTTGCTAGCTCTTTCGGACTGGGTAAAATATTACCTCCTCTGGGAAGCCTTCCTTGACCTCCTAAGGTTGGGTTGGGTACCCCTTGTCTGTGCAGGTCCCACAGTGCCCTGTGCTCAGCCCTCCTGAAACGCTTACTATAAACTCTTTAGATTGCAACTTTATGCTGGCTTCTGTTTTCCTGAGTTGACCGCAGACTTCTAAAGAGCATCGTACACACCTCCATTTCCTCAGCCCTCAGCAGAATGCCTGGCATGTGACTGGCCCTCAGTAACTGATGTTGAGTAAATGGATGAGGGGTTCATAGAAAAATGGATATCAGGAAGCTCTGTGTAAGGGGCTGGTGTCTCATGTTTCCCGGGGACTGCCCCTCCCTGTTCCCCACAGAGGATGGGAGAAAAGGAGGTAGCTGAGAGCCGGGGAACAAAAGGCACTGGAGCTTCTGAAACTGGAGAGGCTTCGGAAGGGCCCTACAGAGAGAGGAGCATGAGCTGGGCCTGGAACCTGCGGCAACTTCCTCTTGACTCAGCCTCCAGGGTCGGGCTAAGAGGTGACTGCGGGTGACCCTGGCACCTGTGCTCCAGCTCGGAGGCCTAGGATGCACTGATGTATGCTCCATAGGACCCTGCAGGGGCTTGTGTCTCCCCCAGGCATGGGGGGGCGGGGCTTCCTTTGTTGCTAGCCCAGAGTCCTGGGTGGAGACTTGAGGACAGTGGTGGAAGAGGCCAGAGTGTAATGTAGAGTGAGGAGTAATGACACAAAGTGTCTCAAAGTCTGTGATGGACTGTGTGGACAATGAAATGACCTTAATCTGGGGCTCCAGCCACTTTTCTGCCAATGCCTGCCTGGCCCCCATCTGCTCTTTGCATCATGTTGCCGTGACGACTGTGGAAGGAATAGGAAGCACCAAGTCGAGGCTGCATCCTGTGCAGGTAACTGGAGGAAACAGAAGCTCAGGCCAGGGCTACAGACTTGCTTTGGAATGTGAGGCTGAGTGTCACTGCCTGGCCGGGAGGCGCTGTGGCCCGGTCACCTCCCCATCTCCTCTGGGGGTGGTGAGGTGGAAAGATGAGGCCCCAGGCCTAAAGCTCCCTCCTGGGACCATTGCATGACCCCGAGGGAACCACGAGGTCAACCAGATCTGGTGGCCAGGGCAGTCGGGTCATGCCAGACCTCGAGGGGGAAGGGGCGATGGATGTTCCCACCTAGCCTCCGAGTGTGCTTAGGGAACCCCTGTCATCTCATATTCAAGATTCCAAAAGCTCTGTGCTCTTGATTAAGAAGCCTGCCTATTCCCTGCTCCCTCCAATGGTAATCCCATGGCTCCTCTCATGTCCTGCCTGCAGAAAATACAGATGTGAGCTACAATGCCTCTATCCTCACTAACATGGAGGTTAGGACGGGCTTAAGAAGAGAATAGAGGCATCTGAATGTCTGACCGAGGCTTTTTTCCTGATGGTATCAGGCCACCTGGCAGTGGATGGAAATTAGGTACAAAGAGTGGACAGTAATCTGAGAGGTTTTGTGGAGAGAATCCAATGCTTTGGGGCAACGTGGAAAGAAATGACAGCAGAGCACTGTGGGAAGGGAAGGCCATTGTTTCCAGAGCTCTTTGTGTGGGGAAACTGATGCAGGGGTCTTCTGGACATTATAGTCACAGAAGGTACCAGAGGCAGGCCCACTGGCCATTTGAGGAGACATGTTGCTCAGATCGTGCCTTCCTTGGGCACTTAATGTGAATGTGGGGCCAGGGCCTCTGGCTGAGCAAGCTGGCTGCATTCTAGGGGAGGCATGAAATTTTCTTTTGAGCTTAAATTTCTTTGAAAGCAGATGAAAGAACAGTTTAAACACAGGGATCATGTCTGAATAATCAGCCAAAACCCTCATTTCCAATGGTACAGATTCTTATTCCCAATGCACTTATTTTGGCCCCAAGTTGTTATAGAGCCAGATTTCACTCCTGCTTTTCCATTGGCTTTTCTCTTGTGGCTCCTATGACACTACGCTTTGTTTGAATTCCTCCTACTTCCTAGTTGGTGCCCTGTGCTGGCTCCCTGCTGGTGGAGGTCCTGATTACTGCAATGTCCTCCTGGCTGGGGCCTGGGCCCTTCTCCTCTTGCCCTGCACACTCCCCCTAGGCAAGTTCATACCATCTACGTGTGCACAGCACTCACATTTATATCTTCAGCTTTGACCTCTCCTCAGAGGTTAGTTTCATATTTCCAACTGCATACTTGACACCACTATGTGAATGTCTAATCTCAAACTTGACAAATCCTATTTGGCCCCTGACTTCTTTCTTACCCAGTCTTCCTCCCTCTGAATCAATGGCAAAAGCATCTGCCCACTTGCTCAAGACAAGACCTAGGAGTCACCTGTGATTCCTTCTCTCCTGTATCGCACCCAATCCATCCAGAAGTGGTGTCTACTTGACTCCCAAAGCCTATGATGGCTTCTTCATCTTCTGTCAGTTTCCCCAATTACTGCTTGGTCCGAGCCACATTCCCTCTTGCCTGGACCATTGTTGTGTCCTGGTTCCTGTTTCTACCCTTGTCCCCTGGAAACCATTACGTAGCCAGAGCTAGAATGATTCTTAACAAACGTAATTAGATCCTATATACTCTTCCCTGATCCAAATCAGGTCATTAAATTCAACTTCCAAGTCACCTCTTCAGAGTGGCTGTTTCTGACCCCTCCAAGTAAGCCACTGGTCACTCCGGGTCCTGTCAGCTTGTACTAATTCTCTACACAGAATTGGCCTCCACCTGGAATTTTCTTGTCTCTTTTGTCAGTTTCCCTACTAACTTCATGAGACTGGAGACCTCGTCTCTCTTCATTGCTCTGTCTCCAGTGCCTTACCATGTGTGGCACGTACTAAGCTCTCAGTAAATATTTATAAAATGGATGAACATATATGCCAGGCACTGGAAATACAACATTTTAGCAATTTTATTTAACATAAATCCCAGGAGAGACTCTGAAAAGACAATAATAATGATGATGATAATAATAATAAAGTAATATGGAGAATCTCCTCGAACGAAAAATCTTGCATAAAAGTCTTCTATATGACACATTTCCAAATTCGTATGTCCCCACTGGACTTCAAGGGTTTCCTTCACTTAAGAATGTAGTGATATTCCAGTTGGAAAAAAAATGTGTTCATCTGTTATTTTATTATTATTATTTTTTTAATGTTTACTTATTTTTGAAAGAGAGACAGAGACATAGTGTGAGCGGGGCGGGGCAGAGAGAGAGACACACAATCTGAGGCAGGCTCCAGGCTCCGAGCTGTCAGCACAGAGTCTGATGGGGTCCTCAAACTCACAAATCGTGAGATCATGACCTGAGGCGAAGTCAGAGGCTTAACTGACTGAGTCCCCCCAGTGCCCTATGTTCATCTCATTCTTAATAAATGCTGATTGAGGGGCACCAGGGTGGCTCAGTTGGTTAAGCCTCTGACTTCGGCTCAGGTCATGATCTCACAGTTCTTGGGTTCGAGCCCTGTGTCGGGCTCTGTGCAGACAGCTCAGAGCCTGGAGCCTGCTTCAGATTCTGTGTGTCCCTCTCTCTCTGACCCTCTCCTGCTCACACTCTGTCTCTGCCTGTCTCTGAAAAGTGAATAAACATAAAAAATGTTTTTAAACTGCTGATTGATTTGGATTGCAGGCTAGTGTATTAAAAGAATATGACACAGCTCTTCCATTCACCATGTGCGATTTTGGCTAAATCTTTTAAAACTCTGGGCCTGCTTCGTCCTGTGTCCAATGCAGAGAATGGAGGGTGAGAAGCACGTCCGGTTCTACTGGTCAATTTTCTTTGAGGAGGCTTTGCTGTGAATAACTAGTATTGGTCGACTACCTGTTATGTGCCAAGTATGATAATGTCAAGGGTGTCATGTGAATTATGTCATTAAATCCTCACCACAGCCCCAGAGATAAGTACTAGGGTGGTCGTCATGATACAGATGAGGGGCCTATGGCTCCCAAGAGGGTTGGTAACCTGGCCAAGGCCACAGTCGGCACTAAGACTGACTTTGTGCAGTGACTGCTACCCCAAGCCACCTGTCGACGTGGACTGGCTTCAGCTGGGTCATCTAGAGAGCCTGAGAGCGTTTGCGCCAATGCATATGTCTACGTGGTCTGTCCCTTTTAGGAGAGAATTGCCAAAAGCCATGGCTCCCAGTGCGGGTTCTGCACCCCTGGCATCGTCATGAGCATGTACACGCTGCTCCGGAACCAGCCCGAACCCACCATTGAGGAGATCGAGGATGCCTTCCAAGGTAAGGGCCTGGAGGCACAGCCTAAGGGGTCGAATAGCAGCTGGGGCTTTGTGGAGGTTAGGGAAGGGCCACAGTGTCAGCCAGGAATGGGTTGGGAGATGGGGCACTGCCTTTTGGAGGAAAGGCTCAGGTACCCCAGCGTGGTGGCTACAGTCTGCTGGGAGCATAGCCCTCTCTGAGTTTGAAGAACAGTCACATGGTCTGGAGACCTCCTGGGTCTCCTGCCTTAGTGTTCATCTTCCCGAGGTGTCCTTCAGCGCTCGGATGGGGTGGCACTGCCTGGTTGGCACAGGAGGAGATCATGTGGAAAATTCCACAGAGGCTAGTGGCTTCCATTCTTCTCAGCTTTTATTAGACAGGATTCTGCAAAGGCCACTTAATGAGGAAGGTGGCTGTGATTCCGAGCCTTGGGCAGGAACTGGCTTCCCACTTGGCCTTTTGTGAATGGGCCCAGGACCCTGGGCATGGTGTCTGTGCCTCTGAATTGAACAGAGAAGACTTGCATCCTTTCACCATTTCAATTCATCATCGACTCAATCAGTTGTATTGAGTTCTATCATATGTCAGGCACTATACAAGGTACAAGGGACACAGGGATGTCCCAGGGGATGAAAGATGGTCTCTACGCTCACAGAGTTTGCAGTCTGAATGGGAAGAGAGATTATAATGTAGTTTGATAAACTCATTGAGAAGGCCATGACCAGACACCAGGGGAGCACTCAGAAGACACCTGATTCGGTCTGGGCAGTGTAGGAAGGCTTCCTGGAAGAAGTGATAGATGTTTTGAAGTCAGAAATACGAGGAGGAGGACAGGGTGTTCCAGGCAGAGAAAACAGAATATGTAAAGTGAGTATTCAACTGAGCCAGGACTAAAGTCACAAGCCCCTCACCTGCCCCCGGTGCCTGTGCTGACAATGCAGCTTTGTGCCTTGGCCCACAGGAAACCTGTGTCGCTGCACGGGCTACAGACCCATCCTCCAGGGCTTCCGGACCTTCGCCAGGGTAAGTGGGGGCTCTGGGACAGCTCCTCAAGCAGCAACACTCCAAAATCCCAGTTGGCAGGGTCCAAGGGCCCCTGGAGGAAGAGGAAAAGGGGGGATGGCCAGCTGGTGGATCTACCTGCGTTGGACTCTGTTGTCTTTGTTCCATCCACGTCAGTAGCACGAGGACTTCCCTTCCAGGGAAGGCTTGTTCCTGGAAGAGGCACCGATGCCCGAGGCTAATTTCTTCCAGGGCATTTGGGTCTGACAGTGCTCTTGTGGCCAGGTGCTGAGCCCTGGTGTTAAGTAACAACCCAGCCCACCCCGCAGCTGCGCCTCTCCTCCTTCCTCTCCGAGCTGCTTTCCATGGTTGGCACTCTGCTAATGAGATCTCCAGACAGTGTGAATCCCTGCAGTGTTCGTACACCTCCGAGGGAGAAGTCTGGGGCTGGCTGTGCGGGCCCTGATTACATAAACACCACACACACCTGCCATCTGCCAGGGGAGGGGGACAGAGGGCTGGCCTCTCCCTTCTTGGCTTCTCTCCCAGCTTCTACCTGACCCCCCAACAGGGTCGAGTTGACTCTGATCCCAATCAAACCGTCTCATCTCAATTTAATTTTGGGTTGGGGGCAGAGTCAGATGCCTTTCACTGACCTTTCGGGGTGCTACATTAGGAAAAGGATATTGTATCCAGATGACCACAAAGAGTGGAGACACAGACAGAGCCTATGGGAGGGAGGGCAGCCCACTCTGCTGAAGGCGTTTGATGACAAAGAACAAGGAGGTGCGGACTTAAATGAAAAAGATCCAAAGACTCCTCCAGTCTTGGAGTCTGCAGACCTGGGTTCAAATCCTAGTCTTTCACTTACCCGATGTATGACCCTGGGCAATTTCCTTGTTTCTCAAATGGGGATTATAATGGCACATACAATATTATAACGTTATAATAATACATATATAATTATAATAATATTACAAAATTATAATAATGCCTATAATGATTCTTATAGTGTTTGTGGAAAGCACTTCTTATAAAGCCCTTAAACAGTGCCTGGCACATCTTAAATATTAAGTATTTCTTCTATCACGCAATATTTGAGCTACATCAATTGCTCAAGCTTCCCTGAGAGCCAAGGATTGTTAATCTTGCCCACGTAATTGTTTCTTAAGAGGCTTCTCAAAGAGCTACAATCTTATCAGCCCTCCTACTTTCTGAAAAAGTGAAGGGCTTTTGAGTGTAGTAGATGGTTATGTCCCTTGTCAGGGCTGGAGTTTTGTCATCGTTGAAATGGTCCTCGACCAGCTGCCAGGCGGTGTAGAGCTGAGTGGCCTGAGCTCCCCAAATGACTCGCACACAGGGTGTGCTCAGAAGCTCATGCACACCGGTCGTTGGAGACCCCTGTCCCCAAGGTCTTATTCAGAGCCATTGAACTCTGACTGTACCCACAGTTCTAACAAACCTGCCTACCTCATTTTCATGCCCATAGCACACATTAGGTAAGTGAGGAGGATTTGCCGGAAGGAGGCACACTGTTCACAGCAAGAAATGGCACTGTCCATCTAGCAGCAGGGAAGGAAATGGAGGAACAGTAAAACGAGCACAAGCCTAGTGGTCTAGTACGCTGAGAAAAGGAGAAATCTCTCCAGGGGAGAAAAACCCAGCCTTATCCAACCTCATTGACATTAGACATTGAGGGAGTGACACATTATTGTACATCTCAGTAATTTATGTCATGGCCATGGCAATGGATTATCAAGAAGAACAATGTCAGGAAGAATGAGCTGACACTTCATCCGGAAAGGGTACTTTGGTGAAATATGTCCTTCCCCCACCAAGCACCGGGTGAGCGAGGCCGATGGCTTGCTGTATGCAGGTTCCCTCGCTTTGGTTAGGGCCTGGTGATTCTCCTGCATCACCCCTCTCCAGGAAGACAGCTGAGAAGAGACACTACAGGGACATTTATTTCTTCCAGAGGAAAAGGCAAGGCCATGGTGGGAGGGTCCAGAGGAGACAGCACTGTGACGTCCAAGGCAAGGCTGTGCAGAAGGCGGCTGTGCACGGGGCAGCACGTGCAGGGGCTGAGGCCAGGGCAGGGTTCTCTGTTGGTGACAGGTCCAACAGCACTTTCTTAAAGGGCATCCTTTCAGCCTCCGTGGCGCTGTGGGGACTTTCCTGGGCCCACTAGTGGGGTGTGACTCATCCCTTGGGAACTGGCAGCACGGAATGGTGTTTCCCATGATTCAAGTGCAGAAGGGCCACCCCAGACCTGCTGCTGTAGGAACTGGCTGCCTTGGAGGCGTGCCCGGGGCAATGTCTGGGAGTTTCTCCCACCTTTGCCTCTGAGCATGATTCCATGATTCCAGAGTGTTTCCCAGGTCCTGAGCTGAGACTCCTGTCTTCTCAGGACGGATCACTCAGGTGGACCCACCCCTTCCCCACCCTCATTTCCTTCGTTCTGGGAGCTCTACCCTGTGCTCTGCCCCTGGAACCCTGAAAGATCTTGAGCTAGTCTTTCCCCAGGGTGATGGGTCATCAGACCTGTACCCATCCTCAAGCATAGGATCACAGTGAGGAAGGAAGTATGTCTAGCTTTCGTGAGGTCATCTGGCACACTGGCTGGACACCTCTTTGAACCCAACATTGGGCCCAGACATGCTTTGAAGGAGCTCCACCAGACCCCAGCCTGGAAAGAGGCCATCCGGGCCCCCTCAGAGCTTGACTGATGTAGAAGTAGAGGCTCCTGGGGGCCCAGAGAATAAAGGGGGAAAATGGACCTAAAGATATGTTTTGGTAGAGTAGGACTTAGCTTTAATAGAGACATTTTCTCAAAATTTCCTGGTGCTTCCAGGAGAGATCTTACTTGTCTAGTCATGAGTGACTTAGTCTCCATCAACCAAGAAAGGGAGAGTGGTTAGAGCAGAGGTCTTCCGTCTGCGCAGAGGTCAGTGGAATGGGAGCGGCTGGCGGCTGTTTCTACTGATGCTGGCACAGCAGCAGGCCTCAATTTCGTTGACTATTCACGATCCAGGGTCTTTAGCTTCTGTGAAAACTCTTTGCAAATATTTCTGTGTGAATATCTGTCATCTTTCTAGGATGGTGGGTACTGCGGAGGAAGTGGGAACGACCTGAACTGTTGCATGAACCAGAAGACAGACCACAAGGTGAGTGGGACCTCCTTTTCCTGGAAGCCTGGGGGCCAATCTCAGATCCAAGGAGCAGCGGACTCTCTTCACAACCTCAGCAGTGCGGCCAGAAGAGGAAACGTTGATGCCCACACTGAGCGGCTGGGTGGGGGGGGGGGGGGGGGGGGCGGTGAATATGCACATTAGCCCCTCTGGCGAGACCTCACTGTTCCTGCTTCCCAGGAACGGCACGGCCCCCCCGCCAAGCCTGCTGGGGTGGGGGTGGGGAGGTGCAAACAAGCTCGCTTCGACAAAGGATTGGGTAGATCATACAGGCGTTTTAGAGGAGGAGATGAGGTATCACTCATCTGTTCCCTTTCCCAGCAGATCACTCTCTCGCCATCTCTATTCAACCCGGAGGAGTTCACGCCCCTGGATCCCACCCAGGAGCCCATCTTCCCCCAAGAGTTGCTGGTAGGTGATGCCCCGTGGAGAGGCCCCGCTAAGTCTGTGTGCCATGAGCCCCTGGAGACCCACTTTATTCATACCAATGGGGACCTTTGTGTCCTTGTCCTTTGGGTTTTCCTTTCCCCTTCTGACACTGGAGGTCAAGTCCCTCTGTCACATACTCCCAAAGGGACCCACACTTGTCGCACACATGTCACTCTGAGCACAGAGAGTGGATCCCTCCAGGACCCTGTGTAGAGTAACAGGTGCTCCAGAAGCATCTGCTGACCTGGCTACATCGAATGTAAAAGTAAGTCCCTTAGCACCCATTCTCCTTGCAAGCAGTCCATTATTTTACAAACCAACAACAAAGAAGCAAAGCTGTACTCAGAGGGCACAATGCATGGCTTGCTGCTCTGGTTTAAGGACACTCTCACACCCACCCTCCCACCATGACGATTCTGCTTCTTCGCTCCCACATTCATGGCAAGGAAAGAATCGTGCCTCTCTCTAAATTCCTGAGTGCAGATTCCCTGGGGGGTGTTGAGCACATGAAGACAGCCTGTTGAGTCCAATGGGACAGCAGGAAGGGCTTTGGGGCAGGCCACCGGCACACCTTTCTCTGGATCGTGTAACCTTGAGCAAACTGTCAGTTTGATTTGGGGTTTGTCTCTCCCAGCCCCACGTCACCCCTCACACACTAGAACCAGCCTCTGCTGTGTTCCCTCCTGACACCCCTTCCTTTGCTACCTCGTCCCCCCCACACCTTGTCCACTGCACCTGCTGGGGACAGCGGGGGTGGGGCTGGGGGCACTGCACTGAACCTGGGCTTTTGGTCAGAACAGTCCAGGTCACCTGGTGGCAGGTGAAGGTCCCATAACCTCCTGGGTCCTCAGGTTCGTCCTGCACCTGTGAAAGGTGGGGCTAATGATGCTTCCTCCCCGGAGGTCTCCTAAAGCCTAAGTGAGATCATGTGTGTGCCACATCCTCCCTGCCTCAGTACGTGCAAGTTCCCCTCCCTTCTCCCCGGACCTGGATCCTCGTTCTGAATTCAGTATTGAACGAATCAGTAGAAGACTAGACCCCTTTGGGGACCTAAATTCATCAGGGAATGGCCGTAGGAAGGAGACTGTGTGGCAAGAAACTACCTTTTCCAGAGGCTGAAAGATACTCCTCAGAAGCAGCTGCGTTTTGAAGGCGAGCGAGTGACCTGGATCCAGGCCTCAACCCTGCAGGAGCTGCTGGACCTCAAAGCCCAGGACCCCGAGGCCAAGCTGGTGGTGGGGAACACGGAGATCGGTGAGCAGCCTGCAAGGGGCCAGTCTGCCTGGGCAACCCCACGCTGGCTGTGTGTCCTCAGAAAACTTGCTTTTCCTCCCCTGGCCCTGGTTCCCATTGTATATAGGGGGGAATAACACCTCCTCAAAGGGCTGTTCTGAGTATTGGATGAGATCCTTACTGACCGCTCTCCGGAAACACGTCGGGTGCCAGCTATGTGCTGGGAACTGTGGGAGGAGCTGGGCTACCCAGATCAGGTTCTTTGTTCGTTCTCTGGAGTACCTCCCAGTGGAAGTGAGGGGGGAGCAGTGGAATTCAAGGTTCTAGGCCAGTGACAGATGCTAGGGGTTCCAGAAATGACATTCTCTTGTCCCCCACTTTCTGGCAAAGGAGAGCTGTGCCAATGTGACTGTGTCTGTGTTGCCCATGACTGTGGCTACCGGCCCTGTTCCTGCCACCACCTGGGACGTGAAGCTCACAATACGTGAATGGGCCAGGGTGGCTGAGGGATGTGTAGCTCTCTTCCCCAGTGCTCGAAGGGATGGAAGCAGAGGTGCCCAGGTCGCTGCTAATGTCCATCCGTTCCTGAAGCTGGCTTGGCCCTTTTCTCCTTTGCTGGCTCCCAAGCCCAGGGAGGCTCCAAGGAGAGGATCGTGGCATAGCCAAGGTCTTAGAGGACCTCTGGTTTCGGGGCAATCGACATACTTTTAAGCCGCCACAACCATCCTGTGGGAGACTCCTGGCTATTGTTCTGGAAAGAGTCCCCTGGGTCCTGGGTTTTTGTTGGATCTGAGGACACAGAGAGGAGGGCCTGGCTTGGCTCTAAGCTAGCAGAGTACAGATCCGGCCCCGGCCCCGTGAGCACAGGTGTGGTACAGAGACCCCAGCTGCAGTAACGTAGACACGCGAGATGTGCCTCAGGTGATGTGGTCCTGAGGGTCTGCATAGATGTGGCCCTGGGGTCCAGGGCAGCACGAGTTAAAGTGGAGGACGACTGTGTGGAAGAGTCTTTCATTTCCTTTGACATGTGACATGTTCCTTGTCATGGGTCACCTAACATCCTGGACCCAGTTAGATTCTAATAGAAGGGAATCCATAAAAATTTCATGAGCTCCAAGTGAGAGGGAATTTCTTACGACCACTCCCTCTGCCTCACCCCTTCTCCCTTATACATACATGCAGCAGTGTAACCACTGACAGCCAGGGTAGGGTGCTGGAGAAGCTGGGCATAGAGAGAACCTTGTCAAGACAGGCCATGGATGGCCTCTGTCTGCAGTCTTTATCCTGGGAACCGGTATTCATACAGGCCAGACTCCGCAAAGCCTGGGCCACCCATCAGACACTCTGAATAGCCCCCGAGAGGGTGGGGAGGATGGGCAGACATTTCTTTTTGAACCTTCCCATCTGTAGGTCTGTGGGAGGGGCTGGGAGGTGCAGAGCTAACCAGGTCTCAGGAACAGAACAAAGGGGCGTCTGCTCACAGACCTTTCTAACTTGACAGAAGGCCGGTAGAGACGTGTGGTCCTGCAAAGTCCTGCTCAGGCAGGTGTCGGGGACCAGGAGGCAGATTTGATGTTTTCTCTCTCAGACGATTTTCCTTTTTGTCTGAATGCTAGACTTTTGGGTTATTAGGACTATTATACCCCAACTCTAAGAATTGTCTGTTCTTAGCTGTGTAATGTGGGCAAGAGCCTCACCTTCCTGTGCCTCAGTTTCTCTTCCTATAAACTGAAAATCACAGTATCTCCCAAGGCTATTGTGAGGATTTAATGAGTTAAAACATGTAAAGTGCTTACATGGGTTCCTGACATATTTTAGCATGCTGCGGCTTCATCTACTATCCCCCACCCCTGCCCCACACACAGACACATAGTCACACACACAGGTTAATTCACATCTCATCTCATTGAACACTAAAAGACACATCAGCAGGGCCTATGGTGGTTCCATGTGTGCGAAGTGTGTATGACAGGATCAAGCAGGCTCTCCTTACTGAAGAGCAGAAAATCTGAAGGTGTTGAAGGTCCAAGCACAGAGTCAGAAAGCTAAATTTAAAAAAAAGGAAGCTTTTTTGGGTGATAAAAGAAATCAAAAGGCAAAAAAGAATTTCATCTCATCTGAATTCCACTAGGATTTTTGGGGGGAGGGAGAGAAAGACACAGTTTGCCGGCTGATAGCGTGGAAACCGCAGTCCTAAGACACCCACAGAGCATGATGCGATCGTGACTATGTCATAGGTCCTGTGTGCGTGGTGGGAACAATGCCGAGGCCCGCCTGGTAGTAGCCTGTTAACTTCGGGTTTCTTGTTTTTCTCGAGGCATTGAGATGAAATTTAAGAATAAGCTGTTTCCTAAGATGGTCTGCCCAGCCTGGATCCCTGAGCTGAATTCAGTGGAGCATGGACCTGAAGGTCAGGAGGGGTTTGCCCTGAGCCCACGGAAGGCTGGGATGCAGGGGATGGGTCCCTTGGGAGGGGTGGTCGGTGCCAGGAGAGCCTCTCCTTTGGCTGCGCTGCCACCTGCTTCTCCTGGAGCTGCCTTGCGTGGGGAGCAGGGACGCCCTTCATTGCCTTCCTCCACTGAGCATCTGTGGCAGACTGCCAGGGGGCAAGGGGGGCTGTGAGATTCTCCACAGTCATTCTCAATCCTGGTTCCACATTAGAATCGCTCATAGGATGAAGAGGTCAGTGCTGGGAGGTCTTGGGTACTTTAATAAAGAAACAGGACTTCTCCTTCAGAGATCTGATTTTATTGACATGAGAACCATGGTCTAGAGAAGAGAGCATGCTGGTTGTAGGATCAAGAGGGCTGTGGTTGAGTCCTGGCTAGTGTATTAGCTGGGTGGCATGGGGCAAGTCACTTCACCTCTCTGGGCGTTAATTTCCTCATCCCTATAAGGATGTGAGAGCTGGTTCATCGTCACTCAGGTACCAGTAAAGCATGGTAGGGGCTGTGTGTCCAAGTGTTTTCTGAACTGTGAAGGGAATCGCTGTCTTTCTGCACATGTGTTCCCAGGTATCTCCTTCGGAGCCTCGTGTCCCTTGAGCTTTGTGGAAAAGACGCTGCTCGATGCAGTCGCCAACCTTCCTGCCTACCAAACAGAGGTGTTCAAAGGTGTTTTGGAGCAGCTGCGCTGGTTTGCTGGGAAGCAGGTCAAGTCTGTGGCGGTGAGTCCCTGTTCAGGAGCCCTCAAGGCTGAGGTCATGGGGCCTTTTGTCACAAGGCAGATAGGCTAGTCTGTCCTCTGCTGAAGATCTGGTGCGCCCCAAACTCTAGTGCTTAGAGCTATGTGGGGTGTTTGTTAAAAATGCAGTTTCCTGGGCACTGCTCTCAGAGATTCCTACTCAGTAGGGCTGGGATGGAGCCCCAAAGGTGCTTCTGGGGAAGGGGGCCTGCGGGTCACTCTTGGAAACACATGCTGTGTGCCTCAGTCTGTACCCCTGAGGTTGGCAAGATGGAGCCTCCTGCCCACCTTGTTCCTGAACTTGGCCAAAGCTATCAGCAAGTGGATGAGAGATTGAGCCAAATGTAGTCTTGGACTACCTTTCATCATTGGGGGGAGAGGCAGAGGTAGACACCCCCAGAGAGGAAGGAGGGGTCCAGCTGTTGACTGTTCACAACTAACTCCAGACTAGCCCCCGGGTTCCCCATTTGCTAGCGGCATTCACACACCCAGGACCATTGGCGGCTCACAACAGCTGACAGTGTAGGGTTGGCGGGGGGGGGGGGGGGGGGGAAGGAAAGCCACCCCGTCCATTCTATTTTGTTGTTTTCAATTAGAACAAAACTCAAAGGAAACAGCCCCCGCCCCGTTTCCTCACCCTACCCCAAGAACCTGACACCTCTGATTGTGGCTGAGTAGACAGAAGCTCAGAAAGCTCCACTAAATTCTCCAGCTGGGTGGGAATCTACTTCCAGGAAGTATTTGCTTGCATCATGTGATAAACCACCTCAACCCTTTCAGAAAACGTTTGGATGAAATTGAGCAGATTTCAAGGAGCTGACCCACATTACCGACGAGTAAATTTTAGAGCTGAGATCCAATCCCAAGTGTTCAGAACTCAGGTTTTGCACGTTGTTCTGGATGCTCAGTTACGCCGGTCTTGTGCCTTCAGCGAGCAGGTGTCCCCCACCTGTCCTGAGTTCTGCAGCCTGCTGTGAGAGCAAGGTTTTCCTGGGTGGGCTGGGCTCTCACGCACACTCTCTGCTTGTTCTAGTCCATCGGAGGGAACATCATCACCGCCAGCCCCATCTCTGACCTCAACCCTGTGTTCATGGCCAGTGGGGCCAAGCTGACCATCGTGTCCACAGGTGAGAGCTACGTCATACGGAAGTCAGGAAAGAGGGCCCCACAGGGGAGAAGGCTCACAAGATAGGTGACTTTTTGGAGAGACAGGGCCCACAAGTCAATGACCCAGCCGTCCTAAGGTTTGGATCCCTGGGAACTGCAAGGGAGATATACCCAGATTGGGGGCCAGGAGAGCCAGACCATTTCCTTATTAAGAATTCCCAACAGGATCTGTCACCTAGAAGCCTTACCTAGTAGTGTGCTAGAGCCAGAATGCACTGGCTCGCCACAGCCCACAGCTGGATTTTCAGGGAGTCTGTGTGTGTTTGATAGACATGGCCATTATTAAAAATTGAATTGTAGAAACTTACAATAAAATAAATTACATTAAATTAAAGGTAATAAGTGCTCAAAATTCATCACATCCTAATATTTGAGTTTATTTTACTATTGCCCATGCCCTTAGAGTTATTCCCGTCTGTTATATCTGTAGAGTGGAAATGCTAAGTAATGATATGCTGCTATGCACCGTCCTTGTTGGAGGGTCCGCGAGACCATCCCTAGTTTTGATGACTCCTAGGAAGTCAGGGAGGACTCCCAGGACTCAGCCTATCGTCATACTCATGGCCATGACTTATTAAGTGGGAGGACACAAAGTAAACTTGGCAAAGTTAAGAGGGACTTGGGGCACAGTCTGGAGGAATCCAGGCACAAGCTTCCAGAGACTTCTCCCGGTGGCGTCACACAGGACACACATCATTCCCTCAGTCACAAGCTGCATTGTGATAACGCATGTGAAGTGTTGTCTGCCGGGGAAGCTCGTCAGAGACTGAACAGCTAGGGCTTTTTGGGGGGTTGGTTGCGTAGCCCTTCTTGGCAGGTACCAAAAGCCCAGGCACCCGGACAGAAAGCAGATGTTCAGCATAAACCGTGTTGTTTGTATGAACAGTTGTGTAGACACAGTCAGTCATCTTATCGGGGAATCTGCTGAAATCCAAGTTCCCAGAAGACAGCCATGGCCAACCTTTGTAGGCAGTCCTTTCAGAGGACAGCAGGCGTGTCGTGTCAACTCTTTGCTACCCTCTTTCCAACTTCATGTTCACTGATGTCACTCCGGGAGCCTGAAATTGGCTATGGTGGGAGTATTGATACCGTAGAAATTAGCAAGTACTGCAAATCTGGACTCCCTCCACCCACACATAGTCAATTGTTAAACATTCACCAGCACATCCCTGCGTAAGGATTTTAGATAGAGGACCTTGGCCCTAATTGTGCCAGCACTGCCCTCTGACTATGGGTACCAGAGACCAGAATGGGGAATTTACCGGTGCTTCGTTCTCTGCTTTCTCACATCTCTGCATCCGGCCTGTGTACAGGCACCAGGAGAACGGTTCGGATGGATCACACCTTCTTCCCCGCGTACAGAAAGACCCTGCTAGCTCCGGAGGAGATACTGCTTTCCATCGAGATCCCCTACAGCAGGGAGGTGAGCTGCTCAGGAGCGTCCCATATCACTCTTACCGCAGCGAGGCTCCAGACAAGAGACCAGAGTCTGCCTCGGGGACCAAGCTCAGCATCTCTCAACCTTAACCAAGTCTCTGAACACTGCCTTTCACCAGCCATAGTGTTCTCTGGGCAATGAAGAGCTTCAGGGCAGGGAAGAGGGCATTCCATGGACTCATGGCACATGATCCTGGGCAAATCGTTTCAGATTTCTGAGCCTCTGCTTGCTCGTCTGTAAAACGGACACAATGTTTCCTACCCGGGAGGTTATCGTGAGGATTGAAATCAGGTATGCCTAAGGTTCCAGGCGGATGTCCAGAAACCAGTGGGGATCTCCATCTGGTAGCTAGCAACATGATTTCAAGAGCACATCTAGCCACTGAGCACTTCTGTCCCAGGTCAGAGGAGACTGGGGCTTGCACGCTGAGTGGAGGGGCTGCCCGTGGGTCAGGCCCACACATGTTGATGAGGTGTTTATTTGCTGACCTTGCTCTGAGTTGGCGTGGTTGCATTTCTGCTCATGGGAGGTTTTTCTGTCCTGTTGAGGCAAGTCTGGGCACTTCTGGCTGCCTCGCTGTTGTTCCTGGGGGCCTGTGGTGTCGTCACCTGGTGGCTCTCTCTCCTCCCTCACCAGCTACACATTCCATAATGGGCCGTGTAGAAAAGTGATCTGTGTGAGGCTGGGAAAGCAGCTGTGATGGAGAGTATTAGGAGTTTTACCCAGGTAGCGCTTGAGCGCGTGTTACAAGGCATGTTCGCCCTTGCTAATTTTGGCCCCCTTAATGAGAATGCTAATTAAATTAGAGCCATGATGTCCCTGAGGTGGTTTCTTACTGATTTTCTAGCTTGTCCTTATAGACCATTTTGAGCAGTGATTCCCAGAGTTTTTGTATTTCACAGATCAGTAAATTTTCCTCTTTTTAATTATGAGTTGGAGAAGGGAGGAGGGAACAGGCATACAAGAGTCCAGTTTTTATTTTGCCAGATAGGGACATTAGCCAAAAACATTTCATAGGGGCGCCCGGGTGGCTCAGTCAGCTAAGCTTCCGACTTCAGCTCAGGTCACGATCTCACGGTTCATGAGTGCAAGCCCCACATCGGGCTCTCTGCTGTCGGCACAGAGCCTGCTTCAGATCCTCTGTCCCTCTCTCTCTGTCTCTGTCCCTCCTCTGCTCCTTCTGTCTCTCTCTCAAAAATAAATAAATACACTGAAGAAAATCTTTAAAAACAAAAAACATGTCATGACAGAAAGGAGATTTTAATACCCAGAAGTAGGGAGCTTTCTCAAGAGGGGACAGCTGCCAATCAGACACTGACATGGTGTGGGACCCCAGTGGACACATCACCGTGGACTGGCACAGTCCTGTTCCAGAACCAAGCGCAGACTCCAGGCTCACGGTCCTGGGGCCATGTTTGACATTGGGAATCTGTACTAGTGTCATGGTCAGGAGGAAGCCCGATGACTTCTTCGAACAAAAGCTTGTGGCCAGTGTGGGCGTCCACAGTGAGCTTCGTTGGGCTTTCTCAACATCACTTCCCTTAAGTCTCTGCCTTTGACGTTAATCAGAATTTGCGGTGCCAGGTGGGTTCAGACCTCCAGCAAAACCTGGCCAGAAAGGGCTTGATAGGAGATCGTTCTTACCTGGAAAGTGACTCATGCGGGCCTCCTATCCTGACAGACAGGGCCTGCCTGGAGCCCAGCGGGGAATGTGTGCTCAAAGCACAAAGGCAGCTAGTGTTTCATAGTGTGGTTCATTCTTTCAGGAAGCAAGGTTTCTAACCGTGAACAATAGACCAGTGGGAGAGACAAGCTAGCGAGAGCACGTGCACAGGCGTGGGTGAGGGTGCGTTTCACACTCCCGGTGGCATCTCGTTGTATCTGCTTGAGAGGCAGTTAAGCCAACAGAGGTTTGGGCACAGCTGAGAGGCTGGGTGGGCTCTGAAGCTGGGCACCAGGATGGGAGGACTGGGGGCTGGGGGACCGTGAGCAGCCTTTGTGAACATGTCTTTCCTCTTCTCAGCTGTTGGTTGAGAGAACCCTGCTCTCCTTTTCCTTGACTTTAGGTGTTCCTGACCGACAGGGGAAATCTCGCCCCTTTGCCGGCTGCTGGGAGTGTTATCCGGGCCTCGTGCTGAGTACGGGACAGTCGGCGCGCCCACATCTTTGAGTCCCACCGGCAGCCCCTTGCGGGGTTGCGATGGCCCTGTCCCTTCACCTGCCCTTTCACCCCCGTGCTTCAGCCTCACCATCTGCAGTTGTAGCAAATGCAGGGGAGAAGCAGGAACCTTTCTCTTGTTTTGCAGGGTGAGTATTTCTCAGCCTTCAAGCAGGCCTCTCGGAGAGAAGATGACATCGCCAAGGTGACCAGCGGCATGAGGGTCCTGTTCAACCCGGGAACCGCGCAGGTGAAGGAGCTGGCCCTTTGCTACGGCGGAATGCACGACAGAACCGTCTCAGCCCTCAAGACCACGCGGAAGCAGATATCAAAGTGAGAGCTGCCGGCAGAGTGAAACGGCCAGTGCCGCTCCGACTCCCACAGTGCTGCTAGCTGCCGGGACTGCCGGCGCCGTTACTCTTGCCGCCGCTGCAGCCATGACTTCCGCCCTTACCGGGGTTACCGCTGCTGCTACCCTGACTGCCGCTACCCGTAGCTCGATTCCTGGTAGCATGGCTGTGGCTGCGCCGGTTCCACCCTGCCTGCTACGGCTCCGCTGCTCTTGGTACCGCTGGGCCCGCCGTTGCGAGCGGCCACCGTTGCCATTGCTCTCACGGCTGGGCCTCTACCCCAGTTACTGCGGCTGGCACTACTCACACTGGTACTGCTACTTCTGTTGCTCCTCTTCCCGCTGCTGCCACTGCTGCTGTTTCTGCCACCGTCACTCCTCGGACTAGTGTTGCCGCTGTGGCTTCCACTGCTGTTCCCAGCGATGCCACCACTGCGGTCTCTCTACCGCTGATGCTCGTATTGCGGCTCTACTCTTCCTGCGGCTCCTCCCGAGAGTACTGCCCACAGCGTTCCTGCTGCCACTGTGTTAATGCTGTTGCTGCCACTGTTGTGTGTGTCCCCAGCGTGACTCTCGCCACGACTCACGGTCGCGCCTCTGCTGCTCCTCCCGCTACTAGTCACAGTGTCGCCAGCGCTGCTGCTACTGCTCTCACCACTGTTCCTCTTTCCACGACTTCTACGCCTTCTGCTTTCGCTTCTCCCACGGCTGTTACTTCTGCTGCTACTGTTCGGCCACTGCTAGTATCCCTCCTACGGTATTGCTGCTGCCACTCCCGCTGCACTCTGACCGTGGCTACTCCTACTACTATGGCTAGTGTGTGGCAGCAGTTATCCCCAGCCCTTCCCCAGCGCTGGCCTCTGTAACGCTGCCAATAAGCAGATGGATAAATAAGGCTTACGTTTGGCGTTTGGCTCTTTGGTTCCGATGCCTGGCTCCAACACTTTCCAGACGGCTCAGAGAAGTCAAGTTACCGAATCTTCCCGTGCCTCAGTTTCCTCATCGGTAAAGGAGTATACAAATTTTCCATGCTACACTTTTACATGGAAATGAAAAGTGATCCTTCGTAAAAAGCACGGAGGACATTGCTCAGGGCGTTATAAGGACTGAATAGATTTAATTAGTATAATTTTGTGGTCGTTTTAAAATTGTGTCTATTTTTATTTGTATTATTTCTGTATTTCTGTATTTATTTATATTTATTTTTATATTTTAGAGAGAGAGAGAGAGAGAGAGAGAGAGAGCAAGAGCAGGGGAGAGGGACAGAGGGACAGACAGAGAGAGACAGAGAGAGAATCTTAAGGAGTGGGGCTGACCTGAGCGGAAATGAAGAGTTGGGTGCTCAACCGACTGAGCCATCAAGGCACCCAAATTGTGTCTAGTTTTAAATTTTAGGAAACCGAGGGGTGCCTGGGTGCCTCACTTGGTTAAGTGTCTGACTTTGGCTTGATCTCAGGGTCATGATCTCAGGGCTCATGAGTTTGAGTCCCGCGTCGGGCTCTGTGCTGACAGCGCGGAGCCTGGAGCCTGCTTCAGATTCCTAGTGTCCCTCCCTCTCTGCCCCTCCCCTGCTTGACTTCCATCTCTCTCTCTCAAAAATAAAGAAACATTGAAAAAAGTGTTTTTAAAAAAGATGAGGAAACTAAGGCTCAAGCAAGTAACTTACCAAAAGTTACACAAGTATAAGTATCCAAGCCAAATTTTGAACCAAGTTTCATATGACTATGGCCCTGTGCCTACCACCCCACACAAGTGATTCTGATGGCTGAGTAGGAGCACTCTCCCACCTTCTGCTCTCTGGCAGTTTCTGGAACGAGGAGCTGCTGCAGAACGTGTGTGCGGGCCTGGCGGAGGAGTTGTCCCTGGCCCCCGATGCCCCTGGCGGCATGGTGGAGTTTCGGCGTACCCTCACCCTCAGCTTCTTCTTCAAGTTCTACCTGACAGTGCTTCAGAAACTGGGCATACAGAACTCGAAAGATGTGAGTGTGGGGTGTGGGCAAGATACAGACTCTCTGCAGGACTTTTGTTTGGGAATTTAAGAAGCCAGTCTGAGGGAGGGGTACGGTGGACCAGGTGGTAAATTGGCTTCTCTCTTCTGACATCTAAGGACAGAGGAGCCTTTGCTCCAAGGACACACGGCCCAGGGAGCCACATGGAGATGGGAACCAACGGGATGGTTGAGAGGCAGAACACTGAACTGGGCGTCAACGACTAGGGTTCTGGTCCCGACTGAATCGTTACCTCACTTGAAACTTGAATAGGTCACAACTGTCTTTAAGTCTCAGTTGGGAAATCTGCTGATCTGGGTGGTAGACCAGATGATCCTTTTGACAGGCTAGCTGTTTCAACTGTGGTTTTGTAGTTAGAATGGAATGTGGAGTGAGATGAGAAGGTAGAGGGTGGAATGAGAATGTAACAGGTGCTGCTACAGTCAGGAGACGGTGGTCACTGAGAGGGTGTGCGTTCTGGAACGGGTGTGGCTGAGCGGAAGCCCAGCTCCCCATATTGGTTCAGTAAGCATTTACTTTGCACCGTCTATGCATAACATTGCACTTGGCACCGGGGGCAGCCTCGTGTGGGAGAGAACGTGATCACTAAAGGCCAGCCTAGAGTGACAACTGAGCAGATGGCGTGGGGAGTGCAAAGGAGAGAAGCTTCCACAGATGTGGGGACCGCAGACAGAAATCCCTCTTTAAAAAGCATCCCTAATAGCTTTCTTCTTTTTCTTTTTAAAAAGCATTTATTTATTTATTTTGAGAGACAGAGAGAGAGAGTCCATGTGTGCATGTGAGCGGGCAGGGGCAGAGAGAGAATCCCAAGTAGGCTCTGCCCTGACAGGACAGAGCCCACTGTGGGGCTCGACCTCAGAACTGTGAGATCATGACCTGAGCTGAAAGCAAGGGTCAGATGCTTAATTGACTGAGCCACCCAGGCACCTTGAGTTTTTTTCTGATTATAAGAGTAATACATTTCCTGTGGCAAACTTAAAAACACAGAAATATATTAAAAATTAAAATAGAAAATTAAAAAACATTTCAACTTTTTAAATAAGAAATTAAATACTTTTTTATTACTTTTCTTTTTAATTAAATATGCTTTTCTCTCAGATTCTAGAGGAAACCACTGCTACTAGTCTTGCTTTTTCCTCTGATCTTTTTCCTACATTCATTTGTCCATCTTCTGTCATTCTCTCTTTTCTCTTTCTCTTTCTAGCTCTCCATCCATCCCTCTCTCTATATACTTGTCATCTTCCTATCTTTTGATCTGGACACATCATTTTCTAAACAGATTTAGGGTCATGCTGCATATAGAGTTTTCCATTTCCCCTGATTCTGTTGAGATTATATTGTGCGCGTTTTCCATATCATTAAATATTTCCCATAGAAACGAGGAGGAAGGAGGTTTCCGGCAAGGCAAGGACAGAGAGAGCGCATTGTGAATAAACGCAGGAGGGAGGGAAACCATTTGGTGTGTTGGAGGAAGCACAAACCATTCACATGCAGGCTGCAAGGGTGGGAAGGGGCCCGAGGCTGTTATAAAATGCTGGGCTCTCAGAGCCCACGTTCTGACGTTGAGATAGATCCAGCCGGCACGAGGAGTGTACAATGAGGAGGTGAGGGGAACAGTTGTTACTGTTGCCACTTGGGGACAACCAAGGGTGGGATCAATGATAGAATTAGTCATGATCACTACTGTTAACTTACCTCCACAGAAGTGTGGCAAGCTGGACCCCACCCATGCCAGTGCCACCTTACTCTTTCAGAAAGACCCTCCAGCCAACGTCCAG
Source organism: Prionailurus viverrinus (assembly GCF_022837055.1). NCBI lineage: Eukaryota > Metazoa > Chordata > Mammalia > Carnivora > Felidae > Prionailurus > Prionailurus viverrinus. The sequence goes on from NC_062563.1 coordinate 115,683,371, forward strand.
CTCTTCCAAGTGAGTATACCTGATGTATGGCTGATCTCACAGGCCCTTGCAGGGCACATCAGATGATGCTGACCTTTGGTGAATGACTGGCTTTCGTCGTGTGTAGGTGCTCAAAGCTCCTACTGCTTTGCATAAATATCTGGTGAAGAAAATGGGAATCGTATTAATGTCAATGAAGCTCTTTTCCTCGTTCCTTACCTAAATTTTGTCTCTCTTGGGATTACTCTCATCTTCACCTGCTCCTTAAAGAATAAAAAAAAAAATGTCCCGATTTTGTCTTTTCTGGTGCCTCTGTGGGGCTGATGTGCAAAGCCAGGAGTTCTCCTGGCCATAACAACAAAACAACAACTTTCTGTCAATGGCAAGTTTTTGAGAAGCACTAGGTAAAGGGTCAACTTTTTCTGTAGACACTTTGGATTTTGTGGGCCCTATAGTTTCAGTTGATACTCCTCAACTTTGTCATTATAGCATAAAAGCAACCAGAGGTAATACATAAATGAATGTGTGTGGTATGTACCAATAAAACTTTATTTATAGAAGCAGGCAGTGGGCCAGATTTGGCCTACAGGCCACAATTTGTGGAACCATGCAGTAGAGGCTAGTGGTCCAGAGTGTGAACTCTGGGCTCCACTGCCACGACTTGAATTCAAACTCTGCCAGTTTGTAACTGTGTAACCTTCGACAAGTCACTTCCTCTGTGTGGCTTTTGGGCAAGTTAATTATGCCCACCTGCAAGTGTCCCTAATGATGGCACCTGTTTCCTAGGATGGTTCTGAGGATTAAATGTGTTAGTAAAAGTAAATAGCTTAGATTAGCTCCTGGGATATATTAAATACTCAGTGACATGTTAGCCATTATTATTATGTCTTTGAAAAACCACATACAACAGAATTTTGTTACAAATCCATTTTGGAACACTTTGGCAAGTACAGAAAGATATAGAAAAGAAAACAAAAATGACCCAAGATCCCACCTCCAAGAGAAAATCATTATATTTTTGTTGACTTCTTTCCATTTTTCCTACGCATATATGGACATTGACATGCTATGTTTATAACATACATATTTTCCCTACAGAATTCAAATCATCATATGCACACACAATGTTTTATGTCCTGTGTTTACATGTAATGTGAACATTCTTGCCTTCTAATTTAAAGTCTTCAAAGGTATGTCTTAATAGTTGCATACCGTTTGATTGGATGCACGTAGCACCAGCTTTTTACTCCACCCCCCATGAGTGCACATTGAGGTTCTTCTTTAGTTATTTATTTTTCCCCCCGTATGGAGACACTATGACCACCTGTGCTCTGCCTTTCTGTTCCTTTGCCCTGTGTCCCTCCTGCCTCCTCCGTCTTCACTCAGGTTTTCTTTGGCCTGAAGCTCCCTGCAGTTTCCCCAGGCCTGTAGGGAAACAGTGTCTTATGCAGCTCAGCTTGACTGATGACCATGTTGTTCCAGGAGGTGCCCAAGGGTCAGTGCGAGGAGGACATGGTGGGTCGGCCCCTGCCCCACCTGGCCGCGGCCATGCAAGCGTCTGGGGAGGCCGTGTACTGTGACGACATCCCTCGCTACGAGAATGAGCTGTCCCTCCGGTTGGTCACCAGCACCCGGGCCCATGCCAAGATCAAGTGAGTGGAGTAAATATCCTGAGGGAGGAGGGTGCTGGGAGGCTCCTCCAGGGCTTTCCAGTCTAGAGAGGGACTGGGAACTCACCTGAAAACCAGCCTGGAGAGGAGTGGGAGAGGTTAGGGGCTCAGTGGTGTCTGGCAGGGTGAAGGGATGATGTTGGAGGCATAGGCAGGGGCCAGAACAGGAGAGCCTCGGAATGCTGAACCGGGACATTGCACTTGAGCCAAAAAGCAGTGAGGAGCTTTTAACAGGAGCAGGTCAACTCTGCACTTTGATATTGGGCTAAACTTCAATGCAGTATTTCAGGAGAACTGGAGTCAGCACTAAGGGGAAGAGCGTGGCCTTAGAGTCAGACCGACCCGGGATTGAGTCTCTGTTCCAGTGTTTACCAGCTGTGACCTTGGCCTGGGATGCCTAAGCTCGCAGTTTCTCTATTCATAGCCGGGTGTTTTCATGATGATCAGTGACAGAGTCTGCAAAGGACCTAGCAGAGAAGAGCCACCCGTGCCTGTCTGTTGAATTTGGGAAGCCCAAATGACAAGCATCGCCACCTCTATAATAATACTAATACCCAACACTCATGTGGCACTTAATATTTGCTGCGGCCTTTAAAGCATTTTACATACATTGGCACCTTTACTCCTCACACCAACCCTACAGGCAGGTCCTATTATGATCCCCTCAGCTTCCAGATGAGGAAGCTGAGGCCCAAGGGCGGTGAGTTACGTGCCCGAGGGCACAGAGTTGGTAAGCAGCCAAGCGGGAGTTTGAAGCCAGGCAGCATTAGCAGCTGAGCTGTGCTGCCTCTTGATGTTCAGGCCAGAGACTGCATTGATCTCCTGGTGGGCATCAGACACATATCCTGTTGAACAGAGCAGCTAGGAGAAACCCTCCCTTGGGCCCTGCCACTGCTTGGATTAGAGATCCCGTCTCCCCATCACTGGTTTTTCCCTCTGCCACTCCTAGCTGCCTGGAGACAGGCTCCACGAATGGTAACCTAGACACCGAGAAAACTTAACAGGTAAGTAAAGTCTTCCAGTTCTTTTTTTTTTCAATATATGAAGTTTATTGTCAAATTTGTTTCCATACAACACCCAGTGCTCATCCCAAAAGGTGCCCTCCTCAATACCCATCACCCACCCTCTCCTCCCTCCCTCCCCCCATCAACCCTCAATTTGTTCTGCGTTTTTAAGAGTCTCTTATGCTTTAGCTCTCTCCCACTCTAACCTCTTTTTTTTTTTCCTTCCCCTCCCCCATGGGTTTCTGTTAAGTTTCTCAGGATCCACATAAGAACGAAACCATATGGTAGCTGTCTTTCTCTGTATGGCTTAGTTCACTTAGCATCACACTCTCCAGTTCCATCCATGTTGCTACAAAGGGCCATGTTTCATTCTTTCTCATTGCCACGTAGTACTCCATTGTGGATAAAAACCACAATTTCTTTATCCATTCATCAGTTGATCACATTTAGGTTCTTTCCATAATTTGGCTATTGTTGAGAGTGCTGCTATAAACATTGGGGTACAAGTGCCCCTATGCATCAGTACTCCGGTATCCCTTGGGTAAATTCCTAGCAGTGCTATTGCTGGGTCATAAGGTAGGTGTATTTTTAATTTTTTGAGGAACCTCCACAGTGTTTTCCAGAGTGGCTACAACAATTTGCATTCCCACCAACAGTGCAAGAGGGTTCCCGTTTCTCCACATCCTCTCCAGCATCTATAGTCTCCTGATTTGTTCATTTTGGCCACTCTGACTGGCATGAGGTGATATCTGAGTGTGGTTTTGATTTGTATTTTTCCCTGATGAGGAACGATGTTGAGCATCTTTTCATATGCCTGTTGGCCGTCCGGATGTCTTCTTTAGACAAGTGTCTATTCATGCCTTCTGCCCATTTCTTCACTGGGTTATTTGTTTTTTGGGTGTGGAGTTTGGTGAGCTCTTTATAGATTTTGGATACTAGACCTTTGTCCGATATGTCCTTTGCAAATATCTTTTCCCATTCCATTGGTTGCCTTTTAGTTTTGTTGGTTGTTTCTTTTGCTGTGCAGAAGCTTTTTATCTTAATAAGGTCCCAGTAGTTCATTTTTGCTTTTAATTCCCTTGCCTTTTGGGATGTGTCAAGTAAGAAATTGCTGTGGCCGAGGTCAGAGAGGTCTTTTTCTGTGTTCTCCTCTAGGGTTTTGATGGTTTCCTGTCTCACATTCAGGTCCTTTATCCATTTTGAGTTCATTTTTGTGAATGGTGTGAGAAAGTGGTCTAGTTTCGACCTTCTGCATGTTGCTGTCCAGCTCTCCCAGCACCATTTGTTAAAGAGACTGTCTTTTTTCCATTAGATGTTCTTTCCTGCTTTGTCAAAGATGAGTTGGCCATCCATTTGTGGGTCTAGTTCTGGGGTCTATTCTATTCCATTGGCCTATGTGTCTGTTTTTGTGCAAATACCATGCTGTCTTGATGATTACAGCTTTGTAGTAGAGGCTAAAGTCTGGGATTGTGATGCCTCCTGCTTTGGTCTTCTTCTTCAAAATTACGTTGGCTATTCGGGGCATTTTGTGGTTCCATATGAATTTTAGGATTGCTTGTTGTGGCTTCTAGAAGAATGCTGGTGCAATTTTGATTGGTATTGCATTGAATGTGTAGATAGCTTTGGGTAGTATTGACATTTTGACAATATTTGTTCTTCCAATCCGTGGGCACGGAATATTTTTCCATTTCTATTTTTTTTTCTCTGTTGCACCATATTGTCTTTTTATTTTTTCTTTTCTTTTCTTTTCTTTTCTTTTTTTTTTAATATATGAAATTTATTGTCAGATTGGTTTCCATACAACACCCAGTGCTCATCCCAAAAGGTGCCCTCCTCAATACCCATCACCCACACTCCCCTCCCACCACCCCCCATCAACCCTCAGTGTGTTCTCAGTTTTTAACAGTCTCTTATGCTTTGGCTCTCTCCCACTCTAACCTCTTTTTTTTTTTTTCCTTCCCCTCCCCCATGGGTTTCTGTTAAGTTTCTCAGGATCCACATAAGAGTGAAACCATATGGTATCTGTCTTTCTCTGTATGGCTTATTTCACTTAGCATCACACTCTCCAGTCCATTTCTTTATATCTTCTTCAATTTCTTTCATAAGCTTTCTATAGTTTTCAGCATACAGATCTTTTACATCTTTGGTTAGATTTATTCCTAGGTATTATGCTTCTTGGTGCAATTGTGAATGTGATCAGTTTTTCTGTCTTTCTGTTGCTTCATTATTAGTGTATAAGAATGCAACTGGTTTCTGTATGTTGATTTTGTATCCTGCAACTTTGCCAAATTCATATATCAGTTCTAGCAGACTTCTGGTGGAGTCTATCACATTTTCCATGTATAATATCATGTCATCTGCAAAAAGTGAAACCTTAACTTCATCTTTGCCAATTTTGATGCCTTTGATTTCCTTTTTTTTGTCTGATTGCTGATGCTAGAACTTCCAACACTATGTTAAACAACAGCGGTGAGAGTGGACATCCCTGTCGTGTTCCTGATCTCAGGGATAAACCTCTCAGTTTTTCCCCCTTGAGGATGATGTTACCTGTGGGCTTTTCATAAATGGCTTTTATGATCTTTAAGTATGTTCCTTCTATCCCAACTGTCTCGAGGGTTTTTATTAAGAAACGTTGCCGAATTTTGTCAAATGCCTTTTCTGCATCGATTGACAGGATCATATGGTTCTTATCTTTTCTTTTATTAATGTGATGTATCAAGTTGATTGATTTGCGAATGTTGAACCAGCCCTGCATCCCAGGGATGAATCCCACTTGACCATGGTGAATAATTCTTTTTATATGCTGTTGAATTCGATTTGCTAGTATCTTATTGAGAATTTTTGCATCCATATTCATCAGGGATATTGGCCTGTAGTTCTCTTTTTTTACTGGGTCTCTGTCTGGTTTAGGAATCAAAGTAATACTGGCTTCATAGAGTGAGTCTGGAAGTTTTCCTTCCCTTTCTATTTCTTGGAATAGCTTGAGAAGGATAGGTATTATCTCTGCTTTAAACGTCTGGTAGAACTCCCCTGGGAAGCCATCTGGTCCTGGACTCTTATTTGTTGGGAGATTTTTGATGACTGATTCAATTTCTTCCCTGGTTATGGGTGTATTCAAGCTTTCTATTTCCTCCTGATTGAGTTTTGGAAGTGTGTGGGTGTTTAGGAATTTGTCCATTTCTTCCAGGTTGTCCCATTTGTTGGCATATAAGTTTTCATAGTATTCCCTGATAATTGCTTGTATCACTGAGGGATTGGTTGTAATAATTCCATTTTCATTCATGATTTTATCTATTTGGGTCATCTCCCTTTTCTTTTTGAGAAGCATGGCTAGAGGTTTATCAATTTTTTTTTAATTTTTTCAAAAAACCAACACTTGGTTTCATTGATCTGCTCTACAGTTTTTTTAGATTCTACATTGTTTATTTCTGCTCTGATCTTTATTATTTCTCTTCTTCTGCTGGGTTTAGGCTGTCTTTGCTGTTCTGCTTCTATTTCGATTAGGTGTGCTGTTAGATTTTGTATTTGGGATTTTTCTTGTTTCTTGAGATAGGCCTGGATTTCAATGTATTTTCCTCTCAGGACTGCCTTCACTGCATCCCAAAGTGTTTGGATTGTTGTATTTTCCTTTTCATTTGTTTCCATATTTTTTTTTAATTTTTTTTCAATGTTTATTTATTTTTGGGACAGAGAGAGACAGAGCATGAACGGGGGAAGGGCAGAGAGAGAGGGAGACACAGAATCGGAAACAGGCTCCAGGCTCTGAGGCATCAGCCCAGAGCCCGACGCGGGGCTCGAACTCACGGACCGCGAGATCGTGACCTGGCTGAAGTCAGACGCTTAACCGACTGCGCCACCCAGGCGCCCCTGTTTCCATATATTTTTTATAATGTCTTCTCTAATTGCCTGGTTGACCCATTCATTCTTGAGTAGGGTGTTCTTTAACCTCCATGCTTTTGGAGGTTTTCCAGACTTTTTCCTGTCGTTGATTTCAAGCTTCATAGCATTGTGGTCTGAGAGTATACATGGTATGATTTCAATTCTTGTATACTTATGAAGGGCTGTTTTGTGACCCAGTATGTGATCTATCTTGGAGAATGTTCCATGTGCACTCGAGAAGAAAGTATATTCTGTTGCTTTGGGATTCAGCGTTCTAAATATATCTGTGAAGTCCATCTGATCCAATGTATCATTCAGGGCCCTTGTTTCTTTGTTGATTCTGTCTAGATGATCTATCCATTGTTGTAAGTGGAGTATTAAAATCCCCTGCAATTACCACATTCTTATGAATAAGGTTGCTTATGTTTGTGAGTAATTGTTTTATGTATTTGGGGGCCCCTGTATTCGGTGCATAAACATTTATAATTGTTAGCTCTTCCTGACGGATAGACCCTGTGATTTTTATATAATACCCTTCTTCATCTCTTGTTACAGCCTTTAATTTAAAGTCTGGTTTGTCTGATATAAGTATGGCTACTCCAGCTTTCTTTTGACTTCCAGTAGCATGATAAATAGTTCTCCATCCCCTCACTCTCAGTCGGAAGGTGTCCTCAGGTCTAGAATGAGTCTCTTGTAGACAGCAAATAGATGGGTCTTGTTTCTTTATCCATTCTGATACCCTATGTCTTTTGGTTGGTGCATTTAGTCCATTTACATTCAATGTTATTATAGAAAGATATGGGTTTAGAGTCATTGTGATGTCTGTAGGTTTCATGCTTGTAGCGATGTCTCTGGTACTTTGTCTCACAGGATCCCCCTTAGGATCTCTTGTAGGGCTGGTTTAGTGGTGACGAATTCCTTCAGTTTTTGTTTGTTTGGGAAGACCTTTATCTCTCCTTCTATTCTAAATGGCAGACTTGCTGGAAAAAGGATTCTCGGCTTTATATTTTTTCTGTTTATCACATTGAAGATCTCCTGCCATTCCTTTCTGGCCTGCCAAATATCAGTAGAGAGATCGGTCATGAGTCTTTTTTTTTTTTTCAACTTTTTATTTATTTTTGGGACAGAGAGAGACAGAGCATGAATGGGGGAGGGGCAGAGAGAGAGGGAGACACAGAATCGGAAACAGGCTCCAGACTCTGAGCCATCAGCCCAGAGCCTGACGCGGGGCTCAAACTCATGGACTGCAAGATCGTGACCTGACTGAAGTCGGACGCTTAACCGACTGCGCCACCCAGGCGCCCCGATCGGTCACGAGTCTTATAGGTCTCCCTTTATATGTTAGAGCACGTTTATCTCTAGCTGCTTTCAGAATTTCTCTTTATCCTTGTATTTTGCCAGTTTCACTATGATAACTATGATATGTCGTGCAGAAGATCGATTCAAGTTACGTCTGAAGGGAGTTCTCTGTGCCTCTTGGATTTCACTGCCTTTTTCCTTCCCCAGATCTGGGAAGTTCTCAGCTATTATTTCTTCAAGTACCCCTTCAGCACCTTTCCCTCTCTCTTCCTCCTCTGGAATACCAATTATGCATATATTATTTCTCTTTAGTTTATCACTTAGTTCTCTAGTTTCCCCCTCATACTCCTGGATTTTTTTATCTCTCTTTTTCTCAGCTTCTTCTTTTTCCATAATTTTATCTTCTAGTTCACCTATTCTCTCCTCTGCCTCTTCAATCCATAGTTGTCTCCATTTTATTTTGCAGCTCATTGATAGCATTTTTTAGCTCCTCCTGGCTGTTCTTCAGTCCCTTGATCTCTGTAGCAAGAGATTCTCTGCTGTCCTTTATACTGTTTTCAAGCCCAGAGATTAATTTTATGACTATTATTCTAAATTCAGTTTCTGTTATATTGTTTAAATCGTTTTTGATCAATTCGTTAGCTGTTGTTATTTCCTGGATGTTTTTCTGAGGGGAATTCTTCTGTTTAGTCATTTTGGAGGTCCCTGCAGTGGTGCGGGTTGCGGGGCACTTCCCCAGTGCTGTCTTGAATAACTTGTGTTGGTGGGCGGGGCCGAAGACCTGATGTCTGCCCCCAGCCCACCGCTGGGGCCACAGTCAGACTGGTGTGTGCCTTCTCCTCCCCTCTCCTACGGGCGGGATTCACTTGGGGTGGCGTGGCCCATCTGGGCTACTTGCACACTGCCAGGCTTGTTGTGCTGGGGATCTGGCGTATTAGCTGGGGTGGATCAGCAAGGTGCACAGGGGCGGGAGGGGCAGGCTCAGGTTCACTTTTCCTTGGAGTTCCACTTCAGGAGGGGCCCTGCGGTACCGGGAGGGAGTCAGACCCACCGGAGGGATGGATCTGCAGAAGCACAGAGTTGGGTGTTTGTGCGGTGCAAGCAAGTTCCCTGGCAGGAACTGGTTCCCTTTGGGATTTTGGCTGGGGGATGGGAGAGGGAGATGGCACTGGCGAACGCCTTTGTTCCCTGCCAAGCTGAGCTCTGTCATCCGTGGCTCAACAACTCTCCCTCCCGTTGTCCTCCAGCCCTCCTGTTCTCTGAGCAGAGCTGTTAGCTTATAATCTTACAGATGTCAAGTCCTGCTTGCTGTCTGAACACACTCCATCCGGCCCCTCTACTTTTGCAAGCCAGACTTGGGGGCTCTGCTTGGCTGGCGGGCCACCCCTCTGACCCAGCTCCCTCCCGCCAGTCCGTGGAGTGTGCACCACCTCTCCGCCCTTCCTACCCTCTTCCGTGGGCCTCTTGTCTGCACTTGGCTCTGGAGACTCCGTTCTGCTAGTCTTCTGGAGGTTCTGCGTTATTGAGGCAGGTGTAGGTGGAATCTAAGTGATCAGCAGGACGTGTGGTGATCCCAGCGTCCGTCCTCTTACGCCACCATCTTCCCAAAGTCTTTGAGTTCTCTGAAAAAAACTGTTTCAGATGATGTGGTTGCCATATCTAGGGTAAATTCATTTGCTTTATCCTTGTCTTGAGCCCACACTGACCACACTGGCCATGATCCACATTGTCTATGTTCTTTGCTCCATCTGAGCGATGTGTGAATGGATGGAGGAGGGTGGGGGGCTCTGTAGTAATGGCAATGACCTGGGCTTTCCCGGCTGCGTGCACTTGGAAAGAAGCGAGGACCTGGCTTTGGCTCTTCATAACCTAACCTCAGTCCTAATCCCACCTACGTTGCTCTCTGGCTGGGTGACTTGGAAAAGCTGCTCAATTTCCCTGAGCCTGAGTTGTCCCAAATGTAGAAGGAGGATAATGATGATGACGTTCTGGGCTCTGGTGAGGTTTGCCTGTTGGAAGTTGCTTGGCTCTTCAGAGTGGTTTCCATACCTTTCTGTGAGGTGCCTCTGCTCTATCTCCTCTTGGGCGCCTGGGCCAGAGTGAGCAGAACATAGTTGAGACTGTTATTAGTGAAAGAGTCTCCAGGTGTTCTCCCTCTCGAGGCTGATGATGGCCGGGCTGCCCTGCTCTTCTGGGATAGCTTCATGAAGGTGGGGAGGCAAATTTGGCTGTGTGACGATGTTCAGGGACATTCGGTCCTGGTGCAGCAAGGGCCCAAAAGTGCTGATTCTGTGTGGGTGTTAGCTGTGATGTGGGTGTGAGCTGGAGCTCTCAAGAGTAAATGCTACTCACTGTGATGTGGTTCCGTAGTAGAAGGTCCATGGGGGTGGGCCTGTCCTGTTCATTTTCTGTTCTCCGCAGCACTCAGCATGGTGGCCTTCACAGGGTACGTATTTCATGAGCGTTTGCAGAATAGGATAGGGTAGGATAGCCTATGGAATGTAGGATAGGATAGAATAGAGAATCTGGAAAGGATAGCATAGACTAGTGGATGGAGAAGGAAGGAATTTGAGTGGAGGAAAAATCAACATGAGGACAGTGGTATCCAGTTGGTGGTGGGTCTTCTGCTTCAGTTTCCCACCTGGGCCCCTCACTGTGCTCATTCTTGCAGGTCCATAGATACTTCAGAAGCTCAGAAGGTGCCAGGGTTTGTCTGCTTTATCTCTGCTGATGATGTTCCCGGGAATAATATAACTGGAATTGGTAATGATGAAATGGTGTTTGCAAAGGATAAGGTATGTGTTGGATTTTGTTTTTAGATATGAAGTTAGTGGAATGGGCACGTGAGTTTTAGTTTGTGCTCATTCCTCCAAATCCCTAATCTTAAAAAGGTTACACATTGGTACATACTGTGGCCTTCATCGTGCAGGGCGATCAGTACAGGGATGGAATCGGTCTGGTGGCACTTTTTTTTTTTTATATGAAATTTATTGACAAATTGATTTCCATACAACACCCAGTGCTCATCCCAAAAGGTGCCCTCCTCAATACCCATCACCCACCCTCTCCTCCCTCCCACCCCCCATCAACCCTCAGTTTGTTCTCAGTTTTTAACAGTCTCTTATGCTTTGGCTCTCTCCCACTCTAACCTCTTTTTTTTTTTCCCTTCCCCTCCCCCATGGGTTCCTGTTAAGTTTCTCAGGATCCACATAAGAGTGAAACCGTATGGTATCTGTCTTTCTCTGTATGGCTTATTTCACTTAGCATCACACTCTCCAGTTCCATCCACGTTGCTACAAAAGGCCATATTTCATTTTTTCTCTTTGCCACGTAGAATTCCATTGTGTATATAAACCACAATTTCTTTATCCATTCATCAGTTGATGGACATTTAGGCTTTTTCCATAATTTGGCTATTGTTGAGAGTGCTGCTATGAACATTGGGGTACAAGTGGCACTATGCATCAGTGCTCCTGTATCCCTTGGATAAATTCCTAGTAGTGCTATTGCTGGGTCATAGGGTAGGTCTATTTTTAATTTTCTGAGGAACCTCCACACTGCTTTCCAGAGCAGTTGCACCAATTTGCATTCCCACCAACAGTGCAAGAGAGTTCCCGTTTCTCCACATCCTCTCCAGCATCTATAGTCTCCTGATTTGTTCATTTTGGCCACTCTGACTGGCGTGAGGTGATATCTGAGTGTGGTTTTGATTTCTATTTCCCTGATAAGGAGCGACGCTGAACATCTTTTCACGTGCCTGTTGGCCATCCGGATGTCTTCTTTAGAGAAGTGTCTATTCATGCCTTCTGCCCATTTCTTCACTGGGTTATTTGTTTTTCGGGTGTGGAGTTTGGTGAGCTCTTTATAGATTTTGGACACTAGCCCTTTGTCCGATATGTCATTTGCGAATATCTTTTCCCATTCCGTTGGTTGCCTTTTAGTTTTGTTGGTTGTTTCCTTTGCTGTGCAGAAGCTTTTTATCTTCATAAGGTCCCAGTAATTCACTTTTGCTTTTAATTCCCTTGCCTTTGGGGATGTGTCGAGTAAGAGATTGCTACGGCTGAGGTCAGAGAGGTCTTTTCCTGCTTTCTCCTCTAAGGTTTTGATGGTTTCCTGTCTCACATTTAGGTCCTTTATCCATTTTGAGTTTATTTTTGTGAATGGTGTGAGAAAGTGGTCTAGTTTCAACCTTCTGCATGTTGCTGTCCAGTTCTCCCAGCACCATTTGTTAAAGAGGCTGTCTTTTTTCCATTGGATGTTCTTTCCTGCTTTGTCAAAGATGAGTTGGCCATACGTTTGTGGGTCTAGTTCTGGAGTTTCTATTCTATTCCATTGGTCTATGTGTCTGTTTTTGTGCCACTGGTGGCACTTTTAACTTTCACTTAGTGTTTACTTGTTTATTTCATTGTTGGCGGCTTGTTTCACATGTTAGGATGACTCCAGGACAAACTGGTATTAAAACAAGACTGGTGATTATTTTTTAAACTGCCAGTTAGGTTCGTCAGGGGATAAATAGCTCCTTTGTGAAAAGAAAATAAAAATCACAATGCTGTCACTGTGTGTATTGAAAATTCCCTTATACGAAAATTCATCTATTGCTGTCAAGCATATATGGAGTTTTGACACACACAGGCACACACACATGTTTTGAAACTTTCAGGGTGGAAGCACATGACAATTTTAATACAGTTCAAATGCAAATTGGAGATGAGTTGGCGTTGCCTAGGGCATATTCACTTTACTATTAATGTACAAGAGAAAGAGAGAATCAAAACCTACAACTATGAGACACAAGGACTCCATTTGACAAAAGAACAAATTGCTTTTGCAAATTTCGAGAAACACTAAGACCACTGCTAACATAATGGTTAGGGAGAACTAGCTGGGATAAACCACCAGAGCACAAATCAATTAAGTTAACAACTCAACTGGGTCCTTAAGAGATAACTATCAGAGACAGTATGGCTTTCTACTGTCAGAAACCTCATATTGCAAAGTGATGAGTTGGACAATTTTTTTTTGGTTCATGTTTGGGGACTTTTGGAAGAAAAATGCCTCTGAAGGAATGGAATCATTAAGTGGTGAGAAAATGACAATCATTGTTCTGAAAATCTAACAAAAAACTGGTTTATTTATCAAGTCTGAGAACCAGAATTTGGGAAGTACTGCTTCTGGGCATCTAGATGAAGTGTAAGACATGATTGCTGCCTTTGAGAAACTTTTGGTGTAAATCTGGAAACAGAAATTCAAAGGGAGAAGGGTGCTAGAAAGAATATGGAACCGGAAGCCAGGGGCTGAGATTTACTCATGGTCTATTAATGAGCCAAGGCAAGACCATGATCTTGCCTTCTGGGTCTGCGTCTCTTCACCTGAAGAACAAGGGTGTTGGAGTGCATGTGAGTTAGCAAATAGACATCAAGTTTCCATACCTCCCATTCTGCTGCTCACGGCGTCATGACTAATCAATCACCACTGTCTATCCTGGGCAACTTCTCAACAAGCTGCCAGCGGTCAATCATGAAATTGGTCCCTGAGATAAAGCAAGTTTGCCATCTTGATACTCATGATCTCCAAGTCCTAGTCCAGTTCCACTACTTCTAAACCCTCAATGAAGAAGCACATAATCCCAAACAGTAGGACAAAGACATGCCAAGACCCCAGAGGCATTCCTGAATGTCCCTTAAGGAAACTGTGGGGGCAAGGACTTCCTTCGCCTTTTGGGCAATCCAAAATCGTTTGCTTCATGAGGACTGCATTATATGCTTTAACAGTTTGGCTGGGTTCCCAGGTGACTTGCATTGGGCACATCATTGGTGCTGTGGTCACTGACACCCGAGAACATGCCCAGAGAGCCGCTCAAGCAGTGAGAATCACCTATGAAGATCTTCCAGCCATTATCACAATAGAGGTAACTGAGAAAGGACTGCATGGGGAGGGGTGAGCCCCCTGTCCCTGGAGGCACCTTTACTGGGATACTTTAGAGGGGGTTCCAGCAGCAGATGGGATTCGATTAGACAGGAAGAGGTAAACCCTTCAGCCCCAGGATTGTGTGGTCTTCAGAAAACTTCCCCATCATGATCTCAGACTCAGTCTGCCAGAGGCCAGACTAGGTCCCTTCTTCCAATGCCAGCTCCCGTTGGTTCCTTGAGGGACTCTACTTTTCCTCAAGATCCAAGCGTGTCCAACTATCTCTGAGGAAATGGAGGCACATGGCCCCAGGCTACATGCAAGCTTACTTGAAGTCTGTGTAGGACCCTTGTACAGATGCCTGTGTGAGAAGAGGGAGGGTGGTTGCAACCACCTCTCTTCCCCCTGGTGGGAATGACCTTCCTTCTCCTGAAAGTCTGGTCACTGAATCGTCTTTGTGGTCCTCAGGATGCTATAGCAAAAGACTCCTTTTATGAGCCTGAGCTGAAGATAGAGAAAGGAAACCTCACGAAGGGGTTTTCGGAAGCAGACAACATTGTTTCAGGTACGGCCGTGCCATACAGTCCTGGGGTATGGGCTGGCCCTGGTTTATGAATTAAATTCAAGAGCTGGACCTTGAGTTCTGGAGCAGAGGAGTGAATTTTTAACAGAAGAGTCCTCCTGATGTTTGTAGCAAAATAGTGGACAGTTGGCAGGGAAAGACCCTCTCATTTTTTTAAAATTTAAATGTTTATTTATTTTTGAGAGAGAGAGAGAGAGAGAGAGAGAGAGAGAGAGAGAGAGAGAATAGGCTGGGGAGGGGGAGAGAGAGAGGGAGACACAGATTCGGAAGCGGGCTCCAGGCTCTGAGCTGTCTGCACAGAGCCCTACGAGGGGCTCTAACTCACCAACCAGGATATCATGACTTGAGCTGAAGTAATTCTTCATTGACTGAGCCACCCAGGTGCCCCTAGACCCTCTGCCATCTTAATGTCCACCTCCTGTCTCCAGGTTACATATGTGTATGTGGTTCTGGGTAGCTGGGAGTGTGTCAAATTTAGAAGGCTGTCCGGGGAATTAGTGGCTACAGGTCCTGGCCCTCCCTGTGGGCCTGCGGGGCACCCGTCTGCTGGTGACATCCCTTTGGGTATTGTTTCCTACATTGTCCATAGTGTATTCCTAAGCCACTGGTGAGTCATCTCTCCAACTGGCCAGATACCTTCCGTTCCAGAAGATGCTCTCATATTTAGCTTTTCAGTCACATCTGTTAATTCCTTCTTTACCATTCTGCAAATTTTACCAAAGAGTTTGAAGGTCTGCAGTGAAAGAAAGCTTCATGCCTGATGCATTTTGGTATCATTCTGGTTTCTTTGTTGGGGTGGGAGATTTGGCTCCCCCAGGTGGCTAAGGCTTTGAGACCCTTTTCACCCCTGCTGGGAACCTAGAGGTACCAGTGTGTGAGCAGCTGGTTGCTGCCCAGGGCCCTGGGGAAGTGCACTCTCCTTCAGCAAACTCTGGATCACCATGGGGGTCACATTGCCTCCCCAGGCGAGTTGTACATTGGTGGCCAAGAGCACTTCTACCTGGAGACTCACTGCACCATCGCTGTCCCCAAAGGCGAGGCAGGGGAGATGGAGCTCTTTGTGTCTACACAGAACACTACGAAGACCCAGGTACCGTCCTGTGGGTCAGCTCCAGGGCCTGGGCATGGCACTGGGGAGCTTCTGGCCAACTAGGAGTTGGTGATGTAAGACATGGGAAAAGGGAGATCTGGGCTGGTCCAGAAGGGGATCTGAGGGTAGTGGTCCTGGAGCCAGACCCTATCAACCAACAAGCTGGTGTCACTGAGTTGTGACATAACCTTTCTTCGTTTCCTCTTCCATATAATGGGCCTGGTAGGGTGTTGTAATGACTAGTTGTTTACTACTTGGATGGCATCTAATAAGAGTTGGTTTTTATTTTTCCAGTGAGATATGGCCTTGGTCAAATCATATCCGATCTCAGGCTCCTCATCTGTAAAACGTGGGTGATGGGTTTAGTGATCGCCACAGAGACCACTAAATTATCTGTGGCAGCTCAAATATGGCGGCTCCCCATTTCTCTATTGCTGGTAAGGCGACAGTACTGGCCAGCATTTTGGGCAGCTGGTCCTACCCCCACAACTCACCAGTTCTTGGCTGGATGAAATGAACTTTGGCTCTGAAAGTCTGCTGTGGCCAGCCGCTGACCCCCCTTGCTAGAAACAAGTGTCTGAATTCAGTCTGCAGTGACTAATGAGTGTTAGACTCCAGCACCTCGAGATCAAGGGCTGCCTGGGGAGGTGAGGGGGATTCAGGAATCAAGGACTTTCAGAATTGACGGCACTAATTAGGCTTGTGGAGGGCGGGTGACTCTAGGTCAGGGTGAGGTAAGTCCAGATGATGTGTTCAGTGCAAGTAATTTTTCTTTTGTCCACAGAGCTTTGTTGCAAACATGTTGGGGGTTCCGGCAAACCGGATTTTGGTCCGGGTGAAGAGAATGGGAGGAGGCTTTGGAGGGAAAGAGACCCGGAGCACTGTGGTATCCACGGCAGTGGCTCTGGCTGCATACAAGTGAGTCCCCCTAGCCAGCTCAGAGAAGGAGAATAAGCATGCCTCTGCCAAGAAGGCTTTCTAGATTTTTCCCTTTTAGAAGTAGATTTCCCTTGCTTTGAATTTTCATAGCCTTCTGCTTTTAGAACTCTTGGGCATTGGGGTGAGGGTAACACCATCTGTTTCTTTGTGTTCAATGCATGGATCCATGTTTAGCCTCCCCTGCCTGGCTGTGAGGGCCCTCAAGGCAAGGGCACACATCATATGCTTACATTCCCCATGTGTCCAGCAGCTTTATTTCTAGACAGTGAAGCAACCCAGCCCCAGTCTGCTTGTGCGCCAGGTGGAAGAAGAAGTCTCCCTTGCTTCCTCCCTGAGACCCAAAGACTGGGCTGTTGCAGAAGCTCCCAGGCTTCTAACCTTCTGATGCCTCCCTTAGGACGGGCCGCCCAGTGCGCTGCATGCTGGATCGTGACGAGGACATGCTGATAACTGGTGGCAGACATCCCTTCTTGGCCAGATACAAGGTTCTAGTTGTCGGGAGCTATGTCGGGGCGGAAGGGGAATGCCATTTCCCTGGGAAACCTGTAGGTGAAGATCCAGGGATCCTGGGATGTACTCTTATGTTTTTCACAAATACTTGTAGAAGTTCAAAGAAGAAATAGCAATGAGAAAAATTTAAATCTGCCAACAGCAAATAGAAAGGTGAGGCTGGCCAGCCACCTCCCTAGTGAGGTCACAGCGTGGTGTTTACACCTTTTGTGAATTTTCTCTGCCCCATACCTAGTCTTTCTCCTCTCGGGGTCGGAAGCATGAGTTTTCCGCAGCTCTGAGATAAATCCCTCCTGCACAATGACCTAATGTGTTCATAGCCAGATGCAAAGATCAGAATGACTACTTTGTAATTTACAGTGAGAAATAAAGCTTCCAGGTTGTTAGGGTGGGCACCTGCTCCACCAGACCAGGGGTGGCGGTCCCTTTGCTGAGTCTCTGTGGATGACCAGCATCCTGTCCCTCTAAACACTAGTACAACCTGACAGATCCCAGTCTGGGAGCCCTTTCTCTCCATTAGGTGGCTTTGAACATCCCCCTGTGACCTCTTCTCGTTTTGTTTCATGATTGAACTCCCCCGAAGGGATTATATTTCCCTTCTTCCCAAATTCTTGCAGACCTGAAGAAAGTCCCAGGTCCTTACTTATGAAACGGCCTATAAAATTTGTTCTGATGGCTACCTAAGGTCAGGGATGTGAAAGCATATTCCTGCTTGTTGTGCACATTCCTGGTTGCTGTGGCTTGCTGGCCAAAATGTGTGAGGCATATCTCCAGTATCTCTCTGTTTCTCTTCTCGGCTCTCCCCTTTCTGCTTCCTCACTCCCTCTCGTAGAACCAGAGCCAGTGGTACTAGGTTCTAGGTAGAAGAAAGGGGGAGCATGGGGAGAGGGTGTGTCCAGGGTTGAGGACCCATGGAGCGTCACTGGAGAGATGTCAGGTCCTCTCTGCTTCACCTGTTAGCTCCGGTGACTTTGTTTTCACGGTATGATGTCTTGTTCTTTCTGCTTCCTCCAGGTAGCATAAGTGGGAGAAGATGACTCAGGTTAGGTGGAGGAAGGGGCTATCGAGAACTCACTCCTGTTTTCATCAGGTTGGTTTCATGAAGACTGGGAGGGTTGTGGCTCTGAAGGTGGAGCATTACAGCAATGCGGGGAACACCCTGGATCTCTCCCAGTATGTAAGTAGGGTGCGCACCTGCATCTGGGGGAGTGACTGGGAGGTCATGGGTGGGCCCCACAGCCCCATAGGTACAGGCCTCCTCACTTCCTGCCTCCCCATTGGTCTCCACCTTCAGGCTCTCCACCCCTGGTTAAATTCTAAAGCACAGAGATAATCCTATTACTTTTCTGATTGGAAATTCTTCCTTTGGGGTGTTGGGTGGCACAGTCAGTTAAGCATCATCGGATTTCACCTCAGGTCATGATCTCACGGTCTGAGATCGAGTCTTGCATCAAAAAAAAAAAAAAATCATAGTAATAATAAAAAGAAAAGGAAATCCTTCCTTATTTTTCAGATATTTTGCCAAGCAAGCCAAATGACTTACAAAACTTTATGCAGATTATGGTGACATTGTGTATATGTGTCTGTAAAATGAAAATATACCTCTGTTATATATACACATATATATGTATTATATATATATATATATATATATATATATATATATATATAATGATGTGCATGGAAAATTCCAAAAGAACATATGCTAAACAGTGATTAGATGGGATGAAGGTGGGGGGATCACTCACTATCATTTTCTGTGTAACACATTTTCGTGGTGTTTGAATTTTAAGTAATGAATTTCTTTCTTCTTTTATTTGGTAACAGTTTCAGTGAAATATACAATTTAAGGGTTTTTAGTAAATATTAAGAATTATGTAACCATCATCATACTGTAGTTTTCGAACACTTCCATTACCTGAACGTGATCTGCTTCCATCACTCCTGTTCTCACCCGCTACCCAGCCCAGACATCCACCAATCTACTTTCTGTCTTTATAGATTGTCCTCTTGTAGTCTATTCATATAAACAGACTCATACACTGTGTAATCTTTTGTGTTTGACTTTTTTTCTCAGGTTCAATTATTTATTTATAGTTTTATTTATTTAAGTGATCTCTACACCCAACGTGGGGCTCAAACTCACAACCCGGAGATCAAGAGTCGCACGTTCCTCTGACTGAGCCAGCCAGGCGCCCCTCAGGATAATATTTTAAGTTTCCTTAGTCCTTCATTCTTTTGTCTTGATAATATTTCATTATATGGATAGGCCATTTTTTGTTTTCTACTCACCACTGAGGAGACTTTTGAGTTGTTTCTAGTTTTCAGCTTTTATGGATAAGGCTACATTGAACATTCTCATACTAGTCTTGTATAGACATGAAATTGTGTTAATTTGTGTTAACTTTGTGTTAATTTTGTTAATTTTGAAATTAGCAGTTACTTTTGTGGTATTACTTTTTATAATTTTTTTAAATACGAATTTTATAACCATACTAGGTACAAACGTGTAGAATTGTCTTATAAAGTCAGTCAGACATTTCAGGGCAAACAGAAGTTCCTGTTAGCCCCCACTCCCCATGCCACTCCTCCTTGCTAGGGGCTAACTGGTTCCATTATAAAACTTCACACTTCAGATGCAGTGTAAAAACTGCTCAAAAAAAGCAACACATTTAGTCTTCTCACCATTTGCAAACTGGGCCTCTTGGTGTTTTGGAAAAATCAGGTTGAAAAAGATACAGTGCTTGTCCCCAAAGATCTTAGAAGCTTTTAAATCCAATCCAGCGAACATTTATTGAGCGCCTAGGGTGGCAACATAAAGAAGAATAGATGGCATTGTTTCTGCCCTGGGAGGTTCATGGTATGGTGGGGAGACAGATAATAAAAGACAAAATGAAATAGAAGTACGAGTTAGAGTGCTAAGGGAAAGCAAAAACTGAATTAATTGAGACATACTCAAAACATCTAGGATGACTAAGACTAAAATAATCAAGGGCACAAAAAACAGCCTGTCTGAGAGAGAGAATAAACATGGGGAAGTAAACCAAACCCAAAATGAAACGAACAAATAAAAGCTGCCATTGACCTCATCAGGAAGATGAGTTATTACACCTTCAAGAAAGAATAGGAGGCCATAAACATGAAGCATTTGGAGAATAAAAACTAACTCTGGTGAGATAAAACTCTGAAAGCAAAAGGGTTGAAAGACACTTCAACAAATCTCTCCAAACAAAAGAAAAAAAATACAGAAAAATTGGAAAGAAAATACAACGAAATTCGAGGACTAGTCCAGGAGACCCAAACGATAGAAGTTTCAGGGAGAAAGAATGGAAACAAGAGAGAGGAGGAAACTATCAAGAAGTTACTCAAGACATCTCCCCAAACTAATGGGCATACATTTTAAGATTAAAAGAGCCATCCAGTAACAAGCACAATGAGGGAAAATAGAACTATGCTAAGTTATATCACTGTGAACTTGGAGAAACCTGGAGATAAAGATTTTACAACTTGCAGGGAGGAGAAAAACACAACTATTTCCAAGAACTGGAAAGACATCGATTGGATTTGTCAATACTGGAGAGCTCGAATGCACTACCAAAATGCCTTCAGAATGTTGAGGGAAACTGGAAAACCTAATTCCAACCAAGAATCCTATATATAACCAAATCATCAGTTAAGGGTAAGAGTAGAAGAAAGACATTTCAGACATGCAAGTTTCAAAAATGTACTCCATGAAGTATTAGACTCTTTATACTACTTGCCATACAACTTCAATGGCAAAAGAAACTGCTTTAAAAAGAATTCAAGGGTGCCTGGGTGGCTCAGTCAGTTAAGCGTCCGACTTTGGCTCAGGACATGATCTCGTGGTCTGTGAGTTTGAGCCCTGCATTGGCTCTGTGCTGACAGCTGAGCCTGGAGCCTGCTTCAGATTCTGTCTCCCTCTCTCTTCCCCTCCCCCACTTGTGCTCTGTCTCTCTATCACTCAAGAAAATAAATAAACATTAAAAAATTAAAAATAATTCATAAAATCACCGCTTTTTTAATTTCTTTTTTTATAGAGGCAACTGACCAGTCCTAACTGGGGAGTCTGGGAAGGGCTTCCCCAGGGAGGAACTGAATGAGGATGTTAGTAGATGGGAAAGGTGCAGGGGAGGGCGGGCATGTCAGGTGAGAGTAACATGTAGTCAGAAGAGAGGAAAAAATATATTGGGGAAAAGTCATAAAGAGTCTTGAGTTCCATGCTGAAAGATGTATGAACTTTACTCCGAAGAGATTAAGTGCCATTTTTAAGCAAGAGGTTGACACGAAATGACCTTATGTTGTAGTTTGAGGCAGAGATTAGAGGAGGGAGAGACACAGAGGCCAGGAGCCCAGTAAGGAGTCTGTTGCAGTACCAGAGAAGAAATAATTTGGGCCTGAGGAGGAGCAGTGACCAGTGGGGCTGGAAAGGCAAGGATGGGTGCAGCCCTCAACATCCCTTTCTTGAGGAGCCAATGAAATCGGTGCACTGCTGTCTCCCATTTTGGTTTCCTCTGCTGCAGATAATGGAACGAGCTCTCTTCCACATGGACAACAGTTATAACGTCCCCAACATCCAGGGCACTGGGCGAATATGCAAGACCAACCTGCCCTCCAACACGGCCTTCAGGGGCTTTGGGGGGCCCCAGGCAATGCTCATTGCCGAGTATTGGATGAGTGAAGTCGCAGTGACCTGTGGGCTGCCGGCAGAGGAGGTAAGCTGGGAATTTGGTGGCACAGGTTAACCTACGTTGAGGGGACAGTGATTTGTGTCTTGGGCATTTCCCATGGGGGCAGAGGAGAGGGGTTGGATCCTTAACTTTAGGTTGTATCCGTTCATCTCTTACCACCAACAAGGCCTCAGTGTCTCTCTCCTTGCAAAGGTGCGAAGGAAAAACATGTATAAGGAAGGGGACCTGACCCACTTCAACCAGAAGCTTGAGGGGTTCACCTTGTTCAGGTGCTGGGATGAATGCCTAGCAAGCTCTCAGTATCATGCCCGGAAGAGGGAGGTTGACAAGTTCAA
Organism: Prionailurus viverrinus; assembly: GCF_022837055.1. Lineage (NCBI taxonomy): Eukaryota > Metazoa > Chordata > Mammalia > Carnivora > Felidae > Prionailurus > Prionailurus viverrinus. The sequence continues at coordinate 115,705,275 of NC_062563.1, forward strand.
CGAGTAAGCACCGGGAGGGGAGGAGTCTGATATTCTGGCATTCTTACGGGTTTCATATTCCACAGCCCATTTGCCATACTCAGAATACCAAGCTAGTAAGGTGCTTGAGGGTATTGAGTTTGCTGACCCACTCCCAGCCATTTCTTAAAGATACTCAAATGATTTGTTCAGCCTGGGGGCAGATGGGCATATACAGCCTGCACTCAGTATAGCCCATCAATATGGTTCACTTTTACACTCATCTGCTGTTGGGGCACACCAGCAGAGGACTAAGAATACCACAGTTATACAGTGGCCTCTAACATGAATCTATCACTGTGACCTTAAAGTTACTCCATCCCCTTGGGCCCCAGTTTCAGCATCTGCAAAGTGGGGGTATTTACACCGGCCCTGTTTCCTCACTGAGGTACCCAGAAAACCAAACAGAAAGCATAGAGGAAGTGTTACCACTATCATCAGTGAGTGTCATAAGTGACTGTCTTCCATGGTACAGTCACAGTCCAAGGTCACCAGGGCACCCTGACTCTGCCTGAGCTCCATTCTGGGAGGAAGTGATGATACTTTCAAGTGCAGATGCTCAGGGTTGGGTCCCCCTTCAGTGCAGCTGAAGAACACAAATTGCACCCCTTTTTCATTTGGTTTACCCAACTGGGGCACAACTCAGTTATGATAAGTATCATGTGGGCTGCTCCAAGGATGCCTTGTTCCAACTTTACAAAGATGTTGACTGAAACTACATCTGAGCTGACACAACCATGATAGAAAATGTTCTATGAGAATCTTCCTTTTTTCTCCAGGGAGAATTGTTGGAAGAAGAGAGGGTTGTCCATAATTCCTACCAAGTATGGAGTAAGCTTCGCTATTCCTTTTTTAAATCAGGTAATTGCCTTATATAATTTTGTGCCTCTCCCCTGGGCTGGGGCCCCATTTCCCCCTCTGTCTGCACTATCACATGGGAACGGCCATTGTGGCTGGTACCAATGCAGAGTGGAGGGGCTCTCTGCTGTTTAAATGGACTTGAACTTGCATATCCCTATTTGTCCAGGATGTCACAGGTCAGTGAGGGCAGCACGGGAGTCAGAGATCTGGGGTCAACTCTCAGGTCTCCTTCTTCCTGACTGAAGGGCTACAGACAGCTACTCTGCCTTTCTGATCCTATGGCTTCATCTAAGAATGAGCACAAAGACATTTGACCTCCTTCCTTCTGTGGAAGACACACAGAAAGAGAGAGAGTGGAAATTTTTCGGGAACTATTGAAGGGCTACATGATTAAATCACAAGATTCATGGTGCTTTAATTCGAGTCTGAGGCTTTAATCCAAAATGCTGCTTCCAGTTTTCTTTTTCCTGGGCTCCAGAAATATTGGCCCCAAGCATCTGGCTGAGTTAGGATTGACCCAATTTTGTGTTTGGAATCCTTCTCTTCCTGTAGGCAGGAGCCCTGGTTCACGTGTATACAGATGGCTCTGTGCTGCTGATCCATGGAGGCACTGAGATGGGCCAAGGTCTTCACACCAAGATGGTCCAGGTGAGCAGCCTGCACATGGGGGGGTGGGGTGTCCTCTCCGACATCATGGCATCCATGTGAGGAGGACGCTATGAGCAAGTGAGTGGCGGCACACCTTAGAAGCGGAAGCCGGCCTCAGCTGTGGTCGGTCCCAGCTCTGCTGCCCATTTTCGTGTGACCTCGGGCAAGTCTTCTCCCCTCTCAGACTCTGTGTCTTCCTCTGTGCAAAGTGGTTGGCCAGGTGACCACTTCCGTTACCCACATTCTAGGGCCGTGGGGTTGTGTTGGTTTACAAGTTGCTCGGGAGCTTCTTGGGAGTAATCTGAAACTGGCCCCTGTACTCAGAGGGCAGAGGCAGACAGAAAAAAGAGGCCCAGGTTGGCAGGTCACAGTTTTAAGATGCAAAGGGAACTTACCTGAGAGGCTTGCCTTGGGTGGCAGCAAGACAAATGGATCCCTACCCCCGCCCACCATATCTTAAAAGTTTGTAGGGAGAGAGGCCTCAACTGGGTTTAGCCAAGGTACTGTGCAGGTGTTCTCAATCCCACGTCATCATCTCGAGGCTGTGTCATAGAAGCAGCCCCTGGGAGCCAGAAAGGCAAGCAGAACCCACATTCCAAGGACAGGGGAAGTGGTGAGGAGCCTCTGATCCTTTGAGTCAGGCTCATGGGTCAACTGGTGGTCACATTTAAAACAAATAAAAGGTTATTTATTTATTTCGAGAGAGATAGAGCATGAGCAGGGGAGGGACTAAGAGAGAGGGAGAGAGAGTTCTGCACTGTCAGTGTGCAGAGCCTGACTTGGGGCTTGAACTCATGAACTGTGAGATCATGACCTGTGCTGAAACCAGGAGTCAGACGCTTAACCAACTGAGCCCCGGGGAGCCCCCTGGTTGGTCACATATTTTTGGTGACCTTCCCTAACACTGTGTAAGAGGCTGTGTTGTGTGTATAAAGGCTTCCCCTACACAGAGGAGCTAGGACATTGGAACTGGAGTAGAGTTGGAACACCTGCTTAGCTCATGGACTGGCCAGAGTAGATTTTTCAAAAAGCCAAGGTTAGCTTTAGAAAGCACTGCTAGTCACCATTAGGTTTATGATTTTTTTTTTTTTTGCAGCAAAATCACTCCATAAAGTTTTGCTTCCAATTGAGACAGATATAAGAACATCCCAGTCTCAATAGGCTTATAGCTTATAAAATTATTTTATTGCTGGTAATGGTGAACCTGAAACTGTCTTGGGGAGAAGGCAACCAAGCCCCATGCCAAGCCTTCCCTGAGAAAGTGATGTTGTCTCTTTTCTCAGGTGGCCAGCAGAGCACTGAAAATCCCCACCTCTAAGATTTACATCAGCGAGACAAGCACGAACACCGTGCCTAACACCTCTCCCACAGCTGCCTCCATCAGCACTGACCTCAACGGACAGGCCGTCTATGTAAGGAGCCTGGGGAGCCAGCAGAGCTGAGGGCCAGTCAAGTGCTTTGGGCCCACAGAGCTACCTGGGGTGGAAGCTGGAATGGTCCTTATAGGCTCTTTGGCTGTGGCCATGCCTTTGGCTGTCTTATCCAAGAGAATGCTGTTCCTCCCAATACCAAGTTGAAAGAGAGGCCTAAAAGCCACAATCACTTCTGTCAAAGTCAAGAAGGATGAGTATATGATGGGGAGGAGACTTGGAGAGTCCCAGGGGGCGTTCTGGAAAGACATACTCCCCAGTATTAGAACTGGCCACAAGACCATGGACTGAAATTGGAATTTGATTTTGCAGCTGGCCGGGTCCCACCAACTTACTTCTCTTTCCACATAGGGGTTGTAATTAACAGAGGAGTTTGATGGGAGAAGTCAGTTCCTTTGGGTTCCCTCAAATATTTCATCTTCTGTAGCCTAAGAACTGGTGTTCTCCCAGCAAGGGCCAATGCCAGTTCCTGTGGCAGGGTCCTGGAGTGGAAGCCACCCAGTCATTCTTAAGAGGGTGCAAGACTCTTTGAGTGGCACCTTGGGCACAGCATTACTTGGAGGTAGCCTTGCTGAGGCCCTTGGGATTTTGCCTGGGCCAGGAAATACGGAAGACTGATATGTCTGGTGTGTGGGCATGTGTTCTTAGGAAGCTTGTCAGACCATTCTGAAAAGGCTGGAACCCTTCAAGAAAAAGAATCCCAGTGGCTCCTGGGAAGACTGGGTAAGTCTGAGCTGATCCAACGTGCTTTTGAAGAGGAGAGAAATTAAAGGCAGGTTCTCTGTCCCTGCCGCAGCAGGAATAGGTCACGATCTAGGCCCAGAGGCAGAGAAGCTGAGTGGTCCGTAGGGTTTCACAGCACAAGTAAATGCTCCACCTTGCTGGGCCCCTTTCTCCATGGTTTTCATAGTGGAGGGAAGGCACTGGAGGAAAACTTCTGAGCCAGGATCTTGACAACCCCATGGCGACTGGGGGTTTGGCTGCCCTGAGTCTGAGAAGGTAGGGCGACCGCTGAAGGTGCCTGACTCAGGCCTGGTTCCATACCCCGCTTGTCCTGAGGCTTGAGGAGTCTGGTTTTCCTCAAACCTGCTCTCTGAGGGCTGGTTCACAGCACTTCCCCTTCCTCAGCTCTGGAGTCTGGGTCCACTGAGGCTCCATCTGTGAAGGAGTGGGGAAAAAGACATTTCCCAAGAGTTTATATCCTTCCTGTGGTTTTACAAGTGGCAGGCAAGCCACTCTTCTCATCACAAGAATGAGCCCAGTTCTCTGGTTTCTGGTTTGGTGCCTGTGTGTCGGGAACCCTCAGAGGGAAGCGTTAAGGAAGTCTGTCTCTGGGGGCAGGCGGGGGGCTTCATCTCTTCCAACAAGCAGACATCTCAGTGGCAGCCCTGCTTTACCATCTCCCAGAGTAGAGTTGGGGTGGGAAAGTGAGCACAGTGGGAACATAGAAACTGAGCCCACACCTGACCCACCTCAGATTGTACTAGTCTCCCTCCATAGACTCAAAGAAAATAAGCTATTTTTCTCAGACCCACTCACCTTACTGTGCCGCACGTGACCTCTACTTCCCTTCCTACACTCACAGATACCGCACACATAAATACCCCATGAATGTAGGTTGACTTTGGTAGTTTGGATTTTTAGCATGGAGACCCAGAGAGGCAAACTTGAGCTGGCCGTTGAGGGGAGAAAATTATTGGGACAAGTACAATGCAGGAACCACACGAATGGAGGTGCAGAGGTGTGGGGACAAGGAAGGACTAAAATACATCAGTATGGCTGGCATGGCGATGACGCGTGGGCAACATAAAGCCAGAGAGAGGATTGGGGTCCTTAATGTGAATCATTTGCTCTATGGACAGTGGGGAGTCAGCCAAAGTTGTAGAGTAGGGGAGTGATGTAGGCAGTATGGTATGTTAAGATGCTCACTGTGATTGGGTTGGGCTACCTGGCAGCGTGGGGAGGCTACGTGATGGGGGAAGACCAGTTAAGAGGCTACTGTAGCCCCCCAGGCTTCCAATGGCGGGGACCTAGTGCAGGTGAGAGCACAGTGTGGTCACCCAGTGCAGTGAGAATGTGAGGCAGGGTGTGGAAGCGAGGACCACCGGTACAAATAGTTGGTCAGCTTCCGGAGGAGGAGGGGAAGCTCATGAAATCTTAGTGCTGGGTCAGGGATTCTGGCACCCATGCTAAGCCCTTCCTGTTGTCTCTTTCCTCTCCTCAGGTCACAGCTGCCTACCTGGACGCAGTGAGCTTGTCTGCTACCGGGTTTTATAAGTAAGGACAATGCTGCTGTCACCCACCTCACAAACTGTGGTCATCCTAGCCTCTGAAGTCCCTTCCCGCACCAAATGCTGTCAGCCTTTGGTCAGGAGAGAGCAGTCCCACCGAGACGCTTCAGTGGACTTGTGTCAATTTCAATTGAAAGATGCTCTGAAATACCTGGCATTGCCAACCTATGTGCCAACGAGGCAAAAGCATGAGCTGCCATTAAGAGAAGACCTGTGTTCTAGTTCTGGTCTTAAAGTGTACCATTCCATTTGGAGAAATGAGGGATTCTCTCTGAGCCCTTTTCCTCATTTACGACGTGGTGGGACCATCCTCCCTCGGCATTCCCCTAGACCCAGGGCTGTCTGCTGTGTGGCGTTACCCTTGTGTGTTAGTTACTCTGCTGTGTGCGTTGGCTTTCTTTACGGAGGCTTTCCTGGGACAGAAAGAGAGGAAGATTTAGAACACGTGGTCTCGTTCCAAAGCGCAGAGTTCAGGGGAACTTGACGTGGGACTTGGAAAAGAGCACACGCCTTCTGCTACTTTGAACTCCAGTAGCAGTACGAAGAGCTAGAGACCCCGCCCAGTTGATGTAAAGGCTGGAAGAAGATGCGATCCAATTTGCTATCTCCCATAATGTTCTAGTTTTCTCTGGAGAATTTAATTAGGACCTTTTCTTTCACAGATCAGTGGGTTTGGAAAAATAGTTCAGTATGCATTTTAGGCAAGGTCACGTTTTGCCAGTGCTCCCTGGGTTATGTGACATTTGACCTGCACAGGCAGAGATTAGAGCAGATGTTCTTGACGTTCTCATTCCGTTGTCAGAGTTGGTAAGACTGGGTAGGATACAGGAACACCCAGGTGAAGATGATGACCTCAGAGGTCAAAGGAGGTGGTGGGTTCTCCTGGGAGAAGCCTTTTCCCTCAGCTCCGAGTTGGTTTTGTTTTCATGCAGATTCCAATCCCCTCAGCTCACGTTATTTCTGTGTCATGCGTAGAAAAACAGAGGGGCAGAGTACTGTGAACTCCAGGTGGGAGAATATGCACGCACACACGTGTGGCTCGTGTGAACTTGGAATTGTATAAGATACTCAGGATCAAAGAAGAATAACGTAGAAGAGAGCATCTGCTTTTATGAATAGCACTTTCCCCGAATCATTTGTTGACAGCGAGAAGGGGCCAGTAGCCGAGGAGAAATGCAGGCAAGGGGTTAAAGGTACACCCAGGCTGACATGAGATGCTGACCTTAACTCTCCCCTGGAGAAAGGTGAGCAGCCCAGGAGGTGGCACGGGCAGGGGCTTTGGTTCTGAGAGCTTGAACTCTAATCCAACAGTTCCTTTGGGTGTGGTTTTCGTGTCCTTCGTGAGCTTGGGCAAATGTGCCACCTGCTTCTACCACATAGAGGAGGGCACACGGATACTATACACCCCTGGGCTGTACAGAAGGCGTCACATAAGGGCCATTGGCAGATCCTAGCAGACATGAGGCAAGAAACTCTGGAATACCTGGGTTTCATTAACAGGTCCAAAATATTAAAAACACGTGGACTCTTTTGAAGGGCAGCTGAATGAAAAAATAAAACCTGTGGAGTCTTAGGATTTTGTGGGACAAACTGTGTGTGTGTGTGTGTGTGTGTGTGTGTGTGTGTAGGTGGGGGGGGCATGTTAATCTTAATACATATGCAGTGTTTTCTGTTGTCTCCTCCAGAACACCCAGCCTTGGCTACAGCTTTGAGACGAACTCTGGGAATCCCTTCCACTACTTCAGCTATGGGGTGGCTTGCTCTGAAGTGGAAATCGACTGCTTAACAGGGGATCATAAAGTAAGAAGTTTGCAAAATCTTAGTACTAAGTTAGGGGAAAGAGAAGAGAAACAAGTGAGTTGCAAACATCAAGAACCAATAGAGACACACTTTCTGGCTGGGAGAATAATGTGTGATGTCACAGCCTGGCAAACTTCCGACGAAGGACCAGAGAGTAAATATTTGAGGCTTTCTGGGCCACAAAGACTCTGCCTCAACTACTCAATTCCATCACTGTAGCACAAGATCAGCCATAGATGTATGCAAACAAATGGGCATGGCTGTGTTCCAGTATGATGTGATTTGTGCACACTGAATGTGAATTTCTCCTAGTTTTCACATGTCGCGACATATTCTTATTTTTGTCAGTCATCTAAAACCGTAAACACCATTGGGGCACCTGGGTGGCTCAGTCGGTTAATGTCCGGCTTGGGCTCAGGTCATGATGTCACGGTTGATGGATTTGGACCCCACATTTGGCTCTGTGCTAATAGCTCAGAGCCTGGAGCCTGCTTCAGACTCTGTGTCTCCCACTCTCTCTATCCCTGCCCTGCTCGTACTCTGTCTCTCTCTCTCTCACAAATAAAACATTCCAAAAATTGTAAGAAAACGTAAACACCATAATTAGCTCACAGGGCCTACAAAAACAGGGCACAGACTGGAATCAGCCTGTGGAATGCAGTTTGTTGTCCCCTTCCTTACACTATCTGTCCAGACTCAGGTTCCAAGTCCCAGGAGCCTGGGAACCAGCCTTCCTGCTCATGGGTGTGTGTGTGTGTGTCCACAGTTCCTTCTGATCTCCTGAAGAGTGTGGCCACTCCCTTCCCCTGCCTAGTGGTCACAGACTCAAACCTTGGCATTCACGATACCAGTGCAGACTGACAGGGATAGGAGCACTCTGCCTGAGCATGCCCGGGGCACGCTGCTTCTGAAAGTCCTATCTGGGTTGACACAATAATTTAAGGGTCACTGAGCCCCATCTATCATTCCGCACATTCCTTTCTTCTCACACGGATTGTATTTTGCCATCCACTTTAGAACCTCCGCACAGATATTGTCATGGATGTCGGCTCCAGTCTGAACCCTGCCATTGATATTGGACAGGTAAGGCACATGGGTGACCAGGGTGGTCATGGACTTGGCCAACCTTCAGTGCTAATGCCTTCGCTCTGCCTACACCACTGCCTGGCGAAGGCCCAGATAGCTGATCCCAGGTCGGGCAGGAGCCAGCTGGGCTGTCTGCAGAGGGCTGTTTTCAGCTTCTTTCCACACCCACTCCCCGTGGGGCTTGGCGCCTATTGTGGGAAGCGGTATCCGTCCTTGGGGAGGGGTAGGCAGAGTGGCCACGGTCTCTGTCTGGCCTGCAGGTAGAAGGGGCGTTTGTCCAGGGCCTTGGCCTGTTCACCCTGGAGGAGCTGCACTACTCCCCGGAGGGGAGCCTGCACACCCGTGGCCCCAGCACCTACAAGATCCCTGCGTTTGGCAGTATCCCCAGTGAGTTCAGGGTGTCGCTGCTTCGTGACTGTCCCAACAAGAAGGCCATCTATGCGTCCAAGGTACTGTTGCCCTGGGTCTGCACTGTAGGAGGACATGGGGTAAGACCCACCTACCGCGTGGGTCTGCAGGGGGCTTGTCTGGAAGAGACCAGGGTGCTTGACACGAGTTTTGGCAAGGATGGTGGAGCGATGGTCAGTCCCTGCCTGGGAAAAAGAAAACTGGGATGACACCAGCTCTGTGTGGTCAAAGCCAGCTCCTTTGGGCGCACTCGGAGAAATGCCTTTAATCCAGTCCTGTAGGTCAAGTCCTGACTGACATCTATGTCTCAGGTGTGCATCTTGAGCTTGGTCCTAAAGAGGACCCCACAGGTACACACCCCTCCCTGTTATCCCTTAAAAATAGCACATTCACTGCAGATGGGGCAATACTTCTGTGCAAACTCTTGTGCCTCCTTCAGTGGCTGGCACCTGACTTGAAACTCGATCTGCATGCCTCAAGGATTAGAATCATCCCTTATTTCCTCCCGGTCCCCAGTAATTATGAAAAATGGTTGAAAATCCCATAAGCTGATTGATACAGTCCTAATCAAAGAAGGAAAACATGTAATCACTTGTAACCAGTGAAACATACCCATTTGTTCCTTTCATGTTTTACTTCACCGTGGTTGGGTCTGGGACACTTTGTGATCTTGCCATCGACTCTCACGCTTTAGCATGCCTTGGGATCACTGCAGGCTCATGAAAAAAATACATTTTGGTGAGACCTGTCCCTAGAAATTTGATTCAGGAGGGCTGGAGTAGGACCCTGCAACATGCATTTTTAATAAGCATCTCTAGTGCTTTTGATACATGGAATTTCTGGTCAGTGCTTTGGGGGAACAAAACCAACTCTGCTAGAAAATGTTCAATTCCTATTGGTCGTGATGCCTAGATTCCAGACGACGCTGTAAGTATAATTAGGGTGCCTACAAGTATAATTAAGGTGCCTGTAAATGTGGGTGTCAGAGTTGCAGGTAGAGGATTCCCCCAGCCTTATAACTGCGAGGAAAGGGTCCAAATTCATGTCAGACACTTTGTCCATAAAATATAATTATTTAAAACAGCTTTGAATGGTACATTTTTTTGCATGGTGTCATCAGAGAAAAGTGACACAGTAAGAGTTGAGAATGCCATCGAGGTTGAGTCATTTACCAGATTGATTGTTCTCAGCCCTGAAGAATTATGAGCAGCCTTCCTGTCTTGCTGGCCGTGGCCCGCTGGGGCTGGCTGGGGTTCCTGGCATCTCCAGCCCTCCTGGCGCAGAGGCTGGGGTCCTGTTGCCTGACTCCCTGTCCTGCGCTCTGTCCGCCCAGGCTGTCGGAGAACCGCCCCTCTTCCTGGCAGCCTCCATCTTCTTTGCCATCAAGGATGCCATCCATGCAGCTCGAGCTGGGAACCCGGATTGTAAGACGAAGAAGCTTTTCCAGCTAAACAGCCCCGCCACCCCGGAGAAGATCCGCAACGCCTGCGTGGACCAGTTCACCAGGCTGGTATGAGGCCCCTCGAGCACCCACTCCGTTGGGGGGAGGCCGGGCAGAGGCAGCCCATGCAGAGAGGAGAGCGGGATGCCAGGCTCTCTGTCCACTGGGCAGCCTTGGGTCCTCGCTGCCTTCCTTGTGCTGTTGAGGCACCCCCTCGAACTTGCTGGAAAAGAGCAAGAAATGAAGTTTGTAGCTGGGTTTCCTTAGAGGAAAGAGGGCTCTTTGGTGCACAGCTGTCAACCACAGATTTAATTTTTCCCTTGAAGATGAGGGTGATGGGTAACCGTCCAGAAGAGCCTAGTCTTTATCGTCCATCACTAGCACCTTGGGGACCCTTCTTTGCGAAAGCCACCGTGTGAGTGCTGTGGAGACGGAGACGAAAAGCGGAGTTAAGGAATTGATTAGATGCACCACGTTCGTTCTGCGATGACTACATGCCATACCGATGCTGGCACACACGGATGCCCACAGAGACTTTGTGGTCTTTTAGGAAACCAGCTAATTGTATTTTGCGGTAGCTGGTTACAACCTTAGTGTACGTAGCAGCATGTAGGAGGAATTCTATGGTCTTTGGACCATGGGAAGCGCTTCCATGATACTTGTAGTGCACAATGCCTGGCCACAGAGGACCATGCAGGGACAGGTTCTTCCCCTGTTGCCTCTGAGTTGTGCTGAAGTGGGCTCTGCCCACACAGGACCCTCCAACTGCCTTTGCAACAGCAGCCTCTGTTGAGTTAGCAGAGCCAGATTCTTCCTGATAACCCAAGTTGGATTTCCTCCTGGGTATTTGTGGAAGATTTGTTGGGCCTTTTTGGTTTAGAGGTGAAATGGGTACTCGTGGACCAAAAGGGTTCCAGGCATGGGAGGTTGCGGGAGAGTCTTGAAAGCAGGCCAATCTGCCTTTTCAGGCTCAGCACCAAGGGTGAGGGAGACCGAGGGGTCCCCAGGTAGGCCACTGTCATCTGCCAATAGCTTTAGCTGTGGGGTAAGACCAGCAGACCATGTGTCGAGTTTCCAGGCAGTGAGGATGCCCACAACTCTGCAGCAACCTTCCCACAGCCCAGAACCTTCTCACCATGGCCACATGCTGACAGTTTCCCAAACCCCTTCCCCGGGAGATGAGGTGCTGCCTGGCTCCCGATAAGCTTACCCAGGTGGCCAAGTTAGCTCCTTGAAAAGAACTCATTGATTTAATGAAGCCCTCCAGGTCCTCAGACCTAAAGCTCTGTTATAACACACCAGTGAGTTAAATCCCTGCAGCAGGTTTGCATGAGCAACTGATTCTATGACCCAATCATGATTTCAGGGACTGTGTGTAGCACATGTGAAGGGACTACTTCCATATTTGGTCATTCCTGTGGCTTCGGGGCCTACTAGAGTGCCTCCCACATGGGAAGTGCTTGGCGCAACTAAAGGAATGACTAGGCAGTTAGGGGGCCCTGCCCTGTGGGCACTCCCAACAGCTGAGACTGCAGAGGGATGGCTGGCCTTGGAATGGTGGCCGGCAGTGGTGGGAGGTGGCATCGGCACCGGAGTGGGCAATGTGTCCTGTGGTATGGGAAGACCCTGGCGATGAGTTTTGTATCATTCTTTCCTAGTGTGTCACTGGCACTTCAGAAACCTGTAAGCCCTGGTCTGTGAGGGTCTGACGACAAAGCCCCCAGCAGAGGCTGTTTATGCTGTGCGAGAGTTTCCATGGAGCATGTGACATGCCTGCAGAACATGATCTATACATGTCATGGGGTGGCGGTGCTGTGAGTCATCAGGATGATGTTTGGAAGCACACGGAATGCATTAGAAGATTTTGTTTTGTTTTCGCTGAAGATTTTGATCAAAAATATGGTTTGCAAACATAATGATAAGCAAATTCAGAACTCTGAGGCTACGTGGCTAATATGCAATGGGAATCTTTGTATGTCTGCTTTAATCATGTATGTCTAATAGGTGTACGTGCTGTGTCCCAGCTCACAGGCCAGGCTGTATAGCCTCAGGTGCTGACAGTGTCTGTCCTTCAAAGAAGGTGCCCCCCCCCCCAGCCTCCGGAAGCTTCCATCCTAAACCAGAAAGTCTTCCCTTCAAACCAATGAACATCACATTATAACCGCTGACCCATAGTCAACTTTGCAATGGGACAGTGGGGTGAGATTCAAATCCCTAGCCACCTTTGATCATTGAAGAGAATAGACACTGAAACGAATTCAAGGTTAATCTAACCTTGTTCAGCGGCAGCAAGGAAATTATTCTATACCATCCAAAGCCGACCAACACATTTACTGAGCACCTACAATGTGCTAGGTTTCTTTCTCTTCCCCTTTGTACAGTAAAAGAAATCAGGTTTAAAATGTTTCACTTGAGGGGCTCCTGGGTGGCTCAGTTGGTTAAACGTCTGATTCTTGATTTCGGCTCAGGTCATGATGTCACGGTTCGTCAGATCGAACCCCGCGCCGGGCTCTGTGCTGACAGTGCACAGAGCCTGATTGGGATATTCTCCCTCTCTCTCTCCCTCTGTCTCTGCCTCTCCCATGTGCGTGTTCTCTCTGTCTCTCGAAACCAATAAACTTTATAAAAAATTAAAAATCTTCATTCGTTGCCAGAGTAATTTCCATTTAGAAATCATGCTACCAAAATCAAGATCAACCCGAAGAATCACAGTCAAGAAGCCTGGGTTCTCATCCCAGCGGCGTCTCTATCTGTGTGACCTCAGTCTGTCACTTCTCTTTTCTGTGCTTTTCCTTACTCTAGAAGGAAAGAACTGGACTGGACTAATCTCTAAGGCCTTCCCTGGCTCTGAAAGTCTATAAATATACGACCCGAAAACTCCAGTTACATAAGGGATCTGCAGCTATCAGAGACATGGCTCCCTTACTGTGATGTGACATCTGGGCTTATTGAACTCTGCTTCGATTCTCCCAAGTTCTAGAACTTGGTAAAGAGCACAGGAGAGGAGCAAGCATCCCTCTAGCTGTTCCCACAGGTGATTTCGTCGCTGTATGGTGCTGGGTGAACGATGTGACATCATCCTGCGCCTTCACTGCTCCAAACACCCAACCTTGTCCCAGATGGGGCCATGGCTCTGGCCATGGAGGGAGAAGAGGGGAAACCATACAGTTGAGCCCAGCGCTTGATGCCACTAAGAAATGAAACGGTCGACTGGTTGGCATGTGAGAAATGCTTATTAACCATCATGATCTCACCAAATGCGAATATCTGCCATATCTTAGCGAGTCTTCATTTCTAGAGAATGCAGGCACACAAAACACTCACACACGTGCCCACACTCTACACACACACACTTTCTTACAAAATTCCTTTCCTCAGAATAGTCTAGATATGCCAGCCATGTTATAGCACAGTTAAAAGTGAGGAACATTTTATTTTGTTTTATTTTATTTTATTTTATTTTATTTTATTTTATTTTATTTTATTTTATATGTAATTTCTTGTCAAATTGGTCCATACAACAATCAGTACTCATCCCAACAGGTACCCTCCTCAATGCCCATCACCCATTTTCCCCTCACCCCACCCCCCCCCCATCAACCCTCAGTTTGTTCTCAGTATTTAAGAGTCCCTTATAGTTTGCCTCCTTCCCATTCTGTTACTCCCCCCCCCCATTCTCCTCCCCCCGGTCTTCTGTGGAGTTTCTCAGGATCCACATATGAGTGAAAACATATGGTATCTGTCTTTCTTTCCTGACTTATTTCACTCAGCATAACACTCTCCGGTTCCATCCACATTGCTACGAATGGCCAGATTTCATTCCTTAAAAGTGAAGAACAGGGGCGCCTGGGTGGCGCAGTCGGTTAAGTGTCCGACTTCAGCCAGGTCACGATCTCGCGGTCCGTGAGTTCGAGCCCCGCGTCGGGCTCTGGGCTAATGGCTCGGAGCCTGGAGCCTGTTTCCAATTCTGTGTCTCCCTCTCTCTCTGCCCCTCCCCCGTTCATGCTCTGTCTCTCTCTGTCCAGAAATAAATAAACGTTGAAAAAAAATTTTTTTTTCTAAAAAAAAAAGTGAGGAACAGTTTAAGTTGAACTACTAGTTCCATGGAGATCCATGCAGGTCCGTTTCATTGACTATCTGGAATGTTCTAGAACATTTGGACAGTAGCCCAAGATGGAGATGTGTCAGCTGTTAATAGCCAGGCCGTAAGCACTGGATAATGACTGTGAATTCTCTCCTGAGCTTAGCAACAGAGGCAAGGCAGGGTGGTTAAGAAAATCAAGCGAGCGCTCTGTGCGCTGTACATCACTGTTATGCCGAGGTGGTGTTCTCAGACACCTGGCCTTGCCCTGCTGTCCTAACCTGTAAACCTGGAGTCTGTGAGGCAGGGTGCCTAGTGTTCCTGCCAACAGCGCCTGCAGTATCGCACCGCGACCTGCAGAGGGCGGAAGACGACCGGACACGAGACCAAAGCCTCCAGGGGCACCACCTCTGGGATCAGTTACCAGGGAACTGACTGAGCATCTCGGAGTGGACCGAGTGTCTTCAAAGGCCCCTCCAGGAGTTGGACCTAAAGCCGACTTAGGGCTTCAGAATGGCAAAATCTCCGCCCAGGATCCCGTGGCAGTGAGCTTTTGATGCGGGGCTAGTATGGGGAAGGGAAAGGCAAGTCTTCTTTCCTGAGCATCTGCAACTTGCCAGATGCCACATTTCGTGCTTTACCTGCAGGGTTTCCTTGAACCTTCCCAGGGGCCTTAAGAAAGTGTTCACTGAATCTCTGAAGGAGAAGCCCTACCCGCAACTCCACAGAGGACTTTCCAGTCGGGGGTGTTTACTGCTGGGGAAACACCACAGGCGGTGCCCTCGGCGAGCCTGCTGTAGACCGGGAGTCGTTGAGCCTGACTTCGCGGACTTGGGCTCAGCAGGCTGGCAGAGGCTGCCAGAGGCCCCTGGATGCTATCTCTTCCCCCGGAGGCGGTGTTGGTTGTAACGCTGGCGTGGCCAAGCTGCTGAACTGTTGCCCAAAGGCAGCTGAGGAACGTGGCCCTACTCCAGAGCTGGGGTGGCTGGAGGGCCAGCATGGGGACGACGGGATGCATGGAGATCACAGGAGGAACCCCAGGCAAAGGCTGGGAACAGAAAGGGGCCTAGCCTATCGGTTTAGGACTGGGAACATCCCTGAGCCTTGGTTATTTTTATCTCTAGCCGAGGGGGAGCCTGGAAACCATTTGCTGCCTATTTTAGGTCCTGGGATAAGGCTATTTGGAACATGTAGCTTCCTGGACCTGCTGAAGCTTGACATCACCCTGCGGCCCCTGGGACCGGGGGCCTGCCCTTTCGTTTTGTCTCTATCCTGAATTGGAAGAGTATGCGTTCCCAAGGCAGGAGACAGATCTTGTGACAATCTTGTCACCTGCAACACAGCAGCCCATGGGTGGAAGGGGAAATATGAGGCTTTGCCCTTGAACTGGCCCAGCCCTGGTCTTGCACCATTCCCCCAGACCAACTCAGCGCTCTAGAGTGTGTGTACCATCAAGGTCAAGCTCTTTGCTTCAGACCTGAGAAACCTAAGCCCAGAGAGGGTAATTGACTTGTTTGGGGTCCCACAGCCCTTCAGCGTGAGACACGGGCTTACGACAACGGTGCCAGATTCCTGGTCCAGACTCTCTAAATCACACCTCTGCTCATCAAGTGGGCCTTCTCTTATGCAAATGGGTCAGATTTCTGGGGGGTCAGATAGAAATCCAGTTATGCTGGTTGGGAAGAAGATATGGAAGGCTTGGGGCCCAAGACAAACACTGTGGCAAGGGGGGCAGGAGGCTAAAATGGGATTCTTTCTTAAGCCCCACGGATTGGAATAAAACAGTAAGTGGAAAACATCCCCCTCATTCCAGAGTGAGATGCTCAGTCACCTACCCAAGACTTGTAGAGGGGGTGGCTGGAAATGGAGTCATTTAGCTCATCCCCTACCTGCAGGAAACAAAGGGTTGAAATGGAATTTGAGAGATTGGAGAAAGAGGATTTCTCTGAAGATAGCAAGCTGTACATCCTCCCTGCCAAAGAGGAGAGAGAGGGGTGGGGTGGGAGGGGGAGAGAGAGAGAGTGTGTGTATTATAGGGGGAAGGTCTCCCCAACCAGGCCATTGGAGGGGGAGTTTCCAGTGGACCACTCAAGGACCCAAACCGTGACCTTTGCTTGAGAAGCTGTGGTTGGATGAGCCAGAAGCAGCAGGAAGGGAGTGTGAGCGAGCCACGCGTTCTCCAGTGTCCAGGCAAGGGTACCAGTGTGACCACAGGGGAAGTCGAAGGTTACTCTGCATCTTGTTTACACTTGGCTTTTCCATCCCTAAAAATTTTTTTTTACATTTAATTTTTTTTTAAATTTTTTTTTTCAACGTTTATTTATTTTTTGGGACAGAGAGAGAAACAGAGCATGAACGGGGGAGGGGCAGAGAGAGAGGGAGACACAGAATTGGAAACAGGCTCCAGGCAATGAGCCATCAGCCCAGAGCCTGACGCGGGGCTCGAACTCACGGACCACGAGATCATGACCCTGCTGAAGTCGGCCGCTTAACCGACTGAGCCACCCAGGCGCCCCTACATTTAATTTTTGAGAGAGAGAGAGAACAAGAAAAAGTGAGAGAGAGGGAGAGAGAGAGCCCGAGTAGGGTTGGGGCAGAGAAAGAGAGAGACACACAGAATCGGAAGCAGGTTCCAGGCTCTGAGCTGTCAGCACAGAGACTGGTGCGGGGTTCAAACTCACGGACTATGAGATCATGATCCGAGCTGACGTGGGACGCTTAACGGACTGAGCCACCCAATAGTTTCTCAACTTTTATTTTTTATTTTTTTTATTTTTTAATAATTTGAAATCCTTTTTTATTATTTATTTTTTAATAAGAAATTGATTGTCAAATTGGTTTCCATACAACAATCAGTGCTCATCCCAACAGGTGCCCTCCTCAATGCCCATCACCCACTTTCCTCTCCCTCCCACCCCCCATCAACCCTCAGTTTAGCCTCAGTTTTTAAGAGTCTTATGGTTTGCCTCCCTCCCTCTCTGTAACTTTTCTTTTTCCTTTCCCTCCCCCATGGTCTTCTGTTAAGTTTCTCAGGATCCACATAAGAGTGGAAACCTATGGTATCTTTCTCTGTATGACTTATTTCACTTAGCATAACACTGTCCAGTTCCATCCATGTTGCTACAAAAGGCCATATTTCATTCTTTCTCATTGCCAGGTAGTACTCCATTGTGTATATAAACCACAATTTCTGTATCCATTCATCAGTTGATGGACATTTAGGCTCTTTCCACAATTTGGCTATTGTTGAGAGTGCTGCTATAAACATTAGGGTACAAGTGCTCCTATGCATCAGCACTCCTGTATCCCTGGGGTAAATTCCTAGCAGTGCTATTGCTGGGTCATAGGGTAGGTCTATTTTTAATTTTGGGGGGAAGCTCCACACTGTTTTCCAGAGAGGCTGCAGCAGTTTGCGTTCCCAACAGTGCAAGAGGGGTCTCGTTTCTCCACATCCTCGCCAGCATCTATGGTCTCCTGATTTGTTCATTTTAGCCACTCTGACTGGCATGAGGTTATCTCAGTGTGGTTTTGATTTGTATTTCCCTGATGAGGAGTGATGTTGAGCATCTGTAATGTGCCTGTTGGCCACATGGATGTCTTCTTTAGAGAAGCGTCTATTCATGCCTTCTGCCCATTTCTTCATTGGATTATTTGTTTTCTTGGGTGTGGAGTTTGGTGAGTTCTTTATAGATTTTGGATACTAGCCCTTTGTCCGATACGTCGTTTGCAAATATCTTTTCCCATTCTGTCAGTTGCCTTTTTGTTTTGTTGATTGTTTCCTTTGCAGTGCAGAAGATTTTTATCTTCATGAGGTCCCAATAGTTCATTTTTGCTTTTACTTCCCTTGCCTTTGGAGATGTGTCAAGTAAGAAATTGCTGCAGCTGAGGTCAGAGAGGTTTTTTCTTGCTTTCAATTCTAGTGTTTTGATGGTTTCCTGTCTCACATTCAGGTCCTTTATGCATTTTGAGTTTGTTTTTGTGAATGGTGTAAGAAAGTCATCTAATTTCATTCTTCTGCATGTTGGTGTCTAGTTCTCCCAGCACCATTTGTTAAAGAGAGTGTCTTTTTTTCCATTAGATATTCTTTCCTGCTTTGTCAAAGATTAGTTGGCCATACTTTCATGGGTCCAATTCTGGAGTCTCTCTTCTATTCCATTGGTCTATGTGTCTGTTTTTGTGCCAATACCATACTGTCTTGAGGATTAGAGCTTTGTGGTAGAGGCTAAAGTCTGGGATTGTGATGCCTTCTGCTTTGGTCTTCTTCAATATTACTTTGGCTATTTGGGGTCTTTTGTGGTTCCATAGAAATTTTAGGATCGCTTGTTCCAGCTTCGAGAAGAATGCAGGTGCAATTTTGATTGGGATTGCATTGAATGTGTAGATTGTGTTGGGTAGTATTGACAGTTTAACAATATTCTTCCAATACATGAGCACGGAATGTTTTTCCATTTCTTTATATCTTCTTTAATTTCTTCACAAGCTTTCTATAGTTTTCAGCATACAGATCTTTTATATCTTTGGTTAGGTTTATTCCTAGGTATTTTATGCTTCTTGGTGCAACTGTGAATGGGATCAGTTTCTTTATGTGTCTTTCTGTTGTTTCATCATTAGTGTAGAAGAATGCAACTGATTTCTGTACATTAATTTTGTATCCTGTGACTTTGCTGAATTCATGTATCAGTTCTAGCAGTCTTTTGGTGGAGTCTTTTGGGTTTTCCAGTTTTTCATCTGTTAAATGTTAGCTATTCTAGTGGTGGATGGATATGATTTTACAACACACTCATGCACATGTACTGTACATTGCATCTGGATATACACATAGAAAATATACAAATATGAATGGGGAGGATGGACACCGACCTCAGGACACTGACTACCTCCAGGCTGAGAGGAAAGCCTGAGGGTAGAAGATACAACAGAAGGCTTTGCGATACTCACAACATTAATTTTTAAACACGGCAAAGAAACATTTTTAGAACTGGGTGGGAAGTGTATGTGTGTCTTTGATTTTTCTCCGTGATACTTAGGTTTGATTTATACTATAATTAATTTTTTTCATTTAAGGAAAAAAGCTCTTAAAAGAAAAACGACACCCTTCATACGGAAGCAAACAAAGTCACAGTGTATCTGGTTATAAAATACACCACTTGAAACTTGGCTAATAGATCAGACATTCCCCTCCTGGGTATAACTGTGTGAATATATAGTAATTTTTTAAGAAACTGTAGTACAGAATAAATAATAGGACTGGAAGCAAATATTAAAGGTGGACATCTTCATAATACATGTATATATTGCAAGGAGGGTAATTCCTCATGCTTGGTGATACCTCTCGAGTGTCCATTTAGAAAAAGACTGGGAGATCATGACCTGAGCCGAAGTCGGGTGAGCGACCCAGCCGCTCAGGTAATTGTGACAGTTTTAACTTGCCCTCTGTCTTTAGCAAAGGAAACATTTATTTACTATTCATACGCTGTCAGCACACAGAGAAGAACCTTGAATGCATCCACTGGGATCTTTGTCTCCCACCACGCCGTCATCACTGAGTGCCGCCCTTTCCCCTGCTTGGAACAGTCATGGTGGTGTTATTCCTGAAGAGTCCGATATTTACTTGTACTCATGTTTAGCTTTGGTTTTCTCATCCCGGCTTTCATAACCCACTCCTTCCTTCTGTGTTCACTTTCCTTCTTTCAGAAACACATCCTATAGCAGTTTTTTCAGACATTATAAATGGTCAACTCAGTCTTTTGTAAAAATGTCTTTATTTTTTCCTTCCTTCTCAAATAATGCTTTCGCTGGGCACTGCATTGCAGGTGGCAGTGGTGTCTCCCAATCCTTGGACCATGTTTTTTTGATGTCAACCTAAGGGTCATTCCTTGGCAGGTAAAATACCTCTGTCACTAACTGCTTTTATTCTTCTTTTATTTTTATTAGCTTTTTTGAATAATTCCTTTTTAAATTTTTTTTTATTTTTTAAAATTTACATCTAAATTAGGTATCATATCGTGCAACAATGATTTCAGGAGTAGATTCCTTAGTGCCCCTTACCCATTTAGCCCACCCCCCTCCCACAACCCCTCCAGCAACCCTCAGTTTGTTCTCCATATGTATGAGTCTATTCTGTTTTGTCCCCCTCCCTGTTTTATATTATTTTTGTTTCCCTTCCCTTATGTTTATCTGTTTTGTGTCTTAAAGTCCTCATATGAGTGAAGTCATATGATTTTTGTCTTTCTCTAATTTCACTTAGCATAATACCCTCCAGTTCCATTCATGTACTTGCAAATGGCAAGATTTCCTTCTTTTTGATTGCCAAGTAATACTCCATTGTACATATATACCACATTTTCTTTATCCATTCATCCATCTAGGGACATTTGGGCTCTTTCCATACTTTGGCTATTGTTAATAGTACTGCTATAAACATGGGGGTGCATGTGTCCCTTTGAAACAGCACACCTGTATCCCTTAGATAAATCCCTAGTAGTGCAAGTGATGGGTTCTAGGGTAGTTCTATTTTTAGTTCTTTGAGGAGCCTCCATACTGTTTTCCAGAGTGGCTGCACCAGTTTGCATTCCCACCAACAGTGCAAAAGAGATCCTCTTTCTCTGAATCCTCGCCAACATCTGTTGTTGCCTGAGTTGTTAATGTTAGCCATTCTGACAGGTGTGAGGTGGTATCTCATTGTGATTTTGATTTGTGTTTCCTGATGATTAGTGATGTGGAGTATGTTTTCATGTGTCGGTTGGCCATCTGGATGTCTTCTTTGGAGTAGTGTCTATTCATGTCTTTTGCCCATTTCTTCACTGGATTATTTGTTTTTTGGGTGTTGAGTTTGATAAATTCTTTATAGATTATGGATACTAACCCTTTATCTGATATGTCATTTGCAAGTATCTTCTCTCATTCTGTCAGTTGCCTTTTAGTTTTGCTGATTGTTTCCTTTGTTGTGCAGAAGGTATTTATTTTGATGAGGTCCCAGTAGCTCATTTTTGCTTTTGTTTCCCTTGCCTCCGGAGATGTGTTGAGTAAGAAGTTGCTGCGGCCCGGATCAAAGAGGTTTTTGCCTGCTTTCTCCTCGAGGATTGTGATGGCTTCCTGTCTTACTGAGGTCTTTCATCCATTTTGAGTTTGTCTTTGTGTATGGTGTATGGTCCAGGTTCATTCTTCTGCATGTCGCTGTCCAGTTTTCCCAGCACCACTTGCTGAAGAGACTGTCTTGATTCCTTTGGATATTCTTTCCTGCTTTGTCAAAGATTAGTTGGCCATACATTTGTGGGTCTGTGTCTGGGTCTCTATTCTGTTCCATTGATCTGAGTGTCTGTTCTTGTGCCAGTACCATATTGTCTTCATGATTACAGCTTTGTAGTATAGCTTGAAGTCCGGGATTGTGATGCCTCCTGCTTTGGTTTTCTTTTTCAAGATTGCTTTGGCTATTCGGGGTCTTTTCTGGTTCCATACAAATTTTAGGATTGCTTGTTCTAGATCTGTGAAAAATGCTGGTGTTATTTTAATAGTGATTGCATTGAATATGTAGATTGCTTTGAGTAGTATTGACATTTTAACTCTATTTGTTCTTCCTATCCAAGAGCATGGAATCTTTTTCCATTTTTTGTGTCTTCTTCAATTTCTTTCATAAGCTTTGTATAGTTTTCAGTGTATAGATTTTTCACCTCTTTGGTTAGATTTATTCCTAGGTATTTTATGCTTTTTGGTGCAATTGTAAATGGGATCGACTCCTTGATTTCTATTTCTGTTGCTTCATTGTTGGTGTATATGAATGCAACTGATTTCTGTGCATTGATTTTATATCCTGCAACTTTGCTGAATTCATGAATCAGTTCTAACAGTTTTTTTGGTGGAATCTTTTGGGTTTTCCATGTAGAGTATCATGTCATCTGCGAAGAGTGGAAGTTTGATCTCCTCCTGGCCGATATGGATGCATTTTATTTCTTTGTGTTGTCTGATTGCAGAAGCTAAGACTTCCAATACTGTGCTGAATAAAAATGGCGAGAGTGGACATCGCTGTCTTGTTCCTGACCTCAGGGCGAAAGCTCTCACTTTTCCCCATCAAGGATGATATTAGCGTTGGGTTGTTCATATATGGCTTTTTGATCTCGAGATATGCTCCTTCTATCCCTAGTTTCTTGAGGGTTTTTATTAAGAAAGGATGCTGTATTTTGTCAAATGCTTTCTCTGCATCTATTGAGAGGATCATCTAGTTCTTGTCTTTTCTTTTATTGATGTGATGAATCACATTGATTGTTTTGTGGATATTGAACTAGCCCTGCATCCCAGGTATGAATCCCGCTTGGTCATGGTGAATAATTTTTTTTAAGTATTGTTGGATCCGGTTGGCTAATACCTTGTTGAGGATTTTTGCATCCATGTTCACCAGGGAAATTGGTCTATAGTTCTCCTTTTCAGTGGGGTCTCTATCTGGTTTGGGAATCAAGGTAATGCTGACTTCATAGAAAGAGTTTGGAAGTTTTCCTTCCATTTCTATTTTTTGGAACAGTTTCAAGAGAATAGGTATTAACTCTTCTTAAATGTTTCGTAGCATTTCCCTGGAAAGCCATCAGGCCCTGCACTCTTATTTTTTGGTAGATTTTTGATTACTAATTCTATTTCCTTACTGGTTATGGATCTGTTCAAATATTCTATTTCTTCCTGTTTCAGTTTTGGTAGTGTATATGTTTCTAGGAATTTGTCCATTTCTTCCAGATTGCCCATTTTATTGGCATAAAATTTCTCATAATATTCTCTTATTGTTTTTATTTCTGTTGTGTTGGTTGTGATCTCTCCTCTTTCATTCTTGATTTTATTTATTTGGGTCCTTTTCTTTTTCTTCTTGATCAAACTGGCTATGGTTTATCAATTTTGTTAATTCCTTCAAGGAACCAGTTTCTTGTTTCATTGATCTGTTCTACTGGTTTTTTTTTTGGGGGGGGCTTTGATAGCATTAATTTCTTCTCTAATCTTTATTATTTCCTGTCTTCTGCTGGTTTTGGGTTTTATTTGCTGTTCTTTTTCCAGCTCCTTAAGGCATAAGGTTAGGTTGTGCATCTGAGATCCTTCTTCCTTCTTTAGGAAGGCCTGGATTGCTATATACTTTCCTCTTATGACCACCTTTGCTGCCTCCCAGAGGTTTTGGGTTGTGGTGTTATCATTTTCTTTCACTTCTATATACTTTTTAATTTCCTCTTTAACTGCTTGGTTAGCCCATTCATTCCTTAGTAGGATGTTCTTCAGTCTCATCTGATATACTCATCTCAATACTTTATACCGCTGGATAAAGTATTTGTTACCTTTCCAAATTTTTTCTTGTGGCTGATTTTGAGTGTCATAGCATTGTGGTCTGAAAATATGCACAGTATGATCTCGATCTTTTTGTACTTACTTAGGGCTGATTTCTGTCCCAGTATATGGTATATTCTGGAGAACGTTCCATGTGCACTGGAGAAGAATGTATATTCTGCTGCTTTAGGATGAAATGTTCTGAACATATCTGTTAAGTGCATCTGGTCCAGTGTGTCATTCAAAGCCATTGTTTCCTTATTGATTTTTTGATTAGATGATCTATCCATTGCTGTGAGTGGGGTGCTGAAGTCTCCTACTATTATGGTATTACTATCGATGAGTTTCTTGATGTTTGTGATTAATTGGTTTATGTATTTGGTTGCTTCTGCCTTTGGACCATAAATGTTTACAACTGTTAGGTCTTCTTGGTGGATAGACCCCTTGATTATGATATAATGCCCTTCTGCATCTCTCGATACAGTCTTTATTTTAAAGTCTAGATTGTCTGATATGAATATGGCTACTCTGGCTTTCTTTTGTTGGCCATTAGCATGATAGATTGTTATCCATCCCCTTATTTTCAATCTGAAGGTGTCTTTAGGTCTAAGTGGGTCTCTTGTAAATAGCATATAGATGGCTCTTGTTTTCTTATCCATTTTGCTACCCTGTGTTTTTTGATTGGAGCATTGAGTCCATTGACATTTAGAGTACTGAAAGATATGAATTTATTGCCATTATGATGCGTCTAGAGTTGGAATTTCTGGTGGTGTTCTCTGGTCCTTTTTGATCTTTTGTTGCTTTGGTATATATATACATATATACCATATATATATATATATATATATATATATACATATATATATGTATGCTTTGGATTGTATATATATATATATATATATATATACACCATATATATATATATATATATGTATATATATATTTTGTTGTTGTTGTTTATCTGGGAAACTTTTTATCTCTCCTTCTATTTTGAATGACAGCCTTGCTGGATAAAGAATTCTTGTCTGCATATTTTTCTGATTCTAGCTGTTTTTCTTCTGTTAAGATATTTTATTTGAGGGTGTTCCATTATCTAGGTAGGGAGAAACTTTTTATTTTTTATAAATATATATTTATTTTGGGGGTGGGGAACAGAGAGAGGGAGAGGGAGAATCCCAGGCAGGCTCTGATGTCAGCACAGAGTCTGATGCAGGACTCGAACTCACAAACCGTGAGATAATGACCTGAGCCAAAGGTGGACGCTTAACTCACTGAGCCACCCAGGTGTCCTGGTATGGAGAAACTTTTAATTTATTATGCTAGGGATTTAGTTTCTTCATTCCCATGTCGACATCAAAGGATGTTGGTGGGGGTCTACTCTACATAGTCACTCATAGTCCAAGGATAACATAGGCCCCCCCATCTGGTAGTAGCACCAACTGGGTTAGGAATCTCTTTTTGGAGCTCTTGCTCTCGACATTCTGACTGAGTTCCCTTTTCTTTTCCAGAACTTGGGGATTTCCCCCAAGTTTGAGCTCATCGGGTGCTAAATGATTTTACATTTTCTACATTTATATCCATTTGAAGCAGCAGAAGAACATTCCTTTAATTAAAACTTCACGTTGCCAGAAGTTGAATGTTTTAAGAGGTTATATTCTAAAACATTTTAGATCCCAACTTTCCTATTTATTTTGTGTATGAATTTACATCTCAGAGCCAACTGCCAGAGCGCTCAGATTCCAAGCATCCAACAATTAGCATATCCTATTTCTGCACATTCTGGGTTTTCTTAGGCTGTCAGTTTCCATCATCAGTCGGCTACTCCTCTGGATATCTGCAAATATTTCTGGGGTCCATTACCACAGCAACTCATTTTATTAAACAATAGCCACCCATAGAGGTCATGGGACATCCTTCCAGCAAAAATTTAACAGTGTTTACCTATGAGGTATGTGCTATGCCCTGGAAGGAAAATAAAGATGAGGAAGCCTCAGATACGGCCCCAAGTAGCACACAGTCTGGTAGGAGAGAGAGGACATGTATGTAAATAACCTTTATATAGGTGGACCATGATAATGGCTGAAGAAACTCAGGAGCAGCAGAATGCTTTGAGGATTCAGAGGGGACACACTCATTTATAGATGGAGAAACCAGAGAAGGCTTCATGAAAGTGGTGTTTGTACTGGTGCTCAAGGATGGTGTGTTAGCTTTCCATTGTTAGCCTAACAAATTACCACAAGTTTAGTGCACGGACACAACACCTTGTAAGGTACAGCATGGGGCTATAGTGAACAATACTGCATAGCCTGTTTGAAAGCTGCTAAGAGAGTTACTGTCCTGAAGTTCTGTAGGTCAGAAGTGCGAGTACAGTGAGGCTCCTCTGGGTCCCTTGCTTAGTTTCACAAGGTCAAAATCAAGGTGTTGGGAGGGCTGCGTTCCGTTCTGGAGCCCCTGGGGATGAATCTCACTCAGGTTGCTTAGTTCCTTGTGGCAACAGGACCGAGGTCCCATATCCCTGCCAGCTGTCATCTGGGGGCCTGTCTTTGCTCCTAGAGGCCACCACATTCCCCCCTGTGTTTTATATGTCACCCTCTTCAGCAGTGGGAGGTGAGTCCCTCTCAGGCTTTTAATCTCTCCTTCTGCTACATCTCTTCTGACC
Organism: Prionailurus viverrinus; assembly: GCF_022837055.1. NCBI lineage: Eukaryota > Metazoa > Chordata > Mammalia > Carnivora > Felidae > Prionailurus > Prionailurus viverrinus. Next base: position 115,731,292 of record NC_062563.1, read on the forward strand.
CCAGCTGGAGGAAGTTCTCTGCTCTTAAGGGCTCCCGTGATCATATCTCCACCTGGAGAGTCTAGGCAACTCTCCCTGTTTTCAGGTCTGTAACCTACATTGCACCTGCAGAGTCCCCTTTGCCATGCAAGGTAACTAACATGTTTACAGGATCCTGGAATTAGGCCGTGGGCATCTTTGGAGCACCATCACCTGGTGCCTACCCCGATGGTTAGAATTTACACATGCTGGGCCACGTCAGAGGGTTCCTCGTGCAGAGGGAATGGAGAGGACAAACCGTGGAGGCAGGAGACCACGTGCAAGGAGAGTGAGAACAGCTGGCTTTTCTAGAGTATAAAATGGCCAGCTTCCTCCAAATGATGAGATACGTGGCCAAGCTCTTGGGTAGAGTCAGACCTTCTGAACGAGAGTAAGGCAGCCACAGACCCCTGAGGGCCTGGAGAGTGACGTGCCATTGCATCAGCACTGCGGGTGAAATTGCTGTGGTAGCGCTTCTACGCTTCCTGCGCAGACTTCCTTCCTCACGATTTAACCGTGTAAAAGCTGGGCGCCTTCAGTAAGTAACTTTTACATATTATTACATATCCGTTGCACAAAGTAGTGGCGAATCAGAAGAACGTAATAATCACCCATCACCCGAAACTCTCAGAACTGTTGCTATGTGAGATGCTAATGCTAATGCTTTGTGAGATGCCTTTAAAAGTTAGTAATGCATGCACTCAGCTTTCAATGTCTATTAATATTCTCCCTCAATGTTATTTTTAATGGCTATGTGGTTTTCTGTTGTATGGGTGGCACCACAGTTTGTTTACTGCGTTCCCCGATGTTGACATTTGGCTCCCTCCCAAGTTGCTTTACTATCATAAACAACTCTGAGATGAACATGACAGGAGTTGTTTTTACGGGGCATGTTGACCAGGATGTCAGCAGACCCTCGGCGGGACTGCAGAAGGGGGCCTGGGTGTGGTCCCAGCTGTAGGGTGCGTGGCCCCTCGCCCAGTTTCTTCACCCAGGCCTCTCGGCTGTGTCCAGGTGTGTGGTTTGTTGTTAACTTGATCCAGCTGCACCGAGGGTTCTGCCTGGGACCCTGGAGCTGTGGCAGGAGGAGGGGCGCGGAGCAGGGGCTGAGGGCTACGGAGGGCAGTGGGAGCTCAGGTGCGGGGGGAACCTGACTCAGGTGTGGGGGGCTGGGCAGGCCCTGAGTCCTGGTGAGAGGGGGCCTCTAGGGAGACCCAGCCGAGCTCCCCAGGAGGTCTCTTGGAAGTTGTTTCCCTTGGAAGGAAAGGGAAGAAAACAGCAAAGGCATGTTGCTTTAACAGGCTGTAGGGAGGATGAACAAACCGTGGCTGCAGGCTGTAACTAGGACAGTGACAATATTTGTGCTTCCTTGGCTGCTTCCAACTCTTGCTACCCTGTTTTCTCCTCCCCTGCCTCCAGCTGCCTGAGCAAAATGGAAGGTCTGAGTGGGAGACCGCACAGGGATCTTTCTGGGGCCATGGAAACATTCTGTCTGTTAAATGGGGTGTGCATTTTGCATCTATTAAAACTCACGGAATGGTGCACTTAAGGGATATGTATTTCACTGCATATAAATGATCCTCAATATTTAACAAAAAAATTAAGGGTTCTACGTTTGCAAACCAGCAGGATCTTGCGATTTTTGTGCAAGGGAACAAATGGTTTAAGGCGGAGTACAAACAGGAAGGAAGGCCCAGGAGGGGCTGACCTCCTCGGTATCCAAGTGAGGGGATCCCTGGTGAGAGGCTCAGTGTAGTGGGCTCTGACCCTCAGCCCTCATCTGCACGAAGGAGACAAAGCCCGCCTTGCAGGGGGGGTGCTGTGGTGCAGGTTTAAGATCCTGTATAAGACAGCCGAGCACCAGGTCTGACAAAGGACAGGGAATGAACATGTGGGAACCATTCCTAAAACTTTGCCAGGGATATCAGGCTGCCGCTGTGCTCTGTGATTCCCTATGCAGGATGGGGAAGAGTCAAGGGGCCCCCTGGGAAGAGGGGAAAGAAGCTAGGCCTGGGGATGCTTCTAAGTATTTCTGAGTGCCAGGAAAACCCCCATCCAGGACTGCTACCCTGTGCTTTGGCAGGGTGGGCACTAGGGGAAGGGGCGAGTGGGGAAAGACTCTAAGGGGACGAGGCAGGGCCCCAAGGACTTGGCAGTTCTGACCGAAGGAGGTAGCACGGGGTGCAAAGCCAGCAAAAAGGAAGGGCCCCGTAGCCCCGCGGGGCGCAGTGCTGGTCACATGACTCTTCTTGAGGCCGGCCAACCCCACCCTTTATTCTGCCGCCTGTAAAATAAACCTGGTTACAACAATAAAGTATTAATCTAAAGTAAATTTTGGAGAGATTATAGAAATACACATCTGCTTTAGCTTTAATATTATTCATACTTGAACAGCAAGCTGCACGTGTTAAAGTCTAGTTCCTGAGAACGCACGTATAGGCTATGCTCGTGTTGATATCTGTACCCACTAGGTACTATAGGGCTCACCACGCACCCTGTAATAAGTTAAATCAACAACGATGAACCAACCGTAAGTTATTACCAAAGGCTTAGAAGAGCAGCAATTTAAAATCATGACAACAGGGGCGATCCTCTGATTATAGTGAGTCCTTCTAAACCTACTGGGGACCTGCAGTGAGTTTTTTGGACATAGGCCTCATAGAGTCCACAGGATGGCCTTGTACTGCATGGCTGCCCTCTTCCTGGGGAGAACAGTGAGTTGGGGTCCACTGTAAAACTGAGTAAATTTTATTAAAATTTTTTTAAAAATTTATTTTTGAGAGAGCTACATAGAGCATGAGTCAGGGAGGGGCAGAGAGAGAGGGAGACAGAATCCAATGCAGGCTCCAGGCTGTGAGCGGTCAGCACAGAGCCCAATGTGGGCTGGAACCCACGAACCCAGTGAGATCAGGACCTGAGCCGAAGTTGGATGCTGAACCGACTGAGCCACCCAGGTGTCCCTAAAACTTAGTAAGTTAATTTTTTTTTTTTATTAGAGAGAGAGAGAGAAAACATGAGTGGGGGAGAGGGGCAGAAGGAGACAGAGAATCTCCACACTCAGCATGGAGCCCAACTCAGGGCTCAATCCCACAACCCTTGGGATCATGACCTGAGACAAAAATCAAGAGACACTGAACCAACTGAGCCACCCACGTGCCCCAAACCTTAGTAAATTTTTAACGTGAGTTTACAAATCCCAAATAATAGTAATTCGCTTAATAACTCATTAGATAGGTATTTGCTAAGTAATCTTTTGATGTAAAATGAAATTATATACAAATGAAAGGGAGGGTGGGTGAGTGATTTACCAGAACCCTCCCAGCACTCCATGGGACCAAATATTATACACTGCAAAGCCTTGGCCTTGAGCCATGGACTTGCCTCAGCTGGTTATTGAAAATGCAGCTTCTAGCCCCCCGACCCCCCTTGCAGAGATTATAGGAGTTAAAAGTGGGATCTAGGAATCTGCACTTTAAACAAGCTCTTGAAGGGATGCTAATGTTAAATGGTCCACAAGTAGGAAATGATTGAGAATGCCCCAGAAAAGAGGGGGTCACTCTAGGCCAGGTGCCGTGCACACCTGCTATTCTGAGAATGTTTCCAGCATGCCTGTGTGTTTCTTTATAAGTTTTGGGTGGATCAGGGGTTAGGCTGGTTCCTACAGCCAGAGGCAGGGAAGGCAGTGAGGAAGGGCCCAAACACGGTGGGCTCTCTATTTGGGAAGAATGTTGTGGTTGGTCAATGAGTGGTGGCAGCCTAGAGAGAACTCAGGGCCTCTCACTGAGGGTGGGGCTGAGGGATGAGAGACTTAGAAGTTGAGGAGAGAGGGGGAGAGGGAGAGCACCATGGAGAAGACTGGAAAGTCATAGGGGAAGTAGCAAAGGAAAAGTAATGCACACAGCACCAATTACCTACCTCATTCATAGCTCTGAGCTGGGCACTAGCATACCCTCCTACATGTGGGGAGATGGTGCTGGGCAAGGTTAACCAATTGGCTAAAATGAATATGGATGTCAGGTTTCCATTCCAGGCTCATACAGTTCCTGAGCTCTTCTCTTTACCTAATGCTTCGTAAAGCAAGTAAATGATTTGTAGCCACTCCAGCCAATGTTTTATCAGTATTTTATTCATGCACCCAGCATGATTGAGCTTCTACTAAGTGTGAGGTGCTGAGATAGGGGCAGGGGTTTGATTGGTAAATTAAAAAGACACTTTCTGAGACTGAGTTACGTGTAACTCTAACTTTGCAAATAGTTGCAAGAACTAAAAAGGAAAATCGCAGGCTTCATAAGCAAGACAGCAGGGGCTCTTAATTTAGACTGGGGGAATCAGAAAAGTCTCTGCAAGAATGTGATATTTGAGTTGAGACTTGAAAGATGGGTAGGAATTACCCAAGCTCAAGTGTGAAGAAGAATGTTCCAGAACTATACTTCCCAAAGGAACTTTCTGTGATGATAGAAATATTCCATATCTGTGCAATCCAACATGGTAGCCACAAGACACATGTGATGATTGAGCACTTGAAATCTGTCTAGTGTGACCGAGGAACTGAAGTCTTTTTTAATGCTTTATTTTGATTTCTGAGAGAGAGAGAAAGAGTGAACTAGTGGGAGAGGGGCAGAGAGAGAGGGAGACAGAGGATCCAAAGTGGGCTCTGTGCTGACAGCAGCAAGCCTGATGTGTGGCTTAAACTCATGAGCCATGAGATCATGACCTGAGCTGAAGTCAGATGCTCAACTAACTGAGCCACCCAGGCACCCCAAGGAACTGAATTTCTAATTTTATTTAATTTCAGTTGATTTGAATATATATATATATATATATAGAGAGAGAGAGAGAGAGAGAGAGAGAATGAGAATGCGTCACATGTGTCTAGTGGCCATTATATTGGGCAGCACATTTCTAGAACCAAGTGAAAGTTTGTGCAAAGCACTTGAGTTCAAAAAGGCTTCTAGAATGTTGGGTAAAAGGGGGAGGCGGGAGGTGGGAGGCGGGAGCAGGCAAGGCCTGGAGGGAATGGTGTTCAGAGTGCAGGCACCTGTGGGCTTCATGGGGTTTTCAGTTTTATAGCTATGGGGATGTTGAAGGGTTTTGAGAAGAGGAATACTGTGGTCAGTTTTATAGTTTAAGAAAATTGCTCAGGCACCTGGGTGGCTCAGTTGGATTGAGCATCTGACTTTGGCTCAGGTCGTGATCTCACAGCTCGTGGGTTTAGGCCCTGTGTCGGGCTCTGTCCTGACAGCATGGAGCCTGGAGCCTGCTTTGAGTTCTGTGTCTCCCTCTCCTTCTGCCCCTCCCCTTCTCATGCTCTGTCTCTCACTCTGCACTGTGGCAAAAGCATTATAGCAGGTGAAACTGGGAGAAGAGAAACCAAGGATGAAGAGATGCTGGTGGTTCACTGGAAATGATGACAAGTGGGTGGATTTGTGGTCTAGTTTTCAGGTAGAACTGATGGAACCCATGGTTTGAAAGGCACAGAATCTGGCTTCCTCGATCTGTGTTGTCTAATATGATAGCCACCAGCCCCTGTGGCGACTCACATTTAAATTCATTAAAATAAATGAAATAAATGGTGTTGCTTGCCTGCACTGGGCACATTTCATGGGCTCAGTGACCACATGGGCCCACTGGCTGCCATTATGGGACAGCGAAGCTTTAGTGACCTTTCCCACCATCGCAGAAACCTCTACTGGATAGTGCTGAGGTCACTTGGAAAAGTATTTACAATAGGATCTAGAAGAGATCAAAGAGGTCATCAAGTCAAACACCTTCATGTTAGAGGTGATGGGCCAGAGGACGCTCAGCTGATGTCCCTAGAGTGGTACATACACCAGGTTCTCAGCCAGCAGCCTCCTCCACTCGCAAGCTTTGTAAGCATCACTGGCAGAAACACCAGCTTCCCAAAGGGTTTTGCTTCCCAAGGGAAAAGCCTTGCTTCAAGAACAAGAATAGAGCACTTCTTGCTTTTCCCCAAGTTTTGTCCGGAGGAGGGGGATGGGAGCAGGGGAGAAGGGCATGCGGATGGCCTGATGACCCCATTGACAGAAGGTTAAGTAAAGAGCTACTGGCAGTGGCTGAGTAAGCAAAGCCCTCTGGAAGTCTCAGGCCTGATTCTGACTCAGACCATTTAATCATTGCATAGTAGCCTGGAGAAGGAAGAGTGAGATACAAACAGCAAGACGCAACTGCCATTATTGTTTCTAGCTAGCATGGCCCAGTGCTGGAGGCCCAGGGACCAGGGTTTCCATATCTTCTGCAGAAAAGAACTCACGGCCTTCTGAGACCACACTGCACACGGCGGGGCCCATTTTGTCATTCAGCCCCATACCCTCGCTTGGTGTCTCCAAAGACATCCCAAAGAAGTGGGCGCCAAAGAACTACCACCGGCTTACACTTTACATATGAGTCTAGACCCCCAAGTAGTCTTGTTTCCAGAGAAGCAAAAAGAAACAATAAGGAAAAAAAAACCTGAGCTAGCAAAGCTTCCTGGTGACTTGATAATTCTGGGAACAATGAAGTGAGTACACAGGAAGTAGGTAAAAAAAGAAAGAAAAAAAACCTTGTTTTTGTCACCTCTGAGCTTTTGGTTATGGTCAGGGCTTAGTTTCAGATAAGTCAGGTGGCAGAAGGGGAGGGGGAGGCTGCCTGAGAGCGGGCTTGGGAAGTTGAGGAACACACAGTGGAAGGCAGCAGATGTCTAAGAGCCTGTGATGCTCCAGGACCTTGACTTACTGAACCTGAGACAGCTTCCCTATGGACAGTGGCATGGGTTTCTCTCCATCTCCCCTCCCAGCTCAGGCTGCTCAGGACTGCAGGACTCAGGTTCGCGGCTCACAGTAGACCGCCATATTCCCCCTTGATGAAGGCAGGTGTGTTCTGATGGCCTTTCAGCATTTCCTGCCACTCTCTGCCTTCTTGGACTATGGGCAGATGACCCATTACTATGACACAGTAATATGTCCTCTCCTTCAGTCAACGCTTGGATTCACATCTCTCCTATTAGTGTTGTCATCAGTGTTTGAACAGGACAACCATCAGCTGAGCACTGTGTGCTGGGCACTGTGGTGAATGCTTCTCGTGCATTAGCTCAAATAAACATCTCAATACTCTGTAGGACTATGTTATCTCCACTTTACCAGTGAGGAAAGTGAGGCTCAGAAAAGTTAGAGCAACCATATGATCCAGCAATAGCGTTCTTCAGTATTTACTCAAATGAGCTGAAAACTTATGTCCACACAGAAACCTGCACATGGATGTTTATAGCAGCTTTATTCATAATTGCCAAAACTTGGAAGCAACCAAGATGTCCTTCAGTAGGTGGAGAGATAAATAAACTGTGGTATAGCTAAACAGTGGAATATTATTCAGTGCTAACAAGAAATGAGTTATCAACTCATGAAAAGACATGGGGAAACCTTAAATAGATATTACTAAGTGAAAAAAGCCAACCTGATAAGGCTACATATTGTAGGATTCCAACTATATCCCATTGTGGAAAAGGCAAAATGATGGAGACAATAAAAAGACAAGTGGTTGCCAGGGGTTCAGAGGAGGGATGGATGAATAGGTGGGACACAGAATTTCCAGGACAGTGAAATCATTCCCTATGACACTATAATGGTGGATACGTATCATTTTTTATTTGTCCAAATCCACAGAATGTACAATACCAAAATGAACCCTGATGTAGGCTATTGGCTCTGGGTGACGATTTGTCAGTGTAGGGTTCATTGATTGTAACAGATATGCTGTTCTGAAGGGGGAGGCTGTTGCAGGGATTGAGGTATATGGAATGCTGTGATTTCCATTCAAGTTTTCTGTGAACCTAAGAGTGCTCTAAAAAATAAAGTCCATATTAAAAAATGTTTCAGTACCCGTCCAAGATCATAGCACTAGTGAACAAGGGGACTGGGACCCAAATGCTGGACTCTTTAATTCCAAATACAGTAAAACCTTGGATTGTGAGTAACTTCTGCAAGTGTTCTGTAAGTTGAGCAAACGTTTCTAGTAAATTTTAACTTGATAAATGAGGGATGTCTTGTAATATGAGTAGTACATGATGCCAAATGTCACATGATCACAACTGCATCGATGGTTCTTGAAATTCGGTTTGATAAACAAATGCTTTGGATTACAGGCATGCTTCTGGAATGAATTATGCTCACAAACCAAGGTTGTTCTGTACCATATCCTTCACCTTCATGCTATCCCACCTCACTGTAGTCTTTCGTACATCACAAGTAGTTTTATTTTTCACTGTGATTCCATGATGTGGCGATTAATTCCATTTTCCAGATAAGGAAGTAGGCTCAGAGCGCCTAGCCAACTCACTTGAGTTACCAACTTGATGGGGGAGTAGCTGAGTGGGAACTTGAATCTATGTCAGCAGATTCAAAACTCTGTTCTTATCAGATAACACTTTGACCCTCTGATCTAGAAACTCAGTTGGCCTCGAAACACAAAGTAGTGTCTTGACTGATTGCCTCCACCTCCCAGGTACTACATTGCCCCATGTTGAGTTATTCCATCAGCTGCTGAAAGTGGATGGAGCCCTGTGAGTCCAGGACTTGGGTCATGCCTCCACCAAGGCAAGATGCACAAAAAACAGCTTTGTCACTGGTCCACACCCTGAATAAAGGGGTGTGTGATAAATGCAGAGAAGGGATCAGGGATGTAACTGGGCTCCCTTCACTTCTCACCAGAGAAGGCTCAGTTTTTCCTGTGAAGATAATGTGATTCTGGGCTGGCCAGACCTCCTGGTTTTGTGGGAGGAAACTTGCAACAGGGATGGAGATGCTCTTTGGAAACACTGGGAACATTCAGGACTCCCTTCTTTCTGTGTCCCCTCTTTAGAGGGAAGTTTGACAATGCCTTCTCCTCCTCCGTGGGCTGAAATGTGCCTGAAATAAATCCTGACTACATTGGTCTTCCCCTCCTCCTTGTCTTTCTTCCCTTTGCTTCTAGGTCATGCCCCCTTCCCTGTTCACTCAGGAAAGATGGAGGCTGCTGGCCATGTCTGTAGGATTCCATGTCTGTCAGGCTGGCACCTCTCTTTCTTGGCCAAAATCTACACTCTAGCTCAATGATTTCACTTTTCTATGGGGTGGTGGGGGGACAACCTGCGAGACAGTAAAATATTGAGTGCACAGCCACCCTGCTGTGGAAAAGGAACTCAAAACTTAAGGTGATAACCATTGAGGCTGCCAATGTGGAGTTAGGCAGGTTGTGCACTGTCCAAAGGTGGATGGTGGGGGAAGGAATGAGTGGGGTCTGAGATAGAGACCTTCGTGTCTTGACCGAGCCGTGCCACCTCAGTCCAGAGAGGTGTTCTAATAAACACAGAAGTGCCAGGTGGCCTGAGGTGGTTTAAAGAGCAATGGTGATCACTGTTCATAATCAGCATTACTGTTATTTTTATTCCTAAATACTATTTGGCATAGCATGGAAAGGGGCTGGGCTTGGGAGTCATGTCCTGGGTTCAATCTAACTTCTCCACGTACCAGAGGTAAGAACTTTGTAAGTCTCTTGGCCTCAATGCATCACCCCAAAATGCTTCCAAATACATATGTTCATACACACACACACACACACACACACACACACACACACACACCAAAGAACAAAGGCTCTGTAAGGAAAGCAAAGCATGGGTCACCATTCTTGTTTAACAGAGGTAAAGTTAAGTGATTTGCTCAAGGGCACTGAGTTATAAATGGCAGAGAAAGGATGGAAGCTGGTCTTCTCTCTTGGCTCCAGCGCAACTCACCCCCACCCCCACGTGCACACAAAGTGCTTCATACCTGTGTGTACCAGCATGATGTTCAGAGCACTCACATGTTCATTATCTTATGTGAGTTTCAGGGAGAAGCAGGTGAGGAGGATGGTGGATGAATTTAAGGTGATCAGACAGATGTCTGTTTTATCCAACACTAGGGCATGCGTATCCAGCATTAGCCACGAGTACAGTTAGGGAACACAGTTCACCAGCCATTTGCTGAACGATATTCTTTAGTTTTTGCAGAGACCTTTGCAGTTCCAAATGCACTTCCAAATATAATATTGAAGATCTCGTTTGATCTCTACAGCTCAGGAAGGAAGTGACTGTTTTGCAGATCAGGGGGTGGGGGCTGTGAGGAGCAGGCTGGCCGGAGCGCACCCATCTGAAGGGCCAGAAGTGCCACCCAAACGGCATTATAGTGCTGAGCCAGCACCCTCCCCAGGACACCCTTTACCAAGTCCATGGCTGCCTTTCTGTGTATCTGTGTATCCCCACCTATTCTCTCTCTCCCTCTCTTCCCTTCACACACACACACACACACACGCACGCACACACTCTCTCTCACACATTCACACTCACACATCATTAGGCTATAGACTTGGACCTCCCGCCCCCCGACCTGGCCACAAACACACATCCTAGAGGTGGGGTGTAGACTTTGGCCCCCTCCATACATGTACACACACACACACACACACACACACACACACACACACCAGCTGTGGGGTGTAGGCTTGGACCACAGCCTGCTCCCTCCAGGGTGGAAACTTTCCTTTGCCTCAGCCCCTCTCCAGGGCTGGCTCTCCCCTACACACAGACCTGGGCTGTCCTCATCCTGAAAAGGCAAGGAAGGTCCTGGAAGCTGGAGTCGTGGAGGAGGCGTTGGGGAAGCAAACGTACCAACTTCCCGACTTGGTGGTCACATAGGCTTTTCTGTTTTTACTTCATTGGACTTTACAGCTATCGGGGAAATACACAGAACTTAGTTGGGTTTCTTTCTAAGTAAGAATCAACAGGGGCGCCTGGGTGGCTCAATCGGTTGAGCGTCCAACTTTGGCTCAGGTCATGATCTCGCAGTTCGTGAGTTCAAGCCCCGTGTCGGGCTCTGTGCTGACAGCTCAAAGCCTGGAGCCTGTTTCAGATTCTGTGCCTTCCTCTCTCTCTCTGACCCTCCCCCGTTCATGCTCTGTCTCTCTCTGTCTCAAAAATAAATAAACGTTAAAAAAAAAAAAAAGAATCAACAGGCCTCCTGTATCATGTCTTCTAGGACCTTCCAAGCCCCAGAAACACTTCTGTTTGCAGTCTCCTCACCAAAGGCCCTCAGAGCAAGGCCTGAAGGCCCTGTGGCAGTGGCTGCAGCCTCGCTTCCTCTTCTAGGGGCTGCTCTGTGTTAGGGCCCTGGTGAGGAAGGTGACCCTTTAAGAGCTCTGGATATTTTCAGTCATGGAGCGTTCATGTGACCTGGAATGGGAAAGGGCTTAGGGGGAGGTCTGTGGGTTTTCTCTTATTCCTAGACCCTCAGTGGAGCAGAAATTCCAGGCTGTGTGTATTTTTTTAAAGGTTAATTTATTTTTGAGAGAAAGTGGCAGGGTAGGGTAGAGAGAGGGAGACACATAATCTGAAGCAGTTTCCAGGCTCTGAGCTGTCAGCACAGAGCCTGATGCAGGGCTCAAACTCACAGACCATGAGATCATGACCTAAGCCGAAGTCGGACGCTTAACTGACTGAGCCACCCAGGAGCCCCTGCATTGTGTGTATTTAGAGAAGGCCACAGGAACCCTGAGAGAGGAAGGTAACACACTGGCCTCCATTCTGATGGGTACCTGGGAGTTCAGAGGCTTCTCCTTTCTATTCCTGATGCTCCAAACCCAGGACTCTGTTCAGGGGCTCCCCTAGCTGTGCCAGGGAGAGAGGGGAACCCAGCAGCAGAGTCTCTCATGGGCCTGGCTTGGACCTGAGCTGTCACCCACCTCTGCCCCTGCCAAGTCTGCAGGTATTTCCAGAATGTCTCTTGTGGGTGTGCTGTGCTTTCCTCAGCCCCGGGGGAAATTGCTGAACTCTGGGTCACTTAAGGAGGGACCTGAGAGATGGTGATGCCAGCCTGGCCCCTGGTGCATAGGACTACCCAGTAAATACTCAGGAAGTAGGTACTTATTCCTGGCTGATATCAATAGCCCGTTGCTGACTCTGTATGTGAGCTTTCATTCCAGCCCCAGCTATAGCTACACCAGGCCATGTGGCAGCCCCCAAGGGTGTGAAAAGAACAGAAAGCAGGCATCACGGTCTGCTGATTTAATTACTGCTCTACAGAGCAGCCGAGGTTTGGTCTGGAAAGCTCCTAATGGCAGGTCTGTCTGTGCAACAAGAGCAGACATTGTGAGCTTTAAATAAGGGGTTGACAGGCCACTGCTCACAGCAATGTCAGACCAGCCAGTCAGGGCAGACTCCTCTGGCTTCCGCTCACTTTCTTTTTGGCCTCAGGCATCAGGCGTGGTGCTCAGATGAGCTCCACACTGGCCTGGAGGAGCCTGTGGCCAGGATGGGTAGAGTGAGATGGGCCAGCCCCTCTGCGAAAGCCAGACTCTATTGTGATGTCCAAAATGTGCATGTTCTTTTCATTTATCCACTCAAACGTTTATCAAGCACCTAGCATTTCCCAAATGCTGTCCTTCCCTGGGGACATGATCGTGAATGGGGTCCTTTCCTGGAGATGTGATCGTGAATGGTGAATCTGGTGGTGAATGGTCAAACACCCTGTCTTTGTGAGACTTTTTGTTCTCCAGTGCACTTCAGCTGGTGCTTGTGCCTGGCTGTGAGTTCACGGAACAAAGGAGGGCTCTCCAGCCAGTGTTCTTGTGCATCATGTGGAATTTGGCCCCAGGTCTGAGGTGACTTCAGTGTTGACCCTTTAAACCCCCAGTGAAGGAGTGTGGTCCTGTTTGCATCCCACTCCCCAGGCAAATCATGGCTGCCCTACATGGCCCGAGGGGCCAGTCAGTCCAGTGGCCACCGCTCATGCTCCCCCAGGTGGCCACTTTGTGCATGTGCGTGTGTGTGGTTGGGTAATTTCATTTGTGTTCAAGCTAGAGGTCAGTGCCTCATTTATTCCACTTAGTTTTTTTTTTTTTCTCCTAAATCGGGATTATTTTCTTTTTCTTGATCAAGTTGAAGGCCTTGCTTTTTCTTTCTTTTTATGATGCTAGTGTAACTTTATTTTAAAAACTTTTAATTGAGAGATAGTTGACATGTAACATTATATAAGTTTCAGGTGTGCAACATAATGATGAGAGAGAGAGAGAGAGAGAGAGAGAGAGAGAGAAAGTGAGAAATGATCACAATATGTCTGTTTAACATCCACAACCACACATAGTTACACTTTCTTCTTTCTGGCCCAGATGGCCAAACACACACATGTGTTTTGTGGGGGAAGGGCAAACTTTTCTCTGTAAGGACTGGCTGTTATTTCAGATCTTCTCAGGGAGGAAACTCATAGGCAGCTGACGCATTTCCCGGGGCATGTATGTAGACTGAACTGTAGGATGTCATGACCCATCCGCTTGCATCGGGGCTGTTCAGAGACGCCATGCAAGGCCTCTGCCAGGGCTCTGGGGGCTGCCCCGCTCTACCCCTCCTTCCACCCAAGCCAGCGAGAAGGAGCCACGCCATCTCCCCACGGACCGCTCTGGGTATACATCCCTTCCTTCGGCCTCCGTGGCATTGCTCTTGCCCTTGAAGCCTTCAGTCTGGTATGGCTGAAAGTGAAGAACCGTGCAACGCGGTGATGTTAGCATGGAGAGGATTCAGACAGGACACCTGAACACCAAAGGATCAGATGGCCGGTTCCCTCTCTCTATGTTATTCTCCATTTACTCTCCCAATTTCTTGTCTCACGTGCTTTCATTTGAAACTAATAATAAGGGCCAACTCCGTGCTGGGTGCTGCATTTGTATGAATTGTTTGGCCCAGTATCTCCATGGTCTGACCTCAGATCTCCTGCCCCAGTCACTGCAGTATGCAGACCCTCCAGGACAGGTGATGCCCATGTCATGCGTGTCTCATTCACGGTCAAGGCTAAACTTTGTCCTTGAACCTGTCATTCAATTAGTTCAAGAAGGTGGCTGACATTTTTTTTTGTTTCTTGCTTATAAGACCTGAGGCTCCACCTCTCCATGCCCTTGGGTGAAACCTGCCCAGGCCTATAGCCCACAGGTCCCATAAGCATCACTTGCCTTTTCTAGGTCCACCATCATAGATGCCCCCAAAAGGGACCCTCCCTGGGGGGGGGGGGTTGATGGCAAAACTACCCATGAAGTCCTGCTCCAATGTCCATTCTCTGCATGATCTTTAGGCAAGCTCATAAAGCCTCAGTCTCATCATCTGGGAAATGGAAGTAAAATGAGAATCTACCTCATGCTGCTGTTGCTGAATTATGTGTCGTATCTTGCTGTAGGCATTTAGCAGAGTTGACACATAATAAGCACTCAACAATTACTACCTATTATAGGTCCACAGCCTGTTATCTACAACTATAAAGTAGAAAAAGCCCTGAAAATTGTATGGTTGGTGTCAAAACTCATTTGGAAGCAAAGCCTATCCTGAAGTGGCACACAGCTATATTTAGAAACGCTAATGAGCAAGTGCTCTGGAGCCTGTGGGGGCTGTTACATGATGTAAACGCTGCATTCCCCGTCTAAACTCTGAAGCATTCTGAATTCTGAAACACACCTGGTTCCCAGGGTTTCAGATAAGGGATTGTGAACCTGGACTACTTAGAAGTGCAGAGTCAGTATGTCCTCTGACTGACTTTCAGTAGCAGTGACTGTCAGCTCTGGAACTCTGAGAGCCAAAATCCTAGAAGGAATGGAATTAACTCTTTTCTCCTAGAAGAAGTCACAGATTGGTAATGAAGGGCAGAAAGGACCAGGGGTGAGGCCGTCAGTTGAAACAATATATTTCTTGTTTCTTTGCTCTTGTGATCATTGGAGAGTTTCTACAGGGATCTGGTCCTGGAAGAGAACTATCTTTTCGGCCCATTTCCGTTCCCAGATCCCAGGGTGCCATGGTCACTTTCTGCTTGTTCAGTGTTTTGCTAGGCAGAGCTGGGGAAAGGAAAGCAGAACAATTGTCTTGTCTCCAGTAATCTCTGGTCTTACTGAGGATAAAAGGTGTGCACTCTTGAAACAGGTGGGAAATACGTTAGAAGATTAGGTTAGATCAGAATATATTAGAAGATTAAGAAATCAATGTTCAAGTGAGTAACAGAACTAGTAAGTACTGTATGTAGGAGTCCAGAAGGGGTCCCCCAGGGTGGAGGGGCTAATCTAAGGCCAGTTAAGTCTTAGAAAAGCCCATGGAAGGAGGAATAAAGGAGAGAAGAAGCAGTACTGACATTGGAACAGAAGGAAAAGCGGAGACTTTGGAACTCAGTCTATACCCCTTGAGTCCCAGCTGTGTGGTTTGGACAACCTGGCTAACTTTTCTGAGCCTCAGCTTCCTCACCTCTAAAGTAGAGATAGAGATAGTTGATCTCACTCCAGCTACAGTTATTATACATGTTAGGTAAAATACTATATGTAAAGGGTTATCAGAACACCCCTTCTTCTTTTGGTGGCCATTGTCCTTGCCCTTTGTCTTTCAGAATCTTAGCTCTCATTGGTTCCATGGCAAAGGCATATCAGCCAGGAGGAAACAAATAACCAAACAACCATTCAATTGGTCAAAACCTCGAACAGATCTGCCTCTCCCCCCACCCCACCCCCCAGGGCAACATTTGACAGCTCTCTGGCACTCAGCCCCTCCCAGCGCTGTAGTGAAGTCACATCTCCCATCATGCAGTGGACTGGGAGAGGTGGTTGGCCAGTGGAACTTTGCCCTCAAGTCAGAGATATTTGCTCTCAGGAGATCTCATTTTATTTTCTTCTTAGGACCTCTTGGCCTGTTGACACACAGCACCACCCCATGAGAATATTCCCCATAGATGCCAATTGTCCTGCTATCTTGATTCCAATGTCCCTGTCCAGCTTCAATAGGTCATAAAAATACCCAAACTATATAAATCCTACATATCAACTAGGGGAGAGGTCAAGGGGAAATGTAAAACAAAGGAGAGCAGAGGTTATCCTGGTAGAAATGCAGGGTGAGAGAAGGCTGAACCTTATCTAATATAGTAGGAAAAGGGGAAGAAATAACCGCCAGGGAGGAGTTAACACCAGAGCCAGCCACCCAAGCAGGGAGCTCAGGAAGGCTGTCTCAGTTCTGAGGGGAAGCATCCGCACCCCAATATCAACACTTTGGAGAGCTGGAACAGAGATGGCTTTGGCCGAAGGGAAGCTTTCATAGTATAGCAGCAGGAGTCTGGGAGCATTATCATCATCATCTAGCTTCATGAAGGATGAAGGTTCACGAGGATCCTTTCTCTTGTGGGGGCTGGTCAGGAAGAGCACATGGGCCTCTGTGACCGGTGACAGTGGGCACAGCAGTCTGGCTCACGTAGGCAGGATGCTTGGTGGTTTAGATGCAGAGACTGGGGGATTTTGAACACCGAACTGAGACTTCATCTGCATTCACTGGGGTGCCGTTGGGCATTGTTGAGAGAGCTAACATGGTGACTAAAAATGGTGTGAAAGGAGCCCTGTGATGACAGGTGAGTGTGAATGTTTATATGAGGAAGGGAAAGAAGTCAGGGAAACTAGTAGGAATAAAAAGGAAAGGATGGTCCCTGGTGATTTTTTGTTTGTTTGTTTATTCCAATTTGTTTTATGTTATTTTATCCACTTAAGTTTTTATATGATTTACTGAGGTGAAATTCACATGCAATTAACCATTGTAGAGGGAACAATTCAGTTGCACTTAGAATAGTCATAACGTTGTGCAACCACCACCTTTCTCAAGTTGTAAACTTCTCCGTTACTCCAAAGTAAGACCCTGTACCCATGAGACAGTTTCTCTCCATTGCCTTCTCCCTCCAGCCCCTGGTAGCCACCAGCAGTCTTCTTTCTTTATGGATTTATCCCTGTGGGATGTCGCATCAATGGAATCACACAGTATGTGACCTCTGGTTTCTGGCATCTTTCCCTCAACACGTTTTCGAGTTTCATCCACATTATAGCACACATCAGTACTTCATTCCTTTTAAGGGCTTAATAGTATTCCATTATGTGGATAGACCAGATTTGTTTACTCGTTCATCTTGAGTGGACATTTGGGGTGTCCCACAATTTGGCTATTGTGGACAGTCAGTAAGAACATATGTGTACAATCCTGATGACATTTAAAAAAAATTTATCTATTTATTTATTTTGAGACAGAGAGAGCAGGGGAGGGGAAGAGAGAGATTACCAAGCAGGCTCCACGCTGTCAGTTCAGAGTCCGATGCAGGGCTTGAAACCACAAACCATGAGATCATGACCCGAGCTGAAACCAAGAGTTGGACGCTTAACTGACTATGCATCCAGGCACCCCTCCCCCTCCCTATGACATTTGGAAGATGACTTTAATACTGTGTCTTTGTGTGTACTTTGCCTGGATGCTGTGAACCTCTGACATGTATTTCAGAGGTTAGGGGCCCAATTTTAGTCACTGATGAGCCAGGACACCGGCATCAGTGGGCAGAAGAAGCTATATATTGAATATCCCCCATCCTGTTGAAACAGCTCCAAGTCAGCTCAAGAAGCCTGGGAGAGAGAGAGAGCACTGTCTGGTCACAAGCACCTTAGGTTGGGGTCAGAAAGCAGGCCAGTGTTTAAGTGGTGGCCCTGCCACTCCCAGGCTGGGCAGTAGCTTGTACGTCTCTCAGGGTGTGCCGTGACCCCTGCTGGCCTTCCTCATAGTGTGTTGAAAGGCTGAAGGACCTGTCTTCTGGAGGGGCTTCTCAAGCAGTCAAGGATCATGCATTTGTGCTCTATTATTTCCCTGTTAGATGATGTGCAAGCTGACACTTCTTAGTCACCCTCTGTACACTCGTGTGTTAGTCACAAGGCATTATTTGCAAGTATTAGAAAATGAAAATGTTCAGAAGGCGACTGGGTAGCCCGCAGAATTGGAGAAATGAATAATCGGGCTCACAAGGGCAGGGACCGCACAAGAACTGGGTCATTTTTCTGCCTTGCGTGGCTCCACTCAAGGTTCCCGCTCCCAGGAGAGGGTCTGGATGATGGGCTACTCACTGGACCAGGGGAGGGCAAGACTTCCTGACTGAAAGCTCCATCAGGCCTGCCCCCTGGGGGGGAGAAGGTGGCTCTCCAAATGCAAACAAGGGAGCTGGTACCAGAAGGAAGAGGAAGTGAATGCTGGGAGGCCCCAGAACCTCAAATGTCCACCAGAGACAGTCTTCGAACGGTTTGTGCAGAAGCCAGCTGGGGCTCTGGTGCTGCCCTTCTGTGCCACGCTCTGCACGTGAGGTCCGACAGCTCTGCCTGAGAAGTTCGGACCAAATGGCATCTGGCAACTAAAAATACCCTGGGCTCCGGGGAACCAGCAGAAAGAGGTCTTCCGAAGCCAGCCAAGGTCCTCGATGTATGTAGGAAACTATTAATCACACCCTGTGATTCTTCTTGGCAGGAATTGTCTTTACACTTTAAAAATAAATCAATGTGAACTGAGGCCCACCGGCCCCTCCTTTCTTTAATTATCCATGCCGGAAGTAGTTGGTAACCCCCCCACTGTCCATGCCCCCCACCCTCCAGCAGGGTGCCCTGCTCCATGGGAAAACAAGAATTTCTTATCATGTCAACAGGAAATTCTATTTTTATTGATGTTAGAATTAAAAACACCAAAGGGAGAGAAAGCACTCTCCTATCCGAGGCGGGCACTAAATTTATCCCCTCCCCGAGGCACTCCCCTTCGAAATCGTTACTCCCAGCACTCAGTCCTGGGTTTGCTCCCAGGCACGGTGATGCAGGAGATGTGACATCCTGACTTGTTTTTTCCCTCTAACCTGGGGCAGCAGTGCTGCCATGAAGGTCACATGTGGCCGCAGGAGGGCCGTGCTCCATGCGGGCCATGGTCAGGCCTGAGGAGCTACACCAGAGACGCTCACAAATCTGCTGAGACAGCTACCTCAGAGGTCCTGGCCAAGAGTGGCCCTTCAGCGCCAACACTCACTTCCCCCAAACAGTTAGGAGAACGGCATTGGTTTGCTGTGAGAAACCAGCCTCAGGAAGATCAGGGAAGGAAAACCAACATTTACTGAGGCCTGACTGTGTGCCGAGGATGTACCTGGCAGGGCCAGGCCTTTCGATCTTCCCAGCAGCCGTCAAGTCGCATCAGCACCTTCCCCATTTTACAGGGGAAAGAGCAGAGACTCAGAGAGGATTCTCAGGCATTGGAACCTGGGTCAACTCGATTCCAGAACCCACACTCTTTTCTCTTCACCACCAATATCTTGTTTAACATCCTGCTGCAGTTCAGAAGCCAAGCTAATGGACCCAGTAGCCACTAGTAGGGGCGCTGCTGGCTGGGGGAGGGGCAGCCCTGCAGGACTCCTTTCTCTTGGAAGGGACATCTATCTGTCTGTTGTGCAGGGAGGCTGCCTCCGCTTGGCTTTCAGTGTAGCACAAATAAGCACCTCCTGCAGAGGGTGGTAAGAAATTCTCTCAACATGCAGCTTGCTTGGACTGAAAGTCACGTGACTCCTTATAACGCTGCTAATGTACCCTGAGCCTTTTGTCTGGGATTTGTATAAACCAACATCTTATTTGCTTGCTGAGTGGCACTTTTTGGTCTCTTCTGGGTTTTGTTTTGGTTCAGTTTGGTTTTGGTTTTAGCGGTACAGCTAAAAGAATGTTGCATAACACCTAGGCTTTAACTCCGCCTCGGGGGCTGGGATCTTGATGGAATTCACTTCTCATCTTGGGGCTTCAGTTTCCTCATCTGTAGTAATAAGAGGCTGTTACAGCTGTGCCCTCAATCCAGAGGCCACGAGTCACGAGTACCCTAAATGTGACTCATCTAAACTGCGATGTGCTGTAAAATATAAAACACACTCTGACTTTCAAAGATAGCGTCCTCCGAAAGAATGTAAACTTTCTCAATAGTAATTATATTGATTACCTGTCAAAATGATATTAGTTTGGGTATAATGGGTTAAATAAAATGTATTATTCAAATTAATTTTACCTGCCTATTTGTTTTTACTAATGTGGCTATTAGATCATTTGAAATATATATATGTGATCAGGAGAGTGGTTCTCACGGGCAGGTCGAATTACACCTCCTGGGTTCCTTTCCATCTGTGGTCTGGTCAGTTAACTTGTGCAGGCTCAGGTGGAAGGGGAGCCTTCACTGAAGGCTCTTGAGGCGGCAGGGACCCCTGCCTCTGGCTGTTCCTCCTCTGCTGTTGGTCCTATGTCCTCCATGTTGCTAGCTCACAGTGGAAAGGGGCAAGTCCACGGCCGCCAGTGTCCTTGTGAACCGGTGTCTGTGGCAAAATGTTTGCTCTGACAGGCACTGCACTAGCTCGCAGGATCTCTGCCCCCAGTAAGAAGAGGTCACCCGTACTCTGAGATCCTTCCTGCTCTGGGGTTGACCACCCCCTTAAGAATGCGAGGCATGTGGCTAATGGCTGAGGGGCAGCCCCAACTTTGCCACCGTATTCAGGAGTATGAGATAGTCTGCCACATGTTAGAACCATGATAAGTGTCTTAACTTTCAAAGAATTGGTTCTTTTTGCGCAGAGACGACCTAGAGAAAGGAGATCAAACGACAAAAGAAAAGGGCTTAAGAGCTAGTCCTGGACAGAAACACAATGACCCGATTAAAAGGCTGAAAGTCTTAGGATACTCAAGAATGGGGTGTGATAAGAAAAGACAAAAGAAGCCCCCTCAGGACGAAGCAAGCCCACACCTCTCCTTGTAGGGCACACCTACTGCCAAGAAACAGGTACTTTTGCAGCATCAGTTAAGGTCTGTGAAGGTTCATTCAGGGAGGGACAGCTAACGGCGGGGTCTGGTAGATGAGACCAGCAGAAGCTCCTGCCTGTGGGCAACTGTGTGGGGACCTAGAAGGTGGGAAGGGAGATTCGAGAGTGGGTCAGCACCTCTGCCTGGCCTTTGCCCCACCTGGAGAAAGCAGTGTTGGTCATTCCCACGGGAGAGCTGGGATACGCCAAAGACCACTGTGGATCACATCGTAAGTGACTTCTCTGTGCAAGGCACGTAGTGAACGCTGTGGGGAAGATCATGCACACAGAGGGGCACATAGCAAGGCAGACTCAGAGGGGTTTTTGTCCTATGTTCTCATTGGAGAAGAGGAGAAACTGAGGTCTGTGAGCAGGAGTGACTTACCTAGGATCACATAGCTACGTCATGGTGGGGACGGGTTGGGATCCCAGACTCCCGTTTTAGGTCCTTGTCTCACGGATCTACAGGATGGTGTCAAGAAAGAAGCATTGGACCAGAGGTTAGGGGAACCTAGTTCTAGACCTGAGTCTCTATTAATGATGGGACCTTGGGCAAGTCCTTTCACTTCTCCCAAGCCTTAGTTTCCTTACCTGTGAAGCAGAGGATGGGACTAGGTGGCCTCTTAGGTCTCCAGTTACAGCCATCAGGACAAACTAGATTTTGCCGTGATGACAAACACCCTGCAAATCTTGATGGCTCAGGAAACAAGGGCGACTTGGAGAGCCAGTAGGAGGGGCGTGTGCCTTATCTTCTAGGCCCTGAAAGTTCTGAGCAGGTCTGTGAACTTGTAAAGCAGTGTGGGGATGGCACCAGCAGCGCCAGAGAAGGGGTGGGGGAGACCAGGTAGGAGGCCACTGCTATCCTCGGGGCAGGAGGTGATGGGGAGGGGGGGTTGATAGTTGACGGTGTATAAGGAAGAAGAGGGAGAAATAAATATAAGCAGGAGGTTTTGAGTTCATATGACTAGAAGAAAGGGGTATGATCTACAGAATGAAGGAAATCAGGATAGGGAGCTGGTCTGGAGTGAGGGAGGTGGGGAGGTGCCCTCAGCTCTAGAAGGGGGGTCTGTTCTCTTCTCCAGGGAGGACAGAAGGCAAGGGAGTGTGTGGAGAGCCCTAGACAATTGTCGAATGTGCAGGTGGGCTGAAGCCGTCCCCCTGGGTGTGAAATTTCAAGCCAGTTTTCCCAGAACCCCCAGAGGGGATCCTCTAGCTGTCCAGCCTGGGCTGTCTGAGCATGTGCAGATGCCCCGAAGGGCACCCTGTGGCTTTCCTGAGAGGGAAAAGGGGTAACTCCGAAGGCTTGGGAGGGCTCCCTCCTGAACTCTAAGGTGAGAATCCGGCTGAGTGACAGGAAGGATACTTCTTCCCGGTCTAGAGTCATGGTCAAAGGGATGGGCAAAGTACCTTGACCAACGAAGGGCAATCCCATGCATCAGATATCCCTTCTCACTCCCGACTGGCCATTTTGTGCATTTTGTCCAGATCTCAACTTGCCATTTCTAAAGCAATGGCCCTGAGTTAATCTAGAAAAGATGTTGACACACCCTCTCAACCCCTGCTGCTCGTGAGGATCTGAGACTCGGAGGATAATTATTTAAAGTAATAATGAAAAGCAAAACAGGAAATTCTTATCTGTTTTGGCAGGAAATTCTTTAGCTGCATGGAAGGTGCTGCTCTGGGGGTTGGTGCCCTCCAGGAACTGTTTGGAAATGATTTATGGTTCAAGATGGTGCCAGTCCTTTCTCAACCCACCGCAGTAGACAAGGGAGGGATAAGCTGGACCCTGGGAAGCAGAGCCTACCCTATCTCGGAATGTGCGTTGCTGTTGATAACACGTTCATTGTCTCCACTCATAAGTTATGGTCCTGTTTTCGTCTTGCCCCTGGAATGGGACATGCCAAATTCAGGCAAAATAAAGATGTTCCATTTCAAACTTGTTCCTTAGTATATATTTATGAGGAGTCTGAGGTAGTATGACTTAGGCGGGGAAGGTTTACATTTATTGAGGACACATGAGGTCCACCTACTGTGACCCTGATACACATGTCGCATTGTCTTCTCTAATTCTGGGTGTTATTATCCCCAATCTCATGGATGTGAAAATTGAGGCTCACTGACATTAAGTAATCTGGCTTAAGTCACATAAGTAGTAAAGCTTAGAACCAGAAGAAATGATGCTTTCGGTAGCCTCTGAATTATCTGAGTCCACTGTGTCCACGGTACCTGGTGTTATGGGCTGAACTGTGTCCCTTCCAAAATTCATATGTGGACTCACCCCCAGTACCTCAGAATATGACTGTATGTGGAGATACAGTTTTCAGGAGGTAATTAAGGTTAAATGAGATCGTTAGTGTGAGTCCGAATTCAATGTGACTGGTGTTCTTATAAAAAAGAAGCCATCGGGACACAGAGAACACAGAGGAAAGACCATATGAAGATACATGGAGAAGATGAGCCAAAGAGAAAGGCCTCAGAAGAAACCATTGCCCCTTGATCTTAGACTGCCAGTCTCTAAGACCATGAGGATATGAATTTCTGTTGCTCAGGCTACCCAGTCTGTGGGACTGCATTATGGCCACCCCAGCAGCCTCATACAGCTAGTCTCTTTCTGTGTCTCATTACCTGTTGGGCGTTATGTCCCTCTGTTGGCTCCTTGAACACTTTTTATTGCACTTGTATCTCAGAATTTGCATCAGGACAAGGCCAGTGTTGAAAACGGTCTGAGGCTCATCTTGAGCTGAGGATCACAGAAGATCCGTGTTCGCACCTGCCTTGTCCACAGGCCCTTGGCTCTCCCCTGACATCTGAACAAAGTGTTGCTTGCGGTCAGGAGATCTACATTCCCTTAGCAGGCCTGCCATAAACTGGCAAGCTCTTCTACTCTTTCATCAGCTTTCTAGATCCCTATTTGTTTGCTTGGCAAAGGTTTTGTTTTTAACTGATTTTTTTTTTAATGTTTATTTATTTATTTTGAGAGAGAGAGAGGGCAAGCTTGTGCATGTGACTTCAAGCAGGGGGGAGAGGCAGAAAGAGAGGGAGAGAGAGAATCTCAAGCAGGTTCTGCACTGTCAGCACAGAGCCCAATGTGGGGCTCGAGCCCACAAACCATGAGATCATGACCTGAGCTGAAACCAAGAGTTGGAGGCTTGGGTGAGCCACCCAGCTGCCCTGCTTTTGACTGATTTTTAAATATCTCCCTATTAAAGGACACACATTCTCCAGCTCACCATGAGCCAGTAGGTGTATTGTCTTAGACCTCTGTGCTTGACTTGTCTCCATTCAGGTCTACACCATGTCTGGCTCCCACAGCCTCTGTTATGGGATTCTAGGATGGTTTAGCACACAGCATATACCATGTGCTTGGCCTCATAGGTAGCAGGCTTCTCACGGCCAGAGCACAGTCTGCCACCATGACACATTCTCTGTGACCAGTGCTTTGCCCCTGGTGTGCTGCCATCTTGTCTGTCTTCACACCTCCGACTTACTTCAAACTTCTGTCTTTGCAAACTTGTCTCTGCTCACATTGTTTTTATACCTAGGTTAGCATTGACTGGGTTATAGGCTCTGCACAGGTCTGACTGACCTTAGCAATTCCACATTTGTCCATTAATTTATTCATCCATTCAACAGATCTTTATTGCTGGGCTTTCCAGTATGTCTTTTTTAACTGATTATTTCCTCCTGTGCTGCCAACTTATTTATGGCATGTCTAAGAATTTACAATTCCTTTTTTTAAGGTTTTCATTTTGTTTATTTTTTTTTTGAGAGAGAGAAACAGAAAGCACAAGCAGGGGAGGGGCAGAGAGAGAAGGAGAGAGCAAGAATCCACACTGTCAGTGCAGAGCCTATGCAGGGCTTGAACTCACGAACTGTAAGGTCATGACTGGGACTGAAGTCAGACGCTCCACCGACTGAGCCACCCAGGTGCCCCAAGAATTTAGAATTCTTTATAGTGTGTCTAAGAATTTTGTTTATCCTTCTCATTTGATTAGGCTGGCCCTGGGCAGTAGGTGTTACACCCATTTTACAGATATAGGAATGAAGGCTTAGACATCTTGAATTACTTATCCAGAGGCACATGGCTAACAGCAGCACAGCCAGGGCTGTTCCTGATTTTCTAGACACCTTGTTTTCTTCTAACTCCTGCAGGTATAAAGGGGAGAGGTTTGTCAGCTTTGGAGAAGTTCCTAAACTCTGAGAGAAGATTCACTACACAGGAATTATGTGCCTAACCCGTGCTCCTGGGAAGCCACTGTAGAAAAAAGTGGGTCCCAGATGGGAGAGGCTGGGTATGACACAGTGTCAAAGGGAGATTTCAGGATGTGGGCTCCGTAGGGATGTCACCAGATGGGAGGGGAAGAAGGGTGAGGGGACATTGTAGAATGTCTTTGGGCATGCTGCGGGCCCGGGTGCTTCCTGTCCCTGCAGCATTTCAGAGAAGCCTGGCCTGGGGCCTCGGCTCCCAGAAGCTGTATTTGTCAGGAACTGAGGACTCACAGTGAAAGCCTGAGTTAGAGAGTTGAAGAGTTGGAGAGCAGAGAGCTGGAAGGTCAGTGACCAGAAGGCTCTAGATAATTCAGTGAGCCAATCAAGAGCATGAAATGAGAACTGGCATAGACACCCAGACTTCACCCTGCGCCAAACTCATTGAGCAACTGAGAATGTGTTTCTATAATTCATACACCCACGTGTCCTTTGTGCACCAGGATGCTTCTCGGTAGCATGAAAATGGAAGTATGGAGAGAATTCATTGTCCTTTTTCGGTTAGCCTTTCTGCCTCTTCCAGGATCCTATAAATCTCTCTCTCCATCCCCATACTGTCCTATTTGCATTTTGTAGGATGACTTATTTATCTGGGTTTGCCTGGGTCTTTGCCAGTTTTAGCACTGAAAGTCCCACATCCCAGGAAACTTCTCAGTTCTGGGAAAACCAGGATGGTAGGTCACCCTAAAGATCTTTCCCTCCACTGGCTCCTTCCTCACCTGCGAACAGGCCCAAGACTCCTCTTCTTTAAACAATTCTGCCTCCCCTTGATGTCCTATTCCACTCTCTTTCACCTATGGATTGCTAGACTTCTTCCACATGGAATCCATAATCTCACTATGTCCCTTTACTTTCCAGACAACTCCTGAACCTTCCCTATCAAACTTCACCAGCCCTCATTCTTGATAACCACTGGGTTCTGGGATCCCATTTTCTCCTTCTGGCTCTGAAGCTGCTGCTTCTCTGTCTCAGGTCTAGGGCATGAGTGCTCCCTCTGCTCTCTCTCTCTGCCTATTTGCAACACCCCTACAGGCTCAGATCTTGGCCCTGTGCCCCCACTGATCTGCACAAATGCCTATACAGGTTGGGCAGGCAGGTAAGGTGATCTATTAGGCAGACTGAGTAAGGATAGGAAGAACTGGAGACAATGTGCTCCATCTAGAGAGGTTTTCACATTAGCAGGTTTTCATGAGAATTGGTCACCCTTGGTTTGAGTGCACAACTTTTTTTTAACGTTTGTTCAGTTTTGAGAGACCAAGCCAGACAGAGCATGAGCAGGGAAGGGCAGAGAGAGAGGGAGACACAGAATCAGAAGCAGGCTCCAGGCCCTGAGCTGTCAGCACAGGGCCTGACGTGGGGCTTGAACCCACGAACTGTGAGATCATGACCTGAGCTGAAGTCGGACGCTTAACCCACTGAGCCACCCAGGCACCCCTTCAGTGCACAACTTTTGAAGTTCGGCTATTACATGAAGTAAGGAGAAGGAGACCTTATCAACCAACCTGGGAATAGAATATTTCCACCCAAAAGCATAGAAGGAAATCTGGATATATCTTTGGCAAGAACTCTGAGTTTTTGGAAATCTCCTGTCCTTGACTTGGGAGAAGAGTTCTTGTCCTTACGTTGGCATGAGAAGGCTCTCTCTTCACCTGCCTTTGTACCCTCCCCACCCCCAACCCCTGACATGTAATCAAGTTCCTAATCACAAGGCTCTCACAGTACACTCAGGACCCTGATGGGGACAGGTAAGAACCAGCTGGTCAAATCCTGGGAGCTCTGTTCACATGGAAAGCAATTCTCCTAGTTGATAAAGGCCTTTTCACTCATCGCAGACTCATTCATTTTTCCGTTGGAATTCAGGGGCAGAACGGGGCACTCCAGTGAGTGATGATGGTCAGAAACTAATGAACAGGTAGATCACACCAAATTGCAGACATGAACAAGGTCAACAGCTTGATTGGTTAAACTATTTTTAGTATCCAGTGTTAAAGTCTAGAAAGGACTTTGAAGAATAGTTTGTCTATTCTTTTTGTCTCCAGTGGAGCTGTATGAAAATAATCTCTGGTTTCCTATATTCTAATTCCTATTTCTCTGAGGAGTTCACGCCCTTTTCTCCTGAAAAAAAGACAAAAACAACAAAATGAAACAGAAAACCTCCTTCGTTCTTTTATTAAGCATTTTTTTGCGTTTAAAAAAAACTATATAGGGGTGCCTGGGTGGCGCAGTCGGTTAAGCGTCCGACTTCAGCCAGGTCACAATCTCGTGGTCCATGAGTTCGAGCCCCGCGTCGGGCTCTGGGCTGACGGCTCAGAGCCTGGAGCCTGTTTCCGATTCTGTGTCTCCCTCTCTCTCTGCCCCTTCCCCGTTCATGCTCTGTCTCTCTCTGTCCCAAAAATAAATAAACGTTGAAAAAAAAAATTAAAAAAAAAAAGTATAAAGCTCTTTTTAAAAAAACAAACAAACAAAAAAAAAACTATATAGTTGGATATAAAACAGGTAGAAGGTATACTTTTTATCCTTAAAAGTCTCCAATTACAGATGGAAAGACAAGGCATACATAAGAATAACAACTCTTGAAAAGACTTCCTGTTGCTTTTCCTAGACTTGCCACTTAATGGACGTCAACTTTGAGCAAGTAACTCTGACATCTCATCTGAGACTTTTTAAGTTTCTTGCCTGTCTAATAGGGGTCATAAGAGTGCTTACATTACGAGGCTGTTCTGGGGTCCAGATAGCCTGGTATACAGTAAGTACTTAACAAATGTTAGCAATCATTAATAACTTTAATTCTTACAAAAGTTCTGGGGGTAAAAGCATCGTTGTCTTTATTTTATAGGTGAAGAACACTAATATTTAGTTACTCGGGGCTAATATATGGTAGATTTGGGCTTCCAGCTTGGGTCTCTGACTCCCTAGAATCAGTAATTATGCACAGCTGGATGAATACCTTCCCCATGCAGGGTAATAGTGCCTCCATAACACCAAGAGCTTCTGGAAAGTAAACTAGAAGGCTTTTGTGCTCGGGGAGGTGAATTTCACAACTGGTCCAAAAGTAAGTGATGGTTATAGAAGTTGAGGTTATGTAGGTTTCTGGGTATCTGGAGTCTCCAGTGGGGAAAGGGAGCCACTGACATCAGGCACCAGCTTGCCTTCCAAGATCTGTCCTTGTTGCCTTTGCTTGCCTCAATTTCAGAGGATAGAAGAGGCACAAGGTTTGAGTATGGGAGGACTGGAGAACTCTCCTCTAGTGGCCAGAACTCTCCTCTAGTGGCCAGAACTCTCCTCTAGTGGCCCTGCTGTGCTGGAGACTTCTCTGGTGGCAGACCTCCTGGGACTCAATTGTCCCAATTTGTCCAGCACCAAACACCCAGCCTCAGGTTAGTCCAGGCAGTTTAGGAGGAAACAAGAGGCACAGGAAACCCTAGCCTGCCTTCTGGTACCATATAGTCTGGTTGGCAGACAAAACAAAGACACTTGAGACCCTTAATAAGCAGCTCAGCTTTTTGTTATTAGACGCTGACTTTGTGGGTACTATCAAGTTCAGGAAAGGGAGAGCCACTGGGGACTTGGAACCGGGGCTGAAAAGAGGGGTAAGTGGTGACAGCCAGAGCGGGCTCATTCCCTGGCCATTTTGTGTGGAAGCGTGTCCAGCAGGCAGGGCCGGGAGGGAAGGGTATAGAGCCATGCCTTGGCCCCAGTGCTGCAAAGAGGGGAGGGGGAGGAAGGCGATTGCTATTTATTGAGCACGTCTTCTGTGCAGTTCCATTGCAGACATCCTCCAGTTTTATTCTCGGGACAACCCCGTGACAGTGGGTTAATTATCTGTAGTTTACAGATGGGGTTCAGAGAAGGGTTCAATTACCTGCCCAGATGATATGCCGCAGAGGCACTGGTAATGCGCTTGGTGGCCTTGAGAGAGGACTGTTTCATAATATGTAAACATCATCCTGAATCTTCAAATTGCTCAGCTGGAGGCACTTTTCAAAGTTGCTTTTCCAAAGCCAGAATTGCTTAATAGAAGCAGGATTGGAAGGTTCTGTTACGGCATTTTGCAAAGTTGTTCCTGAGGACTCTCCAGAGCTTTGGTACCACTTAGAGAACCAGGACAAAACTGTTAACACACACATGCACAAATAAACACACACAAGGCACACACACAGATGAACACAGACTCTCTCTCTCTCTCTCTCTCTCTCTCTCTCTCTCACACACACACACACACACACACACACACACACAGATGCTGAATCCCTGTAGACACTGCAGTACTCCCAATACATACTTTGCCAAAAATGTTGGATTAGGGCCAGAAACTACAATAACTGAAATAACTCTGTAAGAAACCCTTGCAGCCTTGCGGGCAGTGGGAAAAGCCAGGGGAAGGGCATTAGAAGGATTCTCTTACTTTTCTTGCTTGTTTAATGTTCACAGAGAAAGGAAGCAGTCTGAAATTGATCACCCTCTCTAACCAAGCTCTTTTTTCATTAAAAACAAACAAACAAACAAACAAAAAAGACAATGGTTTGAGACACATGAATGATACATTTGGTTTTCAAAGGAAATTTTATTTTTGCATTGGGAGACATTTAAAGACTTTTTTTTAGACTTATCTAGAGAGTTGCATTTCCTGAGCTGTAAAGGAAAATTCTTTCCCTTCTCGCAACTTATCTCCTTTTCTTTCAACAAGTCATCTTGAGTAATTTTTTTTCCATGCCCAGACCAAACAGGACCCACACCAAAGAGAAGTGACCTCAATTAAAGAACCAAAGTGGGGTGCTGAGAAGGGGGTCTGGGGACAAGGGAAACCCTGTGTGCCCAAGATGAGTTGCCCTTGTAAAGATAAGGACATTGCAGATAATTAATTAGATGAGTATCTATTTACATCTTCTCTCTATTCTAGACCCAAATTCCTCCAACTCGAAACTCAATCCCTCACAATACCCAACAATCATGCATTTTATTTTGCCTACATGAGATGGGAAAGAGCCAGGGAACCCAGCTGGTTGACCCCAGAGTTCATGCCCACAGTGTGTCTGTCAACACTGCATAGAGGTATTGAGCTCCACATGTACAGGAAGGGCCTGACTTCTTTCTTCCTTTCTTAAAATTAATAAACTATTTTCAGAGAAGTTTTAGGTTCACAGCAAAACTGAGCAGAAAGTACAGAGTTCCCATTATACTGCCTGTCCCCACACAGACACCTGCTCCCCTCTCTCAGCACCCCACACAGCACGGTCCATTGTTATATAGGAGGAGCCTATGCTGGTGCAGTGTCATCATGCAAAGCCCACAGTTGACATTAGCTTGCTCCTGGTGTCCCACATTCTATGGGTTTTGACAAGTGTGTATTGACCCTACTTTCTTTTCTGATGCAGTTCTATGTGCCTGTTGATAAGGCAAAGTTTGTAATAACCAGATAGTGACTGCGGGAAGATATTGCATCCAGAAGAAATAGGTCCTGACATGTGGGTAGCCAAGGACAGTCATAAGATGACAGAACTCCATTGGTGGGTGTCTGAGGCTGCGTGGACACGATGATTTCCAAGGGCCCATGCAGTTCCAGGTTCTGCGGTTCTATAACCTGGCCATCCACAGTCAGGAACAGACCTATGAAGCCGTATTCCATGGGGGTGCTGCTTCCCCATTCTGCCCACTCTGCCCAACAAATCTTTATCATAATGATCAGTTGGGATTCATGGTGTCCAGGCTTCTATTTGTTTGATAGTATCTTTTTAAAAAAATTTTTTTAATGTGTATTTATTTCTGAGACAGAGAGAAACAGAGCATGAGTGGGGGAGGGGCATAGAGGGAGACTCAGAATCTGAAATAGGCTCCAGGCTCTGAGCTGTCAGCACAGAGCCCAATGTGGGACTCAAACCCACGAACCATGAGATCATGACCTGAGCCGAAGTCAGACGCTTAACCGACTGAGCCACCCAGGCACCCCTGTTTGATAGTATCTTAAGAGGATTGTTTCTTGCCACACTTTGCAAAGATGATAAAACGATTGAGTGTATGGAATAAGATCTGCATGGCTTATTACACTATTAACTGTGTATAGCATATCATTGTTTATATAATAAGTTTCATATAATATGCAGTATGGCTCCTGTATTAAATCTGATTCCCATCACCAGGGCTTTTATATCAAATGTAGGAACGTTAAAGCATCTG
This sequence comes from Prionailurus viverrinus, assembly GCF_022837055.1. Classification (NCBI taxonomy): domain Eukaryota; kingdom Metazoa; phylum Chordata; class Mammalia; order Carnivora; family Felidae; genus Prionailurus; species Prionailurus viverrinus. The sequence continues at coordinate 115,762,425 of NC_062563.1, forward strand.
TATGCAGTTGTCTGAGCTCCAGCTTAAGGACAGCCTCTCCAACCCGTTTTGTTCCTCAGGATGCATCCTTCCCTCTAATGCTTACTTTTTGAGAAGCCGGGGCTGGAGTTGCCGCCCAGGAAAGAATACTGTCTCCCCCGACTACTGATCTCTGTCTCTCTCAGAGCTGTGGCGCGTCCCAGAACGCGAGGGATTTGCTTTTGGTAAGAAGGGCAGAAATTACAGATTGAGGATGGCTTGCAAAATGGTGTCATTCTGCGCAGAGTGAGAGTCTTGCGGCCTCTCACTCGTAAACAGCCTTCTGGTTTTTTACGAAGTGGGGTCTGGTGCCCCATGGCACTCATTCCCTGGCAAGGCCACTGCCCCTATTTACATGGTCAGCTTACTAGTCCCCGTGAGGCCATCCCGATCGGATTTGCCACGGAGGCATTGGCTGTTCAATTATGCCAACCGGCATTTATTGAGCAGCTCCTGTTTGCCGGGCCCTCTGCTGTAGGTTGGGTGCCCCGGGGGAGCCAACTCTGAGATGGAGTTTAGCATGCAGGAAGTTTGTTAGAGAATGCTCTTGGGTTCAACACTGGGAAAGGGGAGGGGAAGGAGGCAGAGTGGGCGGAGGCGGTCACCCTGCTGCCGTGTGGTCACGAGGGCTCAGCTAACCCGCCGGGAGTTCCGAAGCCCGGATGGCCCAGCACAGCTATTCCAGGTTGGGGGATATTTCCTCACTGACCACTCAAGGATGCAGCTGTCCCGGGAAGAGGGTGTGGCCCCCATGGAAGCAGATTTCTGCAGCCGAGAGCAATTTCTGGGGTCAGCCGGAAGTTGAGGGCTGGCAGCTAGCAGGACTGCCTGCGGCGGGGGCAATAAACACTCCAGGACGACTTAGGGGGTGCGGCGAGGAGGCCACAGGACTGTGCTCGGCGCTCTGTGTCCTTAAGAAGCTTATTGTCAGGGGCGCCTGGGTGGCGCAGTCGGTTAAGCGTCCGACTTCAGCCAGGTCATGATCTCGCGGTCCGGGAGTTCGAGCCCCGCGTCAGGCTCTGGGCTGATGGCTCAGAGCCTGGAGCCTGTTTCCAATTCTGTGTCTCCCTCTCTCTCTGCCCCTCCCCCATTCATGCTCTGTCTCTCTCTGTCCCAAAAATAAATAAACGTTAAAAAAAATTAAAAAAAAAAAAAAAAAAAAAAAAAAAGAAGCTTATTGTCTGGACGGCGGAGTTCAGTAATGCCAATGACAAAGCTAGCAGGCGGTGGCAGGCAGATGGAGGGGAAGAGGGTGGAGGGAGATGGGTCACATCTGCTTGGGGAGAGTATTTGGTCTTTTAATTTTTTTAATGGGTATTTATTTTTGAGAGAGAGCGAGACGGAGCACAAGTGGGAGAGGGGCAGAGAGAGAGGAGACACAGAATCCGAAGCAGGCTCCAGGCTCCGAGCTGTCCGCACAGGGCCCGATGCAGGGCTTGAACTCATGGACCGTGAGACCATGACCTGAGCCGAAGTCAGAGGCTCAACCGATTGAGCCCCCCAGGCATCCCTTGGGGACAGCATTTGAATTGAGTCTTGGAAAATACTGCCTCGAGTTTTGTCATTACCCTGTCCAGGTAGCCTGATTGAAATGGTTGGCGCATGAAGTGGGGCTTCGTTTACACAGACCACTGGGCCGAAATCCCAAACTAGACGTCAAGTCCGTCCCTGGGACTGAGGAGTGCCGTCTGGTCCAGTGCTGCAGCTCAGAGGTGGTTTGCTTGCTTTCTCTTTATCTCAAGAAGTTCCAGGAAATGTCGCTGAAGAGTTCAGGGCTGCTGTTATCTCAGGCCTCACTTCCTGTGGCCACTGGACACGCCAGGGTATCAAGAGGACAAGCCGCATCTGTTCTGGGGCCTAGGCAGCAACTCTGCTCGGGCACAAGAGTGCCAGCTGACCTCCCTGGAGTGAATTCTGTCTTTTCGTTCCGCGGCATGTTCCTGAGGAGTAGGATTTTCTGCAATGAGGGGAATTACTGTGTCCTGCTGGGAAAGCTGTGGAGGCATTTAGGAAGCAGATAAGATCCAGAGGGGAAGGCTGCATGTGAGCAGGTGCCGGCGTGGGGTCGTGCCCCAACACCTGCCTGACCCTGACGCTCTCACCTTCTGCGCTGCCACATTGCAAGGAACCTCTCTCACTGGGCTCCTGCTTCACTCCTAGCTGGGATTGACCTGTGACCAGAGTCCCAGCAGCAGCAGATCCCACGGTCACACGAGCAGACCCTTGGTTCCCCAGATTGGCAGAGCCAGACCCAGAGCAGACCCTTGCGAATGGTGCATGTGTATGTATGCACGTGTGGGGGCGTCCTGGCCTGCACAGAACAGAAGCCCGGTCAGGAGAAGGGAGGTGCTCTGGCCTCCTGGGATGGGGGTGGGAAGGAGAGCAGGAGCAACAGGGAAGAAGGTGGCAGTGGCCTAGAAGGGAAACCTGGACCAAAGTCCCATTTTACCAGTTTCGTCATTATGCCAATACGTGTGAGATTTTCTCCAAGGTGAACCGAACCCCGGTCCTGCCCCAAGATGGGACTGGGGTGCAGTGAAGGTCATCTCTCTACACTGAGCTGGCCTTTGCTACTTAAACAAGGATTGAGAAATGCTAGGAAAAGACACTAGCTGGCAGAAAAGGAGCCTTCACCTTATACAACAGCGTGATCCGGAAACTTTGTGGAGGAAGAGGTTTGCCATCTGGGTTGTATATTCAGTGTGCCCCGGGGTCAGCCGTCACCTGTGAAATTCTTGGGTGGCCTGCATGGGAGTCCATCATGTCGCCACCCTCCCCTGCCAAAACCCACACGGATGGGTGCTTCTTGAGCATCCACAGCCCACTGTCAGCATGAGCTCACGGTGGCCAGGAGGCCAGGCAGGGGCCACAGAGGGCCAGACCTGCAGGTCCCCATCAGTCTCCTCGCCCCAGGCCACCGTTCAGATATGCAAGCACTCTTCCCTTCCCTGATCCTCCACAGTCCCTTTCTTCTCTGCACCTTTCCAGGGCTTTCCTTCCTGTCCGTGGGATTCTCACCCCTTCTGGAAACGAACCTCTTCTAGTGACATCAACAGCACTCACACATGCGTTAGTGTTCTGGGGAAACTGTCCCTCTCTTAACATTCCTCACGATATCTCCGAAACATTGCAATGACCCCCACCTAAGGGGAAAGTAGATGGAGGCAGAGAGGCCACACGACTTGTCCTGAGCTGGAATCCGGGCGTCTGTTGTTCCCTGTCACCTGCTAACCTGGCCTCAGGTCCTGGTTCCACCTTAGTGCTTCAGTACGTCCCCTGGGGTCGGGGTGTGAAACCACCCTGTGAAAGTGAAATTCTGAGTGAGGAGAGAGAACTGCTGTTTTTAAACATTTCTTCGGGGCACCTGGGTGGCTCAATCAGTTAAGCATCTGACTTCTGCTCAAGTAATGATCTCACCGTTCATTAAGTTTGAGCCCCGTGTCAGGCTCTGTGCTGATGGCTCAGAGCCTGGAGCCTCCTTGAGATTCTGTGTCTCCCTCTCTCTCTTCCCCTCCCCCACTCACACCCTGTCTCTCTCTCAAAAATAAACATTAAAAATAACATAAATAAACATTTCCTTATCCTATGGTCTCAAGTGTTCTAAGTGCACACATTCCTACCGTTTGGATCCTTAGAAAAGGATTATTACTTTGAAAGTTCCCCAGCCATCGTTCCCTCTGGAAAGCCCTGCGGTACCCTCTCCTCCTCACTTATGCAGCAAGAACCACTGCAGTGCATCTTTCCAACACACACACACACACACACACACACACACACACACCCTCCAGGAAGCCTCCCCTGCTGCAGTCCGGGACCCCTCTGCCCATGGCAGCAGTGCTCAGGCACCATGGTTAGGTAGGCAAACACTAAGTGGCACATGGCCGATTACCACTGCTTCATCTGTCCTCACAAACAAGACTCCCAGCCTCTTGAGCATGGAAAGGCAGCTGCAAAGCCAGGAAGATGTTGTGTTAGCTGCCGGGTCTGCCTCTGGTGTGGTCCGCTTCGGCAAACTCTCCCATGAGTGTATCTGGTTGGCAGGGCCAAAATCACATCCTGAACCTGGTTGCAAGGGGGTCTGGGAATTATAGTTTGTCTCTTTCCAACCTGCACACCCTCTGCTTAGCTCTAGGCAGACAAAGGCCCTGTCAGTCCCCAGCATCTATATCGTTGCAGAAAAAAGACAGGTCCCCTCAGTGTCTGACTCCATTGGTGACAAGTTCTCCAGCCTAAATGGTGATGTTGAAGGGCCAGCAGTGATGTTGGGAGATGCTACAGAATGTGGCTCAGGCAATGAAAGATGGAACAATTCTCACATGTCTTCAGCTCCAGGTGGCCTTGGTTGTTGAGAAGACGGGAGCTCCGTCTCCCAGAAGTTCTCTCCTTTACACCCACTCAGTGAGCTAAACTACTGGAAGAACTCACCGGGTACCTTGGTCATGATAGTCTAGGTTATGAGGTGGGATAAATAGCCCACGACCACCAGTGTTCTGGCATTAACATGACCAGGGCTTCCATCATGGTCATGCCACCTATCCAGGGCAGACTGGTCAGGGACTTCCGAGTGCCCCAGGGCCTTGGGCTGACCCCAGCTCCCTCTTCACACCCGCTCCTGCATGCATTCCTGGCGAGGCAGGAAAAATAGAAGGTGGCCAACTACACACTCGCTTCTACAAGAAGGGACACGTTGTTTACACTCGTGTTTCCCTAGCCCAAGCAAGTCGCACAGTTTGCCCAGCGTCAAGGGGGTAGAGCTTCAATCTTCCTTGTGCTGGAAGGATGGAGAACCAAAGTGTAGTGAACGATACGATCACCTCTGGTGGGAGGTGGACAGGAGAGCCGTGCCCTGTCCACTGTCCTGGTTTCCTCATGGCTCCAGCTGGGGCAACTTAACATTCCTCTATTACCATATTTCTTTTTCCTCCAGGCACTGAAAAGTTCAGCTTTAAAGATACTGATACAGTTTTTTCTTGAAAATGGCCTGTGAGAAACCATCACAGTCCCCAGAGGCAAAATTCTCATCATGCTTTTCTTCAAATGCATCTGTGGTTCTCAGTGGGTCATGATTTTGTGGGCTGGGAATGCTGCGTGTTTACTTTTGCATAAACACTCTGCTTATCTTTCCTGAATTAGGGAGGGAAGGTGACTGGCACGAAAGACGCAGCCGGGCAAGTTTCTCAGGTTCAGGTCAAGTGCCTCACCCCCAGCCAGGCTTGCTTGGACCACCTTCTCCCCAGCTGGAAGCCATCTGCTCTCATGAGTCCCTACGTGGCCTGTGCTCTCCCCACCCCCCACCTCTGGCACATTCTCCTGCTGCATTATCAACGTTTGTATAAATGCCTCACTTCCCCCACTAGCTCTTTGAGAGCCAGAACTTGATTTGATCCATGTAGAATTGTCCCTGCAGCACAGATGGTGTTTACTAAGTATTTTTGAATAGGTCAGAGAATGAATCTCTACCTTAGGGCTTTTTCTGCTGGACAGTCTCCGTGTCTTGTGACTCAAAGAAAGGATGGATGGATGCGTGGGTGGGTGGGACAAATGAAAGAATAAAGGATTGAATATGTATAGAGGCCAGTTAACCTCTCATAGGGAAAATAAGCAAGCCTGTTCTCTCCAGATGCTTCTGCTGATTCTGACCAGCTAACACATAAATATAGACTCTTGGAACAGAGGGGACAGGTGGAAGTGGGGTGACTCGGGGCAACCTCTCTCCACTCTACAGACTGGGGCGGGGGCATAGGGCATTGCTCTCCCTGACGTTTTCCGTGGCCCCGGCTGAGTAGTGTGGGGGAAGGAGTGACAGGACATTGGGTCTCTAGGGATTCCTGCCTGTGAAACTGCCGTGCCCCTGTTTTCTACCTCAGATAGTTTCCAGGCTGAGGCCCGAGACTCAGGCCCCGAAGCCTGAAGGAGGTCAGTAGGCTGAGACAGTAGGAGCCAGAGGGACGGCCCCAGAGAAAGTGCCTCTTGAATGTTCCCTCCACCGTGGAGAGGAGCCTCAAGCACCATTTCCTCCTTCTCAGGAGATCGGCACCAGGCCCCCACACACTCCCCTGCCTCACAGGTCCCTTGAGGCCAGGCCGGAGTCTTGAAGAGGGGGGGGAGGAGAGGCAGATATATGCGGGGCAGGAAGGTGCCCGTGGGTCCAAGTGGCAAGGGGCGGAGGGGCTACACACACCCTTCTTTTTTCCGCGATAAAAAAACAAACTTTACCTCTTTTTGCTGCCTCCTCCGTCTCAAAGAAAGGCATAGAGCGGAGAAATGGTCCCTCTGCTGTGCTTAGCTCTCAACTTAGAGGAGGTTAGACCTCTTGGCTTTGGTCTTCCCTTGCCCTTCATTCCATGAGAAAGCGAAATGTGCATGCAGAAGGGAACGCAGAGCTGGGGGCCATCTGCACTCCAGAGGGCAGTGGTTCCCTCCGGTCAGCCTGGACGGTCCCTGGGCCTGGAGGCTTCAGGCCAATGGAATGCTCCCTCCCTCGACCTCCCCCAGCCTCCTTCAGAATGATGCTCTGTGGCCAAGCAGATACCAAAGGATAAATGTGCTATATTAACGTGAGTACGACGGACAAATGCACTGCAGTAGTAAGCACGTCATAGATACATAGAATATTGTCTCTCTAGTCTGAACATAGATAGAAAATAAGTTATACTTGTTTTTGTTTTCCATCACAGTAGGAGGATAGCATACAAAGTGATTGGTTCAGTGGCCACAAAGCAAGCCAAGGGAGAAACCATAAAGGAGGGCGTAGGGCACGGAGAATGGTGGCGATGTGCCATGGACGCTGCAGAGTCGCGGGGGCTCCTGCAGGGAACAGGACCTCAGACCTCTCAGGTCAGCCTTCTGAGTTAGCACGAGGTCCCACTTGACGACAGCCGGTGGCTGCATCTGAGCTGGGATGATTCAGGCCCCTGGGTGGGCGGCGGAGCGGGGACGGGCGCAAACAGCATCCAGCAGGCCAGCCCACTCTCCCGCTGGCACTATTGGACTTCTGTGATTTTAGGAACATGGGCCGCAGAGCCAGACGGCACAGTTTGCTTCTGTGATGTGACAGATGGCCAGACTGATGGCCCACCACATGCTGGCTGGCCCTCCTCCCTCACCAGCCGGCTCTGGGCGGCCGAGGTGCCCTGCGTGCTTGGCCTGTTCTCCAAGGTTCATAGCCCACTAGCGATGCTGGGATCCTGCACATATCGCCACAGCAGAAGGAAGGGTCTGAGGTCTTGGCTCTGAATCCTTTCTCTACCACGTGACCTCTGTGACTTCGGGAAGGTCACCTGAACTCCTCTGAGTCTCAAGTTCCTCATCTGCAAAGTGGGGGGGACTGATGCTTACTTCCTTGGGGGCTGGCAAGAGCCGAGCGGGATGCTGTATGTAAGGTGCCCAACACAGCTGGCTCCTGGCACACAGGAGGGGCTGGATACATGTGAGATGGATCTGAGCTTCCAGACATCAGGGCTGGGTGAGAAAACACCAACCTCACAAAATCTGGGGAATAAAGCCACCTTGACTGGCTTAGGGTTGAGGATTTAGGGCAATTTCTTTACCTTCTTTCCTGCCAATTTTTTCTCCTCTCTCCAGGTCTGGGATTCTTTGAAATGAAGTAGGGGTAGGGTTCAAGGGCAGGTCTGCCGAGGCAGACAGCCCAAGCCTATGAAAGCACACAGCTCAAGGTCGTGTCTCTTCACATCTGGGACCAGGTAGAGGATGCTTCTTCCCCGCCATCCCTCCCACCAACCCCTGATCCCCACAGCAGCCCCTAACTCCCATCTCTCAGACCTGGACCATTTTTCCCCACTGGGAAGCCGAAGAGTGGGGGACGGCACTGAAAACAGTGAGCGCCTATTGAGTGAGAAGCATTTTCCATCTGTTCTGAGCCCAGGGAATCTGGAGGTGGATGGGCCACCCACGGACAGGTGAACTGCCTCTGCGGGTGGTGGGAGATGGGAGGGAAAGAGGGATGGAGACCTGGTCTTGAACCTGGGGCCCTGGGAGCACTCCTGTGCTTCTACCAATGCTGAGAACTTAGAGATGTGTCCAAAGACCAGCCTGGAAGCCTGGGGCTCCCTGTCCCCTCTCATCTGCAGTGTACTTCTTAAGATCTGTGTGTGTACGTGTGTGTGTGTGTGTGTGTGTGTGCGTGCGCACGCACACATCTCATTCTCCCCCGTCCCCTCTAACACCTGCCTGCCCTGAACCTCCTCCTCCGTCCATCACTCAGCAACTTTCCTCTTGGATGGAGGCAGCAGGTGGGCGGGCAGCTCGTTGGGCAGCTCGTGCCCCTCCAGCTTGACCTTGATCAGGTGGTTGGCCAGTGCAAACTCCTCGTCATCCAGCATGCCGTCCTTGTCGATGTCCGCCAGCTTCCAGATCTTGCCCAGCACGCTGTTGGGCAGCTTGGAACGCACCATCTCCTTCTTGGCATTGGCCCCTGTGATCTTGCCGTCCACCGGTGACAGGGTGTAGAAGATCTCGTCGTACATGGGCTTGTCCCTGGCCACCACCCACTCAGCGTCATCGATGCCCTCCCCAGCCCCCTCCCCGTAGCCATGCCCGAAGGGGCCATGCAGGGTGCCCTCGAACGCCCCGCCCTTCACCATCTGCACAGGCCGCTGTGTCTCCTCCTGCCGCACCAGCACCATGAGCTGGGCGATGTCGTGGGCCAACATATCATCCACCACCTCCAGCAGCTTGCTTTTCAGTGGCTGGAATTTGCTAAAGTCCTGGGCCTGCAGCTGATCCTGGGAAGAGGAAGAGAAAAGAAGGTGAGCGTAGGAGGCAAGGGAAGGGGCTATTTCCCCTTGTTGGGGATGCTGCCTTCTGCTAATGCTGGAATGTTCACAGCCCTGGAAGCTAAGCTGATCACAAAATAATGAAATATTGAAAGATATGAGAGAGGAGAAGAAAAAAAGGCACATTGGCTCTTGGTGGAAGTTTTCCGGAGAGGACAGTCGCAGGGTCTAGGGAAGAAAAGGAAATGGAACAAATATTGGTTTGATCCATTTATCTGGATTCCCTTTAATACGCTGGAAAGCAATTACATTTCTCTTTCAGCTAGTTTTGGCTATTGAAGGATGGTTCCTGAATGCTTTGTCCTCTGAGACCGAGGCGTATGTGTCTCTGTGCTCTAACCACGGTTGTAATACTGGGGAACACTGCAAATGCCTCACTGCGTGATCTCATTCGCTCTTCTGGGGCCTCTCTGAGGGAGGGGAATCACATTCTATCCCCATTAAGGGAAGGAAAGACGGAGGCACAGGCAACTGAAAACAAATCCTAATAGAAGCCAAGGCTCATCTCCAAACCAGTGATTCTTACTCATGCTGCTCATCGGAATTAGCTGGAGAGTTTTCAGATACCTGCGTCTCCCCTGAGGGTTCTGACACAGTAGACACAGGCGGGCAGATTCTGTAAAAGCCTGCCTTCCCGTGACACCCACACCACATGGTGGAAGAAATATGTTCCACTTGGCGCATCTCTGCGATTTTGAGGCGTCTGAGTCGAGAACACCCGGCTGCTCCTTGGCCTTTTCAGTGACAAGGTGAGAGCTTTCTGCTCCGGCCGTTGGCTCTGACCACAACAATCTCAGGACACTGGGCAGAGGCCAGTGCACAGAAATCTCAGGGACAAGCACATCGAGTTCCTGGCAGAAAAATTCAGAAAACACCCACGGCGACATTTTAAGAGCAAGTGTCAGCTTGTGCGTTTCTCACCTCCCCTCTAAGGCAGGGCCAAGCCTAGGAGGCAGGTGGGGGCCGGTGGGGGTGTGCAGGGCAGAAGCAGACTAGCCCAAGGTCCCTGGCATCTCTCTCAGCCTGTCCACGTCGAGGTGTGTTTGGTGGGCTCCCAAACGGGCAACCTAATATCTTCCAGGGGGCACAGTGGGTGCGCCCATCACCCCACATCGATGGCCCGCCAGGACGGCCATTTACATGGTTGGTTCAGGGCACCGGACAATAGATCCTAACGTGTGACTGGCAAACAGATGAGAAGGTGAAATCTGTATGCAGCAAAAGGATTCCTCACATTAAAAATGGGGTCGTGTGGTCCCTTTCGAATGCTGTCTTCCTAAATGTTTGCTTCTAGAGCACAACATTCTTTTCTAATTTTAATTTTTTTATTTTAGAGAGAGAGAGTGCACGCGTGCACATAAGCAGGGGAGAGGGACAGAGGGAGAGACAATCTCAAGTAGGCTCCATGCCCCCAGCATGGAGCCTGATGCAGGGCTCGATCCCACGACCCTGGGATCATGGTCTGAGCCGAAATCAAGAGTCGGACGCTCAACCGACTGAACCACCCGGGGGGGCCCCCGGATCGTTATATTCTTAACAGAAAGAGAAGTGAAAGTTGAAGTATTCCAAGCCACAGCTGAGTGACAAACCTGAGTTATGTTAAAGTAATTCTGAAATTAGTAACTGGCTTGTGGTAGGTGGTTCCAGGAATGAATGGATACATGAACGCATGCACTATTTGAATGTCTATATTTTTCTCTTCCTGTTAGCACATAGGAAACTAAAAATGCCTGTTTGGGACCGTACTGATGTTCTGAACCTCCAGTCTTAAACTGAGAAATGATCAAAAGATCAAAATCAGCAACTAGAGCAAAAACAGTTATTACAACTACATGTGCTGCTATTCTTAAAAAAATTTCCTAATTCTCAGAAACCTTTTATTTATTTTTTTAATGTTTATTTATTTCTGAGACAGAGACAGAGCATGAATGGGGAAGGGGCAGAGAGAGAGGGGGACACAGAATCCGAAGCAGGCTCCAGGCTCTGAGCTGTCAGCATAGAGCCCGACTCTGGGCTCGAACTCACAGACCACGAGATGATGACCTGAGCCAAAGTCGGATGCTCAACCGACTGAGCCACCCAGGCACCCCAGAGAAAGCTTTTATTTTTAAATAATTACAGAACCATGAGATGCTGCAAAAATTGTACAGAGAAGTAGGTCCCGTGTTCACCACTCAGCTTCCCTCAGTGGTGACATCTTACCTAACTCGAGGCTGCGTTTTAAGAGCCAGGCCCTGGGCTAAGCACCTTGCAAATGTTATCTCACTGATGATGCTCATAGCGTACATCTAAGGTGGGTGCATCAGAGCCTGAGGTTACAGATGAAGAGTCAGAGGCTCAGAGAGGATCCAGTTAGCATTGGTGTGGTGGCTTCTCGCTTGGACTGTGGGGATATTCTGGCTTTTCTACCAGCAGCCTGTGTGAACAGCACACTCAGAAAACTGCCAGCCATTAATTACACAGGTCAGTTAGCTTTGTAGACCTCAGTTGGCTCCTCTGTAAAAGGAGGAAGAAGAATGCCTCCCTCAGAGGACCCCTTTGGGGACTAACGTGAGAAACCAGGTGTGATGGTGCTAGGCCAAGATAGGAACCCACGGTGTACCCCAAAGAGAGCAGGCTTCAGTGCAGACTTCTGCTTCTTCATGGCTTGTGTCCCAAACTGCTCCCAAGTGGAAGCTCAGAGGTAAACTTAGGCACTCGAGGGCCTGGAGACCCTGTGTCAGGTGACATTCCATATCACGTGGCATGGCAGGGATTCCAAGCTTGTGGTGGCCGTGACTGGGCGAGGTCTAAACTGGAGGTATCGGGTCCCAAGCATCATGATACCCCAGCCTCCCTGGGAGCAGTGGGGCTCTGTGTTCTCCCCAGACCCAGATAGGACACCTGCTGGGCCAGCGGTGGTCCAGCATGGAGGGCAGACCTGGGGCCATCTCCTTGCCTTCTGATTCTGGGCAATCGGACTGTCCCTTGTCCTGGAGCCCCAGACCCCTAGTTACCTGCATCCTTTTCAGGTTGGGAAAGTCCCCAGGTGAGATCTGGTGCTCGCGCTCGATCCGGCCGTAAATCTCAGCCAGGTTGTTCACCAGCTCCTTCTTCTTATTATCCTTTCCGAATACTGACGGCATCTCCTTCTTCAGGGAGCTGATGATGTAGGCATGAACCTGAGAACCAGGAGAAGAGAGCAATCTTCCGATCAAGACCCTTGATCCATTTCTTCCCTCCAGGGTGGCTCTGGCCCCCTCTCTTCCCATAAGTCCCTCCTCCTGCTGCTACCTCTGCAATCATTTCTATCTCACCCCCTTGCTTTCTCATCGCTTGCAGCGCTGAGCTGTTTTCCTAGATCACATGGGAAAGGTGAGACTATGGGGGGAGGTTAAGGTCAACGCAGTTATAGGGATGGTAATACTGGTGATGATGTTGAGGACGAGGAAGCCAGCAACAGCTAACGTTTCCTGAGCACCTCTAACGATGCCAGGCACTGTGACAGAGCTGTTACATTCCTTACCTTACTCCACCCTCCCTCCCCTTCATTTTACAGACGTGGAAAGAGGCACAGGGAGACTAAGGACCTTGCCAGGTTGGGATCACATTTCATAAACTCCAATCTGGCCACCTGACGCCAGGGCCTGTGACCAGAACCACCACACTATCCTGCCCCCAGCTACTGGGGGGCTCAGCTGGTGCCCATGATGCAGGAGCTAGAGGACACCGACCACCCCAGCAGGTGATAGCTCAGGGTTGCAGGCGGCAGCCCCTGAACGACCCACCCCGAACCTCCCTGTCTTCCGGGGGACAGCCTCACCTTGGCCAGCCTGGCTCTCTTGATGAGGTCGTTGAGCTTGCGCAGGGCAGCATTTCGCGGCAGACTCTGAATATCTCGGAACAGGTCCTGTTCCTCCGCCTCGAAGAGCTTCCGGTTGTCGGGGATGAGAAGGGGGTGGGACCAAAAGGAGCCGATGTAGACCCGGATCACCTCCGGGGTGTTCACAATCTTCCCCAGGGACCACATGAGGGCCCCGTACACCCGCATCAGCTGCTGCGTCTCGATCTGGTCCGCCTTGTTCAGCACCACGCGCATCTTGTCCTCGTGGTTCTTGAGGGCCTTGATGACCTCTGAGAACTCGTCAGAGATGTCCAGCTTGTGGGCGTCAAAGAGCAGGATGATGCGGTCCACCCGCTCGGCAAACCACTCGAGGACGGCCGCGAAGTCGTACCCTGCGGCAGAGGGGCGGTCAGGAGGGGGGGGCCTCCGTGGCACAGGGAGGGGCCTGGGGACAGGAGGCCAGGCGCCGGACACAGAGTCTAGGAAGTCACACCTGGGTTCCAGCCCGCACCCCCCCCCCCCCCACCTCCACATGTCCACTCTTTGGCCTTGAACATGTTAGTGTTCCTGACTGTTCTCTCACCCATAGATGGACATACTAATAGCACCTGACTAATGGAATTATAAGGACTAAATACACTCCGAGCCCAGCACATAGTTATTAGTAACATCATTATTCCCATTTAGTCTTCTCCTTCAGGCAAAGAGGCTCCTTCCATTCAGCGACAGGGCTCAAGAAAGTGCTTCGGGGGCGGGCTCTGCCCAGCAACCAGGCAGGGGCATGGTCAGTGCCACGGAAATACGGGGGCACCAGTGACTCAGCCAAGACCACCTTGCTGGTAGGCAGCCGCTGGGGCACGGAACCCAGCTCTCCAACCCCAAGTTCAGCGCTTGCTCCGGCGGGCAAGACGTTCACTTCATGGCCCCATTTCACCCCCGCAGCATCCTTTGAGATACGCAGGATAAGGAGACTCACCCCGGCTTTTCAGAGGAGGAAACTGAGGTTCAGAGATGAGGTGACAGTCAAACGGCCCCTAAACGGTGGGGCCAGGGCTGGACCGCACCACCTGGGCCCTGGGCTCCCCGCACATGCGGAGGGCAGCTGTCTTGCACGTGGCCACCTCCCTGCCTCTCCACCCTTTCTCCTTCCCTCCCCAGGGCCCAGGCCCACCCAGTAGCTCCCACAGAGTCCAGGAAGCCTGTGCATTCCTGCTCCAGGCGAGCCTGCAGCCTGCACCCACTCTCCTGCTCTCTGGAGCCCGGAACCAGCAAGCCTGCCCCCCTTGGTGGCTGGGGAGGGCAGCAGGGATCATTCCCAACTGTGGCTGTGGCGTGCAGGCCTTGGGCAGGGCAGCCCAGAGAGCATGCTGCAGCTCCTTGTAAACAAATCCCAGAGCGGCCACTCCCAGTCGGCTGGGCAGCTAGAGCCCAGCACTTAGTCGACAAGGAAGCAGAGGCTCAGAGAGTGCACAAGGCCCCCAAGGGAGGGGTGGAAGCAGGGTCATGTCTCCCCACCCCAAATCAGGCCCTCTGGTCACCCCTCCATGGACTCAGGAAAGCAAAGGGGCCGAAGAAGCTGTAAAGAAAAGAGGCTCCTGCCTCTCCCACCTCTCACCAATCCCTGATGGCACCAGCCATTCAAGGTTGGGGGGGGGGGGGGGCGCTGCAAAGGCTTGGGGGGAAGTAAGGGCAAGGCTGACCAGCCCCCACTTCGGGGTGGGGAGGGACAGTAGTAGCTCAGTGTGGCCAGAAGATGACGGCCCCCTGCCCATTCCCGTCAGCCCAGTGTTCTCGAGGTAGGATGTGCTCTGAAGGGGTCGCCTGAGTAGCACTGGCCTGGCAAGCTTACTTCTAGTTTCTGTTCAGCCATTAAGGTGCTGTGTGTTCTTGGGCAAAGAGCCTTCCATCACTGGTCCCCGGTCTCTCTGCCTGTCAAAGCAGGGAGCTGGACAGGAAGACCTCTGAGCTTCCCTTCTCCCTGCTTCTAAGACCAGAGGGGTGAGGGTGGAGAGCAGGACGGATGAAGGGGAGACACGAGGAAGTCCTTGCCAGACAGGGAGAAAGGAGGCTGGGGGCCTCTGTCTTAAACACCTTGGGGGGCCTGTGTGAAATCTGCTCTTGCTTGAGGATAGGCTTCTGGAAACCTTTTCTGGGATTTCATAAGCACAGAGGCTTCCTATTCATCTCCCCACTTTTGCAAATTCTCCATGCTATGATGAGTGCTATCAAACTGCAAAGTCCGTAATGCCAGGCGCTTTCTCCCAAGGTTTGGCCACAAGGACCCGAGGACCAGGTGATGAGGGCGTAGGCTTCCTCAGAAGCTCAGCCTCCTGCTCCCAGCTATTCAGAGCCTAGCAGCCTCCAGGACAGGTAATTGCCTCTGGGATGGGGGGTGGGGGGCGGACAGTTCTTAGGCACATCCAGGAATGGGAGCATCTGAAAGGCACAGATGGACCCATTAAGCAAAAGGCAGGGGACTAGCTCTCTCATTTATCTTCTGTGTGACCTTAGCAAATCTGAACCTCAGTTTTCTCAGCTGTCAAATGGGGATGATAACACCTGACCAATGAGGGGTCAGTGATAGAGCCATGGCAATAGGATTCAAGAGCACAGGGAGGGCCCGGATCAGTCTGGAGGCTCTGCTCTAATGTCTGGGGTCATAGGTCCCCTTCCCTGGCTGGTCTTGGGAATGGCTCTGAGACCCCCAGCAGGGACTCGTGAGCACCTGCAGCAGCTCAAGGGCTTATAAGACACAAACTAGGAGGTGGAGGGAGATTTAAGCCCTGAGAGACTGAGCAACAAAGCTGGTCTTCCCGGAAACCCTGGGATTACGTGCAGCAAGTCTGGCTCCAGATCTGGTCTGCAGGCATCAGGCCCAGAGACCGCGCAGCCTGCAGCGACCTGGGGCTCTCCCCACAACCCTCCAGGCTCCAGAGGACTGGAAAGAAAGCATTTCTAAGTAATGCCAGGCAGGAGGAAATCAATGAGACAAACACAATAAGCAAGGCAACTCCTTAATCACCCACCGGCTTCCCGCATATTCTGAAGAGCAAAGCAGGGACGCTGACAGGCAGCACATTTCTTTGTATTTTCAACCACACCATCTCATTTGATCCTCATAACTGTCCACATGCCAGGAGCTACACAGGGCACACACATCTTACAGGAAGGGGAGGGGACAGAGAGATTAGGGGCTGGCCAAGCTCACACAGGCAGGTTGTGGTGAACTCGGGACTAAACCCCAGACCCTTGACTCGGGTCCACACTCTCTTCCTATGCATAGCCATGTGTGAGGCTGGAGCTCAGAGGTCTGAGCCCTCAAACCAGGCACTTGTGGTGGGTGCATAAAAGGTCCTATCCTGCCTCCCAAAATCCCTTTTGAGATTTAAAGACATTTTAGCAGAAGAGAAATAAAAGGGCATCAATTTTCAAAACGTGGGAAGAGTTCAGATGCCAATGGAGAACAAACACCACACTACATGCCTCCGAGAAGTAACCTTGGAAGTGGCCTGAGAGACTCATCACAGGCCTCCGATGACCATAAGGCTGCCGGCAAGCCCTTGTGACATGCCTCAGGACTCTGCTGCTCTGCCCTGGCTCGTGGTGCCCACGCAGGAGCATAGATACAGCATGGAGTCTGGGGCCCCTCTCCAGTGAGGGTCCAGGGACAGGCCAGGGACGTGAGGCTGCCAGGACCAGCCTGGACCCTCCAAAGTGCCCCCGGGGGGACTGGAGATGAGAGCCGGCCCCATTCTACTCCCCAAGCTCTTCCTGGGCAGGTGATGATAAACCACTCTAAAGCCACTAGACTGGGTCTAAGGAGACCAGCCTGCGTTGCAGCTTTATAGCCCGGGCTTTTCCCTGCTGTGGCCCTGCTGAGCTCACCCCCACAGGGAGGAATGTGAGCCCCAGGCCCAAGGGGGTACTCCACAGGGAGGAAGGGATCCACAGGGAGGAATATGAGCCCCAGGCCCAAGGGGGTGCTTTTCTAGGGCGGGGCCTGTGGGGATTCTAGCTGACAAGTAGCCAGGAAATGAGGGTCCCAAGTGTGAGGACACTCAGGCTTCCGGAGCCCCTCCCACTTCTGCTGCATTTTGCTTCTTCCCAGTAATGAGCCTGGGGCTGGGCACATCCTGTCACTTCCAGGAACTGCCTCCTCTGCTGCCCATCCCAGGTCATCTTCATCCAGAGACAAGTGCTGGCCCAGGACCTCCTGAGCTCAGATTCCCGGACGTCCCCTGCTTCCTCTCTCCCCCTCAGACACCCACCCGAGGCCTGGGCGCAGGGGCCATACCCTGAACAAGGGCCACGCTTCTTCCAGCTCTGGCCCAAGGCTGGGTGCTCCCTCCCATGAAGCTTGAGGCCTGGGGAGCCCTTGGGAGCAGCTCACTTTCGAGAATGGGGCACCCTGGGGCCACCGGGCGAGAGGCGGCTCTGTGCAGATTTGATAATGGTGCCGCTTTTGGCTGGTGAGACACAGCACTGTGCCTGGCATGAAGCTCAGTGAATGGAGTGTGGGCTAGATTGTAGGCTCTACGCGCCTCTCAGCCGGGTGAGCTTGTACAGGGCACGACCCACGGGGCCATGTCCTGTCCTGAGCTGGCTAGAGGAAGGACAGAAACACCGGATCTGTGGTATGGCCAAACCCAGAGCTATGAGGGCCCCAGGCAAGAAGCCACACACAGAACATTTGGTTCTGTGCACACACGAGTGTGTGTGTGTGTGTGTGTGTGTGTGTGTGTGTGTGTCTGGCGGGGGGGGTGGATAGTGTATATGGAGGGAGTGGTGGGTGCGTGTAGACGTGGGGGTGTATATGTGTGTAGGTATAAACCAGAACTGCCAGGTTCTATGGCGGAGAAAGGATGAGAGAGGTTCTGCATACTGGAAACTTTCCTGACACCTGAGGGTATCTGATGCCCTTTCATTCCTGGTCTCCTTGGAGCGCTGAGGGCAGCACTGCCCGGGCTGGCGATACAGTGCCAGTGCCCAGCTCCCAGCTCTGGTTTTTATCACAGGCTGCAGGGAAGGCAGAGGACTGACTGGCTTGTGTAGCCATTCGTGGGCCACCACTTCTAGAGGTCAGTGTGGGGTGGGAGGGGACAGGAAGGCAGGTAAGGAAACCAAGCACCCAATTTGCTGAGGGCAGCCACTGAGGTCCAAAGATGAAAGCAGGCAGGAAAATACAAGAACAGGGAACAAATGGAATGGGACAGGAGCTGAGGAAGGCAGGAGTCCCTAGAAGTAGGCTGCCATATACAGCTGCACAGGCTGTGCACTGCATTCATAAGGGAGGCCATTCATACAGATTACTCATTACTGTATAATGGGCAACCCTGGCTGGCAGATAAAGGGGAGAGAAGGGAGCTCACTGTCATCCAGGCCCAGAGCTGATGTCTGGGTTTCCATTACCATCTGTAGGCCTCACAAGGTCCTATGATAGGTATCATTATCCCTTCTTACAGAAGTGGACACAGGCTCAGGGGAAAAAATGTGGCCTGTTGAGACCCATACTGGTTCTAAAAACCAGGGCTTTGACCTCCCAGTCCAGTGCCCTTGGAAATCCCAGAGGCTGAAGTCCTCCCTGGGCCTACCTGCCAGGCTGCACTGCCTTACAGGTCTATGTGCCACCTCCCCACTCCCCAGCCCCCAGGTAGTTCAGATTGAAAAGTCATGGCTCTCCTGAGCCTTCCTTAAGGACACCCAGGCGGCTAGTGTGAAACAGTAAATCAAATCCCCTTTAGGCCTAAACTCAGGATGGGCCCAGATGAAACTGGGGCAGGGCGGGGGAAGGGGGGGTGCTGGTAAGGAGGGAGGGGAGTATTTAGGGAAACAAATAGAAGCCACACGGAGAGCCACCAGAGCCTCCCCTCCACAAGGGTTGGACCCGAGCACTGCAGTGCTCACGAAGGTCCAGAGGAGAGGGTAGGTGAGCCTGTCTTCCCAGGGCCATGGGCTCTATGTCTCCAAACCAGCTCCGCCTCAGCCCCAGCACGACCCGGAGCCCAGGCTCCCCAACTGACGTCCCACTGATTACATGGCATGTTCACACAAGGCCCCTCCTTTCTTCTTTGCCCCTTGTCCCAGGTGTCACCTCCTCAGTGAAATGGGAGGGAGACGCAGGGCATTTTTGCTGGGGTCTCTGCCTACCCCTGCTCCCACCTACTCCAGACTGAGGTCCTGACAGCAGGCTCTGTCTTTCTTGCAGAACAGACCGGGGTCCAGAGGCCCTGGAGCAGGCTGCTGACCTGAGGGCCTCTCCCGCCATCTTCCCTGTCTACCCTCTGTCAGGCTGGCTGTACCCACCCACATGGCCATGGGGGACACCCCCCCTCCCAACGCCCAGGGCTGAACTGGGTCCTGCCACCCCAGAGAGCGACCTGCTCCCTGCAGAGAGGAAGCCAGGCCAGCTGGCAGGAATGCTCAGGGCGGCCCAGCTCCGAAACTATGGGCCTGTACCCAGGCCAGCACCAGTGGCACTTGAGCCCCCTTAGTACAGACCTGGGGGCACTGGCTTGTTGCCAGTGAGGCAGTGGGCTCTCCTCCCGGGGGGCCCGGGGCTAAGCGGGTGCCGGCGCCTGCAGGCCATGCCCTTGGAGGAGGGGGTTTCTGGGCTCCACCATGGCGGCACAGACATGCTGCAGGTCAGACCTTGGCGGGCTGCAGAGCACAGGGGCCAAGGCACATGCGGGAGGGAAGCAGACAAGTCACCTAAGGCCACTGCCCAGAGAACCTCTCTGCCAGTCCCAAGACTTTCCTTCCCGGAGGCTGACTTCTGAATGCGGACTTGGCTCCAGCCCAGCTCCTGGCTCCAGTACTGGGGTGGGAGTGGCTTGGCATGGCTCGCCAGAGACACAGCCCAGAAAGGGCAGGGGGGTACCCAGGGCACACAGCAGGAGGTGGTGGGAGAGGCTGGGGTGGGGCGCCAGGGGCAGACTTTTAGTTTTGTACAGCATCGTCTAGCATTTTAGAGCTAGAAAAAAACCAGTGATGATGATGATGATGATGATGATGATGTTTATTCATGTTTATTGGGCACTTGCTACGTGCCGGGCAGAGGGCTTTTTGTACCTATATTATTTCTTTTAATCCTCAAACAAGCCTATAAGTAGAGAGAACAATTTCCCCCTATCTTACAGAGGCATAACTGAAGAACCCTGCCCGAGCTCACGCAGCTAGGATGCGGCAAGGCAGGCTCGGCACGCTGGCCGTCAGGCACCAAGGTTCCATCCGCTAACTGCCATGCCTGGGGACCTCCCTTAGTGAGCAGTTACCCCATATCTGTCTGGAGTTTTCAAAGTGCTGTTACATACCAGCTCCCCACTCTTAGGCCCAGAGCACGCTCGCCTCCCCACGTCACTGGATGAAGTTCTCTGCAGGCATATGCCTTCCCTGCAGATCTCCCCAGGCCAGGGACCACAAGACCTTCAGAAGCAAACCAGGTAGTGCCTCTTGGGGAACGTATCAACCCGATGAGGTAAATAAGGCAGATAATTGCTGTGTCCTTTTACAGAGGAGGAGACGGAGGCTGGCTGTCGCCTGAGCCACAGTGGACCCAAACTGTCCCCTGGCCCCTGCCTAGGACTGTTCTCACAGCACACCAGGTGGTGCCAGCTCATCAAGGTAGGGCAGGGTCCTGGGGGTCTAGCTCATATATATATGTATATATATATTTAATGTTTATTGATTTTTGAGAGAGAGAGAGAGCGCACGCAGGGGAGGGGCAGAGAGAGGGAGACCCAGAATCTGAAGCAGGTTCAAGGCTCTGAACTGTCAGCACAGAGCCTGATGCGGGGCTTGAACCCACGAACTGTGAGATCACATCCTAAGCCGAAGTCGGACGCTTAACCGACTGAGCCACCCAGGCGCCCCAGGGTCTAGCTCATAGTACGGAAGCAAAAGAACATACCGGAAAGGACACAGCACAGAACCAGAGTCCATCCTCGCAGGTGCGTCGCTTACCTCGGCTGATCCTCTGTTTCTCCCCGGAGAGGATCCCTGGGGTGTCGATGACGCTGATGCTCTCCAGCACCGGGTTGGGCAGCTGGGCACACACAAACCTGCGAGGGGCGAAAGCAAACCCGCGCTGTCCTCTCACCGGCTCCCGCACACCCTCACATGTGCAGACGCACGCCAGCCTTCCCATCCCTGGGGGGCGGACGTCCAGAAGCCTGGCTGCCTTCTGATGCCAACCCCCAGGCTCCAATCCAGACTCAGCCTTAGCACCAGGCCCGGGACCTGCACTTTGAGGAAGCTCCCTGGCTGATCCTGAGGCAGCCGTGGTCCTGAATTCGTGCAGCCCTGCTATCAGGGACACTAGGATGTCCAAACCTCAGTCTCTGCCCCCATGGTGCACAGTCCGGTGGGGAGAGGAGGCACGTGCGTGGGCCACCACAATATGAGGTAGGATGGGACCAGCACATTGAGGGGGGTCAGGTAAAGGGCTCGGGAAATCCAAGGTGGAGAGATGGCTTCCAGGGACGGCTTCTTGGAGGACGCGGCTCGGGAGCTGGCCTTGATGGAGTTCCACACCCGGGAACATTTATTTGGGCTTCCAAATGCACCGCTATCGAGATAGTAGGCAAGCCTTGTGAAAGGAAATATTTCTAGGGCTACATCCTGAAGTCTCAGAACACCAACCGGACTAGGCCCTTCTTCAAGGCCCCTTTCTTACACGCCGTTTTTGGCGGAAGCCAAAAAGGGGTCTTACTATCTCAGGTTCAGCGGGCCTCTGCTGCCCAGCGAGATGGCAGAGAGGCAGGGTAGGTGAGGAGGCTGGGACACGCGGACGGGGGCATTAGGGAGGGCTTCACAAAGGAGGCCAGAGTGGCCAGAGTGGGGCCGAACAGGGAGGCAGGGTTCACATCACGGGGGCCTTGAGAGGTCTGGGTTTTATACTGAGGGCAACAGAAACCCATTTATACTGAGCAACATTTTACGCAACAGAGTGACTCAGTCAGATACGACGGTTGTCAGCAAATCCAGTTCAGTTCGTCACATCTGTATGGAGTGCTTGCCATCTGTATGGAGTGCCGGGTGCTGGGCTAGATGATGGGCTGGAAGAGAAAATGGCATGGCCCCTGCCCTACCGAAGCCCACGGCTCCTCAGGCTCTATGGCACACCCAAGTATCCTACAAGAAACCCCACATTTTGCTGAAGCTGGCCTGAGCCGGGTTTCTGTCACTTGGTGACCAGGTAGCCATGTGCATGGGGGCTGGTTGGGGGCAAGGGCTGTGACTGAACCTTCACCCAAGCTGAGCTCCTGGAGTGAGAAGGGCAGGGGGCTGAGGGTGGACCCAATGAGGGGGACACTGGGTCACAGGAGCCAGAGAGAAAGGGGACAGAGCTGACAGGGAGGCCGCAGGAGGGCCAGGGAGCTGAGAGGAAACAGTGGCTAAGAGAGACCCATACCAAAGAGAGGCGGGGTGAGGTAATGGTGGGAAGTGTCCGCTGTTCACCATCACTGAGAGGTCATGGTGACCTTACATGGGCAGCTGTGACGGGGGAAGCCATGCTCCCCAGGTGGTGGGGGAAAGGAGGAAATGAGGAGGTCTAGTCAAGAAACTTGAAGGTGGTAGGGTCTGCTCCAGGGCTGTCAAGAGGAGATATTTCTACATGGGAGAGGGGGGAGAGGGTGGTGTCGTTGGAAAGAGGGAATCCCTGATGGCATGGTCCCTGAGGAGCTGGCCCAGAAGCACCTGTGGGGGGGAGAGGAGGTAGATGCGGAGAGGAAGAGAGGACGCAGCTCTCTGCAGACCGGTGGAAGGGGGCGGGGACAGAGGCAGGGGAACACTCCATGGATCCTGGCTTCCACTTTCTCTAGAAGAGGAGGCAAGGCCATCTGCTGAGGGAGAAGGAGGTTACGGGGGTTGGAGCATGTTTGGAACACGACCCCTGGGCAGCACTAAGATGGGAGCCAGATGTCTGAGGTGCAGCCTCCCTGGGTGTGGCTGCGGGGAACTGGAGGTGCCTGGAAGGGAGCTACCTTCTTCCCTCGTGTCCTTCCAATGGACATGGCTGGCAGATCCCCCTCCAACATCAGTCTAAACACCTGTCCTTTCAGCTCCTGAGTGCTCTGGGAGGAAGGCGCAAACCTCACAGTGCTCGGTCTTCTGCTCGTAGGGCTCCTGCAGCGAGCCATATTCTTCCATTCTTCTCTGCTCACTGGGGTTTTTCCC
The DNA here is from genome assembly GCF_022837055.1 of Prionailurus viverrinus. NCBI lineage: Eukaryota > Metazoa > Chordata > Mammalia > Carnivora > Felidae > Prionailurus > Prionailurus viverrinus. The sequence continues at coordinate 115,785,237 of NC_062563.1, forward strand.
CCCAGTTTTCTCCTGCCTGAGATGTCCTTTTTTCCCATCCAGACCCTGGAAAGGGCCATTTCACTCATCATTGACCAACCCACGTCAAATGCTAACTTTCCCTCAGAGGCCGCGTCAGTCCTCTTGCCTGGGAGAAGCATATTACTCTTAGCCTATTTTACAGACGGGAAAGGCGAGGCATAGAGAAATTAGGAAATTTGTCTAAGATCCATGGTGCCGTTTTGATAGGATTTGGGCCCAGGTTATCTGATGTCAAAGCCCATCATCTCTGCCTTTACTCTAAATACCTCCTATTAAAGAAAGTAGTTCAAATTGTTTAAGTACAATGCACATGCGAAACTGTGGCATGGCTCTATATGACAAGCGTGACTGGGCGGCAGCCTGCATTCTGGTTACGTAGAATAATAACAGGAATGTTGGGCCAGGCTGCCAAGCATTCCCTACAGCTTTTGCCACTCACATTGACACAATACCCCTGGTGACTGCAGGCTTACCCTTGTCCCAGGGGAGGGGAGGTGACCTGTCCAAGGTCTCATAGTGAGTTTAGTAAAGAGGCAGTGCTCAAACTCAGGACTTCCACCATCAGCCCATGGTTCCTTCCACCCAGTAAGAACAACGTCCAGGAATAGAGAGGAACCTTCCTCTACCTCCTTCCAGTTGGATGCAAACCCCTTCCCTAGTACAGTTGACCCTGGAACAATGAGGGTGTTAGGCGTGTCATTTCCCCCACCCTGCTCGGTGGAAAACTCGCATATAAATGGACCCATGCAGTTCAAACCTGTGTGGTCAAGGGTCAGCTGTATAGACAAAAGCTGGGAACTACCCAGAATGGCCCTCTCCACTTTCATTGGAGGGAGGTTTAGATTAGGGGGGAGGTGATCTAACTCCGGTACCCTTCCCTGCTCCATGATCAGGAATTAGCCCTATATCCCTAATCCGTAGTGACCAACTCAGTTACACTCCCAGAAAGAAAGGAACAACCAAGAGACGCTGGGTATGGAAAAGGCACCGAGCCTCCCAAACCCCTCCTCTTCCTTCCCATACTCCAGGAAGAAAAATAGAGAACATCCAGGACACGTGCTCCCTGAGCACTCACCTATTCAAGAAGGCATTGCCGAAAGCGTTCAGCTTCCTGAAAGGTTTCTTGGGGTCCACCACCAGGGCGTTCCCAGGGATGATCCCCTCCACCTGTCCGTGCATCACGGCAATGAAGGAGTCGGTGGTCGGCTCGGGCCCAATCCGCATGCCTGGGAAATCCTGTTCCAGTAGGTACCTGGCAGAAAGATGCACGGTCGTAAGGTAGGGACTCTGTTCAAGCTGCACGTCTGCCACAGGCAGGTGAGGACATGAGTTGTGGCAGAGGGGCAGAGGGACCGCGACAACATTCCGCGGTAGGGACGCGTTTTCACGGACGGAGAATCCAAAGACCTCTCGTGGAGGAAGTGGGATTTTAGCTGCACTTAAAATATCTAATCTGTCCCCCTGGTTTTTACCTGTTATCCTCTCGGAATCAGTAGTTGGAGAGCAAGGAGATGCAAGATTTGGCTCAGAAACAAGGTGTGGGTTGACACGGATTCCTGCAGGGGGCGCAGTGGATTTTACAGGTGGAGGCAGCCAGCTAAGATACCGGCAGTGAGGCTAGGTAGGAAAGAGACCATCCACAGACCGTGCAGGCTTTCCGTAGGGCCAGCCATTTAATATGAGACATAAAGACAGCTCCTGCATCACCAGTGTGAAGGGACACTGGGCCAGGCCCATCTCCGTGCCGTCTACGAGCGCTGGTCCCACTGTCTAGCGTCACTATGAGGCTGTGGCCTGTACGTACATCTCTTTGCTCTTCTTCAGGCCTAAGCAGTGAGAGCCCAAGGCCACTGCCCCTCTCCACAGCCCCTTTTAGAAGTCAAGAGCAAAGGCACACGGCGAGCCAGAGAATGAAGGGAAGGAACACGGAGGCCTCCTGGGCCAGTGGTCCTCAGCCCCGGTGGTGCGTTTGAGCTACTGTGTAGCTGTAGCCAGTGGTGCCCAGGCCCCAGCCCAGAGGTGCTGTCCCCCCTGGCTCAGGGGTGGGGCCCGGGCCACCAGACTGTTCTAGGAACTCCCTTGAGGATTCTAACGTGCAGCCCGGGGGGACATCCTGCTCTAGACCAACCTTCCCATTTCACTGATAAAACCACTGACACCGGCACTCAATAGCATTTCCACCTGCCAGATACTGCGCTCATCACTTGGAGGACGTCATCTTCGACAGGCTTCACGGAGGCCCTATGGGCAGGTACTGAGGAAGCCGAAGCTTCGTAGGGTTATGTGGCTTTCTCCAAGTTAAGCAGCCAGTAGTACAGCTGGAATCCAAACCCCTATCAGTCTAACACCAAATCCTTTGCTCTCCAGCCGTCTTCCGCCCTGACAGCAAGCTAATCAAGGCCCCACAGTTTGGGGCAGAGCTGGGACCGGATGCCACGACTCCAGGGCCTGAGCTCTCTGCCCACCTTACACCTCCCTAGAACGGGCCTGGGGCATGGGTCCTGCTCTGCCCAGCAGGCTGGTAGCCGAGGATTTCCTCTGGCTCGTCGACATCCTCCTTGTGCCTTCGCGAAGTGTTCTGAGCTACTCATTTACTCTGAGGCACAGGGTGGTTGGAGCCGGGTTGCTACGGGCTCCCTCCCCAAGGAGCCAGCAACGAGCTGCTGCCCAGGAGGCCACCCCCGCCCACTCTGGAGGGTTTTCCGCCGCCTTGGGAAGCCTCTCATCTCCCTCCCAATAATCCAGGTGTGAAGGCAGGATTCCCTCCCGTCAGAGGACCATTTTGAAAGCTGGCTCCTGGGTTGTGCTAACAATAAATGATAGCAGCTGCACACTTGGACAGTGCATCTGGCTTTCTCAAACACACCTTCTTCGGGGCCTCAGAGGAGAGGTAGGGCATCTCAGCAGCCCGGGGCCAGTGATCCAGTCTGTCTAACCGCAAGGGACATGCCCTTCAGAAGGTACTTGCCCTCTGCAAACCTCATTACCTCGCTCCATAACCTGAGAGATTATAGTTCTGGTTTATGAAGCACCTGCCATATGCTAGGAGATGTTCTAGACTTTCCGTGCCTTATCCCACTTCATCTTCCCATCTCTCATGTGAGCACCATCGTCCTTACCATCAAATGGGCCTAATAAGAAAGCCCACCTCATAGTGTTGCATTAGATACAGACGCTAAGCACTTAAACAAGCACCTGGCACCAAGATTACCACTCATTGTAAAAAGGAGGAGACACAGTCACACAATGTGCCCCAGGATATGCAGTCAGTAAACAGCAGAGCTGGGATTTGAACCTGGCACGTGGGCTTAAGAATTCATGCTCCTAACCACTACATTCACTGTCTCCGTTCCTGCCTAAGGTCCCTCGACCAGGAAGTGCAAAAGGGCTGAACCCCCTAGGGGACCAGAAGGAGGCGTGGAACAAGAGGACACCAAGGGGGAATGATCTGGCAGGAGGCTGGCCAGGGGCCAGGCTTCGGTGCTCACAAACCCAGGAACGTACTCTTCTCCTGAACACCCACCGCTGGGGTTCACCACCCAGTCTCCATGAGTGGGATGTGGCACACAGAAGTGGCTGCTATCAGGCACCAGAGCAGGGCCAGGGCCACTGGCTCTACAAGGCCATTCTCGGAACCTGAAGCTGCTTCATGAGAGTCAAGGCTGTGCCCGGGAAACCCCACCCATTCTTGCCTGTGCTGGGAAGGGGGCACCTGTGTGGGTTTGGGTCCCGCAGGGAGTATGGCAAGTGTGAATTCTGAGGCTGGAGGAGGGTGCCAGATGTCACCAAAGGCCTCAGGGACAGCTGAAATAGAGACGGACGGAAAGAAACATTTCTGAGGCAGCCTCAAGAATGCCCAGCCTGAAGAGGGCCAAATGCAGTGACGAAGTATCTTCCTGACACAGGCACCTCAGATTCCAGCCCTGAGAGAGACGTGGTGTACCAGCAGATGAACAAAGGGTGATGCTTCCCAGCATCACAGAGGCCACTTTCCAGGATGTTCCAGAGCCGCAGCCTCAGGCAGCCAAGCGAGGGCCTGGAGGCTGGGCCCGCTGTCCTGGCGTCTCGGCTAAACCCACATGACCTCCAATTTGCTGACCACACACGGGTCTGAAGAAACACAGAATCCCACGAAGCCACCAGCAAGTCCAGGGACACAGTCGGGCAAGGCAGAGAACCCAGGGCTTGGTAAATTCTCAGGGACATCTGCGTATGGCTTGCAGCAGCGAGCACCCCCTTAACAAAGCCACCACTGTGTCCAGAAAGGAAAACCTATTGAGAGAGCTCATCACTGCTTCTCTATGGGGAGTGATACAGATCGCCTCTGTTGCCAGGCAAAAAACGTTCCCACAGTAGTGTAAGAAAAGAAAAGTGAATTCAAGCCTGGGTGGGAATGGCTGAGATGGGGACACACAAGAATCAAGAGGGCCAAGCAGGCGGGGTACCCGCTGTGGGGTAGGTGTTGTGCTGGGACCTTTACCCAAATGACTCCACTTAATTGGTCCCAGACGCACCATGCGATGGCAGCATTATTTCAGTTCCACAGTTGAGCAAATTGAGATAGAGGTTGCTCAACTTTGGGGCCAAAGAACACTACTGAGAGGCCCTAAGAGCTGAAAAGATTTGGGTAGCCCTCCTCCCCCACCAGCCATCCCATGCAAAATGAATAAATACTAAACCACAATATAGGTGTAAGGAAGTCCCAGGAAATTCTGATTTTTCCCAGGAGGATGAGTTTTCTTCATGTTTTTTTTAAAGCAAATTATTTTCTAACACTTTCCTCATTTGTTTGTGTCCCGCTTGGCTGGCAATCTAAGTATGTGGCCTGCTTTACTGGTGACCTAAGCCCCCAGGGTAAAGGCGTGGGGCCAAGAATCTTAACCCGGTCTGCCTCTGGAGTATCCATGTCTGCAAAAGCGGGGGCCAGACCTCAGGCTGCAGCTCTTACTTTACAGATCTTTAGACTCGAAAGGCACATGTCACTTTCTGCTCTGCGTTCTAGGTATCTGTGTTGTACATCTGTATCTTTGGTCTCAGTCTCGGGGTCTGAGCTTTTGAACGGGGTCAAAACAGTAATACTTGCCCTGTTGGGGAATACTGACCTCAGGAGGTTTTAGGGACACTGGAAGGCACCCCATAATCACAAAGTGAGGTAGTGGATGGTTGACCCTCGATGGCCGTGTTGTGGGCTGAGTCGGCTCTGTGCTCCACGGAGCAGCCACCCCTGTCCCCACCACACAGCAGCCTCTGCCATGGGACAAAGCGGCCCCAGCACAGAGGAGACTCGTGGCTGGGCTTTTGAGCCTCCCATTAGCCTCCCCTTGCCTCTGTCCACCCTGCCACAGGCTGACCCACCCAGTCCACGACTAACCCAGCACTGCCCACAGGATCCTCTTGCCACCCCTCCTCCAGCCCTTGGAGGTAGAGGCAAGATCCTTGCCTCCAAAAGGGGTTCCCCCCACTCCTGAGGGCCGGTCTCTAGGCCTCTGCTTATAGAATCAGCTTGAAAGGGGAGAGCAAATGAGAAAGCCCTAAGCACAATGCTTGGAACATAACTGGCACTATATTGGTTCTTTCCCTTCCTAACTGGAGAGTAGTACTATGAGGTGTTCGTTGCGGTTCACATGTTAGAGGTGAGGAGACTAAGGTTTGGACAGGTTAGGCCTTCCTGACAAGGCCTCTTAGCTAGGACTGTTGGAGCCTGGATTCTGCTGAGCCGGACTCTGCTCTTTCCATGGCCTCACTCCATTGTCAATGGGAATGGATGGAGGTTTCTCCAGAGGTCCCCTCCTGACGGTGAAAGCTTCTCTTGATGACCTCCAGACACCTGACTTTCAAGGCAGATCTATACCAGACCTGAGGCAGGTGGCCTAGGGCTGTCTACTCCCTTGAGTAACACTCAGGCCTTATAAGAGGTGGGCAGATTTCCACTTTGCCCCACTGAGGGACCAGTGCCCTGATGGGAAAAGATGTCCCCTGACCTCAGCGGGAGGATAGGAGTGAGGTGTGGCAGGCACTGTGGCTGGCAGGATAGACCTTGCAGAGGTCACTGGGTCTACGTGGAATGGTGGCCCCTGTCTCTAGTCGTTTGAGTTTCTGGAGGATCATCTTTCTCGTGGTGGTGATGCTATAAAGCTGGGGATGAGGCCTGGGCAGGGGGGATGCCAGGGCTGTGAGGAGAGATGGTGCAACACAGCCAGATGCTGAGTCACCTTTGTGGAAGGATGCAGAGAGCCCCCTGAAGAAGTGGGGGAGTCCAAAGCGCCCACTGAGTAGCCCCCCCACCTCACCCCTGCAGCCCCACCACGCGCTCATACTTCAGAGTCTGAGTCTCATTGTAGAAGGGCCGCGGGATCCTCAGGACCAGCCCAGACCTCCCTGTGCAGACCCAGGCAGCTTAGCTCTGCCAGCCTCAGGCCCCACACTTGATACCATAGTCCTCTCCTTCAGCTCCGCGGCAGCCCAGCCAGGCCTCCCTTCTAGCCCACCAGAGCACCGGGGTCTTCCTCAGGCCCCGGGGCGGCCCCAGATGCAGCTCCGGGACTGGGGGGGGGGCCAAGTGTGCAAGGGAGCAAGGGTTGGAGGCTGCCAGGGCCAGTCAGAGGAAGAGCGAAGGGAGGGGATCAGCAGAAGCAGGAGGAAGGCTGCCAGAGCCAGAGGGACACAGGGCTACTGTATCGAAAGAGGCAGCCTGTGTGGAGGGAGCAGCCGCTAGGCCAATTGATTGTTTATTTTGTGAGTCGGGGTTGCCGGGCCTTAGGCCAGGGAAGTTATTTCAGGCAGAGAGCATAGCACATTAATTAGTTATTAGAAGAATGTCCTTTTCTGCACGTTCTTCCTGAGATGAGAAATAGACCCTGTGGCAAGTACATATAAATGAAAGTGGATGGACACTCAGGAGGCAAAAGGCCAAGGGCCAGGGAATGAAGAGGCAGGTCTGTTTCCGAGGGAAACATCCCTCACAGGTTCAGGCCTGGCCGGAGCCTGTGAATCACGGTGCTTCAGGCAAGAAGCAGGGGGAGGGAGCACGGCCTTAGCTACTCCAAGTGGAGCCTTCTTTGCTCTGGGGAAGGGGTGTGGTCTCACCTTACCCTCTTGGAAGGCAACTCAGAAATAGGATTCTTAACACCAAAATTAAACATAAAAAAATTAAAAACAAAGCAAAACTGCACAACCCTTGGCCTAGTGATTTCACTTCTGGGACTCCCTGAGAAAACAGCGCAACGTGTGGAAAAATATTACGTGTAGAGCGAGTCGACAATAGCAAAAAATTAGAGACAACCTAAAACATGCAAAAGGAGCGGACAGGCTAATGAATAATTTGCATATACATATAGTGAAATATCATGCGGCTCTTAAAAATATTGCTTACAAAGACTTTTGAATTTCCGTAAAAAATGCTCCTTCTCCAAGTGAAATAAATTAGCATATAGAATTACATTATGGCATGAGCTCAACGGTGTTATAAAATAGCTAAAAATACTAGAAGGATAGATATATACATATGATATTTAAAATGGTCTCTCCCGAGTCATGGGATTATGGGTGATTTTTTTTTTTTTCTCCTTCCTCAAATTTATTCTTGTCTCCATTTTCCAATGGGGGAAAAATAGCTGTTCAGTGGATTTAATGAAAAGGAAGGAAAAGATATAATTTGGTTTTGGAGGGATTCCCTATGCTGTAAGCCTTGCTACTCTGCTGGTGGGCTCGCCCTCAAGGCGGGTGGCTTTGACTGCAGGAGCTAAATTCATTTACTACAGGATCCAGGAGGGAGAACTTTTGTACTTGGGGGATAAGAAAGCGAGGGAACTGCCTCCCCCCACCCCCCTCCGGCCTTCCTGTCTCTCTTAGATAAGGAATAATCCTAGGGCAACTCGACTCTGCCCCTCTCTTAGGCCCAGTTAACAGCCAGCATGACTCAGGCAAAGCCAGGGGAGTGTCTCAGTCAAGAGGCACTTAAACCTGTCGGCTGCTTCAGGATCCTGCCCCCAGGGACACTCGCCTTTCCCCCCTCGCTCTTCCCTCCCACTCCCTGAACCTCTACTGGGAGCCTCCCATAGCTGAGACCCCAGGCAAGGCCTCAGGGAGCGAAGGCACAATAGCAAGTTCTGGTGCTACCGAAGGAGAAGCTCTAGATAATAATAACGTACTAAGAGTGATAACCGAGGCATGTCCAGAGGGCCAAGGAAGGCTGTGCAAGCAGGAGTCATCTGTAAATGGAAGGACGTGGGCTACAAAGGAAACCTTTGTACAGAACCTAGGTAGCTCTGAAGTGCCTTTGGCAGCAACTAAGGGAAATGGATCAGATCAGGGTTCTTGCCCTGAGATTACATGTAAATTTGTGTATGTGCATTTTTCTACAGACAGGGCCAAAGCTTTTGTCAGAATTTCAAAGGATCTCCTGACCTTTTAAAAAGTTGAGAAAGCAATGGATTAGATTCATTGCTAAGAGCCCTCGGGCTCTAACAATGTCAGCTACCCAAAAGCCAGTAGCTGCCCACCCCCTACCTCCCATACTTCTTTAGAAATCACTCAGCCCCTCAAAGCCACGGAGCCCAAGGCTGTCCACCCTACAAAGAAAGGCAAGCCCGATCTGGTGTTCTGTTCCGACAGGACATGTTAGTGCGGGGCAAGTCCTGCTCCCAGGCTTGTGTATAAGCTTCGTTGTTAGGGAAAATTGGTAGCTAGAAAATTAGGAAGCTGACTGTTAACTTTTCTGCTCTCCTTGCCAAGCAAAGCACAGTGCTTTGCATGTTGCAGGTGGCCCAACTATAGTAAGATTTGATTTGAATAGAAACAGGACCCCTGCCTTGAAACCTGCAGGAGATGAGCACCGCTGATTTGGGGAGGCCACTGCACCCACTGCCTCGCTAGAGGGCTCTGACTCAACACAGAGGGCCAAGGAGCACCTGCAGCAGTTTGGCAATGGCTGTAAATGAGGCCAAAGAAAACCTCCTGGCCTTGAGAATTGTGTGGACTGAGGACTGGGGAGGAGCCTGTCCTGTAAAGATGGGGAAGACTGTCATTACTCCGGTGGGCAATGCACAGAGCTCTCTGAATGCAGGGTGGACAAGCTGACTCCCCGAGGATCCCTCCGGCCCTAGGATTCTGTAACTCAAGGGAATAGATGACTCACCATCAAAGCCACAGGCATTTAGCCAAGCATGTCCTCCCATGCATCTAGGACCAGCCTCCCAGGTGGGCCTCCTACCCAGTTAACACAGCATGGGACCGTCATTAAGCCCTCTCTGCCTCGGTCATTTCACCTGCCGAATCAAGGGGCTGGCTGAGACCATCACCGGTGTCCCTTCCACCTCTAAAAGACTTTAATGTTATTACTAAGCCATTATGATCAAACAAGGGAAAAGAAAAAGGCATTCTGCTTCTGACACTGCTTCTGTCCAGTCTCTGAGAGACAGATGTAGGTCTGCTCAGAGAAGGAAAGTGGTAAAAAGGACAAGTGGCACTACCCAGCAAGGGCTCCAGAGTCCCCAGCCCACCTCATCAGTGGCAACTACAAAGCCCCCAGGGGAGTGGCTGAGCCCTCTAAAAGGCAAGGGAGGTGGTCCTCGCCACCAAGGACATGTCCCTAAAAAGTGAGGGTGTGAGACTCCCCCATCAGCAAAAGGTGCTCTTTGTGACTAGGAGCTTTCTCACTTGTGCCTCCTGGACCTCAGGTTCATCATCCATAAAATGGGGAGAATAGGGATGACTCTGAACTTCTAACACATCAAACCGACTTCTTGAGTCAAGGGCAGGGAGGCATTAGGTAGGGGAAGGGGCGGGGGCAGCAATGAAATCGTGGGGGTAAAGCTTTGGACACACAAACACCAGAATTTCTTCGGCGCCCTCACAACGGAAGGCTTCCGGTTTTTCCCCAGGCAGGAGGGGTCACCGGGAGGACCTAGGCGCGGGGCGGCTCACCTGATGAAGGTGGTCTTCCCAGTGGAGTACTGGCCCACCAGCAGGACCATGGGCTTGTTGTCGAAATCAGCATCCTCCAGGGCGGGCGAGTGAAACTCGTGGAAGCGGTAATGCTCTTCCAGGGGCAGCAGCTTGGTCTTGTAGAGTTTCTTGAGCCCCTCGCTCACCGTCTGGAAGACCTCGGGGTCCTTCCTCCGGCGGTCGTCGGAACCCAGCCAGCTGAACATCGCGGCCGCCGCTCGCCCCCCGCGCTCAGCCCCACGTCGGGCGCCCTCGGCTCCTGGGAGAAGGGGCCCCGCAGGACCCACTAGCCGCTGCGAGCCGCGCCGCCGTGTCACCCGAGCGCGGGGCTCGGCCGCACCATGGCCGGGAGCGCGGCGCGGGGGTCCCCGGGGCGACGGGAGCGCGCGCTGCCCAAGCTCCTGGGGCCCAGCCCAGCTCCCGCTTCAAGCGGAGACCCAGGAGCGGGAGAGGGGGGTGGTTGGGGCGGGGGGGGGGGGGGGTGGAGAAGAAATTATCTGCGCCGGGCAGAAGGGCTGCGATCTCGGAAATGAAAGTCAAACCTGCAATTAAACTGCAAGATGCCGGGTGCGATGCCGGGTCCCCGATCTCCCCCCTACACCGCTTGCCGACCTCCCCTGCCCGGGCCCTGGTGCAGCGAGAGGATGCTTCGGCTCGGCTCCTGCGCGGCCGGCCGGCCCAGGGGAGAAGGAGGAAGCGCTGGGCCGCCCGGGGACAGCTCAGCATCCGCAGCCGCAGCCCGCAACCCCAGGCGCCGGTTTAAATGCCAGCCGTGCAGGAAGCGGGCTCGCGGAGGAAGTCCCCGAGTACTGGCAAGGCCAGCCCGGCCCGTCGGCCTCGGTGCCGAGAAGCTGAGCAGGGCGCCGCCATGTGTGTGGGCAGGCGCTCCGCTGGGGACCGGCGACCGCAGCCTGGGAAGGGAGGGATGCGGAGTTCTGTGGGAACGCTCTGGCATTTCAGTCCGGGCCTCTGGAGGTTTGATTTGGGAACAGCGCCCTCTCCGGGACAGCTGCGAAGACAGAGCTGGCCCGCTCCAGCCTCTCCCAGCTTTTAAACAGCCCTTGCTTTAGTTGCAAGAAGCCAGATTCCTTAGGAAGACCGGCAGGTACTCTAGTATTTGGGAACATTTTCCTTGGGGCATGGAAACAAAAGAGGCCAATATCAGGTTACACAAAAATGACCAGAACTGCCACTACCCAAGCTTTTTGCTGGATCTAGGGTGAAGTCAAAACCATTCCCGTTCATTCATTCATTCATTCCAATAACACAAAACAAAAGGAGCAAAACTGCCCCAAGCGTGGAGCCGGTGTTATGGGGGAAGACACAGTTCTGGTGACTGTGGATCCGAAGTCAATCACAAAGACCAGCACGGACTCTCCCTTCCGGGAGCTCCGTGAGGAGGCAAGAGCAGAGGGTGCGCAGGGACAATCTTTTTGTCTGTATAACCTGAGGAAGGCTTCCCGGAAGGCATGACTATGTGCCGGATCTCAAGTGATGAATCAGAGAAGCAGGGAAGACATCCCACGCCGGGTAAAGGGCGAGAGTCTAGGGATCAGGAAGGTGGAAGGGAGTGACCCAGGCGAGGGCAGAAGGCTCAGCTTGCCAGAGCAGAGATCATGTAGGGGATGAGGAACCATAGCACTGCTGTTACTCTTACTTGTTAACTAGGTGCTCACTGTGTGCGGGGGCCTGGGCTAAGTTCTCAGCGAGCGTGTTGCATTAAACTTTCACAGCAGCTGTGATGCGGCATGTATTATTTCCAATGTCACACTGAGGAGGATGGGGGTGGGAACACTTGGCCACGTGTAGGCAAAATTCAGTACGTGTCTGTACGGAATTTAAACACCATAATAAAACCAACTCGACGTCATCAGCTTTATACTGGCTCCACTCTAAGCAGTGCCAGGGATAAACCACTCCTCCCCGCCGGGGCAGATGGCTCCCATACACTGCCTTGCCACAGATCAAGACCCAGCAGGCTAATGGTCCAGGCTGGACTGCTGATGCAGGCAGCGGTCAGGGAGGGGCCGGAGAAGCAAAGGAGGCGGGAGGCCAAGAGACTGGTTAGGAAACTTTTAAAAAATTTACAAGACAGCGGCAATTAGGATGGGGAAAAGGTCGTATGCAAGAGACTTGTAATGGCATAGAACTGACAGACCTTGGTAGGCAATAGAGGAAATAAAGGTAAGACTGAGTCTGGGATGGCTTCTCCCATCCTCTACTCCCTGCTCCTCTACTGCAGGAGATAAGACGGTTGGAGATGCTGGCCCACCAGTCAAAGGAGTCGGGAAGGGGGTAGAGTTAGCAGTTAAAGACGATGTGTTCAATGACTGGATCATATGGTATTTCTATTTTTAGTTTTTTGAGGAAACTCCCGACTGTTTTCCACAGTGGCTGCACCAATTTGCATTCCCACCAGTAGTGCATGAGGGTTTCTTTTTCTCCACGTCTTCACCAACACCTGGTATTTCTTGTCTTTTTGATTCTAGCCATTCTGGCAGGTATAAGGTAGTATCTCATTGTGGTTTTTGATTTGCATTTCCCTGACAATCAGTGATGTTGAGCATCCTTTCAGGTGACTGTACTTTTCATGGCGAGCAGTGAGTAGTGTATAGAATTGTTGACTTGTGATCTTGTATACATGAAACAAATATACCCCCGTATGCTAACTGTACTTCAACAACAAGAAGAAATTAAAGTAAATAAAGATGATGTGTTTAATCTGAAATAGGTTGTGGTCGCAATAGCCATGGGAGCTCTGAGTGGAAGAGTCTGGTGGAGCTGTAGGGATTTGGGTGGGGCTATCAGAGATGGGTGCTGGCTAGAATCTCTCCGAGTACAGCTCAGATCTCCTGACTCCCTCCTTGAAACCCAGAGCCAATTGCTTCTTTGCACCCCTGTTGGAGTAACCACTCAGGTGAATGTTTCGCCCTGGGTGTTGATGTTAGCATTGGCATCTGAGCATAGGGGCGACGTCCAAAATAACAACTCACATGGCTGGCGTGGGAATGGAGCCATCAGAATGGAGACACCTGGAGTGCCTGGGTGGATCAATCGGTTAAGCGTCCGACTTCAGCTCAGGTCATGATCTCACAGTCCATGGGTTCGAGCCCCGCCTTGGGCTCTGTGCTGACAGCTCAGAGCCTGGAGCCTGCTTCAGGTTCTGTGTCTCCCTCTCTCTCTGCCCCTCCCCTGCTCATGCTCTGTCTCAAAAATAAATAAAAACATTTTAAAAAATTAAAAAAAAAAAAAAAGAACAGAGACACCTGTCTTCCCAGAAGAGCCTAGCCTAAGGTCCCATGCTGTGCTGGGTGTAGAGATACAAAAGAGAGCAAAAAGATATCACAGTACATAAAGCCAACATAACAGCATCTATATAGTTAATGCCTGTACATCTATAAGAAAAAGGAAAACATTCCAAATAGAAGAACCACTAGGAAAAAATGCCAGCAGACACAAAAATCCCTTCTACAAAAGTGTTTACGTGAATGTCCTATAGAACATAAGAAAAGATGTTAAACGTCATTAGTAGTATCTGGAGCTTGGGGAGGTCTGGGTCTGTCCAGGATGGCCAGAATGCTGGGGAAGAAATCAGGGGATTCCACTGTGGAAATATTTCAATATTTTAGTAACTGGCACAGCCACACTGTTGTGTGCCACTGAATGTCAGCCCCGGGTGTCTAATTTCCTGAGTGCCTGTTGACACATCTAACTCTAGCTCTCAATCCTGCATGGTTCTTTGGGAAGGAACCGAGCTGTGGGGCAGCATTCCTATGTAGTAGCAAGAGTTACAAAGGAGAATCTTTTCAGAAGATACAGTTTCCAAAAAAAGGAAAAAAAAAAAAGCTTAGGGATAAATCTAACAAAAGATGTGCAAGAAAATGATAAAACTGAATGGAGAGACCTTTAAAGAAGTTCTAAGCAAATGGGAGAGCCGCACCATATTTAATTATGAAAAGATTCCGGGTCTCAAAGATGTGAATTTTTTACAGCATAATTGCTAGATTCAATAATTGATAGGATTTATTTAAAAAAATTTTTTTTTCAACATTTATTTATTTTTGGGACAGAGAGAGACAGAGCATGAACGGGGGTGGGGCAGAGAGAGAGGGAGACACAGAATCGGAAACAGGCTCCAGGCTCCGAGCCATCAGCCCAGAGCCCGACGCGGGGCTCGAACTCACGGACCGTGAGATCGTGACCTGGCTGAAGTCGGACGCTTAACCGACTGCGCCACCCAGGCGCCCCGATAGGATTTAAATTAAAATCTGAATAAGGTTTTCCCTGGAAGATAACAAGGTGATTCTAACAATAGTCCAAGAATAGCTAAGGTATTGAAGAAGAAGGAAGAGGAAAGAACTGAAGGAGGAGGAGGAGGTGGAGGAGGAGGAGGAGGAAGCAGAAGGAGCAGAAGACAGTACCATGAATAGAAAACAACTAGGTGAAGGGAACTTGCCCTAGTGGACGTCATCATCAAGTTGCAGTGGTGAAGATGGTGTGGTTTGGGTGCAGGGATAGACCAAGAGAACAATGAGCCAGCAAATGTGGAAACCTGATATACAGAGAAATTACAATAGAGGCCACACGTATATTGCTACAAGGTCAGGAGAAATGTTTTCAACAAAACAGCAGAAGTATAAACTGCAAAGGAAAAGATTAATAAATTTGACATTGGTGAATATAAGCACTAGTGTTCAACTGAATACACAAAGACTGTGAACAGATATTTACAACACATAAAACCTTGGGGCACCTGGATGGCTCAGTCAGTTAAGTATCTGACTTGGGCTCAGGTCATGATCTCACGGTTCGTGAGTTCGAGCCCCGCATTGGGCTCTTTATGGTCAGCGCAGAGCTCCCTTTGGTTCCTGACTCCCTCTCTCTCTGCCTGCCCCCCCCAGCTCGTGCTTTCTCTCCATCTCAAAAATAAATTAAAACAAAACAAAGTGAAAAACCTCATTAGTAGTTAGAGAAACGCCAAGCCACCATTAGATAACACTTTACACCCACCAAAGCGGCCAAAAATAAAAAAAGTTGGATGATACCAAGCGGCAGCAAGGATGTGGCACATTGTGTGATGCGTAGATTGGCACAAACGCTTTGGGAAACAATTTGGCATTATCTGCGCAAAGCTGGTAATGTGCGCGTCCTCCACTCTGCAACTCCACTCCTAGGCGTGATCTGGAGAAACTCTGCACACACACCCAGAAAGATCAGTATGAGGCTGTTTATGGCAGCTTTGTGTGTGGCAGTAAAATATTATAAACAACTGAATTTCCCTGACCAAGAAGGTGGATAGACACATTTCGCCGTGTTCATTTCATAAAATAAATTTCTTACAAACAAAATAGATTTCGTATAATAAAATAAATATGACATAAAAGGGAAAATGAGGGAACAAGGGCCACCGATGAGCAAACACAACGCTGAGTGAACAGAGCAAGGGGTGGACTGTTATGTGTAGCCTAACGTCACTTCTCTCAAGTTTGAAATCTCACAAAAACCACAGTGAGTTGTTCATGGATGCCTAGGGGTTTTTGAAATGTGAAGTGAGGAAATATAAAACAGTCAGGAAAGGGGTGTCCTCTGGAGACTAGGAAGGGGAAAATGGACCTGGAGATAGGCACACGGGGGGCTCCAACTGTATTTACAATGTTTTATTTCTTAAGTTTGGAAATGGATACTTGGCTGTTCGTTTATAATTCCCCTAGTTTTGAAAAAAAAAAATCTGGTCGTTGGATGCACAAAATTCGATTTGTTTCATAGTCTGTGCCTTCAGATAAACTCTTTGTATCTGGCTTTTCCAATGCATTTTTTTTTTTCTTTTACTTAACCCATTTTTTTTTTTTTGAATAGCAAGACGTTTTATTTATTTATTTATTTTTTTAGAAGTATTTTATTTTTTTATTTTTTTTTCTGAAATTTATTGACAAATTGGTTTCCATACAACACCCAGTGCTCATCCCAAAAGGTGCCCTCCTCAATACCCATCACCCACCCTCTCCTCCCTCCCACCCCCCATCAACCCTCAGTTTGTTCTCAGTTTTTAACAGTCTCTTATGCTTTGGCTCTCTCCCATTCTAACCTCTTTTTTTTTTTTCCTTCCCCTCCCCCATGGGTTCCTGTTCAGTTTCTCAGGATCCACATAAGAGTGAAACCATATGGTATCTGTCTTTCTCTGTATGGCTTATTTCACTTAGCATCACACTCTCCAGTTCCATCCACGTTGCTACAAAAGGCCATATTTCATTTTTTCTCATTGCCACATAATATTCCATTGTGTATATAAACCACAATTTCTTTATCCATTCATCAGTTGATGGACATTTAGGCTCTTTCCATAATTTGGCTATTGTTGAGAGTGCTGCTATAAACATTGGGGTACAAGTGGCCCTATGCATCAGTGCTCCTGTATCCCTTGGATAAATTCCTAGCAGTGCTATTGCTGGGTCATAGGGTAGGTCTATTTTTAATTTTCTGAGGAACCTCCACACTGCTTTCCAGAGCGGCTGCACCAATTTGCATTCCCACCAACAGTGCAAGAGGGTTCCCGTTTCTCCACATCCTCTCCAGCATCTATAGTCTCCTGCTTTGTTCATTTTGGCCACTCTGACTGGCGTGAGGTGATACCTGAGTGTGGTTTTGATTTGTATTTCCCTGATAAGGAGCGACGCTGAACATCTTTTCATGTGCCTGTTGGCCATCCGGATGTCTTCTTTAGAGAAGTGTCTATTCATGTTTTCTGCCCATTTCTTCACTGGGTTATTTGTTTTTTGGGTGTGGAGTTTGGTGAGCTCTTTATGGATTTTGGATACTAGCCCTTTGTCCGATATGTCATTTGCGAATATCTTTTCCCATTCCGTTGGTTGCCTTTTAGTTTTGTTGGTTGTTTCCTTTGCTGTGCAGAAGCTTTTTATCTTCATAAGGTCCCAGTAATTCACTTTTGCTTTTAATTCCCTTGCCTTTGGGGATGTGTCGAGTAAGAGATTGCTACGGCTGAGGTCAGAGAGGTCTTTTCCTGCTTTCTCCTCTAAGGTTTTGATGGTTTCCTGTCTCACATTTAGGTCCTTTATCCATTTTGAGTTTATTTTTGTGAATGGTGTGAGAAAGTGGTCTAGTTTCAACCTTCTGCATGTTGCTGTCCAGTTCTCCCAGCACCATTTGTTAAAGAGGCTGTCTTTTTTCCATTGGATGTTCTTTCCTGCTTTGTCAAAGATGAGTTGGCCATACGTTTGTGGGTCTAGTTCTGGGGTTTCTATTCTATTCCATTGGTCTATGTGTCTGTTTTGGTGCCAATACCATGCTGTCTTGATGATGACAGCTTTGTAGTAGAGGCTAAAGTCTGGGATTGTGATGCCTCCTGCTTTGGTCTTCTTCAAAATTCCTTTGGCTATTCGGGGCCTTTTGTGGTTCCATATGAATTTTAGGATTGCTTGTTCTAGTTTCGAGAAGAATGCTGGTGCAATTTTGATTGGGATACTTAACCCATTTTAAAATATGTAATGAACACCCGGTAAACCCATCATCCAATCCAAGGACTAGGAAAATAAGCAATAATTCACACCTACTTATGTGTTCCTCCCCTATGCTGCTTCCCGCCCACCCGAATTTGGTGTGTTCTATTTATTTGCTTTGTATGTTAATGTTAGCACATATATATGTATGCCTAAACAACATATTGCTGATGCCCAGGGCGTTGGAACTCGATAAACAGCGTACCAACTGCACACAGTCTCCTGGAACTCAGTTTTTTCCTACTCACCGTTAAGTCAGCAGGATTGCTTTGCAGCCATCTCTGGTTCCTGGGTGCCCCTCTTCTGCCAGTGCCTCTCCCAAACCCAACAACTATCTCCTGTACTCTGTCATCCCGCTGGCTCACAGAAGTTCCCAATCAGACAACACAGAATCCTGGTCCCCCAACATCCTTGCCATGTGATCTTGGGAAAGTGGCTCCACTCTCCAAGCCCCAGCTCCCTGGTCTCTGAAATGGAGAGCATAATAGGATTTTTCAGGATTGGAGGAGAAAATGGATGTGGAGTGCTTAGGGCAGTGCCCAGTCCGTTGAAAGTGCTCAACATACACTGTTAGCTTTTCACATGATGGTCACCATGACTTTCAGTCACCGCGTGTGCGCTGCCCTGTGTTCTGGACCTGTTTAGTAAGCAAGCCCATAAGCCAGTGGGTAGTTCTTTTGGTTCTTTTGTATCTTGACCGAGGATGGCTCACTGATTCAAAAGAAAACAATTGCTAATAGCAGAATCTGTGGCATTCACTGTAGGTTCTTGGGAGTGATACTATGAAATCAAGGAGTTTCCCTTCTCTTCCCCTTTCTCTGTCCTTTCTCACCCAGATCATCAAGGTCTGGCCAGAAGGAGAGGGAGACAGATGGAAATTGTAAGGGCAACTTGGAATAAAGGTTTGAGTGGCTCGGGGAGGCTGGAGGAGTTAGGATAGTTCAAGTGAGCGCCCAGTGTCCACAACCCTAAAACCCAGACCCCTCTCAGGCTGGCCCCTGGGTAAACCATAGTTCATTTTGTTGGCCTCCATTGGAGGGGAAAGTTCATTGAGTCAGCCAGTTCCTAATTGTTGAGAATTAGGCAAAGCTATTTAATCTCTTTATGATAACATCATCATCTGTGACACCAGACCTAAGAATGACACAGTGCTATTGTGGGGATGGAATAAAACAGTATAAGTCGGGGACCTAATAGTTTTGTGTTTTTACATCTCTCTATTTATAGATATAATTCTAGACTAGATATACAGCACTCAGTAAATAGTAGTTCACTTCCCCCCTTGAATGAGTGACACCTGAATACACACAAGGACAGGGAAGTCTGGAATAAAAATAAAGAGATTAGCAAATCGTGCTCCAGAAGTTTATAAAAAGAAAAGGAGCTGAAAAATAGGATCAGGATGAGTGCAGGTGTTCAGTTGTCCAAGAATTGCTTTCCTCATTCATGCCATTACTGCCATGTCTACTTAATTGCTGGGACCCGTGTCTGTCGTACATGGGAGCTCTCATGGGCAGGAGCATAGCTTCATCCTTCAGTGTATCAGGAGCAGAGCTAATCCAGAAGGTCCAAAAACCCCAAAAGGAAAGCCCACACCATAGAGCAGTGGTGTATGCCTGCTTGATGAGCCCCCACGGTTCAGTTTTCTTCCTGAGAACCTCATCTCCCAAAGGCAAGACATATATAACTTGCGAGGTGTGAGCTATAGTTAGAAGACCTCCCCACCATTACCTTCAGCCTGACTCTGCTTGTGTAGCACCTGTGGTTGGAGTGGGGGAAGGGGAGTGGGCCAGGAGGGGGCATTACTCTTGCAGCATCTGGTCCTCTGGGATGCTTCCCAGAGAGGGACACTCAGGCACAGAGAGCTTGAAAGCTTTGCCCACCCGAGCATCTTGTATGGACCTCGCTATCATCCTATCTACTTTCCCCTCAGTCCACAAAATGTGTGAGGCAGCTTACCCAAATCGCTGGAATTCTAAAAACGAATTTAACCCTTGAGGCAGTAGATAGAAGGAGAATGAGCAGGTAGGTGGGTGGTGCAGGGAGAATGTTGGGGGAAGATGAGTTCATCCCAGGGCTCCTTGGAAGTGAGGAACATGGGTGGCTCCCAACTCCTTGATCAAAGCAAACACGGAAGCAAGTTCTTGGTCCACACTCAGATACATCGATCTTTCCCTACTAGCAGCATTGGGCCACACCATTCTGCTAGACAACCTCCCTGGGGTGAGAAAGTGACAAAGCAGTGAAACACCAAAAACACAAGAATCCAGAGCTGAAGGAGCCTGGTACCAGCCTGAGTCAGGAGCATCTTTCCCAGGTAGTAAGTCTTGTCCGTCTTTCCACTAGGGGGAGCTAGAGGAAGCTCTTGGAGGAGGAGGGTTGGGCCTGCATCTCTTAAAACCTAGCGCAGGCGCTCATGGCTGGCTCCTTAGGTAGACCACGCAAGGTTTGATCCTGGGTTGTGAGCTTGAGCCCCATGATGGGTGTAGAGATTACTTAAAAAGGAAAAAAAAATCCCTAGCTCAGGGGTAGCGCTGGCCCCCAAACTTGACTCACGATGGCAGTGGCTCTTGATGAGCAGAGACTAGAAATATGAGTTGCCTGCAGCTGGCCAGTGATTACAAGACAGTAGAGCCATCACCATCACAAAAGATGCAGGGGCAGAGGGAGTCTGATAAAGGCAGAAGTTATAAGCGGTCATTATTTTAAAACACGTATTTAAAAAGCAGACAACAGTGGAAGTTATAGCCTGCTCACGTCTTTAAAAGTCGGCTACTCAGCAGCTAAGTCTTGTTTTTTTCACTATTTAAAATTGTACGTGTTTTAATTTTATTTAGTTTGCATTTTGCTAATTTTTTTCTATTAAAAATTTTTTTTAATGTTTGTTTACTTTTGAGAGAGAAGGAGAAAGACAGAGAGCATGAATGGGGGAGGGGCAGAGAGAGAGAGAGAGAGACCACAGAATCTGAAGCAGGCTCCAGGCTCTGCACTGTCAGCACATAGCCCAATGTGGGGCTTGAACTCATGAACCATGAGATCGTGACCTGAGTTGAAGTCGGATGCTGAACCGACCGAGCCACCCAGGTGCCCCTTGCTTTCTAATTTTGATTATATATTTTTAACTTACTGAAGTTTACCATTGTTTTATGATTGGTACTATTGATTTTATTATTTATGATTCCTTCTATTACTGCACTAAACTTAGAATTCCTTTGCTCAGAAATCTAACAATTTTTTTTCTCAAAATTGTTCTGTAGTTTGACATTTTTATAGGTAACTTTTGAATTCATCATTATTTTTGTTGTTGTTGCATAAAGTGATGGGATGGTTCTAGATGCTTTAGCAGTTCTTTGCTAAATAATTTTCCATTCTCTCTTACATGGCAAGTCTTCTTAAAAATAAATTGTTACAGGGGCACCTGGGTGGCTCAGTTAGTTAAGCCTCCCATTCTTGATTTAGGCTCAGGTCATGATCTCTGGGTTCGTGGGATCTAGCCCCACATCAGGCTCTGCGCTGACAAGTGTGGAGCCTGCTTAGGGATTCTCTCTTTCCCCACTCCCCTCTCTGTCCCTACCTTGCTTGCGCACTCTCTTTCAAAATAAGTAAGTAAACCTAAAAAAAAAGATAAATTAGTACAAATGATTGAAAAACATAAAGCCTGTTTCAGAATTACCTGTTTTTATTCAGAATTACCTGTTTTACAGAAATTTGTCTGTTTTTAGTAACATGCCATTGAAATCACTATGATATTATGATACATTTTTATATCTTGTATGAATATCCACCCTCCCTTACTTATGTGGGTTTGAAATTTCTTAGATATTCTCTTTCCTCTTGTCCTCACTGTCTTCCTCCTCCTTCTCTCTTTCTTTCTCCATGTTTTGTTTCTTCTAACTGAAAAGTAATTGTGAAAAGTAGCTGTGCTGTTTTCCCCAATCAACATCATACCTTGAGTATTTCACATATCCTGGAAAATTATTCAAATCATTAAATTGGAATGGATGCTAATATTCAATTACATGGAAATTTCATTAATTGAATTAGCCATATTCCATGATGGACATATAAGTCATTTGCAGAATTATCGTCAACAACAATAAAAGCTCTATTTCAAAGTTATCTATTCTGTTTTAATGATCATCAATGAAAAAGGAGTATTTTTGTGCCTATATCTTCACCCATGTTTTTTTTTTTACTTAACACATATTTATAAATGGAATTATTGGGAGGCGCTTAGTCGGTTAAGTGACCGACTCTTGATTGCAGCTCAGGTCATAATCTCACAGCTCATGGTGAGTTCGAGCCTTGGGTCAAGTTCCATGCTGGCAGTGCAGGGCCTGCTTGGGATTCTCTCTCTCTCCCTCTCTCTCTGCCCCTCCCCTGATTGCTCTGTCTCTCTAAAATAAATAAATACACTTTAAAAAATGGAATTATTCAGAACATTATCAGTGCTTTTGGTACTTACCACCAAATTGCTTTCCAAAAGAGGTACATTAATTTATATCCCTATCACAATGATATCAGAGTTCCTAGGGTTTTGTTTTTTTTTTTTACCCCTTTAGCACTGTATATTATTAGTTAAAAATATTCACCAGTTTGGGAAGTGGGCAATGATACCTCATTTTTAAAAATTAGTATATGCATCATTACAAAAAGTTTGGAAATTTTTTGTGTGTTTAGTAACCATTTATATTTCCTCCATGATTGTTTATTTTTGTTTTTCCTCCCCTTTTCTAAAAACATGTAACATTTTTCTCATTGTTTTGAAAAGAACTCCTTATTTACAATAAGGACATTAGTCTGTCATGTGTTTATTCACCAACAACAATTTTAAAGAAGTTTTGCCAATGAACTTCTCTGTTTCTTCACCTCTCTGCCAAATGGAATCCTTGGGATTTTTACAATCAAAATCTCATTAAAGCCATAGATTAATTTTAAGAGGATAAACGTCTTCTTAATATTGACTTTTTCCATCCAAGATGGTATGACTTCCTATTTATTCAAATGTTTTCTACATCTCTGTACATTTTTTGTAGTCTACATCAAATGGGTCAAAATATTTCCTTTAAGATTATTCTGCTATTTTCTATTTTTATTGTCACTCTGGATAAGGTATTTCTATTACGATAACTGCTAACTGCTTATTGTTGTATACGGGGATGTTGTTACTCTTCGAATATTTGTCTTAAGTATAGTTATCTCAGTTAATACTCATTAATATAATAATTTCTAGTTTATTTTTAGGCTTTCTAGTTATATGAAGATCATCCAGCTAGTGTTTTTCTTCTTTATTAACACTATTTTGGTTTATAATTATATTTCATGTTTTGGCCAGAATTTTCAGAACCATGTTGAAAATTGAAAAAAGAACATTCTTGTTTTGTTCCTGGTTTCTAGATGCCTGTCTAGATTTTTCTTTCTTTGCTCCCCTGGCTTGAGAGTTGTGATCTCTAACAGCACTCTTTTCTTTTTGGTCAGATAAAAAATATTCTACTACAACAGAATATCTAGGACGTAGCATCCTAGTAGTTAAATCCTCTCAAATTTAACAGGCACATGTATTTGTGTGCCTATAGAATCCTACACACCTAGTTACATGTATACATATGTACTCCAAGTGTTCTTTTTTGGAAGCCTGGATAGCTGGTGATGCATTAATAGAAATGAGATCCCAGGAGGAGCTTGGGGAGTTATCTAGCGATAGTGACCAGGACACTGAAGCATTGTCCCAGGATCTCCTCAAAGGGTCTTCCTTTACAGGATGGGCCAGAATTCACATGTTGAAGAGACATGAGATTTAACTTATGGAGAACTCAGCATGAGTCAACACTTAGATGTGGTTGCCAAAAATAACCAGGATGTTCTAGCTGCATGAAGACAAACATAGGGAACGATGACTGTCAGTGCTCACCAATAGCCTGATACATATGCTAGGTGTGCTCACACAGATGACTCATGTCATTTTCTCGAGGCCAGTTCGAAGTGTCAAGGGAGAAACCGAAGATTAGTACCTAAAATGAGGCAGAGCAGGGGACGTGCCACGGTTTTGATGAAGTCTAGGGCCTGGAACTGAAGCAGTACATCCAAGATAGAGCTTGATGTGGCACGTTCAACAGTGAGGGAGCCAGTCCCTCCATTCTGTTGTGAGGAATTTAAAGCACTAAAAAATTTAAAGTTTTTTGGAAGGGCTATCACATGAAGGGCAAATGCTATGGATATAGAGTGAGCCCCAAACAATCAACCTACTCCTGAGCTATTACTTGCTTGCAGATTTCAATTACCATCTATCTTCATGCTGGTTAATCATGAACTATCATATCTGCAGCCCAGGCATACCCTGGATGTCCTGTAGGCAGCACCCTCAGTCTTGGGGGGTTGAGGGCTTCTCAAAGGCCCATCTAGAAGCACTGAATCCAATCATATGGAATAGTCATAATCATTATTTTAGTAAAATTTGTTGAGTGCTTATTATGCACTAGACACTGAACTAAATACTTTGTATTCATTACAAAATGAATGTTGAATTCTTCCGCTCATCTTACCAAGTACGTATGGTTACTACCTTGCAGAGAATTTGAGTGAGACCCTCAGAGGTAAGTTAGTGTCTCAAGGCTAGCTATCTGCCTGAAACCAGTATCCAAAGGGTTAATGAGACCAATAAACACAGCTGCAACTTTTCACCCTGGCCTTTCCCATTTGCCTTTAAAGTTGCCTGACTTTTCTGGAGGAGGTAGATTTGGGGCATTGTCCTCTTGTCTCCACCTCTGGCTTCCTTTCAAATAATCCCTTTCCTTGCTGTGTCCTCAAGGTCCCAGTGATAGTCTCTTCTGTGCATCAGGCAGATGAACTTGAGTACAGTGATACAACCAGTAAATGGTGTAGTTGGGTTCAAGCTCCAGGGTTCTCTGGCTCCAAAGGTAAGCTCTTTCTAGGACACAAACACCACAGTTCCAGAGAGGGCAGATCAAGGTAGGAGGCACCGTGCACTGGGGAGGCCCAGACACGAGGGCCCTCTAGGTGCCTGATGTTTTAACAGCTGCTGCCTCATTCCAGAAGCCTATCAGAAGTATGCTTTTCAGTTAAAGGGATGTTTGGCCTTTTACGTTTTGAAAGGCACTCACAAACCCTTCCACGAAACTGTGGGAGGACAACCTGTTTCAACAGAAATCCCTGCCATGTTCCCGTTGAAGGCTTTCGCCCACACAACTCCATAAAAGCCTGTTGTTTTCTGGATGTAGAGAAACCCTTTTATTTTAGAGAATGCGAGGGTGAGGATGGCTAACAGACATAATTGTTAAGGTTAGGAATTCCTTCGATTGCAGACCCTGTAGCCTCCACGATAGAGACACTACTTTACATGGTTATACACACGACAAAACTCTCAGGAATTAGAGCCGCCATACTGGCAGATCTGCTGGAGTCATCACCCATCTGGGATGCTGCAGACTTCAGGATGTTCCCCACCTTCCTTCTGGGATCTTCTGGGCATTAGGCACCTGTCTTACTCATTTTTGTATCCCTGAGATTAGTCATGGTTTATTCACCATCAGGACTTCTTTCCTAACAGAAACCTTGCCATCACCTCTCGGAAGGAAACATGGAAATTGTGTTGTTTCCCCCAGCCGTCAGTTTTCCCTATCATGAGCATGACAGTGGCAAACAAACTTTCTGCCAAGAAAGATAGGCCAGGTCACAAGTCAAAAGGAAAATAAACAAACCAACCCAAACAGATATATAAGTAAAGGTAACATTATAAGACACTCAGGGGAAAATGATGTCAGGAACAAAGTAAGGAGCAGGGAAAGGAATGGTTAGAAATATATTCCATAGATGTGTATCGATTTGGACAGGTTTAATAATGCCAAGAACACAATTAAGAATAGAAGCAGAGAAAAACATGTCTACAATGAGCCACTGAAAGAAAAAAGTCTAGACAACATTTTTTTTATCTGTTAGAGAACCATACTTAGAGCCAGAAAAGAAAGGAAAACAAATCATATTGTAGACCTTTTAAAAATTTTCTGTCTTTGGATGTTTTTTCTTTGCAGGAATAGCCAATAGCTTCATGATTGTGTGATTTCTGGGTGTGCTAGGAAGGCCCATCATGCTATTTGTTTCCTTTACCTTGAACAGAGGTGTGTCAAATTCTCAGGAGTGTCAAAGGAGGAAATGGCCCCTGGGCCTTGCCCTCTTCCACACAGTTTATGACGAGCCCAGTGACAACCTAACAAAAACAGCTCTGATGCAGAGTGACCCCAACCCTGCACTAGGTATGGGGCAGTGTACCCAAGGCTGAGAAACAGCCCCAGCCGGAAGCTCCTGAAACAATGACCGACAAGTGAGGGAAGATCAGTGCCAAGGTGAGGAGTTAAAAATGAAAACATTATGTCTGAGACATAACTTGGAGACTAATAATAACAACAGTCCTCTGCATGCGCATTGATCCTTGCAGTTTTTATAAAACATTTTCACAAGCATGACATGATGTATCATTAATAGGGTTGAATCACTATTCTGATTTTTCAGAAGAGAACATTGAAGTCTTCTTAACCAAACAGGATTTTATCCCGTCTGATGAGTCCTAAGCCCACTACCCCTGCTGTCCACACAACACCTTCAGGCCAAATAGTGTAAGGATGGACTGGCTGTTTATTTATTATTATTTTTTTTAAATTTTAATGTTTTTATTTATTTTTGAGACAGAGAGAGACAGAGAATGAGCAGGGGAGGGGCAGAGAGAGAGGGAGACACAGAATCCGAAGCAGGCTCCAGGCTCTGAGCTGTCAGCACAGAGCTTGACGCAGGGCTCGAACTCATGGACTGTGACATCATGACCTGAGCTGAAGTCGGACGCTTAACCGACTGAGCCACCCAGGTGCCCCTGGGCTGGCTGTTTAAACTCCAGATGGGGCAAGGGTTCAAAGAACTCTGAACTCAGGAGGAAAGCTTTGGGTTTTACTTACCTGTGACAGAAAGACATGGTTTCTTGATCGATATGATGAAAAGTTAGTGGACCATGATACACCTGGGACTGAGTTCCTTCTCTGCTGTTTACTAGCTGCGGGTCTCTTGGAGAAGTTACCACTCTGTGCCTCGGTTTCGTTTTTGTAAAATAGGGACAATAGTACCATCTCAAAAGTTGTGCAGATTCAGTGAGATTCTGCATGCGGTGTACTTAGCATTGTACCTGGCATGTCACAAGTGTCCCATAAGTGTTGGAACGCTGGCTATTGTCTTAGTCTGCTCAGAATGCCATAACAAAAAATCATAGACTAGGTGGCTTAAAAGCAGAATTCTGTTTTCTCATAGTCCCAGATCAAGGTCTGGCAGGGTCCGTTTCTGGTGAGATCTTTCCTTCCGGCATATGGACAGCTGCCTTCTCACTGTACCTGCATATGGAATGCACACCTGCAGAGAGAGAGAGAGAGAGAGAGAGAGAGAGAGAGGGAGAGGGAGAGGTATCTCTGGTGTTTCTTCTATTGGTTTGCATGTTTCTATGACCTGATTTGTTTCTTCATTTAATCCAAATACAGCTACACCAAGGGGTTGGGGCTTCAAGGTGTCAATTTTCTGGGGAGACACAGTCAGTCCATCACATCTATTATTACCAGTGTTATATATTTTCCTTTTCAGTACTAATAAAATCAGTGAGGTGATAGATAGTTGCACAAAAAGATCAAGGTATGAAACATTAGAGTCAGAGCAAAGACTGCTGCAGAGACACGGAAGGAAGAGGAGGAAGGAGTTCTAGAAGTGAGGGACTCTTTAATTCCTCTGATGGTATTGAGAACTTACTAGGCATTTCTATGTCCTGGAGACCCAAGAAGTGTAAGTGTGGAGTCAGGCAAGTGAGAGCCAGCTTCTTCTCCGTGCTGAGCTCTGCCTGAGCTGTGCTGGGAGACCAGCATGAGGGTCCTGCGAGAGCCAAGAAATCCTCATTGAAGGGCAAATATGGGAGTGCCACAAAATGCTTCGAGGGAAGAATAACCAGCGTGGAATGCAAGAAAACCATCAATAGAGATCATTTCTAGCCCTGAATGGCTAAAGACAAGAAGACAAAATGGACAGAAACGGGGGACCCAGGAAGTAGGGTTGGGAAAGAAGAGGGAGATCTCTCAACAGCACAGAGGAATCACAGTGCTCCTTCTCAGCAGGAAACAGCCCTGAGGGCTGCATCAAACTCCAAAGACCACACACACAAAAATAAACACTGTATTATTTCCTGTAATGAAATAATGTTCTAATCAAACATCCAAATGCCCTCCCTTATCTGGAAGTGAGAAGATGACTAATTTTCTCTTGTCAAAGCATTACTGGAACAAGTTCTGTCTGTATGGTTTTCTAAGAAAATAATTGGATTTGTATAATACCTTCACAAAGCCTGGATGTCCCCTCCCTTCCAGAGAACATACAGTAGGGAGGAGCCAAGGCCCTGGGAGCCAGGAACTCAGACTCACAGCTAAGCACATGTGCTTAAAAAGGCCCATATATAAGGTTGGTCTTGGGCAGCAAGACTAGAGCCTGTCCATTTGCTTAAAGAAGCAGGATCTTCAGTGCAGGTAAATTTCTTTAGCTCCAAGAGTGGATCCAGTTTAGCCCAGAGCCCCTAGGGACCTCCAGAGACTCTGGCTTCAGAAGATGAGGGAAAGGTAGCTGCTTCTCCTGGCTTGAACTTTGCAGGTTAGAGTGCATATGGAAAGAGCTGTGGAGTCTGGAGACCTGCATTTTGTTCTCAACTTTGCCATTGCAAATCCGTGTGACCTTAAGGAATAGACTTCAGCCCTTTGGCCTCCGTCTCATCATTAAAAGAAGGGGGTCTTCGGGCCTAGGGGATCTCTGAGGTTCCTCGAGCTTTGATTTCTATCCGTGGTTATTTGTGGAGTGACTCATACTTCTAGGTGCTGACATTTCCCAGGGCTCAGAGCATTCCAGGGGGCTTCAGAGCTTCCTTGATTTTGGAAGGGGTCGGGAGGTGACTGGTTCCTGTCTGGAGCCTTGTGAGATCCTGATGTTCTGGGAGGTAGGCTCTTCTCTGGGTGTGAATAGGGAGGCTGGTTTGACTTCTGTGAAATCAGATGTGAAGACTACAACAGTGATGCTCTTCACATTCTGTGAGAGGGAGATAGTTCCTGAAGGAAACCAGAATGTGCCACCCTAAAATGTGCCTCTTTGTTATAAAAATTATGTTGAGCTGAAGGCAATTGAGCAGTAGTAAACACAGAAAAAGTTCTCCCTTTTCTGCCTACAGTCAGGAAATGAATTCTCCTTTTATTGGAGACATGCTCTTACAGGCCCAGAGAAGGCAATAGACAAACACACCTACTTAAACTAACCCTTATCTTCCTTGTTCTTGTCCTAGATAAGGAAGTTCATGTCTTAGTTAAAGAGGTTTAGGACTAATTAGTTTTAGTTGGGCTACCACTAGCCCAAACTCCTTTGTCTGGTCAATTATTCTGATTTATTATTTCTTTGTCTAAAAGGTATGAAAGCTTCCTGCTTTGGCCACTTTGGGTCTTAATCCCGTGTTCCCACATAAAGACCCCTATGTTCATGTAAAGAGTCAATAAATCTGTGTGCTTTTCTCCTGTTAATCTGTCTTTGTCAGTTTCATTTTCAGACCCAGCCAGGACCCTAAAAGTGTCGAGGAGAACTTTTTCCTTCCCTACATCTCTCACAGAGTAGTTATCCGTATGGTGCTAGAACTCATTTAGACCAGAAATCTAGAAGTCACTGTGGTTGGAGCCATTTGCTGGCCTCTGGACATTAGAAGTCACTAACTGAAGCTCTGGATGATTCTAGAGGAAGGCAGTCAGCTCTCAGCTCAGTTTGTCATCCTTTCTTGTGGTTTGGGGCGGGATGCACCGTGGATATGGGTTAAACATTGTTCCAGAAATGCCAGGTGGAGTCTTCAGGAACTCAAGGCTAGGACAGTGATCCTAGCCTTGAGCCAGTGGAGTGGACCTACCTTTTTTGATCTGGGGAATCTCCCTGACAAGATAGGGTGAGAGGGTGTCTTTGACTTTTAGAATGAAGATTCTTGGACTTGGTGGGTGCTGACCATTATACAGAGTGAGCACCTTGCAGTGAAGAGAAGAAGGCCCTCCCTAGAGGGAGAGCCTGGCCACTGATCTTGATTTCCTTGTGGGCAGAAACTCTAATTCATCCTGTACTCCTATCATCAAGGGCAATGCTGGCCCATATAGAGCCACTCAATAAAGCCTTGTTTAAATGAGTTGAATCTACCACTTTTCAATCTCCCTGTAAATCTCTCTACTGACCAATCAATAGAAAGGAATAGAATAGACTCATCTATTAGTGGCATAATTGGCTTTGTGATAAATGTGTCCACCCCAAGGGTAACCAGTAAACTGATTTCTAACACAGAGATTGGTTGTGCCTTTTTTTGAAAGTTATGTAAATGTCATCATAGGGTCGTTGTGCCTGGATTTTTTCACTCAGCACTGGTGTTTGTGAATTCTATCCGTATTGTACCAAGTAGTTCTTGTTTGTTCATTCTCAATGCTGTGTGGTATTCTGTTGTGTGAATGTAGCCCAATACTATTCATCCATGTTCACGGGCATATGGGTAGTCCATATCCAGTCCAGGCCTACTTTGAATAATGCTGTTATGAATGCTGTTGTATATGTATTTTTGTGCATAAATTTAAGCATTTTTATTGGGTTACATCCAGGGATTGTTGTATCATAGGATGTGTATATGTTTAGCTTTAGTATTTATAGACAAATAGTTTTCCTAAAAGATGTTTTTGATGGACTTACTTTTTCCAAAGTTCTGTCTTGTTTCTAACTACACAACATGATATTCTAGAGTAGTATAAATCATAACTGAAGATGTGGGGCTATCATTCCTCAAGTCTGGGACTGAGCCTTTGTGGGGGCAGGGAATGCTCTTACTCAGCATCCTCCTACCCTGTTCACACACTTGAACAATGGTCAAGTAAGCGCTAGGTCATGACAGATTCAGGACTGTCCTTTCCAGGCAGCTCCTTTTACAATGGTCTCTGTTGCATAAGATCAGAGACCCTTAGAATACCTTTTCTAAGGTAATACGTTGGTGCATCAGAGAGGAGACTCACCTGTGAGGAGAAGATCAAGTATGCTGGAGGGGCAGAGAAGACTCTGGGGAGGAAGGGAAACTTGGGCTGAACTTTGAAGGATGGATACATTGGAACCAGAGAGAGCAAGAAAAACCCTGTGTCTGTGTGCACATAAAAAGATAAGTTGAGATAGAGGAGAGGAGTGTGCTGCAGGTTGTTTACACAGAAGGAGGGCAAAACACCAAGAGGTGAGCCATTTGCTTTGAGGCTATGGACTGTGTGGATCTGAGGGGAGTGGTGTGGAATGGCCACTCAGAAGCAAATGTAGGATCAGTTGGAAGAAAAACTACCTCTGTCTGACCAGGTAATGTAGCACTAAGTCTTGGACGCTTTTAAGATGCAAATGCTCTGGAAAAAATAAGAGGAACTAATTTAGATCTGTTTTAAAACTGATTCTTATTCAAATGTGTTTTGAAATGTTCAGAAAGGAGACAAATCAAAGGGGTTGGTCCATTAAAAGTGTGGACGGTGGTGGAGAAACATGGGCAGGGTGGGTGCTGACCCTGGGTGGGTGCTGTAAGACCAGAAGCAGGCTTGAGGGAACAGAGTGGCCCCACTTGGGTTCTAGATGAGGGCCTCACCCCCATATGGCTAAACAGGCTGAGGGCCCATTGAACTTCCTCAGATGTCTCATGTGTACACAGAGATGCTGAATGGGGTGACCACCAAATTCCTTCTAGCCTGATACTTGGTTCATATGCAATGAGTGGCATCATTCCACACAACTAAGTCAATATTCCTAAGCCCAAGGAAAGCTATCTCCCCAAAGGTGTCTGTATTTCTACGAGGCCACACATTTGTGGCTGTGCCGTGTCCCATGGAATCAGATGGAAGATGGGGCAGTTGGGAGTGGTAGAGAGCTCCAAAAAAGTTTAACATCTCCAAATAGGCATACAGTCAGCCCATAGGAACCTTCAGGAACACTAGCTAAGCAGGAGGCTTTCTGCCTCTCCTCCTCCCAATCTATTCCCAAGGTGCATGTTCCCTTTGGAGACTCCTTTCTCCTTGAAGGCTGACCTTAATTTTACTTTGTTCCCCAGGGTGCTTTGCCTTAGAATCTGCATAATTCCTCTGGAAAGTAACCCCAAAGCCAGCATGGATTAGAAGGGAGGGCTGTTAATGAAGCCCCCGAAAGCAAACCTCAACCTAAATTAGTCCTTAGGGATGTGATCAGAACAACAGAAGAGCAGCCAAATGATTGACGGTTCAGAAAAAAAATTTCACATTTTATATCTCATTTAAGCTTCACATCAGGAGGGGCAGGGAGCGCAGACTTTTATCATTCGTTACGTTTTGCAAATGAAGAACCATCCATTTGTTCATTTAGTCAGCCTGTCAGCAAGCATTTATCAAACATCTGTTTATTCATGATATATTGCCTGGCTTTGTTGAATCCAGAAAAAGATATATACCATTCTTATCTTCAATAGGTTATAGTTGGGCCACATTCCTCATTGTTTCCTCAAAGACACATGTCTCATCCAATAAATAAAGGAATGCTTGGGGTCTTCTGTTAAAAACTATATCTAAATTAGACATATCTAAATAGTAAAAAAATTCATGATCCTTTCAAACCATTAATTTTGCTGTTGGGGAGGAGAACTTTCCTCTACCCTCCCAGATTCTTTTGCCTGGTCTAAGAATTAAATTGACATGAAACAGATTAACAACAGAAAATCAAATTTAATTATGTAAGAGGGGTCCAAAAGAATATGGCAATCAGGCAATTGAGGCTTATATGCCATTCAAAGCTAATGAAAAGGAGGTAGGGTTGAGGACTTGAAAGAGAGACAATCCACAGGAAGATGAAAACGAGTAAATGTTTGGTAAACAAATGTTTGCTGAGCCTATAGCAACAATGGGAGACAGAGAAGAATTTTAACCAACAGACTTTTCTAGGTCCTACCCTGTCTACCACACCTAATTCATACTGAACTGTAGTTATCTATGGTAATAGCTCCTTTTCTGAAATAAGTCCTCTATCTAAACTCTCTTACTTAGGCAATCAGGAGAGAGGCAAAAAAAGAAATACTTCTTGAGTCCTCCGTTTCTTAAAAATAATCAGCCTAAAATAGTTCACATGCCAAAGAGACAGTTTGGGGTGGCAAATTTTGCTCCCCTACACTGCAAAATAATTTTCTCTTTTACAAACAGGTCATGATCTGTTCATAGAGATGTGGGTTTTCCTATTCATAATCAGTACCCGCAAAACCACGTGAAAGCTGCCCAGGAATGTCTGATGTCATCACATCTAAAAAAATTAATTAGAGACAAGACTTTAGCACAGAGAAATGGCAGGCCACATCTTCAAGTCTTTTTGAGACACAAATGTAATTGTAAATGCTAAGAGTCTATAAAAAAGTAATGAATCAATTAGAGATAAAATTCTGTTGCATTAAGATAAATTCTTCATGATGGACCCAGTTAATCACATTTTATTCTCTGAATTCCTCCTTGGAGCCTACCCCTGTGCAATAACAGTCTATGTGAATTACACAGTGCTTTAAGCAAACTTCTCTACAAAGGGCCAGCCAGTAAATATTTTAGGCTTGTTGAATATATGATCTCTGTTGCAACTACTCAACTCTGCTGTTGTAAAGTATGTTGCAGAAATAGCCACAGACTATTACCTTGTACAAAAACAGGTAAGTGTAGCTGTGTTTCAGTAAAATTTATTTACAAGAACCAGTGGTGGGCCAGATTTGGCCCATGGGCCACAGTTTGCCAACTCCCGCTTTAAAGTTTTTTTCAAACTACTTTACACAGTTATCTCTTTTGAGTTCTGAGAGGGGACACAGTATATGTGAGCTCCATTTTACAGGTAAGGAAACCAACTCAGAAAAGATAAGGGGTCTGCCCACGGTCACACAGGTAAGAAGGGACAAACCCAGCCACGTTCTGGGTGTTCTAATTCCACATCTAGTGCTCCATGACCACTGTACCTCGCCAGTGACACAAAAGAAGTATAGTCCCTGCCCAAGATAAATCAGGCAGGGCCGACACGTAGTCTTGTTCTTTTGTTCCAGCTGCCAAGAGCCTGGGATTGATCATGTTTCCAATCCGATGCTTTTTATCATGCAGACAGACCATGGTGTGAGAAGCCTAGGTTTCTTTTCCAATTTTACCTCTGACAGCTTGGTGGGTTGTGGCGGGATGCCAGAGTTCTCTGGCAATCAGTCATCCCCTAAGAGGATTCTTTAGGTACGTAGCACCTGTGAATGAGAATGTGGTTCTTACTTCTTTTGTTTCTTTTCCAGAGCCCCGTCTCTACCCTTATGTGAGTTAAGGGCTAAGTGTATGTGCCTAGCGTGAGTACAGTGTTTGGCACAGTGTAGGTGCTCAATAAACATCTGAATTCACTGAACATCAGGGCAGGGACTCAAGGCATGGAACACTCAGATGTCTCACCTGGCCATGCCCCTCAGTGTTCACCAGCCAGTTAGCACCCAAAGGCCTCATCTGGATTAGGAGCACGAGGGACACCCCATCATAAATGTCCCTCTTGCCCTGAACGTCTATCGCAAAGTCAAGGACAACCAATGTTCACAAGTGAAGGTGGAGGCTCTGAGTACTAATTTGCTGAGTATGAGTGAACCCTGACATGAATAACGTGACAGAGGAGTCTAGCACCCTCTGGGGAGGCAAGGAAAGGACGTTCAGGCATGGGGGGGGGGTGTCTCTAGGCTGCACACTTGCATATCAGGTGCCCCGGTCAGCTTTTCCACATTCATTTGCATAGTCTTATGCTAATGGCCTGCTGCAGCACTGTCTACTTACAATAGTTAAAATTAATTTCCAAATACAACCAAGATGAATCTGGCCCTTTGCAGAGAGCTGTGGCAATCTGAGAACAAGCTGATTTCACCCACAACTTGTAACATACAGAGGACATATAAGAATCGCCAACTGCCCACATCTGGGTGTAGACTCTCCTTCAAGTGCCTTAGGAATACTTATTTAAAGGCAAGATATTTGTGTGTGTGGTTTCATTCTGAAAATTGGAGGGTGAGAGGATCTTGTGTTGGGCACTTCTCTGAGCCCCACAAGGCACCAGGACTCGTTATGTGATGGGATGTTTTCGGGCATGGGGAGAGATCTGAGTGTGACCCAGCCCTTGGGAAGGAGGGCACGAGCCTGGGTCAGCTTCTGAAGCTGAGGGACCTGTTATTATTTGTCATGTCACAAGCTGTGAAGGATTGCCGCTCAGGCTTGAAGGGACAAAAACAGCAAGATTTAGCCTCTCTGTGGCTCTGTGTTTGTTTATAAGTGTAAATGTGGTGCAGGAAGCTTCGCCTGATTGTCCATATCAGTAAGCAACTCGCGGGAAAAACACAAGGCCCCAGTAACAGTGTTTGGATCCCTGTAACCCCGGTTGGGACGGGGCTGGGTCTTCCCCCAGGAAGCATACCTGAAACCGTGACATAGAAGAACAACCGGGAGTCAGGCTAACCTCAGAGAGAGGTAAGGGTGTGAGACAAACGGCATTCCGCCGGCATTAATCCTGTGGGGGATGAAAACGGGTGTTAGACAGGTGAGGTTTCAGTGTGTGAATCACTCAGAGCAGAGCCCGCAGGGGAATCCAAGGACAAGGCCGTTTCGTGAACTGGTCCCTCACGGCGCTTGATGAGCTAAATACAAAACCAAGGGTAAGTGTTCAGGAACTTTTATAGCAATGGACCAAATAATTGTGTTTCTGTTGAATCTGAAAAGAATTTTTAAAGGAAGGCTTGTATTTTGTATATCTTTTTTTAAATTTCATTTTTCTAATAATTTATATTCATTAATTTGTGTGACAAGTTGAAGATAAAAGAATATAGGTACTTCGCTAGTGATAATTTGAGAAGCACCAGTTAGAAGCACCAGTGTCCTAGGTGGTAGGCAGTGGGTCAGTAGACAGGCAAGGTGAGGGGAACTCAGTGAAGACAGGAAAGTCAAGGAAGGCTTCCTGGTGGAGGAGATAAAGTTGGACTTTGGAGGATGGGTAAGACCTTGACAAATGATGAGGACCTGCAGATCATCCTACTGCTGTGAGGGAGTACTTGTACTTGGCATAGACTTGATGGCAGACTGCTTTGAGTGCATATACAATCTGTCCCAAGCACTGTACTGGTGCAAATGACAGCTGTTCGCATTGAGGGCTGAGAACTGTTATGGGGATCAGGGCCCTGGGTTCTGGATAGGGCTCTGGTGAAATTTTCCCATGCAACCCTGGGAAGATCATTTGATCCCCACTAAGCTGGAAGAACCATAAAGGCAGGGACTACCTCTGGGGAATGATGCCTACCTAGCTCAAGCTCACCAGATGACAAATTCCCAGTAAAATTTTTGATGAGCCAATGGATGAATGGGTTTTGGTTTTAATACTTAAAAAATGAGTGGGGCTAGATAAGACTGGTGGGTTTCAAACTATAAAATGAGAAACCTTGCAAAGATGCACTGTGGTCCAACCTGCCTCTACCCTTGAGTTTCTATAGGATTTCATTTGAGGAAGGAACCCCACAGCTAAAATAATTTTGGGGAAATACTAGATTTGATGATTTCGAAAGCCTATTCTAGCTTCTGACATTTTCAGATTCTAAGTAGACAAGAATGCAAATAATAGAGGCCATAAAACCATTGACTTATGGAATCACCACTGCACAAAAATAGATGTAGGAGATGTAAGGAAGCACTAGAATATTGGGGTTGGTGGGGTCCTATTGGCTTGCAGAGCTCTTAACATGAAGCTTGTTGATGAGCTTCAGAAGGAGGATCCATTGATCTCACGAAAATGTATGTAAAATTTTACATGCCATTGACTGTCACTTAGGAGTGCTGTGGTTGCCTGTAACAGACACAACAATGGTTGACGTAGAGAACCCTGCAGAGTCTGGCCACCACTATGGCTTAAATAAGCAAATGGCTTATCTTTCTCATGTAATAAGTCTAGAGGCAAGCCACCAAGGCTGTACGTTTGTTCAGGGAAATCATCAAGATCCAGACTCCTGGAATGTGGCTTTCTCCTAGTGATCCCAACAGAGCTACTCTATCTCCAGGTGTTACATCTGCTTTCTAGGAAGGGGAAAGGGCAGAAGTCAAAAGTAGTGCCAACTGGGAAAGCTGGTAAAGTCACAGCTTTTCCAAAAGCCCCACCTGATAGATTACCATGTTGATCTAATTGGCCAGCACTGTATTGGTGGCCAACTTGTCCTACAAGAAGGTCTTGGAAATCAAGTTTTATAATTGAGTGACCCAAACTGAGATCCTATTAATTAGGCAAAGGAGTGAATGGGTAGGTAGAGACAACTGTCAGTATTTGCCATGATATGTATGTGAATGTTTTTTTTTTTACATTGCCAAAAATGTCTTTAAGGAAGGAGTTAATTTTGAAGAGAATATAGAATGAGGAAAGCCAGAGATGGGGAAGGTGCAGGAGGAAGGACGTGTGCGAGTGTAGGGGTGATGGCAAGCAGGCTCTGCAGGGCAGGACAGAAGGTGCAACCACTGCTCCTTCCTTGTCTGGCACCAGGACCCTCAAGCCCAATGGACTGAGCTTCTGCTTCCTGCTGCCTTCCTCCCCACCTCCCTGCTAAGCAGAAGTGTCCCAGTGACATTGGCATTGTCACAGGCCCAGGACCCAGCCTAAGGCTGGTGACACCCCTCTTTTCCCTCAGGCCTTGGTAGTGGAGCCTGGACCCCCAACTCGAGCCCCAGCACTGGACAAGTGCTCAAGGACCCTCACTCTCTAGGACAAGAACTGGCCCAGGTGCCCTAGCCCATCTCACTTTCTCTCCATCCTTCTCTTCTCTGGATGTAGCAAGTAAACTGAACATCGGCTCTCCATTCCAGGAGCAACAGAGACCATCCCAGAAGACCCCGAGGGTCCGTATCCACACTCTGCCATGTCTCTGTGTCTGTCTTTCCGAGGCAGATGGAAGATGGGGCAGAAGAACTCACTGGGGGGCTCCTCGCAGCTCCCCAAGCAGGACTACAAGGCCCTGAGGGAAAGGTGCCTGATGGAAGGCCGCCTCTTTGAAGATGACAGCTTCCCGGCCAGCCTGTGCTCTGTGGGCAGCGGGCCCCTATTGCGGAAGCTGCCGCCCGGCCTGCAGTGGAGGAGGCCTCCGGTAAGGGGGGAATTGTGGGGAAGCATCCCCTCAACACACACACACACACACACACACACACACCAAGTCAACCCAGACCAAAGAATGGTGGAGTGTTCCAGATGCAGCATCTTACTCACTGTCATTGATTTCCATGTGAGGGGAATGTGGGAGTGCCCACATTCCTATTTTCCAGATGGAGAAAACCAGGGGTGATTCTGAGAGAAGTCTGAGGTGTGCCTCTCCCTCAGCTCCTCCCCAGAAATACACTGGGCAGCTGTGGCCAAAGTACTGTCTGACTTCATCTAAGATGGTAGGACACCCTGAGTCTCTGCTGAGGCCATCTGCAAAGAGACACATTTTCACATATCTTCACTCCCAACCCCAAAGTCAGGCCCATGGAACACGTAAATTAAGAAGCTATTAATCACTTTACAACAATGTTCTTCACTTTATAAAGTGCTCTGATGGTTCCTTTAAAAGGCGACTTAATGTGTTCAAAGACAGTCTGGCCCCCGCCAAACTTGATTTACACAAACGATTTCCCAGTCACATCTATAACAAAGTAAAGTCAGTGTGTGCTACAAATTCTCTACTCTTCTGTGCCCGTCCAGACTTCTCATCAAAGTCTGCAGCCCCAGACCAATTCCCTTCTGTGCATAAGATTGGGCTTCCCAATCTAGAGAGCAGCCAAGATTCTACTTTTCCCAGAAAGTTTGGAAACTGCTGACATAGAGTCTGTCATACACCTGACCTCAGGAGAGCTGTGCCAGTGCAGAACCCCAGGGGTTCGGTGCTTCCCATGAAGCACAGACCACCCCTCCCCACCTCCCACCACTACCTTGCCCCATGTCTCAGCATAGAAAGGCAAAGAAACCATTATTTTGGGGGGTGGGTTGGGAAGACGTAGGACGACAGTGAGGAGAATGTGAAGATCTCTAGGAAAACATAAGAACACCTTCCAAAAGACATACTTCCATTTTAAACAGAAACTCTAAGAAAAGGCATTGTGGGTACAAGCCCTGTACCTCAGTGCCCACACAGAGTTCTCCAGGACTCCGGCTTATGTGGGCTGCAAGAAGGAGTGAGAAGTATGGTGGGCTGAATCCATATGCCAGATTGTCTGGGCCAGCCCTGCTTTCACATGTATCCTATATCTATGTCCCCACAAGTCCAGTCCTGGGGTATGGGAAACTACAGTCGTTGTAGCTCCAGGAACTTCTTGGTCAGAAGGATGATTCCGTCTGTCACTGCAGGAGCTGCACAGCAATCCCCAGTTCTATTCTGCTGACACCAAAAGGCTGGACCTGTGCCAGGGAGTGGTAGGTAAGTCTGCACAGCCCCTGGAGACATAGGCCTGGCACCTGCGAGCCTGGCCCAGCCCAGAGTGAGGGTGGGGAAGAGGAGAAGTGAGAGATCCCAATGGGGGAAAATGGCCACCCTGAACTCCACCTTGAAGTGCTGTGGCCTTGCTGGGAAAATGATAACAGCTGGTCCTCTGAGGATGTATGGGAACGCCCAAACTTGCCCAACAATAACCCTCATTACCAGTTGACAGGTGTAAGTTTTGTCTGGGGAGAATGTGCTCTCTCTACTCTAGTCCCCTTAATGAGTCCTTTTCAGCACACCAGTCACTAGATACCCCAGATAGAGTCCAAGTAAGCCCATTCTCATCCCAACTTTCCTTTTAGGGGAATAGAAAAAAAAAACCTTGGCCACTGGGGAAGGGAAATGTAGTGATACCCATTTCACAGACAGAAAAATGGAGTCCAGAGAGAGCTGAGGCTTTCTCAGGAGAACATAAATCACTTACAGTGGTAGGACTTTAGAAAAGTTTCGTTGTGTTTGGGTCCAAGTTCCTGAGGATGTGGCATTCAGGAAGCTAAAAGCTGGTCCAGGAATCTGACTCGATTCTTGGTGTCAAGTTGAGATTACAGCCAATGCCCCTCTCCACCTCCTCCTCACTAACTGTCTTCCTCTGAGTAGATCTTTCCCTTCTGTGAAACTAGGCTACAAGTCCAGAGAGGATAGCAATTGGGACTAGGCATTTCTTACATGTGATAAGTCCTCAATAGATTCATGCAGACACTTGTAGAATGTGCCTGAATGTGTGGTACATCCATGCAGACACTGTACTCTCTGGCCTAGGTGACTGCTGGTTCTTGGCTGCTTTGCAAGCTCTGACTTTGCATCAGGACATCCTGAGCTGTGTCGTTCCCCTGAATCAGAATTTCACTGAGAACTATGCTGGCATTTTCCAGTTCTGGGTGAGTATCCTCCTGGTGCCCCAGCCCAGAGGAAGCCATAGGAAAGAAGGTTCTTGGAAGAGTCATGTCTTTGCCTCCTGAGCTGACTGCCTTCCATGGCAATCTTTACTCACCAGTGGACACTTTCTCCTTCCAGTTCTGGCACTTTGGGAAGTGGGTTCCTGTGGTGATAGATGACCGACTTCCTGTGAATACAGCTGGCCAGCTAGTCTTTGTCTCTTCCACTTACAAAAACGTGTTCTGGGGAGCTCTTCTGGAAAAGGCCTATGCTAAGTAAGACAACCACCATAAATTTTTTCCCTTCCCTTCCCTTCCCTTCCTTCCCTTCCCTTCCCTTCCCTTCCCTTCCCTTCCCTTCCCTTCCCTTCCCTACCCCTCCCTTCCCCACTCTCTCTTTCTGTTTATAACTCATCAATGCTGGGAGAGTGCAAGAGGAAGGAGGTACAAGAGCCACTGAGGCATGGCTCCTTGAATATAGAAGTGATGTATCCAGAATCTCTTATGTAGACTTTTCCCCATCTGAACAAGCAGTCAGGAATTTTGTCTTTTCCCTAATGGATGGAGTTATTTAACAAGGACAGGAAGTCAGAGTGTAGATTTTCCTTTGCCCCGGGGATGGAAGGAAGGAGTAACAGGTGCATGCCCAGAGAAGAACCAAACAGGGGGTTCACTAGACTCACTTGGATCATCCTAGGCTACAATACAAATGCCCCTTCCCCTCTCCTCCCATGTTTACTCCTTCCCCGGGCAGGCTGTCTGGCTCCTATGAAGACTTGCAGCGTGGACAGGTGTCTGAAGCACTTGTGGACTTCACTGGAGGGGTGACAATGACCATCAAGCCGGCAGAGGCCTCTGGCAACCTCTGGGACATCCTTACCTGGGCCACCTACAGCAGAACCCTCATTGGCTGCCAGACACACTCAAGGGTGCGAGTGGGTTGTGTGCTGGCAGAATGTCCTCTCCTGTTCCCATTCCCTTCATCCACCAACTTCTGTCCTCACCTCAGTGTGGGCCCTGACACTCCCACCCAGCTCCTACACCTAGAGTCCTGATGTTCAAACCAGAGTGGCCATGCAGGGGTGGGCAAGGCCACAGTAGTATGCAGACGGCATGCAGACAAGGGTGCTGACAGTGACTAAGTATCGCCCAGGGGCAAGATGCTTTACTAGCACAACTGGTCTTTACTGCCTGATTTAGTAACAACCAAGAACTTCTAACTAGAGTAGGGAGCTCTGGGTTCAGCCCTGCCTCCAGGAGCAACTGCCATGCCACCCCACATGATGGTTTAGCAGCTCTGAATCTGAGTTTGTCCTGTGTACAATGGGATGGGGCTCGCCACAGAATGGCACCCTGATTTAGAGGCTCTAATGAGACTGTGGGTGCCGAAGAGCTTTGAGCACTGTGAGGACACAGCGTGGGTCTCTCCCAGCCCTCCCCTTAAGCCCTTGCTTTGACCACACAGGTCCCTATGACCCCCACATAAACCGTTAGCAGTGGGCTGACAGGAGTTCTCTTGCCTCCACAGAAAGAGAGGGTGCTGGAGAACGGGCTGGTGGGCGGCCATGCCTATACCCTCACAGGAATCAGAAAGGTGGGTGGAACCAGCCCCTTTCTTTCTCTTCAGGCCCCTCTCCTTCTCTCCCAAGGCTTCTCAGCAAGGCTCCGGTGCATGTTATTATTTGTGCCCAGTCTAGAGAGGCAAATTGTCTGATGGGTTTTTCCAGGCCTGCTAAAGCAGGTGGTGGGTGCCCTGCACCTGTGCACCTGTGTTCTGGAGTGATGGGGTGGGTCTGGCCTTTGCCACCTGTGGGGCACCATCCCGGTCCCTCTTGCCCTGTGGCAGCCCAGCCGATCAGCTATCCAGCCCTGCTGGACTCCACCCCTTCCTTGAGACCCCTTCACTCTGGGCTGCCACTGATGACCTTCATATCTGGGGCTTCCCACCCAAATTCTTACTTCTTTCTCAGAAGTTCCTTTTCGTCAACCTCTCAGGTTCTTTTCATTGCTATTCATCTTTCTTCCCCCATTGAGGGAAAGATGAATCAGACAGGGTCCCTGCTTACACAGAGCTTATAGTCAGGTATGGAGACACATCATATGCAAGAATGGTAAGAAAGCAAAGTCGAAAGTTGGGGGGCCGATAGAATAGACAAAAGGATTTCAAGGTTCAGAGGGAGGAGAGAAGACATTCTCCTGATTGGGTTGGGGGAAGTCAGAAAAGACTTTGTAGAGGAGGTGACATTGGGCTGGCCCCTGAAGGGTAGCTGGTGAGGGCACTCCTGGTGGAGGAGGCCACACGGAAAAACATGCAGGTAAGGAATCTACCGGTTCAGTCTTAAACACCCTCTGATGTCCCCTGGAGGGCCTGATGTCCCCAAGTCCCTGATTTCCTTTAACTGTTTTAAATTTCTTGAACTCCACTGCAACCTGACTTCTTCCTCCTCCCAGATCTGCACCAGTCATATGTGTGTGTGTGTGTGCGTGTGTGTGTGTGTGTGCGTGCCAAGAGCTTTTCACTTATTTTCATAGTCCTTTAACAAAACTTTGATTTTTATGTCAGTGTGCTGTTGCAGAAGAATGAGAAGTGCTTCATGCAGTGCCTCAGAAAATCTCCAGAACGCTGTTGAGTAGAAAAAGTGAGGGACAGGAGAATTTATATCGTATGCTACTTTTTCTTTAAGAAAGAAAGGGCAGTAGGGGCACCTGGGTGGCTCAGTCGGTTCAGTGGCTGACTTCAGCTCAGGTCATGATCATGTGGTTCATGAGTTTGAGCCTCTCCTCGGGCTTTGGATTCTGGGTCTCTGTCTTTCTCTGCCCTTCCCCACTCATGCTCTGTCTCTCTCTCAAAAATAAATATTAAATTTTTTTTAAAAAGGCAATAATAATATATATTCATATTTGAATACAGAAGCATTCAAAGTGTTTGGAAGGAAGCATGGCTGGAAATGGAGAGGTCTAAGTAGGCAAGAGACTACTTAATACAGCGCTTTTCATATAATTTTTGTTTTGAACCATGTATTTTTACCTGTTAAAATCCATTTAAACAGGGGCGCCTGGGTGGCTCAGTCAGTTAAGCGTCCGACTTAGACTCAGGTCATGATCTCACGGTTCGTGGGTTCGAGCCCCGCGTCGGGCTCTGTGCTGACAGCTCAGAGCCTGAAGCCTGTGTCAGATTCTGTGTCTCCCTCTCTCTCTGCCCCTCCCCCACTCGCGCTCTGTCTCTCTCTGTCTCAAAAATAAATAATAAACATTAAAAAAATCCATTTAAACAAATGAGATGTAGTCGACTTGACATTTCATTGATTGATGTTCAGTTTCTTTAGTTGATAATTACACCCTGCTTATGCAAACTGTTAACAGTAGGGAAGGGCAGGGTGAGGTCAATAAAGAAACTGTATTATTTTTGCAGCTTTTCAGTATGGCAGTTACATGTTTATGCCTATGTTTTGTTGCATGTTTATTTAACATATTTAACAAAATTTAGCACTTACTCTGTTCTAACTAGTGTCCTAACTGCTTTACAAATGTTAACTCAATCCTTACAACAACCCTGGGTGTGGGCATATTAGCCAAGTGGGGCTGCCATAAGGAATCACCACAAATCGTGTGGCTTCAGACAATAGAAATGTATTCTTTCCCAGTTCTGAAGCCGGCAGTCTGAAAATCAAGGGGTCATGAGAGCCTCTGAAGGCTCTGGGGGCAGATTTTTTCTCACCTCTTCCAGCTGATGGTGGCTCCCGGCTTCCTTAGCTTGGAATGCAGAACCCAATCTTTCCCCCCATCTTCACATGGCCTTCTCCTCTGTGTCTTTCCCCCTCTCCTTCCCTTCCCTAGTCACTAGATTTAGGATCCACTCTCATCCAGGGTGATTTTATCTCGAGATCCTTAATTTAATTACATCTGCAAAGAGCCTTTTTCTAAATAGGATCACCCTGACAGATTTCGGGTAGACCAGACTTTTGGAGGCCACTATTCAACCCATTGCAGTGAGATGTGACAATTAGCTTTACTTTACAGATGAGGGAACACAGAGGTTAAGGAACTTGCTGTAGGTCTCAGCAGCTAAGAAGCAGCAGAGCCTTCTTCTCTTCTCTTAACCCTCAGCGCCTTTAATCTTCCCTTTCAAGGTCTCATCTGGCAGGCACAAGTCCCACCCAGATATCTGCAACATTTGCATCTGGCACTCAGCCCAGCCACCTAAATTGCGACTCCTTTTGCACAGGTGACCTGCAGACACGGACCAGAATATCTAGTCAAGCTGCGGAACCCCTGGGGCAAAGTGGAATGGAAAGGGGACTGGAGTGACAGGTGAGCGGCCAGGAGCCAGGAGGGGGCGGGGCAAGCCGGCAAAGGAGCTGGCCGCCTGCACACAAATTCACAAGTGTTCTCTTGGGCTCCAGCCTGACAGGGGAGCTTTCAGATTGTGAAGGTCAAGCTCTCACATTCATGAGATGCTTAATGATATATAGATTGT
Organism: Prionailurus viverrinus; assembly: GCF_022837055.1. Lineage (NCBI taxonomy): Eukaryota > Metazoa > Chordata > Mammalia > Carnivora > Felidae > Prionailurus > Prionailurus viverrinus. The sequence continues at coordinate 115,829,661 of NC_062563.1, forward strand.
GTTCTCATTCATTATAATAATTGAGCTAATGTTTATTGAGAGCTTGCCAGCCCTGTGCTAAGCGGCTTTGAATATTTTTTTTCTCCCTGCCCATGTTTATTTTTTTATTTATTTGGAAGTAAAAATTGCACTTACTTCACATGTGCGGAAGTCTCCCCTATTTGTGTATTTCCACCAAGCACTTTGAATTTTCATTACCTCTAGTCCTATGACCAATGCTCTTGTAAGGTAGGGCGTTTTATCCCCATCTTACGGATGAAGATGTTGATGCATTAGCGAAGGAATTCCTCGAGGTCTCTCAGCATGACTCGAGAAAGGTGTTTGGAGTCTAACCCAGTGTTCTTTTCCTGGTTCAGCGTGCTCTTGAGCCTGCTGAGTCAGAGGTAGACGATCTGGATTGGCCTCAACCTTCTGGTGACCGGTCATGACCTCTGGGCTTTCCGCTATTATCGCTATTATCCGAATGTGATTCCCTGTGTCACCCTCCAGGTATTTAGTTTTGGGCGGAGTCTAGGTGAAACTGGTCTAGGTGACATTGTTCCCCTTCTCTTGGGGTCAGAACCCTATGCTGCCTGCAGTCTAACATCTGAGAACAGGTTTTTTTGTTTGTTTGTTTTGTTTGTTTCAATGTTTTTTCCCATTTTTAGTTGTTTATGGTGGGGAATTGACGCAGGGAAGCCTTAACTCCTTCACAGTCAGCAATGGAAGTTCAGAACCATGGGGTTTGAAAATACAGAGTACCAATGTAGGCTCAAATACTCTCAGACATTTCATAACTTTGTGACTTCTGGAAAGCGAATTAATCTCTTTTAACCTCTGTTTCCGAATGTGTAGAACAGCAATAAAAATTGTGGTCAGCTTATATGAGAGAAAGTATGTCGAGAGCCTGGCCCAGAGCTTGGGGCACAGTGAGGGATGAGTTAAGGTTACGTGTTACTTTTATAAAGCAGGACGTGAGGTGTGGTTGTCTGCAAAGCAGCATGAAGATGAGGTAAATAATGACATGGCAGAGGATTTACTAAAGCATCTCTGCCACGTCCTCTGCAACCCCTTCATCCCCCCCTGGAAACATCCCTTTTCTATTTTCAGCTCGGGTATGTGGGAGCTACTGAGCCCCAAGGAGAAGATTCTGCTCCTGAGGAAAAGCAATGACGGAGAATTCTGGTATCTGACTCGGGGACTCGGGACAAACACTCTAGCTTACATTTGGGTACCCAGCCTATTTATCGGGTGCCATGTGTATGCCAGGCACCTCTTGTGTAGAGATCAAGAAGACCCACTAGGGGCCCGCAGTCTAGCGGGCAAACAGCCCCTGCAAACGGTCACAGTCTCTACAGTGAGACCTGTGACCGCTGGTGTGGGGCTCAGTGGACCCTCAAAGCAGAGCAGAGGGCTGGCTGGCCACCTCCTTCTCTCTGACTTGCGCTCTGTCTCAATACACTCAATCCTGAGGTTTTGCCTTTCCTGGCCTGAAAGGAAGATGAGATTATAAACTCTGAGCCATCTCACTTGCACCCCCCAGAGCTCCATGACATGACTCCCACCCGCCCCAAAGCCACTCACCCCTTTTTTATGAAAAGCCACCAAGACACCCTGAGCTAATATGGTTTCTGGGTGTCTGACATGAGCCCCATTTGTTCCCTTTGCCCTTCGCTTTTTGCCCTTACTCTTAACTTCACCCTTGTTCCCACGGGCCCCCTTCTCCCATTCTGCACCCGTTCTAGACCGCTGCGACCCCTCTCTCTTTGGAAGTCATCACTGAACTGCAAAGCCCTGAAAATACTATTATTTCCACTTTACAGATAAGTAAACTGAGCATCAGCCAGTTCGGCTAGCACGCTTTGACCCACAAAGTTGGCAAGTAGGGGCTAAGAATTTTATCAATTTATAATTGAGAACCGACTTGTGCAAATATTATCAAACATTTGTATCTTAATTGGCTAGTTATGTGCGCCTCAGTTCAGCTTTATCACCGCAATCCAAGAAACAGGAACATTGCCTCCAGGCACCCATTGTGGGAGGCTGCTTGCAGCCACGGGTAGGGGGCAGGAGGGTGGTCCATCACCCCCGATGCACCCTCATGCTGATCTAGCCAGCTGTGCTCTCCTGTGTCCAAGGCCAGCTCAGCAGGGTGTGGTGTGGGGCTGGGGCTGGTGGGGCAGCTTGGTTCCAGCCCCCACTCTGGTCCTGATGAGGAGACGTCATGCTATTCCCTCTTCCTCTTCACAGGATGACACTGAAGGACTTTAAAACACATTTCATGCTTCTGGTCATCTGCAAACTGACCCCGGGCCTGCTGAGTCAGGATGTAGGCCAGAAGTGGACATACACCATGCGGGAAGGAAGATGGGAAAAGGGGATCACAGCCGGTGGCCCGATGAAGTCACCCCGAGGTAAGCATGTGCACAGGAGCCTGGGCCCTTGGGGCTAATGTGGCAGCTTGGCCAGCAGGGGTGGGGATGCGGGCAGAGCTGCTGGGGATGGTGGTGAGGCCCTCACCCTGCACGGGCCATCTGGCTGAGGCGTGGAGGGACTTCACTGACCAAGCTGTGTGCTCTGGCCCTGGGCTGTGTCCTCCTCAGCACACATGCCACAGTAAAAGGGTGGCTTAAATCTTTGATTTTAGGACAAGGTCATTTCCATGCTGAAATAACCACCCTTTCTTTCTTTCTTTCTTTCTTTCTTTCTTTCTCTCTTTCTTTCTTTCTCTTTCCTTCTTTCCTTCTTTCTTTCTAAATCTTTATTTGTTTTTAAGAGAGAGAGAGTGAGCGAGGGAGGAACAGAGAGAGAGAGGGAGATACAGAATCTGAAGCAGGCTCCAGGCTGTCAACACAGAGCCTGATGCAGGGCTCGAACTCACGAACTGTGAGATCATGACCTGAGCCGAAGTCGGACACTTAACCGACTGAGCCACCCAGGCGCCCTGAAATAACCACCCTTTAAAGGCAGGAGTGAAATGGTAACTTTATCATCTGTATTGGCCCCTCCTTGCCTATGGTTTTGGTAGTGACATAACATCAAGGATTCCTAGCTCACCAGTTACAGGGGGCAAACGTGTCTGAACTCTCCAAGTGGAGAGGTTTGGTGACTGTGTCCCTTTCTCCACAATGGAGGTGCTGAGCCATCTCTTTGGAAGGAGAGACCCATGGGGTACGGTCTCAGCCGGCCAAGCGCCCTTCGCTCCGGCTCCCCCCTCCTGCCAGAGAGGTCCGCCCCAACGCTCAAGCTGCCCTTCAGCTAAGGGTTGGTCCGTGTTAAAATGCAAACCTCCCTGAGGTCATGGACATGCTCTCCTCCATTCATAAATGCAGTCACTTCATCGGGCAGTGAGTGTGCTGGGTGAAGGGGCTACAGCAGCGAGAATACTCCGGTCTGCATGTCTATGGCAGAACACGGGGTGAGGAGGTGGAGTGGGAGGGTGGATAGAGGGGAGGCTGAGAACCCGACTCTGTCCACATGGACCTCTGGGTGGCAAGCCCAGGGGAGGCGCCCTGGGTCTGTGGGAGCCAGATGCTAGGGGTGTGGGGAGGCCTGACCCACCTCTCTGTGTTCTGCTGCAGACACATTCTGGAAGAACCCGCAGTTCCTGCTGTCTGTCTGGAGCCTTCAGGAGGGCAGGAGGTTCCCGATGCCCTGCAGTGTGCTGGTGTCCCTGCTGCAGAAGCCCAGGCACAGGCACCGCAACTGGAAGCCTCACCTGGCCATTGGCTTCTACCTCTTTAGGGTAGGTGGGCCTCGGGGGCATGTGGCCTCGCGGGGCGTCTCCCACCACTGGTCATCCTTTCTTCCATTTCCCGACTTCCTCCCCATCTGCCTCTGTCTACAAACAGACCTGGGTGCAGGCTTTGGCTCCATCCCTTAGGAATATGTCATCTGGAACAAGTCACCTCCTTGCCCCTGAGCGTCAGCTTCCTCTGTAAAGTGAGGACGATGATATTTATGCAAAGGGTAGAGTAAAAGAACATCACGCACCAGGGCTTTATTGTGGTGCCCGGCGCGCAGTTTCTATAATCAGTACTGGTGGCTGGTGTTCTTTTCCTCTCCCAAGAAGCCAAGGTTGCCTTCCCTCACCCTTTTCCAGAATTCTTGATGATGGATTAAAATGTCCCTGACTAGAACAGCAAGTCTTAAGGGAGGGAAGGGGGCCTCTGGCTAGAGCCTCCCTATACATCAGCCTCCGTCACTTAGGGCTTGTGCAAGAGTTGGATTCGTGCCTAATGAGGTCTCTCCTTTTTTGTGTGTTTCAGTTGAGCAAGGTGAGTTCCACACTTGACCAGCTGGCCCTGGTTTGGAGTGATGTCACCCGTGAGGTTCAGCTTGACCGTAGCAGCCTTACATAAGGAGCTACGAGGATGTCTGGCAAAAATGCTGGCTGCCCGTGTGTGTAGAAGAAATGAGTGCTTGCCAAGGACCCTGAGAAATCCTTCTGCATCTATAGGGAGGTCTCCGAGCCTGGTGCAGAACCAATAAATTTTAGAATTTATTAAATCCCTACAGAAATAGCTAGAGGCTGTCACAGCATAGGGACAATGGTAATCACATCCTTGCCTGAGTTTTGAAGCTCATAATAAAACAGATATATAACATATGAGACATTGGGAGACCATGCAGCCCATCTCCTTGGAGACAAGGGGCAAAGGCTTGGGAAAGTGGGACAAAAATCCAGGCAGAGGGCAAGAACCACTCTGTCCCTTACCTGCAGTGGCAGCCTAGAAGGATCACTTAAGGTTTGAGGTATCCCAGCCTCCAAAAGGGTGGGAGCTATTGTTTTGTTTCCCAAAGAAACAGGAGTGGAAAACTTAATTATTTGACATTAAACTGATTAAACTGAATTAAACTGATTTTTTTTTAACAGAAACCATTTTTGCATTAGGTATCTTGGGTCAGTTTTGGTTTTTTCCCTCCTGTGGGAACATGAAGGCTCCCAAAGTTGCCTATAAAATTTTAAAAATAGTTATTTATATCATGCATCTCTCTCTCTCTCTCTCTCTCTCTCTCTCTCTCCATATATATATATGGGATATATATGTATATGGGATATATATATATGGGATATATATATATGGGATATATATATATGAGATATATATATATATGGGATATATATATATATATATGGGATATATATATATATATGGGATATATATATATATACATATGGGATATATATATATATATATATGGGATATATATATATATATATATATATATATATATATATATATGGGTCAACCTACAATTAAATTATAGACAGAAAAAACTATAAGCCAGTTCAAAATTTAAAAGACAAGGGGCGCCTGGGTAGCTTAGTCGGTTAAGCATCCGACTCTTGATTTTGGTTCAGGTCGTGATCTCGTGGTTTGTGAGTTCAAGCCCTGCATCGGGCTCTGTGCTGATAGTGTGGAGCCTGTGTGGGATTCTCTCTCTCCCTCTCTCTCTGTCCCTCCCCCCACTCTCTCTCTCACAAAATAAATACAGTTTAAAAAAATTTTAAAGGCACGAAAAAAGTCATACATGGATAAAGTAAGCAGTTGATTCTACCAGGAACCTTAAACCTAGGACAGCTAATATGACTGAATATAAAATTTAGTTCTGAGATTCCTAGAGGCCAAGGCAAAGATGGCAATAGGATGATTCCCTAGTTCTCATCATCTGATAAAGAAAGCATGCATCATCAAGAGATTTATTTTATTTCTGTGGCCTTGAGTAGAATCTGTGAAATATGTTTTTATGTGGGTAGGTCATGTCTTTGTTATCTGTATATAAACTAGAGTGAGGATCCTGCTTATGGTCCTTGTCTCCCTCCACAACCCTGAGTGAGAACAAAGGGGAGAGGCAGCAAGAGAGAAAGATAGGGAAAGATAGAGAAATAAAGGAGGAAGAAAGGACAGAGAGAGAGAGAGAGAATGAGGGTGAGAGAGAGAGTAAGAGAAAGAGAGTATGAGATAAAACAACAACAACAACAAAAAACCCACACGTGTCCAGGCAATGTCAGAGCCAGAGCCCTGATTCAGGTCCTCTGAACTTTCGTCCTACTCTCTTTCCCCTCCACTGAGATGATGTAGAATGTCCAATTTATCCGTATGTAGTTGTTATAATGTAGGCGGGGAGATGTTTGGCGGTCCACCTGTATGGGTGACCATAATCATGTCATAATTAACCTTGAAGTTGTATCGCATACATGGGGGCTGCCACGGGAAGTGTAAAGGACATGGACATTGGAGGCTCAGCTGCCCTGAGTTCCAACCGTGGCCGAGACTCTTACCAGCTAGGTGACCTTGGGTATATGACCTGACTTGTCTGAGCCTCACACCCTTAACCGTAAATGGAAAATACAGCCCTGGTGACGTTTCTCACATCATTTGTATGTGATGTTGTTTTTAACATAAAGTCAAGTGAATTGACATGTCTACTCAGCCTCGCACAGGGTTCCAGCAACGGTATCCATTCCTGTCATGGTCTATTCTTTTATCTCCACTCCTCACCCCTTCACCCCTCCCCTGGAGCAGTAGGGTTTGGCTAATCAGAGACCACCTTATCCTGTCTCCTGGCCAAGGGCCCCAGGCCAGGCTACACACCCTGGGGATCACCTTAACTGGGACTCTTCCGTCCTCCACCCACAGCACTATGGTGACCAGAGGAGACTGCCCTCTGAGTTTTTCTGGAAAAATGCCCCCATAAGATGGCCTGAAGCATTTCTCACAGAGAAAGAAGTGAGTCAGGAACTGCAGCTGGAGCCAGGGACATACCTCGTTGTGCCCTGCACATCCAAGGCTGGCCAGGAAGCAGAGTTTGTCCTGAGAGTATTCTCCAGGAAGCACATCTTTCAGTAAGGACATGGGACTTCCCTGGAGGTGGGGGCCTTTTGGGGCTAGGGGAGATACAGAAGGTGAGGTGGAAATGGCAGAGGACGGGGTCTGTGGCCAACACAGAAGAGGGGTAGGGAGAGCAGGGAGCCCCTGCATGGAGAGCATCCTTCTCCTCTTCCTCCCCACTCTCCTTCTAACAAATGAAGAGTCTGCTAGACATTCAAGAGAAATAGCTACAACAGGCTTGGCCCTTGCCCTCTGGAAGCTCAGGGCCTGGAAGGGACGGGACATATGAGTAGTTATTTATGCTATCCTGCATCCAGTGCAAACATTTATCTGCACAGGGTGTTAGGAGAACACCAAGGAAGAGCATCTGAGCCAACCTTCCATGGTCCTGGGGGGAGACAGGGCTGACTTCAGGGAGGTGTTAGTTTCTAGGAGATGCATAGAGGGGATTGGGCAGATGAGGAGAGGCCGTCATCAATGAGCAGGCTCAGATGCCATAAGTGTGTGTAGGTGAATCAATATACAAACACATTCCAGCCCAACTTATTCTTCTGCTTATGATTGTTTTGACACGACAGCCCTTCAATGCTTAGAATCCAGTTCCCTTTCTTTTTTTCTCCATGGTTTGGCTCTGGATAGTTTGACTTGACCTCAAGCCTCACTGCCTGTCGGTGCCGAGTCATACGTATGAGTAGGAGTAGTTCGATGTGGGTGGAGACAACAAAAGGGGCTTGGTGAGCGCAAAGGCGGGGAGATGAGGAACAGTGCCAGGCATGTTGGGAGGGACAAGCAGTGTGCTGGGCCACATGGCTGCTCTGTCGACTTCAAGCAGGAGATGTGAGAATAAGGCATGAGAGCTGGGCAAAGCCCACATGGGACACGGCTAAGGAACTTGGAAGATGTGTTCCTAGGGGAGGGAGACTGTTGGCCAAAGTGTTCCCCCAGATGATCCCAAGAAGTAATTCTGCCTTCTGTTTTCCCTCAGTGAAATTGGATGCAATTCCAGTGCTGTCTTCTCTAAGGTACGTAGGCAAGTGGGATTCTACATGCAGGACTGTTTCCAAAGCCAAGATGGTGGGCTTCTCCCCTCACATTCAGGCTGTGGGGGAAAGTCAGCAGATCCTGCAGACCTTACTCCATGGCACCCATACTTCATTACCTGTTGTGCCCTGAGGGCACCCAGGTTCTGCTGTTTTTCTATAATTTTAAAAAATTTATTTATTTATTTATTTATTTATTTATTTATTTATTTGGAGATAGAAAGAGAGCATGAGTGGGGGAAGGGCAGAGAGAGAGGAAGAGAGAGAGAATCCCCAGCAGGCCCTCTGCTGTCAGCACAGAGTTCGATGTGGGCTCAACCTCATGAACCATGAGAGCATGACCTGAGCTGAAATCAAGAGTCAGACCCGACTGAGCCACCCAGGCACCCCCAGGTTCTGCTGTTTTTGCACCAGAGGAGCTGTCCTGGTCACATCCTTCTGGTCACATCATTGTCATTGAGGGTCCAGAGCCCCAGGTACATGGGTGATACATTTACTTGCTTTTGCTTCTTTCTACCTGATGTTTCTTTTGCCCATTTCACTGTTTGCTACTTCCCCAAAGGCAGTGAGAATTGGAGAAACAAAGAATGTGTGAGCATGGTGGTAGAAAACTTAAGACAGTGCACAAGGTCAAACTTAGGGATTTCTGGGGCGTAGGGGTCATGAGACGTTAGTGTGCCCATGAGCGTCCACATATCCAGGTGAACGACTAAGTCTTTCTGTGTGTCTGTTCCTATAGGAAATAGTAGACAAAAATGAAGGGCAGGATGAATTCTTCACTAAACTCTTTGAAAAGGTAAGTTGACCAGGTGTGGTGGCGAGCAGTGGGCAAAGCCGGGGACTGTGTACTGACCCTGTGTACGAAGCACGATGTAAGGCTGCTCTTTGCCAGACTGCCACTTTCTATTTAAGTCCTCAAGTTTTTAGACAACTGGGGGAAAGTGGACTGTCTCCAGAAGGCTCCTGTAAAATGCATATCTCTTCTTGGAAGCAACATTGATCAGTTGTAGGAGAAACAGCTTTAATCTTTAATCCCTGAGAAAATGGACTATAGTAGAGCCAAGAGTCAGTGTCGCTAGTGGCTCAGAGCATGGTCATGACAAGCCCTAGCAGTCTCGGAGAGCCCAAGGAGAAAGATCCCTTGGGTGGTCACCTAGAGAGGGGATAGGGCTGGTAAGAGGGCATTAGGGAAGAGGAGGGCCTGGGGCTACATACCTGGTTCCCTTGAGTTCTTTCCTTGGGTTGACCCAGATCAGGAGGCCAGTGGTATGTGTGCAAGGCTCTGGAGGCCCCTCTGTCCCTAACCTTTAGGGCACTAAACCCATTGAGGAATATGGCAAGAAATACTCTAGAAATATGGGGTCTGACACCTTAGTGAGGTCATTAAAACTAGAAGACCATGAGCTCCTTGTGTTCATAACACTGGATTTAATTCACTATGTGCCTGCACCTATGTTCTCTCATATTCACCCCTGGAATTTTGCATAGTGTAGTCAGAGAGGATAGTCAGACTCTTACATAAGTTGTTATAAAGGTTTTCCTCCACACCAGAGGTTTCCAAACATTTTCTGTTGCAGTCCTTTTATCTAATGGAATCTCACCAAGAACCCCAATATGTAAAAAACAGATTAAAAAAAAAGGTATATTGTGAGTATGTATCTATTTCATAAGCTCAACTGTATGTTGCTTGTATTTCATTTATATTTTTTAAAGTTAAATGTTAATGTAAAGGATTGCTTCTGAGAAACTCTGAAATTAAAATTTGGAGCCTTGGCTGAAGATGCCTTATTAAGAATAAAATTCACTGGCACCTGGGTGGCTCAGTCGGTTAAACATCTGACTTCCAACTTCGGACCAGGTCATGATCTCACGGTTCGTGAGTTCGAGCCCCACATTGGGCTCTGTGCTGACAGCTCAGAGCCTGCTTCGGATTCTGGTATCTCCCTCTCTCTCTGCCCCTCCCCTGCTCATGTTCTGTCTCTCTGTCTCTCAAAAATAAAACATTAAAAAATAAAATCAAATTCAAACCAAATAGCTTGCCGAACTTTTGAAGCATCTTGATAAAACCCAATTTGAAAATCACCATTATTAGTCCGCTTCTTAAGAGCCCTGCCCTGCTGGGGTCCTCGGGACTTGACCCCCAGCATCACTTATTCCACCCAGAAATGGCATGTGTACCATGCTGAGCTGATGCGGGAGTGGACTCCCAGCCCTCTTTTGTGGCGGCCACTCTGCATCTAATGAGCCTTCGGTAATGATGGTTTCCTCCTGCCACTCTGCTTCCCCTTCAGTGTCCAGAAATAAACGCAGTGCAGCTGCAGAAGGTCCTGAACCACATGACCTGGTCAAGTGAGTATTTCAGAGTCATCCTGTAGGACTCCGGGGACACAACGTTGCTGAACCCTGGGTCTGTTCTCTTTCCCCTGTGGAGCACATGAATTGCTGCACAATGGTCCCCCAGACAGCTGTGTCTTACATCAGGGGGTCATGTGGTCTGAGAAAGCAGTAGAGAAGTTTATGTAGCTTGGAAAATAGTGTTTTGGTTTTGGAGGTTTTCTTGCTTAGTTGGGGTGTGTAGAGATACATGGCTGTGAAAATAAATATTTCTGAAGTTTTGCTAGCTTGAGAATTTGAGTAGAATATCCGAGTACTTCTTGGCATATAAATTCTGTGTGGAAGACCATACCCAAGCTGGTACATAAATCTTAAGTATTGACGAGCTGACCAGGGAACGTTCTAATGAACTCGTATTTAAATTGACCAACCTATAAAAATCGAAGGAGGGGAGCACATTCCCTTAGGGGGCTGCAAATGGCTAGTGTGGATGCCTTCATATGACGCTTGAGAAAAATTATTAGGAAAGCTTAAAGTCCATGGAAAAATGTTTATATGTATATTTTAAGAGAGAAGAACATGATTTCTCTGGGGAGGAAGAAGGACTTCAAAATGAAAAAAGTAAACCAAACAATTAAAGGGTATTTGCCACCTATGTTATTACTTCTCCTTTATGTGAAACCAAGACTTCAAGTCCAAACAAATTGTAGTCCAGGGTGTTGTATAGCTCAGGGCTTGGAATAATTTCCAGATGGTTCCTCAAAGCCAAATTCAGGTATCATAAAAGAGCCAGAAGGAGAGATTCTAGAAATTATAGACTATAAGAGCTCCCCCACATCTTGGGGGGAAAAATCTAGGGAAATTATCTAGAAGAGATAGCTTGTGCACATTTATAATTTTTTAGATTATTTGATCACAAGCATGCAAAATGGTGTTCCAAAGAGTGTATGGGCAAATTGCTTTCTTGTAGTCCTTTGAGAGAATTTCTGGATTGGCAGATCAGAGAACTGTGGATTTGGGCAAAATGCTTGGTAAACTATCTGATGATAAATTATGACATGTGGGTTGGAAAGTAGCAACATGAGATGTGTTCCATTCCCAAGAGTTATATAAATATAAAACCGGAGGGGTAATTCTATGTTATAGATGAGAGTCTCTAAGTATAGACGAGGGTCTCTGGTTTCTACCCTTGGTGCCCTTCATCTCCCCAGCTTTTATCAATGACTCAGAAGAAGACATGGGAGATAGGCTTTTCAGATCTGCAGATGGCACAAAGCTGGGAGGAATCATTAACATAATAGATAGCAGAATTGAAAATGCTCACAACAGACTGTGCCCAAAACCAAAAAGATGAAACAGAGTCGGGTTGATAATGAAAAACTGCCATTTCATTATTTTTTAAAAAATTAATTGCATAAGTTCCTAACAGAAGAGATCTCATTTTTGTGGAGGTTTATGTGAAAGATATCTGGTTAATTTCATTGACCTGGAGCTTAACACAAGCTAACAGTTTCAAGTTGCTGCTAAATCAGCTCATCTGAATTCAGGCTATATTTAATGAAAACATTTAGATTTGTATTTTTGAAATTGTGTTGCAAGAAAGATTAGAGACTAAGAAGTTTTAGGAAGTGTTCCATGAAATAAAAGGGGTTAGATTCTGTGGTCAGTTGTGCTTGGGAAATTCTGCATTAAACAAAAACAAAATTTCCATGTTGGCTCCTCAGTACCTATTATATGCTAAGATGCATGGTGAATGGAGAAAAAGGGTCTATAGATACAAAATATTTCAAATGTATTTGAACTCAAAACACTTTCTCTGCAGAACATCATCTTTGGAACATAATTTTTGGGAAGTGCAGCTTGAAAATTTGTGAAGTCATAGCCCCATTGTTCTCTGCTCATCAAACTGTAGCTGAAGGAGTACGTTCCCGTCTTGGTTCTGCATTTTAGAGAGAAGGTGGCAAAGCATAGGGTCTAGAAGAAGGTGGAGAGGGTTTAGAAGCCATGTTTAGAATGTAGGAGAAACATCGAAGAGCAGATGGATGTCTGTTCATGCTCTTCTGGAGGCATAACTTGGACTAGGGATTGAATTTTGCAGGCAGTTCTTTCAGAATTAACATAAATTTCTCCTGACTGGAGCTATCCGACCATGTGAAAAAGTGAGCACCCATAACTGACAGACCATCCACCAACCACCTGAGGAAAGAAACCTCCCATTTAGGTGGAAGTTGAACAAATTAATGTCTCAGATCTCTTTCAGACTTGGGAGCCCGTGACTCTGTGAGGGTACCTGTCTCCTAGGTACACAGGGCTCCATTCATCTGACCCTCTGTAGAAGAAGACCAGGCTATAATCAGGTGTTCTATGCAGAGTTTTATGGTGCTTTTTGGGTGTAGGAATCACCACTAAGCCTTCTCTCTTTTCCCTGCCCTCTTGTTCCTACTTCCCGCTACTCCCCATGAATGACAGTCATTAGAACCTACAGGTGGCCTAGGTAGTGCTGCCTCTTACTGTTAAGAAAAGGGCTGTGCAGTCCTAGGGCGGGGCCCCATGCAGACTCTTTCTGTCCCTCTGCAGGTCTGGGGAGTGCCCAGCCTTTCTTCAGCCTGGACGCCTGCCAGGGGATCCTGGCCCTACTGGATGTATCTTTTCAGGTTTGTGGCAGGACGCATGCTGCTGGTGGAGAGCCTCGCTCTGGGCCAGGCTGCCTGGGTTTGAATCCCAGCCCAAGCACTTACTATTTGTGTGATCTCGGACACATCATGTAGCCTCCTTGTGCCTCTAGGTCCTTGTGTGCACCATAGAGATGCTACAGCTCCTCTGTAGTATCAGTGGGAGAATGCAAATGGGGTAACCCAGGCAAAGTGCTGTCATCGATTACATTTTCACTATTAGCTATTGCTAAAAATAATCTTATTTCCTGATAGGGAGGATGAGGCAGCTGCTGGGTGGTGGTTAGTAACAATCCCCCAAGTAACAAGAAACTGTTACAAGAGCCTCAGGGTTCCAAGTTTTCATTTGGTGACAGGGCAGTGGCTGCTCGCCTTGACAAATCAGGAAATCAGAGCTCAGTAAGTTCAGTGCATGCCACAGACTCTGCCTTCCTGGTTCCGATATTTCTAGCAAACCCTCTTTCTACGTGAACCATTTAATCACGGTTTAATTATCTGTACTACAGAGAGGTGTGTGAATGCATGGTGGGAGGGTTGTGAATACAAAAGCAGTCTTTACAGAAACTTTGCAGACAGCATGGACATCACGGGACGGGAGTCAGGTGCACAGGCATTGCAGGAGGTCCCAACCTCATCACCAGATGCAGGAAGTTCATCAGCCCCCCTTTTATCATCCACTCTAGAGGGGAGTGAGTACCCACCTCACCTATGAGGTGAAAATGAAGTAACGTAATTAAAGTGTGTAACTCAGTCCTAGAGCCACCTGAAGGACCCAGATGGAGGTGTGTGTGACGATATTTTGACCCAGTCTCTCTGAGGCAGGGGTATTTGGACATGGCTCAAAGCCACTCATTAAGCTTTTAACCTTTTCTAAAATGACTAAATAAAAGAGCCACCCTGTGACTGACCCCTCCCAGAAGTTGGTTTGAGCAATTAATAACATAAAAAGAGCTACTGTTTTTTATTTAAATCACATCAAATTGGCTGGGTCGAACTCTCCTGTCTCACTAGACGGTAGCTGTTTTCATCACCATCATCACCGCCGTCATCAGACTTCTCCCAGTGTGGCTGTGTTCTGGCTCATTCTGTCCTTTCCTAGCAAGGGCGAGGGAGCCGTGGGCTGGACTGACCAGCCAGCAGAAGCCAAGTAGGGAGATCAGACACGGGACACGGCTGTCCACAAATCGCGCCCCGTCGTGTGGAGGGCCAGCTGCCGCTCTCAGAGGTGTGAGTGCAACTCCCCTGGCAGCTTTGACCTTAACCTTCTATCAGCTTAATGCGTCAGGTACCGTGAGCATCCAGGAGTTCAGGGACCTGTGGAAGCAGCTGATGCTGTGTCAGGTAAGAGCGTGTCTTCACAACACGTCCCTGAGGGAGGGGCAGAGGCAGCAGCAGCTCTGCAAAGCTGGGTGAGGCACCACTACCCCTTCAGCCCCGTGTACCCCACTCTTCACCCAGTCTGCTCTGCTCTCCCTCCGGTGGGCCAGCCTTCCCTCTCTCCCAAACTCAGAGAGCCTGTTGCAATAGTCTCCTGGATTTCTTTTCTTTTCTTTTTTTTTATTTATTTTTTAACATTTATTTATTTTTGAGAGACAGAGCACAAGCAGGGGGAGGGGCAGAGAGAGAGGGAGACCCAGAATCCGAAGCAGGCTCCAGGCTCTGAGCTGTCAGCCCAGAGCCCGATGCAGGGCTCGAACCCACGAACTGTGAGATCATGACCTGAGCCGAAGTCAGACGTTTCACTGACTGAGCCACCCAGGTGCCCCGATAGTCTCCTGGATTTCTAAAGTGCATGTCTGATCGTGTTGCTTTGTTTGAGACTCTCCACGGTCTTCTGATAAAGTCTGAACTCCTTAGCATGGCATTTAAAGTCCTGCATCAAGTGGCTTCTTCCCATTTTTCCAGTTATTACTCACAACTGTCCCTCTCACCTTCCTGAGTCAGAAAGTTGGAAGCCCTTCAAGGTTTAGGATGATGTGCCTCAATCAAGTACATTTTGCTATACCCAGACTGTCTATCCCTGTGACAAAAACAAAAGCAAAAAATGCTCCCTTTCTCAGAAGCCCGGACGCTCTGCCTCTTCTCGTGCTGGCAGCAGGTGCTGCTGGCAGAGCCTCACGATGGCCAATAGCAGCATGGATGCTGGGGCATGGCGGGGGGGGCGGGGGGGCGCTCTCATGTGGTGCACAGAAATGCTTGGTTCCCGAGCCTTTGGTGTGGCTTCTTTGCAGGAGGTTTTCCACAAGCACGACAGCAGTCACTCAGGATACCTGAACAGGACCCAGCTGCAGGCTGCCATGAGGGATGCAGGTAGGTGCAGGCCGAGCAGATGCTGCGGGCGGAGCGGGGAGGGGAGGGGTGCATGGCTTCTGAAGTAATCCCAATGTGCACAGTTGCTCCCTGAGTCCAGAGGCCCAAAGATGTGGATCTGCAAATAACAGAAGGATTTATTATTGCTATCACTATGGTCATAGCTAACATTTGCGGGGGGGGGGGGGGGGGTTGGAACATCCACTCTCTCATGTAATCTTCAACACCGTGGGATAATCCCTACTTTACAGAGGGAGAAGTTAGAGCTCAGGCAAGTTAGGTAAGTTGTCTGGAGTTTGAGTCCAGGATGATCAGGCTCAAAAGCGGATGCTCTTGACCACGGCTGCATAGACTGCCTCCTGCCTTGAAGGCCAGTAACCCCCTCGCTAAAAAGATCCTCATGCTGGTGGCGGAAGGGGGCAGGAAGGGGAATTGAGATGAGACAAAGAAAATTGGCTAATAATTAAACTAATGAGCCCCATAAAAGAAGATCCCCGCGTTATCAGGATTCAGGTCCTGGAAGGGGAGGGACAATTTCAATCAAGGGGCCTCAGGTGGAGGGGAGGGGATATGAGGTCCCCAGCACACATGGGGAGAGTCTGTGTTCAATGCAGGAATCATGCTCAGCAATGACGTCTGCCAGCTGATGCTTATCCGCTATGGCGGCCCCAACCTCCAGATGGACTTCGTCAGCTTCGTCCACTTGATGCTGCGTGCAGAGTACATGGAGGGTGAGCTGGGGGGAAGGAGGCAGGGCCGGTGCTTCCTCTGCATGCCTCACAGATTGCCCACCTGCTCCCAGTCCAAGCAGGAGAGAAGACAGCTACCAGGGCGGAAACAATAGGCCAGGAGCTATGGGGCACGCTGGCTCTGCACCCAAGAAACCCAGCTATGTTGCTCCAAACTCATGTATACCCTGCCTGTCCCAGAGGCAAAGGTCTGAGGCAGTTCACTTACACTTGTAAAGTGCACACATGGCTGCACACAGGCTAAAACCGGGTTTGCAGGTGAGGGGATGGATGGAGGAACCAGTTTGTAATGTCTCCAGACACATCTGTGTTCCTTTCTGGTGCATGTTCACAGATGCCTTTCAGAACTTAACCCAAGATGGCAAAGGGATCTACCTCCAGAAGCCAGAGGTAAGCCCTTCTCTGTGGGGTTGACACACCTCATCTTAGAGAGAGGTGGTCACGGCATGTCCATGTGAAGGACCAGGGTTCTGGGTCCTTCATTCTACTGAGTTTGGGATGTAGTCCTGCCTTGACTACACCTATTTGTCTATTTGCCAGCTCTTTACGAAGCACTCACTCTGTGCTGGGCACCTATGCAGGGACCAGGAGACTGACTCAGGGGACCCAATAACTATGATTACAATAATGCCATGTGACAAATCCACCTAACTTCAGCAGTGACAGCAACACTCATGGAGCTCCCCGGCCACGTGGCTGGAAGTCAGTGGATCTCAGCTGGCTGGCCCATGATCAGTGGGTGAACAGGGAGCTTTTCTGGTGTACCTTCATTGAGGAAGCTCTGGCCAGGCTAGTCTCATGGTCTCAGGACAATGGCAGAAGCACAGGGAAGTGAGCTTAAACATGCAGGGTGTCTGAGATCAGGCACATCGTGCCTTGCAACTCATTCTGTTGTCCAAAGCAAGTCATGTGGCCAAGCCTACTTCCAGCACTTGGGGAAAGAGCCTTCTCCTTGTCATGAGAGGAACATCAAAGTCACTTGCAGAGGGCACGGACACAGAGGGGGGGTGAAGACCCAGGCCAACAATGAAGTCCAGCATAGACAGTAATAAGATAGCTGGTCTGAATAGGGCATTTCACAGAGGCCTTTCTGGAGGAGGTGACATCGAAGTTGAAACCTTAAAGATCAGAAGGAGCCAGGGAGGCAGAGTGGAGAGTAGGAAAGGCTCCCTCCTCTAGAGGGAACATTGTGT
This sequence comes from Prionailurus viverrinus, assembly GCF_022837055.1. Classification (NCBI taxonomy): domain Eukaryota; kingdom Metazoa; phylum Chordata; class Mammalia; order Carnivora; family Felidae; genus Prionailurus; species Prionailurus viverrinus. Next base: position 115,846,774 of record NC_062563.1, read on the forward strand.
GCAGTCCTGCCTAGAGTATAAAGAATGACAAAATTGCTTAAGATGTCTGGAAAGATCAGGGTCAGATCTTTCTCAACAGCTGGCTTAGCCTTCCCCATAAAGGTAGGGATTCTGATCTGTCTGGATGTCCTCTTCTTGAACTTCATACAGTGTGCTTTGCATGTAATAGGAGCTTCACGAATGTTTGTTGAGTGAAAGAGGCGATAAACTGAGAGGACAAATCTGTGCCTGACACTGATTGTCTTGCCCGATCCTTCAAACCTCATGGATTTACTGTGTACCTGCTATGTGTCAGATGTGGTGCCAAGTGGGGTTTGCTGCAAAGACACTGGAATCTGGAATTAAACCATCTGCCCTTTCTTTGTAAAAACACATCTTCTATTTGGGCTGCTTAAAAAGGTCCTAGTAAAAGCTGAGGTTTCTTCCTTGACCTCAAATGTCCATTTCATGTAATATTTTCCCAAGATATTGGGACCCCCAGCATGTGTCTCACCTCAGTCATGGCCATGTCTGAGTGTGAAGGTAAGATTCAGCTAGAGGGACAATGGTTAGAATCTTTTGGGTCCATCTCCATCTCAAATCCCCAAGCTCATGTCCAGATCCCAAGCAGTGCTTCTATAGTGCAGACTCAGAGCTGGGAGAGCAGGACATCATGAAAGAGGGTAGTCCACAGCCTGAGCAGACCCCAGCAATGCAATGTGCCATCACGGGAAGAGAACTGGACTGAGCCCCAGGTAGAACCCACAGCACTCCTGTAACTAGCTGTGAGACCCTAGGCAAATCAACTTGAATAGATCTGGGCCTCAGCTTCCCCACATGTAAAATGAATGAGTTGTGCTAGGTGGTCTCTAAGGCCCTTTTCAGCTGTAACCACCTCTGGCTCCATTAGAAAGAGATCCTTAGGCCCATCCAAGGAGGCCTACAGGGAGGGGCAGCCAACTTGTTAGAATTTCATGCAGGTTTTCTCTGACGCCATTGGTAACTTCACATTATCATCTTCATCGCCACCATCATCAGTATCACCATTTTGATGTAATTGGCTTGGGGAGTGGTTTCTCCAAAGGTTCTCTCTGTGTGAGTTAGAGGGGCTGTTCATCACACCCACATAAAGCTGTCAGACAAATGGGCCCTTAAATGTAAACATGTAGAATAGACTCTAATGGATTTCTGCTACCCAGTTGGTCCACACACCTGCACACCGCTGTCATGAGCATGCCAAGTTGAATTCATGGCGGAAAATTGCATTGAGAACTGAATACAGAATCAGCCTGTATCTTGGTTATCATCATTCACCGGCACCATGAGAAGTCAAGGTTGATTATATTTCAGGTTGATTTATACTTACTACCAGATGGTGTGGTCCCTCTGGCTAAACCATCCATTAATGTCCTGTCTCTGTGGCTTCCCAGGAATGAGGGGGAGGAGGTCCTAAGTCTTGTGTCAGCCTCCTGGGTCTGGTGACAGAGAAATGAAGCACCCTTAGCTGAATGTCACAGGTGGGCCTGCACTGACCGTAATTTGCTTCCCCAATATATTCAGTGGCTGATGATGACTCTGTACTCCTGAGAAGGCTGGAGCCCTGTCTGCCTTCACTGAGAACTCTGCATGTGGCTCAAAGGTAGCCTTTGACTGAAACCAATCCACATTCAGCCCATTTACTGTTCTTCAGGACCATGTCTCCAGTCATCGCCTTCTCAGCTGGGAAGATTTCTTTTCTGCAGACCTTCCCCTTGGATAGGCAGTGTGCAAAAAGGGAAAGGAGTTAGCAAAGATTGCCTTGGACTTGTAAAGACCAATTGTCATTCTCCAGCCACAACCTTGTCACAGCAGGGATGTCAGCTGACGTGGCCTAAGAAATCTGACTCCAGAGTTGGTATGTCAACCTTTAACAATACTGCCTCCATGGCTGTCCAATTTATTATTTTTTTAACTTTGAAAAAATAAAGATTTATTACTTATAAGACCTGGAAATTACATAGCACCCCTAGGGCTGCACAGTGAGGTCGTTGTGAGGGGAAGAGAGAGAGAGAGGGAGAGAATGCCTGGGGTTCTCCTTTTATTGGGGTTGTGGGCAGGGTTTCATGGGTTCATTCTCTGTTGGTGAATTTTAACACAAGAGTGGGAATTTAAAGTGGGAAGAGGGGGGAAAAACAGAAACAAGAGGTTCAAATGGTCAGTTATAGAAATGAACCAAGATCTCTCTATCTAGTCCTATGGCTGGTAAAGTGTTTATTCAAGATGCCTGGTCAACCAAAGCCTAAGTCAGACCCTTGCATTACAAGAGAGAAAATAACAACAGCTCTCAAGGCTTATGCTACAACAAGGCTGAGAATGAAATCCAATGTGTGAAGTTGGCACAGCAGATGGATGGAAAGAACCTGAGCCACTGATGACTTTATTGAGCTACTCAACCAACTCTGGAATCATCTATCTCTAGACTTACTGCTAATTCAATGATAAGCCTTTTTACAGTTTATGTTGTTGTCGATCACATTTTGGTCGCTTGAAGATGATGGCTATCCAATTTAAATAGCCTTAACCTTAAATAGCCTTAGCCAAATATCCCATTTGGAGTAATAGTCTAGGTTTCAAGATCTGAAGAGGGACTAATATGTCCTTAAACAACTGTACCAGCATCTATAAATTGGTGGAGGCATAGGCTAAATTTCAATTGTGTGGAGGTTGGGTGGGGCTATATTGAGCTTTTAAGAACACAGAATATGAGAGGCTTGGCAGAGTCCACGTGGGTTGGGCTGGCTCTGGCATTTGAGGTCACTGGATGGTCTTCTGCTACCATATCTCCAGATGATTGAATTGGGTGGCGGAGGGTGGGGGGGGGGGGGCTGTGTAGGTGGGAGCCAATGGATTTAAAACACCTGAATTCTCAAAGGGCTCCCTGCATGTAACAAGTGTCAATCTGTTTACTTGACCTATGGACTATCCATTTCAAATAATTCTCCATACTCTCTCTGTACCTACTTTATTTTTATTTTTTTTAAGTTTTTATTTATTTTGAAGAGAGAGAGAAAGAGAGAGAGGGGAACAGAGGATCTGAAGTGGGCTCTGCATGGACAGCAGAGAGCCACATGTGGGACTTGAACTCACAAGCCATGAGATCATGAACTGAGCTGAAGGCAGACGCTTCACTGACTGAGCCACCCAGGAACCCCTCTGTGCTACTTTAAAGAAGAACAACAAATCCATGCTATATCATAGAGTTAATCAGTGGCTGGTGGGTATATTTGATTTTTTGCACTACCATGCCGCCTCACTTTAACAGCATCCCAACCAACCCAGAACCTGGAAGAAAACCAGAATAATAGCCATTTCCCAAAGCCCATACATTTTACACATAGGTTAGCAACACAGAGCCACTCATTAAAATCCTATTTATTCTCGATTTTCAAACTGTCTAATAAACATGACCGTCTGGTTTCCAAGCCCATAAAAAACTAAAGGAGGAAGCTGAATGATGGGATAAAAGGGTGCCCATTGGCAGCACAAAAGGAAACTTGACGGTCAGATAAATGGACCCTTAGCAGGAGAAAACACTTTCTAAGCCAGGCTTAGGAAGTATAAAATAATTTTACTTAGAAAAACCTTTATTGATTCCAAATGATGAAATGTGAAATGCTTTCCATAAAGTTCCAGGTACATGAGATATTACCAATTTTATAAGTGATGATCATGTATTATAGCCAAGATTTTTATGTTTATTTATTTGTCAGTATCTCTGTCTTTAGATTCTGCTATTGTAAATGTTTGTTTTAATTAAACAGCTATTGCTTTGGTCCCATGAAGGAAATTTGGAAGATTTGGGGGGTTGGGAACGTGATACTATCATCTCGTTCATGACACTTGGGCTACAGTGTGATGGTGTGGTGCAGATGGTATTTATTATCTAAGTTAGTTAAGCCTGATAGAATCTCCCTTCTAGCTTCTCGATGGTCTGAACTGCCCTCCTATGTCACTCATGTGTTATCCTCACTCACCTGAGGCTGTCATTGTGGCAACTCAGAGATGCCTTATGCCCTGCTGACCTCCTCCTCCATTCCTTCCAATGTCCCCCAAAGCTGAGTACTGGAGACCAGGAGCAGAGCCATTTCTCCCCCCAAATATCTCTTCCCCATCCTCTGTTACTCCAGGGCATGTGGGTAAGTAAAGATCTGGGACAGGATACACTGCACAAGGGTCAGAATGAAGCCAGGTTGAAGGTCTGACAGGTGGACATCTCTATTTCCCGGAAGTCAAAAGCCAAAAGTTTTATCATGACCCAGATAAGCAGCAAGCATGCATACCAAAAGCCCAATGAAGGAAGAACAAGGAATCGGTCCTCAGGTGCCAAGACAGGTGAGGTCAGGGAGTCCAGAAGGTGCGGTTGTCCACCCATCCAGCACAAACAGGCAGAAAACACTGGGATGAGCACTTGTGCAAGCTTTTAAAATCTCCAGGAAAAAAAAGGAAAGGACCCTACCTGGTGAAAGAAAAGGACATTTATAAGAAGGGGCTTAAAATACCTGCCCTTTCTTTATCCGTGTTTTTTCTCTTTTCCGTCTCTCATGTTTTGTATAAAAACTCAGCCACCAAAGAGAACCTTCTAGATTCCAGTTGGAGCCTGGGGCAGGGCAGTCGGGAACTGACTGTAAATAGCACTTCTTTCTTGCCACCGTCACGCTGGGTTAGAGAAATGATTTGAGCCTCTGGGATTCTCAATCTGATGTTTCCCCAATGAAATATATGCATTTATGTTTATAATGGGAGAAAAGGAGGAAATGAGTTGCACGGGTCAGGGGTAGGCCAAAGTGGGCCAGCTGTGCCGGGCTTAGTGGAGAAGCAGGCTGTGTGTCAGGCTCTCAGGGAGCTTTGGAAAGACGTCCATCTGGGGCCGCTGACCTCACATCCTGAGTACTGTCTCTTTTCCAGGGCTCTGAGGACTCAGGGGTACAAAACCCAACAGGAATGAAAGTGAAGAGAGGTTGGGAAGGAGCATTCTAGCTGGGCCTTAATTTACCCCTTTGTAAAATGGAGCCCGGAGTGTCTACATCACTGGCTCATTATGAATATGAAATAGTGCCAATGTACTATGGGCACTCAATAAATCAATCGTCTCCCTCGTAGTGACAGCTCTTTGGAAACACCCAAGATTTCGTAGTCCATTTCCACTTTCCTCTTCTCCCTCCACGTCCCCGCTCTGAACATTTCAAGCCATTTGTTTGTTCAAGCCATTTGAAGTGTGGCCTCAGGAGGACTGCCCCACTCTCCAATGTCAGGCACTCAGCTCTAGGGACCTCTGAAAAAGTGACCGTCTCGTTATTAAGGCTCCTCTGAAGTCAAGCAGACAAGGACACTGCCCTCTGCTCGCCTGCAACCTTGGGAGCAGAGAAGTTTCCGCATCAGAGCCCAGGTTGCCAGCTGGGGGTTTTCTGGACCACTGACCAGGCAACTTCTGGGATTGTCTTCCATGAGACTGTATACTTGCCAGCACCTGTTCCAGACACTCTGCTGGGCAATTCAGGTGTGATCTAGAACTAACCTAATTGTGAGAAGGCGTGGCGAGTCCACAGTCCAGGATGAAGCCAGTCGCCCTTAGACTTCTGTCCTCACCGTGATGCTCTGTCCTGACGGGCTCATCGGCTAACTTGGCTGGTCAGCGAGTGGTGAGGCCAGTTGGGTAGTGAGCTCTCGTCTCATCCATTTGTCCATCCAGCCATCCAGCCAGACATTCATCCACCTGTCGGAAGACACTGGTCAACCTCCTACTGTGGATCAGGCACTGTGCTAGGCACCGGGGACCAGGGTGGCCGTCTGCTGGGGCAGCAGATGACTGACAGGTGGCCTGGCACTGGGACGGGTGGGGCGAGGCTTCTTGGCAGATGATGCTTAGTAAAGAAGCACCAGATTAGACACTGAGGGCAGAAAGACAAGGTTCCTGATGGAATGTACTACATGGGGCAGGGAGGTAAAAGACCCAGAAGTGAGGAAAGTGTGGAATGGAATGGAATGTCAGGAACGCAGCCAGTGGGGCAGAGGAGCCAGGGCTCAGCTCTGTTTGAGGGAGCAGCGTGGGCCCAGGTGGCATAGGCAGGCGGTGGCCAGGCCCAAGCAAGCTCTGTCATGGCATCCAGGTCCTCTCCTGCAGGGCTGAGGCATCACTCAAGAACTTCAAGCCTCATCCTGAGATGCTCAGGCCCTTCCTGTCCCCCAGCAAAGCTAGGAAGTCAACAGGGTGCAGACAATGACCTGGGAGTCAGAAGAACTGAGTTCAAATCCCTGCCTTCATGGGACCTTGGTGAAATGACTTCATCTTTCTGAATCCCCACAGTGTCACTGGTAAAATGGTGACAACACTCACCTCACAGTATCGAGAGGTAACATGCCAGCTCTTCTGGCATTTGTCAGTGCCCTTGTGAGCTCCACCTGATTTACCTGGAGGCAGGCGCCTGCCTTCCCCCCTTTGTGGCATGTGCTGAGGCCACACCGGCACTAGATGGCGCTCTGTCCCCACGCAAGGGCTCCTTCGCGGTGCGGGCAAGTGACACGTTCAGTCTCCAGCTTGGGAAACTGGGCTGCTTCAGAGACTCGGTTCAAAAGACCAGCTTCAGTCCCATGGAACTCACTTTCCTTTCCGTTTTTTTTCTGCTTAGTTTTTCATGGATGCCCTGTACTATGTTTTACAAATACTGTCCCCTAAATAATGTATAGCTTTTTTGTTTCTGAAAAAGCAAAACCATTTTAAACCATTGTGAACGCAGCTCTTTGGGAGATTCAACCGCGTCCAGGCCGCTCATCCAGGTACCGCAGGACCTAGCTTGGCACCTCACTTAATGCTTAGCTCATGTTTGGGATTTACTGAATGGATGAACAATTTTTTAAGTAATTCAGGTGAATCCTGTCCTTGAAAAGTCAGGGTGTGTTTGAGATGCTAACCAAAAGATGGTAGCATATAAGAGTTGCTTAAAGAAACACGATTTTCCTCTACCTGTAAAAGGGCCCCTCTGATATGGCTTAAGGTACAGTTTACTCTGATGTCCTATGCCGTGCCCTGGTACCAGGGGCAGGTCAAACAACTGTTGAAAGTCTCATCAGGCTTTGACATTCTGGGGACTTCTCTTATTTTGAAGAGACATTCTTCTAAAGACATTCTTCTTATTTTGACATCCTGGGGACGTTATTTTGACATCCTGCGGACTTGGACATCATTTTCTTTTACAAATTCAGAATTCACCCTCCCAGAAGCATTAACCAGCTGGGTCAAGTTCCAGAGCCTTTTGCTTTCAGGTTACAAGTGACGATGGAAGCTTTGGGAGCAGGAGGTGGCTGGCCCGGGGTCAGACCCAGCCCGAGGGGAGTCCAGCTTGGTAAGTCATCATCTCTGTCCTCAGTGTGCTCAGCTTCTCTGGCTTGCCAGAGAAAGAGACCAGAAGTTGTGCAGCCCAACACAGGGGAGTTGAGGGGGCTGGGGGTGCAGGCGGAAGGCTCAGGCCTCACCTTATCAGGGAGTCTGGGTGTTGTTTTTTTCCCTGACCAGCTATTCATGGGCTGCAGATGAATTCCCTAATTTCTCAATTCAACTTTTTTTTTTTTTTTTTTAAGTCATGTGTGCTGTTAGAGGAGATTGTATTGTATCATTTCTAAATCTGCCTCTGGCTGGACTTAGCAAATTTGCAAGAGCCCAGGCTGGCCTTAAAAAAAACAAAAAAGGATGCGTACTTGAGTCGGGCTCCACCACTGACTGGTGTAAGTTACCCTGATGAGTCACCAGGGCTCATATGCACAGTCCAGAGGGTGCTCCGTGGATCACATGTGATCACATACTTAAACTGCTTAGCACAGAGCCAGGCCTGTGCTGTGCCCTCTCGGCTAAGGGGAAGCTAAATGGTTTCTAAGCCAGAGCAAACCAGAGGCCACAAGGCCCTTGATGCCTGAGACCCAAGCTGCGATTCTGTTCGGAAAACATCTCTTGGAAAGCTTTTGTACAAAAGATCCCGTTCCCGGATTCGTTTTCGTTTTGGCCGAATCAAAGGATCGAAATGATTGTTGTCTTTGTGTTGGCTTTGCATTGGCCTCGCATCAAGGCTCCCCCAACAGGGAGCTTCACCAAGTTCACACTCCCACAGCTCTCGGGCCAATTTGTTCATCAACCGTAACGGTGGGAGGCAGCCCCGCAGAGGCCACACAGCTGGCAGCAGCACGGGCTCAGGCTGAATGGACGGACCCTCAGGCTGCCTCCTCTGACCTTTCACCCCTCGGCACCACACACACTAGGGGACGTGGGCCTGGTTCAGGCCCCTCAGCAAGGCTGGCCTGTGTGCTAACCCTCATTCCCACTGAATGTGGTTGGGGGTTCCCTGGGTGCATCTCAGATGTTTAACTCACGAAGAACATTCTTTTCCTGGTCTTCAGCTTCCTTGAGAAGGGAGAAATCGGAGATCATTAGAGTGCCTTTGGCCTGAGGTTTAGCACTGAGAGAACCATGCTGTTCTTGGGGTGCAGACATTCCTTCCCTCAAACTACGACCGTTTTTTCATGAGTGGAGGAACTTCTGGAAGGAGTGGGCTGCAGCCAGGCTTTCTGTGGACTCTAGGAGGTTGTAATATGCAGTTAGCTTTGCAGGCATCGCCTAGAAGTGCTCCTGTGAGATTGTTGCTCAGGCCTGTGCACTGTTCCCTATCCTTTTCGTGTGTGTGTGTGTGTGTGCACGCACACTCCACTCAGGCTTCCAGGAATGATGGTGGCTTCAGATCAGGCTGGGCCAGGCTGTGAGGCTCGGGAGTTGGGAAGAGAGGTCTGAATTCTGTGAGGTCTGCTGTGAAAGGTGGGGTCTTCCAGGGGGTAGAAATGATTGATCTTGTGGGGGGAGGTGCTGGTGAAATTGGAAACATACTTGACCAGAAGCCAGAGGTCTTGAGCTTACATCCCCTTGGCCACCTACGGGCTGTGTGATTGTGTAGTCTTGGGAAAGTCATGTCGCTTTCCGGATATTGGTGTGCTCATCTTCTGATTTATTGGTAACTCCTGCCTCACAGGACCGTGGCAAAGATCAGATAAGATTTTCAGTGTGAGAGAGCTTTGCCCCCAGTAAAGTAGGGGTTTTGCACCCAGCTGGGGGTCCCAGTTCGAGGAACAGACTTGGCATTATGTGCCTTTGCTGGATTATTTGAGAATATTTGATTCTGCTCTCGAAAATAAGAGAAACCAACTAATGAGGATACATCAAAGCAAGTGTAGAAGCAGACGGCTTGAGAGACAGGTTAGATGCAGATGAGGGGAAGCATGTGTGTAAACACAGGAAGGGAGGAAGGAGCTGAGCAGACACAGAATATTCATGACTCACTGAATATACATGAGGCATAGGAAGCACCAAACACTCGGGAAAAGTCCAACATACAACAGACCCAACATACAAGGCTGTCCATGTCCAATCAGCCGCCCATCGGTGCCACCCATACAGTCCCATTCTCAGCCCCGGAGGTGCAGGTAGAGAGCCACGCCTCCCAGCTGACTAACTGGTGAGCTACAGTTGTGGCTGGCCATCCCTCCCTCCCTTGTCTCTCTGACAGAGCCCCTGTGCAGCTGGGCTCCAGCCCCTTCTGTCCTTTGGGCTCCTTGCTCAAGCCTCCACTCTGGTGCTGTGACCACACCATCAGTGGAAAGGGCTGATGTGGCAGAGGTACAGACACATGGGCATTGTGCAACCCAGGATTCAGTAGGGTAGTCCTTTCACCCTCTCCCACGGCATTTTAAGTGTGTTAACTACCCCCCTCTCTCCCCTCTTGCTTTCCACTGTGTTTTAAGTTGATCCAGTTGACCATGTGATCTGAGCCTCTTGCTCTGGTTGTGAGCCCGTCTGTTCGGTGAGTGGACTGGTTCACTGGTAGTGGGGTTGGCGTCTACCTCTGCAACAGTGTCATTCCCCCCGGGACACCCGGGGCCAGAGCAGGGAAGTGGAGGCTGGGGGCAGAACTGGGAGCTTTCAAGTATCTAGCTTGGCTACTGAGATGTGGGTGCTATGTCTACATGTGTGGTGGGTGGCCCCTCAGTGCCCCCTCTCCACCAGCCCTCAGCACACAGACTGGCTCCCATGCAGGGCACTGAGCAATGCTGAAGACCACAGCCCTGGACCATTTCCCAGCGACTCTTCCACTCCCTCCCCTTGTCCTAAGTGAAGAGGAAAGAAAAGGGTCAGAGTCCAGCCGCCACCACATATTAGCTGTGGGATTTAAGCTCAGTCAAACTCTGTCTTGGTTACTTTGTTAGTTAGACCAGGCTCTAGTAACAGCTTATGTTTATTCAACAACCCCAAGCACAGAGAAGACAGATAGGCCTTTATTTTATTTTACTTTACCATATGTACTTGAATTTATTATTTATATAGTTTTTGTGAGAAAAAATAGGCTAGGCTAGATCCCAGTGCCCAGGGATGAAAATGGAGCTCCTGTTCTTAAGGAGGTTGTTGAAGGGTGGTTGGAGGAAAATGCAAGAAAGTCAGCCCAGCACAGAGCATGAGGAACACACTGGGGAACTCAGATTAACCTGGGAGTCTTGGAAGCATTCCTGGAGGACGTGTGCTGGGTGTGAATGCTAAGAGGTACCCGGGGAGAGAGGCGGAAGGAACAACAAGGGACAGGACTGAGAGGGACAGTGGCTGTGGCAGGATATAGTGTGTTTTGGAGAGATCATTCTAGTCGCTTAGCAGAGGACAGAGTGGCAGAGGTAGAAATGGGAAGTTCAGAGAACATTAAGTGGCCTACCCAAGGTCCACAGGAAGTGGTAGGTTCTCATGATTTATCTCCTTCTGGGCCTTCTCTCTCCTCCAGTCATGGAACCCCAGAAGGCCCTGATAGGTGCTTTTCCAGACAGGTCTGCTGTCAACCCCTCACGGCTAGAGGATGAGCTGCTCCAGGGAAGCAGGTGGGGCGAGGAGGCCACCCTGTCCCACCTCACGTCTCAGAGACCCAGACAAAGGCCAGGTTGAAAGTATGATGAGGACAGGGCATCCTGGGACAGGCTGTACAAGAGGCTACCCCAAGCCTTGCTGTCCTGCCCAGGCCATGCTCTATCAGGAGGGCACTGAGGGAGGCAGGGAACGAAGGGGGCTAATAGGGGCTTTACAGGTGCTTCTCAGGACTCAGCCAGAAAGGAATTTCTGTTCCATCTGTCTTGTGAGATGTGTAATAGATGCAGTCCAAGAAGTGAACAGGGCACTCAGTGGACAAGACAAGGCATTCTCCACCCAGACTCATACCAGTAAGACCAGGCCTTCTGGGCAGGAGCTTTAAAAACCCCTTTGTACTACATGGGATCTTACTGAACACTGGGGGGCTGTTGACCACAAGGCTTCCTTTCTAGGGGATGGTCCTTTGGAGGAAACTGTCTTATTGTAGGAGGCTCCATCAGGGCCCAGTTGGGAGAGAGAAATACACAGGAAGGTGATCAAGAAAGCTTCATGTAAAGACTCTGTAACCGTTAACAGGGGATTGGAGTAAGGAGAGATTGGGTGATAAAACATAATGAGAGGGTGAGATAATGTGCCATGAGTGGGGACAGAGTCATGTGCCCTCCCTGGGACTGCGATAGGGTGGCCAAGGGAGAGCCCCTTTCCCCCAACTCAGAGCTGATTCAGACTTCAATGAAGAGGGCACATCTGTGGCTCATGAATGGCAGAGAAGTCACTGTGGTACCATATGGCCGAACCTATGGAAATCTGAACTGCTGGAACATGCTGGAAATCTGCCATCTGGGGCACCAGGGAAAGCTGTTCATGGGAAGCTTCTCACCAGGGGTTTCTGCTGCTAAACTCCCTTTAGGTGCACTTTCCTCACCCAAAATACTGAAAAGGCATGAGTTCAAGAGTTAAGATTTAATAAAACGAGTCATTTTTACTGCTTCATCTAAGACCTTAAATGAAATTGGCATTTTTTCTTCTCCTTTTTTAACTGTGAGTGTGTGGTGGGGAGGAACACGATGAGAGTGTGCAGTCCAGTTACAACCAGGCAGATTTGTGTCAGGGCGTCTGCAGCTTACCCGCCGTTGCTTCTGCACCAGTGGTGTAAAGGTCGACACAACCTACAAGGACAAAAACAGCTTGGCACTTTTATTTATACAGTTTGACTCATCTGGGCCCTGGAAGGACCCACAAACTCTACTTGGGGAACTGCTAAGCTGAATGACTTGCCCAAGTTGCAACTAGGAAGTAGAGTCCAGGAATCCTGGGAAGATGGCGGTGTAGTAGGACGCTGGGCTCACCGCACGTCCTGCTGATCACTTAGATTCCACCTACACCTGCCTAAATAACCCAGAAAACCACCAGAAGACTAGCAGAACGGAGTCTCCTGAGCCAAGCGCAGACGAGAGGCCCACGGAAGAGGGTAGGAAGGGCGGCGAGGCGGTGCACGCTACACGGACTGGCGGGAGGAAGCCGGGCGGAGGGGCGGCCTGCTGGCCAAGCAGAGCCCCTGAGTGTGGCTGGCAAAAGGGGAGGGGCTGGACGGAGTGTGTTCCAACAGCAAGCCGGACTTGACATCTGGAAGGTATAAGCTAACAGCTCTGCTCGGAGAATAGGAGGGCTGGAGGACAACGGGAGGAAGAGTTGTTGAGCCCCGGATGACAGAGCTCAGCTTGGCAGGGAACAAAGGTGCTCGCCAGCACCATCTCCCTCGCCCATCCCCCAGCCAAAATCCCAAAGGGAACCAGTTCCTGCCAGGGAACTTGCTTGCACCTTGCAAACACCCAACGCTGTGCTTCTGCGGATCCATCCCTCCTGCGGAGGGTCTGACTCCCTCCCGCTGCCACAGGGCCCCTCCCGAAGCGGATCTCCGGATCTCTGAAGGAAAAACGAGCTGAGCCTGCCCCTCCCACCACTGTGCACCTTGCCCATCCACCTCAGCTAATACGCCAGATCTGCATCACCACAAGCCTGGCAGTGTGCAAGTAGCCCAGATGGGCCACGCCACCCCACAGTGAGTCCCGCCCCTAGGAGGGGGATAGAGAAGGCACACACCAGTCTGACTGTGGCCCCAGTGGTGGGCTGGGGACAGACATCAAGTCTGACTGTGGCCCTGCCCACCAACGCAAGTTATTCAAGACAGCACAGGGGAAGTGCCCCGCAGTCCCACACCACTCCAGGGACTATCCAAAATGATGAAACGGAAGAATTCCCCTCAGAAAAACGTCCAGGAAATAACAACAGCTAACGAACTGATAAAAAATGATTTAAACAATATAACAGAAAGTGAATTTAGAATAGTCATAAAATTAATCCCTGGGCTTGAAAACAGTATAAAGGACAGCACAGAATCTCTTGCTACAGAGATCAAGGGACTAGGGAACAGCCAGGAGGAGCTAAAAAATGCTATCAATGAGCTGCAAAATAAAATGGAGACAACTATGGCTCGGATTGAAGAGGCAGAGGAGAGAATAGGGGAACTAGAAGATAAAATTATGGAAAAAAAAGAAGCTGAGAAAAAGAGAGATAAAAAAAAATCCAGGAGTATGAGGGGGGAATTAGAGAACTAAGTGATGCACTAAAGAGAAATAATATACGCATAATTGGTATTCCAGAGGAGGAAGAGAGAGAGAAAGGTGCTGAAGGTATACTTGAAGAAATAATAGCTGAGAACTTCCCAGATCTGGGGAAGGAAAAAGGCATTGAAATCCAAGAGGCACAGAGAACTCCCTTCGGACGTAACTTGAATCGATCTTCTGCACGACATATCATAGTGAAACTGGCAAAATACAAGGATAAAGAGAAAATTCTGAAAGCAGCTAGGGATAAACGTGCTCTAAGATATAAAGGGAGACCTATAAGACTCGTGACCAATCTCTCTACTGAAACTTGGCAGGCCAGAAAGGAATGGCAGGAGATCTTCCATGTGATGAACAGAAAAAATATGCAGCCGAGAATCCTTTGTCCAGCAAGTCTGTCATTTAGAATAGAAGGAGAGATAAAGGTCTTCCCAAACAAAAACTGAAGGAATTCGTCACCACTAAACCAGCCCTACAAGAGATCCTAAGGGGGATCCTGTGAGACAAAGTACCAGAGACATCGCTACAAGCATGAAACCTATGGACATCACAATGACTCTAAACCCATATCTTTCTATAATAACACTGAATGCAAATGGACTCAATGCGCCAACCAAAAGACATAGGGTATCAGAATGGGTAAAGAAACAAGACCCATCTATTTGCTGTCTACAAGAGACTCATTCTAGACCTGAGGACACCTTCCGACTGAGAGTGAGGGGATGGAGAACTATTTATCATGCCACTGGAAGTCAAAAGAAAGCTGGAGTAGCCATACTTAGACAAACTAGACTTTAAATTAAAGGCTGTAACAAGAGATGAAGAAGGCCATTATATAATAATCACAGGGTCTATCCATCAGGAAGAGCTAACAATTAGAAATGTCTATGTGCCGAATACAGGAGCCTCCAAATATATAAAACAATTACTCACAAACATAAGCAACCTTATTGATATGAATGTGGTAACTGCAGGGGGCTTTAACACTCCACTTACAGAAATGGATAGATCATCTAGACACACAATCAATAAGGAAACAAGGGCCCTGAATGATACATTGGATCAGATGGACTTGACAGATACATTTAGAACTCTGCATCCCAAAGCAACAGAATATACTGTTCTCTCGAGTGCACATGGAACATTCTCCATATAGATCACATACTGGGTCACAAAACAGCCCTACATAAGTATACAAGAATTGAGATCATACCATGCATACTTTCAGACCACAGTGCTATGAAGCTTGAAATCAACGACAGGAAAAAGTCTGGAAAACCTCCAAAAGCATGGAGGTTAAAGAACACCCTACTCAAGAATGAATGGGTCAAACAGACAATTAGAGAAGAAATTAAAAAATATATGGAAATAAATGAAAATGAAAATACAACAATCCAAATGCTTTGGGATGCAGTGAAGGCAGTCCTGAGAGGAAAATACATTGCAATCCAGGCCTATCTCAAGAAACAAGAAAAATCCCAAATACAAAATCTAACAGCACACCTAATAGAAATAGAAGCAGAACAGCAAAGACAGCCTAAATCCAGCAGAAGAAGAGAAATAATAAAGATCAGAGCAGAAATAAACAATATAGAATAAAAAAAAAACTGTAGAGCAGATCAATGAAACCGAGTTGGTTTTTTGAAAAAATAAACAAAATTGATAAACCTCTAGCCAGGCTTCTCCAAAATAAAAGGGAGATGACCCAAATAGATAACATCATGAATGAAAATGGAATTATTACAACCAATCCCTCAGAGATTCAAGCAATTATCAGGGAATACTATGAAAAATTATATGCCAACAAACTGGGCAACCTGGAAGAAATGGACAAATTCCTAAACACCCACACGCTTCCAACACTCAATCAGGAAGAAATAGAAAGCTTGAACAGACCCATAACCAGCGAAGAAATTGAATCAGTCATCAAAAATCTCCCAACAAATAAGAGTCCAGGGCCAGATGGCTTCCCAGGGGAGTTCTACCAGACGTTTAAAGCAAAGATAATACCTATCCTTCTCAAGCTATTCCAAAAAATAGAAAGAGAAGGAAAACTTCCAGACTCACTCTATGAAGCCAGTATGACTTTGATTCCTAAACCAGACAGAGACCCAGTAATAAAAGAGAACTACAGGCCAATATCCCTGATGAATATGGATGCAAAAATTCTCAATAAGATACTAGCAAATCGAATTCAACAGCATATAAAAAGAATTATTCACCATGATCAAGTGGGATTCATCCCTGGGATGCAGGGCTGGTTCAACATTCGCAAATCAATCAATGTGATACATCACATTAATAAAAGAAAAGATAAGAACCATATGATCCTGTCAATCGATGCAGAAAAGGCATTTGACAAAATTCAGCACCTTTCTTAATAAAAACCCTTGAGAAAGTCGGGATAGAAGGAACATACTTAAAGATCATAAAAGCCATTTATGAAAAGCCCACAGCTAACATCATCCTCAATGGGGAAAAACTGAGAGCTTTTTCCCTGAGATCAGGAACACGACAGGGATGTCCACTCTCCCTGCTGTTGTTTAACATAGTGTTGGAAGTTCTAGCATCAGCAATCAGACAACAAAAGGAAATCAAAGGCATCAAAATTGGCAAAGATGAAGTTAAGCTTTCACTTTTTGCAGATGACATGATATTATACATGGAAAATCTGATAGACTCCACCAGAAGTCTGCTAGAACTGATACATCAATTTAGCAAAGTTGCAGGATACAAAATCAATGTACAGAAATCAGTTGCATTCTTATACACTAACAATGAAGCAACAGTAAGACAAATAAAGCAACTGATCCCATTCACAATTGCACCAAGAAGCATAAAATACCTAGGAATAAATCTAACCAAAGATGTAAAAGATCTTTATGCTGAAAACTATAGAAAGCTTATGAAGGAAATTGAAGAAGATATAAAGAAATGGAAAAACATTCCCTGCTCATGGATTGGAAGAATAAATATTGTCAAAATGTCAATACTACCCAAAGCTATCTACACATTCCATGCAATCCCCATCAAAATTGCACCAGCATTCTTCTAGAAGCTACAACAAGCAATCCTAAAATTCATATGGAACCACAAAAGGCCCCGAATAGCCAATGTAATTTTGAGGAAGAAGACCAAAGCAGGAGGCATCACAATCCCAGACTTTAGCCTCTACTACAAAGCTGTCATCATCAAGACAGCATGATATTGGCACAAAAACAGACACACAGACCAATGGAATAGAATAGAAACCCCAGAACTAGACCCACAAACGTATGGCCAACTAATCTTTGACAAAGCAGGAAAGAACATCCAATGGAAAAAATGGATGCTGGGAGAACTGGACAGCAACATGCAGAAGATTGAAACTGGACCACTTTCTCACACCATTCACAAAAATAAACTCAAAATGGATAAAGGACCTGAATGTGAGACAGGAAACCATCAAAACCCTAGAGGGGAAAGCAGGAAAAGACCTCTCTGACCTCAGCCACAGCAATTTCTTACTTGACACATCCCCCAAAGCAAGGGAATTAAAAGCAAAAATGAACTACTGGGACCTTATGAAGATAAAAAGCTTCTGCACAACAAAGGAAACAACCAACAAAACTAAAAGGCAACCAACGGAATGGGAAAAGATATTTGCAAATGACATATCGGACAAAAGGCTAGTATCCAAAATCTATAAAGAGCTCACCAAACTCCACACCTGAAAAACAAATAATCCAGTGAAGAAATGGGCAGAAAACATGAATAGACACTTCTCTAAAGAAGACATCCAGATGGGCAACAGGCACATGAAAAGATGCTCAACGTTTCTCCTCATCAGGGAAATACAAATCAAAACCACACTCAGATATCACCTCACGCCAGTCAGAGTGGCCAAAATGAACAAGAGACTATAGATGCTGGTGAGGATGTGGAGAAATGGGAACCCTCTTGCATTATTGGTGGGAATGCAAAGTGGTGCAGCCACTCTGGAAAACAGTGTGGAGGTTCCTCAAAAAGTTAAAAATAGACCTACCCTATGACCCAGCAGTAGCACTGCTAGGAATTTACCCAAGGGATACAGGAGTGCTGATGCATAGGGGCACTTGTACCCCAATGTTTATAGCAGCACTCTCAACAATAGCCAAATTATGGAAAGAACCTAAATGCCCATCAACTGATGAATGGATAAAGAAATTGTGGTTTTTATCCACAATGGAGTACTACGTGGCAATGAGAAAGAATGAAATATGGCCCTTTGTAGCAACATGGATGGAACTGGAGAGTGTGATGCTAAGTGAACTAAGCCATACAGAGAAAGACAGATACTATATGGTTTCACTCTTATGTGGATCCTGAGAAAGTTAACAGAAACCCATGGGGGACGGGAAGGAAAAAAAAAAAAAAAGAGGTTAGAGTGGGAGAGAGCCAAAGCATAAGAGACTCTTAAAAACTGAGACTAAACTGAGGGTTGATGGGGGGTGGGAGGGAGGGGAGGGTGGGTGATGGGTATTGAGGAGGGCACCTTTTGGGATGAGCACTGGATGTTGTATGGAAGCCAATTTGACAATAAACTTCATATACTGAAAAAAAAAAAAAAGGAAGTAGAGTCCAAATTCAGACGTTGGGGTCCTGGCTTGAAACCCTGTGCTCTTTCCACCAAAGCCATTGAAGGCCCCAATAAATAACATATCTCCTCCTTGTCCAGATTCTCAATAAGTTGAGAAATAGGACAAAACTAGTCTAAGTGTCATTTTTATTACTGGTGGAGACCAGGTTGGAAGACGTAGCCCCTGGTCTGTCAACCGGAGGGGCTTGATCCTGGTAAGCCCACTCAGCCACGCAGCACTGGCCATGTGTGTGTGGAAGGTGGGGTGGGTGTGGGGGGCATTGCCCCAGAGAGACCGGGCAGGACACGGGCAGTTTGTGGCTGGTCACCCCCAGGAGGTAGAGGGCAGAGCTGAGCTGAGTGTGGTCAGTTATTCCTAAGTCTTGACTTTCCTAAGACAGGGAAGAAGCCCAGCCTTAGGACACGATTCTCAGCTACCTACAGCCCTCCCATTCCACAATTGGGATGCCTTCCCTCCATCCCATATCTGTAACTTCATTCTACCCAGCCGAGGACAGTCTCCATGTAGTCAGTTCCCAGGATTTCTCATCATTTCTTGGTTATGCCCAGCATCCCTCCTAATGCCTTTTTCAACTTTCTACATCATATATTAAAATAATTTATATATATATAAATTATATATTTAATATATTTATTTTAATTATATATATTTATATATATTTTATATATAATTAAAATAAATTTTTTTTTAGAGAGATAAAGCATGTTGGAAGTCTCCTTAATGAGAGGCAGTGGGAGGCTGGAGAAGAGAAGCAGGCTAGTTTCTAGCTAAGCCTCCAACAGCCTGTGGGACCTTCCCAGCTCAAGGCTCAGCTGGTCAGAAATCCCCAGGTCAGGGCACCCAGAAGCGACAAGTCTCTGGGAACCTGGGTCCCCACCCATTATGCTCACGTATCCGTAATGTGTCCTGAGAGTTCAGTCCATCAACAGCCAATAGAGGATTCTCCTTTAGAGTGACAAGATGGGGATGCCTGCCCTCCGGGAAGGGCCACCTCTGGGCACCTGGAAAAGCAAACAAATCATTAGATGGCTAAACAGTGAGAGGAGCCTGAGCCGTTGAAACAAAGGCCTTCCTAGTGATTAAATATTTGTGCTGCCAGCTGTGCACTCCCCTGTCCCCCTGACGGCCCCCCTCACAGCGGTGAGCTCTGCTTCCTGGCTGCACGCCATCAGCTGTCACTTGCTGTCATCTGTGCTCGTGCTTGTGTGACATCACCGTCCTCATGTGAACGCATGGAGCTTCCACGGCCATCTACGCCGTCCAACTCTACAGATGATTTCGTGTTGATCTGCATCGCTCTGTGGGCGGACCCTCTGTCACCCATGGGTGTTCTCTGAGTCACTCCCACAGCCCAGTTCCCTTCTGGGCTGAAGGGATCCCTTCAGCTGATCCCTCTCAGGAGTGTGGGCTCCCCTTAAGCTTAAGCAAAGGGACTCTCTGTGACCCGCCCTGCAGACTGCCCTTAAAGCACCACATGGGTCGGTTTATTTAACTGATAGCTGATACCTTAAATGTTGCTAGGAGTCCATGGGAGCTTGTATAAATATCCCCTGAGCCAAAAATAATTGAAAGTGTGCAGGGACCTTAAGCAGAGCCAACCTTTAAGAGTTTTGGAGTTTCAAACTGAAAGCTTTCTTTCCCTTGCAAAGAATTAAAAAAAAAAAAAAGTAGGCAAACAAATGTTGCTAATAGACATTTAAAAGCTAGTCTTGGGGCACCTGGGTGGCTCAGTCGGTTAAGTGTCCGACTTCGGCTCAGGTCATGATCTCACGGTTTGTGGGTTCAAGCCCTGCGTCGGGCTCAGTGCTGACAGCTCAGAGCCTGGAGCCTGCTTCGGATTCTGTGTCTCCCTCTCTCTCTGCCCTCCTCTGCTCGTGCTCTCTCTCTGTCTCAAAGAAATGAATAAAACATTAAAAAATTTCATATAAAAAAAAAGCTAGTCTTTAGGAGAAACAAATACCTTAAGCCCCAGGTCTGTATCTTCAAGTGTGAATTCTCTCCTTAGAGCCCCAGATTTTTGAGGTTTCACTTGGGGATTACCCATTTGTTCCCTGTAGTTCGGTCTCTTCACTGGTTCTAAGATATCTTCCCTATTACAGCCCCAGAGGGAAAGTGGTCTGGAAAGGAGTCTGCTTCAAAACTGAGGCTTTTACCTTCATTGCTCCCTTGGTTTCAAGCACTAAACTTGAGGACATGGGTATTTTACGCATTGTAGGGTACCTGGACCCCTGCCTAGTGTGTCCAACCAGTGGGGCCTTAAATCCGAATGTCCTGGGGGGGCTTGAAACACACAGCTTCTAGGGCCCCATTGACCACCTTCTTTATTTCAACACGTGGCAGTTTCGTGGCATGTCACATTCTTCACGTGATTCTGTATTGGTTGCATTTTAGAATGGCTGCTTCCCTGGGCATGCAGGGAGGCACCTTATTTCACCATTTAAATCTGAAATTCTGGGCCAAGGTGTGAAAATCCAGGTTTTCACAAAAGCTTATATTTAAAAAAACAAAAAAATCATTAAATGCTTCTGATATACGCAAAGGCCAGTGTTTCAGAACCTACCAACTTCTCTTTGTCAGGGTTCACATGTTCCATCCCTCTCCCTCCGGTCCTAGTTTCCAGGACATAACAGACTCATACCAGACACCTGTCCATCAGACGAGCAACTCTCACCTCATGGCCTAATGGAAAATGCTGGTGGTTTGTGCGTTTCCTCACCCTTGCTCCTGCGCCACTCTCTCAGACCTGCAATTTGTCAGAGCTCCCCAACAAAAGACATCTGAAGACACCAAAGCTGACCTGTTTGGCAAGTTGTGTGCCTTGTTGAGGCGAGGGTGAGGAAGTGAGTGTTAGGCTTACTGGAGCTGGCATTCACACATTAATTTTAGGGTCTTCATCTGCTTTGGTAGATAAATCACAAACATTCCCATGAATAACCACGTCTGTTATGCAAATTGGTTTCCATCCGCTGGTCTGTTGAGAATAATGTTCCATAATTACAACAGTTACTTATGGGCAAATCAGCTTTCTTACCACCTTCTCTGTTTGGGAGAAACCTCCAACTGCTGCAAGAGCCTGTGTGTCTGGCTGGGTGGACCAGCTCTGCCTCTGCGAGCCCCCATCTGAGTTCGCTTGTCCTGGGGCCGAGGAGGATCTAGATAATTCAGCCAGTGTGAGGACATTAGGCTTTCTTTTGGCTTCTGTGTGCTAAGAGATGCCTAAGACATGGTCATCAAGAGTTTTACAGCCAGTTGAAGAAAGAAGTCACGTGGAACAAATGGAAGAGATTTAAGCCCTGAAATGTATGGTTCTACAGTATTCAGCAAGGAAGAAAGTGGTGTAGTGAAGAATTCTCATGTGGCTTCCTGGAGGGGAGCTTGCCCTTCTTGGAGGGACTCTGGAGGACAGGAAGGGTTTCTGGAGTGGCCTCAGCTGGGAAGGCATTCCAGGCCCAGAGCAGGGGCTGGAGGAAGGATCTGATGTAACATGGGCTGTCTGGGTGGGCCTCCCAGCCTGGAAGGAACTGATGTATACTGAGCCACTACTCTCTGGCCTGGATCATGTCAGGTTGACTTAGTAAGCCACTAACCGTGGTAAGGCAGGAAGGAGTAGTTCCAGACAGGGAAGCTGAAGCAGAGAGAAGTTAAAACAGATTGCCTGAGGTTACAAAACCAGGAAAGACAAGGTTGGAAAAGGAGGCAGGATCAGAAGATAGTGGAAGTTCTAGAATCCCAAGGAGACATCCTGGAACATGACTCTATGGGATCTTGGTGTTTGGTGAAATGACAACATTGGGAGGACAAATCAGATTAGAGGGGTGGCGAGGGAGTGAGGACAATGGTCTTGATTTCTTTTCTGGATCTCTCAACTTCCCTTCCCCAAATGTCTTTTTCACCTCAATTTTGTAAATTAAACTCAAAGAATGTTATCCATATTTTTGTTTTCCGAGTTTCACAGATAAGGAAAATGAGACCAGGAAAAAGTGCGTCACCAACCACCTAAGCTTGTTTTACTAGTTAGTCACAGAATGCTGACTCTCTCTTGGGATGTGGTCTGTCACCTTAGTTATAACCAGTAATGATACTGGTTATCATCAGAAATTCACTCCATACATTCAGTACTGTCCAGAGTGCCTGATAGAGTGTAGTCTTTTGCTTCAGTTTCCATTCCAACATGGATGAATTCATTTTCTACTGAGCAGAGCTAGTAGAAGAAGAGTTAATGGTTCACATGCAGAAAAGCCCCCTTTGTTTGCCTGGCTGCCATCTTGGTGGAAACAGAGCAGAAATCTGAAAGACTGAGGGACACCTGGGTGGCTCAGTTGGTTAAGCGTCTGACTTTGGCTCAGGTCATAATCTCACAGTTCATGGGTTCGAGCCCCACGTCAGGCTCCGTGCTGACAGCTCAGAGCCTGGAGCCTGCTTTGGATTCTGTGTCTCCTTCTCTCTCTCTCTTCTTCCTTCCCCCGCTCATGCTTTGTCTCTCAAAAAGAAATAAACATCAAAAAATTTTTAAGAAATCTGAAAGAGTATCCTCGAGAGTGCAGGTGATACGAAAGGCTGCTGACACATACATTTAAAAATCGAACCAGATAAACGAAATATAGGATTTTCCACCTCGCTATCTGGCAGATGGAAGGTAATTGAGAAGAGAAGGGAAGGCTTGTGAGAAAGACCAGATCAGCTGTGGAGAAATAAAAGAGTAATAGTTTTTTTGCACCGTAGTTACAATGTGGGTAACTCTGTGGCCCGATCACATGGGCCCAGGGAGTTTTATAGAAGAAGCGATTTGTACATTACTCATTCATACATTTATTCCATGAGTGTTTACTGAGCACCTTCTTCATGTCCAGCGCTGTGTGAGGCTGGGTGTTCAGAGATGAACAGACCCAGTCTCATTCTCCATGATTCATATTCTAGTCAAAGAGACCCAAATTTTCAGGTTTATAAAAATCAGCATGGTCCTCTGATGAGGGGTGCATGTAAGGGGCTGTGCAAGACTAAGGAAAGCCTTCCAGGCAGAGGCGACATCTGTCCACTATGCTCCAGCCACGCTGTCTTCTTGGAGTTACAGGTTCCTCCCCACTCCAAGCCATCTTCATTTACTGTTCCCTGAGCATCACATGCTGCTCCTTCTTATTTTGACTGCTCCCATACACCTCTAAGTCTTGGCCTCAAAGACGCTTCCTCTGGGTAACACCCCCCACCCAACCTAAATAATGATTACTCTGATTTTTCTTTTCTACTGCTCTATTCCTTTCCTTTACAATACAGATATATTTGTATCTATTAAATACTCATCTATTTGTCCCACCAAGATGTAACCTCCTCAAAGTAGACTTTACCGTGGTGCTTGGGTGGCTCAGTTGAGTGCCTGACTCTTGATTTTGGCTCAGGTCGTGATCCCAGGGTCGTGGGATTGAGCCCCGCATCCAGTTCTGCACTGAGGTTGGAACCTGCTTAAGATTCTCTCTCTCTCTCTCTCTCTCTCTCTCTCTCTCTTTCCCTCTGCCCCTCTACCCTGCTATCTTGCCACTCTCCCTCTAAAGTAAAAAATATTTTTTAAAGTAGACTTTCTTTTGCTGTGTATACAATAGTGTCTGCCACACAGAGGACTCTCAATAAATATTGGTGGGACACATGAGTGACCTTACCCAACAAAGACAAGTCAAGAAACTGACTTAATCTCAGTTTTTTTAATCTGCAAAATGGGATTTAGGTATCTACTACCTAGGGTTTCTGCAGTGTGGTTGGCTGAGTAATGTCTCCCAAAGATTTTCATATCCTAATTCCTGGAAGCTGTGAATATGTTACCTTATAAGGCAAAAGGGGCTTCACAAATATGATCTAATTAAGGATTTTAAGATGGGAAGATTTTCCTGGATTATCCAGATGGGTCTGATGTAATCAGTGGGGTCCTTGTAAGAGGCAGGCAGGAGGTCAGCGGGACACAAGGTGATGTGGTAACAGAAGCAGAAAAAGACCTGGAGGTGTTATGTGGCTGGTCCTGAAGGTGGAGGAAGGGGCCACATGCCAAGGACTGCAAGTGAGAAAGGGCAAGAGACAGATCCCTCCCCTGGAGCCTTCAGAAGGAGCCACCCCTGCTTACACATTGATTTAGCTCTGTAAGTCTCATTTTGGACTTCTGACTTGCAGAACTGTAAGAGCAAAAAAAAAAATTATGTTATTTTAAGCCTCTCAATTTGTAGTAATTTGTTACAGCAGCAATAGGAAACTAATACATGCTGGGATCAAATAAAATAATGCATGGGAAGACTCTGGGAAAAACACAAAGCCAGGAATCATTATTAGTTTATGACAGCTCACCCCTTGTTTATTACATTTCTGTGCGGTGCCACGTAAGTTCCAGCTACCATAATGAGGAGAGATGTTTGAATAATAGCCATACACCCCAAGGAAGGGCATTTTTTCATAGTTTATAATTGCCATAGAGCTTGAAAATCTTCCAGGTCTTACAGTTCTTAATTATGTTCTCATGCATATGCATCAATTACTCACATGCTCCTACCTAGCTTGTTACTGCAAAGATACTTAAAAAAATATTTGGAACAGCTCCTCTGCATGTATCTCCCTCTGAAAATATCCAATGAAATATTTCACCTCTGCTGCAAAACTCTGCTCCAGTTGGGACATGCTCACCAATCTTCCCTGCTCGACAGAATTAAACCTCCACCCTCGTCTGTCTGCAGTCTCAGTGCCTGTTTATTCTACCTGGCAATTCTCTCTTCCTAACTCCCAGTGGCTTAATTGCAGGTCCGGTCCTATAGGTTTGTGTTTGCTTTGCTGGGTATGATCTGCAATCCGGGAGGGACCAGCGAGTGCCTGACCCAGGAGGTTATATTTAAATGGCAGTGGAGGGGGAAGAAAAGGTGTTGATGTTTTTGCTTGCTGTTTCTCCCTATAGAAGTGGCTCTGCAGGGAGTCTAAGTGTCAAAGAGGCCATTTTATCTGCAAACCAATGACTTTGTCAAGAGATAGCATGTGAATTACCCAGGTGATCCTTCCAGTGATTTTCTGGCCCACCAGACTCGATTTACCAGCTTGTGAATCAGTTTTGTTCCTCCTTGGCTCCCTCTTTTCCTTCTGTTCCTTTTCCCCCATGACTGATCCCCCTGAGAGATGTCAAAAGGAGTTCTACCTGTTTCTGTTGGGAAGATCACAGATCTTCACGGGGCATTTTCATCAAATGGCCCAATGCCATTCTGTTGCTGCGCTAAAAGGTGGTGGTCTGTCTCAAGTTTTGACTGTTGGACGGAACTTAAAAAAAATGTCTTGTGGAACAGAACATCTCACCTTTGGAAACCTCCATTTTACAACACGTGTTGTATCATTAGGTAACTTCCTTAGCCTCTCTGCATCTGGGTTTCCTTGACTATAAAATGGAGATAATAAAAACATGCGTAGTATGGGGGGGGGGAGGATTAAATTAATTAATATGTAAAATGCTTGTCACATACAAAGCACAGTCACTTGGAGAATACTTGTTTCCTCCTCCGCACCCCTCCCCACTCCATTTTTGGGCTTGAGATGTATATACAGCCTCTAAAGATTCTGGGATCTCATTCCAGAGAGTCAGATTTGGTTGGTCTGGGGAGAATCCTGGGAATCTGCACTTTGAGCAAGCTGCCCAGGTGACATTGACGCAAGCGGTCTTCAGACTCTACTTGTAGAGACTGCTCCGTGGGCTGTGAAGATGGTGGGCTTGGACCATAAGCATATTAGGGGCAGCAACTGTGTGGTGTTGATTTGTGTATAATCACAGTGCCTGTCACAGAGGAGACATCCCACAAACATTGGCCCGTGTTCAGTGAATACCTCTGTGCACTTTCAAGATTATCTGACTTATTTTTTTCAAGTTTTACTCCTCACTGGGCAATGAGAAGTCTATGTGTAAAGTATACTAGCGCAATAACCCATCATCTGAACTGCAAAACATATTCCCCGGGAACATCTGGGGTCCCCATTCTCCCCCATTCCAGCATGTCCAAATCTAATCATGTTCAATAAGCCCCAGTTCAGAACTATGTTCTCTCTCCATAATGCCTTTCCTGGTTAGAGCTAACACTACCCTCCCCCACTTCAACCAGTTTCTCTCTGTCATTTAAAATAGGTTAACTCCTACAGTTATGTACTCATGTATGTACATTAGCTCTCTCAGCAGATTGCACAGCTCTTGATGGGTTTCCCCTGAATATCTCTCAAATCCATACCCTTCTCCCAACTGGTCTGGTCCCAGCTCCATTGTCTTGCTCACATTTCCTACATTGCTTCTTTGGTCTGTCCACATCATTCCTCCCCCTTCCAAATTGTTTTTCTCTTTATAGCCAAAGGGATTCTTTGAACACCGGAGTCTGGTAGTATTAGCCCTCTGCAACCCTTCCTCACCCACCTGACACTTAAAGTCCTCCCATGGCACTGCTTCCTTGTGCTATTGGGACAAAGCCCAAAGATTTGAACATGACCTTACAAGTTCTGTGGAGTCTAGTTGCCCCCTTGCCTCTCTAGTCTCATTGGGAATTATCATCCCTTTGCTCGGGATGTCTTGCACTTCCTTAAATGCAACCTGCTGCCTTTGGCTACATGGCCTTTGCACATGAACATCCTCCACCTGGAGTTGTCTTCTCATCCTTGCCTGCTGGCCTAGGTAACTTTGTTTTCAGCACTGAATACAAATCTCACATCCTCAGGAAACCTCCAATTCAGCCCTGTCCCCAGTCTAGATAAAATTCTTTTGTTATATGATCTCAAACTGTGTTCCTTCCCTCATTGTCCTCATCTTACTTTATAATCATGACAGTAATACAGATACTTGATTAATGTTTGTCTCCAGGAGAGCAGGGACTTGTCTGTTTTTGTTTACCTGTGTCTCCTTCGCCTTAGAAGGTAAGACTTAACACACACCAGGTGAATCGTTGGTGAGCAAATGAAGGAGACAATGTGCAGCTTTTATTTTGAATGAGGGCTATTGTTTTGAACTCAAAAAGCACCTGGTCTCATTAAGTTCTAGGAATCAGAATTAAGCAGTCTAGAAAATAAGTTTGAATTGAAAATTTGTGAAAACTGGTTTATGGCTTAACTTGGATTCAGGGACCATGCTGATTGATGTGTTATGACTATCTTCATTAAGCTTAAGTCCTCAAATTCTCAAAGGAAGTCGATTTTGCTGACAAAATGACTTACGGAACAGACTTTGGGTAGACAGATGGCTATAGAGTATCGTGTCAACATGAGTTTTGGAGACAAATGTTTTTCAGCGAGTAGGAAGGTGGCTGTGTGCTCAGATAAGTGGAGTACAAGCAGGTGAACATGAGTGGAAGATGTGGAATGTCTGCATGGAGATTCTATACCATCATGCACCATATTGTATACGATACCCTTCATCCATAAAAGAATCTAGGAATATCATGCAGGAGTAACTAGAGTTGAGGGTAGGTGATGAGACCACAAAGGCCATGGTCAGGAAAAGGATGCTCAAAAGGTAAAAAGAAAATGTGGAAGAACAAAAGGAAGTATTAAATGACGGGCAGCAGTATATAGAAACTACGGGAAGTAAAAAGGCCCAAGAGATCCCCATCCCAGAAGCTGCAGTCAACATAGCTTGGGGTTCATGCTCCCACCCAAAGCTTCCTCCTTGGGCAGTTGCTCCCAGCCCAGATCAGGAAGGTTGACCAAGGTGGTCATGATTGTAGCATACAACCCACTCTTGCCCCTTACTTCTCATATAATTACTTGGTCTAGAGCAGTTTCCTGAGCAGAGCTGAGTCAATCAGATCCCTCTCTTGAAATCTGGAAGTGGAATAGTGAGGGACCGAGAGAGTTATTTGTCATCATGTGGGCCCAAAGTGCATATAGGGATGGGGTCAGAGTCAGCTCCAGTGCAGGCCAAAGCTTAAATTATGAGAGCAGAAACCATGAGTGATGAAGCACAGAGGAAAAGATAGTAGACGTTGGAGAGAGGCTGAGATGCACGACTATTTGTGTCTGAGAGAACCAGAGAGGGTAGCTGCTTGGGCCCCACGCCTCTCAGTTACTTAGATCCTCTTTCCAAGAAGCCTGGATAGGTCAGGTGACTGCCAGTTCTTCATCTTTTCAATAAACTCTCCTTTAAGTGGGCTAGGATAAACGGGTCTCCCTCTGTTCTTTATTTTCCAAAGAAATGTGAGAAGCAATCAGTGATTGAGCATGTAATGGAGTAAACAGTTTCCACTTGGGTTTGAGATGTACCTGGGAGGACTCAACTTTCCTAAAGAGTACAGCCCCAAACATGGGCTCAGAAGAAACAAGCTGGAAAATCCATGCTTGTAACTAAGCTGAAAGCTGGTTCTTATGTTTATGCATACAGTTGGCATTCTATGTTACACTTGAGTGAGGGAGATTTTTCCTGCCTGGACGTCTGACCTAGCATGAGTTGGGCTAATGGCTGGCTATGTAGGAATCCCTGAGACTGAAGTCCAAAGTGGAGAGTCTTCTTTGTTGCCTTGGGAGATGGTAGTGGGAATGACAGGCAGAAAGAATTGCTCTAGTTTTCCCGTCTTCCCCTCCAATCACAGCCTGGCCCTAGTAAAGGGCTTATAGTCCCTTCCGTGCTCTTCTAGATTATTTCTAAGGTCGCAACACCATGCTGATGCTCTTGTAGAATCACACTGGTTACTATTCCCTTTGGATGGTGTCTCAGCCACCAGCTCTAGATGCCTTCAGATGTTCAAGGCAGCGGACTAAGCACCCTCTTCACTGGCCTAGGTATTGTCAGCTAATCAGCAAGTGTTTACTGAGCATCCCCTGGGTGCCCATCTCTGCACCAGGTGCTCTGTGCACTTGGCTTACATGTGTGAAGAAAACAGTTAATCGACTACTGGATGTGCTGTTCTGTTGGAAGGGTTCTGACGCTTTGATGAGCATTGCCAGGGCAACCAGACCAAGAGTCTGTTCATTAATTAATACCACAGTGATTGCACCCAACTCTAGCTATAGAGAAGAGGAAGCTGGTTGGGATGATTTTCTTCCTGGTGAGGGATGGATGAAAGAGAAACATGGAATTTTACAGCAGAGTAGGGTTTATGTCTCATTTTAAAGCTAACTTGGGAAAGAACCTGAAGGAACTGACGTGTGTGGCGGGGAACTGTGGATGAAAATAGTTCAGCTCATAGCCAACTGGATGACCAGCAGAAAAATAGCTGAAGGTTTTCTTAGGAGAGAAGCTCTATCGGGAGAGAAGCTTAATTGCCAAGTTAGGGTTCAGGTTCCGTGAAAAGCCAAGCCTTCTGGTCAGCGTTCCTGAGAAGATACACTGAAAAGGGATTTCATAGAGGGGTACCTGGGTGGCTCAGTTGGTTAGGTTCTGACTTCGGCTCAGGTCATGATCTCATGACTCATGAGTTCAAGCCCCAAGTCAGGCTCTGTGCTGACAGCGCAGAGCCTGGATCCTGCTTCAGATTCTGTGTCTCCCTCTCTCCCTGCCCCTCCCCACTCATACTCTGTCTCTCTCTCTGTCTCTCAAAAATAAATAAAAATTAAAACAATTTTTAAAAAGGCTTTCATAGAAACAATTGGGAATTCATGAAGAAAGGCACATACATGTATGTTTTGTGTATTTTTTTGGTGTAATATCATAGGTGTGCGTATATAACAACAAAAACCAGTTAGTGATTGTCCAATCTCCTCAGTGGGAACACAAAATTAAATAAAACAAAGACTTTGTTCATGATGGCTTTTTACTTAAAGATGCGAATTCTTCCGACAGTCCTGGATGCCTTTTTGTGCTCTGGGCTCCATTCTGCACTCAAAGGTCTTGAGACATAGAGTAGACTCCAAAGGAACTCATTTGCAGGACGACCTGAGGCAATCAGATTCTTTCTCTCTTCAAGGATTTCACGAAGATGGGGAGCCTGGGTGGCTCAGTCGGTTAAGCGGCCGACTTCAGCTCAGGTCATGATCTCACGTCCGTGAGTTTGAGCCCCGTGTTGGGCTCTGTGCTGACAGCTCAAAGCCTGGAGCCTCTTTCAGATTCTGTGTCTCCCTCTCTCTGACCCTCTCCCGTTCATGCTCTGTCTCTCTCTGTCTCAAAAATAAATAAACGTTAAAAAAAAAAGGATTTCACGAAGAAACTAAATTAGTCAATAATTAGGAGCTTGAATGGGGGATCAGGAGAGATCACAGAGACCCATGCTAGGCAGCCATTTTCCTCCATGAATACCCAGAAGTGGATAACAAGACTGGAGAGAGGAGAATTCACTCACTCATTCATTCTTTATTCATTTTAAACTATTCAGTGAATACCTTCTAGGCATCATGCTCTCTTTGAGATGCAGATGATGCAATATTGCCTAAAACAAAGTCCTTTTCCTCATAGAGTCTACATGCTAGTGGGGCAAGGGAAAGATACAAAATAAATACATGCACACTATATGCTCAGCCCATAATACATGCGATGCAGGAAAAGGAAGCCCCTAAGGCCATAGAGATGGATGGCTGTGAGGCTATTTTTTTTTTAATTTTTTAATGTTTATTTTTGAGAGAGAGAGAGAGAGAGTAGGGGAAGTGCAGAGAGAAGCAGACATGGAATCCAAAGCAGGCTCCAGGCTGAGCTGTCAGCACTGAGCCCAACGCAGGGCTCAAACTCACGAGCAACGAGATCATGACCTGAGCTGAAGTCGGAGGCTTAACCGACTGAGCCACCCAGGTGCTCCGAGGCTGCTATTTTTGAGAAGGAGGACAGGGGAGGTGAAACAAGGGAACAATCCAAGGGGCTATCTAGCAGGAAATAATGAAGCAGGCCACTGAGAGGATTAGCGACAAGGCTTCCTGTGGTCCTAGAGAAATGGAGAGAGCAATTCTTTTGAGATCTGGCTGTCCTTACTGTCCTTGGGTTCTGTTAGATACTAGGCTATACATCCAATGAATTATCCCTTTTTGCTTAAGCCAGTTTGAGTGGTTTTCCTTTCTTGCAGTTAACAAATTTCAAAGTCATCTACAAATCCACAAGGTGAGTCTAAAGCAGTGATAAGGTATCTAGAATTTCTGTTAAGGCTCCCTGGTCAGAGCATGTGGCTTTTTATCACCACCTGAAGATATCCATAAAGTGCAGGGGCCTTCACAAAGGGGCAAAAACCAACCAGTCCGTGAGTGAAAGAGATGTCAAGGGAAAATAACTCTGCAACTGTTTCTTATTCCAGTTCAGCAAATATTGAAAATGCAAGGAATTATAGTCTCGAAAGCCTTGAAAGAGTATTTGTGCCAAGATCATTCCATTTCATCTGGAGGGTTTGGGGAAACTTAGATATATTAACTGTGATTTATTTTTTTTGAAGTGAGGACCACAGTCCCCATCCTGGGTTCATTTTTTACAGATCACTCTTTTTTTTTAATTTTTTTAATGTTTATTTTTGAGAGAGACAGAGTGGGAGCAGGGGAAGAGCTGAGCCATCAGCACAGAGCACATCACGGGGCTGGAACTCATGAAAGGCAAGATCACTACCTGAGCCCAAGTTGGATGCTTAACCGACTGAGCCACCCAGGCACCCCATCTTACAGATCACTCTTGAGGGCTCTGAGCCTTTCAACCTATACATGTGGGGTATGATTTATTCCTGGCCTCCTGACCTCACTCTAGCTAGAGAACCAACCAATGAGATGGTAGAATCATGTGGATCCCCAAGGCACACAAATACTCCAAAGTCAGGAAAGGAATCTAAGGTAATGTTGTGGCTGGAGACTATGACTGTCACCAGACTGATGTCATAGGAAAATAATATTTATTGAGTCCTCTGATGCTGGACGCTTGGCATATAGTACCTCCTTCTATCCCTAAGTAATTCACCCCATTCTGAAGATGAGGAAACTGAGCTGCAGAGACTAAGCACCTTGCTGTATCTGTCCAGTAAGCTACAGGAGATGACTGTGGGATAAAGCAGAAACAGACCACTGAGAGGAATTTGGGCAGCTCACAGAGAACCAGGGCTAAGCCTCCAGAGGCATGCCTGGCATGGCACCTTGGAGCTAGGGGGATCAGGGGAGGTCACAGAGACCAATGCCAGGCAGCCATTTTCCTGGTGAGCAAGCCACTGCCAGCCTCACAGAGACCCAGATGCCAGAGTTGGCATTTCTGTTAAGGCATCAGTGGCTTCTGTGACTGCAGCCTGTACCAGCGCTCTTTACCCCCTGAAATTCAACCTTTCAGCTGTCACCACTCCCACTGCTGCCCTGTCCTTTTCTCTTGTCTCATCAGCTCCCATGTAAAAATTTGGCAAAGTGGGAAATTCTTCTGTTGGGGAGAGCATAAATGTGGGCTGCAGGATAGGCTAGAAAGGAAATGGGCTAGTCTTTTCTACTCCCAAGACAGACAGACAGACTGTTTCAGTCCCTCATGGGGTTGCAGGAATTCCTCTAAATTAGAAGGTGATTCAGATGGAGGCAGCCAGACACGAGTCACGTGCCTACCAGCGTTGTCAATATGACATATTCAGCAAGGGGTGGATTTGGTGCTCTATTTCCGGAACACATCACTTCTCATTCCCTCTTGTAGGGCTGTCGATCGAGTGGAAGGAGATGCTCACTTTTAAAAATTTATTGAACAAACATGGTGCTGAGCATTTTCATCGTGTCACCAAGTGGCAAGGGGTGCGAAGGTGCGGAAGACATGGTCCATGCCCTCTGAGGGCTTACCTAGCCGTCATCACATGGTCATGAGCAGCAAGAACGGATGACTAACATATTAATTACCTTCTGTATCAGGTGCTTTGTATCCATTGTCTCTGAATCCTGACAATAACCCCACAAGGAGATGTTCTTACTGCCATTTTGTTTTTTAGATAGTGACACTGATGGTCACACAGCTAAGAAGCAGCAGATCCTAGATGAGAACGAGAGGTTCTGTCTGACCAACTCCAACTGGGGACTCTGGGGAAAAGAAGGATCAGTGGCCACAGCTGATGGCTGAGCTGGGATTAGAACACAGGTGCCCACAAGCTTAACCACTAAGCAAAACTAACTCCACACCAGCCATGCTCACTACGAGGTGCGTGTAGGCTGCTCTGCCCCCATTTGCCTTCATTGGTCCGGATGCCTTTTATTCAGTCTTGAGGTTGTAAAACCTGTCCCTTCCATTTCCATCTTTTTGAGGAATGGTGACCACCTCAGCTGATTCCAGGACAGGGTATGTCATTAAACCAGACCACCCTAAGCCCCTCTGAAGGCAGACTAGAAAGAATCAGGGCACCGGCCTTGAAGGTGATCTTGAAGGTCATTTCCCTGTCTGACTCTCCATGAGGAGAGCTCATTCCTGGAGTATGTGACTCCTTTGGGACAGAAGCCCTAGATTTTAACTCTCTTCTGTGAGACGGTGGGACTTTCTGATCTCAGGCCAGTCACCCTGACACTGGCAAGTTCCTTCCCTAAAGTCTGAGGATAGGCTGCAGGTGGTGATTAACTTCTAACGAGGGAAAAGGACTTTCAATGAAGGAACAAACGTGGAAGCCCTCCTATGGGGGTGTCGAGAGGGACATGAGGACACGGCTCCCAGCTGGACGGGTCTGGCAGCACTGGGGGTAAGTGGAGAGGATATTCTGAAAGAGGTCATGAGAGCCTGAGAGACAGAGTCAGAGACCCAGAGAACCAGGGGAATTGTTCCCTTGTTCCACACCTTTGTCTCCCGCCTTCCACTGCTGGTCCACGTCCCACCATACTTATCCAGCCGCAGTGATCCTACTGCCCCTAACGTGCATGAATGTGGTCTGTGTGTAAGGGCATGAACATTAGAACTGTCGTCGTGTTAGCATTATGAGGCCATTTCCATTTAGTTCCTGTAAAGGGGAGCCCCACCCCCAACTTACACACACACATCACACCCCCTACATCAATTCCCACACCATCACACACCATACCACCCTGTACCCCCCGACGTCCCCCACTCCCTGACACCCCCCCCCACACACAATTACATCACCTACACACACCCCCATACCACACACCACACACACACTACACTGCCCTACACCCTCATACACACCCCACACCCCTCTGCACCCCCACATACACACCACACCCCCTTCACAACCCCCACACCCTCCCCATCACACACACCACACCACATGCATCATACCCCACCAGCACATACCACACACACACACACACACACACACACACACACACCCCTGTGCACCCTCCCCCTCCCCCACCCCATATACCACCAGTAAAAACCTCAGAGCCATTGCTGCACCCTGGAAACTGCTTTGTCTTTGAGAGTCTAAAAAGAAAAACCCATCAGCCATCAGAGATTTTAATTATTTATTTTTAATTACACAAGCAATGCATGAATATGTTCTACTTGTAAAAAATTCACACAATACATATAAAATGAAAGTCTCCCTCAAGTGAAGAATTTTAAGTAGCTCTGGTCCTCACCTGTCAGCCCGCAGCTCTGCCATGGACCAGCTCTGGGGAGTGTGGGCAAGCCCGGCAGGGGTTTAAGGAAACCCGGAGCCCTTGTTATACAGGCAAGGGTGAGGACGCTGGGGTCACTTGTAAAATGAAATGGGGGTCTCAGGCTGAATATATCCTTTCTGTTTAGAAGCTGTTGACTTTGTCAGCACTCTTAGATTTTTGTAGTTTTCTTTGAATGGAGCGGGGAAGGGGGGGCTTGGACACCTGTACCTCCACAGAGATGTGCCCTTTTCTCTGACACCTGTGACCTTAGGGCAGCCAGCATCAGATGCACATGCTGGGCATCCTGGCCTGTAGGCTGGTACTCCAGGGGGCTGCCTTCACCTTCCCATCTTGGGCAGAAGAAAGAGAATCTTCCTCAGGCACACCTTGTGCCCTCTACCTTGCTGAAGGAGTTTCTCAATAATGGCTCACACCCTCCTTGAATTTAAGGGACCTGGCTATATTTGGCTACAGCAAGTGGGAAGATTTTCATCAAATCAATCTCTTTCTCCACAATATTTTATTAGTAGGTGTTTCCTGAGGACTCAATAAATCCCTGTATAAATTTTCTGTGGAACTAAATGGAGATGCATCAAGGGTTTTAAAAGAGGACTCAGAAATGCATTGGATTGAAGAAAGATGGAAGCAGGAAGAATCATTGAGACCATCTGTTTAGTTCTTCCCTTTACAGGTGAAGACGCCAGAGAGGCAGGGTCCAATGCCCGAGGTCCCATCGGCAGAGTGAGAAACAGAGTGAGCACCAGGACTCCCGGTCTCAGACCCTCTGCTCGGCGCTCAGTCCATCACACCGGAGTCGGGATCCAAGCTGCCACTGCGATCTACCAACAGGACCTGGCCCGTCACGACGAGTCCTCGCCCCAGGAGCTCCATCGGTTCCATCCACCTTAGAGCAGCATTGCTGACAGCAGCAGATGAAATAATGACTGTCCAGTGCCATACAGATCACCAAGGTACAGAAAGTGAACTGCAGTTCAGTTATTAGAAAGACAAGCATTCCTAATTAGTCACCGACAGCAGCGTGTCCCAGAGCACGATCGTCACCTACCTGAAGAAACATTTTTGGGATTGGGAACCTGGACAGGAAGCTTTGCTCTTCTGTTTTGGTGTATCTAGTGACTTGGTTAGGGACTGAGTGTTCTATGATCTTAGGAAATTATTTTTTTTTTAATTTTTAAAAAAATGTTTATTTATTTTTGAGACAGAGAGAGAGACAGAGTGTGAGCAGGGGAAGGGCAGAGAGAGAGGGAGACACAGAATCTGAAGCAGGCTCCAGGCTCCGAGCTGTCAGCACAGAGCCCCATGCGGGGCTTGAACCCACGAACCATGGGATCATGACTTGAGCTGAAGTCAGATGCTCATTTCACTGAGCCACCCAGGTGCCCCTAGGAAATTACTTTTAATTCAGTTAGGTATGATAATGGTTTTGTGGTTATGCCCCAGGAGGTCATTAATTTTAGAAAAATATGTGTGCTGAAGTATTTCTGGTTTATTTAAGGTTACTGTTTAGGTGTTATGTATCATGATGTCTGTGATTTATTTTTCAATGGTTCGGCAATTGTGGATGCATGCGTGTGTGTGCCCACACATATATGGAAAAATGTTAACAGCTTTTGAATCCAGGTGGTAGGTATATTATATGTGGTGGGTGAGTCAACTATAGTCTATTTTTCTGTGTGTTTGAGAATGTTTATAACAGAATGACCAGTAAAACAAATTCTGCAGGTGAATTCTCTCTAATTCTCTCTAATGGTTTGAGAACCATTATGGAGCTGTACTGACCAATGACAGTCTCTGAAGTGGGAACGTCTTTTGAATTCCCTCCTTGGTATCTCATCAGACTTAGAGCCACTGTTTGTCAGCAGTACTCAAGGTTCTATTTCCTTTTGCTTTGTTGTGACTGAGTCATTGACAAAGCCAAAATATTGATATAATAGGCCATTTTTCTCATTTCAAAGCAGGCCTAGAAACGTAACAAGCTCCACTGGAATATATCAACTAGGCCAGTAGTTTCCAGACTCGGGTGCCTAGAAACATTGCCCATAGAATTTCAGCATGCTTAGGGTAAGACACAATTATCTGATTTAATAGCAATCAGAGGTAATTCTAATGTATATCTAGGTTTGAGACCCATATTTTAGACCATGATGACCACAAAGCCAAGGTCACCGATTTGATTTCCACCTTATGAGCTGTTGAACTTTGCACGAAGAAAAGTTCTGTTCCTTAATGACATCCTGCACACCTTACCCTATCATACCACTTAAAAACTTTTTTCAATGTTTATTTAATTTGTAAGAGACAGAGCGTGAGCAGGGGAGGGGCAGAAAGAGAGGGAGACAGAATCTGAAGCAGGTTCCGGGCTCTGAACTGTCAGCACAGAGCCCCACATGGGGATCTGACTCACCAACCGCAAGATCATGACCTGAGCCAGAGTCGGACACTTAACCTACTGAACCACCCAGGTGCCACCCACCCACCATTTTTAAATGAAGGTTTTGGTGGAAGAAATGAAAAAAAAAAAAAAAAAAAACAGAACCAGGATAAAGAAGGTAAGCGGATCAGAACAATTAACTATTGCATATACATATACCATTCCCACCCACCCCCACCCCCACCCCCAATTCTGTCTTCTGAGAACCTGCTCCATTCAGTTGTAGAGGTGGCTGCATTTCACGGATGGGTGAAAAGAGGCCTTTATTTGTTGTTCTCCTCGGATTATCAAGTGTATCAACTGCCTCAGGAATTTTGGATGAAAAGGTAAAAATGTTTTGCCAGCATCAGTGAATTATAATGAAAATGAGTGATGCTTTTAATGAAAAGTACCTGATAAAGAGTTACCCAGCAAGCCTGAAAGGAGAAATTGAACCTCAGGAAACAGAATGATTAACCACTCCCCCCTCAGCCAACCGTCTTTATCATGAACATTTTCTGGGCCGCCTTAAAGGAAGATGGGGGAACAGCCGAACCCAGGCTTCTGCAGCAGAAACTCCATAAAGCAGCTTCCTTGTTCTTACGTCTTTGCAGCTTAAACCTTTAATTAACCAGAGATGTCATCAAGAAAAGTTTGCCAAGGAAGAGGATGCCTGGTTTAATTAAAAAGATCTTTAATGGTTATTAAGGAAATCAATTTGGAAGTCAGGCCTGAGAGCCGTGATGGGGGAAGAAATCACTGAGAGGAACTTTGCCACCCCTCAGGGTAATGGATTTTAACCCTTGGGTCCTCAGCACCTCCAAATCCCCAGGGATGGTGGTGCAGGGATGGAAAGGAGATGTTCATCACCACTCATCAGTTTAGAATCTACATTCCAGATCCAAGAGGCAGGTCTGCCTTACGGACCGACGAGGAGCCTAACCTTTCTGGAACGCAGTTATCCCGGCAATTGACGGAAATAGGAAACCTTTATAAATTGAAAATCTCCTTCCTCATAAGTAGAAGCTATTTTTTTTTTCAAGGAGATGCATTATTTTTCCCCGGGGATTTGTGCTTGGACTGTACATCAGGCTTCTTTCCATTACCGTGCAAACCCGCCTCCCTCGGATCAAGCTAGAGAAAGGTATTTGGCTCTTTGGAGCACAAGAGAAATATTATTTTCACTTGTCTCATGAAAATGATGACACAAAAGGTGAAATAGCCAGAGGATGGGCAAAATAAATTGTCTATGTGGAGGGAAACTGCAAAAGGGAAGGAGTTTTTATTTTAAAAAATAGCATTTTGCCAACAGGGGGATGATATTAATATCATCTTCTGATGCAGCCCAGTCGAGTTCAAATGCTAAAAGCACTTTTCAAATAATCTATGTTTAATTAATATTTGTACAGCACTTAGAGGAACTGAAGAGAGTTGCAGAGTATGGCTACAAAAATAATTTTCCTGTTGCACTGTAGCTATTTCTTAGGTCGACTGAAGTGCCTCTACCTGGGACTCGTATTATTACTCCATGGAAACTCAACAGAGAGGAGGAACCAGATCTTTGAACACTAAAGCCTGCGTCCTAATGACCAGCTTACACTTTCTTGAAGAACCGGAAACAGGCCTTATATTTATTGTATTCCTTACAGCCAATTGCCCAGAATCTATAATCACCATGTATTTTTTTTTTTATTGCTTTGCCGATTACCTGGAAACCTCTGGGCTTAGTCGCCCCCCCACCCAGTGTCATAGCTCCCTGTTTCACTTGAGGGACATCACTTGGACAACGGGTGTCTCTGGATAGATACACGATAACCCAAGCTTTAGTAATGAACTTATTTTCTTGCTGTAAGTAGATCATGTAGCTTCTCTGGGCTCCACTTTCCTTAATTACAAAGTAAGGAGCGTTGAACTAGATGTTCTCCAAGGCCCCTTCTGACCCTAACATAGTCCAATTCATTATTTCCCCTTTGCCTTGGCTGGGTATATCTGTTCAAGTTAATAGAATGATGGTACACAGGACATATCAGCGCTTAGTAAGACATTTATGGCTCAAGTATGGGTTGTAAACTGGCAGGCAGCAGGCTGGATCCAGACAGCAGACCTGTTTAGTTTATAGCCCACCTGAACTTTCTCTTTTTTTGAAGGATGGGAATTAAATCAGTTAATAATTAAAATCCAGGAGGCTTCACATGGTAGTCTGGACTTCTGTTTCTGTTGAGAAGTTGGGAAACTCTGGCACCCCTTTACACCGGCAATGATCGGTTGGCTCCTTGTGAGTCTTGCCTGCACCCCCAGCACTGCGACCTCAGAACGAAGGTTGAATGTCAGTTCCATCGTGACCACTGTGCTTGTGCTGTTGTTTCCCTGACCCTATCTATTCATGTTTCTTTCATGGCCTGTGCAGGTATGTGGGCGAAAGGATGAGATGGTTGGAGGGATAGAGTCTGATGTCAAGAGCCCCTGCCCTTTGAAGGGACATCTGTGCCAGGAATCCACTGCTTTCTGGGATGTGTGAGCTGCTAGGTGGGTGAAATGCCTTCAGCTGGTAAGTGGGGTCAGACACTGACTGGTGTGGGCAATATAATAATTTCCTATTTAAAGCTGGCTCGATTTGTCTGTACTGTCTCATCTTTGAATAAATATCTTAAATGTCACTTACTCAGAAAAGCACCCCACATGAACACTTAGTTTATTCTGAGCCCAGCGCGCGCACACACACACACACACACACACAAACACACAAGAACTTTTAACATCAAAGACCCGCATTTTTAGTCACTTAAGAAAATCAATGTTGTGTTTAGCAACATCATTGGAAGTCGTCCTGTCCATTAGAGTGGCCATCTAGTTTAGTGTCTAATATAGGAATTTCTTAAAAGTCGGAGAGGGCACTATTCATCATCATGCCAGGAAAATAGGAATAAACCGAACTTCTCAAGCAAACCTGGCACGTGGCTCCCCCTGTTCAGTATGCAACATCCATGAATGACTTGATGACAGAATCTGCCAATGGCCCCTGGAAGGTGTCCTGGGAAGGAGAGTTGTCCTATTTCTACCCCTGGGCATAGTCGGTTCCTCTCACTGCTGATGTTCCTGCCGGATGAGAAAGCACCCACCACAGTTGTATTCCTTCTGGGTTCCCAGCTCTCTTGCTCCCTTCTACCTGCACTGATGCCTCTAAGCTTGAGTCTACCAAGGACTGTTTGATGGTCGGAGATCATGCAGGTGGCTGTCAGACCTGGCTATCGGAAATTTGGGACCTGGGGAGCAAATGACACCTGTCTTTGGGTCCCTCGGTTTCTTCTGTGTGTGCTCTCCTCTTTCAGAGACACTCCTAGGTAATTCTGTTTATTAAATAATCTTCCTTTACTTTTCTTTAAGCTAATCGGGTCACCCCTTCATGCAACTAGAACTCTGCATTTTCTGGTGGGGATGGATGGTTCATGGCTCAGGTCGCTGCAGGACATTAACACACAAGATCAAATCACTCTCTACAACCCACAAAGACACCATGGCAGTCATAGTAAGTTTTCCACTTGCTATTTGGGCAGGAGCAGAGAAAGTTGGGGGGCACAAGTAATGAAGGGAGAAGCAGGCTTTTGAAATGCAAAGCTATAAATCCCTTTCTAGGAAGCAAATTATAGAAGGGTACCGAGGGAAAACAAGAGGTGGGGGAGGAGGGGGGTAGTGGGATAGTGAAAGGAGTTGCTTAATGGATAGAGAGCAGTCCAGAACGGTGACTCTCAGATCCCTGAGATAAAGCCACCCATCTACTCACCAAAGATGAGAGGAAAAACCAGTTGGCCTTATTCTTCTGACAAGGATACACCAGTGTGGCAGACAGAGGAGGTAAGGAGGTTGGTAAGAGCTCATTCGAATTTACCACGCAGCCTAAACTATTTCATCACTCAGTTTATCAAAAGACCTTGCAGGAGACTTGGGACATGTGGTTGTAACAGAAGCCACTGTGGCAGGGGAAAGGGAGAGGAGCATCGAGGAAGAGGGCTGATGTATTATTTACAGTTGGAGAACTTGAACAGAGCAGACGGCAGGGGTCGGCCCGAAGACCTGGGTCTGTACGACTGTGGAATAAAGACAAGACATCTTTGAATTCTCCGTTGCTCCTTCTGCTGCCAGGGCCCCCTGCCAGTGCTGGGCCGTGTGCGTGTCTCGTCTCTCCGCTGTGCTATGATCTTCCCGGCTACTGCTTAGCCCTCCCTATGGCCCAGAAGGGGTAAAGCCCTCCACAGCAAGCTGTCCAGGCCTCTGTGGGTAAAATCTCATTAGGTCGGCACACAGGTCGTCTCGCTGGGGGTGACAGGTCTAATGAGCATGCAGATAGAAGACCGCAGGCACACACACGCTGTCACTTAAGTCACGCAGTGGGCAGAGAGGACGGATACAGGGACTCGGATCCGAGAGCAGCAAAAGGCTGCAGAGAGCTCGCGGACAGTGACAGGAGGACAGCGAAAGGAAGCCGGAAGCCAAGGGTGAAAACCCAAAGCAAAGGCCATTGGAGAGCATGTGCCTTGGACTCCATAGCTTCCCCCTGTCTCCAGCTCACATTTGCTCCATATGCTGCTTTACACAGCTTTCCGGGGCCATAATGGGTTTTATTCCATAGTTTTTATACGAACACGAATGACTCACATCTGCTCCAATACCCAATTTCCTCTCTAATGTCTTCGGCTGTGAGGAGAGAACAGCTCGCACAGAACTTGCCAACAATAGGAGTGGCGGGAAGAGCCCTACGCCGGGGACAAGGAAGGTCAGGGCCTTGTATGTGTGAGCTCGAAGGGTCTCTGAGAGGGTGTGGCATTACAGATGGGGAAACGGAGACCCACCCAGAGAACTGAGGAACTTGTTCGGGAATATCAAGACCAGGGAGGTAGATCCATTTTAGGGCACCAGGAGAGTCCTAATTCCTTATTCCTAACGAGAGTTCTTATTTAATTTATCTTATTTCCTGCCATGTTAAATCTTTTGCTAGGAGCTTTTCCTCCCCATATAAGCTGTGATGAGAAAAAAGTAACTTGGATTAATCGCCAGTGATAGCTAATCCCCCACTGGGATCTACTGTGCTCTGCATTACTTAAGCTGGTTATTAAAGTTTTAAATATCTGCCAGAGCGCATGGGGTGGGGGTGGGGGTGAGGGGGCCCATGCCGGGCCCTGGGAGAGACCTACAGGGCTGGGTCCTGCCTGGGGACCCACTTGGTTTCCAGATGCTTGAAGTCCCAACTGAAGTGCATTTCAATCCTGATGACCGTTACTGATGTGACAACTCAGACTACTATACCTTTGGGCTGGATCAGGTAACGACACTTGGCAAAACTGGATTCCCTTGATAGCTTCCAGAGGACCAGGGGATCTTCTCCACTTGAGGGCAAAATAACGATTCAAGAAGCAGGCAATCCCGTG
The DNA here is from genome assembly GCF_022837055.1 of Prionailurus viverrinus. Lineage (NCBI taxonomy): Eukaryota > Metazoa > Chordata > Mammalia > Carnivora > Felidae > Prionailurus > Prionailurus viverrinus. Next base: position 115,889,208 of record NC_062563.1, read on the forward strand.
GAAGGCAATCCTTGGAAGGCAATCCCTGCTCTCCCTTGCAGGCTCTGCATGGAGCTGCCACAGGAAACCCAGGGCCTCGGTTTCCCCAGATGCCAAACAGAATGAAGCCCCTCAGCCCCTCGGCGGCAGGCAGTGTGGTGCTGCACCATGTCTAAAGCCTGGCGATTGTGTAACCGTCTGCCATCTGTTACTCGGAAGCCGCATCACAAAGCGCTGAGCAATGGACTACGGTGTTGCAGCTCCTGCCTGGAGCCGACAGCATCTAAGCGGCTTGCCTGGGGGTCCCCTGCAGAGCCTGCCGCAGAACAGGGCGCCAGCCCAAGGCTGCAGGTCCAGGGTGAGGCCCCTGGCAGAGACCCAGGGCGCTCACGATGCTGCACAGATGGGTTCCCTTTCTGCTCCCCTCACCCCTCCCATTACAGTGATCTACCTGGATTTTCGCGCCGCCAAAGTGGTGGCTGGGGAGCCTACCCCAACCTTTCAGCGATTAGAGTTCTAATAAAGGCAGATTCTGGACCACCAGTCCCCCACCCCCAGGGTTCTGTGTGACGGTCTGAGAGCTCAGCTGAATCTTAAGATGGGCTGCCAAGAGAGCTCAGCTGTTCTGGGCTGTTTGATTTCCACCTCTGCTCCCAACCGAAACCTTGTTACCTACAGCCTGGCCAAGAACTCTTTGGGGCTGTGAGGCAGGACCGCCCTGTGGCTGAACGACAAGGCACCAAGTATAGGGGGCTTTCAGCAGATTACTCCATATGTGACTTCACTTCTTGGGGGCTGCATTTTACTAGAGAATGAATTCCACAGCCCTGCTTTACACCTGCCTCACCTCAGATAGGGTATGGGCTATCCCCTATGCTGAGCTCTGTGGGGACAGGCAAGAGGACGGTGGCTCTATGGTGGTAGGTACCTCATCCTTACCTCCCCGAGCAACTTAATGAGATAAGCACCCCTCCAATTAAGACCGCATACATTCAAATGGCACAGTTCCTGCAGCCACTGTTCCCCAGGCAGGACAGAGTTTTTAACACCCCTCTTCGAAGCGTCAAATGATTCGAATAACACCAGCACCCTGCATTCAGCTTTCACAATTATTCACTCACTTGTCCAAGGAGGTATTACCACCCCCGTTTGGCAGATGAGGAATCTAGGGCTGGGGAAAGCTGAAGGACTTGCCCAATATTCCCATGGCCAGTATGGCTGACCCAGGCCAGGAACGCCTCCTCCCCCGACAGCACCATTATTCTAGTCTAACTGAGGCCTGCGTGCGAATCCAATCCGTTATTTGCGCTGCTTCTAGACCCAAGTAGTTTTCACCTGCAAAAAGGAGAATGCATTTTTTTTCCAAGGGCATTTGGGAAAGGGGGCTTTCCCAGGGTCATTCCCAAGTACCTCATGTGGTTGGCATAAATTTGGAACACCGCCCCTCCCTCCCCCCCCCCCCCCCCCCCCCCCCCCCGCTAGCAAGCGCAGAGCCCTGATGCTTACAGGGAGAGAAAACCCTTAAGGGAGATAATTGCGCCTTAATTTTTAAAAAGATTTCTTTAAAGTTAAATTTAGACCAGCTCAGCGTTCCATTAAGCAGAAAAAGTTGCCAGGCACCTGCAGGCAGGCATAGAAACACCCCGGGGGAGTTGGCTGAACTCGGCCTTGGCCCTGAAAGCCCAGGAGAGTGAACCGCGGTCCAGGCGGCAGCCCCGCCAGCGCCCACGTCCCCCGGTCCCGGCGCCGGCTCCCGGAAGGCGGGTGCACTGGGGACCGGCTCCGGGCGTGAGCGCCACGTGCAGCCCCCGCGCCGAGCGGGAAAGTCCTCCCAGGCACAGCTCAACCCGGCCCGGGCTTGGCCCTTAGGTCCCGCCTTGCGGCTGGGGTGGCGGGCCTGCGGGGGTACCGTTCCTGCCCCGCCCCGGCCCAGCCCCGGACGGCCCCGGAGCCGCGGCCAGGGCTCGGCTGCGCCGGCGGCCCCGGAGCCGCACCGTGCGCCTCAGTCGGCGGGCGGCGGTAGCGCCCCCCTCGCAGAGCCCCGCTCGCTCCCGCCCGGGCTCCCTCGGAGTCGGTCTGTCGGGCCCACGCTCTCGCTTCGCTCCCCTCCTCCCTCCTCCTTCTTGTTCTTCCCGGGGTGCCGGGCACAGCCTCGGATTCCTCCCTCCCCGCAGCTCGAGTCCGTTTCCCTCGCGGCGGCGGCGGCGGGCGAGGCGGCGGCGGCGGCGGCGCAGGGAGCATCTCAGCTGCCACTGCGCTTCTCCGGCGGGAACGTGTGTCCAGCTTGGCTGCCCTTCGGTCCTTCCCGGCCCCTTTGCGCCCCGCGCCCCCCGCCCCAGCTCGCTTCACTCCGAAGCGGGCGGAGCACCCAGCAGCTTCCTGCCGCCCCAGCACCCTGATCCGGAGGTCGGCGCTCTCCAGGACTCCTGCCCCGCCGACCCTGACCGCCAGGGGGTGCCCCAGGGGCGTAGCGTCGCGGAGAAGACGAGGCAAACGGGACCATGCGGCGCCTGAATCGCCGCTTGGCTCTGCCGATCTTCGGGGTGCTCTGGATCACCGTGCTGCTGTTCTTCTGGGTAACCAAGAAGAAGTTCGAGCTGCCGCCGGGACCTGAAGTGCAGACCCCCAAGGTACGGGCTTGGGCGGTGTGGTGGGCGCGGGGCACTGATTTGCAGGAGTGCGCGCAGCCCGCGCGCCGGGTTTGCGGGCTCCCGGGAAGCCAGGGCGGGTTTGCTGGGTGTCGCGAGCAGGTAACGGGGCGCCGGATGCGGCCACAGGGTGATGTTTCTGGATTTAGGAAGGCTCGAGGCATCTCCCGACCCGTGAAGTGTGGCAGTGGGAGTGGGTGTGGGTGGCGGGAGCGCGCTCGCGGGCAGAGTGGGGAGCTGAACTTGGGCAGCGCGCTGGGGTCCCGGGGCGGAGGGGACGCTGCAGACGAGCAGCCCAGGGGTGGCGGTCCGTGGACGCCGCGGGAGAGTCGCGGGCGGTGGGGTCGGGTGGCAGGGCGGGCCGGTGCTGGCGCCCGTGAGGAGTCTGGCCGCGGCGCTGACCTCCTTCCTTCCCGCAGCTGCCAGGCCCGACCAGGGGAGGCCGGAGGCCCGGGGTGCGCCGCGCGCGCGTGCATCGCGGGCGAGCGCCGTGCAGCCTCCCGCACGCTGGCTGCCCGGGCCCGCCGGCCTGTCGCCACCCCTGCTTTCTAATTGTCCCCGATCTCTTTAGCTGCGTGGGAAGTTGAATGTGCCCTGAACACCACTGAGGAGCCTGTAAAACCAGACGCCTGGATGTTGGTGGGGAGTTGGGGAAATGAGAATCCAAGTGGCTTTTCCAACTCCTGCCCAGTGGGTTCCTCCAAGCCCAGCCAGAAGGTTCTCCCTTTAATTTACATTCACACATTTACCTTTAATTCAGAGTCCCCATTCCTGAGTCTCCTCTTCCTCAGACCTGGTCGTGGGACACAGAAGGAGGCCTCTGGGGGTTCCTGACCAGGCAGACAACATTTACTATCTGGGTCCAGAGCAGTCCTCCAGGGACTTGGAAAAAGCCTTTGGAAGAGGGTATGGTCTGAAGCTGGAGGCTAAAAAAGTGAGGGGGGGTGGGATGGGGAGAGAAGGGGGTCTCCCCAGTAAGTCCATACAGAGGCCCAGTTTGTGCCAGGTAAACAATAGGTGCTTCTTCATAAGTAATTGTGTAAGTTGGGTGGTATCCTCATTTCATAGATTAAGAAACAGGTTCAGTCTTTGTGCCTTGCCTTAGGTCGTTCTGACTTGAACTCAGACCGCTGATATTCAGAACCTTTCCACTAAATCAAGGTGTCTTTCAGATCCCTTTTTAACTAAGTCTTCTGGCACTTGTGTTCGGAATCTTGCTAATGCCGAGTTGAGTCCCACAAGCGTTTATTGACGGTCTGCTGTGTGCCAGGCAGTGTGCTAGATGTTATGGGTACAAATATGTAGATCTCACCTTCTAGGGGTAGGGGCTTTGCTCAGGAATGTGCCAGGATCATACAGAGTGCTGAGTGCCAACAGGGCTCAGTGTACTGGGTGTCATGGGAGCCTGGGGACTTCCTGGGGGAGGAGGATGTGACAGAACTGAGTTGAGAAGGATGAACAGTAGTTTTGCCAGGAGGTAGGGAGGGCATTCAAGGTAGAGGTTAACTGTACCAAACAGGCTCAGAGGAATGACACAGCGGGTTGTGTGAAGTTGGCATAATTTGAGTGTAAACCACGTGGCTGACGGCAGGAGGAAGGGCGGGCAAGTGTGAAAGGGTAGGATTGGGTAGGACCTTGGGGGTGCTAAGGGCCCTTGGAGGGGTAGTAAGCAGGGGAGTGAGAGATCAGACTGGTGACTTCAAACAGCCTTTGGATCAATTTTCTCACCTCAGACCTGCCTGTAGATCTGGAGAGCTTTTCTTCTTTTTCCCCCAGGGTGGTTCTGCTCCTTGTGATGCAGTTAATGATGCCTGCAGGGACGTGAACTCTCTCTGTTTTGCATTGAACCTCATTACCTTAAGCTTACTTATTCTTAGTTTACACCAGGGAGCTGGGACAAGAGATCCGTATCCCTCTTTGTGCACTTTGTCTTTCGTCTTTACCTGCCTCTTCTCGCCCTGGCATGTGCTGGACACACATTTACTGAATCCAGCTAGATGCCAGGCTCTGTGCTGGGTTTGGAGACTGCTGCGATGAAGATACTATGTCCCTGCCCTTTGCAGGGAGGTAGGGAGGCTCTCACAAGTTCCTGGTTGAGGCAGAATTACAAACAAGTGAGTAGTGGGTGGGGTGGGGGGAGTGGTCTAATATTGGAATTCTGGACATAGTGGTGTGCAGTCATGGAAGAGGTGGGCTTCTAGTTTTGGCCACTTGCTTTTGGTCTTAATATCTTACTTCTTCTTCCTCCCATGTTCTGTGTCCTTGAGAAGCACAAATTCTATAGACTTTTAAAATCTTGATACCTTTTATTATTAGGCGCCCTTCTTAGTATATTTCTCCTTTCTGTTTTTTGCCTGTATGTGTGACCTCGTGTGCCCACGTATATGTGTTGTGTCTCTTCGTGAGTGTATTTGTGTCTGGTAGATGAACACCCCTCCGTATCTTAGGATATGTGTATCCGAGGAAAGAGACGGAGAGACAGAGTCCTTCTGAGTGCCAGAACAATGTTATTGCCATGACTGACCTGTTTAGGAAATTTGCACATCCTGTACAAAGGTGTGCGGTTGGTTCCCAAACCTGACGGCATGGCAGAATCCTCTGGAGAGTGTTTAACATACAAGTTTTGTGGCTTATTGCAGAGACTATGATTCTGTGGGTTTGGGAGAAGGTCCCAGAATCACTGTCTATGCAAGTGTTCCGTGTGAGTCTGAAGCAGCCTATTGATGGGTATAATATTTGGAGCTAGATGAAGAATATTAAGTGTGTTGATTTTTTTTGTAGTTTGGCCCCACGCAAACATGGCCGAATGATTTCATTCTTCTTGAGTTCCTCAAGGACCAAGCTCGTGTGAGCATGTGCACTCAGGCAAAGTAACAAAAGCTAGCATTTGTGTGGTGCCTTACAAATTCACAAGCTCTGTTTCACACGTATTCGCTCATTTAATCTCCACAACAACCACATAAGGCAGATAATACGTTTATGCAGATACGCCTGAATAATGAAGTTATACAGTTGGCCCACGACAACAAGGCTATTATTAAGTGGCAGCATCCGGGGTAAGAATGGAATGGGATCGTTTTCGGCACCGCCCACCCGCAGGCTCCTTCCATGCCGCTCTGCTGTGTGGACTGCCTGGATCTGCACTTGTGGGTAATGGGGTGAGGCTAGGGGTGTTCACAGCATGTGCTTCCCAACCTCCTTTCCAGCATTTCCATGGTTTGTGCCTAGACACTTGCCTTTGGAGAGCTCCAGGGAGGGGGGAAGGTGTCGGTATAATTTGTGGGGGAACCTCCTCAGGGGGGAATCCTGATCTGCTCTTGGAGGAGGCCACCTGGGGCTGAGGAGGCTCCTTTGCCTGGACAGAGCTCCCCCTGGTGGGGAGGGTCTGGTTGCAGCCAATGATTGCAGCATCCTTTCCAAGGCAGAGATTATTTCCTCAATAGTAGGAATTTGGATGGGATGTTTGTCTATTGTAGGCAAAAAACTCAGTTTTGTGTGAGTTCAGTATCCTAGCTTTTCCTAGGAAATGATCATTCATGGTCCTTTGAAGAGCTCTTGACTTGGACACATTGAAAGGAAGCCTTAGGGAAATTTTTGTCCTTCCTGGACTCCTTCCCACCTTGGTAGAGGGGGTCAGTTTATTTCCCAAAGCACAAGCAGTGGGTGCCCTTCACTTAAAAATATTTAGAAGCCCCTGGGTGACTCAGTTGTTTGTGCATCTGACTTCGGCCCAGGTCATGATCTCGCAGTTTGTGAGTTCGAGCCCCGCGTCGGGCTCTGTGCTGACAGCTCAGAGCCTGGAGCCTGCTTCGGATTCTGTGTCTTCCTCTCTCTCTGCCTCTCCCACACTCTCACTCCATCTCTCTCTCTCTCAAAACAAAGAAACATTAAAAAAATTAAAAAAAAAATATTTAGAGAAGTCAGGGGACTTCTTTAAAAAGAAGTCAGAATATCAACAAGCACTCTTTTTTTTTCTTCAACCTTGAGCTTCCCCCTCCCGCCCCCCCGCCCCCACACCCCAGAAACTGGAGAGGAGAGGACTGGGGCTGGGGCTCCTGGGCCAGGGACCCCTCCACGTAGACTTTCCACGGCAAGTTGCCTTCCCTGGAGTCCACTACAGGCTGTAATTCACAGGCCCTTACATTTTTTTCCCAGTGTTGGAAAGCATCCTCATTGGCCTGGGGATGGGATCTCCAAAGTGGACCTGATAATAAAATAAAACCTGTGCCTTGTCACAATCCAACTGATGTAGAGAAGGCACGCTGCACTCCTGGTTTAAGAAAATTAATTGGATTTTTTTTTTTTTAAGTTCCAAGAAGGGCTGGCTCTATTAATAGCTCAAGTAAAGATTTCTTTAAGTTTGACTTCTTAATGTTGATTGGATTCTTTTACTGGGTCCCTCCCCCCTCCAAATTCTGCTGAGCTCCTAATTGAAAATCGTGTAACAAGTTTGATGTCTTAAGTCAAACTGTATTTTAGTGATAAATACTATACCAGTAAAAATACCTGGAAAATGTTTTCATTTCTTCTCTCCTGTATCATTTGTTTGCCATTTGGAGAATTATACAATAACCGACAGAATTAAAAAAAAAAAAAGCAGCACATTTGTCTCTTCCAAGAAACTAAATTTAGTCCAGGGGCTTAGGGCTTAGTAAAAGCAAAAGAATTTGAGGCCTGAGGGTACTTTTTGAGGAAGGTATTGGAAATGTAAAGGCCTTGAATAAAGTGCCTCGGGCCCATGTAGATGTATTTGTGCTCTACTAGAAATATAGCAAACGCTATTAGAAAAGAGCTTGTCTTTTGGTAGTATTTGCATGCCACAAATGCCTTGAGTATATGACACTGTTATTTTATTCCCCATTTAGTAGATCATTTCTCCCATTAAAAAAAATCATGAATTTTAGAGAGAGAGAGAGAGAGAGACCCTGTTAATCTGCTGACACTTGGAGCATGCATCCTGGACTCTGTCCAAGGAATTTGACCCTGGCGTGACCAGAAGTAGCCCACCATCAGATGAGCGTCCGTTGTTTCCTTCATTCCTGCGTGTGCAGGTGCCAGGCTCTGGGCTCTTTGCCCCCCCGCTGTGGTTCCCAAAGCAGGTGGAGGGTAGTGTCGCTTCGTGGTCCAGCAGCGGCTGCTGTACAAGGCTGAGAAATACGAAAGTAGCAGGTTGGAACCTCAGATATTCAAGAAATAGCCTGTTTTTGTAGATATCAACAAGCTATTTTTTTTTTTTTTTTTTTTTTTTTTTTACTCTGAGCTCTCCCCTGCAGCCAAATTCAAGCCCATCAGGCTGGTGGGAGTCTGCCCACACTGGGTTGTACCCACATCCCAGCTTGCTTTCTGGCTAAGAAAGCACTCCCCTTCAGGGCCAGGTGGGAGGCCCTGTCTAGGGACCTATGGATCGGACCATTCTGAGGGACTCTTTTTGAGTCAGTGTGGGGAGCTCTCTCTCTCACTAAACCCTTGTTCACCGAAGTGGCCTCCTGCTTTTGGAAACAAAGACCAGGAATCCCTGTCTCAAATGTTCCTGGAGGCATAGAATGATACCTGCTCAAGTCAGGGAAGACAAAGGGCCAAAACCAAGAGGGAAAGAGAAATTAATGTTCCTGTCATAAGCCTCCCTCAGCCTGTCTAGAGACTACCCTTTTTCAAGGTTGCTCGTGTGTTTGCTTCATTTCAAGGTGTTAATTTCCACTCATCAGAGGTCATTTATAAGCTAAACAGGGACAGAATGAGGCTGCCTTGGCTGATGCCTGAGGCCCAGGGTTTCCACCCGGCCTGGTTCACAGGATAGCTCGTCTGCCTCGTTTGCCTGCGTCCTTTCCCACAGCCTTCCACCGCACATTTCCAAAACCGTCTTCTCCATTGTCAGGTGCATTTGAAGATATGTGTTGCCGTGCCCTTTTTTAGTGTCTAACGTGTCCAGTTCTGTCGCTCCTCCAGAGAGCATCTCAAAGTCCCCATTGCACTTTGTGAAAGAGTGTCTGAATTAGAAAGCAGGGACAGATCCCCCGCTCCTCCGTCCGGGGCAGTGTGTGAAGCCTGCCATGGCTTTTGCACATGCCACCCCAGAGAGCAACATTAGAGACCCACCATCTGTGGGGTACGTGAGTGTGAATGTGCCCACTGCCCGCCGCAGCTGGCCACAGGGCCCCTGGGTGGTCAGCCTTCCCACTCACAGGAGCCTCAGAGACTCGCACTGTTCACTGCAGTCAGGAGACTGAGAGCCCGACCCTCCCCTGGCAGCTCGTGTCACATCATCACGTGTGGTTTCACCTTCTGGCTTTTCTTGTGTGTGTGTGGCCGTCCGTTGGCCGTGCTGGAGGGAACTCCGGTCCTTTCTCCTGGGACCCAGTCTCCCCAGCTGTGAAATGGGGGCAGCGTGGCTACGGTCCCCCTGCCTGTCTCACCCTTGCCCCGCCAGCAGGTCTCAGTTGTTTCGGGTAATTTGGGAATGACTCTGAAAGTAAGACCTCGTGGCTATAAATAATTACACCACAGATACTCCGTGTCTATTACTTATCTTTTAATTATTTTACCAGAAACGCTAGATTAACCAAAAAAATAAATCAGTCTCTGAGTCCTCAGATGTTGAGCTGATTAAGAAAGAACCCCTTTGGGATATGGAAGAACACACACGCATACTCGGGTACCCTGGGGAATTCTGCAGAAGCTCCTGAAATCTGCTGGCTCTGGTATTTTGGTATTTCAGAATAAATGGCCTGATGTGACCTTCTGGGGCAGCAGTGTTTGCATTTGGCAGCAGCTGCTGCCATCACAGGACCTAATGAACGAATGCTCGGAAGCTGAGAGGGGAGAGAGGGGGAGAGGTCTCTGCCGTGTTAGCTGGGGGTCCTCTTTCCTCCTGCTTCTCTTTCACACCATCCCCTCTTCCCTCCACCACATTCTCCCTCCTCTTATTTGTGTCTCCTGGAAAGCTGGTGGGGTCTAGAGCAGAGAGCCCCAGGGCACTCGGCTAGGAGCCCCAGGAAGAAGTCTTAGGATGGGGTGACAGGGGCCTGGGACTTCCCTGTGGCTCCAGCCAAGGTCTGGAGCAGCCTGTGTCCCTGATGCCTTGGATGAAAAAGCAGTTGTTAATGAAGGAGGGAAGTGACTGCCTTGCCCTGGGCCACCCCGGGCCATTCCGCTCGCTCGGATGCCCTGGGAGCAGCGTGAGCCCTTCTCGCAGAAATTGAGGAGCCGTCTGACCCACGGCGTCCCGGACAACGCCGCTTCCAAGTACAACGTCTCTTCTGCATACCATTCCCAGAGACAAGATTAGGCACTTAAAAAAATAATTAAATTCTCCTCATGTCACTTGTCTTCTTAACTGTAAGCACTACAGAGATCTTTCAAGGAAATGCAGGGGAGAGCTGTATGCTCACATGTTCCTGCCATTGGATTTGAATTCCCAGATGAAGGGAACAGCCACCCAGCTGCCTCCTTTCTAATGATCCTGGTTGTTTAAACCCAATTTGCATCTCATTCCAGGCCAGGAGAGAGAGGGAAGTATCTAGAGAACGGGTATGACTGCCCCATCTTGACAAGCTCTCTCCAAAGAGGCTAACTGTCCCTTTTCCTTGTCTCACTATGGTTTAGAAATTAGGATTTTCTTCCCTGTGGTCGGGACTGGAGATTTATGTAGCTTTTCTTGTTCCTCTGAGAACACTTCAGTCATTCATTACCCGCACCACCACCACCCCCCCCCACCTCCCCCCAGCCACAGAGAGACTGGTCCAATCAATATTTATGCGCCCATCACTCGCAGCTGCAACACACAGGAATAATGCACGCCAAATTCCTTGATGGCCATTGAAAAATTAGCTGGCGCCCATATTTCAGGCTCATTGTATTCTAGGATCTCGGGGAGATCAGAGCACGTGGTGCACAGATTAATTAAGCTGCCCAGATAATTGGCTGTTAATAGACGGCCAATTGATGGCTGCCAGATGGGTGCGGAATTGACTAAGGTGCTTATGGCGGGGCTGGGGTCTTCATCGGTGGGGGAACTGGCTCAAAGACTTGATTAATTAAAGGTGAATCAGGAACAGGATGTTAAGTGGGAGCTTCTTTCCTCCACCGCTTCCTGTGATGTTTTACAGTTTACACGGTGTTTGTATTCACAAATGCCTCCTTTGATCTTTCCTGCAACCACGTGAGCTGGAAGTTAGTAACACTCTCACTTTCTGAAGTATGATGAAGCCGAGGTTAGAAGGGGGAGGCGACTCTGGCAGGCACCCCCAACCAGTAAGTTGTCTTGAACTCACTCTTTTGACTCTAAAGCTCATGCTGTTTCTATTATGGTCATGCTCAGCTTCTGCTTAGCATTGAAATCTATTTTATGTAGGTACATGTTATATGTATATTTTCATATGGACAAAAGGTTAGCGCTCTTGCTGAGCAATGACTCCTGACCTCTGATGGAAGGCCGTGTTGCTTTTCTGCATGCGGAAGGGAACTGAGGAGTGAATTAGGGGCACCAGAGAGCCCATCTCGGAAGGACCACTGCAGGTCCAGGAAGACTTTGGGTTTTCTTCCAGGAACGGCCAGGTTTGACTTACCCCCGGGCCCTAGAGAAACATTCCACAGGATGCTACCTTCTGCTGTGGGAAGATGCTGGGCCAGAGTGGCTCCGTCCACGTGTCAGTGAGGACGTCCCTCCTAGGCTGGCGGGGTTGACAGCCGGAAATGAAACTTTGCTGTCATTCACGAGGCTGTTCCTCTCAAAAGTCAACAGGATTGTGCAATTAAGACAGACACCGTTGATTTGAATCCCTTTCCTGATGAATGTGGTGCTTGGACAATCAGAAGCAATTCCCCTCTAAGAGGAAAAATGTCACTTGAAAGAACCTAGTATGTCCTGTTTGAAATGCAAGGCAAATATGTGGTGGATGACTCCAGGGAAGTGCCTCTGTCCCCAAGCAGAGGGCGCCCTGCCTGTGTGGTGCTGTTTAGCTCTGAAGACCCCTTGATGACTGCTCAGTCCTGCCTTGTAGTCAGACTGACTGCCGGCTGCACCCAGTACCGGGCTCAGCTTCTTCACGGCTGCTTGGGAGGATGGGTGTTACTAACGTACTTGCTGTCCGTGTGTACGTTTCAACTTACGAAAGCAGAAAATCAGGAGCTGCTAATGTCTTCTTGGATATTTTGTCTGCAGTTCAGATTAACTACTGAAGGGCTCATGGTGGTGCTTTTGTTATGCGGTCTGAATGACAAAGTCAGTGTCTACTCCAAGATCCCAAGTGGAAACATGGTTTTTTCACTCTTGTCTATTTTCATGGAGCATGGCAACATTAAAGGGAACTATATTTTTAACAAGTGTGCATGGAGTCAGAACAAAAAGAAATGTAAACCTAATAAGTCTGATATTTTCCCTCTCTACTCGGAGGCCCTACTGATTTTCTAATCATATTTGCCCAATTCTGGATCACATAACTCCCTGGAATTCTCCCTGCCTCTCTTAAAACTGGCATTATGGTTTCTGCTCCAGGTTTTAGATGTTCTCTTACAATGGAGCATGTATTTTGGAAAGCTTCTTGGTAGTGTCTACAAAAGCTGAACATATGTATATATCTTTGACCCTGCAGTTTTGCTCCTAGCTAGAAACCCCAGAGAAATATATTTGTATTCCGGTGAATGTCATGTAACCTGAATAGGAGTTGGCACACTTTTTCTGGAAAGAGCCAGACCGTATGTATTTTTTTTTTTTTTTTAGGTTATACAGTTCCTGTTGTAACTACTCAACAGTGTTGTTATAGAGTTTACAATAATGTAAGCAAGTGGAACATGGCTGTGTTCCAATAAAACTTTATTTATGGACACTGAAATTTGCATTTCATGTATTTTTCACATCTCATGAAATAGTCTTCTTTTAGTATTGCGTATTTTCAAATATTTATACATGTAAGCTGCATTCTTAGTTTGCAGGGTGTGCTGAAACAGGTGGGAGGCAGGCCAGATTTGGCTGTGGGATCCTATTTGTATAAAGCACGAAATCAGGCCAAACAAATGTATGGTGTTAGAAGTCAGTTTCATGGGGTTAGTGACAAGAAGGGGACAGGGGTGCTTGGGGAGAACTGGTTCTGTTCAGTTTCTTGATCTGGGTGCTGGTTATTTGGATGTGTTCCCTTTGCGAAAAGTCACTGAACACACACTCTTTTCTGTTTGTGTATTTCACTTCAGTAAAAAGTTCAAAAACAAACAAACAAACAAACAAACAAACAAAAACTTCTGAGTGTGTGGCTTCTGACTCAGATTTCAGCACCTCACTTGGGGTCAGAGTATGTAGTTTTCATTCTTTTTATAGCTATTGATTCCTGTTTCCTGGATGAGACCGTCTCTGGAGAAAGGTCTTGATCTGTCTTTCCAGTTTCCCCAGGCTTATTCCCTTTAATAATAATAATAATAATAATAATAATAATAATAAATAATCAGGGAGACCTTTAACAACTGGTGTGCCAAGGGTACCAGCGAACCAAAGTATGTGCTGCGTGTTAACCCCTTAGTTGCTGGATCACGGGAGGATGAGGAGGATTCTAGGAGAGTGGGTGCTGGGGGAGGGCCGTCAGGACAGTGGGAACCATGCGTAGGACTTTGGCTGGTGTAGCTGTCCCGTGGTGAATCCAGGCTAAAACCTGCTTATGCCTATAGGTAAGCGGTGGAGGTTTAATTCCAGAGAATGGAATTACGTGGCACAAACTATTGGCTTGCCGAAAACCAGCTGTTGGTGGGTGTATCCAGGATGAAAGCAAAGAACTAACAATCTGAGCCCCTAGTAAGTGCCAGGTGCTGTGTGTGTGTAGTCGTCTATTCATAACAACCCTGTACAGTCGGTATTATTCGCTTCACTTTTCAGAGGAGGAATCTCAAGGCTTAGGGAAGTTCAGTGACTTTCCCAAAGTCATGCGGCTCGCAGGTAGAGGAGCTGGATTCCAAGAGGGACCCGTCTAGCCCTTGAGTCTACCTCTTTGCACTTATCACTTGTTCACCCCATGCTTCCTTCTGTCCCCTCACCCTCTCGCACCCCCTGTGCTGTCTTGGAAGTGATGACTTGGATAGATCTTTCTTTACCTTAGCAGCCAGCCTTTATAGCAGCCTTTGCTCTGCTTCCTGGAATTATACACCTCTTGTTTACACCAGAAGCTATTGAATGAAGTAGTTTTATATCAGAAGCTGGCTCTTCTAGGACGAGTCCTTTTATAACAGTAATCAAAGAAAAAACTTTACAACATTTTCAAAGGGAGATATATTGTGGTTTCTGGACCATTTGACATCCTTACGAACACTTTTCTCCGGCAGATGACTGGGAATGTTTCTCGTCCCAGGGTTAAACTTTAAAAAAGGAAGTCCTCAAGGTATCCCATTCTTGCGAGTGTTAAGGTGCTTTAGGTGTGCCTCAAGACAGATTGGAGAGGGGACAGTGAGAACTGACCAACAGATACAAAAATGCGAAGGCTATAGTGGATGGCTACCCACTCCCAACATCATCCCTCCCTCGGAGAGTAGTTCCTTCCCTAGTATAATAGCACCAATTATTTGGTTGTTTGTGCTGAGGAGTTGAAAGCTATCGTGTGCCGGGAAAATACTCAGCATGGAGCAGTAATTATGGATCAGCTGATGATAAAGGATGCATCGGATTGACTACTAATTAGATTATTAGCAGGAAAAACAAATACCTGCTATTAATACAACACATAAGCTGCATTTATGATACTTTCTACTTTTAATGCATATTCCTTTTTATAATGTGCAGTTTCCTTTTTTTCTCTTTCAGGGCCAAGACCTCCAATTTCTCTAATTTTAGTACAACTATGCTTAGTCGTACTAAGCATATTTGTTTATTGAGCTGTAATCTGGTCATTTTCTTGTTTCCTTCTGGTCCCAAAGTGGGGTTGGGAGAGCTGATATGTATTGAGTGCCATATGTCAGGCCCTGAAGTGTGAAGTGTGTCAGGTCTTTTATGGGAAGAAGGCGGGCTATTCTAGAGCAGCATCTGGATCTTTCCCATAGCACTGTGGCACTGTGTCTTTTTAAGGGGTTAGGGATCATGGGGTTTTCTTTGTGAGATCAGTGCTGGACTTAATTGTCAAAGAGATGACCCCGTTGCTTTTTGTGTGGCATTTTAAGATTTGGTCTTTGTTACCCTGGATTCAAGGTAAATGGGATGGACATTTGGGTGTTTCAGGTGCCGGCACTCCCCGCTACTCCCCACCAGGTCAGCCATGTAGGTTGACTGCGTGTCCCCTAGCAGTGTGAGAGTCCTAGCCACCTGGGGTGGCTAGGAGTTCCATGGGTTCTCTTCCATCTGAAAGAGCCCTTGGGAGCTCCCTGGGCTGCCTGGGAGGTTGGCAGGCTGAGAGTTAGTTGGTGCTTGCCAGTATGGTCATGCTGGGTGGTGTTAAGGCTGGCACCCTTCTGGGGCGCCTGGGTGGCTTGGTCAGTTGAGCGTCCGACTTCAGCTCAGGTCATGATCTCATGGTCTGTGAGTTCGAGCCCCGCGTCGGGCTCTGTGCTGACAGCTCAGGGCCTGGAGCCTGTTTCAGATTCTGTGTCTCCCTCTCTCTCTGCTCCTCCCCTGTTCATGCTCTGTCTTTCTCTGTCTCAAAAATAAATAAACGTTAAAAAAAATTTTTTTTAAATTAAAAAAAAAAGGCTGGCACCCTTCTGATTAAACAGTGCCTGAGCCATACAGGTTGTTAAAATGTTCTCTTATAAATATTATCTCTGGATGGCATTGAATAGCCTTATTTTACTAATGAGGAACTTGAGGTTCATGAAGTTCCAATAACTTGCCCAAATCAGTAGAGCTAGTAAGTGGCAGAGCTAAGACAGGTCTGGGTGATTCTGGAGCCCATGCTGGGGCATCATCGGGATGGTTCACAACGGGCAGTGAGCTCCTCGAAGGAGTTTCTCCTTTTGAGTGGCTGGCCAGCATGGGGAAACAGAGCAAGCAAATTCCCCTGCCACTAGGTCAAGTCCATCAATTCATCCCACAAGCCCCTATGGGGCACTGCTCTATGTGAAGCCCTATGTAGGAGATGTCCCAGCTGGGGTCCTGCCCTCATGTCCAGGGCAAATTTGGGGCAGTAACGGAGCATGTAGCTGTGGCTGTCTGCTGGCTCCTGGCCACTTTTTCTTTAAAACTACCTCCCTCCTGGGTTTTACATTTGTTGTGTATTACTGGAAGGATACAGCTGTATCTCTAGGATGGTTTTTTAATGGTGAAAGGTACCGCAAGATGAAGAGGTGTCTTTCCTCTCTTTTGAGTTTTTAAAGTGGAACATGAGGCCAAGGGGATAGAGAGAATCTTAATTCGGGTTCACAGGATAAAGGCTTGAGAAGATTGCTTTTGAATTTACTAGTCATTTTTGCAAGGGTGACTCTTCCCCTGATCATGTCACTCCCCCGTTAGCTCAGAAAGTTCTAGTTGAAGGTCAGTCTCATCCTGAAAAGCTGTTTCACTAAAACAGGAACCTGTTATTCTACTATGCCTCTTATTAGAAGAAAAAGCATTTAGGGAGGTCTTTTAAAGGCATTTTGGTGATTTTTGAAGAAGGGCATCTGTCGGGATCTACTTGTCCCCAAAGTGTGTGCTGTTTGAAAAGCATAGTCCTAGTGGAAGGCAGACAGGAAACTTCAGGATAGAAAATAGGCACTAGAAAATAGGGAACCTTCAGGGTAGAAAATAAGGTGGCTGAGCAAGCCACGTGGGTCGAATTGCCCGGGGTGCCTCTTGTGATTCTATACTTATTTGGGCACCAAGAGCTGGGTCTGCACATGGGCCAAATCCAGTCCCTTCCTCCTGCTGTTTATGTACGGCCTGGGAACTAAGAATGGTTTTGGTTTTGGTTTTTTTTTTTACATTTTTTAATGTTTGGGAAAAAACTCAAAACAAAAATAATATTTTGTGGCACATGAAAACTGTGGGAGATTCACATATCAGTGTCCGTCAATAAAGTTTTACGGGAACAGAGTCACGCTGGCTCCTTTATATGTTCTCTGTGGCGGCCTTCACACTGCCCTGGCAGAGCTGAATGGTGAGGGAGACTGGCTGGGTTACAAAGCTCACATTTTACGGGACCCTTTAGAGAAAAAGTTTGCTAATCCCTGCCCCAGACCTTTGGTTCTCATAGTGTGATTCCTGGGTGGGGGTATTTGTTCACCTGGAAGTTTGTTAGACATGCCAAACCTCAGGTCACACCTACCGATTTCACATCCGTGCTGAAGCAAAACGCCCACATGGTTTCCGTGCAATTAAAGTTTGAGAAATGCCATATTAGGTGTCAACTGACTCTTACAAAAAGCTTATATGGGACAAACTGAGGTCTAGAGTTGCTGCCACGTTTCCCTATTTGTAGTGAATTCAGTTGGATTGGATCATTCCAGTCTAAAGTCCCGTTCACCCAGTTAGACTGGGGGGGTTCTTCTACTTAGAGCTGCAGAAGGATCCAGGAGGCCTCCTCAGTGCTCCCAGGAACATGGGAGGGGCCTTGAATCTTCCAGGCGTTGTGGTCTCAGCTAGAACATCATTGACCAAACCCTCGTCATTGTGCTGACCCCCGGGCTGGGTTCCTTCTGATGCCCTGAGTCCCCACACTCAGGGTCCCGCCTACCTAGGGGCAGCACTGAGGCGTCCCTCTTGGATCTTGCTACACTTTGGGCACCCAGCACTCTTAGGACTCGCTGCCTCCATTGTTTTTCCAAGTTAGAGGAATTCCTTTTTTCCATCACCCTCTGTGCTACTTATTGTTTCAGCAACACGGGCTTTTGCATACCACCTTCCTGGAAGCAAGGGAGCATCAAGTCCTGGTTGTGTGTTGAGATTAGGGGTTGGGGTACGGCTTGGGGTGGGAGTGAGCAGGTAGAATGCAATATGAAGAAATATAATGAATATCTCAATATGTGATCCTACCACACCTGCAGTATATTACGATGGAGTTGATGGGACAACCAGTGTAATCTAGGGCAGTAGCAAATGTAGACTGTCTTCCTGTAGAACAAGGGGTAACTTCTGTAGGAATTTAGAGAAAGGGAGATTGTGTGGGTGGCAGGGGCAAGGGAGGTCTTATGAGGTGCTAGGTCTCCAGCAAGAGTGAGCAGAGGTCAGTGGAAACCAAGAGCAAGCCAGATGTGGAAGAGTTTGAAAATAAAGTCATTTGCTTATTTTTGTTCTAAAACGCAAGTATGTCTGAAAGTAAACAGATCTCCCAGGTTGGGAATATTATACCCTACTCACTGGGGACTTTGTTTAGTACATGTTTTGGGTTTAAGTGTTTTAACTGCTCAGAGTATGCTAATTACTCTTAAGGTAGCAATTCAGTGAAATTTGAATTTGACGTTCCCTTTCTTTTACCCTTTTGGCCTAAATGAGAGTGTATGCTTTTCATTTCTCACCGAGGTTGATTCTGGTTTTTCCTGACCACCTATTTTCATCTTTAATTCATGTGGCTGCTTCCTAGAGAAATGCTCCTCTGGAAAATTCATCTCACCTGTCTACATTCCCCTCGATGAAGCCTTGGCGGGGCTGTGGCCAAAAGTCACCTACAAAAGGCATGAACTGAGGGCGTATGCTTGGGGTCCTGAGTCCTGAAGACCTGAGTCCACATGCATTAGTTGGAGGAATGAAGTGGCAACATCCCAGCTGTTGTGACTGGGAGGATGGATCACAATGAGGTTCTAGAAGCTTCCCTCCTTCTTACATATACCAGGTAGCCCAAGGCTGATGGCCTGTTTGTGTTACCTGCAATGTATGGCTGATCCATGGAGACTCTCTCCAGATTACCCATTTGGGAAGCTAGATTAGGAAAGGACCTAATGCAGCGGACATGCACATAGGCTCATGATGTAGCATGTTAAAAAAAAAAAGTAGGATTCGAAATTGTGTCCATAGTAGGACCTTATTTTGTTTAACAGAAGATGTATATTGAAAAAAAATCTTAGAATGTCAAAATGGGTGATTTGCCCAAATGGGATATTGTCTAGGCTATCTCACTGCTGCTTATTAATTAATTATTTGATTGATTGATTGATTTAGGCCCCCTGCTCCCTAGCTCCTTCCATTCCTCCCTTCCCCAACTTTTACATAAGCAACGTAGCAACCTGTGTATATAAACTTCTGTGTCTTCTCTCTGCACCTGTCATCAGTATAGACACGTAGATAAACATTTACAGATCTGCTGTGGTCCTTGTTAAACAGGAGAGAGAGGTTGATCATGTTGTATATATGTCTTTGTATCTTGTCATCTAATCACATATCCTAGAAATGCTCAGGTCAGCCAGCTTGTTTTTGTTTTTTTTTTTTTTTAATTTTTTTTTAACGTTTATTTATTTTTGAGACAGAGAGAGACACAGCATGAACGGGGGAGGGGCAGAGAGAGAGGGAGGCACAGAATCGGAAGCAGGCTCCAGGCTCTGAGCCATCAGCCCAGAGCCCGACGCGGGGCTCGAACTCACGGACCGTGAGATCGTGACCTGAGCCGAAGTCGGACGCTTAACCGACTGAGCCACCCAGGCGCCCCCAGCCAGCTTGTTTTTAATGACTGCATGATATTCTATGATTTCATTCACCTGTTTCCATTTAGTGGGACTCCACCTTGTCTCTTAACATTTGTTATCAAACCCAGTGCGGCAGTAAATATTGCACACGTATTCTCACACATTGGGGCTTTTGCTTCTATGGGATAGATTTTGAGGAATGAGAATTCTGAATCCAAGGGAGTCTGATTTTTATATGAATGGGTATAGTAATATTGCTTTTAGAAGCAGTGTAAAAATCCACATTTCCACCAGCATAGTATGAGAACTCTTTCCCCAGCATCTCCTTTAGCATAAATGTTGTCATTTTCCTTTTGCCTATCTGAAGGGTAGAAAACGGGATCCTATTGTAATGTTACATTCTTCTGACTTCAGAGAGGTTGGATGTGTTCTTGTACATTACTGCCCTTAAGGATCTGCTCTTCTGTGATGTATCTATTCATATCCTCAGCCTGTTTTTCCAGTGGGCTGTTTATCTTTTTCTTGTCAATTATAAGAGCTCTTTGTATGTTACAGACAGATTTTTATTGGTCGTGGGCATTGCAGATTTTTTTTTCTAATCAATTGTTATACTGTTGATTTTGTTTATGTTTTTTATATATTGCCATATAGTGTTTTTGCTTGTTTTCTCATAGTTAACTGTCTTTTTAATAATAGCTAATGAGTGTTCTGTCTTATTAAAAAGATCTTCCTAACATCTGGGTTGTATATAGAACAGCCTAAATTTCCCCTTCTACATGAGTTACACATTTTTTTAAATCTTAAGTCCATCTGGAATTAATTTTTACGTATAATCTGAGGTAGGGGTTCAACTCTGTTTTCTTTTAAATGGGTAGTCATTTGTGTCAATATCACCAACTAAACCATCATTTCCTCCACTGACTGAAATACTACCTTTGTCTTATATTTGTTTCCCCAGAATACTGAGTTTTAGTTCCTGGAGTTCCATTCTGTTCCCTTGACCTATTTATCTCCTACTGTGCCAATATCATACTTTTACTAGGATTTTCTTAGTAAATCCAGGGGTTACTTGAATAATCCAGCGGATTTCCTAGATATAAAATCATATCACTATCAAAATGAGTTAAATTTATCTCTCCTGTTTGAATATTTCTTGATTATTTCACTATCTTGTTTTGTCACATTCATGGGAACTTTAAGATGAAAAACCATGCTAACTTTTTCTTGATTTTGATGCAAATGGTTGTAATGTTTTGCTAATTTGCTGTCCACTTTTATGAAATATTCTTAAAAACAATTTTTTTAAAAATTTTAGACAGAGTGTGAGTGGGGGAGGGGGCAGAGACACAGAGAGAGAGAAAATCTTAAACAGGCTCCATGCTTAGCATGGAGCCTGATGTGGGACTTGATCCCATGACCCTGGAATCATGACCTGAGCCAAAATCAAGAGTCAGATTCTCAACTGACTGAGCCATCCAGGCGCCCCTGAAATATTATTCATTGTATTTTAGTAGTTTCCTTTTCCTGTTTTACCTCAAGGTTTTTTAATTAGAAATATTTTTGAATTTTTATGTTTTGATTGAATTATGTGTTTCCCTTTTATTGATGCAATTAATTATTTTGATTTCCTTCCTCAAACCATCCTTGCATTCCTGGAATAAACCCTATATAGTAATGGTTTATTTTCATTGTTGCTGCTGGATTTTATTTGTTGGTGTTTATTTGGAATTTTAACATTTGTATTCATGAATTAGATTCATGTATAATTTTTTTGGTACTCTATCAGAGTTTACATTTAAGAGGGGACTGCTTTCATAAAGTGAATTGGGAAGATTTTTTTTAATCCAGTGGTAGGCCTTGACTACCTTGCATACCTATTTTTATTTTTCAATCCAATCTGATAATTTTTGTATTTTAATAGGAATATTCAGCATATCATAATTCATGGAATCATTGATAGATTGAATATTTACTATTTATTTTTATCTTTCTCCTTTATGTTACTTTTATTAGTTTGGCCAATGACCATTTCAACTCCTCTGTCCTTTTTCCATTTGGACATCTTCCTGTGCCATCAACATTGACTGTTACCATTCTTTTCAGGGTATTTAAATACCTATTTCTATGAAAACAAGATATCAGTGAGTTTTCCCTGCCAAGATTTTTTTCCTCATCTATTCATTAACCTGATGAGTTGAGCCTCATGGGGACATTTTTACTTCCTTACACTTGCTTACAGTGAAAGCAGGTGGAATTTCAAAGGCTTTTACTCACTTCACCTTCTACCACCCCTAATTTCCAGGTTTTACTGAGATAATTTAACACTTCTAGAATGAAATGTCAGGGGTTTTTTTGTTTTTGTTTTTGTTTTTGCAGAATGCCTCTTCTTTTTCAAGTACTCTTTTTTGTGACTTACATTACACTTTCCAAACACTTTCCTACTATTTAGATGTAACAAATCATGGGGCTTACACTCATCACTGTGTTCTCTTCATCTCACCCATCTTGAGATTTCTGTTTGAATTCATTCATGTTTTTGATCTGAGCTTTTTTTCCCAGATGGGTTGTGTAGGTTATCTTTTCTGTGAACCCTTGCATATCCACAAATACTCTGCTGATTGGACAGGTTGGGGGGGCTCCTGGGTGGCTCAGTTGGCTAAGCATCCAACTACAGCTCAGGTCATGATCTCACGGTTCATGGGTTCGAGTCCCACATCTGGTTCTGTGCTGACAGCTCAAAGCCTGGAGCCTAGTTCAGATTCTGTGTCTCCTTCTTTCTTTGACTATCCCATGCTCATGCTCTGTCTCTCTCTCTCTATCTCTCTCTCAAAAATAAACATTTAAAAAAATTAAAAAAAAAGATTGGGTGACTTCTGGCTTGGCTACTGGCCATTCTGTGGGTACAGTGTCTTCCTGATCCCAGTTTTGCAGATGCAGGTTTACTTGAAGACAAATTACTTTTCCCATGTAAGTTACCTTTTCTTTCTTATTGGGTACTGGTGAGATTTTCAACTTATCCTTGGAACTTAGGAACATGCCTTGGAGTATGTCCTTTTCCATGACTCCTATGAGGAGCTCAGTTCCAGGTCTTTCTTCAAGGGAAATGCTCCACTTTTATTAATTTAATTCTTGTCTATTCTTTATGTGTTCCTCTTGGATAGGTTGGGGGTGCCTGGGTGGCTCAGTCGGTTAAGCGTCCGACTTCAGCTCAGGTCATGATCACACGGTTTGTGGGTTCGAGCCCTGTGTCGGGCTCTGCACACAGATAGATATGTTCTCCAAATTTCTTTTTGCCTTTGATTTTTAGGTCTTTTGGGTTTTGTTCTTGTTGTGATATATTTTTTTTTCCATTTGGTCTTCCAAACCACTAATTCAGGTCCCTACAGCAGTGATCCCCTTTGTCAATTCATCTGATGAGTTTTTAGTCTGAAAATCATAATTTTTGTTCCAGAAGGTCTTTTTGTATGTGTGTGCTATGAATGAATATCATTAGGAGCTGTTATTATTTTTGATTGTGTTGCCCTTTGGCTCCTCCAGCAGCTCTGTTTCATCAACAGCTTCCCTCTCTAAGTGTCTTGCTTGTTCATCTCTCTGGCTTCTGGCCCCTTCTGTGGGTGGCTTGTTCCCTTTGTTTCCTGGATGAGGCTTAGGACCAGCTGTCTGACCATATCAGGTAAGATCAGCAGAGAGTGGTGATGGTGGTGTAGTCTTGACTTCTGTGCTTTGGAGTGGTTCCACTTGGCTAGTGTCAGTTCCCTGAGGCACCAGGAGGAACCACCTAAATTGCTCTGGCACCAGGTCAGAAAGGACTTGGTGGGTCTGTTCAGCCTCCAGCCCTTCCTCTGAGCCAGGGAAATGGAAGGCCCCCTCAGTGTGCTCGTGCCAGGAATGCTGCCTTCTTCCCAGGGCTCGTTCTCACTCTTGGCCAAGTTGTTTGTGGGGTTTGGGAGCTCTGCTCTTGCTCTGCACCTCTCTGCTCTTGTCCTCCATGCTGTCTTTCAGTCCTGCATCCGCTTCCTCCATCCATCTCTGCAGGACCTGTGGTCGCTCTCACCGACTCCAGACCATACCCCTGTGTTTGTCTCAGGGTCTTCCAGGCTCAAGAGAGCACCCTGCATTTGGGTTGGAGTTGAGAGAGATGACTCCACATGTCCACAAGGGCACGTTCAAGACACCATTGTCCCAAATTGCTTCATCAGTTTCTGATTTTTCAATAGTGAATTTTCAGAAATTTCCAAGTAAATTCTGTTTTAAGATTTAGGTTTCTTTGTAACCTAATTAAGTTCTGGTAGGAAAATGTGGAGGTGGAGTCTTTGCATTACCTTTCATATTCTGCTACCTTCTGGGAGACGGGTTATGCTTCAGTTTTCATTGGGAAATGTTACTGTGATTTTATAGCAGCTGCATATAACACCACTGGATAGGCCTAACTCATCTTTACTTGAAATGGCTTCCTTATGAGGCCATTTGGGACTTCCAGGCTTAATCCATCACAACATAAGAGATCAAGAAAGATATGGTGATGAGATTCTATAACCAGAGAAAGGAGGATTTGGTATAAGATGGGCATCAAAGTGAAGAACCTGGGGATGGCAAGAATGAGAAGATTCAAAGTAACATCAGGGATAAACTCAATGGTGTTGCGGGCCGATGAGCATGGTATCAGACCTTGTTCCATAGGGTGGACAGAATGCCAAGTAGAGCCCGAATTGCTGGGGAATTAGTTGGCCAAGATGTTATCAGATGGCCTTTCAAGTGAGGAGAACTTGAATGGTCATGAACAGATCATGAATATTGGCCATTTTTCTTTGAAGACTATGGCATATTACAAAGATTAGCTCATGAAGAATTCAAGAGACCCTCACCTTTTTCAAAACTTACTAAGCATCTCTTCCATACACAATTGTGTGCCTAGTGCTGTCCCATACATCTCGTTTGCTCTCCATCCAACACTCTAAGTGAGGCAACATTTTCACAGTTTACATGAAGAATGAGGCAGAGACTCATTCAAGGTGCCTTATTCAAGGTCATGCGTCGGTAAATGCCTGTGGCATGCCTTTATGAGCTGATCAGGAGGCCTGACTCAGATGTGACAGTGTTGTTGAAAAGCATAGGTTTTGGTCCAGGATTTGCTCCAACAGTCCTCAGTGTAAGAGAGCAAGGGCCCTGTGCTTGCTCTCCTGAGCCCAGGGGCCAGCTCATTGCTCTTGGGGGGAGCATTTCGGGGCACACTTATGCTGAATGGGCAGGAGTATGACTGTTGGCCTTCTCTAAAGGGCAATTTTTTATGGAGTTTGCAACTGAAATGGGAGCTCAGGTCCTCTGTAGAACAGGAAGGGATGTGTAGAAGGAAAAAGAAGCAAAACAAATAACACTGAGCCTGAAGGAAAGGAGGCATGAGCCCTGTGGTTGAAGGCAACAGCTTTCTATGGGACTTTCCTGCTGGTAACAGTGCTTCTGGTGGCCTATTTAACAAAGGGGAAGATAAATTAACTCTAAGAAAGAAGCAAAATAGATGGAGGAGGAGGAGGAAAGGATTGAGTGGAAACTCACTGTGCCTAGAAAATGTGAGTCAAGTCAGGTGAGGACCTCCATTTGGAGCAAGAGTGTAAGTAGGTCCCTGTTCACCTGTATCATCTTGCTTCATTTTAAGAGGCAAAGGGCACTCACAGTGACACAGCCAGCATTCTCCAGAGGGCTGGGCTCACGGGTGAGCTTTGTGCAGCCTGTGGTATATTGTGATGGTTTACTTTTGGTTTGATGGGTTGTAGTTTGAAGTCCTGGCTGAAAGCCACATGTGGTACTCCCACAAAAGATGTCCCAGACAAATCAGTCTGTTGAACAAGCAGACGGTCCTCCTTGCCCCTGCCTTTGGCTTTCCTGCTGTAGATTCAGTGAACAAATTAAGTTTAGCACATGTTTTGCAAATATCTACCATGTGACCACTGCTGAACTCCACACTGTGGGAATAAAAGTATAAGCTGGCCCTTTGCCCTGGAAATTTGTGGCATATTCAGGGAAGCCAGCCTGGAGTCCTTGTCATGATGTCCTTGCGGCTTGCTAATGTGGAATCACTGGGCCTGCCTGCTGGGTGGCTCAGCTGTGGCATTTCCCCACCCACAATCCAGAAGGTTCCCTGGGGCTTCAGAGCTGAAGCAAGAGGCAGCGTTTTATTCTCTGCCTCACTCTGGTTTGCTGTCTTTGAGGCTCTGGAGTGCCTGCTGTTTTAAATTCTCTGGCTTTGTTGGAAGACCACTGGGATGAGGGATGGTTTGTCTAACTCTTGTCTTATAAACTGGGTACATCCCTTCCAGTCAGTAAGGGATGTGGAGGTCTGGTCCAGGCTCTCACCTTTTCCCTTAACCTACCTGAGTCAAGTTGAGTGTTATTTTTGAAAATCTGCCCAAGAATTTTTTTAACCTTATTTATTTATTTATTTTGAGAGAGAGAGAGCACAAGCAGGGGAGGGGCAGAGAGAGAGAGAGAGAGAGAGAGAGAGAGAGAGAGAGAAAGAAAGAGAGAGAGAATCTCAAGCAGCCTCCACACTGACAGTGCAGAACACAACGTGGGGCTCGAACTCACCAACAGTGACGTCATGACCTGACCTGAAATCAAGAGTTGAATGCTTAACCAACTGAGCCACCCAGGTGCACCAGAATTTTTTTTTTTTTTTAATGAATCTAGAGCCTACTTGAGAGTTGCTATAAGTCTCGCTGATTCAGTTTTTCTCACTCAGAGAAAAAGAACAATCAGCTTGACATTAATTCCCCTGCATTTGAGAACAGATGGTTTTCTGAGCACTTAGAAAAAAAATGGGGTGATTGCCAGGGCTAGCGTGGCTCCCCACCGAACAAAGCACGCTTTCTTTCCTGGGGTAGTCCCAATGGGAGGTCAGCGGAAGGACGTAGCACTATAGGGCCAGCACCCGGCCCAGGCGCTCGCTCTCCCTTCCTCAATCTCGTGCTCTGGGAGACTGTTCTAACTGTCCTGAGCCAGAATATGTCCACGGTTTTCATGGAAGCCAGCACATGCTTGGCATCTCCTGTCACGCTTTGATTTTGCTTGTTAAAGATTGCCTTCTGGGTAAGAAACAGGGTTCTTTCTTTTTGTGACTCTTAAATCCTTGGCCTGTTCCATTTTTGAGATGCCTAGTGTTTGCGAGACATGTCCCTCAGAATCTCTCTGGAGTGGGCCAGCCTTTCACTTGATGAGCCAGTGAGTGGAGTGCCTAGACACAGAGCCAGGAAGAACTGGTGTGCTTTCTGCACTGATGGGGAATACAGGGATTCAGGAGGTAAGAAGGGAGGAAAGAAGGATCTCGTCTGGCTATTCAGAGACCTGGAATATTGTTTCAAAGAAAGGCAATCCAGAAATTAAACCTTTTTTTTTTTTTTTGACAGATGGGACTCAAAGACAAGGAAAGAATGGATTTGTTTTTAACGATTTCAAGTAGAATTGAGGCTGTTCCTGCAATTGTTGGAAATAAAATTGGTTAGAAAATGATGTCAGCAGAGAGTGGGGACTGTGAACCAGGAAAATAAATGAGCTCTGAAATCACCTTCTATTTTATAAATATTGTTTCTGGAGCTGAGAAAATTGAGACAGATTATTCCTTTTTCTCTCTCCCAAGCCATGGGTGGAAGAAGCCCTGAGTATCCCATTTGGACCTTGTGAGGAGCATCTCATCTTGTCCTGGTGCGCTAAGTAGCTTTGTCTGCATTTAGACACACTCCATTTCCCTTTCAAGGACCACTATCAGCAGTAGCCAATTACAAACACACCTCATAACACATTATTGAGACACACTGCACGCAGATAAGCTGGAGAGATGTTTAATGATTGTACTGCATCGCGTCCATTACAATCTGTCCGCACTGCCGTAGGACAGAGGGGCCACTTCCTGTGTGTGAGTGTCTCTGTGTATGTGTGTTTACGAGCATTTCATTTTCATTGAGTCCTAATTAGACATAATTTGAGCCAAACCAGTTTATACTTTCAAGGAAGGAAAAAGGGCATCATTTCACATTGTGACAGGCTCCTTTGAAGCCTCAGATTCCTTGTCTTTGGTTTTCTAAACCCATCAGTGCTATTAGCAGCCTGGATTCTTCTGCGAACAAGGAATGATTCATTTTCCGACTCAATGGGTGGTTTCTTTCTGTTATCTATTTCTCGTGGAGAGGCAAAAGGTGGGCAATTTAGAGAAATGTTACTTAGGCATTCACTTTCTCCACTTTTTCCTCTGCTGGTTTAGTTTTGCAGTTAGAGTTTGCTGGATTTTATTTTCTCTGCCATTTACCATTGCTGCTGGTTTGGAAGTAATCACCGCGTTTTGCCACAGTAACAGCTGCATTCCAGGCCTGGGCGGAGTGGAGGCTGATTTACAAAGCACAAGGCCTTCCCTTATGGTGTTGGGGGTCTGGGATCTGGGAGGGAGAGCACAGCCAGGCTCAGGGGACAGACCAGAGCCTTCATTTGTTGAGGCGGGAGCCTTTGAGTTTATCAGACCTGCTTGCTCCCTAGGTCTGAGGATGCTGACCCTGGAGAGAGGAAGTTCCTTTCAAGAGTACTTAGCTGGTTAGTGGCAGAGCTTATCTGGAACCTGGCCTCTTGGCCCCTAATCCAAATTCCTTGCATTCTATCTGTTCCAAACTGGCTTCTTTTGTGTGGCAAAATACAAACTCAGTAGGGAGCTGGGAGCTGCCAGCAGGGATGCTGGGTGCCTGCTGGACCCTCCAGCTGTGAAAACCATCCCAGAACTTGCAAATGATTAACACTTGTATAGCGCTTGTTCCCCAGGGAAACCCTTTCCATTCCAAAGAGCCTTCTGAAGGAGGGCATGTGATTTCAAAGGATTATGTTATCAAAAGATTGTTCTTACCCTCATTCGTTTGGAAAACCTGAACGTCCAATGTTCCTACCAGTGTTGCCTTGCCTGAGTTTTGTTCTTACAGCTCTGGGCTTTCTTTGACCACCTAGGAGAGGGAGGAGAGAACAAACTTTTGTGTTTGCCTTTAAGTCAGCCTGAAATGTTTTCAGCCAGATGGAAAACTAGGTTGGGCCTTCTAGAGCCCGTTGGTATAGTTGAGAGGGTGACGTGTCCAGCCTCCCAAAGTTGGAAAAATTTACTGTTCACACTTCATTCATATGTTCCTTAGTCCTTGGCAAGCGAATTGCTTTTGAAGAATTTACGTTCCCATCTGCCACTTCTATTAGTAAGGGTGATATTTGTGACTGATGTGGTGATGGTGGAGTCCTGAGGCCTTGGTGATTTAATGTTGCCCATCTGCAGCTTGAAACTTTGGGGTTCACATGGGGTCAGAGGCAGGAGTCTGGGTTTGGTATTTCCTGAAACACCGCCTGGCTGAGAGAGCCTGTGTTTGCTCACAGCCAGACGGATGGTGCCAAGTAGTGGCACATTCCTACTGTTACTTTTGCAGCCAGCAAGAGAAATGAGACAGGGCAGCCAACAAATTGGTATTTTGAAGAATCTGCTCTGTCTTTAGGTGTGAGTGTGGGTGTTGTTGTGGAGGCGGTGAGAGTCTGAGGCGTGGGGTACGATTCTATCCTAAAGAACCAGCTGTTCCCTGGTTAATGGTTATGGAAGACCAGATGCTAAAGGAGAAATAGGAGGAGAGGTAAAATGATCAGCACCATGGAAAGCACCATGTTTAGGGAAGCCGTCCTAGCAGCAGGGAGACTTGCCTCCTGTTTGTACCTTCCATACTCTGTTGATAATCTTCAGAGGAGCTGGGAGAAGGGCAGCTGTTTCTTCTGGCACTTCTGCTAATGGGAGACTGAAGCTTAAGGGGCGATTGGTTTGAAATGTTGTGGCCAGCTAGCAGAACAGGCAAACAGGATTTGCAGCATGATATAGTTTGTGCAAGACAACCTCTCTTGCTTTCTGCTCTTGGATATTATACAAGAGCAACAAGGAGAACATTTTTTTTTTAATCTCAAAATGTCATTTTCAGTGGAATTAGAGAATAATCTGTGGAATCTGAAGTATGTGCTGCAAGGGCTGGCTGCCGGAGCAGCTGGGTTTGGGAGAGACCACTGAAGGAGTGTGTGTGTGTGTGTGTGTGTGTGTGTGTGTGTGTGTGTGTGTGTGAAGAAGCTTAGAAGAGTGGCAAGAGGGCCTCTGGGCAGCAGGTGGCTGAGAGTGCCAGCAAAGTGCGTGACCTGGAGGTGTAGGGGCATCCTAATGAACCCCAGCCATGTCCCTTATTTGCAAATACTGGGCAAGGATTGGCATGAGCAGAACTGAAGAAAGGTACCTCCCAAGTCTCTTTTGCTTCAAAGAAGCAGAGGAGGTGGGTTAATACAAAGAATCCTCCAGGGAGGGATATTTGTAGGAAGTAATATCTGTGGTAGTAGAAAAAAAGTCATTCCTTCCTCCCTTCTTTCCTTCCTTCCATTACATGTTTCTTGAGGTATAACATACATACAGTAAGGTATACAAATATTTTTTAGGTTGCCAAGATTTGTATACATGTGCCTTTGTGTAACCACCACCCAGATCGAGATCTGGAGTGTTTTAGGCACCCCAGAAGTCTCCCTGTGCCTCCTCCCAGTCCTTACCCTCCCACAAAGAGAACTTTCTTTTAACAACGAAAAGCTGTCCTGGTCCTTCCTCCTATCCTACAGGAATTTCCTGCAAAAAACTGGTTCAAGAAAGTCCACCTAGCACAATGATAAGTAACAAAAGAGAAATGGAGAGTGCTGGCAAAATAGAAGCAAAGATATTATAGCAAAAAGTGTCAGCAGTAGTCACAAAAATTAAGGAACCCCCAAATTGGGAACATTCCTGGGAAAATATTCTCAGGGAGCAGATGAAAATTGCAATCAAGTTATTTCACAATGAATTTAAAGAACTCAATGAAGCAGTCATTTCTATGAAGAAAAACTACAAAGCAGAGACAAGAATTCTGGAAGGGATGACAGGATGGTAAGAGGTAGGGAAATGTGAGCTGTCAGTACTCAAGGAGGAAAGAGGAGAAAAAAGGCACACGTATCTCAGAAATGGAGATAAAGTTGGAAGGATCTCAAGGGAAAATAGACACCGGAAAATACAGTGTGGAACACAGACAATAGAAATAAGAAAGGTGAATAAATGCAATGGAAATAAGGGAAGCATTCATAAAGATTAGAAAGAAAATGGTAGATATAGAAGACAAGAAATGGAAATTTAGCATAAGTGTAAATTTAGTCCCTGAAGGAAAACACAAAATAATTGAATAGAACAAATATTTATAAATTAGGAAAACTTTCAGGATATAAAAGAAGACTTAAATCTAAATGTTACTAAGGGAAGTTAACACCAAGGTATAGCCTTGCAAAGTTTTATACATTAAAGATAGGGAATAATTCCCTTCCTTCCTTCCTTCCTTCCTTCCTTCCTTCCTTCCTTCCCCCTTCCTCCCCTCCCCTCCCCTCTCCGCCCCTCCTCTCCCCTCCCCTTCCCTTCCCTTCCCCTCCCCTCCCTTCCCCTTCCCTTCTCCTCCCTTTCCGTCTCTTCCCTTCCCTTTCCAGCAGGGCAGAGGGTGAATGTGGAGGGGGCACACATAGAAAGTGGCTAGAATGACCTGGAGACTAGTTACAGGGGACAAATAGGTTAATTTATTGAGCAAGTAAATAAATATAGAGAGGGTAGTAGGACCCATGTTTTTCACTGTTTGAGAAGAGATTTATAAACATGTAAAGAAGGAAGGCTAGAAAGAACCTGAGATGCTGGACTGGAATTTGAAGCGTCAATATGTGTGAATATACTTACATACACTTCCTAACTCATTCCAGTGAGATGGCCCAGAAGCAGTGGGACCACAGTAGTCCTGAGTGCCCACTGAGGTTTATAAATACTGTCCTCCACTAAAAATTACCGGGGCTCCTCAGAGAGATGGCTGACTTAAGGGGTGGGGCAGAGAGAGTAAGAAATGAACCTGAAATGTTCTGTTTTACCAGAAAGTCAGGAAAAGATAAGAAAATGTCAAGGACACAGAAGTCAGCTTGAAGTTTCCATGGGCCAAAATGAGGACAATAAGAGCATGAATATCGGATTACAATCTATTGACTAAAATAGGAATCCATGAGTTCATACTGTTACAAATGAATGAATGAATGAGTATATAAATAGATAAGTTAGTAAATAAATAAGTGGGGAGAAGTCTCTTCCTTACAGTAGAGTGTCAATGATAAATGTAGACAGAATGGTGGAAATAGATATTTACCACTTGGCATCTATCATAACGGTAGTTGAAACAGGCAGGAGTTGTCCAAGGATGCTAAGTTATGGGGGTGGAGGTTTCTTATGAGCAGCAGTATATTGGTACACTATTGGAATAGCCTCCCACAAAACTGTAATCAACTACAATGGAAAGATGGTGAATTGTTGGTGGTGAAACCTGGCAGGCACCACTTTGACCAGATGATCAAACTTAACATCATTTGGTGGTAGGATGGTTTGACATAGGGTGCCCTGGATGTGATGCACTAACACAGCATCGTTTCTGTTGTATTTCTGCCCAGCATGCATGGCTTGTTTCTGGTCATGAGGAAATGTAGGAGGGGCCCAGACCCTACAGAATGAAGGCCTATAACTTGTTTGAGACCTTTAAGGACTTGAGACACAGAGAAAGACTGAAGAGCCATTCCAGACTGGAGCAGACTGATGAGACATTACAGCTAAATGGAATGTGTGTTAGTGGATAAGATCCCAGACCAGGAAGAGAAAGGAGGCATTGTTATAGCAGTTGGGGAAATTTGAGTGGGTCTGTGTGTGGGACTGTGCTAGACCAGTGTTTATGTTTTGACTTGGAGAGCTGTATAGTGGTCATATAGGAGAAGGGTCCTTGTCTTTGGGAGGCATACACTGGAGTGTTTAGAGATGATAGACATCATGCCAAAAGAAAAGTCCTTGTTTCCAAAAATGGGTAAAATACAGTTAAATGTCATCATCTCAAGACTTGGCATAGAGGGGGTGTAAACATTTGTATTGTTCTTGCAACTTTTTTTTTAGATCCGAATTGCTTCAAAAATTAACAA
This sequence comes from Prionailurus viverrinus, assembly GCF_022837055.1. NCBI lineage: Eukaryota > Metazoa > Chordata > Mammalia > Carnivora > Felidae > Prionailurus > Prionailurus viverrinus. The sequence continues at coordinate 115,921,370 of NC_062563.1, forward strand.
AAAGATCATGAAAAAGAATAATAAATGAAAAGATGGGGTGCCTGGGTGGTTCAGTCAGTTGAGTGACTCTTGATTTTGGCTCAGGTCATGACCCCAGTGTCATGGGATCGAGCCCCACATAAGGCTCCACGCTGAGCATGGGACCTGCCCTGCTTGAAATTCTATCTCTCTTTCCCTCTGTTCCCTTCCCTGATTGCGTGCTCTCTCTCTCTCTCTAAAATAAAATTAAAAAAAAAAAAAGAATAGTAAGTAAAAAGAAAGAATTTGTTGGGAATAGAGGCAAAGAAATCAAGTTACTTAGGGGGACAAAAATATCAGGCTGGTCCCAGTTTCCTCTGCAGCAACATTTAATACCCTAAAGACAGTGAAACATCTGAAAGATAAGCCAGGAAAGAAAGTGTGAGCCAAAATTTATATCCATCCTTGCTGTCTTTTAAGTATAAAGAGTTTTGAGCATGCGATAACTCAGGGAATATTGTTCCCATGAGCCCCTACTGAGCAAACTAGTAGAAGATGAACTTCAGCCAGCGAAGAGAAGACTGAGGGTGAATGCTGAGTATTTCCAACTGTCAATCTACACTAAAACTAAGACTAAAATAAATAGAAGCGTTAGAGCGACAGAGGAGAATGTAAATGTTCTGATGATGACAAAATGACACAACTAACAAATATGGGAGGTGGGGGGAGAGTAAATTCCCTGAATGCCTCATTCTATAATAACAGGGACTCAAAGGATATAATTTAGAGCTGACAAAAGAAGTAATATAAGCATAATTATATTTAACAATAAATGGCAAACATTAGGAAAGATAATATTATTGACCAAAATCAGGTGGTAGAAAAGAGACACAGCATAACCAGAGTAAATGGTGCCCAGGGGCTTGCTTATGTAACGTGTTCATCGTCTCCCTCCCTGCGTGCAGCTGCCACTGTGTTAACATTTCCATGCACTTTCAAAATTGGCATCCAGGGATGTGTGTGTGTGTCTCTCTCCCCACCCCAACCATGCCTTTTCTTTGCCTCTATAGAAAGAAGTGAGGGGGAAGAAGTGAAAATCTACCAATTTTATCTTTGCTTCCAGTACAGGATTAATAAATCATGTCTAAAGACATAGGTTAAGATTATTATATAATGTTGTAGTTATGAATGCAACCACCAGAATAAAAACATGAACCCTCCCAAAACAGTCACACAGGAGAAACAATCATAGAAGGACTAAAAATAATGCCAAGAAACCAGAAACATAAGATAAAATGAGAACTAGGAGCAAACCTGTTTGTCGTGGTGCTAAATATAAATGAGTTTAACTCACCTTTTAAAAAGGGTTTCAGATTGGATCACAAATCAACAACCCAATCAGGTGTTGTTTATGGAGATGCCCCTCAAGTAAAATGATGCAGGGAGGTTGGAAATACAGGAAGGATAAGTGAAGGAAAGTGAGGAAAATACAGAAATAGAAAGTAGTAATTAGGAGCTTGCCTCAAACAAAGGAGAATTCAGGTTAAAATGCATTAAATGACATAAAGGAACTTCATAATGCTAACGTGTACATTTCACAATGAAAAAAAAAAAAAGCAGCAACATTGAAAGAACAAATTTCAGGAGATGCATGGAAGAAATAGACCAAAGCACACTTGTAACAGATCGCTTTCATTTACATGTTTCAATCTCCAGATAACTAGACAAAGAATAAAAATCAATATTGAAGACCTAATTAACATAATAAAGAAGATCCATTTGATAAATAGCAAATCCTGTGCACTAAATGAAGAGAATGCATCTTTCAAGGGCCCATGATACACTCACAAATATTGACCATCTATTAGGGGACAAAGAAAACTTCAGTAAATCCCAGCAGGCAGAAAAAAAAAAAATACAAGCAGTGTTCTTTGATACAATTAAGCTAGAAATTAATACTAAATCAGAAAAGCAAAATACCATTATGCTGAATGTAAAATCAAATCAAAACAAAACAATACAAACCAAAACACTTAATGCATAGCTTAAAGAGGAAAATAAGTGAAATTGCAGATTTTCTGGAAAACAATGATTAACGAAAACACTGTCAGAACAGATGTGCTATGGCTAAAGCAGTACTCAGAGGAAAAATGGTGGTCTTAAATATTTACACAAAAGAATGATAATATGAATTAATCATCTAAGTTGAGGAGCTATAGTGGAATAAAACAGATTATAGCAGAGGGAAAGCAGAAGAAAGAAATAGATAAAAGTAAGAATTAATGAGTTAGAAAACAAAGGCAGTTGAAATAAATTTCAAAGCTGGTTTTGGGGAAAAATAACAATGAAATAGATAAACAACCAGTTAATCTAATCAGGAGAATGTGGGAACAAATGCAGATACATAAAATAAATGATATGTGGGAAATGACATAAATAGGAAATTAAAGGAATCGTAAGAGACTACTTGACTCAGCTCTATGCAAATACATTTGAAAGCTAAACGAATTAGATTATTTTCCAAGAAAATATATTTTACTCAACTGACCCCAGTAAAAAATCCAAAATTTCCAAAGTGGAAATTAAAAAATAAAAAACAAAAAAAAAAACCCCAAACTTTCAAACAGGTATACCCTGCCCCAGAGAAGAAATCCCCGTTCTAGATGGTTTTACAGGGAAAGTTCTAGCAAGGAACAGACAATTCCAATATGTTTCAGAGCATAAGCAAAGATAAAGAAACAGTTACCAAAGTCTGACAAAAAAGGCACAAATAGAAAACCAAAGACTAATCATTACCATTATGAATATCAATTCAAAATTCAAAAAAAATTTAGCAAGACAACTTTAGCAATACATTTGAATACATATGTCATAATCAAGAGGGTTTTATTCCTAGACTGCAGGTATGGTTCTGCAGCAGTGAACATTAGAAAAAATGATAATGGCTGTCTTCATAGATTCTGAGAAGGACTTTGAGAAAGTTAAAGTATCATGTTTTAGTAAAAAAAAAAAATACACATAAGAAAACAGGGCAGCTGGGTACTTTCTTAACATGCTAAATATACATCCACCTCAGACTAAAAGCCAGCATCAGGCTTAATGGGGAAACAGCAAAAGAATTCTCATTGAAGTAAAGAACAGGAATCTGCACTGTTAGTACCAGGATTTGTCTTGCACTGGTGATGCTTACCAATACAGTAGACAAGAGAAATCAGTTCAGAGAGAGAAGTGCAGAGGAGGTGAGGGCCACTACATGTGCAGGTATTGAGGCTGCATGGCTGGAGGTCATAAGAGAAATCACTGGAAAACTATTTCAGATAATAAAAGAATCCCCAAAAACAACAATGTGCAAAAATTAGTACACAGAAATGAATACCTTTTGTATATACAGACATAAAAACATAACAGTTATTATAACATATTATTATAACATAAAAAAATATAAAACAATGATGAATTTGGCAAAAAAAGATATGTAGAACATGTAAGTAGGACATGTAAGAATATTTAAAAGCATTATGGAAGGATAGGAGCTGTGAGCAAATGGAGTGATATATCATGTTCATGGATAGAAAAACAATGGATGGATGTCATTCTCTTTAATTTGTAAATTTAATGCAATCTATTTTTTTTTCTTTTTTAAAAATGCATATTTACTTATTTTGAGAGAGAGAGCAAGTACACAAGCAGGGAAGCAGCAGAGAGAGAGGGAGAGAGAGAATTCCAAGCAGGCTTTGTGCCGTCAGCGGAGAACCTGACATAGAGCTCGAACTCACTAACCGTGAGATGGTGCCCTAAGCTGAAACCAAGAGTCAGATGTTTAACTGACTCAGTTACAGGCGCCCCCGTAAATTGAATGCAATCTAAATAAAAGTACCAGGTATGTTTATTTTAAATTTCACATAAAAAATTAAATAAGTATAAGTCAGTCAGAGAAAGACCGATACCATATGATTTCACTCATATGTGGAATTTGAGAAACTTAACAGAAGACCATGGGGGAAGGGAAGGGGATAAAAATACTTATTGAGAGGGAGGGAGGCAAACCGTAAGAGACTTTTAAATACAGAGAACAAAGTGGAGGTTGATGCGGGGGGAGGGAGGGGTTGCGGGGGAGAGGGGAAAATGGATAATGGGCACTGAGGAGGGGACCTGTTGGGATGAGCACTGGGTGTTGTGTGTAAGCGATGAATCATGGGAATCTACCCCCAAAACCGAGAGCATGCTGTATACACTGTATGTCAGCCAACTTGACAATAAATTATACTAAGAAAAAAAAAAAAAGAACAGTCAAAAAAATTCTGAAAAAGAAAAACGATATGGGAAGACTGGTCCTACTAGATACTGGAACTTATTATAGTGCCTTATTTATTGAAAAAGAGTTATAGGCACATACACAAATAGTTAACAGCAACAAAATATATAAATAGATCCAAATGCATATGATCATTTAGTATTCTATAAAGATGGCATTTCAAATCACTGGAGGGAAAGTTTAAATATGTACTATTGGGATAACTGGTTGCTCTATGGGGTAGAAACAAAATTGGATCCATACCTCACACTGTATATACACTAGGATAAAATTCAAAATGAAAATAAGATCTAAATGTAAAAACAAAACTATAAAAGTACCAGAAGGTAGCACAGAGGAGGCTTTTCTAACCAAATGTAAATCCAGAATCCATAAAAGAAAAATCTGGTATTATATGACTCGATAAGAATTGAAAGAAAAAAATAACAAAATCACCCTGACTAGGAAGAAAAAAATTTTTATAAACTGAGAAGAAAAATGACAAAGGACTAATTGTCTTAGTAGATAAAGAGCTCCGAAGAGTCATTTCAGTCATTTCAGCTTCAAAGCATTTCAGCCTGATAAAAAAAATAGGCAAAGGATATAACCAGACAATTCATAGAAAAAGAAATATGAATGTTCATGTCCTAAGTATGTTAAGAGATATGCTCAGTCTTACCTCATAACAGTCGAATTAAAACTGAATGCAAATACCGTATTTTATCTATCAGATTGCCAAATGAAAAAAAAAGCTAAGATATAGAACAATGTGTATATGTTACTAAAAGATGATGGAGCGGGAGTGGGGCAGAATTAGAATGTATTTAATTTTGCATCCATATGCATAAGGAGTTCTGGAAGGCTATACAGCAAAATAACAATGGTTTGCCTTTAGGGGTGGTGATGGACTAGGGTTGAAGGGAGACTTTTCATTGTATACCTTTTTTAAAAAAACAAACAAACATGTAAATGCATTTTAAAAAGGGGATTATTACAGTGACAGGATTCTGACATATTTACTGATATATTTATGTCACAAGATGATGCATGCCCCCTTGTCCACCACCTACAGAAAAGGGTACAAATGCCAAATGTAATTTGTTCAAATCCTTTCCTCCCTTAATGAGCCATGAAGGATAGAGGCAGAGCTCCTCAGAGTCCACTACGAGTTTTTTAGGTAAAATCAGCATCATCTCGAATCACTAACTTTTATTAGGCACTGGAGCGTTTGTTTGCAGAATGCAGTGCCTTTGCTGAGTGTGCAGTTTCCATCTCCCTTGACGATTTGGTATGGATCTGGATCGAGTGTTAGATGCTTGTTTTGCAGCTTTTTAATAGAGATGTAGAATGGTGATTGATACCAGCTTGAGATTACTCAGTTGGCTATTATGATGTAAGTCTGAGCAGCTCCTACATACGGAGCATAGGACATAACATGGTGGAAGTGAATGGATCATAGAGACTGACTCGTGAAACTCCCCCATTTCACTGGTGAGGAAACACTCCAGCCCAGGTAGAAGGTACTTGGCTGGTCAGTGGTGAGCTGGAGCTAGAACCTGAGGCTGTCCCCTGGGACCTGCCAGCTCTGGGTTCTTCACATCTGCCTGTTTCCCATGATCACAGAGGTCTTGGCTCGGTCAATGCACTGTTACTGTGTGCACAGCACAATATTGGAGAGTCTCATAGTAGGGGGGTGAGTGCCACTTGTGTTAGTATGCTTGGATGTGACCAACAGGAAACCTGACCCGTATGGGCTTACACAAAGGAGGAATTAGCTGACAAAGCTGAAAGTTCCAGTAAACATCCTTGGTTTCTCTCTGTAACAAAAACCCTATTTTATTTTCTCATAGCCCATAACACTCTTCAAAGGTGTCTCCTTGGATTTATTTATTTGGTAGCTCCATGACAGCAGGATCTCTTCTGGCTTGTCTACTCTTGTATTTCCCATGCCTAGAGCACATTTTAGCTGTTCAGTAAATACTTGTGGGAGGTAATTCTCTGCCCTTGGGATGGAAGGTGGAACAGGGAGTATGCACAAGGTCTGAGTCTCCCAAAAGACACTGATGTGGCAATGGACGCTAGGGGCCATAAAAACTGGAGTCCACTGCACCTCAGAGACCTTCAGTCTTTAGCTTTCTTCTCTTGTTTCCTAGAAGATATCTTCACTGTTCATGTATTCCTTTCCACTGGATTGACTCAGGAAGGCAGGGAGAAGCTTCCGTAACTATGATTAGTTATCCTGTCTCACATGACCAGAAGGGCCCTGAGACCACCCAGACTTGTATAGAGCACAGGAAACTTTCCCCTAATCCTTCCCCAGCTAGAGGATCATGACTGCTTCTTCTTGGTTTAGAATGAGGATAATGCTGATTATGTGTGGTCTCATAGTAAGAAAGGAGGAATACGGTTTTAGGAAGATGCTTTCAATGGGACACAGACAGACATAGGACAGGAATCCAATGTGGGAGATCCAGAATCCTGAATTATCTTCAGAGACCAGGGTCTACCATTGCCACACCTCTCCACTTAGGTCAAGTTGTGCCTTGGCCAATGGTGGTGGTGGTTACCATCTTCCCTGTGTGTACATTTGGATGGTTTTCAGACAGGTTTTCATGCAGGGCATGTGTTATTTGCAGACTCTAATTTGAAAGCACAGTTGTCTTTGGTTAGTTGTGTGATGATCTTGGGCGAATCATTTAATTTCTTACTCTCAGATTATGAGGTAATAGCACCGTCTTCCCTGTGTATCTCCCAGGATTGATGCGAGCATTACGAGACAAAGCATAGACAGAAGCCTACCTTTTCATGACCTTGTTTTAGTTCCATAAAGTTGTAGATCTTAAAGATCTTCTTAGACTTAGAAGGAACCAAAGTGACAAGAGGTTTGGTCAGGGTCCTATGCTTAGCTACTGAGAGAAAACTTTCCCAGCCTCTCTGGGACAGGTACTGTGGTAAGGAAACTAATGCCCCCTCTCCTCGACCTTCCCTCCCTCCCCTCCCAAAGATGTCCTCTCCTAATTCCCAGAAACTGAATATGTGCCCTTACATGACAAAGGGGAGTCAAGTTTCTAATCAGTTGACCTTAAAATAAGGAGAGGAGCCTGGATTACCCAGGTGAGTCCAGTGTAATCACAAGTGGAGGAAGGAGGCATAAAAGGGGCTCAGAGTGATTCAGGGTGAGGACTCCACCCTCCGCTGCTGGTTGGAAGGTGGAGAGGGAGGGAAGAAGCCAAGGAATACAAGCAGCTTCTAGAAGCTGGGCAAGGGAAGGAGACCGACTCTTCCCTAGAGCCTCCAGGGGGAACATGCCCTTGCTGACAGCTTGATATTTAGCTTTACCTAGACTTGCATTAGACTTTTAACCTACAGAACTGTAGGTAAATAAACCTGCATTGTTCCATGTTACTAAGTTTGTGGTAATTTGTCCAGCAGCCCTGAGTACAGGCACCATTTCCCCTATTTTACAAATGAGAAAACGAGACAGAGAAAGGTAGAGACTTTTTCTAAGTCATAAATCTCAGCTACTTTGGGAACTTTTTCTAGAGAAAGGAGTTGGTGTGTCGAGTGTATTCAATAACTGCTATGGGAGATAGTCTGGAGGAGATTAGGATATTAAATAGATGGTCTTGGAAAGACACCTTCCCCTCCTTCTAGCTAGCCTGCTTTCTACCCATAGAGGGTTAAGAGTTTTAAAATTGATTATTTTTCAGTGACCTAGTATAATCATTATTGTCCTGATAAGTAGGCATGTTGACTTTTTTTTTTTACCCCCACCCCCCCCCCCCCAGACCCCCCAGGACCAAAGAACATTTTAGTGGGAGAGTAAAAAGTATAAAGTCAGGGCAGAAACCTTTTTTTTTTTTTTTGCATAAATGGAAGTGGACACTTTGTTGTCTTTCCTTTCTAAGGATGATTTCCCCTGTGCCCAATTAGCTCTAGGTAGGAAGGGAGTAGCTTAATGCAGAACCCACGCTGTGTCAAATACTCAGCTTGCAATTGTTCTGTTGTGGGGCTGATACGTATTTGTTAGTGTATCTGGACCAAGGTTGCAATTCATAGACATTGAATGCTGGGTGGGGCCCTAGTGGTCACTCTTCCTGGTTGTATCTGTGTTGATGACATTAAGCTATTAAGGGGACAAATGTCTACCAAGATTAAGTCACCTCTGTGTTGTCTCAACTATTTATGCTGCTTTAAGTCAGCACGTAATTTGTACTCTTAGTGACTCAGCTAGAATATACTCATTGATTCCACTGAGACTTGCCATTTGCCTGGTGGCTCTTTTTTTATCAGCTCTTGGTCTCTTCCTCATTTTAATCTTGCTATTCCTTGGCTCTGACCTTGTACCTGGTCCAATCCACTCACCGGAAAGACAAACCACTAAGGCTAGAAAGGATAAATAGCCTGCATGGGGCCGAATATCACTGGGCAGCAAGGGGGCCAGAGCCTACCTTCTCCCAGTCCCGCCCTTGCCCCCACCCAGCACATCCCCTACCGCAAGTCTGTGTAGGAACATCATTGCTGGACCAGTCTCAAAACCAGCCACGTGTTCTTTGGGAAAATTACTTAATCATGAATTTATTTTTTTAAATCATGAATTTCTATTCTCTGTATGCTCAATAGAGCAGAGAAGAAGCTGAGACACCTGGAGAATGGTGAAGTCTGGCATGTGGAATAAAATGGATCAAGGGAGACCCAAGGCCATCCTATTTGCCAGAGTAGAGAGGGTGATTGAGGGCACCTGGCCACAAGTTGCCCATGTGCATATGTTCTATGGCTCTCTGATCACACAATTAGCTTTGGCCTACAAATGGGGCCAGGTCAAAGCCCACAGCCGGGTAGATCTTATTGTTCCAAAAACAGATGTGAATTACCTGCATTCAGTGGGTTTCTAGACAATCAGCGTGCTTGAGAGGGGTTTCTTGAGTCCTGCTTAGGGTAGTTGAGCCCTGGACATGGAATAACCTGGCAGCTTTACTGTTCTGTGCTCACGGATGTTTTTCTTTATAAGAGGCTGCAAGTCTGCAGAACTTTTTCAGGCCATTTACATTCAACACCTGCTGAATGCTACAGAAATAAAATGATGTATACATGATAGATAATAATAAGAGATATAGCACTTGTCATTTGTTAACAGTGCTATTCATTATTCTTTGCAGCAGCGTGGTGTGATAGACTCACGTTATCCTCCTCTTGAAGAGGAGAGACACAGGCACGGTGTGTGGGAATCGGCATATCACATCTTTGCTCTCTGCTGGGGATGTGCAGTTCCGGACTCCCTCGGCACTGCTTGGAGAGGTGGTGTGGCCTCTCCTCCAGGCTGGCTAATAGGATCTTAAGTCCCTGGTCCTGGAAGAGCCTGGCCAGGCTCTCAGGTGTTGCGTCTCCCTTTCCAGTTGCTTGAGCTGTAAGTCAGAGAAGCCATCCCAAACCAGCTCCTGCAAAATGAGACTCTTGCAGGGTTCCAGAAGTGTGGTCCTGGAACCCAGGCCTCCTGCAGAGTTGGGAGCCCTGGAACAGTGCTTTCTCCATCTCCTCCTTTTCTTCTCTGCTTTATTTGGCTTTATTCTGCTTTCCTAGCAGATCAGCCTTCTCTGCTCCTCAGCTCACATAGTGGGCAGGAAAGTTATACTGCCAGCCGTACAGGGCTCCCTTGTCCTCTCCCTTGTCCCTGACCTGCTCTTAAGTTCTAAGGTAAAAGACCCCAGTGGGTCCAGCCCCAGACAAGAGCCATTCCTAGTCCCCTAAGCCATGGCTAAATCATGTGGCACAAACATGACATCCCAGAACGTCCTGCCCTGTGCATACTTGTGGGGTAGTTAAGGAGGTCTTTGCAAGATGAGTCATCATCTAAAAGATGACCAGATGCTGGTGACTGATCACTACGTTTTATATTCATGACATTGTACATTCACTCCTTTGAATATATGTAGTGATAGGAGACTCATTGCTTGAGACAGCTCAGACAGCTAGGATGCTTCTTTATACTGAGCTGAAATAGGCATCCAACCCTAAGTTTACTCCTTGTAGCCACAGCAGGATCTTTATCTTTCTTCTTCATGACGGGTCTTTGGAGGCACCCTGTTAATTAACTCTCTAACCATTCTTCCTCTGACACATGTCTAAAACCCAGCACGTTCCTGGTTGCCCTCCTGAATATGATCCGTTTTGTCTGTATCTCTCTTAAAATGGAATTCCAAGCCTAGTATCAAATCCCCACTCATTCTAGATCTTTTTCTGGGAGTAGCCTTGGGGCAGGTGGAAGATGGTCTATATGAAGACTTGGCAAATTTTTCATTAAAGGACCAATTAGTAAATAATTTGGCTTTACAGGCCATATGATCTTTGTTGCAGCTACTCAAGTAGCTTTCTGGTGTAGCATGAAAACAGTCACAGGTAGTATGTAAACAGGTGAGTGTGGCTGTGTTTCCATACATCTTTACTTATGGATGCTCTAATGTGAATTTCATGTAATTTTCATGTGTCACCAAATACTTTTCTTTTGACTTTTTTTTCCCCGAACCATTTAAAAATGTAAAAACTGCTCTTAGCTTATCTGTCACATAGGAACAGGTGATAGGTTAAGTCTGGGTGGTGGGCCACATTTTGCTGGCCTCTAGTCTGTGTCCTGTAAATAAAGTCCCTCAGTCAAAACAAATACAGTTCCTTTTACCCAAGCCTGAAATACCACCACTGCTGAGGGAGGAAAACATTGCCCTCTGCAGAAGAGGGGAAGGGAGGCCAGAGGATCTGTTTAAAAATACTTCTGGGACAGGTAATAACAGTCTTTGCAACTTTAGTATGAATTAGTACTAATGACTTCCCTTTGTAAAACACTTGCCAGTTTGTAAAACATGCATTATTTAATTCTGTCCTCCCAACACCTGTGAGGTAGATATTTTAATACCTACCTTCACAGATGAGGAGGAAGCCTTTGCTCCAACAGAGGAGGAGGGGTGGGTAGGCTCGAGATCTTGGTATCTGGAAATGATGGCAACTTGAGAAGACGGGTTGGAGGCCTTGAGGGGATGGAGGGTGAGCACCCCTACCTGCCTCGTGAGTTTGCCCGTGGCATCCCTGTTGGCAAGCAGGTGCTCTCTAGACCAGACTTGTTTTCTCCACATATAACTGGCGGGTGTTGAAGAGGGCAGTACAGGACCTGAGATGGTCAGGTTCCTTGAACAGACTTCAAGGTATATTCAGCTCGCCCCTCCCCCCCACCCCGGCTCAGGCTGGGAAGGCCCTTGAGAGTGAGCTCTCTCTGTTCTCTTTCAGGTATAAATAAGATCTGCATAGTTGGGATGGAAGGAGCATGCTGGCTGCTTGTTATTTCTGGGACCCCTTGCATGAAATACAGGCTCCCTAGCATCACCTGTCAGATCTGGCAGTTTTTGTTTCATTAAAAATAAAACAGAAAGCCCTCTAAGCAATGGCATTAAAGAACATCTGGAAAATAACCCTTCTACTTTCCCAGGGAAGATGTCAGTACGTCCAAGGCAGGATTGATGAAAGAATTTTAGAAGCAGTCAAGAAAAGAAAATGGATCAGGCTTTAGGGAAGTTGGCATAAGAAGTGAGGAGGGAGAAAAAACTGAACCAAAGAACGTGTCTGTCTTCAAAAACAATGGTTCTGGTGGCTAACTCTTAACAGCTGATCTTGCTTGATTTGTTGTGGTCCAGGCTGACTATTCTAGCAGACAGTTATAAATACTTTTTTCTTCTTGAGCCAGTTAGCAAGCAATTAAGCCTCTTTGACATGAACATCAGTGTGCCAGTTGGTATTGTGGGGGATTCAGAAGAAGCAGACGGCATGGCCCCTGTGGCTCGTCAAGCTCAAGTCCGGCAGAGGGAAGGGACCAGTAAGTCCTGCATCAGACAATGAGAAGGCTAATCAAGTACTGGGCTGGGGTTGAGATTACAGAAGCTGAAGGGAAAGAGAGGGGTCATGGTAGCCTAGAGTCGTTAGCAGAGGCTTTCAAATAGAAAGGGGGACTTCCTAGAATTTAAACCAGTGGAGAAAAAAAAAAGATATTTAAGGAAGAGTAAACAGCTGGCTACAAGGTACCCCTCCCCTCTGCCAACCACACTCCCCACCCATGACCTTGCCTCATCATTCCTTGAGAAGTTTGAGCCTGTTCAATCTGAGTTCATCTTTCCTCTCCCAGGCTTTCAAACCTTCTGGCATCTACATCCACCTTTTCCCTTCTTATAACAATGAAGGACGCCCCCACCCCACCCCCACCGCCTACCTAAGGCCAGCTCCTCTATTGGTTCTCAGGATCTCATCCCCTCCTGCTCTTGTCGTAGATATTGCCCTTCCAAAGCTAGCTCACCTCTCCCAGCCCTCCAAATCCTCTTTCATTTCAATAGATGGTTTTCCCATTAGTGTACAAACATGTCTGGTATCACCTATCTTAAAAATAACCCTGTCTAACTAAGCATTCCCCCTTGTGTTGGTCAGCCACATCCATGATGATGCTGTGGAACAAATAACCACAGCATCCGAGGGGCATACAAGAAGCATTTGTGTTCTTGCTCATTGGCCTGCGGGCTGGCTAGGGTTCCACAGATCCAGGCTGGGTTCCACGTCGTGGGTTGCACTTTAGTCTGTGCCACATATTATTCATCCTCCATCATCCAGAGGCTGCGCAAAGTATGTTCTCCTTGTGGACGAAGACAGGAGCCAAAGACAGCAAGCCCAATCAGGCAAGCACATTCAAGCCCTTGTTGAGGGCACAGCTGTACTTCTGATTGGCCACACCATGTCAGATATCCAAGCCCAATGTCAGTGGGGTGGGAAATAACACTCCCTCCCAGCATGAAGATTGAGAGAGGGAGCAAATGCTTGCTGAAGATTAAAATACCATATTCTTTCCTCTTTGGTGCCTTTGTTCTGGTTCTCTGGATAGCCAGACTTTTAGAAAAGGGTTGCCCACACACGGTGTCCCAGTTCCTCATGCCCCTTGCTCTCTTCATCTCCAGTGGCTCTGCCACAACCACTGCATCTAGCCCCATCTTGTCAAGGTCACCGACATCATCTGTACTGTCAAAGCCAGTGGATGTGTTTCCACCCTTGTCTTACTTCCTCCGCTGAGGGGGTCACTCTCTCTTTCTGGAATTCCTTACTTTTGGGTTTTACCCCTTCAGCAGCACTTGGTTTTCCTCCTCCCTCCCTGACTCCTCCTCTGCCCCCCCCGCTTAGTGGTGGCATTTCTGATAAGGTGGTCTGGAACTCCTCTTTGCTTACTCTCAACCCCATTGCTGTTCACAGAGTTTGAATACCACCTCTATGATGGTGACTCCTGAATATATGTCTTGAACACAGGGACCTGAGTCGTAGCCTCCTCTACTATTTTAGCTGTCTTAACATCGCTGTTTGGATGCCATGATCATGCCCAAACTCAACACATCCAATTGGAATTGTTTTTCCCTCTATTGTTTGCCCCTCAATGTCCTCAGCCTCAGCTGTAGAGGTCCTAAACAGACCACATTGGCACCTGCCTCAGATTCTTTGTAAAGTCTCTTTCTTATGCTTGAAATGTTTTTTGCCCTTCTTCTCCTGACCCCTGCACCCCTTCCCATGGCTGGTGTCTGGTCATCGTCCTGGCCACGTAGTCAAATGTCACTACCCTGGAGAAGCCTTCCTTCACCATTCATTCTGAATGAGGCCGCATTCTCCATGCTGCCTCATTTTTTAATGTTTCCTACCAGTTAGCATAATTGGTCATTCTTTTGTTTGTTCTCTTGGGGGTTTTCTGTCTCCCTGAGTAGAACGAACACTTCTTAGCAGGCTCTGAGTAAATATTTGTTGAATTAATGAATTCGAAAGGCCCTTTGAGATTGTCTAGCTCACTGTTTGCCAGCCTGCAGGCCGTGGACCCCTGGAGGACTGTGGAATTATTACCCTGGGTCCGAGGATCCGTAGTACACCAATCATTGCTTTGCTGTTGGACAACCAAATAATAAATCTCACTCACAGGTATACTACTGTTTTTCAGATGATAGTATTGTAATGAATAAAGTACAAATTCATTTGAAGGGATTATTAAATTCATAGGGCTATTTTATCTCACCTGTGAACATAATTTGTATAACTTCTATCTTTATAGCTGTAACCACAGCTGCAGAAGGATGAAGGTGCTTGCTCAAGGTCACATTCTTCAGCAGTAGAAAGGCCTGGAGGGGGTGGAAAGGAAAGGTCAAGGGCCTGGGGAGCTGTATAGCCTGGTGATTAAGAGCACGGCTGTGAGGCACATCCTCTGAGGGTACCTGCTTCAGCAGGGTGGTCCCATGCCCATGGGCCTGAGCCGGTTTGTGTGGTTGAAAGGCTGTGCCTTGGAGGGTAGTAGCAGGTGTAAGGGGCGAAGAGCTGGTGACTCTTTGTTCCTAAAAACCAAGGGTTAGCCTGGAATAGGTGAGTCCAGAGATGTTGGGATGCAGTGAAGGCCTGGTGGCCCGGGTAGGGGGTGGGGTATCAGAGCAAATGTCACATGTGGGCACTTCAGTTAGAGCAGCATCAGAAAAGCATGAGAGAGCTGAGGGGTCGCAGCAGTGCACAGAGAGGAAACGAAGTGACTGCTGTGAGCACACTGGAAGGCGTAGAGGGAACGTTGGAGAAGGGGGAGGTGTGACAGTGGTGGCAGGGTCTGGTGTGGGACTTGGGGCTCCTTGGTGAGCACCCAGGCCAGGGTGCTGCAGAGGCTAACTTCCCTGCCTCGCCTGCTATGCCCCCTGTTCCATCCCTGTGACCTTCCTGTGGTTAAGGCTCCCTCACTGTCTTTTGGCTCAGACTTGAACTCCTCTGTGGCTGTTCTTGGGAGCATCTTTTTAAAGTTCTGAAGGTCATGCTTGAGTACTGGCTCCATCCTTTCCCTAGGAGTCTTTTTTAAAAAATGTTGATTTATTTATTTTGAGAGAGAGAGAGAGAGAGCACGAGGGAGTGGGGAAGAGGCAGAGAGAGGGAGAGAGAGAATCCCAAGCAGGCTCCATGCTGTCAGCGTAGAGCCCCATGTGGGGCTCGATCTCATGAACTGTGAGATCATGACCTGAGCCAAAATCAAGAGTTGGATGCTGCTCAACTGACTGAGCCACCCAGGCACCCCTAGAAGTCTTTGTCCTGATCCTGGACTGCATTTCTGGAAGCCCAGAAGATGAGGAACAAGGAATGGAGACTTCAAGTCAGGCCTCTAATTCAATAAGTCAGTCCGGTCTTGTTTGATGCCCTCAATCAGGGAGTGGGATCTCTTCTCTTTGTCTTGTGGGTCAGGTACCCTGGCAGGTTGGCAAATGTCTGGTTGAAGTAATGTTCGCCATGTATGGAGGGCTGTGCTGTCCCCCGTGCAGTGCTAAGCATAACCCACCTGTTATCTTTAATGTTCGCCCCAGCTCTGGGCAAGCCAGGTTGTAGTGAAGAGACTGAAGTTCAGTGAGGTTAAGTGGCTTGCTTAAGGCTACTACGTTATGAGGGAGCAAAGCAATTGTAACAGTCCTGATGTGTGGGGTGTCCGTTCCCACGCTTCTCTCTTACCGGCCTGCCTGGACAGGGCTGCTGAGAAGGACACCTCTCCCACCTCCATGGCCCAGGCAGGCTGAACATCAGAATGTGCAGGAGCTGGGGGCACCTCAGTGGCTCAGTCCATTAAGCATCCGACTCTTGGTTTCCGCTCAGGTCATGATCTCACTGGTTCATGAATTTGAGCCCTGCATCAGGCTCTGCTCTGACAGTGTGGAGACTGCTTGGGATTCTCTCTCTCTGTCTCTCTCTTTCTCTATCAAGTAAACAAACTTAAAAAAAAAAACATGGAGGAGTTAGACACATCTTCCACAGGGCTTCAAATGCCACACTGGATGGCTGACCTACAGAGGACTCTCCTTCTGGCCCTGAGGTTTCTACTTTCTTGCACCAGCCATCATTAGTTTGGTGCGCGTTCCCAGTCTCCATCCAGATCCTCATCTTCCGGGTTCCAGAATCAACTGTTTGAGCCTCAGCCAACTCACAGAACCACCTAATAGCTTCCTTGTCTTGAACAGCCCTCTTCTCTTAGCCTCATATTCTACTTCTCTGAGACTGTTTTCTCATCAAAAACAAAACAAAAGAAAAGAAAAACAAAGGAGGGGGGTCTAATAATGCTTATTTTGGATTAAGTTTGAGGACGTGCCTCCCACAGCGGCTGCACCAGTGCAGGCTCGGCTCGCGTGAGTTGAGGCTGAACTGGAGGTTTGCACTGCGAACCCAGTGTGCTTTCTCCTCCGCTCTACTGCGGATCAGCAGCCTGTAGAAATCGTGTTCCTAAATCCATCCCCAAGTCCCTCAGTGAACCGAGGAGTCCCTGGCAGCTTCCCTGGCAACAGTCTGTCACCAGGATTCTCTCTCCTTTCTCCTGCTGTTTGAAGATTCACCAGCAGCGGGAGAGGGAGTGGGGACCCATGGCCCTGTGAGGACCCTTCCCTCGGGTCACACGTGGGGTCTGGCGGCCTGGGGTCATGGTCACACATGGGGCCGCGGCTGCTTGACACGGGAGAGCAGAACTGTGGCTTCCTGAGGTTATTCCCAGCTAAGAGCCTAGGCTTTTCTGCAGAGGCACACCCACGGAGGCGGCAGATGGGAACCGCAGCCCTGCCACCCAGCTCGCTTGTGCGGTGGGCACCGGCTGAGTGCCCACCAGCAGTGAGGCACTGGTTAGAGGTTCCCACTCAGGGGAGGGGAGGGAGACCACTTGAAACCCCGTGATCCCAGGCACATCCAGACCCCGTGTCCTCACAGTCCCCTCCTACCCCCTGTACCCCCTGCTCTGTTTTCTTTAACTGGAACCGTCAGGAGGAAATGATTAGACTAGGCAGCTCATTAACAGTTATCGATTCACTACGTTCCCTTCACCAGGTGCCTTGAAGGGATAAGCCGAGCATCGTTCTCGAACAAGAAAACCCTGCTCTGCCCATAGGAAGACATGGTGCCTGGCTCCCTGACTCAGCTGGCCTTTGATGCCCACAGCTAGAGGCACTCGGGGCCACCTGCAGCTTGTGTCCCACCCCCAGGCTCCATGATCAGTCTGGGTCCTTCTCAGGGAGAGAAGTACCAACCATCCCAGTTTGTCTAGCTCTTTCTGGCTTTAGCACTGGATACCCCACGTCTTGGGAAGCCCATCGATCCTGGGCAAGCCGGACAGTTGGGTTATGCTAGCAGGGAACATTTCATCTTCCTTCTCCTTGGTAATAATTCATACTGAGCGCTTCCCATGTACCCAGCTGACTGTGCCACCCGTTCTAGATCTTTGGGAGGTTGATACTCCCCTTTAGGAAGCTGAAGTTACGTTGCAGCTAATTTATCTGGTTAATTGTCGCATTTCCCTGAGTCCCTAACTCATGAGTTGAGCATCTAGTCAGCTTCCTGTGGGCCCCATCTAATCCTCTTGTTCTAAAAGCTGGTTTCCTCTTACCTTCTGCCTTGTCCTGGTCTGTGGCTGTCAGCCTCTCCTATGGCCGAGGTCCCGTGAGTGCTACTACAGTCCCCTGTGATGGTTCCTAAAGTCAGCCTTGATCCTGACCTCCATCCCAGAAATCTGTAGGATCCCGGAGTGTCACACATGAACTTGAGTCCCCAGGCTTGGCCTTTACACCTGCACTCTGGACCCCACATGGCTGTCTTCACCTGTGCCTACTCACTTGCTTAGTATTTATACAGATGCCCCTCAACTTATGATGGGCTTATGTCCCATAAGCCCACGGTAAGTTGCACACATAGGTAGAGAATGTATCTACTACACCCAACCTACTGAATGTCATAGCTTAGCCTAACTTAATGCGCTCAGAACACTTACATTAGCCTACAGTTGGGCAAAATAATCTAACATGAAGTCCATTGTGTAAAAATTGTTGATATCTCATGTAATTTATGGAATACAGAACCGAAAGGGAAAACCCAGAGTGGTTGTCTGGGTATAGGGGTTTTGTTTAAAAAAAAATATATATATATTTTTAATGTTTGTTTATTTTTGACAGAGAGAGAGAGAGAGAGAGAGAAAGAGAGAGAGAGAGAGAGAGAGAGAGACAGAGACAGAGACAGAGCATGAGTGGGGGAGGGGCAGAGAGAGAGGTTGACCCAGAATCTGAAGCAGGCTCCAGGCTCAGAGCTGGCAGCGCAGAGTCCAACGCGGGGCTCAAACTCACAGACCGCGAGATCATGACCTGAGCTGACGTCGGACGCTCAACCGACTGAGCCACCTGGGTATAGGGCGTTTGTAAGTCTGGGGGTCATTCACCCTCGTGGTCACGCAGCTGACCGGCAGCTATGCTCATTGCTCCTGCCTAGCATCGCGAGAGTATCGCGCTGCATATTGCTAGCCTGGAAAAGATCAAAATTAAAAATTTAAAGTGTGGTTTCTACTGAATGCAAATCACTTTGCACATTGGTAAAATTTAAAAAAAAAGCGCAAGTTAAACCATTGTACATCGGGGACTGTGTGTTGTCGGTGCTTGGCCTGTCTTCCTGGGATTATCTCTCCTTGTCCTGTTTGCATGGCATGGGGAACAAGTCCTTTTCGTTATCAGCCTCAGCGTCCTATAAGTAGGCCGGTCGGTACCCACCGAACATAACATGATGCACTTCCAGAGGCATGTATAAATGACTTTTGGATAGGGTGGGCTCGATTAAAAGCAAATTGATTCAGATCATGATTTGAATCACTAGTCAGGAAGAGTCGATTAAATCAATATTTTCCTTTCAAAACTGCATTCGTTTTTGATATAATTTTAATGCACAGGCTTCACAACTCTGACAGAGATAGATGTGGTTTTCATTTTTAGAAGTTACATACCATGCATTTTTAAGCTATGATTTATTTTGACATTTCGTTGAATCAATTTTGCAGCCACTTCTGAGTCTTGAGTGATGACTTAGTTATTTTATTTACCAAAGCTAATCAAACAAATGTGTATAATTTTCCCAACAAAATAAGCATGTGCACTTTTGAATGTTTAACTGTTTTTTGCTGTAAATGTAAAAATGTGTCTTTGCCAAGATGAATTGGACTGTTTGGGGCAGACCCAACCCCAAATACTTATCATATTGTATTTTGGAGTTAACTCAATCTTTGCCTTTCCTTTCTGCTTATTTATGTGTTAGAAGAGAAAGGTGTGCTTTTGTTGTTCCCAAATGATTTTTAAATTTGGATCGAATTCATCTTCTTTGGAAGACTCTCTTGGATGTGTAGAGAAGAAATAGCTGTGGTCACACAAACTTGATGTTCCTCTTCATCCTTGTTGAGACTCGGCTAGCCATTGGCGTGGTCTTCAGAAAGACTTACCAACATCTTTTGTAATTAATCGGGCTTTACCCTATCTGAGGCACATTCTTTTTTTTTTTTTTTTTTTTTTAGATTTTTTTTTTTTTCCCAACGTTTATTTTTATGTTTGGGACAGAGAGAGACAGAGCATGAATGGGGGAGGGGCAGAGAGAGAGGGAGACACAGAATCGGAAACAGGCTCCAGGCTCTGAGCCATCAGCCCAGAGCCCGACGCGGGGCTCGAACTCACGGACCGCGAGATCGTGACCTGGCTGAAGTCGGACGCTTAACCGACTGCGCCACCCAGGCGCCCCTCTGAGGCACATTCTTTATAGGGATCAGTGGATTTTATTTTAAGAAGGTGGAGTCAGACACAGTCTTAGAGAGGCTTGTCTTCTGGAAGGGCTACTTCCCTTCTATCCGCATCAGAATGTTTGGGATACATAGAGCTCTAGAGGTCCAGATCGCTTACTCGTGTTTACAAGTTTATCTCTGTCTTTTCTGGGCCTGTTTCTGGCTTCGACTCATGGCATCATCTCTTAGAACATGGCCATATGCATTTTCTACCTGCTGGGAAATCAAGTGTCTGATGATAGATGAATAGGTAAAGACAACATGGTATAAATAGACAATGCAATATTATTTAGCCATGAAAAAGGAGATTTTTGTCATTTGTGACAGTAGGAGTGAAGCTGGAGGGCGTTATGCTAAATGAAATAATCCAGACGCAGAGAAATCTACACGATCTTATGGGTGGAATCTAAGTCAAAGTCCTAGAAGCAGAGATCAGAATGGTGGCTCCCAAGGACTGGGGGAGGGGAAATGGGGAAATGTTGGCCAAAGCATTCAAAGTTCCGGTTATGAAGACTGCATAAATTCTGGTGACCTAATATATAGAATGATGACCATACTTAATAATGCCTTATTATATGCTTGGAATTTGCTGATGGTGGATCCTAATTGTTCTCACCGGCAGGAGTGGAGCGGGGGGGGGGGGGGGGGGGAGACAACTGTGTGAATTGATGGTATATTATGTTTAAAAAAGAAAAAAAAAGGATCTGTATTTCCCAAGCTCTCTAGTTTTATTTATTTATTTATTTATTTATTTATTTATTTATTTATTTATTTATTTATTTTAGGACTTGGAATATAAATGCATTTATGTTTACCCTTTTCATATAGTTCTAGTTGAATAGAACCATAACATGGTAGAGTTGGAAAGAACACAGTGGCTGGTTTCCTAGTCCCATCCTCAAACTAAGTCTTTGTGAAAATTCAGTGACGTACACAGGTGACAAGCCTGGGGTGAGAAACCATGTCCTCTGAGTCTCTTGGAATAGGGTGTTTCCTGTAATAAATCATGCCTGGATTTGAGTAATTTCTCACTTTAGTCTTCCTCTTCTGGAAAGTAATGAGTTTTTAAAACTATTCTTCATATACTAACATTAACTTTTATTCACTTACAGTGGTCCTTTATCGGACTGTACTTAAGAGTCTAAGTGTGGGATGGACACCACCTGGTTTCTTAGTGGGGACACCAGATTTAGCAAGTAGAAATAGAGGACACCCGTTACATTTGAATTTCAGCTACACAATGAATACTTTTTTAGGGTAAGTATGTCCCAAATATCGCGTGGGACATACTTATGCTAAAAACATAACTAGGTGTCCTGTATGCTATCTTGTAATCCTATTCTCCCTGTTATTCAGGGTGATGTGTTTTGTTTGGTTTCCCATGATGTTTGTACGGTGCCAGCTAACACACATAATCCACCTTACAGGTGGCCAGACGTGCTCGAGTTATGTTTTCACCAGACACTCTACTCTTCTGTGTTGTTTCATTAAAAAGAGAAATAATTTTGGTCAGCTCTGGTTTTACCCCAGGCACCATTTTCATGAACGTGCACCACTGCATCCCTTTGAGAGGGGATTGTGATCCTTGCAGAGCTCATCCCCTGCCTACACCAGCCTGGTGGGGCGGGGGGCACCAGGTTGCAGGGGGCTGGCCAAATGCAGGACTGCCAGAGGCTGGAGTGGTATCCTGAGCACGCTGCCTGGTCTTCCCTGGGGAGCACCAGGAGGTTCTATGCTGGGGTGACCAGCAGAGGGAGCAGGTGAGATGGGGGCTGAGTGACACGAACCTCACTCAGCCCAGAACAGGAAATCGAGACCCCGGTGATGGCAGAAGCCTGTGGAGAGCTCCTGCGGACACATTCCCTTGGTCAGTTGGTGGGAAGCTCGCCTGGAAGCTGAGTATCACTAGATGCATGGCTTTCTCGTTGGAGGAGCACCTCTTGTCCATCTGTCTTCCCTCCTGAGGTGGGGCCCGGGCCATTATGGCTCTGGGTCCAGATGAGCTGTTCTCCCTAAGGTGTGGACACCTCAGCCATATATCCTGGCATGCATTTCATTTCTTCTCTGTTTTCTCGAATTGAAAATGCTCTGCACCTGAAGCCTGGGCCCTGCCATCTCACTCAGAAGCCAACCCCAGCCCCCCTGGTGTAGCTCCCCTGCTCCCCTTCCCAGGCCCCGAGATGGGCTTGTGCAGCAGGGCCCCCAAAGGGGCCTGAGTTTGCAGCCCTCTGCTCCTCTGGTCTACAAGGCAACCCTACTTTGCCCTGTTCTGTCTCCACAATGAGTTCTCTCAGGCCTGAATCTTGTCCCCAGCCTTGGTCTTCTGTGGCAGTGCTGTTCCCTACTGTGTCACCATGCTGTCCAGCTTCTGGACCTTTGTCGTGAGTGAACAGCCTGTCCTGAGTGGGCAGCGTGGCTCCCAGGATCCAGGGCCTGAGACCTTCCTGGTTCGGGCACTGTGCAGGGCTGGGCCCAGGAAGCTTGTATCAGTTGGGGGCAGATGCAGGGTGCATGGGACTGATTCGATGGGGGGGTCCAGGGAGGCCAGACCCTTTCAGGATTGCTTTGATGAGAACTTCAGACTTGGGCCTTTTATCCTAAAGTCATCTAGTTGGCTTTAACTCTAGACACAATTTTCGAGTAACTTTTAAAACGATGGGGTCTCTTATCCGTCTATGTTCCTTTAGTGAGGGAAGGGCTGATTGAGACCTGAGTTGGGGCAGCAGACCTGGTGAGCTTATGATCCACTAATGTTATCAAACCTCATTACTATTTTCAAAGCCTTGCTCCCCCTCGGCAAGTTGTCGAGTAGGATCATTACTGTTGAAGTTTTCTCCTCCCGAGCCTGAGTTTTTCCCTGCCAGTGCTCCGGCTGCTGCCCTGGGTGACTGCTGCATATAAGTGGTCCTGGCCCTTTTCCAGCCTCTGTATCTCAGACCCAGCCCCGTCTCCATCGGAGCCAGGCTCCTCCAGATTCCCCCTGGCCCTTCACTTCTCCCTTCACTTGTCACTTTTGCTGTGACATAGCGATGTCCCTGGCTCCTTCCGGGCTGCCCAGCCTCTCGGTCTGTCCCATACCCAGGACCCCCGTGGACCCAGCACGATCAGTCCTGATCAGGCTCCTGGGCCAGTGCACTGTGGCCTCTCACCCTAGACTGTCACTGAACAGCAAGGCACATGTGGTGGACGGTAGGCCGTGGTGCAGCTGTCCTGCCGATTACGGGATGAAACCCAGAGGTGAGGAGATCAAGTGAGAAGTGTGGTGTGTTTGCTGGTACTCAGGGACAAGCTGGTTTAATTAAAGACAGAGAAGGAGGTAAAGCAGGATTTCCGGGGATCACGGAAGGGGACTTCGGGGCACTTGCAATGTTGTTATCAGATGATAGAACTGTTGATTATTTTAAAGTTTCTTTCACAACTGAGGCTTTCATTCACCTTCATAAAGGAACTCTTAGACATCAGACAAGATTAGCTGGTGTCTTTGGAGGTTTGTAACAGGAATGGAAATGGAGAAATATTTAGAGAGAATGAAAAAGTATTTGCTGAGATAATTGAAGGGAAAAAGGGGACAGATGTTAAGGAGGGAAGCAGATGTTAAAATGAAGACAAGGAAACCATTGGAGATGCCAGGAGCTGAGCTGTGGATGGTGAGAGATGGGCGTGTATATTGGATTCCGTAGCCTCCTTGAGGAAGGCAGGAGAAAATAAATAACAGAGAAACCCACAGCTCATGATTAAGAGGAGGCCCTTTAATTCAGAGACTTTCTTGGGCACTCACTTTTGTGGCCAGGGGCATGTCACTTAACCCAAACTCTTTGTACCCTCTTTTACTATCTATGAAATGGGTCTAGTAATGCCCACCCCTCGTGGTCGCGAGAATCAAATGAGATGGAGTTGGCAACGGCTTAGCACCGCCTCTGGCATATTGAGCCAGTAGAAGCTGCACTTGTTATAAAGGCTGTTACTATAGTAATACAAATAACAGTAATCATTAGTACTCTTGTCACAAGGGATAGGGTGCCATTGTGCAGAATTCACATTCCTATGGGACCCTTGAAAGCTGGCTCTGCATAAGTTTGTTGGAGCTTAGGACTATCTAGCTAGCTCAGGTGATCTTACGTCCTGGGTCACTTGGCCGGTCCCATTTATGTCTGGTGTCCTAGCGTATTATTTGCGGTGCATCCTTTCTTCCTTAAGTGTTCCAGTTGGATGACAAGTCATTTAGTTACTCCACGTGTGGTTCTTACTATGTAAATCAGTAAGGCAGTATTATTGCATTATTCATTGTTTCCTGTTTTCTCAAAGAGATTATGAGTTTCTTGAGGCCACTGTACATATGTGTATGTGTGAATCTGTGAATATGCACACACACACACATACACACATCCCTCTTGTACTTCTTTTGTATCTGCATCAGTGCTTCTAACGGGGCCCGTCTCAGAGCCATGTGGTGACTTCCTCCTTCAGGGATCATCCTTCAG
The DNA here is from genome assembly GCF_022837055.1 of Prionailurus viverrinus. NCBI lineage: Eukaryota > Metazoa > Chordata > Mammalia > Carnivora > Felidae > Prionailurus > Prionailurus viverrinus. The sequence continues at coordinate 115,945,737 of NC_062563.1, forward strand.
GACCATCCCTTCCCTCTTGCATGGCTCCATACACCTCTCACAGAGAGGCGGTCATCAGGGGATGGCGGGCTCAGAGGAGGGGTGGAGGGAGGGTGTCCGTAGAAGCAGAGCTGGATCTAAAGCGTGGAGCTGCGGACAGACCATGGTTTGCATCCTCGCTGGCCACTTAGAAGCTACATGCTCCTGGGTGGTCAGTGAGCTTCTCAGGGTCTCTGTTGGTTCATACAGAAAATGTGAATGACAAAATAGACCTTGAAGGCTTGTTAGAATGGTGGCATTGCATGGCACCTAACTGGGTGCCCAACAGGTGGGAACCCTCGGGCAAGACACTGCTCTGAATGTACGTGGGCAGCTCGCATCCCTGCCTTATCCCATTTGGCTCCTTTCTCCAGCTCTCCCAGCTGATCGTTGTACACCATGGTTTCCAGGGCCTTGGTGACCTGAGGATACTCAAGTTCAGGCAGCTTCTGACCAGGTGGGTGGATGGGTCAGTGCATTCATTCAATAAGTATTTATGGAAGGTGCATGCGGGCACTGTCCGAGGCATGGGGAACACCCTGGTCCTCTATCCGATGGAGTCCCTGGTTTTGCCGAACTCGTGACTGTCAGAGTTATTTGTAGGAGGCTTTAGAAAGGTTTCTTTCCCTAACTCATGCATGGGTAGAACTTTCCGGAATCACAGAACCCAGCATCTGGGAGGAGTCTTCTACCACAGGTTTTGAACTTCTTGCCTGACTGGAGTAAATCATGTTATTCAAATGGGATGTTTGTGATTCAAACATTCAAACATTCCTCTCCAGTCCCGGCAGAAGAAATCATCCCGCAAGCACGTGAGGCACCGCAGCCCCTAATAGCTCTTGTAAACACGCTGTCGCTCTCGGGGTTGGGCCCGGTCCGGCCTAACCTCTCCCTGACATGAGTCTCTGTTTCTGAGGAGCTGTAGTACCCCACCATGACACATATTCTGCACCCGTCAAGAAGCACTTTTCAAACCTATGTCTCCAGGCCCCAGAGATTGTTTCTGATCATTTCCAGATCAGTCAACAAACCTTTATGGATGGAGCAGCTTCTGGGGAGCGGGGGGGCGGGGGGTTGAGGCTCAAAGATGCGTGAGACACGTTTGCATGTGAAAGATGTATGGGGATGGTGGAGTCCTATCTCGTGCCAAGTCCTGGTTATACTGTCACTTCCACCCTGGGTATCGTGCTCACAGCAGCTGTCCCTAGTTAGGTTCATTTCTCAGATGAGGAAGCTAAGACTTGGGAGGTCAAGTGACTTCTCCAAGGTCACCGAACTGACATTTGGACCCAGTGCTGGCTCTGCTGTGTTCTCTGCTCAGCATACTGTGAGCAGAAAACCCCCGTTAGACCAGTCTCCATTAGATCTGTTTGTAGTGTAAACCCCAATTGATTATTGTTATGTGCAGAGAACTCAGGGCTCATATAACACACAGGAAGACAAGTAGTCTAGGGTAAGGCAGAAGGGCCCATGTGGCAACGGAAAGAGAGGTTCCATCCCAGATATTGCTTTTCCCTTCCTTTGGAGTCTCTGAATTTGCTTTGTTTTTGTCGTAGCACAGACAGCTTATCTGTGATTTGCCTATCTTCTCCCTAGAATGCAGGCTCCAAAAGGGTGGAGTCTTTGTTGGTTTTCTCGACCACTGTATCTCCTGTGCCTAAACCAACATCGGCACGTGGCCAGCATGCAACACGTGTATTTTTTAAGTCCCATCTTTATAATCAACATGTTTTGAGCGCATGTAATATGCCAGGCACAGGGCAAAGTTATTTATGTTATTCAGACCTCATAAAATCCCCATGGAGTGAGTCCTATAAATATCCCCGTTTGGCAGACGAGGACTCTGGAGCATAGCGTGGTTAAACAGCTTGTCCAAGATCCTACAGCTGGTTAGCGCAGGAGCCCTCAGACACTATCACTGGGTGGCCACTTGCTGCCATCACACAAGCAGTTGGGGGAGGGGTTTGCCCAGCAAAGGTGGCCTGAGCCCTGCAGTTCCTGGTACTTCCTCTGAACGTGGGTGTTTTCCTTACCCACATCTTCCATGTACCTGGCACTTAGCTGTGCCAGCGCAAAAGCCAGTTTATCGTTGTGTGTTGAAAACATAGGGCTCAAAGAGGACACATAGACGGTTTGCAAGCCCAGCGCAGGAAACGTGGTTGTGGCAGGAACACCGGGCTAGAGTCTGGTGGCCCATGTCACTTTGTCCCACACATCTCTGAGTGGTGTCCTAGGGTGCAAAGCTTCCCTTGCCCTCTTGCCTCATCTAGAGTGCTCAGGGGCAAGTCCCATTGTTCCTGTGCACTGGGGTGAGGGCTCCCATGGGAGGGACACACCTGTTGGGTTTGTAAGGGGACCAGGTGTTCCCTAGGTCTCCTTCAGCTCTAAGAATCCGTGTCTGCCAGTCCAGTGAGGAACAAGCAGAGGAAGGCAGAATTTCCCAGGGAGACCAAGGGGCTGTGAAATGGAAAGGAAAAGAGATAGGGCAAGAAGCAGGGCAGGAGGAGGACAGAGAGGGGATGGGCCAGGGGAGTAGATATGGATTTGCCGTGTGTGTGTGTGTGTGTGTGTGTGTGTGTGTGTGTGTGTGTGTGTATGTGTGTGTGTGAAAGAGAGAGAGAGAGGAAAAGAGGGAGGGGGGAGAGAAGGGAGAGAGAGGTAGGGGGCAGAGAGATGGAGGAGAGGGGGTGAGAAGGGGGAGACAGAAAGAGAGATTTGGGGGGGGAGAGAAACACGGAGGAGGAAGGAGCCTGGAAGGAAGGAGGGGAATAAGCTTCCTCCAGCCTGAACCCACCACCGCCGCTCCCCACCATCCCCATGCTCTGCACAGCACAGGTTCAAGATCAGGTCTCAGGCCCTCCATCCCGAAATGCCCTCTGCCTGGGTTCGCTTGTTCTTCCACCTGTCTCTCTCATACCTCCCTTTCTGGCCCCTCCAGATTCTCTCTCTCCTTTCTTGCACACGTGGGTGGGTAGGTGGTCCTCACACCGCAGCCCTCGCTGTCCCCTGGCTGATATCTCCTCTGGGGTTGCTAATCGGCCCCTCCAGTCCAGACGCCTGCATCAGGCAGCCTCCAGAGCTGGCGTCCCCGGATGTGACATGAGGGTACACAGGGGGCCCTGCTTGGTTTCATGCTCTGCTGTTACCATTTTTGACATTCATAATGAGTCTTGAATGGGAAGCTCCCATTTTCATTTTGCAGTAGGCCCTGCCAATTACATAGCCAGCCCTGCCTCTACGCCCAGACACCCACGGCGGGGCCTGAAGGAACGGAGAAATACCCAGAATTCAGAGATAAGAGGAAGGGAGGCCCAGACATAACTGGTCAGGTGGGGAGATGGCAGCCAGGGAGCAGCTGGGAAGCTGGGGGCAGGTTCCTGGGACCAAGAAATCCTGTAGGGCAGGAAGGGCCGCCAAGGGGCACACAGACTGGGAGCCTACAGAGCCTCGACCACCGAGGCAACGTTGCCATTGTGGGTTCGCCTGTGTGGACCACTCCCTGCCCGGGGTGGGTGGGGAAGGAAACAAGCTAGGATGTGTGCAATGAGGGAAACGGTGTCACTTAACACCAGGTTCTCTGTCCACTGTGAGTTTCAGATCCGAGAGGCTGCCCTCAATGCTGTTGGCTCTCCATTGTGCTCTGGTGTCCTCTGGACTTTGTTCAAGAAATAGCTGCAGAAGGTCAAGGGCAGGGAGAATGCAGACTCATGATGGTCCTCCTTGGTTGAGTCTGGTTCTGCTTTTCTCCCAAGCCCAAGCAGGTCATGGGATCTCTGTGCTAACAGACACAGCCCTTCCCATGCCTGCAGGCACAGCGCTCAGCCCTGAGCAGGGCCTGCCGTTCTCCATCCCTTAATCATTAAATCACCCAGTCTCGCACATCGGCATTTTTGCCATGGGACAGGGGAGTCTGGATGGCCCTGCCAACTCAGTGATTTGGGCATTTGCCCACACACTGGAATTTGGACGCACCTGAAAAAAAAAATCAGAATGCAAGATGTAGGATTTCAAATTAAAATGAGAAGTGTGGCTCACAGCACACTGCTTGTTTCGGCTGCACGGGCTCATGGCTGTCAGCCACCTCCCCTGGAGCACACTTGATAAATCACTGCTGAGCGTTTTCTCGGGTTGCCAGAGAATGGATGAATCACAGGGCTTTTGGAGCCTAACTGCAAGCTTGTTTAAGGTCACTGTAAAGTGGGCAGGTGGAAGAAGATGACCTTTGAACAGGGACCCAGGCGCCTGGGTCACTCAGTCTGGTAAGCATCTGTTTTCTGCTCGGATCATGATCTCGCGGTTTGTGGGTTCGAGCCCCGCGTCGGGCTCTGTGCTGACAGCTCGGAGCCTGGAGCCTGCTTCTGATCCTGTGTCTCCCTCTCTTTCTGCCCCTCCCCTGTTCATGCTCGCTTGCTCGCTCGCTCTCTCAAACATAAATAAACATTTAAAAAAATAAATAGGGGCCCACAGGGGTATATAAGCATCCCTGTTTTTGAGGACAGGACAGCATGGGTAAGGCCTGCATGGTGTTGCCATTTCTAGGTTCCTTCTGTCATCGGGGAATGTTGGGACCTAACACCCAAACTCCTAGGTCTGTTTATGGGCTCCTTTAATGACCATGGACAGGTGCTGGGCCCAGACCGAATTCATAGCAGGTGTTTGGTGAATGAACGCATGTGTGGAGCCGCCCCTGGTTAACCTGGGGAAGAAGGCCTTGAACGTGGGGTCAGAGTGTGTGTCCTCCCTGGGACTTCACTTGGGCTGTGGCTTATGGTTTGTGCCTTTCCTCCCAGAGGTTCCTGGAGGATGCTTTGCAGAGCCCGGAGGGGAGGTGTAGGTGGACGGAGGGAAGATTGTGTCTTCGCTGTTGATTGGCTCCTTTTCCTTACCCAGGTTTGGGCCGGCATTGATGGGTCTCTCTCCTCCCTGACACAGCGCCTGCTTTTCACCAGGCAGGGCGGTTCATCACCCCATTGGGACGGGGGAGACAAATGACAGCAGTGATATGAACTGAGGAGGATTAGATAAAACCAAAGAGCCATCACACACAACGGTGGACAGTCATTTAAAAGGACATCCATCTCATTGTTGCCTGAGGCCTCTTGGGAAGAAAAAGACGTCTTCCTATTGCGAGTTCCGTTTTTACTGCTGGGGGTCAGCCTCCAGGGAGCCCGGGCTGAGCCTCTGCCGGTTGGCACGACCCTGGATCACCTCCAGTGCACTCTCTGGTCAGAGGGAAGAGGGAAGGCTCTGGAGACTGCGTGCGCTCGGGGTCCACCTGTCCTTGGGCGAGGAATTATACTCACTTAACCTCTCGGAGACTCCATTTGCTTATTTCTAAAATGGGGACAGTAAAAGCGTTTACGTCACAGGGCTGTCGTGAAGAATGAGTGACAGACTGCCAGCAAAGTGCTCAGGACGTAGCTAGGGTGCAGTCAGTGAGGAGCGTGACGATCGGGCAGATTCGGGCGGCCCAGCCCGTTCCTAGACAAATACCCCCTAACGAACACTGACCTCTTTGCCTTCCTTATGTGGGCCTCGGGGTAGGTAAATAACAGTGAGAAGGTTTGATGCTCTTTCTGAGATCCTGACCGTCCCCTACCGCTCTCCCAAAAGGAAGATAAAGGGGAATCATTCTAGCATCTATTTATTTTTTTTAATTAAAAAATAGCTCTATTGAGATATAATTTACATACCCTAAGATCCTCCCATATAAAGGGCATAGCTCGGTAGTGTTAGTGTATCCACAGGGTTGTACTACCATCATCATAATATAATTTTAGAGCATCTTCTTCCCCAGAGAGGAAGCCCCGTGCTCATTAGCATTCACTCCCCGTGCCCCCCACCCAGCCCCTAATCTACTTCGTGTCGCTATGGATTTGCCGCTTCTGGACACCCCATATAAATGGAATCACACAACATGTGACCTTTTGTGACAAATTTCTTTCACTTAGCATAGTGTTTTCAAGGTCCATCCATGCTGTAGCCTGAATCAGTCCGTCATTCTTTTTAGTTGACAAACAGTATTTCCTTGTATGGATGTACCTCATTTTGTTCACCCATCCATTAGCTGGTGGATGTTTGGCTTGTTTCCATTTCATTACGAACAATCCGGCATCGTCTTAAATCCCCAGGGGCCCCATTGCTGTCCTGGGCTGCCAGGGGCTGGTGGTATGCTAATGTGGCCCCTCTTCTAGTTTTGATCCTTGGGGGTTGAGAGCAGAGCAGGGGTCACTCTACACCTATTGTTACTATTTTTTTACTTATTTTGAGAGAGAGAGAGAGAGAGACAGAGAAAGAGAGAGCATAAGCAGGGGAGGGACAGAGAGAGGGAGAGAGAGAATCCCAAGCAGGCTCCGTACTGTCAGCACAGAGCCCAATGTGGGGCTTGAACTCACGAACTGTGAGATCATGACCTGAGCTGAAACCAAGAGTCAGATGCTTTATGGACGGAGCCACCCAGGTGCCCCTCTATTGTTACTGTTTAAAGCAAGTTTGCCATCAGTTACAGACCTTGCTTGGGGTGCAGCCTTTTCTATGTCTCCAGAAGCAACCGTAATATGGGTGCTTATGGGAGGGGCCCCATGGTAATGACCAGAGGTTCTAGTTTGGGGACTGACTTGGAGTCCCTGTCTGGGCAGAGCTGGGGCGAGGAGGGGGGTGGGGACTCCTGAGCTTTGTGGCTGGTGCCGATGGGGGAGAAGGGACACCCACAGAAGGGAAGAGCAGACGTGGGGCGTCCCCAGCCTTTGTGCCTGCCTCTCCCTGGGATGGTGGCTCGTGCAAATAGTAATACCACACACGTCCACACTGCCTGGATTCGGCTCAGCCACAGGGGGACATCTGAGCCCCAGGCCTGGTCTGAAAAACGGGGTGAGGTGTGCCCGCTTCGTGAAATGTTAATGAAAGTTAAGGGTGCTGCCAGCACTGGAAGCAGAGAGTGGTGTCAACGTGAAGGTCAGTGTTATTGCACAAGTAGGCACGGACTCCTAAGCCCTCCCTTTGCAAAAGGGAAAGCTGGTAAACTGAGGCATGGAAAGCAGCCTGTCTCAGAGCCACTGGGGATAGCGGGAGACCCTGCCCAGTTTCACACCAGATCCAGTGACCTGTGGAGACCCTGCTCTTCTGAGCGAATGTGGTGTCTGCCCTTCACCAAAGCCCCTGGAGGGAGGACTCTGGAAGGAGGACTCTGGAGAAGCTTTACTGTCTGTGCTCTGGATGCGGTGCAGAGAGCCCAGGCCTTCAGGACCCTGCACCGTCACGCTGGGTCACTGGTGTTGCCGGGGCAGGGAGTGGGTGAGGACTGGTGTCCCAGCCCCTCAGCAGGGATGTGGGAGAGGTGAGGGGCTGCCAGTGCCCCTCCCAGCCTCCCCCATTCTCGGTCTCACTGGACCTGGGAATTGGATTTCCATAGCCCTGAGGCTTCCCGCTCTGACTTGATTTCTCTCATCTGTTTCTGGAGAGTTGGCCCAGCCTGGGGGGCCGGCGTTGTGCGGTGGGGGGCCAGGTGGCCCGAGCGCAGGTGTCTGAGGCAGCGGCAGGACCCAACCTGCAGCCAAGCCCGCAGGCTGCTCCACACTCGGCTCTTTGCAGAGACCAATATTTGTGGCCAATTTTATCTTTCCAGCGGGATCGTTGGGATGACGATGTTTTGGCCAAGATGTAGCTGCTGTCCAACCCGTGTCAGCATTTCTGAGGTGAAGAGCTCTAATTAAAGGCTTCCCCGCATGGCCTCCTCCCTCCTTGCTCAGCCGGAGTGACATAAATAAACCCCTTGTTTCTCTTTCCCAAGCAAACCGAGACCCTTAAAGGTGGCTGGCCGCCCCTGGCAGCCCCCCTCCCTGAGTCCCCGGGGCAGAGCAGGTGAGTAATGGCCACTGTCCAAGCCACAACCTTGCTCCTCTGGCTTCTGACAGGCTCCTGGGTACTTTATAGCAGGGGAGGGTGCCATGAATTCTTCCTGGTCTCCCTCTGCCAGTGCTGCTCTGGCCCCTGGGGTGGCCTAAAAACAGCTTAGCTGGGGAGCGGGTGAAAAGCACACACAGGGGGCACACACAGAATGAAACCTCCAGACTGATGAAAAGAGGGAAATGGGGTCACAGGGAGGGGACACCTGCCGTGCGTTGTCCCCCCCCCCCCCCCCCCCCCCGGCTTCGGCACCGGGCACCAATGAGCTCCACTCCCACATACCAAGTGTGGGAGCGAGACACAGTTAAGTAAGGCTCTGAGACGTTGAGCCGCTTGCCCTAGGTCACACAGCTAGGGAGATGCTGGGGCAGGGATTTGAACCTTGAGTTGGGCGTTCCTGTGTTCTGGTCATTGTGCTCGACTGACTACCACTGGGTTGCATTTGGGGGGCAGTTTGTGGGGATATTTAGTTAAGTTACAAGGCACAACTGTGTCAAAGCTGGAGCTCAAACCCAGGTCGGCCTCTGGCCTTTGGTCCTGCTGTTCTTTCCCTGGGCACACAGAGAAGGTTTGTTGGATGCCCAAGATTGGTTGGGCACCTGGGGAGGATTTGCAGGAGGGTTTGTTGTAGTCATTCTCAAAGCGGGAGGCTCCCCAGGGCAATTGGAGGGTGATTCATTTCGCGATGCTTCAGTTCACACAGTTTTTAAAATCCGATGTGGTGAGCTGGATCTGTAAATCTGAGACCCGGGAGGGGCCGTCACCGAGTTGATAGGGCTGGAAGGTACAGCAGCATTCACTCATCCAGGGCCTTCCTCCTGGCCCCTGACTGGTCCTGCCTAACCCCAGCCAGCACTCTGCCAATGGCACCCGCGTCCTGTCCCCTGGGATTTGCGAGACACTGAGCTGATTGTTTTACCTTTCGTATAATTCTTACCACTTTCCTGCAAAGTATTCTCCCTGTTTTCCCGAGGCAGCAAATGGAGCTTGGAGAAAGTCAAATACTTGTCTAAGTTCACACAGCTATTAAATAGAAGGGAGGGCTTTGGACTGACTCACTTTCCCCGTGATATCTTAGCCTTCTGTGGAGGGAGGATAGAGGACGACGGAGGAGGCTTGAAGACAGAGTGTAAAACATCAGGCCTCCGCTCTGCCCTCAGGGCCCTGGGGAGGTAGAGCATCCATGTAATAATGTTAAAATAATAAAACAAAAGAGAGGGTGATAAAGGGCCAGGAGAGATGCATAAACTACAGATTTTGTGGGAGTCCAGAGCAGGGAGGTCTTCAGGACTGATCTGGAAGGGAGAGGTCGGTTTGGGACTTGTTTCCAGCCTCCTTCCTCACCCCCACTTTTCATTCCTCGAGTTGAAGCATAGCCAGCCTGGGAGTGTGAGCGCTTAATCTGCCGGCAATGGAGGAGGAGATGAATCTCTTTAACCGTGCTAACAGTTTTTCATGGCTCTCTCTCTTCTCGTCCCTGTTTATTCTGGAGATCGATACAGACAAAGGAAAAGTTGTTCTCTGGAAGGACCTGGCTGTGTAGTTGTTTAAGAAAATACCCTTAGTCCTTCTTTCCCAGCCCCCTCGTCTTTCCCCCGTTGCATTTATTTAGAGCTTCTGGAAAGTGATATCAGGTAGTGATGTTGAACTAGGAGCTCTGACTGCTGCAGCCTGGTCCTTGGTTGGGCCACGGCAGGACCTGGACACCCAGGTTGCACGGGCACCCAACACAAGGAGCTCCTCTCTTCCCTTTAGACAGGAATGTTTGCTTTCTGAGCCAGAAGCAGGAGAGGGCTGCCCTCTTGAGGCAGAGGAACCCCTGGTGGGTGCGGAAGGAAACATAGGTGTTCTTCTGGCATCAGGTCTCAAGGTGTGGGGGGGGTCTGGCAAGATCCAAAGGACAGTCTAAAGTGTACCAATCCCAACAGGAATCAGTGTCCTCTGTATCATATATTTGGATGTGTCAATATAGTCTCGGCTATTCTATAAGCTGGTTGAATGACCTGGAGAATTAGAATAGACATTAACTTCCAACTCTTTCCCCCGGGGGGCATCCTTTTAGTGCAGTGGAAGTCTTTGCCAGGCTGCTAATGTGAGCTGGATATAGAGGAGCTCTGGTTTTGTGGGACCAGGGTTTGGGTGTCAGTGGACTCTACTGCCCTGATTTCTTCTCTGTACCACCTTAGGACTTAGGGCTCTGAGACAGGTCAGGGAAGTGCTGGGGGAGTTTGCCCCGGAGGTTATTTTCTAGCTCTAATGTTCTAGAAATTGACTATCTTACCTTCTTCTCCTCTCGGGTTTGTGCCTGTGTCTAGACACTGTGGGAATCCAGGGAAAGCTGTAGAGGCAGAGACACTGTCTTACATTTGCCTTGTGTCCTCACACACAGTAGGAACATAAGAGCAGATTTGCACCCAGCTGAGTTTCAGTCTCTATTCTCAGGAACATCAAGTGTTTGCAGCAGGGGATCTGGGCGAAAGAAAGAGCCACTCCCCATCAGCGTGACTTCCTTCTGGAGGAGCTGGCCTGAGCCTTGCCATATTCCTTTTGCTCCCAACTCTGCCCGATAGGGAGAAAATAAGAACAAAATCCTCATCCTGGATGTTTCCTCCTGCAGAATTGTCTTTTCAAATCTTTTCCATTCTGGCAAAATTATTCTTAAGTACTCTACCAGGCAGTGATTCAGTTCATACTCAAGATTTTATTGAAACCATTTGGTTCAGGCACTGCATTAAATGCTAGAGGTATGAATAAACTTCAGACTTGCTCCTGTTCTCAAGGACTGTTCCGAGTGGGTGGTGACAGGAGGTACCTCGGGGCAGATGGCAGTGGTGTAAGATGAGGTGATCAGTACTCAGAAAAGAGGCAGGTGTAGAGTAAGTTGCAGGGCTTTGCTCAGAAAGGGCCAGGGAACCATGCTTAAAGTGAAAGGGGTAAGGGAAAGAACATTCTAGGCAGGGGGAATAGCATGAGCAAACCCTTGACATCTGTTTTCTTAGGGTTGCTTGGTGGTCTGGGGTAGTTGGAATATCAGGTCTGCTGGGGAGAGTTACTAGAGGCCAGTAGAGTTTGGGTCCCAAGTGGAAAAGGCCATATATACCCCGGATGAAGAGTTTGTTTCCAGGAGGAGAAATTCATGGTCATTGCTGTTATAGGAAGATTATGCTGGTATTTTAGAGGAGGTATATTGGAGTGAGGCGAAAGGGGGACTCAGTTGTCCTTGGGTGTGTTGGTGGGAGTCCAGACTGAGAAGGGATGCTTGCATTTGATTTTTTTTGTCAGAGTGGGTTTTTTTAAATATGAAATTTATTGTCAAATTGGTTTCCATACAACACCCAGTGCTCATCCCAGCAGGTGCCCTCCTCAATGCCCATCACTCACCCCCCCTCCCTCCCACCCCCCATCAACCCTCAGTTTATTCTCAGTTTTTAAGAGTCTCTTATAGTTTGCCTCCTTCCCTCTCTATAACTTTTTTTTTCCCCTTCCCCTCCCCCGTGGTCTTCTGTTAAGTTTCTCAGGATCCACATAAGAGTGAAAACATATGGTATCTGTCTTTCTCTGTATGACTTACTTCATTTAGCATAACACTCTCCATTTCCATCCACGTTGCTACAAAAGGCCATATTCCATTAGGAAGGGGATGGGTGCCAGAGATATCTGTAAGTGGAGTTAATAAGCCCATCAATGGATGTAGGGTTGAGAAGACAAATTAAGAAAGAGGCCAAACGTTTGGTCTGAGAAACTGAGCGGAGGGAGGAAGGTGGTGTTGATTGGAATCAGATGCAGAAGGATGCCATGGGGCCGGGGTGGGGGGGGGCTGGGGGTGGCCGTGAGGTGGCCTGACTTTGTGGGGTGTGTGGGACATCCCCGTGGGGGTGCCCGGGAGGGGGTCTGGCAGAGTCTGGGACCCGTGGCCTCGGGGTGGAGGCTGACTGGGTGCAGGTGAGCGGTCAGGGAGCACTTGAAGGGTGGGAAGAGAAACATCCAACACTTAAAACTGAAAGGGAGAAGGGGATGAGGAAGAACGCAGAAGGAAGAGCTGGAGGAACAGTGTCCCGTGTTTCTCAGGGAGCAGCCCATCTCCCTGGATGCCCCGGGGCTTCCCTGGAAAAGTCCTGGCTGGGTGACATTACAGTCAAGACTGAGATGCGAGCAGAGCCAGGCCACTGTGCAGCATTGGCTGTCTTCTGGGCCACACTGGCTTCCCTTGAAGAGAGGTGACCTGCTGGGCCCAAAGCACCGAAACTAATCGAGAGAGCTGTTTAACTTAAACGCGTCACCCCGACTGTGCCGTGGCGGGGCCCGGGTGTCACATTGACAGCCTCTGGCCCATTAAAGGTGCAGCTAGTCTGGTGAAGCACAGTTTTGAGGAGCAGCTATTAACAGCATTTAATAGCAGGACTGTAGTTAATGGTTAGCAAATGTTTTATGAACAGGTTCCTCGTGCTCCGTGAAGGCGGATTCAATTTATTCGGAATGGATTTGCTTTCCCCTATTAAAGCTCAAGAGTGTATAATCAGCATCCTCCCTCCACCAAAGGGCCTTCTTTCTGGCCAGAGGGGGACCTGTTTAAGTTACAGAGGAAGCCCCCGGTGGTGGGTGTGTGTATGTGGGGTAGGGATGGGGGTCTTGTGTGGAGGGTGGAGACCTGAATGGCTGGTTTATGGTGGGCAGAGAAAGACAATCTGGAAAAGCTTCATGGTCATAATAGAGTCTTCTGAGCCCAGTAGAAAAAACCCTGACCTGGGACCTCATTGGTTCCAGCCCTGGCTGTGATACTGGTTTCCTCGTCACTATTGGGCAAGCCATTTAACCTTTCTGCCTCTGGTCTCTTCATCTGTGAGGTGCAGCTAATAACATGTCTTCCTCTCAAGTGTATTGTAGGAATTAATGGCCATGAAGCATTTCAAGGGTTGGGAGAAGAAAGGCTCATGTTGGTGTCCACACTAAGCAGTCAAGGAGAGTCAGGAACTCCCACTGATAGGGAGAGGAAGTATAATTTGGCATGACCAATTGTGGGGAAGTAGGTTCTACTTACATAAATGGGTTAGAGAAAAGATTTGGGCGGAAAGCCACCACCATGGGGTGAAAGTGCCCGAGGTTAGTTATCGAGATATTGTAATGGGATTATGAGAAACTTGGTATGTACCTGCAGGAAGTTACTTTCCGTCTGACACCAATGTTTCTTGATCACAAACTCCACTTGCCCCACTAGACCTTTTGCTTCTTACGCACACAAGTTAATGATTACTCTCTGAGTGTTTTCTCCACATCCACGTGTGTAAGATCTTGTTTTCTTCATGTTCACCACGTGGGTAACATCTTGTGAACTCAGTAAATACAGAGATGAAATGGCTGTTCAGGGCTCTTGCCTCCTCCTGGATATTAGCCCCTCTCGTATTCAATTCTGCGTCCACTCTCTTGCTGGACAAGAGAGAACTCCAGACTCCTAGTCTGCAGCAACCACCAAGCCAGACATTAAATTGAATTTCGGATAGTATTTATTCGGAACAAGTAATATTCCAGGGTAAGTACCTAAAGCGTTGGGCTGTTTCTGTTCAGAGCAGAAGTGGGCCATGATTTCTGTTTTTAATTCACTAACACTTTCCTCCTGGATGCTGGACAGGTGCAGGACAGGTGCTGGACAAAGCCACCGGGCTGGTTCGCTTGCCCCTTTAAAACAAAGGTTAAGAGACTGTTGTCTTCTGGGAAATAGGTTAAGCTTTTCAGCCCTTTGACTTAAACGTGTTTCTTTGGTCTTTCTGCTTTTCCTGGAGTTTTTTTCACTAAACTACACAATGAAACCAGAAATGCTCAATGACTAAGTAGGCGGATGACTTCCATGCCATATCTGTTCTTTAGCGAAGGGCCTGTCTCTCCAGCCCAGACAATTGCAGGGAGCGGGGATTGTTGAATCATTTATATCTGCCCTCTTAGGTCTTTCTGTTGGGAAAGAAATTGAGACGTTTAGAAAACTTGAGGACTAGGCCTGGTTCTGGTACTTTGAAGATGAATGGCTTAGGACAAGTCTCTTAATATCTCTGAACTCGGTCTCATCCCCAAAACAAGTAGCATTGTAAGATCTGCTTCATGATGTTGTACAGACCAGACGGGACATCCTCTGTGAAAGCTCTGTGCTCTGTCAGGTGTGGGGATTTATTGCCAAGGGGCAAAGAGGATGAGGGAGATGAAGAGGACATACAAGGGGGGGTCATGCCCCAACCAAATGGCTCCCCTGGGGTCAGCCTGACCTCCTCCTTTGTCCCTTGAGGAATGGTCCCCTGGCTGCTGATGCTTGGTCTCTGAGCCCTCCGTGCCACTAAAAAGACCACCCACCCCCCCGCCCTGGAGTGGTTCTGGCCATTCTGGCCAAGACAAAGGCTATTCTTGATCTGTTCACCAAGAGCAAGCTGCAGAGTAACCTGTCCTTGGAGTTCATCCCTAGTTCTAAAATGGAAGGTGATTCCCTTGGCTTCCACAGGCTGGACATCGTGCTACATCCTTTATACACAGTGTCCCACTGAACCCTCGCAGCCCCTCTAGGATGATGCGGGTGCCATGGTTCCCCCTCCATGGACTGGGAGGCTCACCTGGTGGGGTGCCTTGCTCACTGTCACATAGCTGGGGGAGGGCTCTGGCACGAAATAGCTGGTGCACACAGTGTATGGCTGAAGGGACCTTAATGAAGGGGCTTTTTAAAGAGCTGTGGGCAGGGGATTGGGCTTTCTGATGACAGCTCAGAGCCTAGAGCCTGCTTTTAATTCTGTGTCTCCCTCTCTCTCTGTCCCTCCCTTGCACATGCTCTGTCTGCCTCTCTCTCTCAAAAATAAACATTGAAAAAAATGTTTTAAAGATCTGTGGGCAGGAGAAAGGGTGCCAGCAGAGGACAGAGAACCCTTCAGGGGCCAGCAACAGCAGGAAGCAGTTACCCCCGAGGGCTGGAGGGGCAAGGGAGGGGTGATGTTCCTGCAGCAGGCAGAGGAAGGCTGGCTGGAGCGCAGAGCAGGATGGAAAGGATCGGAGACGATATATCTGGGGGCACAGATGGAGAAAAACCAGGATGTGAACCCCAGACTCTGACATCGAAATTGGGGCTCCTTCTGTTTCACTGAGCCGACCAGTATTACCTGTTCTCAGGTGGGGGGTAGTTGTCATGTGATGACAAAAGAGGGAACCACCTTGTGATTGTTCTTCCTGGCATTATAAAGAGGGCTGTGGTGGGACGCCTGGCTGACTCAGTCGGTGGAGTGTGCGACTCCAGTTTGAGCCCCAAGTTGAGGGTAGAGTTTACTTAAATAAAATTTATGAATTAATTAAAAAAAAGAGGGCTGTGTCTTCTCCTGTGGTTCTAGAGCCAGGCCCAATGCCTCTCTGGCTAAGCTGGCTCTCCTGGCTGGCCCCAGCTTTACAGGTACACATGCAGCTGCTACAGGTATTTCGAAATGCTTTTTTCCATCTTGTTACTACCTTGAAATAATAGCAGTTCTAGAGTACTGTGGGATCTTGCTGAAAGCATTAATAAAGAAATATAGGGATTACTATATTAAGTTTTAAGACACATTTTGAAAAACCACATTTGAATATAATTTGTTTCCTTTGTCCTTCCATGCACTTTATGCATCTGTTTATTTATTTTAAATGTTAATTTATTTTGAGAGAGAGAGCTCACGTGCCTGAATGGGGGAGGGGTGGAGAGAGAGAATCCCAAGCCGGCCCTACACTGTCACCGCAGAGCCCAGCACGGGGGCTTGATCTCATGACCGTGAGACCGTGAGACCTGAGCTGAAACCAAGAGTCAGACACTTAATGAAATGAGCCACGCAGGCGCCCCTATCTTATGAGTTTATAAGCATTATTTTGAGAAGGGCTTCCCATGGCCTGCACACACATAAAAGGTTCAGAAGTCCCGGGCTGGCTGGTTGTGACCTGACAGACCTTGCTGCCTATGGAGGTACTGGATTGTGGTTGGTGGTAGCTTGAAGCTGTCAGTCCTAGGGCCTGCCCAAGTCCCAAGGTCGAGACCCCTGGGCCAAGCTTTGGGGTAGTTCTGGCGCTTTCTGTCTGTGTTCATGGCTTCAACACTGATCCTTTCTGAGAACCACACCTTCTAAGATAGGTGTTTCCTCGAAATGTGATCTCTTTGTTCCTCCCCTGCCCACCCCAGAATCTCTTGGGGTGCTAATTACAATGTATACTTCCCAAGACCCACCCCCCCCCCAACCTACTGATTCAGAATTGGGGGAACAGGGTCTAGTGATCTGCATTTTATAAGTTTCTTGGGTGATTTGGGGGGGCACACTGCCGTTTGAGCCCCAGAACCACTGCTTTAGATTGCTTGTGCCCTGGCACTTTTAATTTGACCTGATGTTCAGAATTATAATTGAATTTTCAAGAACACATTGAGGCGCCTGGGTGGCTCAGTCGGTTAAGCATCCAACTTCAGCTCAGATCCTGATCTCCCGGTTTGTGAGTTTGAGCCCCACCTCAGGCTCTGTGCTGACAGTTCAGAGCCTGGAGCCTGCTTCGGATTCTGGGTCTCCCTCCATCTCTGCCCCTCCCCTGCTCACACTCTGTCTTTCTGTCTCTCTCAAAAGTAAACATTAAAAACAACCACATATGATCTTTCAACCAAGCTATACTCTAGATAAAAGTGTGCAAGTGAGGAGAATCCGGGCTTTTCCCACTATGTGTACAGGTCTCTCCTGGCTCCTGTCCAGTATCCCCAGAGGACTTCTCATCAGACCAGGCTGGGGCTCTTTGCTGTCCTCTCTGGCTGGGCCACTCTTACTCAGAGAAATAAAGCCACTAGTCACTGTACTATCAGGGTCTTTTGCCCTACTGCAAGGCAGGAAAAGTAGCCAAGCCACTGTTCAGTCTTTGAGATGGCCACTGGTAGCCAGGGGCTAGCCAGTGGGGAGCCTGTCCCTCTGCAAGGAGTCTGCTCAAAGTCCTCTCATTACAAGAGGGGCCCCTCCCCCAAGACCCAGTGCACTACATACGGATGACACAAAGAGTCAAGTGGCAGGGACACGCCAGGGCTCCGAGAGCAGATAATGGCATAATGGCCCCTTGTGGCCTCCAGCAGCTGGAGTCACAGCTGACCTGGTCTGTTCTGTTCCAACCCTGAAGCTTTGCGTTGCAAAGGCCAGTCCGTTGATCAAGTGCAATGACAAGGCTGTGGTTTATCCAGCACCTTTTGTCGTAGCGTGTAATGTGCTATCCAAAGGTCAGCTTTCAAGGCATAACTGCCTGTGTCATTTACGCTTTTTGAAATATTAGAAGAAGTGAAAAGCAGTATGCTGGCACCTTGCTAATGGGTGTCCACTTCCCAAATTTTGATTAGCCCTTCTGAAGATTGCAGGTGTTCTGTGGATGATCCATTTAATAACAGTGAGCCCGAAGATACATGGTCTCTGTGCTGTGAATAATAATTTCAGCTTTCATTTAAATTACTCCTTTTCCAGAGCATGATTTCTTTTATGGGCAGTATTTTCATGGCCGAATCTCCTCCTTTTCCCGGATAGTTTGGTTCCAGCTTCCTGCTTGTGGTTCTGCCTGGGCTCAACCCTCAGACGTGCCACCCCGCAAATAGGCAGATCTTCCAGTCTCTCCACCCTGAGGACCCTTTGGTGTTTTTAATTTTGCTGCATGGTTTCCTGTCTTGGAGGACGTTCTCTGCCAAATGAGCGGCTCTGATATTATGCTTTTTTCCCCCGCTTTCACTAACCAAAATATATTTACTACTTAGAGTTTCTGATTGGCCTGGGAGCCAGTACTGCTGAGTTGATCTCCTTCTAGTCAAAGGCAAAGAAATGTGACCTCTTCTTTCCCCTGTGGGGCTTTGTGGACCAGATGAAGTGTGTTAGGCTCTGGGATCTATGCAGATAGCTCACAGTGCCGTGTTACTACACTGAGGAGCCCTGGAGGTTGGGAACCACTGGGCTGTTGTTCTCTGTGTTCATGTGGTTATTCATTTATGCAGGAAACTTCTGTGCAATGGGCACTGTGCAGGGTGCTGGGGCTGTAGCACCGAATGAGACAGGCCAGGCTCTGATCTAGGCGGAGATGGGGGAACAAGAAAGGGGAGGCCAGGCAGTGATAAATGCCCTAATGACAATAAAACGGGGTGATGGGATGAAGAGTGGTGGGAGCCACTTCATATCAGGCAGGTGGGAGAGGCTCACAGAGAAGGGGACTTTTTTTTTTTTGAGGGAGAGAAACGGTGTGAGCAGGATAGGGGCAGACAGAGAGGGAGACCCAGAATCCGAAACAGGCTCCAGGCTCTGAGCTGTCAGCACAGAGCCCAACGCGGGGCTCGAACTCACAGACTGTGAGCTCATGACCTGGGCCGAAGTTGGACATTCAACCGACTGAGCCACCCAGGCGCCCCACAGAGGGGACCTTTAAATTGACCCAGGAATGGCAAGAAGGAGCCAGCCACGCCAAGAATATTTTTGGTTGAGGGAATGGCAAGTCCGTGTGAAGTCTACACATAGGCAAGTGAAACTTCAATCTTACCTCAAACCATTAAAAAAAAAGAACAGCCGTTAGGTAGACAGCTCCCCTCCAGGGGCTCAAAGCATGTCTCACACTTCCTTGAAGTGCCCGGTTTACTTGTCTCTCTCCCTAAATCATGTATGATTTCCCTGAAGGCAGGACACCGACTTGCTCTCCACAGAGCCTGACGCGGAGGAGGACTGTGGCAAATTCGGTGGGTGGATAAAGGCTGAAGGAATGAATGGTGTTGACTTTCACTTTCCTTGGGCTTTCAATAACTACACTGGGGGCAGGGGGCTTCTTACTCAGTGGGAAACAGCAGCTCCAAGGTGGGCCAGAACAGGTAAGAGAGGCTTTCCCAGTGTTGATCTGATTTGCTAGTTGCCCCAGCACTATGGTCTGAAGACTAGAATAGTCTTCTGCCCTGAAGAAGAAAAAGATGACTGTTCTAGTGATATACGATCAAATGTTCCAGGAAGAGCAGTCACTAGAACATGAATAATCACTAGTACATCAATGCCCTGCTGTGTCTCTTGTTAAGGAAGCACGGTAGCTGAGAAGCCAATCTAATCAGAAACATCGTTTTTGGATTCCCGTCACAAATGGAACAAGATGCCCCAGGGGGAAGTGATGAAATATCTGATGTGGGATGGCCCCTAGATGCATTTTTGTGGGTCTTATTTTGAAGGGTGGTCCTGGTCAGGAACCACACCTGGCTAAGACCTGGTCCATGGCCATCATGGAGGAGATGTTGAAGTTGGGCAGACAGGAGGGCATGACAAGGATGGTGGGGAAAGATGCGCTGAGAAGAGTCCCGCTCACCTGGTGGACACCTTCCCTAGCTGTGGGTGCTGGTAGCTGAGTTTATACCTGCAGCCGGCAGAGGGTTCAGGGGCTGTAGTTGTCTTCAGTTGCACATACACCAGGAAGGCTGGTGGTACCCAAGATGAAGTGGCTGACGGTCCCAGCAGTCAGGGCCCTCCACCCATTGTGCTGGGGTTTGTATTGGACCAGAGGATGGGCAAAGGGTCCCCAAAAGGTGCTGGGCAGAACACTAGCAGGGATCTGCAAGTATAAGAGTGGAACACGAGGCTAGAGCCTTGGAGCCCAGTTTGGGACCTCTGGGTCTCTGCTTTGGCGTGCATGTCAAACTCAGTCCCTCAGCTTAGGGTTGGGCCTGGGCCGGGGTAGTGGCCCAGCTGTGAGGAACAGGAAGGAGACGCCCAGGGGCTGGTGCCAAGTAGGGCCTGATGTTGTAGCTCTGAGGGCTCTCCTCCATTGGAAGTAGGAAGGCCAGATAAGCCAGAGGATGCCCAGTTAGATTCTCTGACAACAATTAAAATTATACATGTTCCCAAATACTGCATGAGATGCATTTGCAGTTGATCTGAAACTACAGCTGAATTGGGCATCCCGTACTTTGATTTGGTAAATTTGGCAACCGTGATTGGAAGGCAGAAGCTTCCAGAGGGACCCGGCTCTCTAAAGCATCTGCTGCTTGGCCGTCCTCTGCAGGTGAGGTTGATGAAGATGGTGTGTCCCTACCACCTCCTGAACAGGTGTTCCTCGGGGCAGCAGTTGAGCTGGGGGAGGGGCCCCAGTGGCTTGGGCTTTCGCAGAGGGAAAGGGGTGTCTTGGCTGAGCGGAGGAAGGGCGTCCTGATCGCTCCCAGGGTACCAGGCTTCTACAGAGAGGGCAGCTCCTTGCCGTTACCTGCCCTTGACCAAGGGAGTGAAGTGAAAATGCTCAGCTTTCCATTCTGTTTGACCTTGAGTGTGTCCTCTGGTAACACTACGGTGTGACATCCAGGATGTCCCGCACCCAGCTGTGTGGGTCAGGGTTTCTGTCAGGTGAAGTTTCTCTGCTTCACAGAGCGGGGGGCCCAAGGCTTGCAGGAGCATGGGGAGGTGAGTGGCTCAGTGTCGTGTGGAGCTCTGTGGGTGCAGCCCAGGCCTGGACTCCTGGGTCCGTTTCACACCCACAGGCCCTGGGCAGCCTCCATGCTGAGAGAATCGTGGGCGCGACGACCTGGAAGGACCAGCGGCAGCCCGTCCCCATGCGTCTGTTGTGAGCTGTTGGGCAACTCGACACCTCAGTGAGTGTATCTCCTTGGCAGGTGGTGTGTTTGTTCTCCTCACTGAGGAAATTCTGTCAGCCCGGGCACACATGACTCGGGGTGGGGGGGGGGAGTAGGAAGGTGAGTGATGTGTGGTTATTTTTGAGTGGAAAATGAGAGGCAGTGGGGGAATGTCCGCTGAGCTATTTCTGAAATGTTTGTCACTTACTGTCACTTTTGAGTCTGGGGAAAGACATCCTTTTAGGACAATCAATATGAACTCTTTATTTCAGTGACTGAACGACGCAGCTCTGGGAGCACCGATGATGGGGTGTCACGGTCTCTAAAGCCACAGACAAATGTCAGCAGGACAGTGAAGGGAGCAGGCGCCTCTGATCCTCTCTGTGATGTTCTGGACCCTCTGCTTCCCTTGTATTAGTCAGGGTCTTCCAGAGAACCAGAACTGGTATACGTGTGTGTGTCTACATATCGACACCTACCTCTATCTCTGTGAGAGGGATTCATTTTAAGGCGTTGGCTCACGTGATTGTGGGAATGGCGAGACTAAATCTACAGGGCTGGAGATTCAGGTCAGAGAGCTTATGCTGCAGTCTTGAGTTCGAAATTCATAGGGCAGGCCAGGTAAGATGGGAACTTAGGCAGGGTTTCTAAGTTGCAGTCTTAAGGAGAATTCCTTCTTCTGTGGGGCAACCTCAAAAGCTTGGTCTTTGTTCTTTAATTCGTTGGGTTAGGCCCACCCATGTTCTGGGGGGGGGGGGGGTGGGTAATCTGCTCGACTCCGAGTCTGTTGAGCTAAATGTTAATCTTCACTCAAAGTCTACTGATGTCAATGTTAATCATAGGTTTAAAATACCTTCTCAGCAACATTTAGATTGGTGTTGACCAAAGAAGTGGGCACCATAGCCTCGCCCCACTGACACGTAGCCTGTACCTCATGGCGAGCTTGTCCACATGTGCTGAGTGTGCAGAGCCGGCCAGAGACCCGGGTGGAACACAGGCACTTTGAGGAGGACATCTCTGTCTAGTAACGGGGCTGGGCCACTGGCTTTTCTGCGGGAGGCTTGCAAAGGTCAGAGTGTCCATTTTGATTTCCCCTTTTCTTTCTTATTACGATGTCACATTCTTTTTTGCTTGGGAGAGCTCAGCCTTTGTCCTTTTAAGGCCCTTAACTGGTTGGGATGAGGCCTGCCTATGTTACGGAGGGTCATCTGCTTGACACAGAGTCTACTGATTGTAAATGTTAATCACCTCTAAAATGTACTTTCGCAGCAGCATCTGGACTTGTGTTTGACCAACTGGGCCCTGTAGCCTAGCCCAGTTTAAACAAAATTAACTGTACACTTTTCCTCTGCCTCATCCTAACAGTTGAGAGACTCTCCTGTTGCCTTGGATGAGAAGAGTATGGCCACCCGTGTCCAGAGCAGGGATTTGGAGTGGTGGGAGCAGGCCAGGAGCTCAAGACTGGGGAGGCTA
This sequence comes from Prionailurus viverrinus, assembly GCF_022837055.1. Taxonomy (NCBI): domain Eukaryota; kingdom Metazoa; phylum Chordata; class Mammalia; order Carnivora; family Felidae; genus Prionailurus; species Prionailurus viverrinus. Next base: position 115,967,707 of record NC_062563.1, read on the forward strand.
CATACCTCAGTGGTCACCTGCCCCACTGCCCCTACCCGGCAAAGGCTGGCATAAGATAGGAGAGGTTGGAAAAGCCCAAAGCCCCTTTCGGCAGCAGGAGTGGGAGGGGCTGAGGGGGATCACTGCCACCCTTCTCCACCCTGGTCAAGGATGTTACACTTCCTTAGTGGGCCGGTGATGAGCATTCCAAACATGCCCAGCTGGGGTGAGGGTTTCTATGAGCCCCCTGGAGGCAGGTTCTGAAGGATTCCATCCTTCCATCAATGGGCTGCCTGATGTGAGCCCAGAGTATTCCGCGTGGCCTAAGGCTTTCTACCCAGTTCATTTCACCCTCCATCCAGGGGCCTTTTCTTGGGACGAAGGTGGTTTCTCCGCAGCATCTTCCCGCCTGACTCCTGCTCTTCCATTTCTGTGGGAGAATTTGCCCACTCCCTCCCTCTCTTCCCCTCCCCTCGTTAGTCACAATCTGCCTGTGACTTGCAGGCTCTCTCCAGGGTGAGGTCCTGCACAGGGAAGGTCCCTGTCAGAGCTGGGCTGCCCCCAGGTTCCACCACCCATGAAAGGGAGATCCCCTTTACCTCTAGAGGAGCTGTGCATTCCCTTTTTTAAAAATTAAACTTTTTAGCTTAGAAAAATCTTAGACTCACAGAAAAGTTGCAGAGATCATACAGAGTTCCTGTATACCCCTCACCTTGTTCCCCCGAATGCTATCCTCTTACATTCATTGGAGCATTTGTCACAGTTAAGAAACCAACATGGGTGCGTTCCCATTAACCCAACTCTAGACTTTATTCAGCTTTCGCTAGCTCTTCGGTCCCAGGATCCAGTCCAGGATGCCACGTTGCATTTAATGCTCGGGCAGGCTTTGTCTGTCTGCCACTTGCTCCTTCTCACCATGACCACCCCTCCGGTTCTGCCCTCCTCCCCTCCCCAGTCTGCATGTGTCTGGTTGAGTGGTCAGTGACTGGAAGCTCGTGGTGATCTCTGTTGATCTTTGTTCAGAGGCCTGACCAGAGCTCTCTTCCCTCTTGCACGCTGGGAGGAAGGAAGCCACCCTGACCACTTGGTAAATATTTTACAACATCTAATGGAATCAAGTTGTTTACTCTGCAGAAAATAGAAAGGCATTAGTTAAAGAAAGTAACAAGCTACTGGTTGCTGACTCTTCAGGTTTAGGCAGAGGCCTGGGAGACTGAATGATTTCCACTTAAGGGGTTTTAGTGCCGGCCTGCAGCAGAACATCCCAGAAGCGATTGGCTTCTGCTGCTTCTCGCTGCGCGGCCCTGGCCACCCAAGCCCCAGGGGCTGGGATTGGCAACCAGGCTCTTGCAGCCTCAGACTTACTAGGGACCTTGTAGGCTCCTGCTCAGCTCTGTCCCCTTAATGTCCCTCTGCAGACCTCGTTCCCAAGTCGTTCTCCCCTTGGCTTCTTCCTCCTCAGCTTGACTCTTTGCCTCATGTCCCTTGGGTGGGGGAGATCTCGGGAGGCTGTGGACCACATCCTGAACCTGTCATGTCTGTGCCCTGCTGGAGCCCTGGTGAGCTGTGCCCATCCACATGGCCCCTCGCCCGTAGGACCTGGCCTTCTCGTCTGAAATGAGAAGCATGATGCTCCACATGTGGCCCAGAGACAGAGAGAAACCAGGCCGCTGGTGGTGGCTAGAGAGGCGGACCCCGCATCACTGCATGTCGCATTTCCTCCTTCTCTGCCCTTCCCAACTCTAGGTCCCACTTCTACTTTTTCATAGTCTGCCCCCCCCCAAGAGTTTCCTTTCCCAGAAGGGTGAGACAAAAATGTTTATTATTTAAACCTAGGCATATAAAGGCTGCAGTAAATTGTTTTGATGCCATTTACAAGCTGTGCGTTGTAGTAAAGTTTAATGGGACGTCGGAAGGGAATCCGTGCAGGAGGTCTGAGCAGAATCTCGGATGAAGGGGATGTGGATTTCACAGGCCCGCAGGTCTGCGGCGGGTCTCCTGTCACACCGCTCTGAGAGCTCCGTGTGCCTCGTGTTCCCTGCTTTACCCTGTTGCTTCCTCTGCCCCCCCCCCCCCACTCAGCCTGCGGACTTCCTCTGCCCTGCACTACCTCACCCCCTCGGTGCCCCCACTCACCCCCTGGAACCCCTGTCACGTACACACCACAGTTCAGGGATCCTTCATGACCGAGGGCCAAAGAGTGAGCTGCTGATGTGGTTCCAGGGCCCGGAGCCAGCTCAGCCCTGGCCTGGAGCATTCAGGAGCCTTTGGCTGGACTGTGGGGATTTCTGAGGAACCTTGGGTCCTCTTTCTTGGTAGTCTTGAATGATAATCATTCCCACTTTGAGCATTTCGTGAGTTTCGTGTGTGTGATGCCTGAGAATGACCTGAACACCTAGATCGTAACCTGAGAAGGGGGGGGGTCTGCGGCAGATGACAGACACCCGGAGTGGGACAAACGAAGACTGTTAAGGAAGTGAGCAAGTGACTGAGTCCCACCACAGAGGGCTTGCTGGGTAACATACACTTTATGAGAACGTGCAGGGTTTGCAAGGACAGCATGGGACATTTCTAATGGCCGTGCTCCTCCCTTCTCTCTGAGGGAGGGCTGGCCAGGCAGGGGGAGGGGAAGGGAGGGAAAGGGAGGAAGAGGGGCCTGTGGACTGGAGGGAGCATTTGTCTGGTCAAGGGGCCATGGTGGGAATGAGCAGGTCAGGGGAAGGGACTTGGCTTCTGATGAGTGGTAGGAGTAGAGTTCAGTCCTGACTGAGAGGGCAGGAGGGGCTTCTCTGGGGTCTGGGGCAGGGCATTGGCCTGGCCCAAGGTCAAGAGGGTCATAGTAGCAGCATAGAGTGAAGGAGTCAGCTCCAAGCTCTTGTATCTCGAGTGAGAGAAGATGAGACCGTGGTTCATAGTGGACATTTCAGCCTGGGGGAGCGATGGCAGAACTCCACGGAAGGATGCAGATGGTGTGGGAAAGGGAACGAGGCAGGAGCTGGAGGGGGAGACTGTCCCAGAGCCTGGTCCTCTCTGGCACTCTCTGACTCTCTCTCTCTTATTTCTCCTCCTGAAGATCCAGCCATTCACTGTTGTAGTTTCCGGAGGCTGGTCAGTAGCAGGTGTTGGAAGTGGATGGGGGCAGGACAAGGTCCTCCCTCAGCCTTGGGTTTCCAGACCAGGTCTTGCAAGCCAGCTCCCCTTAGGGGCTGTCAGCTCACAAAGAAGCAGAGCCCCACACTCCCTCGTCAGGGCCCTCCTAGGGGAGAAGTGGCTGGATTGAGGTACATTTGGGCATTCCCGTGTCCCCTAGCCACAACCCACAGAGCCAGCAGGGCCTGTGGTTCCTAATAGAAAGCAAGAAAAACAGAGCATTATGCGTTCCCTGACCCCCCACCCCCTGGTGGGGGCAGCACATACGCCTACAAGTCCTCCTTGGGGGCAGGGAGGTTACCCCTGACTCTGAGCATACCCTTCTGCGGCCTGGGCAGGTGTCTCAAGGTCTTCATGTCTGGGCTGTTTCCCCCAGAGGGTGAGAGCTGATTCTTGGGTGTTTGGAGGCATCCCCCAGGCTCAGCAGCTTTGGATAAAACGTTCTAAATCTGCCTATTATAGACCCTCAGCTGGAGCCCCAAGGGGCTGGCACTTGGCTGCAAGCCTACATTCCCAGAGTAGGTCGGATCCTGGCACTGGAGGTGAGCCTGGAGGTGATGTGGGTGGGTGAGCTCTGGCTGTATGTGTCCTCTTTCCAGTCGTGGCCGGTGAGCAGCTCTCATTGCAACTGTCCCCCTAAGGTGCGGGACTCCTCTCTGGAGATGGTCAACGTTCAGATTGCAGGGCCTGCTTGCTGAGTTTATGATTCACTGTGGCCCTGGGATCTGCAGTTTGGAAAAGCTCTCCTCGGTGATCCTATCCTGCAACCAGATTTGGGATCCCTTGCTTAGGTCCACCCTCCACTCTAGAAAGGAGCCCTTCAAAAGGTCCCTAGACCAGCCTCTCGAGAATTTGGATATGGAAGGGAGACGGGGGAATACCTGGGGCTCCTGGCCCTTGTTATTAGTTATACTGAAGTGAGACGTGTTCTCTGTAGTGCCCATCAGATCTCAGAGTAAGGGTCGTCAGGAAGAGCCAATTCCACAGCTACTTAGAGCCCAGTGAGCAGCTACAAATGGCAGCCCAGCCACTGGGACTCTCTTAGACTAAAGTGGTGAGGTCGAGGGCAGCATAAGGAAGATCAGGGCCCTAGGGTGGACCTAGGCTTTCCCTGGCACCTCTGCCTCCTTCCCCAGGGAATGATGCCATGCTACGGAAAAGCCTGTACCAGTCCACATGCTGACTTCATGTCAGGTGTTTGCCCCTTGCGCTCCCTCCTTGCCTTGCTCAGTCTGACTGGGGGGGTGGGGGGAAGGGAAGGTGGCAAGGCAGGCCTCCTCCATGCTCCTGCCCTGCCTGGGACCTGCAGTTCAGCCTCTGGCCAGGCAGGCCCTGCCCCATCCTTTCCCGGGGAGGGGTGCTCCTTCGGGGTTCCGCTGCCGGGAGGATGATCTATGCTGTGAGATTAGCCCTGCACGAGGGAGGAGCCCGTTTCCAGCCAGGCAGCTTCCTAGCACCTGAGCCTGGGGGAGGGGCTCCCCCGCCCTGAGCTTTCCTTTCTCCATTTGCAAAAAAGGATTTTGCTGTCTGTCCTGCCTCCCTTAGAGAAGCATCTTAAAGACTGCGAGTGAGCTGAGAGAAGGGAGCATATCTTGAAAATTCTAAAGCAGGGCCTGTGAACTTGAAATGCGTGACATAAAGAAGTGGGCTGGGCGGTGAAGAATGGTGGGAGCAGTGAACTGCAGAGCAAAATTAGATTCGATTAGAAAAAATAGGTACTGAGGCTCCGTGTAATGCACATTTAAGGACCAAATTTGGCTCCTTCATTCACTCCTGCTGTTAAGTGTCATTCAGAAGCCAGGTGGCCATCGTGGATTTCCATGTCACATTCATGACCTACTGCAAACAAGGCCCCACAAAATAGTTGATGCCTGTCCGGGGGCGGCATGGCGGGGGTGGCTGTGAGTGTGTGCGGCTCTGGGGCCAGCCGGCATGGATTCAAACCTGTCTCCGGTGCTCGGGCACATTATTTCTGCCACCTCTGCTTTTGTTCTTTTTTTCCATGTAAAATGTGGATGATCCTAGCACCTGATTCCTCAAATCCCTTGAGTATTAAGTGAGCTACTCCACGAAAAGCTTCACCCAATGACTGCTTGCAACTTAACCTCCTCAATAAACGTTTATTATTATTATTATTATTATTATTATTATTTATTACTGTTGTATTATGATGTTACTCTCTGCGGAGGGGCATATGCTGCAGGAACAGCATGAGGATACAGGATAAGCAATGGAGGTGGACAGTAGGAAGTTGAGAGCAGAGATCACGCAGAGGTCTTGCGTGCTTCCTGTTGGAAAGTGTGACCTTTTACTTGGAGTCTCCAGGTAACCACAGGGAACGGGGACAAATGGCCAATTACAAAACTGAGGAGGGATCATGCGCATTCTTGCTGCATCCGTGCTTGTACTTTGCTCAAGAGGTAGGAAAGTCTTTCGTCCTTGATTATCAGGCTGTGGATGTACCTGGAAAACTCAAGTGTGTGCAGTTTGCTAACTGGCGCTTCCTCATTGCCGTGTCTGAGCCCAGCTTGGCACCTCGAGTGTTGTTGAACCTCAGCTGGACGAGCTGCCAGTCCAGGACAGAGATGACGGTGGCATCTGTGTCCCTGGATGCTGGGACGTAGAAATGGCCTCCTCGTGGCTGTGGCTTCAGAGTTCAAGGTTTGGCCCAGTTTTCTCAGTTAAATAATGCCCCAGATCGTGGGTGCTGCTCACATATCTTGGTGCCCCATCCTTGCTTGCACCCATACCTAACCCTCAGCCTGGTCCTTCTTCTCGTCCCAGCATGCACATAACTCCTGAGGTCTGCCTCCTCACCTCCCATCTTGAAGCCCTTTCTGAAGGTTTTCTAGGTGGTGATTTTCCGTGAGCATATTGGTTTGCATTTCCAATGCCTTTGATGGATCTGACATCCCATACTTCTAACTACCCAAATGCACTTGGGATAGAATGTAGCCAGGATGTCCTTTCCAGAATACTCCTTTCTGGTTTGTGCACTGTTAACTATGGAATATTGAAGGAAAAAGTTTCTAGAATACAGAGACCATACATCTGTTTATCTTGTTCTGAATTACATCCTAGGCACAGAAGGACACTTAATAAATCAATGTCCTGATGAAAATGGTAGTGTTGTCAGCAAATGATGATAATCGGGAATGCACAAGAGAAAACGTTACTTGATTTGAATGTGAACCTTGGGCTTTCAGGGGAAAGCAAGCTCTCTGCAAGTTTCAAGGGGTGCATATTTTAAGGGGGCAGCATGTTGAGTTTGTAAGCACAACCCTGGTGCTGCATGCAGTGAGCACTGTGTCCTCTTAGTGCTGAGTCCTGGCAGATAGTTCTGGGAACTCTGATGTGTGAGGACAAAAGGCCTGTCTTTTCATAACACTGGGTGGCTTTATAGGGCTTACTAATGGGAACGTGAAGAAACAATTCCATGCAAAAAATTGATCTTGGAATGATTAAATAGTCTTATAATAAGTTGCTAGTTCTCTGCTCTTTGGTTAGAGAGGACGGCATATGAAGCTGGCAATCAGGAAACTTGACAGCATTCATAGAGGGTGGGTCCTCCAGGTACCGCTTTCCAAGATGCAAGGAGGCACCCTACAGCCTGGCTGGTCCACTCCCTGGCTATCCTTCACCCTTTGCCCACCCCATCATTGATTTCATCACTGTTGTGTCTGTGGTTTCATGGCACCTTGTGCAGACGTCTGATGCTGTATTATATTGTCATTCATTGTTCACAGGTTGGTCTCTCTGGACACTGGGAAGGGACTGATGTGGTCCCTTACATTAATCTTTATGTGATGGGACCTCCCGTGTAGTAGGTCCTCAATGTGTATTTGTTGCATGAGTTAAATAATTTTGGCAAAGCCCTAAAAATAAAATCACGTGGTCCAGCCCTTCCTGGTAAGGTGGAGGACCCCAGAAAGTTTTAATCCCTTGTCTGTGGCCCTGCAGGGATTGGATATTTTGCCTTCTGTCTCCAAGTGCAGTGTTTTGGGCTGAAGTTGTTTTTTTTCTCCTCTTGTTTGTCTATGTGGGTTTTTCTTTTCTTCTTCACTCGTTCCTATGTTATTTCTTAAACAGCTACATTGGACTAGGTACAAAACAAGATAAAGAACACTAACAGCTTTTATTTTAGCAAGGGAAGATAGCCAGGAAATAATCATGTTCAGTGAGGAAAATATATGGTACATCAGAAGGAGATAGGCACTGTGTAAAAAAGAAACAGGAGAGCAAAGAGGGGGATTGGAAATACTGAGGAGAGGCAGAATTTATGGGGTGAGAGTGACAAAGTGAGGTTTGAACAAAGACTTGAAGGAGCTGAGGGATTTAGTCTTGCTGATATCTGGGGATGTGTGTCCCAGGCAGAGGAAAAAACTAAAGCAGTGGCTCCAATGTAAGAGTGTGCAGGGGAACTTGAAGACCAGCAGAGGGCTGGCATAGCTGAAGTGGATGGGCCAGGTGACGGAAGGGAGAGGAGGGGATTACATGAGACAGGTAACCAGAACCATGTCAAAGTAGGGCCTAATAAGCTCAAATAAAGACTTTGGCTTTGATCCAGAGGAAGTGAGGAGCCACTGGAGATTTGGAATAAAGGAATGGGATGATCTGACTTGTACTTAAAAAGGACCATTCTGGGAAAGGTAGAATCAGTGAGATCTATTAGATGGCTATTAAAATAATCTGGGCCAAAGGTGGTGGTGGTTTGGCTCAAGATGGCGGCAGCAGTGGACATGGTGAGAAGAGCAGATACTGGATGTGCTTCTCAAGGAGAGCCAGCAGGGTTTCCTGATAGGGATACAGCATGTAAGAAAGAGGAAAGAAGTGAAGGGTACCCCAAAGGTTTTCACCTCAATGGACAGATGGATGGAGTTGTCCACCTCCCAGCCTGCTTCACTGGTTCCATGCCTGGGGTGGGAGAGAAGTGGGGAGAATACAGGAAGCTGTCCATGCCAGTGAGACTATGGTCCACCCCTGTTTTTTGAGCCCTCAGTCTTCTTCACCAATTCAAATACCACCCTTTCAGTAATCCCTTTAAGATCCGTCATCTCCTTCACAACATCTACCTTGATTAATTTTACCTGGCTGAAGTCTCTCGGTTCATTCCATATTCATACACAGATATGCTTTACTTAACACAGTAGATGAGTTTTTGAAAAGAGAGGTGTGTGTCACCTTTCCAAAAAAATATTAAGGCCTATTTTATATTCACCAGGGGAGCTAACTATTTAAAGTGCCCTATTATTAATGCTTTTGTAAGGTGAAGAATCCTTTTGTTAGATGACTATGGATCTCCACTAATTTATCAGTTATGAAAGATCAGGGCATAAACGTATAAAACTGAGCACACACTTGTGTAATATGTCTCTCTATATGAGGTACCTGCTAAGCAGCTCATTGGAGGGTCTCTTGGGACCTCAGGCTCAGGGCACTCTCACCTGAGCTCATCATTTTCCTCCTAAATCATCTTGCTCTCATACTCCCAGTTTCATGCAGGCCTCAAACCCCAGAGCCCTCTCTTGACATCTCTTCTCTTCATTCTCCCCTTGCCCCCAGCTTACCACCACTCCACCTTTGTGAACTCTCTTGCATCTTCTGCATTCTGTCCATGACCCTCTGCCTCTTATAGTTCAAGTGCCTAAGGCCTTCTAATGGACACTTCTTAACACTTCACCCTGCAACTGCTCTATCCATGTTCTCTAAGACATCCTCCCACATTCAGCTATCCAAGTCAGCTGCTCAAAGCATCCTTCTTCCCATGACCCTGTTCAGGGTTTGAACCTGTTCAAAGTCTGAATCCTCCCCTTTCCATGTCTCTGTCCAGACATCAGTAGCCTCCCCATCACCTTGCCTGTAACCTACAGTCTAAACACCTGAGCAGGTTGTTCAAAACCCTGTCTGTGGCCAACCTGCATGCACCCTTGTGGTCTTACCACCACCACTTATCCATCCATCCTCATGCACCACGATGGGCATCCATGATGAGGCATTTCCTTTACTCCTGCAGCCCTGAGGATGAGCAGGTGGAGACACATACCTTCACCACCCCTGGTCTGCAGTGCCCCTCTGGCCACCTTATTCTGGTCCAAATCCTTTCCATTTTCAAAGACCAGCCCAAACACCCTTTCCTCTTTGAAGCCTTCTCACCTTTTAGGCAGAAACAACTCCTCCTTCCATAGTACTTTATGCAAATCACTTTAATAACACATATCTCTCTTCTGTTTTGTCATTTTCCCTGCCCTACTTTCTTCACCAACATGTGTGCTTCCTGCCTGCTGGGTGCTGTCAGAATCCTCCCCTTTCTCTTTCATGCCTTATGTGTAGAGAGCGCATAATAAGAATATGTAGTGTGACACTATGGCTGTCCTTTTTCTTATTAATGTTGTTGACATGGAAGGCCCACATTAAATTGTAAGTTTTGTGAAGTCTGGAACTGTCTTTGGATTTTTTTTTATCTTCATCCCTTACCATACAGTCCCCACAGATGGCATTTATTGTGCCAAATGCCAAATTCTTCATGAGCCCTTGTGTTTCAAGGTTGCATGGTCCTAATGATGGAAACACAGCAAATTAGGAATTCATTCCAGGCACTCTGGCCTCTGGTTTGTTTATTTATTCATTTGTTTATTTATATCTCATGTATCAGGTATGCATTTCAGACCACAACAGTAGGGCGTAAGACATGTCACATTTCTTTATTTCTCTAAGTCAAATTTAATCGGTGCCAAGCTTCCACCTGCTGAGCTGGCAGGAAATCTAATCTGTCTTTTGAGACTACCGCCCCCAACCACTCCCTGAGGATTATAAAAAAAAGTATTAGGAGTCTCACCAGTTCTGAAAAGCTGGTGAAGGATTCTTTTGTTGGGGATCCATACTGGACATATCCTACCCCACATGGCCTGCAGGCCAGTGTCTCCTCTGCTTCCGTATTAAGAGAGCTTGAGGGCCCAGGCTGGAAGCATCAGTTTTGTTTTGTTTTGTTTTGTTTTGTTTTGTTTTTCTGAGACCCACTGCTATATCCCCAGGACTCTGCAAGGAGGAAAGCCCCAATCTCCACCACTCATGGCACTGACAGAAACCAAGCCCCATCTTGGCTTTGGAGGATATTCTCAACTTCCTCCAGATGAGAGAGGGGAAAATACTCCTTTTAGCCTCTTTCAGTATGGTCAAAAAAGTTAATTATATAATGATTTTCCTGTCACATATCTTAATAAATGATTTTGGCTCTGTGCACATCATAAATTCATGACCGTAGAGAGATAGAAATAAAGAATTCGGACCGGGGAAAGAACTCAAGGTTTCAGGAACTAGAATTGCTACAGTTAAGCTTCACATTTGACTCTAAGCTTCCGAGTTGCTAAAGTGAAAAGGGAGATGTGGTTTCATAACTCTGTTATCAGAAAGGGAGAGACAGTTTCTCAAGAGAAGCAAAGCTTTCTCTATTACTTGATTCTAAAATAAATTTCTCACGTGAAGCTTTATAAAGAGGATATCAAACAAAGCCTTCTAAGGTATTGCATACAGGTCTCTGTTTCTTCTTGCTTATACCTCCCGATAATCACTTGTGAGGATAAGTATGCCTGGGGGCCTGCACACAGGAGCATTGGCCACATACATTGGTCTGTACTGTTGCTACCTTTATGTCCTGTTCAAACACTAAACATGGCCAGATATTCCTGACATCACAAATGCACCACAGTTTAAGCAGAATGAAGACTGAAATAAACATCTACTAAAGATCATAATGTAAGTGATAGAAGAGTATGTTTGGTTTGGTCAAGTAGGTTTTGCTCCTGATGTTTCCTTAGTCTATTAACGGCTTTGGCCATTTCTTTTTCCTGCTGAAATCTCTGAGCATAGTGGCCGGGACTCTATATTGAATCATTGAATCCTCAATGCCAAACATGGTGCCTGGCTTTTCACAGATGTTAAATAAGTCGTTGTTGAGTTAATATGCTTGTTTTTCTGTTTATTTGTAACATGATCTTTTAAGTTACTCTCCTGTGTTTCAAAAGTGATATGGAGCTAAATGAGAAAAAGAGTTCCTCCACACTGGACCTTTCTTTGCCTCATACATGACAGAACTAGAGAAATAGGCTTAATGATGCATTAGTGATTCAGGGAACTCCTATTCTGTCAGGACAATGAAAACTGGTAGGCTTCTGGGTAGAAAACATGAGGTTGTGTTCTATAAAGGAAGATGTCAGTACTACCCAAAGTGATCTATGAATCTGTTGTATGAAATCCAACACAATTCCCATCCAAATCCCAATGACATTGTTGGTGGAAATAGAAAAACCCATCCTAAAATTCATATGGAGTCTCAAAGACTCTGAATAGCAAAAACAATTTGAAAAAGAACACAATTGGGTGACTCCTGGTTCTTGATTTCAAAATATATTACAAGGCTACAGTAATCAAAACAGTATGATATGGCGTGAAAGATAAATATAGGCGAATGGAATAGAATACTGGGTTCAGAAATCAACCCTTCTGTATGTGGTCACATGATCTTCAGCATGGTGGCAAGGCCTGTCAATGTGGAAAGGACAGTGTCTTCAACAAATAGTATTGGGAAAAATATACACTTACCTGCAAAAGAATGAATTTGGACTATTACACCATAGATAAAAGTTAACTCAAAATGGGTTAAAGGCATAAGCATAAGATCCCAAACTATAAAACCTCTAGAATAAAACAGGGAAAAACTTCATGATTTGGCATGAATGGATTTGGCAATGTGTTCTTGGATATGACATGAAAAAGGCAATAAAAACACAAATAGACAAATGAGACTACATTAGCCTTAAAAACTTGTGCATCAAAGGACACAACAGAGTGAACAGAAAACCTACAGAATGGGAGAAAATATTGCAAATCCTTTATCTCATAAAGATTTAGTATCCAGAATATACAAAGAATGATTACTACTTAACAACAAAAATATCAAATAACCCTATTTAAAAATGGGCAAAAGAGTTGGATAGACAATGCTCCCCAGATGACATACAAATGACTCACAAGCATGTGAACAGATAGTCACTAATCATCAAAGAAATTAAAATAAAAACCACAGTGAGCTATCACCTCACACCCAGTGGGGTAGCTACCATCAAGGAAAAAACAAAAAAAAACTCATACAAAGACAAAAAATAACAAATGTGATTGAGGATGGAGAGGTTGGTACCCTTTTGCACTATTAGTGGGATTGTAAAATAATGGAGTTGCTATGGAAAACAGTATGATAGTTTCTAAAAAATTAAAAATAGATCATATGGTAATATGATCCAGCAATCCCACTTCTGGATACATGTCCAAAAGAATTGAAAGCAGGCTCTTAAAGAGATACTTATGCACCCATGTTCATGGCAGGCACTATTCACAATAGCCAAGAGGTGGAAACAACCCAGATGTTCAACAGATGAATAGGAAAGCAAAATGTACATAATGGAATATATATACTATATATATATATATATATACATATATAGTATATATATGTGTATATATATATATATGGAGCGTATATATATATATGGAGTGTGTATATATATATATATATGGAGCGTATATATATATATATATATATATGGAGTGTATATATATATGGAGTGTGTATATATATATGGAATGTGTATATATGTATGGAATGTGTATATATATGGTGTGTGTGTATATATACACACACACACACACACACACACACACACACACACACATACACTGTGTAGCCTTAAAAAGGAAAGAAATCCTTTCACATGCTACAATATGGTTGACCATTGAGGAGATTATGCTAACTGAAATAAATTAATCCATCATGAAGAGGTAGGAAAAGATACCACTTATATGAGGTATCTAAAGTAGTCAAACAAAATAGAGAGTAGAGGGGAAGGGGGAGTTGTTTAACGGGTATATGAAATAGAGTTTCAGTTCCGCAAGGTGAGAAAGTTCTGGAGATCTGTTTCACAACAGGTAAAAATTCTTAACATGATTGAACTGTACACTTAAAAATGGTTAAGATGATAAATTTTATATGCTCTTTCTCATGGTTAAAATAGCAACTAAAAAAAAGTCAGCCATTGAAGCACTTTCAAAATGGCAGAGTAGTTACCTCCAAAAATCTGCCCTTCCATAAAAACAGAATCCTGGCAAAAATTGTCAAAATCAATTTTCCCAGAATTCTAGAAATTAAAGACCTCCAACATTTGAGGAACATTCTTTTAAGAAAAATGACTGAATCTTAGTAAGAACCAGTGACATTTTAACTTGCCCTCTTCCCATTTGCTTCAGCTCTGCAATATTCTTGACCAACATCCTAGCAACTACAGTAGGTATGAAAATCAGCAGACTAGCAACTCTGGAGGGGTCAGAATGGAGTTGGAGCTCCCCTCCTGGCCCCATCTCCTGAGAATTACCGCTATGTGAACAATAGATTTGAACTCACAGAAGAAAGAATCAGCAAACTTAAAAGTAAGTCAATCGAGACTATTCAGTCTGAGAAACAAGGTGAAAAAAGAAGAAGAAGGGACAAAACATCAGAGACCTGTGGGACATTATAAAATGTACCAATATGTGGATTATAAGAATCCCAGAAGGAGAGAATAAAATGTGGCAGAAAGAATATTTGAAGAAATGGTGTCCTGAAACTCTGAATTTATGAAAAACATTAATCTGCACATCCAAGAAGCTCAACAAATTCAAGTAGAATAAACTCAAATCCACACCCGGGGCTTCTGGGTGGCTCAGTCGGTTAAGTGTCCAACTCGACTTCGGCTCAGGTCATGATCTCGTGGTTCATGAGTCCGAGCCCTGCGTCGGGCTCTGTGCTGACAGCTCAGAGCCTGGAGCCTGCTTTGGATTCTGTGTCTCCCTCTCTCTCTGTTCCTCCCCTGCTCATGATCTCTCTCTGTCTCTCAAAAATAAATAAATGTTTAAAAAAAAAGAAATCCACACCCAGACACCCCATAATCGAACTGTCAAAAGTCAAAGATGAAGCAAACATGGTGAAGGCAGCAAGAGAGAGGAGACTTGTTACATGCAAGGGAGCCTAGCAAGATTAACAGCTGACTCCTCATAAGAAATCTTAGAGGTTAGAAATCAGTGGAATGAAATACTCAAAATGCTGAAGGAGAGAGACTGTCAACCAAGAATTTTCAGTAAAAACTATCCTTCACAAGTGAAGGAGAAATTAAGAAATTCTCAGATAGACAAAAACTGAGAGGCAGAAGACCCGCCCTACAAGAAATATTACAGAGAATCTCTCAGCCTGAAATGAAAGAACACTAGATGCATTTCAAATCCATATGAAAATATAGAGTAGTAAAAGCTACTACAGTGTAAATTCATTTTATTTGTTATCCTTTTTTCCCTATTTCCTTGAAAAGACAGCTACACAAAGCAACAATTATAAAACTGTGTTGATAGGCTTATAATGCACAGAGATGTAATTTGTATAGCAACACTAGCATAAAATAGGAGGGAAAGAATGGAGCTGTATTGGAGCAAAGACTTTATATACTGTTGAAAATAACAAGTTCGTATTAATCTGAATGGGATGGTTCTAAATTAAGATGTGAATCGTAATCTCCGGGAAACCCTCTAAGGAACAAAAACAAAATAAAAATAGTACACTAGAAAACATCCATTTAACACAAAAGAAGGCAGAAATGCAAAAATAGAGGAATAAAGACACAAGACATAGAGAAAACAGCAAAATGGCAGTCATAAATCCTATCTTGTTATTAATTACACTAAACTTAAATGGACTCCAGTTAAAAGGCAGAGAATGGCAAAATGGATTTTTTAAATGTTTGTTTTGAGAGAGGGAGAGCATGTATGTGGGGGCGAGGGACAGAGAGAGATGGGGAGAGAGAACACACTGTCAGTGCAGAGCCTGACGTGGGCTTGATCTCATGAACCGTAAGATCATAACCTGAACCGAAACCAAGAGTAGAATGCTGAACAACTGAGCTATCCAGGTGCCCCAGCAAGATGGATTTTACACACACACACACACACACACACACACACACACACACACGTGTGCGTGTGTGTGTGTGTGTGTGTGTGTGTATATATCCAACTCTATGGTATGTACAGGAGACACATTTTAGATTTAAAGACACAAAGAGGTTGGAAGTAAGAGGCTGGTTAAAAATAGAACATGTAAACAATAACCAAAAGGAGCTGTAGTAATATCAGACATAATGGACTCTAAAACAGCACTTTTAATAGAGACCAAGAAGAACGTTTTCTAATAAGAGTCAGTTTATCAGGAAGACATAACAGATGTAAGCATATAATCACCTAACAGCAGAGCAATAACTAACAGAACTGAAAAGAAGTAGATGATTTGAAAATAATAGTTGGAGACTTCAACATTCCACTTTCAGTAATGGATAGAGAAAGTTAGCATGTGACCAAAAAGGAGCTAGAAGGTTTGAGTGCTATAAACCAGCTGGATCTAACAGCGTTTGTAGAATACGTCACCCAACAAAAGCAGAATACACCTTTTTCTCAAATGCAGAATGGGTCATTCTCCAGGATAGACCAGATACCAGGCCATAAAACAACCTCAGTACGTTTAAAGGGATTGAAAGCCTACAAAGTAGTTTCTCCAACCACAGTGGAGTGAAATTAGAAATCAATTACAGAAGGGAATTTGGGAAATTAAACCATATACTCCTACATAACTGGTGGATTAAAGAAGGAATCACAGGGAAGGTAGAAAATTCCTTAGGAGGCATGAAAATGAAAACACATCATATCTGGTACAGCCACCCTGGAAAACAGTATGGAGGTGACTCCAAAAGTTAGAAGTAGGACTACTCTGTGATGGAGCAATTGCAATACTAGGTATTTACCCAAAGGGTACCAAAAACACTAATTCAAATTAGTATAATTCAATGCTTATAGCAGCATTATCTACAATAGCCAAATTATGAAAACAGCTGAAGTGTCCGTTGACTGATGAATGGGTAAAGGTGATGTGCTGTGTATATACAATGGAATATTATTCAGCCATGAAAAAGAACGAAATCTTGCCATTTGCAATGACGTGGATGGAGCTAGAGAATAGTATGCTAAGTGAAATAAGTCAGAGGAAGATGAATACCATATGACCTCACTCACATGGAATTTAAGAAGCAAATGAGCAAAGGGAAAAAAAAAAAACAGAGAGAGGCAAACTGGGAAACTGACTCTGAACTATAGAGAACAAACTGATGGTTATGAAAGGGCAGGTGGGTGGGTAGATGGGTGAAACAGGTGGTGGGGATTAAGGAGGGCACTTGCTGTGATGAGCACTAGGCGTTGTATGCAAATGTTGAATCACTATATTGTACACCTGAAACTAATATTACACTATGTTACCTAGTTGGAATTTAAATAAAAACTTAAAAGAATGTATAAACTCACCTAAAAAATAGAAAACACAATATACCAAAACTTGTGCTGCTACACCATTGCTTAGCGGGGAATTTATGGTTGTACATGCTTATATTTAAGAAGAAGAAAGATCTCAAGTCAATAACAGAAACCTCTACCTTAAGACATTAGGAAAAAAACCCAGATCAAACAGAAGGTAGGAAATTAATAAAGATTAGAGCAGAAATCTATCACATAGCGAACACAGAAACAATCCCGTAGATCAAAAGTAAGTGACTGAAATAGCCCCAGGCGCTCGGGGGAACTCTCCAGCAAAGCTGTAAAGGACAGTGGGACCCTTTTGCAGGGCTCCGGTGCTGGACCAAACACTGTATTTTATTTTATTTTTATTTATTTAAAAAAAATTTTTTTTCAACGTTTATTTATTTTTGGGACAGAGAGAGACAGAGCATGAACGGGGGAGGGGCAGAGAGAGAGGGAGACACAGAATCGGAAACAGGCTCCAGGCTCTGAGCCGTCAGTCCAGAGCCTGACGCGGGGCTTGAACTCACGGACCACGAGATCGTGACCTGGCTGAAGTCGGACGCTTAACCCATTGCACCACCCAGGCGCCCCACACACTGTATTTTAAAGTATAGGCTGGTAAGCGTCCTTGAAACTTGCTCCTAGAAGAGTAACAACATGAAGTAAGTGTTCGAAAGGATTATTTGGTGTCAGTGTTCATAATCTGGAGGCGGCATTCAGTGCATTAGAAGGGCGGAGGAATGAGATCTGCAAAGGGGAAGCCGGCAGCCACTGCAGCCCGCTGCAGACAAAAGCCTAGAGCAGAGTCATCGCCGTGGAAGGATGCGTTCAGTATAGAAGGTGTTAGGGAGGAAAGTAGACTTCATTGGATTTTTTTTTCTTTTCCTTTTTTTTTTAAGATTTTATTTTTAAGTAATCTCTAACACCCCACATGGGGGTCAAACTCACAACCCTGAGCCTAAGAGTCGCATGCTCTTCTGACTGAGCCAGCCACGCGCCCTGACTTCATAGGATTTGATAGCTGTTGGGATCTTTGATCTGAGAAGTAAGGAAGGAGAATGAGTGTAGCCTTGGCTCCATAATTTACTAGCCATTTGATCTTAGGCAGTTCTGAGCCCTGGTCCCTTCATCTATGAAATAAGAATAGCAATGCTTACCCTGGCCTACATTTCAGGACTTTGTGTATGATTTAAATGGGATAATGGGTATAAAATAGGTGTAAAAGCCTCTTGAGAATGCTCAAACTCTTGACAAGTATGAGGGCTTGTTTGCTATTATCATATAATGAGTTCAGGTTCTGATGTGCGTTTTCAACAATGAGGACATCTCCGTGGAAATGTGCGGATGGTTGGAAACTCGGGAGGGAATTCTGCAGAGAAATTAGTGCCAGAATGAACATTTGGGCATCACCTGCCTCTCTAAGGCAGAGGAGTGGAGAGAGGGTGGGTTGGGGGTGGCAGGACAGGCACTTAGCCTGTGGAGCAATCCAGACGTTTAGGGACAGAGGCAGGCCAGGGCGGGAAGGGACCAGGAGCTCGGAACAGGATTCCCGGCTCTGCGGTCTGCCATTACCCCTGAAGTGTGAAGGAGAGAAGGTAGCAGGTCTGGGCTGAGCGATGTCTGTGATCTCTACACAGGAGTTTCCTTAGAAGATCAAGCAGGCAAAACAGCATTATCAGAATTTAGCTGGAGAATCACAGGTCGGGAGTGGGAGGCAGCAAGATAGCCTGTTCATTCTAAACGATTGGCTTTGAAAGAAAGAATTGGGGCAATTTCAGAGTCTTGTGTTGAGATTTCACGGTTCCTTAGTTTGAAATAGAAACTCTGTTGTGGTTGTGCTGCTAGGAGTGTCAGGGTCATGAGGGAGGCCAGCAGGGAGGACAGGGGACCCCATCTTGCCCCTGGCTCTGGTGCGTTGCATTTTGCATGTACGAGCCGTGCCACGCATGAGAGATAGGTGGGAACACCTCTCCATGGAAGCAAGAAGGAAATGCCCAGCAGATCAGAGCTATCCCAAAGCCTCAAGAGCTCATTCTCTATTCAGTGACTCAGCCTGTGCACCTGCAGGAGCAGCCCACCCAAGCCAGCAGAGCTCATTTCAGAGAGCTGATTCTCTCTCTTTTTTTTCTTTTTGAGAGAGAGAGACAGACAGACAGGGTGGGGGAGGGAGAGAGAGAATCTTAAGCAGACTCCGTGCCCAGCCCGGAGCCCAACGCAGGGCTCGATCCCATGACCGTGAGATCATGACTTGAGCTGAAATCAAGACTTGGATGCTTAACCGACTGAGCCACCCAGGCACCCCCCCCCCTTTTTTTTGAGACCTGATTCTTTCATTTCCATCTGTCCCTTTACATGCAGCACCAGCTAGATTATGCCCAGTATGTTCCCCAACCCAAGGATGTTCACTGATCACAGTGCGGCACTGAACTTGGGGTGGGGTGTGACTCCAGGTCCCTGCCAGTGCAGGACTGCTTTGGGGGCTGACTGATCCAGTGGTCCCCTTAAGGGATGGGATGCAGCCTTCCCTGGCACCTTTTCCCACAGAACCCAGCTGTTTTTCCAGGCTTGAGCTAAGTGCAGCTCAGGGCAGGGCTTCTTGGCTTTCAAGTGTTCTTTACAGCAGATCTCGGGGAGGCTGATATGACCTTCATCACTCAGCAGTGCCGCTGAGCTGTGCTAAGGAGGGTCTTCCTGGCCTGGGAAAGAGAGAGAATCTTGAGATGGTGGCGGGGGGTGAGGGGGGCGGGAATATTCTCAACAGCTGCCCCGGCAGGAAGATTGCAGAATCAAGTCATATACTTGCTTGCACAGACCTCAGGCTGCTTCAGTGACTTCCCAGCCCCAAGATGCTTCTTAATACACTTGACCTCAGAAGGCACCAGAAAAGTAAAAGCAGCAAAAGTCGAGCCCAGCTACCCAGAATGGCCGACTTCATCTGTTTCTTGGAAATGAAAATAGCCCTGCCTTTGGTTGCTGTTCAGGATCTTCTGGAGCCTAGTGCTTCAGTCCTTGTGCCTGTGCCCACTCTTGTTCTCCTGCACCCCATTCTGACTTTCTCATCCCCAGCCCTGGGCCCAGGTGAGGATGAACATTCTGGGATGTCAGTGGCTGGGGATATCTTGAGTAGGTGAATCCACAACCAGCCATCCCCACCTCTTCCCTAGGGACCATGAGCACAGAAAACTTTCTGAGAAAAGTCCACTCTTACACAAGTTAGGGCTTCGGACCTGAGCCCCCGATTGGCCACCCACCTTGGGGAGCTGGCCTCATCACTGTGGTCCTCAAGCACGTCTTTGTATCCAGGAATTGCTGGGCATTCTGCTCCAAATCCCACCCTGGTTTCAGCACAACCTTCTTAAAGGACTAAGATACCGTGTTCCAAATGAAGGAAGGTCCCTGGCAGATGAGAACAGCAGTTATAAGGACTTCCTAAAGACATAGGCAGAGGGAGCAGGGCACAGCTCAGTAATGCCAGACACAGAGCCCTAAACAGGGAGACACTTACTGGAGAGAGAACACAGTCCCCTCTTACTGGGTGTCTGTCCATGCTCTACTTCCCCAGGAGGGTGTGGAGAGGATGGGGCAAACCTCCATCTCTCCCTATAAAATGGATTCCATAGCTGAGATCCTACACCCCAAATCATATTTCCTTATGGGAGTCTAAGGGTGGCAGCTCTTTTCAAGGCTTAGGCAGGGCATTTAAAGACTTCCTTTTCCTCCATATAATGTTTTTGGGTGGATCTCAATGTCATGAATGTGTGCCAACAAGCTATAACTGCTTGAGGACTTGGTTTCCGTAACTCGGTGAGTTTGGGTGAGCAAAGTAGGGGGAGTTGCGGCGGCACTGGTAGATGAGAGGCTAATCCAAGAATTTGCAAAGCCACGTGCAAAGGTTAGACTGGGTCAAAGTGGCATTCATCACGTTAGTGAGCCTAGAGGGAGAAAGAAAAGAAAAGAAAAAAGAAAGCAAGCACAAGTGGAGAAGGGGCAACGTGAGAGAGACAGATAGAGAGAGAGAATCCTGAGCAGGCTCTCGACTGTCCGTGCAGAGCCTGATGCAGGGCTTGAATTCATGATCTGTGAGATCATGATATGAGCCGAAATCGAGAGTCAGATGCTCAACCGGCTGAGCCACCCAGACGCCCCTGCCTTTGTTTTACAAATGACAAAACAGTTCTGGAGACTTGAAGTGACTTGCTCAGGTCACTCTGCCCAGTGAGTTGCTGTGAAGAAACTCAGATCCGAGTGTGCGCACGTCTGGGCCCACTCTCTTCCCAGGGCGCGTGTCAGCGTTGTTCCGGGCAGGGCAGTTTGAGAAGTGGGAGCTCTGTGGGAGGATTGCTAACACGGCCTTCCTTCCTGGCCCTTGGCCTTTGTTCTGGAAAGCAGCGCTTCTGTTTTTGTTTTGTCTGTGTGTTAACCTGCCCAATCTCTCAACTGTGGGGCCCCTCCAGCCTTTGTTGCTCTGCCTGGGAGCCGTCCTTCCCACCGCTCACCTTCCCTTCCCCGCTGGATATCGCGGCAATGAAATACCACCTTGGCTGAGTCGGGGAATTTGTCATTTTTACATCTCCACGTCCTAGTGTCTTCTGCTCCCGGTGACAAATAAATCCCTGGGCTGATGGCTGGCCCCGGCCATTCATTAAGCAAATAAAGCCCCAGTGTGTGAGTCGGAGACTCGTAAATAATCCCGGGTGTTTTATCCCAGTCGCCCGCTGCCTCTCCGGCTTTGCATATTTATAATACAGGAGCAGTGTTTCTGACACAGATTGTTACATGTGGGAGACACTGGGGAGGGCGGGCAGCTCTGGGTTCTGACCTGGATGGAAATGGCCTGTTAACAGGCTGGGCGCAGGCAGTGGCCCTGAAGCTCTGAATGCGGGTGTCCTTACCCGGCAGGGGTGAATCCATGGTGTTCAGCCCAGAGCTGGCCCTGCAGGGACTGAGTTCTGATCTGGCTCTGAGTCGAGATGAGGAGGAGTGGGGAGACCTGGGGCAGGTGGCTGGTTCAGCCTGTTCTGTCTTGGGAGTAGAGGGCCATCATCTTGGAGGAGGGAAGTGGCTGTAGGACAGTGGAAGCCTCGGCAAGATAAGTGGCTAGTAAGTGACACTTAGTAATGTGCCCCCTCAGGAGAGGCCAGGCACCCTCACACCTGCCTCTCTGGGCAGCCTCCTGCATGAGGGGGTCAGGCTTCTGGCCCCAAGGAACCAAAGGACGGTAAGGAAACAGTTCATGCTAGCAACGACGGGAATGGCGAGGGTCATGAACAGGAACATTTACTATTAAAGAAGGGGTTCAAGTTTGCAAGCATATTCATACGCATTGTGCACCTGACTACGTATGCTTATGAGCGGCGGACTCAGCAAGCAAGCCTTATTCACCCGAGAAAGATGCCATCGATGCAGCCACCCTGGGTGATGTGTGCACGCATGCGCACACACACACCATGACCCTCTTTGCACGTCATATCCCCCAGGCAGCAGTCGGTACCTAAAGCCTCCCAGAAGCAAAGACTGTCGTTTACAGAGGTGTAGAGGCATGTGGGGCACATGAAATTGTGGTGATGAATAGAAACACAGGTAATGGGCATCTAGTACTGTATCCCAGTCCTGAAGGGGATGCTTGGAAATACTATTAACCCACCGGTATCCGTGCACCAGGTTTCTTCCTAAAGTTGCCAAGGTTGGCCAATCTCACTCATTACCCCTTTTGTCTGGGATCTGTGTGCCTTGTGCTAGGAACCCCGAGATGGAATACCTGATCTCGGACTGGGCCCCATGACTTCTCAGAGTAAGAAAATACTGAAAGCGGAGCCCATCTTTAAGGCCCAGCGAGAGTATGTGGGGGTCCGGTCCTCCACTGTGCCTGGGTGGTATCAGGCGGACCAGAGTGTTTTTTTAATATGGGTTATGGTACATCATTAAGATGCAGGACACGATGAGAAAGCAATACAAGCAGGAAGGGAGAGTGTCCTTCACAAAAGTTTCGTTTCTCTCGTACTTGTAGGTGTGGGTGCTGTGTAGGTGTCCTGGTCGCAGTGTGGCATGTATCTCTCACTTCGGGTTGCATTCAGGAAAGTGGGCAGCATGGGGAAGACTGGAGAGGAAAGGGCTGTGGACTCAGAGTGGAGGGTCCTGGATTCGATTCCCAGCTGCGCCCTTAAGTCCTTGCACACCTATTTGCACACCGCGACTCAGGCCAGACCCCCTTCTTTGTACGTGAGCATGGCAGAAATGACCAGCCGTGATGGCATAGGGAAAACTAGAGCTGGAAAACACCCCGGAGGTTCTCCAGGCCTTCGTGGGAACTCAAGGCTGGAGATCGGGAAAGACAGGTCACAGTCCAGGGGCAGGACGGGAGCCCCTTGTGCTTCTTGGGGAAGCCCCCCTTTCTGATAAGTGATAGGCACAAGGACCTCTGGAATCCCCTTAGAAGCAAACGTCTCCACATGGCAGCCAGGATGACCCAGTGTCACTCCGTTCGAGGCCTCATTCATCTCCAAGCCAGGACAGAGCGGCCGCTTTAGCTGTCACAGGCCACACTCCAGTGTCTGTCTGGGGAGAGAAGACAAGATACTCTGCATCCGGTTAAAAGCAACAGGAGGATGTCAGGGAGACAGAAAGTAGCTCTTCTTGGAAGCCAGCCAAGGCATCCTGGTGCCAAGATTAAGAAGGATAATAACAACAGCCATAATAGCCAGAATCAAAAACGCTTCTACAAGGCCTCGGGGACCTGGCAAAGTAATAGGAGAAGGGAAATCAAGATGGACACTGTGACCTTTGCAAACCTCCTGCAGAAAAGCCAGTGGCCCAGCCCCTTGCTGGAGAGAAGTGTCCTCCTGAAAGTGCCTGATGTTCCACTCGGGTCTCTGGCTGGCCCTGCACACTGGGCACATCTAAGGACAAGCTCATGGCAATGGTTAATGCAGTGTGTCATTGGTGGCGGGGATGGGGGGGGGGTGCTGTGGGTCCCAGTTCTTTGCTCAACACCAGTCTAGATGTTATTGGGAAGATATTGTAAACATGTGATAACCATTTAAATCAGTAGACATTATGGGGCGCCTGGGTGGCTCATTCGGTTAAGTGTCCGACTTCGGCTCAGGTCATGATCTCACGGTCCTTGAGTTCGAGCCCCACGTTGGGCTCTGTGCTGATGGCTCAGAGCCTGGAGCCTGTTTCGGATTCTGTGTCTCCTTCTCTCTGACCCTCCCCTGTTCATGCTGTGTCTCTCTCTCTGTCTCAAAAATAAATAAGCGTTAAAAAAATTAAAAAAAAATAAATCAGTAGACTTTGAGTCAAGCAGATGACTTTCTACCATGTGAGTGGGCCTCATCCAATCAGTTGAAGGCCTTAAGAGCAAAGAGTGAGGTTCACTGAAGAAGGAATTCTCCTCAAGATGGGAACATAGAAACCCTGCCTGAGTTTCCAGTGTTCTGACTCAAGACTGCAACAGCAACTGTTGCTGGAGCCAATGCCTTAAAATCTCAACCCCCCGCCCCCCCCTCCGTATTATAGAATGTTAGTGATGGGAGGACTCCTTGCAGATCCTGATGCCAGCCCCTCTCACAGGCTAGCGGAATGAGGTGGGGAGGGGTGCAAACTTTGGAATCAGACCTTCTGTATGGGGACCTAGGCTTGTCCCCATCTTAGCATTATTATACATTCTTAGCATTACTTATACATCTTTCTGCCTCAGTTTTTCCTTCTCTGAAATAAGTATAATAGTTACAAGAAGGATTAAATGTAAAGTATTTAACCTAAGTACTTGAATCACTTTTAGCTCATTTCATTATTATCACATAATTAAAAAAAAAAAAAGTTGCCCCAAATCGATGATGTGTCTGGCCTGCTATGCACAGTGTCTGTGATACAGCTGATCCACATGTTACGTATTTTGATTTTAAGGCTAGGAACTGCTGTATTGCTCTGTGAGCCTGCCATCTCCGCTGGGAAGATGGTCCCAGAGTCTGCTGTGTGGGATCACTCTCCTCAGTGGTTTTCAGTCGCTCCCCATTGTTACTCCAAAGAAAACCTATACTCTGGGGCCCGGCACTTAGTCAGCAACTGTTATCACATAGGACCATGTACCAGGCTCTGGACTGGTTCCCAGGGATACCCGCCGGAGCTCCTGCCCTCATGGGATTCACATTCTAGTTAGAGAAGTAGAAAGAAAATGGATACATAATCTATATGAGTGAATATGTAGACAAACAGAACAGAATAAGGGGAAGGGTGGTCCAGATGAGACCTCTAAAGAGGTAAGGTAAGATCTGAGCAGGAGGGAATGAGCCAGGCAGATATCTGGGGGAAAGGCATTCCAGCTGGAAAAAGCAGCATGTGCCAAGGTCCTGAGGTGGGAGCTTGATGGGCACCAGGAAGGAACAGCCAGGAGCCTGGTATGACTGGAGTAGAGTGAGGGGAGATGAGAGAACATGGGGGTCTTTGGGCCATTGTAAGGACTTTGTGAGTGAGATGTGTAGCCAGTAGAAAGTTTTAGACAGAGGTGTGATGTTATCTGAATTATGTGCTTAATGGATCGCTCTTGTTGGCTGCTGTGTAGAGAATAACCTCTAGAGAGAAAGAGAAGAAACAGAAAGACCGGTTAGATAAGAGCGGGTAGAGTGGGCACAGGCACAGGGGTAGTGGCGGAGGCACCGAGTCGCATGAGGTATGTTGCAAGTTTGCCAACAGAAAGGATGTGGAGAGTGAGACAGCGAGGAAGCTAGTGTGACATGCACGCCGAAGGCTGGAGAAGTGGGATGGCTGGATTCGCCTCTCACTGAGTGAAAAAGACTTAAAAGAGCAGGTTCTGAGGGGAAATTGAGACCTAGGTTGGGGGCTTATGTCAGTAAATATTTTGGACCTTCCACTGGAGATGCTGGGGGAGCCATTGGACATGAAGAGGGAGAGAGGTTGGAGGTAAAGATAGAAATTTAGGAGTCATCTTTATGTTGAAATACTTGGTAGTAGATGAGATCAGGAAAGGAGAGTGTATAGATACAGAGAAGATGGCAGGGCACTTCAGTGCTTAGCAGGGAGGAGACTGAGAAGGGGCAGCCATAGAGGTGGGAGGAAACCCAGGACAGAGAGGTGGCCCAGAGGCAAAGGAGGATAGTGTCCCGGTGGGAGGGCTGGAGCTACTGTACAATGCTGCTGCTGGGTCAAGCATGAGAGAACCCAGAATTGTGGATTGACTTTAACCAAGTGGAAGTCATGGATGACCTTCCTAAGGGCTACTCATAAATCATGGATGACCTCCATAGGGATCATTCATAAATCATGGAGGACCTCCACAAGGATCATTCATAAATCATGGATGACCTCTATAAAGGCCATTTCAGTGGAGACATAAGGAGAAAGCCTGGTGGGCTGGGATTCAACAGAGACGAGGAAGAGACAGTGAAGGCAGGACTCGTTCTGTAAAGTCAATGCAAGAAAGGGGGTGTCTGTAGGGTGAAAGAGGGATCTGGGGTCAGAGGAGGGTTTTTAAAAATAATTTTATCACCTCAGCGCAGTTGACATACAACGTTATGTTATGTTAGTTTTAGGTGTACAACATAGCGATTCAACATATATCAAATTCTATGTTATGTAATGCTTCCCCCAGTAAGCGTAGCCACCATCTGTCACAATACAACATGATTGACTATATTCCCTATGCTGTACTTTTCGTCTCTCTGTGACTTATTTATACCTGGGAATTGGAACCTCTTGATCCCCTTCACCTATTTCATCCAATTCCCCTCTGGCAACTATCAGCTTGTTGTCTATTAATGAGTCGTTTTCTGTTTTTTCATTTGTTGGCTTTGTGTTTTAGCCTCCAAGTATAAGTGAAAACTTGTGGTAGTTGTCTTTCCATGTCTGACTTACTTTACTTAGAATAATAGCCTCTGGGTTCATGCATGTTGTTGGCAAGATCTCATTTTTTTAATGGCTGAGTAATAATCCATCATGTGTATTTACCACATCTTCTTTATCCATTCATGTGTTGATGGACACTTGGATTGCTTTCATATCTTGACTATTGTAAATATGCTACAATGAATATAGGGGTACATGTATCTTTTCAAATTAGTGTTTTCATTTTCTTTGGGTAAATACCCAGTAGTGGAATTACTAGATCCTATGGTAGTTCTTATTTTTAATTTTTTGAGGAACCTCCATACTGTTTTCCACAGTGTTTGCACCAATTTGCATTCCCACCAAGAATGCATGAGGGTCCTCCTTTCTTCACATCCACGCCAACATTTGTTATTTCTTGTCTCTTTGATATTAGCCATTCTGACAGGTGTGAGGCGATATCTCATTGTGGTTTTGCATTTCCCTGATAATGAGTTGTGTTGAGCATTTTTTTCACGTGTCTGTTGGCCGTCTCTATGTCTTTTTTGGAAAAATGTCTATTCAGGCCCTCTGCCCATTTTTAAATCAGATTATTTGCCCCCCCCTTTTTTTGGTATTGGGCTATAGAAATTCATGACATACTACATTAACCCCTTATCAGATATATCATTTGCAAATACCTTTTCCCATTCAGTAAGTTACCTTTTGTTTTGTTGATGGCAAAGGAGGGTTTTTGAAAGATGGGAAACAGTGTTCTAGGTTTGCGTGCTGATTGATGGGAATGATCCAGCAGAGAGCAGGGATGTGATGATGTAAAACAGAGAGGAGAATTACAGGAAAGAATTCCTTGAGGGGGCAAGAGGCGATGAGATCCAAATAAGACAATTGGTAGTTAAGGGCCTCCATACTCTGCCTTACTAGCATTATTTTTCATCCACCAGAACCTTTTCCAGGCAAAATTTAGAATTTTACTCTTCCTTCAAACGTGTCTTTCCCCCCACCTCTGTACTTTGGCCAGACCCTTAGAAAACTAGAAAACTGTCTCCCACATCTCAGTCTGTTGAAATTTTCCTGTTCTTCAAGGCCTGACCCAAATGTGCCCCTGCCATAGCACTCACAGGTCTGCTTCCAGAAGTGGTCCCTCTTGACCATTGGTGCCCTTTGCTTGGAGCTCTCTAGAGCACTTAGCATTAGTGTTGACTTCTCCACTAAGTGGACAGCTGCAGAGAAGGGCCACTGGTAGGTGGTGGGGCAAGAGGAAGAGGTCAGCTCCATGAACCTACCCAGAACTCTGGCATTAGAAGAGCTACAAAGAACTTCAGGCTTGTGTGTCAGTGTGGCATGTTTTTTATTTAGAATTATATATGAGGAGGGGCACCATAATTTTTTCTGTGTGTAGATTCTAAAGATCCTTCCTTACCTGGCCCTGCTTGTCCCCATTCTACCCCAAGGAGACCATAAGCATCTTGAGCAGGCATCATATCCCACTGGTCTTGGGACCCCTGTGGTACTTTCTTAGCCTCTCAGTCCACATTGGTTCAGTGTGAGGACACTGTTTTATAGAAGTGTTATGTGGCAACTGAAGGCCCATGTATTCTGACTTTAAGGAAGGTGGGGTGCTGGTGAAAAGTGACCTTATTTGTTGGGGCGCCTGGGTGGCTCAGTTGGTTAAATGTCCGACTTTGGCTCAGGTCATGATCTCATGGTTCACAAGTTTGAGCCCCGTTATCGGGCTCTGTGCTGATGGCTTAGAGCCTGGAACCTGCTTCTGTGTGTGTCTTTCTCTCTGCCCTCCCCTGCTCACACTCTGTCTCTCTCTCTCTCAAAATTAAATAAAATATTTAAAAAAAAGTGACCTTATTTGAGAACTGGGGTTGAGGGGAGACTGTAAAGCTGAGAATGGGGTCAAGATCCATAATACTCCACCCAAGGGAAAACTGACCCCAAGCAGGTAGTGTGACGGGACTGGGACATAGCATCCCACCATCCCACCATCTCCCACTGTGGGGACCTCTGGGGGCTCTGTGGCCATATTTTGGGTCTGACAGCATCTGCATTAAAAAAAAGAAAGCAGGGTTTGATTCTCCTGTCTTATCAGTATTTCTCTTGGTCATCAAGATGGTGACAAAGAATGGCTCTCCCCTCATCCCCCTTTTCCTCCCCTTTCTGACCCACCCCTCCCAATTATACACATATTTGCAAAACACATGCATGGTCTCTGAAGATACTCCAGCCATGAAGAATAGGATGCAAAGATTTATTTCAGAACCAGAGGAATAACCTTTCTTCTTCCTCTCTGCTTGTTGATACACCTGCCTTTGAGGCCTTCAATGCCTACACCACTTGTCCAAATTTTACTCATTATGGCAGCAACCCTGGAAAGTAGATATTATATCCCCATTTGATGGATGAGAAAATCATCCACTGGTCTGTGGAGAAATGAAGACCCCCTCCTCAGGTGCACACAGCCAAGGGCGGGACAGAGTACACATTTTATCTCCAGTCTCCCACCTCTAGGCTCAGGCTCCAGGGCTCTTCCAACTACGCCTTTTTATCGAAAGGGCCAAGTAGTAAATGTTTCAGGCTTTGCAGGCCATATGGTCTCAGCTCTGCTGTTGTAGGAGAAAGCCGTGGACAGCGTGTTAATGAGTGGGTGTGGCTGTGTCTCCATACAACTTTACTGATCAGAGCAGGTAGCAGGCTGGATCTGGCCCACAGGTCTGCTAGAGAGGACCTCGGACCTCCCCCAAAGCTACCTCTTACCTTGTTGCCCTTTTGTGACCACTGCTTCACATGACTCCCAGAGTGTCCCTCCCTTGCCTGCAAACCAGCTCATCCATGCTGTGCCTGCACGTTTTTCCAGCTCTTGCTGAATATCTCTTGGAATTCATGCTCCTGCCTTCCCCTCCAGGCCCACTGGCAGGTGATTAAGAGCCCAGCTATACATTTCTGACAGCAGTGGCTGGCAGGAGGGACCGTGTGGCTGAGATAAGCGAGTGTGTGCTGGGGAAGGGGCTGGCCATGTGGGACGTGGGTTTCATTCCCGGAGAGGAGTAATAAGCATGTAATTGGCTTTTCAGAAATGCTCGGGCTGCTGGAAAGCCTGTGTCTCAAGCCCACCATGTACTCTTTAGAGCAGCGGAGACTGGCTCATCCAGCGTGGGGATGAGCCAGATGAATTCTGGGTCAGCAGGTGGGGCTGTCTTGTCCCCAATGATCACTATAAGCTGTATGATGTTTGGGAGCCAAGAGGCAGAGTAGGGCAAGACAGAGAAGAACGGAGGCCTATCCTGCCAACAACCTACTTCCCCACTCACAGGGGCAGAAGTGCATCCCAGGAGGCCAGTTCTGGACCCAGCATGACAGTGGAAGCATGGGGAATTTGACAGTGGCCACTGCCTTTGGTCTGTGGATGAGACCATCCCTATGGGATGCCGAGGCCACCTTGAACTCTAGGCACAGTGGGGAGCTGCCCAACCCCCAGGTTTGTGCTGCCCAGAGAGGGGTTCTGACTATCTGACTCCGAGGCAGGGAGAGCAGGGGCTGCTGGAGGTCCCCTGCTTCTTTCTCAACTTCTCTTTCCCTGGGGTGTTATTGACCCACATGAAGGTATTAAAGCTGTAGCCAGGTTTTAGATAGAACAGTTACAGAAAAATCAGCTTTTACTTTAGGTTCAATCCCCTTTTAATGAACACAATTAAAATATACAGGTCTATAGATTGAGTCTATTTTCATGTCCGAGGTAATGATCCAACATTGCTTTGCTGTGTTATAGTAGCAAAACACATCTCTCTAGCATGTATGCTCCCAAATCTGTGGCCATTTCCCACTCGTGTGTGTCACAGAGGATAGACTGCCTGGTCACCTGGTGACCTGGTAGACAGGTCACCTGACCTGTCAGCTCTAGTACAACTCTGTGCCGTAGTTCTGGCACAGTAATAGTCTCTTGTATATGTAGAAGGCAGTTAGGTTGTCAAGGCACTTTTACACGCATCCTTTTACTTCATTCTCACAGTGACCCTGTTACCTAGGTGGGTCAAGTGTTATGCTTTCCATTTTACAGAGGGGTGAATGGAGACTCCAAGCTCAGTATTTGGGGTCACACAGGAAGCAGGTGCAGAGATAGATGGGACTAGACTCCAGCACTCTTTGCTCTGTCCCAAGCTGCCATTCTCGTGATGGTCTGAACTCCAGGCTAGGGTACCAGCCTCTGGGCAGGGAGCAGTAGCCATCTAACTTCAGCAAGAGACCTTCGCATCCCTTGGACCTGCCTGGTCATAAGTGTCGTGACAGGACTGGACTGTGTGGTTGTGTGGAGAACCTTGCAGCTTCCTGCCTCAACCAGGCCCTGGTGGACACAGCCAGATTCTCCATGAGTGGTCATTAAATGAGTGAATAATGAGTGGCCCTGGGCCATCACAAATGATGGTACAATGGGTGCTGCTGACATGTGTCAGGTGTCAGACATCCGGGCTCTGTAGTTCCTGAAGGAAGGGATTTTACCAATGAAAATTAGAGCAAAACCCACTTGGGGGAGCCTGAGTGGCTCAGTTGTTTAAGCATCCCACTTCAGCTCAGGTCATGATCTCATGGTTTGTGAGTTAGAGCCCTGCCTGGGGTTCTGTGCTGACAGCTCAGAGCCTGGAACCTGCTTCAGATTCTGGGTCTCCCTCTCTCTCTGCCCCTTGCCCACTTGCACTGTCTCTTTCTCTCTCGAAAATAAATATTAAAAAAAATAAAATTTAAAGCAAAACCCACTCAAAATAAGCTCTGGAGTCAACAAATTCTCAACTTGAGTCCCATTCTAAAGTAAAACCACAGGGGTGCCTGGGTGGCTGAGTCCACTAAGCGTCCAACTCTTGGTTTCTGCTCAGGTCATGATCTCACACTTTCGTGAGTTCAAGCCCTGCATCGGGCTCTGAGCTAACAGCATGGAGCCTGCTTGGGCTCTCTCTCTCTCTCTCTCTCTCTCTCTCTCCCCCTCTCTCTTCCCCTCTCCCACTCATGCAGTCTCTGTCTCTCTCAAAATAAATAAATAAATAAATAAATAAATAAATAAATAAATAAATCAGTTAAAAGATTGCATTTAAAGTAAGATTGCACCGTTTTATGTTGGGGGGAGAGTTTCAGCTGAACGGAGGCATGGTAGTTTCCACCTGTCCTTTCCTCCGTCCACCCATCCCTGAAGCCTTGCCTCTTGTGTGATGTCTATTGTGCCAGATTCTCGGCCCTGCAGACTGTTCAGCAAGAGTGAACAGTATGTGAGCCGTTACTCCTCCGGAGCTGACGCTCTGTGGTGCCCCAGATGGGTGGAGATTACGCTGGAGCTGCCTGGCTCCCTGTGCCCCAGGCCGTTGTCCATGGTCAGGACCTGAAACAGCACCGCCTCCGAGGCCCAGGCCTCCCCCCTCCCCCCCCACTGTGAGGGTAATGTCCCCCTAGTCATCGCTGTGGCTACAGATGCCCTTATTACTCACACAGAAGTCTCACCCTTGTTTAACAACATATTAAACCATTAGTCTCCATGCCAGTGGGTTCAGCTAGTTCACAGTGGCAAAAGCTGATCATTAAATCCCCTTTTCCCTGCTTAATCTCTTTTAAATTGGTTGCTTTTTAATTTCACCAAGTGCCCTCTTTCTCAACCATTCTGTCACCCGCCCAGTGCTGC
Source organism: Prionailurus viverrinus (assembly GCF_022837055.1). NCBI lineage: Eukaryota > Metazoa > Chordata > Mammalia > Carnivora > Felidae > Prionailurus > Prionailurus viverrinus. The sequence continues at coordinate 115,999,760 of NC_062563.1, forward strand.
GGCCCTGGCATACTCCCAGGTGACGGGGGCCAGGTCCCCTGCATCTACCCTGGGGGGGGGGGGTCTCTGTGACTGCAGGGTCACTGGGGTGGAGCCTAAACAGGATGCTCTTCCTGCGGAATGGGCCCCCACTCCAGGTGCCGTGAACTGAACAGTTTATTGATCTGCTTGCCTCACACTCACCTCTGATCCACTCCTGAGGCCAAAGATTCCAGTCTTTAAACTTGTGTCATCCAGAGCCTGGGTCCCCTGCAGGTAACAATAAAAAAAATCTTGTGTTTTCTCAGCAGGAAACTCAAATATTTATAAAAATGGATAGTGTGTTATGTGTATTACTTGTAGTAACTTCAGAAGTCATTAAGGCTGTGATGGAGCCTGGAGAATTCACATCGCTGGGCCCGTCAGAAATGCTTGCGGCGGACAGGGATGGGAGGTGGGGGGATGCAGAAGGTCCACTCTTATTCCTGGCAGGCCCTGTGGGCCATAGGAGAGTAAACCCCAGCTGTAGAGGTACCAGCCTCAGGGCATCTCTGCTGACGGCCATGGGGATGGAAGTGGTTAGAGTCTTAGGAACGTGATGCAAATGTGGAGGCAGAATTGATACGTGAGACAGAAGTGCCATTGGCACGGTGACCAAGGCCCATTCAGCCGTGGTTAGCTTTGAGGCCTTTGCTCATGCATGAAACGGTCATCCAGATATTCAGGTTGCAGGGTCGCTAGGAGGATGTCAGTGAATAATGAGCGTGGTGCTCCTAGCACAGAGCCTGGCACATGGCATGCCTCTCCCACTCAGCGGAGGGCAGTTGTCTGAGGAAGTCGGCGGCCAGCACTTTCGGCCTCCGGGGGAAGGAGATACAGGTGCAGTTAATGGGATCTGGGAGGGACCCCAGTGGCATCCCCTGCCGTCCACCACTGCATCCAGTACAATCCATATACCATCCACACCTCTCTGGGATTCGGGTCAGGCAGCTTCTAGGGAAACTAGCAAGGGAAGGGCTCATGTAACCAACTACAGCTCCTGCTGCTGTAGTTGTTCACGGGGCTGAAACTGATCTTCGTGTCTCCCTCCCCCGTCCCCCCAAACACACACACACACACCTACACCTGCACCGAGGGCTGGTCTAGCTGGCTTGCCTGGCGGGGTGATCCAGACTCTCATCCCCGAGGCCCTGGTTACTGTGTCTCTGGCAGTTAGGGGTTGTAGTACCTGCCTGTTATCCAGTTACGGCCGAACCGGGAGATGCTCCAGGGAGTCACCTGAATGCCAAGCGTGTGCCTTCCGTCCCCATTACACAGTGCCCCCCCCCCCCCAATCACCTCAGTCATCCTTCTCTATTAGACAACTGTTCTCTTGGCCTGCTGGTCTACTGGTGAGAAGAATCAAAACCAAAGAGGTGGCAACAATAGCTTTAAGTTTAAGGTGGCACTGTCCCCTTAGGTGGGACTGAGAGATAGAAGTATCCCCTCTGTAGGACCCAGGGGGTCTAGACTCCAAGAGCCTTACTTGTGGAGAAAAAAAAGCACAAACTCCCTGAGTGTGGGAGCGGTGAATGCGTCCACTCCTACTCTTACTCATTGGTACCCAGACCCCATGAACGTCACCTGCCGACTACAGAACATCACATACTGGCTGTCAGTGCATGGCAGCTCCCTGAAGGATGGTGTCCTGTCTTCTCAGGGCATCATCTCCATGCTGGTGCCTCAGCAACACTCTGGCAGACTCTGGATGGCATAGTATGTTTCTGGACCAGTGGATCTGTGGTCTGGTACCTACTGCCTTACCCTCTTTGACATAAAATGGGCCCTTTGGTACGAGACAACGTTACGGGGAATTCCTGCCAACAGGTCAGACTTTCTGTGAGCCCTCAAAATAGTGGTACCAGCGGAGGCTCTGTTGACAGGAAATGTGAACATATAGCTGAAATACATGTTCATCAGGAAGGATGAATCATGGTCTTTCCCGTTATGAGAGGGTGCACTGTAATCCACTTGTACCCGGTGGCTGGTTGGTCTCAGTGGATGGTGCTGTATTAGCCTCATGATTTGTCTCTGTTGTGGGCAGGTTGGCATGTGGCCCTGGCTGTGGCTGCATCAGAGTTGGCGACAAGGAGCCCATGCCACTAGGCCCATGCATAGCCTCTATCTTTGCCCCCATGGCTGCTTGATTCATGAGTCAGTTGTATGCACTAGGGTAGCTGAAGACAGAGCCTGGCTGACTTCTAAAGAGTCATCATGGCCACTGCCTGTTCTGGCATGGATGCTCTTCAATGGGCATTAACATGTGATATAGATCCTCACACATGGTGCAACTCCCAGAAGGTCCTACCCCAGGCATCCTTGTCTCCAGCCTTTTAATCTTGCTCCTTCCAGGTCCCTGAACGACCAGTTTAGCCATTTACCACTGTTCATGAGTCCGGGTGTTTCCCTACATTGAGCCACGTCTTCCTCCATATAAGTGCGTGTGTGACAAGGTGCACTGTCTGAAGCTCGACCGACTGGAGGGGTTTTCCCTTAGCACCAATTCAAGGCCACATCCGAGTATGGCTGTAGAGCGACAACAGTCCATTTGTGGTTTGCACCCATCTGTGGACCCAAGTAACTTGCAAACAAAGCTCAGACGTTTTCCTTCTCGGTAGAGGGCCCCCAAGCCTCTCCTCGTGAGGCCATAGTTGTGAGCTGAGAGGTGTCAAGACAATGATTGTATGTGACAAGGTGGAGGAGAGGTCTCAGCCACCTGTTTGTACAGTCTTTTGCTCTGTGGATGTGCCCAAGCCTGATTCTGAACATCTAGTTCTGCTTGATGATGGCCTGCTCTCAGGCCTGCTCAAATTTATGGCTTGGTAGGTCTAACACTATCCAGTTCGTTTTGAGTAGTTCTGGCTATATCATTGCTTGATGTCCCGTGATTTGATTTTTCTTTTTTTCTTTTTTTTTAATGTTTATTTGTTTTTTGAGAGAGAGAGAGAGAGAGAGAGAGAGAGAGAGAGAGAGAGAGAGCATGAGCAGGGGAGGGGCAGAGAGAGAGGGAGACACAGAACGGGAAGGCAGGCTCCAGGCTCTGTGCTGTCAGCACAGAGCCCGACACGGAGCTCAGACTCACATACCGTGAGATCATGACCTGAGCCAAAGTGGGACACTTAACCCACTGAGCCACCCAGGCGCCCCACATTATTTGATATCCCAAGGTTAGAGATGTGTGTCTGTGTGTGTGTCTGCGTCTGTGTTTTAATATTTTCTGTTTCTACCAGTGCCCAGCAGCACACCCTGCTGCATAGTTCTGAGCCTCAAATGGCTGCTTTAGGCTTACTTCAAAACCTTAGGCTACAGACTGGCTATTAATGCAACTACAGCTTAAAACTTCACCAGTTTTTCCGCTGACACCCTTTGTCTTTTCTGGCATCTAATTCCAGATCCCATGGTGCATTCAATTGTGATGTCTCCTTAGTCTCTTTCCATCTGTGACAGTTTCTCTGTCTTCCTTGTCTTTCATGACCTTGATACTTTGTTTGTTTTGCAGAATGTCTCCCAATTGGGTTTGTCTGATGTTTCCTCCTGATTAGGTTGAGGTGATGTGCTTTTGGCAAGAAGGCTATGAGCCCTTCATTTTGGGGAATGCATGATACCAATGTCTTATTGCTGTGGTGTTCACCTCAATCGCGTGGCCAAGGTGATGCCTGCCAGGTTCCTCTATTTAAAATTACCATTTTTTTCCTTTGTAGTTAATAAAAGTCTTGGCGGAATGTACTTTGAAACTATGCAAAAATCCTGTTTCTTCTCAAACTTTATCCCACCGATTTTAAGATAGACTGGTGCAGTTTTTATGCCATGGACCCTTTCAGAAGGTGGTATTGACTTCTTTCTTCAGCGCTCCTGTTGGGAGTGGAATTTGAGGTGCCCCATGCAGGGGGAGGCAGCTGCGTCTCTGTTTTCACTGGCAGGGAATGTCCTGATAGCCCTGCAGAACTTTCATATCCTGCTTCCTTTTCTCACTCCCTCACCTGCTAATTTATACTCAACCTCTTATGTCTCTTGCCTCTCTCCCTCTTCCCTTCGTTTGCTTGTTGAATTAGTTGCTAGGGATGAAGCCAGCTCAGAACTCTGCACTCTAGGCATATGGTAGACCCAGAGAACTTTGGAGATCAGTGACCCCAGCCCCCTATTTCCCCAGTGAGGATAGACCCCAAGACGTGAAGAGGAGCACATGGGTCTGGAGGAACCAGTGCCAGGTCTAGAACTCGGCTTCCTGACCTGTGCGTCCCAGGTTCCCCATGGTGCTCCATTCCTCAGGGCTGGTCATATGGAAGTTCCCTCTAGGCCCTCATGAGGCACTGCTACCTGTCATATGGCTCCTCATGTGAAGTGAAGTCATGTTTCCCATTTGGTCTTGAGCTTCTCGACTTCTGTCCTGAGGAAAAGGGGATGCTGTCTGCCTGATTGGGAACTGGGGGCCCCATACCCGTCTGTGGGGAAGGCTTCTCCCTTCTTTGATGTGCAGCATTGGGGCAGGCATCTTTGTGAGAGCCCAGAGCACCCCACGAGCTCTCCAGACCTGAACAGTGGGTCCTCCTCTTGCCTTTTTTCTGGTGGGGGGGGAGTTGGGGTGCTCACTTCCATTCTCATTTTCATCCTCATCTTCGGTTACCTTCGCCTCTTTGTCAATTGTTACATGCAAGTCACTGCTTTTCGCAACTGGTGTTTTCATTTAATCCTTAAACCCTGTGAGATGGACACGATTCTCCCATGTTCCAGGTGAGGGAAACTGAGGCTCAAAGAGATTAAGTAGCTTGCTCTGGATCACCATTCCCATAGTCGTTTGGGTTTGTTTCCTAATTAAATAGATTCAGTGCTCTGCTGATTCTTATACTTCATTCCTGGGCTTTTCATTTTGAACCGTCTCTTCATTGGCCAGATGTTACCCTCTGGCACATTCTTCAAAGCAAGCTCACAGGTGCTGTAATCCCTGGGTTCTCTGATGGCGAGAATGTTAGCCTCTTGCCTTCACACTGGAACAACACCCTAACAGGTTAAGATGCTCTCGGGTCTCGCGGAAAGTCCGCCTCTATGGCGTCTGCTCATTGTCCTCTGCCGGTGGATGTTGCTATAAGCAAGTCTGAGGTCAGCGTTCTCCCTTTGTAGGTAACTTGTTAGTTCTGCCTGGACGCTTGGTGATCTCTGTCTTGATTTTCCAAGTTCAGTACCTAAGCCAGGAAATGTCTTTGTGCTGATTGTTCTGCATCACTTTTTCGTGGAACATGGCATGCTCTTGTGTTGTGCACCTTCCATCCTTTATTCACCTCGGGAGCTGTTGTTAAGAAAAAGGTGAATACCTTTTGTGCGTTCCACCTGTGTTTTGGCTTCATGGTGACCGGTTTTCTGATGTTGGTTCACCTTTGCTCTTTCTACATGGGTTTCTCTCCTCCGGTTGCTTTAATAATGTGAGCCTTTCTCCTGTACAGTCACAGTGACCTGCCCGAGGGCCCACTGCCAGTGGGTGGCAGACCAGAACTGCGACCCTTTCGTTGGTATCAGTAACTAGATTCTCTGCTGTACCTGCTCCACTTCTTGGGAATTCTACATTTGTTTATTGGTTCTGCAAAAGTGTTTTGGGGTTCTCAACTGTATAGCCCTTCGAGCCATTTCTTCATCATCTCATCTTTTAGCTCTTATCTTAGTAAATTCATGTTCTTACGTTGTTCTAGAACATGAAGCATGTTTGGGTGATTTCTTTTGTTCCTTAGGTCATGTTTTCTTTCACACTGGGGTTTCTGGGGTGGGTGTGTGTGTGTGTGTGTGTGTGTGTGTGTGTATCTGGTGTTTTTTTTTTTTTAATGTCTATTCATTTGTTTTGAGAGAGAAAAAGAGCCCATGCAAGCAGAGGACAGGCAGAGAGAGGGAGAGGGAGAGAAAGAATCCCAAGCAGGATCCATGTTGTCAGCGCAAAGCCCGACACGGTGCTCCAACTCCAAAGGGTGAGATCGTGACCTGAGCCGAAACCAAGAGTCGGATGCTTAACCAACTGAGCCACTCAGGTGCCCCTGTTTTTTTTCATGCTATGATCCATTTCTTTGTTTTTGTCCCCCACCGTCCCCCACCAGCAACATGTTTGCATCATGGCCATGGGGTTTATTTACATCTTGCCTGACCTCCTGACCCTGACTCAGGGTGGGTCAATTCTTGACCACTTTCCTAGCATGTCTGAGCCTGGCTCACTTCCTCCACAAGGCATAGTCTGAGGGCCGGGAGCTCTGTGTCTGCCTTCTGCAGCCTGAACGTGGTGGGGAGGCAGGGGCTGTAGGCAGTTTTCATGAGGACACCCAGCCTCTGCCAGATGCCAGAATCCCCAGAGAAAATCCACACTCCCACCTCTAAGGCATAGGCAGTTTGGGGCAGAAAGGCCCGATAAATAAGGAATTATAGTGTCGCAATAAGAGGGGGGACATTTTTAGACTGCTGGGGTCAGATTTTCTCAACTCTCTTCTAGTAGTGGCAGGGGAAGTTTAAGAGAAAAGGTACCGGTAAGGATACGGTGTGTGGGGACCAGGATTATGCATGAGACAGGAAGTCCAGAGAAGGACTTGCAGCCCATGGTAAAGGATGGGATCCAACTGTATTTTAGAAAAGTCATTCCAGCAGCAGTGTGAAAAATTAAATGCAGATCCCAAACTAAATCCCCAGGGCCTATCTTTTGGTCAGCTCTGCGAAAAGGCCAAGGAAGTATGTTTTGTACTTGGAGCTGAGGCACCAAGGAGTAGAAAAGTTCCTGAAACTGGCTGACATCCCCACTCTTTTTATCCCTGCCCCATTTTAAACACCCTCAGCTTCTGGGCAGCTGCTGAAAACCACCCCACGTTCTCTCCCAGGGCTGTTTCCTCATGGACCTCTGGAGATGTTTTCTCAGGCTGCCCAGATGGCAGCCAGGGCTGGGGGCTGTACATCTGGATAATATATCTCAAGGTTTTTGCCTTTTACAGCACAGCACTGGGCAGGGACTAATTATGGGGTCCCTCTGAACAGCATGCCTCATTACTGTGCTCAGCATGGAATGGGCAGAGCCTGGAAGAGCTGGGGAGCTGGCTTCCGCCCCCTAAAGGGTAGCTGGGAAGGGAAGAAGGAGGACATCATTGATTTCTTCCCTATCAGACAGGTTTGCCCATGTGAACTCATCTTTTCAGGAAGGCACTCACTCCTCTGTGCTGGACTTGACAGCGAGGTGCCTCCTGGGACTAGGGTAGCACTGGATCCTTGATGCTGTAAGCAGAAATTTGCATCTATGTAAATAAGGACATTTCTCTGGGGAATCAGTCCATGGCTTCCATCACATTGGAAAGGGGGCCATGTCTCATCAAATAATTAAGAATGCCTTTTCTATCTTACTCCTACATGTGATGGGTGGGGAGACTAACCAGAGACCCAGAAGTGAGAGCAGAAGTGATTTGCCCATGGACCAGGTGTAGTGGCAGAGGCAGACCTGAAAGCCAGATCCCCTGGCTCCCTCTAGGATGCTTCTCGCTGCCTCATTAGTGAGATCACTTCCTGCCCTGCAGACACACGGTGTTTTCTTCTTTACTAACAAATAAACATGTAGCTGCTATTTATTGAGTGCTTAGTGTATGCATGGCACAGTGCTCAATATTTTACTTACTTTATTCCATTCTTTCATAAAATAGCATCATGATTTCACAGAATAGGCAGCTGTGGTGGTGGTGTTCTTAGCTGCCAAGGTGAGGTTAAATCACTTGCCAAGGTCACAGAGATAGAAACTGGAGGAGAGGGGCGCCTGGGTGGCACAGTCGGTTAAGCATCCGACTTCAGCCAGGTCACGATCTCGCGGTCCGTGAGTTCGAGCCCTGCGTCAGGCTCTGGGCTGATGGCTCAGAGCCTGGAGCCTGTTTCTGATTCTGTGTCTCCCTCTCTCTCTGCCCCCCCCCCCCCCGTTCATGCTCTGTCTCTCTCTGTCCCAAAAATAAATAAACGTTGAAAAAAAAAATTAAAAAAAAAAAAAAGAAACTGGAGGAGAGAGATGGCAAACCCAGCACCATTGGGCATCCACTCTTCCCATCCCCCCTGTTCCCTCTGTATTAGGCTCCTGCCAGCGTGGCCCATCCCTACAGACCCAAACCAAGACTGGCATGCTTTCTGAAGTATTGTAACAGGCTGAGCCCCTGCTGGCCTTTCCTTCTCTGGACAGGTGGGGCCATTACAAGTTCTTGTAGGAAGATGGCCCCGGTTTCTTCACCAATCCTGCTCCTTCCTTGATGGCTGCCCTTGGGCCTATCTCCTTCTCCCCCTCCTAGCCTGTGCTTGTATATGACATGAGAATCATGGTATCCATATCCTGGGGCTCTTAATGAGATCATTCTTGTCTGCAGAGTCACTTATTCAACAAATACTTGAGAATATACCACGTGCCAACAGCTGTGCCAGTGATGTCAGTGGTGAGTATGGAGAAGGCTGTCTCTGCTATCAAGAATGCAATGGACTTAGGGGCACCTGGTAGCTCTGTTGTTTGAGCATCCAGCTTCGGCTCAGGTCATGATCTCATGGCTCGTGGGTTCAAGCCCCACATCAGGCTCTGTGCTGACAGCTTGGAGCCTGGAGACTGCTTGAGATTTTATGTCTCCCTCTCTCTCTCTGCCCCTCCCCGACTCATGCTGTGTCTCTCGCTCAAAAATAAACATTAAAAAATTAAAAAGAAAAAGAATGCAATGACTTGGTCAGGGAGGAAGACAGGAAATATATACTTAGACAAAGTTACGTGGTACAGACTGGGACTTCCAGATTCCTTGAAGGAGAAGTACAAAGTTCTAGGAAAGTATAAGGAGAGACTGATTCAACCTAAAGTTCCTGGAAGGCCCCTTTAAAGATGCAGCACTTAGTCTGAGGCTGATGGATGGGTAGGAGTTGGTCAGATAGAGAATATTCTGGGGAGAGAGCCCAGCAGGCATGGAGGCCTGTTCACTAAAGGTAAAATACCATACACCAGGGGCTTAAACAACCGAAATTTATTTTCTTGAAGTTCTGGAGGCCTGTAGTCCAAGATTAAAGTTCTAGCAGTGTTGTTTTCTCTTGAGGCCTCTCTCCTTGGCTTGCAGATGGCCACCTTCTCCCTGTGTCCTCACTTGGCCTTTCCTCTGTGTGAGGATATTCCTGGTACCTCTACCTCTTTTTATAAGGACACTAGTCATGTGGCATTAGGGCTCCACTTTGATGGCTATTTTAACCCAATCATCTCTGTAAGTATCTATTGGCCTTATCTCCAAATAGTCACATGGATTAGCAGCCCCCCCCCCATGACCTCATTTAGCCCTAATTACTTCTTTAAAGGCACTATTTCCAGGTTATATTCTGAGGCCCTGGAGACCTCAACAGATGAATCTTGGGGAGAGACAACTCAGCCCATAACAGATGGGAAAAAGCTGGTCTTGTTTTAGAAGCTGAAGAAGCCAGGGGCACCTGGGTAGCTCAGTTGGTTAAGCAACTGACTTCAGCTCAGGTCATGATCTTGCGGTTCATGAGTTCAAGTTCTGCACTGATAGTGCAGAACCTGCTTGGGATACTCTTTCTTTTTCTCTCTGCCCTTGTCCCCCCCCCCCCCCCACCTCTCTAAATAAATAAACTTTAAAAACATATCCTTAAGGGGTGCCTGGGTGGCTCATTCGGTTGGGTGTCCGACTTCAGCTCAGGTCATGATCTCTCAGTCTATGAGTTTGAGCCCTGTGTCAGGCTCTGTGCTGACAGCTCAGAGCCTGGAGTCTGCTTCAGGTTCTGTGTCTCCCTCTCCCACTCTTACTCTCTCTCTCTCTCTCAAAAATAAATAAACATTTTTAAAAATTAAATATATATATCCTTAATATATAATGTATAAATATATATATCCTTACAATATATAAATATATTATATATAAAAATATATAATATAAAATGTAAATAAATATAAATAAAATATAACACATATATACATATATAAATATTATATATATACACATATATACGTATATATGTGTATATATATATATATACATATATATGTATATATGTGTGTATATATATATATATATATATGTATATATATACATATATATACATCCTTTAAAAAAAAGCCGAAGAGGCCAGTGTGGTTGGAGTATAATGAACAAAGAGGAAGGGAGAAGTGGGACAAGGCTGGAGAATTTGCAGGGCCTGGGGGCCCATGGTAGAGTGGAGACAGTATTCTGAGTGCAGCAGGAGCCCCTGGAGATGTTTGGAGCTAGAATGGGAGAGAGAGGATCAGGTGTACTTTTAAGAAGGTGACTCTGGAAAATGGATGGTTGGGGCCAAGAGTAGAAATGCCGAGTTGGGGCCTGTGGCAGTCAGTGGTGGTTGGGCATGATTGTAGAGACAGGAGAGGGCAGGTGGTTGGATGGAGACCCATTTTAGGGTATGGGTGATGGGTCAGATATATGGGGGGTGTTCGAGTGACCAGGCTGAAGGTGAAGGTGAGAGAGAAAGAGGCATCAGGATGACCATCAGACTCCTGTTTGAGCCACTGCACAGATACTGGTGCCATCTCCTCACATGGGAAAGACAGAAGGTGGTGCTGGTTGGGATGGGAAGTTGGAGCGTTCCATTTGGAACAGACTCAGGGTGAGACAGCCCAGTGGGCATGTTAGGTGGGCCTTTGGGTGGTGCAGAGGTGGAGCCCAGCAAAGAGACCCAGGCTGGAAGGCTCTGTGGGAAATTTGCCACCTGTGGGAGGTGTTGGAGGCATAGGACTAGAACTCGCCTGTGGTAAGCAAGTAAGAAGAAAAGAAGAGGAATCAGGATTACATCCATAAGAATCCCAACATTTAGAAGCCAGGGAGGAGAGGGAGCTGGCAAAGGAGATTGAGGAGTTGCCAAAGCTTGTGGGAGAGCCCAAGACGGGGTTCCTGGAAGCCAAGGGACGGTGAGTTGTAGGCACCCAGTCAGTGTGGCTCCTTTTCATTGCCACCCTCTCCTTCTTACTTAATTTTGTCTCTTATTTCTCAGTATCTCTTGGCCCTTAACCTCCGGTGACAGTAAGAACCGAAGAGATGAGTAAATGAATGGATGACACATGCACAGAGTGAAGGAAGCGGTGCAGCTGTTGTGGGTGGGCCTCTGGGGGGACGAGTAACTGCCCTCATCTCCCTCCTCCCTTCTTGGCCATTGATTCTGTCCAAGGGACTGGGCGGGGTGCGAGTTTCCTAGAAACCCGTGGCCCTGTCTAGCAGAAGGCCCTCTGGGGAGCTCCTTCTCATGCTTGTCAGGCATCCTGGCCTGAGCAGGACTGAGCCAGTCCCCTTGGCTGCCCGTGCAGGGAGCCGCCTCCCCCAGCAGGTCACCGGAGCCCCTGTCGCCTTTCCTCCCCGAGCAGTGTCGACTGCACTGTAATCACACAATTATGATGCCATTAAAATGTCACATTTGGAGAAATCCATATAAACAAAGCATTAACAACCACTTGAAAATTGTAGTCTTTACCACTAATGACCTACTTTCTCTACACACTGTGCCCTCCTGCCACCCCCACTCGGCTGCCTCTTTCCCCAGCCTCGATTTCAGAGGCACACCAGAAGGTACGTTCTGTCGTCTTTGCTGCCTGGAAATCCTTGATGTCTAATGTGCTGGGAGAAGCTCTTCGACGGGGCGCAAGACAGCCAGGCCAGGGGAGTCCAGCACTGAGCCACTTAGGGAATGACACAAGAGGAAGGCACACCAGGCAGAGCTAAGTTCCTGATGGAAGGACCCTCAGAGAGAAGCTGATCCTTGGGAAGTTGAAGAAAAAAGGTGGTGTTGAAAATCTGAAAAGGCAGCTTTGGGCCTTGGCTTTGACCGCCCCCTTGGGAAGCAGAGCGGAAACCAGAGACATAGTGGTCACACTCACAAGCATAACACAACACAGGAGGAAAAGTGTCCTGCTCCGGGACTGTGGACCAGAAGGCTTTGGATCCCTGCCACCGTGTGTCCAGGATGAGAAGTGGGTGGGCTGGGCAGAGAGGCACAGGGCAATAGAGCTTTGATAGTTTTGACTTCGTTTCCCGGAAGAGTGCTCTGGAAAATTTCAGATACTGAATTTTCTTTGTCACCAGAATCTAATTTTAATGCATGAAGAAAATGCATTACTTAAAGGAATTTTATATATGAGTGCTCTTATAAAATAAAGCGAATGAGTGCTCTTGTAAAGTAAAACATAAACCAAAACAGCTCTGGCAAGTGATTAATCTCTTCCCAATGTATCTGAATTGCAAATCTGGATTCCCATAGAGTCCCGGATGTGATTAAAGGGAGAGTATGCCTGATTCTGAAACAGCGAAGGGAAGGCCACTGTGGATTAAACAAAGTTGAGTTAGCCTGTAGGAGGGGCTTTAAATAGTGTTCCTACGCTTTCCACCCCCTCACAGTTCAGGATGCACCTGCAGAAGGGATCATGCCCCAGGCACTCTGATGAATGGACAAGAATGGTTGGTGACCAGCATGTCCTTTGGGGAGCAATTATTGGTGCTTCCTAAAGTGAGGGAAATGGGGCGCCTTCTTTACAAGCAGGTGCATCATAAACCTCTTTTTTATCGTTTCTGTGACAGGGCGTGACTCACGTTCTCACTGTGTCATAAAGATGGCCAGTATTTAGGACAGGCTCAGAAGGATCTCTCTTGGTTTTTCAGCCCGCTGCCATTATCACTTGCTGTGTCGCCTGCAGCACTAAATTTGCCCTTGGCAGAGGCGAGCATCCCACCCCCACCCAGATTCAGCAGGCATGTTGTCTGGGTACTGTGGGTCTGCTTTGGACATAAAAAGAGCCCCTTTCATAAAAGCCAGCCAGCGGCCCCCATGGGGTCCTGCAGATAAAGTCATTTCAAAGTCATTCGCTCCAATCCCACACCTCCATATTCAGCAGCTGACCTAGTTTTGAGGGAGCTAGAGGGTATCTGGAAGTCACCTTATTTACAGAGCAGATAGAAAATGCACTAAGCTCTAGGCCCTCGCTGCACACAGTATCTGGGGAGATCTAGCCTGCACCTCGGAGGCATAGGAGGGAAGGGAACAAATTCTCAGCCGAGAGCTTGAGGCTTCTTGCTAACGTCACCTTTGGGGAATGAATGACAGGGCTTACGGGACACCTGACTCGGAAACTCCTTTTCTAGCCAGAGTCGAGTTTAGCGTGCGGATTAGGAAAGGTATTTCCAGGATTACCTGGCAGAACGGCAGTGCCTCCTCCCTCCTCTTCCCTGTCCCTCTCCAGGCTGGCGCTGGGTCAGGAGCCCTCCACCCACGACCCCCTGCCATGGCAGGTCCTGCTTAAGGAACAACAGGGCCCACCTGCCCGGGTTTAATCCCAGCTTACTTGGCCAAGTCCCTTTAGCCTCTCAAACCTCAGTTTCCCTTTCAGTAACATAGGGTTCACGATGGCATCTGCTTCGGGCTTGTCCTGAGGATGCAGCAAGTGACTGTTTCAGGACAGATCCTGGGGTGCAGTACATGTTACAAACTACTAGCTGTGGGTGTTCTGAGCAGTGTCTGGTGTGAGAATTGATCACCTTTCCACATCAGTCCTTTTCCCTGGCTTCCCAAGGCTATCTCCATCTTGATTTTGCCAAGGTCACCTTTGTCTGGGAAGAACCCAGAGGGAGATGTGGGGAAGCCGCAAACCTCACTAAACACATTCCTTGTGAGTCCGGCTGTAGGACTGGCCATTGAAGCCAAGTCCCAGGAGGCCCAGAGGAGCCCCTCCAGAGCTGATGTGTCCGGTAGAGGAGAGGGGCCCACAGTCGAGCAGGAGCCCTGATGTCCAGGTTCCTTGGTCTGATGGAGACTTGGGGGTCTCAAGTAGGCTCAGGCTTCTGACCTCTCCCCCAAGATTCCCTAGGTCTCTCCCCAGAGTCGCCTGCACAGGTTCTGTGCTGGCCCCAAGCCCCCACCTCCACACTTGTTAAAGGCGGTTAGCTCAGAGGTCCCATAATGCTAGCTTCTAGCCTGCCAAGTTGGAGATAACCTTAACTATTACTTCTTAAAATCGTTTTCTGTCTCATCATTTGAGTGGCTCTGAGCTCAAAACCACATTTGAGATGGAGCTTTTGGGTAGACCAGCCCTGCCGGGTCCCAGGACACATCAGCAACGATAATGACCTATTGCTTTCATCACAGCTGGACAGTCAGGTGATGCATACGGTCAGTTGCCTGTCGATGCTGTCAGAGACCCCGTTTCCGCCACAAAGAAGGACGAAGTTAAACATAAAGTGGCTGGCTGTAAATTGCCTTTTCTCTCCATTAGCATTCAGTCCCCCAAAGAAATAATAGTAACTGCAGCAGTGTTGACAATAATAATATGTTACACACGCATTATGTTTTGCCAAGCAATTTTTCCGGCCGTATCTCATTTTGAAGATCTAATCTGGGCCTGTAAAGTTGTGCGGGGTAAGGGTTAGTACTGCTCTCAGGACGGAGGGAGAAACTGGCCACACGCAGTTGAAAGGTCGTGTGGAGCAGAGCCAGACTCGGGACCCAGCTTTCCTGACTTGCGTTCTCTTTATGACATCGAAGGAACTGTGGAGGATTACAGGATCCTCTCTGGTGTGGTGCACCCCTTCTCTGCCCAAGGTGTGTGCCACCTTCCCACACACGGACACTCTTGCAGCTGCAGATCTGACCAGGGGAGTTGGGCTGAGATGTACAAGGGGCCCCTGGAAGGGGAAAAGAAGTCACAAGAACAGAACCGGTAATGTGAGTGCTGTCCCCTTTATGTCATCCTTCCCTCCTTTATCTTTACCCTTTTCCTTTTATTCCATTCCTGCCCCAGGGTCACAGTTTGATGGCCTTCAGGCCAAATTCAGCCCATAGGCATATTTTGCCTCACCCAAAGGGAAGGTTTAAAGAGTGTGAGTAGGCAGGTGTTGTGAGGTACTTACAAGGTATCCGCTGGCATTTCTGTTCTCAGTGACCCTGAAGGCACGTTCGTTTGTGACCCCTGCTAGATGCTTAGGTTCAATAGGGCCCCTTGAAAATTGCTTGGCTCCGTAAGTGTTCCTTGAGGCAAAAGGGCCTCGTGATGATGCCTGAAGATATTTCCCAGCCCTGTTCAGGCAAAGGAGGGGAGAGGAGCCGGACTTTGGGAAAGAGATTTCTTCTGTCCCTGAGAAATCCGAATCTTGTTTGTAGTGCTTTATTAGTTCCTTCTAGAAATTGCTTCCCATAGGGTGAGGCTCTGACCTCAAGGCCCCATCTCAGTCCTGCCGGAGGCCCCTGTGGCCACGTTGGAAGATGGCTACAGCATCGCCCTTGCAGAACCCCCCTCGGTCTGATGAGGTGACCATGCGCCCAAGATGGCTCAGTGGTCCACACCAGAGAGTGTGCTGCAGCGTCCTGCTGTGTCCAGCCGGAGGCTTCCTTTCCTAAGCCCATTTCCAGCTCTTCTCGTCCCACGTCCAGATGCTTTGCTTAGTCTCCCCTGGGCACTGGTTCCATCTCTTCGTGCATGCTGTCCTCCAGCATCGGCCTCCTGGTGGCGGACAAACCCATCTGCCTGTGCCACTGTGCAGTCCATCAAATCCTCTTTCTTCTGAGCCCCGCGGGGGTCCCTGGCTATCTCCCCTCCCCGATCTCTTGATCTCTGGATTCCAGACCTGGAAGGGGGGAGGCTTTTGGTGTTCCAGTCCTGGCTTACTGCTGCAGTCTTTGAACCCGCAGGAGAGGACGCAGAAATGCGTGTGAGTAGGGCTGGCTCTGTCTCTGGCCTCATGCCCACCAACAATTGGGAGTATTCTTTTAGCAAGTGATAAGCAATTTGGGATGCCTGTCCACGTAAAGGGGCTCTGGGTTTCGAATTTATAGGACTCTGGGTAGGAAGGAAGCAGACACATCAGCATGAATGCTCACGTACCCAGGCACCTGCGGGGAAGCCAGCCCTTCTTCCCCAGCCACGCAGACTTACACTTCCCTGGTACCTCCCTCTCGTGCTAATTAGTAAGCAAATTAATCTCCATATACAGTCCAAATTGTGTGCATTTCCTTTGTTCTATTCCAGAAACAAAAGCCGGGCTTCTGTCCATTCCATTAATCATATTATATTTCTCAGTGGGAGTTTCCAGGCAATTAAAATAATTATCAGAACTTCTCTGCTTCCAGAAAGCTCGAAGCCTGCTACAAAGTCGTATTTGCATGTGGTGTGCAGTTGGGATACAGGTGGCGTGTGGATGTTGGGACAGTGGCAGGGAGGAGAGAGCTGGGTAGTGGCGGTTCTTGCTGTCAGAGGTTTGGTGAGGGTAATTGGAAGCAGATGGAGAAAGAAGCCAGCATTAGAGAGGGTTCTAGGCTTGGCATCCAGGCTGGCAGGCCCTCCAGGGGCTCCGAGAAGTCATAGCAAGCAGCTCCCAGCAGATTCATTTTCTAATCACCTGGCTCTATGGTGGGGGGTGGGGAGGGCATGAGTTGTGAAAGGAAAGTGGGGAAGAAATGGAAAGACCTAGAATAGAAGAGTAAACTCATTCCTGCTGATTACATGCTACCTCATTTGATCCGAGAAATAGCCCTTTCCCCCTCTATTATATGTCCATTCCATCTATCACATTCCTTAAGGAGTGACTTTCGTGTAATTAATACTAACCATTAAACTCCAACATTGAAGGAGCAATTGCCTAATTCACAGGAAAATTTAAATTTATTACTGGCACCCGAGATAAAATGAATCCTGAAGAGGAGAGAAAACCCTGCAGAAGATAAATAGAAAGCCAAGTGGGATATTGACTTGATCCTTCTCCAGTGCAGGGTAATTTGGCTTCTAAAGTGAGTTAGATCATAATAAATTAAATTTAGATTTCTGCACATCAGTTAAATAACTCCCAAGACAGAATTCCAGCGAGAGGAAGAGGTGATAATACATGGTGGAAATATTAAAATGAAGATCTTATCTAATAATCCATAATTGATGTGCTGTCCCTAAATGAGGGAAAAGGATTTTCCAGCTCTTTCCCTTGCCATGAGCCCCAGTGAGTGAAGGGCCGGCTGGCCCTTCCTTCTTTCTTGGGGTTTGTCCTGCACACTGGGAGGAGTCTGTTCCCAGGGTCCTTCCTTTCCCAGACGATTCACTCTAGGCAGGACTTAGAGATTGTTCTGTCCTCTTCACTCTCTGGACTGGTTGCTGGAAAAATAAGGTCAGTCCCCAGCTGGGTGGACATTAGAACAGTGCTGGGGTGACCAGATACTCCTCCATTTTTAAGGACTGCCCAGCAAGGGGATAAAACATGGCCTGAATTGATGAAAAACATGTCCTGGTGATGTTGAGGGAACACAAGCTTTGAAGCCAACAGCCCTGGGTTCGAGTGTTTTGTAGTGAACTCCCAATCCATGTGGTCTTAAGCAGGCTTGTTTCTTTGAGCCTGTTTTCTCATCTGTGAAATGGGAACAACACGACTGGCCTGCCTGCTTTACAGGGGTAAGGGAGGTGCAGCATTCCAGCAAAAAAGCTTTGCAGCTAATGAGAAACGTTTCTCTTTGGCCTGTTTGATATTGCCCTTCAGTCGTTATTATACTTTCTTCTTTCTAAAAGTTATGCTCGGTTCTTTTTCAATGAGCTTTTGTTCTTGGCTCATTTTTTTTATTCCATTTTTTAACCATTTTGTCTACAGTTCTGCTTTATTTTGTATCCCCAACTCTTACATCTGAAGTCTTTGGAAGATCTAAATCTGTTGTTTATAGTTTCCACTAACTCTCACTAACAGTGACTTGTTTCCCTGTGTGTCTGCTCTTCTGTTGTGATTTCACCTTCTGATGAGCTTTGTGGGAATCCTAGGGACCTAAATTGGAGATGCTTTTCTCTAAATAGGATTACATTTGCTTCTGCTGGGAGCCGGGGCTACAACTGACCTGGGACCACTTAGTCCTTCTTCCTGGCCTTAATTGTGGAAGATGTGGCTTCAGTTTCTCCATTTTGGGGGTCAAGGTTTACTTTCTCAATGACCTTTACCCTCAGGGCAGCATCACATTTGGTCTGCTTCCCATTCAACTCCCAACTCTAGTTTCAACACCCTGTATATTCCCCTGGCCTCACCCCACCTCTCACATGGAAGATTTTCCTTATAGAAAGCCCAGAAATACATTTTTAAAACACAATTTGTTGTCATTGATGCAGGATCTGGTTGTATGAAGGCCCCCGTGAGTGTCTGGTCTGCTGAGGTGTGGGAAGCAGAAACCTCCGGGGGCAGAATGCAGGGACGCTCGCCTTGGTGCTGGGAAACCGAGGCTGTCCACATGTGAAGGTGGGAACTTCAGTGTCCGTAGTGAGCTTAGAACCCAGCCCGGGTCTACCGGCTTTGACATAGACACCTCTCAGCTATGCGAACTTGGGCAGACCATTTATCCTCCGGGCCTCAATTTCCTCATTTGGAAATTGGGAATACAGTTGTCATTGTATGTTAGGTCTGTGCGAATTAGAAATAATTTGGGGCACCCCTCATTCACTGCTTCCCTCTAAGGTTCTGACAGGGGGGCTGTGGGATTAATTTTGGTTTTCTGATAAATGGCAGACATTACCATAGGTACAGCATTTTCACAGAACAGCTCCCATGTAGCAAACCTGGATAGAAAAGTTAGCGGCGCCTGGGTGGCTCAGTCGGTTGGGCGACCAACTTCGGCTCAGGTCATGATCTCGCAGTCCGTGAGTTCGAGCCCCGCGTTGGGCTCTGTGCTGACAGCTCAGAGCCTGGAGCCTGTTTCAGATTCTGTGTCTTCCTCTCTCTCTGACCTTCCCCCATTCATGCTCTGTCTCTCTCTGTCTCTAAAGTGAATAAATGTTAAAAAAAATTTTTTCCTCTTCTCTTCCTCTTCTCTTACTACATGTATGAAAAGGTTTTCAGAGTGTTTGAATTCTTTGATGAACCCTATCAGACTTTTTAGTTGGTCTTGTTCTCCTGGACCCTTTATTATATGTTTTGCACTCCTCTGTGTCTATTTTTGACACTACGATGATGGTACCAGGGGTTAAGCCCTAGAAGATGCATTAGATATAGCTAAATATCCAAAAGGTATGAGAAAGATTAGAGTTGTATCAAATAGCCTGGGGTAAAAAACAGACCTAGAAGGGAGATAATGCTAGGAGACAGATTCTGGTTCAATATTAGAAGGAAACTTCTAGAAGTTGGAGTCCTTTGAAGCTTGGAGTGAGCTACTTGGGACCTCTGTGTCCCTGTCTGGACCCAGGAGGGGCATCCACTGGGCAATGGAATGTTATGCTGGAGTTTCAAACACTGGATGGATAGATGAATGATCTCATCTTTAAATAATAAGTTATATCATTATTTTCAATTCTAATCTCCCATGTGTTAGCCTAGCATATTCCAAACTTCCCACAGGAATCTGCCTGCAGAATTGTACCCTTCCTGCCATGGCTGGGTGGAGACTAGGTGCCCAGAAAGGAGAGTGATAGACGGGTGGAGTGATGGTGAAGGGGGCACAGAGACCCTTTGAGGGAGGAAGATCCCCATGCAGAGAAAGAAGTTGGCTGAGAAAAATGATGGGAAACACACACAAAGTCTTTGAAGATGACCCAAGAAGATGGCAGTGAGGCTGTGATAAAGCAGTGTCACCTAATAGCTGGGAGCATAGGAGCTGGAGCCAGGCTACAGGGGTTCAAATCCAGGCTCTAGAACATACTACCCATGTGACATTGGGCAAGTCACTGAATCTCTCTCTGCCTTGGTTTCCCAGTTGTAAAATGGGAATGTTCAAATTGGCATCTGTGATTGTGAGGATTAGATGTAAATGACATGTGATAGGGCCCCCCCCCACCCCAGAGTGTTAGTCCTTTTGTCATGGGGTAAGTTTGAGAGGTTTTATAATAATCAGCACAGTTCAGAATGGGACAGAGGCCTCATCAAGGGATAGAGACGTTCTCATTCTGATGGTGAAAAGGAAGAAACTTAGGGTAACAAGTGAACTGGTAGCTTGGGAAAGGAGAGGAGACAAGAGCATTAGTGGAAAATAATAGCCACATAATCAGCTCTAATAGTATTAATGCAAAATAATCAGTGGGAAAGTAGAACAGAAGGAGCAGGCCAAGGATGGACAGAGGTAAGGGGGTTGGGGGTGTCTCATGAAAGCATGGTGGGAGGAAAGAAATGAAGCCACTTGGATGTTCTTCTGAGCTTTTGTCTTTGGTGCCAAATTATTTAAGCTGACTTAATCAGGTATATTCTATTGAAAAGATTGTCTTTTGTTTTCTGTGTGTGGCATCCTGCTTACCGTTAGAAACACACACACACACACACACACTCCAGACTGAGTAAATTCTGGTCAGAAAGTCAAGTGTGGTCTTTCTGGGGTGCAGCGGGGCGGCTGGATGGTGGTGAGGGCCACACAGGAGGGGACACGGTCCTGGAGTGGGGTTTCGTAGGGGCTCGTGTGTGTTCTTGTTTAAGAGAGCAGTATCTCTTCCTGTAATAGGAAAGTTTGCGGAGGTTAAAGTGTGTGTTCAGGCACTGTCCCAGAGGGTCACATGAGCCAGAAAGCAAGGAATCCAAAACCTGGATACCATGTGCACTCTGGACTCACAGAGACTGAGCAGGGGGACTCATGCATTGAAGAGCTTGGAAACCAACTCCAAATTAGTTCCGGAAATATCTGGTGGAGTCTGGTACCCTTCAAAAATCCTGGGAGGGCTACAGCCACTTTGATATAGGGGCAGGCAGGGAAAGAGTGGCTGGCCCTTCCTTTGGGTCTGCCCCCCCACCTCACTCCTCAAAGGGGGGTGGTTTCTCTGCCCACTCACTCTCAGCAGAGGAGATACCCCTGGCTTGTTTCCGTGGTAAGACAGAACAGACCGAGGTGTTGGGAGGTTCTAGGAAGGATTCAGTCACCGTCCCTTTGCCATCAAGCTCGGGCAAGCCAGCCAGCTAGCCTCTCTATACCCATCCCTCCCTGTCCAGATGGGGTTGTGTGTGCATGCGTTCTGGGCCAATATGTGCAAGCTGCCTTGTAAAATAGAAATTGCTATTCAGATGGTAGTGTTAGTATTTTATTTATTTTATTTTTTTTTTAATTTTTTTTTCAACGTTTATTTATTTTTGGACAGAGAGGGACAGAGCATGAACGGGGGAGGGGCAGAGAGAGAGGGAGACACAGAATCGGAAACTGGCTCCAGGCTCTGGGCCATCAGCCCAGAGCCTGACGCGGGGCTCGAACTCCCGGACCGCGAGATCGTGACCTGGCTGAAGTCGGACGCTTAACCAACTGCGCCACCCAGGCGCCCCTAGATGGTAGTGTTAGTATTTTAAACACAGGCTTGCTATTATTTAATACATCCAGGTATCATTATAGGAAAACCAAGCTCCTGGTGCAGAGAGTTCCCCCCCACCCCCAAAGTGGATCCCAGGGCAGCAAAGTGTGAACCGGCTCTGTACATA
The DNA here is from genome assembly GCF_022837055.1 of Prionailurus viverrinus. Taxonomy (NCBI): domain Eukaryota; kingdom Metazoa; phylum Chordata; class Mammalia; order Carnivora; family Felidae; genus Prionailurus; species Prionailurus viverrinus. Next base: position 116,021,149 of record NC_062563.1, read on the forward strand.
TGACCATGGGAAGGAGCAGTCCCCTCCAAGGATGCCTCTGACTGGTTGTTCAGACACTTTACCTTGCCAGCCAGGCTGTTACTCTGGCTCTAGGCTTTCTGGGGGCCAGAATCCCAGCTGAGTTCCCATGGCACCAACCCCAAGGAGGCAGATCCTGGTGGGGACGTCAGAGATGCTTTGCTGCCCAGAGGGTGGTGATCGCCAGGCAGAGCAAACAACCTGGTCTTATGCCCTCTTGGTCCTGGGCCTGGTGTGGTGTGAATAGAGAGTAGGGGATGAGGCCAAGGGGTGTTTACCTGCCCTTTCTCCAGCCGCGGTGCCTCTCCACAGGGCCTGCCCCTCCAACTGCTTCATGGAGCTGTCCAGCCATGCCCCAGCACTGCCCCAGTTCAGGCTTCCCTTCCCACCAGCTTGGATTACTGAGGTCCCCTGCCAACTGGGCTCCTTATGGCAGTCTCTTCCCTCCACTTTATCCTGCACATGTGGCCAGAGACCTTTCCGTTGGACCAGCTTCATACAGACCCAGCTGTGTTTCAGAGCTTTCTTTCCCTCGTGTGCTCTTTGCAATTTCCGCTTTGGGCCTCCCCATCCCTGAGCTAGCCATTCCCTGACCGGATTCCCCCTCCTCCGGGTCTTCCTGCCCTATATCTGGGTTTTCAGTATGGCCTGTTAGCTCCCCTCCCATTTCCTCTTAAGCAAAGCAAACTGTCCGCTCCTCTTTCAAGCACTAATTCATTTGCTACCTCTTCCAGGAAACCCTCCCCATTTCCCTCACCCCTTTGGCATAGGTGTCATGGGTGTCTTCATGCATGTCTCTCTGTGGCCTTGCAACCCCTCTGCAGCCTTCTGTCTCTGTATCTCCCTTCTGTGGCACAGAGCTCTGTAGGAACTTACCATGTAGAGAACTGCAGAGAATCTAACTGGGAATGAGCCAGTGGGAGGTGGTGTGGGGCCCCATGGCCCTTCTCTGCAGAGAAGGATGTCAGGGTCGCTCTGTAGTGATGTCCCAAGCATGGGTGACAGCTGTCAGGCTGTGACATTGCACAGCACAGGCCAGGGATCTCACACCCCACCCCCTGTATAGCAGCAGTATCCCAAGACATTAATAAGATCCATTATTGGATAAAAATCGCTGGTTTCCTAAGCTTCATTCTGTGCTATTAGCAGGAGAATGCTGTTTCAAAAGGAGATAACAGGAAGAGAGAGAGAGAGAGAGAGAGAGAGAGAGAGAAAGATCAATTACTAGATAAAATCAAGTGGTATCTGAGATAAATGTGTGCCCTGGCGAGCCGCCCCTCTGACCTGCCTTCTGTGGGTGGAGCGCCTGCCCTAGCATGCGTGGGGCCTGCCCCGGGGCCTTCCTGTCAGGCTCCCCACGTACAGGAGGGCATCCTGGTCAGTGATGGGATGGACAGTACCCAGGCAGCTTTTCATACGCTTGCACAGCGACTAGGGTCAAAACACATAAGTGAGCATCTCATCCTTGGTGATGATGCCAGCCCCAGAGCCCCAGCCCCCACATTCCAGGGCAGAGTCCGGTCAATAGGTTCTTTCCAGAGATACAGAATGCTTTTTGCTTTGGCGAACCTGAAAGGGCTCAGTGGCTCTCCTCTAGAGGTGACGGTGTCAGCACCCACTGGGCAGTGGCCATCTAGGGAAGCATCCAGCTTGTGGAGGCTCTAGAAGCCCGCACCTTGCTGGCTGGGTGGAGAGTCTCCGCTTGGCTGCAGAGGTGGTGCAGGCAGGGCAGACGAGGCGGCCTGGCTCTGGGCAGGAGCCGTCCCCTCCCCGTGTAAATCCCCTCGCCTCCTCTGCTGTGTGGAGGCCCCGGAGGGCCCAGGAGACTGCGCTCCGCTTTGGGCCTCTGCCACCATCTACCTGTGCAGACGAGCCTGTAAACCTTGTGAAAACTTGTCTTCCCAGCTCAGCACAGAGCGTTTAGGGAGGATGGAACAAGATCCTGAGTACAGAAGCCACCTTCTGCATTCTCAAGCGCTGTCTCCACGTACGGTGAGGGACTGATGCTTCTTAAAAATAACCACAGAGTCCGGGGTTGGAGGAAGAAAGGAACACGCCAGGGTCCATCTGGTGGGTAGCACACCATTATAGATGGAGCGCCTACTTCTCATCTCTTCCTGTGGCACAGGGGGAAAGACACTCATTTTGCACCTGCTGTGTGTTGGCGCTTTTCAGCCAGGTGTTCTCAAATTACTCTGGAGAGCTGGCCTGTGGGGTCAGGCTTCTAGGACCCAAGTCCCGGCCCTGCCACTTCCGAACTGTGGGATCCTGAGCAAGGTACTTAGTTTATTTAGGCCGTTTTCTTGTCCGTGTAATGGGAATGTGAGAACTGTCCACCTCTTAGAACTACTATAAGAAGTGGGTAAAGGTTCTCGTACAACACCTGCTACATAGCACTCAGCAAATGGTAACTGTCCTCATTGTGTTGTTCTCTGTTATTGCTGCTGGGGGTGTTACTAACGTCCTACCTCTGGCCCCATCTTTGGGCTGGACTGTGCCAGGAAAACTCCGTTCTCTGCAGTTGGGCGCTGACAGAGAGGGCTGATGGAGGGCTGGGAGCCATTCTCACGGACTGCCCATTTGTGCTACACAGAATTTGGACACTGACTGGGAAGACCTGTGGGACCAGTTTGATGAGCGGCGGTATCTGAACGCCAAAAAGTGGCGCATTGGTGACGATCCCTATAAGCTGTATGCTTTCAACCAGCGGGAAAGTGAGCGGATCTCCAGCAATCGGGCCGTCCCGGACACTCGCCATTTGAGGTACTTCCCTATTTTCCCCCTTATTACTCTCTGCTCTTCCCTGAGGTCATGACAGAGCCACAGCAGGCTTGATTTGCGCGGTGCCCATGCCAACAATGGGGGCGGGCAAACCGTCCGTGGCCGGCTGGATGCTGAAGTTTTGTGATGTGATAGTTTACCCTCTCTGTGCTGCTCACTGCTGCGAGGCATCCCCAAGCACCTGCAGGGAGAATGGGGGGAGCCCTCTGCACCTTGCCTGCCTCACCACAAAGTCACAGAGCACTAAAGACCCTGTAGCCTGGGCCCGTTGTCCCTGGCAGATTCCCACGGCCTGGCCTGGCTTTCAAACAGAGGGAAGGCAGGATGGGCAGATCCCTGGGAAGTCAGGTTGGTGGCCTCATCTGTCACTGGAGGAGGTCCTTTCCTTTGACAGCCCAGGCGCACTTCGTCCTGTGAGATGGAAAAATCAGAGGGGCCTCTTTACATGCCATTGCTGTCTGCTTCAGAGCAGCCCGTTCACATGGCCTCCACTCTGCCATGTCCTTGGTCAGGCCACACCTTCGGATGGGCTGCGGAGATCAGGCCTGGAACGATGCAGGAAGGTTCTTTCTAAACAAGAAGAGCCTTTGTGACGGCATGTTGCCTCATTACCAATCCTTCCTGGGGTTGAAGCGGCCCTTTGCTTCCTGATGAGGCCTGAGTCATCAGGTCAGCCTCGACCCCAGCTCCCCTGTGCTGGCCTCCTAGCCCACAACTGAGAGACCCAGCTGCACTAATGACCCATGGGCAGGAGTTTGTGTCTCCTGCAGGAATTTCACTTTGCACCAGCTTCAAATGGCAGACTGGCCTGTGGAGGGTAGAGGGCCTTGAAGGCATGGTTAAATTGAGAAGCTATATGGCTGGCATGAGCTTCTTAGCTTTCTACCTTTGTTCGGGTCTGCAGGTACCCACTTGTGGACACGGGTTTACAAGTGGGGCAGTATGAATTTTCATGACTTATGAGGCTGGTCAGTCTGGTGGTGCTTAAGTTGGCAGTCTGTGAAGGCTGGTAGACTCAGTTTCCCCAACAAGGCCTTACAACTCAGAAACCTTGACTTATATAGCATGTTTCCCATGGAGCAGCTCAACCAGGCCTTGTCAGTGACCGTCATTCGTAAACAGAGCTGGAGTCCCGGTTGCCCCACATAAATAAAAGCCAGAGCGATGAGCTATAAGGTATCTGTGGCTTCTTCTAATTTGGAGGGTTTGTAAACTTAACTCTCTTCTTATGGTACCCATGAGACTCTTCCTTAGCAGCAGGAAGACCCCCACAGACAGTGATCCAGGGCACCGGCTGTGCCTCGAACACTCCCTGCTGCCGTCCTGAAAGCTTCTTAAAGTCAGAGTCTTGTATTATTGCTGTTAAAATTCCCCAGCATGTATCGTGTTCCCTGGCACCTGCTAAAATTTTCTTTAAAAATTAGATCAATTTTATTTCCCTGAGTAGAGACTACACGTAGGAGAAGAGCAAATAGAACACAGAAGGCTGAGAAGCCCCACTGGTCCCAGGCAGGTCCCTCCTTGTCCTGAGTCCAGATGGCGAGACCCTCCGGAAGGACAAATGGATACTTCCTGCCGGGAAAGGAGCAGGTGCATCTGTGTGAGAGCTGTACCCCAACCTGCAGAAGGAGGGCAGGTGGTGGGGGTTCACTGACCAGACAGGTTCGAGGGGATGTGTTGAATAAGATGAATTTCTGCATTCACCCTGGTCTGCGATCTGAGAGGCAAAAATGAAAGCGGTTTACAAGGCTGGACATACGTGTTGGTTGTGGGGGAAGAACTGAGACTATTGCCAAGGACTCACGTTTACCGGGTCCTATTCAGGGCCCTCTGCAGCATGTTGCATTTGTTAAGTGAGTGTGATCTGCTGGCATGGCAGCAAGAGGAGGAGAGAGGATTTAGATGAAATCCAGGCCCCCTTTGGGAAGACAGAGGGGAAAAGTCTATCAGCCATATGTCTGCCTCAGGGCACTAACCTTGCCCTGTGGGAGCTGGGGTTCTGGGAGCAGAGAATTTCAGATTTGTGGATCCTGATCTGAAAGAGCAGGAAGAGGGAAGGACAGGTGATTGGGAATGAGGGCCAGGGATGGGGGAGGATGAGTGATTGGGAATGAAGTCCAGCACAAGGGACCCGGCCGCCATGGCAGGGGTGTTGAGCTCCAACTGTGTGCACAGCCCCAGGCTAGCACAAGGAGAGGCCATCTCCAGGCTAAGTCTGGTATGGGACTGACCCTGTGACCACATCACTCTTGTGCTAATGAGAATTCCAGCAACCACGCAAAGCCCAGTGTTCTTCCCTCAGATGGGCCCCACTGGGGGGTGACCTTCTATATCCAGGATCTCCTACTTCCAGCCCTTGCTTCCCACGGAGCCTGTGTCCAGGAGGTTAAAACCCCCAGCTAAGTCCCTTAATCCTGTGAGTCCAGCCTCCCTGTATCTTGACTTCGTCCGGATGCAGTGCCTGGGGTCCTTCTTGGGCCCTGCCTGTCACAGCTCTGACCAGTTGTGTCCTCTGGTGGCCTATATCCTACAGACTAGGGATTCAATCAGTGGCTGGCATTTGGGGCTGGATCATACTTTGCTGTGGGGGCTGTCTTGTGCATTGTAGGAGGTGGGAAGCATCTCTGGCTTCCACCCACTAGATGCCAGGAGCAGCACCCACGTGTGACAACTCAGAATGTCTCCAGGTATCGCCAGATGTCTCCTGAGGGGCAAAGTTGCAGTGAGAGCCATTGCTGTTAAGCCAGCCCCACTTGTTAGCTGACTTCTCAAGAGGGAAACATCAACATGCATTAGCAGCCCCAGCAACAGGACAAGGCCTTTGGCCTTCTGGGAGACTCATCTTTGCTAGCACCTATTACAGAGCCTGGTGTGGGCTAAGATTTCCAGAAACGTTTGTTGAACAAATGAGAGGGGGGTTAAGCCCACAGAGACACTTGACTATTTCCTCCCATCTGCCTCATGTGCAAAGAGGGAAAGAGGGCCAAGAAGAAGCCCCCTTCGTCCACTCCCTCCATGCTCAGGGGCTTTAGATGAAGGGACAGGAGAACAGACTCAGTGAAAGAAAAAAGGCATTTTCCCTCATTACTGGAAAGAGAAGAGTGAAGAAACAGCATGGGGGAGTGGCCTGAGCTTATTAAATTTGCTTCCAATTTTCTTACTACAGTAATTGGATTCTGATTTATAGGATGCGTGCAGACAGCGCCTGAGACAGAACTATTAGCTGAGCATTAGAGCAAGCATTGCTGAGAGGCGGGCACTGGGGGGCATCACTCAGGAATCCAAAGATGCTGTGAGACTGAGGGAGGCAGCAGGTGGGGTGGGGGAGGAGGATGAGGCTGCCGAAGTTCTCACCTAACAGGCAGCTGGGCCTATGGAAAAGCCAAATGCGCTGATAGCTTGGAACCCCTGACCAGGACGTCGTGGCAGGGCAGTGTGGGAAGGCAGCCCCAGAGAGGCTGGGGGCTTCATTTCCCCATACAGGATGGAACAGTCACCTTGTTCTCTTGGTCCTCTGAGCCAGGGAGCCCAGGGTATTTTGTGGAGATGGCCGGGTTGCCCTGGAGAGTGGAATGACCAAGGCCAGCAGGCAGGCTTGGAGCTCCCCATTCCCGGGCTTCGTGGGGGTGCCAGTGAGTGCTGTCCACACCCAGGATAGTTTAGAAAATGAGTAACTATGGTTTCAAGTGGATCCTTTGCTCATTCACCCTTTGAGTTTGACAGCCTAACTTTCCCATGCCCGCCCAAATTTAACCTGATGCAGTCTTCACGGTCTTGAGATTGAAACATGCTGTCATCAGCCTTTAGACATGTCTTGGCCATAGCTCAGTTTCCCCATCCCTGGTCCAGGGCCTGTGAAAGGTGTGGGGACCAGGTGACCAGCAATGGCCTTTCGCACATCCCTGCTCCTTTCTTGGCTTTGTGTTCTCATTGCACTCAGACTAGGTGGCCTTGAAGCTTTATCAGTGCACAAGTCGCTGCAGTTGTACGTAAGTGCGTTCTTCTATGCTTGGTCTTCTCTTTCCAGATGTATCCGCATACATGCACTTGCCTCTCCCACCCGCCTCTGTGGGAACCCAACAGTTGTGCTTGCATCGGAGCAACCTACTGCCACATTTTCCCCCTGAGACCCACAATCTTGTTAATGCCTACAAGAGCCTTAACTCCCAGGACACTTCCTAGGCCCTGCAGGGTCACGAGGATAAAGACGTGGCTGCCTTTATCGGGGTGGGGGTAGTGTGCCATGAGTAACTATTTCAGTGTAAGGAAGAGATAGCAGCTAGCTGGGGTGAGCCTAAAAAGATTTCCCAGGGGAGCTCTCCTGTTTATCAAGCACTGACTGGTCCAACAAATAGTCCTCATTTTCCAGGTGTCCCCCCCCCCCCACCGCTGTCACCACATTTTGGTGGTAACAGCTGGATTTGCCATCATCCAAGTAGCACATAAAACATCTGGCAGACAAGAAGCCATTAAACGGAGGCTCACCCCTCAAGAAGGGAGGAAATATTTTGATAAAGCAAATGTGTATTTTTGCTGTTGCCTAGCAATACTTATTATGGGTTTGCTTTGATTGCAAGGGAGCAGGTGGCAGGGTGGACTGTGCCCATGAGCCGTGAGCTGCAAGGCGTTACAGCTGGGAAGCCTCATTAGGTCACCTCCTCCTGGCCGGCTGGTTTGATTGTTCCCCTCAGCATACTCTCCCAGCCTTTGTCCAGTGCAGTGCTAAATGGTTCAAACAGTGGGATACCCATCACTTGCCTGGAGAGAAAATTCCACACTTCGATACATCTCACCAGGAAGACATTTTTCCTTTGCTCCTTTTCATCCTGGGAAATGAAGGGGCAGTGGCCCAGTCTGGGATCGCCTTTCTCTCCTCCTTGTATTTACTCGGTTGGAATGGCTGCCAAAGATCATCATCATTTCTCTCCTTGTACTCGTCGCTTAGCAGTAATAGGATAAAAATCGTTACGGCTGGAACGGCTAAGCATAAAAAATGTTCATATTCCCTCAGAGTCAAGCCTCTTCCACTAGCTTAGCACAGAGTTGGTGATTCTACATCGAGGCGGAGAGGAGGAGAGAGGAAACCCATCACAGCCACTTAGCTTTTGCAAACATGCTCTCCCCATCTGCTACATTCTGATCCCTCCTGTGCACCATTTTTCAATATAGGAGTTGGTGAGCCTGTGGATAGTAGCTCTGAGTGCGCTTCACTCCAGAGCATCCTGGAATCCCAGGGAGCCTTGGAGGGTGGTAGCAGGAGGAGTTTCTGAATATCCTAGAAGTGGTTCTGCAGGAGAACAGTATCTGCTACCCTGGGTGGCAATTTGAGTACCAGATACTGGGCGCAGGAAGGGGTTCTCCCCAGGGTAGGAGTGGAAGAGAAGACATACAGGCAGAGATAGAAGGTGCTTCTGGGCCAGGATTCCTTACACTCCTGGTCCCCTGGGTCCTTGCCTGCTGCCCCTGTCCCTCCATCATTGCCTACTCTGTGAGTTTCAGGTGGATTTCCTGAAGAGGCAGCATCTCAGCCTTTGAAAGGGGACCAGTCAAGAAAACTTGCTGATGAGAATTCCTCTGAACAAACCGGATTAGCTAATGTGTTCTCACACCTTGTTTAAGCTCATTCCAGCTTTGACATTATGCATCTCAATCATCCATTCATTTTCCCTTTCTTTTCCATTTGACCCATTCATTGAGCACTAACCACATGCCAAGCTCTACCCTAGAAGTTGGTCCCCACTCCCAGGGAGCTCATGGTCTATGGGGGAAATGCACATGGGACTGATTCCTGATACTCAACTGTGGATTGCTCTGAGGCCATATTTTTGATTCTGGAGCTAATGCACAGACTTCCTGTCCTTGATTCCCACGTGCCCATCTCCCACCCTGTTCTGGTTTTGGTGTTGCTATTACTGTATTGGTCATGGAGCAAACCATACAAGTTTAGGAGCCTTCCTGTAAGAATGTCAAAACAGCATGAAGCTGGCCTACCCAGGAGAAGGCATTTACATGTGGATGAGAGGTGGAGGCTTTTCCGAGGAAATGGTATTTAAGCTGGGATGGAGGGTGACAGGTAGGGGGCAGCAGGCATCCCAGGTTGAGGGAACAGCATATGTGAAGAGGAGGAGATTGGTTGGAAGAGCCACACTGTTATGTGTGAGTCAGCGTAATTTCCTTGGAGTGGGGATGACGGAGGGGAGAATAACTCTGAAATGGAAGCGTGGGGCCGCATTGTAGCAAAGTGTTAATCCAGTCAACATTGGGGTGCCTTCACTTTTGTCTCAGCACTTCCTCATCATCTCAGCAACCCCCGGAGATGGCCTAGCTGGTACAGGGTCAGCTGAGCTCCTGCCAACAGGAAGGGGAACCAAGGTAGGACTGACCAGAATTGTGCCAGGCAGCAGTGTTGCACAGGACCACCACCGCCACACCCCCACCCTCCCGGCCCCCCGGCCCCAGAGGAGGGTAGGCAATGTCCAAAACCAAACTTGGCCTGAACTGGGGCTGATCCAAGGTGGGTGGAGTGTGATGTGGGATCCTCAGGGCGAGGATCCCCCAGGGGTGGGGAGTTTGCTCTGGGGTGAGGTGGGGGAGGTGAGAAGTGAGAACCGGTCCAGAGGAAAAAGTTGTTGATGGGGACCTGGAAAAGGAGTCTGTCCTTTACCCCCATCTGACTGCTGGGTTTAGGACTGAGCATCAGTCCTGGTAATGAAGACTTAGGCAGGAGAGCAAGACTACCAGATGAAGCCTATATCTTACTAAAGAGATCCAGGCTCAGAAGGCTTAAGGGACATGTCCAAGATCATACAGCTAGTCAATGCTTGGCTGAAACTCAAATTTTAAGATGCTTGGGGTATATATATATATATATATATATATATATATATATATGTGTGTGTGTGTGTGTGTGTGTGTGTGTGTGTGTGTGTGTGTGTTCACTGGTGCTTGTGGGACAAGGAGAAGGAGAAGAGATGATGCTTGAGGACTCTGTTTCCCAATTCCCAATTAGTTTGATGTCTCTATTTTAGCTTTGCTTGGAGGCATAGATATAACATATTTCGGGTAGTTAACGGAGTCAATAATTTCTTCTGGTGTTCTGTCACCAAGACTAAGAAGGACCTGTGTGCCTTTGAAAGGCACTAAATGGCTTTGGTTCTGGAGCCCACATTTCCCTCACTCCCCGCTGGGTTTGCCTCCCTTATTGCATGCTGCCTGAGGAAGGAGGTGATGGAAAGAGATGTGGAAAGAGACGGAGGAGTGTGTTCAGGACTCAGGAGGGGAAACTGATTTGGAATGAAAATATTGCCCCTGAAAAATTTATCCTACAGATTATTGAGTCTTAGGTTATTAGGTGTCAGCCTTAAAAGTTAAACAGCAAAGGTTATCCAGCAACAAATGAGCTCATTCAGGAATAGCAGAGACATTGCCATTTGGGACATACAAACCATGGGGAACCATAGGCAAGTCTGGAACGCTAAGGGAGGAGCATCCTTCTGTAGAAGAAAGGAGGAGGTTGGGGAGGGTCGTTCTGAACAAAAGTTGACATTCCTTAGTACCCTCCACAGGCCACCAGTACCTTCTCAGCAGTGGGCCCCTCCCCCCCGGAAGACTTTTCCCTTAAGCTAGCCTTGAGAACAAGCGACCTGTGCTCACAGGGGCCAGTAACACCAAGGGGAAGGTGGCATCATTCTCTCCTCCAAATTATTTTTTTTCTAGTTGTTTTTGGTGTGTACTCTTTTAAGAAGGCAGAAGGCTGAGGAGGAGACCCTGGATTTGCACTCTGCATTCTGGGGTGTTCTCTTTAGTGCTGTCATGGGCACCCAGACAGCTGGAGTTCTGAGGGAAATAGAAGGCATTGTTGAGCTTGGCTGTGGCTCTTGTTTATGTCATAGGCTGTATTGAATTCTTTCACTTCTGCAGCTTTTGAAATATCCCTGCAAGACCAAAATACACACCAAGACCCAGAACCTCTCTCCATCTTTTCTTAAGTAAACTTTGAATCAAAGTAGCACATATATACAACAAAGCTGACAGTTCATACATGGACCGCTTGAAGAAATTTCCAGAGAGAACATGCCCACATTCCCACATCAAACATCTCCCTCAAGGAAAAGAAGACACTTGGGGTGCCTGGCTGGCTCAGTCGGTTGAGCGTGGGACTCTTGATCTCGGGGTTGTGAGTTCAAGCCCCATGTTGAATGCAGATTACTTAAAAATCAAAGAAAGAGAGAGAGATAAAGAAAGAAAGAAAGAAAGAAAGAAAGAAAGAAAGAAAGAAAGAAAGAAAAATAAAGAAGACTGAGTTTCAGCCTTCCAGAACCACCCATATGTCCCCATGCCTATTCCCCACCATAGGTAACACGATCCAGACTTCAAATGCCATTGTCTAGCATTGCTTGTTTTTGAACTTTATATATAAAAATGGGCTTCCACGGTATGTACTCTTGTGTGTCTGGCTTCTCTCAAAATTACATGCATGAAATCTAGCCACATTTTGCGAGACACGGCGTGTTTTTTCTCATTGCTGTATAGTATTTCTTTGTATGTTGCAATGTATATATCTTCTGCTTTGAATGCTCCTTTGGGCTTTTTCCAGTGTGGGGCTCGTATGATCCATGCTCCTTTGGTTAGTCGTGTCCTTGTCTTTTGGTGAACATGTGGACGTGTCCTGAGAAGCATTGGTACATGCTGCAAAACCCCCAGTGAAACTGTCGCACCTGTTTCCACCCCACCAGCAGCACATGAGAGGTCCAATTGCTCCGTGTCTTTGCAGTGAGGCACTAGTGATTGGCAGTTGGTCTCACTTGAGGCCTTGAGAGGTTGAGTTGTGCTATCTTACCATGGTTTCAGTTTGCCTGTCTTCATGGATCAGTAATGTGGACCACCTTTCGTAAGGTCATGGGCCGCACCACTACTCGGTCAAGTGTTTCATACCTGCTCTCTTCACCTTTCTCGGCCCTTTGGCCAAGAGCCAAGCACGAAGCCTGATTCTTAGTTCATTCTCAATAACCTGCTTCTCTTCTGATTGTTTTCTACATTTTCTCGCACATCGTGGCAGTGTGAGAAAATGGAGGGGAACCCCTGGACTGAGCGTGGGAAGCCCTGAGTCCTTTCCAAGATAGTGGCCAACTCTTCAGCTATCAGGGTATCTGTTTCCTCACAGGAAAGAAGAGAGAAGTAGCTCAGAGATGCTTATTAAGGTCACTTCCAGCCCTGTTTGCTGGTTGAAAACACTTCTGGTAAGAATGTGCAGAAACTGACTTAGGAACTGAATCTGATTGGAGGCTATTTCCAGAAGCACGGCTCCCTCCAGCTCAGCAGCACCTCTCCTCCCCCTGGGGATAAATCCTTCCCCTCACACACTTCCCTTCCTAAGGGGACTAGAGGGCCTGCAGGACCTTTAGAGCTGTCCTTTATTGCCACTCTTGTGTTCGGTCACCATTACCTCCCAGCACTTCAAAGAACAATCGTCTGGTGTGATGTACCCCATTTGTGCCTCTAATGCCAGGAAGAAACGGGCCTAGCAGAATGGGCTCGAGGACATCCTGGGAGGCTCAGGCAGCTGGCACCATTCCTAAGTAAGATTGGAACCTCGGTGAGTCCTCAGAACAAGAGTGGCCACACCTCGTCTCTCTAGGAGACTTCACCGAGCGGTCTCACATCCCTGTCACATGACCTTAATAGCGTCTGGGTGAAGGGGACACCGCCACCTCACAGGGGAGGAAACAGAGCCCAGGCACCGTAACTGGTGGACTGAGTGGCAGGGCTAGGTCTCCATGCCCTGTGAGCATTGAGCTACGGCATGTCTGCTGGTTGCTAGCTGCTCCTCGGGTGAGTTACTCAAGCTCCCCAAGCCTCAGTTTGTCATCTGTGAAATGGGAATAATAACCACACCCAGGGATGCAGTCAGGGTGAGGCAAAATAATCCACGTCGAATGCTGAGCATGGTCTTCAACTCCTAGTAAGCACTCGTGACTGTTAGCTGTGATGAGTTGCCAGAATGGTCTTAATACCAGGATCAGCATTAGCAGCCAGGCCCTGTGATCTTTCCAGGCTCCGCAGCAGGTCTGGAAGGCAGGGGGGAGAGGATGCCAGCCCCGAGGGAGCAAGGAGCTGCGGGAATGAGTTTGGAGAGGTCCTGGCTCCGCGCCCCATCCTCCACCTCTGAGTTGGGGTGTGCTCCAAGAACAAGGTGGTGCGGGGGTGGAGAGGGTGCGGGCAGAGAAGTTCTGCACAGAGCTTCCTGCCTCAGCCTTGGCTCCTGGCGCCAAAACACTTCGCTTGCCTGAATGTCAAACTTAACTTTAAAAACCAGAGTGCAAAATAAGCAATGAGGCAATCGCGATGCCCCGTCTGGTGAAATGTGTACTTTTAAAATAGTGGGGATGGAAGCCAAGGCCAGCAGAGGGAGTGATGTAAGGGCCGGGGGCCAGGAAGTGGAACCGTGTCTGACGGGAGATGAAAAGAGCAGAGGAGGTGACAGCTGTGGGCAGGCGGCTGTGGAAAGCTGGTGCTGGCCAGGGTGACAGACAGTGGGATGGAGTGACGCGAGCAGCGGGCTGGAAAAGCAGCTGAAGGATGCACGATGTGACAGAAGAAGGGGGACCCACGGAGTCATGTAGCGGCCAGAGTTCCGTTGGAGTAACAAGGGCAGGATCGGCTAATGCTGCTGTAGTTATCCTTGGTATCCCTGATGCAGCAGGAGGAACCCTGATGTTTGACTGGAACACATGTATCCAGACAGCTGTGACCTTCTGCCCCCACCATGACCCTAATGCTAACCAGAGCAGTATCTGCTCTCCCGATTCTTTGCATTTCTCCTTGATTTGTCAGATGGACACATTTATTCCTTACCCCAAGCCTCGCTGAGCCCACTGCCACCATCTCTCGAGACAGCAGGCACCCGCTTTGCTCTCACCTGCCCCATCTCAGGATAGGTCCCGCTGTTTACCTATGACGCACGCCCAAACCTTTGGAGCCCGGCTTTGTCTGCCCTCATTCTGTTGACTCTGTCTCCTAGACAGCCCTTGGGCCCTGGCCTTGCTGCCACGTTCCGTGGCTGTCCCCTCTCACCTGGGTGAGTGCAGCAGCTGCCTACCGCCCTCCAGCATGGCGCTGACTCCTCACCCGTCGATCCTCTCCTGTTCTTCCACGGAGAGCTTTCCAAATGCAGACCCTTTGCTCCCCATCTGAGATCTTTCAAATGTTGCCGGCTCACTTCTTCCCCAGCCAGCCAGGGCTCGCGGCTGCCCGACTGTGCTCGAGGCTTCATTCCCATTCGTCTTTGCTGCCCTGTCTGCTCAGGGCATCCTTCTATGGGGTCAGGGAGTGCTCTCCAGGAAGACATCTCACCCTCTTGGGCTAAGTTCAGAGGCTCCTTCTCACTCCCGTGCTCAAGCACTCATTACCCTGAGGGACACACGTCCTCTCCCCACTGTGACCTAGAGCAACTTGGGGCGGGTATGCCAGCAGAGTGCCTGGCACTCAGCCTTTCATCGGTACCCACTGAGGGATTGTGGACTCAAAGGGCATCTCACTGGATTCACTCTCAAACTGTCTACTGAAAACATGAGGGTTGGGAGTGCAGGTGCGGGAAAGAATCCTCCGGAACAGAGGGAGGAAATCAAATCACGGGAAATTTAAAACCACCTTCACTCAACAAAGGATTCTCTGTGTTAGCGCATAAATCCAGGACCACAAACAGCCAATGTTTATTGATCAAACTATTCCCATGACACATGGTAGGCACCTTGTATATGTTCTCCCGGCTAAGCCTCCCAGACACCTTGCTGTGATTTGGGTTTAGAGATGAGGACATTGACTCTGGTCTGTTGACTAACTTGCCTTGAGGACAAGAAGAAGTAAAAAAGTGGGCCCTGCCCACGGAGAAGACAGTATAGCTTTGCAGACAATGGAGTAACTCCCACGAGAAGGGTGGTGGTAGGGGCTGACGTGGGTGGCATAAAAGCTATAATTTCAGCAGCCCTGGACAGGAAGATGGGGGTGGGGGTTGGGGATGGGGAGGCGTGTGGAGATTGTGCTGGAGGTGAGTGAGTGAACCAGGTTAGCAGGGCTGGAAGGTTCAGGCAGGGGAACTGTGGGGCAAGGCTGGGGGTTAGCCCGATGGGGAGACCTTGGGATGCGGTCAGGGCTTGGCTTCAAGGAACAGAGTGAGGGTAGGGACAGTGGTGTGTGAAGCATGTGTTAGGGACATTAGTGTGGAAAGCAGGGAGGAAGGAGATGAAGGGGAGACTCTATAGGTGGAAGAATAGTCTAGGAGCTGCAAGGGTGTGGACCCAGCTTGGGCAGATGGAAGTGAGAATGAAAGGTGGGGTGGAGGCAGAATGTGGGGCAGGGCTGACTTGGGGATGGTTGGATGGACTGCCTAGGAGGGCTTGGGAAGGTGTGGGAAGGCTTTGCTGCTTACCTCCCTACCTCGGACCTTCCAGGGGGCACACCATTGTCAGTCCACCAGAGAAGAAGAGGTAAGGGACACTTGGCCCTCAACCAGACCATTCCTGAGCTCAGTGGGCTGGGCCTGGATACATTCCTGGAGTCACTAGACCACAGGTTTTATCTCAGCTGCTTCAGTCTGAGGACTGAAGGCAAAAGGTAAAATGAAGGACTGACTATTCTCTGATCCTTTAGCTGGAAAGTCTGAGAAATATCAGGAAATAATAGCTCAGGGAACATCAAAGGGAGATACCATTCTTTAGCAGGGGAGATACTTGTTATTTTTCCCTCTTTCCAGAACCTTCCAGCATGTGCCCTTCAAGACCAAAGACAGAAAGGCCAGTGTGAAATAAAGGCTGGGAGCCTGCAGGTCGGATGACCATCCAAGGGTCCCGTAGTGGAGCCTGTGAGAGCACAGAGCCGGGAGTCAGTCCACCTGGTTTTAGATGGAGGCTCTGCTGCTTACTGACCTGCCCTCACAGTCCCCTCCAGAACGAGAGAGGAGGTGTCCCAGCACCTACCTCTGAGAATCATTGCGCAGATCTAAAGCTCTTGGAAGGAGACCTGAGACGGAGCCAGGGTTCAGTAGGTGTTGTCTGTTATTACTATTGTGTAATGTGATTCAAGCAGGGCTAAAATAAGACTTGAAGGAGCCCTTGTCCCAGACACCGAGGAATCTTTTCCAGAAACATTTCAAAAATAGGCCTTGGCCCACCTCCACACTTCCTGGTCCCAGCTACACTCTGCACTTGCCTTTTGAGCACATTATCCCCTATGTGTGTGCACACACACGTATGCACACACTCCCAGGCACACGCACGCACGCACATAGCTGCCATCTGGGTGGTGCCCACTACCAGCTAACACAGATCCTGGCAGCAACCCAAGAGAGGCCTCTTTGCTGCCTCCCAAGAGCAGTTTCTCATCCTGGAGAGAAGGCACTTCTGTCTACCCATGGCTTCCCCTGAACCACAGGGTCCCAGTGATTTCGAAGGAGCTGGTCAACATAACACAGCTGAATCAGTTGTCTGGAAAAAACAAGGAAAGGGGTCCTGTGCAGAGTAGAGCAGTGGCCATTTCTACGAGGCCTAAATACAGCCCCAGGCAGCTGTATTTCCCAGTCAGGGGTACGTCCTGAGCCCAGGTTGTATGGGCAGCAAAAGTGTGGGAGGAGGTAAAAAATTGGGATAGGAGATTGGAAAAACCATACTGACATATTAGCATCAACACCCCCCAAGAACGGAGCAGGGGCTTCTTGGTCCAGAGCCGAGTGGAGATGGCCTGTCCTCAGTGTCTGGTGTCCATGCCATGGCGGGGGTGGTCAAACACAGCCTCATATAAATTAGTGGACGGATCTTTGAGCTGTACTTTCACATGGGAATCAGTGCAACTCTGATCGTCAGTGTTGGGGGAGAGAGGAGGCCATGAGAAAGATTTTCTTAAAGCTTAATTTTGCAATTTAAAGAGTTTTTAATTATTATGAAATTAAATAGTGTTTAATTTTAAATTAAATAGCAGCCTTAGTGTTTAAACCCCTTCATTTAAAAAAAAATTTTTTTAACGTTTATTATTGAGAGACGGAGCATGAGCAGGGAGGGGCAGAGAGAGAGAGAGAGACACAGAATCTGAAGCAGGCTCCAGGCTCTGAGCTGTCAGCACAGAGCCCAACGCAGGGCTCGAACTCACAAACCGCAAGATCATGACCTGAGCCGAAGTCGGACGCTCAACTGACTGAGCCACTCAGGCATCCCAAACTCCCTTTCTTTTATGAAATGATATTAGAGGATGGGGTCTTTAACAGATATCCTCTCCTGCAAAATAAAATGTTGCAAATCTAGTAACGATCTTTATAATTTTTTAAATGTTTAATTATTTTTGAGAGAGAGTGCACAAGCGGGGAGAGAGGAGGGAAGGGGACAGAGGATCCAAAGAGGGCTCTGTGCTGGCAGCAGAGAGTCTGTTGCAGGGCTCAGACTCACGAACCGTGAGATCACGACCTGAGCTGAAGTTGGACACTTAACCAACTGAGCCACCCAGGCATCCTGGTCTTTATAATTTTTTGAGTTTTATTTTACTCCTACAAAAGAACCCATCATCTAGAAACCATTGCCTGACACTAATACTAAAATCTGAAACTGGATTGCATACAAGCTAAGGTTCAGTAATACCAAGGACAGTGATGTCCAATGGAAATAGATGTCAGCCACATGGGTACTGTAAAATTTTCTAGTAGTCCCATTTTAAAAGCAAAGGAAACAAGTGAAATTAACTTTAATGATATGTTTTACTTAATTCAGTGTACCCAAATATTTTGACATGCCATGAGTGTGATGAACTATTTTGCATTCTTTTTCATACAGAGTCTTTGAAGTCTCGTGTGTCTTTCACACTCTAGTGCCCAGTGTCCACCACATTGGACAGCATGAGTCTGGGTGAAGAGGGTGTCTGGGCCATGTCTGGCATCCCGGTCAGGTAGCAGTCAGTCTGTCCCATCTCCCTTGTGGACGCCTTGTTCCTCGTCCCTGAGACTTTGGTAACCAAGAGGAACATTCCAGCCCTGTAAACACAGCTGGGTATTTCCTGTGCTACACAGAACACGCCAGAGCTCTGCACAGGCACCAGATGACTGTCCCAGCTGTGTCCCAGGACAGCCATCACCCGAGGCTCCCAGTTTTTGCCACTGTGGCTGCATACTCCAGCTTCAGTTTTGGTGACTTGTCTGGTATCTCTTCTCTGTATGACTGACCTTGGCACCTGGCTCATCTTATAGCTCAGCAGTTCCCTTGAGCTGGTGTCACTCATAACTTGGCAAGGGACAGTGTCCTCTCTGGCTTTGCCCCGGTGGGAGCCCACCTACTTCCTCCCTCACTCACCCATCCACTCATTTCTTCAGACACGTGTTGTGTATCTACTGTGCTTAATCACCGTACTATGTTCTGAGGTCACAACCACAAATGTGTCCTTGTTTTTGCTACAGCTGACAGTACAGGGGACAGAAAAGTAAGTTCGCAGTGTTTGGTAATAAATTACAGAGGTGTCCTGGGGGGAAAAAGTATACTTCCATACACTGGAAAAGCCTTGGGAGATCAAGAAATGCTTTCTGGGGGGGCACCTGGGTGGCGCAGTCGGTTAAGCGTCCGACTTCAGCCAGGTCACGATCTCGCGGTCCGTGGGTTCGAGCCCCGCGTCGGGCTCTGGGCTGATGGCTCAGAGCCTGGAACCTGTTTCCGATTCTGTGTCTCCCTCTCTCTCTGCCCCTCCCCCATTCATGCTCTGTCTCTCTCTGTCCCAAAAATAAATAAACATTGAAAAAAAATTAAAAAAAAAAAAAAAAAAGAAATGCTTTCTGGGGAAAGTAACTTCCAAGCCAAGATTAGAAGAAGAGAAGACTGCCTGGCCTTGGAAGAGAGGAGAGTACATTTCCGACATGCAGGAGGGAGGTCATGCCTGCAGAGAAGTCCAGAGAGAGAAGGAGGGGGTCAGGCAGAAGAACATGGCAGAAACTAGGATCATGGAGGGGAGGAGTCAGAAGTGGTGCTGGGTCACTGGGATGGTAAGCCGTGATTAGGAGTTTCAACTTTATTTCATGAGCAGTAGGGCAGCATTGAAATGCATTAAAAATTGGCAGTATGGAAAGATCATTCTAGCTGCAGCATGCAGGATAGATTGGAAGGAGATAAAGCCAGCTTGGAAGTTGCTGCAGTAATCCAGAGAAGACATGATGGGAATGTAGAGAAACAGCCAGGTGGAGAGTTAAGTAAAGATTGGTGGAACTAGGCCTTTAATTAGGTTGGGGGGTGGGGGAGAAGCAGGATTCAAGAATATCTCTTGGGTTTGGGCACACTGTAGATGGTGATCTGGGGAACACAAAGGGCTCAGCAGGCTTGGCCGAGGTGCTGGAGGCAGAGGGTGGGTGAAGAGGTCACCTCATGGGGACATCCAAGAGAAGGTGCTCATCAGGATGAGGGATAAGGTTGGGGTCATTAGAAAACAGATAGGAAATTGAAGCCTTAGAAAAAAGTTGAGTAATCCAAAGAAGAGCCTGAAGAGAAGATGGTTTAAGAGAATTTGGGGGGGAACACTAGAATTTTAGATGAGGGAAAGAAAGAAAAGGAGAACCCAGAAGAGACAGCCTAAGAAGAGAATAGCCACACTAAGGTGATTTCATGAAAGCCAAGAGCAAAGAACCAAGTATTTAATAAAATGTGTGACCCTCAGTGTCAGATGCTACAGAGATAACAAGTAAGACAAAGACTAAAAAGTTTCCATTAGAGGTAGAGATGTACTAGGGACGTTGGTGGTAGGATTTGGCAGGGAGAGGGTGGTTAAAGGACACTGAGAGGCAGAAGTGGATAGTGACCCCATGTGGACTGGAGCCTTGGGCCTCTCTGTATCATCTGACAGCCCCCCGCCCCCAATCTTGTTGCCTTAAGGAAACAGCAAGTTCAGTAGTAAGGCCCGGAAGATCTTAGCTTGACCACTAACTAGCAGGGTGGCCTTGGGCAGGTCAGTGCACTGTTCTGGGGCTCCGTGTCCTCATCTGAAAAAAAGAGGGAGCTGGAACCAACATTTTCTAAACCTGTGTCCCACAGAATTCTCTTTGGTAGGATGTTAAATGCTATGATTTACTCATCATATACCCAGTAAATAGCTGAGTTCTCATTATGGGCAAGGGATTGTAGGATGGGGGGGGGGAAGGTGCAAGGGTGGGGAGAGGTCAGGTTCTGAGGTCAAATCTTGGTAAACAATAAGCTCGCACAGGTTTCAGAACATTTACCATGTTCATGTTCATCGATAGATCATGAATAAGGTGATCTAGTATTTTTCCAGTATTTCTCATTTGCCCAACTGATTTGACATGTGTACACATTATTCACAGAGCATGCATGGGCTTCTCCTGGAGACACTGTCCAACAGCTCGTGGTGTAGGGAGTGCCTAAGCAAGCAAGTACTCTCTAGTGTTGCAGGAACTCAGGGGTTTGTCTCGAGCCAAAAAGCATAGGGGCACTTGTATCCCAATGTTTATAGCAGCACTTTCAACAATAGCCAAATTATGGAAAGAGCCTAAATGTCCATCAACTGACAAATGGATAAAGAAATTGTGGTTTATATACATAATGGAATACTACTTGGCAATGAGAAAGAATGAAATATGGCCTTTTGTAGCAACGTGGTTGGAACTGGAGAGTGTTATGCTAAGTGAAATAAGTCATACAGAGAAAGATACCATATGTTTTCACTCTTATGTGGATCCTAAGGAACTTAACAGAAGACCATGGGGGAGGGGAAGGGGGAAAAAAAAGTCAGAGAGGGAGGGAGCCAAACCATAAGAGACTCTTGAAAACTGAGACTAAACTGAGGGTTGATGGGGGGTGGGAGGGAGGGGAGGGTGGGTGATGGGCATTGAGGAAGGCACCTGTTGGGATGAGCACTAGGTATTGTATGGAAACCAATTTGACAATAAATTTCATATTAAAAAAGAGAGAGAGAGAAAGGTCTTCCAGCTGCTGAGGGCTGCAAAATAAAGTAGAAGCAAGACTGAGCCAGACTCTAGGGGAGTCCAGATATCCTGGCCTCTTACATCATAGTGCTCTCCTTCCCCAGTTAACTTCCCAGTTGTCAGCAAAGACCCTATGGGGCCCTCTTACATTGCCAGGAAAATGGGCTTGCAGTGCTGTTTTCTGGGAACACTGTTCTGATCTACAGGCTGCAATGACTCGGATGGTGGAAGTACCCTAGAATGGTCAAGATGTAGGTTTTCTTAGAAATCTGATTGTGCTGAGAGTAGGTGGCCGAGAAATCAAGGAGGGTACTCTGAGGAGGCAGAAGTGAACTGCAGGCCCTGAGCTGGCCTGACAGGTAGAGTCAACCAGGAATATGATGATGTTGGTGCAAGGGAAAGCGTTTGTTGGCCTAAGTAGGCTCACCCCGAGATCAAGTCCTCTGTTAAACGGCCTTATGTTCATGGAGGGGTGTCCACGACACCATCTAGGTCAACCTTTCTGCCAGAGAATTAAGCCTTAAAGCCCTAGGACATCCATTGTATGAACTGAATTAACTTCTCTTCCGTGCATTTGGAAGGCTACTATTATGTACCATCCATGGGAGAAGTGAGAAGAGAGTCAACAATTTTCTATGTATTGTATGGTTCATATTAAGAACCGCTGAGGGAGCTGAATCTATAAAAATTGGAAGAACCCCAAAAGGTACCACTGGAGAACATCTCTCTGTATGTGGGTCTCCTGGGCACCCACACCTAGATCATCCAGTGGAATGGAGGTGTGGGGGCTCTGGGAGCACTTTGTGGGGAGAACCATGATGCAATGGCTTAACTCTTCCACCAACTACCCAAGAGAATTTGCCTTTGAACCCAGTGGACTGACAAACAGCTGCTGAACTTGTTTTTCCAGGTAGCTAAGGGTACTTGTATTCCTTGCCTATTGCTGCATAACACATTACCCACAATTTAGTGGCCTAAAAGGATGTTTATAATCTCATTTTCTGCGTGCCAGGCATTCAGGCATGGCCCAGGTGGGTCCTTGACTGTTGGCTCTCACAAACAGTGATCAAGAGTCAGCAAGAGCCGCTGGCATAACTGGGCATAACTGGGCTGAACCCTCATCCAAGCTCCCTCATGTGGTTGTAGGCAGGGTTCAGTCCCTCACAGGCCATTGACCAGAGGCCACGCTCAATTCCTTGCCACGTGGGACTCCCCAACATGGCAGCTTCCTTCACCAAAGTATGCAGGCCAGAAAGATGGATGCCCAGTCTTTCCTAACCTAATCACAGAAGCAGTATCCTGTTACTTTAGCTGTATTCTGTTCCTGAGAAGCCAGTCCCCAGGGTCAGCCCACTTCCCAGAGCAGAGCACTACACAAGGACTTGGGGGGTGGAGGCCATCTGCTGCCCACCACAGCACCCAGCCACGTTTCTAGGCAGCTCGCTTCCCTGCCCTGAGGGCTCACGAAACCCCTTGCCAGAATACAGGAACTTAATAAAGTGTTCACCAATTAAAGTGTGGCAGCATAATGGAGTAGCAGATCGCAGTGACTCTAAGTGCCTTTAATGCGATGCAGGATTTCTGTAATACTAAGTGAGGACAGATGCTGAGGCAAGACCTAGGAGCAGTATATGTTTATGTGGATGAACAAATTAATCTGCATGTGAAATCCCAGTGAAATTGACATGAAATAAAAATTTCATGCCTTACAGTGTGTCAGTGTTGCCCATGAAATGAGATTAAAAGGAATTTCTGATTTTACAGTTGTCATACTTTTCATACTGCTTGCATTTTTCTCTTCTAAAGACTTGGGCTTGGACCTAGAGGCCAGGCAGAGGTTTGGCATTTTATACCTTTCGGGCCATCTTCCTTCTCCTCATGCCTGGGAGCAGGCTTCCTTATGTAGAACTGAGCCAGGAATGTATTGGGTGGTCTCAGCTCTGAAAACGGAATCTGTGATTGTAAACGCTGGTGGCATGTTCCCTGTTGCTGTCGTTAGGCAGCTGACATTCTGGAAAGCTCCCTTGGCTAAGAGCTTTGCCCTCCTCATTCTTCCTCACATGCACCAGCTTTGGGGTGGGTGTTGGCGTCTGGGGGAGTGAGGGGGAGAGATGGCATTCTCTCTGAGGCCTCTTCGGGGCTGGAACCATGACATGGTGAGATGAGACAAAGGTTGGGGAGGGATAGAGGATGTGCCACAGGCCCCTGCACCTGGGAATCCACAAACTGTCGCTCCCTCGGGGACAGTGTTCCCCCAGGAAACTGGTGCCACCCTCACTTTATGTCTTACAGCTGTGTTTCCCTTGGCCTTTGTGGCCATAGAGTTCAGGAAATGGAACATACAGAGAAGACAGCCCATTCCGTTTCTCTGCCTCAGTCTGACCTCTGCAGTGTGTGTGGGTCTGAAGGAATCAGAGGGAGGGGAGCAGCTTTCTGTTTAGGAACACGTATTCACAAATTGCCCCTCCCAGAGCCTCATGGAAATCACACCTTCACGGGCTCCACCTTGGCGGTGAGTGAGAGCCCCTGTCGGGATTCCCCTGTGGTGGCCCAACCAATAGTTGGCCCAGGAGCGGCAGCCTGTCCCTCTCCTCTGGGCAGGTCACTGCGACGGCTAGGTCCCAGCTCAGTAGCAACTGCTTCTTGGGTTGGTGACTTGAATTGGGGGCACATGGGTCCACACAGAGCACAGGGCGCAGGCGGGACCTGAGCAGCCGCTGGAGGCTTATGGATACCCTTGTACTTGGAACAGTACTGGCCAGGAGATGTTATGGCATGGTGATGATAGTGGCCTGGTGACAAGGACGTCTGGCAGGCCTGGGTTCAAATGTCTGCACTGGCTGCAGCAACTTACTCAGCCCCCCTGTGCCTCAGCTGTTAAGCAGTGAGTCCGTTAAGCAGTGGCCCCTCAGAGGGTTTTGGTGAGTGTTAACTATGCAGGGTACTCACTACATGCCCGGCAGTAGGGGTCATTATGTAGTAGTCTAAAAACATTCCCTGAGGTAGATAGGTCATCCCTGTAAACCAGGAGTTAAGGCTTAGAGAAGTGAAGTTCCAAGCTCCCAAATAAATGACACACCCTGGGTGTCCCCCCCCCGCCGCCCACAGGCTTGTTTGATCTCCATTACATCAAGCCACATATTTGCGTGACCTTTCCTCTTTCTCTAACTGTCCTCAGTCTCCCCTCTGGGATACCAGACCGCCTTCAAGAGTCTGTCTTCTCACACTTGGTGCCAATGTCTGTTGCAGGGGAGTCCAGTGGCTTTTCCTTTCCATCAACATTTGGGTAAAAATACTTATGCCTCTGCTTCAGAGTTACTGCATCTGCCTCTCCATCACTCCCTCCTGTTTCCACACTCCAGGATAAAACCCCAAATGTTTGTCATTTATGACCATGTCTTTTCTTCCATAAGGATGGCACGCTGTAGGAGAAGGTGTATGTTCAGGAGGACCTGGCCCCAGCCTTATAGCAGGCACACTTAGGACCACCAGGAGCCTCTGTTGCCCACTGATAAAATGGGGATGATGCTGATATCCTCACACCACTTACAGGCAGCTGTAAGTGCCGGTGTCACGAGCTTGTGCAATAAAATAGAAGGCATGTGTACAACATTACATTTCTGAGGTAACTGACCGTTGCTTAGTATGTTTCTGGCATAGCCGCATTGGCACCTGTTGGGGTGCAGGGGTGGGGAGGGGAGGGCGAGCAGGGGAGCAGCGATTGGTGATGGAAAGGGATGGAAGAGGGAGAAGTTCCTACCTGTGTCCCGGGGCCGGCATCTCAGAACCACTATGGAGGCGTCCTCAGCCTGTAAGTGCCCTGAACACTCAAGAAGTTGATGGTTCAGGAAGCACTTGGAGACAGCTGAACTTGGGGAAATCAAGAATCTCAGGTGAATTTTTCAGAAAGAAAGAAAAGAGAGGAACAGGAGAGAATAAACTACACATGGGAAATGAGCTCAGTGGAGCATACGTTATTCAGGAGGTGCTGGGGCCATGGGGACAGCAGCCCGGGCGGGCGGGCTGGCGTCAGTCTCCCCACACAGCATGGGCCGCCCTTCCTCCCGGCTCTACCCCCGCCCCGATCTTTCCGGCTCACTCACTCTTCCCTCCAGTAAAACCCCTGAATCTTTAATAAATTATAAACAAGCTTTCCTGTCTGTCTGTGGGTACCAGATCTTAGCATTGCAGCTTTTGACATTCCTCTGGTGTCCCTGATAGATCTTGCTGTTTGATTAATCTTTTAGATCCCTCTCCCAGAGAGCCCACCATCTGAGCTGACTCTCCACACAGCGTCCAGTTTGAAGGATTTTTCTCAGCCTCTGCCTTGCTGCTGCCGGTGCCTAGTGCTTGTCCCTAAGCGGGGCTGCAGGACGCTAGAGACAAATCGCAGTTAAAAGTCACGGGACCCGTGTTCAGCTCTTCTGAATCCCTTACCAGGTGTGTGGCCTTGAGGGAGAGCCTGAGCCCCAGTTTTCCTCTTGTGTGGAGTGGAGGTTCTCAGATGCTGTTGTGAGGGTCAGATGAGACAGTGGATGTGCTGCGACCAGGGGCAGAAGGAAGATGCCTTGAAGTCCCCTGAGCCAGGCTAGGCTGCCTGTGCCATCATGTTGTGAGGCTCTGCCCTGCTGCCTACCCTCCCTGGGTTGCGCATGCTGGGGCGCTTAGGGGATTCCTGCCCCACCTAGAGAGGAGCCCCTGTCCTGTATCCTGCCGGCACAGGAGGCTGGAGGGGAGTGAGGTCCAGGAACACAATGGCCCAGGCTCCCACCAATGCCTGGCACACCACCAAGTTCTGCCCAGTTTAAGAGGTTGAACTGGCTCGTCTCCAAGGCCCCTTCCTTTTATGAACCATGAGTTCAAGGTTCTGGTCCCTAAGCGTGGATCAGTGCATGGAGGCAGGTTCAGCCACTGTAGTCATGATAATTCTAGCTACCATCTTCTCAGCATCTGTTAAACACGTGCAGCCTGGGGTCTTCACGACAAGCCTGCAAGGGAGGTATTTGTCTGCATTGTATAGGTGACAAATTGGGGCTCTGAGAAGGCAAATGATGTGCCCAAGGGCACACAGCCAGTTTTCGCCAGATCCAGGATTCACATTGACATCACAGCTCAGGTTCCTCTCTCTAACATTGATGCTACATTCTTTGCTCTCTCGCCCCCTCTTGCCTCCCAGCGCCCCTCTCCCTCTGTCAGACAGGACAGAACTACCCCATGGGAGGAGCCGTCCGCACATTTGAACTTGACATTGAAAATAATGATAGTTACCGTTTTGTCAAGCATGGACTGTTACCTAACAACATAGTGATAATCTAGGGGGGGGGGGATCGCTACAAGTTAAAAAATCATTGTCTCCACTTTCCAGATGAGGAAACAGTTCAGAAAAGAAAATTCGATGTCCAGCAACACAGCTGAGTCTAAGCTGAAAATGGTCTTTTTGACGGTCTTTCAGATTAACTGTGTTTTATTCACTGTTAGCGACAATCACAGCTTCTGATTACTGATGCTGGGGGGACCTTAAGCAGGAGGACCTGGGGTCCAACCTGTCTTACAGATGAGTAGACAGCAGACTGGGGAGGAGGGGGTTTGCTCACAGTCCCACAGCTGTCAGTAGCATATGACCCCCAGGCCAGTATTCTATGACCTGTCTCACTCAGCACTCAGTCTGCAGGTCCAGAATCGTGCTGGGACTGGGACACCATACCCCATGTCCCTCAGTCCGTCCCTACCTCATCCTCCAGCTCCATGAAGACTTCACCAGCTGGGGAGAGTGATGCCTGCCTCTCTGCCCTCCAAGCATTGTGTGTGTCCATACTGCTGGGCTGTCGCACATGAACATGCCTGCCTCTGGGCTGGATGTCGCCAAGGCAGGAGAAAGGGTCTCTGTCCCCAAAAGCTCTCTGAGCAGCTGTTCCCACTACCACCCTCCCTCACCAAGTTGTCCTTAAATAACTTACATCACTAAAGCTAGGGTTTGGGGCCCCCTTGCCTCCCAGGCCGCGGAAGGGAAAGCCATCCCTAGGGCAGTGCCTAGCACCTGACCCTTGGCACAGTCCTGGCAGTAGTGGCCTTCTGAGTCACTCAGTTCAGTCTCTCTCTTTCTCCCCATCTCTGACAGAGACAAGGAGGTCCTGCAAAGCTCTCAGCTCTGTTAGCTTCCTGCAGAAGACAGATGGTTATTCTTCTCCCTGACATCCACCTCATTCCTTTCGGTGCCGCCCATGCTCACTGCCTCCTCCCCCTCTGCCTGGGTATCTCCATCCTCTCTGTGCCCTCACGGACCCTGCAGTACAGCAACCAAGGGCCCCCACCACGTCCACCTCAACCAGCCGCCTGCTCTCTTCCTTCCTTGTTGCTCCCAATTTAAACTCAGCTCTGTATACAAACATAGGCCACGTCAAGGGCTCTTCTCATCGGCGGACCAAGTCATGGCATTTTCCTTCTCTTTTCATGATAGCTAACAAATGCATAAATAAACCACCCCCCTCCCAAACTTAGCAGCCTAAAAACAGTAGGAAGCATGGCGTACCTTCATAGTCTTTGTGGGCCAGGAATCGGGAGCATCCTGGCTGGGAGGTTCCGGCTTAGAGCTGCTGAAGCTTCTGTCATCTATAGGCTTGACCGGAGCTGGCGGATTCACTTCCAGGGTGCTCGTTCACATGGCTGGCAAACTGGTGCTGGCTGTGGGCAAGAGGCCTCAGTTCCTCTGCACACAGGCATCTCTCCGCCGAGCTGCCTGAACGTCCTCGACAGCTGGCTTCCCTCCAGGTGGCAGTGCTTTGGTGATTTAGCCTTGGAAGTCACCCACTGTCACTCATATTCTGCTGGTCATAGGAGCTAGCCCTGATTCAATGAGGGGGATAGAACTACACAAGGCACGAGGACCCGTAGGTGAGAGTTCCTGGAAGCCTTCTGGGAGGCTGGCTGCCACACCTTTGAAATACATCAAAGGTTAAGTCATCAGTTGACCTAGAAATGCATTTCCTGAATTTCTTTCTCCCTTTCCCCATGAATAGGCATCTAGTATACTTAACTCTTGTTCTAGGACCATGGAGATAGACAAGGGTCCTTTCCTAGAGGAACTCATAGTCAAGTGAGGGAGACAGTCCCATCAGGAAGCTCTAGAAGAGAGACATGTACACGAAGAACAAGTCACTACCTGTCTGGGGTAGTGTGGAACACCTTCACAGCAGAAGGGAAAATTGCTCAGGGTCTCAAAGGATGAGTAGGGTCTCATTAGATGAAGAAGGGAGGAAGGACTTTGCTCCATGCAGAAGTCATAGTGCGAGTGGTGGTGGAGAGTTCTGCCAACATAGGGAGCTGCAAATGTGGAAGGTCTTGAGGGCTGTGTCGGGAGTTTGGACTTTTTGCAACAGGAGCCACTGAGGGCTTCAAGCCAGAGGTAGGCATGGGCGGAGCTGTGTGGCACACAGGACGTGACTGGCAGGGACAGAAGGTGCAGGACTCTCGGAGCCGGGCCCACAGGGATGACAGAGAAGGGGTGAATTCCAGGGGGTTTTCTTAGTAGGTACAGCTGACGTGATGTGGTGAGGGGTTGTCTCTCTGGAAGCCGCAGGAGAAGGCCTAAAGGCCATGACTTACCTTTTCACTGTCTCTTCCCCTGGAGCCTTCCTTTCCCAATTCTTGGCTCCTGGTGGGTGACCCAAACCCAGATCTGCTCAGGCCCTGAGCACAAGAGCCCAGCCTTCTCTGTTCTGTTTAGGGTTTGCTCTTGGAGGAACGTGTTCACGTATCAGGGAGGCCACAGGGGCGTCAGGCTCTCTGGCCTAGGACTGAGATTAAGCGTCTTCGGCCACAGACTTCTTTGAGAATCTAGTGAAAGCTACAACCCGCACCTTTGCCTACCCGACTTTGCAAACAATTTCAGGGGGTTCACGGTCCCCTGGGAGTCCATCCTTGGATCTCTGGACCCCAAATGCAAAGCCCTGAGCCTAGGACGAAATTGGAAAATGAAGACATGTTTGACTCACCAAATGTCTGTTATTTACTTCCTCATTTAATACCACTCCCCGTAATTGGACAGCCCCCGAAAGAGCGACAAACAGGAGGAAGCAGTTACCCAGGGATAGTCCCTGGTGGCACCGGCATCACTTGGCGGGTTTATTTTCATTATTATAGTAATTTTCGGGCTGCGGGCTACAATTTTCACTTGCAGCGAGGTATTAAATTGAAATTACCCCAGATGTAATTGTCATACGAAATGATCCTGGACACGTGGAAATGAATGCTTTTTTAAGATGGGGTTTTATTGTCTCTGCGCCAGGGTTTTAGGGCTCTGCCTTGTTAAACACACCAGATTTCCATGTTTGTGTGTGGCAGGAGGTGAGGGGTCAGCCTGGTGCAGTCAACTGGAGCTGCCGGCTGAGGACACGGTGGGAGCTCTGTCTGGGATGGACACAGACCGGGGAGCAGAGCCCAGGACCTGGGGTGGCTTTGTGTGGCTACCAGGAACCTCCATGCATGAATTCGGGCATGCGAGAAATCCCACATTTCTGTTCTGCACGTTCACTTAATTTGGATGCGAGCCCAAGTTCCCCTGAGGTGGTAGGAAATTGAACTTCAGTCATTCTGGGAACTTTCCTGCCCTGGGGTCTTAATCTGCACCGTGCAACCAGGTCAGCCCTCCCAGATGCCAGCCATCTGTCTATACCGGCGACCGCCAGTCACCTGGCCCCTTGGTGCCAGCCCTTTAGATCTGCTTTGCCCCCAAAAGTCTTACTTGTGCTCCTGCCTTTCCTTCCCCAGGTGCACCCTGCTGGTGTACTGTGCGGACCTGCCCCCGACCAGCATCATCATCACCTTCCACAACGAGGCCCGCTCCACCCTGCTCAGAACCATCCGCAGGTAAGACAGCGCCCCCCCATCCATCCATCAGCCCTTCGAGGCCCAGCCCTTGGGAAGACCGGGTCTGCTCACTGGCAGGCTGGCCCTGTGATAAGAATGTCAGGCATGTCCCACTCCATGGAGGTGCTGTCTGATACATGTTATGCATCCATTCTGTCGCTCTTCGTCCTCCTGTGAGGGCGGCTCTTACCCCATTTTATAGGGGGATAGCCAGAGGCCCCAGGTGGTCGGTAACTTGGAGGTCGGTGGCAGCCACAGAGGATCTGGAGCTCTTGCCCTTAACCATCGTGCTAGACTGTCTCTGGAACATGAGCTCTAACTTCCACAGCTGACAAGGGAGCCGAGGGGTGACGCTGAGTAAATACCCCACCCTAGCATCGGGCTGGGATTAGAACCTGGGTCTGCCAGGCACTGCAAGTCCCAGTCCACGCCTCTCCACAGCCTCCATGTGGCCAGGAGCCGCAGCACACGGCAGAGCAGCTCGAAGGCAGTGCTGATATTTGCTTTCCCCACTGCGTATCTTCTGTTGCAGCCTCAATCCCACTCCACCTCTCCACCCACCCTCAGCTCCTAGTCTGGGTCCGCTCTTGCTGTAACAGGTGCATCCTTACCTTGGCCTGTGGACTGCATGAATCTGTGACCTGAAAAAGCCCCAGTGCCAGCTCCCAGCAAACTGCCCTCAGAGCACAGACAGGGCCTTGGAGACCTGGCCCTGGTTGTTTTGCCTCCCTTCCCCGTGCCATGTCCCTCCCATAACTCTGGAGTCCTCTCCCCATGCCCACCCTCCCCCCAACACCATCCGGCCCTCCTTCCTCTTTCAAGTCTCCAGCAGCATTGGCATCTTCGAAGGTGGTAATGGCAGCCATTGATCATGAGGTCCCCTCGTGTGCAGACGTGCCTCGGCTCATGCTGTCCGTTGGGGAGGTGGGAGGCCACTGCTGTACCCACTCTGCAGCTGAGAAAACTGAGACTTGGAAGTACTGAATCAAAGCCCACTGTTGCTCAGCTAACAGTGGTGAAGCAGCGTTCAAACCCTTGCACTCTGACTTCAGTTCTTAGCAGCCTCTATAGGCAAGGCTGTGGATGGTGGTGGTGTTCAGCATCCCTGATAGAGGTGTTGGGGTCGGCCCTGGGATAAAGTGCCTGCGATACCTCCATGCCCCTGGGACACATGGCCCATCCCTATCGGGAAGGCAGCGCATCACATGGTCACCTGATCCCACAGAGAGGGAGGGCCAAGGAGAGGATGACCAAACAGGTGAAATCTCTTGTCATTTCCATCACTAAGCCACACCTTCCTGTGCCTGGCTGTGGGCAGGTAGGGAAGCTCCGGGTGATGGGAGGGAGTCAGCGACAGGCTCGCCCTGATGGCGGGCACCAAGTCTTCGGTGCCACCTGTCACTTATGATGAATGTCTGCCTTGCAGGGTCAGTGCATCCCATAGAAATACAAGGAGGGAACTGCCCGAGTATGTGTTGTTTCCCCCTGTCTACAGGGGCAACTCTGTCTGCTGCCCAGATGTCCTTGGCAACCAGCTGGCTGCTTCCTTCGGCCAGCTGCTTGCCTTTTCTGCCCTGGCTTCTGTATTCGCCCCCCAGGCTCCCAGGTTTGCATTTGGTTTCCCAACAAGGCTTCAGCTCTTGACCAGAAAATGTCCTGAGTCACTGTCAGGAGTCACTGTGAGTCTCGCAGTAGACTAACAAAGTACCTTTCCGATTTGTAAACCAGTGCGGGCATATGGGGGGGAACAGGGGTATGGGGTGATCCGATTTACCTGAGTCTTTTCTGGTGAAGGGAGAAACGTTGTTTCTCAGCCTCTGGGCTGAGCAGGGACATGGTGGAACGAAGGTGACTACTTTGAAAACACCAGACCACAGCCCCATGGCCATCACGGTCTGCTTGGGCAGGGTAGGCAGGGTTTCTGGAACAAACTATGTCTGCCAGATGTTTCCACGAGGGCACTGGGATCAGCAGGAGTCCTCACCTTCCAGGCTGGCCTCTCTTCTTCTTTCTAGGAGTCCTCTGACACCACGCACCTCCACCCCTTAACACACACACACATGCACACGCACACGCACGCACACACACCATTAGAGCCTTCCTCTGGACTTCTTACTACAAATCCCTACTCTAGCACTTAATGCATTTTTCCCAGGTGTAATCTTCAGTGAAGTCCTTTAGGGCAAGACTGCATCTTATTCACCCTTTACCAAAGCTCCCTGTGGCTCAGTTGCCTGATCAAGAAAATGGGAATAATAACCATAGCTACTGCATAGTGTTGCTTTGGGTTAGACAAGGGACCGAGAACTGTGGCGGGCATAGAGTCGGTGCTTGAGCAGCATTAGCTATCTCCATATCTGCATGGTGAGCGAGCTCTCAAAAGAGGCTGTCGAGGGGCGCCTGGGTGGCGCAGTCGGTTAAGCGTCCAACTTCAGCCAGGTCACGATCTCGCGGTCCGTGAGTTCGAGCCCCGCGTCGGGCTCTGGGCTGATGGCTCAGAGCCTGGAGCCTGTTTCCGATTCTGTGTCTCCCTCTCTCTCTGCCCCTCCCCCATTCATGCTCTGTCTCTCTCTGTCCCAAAAATAAAATAAAAACGTTGGAAAAAAAAAAAAAGAGGCTGTCGGGTACCTGGGATCACAAGACCTGGGGTCAAGTAAGTCCTTCCCCTACTGCTTCCTGGCTGTGTGACTTGGGCAGATCACTGACCACATCTGTAAGGATGGAGATGAAAATATCCCTCATGTTTCCAGTTCTACCACATTTCCCACAAGAAGACATTACCTGGAACATTTGGGGGTGTTATCCTGTGGGGCTCCCAGGCTCCCCATAGTTCCCTAACACCGTGTTTATATTCTCAAGGTCACTTGAGATACTCCCTGTAGACTCCTCCCTTTCAGCTCTAAGACACAGTTTTTCTTTTCTTCTTGCTGCTCTTTTACAATAGTAATAATGATACTTTATAATAATATCATTACTATTTTAAATGTATGCTGGGCTTTATGGTCTCCAGAACACCTTATGCCTCAGTCCAGTCGGAGTCCCATCCGGAACTGGAACTTTTGAAGTCAGGGGTGCCTGACGTGAACAGAGGCCCAAGGCCACCGGGCTAGGAAGCACAGGAGCCAAGACTCAGGTTTCTGGCTCAAGGGGGGAGGTTGGGAGGCAGCTAAGGGTGTAACCCAGTGCCTCTGTCCACCAGCCTGATGAGCATTGCCCCCGAGGCCCTGGTGCCCTGTGTTCTGAAAGAGGGCTTAGGACCAGCGCATCAGCACCATACTTTTCAGTAGACACCCATGAAGTGACAGACCACACACCAAACTCCTGGGCACTTTGCCAGGAGAGCCCATGGACCTATTTCCTGCCTCTGAGGAACTTCTGATATAACACCCAAGTGTGATATATGAAAACAGCAGAATGAGGGTAGAACTGTGTGAACAGACAGGCTTTTATATCATAAGCATGGTGGAAGTGAATTTTAGGGGAGAGGGGGAAGCAAGGAAGATTACTTCTAGAAGTTTCCATGGCCAGGTATTATTTGCCTTGGGATTCTCTTCCTTCCATTCCCTATCTTCATGCACAAATAAATCACCAGCCACTGAGACAGGACTGAATGAGGAGCTCTTCCTATCTCGCTTTGTCATCAGTGAAAGGATCTTCTCTAAAGTATCTTTCATCTTTAATGTTCTAGAATTCTGATGGTTCTGCTGCCAGGCTCTCACAAGGGAAAGACACTCAAGGGGAGGACGGAATATACCCTCTCCTCCCCCTCCCTCCCCCCAGCACTTGACTAAACCTTCGCCCCTCTGCCCATCCCTGCCCTCGCTCTCTGGCCCCCTGAGTTCCTGAGTTAGCTGGGTGAGGGCTAGGGGCTGGGAGGGTGTACATGAAGGTACTCAGAGCTAGGCAGTGGCATGATGGGAGTGGGTGATGGGGGCAGGAAGAGTCACAACCCAGATCAGTGAGGGGACTTCTTTTCTTAAGGAGACAGAAGCAAGCCCCAAGGAATGGTTTATCTTTATCTGGTATTGCAGTGGGTCCCTGTGTATATGTGAGACCCAGAGCTGTCCCCTTCCTTTTGGAGTGTCCTTCAACCCGACACTGCCTGCGGGGGCTCTGGAGCATGCATGATTATACCCTGAATCTCCTTACTGTTGCTTTTTTTTTTCTTTTTTGGTAAAACTCTGGATTTAGAGGGAACAACTTCTTAGGTTAAGGTGGATAAGAAAAGAGACACGGGGCCAGATTTGCCCACTCTGCTTATACCAACTGTGTGGCCCTGGGCAAGCTCCTGTACCTCTCTGCCTCAGTTTCCGTTTCTGCAAAACAAGAGCTACCGGTAATAACTGCCTCACACGATGGTGGAGAAGAGTGAGTGGGTTCAGGCAGGGCCTGGCACAGAGGGGTCCTGTACAATGGACAGTGGCAGGGGTCCTGATGCTCTCCCGCCCGGAGACGCAACAGTGTTGTTACGCAGGGGCTCTCAAACTTGAGCAGGCATCAGAATCCCCTGGAGGGTCCCATCCCCAGGTATTCTAACCCAGTGCGTCTGGCGTGGGGCCCGAGTGTTCGCATTTCTAATAAGTGCCCAGGCAGCACAGATGCTGCTTGCCCTGGGGTCACACTTTGAGAACCAGGATCATCATTATTATCAATAACCTGGATTCTGAAAGCAGTCCCTGGGCCACGCTCCATGCTGAGCACCTTTCAGGCAGCCGAGGAAGTTGTGGTGCTGGAGACTCAGTACCTACTGAAGCTCTCAAGCCAGCAAATGGTGGATATGTAGCTCTAGTACATGAACCCAAGTCAGCCTGACTCCAGAAGGTCCAGACTCAACGGTCAGCCCGCCTCAGGTCTTCATCCCACTGGCATTTAGGGAACATTGGAGAAACCCTGCCTGCATACAGCACCGTAGAGTTCACAAAGCAATTTCAAATACATTTCCTCATTTCATAAGGCACAAGAGCCTGTGAAGTAGGTCAAGTATTAATATCGCCTGCCTTTACAAGGAAAATGTAATTACAGATGAAAACGAAGGCTGGGAGCGGCCTGGCGTCTTGTTCAGGATGGCACAGCTAGGAGATGCTGGGGGCCGCCCGGCCTCCCACGCCGTTCACACCGCCGTGCCCGCCGCCTCCCAGGGTGCTCCGTGGGGGCCCCTGCCGTCAGGGCTCGGCAGGCAGATTGTGGAAGGTGTAGGTAGTTGCTCTCTGCCTAGCTGCCCTCTGGCAGAGAAGTGAGCCGTCTGTAGGAGACTCAGTTCTAGAATAATTCCCAGACAGGGTGTGATCTGGGCCTGCCAGTGAGGTGAGCACTCACTCCCATTCGGAGGCTGTGTGGAAAGGGCATGGAACGCCGTAGTGGGGGACGGGCTTTTCCTAAGCTGGAGGAAAGGGACAGTTGGCTTGGTGGCAGAGGGGCTGGTGAAGCCTCCTGGCGGACGGACTGGGGAGAGCACAGCTCTCCAGGAATGGAGCAAGCAGGGTCTGGGTGGTGGGAATGGCAACGGTGGTTCAGAAAGGGGGCCCCTGGGGGACCAGCTGGGCCAGGCCGAGCCCCTGGGCTAGACTTGACCTTTCTCTACCAGCCACCCCAGGAGCCCAGAGCACCTGCCACCTCAGGCTCTCCCAATCCAGGGCCACGTTCACGGAGCCCCCGCTATCACTCCAATTGCTCTGATTAGGGGAGCAAAAAACAAGCCAGGTGTTACCAGGAAATGGTCTAATTAGCACTTACTGCTGACGATTTCTGTTTTTTTTTTTTCTTTTTTAAACCCTGGACATTTTTTATTCGCTAATCATCTCTCAGTTCAACCAGCCCAGAGCTGCATGCGATTTACCTTTTGATGTTCACAGAAGAGAACTCTTGAATTTCAAAGAGCCGGCAGGGATTTGGGGGGAATCACGTGAAGAAGCTGCAGCCTTAATCAAACCTCATTAGAGGGTATTCTTCAAGCAGGTTTTCCCCCTCTTTCTGCCTCCCTCCCCCCTTCCCTGTCTGAACAGGAGACTGGTCGTTGGGTTGGCGTGTGTTTTCTTTGGGACTGTCAATTGATCCTGTGTGGTAAGGGTCTCCTCCCACCACCTCCTGCCCCTCCGTGTCCCCACCTCCCAACAGCCAGCTCAGGGCTTGGAGTCGGGGTTGCTCTCTCACCTTCTACCAGTTGCCATGGTGAGAATTAAGGCTACATAAATAAAAGTAGCTCCAGGCAAAGTTCTCCTCCTGGAGAGTCTCTGCATCCTGCTTAGACAGGGCGGCTCACCAGAAACAGGGCTCAGATTGGCCCTCCTGAGAGGAGGGACTCACACAGTGCCCCCCCCCCCCAGCACCAGCTGAACCCCCTCCCCAACACGCACCAGGCCATGGGCACCCCCCAGTGGGTGGTGTGGCCCTGAGGGTGTCTGAGGAACTGTGTGGTTTGGGGTGTTCAGAAGTGGAATATGGCCTGACACCCCGAGGGAACCCAGAAATCCAGCCTTGCCCTGTGAGTGCACATCGGCAGCACAGACCAGCACATGAAGTCAATCCCAGAATTGTTCCTGCCGCACAAAAATAGTGCCAGACAACTACTCCGAGCCAGACTTTGTGCTAAATGCTCTATAAAAATTTTCTCTCGAATTCTCCCAGTGGCCCTGTGAAATAGGTACTACTGTTCTTATCCCCATTTTACAGATGGAGCCACTTACTGCACAGAGCAGTAAGGTAACTTGCCCAAGATCACACAGCTTGTAGTAAATAGCTCCTAGACTCTGAGCATCTGGCAGGCAGAGCTGACGTTCCCTCTGTTCCTCGTATACCCAATGCAATGCTGAGCACATAGTAGGTGTGCAGTACCCATCCCTGGAGGGAATGGTGGGCCACGGCTCTGAGCTGGCTTCTGGCAGCACAGTACTGACAAGGACCCTGATCCCCTGGGCTAGACTTGACCTTTCTGCCCAGAGGGGCCAGCAAAAACCAACCCTCAGAGTTAGGCATGATAGAAGCCTCAGGAAGCCGAAGCCATCCGTTCTCACTGAGTAGCTGGAAAGCTCTTAGGGGAGGAAGTAGGTTGAACTGGTCCTTGCGACAGAGAAGGGGCATATCAGGCCATGGCAGTGTGGCAGACCCAGCTCTCGGTTAAGAACCAGCATGATGTCACCTGATAAGGGCCCTAGGCGAGAGGAGGCTGGAAATGGGGTCTGTCTCCAGACAGTGAAGAGCGTGCTGAGGATTTGGGTCTAGACAGTGAAGGTTTTGTCAACTTAACTTGTTTGCATTGGTGAGGAAAGTCGCACGATGAGACGTCAGCTCCGGGCTTCAGAAAGCTCACTCTGGAGGCCCCCAGAGGACAGCCCGGGCAGGTCATGGCTGCTGCAAAAAATCCGGCAAGAGAGGTTGAACCGGGACAGAAGTGGAAGAGGTGGAAGTGGTTTGAGCGACCTTTTCTAGTGGGACCAGCAAGTCTTGGTCACTGACTCGGTGTGGGGTCTCGGGATATCGCTGAGGAGGACTCCTGGGTTTCTCTCTGGGTGCTGGGTGGGTGCGGTGGCATTCACTAGGGGAAAGCAGGGCTGTATCCCAGGGGCGCACAGGTGAGCGGCGTGACTGCACAAGCCCTTTGGTTGCTCCCAGTTTTCATTCCTCAAATACAGTGGTGTCTATTTAAAGCTCGGGTTAGTGCATACGTTTAGCTGCTAGAAGTCCTAATTATCTCCCGTCCTTCCGCCTCACAGCGTACTGAACCGCACTCCTATGAATCTGATCCAGGAAATCATACTGGTGGATGACTTCAGCAATGACCGTGAGTATCAGTGCTCCCTTGCTCTGGAGACACAGGTTTCTATTCCCTGCCCACGGTTCTCTGGGGATAGAGGGAAGCCTAGGCTTGTAGCAGGTATAGAAGACTTCAAGTGTTGATGTGGGGCTCAGGAGGGAGATAAACTTTACATTTAAAAACAATTTGTTGAGTCCTCTGCTGTGGGTATTTGAGGACCTACACAGTATATTTAGTCGATCCTTGATTGGGTGTGTGTGTGTGTGTGTGTGTGTGTGTGTGTGTGTACGTGTGCACATGGAGGTGTGCACACACATGTATGTCACTGTCCCCTATCCTGGACATAGAAACCTTCAGAGAATTGATCCTGGGACCCAGAGCAGTTTCCATCGCTTGGGGTCCCTGACTCGTATCTGTGACAATCTGCTAGCCCGAGCACAGGCTGCAGCACCCTCTCCTTGCATTCCTGTGGGGGGCGCTGGGTGGGCTCTGCAGGGTGCCATGTGGGGCATCCCATCACCTGGCCATGACGCAGTGAGCAGCTGCCCTCTGACCCTCCAGCCATTGGTCATCACCGTTTCCAAGTTGTCCTATCAAAGAACCTGGGTCACCCCCCCCCCAATATCTTCTTGCCCCCAGAAGAGCATGCAGGTGTCCTCAGACATGTGTATATTGAGTTTGATGGGCACAACAGTTGGGGAAGCATCCTCAGACTTCAAGGGTTGGTAGGGCCACCTCCTATGAGAGCCATCATCCCAGCATCTTGGGTGCAGTTCCAGGCAGAGCCACCTCTTTCCGGTGACAAACCAGGGGAAGCAGGCAATGGCCCTGGGAACAGCTCCAAGTCCTAGGAGAGTAGAATCTGTCCCCCCGAGTGCCCATGCTGGCAGCTGGCTTAAGAACCACTACCACCCTGGGGTCTGCTGCAGGAAGGCTATCACCCACACCCACTGCACGGCCTCAGAACCCTGGGAGTAATGCATACGTGAGTTGTGCACTGGGTCCAGAACAATAAGATCGGACTCTCAGTACTTAAACTTGGTGAGCTGATCTCCCTTCCCTAGTGAGGAAGCAGTTGGAGGTGGGGAGAAACTCGTCCTGCCAGGTCACCTGGCACTGGAGCCTGAGGAGGGTATGCTGTTGGGTTCACTCAGAAGCGGAGCAGCTTCATGGTTAGAGCACAGACGGAGCCAGACTGCCCAGCTTCAAATCCTAGACCTATCACTTACTCAATCACTGGCTACGTACCTCAGGCAAATTAGTAACTTCCACGTGCCTTGCTTCCTTGACTGTAAATGGAGATCATTATAATTATACAGTTTATGTAAGGATTTAAATGTGTTAACACGGGGCGCCTGGGCGGCTCAGTTGGTTAAGCACATGACTTCAGCTCAGGTCATGATCTCACGGTTCGTGGATTTGAGCCCTGCATCTGGCTCTGTGCTGACAGCTCAGCCTGGAGCCTGCTTCTGATTCTGTGTCTCCCTTTTCTCTCTGCCCCTCCCCTGCTCGCTCTCTCCCTCTCTCCCTCCCTCTCTCTCTCTCTCAAAAATAAATAAACATTAAAAAATAAAGTCAAGTAAATGTGTTCACACATTCAAAGTGCTTGGAACAGTACCTGGCCCAGAGGAAGCTTCTATGAGTCTCTGTTGTCACTCTATAGAGTCCAGAGCCAAAGAGAGGCTAAGGGTGGTAAAACAGTGAAGCAAAACCAACACGATGGGGTCTCAATGTGGAGTTCAGAGACTTGGTGGGTCAGGGAAGCAATGGGGCAGGCAGGCAAGCCAGAGGACAGGTCTGGGGTGATGCTGAAGACGGGGTCTCCTGCCCATCCCGGCACATTCCCCTGCATGGTAGAGAGAGAGGTAAGCCAGTTCTGTGATGGGATACACTGGACAGATCACTTGACAGATAAGGTCTCCAGTATCAGACAGGAAATGCCACAATTCATCTCATCCATTGTGTGGTCTCCCAGCAGCTTTTGCTAGACCCCACTAGAGTGAGCAAGAGTCTCGTCTCATGCTTTTCATGGTCTATAGAAACGGAGAAGAGTCTCCAGGTGGCCATCCCAAGAATTCCCATCTGGAAGTGCTTGCCAGCAAGCATACAGGTACTACTATGTGACCTGCTCCAAAGAGGCCTCCCTTGAGGCCACTTTGCATGGACTGGGCCATGTTTGCATATTGATAGAAGCAATCAGTCAGCCTCATCCAAAACCCACAAACACCCTGGGGTCAGGACAGGACTCAGCGGCTGGGGGCAGGGACAGTAGGTAGGGCTGCCTTACTTACCTACTCTTCGGGTTCACCTCCACCCCAGGGCATTCACCCCACGTCACCTTCTGTCTTCACAGCTGATGACTGCAGTCAACTCATCAAGTTGCCCAAGGTGAAATGCATTCGCAACACAGAGCGGCAAGGTAGGTCCGTGCAGCTGGGCAGGACCTTGGAGCGTGAATGTCGGGGATTGGGGTGTGTATGTGCATCAGAGTGTATGTTCAGTGTGCAGGGGGTGTCGTGTGGCTCCCCCCGCGAGCTTGCCGAAAGATGGAAGGACGGGGGCATCCACTTGCCCGTTTGTCCCCACTGCAGGTCTGGTCCGGTCCCGGATCCGGGGCGCCAGTGTTGCCCAGGGCACCACTCTGACCTTCCTTGACAGCCACTGTGAAGTGAACAGAGACTGGCTCCAGCCCCTGCTGCACAGAGTCAAAGAGGTGAGTGAGGCTGACTGAGGCCAGGATTCCACAGCCACCACCTCTTGGCTCTCTCAGGCCAGTACTTCACATATGCCCCCCAGGCCCTCTGGGAGGGGGGGTGGGACAGATTGCTGTCCCCTCGTTAGAGATGGAGAAGCTGAGGTAGAGCGGCCTGCCCACGGTCACACGGCAGGGCAAGGCCCGGGACCAGTTCTTTGTATCACACTGTGACCCACGGCAGGCCCGCAAATGGGGCTGCCAACGGCAGCTGATAGATGACGTGTGTGGTTTCCTGGGCAAGAGAACTGCCCAGAACTATTTCTTCCAGACAGTAGAAGGTTCCAGAAAGGGAGCCCTGATGAGTGCCTTTTGTGAGAAGAAGGCAGCAGACTTTCACTGGGCCTTGTCACCCAATTCCTGAGGCTTCTGTCTTTCCTCGAGCCATGCATCACCCTTGCCCACAGGCCAAGGCAGGTGGGCAGGATGCTGAGAAACCTTTATTCCTTGCCTCTGTCTGCCTTTAGATTACTCTGGAATTCTGTATGTTTCCTCTATGTCTCAGTTACTCCTTTTGAAAGTATGAAAAAAAAAACAACTTTCTTTAATGTTCCCATTGGTATTTTATATTCCCTGAAGTCCGCCCACCCCCATCCTGATCTACAGAAGTCACCAGAAGGTACCAGCATCAGTGCTTA
This sequence comes from Prionailurus viverrinus, assembly GCF_022837055.1. NCBI lineage: Eukaryota > Metazoa > Chordata > Mammalia > Carnivora > Felidae > Prionailurus > Prionailurus viverrinus. The sequence continues at coordinate 116,061,906 of NC_062563.1, forward strand.
GCGTTGCTGCCCTTCATTTTCTGCCTGAGTTGACTCCCACGGCCGCTCTGTGCAGTACGAGGTCCGTTACTTTTCACATACCCATTTCACAGACGAGGACACGGTGTCGGGGGAATTATGTGACCTGGGCTGATATTCCCTGGCCAGCGCCACCTGCACCAGAGCCCTCCGTGTTGCCTCCACACCATCTTCCCTGTGCAAAATGACAGGGTTGAGGCTGAAAGAATTGGGATATGTGAACCACTCCGAAAAGTGGGAAATCCTTCCCAGCTTCGTTCGTCCCGATGAGAGCACCTCGGTGGCCTTGCAGAGTTCTCACACGTGGGCCCAGAGGTTAATACCCATCCTGTGACCACCTTCCCTGAGACTGGGAGAGCTCAGAACTTAGCGCTGTTTAAGAAAATGCTCTCTCCCCCTTTTTTCTGGCAAAATCCCGCTGAAGAGGTCTGGATTGAGAAATAGTAGGTTATGAACAGACCCTTTAATTTCAGGGCTTTGCCTGGCCCTGGAGGCCCTTCCAGATCCTACCGGTCACAGAGGTGAGGGGGGCGGGGATGATGCTGAAAGTACCAACCCTCTAATCAAGTGGTTGGTTCCCCAGCTGACCGGTCATCTCATTAGTGTAAACTCAGTTTCCATGAAAGGGGATTACTATGAATAACTGTCCCCCCATCTCTCAGGAAATCCCAAGGGTTTTAGAATCTCTTAGTGAAATAGGGGTGCCTGGGTGGCTCAGTCAGTCAGGTCATGATCTCATGGTCCATGAGTTCGAGCCATGTAGGGCTCTGTGCTCCCAGCTCAGAGCCTGGAGCCTGCTTCGGATTCTGTGTCTCCTTCTCTCTCTGCCCCTCCCTCTCTCCCTCTCTCTCTCTCTCTCTCTCTCACTCTCAACCATACATAAACATCAAAAAAATTAGAAAAAAAAAAGAAGCTCTTGTGCAGTGAACCAAGATCAAAAGCCAGGTATATATTTCTTCTTATATCACAATATCACAGTGTACCACATTTTTTAATTAAGTTTTTCATTTTAATTCAATTATAGTTAACATAGAGTGTTATATTAATTTCAGGTGTACAATATAGCGATTCAGCAATTCTGTGCATTACTCAAGGCTCATCATAAGTGTGTTCTTAATTCCTTCTTCTATTTCCCCCATCCCCCCCACCCACCTCCCATCTGGTAGCCATCAGTATAGTGTGTTCCCTGTAGGTAAGACTCTGTTTCCTGGTTTGTCTCTCTTTTTTCCCTTTGCTCCTTTGTTTTGTGTCTTAAATTCCACATTTGAGTGAAAGCACATGGTATTTGTCTTTCTCCAACTGGCTTATTTCGCTTAACGTAATATACTCTAGATCCATCCACGTCGTTGCCAATGGCAAAATTTCGTTCTTTTTATGACTGAGTAATATTCCATTGTATGTATACAGCATATCTTTATCCATTCATCAATCAGTGGACATTCAGGCTGTTTCCATAGTTGGGCTATTGTAAATAATGCTGCAGTAAACATTGGGGTGCATGTATCCCTTTGAATTGGTGTTTTTGTATTTTGTATTTTGAATACCTAGTAGTGTGATTACTGGATCGTAGGGCAGTTCTATTTTTAACTTTTTGAGGAACCTCCATTCTCTTTTCCAGAGTGGCTGTACCAGTTTGTATTCCCACCAACAGTGCATGAGGGCTCCCGTTTGTTTCTCCACATCCTCACCAACAATTGTTTTTTGTATTTTTAATTTTAGTCATTCTAAAATTCATGACAGGTGTGAGGTGTGAGGTGATACCTCATTGTGGTTTTTACTTGCATTTCCCTGGTGAGAGTGATGTTGAACATTTTTGTGTGTGTCTGTGAGCCATCTGTATGTCTTCTTTGGAAGAATGTCTGTCTATTCAGGTCCTCTGCCCGTTTTTTAGTTGATTGGGTTTTTTTGTTTCTTTCTTTCTTTTTCTTTTTTTTTTTTTTGGTGTTGAGTTTTAAAGTTCTTTATATATTTTGAATACTAACACTTTATCAGGGAGGTCGTTTGCAAATATCTTCTCCCATTCAGTAGCTTGTCTTTGAGTTCTGTTGATTGTTTCTTTTGCTGTGCAGAAGCTTTTTATTTTGATGTAGTTCCAATAGTTTATTTTTGCTTTTGTTTTCCTTGCCTCGGGAGACATATCGAGAAGAAAGTTGCTATGTCCAGTGTCAGAGAAATTACTGCCTGCGTACCACATTTTGTTTATTCATTGCTCTGCTAATGGACATTTGGGTTGTTTCCATCTTTTTACTATTGTGAATAGTGCTGCTGTGAACATTAGTATACAAGTTTGAGTGCCTGCTTCTAATTCTTTGGGGTGATACCAACGAGTGGAATTGTGGGATCATGTGGCGATTCAGTGTTTGATCTATAGGACCCCCCCCAGGCTAATGTGGCCCTGCAGGATATGTTAGGGGGCCTTGCTTTCCTCAGACAACCTTAATGAACCCTTTCCACCCCAGTGCCTATGAGGCCATCACAGAAGCCCTCTCTGAAAAATGCTCTCATTTTTGCATCCCTGGTCAGCCTCACCTGCAGGGCAGAGAAGCCTTCATCGTTTCTTCCTCCTGCGTGTGAGTGCTCCTTGCCACCCAGTGCTCCTCCTGTGGCAGTCACTTGGCCCCAAATAGAGCTCATCCTCCCCGGCTGAGCTCCGGATCCCCACCGCTTTCTGATCTAAAGCTTTGGTAGCAGGGGACTGGCCGGACAAACCCTGGGGCCGTGGTCTGGCTCTGCCCCTTGCGGAGCGCCACAGCAGCCTCTGTGGGCTGCAGAGGTTTTCTCCAGACCCTGGCTCTTGTTGCTAGAACATTCCACTGAGACATCCCTTCCAGGACAGGGATGTGGGCGTGTGTCAGCCTGTGTTTCCACACGTCTTTGTATTGTGTCTCGTCTCAGAGTAAAACGTGATTTGATCTTGTGAGTAGAAGTGGAAATTTTAAGCTGTAATTGGAGTTGGGGATTTTCAAAAATAGAAAGAGATAAGAGAGAGGCCGAGTTTGGGCTGTCAGAAACCGTCCTCAGCTGGTCTTTTCCACAAGGAGCTCTCTCGCGTCCCGTCTCCTCCCTTCAGCTACACGATGATACTTGAAACAAGCACCAGGTTGGTTTTAATTCTTTTAACAGAAGCCTCTTTCTCCCTGCTCCTTATCTACATATCTCTTCAGTAGGAAAAAAGATTTTAAGAAATTTCAATCCCTTTAGCATTTGGTAAATTTATGTAAATAATGGCTTACATATGCTTCAAAGCCTCTCACATGCCTCCCTCTCTTCTTCCACCCAAAAGCCCTGTTAGGAAGGCAAGATGGTTTGGCAAATAATAATTTGTCTTCACTTTATAGATGAAGAAACAGTTCCTCAGCGTGTGCTGGTTTGCTTAAGGTGACGTGAATTCTAGATAGCAGCGTCAGAACGAGAACCCAGGTCTTCTGTCCCCTCCTCGAGGACCCCTTCCTTCTCCCCCACCCCGCCCCTCCAGCCTGCCTTAGAGGCTCCGTCGTCACCCTCCAGTGCCCGTCCTCTGTCTTCCCTAGACTGTGAGGCCATATCCACCTTTCCATCTGCCACAATTCCTAAACCATAAGAGGTGCTCAGTAAAGCTGGTTCACCAAGTGAGTGGCTGATCTCTCTAGCATTCTGAGTGCCCATTCACAGTGTAGTTTTAGTTACCTGAATGGGTGGAGGAAGGAGAGGTGTACCGCACAGGTGATCGATGGCCATTGGCTGGTGCATTCAGCCTCTGTCATTGCTGCCAATGGACTTGTGGGGGGGTGGGGAGGAGACGGGGTCCAGGCCATGGGCCAGCCAGTGACTCCTCCAGCTGCCTGCTTAAGCCGACCTGTGGGCCTAGCCTTGAAGACCAGCCAACTGGAGCTCACGGGCCAGCACCTGTGGTGGCTTTGGGTATCTTCACCGGAAGTCCTTCCATCCCTGAGCCTGTAGGAGGAGAGGCCATTTTTCTCAACTGTAACTGACCCATCCGCTTTGCTACCAGCCATCGACATAGTACCCTCAGAGCGAGTTAACAGCCAGCCTCTTGAGCCAACGCTGATGAACACCTGCTGCCCAGCAGGCTGTGGGCTGGGGCTGAGTGCTGCACAAGTGGAGCAGTTACTCTGACCCCCAGGGTCACTCAGATTTGCGTCCTGGCTTTAAGGGTCATGTGTAAAGTCTCGTGCTGCCTCTTTTTAAGGACATGGCTTCACACAGCACTGAGCCCCAAACATCCCTCATTACCCACCTGGTCTCCATGACTCTAAGCAGACACCACATATGAACTGTGATAGGAGTAATAGAAGGGCAGAAGCCCTTGGAATGTACAGGGACGGTGCACCAGAGCCGACGCACCCTGGAGACAGAGCCCCTGGGTGGCTTCTGGGGAAGGCTGTGGCCCAGGAAAGCAACCAGCATTTTCCCAGGCAAGCAACCAGCATTTTATTTTGCATTTCAATTTCCAAATATTGAGGAGAGATTTGAAACACCAGGATTGCGGTGTGGGGGTCCCCAGACCACCCGCAGATTCAGTAATTCACTAGAAGGACTTGGAACTTAGCAAAGCTATTATATTCATGATTACTGTTTCGTGTAGCAAATGGATACAGGTTAAACTCAGCGGTGGGAACAGGTGCATAGAGAGTTCCAGGCACAAGCTTCTAGTTGACCTCTTTTAGTGGGATTATACACACGGCACTCACTTCTCCCAGCAGGGATGTATAACAACATGTACAGAGCATTTCGGAACAGGAAGCCCACCCAAGCCTTGGTGTCTGGGCTTTTTGTTGGGGGTCAGTCACCTAGATGTGGCTGACCACCCCCTGCCCCATGGTCTCCATGCCCCTCCGTAGGTCAGGTTGAGTTGGTACCACATGACCCAAGGCCCTCATCATAAGTCGCACTATTAGGATAGACTGTCTGGTATATCTCAAATCTCCCAGGGAAACAGGGACACTCTTCTAGGCAGGGCATTCTGAGGGCTTAGGAGTTACTGCCCAGAAGCTGGGCAACGGCCAAACATATCTCCGGGCAAGATTAATTCTCTGCTGCACAAGCATTGACATAAGGACTTAGTGAAGCTGTAAAGACCCAAACACTCAACAAGCCAAGGCAAAATGAGGACTTTGTCAGACTCACAGAAGAAGTTCAGTCTCCGAACTTCTGCAACCATGTCAGAATTCAAGTCACAAGGATGTCTTTGAGATTGTGTCCATGGGGAGGTATTGGTGTGGATGGCCGTGCGTGGGCACGTGGTGCGTGTGCACACTCAGAGACACACAGTGACAGAGCCTGAGTGGTGCCTGGAGAGCAGTGGCAGCTGGGCAGGTGCTGTGTCGACTGTGGAAGGGGCATCTGTGTGCGGCCCAGAGGTAGAAGCAATGCATTGAAAATGAGCATTTCTTTCCACATGGGCCCCTTGCCTTCCGAGGTACCTTGTCACTGTCAGGATGAGTCACACGTGGAAGCTGAGGGCCAAATGAAGTCTGTGAACATAAAAGCAGGCACCTGGTGAGTCCGAGCTTAAAATAAGGAGACAGCCTCATCTGGGACAGAGATTGAACTAGGAAATGAAATGGCGACAAGGAGAAGCAGAGGTTCCTGCCTGTGCCAGCAGGTGGTAGGTGTGGAGGATTGGAGATGTGGTCCCGCCTGATTTCCCCGACCTGCTGACTCTCCCAGGCTGCTTGGTTTCCATTTGGCTGTGGAGTCTCCATGTTCACATCTCCTTTACCCTGCCCCCAGCTTCCCCTCCCGCAAGCCAGGTACAGGGTGTTCACCCAGAGCAGGGAAGGCTTTAAAAATATATGCAGCACATTGACAGCCCCCAGGAGCTGGTGCTTCTGTCTTGCATATTTTGAGAATGTTTCCTGGATGACTTTGATGCCTATAGACAGGGGAGCCTGAGGGATACAGCAAGCAAGGAAGCCGGAAAGGAAGATACAGGCCTGGTTTTGATGGTCTCGAATGCCAGGCTAAGGAGTTGGAACCTTATCTTGCAGGCAGTTCAGGTTTTTAGCTGTTGAGCCGCACAGTGAGATTTTCACATCGTAATGACAATTTCGGCGGCCACCGAAGGGAAGAGAGTGGGATAAGGTAGGAGTCCACTGCGGTACGCCAGGTGTGAGGGGGAAAAATGGAGGCAGGACACACTCAGATGAGCAGTTTCAGAGTTAGATTCGACGGGTGATGGGCAGAGGCGAAGCTTTCTGCTTTGTGCTGGGGAGACGGAGGGATACGCGATGGTTCTGTTAGCAGAAATAGGCAACCGAGGGAAAGGAGCATGTTTGGGGACAAGATGATGAAGGCATCACTGAAAGCCCATGGGGCATCCACGGAGGTGGCCAGTGGCATACTGGATCTGAGTCTGGAAGGAAGGGAGTGAGTCAGGGCTGGAGGCACCGATCTGTGACCATCACAAGTGACACCTGAAGTTAGGAATGTCTAGAGATGCTATTCGTAAACGTAGGCATAGAATGAAGGTATTTGGAAATTCCAAAGTGCTTTTCCTGTGGGTGTGTGGCTTCTTTTCATGGGACTGCAGGTAGAGGTCACCTTCCGGGCTGGCTGTGGCCTCTGCCTCCTGAGACCCCACTGATGGTGAAGGACTTTTAGAGCCCCCTTCTTCCTGCTTTCCCCCTTCTTCGTGTGCATCCCTCTCCAGCCAGCCCCTGCCGTGTCCCCACCATGCTCCAAAGGCCACTGTGGCTGAGAAGGACTCCAGGAGTCAGAGAAAGGTTCCTGGCGTTTTAGGCAATGGAACCAGAGAGGTCACGGTACCCCATTTTCTAGATGAGAAAATTAAGATCCAGAGCTGGCAGTGCTTAGTCAAGGCCACAAAACCAGCCTGGCGTTACCAGGGTGAGGCTCTGCCAAGCTCACTGATTCCCAGCCCAGCTCCTTGGCACCACAGGCTGAGCCCGGAGTCTGCTGTCTTCCAGGACTACACGCGGGTGGTGTGCCCTGTGATTGATATCATCAGCTTAGACAACTTCAACTACATCGAGTCGGCCGCAGAGCTCAGGGGCGGTGAGTAGGGCCAGCACCCCTCCCCAGCAAGGACTCGCTGCTCCTCCTGGTTGTTGCATTCAAGGGGGAAAGTGGGGGAAGCGTCTGCTGGTGGTTTGTCTGGAGCGTCCAGCCGTGAGTCCTATAATGCTGGTGGCTCCATTGTGGCCTTACCACTGAGGCCACAAGTGGAACGGCCAGGGGAGTGTGTAGGATGATGCCTCCAGCCCCCAGAGCCCTGGCTCTGATATGGGCTCGCTCTGGGACCTGAGAATAGGAGGGAGGCAAGGACCCCCCCAGCTAGGCAGGGCCTGACTTGTTCTGTCACCTCAGCACTGGTCGCTACGCTCTCTCTGAGGCCCACCAAGGTTCTGCTCAGGGCCTAGTGCTGGTTCCCCAAAACTGATCTGAGGTAGCTCAGCCCCTTACAAAAACCTGCTGGCGCCTCCCCAATGCTCCTGGCCAAGGGCCACGCCCGTAACTACCCATCCTGTCCCCCTTAGACTCTGTCACAAGTGACTCTATCGTCTGCCCTTTATCCTCTAACTGCCCAGCAGAGAAGGCTCAGAGAGGCAGTAGGAGGTAGAGAAAGAGAAGCTGTGGGAGGGACATCTGGCGGCCTTCTTGCTGACCAGCCTGGGACCAGCTTCCCCGGATGCGTTCATGAGCTTCCAGAAAAGGGACGCGTTGCGCAGGCTCTGCAGGGACACATGAGAGACCAAATCAAGCAACTCGGTGCTGTGTTCCAGGGTTTGACTGGAGCCTCCACTTCCAGTGGGAGCAGCTCTCCCCAGAGCAGAAGGCTCGGCGCCTGGACCCCACCGAGCCCATCAGGTAAGTCAGGGCAGGGGTGGCTGGGCAGATCTGTCACCACTCGGTCCTTCCCACTGCCGCAGAGTGTAGGAGGCATTTCACATTGGACGTTCAGGACTGGGCAGAGACCAGGAGAACCCTTGCCAGGCCAGCCCCCATCTCCCCTTACATCAGGAGTTTCTGTCTTCAAGGAGATGTCTCCTGAGGGGACAGGGTCCTGGTAAGGCCTGTGCTGAGGAGCTGCCCGGTGTCACCCTTCCCACACATGCGCCTCGTACTTACACTTCCCGCGAAACGTTGTGAAGTTGGGACCAGATGGTCCTGTTTGAGCCTCTGACTGGGGAAAAGATGGTTCTTTAGGGCCAGAGCTGAGCTACCAGGCAGGATTCAGCCTGGGAAAGGTCAGGTCAGCAGTGCTGTAAGCAGAGGCTGATCTCGAGGCCTGGCCACTGCTGCTTGTTAACAAACACGTCTGGGGCGCCTGGGTGGCTCAATCAGCTAGACGTCTGACTCTGGCTCAGGTCACGATCTCACAGTTCATGAGTTCTAGCCCCGCATCGGGCTCTGTGCTGTCAGTGCAGAACCCGCTTTGATTCTTTGTCTCCCTCACTCTCTGCCCCTCCCCAACTTCCGCGCATGCACTCTTTCTCTCCCTCAAAATAAAATATATACAAACAAACAAACACACACACATCTGCTGTGTCCTGTCTGAGAATGAGATGGTGGCATCAACTCCAGGCTCTTTTGCGGGCGTTCTCTCCTCAGGCCCCTGCTACGATTTGCTGCACATGGTGGCAGGATGGCCGTCTGGGGCCCGGGACCTGTCACGGGGCCGGGGGTAGAACAGAGCATGGTGTCCACCCAGCAGGGAGCCTGTGTCCTGAGCACTGAGAACGTATGGTGTGGGTGTTCCTACCTAAGGCTGGTTCACGTGTCCCAGACCTGTTGGGGAATCTCCAAGCTGACACCTGTCTGCTTCAGGTGGGGTGTCAGGAGGATAAAAGTGCTTGGAGAAATACAGACAAGACCACTAGGATGCAGTTTCTCTGGCCGGTAACTTAGGGATGCCCCACATTCTTCATGGGCATCTCCATATCTCTGGACCTGCCATAGAGTAAACGTTTGCTCACTTGCACTGAATTAACTTAAGAACATAAGTCAGATTGTGAACCAAGGAGCTATGAAGAGCCAAATGGGGACACTCCAGAGAGACGTGTGTGTTCAGGAGAGCTCTACCAGGGACCTCTGTCTCACCTACCTGCTGGCCTCTCCTCCCTCCTCCTCCAGCTGTCATAATCTGGAGTGATGCCAAGAGGGAGATTGGAGCCAGATGGCATGCTAGCTAATGCCTTTTCTTTCTTTCTCTTGCTTTCTTTCTTTCTTTTCTTTTTTCTTCCTTCCTTCCTTCCTTCCTTCCTTCCTTCCTTCAATGTTTATTTATTTATTTATCTTGAGAGAGAGTACACATGCGAGCTGGGGAGGGGCAGAGAGAGAGGGAGAGAGACCATCCCAAGCAGGCTCCACACTGTCAGTGCAGAGGCCAATGAGGGGCTCGATCCCCTGAACCATCAGATCGTGACCTGAGTGGAGATCGAGAGTTGGACGCTTCACCAACTGAGCCACCCCGGTGCCCCCTGCCCTTTATTTCTAAAGGGAGAGTAGAACCTTCTTCCCACACTGAGAGCTCCATGCAGCACACATCAGCTTCTCAGCTACCCAACAGTGGCAGCACATGATATGGTGGTGGACCACATCAAGGACGAAGGGGGCAGTGGTGCAGCCACCTCCTGGTGTTACCCTTCTCTGTCCCAGTGGTGGCATTCTGAGGGTGGGCTCTTTTCTTGTGGGCATATCCCTGCTCCCAGAATGAGTGTTTCCCAGTATTAGGTCAGTTTGCAGGAAATAGCAGGGGGGCATGGCTTTGGGAGACCTGGTTTCTGGACCTGCTCTCCATCAACTAACTGACATGGGTGAAAACTGCCTTCACCCTCTGGATGCGCTGGATGAGGGGCCAGGTCCCTGAGGGCTTGCCCACCTCTCCCAGCCACCGATCCTTATAGACACACATCCCTAAACTTGCTGGATTATTTGGTTGGACTGTGCTATCCTTGTCTGCCTTCCTCTGCAACCTTTTCCTTTCCAAGTGGCTTCTCTGGCATCTCTCTCAGGCACCAGAGGCAGGGGAAGGTGGGGTGGGATCCCACAGGAAAAAACAAAGATAAGGGTGTATTAGTTTTTTGGGGTTCCTGCAGCAAAGTACCACACACAGAGTGGCTTATCGACAGAAATGTATTGTCTTGCAGGTCCGGAGGCATGAGGTCGAAAATCAAAGTGTCGACAGGGTCGATTCCTTCTGAGGGCAATGCCGGCCTCTCTCCTTGGCTTTCAGGGGGCTCTCTTCTCCGTGCCTCTTCACATTATATGCTCTCTAGGCACGTCTGTCTCTCTGGCTCTGTGTTTCCTTTTTTTAAGGACACTAGTCACATGAGTTTGGGGTTCACCGTAATGTCCTCATTTTAACTTCTATAGAGACTCGCTCCTTAAATAAGGTCACATTCTGAGGTACTGGGGGTTAGGACCCCAACATAGGTGACATAACCCCTGATAGAGGGGTAAAGAGGGAAGAAAAGGAGAACACAATCTCAAAAAATGGATGTGCAATTTTTAAAAAATATTTATTTATTTTTGAGAAACAGAGTGCAAGCGGTGTTGTGGGGGGGGGGGGGGGGAGAAAAGGAGGAAGACACAGAATCCAAAGCAGGTGCCAGGCTCTGAGCTGTCAGCACAGAGCCCGACACGGGGCTCAAACTCACAAACTGGGAGATCGCGACCTGAGCCGGAGTCAGACACTTAACTGACGGAGCCACCCAGGCGCCCTAGGATGTGCTGTTAACAGGTGCTGCCTCAGTCTTCTTTCCCTGCCTGGTCAGTGGCCTGCTGCCCGGGCTCCCAGTAATGGAACCCCCCAAGAGAGCCACGATGGGCAGGGCCTGTGGGAGAGGCCAGTGAAGGATCCCCAGGCCCTCAGAGCAGCAGTGTTCTGAGCAAATCCCAGCTCCCCCAATGGAAGGCATGCTGATGAGTAAATTAGCCTGTCTGTGAGGCCGGGAGATTTAAAATCAAAAGAAAAAACTCCAGAGCATGTTCTTGTTTTAGGTAATAATGCATTGGCCCTGTGAAGAGGAAGAGAAATGGGGAGAAAATTGTATTGAGCTCTGCACTGCCAGGGCAGAAGAATGTGACGGCGGTCTCTCTCCCGTAACTCCCTCCCTTCCTTCCAAATGCATAGGACTCCGATCATCGCTGGAGGGCTCTTCGTGATGGACAAATCCTGGTTTGAATACCTGGGGAAATATGATACAGACATGGACATCTGGGGTGGAGAGAACTTCGGTGAGTCGCTGTCTCTGCGTCCTGGGGCCGGGTGGCATCTCTGTGTCCTGGAACCACGTGTACCTGGGGTGAGGGCCTGGGAGGGGCCAGTAAGTCACTCCTTGGGGGCAAGGCCAGTGGGGGCACCGGAGGAGTGGTTGCCGGGAGGGTGGAGGTAACAAGGCATTTCTCCGTGGGGCCGCACAGACGCTGAGCACCAGGAAAGCCTTCCCGGGGAAGACCGTTAGGGGCAAGTTGAAATGCAAAAGCCAGGAAGACTAAGGAGGAATACCAAGCTGGAGGCTTGAGCTGGGAGCTCTGAACTGGGGATCTTGGAAGGGGCCCAGGGATGGAGAGGGCTGACAGTGACCCCGTGACTTGGGTAACATCTGTTTGCTGCTCTGTGCACACAGCACTCAGCACCAGGGTAATGAAGAGGGTCTGGGGTCATCGCCACAGAAGCCCAGGAGCATCTGGCCCTTGTCTTTTAGTGAGAGAGAAAGGGGTGTGGGTGGAAGGGGTGCAAAACTGTGCAAGTGTGTCTGGCTGCAGTGGTGTGGGCCTGCATTCTGCAGCTACGGGAGAAAGAGCAGTCCGGGACCCGCTCGTGTAGCTCGTAGCACTGAGTGAGCCCAGAGCTGCCTCATGTAGTAGAAGTGCGACACGAGGGTGCTCCTTGCGGTTATTGTGAAACTCCCAAAGCCATCTGCACACAACGCCAGCAGGTGTTGTGTTGGTTTCCTTTCCCTGCTCCCAGGCAGCAAGATCCAGGAAGTGACCAGAATATGGGCTGGGATTCGATTTTGTTTTATTCCCAGCTGTCTCTAGTGCTTATGGTAGTGGCCACCTTGAAGGTGGCTTTGGTAACTACTTGTTGAGGAAGACACTGGAGAAAGAGAGGAAGAGGCCACAGTGTCACTGGGGAGCGTTGGGCACAGGCTCACGGAGCAGTGACGTGGCCTGAGAATGACCCGTGGGGCTCGGCTGGGCATTTAGCAGTAATCTCATGCATTGTCCTCTGCCAGTGTTTTTTCCTGTCCGTGCCTCCAGAGTGTTTTATGGCTTTCTTCCTCAGTCACTAAGAGTTATTTTCCAGGAATTTATGGCTGCTGGCCTGACCCACAGCATCTGTTCTCCCAAACTGGGCAGTGTAGAGAAACCCATCAAAAGTATACATCTCTTGCCATCAGGGGCCAGATTGGAAGCTCAACAAACGAGCAGAAAACCCCAATCCCACGAACCAAACTGCCTCCCCTTCCTGGCACCCGTCCCCTGGAACAGCCTGGGGAAATAAATCGGATATGGGTTTGAGATCAGCTGTGTCTGCACGGGCCCAGAAGAGCTCAGAACTGGGTAGACTCTTGTCGATCCCAATGGGGACGAGATTTCTGTCTTTCTGGGCAGCCCAGAGCCCAGGGCATCGTGCCACTCAAGGTCCTCTCATGATCCTCTCATGTGCTCTGGCCTTTCCTGCTACAATCAAACGAATCCTTTCTATAGCACTTTTGACAGACATCCTGTCTCTGCTCAGGTGCTGTTTATGACAACACGTTCACTGCTTCACAGTTCGGCACATGCTCTTGTTGTGAATTTTTGTGTTAAACTGTTAGAAAATTCTCCTTGGTGGTAACCCATCTCCCTCTAGCCTCTGTCTGTTGGGACTTGTTCTGCCCCCTTGAACCCTACAAAGTGAGTGTGAGCCTTCCTCCATGTGGCAGTCGCTTTGGGATTCAGGCAGCACGTTATTTTTAATGATGGCACATTCCGGTCCAACCTTCCAGTACCTTCTGTTTATAGCAATGTTGACACACATCTGCCCACATTAAGTGGCAATCTCAGCTAGTTGCTTCTGGTCGTGGGACATTAACAAGTGCTGATTCCACTGGGGAAGTAGGGAGGGACTTCTGCGGAGGTGTGGGAGAGGCATTTTCCGATCCAACACAAATTTTTTTTTTTTAATTTTACAATCTAACACAAAAAAGCTCTATAGACAGCTATCCCAGGAAACACCGCTTTCTCCCATCCCAGCATCCCGTTATGTTATAGCCGGCTCTCAGCACTTTGAAAGCCATTTCTGGATTTTTTAAAAAAATTTTTTAAGCATTTTATATGCCAGAAGATGCAGGGCATCTCCAACGGTGCGTATGTCACATGGAGCACCCCAATTCTGCATGCGAACATAGGTAGGCACCCGAGTGGGCATTTGGAAGAGCCCATCAGGATGGGGATGACAATCGGGGGTTTAGTGGGGTCGGGGAGCTCTCTAAGTTTCAGGGATGGTGCTGAGGGAAGGAATTCTGGCTCCAGGGTGTGGCAGGGGGGCCTCCCCGCAGCCCAGCTCACCAAGTGCCGGGATCCGCACCCGAAGCATCATCGTTCACATCCACCCTTCTCTCCAGCCCCAGGACTATTCTGTTCCCCTCAAAGCCAGCCTCCCACTGGGCCAGAGAGCACTGAAATGCAGGTCTCTCCCACTTCCCAGGCGTGGCGGCCACCGTGGGTGCTTCTTGTCCTAAGGACGAGGCCCACACCCCTCAGCTGAGTCCCTCCTGGTGTGTGCCCACCTCTCCAGCCATCAGTCCGGAGGCACAGCCCCAACATGCCCTGCCCTCTGCAACCACCTGGCCTCCCTCCTCCACAGTGTGGACTCCACTGCACAACACAGCTCCCGGGGCGGCCTCCCCCAGGACTAGCACACCTTCCCCGCCTGCTCTCCCGCCCACCCTACTCACTCTGGGCCCCTCCGCACCCAGTTCTCCTCTCTACGAGGCTTGGGCCCTCTCTGTATTTGTGTTCATTCACCTGTGCTGCTGCCTGCCTGCTGCTAAACCCAGGATGAGGCGAGAATATGCCTCCAACCTCTAGTCCTAGAGGCCTAGAACACTGGAAAGTGCTGGCTACCCGTGTTCCAAACCAAGGGACTGGGAGCTGGAGAGTGGATTCTTCTCCAGAGCCCCCAGCATGGAACGTGGTTCGCACACCTGGATTTGGGCCTTGGGAGGCCCTCAGTAGGGGGCCCAGCCAAACCCACACACCAGGTTTGTGTGGCCTTTGTTACCCTCCCCTGCCCCAGGGCAGCTTACTGTAAGTAGATAAAGCTAATGCCCCTGCTACCCCTTCAGACTCAGGGGTGGGGGGTGGACAGCACCTGCTAAAGGAGCATGTATCTGACCTGCTGACTAGTTTCTCCCTGGAACCTTCTCTTTCTGCCTCTCCCTCTTCATGCTGGATGGCTCAAGGTGACGGAGATGGCCTCATCTGAGAAGAGCATCCACGTCTGATGAAAAGTCCTCTCCCCACAGACAGGGAACTAAACTAAAGCAGGCCACAGCTCGGTTCCTTCTCTGGGCCATTGGGCCGAAGCTCCATGCCCCGATGAAGTCCCCCAGGACCATCCTTTCCCACTGCCCCTGGACTTCCCCACGTCTACCCTGGGCCCAGCAGAGACAACACACATGGCTTGTTTTCATAGGGATTATGGAAAGATAAGTGTGCCACCTTGGCATTTGCAGGCTTATGGCTCTGGGTGACCATGGTGGGCCTGTGGCTAGTGCCTGTTCAGAAGCTAGGGGCCTGGATGCAGCGAAATGGCCCCAGATGGTATGAGGTGTGGTTTTGTAGACCAGAAAATGATCTCTACTCAAGTCCATGCATTCATTAAAAACTAATAACAGAGTTTCCAGGCCCAGAAGGTCCTGAGAACTTAAAGATCATTAAAAGGAGCCGGGTCTCTATGGCCACATTTGTATGTGTGGACTTGTGGAGAACAGTAGCCCACCACAGCTCACTCCACTCCCCTTGTCCTGAGTAGGTTCCCCTTGGCCAAAGGCAGAACAGGTCCTCCTGCCGTGTGTACAATGCGTGTCTGTATACGATATGTGCAGCTCCATGTAAAACAGGATCATTGAAGTTGGCGGAGCCCGTGTCTAAAGCGCCCTCCACCTGTGTTTAGAAACCCGACTATGAAATGAAATTGGAGCCTTGATGGGTCTGGCTGAGCAGTGGTGTTCGGATGGCTGTGGTTTGTTGTCTGGGGAGAAAGCGTCCCCTTTCCCATCCAGCCAGTCATGGGCTTGTCAGGCAGAGGTGGGTCTGGGGGAGGGCAGGGGTGCCATGGGGACCTGGTAAGACCTGGTAAGTGGGTTGATGAGACAGAAGAAAAGAGGTGAGAATGGAGGGTGGGGAGGGCAGCTTTCCATCAAGCATGAGTCTGATGCCTAAAGAAAATAAGATACTAGCGCCGTCCCCTCCCCACCCCCCCATGAGGGTGGAATAATGACACGTCTCCCTGCCTGGAATTCAGAGTGTATTAGGGCCTGCGTGACATTCATCACCGTGGAGATGGTGCCGGCGCTGACTCAGCGAGAACCCCCTACAGATTCCCTACAGCATCTCTTTGCTCGGCCTCCCCACTTAAGAAAGTGATGACTCTGCAGGAGCAGGAGCCGCAGACGTGGAAAGTAGAGGGTCTAGGCGGTGCCTGGAGGGCCCGCTGCCCCACGCCTCTGTCCACGGCACTGCTGACGCACGAGCCCCTGCTGCGTGGGGTCTCTGGGTTCCGAGACTTTCCCAGGTGTCAGCAAGTATCTGTGTGGACGGTTATCCTGATGTCAGTGGTGTAGACAAGGACAGGGTGACTCCATGTCCTGGGTGCTAAATATCCCACACAATACACCTGTGAAACATCACACCAATCTGCACCCCCCAGGCTGCCCGACTCTGGGGGCAGCACCGCAGTGCAGGTCAGTCCCCGTGTCTCCCATCACCCCAGTTGTAACACTCAAGATTCCAGAGCAGAGAAGCTGTTAGCACATCCGGGCCTCAGGCACCTACGGGCAGCATCAGCCGGACCAACGGGGCGCAAAGACGGGCATTTGTCACGATTGGATGAGTGAGTGGAGGAAATGCAGCGTGGTGGCTGGTCATAGGTGAGCCTCTCCTGTTGGCCGATAAAAGCCTTGAAGCCAGCGTCTTTTCACCCACACCTGCGTTGGCCGACGGCTGCTGCTGAGTGCTGAGGGCAGGTGGAGGCAGGGCGAGAGCCGAGTTCAGGAGTGGGGAAATGTGCTTCAGTCCCCAGGAACCCGCTGGCAGGTGTCAGGTCAGAACCGCTTCTGCATCATAAAATAAGGACATCCGTGACCAGGAGCAGGGTTGTTAGGATGACTAATAAGCTACCACCTGAGGGAGGACAGAACAAAGCCCAGCCCAGGGGTAGATGAAGAGGTCATTTTCCTCCCATGGCTCACGTTTGCAGAATTGAGATGTGTGGTGATTTTAGGCTAAAGCAGCAGCCACAGGAAAAGGAGGAGGAGGAGGAGGGATGGTTTAACAGGTGGAGGAGAGGAGACAGGCTGTGGCAGGCTGTGGAAGGCGAGGACCGGGTAGGAGAAGAAATGCGTCTGCTGGTGTCCAGCACTCCCTGGCAGAGGGTCAGACAGCCTTGGAAGTTGGCACAGGAGCCAGGAGCAAGCTAGGGCTGGCGGGATGGAGGGGAGTCCTCAGCATCACGTGAACCATGGGGCCAGCTGAGGAAGCAGTGTCAGGAAGACACGGAAAAGACAGAGCCTCAGGGTGGAAGAATGCCAGAAGACCAGAAGGAAGGTGGAGAAGGACCAGGGTCCGATGACTGCTTTCCGAGGTGGGGGGCCTGTGCATGCTGACGGGGGGGACAAAGATGGAGAGAGAAGCAAGATCCTGGGCACGGGAAGCACGGAGGCAGAAACAGGTTGCAGGGGTCTGGGCGGGGGGCGAGGGGTGGAACTGAGGCATAGTTTGGAGGGATTCGCTTTGCAAATGAGGAGGGACATATGTCTTATTTGAATACATGGAAAGGAAGAGACCACAGCCAAAACGTATGCGTATTTTTGGAGGAGGGCTGGCACAAAATTTGTAGGTTATATCTAGTAAACCAGATCTCCGTCTCTAGTTTTGCAAGATGAGAGGGTTTTCCTTTTTGGGAACTGGAGCAGACCGTATTTTGAGATGCTGGAGAGGAAATGAGGGGAGCACAGTAGACTTTTGGAGCATACTGTTAAGGAAGACGTCCTGAGGCCAGAGTCACATGTGTGCTAACAGTTCCAGGGCCCGGCCCCTGCAGCCCCTCGGTGCGTTCGCTGCAGGGTGGGGAGGCGGGTGTTGGCAGTCAGCTGAGCTCACTCATTGCTTGTGTCCCCCCATCCCACAAACACCAGGCTGGGGCATGTGATCCCACTGTGTTCCAGCCAAACGTCAGATTGCTGCGTATCAAGGACCTTGATGGAAAGTCAAAACCCCAAAGTGTTAGTTCCACAAATTTTAAGTGGCTGCTGTGGCAGAAGAAGGAAGCTGGAAGCAGGTATGGGAGGGCAGTGCTAATGGGGTCCATGTTTCAGAGACTGGCTTCAGGGGCGTCTGATCACAGCCACGGCTGATCTTCCTGTCGTACTAAAGATGTTTTGCTGTATTCTCAAAACCTCTGTTTCATTTGATGTGGACGGCAATCCTGTGGAGTACTTCTGTGATCTTGGTTTGGCATGTGAAGAAACCCAGCCTCAGTGAGCTGAATGAAGCGGGATCCCCCAGGGACACGGCTGGGGGACTGCCATGGACTCGGGGCTGCCAAACCCAAAGCCGAGCTCTTCTCATCTTCCTCCCTCACTCCATGTTCTTGCCACCATTTGGAAGTAATCTTGAGAAGCCCTTTCTTCATCTGAGTGTGCGCATTGTCCCCACCCTGTCCCCAAGCTTCCTGAGAATGAGCTGTAGCGCACTGGGACCAGAACCTGGGCAAGCAGAAGGGCCGGTGTGGGGAAGGTGGTGGCAGTGGGCTTGGTATCTAGGGAGCCTTGCCTGCAATTCAAGGGCACAGGGCAGGAGGCAGTAGGGACAGGTAAAGGGTGGCTGAGGACAGGTGAGTGACCGAGCAGGTGAGGATCACAATGGAGAAATCGTGTCCAGGCACCTGCTTGGAAAGCCGGAATGGGAGGAGACAGGGAGCAGGAAGTGGAGGGGCAGCAGGTAAGAGAGAGAGGACCCAGGGTGAAAGAACCCAGGGAGGTAGGGCCCAAGGTACTGGAGCACGAATGTGGGGCACTAGAATACTCACATCCTCATTCCCTGCTCCTGGACCGCAGTCTGCTTCCACGTGCCCTGCCCCCAAGAGCAGCCACCCATGGGCCTGGGCATGAATACGATTCAGCCTGCCCTCCTCCCACTTGAGCTTGACTGCAGAAGCATGGAGCAGGCGGCAATTCCCAGATGGGAAGCTGGCACTTCCCACCAGTGGCCTGGCCAGTGGGGTGCACGGGGGAGCCTGCCCTGGGTGTAGGCAATAAGGAGGTGCACTGTCCGTAGAGAAGGTAAAAGCAATCACAAAACTGCCTGACAGTCGTTCAGCAATTCTAAACACTAGCGGTGATGAGATACTCCCCTCCCCCACCTTGGTGTTCCCCTGCTTCCTTCCGGGGCGGGAGCACCAGGCTAGGACACAGCCCCAGGGGAGAAATGCACACCCCGGCCTCTTCCCAGCCACCTCTGCAGACTCTGCTCTACCCTCAGCTTCAGAGCCGGCAGCCAACCAGCAAGAAATGGGTATGTGTGCAAAATCCCCGCCCTAGGGATCAACCCCAGCAAGTGTAGAGGCTTCCAGCATTCTCTACAGCTGCTCTCAGCTACTGGCTAGACTTCCTCCTCCCAGGCTACGATTCAGGCACCCTTACAGAATGATAGAATTGCAGTCAGGCCATTGGGAGGTGACCGACACCTCGTCCAGGGGTTTCCTGGGAATCCTGCCCCTGTATTTTGCTAGCCTGTGAGAGTGTGGAACTCACTACTTCCATTACAGCCGTTCCTATCTGGGCCTTGACTGTCGGGAAATTCTCCTATATTCTTGACTGGAGATTCTTTCTCCTCGGTCCTGATTCCAGCCCTCTGTGGTCCTCCATGAGGGGAGGGAACAGGGGCTAATTAAACGTGTGCCTCTCCAAGCCAGCCACTATTTCCACATTCACTCTGGTCATCCTCCCAGCTATGAGATATTGTCATCCCCATTTGCAGATGAGGAAACTGAGGTTGCCCAGCCAGCAGAGCACACAGTCTACAAAGCCACCTCCTCACCCCCAAGCCCTAGGCTAGATGCAGTGGGGCCTGACCATGTCCTTGGTCCTCAGGGCTGTCATCCTGGGTCCCCTCCCCTCCTGAGGACACAGCGCAGTGATGAGGGGGCACGGCTGTCTTACAGAAATCTCCTTCAGAGTGTGGATGTGCGGGGGCAGCCTCGAGATCATCCCCTGCAGCCGGGTGGGCCACGTCTTCCGGAAGAAGCACCCGTATGTTTTCCCAGATGGAAATGCCAACACATATATAAAGTAAGTGCACATCCCAGGGGCTTCAAGGGGGCAACAGAAAGCCGAGGGTTTTCCCAGTGATGGGTTGTGGCTGTCCCATGTTCTCTGGTAAGTTTCCCGAGTGTTCTGGATGCTCTGGAGCCACACATTATTCTCCCTGGGATTCTGCCTAAGCAGGGAAGGTCGGGCTTGCCCACCCAGCTTGAGGACTAGGCCTGGGGCTGTTCCCCACCGCTGACTGCCCAGGGCTCAACAAGGCCCACATGTCCCTGGGCAGCACCGTCCTGCAGGGCTCCAGGTATTTGGGGGCATTTGGGCTGGGGGAAGAGGATGCCATTTTGCCTCTGAGTTCTGGAAGATCCACTGCTCCCACTTTCAGGCTGGGTCACCAGGGGAAAGGTCCTTGGAAGGATTTGAGACTGGGGACGCACAAGTGGCTACAGTTCACGTGCCTGCCCCAGGGCCCTGCCGGCACCCAGACAGGGTCCAGGCTGGGGAAGCCCTGCGACCCTGGGCTTCTTGCAGAGGGTGTTTGCACCACCTGCAGCGGGAAGGGGTAGGGCAGGATGAAGATCCAGGGGCCTCAGTGACTCGGTGCTGCACTTACCTATTCCTGCCCTGTCCCTTTGTACACACTTCTCCTGTGATTCCTTCTAGAAATAATTCCTGTGTACCCCTCTCCCCGTGTCTATCTTTCCTCCGTCTTCCCACTTTTTCCCTTATTCTCGTGTCTTGTCATCTGACAGCCTCACTTCATTTATTCTCCTTTTTCCTTTTTTTTTTTTTTTAAATTTTTTTTAATGTTTATTTTTGAGACAGAGAGAGACAGAGCATGAATGGGGGAGGGTCAGAGAGAGGGAGACACAGAATCTGAAACAGGCTCCAGGCTCTGAGCTGTCAGCACAGAGCCCGACGTGGGGCTCGAACTCATGGACCACGAGATCATGACCTGAGCCGAAGTCAGCTGCTTAACCGACTGAGCCACCCAGGCGCCCCTCCTTTTTCCTTTTCTGTCATTTAGTCCATTTGGGAGAGGGGGAAGCTAAGTGCCTCTTGGTGCTTTTCTTCATCTGGGGCGTCGTTTTCCTCATCGGTGTTTTTCCTTCCTCAGTTTTCACACGTATGAGCAGGTACAGGTCATGTCCTGACATGATGGTCTCAGGGCCATCATGGGGTTGAGCAGGGGAAGAGTTAACACCTTTTGTAGGAACTTGGTGGACAGGGGTGGGGTGGTGAGAAACCCAGCAGGCACCAAAGGGAGAGCTGCCTTGGGCCCTCAGGTTTTCAGGAGGAAAAGGTGAGTGGGGGACCCCTGGTGTAGGAAAGCCAGGGGGCTATGATGTGGAAGGGGGCCAGCCTAGGAATGAGGGGGCAGCCCTAGGCTCCAGAACAGGCACTGTCTTTGAGTCTGAGCCCTGGCCAGTGGGTCAGTCAGTGGTTAGAGAAAAGCGGCACAGGTGTTTCCTAAGCGGCGTGCAGTTGGCTGATGACCAGCCCAGGGGAACGTGCCAGCAAAGCGCTGGTAACTTGAGTGCACCAAGAATGGACTGCGGGTGCGTGACTCTTTCTGGGTCCACCAACTTGGAAGAGCATAACATACCCCTATATGGAATGCCTCTGCTCCAGACAGAACCAGAAGTCTGCAGGAGCATCCCCGTGTAGTGAGACCCCAAGTTCACTTCTGTGGACCTTGGTGGGAGTTGCTTCTCCGCTGCACCTGGCATCTGTTTTCTGATGACCTCGGTCTTGCTCTGCGGGCTCTTCCTCGTACCTCTGCCTCCCTGTCTGCTGAATGGTGACATTCTCCGTGTCAGTCTCCCTCGCTTTTTCTGTGCCCTATGAGGTCAGACTCAGAGCAAACTCTTGGAAGAGACTTGTGTGCTGGCCAAATGTCTGACAGACGGCATGATTCCTTGATTCTTTATGCCTGTGCCACACTGAGCACACAGGCTCCAGGAAGACATGTGTGATT
The DNA here is from genome assembly GCF_022837055.1 of Prionailurus viverrinus. Taxonomy (NCBI): domain Eukaryota; kingdom Metazoa; phylum Chordata; class Mammalia; order Carnivora; family Felidae; genus Prionailurus; species Prionailurus viverrinus. The sequence continues at coordinate 116,083,404 of NC_062563.1, forward strand.
GGCTTTCCCGCCAAAAGCTGGGACCCTACCACTTTCCCTGCAGAAAGGGGGAGCTCCTTGATCAGGGGTCTTGAGGGTAGCTGGAGGCCCTGCCTCTCTGCTCTTGGTCACTGGCATGTGTGGGTTCTCCTGGTTCTTTTCTCTTCATTCATTCGTTCATTCATTCATTCATTCATTTTTGAGCCACATAAGTTCTATTTCTGGCATGATTTTTCTGGTGTGTACCTTTTGGGGAGGAGTTTGTCCTTCCTACTAATTTCCTGGGTCTTGGGGGAAAGGCCCTTTTGGAGAGCAGGTGGGACTTGGCTGGACTCAGCACCCAGGGAAGAATGCTATTCCTGGGTCTTGGGGCCCCCAGCTGGGTAATGTTGTTTACATGTGCATTTTAACCGATATGTGACCCCCACCCCACCTCCCCAGGAACACCAAGAGGACAGCTGAAGTGTGGATGGATGAATACAAGCAGTACTATTATGCTGCCCGGCCATTCGCCCTGGAGAGGCCCTTTGGAAAGTAAGTGTCCTTTCAGGCTAATTCGTGCAGAGGATTGAGACGATCCCCAGCTCCTGACAGCCTGTCCACTTCGCTGGTCACCCAGCCTTTGAGCCACTCCAGGACCCGGGCTGTGGCTGCTCTCCTTTGTGTCCCTTCTTGCTCCTGCCCTGTCCTGGGTGTGCAGGACTCTCGGTAGCTCTTATGGAATGACTGACAACCTGGACCACCGCCCCAGTGAGTGAGCTGTGTTTCACACAATGGGGCGATATTTATAGCTTTTTACAGAGAAGTAGGATGCGGGACACAACGGCCTTAGTCCCTAGAGGTCAGAGCTCCTCCTCCGAATTCTGAGTCACCCACACGCAAACTGCCCTTCTTCTCAGAGGAGCAGTATCAGACAGGTGTCCCCTAGCACCCTGCTCTAGCTTCCTGGGAGTGGACAAGGACAGGAAGGGAATTCTGTGCCAGATGCCCTAAAGGCTATCCTGTTAGCGCTCCCCAAACTCTGAGTAATGGATTTAATTGCCTCTATTTTACGGGACAGGACACCGAGGCTTCTGCAGATTAAGCGACTTGCCCTAATCAAATCACCTGGGGGATGAGGCTCAAACCACACCTGTCTGATCCCAAAACTATAGGGTACAATTCTCCAGCCCAGAGCTGATAAAAGAAAAATGGGATGTTTATGTTTGTTTATGTTTGTCATTTGACTGTTTTGAGGAGCAGCCAGTGTTGTGTTTTGTTTTTTTTTTTTTGTCACACTGCTGTCCTTCAGTCAGACTAAGGCTGGTGAGCGGGTGGGTTTTGCTGCCTGCACCCCTCAGGAGGATTACATCGGACCCAGCCAGAATGGCTCCCGTCTCTGAGGTTATAAACCCATGCTGTCCCTCCAGGGCAATTGCACAGGACCTCACAGGACATTTGTCCTGAGTCCTCAAACTTCTGGTCCACTGTCTGTGACCATGCACCTCCCCCTTCCTTACCTCCTGCCCTCCCCAGCTTGGGTTCACTCTCTTGCTTAAAGAGAAGGTTTAAAAGACATTGTCCTCAGATCTTTTGCCCTGTTGTGCATCTGTCAACACCCCAGGCAAAGTTTTCTCAACCCTGGATGAACCCGACTTTGTGCCTTTCCCTCCCCTGCGCACAGGCTGCTGAAGGTTCTGGAAGGTATCAGCCGGTGCTGCTAACACACCGTGGCCATCAGACTCAGGGAGGCCCTTGGCAGACCCGTCAGTCCTGCCGCCTTTCCTGGGTACCATTCTCCCCAATCTCAATTTAAACCTCTCCTGTCTCCCCAGCCCCTGAGTTCACCCGTCACTCACAACAGATGACACCTTCTGTTTTATAGATGAAATAGATGGCCTCAACTTCCCAAGACAAATGACCTGTGAACTTTGCTGTATCTGCCCCATTCTCCTCTAGTTCATCTCGAAAGACAGGTGTGCCTCCTGCCGTGTTAGCCAGCCCTCCACCTGTACTCGGGATCCACCTTTCATCTGCATTCATTCATAAGTCAACATTTATCCAGCTCCCTCCACCTGGATTCATTCTCTCCTGCCTCCTGGCTCAAGACTTCTCAAACTTTAATGTGCACACACGTCTCCTGGAGATCTTGTTAAAATGTGGTTGCATATCTAAAAAGCTCCCGCCTGGGTGGTGCCGTGATGCCGGTCTGAGGACCTCTCCTCGAAGAGCCAAGTTCTAGGGCAATGCTTCCTAACCTAGCTTGCATGTTGCAGTCACCTGGGGAGCTTCAAAAATGACTGCTGCCACTCCCAGAGAGTTGACCTACTCTGAGGTATGGCCTGGGCTGTAGAATTTTTAAGAGGCAGCCACCCCACCCCCACCTCCATGACTCTAATGTGCAGACAGCGTGGGAACCACTGTTCTGGGGGACTTTGTCCTCCGCGGGTCTCCACTCTTCCTCAGCCCTGATCTTTCCTCCCTACCGCATGGTTCCCATCTGCATTTAAACTGAGACAGTGTCGTAAAGCTTAAAACTTAAACCATTTAAAAAGGAAGAGAAGGAGGTGGGGAAAAACCTACAAAAACTTCTCCTCAATCCAGCATCACTCATGCCCTTACAGCCCTGTCTGCTCCTTCAGGGCCACGCGTCATGAGCTCCTGCCTGCGAGTGTTGTGGGCGGCTGTTCCCTGCTCCTCTCCTGAGTGTGATCTGAGCCCCACCCCCACCTCCTGTTCCTGAGAGCCCCCACCTGGCTCACCCTGACCCCCTTGGGCCCCGTACATCCTCTGTGTTACCCCATCAGTCTTCTCCCTCCCAGCCCCTCCGGCGTATCTCCGGCCACGGTTTCTGCACCTGCAGTCTCGTGCTGCTGCCCCCACTCTTCCTTCTTGGTCCCATCTGCCGCCTCAGTTTCCTCTTTTCCATTTTGTATGTGGTCTTCCACGAGGGTCTGTCCTCTCTGTCTTCGTACTGCGCCTTCTCCAAGTACAAACTGGACATCTCCACCTGGACGCCTCCCAGGCTCCTCTAACTCAAATCCTGAAGAGAACTCGTCTACTTCACTCTTAAGCTTGTTCCTCATCCCGCATCCCCCATCTGCATGAACACTCCTCCTTGTGTCCTGCTGCCCAAGTCAGAAATCTGGGTGTCAGCCTTGACCCTTCCCTCCCCGTCTCTTCCCATGTCCTGCAATCACCAAGCCCCAGTGATCCTGCGCCCTTCACACACTGAGCGCCTGGGTCTTTGCTTGAACACTCAACATTCAGCTTTAAAAAAAAAAGTGATGTCATTCCTCTGCTCACCCTACTTTGGGTCTGGTGAGGAAATATGCTCAGTGCTAAGTACACGTCCTGGCTGTGAAAGCACCTGGTCTAGTCAGGGCCGGAAGGAGGGGAGGCTGGCCCAGTCAAGGTCGGTCCTCTGTGGTCACCCAGGAAGAACAAAGTGTCCATGGAACCCAGAAGGGTGATGGCAGTGCAGCTGGGGAGAAATGGAGGGGCTTGGACCTGTCCCTTCTCTCCGTTCCACTCCCCAGTTTCCTACCTGAGAGCGTGAGCAGCTCCTGGGCTTCTGCGGCCGCCTCCCCCTGCCCGCCCCGTCTCCAGCTTTGCCCCGTCAGACCAGTTCGCCACCAGTAAGATGCCCTGAAAGTGCAGACGTTGCTCTGCACTGCTAAGAGCCCATCAGTTGCCTCCCATTGCCTCAAAGTCCAGACTCCTCCCCAGTGGCCCCCAGACCCTTTACCATCCGTTTCATCATCTCTTATCCCGTTTACTTCCAATCCGCCACCCCCACGTGCATACATTCATGCGCACGCTGCCCCTGCCACCAGACCAATCTCCCTTTGCTATTCCCCTGCCTCTACCTGGGGCCCCTGCCTCACCCACTTTCTGGTTTGTCTTGATAGCGTCCACTTTTCCTTCCAGATACCACCTTCACCATTACCGCCTGGGCGAGCATGGACCCAACAAGCAAGGGTGTGCCTCTGAGGGGCCCCCACAGTCCCCACATGCCCGCCCCACATCCCCACAGGGTTGTGGTTGCTTGTTTCATTACCTTTGTCAATTGCTCAAAAGCTCGCCATCCATCATTTCCCACATGGGGCACAACGCCTGGCACACAGTAGGCGCTCAATAAATGTCTGATGCATAAAGACATGACCAGGCACCAGAACCAGCCAAAGAAGATGATTCTTTGAGGGAGAGGTGGTCAGGAATGATATTTTGACTACAGAATCCAAAGAGGGATTTGTGGATAAGTAGACTCAGAGGCCTAGCAGTAAATTAGCAACAACACCCTGAATGTCCTTGTAGCCTTGTTTTTAATGAAAAGTAAAAAACACCCCCAGATCCCATTTCCAAGTAAAAGCACAAACCCTCCGTGCGTGTCATTACCACGCCATTGTGAGATATTGCTAAGTGTTTCCATAGCTGTGTCTGGAGCTCTCGAAATCTGTCTCGGGTAATTTCTCCAGTACCCTCCGGAGAGATGTGGGTGCAGCGTGGGCAACAGCTTGTGTTTTGTGCCTCGGCCTCGGTACCTGTCTGTGACACAGCTGTGTTTTGTCTTTGTGTCTACCCCTGCCCCCATCACCCCCAGCGTCGAGAGCAGATTGGAGCTGAGGAAGAATCTGCACTGCCAGAGCTTCAAGTGGTACCTGGAGAATGTCTATCCAGAGCTCAGGTATCTGCCCTACCTCTTGCTGGCTGCAGGGCAAGGCCCTCAGCTGACTTGGTCCAGAGAAGGGACATCCCGTGGCCAACTGGATCAGGACTTTGAAGTGCGTGGAGCTCTGAGAAGACCAGTCAGCTCCCCTTCCTTCCTGAAACCAGGAGAGGAATTAAGTTAATCAGTAGCATGAGGGATTGAGGTTAGCTAGCAGCAGTCTCGCAACGGCTGGCATTTGAGCCCCAGTTGATCGGAGGGCGTGAGCTCGTTGACGCTGTCCTATGTCAGGCTCCTTACCCTTGTGGCTCCTGGGTCTCTCCTTGCTGGATTGTTCCTAGTGGCAGCCCCCACCCCAGCACAGGTCATGGTAATACCACCCAGGATGAAACGCCCCTGTCATCCTCAAAACCCTGCCTTGACCTCTCCAGCTGCTAGTGTTACTAAGCCAAAGAGCGGCTGGTTCTCCTCATTCCTGTGACTTTCCTCCAGAGTCCCCAACGATTCCTCCATCCAGAAGGGCACTATCCGACAGAGGCAGAAGTGCCTAGAGTCTCAAAGGCAGAGAAACACCGAGATCTACAACCTCAGGCTAAGCCCCTGTGTCAAGATCAAAGGCGAGGATGCAAAATCCCAGGTGAGCAACAGGCTGGGGATATGAGAACATGTACAGGGACTTAGCCTCTGTCATCTGCTTTTCTGTGACACCAGGGGTCCAGTTATACCCAGAGCTTAGCAACAGAGGAGAAGAAGTATGATTCCTCCTCACTCTGGGACTGAATGCACTCCACTAGTTTTCCAAATGTGTAGAGTTTCTCTGAAAGACCTCTTCTTACTGGGCAACGTCGTGCCTATAGGAAATTGCCATTAAATTAGCAGGATTTAATAAGTACGTACGTCACTGGTGTCCTACCTGCTGGCAGTAAATGTGGGCTGGGTCAGGTGGATATAGTAAAGCACATCCAGCTTTAGCCACATAGCTTCCTCCTGGCTCCCACAGAGCTGCAGAATCCAGATTCTTTCTCCCTCTTTCCTTTGCCGGCTCCTACCCTCCGCTTTCATACACTAATGGTGAGTATTCACTCAGGTTCTCAGGTCACTGTCCTTTGCTCTGTAAATGGTTTCTTAGAGATTCTATGCAAGCTTCCAGCTTTGACATCCTGTTTCATTGATTCACAAATTCTAGTTTTCATCCCTCTGGGCATTTCACTCATTTATTCACCCAGCACACCGTTCTTCTCAAGGTGAGGAGTGACTAGGTTGCTGGTCTCTATGGCCCCCCCCCCCCCCCCCCCCCCGCCCAACCAAGGGATCTAATGCAGGAAGCGGCAAGTAAACAGCCCTTCTGTTGTAAACCCTGTCCTGGATGGAGCTCAGTCACCAAGGGTGGTATCTGCCATATGCATAAGGATCAGGGACATCTTCCCAGAGGACTTGAAAATGCGCTGCATCCTGAGAGAGGAGTAGGAATAGGCCCTGTCAGGACAGGGAGAAGGGGCAGCCCAGGAAGCATGTGTGAAGGCCTGGGCTGTGGCTGGATGACACAGTGTCCGTGATTCCAGTCAACAGCTGGCTACGAGCGGCTGCTGGGCACCACGGCCACACCCCCGTCCCACACCTTCTCTGTGTGACTACCCTCTTCCAGGCTCCAGTCCTGTCCATCTGTCCTGGCTCCTCTTTTCCCCGTGTCCCCATTCCCGTAGATCCCTTCCCGTCTCTCCTCGAATACCTAGCTCTTCTTCTTCGTCCTGCATTCACTCCTCAGCCTCAGCACCATTGACGTTTGGGGCTGGATGGTTCTTTCCAGTGGGGGCTGTCCTGTGCTCTGCAGCCTGCCTAGCAGCAGCCTCTGCCCACCAGATGTCCCGCACACCAGTCGTGACAATCGAACTTTCTCCAAGCTACACCAAACCCCCCTGGGGCATAAAACCACCTGGGTTGGGAACCATTGTGTTTGGTTTCGGCCACAGTCTCCGGTCTCTGCCCCTCATCCCCCAGCAGACGTGTCACCATCACACTTCTGTTCCCCATCTCAATACAGCCTTCAGTGGCTCCCCACACCGTCTGCCACAAAAGTCTGTGCCTATGTTTGAGGCATCTCACCACCGGCCTCCAGCTTGCAATGACTTTTCCAAGACCCGTTTCTCTGCTCCAGCAGGACATGGGAGGGGCTGTCTGAGTTAGACAGGAAAGGGGAAAGGAAGCAGGGGTATTGGTTTTGCCTTAGGTATGGCAGCCTGGCTGGGAATGACACCATTTGCTTAAGTGACTGTTTTGTAAACTGTTGCAAATAGGTGAGGCACCTGCCTCTCTTCTGACTCTGTGTGCAGGCCCTGTCCGCGGGGTTCCCAACAGCCTGAATGTTGCCATCCGCCTTTTCCAGGGACAGGAGTTGGCTTGATCTGTCTTCAGCAAAGCAGTGGCTTTTCATGTCTTCGGCTCCATAAGGACATGGGAGGAGGGGAGCCACAGGATCTCTGTGGTCTCGGGGAGGGGTTCCTCACTAGCCCAGCCCCAGTGAAAGATTTCACTGGAGGGTAATAGTACCTATTCCAGCTGACCTTCCATTGGCACAAGAAGGGGAGAAAAAGCAGTGATCTGTGGGAAACTAAGAGCGATCATAGTAACAGGCTTGGAGTGAGCCAAGAACTCTTTCTAGAAGAGAGTGCCAAGCTATCACTCCTACCCACTTTGGAGAGAACAGTTTGTGTAGCAGCAGTGTGAATTCAGGAAAATGGAAGAAGACTCTAAGATAGACATTCAGTCTGCTTCCACGGACAACACTGAGTGCCCACAGTGTGCCAGGCATCAGGCTGCATGCTGGATGCAGAGTGGGGCCAGGTTGCATCAGACACAGCCCCCTTTGAGAGGGGGCCCACGGCCAACAGCAGGACTGGGCTGCACATCCAAGTGTTGTGAAGGTGTAAACCCACTTTGGACTGATAGAAATCCACATAACTAATTCAGCTAGAATAATCTCCAGTTTTGTGTGTATGCGTGCACACATGTGGAGCTACACGCTTGCAGGACTGACTTGGGTTACCTTTCTCTTCCTTTCAGTATGTTTCCGTCCTTCCTACGTAGGAGAGATAGTCCTGCCTTTCTGCCCACCAGCCCTTTCTGCTAATGTGCTATGACATCCCGAGCTTGTCTCCTCTGACCCTGCTTCACCTCTTCTCCCCTCCTACATTTTATTTCTCTTCTTGTGCTGCCTCTTGGCCTGTCCCGAGGGGAGTCCCATGTGCCCCGCAGGCCCTTTCTCATGACTCAATTCAGCCCTTTCTTCAGCTGCTGCCTTCTCTGCCTGTGAGAAGCCGTAGCAAGGAAGGGATACAAGAGCCCTGTTAAGGAGGTATCACTATTATCCTAATTTTGCAGATGAAACCAGGGCCTGGAGAGATTATCCAAAGTCATAGGCTAGGAAGTGGTGATGGCGGGATTTGGAAAATCTAGCCACCATGCCGTAGCTCTGCTATCGCTGCTGCTGTCGGAGTCATAGATGGTTCTGGAACCCTTTTATTCAAGTTCATTCGTGTGAGATGTCTGTCCCTGAGATCCCTCACAAATATAGAAAACTGTAGATCAGCTCCACTCTGACAGCACAGAGCTGGTCACTTCCCACTAGAAACAAGGGTCACACCCTATGTCGGGGACTGGGGGGGGGGGCGGACCAGACAGTCGGCACCTCCCCGACATTGATGGGAAATGGCAAAGTTCATGAATGGAGGCCCACGTTCCCTGGACTCCCTGCCAGGGCAGGGGGGTGGGGTACACTTAGCACAGGCTACCAGCCTGTGCCTATTCCCCTTTTCTGCCCGCCCTGGCTCTGTCCCCCGCTATGAGCTCCCTGCTGGCAAATCCACATTTGGTCGCTCCCCTCTAAATGGTTCCCTTTGGGCCTGGCTGTGTATAGTCTGGCTTCAGTCTACCCTTGGGAGGAGAGACCTGGGGTGAGATCTCTACAGGTCCTGAAACCAAGCTCAGGCCATGCGGTAGATGATTCCAGGGTCCAGACTCCTGGAGTAAAAGAACAGCAGAGGGTGGTAACAAGAGCTTGCAGTTCTGCTTCCAGCTGGCCACACGCTCTCCCGGGGTGGGTTCCCAGGCACATGGGTGTCCCCATTGTTGAAAGGAGACAACCAGACCATGGTTGTCCTCTGCCTCTGACACTGGCTCATGTCCCTGCCCCACCCCCAGCCCATCTGTCCACCCTGCCTCACCTCTCTTTCTTGGCCGGCTCGTCAACCTTGGGAACAAAATGTTTAATCTGAGAGTGTATTGAAGATGTCAGCAAGCTGATGCCTTGGGTGAAGTACACGAGAAATACATCATCAGTCTGCAGACGTGCGAAGCCCAAGAACCCTCCAGGTTAACGAGTTTCCCCCTTAACTTTATTGGATTCTCTAGAAAAATATTTGTGTGAAAGATAGAAGGAAGACAGATGCACCAATCTCGTTTACTATCCCAATTTTTCAAAAGGGAAACAAACCTAAAAACTCTTCAGTGTGTCCATCTCCCTGTGTTCCTGGCAGTTTGGGCTACTGGCTTATGAAGGACACGTGTAGACAGCTGGACACCCGGGTGGGTGAGAGAAGGTGAAACTCTTGCCCCCGCATCTGCACTCCCCTTGGCACCCAAAGTGAGTCTGCCCACGGGACGGTGGCCAGTATGTCATCTTCCCTGTCTGATCCCACCATTCCTCCCCACGCTTTGGGAACACACCCTTGGGATCGGCCCCATCATGGCTGCCTTTCCGGCATCTCTCCTGGGAGGCAAAGCAAAGGCACTTTTCTAAAGGAAGCTCTCTGGGCCCATCTCTTTTCCTGTTGGCTTCCTCCGTTACCGTAGTCCACAGATGAAGCGCTTGCTCTGTGGTCAGCCCCGTTCTGAACGCATACACATGGAAACCCATCTGTTCCCTACAGTGACCCTCCACGGCAGGGACCCACATTATCTTCATTCCCCACAGAGGGGACAGAGCTGCAGAGTTCAGTATGTCGCCCACGTTCGCAGGAGTAACAAGCAAGGAGCCAGCAGTCACTCTTGGGCCAAAAAGCATGATCCAACAACAGATGCACTGGCTGTGGGTTTTTAAGTCACATGTATATAAAGTGTGTTCTTACAACTCAGGACGAAGGGACAGGATGGACTGGGAATAAAGAAAACACCCTAACAGTGAGTCTGGTGAAGGTCCTAATTGAAGGCAGGGACTGTAACTCTGAGCCTCCCAGGTCACCAGGGAGAGGCTGAGGTCTGTGTCTGTGCAGCTGAAGAAGGTGTCCCCAACACGGCCAGTCAGTGCATTTGGGTGATCCTTCAGGGACCTAGGTGCGTCGAGAGGTTGGCTGAACTGAAGTGTCACTTGAGCCCATGCATTCATTCCAGACACCTTGTCTGAAGAAGGCTTCAGGGTGTGTGTGTGCGGCCTTCAGAGTGGCCTACTCAAGGCCAGTTGGTGGTTCTGGATGCCCTTGGCTCAGATCCACTCTCACCAAAGAGACCCCACATTTAAAGTCAACCCTGCGGTCTGCGCCTGGCATTGCCCAGAGTAACCACTGACCTCTGTCCCCCTCCATAAAACCATTCCTGCCTCCCAGGGCCACTGTGAGCATCAATAGACTATGAATGTAAAGCACCTGGAGCCAGAGTCCTTATAAATGAGCTATTTGCCCATCTAACCACAACAGAACCAGCAATGCTGCTTGGCACGTGGGGTCTCTTCTTCGTTGTTTACTGTTCCCCACGCTGAAGAGTTTTTGAACGGGGAGCTCACCACCATCAGTAACTGACGCGGGCTTCTGCATTGATGACAACACAGCCCCTTCCTTCTCTCCACGTGTGAATGTTTCTCTCCTCACCCAACCATCGCTCCTCCCACGTGCTACAAAAGTACTGTTCACAGAGGCTGCGTCAGGGCCAGGCACCGGCTGCGTGTTCCACGGGCATCATCTGGGTTGGTCATCACATGACCCTGTGAACTGTGTCCTGTTATCCCCCCATTTCACAGATGGGGTAAGCGAGGCTTAGAGAGGTTGACCAGTACTCTTAGGTCATACACGAGTAATGCCGGGCCTGCTGTCCCCAGGGACCAAGCCCTTCAGACTAGGCTGGGGTGTCTCAACTTCAGCACTGTTTGCATTAGTACCGGATAATTCTTTGTTGTGGGGACTGTCATGTGCACTGTAGGTTTTGCCAGCATCCCTGGCCCCACCTGCTAGGTGCCAGTGACACCCTCCAATTAGTCCTAGTGCTCAAAAAATGTCTCCAGACACTGCTGTATGTCCCCTGGGCAGACAGATAGGGGTGAGATCACTCTAGTCGAGAGCTGCTGCCCCAGGCTGGTTCCTTCTTGCCTCCTGGAGGTGGCACTGGGCCATTCCAAGGTCAGCCCTGGGCCTGGACTCCGACCCATCTCATGCCTGCCTCTTTTGGACCTTGGCTCCTCAAGACATGTCTTCATCTTCTTTTTAAATGTCTATTTATTTTGAGAAAGAGAGAGAGCACGAGTCGGAGACAGGGGCAGAGGGAGGGAGAGAGAGAGAATCCTAAACAGGCTGTATGCTCAGCACAGAACCTGATGCGGGACTCGATCTCACAACAGTGAGGTCATGGCCTGGGCCGAAATCAAGAGTCAGATGCTTAACTGGACTGAGCCTCCCAGGCGCCCCCAGACATGTCCTCTTAAGAGCCCCTTTCCTCTGCTGTTTCATCCAACACAAGACATGAAGTCCGGGCTGGGTGTTATGGCCCATGTGGTCCCAGCCCTGATGGCTGCGGCCGGATTGGCATCACCTAGAGAGAAGTCTGCTGCTCCCACCTGCCAGGCTGCACGCTTCTCCTCATGCAGGGGCTGACTTCCAGAGACTCGCTAAGCGCAGAGTCCTTAAGGTCCAACCTCGACCACCCCTCCCCATCATCAGTTCCCCTCTTCCAGGGCAGGAGAAAAGGGGCTGGAGGGCCAGGAGTGGACCCCCCTCTCCTCAGTCCCTCAGTGGCCTATCTTTGAGGAGGCGAGGCTGCCCACACCACCTCTGAGTTACCTTCTGTAGGTGTGGCCATGTCTGTGTGCACCGGGGTGCAGGGACGGGGGGTGGTGTCTATGACTGGGCCAGACCCCCAAATGGAGCTGTCAGGAGACGGCTCAGCGCACACCGATCTAGGCCAGGCCAGCCTGAGCAACCACGGCTACCTTCCTGAATCCATTTCTGACTCCGAGGTTCATTTAATAAACCCATTCATCACCGGCCATTCTGGAAGGCTGACAGGTTGCAGAACGGGAATCAGAAAACCTCTCCTCGCTTCCTGCCCCACCTGCTCCCGTGTTCTGCTTCCCTCCCTCCTCCCTCGCAGATGTGGCTCCTCCGAGAAATCATGAGGCTGAATTATTTCAGTGCTGGTAAACACCAGCTAATGGAAAGTCCACTCAGTGTAAAGGCTTCCATACCCTGTCTGTGCATGTGCGTTCTCCCCTTGGGGGTCTTGAGGTGATCTCTTCTGAGCCCAGCCCCGGCCTCCGTGGGGGTCACCATATGCCTTCCTTCCCGAAAGGCATTAGTGGATGGGGTGTCTCCGATGTGAAAAAAAACCACCACCCCCCCTCCCACCCTCAAGCCTTCCCTAGCACTTCCAGGTTTAGAAGCCCCCGGGATACTAAAAAAGAAGAAATGCCAAGATAAGCTTTCAGAAATTGTGGTATATGTCAAGTTTTTATGTTTAATTAGTTAATGCTCTTAACACACACACACACAAAGACAAAGTCAGTGTATTGTGGTAATCAAGATAATTACAGGATTTATTTTTAAAATGCTAATTCATGGTTTACAGCAAGCTGTGTGGGTGGTAATGGGTCAGGGGGATGGACCTTATCTTCTTTCCACATCACTGACTGTGTTTAGCCTCATTTCCAGACAATGGCAGAAATCTAAAGCTGAGGCCAGTCGTATGGTGGGCCTGGGCAGTGGTTCCCTGGCATTTCTGCCCTTGGGCCTGGGCCTGGGCTTCGGGCTTTTCTCTCCCCACCCTCCCCTCCTCGTACAGAATTCTCTGGACACACACCCAAGATCTGCTTCCACTTTCTAGATCACACTGCATATGTCTGGAGCCCCAGAATCCCCCACCGAAATGGCCGAAGCCTGAACTGAGGACCTGCATGGATCTCCTGGGGGTACCCTGTGTCCCTAGCACGCTACCTAGGTCCAAGGGGGTGACCAGCGGAGCACGCATATGCAGGTGCAGGAGTTCATAGCAGGGGACAGAGCCGGGGTGGGAAGAAAAGGGGAACAGGCACAGGCTGGTAGGCCGCACTGTGTGTACCCCACCCCCCTGCCCTGGCATGGAGTCCGGGGAACGTGGGCCTCCATGCACTTCCCCAGTTCCCATCAATGTCAGGGAGGTCCGATCCCCCTCCCCAGTCCCCAACATGGGGTGTGACCCTTGTTTCCAGTGGGAAGTGACCAGCTCTGTGCTGTCAGAGTGGAGCTGATCTACAGTTTTCTAGATTTGTGAGGGATCTGAGGGACAGACACTGCCTGTGATTAAACTTGAATAGAAGGGTGCTGGAAGGAGCCGTGACTGTGGCAGCAACAGCGACAATAAACAAGCTGGAGATGGTCCGGGACCGCTGACCAGTTCGTGAGTTTGGATAACCTCTGTGAGCCTTTCGTCGTCTGTAAAATGAGGATAATAATAATAATAATACTTATCTAGTAGGATTCCTATGAAGACTAAATTAATCTGTGGAAAGCCCCCGGAACAGTGTCTCGCACACAGTAAGTGTTCAGCAAATGCTAGTCATCGGTAACAATGTCATCATGGTTATTGTTTCACCTCTGTGCATACAGACGTCTTTCCCTTTCAGTTTACCCTGGAGGGAAGCACATGGCGTGTGTAGTATGGTGATGTTCAAGGCCGGTGGAGAATTTATTGATGTGTTCCAAGGAGTACATTCCGTAACATTTATTATTTAAAAAATTAAATATATATACAGGTCTAGAAATAGATGGAAGAGTATAAAGGATCCCCTGGACCCTTGCCCAGGCTCCAAGAAGTCTCAATTCACAGCCAGTCTATTTTCATCTGTATTTCCATACACTCCCCTGGTCTAGATCTTCTCCCAACACCAGCAATTTGAAAAGAGACACAGGAGGGACGCCTGGGTGGCTCGGTTGGTTAAGCATCTGACCTGGGCTCAGGCCATGATCTCACAGTTGGTGGGTTCGAGCCCCACACCTGGCAGTGTGCTGACAGCTCAGAGTCTGGCGCCTGCTTCGGATTCTTGTCTGCCCCTCCACTGCTCGCACTCTGTCTCTCTCTCACACAAAAATAAGTAAACGTTAAAAAAAAAAATTTTTTTTAACGAGAAGGGAATCCACACATAGAACCCAACCATAGAGGACGGTGGCTCCCACTGAACCGGTGGCCCCATCCAGGTATCAGGGACAGGGAAGGTTCCAGATCAGGAGAGGCAGTGGTCTGCATCCAAGTGTCTGATGGGGCAGCAGAAGGACCCAAGCTTGGGAGCGAAGAGGAGAACACAGGAAAGACGCTGAGGATGTCACTAGCTAGCAGAAGTCAGGAGAGGTGCCAAGGCTGGGGAGTGGCTGCCATCAGCTGGGGGAGGTGCAGAACAAGGAACAGATGAGCACCGGGTCAGCTTATGGGGCATATGGACCTAGAACAGGAGGCCAGCCAGCTAAGGGACACTTTCTCCATTCTCGGGCCAAGGAGAAGTGGCTGCCAAGTGGCCTGGTCCAGAGGCTGAGGGCCAACTGCAGGGGTGCAGCGGGGAAGGAGTTCAGTCCTTGATGGGTTCTCTCGGCAGCTCCCCTCAAAGCATCCAACCCACCGGTCACCCTTGCTCCGTGATGAGGGCAAAGGGTAGCTGGGCCCCCACTTGGCAGCCTGGGAAGGACCTTGTGGAGTTTCACGTTTTCTTCTCCCTGACCTAAGAAACAGGAGTGGCTTGGGCTTCTTCAGCACTTAGCTGCTCTCTGATCTCTGGCATTGCATGGAATAAGTGAGTCATGTTCCTTGTAAGGACTCTCCCAGAATGCCCCTTTCCTCTCCCCACCCTCCTTGTCCTTTTGCCTTTTCAGCTCCCCTCCCTGTAGGAGCTCTGCACTAAGCCATCTCCTCCTGGAGTGCTGGAGTGCACACCCCTGCTGTGACGATGTTCTGTCTCCTGACTTTCCCTCTGTCCTTCCGCTCCCTCCCTCGGCACACTCCCTGTTCCCTTTGTCCTGCCGTGGGCCTCTTATCAGAACACTCAGGCTTTCAGGGCACCGATTTGGCCTCCCTGCCAGGTCTGCTCACGGTGTCAAGTGTGGGGAACAGACCTGGATCTGACAGAGAAACCGTTGACCACACAGCTGGGCTGCGGCGCTGTTCAGGCTTCGCCACCTCAAGCCCAGAGTTGTTCCATGCCTCCCAGAGGTGGCCTGCATGCCCAGGCCAGTCCCCTTCACAGGTGTGGGGATGGAGAGTTCAGTGGGGCTGTGACCTGCGAGCCTCTGGCTGTTGAGTCCCATTGTTCGAGGTGACTTTGTTGACCATCTGTTCCTGCTGGGACCCCCAGTGCTTTATACCACCAGGCTTCGCTAATTATCACACATAGTCCCGGGAGTGCCCCACCAGACTTCCGAGGATCCTGATGTGAACCTTCTGGCCTCTTCTCCTCCAGATATGGGCCTTCACATACACCCAGCAGATCCTCCAGGAGGAGCTGTGCCTGTCCGTCGTCACCATCTTCCCTGGAGCCCCGGTGGTTCTTGTCCTCTGCAAGAATGGAGATGACAGACAGGTAAATGCTCAGTGGGTACACAGGGGCGTGGCCACCTGCAGCTTCTGGACTGCCTGAGTAAGGTCAGAGGCTCATGTGCAAGACAAGAGAGAAACTGTAGAAGAGGAGGGGTTGATCAGAAACAGACCCTCCTGGTTAGGAGAGGTGGTCGGATTGCCCCTGAATGCCTGTGGACTTCGGCAAACCACAGTGTGCACGTGCATCTTGTACCCTCCTGCGTAGCTCTGATGCCCACCTGGCACCCCGGAGCCGGAGAGCACTGGGGCAAAGCCTTCAGGGCCACAGGGATGAGCAGTGCTTTAACTTTGCCTTCAGAAGCCTTGTGCTCTGGCAGGATGTCCACCAAGATTCGTAGCACTCTGGATGTGCCATGTGCCCACCTGACCCCAAGTTGTTAACCCCACACAGTTTCCTGCCAACTGGGTACTGGCATTAGAGAGACAGAGATTCCAATGCCCTTTTATGACTCATTGGCTGTGTGACCCACAGCAGGTTACTGGACCTCTCTGAGCTTTGGTTTCTTCCTCTGTGAAGTTAGTTGATGATGCTCCCCCCATGGGGCAGCTGTTTAGAGCGATGAACTGAAGTGGTCCATGGTGCCTGCTCAGTGGTGGTTCCCCGAAACGTGTCCATCCCCCCCACTTGTTGGGTAAGAGGAGGTCTGGGGAGCAGAGGCATGAGCTCCCCTCTCTGCCTGGGCCCTTCATGTGCTGGAGCGCTTTGGAGGAGCACAGGTTCGTGGCATCAGGTGCTGCCCAGAAGCCTCTCTGCCCTCCTGCACCCCATCCACCAGCTCACTCCCACATCTTCCTGCCGTGCAGACACTGAGGGCACATCATCTCTCTGGGTGCTCCTCTGACTAACGTGCTTCATGTTTTCTGGCCTGTGGCTTAGAAAGTTACTGCCTTCTAATGAGTTTTCCTAGCAAACATATTGATTTTGCTTTTACTTTTTTATCTGGAGGGGAAAAAACAAACAAACAAACAAACAAAACCAGAAAAACCAACAGTACCTGGCAAAGCAATTAGTTGCAGTTTTATTCCTCCCTGAGACCATGAAGTCAAGTCTCTGGGTGACCCCAGCCGTGCGGTGTAAACACAGCTGATTGTTCTGGAGCTGCTGATGTTGTCGATAGGACCTGGGGCCTTAGCCAGAGAATCCCGGTTCACTCTCTCTCCTATCCGTCTTCTCAGCAGTGGACCAAGACTGGTTCCCGCATCGAGCACATAGCATCCCACCTCTGCCTAGACACGGACATGTTTGGTGATGGCTCCGAGAATGGCAGGGAAATCGTTGTCAACCCATGTGAGTCGTCACTTATGAGCCAGCACTGGGACCTGGTGAGCTCTTGAGGACCCCGTGCCTGAGCCAGCGGGGCCATGGGTGACGTTTCCCAGATGAGAAGCAGACCAGAAATCAGGCCACCAGCAGCTCCCAACTACTGTAGTAGATGCCCTGCATGGGGAGATAGAGAAGAGCCCCTGGACAGGAGCAGGTGTCTCAGGGAGGATGGAGGAAAGGATTGTAAGCCACGTGGGGCTCAGAGACAGATTTCACGTGCTCTCCGTGCTGCTGAGTTCCAGTCCTGGCCCAGTCTTCACCTTGCTGGAATCTGGTGACCAAGATGTAATGGGAAGTGTTTATGTTGTTCCCTTTCTTACAAAGGAAGCCAGAGAGAAAAGCCTTTTTTTGTCACTGGACCAGGACTAAATTGAGAGATGAAGAATGGAGGTTGTTTTCAAAACAAATAAAGGAACCTTAGATGTTTTCTCTGTGCATCTATTTGTTTCTACTTATGTAAGCTCTGGGCTAAGCTAAGTTCTTCATTCAGAGGGGACACGCGGCGGGGCGGAGGCTGCAGGGTCTTTGGGCAGAGCAGAACTTTGGGTTCTTGCAGGGTCTTGCAGGGTCTTTGGGCAAAGAGAACAGGTCCATGAGAGACTCATGCTCCTATCCTGGGCTGCCACCAACAGCCTGTGTGACCATGAAAGACACACAGGGGCACCTGGGTGGCTCAGTCGGTTAAGCATCCAACTCTTGGTTTCAGCTCAGGTGATGATCTCACGGTTCGTGAGTTTGAGCCCTGGTTCGGTCTGGGTGCTGGTAGTGTGGAGTCAGCTTGACAGTCTCTCTCTCCCTCTCTCTCTGCCCCTCCCCTGCTCGCTCACTCGCTTTCAAAATAAGCAAGCTTAAAAAAATTTTTTTAATTAAAAAATCACATACACACAACTGCTCTGCTGCTTCATTTCCCAACATGTCAAGTAGGGGAACAGGAGCAAATCCGTGGTTCTTACCCAGGGTTATGTTCTCTCATCTGGACAAATCATGTCTATTTAGGGGCTCAGATTCCAGCTGTGGAGATCCTGCTTTGGGAGGTCCAGGTGGGGTCCAGGCTCCTCAGGTGATTTGGATTCTCCTCCCTGGTTGGGACCACTGCCCTAGATGTTGCTCTGGGCCCTCCTGGCTTTATAATCTATAGCCACTAGCATATGACTTTCTTACTCTAATAAATCCCCAATGTGCCCTAGGAATTGGGTACTATGTTTGTCCGTGCTTATCTTTTTAATGTTTATTTATTTATTTTGAGACACAGAGAGAGAGAGAGCACAAGCAGGGGAGGTGCACAGAGGGGGGGGGGGGAGAGAGAGAGAGAGAGAGAGAGAGAGAGAGAGAGAAGCCCAAGAGGCTCCATGCTGTCAGCATAGAGCCCAGTGCAGACCCCAAACCCATGAATTATGAGATCATGACCTGAGCCCAAATCAAGAGTCAGATGCTCAACTGATTGAGCCAAAGATGCACCTTTGTTCATGCTTATTAACTAGGGTTTAAGAAAAGAACCAATGCATATTGTTTAAAAGTTCCGAAAATAGGGACGCCTGGGTGACTCAGTCGGTTAAGTGTCCAGCTTTGGCTCAGGTCATGATCACAGTTTGTGGGTTTGAGCCCCGCGTCGGGCTCTGCACCGACAGCTCGGAGCCTGGAGCCTGCTTCAGATTCTGTGTCTCCCTCTCTTTCTGCCCCTCCACTGCTCGTGCTCTGTCTCTCAAAAATAAACTTAAAAAAAAAAAAAAGAAGTTCCCAAAATAGTCCCATACATTTTCTGCCAAGGTCAGTCCACCACAAGCTGTTTAGTAATGGTCTTATTTATCTATTGCTAAATGACAAATTACCCCCAAAACCTGGCAGCTTAAAGCAACGCACATTTGTTATCGAACAGTTTCTGTGGATCAAGAATCTAGGCTCAGCTTCACAGGGTCCCCTGCTTCAGAGTGACTGGAAATGCTACAGTCAAGGTGTTTTCCAGGGCTCTGGTCATCTCAGGGTTCAAACAGGAGGATCTGTTCCAGGGCTCACTCACTGACTGTTGGCAGGATTTGGTTCTCCAGGCCTATTGGCCATAAGCCGCCCTCAGTCCTTGCCATACAGTCCTTGCCTCAGTCCTTGCCTCTCCAACATACCAGTTCACTAAGCAGACCCACAAGTCGAAGGTGCCAGCAAGATGAAGTCAAGGTCCTCTAGAACCTAATCTCACGAGTGACCATCTGTCACTTTTGCCACATTCTGTGTGATAGAAACAAGTCACTAGTTTCAGCCCACACTTATGGGGACGGAATTACACAAGGAAGCTGATGCCAGGAGGGGGGATCATTGGGGGCCATTTTCGCTTCTGGCTGCCGCAGGAACTGTGCCCTAAACAGGTGTCTGTCTCCCCTTCATCCAGAAAGCCTTCAGTGAGGGCCATGGTTCAAGCTCATCATTGCTGAGGACTACTGCAGGTAGAGGAAGTCAAGGACTGAGTGTACATACCCAGAATCTCTTCCGGGGGTTGTATCAATTCATACAATGCCCCTCTTACCTTCTTTAGTTATGGTTTGGCTCTTTTGTGGTACTTTCATTCCCCACTATGAAAAGGAGAGGAGGCCATGGGATAGATAAAGCCGCCTATTGAAGAAGATACTCTGATGACTCCTCGAGCTGTGTCCGCAGGATTTAAACCAGCCTTGCAGAGAAGGAAAGATCAGATAGGTTCGCCAGTACCCTCTCCCCTGAGTAGGGGAAGCAGGCCCTGCACTAAAATAACTCAAGGAGCCAACGTCCTCACCTATTGTTGGTCTCTCTATATATCTGTACCTGACCTTGAGTTCCCTGGTGGCAGGAAAGCTGTCTCTTTCTTGCCTTATCCCCACCACTGGGCTGGGCACATCAAGCTCTCAGTGAATGTTTTCCTAAATGGATGATTGGAAAAACTCCTCCTTGTCCAAGGTAAAGTAACTTATATTTTACTA
This sequence comes from Prionailurus viverrinus, assembly GCF_022837055.1. Taxonomy (NCBI): domain Eukaryota; kingdom Metazoa; phylum Chordata; class Mammalia; order Carnivora; family Felidae; genus Prionailurus; species Prionailurus viverrinus. The sequence goes on from NC_062563.1 coordinate 116,103,115, forward strand.
CTCCCATAAAGTCACAGAGTGTAGGTGGCTCTCAGTCCCTCTTGAACACCCAAGGAAATGGAGAAACAAGAATGAGGCCTTTGCCCCAGGAGGACAAACGTTTTTTGCTGATGGCGATAAAGCCAAAACAAGAGTAATTTGTGATTTGAAGGCAGAAATAACAATAGTTCCGGGGCACCTGGGTGGCTCAGTTAAGTGTCTGACTCTTGATTTCTGCTCAGGTCATGATCTCATGTTTCATGAGTTCAAGCTCCACATTGGGCTCTGCTCTGGCAGCACAGAGCCTGTTTGGGATTCTTTCTCTCCCTCTCTCTTTGCCCCTCCCTTGCTTGCTCACGCATGCTCTCTCTCTCAAAATAAACATTTTTAAAAATTAAAAAAAAAGAGAGATAACAACAGTTCCACACCTCCACCAACTGAGGACAAAGCTGATGATGCCCTGATGGGACAGTGACCTGCCCTGGGATGCCTCGACCTGCAGTTGCACAGCAGAGTGTGGCCAAGTTTTGCCTGGCAGGCAGGTCTTTCAGTGAATGCTGAGTCACAGTCCTTAGTCAACTCTGATCTTTGAGTCCAAGTGCCAAATTTCAGTATCCTGGAAAGGCTCACTCCAAAGGCCACCAGTAGTCGTCGGTGAAAGTAAAAGTGGGTCAAATGACATCAGCCTATGAAAAAAGAAAGGACCTACACTCTCCACATTTTAAGGGCTCACAAGATTGAGACCACCAACCAAGCTTGGAGTCACTACCCTGGAGCAGTCTCACCACACGGCCAGGTGAGGAGGTGTCAGAAGCCTCCTGTCCTGCGATCACATCTGACTAGTGGGCTCAGATACAAACAATAAGGATTCCTAAGTACCTTAGGGGTGTGGTGCGCAAATTAAGTGGAAAGGAATTTATACATCCTTATATATATATATATATATATATATATATACTGGAAAGAAGAGAGTCAGGGACTCCAGGCACTGCCAAGTGTATGGATTAGAGTTGGAGGGTTGATGAAATTGAGTGAATGGGCAGAAATGGGAGGTTTTGAGTAACTCTAGGAGCAGCATAGGTGGCCAAGTCAGGTGCCACCTTTCTCTCTGAGAAAGAATCTGATCCTTTCTCTCTTGCCAGTTTGTTTCCTTATGTGCTGTGTAAATCCTCTGTGTGAGCTCATCTTCAGCAGGAGTCATTTTCTCTGCACACCTCAGGTGTCCAGGTTGTGGAGGCATGCCTCGGGGAAGGTTCAAGTTTGCCTCTGTTGGGTCCCATTGACTTTAAACCATTTGGTTCATTGATTTCTCCTCTGATTGTGGTTTCCACTCTGTGGAAGCCATGGGAATTTGGACCCTGCATCTACACTTAGCACAAGCTTGGTTTTCCATCTTTTGCAAATTATCATTTCTCTGCGTAAATTATTGGCCTGCTGCCATGCCATCACCATTCACCCAGCTGGTGGGTGGGGATTGTTTAGCCCTTTTAAGGAGTCAACTATATGTACGGTCTTGTTTCTGATCCCAGCCACCCGGGTGTCCACAGCCTTCACATCGGCCTCTTGGGTGTTCGAACTCTAGCCATCTGGATTCAATTCCCCATCAGCTCACACTCATCACTCCAGGTTTGAGTTCACACTCATTTTTGGAATCTAGGATTCCCCCTTCCATTCAAGTGCAGCTATGGTTTCAAATTGTTTTATTTTATTTCATACAATATTTACATGTGTGGTGGAGAGGGGGCTTCCCAAATCACCTCAGACCAAAATTCCTTAGTATTATGATTAGCTGTCACCGCTGTCTTTCCCACTGGCTGCGGGACCATATCTTAGTGTAGACACTCAATAAATTTCTGTGAATGAGTGAGAGAATAAGCTTGTGATTCTTTAGTACCACTTTCTAATTACCTCCTGGCTATAGCTATCAGACATTAGAGTTTTAAAAAGACAGCAAAGACAGAAACAGAGGACCAAGAAGACAAATTTATAACAATGAAATCTTGTTATAATACCCATAGATTTAGGGATCATGCATATTTTACTTCATAATGACAGAGTTTAATACTGAAAGTGCTAACTGGAAAGAACTATCAGTAATGGAAATCTTTAATACTGCAATAGAGCCCAGCAAGGAGAATCTGTTCTCATAAACTCTGGGGGATGGTGACAGAAGAGGACATGGCCACACTTGCACTGCATCTGCAGGAATCTCAGGCATATTCCCCGGCATCTGGCAACGTGAGTCCTGGCTGGCCTTCGAGAGGAGGCTTACCTTTTACCTGTGGTCTATATGGTTTACCTATACTAGATTGAAGTCCCCTCCCTGCCCCCCAACTCCACGCACTAAGCCGCTGCCCACTGTGCCTCTGAAGAGACTGTGCCCTAACCTGTCTCTTCCCTTGACTTGTGCCAACAGCTGGGCACATCTGGCTCACAGAGGAGAGAGTGCAGGTTGGAAGGTGACGTGAGAGGTCGAGCAGCTGTGTGAACATGGAGACCTCTGGGACATTACAGGTGATGATAAGAGCCTCTTCTCTCCAACACGCAGAGCCAACCTCCCGAGCTCCCTGGTGGTCCAAGGTCTCAGGCATCCTAACTCGGATTAACACACCCCGAAGCTCCGAGCGCTTTTCCATTTGCCATGGAGCCGACTAATTTAATGAAGCCGTCACAGTGCAAACCTCAGGGCATATTGGAAAAGGACTGGAGCACGACATTATTTCACAGCAGTAGATTTGCATCATTTTCATTTCACAGCTTTCCAATGGGAAATAATAAAACAGAATTACAAACATAATGAAGGAAGAAAGGAGGGGAAAAAAAAAAAACCAAAACCTTGGGTGAGAGACACATCCTCTGTGCTGCACCAGGGCTGGTTACGTTATTCATTTGAGTCAGTAAATATTATCTGGCTTTGCTCTGCAGAAAGGAGCGGCCCAGGATGCCTCCACCTGCTGCTGAAGATAACAGGCTGCAATAACTCACTGTCCAGCACAGCGAGGAGCTGTGTGCATCCCCTGCGGAAGGCTCACCGCATGGCCTTCTGAGAAATTGCAGCCTCTGAGGGCACATCCCCCCTGGGCCGGCCACGGTGCCGGGATGAAGGGTGTGCCATCCATGATGGTGGGATGGGGGGGGGGGGATGCACTGTGCCTCCCTCCCCTCCAGAAGACCGCTTCCCGGCAGGGGTGCCCGGATCCCTAGGACGGAGCATGCGAGTCCCTGCCCCCTTCCATTTCTGCAGGGTGCTCCCTGGGCGTAACAAGGTGCGCTGACAGCCAGAAGCTATATAGGAGACAACAGAGAGGACACGCTCTGTTCCCAAACTGTTCCCATTCATCTCACTGCGGTGTGAGATCAAGGGAGGCAGCCGGCTCCAGCTCCACTGGGCCTTTTATTCTTTTCTGCCGGCCTGTCCTTCAACTTGAGGAGATGCCCCGGGGCCTGTCCCCACAGCAGGGAGACCGAATCCCTCCACCCTCCACCCTTCGCCCAAACCCAGTTCCTCCCCTGCCTTTTACTGAAAATAACTTTTCTCCTCTGTGAACGCAGGAGTTTGAGGCCACGTGGAATGAACTGCTTCTTCCCTCTTAGCCTCCTTTGAGGCCAAGCCTCACCTGTGCCTTGGGCCTCCTCTAACCTTCCTGCTCCTACAGGTATGCCGCCCCGTCACCCAACCCTTCCCCATTAACTGAATAGTATCTCAATTTCTCCTACCCTGACTTCTAGAAAAAAAGCCTTCCCTTGAGCCCCGTTCCACTTTTTCTTTGACCAACATGCTCCTCTAAAGCACAGTAGTTAGTCCCGTGGACTCGGGTCAGATAATGTAGGTTCAGATCCTCCAGTAACTGGCTGTGTGACTAGGGACACATTACCTAACTTCTCTGAGCTCAATTTCCGACTCTGTCAATGGGGCGATAGTCACAGCTATCTCATAATGTTGGTGCGAGATTAAATGAAATGTGGAGTTCTCAGCACAGAGCCAGGAACATATTATGTCTTCGAAAATGTCTGTCGTCATTATAGTTTTATTGTGAGGATTGAACATCAGTGTCCAGAGCAGAGGACAGGGCTCTGGAGTGTTGAAGGCTGACCCTGATCCAGAGGTCACTTAGAGGTCAGGCTGGGTCTGAGGCCCCCGGGGTCACGGAGAACCTGATCCCCAGCAACACTGCTCTTCGGTTGGGAATTGGTGACGAGCCCGGCAGGGGGAAGAAGCAGAGAAGAGCAGCGAGGGTGACCGATCCCTGTCGCCAGTCTTGGCCCCTCCTTGCCTGCAGTTCATTGCCATTTCGCCCACTTGGGTGTTTCCTCGGCCCTTGTGTTCATTCTCCACCCGCACACAGATCGGGTCTGTCACCTGTGTGCTACCCCCGGTGTGCCACGCTCCGTGCTGAGCCCTGCAGGGAAGCCACACTGTCAGCGGTGTCAGAGTCCAGGAGAACAGAGCACAAGCACAGGAGGAACAGAGGTTGGCAGAGCAAGTCTGGCCTGGCCCGCACCCCCAGAAGCTCCGCCCTCCCTCTCAGAGACAGTCCCACCACACCCCACACCCCAGGAAGTATCTTAGCTCTGCTTCTTATGCTCAGCTCTCGTACCTGAATCCTGCCTCTCTTCAACTCACCAGCCTGGCATCTGCATGATTTTCAGGTTTGGAGGTACCCCCGGATGCTGTGAGAACACTGCGTCCAGCACCCCGTGCCCTGGGCTTCTGCCTGCCTTCCGGTGGGGTCCCTTGCTCAGGGGCTGGGGGCCGGTCTCTCACCAAATGGAGGGCAGGAGTTCTAGATCCACTGATGGATTGGTGGTTTTAAAGGACACTCGGGCTTGAGCCAGGAGATAGGATGTTAAGGACCCAAAGCAGTTCAGACAGAGTTCAGAAAGGAAGTTCAAAAAGAGAATTCTGGAGGTTCCAAGGAAGAAAAGACCCCATGTGAGATGAACTTAAAGCATAAGTGAGGTTTCGAAAAGCTGGAGATGGGGACACGTCCTAGGCAACAGCAGCCTGAACAGAGACACAGAAGCAGGAAAGGACAGGCCTTTTTCAGGGAATGTGGAGCGTGGCATAGAAGACATGGAAAGAGTGTGGGTCAGAGAGGGGGACCGACGAGAGGTAGCTGTGAGCCACTGAAGGTGTTGGAGGAAGTGAATGATACTGACCCGTGTGTAAGAGGAGAGAGATGGATTAAGTAGCAGGAAGTAAGGTGCTTCGAAGATGAGATTCTGTGACAAGGGGCCTGAGACTCCAGAAATAGTCCAAGAGAGATTATGAGGCCTACACCATGTCACGGTCAGTCAGAGTGGAAGACAGACGATGATCCTGAGCAATTGTGGCGGCGGACAAGGAGGAGAGGAGAAGGTGACGAGAGCAGGTGGAACAAGGTGGGAGAATGGCCTTAATGCCGAGAGGATCTTGCTCTGCCTGCAGAGAAGATGCCTGCATCGTCCCATATTTAATTGTTCCATTTGAGTATCTGATAACCGGGCTTAATTAGTCAATCATAAAACATTTTAGACACACGAAAGAATAGTAGCATAGCAACCAGTTACACAGCACTTAACTCTGTGCTCAGCATTGTTCTGAGAGCTTTCAAGATTTGAACTTCGTCAATCCTCGCACAAGGAACAGCTATGTGGTAACAGTACTACGATCTCTGTCTTACGAACGAACGAGTAACTTAGGGGCCAAGATGGCTCAGTGATTCACCCAAAGTGATTCACCTGGTAGTAAAAGTAAGCTTCAGGTCCAAGAAGTCCGTGGCCAGAGCTCCGGGTTCATAGTCACCAGGCTCTGCTGCTCCTCACATTAAGGATAAAATAACAAATTTTACGGGGCACCCGGGTGGCTCCGTCAGTTACACGTCTGACTCTTGACCTCGGCTCAGGTCATGATCTCGCAGTTTGTGAGATAGAGCCCCATATTGGCTGGGTCTGTGCTGAGCGAGGAGCCTGCTTGGGTCACTCTCTCTCTCTCTCTCTCTCTCTCCATCTCTCTCGGCCCCTCCCCTGCTTACCCCCCCAAAACAAATAAATACATTTTTAAAAATAATAAAACTCTGTGTTCCTACCAGAAAGAAAATGATACAGTGAAATCCCCCCTGCAAACTCCCTCATGGGTGGAGTTTTACGCTAAGTGGTTCTGCCTGTTTAACACCTGGCTAGCCGTACTGACCTCAGATTCATTCACCCATCAACCATTTGTTAGGTAAAGAAGGGAGAAAGGAATTAGCATTTAGTGAGCTATTACTGTGTGTCAAATATACGCCTATGTGCTCTGCATTCACTGTGAATGCTATTAGCAGTTTGCCGAGGCAGGTGTTGTCCTCATGATTTCACAGATGAGACACTTGAGTCTCAGAAAAGTTAAATAACTGGTCAATGTTGCCCAACCTATTTTTTTTAATGTTTATTTATTTTTGAGAGACAGAGAGACAACAGAGCACAAACAGGGGAGGAGCAGAGAGAGAGAGGGAGACACAGAATCTGAAGCAGGCTCTAGGCTCTGAGCTGTCAGCACAGACCCCAACGTGGGGCTCAAACTCACAAACTGCAAGATCATGACCTGAGCCAAAGTCGGACGCTTAACTGACTGAGCCACCCAGGTGCCCAAGGTCGCCCAACATATAAGTGGTAGAGCTGCCTACCTCTTCTCAGTGAACATGCTGCCTCACAAAGTACATGGCAGTCAGCCCCCCAAATGTATATGGAGATCACCAAGTATAGATATTTACTAGGCACCTGTTACATGGCAGGAAATATTTCAAGAGCTGGCCACCAGTCCTTGCCTTCGAGGACAAGTGGAGAGAAGCAGGTTTTATTTTAGAGAGAGTTAGGACAGGGGGAGGATGTGCTCTTGGCTGTAACAGAGGTCACTGGCGTACAAGGGGCACCAAGGTGGGGGCGGGGGAATGGAAAAGCTTCCCAGAAGACAGGATGGCTGAGTCATAAGGCTGATAGGACAAGAGGCAAGGGGGCATAGTCCGAGCCCCAGAAACCCACTTTTGCTTCTCCACACTGTCTTCTAGTACCTGGCTCAACCCCGACTATAAAAAATGGTGCATTAACTTTATGAACTTCTGACAATTTGTTTTGAGGTTGGGGAAGAACATGGGGCTGAAGGAAGGCTGAGTCATCTGCTAGGAAACCCCTTCCAGCCCTCCCAGCACAAGGGGGTCACCTGTGTCCCCATGGAAACCTCGTGTCCTCATGGAACACCTTCTGTCAGCCTGTGCTCCCATGTTCCCACCATGTCCTCTGCAAAGCTGACTTAGCACTCCACGCATGAACTGTACCTCCTGTTTACGTGTCTGCCCTTGCACTTCTGTTTCTTTGTAAGCCCCTCCGAGGATGGGGCCCACACTGCATCTACAAGGGTCTGCTCTCAGAGGGTGCTTGCTGAACTGAACTGCCCTGAGCAGACCAAACCAGATTTTCCAGATGAAGCCACTTTGTTTGCTCCTGTGTCTAGTCAGCCAGCCGGGATCACATTCACCTTTATGTCCAGAACAGGCCCTGGCAACTTGGACAGCACGAATAGGCCACAGTTCATCCTAACCACCAAGAATTCTTTCTGTTGGATCGTGAAGCACATGAAAACCTCTCAAACCTGGCCTCTGCTGAGGCATACTTGGTGCTTCTGTCCTGCTGCCCTGGGGAATCGACAACACAAATTTAACAGGAACCAAGAGCATTCAGACTGGCCTATCTGCAAATGGCAGGGCTGTGGGCTAAGCATCCAGAGGGATGACCACTGACCGCCCTGGCCTGCTGAAATTGGCTTTGGGACTTCCCGACCAAGTCGGCTTCAGGGTAACAGCCTACCTGTGAAGTGGGGCCTAGGGAGGGGAACCCATAAGAAGGCGAGGTGAGCCCTAGCAAAGATATTCAAACCACAGAACATCGTTCACACTCCAGAACCAGAAGCTCCAGGGTGGGAACACGTCTTGAAGACTAGGTACGTGCATCTGATGGGAATCCAGTGTGGACAGATGGGAATTCTCTTTGTTATAAAACAAAGTCATTCCGTGGAGAACGGGTTTGCTTAGCTCTGTTCTTCTCTATACAACCTTTCTCATTGCGGCAGTACAGCTGAAATGGCCTGAATTCTGTATATCTTGGCTAGGATGAAAGAAAAGTCCAGACTACTGAGCATGAACAGAACTTTGAAAGAGTGTTTTCAGTCCAACTCCAGCTTCTTGGCAAACCTCTACCTAAATCATAGCGGCCACTTGCTTCCATTTCCAAATGTCTTTAGAAATTGCTCTTAATGGGCTCACATCAGTACTTAGCAGGTGCTTCCTCCATGCAGGTAGCCAGGTCTACTGAGGCTGCAGGGAACTAAAACACCCACACACTGCCCATAACTGCCCTGCAAGGAAGGCGTTGTTTTCCTCACCTACACGGCAGGACACCGTGTTTCAGAGCAGTGCAGTAACTTGTCCAAGGATGCACAGCGTGAGCACTGATGGCCAGCGCAGAAGGGCTGAAACCCACTTCTTTTCAGCTCCAGATCCCAGGCCCCTTCCTGTTCTTTTCCCTTTTTTCCCCAAGAAAATTTACCTTTTGAGAATCTAGTCAAGAAAAACACGAGAACAATGTTATGCGTCGTGTAACTAAGAAGTTCAAAATGTAACACATTTTATTTTTTAAATTTTTTTGTTTCCTTATTTATTTTGAGAGAGAGAGAGAAACAAAGAGCCAGAGAGAGGGAGAGAGAGAGAATCCTAAGCAGGCTCTGCACTGTCAGAGCAGAGTCGGACACCGGGCTTGATCCAATGAGCTTTGAGATCACGACCTGAGCCAAAATCAAGAGTCAGACGCTTAACCAACTGAGCCACTCAGGAGCCCCAAAATGTAACACATTTTAAAATTTGTCTTTTCACAATGAAAAAAGCTGAGGTTTTTGAACTGATAAAGGCAATGCCAGTCGGATTGCAAGAAAAAAGAGATCCAGGACACTAAGGGCTATACCAGTTATCTTTGTCTTGTTAAAAAACTCAAACTTGCATTTAATTACTTTTATCAAAGTAATACTTGTTTGAAGTAATGTTTACATACAGAAATCTCCTATTCCAAATATACTCCCTTTCCCCAGAGGTAACCATCCTTCACGCTTGTAGGGCTTTCCCCTGGCATTTACCTCGATAATTGAATATTATACAGCTGTTTCTTGAAATATCAATTTTAGACATTATCTATTGACTTTGTGCCATGGGAGATAAGGACTTAGTTTTTCCACACCACTGCCCACATTTCTCTCCTTTTATCCCAGTGACATATTTATAAAATAAATTTTGGCAAAATCAATAATCAGCACTTATACACTGAGCCAAATGGTGAATTACGACCAACCTCCTTTCTCATACAATCTTTTGTTTTTCCCTGAATTAACAATTGCTTCACCTTTTTCATTTCCCTGATTTTCTGTGACTCTCTCACTCTTTTCTCCAAATTCTCCCATGTGACATACTTGCCATGATCTCAAACAAATCCTTATTCCCTTTTTTTTTCCTTCCTTAAGAATTCACTCAAGAGGCTCTCTGTTCAAATGCCCCAATGTCACTGGTTGCTTTCTCTGCAGGCTGCATAACAGACACCCTGGGGATTCTGTTCTCCAATCTCTAATTTTGGTTCACTTCTTTCTTGGATCATAGATCTTAATTCTTGATTTCCTTTCTTTCTTTCTTTTTTTTCTAGATAGCATCCTAGAGTACCTTCCTAAGAATGAGAAGTAAGCTTTTTGAATTTGCATCTGTAAAGGTAAAATTCTTGAATGGTAAAAATGTCTTTATTCTACTTCACATTGGCTCTCTACTTGGGTTGTGTATAAAATTTTAAGGTGAAAGTCATTTGCTTCAGGATTCTGAAGGCAATGCTCTCAAGAACTGTGAAGAGTCTGAGGTTTTGCCCTACTTGCAAGCTGACAAGTTGGCCCACCAGCTGGTAAAAGACACAAGACCCCTGGGTCAGAGCTAAAGGAGAGTTTATTACTCACAGTAATGGGAGAAGGCAGAATATCAGCATTTTTTTTTTGACACTGGTTCTCCTAACCCCAGTTCTCACAGGTGGCAGAGACAGGGCCAAGTGACACCTACCCACACACAGTGGGTTGTGTTACCACAGATGAACCCTGAGCTTCGGGAAACTAAATCTTTTATAATGGGCATTTTTGCTCTGGAGGGAAACACTATTGCTGCCTTCAAAAACTGTTCACTATACAAATGTGCTTGAAAAGATAGTCCCAAACAAGGGGCCGTCAGTGCCGCTCTCACAAGATATCCAGAAATGCAAAAGACACAAGGTAAATCATCTGCCAAAAATTGCTTCCTTGCCTTCAAGCTTCCACTACACTCTTGAGGTTCCACTGATACCAGTGCAGTCATTTTCTTTCATTTGTTGCCCTTTCCCCCCCCCCCCCCTCTCTGCAAGGCTTTGGGCCATTTCCTTATACCTGATCTTCTGATTATTTCCTAATGTCAATTTGGAGATTCTATATCCTACATTTCTAGGGATTTTTCTTATACTATTTCTTTGGTTATTCAGTGGTTTCTTTCTCCCTCAAGCTCCCTTATGGAATTCCCTAGTTTCCCTTCGATTTGTTTGTTTGTTCTCTGTCTTTCAGTTTGGAAGATGTCCTCAAATTTCCTATTAACTGTGGATGTACGGGCATATTAAACAATGAGACATTCTGTGTTCATGGATAGGGTATGCCACCTGGTGAGCTGAACCATGGCATGATCAAAAGTGACCTTGCGGTTTCATTGTGGGGGGATCCCAATGGTCAATATTAGTAGGTGTTTTCTCTTGGTTCCCCTAGTTTCTCCAAAGGACAATCTAATGTCAGGCTTGGGTTTCCGGACATAAGACAGGGGAAGAGAGCTGAGGCTACCATATTTCCGTAAACAATTTTTATGGAAGAAAAGAAAGACATATGTGTGATAAACCAACTCCCCATGATCCTTTTGTTCTCAAAGTGGTCCTACCCACATCCCCACTAAGAGTGGACCTTAGCTTAGAGCCTGGGACTCTTATTATGGTGTAGAGGAAATTAGCTAGAAATTAACCAAATCAGCAAGAGGTAAGATTCGAATCCTTACTGATTCACACCAACTGTGTTTTCTCACACAGGCATGACCAGTCTTTGTGGAGCTGATGGGGAAACTCAGGTGCAGGACATTGTTAAGAGAGAACCTGGGCTGGGTCTGGTGACAACCTTCCCACATGGATCTTTCTAAAGGAAATGACTGCTTTCCTTTTTCTTTTTTGTCATCTGACTTTGGTTTCTTGATCCTCAAGGTGGTATTTGCCCTTCTCTTTAAAAATTTTTCTTCACAAAGTGTTTGTGAGCTCATCACATGCTCTGAGCTGGTTTGTATGCCTTGCAGACCTCCTGCCTCTTGGTAAACCTTCATTAAGCCTTCTGTTAAGTTTCAAGGTCATCACCTGGTGAGCACATGCCCTGGTGGAGCAGGAAAGCCCATGAGCTCTTTCAACAGTGCATCTGACTTCCTCTCAGAATCTCAGTGGCTGAGGCCCGGGAACTTGTATTTTGAGAAAATCCCCTAAGCGACTCTGGTGACCTATGTGTTGACAGGGATCTATATACTCTTGCCTGTCATGATTCATGCATGGAGTTCTGATGTGCTAGGCCACCTGTCCCTGGTGCAGACTATCTGGCCACTTGAACCTCTATCAATCCACTGCCCTGGTTTGACAGGGCCTAAATGTCAGGCCCTAAACTTTGCATGACCACCCAACTATGGCCTCCCATCCTGACTCTTTTCTGCCCTCACACTGGCCTCCTGATCTCAGGCTGGCTCTATGGACTTACTTGCCTTTGCCAAAACTCATGTCCTCTCTTACCCTTCGCCCACCAACCCACCACTACCCATACACTCACATCCTGGTATCTTGCCCCACTCCAGAACATCCAGACCTGCTCATGCCCTAGATCCCATAAACAGAAAGAATGCTTTTGAGTGTTACAATGTTCAGTCTAATGAGAGATCCAGACGATGAACACCGAGGAGGAAGAGGTGGCTTCAGGTTGGCATTGCAGGGGGTGTGTCACTAAAATAGGATTTCAGCCAGACTTTTTGTGTATTCACAGAGGAGAGCAAAGTCAAACCTAGAGAATACTTACCAAATGCCTTATGCTATTGCAATACAGGTACAACTGTAATTCCTATTCCTACTGAAATTCACCTATGTTATTGAATCCCGACTCTAGGATAAGCCCTGCATCTGTACATATATGCATGGGTATTCATGTTTTTCCCCCTGATTCAATCCAAACGAGATTTTTCAACAACCCTGCATGGGAGGGATGATTATCCCCATTTTAGAGATGTGAGAAATGAGGCACTGAGAATTGTTCTCTCAAGACCTCAAGCCTTGTAAGTGCTAAAGGGTGGACCAGAGTCCCAGTCTCCTGACGGGTGTCTTTTCTCTGCAGGAGGTCCTGCTGCTTCCTTGTAATTGAAGAATCAGAGAGGAGCGCCCCCTCCCCTTTCCAGGGAGACATCTGCAAATAAAACTCAAATGAAATCACTCTGTGTCTCCCCCGGCATGTAGACTGCAAGCTTCTCCCTTGCGGGTGTCCATTATCCGGGTAGGTGAAGTGTGGCTAATCGTGATATTGATAACTGGGTGGCCAGGAGAGTTGTGTGAAAGGCGAAGTGTCAAGCCTACAAGCCCATTTCACTTGACACCCTTTCTTTTCTTCCTCCACAGCTTTCTGAGGCATTCGCTCAGAGACTGAAAATATTCATGGTTCGCTGCAGCCCCAGATCTGAATTACTTTGTAAAAATTAAGTGCTTTTAGAGTTAGGCAAGCAAGAAAATATTTGACTTTGGTTCTAATGAAAGCCATTGTTAACATTTAAAATATAGAAAATAACCATGCGTTTGCACTTCAGACTCCCATATCTGCCAGCTTGCTGCAGCGCATAGCCTTTTAAGTGCGAAGTACATGAAAATCTAGGTTTATGGGAAAGTGAAACTACCGGAGATTATTTAACTGTTTCCAAGGATGCCTTTGTACAGGAATTTCAACGGTTCAAAAACTCGAATCCTTCATCAGGCCCTACACTTGCAGAACCTGTCTGTGCCTCAGCATTCACCTCTGTAAAATGGAGAGGTGTGGGATTAGGGTGTTTCACCAATACCATGAGGCTGTCGTGAGAATCAAATGAGATACAGACCGTAACCCCAGAGGTGCTATGGAAAGGTAAGGCACATTCTACTTGAGAGGAGTCGAGGGCTGAGATGAGGGGAGAGGGAAGTTCTCGTCCGGAAGTGATAGCCCAGGTTGATGGGGTGCCAGCCTCCCACCTAGACAAGCTGTGAACAGTCTGCCCTTAGCTGCTGGCAAAATATAAGAGTTGCGCTATTCTGCACAGTATCACCCTGCCACCCTGCGATTCAGTTAAAAGTAAAGCTCCTGAGTACATTTTAATTTCTGATCATTAGTTACAAGATTTTCTTGTTAACTCTGATTCAGCCGATTTTGCTGAGACACCTCTATTTTTTTCCCCTTTTATTTTGGTCGTGCAGCACAGAGCCTGTTCAGACAGACAATAAATCCGGGTGGCTAACCTCCCTCCCAGGGATGAGTCATCTGCAACTCTGTAAAGGACACAGCCAGGAGAGTGGTTATGGGGAAGGGTCCTCCTCCCAGGCTTCCTTACAGGTGACTCTAGGGGACTTTTGTGATTCTGGCCCCAGGATACAAACCTGCCACTAGATTACATCAGGGATAATAAGATTCCCCCAGGACTCAATAGCAGGCAAATCAGGGGGAAAAAAAAACAGAACAACCCAGGACAGCTCAGCAAAATCAGTTCCTGCTTTCTGTTGCTTTTATTAGATCACAGGTATGATGCATCTGAATTGGTTGTAGATTCATCTAACCTGGAGGCACCAACAGAATTTCACAACCAGCCAAATTGGTTTGGGGCCCTACAGTTCCTCCTCCTTTCCTTCCTTCCTTCCTTGTGTGTGGTTGTTCTCTGTGGCTATTGACATGGATAGGTTTATTGTCCTCCTTGGCCTGGTAGGTAACCTCCTTCTGACCTTGGACCTAGGACAACGAGCTCATCCGTGCTAAAATGTCATTCTGGTCAGTTGTAATGTGCTTCCCAGGGACCAGGGGTGTTTTTAGACATTCTTAAGGAGAGATGACACTCATGGAGGTTTTATCAAGGGCTGGCCACTTTTCATAACCCTTTTTATATTTGAACTCAGATAAAGGCCCTATCAACCCTGTGAAGTAAATGGATACAGATGAGGGAACTGAGGCACAGAAAGGTTAAGTAGTTCTCTGTAGTCACCCTTGTGGTTAGTGGTTGGGCTGGGATATGGTCACAGTTCCAGTCCATACCCTTAGCAACTGCACTTTATTGGAAAAACTTGATTTTGTCACAAGAGACTGCTGGAGAAATCTGATACAATAGCAGGATTGCTCAGTCTCAGGAGAGAGATTGGAGGGCCTGGGTTAGACTTACAACAAGAACAAGACTGAAGCTGGAGGAACAGACCTCACTGGTCAGCCAAGAAGAAGTCCTCTCTCATGGTGGCCAATCCTGGGGAAGAAGTTACAGTGCAGACGAGCAACCCACAGCATGGAGGCTGAACAGAATAGAAGGGTGTCCTGGACCAACACATAATCCAGAGCAAGAAACACTGAACTATGCTGCCATCAGGGACAATGACCAGCAGGCTACAGGACCCAGGTTGGATCCTGAGCTGAGATGGGCTTGAGAGCAAGAGTTAAGAGTAAGTTAGGAATCTCTATCTCACACCATATACAAAAATTAACTCAAAATGAATCAATGACATAAGGGCTAAAACCATAAAACTCCTAGAAGAAAGCATAGGGTAAATATTCATGACCTCAATTTTGGTAATGATTTCTTGGATATGACACCTAAAGCACAGGCAACATGAGGGAAAAATAGATAAATTGGACTACATCAGAATTCAAAGCCTTCGTGCATCAAAGGATACCACCAAAAAAGTGGAAAGACAACCAATAGAATGGGAGAAAGTATTTGTGAATCATAGCATTCACAGCCTAGTATTCAGAATATATAAAGAACACTTACAACCCATCAACAAAAGGACAACCAATCCAATCAGAAAATAGATGAAGGAATTAAATAGACCTTTCTCTGAAGAAGGCATACAAATGGCTAACAAGCACATGAAAAGATGCTCAACATGATGAGTCCCTAGGGAACTACAGATCAGAACCGCCATGAGCAATCACTTCACACCCACTGGATTGGCTGTGATCAAAACAAAAACAAAAACAAAAACAGAAAACAAGTTCGGACAAGGATGTGGAGAAGTTGGAACACTCATACAATGCTTGTGAGAATGTATAAGTTCAGATGCCATGGAAAACAGTTTGGTGATTCCTCAAAAAGTAGGCACAGAATTTATCATATGACCCAGGCATTCCACTCCTGGATATATACCCCAAAGAAACGTAAACAGCTACTCAAACAAATATACACATATGCATAATCATAAACAGCACTATTCACTATAGCCAGGAGTAGAAAGAATACAAATGTTCACCAATGGATGAATGGATGCGCAAATTGTGTTGTCTGTATACATTGGGATGTTATTCTGACAGAAGAAGGAATACAGGCTACAGTATGGATGAACCTGGAACACATTATGCTAAGTGCAAAGGGCCAGACCCAAAAGTTCTCACGTTGTGTGATTCCATTTATAGGAAATATCTAGAATTGGTAAATCCATAGAGACAGCAGATTGGTGGCCACCAGGCACTGTGGGGAGAAGAAAATGGAAAGTAACTGCTTTAATGGGCATGGAGTTTCCTTTTGGAGCAATGAAAGTGTTTTGGAACAAGATAGTAGTGGTTATACAACATTATGAATGTACTAAATGCTACTGAATTGCTCACTTTAAAATGGTGAATTGTATGTTATGTGAATTTCACCTCAATTTAAAAGAAGACGAAGATGAAGAAAGTAGTAGTAGTAGTTAGGCCCTTAGAACAACCATGGCACCAGGCAGGGACCAAGACAGGTTCCCAGGTACTTGAACAGGGGTATAAAAGATGAGGGACCAAGTCTTGGCCACAATGCGGAGGCCCAGGGAGCCTGGTGCTAAGCCTCAGGAATAGGGCCAGGGCTCCTGAGCAGGTATAGCCTTGGAAGAAGGTGAAGGACAAAGCCAGCAGGGGAGATGAATTGTGCCCAGCTGAGGAACCTGGGATCCCTTTCCAGGTGGGAGGTTACCAGCAGCAAGGAGAGCAAGAGTGCGTAACCATGGGACACGGGGCATTTCTGGCCTCCCTCCCTCAAGTTGTATTAGCCTGGAGGTTTAGATGAATGCATTTGGCTGATAATGGATCCCAGACACAAAGGAACAAGCGGGAGGGGTGGTGAAGGAGGGAATGTTCTGTTGTTGTTTAGAAAATGAACAAAACAGCTGGAGGTAAAGCTTTTGTTACAGGCTGCCATCTCTGATTCATGCGCCTTTATAATCCTGACTACCGTTTGAGTGAGCCAGGAAGAGCGATTATTACCTCTCGCTCTGCACCCACCAGCATGGGGTTTATTAGAAGTAGACGGCCGTTTAGCAATGTCAGAAGCGTGCTTATCATTACGCAGAACAGGCCACTGCCTGGATGGCGAGCCTCTGCTCTCCCGCGGAGGCTCAAGGCAGCGGGTTCACGAAGGGTGAGGCCGGATTGCGGCACCCTTGTTGCTGGCAAGGACCCAGTGGAGCCCGAAACGTGCATAGAAGTTGCCACAACTGAGTGGAGCCTGGCTTTTGAGGGCAGTGAGTGGGACCCCTCTAACTTTCCTCTTGGCCATCAGCTGGGAGTAGCAGGAAAGAGGAGGAAGTTTCTAGAAGGAACAATAGGTCTTTGACACTTCTACCCACCCCCACACTGTGCTCCCTCCTTCCCCAGCTCCCTCCTCTGCCACTCCTTCTTCTGGTGTACCCTCCGGCCGCCTTTTGCCCACAAAGCTCTCGAAAATTGTCAACTTCTTCTCTGCCCAAACTCTAAAGCCAAATTGAATGCTGCCCTTTGAAGGGGTGGGGGTGGTGAGACTCCTCCCACCTCTTCCTGGGACTGCTCTGGTCCCTCCATGGTGGGCCTTTCTATCTATCCCCACCTGCTGCCATCTTACCCACCTGGAAAGCCAGTTTACATGGTCACCATTTTGAAGTCTTTCTTGATTGCCCACCCAGAAGTGCTCTCCCTACCTCTAAATAACCTAGCACCTGCTTATGCCTCTCTTGAAGACTTAGCCTATTCTGTCTTACATTCTAGTTATTTCTGGACTTGTCTAGCCACCCTGAGGTAGGCTGTATGGGTCCACCTCAGAGTTATCTCACAGGGCTTAGCACACAAGAGATGATATGTGATTGAATGAATGAATATAATATATAAGTGAATGAATCCTTCCAACCTGAGTCAGGTGAAAGAGTTTCAGGGATGCTGCTGACCCATGCAGGAATCCCTTTGGCCCCAGCTGTGACTCATGGTGCAGAGAGCCCCTCTATAGCATTTGACTGAGAGCATTTTACTCTCCTCTGGCTCTCTGGGGAGTACCCTGGCCTTCTAACTCATCAAAGGGGCCTGGACTGGAAAGCAAAAATGGAGTGGATGAGTCTCTTTTTATTAAAACTGAGGCTGCCTTAGTCCTAGGTGTGCTGGGACTTCAGTTACATAAGCCATTGGGGAAGGGGAGGGGGGCCAGGAACAGGTGGGATGAGGGCAGGCAGCAGGAGTACCAGTCACAGCACCATCATGCTTCCTGTCATCTGTCTGGGGAGGGGGGGCAAGAGAAAGCCAGGGGGAGCTGGCAGTCCATGGGGCAAGGGAATGGCTTGCAGGATATTGGGGCCCCAGCTGGGCGAGCCAGGACTCTTGATGGGGGTCCTCTCAGCACAGGACGCAAGGCAGCTGCTCATCGACTTCATCAACTGAGTGACCCCAGCAGGCCAGTGGGAGGCAGAGGATCTGCCCTGAGCCCAGGCAGACATCTGATAAGGGTGGGCTGGTTAACTCCCGACCCGGGGGAGTTAGCAGCTGATGCTGGCTGGCTGGCTGGCTGGGAGTTAGGACTAATTCAGCTCGCACAGGGCCAGGCTTATGCTCACAGGGGCTGCAGATCTGGAGGGCTGGCAAAAGCAGGGATTGCCCGCAGCACCCACCCCCACGACCTTTTTTCCTTGGAGCCCCTTTCTCCTACCCTGGATTTCAAGAAACAAAGCAGCAAGGGAGAGAAGCAAACCAGCAAAGGAAGGAAGGGGAGAATGGTGGAAGAACGGCAGGGGCGGTTGTAAGTTCTCAGGACGTCTCAGGACATCTCAGGACTTGTATACTATTGGGTGAGCCCTCTTAAGAAATTACAATTGCAGCATTCAGTATTGAGCTTTGCAAGTGATAACGGCAAGAGAGCGGCCAAGCCTAAGCTTGATCCTCTCGGGAAGTCAGCCTCTTCCCAGTCTGTAGCAATTGTAAAGGTGGGGGCAGAAGTGGGGAGCTAAGATGTCCCATAGAAGTTCAGGCACCCTCCTTCCAGCTCATGTTTCTCTTTCACTCCTCTCTGGTGAACCTGGCTGGGCTGCCCAAGCTGCCTCCCTCCTTTCCTCCCCCCTCTCCCAATTAAAACATCTATTTTGTATTTCCTGCATGCGGCACCCTTAATATTAGGTCTGAAAACAATTTGCAATCAGTTGTACTAATTAATCTAATTGAATTTAATTTCCCTTTCTTGGTGTTAGGGGTGAGCGAACTCCATATGCTGACTTATGTAAAGCAATATGCAAATTTGTATCTTGAGCCCAGAGCCCTGCAAATGTTTTTGATTACAAAAAAGGCTGTGCCGAGGCCCCAGGGAAATGAACCACTGCAGTTTCTGGCCCAACCCCCTTCCATTCCAGCCGCCTGAGCGCAGTATCCCCTCGCTATGCCACCTGTGGCTTGGTCACCCTTGTTCCTGCCCCAGACTACACTGTTGGGTCCCTCCGAGGGGTCCTTAGAAACCCAGATACCATATTTTCTACTTTAACTCTTCACAGTCTAGGTTCCTTCCCTTTATTGTGCTGCTACTTCTTCTCCCTCGGCCTCCCATTAAGCTCAAGGATGGATTCTAACTTTGGCTGGAAAGTCTGATGAGCACCCTGTTGATAAGACCTTGGTTTGGGGAGGTGGTGGGTAGTGCTTTGCCGGCTGCCCCAGATGCCTCCAGCAGAGGGCAGGTGTGGGGCTTGGGTGGGGAAACTGGCCACAGTGCGGAGACACCAGGCATGTGGCCCCCACTACCCTTCAGCTCCCACGGGGAGGGAGTGGTATCACCCATAGATGACAGTAGAGAGAGGGTCATGAGCTATGATTAGCCACAGCCCAGCCCCAGAGTCCCTTGCAGAGCCCTCCCCGCAAGAGCCAGCCCACAGATAGGTGGTGAGGACAAACGGGCACTGAGACTGTGAATCACCGAAGGGTCTGCGTCCCTGATGTTTTGCTCTGTGAAAACCCAATGTCTTCAGTTTTGTTTGCTTCAGAATAACCCAGAGTGGGGAGAGGGGGATTGCACAGGGTAGAGAAGAAACAAGAGAAGCTATGAGTTAAAAATTGTTGAAGCTACGTGATGGCTCGTTGGGGTTTATTATACTTTTCTATTTCCATACGTGTCTGAAATTTTCAGATCTAGTTCTCATGCTGGTTCTAAGAGCTGGCTTTCTGCTTCCACTCAAGTGGGAGCTTACAGTGGGAATTAGCAAAATAAAGGAAGTTTTACTGTCAGCTCCTGCCATGCCAATAGCAGTGCGGACAGAGGCTACATCCTCCTCCCACCTCCCCAGGAAGGGTAAAGGAGCTTCAGTTTGAGTTGCACAAGGGTGTGGGGGCAGCACTGTCCCAGCCACCTGCTGGTCCCATGGCCGCACGGGTCCATTCATTTGGCCAGGGAAGGACAGCGATCCTAGCAGCAGGTTTTAAATGGTATAACAGCAATGAAATGGCCCAGGCTGTGGAGGACAGATTGGAAATGTAGGAAGCTTAGGGGAGAAAGACTCATTTGGGGGATTTGCAAAGTTTTTGCAAGAGAAAAAAGAGAGCAGAGCTGATGGATATGGAGAGGAGGAAGACGGATTAGAAATATTCTCAAGAACAAGCCATAGCCCAGCTGGAAGAGATGAGCAGGCAAGAAGCATCAGAGACTGCTCCCGGATGCCTAAATTGGTGGCAAAATCATCAACTGAGACAAAAAAATCTAGGTTGGGAGAAGGTTAGAAGGTGGAGAGGAAAAACAATTTTTTTTTCTCAGTCAAATTTAATTTTAGGCACAATATGAATCCACATGGAGTTGTCCAAGGAGGTTGGGCATATGAACCTGGAGCCCCAGGATGAAGCGAGAGCAGAAGGGAAAGGTGTGGAAGTCAGGGGCAGATCAGTGACAGACCAGGGCAGGAAGAAGGTGAGGCCTCCCTGGGGGAGGATCCCAGGGAATGCCAGTGTTCCTGGGGCAGGAGGAGGGAACAGAGACAGCAGACCAAGAGAGAAAATCAAAGAACCACTTCAAGTGGAAGAAAGAGAATCAGAGTTCTAATTGAGGAAGCCAGGAGAGGAGAGAATTGCAGAAAAAGAGTGTAAGGATGCCACATCCTACAGAGAAGACTCCCAAAATGAGGAACGCGCAAGAGTTTGCACAAAATCTGTGTGCTGAATTTCCCACAAAGAGGTCACCACTGACCATGGCAAGAGTAAGAGGAACACACATCCCTTGCACTCAAAAGTGACATAATACTTCAAAACTATAATAGCAATTTCCAAGTCTAGGTCTGTTGTGCATGAAATCCATATTCTTTTCTAAATCCAACCTTCCCTCCAGTATATTAAATATATGTGAGACATTATTCAAAGTTATTCAAGAACAAAGAAGAATTTCCCAATTTAGCCTCTGATGGGATGAAGGAGTTTATTAGTAAGAAATCCAGTTGAGAAGGTAGAAAGTAGTAGACAAGGATTGATGAGTTAGGGACAATTTAAAGGGGCCCCAGGGTGCATTCAGCCCATCCATCCTTGGTATAGGACTTCACTGCACCATTGCTGGGTTTGTTTTTTCCTACACATCATTCCACATTTCATTTAATCAAAATTGATTAAGGGTATACTATGTACAGGCATATACTGCATGCTGAAAAATTTTTTAAGAGTATTAAGACAAATCCTAGCCATTAAGGACCCAGTGTCTGGTAGGGAATTAGGAAGCATCTATAGGGATTTTATCACAGAGACGCAGAGGTGTGCAATGGTGTGGCCGAGTAGGTGAGACAGAACTGAGCCCCAGTCCCCTGACCTAGCCGGAGCTCCCCTTCAAGAGGCTCCTCCCTCGCACAGCCTCTCATGCAGAACTTGTATTCACCTGGGCATCTTATGTACTTATTGGAAAGTGTGCCAAGGCTTCAGAGGAGGCCAGGCGTAGACATCAAAATCCATGCCTGCCTACCATGCTACCTTGCTGGGACTAGAGCTTACCAAAGGCCCTTTATTAAAATGTCTCACTCTTCTCTGCCCTTCTCCAGACTCTGTTGGTTCCCTTACCTCTTCCGGGCAGAAAGCAAAACCTCCCTCTAAGACTGCTCTGCCCTGTGTGGGGCAAGGGGCTTTTCAGCCAGATCTGTGGGGCCACAGAGGGGGCCTCTGCTGCCAGGCATCTGAGAATCTGGATGCTCACTCTGTCTACTCTGAAGCTTTCCTTGGTTGCTGGTTTCCCCGGATGACTGTGGTCGTCGGTCTCCTCCGTACACAACAGAGATCAGATGATGGAGAAGAGCCATGTCTTTGTGCGCACATGGTGACATACTGAGAAAAGTGCCCAGGGTGGGAGAGGGGCGTTGAAATTCTTGGCAGGAAAAGAAAAGCTGAGGCATCTCCAACTCCCTCTACCCTTTGAGCCACATCTCAGTATTGAAGGAAGAGGGTAAGGGGTTTGGGGGGCAGTGCTGCGGCTGAGATGGGGAAGGTGAGGTGCGTACCTCAGGTGCAACATTTAAGGGAGGGTGCCAAGAACTCAGTAATTAAGATAAACCATATTTTAATTAATATTAGAGGGATATCACATGCAAAACTTCATGATGAGCAAAAAATGAACATTGTCAATAAAGATGGGATCAGTAGGATCAATCAGATAGTGAGAGTTGCCCCAAACTAGATGGGAAGAGGTAAGGGTGTTCACAGGACATGCACATCTTTCTAACCATAAAACCCAGTTGAGTTTCCTTCTCCCAATTAACCCCCCAGCCTGTTCCCCAAAGCAGCAAGACAGCCCTTTACCATGCAGCTCTGCCTCTGCCCTTGCCCAGCACGCTCTAGCCACAGCAACCTCTTTCTGTTCCCAGGACATGTGATCTCTTCCCCACCCCAGGACCTCTGCACTCACCAATTCTTGTATCTAGAGCTCCTACCAGCTTTTTTTGAAAGAGACTTACTATCATCCCTCAATTGTCAGTCCAAATGCCCTCTCCTCAAGCTCTTCCCCACCCACTGGATTTAAAGTAAGCCTCCCCCACATAGGAACCACCTACCCTCTTCTTCTAATTCACATTTCACAATCTATAATTATCTTGTTTTTTGTTCACTATCTCTGTGGCTAGACTGAAGGCTCCATGAAAGCAGGAACCTTGCCTGTCATCTCTGTGGTACTGCAGACCCGAACACAATGCCTGACACACGGTAGGTGCTCACCAAGTATTTGTGACTCGAATGGTCAAGTGGGGAAATTCCAGTTCGGGCACTGCCTCCACTGCTGAGGCTCCCAGGATATGTGTCCTCACCATCGCCATCACAGAAGTCACTGCCTCATTCTCTGTGTCCTCAGAGCACTTGTGGACGTTTTTATTATGGCGCTCCAGCTGGCCGCACACCCAGCAGCTTGACTAGTAAACACTGGTCCCTTGGAGGCCAGGCAAGAGATTTACTCACCCCACATGCTTGAGCCTAGCACAGTGCCTGACAAAAATTGCTCGAGTAAACGTGAGGAAATGAATCTATGTCAAACCAGGGCAGCTAGGTTCACAATAGACGTGTTTAGGAAAAAGTTAGATATAATTAACATTTTGTAAATCGAATAATATTTTAATGGCAGTAGGGGAGCTCACTGCTTAAGGGAACCCTATGGAGAGTCTGACTATAGAGAGAGAATCACCCCCTTAGTTATCCTTTCATTTTTAATTTTGGATTTCTGGAAGCTGGATCAGGTTTGTCCTATATGCCTGTGCACATTCTTCGAAGCTTTCAGATGTCAGGTGTCCTCAGCCCTGCTCAGTTGATTGTTAGACCCTGAAGAACTTGGTCATTAACCCATTTGTGTATTTTTGGGGATTCGTAAGATGATCTCAGCTCCCTGTATTTTTTTTTTCTTGCCTGTGAAAACACAGGCATGCTACCTTGCTGGGACTAGAGGTTACCAAAGGCCCTTTATTAAAATGTCTCACTCTTCTCTGCCCTTCTCCAGACTCTGTTGGTTCCCTTATCTCTTCCAAGCAGAAAGCAAAACCTCCCTCTAAGATTGCTATGCCCTGTGTGGGGCAAGGGGCTTTTCAGCCAGATCTGTGGGGCCACAGAGGGGGCCTCTCTGGTCCCTGGAGAGGCCTGGTTTGATCTTCAGTCAACAGAAATAGCCAGCATCTTGGAACAAACCAAATGCCTATTTCTGAACTGACTGGCCCAGTGCCTGGAGAACTGCCTGTGTCAGGCTGCTGTGCTCACCGTGCCCGTGGTTTGCTGTGTTCTTTCTGTTGTTCTTGGCCACCTCTGACCCTCTCCTCTTCATTTCATGGCTCTGACTTTCCCATTGTGTCCCCACTAACTTATATGTTAAAATTCTAACCTCTAAATGACTGTATTTGGAGGTAGGGCCTATAGGAGGTAATGAAGATTAAATGAGATCATAAAGGTGAGGCCTTAATCTGATCAGAGTGTAACCTTATAAGAAGAGAAAGAAACCCCAGAGTTCTCTCTTACTCTCTCGCTCTCTCTGTGCACACAGAGAAGAAAAGCCATGTGAGGACATAGTGAAAATGTAGCCCTCTGTAAGTCAGGAAGACAAGACTTGCCAGAAACCAACACCGATGGCACCTTGATCTTGGACTTCCAGTCTCCAGAACTGTGAGAAACTAATTTTCTATTGTTTAAGCCACTGTCTATAGTGTTCTTTTATGACAGCTCAAGCAGTTGGAGACACCATCCCACACTGTCCCCAGTACCTTAGAGGTCAGACAGCTGGGAGAGGTAGAGATGAGAGCTGGCTCTAAATCTCCTACCTAAGTGGATTTCTTTCCCAGTGCCCACGTACCACACCCACCCAAGGCAGCACTCAGCTCAGCAGGTGCAGAGGAACATGGTAGCCTTGTGGCTGAGATTGTCCAGAGTCCCCAGGTTCAGTTCTGTGTGGCTCATTGGAAGATACTTGCAAAGCAGGTTGGATTCAGACTCAGATATTAGGATTTATGGAGTGCCTCTTATAAACCAGGTACACTGTCAGGAATATCCATGTGTGTGAAAACGCTTGGCATCGTGGATAAGATAGGCCAGAAATTGAACCCAAGGCTCACCTTACTAGCTGTGTTCAAGTCACCTATATTTGCTTGCTATTCCCACAATAATTCTTCATGGTAGACCATCTGAAATGTAATGGGTTAGAACAGTAATTATTTGACACTGTTCCAGTGAGCAAGTGCAAACCCCAGTGGTTAGAGATTTCTGGTCCCAATTTCCCCATCCCCTTTGCTCTCTCCTGTACCTGTGCCCAGCTGCTACCTCCACCCACATGCACATCTTTCCCATGGTATAATCTGCAGCACCCATAGCCAAGAAGCTTCACCTCTGTTGTCCATTTTTGGACAGGTCAGAACTCGAGAAAGAACTCAGTTTCCATTGAGCTCTTCCTGAGCACCACACCTTGAGCTTGCTGGTATTTGCACCTGCCTCCTTCTATCCACAACACAATACTCTTTCATTATGATTGTTTGCAAGGTGGAGAAATTGATTCTTGGAAAGTGACTGTGATGTGATGTGACACAGATGTGACTGTGAGGACCATGACTAACGTCCAGGTCTCTTGACTCCATGCTCAGTGATGTTTGTTCTACAGACACTGTAGTGAGTAAAGTATGTTTGCCTTAAAATCATGTGTAGAATATTACAGTGGGAAAAAATAGCCTAAATGAAATGGCCTGGGGACAGGAAAAGTTGTGTCATGTGTAGCCAGCAGCGAGGGCACTATTAATTCTAAATGCAGAGGATTATATAGCAGTGTGTTGGTAGATACCACCATGAAGTGATTTCTAATTTCGTATTTGTATTTGTTCTTGATCCATTTGTAAATGTTTTCTTAAGCTATCCTTTATGATCTCTTTGAGAAATGTGAAATAGGAGCCATTTTACCAGCCAGTTCAACTAGGTCATGAACAGAGCAGATGCAGAAATGAGCTCAGGAGGAAGAGTTTATAAATTAATAAGAAAAGCTAAACATCTCAATAGCAAAAGGGTGGAAGATGTAAAACAGGCAATTTGTGCCACTGGTATTTGTTTTTGGTAATGGTAGAGTATCTCATCTTAAGACTAACCACTCTCCAGGTAGATTTATAAACTCCAGACAAACAAAAAGCCACTGCCCCTCCCCCACTCATGTTCTGTCTCTGTCTCTGTCTCTCTCCCTGTCACTTTCCCTATCTCTCAAAATAAATACATAAACTTAAAAAAAGAAAATATTTCATACTAAATAGTAATGAAAATGCAACATATCAAAACTTGTAATGCATCTAAAGCAGCACTAGAGGGAAATTACCACTGTAGTGTCTTTATTAGAGAAGAAAAAAGGTTTAGGGGCGCCTGGGTGGCTCAGTTTGGTTAAGAATCCTACTTTTGATTTCAGCTCAGGTCATGATCTCACAGTTTATGAGATCAAGCCCTGCATCAGGCTCTGTGCCTGCTTGGAATTCTCTCTCTCCCTCTCTCTCTCTCTGCCCTTCCCCCACTCTCTCTCAAATAAGTAGGCATTAAAGAAAAGAAGAAAGGTTTAAAATTAATGATCTAAGTTTCTACCATAAGAAAAATGAGCAAATTAAACCCTAGGCACATAGAAGAAAGAAACTAATAAATATTTGAGCAGAAAGAAATGAAGTATAAAACAATGAAGAAAACTAACAAAACCAAAAGTTGGCTCTTTGTAAAGATGAATAAAATTGATAAAACCCCTAGCAATACTGATCAAGAAAAAAAGAGAGAAAACACAAATTACTATATCAGGAAAACACAAATAATCTATACTGGGGATCTGTTATCATTTCAGATCACACAAACTTTAAAATAGTGATAAGCACATATTATAAACAAGTTTATGCTGATAAATTTGATAATTTAGATGAAATGGAAAAATTCCTTGAAAAACAAAATTTACCAAAATTGACACAACAAAATAGAAAATCTAAATAGCCCTATCTGTTAAAGACCTTGGATTTATCTCCAGCTTTCCCACAAAAAGCCTCTAAGTCCAGATGTTTCCATTGTTGAAGTTTATCAAGATTAAGGAATATGAAATGTCAATCTTTTGCAATTGCTTTCAGAAAGTAAAGGATGAGGAAACATGCCCCACTACATTGTATGAGGTCACCATAAGCCTCCTACAAAAATCTGGCAAAGCCTTTACAGAAAAGAGAATTACAGATGAATATCCCTCATGAACATGGATATTAAAATCATAAGCAAACCATAGCAAGTCAAATCCAGAAAAAAGATAATCCATCGTGACTGAGTACATTTTGTCCCAAGAATGTAAGGTTGTTTCAACCTTTGAAAAGCAATGTATTTATTTCACCACTTAAACAGAATAAAAGAGAAAAATAATCTGATCATCTCAATAGATACAGAAAAAGAATTTAACAAGCTTCAACACCCATTCTTGATTAAAATACTCAGCAAGTGAGGAAAAGGAAATTCTTCCACTGAATAAAAAACATACACAATTTTTTTATGGTTTACCTTATAGTTAATGGTAGACATTGGATACTCACTAAGCAAAGAGTCTACTGTTTCTACAGGGAGATTTCCAGTAGAACCCTAGTGGGCCATGGGGCAGTCATCGATTGATTATTTAGGATTTCAGGAGGAAATGTTCTAAAATCATGTTCTCAAGCTGAAGTGTTTGCCTCTTCTTCAAACTGAAGAGAGAGATACAGTATAGAAATGAGTTTGGACAGAAACATTTTTTGAGCAACTACTATGGACAATGAGATCACTTAACCAAAACTTAAAATGCTCATGCCCTCAATCTAGAACATCCACTTCTAGGTTTCTAGCCCACAGAAACAGTAACATGTACAAGGATGATTACTGCAGCAGTATCTGCAATGGGGGGAAAACTGGAGAAAAATCATATTCTAGCAATAGAATTTTCCATCATGCTATATACAATACTATATAGCCATTCAAAAGAATGAATTTGATCTGAATGTGACATGAAAAAATGTCCATAATATAGTTCTTTAAAAAAAAAGTTGATATATGATACTTATAGTACAAGTCCGCTTTTATTAAATAAAGCTCTTTATAATTTATATTTAAAATAAAAGCCTGGGGGCGCCTGGGTGGCACAGTCGGTTAAGCGTCCGACTTCAGCCAGGTCACGATCTCGCGGTCCGTGAGTTCGAGCCCCGCGTCGGGCTCTGGGCTGATGGCTCAGAGCCTGGAGCCTGTTTCCGATTCTGTGTCTCCCTCTCTCTGCCCCTCCCCCGTTCATGCTCTGTCTCTCTCTGTCCCAAAAATAAAAATAAACGTTGAAAAAAAAATTTTTAAATAAAAGCCTGAAAGGATACATACAAAAATTCTGATTGTACTTAGCTTTGGGTGGTGGTATTATAGGTGATTTTAATTTTCTTTAGGCTCTTATTTTCAAATTTTTCTGCAAGAAACATTTTTTAAAATGTGAGCCACCAGTTGTGCAAAATGAGTGCAATTATTCCTCTTACTGGGAGGGGGGAGTGGTTCCATTAGAAGCCCAGCTGTGTGACTTTGAGCAAGATACTTAATTTTTCTGAGGCTTTCACCTCATCTCCGATGAAAATTATGATAATAATACATTCTGCAAAGAGTAATTGTTAGCATGTGTAAGTCCCTCTGGGCTGATATACATATTCCTGTGTGGGTCCCAGAAAGTCTTGTGTGTCCATCAGTGGAGCTAGCAGAACTTGGAACCTCGCACACACCACATCCCTTGCAGGCACATCTACTAATGATGCTTGAACACCTGCCAGGAACAGAGTCTTGTGCTGGGTGTTTTCTATGTATCATTTCTAATCCTCCACAAAGCCCTAACAGACAGACATAACTCAACTTGTATTTTATTTAGTACATATTTATTGATCCTCTGTTATGTGCCAGCCACTTTTCTAGGTTCTAGGGATATACCACTGAATAAAAATGACAAAAATCCCTGCCCTTCAGGAGTCAAACATTCTCATGAGGAGAGACAGGCAACAAAAATAACAAATACCTATAGGATAAGTAAGTAGTTAATGTAAGAATCCAGTATGGTCGAAGGTGGTATATGTTAGAGGGGAAAAAAAAAAACCAGCGAGATAAAGCAAATTGGAAAGATCAGAGGGAGTTGAGCTTACAATTTTCAAAAGGATGATTTGGGTAGGTTTCCTTAAGAAGGGTTATTGCAGCATTATTTATAATAGCCAAGATAAAGAAGCAACCCAAGTGTCCACTGATAGATCAGTGGATAAAGAAGATATAGTATATATACACAAGGGAATATTACTCAGCCACAAAAAAGAATGGAACCTTGCCATTCACAACAACATAGATGGATCTAGAGGATATAATGCTAAGTGAAATGAGTCAGTCAGAGAAAGACAAATACCATGTGATTTCACTCATATGTGGAACATAAGAAACAAAATAAGTGAACAAAGGAAGAGAAAAAGAGACAAACTAAAAACAAACTTAAATACAGAGAACAAAAGGGTGATTGTTGGAGGGGAGGTAGGTGGGGGTGGGTAAATAGATAAAGGGGATTAAGCGTAGACTTACCTTGAACATTGAGAAATGCACAGAATTGTTGAATCATTATATTGTCCATGTGAAACAATTTAACACTGTGTGTTAATAATACTTGAATAAAAATAAATTAAAAAAAAACACTTGAGGGAGATGAGGGAGTAAATCAGGCAAATATCTGGGCAAAGAGTGTTTCAAGCAGAGGGAGCAGTCAGTGCAAAGGGACTGAGCTGCAGTCCTGAGGGGCCAGGAAGGCTGAGGAAAACAAGCAGAGTAGAGATGAGATCAGAGAAGGAACAAGGATCTGGTCTTGGGAGGCCATTTAGGCCATCATAAAGACAGACTTTCTCTGAGAAATGGAAGCCATTATGTGAAATAAATAAATTAAAGAAAGAAAGAAAGAGAAAGAAAGAGAGAAAGAAAGAAATGGAAATCATTGAAGGGGGTGAAGTATAGGAGTATCATAATTTTAAGCTTTGATAAAAGGTAACAGGAAAAGCAGGAGGTCAGGAGGATATTACAATAATTCAGGTTTGGACAGAGTCATATTCCCATTTTAAAATCAGGAAATTAAAACTCAGCAGGCTCACGTCTGGCTCACAATCATGTCTAATAAATGGCTGCACTGGGATTTGAATCCAGAACCATCTGATTCCAAATCCAGTGCTCTTTTGACCAGAAGGGAAAACTGGGCTCAGTGTTACAGTGAGAGTTCCTTTACTTCCAGTGTCCTCACAGCTGTGGAGCTTTCAAACTTCCCCCCACCACCCGGCCCCATTTCATGGCCCTCTCCCACCCCATACTCTCTCCTTCCAACTCTCCTGCTGCCATGCCTCCTTTCCCCTTTCCGTGAAAATGGAGCTAATGTGGGCACTTCAACAGTGCTGAAAACGCCATTTGACATCCTAATGTTGGTTTCAAGTGTTTCCCAAGCACTTAAAATAGCCCAGGGTAGCAAGTAACAACCATAGTTTAGGCTAGAGAAACTGAGGCATTGATAAATCAAGTACCCCAAAGTCACACAGCAGGTTGGAGATGGAGACTCCTATCTCCCTCTTCCTTGTCCATTTAGCATCTCCTGCCTCCTGGTCTAGACACTGGGTGGTAAACTGAGGTTGTGCTTTGTCCCCAGTGGCTCAGTTCCCAAAAGGGTGCCTGTGCCCCTTGGCAAGGGTGAACACCACAGCAATCCAACAAAACTATGGTGAATAATTGTTATTTCTTTGCAAAACATCCATCAGGAGATAAGCCCTGGAATTTATCTAGCAGCAAGTGATCGTTATCTGGTGGCAGTGTTCTTCCCACTGACAGTATCTTCTAAATAAGGGTCAGCCATCCAGCGGTCTGTCTGCTGTTGATTTCTTCCTATGAAATAAACCATATTCCAACCACGGCAGCGGGGGCACAAGGGCAGGGGAGCGGGAAGAGAGAAGGCGCTCAGGGAAGGTGGTCCTTCCACAGTTGAGCCAAAGAAACTGGCCTGAGCTTTGGTTCAGAGAAATATTTGTTGAACACAGGTTTGGGAGAAGATGGAAATCGATACTAAGGAGAATTCCTATTTCCATTTCGGCAAACCATCATAGATAACATGTAACAGAGCATCCAGTAAGTCACCTGGATGATGAAGTTCTGGGTGTGAAGAAGGTGAAAAGAAAAGGCTCTTGTGGCTTTTGATCTCTGTTGCTTTTCTTCCTGTCATCAAACCAGGATCTAGAATGGGTTTGAGTCACAGAGCTTTGATGGACTTGGTATCAGAAGATTTAGGTTCAAGTCCAGACACCACCAGGACCTTGAATTAGGTCCTGGATCCTGGACCTAAACTTCTGAGCCTTGATTTGCTCATCCATCTAATGAGAATGGGAATGATCCCTTGCTCACAGGGCTGTTGTGGGAATTGGAAGAGAGAATAATACATCAGAAATGCTGTGTTGACTATAGGATGCTCCACATGTAAGGTACATTCGTCTTGTCCATGTCTAGGGAATTTGTTGATGTTGTTGAAGCGGTTTGCCCTTGTAATGTCACCCTGAGTCCTCCTGATTTAGAGACTAGCCTTCTTTCTCTTGTTCTACCTCTTATGATCTTGACTGAAAACTACAGTCCAAACAATGTGTTCATCAGCTACTATAGAGCCCTATCTAGCCAGGGTGTACTAGGCTACAAGGAGTTGGGAGAAATTTATGATTTAGTCTGTGTGCCTTCATGGGATTTATAAGGTTCTATTGGACAAATTGAGCCCAATAAGAAGCCAAGGTACAATTATGAATATCTCTGTAGTTGGATCATATTTATTGAGGGCCTGACATGTATTAACTTTGCCAGGTGCTTCCACATCATCATATTATTTAACACTCCATTCTGAGTACAGAGTGTTCTCATTTTACAGATACGAAAATGGAAATTTGGAGGAGCCAAGTGATCCACCCAAGAACAACGCAATGGCAAGATAGTGATGAAGGCCATATCTGTTTATTCCCAAGCTCAGAATTCTCTCCCCCACCTCAACTAGGGTAAAATCTGGTGTTCTGACTCATTTCTAAGGAGAAATGAAAATCTCTGGCTCACATTCCAGGCAGTTGAGGCTCTGGGAAGCTCCTGCTTATGGATTCTGCCCCATCTCTGGAGGCCTTGCTACCATATTGTGGTAGGACAAGTATTTTCCTCTTGAGGGATTTGGATATTAAAACCCCAAAGATAAGTACAAATCAAAACCGCGATGAGATACCACTTCACACCCATTAGCACAGTTATTTTTTTTTAAGTGTAAAATAACAAGTACAGGTGAGAATGTGAAAAGAAATTAGAACTCTTGTTCATTGCTGGTTAGAATACGAAATGGTGCAGCCACTGTGGAAAACAGTCTAGCAGTTTCTCAAGAAGTTAAACATAGAATTACAACATGATTCAGCAACTCCACTTCTGGATATAACCCAAAGCATTAAAAGGGGACTGAGACACACATTTATATACCCATGTTTACAGTAGTATTATTCATAATAGCCAAAAGAAGCAACCCAAGTATCCATCAGTGGATGAATGGATAAACAAAATGTGTATATACTTACAATGGGATATTATTCAGCCTCAAAAAGGAAGGAAATTTGGACACGTGCCATATGTAGATGAACCTTGAGAACATTATGCTAAGTGAAAGCAGCCAGACACAAAAGAATAAATACTGTATGATTCCACTGACTTGAAGTACCTAGAGTCAGTCATCAAATTCATAGAGACAGAAAGTAGAACGGAGGTTCCCCAGAATGAGGGGAGGGGGATATGGGGGTTATTGTTTAACAAGAAGTGAGTTTCTGTTTGGGATGGTGTGAAAGTTCTGGAAATGGATAGTGGTGATGGTTACAGAACATTGTGAATATACTTGCCATTGAACTATACACTTAAATTAGGTAAAATGGTAAATATTATGTTATATATATTTACTACAATTAAAAAAAAGCCCTCAGGGAGAAATTCTTCAGTTGAAGAAGAGGTATGTTGTTCACTAGCGAGTCCTGGATGATTATAATGTTTGTTTGGAAGTCATTAACTGTTCATCAAGGAAGGGGCAGCCAAAGATACTCAAGTGGTGACAAGAGAAGAGAAACAGCTCTGCAATATCACCAGAAGTCAATAGGAAACAAGAATCTGTGAGACTTTCTTCAGAGCCCACCTAGTGTCCAACACAAACAACCTGCATCAGTATTTAAAGGACCTACGAAATAGCCCAGTGGAATTTGACCACAGGTCCCTTTAAGTCATTCAAAGATGAACATTTATGCCACATGTTTCTTGGGCTTTTAAAAGGCAATGTTCTGTGCTGATGGTCCCCCCGGCTATATAGATAATTGTAAAACAAACTCCATATTCCACTGACACCCTTTCTAATTACATCTCACCTTCATTAGGCTATTAAAGTGATAGATGGTGGCAATTACATTGAATCCCACTGAAAACTCTCTATCTGTGACACGCAGTGACGAGAACATGAGTTATTTACCCAGAAGCCAGGAAGAACTTGGCTGCCTTGGCCATTCTGGGGAAAGAGAAACCCCATGCGACCATCAACAGCATATGGATTCCAGGAACAATGTCAGGAGGCTGGGTGGCAGAGTACATAGTTGGTATTCACTTTTCTACAGACCTCACCAGATGCTTAGATGGAAAATAGAAACTATTATCAGGTGTTATAGAGTGACTTAAAATAATTTGAGTATACTCAGAAGCGAGCCTGCAAAATACTAAATTACTCCCAGCCAATCTGTATAAGGAATAGTTGAAGCGACCAAAAAAGTGAAACCTGGAGTAAGAAGACACAAGAACAGAGGGTGGCTATCTCTAGACATTCCAACATGAACTAGACTTGTTACATCCACATGGCCCAATTAGTGCAGATAACAGAACATCCTACCCTAATAGGTTTAAATAACTAGAACATATACTAGTTGGCATAACTTGGAGGACGAGAGGTAGATGCGCTTTGGGTCTGATTGATTTGTGGGCTCAGTGATATAATCTAGGTCTCAGATTCTTTTCATTTCTCCACTCTGCTATCCACTGTGTCAGCCTTATCCTTCATTGGTTGCTCTAGCATGCCTGTGATGGCCATTAGTAGCAATAAGGGCTACCTGCTCTCTTGTTCACTTCCAGTAAGAAAGCAAGAACTGGCCTCCTATAACTCTAAGAAAAATGAGGAAAGCTCATAGAAGCTCGCAGCTAACATCCCTGATCACATCTCACTGGCTGGAATTGGGTCACACATTCATTTCTAAATTAATCGTTGTAGTATGGAAAGACGGGATTATTTTGAGTGGTTAGATGATTGTGTCCTAACATGGAGCTGCTGAAGGGAAAAACAAGGACCAATGGTTTTAAGCAGTTGTCTCAGAAGAAAAGTTTCTAGTACTGGGGAGGGGGAGGGGGCAGATACAGCTGCCCATTTCAGTACCAATGACGAACATAGTTCATTAGTCTATCATCTACCACTGAGCCTGGACAGCCCCAGCATCTGCCTTAACTTGGTCGTCCAGGCAGTCACAGTAAATTAGGGACAGATCTCAAAAACTGTTCTATTGGCTAGGCCAGCCCAAAGATGGCATTGGCAGGCATAGGAGATAGTGAGCTCTTCATCCCTGGTGGTGTTTAAGCACAGGCTATGTGACCTGTGTGCAAAGATGTTATCATAGGGATTTGATCACAGATAAAGTTTGGGGCCCGACTGTCCCTGAGATTCGGTGGCTACAGATGGCCAGGAAAGGAAGCTGGGACATTAGAGCAGGCTTCAGATTAGCAACAGAGGAAGGATTTGAGTGCCTTGTCCTAGTTTTTGTATTTTTCTCCATGGTCCTGAAGCTTCGGATTCCTTACATGGGATATTACCCCAGGCATTGGCAGTTTTTCTCTAGAGCATCCTTCTTGGTCATAAAATATGAATATCTTTGCCTGGGGCTTAATCAGTGTGTGCAACTGATTCACACACCTGAGAGGTTGGTTGCCTTGTTTCCAGATCACACAGCTAAGTTGTTGGTAGGGCTGAGATGGGACCTTGGGTCTCCCCTCCTCTAGCCCAGAACACTCCTCTGGAGGCACCAGCTGTGGGGCTGAGGGGTCCTCATTTGGTCATACACGACAAAAGCAGACCCACCCAGATGTGGGCAGGAAGGACCACATGGGGCTCAGCACTTGGAGTGTGGTCTTCATGGCCCATGCTGGCTCCTGCAGGAGGCTGAGTACCAGCAGCCATGAGTGTGGTTGGTCTTCTATTTTGTCTGGGCTTCACGTCCTCCATTCACCTCCTCACCTATATGTCTTGTAAATAGCAGGTGCTGGTATGGCTAAGAGGCTGTACGGCCAAGATGTGTTGTGGAGGCAATCCCTCCAGCTTCTCCTTCCAGAGCGGATATGCCAGGGGCATCTGAGTAGGGTGGGAGCCCCTTTGGCTGCTTCTTTCCACTGGTTCCTGCAAGATTAAAATGGCTTAGAGAAGAGACAGAGCAGGGTGTAGAAGTTCTGTGTCTGCACAAAATGTACCTTAATCTCTCTTTTTCCAGACACAGAGCTTCTATATCCCTGCTCTGTCTCTTCTCTAAGCCATTTTCGTCTTGCAAAAAATGTGCCAAAGACCAGCAAAATGTGAAAGGAAAACCTGAAAGGAGTTCTCTGGAAGGAGCTCTTTGTCCCCAGTGGCTTCTCTCAGCACAGTTAGCATACTGAGCCCCTCCTGAATTTGGTAAAGCCCAGTGGAAGGCACTCAGTGCACATTATCTGGGAGTTTCTTGCCGCCAGGGCTGTGACACACTGGTGTGTTTCAATCAGCTCTGAGGGATGCTGCCAGAAATTCAGTAGAGCCTGTCTTCAGGTTCATAGTCTGTAGCACAGTACCCAAACTTAGTAGGCATTAGAAAATAATGAGCTGACAGACTGAACGAATGATTAGACCCATTTTATAGATGAGAAAACCAAGGCATGTGAGTTGATAGGCCAAGGCAACATAGGAGTTTGGACAGAGCTGGGACTGGAATTAGGCCTTCTGCCTCCTGGTCTGGTTGGGGGCAAGACTAGACAATCTCTAACATCCCTCTGTGCTCTCTAATATTTGGGGACTCCACAAATCCTTCTCTAGACCAGTGCTGTGCAGTAGAACTCTTTCTGCAGTGATAGGAACGCTGTATAGCTGAGCGGATTGGGTAGCCACGTGGGGCTATGGACACTTGGAATGTGGCTGGTGTCACTGAGGAGCTGTCTAGTGACTACCACGTGGGAGGGCACAGCTCTAGCGTTTTCCCTTCCCCAAGGCCCAGTACCACAATCTCTGCCAGACATTGATGCAGTGCAAGTTTGCAGTTGGCAGTGGCACTCAGAGAAACTTCCCCACATCCCTTGGCAAAACACAGCAGCCCCTCCCCGCCAGATGCACCAAGTCATTCTTCAGTAGCTAGGCTTCTATCTACAGAAGGGAGATGAAAACAAAATTGGGAGAGTTGAAGCAGAAAGGCTATTGATTTTTAATCCTTTTTATCATCCAAGAATTTCAAGGTGTATTCTTCATGTCATTCCATTCTTCACCCGGGAGCGGGGAGAAGCTGACCCGGAAGGCCTGGACAACACCAGTCATGTGAATTAAACACACTTTAAAGGAAACCTCTCTGGGCAACATCACTTTTCCTCAGGGAAATGTTCGGATCTTTAGTACTATTTTCTGTTGGGTTCTTTCCAGGAGAGGATTTTTTTTTTTCAAGATAGATTAAACCATGAATCCATTAACCACTGATTTAATTTCTGGGCCCTCATTCTTCTAAATTGTTATCTTGTCACATAATAGAACCATGGCACATGTGAGCTGGAGGATAGTTTAGACAATCTCCAGTCTGTAAAATTAATGGGGATGAAACAGTTACTGCTTATCCAAGCTTGTGCAACTGTTGGACCATGTTCTCTACACCATAATTGTAGTCGTCCCCATGACTCTCTGGGGTATGTAAAATTCTCCCCCATTTTACAGGTAGGTAAATAGCTGACCTAGAATTTAGATCAAGGTCTGGCTGGCTCTGAAACTGGGACTCTTCCTCTGTGCTCTGAGCTTTCCAATCATTCTATGGATAAGGATACAGAAACCCAGAGAGCTGTAATCACAGAGCAGTCAGGGCCTAACCTCATATCTTTTTGCTCTATTCAGTTCTAGCCTTCGACTTCAGATGTATAACCCCACACTCAACTTGCATATATCACATTTCTCTTTAGCAAACCCCTTTTACCAAAAAAAAAAAAAAAATGTCGAAATGCATTCATTTGCCATTCAAGCCCCTCCACAGTTTGGTACCAACCTCCCCTGCCCCAGCCCCCAGCCCCACTCAGTCAAGGGAGGTGCCTCAGCAAGCCTGGTGTTTACATTCCTTCAACACTTTCAGAATTGAGCTTTTTTTCTTGCCACAATGAAATATATATATATATATATATATGTGTGTGTGTGTGTGTGTGTGTGTGTGTGTATATATATATATATATATATATATATATATATACGCATTACATACCTGTATACTGACAAAGATGTTTTGGCATTAAACCCAAAACCCAAAGATGTTTATTACAGCAATATGAATTACAGTAAAAAGTGCAAAATAAAAACAATGTACCTGGTCAACTACAACAGAAATGTTAAGAATAGAGTAATTCTATTCTGTAGATTAATATGAAGCCACTAAAATGGAAGTAGGAGCCCATGACGAGGGAGCATTTGCCTCCCCACAATGGAAACCGCTGAAGGAGAATAGATCATATCTCCCTGAGGTCTCCTGGGCATATATGACATTGAGCAAAACCAGAAATGGCTGAATAACAACAAGAGAGATAATGTGGGTTAATCAAGCTTCGCATTAATTTAGAAGTTCAAGTTTCCAGCCCTTGCCAGCTCCTCCTTGAAGCAGTCCCTGGGGTTAGCTGGGAGAATAAAATTCACAGTGGACTTGGAGTCAGAAACCATTAGCTGAAGGCCCAGCAGGGTCACTGAGACTTTAGTGTGACCATCTGTAAAACGGGGAGGATTCTATCCACTGCAGGCAACTATATTGAGCACAAACTGGCAGCGGGTGACACTCCCACTAGTATTTCCCCCTGCTGGTCTTTGGTGAAGAAGACCATTCCGTGCTTCCTCCAAGCACAGGGAGGGTGAGGGCAGCTTCACCGTGGCAACCCAGCAGAAGATGGGGCCAACTACCACTCCCTTTGGACTTGCTGGCCCATCAGGCTCTTCTAGAACTTGAATCAAATTGATTTGCGGCAGTCTGTCCACAGGGTGGTAGAAGTGGAGAGGCAGGAAACTGTCATGGCTCCCCTTAGATCCCTGCAGCATTTGTGGATTCTGTTGGACCAGAATATTAGAACAGAGCCTAAGAGCAATGATGGCAATAGCCACACATACCCCGGGGGCTTTGGCAACCATTCATAGGACTGTTCCCAGACCCTGGTCAATGCACAAGGCAATTATTAACTCCATGGAAGATTACTATCACCAAATGCTCTCACGAGTTGTTGGGTTCAACAGGATGTGTTAGTAGAAAATGTTGGGGAATGATTTCATCTCTGTACTGTTGTGCTTAAACACTTAGCCTGGAACCTTCTCCCCCCCGGCCAAGTAGGTTTGGTGCTGGACCCTTATCTGATTTGCCTTTTCAGCCCCTAATTCAGAATCATGTGAGATAGCTAAGAACAGTGGCTTTTAAATTTTTTAAGCAGCAGAACATTTTTTTCCTCAAATGACATCTCATCTGAAACTTACGTGTTTATTGTATAATTTCTAATTAATAATATTTATTTTGACAGTCAACCAGTGACAATAACGAGGTTGTTTTGATTAACAAATAAGATTAGATCATGAACCAGGTTATGACAGTTGCATTTTTTATATTAGTTTCAGCATCTGATTTATATCTGTGGTTTATTTTGCTTGTATCATATTAATATGCATAATAACTAACACTTCAGCACTGCTGAGTGCTTCAAACATTTTAACTCACTTAAGCCTCAGAACTCTAATAGATAATATTCTCATGCTTGTATGAGGAAGTGGAAGCCCAAAGACCTGGAGAAAGTAGCCCCAAATCACACAGCTGGGGTGTGGCCAGAGCTGGGCCAGGTGTGGCCAGGTTGACTTGCTCCATTGTCCATAATTGGATTAACTATTTTCTTGTGGCTCCCAATTAAAAGCCTAATAGAGTTGACCCTTGAACAATAGGGAGGGGGTTTAGGGCACGGCACACTCAAAAATCCACATATAACTTTTGACTCTCCAAGAAGTTAATTGCTAATAGCCTACTGTTGACTGGAAGCCTTACCAATGTCAGCTATCGATTGACACATATTTTGTATGTTATATGTATTATATTCTGGATTCTTACAATAAACTAAGCTAGAGAAAAGAAAATATTAAGAAAGTCTGAAGGGGGGCGCCTGGGTGGCTCGGTCGGTTGGGCGTCCGACTTCAGCTCAGGCCGTGATCTCACAGCTCATGAGTTCGAGCCCCGCGTCGGGCTCTGTGCTGGCAGCTCTGGCTGTCCTCTGCTCATGCTCTGTCTCTCTGTGTCTCAAAACTAAATAAACATTAAAAAAAATTTTAAGAAAGTCTGAAGGAAAATACTTTTATAGTACTGTCTTATATTGAAAAAAAAAATCCAGTTATAAGAGGACTCGTGCAGCCCAAACCCATGTTGTTCAAGGGTCAGCTGTACATCTAAATATGTAGTTGCAAATGATAACTTTTAACTGCCTGCCCTTCAAACTCAGGCTATTCTTTCATTAAACTGGGAGGGCAGAAGGGGTTCTATTTGTGCCCTAAACAAATAATAAATCAATAACCTAGCCCCAGAAGCACCCCCATTAGGATGCAGGAAACAATTTGAAAATTCCTGACCTAGAGCACCAGGGACATATTGAAGGGACAGTCAGTCTGTCAAAACACACATGCAGGGAACCCTCAGGGGGTAGTAGAGACAAAAGGCGTTCGCTGGCATTTCACCAAATGGAAATCTCTAGTCTCTGGCACTACCAATATTCTCCATTACAAATCTTCCAGCTGGTAAACAGAATGATGCCACTGACATTTAATTGAAATGTCAGCACATTTAGAAAGAGCCCTGATGAAAACTGCCAAGTTAAAGTTATCGCTGATGACTTAAGCTAGATGGAAACAGAAAATCACCACCAATAGCACACCCCCCCCCACACACACACACACACTCTCATATCAGATGGAGAGAAAGAAGAAAGCTTCAGCTGTCCGAGGAAAATTTATAGATCATTTTTAAATGGAGTTTTATTTTAGCTATGAACAACCATGGGGCAATTGGAAAAACTTGTGAAAGTAATCAGGTCTGAGACAGACCAATGCCCATGTAAATCAATTCAACAAGCATACAAGGATTAAATTGCCTTTGGATAGTAATATCACCTTACATTTATTTGCATAGCTTACAGGTTATAGAGGCCATGGTAGATGGCAAAAATAGCCCTAACTCTGCACTTCGGTTCCCTCCACCCTCACTTTATGCCATTGTACCTTTGCAGCTCCCTCCCACCCGGATGCAAGATTTAACCATGTGATCTGCTTTAGCTAATGGGATGTTAGAAGACGTGACATAAGCAGAGGTTTGAAAAGCACCTGTGGGTTTCTACTCATCCTTCCCTGTGCCGTCACCACAAGAACATGCCTGTGGAACAGAGCCAAAGATCCCAACTGTCCCAAGGCCATCCTAGATCAGCAATACCTGACCGACTCTCAGTCATATGAAAGAGAGAGCCCAGTCCCTCTCAGCAGAGCCAGTTAGGTGACCTATAGCTAACCACAGTCACATGAGGACGCACAGACAGGAGCAGCTAAGCTCAGATCAGCTGGACCCCACAGACTTGGAGCTAAGTCAGTGCTTACCATTGTATGCGACTGTGGTTTTGAGGGTTTGGTTAAGCATCACTCTATCTGATGAAGGGACCTGCCTTGTGTGACCTCCTGTGTCCCCTCCTTGGAATGGCACGTGAAACAGGGTTACCTCAACCACTTTATAAATGAGCACCCTGTGATTCATACAGGTTAAGTGGATTGACTTTATTTCCACAGCTTCTTCTGATCCCTGGTTCTCTGCTCAGGCTCCAGTCCTGCCTCTCTGAAATCCTTAACCAACAGCATTAACCCAGAGGCTGAATCCATTTTTTCTTTGGATCAAAGCGGCAGTTTTTATAGTTTGAAAGCACAGAGGGAGAGCAGATGTTTCAGAAGTCCTTGGGCCCAAAAGGCAGAAGCTGCAGAAACATTTGGCTCTACAGCCATCCCTGCCCCCAACGCTGGGACACCCCCCTCCTTCCCAGGATTCCACTCGGCTTTGAAGAGATACACGATGCAGGACATTGCCATCTCTCTGTGGCTGATTCCATTCAGAGGCAGAGGCATTCTTCAGATGCTTCACAGAGATCCCTGCCAGGTAGGGAAGCCACCGGAGAGTTGTGGAGAAATGATCAAGAATAATCTTTTTGACCTTGCAACACTCACCTTAAAAATCTACCCTCGCTCCCAATCTCCCCCAACTAACATCCAAACTCATATAAGATCCTTTATAACCTAGACCAAGCTATAATTTGAGCATCACCACTGCCTCCCACTTCCCTCCCCAAACTTCTGTTTCAGAATCAGAAATGCCCTGCTCTTTTTGGGCAAGTGACCCAAGACCACACATGTAGGGAGTGGCAGCACTGGGCTTCGAACCCAGGCAGGCTAGCTCCACAGTCCATGATCTACGACTCAGGCAGCATTTTGAACTTTTGCCTCTGCTTATACTTCCCGATCTGTTCTGAATGAGCTTTTCTTTTTTTTTTTCATTTGCTGAACCTCTATTCTTTCCTATAAGATCACACTCACTTCTTTAAATACTTTAAAGACCTACTCACTTTGTGTGTTCATTCATGCGTGTGTTTTATCTGCCTGAGGCTAGGAAGTGTCGGAAGGCCCTGCTGCTAAAGCTTTATGGCAGCCAGTTTCATGCAGAGCCTCAGAAATCACAGGGAAATAGTAGACTTTGTTCTATTTTTAGTTGCTCCCAGGTTAAGGGTGAAATATGATGGCCCCTAACACTGTAGGCTTCATATGTTCAGAGGGAAGGATAGGATTCCTCCCTTTTAGGAACAGGTAATTCTATTTTTTTAAATGCTTATTTACTTATTTTTGAGAGGGAGAGAGAGAACCCCAAGCAGGCACCATGCTGAGCTCTGAGCCCAGCGCTGTGCTCCCTCTCACAAACTGTGATATTACGCTGAAATGAAGAGTTGGACCCTTAACTGGCTGAGCCACCCAGGCGCCCCTAGAAACAGGTAATTCCAAATAGACCCATTTACATTATGTGTGTCTTAAACACCTGCTCACCCAGGAGACTTCACAGGAAAGATAAATCCCCGATTCCTCTAGCCTGTAAAAGTACCAGTCACACTGATTGGAACTGCCTCTTTTCGCTGGTCTACTCTTACTTGCTGTGCGCTCATCAAAAAGTAGATGGCCAGTTTTGTTTATCTTTGTATTTCCTTTCTATCCTTCATCTTCCTCACCCCCATTATTCCTGGCATATATTACAAGCTCAATGCTTACTTGCAGAAAAGTAAAAACTAAACCATGATATTAGGCAGTAGACCCCCAGGGGTTCTTCTAAGAACTTCTTTACTTCTTCTAAGAAGTAAAACAGGGGCACCTGGGTGGCTCAATCAGTTAAGCATCCAACTTCACAGGTACACGAGTTTGAGCCCCACATCAGGCTCTGTGCTGACAGCTCAGAGCCTGGAGCCTGCTTCAGATGTCTCTGAAATCTGCCCCTACCTTTCTCTGTCCCTCCCCTGCTCGTACTCTGTCTCTTTTTCTCTTTCTCAAAAATAACTTAAAAATAAAACATAAAAAGAATTAAGTAAAGCACCTTCTCAGAGCCTTTGGTAAGTTCTCTTAAAAAGCTGGGTATGCAGGAGAAATAGCATGTG
Source organism: Prionailurus viverrinus (assembly GCF_022837055.1). Lineage (NCBI taxonomy): Eukaryota > Metazoa > Chordata > Mammalia > Carnivora > Felidae > Prionailurus > Prionailurus viverrinus. Next base: position 116,145,653 of record NC_062563.1, read on the forward strand.
CTCTAGAGTCAGAAGCTCCTAGCAATATCACTTAATTTCAATGATCCTTAATTTCGTAGTCTGCAAAATGAAGAGAGTATATGGTACCATCTTAATGCTATCATTGGAAAAGAAAAGAAAAGCTCATTTTTCCAGAACCCATGGCACATTGGGGATGAGAGCAGGGTGGAGAGTGGCAGGCATATGTATTTTGAAAATCTCTCCCCAAAGGATTCTGATATACTAACCCACCCACAATGTGAGAATCGCTAGCCTAGGTCTAAAAAGAGAGTTGTGTTGAGATGGAGTTCTGGGAGAACTTGAAAGTTCATATGGTGGTAAAAGGAGTGGAGTTGACTCCCAGAAGAAGGATGAAGACAGAAAACATGCAGAGGTAAAGGAAGGCCACAGCTGGATGTCCTTGTTATCCATATAGAGGAGGAATAAATATAGGAAAAGGCCATGAAGATATCATTGCAGATGTCTCATTGAGCCGGTCTGTTTTTGGGGATTCCATGATCCGAATTCATGGAGAATGTCAAAGGATATAAGAGGACACTCAGGACAATGACTGGGGCAAGCCTGCCGGTATAGTAAAACTGTGAAGATGGTTTCATTTGGTCCTGGCCTTGTGGGAAGGAGAGAATCCAAGATGGAGGGATAGGTGTTGACAGTGGAACAGTAAACCAGCAGGCCTGTCACCCCGTCTGCAGGAGTAGAGGCAAGCAGGGACTCTGGCATCCAAAAGAAAGCCCCAGAAAGGACGTCCCGGTGGAACTTCTGAGAGGTGCTTGATTCCCTGGGCTGTGACGTTGATTTAGCCAGGGTCTTAATCATGCCTTTCCTGGAGGAGCCTGCCAACTGGTCTCTGTACCACCCATTTTTGCTTCCTGTTAAGTATCTTCCCAACCACTGTCACCAGAGTGATCTTTTTCCCTTGCTCTGTTTTTACAGGTATATTAAAGGTACAATCAGGGTACCTGGGTGGCTCAGGCAGTTAAGTGTCCTACTCTTGATTTCGGCTCAGGTCATGATCTCGCAGTTCATGAGTTTGAGGCCTGCATCCGGCTCTGAGCTGACAGCACAGAACCTGCTTGGGATTCTCTCTCTTTCCCTTTCTCTCCGCCCCCTCCCCTGCTCGTGCGTGCATGCGCTCTCCCTCAAAATAAATTAAACTTAAAAAAAAAGTATAATCATATATAGATTTATGTATTCAATATATGAATATATACATATACTATTCTTTGTAATTATTTTATTGAAAGGGGATTGATTATATTATATACACCCTTCTGTATCTTTTCTCATCCAATAAAATCCAGGGAATTCCCTCTAAGTCTGCTGGTGGTTCTCCAATTTATACTTTTTTGTGATTACATAATATTCCACAATATAATGTGCCACAACCTATTCAATTTGGGGCCACTATAAACATCAATAGCCAATTCAGCAAATATATATATATTTTTATATATATTTATATTCTTATATATATTTAATATATATTAATTTATTAATATATTCATATTTATTTCTATTTATATATTATTTTAATATATTTATTATATATTATATATTATGTATGTATTTTTATATTCTATACATATTTATATCTATATCTCTATGTCTATGCCCTTAGAAAATATTATTTTTATTTACTAGGATAGATTAACAAAAGTACGATTGCTAGGTCAATATATGTACTTTGAATTTTAATAATTGTTGCTTGCTAGCTTCCAAAATAGCTCTATCACTATCCCAACCAGCAATATATGAGAACCCTCTGTTCCCCACATCCCTGCCAGCAATAGATATGATAGTTCTTTTTAATTTTTGCCAGTCTGATGGGTGCAAAAAGATACCTCATTGTTATTATAATTTAGACTTCTGTGACTATCAGTGAATTGAGTATATTTGGTGCCATTTGCATATGCCCTTCTATGAATTGTAATTTTGCTACAATTTCTTCTCTTTATTGTGACTTAGTTTTTTTTGTCAACTTTTTGTCAATTTCTCTCTGCAGAGTAGAGGAATTCACCCCATATCTACCATCTGAATTGCAAACATTTCTGAACATTGCATGTCTTATTACTTTGTTTTTGTCAAAACGCATAACCTAGATTTTTTGTTGAGTTATCATTTGTATACTGTATACATTTTAAGGGCATAATTCACTGGTTTTAACGTATTCACAAGGTTGTGCGCCCCTCACCACTACCTAATCCTAATTAATACCTAATTCATCACCCTGAAGAAACCCTGCATCCATTAGCAGCCACTCCTCATCTCCCTTTCCCCTCAGACCCTGACAGTCCTAAATCTGCTTGCTCTCTCTGTGGATTTGCGTATTGTTCATATTTTATATAAATGGGATCCTACAATATGTGGCCTTTTGCGTCTGCTTCATTTACTTAGCATAATGTTTCCAGGGTCCATTCACACAGCACGTGTCAAAAGTTCATTTCTTTTCTACGTCTCAACATTCCATTGTATTTTACTTACTCATTCATCAATTGATGGACATTTAGTTTACTTCCACCTGTGAGCTATTGTGAATAACGCTGCCGTGAACATCAGATACGAGTTTTTGCACAAATGTGTGTTTTTCACTTCTCCTAGGTCTATACTTAGGAGTGTAACTGCTGGGTCATATGCTAACTCTATATTTAACTTCTGAGAAACTGCCACGCTAGTTGTTTTCGAAAGAAGCTGCATCATTTTGCATTCCCACCAGTAATGTATGAGGGTTCTAATTCTCACACTATCTTAATTTTTTGAAAGTTTGTAAAGGGATTAGTGCTAATCCTTCTCTACAACTTTGATAGAACTCACCAGTGAAGCTACTTGGTCCTGGGCTTGCCTTTGTAGTAAGGGTTTTTTGTTGTTACTAATTCACTGTTTGCTTGCTATAGTTACCTTCAGATTTTTAATTTCTTCTTGAGTCAGCATGAATTTTTCTAGAAATATGTCCATTTTATTTGGATCATTCAGTTTTTCAGCCTATAATTGTTCACAGAATTACCTTATTTTAATTCCATTAAAAATTTTTTTTAATGCTTATTTATTTTTGAGAGAGAGAGAAAGAGCACAAGTTGGAGAGGGGCAGAGAGAGAGACACAGAATCTGAAGCAGACTCCAGGCTCTGAGCTGTCAGCACAGAGCCTGATGCAGGGCTCAAACTCGTGAACCATGAGATCATGATGTGAGCCAAAGTTGGACTCTTAACCAACTGAGCCACCCAGGCGCCCCCACAGAATTATGTTATAACCCTGTTGATTATAAGGTCGATAGTAATGCTCCCTTTTGTATTCCTAATTTTAATAATTTGAGTCTTCTTTTTTTTAATTAATCTGGTTAAAGATTAATCAATTTTGTTGATTTTTTTCAAAGAACCAACTTTATTTATTATTTATTTATTGTTTTCCTATTTTCTATTTCATTTATTTCCATTCTAATCTTTATTATTTCCTTCCTTTCTTCACCTTGCATTTCATTTACTCTTATTTTTCTAGTTTCTTAACTAAAGTCGAAGGTTAGGTTTTTGTTTTGAAATCTTTCTTCTTTTTTAATATAGTGCTTTACAGTTACAAATGTTCCTTTAAACACTGTGTTTACGGTAGCCCATAAGTTTTAGAAAATAATGTCTTCATTTTCATTTTTCTCAAACTGCTTCTAATTTCTAATTTTCCTTATGACCTCTCCCTTGACTTATTAGTTATTTAGGGATGTTGTGTAATTCCCACTATTTGTGAATTTCTCAAATCGACTCCTGTTTTTGATTTCTAATCCTATTCCATTGTGGATGAAGAACATGCTTTGTTGATTTCAATCCTTCTAAACTTATTGAGGCTTGTCTTACAGTATAACATATGGCCTGTCCTGGAGGATATTTCAAGTGCATTCAAGAATGTCTATTCTGCTTTTGTTGGGTGGAATGTTCTATAGATGCCTATTAGATCTAATTGGCTAATGGTGTTGCTCTCTATATAGAAGTCTTCTCTTTCCTTACTCCTCTTCTGTCTAGTTGTTCTATCCATTTTTAAAAGTGATATTGGGGGGCCTGGGAACCCAACTTGGGCTCAGGTCATGATCTCATGGTTTGTGAGTTCAAGCCCCATGTCAGGCTCTGTGCTGACAGCTCAGAGCCTGGAGCCTGCTTCGGATTCTGTGTCTCCCTCTCTCTCTGCCCCTCCCCCACTCATGCTCTGTCTCTCCCTGTCTCTCAAAACTGAATAAACGTTAAAAAAAAAATTTTAAGTGAGATATTGAGGGCTCAACTATTATTGTTATCTACTTTCCCTTCAATTTGTCATGGATTTTGCTTCATGTATTTGGGTCTGTTGTTAGGTGCATATGTGTTTATATTTGTCCTAATAACAATTTTTGTCTTGAAGTCTAATTTTTGGTATTACTACAGCCATTACAGCTCTTTTGGTTACTGTTTGCATGCTATACTTTTCCATCCTTATACTTTCAACCCATGTATATCTCTGAATCTAAATTATGTCTCTTAGAGGCAGCATATAGTGGTGTTTTTTTTGTCTATTCTGCCAATCTCTGCCTTTTGATTGGAGTTTAATAATTTACATTTAATATTTAATTCATTTGCATTAATTACTAATAAAGTATTATTTATTTTTGCCACTCTGCTATTTTTTTTGTACATGTCTTTTTTGTTACTCTGTTCCTTCATTTCTATGTCCTTTTGTATTAAATAAATATCTCCTTGCATACCTTCATTTCTTTGTCACTTCTTTCACTATATATTTTGTAGTTATTTTCAGTGTAGTTACCCTGGTGGCTGCCAGGCTATTGGGTTCCACTGTGACAGTGGGCTGCTGGTTTTCATGAGAGCTGCATGGGGTGAGGGAGATGAGAATATGACAAGTTAAATGTTTGCTGTTCTTACTAAATTTTAGCCATTTTTCTTATATAGATGCCCACTGAATTTCTGTATGCCTCTGGTTAATTTTCAGAGTTCTGAAAAAGTTGATTCTGAGCATTTACTAGTGTTATTATTGCCTTTATTGAGGAGAGAATTTTAAAGGGTCTTACTCTATACCATTTTCACTGATATTTCTATTGTAGCCTTTTTTTCATGTAAAGTTACTTTTAATTTGTATTTTCATATAATGACTTACTTTAATTTATATATAATCAAATATGTCTATGCTGTACTTTCTTAATTCAGGGTGTTCACTTGCATTAGTAGAGTCTCTTCAACCTTACATTGTAGTCTCCTAGGTTAATATTTATAGATATAGATAAATACCATATATATTATATATGTGTGTGTATACATATATATATATTTGTGCATATACACACATGTACATACACATATATTGAATTTGTTGATATAATAATATATAATGATATAGTGGGTTGTTTTGATAGATTTTTTTTTTGATGTTCATTTTTTTTTGAGAAAGCACAAGCAGAGGAAGGGCCGGGGGCGGGGGGGGTGCAGAGGCGGGACAAAGGATCTGAAGCAGGCTCTGCACTGACAGCAGTGAACCTGATGCAGGGCTCGAACTCATGAATCATGAGATAATAACCTGAGTTGAAGTTGGATGCTCAACTGACTGAGCCATCCAGGCACCCTGATAGATTCTTTAATATTAAGCCACCCTTACTATAAAATATGCTTAATCATAATAAATTATTCTTTAGATCACTGCCAAATTTTATTTGCTATTTCATTTAGAATCTGCACCTAATTAAGGTATTAGGAATTTTGCACCTAATTAAGGTATTAAGAATTAAGTGATATTGGGATATGGTTTTCCTTCTTTGTTGTCTTTGTCAAGCTTCTTTCTAGCATCTGGAGTAGTTAAGTAAGAATTTACCTATTCTTATGTTATATAAAATCCAAGCTTATAGGCCAGGTGACTTTTTTCATTGAAAACTCACTAATCAGGGGCACCTGGGCGACTCAGTTGGTTACATGTCTGGCTCTTGGTTTCAGCTCAGGTCATGGTTCCACGGTTGGAGGATTGAGCCCTGTGTCAGGCTCTGCATTGAATGTGGAGCCTGCTTGAAATTCTCTCTCTCTCTCCTTTTGCCTCTCTTCCTAGCTCTCTCTTCCTCTCTCTCTGTCTAAAAAGCAAAACAAACAAACAAACAAAACCCTCACTAATCAGTTTATCTATTTCTTCTCTAATAGTTGATTAAGTCAAGGTTTCCATCTCCTTTTAAATCAATTTTAATATGATATGTTTCCATGGAATTAATACATTTACTCTAAGTTTTAAATTTTGTGGTGCCTGGGTGGCTCAGTAGGTTGAGCATCTGACTCTTGTTTAGCTCAGGTCATGATCCTAGGGTCGTCAGATCAAGCCCCACATTGGTCTTTACACTGAATGTGGAGCCTGCTTAAGATTCTCTCTCTCTCTCCCTCTGCCCGTCTCCCTGACTTGTGCTGTCTCTAAAATTAAATTTTTAAAAATTTTTAAAAATTAAGCTTTAAATTTTGTTAGTATACAATCCAAGCATGTAATGGGTAATGGCAGCACATGTCTCCTTTTTTTACTTTTAATCTTGTCTATTTTTATACTCTCTTCTCCCTTAGCAAGCTTGCAAGAAGTATATCTGTTTTATTGGTTTTCTCAAAAAATCAGATTTTGGATTTCTTTATTCTTTCTATTTTTAAAACTTCCAGTTTGGTGATTTCAAAGAGGAAATTAAACAAGAAATTACTTACTACCTACATACCGATGAAAAATGGAACACTCTATACAAAAACAATGCAATACAAGACACTATACAAGCAGAACTTAATTATTGAAGGACACTGGAAAAGAAAATGAAACCAAGTACTCATCTTAAACTAGAAGAACCATGAAATAAACCAATCAGAAGAAAAAAAGAATAAAGATAAAAGTTAAAATCAAAGAGATCTTTCAAAATACCAAGTCTTCCTTGCTTATATCTTCTATCTCTACCTACAGGGTGAAGACCAATTTCTTAGACTAGAGCATGGCACCTAAAGTCATTTATGATTTGTTCCCTATTTGCCATTTAGCCCCATCATTTGGCACTCCCCAACACACATCATGCTCCAACAATACCAAATTGCTTGTAGTTCCCAAAATACATTACATTCTCTTTCTTGCCTTCATTTTATTGCATGTACGATTCTGTGTCTGGAATGAATGTTCCACCTTCTTCCACCTGAAAAAATCTTTAGTCTTTCAAACCCAGTTTTATGGCATCCCTGTGGAAAGTTTTTTTGACTTCTCCACCAGATGGAACAAATTTTTCTTCCTCCAAGCTACATCACCTTTATACCCCATATCCCTATTTCTTCCCTCAATTCTAGGACATCATTCTCCCCGAGCATTCATTCTGAATTTCTTGTCTCCTTCTGCATGATTTTCATCAGTGTGACTTAGTCTTCTTCATTCTTTTTATGATTGGACTCATGCATTCTCATGGCTTCAACTTATATACCTGGGGTGACAATTCTCCAACCACTGGCCCCAGCCTGGACTCATCTTAGAGATCGAAGCTGACACTGCTAACTATGAACTTACTAGCAGTCCCATAGGCACCTCATATCCAACTGCATGATTTTCCTTCTGTATTCTCTGTCTTTGAGAATGGTGTAAATAGTTCTCAAGTCACTCAGTCTGTAAATGGTACATCTTTGCCTCTTTCTCGTTCACTGCTCATGTCATCAGATCTTGTTTGTGCCTCTGAAATGCCTTTCAAATCTGTCTCCTTGTCTTCATTACCGCAGCTATGGCCCTGCGTCCATTCTCATCATCTTTTTCTTAGACTACAGTAATAACATTCTAATTGCTTTCTCAGCAGCCAGCCTCTTTCACGCTAATGTATTCTTTACTTGGTTTTAGTTCTTGTTTTAGTTCTAAAACATAAATCTGGTAATGTTTCTCCACTAAAAAAAGTCTTTGTTCATTCCCTACTACCCCAAAGGACAAAGTGCAATCTCTTAAGGACCACACTTAAGACCCTGTACAATCTTTTAAGTTTGTATCTTATCAAGTTTATGCCCAGTTTTTCCTCACTATGCACCCCACACTTCAGGCACACAGGATTGTCCATTTCTTAAGACCATATTATTCACTGATATTTTTGGCTGTTTAATACCTGTCCACTTGTCTGCAAGCTCCATGAAATCGGAGAGTCTGTCTTATTTACTGTTTTATCCTCAGTGCCCCCAAACCATTTCAGGCAGGTTGCAAGTGAATGAATGCACTTCCACACTTCTTCACCTTTGTTGTTTCCTTTACCTGCCCTTTCCCACATCTTCTCAGTGGTGAGTGTCTGTCTCTTCCCTATCTTCAAGGCCTAGCTCAAATACCAACTTCTCCATCAAGGCTGACCTAAACGCATCCTTCCCCAATTCAAAATGAGTGACTTTCCTTGTCTGGGCTCCTAAAACATTTTCTCCAAAATGTCAGTTTAGCATTTACCTCTTGTACTATAATTATTTAAGTATGTGTCTCCTGTTTGACTAGACCTGAACTCTTAGCAGGAAGGGCAATGAGTCTCATTCATGGGCAGTTTCAAGCACCGAACTTCATACTGAATAAAGTACTCAATCAGAATAAATGTTTGAGCTGAAAGAAGGTGGACTGAGACTTTGCCTTTGGATGACATAAAGTCTCATTCCCAATTCGGACAGGAATCCTCCTCTGCAGAGTACCTCTTCGGACTGTCTCTCTTGTTCACCTACGATTCTCTGTCGCTGAAGCATCAAACCACAGTGTCAGAACTGGAAGGGGAAACTGAGGCCCCATCATTGAAGTGATCTGTCCAAGGCCACACAGTAAGGGTAAGAGCCAAGGCCAGGACCAGATCTGCTTTCTTTCAGGCTAGTATCTTTCTTTGCATCACTTCCACTTTGCATCACTTCCAACCAGTTGCTTTCCTAATGGGGGACAAGGCAAAAATGTCAGGGAATGAGAGGAAATTCACAGGCCAAGTGTAAGTAATGACATGAAGTATGTCTGTGTGTGTATGTAGTTTCTTGTCTCCTTTCTTTTTTATTTATTTTTTAATGTGTATTTATTTTTGAGAGACAGAGAGAGATAGCACATGAGCGGGTGAGGGGCGGTGAGATAGAGAGGGAGACACAGAACTTGAAGCAGGCTCCAGGCTCTGACCTCTCAGCACAGAGCCCAACGCAGGGTTCAAACCCACAAACCGTGAGATCATGACCTGAGCCAAAGTCGAGCACTTAACCGACTAAGCCACCCAGGCACCCCATTTCTTGTCTACTTTCTAATCTACCCACAGCCCTCTATGTATTTTCATTAGACTCCTAGAAGGGAGCAGAGAAGTCCCTGATTTTGACAGGAGCCGTGACGAAAGAAGTCATCACTCCTGACCCTTCCCAAATCACTCACCTTCTAGAAGATGCCCAAAGCTCATTGGCTGAGACATGCTGCATCACATCAAGGTCAGAGGTGAGCCCTGGACAAGAAATCCAACAGCCTTGTCACCAGGAACCTAGATCCTTATTCAGCATGGAAGATGACAAGCCTATGTCCAATCTCACTCCATCACCCTGGCAATCTCACTCCTTCACCCTGCTGTCACCCTGGCGGATAGCAAAATGGCAGCCTCTGACTTCTGTCCTGCTCTGGCCCCCTATGGCCCAGACAGAGAGCAAAGAATAGCTCAAAGGGGTGTCAAGTACCAGCATCCTCCAATATCAAATTAAAAAAAAAAACCTACATTACCCTCAATAGACATGGTTTTATTGTAATTGCTTGGAATTTGAATAGCACGCCATAACCATCCCCATAAATTGGACTTCTTTAGATTTATTAAGCTATTTATTGAATGGTGGGTAATAAACACTCAGGATTAACAGCTCTGCAACTGCTCTGAGCCAGTTACATACAGAGTTGCTAAACTCCCATAAAATAATTATGAATCAGTTACCATGCTGACAAACCATAATTGTCAAAAGTTCAATGCAGACTCAGGGCCTTATTTAAAAGTTTGTTCTTGTTTGCAGCTTTGAATCTCATCTTCCGGTCTCCTGACATTCTCTTTCATTTCTCTTTCCCTACATTCTTCCTGTTCCCTCTCTCTTCTTCTCCTCTCCCACAGCCCTTCCTTTATTTCATTTGAATATATGAAGATAGTGTGGTTTCAAGGAAGGAGCAGAGATGTGGGGTCCGAGATATCTGAACTCAGGACAAGGGTCTGCCACCTGCTAGCTCTGGGACCCTGGGCAAGTCCCTTCTCTTGGCTCTATCTCTTTAGACGTAAATAGGGAGGCATAAGTAGAGCATCCAGGATATAGGTGGCTTTTTGGCTTCCTTCCCTTCTCTTTCTACTCCAGCTCGGTCCATGCCAGGCATGACTGCTATGCTGGCTCTCCCACAGTTCACTCCTCTCTCCCCCATGCCTCCTCCAACCTAACAGCTCAGCAGGACTGTCAGGACCTTCCACAGTTTGGCCCACTGCCTTCCAACTTGTTAACTTCATCACTTTAGCTGAGACCCTAGTATTACCTGGATTTTAATTCAAATCCTGTAAAAGTAATTTTTTAAATTGTGGTAAAACATATATAACATAAAATATGCCATTTTAATCATTTTGTAAGTGTACAGTTCAGTGACATTAAGTACATTCACATCGTTGTGCAACTGCCAACACTATCCTTTCCAGAACTCTTCATCTTGCAAAACTGAAACTCTGTACCCATCAAACATTGATTGCTCCCTCCTCCCAGCCCCTGGTCACATCCATTCTACTTTCTGTCTCTATGAATTTGACTACTCCAAGTACCTCCTATCAGTAGAATCGTACAGTATCTGCCCTTTTGTGTCTGGCATATTTCACTTACCATAATGTCCTCAAGGCTTCTTCACATAACTGTGTGTCAGAATTCCCTTCCTTTGTAAGGATGAAGAGTATTTCATTGTATGTATATACCACATTTTTACTCATTCATGCATTGATAGACACTTGGGTTGCTTCCATTTGTTGACTATTGTGAATAAGGCTGCTATAAACATGGGTGTAGAAATATCTGTTTGAGTCCCTGCTTTTAATTCTTTTGGGAATAAACCCAGAATGGAATTACTGGATCATATGGATTATATTTAATTTTCTGAGAAACTGCCATACTGTTTTCCATAGTGGCCAAAAATATTTTCTAAAGATATCCTTTCATTAATTTTAAGGGTAATATACATATTTTGTGAACACTTTGGAAAGTACAGAAATGACTGTAGAAGAAAATAAAAGTTACCCATAATATCACTGGTCAGAGATAAGCAGTATTTACATTTTGAAATAATTCTGTCTAATCCTTGTTCTCTATAACTTTCCCTTTATGGGCTTAGCCTGATTTTATTTGTGTTTCTCAAACAGAATTATTTAGATAGTGCTATCTATGTGATTATGATTTTTTTCTTTTCTTTTGCTTCACATTATACTGTGAGCATTTCCCCGTGTTGTTAAATGGTGTGTGTGTGTGTGTGTGTGTGTGTGTGTGTGTAAATGGCTATATGGTATTATTCCATTGTATAAATGTTCCATTATTTATAGAGCATAGCTAAATTAGATCAATAAAAGCATCTATTAAAATTATTCTTATATAAAATTTTTAGCTTTAATGAGTTATAATTGACATATAAGGTTGTGAAAGTTTAAGGTTTACAATGTTTTGATATGATACACTTATATATTGTGAAACGATTACCACTAAAGTAGCATTAGTTAACACTTCCATCAACTCCCATAATTATAATTTCATTTTGTGGTGAGACTATTTAAGATCTTCTCTCTTAGCAACATTCAAGTGTATAATACAGTATTGTTAACTATGATCACCATTGTGTATATTAGATCCCCAAAACTTATTGGACTTCATAATTGACAGTTTGTTACTCTTTTTTTTTTTAACAAGAAAATAGCATTTTATTGAAAAATACAGTGTATACTATAATCATGTGTTTATACTCAGGTCACTCATTTGGATGATATTAAAATTTTATGGTTGAGCTGTTCTCTGAAAGATCTGGTACCTTGAAAGCACTCATTTAGTCAAGGTTTTTCATACCCTGACATATTTTACATTCTTTTTGTCTTTTTTTTTTTTAGTTTTATTTTCTATTTTTTTAATTTAAATCCAAATTAGTTACCATACAGTGGAACAAAGATTTCAGGAGTAGATTCCTTAAGGCCCCTTACCCATTTAGCCCATCCCCCCTCCCACAACCCCTTTTGTTGTCCATATTTATGAGTCTCTTCTGTTTTGTCCCCCTCCCTGTTTTTATATTATTTTTGTTTCCCTTCCCTTATGTTCATCTGTTTTGTGTCTTAAAGTCCTCATATGAGTGAAGTCATATGATTTTTGTCTTTCTCTGACTGACTAATTTCACTTAGCATAATACCCTCCAGTTTCATCCACATAGTTGCAAATGGCAAGATTTCCTTCTTTTTGATTGCCGAGTAATACTCCATTGTATATATATACCACACCTTCTTTATCCATTCATCCATCGATGGACATTTGGGCTCTTTCCATACTTTGGCTATTGTTGATAGTGCTGCTATAAAAATGGGGGTGCATGTGTCCCTTCAAAACAGCACCCCTGTATCCCATGGATAACTACCTAATAATGCAGTTGCTGGGTCGTAGGGTAGTTCTATTTTTAGTTTTTTGAGGAACCTCCATACTGTTTTCCAGAGTGGCTGCACCAATTTGCATTCCCACCAGCAGTACAAAAGAGATCCTCTTTCTCTGAATCCTCACCAACATCTCTTGTTGCCTGAGTTGTTAATGTTAGCCATTCTGACAGGTGTAAGGTGGTATCTCATTGTGGTTTTGATTTGTGTTTCCCTGATGATGAGTGATGGTGAGCATTTTTTCCTGTGTCGGTTGGCCAACTGGATGTCTTCCTTGGAGAAGTGTCTATTCATGTCTTTTGCCCATTTCTTCACTGGATTCTTTGTTTTTTGGGTGTTAAGTTTGATAAGTTCTTTATAGATTTTGGATACTAACCCTTTATCTGATATGTCATTTGCAAATATCTTCTCCCATTCTGTCGGTTGCCTTTTAGTTTTGCTGATTGTTTCCTTCACTGTGCAGAAGCTTTTTATTTTGATGAGGTCCCAGTAGTTCATTTTTGCTTTTGTGTCCCTTGCCTCCAGAGACGTGTTGAGTAAGAAGTTGCTGCAGCCAAGATCAAAGAGGTTTTTGCCTGCTTTCTCCTCAATGATTTGATGGCTTCCTGTCTTATTTTGAGGTCTTTCATCCATTTTGAGTTTATCTTTGTGTATGGTGTAAGAAAGTGGTCCAAGTTCATTGTTCTGTATGTCGCTGTCCAGTTTTCCCAGCCCCAATTGCTGAAGAGACTGTCTTAATTCCATTGGATATTCTTTCCTGCTTTGTCAAAGATTAGTTGCCCATACGTTTGTGGGTCCATTTCTGGGTTCTCTATTCTGTTCCATTGATCTGAGTGTCTGTTCTTGTGCCAGTACCATACTGTCTTCATGATTACAGCTTTGTAGTATAGCTTGAAGTCTGGGATTGTGATGCCTCCTGCTTTGGTTTTCTTTTTCAAGATTGCTTTGGCTATTCAGGGTCTTTTCTGGTTCCATACAAATTTTAGGATTGTTCTAGCTCTGTGAAGAATGCTGGTGTTACTCTGATAGAGATTGCATTGAATATGTAGATTGCTTCGGGTAGTATTGGCATTTTAACAATATTTGTTCTTTGTAACCAGGAACATGGAATCCTTTTCCATTTTTTTGTGTCTTCTTCAATTTCTTTCATAAGCTTTCTATAGTTTTCAGTCTATAGATTTTTCACCTCTTTGGTTAGATTTACTCCTAGATATTTTATGGTTTTTGGTGCAATTGTAAATAGGATTGATTCCTTGATTTTTCTTTCTGTCGCTTCATTGTTGGCGTATAGGAATGCAACTGATTTCTGTGCATTGATTTTATATCCTGCAACTTTGCTGAATTCATGAATCAATTCTAGCAGTTTTTTTGGTGGAATCTTTTGGGTTTTCCATATAGAGTATCATGTCATCTGTGAAGAGTGAAAGTTTGACCTCCTCCTGGCCGATTTGGATGCCTTTTATTTCTTTGTGTTGTCTGATTGCAGAGGCTAAGACTTCCAAAACTATGTTGAATAACAGTAGCGAGACTGGACATCCCAGTCTTGTTCCTGACCTTAGGGGGAAAGCTCTCAGTTTTTCCCCATCAAGGATGATATTAGCGTTGCGTCGTTCATATATGGCTTTTATGATCTTGAGGTATGCTCCTTCTATTCCTACTTTCTTGAGGGTTTTTATCAAGAAAAGATGCTGTATTTTGTCAAATGCTTTCTCTGCATCTATTGGGAGGATCATATAGTTCTTGTCCTTTCTTTTATTGATGTGATGAATGACATTAATTGTTTTGCGGATATTGAACCAGCCCTGCATCTCAGGTATAAATCCTGCTTGGTTGTGGTGAATAATTTTTTTAATGTATTGTTGGATCCGGTTGGCTAATATCTTGTTGAGGGTTTTTGCATCCATGTTCATTAGGGAAATTGGTCTATAGTTCTTTTCAGTGGGGTCTTTGTCTGGTTTTGGAGTCAAGGTAATGCTGGCTTCATAGAAAGAGTTTGGAAGTTTTCCTTCCATTTCTCCCATCCAAGTACTAACCAGGCCTGACCCTGCTTAGCTTCCGAGATCAGACGAGATCGGGCGCGTTCAGGGTGGTATGGCCGTAGACTTCCTTCCATTTCTATTTTTTGGAACAGCTTCAAGAGAATAAGTGTTAACTCTTCCTTAAATGTTTGGTAGAATTCCCCTGGAAAGCCATCTGGCCCTGGACTCTTGTTTTTTGGCAAATTTTTGATTACTAATTTGATTTCCTTACTAGTTATGGGTCTGTTCAAATTTTCTATTTCTTCCTGTTTTAGTTTTGGTTGTGTATATGTTTCTAGGAATTTGTCCATTTCTTCCAGATTACCCATTTTATTGGCATAAAATTTCTCATAATAGTCTCTTATTATCGTTTTTATTTCTGTTGTGTTGGTTGTGATCTCTCCTCTTTCATTCCTGATTTTATTTATTTGGGTACTTTCCTTTTTCTTTTTGATAAAACTGGCTAGTGGTTTATCAATTTTGTTAATTCTTTCAAAGAACCAGCTTCTGGTTTCATTGATCTGTTCTACTGTTTTTTTTGTTATTGTTGTTTCGATAGCATTAATTTCTGCTCTAGGACAGTTTGTACTCTTTGACCAACATTTTCCCATTTCTTCCAGCCTCCAACCCTTGGGAACCACCATTATACTCTCTTTTTCTATGAGTTCAGCTTTTTTAGATTCCACATAGAAATGAATCCATATATTTGTCTTTCTTTGACTTATTTCATTTACTTCAATGGCCTCAAGTTCCATCCATTTTTGTCACAAATGGCAAGATTTCCTTCTTTCCCTTGATGTAATAATATTCCATTTTATATATATATCACATCATCTTTATCCATTTATCCATTAATAAGAATTTGGGATGTTTCCATATTTTGGGTGTTGTGAATAATGCTACAATGAACACAGGAATGCAAATCACTCTTCAATATCCTGATTTCATTTCCTTTGGATCTATACCCAGAAATGGGACCTCTGAATCTTAGGGTAGTTCTGTTTTTAATTTTTTGAGGAATCTCCACAGTTTTCCTTAGTGGATGAACTAATTTTCGTTCCCACCAATGGGGTACATTTTTCCACAACCTCACCAACACCTATCTCTTGTGTTTTTGATGATAGTCATTATAACAGGTATGAGAGGATATCTCATTGTGGTTTGAGTTTTCTTTCCCTGTTGATAGTGATGTTGAGCATCTTTTTATGTACCTGTTAGATGTCTTCTTTGAAAAAATGTCTATTCAGTTCTTCTGCCCCCTTTTAAATTGGATTGTTTTTTTTTTTCCTTTTTTTGCTTTTGTGTTGTAGGAGTTCTTTATGTATTTTGGATTTTAACCCTTATCAGACATATGATTTGCAAATATTTTTTCCTGGTCAGTAGTATGCCTTTTTATTTCATTGCTTCTTTTGCTTCATAGAAGCTTTTAGTTTGATATAGTTTCATTTATTAATTTTTGCTTTTGTTCTCTGCAATTTTGGTGTCATAGTCACATCCAAAAAATCATTGCTAAGTCCATTGTCAAGGATCTTTCCCCCTATGTTTTCTGCTAGGAATTTTTAGTATCAGGTCTCATGTTTAAGTCTTTAATTCCATTTCAAGTTAGTTTTCGTGAATGGTGTTACCAATTTCATTCTGCATGTAGTCATTCAATTCTCCTAATACCATTTATTAAAGAGACTAGCCTTTCCCCCATTAAACATTCTTGGCTCCCTTGTCAAATGTCAGTTAATGATATTTGCATGGGTTTATTTCTGGGCTCTGGGCTCTATTGGTCAATGTGTCTAATTTTATAGCAGTATTGTACTGATTTGATTTCTATAGCTTTGTAGTATGGTTTGAAACCAGGAAGTGTGGTGTCTCCTGCTTTGTTATTCTTTCTTAGGATTTCTTTGGGTATTAGGTGTCTTTGTGGTGCCCTACAAATTTTAGGATTATTTTTTCTATTTGTATGGAAAATGCCACTGGAATTTTGGCAGGGATTGCATTGAATCTATAGCTTTGGATAGTATGAACAACTTTAACAATATTAACTCTTCCAAACCATAAATATAGGATATCTTTCCATTTATTTGTTTCTTAATTTCTTTCATCATTCTTAATAGTTTTCAGTACACATATCTCACCTGCATTTTGCACCTTATTGCATTTTGATGCTATTGTATGTGAATAACATTGGAGTTTTTTATTTATTTTGGGGGGCAATTTGTTGTTAGTGTATAAAAATTCAACTGATTTCTATATATTGATTTTGTGCCCTGTACCTTTACTAAATTAATTTATTCTAGCAGTTTTCAGGGGCAGTCTTTGTGATTTTCTATTTAAGATCATATTATCTGTGAACAAAGATAATTTTATATCCTTTCTAATTGGATTTATTTTATTATATATATATATATATATATATATATATATTTTTTTTTTTTTGCCTGACTGCTTTGCCTAGGATTTTAGTGCTATTTTGAATAGGAATAGTGAGAATGGGCACCCTTGTCTTATTCCTGATCTTAGATGAAAAGCTTTCAACATTTCATCATAGAGTATGGTGTTAGCTGCAGGGTTATCATGTATAACCTTTATTGTTTTGAGATATGTTCCTTTTATACTCAATTTGTGGGGAGTTTTTAACATTAAAGAATGTAGTTGTCAAATGCTTTTTCTGCATCTATGGAGATTTCCATATGATTTTTATCATTTATTCTATTAATGTGGTGTATCACATTTATTGATTTTATATATGTTGAACCATCCTTGTATCTCAGAGATAAATTCTACTTTATCATAATATCTGACCCTTTTAATGTGCTGTGGAATTCAGTTTGCTAATATTTTGTTGAGAATTGTTGCATTATATTCATCAGGGATATTTGTAGTGTTTGTTTGTTTGTTTGTGTTTGTTTTTGTTTTTGTTGTTTTTGTAGTGTCCTTACCTGGCTTTGGTACCAGAGTGATGCTGGCCTTGTGAAATTAGTTTGAAGTATTTGTTCCCCTTCAATTTTTTTGAAGAATTAGAGGATTGGCATTAATTCTTCTTTAAATGTTTGGTAGAAATCACCAGTGAAATAATCTGGTCCTTGGCTTTTCTTTGTTGAGAAGTTTTTTATTACTGTTTAGCTGTCCTTGACTATTATTGGTCTGTACATATTTTCTATTTCTTCCTGATTCACTCTTGGTAGGTTGTATGCTTCTAGGAATGTATCAATTTCTTCTAGGTTATCCAATTTATGGGTGTATCGTTGCTCATAGTAATCTCTCATGATCCTTTGTATTTTTGTGTTGTCAGTTATAATGTTTCTTCTTTCATTTTTTATATTATTTGAGCTTCTAAGAATGAATCCATTTCTTCTAGGTTATCCAATATATGGATATATAATTGTTCATATTAATCTCTTATGATCCTTTGGATTTTTTGTGGTATCAGTTACAATATCTGTTCTTTCATTTTTTTATTTTCTTTATTTGAGCCTTCTCTTTTATTCATAGTCTAGTTAAAGTTGGGTCAGTTTTGTTTATATTTAAAAAAAACAACTCTTGGTTTGGTTGATCTTTTCTATTTTTTTTCTGGCTCTTTCTTTCTTTCTTTCTTTCTTTCTTTCTTTCTTTCTTTCTTCCCCACTCTGGTCTTTATGATTTTCTTCCTCCTGGTAACTTTGAGCTTAGTTTGTTCTTGTTATAGTTCTTTGAGGTGTAAAGTCAGGTTGTTTATTTTATGTTATATCATGTTGATGAATTGGCCCCTTTATCATTATAGAATGACTTTATCTCCTGTTACCATTTTCGGCTTAATGTCTATTTTGTCTGATAAAAGTATAGCTAGCTACCCTCACTCTTTTGATTTCCATTTGAATGGAATATCTCTTTCCATCCCCTCACTTTGAACCTATGTGTGTCCTTAAAGCTAAAGTGAATCTCTTGTAGCAGCATATAATTTGATCTTTTTGTTTTTTAATTTATTCAGCCTTTTCATTGGGTAATTTAATCCATTTACATTTAAAGTCATTATTGATTGGTCAGGATTTATTTTGCCATCTTATTAATTATTTTCTAGCTTTTTGTAGTTCTTTTGTTCTTTTCTTTCTCTCTTGCTGCCTTCCTTTATGAGTTGATTTTCCATAGTGTAATGCTTTGATTCTCTTCTCTTAACCTTTTGTGAATATTGTATGGGTTTTCTTTTCATAGTTACCATGAGGCTTGTATAAAATATCTTATAAATACAGCAGTCTATTTTACACTGATAACAATGTGATAACAATCACATATAAAAACACTACATTTTTGGTGTCACAACTTATCTCTTTTTATGCTGTGTATCCACTAACAAATTATTACAGCTATAAATATTTTTTATTATGCTCGTCCTTTAACTTTTATGCTAGAGTTAAGTGATTGATACAGCACTGTATTATAGTATTAGGGTATTTTGAATTTGACCATTTACTTACCTTTATCAGTGTATTGTATATTTTCATAAGTTTTCATGTTACTGATTAGTGTTCTTTCATTTCAGCTTGAAGAACTCCTTTCAGCATTTCTTATGGCAGATTTAGTGGTGATGAATGAATTCCATCTTTTTTTTTTTTTTTTTTTTTTTTTTGTCTTGGAAAGTCTTTACCTGTCCTTCATTTCTAAGGATAACTTTGATGGAATTTTTTGGTTGGCAGGATTTTTTCCTTCAGCACTTTGAATATATTATCCCACACTTTCCTACCCTGTATGGTTCCTACTGAGACATCCACTAATAACCCTATGGGGGTTACCTCGTAAGTTACAAGCTTTTTTATTTTTTTTCTCTTGCTGTTTTTAAGATTCTCTGCTTTTGATTTTTGACAGTTTTATTTTAGAGTGGCTTGGAGAGAATCCCTTTAATTTTATTTTGTTTGGTGACCTATGAGCTTTGTAAACTTGGATATCCAAGTCTTGCCCCAGATTTGGGAAGTTCTCAGCCATTGTTTCTTTAAATAAGCTTTCTGCCTCCTCTTCTCTCTCTTCTTTTTTTGGAACTCCAATAATTTGCAAATTGGTTCATCTGAAGTTGTCCTACTGATCATGTAGGCTTACTTTACTCTTTTTCATTCTTTTTCCTTTGTCCCTCTTGGACTGGCTAATTTCAAAGTTCTGTCTTCTATCTCACAGATTCCTTTTTATGCTTGACCCATTCTTCTGTTGGTGCTCTCCATTGCACTTTCACATCATTCATTGTATTCTTTAGCTCCAGAATTTCTGTTTGGTCCTCTTCTGTGATTTCTATCTCATTGTTAACTTCTCATTCTCATTTGTTTATTGTTTCCCAACATTATTGAATTGTCTTTCTATGTTTTCTTGTAGATCATTGAGTTTCCTTAAAATAGCTCTTTTGGATTATTTACCAGATAAATCACATATCTCCACATCTTTGGGCTTGATTACTGGAATATTATTTTGATCCTTTGGTAGTATCATGTATCCTTGAGTTTTCGTGTTCCTTAAAATTTTGCATTGCTGCCTTCATATTTGAAGTAGACTTCATTTCCTCCAGTCTTTACTAACAGCATTCTCCAATGTGTCCAAACTCTTTTGCTTGCTTGCTTGCTTGCTTTCTTTCTTTCTTTCTTTCTTTCTTTCTCTCTTTCTTTCTTTCTTTGCTTCTCCTTCCTTCCTTCCTTCCTTTTTTTCTCCAATAATGTCTCAGAGCTTCTACTCTGGAAACCTGGACTTCCACAAAGACTGTCTTGTCAGTGGGTGATTGTCTACAACAGTTTTCCAAATTTTCACGGATTTTCAGACTACAGCTAAGAGGGACTGGAGCCAATTCATGGGCCACTGCAGGTACCACAACCAGGACCAAGATCTGTATGCATATTACCTAGTGTACAGGTAGGCAAGGCTTCTCCCAATTTTCTTGGTGTATGGTACTGGATCCCATATCTTCCACAAGGGCACCTTTGTCCCTGGATAGGTGCTGAATTATTTTTTTTTGGCAGGGGGAACAAAAATGAGGGACATCTTATTCTACCATGATGCCTTATAACCCCTTTCAATTAGTGTTCTCCAAAACAAAGTTCTCTTTAGCAGACTCTCCATTTAAAGGATTATACACATATGGACTAACACAAACACCTGGAATCATCACAAAGAAGATAATCTAACAGTGAAAAAGAGATTGCCTGCATGTTAACCAGTGCTGTTTCTTACTATCTGCATATTTGTTTCCCAAGGACCCAACTAGCTTAAAAAAATACATTTTTAATGTTTATTTATTTTTGGCAGAGAGAGAGAAAGACAGAGAGTGAGCAAGAGAAGAACAGAGAAAGAGGGAGACACAGAATCTGAGGCAGGCTCCAGGCTCTGAGCTATCAGCACAGAGCCTGATTCAGGGCTTGAACTCATGAACCTGAGATCATGACCTGAGCTGAAGTCAGTTGCTTAACCAACTGACCACCCAGGTGCCCCTAAATAATACATTTTTAAAATAAGTTGCAAAAATGGACCAGTGCACATGGGGAAATCTGCAAGTTTCCAACCTGTGCCCAGATTAAGTCTAGCAAAATCTTACCAAATCTTATTGAAAAAATAAAATGAGATAAAACCAAATACAATAAAAAATAAATGATTAAAAACTAAAAATCATAGTTTGTCTCAAAAAATTATGTAAGTAGATCACAGCTGAGTTATCATGCTTAGGTTCACTTCCTCACTCCTTTTTTCTATCCTTGCTATGAAAACTTCTAGAAGCTTCATTCTCACATAAAATTCTGAAAACGAGAGAAATTCCTTTCATCCCACAGTCCACAGCCAATTTTATCCCAGTATCAACCAGGAAAAAGCATACCTTTAAATTACACAAATCCCTGAAGGGTCAAGATCAAACTGTTTGAAGGTCCTGCTGTGATCAATCTGGTTAATTGAGGTGGGATATTTTACCTAAATGGTTAACCAGACTCAAAAACAAATACATATTTCCTGTTGACATAAGTATTTCTTAGAAATAAGATGCATCTGTTTTTATGATCTTGTTTGCATAGGAAGAATAGTTTTGTGAAGGATTTTCACTTTTGATAGTGAATTTCTTAAGAAAGGGCGTTTTCTTTCTTTATAATTCTTTGAATGGACTTGTAGCTTGGAAAATGAAACCCTGTATTTATTAACTAGAGAAGAAGGAAGGGGAGGACAGGGTGGAGAAAGGAAGTTCCAGTTTACAGTATTTGATGACATATTGCAGAGGTAAAATGCCCCTAAAAGGGAAAGGTCGGCAGAGGTCATGAACTCCTGTGAGGTGAGACGTGGAACAAGCTTCTGGATCTAGGAGTCCAGGGTTTCTTAGATCTATTTCCTTCAGATCTCTCTGTGGCACTTCAGGGACTTCACCTCTAGGGTGGGGTACAAGGAGTGAAACTTATTTGGAAGCCCAAACACATAAAAATAAATTCAACAATTCCATGAGAGCAGCTTGTGTGTGTGTGTGTGTGTGTGTGTGTGTGCATGTATGTTAACATATACATGTCATAAAATTGACCACTCTGTGTACTCATACAAGTGAAACCATATGGTATTTGTTATTTCATGACTGGCTTATTTCATTTAGCATAAAGTCTAAAGGTTTATCTGTGTTGTAGCAAGTGTCAGAATTGTCTTTCTTTTTAAGACCAAATACTAAAAAAAAAAAAAAAAGAAATTCTCTGTTGAGCAATAGGCTTTTACAAAATTCAACATCTCTTCATGATAAACATTCTCAGAAAAAAGACTAAATACTATTATGTTGTGTATATGTACCACATTTTAAAAATCTAGGGGTGCCTGGGTGGCTCAGTCCGTTAAGCTTCTGACTTCTGACTTCAGCTCAGGTCATGATCTAAAGATTCGTGGATTCAAGCCCTGTGACGGCCTCTGTGCTGACGACTCAGAGACTGGAGCCTGCCTCATATTCTGTGTCTCCCTCTCTCTCTGCCCCTCCCTTGCTTGCATGCTCTCGCTCTCTCTCACTCTTAAAAATAAACATTAAAATTAAAAAAATAAAATCCATTTATTCATCACTGGACATTTGGGTTACTTCCTTCTTTGGCTATTGTGAATAATGTTGCCGTGAACAAATATCTGTTTGTGTCCCTGGTTTCAATTCTTTTGGATATATACCCAGAAGCAGAATTCCTGGGTCATACGGTAATTCTGTATCTAATTTTTTGAGCAGCTGCTTTCTTTAGTGTTTTCTGGACTGTTTTCTATAGTGGCCACACTATTTTACGTTCCCACCAGCAGTGTACAAGGCTTCTGTTTTTCCAAGTCCTTGTCAATATGTGGTATTTTCTTTTTTTATGTATAATAGCTACTCGTGTGAGTATGAAGTGGTATCTCATTGTGGTTTTGATTTGCATTTCCCTGATGACTAATAACGTTGATTATCTTTTCTTGTGCTTATTAGCCATTAATATATCGTCTTTGGAGAAATATCTGTTCAAGTCTTTTGCTTACTTTTAAACAGAGCAACGCATTTTTTAAAATTATTAATTTTTATTTATTTGGCCTTCCAATTAAAATTTGAAGAAACAGTTCCACTGATTTTTTTTAAGAAAAATGATATTCAGAATGACTAATCTATTCCATCTTCCCATTTCCAGGCCAGGGCTCTTCAGGTGGGTTCAGAGTTGTGCTTTGCCTTACACACAGAAGTGTGCCTTACACACTTCTATGAAGTCCATCTCTCCAAATAAAGGTCACATTCCGAGGTACTGGGGGATAGGATTCCAACATACCCTATTCCGGGTCAGATAATTCAACTCGCAACACATTCCAACAGTCTACCCTTGCAGAATGTTGGTCTTGATTCAGATAGGGGTCACTCCAGGTTCATTATTAACATCTCTGGGGCTCAACTTCTCCCCTGTAAAACAAAGGGCAAGACAAGGTGATCTTAAAACTGTCTTCCAGCTCTAAAATCTCTCTTCCCCTTCATCAGCACCTACCCATTTGATATCGGTTCCCCACGTGCCTGGCTCTCTGCTAAGGATTCTCTCAATTGGTTAAATATTTGAAAAACACTTGAAACCAGTGAAAATATCTGTCCCCAAAGATCCCAAGGCTCACAGTGTTGCCAGTTGAGCTGGGGAGACCCTGGGCCCTGAAGCCTCAACCCAGCCTGTCCCAAATGTGTCAGGCTCTTGGTCTCATTATGGGAAAGAATAAAAAAATAGACATAGCACAGCAGGTGAGAAATATAAGCAGGAAAGTTTATTAAAGCAGAAGTACACTCTTGAGATGTGAGAGTGGGAGAGAGAGAGAGAGAGAGAGAGAGAGCTTCATGCACTGGAGGGGTTCGAGTTCCTATCAGATTTCTCTACAAGTATTGTCAGTTGTTGAGGCACCTGGATGGTTCATCTGGTTAAGCCTCTGACTCTTGGTTTCAGTTCAGGTCATGATCTCACCATTTGTGAGTTCGAGCCCCACATTGGGGCTCCATACTGACAGTGTGGACCCTGCTTAGGATTCTCTCTTCCTCTCTCTCTCTCTGCCCCTCCCCTGCTCTCTCTCTCTGTCTCTCTCTAAAAAAAAAAAAATACTGCCGGTTGTTAACAAGAGGATCAAATATTCATGACTTGGGGTGGGATGTCTTGGAAGTAGAGTTTCATGCTTTTTCTTCCTTATTTGTTTAGGGGTTACCTGCTATGTCACCCACATCTTGGGCGTGTCTGGTTTGATCTGGCTTCTTGTGGTTTTGTTTTCGAGTACTTCCAGGACCAGCCTCTTCCCCGACAGCTGGCCCTGTCTTCCTCTTTGCTGGCCTCCAGGTATCCTGTTAGAACCTAACGAACTGCCTTCTCTAACACCAGGAACTGGACTATGTTTTGAGGACAGATGGGACTTACCAGGGCCCATCCAAGCCCCGTCCTCACTACCTTGGGACTCTGCATGCCCCTTAGTGCTACTTACAGCTTCCCATCTCCTCACACATCTGGTATACCAGCCTTCTTACCCTTCTGCCTCAGCCCTGGTACCTGACCAACAGTGGCCCTCCCTCTGTCTCTCCGGGAGAGCTGCTCATGTAGAACAACAAATGTTGTCCTTGGTGACAAAATTATCCAGTGAGGGCCAGGAAACACACCCACACAGGCAGCCAGCAGCTGACAACAAGTCTCCCCCCAAACATGCAGCAGCCAAGCTCCCAAGTGCTTATTAGCACAAGTGTCTGCTTTGCTAATATCTCCTCACACAGACATTTTGAGCCCCGGGGAAGTGAGACAGACACCCAGGTTTGCACACCCCTCCTCCCACCCCACAGGCCCATCATCATCTGTGAGAGAAGCTGGTGGGAAACACTGGCATGTGTCTTTCCACTGGTGGGAGCACATTTTCCATTTTCTTTTTCCTTTTCTTTCTCCACCCCCTGCTCCTCATGGAAAAAAATTAAACTATAGAAACATGTAAAGAAGGCATGAATATAATCAGCCACAGTCTTACCATGCAGAGGCAGTTATCGTGACATCTTGACATTTTTGCTTCCAGAATTTTCCTGAACCATTGTAAAACGTAGTGGAAATCATATTGAATATATTATTTTGAGTCTCATTTTTTTTTATACTCTCACAGCCTTTTGCTAAGGTTGGTTATTAGTCAACTTCATAATGAATATCATTTAGGAGACTGGCAACCCCACTGATGAAGCATAAATCCAATTTGAGTCAGTTCTTTGTCCTCACTGGTGGTTGTCTTTCACCTTGACTTTGAGATTTCTTCAGACCCAGGGGGGAGTCTTGTTTACTATTACAACACTCCACTCAGATTGCAAGCCCTCCTGCCAGGCCACCAATTAAAGACAAACTGGACAAGGCATTTGTTGCTACTCCAGTGAGAAGAGTGAGGATCTGAGAAGTGAGCAAGTCTGGGACCAAACATGGTGTAACTGTCTCCCCAGGGATAGCACCAGGGTTCTCTCAGCATCTCAGCTACCAAGACACGCAGCACGAATTGGAGACAAGTCTTTTCCTAAGTGTCCTGTAGAGAGAGACAGCTCAGGTGGGCAAAACCCAGCTCACACAAACTCCACTGCCCCAGATACTGCACACCCACTGCATTTAATGCTCAGCAACTCTGCAAGGTACTTATGGATCAACCCCATTGCAAAGACAAATTAATGGAGGCCTAGAGATTTTAATGTCTTACCTAAAATAAGTAAGGGTCCAAGCTGGGATTCTGATCCAAATCCAGAGATTTTTATATCACACTCAAGTGGCCTCTCAAGGCCACGGAGAAGCCTCTCTTCCTCAAGCAAAGTAGTAACATATTCATTTCTACTGAAAATTTCTCTCAAAAAATAAAGACCTTGAGTATGGTTGGTATAGTGGGTGAAGTGGTATGACAGGTAGATCCTGGTTCAGGGCTGAGACATTCAGTCCCACATGTCACTCCCTTACCTGCTGCATGTTGACAGCTGGTGGCTCTCAGTCAAGTAGGGAGACTCCAGGTATTGCCCTGAATTGTCCTTGACTGAAGAGTCACCCATTCCAAGGTCACATTGCCTCCCCAAAGGCAGCCTACATCCAGTTACTGGTCCATATAGGGGATATAAAAGGCTTGCCTTCATGCTTCAAAGTGCAACAATTCTTTTTTTTTTTCTTTTCAGATTTCTATTTAAATTCCAGTTAAGTAACATACAGTGCAATATCGGTTTCAGGAGTATAATTGAGTGATTCATCACTTACAACACCCAGAGCTCATAACAACAAATGCCCTCCTTAATACCCATCACCCATCTAGCCCATCTCCCCACCTCCCTCCATCAATCCTCAGTTTGTTCTCTGTCTTTAAGAGTTTCTTATTGTTGGTTTCCCTCTCCCCTCCATATGTTCATCTGTTTTGTTTCTTAATTCCACATATGAGTGAAATCATATGGTATTTGTCTTTCTCTGACTTATTTCACTTAGCATGATACATTCTAGCTCCATCCACGTCGTGGCAAATGGCAAGATTTCATTATTTTTGGTGACTAATATTCGTGTGTGTGTGTGTGTGTGTGTGTGTGTGTGTACCCCATATCTTCTTTATCCATTCATCAGTCAGTGGACATTTGGGCTCTTTCCATAATTTGGCTATTGTTGATAGTGCTGCTATAATCATCAGGGTTCATATATCCTTTCGAATCTGTATTTTTGTGTCCTTTGGGTAAATACCTAGTAATGCAATTGGTGGATCATGGGCAGTTCTTTTTTTTTTTTAATGTTCATTTATTTTAGAGACAGGGCATGAGAGAGGTAGGGGCAGAGAGAGGGAGAGAGAGAGAATTCCATGCAGGGCCCTCACAACCTATGAGAGCATGACCTGAGCCAAAATCAAGGGTCAGATGCTTAACTGACTGAGCCATCCAGGTGACTCTCTCTTTTTTTTTAATGTGTATTTATTTTTTTGAGGGAGAGAGTAGGGCAGGGAGAGGGGAGAGGCAGAGAGAGGATCTAAAGAAGGCTCTGTGCTGACAGCGGAAAGCCCGATGCAGGGCTCAAACCCACAAACCTTGAGATCATGACCTGAGCAAAAGTCAGATGCTTAAGTGACTGAGCCACCTAGGCGCATCAAAGATAGTTCTATTTTTCACTTTTTGAGGAACCTTCATCCTATTCTCCAGAGTGGCTGCATCAGTTTGCATTTCCACCCACAGTGCAAAAGGGTTCCCCTTTCTCCACATTCTTGCCAAAACCTGTTGTTCCTGTGTTGTTATTCTTAGCCATTCTGACCAGTGTGAGGTGGTATCTCATTGTGGTTTTGATTTCTATTTCCCTGGTGATGAGTGACGTTGAGCATCTTTTAATGTGTCTGTTAGCCATCTGGATGTCTTCTTTGGAAAAACGTCTTTCATGTAAAGTGGAATCCTTCTTAAGGTCCATCCAGAGTCTAGACCACCATGGGGTGTTCTGCGACCTTTGTTGCAACAACCTCTGCCCTTCTGTCCAGTGCCTCCCTCTTCCCAGTATTTCTTTCTTCATTGCCTCACAGGCACTGACCCCAATAGCATTCCCCAGTAAACCTTCTGCACATAAATCTCCTTCTCAGAGTCTGTTTCTCAGGGAACTTGCCTTAAGACCTGAGACCATTAATCATTTGCATGCTATGAATGAAGGAGACACAGAAATATACATTTTCCTTCCAGGACTCCTGAAGACTAGCATCCTCCCCTAGTACCACACTGAGAGAAGAGGGTCTTCTCTGCAGAGAGGCCTGGGGTTGGGGGGATAGAGCGCTCTGAGAAATAGCAGGCTGGATGGGGTGGCAGAGTTGGGGCCTTTCAGTAGTCAGAGGGGGTAGTTCATGCACTGAGCAATTGGAAATGCCCTTACCCGTGAGGAAGAAGGAGAGAAGGACCCAAGGAGCTAAGAGCAAGACTAAACCCATGGTTCTCAATCCAGGCTGCACTTTAGAATCATTCAAGGATCTTTTAAAATATATGACTGCCAGGAGCACCCTCACTCAACCCCAGGTGTCTGACTTGACTGATTTGGGGGAGAATAATTAAAAAAAATCTTTGCAGGTGATGCTAACGCATAGTCAGGACTGAGAATCACTTGGCTAACAGCGGTGGGGATGCAGGGCAGTCTAACAACTGCCCCTAAAATCTGCTCTACAAGTTTACTGTGACCAGAAGGCCCTGACTTACCACTGAAGATCCCTTCTAGAGCCCCTCCATGCTCACAGGAGGCAGCCCTGCCTCCTGACCCTGTGAAGGCCCAATGACCCTCTGACAGCACTAGTGTCCTGGCAGGGTCCATGTGTGCATGTGAGGAGGGGGTGGCCTTTTCTAAGCAGTAGACCAGCGGCCACCAGGGTCACTACAGGGATTGATCCTCAACGCAGTCTCCTGGGATGCCGGTTAACCTGCGGATTCTTGGGCCCCACAGAAAACTCTACATTTTGTAACAACACCCTCCCCCAGTGAATTTTGTGTGTCTAAGTTTGAGAACCACCATTGAGAGCTCACTGCCCGAGAGAGCTTTCTCTCATGCATGAGTTCACTGGCATGAAAATTTTGCCTCCTCTAAAGGAAAGTAACCCTTTCCAGCACACACTAGAGTAGGAGTCAGTTCAGGGTCCCCGATGAGCAGATCAGCTTGCCAACAAGGATCTGAGGATGAGCAGGAGAATCCTCTTCAGCAGATTCTTTCTAGAATCTGCTAGAAACTTTTTTTCCTTTCATCAGCTACGGTAAACATCGCTTGTGAGTTGTCCCCAATATTCTTTTTTTTTTTTTTTTTTGCATTGTGCAGTTGAACTGACAGCTTTGCATAATAAAAGGTTAATATGATGAGCAAACAAGAAATGAATAAAGCTTGATTGTTCAGACTTAGAATTTGCAACGGAGCACTCTGTATTCATCTTTAGCTCAGCCCATTGTCCAACGATTGTCCTCTCGAGATACAAATATGGCTCTAGGATGGATAAAAATAGATATTAATAGGTTCGTAGGCAACCTCCCAGTAGCATCTTCTTATCAAGGAGGGACAACTATTTCTTTGACCTCCCTTGTTGGCTTTCTGTAATCATCACTGGCATATCTGAGCTTGGCTACAGTCTGATCTTTATGAAGCATCTCTGAATTCCTCGTACACAGTAACACTTGGCAGTTTTAACTTCCTCATTTCATTACCTTGTGATGGTGCCAGGATCCATATTAATGAAATTATTTTGATTATCTTTCATAGATAGTGTGTCAGTGGACAGTTAACAGCCCTGTAAAGGATCTCACGAGGATCCTCGGCTACTTCAGGCCCCAGGGTTTCCCCTTTCTTTCTTCTCTAAGGCTCCTGCCTATTTTCCTCTTTCCTTCTGGGGATTCATTTATCTGCCTTGTTACAGTATTTTTGTCACATTCAAGACTGGCTTAGATGGAGACAAGTCTCTTCAGGACATCCTCTTCTATTGGTACCCCCAAATGACCTTAGACATCCTTTTCAATTAGTTTTCTTGTTATTATGTTGGAGGACAGATGGAGAAGCCCAGAAATCCATAGGAGGAAGCTGCACTTGTTTAACCTGACTCTGCGGGATCATTTTCTTAGAGGATCCCAAGGGTCTCTCCCATTGGGTGGGTCTGAGGTCCTCTTTTCAAGGCAACTGACTGAAAACTAAGTGGTCCCACTACAGCCCAATGTGAATTTGGTGATTCAGATCTGATGGATTCCTAGTCCCTGCAAGAACCTGCTTGTTGGTCCTTTATTCTGGGCACGCCCCCTGCTCCCCCCCAACATTTGCTCACCCCAGAGACTGGTCACCAACTTCCTCGGCAAGTGTGACATTTCCCCACCTGTGTACCAAATGCCCTTCCTCTGTCTTTAGGCCATTCTGCACTAACTTTGTGCACTTATTATTTTACTTGTCCCTACTCCACCCCATTTTCTTCCCTTCAGGAGAAAGGATAGGTTTTCCACAAGGCCCCGGCTTAGCTAAAGAATGAAAGTAGGCAATACAACTTACTCCAACCCTCCCTAATCCAACCCCATGTGTTGGCTCACCTAAGCCTTCTTGCCTCAAATTCCTGAGAACTTGTTTACTGGAGATGCAGTCAAAGAAGGAAGTAGCAAAGGCAGTCCTATCTCCCGTCTCCTCACCCATGTATAGTCCCAGAACAGTCCTGGTCTGTGCATCCTCCTCAAGCTGCAACCACAGTGCCCACCTTGGACTTTCACGGACCTGGGTGCTCACCAAAGGAGCTCACCCTGAGGGATGCGGGAACACTGAAGGAGGCATAGCAATCACCCAATAACCCTGCCCTGATGTGCACACACGTCTCCCAGAGTGTTGTCTTCCTGCTCCTTCAGCACAATGGGACCTGGGCCTCTCCAGGCCCTCTCCAGCACAGCCACCACATAGGAAGGCAGGGAAGGGGTTCATTTTTTTTTTCAGCGCACCCATTACTAAGGTTTCCACATCAGTAGCAGAGCTCATTTCTCCTTGGCCAAATGCTTCTGTCTTTCTCAATTCAGCAACATGTGGCAACACCAGAAACAAATGTGTCATGCCAGTCTCTGTTGGTTTCTCCAGGCAATACTTAACCATGTGTTGACTGACTTGTTATTGAAACAGAGCTTTAAGAAACAAGTGAAAATGAGTTCCTTTTCCCTCGCTGGTCTCTGGATGTTCCCTTTGTCAGCATCAGGCTGTCCTTTTCTGATCTGGGCTATCATCTGGTCCTTCCTCTACATGCCTCTGGTTTCCACCTGAGAAGTCCCCACTCTCTTCCAAACTAGCTCTCCTAAACTTCTACCAGCAGAGAACTATGTCTGCTTTTACTAAATCATGGCCCCCATTTAATGAACAGTTACTGTGTACCAGACTTAGCATGAAGCAATTTACCTGTCTTTGCTTTTTTCATCTTCAATGATGTCTGCTGAGTTAGATTCTATTATCTAGGCCATTTTGGAGTTGAGGAAGCAGACTTAGAGTTAAGTATCTTCTCTAAAATTCCACAATCAGTAAGTGGTAGGGCAAGGACACTGTGATTTGAAAACTTGTGGGCTTATAATGCTTCTCTTGAAGATAATGCTGGATTTTTCACCTATTTCTCTGAGCTTAAGAATATGACTGGGGCAGTTCATAATCCATCCAGAACACAGTCCGTTGCACAGCAAACTCAAGCTAGGTGAGCCTCCGGCCACTTCACACTTTTTGGCACTAACACACATCAACTCACTTTGTTGACTTGATTTTTTCTACCCACAGAGGAATGTAAAGATAATGAAACCTGTCAGATGATCTTTTAACTATGTGGCAAACACTCTGAATACCTGTTTGGCTTGCCACAACAGTCCTCTGGCATATTTTTCAGGGGCATTTGATTTAATCCCCTAAATCAATGCTGTATTTGTTTTCTTATTAAAAAAAAACACAACAGGATGGAACTTATCGAAATGAACAGGACTGCAGACAGTTTACCTTGGGGATATCCTGGAGGATTGTGATGGGTAAAGGTACAAAGGGGGCTCTGGGGTCCTGGTAATGGCCTTTCTCTTCACCTGGGTGCTAATAACATGGGTTTCATGTCATGAAACATTCATCAAGCTGTCCTCTGGGATTTGTACTCTCTCACCACTCTGACGCCTGCCTGGACCACCTCTACCACTCTCTTCTCTTGGTGGGGTCCTCTTCCATCTGTCCCTCCATAGGGGGCCTCCTGTGACTCCTCAATGGAGATGAGGTTTCCCTGCTTTAGGTTCTCATAGATGTGCATACCCCCCTACCCCTCTGATCACAAGTAAAATCCTCCAATTCATTTTGTGGCTACTGGTTTCATGTGTGTCTCTCTCACTAGACTCTAAGCAGCCAGGGCTTGTCATGTGCACTGGGTTTGCTGCTGTGTCTCCTGGACCTTGCATGGTGCCTGGAATGATGGTGGGGAGGGAAGTAGCCAGAGACCTAGAATAGAGAGGTGGAGGGAAGAAAGAGAGAAGGGGAAGCAGAGCAGAGGAGGGAGCCAGGAAAACCGTGTGTCCCAGGAGCTGGTATCTTGAGGTGTCTCTAGACATTGGCCAGAGGGAGCACTCCGAAGTGTCTATGTGAATGAATGAGGATTCTCCAGAGAAACAAGTCATTCCAAGGGAGAGTAGACTCTCCATGGGCAAGACTAGTTCAAGGACTATGTAGCCTGGGTTCACAAAGCATGGAAGGAGACCCTGAGCCCAGTTTGTCTCAGATTTTCTCCTGGCTCAGAGGAGGTTGCAAAAAAGAGCAATTTCTCTGCCAGTTCTGTAGGACACTGAGAGCTGGAGGTGTCAGCCGCAGGGGTGTGGGCAGCAGCCTCAGGGATGGCCAGGACACCATGACACTGGCAGAGGAAGAGCGGGTGACTACAGCCCTGGGCTGATGGCTGCATTTCTTACGTCCAGTGGGCACTGGAGGCATAGCCCCGGTGGCCCAGGCATGAGCAACTACAGCAGGGTCTGTGCACTCGGCAGTGATGGTGGAGGCATGGTTGGGCCTTGTGACACAGTGACCATCTCACATCCTGTAGGCCATCCTGACTCCGTGCAAGAGGAGCTGGGGCCTACTTGGGGACCAAAGAACTGCATCTCAGAGCTGATGCCAACTGCCTTTCGTGGGAAGGATTTGAGGGGCATGACACACTTCCTTCTGCCCTGGAGGAAGAACAGCTAGAAAATTATGACTCAGGGTCACCCAGTTTAAATCCCCTGGATTTCTCTGAAACACACAAATCCCCGAGGGTTGGCTTTTAAAGAGCACATGTGAATGAGGAGAGAGAACACCAAAGAGCCAACAAAGCCCCAAAAGAAAACGGTCCCTTGGATTTGATACAAGTGTTCTTTCCAGAGCCCCACTCGCCCGTTCTCACAGCACAACTATCACCCACAGCTCTTGTCTCCTGGTACCGAGAACTCTCCTTTGGGAAACAGTTCCCCTTGTAACTCAATACTCCCAAAGAATGCCTCTGGGGCAACAGTGCCTGCTCTGAGGGGGTGGGGGACAACTATTTGATGAAATGGGAGAAGACGAAATCATCATCAGTAAGCAGGAAAACTCCCAGTTATTTTTCTTTAGGCTCTGTCTCAAGATATGCTTATGTGAGACGGGACTTCTAAAGCATTTTCACACCATATTTTTGGAAACTATGGCTTTCAAATGTTTTTGATTGCATACCCTATTAGTAAAATCATGTTGCTCACACACACACAGATTGAGGTCTATTTATTCATTAATTATATTCATAAAATAGTGTGTTTATTACAGACTGTATTTATAGTGAAAGTTCTAGCAGAGTGTGTTCCCTGGGGTTCAGGTGTCCCTGTAAATAAATATGAGGGAAGCTAAGCAAGGGTCATAACCCTCACTTCACAGATTAGTCAACCAAGCTTCAGAAGGGAAAGGACTTGCCCAAGTCAGATAGCTAAGAATTGTGGAGTTTCCAGTCACCGGAGGGACCCCTCCACATCTACCTGGCTACTTCCCAGGGGCCACAGACTCAGCCACACTTTCCAGTGCTCTAATCTTCCTTCCGGGTTCTAAATCCCTCTGTTGCCTGCCATGACAGTTTCGGGATGCATCCAGTCACATCAGCTCCTGGTGATTTCCACATTTTTTCTTGCTTTCCCTACTTTACCATTCTCACCTACAACACAGGGTGAGCTGGGCTCTCGGGGTTCTGGAGTCAGGAAGCACCTTGACCCTTTCTCCCCAATCCATTAAGCAGTGATGATGCAGAGACCTTGCCCACGCCCAAGCGTTATTGTGTGCTGAGACCTATCTGGGGAAAGAAGATGGTCTCGCCAACAGAAAGCCCAGGTGATGTGATTTACTCTGAGTGGGCCCTCTGGATGTACAACACCTGGCAACCGCACATCCTGTGTGAGAATGAGGCGCAAGGAGGGCTGCTTCCTGGAGCTTCTTAGCACTTCCTCTGTGCTTCAAGGGGGTTTCTGTAGAAACACCCATTTGATTCCCCTAGTGAAACAAGGAAACTGAAATATCTGGAAACAATGAGAGAAACACAATCCAGCAGCCAAGAAATTGTACCTTCAGCTGGGGGCTCCAGGAAGTGAGCCAGGATTGGGAGGAGACAGTCAGCTTGGGCCAAGAAGTGTCTGGAAGACTTTGCAGTTAAACTCACTGTCCTCCCTCCAGGAGGCCCTGAGGCTTGGTCCAGGAGACATTGTTTAACTAAGGTGGGGCACTACCTGGTGAGCGCATATAAGGAAGAGCCTGAGGGAAGAACCCGGAACTCTGGGACTCTGCCACAGGGCTGACTCACCTGCCACCCTCCTCTGCCACTCTCCATCCCACAAAGCTGCTGCTGCTGAGCCAGTCCTGACCTGGAATACTGCTGACATCAGATGCGCTCATCTAGGAAACAGGTAGGTAGGGTGTGATTGGTGACCTCCCGGGGCTTTGGACCAAGGTGGTGGTCCAAACCTGAGTGAGCATATGAATTTCCCCAGAGAGCGTCTTAATTTTCAGATGCTGAGACTCCCACCAGAGCAAATGGTCCAAGGTTAAGCTTTAAGGAAAACTGGGGCAAGGGATGAGTTGACTCCCTAAGAGAAGATCATCTCAGCTTTGCATATTTCCTACAATGACAGGATCTTTGCTTTTGTGCACAAGGGCAACGTTGACATTAAGGGATACTCTGATGGGAGGAATCCCATCACCTTTTCCACCCATGTTCAACTTCTGACACATAGCACATGTTTAATATTTGCAGAAGGAAGGAATGGGGCCCAGACTTTGCCTTTTGTTTTCAAATGCTCTAGCTTAATAATTACAAGAACAAAGTTGAAAAATCTGGGTTAACCACAAGACTGATCACTTCAGAGATTCAGGTGGTTCCTTCTACCCCCAACAGTTGCTTCACAGTCCCTGCCTGTGCCTCTGTGGCTGCTAAGGTTGGGTCATCTTTGAGATGTGATTCTCTTCTTAGGGAGACTGAGTTCTAGCTGTTATGCTTGAACCCAAGCTAACCAGAGTAAACGCAGACATTCTCCCTCTGGAGTTCTAGTTGGGTTATGACCTGCCAACTGCCCTGTTTGTCCTGGGAAAGAAACAGAACTTGGCTGACCCCCAGGTGGCATGATCTGGATAGTCATTGAGCACATTCTCTCGCATTGCCCCACCTGTATCCAGCTGGACCTAAACCGTGTTTTTGTGCGTGACACCTGTGGGAGGACTGAATACTTAGCACATTGGGTGATGGGAACATAATCTACAAACATAATCTGTTTGTGTCTCTCTGATCCCTCCTTCCCAGGAGAGTCCTGATTCAGATTTGCATATAGAAGGCTCTGACTGGGGACAAAACAGGGAAACTGGTTAAGCTGAGTAAGCCTGCACTTTCCAAACCCAGAGCCTGGTTGGAAGCACTGCTTGGGGCCCAGGCCACCCTGGGTTGAGTCTTCCTTCTGTCTTCATCCCCGAATTCTCAGGGGACTACTTCACTACCATGCACTGCTGTTTGCTTTGCAGGAACCGTTTGGAATAAAAAATTCTGTAATATCACGGGAGGGCACATCTGCTGGCCAGTCTGCAAAGCTAGTTCTCCCAATAAACAACCAGGAAAGCTTGGCCAAACCCTATTTCCTTATTTTAATAACTAAGATAGTTAACAAGGTGATCCCTAAAGGGCCTGTCAGGCCCTCCTGAACTGTGATGCTCCCTGCCGAAAGGCAGCTGAAGATCCTCTCCTCCTGCTCAGAGACCATCTATTTAGCTAATAAACAAATGCTGGTCTTTAAGAGCCGGTGGAGGGGTGAGGAAGTGAAGGCTGATCCCACTGCCTCCCCCCTGCTGGGTATGGCAGATGCAAAAAGTGTCTTGTCCTGAGGTAGTGACCCAAGATGGGCTCCCTCAGAGTCCCTGGACTCTGGGGTTAACATCCTCGCGCTGCCAAAACAGCCACAAGGGACCTTTAAAACTGAGACTAGCCAGGACCTTTGGTTAATTTTATGCTGAAATGATGGTCCCTCGGGCAGTACTCTGCCTCTGATCACTGGCTGGATCAGTTCTGCTGTGCCCGCCTCCCATACCTGTAGATCAGGCCTGACCAGGACCTCACGCAGCTCAGAGAAGGAGCCAGACTCCATCACGGCCCGTGGACCACAGCCCCTAGGGTTGTGTCTCCATCGGAAGTGACCACACATCTGCCTCTAGGAGATGCGGCCAGTGACCCACATCTGGATCAGTGCTGGAGGTAGGAGGGGTCATAGGAATGTTTGCTCGGTTCTCCTTGCCAAACATCAAGTCTTGTCCCCAGTCCAGTCCTCACCCAGAAGTGACTGCCAGCCAGCTGAGCTATGTCATTATGCCCCATCGCCAAGATCCCCAGCCTCCTTTCAGGTACTAAAGTTGCCTGGGAGAGAAATTCAGAGGCATTCAGGGTGGGCTGGCTTCTAGGATGCTGGACTGCCAGCCACAGCCCACCACTGCCCACTGAGGGCACATTCCTTCAATTCCCAGCCTGTTCTGATCCAGCGCCCTGTCTCCCTCTGGCACTGTCTGCAAACCCTCCCTCCTTTCTTCCTGTGACCATGTCACTTTCTCCAGATGAGCACAGGCCTCCCCATGACTCCCTTGGGGCCTTGCCTGTTCTGGCACGCGGCTGCCGGTCCTAGGCAGCAGGAGGGAGGCTGAGGCTTCCTGAGGCAGTATCTGCTACCCGCCCCCCCCCCCACCTCCACCCTGCTCAGGCATCAACCGCCCAACCCAAGCTGTGGCTCTGCAGGCACAGTCCCTCTCCCACCTGCCTTTCCCCTCCCTTCAGGGCCTCAAAGGCCTGCCTCGACCCTCTGCTCCTCTTCCTCCTTGTCTCCCCTTCCTACCCCAGCCCCCCTCCAATGCTCTGGCCGCCTTCTTGCAATTTTTAAGGGCAGGGTGAGAAAGAATAAAGGAAGGTGTATGGGAACTCCCTGCCACCTGCTTTTCTCAGCTTCACTCACCTTTGCACACACATTTATACACACGCAAGCTCTAAGTTCATTTTCTTTTGTGGTGCTCTTTGACATACTTATTCAGGAGCTCTTTTTGAAAAACTTTTTTTTAATGTTTATTTATTGAGAGAGAGAGAGAAAGAGAATCCCAAACAGGTACTGGGCTGTCAGTGCTGAGTCCCGCATTGGGCTCGATTTCACGAACAGTAAGATCATGACCTGAGCCAAAATCGGGTTGGGTGCTTAACGACTAAGCCACTCAGTTGCCCTTCAAAAGACTTTTCCTCTCCCACTGGTCCATGCCCTGTCCCCAACCCCACAAGTGTGACCCCATCCACCTGGGTGGAACCCTGGTTTCAGAACAGTCTCAGAGCAAGCAGCTTGGGACACACCATTGTCATACGTCCTGGAGCTGATTGGAAAAGGGAGTCTCTCCCTTAGGGTGCTTGGCTGCTGGTGCTACTGACCCTATCTCCCCACCCCTGCCACCCTCCCCCCACCACCACAGTGGGGAGTGGCCACTGGTGGAGCCAGCAGTAGGCTCCCAGTCCAGAGCTCTGGCCCATTGCTCCTGTGGCCTCCATGGGCCTGAGATGCCCAGGAATGCCAGACGTGCACTGGGACACCTGAGGTCCAGCTGCTGGCATCCCTGTGCGGTGGCCAGATGCAGTGCCCCGGAACTTGCTCTATAGCCTGTTGTCACAGGAGGGGACTTCAGAGCACTCCCTTGGGAGTCTCCATTACTGCATCTGTTTTATTTGCATCTGAGGGGGAAAAAACGGGCAGGAGGCATGGGCTCCATTTCAGCAACCCAGGATGCTGGGCTGGCGTGAGAAGGACTTTAAGTAGTAGGTTCTGTCCTTCCTTGCACTCCCCTTCTCCCTCAGGATCTCCACCCCCACCCACCTGCTGTCTCTGTCTTTCTGTATCCCTGCCCCCCTCTCTTCTCACTTTGTCTCCTTCCCATCCATTTCCTTCTCTTTGTCCTCCTCTGCTGCAAGATAGACCAACAGGAAATCATTTAAGAATACATTGATTATCTAAATGTAGAACCAATTTCCGAAGAAACTTAAAAAAAGAGAAAAGGCCCTAACCCCAGTGTGCGTAGTCCTTGGCACACCCTCTCTGGTTCATGCCTCTGGGAGGTAAGCCCTGTGGGGGCTGGGCTCCCTGGGTGGAGGGAGGGGTCAGAAATAGCTCCTCATGGTTTCTGAGAGCCAGCAAGGAAACAGGGACTTCAGTCCTACAACCATCAGCACATGAATTCTGCTGGTAACTGTGGTCAGCTTGGAAGATAAGCCTGAACATTAGATGAGAACACAGCAGGCTGACACCTGGATTTCAGGCTTGTGAGATTCTGAGCACAGAACCCACGCACATAATTCCAGGCTTCTGAGCCTACAGGATTGTGAGATAACAAATGCGTGTGATTTCAAACCACTGTGTTTGTAATCTGTTGAAGAACGAATTCAGATGCTTTAAAAAAAGGGGGGGGGCTGGGTGGCTCAGTCGGTTAAGCGGCCAACTTTGGCTCAGGTCACGATCTCGCTGTCTGTGAGTTCGAGCCCCGCATCGGGCTTTGTGCTGACAGCTCAGAGCCTGGAGCCTGTTTCAGATTCTGTGTCTCCCTCTCTCTGACCCTCCCCTGTTCATGCTCTGTCTCTCCCTGTCTCAAAAATAAATAAAACGTTAAAAAAAGAAGAAGAAATTGCACCTCTTAAAGACCCAGATTATAATTTGATACATGACAGTCCCCAGTGTCCTAACACCCCCTAATTTGCTTAAGAAGGAGCTGGAATTAGCTAAGTAGAAAGTATCTTCTCTTTATGGGTGGAAAAAAAAATCCACACCCAGAAATCCCAAGATCATACCAAATATGACATCGTGTTTCTGGGGCACATATAGAACCCAGAAGGAATGCTCTGCCTTGTCCTCAGAATATATGGCCAGTCTGCTAGGGAATTTTCTAGGCTTGTTTTGTGATTAAATGACACGTATCAGAGAACTTGGGGGATGGGAAGGAGTATCTTTTTATGCAAAGGCAAGTTTCTTTTTTTATGTTCACACATGACAAACCCAATTTAACTGAAAGGGATAATATATTCAGTGGGTTCTGATTTCATTGTCTGCCCACCAATATCATTTAGGGAACCCACGTTTTCTGTTCCAGAAACACACAACGTAACAGTTGAAAAGCACCTAAAAGGAAGTCCAGCCTTTTGAGTGTCCCAAAGGCAAGAGGAGGGGACAGCTTGCCCACAGCTCACAGCCTCAGCAGAGCGGCACAGACTCCCTTCTGCCTGGCCAGCAGTCATTTTGTTACCCCACAGAAGCTCCTGGTAGGGGTGGGGGTGGGGGAGGGACCCAGCAGCTGAGGTCTCTGAGCCTGTGAGGCCCTGGGTGTCAGAAGAGGCTGGGTCTACATGTTGAGGGCACCAGGGAGCAAAGAGGATGGGGCTACACCTCTATGGACCACAGAGCTGTTTTGGTGCTCTCTCCCCCTCTTCCTCGCCAGACTGTGCTCTCCTTGGTGGTCAGTCAGCCCTGATGCTGCATCCAGAGTTCCTGGAAGGCAACGAAGAGTTCGAGCACTTTCTTCTCTGTTAACTGTTCCAGGTCTGGGAGCTTTCTAAATCTACAGCCATGCTAGAGCCTTCTTGCGTTTCTCTGGCTCCTGTGGCCCTTCGTGGGTAATGACCTCAGACCCCTCTCAGCCCTAATGAAACAGAAAAGATGCCCCTTGGTGGGGACAGTGACATACTCTGTTTGCGGGCCCAGTTGCCAGCCTTGAAGCTGGCAGCTGGATAGGAATCTCCTCCCAATGCGGGCCAAACTTCTCTTCCTTGGTCTTAAGCCTCAGTTTCTCCTGCATAGGGAGCCCACATAGTCTTCTTCTGAGGCCTGCCTTTCCAGGGGCCACACACCCCACTCCCAGCTTTCAGGCCACAAAGGCAAGGAAACTCAGATGATTCTGAAGTCAGGGAGTGACCCAGCAGAAGCACTGGTGTGGGTGTTAAGTATCTTTTTAAAACCTATAATTTATGCTCACTTTCACCTTCATACTACCTCCTACTAGGTCTCCTTGAGAAATAGTCCTGGGCCTTCCCTACTCCCAGCTGATTTGTATATGCACAAAATTTTCCTTTTCTCTCTACCCCTCCCCTCCCCCTCCTTCTCTTCCCCTCGGTTTCTCCCTGCCTCTTCTCTCCCTCTCCTTCTCCCCCTTCTCTCTCCCCCTTCATCGGCATAGTCTATCTACCTCTCCCTCCTTTCACCCTGCTCTCTCTCCAAAGCCCTGAAGTGTGCCTAGGTGTCATAGAGCTGAAAGTGGTTTGCACGGGGCTTTTTTCCGCCAGAGAGCAGTTAAGTGCCTTATTTTCTCCACTCGGGTGGCTAAATTATTCTCAATGTGTTAAACAGTGTAATTAAACACATACACACGCGAGTGCACAGGGCCCCTTCCCCCACCCTTCTTCTTGCTCCTTGTCAGCAGAGAGAGTGTCAGCCCCAGCCTTCAAGCTCTGTTAGTTTTAATTTGAGTTGTGGAATTAGTAATGGGTTTTGCTGGAACACTGTTGTGGGAAATAGATCGCTCCTCGTGCAGGGTTTGGGCACCATTTCAAACGAGTATTTGTTAAGGGGAAAACCATCCCTTGTCGTGTTCCGCTACATTACATCAGATTTATTTCCATTGTTCTGAAAAACACCAGCCAGGAGAGAGATGTGTGCATCACTCCCGGGCAGGGAACAATTGAACTCGGGGCTTCCCGTTTCTTAGCTGATTGAAAACAAAACGCACACGGAATCACCCAATCACCCTTTGTTGCTGGGACATGCTAAGCTCCTCCTGGAGGCAAGCCCTGCACCTGTCACTGTAAAGACTGCAGAGCTGCTGGCGGAAAGTGACTGGATGATTTGGTGGCAAAACTTGGATGTTGAGGAAAAGCAGTTGAGAGAACCCCTGCAGGTCAAAGTTCTTGAAAGGATCTGTCCAATGCAAGGATTCTTCTGCACCACCACCACCACCCCCCGCACCCCCCAACTTTTAAGTTTATCCGATCTCAGCTTGACTATCGCCACTGGAGAGTGCACATGGTCATCCATGCCATTAGCAGATCTTTTCTTCGTCACTGTTCACCAAGGCAGCCACTAGCAAGTGTAGATCTTTAAATTTAGATGTAAGTTAATTAAAATAAAATAAAATTTAAAATTCAGTTCCTTAGTTGCACTTGCTGTATTTCAGGTGCTCATTAGCCACATGTGCTAGGCTATTGGGCACCACTCTGGGGACCCGGAGAAAACTACTGTTGGGCGTCAGGAGGCAACTGGCTAATGCCTGGCTTGCCCATCGCCTGTTACAGGGCTCAGGTTCATGGATAGGGTAGTGGGCACCTGAGGAGATCCTGACAGTGTGATCATCAGGAGACCTACCACACAGCTCTTACTTCCCACACAGAGCCCTTAATAAGAATGATGGTATTTGGGGTATCTGGGTGGCTCAGTCAGTTGAGTGTCCAACTTCGGCTCAGGGCATGATCTCACAGTTTGTGAGTTCCAGCCCTACATCGGGCTCTGTGCTGACAGCTCAGAGCCTGGGGTCTGCTTCAGATTCTGTGTCTTCCTCTCTTTCTGCCCCTCCCCTGGTCGCACTCTCTCTCTCTCAAAAATAAACATTAAAAAAACTTTTTTAAAAAGAATGTTGCTATTTAATACCTACCTCATGCTCTGAGGCTGGTTTTATTACCACCACCTCCAGCCCATTTTATTTGTAAGTAAAGGAGGCTCAGATAGTAAG
Organism: Prionailurus viverrinus; assembly: GCF_022837055.1. NCBI lineage: Eukaryota > Metazoa > Chordata > Mammalia > Carnivora > Felidae > Prionailurus > Prionailurus viverrinus. The sequence goes on from NC_062563.1 coordinate 116,187,441, forward strand.
AACATTGATCAAGATCACTCAGTCACTAAGCGATATCTGAAGTCAAACTAAAGTTTCAAGTTTCAAGCTGATCCCACATGCTCTTGACCACCATCTCATGGGTCTTTTTTTTTTTTTTTTGATTTTTAAAAGGTCAAGGCAAAACCCAGTTTTTCTGAATAGGAACATAACCCTGGTGAGGTTGAACAAACAGCAACAGGGAGCTTGATTTTTGTGGGACCAGGGGTGGCTGAATCTGTGCTCTCTCAGATCAGGAGTATTCTGGAGGGCTGGGAACAGAACTTCTGGGCTGGGTCTGACAGTCCCTGTAAGTCCCTCGGTCTGTCTTTCTCCCAGTGAACACATCTAGATCTCCCACTTCCCAGGAAGTGATCTCTAGGTTTCTTGCTTGTTTAGGTGATGGCATTCTTGTGCCATTAGAAAAAAATCCCTGTCTTTTCCAGGCAGGTATAACTGCACTGGGAAACCCTGCCTGCAAGCAAAGGGCTCTGTTCTGGCCAGGTGCCCTGTGCTAGCTACCCTAACACACTGCTTTGGCTACCATTAAGGGTACTCCATTGCTGTGCTGCTTGAAATGTAACCCCCACCCCCGGAACTGAACAGAATGGACTGGATGTCCACCACGGGTCAAGAGCAACTTTGTACAGGACCAGAAGCTCCCATGGTGTCTACAGCAGTGCCTTCCTGCTGTGGCAGCAGCTCAGGGTGGGCACGTCTTTCACCACATTGCCTCATTCACAATAGGAAGCCAAGTAAGCCGTACAAAATCTTTTCAAAATGAAACTGAGCCAAGGCAAATCCCACTCACTATTTACTTGCACAGTTAACTTTTAAATGAGAAGACAGATTTGCAGTTTCCCTGGGTAACTTCCATGTTCTCAGCTTGGAGGTCCTTTAGAATTTTAAATCTGCCATCTGCTTGGATAATTGTTCTTCCTTTATATCATTAAAATGATGGAAAAGTTGAAAAGTATCTTCATTTTCATGCCAACATCTTCATCCAGGATTAAGATACAAATGTTAAACAGGACAGGACAAGGGACAGAGTTCTGTGATTATCACAGTACAATGATTTTGAGATAATCCAGAATTATTCATCCATAATTTCTGGCTCAAATTGTGACTTCTGCATACTCTCCTGTGCTATACTACACTGTATTTCTGGACCATACAATACTACAGGATACAACCAACCCAGTCTTGCAGTAGAGTTTGTTTTTGCCACCTTATATAAATACAGGGAATAAAGAGAAATTTTATCAAATAATTTTTAAAAAATCAAGGTGTGTTCTCTCTATATCTCAACTCACATGACCACACGTATGTGGCATTCTTCTGTTCCTCTAAAGAAGGAACTTTATTTTTGGAAGGGAAAAAATAAAAAGAGGGAAAGTTATGTAATTGGTTTTGATAAGGTGATCTTTGCTTCTAGAAACCTGAGCATCATTTCCTAAGTAGTCAAAGTGTTTCTTTGCAAGTCCATTTCAGAATGTTGCTGTGAATATTGTATTTTTTAAACATATTATTATAGAATTATACAAAAAAATTTAGGGGCGCCTGGGTGGCTCAGTTCACTGAGCATCCGACTTTAGCTCAGGTCGTGATCTCCCAGTTCGTGCGTTCGGGCCCCACTTCGGGCTCTGTGCTGACAGCTCAGAGCCTGGAGCCTGCTTCGTATTCTGTGTCTCCCTCTCTCTGCCTCTCCCTTGCTCGTGCTCTGTCTCTCTGTCTGTTTCTCTCTCAAGAATAAATAAAATATTAAAAAAATTTTTTTTTAATTTAAATCCATGCTTTAGGGGAATGAATGTGTTAATTGCAAATAAACTTCCTGTTTAATTTTTTTTAACATTTATTATTGAGAGAGAAACAGTGTATGAGCATGGGAGGGGCAGAGAGAGGGGGAGACCCGGAGTATGAAGCAGGCTCCAGGCTCTGAGCTGTCAGCACAGAGCCCAACACAGGACTCTAATTCACAAACCCTGAGATCATGACCTGAACTGAAGTCAGTTGCTCAACCAACTGAGCCACCCAAGCACCCCTAAACTTCCTGTTTTAAAAGAGAGACTCTCTCCCAAAGTTTCTTATATTAAGTTCCCATAAGTATTAACATTTGGCTCAATTTATAAACATTAAATTTCTAAGCAAATAGTCGTAACACATTTATATTTGTATAAAGTGAAGAGTATCTGTGTTCATCAAAAGACACAGCAAAGGAAGTAAAAAGATAAGCCACCAACTGGGAGAAGATATTTGCAACACATGTGACCAAGAAAAGATGACTATCCAAAGTAAATAAAGAATTCCTACAAATCACGAAGAAAAAGACAACGCAGTCGACAAATGGGCATAAGATATGAATATTCATTTCACATAAGAGGGAATGTGAATGAAGAATAGACATATTGAAAGATGCTCAGTCTCACCAGTAAGCAGGGAAACAGAAATTAAGACTGCAAGGAGTTGGCATTTTACTCCCATCAGATGGGTACAAATAAAACGTTTGCCAAAAACGAGTGCTAGTGAGGAGACTGAGTGATGGGAACTCTTTTACATTGCTGGTGAGATTATAAATTGGTACAACCTTGGAAAATAATGTGGTATATTCAGTGAGGTTGAATATATGCACAGACAAACCCATAAATTCCACTCAGTGGTCCTACTGTGTCACATACGAACCAATAGCGTGCGAACGTTTCCATTGTTTGATCTCCCTACGGGACACATAGGATGGTCAGCGTTTGAAATTTTAGCCTTTCTAATGAGTGTGCGGTGTCTATCTCGTTGTAGCAATAATTTGCATATCCTTGATGACTTAAGATGTAAAGCATTTTTTTCATGTCGGTAATTGCCTATTTTTGTTTTTTGGAAAAATGTTTGGATTTTTGACCATTTTTAAAGGGTTCTTTTCCTCTTACTGATTTAAAAGAGTTCTTTGTATATTCTGGGTTATGCGTCATTTGCCTGATATGTATGTCACACATATTTTTTCTTAGCCTGTGGTTTGCATTTTTGTTTTCTTAATGGTGTCTTTCACGCTTTGGATAAAGTCTAACTGATGCATTTTTTTTTTTCTTGTAAGGCTCATCTTTTCGTGGTCTGTCACTGACATATTTTCCAACCCTTAAGTTTGCAAACATTTTTCCTGTGTCTTCCTCTATGCAAGTATTCTGTTTTCTTCTAATGCAATTTCAAAAAATTTTTTTGTTTATTCATTTTGAGAGAGAGAGCATGAGCGTGCGTGCGGGCACACAAACACACACACACACACACACACACACACACACACACGCTGGGGAGGGGCACAGAGAAGGAGACAGAATCCCAGGCAGGCTCCGCACCTGCAGAGCAGAGCCCAAGGCCCGGCTTGAAATCATGAATAGTGAGATCATGACCTGAGCAGAGATCAAGAGTCAAGCACTTAACTGACTGCGCCACCCAGGCACCCCAAAAGTGTTATAATTTTAAGTTTTATCTTTATGTTTGTGATTACTTTGATTCCCATATGGATATCCAATTGATCCAGCATCATTTTTTTTAAAGGTGTTTCTATGTCCATTTAATCTTTGGAAACTTTGGAAAATTGGAAACTTTGTCAAAAAAATAATTGACGATTTATGTTGTGGTCTGTTTCTGGATTCTCCACTCTGCACCATTGGTCTATCTAATTGTCTATCTTTTTGCCAGCTGAAGGTGGGTTGGCTAACTTTTAAAAAAATATATATTTCTTTTAAAAAAAAGTCTTTGGTTATTCTAGGTCCTTTGAATCTAAGTGTAAATTTTAGAGTAAGCTTATCCATTTCTTTAATAAAAAACATTCTACAATTTCAGTTGGGATTGTATTGAATCTGTAGATACATTTGGAGAGAATTGCCATCTTGGCAATACTGAGGCTTCCAATTAATGAAGCTAATACATCTCCCCATTTATTTAGGTCTTCTTTAATTTTTCTCAGCAATGATTTATAGTTTTTGATGCAGACAGCTTGGATGTCTTTAGATATTTTTCCAAGTATTTTTAATAGAATGCTATTGTTTTCCTATTGCCTACTGCTAGAATATAATAACTAATTTTTTTATATTAACCTTGTATCTTGCTAAATTCAATCATTAATTCTGTTAGTTATTTTGTAGATTTCCTAGAATTTTCTACAATCAAAATATCAAATAAGGACCATTTTTCCTCCTGATTTTTTTTTTTTTTTTTTTTTTTTTGCCTTTTCTTAACGAGCTGGCTAGGACCTCCAATACAGTGTTAAGTAAAAATGGCTATTACGAATGCTTAAAAAAAAAAAAGTGGTGGCAGGGGCACCTGGGTGGCTCAGTTGGTTGGGCTTCTGGCTTTGGCTCAGGTCATGATCTCATGGTTAGGGCGTTTGAGCCTCGCTTCGGGATCTATGCTAGCAGCGAGGAGCCTGCTTTTCTCTTTCTCTCCTTCTCTTTCTCGTTGCCCCTCCCCTGCTTGCACTTTCTCTCTCAAAATAAACAAACTTTAAAATTTTTAAAAGAAAGAAAGAAAAAACGTGACAATGGCATTCTTGCCTTAACTATGATCATAATTGGGAAAAATACTCTTCTGTCACTATGATTTTAGCTGTAGGTTTTTATAGATGCCCTTCATTAGTCTGAGAATGTTTTTACTTTTTCTAGGTAACTCTCCTTTGAGAGTTTTTATCATAAATATATGTTGAATTTTGTCAAATAATTTTAATTATTGGTTTTCTTTTTAGCTTTTTAATATGGTTAATTACAATGATTTTTTTTTTTAGCATGAAACCAACCTTACATTCCTGAAATAAATCTCGCTCAGCCTTGATGTGCTATTCTTTCTCTTTTCTTTTTTATATTGTTGGATTTGATTTGATGAAATTTTGTGAAGGATCTTTGCCGTCTCTGTTCATGAGGGATAGTGATCCATACTTTTTTTGGGGGGTGTGGATTCTTTGGCGAGGCTTTGTTATTAGTCTCCTGTTGACCTGATAAAGTAAGTTCAGCAGTGTTTCCCGTCTCTAATTTCTGAAGAACTTTGTGCAAGATGGGTGCTATTTTGACCTGGAAAGTGTAAGAGAATTCACCAGTGAAACCATCTGGGTCTGGGAATTTCTCTGGGGGAAGCTTTTGTTAACAAATTCAATTTCTTGGTTAGATATAGGGTTATTCAAATTTTCTTTCTTCTTGGGTCAACTTTGATGCTTGTAATTTTCAAGAAATTCATCCATTTCATGTCACAGCAAATTTTTTCACATTAGTTTCTTCGTAGTAGTGGCCTCTTATGAACTCTTTAATATTTATTGGATTTATGATAATAAACCCTTTATCAATGATGATATTGGTGACTTGTCTTCCCACTCTTTTGTCCTCAACTTGTTTGATTCTGGATTTATTTATTTTGTTGGTCTTCTCAAAGGAAAAGTTTCACTTTGCTAATTTTCTCTACTGTTTTTCTCTTTTATGAATTTGTGCTCTTGTCTGTATTATTTACTTCCTTCTATGTCTGTGGGTTTTCTTATTGCCATCATGATATCATCTTGGACTCATAAATCATTTAGAAGTGTGTTTAATTCCAGGTATTTGGGGGTTTCCTAACTATCTTATTGGTACTAACTTAAAATTTTAATTGTGCCATGGTTAGAGAATATTCTGTGTAATTCACTCCTTGGAAATACATGGCTTTATGGCCCCGTTTTGGTGAATACATTTCATATATTTGAAAAGAATGTATACTCTGCATTTTTAGATGTAGTACAGTGTATGTGCCAATAAAATCAAAGCGATTAACAGTGTCATCCAGATCTTTTATGTTTTCACTGATTTTTAAAATTTTTGTTTAGTTGCCCTATTAGTTGCTAAACTATGAGTGCTAAATTCTACTATCATTGTGGAATTATTTATTTCTCACTTTAATTCTGTTAAGTTTTGGTTCATGTATTTTCTGGTTGTATTATTAGGTGCCTACACATTAATGATTTTATTTCTTCCTGATCAATTTTTGCCAATATTAAATGCCCCACTTCATCCCTGGCAATACTGTTTACTATGAAGTCTGTTTGGTAAATCTATTAATATGCACCTCAGCCTTCTTATGCTTACTGTTTTTATGGCATAATTCTTTTCATCCATTTACTGTCAAATTATCTGGTCTTTTTATTTAAAGTGTGTCTCACAGGCAGCATATAGCTGAGTTTTGCTTTTTTATCTCCTTTGTGAATCTCTGCCTTTTAACTAAAGTTAACATGTAATTATTGATATACTTGGATTTATGTCTATTTTTTGTATGTTTATCCACTGTTCCCTCTTTATTGATTTTTTTCGATTACTTGAATATGCATGTTTTAGTATCACATTTTATCTTATCTATTGTCTTTTGGGGGGGTGCTATATCTCTTTTTATTATTTTCTTAGTGGTTATATAGGGATTATAATCCACTTACTCAGTCTTCATGATTCTATTGCACCACTTCATGTAAAATAGAACACTTGCAGCCACGTGGCTAGCTTTACTTCCCTTCTACTGTTCCTTATGTTACAGTCATATGAATGATATCCAAATACTCTGAAGCATCTCCAGACAATGTTTTCATTTTTGCTTTAAACACATATATGTATTTTAAAGAATAAGAGGAAAAAAACAGTCTTGCATATTTACTCATATATTTACCATATGCCATTCTTGAAAATTCAGTTTTCCCTGTTACTATTGCCTATTAAATTGAAGAACTTCCTTCATCATTCCTTCTGGAGCATTGTCTTTGGATGATTAATTCCCTTAGTTTTTGTTCATCTGAAATCTCTTTATTTCACTATGATTCCTGATATGTATTTTCACTGGACACAGAATTCTGTGCTAACATCTCTTTCTTTCAGCAACTTTAAAGTTATTCCACTGTTTTCCATCCTCCATGGCTTCTTGTGACAAATCTGGAGTCCTTTGCATCATTGTTCCCTTCAATTTCATGTGTCATTTTTCTCTAGCTCTTTCAAACATTTTTTATCTTTGGTTTCCAACAGCTTGATTATGATGTGTCTAGTCCTGGTTTTCTTGACTTTTCAAGCTTCTTGGATTCAAAAGTTTGTCTCCAAACTGGGGAAGAGTTTGACCATTTCTACAAAAAACTTTTTCTGCTCTACTATCTTGATTCTCTCCTCCTGGGCCTCCAATTACACATAAGTCACAGCTTTTGGTATTGTATCACATGTCCATCTGAGGCTCTGTTCTTATTCTTTTGTGTCCTATTATAATTTTCTGGAGAACATGGATTTAAAAAAGAAAGCAGGAATCAACCCAATTAAATTCAGACTGTGCATCCAAGACCACCTTCTATGAGGTGCTAAGTGCTTAGAAAACTTTCTCAGCATCTTGTGGCTAATAAGGGGCAGAATGAGGACTTGAGTTGGAATCTTCTGAAGTCATTTAACTTTGGGGCTTCTTTCTTTTTTCTGAAGTCATTTAACTTTTTGCATCTTTCCTATGTATTAATAGGAATTTTCCAACAAAAGGACTTGCAGGGTGCCTGGTGGCTCAGTTGGTTAAGCATCCAACTTCGGTTTAGGTCATGATCTCGCAGTTTGTGAGTTCAAGTCCTGCGTTGGGCTCTGTGCTGACAGCTCAAAGCCTGGAGCCTGCTTCGGATTCTGTGTCTCCCTCTCTCTCTGCCCCTCCCCCACTTGTGCTTTGTCTCTCTCTGTCTCTCAAAAATGAATAAATGTAAAAACTTTTTTTTAAAAAAGACTTGCTGGTTATGTATGTATAAAATCCTGAAGGCAAGCTTAAATAAGTGTTTTTGTCATTGTTGTTTTTTATTGAACAGTTCTTTGAAGAAGCTTTTGTGAATCTCCATGAGGACTACTGGACATATTTTCCAAACCATATGACCTCCGAATCTGTTCTCTGTGGAGGCTTCTGCTCCACCAAACACACTTAAAAATAGCTAATATGTGGCATTCATTCCACCAACACTTACAAGAATTTTATAGAATACCCACTATGTGCCAGACCTGGCACTAGGTGCTGGCAGACCAAAGATACTATCATCTAAGACATTTCTGCCACTCAGGAGCCCTTATTGTCTTTCCACGAAATTGAATAATGTTTATACACTCGGTGCTGTTGGGTCATTTTCACTTGTGTTTACCGGCATCCTTCACCTATTCTCTGATATGCCCCCTTTCCTCTTTGCTTGCACACTGCCTAAAATGTGCTCCCAGGGGCAGAGAGTTGTTAGAACAGCCTGGGGTTAGTCACAGCTATGGACTGAATTGTGTTCCCCCCAAATTCATATATTGAAGCCCTAACCCCCACTGTGACTATTTCTAGAGATAGAACCTTTAAGGAGATGATTAAGGTTAAGTGAAGTCATAAGCAGAAGGCCCTACTCCAATAGGACTGTGGCCTTATAAGACAAGAGGGAGAGCTCACACTCTCTCTCTGTCATGTGAGGACACATCAAAAAGGTGGTTGTCTATAAGGCAGAAAGAGAGTCCTCACCAGAACCTGACTGTGTTGGCATCGTGGTCTTAGACTTTCAGCCTCCACAATTGTGAGGAAATAAATGTCTATTGCTTAAGCTCCCACTCTGCAGGATTTTGTTGCACGCTCAACAGACTAACACAGTCACCCAATTCAGCAGAAGACACAACAGGGACTGAGTGAAACTTACTTCATAGACACTGAGGGGAGCAGACCAGGTTTTATAGCCACCAACTGCATCTCTTGCCTGCTTCTCACTCTAGTTCTGAACTTAATCCATTAGTTCACCATCTCTCTCATTAAGAACCTTATATAAACTCTTTTTGCCATTTTTCCAGCTCCTGTGCCATTTTTCTTGCTAGACTCAAGAGATAAACCAGAGGTAAGACAAAGTTTTATCCTGACTAGCAGGTAGAACTTCTAACCCTCCCTCTCTCTTTTTTTTTAATTAAGCCAGCTGAGTCTTCTGCCTTTATTTACCTTTCACAGTGAAGCAAGATGGAAAAATAAAAGAAATAAGCCAAAAAATCCCTCCCTAAAATGACAGGTAGAAGAGAGAGTTGGTTGGCTTTTTCTGCTGCACACAAAAGTGAAATGTCAAGTTCTGTAGACCATTCCTGCTTGAGAAAATGAGAGCAGGCTGTTCCCTGGAAAAGCCATAAGCAACCCAGGGGGTAACACAGTGAACCTGATAGGTCTGAGGTCTGTGCATGGAGGAGGGAGCCTCTCTCTCCTGCCTGCCTGCTTTCTCTTTTTCCCATCAAAGTTCTCTTCTCTTCCAGAGCAGCGGACCACCTCCTCCACCAGCAGACAGCCAGGCCTGCCGCCTGTCCCCCAGAGTCTTTCTTTTCCTTCTTGGGCTCTCAGTGGGTGCAGAGAAGTAGCAAAGCTAAGCACTTGCGTGTGATGCCTCACCCCTACAAGCTCCTCTGAGATTAGATGTCATTAATAAGAACAAGTTCTCATCTCTGAAGGTGTGGGGCTCTCTGCACAGTACTTCTATAATCAAAATTACCATCATAATCATGCTAATAACCACTATTTATTGACCACTTTCTGTTTACCAGCCACAGTGCTAAGTACTTGACAAGCCCAGATTCATCTGAGTCTTAAAACAATTCTGTAACAGGCACATTATTGTCATCATTTCACAAATGAGGAAAGTGAGGCTTACACAGGGATCCCTAAAGTCAACCAGTCCACCATGCAATAGTGAGCGGTGGGGGCCCTACAGATGGCCTGGGAACTGCTCCCTAAACATAAGGCCTTGGCAAGACTCTGATGGAGAGGTCAAGCCAAATTCTTCCAACTCACTTTTACATGCAATTAAAGGCTGTCCCATAATTGTGTTATTAAGAGCAACCATTTGGGTTTCCTAAACTAAAATCAGCTCAATACTGGAGTTTATCATACACTCTCATTGAATATTTTACTGAGAGGTACGTGGCTTGGCAATGGTGTCTTGGTTCCACTGTCACTGAGCATGTGCAGAACTGAAAGATCCATAATTTTCACAACTCTCCATTATCAGGTGTCATTGCCTTTGTCCTGAATTGGCAATCAATCTCTATTACTGTTTTCTTGTTCTTGAATGATACCTTACTGTTATTTCAGCTTTTTATATAATCTGTGGTGGCTCTCCTCTTAACCCTATAGTGAGTGGTGAGGTATATAGATGTATTTTCACCTGTTATTTTCCAAGAACTTGATTGGAGAAATGTATGTAACATATTGGGCTAAACCAAATAAAACATTTTTACCTTAGGTAAAACCATACGAAATGGACTATATTTAACAACTTTTTAAAAGTTTATTTATTTTGAGTGAGAGAGAGTATGTGTGCATGCATGAGAGCAGGGGGAGTGTCAGAGAGGGAGAGACAGAATCCCAAGCAAGCACCACACTGTCAGCACGCAGCCCGATGTGGCGCTAGGGCTTGAATTCATGAACTCACAAACCTTGAGATCATGACCTGAGCTGAGATCAAGTGTTGGACACTTAACCGACTGAACCACCCAGGGCCCCTGAACAATTTTGACCTAAAAAAATGGAAGTTTCCTATTGTCCAACCTAATAGTTCAAATATAAATTATTTTTACCTCATTTGCTAGACATTTGTATGCATAATTCCCTCTGCATATGCATGTACAGTGACACGTTATAGATGATATTCTGCCTCTGAATTTGTATTATCTAAATAATTTACAACATATTATATGTTAACTATAAGAACATTGCTAAGTTATTTTGAGTTTGTGTGGGTTTTTTTTTTTTGTATGATCCAAGATCTTGAATGTAAGCTCATATTCTTCATGAATTGTTCATTTATTTCCCTCTTTAGTTCTTTATCATCACTTGATTCCTTTTCTGCTGTTAAGGAGGAATGGATAGGTCCATAGGTCTTGTGGTCTTGGGTCTTCTGTGTCCTGCTCAAAGAAGTTTGAAAAGCACTACGTCAGTGGCTAAGGAGACTTTTCAAGTCCCACAGCCAGTAAGTGTGCATTCAGAATTCAGATGCAACTCCGCTTCCCTCACAGATGGAGAATGTGATACATATTTTGGTCATTGGCATCAGTCACACCCCTATGGCTTCCTGAGTAAGAAATGCTAGATTTCCTTGACATATCCTTAAGGAAATTGGGAGGTCAACATTTATTGTGTGCCTATGTATGCCAGCCACTCTGCTTGGTATGTTAGTTTGAACCTCATTTGATACCACAGCAAACCCTATGAGGTTGGTATCATTTATCTGTACAGATGGAGAAAGAGGTTTGCAGGCTTGAATACTAACTCCAAATTCTGGAACTGGTAGGTAGGTGATGAAAGCAGAAAGCAAACTTTAAAGCCCATTTGATTGTTCACCACTTTGCCTTTTCTTTTTCTCACTACACATCCCCTTCCCCTAACCCTGTATTTGATTCATCATGAAATTCTATTGGTTCTACCTATAGAATGAGTCTGGGGTCTGTTTCTCCATCATTTTCACTACTAATGCTCTAACATTGTCCCTCCCAAGAACACGTGCACAGCCTCCTAACCTCCTCCTTGCCACAGTCCTTATCCATCCCCTCCATGTGGCCTTTAACTCACTCCACAATCCTTTACACAGATCTGATTGTGACCTACCTACCTTTTCAGTGTCCCTGCAGTGCTTGCAGAGGGCATAAAACATGTCACAATCCAGCTTTCCAACTTACTTTCCTGGCCCTCTCTGCCAACATTCCCTATCCCCAACTCCTACCCCCACTGACCCTTCCAGACTGCCCACCCCTCCATTCTCTCTAACACCCATGACTTTTCCAATTCAACTCCTGGGCCTCTGTGCACTTGATACTCTAAATTATATAGATAATAACTTGTATGTATGTATGTATGTGTATATATATATATATATATATATATATGTGTGTGTGTGTGTGTGTATGTATATATATGTGTGTGTATATATGTGTGTGTATATATACGTGCGTGTGTGTGTATGTGTGTGTGTGTGTGTGTGTGTATATATATATATATATATATATATATATATATATATATATATATAACCAGTTCTCCATCTGGCACATTCTGCTTCCTTCAAGGCCCTGCTCAAATGTCACTGTCTGTGGGAGAGTCATCCTAGACTTTTCCTGGGAGCTCATGGCCCCTCCTCTTTATATCCACAGGATTTTGTACACATTTTTAATTAGACACTTTCTGTTGAATGATAGCTAGCTGTTTAAATGTCTTATCTGTCTTTCCTACTTGATAATGAGCCCCTAAGGGATAAAGATCATGTCGTATTTATCTTTGGATTGCCAGCATGCAGAAAAGTGCCTGGAACCAGGTCAGCACTCAATAAATGTTCATTAATGTACAAACACCCCCCCATAGTCTCTCATGCACATAAGAGCATACTGAGTAGTTCTTCGGTAGAGCGGATTGAAAATTGGACTGGGAAGAGGATGCTTGGATTCTAGTCTGGGATCACCCACCAACTAGATGTGTCACTGGGGACAGAACATTTCGGGGTCTCAGTCCCCTCACTTGTAAAGTAGTGGGAGGACATCTGAGTGCCTTTCCAAGGCTTACATCTAATGATGCAAAGGACTTGACAGCTTATTCCTAAAGATATCTCTCTTTCTTACCAGAAGGAAAAGGCCTTAGGCATCTTCTAAGGAGAGTCATGGCACACAACCAGGAGACTCTAGCCAAGACCCCTGTCATCAAATTCAAGGGCCAAGACTTCAACTTCTTGCGGGATCATTGCCTAAGCAGAGGTCTGCTGTTTGAGGATGAGACCTTCCCTGCAGAGACTTCCTCCATAGGTCTGCAGCTGCTCCAGGGAAAAAACCTCTCCAGACTGATGTGGAGACGGCCAAAGGTGAGTGAGCCCCCCAGAAACACACACAGCTCCTGGGCCCTCTCAACTGCCTGTCATGGTACCTCCTACTGAAAGAAGGATGGGCACGTGACTTGGTTTTCAAGGGTGGCCCAAACCAAATAGGAAGGAGAATGAAATTTATCTGGTCCCTTAGCTATAGTGTTGTATTGTCAGTAGGATGGAAGGACCCTGTACCAGCAACCAGGACCCCTGGGTTCTAACCCAGTTCTCACACTGAGCACATCACTAGATTGCATGCTTCAGTGTTCTCATCTGAGAAATGGGAAACCATGGGTATGAAGATTGTGGTAGTTGGTCTCTAGGGTCTCTTCCATCTCCACAATTGAGCCCATCTGTCAATCTTCATCACTCTTTATTCTCTTCAGTTACCACTGTCTTTATTTTTTTCTTTTCCCCTGTTAGAATTTAGTCAAAGGGAAGATATCATGTCAGTCACTGATAAAATAGGATGAATTTAAATAATTGCCTCACCCCTCTCATTTATATATGTATTGTCAGTCTTGTAAAGGCTTGATCATTTATAAAAGAATTTTAGACATCAAATTAGGAAGATCTTTCAGGGAAACATTCAAATCCCTATGCCAGTAGTTGGTCACTAACTCAAACTTGTGGCGAGATGAGCCCTGTTGGTTTTTCTAAACTATATTCGTTCCCAAGAAATATTTCTCAGCCCACTGACCATTCTCATAATCTCATTAGGGAAAAAGATCCAGGTAAGGACCACTCTAAGGATCCTGAGGCCAATCCTCCTGTTCTTGCTTCCAAAAGCAACCAGCAGAACCTAGAACAAGAGAAAATAAGATAAAGTCTAGTAAGCTAATGATTATGATATCAGCAAGTGTTACCAAGCACTGATTAAGTGCCAAACACTCTCCTGAGTACTTTCAATAAAGCCAGTTTAGTCTATACAAAAAGGATATTTTCTGATAACATAAAATAAGACATTAAACTCTGGAGGTACCGACTCTTACTCTGATGTCAAGGGGGCAGATTTGTAGTTTTGGAGAGGGAAGTGTGAGCAGAGCGCAGGTGGGGCTCAGGATCAGATGGTGGTGCTTCAGGCTTCTAGGATCCATCTCACCAGCCAGAGGCAGTAAGTCCCCAGAAATTATCCTCTTCTGGCCTTCCCCTCCGAAGGGGAGCAGAACAGAGAACTCTATTTAAAGTTTGGAAGGGTTATATATTTTTTCCCCTTGTTATTTTTAGAAGCTGAGATTCTTTTAGAAATGTTCTTTTTTTTCTTTTTTACAAGGTGCTGAGCAATAGATACAAGACCATATTTATAGTGTTGGAGAATTTATAACATTTCTATTTAGGAAGGGTTCAGAGTTTCTTACTATCTGATTTCAGCAACATCTCAAATTTTATCTTTTGGGGGCAAGGAGAAACTGAGGCAAACAGAAGTGAGATGACTTCCACAGAATCCTTCCAGGAACCTGAAATAGAGGAAGATACGTCCTACTCCCACTCTTCTCCTCAGCCAAAAGCTGAGACAAATGTCTTTGTGTCCCTCATCACAGTGTCCACATTTGTATAGTGTTTTCCTGAGTTTTCCATGTGTACTGTTCTACTTTGTCTCCTTTGTTCTTTCCCAGTTGTATAGAGAAGAAAACAGATTCAGACAGGGGATGTGACTTGCACAAGGTGACAGTCCAGCCTCCATATGCTGCACTTTCCTTCACATGGGATTGTGTGCCCGACAGGACTCTGTTAGGATTTGAATGAACGAGTGAGTGAATGGATGAAGGAATGACTTTATCTACAGGCCGCTGACATGGGTTTCAAGCTCCATATGTGCAGCTGAGATTCCGTAGGTTGACTAGTTTAACAGGTAGAATGGTAGACAAGAAAGCCACTGAATTCACCCCTTCCACATGGTGACATCCTCAAGTGCCACAGCTTATAGTTGTGCCTGAGAAGAGCCTTGGACGAGGAGCCACGGCCAGTGTAGTTCAATCCTAGTTGGAATGGCCAACACTTACATAGTGCTGACCATATGGTAGGTCCAACTTTAGGTCCTTTGACTCATTGAATCCTCACAGTAATGTTATAAGGAGGTATTATTATTAACCCCACTTTACAGAGGAGAAATAGAAAGAGTTAAGTAACATGCCCAAAATGGTAGAGCTGGAATTTGAACCCTAGAGTCTATCTCCAAGACCTGTACTCCTATCACACTATATTGTCTCCATAAGGCCTCATTGTAAGCTCATGTTGTGTTCTGAGTTCCTATTTGCTACAAATAATATTTTGTGCACCAATAGACTCCTAGTTCATCTAGGTAACCAGGAATCAATCTCTGTGTTGTATCCTGCTTTCCATTTTTTAGGAGAAAAAGAATGAGGTAACAATTAAATGTTGTACCTGTATGTCACATGATTATTTTAAGGAATAAATGAAGACAATATTTAGAGTCTAGCACATTGCAAACACTTACTAAACACTAGCTATTGTTGCTATAATTAATTTTGGAGGGATGGCATAGGGTAGCAGCCTCAGGGGCTGTCCTTTTGGATCCATGGGTTTTCACAGTCCAGCCAGCATCAGCCCTCAGCTAATTTCAGCAAACACATTTAGAGAGAAATGTAGGTCAGATGAAACCATTTGAGGTCCTAGGGGGAGGCTGACAGGGAGTGTGGAGAGAATTTCTTCTCACGTTCCGCTGCCTGTCACCACTTTCAGAAGGTTGCCTCCCACTCTAGAGCTTGCCGAGTCACTGTCCAGAGGTATGGCTGGCACTCCTTAAATTAAGTTCACCTGTATAATGGCTGAGGTGGCACCAAGTCTCCTGAGGCCATCTCCATATTCAAGGCTTGGAAGGACAATGGCGAAGCTCCATATTCTAAGCAAGTGCTAAACCATCATGGATATTATTCTACCTTGAATACTCACCTGGGCTTGGTAGATTCACTAAGAGTGACTAAGAGTTGGCATACAACTAAATTCAGCTTTCTATGCCTGGCACAGAAAGGTTGTTTAGTGTCCCATAATGTCTTCTCTCTCCCTCTCTCCCTCCCTCCTCCCCCTCTCTCCCCCTCCCCCATTCCTCTCTCTCCTTCCCTCCTTCCTTCTTGCTCTCCCTCTAATAATCAACCTAATCCATTTTGCTGCTGGAACTTTGAAGTAGAAGCTCCTTCATATCTTGCTTCATTCAGTTTCTCTTTGTTTAAGAAATTTCCACCCCACCTCTCACATCCCCCCCCCCCCAGTGGCAGTCAGTCAGGTTCTGCAACAGCCTGTGACCCTGCACTGACCAAATGGTAATGAGGAGACCCAACTCCTCATGAGTCTCTGCACTGCCTACAACCCCCACCCCATGTCAGCAAGAGACAATGCTGAGAATTAGACTTGTACTTGGTGTATCTATTTGATATTTCCTGAATGAAAGTTGGTGCTAGAGTGACTTCATTTTAGAATTTTAATTCCATAAATAATGCTAAATCCCATTTATCAAGTATGTACATGCAATAAGTATGAATCTAAGCACTTTACATATGACATTTCATTTAATTACCATAATAGCCCTCTGAGTAGATCATATTCTTATCTTTGTTCAGTAGATGAGCATTGTCCAGGAGAACTTTCCGTGATGATAGAAAGGTTCTTTTGGTACCGTTCAGTACAACAGCCATTAGTCATAAGTGGCTATTGGTACTTCCAATGTGGCCAATGCAACTGAGGGATCAAAATTTTAATCTTATTTATTTTTTTTTTAAGTTTTTGAAAGCTTATTTATTTATTTTGAGAGAGAGAGAGAGAGAGAGAGAGAGAGAGCGAGCACCAGCGAGCAGGGGAAGGGAAGAGAGAGAGGGAGAGAGAGAATCCCAAGCAGGCTCCATGCTGTGAGCACAGAGCACGACGCGGGGCTCGAACCCACGAACCACAAGATCATGATCCAAGCTGAAACCAAGAGTTGGACACTTAACCAACTGAGCCACTCAGGCACCCCTTAATCTCATTTAAGGTAGCCACATATGATTTGTGGCTACCATATTGGACAGCACAGAAATATAGATACAATTCTTCACAGCAGGGTCACCAATGTGTATCAGATTGAGAGATGGCAATTTCATCTTGGACCCCATACTTTGGGAGAATCATTTTGCTTCTCAACTGAAGAATGGCTGTGGGCCTGAAACAAGCTGTCTGATGGGTGCTCAGAGCTCAGAACCCAGCCCCGTTGTGGATCCTGGCCTGTGGCCATCCCAAAACGAAGTATCACCTACCCAGGTAACAACTTTGATCTTTTAAGTAGAGTGGAGTTTCTGAAAGGATTGTTTACTAGAAATGATTTACCTTAGGTCCCAAATGAGTTCTTCAGAAAAGGAAAGTGTTAACAAAGTAGACACAGGAGTGTAGGTTATGAAGGCAACAGGTAACAGAAGGTGACAAGGTAAACCTGCCAGCAAACAAATGCCATCGAGCCAAAGAACTTTGATGCCAATAAAACAAAGCTCTCTAGCAAAAATAGTAAAGGGAGTGACTCTGTCACCTGGCCCAGGCTGAACTCTGCCCACCCTCTGAATGATATATTTAGCCTGTGTCTGAATGCCAAGATGCTGACCCTGATGCTCCCTCATCTAACAGCAGCCTTCAAAATGATTGCAGGAATCACTCCAAAACATAGCAAGTGATGTTGCATTGGAAGACACCCCTCCCGAAGCGATTGCAGGAGAATGCCTGGTTTGGTACCACTTCACAGAGGGTATTTGTTAAGATTCCAGGGGTTCTTGCATTATATGTGCTTCTGGCATCCATAAGATAACATAGATTGTCCCAAAATTTGCCTCGAGAAAGGACGTCACAGTGCAGAAGTTGGGAAGATTACTTAGTATGACTATTGCTGATGGCTTCTGTATTAGGGTTCTCCAAAAAAACAGAAACAATAGGGTGTGTGTGTGTGTGTGTGTGTGTGTGTGTGTGTGTGTGTGTGTATGTGTATCTATTATATATCTATATATCCTATAGGATATTACCCATATCAATCAGGCAGAGAAAGAGCAAATTCTCCCTCTACCTTTTGTTTTATTCAGGTCCTCAGTGGATTGGATGGTGCTTATTCACACAGGGATCAGAAATCTGCTTTATTGAACTCAATTCAAATAAATGTTAATCTCATCTGGAAACACAGACACACTTAGAACTAATGTTTAGCTAAATATCTGGGGACCCCTTGACACAGTCAAGTCATAAAATTAACCATCACACCTTTCTTCTGTACAAATGATGTTTCAGACCCTCCAGAGGACCCCTCTCGCAGAATCAGAGAACACGGACATCAAGAAGCCCCTATCTGCATGCGTGGTCTGGGGGCGGGGGAGAGATCTGAGCACTATGGAGCCACATTGCCTGGTTCACAGCCCTCTCCCTGCAGATCTGTAATCAAATTGCTCAGCTTCCCTGAACCTGCCCCCTTTCCCTGGCAGGGAAACCCCAGCAGGCTAAAATGCTTCTGGGTGTAATTTCCATCTCTTCCTACCTCTGCACTTTTTAGATCATCGAGCACCTCTCTAAAACCCAGGGTGGGGAAGGAATGGGCAGCTCAGAGGATAGGAGATATAGATTCTGGTCTTGTGCCCAACATTGATGAAGACAATTACAGTGTTTGCCAGTAAACTTTATGTTGAATATTGATTTGCAATAAATAATTGCCATTTAATTTTCATAGCATGAAAATAGTTTTCTGTTCCTAATTAACTACAATTTTTTTATTTTAATTTTTAACATTTTGGTAAATCAGAGAAAGTTGTGCATTTATTAAATGCCTGTGTGGCATTCATTAGAAGGATATAAATTGTTTTTCCTTTGGTGCATGTAAATGCTATTTTATATTATTATATATCCTGATACAAAATCAGCGTCCTTCATTTCTAGGGCAAACCCTACTCGATTATAGTGGGTTAGTCTTAATAATTTCTTGTTCATTCATTTGCCATGTGTTTTATTTTGGTATATTTCATAAGTGAAATCAGTCTATAATGTGTGTATGTTCTTGTGCTTTCACTGTCCCAGGCTATGCTGGCTTTTTAAAATAAATGGTGGCAGGATTTTTCTTCCTTCCCTTCCTTCCCTTTCTTTTCGCTGAAACTGTAAGTGATACAAGAATGGTCTATTCCCTGAAAATGTGAGAGAACTCCACAGGAAATCCTGTGTACTTGAAAGCCTTCACAAAGCTGTCAGGGAGATATTCTTTGATCATTTGAAAATACTATTGCAAAGTTATCTTTTAAAGTTTACTGACTAACTTGAATCATTTTTGGCCATGCTAATTTTAGTCGGATAATCATCACTATTTTTAAATTGATTAGTATAGAATTTTATGTCATGTTTTTATATTGCTAAAATCTCATTTTTATTTCTAATTTTAGTTGGGTTTCCCTACCATATTTGTTAAAGGTTGGGTCTATGTAAACCTTCTTCCCCAAATGGAGCGAGTTACTTGCTTTATTGGTCTTGCTGTTTTTCTATTTTAGAATTCACTAATTGTCTTTTATCATTTTTTTCTGCCTCTATTTGAGGCTCTTTTTGTCTTTCTAACATCTATGAGTTGATTGTTTAATTCATGTTTTTTTTCTATCATGTTTAATAATGAATGCATTTGAGGCTCTGGGTTTGTCTGTGAGTATGGCCTTTTGAATTTTGCAAATATTACAGAAGAGAATCAATATTTATTGAACATGTACCTTATCCAATGTCCCAAGGATCCACATCCTTCCTCATCTGTTAGGTGGAAAAACTCCTGCTTAGCAAGGCTAGTGGGAGACGATGGGTGAATAAAGCCCCTGGACCTCAGCAAGGTAGTCAGTGCCTCAATGGGTTTGCCACCGGAGTCTCCCTTTCACACATGAGGAAACTGAGGCTCAGATAAGTCAAGGAAGTGGTTCAAGGTCACCCAGGGAGAAGGCAGGGCAGGGTTCCACCCTGGGTCTGTCTCCATAACTCTCAGCACGCCCACCCCCCTTCTGCAGTCACACTGCAGGGAAAACCAGAGCAAACAGCAGAGGAGAGCTGGGGCTTCGGGCAGGTCAGGAAAGTTGAGCAAAGCTATCTTTGTTCCCCATCCAAGCCCACTGGCCTCCTGTCTCTTTAATTCCTGTGAGTGGAAGATCTTAAGCATCTGCTCAGTGACAGCAAATGCCAGTGAGATCTTTACCTCCTTTCCACAGTAGAAGGGCTGGGGACAGCTGGGTGAAGTGCCTGGAGTTGTCCTGGAACCGGGACACTCACTCCCCCCATGGCCCTGCAAAGAGTTCTGTGCTGCTGGCTTGTGTTGGGGGAGGTCCCTGCGTCCCCCCAGATACGGGTACTTAGCTGCCCAGCTTGGAGCCCAGATGTGGGGAAAGGGCAGGCCAGCTTGGTGCCTCTACCTGGGGAGGGTCTGAGCCTGAGTGCACCTCTCCTGGTGAATGTGAGACGGCCAGTTATTTGTAGAGAAGGTAGTGGGAACAGGTTTAGTGAGGCAATTACCCCTCCCACACAAGCTGGGCTGAGGTGTTTGCAGACCTGCACGCCTTTGTTTGCCTCTTGGCATCTCTACCAGGAAACTGGCAGTTTCTGAAGGGCCGACAGGTCTCTCAAAGCACAGGACTCTGTACATTCATGGCTGTTGAGCAAATAAATCCACTTCCACTTTGCGGGCCTGTTCTCTGGGGGGACTTATTCGTCAATGTGAAAAGAAATGATACAGGAACAATGACTGAAGTATGCAAATGCAGTAGAAATCTGGGGACAGTTGCACAGAGAGGGTGCTGAGGGTAATCCTGCAGACTTCCAGTAGGGAAAACCTGGGGGCTCCCTGGGGCTCCTTGACCCATGGGAGCCCCTTCCGGAACTCTCACAATCCTTGTGTCTGCTGGGAGTTCCCCAAATTCTCCCTAGATATTGCAGCACTACAGAATCCTCTCACAAACCCCTTTCTGTGGCTGCCATGCGCTTTGTGTGTTAGAGGTTGGGGAACGACTGGGCTCCAAGTAACAGTACCCAAGACAAGGGACCTGGGGTCTTCTAGAATCAGTTTGTGAGTTAGCCCAGGAGTGGACAAAGGTCGGAGTAACACATCTTGCATCTGGTAGAGCACGTGGCTGGACTCGAACCTGGAGCCCAGAATGCCCTACTACTGAGAGAGGACATGTCACAATGAATGCTTTATTATGTTTATAAAAGGGTCCTCTAACAAATGTATCTTTTTGTTTGTTTGTTTATAACCTGTTACTACAACACTGCTAGTTGGGACTAGGATGGCTGACTATTTGATGTAAGGATCCTGAGCCTTGATTTATGTTTATCTTTTCCTGCATTTTGCTTGTACATTTATTGCCTGTCTTGTCAGTTACATATATGCCCCTTTGACATCTGCCTTCCTGATAGCAATCAAACCTGAAGAATGAGGGGAACTTTTCTAACTCGGATTTTAAGCACCTGTTTAAGAATTAACCTCTACCCCTCAAAGACAAAGTGAGTGATGTCGTGGGTACCACTTGGGGACACAGAGGAATGAAAGATGCTCATGGCTTTTCTCCCTCTTGCCTAAGGATATATTAGAGGGTAAATCAGAACCTCACTTCATCCTGGAAGGTGCAAGCAGATTTGACATCCAACAAGGAGAGGCCGGTAAGGACTCAACGTCTTTCCTCCTGGCCCTGGATCAGGGCAGACAGCCTGAAGTCAGCCTCCAGGTAGGGAGGGACAGAAGGAGGTGCCCACCCAGACCCACAGATTTCTACCCCAGCTTCTGAGGAGGCAAGGTCGGCACCCTTGGTGCTGTGTGGATGGACTATTCACACTGGCAACAAGATTTCCTGTAACTTCAGCTCTGGGCAGCTCTAGCAAGATGCGAATCAGAGGCAGGTTGTCCCAACAACCCTGCTGAGGCCTGGCTAGGGCTCACTTTTAGTTTTTTTTTAAGTTTATTTATTTATTTTGAGAGAGTGCACATGTAAGCAGGAGAGGGGCAGACAGCGGGAGACAGAGAATCCCAAGCAGGCTCCTGCACTGTCCATGCAGAGCTTGAGGTAGGGCTCGAACCCATGAACCCTGAGATCATGACTTGAGCTGAAATCAAGAGTCAGTCACTTAACAGAGTAAGCTACCCAGGCACTCCTGGATGGGGCTCTCTTGACTTCCCTCACCATCACCATCCCCCCCATCCCTTTTTACCTTCCTCATAGCCACCCCAACTCCTATCACCCCTACCCCACATCATCACCAGCTCCTTCTCTGTCTTGCTTGGAACTGGCCCCAGTGAACCCTTCCCCAGTTCTCCTCTCTCAGGCAGAAAAGGAATGTATTATTCAGAAGAAGGTGTATGGATTCTGGTGACAAAGACCCACGAAATGTGTGGAGTGGGGCTTCCAGATGTGTTCAGTAGACCTCTCATGGCTTCTGTCCCCTCACAGGAGATTGCTGGTTCCTGGCAGCACTGGGCTCCTTGACACAAAACCCACAGCACCTGCAGAAGATCCTGATGGACCAAAGCTTTTCATGCCACTACGCAGGGATCTTCCGTTTCCGGGTATGTGCACCACTGGGACACTTCTCACCTAGGTTCTCTGTGAGCACAGGCAGGCGAGTATCTTGAATATTCTCATGGTCTGCTAGCCTACAATGGAAGGCTCACCCGTGTGTTAGTTACTTTGCGTACCTCTAAGAAAGGATTTGAGCTCAAGGTCTGGCAGCACATGGGAGAGCTGGGAGTTAAAATGTTTTCATGTAAGCAAATAAAAAGAAATAGCAGAAACACTTAGCAAAAAAAAAAAAAGTCATTAATCAAGAACCCTGCACATCATAGAGCTTTTGTCTGTGTTGATTCCTGTGCTGTATCTTGCTATTTTGATTACAGTAGCTGTAAAGTAAGTTGCAACATCTGGCAGAGTAAGTTTTCCTTCCTTATCCATTGTTCTTTCCTCAAAAATATCTTGGTAATTCCTGCGCTTTTATTCTTTGATGAGAATTTTAAAATCATTGTGTCTAATTAAAAAGAAAAGGCACTCTGTGATGCAGAGTGGAGTAGCACTAAATGTATGTATTTATTTGGAAACATTACACTTTTATTATTTTAATTATTCCTTTCCAGAAACATGGTATATCTTTCTATTCATTCAGAACTAGTTTTATGCCTTTCAATAAAATGTTATAGCTATGCTTCCACATTGGTGTCACACCCTTCTTGTTAAACGTATTCTCAAATATTTTACAATTTTGCAGCCAATGTGAATGAGATTTCCCCCTCATTTCATTTTTTTTAATGTTTATTCATTTTTGAGAGAGACAGAGACAGAGTGTGAACAGGGGAGGGACAGAGAGAGAGAGAGAGACACACACAGAATCTGAAGCAGGCTCCAGGCTCTGAGCTGTCAGCACAGAGCCCAATGTGGGGCTCGAACTCCTGAACCGTGAGATCATGACCTAAGCCAGTCAGCCCACTCAATAGACTAAGCCACCCAGGCACCCCCCTCATTTCTATCTGGATGTTGCTGGTAAGAGGAAAGCCACTCCTTACTAAATACTAAATTGTATCTAGCCACCTTACCAAATTCCTTAATTAGTTCCAATTTTTTTTTTCTTTAGTAGAGTCTGGATTTTTTAGTTAATGAATATTCTCTGCAAATAAAGATAATTTTGTCACTACTTTTATTATTTATAGAACTTACTTTGCCCTTTGTCCTTGTCCCATTAGTTAGAAGTTTGCAATTTTGAATAAGAGTGACAAGAATAAAGTCCTGCCTTTTCCTGGTTTTAGTGATGTTTTCTCCTGGTGTGCCATTGTTTTAATGCACTGTGGGATTCAATTTGCTAAAAATGTTATTAGAATTTTTCCATCTATATCACATGTAGAATTGGTTTTTAGTTGTTGTTTTTACCATGTTTGAGTTATGTTGGCTTTTTAAAATGAACCCACTGAGTTTTACATTATCTTGATCTGAAATAATTTGAACAATGGTTGTTAATCATGGATTATCTGATCTTTGAAAGTAAAATAGACAATAGTTAAAAGATCTGGAACCACTTCCTTTTTCAACATGATTTCTTTTACTCTTCCAATGTGTTCAACAGCTATTAAAATGCTTGTGTCTCTTATTTCTTCTGGGGTTAATCTTGATTTTTTTTTTTTTTTTTTTTTTTTTTTTTTTGCCAGGAAAACCAACTATTACTTCTCTCGGACCAAATTTATTGCCCAAAATTTGCTTATGTGATTGTCTGAAAATTCACTTAATTTCTTCTAATCTATGGTTAAATCCACTTTATCAATCCCTGTGCTATGTTTTTGTTTTTCCTTTTCTTCATAATACAGGTTTTCTTAACCAAAGCAATCTGTTTATTGGTTTTTGAACAAATCAACCTTTGATTTTCATTATTCTGTTTTTCTTTTGGAGTTTTGTTTTCTATATAACTAATTTCAATTTATTTTTATTAAGTACTGTTTACTTTCTGTTAATTTTATTGTTTTTTGTTTGTTTTCTGAAACTGTACACTTTTCCGTCTTTTTTGTTTAATAATTAAAACTTTTTTTTTTTAATTTTTTTTTTCAACGTTTATTTTATTTTTGGGACAGAGAGAGACAAAGCATGAACGGGGGAGGGACAGAGAGAGAGGGAGACACAGAATTGGAAACAGGCTCCAGTCTCCGAGCCATCAGCCCAGAGCCTGACGCGGGGCTCGAACTCACGGACCGTGAGATCGTGACCTGGCTGAAGTAGGACGCTTAACCGACTGCGCCACCCAGGCGCCCCAATAATTAAAACTTTTAAAACCATAAATTTTTATATGAGATATTATCTATTTATAGGTTTTGATATAAAATGTCTTTTATTAATTTTAAGGCAATGTACTTTTAGTTTTGATTAAGCTTTGGTTATAGTTTATATTCTATTTATTAAACTATGATCAGAGAATATTCATAAAATCTCTACATTTGGGGAAATTATTCAAATTTTATTCATGGCCAAATCTACAACAATTTTTGCAAATGCTTCATGGACATATGAGAAGAATATCCAGTGATCAGAGGTTTTACATATGGAGTCAAGATTTCTGATTTGCAGATTGTTGTGTCTGCAGTTAGCTTTTTTTATCTTGACTTAATTTTTGTCTGCTTGATTTGTCAAATTCTAAAAGAGGTGAATTGAATTTCTTCCCCAAAGTTATACCTTGGAACGTCCTTCTTATGTTTTCAGATGTTTTAGCTTTAACCTTTTCCTGTTTTATTCTGTGGTGCCCAAAGGTTTATGTTCTTGCTATCTGCTTGTTGGAATAAAGCTCACATAATATCACTCTTTATTGTGTTTAATGTGTTGGGCTTTGAATTCTTCTCTATCTGATGCTCATATTGCTAATTCAGCTTCCTGTTATTTACATTTTTCTGTTCTATCTTTGTTCATCTGTTCCTTATCAATTTTACTTCCATATTTCTATAAATATACTTTTATAAAAGTATATTTTATTATTTTTTTAATTTTTTTTCAACGTTTTTTATTTATTTTTGGGACAGAGAGAGACAGAGCATGAATGGGGGAGGGGCAGAGAGAGAGGGAGACACAGAATTGGAAACAGGCTCCAGGCTCTGAGCCATCAGCCCAGAGCCCCACGCGGGGCTCGAACTCCCGGACCGCGAGGTCGTGACCTGGCTGAAGTCAGACGCTTAACCGACTGCGCCACCCAGGCACCCCTATAAAAGTATATTTTAAACTCCTTGCTCACCATTGTTTCTTTCACCCTTCATTTCCCCTTATCTTATTTCCCCTTGTTCTAATTTCATCCTCATTAGGTAGTAGTTCCTTGAATAATTTCCTCTGATCACATGAGTACTTTTCACTTGCCCTTGCTTAAGAATGATATGTCAGTTGGGTTTGAGATTCTTGGATCACATTCCCTTTCCTCAAGAGTCTGTAAACATTATTTCTTTGTCTTATAGCTTCCAATGTTGCAGAAGAAAAATCCAATGTCAATCTATGCTTTTGGCTTTGTATGCAACATGTTCTTTCAAGTTTATAAGAGGTACTTTCTCTCTCTCCTTGGTGTTCAGAAATTTCTCTGAAGTATGCCCAGATGTGTGCCTTTTTGAAACTAATCTTGGCTGGAATTCATTGAGCCCTTTCATTCTGAAGACTTTACTCCTTTTTCTGCTCAGCTAAATTTCCCTTCATTTTTTTTCTGGGTGTCCTCCTTTACTTTGTATTCTCTTCCTAAAGTCCAACTAATTGCATACTAGGTCTTCTAACAAGTTCCCAGGTGATGCTCATCCTGGTCGTCCAAGGATCTGACTAAGGAGTGAGCTAGAAGATGCAAGGTTTACTGTCTGAGCTCACCTTAGACTGCCAGTGTTGGTAGTAACAGGTAGTTAGGAGAAACTGAGGCACAAGCAGAACACTCTTTGCCCTTCTGAATGGTGAGAAAGTTCCACAATTCTCCAGAAACAACTGAGGTATTGATTTCTGTGCCTCTCTTCTTATCACTCTGAACTTGGCACTGCTTTCTGGAAAGAGCCCAGTGCCCAGGCAACATGGCTGCTTTGCTCAAAATATTTCTGGCTTCCCTCTGACACCTGGGTGTTGACAAAATGGCACCAGCATGCTTCTTGGAGGGTCCAGACACTATTCAGATGCCAGCCCTCCTCAAGTAGAGGTGAACCAGGAAATGCAGATTGGTGACCTCATTCTTGACCATTTGCATCCTTTCTGGGAACAATGATCTTATCTGGTGTTCCCTTTGTATAAGGAGAGCAAGTTTGGTCAGCATTACTCATGTGGGAATATTGGGGTGAAGGTGAATTCTAAGGGAGAACCAACCAGAGGAGCTCATTCAAGCCAGGACTCATTTCAGTCGATGCTGCACCAGGCACTATCCAAGGTCCTGAAAGAAGCTATTGAAAAATAGTTACTACTTTCAAAACTGATCTTACTTTCACAATATCATCAGATCCCAGTCACAGCCCTATGAGGAAGTTCATACTTTACCACCACTTGACAGATAAGGAAACTGATACCCAGAGAATTCAGTGTCTTACCCAACGTCTATTGCTCAGGTAACTAAAGGTAAAACCAGTATTCAAGCACAGTTCCACTAACTGGCCACTGTCTACTACATTTGCTATCCAGTTAAACCCCAAATCCAGATCAGGCTCTTTTTCCAGTACCCCACTTCTAGCTTTCCTTGGTGTGCCAAACATATTTCATGACCTTCCTCCTAGTAACACCCCTGTTGGCTTTTAACCTCACCTGTCTACACATTTTACTGCAGTAGGGACACAAATCCACAGCTGTGCCGGAACCAGCTTCAGTGCACTGAGTTCACTAATGACCGTGAAAACATCTTCTTTGCTTTGTCTCCACTGACATCTCTGTCTCAGTCTCCTCTACTGTGAAGTGCATCCTCAGCTGGATGAAACAGCCCAACATCTGGGACACCCAGATGTGGAAAAGGCCATGTGGATGGCTTCCCGTGACTGCCAAGCAGATGATAGATCACATCCACCCAGCTTTACTCTGAGCCCACCTGTCATAGGCTTGCCTTCATCAAGACTCAAGCCTGAAGCTGGAAGCCCTGCTGCTTATCCAGCACAGGGGAGACCAGCCAAGAAACTCCAAAAGGCTGGCTTTGTTATGAATTTTCCTCATTTGGTTATGTCCCCGGGTGAACCATTAAGAGTTGAACACTGAAGATTAAAGCAGTCTGTTTTGGAGAGAAACATCTGGTTCATTTGTGCTCTTAGCGGTAGCAGTGCTAGCCAGTTTGATTTCTGCTACTCTGATGGCAGGACATCTTCACATGAGCTGAGGAAGGCCAGAGCGAGGCTCTCACTGCTCAGTCCTCCAGAGCAATCTTCATCATTTGGCCTCTGGGCCTTTGCCCACACTGTCCTTGCCATCTGGGATGCCTTTCCTAACTCCTTGCCACCTGCTTAAATCCTGCCGCCTCCCTCAAGCCTTTAGCCCCTGGTAGGCTCTCCTGTCCCCCGTTACAATACTCTGTATCTACCATTCTCCTTGTTATTCAGCAACTGTTGCCCTTTTGTGCCCAAGATATACTTGGAGAGTCTCCTGTGTGTCTGAAGCTCATAAAGGACCCGCCAAAGTGAGGCCAGAGTTAGTAGCAAAGTCAAACAAAAACCCAAGTCTCCTTCCTCTCAGCATGTATTTTCTTTGACTCACTTGGCCTGTGACTCATCTGTCCAGTGAAGTCGACATGCCAGGCCCCTGTCCACTGACCTCGGCAGGGATTTTGTTCTGGACAGAGTTTGTTGTTATACTGGGGAGGTTATGCGGTGACAGTGGTTATTGTTTGGCATGGGTCAGGGGCCCTGGAGCTCCCTTCTGCCGCAGCTCTACTAAGGCATATATTCATCTCTCTTCTAGTTTTGGCAGTGTGGCCACTGGGTTGAAGTGGTGGTTGATGATCGCCTGCCTATCCTCAACAGGGAATATCTCTTTGTGCATCCTCGCAACAACAACCAAGAGTTTTGGCCCTGCCTGCTGGAGAAAGCTTATGCCAAGTAAGGATGGCCCACCCCTCAGCACAGGGCCTCAATGCTGGCCTTACCTGCCCAGCTGCTTGTCCTGATGGATGCTCCACAGCAGCTGGCCCAGGACTTTTGGCAGCTCTGCTGAATGCACATGATTCCCTGGGAGCATCAGAGCCTTTGCCACCTAGCTGGGCATCCTTCATAAACAATCACTGTACATAAGGCTCTGTTGGAGCCACGGGAGGAACCCAGAGGCACGTAACAAGGAGTGGGCAGGGCAAGGCTGGACAGAGATATGTACTAACAACACTATTATTTCAAGGGCTGGGATAAGAGCCCAAATAAAATATAATATCAGGTCAAAGTCTGATCAGAGGACAGAGAAAGAAAACAATCTTGACTTTCTGATTCATAGAGTCAGGCTTAGACTTTATAGAGGACATGGCATTGAGTGAGGCCTTGAAGGATGGGTAGAATTTCAGCAAGGAGAAAGGGGATATGTTGGAAGTTATTCCCAACTATTGGAAGGATTTAAGCAAAGACCAAGGGGCAGGACAGTTCAAAATGAGGTGGGGCAGTTGGGGGCCTGGAATGGCCACTATGAGATTGGATCTGTGTGGGGGGACAGGGCAGGAATTGCTGTTTATTATATGGTCCAAGAACCATGATTCAAAGACTACCTTCTAGTGTTAACAAGCTCAATGACTTATAAACACCCCAATTCATACATTTTATTTAGCCTCTTTGAGTTGCATCTATTCAGACAATGTTTATTAGGCATTTAACCATAGGCCAGGCACTGTGCTTGGAACTAGGATAAAGACTCTGAGACTGGCTTCAATAGGTGTGAGCAAAACTGTATGTTGTGTGGAAGATGTCACTGTCATAGAGACCTACACAGGTGAGGGACACATCAGAGCTAGAAATCAATGCTAGGGGACAAAAGGACCATCACTTTCAGGAGTAAATGAATTACTGGAGTGTCATAGAATCAGGTTCCCCAAAGATCACCATGACCCACCACGTTTTACAGATTGGGAAGCCAAAATTCCAAATAGTGATGTGATGGTAGTCACTAGATGGAATCTGCTGGGGTTTTCAGTTATTTGACCCAGGCACATCAGTTAGGAAGACTGAAGACCCTGCTGAGTTCAGTCCTATGCCATGAGGATGCCAACAACCCCACAGACCACCCCAGTCTCTACCCTTCTGGAGGTTACAATTTGAACAGCCATGCATCTCAAGAGGTGTTTGTTTGTTTGTTTGTTTGTTTGTTTGTTTTGTCAAGCCTACTTGTGAAAAACTAAAGCTGTTGCTCATTTCCAGTGTCAAGAAGAGCTGTTCATTAGCATTTGAGAATGAATCCGAGATAACAGCCAAGGTTGTTGAACCAATCCATATGTTTGGGGAGGTTAATTTGCTTCTAAGTGACTTACGCAAACACTGCCATTTCTTTCCACTGTGGATTCAGCCCTCCCCACTTCAGGGCTTTGCTTTTCTCTTATGTGAAAAGGGGAGCATGCCAGTTCACTTGGAGAATTAGAAACCTTGTGGAATGAAATGATGACTTTGACCCCATTTTGTTAACAGTCAACCTAAAGCAATCATTCAGCTTGAAAAGAAAATGGGAAAGTGGACCCAGAATCCACATTCTACTGCCTAAAGAAATCTAGTGAGGATAAAATGTTTCAAACTAGTAAGCTGTTTAAAAGCTTTCCCCTCCAACCAAAGAAGGAAATCATAGAATGCAGGAGTGAGCACAATAGAATTTGAGCTATCCGAGCTGGAGGGGACCTCTGTCAGTCTCGAGCCCTACCTCCTTCTTTGAAAGATGAGGAAACTGAGGCTCAGAACACTGAAATGAGCAGCCCAAGGTCAAGTGTTCCCCTTGTTGTGTGCTTTTCCATCATCCCTTGAGGCTGTCAGTTCTATAGGAAAAAGATTTGTCTCTTTGCTTCTTTGGGACTCAGTGTCTGGCACACAATTACCACAGCACAAACATGGAGAACGCATTCGTCCAGATGGAGATGACCCTCCTTCCCTCCCCCGCCAAGAATGTAGGCCAGTGAACACATGCATTCTAAACTTTCAACTCTCCTTGCAACTGGGGAGTCTGGAAACGAATCGGTCGAGTCAGATCTATGTTGGCAAGGTTTTGTCCCCAGAAGTCATAAAATAGGAGATTGCGGGACAAGATCTGATAGGCTGCATATCATCCTGTATGGAATCTTGGCAATTAAGAGTCACAGCATCTCAGCATCCTTTCTGGTTCTGATTTAGATGTCTAAATTCATCGCTCTTTCCTAGCATTGCTGGGCAGATAGACATTTCCCCCAAATGAAGCTGAAGCACAGAGACGAGAACAAGACGCTCTCAGAATTCCTGGGCTCAGGTGACAAGGTGTAATGACAGGTGTGGTGAACACAGTTCTATCTTTCTTCCCTTTCTGTTTCCTGTCAGCAAAGGGGGCTAAGAATAGTTGCCATGTTTCTGAAGCATCAGCAGTCTTCGTGAGCTCATGTTTGTGAAGCAGAGAGATAACTCCTTGTCAAAATACCCAGCTTCTGCTGAGACAGGCTTTGTGGACATTGTGGAGAGACAGTGAGAGAGGGGTGGCTGGCCTCCCCATGCATTGAGTATCTCTGTGGTAACTGTAGGTTGTTGTAAGCATAAGGTATCAGAGGAGGCCCATAGACACCAAAGCAGTGGGCCAATGTATCAGGACAGGGCCTGGGCTGCTTTTCTGGAATGGCTCTGATGCAGCCCTGTTTAAAGCCAGAGAGAGCTCTTGAGGGCATCTAGATGGGGCTGTTGCAGTGTGGGAGGTCACACTGGTGGGTTCTAGAATGGGCTCCAGAACCCCAATCTTTGTGAACTTCCAGTACCTTCAGCAAAGCCCCTCCTAATCTAGGAACCAGAGCCAGAATACCTGTGGGGAATCAAGAGTCAGGCATTCAGCCCCAACTAGGCATGACCCTTTGATAATGGTCATTGAATTTGACTTTGAATTGAATAAGGTCATTGAATAAGACTTTGAATTTGACTAAGTAAATACCCCAGAGATAAGAGTCTAGGGAGATAGGAAGATAAGATTAAGAACCAGTTTTAACAAGTTGAGATCAATCTGTCACATGGCAGTTTCTGTAGAAGGGCTCTTCTGTGTATCCAGAGCTTTCTTTTATAAAAAGACTCTTTTAAGCCTTCCATGGCATTTGTGCCTGGGACGTTGTCCTGCTTTGACTGGCTACTTGACATGTATTTGCTGAAGCGAACTTATGTGAATTCTGAGTGACGCCCAGTGGCAGAGGTGGAGATATAGTGAGATAAGAGGGTCTGGAAGACCCCACAAGCCTACCCAGTCAACCTTACTGTTTCCAAGTGAAGGACCAGGAAGGGAAGGCTGAAGGCCCCCTGGAGGCGCAGCAGGGAAGATCTCAGACCCAGACCCCCTCCCTGATTCACAGGACAAGAAAGAAAGCCATGGTCAGAGATTCCCCACATTGCCACCAGCTTGTGAGGGTCTTGGCCTTGGCTTATCCCTCCAGGGACAGAAGAGAAGGTCTCTGGTGAGAAGGCTGAGTGACAGGGGCAGTGGTGAGGAAGTCTCCCACTGGGCAGCTCTGAGACCAGAAGGCAGGGTCTTCTCCCCACTCCCTGCCTGGCCTCAGCTCCATGTACTTTGTGGGTTTTCATTGCCTGTATTTTAGGGTTCCCTGGGAGCCTTTTCAGTTGACCCCATTGACAGGAACTTGAGTTCTCAAAACAATTCTGCCCTTGTCTGGCCTGCTTCAGTGGTCCATCTAGCCTCTCTTCCAGGAGCACCATCGCTGGCTCCCTTCCACCATGCTTTTTTGGCTCGGGGATTCTTCCTCCCTGGAATGCCCATCCCACTGTCCTTACCTGGATAAACTCAGAGGTGTGCTCCTCCCCGAGCTCTCCCTGGGCCCTCAGGCATTTCTTCTCTGTTCCAAGATGATCCACTCACTCTCATAGCAAACGGAACCCCAAGGGCAGAAAGTAGACATTCTAAGGAAAAGTCCCCATGGCAGAGGGCTGTTGCAAAGAAGTAACAGTTGTGGAGGTAGAAGCAGAGCGAGGGTGGCCTTGCTGAACGAGGGTGGCCTTGCTGTGCCTGATAGTGATGTAACAAGCATGCACTCTGCAAGCCAGATACTTTCTGCATGTCATCCATGCAAGAACTGGCAGAAGGGGCACAGTAGCCCATCGAGGCAGGGACTGTTACATGCCCACTCCCCAAATGAGCAAGGGGAGCCTTAGAAAGTCTCAGCTTCCTGCCCAGGATTGAGAGCTCATGAGAGGGGAAGCCAGGAGTTGAACGTGAGTGGTTTGGCTCTTAAATTTGGAATCTGTCGGCCTCTCTAGTGAGTGACTAGGGCTACTCAGGTTTGGGGGACAATGCGGAGGAAGTGAAATGAGGTGATAACCCTGGGCAGGGGTAGAAACCCCACACAAGAGTGGGAAGAAGTGCTTTACAGAACATGTACGAGGGTTCCAGGTGGCTTGCTTTGAAGTCATGTTATGTAGGACTTGTCCTCACCTGTGTTACCTTCAGTCAAGTTGACTAACATCCCTGATGATCCTGGGATGAGTGGGTTAGTCCTGAGAGTAGGAATTCTGGACCATGCTTCACACTACATGAGAACAGAGGCTGCATGTGTCCACAGCAGGCATCAGGGTCATTGGCTGAGCTCTTGGAGGGCAGGGACAGGGGGTTGCCCATCTTTGAACAGCCTGTGCCTAGCACAGTATCCCTCACATGAGTACTTACCACTATCATTAAACTGAACAGGAAACAGTGGACATTCATCACCAGAATATCCAGTGTTTATTGAGGGCTTGCCACATGCCAGGTTAAATAACTTGTCCAAGGTTAAACGGTTAAATATAAGGAGATGTTGGGATTCAGCCCCTGCCCTGTGGCTCCAGCACCTGCACTTCTGACCTCTGCATAATACTGCTGCTTGTGAGGCCGCCCAGCCCCAGCTGAATAGGGGAAGGACAGTGGCGCTTTGCTGGAAACGCCATCGTCGTGAATGGAAGGCAGGTGGCCCTAGTGCAGGTGCAGATCAGGCATTCCTTCTCTGGGCAATATGCGGATGTCAGGTGGGCAACCTCCCTGCCTGGCGCATCTCACCAAAGTCGCCACAGGGGCGGTTGTGACTTTCCCCCTCCCAGGTTTCATGGGTCCTATCTCAACCTGCACTACGGCTTCCTTCCTGATGCCCTGGTGGACCTCACAGGAGGCGTGGTCACCGGCATCGACCTGCACTCCTTTCCTTCTGACCTGGTGATGATACTGAAGACAGCAGCCAAGGCAGGCTCCCTGGTGACCTGCGGCACCCCGGCCTCGGTGAGTAGACTCCCCACACTGGGTGGAGCCCTTCCTCGCCCAGGAATGTCCAGCCACCAACCCATTCAGGTAGTCAGGGGCATGGCCAAGCAGACGTCACAGAGCATGGAGACCATCCTTCACTGAGGCCGCCTGATTGAATCCTCACAGCAGCCCTCCCTCTGGGAGAGGGGTTGCAGAATTCACTTACAGAAGAGGAAAATGGGCTCAGAGAAGCCAAGTAAAACACTCACCATCACACAGCCAGCAAGTGGCTGATCAGGGTTCAGATGCTGCTGCCTGACTCCAAAGCCTTTACCTAGTGCTTTCATGTGAGCAGTGGGGTCTGGAGTCACTGGGCCACTCTTTGATTCTCACCAGCTCCAAAGACAGCATCCCAAGGTCAGTGTGTCCCATTTTGAAAAGCTTGGGTGATCCTCCAAATTATTTCGGAGTCTATTCTGAGACAGCCAGCCCCCTATCCGTGAGGATGTTTCCTTCACCCTGTAAACACGTGAGCTTTGAGTCACACACCCCCAATCTGAAATGCCACCTGAAAACTAATATGCATTTTGCACCCCAGTTAGTTACTCATGGCACGGGGGTGGTGGGTATTCCTGACTCCCCCAGAATGCCCCACTGATGTGTTTTGTGCTGTGTGTCATTGGTGACCAGTGACTGGAGGAGCACACAGTCCAGGTCAGCCTCGGGACTCAGTGGGGTTCTGTCAGTAATGGGGCAGTCCCCTGAGGTATGAAATGCTTGGGGCCTCAACCACCCAGCAGCTTTCAAACTCTGCCTCTCTAGAAAAGAGTTCCAAGAACATATGCCATTCCAGTGTGAGTCAGTGGGATGCTTTTCATCCCACCACAGCTTAGCTGCTCATTGAATTGTGCTTTTCTATTTTTCTGAAGAGCCTGTGAATGCTTAATGCTTGGTCTGCTTTCGTCCTTTAAAGCCAACAGGTGAGGCCAGGAGAATGGAAGACGGCCTGGTGAGTCAGCATGCCTACACAGTGACTGGAGCCGAGCGGGTAAGGCTTCCGGGGGTTGAGCCCTGTTTTCTTGCTCCTCTAAGCAGGGGTCAGCATCACATGCCTTCAGCAAGCTCAATGTGGACGGCCTCGAATATTCCTTCTATTCATCCAGAAACTCTGGTGCCCGGCATCTTTATCCCCAGATGCCTACTAGCGATCTTGCCATTCTTGACCTGATCTCAGGCAGGCTGAGTGTCTAGCTAGACTGTGGGTTTAGTCCCAAAAGAAAACAGAATGAGCCACCCAATTGCCTGGGGCAAGTTTTGCTCTGAAAGGGTTTTATTTGTTATGTGTCAACTAAACTGCTACCACAAAGACACTCCAAAATACAGGGGCTCAAACAAGGTTCATTTCTCTCTGAGGTAAGCGGGCAAACCCAGAGCTGACAGGTGGCTCTGTCATCTGCAACATGGGGCCTCTACCCGTGAGCCCAGGGCAGCTGCTCCAAGTCCCTCCTCTCCCAGCCAGGGAAGAGACCAGGGGACAGTTATACATCCATAGAGAAGCACGCATCACAGAACACACACACACACACACACACACACACACACACACACACACCATTTCCTCTCAGATCCCATTAGTCTGAAATCAACCAAGTGCCACACTGAGGCCCAAGGGAGTCTGGGAAACATACTCTCTAGCTAGGCCACCATATGCCCAGCTAGACTTTATTCCCATGGAAAAGGGGGAGGCAGAGGAGGAGGACAGTTCTTCCCATTGATGCAGAAACTGACTTTAGGTGGACGAAAGTATATGTGATTACTGTGTGCAGTATCATTTGGTCTGGAAAACACTGCTAAAGTCCAGCCTCCTCCATCCATAATTGAGAAGCTGAGGCCTGCGAGGGGAAGGTCAGGGTTAACACAGCTACTTGAAATGGCTGGGCCTAGACACCATGTCTCCTCAGTTCCTCTGTGCTTATCACACAGCTGTGTGGTTTCCCACACACAGTGATTTCCCACACACGTTCCCCAGTCTTCTCTATTTCCCGCAACTCATGGGGTCTGATGATGTCCTCTGGGCCCTGAGAGACAGTGTTCCAAGCTCCAGGGTACATTTTTCACAGGTATTTATGAGCCATAAAACGTATGGTGTCGGGTTCTATTTCTGGCATGCTTTCTTACATTTGCCTTCCTTCTCCCTGTATCCGTCCACCTCCTGTCCAGGGACCTAAGGTCAGTTGATTCATCGTTTTGTGTTTTGGCAAGTGTTCCACAAAACAAAGATAGTATCTTCTGCCTTACGCTCTTCTCCTTAAGGAGATCCATCACAAAATGCTTCTTCTGCACAGCACCTGGGAGACAGTAGGTACCTAATAAATGCTCATTGGATTAATGGATGAGTACACTTGCATGACTGAATGAATGCATCTGTCTTTGGCCTGTGAAGATGATGTCACTGAACCTCCGCCTCCATCATAGAATGTATACGAGGAGCTCAAAATACATTTCTTCCCACAAACAAAGAGGAGGTTGTCCTGATTAACCCTGGCCAGAAGAGATCCTAGATGCAGCAGCCCCAGACTCTCCTCCCCTGAATTCTCCCAAGGCCGTCTCAGAATTCTCAGTGGGGATGACCAGTACCATTGTCACTCCAGGCCATACAGACACTCTGCTTCCCACGACTCCCTGTCCCAGGTGTGGAAAGTCTAGGCTACGGGTAGCAAATCGGTTTTCTCGTGTGCCAACCTGGATCCATTGGCAGTGCTGCTTGGATTATGTGTGAACAAGACTGTGGCACTGCTTCCAGATTTAGTGGAAAAGCTGTGATTGAAGAATGATATCGGTGCTGGGCATGGAATGAAGGAGCCATGGTACCTGCGTGCTGTCTCTGCCACTCCTGGAAAAGGCCATTTATACATGGAGACAGTCTTTGTTTCTCCTCTGAACATGGGGGAGAAGGGACTTGTGAATTAAGAGGTCCAGATGGCCATGGAATGTGTGTCCCCGCAGAGCTGGGCATGGGATAAAAGTGACTGCCAGGTTATAGAGTGACCATGTGAACACCTAGGGCTAAGCCCATACAGGTGAATACGGGAATCAGGGTTTGGGCTCCTGATGGTTCTGTTCATAGCCTGAATGTTGGCTCCCCCACAGCACACACTAGGAGTTGTTCTTATAACACAGTGAGTAGTCTAAACAGGACACCTCCCCTTTAGTGTTGGCCATCAAACTGTTTGTCCTGGATGGTCCATCCCCCCTGCCCCTCCCACCCCTCCTGCCACTCAGGGTCTGCTAACACCTCCTAGCATGTGCTGTAAGGAGTCCAGCCTGGTGAGATCCTCTGTGAAAGCAGTTTTCCAAATACCCTTGGGAAATGCTGCTCACTATATCCCCTTCTTGGAGATTCACAGTGGATATTAGCATGTTAAAGGCTCTAAGAAGGCCAGTACTGACAATACAGGGACAGCTTGGTCTTAATCTACCATTAATCATGAAACCACTTCTCAGAAGAATTATTAACAGCTTGCAGAACTAGCATTTAATAGAATACACATGAGGCAATATTATCCTACACTAGATAACGCGGGTCACCTCTCACCCAGGGATACCCTTTCTGAGGGAACTGACCAGGGCCAGGGGTATAGTAAGTAGCCAGGAGAGTGAAACACGTGCTCATTCTCAGAGGTAGTCGTGACCTTGGCCTTGAGTGTGACTCCCGAGCCTCCCTGCCAAGGCCCAGGAACTTGACTTGGTTAAAGATTTCTCCTCCAGAAAGAGGAGGTGACAACTGACCATGAGTGCTAAGATTAAACCAGCCCATAAATGCAGTGTGTTTTTTAATCTGCTCATCCTCCTCCGGGCGGGACACAGGAAGATAAATGAGATTGGCATATTTTATTATGCACCTAGCTCTGCGCTGCCTCCCCTGGGCAAGGGGGTGAGTGTTTATCTGCATGCCTCATTTAGCCCTGCTTACGGCTCCTTCCACTCACTGGCCGTTCGTCTCCCCTGTGCCCAACTGAGCCCCGACTATGTTAGGCACTGAGGGTGGCTCATTAAGCTTTCTGGGCCACCGGGCAACCATTTTTCATGCCCTTGCTCCATCAGGCACTGCCAGTTAATAAATCGACTGTGTGTGCAAAGCCTGGAGTGCCTAGGGGTGGGACAGAGAGGGGTGGGAAACCCGAGCATGTGCCAGGAGCCTCTCCTCTCCCATGTGGCATTAAAAGCCAAAGCACCTTCCCCTACGGCGCCAGCCAGATAGAAGTGGATGGAAAAGAACCTTCTCCAAGCCAAGTTCTTTGGCCCTTGTCTCACTGCGTTGCTCCTTCATGGCACTGCCCTGTTGGTGATGACATGGGCCATGGCCAGGTGACCCAGGGGTGAGATGAGAGGTCAGGGTTGTGGCCCCACCAGAGAGTGAGCTGGCCCTGGATTGCTGAAGCCATTATCTGCTCCCATCTCCAAATCAGGAGCCTGAGCTTAGGAGACTGACAGTGGCTGGAGTGAGAATTCTTCTGCCACTTACTCTGTGGCCTGGGGAAAGTTGCTTAACCTCTCTGGTGTTCCGTTTCTTCCTGTGCAAGACGAGGGTTCCATAAACATCCACTGCAGGGGGTGGGGGTGAGGGGTGAAGGATGTAATGCTCTCAGCCGGCACCTGGCTCCCAGCCCGGCTTCACACACGGATTTCTTTTCCATATGGTGACCCTGCACTCTGGCTTTGTCCGCCGCCTCTGACCTGGAACGACTGAGCCAGTGAGGCCCTTCTCTCACCCCTGCAGGCCTTGGCCTCCACAGATGACCTTAGCACAGATCAGTGTCATGCCTACAACAGCACCATGCTTTAATTCCCCCCACCAGGCCAAAGGCTTCTGGATCTGGGAATGTAGGTTCAAAGGGTTGCGACTGTTCCGTTGTAACTTGTCAACAATCCTGCCCTCTGGCCTCCATGGCCCGAAGAAGCACGTGTGCTGGCCTCTGTATCTGGGAGCTGGTGACCATGAGGTGCCTGGGGAAGGAAGAGAAGTTCAGCCCATTGAGGTGCCAGCAGAGGCCGGGTGATGGGGGCCTGGGGCAGTGCCAGGGTGCAGGTTGAAAAGAACTATGAGGGGCTCTCCTGCCCCCCAGGCCACCCTGCTCCTGCTCGGTCTGCCGCCTCCACATCGTCGCTCAGGACCACACCATGGAGACCCTGGCACAGCTGCCTGTGGGCCACAGGCAGAGAAACAGCCCTGTCTGTCGAATGGAGAGACCAGTGGGGACGGGACTTGCAGGAGGCTGGGGACCCATCAGGTTGTCCCCTCTGTAGCACCACACGCTGTTGATCTGCTCTGATGTCTCAGCCCACATTCCAGGAGGCACCAATTCGGGATGATGAAGCTGTGCCCACCCTTTGAGGTGCTGAGCAGAGAGAGGGGCCGTTTCCTCCTCCCTCATTCCCACCTCACGCAGGCAGCAGAGACACATTGATTTTTTTTTTCCTTTCAATTTTTTTTTTTTTTCTGGCTGCAGCCAAATGAGGTCAGAAGTTAAATTAGTCCTTGGAGGTAAAAAGCAGCTGCATTCATATCCCCTCTTTCTGCTGACTTTTGCTGGAGAGCCCTGAGAGTTTCTTTTTCTGTTCTTTGCAGATTCAGTACCGGGGTAGCTGGGAGGATCTTATCCGCCTGTGGAACCCCTGGGGCAACACGGAATGGAGAGGGCGCTGGGCAGACGGGTATGGCTTCTGAAACCCTGTCTCTACCCTTCCTGAAGACCTGGGATGCAGAGAACACCCCGCCCCCAGAGGGTGGCCTCTGTCTCCCCTGTTGTGGATCTCACTGCAGGCCTGTCCGGTTCACACCGGTGTGCGGCTGTGGGCCCAACTCATATTCCCATGATTCCATTCACCAGGCATCTATTAGACACCGAGTGTGTGCTCTCTGTACTAAGTGCACTGTGTACTGTGGGATATGTACAGACGACAAGACCCAGTATCTATCCCCCAGAAGGTTACAGTCCAGCGCCGTGAACCCACATACCCAGAATGAGGGTTTGTTTGTTTGTTTTTTTTTTTTTTGAGGGTTGGGGAGGGAGTAGGAAAGAAGCCAAGTTCTATCGGCAGAGAGAGATGGAGAGGAGGAGCCTCATCCCATAAAGGGATCCCATGCGATTCTGATCCTG
This sequence comes from Prionailurus viverrinus, assembly GCF_022837055.1. Lineage (NCBI taxonomy): Eukaryota > Metazoa > Chordata > Mammalia > Carnivora > Felidae > Prionailurus > Prionailurus viverrinus. The sequence goes on from NC_062563.1 coordinate 116,227,244, forward strand.
ATGACACCATGAGGAAAAGACTTCATTTTGGGGGGCAGTTGGGGAGCTGAGCCAAAGATCTGGCCACCTGGGTTTTCCATCCTCCCTACTGATCTGGACTCCCACTTGATGTCTGGACTCAATCTTGCTCATAGAAGTGAATGGAGGTAAGTGTCAGATGCCCGTTGGCTATGTTGCAGACAGCTACTCTCTTGACCTGGCTGGCCAGTGGGGACCAGCTCTGTGGCCAGTGGTTCCCTGGAGTGAGGCTAGCATTTCTCAGCTGCCAAGAAGACTGATCCCTGGTCCCCACCCCCTTGCCGATTAAGAATGAGATGGCCAGTGATAGGTCACTCAGTGACAGGTTACCTGCTCCCCCCGGCAGCCAGCAAGGGGCGAGGGGAGGGGAGGTGGTGGGAAAGAGAGGAAGACTTGAAAGGAAATGCAAAGCATTCAGACAAACAGGTGAACAGGACCCAACGAGCAGTAAAAACCAATACAGTGAGAAGTGCGTTCTGGAAGCCAAACACAGAGTTGGCCAGTGTCCCTGTCCTGCTTATTGGCTGCCCAGAACCTGGCATGACGCCACAGGCTGGTCTGTGGCAAGGGCCACTCTGATCCTCTTTGAGCCCCAACAGCTGGTGTGTGCCAGCTCACATGGGCACTTGGCAAACATAAGATCAATGTCCATTGGGGTGGGGGTGGGGCAGGCGGAAGGGAGAGAATAAGCAACATGGATTCATAGAAGGAACCTGGTGGGTCTCAGATGCCCCCTGGAGAACAGGGCTGCTGAATCCCCTCAGCAGAAGGGGGATGAACTTGCAACAGCAGGAACCACTGGAGAGCGTTGTGTTTTTATTTTACCCTCTGCTCCCCTTTCTCCTTTTATCTTGCCTTTATTCATTCCTCTTTCCCTGGGGTAGCCTCCCTCCTCCCCCAGGGTAAATCTTAACCTCTAGCCTTTGCCAGTTCTTCTCAGTCATTACCCCAAGTTGCCAATATGGCCCAGGGGTGTTGTGACTGGCAGAATCCCTGATTCCAGGTTGGCTGTTGGGGTTGGAGTGAAGGAAGGGCACACGTCAATGACACATGTGCCTTGCATAGGAGAAGAGGCAACAGATTTAACTGAGTTGATAATTTGCCCACATCCCCTATGCTAAATATCTCATGAGCAGTGAAGGCAGCAAGGGGCACCAGAGATTAGGGAAGAGAAGCTTCCCATGGGTTGGTATGTTCAGGGCAATCTTCACAGAGTCGAACTTGAACTCAAGCAGAAAAAAAAAAAGCATGACTCACCTGGGAAGAGGTCACCAGGAAGGTGGGGGGAAGTATAGACCTTGTGCTGAGCTGGGATCACTTACAGTGTGTTCTTTGGGGCGAGCAAACTGGCCTGCAACAGCAGAACCTGGAAAAGAAATGCTGGGGGCTGGGGCCAGAGAGCCCAATGTCACCTCATAAATTTGGATTTACACCCTACGGGCATAGGATTTGTGAAGGCCCTTCGACAGGGGAGTCGTGTACAGAGCAGGGAACGGGAGCACACCTGGCCACACTAACTCTGAAGGATCACACACCGGCTGCGTTTAGGCTCACCATCTCCCACCAGAAACAGGGCCAAGTCTCCATGCAGGTGGTCGATTTCCCCCCTACTTTTTAAGGAGTGAAAATGGATAGAAGGAGCCGGATGGTCCAATCTCCGCCATAATTGAAATTTCAGACGCACACACTTAAAGGCAAACTTGCGTGAATCGATAGCATATTGATTTACACTACATTTATTTTTCCTTACACACTGCAGAAAATGAAATTATCACTTAATTATAAAATTGCCATTTTACAATAACACATCTGACTGGCTCGGCCTGAAAGCCCGAAGTCTGAGTGGTGGTCCCTGCCTTGCTTTTCCAGCACCGAGCTGACCCAGGCCCTCGGTACAAGCCACTCCTAGAGATAAATTCATTGCATGTTTGTGCCTCTGGGGCCTGTTGCTTATGTGCATGTCTCTGCCACTAGGAGGGGGCTGAGGGAGCGACAGCTGTTCCCTTCTGCCTGTGAGGGCCTCCTCCTTCACAGACTCTAGGACTAGCTTCTGGAAAACATGATCCCGATGAACTGGACAACTATATAAATTAAGCAAGCAGAGAACTGCTGCATGCCTGTTTGCCAAGGCCTGTGCCAGCCCCTGTGATCAGGTAATGGTGAGAGATGCTCATTGAGCTCCTGGAACTCAGAGTCTAGTGAGGGACAGCGAGAAATCCACAAGCACTAGAAGCATAGGGCACTAAGTCCTGAGACAGGAATGGTACAGGGTGCCGTGTGTGTCCCAAGGAGGGACACTGACTCTGGAGGTGAAGTGGGAACACCACAGGGAAACAGTCAAGGTTTCCCAGCAGAGGTACCTTTTAGGAGGAAAGAGGAATAACATTGGGTTAAAGGACTGAAAGGAGGAAGAGTCTCCTGGGTAGAGGGAGCCTCATGGCGAAGGCCAGGGTGGGGGCAGGACAGGTATTACTAAGGAGATGAGGACAATTGTGATCTAAGGGTAGAATTCAAGTGTGGGGTGTGTGGGGAAGTAGGGAGCCGCTCAGGTAGGGCTGGAGAGGTAGGCAGAGGCCAAGGTTCTGATGTGGGAGCTTTAACTTCATCCTGAGAAGAAAAGGTATTTTAAGCAGGGAGATGGCAGAATCTGATTTCTCTTCTAGAAAGATTCTTTTTGATGGCAGAATGGAGAGGGAGGTGGGAAGTCCAAGAAGGAGATGAGGCTTCCTGAACTAGGAGGGCAGCAGGAAGGAGGGAAGTAAGTGGATAGTTTTGAGAGGGGTTTCAGAGGTGGAATCCTACATCATTGCTATCTGGTGATTGTTTGGATGTCAGGGGGCACGAGGGAGTGGCTTCTTGAGTTTTCACTTGAGCAATGGGAGGAGACAGAGGACTGGTGCGGTTTGGGGTAGGTTGGTTTCCAGACCACTATGGGCTCTGGTGGAGATGTGGCGTGGCCCCTAGCATGTATCCATCTAACGCTCAGGAAAGAGGATCATGCTGGGGACAATTTGGGAGCCACCAGCCTACAGAGAATGACTGAATCCTGTCACTAGGTAGAATGACCCCCTCCACCTGCACCCCCAGAAGGAATGAGGGACAGGACTTCTGCTGGGGCATGTTTTGCCGAGGTGAAATGCTTTGGGAGATCTCACCCTGTGGTCTGTCTCTGTGTGCCCAGGTCGCCAGAATGGCAGGAAACCCACCACCAATGGAGAAGACTGCTGTATGAGAATAAGGACGATGGCGAGTTTTGGTATTTTTTTTTAAAGTTACATTTTAAAACTTTATTGCCCACACCCTCAATCCCTCCCCCTTTCCCTACATTTTTGTGAGACTAGAGATTAGCTTTGTAGAGACCTCTAGGTAGAAGGAGACTTTTTTTTCCACCAAGACATGAAAGCTTTGGATGGGAAATTATTTGTGTGCTTTCTCTTTGCATGAAAGGTATTTCAGTCTGAAATATCAGAACTTCCAGGAAATGTTAATGGCAAAAAGGAATACTGACACCAAACCTTTGAAATCAACAGTTTCCTGAAAACCAGGATGCCTGGTTATCATGCCTGTATCTTCTACGCCATCCCATTAGGACCTACAGTCTCACCCTGGGGTTCCAGAGTCTTCCAAAAGAGCAATTCAGTATTAATCTCCCAGCCCTGACTCTAGAGTTCTGAGTGAGACATCCATATCCTCGCCCAGCAGCTATGCAGGACTAGATGTTTTAAAAACCCATTCTCTGCCATGTGTTCACATCTTAAAGGATAATACGGACATTTCCTGAGAGGTTTGTGGTTTACTTAATAATATATTTAAATAAAATTTAGCATGTGTGAAGAGGAGACTGGGTCTAAGTTATTAAGAAGCAGAGAGACAAATGTCAATTAGAAAGGAAAAATATTTCCAATATCTCCACTGTAATCACAGTACAAGATGGGGTTTTAGGTATTGAACCCATTTTATTCTGATTCAGCAATGAATTTGGCAAAGGAACCAAGGGAAAGGCGTTTCTTAACAGTGTATAGGACCCAGAGCGGAGAGAGACAAGAGCCATCCTTCTGGCCATGAGAGAGACATGCAGAACCCAGAAATTTTATTCTGTCCTATTCTCTCAACCCCTGGAGGGAACAGAAAGGTACTTGATAGTGAATGAGCCAGAATAAGGCCCTTGTCTTGGGGTAGGACAGTGGTAAGTCCATGGAGACTAGAATTGACAAAGGTACAGTGGGAAGATGGGAACCCCCACCCTAGGGACAAAACCAGTGAAATGATGTGTATCTGTTTATAACAGGATGTCATGTCAAGATTTCCAAGACAACTTTTCCTGCCTATACGTATGTAACCAATTTCCAGTCAGTCTAAACCATGGAAACATGCCTCCTGAAAGATGGTCCCAAATGATGTTTAAGAACCATGCAGTTCCAGGAAACACCACAGGTAGTGATGACATTGGTAATGATTCTGCCAGATGGAAGCTTCCAGCCCTAGCCCAGTCCTGGCTTCAAGTCTCAGTGGCTTTTGATTCTGGACCATCAGCCTGAACTTGAAAGGAGAGGAATCTGTCAGCCTAAAGGGACAGCTGTGTTTCTCCAAGGGAAACAGTTGCTGGGTGGGCTGGGTGGGAGAATCTCAAGTGTGCCTCCCCTGCCCTGTCATGCTCTCCCACTGTCCTACTGACTTCCACCCACCTCCCAGAAAGACAGACTGACCGCTCTTCAGTGGTGGGGAGCTGTGGAAACAACACTGGACAAAAGTCGGGGCCTGGGTTAAACCATCACTTTGCCCCATCCAGACATAAGGGAGAATATTCCTGTCCCATGCTGGTTGGTACATCCTGTAACAGCATACTGAGATCTCAGAGGTGGGCACCTCTGAACCTGTCTTTGGGCTCCCCTGAGGTAAATCTTCAGTGTGACCTTGGGAGGGTCACATATTCTCGCTGCACTTCCTGCTCCCCATTTGTGACACAGATGAGTGAAATAGCTCCCTATGAACATGAACCTGAGCGTGCTTACACATCGTCCATAGGAGAAGCTACACAAACAAGTTTGCATATGTGTGAGTGTGAATGTGGGTGTGTTTGCACCTAGACATGAGCATTCCCTTTCCCCAGCACCTGCCGGTTGAGAATGGTTTGCTTGAATGACCCCAGGGTGCCCCTGTTTTCAACCTCAAGGATCTTCACACTTCTGGTGGTCATGGATGGACTCTAAGAAACTCCTGAGTCATACTTGGGTAGCAAATTTACTGATTCACCTTCCAGAGCCTCATCTGTCTGACTGTGGGGCCAAAGTCCCCTTCCCTGGATATAGTGCATATCAATGAACTAACCAAAATGGTACCGTGGAGGCTGTTCTTAGTGATTCTTTGCAAGGGAAAGAGAGAAGGGAGCCAGTGCATGAGCACCTGCCCTGCACTGCTAAGTACACTTGAATGCATTATGTAGTCTAGCCCTCACAGGAAGCCTCTGTGTCTCCGCATTCCCCTCTCAGAGCTTCCCAGTTGTGACCCAAACCTGTGGATGTGTATTGATTTCAGCTCTATCTTGACTTATCTTCATTCTTTCATGTATCTGAATCTAACAGTCCTCACCTTCCTTCTGTCTCCTGCCCTGGCTCTGAGGAGCATGCTTGGGTAGTGGAGTGCTATGAATTACCATCTCTCTGCCTGTTTTCCTCTGTCTCCCCTGGTGCTTGGGGATTGACATCATTTCCAGGCTCTGATGGTTATCGCCAGTGTGTAAGCTCATACATACCTGAGGATTCTGAAATTCCACTTATGATTAAAAATAGCCCTCAACTTTAAGAAACATTTTCACCCAGTGGGGAATATTCTTCCCCTTCTTGTTTTTAAGAGGAAGAGACAGAGGCTCACAAAACAAAGAAGCTTGTGCTATAAGTAGTAGTCGTGGGGCCTGGGGCCTGCCCCTTAGTCTCCAAATCCAGAGTGTCCAATACAACCCACCAGAGCTTTCTGAACCAACATGGCCCCATCTGGGAGTCATAGGAGCTGAACTGAGCTCCAGTGACTGCTCTTTCTCATGCAGAAGAACTTCTGAGGGACACACAGTTCATCTTCTCTGTGCCAGAGAGTATGGAAGACAACAATGTCGTCATGTCCTTCAACATCATGCCGCAAAATTTAAAGGCAAAAGATGAGAAATTTCCACTCACCTTCAAGGTATTCAAGGTAAGGCAGCCTGCTTCAGGACTTGCCCTTTCAGACATTTGTGTATTCCTTGTGCAGAGGGAGAAGCTGACTAGGCTGGGAGATTTCACTGAACTACCTCAGACATAAAACCCAAAGGGCTATAGAGTTCACCTGGTTCAACTCTAAATTTACAGGAAAACCTGAGAGGAGATCAGGCTTGACCAAGTTCACAGAGGGACACACCTCCTAACCGTGTCACTTGTCAGCATTTCCTGGTATGCTGCAAGCCCAAATGTTTGTTATCCAAATGTAGTCTGGTCCAAGACCAGCTGTTTAACAATGCAGATTCCTGGGACCATCCAACACCTTCTGAATCTGAACTTCTATAGCTGGAGTCTGAACGTCTGCATTGTAACGAGCTCCCTGGGTGCTGCTTACGTGCATGAAAGTTTGAGAATCATTGGCTAAACTTTGGGAGGAGTTTAAAGGAAAAAATAAATCCTGGATGTAAAACCAGGAGGTATGTTTTTCTCTTGTATTTAGACCAAAATCCAGTCTTGGTGGTTGGCTTGCAAATATATGCTTGGCCACTCATCCAAAGCCAGGTTTTTCTCTCTACCTGGCCTCCCCTCCTCACACCCATGGCCCTCCCAACCAGCTTTGCAGCTCCTGAGGGGTCATCCTTCCACCCACCAGCCTGCACCCATCCCACTGGGAGGAGCTAATAGGAGAATTCTTTTTTTTTTTTGAGACTACTTAAAAGTGTTACTAAAGAAAATCTGATACCTCTGCTCCCACCTCCTTTACCAAATAATTTTAATTTTTAATGTTTATTTATTTTTGAGAAGGAGAGCACAAGCAGGGGAGGGGCAGAGAGAGGGAGACACAGAATCCGAAGCAGATTCCAGGTTCTGAGCTGTCAGCGCACACCCTGAGGTAGGGCCCAAATGCACAAACTGTGAGATCATGACCTGAGCCGAAGTCAGTCGCTTAACGGACTGAACCACCCAGGTGCCCCACCAAATTAACGCATCCCAAAGATAAAGTGTATGGTTCTTAAATCATATGCTCCACACCCTCTATGGACTGACTTGGATAACTATGGTACCGCACCCATCAAATGCTAGGATCCCTTGTCCTTATAGTGGAGCTGAAGGAACTGAGGCCCAGCAAGATGAAGTGATATGGTCAGAGTTAATGGCAGAGCTGGGGATTGGGCACCAGATGTCCTCCAATCCTCTGTGGCTGGGGCTCTGATTATAGCATCCCTAGGAATAATATTCATTCCTGTTCACTGAGACTAAGGCAACAGTCAGAACCATGGGTCAACTCATGTATGACAGGCAGGGCTCCTGGGTACTCTGCTCATGCTGGAGCAGTCCTGAGTCCTGGCTGTAGTTCACTCCAATGAGAAGACTTCACGGTGGTAGTGTACTTCAGCATGTTCACACTTATCGCTTCAAACACTACTTCTATAGCTATGAAAGCCAAAGCTGAGAGAGCAAGAGTGGCCTTCCCAAGGTCCAGCTAGAAGGGAAGGTACTTGATACCAGAGCTCCTGGTCCCCGGTCTGGGTCTCTCAGCAAGGCGGAGGCACTTGCTTTCCTGGTGATGCTCCCAGCTCGAAGGAAAACAATGATTCTGGCTCTAGAAGGAGGAGAGCCCTTTGGGTTCTGTTCTGAGCCCATTTCTGCTTCCCAGTTGCATGAAATCAATGGAAAAGAAATTGTTGGGGTTTGGCACAGTACTTCTGAGGTTCCTGAAACCTGTTGAGGCTGGAAAAGAACATCTAAGGATGCAATCATGGACAATTGTCATCTTTCTCACCACCAGACACCTGAACGCTCTCTTCCACTTGGTAGAAGGCAGGGCCTAATTCCCCACTGCGGCAACCAAAGAGACCAAATACTCTCTCTCCCCAGCCCCTGGCTGCAAATGGGGTAGGTGTGTGAGCCAGACTTGTCCAATTAGATGCTCCTCTCATGCCTGCCCACCCCCCGTTTTGGTCACTCTGGGTTTGGACTCTTGAGGAAGTCATTAAAAGTGGTAGAACCAGCTGAGGGATTATGTACAGCAAATCCTGGGGCCCGGCAGCAGCAGTGTAGGCAGATCCTGGGCTGGTGTCCAGCTGCATAGCCGTCTCCCCTCCTTCCCACCCACTTTCTCAGCTGCATCCTCTAGACTTCCCATAAATGGCTTTCTGCTCACCCCACGCTGATTGGTATCTCTTGCTTCCAGCCAAGAATCCCAAATGATTCAGGTGCCTTCTGAGAGGATTCTCATCCTCAGAGTACCCCCAACTCTTATTTCTGGGAAGAACAAAGGAAAGGGTCTGGGAAGGAATGGAGGCATCTGGTCTACTCAGCCAGGATTTAATAGTTTAATAGTTCAGGGCACCAAACAGGACTGCACCCCTCTTCTGATAAGAGACAGGAGCCCACAGAGGGAAAGAGGGCTGCCCCAGTGCACAACTGGGGATGCTGTTCACATTGCCACCTGTGAGTCTGGTGCCCCAGAGCTGGACATCATAGCAGCCTTGTGTTAACCAGTTTGCCCAAAGTCTTTACAGTTCAGGAGCCCTGGAAAGATCATAATCCTATCTGTTTTTAAACACTGCTGAGCCCATTTATCTACTGAGATAAATATCTACTGAGATTAAATACAGAGATGCATTTCTCAGCTGTACACTTTGCTAAAAAGGAACTCAAACCTGAGGTCTCTTCAGGCTCCCAGGAGGTCCCAGTGGATCTTGCAGGATCCTGATTGAGCTGAACACCAGAGAACCATCTAGTCTTTGGCAGCTCAAGAGACACTTGGGTTCCTTTCACAGTTTGGCTGAGAAACAGGCTGTGTGCATGCCAGCAAGTAGACCTCCAGAAGTCTGCAGGGCTCTGATGGTGTTTGCGGGCAGTGCTGCTTGCACGACTAATGTATACGGCCCTCCCACCCTGGCATGGTCCCATGACTCCCAACTCCTACGGAAGCACTGCTCTGCCTTGCATCAGAACAAACATGGGTAGTATGCAAACAGAAGACAGGACAGAGAAAAAGGACAAGGGTGGACAAGTCATTTCATCTTCACCCCAAAGCTGCTCTCCCAGGCTGGGAGCTTCCAGCTCATTCTTGGGCTCCAGAAAAGTCTGCCTGGGAAAATCAGGTTGTGTGTGTTGGAATGGGTGGTGTTAGGCAGGATCAGCAGAGGAAAAGAACTGAAACCCACACCAACTGCAGAAGACACTGCCGGGTGGTGGGTCTTAATCACCAAGGAAGCAAAGCAGCTTGCTTTATTCCCTTCTCTGCCACTTAGACTGCTGGAACTATTTCCACATCCATAAAACAGGGTCTCAGTATCTGCTTTCAGGGTCACCGTGACAATCCAACACATTACACGGAAGCATCTTGCAGATGGCAGAGTGGCTTAAAAATAGGGCTGTGTCCTCAGTGCAATATTCAGTTCAAGATTAAAACTAGGTATTTCCCAATTCAGATGCACACAGACATTCCTTATGAACACCGGGGGCCTAGAACAAATTCCCACCATATCTTTCAGTGGTATGATGAAATAAAAGAAGTTTCTTCACGTTGGAACTCCTGATGTTGAGAAACTGACATCTGATCTAGGTTCTGTCTTCCCTCCAACCCTGTTAACATCTCTCTCTTCCCTTCTCTTTTATCATCATTGCTGTGAAGAGTAACCACACCTGGCTGAGCTGAGTTTCCTTCCCCCTTGACCCCCCTACAACCTACAGTGGGTCAGGTTTTCTTTCACATCTCTGCACAGGGGATGAGTAATGGTCCCGTCCCCTGGGGGGTGCAGGGAACAGGCTGGCTGCCCAGGAAGAAGGAATGCAGGGTCCAGAGCTTGGCTGTTGGGATCTGCTTGCCCCTGAGTTTTGGTTTAGGTCCCTGAACCTGCCTTTCTTTCTCTTCCCCACAGGTCGACCCTCAGGTACGGTTCAGCCCCTTCTCCTGCCTCTGTTGCTGTGCATCGTTATGCCTCTTCCAACACCATAACTTTGGCACATCTCTTGCTGTTTCGTGGCTGCAAATTTATTCTTGTTATGTCCTGTGACGGATGCAAGCTTAGAATCTCTGAACAGGTCAACAGTGCAGGACGTGTGTTTGCTGTCCTGTTCTGGGGGTTGGACCCCTTGAGCTGCTCTCTGGTTTGACATCTAAGAGGGTCTGGAACCACAAAACTATCCTCAAGGATTTGGCCTCCAATAGATAACACTGATGGAGCCCTTTCTTTCCCACTTAAAAAAAGAAGCAGAGCTAGGGGCATCTTAGAGAGACTTTAGCCTTATGTTCTTCGTCACCCCTAGATCCACCACAAACAGGATACACACTCTGCAAATGCACCTTCAGGGCATATCTAGCTTATCTTACAACCAAATTTGCTCCCTCTCCTAAGCAGGCCCCGCATTGGTGCAGGATGAGTGAAGAGTAAGGATGGAGAAGGACAGATGGAATTACAGGCACTCAGACTCCTTAAATGGATGTGGGCTCTGTGGGGCTGTTGCTGCCAGGGCATGTTTGGGACCAAGGATGGCAGAGAGGGAGCAAGATGAAGTCACAGCCAACAGGTAGTCCCTGTAGCATGCTGGTGGGTCCAGGGAAGCTCCTCTGGGCCTTCTGGGGGTGCCCCAATAGGTAGGGAGAGGTCAAGACAGGGCATCTTCAAGCAGGGGATACTCAGAAGCCCAGGCAGAAAGCAGGCAGCAAGGAGGCCCCTGATACCAGTGGCCTAGCCACAGAGTTGAATTTAGGATCTGATTTTGGTTTTGGGCACCCTGGTCATGGAAGCGGAGTTTCTTGAAGGGTTTCAAAGGGAGGCACTCGGGTACAAGGAACAGATCAGTGTTTTAATTCCCAGAGCTGGAGAAAGGAGTGGGGACTCGGCCCAGGAAAAGGTACAAGATCCATCCCTGGAACTACAGGGTCAGGTCTTTGTGCAACTAGGCCTGTGTTAATTCAATGCTGGTCCTCTGAGCACTAGACCACCATGCCATCTACTCATGCTTCTTGCTGCCACTGAGCGAGTCTGCTCTGAAAGATAGGGAGCCTGGAAAAGGCTGCAAGAGTGCAGTGGAGGGAGGCGAGCAGGGAAGCAGGGAAATTCTGGACTGCAAGAGGTACACACACTTCTGTGCACACTCATGGATGTGCGCACACATACACATACGCACACACACACCCAGAGCCACAGGGCAGTGCTGACTTTTTGGAGTAGAATGGTTCTCATCATTGCTTTTGCCACAAGGGCTCAAGCAAATGAGGTTCCAAACCTACTGGGATCACTGTTAGTATCAGCAAAGTCACTGTGGTGGTTCCACCCAACCCTTTCTGCCCACCCGGGACAGTGACCTATCTCCCGTCTCATCTCCTAGCTCAGCCCTGTCTCCACCCCGTGAAAAGAAACTCTCCCTTTCTCCCTGTTTTTTCCCAAGGCAGAGCTCACAAATAATCATTTCACGCTGCATAACCATTTTAGATGGAACCCCCATGCTCGACTGTATTGGGGAAAATTTATTTAGTAAGGGGTTTTTATTATGTAATATGTATGTGACATCTGGTAATGGGAACTGCATTATATTTATTGTCTTATCTCTAAGAAAATATTGAAATAAAAGGAAAATGATCAGGACCTATTATTCTCCAATGAGAAGAAATTCCAGGGCTCTGCTGGGAAGATGAAATGGAGGGAATAAAGGAGTCCAACTCTGCTGTGCTATATACAGTCCAAAGCATCCTGGGGAAGGTTCAGGAGGGAAGGGGCTTCTGGGGCTCCAAAAGTCATTCAGTGTTGGAACAACTTCACTAGTTTCCATGAAAGTCTTTATATATGAGCAGAGACATAAACCCCAAAACCCAGGCTACTGTGGGATTTAATGAGGTGAAACCATGTGCCGTACTTTTTTTTTACACTCGTTGTGGTGTCAGTGTTTCTATTAAATGACGGTCTGAACTCTGTGGCATTTTGAAAGTCCAGGTAAGCACTGTCACCCTTTTCGGAGCCTGTAATGCTGTTTTGGTGAGTGATGTGGGGTCTGGAAGGTGGCGGGCTCTCCTGGAGGCTGGCGCATGCACACAAGGGGCTTTCTGACCATCTTCATGTTTCCTCCAGTTCCAGCCCTTCTGGAAGAGGTTGCCACCCACCTTCTTTTCTCAATTCAGAAATGCTGTCAAGGGCATAGTTTCTAAAACCAAGTGCAACCTCACAAAGTACTTCAGTCTGAGCCCTGGGACCTACGTGGTGGTCATCACCACATACAGAGAAGTTGAGTTTTTGCTCCGGATCTTCCTGAAAATGCCAGATGGTGACAGGTACAGAAACTCTGGGTTTCAAACTGTTTTATTTCACTTAAATTTATAAGAACACATTGTGTCAACCTGTGCAGCATGTACTGCATCAGGGGACATGGGGGGCTCATTTGCAAGAAGCCCACCACAAAGGGTGGCAAGAGAATCTCTACCAATAAGTAGACTATTGAGCAGGATGTGGCCATTGCTCAGTGGGAGTGCAGACTCACATGGGAAGACAGAGTAAGGGGACCCACATCTGGCAAGAGGGATTGAGGAAGGCTTCTTAGAGAAAATGGCATTTGAGCTATCCCTTGATGGAAAACATAATCTAATGTTTAAAGGAAAAGGTAGTGCAGGTTGAAGAAAACAGCATGACCAGAATCAGGGAAGTGGGTGAGCATAGAGCCTATTGAAATAGAAGTGATGTCAGCCATATGCACAGGAAGGTGGTACATGGCATGGCTGGCAGTTGTCTGAAATGTGACCGGAAGGTGGGGTACATCAGGGAGACAGTGAAATAGGGGCCTGAAAGACAGAGCCCAATCATGGAGAGTCTTCATTGCTAAGTCAGTGGTCAAGACTGGGATCAGCAAATACATATCCCTGCTGGGCATCTTACCCCCTGTTGGACCTGAGGCAGACATTACTCTCATCATGGCCATCTTTACAATTGAGCTTGGATGAGGCCTCGGTCCAGTATGTCAGATAGCCACTGTGCCACCAGAGTTGGAACATAAGACAAAGCTTATCTGCCATCTTGGCAATGGGGGTCACTGTGCATGTGTACTTGGTTGTGAAAAGGAACAATTTGCTAAATAATTTGAAGACCAGACGATGTCCAATCAAAAGACTAGATACGTGGTTATGATGTTTATCTGTCTGCTGACTGTCATGGCTGCCCACTTCACGACCTGCTGTGCTGAAGTCTCTCCACTCAGATCCTTGGTATAAATGTCCAGTGCCTCCATATTCAAGCCTCCTTTAAATCGTGAATTTTTCATCTTTTGTCACACTGTTTCCCTGGTTTTCTAGGAACCCAAGCAGCAATTTCAGCCTTACAACACTAAAGGTAGGTATGTGGAAAGGTTTGATTGGCAAGCTTCCTTGACCACATCCCATGCCCAAGAACTTCTGTCTCCTTTCTTACCTTAAAGCACTGACCAGTGAGAAGAGACACCATCATCATGGGCCAATGATGGCTCAAAGGGGCAGAGCAGAGGGGAAAGACCAAGCCTCTAGTGTCAGGCTGGAACCAATCCTCCTCCACAAACTCCAGTGTTCCATTCCCCTACAAATTTTATTCGATTGCTAGATGAAGCCTCTGTCTCAGATCCAGGTGTGGGGAGTGGTTCTTGTGCCTTCACTGTCCAAGACAGGTAGTCTCCTTCCACAGAAATTTGATGTTGACTATTTTCCCTTTGATCCAGGCAAGTCTTCTGGAAAATGGCTCCCAAGGAAGCATCTTCCACAAATACGCTCACCAGGTACAGTCCTTAGCATGGGATGATTGATGGTGGGACTAGAGGAAAGGAAACTTATCCCAGGCCCTTATCAGGATACAGAGAAGAAAAGTGATGTAGTTGGTCATTTTATCAGTCTCTCCCTGGATATCTCCAGAACTAATAGGGCTACCAAACCAGAACTAGGAGACATCTGGGAGGGGTGTACAGCTTGGTAAGGATGGGGCTAATTATGGGGTGAGGTTAAATCTTTAAACAAGTAATTGGCAATACCCCCTGAAATCTTTCCTTCTCCTGATCTTCACCCCCTCCAGTTTGACATTATTCCTCACAGGAGCTAGCCAGCTTCATTGAAGGCACCAATGATATTTTTCCTGCCAAGCCACCTAGATGCACAGAGGTTTTTCTTAATGGTTTAATAAACCGTTATAAAGAACTCCTTGACTTGCCAGGATAAAAACATCTGCCAAGGGCTCTGCACAATGGGCCTTTTGCCATTAATAGTCATGTTGGTTTGGGAAGTGCAAAGTGATGGATAGATATGATCATGTGTCCCATGTCGGCCTTGGGCCAGGCAGAGGCCAAGGACAGGAAGGATGCCAGGCATTCAGGGGGCTAATGGGGTAACTAGGAGGCTGCTGAGAGGGAAATTATTCAGGCAGCCTGGGCCCAGAGGGAAAAACAAGGAGAAATGAAGAATGTGGCTGTCATGAGGGGAAAGTGTTACGAGGAGCCGCTCAATATGGAACTCCTTAAAATCAATATGGGCCCAGGATTCAGGTCCACATCTGGCTGATTTAGAAGGCACTTCATTTGATGCAAGACAAAGTCTTCCCAGATGATAATCCCCAGTCTGTGAGCTCCCAGAGGAAGGGATGGCACCATATGCATTCTTTGTCCCCAATACCTATCACTGTCCCTGGCACAGAGAAGGTGCTCTGTCAATCTACATTGAATTAAGACAGATTAGCTTCTCCAGAGCAGATGTCCAAACTAAGGTTATTGCCCCAAGGCAACAAACAGGACCTAATTAGGAGACCTGAGACCAAGCTTCTTTCAGGGGCAGATGGCAAAATCCTCAACATGGTTCATGCACCTGCATATCTGAAATAAAAAATATAATTTGTCATATGACAAATGGTACAGGTTCCCTAATCAGGGTTTTTCCAAATAACAACCAAATGTCTCCGCATAGAGGATAACTGGTAGCCCATATGGGGCCTTTGTAGGAATTAAAGTAAAAGACACACACAGCTTTGTGCCAAGGTGTATAGCTCAGAAGTGAAACAGACTGGACTCCAGCCCCTTTTTATCTCTTGGCTGGGCACCCTTGAACAGGGCCAGCCTGGCATCATTCTGCACAGCCTGTAAGCAATCCTCAGAGGCTATAGCCTCAAATGAAAGTTGAAAGCAAAATGTTTGTCCAAGCACTCCCCGAGTCCTCTCTCCTGATCTCTTTCTATCTGTTTAGTTTCAAGCGAACACAGTGACTTCCTACCACTGCTACCACTACCATGATCTACCTTCATCAACCATGATAGTGGTGATGGTACTGTAACCCAAGTCTGCCTGCCAGAAAGTAAGGACCTCTCAGCCTCTGAGTTAGGTCATGTCCATCTGTCCACCATTTATTCAATTGGCAAACATATACAAAATACCTAGGACATTCTAAGCACCACAAAAAGTTTTGGCATCAGCTCCTCAGGAATCCTACATCGAAGTGGTGGAGGAAAATGTGCAATTGTTTTGGAATTTGCTTAAGGCAGCCTTCATCTCTATTCCTCATCTCCTCAAACATTTTGGTGGTTCTTGGGTGCAGGGTCCAAATCACAAGCTGTCCTAGGATAGAGGGACGTGCAGTAGGAAGGAGACATCGTCCATGTCCCAAAGCTACTTACATTCTAGTTGGTAACTTACATTCCATGTAATGGTAAGTGCTCCTTACCAACTGGTCTGCAAGTTGCATGCCATGATTCTTTTGAGGAAAGAACTCTGTTGCTAGTGGGCACACAATGTTGACTTTGCTGACATAACCCAGTCAATGAGATGTTGGAGGGATGACTGAGAGCCAGTTTCAAACACTGTTAGGATGTTTTTCTTGGGGGCATTATGAGGGATTCTCCCATGAGGACAGGCCGTGGGACTGCTTTTGCTTTCAGTTGAGTGGTGAGGCCATCTCTGGGGACAGCATGCCTGTCATCTACAGGGTGCTGGTTCTCAGAAGAACCCAATGAGACACTTTCCTCCACCTGACCCAGTACCACTCTGCAAAGCCACCAGCTGAGGGACCTCACTCCGGCTCCCTCCCCCATGTAAAGCTTTCCCAGGGTGCTGATGTGATGTGACATCACCCCCTCAGCTTTTACCAGCCTACGCATAAGAAATGGCCATGCACAGCACGGCTCTGCTTCTCTATAGAATCATCACGGAAGACACCGCCCATAAAGCTGCTCAATGTCCCTAGGAGAAAATCGAATGCAGTTAACAACTTCAGAAGTTCCGGCTGGGAAAAGTTTCTCTCCCCTCAGCCTCCACTGCTTCCCGTTTTTAATCCAAGGAAAACCATGTCTTCCTTTTTGCTTCAGTAGCTAGGAAAACTAATGCTAAGTAATGTGCTCAATTAAAGCGGCTTGTCTTAGCCTAGATTTCTGGCACTTTCATCTCTTCTTACCACACACACACTCACATTCACACTTATGCTCACACACTCGGTAGTCATATTTTCTCTCTATCCCTTCCTGGAGGCAGATGGGAAAACACACCTTCAGGGCTGAGTTGATTCATTCAACAATACTCCTCCTGAGGGGCTCCTAAGTGCCAGGTAAGGCAGAAAGGAAGGAACCACTGCTGTCCGGCCCCATAATAAATGAAGAGATAAATGCAAGGTGACCCACACATGGTACCCAACATTAGAAGAGTGATGAGCACTACAGATGTTCAGGGGAGGGGTATCACCATGGCCTGGAGCGATCGAGAAAGGCTTCATGGCAGAGGTAGGTGGGCACTGGGTGGGAAGCAAGGGCTTAGAAATCTGAGTGCTTTTCCAGAATAAGGCAGGTAATGCCCCTCAGCTCCTGAGCATGGATGGGACTCCTGTATTCCTCTCTTGTTTGGATCAGGGGCTGGACATTGATGCAACCCAGCTTCAGAGCCTTCTCAACCAAGAGCTCCTGAGAGGTAAGGTCAGACCCACAGGATTGCTGGCCCCAACCTCATGCCCACTGCTGAGCCAATCTGGTGTCACTCCCCACCCCCGACGTTTCCATCCTTCCTGTTCTCTGCCACCCAGGAACTCCAGGGGACACCTTCTCTTTGGATGAGTGCCGGAGCATCGTGGCCCTGATGGATGTATCCTTTGCAGCCCCCCACACCCCGGCTCCTCTTGCAACTTTAAGAGCCCATCTGCTCTGTGGGCTTCCCCAGGGGTCTAATTCGGATGTTAGGAACCTTTTTACTTTCAGTGTTTTCTCTTCTTTGGTTCTAAGGGCTCACCAGAGAGTCTGGGCTTCTGTGAATTCTATACTAATGCACTGACTCTCCAGAACAAGCATAGCAACCATGACAGTAGTTACCATCTATCAAGTATCTATGGCACACCAAGAACAGTCCTGGTATATGGACTTTTCCTTGTGGTTCTTGCAAAAAGCCCCCATGATATAAGAAGTAAAGAGAAGGAATTCAAAGAGGTTAGGTAATTTGTTACGTAATCACACAGCCAGTCAGAATTTGCGCCTGTGTTTGAAGAGTTTTCAGCCTCCGGAATCCGTGTCCTAACATCATTCTACACTGCCTCCCTGTAACACCAAGGGGGCTATTTTCCTTCTGCCCTTCCCCTTGCCACTGGTCAAGTCTTCATTAAGTTCCTTATTCACCAAGTCCCCATTAAGTGAAGATAGCAACCCCTGAAACTTGGAGAAAATGCCTTGATCTACACAGCAGCCGTACCCCTTGATTGCTACCAGACTGCAGCTGAAGCTGTGGAAGCTGGGGCTAGAGCACTCCAGAGACGTGCCTGGGTTCCAGGGACACCAGTGGCCAGACTGGGAATTAAACCCAGGTCTCCTGACTCCTGTCCTGACTTCTCCCTCCGATGAGCTATTTCTCCCCTGCTGCCCCATCCAGGCAGGAGAGACTAGCCCCCCATGGGCATGCCTCCCAGCTGCTGCTCTGAGGCTCATCCCTCTGTGTACACGGCCTCCCTGGAGTGAGGCCGACCCCCACTTCTTCACTGTTAACAAGGCCCGATTGGGAATGGGAGGCCGGCCATTGTCGAACAAGAGGGCCTCTTGATGAAGTCATAAATCAGGCCCTGTCTCTGCTGGCTGTGGTTTGGAATCACTGGGAGACACTGCCCAAACCCTCACTGATTAATGAAAGTGGCCCACGGCACCCCACAGCCTGGGGCCGGTGGCCCTGGGGGAGGTTGGGTCTGCCAAACCCCTGCAAAACAGACAGGTCTGTTCTGCCCTTCCTCCCACCACCCCCTGCTCCCCAGCAGCAGCTCAGAGTCGGATTCTTTTCCTCGCATTAGCTCTCATTAAACCCATCTTACGGGGTGATGGGACCTGGCTCTAATGCCATTTGTGTCTATGCGCACTTGCCTTTCGTGCTGCTGCAGGCGTTGCAATGACCCCTCATGCTCCTTCCCACTCCCCCCTGCCAGGGGCCCCACCCCTCCCAGTACAGGCTGTGTTCAGGGCTTTCTCTTCCCCTGGATGCAAGTGATATTGACCTCCTTTCCTCAGGGCTTCTTTCTCCCTCTGATTGTCCATTTTCCTTTGTAAATTAAAGCTAAGCCAGGTCCCTTTAAGACACAGTGGGAGCCGGCTGCTGTGGGGCCATGTCCAGGTGACACTGGACTGGTTGATGGATAGAACAGCTCTCGGCTCTGTCGGCAGGGCCTCTGCTCCCTGCATGCTGCATGGTTAACTCTTAACTCCCCACCAGCTCAAAGCGAATGGGAGGCTTGAGCAAGAGGAGTTTTCAAGGCTGTGGAGCCGTCTCGTCCAATGCCAGGTACCGGCAATGTTCTCTTTTTGTCCAGTTTAGCAAATATCTGCTGGGTGCCTGACCCCCACAGGGTTGAGGAGCATGAAAGAGGAGGAACTCACCAGGCCTGCCCTCAAGAAGGGTCACATTTCAGGGAGACATACACGCACTACTAGAAGGCAATGCTCGAGCAAGTGGCAGGGTGAGGAATGTTCTAGGAGGTTGGAGAAGAGAAGGGTCACCGTGGACTATAGTAAAGCCACCAGCCCACTTTGCCCTCTTCAGTCCTCCCCGGGCCCCCGAGACACTCCCCCGGTGCACTAGTTCATCTCATTCCCCTCCCATCCACGTGCCAGATATGACAACATCACAGATGTGGCCTGTGGCCTCACCGTTGTTCTCAGGATGAGGTCTGAACTCATCAGAGCTGTATGCAAGCCCCTTTAGCTGAGACCCTACTTTGGGGTCCAAAAGAAGCCCTTGTACTCATCCCACTTGCTCTTTTCAGACCCCAGGTGTGTGACGTAGAGCCTGGCCAGTATCTACCACACTGATTGTCCAGCCACAAAAGTCGCTTCCCCTGAGGCCTTGCCTGCCTCCTCCAGGCCTGGTGCTTCCCCCTCAGCTACTAACACCCGAATCTACAATAATACGATGAAGCATTCTCATGTGGCTATACCAGGATGTGTTGCCTAATCCCTGGCTTGGAGTCATTTGGCTTTTCTGAGGACACTGGAATGGCTGATGTGTCCCCCCATTAGATCATAGGGCAGGGGCCCCTTCATAGTCATCGGCTTCCTCCAATGCCTTTCTTAGTGTCTAGTACACAGCAGGCGCTCAAAACTGCTGAACCAGTGACCGAACTCATGACCAAATGAACAAGCGAATCCCATTTGAGAGTTGCTCTATACTCACCAAAAGTCAAAGAAGGCCTGAAAATGTTCTCGGGCTGCTATTTCACAGCGATTGTTGCCCCTGTCGGCCTCGGTCACTCGCACATGGGCTGGGGGTATTTTGCCTCAGAACAGCTCCTGTGGGCAGCTGAGCACAGGTCCCAGACCAGGAGCCCAACTTCAGTCGCGTGGCACTTGCGTGTTTACTCCCTGGAAGTCACCTGCCCAGGTGCCTGTCTCCTCACCTGGGAAGTGCGATGCTGATCCGGGCTCCGGGGAGAGTTAGGGAGAGGCAGCAAAGTCCTGGGTGCATGGAGAGCTGCCCTGCACAGAGATGAAGGCTTAGAGTCACTACCTCCTGCAGCTGCGCTAGGACCCAAGTTACAGTCCTCGCCTGCCCGCCACACAGCGCTCACTGTGCAAGGCGCTCTCCTACGTGCTCCGTACAGATTTGTTCACTGACCCTGAGCTACAGTCCCCATGAGGCAGGTGATGTAATTCACACGGTGCTGCAGGGGGCGGAAACTGAGGCCTGGAAAGATTAACTTGCCCAAGGTTACACAGCTGGTAAATAGTCAAGCCAGGATTTAAACCCAGTGGTTCAGTTGCCAAATCTTCACCACCACCCTATGCAAAGTCTTTAGCGAACTCTGTGCCTCCAGAGTGCAGCAAGCTGCCATGTGTCAGGAGCCCAGTCTAGGAGGTGAGGAGGGAAAGACAGGAGGTCGGAAGAGAGGAAGGTGCAGGCCTGGGAGAGGAACCCATGGCCCTGCAGCTGGCGGCCAGTGTGATCGGCTTCACTGGGTGGAGCCCATTCCTGCCTCTCCCCCCATCCTCGGCTGAGCTGCCTCTGAGCTGGATCCACTCAAGGTTTATGCCTCCAGGGATGCAAAAGGGATTTCTGAGAACTCTCTCTGCCCAGGACATCCTCTTTAAGGTGGGCAAGGGCACTGACATGGACTTCTTGCTTCTTTTCCCAAATCAGAGTGTTTTCCAGAACATCCAGAAACGTTCCGGAGTTTTCCTGAGTGAGGATTTGTGGAGGGCTATAAAGGATGCAGGTAAAGCAGGGGCCCCTTAGGGGTGTCATGATTGGGGTAGCAGTGATGGTGGGGTGTGTGTGCATGTGTGTGTGGGTGGAGGGAAAGAGAGAGAGAGAGAGAGAGAGAGAGAGAGAGAGGCATGCACACTATTAGCCTGCTTGTAGGCAAGACCAGTGCCAACAGTCAGGAGAAAACAGAGCAGCAGGTTCTCTGTCCTGGTTTACACTGGCATCTGTGGGCCTCCAGGCTCAGGACTCAGTCTTCATCCTCCCCAAATTGAGTTCCCATGTGCCAGTCAACTTTCCCAACTGCCTTGTATCCCAGAACAACTCTTACGGTAGGGAAATAACCCCACGTGATTGATACCTTACCAGAACTCAAGGTTGCCTTAGAGACACTTCCATGTCAACATCTGGCTGTCAGGGTTAAACACCCATGAGCAGGTGGATGTACTGTCCTCACAGAAGGTTTGGAGCAAAATGAAATCAAACGACACCTGTCTGCTTCAAGAGTGCAAGCGCTTTGAGCCCTTGGATGATGATAAGCATACCATAGGTGCCTAAGAGCTTCAGAGTTCAGGGAGAACCTGCACTCACGTCATCACATTTGATTGTCCCAACTACTTTGTGATCAGGAGTCATTATCTGCCTTGTACCGGTGGAGGGAATGGATCACAAAAAGGTTAAGTCCAGAAACTGCCACCTTCCTTGGGAAAACGTAAGATCAGATTCCCCCAGGTAAATGCCAGGGAAAGAGGGACTCTGTGGTTCTTCCTCCAGTGACTCCCAGCCTGGAGAGCAGGAAGAAGCATCTTTATGCCTTAGCATCTGTCCTTCTCTTAATTCTTCATAGTAGACAGCAGCGGTTCTCAAACCTGGAACTCTTTGGAAGCTTGTTAAAGCATAGATTGATGAGCCTTATCCCTCGCCCAAAGTTTCTGATTCAGGAGAGCTTGGGTGGGGCTGAAGAATTTGTCTTTCTGGAAGGTTCCTAGGTGAGGCTGATGCTCTTGATCTGGAGGTTACGCTTTGAGAACCCTCAAATAGCTACAGAAAAATGAAATCCCATAGGAGACCACAGTAATGACTCCAGAATAATAAAGGGGAGAAAGAGAATAGTTGGAATCCAATTAAAAAGTCTTCAAGGACCAAGCAGATAACTGAAAAGGGCACTGGAGCTAACCATAACAAAAGAGGGTGATTTTGAATGTGGCAAGTTGGAGAGTACATATCCTATCTAAAGGTATTCAAATTCACATTTTATTAATTCTGCTAGAGAAACCAAATGTCTCTGGTGCATGGGACCCACAGGCCACCAGGCTCATCCCCTTGATGGATGGTTTGGCTTGCGAGGTTCTGCTGGCCCACCAAAGCTTGCAGGCGTGGCCATTTGCTAGTCTGCTCTTGGTTGGTGCAAGAGGTGGTTGGTGCCTCCTGGAGCTCATAACCAGACATGCAGGACAGGAAGGCACCTCTACCTTGCCTGCTCGTGGTCACCTTCTGACTGTGGTCTCCGCTCTGAGGACCAGCCTCTTTCCTGGTCATCCAACTTAGGACTGAACCTCTCACTTCCAGGAACCACATTTGCTCACACTAGCAGCACCCACCTGTAAGACCCACACACAGTCATGGGGTTGGGGAACAAGGTTGTTTTATAAAGTCACCAACAGAGAGAGACCTGACAGAGGCAGGGCTGGGAGCAAACTCTGGGTGTCCTGGAAGCTCCCATTTCACATGGGAATTAGCAGATGATTGTCCCCAGCACAGTCAGTGTCTTGAGTATCTTGAGTTGGTAACTGGCCAAACTCCATAAAAATATCACTGGGGCCCAGCAACCAACAAGAAGGAAGCAACCATAGAACCATAAAAATACAAAGTGGAATGGGGCCCCTGGATGGCTCAGTCGGTTGAGTGTCTGACTTTGGCTCAGGTCATGATCTCATGGTTCATGAGTTCAAGCCCAACGTTGGGCTCTGTGCTGACAACTCAGAGCCTAGAACCTGCTTCAAATACTGTGTCTCCCTCTCTCTCTCTGCTTCTCCTCACTCATGCTTTGTCTCTCACTCTCAAAAATAAATAAACATTTTTTTTAAAAAAAGTACAAAGTGGAGTGAACTGACCCCTGAGCCAGGCTGAGTAGGAAACAGTGGTAGAAGGCCACCATTCTGAGCAGGTTTTTCAGACTTTACACGTCAGAAGACCAGACCTGCTCCAGCCTCCTCCCGCTCACTAGCCCCACCCCATGGCCCAGACTTCCTTGCAGGGACCACCGTCAGCAACGAGCTTCTGGATCTCATGACCCTCCGGTACAGTGATCACAGTGGCAGGGTCAGCTTCCCCAGCCTGGTCTGCTTCCTGTTGCGACTTGAAGCCATGGCAAGTAAGTGTCACCTGGGGGACATCCTGGAGACCTTCACAATGACCAAAAAAACACAGGAGAGGACCAGGAATGCCCTCCTGCTCCAGGCCCAGGGAAGGCCTCCGTAGTGGGGTGGTTGGCATCTTGTGTGAGGAGCCCTTGCTCCCAGAGGCAGAAACAACATTAGCCTGTGGAACGGTGTAATCAGCTTGGGTACCCTGCATCCTTACCCGTTCTGTCCAGTACATTCCTCTGTCTTAGGTCTCTCATTTCTTCATCACCCTATTTAGTGCCTCTTTCGGGAAGTTCATTTAATCACTGTGTCTCTTCTCTGTGGTGTTTACGGTTTAAACCTACTCTGTAGTCTTGTGATGAATGACTGGGGTCTCTGCTGAAGGAATTCACACACAAGTGGATAAGTGGGGGCAGGAAGGCATTCCCAAGGCTCTAGAAATTCGACTATGTGGGTCAAACATTTGGACACTTTAGCAACATACTCCTTTTTTATAATGAAATCCTATGTGAAATTCCAAGCCATACTATAGCTCGAGACTTGTGGTTGGGGTAGAAATGGGGTCTGGCCTCATCCTAATCCTCACCATCCCTGGCATGAGCACCTGTGTAAACCCCCCATCTCTGAGCTGGGTGGTTAATAAAGACTGAGGGAACAGAGCTCTGGGAGTACAGAAGAGAAGGCTGAGGCATAAGCCTTCAGAGAATTCTCAGTTGGACAAGGGAGATTCCCCAAACTTTGCATGTGGAGTACTTTATAAGATGGGCCCACACATCCCCTTGGCCGTGTGTAGAAGAGTGCAAAGTGCAAGGGCACTAGAAGAGGGAGAGGTGCATATGGGCCAAAGCAGTGACAGAGAGCTTTTCTGAAGAGATGAGCCCTGGGCTGTCCCACAGAGTGAGGTTTGCTGGGAAGAGACCAGGAGGGAGGCCAGGCATACTGTGGAGAGTGAAAGAGTATGCGGAATCACCATATTTGCTTTTCTCTCCCTTGGCCTGTCTTGATTCCTCTCCTCCTCTTTAGAGACTTTCCAGAACCTCTCCAATGATGGAAAAGGACTCTACCTGACAAAAATGGAGGTGAGGTACATTCCCCTCCCAGATACAGGGCACAGCCCCAGGCCACCCCCCCTTTCCTGATTCCAGGGGGCATTTTTCTCCCTGCGGATATTGGATAGTCTGTCCAAGGCCAGCCAAGCTGCCACCCCACCCACCCCCCACCTCCAATTACTGCCTTTATATATTACTGGCTGCCAAGGCTGCTTTAGGATCTTGGCAGACAGGTTTTATTTTTTTCCCAATAGCTTAATAAAGCAGAGGATTATGTGGGAGTCATAAATCCAAGAGGGAACTTAAGAACACCTGCTGAGCTCACTGTACATTAAACTCACTCCCATTGAGCTTTAGAAAGAGCCTCCTGGCCCAGCCAGCTGGCCAACCTCCGCTATCCCTCTCACTGCTTAGCTACTCAGAGAGTAGCAAAATATATGCTGTTATGGGCAGGTTGAGGTCTCTTAAGGGGTTCAAATTAGCTGGAAAAGTTTGATGAGACTAGACTGAGATCTTTCAAGAGGGAAGGGTACCATTTGCCCTACTCTGTATTAAGCTGACAAATGTAAAGGTATGTCATAACAATGATGCTTATTTCTCAGTGGATGAACCTGGTCATGTACAATTGAAGCAAGGAGTAAAGCAGACCCCAGAGTCCAGGTAAGACGTGGCAGCTTTAGAATAATTTCCTTCTAGGAGCACAGTTCCTCTTTTCCTGCAGGAACTGTACCCAGGTTGGGAACAACCTCCCCAGAGATTACAGAGCCCTTATTTGTGTGGGTCAGGGCTCAACTGAACAGCACCCCTGAATTTCAAGGCTAATGCTGCAGGTTTCACTCAAGCTATGCATGGAACAAGCAGTGGACATTCATGAAAGCATGTGGCCTGAAAGTCATGAGTGAGGGATTTAGAATTCTTATTTGTTAATTTATTTTTTATTGAGATATAATTGACATTTAACAATGTATTAGTTTTAGGTGTGCAATATAATGATTTCATATATGTATATATTATGAAGTGATTACCACAACAGGTTTAATTAACATCCATCGCTACACATAGTTACAACTCTTTTTCCTTGCGAGGAAAACTTTTACAATTTACGCTGTTAGCAACTTTCAAATACACACGCAATACAGTGTTGTTAACTGTAGTCACATGCTGTATATTACATCCCCAGGACTTCTTTGTCTTATAACTGGAACTTTGTACCTTTGGATCACCTTCATCCTTTTGCCCCCCACCCTCACTTCTGGCAACCATCAATCTCTGTGCCCATGATTTTTGTTTCTAGATTCCACATATAAGTAAGATCATACAGTATTTGTCTTTCTCTGACTTATTTCACTTAGCATAATGCCCTCAAGGTCCATCCATGTTGTCACAGATGGCAGGATTTCCTTCTTTTCCATGACGAATATTCCTTTGTATATAAAACACCTTTTCTTTATCCATCCATCTATTGTTGGGACACTTAGGTTGTTTCCATGTCTTGGCTGTTACAAATAATGCTGTAGTGAACATGGGGTGCAAATATCTTTTTGAGTTAGTGTTTTTGTTTCCTTCAGATAAATACCCCAAAGCAGTTGCTGGATGATATGATAGTTCTGTTGTAAATTTTGGGGGGAAAACTCCATACTGTGTTCCACAGTGGCTGCACCAATTTACATTCCCACCAACAGTGCACAAGGGTTTCATTTTCTCCACATCCTCACAAACACATGTTAGCTCTTGTCTTTTCTGTAATAGCCATTCTAACAGGTGTGAGGTGATCTCTCATTGTGGTTTGGATTTGCACTTCCCTGATGACTAATGATGTTCCACACCTGTTCAAGTTAGCCATTTTTATGTCTTCTTTGGAATAATGTCTATTCAGATCCTCTCTGCTCACTTTTAATTGGATTATTGTTTTTTTGTCTGTTGGGTTGTATGAGTTTTTTGTATATTTTGGATATTAACCCCTTATTGGATATATGATTTGCAAATATTGTCTCCCATTTGGCAGGTTGCCTTTTCATTTTGTGGATGGTTTTCTTTGCCTGTGCAGAAGCTTTCTGGTATACTGTAGTGCTACCTGATTATCTTTGCTTTTGTTGATTTTGATTTTGGTGTCAAATCCAAAAAGCCATTGCCAAGATTCATGTCAAGGAGTTCACCCCTGATGTTTTCTTCCAGGAGTTTTGTAGTTTCAGGTCTTATATTCAAGTCTTTAATCCATTTTTAGTTGGCTTTTGTGTGTGGTGTATAATAGTGGTCCAGTTTCATTCTGGAATTCTTCGTTTGAAATTCCAAAGAGAAATGGCAATCACTCATCACAGGAAAGGCTAATGTGTGAAGCAATAGAAATGATCAGACTTGGGGAGTTGAGAGTTGGGTTTAGCCCGAGATCTACCACTGCCTCGCTATGCAGCTATTCAGATATCTGTAGGCATCAGCATCTATATTTCTAGCATGAGTGTGCTAAAAAATTAATGCCCGTGTCACGTTTCTTCTACATGTTTATTTTCAAGGAACAGGCCCTAGAGTCACATAGTCCACACCCCACCCTACTGTAGCCCCAACAGCCTGCTAGAATCTTCCAGGACTGGGGTGCTCAACATTTTGTGCTCCCCATCGTTGGACAGCTCCAGGTTTTAGGTATTCTTTATCGAGGGACAACAGTCTACTTCTCTGGAACTTTCCACCCATGCTTCAAGTTCTATTCTGGACCACCATAGAAAAAAAGACTGAACATGCAAGAACTTCTTATACTTGAAGATAGCTCTGCTGCCTCACTGAGGTCTCTCCTTACTCATCCCTGTTGATTCTTATCTGATACCTATTGGTGACCATTTTCTAAATGCCAGTGTCCCTTTGAAATACACAATTCTGCTATGTAGAGGTCTTGTGATCAGCACCTTTGGGGTCCCTATTATTTTTGTAAACAGCTTTTGTTTAATCTCCCAATTGTGCACCTTAAAGTCAAGAGGCAGATCCTGTCTCCATAAAAAAATAATATTTAATATTTTAGCATAAATATTTCCTGATGAACTCGTGGTGCTGCTTAATGAGTACAAGTTAACAAACATTGCAGAGATCAAAGTTAATTAGATTCACCTGCATTTTCTTGACTTCCCCTTTCATTCCTTTTTAAAAATAGGACATTTGAATATTTCCCATTTCCAATCTGCCTGATTCCTATTCCAATCTGCATGATTTCTAACGTCAGGAATGATTCTTCAATTGTCTTTAAGCTAATTCAGCTTGCAGGACCTAACGCTTGAACTTTTGAAATAACTGGACAGTTCTCATTATCCTTTCTCCTGTACAGGATCCCAATTCCCTCTTAACTTTTTTCTACACTTCCTGTTCTGAACATTATGTAAGAAGGAAGTATAAGATACATGGTTATGTGTGTTTCAATCTCTTTCATTAACACTTATCATCATCCCTGAGAGTGTTCCCATTTTCCTCATTAATCACTGCCCTCTGATGTCATATTCTTAAAGTATATCTACTCACTCTTGGCTCCTGGGTTGCTGTGCAGGATTGGAGGTAGGAGGATGAAGAAGTTCTGCCTCCAAATCCACAAACTTACTTTCATCTGTCACCATTTCCCACTTTTCTCCTGTTATGCTAGAGGGCATATGCCTCTGAGGATGTTCTGGATCTCATTAACTTCCCCCTTCACAAGGGCCTGATTGAATGAATTCTCTCCTCCATATTCTGAATACTAACTCTCTCTTCTGGAGTCTTCCAATTCCCACTGAAACATGCTTATCTTTTAAACTTTCTCCATCTCATATTCCCTTCCAGCTACAACTCCATTTCTCTCCTCCCTGTACAACCAAACTTCATACAAAATGTCTCCGCATCCTCACCTCCCACTTTCCCTCAAACTGTTCCATTTGGATTTTTCAGACATCATCTCTCGCCCTGACTTTTGCCTCGGCTCCCTCTGATTTTCCTATACCCACGTACTCCCCTCAAGTCAATTTCCTGCAGTCTAGGCCCACTTTTTAAAATGCACATCCACGGGCATTTGGGTGGCTTAGTCAGTTAAGTGTCTGACTCTTGATTTTGGCTCAGGTCATGATCCCAGGGTTGTGGGATTTAGTCCCACACTGGGCTTCATGCTGCGCATGGACCCTGCTTAGGGTTTTCTCTCTCTCTCTCTCTGGTTCTCCTGCTGGTTCTCCTTCTCTTTTTAAAACTAAGAATATAATAATACTAAATAAAAATAAAATGTGCATCCGATCATTGCACTCTCCAGGTTGAAACACTTCAATGTCTTCCGATTGCTGTTGCTATTTAGGAAAAGTCTACAGTCATGAACATGGCCTGCATCATCTGACCCCTGCCCACCTATCTAACCATACCTTTTGTCGCTCCTCCTTCCTTCATTCTCCTCCCATCAGACCAGCATTACCTTTGTCTCCTCCGATATTTCATTTTTTTTGTCAACCTCACACCCTTTGCCCCTAATGTCTACTCCGCCCTGGGGTTACATAACTCCTGATCCTTTTGTGTCTTAACCCCATTGGATTCTCATATTACTCACTATCACACTTCCTTAATCATAACAAACCCTTTATTGTTGTTGTTTCCCACTCCTTACTTTTATTAGAGCCTTACTGAAATATAACTTACACACCATATAGTTTATCTATTTAAGATACAGAGTCCAGTGATTTTCAGTATAGTCACAGAGCTATGCAACCATCGCCACAATATAATTTTAGAACATATTTTTGTCACCCCAAAAGGAAACCTCATGCCCATTAGCAGTCACTTGCTATTTTTGCCCCACTCCTCCAGTCCTGGGAAACCACTAATCTGCTTTCTGAATCTATAGGTTTGCCTATTCTGGACAGTTCACATAATTGGAGTCATGCAACTGTGGTCATGTAATGATTTCTTTCATTCATGTGACAGTATGTATCAAGCCTTCATTCCTTTTTGGTGCCAAATAAGATTTCATTTTGTAAATACACCATATTTTATTCATCCATTCATTAGTTGATGGACATTTAGGTTGTTTCTACTTCCTGGCTGTTGTGGATAATTCTGCTATGAATGTTTGTATGCAAGTCTTTGCACGGATGTATGTTTTCATTTCGCTTGTGTGCGTACCTAGGAGTGGAATTGCTGGGTCACATGGTCACTCTATATGTTGCATTTTCAGGGACTGCTTTCCAAAGCCACTGCACCATTTACATTCCCACCAGCAGGGAATGAGAGATCCGACTTCTCCACCTCCTTGTCAACACTGTTACTATTGTCTGTCATATTTATTAGAGCCATCCTAGAGAGTGTGAAGTGATAACCTCATTGTGGTTTTGGTTTGCAGTTCCTTGACTGCTCGTGATGAGAATCTTTTCAGTGCTCACTGCCCATTTGTATACCCTCTTTGGAGAAATGTCTGTTTAGATCCTTTGTTCGTTTTTAAATTGGTTTATTTAACTTTTTGTGGCCCCCTTGTAAGAATTTATAATCTTAGCTACAAGTCCCTTATCACATATGTGATTTGCAAACATTTCTTTCCATTCTACAGGTTGTCTATTAAGTTTCTTGGCTATATCATTTATAGAACACAAGTTTTTAATTTCAGTGAAGCCCAGCTTACCTACCTTTTGTGTGTGTCACTTAAACTTTTGGTGTTGTATACAAGAAATCATTGCCTCATCTAAGACCATGAATATTTACTCCTATATTTTTCTCCTACAAGTTGTATAGTTTAGCTTTTACATTTAGGTCTTCGATCCATTCTGAGATAATTTTGGTGATGTAGGAGTCCAAGCTCATTCTTTTGCAAGTGTATATCCAATTGCCCCAGGACCACTTGTTGAAGAGACTATTCTTTGCCCCATTTTATTATCTTGGCACTCTTTTCAAAAGTCAATTTATCATAATGTAAGGATCTATTTCTGAACTTTCAGTTCTGTCCCAGTGATCTATATGTCCTTATGCCAGTTCCACACTGTGTTGATTGCTATAGTTTTATGGTAACTTTTGAAATCAGAAAGCTAACTTTGTTTTCTTTTTCAACATCGCTTCAGTAATTCTGGGGTCCTTGTGTTTACATATGAATTGTAGCATCAGCCTGACAAATTCGTCAGAAAAAATAAAGGCAGCTGGGATTTTGATAGCAATTGAATAAATCTGTAGATCAGTTTGGGGAGT
This sequence comes from Prionailurus viverrinus, assembly GCF_022837055.1. Lineage (NCBI taxonomy): Eukaryota > Metazoa > Chordata > Mammalia > Carnivora > Felidae > Prionailurus > Prionailurus viverrinus. The sequence continues at coordinate 116,257,682 of NC_062563.1, forward strand.
ATTGCCAACTTCACAATATAAAGCTTTTTGATTCATGAACAGGAACATGATCTATGAACATTTTTTAAGATCTTCTTTAATTTCTTTCAGCAATGTTTTGTTGTTTTCACTGTAAAAGTCCTGTACTTCTTTTGTTAAATTTAGTCCTAAGTATTGTATTTTTTTTAATGTTTATTCATTTTTGAGAGAGACAGACAGAGTGCAAGTGGAGGAGGCGCAGAGAGAGAGAGGGAGACACAGAATCCAAAGCGGGCCCCAGGTTCTGAACTGTCAGCACAGAGCCTGATGTAGGGCTCGAGCTCATGAATGGCAAGGTCATGACCTGAGCTGACATTGGGCACTTAACTGACTGAGCCACCCAGGTGCCCCTAAGTATTGTATTTTTTTTAACGTTTATTTTTGAGACAGAGAGAGACAGAGCATGAACAGGGGAGGGTCAGAGAGAGAGGGAGACACAGAATCTGAAACAGGTTCCGGGCTCTGAGCGGTCAGCACAGAGCCCAACGCGGGGTTCGAACTCACAGACCGCGAGATCATGACCTGAGCCGAAGTCGGATGCTTAACCGACTGAGCCACCCAGGTGCCCCTAAGTATTGTATTTTTGATGCTATTACAAATTATTAAATTTTCAGATTTTTCATTGCTAGTGTATAGAAATAAAATTGATTTTTGTATATTGATCTTATATTCTGCCACCATGCTTAACTCATTTATTCTAATTGCTTTTAAGGGATTCCTTAGGATTTTATATATACAAAATCATGTCATCTGCAATCCTGCAAGTTGTTTTATTTCTTCCATCCCAATCTGGATGCCATTTTTATTTTTCTTATCTAATTGTCTTGGCTAGAATTTCTAGTACAACCCTGACTAAAGATGGAGAAAGCAGACACTCTTGTCTGCTTGGTGTTCCTGATTTGGGGAGAAAATACCTAGTCTTTTGTCAATAAGAATAATGTTAAATATTTGTCAAGCTGAGGAAGTTCCCCTCTATTTGTAGTTTGCTTATTCGACACACTTTTAATTACCTGCTTGATATCTGTATTCCCTGCTGGACTATCAGCTTAGATATGTCTTTTTTCTGCTATCTCCTTAGCACATAGCAAAAGTCTGGCACACAGAAACTATCAATAACAACTTCCCAAATGACTGAAAGAAATGCCCTTTCAGGTTCGTGTCTTCCTTTATTTGTTCTTGTCCCAACTTTTGTAAATGTTGTCTTCAACCCAGTTCTTCCTACTCCCAGCTATCTGTCTAGTTTCTTGCTCATCAGGACTACCATAAAGTAGATAATTAACATTATCTTGTTATAATCTACAGTACATCATGACCTATATCTATATATTTTTATAAAAGGCTATTGTCTGACCTGTTGAGCTCTCACCCATTTGAAATATGCTTTCCTGAGTCCAGAGCACACTTCGACTCTGCCCAACATTCCCTTCGTTTGTTACCATGAAGTCAAAGTTACTTTCCTCCAGGATTTCCATCACTCCCAGGTTAGCAAAGAGACTCTAACTGTTGGCCAACATCCAACATAAGGAAAATTCCCTCTCCTTGTTCATTTGGCCCTCTGGGCAATGAAGCTATCACTGGAACAAGTGAAGGCCTTGTCAGAGGAGCTAAGTGAGCTTCTCCCAGGGATTAGGGTTACTAAATCCCCCTCATCAGTCTCTTTGGACCCACCAGGCAAGCTGGCATGTACTCCCATTGGGACATTTCTGTTACCCTCCCCCCCTCTCTCTCTCATCTTCAACCCATCTGCTGTGCTCTGACTTAGTAAATTAGGATATAGAAATGTGCAATCAGACAACTCCTCTTCCTCCCCTCACATCATATCTATTTCTTTTTCTTTCGAACAAAGCATGTACCCCCATTATCATCTTGCAGGCAATGTTTGTGTTAACATTGTTTTAAAATATCAAATTCATACTTTAAAAAAATATGAAAACTCAATGCTTTGGTATATGGTGCTTAGAGAATTAAGGCTACGTTGATAGTAATTGATTTCAAGTCTAGAGTTTTAATGTACTGTAGTCACACTCTGCTGACAGTTTGTCTAGCTAATGTCATCCACATTCATGTTTATTTACCCTCAATATGGTAGCAAAGTGCTTTAATCTAAGGAGATTATTATTTGTAACAATTTACCACTACATGGAAGTAAACTGTCCTGTGCAAGGGGCCAGTTTCTCTTACTCTGCATGAAAGTGAAATGTGAGTGGCAATGGCCCCGATCCTGCTGATTTACCAACAACATTTTTCTCCTATTCTAGTAAATCCATCCCCTGTATCCTGCAGACCAAAGACATTCTTTTTGAGGCGTGGAAGTCTGGATTTGCCTGTAGCAAGGTGAAACTGCTTACCTGCTTTGGCCAACATACACCTGGAGATGACTATAGAACCTGGGGTATCCAGCCTTCCAGATCTGGCCTTTTTTTTTAGTTGATTTATTTATTTTGAAAGAGAGAGCATGAGCGGGGAGAGAGAGAGAGAGAGAGAGAGAGAGAGAGAGAGAGAGAGAATCCCAAGCAGGCTCCACGCTGTCAGCACAAAGGCCAATGTAGGGCTTGAGATGACGAACTGTGAGATCATGATCTGAGTCAAAATCAAGAATTGGATGCTTAACCAACCAAGCCACCCAGGTGCCTCCACACCTGGCTCTTAAAGAGAACTGTATCCAGCTGGAAAAAATGACTTGGGTACTCCAATGACATAAGGCAAGAAGGAGGAAGAGTTGGCATCCAGAAAACAGGGGAATCAGAACACGACCCTTCACTGACTGGGGAAGTCCTACAGAGAGGGAGAGGAAGTGACCAGCAAGGAGCCAGATGGGTGATCTTTGGGAAATATGGAATCAGAGTTTATCTGATTACTTATTCATGGATAAAATTGTGCTCAGAAGGATTTTTAAATTTTGCTGGAAAGTTTTGGAAGAATTGTTAGGCTAATGACATAGATTAAGCAGATTTTTTTTTAATGAGGTAATTATTAACTCCTGGAAGAACAAAGAATTATAGGGAAAAAAAGGAAAAGTGATTCTAGATTTTTTTTCAGTCAGCAGTGAACAGTACATCCATAATTAAAATAAAAATTGAACATTGATTTAACAAAAAGTGACATAAATATATTGGGAATCGAATGGAGAAAAGCAGGTATGGAATAGGTTAGAAGCATGCCAGCCCAATCTTCCAGTGTAAGCAGTCAGTGGCATTTAACACTGACAATTCCAGGGATAACTGTGCAGGCATATCACTTAGAAATATGGAGGTAGGCATCAGAAGAAAGAGTCTGCAGAGAGGAATTTAGGACACAAATGGGACAGGGGACTGCTGTTTTTCCTTCATGCCTTGTTATACTATTTGGATTTTTAAACTGTACATTAGGCTAGACTTGTATGAAAAAAATAAATAAGCAACCTAGTAACTAGACTGAGAGACAAGAATTTAAGACTCAAGAGAAAAGGAAGGAGATAGAAAAGAAGAATCAAGGCTTCTTCTTTACCACATGGGCAGGAAAGTTAGATGATTATAGCTGTAGGAAAAAAAAAATGTCCATGCAAGAACTCTTTCATCCAAGAGATGGGCACTTGAGAAAAGTCACTTTTGTACCAGAATCCACAGCCATCAGACCAGCATCCTGCTGGAACAGAGGACAGAGCTGTTTTTATTCTAGCTGCTTCTGGTCTCAGCCCTTCCAACCCGTCCAGGGAGTCAGAAGAGTATCTCCCCACCTTTCCCTCCACTCTGCCACAGGCACTCAGGTGCCCAGTGGGCTGCAGTTTGGACTAAGGGCAGAGTAAGTGGGTAGGGGGCCTCCAAGGAATTTCGGAGAATGAGGTGGAGACATTCCCATCCACTGGGGAGCCATGGGTGTAATGGAACTGGTCCAGCCTCACCAGCAGGTGGTACAGGTTCTCCGCTATTGTCGGGTGGTCCCAAACAGTATCTGTGGGAACAGGCCCAGGCATCTGTGGTCACTGAAAGGAAGATAAAGCTTCTTTACTCTCCCCTAGCCTTCTGCATTTGAGCGTCCATGTCTTTCTCTAGGACAAGCTCCCATTAGTCACTCAAGAACCTGGCTCTCATTGGAAGAGGTGGCGCTGCCTCTGTGGTGGTGACACACTGAAACCTGCCCTTCCCTGAAACATAGTCAAAGCTGCCTCCGAGGAGCCTGGGCCAGGGCCTCAGCTGGGTCAGGTTCTAGTAAGCCCAAGGTCACAGAGCAGGTCCTCTGGATACTTCGGGACTCCAGCCTGGGACGCTCTGGAAGATGAAGCAGGAGACATTCCACTGTGGGAAAGAAGGGAGGAAGAGGCATCTCAGCCCCCTCCCTCCAGTCCAATACATTTCCAGGAAAAGCCAGAGTGAGCCAGTCTTCCCACCCATGGGTCCAGAGGGTGATAAGGGAGAAGTCTGCTGGATGTCGCAGAATGACCATACTTCCACTGTCTGAATCCCGATTGTTTCACAGCCAAATGGCAAAACAAAACACAGTTTCTACAAAGGTCTTGGACTCTGTGAGAAGTAGAATCATAATTATGGATTTAAAAAAAATGGGGAAAGAGAAATCCAGCCACCAAGGCAGGTACCTACCTCCCTCTTCATCCATGAAGGTGTCTCCCAAACATCATGGCCCATTACAACATAGAAGAGTTTCCAGAGAGTGACAAGGCCATACCCCACTCAGGAGAATTTGTAGTTTGAGAAAGCACTCCTGGAAGCATGCCCCAGTGGGAGAGTCCTTACAAATAGAACTCAAGAGGACAGGGGGGTGGAGATCTTCCTGAGTTGTAACCTTTCTGAACAGACAACATCCAAGGCAGATGGAACGAGGCAGGGATACGCCATTGCAAACGCCCATGTTCAGGAACAAAGTCAGCATTTGGAAGTGGATGCATCCTGGAATGAGGAACAAGCACAGCCACCTAAGCTGTACCCTACAGGGGCTGTTGCAAAGTGCTCATGATCATGTCAGTAGTACAGCAGAGACAGCCACACAGCTAACCTCAGACCAGGTCATTTCGCCTCCAGGCCCTATGCTTAGTCAGGATAGTTGGCCACAGTTATCAGCATGGACTTAGGAGGTAGAGATAATGCCTAAAGACTCAGACTGCTGGGCTGTCAGACTGCTCTCTTACATAAGATTTTCTGCATGTGAAACACTGGTACCAACAGATCAACACAGACTCTGCTTTAAAAAAGGGGGGGAGGATGGGGAGCTGGAGACCAGAAGAATGAATGAGCCCACCTCCTGCAGGACTTCACCTGAATGTCCAGGTGGAAAACCAACACACCTGCACATTTTGCTGCCCCAACTACATGTCACTCCAGACTTCTTCTGGGTCTTCTGAGGCCCTGGGAGACAAGAAGGAAGGAATTTTGCAGACCTAGGGTTGCGGTGAGCAGCCCAGCGTGGCCATGCTGCCTCTGCCCCACTGGATGGGTGTCCACAAAATAGTAGTTTTCTCCCTCACAGGGCTTTGCTCAAGAACCAGTCTCATTTTCTCTTTAAACTAACAGGATATACGGCAGAGTTTACTCAGCTGATTAGTTGAAAAGCTGACTCTCACAGCCACACAGGTGCTGGAGGCCGAGGGCCTAGGGATGCTCTGCATGGGCCTTGTGGGCGCGCCTGGCTTCTCTGCTTGGAAGGTGGGGGTGGGGGGAGACTTTGTCCTCATGTCCCCATAGGAGGGAAGGGCCTTGATCCTTAGCCCTGGCACAGGACAGACTAGGCATCTTAATCCCAGGCTGTACCTTCCCAGGGTTCCCCTCACCCTTCAGCCAAGGTCAAGAAAATCCCCCAAAGCAGGACTGGAGACACTCTGGCTCTGCCAGCCTTCACCTGTGGTTCCTGGAACAGGCTATGTTGTCCCTGGGAGTGAGGCAGAGGGCAAGGAACACAGCCGGTGCCAGGCAGAGGGTGGGGAGGGGTGAGGGACCTCAAGGAAAAAATGATGAGGCCTCACCTGCCTCCTGACCCCCAGACTCTCAGAAGCTCTACAGCGGCAGCCACTCCATGAGGGAAGCAGGGAGGCCAGGCTCTCCTTGCTATTTTATAGATGAGATCCTTGAGGCCCAGGGAAGAAGTTGCCACCCCATTACAATTGGCGGGAACTCTCCTGGCAAGGCTGTTCTCAGGTTTCCAGACAGGAGAGGATATAGAAGGGGATGTAAGGAGTGTCAGGTGCCAGCAGAAAAGAGAGAAACAGGGCAAGCGAAGGAAAGACAAGCAGATGATATGGAGAGCCAGGAGAAGAGGGAAGATTCCAGTGGGGCAGACAAACGAGGCCTGGGAAGGGAACAAGAGAGACAGACGAGTAAGATGGGAGGGGCAGAGGACAAGACAGATCAGAAGATCACGGAAAGAAGAAGACGGACCATGGGTGTGGATGGGGGTGTGGGTGATGGCTCCCTGTCATCGGAGACCCACTACCAGCAAAAATGTTGACTTGCCCGACACCGATATTGGGCCTGTAACCCTCAAACGTCATTGCTCATCAAAATCACTGGGGATAACATTACAAAAAGCTTCCAAGATTCTGATCCAGAAAGTCTAGGGCTAGGCCTGGGAATCCGCTTTTATTTAAAGCTCCCCCAGTGATGCCTGTAGTCCTTGGGTGACATTTCAGATGTCACTGCTTTTGTGACTCCACTGAGTGATGCAGCCAGGGTGGCCTGAGATGCCCCATGAATCCCAGCTTAACACCTTCCACCTACACTGCCCCAGCCACACTCCGCTGCTGTCGGGTGGATCTCCAGGAATCCTTCCTCCCCGCTCCCAGCTGCCTTCTCCCCCTTCTCCCAGCTCCCCAGACGACTGATGTCCTGCTTTATTTTTCCCTTCAAACAAGCTAATTAAGCAATAATCCTAGAAGAATCCATCACTCTGACAAGGTTGTTGATTAACCATCCCCCAAGCCAAGCCAAAAGTGCTTAATATCCCTGTGGAATGGTCAATGGCAAGTACAGCAGCCCTGGGCTGCCGCAAAGCAGGTGATGGCTGTGTCTGAGAAGGCAGATGCAGAACGGGTGATTGGGCCTGACTTTGCAGCCTGGCGGAGGACAGAGGAGAGGCAGGGGGACTGGCTTGAGGCCCCACAGGCTGGGGCATCTCTAACAAGATTCTAGACCATTCTTTCTGAGACCGCCCAAAGCCCTCAGAGAGTTCCTAGGGTTATGAACAACTCTGGACCACGGGAGAAGAGCTGAAGGAAAGGGGGTTGGACTCAAGGACATAATTCTCCAGCTTTACAGCTATGCCAATTATATAGCTGCTGGAGTGAGAGCAGAGACAGGCAGAACGATGAAATCACTGACTTTGAGAGATCATTTCAAGTCCAGACGATATATCTTTCTCTTTTCCACGCTTAGACTCTTATTGTGAACACCCCCCTATTCCCCTAAAAGATTTACTTTCTTCAGCACTGGGAAAAATAACACTCGGCGACCACGCAGGATGTAATAAAACACTGCCCCCTGGCTGCCACAGTTGTTGCAGCTTCGAAGCATCCACCTTCCAAAGGCCCCTTCCCTCTCAAGGAGCACCTCCAGCCTACCCACCCGGAGCATGCACCATCTGAGCTGCGACATCCGTGGAATTGTCCCATCACCTGTCTGCCTCCGATTCTGGTCTCCTTTCTGCCGTGTTTTGCATAAAGAGTCGATGATGTTGGCAAATACTCTGGACCAAGGGAAAAGAAATTGATTCCCATCTGGGCCATCCTGCTTTGGTCACTGATATCTTACATCTTTAAGAGTATCCAATTTGGTTCTGCCACAAGAAAAAGAAAACAGAATATAGTAGTTGCTCATTGCATGCTAACGAGAACAAACGAGTGAAAATATGCAAAGAAAGGGAGCATGGTGGAGCAGACAGAGCACTGGACAAGGACTCTGGAGTGTAAGGCTCAAGTCCCGGTTCTGCCTCCAGCCATCTGTATGTGTTTCAGGCCTTCTCTCTCTGGGCCTCCTTCTCTAAAACGAAGAGGCTGAAGTTGGAGTTCTCTAAGGTCCCTTCCACATCACAAACTCAAAGGAGCCGGGTCCTAATGATTCTAATCCATAATCATCATTAAGGGGCAGCTATTAGCCAGGAAAAAGGAGGCTGTGGCAGCGACAGCTCTTACTGGGACCCACTCTCTGGAGAAACAAATTGAACAGTGCTCTCTTCCCTCGGCCTGGGAGTCACTGCTCCTCAACAATGTTTGTGACCAAATTCAAAAGCCCCTTTACTCCACGGTTGGCCATTAGCATTGGTATTCCCCTGGGAGGTGGAATCCGGGCCCCAGTGGGGCCGCTGATGCTGGTGGGACAGTGACACCTAGTGGCCATCTCCACTAGTCACAGCCCAGGTCTGCCACTCAGCGCTTGCCAAACACCCTACTCCCCACCGCTAAATAGTAACCCCCGGCGTGAGTAAAGGGCCCTGGGTTATAGTCTCAGTCTTGCAACTATCTCTCCATCTGCCCTTAGTTTCTTCCAACAAGGAGTTTGGCCTTTATGTCTTTCTTCCAGCTGCCTTGTCCCCTGAGACTCTCAGACCCCGTGACTTATGGCTTATAGCCAAGGATCTTAGGCCCACACAATGGGCAGGATGTCCCTACTGGAAAGGCACAGCCCAGACAGATTTCTCCACTGGAGCCCTGGGGTTCCACCCACATGATCATGCCCAGTCCTGCCGCACACCCACCTCCACACGGCCACGAGACAGGACCACACGGCCGGTCCATTGACCGCAGATGTTTCAGACCTAGGACGTCTCCATCCTGACTGCCAGCCGCTGGGGTGGGGGAAAGTAACAGAACCAGCCAGAAAGAAGCCTTGTTGAGCTTTCTTTTGGGGTCAGGGCAGTTCACCTGGTTTTGTCCATTTGGGGTGCCAGAATCTTGCCCCATTGGTGGGGTCCATAGGATTCGTATATCCCTAAAGAACAATGCAGATGGGTTCTTTTTAACACACTTTCCTCCATATACTGACTCCACAAACCACAAAGAGTAAGAAACGGATTTGGTGCAGAGGCTTCAGGACCCCCCCACCGGGCCCAGGTGTTCACGCTACTTTGGCACAGCTGAGGACAAAGAGGTTGAGCTTGGTTGGGTCTTTCCTGAGTCCCACCTTATTTCTGATACCGGAAGAGCTGGCATCTCCGCCTCTTGAACCATGTCCCTTATCACCAATTTTTGGTCTTTGGCTTATTAATCTTTCCCAAAGTAGAGTCTTTGAGTGGTGTGTGATCTCCACAAGAGACCTTGGGTTTTTCCAATATGCAAATTGCAAAAGTGCTAGACATCACTGAGTCTGTTTCCCTTTACTCTTCACGGTTCCCCCTGCACCATCCCCGGGAGGTATACCGAGGTGGCACTCTGGAATCCCTCGGAAAAGGAAGTCACCGGTTCAGGTTGGGGATGTGGTGAGTGATAATCTTCCCTGGTCGTTAAATAGTACAGGTGGAAACACATTTTTGGAGATGGAGAGCAGGTGAATCGTCATTGTACAACACCTACTACCTATGAGTCAGGGTCTAGTCGGGAGACAAAAATCACACCTGCTGTTTGAATAGGGAAAATTTAATACAGAGAACTATTAGCTAGTGAAAGGTAGTTAACTACGAAAAGGGGCAATAGAGGATTCTAAGGAAGACAGGTGTAGAAGATGCAGGAAGCAGCTGCCACCTCTAGGGCTGAGGGAGGTTACCCAAAGAAGGAACGAAGAAATTGGATGAGATTCAGACCATGCTGGACAGAGTGTGGCTACAGCCCATTGGGTGGTGGGGAAGTTCACTGGGGCACCAGCAGGCTGGAGTGGAGTGCAGGAGGCCCCCTTCTGGGTGCCAGCAAAACTCCTTGGAGAGAGCACCCTGGGGGAGGGGACCCAGATGCCACCAGCAGTCACTTTGGAGGAAGAAAAAGGCCCCCTGGAGCCAGGAGGGGGAGTTCTTGTTCCGTATGCCTTGCGGTGTCCCTCTCGCACCCTCTGCTGTCCAGGGATGGCATTGCACCAGCTGAGACACCTTTACGGGGTCCAGTGTTACAAAGTAGGGCAAAGAAGCTGGGTTTGGAGTTAAGCACCTACTCTGTGCCAGGCCCTGTGTTGTGCATGTCCCTCACGGATTTCATAAGAACTCACGTACAATTCTTTGAAATAGATTTTAGCATTCCCATTTTAATGTTGAGAAGGCACTGAAAAGCTAGGAGTAAGCTGAGAAGGATAAGCAGCTAGTATACGGGATAGAAATGGTGTTCAAACTGATGTGTGTGTGACTCCAGAGTCTGTGTTTCTCCACCACGCTAACAGTGCCTCCTTCTGTAAAGGATAAAGGACAGTAAGATCCTGTTCTCCTCTTCGTGAACTCACATAAACTTCCGGCATTGCTTCTTGCACTCTCTCCCTAGGGAGGCAGGTGCCCAGTGGATGCTCTGAGGCAGAGATCCCCAAACCAGAGACATGGGGAGACCTGGTAAGAATGGAGGCTCCTGGGCTTACCTCTGCACTTTCCAATTCAGTAGCCTGGGGGGAGGAGGCTGGACCCTACATCCGACAAATTCTCCAAGGTCTGGTGCACTCCAAGAGAGGAGCATCACCTCCACTGGACCAGAGGTAGAAAGTGAGGAGCCACCTGGCCTTTGATGGGGGAGGGGGCCTTCAGGCTCACAAACTCCTTGCAGCCCCAGCACCCCATGGAGAGGTCACTACTGATAGCTGGTTTCTGAAATGAAAATCAAATAGGGCTCGTGGATCTGCTTCATGGGTGATGAAGTTGTAATGACTGTAACAGAGGTAGAATTGATTCCTATTTGTCAGCTGGATAATTGGAGGCTGGGCTCCGGGACTCCTTGGCCCTTTTGTCTTGCAGCCTCTTTAGGCATCTTTTCTAGATGGGAGGCATTTCCGAGCTAGAGCTTGCCAGAGATAATCCCATCTGGCTCAGGAATAAGACCCCCCCCCCCCTTTTGGAGAAAATTCCATGTGCCAGGAGCTCTGCGCCTTCATCACCAATCCTTAAACCTTCTCGTGAGACTAATACCACCACTATCCGATGAGGAAGCTGAGGATCTTGCCCAAGGCCACACAGGTATAAGAGGCAGAGCTGAAATTCAGAAGCCCGGGGTGTCACTCCAAAGCCAAAGTAGGGCAAAGAAGCTGGGGTTTGGGGTTCAACACCTCTCCCATGTCCTTTCTGGGAGCCCACGTAGCCTTGTGAGAGGAAGCAGCTCCAGGCTTGGGGTCCTGCCAGGGCAGAGCCAGGCCGGTCCTGAGAGGGGCCAAATGTTTGCTGCCCTGGGAGGGGTGGTTCAGCACAGCCCAGGAGGCCCCAGAAGCACCCCAGTGGGGAGGGCGCCGACGTTACAATAGCTGATCAATCTTTCTGAGAAATGGCCACCTCTCAAATCACATCCAGGAAGGGGGAAAATTCAGACATGTCTCTAGTGGCAGATTGTTTAATCCCACAAAAGGGTGAGAACAACTGAACCCCGCCCCCTCCCCCATGCCACACTGCCCAACCAGCGCAAGAAGCAAGGCATCTCCCTATCGGCTGATGTGGGTTTCCGTGCGTCTGTGGCCCCGCCAGCTCCACACGCTCAGGCTTGTCTCCAGCGGCCACCTCTGCCACACAGGGTGCTTTCTGCAGGAAGCCGTGTGGCCCCGTGTGGAGTGGGACAGACCAGGCCCAGATCCTGCCACCTCTCGGCTGGGTGGCACAATCCTCACCCTCTGGGCCCAGCTGCCTTCCTCTGGAAACAGGCACTTAAAAGTACCACCTCTGGTCCAAACTCGGGGAACGTACAGCATCCAAATGGAGCCTTCGGGTAAACTGTGGACTCGGGGAGACGATGATACGTCAGTGTAGGCTGGCGACCTAACAAGGGTCCCGCTCTGGTGGGAGATGTTCACAGTGGGAGGATGTGCACGTGTGAGACAGGGTATCCGGGAACTCTCTCAACTTCCCCTTTTTCTATGAACCTAAAACTGCTCAAAACACCAATGTCTATTTAAAAGGGAAAAAGTACTGCCTCTTAAGGCTGAGGGAGAATTAATTAGGATAGTGACATCGAAGGCCCTGACCCCGTGGGGCCCACAGTAAGGCCCGTGGTAACTGAGTGAGGGGTTCATCTGAAGCCCCCTGCAGACCCCAGAGGGCCCCGATGGTGGGAGCAGCCTGATGATCACCTCCGTCACTGCCTCAGCTGCCAGGGGAGCCCTCTGGAGGGTGGGGACAGGTGTACTGAGTGAATTGAGAACTGGGCCAAGTAACCTCGTTAACGTCATGAGACAGGCAACAAATGCAGCCCAGGGTTGGGCATAATAACAGGCCCAGGACTTCGATTTGTGAGATCAGTTTGTCCCTCCCTCTCTCCAGAAAAAAGTGTTCAGAGCCGAATGAAAGAACAGGGAAGGACTTGGCTATCTGGCAAAAGCACAGTTCTGGCTGGCAACTCCCCTGCTCTAAAATCCTCACTTGCTCCTCAGTGCCTTCGCCTGGGACAGACACCTTCCCTCCAGCTGCTGGATCCAGTAGCCACTCCGAGTGCCATTCAGGGGGTGGAAAGAGAGCAGAGGGGTACCAGGAGACCCAAGTCTTTTTAAAAAATGTTTTTAATGTTTATTTATTTTTGAGAGAGACAGCGCATGAGTAGGGGAGGGGCAGAGAGAGAGGGAGACATAGAATCCGAAGCAGGTTCCAGGCTCTGAGCTGTCAGCACAGAGCCTGACGTGGGGCTCGAACCCACAAACCGCGAGACCATGACCTGAGCCAAAGTTGGATGCTTTAACCGACTGAGCCACCCAGGAGCCCCAGGAGCCCCAAGTCTTAAACCCAACTCTGGGGTATCTCTGTGACCTTGGGAACATATCTCTCCCTCTCTGTGCCTCAGTTTCCCCATCTGGAATTCCTTCCTTCCTTCTTTCACTGAATTCACTACCGAGTGCCAACTATGAGCCAGACAATTTGTAAAGTCTTTCCTTGTGACAGTATTTTCTGTACAGTACAGTTCAAATGCTCTGGGAGAAATACCGCGCACACACGGACCCAAAGCATCAACATGAAAATTTTGTTTTGTTAAGGTTGCCAGAGACATGCATCTCCTCCCGGGCTGTGCCATAGAATCCACATTTCTGAGCCCACCTTTTGTAAATGGGATGCTTGTTTGGAAAATGGCTGGATAACGTCGAAGATTGCAGGGCTATGACCTTGTGCCCCTATCTGTCTAGGGCGGATGGAGGACAAAAGCAGATGCTTCCTGGCTGCAGCTCTTGATTCCCCTTGAGTCTCTCTCATGGTCGGACCTGTCCTCCCTGCCAGGTGGCCTCCCCTGGCCCCGAGCCCATCAGAGGATTGAGAGGTTCTCTGGGAAGAGCATGTAGAGCCCAAAGAAGCATGAGCTTGGCTCCAAACAGATCATGGTGCCAATCCTAGCTCTGCCATGTCCTGGCTGTGTGACCTTGGGAAGTCACTCAACATCTCTGAACCTTGTTGTCCTCTGTTAGGTGGAAAGACTAAAATCTTTACCCGACAGGGTTGTGGTAAGGATTAAGTAAAAGAACACAAGTGATGTTTCCGGCCACACAAATGGCAATAGCACCTGAGTCGATATGCGATGTTCGGTATCCTATCCTCAGACGAGATGCTCGGTGGACAGCATGAGGACAGGTGCAGGGGAGAGCTCCATGTCCAATCCCCAGCATCAGCCTTATCCGTTCATCCCCTCTTCGTCTTTGTCATTTCCTTCCCTGGGACAGCCAGGTGGCAGCATGGGGCTGTGGAACGGGAGCCTTCTCTGGCTGTCCCCTCACAGAGTGTGCTCCCAGAGATCCTTGGAAGCTGTCTACTGAGCTCTTACCATGCTGGGCGCAGGGGAGCAATACGGATGTGTGGAGGGCACAGTTGTCTGCCGTGGGCACCGATGGGAGCGTCTGCAGTGGGGCCGAGCCGGGAGCAAACTCAGTACCCCCCACAGCTGTCGGCAAGTGCCCTCCACACTCGGGGCCCACTGGGGTTCAGGAGTCACACCTGGACCTGAGGCTCAAGGAGGGAAGCGAGGAGCCAGGGCCCCGAGTCCGCGAGGGTGCCCTTGCCCACTGAGCCCAGGCTCCCGTTGGTCAAGGCCCCTGCTGCCCCGAGGCCCAGCCTAGGCCCTCCGAGAGGTGCCAAGGACCCCAGGAAAGCAGTGTCCTTTTGTCTCTGCTTCCTCCAACAGGACCTCTTTGGATCCCAGAGGGATCTTTGCCACTGGCAGCCGCAGTGGTTTGTGGGAAAGTTCCTCCAAATCCCCAGCTAATCCTCCTTTGCCTGAACTCCTTTAGCAATTGCATTTGCGCTCCGTGGCCTCTAATCCCTTCATCCCCAGATGTCCCCGGGGAAGGCACATGTGCACATGTGTGTCCTGCTGGGCATGGTGGCCAGTGGGTCTGTGCCAAACCGCGCCTTGGGACCACCAGCCTGTCCCACTCAGAGTCTGCCTTCTGTCCTCCCTCCTGTGGGTCTCATTTGACAGCCTGCGCCTGGTGGTGTGGAGACAGGGCAGCTGACCAGTGGGGCCCCACCCTCCACCCTGAGAGACTGTCCGGGAGATGCTCTTGTTTGAAGTTGGAGCCTCGGGCTCCGCCTCTCTTACTTGGGGCTGAAGATCCTCGAGCTGCCTCCTAGGGATACTTGTGAGCACTTACTAAGGTCATTTGTTTAATGGGCTTAAGGCAGAGCCTGCGGCTTCACAGGCAGTCAGAACTAGTTAGCTCCGGTTAACCTGGAGTGTCTACCTGCCCACCCCCACCCCCCAATGGCTACCTCTGGAGGCAGGGACCGCTGAGGGACAGCAGCTCATGACAGTGAGAAAACCCTTTGTGTTGGTCGGAAACCGTCTCCAAATCACAGGTTGCCCAGGGAAAACACAGAGGCAGTGTGCATTGTGCGATCACTTGTGTCGCAGTAAGTGAAAGAATAGCCGTCTGCTCTGGTCATCTCGTAAAATATTCCCGAAACGGTAAGAAAGGGGCTGTGATGCTGGCTTCCTGGAGAGAGTGGGGGGGGGGGGGGGGGGGGCGTGGATTGATAGGGAAGGGAGGGAGACTTTTTATTGTATGTTACTGAACAGAGACCATTCTGCTATATGTGGTTGTATAGCTTATTCAGAACTTCAATTTAAAACTATATACAAGAATGGGGTGCCCGGGTGGCTCAGTCGGTTGAGACGAACCATGAGATCATGACTTGAACCAAAGTCAGATGCTTAACCGACTGAGCCACCCAGGTGCCCCGTAAATTACATTTTTAAAGATCGCCTAACGCCGCTCAATAAATTAAGCTTCTAGACTTTTAGTCTCAAAGGCTTCAGGATTGCTGCAAAGAGCATCACTCTTACCCTTATCAAAAATAAAAGCCAAATAATCTACCAAATGACCCCTTTCCTTAAAATGACCCCTTCTTCCCTTCAAGAAGTGAGGTAGAGGGCATACACATAGCTGAAGTCTTAGGGAAAACAAGCACCTCCAAGGAGAGACAAGACCCAGGTGCTCACTTACCTGTTCCAAATGTTGGACACCATACAAGCTGGAAAGAAGAAGTCAACCAAACTTCTGAACATTGCTAAAGGCCAAGTGTGGGGCCTGCGTGAAGGCACAGGTCCCTCAGGAGGTGCAAGCAGGAAGCAGAGACCCAGCCACCTGTACTCCCTTCACCATGGACCACACCAGGCGCTCACAAGAAGGACAGTGGGCAGGGAGGAGTGGGGAGGCCTGAACAAATGTCTTGGATCCGGTCTGGGGCAAACAGTGCTTCAGGAAAAAGACGAAGCCTGCACAGATCCTACTCCCTATAGCTCTTAGAAAAAAGAATTAAGGCCACTGGGAAAAGGGCAGCAAATGCTGTCACTCTTAGGGCACAGGTGAGGACCCGATGTGTCCAGGAAAAGGGAGAGTAAACCCTGTACCCGTCACAGAGGGGTGGAAACACAGACCAGGAATCTAGGGAGGGGGAGGGACAGGGTGACAGAAGTAGCCTCCGACAAAGACACAGGGACACCACACCTGCCTAACACTGACACTGAGCTCAGCAGAGAGTGTCCCCCCCACCCCAGCCCACCCCCACCTCCACCCCCAGGGTAAGGAGTGCTAACAACCAACAGCAACGTATAACAAAGGGGGATCAAGGGCAGAAAGAGAATATTTCTCTGAGAAACAGGCACGAAGGGAATCCCTAAAGTGGGGGCTTGTGAGGAAGTCAGCTCACCCCTAGTCGATCTGTAGATTTAGTGCAAGGTCAAAAAGACCCCACAGCAAAATGTCGAAAAGAAATTGACAAGCAGATGCTAATTTTCCATGAAAAGGGGAAGGAACTTGAATGGCCACACCCACTCTGAAAAAAGAAAAGCCAAGTTGGAGAACACACATTATCCGGTTTCAAGACTTACTAAACTTACTGTAAAGCTACATACTGGGAAGAGGCGTAAATGTAAAACCGAAAATCATAAACCTTCTAGGAGGAACTTCTAAGAAAACCTTGTGACTTCGCTATCCGGAGACAACCTGTCCATGATGTAGCTACAGACACCTGGAGCCCCCTTTCCAGTCTCCCACCTCCCTGATTGACTTCCCAGTTGTTATTCTAATTTAAATGCAGAACTGAAGGAGTCATCCTTGCAGGAGGTCACCTCGGTGTCTTTCAAACTTGCCTGGCCATCCGGGATCTTCCTGCAGATTCCTCACCCCGGCTTGGGGTGGGCCGCAAGCAGGGTACGTCTGCCCAGCAGCCTTCACTGGAGCCAGAGAACAAATTGCTCATCGCAACCTGAGGCCTCCTGCCTGCCCCCAGCCTGGCGGAGTGGGGGTGTTGGGGGGGGGGGGGGGGCTCTAGGGTCCTTCTCTCCCGCCCTCACCTCATTCTCTCAGGCGCAGTGAGTGTGCCGTGAAATTGAAAGAAAACAAATGCTCAAAGCCACAATTTCTTCAGTGATTTTTTCTATTCCCTCCAGCCTTTCTGTCTGTCTATCACACGAGGTAGTCATGAGTCAACCACAGAGAGTCTCGGAATAGTAATTGTGGAACCGAGAATCTGCATTTCTGCCGCATGTGTGTACGTGTGTGGGTCTGCATGTGTGTGTGTCTGTGTGTGCATGTATGTGTTTGTACAGAAGAAGGGTGTGAGCAGCGGACGCAGAGGCAGGGAGAGACGAATAGGAATGAGAAGTTTCTTTTCTAGGGAAAGAGCCAGAAATTACATCCGTTCAAAAATACCCTGCCTCTCTCACAGATAAATATAGCCACATGAGTAGATGTGTCCCCAAACGAAACTTTCCCAACAAATCCGGAAAGAGTCACTTGAAGAGACTGCTGGTGCTGGCTCTCCCCTCTTGCTCTCCTGTCCCCCGCATCGCCGTGCTCCCAGGGCACAGTCAGGAAGACGAGCGCAGAGGGACGTCTGTACCCGGCCTCCCCCAGGATTCTGGCCAAGGGGAGAAGCAGGAGCGGTGTGCTCCTTTGTTAAAGGGCTGCTGGCCAGAGGGGCGGGTTGCCAGAAGTCTCCCCCATGGGAAAGAACTCGAGAGGCTACTTCTCTCTATTACGGGGAAATGGAAGCTCAGAACAGGAAAGAAGCCCCACAGAGGTGAATTTACCAGATGTTGTGGCCAGACCCAAGGTGCCATCAAAATCATTTGGCCACCGGTATAGCAGAAGCACCTGCCAGCCAGACGGAGGGGAGACTCGGGGCCCAAGAACTACATGCCAGCTGAGACTCGGCTCCCCTGCGACCCACACACAACAGACACTTCCAGCAGCCCGATGAAGCAGCTATAGCAGCCCCCATCTTTCCGATGGGGAAATTGAGGACAGGAGCCACTGGGTGATTTCTCCCAGGCCCCGTGGTTGGTCATGCAGAGCTGGGCTCTGCTCCTCTGCGAGCCCAAGGAAAGGCCACCCTGCCCCCTCAGCCAGCTGAGCTCACAGTGGGGCACCGCTGTGTCCAGATCCCTGTGGGAACACAGAGCTGCAAGTCCTCTGGGAGGAGGCTCCTGGGGCCATTGCACGGTTGTGGATATCACTGGTCTAGCACCTTCTCAGCTCCTGACTCCTCCTGGAGCCCCCTCCACGGGACCCTGCACCTGTGCCTCTACCTCTGCTGTGGGCCTGACCGCCTCCCTTACCTAGCCGAGCCAGAGCTCCTCCTGGGCTCCAAGCCCTGGTGAAAAGTGTCTCAGCATCTTCCGAACCCTTGGAGACAGGCAGACCCGGGTTCAAACGCCACCTCTGCCACTCCCAGCTCTGTGGCCTTGGGGAGAACAATGCCTCGTGCATCAGTTTTTTGGGGTTACTGAAACAAATACCACACACTTGGTGCCTTAAACAACACGAGTTCTAGCCTCTCACAGTTCTAGAGGAAAGGCCTCAAAGTCCATCTCACTGGGTTAAAATCTAGGTGACTGCAGGGTGACGCTCCTTCGGGCTGTAGGGGACAATCCCTTTCGGTGTCTTCTCCAGCGTCTCGAGGCGCCCGTGTTCCTCGGCTGGTGGCCCAGCATCACTTGGACCTCTGCGCTCATCACTGAGCCTCTTCCTCTGACTCTGGCCCTACTGCCGCCCTCTTCTAAGGATGCTTGTGATTCCACGGGTCCGTCTGTATAATCCAGGATAATCTCCCATCCTGAAATCCCCAATCACATATGCAAAGCTCCTTTTGCTAAGTATGGGAAACTATTCACAGGTTTGTGGATTCGGACATGGACATCTTTTCAGGGAGGGAATATTATTCAGCCTTCCACACCTCAGTTTCCTCATGTGTAAAATGGGGTGATAATCTGTACGTCACAAGTCTGCTGGAGGACGAATCATGTTGTGAAGTGACAGCTGTGTCCCTGGTACAAAGTTGAAAATGAGGTCACGAAAGGGTGGCCTCTGCCCTCCTCCCTGTCTGTGTTGGCTTTCTGTCCCCAGGCCTGTCCCCAGGCCTGGCTCTCAGCGGGGACTTAAAGTATTTCGGTTGAAATAAACTCCTGGTAGTGATGGATGGCTCTGACCTCCCGAGTGCTGGGCAGGGCTGTTTGCAAATGGAAAGGCTTCTGGGCAGCAGTGGGAGGAATTTGGGCAGAAACGTGGAACGGTGTGTTCGCGGACATAAACTCCAAGTGGTTTTTGTTGGGAAAGCTGAACTGCAAACTTCCATCTGCTTCCATGTCAACTGCTATCCCCGGTGGGCTCAGCTGAGACCCATCCCGGCCACGGAGCATCTCTCCCTAGGGGCAGCGTGAGGCTCTCCTTGCAGCCGGAAGTCCGAATGCTGTGTCCCCTCCCTGCTCACTGCCCAGGCCTGGGAGGGTGACAGATCTGGCTGCCAGGGGCTGGAGCATGTGACCAGTCAAGGAGCACAGATTCTGGAAGTCCCCATCTCCTGGGAAGGAAGTCAGAGACTGGGGGAAGGGGCAAGGTAGGGGGAAGGGCTGTGTCCTTCATTGCAGGGGTGAGGCGGGGGAGGGGCCAGATTCCCAGGACCCCTCCTAGCGTTCCCTCTGGCAGAAGGCTACCACTCAGAACAGTTTAAACCCATTTTAATCCAATACTCTTTACCAGCAAAACATCCTTCAGGGGCGCCTGAGGGGCTCAGTCAGTTAAGCATCTGAGTCTTGATTTCGGCTCAGGACTTGACCTCACGGTTCGTGAGTTTGAGCCCCGCGTCAGGCTCTGTGTGGACTGCACAGGGCCTGCTTGGGATTCTCTCCCCCTCTCTCTCTGTGCCTCCCCTACTCATGCTCTCTCTCTCTCTCTCTCAAAAATAAATAAACACTTTTTGAAAAGTCAAAACATCTCTCCGCCCTCCACCCTCCAACAAATCCATATTTATTTCTAAATGTATGGTGCACATTACTGTACCAATGTATTATGCACATCAAAACTTTCAGAAATGTAAACAGAGTAAAGTAAAAGGCTATAAATACACACAAATAGGAAATCTACATTTTGATCCTGCGATTGTAGAACAAGTGAACGGGGGACACACACACACACACACACACTGCCCCCGGAGGCCACCAGCAGCAGAAACTACACTTGGCATTGGTAGTTCTTTTTCCTTGAATCTTGGTTATTCGTACGTCTGATTCAGCGAGCACATGTCCTGCCAGGCAGGGCTGGTCTCTTGTTTTTCTCCACCTGGCTTCTAGAGTTGCCAAAAGACAGGACAGTTATGCTTTAGACAATGCAAAGTGCAGAGTCCACAGCTGGTGCATAATAAAGTCATTCAATAAATAGTTTCTGAACACCTACTTTGAGTCCAGCTTTGAGGCAGGCCCAGGGGGTTCAATGTTTATTTATTTTTGACAGAGAGAGACAGACAGAGCATGAGTCGGGGTGGGGGGGGGGGTGCAGAGAGAGAGGGAGATACAGAATCTGAAACAGGCTCCAGGCTCTGAGGTGTCAGCACAGAGCCCGACGCGGGGCTCAAACTCACGGACTGCGAGATCACGACCTGAGCCGAAGTCAGACACTCAACCGACTGAGCCACCCAGGCGCCCCCAGGCCCAAGGGGTTCAAAGCACCAGACTTGGTCCCGCCTTCATGGAGGGAGCCTAACAGAGCAGCTGGGGTTTGAACCAGGCTTGGGATGGCTCAGGCATTTGAGGCAGATAAGCAAAGGCAGAGCATCAAGCAGAGGAGGCGTGTGTGCGAAGTGTGAGCCCCCCTGACGTATCTGGGAAGCTGTCACTGGGCAATTATGACTGGAATTCACAAGGGAACAGAAGGGCATGGTGAGAGAGAAGACCAGGAGTTGTTATGCCCAGAATTCGTGATCCCCAAAGTCCACTAGGGAGCCGAGTCCGATGTAAAAGCAAAAGAGCCTTTATTTGAGCTAGCTCCAGCTCAGTCCCCTACCTGCACTGACGCAGCGGTGAGATACCGGGGAGAGAGAGCGGAGTTTCAAAAGGACAAAGGTTTTATTGGGGCCTAGGGGCAGTTGGTGAGGTAATGGCTGTGGCTTCAGCCGATTGGCTGCGGAAGGGTCCGAGTCCTGTTAGGCAGGTGAGCGGAGGTTACTCAAGGGGAGGAGGCGTGGTCAAGGTGAAGGACACAGAACAAGATGGAGTTGGCCGGCGTAGGCCTGCCCTTTCAGAGTGGCAGGAGGTAGGCCCAGAAGCTTCCAGGTAGGAAGAGTGTGCGGTCAGTCCTGCTTCTGTGGCTTCCCGCCCGGGGGCCTACTCAAAGTGCCCGTCCTGCCATGCATCTTCACAAGAGGAAAGGGACCAGAGGGCTGGTGAGGAGGCATCTGGAACCACATAGGAAAGAAGTTCAGCCTTCCGTTCTCACGGGTGCAAAGGCAGGCGTGGCGCCAGGCCAAAGCCAGAGAATCCAGAGGTCCGAGTTTCATCGGGAGGCTAGCCACAACCCCCACCAAGCCTCCACTAACTGCCCTGTGATGCCACCAGGCCCCTGGGTGTGAACGAGGGGCTCTGTATGGCTCCGGCAGGGGGCTCCCTCAAAGAAGGCCTGCTTCAGGACCAGCGACCCCCACCCCACCCTCTGGTGGGTCCGTGGCTCCAAACCCTTTCCCTGCTCCCTGAGGTGGGGAGTTTGTGTCCTTTCAGTTTACCTCAGACCCCTGGGCAGTCTCCCAGAGCAGGGAGAGCTCCGAGCTGAGCTGGTCATGTCTGCTTTGGGCCAAGGAGCCTAAAATGCTTTCATGGGAACAAACCTCACAGGCCAGGGGAGGAAGGTGTGCAGATACTAGACCTCTGGGGTCTAGTATCTAGTTGGGGTTGGGTGCTGTGCATAGAGGAAAGTCCCATAGAGAGGGAGCCAAGGGCCTCAAGCAATCCTCCCTAACGTACCATGTGGCCTTGGGCCCGGAGAACTTGCCTGCCCGACCATCTGCCTTGGGCCCCAGACCTCAGTGGGCTTAGGCCTCACCGTCGGAGGGTGTGGACGGAAGCGGACTTGGGGCACCAGACTGAGCCTCACTTCAGAGGCTGGGAGGAGTTGAGAGAAATGTATGCTTTACTCCCAGGTCAGCAAGAACGTGCAGAGTCTGAAGGAACATGGTCCCTGGGGAGAGGGGATGAAGGCCGGCAGTGTTGGCTCCGCCCCCGACCCGCTGGGACCCATATTCTGACTTCTCATCTGCTCCACGGGGGGGGGGGGGGGCTGCATGCCCTCTGCAGTTCCTTCCAGCTCTGACATTCTTGACGCTACCTGCGCTTCTCCAAGCCCTGCTCAGCCCTTTTCCATCTTCCAGCCTGAGCCAATAGCCCGCCAAATGGTGGGCCACCCCACAGGTGATCGGCCACCACAGTGGGGTTTTCTCGCAAACTGCTCTCACCGGCAGTTTCCTTCCCCAGGGGCAGGAGAGGCAGGCTGAGCCCTGTTCCCCTACCTCCTCCCACCACGGCCCCGGGGAGGAAGCCCCGCCCCCTCCTCGCTCCTCAGGCCTCCGTGGCATTCTGTGAATGAGTCTGAAAACAAATCATCACAGGGAGAGAAAATAAGCCACTTGTCCCAAAATAGCTCTCTGAAGCTCTGCCGGCTGCCTAGTCCCATGCCTTTGCAGCAGCGATGTTCTGTTATTTTGAAAGAGCCGAGAAGGCCACCTGATGGGTCTTTCTGGAGTCTCTCTCCTGGGGAATGAGCCTGTAGTGTGTGCCTGAGCATGGGCTAGGGCAGGAGTGAGTGTGCTGGTCTTGGGGCAATGGATCAGATGCCGCAGACCTACGACGAACCCCACAGGCTTCCTCCTGCAGCTTTCCCCGGTGGAGGGACACATCAAAGGTCGGTCTCCAGGCCAGAGGCACTTGGATCATAATTCAGTGAAAATGTGGACAAATGTCCCTCCGCACTGGCCACCAGGACTTAGAGCACAGAGTTAAGCACGAAGGGCTCCGTGGACCCAGAAGAAAATGCCAACCACCGGAATCATGGGTATGAATTTGAATAGCTCACCTGTCCTGTGCTGATAGGTTTACATTAGGGCCTGTGGGCACAATTCAAGGAGTCCACGGAAGGTTTTTACATCTCTATTTTTCACTACCTTGGCCAAACTTTAGCTTTTCTAAAAGCACTAGCTTTTGCATAGTGCTATGATGAATGTATGCAAGGGACCTCAGACAAATTTAGCAGCGTCTGTGATTTGTCACCAGTAGAATCCACAGATACAGCGCACTTGTTGCAGAAGTCTTAAATTATTGTTTAAGCTCATCACGACTTCAGAATTACGGTGCCTGTCAGGCCTGTCACTGATCTTGTTGATGTGTTCACAAAAGAGCACAGGCGATACAGGATCACAAATCTGAGGTTTTTAAAAATATTTTGATAACCGCATTTCCATGCGATTGATTGGAGGCCTTTTGTAATCGGATGTATTCTCCTTTAATGCATTTAAAAATTTTGCTCTGAAGAGGGCTTCATAAACTTCACCAGATTGCTGTAAGAAAGAAGTTCCTTCACTTTCCCTGGATAACCTGGCATAATCCTCCCACCCAACCAGCCAGTGTGGGGGGTGCAGGGCTAGTAGGGTCCACATGGAGCTGCAAACGTTTGGGGGCGCACAGAACCCTCTGTTCCAACAAAAATGTATCAGGAAGCCCAGTCCAGCACAGCGTGTGAAGGCGGAGCTCCCTGCTCTGGTTGGATTGGGGGCGGGGGCGGGTGGGGGGAGTTTCTTGAGCTGCCTTATCCCTCGATCCACCCCTCCCCACCCACCCCTCCCTTTCCTTTCCCCCTTCCCAGAAGGTCCGTGGACTTCCTAGGTTTCAACAGAGCACATCTGCAAATCATCAACCTAATGCAACCCTCTCTAAGGGTCGTCTTGCTGGTGGCATACCTCCCATACTGCCCTGCGCAAGGGAGGTCCCCAGGAAAGGCGAAGTCAGAGGATGTCATTTATAAATGCAAGGTGAGGCCTCTGGGTGTTCGTGGAAAAAAAAAAAAAAAGGCAGGAGAGATTGGGGATCCTAGCCCAGGGCGATCTGGGTTCCAATACTTACCAGCTGTGTGGCTGTGTTTCATCTAGTAATCAGTAATAATAGCTCCCACTTTAAAAGGTTGCTTGGGGAATGAAAGGAAACAATGCACGCAAAGAGCTAAACTGGCTCCATAAATTCCCACTGCTACCCTTTCCCTGGGGAAGGCTTGTACCTGCTGCAGGCCCCTCCAGCCAGGGTCACAGCCTCCCTCCCATCCTCTGCCTTGGAGGCAGCTTCAGCTCGGAATTTTCACCATTCAGAACTGAAACCCTCAGTTCTTCCCCTCTTTGCGAACCTGTCACTTGGCCTCTCAGGGTGTTTTAGCAGCTGCTGAGCTCACCCAGAAGGCACACACTGTAACCATTATTTCATCATCTAATAATTAGCCTGACATGTAGAATGGTCCCCGAGGGCTCTGGGATGACAGTGCTGTTTTCAAATGCAAAGATACTGTAATTTTGCACCTCTGCCAGGCAAGATGCAAGCAGAAGGGAAAAGTGACCCAAGGCTTTGCGCGCCCTCAGCAGCGCTCAGCCCGTTACGCAGAGGCTACACAGAGACAGGTTATTGGGGAGACAATGAAGCATCGTCTCCAGGACCCCTCGCTTGCAGAGTCCCCTGTTTGCTGTGAAATTTGCGATAGTGTATGTGTGCACGTTTTTTCCTAAAGACACTCTTCAAAATGTACAAATTTCAGGCTCCACAATACCTAACCCACCCCAAAGTTGTCCCCTGGTTCTGCGCAGCCTGGAAGTGGACCCCCTCCTGCTGCCATTCAGGACTGGCAAGCCGACTTAGGGGTGCAAGTTACAGAGCGATTGCACTTTGGGCTAAGGGATTTGATGATTCGCTGGGGCAGAAGGGGGCGCCATCCTCAGGGCGGTAGTTCCCTGTACTGCCACCTGCTGGCCAGGAGACTTGGTGCAGCGGCATCAGCTCTAAGCCTGGGAGTCCCTCCCCCGTAGAATGCTCTTGAGAAGCCTGACCTGCCCACAGTGCAAGACTGCTAGAAAGAGTAAAATTTGTTATCTGTCAGTGGGCTGAGGTAGAAATGTCGGTGATGATTGTGAAAACACACAAAACATTGATTTAAGGATGAAAAGGCCGGAGGTAAATCCCCCTGGCAAGTCATGGAACAAGGTATATAACCTGTGTGTGCCTCTCTCAACTAAAAAATAAAATAGGGAAATGCACCGTTATTAGCAGGAGCCCAGGGGCTGGGAGGGGAAAGCAGTCATCTCTACCTTCTGCAGCCTCAGATCTCTTAGAGTAGTGCCTGGAACAGATGACCAGGGAAGAGCATGTGGGTTCAGGCAGGACACAGGGGAGAGGTGAGGAGTGAAGGAGTAGCTCCCGCAGCAACAAGGCTGGGCTCTGTCATTACTTCTGTCCGTGGCCCAACATGCCATCTGGGCTCAGAACCCACAGCCCTTTGACACCTTCTCTTCTTTTTTCCCCACATCCAATCAATTGGGGTATTTTAAGTTTACTTATTTACTCTGAGTGAGAAAGAGAGAGTGAGCTGGGGAGGGGCAGAGAGAGAGAAAGAGAGAGACAGAAAGAACCCCAAGCAGGCTCCACACTACTAGTGTGGAGCCTGATGTGGGGCACAAACACACGAACCGCAAGATCATAACCTGAGCCGAAATCTAGAATCGGACGCTTAACTAACCGAGCCACCCAGGCACCCCATGCAATCGGTTATTAAGTCTAAATTCCTACCCTCAATGTGCTGTTTGGTTCCCTCCTCTCTATTTCTACAGGCCACCATTCATTTCTTATCTGGATGAGAGCCACAGGCATCTAATGCATGTCTCCTCAGCCCTTGAGGTGCCAGACCAGGCTGGGGGGTGGGGGTGGGGGCAGCGGGCCAGAGCCTCTAGACTGGCACTTTACAGCCTTGGGAAACCTCATTTGTTAATCTCCATGTGCAGTTCAAGTGTCATCATTTTCTTAATGTTGCCTCTATGGGGGAAACGGGGAAGCATTCACCTCCCAAGCGCCCCCTTCTGCCGCACGTTAGGTACTCTGGTCAAATTCATCTCCATGGGGCCCAGCTTTGATAGTGCAGCTTGCCTGCGGCCTGGCCGTCAAGATTCCAAACCGTATGAAAGTTACTGAAAGCTACCAGGGCCAGCAAGAAGACCCAAGCCCAGCTTGAGGAGATGGGTGGAGAAAAGCAGGCGGGAAGGACATCCGGTAAAGGTCACTCCTGCTCCTTCAGCTGGAATGGTGGTTCTCAAACTCCACAGTGACAGGTACGACCTGCTGCCCTTGTGAAAAATTCAGATTCCAAGGCCTCCTCCTGCCCCACTGAGATTTTCATTCAATATATTTGCAACTAGCCCCAGCAGACTGCATTTCCAGGAAGCACACTGATTGTGGACACGGGTGCCGCACAGACCTTACTTCGAGAGGCAGTACCCAAAATGGTCTCAGCTAACCAGCAGGCTTCATTCTGTCAGCTCGTTTAGAAGATAAAACAATGGCACATGGGCAGGAATTTGTACGAAAAAGCTGGGTTTCAGCCTAAAACCTCAAATCAAACGTATCGCTTTGAAAAAATATATATAAGAATGAGACCTTT
Source organism: Prionailurus viverrinus (assembly GCF_022837055.1). NCBI lineage: Eukaryota > Metazoa > Chordata > Mammalia > Carnivora > Felidae > Prionailurus > Prionailurus viverrinus. Next base: position 116,284,207 of record NC_062563.1, read on the forward strand.
AAAATAGGGAAAGCAGTTGAAAGGAAGACAATCCAAAGTTACTCATCCCTGAGAACATTCTCCCAGAAAGGCAAACTGCATGGAAAATATTAAATGTCATCCTAAAGAAAAAAAGAAAGTCTTGAAATTCTGGAAAGAAGTTATTTACAATCTATAACGAAGGCAGCCCATTGGGCAGACAAACACAGAAAACTTCTCTCTCAAGCGTGCCAAGATGGAAGTTATACAGAAGACGAAGAGCACATATGTGACTGAATACTGGCAGGGGTGGGGGAGACAGGCATGCTTTCCCTTAGGTTTCCAGAGTTGCCAGAACTTTCTTCATGGCATTATGATCTTAAGTGTGGGCGAGGCCTCAGTAACAGTTCCCGCCAGCTCAGGGACCTGTTCCCCTTACTCAGCTGGATGGTTCCACAGGCTGTCACGACTTCTTCTAATTCCCAGAGGGAAGAATGGCAGGAACCCATCGCGCAAGTGGCACTCGATGTTTGAGATCCAGACTGACTTGAAAACATGGGTTGCCTCTTTGGATTTTCCATCCCTGCCTCCCCCTCTGCCTCCTTGGCACACCGCAAAAACCATTTCCTGACGGTTCAAGACTCTGCCCGGAGCACGGAATCGAAGGCTCGGGAGCTATTCTGGGCTGCTAACAGACTGTGGTAAAATAGAGACCCGGGAGTGACTGCAGGTTCCTTCAACCAGGTCAGAAGGGGCGGTCCTTCCTCTTCGCCTGAGGAAGACCAGGAGGTGGTCCTGGAATGGACAGCCCTGCCTGACTTCGTAGACCTGGTTTGGGCTGGTTCAACGGCAGTGGGGTGGGCACCCGCTGGCACTTTCCCCGGAGGAAGCGTGGCGTTTCTTGGCGTGTATCTCCCTGAGATCTCAGCGAACTGGCTCGAGGGTAATGATTCAGGAAGAGGCTGAGAACCAGCTTGAGGAAGCGTTTAGTGAAGAAGCCTGTTTTCAGCTCTTGTGCGAAGCACTATTTTTAACTGGGACAAAATATCTGTCAAGGAAAGAAACACAAAAGTCTCAATTAGATCCTTTTCGAGGTGCACGGAACACTCATCTTGGCCAAATGCAGAATGGCCAAGTATTAAACACTGAGATGGAGCCAAATGTCGCCAGTGTAAATACCCCGTGGGATACGATAATAAATATACAGCTTTTTAAAAATGTGTAACTATTGCTGTGCTTTTGTTGTGAACATGTTTAGCGTTCAGATTTCTAGCTTGACTTTGTAGCACGGGAGCAACGGCCCGGCAGTGCTGTCTGCAGCCACGTGACGCTGACCTTCACACCGTGATACACATTTACAACCCTCACCGGACACTCTTCGGAGCTTCCCTTCGGAGGTCTCTCTGCCAGCACGGGCTGCTCCTGGTGGCCACGTCGGCCAGCCAGCCAAACTGATCTTTTTCTTGAACTCTAACTGGCTGAAGACAATTCCTGTCCCAACTCCCGGATGTAAAAAAGTCTCAGCCAGGACTTCTTGAAAGATTCAAGGCACATCTGAAATGACATATCTAAAAATTAAATGTAGCACTTATGGGTTAACTTATTATCACCAGTGCTTGTTATGCCAAAGAATTCTAGCAAGATCAGCATTGTAAGCTAATCGAATCTATTATTCTTCCTTGTGCGGTTAATGTAATTGTATAAACAGCTCTCCAGGTGGCCACGATCAGATCCACCATCCACGTGGGGGCTCAGGGAGGAACAGAGGGGGAAGCCTCGGGTGTCAGTCCTGCGTGGGCTTGGAGCACAGAGCCCAGCCTCTGGCACGCTGCCTGCCACTGAGCGGGCCTTAGGCATATATTTTCTGGATGGCTGACTGGCTAAGTGAACAAATAAATTAAGGAATGAAAAGAGATACAAGCCAGAGCCGAGCAGAGAGGCATCCGCACCTGAAGCTGTGCATGCACCAGGTAAGGTAAGTAGAGAGGGGTGGATCTAGAGCAGGCAGGAGGGCAAAGTCAATCCTATTGGGAAGCCACGATGCATACAGAGGAGACAGGACAGGAGGGAGGCTATGACAGGGCAGGGTAGCCACGGGTGGGGGGTGAGTGTCCTGGCAGGCAGGTCAATAGGTGTCCCGAGGGCAGGAGACACGTAAAGGTCGTACAGAAGACACTGGGTCTCAGGAGCAGGACTGCAGACCCCAGCCAGGGTGAGTTGTAGAAGAGACAGAACTGGGGTGGGCTGTGAAGGCCCAGAGCACCCAGATGGCAACTAGAACAAGAGCTGGGGGCGGGGCTTGGCCCTGGGAAAACAGCCTGTTAGTAGACCTGAGTTCCAGGCCAGCGAAGGAGCCTGGCCAGGCTGCCTCCAGGGCAAATCCCCCCGAGCCACTGAACTTTCAACTCTCCCCGGTTTAGGAAAGAATCTATGCAGGGACCCAGCAGGGCTGGGCCTACATGAGGCTGACAAAGTGGTCCCAGGGAAGGAGGAGTCTGGGAGGCTCCAAGATCATGGGGTCAAACAGACCACAGCTGTCTGCAGAGAAGGTAAGCCTAAGCTTGACACGTTCTTTTAAGCTTTCGTTTGAATGGACCCAGCTGTCCCGGGCCCTGAACACTGTAACTGATAATCAGCTGCCCAACAATGATTTGGTGAGAGCTGCAGTGGCCAGCATTGCGCTTCTGTTAGTGACTGGGGGCAGGAAATAGTCATCGAACGGATGAGTTTATTCTAAGTTTGCATACCGTGCCGCTATACACAAAGAAAGCAAGGTTGTAAGAGGGCTACAGCCAAAAAGCGCTGCAGACGAGCGTGGTCAGGGAGGGCTTTCTGGAGGAGGTGCGTTGTGCCTTGGGCCTGTAGGACGTAGGTCCGCGGAATAGAGAGAGGGGAACATTTTAGCCCGGATAACCAAGGGAAGGAAAAGAGAATTCCTCATTGCCTAGAGTACTCGCTGAATTCCATCTCGCAGGTGAGAACTCTGAGGCTCAACACTGTCACGGCCAGTTAGCGGTGGAGTCCAGTGAGCAAGGGCACGCCAGTCCAGGAGGCCCCACGGTCTTTCCTCACTCGGAAGAGCTGCGTTACTTTCTCCTGCTGCGTGGAGAGTTTGCTTTGGCTGTATGGGGAAGCTTTGGGCTAGTTTGGTTTGTTTGGGCTTTTTCTTTGTTTTGTTTTTTAATATTTATTTGAGAGAGAGAGTGAGAGTAGGGAGGGGCACAGAGAGAGGGAGATACAGAATCTGCAGTAAGTTCCAGGCTCCAAGCTGTCAGCATGGAGCCCGACGTGGGGCTTGAACCCACAAACGGTGAGATCATGACCTGAGCTGAAGTCGGACCCTTAACCGACTGAGCCACCCAAGTGCCCCTGTTTTGTTTTGTGAAAGTTACCAAAGGAAGGAAATGGCATTTTTTTTCCTCCAGTGGTAGGACCAGTTTTGCACTTACACAGGCAAGAAGGCCCCTCTCTGTGCCGTGCCCAGCACGAGACCCACTCTTGTCTCCTGTGGCTGTGCCCATCCCCACAGGCCATGCCTGCTGTACTGATTTCTGCAGTTACAGCAAGTCACTGCAACCCCAGGGGCTTAAACTGACCCAGATTTGCTATCTTAGAGTTCGTGGGTCAGAAGTCTCACCGGGTATCGACAGGGCTGCGTTCCTTTCTGGAGGCTTGAAGGAACGATCTGTCTTCCTGCCTTCTCCAGCTTCTAGAGACTTCTCTAGAGGCCACCGATATCCCTTGACTTGTTGCCTCTTCTACCTCCAAAGCCGTCAGAGGCCGGTCGAGGGTTTCTCACATGGCACCACTTTGCCCTTCTCTCCCGCTTCTGAGGACCTTGGGACTGCACGGGGCACACGCAGATAATCTGCCACAAACCTCCGTGTCATAAAGTCAACTCCTCAGCCTCAACTCTGCCTACAATGTTGATGTAACATGACATGTTCTCAAGTTTCTGGGATTAGGACGTGGGCGTCTTCGGTGGGCCACTACTCTGCCTGCCACGTGGCCGAGGCCAGAGGATTGAATATACTCTGTTTAACAATCTGCTGGCCTGGTTTACAATTATAAGTATCGGAGATCTGGTGTGTAGGCTTCCGTCTGCGTCCTGGCCCCAAAGGCTAGGGCAGCTTGGGTGCGGACAGGGGCCGTCGGAGGGGAAATGCACTGTGGCCGCCCTCAGCATGGTGGGGGAGCACCAAGGACTCGCCTTTGGCCGGCAGCTGCCCCCCTGCACACAGCGTCCAAGGCTCCCCAAGCCTGTCGGCCTCCAGCAAAAGTGTCACCATCATCTCACCTGTGACTCCTGACACTGCTCCTCTTACAACACTGTTCCTCCCCATGGAGCTCAGTTCCCAGTTCTTTTTGCCTTTTACTTTTGCATAAGAAGGGTAGAAGTGAGGGATCATCCCAACTCCAATAGTACAGACACATCAAAGGACGCCAAGCCCCTAGGGAAACCAGAGCACGGCTTACATCATCCTGCAGCACACCAGCACATTGCTAAGCAACTGTGGGATCAACACCTGTTTCCATGGAGATGTCACTTCCTCGCCATCCTCCGGGCAGAGCAGAGAAGTGCGTCCAGGAGGAATGAGCACGCCGAGCTGTGCCAGAGAATGACAAAATCTGGTAGCAAAAACTATCGTCAAGGTGGAAGGTTGACAAGAGAGAGCTCTAGAATGAGGACGGGAAGGAGGATGGGCACCGGACAGGTCTGCAGGGAATGACTGGCCAGAATTAACCCCGGGGTGCACATCCCCTGACCCCGCCCCTCTCCACATGGGGAGCCACCGAGAGAGGCCTCAGACTCCTGTTCCATCCTGCACAACAAATGGTTCGAAGGCTGAACTGAGGCCAGAGCCCAACGCTTGTGCCTCCCTGCCCAGGGCCCATCCCACGTGAAGGAAGGCAGTAATACTCTTTCTCCTGTTGGTTCAGGCAAGCAGAGATGGTTCTTGCCTTTTGGTTCCATGTCTTGGCCCAGCCTGCCCAGCACAGCACTTTCCCGGGACCTGGCTCCCACTCCCCTACGACAAACGATGTTGCTGCAAGGGGCGCGCTTCCAAAATGACCCTAGCAGAGGGCAGTGGAAGGGAATTCACATTCACCGAGCACCTGCTATGTGCAGGCGTTTGCACCAGGTGCTTTTTATGAGCAATTTCAGCCAATCCTCAAACTCCACCTATTAGAGTGGAGTTAGAGACTATTTTGCAGGCAAGAAACTGCCACTCGGAGTGAGATGGCTTATTCAACGGGATGATAAGAGATAATTGCAAACTTTCAGATTTCGCTTACTCTGTGCCAGGCATTGTTTTAAGTTCCTTACAAATATTAATTCATTTTGTCCTCACACGAAATCTGTAGTAGATGGAGGCGGATTATTATCTATCCATTAATGTAAGGGGCAGAGCCAGGCTCTGAAGCCTGGGCTGCCCTTTCCACTGTGTGATGATGACCCCACTATCAACACTAAAGATAACAGCTCAGGAAGTGCGAGGTCAGACGCACGGGAATGAGCTGACACTATATTGGATGGTGAAAGAGGATGCCAAGTGGGATTTCTCCTCACATCCCAGAACTGCAGCCGAAGACCGAAGCTGAGGGTGGAAAGCATTAAGGGCCCCATGGTCTCAGTTCAGAAATCCACCTGCAGGGACACCAACCCCTCCCTCAGACTCAGGAAGAGAACTGTCTCCCGCCAAACACCACGTGCTCTGCCCACTCAACCAGGTGGTGCCAGAATGTGCAAGAAGAGGCCTGGGGGAGGACAGGGGGGCCAGGGCCTCCACAGGCTGGTGGAACTCACAGTGAGAGGCTCCTCCCTTGCAACCTGGCGAGAGGATTGTCAGAGACCCCCTGGTTACTTGAGTGTCTGCGTCAATGAGAGGAGATTGGCCTGTTCCGAGGCTGGACTGATGTTCACTGAGCTGTAGACCTGATGCCATTCCTGAGTCTGCTGCTGGGGCCATATGACAAGGGGAGTCTTGGGGAATGTTCTAGGAACACTTGTCTGATGTAGGCCCTCCCTTACTATGGGAAAGAGGAGGGTGCATGGCAGTTTCCTCTCACCCCCTATACTAGTGCCTACCTCTGGTCTAGAGATTTCCAAAGGCAGAAGCCTGGTAATTCTCAGTTTCCACATTCTACTTTGTAATTTTTCCTTCCTGCCTTCCCTAATCCCCATCCTCAAGAAAACATTTATTCTGTGTTATTATCACTATAGATTAGTTTGTGCTTTCCAGAACTTTTTGTAAATGTAGTCCTAGATCATGTACTCTATATTGTGTAGCTTCTTTCATTCCATGTAATTATCATGAGATTTACTCCTGTCCATTCCTTTTCATTGCTTAGTAGTATTCCATTGTGTGGAATTTGTTTATCCATTCACCTATTGATGGACATTCATTACAAACAAACTGCTGTACATATTTTTATACAAGTCTTTGTTGGGGATGTATGTTGTAATTTCTCTGGGAAAGCACCTCAACATGGAAGGGTTGAATCACATAGAAACTGTAGGTTTAACATCTTAAACTATCAAACTGATTTACAGAGGCACCTGTGTGGCTCAGTTGGTTAAGCATCTGACTTTGGCTTGGGTCATGATCTCACAGTTTGTGAGTTAGAGCCCCATATTGGGCTTGCTGCCATTAGCATGAAGCCCACTTCAGATCTTCTGCCCCCCACTCTCTACCCCACCCCCCGCTTGCACTCTCTCTCAAAAATAGATAAACATTTAGAAAAACTGATCTCCGAGTAGTTGTACTATCTTATATTTTTACTACTAGTGTTCCAGTTTCTCTGTATTTTCACCAAAACTTGGTATGGTCAGTCTTTTACAGTTTAGCCATTTCAATAGACATGCAGTAGATTCTCCGTGTAGTGGTTTTAATTTGTATTTTAATGTAGTTGTTTTAATTTGCATTTACCCAGTGCCTTATGATGCTGAACACTTTCTGGTGTGTTTAATGGTCATCCATGTGTCTTCTTTGTTGAAGTGCCCAAGTCTCTTGCCCATTTTTAATTAGGTTCTTTGTTTTCTTATCACTGGTTTTGAGAGTTCTTTTCATATTCTGTATACAAGTCCCTTATTAGATTTATGCTTTGCAAATATTTTCTCCCAATCTTTGAGTTGCCTCTTGAGTCTCTGACAGTATTTGATTTTGATGAGGTCAAATGTATCAATTCTTTTGTTCATGGGCTGTGCTTTTAGTATCATAGTCTAAAAAATCTTTACCGAACACAAATTTACAAAGATTCTCTTCTCTTTTCCTCTAGAAATATTGCAGGTTCAGGTTTTACATTTAGTTCTGTGAACTATTTTGAGATAATTTTTGGGTATGGTATGGATTGTAGTTTGTTTTCTGCATAAGTATGTCTGATTATTCCAACACCATTGAAAAGTAGAGTCTTTAATCCATATTGAATTTTGCTAAGTCTTGAAGTACTCACATGTTCTTTTCCATGGCCCTCCACTGGTTGCTCTCAGAAAGATTGGGGGAAGGCAAAAACCTTATATTGGTAGCAATAAGCATGAAACCCAGGTAATTTGTCTTAGAGGAGGGGCACAAAGTCCCATTCCTATCCAGGACTCTTTTACAAGCAAAGAGCCTTAAGCCACTGGAAGGGCAGGGAACTAAATACCTAGGCAAACCTCCACTACCTCTGGAAGAAAATAGAAACAAACCAATTTGACACTGGAGGCCTTTCTGTTCCCTGTCTACTGCTGGTGAGTGCCAAGAGACCACTGAGTTCCAGGACCCTGCATTGATACAAAGCAGAGGTCTACCATCACCGCGGTTGGGGTAAGGGGTAAGGCAGGAAGCCCTCCCCTGCCCAAGATGTCCCACAAGTACAGGCAGGGTTTGGTTTCCACAAATGTGACAGGCAGGAAAAGTGAAAGCCAAATGCACACAGTCTGCCTAGGACAAAGGCAAGATCAGAAACCTGAGAACCCCGTCTGCTCCAACGTGAGCCTCACACCCAGTACTGAGCCTTAACAATCTATAGCTGGGGAAGAATACAGAGAGGCTCCCTCTATGATTCAGGCCACACAGGACCTGAACTATTGGCTGGTAGGAACACTGAGAAAAAGTTTACAGCATGCAGATCTCACACTAAATGCAAGATACCACCACTTCACCACTGGAGGGATGTGAAGTCTGTGTTGCAATGAGGTGAAGTATAATGATTATTAAACTAAAACTCAGCGCAGCTGATGATTCCATTTGGTTCAACCCCACACACTAATAGCCTGACAGAAAAAAGAGGGATTCCCCACTTCCTGTCATAAATTCTATTTACCTAAGTCCTTACTGTTATTCTAGATACAATATTTGAATACATTTACAAATTATAAACACAAAAACACAATTATAAGACATAAACAAAAAACAGGGAAAAAATACCAGCATATTATCAAGAGATAAAACAATTCACAGAATCAGACTCCAAGATTACACAAATGTTGGAACGAGCAGAGGCTTTAAAGTAATTATGATTATTTGTGGAAAAGGATCTGGTAAAAAAAAAAAAAAGGTGGAAAACATAAGTGAACAAATTGAGAATTTCAGAAGAAACATATAAAGTATAAAGAGAGTTAAATATAAATATTAAAATTAAAAAAGACAAAGCATTCCTCTGATAGCTTATAAGCACACTATACACCCCAGAGGAAAGAAGCTGTGAACTTAAAGTAGTTCTATCAATAGATATTATTCAAACTGAAACACAAATTGGCAAAATAATGGGAACATCCAGAAATGTTCCAACATCCAGAAAGCATCCAACAGTTGTGGGCAATGTCCGTATCAATGATCCAAAACTGAAAGATCAATGATCCACAAAGAGAGAAAATGGGGCAGAAGAAGTATTTGAATGTATATAATATCCGAGAATTTTCCAAAATTAATTAAAAGCAACAAACTATAGTTTATGGTTCCATGAAATTCAGAGAACTACCCCCCCCCACAATAAAGATAAATTTAAAAACAAAACAAAATGAACAACAGTGACAAAAACTCAAAGGGCTGAAACTCAAAGAGAAAATATTGATGGCAAACAAAGCAGGAAATACGATATGTACAGGAGGAAAAGGTTTGAATCACAGCAGACATTTCTTCACAAATTCTGCAAAACCAGAAGTTAGTATAACATCTTCAAGGTACTTGGTGGGGAAAAGAAACTGTTGACTCAGTTTTATACCAGTGAAAATATCTTTTGAAAACAAAGGCAAAATAGAGACTCTTTGAGACAAGCAAATCTGAGCGAATTCATTACCAGGAGATCTACACTATAAAAGACATTAAAGGAAGTTTTGCAGATAGAAAGAATATGATATCAAATGGAAATTGATATCTGAATAAATAAGTGGGGCACCTGGGTGGCTCAGTTGGTTAAGCGTCCAACTCTCAGTTTCAGCTCAGGTCATGATCTTACAGTTCATGAGTTCAAGCCCCAAAATGAGCTCTGTGCTAACAGCATTGAGCCTGCTTAGGATTCTCTCTCTCTCTCTCTCTCTCTCTCTCTCTCTGCCCCTCCCCCCCTCACTTTCTATCTCTCTCAAGAAATAAATGAATAAACTAAAAGAAAAAAAGTAAGTGAAGATAGCTGGAAATGATAAGGACAAGGGTAAATGTAAAAGACTTTTGTTCTTATTTTCAGTCTCTTTTGCAACAAGTAAAATGCCTGACCACAATAGCACAAGGATGGGAAGGGGGAATGAAAGTATCCTATGACCCTCTTACACCATATATGTGTAATGGTATATGTGAAAGCTATTTATGATAAACCCTAGAGCAACCACTATTTCAGAAAATTGGAGATTGGAGTCAAAAGTCAAAATTCAGGGTTGTCTGAGTGGCTCAGTGAAGCGTCCGACTTCGGCTCAGGTCATATCTTGTGGTTCGTGAGTTTGAGCCCCACGTCGGGCTCTGTGCTGACAGCTCAGGGCCTAGAGCCTACTTCTGATTCTGTGTCTCCCTCTCTCTCTCTACCCCTCCTTCTGCTTACACTCTGTCTTTCTCTCAAAAACAAATAAACATTAAAAAACCAAAATCGAACTAACATATACCCTGACCATATACTGTTGGTACAATTATTTTAAGTAAGAGGGACAGGCTAAAAAGACTGAAAGTAAAGTTAGTTTGCTGATTGCCTCATCTGTAACCTGTGATTGTGAAAATCTAACAAACATAGCACTAAACATATGTGCATATTTAACATGGCAAAGATAAATACAAAACAATATATTTAAAACTCCTACAACTCATTAGCAAAATAATAATAATCCAATTTAAAAATGAACTAAGAACCTGAGTAGACATCTTTCCAAAGAAGATATACAAGTGGCCAGTAGGTACCTGAGCAGATGCTCAACACCAGCCATCAGGGAAGCACAAATTAAAACCACCATGAGATATCACCTCACACGTCCTAGAATGGCCATCATCCAAATGACAAGAGAAGACAAATGCTGGGGAGGATGTGAAGAAAGAGAACCCTTGCGCACTGTTGGTGGGACTACAACTGGTGCAGCCACTACGGAAGTCTGGAGGTTTCTCAAAAAATTAAAAATAGAACTATTATATGATCCAGCAACTCCACCCCGGGGGATATACCCAAAGGAAACAAAAACACTAACTTGAAAAGATATCTGTACCCCATATTGATAGCAGCATTGTTTACAATAGCCAAGACGTGGGAGCCACCTAAGTGTCCGTTGATGGATGAATGGATAAGAAGTTGTGGTGTAAAAAAAAAAAAAAAAAAAAAGTTGTGGTGTATATACAATGGAGTATTATTCAGACATTAAAAACCAAAGACATCCTGTCATTTGTGACAACATGGATGGACCTTGAAGGCATTATGCTAAGTGAGATAAGACAGACAGAAAAAAGATAAATGCTATATGATAATTATTATATATGGAATCTAACTTAAAAAAAAAAAACAGGGGTGCCTGGCTGACTCAGTCAGTTAAGCATCCAACTCTTGATTTCAGCCTAGGTCATGATCTCATGGTTTGTGGTATCCAGTCCCACGTGGGACTCTGCACTGGGCATGGAGCCTGCTTGAGACTCTCTCTCTCTCTCTCTCTCTCTCTCTCTCTCATTCTCTCTCTGTCTGTCTCTCTCTCCCTTTCTCTTAAAAATAAGTAAAAAGAAAAGAAAAGAATATTTTTAGATAGGCTCCCAAAACAAAACCCAATTCTGTGCTACCTGCAGAAGACAAACCTATAACAAAGTGGTTCGGGAAGGCTGAAAATAAAAGAATAGGTAATGTTATGCCAGGCAAATGCCAATGCGAAGAAATCAAGAGTCATAAAGCTAAAATAAGGAAAGGAAGAATCCAGGTCAAAGAAATCATCAAACAAGTCAAAGACAGTTTGTAACGCCAAAGGTTATAATTCAACAACTCAGAATAATTATGAATAAATATGCCAGTCCACATACTGAAAAATTTCATACAGCAGAAATTACAGGAAATAGGAAAAATTGACAACAACACAGGAGGATATTTTTGTCTCGGTCCTGGGCAGATCAAGAGAACAAATGAAAAGAAATAGATCCAGTTATGGTCAGCCTTAGTTAAATAATAGGGCAGACTCTGTACCTGATAATAGAGAACGCAACTTCTTTCCAATGCCCAAGGAAGTTATGAACATTCGTGAAAACCTTATATAAAGCCACAAACATCACTACATAGTATAGGTGATATTCTCTAATCCCAGGGTAATAAAACTAAGAATTTATAGCAATATCAGAAAACAATTCCTTTCACCTAGAAATTTATAAACTGCTTTTAAAACTGCTCTGGAGTTAAAGGTGAAAATACAAACAGAATTTCTAAAACCCAGTGGAAAAGCACACACATTAAATCTACTGGAGTCACAAATAGAGCAGATCTCAGGGGGAAATTAATAATGCTTGATAGATAAATCAGTTACAAATAATTAAAACAGGTGAATTAAGAGCCAACTCAGAAAGAGAGAAAAAGAACAAAAAACAAAGCAAAAGGAAAGAAAATACAAAAACAGAAAGTAATTAATTTGATGACAGAGGAACCTAGAACCCATGCATGAATCCAAAAGCTGTTTTTTTGGGAAAAAAAAAAAGCAAATGAAATACATATTAGCTAACCTAATTGAAAAATTAAAAAGCAGGCACAAACAAAAAGCAAAACAGAAATATGGTAAGGAATCGAGAAGAGAAAATGAAAACAATCATGTGAAACTGCTTTGCGCAACCATTAAGTAAACAGACGTTAAAACTTTGTGAGATGGAAATCACTTCAGGCCCAGAGGGATTACATGAGTAACTGGTAGAGCGAAGACTATTTTTCAGTCTTGTGACCTCCCAAGCCAGGGCTTCGCTAACCGGCCCGCTGCCTCCGGCCTCCCACCCGGGACCTCCGTGGCCAAAGGCTGTCTAACATCTGCAGGAAGGACGATTGGCAGGAAGGGGCGGCTCTGGATTTGTAGAGCCAGTGAAATAAAATCGTGCATCGTTGTCCCAGGGGCCCAAAGGACCCAGCCAGGCAGGGTCCCCTTCTTTATGGCAGCCCCAGGCCTGTCTACTAGGATCAGCCAGCACTCCGGCAGTAGAAGACTCCGCAGTTCACAGTGCACCCCATATCACAGCCCGGCCTGCATCCTCCACCTTGCCTGGAGTCTTCACTCAGACACGGTACAGGCTGTGCTACTTCCTCTATTCCTCTGCTTCTAGGGTTAGGGCCCAGCTGGCTGCCACGGAGGCCTTGGTCTCCTCAAGAGCCCGAGCGGTGAGGGGTCACACCAGCATTCCCAGACCCACGTGGGGAGTCTACTCAACAGACAACAGGCTCCAAGAGAGCCGGAATCTGGGTGGTACTGACAGACACAAAAGCTGTCGCCCATATGTGACTCAGTGGAAGAGAAAGTTAGACCGATGTGATTAATACGACCCACTTTGTAAACTGCTTTCTTGCTCGTTGTAAAAGCGGAATAGAGAGAGACACACGGAGACTGAAAGAGGGAGAGAAATAAAAATATAAAGTGAAAGTAAATTGTCTTATCACCCGACTCCCATCCCCAGCCCCTATGTCCAGGAGGCAAGCTCTTTTACTAGTGTCGCATGTATTCTTATTTTTCCAAAGACATTGCATACCTAAAATAGCATATACCTGTATATAAATAGGTTACACATACACGCTGACACATCATATTAAATTGTAACACCAAATGGAGCCATTCATTCAGTCAGTCGGTCAGTCATTCATTTAAAACAGATTAGATGCTAAGGATACAGGCCCTGCTTGCACGGAGTCCAGAAGCCAGCGCAGTCCCCAGTTAACCACATCAGTACAGGTACAATCAGGAACCGAGAAACAGTGAGGAAATACGTGTGAACTGAGAAGCCCCGCAGGTCGTAGTCTGTCATTGTTTAACAGACGGTCACCAGCAAGCTGGGCGCCCGGACCTGGCCGCAGTCACACTCTCTCCAGCGCTCGAATACGCTTCCGATTAAGGGGCAGAGCTGTGACTCACTGGCCTCCACCATCTGCTGTGCGGGACTCACATGACTCACGCCCCCACCCCACCCTGTCCCCCAGGAGTGCTTCAGAGGAACGAGAGACAAGATTATTCCGTGTGACTCAGGCGGAGAAAGGCACAGCCTGGCCTGGCTCTCGCCCACCACTCCCTCCCTGCCTGAAAAACGGTGGTGGTCATGGCCCTGCCTCGGCCTCCCAGGGACACATCTTGTTAGCCTTGTGATGGTGGAGGGACCGTCCTCTCCCAGCAGGGGTCCGCAGAACACAAGTCGTGATTAGTTTTCCAGCAGAGACGCCAGCTGAGCTTGCCAGGGGAGAAGTGAGGAATCCTGGCCTCGGCCCCCCACCTGCCTCTGCAGGGCCCTCCCTGCCACACCCTTTTGTGGACAGTCCCAAATCTGGGGCTCTGCTCCACAGGCACCCCAGGCCCGGGCTGCCGCAGCCATGCGTTTGCACGGGGCTGCCCCACCCCAGCACCTCAAACTTCACACACCCAGCAGAACACCGTCCTCTGCTCGGCCTCCTTGACTTACTCCTCTTTCTGTCCAGCATCCTGGTCGTGAGGTCGGCATGCACAGACCCCCTTGCTCCCTCCCCATCCCCCCAGTCTGCCCTTCCTTCCATTCCCCTGCCTCTGCTTTCTTTCATGCCCTGACCTCCACACAGACTCTTTCAGGAACCCTTCACTGACTCCAGGCTCCAGACTTCTCTTCACTGCCCTCAACGTAGTTTCCTAAACACATCTTGGTGGCAATTCTCTACCCAGATGCCAGATACTGCTGGCATCTCCTCAGGGTCTACAGCAAAGACCACAAACTCAGAGGCCTGTGGAGGGCGGGCAGGTGACACCCAAGAGGGAAGCAGGCTGAGGGTGAGTTGATAAAGGGCCACAGTGGGGAGTGGTGAGGACTAGGGCGGCCTGGAGAATGCTGGTCCTGGGTAAGGGCAGCCACCACCCAGCCACAGCTAAGTGTAGCCACAAGAGAGCCAGGGCCTCAAAAGACCAGGCCTTCGAGGCTTTCACAAGAACCCAAATTTTTTTCTGAAATCCCTTCATCTATGAAAGTTGGTACCTAATTCACATTGGAAACCCTCGGAATGATTTCCCTGTTCCTGTATTTCCCAACCTCCTCAGTCTTGGTGCCACCTACTCGTCCAGAACCATCTCCCATGGTGGCCGTCCTCCCTGCCTATGGCCAAAACCACACCATGCTCCTGGACACGCCTCCCATGCCACACTGACGCTGTTCCCTACACTGCCCTTTGCTTCCTCTTTGATGTCCATCCACATCCTCCCCGCTCATGAAGGCCACCTTCCTGCCACCCCTGAGCCTAATCACTCTGTCCCTCTCTGCTCTTATGCCTCCCCTTCATGTTGCCCCTCTGTCCTTGTACGAGACACAGTCTGACCTGTGTTACCAGCCGTGTGTCTGCCCATCGTCCTCGAAAGATTGGAGACTCTCAGATACAGATGCTGTTCTATTCACCCAACCTGCACGTGTTAGGCTCCGAAAGACATTTCAGGGACTGTGCTAATTAGAAGTGAAGAACGGCACGATGTGGGGCTGGGAATTTGGGGATTCGGAGTCTCCAACCCATTCCACATCCAGGGTCTGCCTCCTTGGCACACCTTCCCCAGGCTGTGCACCCAATTTCTCTGGGGCCTCTGGGCCTGCGCCCCAACCCAGCTGCTTGTGTGCGGAGATCACCGCCTGAGGAAGTTCTGAGTCACCATCTGAGCTTTGGCCGAATGTGCTTCGCAGACCTTGTCATGAGTAACCTGGCTCGCGTCTTGCTCTGCAGCTCCCCCCTGGTTTATGGCTAAAAACATCTGTATGAAAACGGGCCTCGCCAGGGTGTTTGTACTCTCCCCGCCCCTCCCCCTGCACCTGAAGTCCTAGTCCCCTTCCGGCTGTTTATGACTGTTTGCTGTGGAAACGCGTGGCTTCGTGGCCCAGGAGGGAGCAGGTGCTGAGGAATGGGAGAGTGAATGAGTTCATGCAAGTCAATGGGCCTGCTTCTCGTTCTGACCCCAAGGAGGAGCAGGGAATGTGGGCCAGAGCAGCCAAGGGAGGATGTGGAACACAATAAAATGCGGGCTGGTTTTCCGGGAGGTGTGAGCGGGATGTGAAATGACCTCCAGATGTGGGTCTGAGAAGTTGCCTGAAGTCTGAAGCAGGGCTTTTAGCAGTCTCCCTTTGAGGAACCAGAGAGCCCTCAAGAAGAGGCAGCTTTGTGTGTTTCTTTGCACATGGGCCAGGCCACGGTCTCCACCACTGTGTGCAGCTGCTGGGCCCTGCACATTCACACAGGCCTAGGCCACTGAGACCTGGGCATCTAGATGGACACGGAGCCGTCCCGTCCAGTCAGTTCCCCTGCAGGGGTCCCTTTCACCCCTGGGTTTGGTTCACATTTAAATTAGAGAAAAGAGGGGCGCCTGGGTGGCTCAGTCAGTTGAGTGTCTGACTCTTGATTTCCACTCCGGTCATGATCCCATGGTCCTGGGATTGGGCTCCACGCCGGACTCTGTGCCGAGCATGGAGCCTGCTTGAGATTTGTTCTGTCTTTCTCTCTCCCTCTGCCCCTCTCCCCCACTCACACTCTATCTCTCTCTAAAATAAAATAAATAAAATTAAATAAAATAAAATAGAGAAGAGATGTTGTGGGGACCAAGGGAAAGGCTTGATGGGCACTGGAGACCACTATTTCTTATTGGCGGTGGTATTCACAGGCCAGGGAGCCTATGAGGAGAGAGAAAAAGGAGAGAAAGGGACCGCAACTCACTAGCAAATGCTCTTATTCCAAGTAGTGTTAATATCTTTCACTCAACAGGCTCTTTTCAAGCTTCTTCTATGTGCTGAACACAGTATGAAACTCCACAGGAGACACAGGTGCAAGCCAGGGGTCCTGCAATCCATTAGGGGAGAGAAAACATACAAATCACTGCAAGTGCTACAGGCCTAAGAGAAGAGCTCAGGATGGGGAGGGGAGCATCTACAAGGACAACGGACCAGGAATTTGAGCCTGACGTGCAGATGTCAGGGAGGGGTGCCCGCAGGCGGAGTGCTGAATGGCAAGGGTCGAGGTGGGGGCAGAGTTTGAGCACATGAAAGAGATCCAGAGAAAACCACCCTTTCAAGCACACCTGGCCAATGGCTTTGTCTTTGGGAGTTGATGGGAGTCCTGCTTTGTGGGGTTCCCTGAATAGTCATAGACAGGAACTGGTGGTCAGGGGAGTTGGCTGATGAAAACAGGGTCTCCTCACTTTGGAGGAGACAAGAGGCTGTTTCATTGTTGATATGAAATCACAGTATCTGCTTTGAGACTCCAACAGTGTCAGTCCCTTGGGTTCAGGGTGCTGACCCAATGGTCAAGGCAAGGCCTTGCAGCTTCCTCCTTGAGGAGATGGTCAGCTGTCAGGCTCCTTTTCCATGACTTTGGTGACATTGCCAGTTCCTTCTGCTTCAAAAGGAAGGTTTTCCCTCCAAGCAAGTAATCCCCTGGTCTCCATAGTTAGAGTCTCTGTGACCTCACGGAACCGTGCTGTTCCTACACAGGAGCTGTGCATCTGCCTGGATTGTTTTGATACTCTCTATTCAAGGTCAAGGCTCTAGTTACATGTTAAGAACTTAGCCAATTTCTTGTTGGTAGTTAGGAGTTGTTACCGTGAACAAGGGAAGACATGTGTCTTCAGCTACGCTCCACTCTCTACACTCTCGAGCCCCCATGGTGAGTTCCTTGTCTTTTCTGAAGTACTCTTTCTTCAAAAGTTGAGGAGCTGACTTTTGTTGCAAGTAGGAGGGGATTTCAAATCGTGACACTAGAGGGTTTAATTACTGCTTCAAAGACTCCTTACTGGAGTGCCTGGGTGGCTCAATCTGTTGAATGTCCAACTCTTGATTTCGACTCAGGTCGTGATCTCTCAGTTTGTGGGATCAAGTCCTGCATCAGGCTTTGCGCTGACAGCACAGAGCCTGCTTGGGATTCTCCCTCTCCTTCTCTCTGTGCCCCTCCCCTTCTCTCTTTCTCTCTCTCAAAATACACTTGATCTTAGCCAAAAGGCCGAGAAGCAATCTCTCTCTCAAAATAAATAAATAAACTTAAAAAAATTTTTTTTAATTAAAAACGAATAAATTTTAAAGAAAGACTCTTTACCCATGAGTTCCCATAAGGCCTAGGAGATTTATACAAATTCGCTCTCCCTCCACTTCCCAGCTCTCACCATATGCCAGAGTCCTAGGGCAGGTTGGCAGATCAGGCGTGACTTTGACCCAAGGCCACATGTCTAACGAGGAGCAGCTTCATGATCCAGACAGCATTCTTGTTCCTTTCCTTAATGTCTCCCAGCCGGGCTAATAAAAGCTCTACCCAAAGAACAGCCTCATGTGTATGTGTCCTGAACTAACTCACCCAGCACAACAGCTGTTGGGTCAGAGGAGGCCTGTATTCTACATAGGTTTCTTATTTCAAGCCAAGAATGTTCTAGATCTTGATTAGCTGCTATTGTTATCAACTGCATACTTCTGCGCAACCCCTCAGGTGGAATGATTAACCACATGGAGCATTAGGAGCATGGAGCGAGACCAGGTGTTTTTCAGAATGATTCTTCCTACCTTCAGAGAGGTGAGTGACACTAAGGTCGTGCTCCATGTAGAGCTGGGAATGACCCAGATTCTGGGAGGGTCAGCACACTGCCCATGACTATCGTGTAAGGCAAAGGAGTCATGGACATCATGAGCCACACCTCCCCACCTTCTTGCCAGTTACATATTCTTTGCCAGGTGCCCTTTTTCAGGTCTGGTGCTGCACTACAATTCCATTGAACCAGGACCATAGATTAAAAGTGCTGCAGGCCTGGGCTGGAACTTTTCTCTGGAATGATACCAAGGGTTGATTGTCAAACAACTTGGGGCCTCAAATAAAAGGAGCTGTTCCTCATTTCTTTTCATGAAGAGCCAACATTCGCTTTCTGGGAGCACTCAGAGTTTGAGCCTGGTTGACCATATGGTATAATGGGCTCCATAATTTTGTTTCCTCATCATGGAAAGGAGCCTTTTCTTTTCTCTTCCTCTTACTTTCCAGGCTCTACTGGGGAACAAGTTTACATCCATCCTATCCAACCATACTTTTCATGATTTTTTGTGTACTTTAACCATCTGCCCCCTCGTCCTTCATCTTCTCATCACTAAGGCCCTGACTTCTTGAGTTCAGAAGGTACCAACCAGAAATGCTAAGTGTTCACTGCCAGCCTCCCTAACGGGGCATACTGAGCTCAAAGTGGCTAAGTTAGGAATCACCTCTATGACATGATATGATGGAGGCTTGCCTGTTATCAAGGCCTAACTGCTTCTTCCTGGGTTCCTGGAAGTCCTCCAGCTCCAAGGAGACATTGGCTGCTGTCTTCTGGCTCTGTGCCTCATCCCTTCCTGGAGGATTATGACAGAGCCTGGGGCCCCACATTCATGCCAGCCTGACCTGGGAGAAGCAGGATGTGCTGTAGGCTGTGACTTTGGGGAATCCATGTAAGCCCAGTTGGCACTTCAGGAGCCCAACTTCCATCTTCTGGCCTCCCTTCAACCCTGGCTTAGGGGAATTCTTTTCTGTGCCGCTCCAGGGGCTTTTGCATTGGGCACCTACCTGGAGGTCTGGGCTTCAGCACAGGGGCTTTCTCCTCTTCCATGGAGTCAGGACCATATGGGCTCGAGGCCCTGGGGCTTTGGCTACCAAAGCGCCAGGAACTCTTTGTATTTGGGTCATTATGAAACCAAAGTTTCTTCCAGAGGTGGGTTCCATGTCACAATGTAAAATAGTAATCAGAACTCGCACCCTTGGGTTTCCCATGTGGCTGTGTTTAGTAAGGCACCTTAACTCTGTCTGTGAGCCTCCTGCCAACCCTTTAAAGTGCTATGCATGGAGACCTGTGTGTCTCTCAGTCCATTAAGGGTCTGACTTCGGCTCAGGTCATGATCTCGTGGTTCGTGGGTTAGAGCCCCACCTTGGTCTCTGTACTGACAGCTCAGAGCCTGGAGCCTGCTTCCATTTCTGTGTCTCCTTCTCTCTCCACCCTTCCCCCACTCTCTCTCTCTCTCTCTCTCTCTCTCTCTCTCTCTCTCAAAATGAATAAGCTTTAAGATAAACAAATAAAATAAAGTGACAATCATTCCTTTGCAGACTTGCTCTTTCCTCCCTCTGAATCGTGTCTCCACTCCTTTAACTCTGCCTCCTCCACGCCACTCCACCACCTGGAAAATACCTCCCCACCTTTTAAGACACAACTGGAAACTGTCACCACATCTTCTGCCTCTGGAACAACTGCAAGCATGGGCTGTGGCCACCCCCTCTGTGACCCTGCAAGGCTCTGTGCCCAACCTCTCCACAAGCTTTTACCACGGATGGATCGATCTGTGGGGCAGCTGGGCGCCAAAGATGACCTTGAACAATTCTGCCTCTTCCTGCACACACCTTCCCCTGCCCCCACCAAGAATCAGGGCCCATTTCCTCTCTCCTTGAATTGTGGTGAGGCCTGTGGCTGCTTTGAGGAAATGATCCATTCCAGGACGGCACCTCCTGCTTCTTCCATCTTGGAACCCTCGCTATTGGGGTGCTCCTTGGAATCCAGCCACCATGCCTTGAAAAGCCCAAACTGCATAGCAGGCCCCATCTCTGTTCCACTCTCTGCTGCTGGCCATGTAAGTAAGTCATCTCAGACATCCTGGCCGGCCTGGCCCCCAGGGGACTGAAGCCCCAGCCAACACCACGTGGAGCAGAGGAATGACCAGGCTGAGATAATAAAATGATTGTTCACAGCCATTAAATTTGGGGTGGTTTTTTATGAGCCATGGATAAGTGAAACAAAAGATCTGTATTGTCTATGAGACTATAAACCCATTGAGGACAGGAGTTCGGGTCTTGGTCATATGTGTGTGTCTAGTACCTAGAACAGTGGTTTGGCTGAGTGGTTAGAAGCTCAGAATCTGTTTTTGAGGGGCCTGGGGTTGAACCCCTTCTCTACCCTTTACCGGTTATGTGGCTGTATCAGTCAGGCAACAGAGCCAGTAAAATGATTATGGGACAAAGAGATTTATTACAGGAATTGGGCCTTAAACAGATAAGAGCTGTAGAGATGGTGGTCTGGAAGGGGAGTCAGAGGATCAGAGTCACTAGCCAGGCTGCCTGATGGGACAAGTTGGAACTTACCAGGAAATCCGAGATGCCAAACCCACCCAGCCCTATGGTGGATGAAAAGGGGACACATGTGGAGAGGTCTAGCCACCACCTCTGTGGGCCCACTGTCAACCTTCTGGTTGAGAGCACAGGACCTCTGTTGGTCAGGAGGATCAGAAGTCAGAGTGACAAGCCTGTGACAAGCCTGATAAGAAGCAGAGGAGAAAAAGGGCAAGGTGGGACCTGCTAGATACCTTTGAATCTGTCAGACACCAGATGCATTGTGACAGCCTTCAGAGAGCAATGGCCACTGCTCCCCTTCCACCTTCCAGAGCTCATACAAGTTGTTTTTTTTGGTCAACTCTATGCAGCTCCTATAATCTCGAGCCATATAGGGAAAGGAATTCTGGGAAGTGTAGCACCCAGCTTAACCTAACTGACACAGCACCATCCCGCACAATTACCTTTACTTTAGCAAATCACTTTCCTCAGAGCCTCTGTTCCTTGTCAGTAGAATAGGGAAATTAACACTTACGAAATTCAGATTGATGGAAAGGTTAACTGAGAAATCCATGCATAGTTTGGCATATGCTAAATTCTCAATACATGCTAGCTATGTTGCTTGAGGTAGAAGAGCCCATTCATGCTTATGCTTGTTGGATAAATGAATCGGAACTCTTTGGGGAGGCATAAAGGGGGCAGGAAATACATTATGCCCCAGAACTTGAAAGCCAAGCAGGAGCAATATGGACCTGTCATGGGAAGCTTCACTTCTATCTTTAGTGACTCAAGGAAGGAGAAGAGGGAAGAAACCAACATTGACGTGGCTTTGTGGGACCCCAGGGCTTCCCTGCAGGCTTTGCTTCATAATGGGAAGTTTTGCAAATGTGGAATATATCTTCCTCTTTAATTCTCCAAGTCTGCCAAGAATTTCATAGATACTAGCTATGGTGTGTTATCCCCAGGGTACCTACCAACAGTGGACGAGGCAGAGAACAGCTGTGAGTGTGAAGGTGAGGGCAGGGGCTGTGCTTTTGGGTCTGTTCAGAGCTGATGTTTGGCACATAGCAGAGCGTCGCTTGGGTGGCTGGGAGAATGGGTGGAGTCACCAGGCCAGAGGATATCTAAGGGAGAGATCTCAGAGCAGGTTTGGCAGAGTATGAGGGGAAGCGAGATGCTGGCATTCCTCTTTATGTGGACAAGAAATGCCTTTGCCCAGTGGCTTCCCCTGAATTGACAAGCTGCTCACCACAGTTCCACTGTTAACCCCTAGAGCCCATCCTTCACACAGAGCTAAAGTGATCTCTTTATTGAAAACATAAACCAGACCATGAGACTCCCGAGCCAACTCCCCAACGCATATACAATATGCCATGTACATCCTGTGCTGTAGCCTACAGGATCCCATGTGAAGTGGCCTTACCACCCCTCCCCTCCTACTACTCTGCACCTCAGTTTCTGTGCTGAACTGCTCTCCCCCTAATCCCCCCATCCACACCCCAGCCCAGAGTGAGTAAGCAGACCTGAGCTGCTGACTGGATCGTGTCTGCCCCCTCGATCTGTTCTTTTTTTCTGGCTTTATTGGAATATTATTAACATATAACGTATGTAAGTTTAAGGTGTGCAACATGATGACTAGATACACATATATATCATGGAATGATTGCCACAGTAAGGCTAGTTAACACCTCTATCCCTTTACATAATGGATCTTGTGTGTGTATATATTTAAAATCTACTCTCTTGTGGCACCTGGGTGGTTCAGTCAGTTGAGCGTCTGACTCCTGATTTTGGCTCTGGTTGTGATCTTGTGGTCGTGGGATCAAGCCCCGTGTCAGGCTCGCTCTCTCTCTCTCTCTCTCTCTCTCTCTCTCTCTCTCTGCCCTTCTCCTGCTCGTGCATGTGCTCTCTCTCTCTCTCCATAAAACAATAACAATTAAAAAAAATAAAATGAAATCTCTCTTAACTTTTTTTTAAGTTTATTTTGAGAGAGGGGGCAGAGAAAGAGGGAGAGAGAGAGAGAGAGAGAGAGAGAGAGAGAGAGAGAGAGAGAGAATCCCAAGCAGGCTCTGTACTGTCAGCACAGACTGATGTGGAACTCAAACCCACGAACCATGAGATCGTGACTTGAGCCAAAGTCGGATGCTTAACCGACTGAGCCACCCAGGTGCCCCACAATTTTTCAGTATATAATACAGTATTGTTAATTATAGTCACCACGCTGCACATTAGATTCCCAGGATTTATTTATCTTATAGCTAGGAGTTTGTACCCTTTGAATCAACATCTCCCTATTTCCCCCACCTCCAGCTTCTGGCACCTACTATTCTGGTCTCTATTTCTAATGAGCTCAACTTTTTTAGATTCTGCATATAAATGAGATCATACAGTATTTGTCTTTCTCTGATTCCTTTCATTAGCATAATGGCCTCAAGTCTCATCCATGTTGAAAATGGCAGGATTTCCTTCTTTTTTATGGCTGAATCATATTCCATTGTACAGATACCACATGTGCTTTATCCATTCATCCATCGGTAGACACTTGGCATGCTACCATCTCTGGACTATTGGGAATAATACTGCAGCGCAGAGTGGAAACTATCCATCTCCATGGGAGTGCAGATATCTATTTGAGATAGTGTTTTTATTTCCTTTGGATACACATCTGGAAGAGAGAATGCAAATTCAAATGGTAATTCTATTTTAAGTGTTTTGAAGGTCCCCTCAGACTGTGTTACATAGTGGCTGCACCAGCTGACATTCGCAGGAAGGCTTCCCTGGCTTCCACATCCTCACCAATGCTTGTTATCTCTTGTCGTCTTGGTGACCAGCCGTTCTGACAGGTGTGAGGTGGACTCTCATTTGTGGTTTTGATTTGCATTTCCCTAATGATGAGTGATGTTGAGCCTCTTTTCATTTCCTGTGGGCCTTCTGTATGCCTTCTGTGGGAAAATGTCTATTCAGGTCCTCTGCCCATTTTTAGATTGGTGGGGGTTTTATTTTGTTTTGCTGCTTGAGTTGCAGGAGTTCCTTGTATATTTTGGATACTAACGCCCTGTCAGAGAGATCGTTTATAACAATTTCTCCCATTTGGGGGAGGTTGCCTTTTTATTTTGCTGATTTTCTTTTGCAGAAGCCCCTCGATCTTTTCCAACCCCCTCCTTCTGAGCAAAGGGACCTGATTTGGGGATGTCCAGTTCTCCACTATTCTCTGACTAGGTTTGACCAAACTCCCACTCAATTCCTCCCAGCATCTAGAAGTTCTTAAAGGGGCTCACCCAGCTCAACCTCTGTCATGATGTAGTGAGTATTTGAGCCCTAGAGGGGGAAAGTGAATTGGCCAAGGTTAGGGAGAGGCAAGGCTGCACCTCTCTCTGGCTGCCACCTGGAGGGCAGTGCCCCCTGCTGCCCCCTGGGCTTTGGGGCCTGAGCTGCAGGATCTTGGAGAATGGCTCCTCATCATTCCTCTGGCCCCCTGACAGGCTTTGACCCCGCAAGGGTTGCAGTCTAGCCTCTGCATGCCCTGGTCGCTACCCAACTCCCTCCTGGCTGAACCTGAGCCCCTGCGGACACCTGGGGCCTCTGGAAGCATCTCAAGTCAGCCCCAAGGAAGATGGTCTTATTGTTCTAGGAGCAAGAGGGGAGCAGGAAGGAATGAGGAGGATGATAGAGAGGGGAGGGCATCTAAGCTCACTGTGAGGAGGGAGAGAAAGATGGTTCCAGAAGGAGCATTTCAAGAGAAGAGAGGGTGCTGGGGTAGAGGGTGAAGAAGGGGGATGTGGCAACAGAATGGAAGCTTGCAGGTAGCATCACTGTTTGTAGCCAACTAGTCCAGAAAGCAGGGGCTCAAAGCAGAGGCCCGGAGCCAAATCTGCCAAGCCTTCCAACCTCGGCTAGTAACTCAGGAACCTTGGCCAAGTCACTTAACCCCTCTGAACTGAGTTTCCACACCTGTAAAGTAAGCACAACAATGGTACCTATCTGCAGTAGACCATTATTTGGTGGACCATGCTCCTACCCTGGTGAAACCCCCTTCCACGCTGACTCTTGGGGTGATTCTGTGAGGAGCTTTGTCCAAAGGGTCTTCCATAAGGGTGATGCAAATGGAGGTTTGCTGAGCTCTTGCACACTGGAACTTCTCCTCTTGGAACATTTCTCCTTAGAGGCCACCCACCATGCTGTGAGAGAGCGCAGGCAGGCTTACAGACAGGCCCACATGGAGGAGAGTCAAGACCCTGGCCAACAACCCCACTGAGCTCCCAGCCAGTAGCCAGCACTACCTGCCAGTCATGTGACTGAGGCCATTGTAGACCTTCCAGTGGTTCCAGAGCCCCAGTGAACACCAGGCAAGATAGAAGAAACGCACACACCATCTCATGCAGTTATGGCGAGGACAGCAAGTGTGAGGCAAGCGCTCCATCAATGCAGCTGTTATTTGTACTGTGGCTTATGATAATCATAACAAGCCATGAAATGTTAACCCTTGCTGCTCTCCACACACACGTACTTATAAGTAACAGGCATAATAGTTTGTAGTTTGCAAAGCACTTCCTCAAATTTGATCCACATTATGACAGCATGAGCCCCAACGGGATTAAGGGCCATGCCCAAGGTGACTCGGCTCCTAAATGGCTGAGCGGGGGCAGAAACTCGGTCTCCATATTCCAAATCCAGTGCCATTTGACACAAGAACTTCCTCACAGGCAGCAAAAACAGGTCTTGGAAAGAAATGCAACAGTGTAGAGACTTAGCGGTTCCCTAGAAAAAGTGGACTCGGGGACCACTTCCTAACCATGTGGTCTTAAGCAAAATACTTAAAGCAAGCTTGGGGGCCACATCTGGGAGATGGAGGTAATGCCCATGGCCTGGCGTCCTTCCATTAAGGAATGCCATGAGATTCAAATAGAAGAATGGGTGAGAAGGGGTAATGGGTTTTCAGCAGTTTCTGTAAAATTCTTGGACAGGTTCTGGCCTCTTCTCATCCCCATGGTGGTCATGCATCTCTCACAGGACAGTTTGGGGTGCCCAGAAGGCCTATATGCCCTGCCCTCTGAGCGGTTGGAGTCTGGGAACATCTGACCGCTGCCAGGGGCTGAGCAAGAGTGCTGTTGGCCTGAGTCACTGAGCAGGGCTGGCTCTGGCCCTGGGCCCTGAGCAGGAGGGTAGAAGATACCCTAGTGGGTAGAAGCTGTCCTTTGTTCTACCTAACAACACCCCATTTGGACATCTGCAGGCCCCACTCAAGGCTACCACCCCTTGACCTTCTTTTCTTCCAGCCAAGAAAGATGACGCACCAGCCCAGCCTCTCCCACCCTTGATATTTTCCTTCCCGGTCTCAATAGGAAGATTGTGGGGATGTTTCCTGCAAAGTGAATGGGGAGCACATGGCTCAGTTGAATGACATTCTCCCACTGCGGAAAGCTGATGACATCTGAGACCTCAGCATGTTTGAGTAAAGACCGGAAGGGAATGAAAAAACAAGCCATGTGGCTATCTGGGGAAAGAGCTAGCCTGGCGAAAGAAACCACACGGGCATGGAATCTTGAGGCAGGAGTGTAGGTACTTCCTCTGGCTCCCCCAAATCTTACCATCTCACATAACCAGAGCACAGTCATCAAACCCAGTAAATGGACATGGGTGGGATGATATTAACTGAGTCATGGAGCATATTCACATTTTGTCAGGATCTCATCCATGACCTGCCCTCGCGTTCAGTTGTCTTGTCTCCTTAGTCTCTCCACTTCCCCAATCTGCTATACCTTCAGTCTTTGTCTTCCCACACCTCAATGCTGCCCAGTTAGCTTGTAAAATGTCTCTCAACTGTCTGAGGTCTGCTCATGATTAGATTAAGGTTGTGCATTTGGGGCAAAAATGATGCTGTGCCCTTCGCAGGGGCTGTGTGATGTCAGTATGTCTTAGGCCTTGTGATGGTGATCTGGATCACCTGGTTAAGGTGCATTTTCTGGACTTCTCTGCTACAAAGTCACTATTTTTCCCTGTGTCATTACTGTCTTGTGGGGAGATCCCGTGAGGCTCTCTAGATTTCCTGTTTCTCATCACGTACTTTTTGCTCACTAAATGTAGCATTCATCCATCATTCTTGCCTGCACCGATTATTACAGAGGTGTTTGCCAAGTGGCGATTTGCCCTTCCCATCATTTCTTCCACATTTACTAATTGGAATGCTACTGTAAGGGAGCAATGCCTTCTCTCCCATTTGTGTATGTATTCAATTACTTATTTGTATCAGGATGAACTTGTGACTCTAACTCTACTCAGTGGGTTATCACCCATTTCTATGCGTTTCTTTGTTGCTCGAACTGCTCCAGCTTTGACGTTTGGGTGTTCTGTAGCCTTGGTTCCTGCGTGTTTGTATCTGCCACGTGGAAGCTTCTATATCTGGACCCCCAAGGTAGCCATCCTGGTGTAACTGATGTGGAGTGGGGCCTGGCTTTCTGACTTTCTAGCTGCTCCCCAGGCCGTTCTGTGCAGCCTGGGTTGAGATCCACTGATGGAGTGCAAGCCCTCATTGACAGATGAGGAAGCCAAGGCTCAGAGAGGGGAAAGCATTTGCTCAGAGTTGAGCCGTTGAGTCAGGGGGCACCTGGGACCAGGGCCTTCTCTCCGGATTTCCAGGCCCGTGTCTCCCCACTCCTCCCTGGCTGCCAAATCACATGCCAGAGCAAACAGACATTCTGGACAGTGGTGTGTAAGATTTTTTTATGTTTTTTATTTTTGAGACAGAGAGAGCTAGAGCATGAGTGGGGGAGGGGCGGAGAGAGGGGGAGACACAGAATCCGAAACAGGCTCCAGGCTCTGAGCTGTCAGCACAGAGCCGGACGGTGGGGCTCAAACCCATGAACCACGAGATCATGACCTGAGCTAAAGTTAGACACTTAACCGACTGAGCCACACAGGCACCCCAATAAGTAAATGTTTAAATACAACCGTGTTTCTTCCAATGGAATGGTAGATAGCCATTTAAAAGTTCACATTTCTAAATTAGGTAGAGACATAAAAAAGCTTTTTTTTTTTTTTTACATTTTTAAAATGTTTATTTATTTTTGATATCAAGAGACAGAGCATGAGCAGGGAGGAGCAGAGAGAGAGGGAGACACAGAATCAGAAGCAGGTTCCAGGCTCTGAGCTGTCAGCACAGAGCCGGACGGTGGGGATCAAACCCATGAACCGTGAGATCATGACCCGAGCTGAAGTCG
Organism: Prionailurus viverrinus; assembly: GCF_022837055.1. Lineage (NCBI taxonomy): Eukaryota > Metazoa > Chordata > Mammalia > Carnivora > Felidae > Prionailurus > Prionailurus viverrinus. The sequence goes on from NC_062563.1 coordinate 116,312,079, forward strand.
GACGCTTAACCGACTGAGCCACCCAGGAGCCTGGACAGGGGTGTTTATATCTGGGGACCCCTGCAAGTCATTTTAGAGAGTCCATCAGGTCAAAGCCTGTGTGCCCTGCCCTCTGATCGGGTGCCACCGTGGAATAACGCTGAGATGATATTTGCCTTTTTCACTCCCACTCTTGTTCACACACGCAAGTGTACAATGTAGTTTTCCAGAGACTATATGAAAGGTGATATTCAACAGATTGACTCCAGAAGCAGATCTGGAAATTCAGTCTTCTGTTAAGCCAGACGTTAAAGAGATTGGAAAAATAAAACGACACCATGTTTCTCACTAATTTCTTTTTTGGAAAATACAGTTATCTGTCATAAGAAATGCATTATTCAGGTTTATTATTTTAATGAATTAATGAACATCTTAAGTATTTGTCCCAGTAAGTGTTGATAGAGCCCATACCAAGTGCTTGAGACTTCTCAATAGGTTTTAAGAGTGCAAAGAGGTCTCAGTACCAAAATGGTGTTCTAGAATATTCTGGAAACCTGTTTTTCTAGAATATTCCCACCAAATGAGGTATAACAATTTAAAAAAGAAAGCTACACTCTACCACCTTCAAATTCTCTAAGCACTGGTGGAATCTGAGAAGGGTTTTCTTGTTTGCTGCCTCGCCACAGTGCCAGGGACGTAGGCTCCTTCTCTGCCTTCCACAGAAATAAACATAGAACTTCCCAGAACACACATGAACAAAGGGCAGTGTGGCTCACACATCATGAAAATAATGGAGATTTCCAAAATAAATGACAATATGATAAGTTTATGAAAAATACCAGGATAATTAAAACATCTGCCAAGCAGATATTTTCTAGTTTCGAAGGGGCCGTGATACAGATGGAATTCTTGAGTTGTAAGTGGGCACCAGGGACAGTGGGGAAATCCCACAGAGGCCCAAGTCCCTCTTTGTCACCCTGTCCTCTGGCGGGTCGAAGCAGCTTGCCCTGGGGTGTCTGTGGTGTTTTAGCCCCAAGGTCTCAAGAGGCAGTGAAACCGGTATAGATAGCATGTGGGGTTTTAGTGTAAAGGATTTGGATGGGTGGGGGGGGAATGATTTTTGAGCACCGGCCGTGTGTTGGTTCCAGGATTAATGAGATCCATCCAGTCTCTGCCCCAGGGAATGGGAGTCTGGGAGCTTCTGTGCAGCCTGGCTGCACATGAAAACTGCCCCAGGGGGCGGGGGGGGGGGGCGGTTGACACAACACTGATGCCTGTGCCATCCCCATTCTGGAGAGGACTGGCTGCCTGTAGTTTTAAAGAGCATCTGGTGATTTCCATGAGCAGCAGGGCTGAGGGCGATGATTCTAAATTAGACTTTCCTGGGTCTGCTACGGCCTCCAGCAAGGACTGGCCATGCAATTCATGGGGCCCTGTGCAAGGGGAAAACGTGAGGCCCCTTGTTCAGAAAACTATTAAGAGCTTCCGGACAGTGAGAGCAGAGCGTTGAACCAAGTGTGGGGCCCTTCTGAGCCCAGGGATTCGGTGTGGCTGCCCAGGATGCCCACGAAGCCAGGCCTGTCCCTGCCTACTATTTCCCCAGCCACATCCTCACAAGGACCCATAGCCGACTTTGCATCCTCAGCGGCTCTCCCGGGTAGAGTCATGGGTCGGTTCTTCAAGGCGGCCGGCCCTCCGGTCCCATGTACCTGAGGACAAATGAAGCCATCTCCAAAGCAGGAGGCAGGCGAGGGAGAGCTGGGCCCTTTGTTTGCCCAACTCTCCTTCTCCGAACGACCTCATTCTTCCTCAAGGCCCCATGTGTGCTGGCTTCTGGCTGCAGGCCCAGCCCTGCATCTCTCACTGTGCCCTCACGCCCTCTGAGCAGTCGGGCCCCTTCCCTGGCCCACTCCCTGGACCCAGAGGGACAGACCAGGGGACGAGGCTGCTACTAGACTCCCCGGCAAGTGCCGGTCACTAATGGCCATTTCCTGTTGGAGCGGAGCCCTTATGGAGTGAAGAGGTTAAGAGATGACGGACCCTCTCCAGCCAGCCCAGGGGATGGGAAGTTCCCGCTGTGGGCTGTGGTTACTTGTCGTCTTACGAAAGTTTCTGGAAATCGTGCTGCCGGCTGCTGTGCGGATCGCCTGCCTAGCCCTACGAGGCGGACAAAGCGGTCACCGGGCTGGTGCCTTCTGTTTGCCAGGTGCGTTCGGGGAGTCTCCGGTCCTGTCTGTGGCCAAACTTTGGTACCAGGTACAGGGCTATGCCGCGGCCAGGATGCCTTCTCTTATTTACCCTCTTCCTTTCTGTCTGGTTGGCTTCACACCTGGAAGGTGGCGCTTCATAAACAGCGGTTTTGGGGGAAAGAAAAAAAGCAAGCATGTATGTGGGCAGGAAGGGCAAAGCATAAAGCTTATTTGTCTTGGCTCCCTTCCCAGTCCTAAGCCTGGGCCTTACATCCAGTAAGTAGTTAATAAATATTTACTGAATTAAATCACCTCACAAATCATCCAGATTTCCAGAACATCTCAGACCAAAGGCTCATTTTATGGGCAGGGGCATGGGGGCCTAAAGAGTGGACCCCCTCACTCTGAGCTCTAAGAAGGTGGACACCTTATTAGAGTCACCTGGGGAGCCTCAACGGCTCCTAATGCCCAGGCCACACACCTGAGCAATTAAATCAGTGTCTCAGGGAGTGGGACGTGGGTGCAGGTATCATAGCAAGTGACCCATGTGAGCTGGTTGGAGAGTCCTGGCCTCAGAGGGAGGCAGAGGCAGAGCTTACGCCTGGGGACCAGGCCAGAGGGAGCACTGTCCGGGTGCCTGCTTGCTCGCACGAGCCGCGGTGCCCGTGAGGTCCCTGCAAGGGGACCCCCAGGGAGAGATTGCAGGCGGGCATCTCTTAGGAAGAAGAGCTGGGCGGATTCATGCAAGCTCGTGTCTACCTGGCCGGATGGCCCAGGACAGGCTGAGGGGCAGCAGCTTGCCCTGGGACAAGCCCCCAGCTCTGGCTCAGGGAGAATAAGGGATTTGCTCAGAGCCCCACTGCTGTGAAGAAACTCGTACTAGATGTGGCCCCTGCAGCCCCCACACACCCTGCTCTCTTCTTTAGACTCCCCCTGCCTTCTTCTAATCAGCCAGGGGAGCTGAGACACGCATGGAGCTCTTGAGGTTGATTATTTAGCAACAGTTTCTTTGAACAGCTTATTATCCAAAGTGGACACGGTTTAGAGAGACCAGAATGATGCAGGCTCGCACACCCACCACGAGCTGCATGACCACCACCCAGGGCTCTGCTTATCCATTCGACGTTGATTCGTTCTGATCGTTTTCAGTTCAAATTTAGAATTATGGGGATTTGGGTTAACTTAAAAAATTTTTTTTTTTTTTTATTTTTTTTTATTTTTTTATTTTTTTATTTTTATTTTTTTAAAAAATTTTTTTTTCAACGTTTATTTATTTTTGGGACAGAGAGAGACAGAGCATGAACGGGGGTGGGGCAGAGAGAGAGGGAGACACAGAATCGGAAACAGGCTCCAGGCTCTGAGCCATCAGCCCAGAGCCCGACGCGGGGCTCAAACTCACGGACCGCGAGATCGTGACCTGGCTGAAGTCGGACGCTTAACCGACTGCGCCACCCAGGCGCCCCACTTAAAAAATTTTTTATATAAAATGTTTTTCCTTTAACAATGAAACTCTTGGTTCCTAGCAATGACATCATAATCCCTCGCAGGATTTATCTGAAAATAAACGCAATAATTTCAGAAAATAGCTATCATTACTAAGAGTATGATGACAAAAACAATTTGAGATTTTTTTTTTTTTTTTTGGTAATTCTTTTTGTCCTTAGCATATATACCATTAAGGATCTACATTATAATTCCCTGAAGTAATTCCTCTCTGCCTCATTAATCCACACACCTGATATGTTATGTTCCTTTGCTTCATTTTTCTTTTGATTTCTAGAAGTTGCTTTTTCATTTTTTCATTGAATTTTATAATTACATAAAACATCCACTTGGTTCCCAAGTCAAGTGTATCATGTAAAAATAAGACGTAGTCAAAGAAGCCTAGCTTCTACTGTGGTCCCACCTGTCACGTTCCCGTCCTCCTTCTTCATGTTGCCATTTTACTTTCATGATTCATATTTTGTTTTTTTGTTTGTTTGTTTTTTTAATTTTTTTTTCAACGTTTATTTATTTTTGGGACAGAGAGAGACAGAGCATGAACGGGGGAGGGGCAGAGAGAGAGGGAGACACAGAATCGGAAACAGGCTCCAGGCTCTGAGCCATCAGCCCAGAGCCTGACGCGGGGCTCGAACTCCCGGACCGCGAGATCGTGACCTGGCTGAAGTCGGACGCCCAACCGACTGCACCACCCAGGCGCCCCTCATGATTCATATTTTGAAATGACTAATGAACTAGTTTTAACATAAGCCTGTGTGCACACATCTGTATGGCTTCACCTCCTTTGATACAAGGCAGCCTGAGGATACACATTGTTCTCCACCTTTCTTTTTTCACTTAATATTCTAGAGAAAAGTCCCCTATCACAGTGTCTACACAGATGTTCATCATGCCACTGGACAGCTGTACACAACCCAGTCACAGGATCACATCGTAGTGTACTCAGTTACTCCCTCCCATGAGCTTCTCAGTTGTTTCCAGGATTTTATCCCTACATACAAAGCTAGCAGGAAGAGTTTTGTGTATGCATCTTATCATTCCTTTTGGCCAGTGTTTTTGGCATAGATTTCTCAAGGTGGGATTGTGGGACAAAGGTAAACGTGTAATCATTACGTTAGAACTTGGGAAATTTTCCACCATAGGCATAGTTGGAGGAAAGTGAGATTAGTTGGACATCTTCTTGAGGATGTACATTTTAAGCCAAATGTCTACTTTTTCTGACTTTTTTTTTAAAAAAAGCTTATTTATTCATTTTGAGAGAGACAGAGCATGAAAGGGGTGTGCAGAGAGAGGAAGGTAGAGAATTCCAAGCAGACTCCATGCTATCAGCACAGAGCCTGATGCAAGGCTCGAACCCACAAACATTGAGATCATGACCTGAGCCCAAACCAAGAGTTGGGTGCTTAACCAACTGAACCACCCAGGCTCCCCATGCCGCCCCTCCCCCCCCCCCAAGTTTCCACTTTTAATAGTTGACATGCTAATATATTTTGGTAAATCATATCATCAGTCAAAATGATTTGATTCTTGTAAAAAACAAAAAACAATGAATCATCCCCCAGATGTAGACGGCTTTGCATTTTGATTTTTTTGTTATTTTAAATTTGTAAATTTTTGCACCCAGCTTTAGTTTAGAGCTAAACTAAGTCCTTTCTGAATGACTCCCATGCAATCACCAGTAAGAATTTATTGTGCAAAAAAGAATGGAAAAGAGAAATGTGAGGCATCCTTATCTTGGCTTTCCAGAAGCTTATATTCCAGCTGGGGTGATAAGACTGAAAAATAACTATAACACAAGATAGTATGTAATGCACTCAAGCATGAGCTGCAGAGAAATGACTTTGTGGCAAGAGGACATTTTAAGCTAAATTGATCATGAAAACGTGAGAGAAAAAGTGGGATTTGACTGGTCGTGGGTTGGTGACAGAAATGCCTTTCACGTGTGAGGGCTCTGCGTAAAAGTGGGAAGGGGCAAGAAGCAGTCAGGTACATTCATGTGAACCGGTTCACACCTGGGGACAGTCCCAAGGACTGGGTGGCTGGGTTGGGAGTAGGCTGTCTGGCAGTCAGCAGGAAGCCACTGGGGACTGTGAGAAGGGGGTTCCACGATCAAACCGGGTCAGGTGTTCTGAGGTTGGTACGTGGAGACCGTGGAGCAGGGAGAGCTGGTAACAGGTCCCAGATTTGTCGGATCTAATGCACCAGGAAGGAAGGACACACTCGGAGGCAGGTGAGGGAAGACTGAGTGACACCGCAGGTGTGTGTGCAGTGCTGGGACATGGAGGGGCGTCAGAGCTGCGGTGTCGTTACTTTAACAAATCCCCATGGAGAGAAAAATGTTGTCCATGTTGTCTTGCTTGAGTCTGGGTGTTGTGTGTGGAAGCAGTAACAGAAGAATTCAGAGGGACCAGTCGTTGATGAGATGGTCTGTGCACAACCATGGAGGATGCCTGGGTTCCCAAATACCCCCTACTGTTGATGGAGAAGGCTCCCACTGTGCAGGACCAGCAACCCCGGCTGGACACCTTGTTGACCTGCTTGGGCCGCATTAGGAGACATGGGAGCTCTCACAGTTGAGGTGGCCGTGTGGCCACCCACCGTCACCCCATCCTATTCTCAATAACAGTCCTCTTAAAATCCATCCATCTCCCACACGCATCCCGGGGACAAGGGACCAAACTCCACCCCTATTCCGGGAGGTGGCAAGCAACCCAGGAACACAACCCACACAGGGTTTCTGGGCAAGTGAGCAGTTCAGGAATAATCACTGAAACCCAGTTTAGGGGTTTTGTTGGGCCACTGGGGAAGCAGTACCCTGGGCTCTTTCCCACTAGGTTTGCCCCTGGGAGGATATAGGGACACAGCAACCACAGGCTCTGGTCATCACGTGGATCATGCGACAAGTCAAGCACGGCCAGCAGAGCACACATTGCCTCTTAGCAATTTACTTCTGTTAAAATATTTTGACACGAAGATTAGCACGAAGTCGATGGCACAAAAATGCAATATGCATTGCACACGCATAGATGAGCTTCTGTACACACCCTAGGGCTCACTGGTGGCATTTGAAATGCCTCATCAGAAAGCCATACTCCATTGGGAGTTGCTTAAGCCCTGTACACAATTTATCAGTAAAGTGAGTAATGTGGAGGACAAGTGGGCATCTAGCAAGACTATGCTCTCCTCTCTCTCCCTTGCATCAACAGTGTGTGGAAATCCCACCAGGCTATGGCCCAGTCCTTGAAACCAGCTCTCAAGATCTGGGCTCCTCGGTCCCTGTGTATCCCTCTGCTAGAGAATGACACCGTGGGCTCCCCTCAGAGTGAATCCTTCAAGCAAAATGCTTGTAGAACCTGAAGACAGAGCGGCAGGCATGGTAGGTAGAGCTTACAGGACAGGTTCTGCAGGAGAGGAAAAATAATTTTCCCTCTACCCTTCTGAGTTCTTGTCTTGGCAATAACAGATTAACACGAGGAAGACAATCAGAAATTTATTAACATGTATCCCTCAGGTATACATACAGATACCCAAGGAAAAAGGAGTGACTCCCAGAGGTGGCTTAGAATTCGGGATTAGGGATGCCTGGGTGTCTCATGGTTGGTGAGATGGAGCCCTGCAGTGGGCTCCGTGCTGACATCATGGAGTCTGCTTGGGATTCTCTCTGCCCCTCCCCTGCTGTCTCTGTTTCTCTTAGAATAAATAAACTTAAAAAAAAACAACAAAGAACTCAGGATTAAATAACGCCTTCATCAGGAAGGGGAAGAGGGGAGTGAGGGAGGCCTCTTAGGGGAGTCAATGACTTTAAGGAAAGATGTACTGGCCCTTAGAAGACCAGATGGGACATATGATGTTTTGTGGCACCATTTATCTGGGTGTGGTGTTGACTTCATCTTCTCTCCTGTGACAGGAGTCCACCCTCGCTGGTTGATGAAACTCCCAGGGAGGGGGTTTATGGCTGTTGAGTCCTTTTGGGGAAGGAGAATGGGTCTTCAGGCAGATGAGGGCCGTTCATAGAAAGTCTTTCCCTCTGTTTGCTGCTTTTCAAGTGCTTATAGCTCAAAACCAGCAATGCACCCAAGTGGCATAGTTTGGGTGGCATGTGTTTAACTATAGCCGTATTTTGGGGTGGCATATTCTGCCACCCTTAGGTTCCATTCTTTGTGTGCATGTGTTTGTGTGTGTGCAAGCATACTTGCCAGGCACATTTTCATGCTTTGATTCAAGGCTTTGCTCCAAGATTTGCTTTCCCAGTTACATACTCCCTGACAGTGATGGTGGGTGCAGAGTCCCATTTCCCTCTTGCAGCTGGTGGTGTGGAGATCTGCCATTACAGCCCCACAAGTGTGAAATAACCAAATCGCCCTCAGGGCTGAACTGAGAAAAATGGAGGAAAACCAAGTTCTGATGCCATTTACTGAGACCTAAATTCGACTGTGGCCCCTAGACTTTTTCCAGTTATCGAAGAGGTATATTCCCTTTGTGTGTGGGCTTTTTTTTTAAACATCTGTGAAAGAAAGAGCCCTGATGAGGATCTCCTTATACTACATACTGTATGGCTTTACCAACGTGGGAAAAGAATGTAGCACCCAGTCGCCCGGCAAGAACAGAAACATGACACATGGGCAAACTGTATCTAATTCATTCCACTTTATTCTGGGATGTAAATTACAGATAACACAACTCACAAACATACCAGTGGACATTGAAAACTAAGGCCATTCTGTGAGTTATTTTTAAAACTTGGTGTTTTGTACATAATCTTTTAAAAAATAAATTACCAAAACCAAGATTCTCTTCTGAAATAAAAACGTAAGGTCGGTACAAGGCGGCTTTTGGGTCGTCTCCAATCTGAAGCTCATGGTGTGACGGGACCGTTTTTGTTTCCTACGGCATAAATAACAGCTCTAAGGCAAAAGCCACCTCAGCATCTAGCTCTCCTCTCTGGATGTCATCACAAAGTTTACGACAGTGACCAGTGTTTACAAACCATTTTCTTCCCAGTGAGTAGCAAAGAGAGACTTTTACCTAAGAAACACATTGCAGAATTCCTGGAACAAGAAAAAGAAAAGGGACCCGTAACTAAGGCACTGAAAGCACATTATTTATATAAAGAAATGTAAACAGTTGGCTACCAACAGGCTCCCTCCAGCAGAGTGTCGATTAGGGAAGTGCACAGGGGCATCATGGTCGCGGCCCGGGTGAAACGAGAAGGGCCCCCTCTCTGCAGAATTCGGGCTTGGCCACCAACGTCCGACTCCTGATGTGGTGAGGAGGAAGGAATGAATTTCAAAGTGACATGAAGGGAAGCTGGTATTTCTCCCTAAGCTGTGGGTTAGTGTTATAACAAACAGGGAAGGGTTTTAGTAGGACTTTCAAATTACGGCCGCTGACCGTGTTTTCTTCCCGCCTCTCACCACTTGCTTCTGCTGATTTGCACGATGGCTTTGGCCTGCTTCATCAGTGGGGTCTGCTAGAACGTGTGACCTGGCCGGTGCCCTTCCCTGCAGGTGCCTACTTCAAGTACAATGGTTCACGGCCCACACAAACCACACTTCAGTTAAAACGCTTCTAAACAGTGAAGATCGAGTAAATTGGACAGACAGTACTGTAAATGTTTCACGGTCCAATGGGTTTACCTTCAAGGGCCTGAGACGGTGTGAGGTGGGGTATGATGTGTAGACGCAGCCTGACAAGTAGCTGTGGAGTCCAGGGTGAGGGGTGGGAAGGGGGGTGCATTCCTGAGGCCGATCACGACACCAAAGTTCAATTACTTCCTGCTTGACATTTTGTTACCAATTTTACAAAGCTCTGAGTTCCAAATCATCAAATGAATAGTTCTTGAACACTTTTTAAAAGAAAAGGACCAATATGTAGGAACACAAATAATTATGATTTTAAAAGACGCCTTGTTGCAAAAACACAAATACCCCCTCCCCCCAAAACCAAAAAACCAACAAGAAGCAGCTTTTTTCTTTTTGAAGTCATCATTCCTGATTCAGCAGGTACAAGGTCTATTATTCCCCAGTTCTAGTGTGTACGAATTTTGGGTAGACAAAACAAAGTTTGAATCTTCTATGTGTATTTTTTTATGATCAAAAGGAAAACATTTTCTACGAAAGAAAAAAAAAAGATTTCCTCTTTTACGGATCTCACGCCTCATATGGAGGTTATACTTAAACCAGGAGCCATGAGAAGCTGGAAGAGGGCGGCGGGCGGCAGTATAAAGTGTGGGGCGGAAAACACAGCTTTTCTCTATCGCCCAGGACAATGTGAATGCGATGCTGACTGTGAAACTCCTTCTATGTTTCCAAATATAACCAAAAGGAAGTCTGAGAGAAACCTAAATTAGAAAACTCTTTCATTAAGGAAAAAAAAAAAAAAAGCTAAAAAAGAAAACACCTGAAAAAGCCAGGAGATTCAACAGCTGGGTTTAGAGCAGATGTTCATAATAACGAATTAGTAGCTCCAGGCAGCATTAAGAACAGCCTTGGGGGAGCAGATAAATACAGGCTGGTGCGTGTCTGCGCGGCACTGGTCAGGTCCCTCCCAGGAGAGGTGATGTGTCAACAGCGTCGTACGCGCAACCTGTACTCTGAAAGAACGTCCTCCGTAAGTTGGGCTCACGATGTGCTCACCTTTCACGGCAATGCACACTTCAATTGTCGGGCTAAAAGTCGCTGAGGAGCAAAAAGAGGCCGTAATTAAGGAGAAGGCATTCATGCCAAAAGAGTAATAAAGCAATGGCTTTTGAGGCTGGTTCAAGGCAGGGGTGAAGTAGACAGGTTTGCTAACAGCTAAAGGCTTTTCACTGCCTCTGACCAGCACCCCCGTCCTATGACGAAAAGCACAGTGCCTGGCCCCAGCAGGGTGGGGAACATGACCCCGCACGTCTACCTCAGAGGAGATTGGTGCTGTTGGTTTGTTGGATTTCCCATGGGCTCCAAATCGAGGACTACTGAAGCAAACAACTGGTCAAAAGTGGGTCTGAATTTTACTACTGAAAAGAAGCCTGGGCCTAAAAAGAGTGAGCGAGCCCTGGTTATCCTTAAAAAGGGGTTCATTTTCGTGCTACCATTTTGGTTCCAAGAGTAAAATTTGTCAAGGCTACGAGGGTTGAATAATTTAGGATAAACCATTACTGCCCCGTCTGCAAGTGCTGTTGTTTTCGTGGCAGATGTTACAGATACCTATGCACGTACAAGAAATACAATAACTTTCTCTCTGGGGGCAGGTTTGAAAGAAATATTTCAAAAGACACAACTTCGAGAATTTCTGACTCCAAGAACAGAACCTTCTCTATGCTGTTCCTTTAGAAAGGTAAGTGATGTGATGTGTATCGTTTTTACGCAGAAAGAGCTACACCTGCCAATAAGCAGCAGAGACCCCGGCACTGAGCATGCTAGAGTACGTAGAAATGAAGAACTGTATTAATTCCTATCTTTAAAAACTCAAACCAAGGTTTCTAAGTGGAGAGCCTGTGGTTGCTCCCTGAGACACGTCCAGGTCTTCGTGTGAAAAGAGGGCACAGGTGGTCTTCTGATGTCTAGGTCAGTGCAAGGCTAAATGCCAAGGTTTTATGAGTAATGAAGGGCTTCTTATCGAAATGGTTGGTTTAAGGGCAAGGGATTTCTGGTCTCTGGCCTTAAGGAAGGCTGCAGTGGTCTGACTGGTGTAGAAATGAGTGTGGGGACAGTGCTGAGGGAGGGAGCTGGGAAGAAGGGCCCTCACCTCAACAGTCAAGTGCCAGCACTTGATCTGAGCCAGTGCTCCCAAGCCCCAGATCTGCTTCTTGTCTGGGGAGTTGGCTGGGGAATTGGTTAGGGAAGAGGACTGGGCCTGTAGGAAAATCGTGTATGTGTACCTTAACAGCCTGGCGATTGCTTAATAAAACTCTGGCCCGAGTTATTTCACAGCGATCGCTCCCTGCTTTGTGTATTGCAATTACATTCAGAGATTTAAAAAAAAAAATCGTGTGTAGCAATATTTTCCCACAAAACTAAGTGCAAAATATCTTTAACAAATAATGATGGTAGTAGAAATATCTGACATAGTCATGCAAAAATGCACCTCCATTTAAAAAGGCTCAACACATCTCCAAAAGACCCTTGGGTTGTTACCCTACGAGCTCACTCTTTTTTTTTTACATTTAAATGTGGCTGCTTGTGTAAAAAACGGTAACATGCAAGTTCAATGATCTCCAGTCCACCAAATATTCTCTCTTGTAGCACAAAGACAACAACGGTGACGATAAAATACCACCGAACAGGACTGTACAAATATATGAGGAGGCACATTGCAGGGCTGAACAGGGTCCAATAAAGTATAGAGAGCAGTTTGACTGCAAAGACCCTCAGCTCAGACTTGCAAGGTGGAATTATGGTGTGGCCGGTGAAGTGAAAGCTCTTCTCCCCTTGGTAGAAGGAGCGCAGCCTCTGTTCCTTCTCCTCCCACCGCCTGTGGCACCAGAGCTGGAGGCCCTCCCTGGAGGCGGGGAGAGTGTCCACTGGGTAGCGGTGCACATGGAAGTGGATCTCCTTGGGAAAGTCGCCGTAGAGAAGGTGCTTCTCTGTCTGAGGAATGTTGTGAGGGTACGCCACTGTGATGTCGTGGACGGCATCAAGGTTCTTCCCTAGGTTTTGGAAAAGATGAAAATACAGACTGAGTGATGATCAATGGGGGTAGTAACGCTGATGCAAACCACAAGGCAGAACCAAAAACGGGGGTGGGGGGTGGGGGTGGAATCGGGACAGAGAGAGCCACAGTGAACAAAAAGGGCTATTTAAATACTGGTGTTTCTAGGCATTTGGGTCAATAAATTTACCCGTCATTTTTAGTCTTTTATCTGTTTGCTAATCACCACCAAAACCTTTAGAAAGAAATTATCTTCACAGAAAGAGTAACCTGTCATTCTAGAACTAAATGGATAAGCACATTAAGTCAGGTTTGAGGTAGAAATAAAAGGATTAGCCCTTTTATACCAGGGGGAGTCACTGCTTTGATACCTCTTATTAATATACCTTCTCTCCAAATAAAAACACAGAATTTCTTACCTTTAACTCATTATTGCTATGACAGTACTGGAAAGAAACACTCAGAATTAGACTTAGTGAAGTGGTCAGAAACGCATGAAAACTTCCATATGATTTTTAATTTTTTTAATTTTTAACATTTTTTATGTGATTTTTAAAATTTTTTAAAACCATATCAGCTTGAAGTCCAAGTGAGACCCTGCCAGGACACCATCATCCTTAGCAGTCTCCTGATTAATTACTTTGGGGTTAAGTGTTTTTAGCAAAGTCACATGCCAGATGCTGGAGAGAGAGAGAGAGAGAGAGAGAGAGAGAGAGAGAGAGAGAGAGAGAACATAATCTCTAATCTCACTCAAGAGTTCATAAGAGAATCAGGGAGACAGCTGCATAAACAGTGCTGCCCTAATAGGGGAGGGGAAGGAGGGGAGGGAGCTGGCCAGGCAGGTGCAGTGGGCCCAGAGAGCATAGTGGGGCTAAGGGGCTCACAAGTACACTGGAGGCATCTGGTAAAGGCCTTCAACTGTCAAACTTGAGAATGTGAACTCCATTCTGTAAGCGACAGAGAAGCACCTTAGATGGTGGAGAAGCACTTAATGATTATCAACAGAGAAGGGATGAGAATGTGTTTCGTTTTGGCAGTGATTACCTTGGGGGCAGTGACAAGAATGGTCTGGAGAGGACCACGGGCAAGAGAGGTAGTAAGAGTAATTTGATGGTCATGACAAGGCAAGAAATGACAGTGAGGTAGGGGCCAAAGGAAGTGACATGTCTAAAAAAATTACAAGAGAACTGACACGATAAAAGCGGTCAACTGGATGTGGGAGGATAAGGTGGAATGAGCTCCTGTGTTCTGGCTCAGGGTACTGAGTGGATGGTGGTGTCTCTGAGATTAGAAATGTAAGCAGGAGTAGTAAATCCCTAAAGAAACATGAGGATCGCCTACTTGAATCCTGTATACAAGGGCCAGAGAGGTTAAGCTTTTTGCCCAATGCACACAGCATGTTGGTGCACAATCTCTGAATGTTGCTTTCTTCCATACCATGCCCTCTTCAGTGAGAGCCCTTGGATCTGGGCTTTGATTCATTACAGAAATGTATGATGCAGGCAAAATTAATCTGTGGGAATAGAAATCCAAACAGTGGCTGCCACGGGGGTGAGAACTGATCGGCAAGGAGCACAAGGAAGTGTTCTAGGTGGCCGAAATACTCTGGATCTTGATTAGGGTGTGGAATGTAGCCAACTGTGTGCATTTAAGACCCATGCACTTCATAGCATTTAAGTTTTACCCCAATATGAACAAGACACAAAGCAACTTCCCACCTTAACTCACCATGTTTACCCTTCCCATTGACCTTACTATTAGAGGTTGTTCTCCTTGCTTTTTTAATGATTAGGTCTTCTGTAAATGTCTACTGTCTCCTTTACTCTGTGATTTACTTCAGGATAAGGACTGGCTTGCAGTCTGGTTTCCTAAGTGTCTGGTAGATATAATCAGCCCTTAATTAGGACTGTGGTCTAGAAAATGAAAATACCTATGTCAACAAGGCTTAGATTCAAAATTGGAGGACAGTGTTTTAGGGATGCTGAGCATTGTTGATAGGAGAGCGGAGGGGGACAGAAGGCCCGCGCAGGACGGCTCTGGTGGAGTTGGATCAGAATGCCTACAAAAAAAGGCGAGGCTGGACCTTTTTGACTCCAGCGGGGGGTCCGCTTCATCTCACGACGGGAAAATAACAGGACACGTTTTGTCACTCGTCATGCTGCTTAGCCTCTTATTCAGAACCGGGTGCTCATTTCACTTACTTTCAAAACTCCCCTGCAATCAGTCAACATTTCTGCTTCACCTGCCCACACCCTGCCCTGAAAAGGTTGCCAGTCTCCTCAGTCTCACTCATCCACGGCCTCCCCCAGCAGCTGCCACCATCCTCAGTCACCCCAAACCACTTCACAGGGCTCCTCCTGAGCAGGGGGCTCCTACGAGCCCGCCTTCCTTCCACACATGGCCCTTCATGCTCACAAACTGGTATCAAAAGGACAGGCCATACTAGTAAGAAACTAAAGTGTCCTTGCTTTCTATTTCTTCTGGGCAACCCGTGGAGAAGGGTGTGTATGCAAACACCTGTCTGTTCACTGTACAAACGGCAAGTTTTAAGACTGTGTTGGTAGCACTTACAGAAATGTTCCTAAGTGAAAAATTCTAGAAACCCTGCTGTGTAGAGCACGGAGAGCTGGGGAAGGAGACCGTTTGGGTTCAAATCCTAGCTCTGCCTCTTACTGACTGACTAAATTACTTGTCTCTGTAGCTTAGTTCCTGTATCTACAAACTACTTCACAGGGTTGTTGGGAGCATTAAATGAGCTAATACATATAAAAACACAAAAATAGGGTCAAAAGTACATATAGTAAATACTCAATAAATGTTAGCTGCTAACATTGAGTGAGCAGGAGAACTGGGGAAGGGAGAAGAGCCGGCTTATACCTTGCTTCTCATTTCCCTTGAGCTGCACTGGATCCTTAAGAATCACAGAGACTCAAAAAAAAAAAAAAAAAGAACCACAGAGACTCAGGGGCGCCTGGGTGGCTCAGTCAGTTAAGCGTCCGACTTCAGCTCAGGTCACAATCTCGCGGTCCGTGAGTTCAAGCCCCACGTCGGGCTCTGGGCTGATGGCTCAGAGCCTGGAGCCTGCTTCCGATTCTGTGTCTCCCTCTCTCTCTGTCCCTCCCCCATTCGTGCTCTGTCTCAAAAATAAAAATAAACGTTAAAAAAAATTTTAAAGAATCACAGAGACTCAGAAATGCATTAAAGCCAGAGCAAGAGAGGAGATGGAGAAAGGCTTTTACACCCTGAGGTACCTTGATACTTCGTAAACTTTATAGTAAGTTTCTTGTCTTCAGATAACCCAGAGCCACACACAACCCTTTATCACTAATAGAGGAGCTTACTTTTCACTGACATCCTATCAAGACCTCCTGGCCTCTAAGCCTAGAGCAGCCATTACTACTGGACCTGTTAGTTTCCTCCCAGAAGGTAACAGGTGAGGGTTAGCAGACTCGACGGGCATGCTTCTTTCCAAAGTGACAATAACAAAATGCATATTCAATACATGTAATGCCTTCATTACATGTATCAGCTTGTAATAGGGCTAAAATAATGCAGTAATAGATAAAGTTCCTTCAAGTGCAAAGGATTTATGCGGCCTTTAAAGCTTTTGGTATGAAAACAACATACTTTAAAATATGCAAATTAAGATGGCTGCCATCAGTAATATCCATTTTTAAAAGATCTCATTGCTTTTTAGATAGTAATCTCAACTATCTAGCCACCTGCCATCTGTCTGTATGGGGCTTAGAAAATAATCTGTTCTGTTGCTGATACTGTGTCTTCTGGAAAGTTTCAAACTTTATTATTATTATTATTATTATTATTATTATGTAAAGCTACTACTCTGTTAGAACAACCACACTCACGTGGGCCCATAAATGTTTCTTTTCCTCTCCTGGAAGAACAGGACACTTAGTACTTCAAATCTTAATTTTTAGTCTAAGGCTGAGACTGAGGGAATATTTAATACATCAGTCAGGTTTAAGTAACCAACAGAGGTTTAAAAGATATGACTGGAATTTATAAATGTAATATGCAGCAGAGAGTGTCTCCAAGCATGTCAAGTTGAGCCCATGATGATTACAAGAGTCCTATTCAATATGAAAAGCTCACTGGGAGTGAGACAAGTTTATGTTTCAAATGAAAGAGTTGGGTGAAGAAATCCTGGTCTGCCCATAGCTGCTGAAGAACACATCCATCTATACAGTTCAGTGGCAGAACAACAGAAATACAAACTTTTTTTTTTTAACCCAAGATGGTCTGAAGTTTCAGTTATCAACTTTATTCTTTCCCCATTCTACTTTAAAATACATGGAGAATATACAAAAGTACAATCTATTTTGGATTTCACCTTAATACTTTTTTAAAAATTAACACATGTAAGCTGGAACACCAGGGTGGCTCAGTCAGTTAAGCATCTGACTTCATCTTGGGTCATGATCTTGCAATCTGTGAATTCGAGCCCCACGTCGGTCTCTGTGCTGACACCTCAGAGCCTGGAGCCTGCTTCACATTCTGTTTCTCTCTTTCTGCCCTTCCTCCACTTAGGCTCTCTCTCTCTCAAAAATGAATAAACTTAAAAAAAAAATGAAAACATATAAGCCTATATTCTATTACTCAGATCTAAATCCATAAATCTAACTATATATATTGGAGACTTTTATTTTTTTATTAAAAAAAATTTTTTTTAACGTTTATTTATTTTTGAGACAGAGAGACAGAGCATGAATGGGGGAAGGTCAGAGAGAGGGAGACACAGAATCTGAAACAGGCTCCAGGCTCTGAGCCATCAGCACAGAGCCTGACGCGGGGCTCGAACTCACAGACCATGAGATCATGACCTGAGCTGAAGTCGGCCGCTTAACCGACTGAGCCACCCAGGCGCCCCTATATTGGAGACTTTTAAATAAAGTAGCTTGTCATCTAAGATGCATTTGTGTTAAAAGAAAATGCTGAGGCTGCTGGTTTTGTGCACTGTTTTTCAGATTAAAAAAAAAAAAAATTACTCCAAGATGATAAAAGTTGGATTTAGTGACTTGACATTCACTGTGGCACTTTAACACTGACATATAATAGTACATGGCTAATAATGAGCGTGACAAATTGGCACTAGTCAGAACACATTGAAGAATGGCTTTGAACAGACAGATTTAGATAGACTTAGACTAAAAACACTAATAAGACAACTTTCAGCTTCAAAATAAAAGGGCATGCACAAACCCACTGAAAATTAAGTGGCACTGGGACTCAGTACCATTTTCTTACAGAAAATACTACTTCCCACTGAGAACATTATTCATTTTGCTTTTGTATAAGTTGAGTAGTTATTTAAGGAATGAAAAGTAGAGGCAGGCAGCTTCTGATCCTACGTCTCACCAGCTCTCCGGCCTTAGCTTGTTAACCATAAGCCTCCTCTGTGTGTGCAGATAATAACAGTGCCTACCCTCCTAGAGTTTTGTGAGGATCCACTACGTAAGACCTGTAAAGTGCTCAGAGAAGGTCCTGGCCTGTGGGATCTGCTCAGATTCCTGTCACTATTCCTCCAGGTGGAGTGACCACTTAGAGCACCTGAAGGGAGTTTAGGTTTAGGCTGCTACCCTCGGCCTTCCTTCCTTCCTCTAGACTTCCTCTTCCTCTGGGAGAGGTTCCAAGTGGGCTCTAGCACACCTTGTGGTTTATCCTCTGATTGTAGTCACGCCTCTCCCATAGCACAGAAGCAAAACCGTTGAGGAGACTGACCTTGGCTCTAGAGGGAGGCCCTAATTCCCCTTTGGATACACATTTCTCTCCATCTCTACCAACTCATCCTTAGACATTCTCTGAGAAGTGTAGATATTAATCCTCTGCTGGCATTCAGAATCAGAAAGTGATGGTCAGTGCTCTAGCATTGTTGACCTGCCCCATCTTGCTTTTACTTTCTTAGAAATCAAAATTAGTACCTCCTCTTTTTCTAAGAAAGAACCATCCTATGCTTAAAAATCAACTTTTAGGGGCACCTGGGTGGCTCAGTCTGCTAAGTGTCTGATTCCTGATTTCAGCTTGGGTCATGATCTCACAGTTCGTGAGTTCCAGCCCCATGACGGGCTCTGTGCTGAGTTGGCTTTGAATTCTCTCTTCGGTCCACCCCCGTTCAACACACACACACTTTCTCTCTCTCAAAATAAATACTTAAAAAAATCAACTTTCACCTGGAAAGGTGAAATTAAAAATTGTGTATTTGTGAACAATTTTGCTTATCCAAACTGAATTTGGTTCCTACAGATAATTTCAGGGACCTATATTTTCACATTCCTATCCTAAATCTGTTGGGCTTTGGTGTTTTGTATAAATGTATGAAATCTTTTCAGTTTTGACAATCTGTTGTCCAATAGACACTGCTTCTCTGAGTCTTTAAAACAAGTTTCATTTTCTAGATAGAATGAAAACATGTTGACATTTTCCACAATTTACAATATTGGTGTATTAATAGATCATTTAAGGCAAGATCAGAATAGTGTATACTTGGTGAGGACAGACTCACATACATATAGACATATACATACATAAGTATATAAAATGTATGTCCTGAAAAAAGAGATCTGTAAACATTTAACAAATAGGACCATACTATACATACTGTTTCATAACTTGTTTTTTCATTCATTTTTCCATTCGTGCCATTAAAGATTTTCTAAGATGTCATTTTATGGGTGCATAATATTTGCTTGTGTAGAAATCTTAAAAATTCCTTTGTTTTTCAGATATTTAAGGTGTTCCCACATAAACTACATTTAAATTGATCATTATATAACTAATGATGGTGATTTTCTAGAATAAATTCCATAAATTGCTGGATCAAAGAATATGAACACCTTAACACTTTTTGCTAAATATGGATAAATGACCTCTACAATGTTCAGTTAAAACCCGAGAAACTTAGGATCCTGCTTTTCATACTTTTACTTATAATGCTTGGTATTACAATTTTTATTAAGTTGCAAACTGTATCATTTTTGTTTTAATTTGTATGTCTTTGATTAGGTTAAAAAGTCCATTGGATGTAAATACTGGTCATATCCTTGACTGTTTTGAAAATTCAGTTGTTTATCTTCTGGTTTGTAAGAACTCTACCCTCTATCCTAAGCGGTGAATCTTTCACACTGGTTTCATCAGCTGGTCACTAGTGTTTCCCTGGCCACAATGAATCGATTTTGTTGGATTTGCTGCTCTGTGAAAGCAGTGTTTCTTTTAGCCAGTTCCTCTGTTGTTTGTCTCTTTTTCAGTCAAATTTGCAAACCTCCTTCTTCATCATGGATTATTAATCCTCTGCATTTTTTTTGTTGCAAATATTCTTACACAATCCATGATCTATGCCATTTATAGCAACTTTTCCAATAACTGTGTGTGTGTGTGTGTGTGTGTGTGTGTGTGTATGTGTGTGTGTGTGTCTATATAAGTTCATTTTTCTATTATAGCTTTTGGATTCCTATTTATCTCCCATGTTCCTAGACTGTATGTATATTCTATATTTTTCTGCAAGATGAAAAACATTTTTTCCATTTAATTTTATAATTTAATTTTCTTTCAGTAGACATCAGTTTTTCTAGCATCTTTTATTAAATGACTCCTCTTTCTCTATAGTTTGGAAATACCAACTCAGTCACATGTTAAACTCTCAAATATATAAACATCTAGTCTCCCTCCTCTCTTCTGCGCTATCTGTGTTTATTCTGGTTCCAAGACCACATTGATTTCCCTAGTGACGTATCTTTGGTAAAGCAAATCTGCCTGTTTTCTTTTTCACACTGTACTTGATTCCTGCTGGTAACTGTTTTGCAATGTAAACTTGAGAGCATTTAATTCCATTCTAAAATAACAACCCTCCCTGCCCCCCCCCCCACCGAACTTCTTCAGAAATTTCATTTGCATTATATTTACATTGTAACTTTGAAAGATCTGAACCTTTAATATTGTTTTTTTCTCTAAGAAAAAAGTATGCTTTTCCATTTGTTCAAAACTTATTTTATGTCTTTCCATAAGATTTTAGTTTTCTTCACACAGCTTCTGTGGCTTTTAACATTTATTCCTAAGTAATTTAAGAATTTTTGCTGTGATTATGAATGGAATATGTGGTCCCACTTCTGCTTTTAGGCAGTTACTGCTAGAGAGAAATCGTTTGCTGTACATTTATATGCAGCCATCTTAACAAATTTTCTTATTAAATTGTTTTCCTTTTTTTCTACATTGTTTTTGACTTTCTAGATTTTCTATCAGCTGCAAAAACCGTTTCATGTTCAATTTTCTCATCTTTAAGGTAGTCTTTAATTTTTTAAGTTTATTTATTTGAGAGAGCACAAGCGGGGGAGGAACAGAGAGGAAGAAAGAGAGAATCCCAAGCAGGCTTTGCACTGTCAGCACAGAGCCTGCCTCAACTCACAAACCTTAAAGTAATGAGCCGAAAATCAATAGTCAAGAGGCTTAACCGACTGAGCCCCCCAGGCATCCCAAGGTAGTCTTTTCTTAGTGCCTTCATTAGCATTTACTTACTAATAAAAAGGATAGTTCTGACTTTACGGTGTGGATTTTAGTGCATTAGATCACTGCTGTTGAGTTTTGGTAAAACACTAGTGTATGTTATTAGTTCTATTTTGTTCTAGTTTTTATTAGGAATGGCTTAAGGTTTATCAAGTATCTTTTTAAGCATCTATGGTTAAGATTAAACTTTTTCTTTGTTAAAGAAAATAATAGCCAAACATCTGTATGAACCAAAGTAGGTGTTAAATATTAAAAGGAAACTATGAGAAATGCAAAGGGAATTAAAAATTATAGTGTAGGCTTCAGTGTCATCCATAATAGGTCACTCCAATAATAACCAATCACATGAAAGAACTGAATAACCATTGATAAATTTGGTTTAATAAGATTATATAGGTCTATAGGTCTTTCAAAAATATTTTAGAGGGGTGTATCCAGGGAACACCAATAAATAGGATTATGTGCTTGGAAATAAGAAGATTTAAACCCATTTTGTAAAAGTTAAGATATTAAAAGCCACATCCTTACATCAAAATCCCATAAAAAAATAAAATATGATGTCCTCCTTTAAAAGAGCACTTTTAGATAACCCTTGGATCAAAGACAAAATCAAAAGGTAAATTATGAACTCCTTAAAAAAGAATGAAAAATGGAATCAATGGATATAGTGAAGGCCATAGTCAACAATAAATACTTCATTATTAAAGAGGAAAAAGGAAAAAGAGAAAGAAATTACTAAGCTTGGAAACTGGGTGGTGGTGGTGGGGAAGTGGGGGTGGGGGGAGAATACAAAGGGAAATACAGTGGAAAAAAATACTAGAGATAAAAAGCAATAATTAATGAAAGAAAACTAGGAAATAGTGAAAGAATAAAGAAGTACAAAAGTTGGTTATTTAACAAGATCCATAAACTACTAAACTCTATGAATGTGATTAAGGGGAAAAAAGAGAGAGGCAAATTTAAGATTACAGATAGCAGAGGAAACCATCATAAATATGGAAGAGATGAAAAGAATTATGGGAATGTACACATCATAAAATTGCTCTTACACATATACAAACTAGAGCAGAGTGCGCTTGTGCAAATGTACCGCAATACTAGAGACGTGCCTGATAAAATTCTGTGGTCAATTCAAAAGCCATCCAATATCATTATTGAGTCTATTTTCACCAGAAATGCAAACTATTCTGGCACTACTGTGTGATCAGGACAAAGGGCACAGGTGCTAATTTTCTAGGCAGGCCAACCCAGCAGCTATACTCTGGTGCCACGTCTTCTCAATCACGGGGATTTTAGTGTAGAAATTACAAAGCAAAAATGGACAGCCAGGAACAGAACAGCAAAATGAGCTAGGAAGTAAAGGGACAAGAATCCGAGTTCCAAATTCATCCCAGGACCTATTAAGCACAACGGCCACTTAAACTTGTTTATCTGTAGAGGGTGGTGTTGATGACATGAACGTATTTTGCCTAGTCTTTGAAAAACTTAAACTCTGCTCATTACTCTTCAAAAGAAATATTTGTGCTAAAACGCTGTTGAGAGAAGACCATCAAAATGCAGTGTGAAACACCAGAGCATTGACGACATATAATTTGTCGTTACAAAGTTGTTTAGATGTTCCCAAACTGCTAGACATGCATCAGTAACAGATGAAAAGATCAGTAGTGTCAGCACATGCATCCTCTCTACTCATTTGCTGGTCTTCAAATTCAATGAGATCAGAGACCACACATTGAGTCCCCTCGCTCTGGTGTTAGGGTTGAAGGTGACTAGTAATGCATTTGGGACATTACTATTTATTTCTAAAAAAATTTTTTAATGTTTTTATTTTTGAGAGAGAGAGAGAGAGAACGAACCCATGAGCAAGGGAGGGGCAGAGAAAGAGGGACACAGAATCCGAAGCAGGCTCCAGGCTCTGGGCTGTCAGCACAGAGCCTGCTGCGGGGCTTGAACCCACGAACCAGGAGATCATGACCTGGGACGAAGTTGGCCACTTAACCGACTGAGCCATCCAGGAGCCCTGGGATATTACTATTTATTGAATGACTACTAAGTGCCAGGATTTTGAATTCAACAAGCTCTCTTTTGAGCACATCTTCACTGTGCCAGACACAGCTGTAGGCTTAGGGGTCACACTGGTGGACAAAAGGAAGATCTCTGCCCTCGTGGAGCTTAACAGGATACAGTCACTTTAAAACAGGATCTTTTTTAAAAACAAATTTTTAATGTTTGTTTATTTTGAAAGAGAGATACAGAGCACGAGCAGGGGAGGGGCAGAGACAAAGGGAGACAGAGAACTTGAAGCAGGCTCCAAGCTCTGAGCTGTTAGCATAGAGCCCAACGCGGGGCTTGAACCCACAAACCGTGTGAACGTGACCTGAGCAGAAGTCGGTTGCTTAACTGACTGAGCCACCCAGGAGCCCCTAAAATACGATCTTTAACAACCTTTGTGACATCATCTCTCTTTTATAGTTGTAGAAACTGAGGCACAGAGAAGTTAAGTCACTTGCTGAAGATCAGTTAGTCAGCAATTAGTTTGACTGCCTGTTTGACTCAAAGCCTTTCCGCTACCCTATTCTACTTCCTAAGAACTGCATATTAAAAACAGGAGCTACGGAGTCAAACTGACCTGGTTTTATACCTAGGCACAGTGATTTATTAACCATGTGGCCTTGAGCAAGTTACTTAACCTTCCTGAGCCTCAGGCCCCTCATCTGCAATCAATAATGCTTCTCTTGGAGGGCTACCAAAACCCAGAGAAGGAGGACCTGTCAGCCAGTTTATAAAGGTGGTCTAGTAATGTAAAGAAACCAATTCTATGCAAATGAAAGGTCTTGATGTTTCTATTCAAGTTTCTTTTAACCTTGCACTATTATTATTTCCATCTTTGAAGCACAATCACACACATGTTCTGAGTAAGAGCTTTGTTATGGTTTGATATATAGTCTAAATGATGACCTTCTATAAAATTCTGTTATGCATTCCTGGAATGTTTCATTGATGGACCCACCCAGTCTCAAGCTAGGCCCTACCACCCATTTTTGGTAGCTATCTAAAATACAGTGGAGTATCTAAGTTGCAATCTTGTAAATCTTAAAAAAAAATTTTGCTAGTAACAGTATAGCTCAACTTAAAAAAAAAAAAAAGAAAGTTCCCAAAGCAAAGCCTAATGTGACTACAGAGTCTTCTCTGCAATTTCATCTTTTTCTCCTCTAAGAGTGAAAGGAAGTTTGGCTGAGGATATGGGGTATTATTAATGGGGTGTAGGGTAAGTTGCTGTTTTCAAGAGCAAGGCAACAAAGTAGAAGGTGAAGGCCTCTGATGGCAGATGAGTTTGATCCTTGCCCTGGGCTCCGCAGGGGGAGCCACACGGGTCCTCAAAGGTCTCATCAAACTGCCTTAGGCTTGTGCCACACCCCCTGTGACACACTTTCTCCTTGGATGATCTAAGAATCAAATTTCCTTGTTTTCAATCATTTAAGAGTCCGAATTCCCATTCAGTAAGCTTGACTGCAGTCTAAGATTCGGAGATCTCAGTAAAACAAGGTTTTCTCCATCAACCAGGACTGATCCAACCACAGTTGTATGCATTCATTCTACAGTAGGGGCTTATTAATCCACAAGACCCTCTGGGCGATGGAAGGCATGTGGGGAGATCTTTCTGAGTGAAGGGCTACGCCTCTTTTGAAGACTGTTCCCCACTTCTTCATCCCACCGCCACCTGCTCATATGATGTTCTCTCAAACAACCAAATTAAATATGCCACCAGGGAAAATACTTTATAGCCTTGAGTTCTTTATTCAAACTAGTCATAATTTGTTCTTTCTTGTGTTTGTATTTTGTTTTAATGAGTCCTGTAAGGCAAAGTACAAAGCGAGGTGGCGGTGGTGGTGGGGAAGAAAATGGATCAATCCGGGGACCACTCCATACTTCAAATGACGAACTCTCAAATGCAGGTCGTCTTATATCCAGTTCTTCATTTGTGCAAAGGGTGCCACCATGGGATGAAGGGATAATCTGACAGGACTGTAACTTCTTTTTTACTGAGAGGATAAAGAATCAGGCTGTGTGTAGCTCAACCAAAGGACAAAAGTCTCAGGTGCTTCCAAGATGGCAAAAGAACAGCAGGCTCTTTTCTTATATAGTATATGGAGCATCTTTTGAAGTTTAAAACAATATGAAAAAGCAAATCAAGTTTACGTAGGTCAGAGGATGTATCTCAAAGAACAGAGCAGACCTACCGATAACAACATCGTATACCATTTTGATACTTCCGGCCAAAAGAGGTTACATTTTTCTTTTTGCATGTTGTTTTCCTTTTTTTGTACTTCTTTATTTCTTTTAAAAATTATATGTGGGGGCGCCTGGGTGGCGCAGTCGGTTAAGCGTCCGACTTCAGCCAGGTCACGATCTCGTGGTCCGTGAGTTCGAGCCCCGAGTCGGGCTCTGGGCTGATGGCTCAGAGCCTGGAGCCTGTTTCTGATTCTGTGTCTCCCTCTCTCTCTGCCCCTCCCCCGTTCATGCTCTGTCTCTCTCTGTCCCAAAAATAAATAAACGTTGAAAAAAAAAAAAATTAAAAAAATAAATAAATAAAAATTATATGTGGATGAATCTCAAAGACAAATGGTTAACATAACACAGAATTAGACATGAACCCAAATAGTCCTAAGCCTTTTGATCAGAATACCATCCAGGTGGCAGTCTACACCTATAGACTCATAATTCTTAGTTTTGAATAACTGCCCTGCTACATGCTCTGCCAGGCAGAAAACTCATTTGTTTGCATCCCATAGACTCTAGACTCAACTAGACATGAGGGAGGGAATATTCCACATAACAATGTTCTTTCTTTGTAGTTTATGCCTTAGAGTAGACAGGATCAAAGACTCTTCTAAATATTCCCCAAACTTCAATGAGAACTTCCTTAGTGTTGACCTATTTCTCAAAGGAATACTCTCCAAAGAATCAATGGAGACTGGGGATGGGGAGGAGAATTAAGGGTGAGTTTATTTTCTAGTAAACTTTGTCCAGTTTCATCAGAAAGCAGAGGTCAGGGCTGATAATCTAGCCCACTTGTTTAGTAAGTGACTATATTCCATTTGAGCCGCAGAGGAGTGGAATCAGGACTGGGGGCCACTAAAGTACCGTTTATTAAGGAGCAGTTTCTTTCTTTGAAAACAGTCATCAGGACACAGGACGTAGACAGAGAAAAGGGCTCCCTGCTAAGGATCAACTCCTATGAATTGGCATAAAATCAGTCATTGGAATAATAACTTGAAACTTTCTGTTTAAAGTTCGTTATAAACACATTCCTCATGTGGGAAATGTCAAAACTGCAATGAGCTATCACCTCACACACCTGTCAGAATGGTTAAAATAAAAAACACAAGAAACAACCAGTGTTGGTGAGGATGTGGAGAAAAAGGAACACTCATGCTCTGCTGGTGAGAATGTAAATTGGTACAACCACTGTGGAAAACAGTATGAAGGTTCTTCAAAAACTTGAAAGTAATAATAACATGATTCAGTAATTCCACTACTGGGTATTTACCCAAAGAAAGTGAAAATGCTAGTTTTTAAAAGATATGCACACTCCTATGTTTACTGTATTATCACTTACAAGAGCCAAGATATGGAAGTAACCTAAATGTTCATCAATAGACGAATGGATAAAGATATAGTGTGTGTGTGTGCGCGCGCGTGCGCTCGCATGCGTGAGAGAGAGATTACTCAGCCATAAAAAAAAAAAAAAAAGAGATCTTGCCATTCATGACAAGGATGGACCTGGAGTGTATTATGCTAAGTGAAATAAGTCAAAGAAAGACATAATTTCACTTACATATGGAATCTAAAAAACAAAACAAAAAAGCAACAGACCTAAAAATATAGAACTCATGATTATCAGGGGGAGAGGGATCAAGGATGGGCAAAATGGGGGAAGGGGATTGGCTAATACAGGCTTTCAGGTGTGAAATGAACTAAGTCATGGGAATATAAGGTACGGCATAGGGAATATACTGGTACTGGATACTGAATATACTGGAATATCAATGGTACTGTCATAGCGCTATACGGTGACAGCTGGTAGCTACACTTGTGGTGAGCACAGCATAATGTATGGAACTGTCAAATCACTATTGTACACCTGAAACTAACATAACATTATGTGGCAACTATACTTCAATAAAAATAAAAATAAATAAAATTTAGTTATAGGAGCGCCTGGGTGGCTCAGTAGGCTGGGCATCCGATTTTGGCTCAGATCATGATCTTGTGGTTTGTAGGATTGAGCCCTGCATCAGTCTCAGCACTGACAGCACGGAGCCTGCTTGGGATTCTCTTCCTCTCTTTCTCTCTCTCTCTGCCCCTCTCCTGCTCATTCTCTCTCTCTCAAAATAAATAAACTTAAAAACATTTAGTTACAGACATATGGAAAGTCAACATCTGGATATGTAACTACCAATCCTGAAATTTAAACTGGGAGAATAACAATGTATGAGGGAAGCAAATAAGTATATGTAGTGGGATGAGTAGTGTCTTCCTGAAAGCTCACTTCTACTGGAACTTCAAATGTGACCTGATTTCGAAATAGGGTCTTGGCATCTTGGTAGATGTCATTAAGGACTGAGATGAGGCTGTTAGGTGCTAGGCTAGACTGGAGACAGCAGCCGGCCTGCCTTCTAACTCAGCCTACTTCCTCAGTTAATCCCACTACCTTCATACACCAGGATGAGGGCGGGAATGTTTTTGAAGGGTACATGAGTAAAGTCTTATTAGTGCTAGAATACAAAGTGTCCTATTTGTAGAAATCTGCATCAGTGGGACAATGGGGATGGGGCTGCTGACCATGAGCGAGGGAAATGGCAGACACATACTAGAGGCTTCCTGATTGATGGCAGGGGGCGCTGAAATCTGGTGGTCTGCACCCTAAGGTTAAGGAGAAAGCTATGGCCAAAGTCTTAGAGCCATGTGGTACAGTAACCTATTACCACTTCCCAACACCAGTATTCATTCAGCTGAGGCTATACTTCATAGTGGGTTTGGGTTTTTTACATTCCAGTGTTTATAAGCAGTATGTAAAGACCTAAAGTTTTAATGTATAATAAAAACCAGTGGTTCTCACCTTTTTTCCCAGACCTAGCTAGAAGCTCACCAGCACAGAGATGCTCAACAAGGGGTAGGGAGAGCTGTTTGAAAAATTAACCCAAGTTATTAGGTAGAATATTCCTGGTCTCTCATTCCACATATCTAAAATAACACCAAAGCATATACCTGTCCTACATTAATATGATAGCACTTAATATGACACACATGGTATGCAACGCCTAATCATTGCAATAGGCAGAAAGAGAAAAGGCACAGAGATTGAAAAGGAAAAAGTAAAACTATCTTTATTCAAAGCAATATAAAAGACTGTACAGTATCTTTAGGAATCTACAAAAAAGGTTGCTGGAATAAGTGGAGTTAGCAAAGTTCCAGGATACAAGTTCAACATAAAAAGTTACTTGTACATACTAGCAATTAACAACTGGAAATTCAAATTCTAAAGAATACCATTTAAATATACCAAAAATATGAAACACCTGGAAATAAGCTTAACAAAATATGTGCAAGACTTCAAACTGTAAAACATTGCTAATAGAAATGAAAAAGGCCTAAGCAATTGGAGAGATACTAGAAGATGGACTATTAAGATATTTCTCCTCCACACTGACCTATAGATTCAAAGCAATCTCCATTAAAACTCCTAGTATGCTTTGTGTAAATTAACTGATTCTAAATGTTATAAAGATCTGCAAAAGACTAGAATAACAAAACAATTTTGAAAAACAAGAACAAAGCTGGAAGCCTTCCACTAACCTATGTCCGGACTCACTAAAACGGTTCAGTGAGGGACTGAAAGAAGGCTAGATGTATACATCAGTGCAAAAGCAGAGTCCAGGAACAGAGCCACATACAGACAACTTCATTTTCAACAAAGTTGCCTGGGTGACTCAATGGAGAAAAGATGGTCTTCTCAACAAATGGTGCTGGAACAAGTGGATGTCTACATGCAAAGGCAAACAAATCGGATGCTTACCTCATACCATATGCAAAAATCAACTCAAAATGCATGACCGGCCTAAGTGGAAAG
Source organism: Prionailurus viverrinus (assembly GCF_022837055.1). Classification (NCBI taxonomy): domain Eukaryota; kingdom Metazoa; phylum Chordata; class Mammalia; order Carnivora; family Felidae; genus Prionailurus; species Prionailurus viverrinus. Next base: position 116,341,026 of record NC_062563.1, read on the forward strand.
GCTAAAACTATAACATTTCTGTAAGAAAACACAGAAAATCTTTGTGACTTGAGGTAAGCAACAATTTCTTAGGACAAGAATAACAACCTAAAATTAAGAAATGGAGAAACCCTCCTTCATCAAATTAAACACTTGGGCTCTTCAGAAGACAACCTTAAGGAAATGAAAAGGCAAGCCACAGACTGGAAGAAAATATCTGCGAACTGTATATATGAGAAAGGACTTCTATGCAAAATATATAAAGAAGTCTTACAATATAGTAAGACAATGTGATTTTTAGGAATGGGTAAAAAGATTGGATTTGACACATCTCCAAAGAAGATATAGGAAAGGCATATACGTCCAAGAAACACGACTTAAACATCTTTAGTTATTAGGGAAATACAAACTAAAACCACAATAAGATAAGCACTGCAAGGTAAGATACACTGTACATTTATTAGAATGGTCAGAATTTAAAAGGCTTTCATGGGGTTTTGGTGAGGGCACCAAACAACTGGAATTTTCCAACACTGCTGATGGGGGTGTGAGAGCACAACCGCTTTGAAGGGAGTTTGGCAGCGGCCCAGCAACCATACTCGTAGGTATCTGCCAAGGAAACAGAAGCCCACACAAATGCTTATACACAAATGCTCATCTCAATTTTTTATAGTATATTCTAAAACTGGAAGCCAACCCAAATGTCTGTCAACCTATGAGTGGGTAAGCAAACTGTGGTATATTCCATACAGCAGAATACTACTCAGCCATAAAAAGGAATAAACTGATAAATGCTGAAAGAGGCAGACACAGGAGACTACATACTACTTAATTCCACTTCTATAAAAATCTAGAAAAGCCAAAACCATAGTGACAGTAAATAAGCAGTTGCTAGCAACTGTAATTCAGGGGAGATGTCTGAGTGCAAAGGTGGTGGCGGGGGGGGGGGGGGGCGGGCATATGAAAGAAATTTTGGGAGTGATAGAATGTTCTAAATTTGTACTATAATGTAGTTATGTGACTGTGCATTTATCTAATACATCTAATTTGTACACTTAAAACATACTTGCGTTTTACAGCAAGTAAATTGTACCTCTAAAAGTGGTTATTTTTTTAAAGCTTTTCAAATATGTGCCCTAAAAAATACTTAAAGTGATAATATATCCCAAATTTGTAATATCTGCTAAAGTCTAAACGGAGCTTTAATATAGGCTGGTTGGATTCTAACCAAAAGGTTAGAAAACAAAGTATTTAAAGCTTGAAACAAATCCAAAATTTATTTTCATGTACTAATTTTTAATGACTTTTTTGGTATTAGCATTTTGTGGAATGCAGAACATTTTCCTATTCATTCAAATGAGCATTAACATATCCATATGCTCTGCATTATTGTTTTGCAACATTTCCTGGCTAATGCAAGATATAATTTCCTAATTAAAAGATTACTCTAAATACAACCCGATGTTTTAAAATTTCTACTATCGTAATTTCTTTCAGGTCAACAAATAATACCTAACATGTTTTCTTGCTGCTATCTAGAAAGGAAAAAGATCAAATCAATGTGCTCCTGAAAAAGTCAGATAATTCAATTAGGATTGACAAAGAAAATAATAAAGATAACAAGATAAACAGAAGACAATGTGTCTTGAGATCAATATTTTTTAGGAGCAGATATTTCTAATTCATTAGATTACCACAGTGGCAGGTTTATCAAATGAAGCAAACACACACACACACACACACACACACACACACACACACACACCCTCCATCCTTGGGCCCTTCAACATTAGAGTAACAGTACACCATCTAATCTCTTCAGATTTGGGAGTATGTACTTCTGCTTTTAATGCTATGACACAGAAACTTACAAAACATTTGGGAACTAGTTCTACATAACCCCCTCTAACCTTCCCCCTCCCCTGGCAGATCCTCCCTCCCCCACCACTCAAAAGGACAATCCTTTCACACCCCACAGCAACTCAACGGCGGCATTCTCTCTCAGCTGTGCATACAGCATGACACTTGTGTCAAAATGACCTTGCATAGCTTTGCTGACTCTTGCCCGGTGGCTGTAGATGAGGCCAGGCCTGGGCAGACTGTGGACGGCACACCTGCTCTGTAACCCAGTGCCCCCTCCACCTCTGGTACACAGGGAAAGGTCTCCCTTCAGTCCTTTATACAGGTGATCAATGACTGCTTAATATTTTGTTATGAGTGGATTTCAAGAAGTCTTAACCATTCAATCAGTCTTGAGACTTTACCATAAAATAATCTGATTTTGTCCTCCTGACATAGAAGTTCTCATTCTTTTCCTGGTAAAAATTCTCCACCCTACCTCCACAAAGCAAATCAACGCAAGTGAACTGGAAGGCCCAGTTCTGAAGGTTTATCTCCTTTCACTTCACCCATTTATGGTACCACTCTCACTGCTAAAGCTTTCTGAGTTTGCTGACTCTCCTTTGCCCAGAAATTCATTTGAGCTTATTAGATGGGTACATGTTTTGGTGGGCGTTATTTTATTTGATTTTTTTGGCTGGGAACGGAGACGAGTGGGAGTCCTTGGTAGATTCCGGATTGTTACACAGAAGTGGGCCTTCAGTGCTGTTTGGCAATCCTATGTATCTTTGTAGTCCATTCTGTGTCCCATCTGCCCAGATGTGAGTGCTTCATGCCTTTGCTTTTCTCTTAAAGCTTCACTACTTCCTCGCCATCTCTCATTCTCATCCTGTTTCTTCCAGGAAATAAATAAGAAAGTTCCACAGGCTCTTACCACTCCATCTCCCCACCTAAGTGGGCACGTAAATCCACGTACTTACTTTGCCTTCTCTGCTTTGTACGGATGATCTGTACACACTTGGGTTGACAGCCAATGCCTTCCCCTATGTGCTCGATCTTCTCCCCTCTTGTCTACTTGATGATTCTGCTCCAGCAATCTCCCCTCTCTCCTACGTCAATTCCACCTTTAATCGGTCAGTCCCCCCCGCCCTTCTTGCTCATCATTAGCTCATTAACATGCTCATAAGTTCTCCCATCATTCACTTGATGCCCATCTCCTTCCAGCTACCACTCATTTCTCTGCTTGTCTACACAGCTAAACTTGTTTATACTGTCTTCAATCCTCCTCTCTCATTTCTCTCTTGAATCCTGCTGTCATCACTCTACCAAAACCATTCCCATCAAGGTCACTGGTGACCTTCATAGAACGAGATCCAATAAGTCCCTCCCTCCTTGAAAGACCTTTTTACTTGGCTTCCCACCCACATTACTCTTGGTGCTTTTCCGGCCTCACGGGTCACTCTTAAGTCTGATCTCTAAATACTGCAGGCTGATCTCTAAATACTGGAGCTCCTCCAGACTTGGGTTTTACTCTTCTTTCTCTGCATTCCTTCCCTAGGTGACCTCATCCAGTCTTGGAGCTTTAAATTCCAAATGTGTGCTAATGCCTCCCAAATCTGTATCGTCAGCCTGTCTCCCACCCTTGCAGACTCACATATTTGACTCTTAACTTCACATCTCCTTTTATATGTCTAATTAGTACCTCAAGTCTAACATCATCTAAACTAACTTCTTCCTGGTCTTTTCCCCCAAAGCTGTGCTTCCCACATTTTTTTGCCTCAAAGGCCAAACTGTCCTTCCTCCAGTTCAGGCCAATAACCTCGCAGCCAACGATGTTTCATCTGTTCGTAAGCTCCACACCCAATCGGTCAGAATGTCCTGCCTGTTCTACCTTAAAAGATACCCAGGATCCAGCCAGTTCTTATCACCTGATTTTTACCTTAAGCCCCCCTCTCTCACCTGGATTATTGCAAATACCCTTCTAATTGGTTTCCCTGTTTGCCCACCTTCCCCCCTACAGACTTTTTCACCCTAACAGGAGAAAATGGAATAATCCTTTTAATGTTAGTCACTGCACTGTGACACTCTCATTTGTCCCCTCACCCCAACAGGCAGACCACCCACCGAGACAGAAGACCAGAGTCCTTCCCACACTTGACGCTCCATAAAGCTGTGTGTAATCTGGCAGCCTATTACCTTTGTGTCCTCATCATGCCCCTGGCTCACTCTGCTTGAGCCACACAGAGTTTTGGGTCCTTCTTTGAGTACACCAGGCACACTCCCATCTCGGGACCTGTGCTGTTTCTGTACCTGAGATGTTCTTCTGTCAAATTTACCTTTTCGGGGAGGCTCAAGTACCCTATTTAAAATGGCAGGCTTCCCTCATTCCGGATTTACTTTGCTCTACAGGCTTTATCATCCTCTGACGTGCCACGTATTTTACTTGTTTACTGTCTTTTTCTCCTGCTAAAAGTGCCACAGGGTAGTAATTTTTGTCTATTCCCTGACCTTCCCTGGTGATTCCTCAATGTGCTCGGTAAATACTGCTCGCTGAATAAGCTGAAGAAGAGAAACTGAGCTGAGCTTCCCTCTCTGGTGTATTTATGCATGGAGGAGCGCCTGAGAATAGAGCCCTGACTCACAGCCTGCTGGAGAGAGAGGCGCCGTGAGACCACCACCAGAGAGTCCTTGTGATCAATGGTCCTCCAAACCACAGGAGAGAAGGAAGATGAGAATGTATGCTTCTGTTCATCTGTGAACATCAGACACTCTGCTCCTGCCATCCTCTATGCCTATTTGTGTGATCACTGCTCTCTTACTGTCACAAGCACTGGTGTTCGTGAGTTCTCTATGAGTTAGTGGGCAACCTGGGATGATTTCAGTGATCTATTGGGAAGTCAAGGTCAGGTGTGTGGTAACACTAGGTCAAAGGAGCCAACTGCAGGATTTCTACAGGGAGCCACAAGGATAGGCGCTAGCGATCTAACCTATCCAGTGTGGACAGGTGCCTGTTTGAAGAGCTAAGTGAGTTTGATATTCGCCCTCTCCCACTACCTTCAAACTCCCAGATGGATATTTTCTAGTTGATGGCATATTTGATAATGTTAAATATATGCTTTTTTTTAAGCTGAAATTGTTTCCTGAAATTCAGAATGCAGTGCTGAGTGCTTTCTGCATCATTTCTCTCTGATAACAGAAAATGTTTCGTTAAGCATGCTGGAATGCAGCCTCTTCCTTAATTCAGCTATTACTGTGGAAGTATTTGTTTCCTAATCAATTCTCAAAAATACGTCTTGAAATAGAAGCACCAACCTCCCCAAAGAAAGCCTTGTAATTCTCTACTGTGCTGGTTTTTAATTTCTGTCCATGAGCCACATGGGTACCTACCAGCTTGAAAAACTCAGAGCTGGCAATTCTATCAGCCCAGACGTTCCTCTGAAACTAGTACTTGGTGCCATACTTGCATGGCACCCCCGTTTCTACTTTGATCGCTTATGGGGGGGGGGGGTTCTTTGTCAATGACCACAGTATTTCATCACTTACAGTTTAGCATCCTGTGGGTTCATGTGGTCTGTCTGCTACACGGTTCATCAACCACCTCCCTCTGCTCACTCAGACAAGCACCTTTCGCCGCTGCTGAGCTGCTTAGAGCCTTTCAAACCATGCCGACCTGTGAAGAATCTTACTGGACGCAGTCTAAGACCCCTCAGTTTCCAGTCCTGACTCAAAGCACCCCAGCCCGACTGGCTGGGTTCTCTGTGCCACTGTGTTCAAATGGAGAATAGCTCACTGGGGCAGAGGGGAGTTGGAAGGGAAGGATGAGCCACTCTCAGGAAGCAGAGGCCTGAAGGGACAGGCTGCGAATGGGACCTCAGAAAGTTCAGGATACAGAATGCCTTTCTTTTCCTCTCATGGCACTCCCTCTCACCTCGAGAATGTGGATGCGCGCGCGCGCGCGCGCACACACACACACACACACACACACACACACTCCCCTTTCCCTAGGATTTCCAAAAACTGGAGTGAAATTATGATTGGAACAAATTTAGTTTGCTTCATAATGGACTTTCTTGATATCACAAAAGAGTATTTTCAGGATCTTTTTTTGGTAACAGATTAGATATGTTTTGGCTTCATCTGATTAGTTCACGTAGCTGTAGTCCTATTCACATGCAGACAAAACTGCAGGCTTGCTTCTGGTCACGCAATAGGAAAGGAGGAAGGACTGAAAAACCAAAAATAAGCTGAACACAGGAGTCAGGAGAAAAAGGCTAGAAGTATAAGACTGAGTGGTTAGGTTAGACTTCAATGAAGTATGGGGGAATGTTGAAGAGAAATAGTTAAGAAAGAAGTAAACTGACCCCAAACAAAATTAAATTCAACATTTAATATCTATTAAATGTTCTGTAATGCCCGAAGTTCCGAAACCTCCCACAAAAGTCCACCAGAGTCGTAAGTCAAAGCCAAGCGGCAAGGGTCGTTTATTGCAGGTTCGAACCTGGTCCCCCGCGCACTCGTCGCCGGTGACGCAAGAGGCCACGATCAGGGTTGGTACAGCGCTTTTATAGACAGAGACAAGTAGCACAGGGGAGGTTTTAAATTATGAGGTGCCTGATTGGTTGATTTTAAAGTAAGGACATTTGTTGTTCTCTGATTGGGCGTCCTTTGTCCTTTGGCGGGAAGGCTTTGTCCCTTACTTGTGGTGGGAGGAAAAAGGGGGAAGGGGAAAGGGGGTGGGGTAGGTGAGGAATCTGCTAAGCAAGCAGGTTTACAGAAGCGAGAAATGCCGGTTAGTTTATGTACAATCACTCATTCCATCACATATCAGACTACATTTAGGAAGGTTTACAACCCATTCTACTACACAGCGGGTTACATTCAGGAAAGGCCTCACCATGCTCGTAGCAAACAGCAAGCAAAACAGACTTCTCAGCAATTGTATTTCTTATCAAAGATCCATAATAAGCAGAAAAGAGAACTTTAGCTTTAAACTAAGGCAGGGCTGTCATTTGGATTTAAAGCTGTTCTTTTCAGTTCATCACTAAAAAACAGAGGAAAAGCAGAAGAAAGGTAAAAGGTAAGGAAGCAAGAAGGAGTCCCAAGTAGTTAAAAAAAAAAAAAAAAGTTGCATTCATGTTCATGGAGGCCCTTAAGGATATTTATAGATGGTCTGCTTGTTTCTAGTTAACAGTGAAGTTCTGGTAAAACAGAAAAGGCACATTTGATATGTTGAACCAGCTAACTGGAATGAAAACTGATTTCCAAACCTGAGGAATACAACAGTGTCCTAACTCTAAGCTCAGTATTTTGATATGAAATAGAATCAGTGTACTATTTTCAGTGGTGGCCCATTCCAGCACTTGTGATCCACTAGAATTTAGCAGGGACAGCAGACCTGGTGGACAGAACAATTCAAATAGCAAGGCCTTAAATACTTGAGAGATCTGTGAATATCAAGATGATTTTAATATTCCTAATCTTCTGGTGTTAAAAACAATTTCTACCAGACCTTGATACACAAGTGGATAAATCACATTAAATTAAATCAGTCTGTACTTGGGGAGCTATCTTAATCAGAAAGAGATTTAATGAAAAGCCTTAGCTTAGATGAATACTCTAATTATTACAAGCTAGTATTTGCCCACAAAGAAGAATTTGTTTCAGGATTAGTCAGAGACCAGGAGAAGCCAGAGACACCAATTCAATAATGGAATGCCTAATTAAATGATAATGGAATCCTAATTATAATGTATTGCTCTCCCTTGCACATGATTTATTTACCACCACTCGGTTCATTAAAGAAAACTAAATAAAATGTAATTACTAAAAATAAAGGGGGGAAGAAAAAAGAATTGGTAAATTAAAACTTTTTTTAATATGGAGAGATTGAGATGTAACAAAGTCTAATGGTGAAAAAAATCCTGCCACACAAGATATGGCTATGTTGAATTAGTGCATGTAGACACTGTATATTTGTATTATGTCCTTCATAAGTCAGTTGTTGCCCTTCTATGCTTAGAGCTCTTTTAGGGAAACACACATCTGTCAAATCAAAAGTACTGACGAAAGGTCCAGTAAGTGCTAAGTCCCAGTTACGATGGTGATCATAGATCCTATGTTAGCTACAGCTACAGTAGGTTCAAAGACAGAGAAGAAATCCGTGCTTTTTTATGTTTATAATCTAATTAAAATATAAAATATAAACATGTGAAAGGTTAAGTAATAACACAGGAAATAAAAGTTAATGCAAAATTTTAACAGAAGTGAAGTGAGTGTAACAGAAAAAGAGTATCATGGGTTCAGAGAAGGACAAGATCACTGACTGAAATGTGTAAACCATGTATTCTAGTTTAATATGTGCATAAACTAGTTGCTTGAAATTGAGAAGAAACAGGGTCTTTAATATGGGAAATACATTCTAAAAGAATTGAGTTAGGGAAAAACACACACCAGATATCTCTTTTAAAAAGACAAACTAATGCAACAGAATAGAGTTCAAAGCCATTCTGATGGATGAACGGGAACTTCTACAACACAGGTGACCCCACAAAGCAATGGCGGAATGACTGATGGCTTAATACGTGGTGTTGGAGAAAAATAAAACTGGGACCTCACCAACAACAAAGGAGGATTCCAGATGGATAAAAAATAAATGTAAAAGGTAGTTCTATAATTAACAGAGAACAGAGGCTATTTTTCTAATAAGAAGCAAGGAAGGTTTTCTTAAATTTCAAGAGCATAAATTTTAAGGTAAAAAATAATGATTTTGATTACATTAAGAATTTCTGTTTAATGCATATGTCATTGAAGAACATATTTGAAATGTCTAAAACTGAACATGGGATTAAATATCTAGCACATAAGAATTAGTACAAATCAGTAAGTCACTATGGTAATCTCAATACAAAAACAAATTATAAACATAAAAGAGAAAACCCAGAGACCTACCAGGCACATGAAAATCCTTTCCGATCTGATAAAAGCAAATCAAAACAACAGGGTACCCACTTTATATATATTCAACTGGCAAAAAGTAGAAAGCTGGATAATACCAAATGTCGGTAGGAGTGAGAGGAGATAGGCACCCTCGTGGCTTGCCAGTGGAAGTTCAGGGGAGAGTAACCAATTAGGTTAGTCAATTTGGAACTAGTCAAATTAAGGTCACCCAGGCCTACGACTCAGCAATTCCACTCCTGGGCATCTATCCCTAAAGAAATTCCCACGGGCATCTAAGAGAGCCTTTAGAAGATACTCCCTGCAATGTTCCTGTGATGGTGAGAATCGGGGGCTACCTGGGAATCCATCTTTGGGATTCTCATAAATGAGTTGTGCAAAGGACATACCATGGAGAAGAAGGCCAAGTCAGAAGCCAAGGATTAGATAAGCACATAACAACATGAATGTATTTTAATTAATTTTTTTTTTCAACGTTTATTTATTTTTGGGACAGAGAAAGACAGAACATGAACGGGGGAGGGGCAGAGAGAGAGGGAGACACAGAATCGGAAACAGGCTCCAGGCTCTGAGCCATCAGCCCAGAGCCTGACGCGGGGCTCGAACTCACGGAGTGCGAGATCGTGACCTGGCTGAAGTCGGACGCTTAACCGACTGCGCCACCCAGGCGCCCCAACATGAATGTATTTTAAAAGCAAAATGCTAAATTAAAGAGCAAGAAAACAGAATGAGATATAGAACAGTCCTATTTATATAAGCTTAAAAAATATAGGAATGTAAAACAAGTTTTACAGGAACACTGTAGAGCAAAAGATACAAATTAAATATATCAGAATGGTCGCCCATGGAATGAGGAAGAAATGGGACTAGGGTACAGGGATAAAGTGGAATAAATAACAATAAAACAAAAGAGAAGCTTTTCCCAAAAGCAATGATAATATCCTCATAAACTGAGAAGTATGACTAACTCAGTCATCTCAACCCAAGGTCTTTATCAAGTAATAAAAGTATTCTTAAATAGTTAACAGACACTAAAAAATACAAATCAACCAGGCCCTTTAAAATAACACAGCCCACAAGTCTTTCAACTAGCTACCCTACCCATTCAAATAATAGCATATTTAGAAAAGCGCTAACAGGGGCGCCTGGGTAGCTCAGTCAGTTAAGCGTCTGACTTCAGCTCAGGTCATGATCTCCCGGCTTGTGGGTTTGAGCCCTGCGTTGGGCACTGTGCTGACAGCTCAGAGCCTAGAGCCTGCTTTGGATTCTGTCTGTCTGTCTGTCTCCCTCCCTTCCTCCCTCCCTCCTTCTCCCCATCCCCCTGCTTGCACTCTCTCTCTCTCATGCTCTCAAAAATAAACATTTAAAAAAATTAAAAGAAAAAAAAGAAAGGAAGAGCTAACAAATTTTTGAAGCAGAATTTAAAGGTCAATCCTGACTGCCATAGAATGCTCTAATTTTAAAACACATCATGGGATAGGGGAGGAGAGGATGGTTTATCTTGGCCGGTAAAACCTGTTGTAAACTGGAATACGACAGATTCTGAGAACAAGATTATTTAGATCTCTTTGGTTTTTATATGCATCGTTTTAGTTTTTGGTTGTGGGTCAAATGAAACCTGTCAAAAGCTTTTTAAGATTTAGGAACTAGCTTTGCTGGGTTTGCTCAGCTTCCCTTAATTCTCCCGTATAAATCTAAAACAGATCTCTCCTTGAGCTATGTGAATCTGCAAAGGATTTATATGAGGATCCATTTTCTTGCTTTTCTTGGTTTTAATCTGAGATAATTTCAAGTTTATAAAAAATACTGTGAAGTACCGGGAAGAGTATTTCAAGTAAACTTGACCTTATACACCCTATACATGTTAACATCTTTTACAACCATAGTACAATTAAGCAAAACAAGATTCACACTGATACTTTATTATTAGCTAACCTAGAGATCCAGTTTTATGCAAATTTTTCCAATTGTCCCACTGTTGTTCTTTTTCTGAGGATCCAATCCAAGAACTGATGCTGGTAGTTATTTTGTGGAGTATCTCTGTCTAGTTTGCCTGATGTTTCCTTATGACTAAATCCAAGGTATGCATTTTGGCATGAATGCTTCAGAAATGATGATGTGCCCTTTTCAGCAAATCCTATCAGGATCCATTATCTTTTCAATATAAATTGATGCCACTCGTGATGGGCCACCTTCACCTCTTAACGTATACATCAGTGTGGTCTGTGGTGATAGTTACAACATTCAAAGTCAGGTTTTATCCCCACCCCCCAGTCCTCTAACCTCTGGGGTTTTGTGACGACATCCACGTGGCCTTCCTTCTCTAAATCCCACAGTTCTTTACATGGCCTTCTCCTACGCACCTACCATTTTTCTAGTTTATACTAAGCATTTATTCAAAACCATTTGTCTTAGATGAGATGATCTACTCCTTAAAGGCAGGATGCATGTCCTTCTCATCTTTGTTGTCTCCACCTTGCTTTGAACATACTCTTTGTACCAACAGCTGGGAGAAAAATGGTTCTCCTGTATCATGAAGACTAAGACAAAAAAAAGAAACCCACTGAGTAAGTGCCAAACAGTATGCTGGGTACTTTCTCTTGTTATTTTATTCAACACTCATAATGACCCCATGAAGTGGGTCTTGAGACTCAGGTTGAGTAATCTGCCCAAGGTTACAAAGCCAGTAAGGGACAAGGTGATGGTTCTAACATAGGGTCGATAGGATTCCAAGGCCCTGGGGTTGGGGTAAAGAATATAATATTGGGAGACAGTTGAGAATTTCTCCTTGTCAGTTTGGTAAACAGAAGATCAGACAGATTAAGTAAATTTTCAAAAAGGCTTAGAGTTGGCTGAATAAAAAGACTACATTTAGAAGCTAAGTTTCCTGCCTCCCGGCTGTAGTTAGCACTTTCCACTGCGTAAAAGGACTGGAGTGAAGGCCCCCATATTGTACTCTGGTATTCTCAATAAGCACAGTTCTTAAAATCTGGAAGAATACAATTGGTTTCTACATTATCTTTTAAAAAGTCTCTTAAAATGTTAAGTTTGGCAACAAAAGCCCTTTAGACACACTTAAATATCTTAATTTTATTACACTGCAAATATAACTGAAATTCTTTCCATTTCTGAAACGTATTACAAACAAAACATCAATTAATCAACATTTACCCACAGCAGAAAAAACACACTGTTCTAATTGAGAATATGTCCAATGGAAAAGGAGGGGGCTATGGTATGTTTTCTTGCATGTGGTACTGAAATGGAAAAGTTTTCCATTACTCTTCTAGGTATGATTACGAATGCCTAATTTTACTTGAAAGAATAATGGGCTCACATGTAAATTTTTAAATGCTTCCTTCATTGACCTATAATAAAGTAAGAAATGGTATGGTCGATCACATTCCTAGGGTGAACTGGGTTAGCTTTTACTCCAGTGAATTTACATTGCTTGAAATAAATTTGTTACTCTTACTTTACTAAAAGGAGGTTTGTTCATATTATCTTCTATATCCAGTCTGACCGAGAAAACTAAAAGTTTGTAAGTGAGGAGGGTGATCATATAAATGAATATTCTCTACTGGTTCATTTACCTCTATAGTTTTATCTTTATGGTGATGCTACTGTCCATTATTCTCGTGAAAATCAGTGACTCTTGGGGCAACATAGCAATACTCTCTTGTAGTTCCGTTATATCTGGCTCAGCTGTAGTCACAGAATGACTTCAAGTCTCTCTGATTTGACACACTCCGAGACCCTCTCCAGATGTAACATCCACCTTTCTTAACCAAAGGCTAAGTACAAAACTAACTGAGAAAGTCAGGCAAAGCAACTTGAGAGCAAAAGTACATTCAAGAAGACTCCCTCAGAAATATTAGCTTGCACATTTAAAACGAAGGTTAAACTTACACTCTGGTGTATCTGTCAGTCTAGAAAAACAGCTCATTCTAAGGCTATTTGTCTTACATACTACTGCAGATACAGTTTATAGAGGCTGTGTGTGTGTGTGTGTGTGTGTGTGTGTGTGTGTGTGTGTGTTTATCGGGGGATCCTGCTCCAAGTTGCAAGGTCAAAGTCCATTTCAAAGTCAAACTAGGCTGTCCCTGCTCTACGATGGGGAGGGATTGAGAACACCTCATTCTTGATCCTATCAGTGTTTACAATGGCTTAAAAGTAGCCACACAATCAGCTCTGGACCCTTGTAAATATACCTAAAATGAGAATTAACACTTGAGACTTCCAAAAATTGTCATAGACCATAGGAATTCATCACTGAATCATATGGAAGAAGGAAGCTTTTGATCTGATAGGTTTTTTTTTTTTTAAACTCACCAACTCAATCAAGAATTTTACTAAATTGCGTAGGTTCCTCAAGAGTAATGAGTACAATGATGCCTTTATAGGTCATATATCACTTAGTTCAATGCTATCTCATAGACATTCAATAAGTATCTGTTGAGTGAATGGATAACTACCATAATTGGCTTACCGTCTCAGCCTTCATTTTCATTGACGTATCAAAAAGATATTAAGTTATATCTTAATGACTTTAAACTTATGTGGCTTTAAATTCATGACTTACATGTCCCAGTCACCTGGGACAATCAGTGATGATGATATCAGATTTGCCAGAAAATGGGGTATACTCACATTTCTTATTGCATTTGAATTACAAGCCTAGCTGTACTTGATCCTCAGTCATGTACCTGAGAAAAGAGCTGCATGAGCCACTCATCCAAGAAAGAGTGGAATGCCACTTGCTAAACTATTTTAAAAAGTAACCATGGAGATCCATTTATAGCCAATAAATAGCCAATAGCTCTGGGCTGATGACCTGGACCACCCTTCCCCTTATGATGCTTGAGAACAGAGTAATTTCAGGACCCTCAGGGAATTTTGTTCATTTTAATTAAAACTTCAAATGATTTGGAAACTCTTGATCCAATTAAATCCCTATCCTCCCTGCCTAATGAGAAGCCCCATAAATCTCTGCATGGTGGCCGTGGTGGAAGTTGAGGATACCTGACTAAGGGCTAACTATAATTTCACTGGGTCATTATTAATGGAATAGATGCTATGGGTATGCTTGGGCTGAGAAGAACTTAATTCTATTCAACTGGCCTAAAAATAAGACAGGTTTTTGGCATTCATCAAAAGAAACAAATGAACTATTCTTTAGATTTTCTATATTAAAGCTTTGTGGGCTACCTCCTAGAACATTTCTAGCTTGAGAGGATGTAAGAATGGTGGCATTGCTGAATACAAACCAAGAAGAAAGGAAGGAAGGAAGGAGTTTAGCATTAGGTACATTATATTTGAAGCAATAGCAATATATCTAAATAAAATTATCCAATCCACTTATTGGAGACTCAAGTAACTCAGACCCAGGAGACAGGTTAGCCAGAAGCATAAATTTGGAAATCATTAGCAAACAGATGACAGTGCATGGAGGTATATTCTACAGGAGACACTATAATGAAAGAAGAGCCAAAGCGCAGGACATAACTTTGCTGGATGGTTTTTCCACTGGAGACCATAAAATAAAAGGAAGCCAGCAAAAGAAGTCCAAAAGGATAAAACTGTTCCGAGGAAAATCAAGATAGGAAGGTACTGGCAAATAGGTGAAAGATAAGGTCCAAGATGCCCACAGGGTCTAGGTACACTGAAACTTTTCTATCTGAACTTTTTTAATGTTTGAGAGAGAGAGGGTGAGCGAGCATGTGCGCACAAGTTGGGGAGGGGCAGAGAGAGGGGAGAGAGAACCCCAACCAGGCTCAGTGCTGTCAGCATGGAGCCTGATGCAGGGCTACAACTCACAACTGCCAGAGACAGCCAAGTGCCCCTTATCTGAGCTTTTTGCACTCATTCTGATAACTGGTTTTTTGGCATGGCTGGGAGATCCTTTTTGTGTCAGGGTAGCAGCAAACTCTAGGTTATCTCCCTCGTTTTTAAGTTTATTTATGTATTTTGAGAGGGAGAGAGAGAAAGCTGGTGAGCGGCAGGAAGAGGGAGAGGGAGAATTCTAAGCAGGCTCCATGCTGTCAGCACAGAAGCCGACGCAGGGCTTGAACTCACAACCTGTGAGATCATGATCTGAGCCGAAGTCAAGAGTCAGATGCTTAACTAACTGAGCCACCAGATGCCCTAGGTTATTTGTTTTGATTAACTATCTCTTGTGGAAAATTAGTTAGAATTCAGGATTTTGGGGGAGTAAAAATGTGAACTTGGTATTTAAATTGGCACTTTCAGAATATAAAAGATAATTTAGAGGACTTGACGTGACACATGAGATTTTGCTCATCAGTTTCTAGAACAATCTAGATTCATTGCAATCGTTCACTAAAACTGCTACTGAACTGTTCTTTAAAGGTGGAGGTTTTAAACTACAGGGGAAAAAAGAGATGCGTATTTCACTCATAGGAGGGGGAATTATGTCACTGATAAAGAAAATAGCTTTCAGAATTATTTTAAAATTAATTTTGCTAGACTGAAATTGCCTTAAGTATCTAAAAATTGTACATATTTGAACACTTTTTGAAAGCCAAAGCAATTTCTAAGAATAGCAATACAGAGAAATCTGGAGAAATAAATATACTAAAATGTGACATGCAAATTGGTCTACTTTAGAATAAATCTGCATATAGAGTCCTGCAGTGGTACATTTTACAAAGGGAATTAAAGCCATGAAATTAACATTTTAATGAAGCAGACAGACTATTGACGTCAAGACTACTCACTGATTGCAGCTTCCAGGTGGCCTAATGAGATGAAAATGAAGTTTATACCTTCCGCTAGTCTAGGCTAGGGCTGTTTGGAGATTATGATTGAATTTAAATTAGAAAATACTGCTGTGTGCAAACATGTTTAGGCTAGCAAGCAGGCTCTGCAAACCTTGGCACCATAAATGCTTAATTTAAAATACTTCACACACACACACACACACACACACACACACACACACAACTTCTTCTAAGAACTGTCCTAAAACCCATGGGAAGTGACTATACTCTGGAAAACATGGAAATAGCTTTATCAGAAGGATTTTCCTCTGAATTGTGTTATAGGGCCAGGAAACACAAGAATTAAAAGGGAGCTCAGTGGTTGGTCATCTAGGGCAACCTCCCACCTCTGTGTGAATATTTCAAGTACAGAGACACCCTGAGGCAGCCTTTTTCATTGCAAGGCAGCTCTAAATTTGTAGAAATGGTCTCGTTATGCAAGGAAATTTGAGGCTGAAACTGATGCCCCTGGGACTCCCACTCTTGAATTTCAGGTTGTCCTCTAAGAACAACAATAGGGATACTGTTAGATTTTGTGCATAATAATCCTTTGAATATTTAAAGCAAGTCAGCGAATTCCACCTGTGTTTGTGTAGCCTGTGGGCTAGTTAAGAACGGCTTTCCCCATTTCTGAGTGGCTGAAAAAAATCAAAACATTAAATTTTACAGCACATGAAAGTTATATAAAATTCAAATTTCAGGATCCATAAATAAAGTTTTACTGAAACACAGACCCACCTCTTCATTTGTACTGCAACAGTGGAATTAAGTAGCTATGAAAGTAACTGTAAGTAAGGCCTGCATGACCTACAATATTTACTATCTGTCCCTCTACAAAAAAGTTTGCCAAATCTTCTCTTAGTCTTCTAAGAGGTCACAGTTCTAAAGAACATAGGAAAGTTTTCCAGACTACTGGACATATTCCAGTCTGTCCCTGTCCCTTCCAGGTTGCTGAGGCATGGGAAGGACGGGCTGAAGGACCAGGCTGCCATAGTGCTCCGTCTAGGCCAGAGCTGGTCATACGGTCCTGACCAGCTGGGAGGGTGTTTGGACACACATGTGCTTCCATTTGTCCGAAACGAGAGAAGAACTGCACTGATGAGCATTAGTAATGTTTGCCATGGCTTATAATCAATACAAAAAGCAATCACCTGCGTGACGCCTCTGATCTGTAATGTCACTCCCCAAAGATAAGCATTTCCAACATTTTAAGCTGTTTATTCTCAGGTTTACCTCCATATAGCTAAACAAAATGCCTACAATGATCTTTCTTAACTTTTTTTCCGTTTCCCTGTTATCAACTTACCTGTTATATAAGAGGATTTTCCTCTTACAGCATTTTCTCCCCATATTTCCCTTCCTCCAAGGTCCCAATATAATAATAATAATTCTCAGTAAGGTTAATATCTAGTCTTCTCTAACAAGACAGATATTCACAGAGTGGTGGTGTAATGGCTATTATATATCTTTTTTGTGCTACTAACCATTTTCCCTGGAGTTAATGTTCCACGTTTTTCTCTTTGCTTACTTTTCTAGAGACCTGCCTCTAGTTCATCCCCCAAACTTGGCTAGAAGGACAAATCTCTTTCTAGTAGATTCATACACATCAGACAATCTATCAGTCTCATCTTCTTGAAGACATTCCTCCTGGAGCCCTCTGTATCCCTGCTCTGATCAGGAATATAGTCCACAAGGCCTGTTGCACAGCCATCATCCTGGAAACTCCCTTCCTGGGTTGTTTCCCTTGTTTCCTGAGTCCACTCTCTTCATCTTTTTCAGTTTATTTTGTTAGAACACCTCCTTCAGGGGCACCTGAGTGGCTCAGTCTGTTAAGCGTCTGACTTAAGCTCAAGTCATGACCTTGTGGTTTGTGAGTTCGAGCCCCACATAGAGCTCTGCACTGGTGGTGCGGAGCCTGCTTGGGATATTCTCTCTCTCTCTCTCTCTCTCTCTCTCTCTCTCAAAATAAACCTAAAAAAGAAAAGAAAATCTCCTTCAGTAGCCACCTAAAAAAGGTGCATGAGAGGTAAATTTTGAGACCCTGAATGTGTAAAAAATGCCTATTCTGTCTTCACACTTGAGAATTTGGATATATCAGGATTGTTAAATGGAAACCATTTTCCTTCAAAAAAAAATTGAAGGACTTCATCCACCTTTTCTACCAGTGTTGCGTTGGATAACAAAATACTCTAATTTTTGATCTTCTGAATGTTATTTCTCCTCTTTGGAAACTTTTAGGATCTTTGTTTTGTTGTCAGTTTTCTGAAATTTAATACTTTATGTTTTATGGTAGGTCTTTTCCTTATATTGTGTACCCTCTAGGCTTTCTCCATCTTAAACAGTCATGTTTTTTAAAAAAATTCTGGCCTGATGACTTCTTGAAGAATTTCTTTGATAACTAACTCCCTGGGGCAAAGACTGCAGCATTCAGGAAACGACTGTGTGAGTGATTACTCTGTGCACGTACTGTTTCTTACACACTTTGTCTTATAGATTGTGCATTATAGATTAATGTTAAGCTTCTTACATTTATTTTACTGAAGCAGCACAATAAATGTTAGGTAAAGCCTTATTATCCTTATTTACCAATGTTAACTCCCCAGGGTCACACAGCTAGGAAGACATAAATCACGATTCTAGCAAAATTCTACGCTTTCCTAATGACAATGTTCTAAATTATTAGGTTTGATTGTTTCTGAAAGAAAGATGGAAAGTCTCTATTTCTAGAGATCTCATCTTCCTCTAAATTCATGTGGGAGCAATCTAAAGACAAAAGAAGGGAAACCAGGGATGGCCTTCTACTAAGTGTGACTGGAAGAGCCCTACCTAAGGATCAACAAGCTAAGACTCCTGAGTAGATGGCCATGATGCTTAAACTTTCCACCATTAGAATCACTCCTTTATTTCAGAGCATTAAAACAAAAAAGCTCTCTGTTATACATAGAAAGGAAGAAAAAGAAAGGCTTTCAGAAGAGATAGTTGGTTAGATTCACTGGTCTGTGAAAAACTTAGGGAAAACAGACACAGAACTGATGCTTTTGAACAGGTCCGGAGGATAGAAGAATCCAGTGCCATGTGTGTCCAGGCAGAAGCCTCAGGTGGCCAAAGAACAGCAGGATCTCAGTAAAGGATGGGGAGTCCAGAAAGGATAGGCAATGACCTCTGAAACCAATCTCAGTTTCTTAACCATTTTACCAAAGGCTGGCTTCATGAAAGCACTTCTCACTCTCTTGAACTCTTGGAGTTGAAATACTTTGGACTTGGTTGCCTGCAGGAGGAATGAACTACACATTCTTCTGAGGAGGAATTTTCTATGGTGCTGGTAAGGCCCAGTAAGATTGATAATACTAGAAAGGGTGTGTGGTTTCAAGCTCAGTCTGCTCTGCTGTACTGTTACCACAGCTGCAAGGATAATCTCACTCAAGCACACTCACCAGCCCATTACTTCCTGGTGAAAGCCCTAAGGTCATCCACTTGTCTGTCTGATGAAATCTAACTACTGTAGCCTAGCACTGGAAATCCTTTTGAGAAAAACGCTGGATGAAAGACAAGCAACCAGTCCCCTTGACCTAACAAGAGAGGTCTGCCAGGTGCCTCCTGTCCCCATCACTTCTATTCACCCTGACAGCCCACTGTTGGAGTTGGCCCAAATCTGTCTTGTTCTCAACTTTGTTATTCCATTCTCCTGCATTTAAAAAATTTATATGGCTAACAATTGTTTTATATTTATATGATATAGCAATTGAATTGTACTATTTACAAAGCACTTATATACAACACTGATGTCACTTTGTTGGTATGTCTCTGGCATTGCATTAAAAAAAAGGCAAATACTTTCATTAAAATGTATTATTTTTCTGTATCTGCTACCTTTGGGATATGAAGCTTGTACCACTGACCATGATAAATGGGTTTGTGCTAAACTAGTCTTATTTATGTGAATACTGAAAAGTATGTGTTGAAGTTAACTGGCCCACGTGGGATTAAACCCACAATCTTGGTCTTATTGGTCTTTAACCCAAAGAAATAACACACTGAAGCAAAGTTAGTGTTCTGCTTTGGTTGTTTTACCACTTCAACAATTATCTTCACTGACAGAGCAACTTAAGTGTTGAAAAGTCGCCCAGAAATATTACAACAGTTCTTGGCACATGGTAAAAATATTTGAAAAGTGATAGCATACCATATTCAAATTCAGAATCCCAAAATTCAGACTCTTGAAAACTATGCAGACCTATTATTTGAAACCTTTGGTATAAATATCACCTTGATATAAACAAAGAAGCCTTTCTAACATACTATTTTTAAATGTACCTCTTAAGATCAACAAAAGCTCAAAGTAGCTGGGTCCGGATGGACGCTGGTTAAGAATGACATGGGGTGGATGGAATTAGAATGGCATTGCAAACAAGGGTAAATGTTCCAGGTGGAAAAGGCTACAATGTGTTCAGAAAGTACTGAGAATCCAAACTCAGCAGAATGGGAAGACAGGGTGGAGGCATCTTTTTGGCTCAAGTTCGGCCTGGCACACTCAATATATTGGTGATGTGAAGGAATAACTAAAGCTTGAGAGAAGAAAACTACTGGGTCTACTATAAAAATCAGAAAGTAGGCAGGTCTGGGAGAAAGACAAGGAATGGGAAAGCAGACAAGAAGGTGAAAGGTCAGAGGGGCTGACCAGAAGGGTACACCAGTGATAATGTAGTACACAGAGCAGTACCTAAAAAAAAAAAAAAAAAAAAAAAATAGGTAAAGGATGGCAGAAATTAGGAATATAAATGGGTATATCCCATACAACAAAAATGAAAACAGATTCTCTTTAAGTTTCAGGGAATAAAAGAAATATAATAAACCTCTTGTTTTCAAAACTAGCTATGATTAAAACTGATCTTTAAATAACACAGGAAAATGATCAAAGGCAAACCAGTAAAATCTATAGGCAATCACTTCTGAAAACTAGCATAATCAAGGTGATAGCCTTTAGGTTCATGATTTATGTAGAAAATATATATGTATACAATGATTATTTTGTGCTTGATTAAAATATTTGAGGATTATATGGCAAGATTCCTATATGGCATAAACTCCATAGACAACTTTATCCACTAAAATTTGCCTCATTGCTTTTTTCTTAGCAAAGCATTAATTATGTACTGTTTCATTTCAATTAAAATTCCTGAGACAAGAGTAGAAAGGAAAAGGGAGATCACAATTTTATACACGGTGCTGAGAAATAAGACCTTCCCACATGATGGTTAATCTAGTAGAAATAATTGGTCACTTTGGTGGGAACTCTGGTTCTGAAAATGTATGCAATAACCCACACATACATACACATGATCAAGGGAATCTTAGTAAATAGGGCTAAATAAAACTGCAATATAGCTTGATGCATATCAAGAAAAAAGGTAAGCCAAAAAAAAAAAAAAGAAAAAAGAATTCATAAAACAGCACTAATTAGGGATTACACCCAACTACCCAAGTATCTAACATTATCTAACAGATACGTGATCAAGTAGAGTAAGGTGTTTGGTGTAGAATCTTGATGGTGTTGTTTGGATGTTCACTGTAAACTTTCCTGAACTTTGTACATTTGAAATTTTTCATAATGTTTGACAAAAACTAATAACTAAGTGAATCTGCAGAGAATATAGAGGGGGGAAAAACATATATTCTGGCAAGAACAAGTTTATAAAACTTCTGATTATTTTCCCTTAATTTTTATTAGAATAACATATACACATCAATTAAAATATCAAATAGCACCATAAGGCTTACAATGAAAACCAGCAGGCCCTCGAGCATCTGGGTGGCTCAGTCGGTAAAGTGTCTGACTGGCTCAGGTCATGATCTCATGGTTCATGAGTTCAAGCCCCACCTGGGGCTCTGTGCTGACAGCTCAGAGCCTGGAGTCTGCTTCAGATTCTGTATCTCCCTCTCTCTGCCCCTCCCCCAATTGCACTCTATCTCTCTCAAAAAAGTAAACAAACATTAAAAGAAAAAATCAGCAGGCCTTTACCATATCTCTGAGTTCCAGATCCTAAAGACACTAGTGTGAAACTAGAAAAACTTTATCAAAATATAAAACCTGTATTACACCTCTTGCGTAAGTTGAGAATGAGCGTGTGGGGTGAATAAATGAAGAGTCACGGAATGCCAAAAATTTTACAATTAAAATTTTACACCTTGTGATGAAACTCGCAGGAAGTTGTCTTCTAAAATGTCACAGAAAATGTCTTCTGCATGTAACTGGAGGGAGTGAATAAATCACAGCGAAACGCAGGGAGCCTAGTGGAGCAGGGGTTTCTTAGTGGTGCTTCTTTCTTAGGCAAGAGAAAGGAAAATGCTCAGCTGATTAGGAAGCCACACAACAACTTAAATATTGAGACTTGAGCATTTATATCATTGCCCAACCCACTGATTAAAAGCCCAACCTGAGTCAAGTACTACGTGAAAGGAATGGATTGGTATATTGCCTTGAAATTAGTTTCTGGCAAAATTACCTATTCTCTAACTAGATAGGTGCTAGGATCGATCCCAGGGAAAATCTAAAATTGATCTGCCATTTTGCCAGTTAAAAAAAATTTTTCATATGGAGTTTTGCAGAAATACCAAGATTTTAGTATGTCCAAATTCTTGATTAGCTAGTCAGAATCACTCTTTTTAAACAGTGATGTTAAATTCTAATTAATTCATTCTGCCAATAATTAAAATGAACAATTTACCAAGCACAGGAAAAGTATTTTCTTGAATGTGACTTTCTGACAATTCACTGAAGTTTCAATATAATATTCTCTTCATAGTTTTTAAGCTTAAGACTTAACTGAATTTTGCCTTAAGTAATTTAAAACAACTGGAAATAGCAATGGATTTCTTGGCTCTTAACTTCTAAGAGCTGAAAGAGTTCAAGAAGAATATGTAGTTAACACAAAGGGAAGCCCAAGAGACCCAAAACAGATTCTAGCTCTATCGATTTTTTTAGTGTAGTCCAACTCTGTCATATAAGACACACATCATTTTAGTATAAATGTCAAATAACCTTAGTTTTCAAATAACAAATACAGTCAACCAGGAAAAACTTCCTAGAGATTTAGAACATTACTCTAAAATATTTTTGTGATGTAGAATCATAGAAAGGACAACACTAAAACAAAAATCAGCATAAGTAACAAATGGAATTCTTTTTACTTAAAGAAGTCTTAGGTTTAGCTCATCATTTAGTTGCATCTCACAAAAAGTAGATTTTCAAGTGCTGAGAGTGATTTCTGAATAATAAGTTTTATATACATCTGTAAAATCCTTGTAGATAAAGCATTCTTTGGTGGTTAATCGTATCCTAAATACTGAATATCGGTTTTAAAGGGATATGTAGAATCCACGATCCAAATGCCAGAAGATACTGATATACTGGATTGGATCTTAAATGAGGAAAGTCCTTCATCTAAGCGTTTGTTCTATAGCTACTCAACACTAAGAGTAGGGAATTCAAAAGCTATTTAATTTGGATTAAGTGGGAAGATGAGGAACTATTTTCCAGTTCAGACTTCTTCAAAAATGGCATTTTTGTTGCCTCAAGTGTATTCTGTTAAAGGAAACTGCTAACTTGGCAAATAATAGCTCCTACTAGATACACTTTTACAAACAGACCACTCTTTTATTGTCATTTGTAATCAATATCATACATAGCTGAATACAATCAAAATGGTTAAACAATCATCCAGCAGCTTTATTCACACTATTCTCTGCTTGGCAACCTCCTTCTTCCTGCATAAAATAGTGATTTATTTCAGTCCTGTTCTATAAGCAATGGAATTCATTCTGAACTGAGAAAGTCACATTAATAGCCTTTGTTATACATGAATAAAACTATTAAGCTTGGAATGAAAAATGTTTTCCTATCAATCGACTTCATAATTTATTATTCCTTTCTACTAATGAGTTTCACTTCAGGTGTTTGATGTTCCACCACTTGTTTTCAAGGTGCATGACGAAATATGAGAAAGGGGCTGGAGAAGGAAGGATAGAGAGTATCCAGTCATTCACATTGAGGGAGTCCTTGGGAGGTGCTTAGTGCTGTGCTGGGAGCTGGGATCAAAAAGATGAATGATCACTCTCATGATGTTAACAGTCCAGTAAGAGAGATAGGCACGGAAATAAACTACGAGAGTACTGATATAAGAACGTAAGAGAGTATCCAGTCATTCACATTGAGGGAGTCCTTGGGAGGTGCTTAGTGCTGTGCTGGGAGCTGGGATCAAAAAGATGAATGATCACTCTCATGATGTTAACAGTCCAGTAAGAGAGATAGGCACGGAAATAAACTACGAGAGTACTGATATAAGAACGTATGAGATACAGAGACATTCAAAGAAAGGAATGAGTAACTATGGTGGAGGGGTTGAGGCAAGGAAATTTCTAAGAAGAGCAACAGCCAAACCCCATATTCAAGGTGTCTAGCTATTCACCTCTAGACTACGGGAGTATTTATAAGACAAAGAGAAAGCTAAAGAAAGGTAGAATGGTATACAGTGTTATTGTTCACATGTTTGTTTCCCCTGAAAGTCTGCGGGCTTAAAGGCTATTATGCAAGACAGGCCTACATTTTATTAACTACTGTAGTTTCAGGGCCTGGTTATATATAGTAGGTGCTTAATAAAAAAAACAAAACAAAACAAAACAAACAATTTTTGCAGGATTGTTTCCTCTGTCAGTGGCCATAACATTCCACCTGTAACACATGAACCATAAAACACTTGTTTTCAACATTTGTAGACAATAATGACCTAAACTTAAAAATTAAAGCAACATGTCATTTTACTTAATGCAATAAGAAGGACTTCCATTTGATGACCTTAGAGGATGCAACAAATATTCTACTTCCTAAGTTCACTGCTAAACTCAGGACACGGCAGTTGAAATCTGTACTTGAACAGATAGTAATACTCCTGATGACGTATTTATAGAATGCCAAGCAAAGCTCTTTATACAGGTTATGTCACCTGTTCCTGATAATAATCCCAAGAGGCAGGTATCTTCATTTTACAGATGTGACGGGGATAATAGTTTAGCCCACTGATCATCACACTCTAGTTTGGAAAGTAAAATGTTTTTCTCCTATGGCTGTAATCAATACATTTCAGTGATACAAACTGTTTTTACAATGCCCTAAACTGTGGAAATGGCACTATTTTATCTGCTGATTGACAAATGTCAAGCAAACTGCCTATCAGCTATCCAATTTTACCTCTAAGAAGAAGGACTGAGAAGAGGGGAACATTTTAGAACGTGAAGCCTGTAACTGACAGCATGCTTTGATGTTACAAATCACACAGTGTATTCCATTAGTGATATCTAGACAAGTAATGGATGGCATATTAATTAGCGTTGGCTAGGCATAGCCTTGCTGGTTTATTAGTACTATTTTTTCTTGTTTTAATACGGTATTTGGCACCTTCAAATCTTGTTTTATTTGTGCAAAAATAAACTGACCTGGCCCTTTGGTATGCCTGAGTATCTGAGTTTTCTATGTATATTTATTTCCATGCCACTACCTGCTGCTACACAATTAGTTCCTGAAACTCTTAGTGAATTTCAAATAGTGAAACCTAAGATGATCTGTTTTAATGTCAAGTTTCCATTGCAAAGAAAATTTGTAATTTTCCTATTAATTACCCTCCTCTGTGTAGGAGTCATGCCTTATCACTCCCAGAATACAGATGAGGCCCACCTTCACATAAAAGTAGGTAATAAATAGGTTTATTGCCTCTTGGTAGGGCCATCAAATCTCTTTCTTTCTAATGCATTCTTCTTTTTGGAAGCCAAGTGATTTCCTTGCCTCCTATAAAGTTGCTTCATCTAAGGAATAACTAAGCAACTATCTTTTTTCCTATTTAAAAAGTAATCTCTCAAAACCCTCATTATAGTATTATAAGGTCAATGATGGAAGCTGAAAGTAAAGAGCTGGCAAAAGTTATTTTGAAGTTTTAAGTCACATCTTCACCTCCAAATGTTCTAGAATCTCTAGGGGTTTATTTGGATGAAGGCCCTTCCTATGCAGAAGGATCCAGAATTCTTACAGACACAGCAGGTTCCAAAATTCTTCTCTAGATAAAGTTGAAGAGTAGAACAATTACATAAGGAAAATCAAATGCACCAGAAGGGCAGCACTGAAGGCAGATGTCTTTGAACTCTCGCTCATGAGGAAACATAATTATCACCTCTGTTTCAAAACAGTTCAATAAAATAAAATTGAAAATGCCATACAGAAGGCAGAAAGCTTAGTTTAAATTGCCTCTTGGATGCTGAATTTTATTACAAGGGTCCCTTTTCAAATGCTGAATAAACAGCAAGAAAGAATCCTGGCCCTAATTTACCAAAGAAAACAAAAGGGATAAGAAAGCTTGTAGGAGAGGCAGCAGGCCCAAAAAGAACTACAACATTACTGGGTGAAAGTTCGTCCCTCATCATTGGATACTTTAATAAGCTTGCAATAAAAAAAAATATCTAAAATAGCTTTTTATTTATAGTTGTGTCTATGTGTGCATATACACATTTGTGTTTTGTTTTATTGCTTTGTGGGCTTTTTTTGCAATGTTAATATATAAATTCAATTCACTCTAATACTAGCTTAAAGAACAGACATTAATAGTTCTATAATTTAGGAACTAGGTGAACAGGAGAAAAATATATTCTCACTCAGTTGTATGTGAAATTTAAATCTTTAATAGATGGTAATATACTGTCCCTTTTCTCTACTTTTTCTCCTTTACACGGTACCCCTCAGTTATGCTCCAAGCCTAGGATAAACGTATTCCAGCTATCACCCTTTCCTCACTTTGTCCAACTAAAAAGAAATGAAAATAAGGTCAGCATCCAGCTGTGCTGCAGGGTACTCTAACGCTGTATCCTGGAAGAACTACGGTAATTGTGTTGCAAACACCGATTATAAACCCCAGAGAGATGACACCATTTTGTTCTCAATAAACCTAAATGTGGAACAACATTTCAATTGAAGACCTCATATATATTTAAAAAGCATTCTGAAGCCCACTGTCCTGAAAGAGCTATGGTAGTAGGAAGTCCCAACTGAAGCTGAGATTTAATATCTGATGTACTGGAAAGAAGGCCCATTTGCTAAAGGACCCATATGCCAAATAACCAATTTGCAGAGTTTACAAAATGTACCATTTACCAAAATCTTATTTACCTATCAAGCTTGTAGCAATTCGTATTGGAAAGGAAAGATATTTTTAACAACTTTTGTGTAGCTTTATTTGACTAGATTTGAGTGTTTCACTAATTTATTACAGCTGGACAAAATGGGGGTTGGGGGACTAAGAGGCAAGGGGAGAGTCTGAAGCCTCAGAACCCTGGAGTTGTCTGGCTCCCAAGAGCTGTAGCAAAGTCTCCAACGGGACTTTTCCTCCACTCTCCTGCCCTCTTCACCTCCCTTTATGAGCACGGCAGTGCCAAGAGGCCTCTGCAGAGGATGTCTGGGGTCCAGCCACAGGAGCAGAAACTGCTACAAAGAAGGCAGAAAAGAGAGCAAGGCGTTTTCCCCCAAGGATGAGGTCTGAGTACTAGGCGGTGAGCAGATGCTAACTAAAAGCCGAGGGAACTCTTTCCAGGAGGGCCTTTGGTCATATCCAAGGGAGTACAGGGCCACATAGCCCTTGGGAGTGGGCAGGCTGGGGAGCCTTAGGCAGTGAAGCCATATCCATGGCCCTTGCTACCCATGATATGACATGACCTGGTCAAGTAGCTTCCTTGAGCAGACTGCAGGACAGACTTCTACCAGGAGCTCACGCCCAGGAGAAATATTTGGAATTACTGGTGAGAAACACCTGGAGAGAGATACCAAGGTTCAGTACCCGGGCTGGAGGGCCTCCAGGACAGGACTTTGCCGGTATGAACAGTGTCTCATCTGCATCTGTAGGCTACAAAGAATCTGGGACATTTAGAATGAGTGCAACAGCGTCGAGACTGGCCAATTATATTGTTATTTTTTTAATGTTTATTTATTTTGAGAGAGAGGGAGACCACGAACAGGGGAGGGAGGGAGCGAGGGGCAGGAGGGGGAGAGGGAGAAGGAGAGAGAGAATCCCAAGCAGGCTCTGCACAATCAGTGCAGGGCCTGACATGGGGCTCAAACCCATGAACTGTGAGATCATGACCTGAGCCAAAATCAAGAGTCAGATAGTTAACCGACTGAGCCGCCTACGAGCCCCTGGCTGATTATCTTTTAAACACTTCTCTTGGATAAAAACCAAATTGCTTAATAGAATCAAATGGTTTGTCTAAAGGGAGAGGTGTTTAAAATTTTTTTACCATAAACAATGGAGTTCTTCATAGTCTAGATATTTTCAGGAAAAGGAGGAAATTCTAAACTATTCACGTTTTGCTGAATTCTTTTATCACAGTTTCTTTCCATTTTCTCTTATTACTTTGTCATCTTATCCTCTTTGAAAAATTAAATTAGATAATAAACCTATTTTTATAGATATAAAGCCTTAGGATATTACAAGAGGACCTTTCAGACTTCAGAACTTCAAAAGATAACTTAATACATCAAAGTCTGTATCTCCAGATCTTAGAATTTTTAAACTCAGTACAGCTAGTTTCTATTTAAAGTTTCCCTAGTGTGTTTTCTATTTCTGAGAAATTTTACAACAAATACAGTTACTAAAAATAATCTCTTTGAAATTACAGTAACTGCATGAGAGAGATGTTGCATTCTGTAGTCTCAACTTTTTTAAAAAAGCACTACCAATGTTTAACCACAAATTGACTAAAAGTTGTTTTTTTTAATATGAAACTTATTGTCAAATTGGTTTCCATACAACACCCGGTGCTCATCCCAACAGGTGCCCTCCTCAATGCCCATCACCCACCCTCACCTCCCTCCCATCCCCCATCAACCCTCAGTTTATTCTCAGTTTTTAAGAGTCTCTTATGGTTTGCCTCCCTCCCTCTCTTTTTTTCCTTCCCCTCCCCCATGGTCTTCTGTTAACATACAGTATCTGTCTTTCTCTGTATGACTTATTTCACTTAGCATAACACTCTCCAGTTCCATCCACATTGCTACAAAAGGCCGTATTTCATTCTTTCTCATTGCCAAGTAGTATTCCATTGTGTATATAAACCACAATTTCTTTATCCATTCATCAGTTGATGGACATTCAGGCTCTTTCCATAATTTGGCTATTGTTGAAAGTGCTGCTATAAACATTGGGGTACAAGTGCCCCTATGCATCAGCACTCCTGTATCCCTGGGGTAAATTCCTAGCAGTGCTATTGCTGGGTCATAGGGTAGATCTATTTTTAATTTTTTGAGGAACCTCCACACTGTTTTCCAGAGTGGCCGCACCAGTTTGCATTCCCACCAACAGTGCAAGAGGGTTCCCGTTTCTCCACATCCTCTCCAGCATCTATAGTTTGCTGATTTGTTCATTTTAGCCACTGAGACTAAAAGTTTTATAAACACAGAGAACTCAAGATTCCTGAAATCTCAAAAATCATTAAATCTCAGAACTGGAAGAAATCTCAGAATCTTGTAGTTCTATCTATGAGTGGGGAAAAGAATAAAGGCATTAAGCAAAGGGAGGTATTAATAGAATAGCTATGGGGGGCAATAATTTAAAGTT
Organism: Prionailurus viverrinus; assembly: GCF_022837055.1. Lineage (NCBI taxonomy): Eukaryota > Metazoa > Chordata > Mammalia > Carnivora > Felidae > Prionailurus > Prionailurus viverrinus. The sequence continues at coordinate 116,370,220 of NC_062563.1, forward strand.
ATAAGAAATGGCCAGAAAATGAGGTGTTTAAATTTAATGTTTCACAGTTGGAGCAGCTCCAAAAGACAAAATCTGAAGTATGAACTAATGTGGATAATGGGGAGATCAGGACACTAAGCTAAACGTGTCCATGTGTCGACAGTGTGGTGACCTGAGAGGAAGGCTAAACCAGAGGCAGGAAGGCAGGCCGAAGGGAGCCAGGTGCCAAATCTCCTCCCTCCGGTGAAGTGAGGGCTGAGAAAGGATGGCTAATATCCAAGAGGAGTAAAAGTCGCTGCATTTATATGCAAAAGCCTCAAAGAAATCAGTTATTTTGTGATTTTTTTTTTGGTTGTTGTTATAGTTCCAAGGTGCATAGGTCAGAAGTGAAGAAAACTTCCTAAGGTAGAAAGACCGGACAAGGAACAGATTTCACTTGGGAGGGCAAGAGGATAGAAGCATGAGATCAGGAGACAGCTATGTTTTAATAAAGGCAGTAAGGTAGACTGTGAATGTTATGGGTAAGGCTTCTAGTGGCTATTGGTAGTTAAGTTTTGGGGAAGTCAAAGTTATATGTGGATTTTTGACTGTGCAGGACAGTGTGTGTGGTGCCCCTAACCCCTGTGTTGTTCAAGGGTCAGCTATACTGAGCTTTATTTTAACAACAAGCCACAGTAACGACCTTGTAATTAATACCCAATAAATAGTTCTATCTGTTGGCTAATTTAGCTGTATCTTAAATTTGTGTAGGCCAACACTTTAGATAAAAACACCAAAGAGCTAGTAAGAGCATAAAATAAAATGAACTGGTTTATAGGGCAGGAAGTATGGTCAGAATACAAAGATCTGAATTATTAAAATTTCAAGTGATATAAAAAAAGGATGACCTTTACGTGAGAATAACAATGTGCTTCAATTTATGCAAATGTTATGAGCACCTACCCAATGGGAATCAAGGCTTCATAAAAGCTAAGAACTCTCAGGCATGCTTCATCATATTTTGCTGTGTCTAACTCTGCCATTTTCTGTAATTGTTGTTTTCAGGGTAAGTGTCCCTCCCCTAGCCAAACCTTGTAAAATGTTCAAGTTGGTACACAAAGTTCCTTCAGCATAGCACAGTGAATCACTGAGCAAGAGACTAAAAGGGAATTTAAAAAGGAAGCCTAATCTTCGGACGGATGGTATATTAAGGTATGAGTGTCCTTACCAATAGAAAAGGCAAGGTAAAAACTCCATAAGAAACAAAGGTGGGCACATTAGAGCTTGGGGAGAACAGAGATAATACAGGAGAATACAAATAATCTAAACACTAAGTCACCTAAGCCACCAAGTTAGAGTGATCTTACCTACAAATACAACATACTTCACTGTTAGTGTTGAGAGGGAAGTTAAATACCTAGAGAAAACAGCATTCTCCAAGTTAATGCCTCTGGGGTATTAGCCTGGTAAAGAATTCTGACACACTTTACCCTTCTATAGAGGGCCAGCATTCTCTTCTACAATGTGGCTGCAGTGGATGTGTGGTCTCAATTTAGTCATTCAGTGCTACTGAACAGCAGAGCAGCACTGAGAGAGAGAGAGAGAGAGAGAGAGAGAGAGAGAGAGAGAAGAGAGAGAAGAGAAGAGAAGAGAAGAGGGGGTGGTGCACACAGCAGGCTGATACACCCATGAGTCTTGCTCCAAAGAAACCTCAATCTAGGGAAGAAGATAAAATAAGTTTGCAAGTTATTTGACTCTTAAATGTGGTTCAACTGTTGCAGAAGGCTGCAGGATCGGTCTTGCAGCTGAAGAGATGGAGACATGAGCTGGACATAGAACAAGTGGGTCTGTTCAAAAGGAAAAGAGACGGAAGTGTTGCAGGCCATGGGGGGAGGGAGGAGTGAGGCCGGTGCAGGCAGTGTGAGTCACCACTTTGGATGGGGCTTAGAGCTGCAGTGGGGAGTCTGGGAAGCCAGACGGGGCCTGTAGCCCAAGGTCAGAGAGCTCAGCAATGCTTTCACTTGTTTTTATCAGCTTCCTTTTCTTATTTTCCACAGCAAATATTCCAAAATCTCATTAATCACCTCTGTGTCCCAGGCACCCAACCATCATCATCACATTACCTGACCTCCGATGTGACCGAACAGTCTTCCATCAAAGCATGGCTCACTGTCTCACAACCTACTCCCTAAACCAAAATATATATTCAAGCTCAGCCTTGCTTCCTGCCTTAGCAAGTGAGGAATCCTCTGTTCTTTCCTTCTGTTCCTGTCCCCTCATGATTTGAGAAAATTTGCTCTGTCATGAATCCACTCTGCTTTCAGCTTTTCCTCTATCGAGTTTTCTCCACCTTTAAAAATACGTCCCTAGTCCTCCTTGATGCAGCTGCCCCTTCTAGTGACCACCCCAGCTCTGCCCTCTCCTTTATCAGTAAGTTCCTTGGAGGAGCCACCTAAACTTGCTGTCTCCACTCGCATCCATCTTTGCACCACTTAAATCTGGCTTCAGAAACCCCCAGTACCGAGAAATTCCTCTCGCCGAGATCAACAAATACCACCTAGTCACTGCACCCAAGGGACTCTGCACTGCACCCAAGGAACTCTGTAAGTAAAGATTCCGTTGGCACCTAGAACTTCAGAGAAGTTGCACGTGTTTCAGAGAACGAATCCATTAAAGTCCATGAGCATCTGACCTTGCTAACAGGCCAACTACTGCTGAAAAAGACTTACTTAGATGAAATCAATATTTGCAAATACAAAATTGTAGCCATTTATAGCCATATACAGAAAAGCCAAGATGTTTTTTAAAGTCTCAAAACCATTTGTACAAACACAAATAAGACATTTGTCCCATGATTCTTTCTTAGGAAATAGCTTTGTAATTAGGATGAATCATACTTTTTTCCTACTATATGCCACCATTCAGTCTGTAAATACCTCACTCATGAATCAAAAGAGATGTAAAAAAAAAAAAAAGATGCAATTACTTTTACGGAGTTCTTCCTTTAAACTGCACATAATTCAGAAATCTCAAAATAGGACTCTTTGGCAACGACTATGATGATGACAAAGCCAAGAGATCTTACTTTATCTGAGAACAAGTAGTAAACTGCTTTCAAAGTTTCTCTAGTATTCTCTTAGAATGCTGAGAAGAGAATCACTTACTCCCCAGCCGCAGACTATATAAAGTCATAAATACTACTTGTGAAATGCCCACTATTTCTGATTCCCTTTAATCTCTACTTTGTTAGAAGTGAGGTTTCATGACAACTAAGACGACCTCTCTAACTTCAGATCTTACCACGTAAAAAGATGACCTCTGGCCCCTAGTCAGGCCAGTCTCCACTGCTGGACCTTGAGCCCTCACTGTTCTCTCAATTCCTTTACAAAATCAAATCCTCCTATTCCTCAAGATCTAATTCAAGGTCTGGGGCACCTGGGTGGCTCAGTCCGTTAAGGTCCGACTCTTGATTTTGGCTCAGGTCATGATCTCACTGTTCATGAGCTGGAGCCTGAGGTTGGGTTCTACACGGACAGCAAGGAGGCTGCTTGGGATTCTCTCCCTCCCTCCCTTCTTGCTCTCGGCCCCTCCTCTGCTTGTGCTCTCTCTCAAAAGAAAGAAACTTAAAAAGCTCTAATTCAAGGTCTAACTCAATCTAACTCTCCCCCTTACTCTGCCAGCTCACTACAACGCTTCTCTACTTTACGCTCGTATATTGGTTCTGTGGTACTTGATCATACACTTTCTAAATGTGAGCACACGGATGTGCTCACCAGTGTTTATTCTGATGCTGCCAAGAGCATGCCTTGATCACACAGTATTAAATATAAAACACGGGTCTTATCTAAGATTCTTATCTAAGGTTACATACATTTAACAAAAAGACACTTTCTTTAGAATATTTAAATACAGGGGTGCCTGGGTGGCTCTGTTGGTTAAGCATCCCACTTCGGCTCAGGTTATGACCTCCTAGTTCATGAGTTTGAGCCCCACATCGGGCTCTCTGCTGTCAGTGCAGAGCCCATTTTGGACCCTCTGTCTCCCTCTCTCTCTCTCTCTCACACAAATATTTTAAAAAAAGAATATTTAAATATAAACACCTTATATTTACAATATTTAGTCACAATTTTAATGATAATACATTACAGGGCAAATTTTTTATGTTTGTCTTTGCCTAAACTCTATCAAGTCTATCCTAATTTCAGCTCTTACCAATGTCCATCTCTAACCTATTAAAATATAAGCCTTCATTATGACTGATTTAGTAACGTAAGTAGTGGGTACAGTCTACCTGAATTACTAAGGAAACTAATATTGGAACCAACATACTGTTTTTTTTTTTTTTTATTTTTTTTATTTTTCCAACGTTTATTTATTTTTGGGACAGAGAGAGACAGAGCATGAACGGGGGAGGGGCAGAGAGAGAGGGAGACACAGAATCGGAAACAGGCTCCAGGCTCTGAGCCATCAGCCCAGAGCCCGACGCGGGGCTCGAACTCATGGACCGCGAGATCGTGACCTGGCTGAAGTCGGACGCTCAACCGACTGTGCCACCCAGGCGCCCCCTTTTTTTTTTTTTTTTAATTTTTTTTTTTCCAACATACTGTTTTTACTGATGAGAAAGGTTATTAATTTCTTTAACAAAAATTAATTGGTGGGGCGCCTGGGTGGCTCAGTCAGTTAAGCATCGGGCTCAGGTCGTGCACGATCTCACGGTTCGTGAGTTCGAGCCCTGTGTATTGACAGTGCAGAGCCTGCTTGGGATTCTCTTTCCCTCTCTCTCTGTTCCTCCTCCACTCGTGTGTGCATACTCTCTCCCCACCCCCTTCGAAATAAACATAAAAAAATTAATTGGTAAACTACTTGGAAACTTCATCTGGATTTACTATTATGAACCTATTGTGCTTGTTAAAATTCTGTTCTAGAGGAAAGCAAGTAAGCCTTAGGACATAGAAAAGAATATGCAAAGTCATTTCCAGGTATTCCCACCAACAGTACGAAGTTGCTCTCCTGAGTGGAAGCATAGACTGGCCAAGTGATAGATTGTCTATCAAAATGACATCTAAGGGCAGTCTGCAAAAACACGATACAGGTGGCTGTCCAGCTATGAGGACTGCTGATTAACTAGTTGAGGAGCTCGTCAGATCTGCTACCCCAGAGCAGTGATAACTGTGGCAGAGCAGATACTAACACCACTTCTTCTGCTCCAAGTTAGTTCATTAGCATCATAAGTCACCAAGAACTTCACACCCAGTGAGTAAAATGTAGGAAGGCCCCTTGTGTTTTGACTTCTAAGAAGGTCACTGCCAAGGTTCATGTTTGACTAGGGCAGTTTTTCTTAGTTTGGGTAATAATATGCCTTCCCTTCAAGGCCTATACACACATACGCTCTGTTACCGGACTTTGGCACTGTGGGCCATATTTTCCTTACGTGACCTTCTGCTAGAGGCCATTTCAAACCTATGAGGAAATGGGAAATACAAATCATAAACGATGAATACCGGATTTTAAAACTTTTGTACAACAGACTCAAGAGTTCTGCCATAAGTTCCCACATGGAGCCCCAAGCTACTTTCAGACTATATGTATGCAGTGCAAAATTACTCCAAACAATGGACATTGTTTGGCGATACAATCTATCACTTCAAAGAAAGTAGCTATTAACCTACCAATGAGACACACAACCCTCAACACAAATATCTCACATTATCATCTAAGAAACTGTATAGCACCTTCACAGCTTCAAACGCTAGTTGTTTAAAAGTCTATAATATGTTCTGTAAACTCTTTTAAAACGTGTTCTGTATGATAAGGAGTCACAGACAGATGTTTACTTCACAGTACTGAAGTCTCTGTTGGAGAAGTATCTTAGTCCCCATAAACAGGCCTGTAACACGAACAGGAGAACAACAAAGACCAAGAAGAAGGGCACAAACAGAACACCTGCTGTCCCAAGATTTAAGATGGTACTGTTCTCATGTAATCTTAGAATGGAAAGAATCTAGCACATAGTAGGTTACTGTGTGTTTATTATATTCAAATGAGACTATAACTGGAAAAGGGACTTGATAAAACAAAACTTGAGGAATCAGTAGAAGTCAGTGGTTACTTTCGTTTCTCTTTCAATTATCATTTCCTACGAAAAGACAACTAAGCCATAATGAAAAGTATTTGCATGACGTTATTATGACAGGATAAGCACACTCACATGGGCATGCTGAGTGTCTGTGTCTGCTCTGACGGATTCTCTAAGTCGGTTATCTTATCAAGTAGGAGAATACTTGGAATGTGCTTTAATGTGTTCAAATGTAATACTTCTGTACAGAGGGAATGAAAGCCATTGAGGACAGACATGCTTCCCTCTCCCACACAACTCTGTTAGGAGAAAGCAACTTAATTTTAGAAAGTTCCTAATATAGTTTCATCTGGCCCTTCCTCAGTGCAATGCAGAGGGACCAGCTTGTGACAACTGTGCCAGGACTCGCTTTGCTCCGTCCAGATTCTATGACAAAGTGAGACTGCGTTTAGCAATCCGATGATACATGTAGGGTGCCTATGTTACAAAATCTGTATAATGACATTATATAGAAGTGAGATTTACATCACATATAAAAATATTCTCTGCAGGGGCACCTGGGTGGCTCAGTTGGTTAAGCATCTGACTTCTGCTCAGGTCACGATCTCACGGTTCATGAGCCCGAGCCCCGCGTCGGGCTCTGTGCTGACAGCTCAGAGCCTGGAGCCTGCTTCAGATTCTGTGTCTCCCTCTGTCTTTGCACCTCCCCTGCTTGTGCTCTCTTTCTCTCTCCAAAATAAATAGACACTAAAAAAATTTTTTTTCTGCAGAAAAAAGAAAAAAAAATGCCTCATTCAGAAAGCTGTCCAGATATTGTTCAACATGAATAAGTAAACAATTTCAGTATGTAGTTTTATGTTCTTGTGAGACTGATTTTTCACCATCTATTTGTAAAAAGCGAAGGCACATGAACTTGGTCTGCACGTGCATGTGCAGAGACACACACACCAGCGAGGTCAGTGTTGTTTTAACAATACCTTTGCAATACTCAAACATCAATTTATTTAAAAACAAAATAAGAAAAGGTCCTACCAAGTGGAACACTATATAGAGAAAGTATTTTTAATACAGAAGAAAAAAATCTGTAAAGCTAAAAGAGAAAAGGTACAACCTTTTATAAATAATGCAATGGACACATGCCCAGAATAAACGAGAAACCAAGTAAAGCTTTTTTGGACAAACCCAAAAAAGAAATCTATCCACAAAGAAATTATATACTATATAAAACCAAAAGGCAGTCACAAGTTCCTGTTAAGATGAATTTCTGGATTCGCGGGTCCAGAGGGTTTAGATTCAGGCCAACAATTCAACTTGCATGAGGATATATTTTGATTTTCACATTAACAGGAAACTAAAGCATATTGCTACATGCATTTTGCATTTGCACTAAATTCTTAAAATTTGCTTCAATACAACAGTATAAGGACAGAAAAACTGAACATGTAGCTGCCACACGGGTCTCGAACCGCGTGAGGGAATGGTACTGGCGTCCTCTACTGTCGTTCTGTAGCTCCCACTTCTACCTTCAGAGGGAAAGCTGGCAGAACGTTTTAATGTATGTAACAATATTCTTTGCAATCAATGTACAGTTTGCAGAAAGTTCTCAAAGGCAATTCCACAAATTTTACTTACGCAGCTTCTTCCGCGACGCTGAATTCTAAAATAAACATATTTTTGAGTGTCACAGTTATCAGCATTTTTCAGCATGTTACTCTTAAGAAAATAATATAAACATGGTAATGGCATCAATACTTAGGCAAAGACAAGCCTTTTGAATGAGTAAAATATACCAAGTATATAATTTTCACTCCCCTATGAAAATGATAATCTAACCAAAACTAGTATATAGATTAATGGCGCCACAAGACCTGCATCCATAGTCATCCTGGCCTACCTTCCACACTAATAGGTATTTATTATAGCTGGCTGGTATTAGAAAAACAGTAGATAGCCCTAGGGCAAGAGTTTCCTCCTACTGAAGTCAAGCAGTATAAGAGAGGCTCTAGGTTGCAATGATTGTCTCCTTAGCACTATCTCAGAATCTGAACCTCACTGAGTAGGGAAATACTAATAAACTAGGGAAACCCTACCTAAGAACCCCAATTGCATACTGACTTTTACATGATCAAATGCCAAGACCTTGTTCATTTAAGTTAAAATTAATATGCTTTTGTTAATGTCCCTTATAAAAGCATAGGTAATCTAAAAAACAGGAACAACAAAAATCAGCCCTACTTTTGTCCTTTGGTAATTAAAAAAAAAAAAAAGACTATCTTAAGATAACATTTATTATCAAATGTGCACCTGCCTTATGTGGCCCTCCAGCACTGCCACAAATCTCTCCTCTATTGCAATAAGAGAGTCCATGTGAATTAATATCTGATCGCTAGACTGAGGGTGGTAGGGGCATTACCAATCAGACGTGCATAAACAAGCATATCAAGTGCATATGTATAAGATGCTGAAAATAGATCATCTACAAAAATCTGTACAAACCATAAATACACTGAGTACCTGTAATATTCATGACGGTGTCCTAGGGGCTCAAATACAAAAACAAGACACATTATCTATCCTAAAGGAGCTCAGAGTCCAAGGGAGAGAGAAAGAAAAAAAAAAAACTATAAAAGAGGATGAAAGAAGTGATGAAGACAAATGTATAAATGAGAAGCCCAATAACCTGGAGAAGCCAGGAGATGGTATGAAGTAGAATAGTCATTTGAACTGTCTTGAAGGATCAACAGGAACTACCCAAATGGTTGGAACAGTTTGGGAAAAGGAATAGCATGAGAAAAGTATATTCCACGTAGGTGGACTGAAGACAGGGCAAGAGGTCACAGGAAGAAATCAGTCCAGAAAGGTCAGACAGGGACTGATCTTTGGGCAATGGTCCACTGACTATGTGACTATTTGGTTGAGCATTGCAGAGGACATAATCCCAAGTGTATTATAAGAAACACACTGGCCAACCTCAGTTCAGAGGTAGGTTGCCTTCACTTCACACAGGACGCTTCGCTCAGTAGGCTCCTCAACGACCCTAAGAAAATCCTATTAGTAAAAGCCCCTGGCCCCACACTTAAACTTGTGACACAAGATATCTGTAGAACAGATCCTTTAGGAAGAATAATCAAACTCTGCGTGAACTAATTCCTACCTGAATCTCAGTGAGTGAAATCCCATTCATGGAGAATGGGTTGAAGACATGCAGTGTCTCCAAACCTCTGGAGTTGAGACACTCTCAATCACATATAGCCGGCTGTACTGGCCTCTTAGGAGACTGTCTTTACTGAACTGCTCTTTCTCATTCTGCTGTCAGCCAGTGAGGATGAACGCTCTGAGGCTATGTGTGACATTAAACTTAAAGACGCTGGTCACGACAGTGTACAATGTCTTCCGTGAGGAGCCATGTGTGGGAGGTCTTTCTCTCAAGTCCTTCAGAAATGGTCATATTTTTTCTGAGCGTAGGATATGCTTTAATCTTACGGATTTGTCAATGATACTATCCAGTTTCCCCCTAGAGAAGATGCCAGAAAGCTCAAGCCAATTTATGGACCCATATTTTATAAGAATATAGAACCTATGTATTTTGTGTATTAACCATATAACATATGTTTTATATACCAACCTTACACCCTTATTTTCCCTTTAATTTATTCTCTAATATTGTGGTGCTGCTGTCATTGTAGCATACATATTTATGTCCACCACTTTAGCTCTTTATGGGAACACAGCAGGGTATGAAAATACATCAACCAGTTAGCTGATGGGTTCAAAAAACTTAGAGTATTATATGCGAGGCCTATGCTGAAGGCTGGGGATAAAAATGGTCAGGGAGACAGACTTGATTCTAATGGGCATGAAATTGAAAGTTCATAGATGAAATAGACAAATGATAATACAGTCAGTAAAACATCTATGCAGGGCTGGCAGAGGAGGGAACACACTCATATGGGGAACAAAGAAGTCTAAGAGCCGTGAAGGTTTCCTGAATGAGGCTAGGAGGGGCTATGCCCTGGTAGGGAAGGCTCAGAGTACTGTGCACTCTGGGAATGGGAAGCAGTTCAGGAAGGCAAGGAGTAAAGGGACAACAAAGGAGAATGGAGAGAGGTGAGAAAGCTAAGCAAAGACCAGGTCATGGAGGGCCTGGAAAATCATGTTAAAAAAAAAAAAGGAGATTTTTAAAAAATGTTTATTTCTTTAAGAGAGAACACAAGTGGGGGAGGGGCAGAGAGAGAAAGAGAAAACCCAAGCAGATTCCATGCTATCAGCACAGAGCGCGACACGGAGCTCAATCTCGTAACCATGAGATCATGACCTGAGCCGAAATCAAGAGTCGGACACTCAACCGACTGAACCACCCCGGTACACCTAAAGAAAGTAGATTTAACCTTGGAGCATTGTGAAACCCAGGACGGGTTCTGGCCAGGAGCTGACACAATCAGATTTGCACTGTAACGTTTATCGAGTGTTTGCTCTTTTCCAGGCACTGTGCTAAGTGCTTTATGTACTGCACTGAGTCCTTATAAGAGCCCTACAAAGTAAGCACAGTTACTCCATTTTACAGATGATGGAAGTAAGGCTTGCTGAGGGACACTGCTAATGCCAGGGTTCTCCCCAGGTCTCCTGACTCCGGAGCCTGAGCCTCTAACTTAGTGTGCTTCTATCCTCATTTACAAAAAGGCTTGATGTTCCAGTACAACATAGAGAAAGGACTGGTTAAGGCAGGCCCAGAACTAGGAAGACCAGCTGAGCCGCTATCCGGTAATTCAGGGGAGATATGATGGCAGAGAGAATGAAAAGAGAAGAATGAATTTGAGAGTAAAGAGAATCCCAAGGCACTTACTGGTTGGGGTTTCATGGCACGTGAGAGAAGCAGAGGGGTCAGATCCAAGAATGATGCCCAGGTTGTAACTTGAGTAACTGAGTTGATGATAAACAGCGGTTAAGGCGAAGGCTCCACAGCTAGGTTCCTAGCTCTGCCATTTCAAAGGTGGAAATCTTGGATGACTACTTCTCTGTAGCTCGGTTTCCTCATGCATAAAAGGAAGATGATAATGAAACCTCCTCTAAGAATGGGATGATTTAGTTCATGTGAAGCACTTAGGATAATCCTGGCACATAAGTACACAATCTCACCAATATTACCATTATCATCATTATAGTGCCAGCAATTGGTGTGGGGATATGGGAGGAACAGCAGTGCAGGGGGAAATGACAAGTTCAATTTTCAACACTGAAGTGCCTACAGCACCTCCAAATGGCAAAGGTCACATGTATGGCTCTGCACTAAGAAAGGGATTTACAAACAAAAGATTTGAACTCAAGCCAAGAGCATATGGAATGATCATTCAAGCCACCAACCTGAGTGACATGGAGTGGGAGAACAAAGGAACCCAGGAAGCCTTATAAGGAACACAGATACTGAAGGGATACCCAGGTAGGAAGACTCTACAAATGAGTCTTGAGAAGTGGCCAGAGATGTAGGAGAAAAAAGGAGAAGCCCCAGGGAGAAAGTATTTCAGGAAGAATCTACACTGCCAGTTGTTGCTACGAGAGGAAGTAAGATATGGATGGAAAGATATTCAATGGATTTAGTAATAAAATCTTTGCCCTAATGGTCTAGGTAACATGGCCACTGCTGTCCGTTTTGGAAGCTAAGAAGTAAAATGTATTAGAACAGCTATTAATAACAGGTCCACTATGCTAACTAAGTCCTATTAGAGTGGAAAAAGATAGTTCAGATGACTGCCAGCAGTGGAAATAGGGATGGACCCTTAGAAGATCACTAAAGGACAGTATCTGGGGATTAAAGCAAGGAACAAAGCACTACAGGTTTTAGCCTGAACAGACTTAACTAGACGCACGATGCACAAAGCATAAGGCAGTCCAGAATAGTCAATTAATTCAAATAGGTTGGCTCACGTGGTATGAAGAGGGGCTTCTGAGTGGTAAAATTTAAAAAGTAGATTAGAACCATATTATAGAAAGGCCTGACCATGGAATATGGAAGTGATGCAAACGTTTAAATGCCTTTCCTCCCTGGAAAATGCCTAGTTATTCTTTAATTCTCAGCTCATATGCCACCTCTTCAGTGTCACTTTAGGTAAAGATCAACTAACCTTCATGTCCTCAAAATACTTTCTATTCACATCTTACGGCACTGCGTTACGATTATGTTTTCTAAACCGTATGATACTCACAGGAATAGACTATGTCTTGGTACCTGCGTCTTGCGTCTTGCAGGCCAAACAACACCTGTGCCCAAGAAACATTTTCTGAATAAATATATACACAATGACATTAGAGTGGCACCTTATGAAGACTGAGAGCTAAGTAATATGGATTGGCAAAGAAGAAACCAGAGGTAGACCAGTCAGAAAGCCAGGAAGTAAAAAGGAGAAGTAATGGGGTCCCATCCATTCAGGCCACTGTGGAAACAGAAGAAGGTGGGATGTCTCTCTAAAAGGCAGTATCAGTAGAATTTGGTGGCTGATTGAAATAGGACAGAGAACAGGAGTAAATTTTTTTTAAAAAACCTTAAGAAAATGGGGGCCCCTGGGTGGCTCAATCGGTTAGGCGTCCGACTTTGGCTCAGGTCATGATCTCATAGTTTGTGAGTTCAGGCCCTGCATCGGACCCTGTGCTGACGGCGCACAGCCTGAAGCCTGCTTGGGATTCTGTTTCTCCCTCTCTTTCAGCTCCTCCCCCACTCACGCTCTGTCTCTCTCTCCCTCAAAACTAAATAAACATTAAAAAAAAAAAAGTCATTTAAAAACCTTAAAAAAATGTATACCCTTTGACTCAGTAATTAGCCTTGGAAATATATCCCAAGGGAATAATTAGAGATTTATGCATACTTTGGTATTATTTATAAGGGTGGTAAACTGGAAACAATTTTAACTTTGAACAATGGAGGGCTAGTTAAATAGTGGTCCTTCTAATATGTGCACACATTAACATATACTTATGCCAATTATGCAAGGATAATGATAAAACATGCACATTATAATAAGTCTTAAAAATATTTCTAAAACAAAATATATGATCTGACTTTAATTTTGTTTGCTATGTATGAATACAGGTGGAAAAACACAGGAAGAGTTTCTGTCAAAAAGTATACAAGGCACACACCAGGTATTTCTGAGATGTGACTGAGCAGACCATAGGTACCTTTTCCTTCTTTATAATGAACTTTCCAATATTTTTATAATAAATATATTGTTTTTATAATTTAAAAAATCCCATTTTTACAGGAAGTGAGTTAGTATTGAGAAAAATCAAGTCACCAGTTTATTGTTTTGAGGCTCAGCGGCAAAAGAAAATTACGGGACCACAATTTGAAAGAACAGTAGGAGTGTCACTTTCTTTGTTTTGCCTTACAGATTAGAGATATGAAGGAGGAGCAGATAAATATAGGAACCAGAATAATGACATGCTTTACAAAAAGGAAACCCTTGATGTATTTTTCCATTTAAACAAAATGCAGAGTATAGCTAAGGGTACCAGGGAGAAGGTCTTGGAAAGAGAGAAGAAAAAGAAAAAATCCTACAAAGGTTACATCTTTGTAGCACTTGGCACAGAAAAATTGTTAACTTACTACATAGTGGGAAGAACATGGGCTTTGGCATCAAATGGAGCAGAAGTGAACTCATGTACCACCCAGCAGCCATGTGACCCTGGGCAAGTCGCTAGAGTGAGTCTGTCTCCTCAGGGGTGGCATGGGGCAAAGCACTGCCTAGCGCAGCCATGGGAATGAAATGATCTGTATGACAGTGACTAGTCGGGTAGACATGAGCTCAGGACCCCACCACTGGACTTTGATTCATTTAGCAGGTCTGAGCCCACACCTGATCATCTGTGTTTTAAATAGCTCCCTGGGCATTAGTACTGCTTGGGCAGGGTAGAGAAACATGTGAACCGCTCAGTGCCTGGCACATGGTAGGTACTTGTTAGATGGCTGTTTTTATGTAGAGAATGAGGGCTCTGTCACTTTTCATTAACACAATGCCAAGACCTGTCCTAAATGAGCAGCTCAGATTTTCTGCTATGAAAGAGAACTAAAATGAACAAAGATAACAGAAATGTCATTAAAGACCTAAAGGCATGCCATGGCATTCAGAGATTCAACGTGACAGACTCCAAAGGTCTTTGACATGTGATCACATATAATTTTGCTGAGGAGAATTTAAATCATTTCTGCTTCATGACATGTAGGACCAAGTCCTTTAGTTGATCCATGTGCTTTCTTACTGATCAGAACCCAGGTTCATTTAGGTTTGCTGTATTCTATTCATCACCATAAAAAGATGAAAGCATTGTTCCTTGTAAAAGGGTCTCAAAAGAGAGTCAAATGCTATGCTACAGAGAAATTTGCAAATTTGGGGAAATGGAAAAGGTTTCAGAAAATATTCTAGCAAATGCCAAAGATCTACTGTATAATTACATTTTTTAAACATAAGAGAAAGGTCTTATCCTTTTTCATAGTTTCCAGCAATAAAAAGTCACATGAAAAGGTCAGAGTGCATGGCATTTAGTGCACCCAATATTTCAACAGTTTTTCTCTCTGTCTTTCTTCCTAGTATCCTAGATTATGCTAGCCGTTAGGAAGAGTCACCGAAATGCAATCCCGAGGGAGGCTCATCACTCATCAACTAGGATAAACATAATGTGAGCCACAGAGAGCGAAGGCTCCTGCTAGCCATCTTTGGTCCCCCACCATCTACATCCACTATAGGCAAGAAACAGAATGGATTATTAGCTGTGCATGAAGCAAAAAGTCCAAGAAATTAAAACACTCTGAAAACACTGAAGATTGAGCTATCTAAGATTAGTCTACTGCCTAAGTGCCAACTTTCATGGAGCAAATGAGAACTATCATAGACCAAAATGAGAGAGCCAGACACAGGACTACCAGATACTACATATGTAATCTGGGGGTTCAAGTAAGCAATTCTTTGTCCCTGAATACAGACCGAAGAGTTTTTAAACCAGATGTGCTGATCTAAATTACCTGGTGGGAATTTTATTTTTTCCTTAGTGACTAACCCTATATCCCCTAGATTAGTAGAAATACACCATCTTTCATATTTAGAATATAAACATATTAGCTAAATATGGATTATCTTGGAATTTAAAAACTCAACACTTGGGGTGCCTGGGTGGCTCAGTCGGTTAAGCGCCTGACTTCAGCTCAGGTCATGATCTCGTGGTGAGTTCGAGCCCCGCATCAGGTTCCATGCTGACAGCTCAGTGCCTGGAGCCTGCTTCAGATTCTGTGTGTGTGTGTGTGTGTGTGTGTGTGTGTGTGTGTGTGTGTGTGTTTGTCTGCCCCTCCCCTGCTCACACTCTGCCTCTCTCTCTCTCAAAAATAAATAAACATTGGGGCGCCTGGGTGGCGCAGTCGGTTAAGCGTCCGACTTCAGCCAGGTCACGATCTCGCGGTCCGTGAGTTCGAGCCCCGCGTCAGGCTCTGGGCTGATGGCTCAGAGCCTGGAGCCTGTTTCTGATTCTGTGTCTCCCTCTCTCTCTGCCCCACCCCCGTTCATGCTCTGTCTCTCTCTGTCCCAAAAATAAATAAATGTTGGAAAAAAAAAAATTAAAAATAAATAAATAAATAAACATTAAAAAAATTATTTAAAAAAACCCCAAAACTTAAATATATCTATATGATGTTTTATAGTCTTAACACATGAGCTGATTTGCTTGAATGACTTCAGCTAGAAATGGATATCTAAAAACATGACTATTTGGGGGCAGGAGTTTAAGTTTTTCAACAATGGCTCCAAACAACCTTCTTAACTACTGTCTATTATTCTACAGTACAAGTCTTCAGCTCGATCACATTCATTGTGGCTAGTTTACTGCACAGCCTCATACTGGCCCAAACTCTATGCCCTTTCTTGTACTCTTCCTATCTTGCCCTCAGCCATCCTTGAAAGTCCAAGGAAGAAATTAAGCTTCTTAAAGAAGTGAAGTGTTTCAGGGCGCCTGGGTAGCTCAGTCGGTTAAGCGTCTGACTTTGGCTCAGGTCATGATCTCGCGATCTGTGGGTTTGAGCCCCGCGTCGGGCTCTGTGCTGACAGCTCAGAGACTGGAGCCTGTTTCAGATTCTGTGTCTCCCTCTTTCTCTGACCCTCCCCTGTTCATGCTCTCTCTCTCTCTGTCTCAAAATAAATAAATGTTACAAGTGAAGTGTTTCAATACTATATGCTCTCTCTTTACTGAACACTCCTATAATTACTCAAAATGTTTATATACTATATACCATAAAATTTAACATGTAATGTGATATTTTTTAAGATTTTTCTAGGTGTATTCTTATCTACCCAAGAAGACTGTAAACTTCTAGGCAAGGTCATATTTTATTTTTAATGTCTACCAGTTTATTAAAGGATATGATAAAGCATACATATGAACAGTCAGATGAAGAGATACATAGGGTCTGGGAGGGTCCCAAACAGAGCAGCTCTGTCCCTGTGGAGTTAGGTCAGTTATCTTCCTGGTATGTAGATGTGTTCACTAGGCAAGGTCATATTTTAAACAAGACACACCCTCAAACAAATATGAAGTGTTTTATCCTCACCCCCAACCACTTTAACCTAACTTCAAGTGTTTCAAATGTACACATTTGTGCCGCCTAATGGTGAAAAGTAATTATTGCAGGGTTATAACTTAGTAATTGGCTTCTAAAACGTTTAACAAAATCAAATAATGGTGGGACCAAATCTTTATTTAAAATCAAAGAAGAGTAAAGCTATTGTTAAAAATGATGAAGCACCAGGGGCGCCTGGGTGGCTTAGTCGGTCGGTCATCTGACCTCAGCTCAGGTCATGATCTTGCAGTTTGTGGATTCCAGCCCCATGTCGGGCTCTGTGCTGACAGCGCAGAGCCTGGAGGCTTGCTTCAGATTCTGTGTCTCTCTCTCTCTGCCTCTCCCTTGCTCATGCACGTGCTTGCTCGCTCTCTCTCAAAAATAATAAATGAACATTAAAGAAAAATTTTTAAAAAATGATACAGCACCAGAGATGATGATAATATAACTAACTTTTGGTATGAATGAGTTACAAGTTTAAAATTGTCTGATAAATTTATTAGCACTGTGAATTAAAAAAAAAAAACTTTCTCATATGAAAAGCCTTTTTTCCCTAAGTTAGAAAATTCCTTTTGGGTTTGGGTTAATATAGTACTGGAAAAACATATAATCACATACTGAAAGGTTGTGAAATCATCCAAGACAGATAATCTATCAGTGTAATACATACTTAGAAGAACATCCAGGACACTAGGCTTGTCTTATTTTTCAGATAAAAGGAAAAAACATTTAACTCAACGATGTGCAGAACATTCCATACCTTCAAGAAGGTTATGCTCTAGTAAGAGTATAGAGCAAGCACATTAATGGTGAAATTTAAGGTACTCAGGGTAAACCTTTTGCAGTTACTACCACAGGAATAACACATTTGTGTAACATTATATAATGGGTGCTATATTTCAGGGTAAATGTGTGTCTTCTAAATGTTCCTAATCTCTGTGACATGTATTCTGAACAGAAGTGCAGAAGCTACTTTCCTTGTTTTGCATTTTCATTTATTCACTCCTTCTTGGTAGGACTTCATCCTTAGTTTCTTGATGTCCTAAACTTCTCACGTGCCCATTGCCAAACAGACATCAGCAATGCTGAATTTAGTTATTATGGTGAGCAGTATTCCACTGGAATTATTTATTTATATAGTCATTTGTTTTAACAGAGAGCTTCTTTTTTCACCTAACTGCTTATCAAAAGCAGATCTCAGGAAGCTAAAGATCAGAAAGTTGGGCTTGGCCCTTTTGGGGGCTTTAATTTGTTTCTAAGATCTTCACTTCTGATCCTTGATGAAACTTTTGATGCTCACTAGATACCACCCCTCATCCCCCAAAAGTAGAGCTGCCCTTGACTCTCCACCTGATTCCCCCTCCCCTGTCATCTTAGGCAGAACCATAACCTCCTCCTTCGGGACTACCATCCCTCCATGATCTGGCCATTTAGCTATCGCTTTTTCTTTTTCAACACCTTTTTTGAGGGAAACCACTCAGTTCACTATTACAAAAGTGCTTTATGGAGACTCTGTTAACTAAAATCATACTACAAATACAAGAGGCATGGGGCATGCCTGGGTGGCTCAGTTGGTTAAGCGTCTGGCTTCAGCTCAGGTCATGATCTCACAACTCGTAAGTTCGAGTCCCACGTCAGGCTCTGTGCTGACAGCTCAGAGCCTGAAGCCTGTTTCAGATTCTATGTCTCCCTCTCTCTCTGCCCCTCCCCTGCATGTGCTCCGTCTCTTTTTCTCTCAAAAATAAATAAACATTAAAGAAAAAATTTAAAAATTTTTTTTTAACGTTTATTTATTTTTGAGACAGAGAGAGACAGAGCATGAACGGGGGAGGGGCAGAGAGAGAGGGAGACACAGAATCGGAAGCAGGCTCCAGGCTCTGAGCCAACAGCCCAGAGCCCGACGCGGGGCTCGAACTCACGGACCGTGAGATCGTGACCTGAGCTGAAGTCGGATGCTCAACCGACTGAGCCACCCAGGCACCCCTAAAGAAAAATTTTTTAAAGGGCATAGGATATTCAGTCAGAGGAACCAGATTCTAATAACTCTGACAAGCTTCTTCATCTCAATTTCTGCTTCAGTTTTGTCCTACAAGTTAAATATTAATAATGATAACTACCATGTATGGTAATTGTCAGGATTAATTGACCTTAGGCATAGGAAATACTTGGCTCAATGCCTGGTACTTAGTAAGTGCTCAATAAATGTTAGCTGCTGTTACTATAATCACAATCCTATTTCTTTATTATTATAAGGTACAGATTCTATTCTACTTTTCTAACTGAAGTAAATAGAACCATCTAACCGTGTTTCTCTTTTTTCTGATATGGCGGGTGGGGGAATCAGTTGCCAGTTCTAGCAGGAAAAATTACACAGTGGTTGTCGACTAGTTCTCTGAGTGATGACTAAATAACACACATTCCCCAAAGTTATAAATCAGCTTGCTTCTGAAATATTTTCCAGATCTCAGAACAGAGAGCTCTACAGATATATCCTTATCCACTATAAAATAATCTATTATCCTGCCTACATTTAGGAAGATCTTTTTTAGCAAAAGATGCATTCCAACAGCATGCTTGTATATACAGAGAAATCCAGTCGATGAATGTGTTCTATGATGTCACAAATACCTTCAAAGAAATCATTAAATACTATAAGCTATCAGATTAGTAAGGACATAAAAAACACATTATTGAATAAGAAGGGTGAGCCTAAGCTGGATGCCACAGTTAAATGGTACCACATATTAAAACAAAAACACACAAAAAACCATCGCCACTTTAATGTCTTGGTGCCTCCCTGTCCCATTCCGTAGGCAGGAAAAACTGTGTTCTCCAGGAGCTTCACTGGGTAGATGGACACTTGCTATTCATATACAATATGGCCATCAAGCCCACAAGCCCATTTCACATTACCTATGACCATAGAATTTCAAGAGCAAGCCAAACTAATAGGAACAACATTTTTGGTTTACTATCACAATGTAGTTTTGGATTGACTATACGTTTTTTTTAATCATGGATATTTAGTTGGAAAGATGCTTCAGCCTGGGAGAGTTCATTAAGATTATACTTTGTACCTTAAAGCACATTAAACCCTAAAGGAACAACAATGATGCCATTAGGGAAAGATAAAAGAACTTTATACCTTTGCTTGTATGATGGTTCAACATCTTTCATGTTAATCCACAAGCAGTTTTATGACAATGTAGCAATTATCAGATGAAGGTGATAATTTGTCACAGATGCCATCATCGTACAATATGGCTTGGTAGAAATCAGAGTGGAGAGCAGAAACACGTAAACAAGATTTTCTTCTAGGTGACTGTGGGCTTCAAATCATTCTTGTAAAATCAGTAACACGTCAGCACGTTTCTGGATAGTTCCATTTCCATATACTTTCATAAATGTTATGTGTCTCTACACATGTATGTATCCATATACAAACGTACAAACATGCAGCAATAAGATGTACAATTGGCTTTTATATAACAAATATAAAAATGTAAGCATTTAAATGGATGTGATATCATCAATGAATCACCTTGTCCTGATATGCCCTTCAACAGACACAACTCTTGAGGAAGTGTGAGGTAGAATTATGAGCTACAAAGTAGGAAGCAGAAGAATGAGGTTCTATCCCTGACTACAGAAATTTCCTAACCACCTAGAGGTCAGTTCAACTTAACTGTAAAATGGAGGATGCAGTCAGTACTTGCCTTCCTACCAACCAGAATCATTTGTTGGAATGAGCGGAATAATGAATGCAAAAATACTTTATAAGGTATAAAGAACAATAGTGTAAGTGTTAAGATACTTTCAAGGTAGTTTTGCTACTTTGAGAAGAATTTAAAAAGAGAATGATAGTCTACTTGTATTATTTTCTGTTATTCCAAGAGAAGGAAACATTTTTTATAAGGCTATCTTTGATATTTGATAAAGAATATATACTAAGACATTTTAGTGCATGGGGTCAATTTAGTATAAATGTGACAGTATCTTACACCTTGAGAAAAAAATATGAAAAAGTGCTTTGTAAATTCTAAAGGGCTACATACAAAGTTCAGCAACCGTTGCCACTTACATAGAAACACAGCCTTTTGATGGTGCTTACCTTCTCTTAGGCGGTCTACGACAAAAGTGAAGCCTGTAGTTCTTGGGTGTAAGACATATTCATATTTCTGAAGCCCATTCTTTTCAGCAAAATCATTACTTCGAGCTTTGCTGTTTTCTAAACAAAACAACAAACTGTTAGAAGCCATAAAATAAAGGAAGAGAAGTGAGATAAGGAAGCCCTGAAGGATTTCTTTGATGAAACGGCAGTTATTCCATCTGTAAATACTGAATATGGCATATTGAGTCAAATGAGAAGATACAAACACTGTGGTCCCTAACAAAGATCCTAGAGTTTGGGGAATTTTGAAATTTTTATAATAAGGTATTAAATAGGACTTGTTAGAATGTTTCCTGAAATTCATATTAAAATCTTTAAAATTCTTAAAGGGATTTCATAAAATAGTCAACATACAATGAAAACTGAGGTACAAATAAAATACTAACAAACTGAAATTTTCATAAAATAGTCCTTACATAACAAAAACTGAAATACCAAAAGAGGTTAATAAAACTAAAATACTTTAAATAAACATAAGGACCTCTACACTCAGAAAAAAACAAGTAGTCAATATGCCAAATATATCAAATCAACATTTTTTTAGCCCAGTAATTTAGGGCTTCAATGCAAAGTGAAATCTCTGCCCTGCTCAGGCATAGATCATGCTAATATTACTAACCAAAACCTCTCCCCAACAGAATGGGCACATGATTAGCACATCGTGTACAAACATCTGAACATGGTTTGGCTGAATATAGTTACAGAGTCAAGTATATGTTCCAGTTGTTGGCAAAAGTTGCTTTTTCCATTCCATGAGGTAACTTTGTAAGTTCCAAGAAGAACCAAACCCATTATTCAGCAAATATATTTGGAAAAAGTAGTGTTCAGAAATTTGGCCTCAACTGCTGGGAGATCATGAAATACCTTCTGATGACAGCAGATGTTAGAATCCGCAACTCTCAGCTGCATCCTAAAATTTATAGACTATTCCAAGTCACAAGAAAAAAAACTTTCTCTATATAAACCCAACCTTCCTCGGAATAAATTTAAGATCACAGAGTCCTCAAACCTCAAAAACCATAGATGAATTCTTCAACATGACAATATTCAAAGAATACCCCTTTAAAGGTGTTACACTATTTTATAGTTGAAGAATCGAGTCAAAGAACTAATACCCACAGTCCCTAGCAAGACAAAAGTACAGGCTGGAAACATGAAAAGGAGTAAGCTCTTCTCACGTTCATTTGAGAATATCCTGGGCATGGGACTCCAAAATAGTTTTTGATAGACAGCTAGGAGGCCCTTCCATGGAATGAAGAGTCCCAGGGACACTACAAAGATGAGTAGTTAACTACTCTTCAGTTTCCTCTTCCGGTGCATCACAGACTCTGGGGATCGGAACTCTGTCGTAGAATGGGAACCCAAGTAGTTCTAAATATGTAAGGTCACAACGTGGAGCAGTAGAGATAATCAGAGACACAAAGAGATTAGAGATGCAGATTTTTCCTTCCATCCCCACTTCATCTACCCAACCCTGGACTCTGATTATTAGTAAGCATACCAGCCTCCCTCTTTCTGACTACAGCCTCCTGTCTCGTCAGCTCACTGCTGGTAACACTCCAGTGCCAGCCCTTCTTACTCCTTACACTTGGAGTTGACTACTGGCCACTCTGCATTCTCAAACCAGCCAGGCATGTTTCTACTTCAGGGTCTGTGCAGGTATTCCTTTCCCTGCCTGGAATGCCTTCCAGATACCTGCAAGGTTTTCTGCTTCATTCAATTAGTCTCTACTTTAAGAGAAATTTAACGGGCTTCTTTTGACAAACTTCTATAAAAGAGTACTCTATACCCTATCTATTCCTCTCCCTGTCCTTATCTTGCTTTATTTCTCTGCACAGCATTTATGAAGACTTGACATGTTTTTATTAACTGATTGGTTTTTTATTCTATCTTTCCTCATAGAATGTAAGCCTCATGAAAGTAGGGACTTTGTTTTGTGTATAAAACTTCATGTACTCACATTTCTTAAATGAAGAAGTTCTATGTACAAAGTGTTTAATTACATGAAATATTATAATTGTTAAAACCCAGAAAAGCTTTTTTTTTTTTTCCAAATCACAGACACAGAACTCAAAATTACAGTATACCAGCTGTTATGGTTAATTTTATTTATCAAAGTGGCATAGCCAGGTTACCCGGACAGTTGGTCAAATATTATTCTAGATGTTTCTGTGAAGGTATTTTTCACTGAGATTAATATTTAAATCAGAAGACTTTGCATAAACCGATTACTTACTCTCCATAATATGGGTGAGCCATATCCAATCACTTACAGGCCTGAATAGAAAATGACTAACCTCCTCAAGCAAGAAAGAGGTCTGTCAGCAGACTGCCTCTGGACTTGAACTGCAGCTCCTCCCTGGGTCTCCAGCCTAACTTACCCTGTAGATTTTTGACTCGATAAACCTCCACTACCATGTGAGTCAGTTCCTTAAAATAAAGTCCCAATTCCCATCAAAACTCTCCATCTCGCTCTCTCGCTCTACACACACACACACACACACACACACACACACACACCCTGTTGGTTCTGTTTTTCTGGACCCCAACTATTAAACCAATATAAAACTCCCCAACCTTTAAAACACATGTTTTGAAAGAATAAATAATGAAAGGAGAGATAATACCACATTAAGTGCAAAGAAAAGTTTAATTCCAGTTTCACCATTATTCAAAATTATATGTGTGTACATATGCACATATATATGTGTATGTGTGTGTGACCAAATGACCAAAGCAATGGACCAAAATTACAATGGTGTTTGTTTGTAGGCAGTGGGATTATAATAATTTTTGTGCTCTCTTCTATGTTTCTAAATTTCTCCAAATTCACATCTATCACTTCCATATGCAAGAAAAAAATTATAACCAATAACATATAAAGATAAAATATATGTAAAGTTACATTTAAAAACACTAACTTGAAAATGTTGCAAGCCAGTTGGACTCTGAACTTAAGGTTATAAAACATTCCCTTCAGGCTTAAAAAAAAAACAAGTTTCAAGTTAACTGTGGTAACTAAAAACACCCTTGAATTAACAGACACTTTTTCAAAGACAATCATTATCTTAACTCAAAACTACATGTATAACCCTGTTAAAAAAAACTTCTGAAAGCTTCAGGACCTGTTTTCTCTAGCTTTTGTAAGCTGGCCTTAAAAAATGTAAATATCATTTTAACTTAAAAAATATACAACCACAACATGTAATGGTGAGCAGAACCCTGAAAATAAGCAACTAGATGTTAAGTTCATCACATAAAAGAGACAGCTGAGAACAAATACAGACTGAAAAAAGTTTTAAATATATACTTCATAGGCTCTGAAGATCTAACATATAAGCATTTTAACACTAATATACCATAAAGTCACACCAATCCAGAAGCTTTTTTTCCTTTAGCTTTTAATGACTAAGTAACTTCTAGAGCTGCCATTCTTTAATGTACATTTTGGCATTTGCAAATATAAACCAATCTATCACTTTAGTAAATTACCTTTTATAATATGGCTGATATTTCAACACCCAAATATATTCTACATTCTTTTTTTTTAAGTTTATTTATTTTGAAAGAGAGAGAGAGCAAGCATGAGCGAAGGAGGGGCAGAGAGAGAGGAGAATCCCAAGCAGGTTCCACACTGGCAGTGCAAAGCCCGATGTGGGGCTCTATCTCACAAACCGTGAGATCATGACCTGAGCCGAGAGAGTTGGATGCTTAACTGACTGAGCCACCCAGGCACCCCAAAGTATTACATTCTTAACTATTATAAGATTTAAATATGGCTATGTGTCCATGATAATTTCCTAATGATAGTTCAGTTCTGGGAATCAATCTACAAGCTACAATACATTTTCAAGCTTCAATGATATGTATCCAATATTATCCTCAGTATTATTCTCTGTGATCCAACTACTTTTAGAATTTTAACTATAAAAATCAAACCTATATAGTAAGCATATATTAGTACATTAGTACATAATACTACTGAACAAAAATTGCCATGGTTCACTTAGCTCCATCCAAACAGGTAAGTCCAAGATCTCTTCCGTGGTGTCAACGGTGAATGTTCCCAAAATATCTGAATTTTCCTCATTAACATATTATGGCTTAGTCACCCATTCACTTAAATAGTTGTATAAAATGTATTTTTCATCTTGAACTCTCTTTGTAGGTACCGGGTTCCACAAATTATTATGTCCACATAATGAATTAGTATGTTCATTTACATCTTCTCCCCTCTTAAGCTCTAAAAGTTGCCCTTCTCAGTAGCTCTTAAGTTGCCTCGATCTGGTCTTGAAGATTTGGAAGACAAGTTCATGTTCTGTCTCTCCATACTATTTGTGAGTTTTAGACTTTAGTTTGTCTTCTCTCGTACAGCAGACCTTCATCGACTGGATCCTTCCCAAATTCTACTGTATCTTTCTTGAAGTAGCCAGGTTATTAACAGCTTTAAAATTTTGCTCTTTTGAGTCGGATTCTATAGAACTGCTTCCTGTCCAAGCTTACCCACCCTGCCAATATTCAACCACAACAGTTCTTCTGTCTTAAATGCTAAACTGCAGTAGGTGGCTTCATCTGCAAAAATGATCTGTGCCTTAAAAAGTGTGAGAACCACTGATCTGGAAGAATAAAAGACTATTTTGTTTTTAATCTTGTAAAGAATTCCTTGAGATCCACTGGTATTCTTGGCCCATGCATATAGTTTAATAACTGGGAAGGCACAAAAGTCCTAAATATATCCTCCTGTGTCCCCCTCCACAAATCTGTGGTAGCTGAATTTTCTTGAGGACAGGGCAAAGCCTTTCCTGCTTATAGTAGGGATAAAGCTTTAAAATACCCAGAGAAAGGGGCACCTGGGTGGCTCAGTCAGTTAGGTGTCTGACTTCGGCTCAGGTCATGATCTCACAGTTTGTGAGTTCAAGCCCCGTGTCAGACTCTGTGCTGACAGCTCAGAACCTGGAGCCTGCTTCTGATTCTGTGTCTCCTTCTCTCTCTGCCCCGCCCATGCTCACGCTCTGTTTCTGTCTCTCTCTCTCTCTCTCTCTCTCTCTCTCTCTCTCTCCCTCCCCCCCACCCCAAAAATAAACATTATAAAAAATTTTTAAGAAATACCCAGAAAAAGGCAATATAATAACTTAAATCAACAATAAATGAATGGGTTACATAATATGTTTTTCTTAGGAAAAAAAGAAGTTGAGAAAGAAGGGCTTGATGGATAAATATATATATCTTGAAAGAGGACAGAGAATATATAGAACAGGAAGGGGATTTTAAAATTAGCCTTTATTCTTAACATTTCATTGGCTATTTGGGTGTGTGTGTGTGTGTGTGTACAGTGGTTCCATAAAAACCATATACAATTATATAAAAAGCTGATACATGAAATATATAGTGAGACTTAAAACATAAAGCTTGGGGCGCCTGGGTTGCTTAAGTGTCTTGACTCTTGATTTCAGCTCAGGTCATCCCAGAGTCTTGAGATCGAGCCCCACACTGGGCTCCACACTAAGTGTAGAGACTGCTTAAAATGCTCTCTCTCTCTTTGCCTCTGACCCTCTCCCCTACTCACGCTCTCTCTAAAATAAATACTGTAATTAAAAATAAAATAAAAATATAAAGCTCTAGGATGGCAAGTAGGAACAGTAATGGCCTCTTGAAGTTGCCCATCATAGATCCTATTGTCTGGAAACCAGGAATTCTAGGTTCTGACGTGCTACTGATGAACTGAGTGAGTGATCTTAGTGGCGGGCCATTAATCTTAGTTCAGTTGCTTCATGTGAGGAATAAGTTTAGACTAAATGATTTCTAAGTTCCTTCATGTTTTAAAATTCTGTGATCTAATCCTAGGTTACCTACCTGTGAGATCAGTCCCTTCTGGGAATATGAGGAGTTGAAGTGGTTCATGAATATCACAAAAATAATCAATCATGTCTTCAAAATGGCTCTTGTCATCCTTCCATTTCCTATGAATGAAGATATAGGCAGCAGCCTGCATGGCCCAACCTAGAACCAATTTAACAAGTATTTACATACAATTTTATTACCAATATCCACATAGTATTGAGTATTTCAATTTTTTTTTTTTTACTATGGATTAGTTACTATCCTAATCACCTCACGACATACCTTGGGTTAAATAACACCTATACCAGAGAATAGTCTTAAAGGGTTTGCAAAATTCTCAAAAACTTTTTTTCAAGCCAAGCCTAGCTATTAAAATAGCAAGGAAAAAAACTTTCCTAATATTTACTAGTAAATCATCCAAAGTTTTAACAATCCTAACCAGACATTTTAACCAAGGTACCTACAAGAGATATACAACAATATGTTATTAGGCTTATAAAACAGTAAGCAAAGGATTGTTCTCAAGTCATGTACACAAGCATTCTCTTTCATATTTCCCATTCTGTACCAGTCAGTCTCTAAATTCAACTATTTTCAATGCTGGCCACTTCTTTAGATTTTATTGAAAAGACAAAATGTGTAATGGGTACTAAACACACTAACCAGAATATACACTGTGATCACAATCCCTTTACACTTAGGGCGAATCAACCTTGCTACCAAAGAGGTAGCCAGCCTTGGACGAGCCATGTTTTACCTAACCAGCCATCCCTTCCTGGCCAGAAATGACTAAAACTAGTGTGGTAAATAGCTGACTTAAGGCAGCCAATCTATAGCCTGTTCAATAGTCTATGAAGCACGAAACACTTGGCCCAAACACAGTAACTCTCGTGGCCAATCAAATGTTCTCTCTCAGAATTTTACCTGAGACCATGGAGAAAAAGCACTGGCAATATAAAGGTTAATGGGTGGATAAAAAAGCAGATACTATGACAGTAGCAGCTGAGGGAAAATTAACATTGCACACTGTAGTACAGATCTAAAAATCCTGTTGAAGTGCCTAAAGTTGATTGTAATCCAGAGCAGAAGACAGTTTTAGTCTCCACAAGCTGGCTAGTCTATGGATCCGCCTCTCGGGGGTCCGTAAGAGTCCATCTCCCTTACAGCCACGTGTATCTTTGCAGTAAGTGGTAGTTCCTTGCAAACAAAGAACACGACTAAAATGATAGTTTTAAAACACCATTTGGGGGGCGCCTGGGTGGCTCAGTCGGTTAAGCAGCCGACTTCAGCTCAGGTCACGATCTCACGGTCTGTGAGTTCGAGCCCCGCGTCAGGCTCTGGGCTGATGGCTCAGAGCCTGGAGCCTGCTTCCGATTCTGTGTCTCCCTCTCTCTCTGCCCCTCCCCCATTCATGCTCTGTCTCTCTCTGTCTCAAAAAAAAAAAAAAAAAAAAAAACGTTAAAAAAAAAAACACCATTTGGTAAAGACAGTGGCACCCTGGGAATATATAAAAGGATCATTAAGTCATTTGTTAATGATTTTAAAAACCATAAGACTCTTTGGTTTGAGTAAGTCCGAGCTAGAATACTGGAGTCTACAAATACAAATGAACACCCACCCAACAACCCACTTCAGTGTAGGTCTTGTTGCTGTACTCCCAATTATTAGTCACGCACTGTACTGTCAGTCATATCCATCAGTACTGGACTTGATCCCATCATCTCTCCTCCTTCACCCGAGGACACCGAGGCCCACAGTGTAGCGCCTTTTGGCAGTGTAGCTCTGGAGTGAGATTGCCCGGGTTAGAACCATAGCTCTACCACAAAAGAGCTGTTCAGTCTTTGTCCCTCACCGACCCCAAATGTCAAAATGAGCATAATGCCGTGATAGTATGTACCGAATAGGGATTGTTGTAAGAACTAAGACTTATCACAAACTGCCAATAAATAATAGCTATTATCATTATTGTGATTAAGAAGTTATAATAATACTAAGAATATTATATCAAGGAACATAAAAATGTAACAAGTTCCTATTCACAATATCAAAACAAAAATGCTTTAACGGTCAGTTATATGAATATGCCACAACTTATACTCTTGAGGGAGAGATTTCTTAGCTATTAGGAATAAAGTTAATATGGATATTCTTGTATCTTTTGTCAAACGCAAGCACTAAGTTCTATAGAGTTGAGTACTCAGGAGTGAAGCAGCTTCATCGCAGGATTTACGTATGCCCAGCTTCAGTAGACAGCATGTTTTCGAAGTGATTGTACCAACTAATACTCCCACGGCAACGTATGAGTGCTCTACCTGCTCTATTAATGGCCTCAGCAACTCTAGGTCTTATAGGTCCTTTTAATTTTAGCCCTTCTAATCCAGGTACAGTGGTTTGAGCTTGATTTTCTCTTATGATTAATGACAGTGACAGCCTTTTCATATGCAAGTCTTCGATGTCTTTGTGAAGTGCTTCTCCAAACTTTTTGCACACACATACACAGTAACTCTATATAACTCTAGGTTTCAAAGATGCAACATGCCAAATATCATCCCTCAATCTGTAGCTTGCATTTTCTCTCCCTTAACGGTGTCTTGTTAGGCACCTAACATCTAACACTAATGAAGCCCAATTTACAAATCTTTTCCTTGTGGCTGGTGCTTGTAGTGCATCATTTAAGAAATTTTTGCCTGCTCCAAAGTTGTGAAGACATTATTCCACGTATTCTTCTAGAAGCTCTACTGTTTTAACTTTCACATTTTGGTTTATAATCCATCTCAAATGAATTTTTATATATCATGTGAAGTAGCAGTATAGGTCCTATTTTCCATATGGATATTCAAATGACAAGTATTGAAAGGACCATGAGATCATTAAATAATAAAATATTTAAAAAGCATTACACAATAAATGAAAACCTATTACTATAAAAAAAGTATCAAACAAGATAAAAGTATATAGATTCAAACAAGAAATATGTCTTTATTACCACATCTTTCAACCCTGGTCCACCTGTCATAATTTGTTTTATAATCACAGCTAATAGTTTGATGTGACTTATTCTACATTTAAAAAATTCATTACATGTATCATTGGGGTTTTAAAAAAACACTTAAGAGTCATACCTTGTATACTGTTCTGTGATTTCCTTTTTTTCATTTAACGTGTCTATACATATGGATCTACTTCATTTTTTAATACCTGCACTGTATTCTCTACTAGTGTTTCTCAAACCAGTTTTAATTTTAATTCCTTAACCATTATTGACTAACAGTTTCGTAAAATACAATAAAATGAATTACTAGGGCAACGATCACACACTTGGAAGTTATAACAATGTCACGACACTCTAAAAATTCCCACCTACTATTCTTCCCTGTTTATGTCCTTATCTCATAGTGGACCAGCCAGAGTTTGCTAACAGTCACTGTTATAAGAATCACACTTTAAGTAACACTGTTCTGTGCAGATATACCATGATCTACTAACCTATTAGCATTTAGGATATACCCAATCTGAGAATCTGTCTTTACTAGAAAAGTTTACTCCATTCACATTTATTAGGGGAACTGCTGTTTCTTTTCCTGACATTTATGTTTCATGTGTGTTGGACTTTGATTTCTTGCCCACCTCTCTCCCCTTTTCTGTCTTAACTGAAATTACTAAGTTTTCTCAGCCTCCTTCCTTTGTTCTCTGATGCAGAGGTCAGCAAATTATGGACCAAATCCAGCCCACTGTCTTTGAATGGCACACAATCCAAGAATATTTTAGAAGATACGAAAAATACATCAAATTCAAATTTCACATTAATGAACAAAGTTTGATTGGAGCTCAGCCATACCCATTTATTTATATAGATTATCCATGGCCGCTTCTGTGCTGCGGGGCTGAGTCAAACAGGTGCAGCAGAGACAGTACTGCCCACAACGCCTGAAATAATTTTACTATCTAGCCCTTTATGAAACAGTTTGCTAACTCCTACTCCAGTGATTTGGAAACTGTATACTCTATTTTGTTCTTTTAATGGTCATCAAAGTTTTTTCAACTTTCTATTTTTGACATTTAAACTTCTATAATTATATCAACATTGAGTCAAACAATAATGCTCTCCAAACAAAAAAGTATGTTTTCCTCTTGTCCCTTTTCCAAAATTTGTATACATCATCTACTAGTTCTCCAAAGTTGCTATTACTAACACATTCCTTATGCTTCACAGAAACAATTTTTTTTTCATGGAAACAATTTTAATTACTTAGACCTGACTCAAGTTCACTGGCTTCCCTGCTTATCACTGGTTCTTTTATCTTATGTCCTTGTTAGTCCTCCTGAAGGAATTTCTTTCAATAAATGTTTGACTCTTTGCATTCCTAAAATGTATTTATTTGTCCTCAACTTTTTGGAGGGTAGTTTTGCTAAACACAAAACTTGAAATTCCAAATCATTTTCCCCTGAGAATTTTAAAGCTTTTTTCCCACACTCTTCCATCATCTAATATGGCTTGTGAGAAACTGGACATCAATCTGATTTCTGGAGATAACCAAATTTTCCCCTCTGGAAGCTTTCATGATTTCCTCTTTATTCTTAGTTTTATGAAATGTGACCTGTATGAGTCTAGGTGAGGCATGTTTTCATTAGTGTCTGCCCAGCAGTCGTTACATTCCTCCAATATGAGTCTTTAACACTGGGACTGTTCTTTTCGATATTTAAGAAGATACACTTTTCTCCTCTTCATTCTCTCAAACTTTCCCTCTGGAACTCTGTTAGCTAGATGTTAACTTCTGGACTCATCTTCTCCTACTTTTCATCTCCTTTCAGTTGACATTGTGCTCAAGGAAAATCCAATCCATTGGTTTCATCATCTACCTTACTAGTCTGATTTTATCTGGCCTACTTACTGAGTTTATTTCAGCAATTGCCTCTTTAATTTTTAAGACTTACAGTTGGTTCTTTCTATAGCAGCCAATTATTATGGACAAACAGCAAAATATAGAAGCTATGACAAATAAGAAGAGTAATAATTTTAATAAAACTGCTCACTGAATGATTGCCATGTGCCCGATATTATTCTAAGCTGAATTGTTAATTCTCAAGACAACCCTATGAATTAGGTAAAATTATTATCCTATTTTATGGATAAGGAAACTGAGGCATACTGAAACTCAAAAGAGCTAATCAGTGGTTAAAACCAAGTTTCAGACAGAGACAATCTGGCTCCATAGCTGATGTTTTCAACCAGTGTGCTAAACTGTCTGCAATATATACTTAAATCTCTTTAAAGGTATTAGGTAAATAAACATAGTTTAAGTTCTTCTAGGAGAATTATATATTCCTCAGAGGTTACTTCCCACTTTTTTTTTTTTGTACTAGACTCTCTTTAATGCTGTGCATTTTCCTCAAATTTCAATTCTAAACTGTCTTCAAATTTATAAAGGATGTTCTAGACTGAATGATACTGACAGGTAAAATGTATTTCTCCAAACCAAGTGAGACTATCTGTTGCTCCCTTGGGGAAAGGGAGCTGTAGCAAGACTTCTGGGGCTGTGCCATGAAACTTGTCTGATGGCCTGTATATGTCTCAGAAATCCCAGAAAGGGAAGTAAGTAAAATGGATTCATCAGTCAGGTTCTTGGACCTTTCTCCTCTGAAGACGGGATTATTCTTCTCTTTTGTGCCTTCGCCTTCTCAAATCCATTTGTACATCACTAATGCTTCTGAATCTTTTCTACTCCCTTAAGCTTGAACGTTTCTCTCCCTTTCATAAGAATCATAGGAACAATCTTGTGAATTTTTTTCCCCATGTCATTGCCATCAATGTATACTTTGTGCTTAAAGCAATATCCACAGTTTTAACATTCTGGAGATCCTCAAACATACATTTTTATGACATTTACTTCACACGTCTATGGCTAGATAAATAACAGTACAATTGATCGTGTCATCTGAAATTAATCTGTATTACTTGTTTTTTTCATACTTTTCCATTGGAGGGCATTCCATCCATCACCTGAATTTCTCAGACAAGGATTGGGAGTCTGGCAGGTTTATAAAGACAGATTTTGTGCATGCTGGCATGGCTCCTTCTGTCTTCCTTCTAAAACCCCATTTATGTTATCAGCATTGCCTTCTCTTTCTCAAAGCAGACAAGAGTAATCCCCAAGCATACTCTATTGTCAAAAACCACTGTATAATTTTAGAAACTGGTTTTCCTTGGCTTAAATTCTCTTTTATCAAATTTCAGAGTTGTATTAAAAAAAAATGAATTGAGTGGATTTTTAACATCATGCACTCTTTCTGATTAAAAAAAAGGCTCTTTACACATTTTTTTTTCCTTTTTTCCACTTCAATGCGGATACAGTTAAGGGAATCATAAAAACATCTGCACTACTCACCTAGTCCTATGAAAACTGAACTTCAAAGATAAATTAATCTGATGTATCACTGTTGTCCATGTATTCATTAATTCATTATGGTATCTACTATGAGACTATAAATGTGACACCAAAAACAACATGGAAGAGACAAATTGTTCTCTTCATTACATCTTCAATCCTAAGGGAATGCTATCCACAGGCATCTAATACATGAGAATGAGTGATATAAACAGATGCAAATTTTTGTACAAAATTACATCACAACAGCCATGAGCAAATACTGTATTTACTGAGGGTGCAGTTATGCACAATGATAATTTACATATAAATCCAGAACAAGTAATTATTTCTCAGAATTTCAACTTTGGTCAGGGTGTTAAATGCTACACAAAGTTAGGGAAGCCCTATCTTCTTTGAACTCAACATTTTATATTAGGTAATGCTGTCTACATCCCTCTCATAAGCTGCTTAACTTGCAAGATAAAAACCAGCCTTACTGCAAATTTCACAGACTCCACAAAGAGATTAACCTATCTACCTGCAGAGAGTAGGATGTCGTGCTTGACACTAAGGAAACACCTACCGATGGCTTTTGGTTGGTGAGATAAGGCTCCTTGCTTATAATTTGTGGGTTCACACTAGTGTGGGACTAAAATCTGTCTTTCATACTGGGCAAGATTTCCCATTTAATCAATCTCCTAGATGAACTGACATCTAAGAAGCCCACTGCTGTGCAACATGAATTCCTAAGTGAAGTACATTACTAGTTCTGTACACTGAGAAGAACAACTAGCATGTGATAGGCAGAATAATGTCCCCACAAAATAGGTCTATCCTCATTCCCAGACCTGTGAGTATGTGACATGGCAAAAAAGAATCAGCTGAACTTAAGATAGGAAGATTATCCTGGATTAGCCTACTGGACCCAATGCAATCAGAGGGGTCCTTACAAGTGGGAGAGGGAAGCAGGAAAAGACTCATGTAAGCGAGAGGGATGCGATCAGTCTTTGTTGGCTTTAAAGGTGGAGAAAGGGGGCCAAGCGCAAGGGACTGAGTGTCCAATTAAAGCTGGAAAAATCAAGGAAACCGATTCTATACAAAAGCCTACAGAAAGAAACCAGTCCTGCCAATGCCTTGATTTTAGCCCAAACAGAGTCACCTCAGACTGGTAACCTCCATAACTGTGAGATGATAAATGTGTGTTGTTTAAGCCACTCCACTCACAGTACAAGCACTAATAGGAAACTAATACAGAGCACAATCAGGGCCAAGATCTCAGTTTCTAATAGCATTCATTAAGAAATGGAACTAGGATTCCTTAGAGAAATGTGGAGTCCAGGGCTGGGGAGGGAAAATACAAGAATCTTATACCACTAGAAAGTGAAAAGTTAAAAAAAAAAAGGTTAAAAAAAAAAAAAAAAAGACGGAGGCCCAAAAACACACAAACGCCAACCTCCAAGATATTCCACTGGACAAAGCCATACAATGTCAACAACACTGTAATAAATAATACGAAATTATAACCCAAAGGAAAAAAATATCAACAAGTTCATATTGGTATAATTAAATGACTGAATAAATAAATAAATGAGAAGGGACAAATCTTCCTTACAGAATTACAAATAAAATATGTAGACACTCCTCACTGCAGGAGGTAAAGTTCAATACCCACCCCCTCCCAGCCCTTGTATGTGGGCTGCTGTTAGTGAATAAACATATATAAAAAGGGGGAGAAAACAGAAACTTTATGGTGGAGAAACCTGGCAGGCACCACCTTAAGCCAAATGATTACAATTAACAGCACCAGTGATAAGCCATGTTGATATCATGGACCTCCCTGCTAAAATGAGAAGAGCACTTTATCCCCATGGTGCTTTTCCCTCTAACCCATAGCCCCCATCTAATCATGAGAAGATATACAAACTCAAATTGAAGAACATTCTACAAAGTATCCAACCAGTACTTGTCAAAAGCACCAAAATAAAGAGAGACTGCCACTGAATGGAGACTAAGGAAACATGGTGACCAGAAGAAAGGACAGGATCCTCAACTGGCTCCTGGCACAGAAAAAGGACATCTGAAATGCGAATGAGATCTGTAGTTAATGGGATTGTACCCTCTTCTGTTGACACATGTCCTAAAGAAGCTAGGTGAAGAGAAACATTTTTTGTACTCTCTTTGCAAGTTTTCTATAAATCTAAAATTATTCCATATAAAAAGGTGTTTAAGAATCAGCTATTAGTTGATCCAAATTTTTGTTTGATTAAATATATATATATATAACCACTGCTTTGCATTCTAAACTCAGAGACCTTAATATTCTTACTTGGGATTCGTTTACCATTTACTTGACTATAATAGTTAAAAGATTATCAGTAACAACATTTCTAAGATATAGTTTTGGCACTATTTGTACCGTGGAGGAACATTTCTAATTCTTGGCTACATCATACATCCCTGCCTGGTGTTCATTACACAATGGTGTAACACTCAGAAATATCTGACTGCAAGCACAAGGAAAATGTTTTCTGTAAGATTTATGATAAGGAATAAGAAAAAAAACCCACAGTTTTTTTTAAACTCCCCTAATAATGACATATATAATAAATCTAACAGCCAATTCATTTTTTCCTCAGTATTGCAATGCTGCCTTTCTCATAATAAAAAATAAAATAAATAAAATTTCAATTTAGAGAGCCCTCTCTTAGCCACAAGTGAAAGGACAGCTGAAGGCACTGCAGTCCAGTTCTCTATTGACATTAAGGTCAAGGTCCATGGGGTCCACTGGGGCCATCTCTCCTATCTTTTTACTATTATTATAAAGTACTCTTTTCAAAGTTGGCTCAAACTGATCACTGAAAGATTTATTTTGTTTGTGCTTCTCCACTAAATGCAAAACAGACACAAGACCCTAAAGCTCCCCCCTAATTCTTTCACTGCTCTCTCCTAAAAATCACCCTGTCATAAATAAAAGCATTCTTTTTAGATAATTTTTAGAATCTACTTATTAATTTAAGCAAAGGAATCCCTTCATTTTCAGTAGGCATAAGGGTACTGAAAAGCCTAGAATCACAACACGCTTCATAAGCTCGTATTTGGGAGGCCAAGCAGCCTGAAGCAATGCAAATCTGACTGGGATATTAGAGATGGTACACATCTCTAATTGGGATATCCAACTGAGGTAACCAATTGTATTAACTTCAGTAAGTGATTGCTTGGATGGCCTTAAAGCCCAGAGCAGTTTCTCCCACCCCAAAGAAACTGTAAACTTCCACACAGCTCAGGCTTTAAGTTCTGTTAAGAAGTAAACTAACAAATTCAAAAGCTTCATTTAAATTACTTAGATCTCAAGACAATCCTAAAAAGTTACTTAGTTTTCAGTATAATCCTAGAAAGAAGTATAATCCTGGTATATAGCCTGGCACATGACTTAACTGAACTTAACCTTTGTTCCCAATGGGTTCCCCTCCCTCCCTGACCACCCCCCCCCCCCCCGCCGCCGCCCCCGCCCCCGCCAAAAAAAGGCATCAAAACTCATCTCAGCCAAGTAACTCTGGCAACTGAAACTATAAAATCAACAATTACAAGAACTTATTTTGCAACTAGAACTGCTAAGATGAAACTGATCTTTGCTTTGTATCTGAAAAGACACAGATCTGAATGTGATATCTAGCCACAGAACTAAAAGGTTTAATATACTGTACTATATTTCATTTGATGGTTTTCATAAAGATTTTGATTCATGATAAGCATTGAATAAAATGTACTGAATGAGTAAATCAATCATTGGATATTTTTCTTTAGAGCGTGGTGAAATGGGGAAAGGAAATTTTTGGCCATGAATGACAGAATACTAATCTGGAAGTCATATAAACAATCTGGATTTATGTTTCTTACATAAAATAAAGCTGGCCCCAAGGCTGGTTTGGAGGCCAGGCTCTCGTATTCTACTCCGCCATCCTCTTGGACACAAGACAGCTCCAGCAGCTCCAAGTATGATGTGCTCTAACAATAATGTCCCAAGTAGGAAAGAGGCAGCTCCATCCTCCCTTCATCAACTCTTGCCCTTTGATGAAGGAGGAAATCTTCCCTAGAGCCTCCTGACACACTCCCTCCCTTTTGTCTTGACACTGGCTATTAGGAGGCAGAGAAAGTATCAGGTATTTTCATCCTGTCATGAGATGTATACATTAATAATAATAATTAAAAAAAATGGTTCACTGTCAAAAATGGTGAAACATCATCTCTGTCTGGCCTTTAGGTGTTTAGTAATAAATGCAACAACACAGGGAACAAGGCTGCTGCAAAATCTTCTATAATTTAGATACAAGAAGACGCCAGACATTGATCAGTTTCTTGTGGTTTAGCCATACAAAAGTTTGCTGTGAGAGTAACAGCTACAGTATAGGTATTAAGTAGCCAGGATTTGTGTAGTTAGTAACCAGGAACCCTTGACGAGAAGTCCCCTTTGAAGAAAGGGTCACAGAGTGAGCTTCAAATATGTTTGTGGAAGAGATTCCTTCCCGGAAGGCCAAACCAGTTGTTAGCCTGGATGATGAACACACTTATCTAAGGTAGGCGACAAAACTCATGTCTTGGTTGTACCAAAGAAACTAGTGGGGCTGGGATGTTAGTGACACCAAGTCTTGTGAGAGATTTCTCCAATTAGAAATTTATTCCTCTTCTTCTTCGAGTTGTGAAGTAGCACTAATTTTTTTCTAAGTATAGTTGACACACAGTGTTACATTAGTTTCACGGTGATTTGACAACTCTGTACGTATGTCATGCTCAGCACAAGTACAGCGACCATCTGTCACCATACAATACTATTACAATACCACTGACTACTTTTACCTATCCTGTACTTTCCATCCCTGTTTTCTCAACACCATTTACTGAAGAGACTGCCTTTCCCTATTGTACACCCTTGCCTCCTTTGTCACAGATTAGTTGTCTATACACACATGGGTTTATGTCTGGGCTCTCTATTCTGTCCCATTGATCTATGTGCCTACTTTTGTACCAGTACAGTACTGTTTTGATTACTACAGCTTTGTAGTACATCTTGATATCTGGGGTTGTTTGTGACACCTCTGAGTTCCCCTTTTCTTTCTCAAGATTCTTTTTGTCTATTAGGGGTCTTTTGTGGTTCCATACAAATTTTAGGGTTTTTTATTCTAGATCTGTGAAAAATGCTATTGGTATTTTGATAGGGATTGTATTGAATCCGTGATTTGCTTTGGGTAGCATGGATATTTTAATAGTATAAACTCTTCCATTCCATGAGCATAAAATATCTTTCCATTGGTCTGAATCATCATCAGTGTCTTCATCAGTGTTTTATACTTTTCAGAGTACAGTCTTTTACCTCTTTGGTTAATTTTATTACTGGGTATTTGATTCTTTTCAGTGCCATTGTAAATGGAACTGTTTTGTTCCCCTCTCTTTCTGCTACTTTATTAGTGTACAGAAACGCAACAGATTTCTATATGTCAATTTTGTATCCTGCAACTTTATTGAAATAATTTATTATAATAGTTTTTTTGGTAGAGTCTTTAGGGTTCTCTATGTGTAGTATCGTGTCATCTGCAAATAGTGACAGTTTTACTTTTTCCTTACCAATCTGGATGTCTTTTAATTCTTTGCTGTGGCTAGGATTTTGAGTACTATGTTGAATAAAAGTGGCAAGACATCCTTGTCTTATTCCTGATATCAGAGGAAAAGCTCTCAGTTTTTCACCATTCAGCATGATGTTAGCTCTGGGTTTTTCATATATATAGCCTTTATTATGTTGACCTCTAAGCTCACACTGTTTGCAGTTTTTATCATGAATAGGTATTTAATTTTGACAAATGCTTTTCTGCATCTATTGAGAGGATCATATGATGTTTACCCTTCATTTTGTTAATGTAGTGTATCACACTGATTGATCGGCAGATACTGAACCATCCTTGCATCTCTGGAATAAATCTCACTTGATCATGGCAAATGATGCTTTTAATATACAGTGTGAAATTGGTAAAGTAAAAATCAGGGTCCACCAAACTGGATGAAGTCAAAGACTTCCAGGGCTCAAAGATATTAGTTTTAGAGAATGTCAATTTAAAGTAGGAGAAAGCAAATAGTAATAATATAATAATAATAATTAATAATAAAGAAAATAAAGTAGGAGGAAGCTATGTAGGAGAGGAAGAATTTTCCTTCTCATAGGAGATAAAGTTTGGTATTATAAATTGCAAATCTCAAATAGGAAAACATCCATTCTTTGTGCTTAATACACAGTTGTTAAAAAAAGTTAAGGTCACATCAATTTAGTAACTCTTAACACTGTAGGAGCAACGACATCTTTATTTCAACAATGTATACTTTACTAATCCTTATAAATACATCAATGAAACACAGTTAAGATGGAAAGTTGGACCACCTAAATGATTATCTTTGCATCAACACCTCCCTGTGTTACAGCACTTCCATGTGTACTAGCTGGGTGCACTATAATCGTTGTTGTTACTGGGGAGTTGTAGAGTAGACTTTGACTGTTTTATTCAGGATTGATAAAAAGAAAAATGCTTAGAAAACACCAAAGGTATTTGAAATAAAATTGCAGTTATTTCTGTAAATCAAATTCACAAAAAATATTTAATGTGACCAAAAATATTTAATGTTTTGGCAGACAGGTCAGTACTCTGGGAGGCCAAACTTAGGAGCTACCCCCCACCCAGTTTGAATTATCCTGGGAAAGCAGCCCAGCCCAGGTGAGCTTCTGGCATACACTCAGTCTGCGTGTCTTTAACAACAGAACCGATAGAAGCATTCATCAGAGGCCATGCTGTTACTCCCCCTTCTCCCTGATCTCATTCTGAACAATCGTATTTCACAATTTCACATATTTCATAACAATTCTATCTCACAATTTGTGATTTTCCTACTTTTCACCATTCTGTTATGTTGCAGTTTTAGAATTGCAGAACTGCGTGACAATTTACTTTGAAACTATGATGTCAGGTCAGGGAGATTTTAAATTTAATACACAACATGGCCACTTTTTAAATCACTATCTCTTTAATATTTACTCCTCTTTATACTTTGGAAAGGCCTCAAACTCTTCTGCCACTAAGTGTCTGGAAAAATCAAGAAGCCATGAGTTGTGTAGGCACAAATGAACAAAAAGCCCATTTGCCTGGTGATTCTGTACCAGGCAAATAGGCTTTTTATGACATCTTTGGGTTAATATTTCATTTCATTAATTGCAACTAAGTGGTTACAAAGTTGGCTAAAAATAAAAATCTATACTACCATTAGATACAGCTGAATTCTAACTATAGGACATTTTTGGTTAAAATTTAATTTCCTGTATCTTAGCAAACTCCACCAAACTATTAACTTAACAAAATTCTTTATAACCTGACCTGGAATCTAAATACCCTTACTGATTTCTTTCCTAACCCGTTATATTAGTCTGCTATTTTTATACCTTAGTGAAAGAATTCTTAAATTCCAAACTCTCATCCATTCTCCAACTTGGCACTACAAATATAAAATATCATTTTTCTTCAGTCATTTGTAAATGAACTAAATAGACTAGAAAACCCTATTCTAAACATCCGGTAAACAAACATTTATCAGAAATAATTACAAAGAGCAATATTAAATATTCCCTAAAGTCATGTCAAACTGTCAACAGGCTAAGTCTAGTATAATCTGAAGCAGGACTGAGATGTTTCCATTCTTTTCCCTTTCATTTCCCCCTGCAAATTCCAGCTTTAATACTCTCATTTGCAAACATGCTCCATTTGAAGTTTGGTTTGATTTTCGTGTTTTGTTTTCTTTCTGCCTACATTTTTGCCTTAATTTTCTTTGCACTTATTCACCACTGGTTCTAAAATTATTATCTCTAATCCATAATCAGTTCTCATTAAATTTTGCATTTTCAAGAAATCCTACCAAGTCTACAAATATTCAAGAACCTACAATGTGAAGGATACTCTATAAGGAGCTTATAACTCATGTGGGGGTAAGATGTACAAATGGAAAAGCTAAGAATGAAATACTTAGATAGGAATTCATGACAAAAGGAGAAAGATTTGTGACAATAAAAATGACTGTACCAGTGAAGAACAGGAAGAAATAAAGCTTAGGTGGTGGGATAAAGAGAAAGAGTATGGGTCTCTGAGACACTGGAAAAATGAGAGGCCTAATATGGACCTCTGTGAGGCAAAAGGCAGAGGAGGGATGTTCCAAACCGAACTACAGAAGCGACAAGAAGCAGCAAAAGCACTCCACTGGAACTTAATCCTCACAACTACCCAATAAAGCAGTGCTACTTTTTTAACTGAAATGAAACTAATATAAAACATTAATTTTAGGTGTAAAACAAACTGATTCCATATGAATATATACTGGGAAATGATCACTATAGTATGTCTAGTTAACATCATTACCAATAGATACAATAGATAATTTTTCTCATAAGAACTTTAAGCATCTACTCTCAGCAACTTCTAAATGTTCAATCTAGTATTATTAATTATACTTACCATGCTGTATATTTTATCCCCATAACTTATTATTTTATGACTAGAAGTTTGTGCCTTTTGATCACCTTCACAAATTTTGCTAAATCCCCAACCCCCAGGCTCTGGCAACTACCAATGTGTTCTCTGCATCTGAATTCAGGTTTTGCTGTTTTCTTTGTCGTTATATTTTTTTAGATTTCACATATATGTGAGATCATATGATATTTGTCTTCCCTCTGACTTACTTCACTTGGCATAATACCTTCAAGGTCCATCCATGTTGTCTTAAAGGCAGAGTTTACTCTTTATCTATGGCTAACTAATATTCCTCTGTGTGTATAACTCAAATCTTTTGTTTTTTAATTTTAATTCCAGTGGAGTTAATGTACAGTGTTATATTAGATTTAGGTGTACAATATACTGATTCAACACTTCCATTTTTACTCAGTGTTCATCATGGTAAACGTATTCTTTTCTTTTTTTTTTTTTTTCAACGTTTATTTATTTTTGGGACAGAGAGAGACAAAGCATGAACGGGGGAGGGGCAGAGAGAGAGGGAGACACAGAATCGGAAACAGGCTCCAGGCTCTGAGCCATCAGCCCAGAGCCTGACGCGGGGCTCGAACTCACGGACCGCGAGATTGTGACCTGGCTGAGGTCGGACGCTTAACCGACTGCGCCACCCAGGCACCCCAACGGTAAACGTATTCTTAATCTCCACCTATTTTCCCCATCGCCTCACCCACCCCTCCTCTGGTAACCATCTGTTTGTTCTCTATAGTTAGGAGTCGGTTTCTTGGTTTGTCTCTTTTTTTCCCCCTTTGTTCATTTGTTTTTTTTCCATAAATTCAACATTTGACTAAAATAATATGGTATTTGTCTTTCTCTGAATGACTTATTTCACTTAGCTTTACACTCTCTGGAATCCAACCATGTTGTTGCATATGGCAAGATTACATTCTTTTTTATGGCTGAATAATATTCCATTGAATACATATACCACCTCTTCTACCCATTCATCTGTCGACAGACATTTGGGTACCTTCCATGATTTGGCTATTATAAATAATGCTGCAATAAACATAGGAGTGCATGTATCCTTTTGAATTAGTGTTTTCCTATTCTTTGAATAAATACCCAGTATTTATTATAGGGTAGTTGTATTTTTAACTTTTCTAAATTTATTTTTATTTTTTTAATTTATATCCAAGTTAGCATATAGTGGAACAATGATTTCAGGAGTAGATTCCTTGATGCCTCTTACCCATTTAGCCCATCCCCCCTCCCACAACTCTTCCAGTAACCCTGTTTGTTCTCCATATTTAAGAGTGTTTTGTCCCCATCTGTTTTTATATTATTTTTGTTTCCCTTCCCTTATGTTCATCTGTTTTGTATCTTAAAGTCCTCATATGAGTGAAGTGATATGATATTTGTCTTTCTCTGACTGACTCATTTCACTTAGCATAATACCCTCTAGTTCCATCCATGTAGTTGCAAATGGCAAGATTTCATTCTTTCTTTTTTTTTGATTGCCGAGTAATGCTCCATTGTGTGTTTGTGTGTGTGTGTGTGTGTGTGTGTGTGTGTGTGTGTGTGTAATAGTGCAGTTGCTGGGTCCTAGGGTAGTTCTATTTTTAATTTTTTGAGGAACCTCCATACTGTTTTCCAGAGTGG
Organism: Prionailurus viverrinus; assembly: GCF_022837055.1. NCBI lineage: Eukaryota > Metazoa > Chordata > Mammalia > Carnivora > Felidae > Prionailurus > Prionailurus viverrinus. The sequence goes on from NC_062563.1 coordinate 116,413,415, forward strand.
CTGCACCAGTTTGCATTCCCACCAGCAGTGCAAAAGACATCCCCTTTCTCCACATCCTTGCCAACATCTGTTGTTGCCTGGGTTGTTAATATTAGCTATTCTGACAGGTGTGAGGTGGTATCTCATTGTGGTTTTGATTTGTATTTCTCTGATAATGAGTGATGTTGAGCATTTTTTCATGTGTCAGTTGGCCATCCAAATGTCTTCTTTGGAGAAGTGTCTATTCCTGTCCTTTGCCCATTTCTTCACTGGATTATTTGTTTTTTGGGTGTTGGGTTTGATAAGTTCTTTATAGATTTTGGATACTAACCCTTTATCTGATATGTCATTTGCAAATATCTTCTCCCATTCTGTCAGTTGCCTTTTAGTTTTGCTGACTGTTTCCTTCATTGTGCAGAAGCTTTTATTTTGATGAGGTCCCAGTAGTTCATTTTTGCTTTTGTTTCCCTTGCCTCTGGAGACGTGTTGAGTAAGAAGCTGCTGCAGCCAAGATCAAAGAGGTTTTTGCCTGCTTTCTCCTCAAGGATTTTGATGGTTTCCTGTCTTCCATTTAGGTCTTTCATCCAGTTTATTTTTGACTATGGTGTAAGAAAGTGGTCCAGGTTCATTTTTCTGCATGTTCCTGTCCAGTTTCCCCAGCATCACTTGCTGAAGAGACTGTCTTTATTCCATTGGATATTGTTTCCTGCTTTGTCAAAGATTACTTGGCCATACGTCTGTGAGTCCATTTCTGGGTTCTCTGTTCTGTTCCATTGACCTGAGTGTCTGTTTTTGGGCCAGTACCATACTGTCTTGATGATTATAGCTTTGTAATACAGCTTGAAGTCCGGGATTGTGATGCCTCCTGCTTTGGTTTTCTTTTTCAAGATTGTTTTGGCTATTCGGGGTCTTTTCTGGTTCCATACCCATTTTCAGATTGTTTGTTCTAGCTCTGTGAGTAATGCAGGTGTTATTTTTTTTTCAAAGTTTAAATTATTTTTTTAACGTTTATTTATTTTTGAGACAGAGAGAGACAGAGCACGAATGGGGGAGGGTCAGAGAGAGAGGGAGACACAGACTCTGAAGCAGACTCCAGGCTCTGAGCCGTCAGCACAGAGCCTGACGCGGGGCTCGAACTCACCGACCGCGAGATCATGACCTGAGCCGGAGTCGGACGCTTAACCGACTGAGCCACCCAGGCGCCCCTGCAAGTGTTAGTTTGATAGGTACTGCATTGAATATGTAGACTGCTTTGGGTAGTATTGACATTGTAACACTATTTGTTCTTTCTGTTCAGGAGCATGGAATATTTTTCCATTTTTTGTGTGTGTCTTCAATTTCTTTCATAAGCTTTCTATAGTTTTCAGTCTATAGATTTTTCACCTCTTTGGTTAGATTTATTCCTAGGTATTTTATGGGTTTTGGTGCAATTGTAAATGGGATCGATTCCTTGATTTCTCTTTCTGTTGCTTCATTGGTGAATAGGAATGCAACTGATTTCTGTGCATTGTTGATTCCTGCAACTTTGCTGAATTCATGAAACAGTTCTAGCAGTTTTTTGGTGCATTTTTGGGTTTTCCATATAGAGTATCATGTCATCTGCAAAGAGTGAAAGTTTGACCTCCTCCTGGCCGATTTGGATGTCTTTTATTTCTTTGTGTTGTCTGATTGCAGAGGCTAAGACTTCCAACACTATGTTGAATAACAGTGGTGAGAGTGGACATCCCTGTCTTGTTCCTGACCTTAGGGAGAAAGCTCCCAGTTTTTCCCCATTGAGGATGATATTAGCGTTGGGTCTTTCATATATGGCTTTTATGATCTCGAGGTATGATCCTTCTATCCCTCTTTCTTGATGATTTTTATCAAGAAAGGATGCTGTATTTTGTCAAAAGCTTTCTCTGCATTTATTGAGAGGATCATATGGTTGTCCTTTCTTTTATTGTGTGATGAAACACATTAATTGTTTTGTAGATACTGAACCAGTCCTGCATCCCAGATATAAGTCCCACTTGGTTGTGGTGAATAATTCTTTTAATGTATAGTTGCATCTGGTTGGCCAATATCTTATTGAGGATTTTTACATCCATGTTCATCAGGGAAATTGGTCTATAGTTCTTTTCAGTGGGGTCTTTGTCTGGTTTTGGAATCAAGGTAATGTTGGCTTCATAGAATCAGTTTGGAAGTTTTCCTTCCATTTCTACTTTTTGGAGCAGCTTCAAGAGGATAGGTGTTAACTCTTCCTTAAGTATTTGGTAGAATTCCCCTGGAAAGCCATCTGGCCCTGGACTCTTGTTTTGGGGGAGATTTTTGATTACTAATTCGATTTCCTTACTGGTGATAGGTCTGTTTAAATTTTCTATTTCCTCCTGTTTCAGTTTTGGTAGTGTATAGGTTTCTAGGAATTTGTCCATTTCTTCCATATTGCCCATTTTATTGGCATATAATTGCTCATAATATTCTCTTATTATTGTTTTTATTTCTGTGTTGGTTGTGATCTCTCCTCTTTCATTCTTGATTTTATTTATTTCGGCCCTTTCCTTCTTCTTTTTGATCAAACTGACTAGTGGTTTATCAATTTTGTTAATTCTTTCAAAGAACCAGCTTCTGGTTTCATTGCTCTATTTTTAACTTTTTAAGGAACCTCCATACTGTCTTCCACAGTGACTACACCAGTTTGCATTCCCACCCACAATGCTTCAGGGTTCCTTTTTCTCCACATCCTTGCCAACATTTGTTATTTCCTGAGTTTTTTTTTTTTTAATTTTTTTTTTCAACGTTTATTTATTTTTGGGACAGAGAGAGACAGAGCATGAACGGGGGAGGGGCAGAGAGAGAGGGAGACACAGAATTGGAAACAGGCTCCAGGCTCTGAGCCATCAGCCCAGAGCCTGACGCGGGGCTCGAACTCCCAGACCGCGAGATCGTGACCTGGCTGAAGTCGGACGCTTAACCGACTGCGCCACCCAGGCGCCCCATTCCTGAGTTTTTTATTTTAGGTATTCTGTCAGGTGTGAGGACATATCTCATTTTGGTTTTGGCTTGCATTTCCTAACAATCAGTGATGTTGAGCATCTTCATGTGTCTGTTGGCAATCTGTACGTGTTTGGAGAAATGTCTGTTCATGTCTTCTGCCAATTTTTAATTTGATTATTTAATTGATGTCAAGCTGTATAAGATCTTTATATTTTTTTGGTATTAACCTTTTATCAGATATGTCATTTGCAAATATCTTCCCCCATTCCATAGGTTATCTTTTAGTTTTCTTGGTTGTTTCCTTTGCTGTACAGAAGCTTTTTTTGGTGTAGTCTCAATAGTTTATTTTTGCTTTTATTGCCCTTGTCACAGAAGAGAGATAAATCCAGAAAGATGTTGTTATGGATGATGTCAGAGAAATTACTGCCTGTGATCTACTGTAGGATTTTTATGATTTCAGGTCTCACATTTAAATCCTTAATCCATTTTTAAAGTTTATTTATTTATTTTGAAAGAAAGAGTGTGTGTATCAGTGAGAGGGGGAGGGGCAGAGAGAGAGGAACACAGAGAATCCTAAGAAGGCTCCACGCTCAGTGCAGACTCCAACACTGGGCTCAATCCCACAAACCGCAAAATCATGACCTGAGCCTAAATCAAGAGCCAGACGCTCAACCACCTGAGCCACCCAGGTGCCCCAGGTCTTTAATCCATTTAATTTGTGTATGGTATAAGAAATTGTCTAGTTTCATCCTTTGCATGTTGCTGTCCAGTTTTCTCTTGTCCAGTTGGCCACCATTTGTTGAAGAGACTGCCTTTTCCCCTTCTTGCCTCCTTTGTTAAAGATTAATGGACCCTATAATCATGGGTTTATTTCTGGGCTTTCTGTCTGTTCTATTGGTCTATGAGTGTATTTTTGTGCAAATACCATACTATTCTGATTATTACAACTCTGTAATATATCTTGGAAGTCTGGAATTGTTATACCTCCAGCTTTGCTTTTCTAAAGTGCTTTGGCTATCTGGGGTCTTTTTTGGTTCCATATAAATTTTAGGATTATTTATTCTAGTTCTGTGAAAAATGTTGCTGGTATTTCGACAGGGACTGCATTAAATCTATAGATTGCTTTATGCAGTATAGACATTTTAATAATATTTGTTCTCCCAATCTATGAGCATGGAATGTCCATTTCTTTGTGTCATCTTCAACATCTTTCATCAATGTTTTAGGGTTTTCAGAGTACAGGTCTTTCACCTTTTTTGTTAGGTTTATTCCTAGTTATCTTATTTTTGGTACAATTCTAAATGGGCTTATTTTCTCAATTTCTCTTTCTGCAGTTTCACTATTAGTGTATAGAAATGCAACAGATTTCTGCATATTGATTTTGTATCCTGTGACTTTACTGAATTCATTTATCAGTTCTAATAGTTTTTTGGTAGAGTCTTTAGGGTTTTCTATATATAGTATCATGTCAGCTGCAAATAGCCAAAGTTTTACTTCTTCCTTACCAAAATTCTCAACAAAATACTAGCAAACAGAATCCAATAATACATTTAAAAAAATCATTCACCATGATCTAGTGGTTTTTTAGTGGTTTAATACTCACAAATCAATGTGATACATCACATCAATAAGATAAAGGATAAAAACCATTTGATCATTTCAATAGACACAGAAAAACCATTTAACAAAGTACAACATCCCTTCATGATAAAAGCCCTCAATAAACTAGGTTTAGAGCAAACATACCACAACATAATAAAGGCCATATATGAAAAACCCAGAGCAAACATCATACTCAATGGGGAAAAACTGGTAGCTTTCCTTGTAAGGTAAAGAACAGGACAAAGGATGTCCACTCTCACCACTCTTAGTCAACATAGTACTAGAAGTCCTGGCCACAGCAGTTAGACAAAAAAAGAGAAATGAATGGCACCCAAATTAGTAAAGAAGAGGTATTAAACTCTTCTTTAAATATTTAGTAGAATTTACCTGTGTAGCTGTCTGGTCCTGAAATTTTGTCTGTTGGGCATTTTTTGATCACTAATCCAATTTTATTGCTAATAATCTGCTCAAATTTCCTATTTTTTTCTGCTTCAGTTTTGCTACGTTTTCCGTTTCTAGGAATTTATCCATCTGTTCTAGGTTGTCCAATTAGTCGGCACATAATTTTTCACATAGTTTCTTACAATCTTTTGTATTTTTATGATATTGGTTGTTATTTTTCCTTTGTCATATCTAATTTTATTTGAATCCTTTTTTTTTTTTTTGTAAGTCTGGTTGAAGGTTTATCAATATTGTTGATCTTTTCAAAGAACAAGTTCCTGGCATCATTGATTTGTTCTATTATCTTTTTTGGTTTCTATATCACTTATTTGTGCTCTAACCTGTATTATTTCCTTCCTGCTACTGGTTTTGGGTTTGGGTGATTGTTCTTTTTCTAGCTCTTTTAGGTGTAAGAGATTAAGCTATTTCAGATTTTTCTTGCTTCTTGAGATAGACCTGTATTGCTAAAATTTCCCTCTGAGAACCACTCTGGCTGCATCCCAGAGATTTTGGAATATTGTGTTTTCATTTCCATTTGTCTCCATGTATTTTTTTATTTCCTCTTTGAGTTCTTGGTTGACCCATTCATTGTTTAGTATCATGTTATTTACCCTACATGTATTTATGTTCTTTCCAGATTTATTTTCTTATGGTTGATTTCTGGTTTCATAGTGTTGTGGCCAGAAAAGATGTATGGTATGACTTCAGTCTTTTTGAATTTCTTGAGACTTGTTCTGTGGCCTAATATGTGATCTGTTCTGGAGAGTGTTCCATGTGCACTCGAAAAGGTATCTTCTTCTGCTGTTTTAGGAATGGAATGTTCTGAATATATCTGTTAAAGCATCTGGTCCAAGGTGTCCTTCAAAACCACTGTTTCCTTTTTGATTTTCTGTCTGGATGATCTGTCCACTGATGTCAATGGGGTTTTAAAGTCCCCTACTAATTTTGTATTATTATCGATTAGTTCCTTTTTGTTATTAACTGTTTTATGTATTTGGGTGCTCCCATATTGGACACAAAAATATTTACAGCTGTTATATCTTCTTGTTGGATTGTCTCCATTATGATTATATAGTGTCTTTGTCTCTGTTACAGTCTTTGTTTTAAAGTCTATTTTATCCAAGATCACTATTACTACCCCTGCTTTCTTTTCATATGCATTTGCATGACAAACATTTCTCCATCCTCTCACTTTGCATCTGTATGTGTCTTTAGGTCTGAAATAAGTTTCTTATAGGCAACATACAGATGGGTCTTTTTTTTTTTAACCAATCTGTCACCCTATGTCTTTTCTTTTCCCTTTCCTTTTTCCTTCCCTTCCCTTCCCTTCTTTCTCTTTCGAGAGAAGGAAAGAAGGCACAAGTGGGGCAGGGGCAAGGAGAGAGGGAGAGAGAATTCCAAGCAGGCTCCACATTGTCAGCACAGAGCCTGACACGGAGCTAGAACCCACAAACCGTGAGGTCACAACCTGAGCCAAAATTGAGATGGACACTTAACTGACTGAACCACCTAGAGCCCCTGCCCTGTGTCTTCTGACTGGAGCACAGGGCCATTTCCATTCAAAGTAATTATTTATTTTTTTTTTTAAATTTTTTTTTAACGTTTATTTATTTTTGAGACAGAGACAGAGCATGAACGGGGGAGGGGCAGAGAGAGAGGGAGACGCAGAATCTGAAACAGGCTCCAGGCTCTGAGCGGTCAGCACAGAGCCCGACGCGGGGCTCGAACTCACGGGCCGCGAGATCGTGACCTGAGCTGAAGTCGGCCGCTTAACCGACTGAGCCACCCAGGCGCCCCTCAAAGTAATTATTAATAGGTATGTATTATCATTTTGTTACTTGTTTATGGTTTTTTAAAAAAAATTTTAACGTTTATTTATTTTTGAGAGAGGGAGTGTGAGCGAGGGAGAGCCAAAGAAAGAGAGAGGGAAACACAGAATCTGAAGCAGGCTCCAGGCTCTGCACTGTCAGCACAGAGCCTGACCTGGGGCTCGAACTCATGAACTGTGAGATAATGATCTAAGCCAAAGTTGGACACTGAACAAACTCAGCCACCCAGTCGCCCGTATACAGGTTTTTTTAATAGTTCTTCTCTGGTCCTTTCTTCTGTTGCTCTCTTCTCTCATAAGTTGGCTTTCTTTGATGATGTACTTGGGATTCCTTTCTCTTTATTTTTTTGCATGTTTATTACTGCTTTTGGATTTGTGATCACCACTAGGTTTGTAGATAACATCTGCTGCATATAGCAGTCTAAATTAACAGTTACTTACGTTTGAACTTATTCTTTACTCTTTACTACGTTTTGGATTTGTGATCACCACTAGGTTTATAGATAACGTCTGTTGCATATAGCAGTCTAAATTAACAGTTACTTACGTTTGAACCTATTCTTTACTCTTTACTACGTTTTGGATTTGTGATCACCACTAGGTTTATAGATAACGTCTGCTGCATATAGCAGTCTAAATTAACAGTTACTTACGTTTGAACCTACTCTTTACTCCCCTACTCCCACCAAGTTTAGGTATCTGGTGTCATACTTTCATTTCGTGAGTCACTTGACTGATTTTTCTTTTATTTTTTTAAATGTTTATTTTTGAGAGAGAGACAGAGTGCAAGTGGGAGGGCCAGCCCAGAGAGGGAAAGAGAGAGACAGAATCCGAAGCAGGCTCCAGGCTCTGAGCTGTCAGCACAGAGCTGACACAAGGCTTGAACTCACGAACCGCAAGATCACAACCTGAACCAAACTCAGATGCTTAACGGCCTGAGCCATCCAGTCACCCCTGATTTCTTATAGTTATACTTATTTTTACTGCTTTTGTGCTTTCTAGTTATTCTTGATTATGGTCTCTCTTTTCCACTCAAATATTCCCCTTTAACATTTCTTTTTTTTCTTTTTTTTACCATTTATTCGTTATTGAGAGACAGAGAGACAGAGCATGAGCATGGGAGGGGCAGAGAGACGAGGAGACACAGAATCTGAAGCAGGCTCCAGGCTCTGAGCTGTCAGCACAGAGCCCAAGACAGGGCTTGAACTCACAAGCCATGCTTCATCGACTGAGCCACCCAGGCGCCCCATCCCCTTTAACATTTCTTACAGGGCTGGTTTAGTGGTGATGAATTCCTTTAACTTTTGTTAACTTTTTAACTTTCTCTCTCTTTGTATTCTGAATGATAGCCTGCACGGAGAGAGTATTCTCAGCTGCAATTTTTTTCCCCTGTCAGCACTTTGAATATATTATGCCACTCCCTTCTAGCCTGCAAAGTTTCTGCTGAAAAATCCACTACAGTCTTGAGGTTTCCCTTATATGTAATGGTATCCTTTTTCTTTGCTCTTTTAAAATTCTATTTTTGGCCATTTTAATTACCATATGTCTTGGTGTGGACCTCCTTGGGTTGATTCTGTTGGGGGAATCTCTGTGCCTCCTGGATCTGAATTTGTTTCTTTCCCCAGATTCAGTAAGTTTTCAGCTATTATTTTCTCCAAATAAACACTGCTGTCTTTTTTCTCTTCTCCTTCTGGGAGCCTTATAATGCAACTGTTACTACACTTGATGGAGTCACTGAGTTGCTAAGTCTATTCTCATTTTACATATTTTTTTTTTTTCTCTCACATGTTCAGCTTGATTACTTTCCATTACTTTGTCCTCCGGGTCACTGATTCATTCTTCTGTTTCCTTTAGGCTGACACTTATTCCATCTAGTGTATTTTTAATTTCATTTATTGTGTTCTTCATCTCTGATTGGTTCTTTTTCTATCTCTTTGCTAAGGGTCTCACTGATGTCCTCCACTATTGTTTAGTGAGTATCTTTCTATTATTTTGAATTCTCTATCAGGCATATTACTTATCTCCATTTCATTTAGGTCTCTTGCTGTGATTTTGTCTTATCCTTTCATATGGAACATACTCCTCTGTGTCTTCATTTTGTATGCCTCTCTGTGTCTGTTTCTATGTGTTAGGAAAAGTCAGCTATGTATTCTGCTCTTGAAAGTAGTGGCCTTGGGGCACCTGGGTGGCTCAGTTGTTTAAGCATCTGACTTCGGGGCGCCTGGGTGGCTCAGTTGTTTAAGCATCTGACTTCGACTTGTCATGATTTCATGGTTTGTGAGTTCAAGCCCCATGTCGGGCTCTGTGCTGACAGTTCAGAGCCTGGAGCCTGCTTCAGATTCTGTGTCTCCCTCTCTCTCTGCCCCTCCCCTGCTCACACTCTTTCTCTCTTAAAAATAAACATTAAAAAAACTTTTTAAAAAGAAAGTAGTGGCCTTATGAAGAAGAGGCCCTGTAGTGTCCTACAGTACAGTGTCCCCTGTTTACTGGAACCTGGCACCTCAGGGGTGGTTCCTATGTGTGTTGTGTGCACCCTGCTGTTTTGACTGAGCTGCTTTTTCCTTCAGTTCAGTCGTCTGCAGTGGCTCGCTGCCTGCTTTGGGCAGTGTTTGGTCCCTGTGGTGTTGGTGGGCCAGTCTGAGGCCACCTTGGGCTTGAGTTGAGTCAGACTACATGTTTGTCAGAGATGCAGTGGCACCAAACTGCAGGATGCTATCCCCATGTTGTCCCCCAAAAAGCTTCTGTTGGTGGGCAGGGACTGCAATCAGACCAGCTGTTGGCCCCCCAGCTATTTGCTGGGGGCTGTAATCTGAATAGTGTCAGACAGGGCAGGAGTCACTTTGGAGTGGTGGTGGCTCTTCTTGGGGCTGTTTGTATACTGCCAGGCTTGTACCTTTTTTTTTTTTCCATGTTTATTTATTTTGAGAGAGACAGAGCATCGGGAGGGTCTGACAGAGAGGGAGAGAGAAATCCCAAGCAGGCTCCACACTGTTAGTGCAGAGCCCGATGCGGGGGCTTGAACCCACAAACCGTGAGATCATGACCTGAGCTAAAATCAAGTCAGATGCTTAACTGACTGAGCCACCCAGGTGCCCCTGAAAAAATTTTTTGTTAATGTTTATTTTTCAGAAAGAGAGCACTAGTGTGGGAGGGACACAGAGAGAGAGGGAGACACAGAATCCAAAGCAGGCTCCAAGCTGTCAGCACAGAGCCCAACACAGGGCTCAAACTCACAAACTGTGAGATCATGACACGAGCCAAAGTTGGACACTTAACTGACTGAGCCACCCAGGTACCCCTGGACATGTGGCCCTGGTTTGAATGGGCACCAGCCAAGAGAGTACTGGACAGGGTGGATCTGCAATATGCTGGGGGTGTGGCATGCAGTTTTAACAAGGTTTGTGAGCTGATCCTCCATGAGAGGGGACCCAGGCCCCACAAATCATGGGGTCAGGAGATAAGGTGTTGGCAAAGTTCGTGCTGGTTTTCTAGGAGAGGGCACCAGCAGCACTGGGAATGAGGCAAGCCTGGCTGGATGGGACGGATCCACAAGGTACAGTATAAGCAAGTTAGGTAGCGAATTTCTACACTACAGGTGGTCGTGTGTTTATGCTGGGGGCGCGGGGGGGGGGGGGGGGGGGCGCGGGGCAGGCATGAAAGGGAAGTGGCACCTGCCCATTCATTTGTACCTGGAGAAGTCTCCCAGTGAGCTCTGTCCCTCAGATATCCGATCTGAGATTAGTAAATAATTCTCCCTCCTGTATACCCAACGCATTTTTTAAGCTGCTGCTGCTTTGCTGTTCTCTCTTTGTGTTTGTTATGCTCTCTCTTTAAGGGCACAGACTCCATCTTCTTTTGCCTTCTGCCCTCCCAGCTCTCAGAGAGCTAACCCACTGATTTTTAAAATTGCAGACTTTAAGCCCTACTGGTTAAAAGAACTCACAACAAATTTAAGCCCCTCTGGTTTTTGAAGCCAAATGTTATGGGGATTCATCTTCCCTATGCTGGCTTCCTAGTGTGATAGTTTAGTTCTATTCCCCTCTCCATGCCCACAGGTCCCTCCTTTTCTTGGACAGTACTGTGGTTTCACTCCCCACTGCATCTCTGCCCTTCCTACCCTCTTCAATGTGGCCTCTTCTCTACATTTAAGTTATGGAGTTTGTTCTTCAGTCTTTGGTTGTTTTCTGGGTTATTTACCCTGTTGGGAGTGTTATCTAGTTGTATCAGTGGGACAACATGAAATTAGGGTCCTCCTGTTCCCACATCTTCCAGCAATCTCCTATCTCTCATCTTCTTCATCCATTGATATGGATGGATGGTTAGGTTGTTTCCGTATCTTGACTATTGTTAATGAACATGGGGGTGTATATATCTTTTCAAGTTAGTGTTTTCTTTTCCTTCAGATAAATATCCAAAAGTGGAGTTGCTGGCTCACACGGTAGTTCCGTTTTTAATTTTTTAAGAATTCTCCATATGGCTTTCCATAGTGGCTAAACCAATTTAAATTCCCACCAACCATGCACAGGGCTTCCCTTTCTTCCACATCCTCACCAACACTATTTCTCATCTTTTTGGCAGTAGCAATTCTAACAGGTGTGTAGTGATATGTCATTATGGTTTGGATTTACATTTCCCTGATGATTAGTGATGTTGAGCACCTTTTCATGTACCAGTCAGTCATCTGTATATCTTCTTTCAAAAAACGTCTACTCTGATCCTCTCCCCATTTTTAAAATCAGGCTTACTGGGGGATTTCTGGTGTGATTTTTGTTTGCATTGTTTTTGCTATGCTGTTGAGTTTGAGGAGTTCTTTATATATTTTGTATACTAACCCACTGTCAGATATATGATTTGCAAATATTTTCTGTAGACTGCCTTCTCATTTTTTTTGATGGTTTCCTTTATACCGGAGATTTTTAGTTTGATGTAGTCCTTTATTTGCTTTTGTTGCCTTTGCTTTTATTGTCAAATCCATAAAGTCACCACCAAGACCAATATTAAGGAGCTTACCATCTATGTTTTCTTCTGGGAGTCTTATGGTTTCAGGTCTCAAATTCAACTTCAATCCATTTTGAGTTAATCTTTGTGTATGTGGTAAGATAATGGTCCAGTTTCATTCTTTTGCATGTGGCTGTCCAGTTTTCCCAATTTATATATTCTTGGCTCCTTTGTCATAAATTAATTGACCATATTTGCACAGATTTAGTTCTGATGCTCTCCATTCTCTTCCAGTTATCTGTGTGTTTTATGCCAATACTGCTCTGATTACTATGGACTTGTAATACACTTTGACATCTGGAAGTGTGATGCTTTCATATTTGTTCTTTCTCATGATTGCTTTGGCTGTTTGGGGGCTTTTTTTTTTTTTTTTTGCTCCATACAAATTTTAGGATTGTTTATTTCTGTGAAAAATACCACCGAAATTTTGATAGAGATTGCACTGAATCTGTACACTGCTTTGAGTAGTATGGACATTTTAACAACATTAATTATTCTTATCCATGAGCACCAAGTATCCTTCCATTCATTTGCGTCTTTTTCAGTTTCTTTCACCAATATCTTATAGTTTTTAGTGTACACGTTATTTTACCTCCTTGGTTTAATTTATTCTGAGGTGTTTTAGTCTCTTTAACACAGTTACAAATGGGATTATTTTCTTAATATCTCTGATAGTTTATTATATATAAATGCAACAGATACTTGAACTTTAAGTTTATTTATTTTCAGAGACAGAAAATGAGGGAAGAAGAGAGACAGAATCCCAAGCAGGTTTCTCACTGTCAGGGCAAAGCCCCAAGGCAGGGCTCAAACTTACAAACTGTGAGATCATGACCTGAGCTGACACCAAGAGTTGGACACTTTTAACCGACTGAGCTATCCAGGGGCCCCAAACATTTTCTCTCTTTTGTGTATCTACTCCAAAGTTTTGCTTTGTAGTTAACCTGAGACTTACATAAGACTACTTGTATCTTTAACAGTCAATTTTAAGTTAACAACAACTTAAATTGGGACACATTCTAAAGCTCTACAATTTGTACTCCTCCCCCATTTACTGTAGCATGATCCACACATGTTCATCATGCTCATTTATTGTTTAGTTTTTTAAAATAAGCTCTTAGATAAATGTGGACCAGCTAAGGCTATTAAAACAGTTATACATGACATTAAAAGAGAAAATTTAATAGTTCCTAGATTCTGCCTAAACATGTTTGGCTCTAAAGTTAATTTCACAATAGGAGATAAATATTCTATATTTAGATTCAAGTCAAAGTAATACCTATCTGGAGAGTGCAAGCTTCAAATCTATTTTGTACTATATAAAATGGGGAATAAAACTTCTGAACGCTATAAGGTAATGCAATCACACGGACCTAAACTCATTGTTTCTTCATACGCAGATGTAAAATTTTTATTTTACCAGAGACTTCTAGCCTAATTTGCTTTCTTGGAAACCAGACAACTCAGTCATCATGTAATCAATATGCAGTTATTCGAGTGAAGATAGTGAGGGCTTGTAGAAGACAGCTGTGCAATGAGGAGGGAGGGAGGCAGGCCTGTTTTCTTGGCTGCACCAGTCTAGAGTGGAATTTCTGTTTGACTAAATTGGGAGGTGAAAGGAACGTGTGTTGTTTCAAATACCACAGATTCTCACTGTTCTCAACAAATCTTGGTGCACTTTCTCGAGTAAGTGGCCATTTGCTGTATGTCCGGGACCACTTCTAGAGACTTTAAATGACTGTTGTTTTAGAATTTTCACCATTTCTCTGGGCAATCGGTCTATGGAGGCTCATGCTTCATCCTGGAAGTGCCTCTCATGTTATCTTTTATGCCCAAAATGTTTTCTTGGGTTGTACTTTTGATTGTCTTCTTTAGGGACTCTAATTATATATACATGTCAGACCTCCTTTGGCTATCTTCCATTTCAACCACTTTCTGACAATTTTTTCCCTCATTTCCATTTTCTTTGTTTTCCTGTACATTCCTGATAGGATTTTTTGCCTTTATGTTCTATTTTTCTTTTCTCGAATTCATTTCTTGTTTACATGTTTTGCTTTCTTGACCATTACTGTTCTTTGTGTTGCTTATACGGGTTTTTTTTTTCATATCCCCAAATGATTATTTGATGACATTCTCATTCTTAATTTCCTTGTTTTCCTCACTGCCACACCTCTATGAGGCGCTAACTCTTCTGTATCTGATTCTCCCTCAGAAGCAATGCTTCTCTGAGGCTGCCTCTTCATGCCCTGCTGTCTTAATAGTCATGTCCCTGTATCTTGTGCCACGAACCACTGTGTCTGACCTGTGTTCGGTATTTTGGCATTTGGTATTAGGCGTTCTCTTAGTTGTCTGTGTCCCTCTACTCTTAAGCCTTACCTCCCCACCCTCCCCACGGGCTTGCAACAATAGGAAGTCAGAAGGAACACTTAGAATTTATGTCTCTATTAAGGCAATGAGAAGGTCATGGTATTCTTTGCCTCCTAGTCATACTGAAGAGATGAGTGAGCCATGTTTTTATTTCCTCTGATTGTTAATCTGAACACTTCTTAAGTCTGAGAAAAATCAGGCTGCTGCCACTATCCTCCAGAAAGCTTTGTGAGGCTTTTAAATTAGACACAAGACTGTTTAAATTGTTCTTTGCTGTCGACAAAGTTTGTCAGTTGCATTTTTCTGTATGTAATTTCCTATGTTTTTAATATTCTGTTACTATATCTTATGCGGAATCAGGAACAATAAACAAGACATTGTCATTGTTCCTACTGGTGACACATGCCTTCTCTTTTCTTTTTTGATCAGTCCTTTTAGGGATGTGGCAGCTTTGAAAATACTGATAAGGTCTCTGACATTTCTCTCAAGAACCGAAGTCTGTGCTTTCCCCCTAGAATCTTGAGGACAGTGAACTGCTTCCACCAGTAATATACTGTGGATATGTGAGACTATATGCATTCTGAGGCGAGGTCATAAAATGCCTTGTTTCACGCTGGTTGTATGAGGATGTGAACTCTAAAGGAAGTTAGTTGCTATGTAAGAAATCAGTTTATCCTGAGAGTACAAATCTCCTGATTAGTCCATCCTGAGGACAACACCTGCCTTTTGCCCTCACAAAACTATTTCAGTACACTGACAGGGGCAGAGTTCAGAAGGCAAAGAATTCAAATAATAAATGTTACACAGGAAGCCACAGAAGTAGAGATGTAATAGATAAAGCAGTCAGGGGGCTTTCATATACCCATATGTGAGTAACTGGTTTGAATACATATTCAGTCTGCTCCCCCACTCCTTTCACATTGTGTACGGGGCGGGAGGGGTTAAGTTTTATCCCTACTATACAACATGTTGCATTTCTAGGAATTTTTAAACATCGTATACAAGGAGCAGAATGAAAACTTTAAAAAAAAAAAAAAAAAAAGCTATGGATTAGAGAAGTTCAGAAAATACCAGCAACTAGTACACTGCTAAGAACCAGTGGGTTGTCAATTACATTTATTGCATGAATGTGGATGAATCAGATTATTTCGAGTAGGTTTCTGGCCTAAATCACCATAAGCCTGATATGAAATAAAAAGTTACTGAACTATTAATTCATGTCCTTCAAAGTGCTGATCTCTCTGGAACCATATCTACTTCCTTGAGAACAGTTTAGTCTCTCAATGTAAAATATTTCAAAAAAGATTAAAATAATCTTTTGTAATCCATGAAGAAAAAAACAAACTGGTGACTGTTTTTCGGCTAGTGAGAAAAAAAAATGGGAATGACTTTAATACTTATGTGGCGTTTAACAAATTATTCTGTAGTTTTATCACATATTAAATGAACAGCTTAAAATAATTTGTGAATAACCTACCAAATCCAGGAACACTTTTGAGACTGGCTTTGAGGCAAATTTTCTCCAATCTGAGGTAGCTATATCTCATCAGACAATTCCACAGGAACATCCAGTCCATTCTTGTCCGATGATTCATGATAATGACACTTCTTTCTCCAGGAACAAATGCATCACCTGTTATAATAACTTTTACACCAAACATGGTCTCCAACAATGCCTAAGGAATAAACAATATAGGTATGTGACACTTTAAAGTTATAATTTCCCATAGGTAAATTGTATCGTGTTCTGTAAATAAATCTGATTTCTAGTAAGTCAAAGGCATAGTGTTTCTCAAGATTATGGCTTCTATAATAAATCTGGAAAAAGAAGTTAATCTGGAAGAATGAGAATATAAAGGCAGTATTTCTATTTTTAGTTTTATTTAAGTTTCTGACAGTTTCCTAATTAAATGTTAGCTTTCATTGAAATCTTCAAGATATATTAACTTGAAAAAAAGTATAAAAGATACACAAGAAGATTCCACTGCATAATTTTTTTAAGGCTATAGATATACAGGATGATTACTTTCTAGAAAGGATAATCAAGAAATTTAGCACTGAGTACAGGGCTGAAGGAACAGAAAGTCAAAATCTTCATTTTATACCTTTCTCTATTATGATTTCTTTAAACAAACACACATATCTATTTAACAATATATAAATAATAAACCAGATGTTTATAAAGTCCTGCAACCCAAGCACCTACAACAGTGTCTGGCACCTGGAAGATGCCCAAATATTTGCTGAATTTGTTTAATTAACTTTTCTGCTAACCAGCCGTATAATATACGTGAAATATTGAGAGGAAAGTATATTCCATGCTGGAATTCTTGTGGAGAAAAAAAACAGGAAATAAGAAACCTTGATTTCAATCCCTTATTTAAATTTTCCAATGATTTATATATAACAAATTAATATAGGACTTCACTATGAATGGAGAGAAAACTGGTCCAAGACAGAGCAAAGGTAAGAAAATCAAAACTTCTCTCCAGCAACAACATCATGAAAACCTCTAGAGAAGCACAGCACGTACAGTGCAGTTGAAACAACGAAAGTAAATGAACTACAGGTGTCTATGACATGGATGGCACACGAACATAATACTGAGAGAAGTGAAACAAACAAAAAGTGTCCTGTAGAAATTTTTTAGAACAGTAAGATATTTTAGGTGTATATAGCCAGTGAAATTGTAAAGAACAGCAAGGAAAGGGCTATCTTACAGTCAAGTTACTGGCTACTTCTACCAAATAGATGATTGTGATTTGAAAGCTAGATGGCTTGCTGGAGGGTGGCCAATATTCTAGTTCTTGACCTGGTTGATAGTTACACCTTAATATATAATTTTAAAGTGTGCGTTTATGTTTTATTAACTTTCAATATGTTTGTTACATTTCACAAAAACTTTTTTTTTAAGTAACATGACACAGGTGAACAACAGGACTTTAAAACAAAAATAGGACCAAGAAAAAAACAGTTCAAAGGGAATATCAGCTAAGGAAAAGTTAGAAATGTTTTATGCCCAAAGAATTATAGAGTCAGAGTGTTAACACCTTAACAGAGTAAAACAGGTATCTCACAGGACCCAGTGAGTTACTTTCCCACAGCAGAGATTCACTTTAGGGCATGGGTGTTTAACCTGACATCAAGTCCTAGAAGGACAGCCTTCAAGAAGTAAATAAACGTGCCAATACCATACTATCTTGATGATTACAGCTTTGTACTAGAGGCTAAAGTCCGGGACTCTGATGCCTCTAGCTTTGGTTTTCTTTTTCAAGATTACTTTGGCTATTCAGGGTCCTTTGTGGTTCCATACAAATTTTAGGATTGTTCTAGCTGTGAGAAGAATGCCAGTGCTATTTTGACTGGGATTGCATTGAATGTGTAGATTGCTTTGGGTAGTATTGACATTTTAACAATATTTGTTCTTCTAATCCATGAGCATGGAATGTTTTGCCATTTCTTTGTGTCTTCTTCAATTTCTTTCATAAATTTTCTATATTGTTCAGCATACAGATCTTTTACCTCTTTGGTTAGGTTTATTCCTGAGTATTTTATGGTTCTTGAAACAAATGTAAATGGTATCAATTTCTTGATTTCTTTTTCTGTTGCTTCATTATTAGAGCATAGAAATGCAACAAATTTCTGTACATTGATTTTGTATCCTGTGACTTTGCTGAACTCATGTATCTTTTTGGTGGTCTTTTGGATTTTCCACGTAGAGTATCAGGTCATCTGCAAAAAAGTGGAAGTTTGACTTCTTTGCCTATATGGATGCCTTTTATTTCATTTTGTTGTCTGATGCTAGGACTTCCAACACTATGTTAAACAACAGTGGTAAGAGTGGACATCCCTGTCGTGTTCCTGATCTCAGGGGGAAAGCCCTTAGTTTTTGCCCATTGAGGATGATAGTAGCTGTGGGCTTTTCATTTATGGCTTTTATGATGTTAAGGTATGTTCCTTCTTTTTCTTTTTTAATTTTAATATTTATTTATTTTTGAGAGAAGGAGACACAGAATTAGAAGCAGGCTCTGAGCTGTTGGCACAGAGCCTGACATGGGGCTCAAACTCACAAGCAGTGAGATCATGATCTGAGCCCAACTAAGCCACCCACCCAGGCGCCCCAAGGTATGTTCCTTCTATCCCAACTTTCTTGAGGGTTTTTAAAGAAAGGATGTTGTATTTAGTCAAATGCTTCTCTGCATCTATGGACAGGATCATACCGTTCTTCTCTTCTCTTCTATTAATGTGATGGATCGCACTGATTGATTTGCAAATATTAAACCAGCCCAGGAATGGATCCCACTTGATAATTCTTTTAACATGCTGTTGAATTCGATTTGCCAGTATCTTGTTAAGAATTTTTACATCTGTGTCCATCAGGGATATTGGCCTGTAGTTCTCCTTTTTAGTGGGGTCTCTATCTGGTTTGGGAATCAAGGTTAACGCAAATCTATAAACATCAAGACATTATGGTACTGGAACAAAAACAGACACATAGACCAATGGAATAGAACCGAGAACCCAGAACTGGACCCACAAATGTATGGCCAACTAATCTTTGATAAAGCAGGGAAGAGCATCCAATGGGAAAAAGTCTCTTTAGCAAAGGGTGCTGGGAGAACTGTAGAGCAACATGCAGAAGAATGAAACTGAACCACTTTCTTACACCATATTCAAAAATAAGCTTAAAATGGATGAAAGACTTAATTGTGAGACAGGAAACCAATCAAAACCCTATAGGAGAAAACAGGCAACAACCTCTTTAACTTCAGCTGCAGCAACTCCTTACTCAACATGTCTCCAAAGGCAAGGGAAATAAAAGCAAAAACGAACTATTGGGACCTCATCAAGATAAAAAGCTTCTGCAATGCAAAGGAAACCAACAAAACTAAAACACAACCAACAGAATGGGAGAAGATATTTGCAAATGACCTATCAGATAAAGGGTTAGTATCCAAAATCTATAAAGAACTTACCAAACTTAACACCTGAAAAACAAATAATCCAATGAGGAAATGGGCAGAAGACATGAACACTTTTCCAAAGAAGACATCCAGACGGCCAACAGACACATGAAAAGATGCTCAACATCACTCATCATCAGGGAATTACAAATCAAAACCACACTGAGATACCACCTCACACTGGTCAGAGTGGCTAAAGTTAACTCAGGAAACAAGAGATGTTGATGAGGACGTGGAGAAATGGGAACCCTCTTGCACTGTTGGTGGGAATACAAGTGTGCAGCCACTCTGGAAAACAGGTGGAGGTTCCTCAAAAAATTAAAAATAGAACTACCCTACAACCCAGCAATAGCACTACTAGGAATTTACCCAAGGGATACAGGAGTGCTAATTCACAGGGCCACATGTACCCCAATGTCTATGGCAGCACTTTTAACAAAAGTGGAAAATCATGGAAACAAAAATAGCCAAATTATGGAAAGAGCCTAAATGTCCATCAACTGATAAATGGATAAAAAAGATGTGGTTTATATATACAATCGAATACTACTTGGCAATGAGAAAGAATGAAATCTGGCCATTTGCAACAATGTGGATGGAACTGGAGGGTATTATGCTAAGCAAAATAAGTCCATCAGATAAAGACAGATACCCTATGTTTTCACTCATATGCGGAAGTTGATAACAGAAGACCATGGGAAATGGAAGGGGAAAAATAGTTTCAAAGAGAGAGGGAGGCAAACCGTAAGAGACTCTTAAATACAGAGAACAAACTGAGGGTTGATGGGGGGAAGGTGAGGAGGGCACTTGTTGGGATGAACACTGGGTGTTGTATGTAAGTGATGAATCATGGGAATCTACTCCCGAACCCAAGAGCACACTATATACACTGTATGTTAGCCAACTGGACAATAAATTATATTTAAAAAAAGAAGAAATAAACATGGACCCCTCTTGAAAAAGTATACACAGGGCACCTGTGTGGCTCAGTTGGTTAAGCATCCAACTCTTGATCTCAGCTCAGGTCTTAATCTCAGGGTCCTGAGTTCAAGCCTATGTTGTGCTCCACACACTGGGCATGGAGCCTAGTTTAAAAAAAAAAAAGAAAGAAAGAAAAGTATGAACAGGTACTTTGCTAAATGCCTGTAGTTTTCATCAGATTTTCAAAAGGGTCCATAACCACTCAAATAATTATAAGCCCCACTCCCCAAGTCTCTGAGCAGTCAAGTCTCTATGCAGAAGACTTCATGATAGAGAGGATCATGGCAGAGTCCTCTAGGCTTGGACCCACAAGCACATACTTGTAAGTATAAAGGGCCATCAACTCCCAAAATGAGTCACTGAATTATATGTCTTGGCCCAGAGGACATGTGTGAAGTCATCATCCATGGCTTATTAACTTGGATCAGCTCCATTCTGCTTTCCAAATGATATACTTTACAGTTTTTACAGAGAATTGAAATGCAGAATGCCCTTCCCTTAACTGGTAGAAAGATGAAGTTGATTACTAATTGTGTGTTGCACCACAGAAGAGTTGTTAAAAATCTTAAAGCCTTATAAATCCCAAACATCAACCCTCATCTTTTCAGTGCAATTTCTAATACATGTATCCCATGGATCCCAAAACAATCTTTCGCTTTTCATTATGGAAAATGTCAAAATAAATCCAGACTGTCTGTCCAGGAGCATATCATATGGCATTCTCTCCCTTGCCATCCAGCACTCTATCAGAATGCACCTGAAAGTTATATATAACCTTTTGGACAGCCTAGATCTCAAACTCACATTCATCATTTGTAATACCAGATAAAACATAATCGAGTTAACATTATTTACAGGTCTCACAAAGAATTACAAATATATACAACACAGGTAAAATTGAACGTCTGTAAAGAACTCCAGAATTCAAATTATCCAGATCAAAAACTGTTAAAAAGACACCATTCTTACATTTTTTTTCTATTTCTAGTCTAGAAACTAGTATAGAAGACAAACTAATCTTATGAAATTTCATAATGCTTTATGGAAGCAATTTCTGAGGATCTTTTATAGACCACTGATTACTACTTCCAAGTGTTCCACCGTGTCTAAAGGTTCCCCTCATGGTCACAGAGAAATTGGTTTTACCATTATGCCCAAGCTCTCATTTACCATTCCAATGACTCTTTATTTAGACTGAGCTAAAACCAACTCTGTGGCGTTCCTCATCTCCCAGTCTGCCTGGGCCTTTCAGACTCCACTTAGCCTCGCTCCTCAAATCCTTTGCTTTATTTAAGGTCTTGCAATCCCAAGTCATTCCTCAAACACAGCATCCCTTTTCTTAGCAGCAGGCTATTTGTTCTAGGACTGGGCTGGAATCAGCAGGCTGTGGAAGAGACCTGTATCCTAGGTGGGGAGTTAGAAAATGATCTCTAAATCCCTAAGTCATGACTTATGGTGAAAGGACAGAACTCCAAACAGTTTTCAGAATCCCAGATTATTAGCTAACAATTGGTCTGCTGGAAAGACTCCAAATTTTGAGAAGTGAACACTGCTCTTGGACACGTGCAAAGTGTGACCTTGACAGTATTGATTATGATGAATAGAAATGTCCCCAAATGGAATGACCAAAGACCACCCCTCACTGTAGAAATGTACCAAGAGAATGAATGGACACTCTGCAGACTGTTCTGGAAGGAATTCTTACACAAGTAGGTTAGTTTTCAAAATGAAGGGTCTCTGGTTTACAACAACTAAGTGAAGCTTATAGAAGACTTTTTAGAAATATCTACTTAGTACAGTTAATCTGTGAGTTGTTTATTTACTTTTCTGGAGAAATACTTTGTAAATAAGCATGCTCTAGTGGGTAAATTCCATGTATGTTTGAGGGCTGTAATGAAACAATGGACTTTGTATCTTTAAAGTAATTTAAAAATCTAACTCTAAAAATTCACAGCCTGAGAAGTCACCTTCTGTCCTCTAACAAAGGAAGTAGTAGTCTCTCATCAAATGAAAGACAGAAACAGGTCAAACTGTGTATATCTACAGCTAAGAAAGATAGTTTAGGTAGAACACCATTACCTCCACAAGGCCAGAGGTCATATCCGTCCTGTTCGTCATTACATTCCAGCAAAATGCTCAGCACATAGTGGACACTTAATAAATAGTTGTTGGACTAATGTTCTAGGATCCTGCTGACTAATTCTGCCATAGACAGCAGTTAACAAAACTTACCCAAAAATCCTTCCTGCTATTATAAAAGGAAAAAGAAATTTTGCATTAATGTATAAGGAGGATCCACACTGATACTGTAAGATCATATATATTCAATGCAAAGTACTTCCTACTGGAAAAATAAAAGAAAATAAATAAGCAAGGGACTGCTGCTTCCAGACCTGACAAAATAAGCGGTAC
Organism: Prionailurus viverrinus; assembly: GCF_022837055.1. Classification (NCBI taxonomy): domain Eukaryota; kingdom Metazoa; phylum Chordata; class Mammalia; order Carnivora; family Felidae; genus Prionailurus; species Prionailurus viverrinus. The sequence continues at coordinate 116,435,960 of NC_062563.1, forward strand.
TAGTCTTACCACTGAGCTGAGTTGCAGGAAAATAAGGTTATAATGAATTATACAGGTGAAAACTGTTATGAAACCACTGAAGAACCCAACATAAATTCTAGAACTTGAAAGTACAGTACATTTTATAAATGTTTATTTATTTGAGAGGGAGGGAGAGAATCTCAAGCAGGCTCCATGCTATCAGCACGGATCATCACGTGAGCTGAAATCAAGAGTCAGACGCTCAGCTGACTGAACCACCCAAGCACCCTAAAAGTACAGTATTTTAAACAGAAATCCTCCGTGTGAACAAAACAGCAGTTAAAGGTGGCAGAAGAGAGGGTCAGTGAACTTGGTGACTTGTGTTAACAATACAAGCAACCTAACCTACAACTCTAGTCCCAAAAGGGGATGAGAGTGAAAGGAACAGAAAAAAATGTGAGGAAATAACAGCCCCAAATTTTCCAATTTGGAAAAAACAAAGCTACCGATCCAAGAAGCCCAATGAAACACAGCAAAATTAACATCAAGAAAACTAGGACCTAGGCATAACATGACCAAAACAAACTGCTAAGAAAGAAAAACAAGAAATCTTAAAAGCAGCCAGAGGAAAAGGGCACATTATATAAATGGAAGCAACAACATACATGCTAACTAACTTTTCAACAAACAAGGAGAGCATAAGACAGTAGAATGTGAAAGTTGGAAAAGAAGGAGGAAAATGTCATTCCAGAAATTTCACAATCAGCAAACTATACTTCAAAACTGAAGGCAAAATAGGGACGCCTGGGTGACTCAGTCAGTTGAGCATCTGACTTCAGCTCAGGTCATGATCTCACGGTCCATGGGTTCGAGCCCTGCGTCGGACACTGTGCTCACAGCTCAGAGCCTGGAGCCTGCTTCGGATTCTGTGTCTCCCTCTCTCTCTGCCCCTCCCCCGCTCACACTCCATCTCTGTCTCAAAAATAAAAAAAAAATAAAAATAAACACACATTAAAAAAAAAATGAAGGCAAAATAAAAGAAAACCATCTACAGGAGCCCTCACTACAAGAAAACCTAAAGGAAGTTCTTCAGGCTGAAGGGAAAGGACACTAGACAGAAACTCTGATATACAGGAAAAACAAAGGATACTATAAATGGAAAATATTTAGATAAACATAAGAGATTATATTCTATGATTTCTTTGAAAGAAATAGGGCCATGTAAAGCAAAGAATTATAACACTGCATTGTCGAGTTTATTTTGTGAGCAGAGTAGGACAGCAGCAGCACAAAGGATGTGGGGACGAAAGTCCTACAGTCACAAGCCTTACACTTTATGCAGTGTGCTAATAAATACCAACTCCAAGGACACTGTGACATACTAAGGATACATTATGTAATCCCTAGGTTGTGACTAAATTGTGTTCACACACAGACACACCATTTTCTTTCAAAACAGACGAGGAGGGAATATTGTACAACTCCTTTTATGAAGCCAGCCAGCATAATTCTGACACCAAAGTTTGGGCTAGTCTGACCAGGGCACTTCTCACCCAACAAGTATTTATTAAGGGGTACCTCGTTCCAAGTATTTCGGCAACCTAGGTCTTTGGCTTCTCAAAGGCTTTGTAGGACTATTCCTTACCACCTTTCCTCTTCCACTGTGAGGAATCACCACACCACCGGGACTGATTGTGTTAGTAGTTACCAGATTTTTTTTCCCTTACGAAGTGAGGCATTCCCTGACTTGAAAGAACTCCAAACCTTCTTCTTTTAAAACAATCAAGAGGTACCAGTTAACTTCTTACCACTGTAAGTTAAAGTCACATGACCCTGACCAATCCTGAAAGATTCTTCTTATCACCTAGATATGGCAGCAAACTAGGTTTGATCTCAGCTCTGCTTAAATAATTTGCTTACGCGTATGGCCTTCAGCAAATTATTTAATTTCTCAAAGCTTCTACTTCTTCGGTAAAGTGGTGATAATGGTGGTGCCTGAAATGAAGACATCCTAAAGCCCCTAGCACAGTACCTGTCACATAAGTGCTTTAACAGCTATAATCATCATTACCCTTTCAATAACAACTTGTCATTCCTCTCCTTAATCTGGAACCAGTTATTTATCATCTACCAGTATGCTCTAAGTCCCTTTCTTTGTGCCTGTAGATTAAGTTCAAATAGAGAAAAGAAACGGGGAAGAGGAAAGGGAGGAGGGACAGAGAGAGATGGGGGACTACTTTTAGTTTAACGATACATTTCATAAAACATATCTGAATAATTTTTTTAACAAAATAACCTTTGACAAGGCACAAATGCAATTCTTAAAATTATTCACCAGAAGAATCCTTTCTAAAATATGAAAAGGGTGCACTGTAAACAACTCCTCAGCCTCCACGGGAGGAGTCCGCAGCATTAGTCTACCTTCGTCTCTGCAAATGGAACCTCGGCCGTCCGCCTGAGGGCAACTAGGCAACAGCATTTCAAATGACACAGGGTGAAGAAAGACCCTTCAACACTTGAAAGAAAAGGATTCCCTCCCTGTTTTCCTTGTCGGGTATGTCCCCATCACCTCTACCATGACTGGTCAGTAAACCCAGGAACATGAAGTTTCAGCTGTTGCTCAGGAAAAAGAAAGAACAGAACAGTCTCAGGAAGTAACAACCTATTCAAGGTAAAGGGAGCTACATGGGTGCCCCTCCATTTCTGGGGAAGGCACTGTGGGTTAGCAGCAACAGGGAAGGAAGGGCTGAAGCAGCTTTAATCCAGACAAGGGAGGAGTCTGGGCCAGCTCAGAATCACAGGGAAATGTGCTCAGAGCTGTATGCACTGACGTTGCAGAAAACACCTGTCTGTTCCAAGAATCTACTACACATTTTGTACGCACTTACATTTACAGATGTTCTCATTCTAGCCCACAGTCAGGAAATCACTTTATTCCTAAATTCTGTGGTTACTGGGAAGAATTAAATCAATCACATCAATGTTAAAAGTTCAAAACAACAGTTTCATCTCAATCTTAAATTGTCATTATTCGTAAAATAAAGGGAAATTGAAGAATTTTTACATCATTAACTATCTATATCTTTAGATTTGTGCATTTTGCAACATGTAAAGTATACATCAATGAAGGAAATAAACTTCATGAGGAATATAAAAGAAAACTCTTCATTTGGAATATGGCTCTTAGATATTACTTCAAGGACACGAATTATATTTCATGTTCTCTAGTTTCTGTATTTCCTCTAAATGCTAATGTACCTCTTATGAAACAGAAAGGATTCACATGCTTATCACGTTATCAAAGGGTAACATTCAAGTAACTCTGACTCTAGCTTACCACAGGTAGTGTGAGCCAAGTTGCCACGAGGCGGTTGTTGATCCAGCGATACCAAGATGGGTTTACAAACATCAAAGGTAAAAAGGGACCCAGCATGAATATGCTTCCAAAAAAGCTTCCCCAAAACAGAGTGAGTATGAAGTAAATCCCTTTCCATGACACCATGATTCTGAAAGATATGTAAAGAAAAAAAAAAAGAATACATTTTGTTACTATACATATAAACTGCCCAAATTGAGAATGCATAAAATAATCTTAAATTACAAGGCCACAGAAAAGGCTCTGGTAAAGAATTTAAGAGCTTGAATACCATAAAGGTGACCCTCTTATATGTCCTACAGGTATAACAAATTTCCAGTACATTAGAAATGAATACTCTCAGCAGAGTAAGTGTCTGACTCCTCCCCCCACCCCAAAGCTATATTATTTAAGAAGCGCCTTTGATTTTTTTAAATCTAGTTATTAGTATTAACATAAACATGTATGAGTTACCCAATACAAACTCTTAAAATATTCCAGAGGTTTTTTTATATCCTACTATAAAAAGTCGACTTAATGGGCCAAGAATTACAGAACAGTTTCCCAAGGGTAATCATGCCTAAAAGCGTTGACAATCTTATAGAGTGCACTAAATTTTTTTTTAAAACCTAGAAATGCTGGGGCTCCTGGGTGGCTCACTCAGTTGAGCGTGACTCTTGATTTTGGCTCAGGTCATTGTCATGGTCATGGCTCATGGCTCATGGAATAGAGCCCCATGTCAGGCTCTGTGCTGACAGCACAGAATCTGCTTGGGATTCTCTCTCTCCTTTGCTCTCTCTCAAAATAAATAATTTTTTTTTAATGTTAATTCTTCACACTAGAACCTGAAAGTAATGTCTTTGGGCAACTGTTGTTAAACTGGCTTTTTCTTTATGAGCTGAAAGAATAAAGAGAAGTCAGATTCCTCACTTTATTTGCCAAAAGATTACTTTCAGGGTCCTCATAACCAAAAACACTTAATATTGACATTTTAAAAGAAACTGTTGGAAACACAGTTTAAAATGAATAATCAAACATTTGATTTTATAACCTAACCTATATTAGAGCAACAATATGTTTTGCCTCAGGATAATACAACTGTTGGAATCATTAAAATTCTGAAAACAATAATGGCCTTACATTTTTCATTTTACAAAAGGTATTCCAGTGATCAAGACCTGTGATTCTTTTTAAATATTCAGAACAGGAAACAAAATTTCAAATGTCAAAGTGCTTTAATAAATGTCAGACAATAAAACAGGTCAAATCCCTTAACAACACAGATTCGACTTTATCGGGGTACGGAGTATGTTTTTAAATGTCTACCAATACTTGACGGTGTGTGTACAAAATCCTTCCAAGTACAAAGAGAATGAGTAAGAACTGTTTTTTTCTGAACTGTAGATCTGAACTTCTAAGTAGAAGTCGGGTGAGGGACTGAGGGTACAGAGAAAAACCACTGAAATGCAGTGACCACTTTGCTCACCCAGGGCCCAGAAAGGTATTTGTTCCTCCACACCCTCAGCTTTGCTTTGTGAGGCCTAGGTTCTCCTCTTCACACTGAAAGATGACACCCTTGGCAGCTTTTATCGAGTCTTTAGATTTAAGCTTTTTTTACACAGGAAAAAGAAAAAGACCATCTGCAGTGCTGCTCCTCTATCTGAAACCCTGTAACTCCCTTTTTTGCTGTTTCTGCCAATTAGCCATTAGCTGGCTCTGTTTAGACACTTAAGAACGGGCCTCCACACTGTATCTGTACACATCCATCAAAGACTCAGACATACCTCTTCCTCACTTAGTAAACTATTTCTCATTTGATGTGATTAAACTCTTTTAACTCCATATATTTCTTCTCTTAGATATCACCTAATAACATCTCATTTTACAGTAATGAAGCGGAGGACCAGAAGAGTTCCGATGACTTTCCCATGTCCCCAGACCAGCTGGAAGCATCAAGCCTTTCTGCCTTCTACTTCTTTCATGATATTATACTACGTCCTTCTCGCCGAGTGGCTGGGAATGAGAGGCCCGAGTCAGCTTCTAAACACATATGTAAATACAGACTCAAGTAGAAAAGGATGTGTCCCATGAACATACAGGGGTTATTCAGGCCAAGTCTCATCTAAAATTACTTTTCTGTCCTGCTCCTGTCTTTTCCCTAACTTCTCAATCATTTGTTCAATAATAAGCATACAAAGAGATCCTACTGTGTGCCAGGCTCTGTGCTAGTCACTTGGGGATACCACAGGGGGTATGACAGTCATACCAAGCTCTCGTCAATCATGGCCTATCTCCTCCTCACGAACTTCTCCCTGGCTCCGCATTTAATCCAGCGCCATTTGGTCTTCTTCCAAGTCTCACAGGTTTCACAGACAAACACGGTTAACAGTTATGACAGCTACACGCTTATTTAGAATAGCTAAAATGGCGGGGGGGAGGGAGGGGACCTGGCAATACCAAGTACTGGTGAGGATGCAGAACATTAAGAACTCACACACACTGCTGGTGGCAATGCAAAATAGTATATATGCTTACCATGTAACCCAGCAATTCTACTACCAAATATATAGGACAAATGAAAACTTATGATGACACAAAAACCTGTAGACAATTGTTTACAGCAGCTTCGTTCATACTTGCCAAAAACTGGAAGCAACCCAAATGGGGCGGGGGATAGGCAAACAAATCCATAGACCAGATACCTACAGCTTCTCGCTCAGGAACGAAACCTCTTTTCCTTCATAAAATGTCCTTATGTAATCACCTAACAACTAAAATGTGCAGTAGCATTGTTCTCATATTCTAATAGGTATACTAAGAAATAAGTGCAATTCAATGGGATACATGCTACAATAGAAGGTATAACAGAGCATGCAACATGTGTTAAGGATAGTTCAAGGTAAGGCAGGATGAACTGTACTAAAAGGGATTAAAGAAGGCATTGGACTCTTGGAGGATATGAGGCTGGGGGTGGGAGAGATTATTCCAGGCAGTAAAACAAAACATGCAGAGTCACAGAAATACAAAACAGCATGGCTTAAGCAGGGAACTGTAACTCATGAGATTTCAATTAGGTATAGTGTACCCATTGGGGAGCTGCAAGAAATCACAAGAGCTCAGGTCCCAGGGACAAACTGCACACACCCAGGCCAGGACAGCCAAGAAATACCACCTGTAGCATGTCACCATGGGTAAGAAAAAAACCTAGGGCCTATGACTCATGTTTTGGGATAAGTGGTAAGGGTGCATATATAAGTGTCGACTCAATGAGTAAATAGATTGGTTTTGTTAAAAGCCTTAAGAGCAAACAGCTTCTCTTCCCTTCAAAACTGACAGCACATGAAACTTGTCAGCAAAAATCCCAGCATAGACAGATGCTGGTATCAAGGTCTGGGACCATCTGCTCCAGCTCCACCACGCAAAAGCCTGATATCGTGACCACATCACTTCATCTGGATGCTTACAGATGAGGAAGTTGGGGAAACTCTCAAAGGCCTACCTTTTGAGCACCTAATATTTTCCAGGCACTTTACAGAAGGCTCCTGGTCATTACATATTTAACACCTACATATTGAACTATTCATAAGCAATGAAAAGATCCATAATAGGTAAATAATTCAAAATTTTGCTGAAACTCCCAGATTTGACTACTCCGAGGCTGGTGTCAAAAAACAAATCATTTAGGTAGTAATAATCTGGTCAACCGTCCAGTATCCTAATCTCAATGGCCCTTTATTCTGTCTCAGTTACCTCCTAAGCACTTGGTAGGGCAAGTTAGATACACAGTGGATTTGTAAATTTGAGGTTTTAAAAGGACCTTACTATATACCTTGATGAGTCAAGCATGTCTTAAAATAGGCACTTTACAAACATTCTCATCTAATCAAAACAAGAGCCTCAAAAGTAAGGTATCAGTAATATCAGTGGTATTTGCAGGTACAGAACTAAGGGACTCAGTTCCCCAGCACTGTTAAATACTGACAGAGGTGCGCTAAAGAGCCTATCTATACCCAGGGGCACTCCCAGAAAACACAGTGGAGAGTTTGGAACTGGTATAAGAAAGATTTAAAGACAAAAAAAATAAATAATGAGTAATAAAAGTAAGAAAGAGTTAAGTATATTGTTTAAGCCCATCTTCTCTAAAGAAGGTAAAACTGGGCTTCTAGATTAGGGGACACACAGTGGGATTAAGTAACCCTACACATAGAGAATCCTAAAGCTGAGACCCAGACCATCTTCCTCACTGGGCTTTCAAGTGGCTGGGAACAAGAGTTTAGTCCTAGTCCAGTGCTCTCCAATAAAACCTCATGCAGTGATGGAAATGTTCAGTAGCTGTGCTGTCCAGTATGATAGCCAATAGCTGTATGTAGCTAATTCAGCTGAGGAGTTATTCATTGGATGTGGCAAGTGGCTACTGTACTGAATAGCACTGCTCTAGGCAGACTACTGGGGCGCGCTTCTCTGGGGATCTGACCAGACATTGAGGAAAAACAATATAGAAGCACTGGGGGTACCCTAATAAATGGTCCACTTGGATCACCCTATAGTGAAGCCCAAAGTTCATGTAAGCCTCACCTACATACAAGTTCCTCAATGGCTTTTTAAGTCCCCTATTTTTCACTGTAAGCAGATAAAGAGACATCTGAGAAAAGCCTGTAACATAACATTAGAGACTAAAACAAAAAAAAATAAACTTGAAGGAAACAAACTATTCAGGAAGAAGAAAACTATCTTAAACATATCAGAAAAATTAAAAAAAATACTGCATCTAGTAAACAAAAATGTGAGGAAACATTGAGAGTAAACGAGCTATTGGAAGTTGACCACATACAACGTTGAGCAAAAATTAAAAACTCAGAGTTGAAAAATAAAACAGAGGAACCCCCCCCCCCAAAGTCAAGAAGATAAAGGGCTGGAGAAAAAGAAAGCATTAGAGGACCAAACAGGAGGTCCCATATGCAAATCATATGAGTGCTAAAAAGAGAGTAGTGAAGAATTGAAGGGGAAGAAACCAACAACAAAAGAATTTTTAAAATTTTTCCTCCAAACTTGGTGAACAGGACACTCCACATTAACAGGGCCTGCTGAAAGCTAGGATAATGGATGAAAACATGCTCACCAAGGCACAGCACTGTCACGTTCAGGACAGAGAAGACAAAAGGACATTCTACAAAACTTCTAGAGAAGGTAGAGGAGCAGGTCACAAAGGATTAAAAATGAGATTTGCTTTGGACTTCTCAGTAGAAACATCTCAAGAGCAATACCAGAAGCAAGATGAAACAGAACAATGCCTACAAAGTTCTCAAGAAAATTATTTATCCAGTCATTTTATCAAGGATAACAGAATAACATTATCATACATGCAAGATCTCAAAGGTACCTCCCATACAATCTTTTTTCAAGAAACTATTAGAAAATGGCCTTCCTAAAACAAAGACCAATGGAGATGAAACATGGGAAATGAGAGCTCCCACATAGGCAAGAGGTCCAGGGAATCTCCAAGAAGATCATGAACGAAGATCTGAGGATGACAGTCATGCACAAGACAGAGAAGATGTCCAGTCCAAATTGGGGATGGGTAACTCAGAAGAAAGACTCTTTGAAAGCTGTATCACCAAATTCCTTATTCCTAAACAAACTATCTTTTTGAGCCAAGAACAGAATGTCCAGGTGAACCTTGGCACAGATTCTAATCTGCACTTGGCTTCTTGAACACGTTCTGATAAAATTCCTGCAGGCCAGCTGATGACACTCATTTTATCTACCATAAGTACTCTGTTTTGATCTACTCCTGAAACGTGGTGGGAGGGGGGTGTTCAAGGTGAATTTAGGAGAAAACATATTCCCACCAGAAAGCCAGAATCTGCAGACTCCAGCCAGATGCCCTGACTATGGTGAGCGCTGGACTGTGGTTTTTTTAGGACTCGTTTATGTATGAACTTGCCCACTAACTTCCCCAGAAACAGATCTGGTCAATGTTCTGGGACACCAAGGTCAGACTACCACCCAGAGATTCTGCACCTCTAGGAGCCTTCATCTAATGATAGATTACGCTGCTTGCTTCTCAACTTTTCAAATACATACATACATATGTATACATATACGGCTTAGGGATACATACATAGGTGATAAAATCTGAAAGAGAAATAATGACTAATATAAAAGGGTAATAGTTGTCATGGGGGAGTCCACAGGAGACTGGCAATATTCTATTTTTTTAAGGATGGTGGCTACTAATATGCTCACCAACAGTGCCATTTAAAGTAGTGTTCTTGGGGCGCCTGGGTGGCGCAGTCGGTTAAGCGTCCGACTTCAGCCAGGTCACGATCTCGCGGTCCGTGAGTTCCGGGCTCTGGGCTGATGGCTCAGAGCCTGGAGCCTGTTTCCGATTCTGTGTCTCCCTCTCTCTCTGTCCCTCTCCCGTTCATGCTTTGTCTCTCTCTGTCCCAAAAATAAAATAAACGTTGAAAAAAAAAAATTAAAAAAAAAAATAAATAAAAATAAAAAAATAAAAAAAATAAAGTAGTGTTCTTTATGCACTACTCTTAGAAGCTAGATGAATAAATACTTCACACCCAGACACAATCACACTGATTTAGTTCTTTCATAAACATAAGTGAAATATGTATGAGTTGATTAATTTCTTTTAAATCCAACAAAATTTTTAAATCCCTGGATGCATGTTAATTTGCATGACCTGATTCTGATGAATATTTCTGCATTTTTCAGAATTTAGTAACATACACACATCTGTCTCGCCTGATGAAATGGTTTGCTGCTTTATTCCCCAGTGAGAACTGTATTTGTTTTCCTTTCAAGTCACAAAGACAGAGGCTCAGAGCTAAATTTAACATTTAATTTGAGAAGCAAAGATTAGGGTTATTATGATCTCTTTCTCCTCTTACAACCTTTTTATTCTTATTGGCATTATCATTATCATGTATGTCTTTTATTGTAAATCAGTTTAAATTCTTTTAGGAAGCAGATTGTTAATAAAAAATAAATTTAAAAGAATGTTAACATTAGTGACCTTATTCATCATATTTTACTTAAAAAACAGTCTCTATACATGGAAAATCCGATAGACTCCACCAAAAGTCTGTTAGAACTGATACATGAATTCAGCAAAGTTGCAGGATACAAAATCAATGTACAGAAATCAGTTGCATTCTTATACACTAACAATGAAGCAACAGAAAGACAAATAAAGAAACTGATCCCATTTACAACTGCACCAAGAAGCATAAAATACCTAGGAATAAATCTAACCAAAGATGTAAAAGATCTGTATGCTGAAAACTATAGAAAGCTTATGAAGGTAATTGAAGAAGATATAAAGAAATGGAAAAAAGTCTCTAATGTCAAAAAATCACTGGACTATTACACTAAAGAATTTAAGTTCAAGATATTCTGAAGACAAAAAGGTATACTCCTTTAACAAGCAAATCACCAAAAGAAACAAATGAACAAAAATAAGCCAAAGACACAGAGGTAAAACACCTTTCTGTATCAACTTAGCAATCATAAGGCAGGCGGATGAAGCTGAAAGGATAATGTATAAGGTTTGCTCAGGCACCTTTACCTGTTTGGGAAAATGACACAGACAGTAACAGGAAAGCCAGACAAACTACACAGTTTCATTCTTCCTGAAGCAGCACAAGAGAATAATATTTTCCCAGGTACTAGAAGAAGCTGCAAGGTAAGCAGGCATTTAGTTACGATCATTTAGATGAAATAAAACCACAGTTTACCAATTCTGATAAACCCAACAGGTGGTTAAAGAGCACAGAATGGGGTCAAACCTCAGTTAGACCTACCCAAAATGAAGCTGGATTTCAGTAAACAAGTCTGCTAACTCCCTCTGGCGGGGAGGGGTCCATTCTGAGACTTTCTAGCACATCTAGGGTTATGTTAAAATGACTCTATCTTATTAAAGTTTAGTGAGAGAAGAAATTATCTGTGTAAATACTCAGAGGTATCTCTAAACCCTGATGCAATTCTTTCTCTTTTCTCTCTCTCTCTCTCTCTCTCTTTCTTTTCTTTCTTTCGAGAGACACTGCAAGCCGGGGAGGGGCAGAAAAAGGAGGGAGTGAGAATTCCAAGTCCCACTGATGTGGGGCTCAAATTCACGAATTGCGAGATCATGACCTGAAAGAATTAGAAGCTTAACCGATTGAACCACCCAGGTGTCCCAACCCTGATGCAATTCTTTTACTTAAAGTGTACTTAAAGTTGATACCTAGAGGGACACCTGGGGGGCTCAGTCAGCTGAGCATCGGACTTCGGCTTAGGTCATGATCTCGCGGTCTGTGAGTTCGAGCCCCGCATCAGGCTCTGTGCTGACAGCTCGGATCCTGGGGCCTGCTTCAGATTCTGTTTCTCCCTCTCTCTCTCTGCCCCTCCCTCACTCATGCTCTGTCTCTGTCTCAGAAATAAACATTAAAAAAAAAATTTTTTTTAAATAATAAAAAAGTTGATACCTAGTAAGAAGCAGACAGTATATACTGTATGATTCTATTTGTTTAATGTTCAAAAATAGAAAAAATAATTTACAATGTTAGAAGTAACATTAATGGTTATACTGGGAGGTATGGAGCATGGGTAGTGACTAGAAGGGGCACCAGGGGCTTCAAGGATTTTGGCAATATTCTGTTTCTTGATTTGCGTGCTGGTTACATGTGGTGTATTCACTTTACAAAAATTTGTTGAGCTATACATTTGTGATCTATTTACTTTCCTATACGTATCTTTTTAAAAAATTTTTATTTATTTATTTTGAGAGAGAGAATGAGAGAGAGAGAGCATGAGCGGGGGAGTGGCAGAAAGAGAGGGAGAGAAAGAGAGAGATGATCCCAAGCAGGTTCCATGCCATCAGCGCAGAGCCGGCCATGGGGCCCCATCTCATGACCAGGAGGATCATGACCTGAGCCAAAATCAAGTGTCAGAGGCTTAACCAAATGAGCCACCCAGGTGCCCCTCTATATGTATATTTCAACAATATTTACCCCAAAAAGTTATATATGTAATAATTTAAACTGGATACCTTGTAAGTAATCACCTCCACATATGAAGTTTATAAGAAGAAAATACAAAGGGTCCATAAACATGACGAAATGTTCAACCTATTTTCAAGAAAGTGGAAATTAAGACAACAAAACACCGAGGCACCTGGGTGGCTCAGTCAGTTGAACATCTGACTCTTGATTTCGGTGCAGGTCACGGTCTCATGGTTCATAAGTTTGAGCCCCACGTCGGGCTCTGCACTGACAGCACACAACCTGCTTGGAATTCTCTCTCCTCTCTCTCTGTCCTTCCCCTGCTTGCTCTGTCTCTCAAAATAAATAAATGAACATTAAAAACAAAAAGTTAAAAAAAATACCCATTGTTTTCTTACCAGATTGACAAAAATGTCTAATTTCTGCCTTTGGTATTCTAAACATCATTTGTTGATGTCTTTGCCTTCACAGCTGAAAGACGTATACATTTTAGAGGGCACACTGGTAAGTGAGCTGTAATAATACATATAAGCTATAATAATTTTGAATATGCCTATCATCATGAATTCCTTCTAAGTATTTACCCCAGAGAAATACTCAACTGCGTGTACAAAGATCTTTGTACACGCAGTTGAGCATTATCTGTAACCAAAAAATCAGAAACATAAATGTCCACTGATGGGAGAAGGGCTAAACTGTGGTACAACCAACGATCATGGAACACTATGCAGCAGGTGGAAAGAATGAGGTCAAACTGTATTTTCTAAAATGAACAGTTCTCTAAGATATATTCCTAAGTGAAAAAGAGTATGATACTATTTTCAAAAGAGGGGAGCCACACCCCTGAAAAAAAAACTTATGCTATATGGTTTATATAAATAAATGTAAATGCACATAAATCTGTCTATAAGGACACATAATGTTTCCATGGTCTGTAAAGATGGAAGAGGCTGTGACTAAGGCTGGTGGTCAAAGAGAAATAGATGCTTTCTTTAATGTTTTAAAAAGAGACATTTCCATGTGATACTTACATAGCAAAATGGGAAGAAGCAGAAAAGAGAGGTAAAAGACGAAGAATGGGGAAAAAAAAAAAAAAAAAAAAGCACCGTCAACATAGCCAAAACAAGTCAGCTTGTCAGGTGCCAGCAATACCTGTTTCTCCACGATTCCATAATCAAAGTAAAAATGATTAAATGTTGAGGTAGAACTAAGTCCTATCTCTTAGACAAATTACTGTTTGTCATACTATCAACTCAAAGTTTTACAGACAAATTAAAAACTACAATTAAAAACAAACTGAGACAGGAATGGTAAAGTTCGTACCCTGGGTAAGCTAAAAGTACGTCAGCACCCACTCAAAACCACCGCTGAATTTATTTTATAGCATTTATCCATGTTAACTTGAAGTTTAAGCTCATGTTCCATTTTTCACTTCATGAGACACAGAGCCAACCGGTAAAATGTGCAAAGAGCTAAGTGATGGAGGTATATAGACTGTCGGAAAGCAAGCAAGCAGTTTCCTGAAACTCTTCGTATACACAAAATAGGAGCCCATGAATACATGTGTATAAAAGTCTCATAAGGATAAAGTTCTAGCAGAAAGCAGTTATTTTAAAAGTTTCTAAAAACAGAATGTTCATTTCTGACTATCCCCATGGATACTTTAATCAAAAGCATACTCTTAAAAAGACAGAAAAGGAAAAAGTTAAAACAGCTGTCTAAATTTACCAAGTTATTTCAATCATTTAATTCTGATCATTTAAACAGGGAATAAGTACCAATTAGAGTCATTCCACAGTCATTAAAAACTCATATAATAATATCTGCACTATTAAACACTAACCATCCTCAGACAAGGTACTGCAAAGAGTAACATAGAGTCTCTGCCCTCCTTGGCAATATCATCTAGGTGCAGAAAGAAGAACACATCTGAAACGGAGGGAGGAAGCAATACAAGGAAGTATATATTAAATGCCAAGTTCATGAAAAATCAGTAAGCTTGACAACCAGCTTGCAAAATCTTAGAAGTCTAGAGATAGAGTTAAGATCACTGAGCTTTAAACATCTTTCAATTTCACAGATGATTCTCTCATTATGCCAGTGAAGAAAGTGGGGAGCAGAAAGGTTGAGGGATCTGACCTGTGCTTACAGTGGCACAGCCGGTGGCAATGGAGCTAGGCTAAGACCTTCCACCAGCTCAGCGTTCCTTCCATTAGACAAGAATCATAGATGGCTAAGGCAACCAACTGAAACATGAAGAATTAAGATGCAAACGAGGTCTGGGCTTAGAGGAAGGACAGTAGTGAGTCAAGCTAGGACTAAAAGCAAGGGAAAGAGGCTACCTTTTAACATTCTTGATGGTGCATACTGTGCAGTGATTGGGTTAGTCATGAGAAAGATTTCCCAAAGTCTCGGGATTGCTGTTGGGTTTTGTTTCTTCCAAATTGTTTCAAACAAAATGAACTGTTAACAGCAAGCATTTTTTTCATGAAAATGCCACCACTTCTTTTTCTGCAAAAATGGCAAGCACACTCACTACATTTCAACAATTTCCTGTTGTTATAGAAGTTTCCTTGTAAGATGTAAAAGTTAAAACCACATACACCCACACTAAGTGGAACACTACTATATTAAATCATTTCAGAAAAACTGGTTAGTACAACTCTCTTATACCTCTTACCTATTATTCAAGAGACTACCATCCTTGATCCAATGACTTACAGTCCTCAGAATGTTAGAGTACCACATAACCCAGCAATTCCACTCCTAGATATATATACCTAAGTGAAATGAAAATATATGTCCACATAAAAACATATAGATGAATGTTCATAGCAGCGCCATTCATAATAGTCAAAAAGTGGAAACCCAAATGTCCTTCATTTGATAAATGGACAAACAAAAGGGGTTTAGCCATCAGTGGCTATCATTCAACAACAACCAGAAATGGAGTGAAGTACTTGATACATGCTACGACACAGACAACTTTGAAAATATTAATGCTAAGTGAAAGAAGCCGATCACAAAAGTCCACATATTGTATGATTTCATGTATATGAAATGTCCAGAAGAGGCAAATCTGTAGACACAGAAAGTAGATTAGTGGCTCCCTATGGCTGGATGCAGGTGGAATGGGAGTGACTGGAGGGTGAAAGAATGTTCTAAAATTAGACAGTGATGATGGCTGCACAACTCTGAACAGTCTAAAACCATTACCTGTACGCTACTCTTTAAATGGGTGAACCAGGGGCGCCTGGGTGGCGCAGTCGGTTAAGCGTCCGACTTCAGCCAGGTCATGATCTCGCGGTCTGTGAGTTCGAGCCCCGCGTCGGGCTCTGGGCTGATGGCTCAGAGCCTGGAGCCTGTTTCCGACTCTGTGTCTCCCTCTCTCTCTGCCCCTCCCCCGTTCATGCTCTGTCTCTCTCTGTCCCAAAAATAAATAAACGTTGAAAAAAAATTTTAAAAAATAAATAAATAAATAAATAAATAAATAAAATAAATGGGTGAACTGTATGGTATGTGAATTATATCTCAGAACAAAAAAAGTTCATTAGCTGGGAGATTACCAAGACACAAGTAACTCTAGCCACTTTACCCTGAAGGCCGTGAATACTGAAGAAAAAGAGAAACTATAAGGATGACGACCACTTCAGAAATTAGAAAAAAGCATATACAGGGGCGCCTGGGTGGCTCAGTCAGTTAAGCGGCTGACTTCGGCTCAGGTCATGATCTCACGGTTCGTGAGTTCGAGCCCCACATCGGGCTGCGCTGTTCTGACAGCGCAGGGCCTGGAGCCTGCTTTGGATTCTGTATCTCCCTCTCTCTCTGACCCTCCCCTGCTTGTGCTCTGTCTCCCCCTCAAAATAAATAAACATTAAAAATTAAAAAAAAAAAAAAAAGAAAGAAAAGAAAAGAATCAGTCACGGGTGCCTGGGTAGCTCAGTCGGTTAAGCGTCCGGCTTCAACTCAGGTCATGATCTCACAGTTTGTGAGTTTGAGCCCCACGTTGGGCTCTGTGCTGACAGCGCAGAGCCTGGAGCCTGCTTTGGATTCTGTAACTGCCTGTCTCTCTGACCCTCCCCTGCTTGTGCTCTGTCTCTCCCTCAAAATAAATAAACATTAAAAAAAGTTTTAAGAAAAAAGCATATACAAGCAAAACAAGTACAAAAGGGAACCAAAATCGAGACAGAGTGCAATCACTGAACAGAAAATAACCTAGACAGACAGACACGCATCAAAATATTACCAACGACTCTCCTTGCATCGTGAGACTATGATTTTCCTTCCAAATTGTACACAGAAAGTTTTACTATTATTTAATAAGATCCCAATAACATTTCTTTCTTTTTTTTTTTTTTTTATTTTTTTTTTCAACGTTTTTTATTTATTTTTGGGACAGAGAGAGACAGAGCATGAACGGGGGAGGGGCAGAGAGAGAGGGAGACACAGAATCGGAAACAGGCTCCAGGCTCTGAGCCATCAGCCAGAGCCTGATGCGGGGCTCGAACTCCCGGACCACGAGATCGTGACCTGGCTGAAGTCGGACGCTTAACCGACTGCGCCACCCAGGCGCCCCAATAACATTTATCTCAAAAGGAAAAACGAGGGACCAGGATTTCTTACACTAAGGGACTAGAGAGGTGCCATTAATAATATACCATTGAGTTTGATAAAGTTAGCCACTAATGAAAAGCATAAAATGGGAATTTCATAACATTAAAACACTGGCCCAATGTTCTTCATATGTAAAAGATGCTGACATTCTGATATCAGTAACTTTTCTAATATAAATTACTGGTATTCACTAGAAGGTATAAAATACCACTGTCTCAGGGTGGCACCTAACAAGTGTTTTGACTGGGCAAGGAATAAAACGTTTTTCTGTTTCATATTACAGTTCTTCAACACATCACAGACTGATCACATTATTTCTAACATTACATTAACATCGTTAATAAAAGACTTTTTACAAATCAATATAAACTGAATGAAAACACTACCGTATTCTCAAAAAAGTCAACTATCATTCATAGCAATTTTTTCTTTTAATAGATACAAGCAAAATAAAAACAAAAACAAATGTTACCTTTCTACAATTTATTCTTCACACAGCAAAGGGAAGTTTACCCGTAGATGGCTCATGGAATGTATTCAAGGCTTCATAAACCCCTAAAATTGTAAGCTAATTTATGTGTGTTTTTCTTCAGAGAGGATCCCTAATTTGTATCAGGGATTTGTAATTCAAAGAAAGTTAAGACACTACTGGTTTAGAGACAACTGAATAGCAGCCTGAAATGGTCTTCTGTTGCAAAGGAATTCTGGAGACATTCTTAAGTCTCAAGAAACTATACTGTGTAATTTTCATTTATGAAATACATTTATCAAGTATCTGAGCAATGAGGTGAAACCAAAGATAAATCATATAATGACATTATTCTAGAAAAAACTTAGTTGGGAAGTCAAAAAGCCCACAAAGTATTATAAGCAAAGGCAGAAATATTACATATCATAATACTATTTTATGTATATTTATTTATATTAGGCTTTGTTTTAAAAATATTTGAGATACCTGTATTACTTAATACCTTATAATATGAATGGAATCAAGTAATCTTGATTCAAGGTATTTCAGACTGAATTTCATTAACACTGCTGTTACTCATACATTGTGGAATTCTGGGTGAATACTACAAATGTATAAAACATTTTTTTCTAACTTCTGAAAGACATGACTGAGATTTGGGTCATGTATAAAAGTCTACTTTGTACAAATAACAACAGGGTTAATATCTGGAACATCTGTTTTGCTATTAAAACATTATTCGGTGACCTTTTTTTCCCTAGACTTGCAAAAATCAAAATAAATAACAGATGGAGAATGACCCTGGAGCTCTCTCCATGTATTTTAACGTGTTTCATGTAGCATGTTCTTGCCATTAATAAAAACACAGGTGGAGAAATTAATACGAATGCCAATACAAATATTTGATAACAGAAGCTCATGACGCCTTAAGAACAGCAATTAATATTTATAGAATTTTTAAATTTATTTATAGAACTTACAAAGCTAACTCCTGAACAAGGAGGTAGTTTTCAGGACAGTATAATGTATAAAATATTATGAAAAACATCTCTGAAAACTCAATTTAAAAACCACATCACCTATCATGGAAAGTCAAGAGTTGTGACAGGCTGTAGAGATCATTCAGTCCACTGGTTTGCAAACTCTTTCAGCAATAGGACTGTTCATTCAAAAATCTCACCAGAAAGGCTCATATGTAAAACACAAGCAGAGCAGCTGTGATTCAGACCTGTTTCCACTCTCAGACCCGACTCCTCACCGTCACTGGACCTCTCTGCTCTAAAGGATGTTAAAGAATACCATTTGGAACCAGTGGCCCAAGCAAAAAAAAAACCCTTCTTACCATAGATGAGGCAACAGAGATCCAGATTCACTTTTCCTTAGTGCTAAGAGAACTCTCCATCTAGACCCTTAGTGGTTTTGTTCCTCTTTGAAAGACCTTCACATTAAGTCAGTCACAAACTCACAAAATCTTTTAGACCAAAGGGGTCTTCAAGCAAGCCAGGACTTCTCTCTCACTCTCCGTTGGGTCTCTCCTCTATTCCACGCTGCCTTTTTTTTTTTTTTTTTCAGAGATGTTCAAAGACACAGGAAAGAGATAAATACTCTATCAAGTGTTTTACAATATTTACAATATAATTTACAGTAAAATACTCCAACATCTCAAAACTCTGAAAAGTAGGTAAAAATACACCCATTTTACAATTGAAGAAAGTGAGCTCAGAAACATTCAAACATGTTCAAACTATTTAACTGGCAGGGAGCAGAGCTAGGATTTAAACCCATATCCATTTAACTCTACAGCCTGTGCTCTTTCCAATAAACCACTTTACATTTAAAAGCCAGACTATAAAAGAAGGGGGAAATCCATAGTCCAGGCAGAGAGAAACACCCATATAATCTCCAAAATCGAATCAAGGTAATAGGTATCTACTAACATGAGCACCCTAAGTTAGCAGCACTGAAACTGGGTTGTGAAGAATATGGCTGACAAGACTTTAAGAAAGAAGAGAAACAAAATAAGCATAAGACCAGCAAAGCAAAGCCAGATTTAAATTAATGAGGCATAGCTGCTGAATGCAAGGAAAGATTCATGAACACATATTGAGGAAATCAACAATAAGAAATGGAATTGTTGCACTTAAGCAAAAGCATGGAGTCCAAAAAAGAAAAAAAAAATTACAGTCAGAAGGCTGCCAGAAAAGAGTAAGTTATCCTCTACTTAAAACAAAAATACTCACAGAAGAGTAATATGCCTTTCATACGCTTAACAAAACTCTATAAAACTATTAGTTCTTTTTTTTTAATTTGTTTTAATGTTTTATTTATTTTTGAGACAGAGCATGAGCAGGGGAGGGGCAGAGAGAGAGGGAGACACAGAATCGGAAGCAAGCTCCAGGCTCTGAGCCATCAGCACAGAGCCCGACGCGGGGCTCAAACTCAAACCGCGAGATCATGACCTGAGCCAAAGTCGCACGCTCAACCAACTGAGCCACCCAGGCGCCCCAAACTATCAGTTCTTAATGCAAAAAGTCCAACACTAAAACAAAATCTGTTTTTCCTCTATAACATAATTACCCTTGATTACCTGGAATCTTGATGAAAAAAGAACTCAACGTAAGGGCTGAAGTCAAAAGTATCAAAGTTAAGTTGCTATAGAATTCCACATCAATGATAAACATCAGAAGCAACATTCTAGAAGTTTCAGGGGACACTGCTCCCTCAAGAGATTAAATGACACACATACAAAGGAACTTGAACTGGCTGGTGCTGGGATAGCTTCCTGTTGTGTTCTGCCACAGGCGCCTCTGGAAACACCAGATTATCAGAGAGGGCTGAGCCTGGAGGGTAAAGACAACACATCTTCCTGAGTGTTAATTTGACTCTACTTTGGAAATACCACTTTACCTGCAGCACGAGCATGTAGGATAGACTACAAAATTCTCATGGAACCTATAATCCAGCAGGGGAATCAACAGTGAAATAAGTAAACGGTGATATTGCAATAAAGGTCAGGAAATCTTTGGTTTTGGCCTTTTGTTTGTGTGTTTACTAGGGGATGAGCAAGTGGAGACAGGAACTGGAGACAGCACATATATGACACTCCAGGTCTCTCGGGCAGGTGGGTTCAAGGAACTGAAATAAGATTCAGATTAGAGTATTTATTATGACAATATACTAACTACGGAGTATTAAAAAGGACCATATATTCTCTTTATAATATTGGAGGAGGAGGATGCGAGGCTTTCAGTTAGCATGAATCCACTGCATTTGCTATCCAGTTTACCACTTTCCTTCATGCTCTTTCATTTGGCCTTTGTGACAACCTGTGAGAAAGAAAAGGTAGGAATTTTACAGATGAAAAAATGGGTTTGTGCCCAAAGTCATAAAGCCAGAAAACGGGAGCTCTGGCAGGATCTCTGAACCTACAGGATGTCCTCTGGTTATTACACATACATCCATATGTCTACTACCTCCACGATGTCCAGAAGAAAGACCCTAAGAGACTGTGCCAGGGGCAGGGCCAGAGGTTAAACGTTCACTGTGCTGTCACTCCACCACAGAACTCCCCTTAGCCAATAGATGAATTTAGAAAGAGTAACTTCAATGTATCTATGTAGCTCTACAGCAAGCAACAAGTCAAGAATAACATGCAGTTAACTCCCTCATTCAAAAATGAAAAATGTTTTCACATAAATTTTTAGAAAGACCATGAAGCTGTTTTTACTTCCTGTACCACTGGACTCATTCCCCTCCTAGAAGCAATGAATAAAACAAGAGCGGCAGAGCAACTCACAAGACCTGGGTTTCCTGTGCAAGCTCTACTAGCAATCACACTAGTGTCATCCTGCAGAGGTGACACCAAGCCCTGTCCAACGCTCTCCTCTGCCCTTTCACCCCACCCCTCGTCTGCTTTACCAAAGATAAGAGAAGACTGCGCCTGGAACATGGTTCAGGGGGCAGTACATGTGCTTAACAGCATCTTAGAAATTTGGGGGGGCTGTTTTTTGTGGGGTTTTGTGGTTTTGTCTTATGGCATAATCATATTTCATATTTTAAATTATTTTCCTTTTATTTTTCCTTTATATTACAGTTAGGGAATTGTATTAATCTCTTTCAATTATGTGAGTAAAACAATTTTTTGTTAACTATTAATTTTATTTCAAGACACTAAAGAGAGTATTACAAAATACTTACTATGAAAAAGGGGCTTTGGGTTAGACAGAATCAAGAATTGACTAGAAGATCTCAAAGGCTGTTTCCAGTTCTATAATTTACTGATCCTACTAATACTTTGAACACTAATAATGAGACAAAGAACAGTGATAAAGACAGTGTACATGAGGATTTGTGAGCAAGAACAAAAACTTCTAAATCTGCTTCTGCACTTGATTAAACAATTAAATTTGTAGAAAAGCAATTATATCCTACTGCCTAGGATGTTGTATACCAGAATACGGTGTACTTCACTGTTAAGAAAAAGATTAAAATGTCCCCCCAAATCACTATTACATTAGGGCTTAGAAATACAAGTTCAGAAGGAAGCCCTGGGGTTAGCAAAGACTCAGGCCATACATCTCAATCATCAACTTAAAAAAATCACATTTTATGAAATGGGCATAATGTGAAATGAACCCTAAAATATTAGGATAAAGTTAAACAGATATGGGTACTCCTCCCTCCAAGCCAAAACAGAGAAACTGATGACACATTTCTAAAAAACTTATCAGAGGATTCTTTGACAATCAACCTTCCCACTCCAAAAGCTCTAGATATCAAGAGAACATGGTATTTCTTTACCAAGCTATTCTAAAAGTTACTGTGAACTATATTACTTACAAAATATATTCTTAAAAAAAACTGATAGGAAACCTACTATGGGCCAGGCCACGTGCGCGTGCACACACATGCACACGCGAGCACATGTGCGCACACGTGTATTTATATTTATGGATTTATGTTTATGTAATATCACATTTGATTATTGTAACAACTCTTCAAGGTAGATATTACTGTTCACTTTTTCTCTGAGGAACATGAGGTTAAAAGACATTAATTAATAGAAATTTTCAGTAATCAGAAAGATATGGAACAAAAGCCCTTCAAGACTATAAAGAAATAGCACAAGGGAGTTTTTTGGAGATGGAGGTTACACAAATCTATGTGTACATTAACACCCATATAAGTACACCAAAAGAAAAAAAGTCTACTTAAAAAAAAAGCTTAACTGCATTTCCTTAACTGCATGATACAGAAAATGGCTGACATAGAATATTTCTCCTGAACTGCATTTCCTTTCTGGTTTTTTTTTTAAGTTTTTATTCAAATTCCAGTCAGTTAACATACAGTGTAATATTAGCTTCAGGTGTACAATATAGTGATTCAACATTTGCATACAACGCCTAGTGCTCATCACAGCAAGTGCCCTCCTTAATCCCCACCACCTATTTCACCCATCCCCCTACCCACCTCCCCCCTGGTAACCATCAGTTCGTTCTCTATAGTTGAGACTCCATTTCTTGGTTTGCCTCTCTCTTTTTTCCTTTGTTCATTTGTTTTGTTTCTTAAATTACCATACAATTTCATTCATATGTGGAATTTAAGATGCATTTCCTTTCAATGCCACAGCCACAGTATGCTTTAGGTTCATAAAATAACATTGTAGAAACACCTTAGTCCTTTGATAGTTCAGGTTTTTTATGGAGATTCTAATTAAACAACTTCTCTTGATATATCAACATTTTAAAAATTTAGGTTATTACAACAAATATTAAGTCAGATTTTACAAAAGTAAATGCCTTCCAAATTTCTTTGAGTTCTGCTGCATGAAAGTCTATGTTTAAGCTAAGAATATACATAATTAGAAGTTGCTAGTCACAACCATTTCAAAATCAGGAAGAAGGGAGAGAAAATTTACTGAGTATATATGTCCAATATGTCCAAACATTACCGCATTTTCTTTAAAGCGTCTTATCTCACTGAACAATTTCCTCACCCCTGGGAGACAGAGATCGTCCCAATTTTACAAAGAAGGAACATGGAGTTTAGCAGGTTAAACAATGCAGCCCATAGTTGCCAAGATAAGCCAGAACTTTAAGAGCAAATTTTAGTGTGACTATAAATAAGGGTACAAATTCATTGCATGTGGAAATTTATAAATGAAATTAACTGTCAGTGCAAAATACTGATTTGTCATCTATAGAAACAGACAACTATCAAGTATTTGCTAAGTGATACAAAATTCTTGCAACCAGGAAGTCTGAGATGATGCTAACAAGCCAATTTCATATGCTGGATTTGCCTAGTAACCAAGAAAGCAAGCTCTTCATTAGTTTTTTGTACCAACAACTAAAAACATCTATCTTGTTAAATCAAGAACGTAACTTTTTAGAGTTGTCTATCACATAAGCAGTAACTCAAGGATAAAGTATCACAGAGCCAAAGCTTTTTGCTCCCCTCAACTCTGAACTTCTTAAGAAATCCAAACTCTTGGGGCACCTGGGTGGCTCAGTTGGTTAAGGCATCCAACTCTTGATTTCAGCTCAGGTCATGATCTCAAGGTTCATGGGATCAAGCCCTGTTTTGGGCTGTGTGCTGATTGCACGGAGCCTGCTTAGGATTCTCATTTTCTCTCTCTCTGTGTTACTTTAATGAACTGCATTTCTTTTTTTCATGTGTGTCTCATTTCTACAGGACAGACATGTAACATCTATTCTTGTATCATCCACAGCATCTCATACCTAGCTGGTAACCAGAAAATATATATTTTTTAAATTTTAGGTTACAAACTAATTTAGGATGATTCTTAAATATACTTATGTGATATACATGATATAAATATCTAATGTAGGTTTAACCTAGACAGAGTATTACAGTTTCCTCTTGAGAATAAAAACTTTTAAATGTGTTATCTTTCTTAAGGCTAACATCTAAATGATAGCTTCTAAGCAAGCAAAGAAACCCAAATTCCTGTATCGCCTTTTGATACGACACATTTAAATTATTAAAAGCTTTTTTTTTCATTTGGCCATATACACTTCTCCCAGAAAGTCCAAGCAGATCTTTTACAATATACAAAATTTATGGAGCACTACCACAAATGCAATTAACAGGCTAAAATTAAGGCATAAACAACCACCCCTGCAAGTGGGAAATGTAAACAAAAATTATTCGCTCTTAGGCAGTTAAAAATAAATCCACAAAATGTAAATGCAAGCCAACACTAAGGCCACCTGCTTAGCTTAAAAAACAAAAATCCAGTGCACGCATTATCACACTAAATCATAAGATTCAAAAATATAGCAAATCATAAGGTCATACAGTTTAAACAGGCAATACAGGTTTCTCTCCCATACCTGCAAGTGGTACTTTCCTACGAAACCTTTCATAAGCCAAATGGCATAAAGCGAAGAAGCAATTACCATTACTTCATTATGAAAAAACCTGAGCATTCCCAGGGCCAAAACATAACCTCTCTTAGGCTTTCTGATACCTCAGGACACATCTTGCTAACAGATGCACAAAATAAACCGAGAAAAAGCACAGATGCTCACACAGTTCAAAGCTACGGCGGCTTGATACCAAGATGCTGAGTGTGTGGCTCCCAGGATAGGAGCTTGGTGGCGCCACTCTCGCTGCTTGGGCGTGCATGCTACCTCTTTAAGGGCTTGCTGCCAGACAAATGCTGAATGCTAATTTTGCTTTTGACTTCTTTTGATGAGCAAAAACAGGTACTAATATACGTCTTTCATAAAAGGGATACAACGTGAACTTTTGAAAAGCAGGGAATACCTGTATACCACAGTCTCTGAAGTCAAACTGTACAGACTTGCAGTAACTCATTATTCACTGTACTGCGTGGCCTTAAGCGAGTAGCTCACTGCGTCCGGATCAGTAACAACAGTCACTGTGCCTGGCAGTATCTAACTGCCTGGCAGCATTAGTATCAGTACTGAGTTAACATATACAAAGCGCTTAGAAGAGTACCTGGTATATTTAAGCGTTCAATAGATACACTACTTTGTTACCCATGGTACAAATACACCTATTCTTTCAGTTAGTTTACTTTATCAAACATGTTCAAGTTATTATAACATATATTATTCATCCATGGCTAAGTGGGAGACAATATACTGACCACTTCAGTTTACTAGATATGAACCACCGCTCCTGTCTATGTCTCCAAATTAGTTTCCTATCCACAGTAACTACAACTTCTTTCTCTCATTGAAGACTCTCTACAATAATACTGTCCAACAGAAAAATAATGTGAGCCACGTATGTAGTTTGAAATCCTCTAGTAGACACACTTAAAAAGCAAAAAAAAAAAAAAATGGGGCACCTGGGTGGCTCAGTCAGTTAAGCATCCGACTCTGGATTTCAGCTCAGGTCATGATCTCATAGTCCTGGGAGGCAGCCCCACACTGGGCTCCGCAATGGTCATGGAGCCTGCTTAAGATCCATCCTCTCTCTTTCTTTCTCTCTTTCTTTCTCTCTCTCTCCCTCCCCCCCCCTCTCATGCTCTCTCTCAAAAAAAGCAAAATAGACAAAATTAATTTTAATAGATTTAACCCAATATACATAAATTATCATTTCAGTGTGATCTAAAATAAATAAGATACTTTACATTCATTTTTTTCATACTAAGTTTTGAAATCTGCTATGTATATTAAACCCTCCAGCACATCTCAATTCACACTCCGACACGTTACAAGTGCTCAATGTCATGTGTTGAGTGCACAGTGCAGCTTGGCATACTTCAGCCCACAGGAATGTATGAAACACACTGATGACTACAAGGTAAGATCAAATCTATAACGAAATTTTCATGCTGTATTAAAATAAATCTGTTGAAAGGAATTAGGTATTATAACTTGTGAAGTCACAATCTTAAGACTTGTCCAACAGGAAGCACTTCAAAGACCTTGTTTCTTGAAACTCTTTATTTTACAGATGAAGAAACCCAGAGAAGTGAAGAAACTTGGTGTCATCAGTAGGGGCTCCCTGGAAAATCTTTTTGAGCCCCAGGCCTCCGACAATGAAACTTTACCCCTCTTCTACATCAGGCTTGCCTCTTAATTAACCAAAGCATGTAGTCAGACAGGCTGTGGGTTTGAATCCCAGCTCTGCCACTTAATAATTGTGAAACTTCCAACCTGTTACTTCCGCAATTATAAAAATAGAGGTAACAGCAGTACCCACAGGTCAAAGGGATGTTGTTCAAAATCAGGTGAGCTACCACATGTAAAGCACTTGCAGCAGCGAGGTACACAGCACATACTTAGTAAATACTGGCTGTTACTGTTGTTATTAAAAGCTGATGGATGGTAGCCAGATTAAGATGCATCTGTATGAATTTAGTTAGATACAAATGCTTCATCTGAAAGGTAAGAGTGTGCCAGCTTTTTGCAATGTTTTAAAAAGAACAGTGGGCTTCCTGTACACAAGCAGCCAGAGCCTCAACTGGCTCTCTCCAGACCAGGCTGACACTACAGGGCACTCCTTGACCCCTGTCTTACAAAGCCCTGCAGGGCAGAATCGCCCTTTCTTCCTCGATCAGAGGACACAGAGCTGGCTCCTTCCCTGCTGCATGCCGCCTGTGTGGTAAGAAGCTGTGAAGGGCCGCTGCTCCTTGCGGCAGACACCCTTCCCTTCCCTCCTCACGGGGCCAGGGGAGTGAGAGACGCAACATTTCATGTGTTTTCCGTCATTTTACTTACACTTGTGGGTCGTAATCTCTGCATAAAATCCATCCACTGGGGGAAGGGGGGCAGAAGGTCCTGCTCATCAAAGCTACCATTTACCAAATCTACCTCTGAAATAATACAAAATTTGTCTATGGTCAGACTAAGCCACATGCCAAGGTCACAAAGTGAGTTAGTGGCAGCACCAGGTCTAGAACTGCAATGCAGGTCAAGTGCTCTCAACTTGACAAGGAAGTGATTTGAAAGCTTGTCAGTACAAGGGAAAACTGCTCCTAAGGCAGAGTACAGACTGAAAAAAATGATTGGAAATTTAATAAAATACAATTTTTGAGTCAATAATTTCAAACATAATCCATAACAGAATCTGAAGAATCTCCATAGGGTCAACAAGAAGCTGTTTTATGAGCATTATTTGTCAATTCCTCATAGAAATACAGTCACGGTACCCGAGAGAAACATCAAGGACAGAATTAAGGATTGGTAAGTATAGATACAAGCTTTGCACTGACTATAGTTCTAGAACTCTAAACTTTCTAGCTCTAAGATCCTATGTATTTAGGAGGAGAGATCTGAGTCCATGCTGCCTAGGCGAGTGGGATCCAGGTGAAAGAAATTGTGATACAAAGAAACAATAAAGATTATTTCTAGAGGAAAAAATAAAATAAAAGATAGTCTCTATGAGCCAGGATCTGAAGAAGCCAAGATCCAGGGAGACAGCCTAAGACAGGCTGTTCTGAATATAAACCATTTAAAGCAAACAGAAAGCAGGCATGATTCTAAAGGCAAAGCTCTCAGGCAACTGCCCTGCCAAGTCAGCATGGTCTCAATCCCAAATCGGTCATTACTGAGCACGAAGCCAACACTACCTTTTCCTCAAGTTATAAACGGAAAATAATCAACTGTTACTTTAGCAGCAAACCATTAAGAGTTCATATACATGGCAGATTTTAGGGCTGGAGTTTTTAAAAAGTTATGGCCAAAGTACTCTGATACGAATGTATTAACATTCATTATGATTACTGTGCTTTGCACAGTATCTGGGTCTGACTAGAACATGATCCGTGTGATTTACGGTAGTAACTACAACTCTACAACCAAACATTGCTAAAGAGAGCAATGAGGAGAAGGGTTTTCTCCCAGGTTGATGCTGAAGACCTCGAAAGCTCTGATGTTTTCTTTCTAACCATTTTACTGAGATGTAGTTCACATACCCTAGAAGTCACGCACAGAAAGCGTGCGTCTCGGTGGGTTTCAGTGTGCTCACAGAGCATGCCATATCACCATGGTCAGTTCTAGAACATTTTCATCACACTCACCCCGGGCTGAAGAGCACTTGTGGTCTCTTCTACTTACTCACTCTGTTTCCAGTTAGCCACATGTTTCTACTCACCTGGTTCAGGTCTTAGCCCAAAGGTCACTTTCCCAGAAAGGCCTTCCAGAACACCCACGTTAACACCCTAACACCAAGCCCACAGAGCAGCACACACTCAGAGCAAGCATCCTCTCACCTGCTGCCCCTACCCTCAACCCCCCCAACTT
Source organism: Prionailurus viverrinus (assembly GCF_022837055.1). Taxonomy (NCBI): domain Eukaryota; kingdom Metazoa; phylum Chordata; class Mammalia; order Carnivora; family Felidae; genus Prionailurus; species Prionailurus viverrinus. The sequence continues at coordinate 116,464,598 of NC_062563.1, forward strand.
TATTTTTCTCCAGATACTGATCACATTTAGCATTCCAAACATTTACTTGTTTATTGTCTGTAAACTCCAAGGAGGTGACAATTTTGTCTTACTGCTATACCCCCAGGGCCTAGAACATGACCCTGTTGTAAAAGTTTAGTGACTGTAGAGGGAAAGGGGGAGGGAGAGGAAAGCAAAGGAAGCAGCTTCACCACTACAAATTTCATAAGCTTGTAAGGTCTTTATTCTAATTTATTCTTACGGGTTCTCTGTACATTTTTCTCCTTTAAAATTAAAGTCTAACCAGAGAAAGTGGAAATAAATGAAGTTAACTAAACTTAACACCACTGCAGATGTCAATATCTATGCTACATCTAAAGATTTGTTCCCTGAGGCACCTGGGTGGCTCAGTTAAGCGTCCAACCTCGGCTCAGGTCATGATCTCGCGGTTTGAGTTCAAACCCCACGTCGGGCTCTGTGCTGACAGCTCAGAGCCTGGAGCCCACTTCAGATTCTGTGTCTCCCTCTCTCTCTGACTCCCCCTCCCTCTCTCAAAAATAAATAAACATTTAAAAAAGTAATAGTAAAGATTTGTTCCCAAGTTTTCATTCCTCAAGGTCTTTACTGAATGCCTAAACAGTGTACCATGGAGAACACAAAAGAAATATAAGATAGTCATGGTCTTCCAAAAGCCTATAGTCCGTGTGAGCTAGCCATGCACAAATTAAATATATGCTGCCTTTGTTTTTCTGCTTTTGTTTTTCATTTTTTTTAAAAGTATGTGAGGGGCGCCTGGGTGGCTCGGTCGGTTAAGCGTCCGACTTCGGCTCGGGTCATGATCTCAGTCCGTGAGTTTGAGCCCCGCATTGGGCTCTGTGCTGACAGCTCAGGGCCTGGAGCCTGTTTCAGATTCTGTGTCTCCCTCTCTGCCCCTCCCCTGTTCATGCTCTGTCTTTCTCTGTCTCAAAAATAAATAAACGTTTAAAAAAAATGATAATAAAAATAAAAAATAAAAAGTATGTGAACAGCAAATACATAATAAACACCACAGAATTTGGGGAGAAAAAACAATAATCTGTATGAACTGAAATAGTCAGAAACTGCTTCCTAGAGAAAGTGGTGTTCTTAGAGTCAGGGAAACTGAGGTAACCATCGAACCAAACGTGCAATGGCTTCACACACTAGTTTAGTTCTTGCATGTGTAGTCATAGCAAGGTGGGGAGGAAGGTTCTGGTTGGTGGACAACTCTCTCTCACACAGTCACTCAGCGATCCAGGTGGCTTCCGTGTGGCTCCACATTCCCCTAGTTCCACATTATGGTACACATCCAGCCAGTAGAAGAGGAAACTGCACCGAGAACTGCCACACATCATTTCTACTCACGTTCTAGAGGCTACAACTCAGTCACACAGGAGACAAGAGCCAGCTCCAGGCTCAGGAAGAGAAGAACAAATTCTGGTGGAGAGCCAGGAGTCTGCCACAAGTAGGATTTGAAATGAACCAGGAAGGGTAAGTGGCATGAAACTGGAAACAAAGGAACCACACAAACAAAAACAAGCAAGTGAAAATAAGGCAACAGTAGACCAGAAGAGTAAAAGGACAAAGCTGGCTATATTCTGAAGAACAGTGACAGAGACGGCGTTGGTCAGATCAATGGTTCCCAAATGTAAACTGAAGACACATCCCAACACATGTCAAAGTTTCTACTGGTCTACAATGAAGTGAGATAAATAAGTACAAGTCGATAACCTATTAACAATGCTAAATTAATTACAACATGTTTATAATTCAGTTTTCTGTGACTTACATAAAATGTGGTATCAGAATTTTGTGGCTTAATTTTTATATTAAAAAATGTTTTAAACATGGCAGTGAAGGCTATCAACAGTTCTAAGACAATGTCCTTTCCTGACTAAAACAAATTCAGTCTCTGCCTTGTAGGCAATGGGGATTTACTTGCATTATCCAGTTTATTACATAATCATAATGCTTAATATTTTCTAACAAACATGTATAGCTTTGCAAATTAGGAAACACTGATTACTCCTAAATAGTCCTAAGAATTTAAATGTAAAAAACAGGAGTTACCTGAGAGTGGGCAGAAAGCCTTACATATATAAATTGAACTCAAAAAACATGCCTCAAAGATTGAAAAGAAAAAATAGTTGACTCTATATAAACATATAACATATATGACAAATATTAAACTCAAAAAAAGGGAGCTCAACAAAGCAGTAAATTGACAAACTGAAAAATAATCTACTATGGAATTAACTCAAAATTTCCTTTTCTAAAATAACCATTTTTAACCTAAACATTATGTAATATACTATTATTCTAATTATTTATCTTAGCTTACAGGGGGAAATGTTAGTTACCATTAAAAACAGCAATGAAGAAGGGCTCCTGGGTGGCTCAGTCGGTTAAGCGTCTGACTTCGGCTCAGGTCATGATCTCACGGTTTGTGAGTTTGAGCCCCGCATCAGGCTCTGTGCTGACAGCTCAGAGCCTGGAGCCTGCTTTGGATTCTGTGTCCCCCCCCATCTCTCTGCCCCTACCACACTCATGCTCTGTGTCTCTCTGTTTCTCAGTAATAATAAATGTTAAAAAAAAAATTTTTTTTAAACAGTAATAAAGAATGTCTTTGTTAGAGACATTCAAATGTCATCATTCAACTAGGAGATAAAAATAAGAATTTTACTTGGAACAAAGGAGTGTGAAACACTAAAGAAAGTGAACACTGAGAACTACTTATGACCAATGGAAATATGTGCTTATTCAAGACAGAAAGCCAATTCTGAGCCTCTATTAAACCAAACTTCTACAAAAATCACTCTTTCTACTTTTTCCCCTGTATACCACTAATGCAAGGTTTGAAAAGGATAACACTGCACAGCATGCCTCCTTAAAGATAGGAAAACCTGGCAGAGGAAAGATAAGAGGTGCAAATTCCATTTACTGGAAACCCAGTGCATGCCTCAGGAAGTTCCCAACGGTTGTGCAAATGTTAGCCATGCATCTTTCTAGTCAGTTTAGATCAGCTAAGGGGTGACCAAATTAGATGAAATCAATCATGTAAAGAAAACATCTGCTGATAATTTCTAAAGTGAGTGCTTTCCAATAGTCATATGTATCTCTTATCACAATGCTTTCCATGGAAAATATTCAAGTATTCATTGGAGAAAGATCAGCCTAAGTAGAATTATTATCAAAAAATACTTCTGGGGCGCCTGGGTGGCGCAGTCGGTTAAGCGTCCGACTTCAGCCAGGTCACGATCTCGAGGTTCGTGAGTTCGAGCCCCGCGTCGGGCTCTGGGCTGATGGCTCAGAGCCTGGAGCCTGTTTCCGATTCTGTGTCTCCCTCTCTCTCTGCCCCTCCCCCGTTCATGCTCTGTCTCTCTCTGTCCCAAAAATAAATAAACGTTGAAAAAAAAAATTTAAAAAAACAAAAAATACTTCTGGGGCGCCTGGGTGGCTCAGTCGGTTGAGCATCTGACTTCAGCTCAGGTCATGATCTCAGTTTGTGGGTTCGAGCCCAGCATCAGGCTCTGTGCTGACAGCTTGCTCAGAGCCTGCAGCCTGCTTCAGATTCTGTGTCTCCTTCTCTCTCTCTGCCCCTCCCCTGCTCATGCTCTGTCTCTGTCTCTCAAAGATAAATAAATGTTAAAAAAAAAAAATTTTTTTTTTTTTTTAAATACTTCTACCAGGCCGCCTAGGTGGCTCAGTCAGTTAAGCATCTGACTCTTGATTTCAGCTCAAGGTCATGATCTCACAGTTCGTGAGTTCCAGCCCTGCATTGGAATCCAGGCAGGTGCGTGGAGCCTAATTGGGATTCTCTCTTCCACTCCCCTACCCCACCGCTCTCTCTCTCAAAATATAAATAAATAAATAAACAAATTAAATAAACAAACAAACAAACTTCTACCACACGGCAGTCTGTTAGTTTGGATAATTTAATTAGGTTCTAAAATACTTCCTGCTTAACTGAGAGATTACTTTTTAAAAATTTAACACATACACACGATTTCTATGGCAAAATATCTGAAAAATTATGTCTGTAAATAAATTTCAGTTTGCTAAAATTTAATTTACCACACATTTATTTTTAATTTTTTTTAATATTTATTTATTATTGAGAGACAGGGACAGAGCGCAAGCATGGGAGGGGCAGAGAGAGGAGGAGACACAGAAACCGAAGCAGGCTCCAGGCTCTGAGCCATCAGCACGGAGCCTGACGCGGGGCTTGAACCCACAGACAGCAAGATCATGACCTGAGCAGAAGTCGGACACTTAACCCACTGAGCCACCCAGGCGCACCTAATTTACCATACATTTAGCAAAATGAAATAGTATTTGATAAATAGTTCAATTTAATTCTTTAAAAATGTAATCACTTTTTAAAAATATCTGGCAGGGGTGCCTAGGTGGCTCAGTGTTTTGAGCACCTGACTCTTGATTTTGGCTCAGGTCATGATCTCATGGTTTGTGGTATCAAGCACCTTGTTGGGCTGCCAGCCAGAAGCATGGAGCCTGCGTGGGATTCTCTTGTTCTCTCTCTGCCCCTCCCCTGCTCAAGCTTGCTCTCTCTCAAAATAAATATATTTTTTTAAGAGTCTGGCAAATATGTTACTAAATCATACACACTTAAGCAAACATTCACATACTGGAACATGCTCATCATACCAGTTTTAGTCATATTAAAATGTGATGGCTAAGATTTAGTAAATTTATGGATAAGCTTTAGCATTCCCCTAAGCTTGTGGACAAAGAAACAGAAACTACATCTGCACTAGGGATTCTATACTGCACAACACAGCTCTTGCCCATAATACTCTTCTAGTGCTACTATCTTAAAATTACAATTTAAAAAATACTGGTTAATAGTAAAGCTAAGAGGGGCACCTAGGTGACTCAGTGAGTTAAGAGTCTGACTTCGGCTCAGGTCATGATCTTGTGGTTCATGAGTTCAAGCCCCGCGTCAGGCTCTGTACTGACAGCTCAGAGCCTGGAGCCTGCTTTGGATTCTGTATCTCCCTCTCCCTCTGCCCCTCCCCCACTCTCTCACAAACTCTCTCTCTCAGAAAATAAATAAACATTAAAAAAATTTTTTTAAATAGTAAAGCTAAGAGTTATAAGACACTGAGAAAACACTAAAAATTTAAACTAGGAGTCTCAAATCTAGGGCCACAGAGTACAATGAAAGCCTATAAAGTAAATCAACTTAAAAAAAAAAAAACATGAAAAATCATTATTTCCAAATGAGACCTATATGATTCAAAAAAACAGACTTGGGGGTGCCTGGGTGGCTCAGTCGGTTAAGCATCCAACTTTGGCTCAGGTCATGATCTCGTGGCTTGTGAGTTCGAGCCCTGTGCCGGGCTCTGAGTCTGCAGCCTGCTTCAGATTCTGTCTCTGTCTCTCTGCCCCTCCCCTGCTCATGCTCTCTCTCTCTCTCTCTCTCAAATATAAAATAAAACATAAAAAAAAAAATTTACAAAAAGACAGACTTGGGAGGTTAAAATACTCACTCCAACAACACTACGCTTAAAATATCTTTCAAACTCCTTTTTGAGAAATTCCTATAAAACCTTTAGCACATTCTAGTGATCATCCTCAATGAATGGCAACAAATCTTCAAACTTGGAATGCCATTTTGGGGTTTTCGAGCAATTTAGGAGTCACATCCTGCTATAGAGAATATGATGAATCATCAAGAAACATAATACATGGTTGACTGAAAATGAGATGTAAACATAAGTCAATGACAATTTTCTTGTGAGACAACCCTGGAAGGGTAAATCCTCCCAAAATGCTCTGAGTACATTTCTCACCTAGATGTCAATGGAAGTCAATTTCACAGTTAAACATCATTTAGTCCAACTCTCTCATTTTACCACTAAGAAAACAAAGTGTCTAAAGGTGAAAGAAACTGCCCCAAACCTCACTATTTAGAGCCAAACTAGGGACTTAAAGTGAGGTCTAATTCCTAGTTCGATATTCTTTCCCATACACCACACTGCCTGTTGTCTTCAAGGTTTGCGAAAAGAAAAGCAGAATTGCCTTTAAAATCCATTAAGGGTTTAATTAAAGAGCATCTGGGTGGCTCAGTTGGTTAAGCATCCAACTCGGTTTCGGCTCAGGTTATGATCTCAGTTTGTGGGTTCAAGCCCCATGTCAGACTCTGTGTTGCTGGTGTGGAGACTGCTTGGGATTCTCTCTGCCCCTCCCACATGTGCACATGTGCACACTGTCTCTTGCTGGCTGTAACAGTTTTTCAAACTTTCCTTATTTTTGATTACCTAGAAAGTAAAAAACTAAGATCCCAGACGGGTCTTATTCCAGAAGATGCTTCTTAACAACTCTCCTGAACAATCTCCTATAATCCAAACTGCCTGTCCTTAGAATTTAAGGAAGTCTGTGTGTTGGTCAGTGCAGTGGGCCTGAATTGACAGACCAATCACATTTGGAAAGTAAGATCCTACAATAATTTTTTTCTAGATAACTGCATTAATGCATGGTATAATCAAAAGAATTTATGAATGAGCTGTCATGGTATGTAAGACCAAGTGACTGCAAAATATAAGTAATATTCCCAGTGACAGGACCAAGCAGGCAACATGATTGCTTCTTTTTAAGTGGCCATACTAGCTTTCCACACTATTATGGAAAAACAGAGGATTTTTTAAATATTCAAAAAATTTCTACTTGCTTTCATTTAATGGAAGGAGTGCTTATAAAATATTATTAAATTTCTTACATACATTTTAGGATTAAGTTGTAGCCAGTGCTAATTATAACATGTCTGGAAAAAAATTTAACCTACATGGATTAAAATTCTATTTATAAAGGAAAAGTCCAAACCGCAGGAACAGTGCTTAGTTTAGAACAAGAACATGTACATAACTGGCAAATGCAATCCCTGTTTAGATGTCTCTCCTACTGAAACACTGTAATTACAAAAAACCAAAATGAATTTCTAAGTGTTTCAAGATGAAATAGTCCTTGCATAATTTCCAAGGCTTATAATTACTTTCCTGAAAAGGTAAATACTCCAAGTTTTAATTTAATAGAATACTAACTCTAGAAGTTAACACAGATTGAACATTTAACTCTACAGTGGAAGCCACCTATGAAATTCAGAAGCTCTTAAAATCATTTTATTTCATTTCATTTCATTTTTCAGAGAGAGCACACGAGTTGCGGAGAGGGGCAGAAGGAGAGAGAGAATCTCATTCCACTTAACGTGGAACCAACGCAGGGCTAGATCCCACGACCCTAGGATCAGGGCCTGAGCTGAAATCAAAAGTCGGAGGCTCGACTGACTGAGCCACCCAGGTGCCCCTGAAATTCAGAAGCTTTTAAATGAACAATCGAATGGTAACTAAAGGAAAAGTACTGGGAGGCTAAAGGCCAATGCTAACCTCCTACAGACACTTAAGGGAGTGGGGTAGGGTGAGGGTGGGGGAAGCACCCCCACCCCCAAGTTTGCTGAATGGATTTTTAAGATTCCTCATACACGTCAAGGAAAATGCATCACAGTGCATGGTCCCTCACTTCCCATTTCCTCTTCAGTCAACTACAGTCCAGCTTTCAGCCTCTACCTTTCCACTTAAACTACTTCAGGAAAAAAGTCTGCTTTCTTTTTTTAATTTTTAATGTTTATTTACTTTTGAAAGAGAAACAGAGTGTGAGCAGGGGAAGGGCAGAGAGAGAGGGAGACACAGAATCTGAAGCAGACTCCAGGCTCCGAGCTGTCAGCACAGAGCCTGACGCAGGGCTTGAACTCACAGACCACGAGATCATGACCCGAGCCCAAGTCGGACGCCCAACCGACTGAGCCCCCCAGGCACCCCACAAAAGCCCACTTGTCACGCTGCCAAATCCATTGCCCACTTCTCTGTCCTCGCTCTACTCCACCTCTCAGCATTCCACATGAATGGCCACCTCCTCCTTGAAATGCTAGCCTCTGCTGGCTGTTGTGACACCATTCTCCTGGTCTGCCTCTGACCTCGCTGGCCCCTCTCTCCTGGTCCCCTTGGTTGGCTCCACCTCTCCTCTATGGGACCTCTAAATGCTGGGGCTTCCTCCCACTGGGACACTGGTCATCTTCTCTCCATCCTCTTTCCCCTCCCTCCTTCCTCTCCATTGTCCCTGTGCTGACCTTTCTGAAAGGTATTTCCAACCCAACCTTCTCCTCTTGAGCTCCAGACTCTCAGATTCAGCTGGTTACCTGACACCTGGGTGTTTAAAAGTTCTGTCAAACTGAACACATCCAGAATAAATATATTATTCCTGTCCCTTCCTCTCTGTCCACTCAGCAATCATTTTTCTCCATCTCTGTAAATGGCATCAGCATCTACCCCAATTCTCTACCAAGAAACCCAGGACCTACCTTTCATTTTTCCCTTTCCCTCACACTCCCAAAATCCAATAAAATCAGCAAGTGTTCTGTCAACTTTATCTCCAAATATACATCCTAAATCTAACATTTTTCATCAATTGCCATTGCCACCACCTTAACCCAGGCCATCATCATCTTTTGCTTGAACTATTACTGACTTCCTCTCTTTCAGTCTTGGCCAAACCATATCCCCACCTACAGCCAGTCCTTTCTCTGTATTGTGGCAAAATAAAACAAAGCAAAACAAAACAAAAACAAACAAACAAAAATGGGAACCTGATTATCATTTCCCTGTTTAAGACCCTTTAATGGTTTTCCACTGAGCCTAGAATAAAAATCAAATGTTTACCCAAAATCTACAAGTCTTACCTAGGTTGGCTCCCACCCTCACCTTTCCAAGTATATCACCTCTCATTCCCTTTCGCCCACATTCCAAGGGCTCTCTCCCATCTGGTTCTCTCACAGGCTACTTCCTGCCTTGGGGCTTTGTGCAAACTGATCACAATGCCTAAAATGGTCTTTTCAGACTTTGGCTTAACTACCTTCCTTTCTTCTTTTTAGGTGTCAACTTAGTGTTGTCCCCTTAAAGAAGCTGTCACTTGGGGCGCCTGGGTGGCGCAGTCGGTTAAGCGTCCGACTTCAGCCAGGTCACGATCTCGCGGTCCGTGAGTTCGAGCCCCGCGTCAGGCTCTGGGCTGATGGCTCGGAGCCTGGAGCCTGTTTCCGATTCTGTGTCTCCCTCTCTCTCTGCCCCTCCCCCGTTCATGCTCTGTCTCTCTCTGTCCCAAAAATAAATAAAAAGCGTTGAAAAAAAAAAATTTAGAAAAAAAAAAGAAGCTGTCACTAAGGCTGACCTAGTTAATAGTAGTTAGCAGTTAGTAGTTAGTAGTGGTGAGAGCACTACTTTTTCTCCTTCCTCAATCCTGATCACATCTTTTATGACTCTCATTACAACTTGCGGTTACTTTGTTCATTCATCTGTTTTCCTGTTTTAGGCCTGAAACTCTCTCCAGAATTTTAGTTTTACAGTTTTATGGTTGTGAGAACCGTACTGATACTGCTCACGATTATAGCCTCAGCATAAAACCCAGCACACTCGGAAAGAGCTCAATTAGTACTTGCTGAATTGCTTAGTATAAAAAATGGGGAAGATCAGATGAACTGCGACTGCCATTTTATGTTTTTTCAGGAATCCAAAAGCGGGTATAAATAAATATGGTTGAGTTGATCACAATGTCTTTCAATTCTTGGTCCTTTTATTGTTTTTGAATTTATACAGAGTTCTTTCTATTTAAAAGTTATAACCATACAAGAAATACAAGTAATACAAAAGAATAACAGAAAAAATGTCATCTTACATTCAGAGAGTATTTCCTAGTCTCCAACATGTTTTCCAATGTTTACTTCAACTGAAATACAGAAAGCAGGTATTATTTCCACCTTATAGAATCATTAAGACTCAGGGAAGTCAATGAATTGCCTAAAATAATTTTTTTAGTGTCACAGCTGAGGTTTTGAACCTTGTTCAAACCTTGTTTCTTTTACTTTTTTTTTTTTTGTATTCTGTTTTAGTGCACAGTTTCAGCCTTTTTTAAACTGAAGCACACAGTAAAGCACAGTGAAGGGCACAACTCCTACGAGTATACAGTTTGATGACTTTTTACAAAGTATACCCAGATCAAGACACAAATTACTGCAGCCCAGAAGCCTCCTTCATGCATGCTCCCTCCCAATCATTAACTACCCCCAATCTGACTGTAACCACTATTTGACTCCTAGGACTATAGTTAGTGCTGTTTTTTAACTTTACTGAAATGAAATCAACAAGTATATACTCTTCTGTATCTGGTTACCTCAAAGTTATATGTGCAAAATTTATCCATATTAATACCTGTGGGAATGGCCCATTCTTTTCCATTGCTGTATAGTATTTAACTGTAAATATATACCAAAATTTATCTATTCTGTTAGATGTCAGAATGTTTTCCAGGTTTTAGCTATTATGAATAATGCTGCTAATGAATGCTCTTATTTTGTAGATGAAGAAGCTTAGGCCCAGAAGAGGAAAATGACTTAGTCAAAGAAACACAGCAATTGGGCAATCCAACTGGATCTCAGAAGGCCTGATTTCCCCTTTACTATGTGACATGATCAGCACTCAGAAGTCCATTTAAATCTTAAAAGGTATTTTTTAATGCTTACATAATACAAAACCAAGTCTTAAGTTACAAACACTATGCCAAATATTACTGTAGTATCTGGTTACTTCAATAAAAACTTTTTAAATAAATGTAATCTTCTCTAACTTGTGGCATTCGATGAGATTATGAGGTTTGGGGTAGAAGTCATTTATTTTTATACGTATCACTATTCCAGAGAGGTTTATTTAATTTACAGTCAAATAAAATTTTGGTTCCCAGATTAGAAATGTCTCAAATTAGTAATTCTGACAAAATATGGACAGAGACAACAGTCCCAAATTATGAACAGGTAGCATTCCAAAACTTTGCTTTTAAATCGGTGGTTTGTAATTCAGAATGCACTTTCTCATAGAAATTATATAATACACAGTAACCACGTTTTCAGATCAGCCTGCAAAAGCCAACTTTACTTAAACATACCTAAAAATAGCACTAATAACAACACAGTCTTTAACTACTATGAACAAACACCTAACTTCAAATAATAATTTATAAAACTCTATCTTAATACCCCCCCATCTCATGTTAACTCCTATCTCCCTGTCTTTTCTTCAAAATGCCTCTGTGACCAGCTTATGCCTATTTTTTTAATCCCTCACCAATACTCTTCACTTTATGTTCCCAGATCCTGGGCCACAGAATTCAGACCACAACTTATCCCATAATTTCTACCCCTTAAGCAAGCCCTTGAGATTTTCAATGCTATAAAAAACTCTGGGAGGAGAAAGACAAAGAGAAATGAGGTAGGGGCAGGGGATCACAAAATCTCAAGAAACCCTAAAAAGTAGGTCTGTTTTCACCAGAAAGCACAATCACATGGAATTTTTCTAAGTTCCTACATTCACTGAAATGTTCTTCACTGCAGCCCCATTCAGTCCTTCTGGACTTTTTAAAATCCTGGGGTGGGCAATTCCGAGCAACTCCCCTTCCATTAGGAAAGCTACCTATCCCATTCCTTCTCACATTCTCTCTCATTTCTCACTCTAAATGGAAAGATAAAGGGGCATGTTGATAACATCTAGTCCTTAGGTCACACGGAACTAAAGGAGAGATGGTGCTTCGGGAGTATTCAGGCCATTAAGGTCACACTAATCTACAACATATTATATACAAGTTAGAAACCGCATACAAAAGTTTTGGAGCGAAGAAATAGTTTCAGAATGGATAACAAAGTTTCCAGAAATGAGAAAAATCTACCTTTATATCACAACATAACATTCCGTTTCTTGTGGCTCACCTTTTCTTTCCAATAATTATAGTGAAGATGTATCCTACATTGTCTCTGTACAACTAACACTGAACCTAGTATACCACAAATAGGTAGAATTCAGGGTAACGAAAAAAACAGATCCCAACTTGATGAAATTAATTTACCAACAAATGGAGAAGTCAATTTCTACTAAGTCTGGGTGAGGAAAACCAAAGGACAAGAGCTATATTAGCCTTGAAATCCAATGAAGATGATGATAAGTGGCCAAAAGAAACGTTGAAAGTCAAAAATGTCCTCAAGGAATTGTTAAGCACAAGAATGAGCACTGGAGGGGCGCCTGGGTGGCGCAGTCGGTTGGGCGTCCGACTTCAGCCAGGTCACGATCTCGCGATCCGTGAGTTGGAGCCCCGCGTCGGGCTCTGGGCTGATGGCTGAGAGCCTGGAGCCTGTTTCCGATTCTGTGTCTCCCTCTCTCTCTGCCCCTCCCCCATTCATGCTCTGTCTCTCTCTGTCCCAAAAATAAATAAATGTTGAAAAAAAAAATTAAAAAAAAAAAAAAAAAGAATGAGCACTGGAGTCTCTAAGCTTTAAATAATGGATGTTTTACAGGAGGTAAACTAGGAAGGAAAGACTGTATCATTCTGTCAAATAAGTCTTTAAGTATGTAATGGGCCAATAACCTTAAATGGACTAAAAAAGTTAGGTGCAAACTATAAAACTACCATTTCTGTGACTGAAGGGAACAAGAAACCACACCTATGAAGTGTGGCAATGTAAAGATAATGTATCCAAAAGTAATCCGAGCTAGCTTGTTACAGACAACTAAATACCTCATCAGAGAGCTGCCAACCTATAAACAATAACAGTGTACCTTTACCTACCCACTATTTAATATAAGCTGGTCCTTCCTGCTTTCACCACTTACTGTATGACTTTAGGCAAATTATTTAACCTCGCTGGGTCTCAATTTCTACATTGGTAAAATAGCACTAAAAATGCTACCTACCTCATGATTATTGTGAAGCTTAAATGACATAGGGTAAATTCTGAGTAGCTCCAGGGACAGAGTAAATATTCAGCAAAGGTTAGCAACTATTGTTTTCTTCAAACTGGTATATTAAAAAGTTACTTGAAGTCACTTCACTAACACTACTTTTGAAAACTTCACAACCCTCAGGACAGTGCTAACACTATGTGGATGTTCAGTATTTATTGACTGAAGACTAATTACTCATACGGAATCTAGAACCTTGAAGTTGAAGTAGATTTTAGAAGTATCTGGAACAATTTCACTTACTTCAACAATAAGAGTCATGGGAAATTATCAAATATTTGCTTAAATATTTCCAGAGACAGAAACTTGCTATACCAACAAGGCATACAGAACAATTCTAATTACCAGAATGTTCCTTTTGAAGTTCTCACTGTCCTAATTACTCTCATAAACTTCCTATCTGAACGGATGAATTCACTAGAGGGCAATATTAGGCAATATTAGGAGAAATCATCTATCAGAAAAAAATCATTCAACATTTATTCTGGCTGAGAGAAATACTGCACCCAGTTGTATAATACAAGTATGTTAATGTTTAAATTATTCATTTAAATATACACTAACATACATGTTCAGAAAGATTCAAAGAAAGGTTATAAAATCATTAATACTTAAATGTCCCTGGGAATAAAGTAAGTAATTCAGATTATCATAAAGCATGGGCTTTTTCCAATCCCACAACAAGGCCTCCCAACAATTTTAAGCAATTTTAATAATTACATGTTTATAAAAGAAAAGCATACAAAACCAGATTACATTTATTACTGCTCCTTGCAGCCATACTCCGAGTAACCACAGCTTTCCATGAAAGGACCCAGTGCCCAAAAGAAAATTATCAACTTCTTTAAGAAAATCCAAATCTGGACCTGTGTATAACCAATTATTTAAATGATCTAAAACCAAATTATTTTGAAATGCCCACATTCATTAACAAAGTGATGGTACAACTCTAAAGGTTCAGTTAGCTCCAAGACGGTCCCAAGAGGAAGAACTGCCCTCGAATACCCTCTGACTCCCACTCATCGTAATTCACAACATACGTTCACAGTGATACATGGAAAGAAAAAACAAGGAAAAAGAAGAATTGTTTATAGCACACCCTTCCACCTCATCGCATTCCCACTGTATGTGAAATTTCACAGCTCACATGCAGATTCCATCCCATCAGGTAGAGGGCTCCACAGAATCCCCTCACCCACAGAATCCCCCACCCACTTGTGTCTCCACTTGCAATCCATTTCAGCATTCCTTTACTTCAGATCAATTTGCAGGGCTTTTGATTTTTTTTCCCTCTGAATCAGTTATACCATTTGCCTGATTCTCTAATTTATTATGAGTTAAATAAAATCTTTAACATAAGTTTATTTTTCTATCTGTGTAAATCACCATATCATCATTTAATGCACTAGTCAACGTTTTTACTATTGGTAAGACATTGTTCAATACGTAGATGTTGTTCAGTACTTAGATTATCAACACAAAAAATACTCCAAACAGTGAGTATAACTGGACTTTCTGGAAAGGCCCATCTCCCCATGTAAATTAATAAACAGGCTTTTGAGGAATCAATACCTTATGAATTTCATTGGCATGAATGAGGTCATGAGCTCTGGATGAAGCAAGGAAATCAGGTTTCAGAACCTGCAAAGCCCATGTTCAGAGTGTAGATGATGGTCAAGCCAGTGAACAACCACCACAGTGAGGTGCTGTCCACTCACCTCCACTGACCATTTAATGTTTCCCTTTAAAAATTAAAACAACCAAGAATTCATGTCAGAAGACAAATAAGTTGATAGTCTCTGCTCAATAAAAGATTCTCAAAATGTGCCATCCCTTTGAATGTGTCCACATTCATCTACACACCCATAAATGTAGGTAAATGTTTATATCACTTCAGCAAAAATAGCAACACAAGAGTCTTTGTTTGGTTTCATAAATTATCAAGCATATAATCATGGGGTACCTGGATGGCTCAGTCTGTTAAGCGTCCGACTTCGGCTCAGGTCAATGATCTCAGGGTTCACAGGTTCGAGTCCGGTGTCGGACTCTGTGCTGACAGCTCAGAGCCTGGAGCCTGAGCCTGGAGCCTGCTTCATGAATTCTATGTCTCCCTCTCTCTCTGCCCCTCCCCCACTCATTCTTTCTCTCTCTTTCTCTCTCTCTTAAAAATGAATAAAACATAAATATAAATACAAATACAAATATATATATGTATATTATATATATTATATATTATGTATATATATTTTGTATATTTGTGTGTGTGTGTGTGTGTGTGTATATATATATATATATATATATATATATATATAAAATGATGGAGGGGTGCCTGGGTGGCTCAGTCGGTTGAGCATCCGACTTCAATTCAGGTCAGGTACTCACGGTTTGTGAGTTGGAGCTCCACATCAGGCTTTGTGCCAATAGGGCAGAGCCTGGATTCGCTGTCTCCCTCTCTCTGTACCCCTCCCACTGCCTCCCTCCCTCCCTCCCTTCCTCCCTCTCTCTCTCTCAAAAATAAACATTAAAAAATAATATAATTATAGAGAAGTATAAAGGGAAGTAAAGAAATAAGAAACATACTGATAACAGGGTCAAAGCAGATGTTCCAAATTCAAGTGATCTAAGTCAAGAGAATGGGTGGTTCCTAAACTCACCGGATTCTTCTCCATCTACATGCTCTCTTTACCCCAAAGACACTAAAATTAAAAAAGCATCATAATAGATATCAACCCCTTCTACTAATTACAATGTGATGGCTAATTTTATGGGCCAGTGTGGCCAGGGACAATGCTGTTTCAGGATGTGTCTGTGAGGGTGCTTCCAGATGAGATTAGAATGTGAACTGGTGGACTCAGTAAAACAGATTGCCCTCTCCAATGTGGGTGGGCATCATCCAATATGTTGAGGGCCTGAATAAAACAAAAAGCAGAGGAAGAGGAACTCACCCCTTTTTTGCCTACCTCACTGAGCTAGGTAGGACATCTCATCTTCTGTGGCCCTAGGACTGGGATTTACACCCTCAGCTCCCCTGGGTTCTCAGGCCTTCAGACTCAGACTGAATGACACAACTGGCTTTCCTGAGTCTCAGTCTTGCAGAGAACAGATCATGAGATTTCTCAAACTCCATAACCAGGTGAGTAATTTTTCATAAATCTTTCTTCCTACTTCCTCTCTCTCTACACACACACACACACACACACACACACACACACACACACGTATGTGCATATATATGTAATAATAAATAACATTACATTACATTGTATTACATTATAAAACAATATATAATAATAAAAAATAAATATACATAAATACATTTTAAAAATGGATATATATAAATATCTATCTTCTACTGGTTCTGCTTCTCTGGAGAACCCTGACTAAAACATACACACACACACACACATCCTGCTCTTGTTCAGAACAGTCTCATTTATTTTATATTTATATACATTTTTATTATATATATTTATATATGTATATGTTTATAAATATATATAGGCAAACTATCTTCCAAGAGGAAACACCTGCCCTCCATTGACTGGTGAGGCCATGGATATACTTATACTACTGTATGTCAAAAATCAACTATATTCAGACACAACAAATCATTACACTATGTTTTATACTCCAGAGAGGTTGGAGAGAAGGATATAATTTGTTTAACGCAAAAAAAAAATAGTTTCAGGCAACACAATGATTCACAGATAATCTTTCCTCTTCCTTATCTTTGATTTAAAAGTCTCACTTAATGCATTAGCTAAACATGGCACAAAAGATTCGGGGCAGGGAGGGAGGGGGAGTTGCTGGCAAGACTTAACGAAGCAAAATTATCTAACAGGACTCTTGGGTTCTTTCCCAAAACTATTTAAGAAAACTGAAAATATCTGAAATGAGTAAAAAAGGTAGTATCTCCTGCCTCTCTACAAAACAATACTTCCAAGACCTGGTCTATCAAAAATATTTTGCACAGGGCCGCCTGGGTGGTTCAGTCAGTTAAGCATCCAACTCTTGATCTGGGCTCAGATTGTGACCTCACAGTTTGGTTTGAGAGATGGAGCCCCACATGGGGAAGTGCCCCCACAGGGCGGAGGCTGCCTAGGATTCTCTCTCTCTCTCTGCCCCTCCCTAACTCTCTCAAAATAAATAAATAATTTTTTTTTTAATTTGCCCAAAACCTATCTGAATGCCATTAAAATATCTATAGAAAATTCAAGTAATAAGGCAGTTTACCAAATGCAAGAACAATATGTATTATAACTCTAAGGGCACTTCCATTTTGATAAGAAGAAAAAAAAAAAGTTTCCATTTTTCTGAGCAATTTCTGATGTAGCCATTGGTCCATGATCCTTATCCTCTTGTGTAAGCCTCAGGGAACACAAAACAAAACAAACAAAACTAATATTTATGAACATGTATTTCAAATCAAGAAAAAAAATTAACACATGAAAAACTTTAAATTTAGAAGTCTCAATATGTACTTTTTCACAAGCCAATAATAAAAGTGAAGCCTTAGAAGTAGATACAATTGTCAACTGTAACAGTTCAGGGTGTAAAACCCTATACTCAATGAGGAGGTCTGAAGGCCCTGTCTCCTTTTTTCCCCTTTACCATAAATGTTTTCTGTATATTCCTGGCCATGTAACCACTAAATACAAAAATTACTAACATGTAAAAACTACTTCTGTTCTCAATTTTGAGACTACTTCCCATAAACTGGAAAAAATTTTAAATTAGCTTCAAGTTTTGCAATTAATTCCAATTAGAAAAATTTGTTTAACTTAAAAGAAAAACAAGGGTATTTATGAAAAGCCCACAGCTAACATCATGCTTAAGAGTGAAAGACTGAAAGCTTCCCCCTAAAATAAATCTACAGATTCAATGTAATCTCTATCAAAATTCCAAAGGCCTTTTTTTACAGAAATAAAAAAGCTGAACCTCAAATTCATATAGAATTACAAAGTATTGCAAGTAGCCAAACAGTACTGAAAAAGGAGAACAAAGTTGAAGGATCACACTTCTCGACTTCAAATCTTACTACAAAGCTTACAATGATCAAAACAGTGTGCTACAGGCATAAGAAGAGACATGCAGACCAACGGAATAGAACTGTGAGAATACAGAAATAGACCCATACATCTATGGTCAACTGATTTTTGACAAGGGTGCCAAGACCATTCAATGAGGAAAGAACAGTCTGCAATAAATGGTAGTAAGTGGACATCCACATGCAAAGAACGAAGTTGACCTATCATACCCGTGGACAAAAATTAACTCAAAAGGATCAACAACTTAAATGCAAGAGCTAAAACTATAAAACTGTTAGAAGAAAACACACAGATCAATCTTCATAACTTCAGATTTGACAATGGATTCTTAAATATGACTAAAAGCCCTAGCAACAGAAGAAAAAAATAGATAAATTGGACTTAATCAAAATTTAAAACTTTTGTACATCCAAAGGATACTATCAACAAAATAAAAAGACAACCCACAGAATAAAAGAAAATGTTTGCAAATCAAGGGTTTAGTATCCAGAAAGTAAGCAACTCTCATAACTCAACCACAAAAAGACAAATAACTTTTTAAAAAGGACAAAGGATGTGAATAGACCTTTCTCCAAAGAGGACATACAAATGGCCAACAAGCACATGAAAAGATGCTCACATAGTCTTTGCCATTGGAGAAATGCAAATCAAAACCACAATGAAATAGTACTACTTACTCAACAAGGATGGCTATAATTTTTTAAATGGGAAATAACAAGTAATGGTGAAAACATGGAAAATTTGGAACCCTTAAACATTGCTGATGACAGTATAAAATGGTGCATGTGCTGTGGAAAACAGGTTGACAGTTCCTCATATATAGAATGACTATATCACCCAGCAATTTCACTCCTAGGTATTTACCAAGGACTAGAAACAGGTTCTCAAACAAATACTTGTCCACAAATGTTTATAAAAGCAACATTATTCACCATAGCCAAAAGGTAGAGACAACTTAAATGCCCATCAATGGAGGAATGGCTAAACAAATTGTGGTATATACACAGGAAATACTACTCAGCCTTAAGGATGAATCAAGTACTAATATATGCTACAATACGGATGAACCTCAAAAACATTACATTAAGTAAAAAAAGTAAGACTCAGTAAGTACATACTGTATGATTCTATTTATATGAAATATCCAGAACAGGCAAATTCATAGAGACAGAAAGTAGATTTGGGTTGCCAGGGGCTGGGGAAAAAAAGAGAAGTATATGCTTAAAGGTACCAGGTTTGCTTCTGAGATAATGAAGTGCTTTGGAACGAGAGAGAGGTGGTGGTGGCACAACACTGAATGTACTAAATGCCACTGATTTGCTCACTTTAAAATATGTCAATTTCACCTCAATTAAAAAAAAATCAACAGACCAATACCAAATGTCATACATAGCCTTTTTTCCAAGTGTCCACAGTACAGGTCATTTATAAAAACTGATAGTCTGGGGCACCTGGGTGGCTCAGCTGGTTAAGCATCCAACACTTAAAATCTCATGGTCCAGAGCCTGCTTGGGATTCCCGCCCCCCCCCCCAAAATAAATAAGAAAACTTAAAAAAAAATGATTATCTGTTAAGTCATAATTTTACAGGGCACATTTTCCAATTTTATTTATTTATCTTGAGAGAGAGAGAGGGCACAAAGGAGGGGCAGAGAGAGAGAATGCCAAGCAGGCTCCGCAATGCCAACACAACACAGAGCCTGATGCAGGCCTCAATCTCACAAACCCTAAGATCAAGACCTGAGCCGAAATCAAGAGTCAGATGCTTGACTGAGCTACCCAGGTACCCCACGTTCTTCCTTTTTAAATGGGAGGCCACATGAACAATAAGTGTTACTGGTCAGAAACCAACAGATCCAATTCAAACTCTACAGAATACAGGAGACTGAAACGGTGTAGTGAGTCATATACAAAGAAGACTTTTAAAAACATACTCAGGGCACCTGGGTGCCCCAGTTGGTTGGGTATCCGACTCTTGATTTTGGCTCGGGTGGTGATCTCAGGGTTCCTAAGATCGAGCCCCATGTAGGGCTCTATGCTGACAATGAGGAGCCTGCTTGGGATTCTCTATCTCTCTCTCTCTCTCTCTCTCTCTCTCTCTCTGCCCCTCCCCACTCGCGCTCTCTTTCTCTCTTCTCTCTCTGGCACTCTCTCAAAATAAATTAATTAATTAAAACTTAAGAGAAAAAACAAAAAATATATTCATCCAAATTTACCCAACATAAAGAATGCTATCTCCTTCAGACTAGTTACTTTGAATATACTTATTCTGCTGTTGCACTACTAAAAATACTTTCAAACTCGTATAGTTTGAAATATCCTTTGGTCAGCTCAGGTGACAGACAAAAAGGTAATTCTCAATTGTATTTACACCTTATTTTTAAATAAAACTGGTATTAACCAACATGATCACCTGACCTGATCACCTAGGTTGGCCCTAAGTTAGCTAATTACAAACAACTCTAACTTCAAAGAATAAAGTTTTAGCACAAATTCAGTTACTTAAATCAATACACTAAAACTTTTGAAGACATGCTGTGTCTTCAGATCTGCTTTTGTCAAAGTAGATCCAGGCTTCGGAAAAGGTCCCCCTCCAGATAAACTGAAGCATTCACTGCCATCAACACCACCTTTCAGTACATGTCCATCAACCTTCTCCTTTCCTTTCTACTCACAGGCTTCCTACCTAGAAGGGTCCTCTCCCCAGCCAATTACCAAAATCCTACCATCTCTTCAAGACCATACTCAAGTAACATCTGTTCCATGAATTGCTCTTTTGAATTCCAGAAATATTTCATGATCTGTACTGCTCACTTGGTCATCACATGCTATTTTTATACTGACATCTTTTAATATATTCTGGCTTTTCAATTATAGTTTTTAAGGAACTGGAAAATGTATCTTCTATCTCCAGTGCAATTCACTGGAGATACACACTGAGTGGCCCACCCAAGAAACACAAGAGGTGTTTGTTTTCATTTGTTCTATATAAAGACTAGGACAGTATTATTAGCCTGGACCTGATGAAATGTGGTGAGTCTTGAGTAGCTGCCTAAGGAGTGTGGGTTCCATCCTACCATAATGGAGAATTGCAAGTTCCTGAGCTCCACAGCGATGTAGAAAAAGCAGTCCTCAGTCCACAGCTGCCAGAGGGGGAGTTGGTAAAGTTCCAACCCTTCAATCAAGAAGGAGCTCAGCAAAAAGGGTTAAGTAGGGACTCTACAATCAGAAGACACTGAGTGTGCCGCTGCCAGCTCAAGGACTCTGGGCAAGCTATAGGACTTTTTAAAAGCTTCACTTTCAGGGTGCCTGGGTGGCTCAGTCAGCTAAGCGTCCAACTTCGGCTCAGGTCATGATCTTGTGGTTCATGGGTTCAAGCCCCGCATCGGACTCTGTGCTGACAGCTCAGAGCCTGGAGCCTGCTTCAGATTCTGTGTTGCCCTCTCTCTCTGCCCCTCGCCCACTTATGCATGTGTTCACTCTCTCTCTCTCTCTCTCAAAAATAAACATTAAAGATAAATATGTAAGTAAACATTTAAAAAATAAAATTAAAAAAATTAAAGCTTCACTTCCTTTATAAAACAAGGATGATAAAACAAAAACCTACCTAGCTGTAATATTACATAAAATAACACATACCACAATGCCTACCAAAGAAAAAACACTGCAGCCTGCCACCAATTCTCTGATATCAACTGGGTATCCTACAATTGCTACCTGGCATTAGTATCAAATCCCACAAGCTAAGGGGCAAGACACCCAACAAGACTGCTTTTGCAGCACACATCCCCCAAGCTATCAGAACTTCTAACTTGGCTACAAATTCAAGGGCTCCCATAACCCTCATTCAAGTGCAGTAATTTGCTATAATGATTCACAGAACTTGTTGAGAACACTGTACTTAACCAATTACAGCTTTATTATAAAGGATACATACAACTCAGCAACAGCCAAGTGGAAGACATGCATAGGGCCAGGTCTAGGGAAAGAGAATGGAGAGATTCAGAACTTCCACACACACCCCCCCCCCTTGGGGAAATTCAGGTGTCCCCCTTCTAGCACATCCATGTGTTCACCAGCCTGGAAACTCCAGTGTCCAGAGTTTATATAAAGGGGTTCGTTACACAGGCATGGTTGATTGAATCATAATTTATGTATGACTGAACTCAATCTCCAGTCCCTCTCCTCACCCCAGAGATCAAGGGGTAGTAAAGTTCTGACCCTCTAATTGAGAGCTGAGTCTTTCCCAGACCCTCCCTTGAAACTATCTAAGGGCCCATCCCCGAGTCATGTGATCACCATAAACTCAGGTAAGGTTAAAGGGGGCTCATTATGAATAACAAAAGATACTCCTACCCCTACTCAGAAAATTCCGAGGGTTATTGAAGCTCTACATCTGGATTCAGGGACAAGAACCAGACATTTCTTTATTATATCACATGCACATGAAGCTATTATTTTAGAAACCTAGTAGTAGGCTATCAAAATAACACAAGCATAAAGATGAGGAAGAAAAAAAAACTTCAAAAACTTTACAAAAGAATAGAAAAAAGGGGGTGGGGGGGCCAAACTGAATATAACAATTCAAGTCTGTATGACTAAATAGAAACAGACACATCCAGCAGGGAACTGAGGAAGGGACTGAGAATGAATTTAGTGTTAACCAAGTTGAGATTGAATCACAACCAGTGATTTCAAAAGGACCCAGGCAGATGAAGAACGTGCACCTAGAGACGGAGAAGGACACGGCAGACTCAGTTTTCAGACTTATCCACATAGAAGATTCCCTACCCGCCCCCCAAAGGAAGCCCTCACTACTTAAGAGAGGATACTTGCTCGTGGTGTCACATAACCATCTACTAGAGCCAAACAAAAGCAAGTTAGTTACTGCATTAAGCCTAAAAGGCAAGGGCTGACCTCTAGAACATACTCCATTTACTATTTTGGACTCTAAACAAAATGGTAATTCATTTTTAACATAAAGATTCAAAAAGAACCACATGACCTGGGAATGCAAGCTGGTGCAGCCACTCTGGAAAACTAAAAATAGAACTACCCTACAACCCAGCATTTGCACTCCTAGGCATTTATCCACAGGATACAGGGGTGGTGTTTCGAAGGGACACATGCACCCCCATGTTTATAGCAGCACTATCAACAATAGCTAAAGTATGGAAAGAGTCCAAATGTCCATCGATGGATGAATAAAGAAGGTGTAGCATGTGTATACATATATGTACATACACACACACACACACACACACACACACACACACACACACACACACACACACAATGGAGTATTACTCAGCAGTCAAAAAGAAGGAAATCTTGCCATTTGCAACTATGTGGATGGAATTGGAGGGTATCATGCTAAGTGAAATTAGAGAAAGACAAAAATCATATGACTTCACTCCTATGAGGACTTTAAGAGACAAAATAGATGAACATAAGGTAAGGGAAACAAAAATAATATACAAATAGGGAGGGGAATAAAACATAAGAGACTCATAAATATGGAGAACAAACTGAGGGTTACTGGAGGGATTGTGGGAGGGGGGATGGGCTAAATGGGTAAGGGGCACTAAGGAATCTAGTCCTGAAACCATTGTTTCAATTAGCACTATATGCTCATTTGGATGTAAATTAAAAATAAAATTATAGAAAGAAAGAAAGAAAGAAAGAAAGAAAGAAAGAAAGAAAGAAAGAACCACATGACCAAATACCAAACAGAAATGCTAGGTCTTGTTCTTTGACAGAAAAGGACCATTTTATTACCTATCAACAGGAAACTTACAATGCATCTAACAGAAGTGTTTATTTTTTCAAGGAAAAGTTATGGAACAACCACAGAACATTTCAACAACACAACATAAACAGAACAACCATAATCAATTCAGAAAATCTTCCTGTTCAGATACATGAAGCAGGATAAACGCTTCAAGCACAGACACCATTACACAGATTTTACTCAAAGCTTTTACAGTCCAGCTTTTAGAAAGTACATTCAATAACTAGGAACTACCATTTTAATGGCCCACACTTCAGAAGCATCACAACTTATTTTACCCCACAATGTACATATTATAGAGGTGGCTTTTAAACAACAGGCTTGAGCACTGGAAACTTGATCAAGGCGAAAGGGCCCACAGAGACCCCCTGGCTGAACACAGACATGCCCATCAAGCCACCCACTTCCAAATACTCATAGGCCATAACTATCCAAAGGACTGCTTACAACCAGACACAGTTACCAAAAAAGGGAAAATTCCCCATGTTCCCATACCTCCTCACCTTCCCCCTTTAAAAACAGCCCTCACCTCCTGCCTCATGGCAGACAGCCTCTCCTCTGTTGTCCTGCCTGCTGCTCCCTTGAGGTATATTCAATACGTTTCTATCCCTTTGTTCTGTCTTGGGCAAATCCTTTCACAGCCCGTGCCACTATCCCCCACCCAAACATCACCCCACATCTAGAGGCCCCCATGTGACTGGCATAGACACCACACATATCATCACCTCCTCTTGTTGCTAGCATCCCAGAACAAAGTCTCAACTCTGTCTTTCAGCCAGTGAGGGTGAGAAATGGAGGAAGAAAGGGAAAGCAGGGAGTGGGAACAGCATACTGGGCTAGTCAGATGGTTCCTGGTATCAAAAGGATACAATGGGCCCATGGGAACGACACATTCTAGTACTGACTGCGTTAATGAACAGGCTTATTGACTCAGGAATCTGAGAGACTGTGCTGGCTGCAGTGCTAAGTAAGGACGGGAATGCCAGAAGAGTGTGGTAAGAGCCCAGCGTGTCCCATGTTTCCAAACTCCAGACTGAAAGGGAGGCAGCACTGTTAAACCGGCCATGTCCTTGGAGTTTGGGTTTTTCCCAGATAGCAACACCTCTAGACAGAATATAGAGTGAGGGCAAAATCCAAGCCTAGATCCCAACCTCCAACGGGAATGGGGTAAGGGACAGCTCCCTGCCCCACACTCCACAACATCTGATGTATTCAAGTTCCAAAGACTGCTAGAGGAACTCGAAGATGTTCCAAAAGAAAGCAGGTATGACACACTATCCCCACTTCCTGGACTCTGGGTCTAAGGCCAAATTAAAAGGACGATTCTACTCTGCACACAGAAAATGTCTGCATCAGGCAGATGGTTGTTTTTGTTTATAGTAGTACTTAATTCCATTAGAGTATGTAAACCAATTATAACTATAGTTATCTACCTACATATAAACTCCTTGTTCGCGTGGGGGGCATCTTGCATCGTGGTTTATTTTCATTATCCTAAGCTAACAGTAGTGAGGATGCCCTTGGCTCAAACCACCCCCTAACTTGCTCCAAATACATAACCCACAGAAAGCCAAACTACTCCCCCAACCCACTGCTAATTTCTGACAGGCTTAAATTCTCTCAGCCTCTGAAGATCCCTTCTCAATCAATTCACCAATGCTACCTTACTCCCAACACCTGAACCCCCAAAGCCCCCAAAATTCCTGAAGTAAAACATTTGTAAATACTGAGGTTCGGAGGGAATAGTCAATGTAAGTAACAGATACCCTTGAGCCATCTCTCCAGTTCCTCCCTCTTCTCTCACCTCAACTCCTACTCCCCCCAAAAATCACCTTGGAAACCCCAAATGGTTACCCCTATATTAAGCAAAATTCAGCCCTTTCCGGTTCTACTTACTTGTGAACATTCCCAGTCCATCAAGGTGCTGAGCTCTAAATTTAGCCTTCCTTCTATCAAGATCTACCCTCCAAAATTTTTTAAGGCAAAAAGATAATATTTTTGTTACCTTGTTAAGCGACATTTCCAGCCCTAATGCTTCTTCCTAGTACAAAGGAAAGCAAAACAGGATCTCCATGACCAATGTTTACTGAATTAAATTACCAGGCCACTGTTGTAAGGAACTGCTCATCAGATCAGACTGTCCACTTCCCTTTCTCAGAGTAGCAAGGTCACATGCATGTTCAAAATGTCCTCACTTCCAAAAGCAACTGTTATCAGTTGCTTTGCTTCATTCTTTCCAATTATCACCAGTGAAATCTAGGACCTAACAATCAAGAAAAAAATCCCTTCATTTTTTGTTACAAATTAAGAATTTACGTCTCAGGAAAATAAAATCAGTTGTTCACAGTCTTCTAAATTTTTTTTAATGTTTATTTATTTTTGAGGGCGGGGAAGAGGGAGAGAGGGAGAGAGAGAGAGGGAAAATGAACATGAGCAGCGGAGGGGCAGACAGAGAGGGAGACACAGAATCCAAAGCAGGCTCCAGGCTCTGAGCTGTCAGCACAGAGCCCGACTTGGGGCTCACAAGCCGTGAGATCATGACCTGAGCTGAATCGAACACTCAACAGACTGAGCCTCCCAGGCGCCCCAATTGTCCACAGTCTTCTAATAACAAAACAGTTCTTCAGATGTAGGAGGTACTGTGAGAAGGGTGTGACATCTCTCTTAAGCCTCACAACCACCACAGCAGAAAAAGCACCGAGGCTACTCCCAGTGGTTAAACAGGTTAAAAAACAAAATCCCCTGCTCCGAATCACAAGGACAGGAAATGCTACCAAGGGATTCAAGCCCATCAGGCTAAATTCACAGTTCAAGCTGTTAATGGATTATTTAAACAAATAAAAAGATAACTTGGTGTCTTCCATGCAAATATAAAATGAATACCTGTCTATGATTTTACTTTACTCACTAATTATGGCCCAAATAAGATGTTCCATCTGGCTCAAAAGTGAATCCAAAAAGCACAAACATATAGGCAATCAGAAATGGTGAAACGAGGGACACCTGGGTGGCGACTGCAGTTCAGGTCATGATCTCGAAGTGTGTGGGTTTGAGATCCACAGCGGGCTCTGTGCTGACAGCTGAGAATCTGGGGCCTGCTTTGGATTCTGTGTCTCCCTCTCTCTCTGCCCCTCTCCTGCTTGCACTCTGTCTCTCTCTCTCTCTCTCTCTCTCTCTCAAAAAGAAATAAACATTTAAAAAAAAAATGGTGAAACGAATTTACTTAATAGATCCAAAACTTGGCCTCTTACAGAAGAGAGGAAAAGAGATAAATTGTATCTCCAAACAAAAAATTCATATGCATGTCTTAAGAACAAGAATAATTTGCGGCACCTCGATGGCTCAGTCAGTTGAGTGACTGACTCCTGGTTTCGGCTCAGGTCATGATCTCACAGTTCATGGGTTCGAGCCCCGAGTTAGGCTTCGTGCTGGCAGTTTGGACACTGCTTGGGATTCTCTCTCTTTCCCTCTCTCTCTGCCTCTCCCTTGATCGCTCACCCTCGCTCTCCTTCTCAAAATACATAAACAAACTTTAAAAAAAAAAAAAAAGAATTTGCATTGCTGTCAGTTACTGACAACTTACGAAGTTGTAAAATAAATGAAAAAAAAAAAAGCTGCAGACCCCAAAGGCTAAACCTACCAGAAAAGTGCTCCAGACATCACACGGTTTCCAACGAAGACCCCAGTAATCCTCTGGGTTACTGAAAGACTTTCACAGAATTTCCTTACATAGCTCTTAATCACTATGCACAATGCCTATTTCTCCTTTTAGAAAAGAATCCACAGCTTCAAGGTTTCCAACAACCTCTAGAAAAACGGAGTCCTCTCCAGAAAACTAATCTTCCACTAAGATAACATTTTCTCTGTCACATACTAAGCCAGAAATTTAGATTCACTATGAATTTATAAATGTATATATACATACACATGCACATGCACACACACACATACAAATACAGAAATAATCCACTAGATTGTCAAATTTCTTAAGAGATCTAGAACGAATGAAGGCATGGTTTTACTGAACAAAGACACAAGGAATTACTCTCTGGAGAAATAAAGACAGAATTAAACTATCACTTCCAAGTAAATGACCCAAAATTAACTTCTTCAGTGTCTTACTGGCCTATTTATGTATATTAATTTCTATCCTATGTTTTCTTCCATAAAAAAACAAAACAATCCCAGTCCAACTTCCACCTATGGTAAAGTCGATTAGATCTGCTGCCCCTACTGTTCCAGCTAATTGCAATTGAAAAACCCTGCACAAACAGAAGAAGACTCTGAAGGTGGAGAGAGAAAGGCACACCAGCTGGGAACCCGGGACCCATGGAACAACACAGTGGTGAATCTCCTGGGCTTTCCTTTTGGCTCATATACCATATGGACATGGAGTTGAAGAAGCCAGTTATCCAGAAACGCCAAAGGGGGTTAGGCAAAAAAAGTCTCTTCTCTTTCAAAGGACCAAGAAAAGAACAGCACAACAAACTTTTAGATAACAACCACTGCACTCCAGCCAAAAACCACAGACAAAACTGTGGCCCACGCCATCCACTACAGCATTGGCCAAGTAGGGAGCTAACCTTTCACTCTCACCAGGCTGTAACATTACACCTCAACATGACTCCTTCCCTTAGCCAATCCTTTACCCCTGCAGGGGTGATATCAAAGGCCAGACTTCCCTGCCAGGTAGGTTTAAGACTCCCTTCCCCAGCCACACAGTGTCTATGGAAACTATCTATAGAGCCTGGACTTTACTACCGTGACAGTTACAAGGCACTCCTTCCCATCCCCACGTGGGCAGTATGCGGCAAGGCCTAGTAGAGAGGCAAGACTTTCACCACCTCCATAGTGTGGGGTAGGAAAGCCACCCCTCCCAGCAAGGTCAGCGGAGGCCCATGGCAGGAAACAGTCAAGTTTGCAGAGTAGTATTCAGCGGAGGCCTAGAGGGGAACTGAAATACCCACCCCTGCCAGGCAGCAATGAGGAGCCCCACTCTGTGTGCAGGACAGACTACAACTCACCCAAAATGAAACAGGTAATTTGAAAAGCCCTGTAACCATTAGGAAAATTGAACTCATAATTAAAAACCACTGGAAAAAGAAATCTCCTGGCCCAGATTGTTTCATCAGAGAATTACACCAAATTTTTAAAAAGGAGTTAACACAATCACTTCCAGAAAATACAAGAATAGGGAGCACTTTCCAATCCCATTTATGAAGCTAGTATATTACTCCGATGCAAAAACCAGAGAAAAAATAGTACAAGAAAAATAAAACTACAGACCGATATATGAATAGAGGCACAAAAATACGTAACAATGCATTAGCAAATAAAATTCAGCAGTACATAAAAAGTTGAATTTAATCAGAGATGCGTGGTTAGTTCAATATTCAAGAATCGATCAGTGTAATCCACAATATTAACAAACTGAAAAAAAAATCCACATGACCACACTAATCTATACAGAAAAATTATCTGATAAAATTCAATGCCTGTTCATGAGATAAACTCTCAGAAAAAAACTGGAATAAAGGAGAATGTCCTCAACCGGGTAATGAGCATCTACAAAAACCCTCAGTAAACATTATTATACTTAATGATAGAAGACAAAATGCACAATCCCCATTACTGGGAATGAGGCAAGGATGTCCCCTCTCACCACTCTAGTTCACACTGTACTGGAAATACTAGTCAATGCAAGGAGACAGGAAAAGGAAATAAAAGCTACACAGAAAAGAAGTAAAACTGTCTTTATTTGCAGAGGACATGATAGTTTACACAGACAATCCCAAGAAATCTACTCCAAAAACCTCCCAGAATAAGTGAGTTCAACAAAGTTGTAGATACAAGACAAACATTTTTGTCTATTTTTTAATGTTCATTCCTTTATTTTTAGAAAGAGAGAGAGAGTGTGTGTGTGAGAGAGAATGCAGGTGCAAGCTGGTGAGGGACAGAGGGAGAAGGAGGGAGAGAACCCCAAGCAGGTTGCACACTGTCAACGCAGAGCCCAATGTGGGGCTCAAACACATGAACTGTGAAATCATGACCTGAGCCGAAGTCAAGAGTAGGACACTTAACCGACTGAGCCACCCAGGTGTCCCCAAGATAAACATTTTAAAAAGCAACTGCATTTCAAGTGAAAAGGCAACCTACATGAGAAAATTTTTGTAACTTATATATGATAAGGGGTTTTGTATCTAGAATATATAAAGAACTAGTATCACTCAGTAATAAGAAAGCAAATAACCCAATTTCTTAAATGGGCAAGGGGCACCTGGGTGGCTCTGTCGGTTGAGCCTCTGACTTCATTCAGCTCAGGTCATGATCTCACTGTGTGTAAGTTAAAGCCCCACATGGGTCTCGCTGCTGACAGCACATAGTCTGCTTCGCATCCTCTGTTCCCCCTCTCTGCCCATCCCCCACACACGCTTTCTCTCTCAAAAATAAACATTAAAAAAAAATTTTTTAACGGGCAAAGGATCGGAATAGACATTTTTCCAAAGAAAACATACAAACGACTAATAAGCACATGCAAAGATGTTGGACATCATTTGCCATCAGGGAAA
Organism: Prionailurus viverrinus; assembly: GCF_022837055.1. NCBI lineage: Eukaryota > Metazoa > Chordata > Mammalia > Carnivora > Felidae > Prionailurus > Prionailurus viverrinus. Next base: position 116,494,850 of record NC_062563.1, read on the forward strand.
TGCAAATCAAAACACCTCACACCTCCTGGGATGTTATAATGTAACTTCTCTATAATGTCCCTATAATCAAAAAAACAGGTAATAATAAGTGTGGGTGTGGATGTAGAGAAATGGGAACACTCACACACTGCCGAGGGATTGTAAAATGGTACAGCCTGGAGAACAGTCTGGCAGTTCCTCCAAAATTTAAATATATGTTTACCAGACGGCCCAGAAATTCAAGTTCTAGGTGAACACCAAAGAACAACTGAAACATACATGTACCCAAAAACTTGTACTTGAGTGTTCAAGGCATCATTATTCATAATAGCCAAGAAGTGTTCATCAACTGATCAACGGATAAATAAAATGTGTCCTATCCATGCCTTGGAACAGCTCATTATTCAGCCATAAGGAATGATGCACCGACACATGCTACAGCATGGACAAACCTTGAAAACATTTGGGTGAAAGAAGCCAATCACAAAAGACCACATATTCTATGACTCCACTTACGTGAAATGTCCAGAATAGACAAATACACCAAGACAGAAAGCAGATTAGAACGTGCTTCTAAGGGGAAAGGTTGGGGGTTAGGGAAGTGTCACTTCTCATGAACAGAGGGCTTCTTTTTGAGGTGATGAAAATGTATTAAAATTAATTGTGGTAATGGTCGTACAACTCAGTGAATATATTAAAAATCACTACCAAATCCACAGCTGAGTTCTTTGCAGAAACTGACAAGCTGATTCTAAATCATATGGATTTGTTGGGGAACCAGAATAGACAACACAAACTTGAAAAAGAAGAACAAAGTGAGAACTCATACTTCCTGATTTCAAAACTTACCACAAAGCAACCGTAATTAAGACAGTGTGGCACTAGCATAAGGACAGACATAGACAATGGGATGGAGAGTTCAGAGACAAACCCATTTGTCTATAAAACCACAATATGACCCTGCGACTGCATTCCTGGGCATTTATCCCAGTGAAATGAAAACTTAAGTCCACACAAAAACCTGTATGTGAACGTTCATAACAGCTTTATGTATAACAGCCAAAAACTAGAACTAACCCAAAATACCCTTCAATGGATACATCCACACCAAATGCTAATGATCTTAAGGAATACCAAGCAAGAAAAAAGAACAAACCATTGATACAGGCAACAACATAGATGAACCTCCACGGAATTATGTTACGTAGAAAAAGACAATCCCCAAATGTTACACACTGTATAATTCCACTTATATAATATTCTTGCAATAGCAGAAATTACAGAAAGGAAGAACATATTAGTGGTTGCCAGAGAAGAGGGTGTGTGGCTATCCAAGTACCACATAAGGAATCCATATGGTGAAACTATTCTGTGTCTTGGCTGTATCAATGTCAATATTCTGGTTGCAATATTGTACTACAATTTTGCAAGATGTTACCTTGGGGAAAACGTACATGGGTTCCTTTTGTATTACTTCTTGCAACTGAAAGTAACTCTATAATTATCCCAAAATAAAAACTTAAAAGAAAGGCAGAGGAAGATCTGACCACATACAGAAGAAGAAAAGGCAATGTGACCACAGATGCAGGGAATAGAGTGATGTGGCCACAAACCAAGAAATGAAGGCAGTCACCAGAAACTAGAAGAGGCAAGGAACATATTTTCCCCTAGAGCCTCTGGAGGTGGCACAGTCCTCCCACACTTTGACATCAGCCAGTGAGTCTGATCTTGGACTTCTGGCCTCTAGAACTGTGAAAAAAAAAATTTTTTTTGATGTACTAAGCCACCAAGTTTGTGGTATTTATTACAGCAACCACAAGAAACTAATATAAATACCCATCTCCTAGAAACATTATAAACAACGAACAAATATGTATGGAAAATGCCCTGACGAAGTCAGAAGCACAACTGCAAAAGAGAAAAACATACACAATGTTAGAGGGCTTAATTCAAAATAAGAATACTCATGCCCCTAGTTTTTGAGAGTTAAATAAATCTGAGATAAAAAGAGAAATAAAAATAGCTTTGGGAATAATTATGTCCCATGTAGCCTGAGTTCCCTGAAGATTAGCCCACTCAATACACAAGAACTATTTATAACAGTGGCTCTAGCAATGATTCAGTCTTGATTAACTCTGACTTCTAAGGTATTTCTTCTCAGAAGGCAAGAGAAGGTAAATTGGGCTGGTTTCACTCCAACCCTAAATAAACTCAGCAAAACAAGGTTACTCTAGCACCCCCAGACTACTCTACATTACTTCAATCCTGCTTCTACACTTCTCTTCCGTTGTTACAGAGGACAAAGCAAATATAGTTCTTCTTTTAATTTAATCAATTGGTCTTAATTAACAGCCATGCAGAAAGTACAACTTAAGTTTCTATTTGTAGTTATTCACATTAACAAGTATGTCAGTCCAGTAATTCACAAATTCTCCAGTTTGAATACTACATCATAAAATACCATTATGTACACACAGAAATAAAAACCCAGTAGTGTATGTTTACTGAATTTCACAATGATATAAAGGCACATGCAAGAGTATTAAGAGTGCCAGGGCACTCGGGTGGCTCAGTCACTTAAGCATCTGAATCTTTATTTCAGTTCAGGTCATGGTCTCACGTTCATGGATTTGAGCCCCACATTGGGCTCTGGCAGTGTGGAGCCTGCTTGGGAGTCCCTCTCTCCCCCTCTCTCTGCCCCTCCTGCATGCTTCCTCTCACTCACTCACATGCTCTCTCTCTCTCTCCCCCTAAAATAAAAAAACTTTAAAATATATTTTTATATATTATATATATGTTAATGTGTAAGTTTATAAATTTTTATATATATGATATATATATATAAAGAGTGCCAAAATAATCACAACACATGAAAGGGGAAAAGGGCAAAAGGATGTCTCATTTAAAAATCCACATTATAGGGGCGCCTGGGTGGCACAGTCGGTTAAGCGTCCGACTTCAGCCAGGTCACGATCTCGCGGTCCGTGAGTTCGAGCCTGTGAGTTCGAGCCCCGTGTCGGGCTCTGGGCTGATGGGTCGGACCCTGGAGCCTGTTTCCGATTCTGTGTCTCCCTCTCTCTCTGCCCCTCCCCCGTTCATGCTCTGTCTCTCTCTGTCCCAAAAATAAATAAACGTTGAAAAAAAAAAAATTTTTTTTTTTAATTAAAAAAATAAAAATCCACATTATAGGGGCACCTGGGTGACCAGGTTGGTTAACTGTCCAACTTTGGCTCAGGTCATGATCTCATGGTTCGTGGGTTTGAGCCCTGCATCGGGCTCTCCACTGACAGCTGGGAGCCTGGAGCCTGCTTCCAATTCTGTGTCTCCCTCTCTCTCTGCCCCTCCCCCATTTGTGCTCTGTGTGTCTCTCTCAAAAATAAACACTTAAAATAATATATTAAAACTCCCACATTACAGAGAGAATCACCCTATGCAGCTAGTCAATTGTGTTTGCAAGGATATACAGGAACTTTGAGCATAACTTGTAATACAAAGCATACTCTTATTCAAATCATAATCTCTTACACTTAAAGCCACATAAGTATATTTACATAAAGTATATTTTCAATTTAAACTGGATTAAAACAGGCAAAACAGCAGACTCTGGAACTAGACTGCCTAGGTTCAAACCCATGTCATTTAACCTTTCTGGGCCTCAGTTGCCTCAACGGTAAAATGAAGACTATAATAGTATTTACAGGGGACACTGTGAGAATTAGAGGAATTACAAACTTAACAGCATTTTAGGACTGAACCCAATATGTAGTAAGCACTCAATATTAGCTTTTACGATTATTATTAATGGCTACTAAAAGAGAGTGTCACCAAGACTGCCTATGGACCTCATGTTTTACAGCTGCCATGCTTACCTTTCATCACAGAAAACCCACAGGTGACAAGAAGTGACAAAAATCTCAGTGATCTCTGTATAGAAGGCACTGATTTATCCCCGCCCTCTAGACAGTAAATGCAAGGACAGGAATTGTGTCTTATTCAACTGTGTCCCCATCACCAAGTTCATGGTTAAGTGTCCAAAAATATTCCAGTTAAGTAAATAAACATTACCGTGTTCAAGCCACTCCACTTACCATCATTTTCCTCTGTAAGCCCACAGAGGCAGATTTTTATTTAAAGGCTATGCAATAAAAACACAATTCTAAGAAAGTGCTTGTATTACAACAACAGGACAGCAGAAATAATGAGAGCCAAGACAAAGCTGCCTTCCCCAAGATACCAGAACATTCCTGTGGGGAAAGAGTTACTATCTGAGCTAAAAACAATCCCCTTCTCTCCACACAAAGAAGGCTGTGAATGGCTGCAGTGCTCACTTCTCCTCCTCCTGGTTCTCTTATTCCTAACTTCCGTCATTTGCTTTGTGACACCTGTCCATACCAGGTCACCAGCTCCACGAGTTCTCCCAAGGGGATTAACTATACACTTATTTTAAAGCATAAAATGGGGGCGCCTGGGTGGCGCAGTCAGTTAAGCGTCCGACTTCAGCCAGGTCACGATCTCACGGTTCGTGAGTTCGAGCCCCGCGTCGGGCTCTGGGCTGATGGCTCAGAGGCTGGAGCCTGTTTCCGATTCTGTGTCTCCCTCTCTCTCTGCTCCTCCCCCGTTCATGCTCTGTCTCTCTCTGTCCCAAAAATAAATAAAAAACGTTGAAAAAAAAAATTAAAAAAAAAAAAAAAAAAAGCATAAAATTGAGGTGAGCTCTTATGTGACATGGAAAACTAGGGGTAGCTTAAGTCTTCCCTTTATTGTCCCCAGAGCAGCAACCTACTTCCAGTGAGGAAGTTAACGATTTCAGTTTTCAGAAACCTCAACTGTGAAAGTCTGCTGATAAAAGTGGCTAATCACCCCTGGTCAGCTTTCATTGACGGTGCCCCTCAGACATGCCTTCCATCTGCCTCTGGGGTTATCACAGTAGGATCCCCGTGTCCCCACTGCCAGACAGAGAGGACCAGGTAAAGACGTGATGGCTGAAAGTTCACAAAGGCCTTTTTCGAACTTTCCCTCACTGCTACTGGGAACTCACCACAGGCTTTTCTCAGCTCCATTACTTTATCCAAAACCTTGCAGCCAAAGCGGATCACAGGAGTCCTCCTTATCCAAGAGCAATTAGCATAGAATGGAAAAAGCCACACAGTGATTTCTCTTAAACAGAGACATTTCACAATGATGAAAAAGAGAAACTGGATTAGAATTTTCACCTTCAAAAATGAAACGAAATACAAATCAACTTATTTGCATAATGTATCTTATATTAACCAAAATTTAGGTTACACTCACAACTATGCACTAATTCTCAGGACAAGGAATTAATAAGGGATTGGGACATAATCTTGTGGCTAAACTGTAAAACGGCATGATATGACAATCTTGATTTCACATTTGCTTTTGCAAGACAATTATCACAAAAGAAAAATTCTAGATTTCATCATTTATTCCCCTGAAGCCTCTCATGCTCCTTTTAAATTCTTACAAAGCATCTCTCTTGTCATCATTCCTGCTGGTTTTCCTCATCAAGTTAATTAGCCTAACATGGCCAATTCTCACTAGCATCTCTTTAAAGGATAACAGAAAGTGCACAAATCTTAGGTGTGCAACTTGAGTTTTTACATATACATACACCCATATAACTACTGCCCAACTCAACATACACAACATTTCCAATACCCCAAAAGGTTGCCGGAGGAACCACCGCTTCCACTTCTAGGACGGGGAAATAGCTGAACCTGTTTTGGGACTTCACTTAAATGAATCATATGGTATACAATCCTTTGTCTGGCTCCTTATGTCTACGAAATCCATTCATGTGGACGCGTGTATCAGCAGTTCATTCTTTAACTGCTTTTATAATGTTTCCTTTTATAAATATACCACAGTTGACTTGTCCATTCTACTGCTAATGTACGTTGGGTTTTACCTAATTTTTAGCAGCCACAAATAAAGGTTCTACAAACATCCTTTCACTTTTGTCTTGTTTTGTTTTTGTAGACATATAAATCCGTTCCTCTTGGATTCCAGCCATTCTAGAAGGTGTGCAGTAGCTCACTGCTTTAATTTCCATTTCTCTATTGACTAATAATGTTGAGCACCTCTTTTTTTTAATGTTTTGTTTATTTTTTGAGAGCAAGAGAGTGTGAATGGGTTAGGGGCAGAGAGAGAGGCGGACAGAGGATCCAAAACGGGCTCAGTGCGGACAGGCTGACAGCAGCCCAATGCAGGGCTTGAACTCACCAACGGTGAGATCGTGACCTAAGCCGAAGTCAGATGCTCAACCTGACTGAGCTACCCAGGCGCCCCTTGAGCTCCTCTGAAGGTATGTATACAGACCTTCAGAAATCCTCTAGTAGAGGGGTGCCTGGGTGGCGCAGTCGGTTAAGCGTCCGACTTCAGCCAGGTCACGATCTCACGGTCCGTGAGTTCGAGCCCCGCGTCGGGCTCTGGGCTGATGGCTCAGAGCCTGGAGCCTGTTTCCGATTCTGTGTCTCCCTCTCTCTCTGCCCCTCCCCCGTTCATGCTCTGTCTCTCTCTGTCCCAAAAATAAATAAACGTTGAAAAAAAAAAAATCCTCTAGTAGAAAGAGCCTGTTCAAAATTTCTGTATATTTTTTAATTGACTTTTTCTTATTAATTGTATACACACACACACACACATATTTTGGGTAGGAGTCCTTGGTCAGATATATGAATTGCAAATTTCTTCTTCCAGTCTGTACTTTGCCCCTAATTTTTTTTTTTTTAATGTTTATTTATGTTTGAGGGAGAGGGAGGGAGAGAGAGCAGGGGAAGGGCAGGGGCAGGAGGACAGAGGATCTGAATTGGGCTCTGCACTGACAGCAGGGAGACGGATGTAGGGCTCCGTCTCACAAACCATGAGATCATGACCTGGGCTGAAGTCAGACACTCAACAGGCTGAGCCACCCCGGCACTCCTGCCCTTCATTCTCTTAGTGGTGTAGAAGGAGAGAAGTTCTCATTTTAATTTAGTCTGAAGTCCAATTTATCAATCACTGTTACAGTCATTGCTTTCACAGTCCTTTCTAAGAATTTTACTCTAGTATTGCTAGAGTACTAGTTCTCTGACTTGTGCTTCTGGTCTGAACAGTTCTCAACCTTGCTCTGAATGCATGAAATCCTGCATCTCTGCAGGGTTTCCAACTTCACCTTGCAATCAATTTGGAACGCACTGTTCGATGCTAGACAACTCTAGGGTTATGAATGTTTGCATGGAGATCACTTTTACAACTAGAGAATTCATTTGTGATTACTTCCATATTATAATGGCCTTCTGCACAAATATATTAAAAATCTAATGTGGGGCGCCCTGGGTGGCTCAGTCGGTTAAGCATCCGACTCGGCTCGGGTCATGATCTCACGGTTCGTGAGTTCGAGCTCCACGTCGGGCTCTGTGCTGACAGCTCAGGGCCTGGAGCCTGCTTCGGATTCTGTGTCTCCCTCTCTCTCTCTGCCCCTCCCCCCGCTCGCAATCTCTCTCTCTCTCTCTCTCTCTCTCTCTCCCTCTCCCTCTCTCTCAAAAACAAATAAAACATAAAATTTTTAAAATCTAATGTAAAAATAAATGAAAAAATGTTATTCTAACAGTTTACCCCCAACACACTTACGAGGATTCTTCCCACTCCTTTTTCATGGCTTTGCTCCAGTGGATCCACCTTCACACTAGACCCTGCAGACTTTTATGACATGTAAGTTTTCTGTAGTCTATGAAACCAGAAGCCTAGAGGAAGTTATATGCCTGGTTCTGTTAAACTTTATTGACCCAACGACATCAAAGGGTTTACAATTCTCCTAAAACCCAGTAACAAAGAACTTTCTGCTCTACCCTTCACTAAATTAACAACGTCTCCAATCTGCAACCATATTGTTACCAAAACAACCAACACCTGTTTACTTGGTTATCAAGGGTTCCCTTCTCCCACCCCATTATTCTTCACACCCAGTCAATCTTCCATTCCACCTTCAAAATGTGGTGGCAGACTCTGACCTCTGGTCTGCCAGTAAATGCCCTGCTTCTCTCCCTCACCACCTCTTGCTTGGAGTATGGAAACTGTCCTTAACTGGTCTCCTTACATTCTGAGTATCGCCCTGTCACCAAAATCATCTCTCCAGAACATAAACTTGATCATATTACTTACTTGACTAAGATTGTTTTACAGGCCCCACTGGGCACAGGATAAACCTACTCTCTCAGATGAGAATTCACAATCATTGCTGGGTTCTCTCTCAGCAACTTCTGCAAAACTCTGGTCTGACCCCTGGACACCAATGCACTCTCACTTGTCCTGACTCTCCACTGTTAACTCCTTTGGCTAGAAAACCTATCTCCTTTATCCTGCAGTCACTTCTCTTCATATCTTAGCCACGGCCACCCCCAACAAAAGCAACTTGTATGTGTTTCCACAGCTCTCTGTATCCACCACAACTATATGAGTCCCTCTCCCACTGCATTAATTATTTATCTTATTCACTGGTCTACAAACTTTTGGACCTGAAATTTCTCCCTGTACTCCATTATGATAAGGTCAGGAATTAATCTTTACATGCCAAAGACTTGGCAGGGCAATTCCATAAAGGCTCAAAGAAAGAATGAATGTCCAAGCTACTTTTACTCCATATCCTTTTTTTCCTATAGAGACTAGAACACTTAATGCAAATACGTCAAAGCAATGAACCAACCTAACGTAAGCTTTCGTTCAAAAGTCACCCAGCAAATTATTCTTTTGGAGTTTAATAAAAACCAAATCTTCCTTAATTATTGATTTTTGCTTCCTGTTAGAAATTAGTCAACTCTTTGTTTTAAAATAATTTTTAAAATAAAGGGCACCAAAAGTAAGATGACTATACCACTTAACCAAAGTAACTGTAGTCATCACCATATAAATCACTGTTGGATGCTAACGGAATGAAACACAATTATTATTTATAAAATATAACCAAAACAATCACAAACAAAATTACTTCATTGAAAAACGTGTTCCTATATATCTCCTTAACGCGTAACAAATCTGTATGATACCGGAAGACCATATGGCGGTTAAGAACAGAGTTGTTCCATTCGGTGCCTCAGTTTCCTCATTGGTATAACAAGATGAGAAAGTACTTCACAAAATTGCTAGGTAACTGAGTCAGCACAAATAAGGTTCTTGGCAGAGTAACCGCATAGTAATAAATGTCAACTGCTATCATTGAATACTTTTAACTTTCTTAACCCCTTTCGTATATACATTGCCTTGTTTTGTTTTGTTTTCTTCACAATACAATGAGCTTGTTTGGACAAGAAATGCTTTGCCCGGTCCAGAGAGGAGACACTGACAAAGAGGTTATATGATTTCCCTAATGTATTTTAATTGGCAGAGTAGGAACTGGAAACCACACCTACCCCAGCCCCCGGCCAAACTGACCAAATCTCCAGGTAGCACTTTGGAAGAAAAAGTCTTTTAGGTTTTCCCCACCGTTTCCTCTTGGCGGTCAGCAACAGGCAGATGGGAGCAGATGAACTAACCCATTAGCTCAAATTAAAACGTAGGAGAAGCCTCACTTTCACAGTACCTGACACACAAGTGGGCACTAAAAGACAAGAACTACTGGGGCTGAAACACAAAGTGCTACCGTGTTTCTCAATGACAGAACAAGGCAAAATCAAGCCTGCTATCGAAAAGAAAAGCCACTTGATAATTACGCTCATCTATCACATCAAAGTAAAACGTGGCAAGAGAAACTTTTTTAAAAAAAGAAAAAAACCTTTAAAAGTCGGACAATTTCCTTTTATTCTCAAAAATCAACAGTTGCAAAAAGGACTTTCATTAGGACACTTTTTGAAAACTCAACTAATTATATTCCATGACATGTCTTTGCCCAAGTAAGCGACTGACGTGTATAGACAGTATTTCATCTCTGAAAGCCCTTCACCATACTTGTTACTTCCCTGGGCTTAAACTGAATCCCAATACTCAGCCGCGTATACAGCCACGTGCATATGGAATACAGTTAATGAGCTTCAAAGGCAGATGCAATATTCCGAGGAACCCAACTGAAGCAGGTAAGTACAAAGGAACCAAAAGGTCCCTGAGGCATCTCGAGTGCCCTACCAGTATTTCTTCTCTTCAAGGAGCAGGTAGAAGTTAAAAACGCCTCAAGGATCAGGCTTGACAGCAGCTCCTGGCTGGGGCCTACCTTTCCTTTCGTGGCACCGCCACTCGGGCACCTATGGGCAGGCATCTGGCGCCTGAAGGATATACACAGATCAGGGCTGGCACGTGGTGGCCACTTGGGACGTTTTGCACAGTGGCCGAAACAGGAGTATGTCCGGGACGAGGCAGCTCCCAGACCCGCTCACATCTGGAACAGGAAGGTCTGGACGCTAATCTGGGCCGTCCAACGGGACACCTGGCCCTCCTCGCCCCGCAGCCGCCTCGCCCTCGCCTAGCCGGCCCGCGCGGTCCCAAAGCCCCCCGACGTGTCTCCAGGCTCCTGGAGTAGCTTCCCCGCGCCTCCTCTCACCTGAGCCCGCGACGCCGCCACCTGCGTCAGGACCCCAGTTCCTGGCCAAGTGACCGTTACCTGGGCCGCAGCCCGGGGAGAACCTCGGCTCCAGGGGAAGAGCCCGTGAGACTGCTCCCCCTCCGCCAACTCGGGAATCCCCCGGCCGCCGCCGCCATTTTACCGGCGCGCAACCCCCACCTGATAATTCCAGCTTCCCACCTGTGACCGGCAGAGGACGTCGAGCGTCGCCTTGGGGGACGCGTGGGCGACCTGGAGAATCCGTGGGGGTCACAACCTCCGAACAGAACCCGCCGCTAATTCATCCCGGAGCGGGGAGGCGTCCGGCCCGTCGCCCTAGTAATGCGTCCCGGAAGGCTCCATCCTGATTGGCTGCGAGCTCCATGACGAGACGGCGTCCCCGGCTGCGTGGGAAGCCCGGGTTCCCAGCGCCCCGCCCCTGCTCCCCTGCGGGGGCCACCCCGGGCGTCCGTAGTCGAGGGCTCCCTTAAAGGGGCCGCGCTCTCTTCCTCTTCTGGCCCTCCCGAAGAGGGGGGCGGTGTAAGGGCGAGGAACAATAGCAATAGGAAACCACGGAGGGCATTGTCCCAGGGAACCTCATCGTCCAGCCAACCCCTAGTTTCAGACTGGAAAACAGAAATCTGGGGAATTGAATTTACAAGCCTACTTTACTAGCTCGAGGTCCCGGGGCAAATCAGTGGTAGAACCAGTTCTAGAACTCCGGTTCCTGATGCGCAGAGCCAAGTTCTCCCTAGCAGGCGCAGCATTTCCCCCTTCCTAGAGAAACTTCTCCTCCGAACGCCCACAGCCGTTACTAACCCTCGTAAAAGGTGCTCGTCGCTTTGCACTGTGGTGTATCCGCCCCCTGACCTACAGGATTCTAAAGATCCATAATGGTGGGACTGTGGTTAAACCCCTTCATTTCCCACACTACGCTTTCCTCCTGCTGGCCTTCAACAAAGACAGAGTAAAAAATCTTAAAAAATAAGAAATATAGCCACGCATCACACACAGCCATTCAGCAGTCATTCACGTATGTTTATGTATTTGTTTATTCAACACATCACGGGAGGGGGGGGGGATGAATTGTCTAAGTACAAGGTTCATGTCCTCACAAAATTTATAGCGTAATAATAATGGACATATAGGTTTGGGAGGCAGAGCTTCAATACAGCAAAATTATCCCTCAATTTCTTTGTGAATCAAAAGTTCCTGAGCTTCTTTCCTAAATCGGCCTCACAGCCTCTCTAATTTTGTTCAGAAATACGGAAGTATTTAAGATGTGCTAAAATTGTAATAGAAAACGACCAGAAACAGCAGAGGTAAACACCAATACAAAAGCTGACTCTGCCAATGATCTCTATAACCTCAGGCCTCATTTTTAGCTTTAAAATTAGATTGCTAGAATAAAAGATCTCCATTTTTCACGCAACTCTTACAAGTTTTTAAGTTTCTTGATGTCAGAGACCAGGGGAAAAACCCTGAAGGCACTCCTGGGTTTTGAAAGCAGGGACTATGCAAATAGTTTATCTTTGCATCTCTGTAACTGCTAGAACTGAGGAAGAGAACTCTGTGTATTTGAATACAACAGATGTTAAATAAAGATTAACTGACTTGAGTGAATCACCCTGGTGTCTTCTCTATTTCACCTTCTAGCCTTTGGCCTTTCTTGAGGGTGAAGGTGGGACCTAAAGGAAAGGACTGAAACTGGAATCTTGAGGGTATTCGCTCTTTTTTTACCCAAAATACTCCCAACACCCACCACATTTGTGAGTTTCCTACACCAGGCAACTCTCCAATTCTCTCTGGACACAACTGGGTATCCTCCACTGTAACTCAATTCACTACTAACTACTCAGAGTTAGCACAGACCCCACAGGTTAAGGGGTCAGTCGTACAAGGCTGCCCCCCACTTCAGACACCAATCAAAAGTTGGGGCCTCTGGTACCTCTGACCATCCAGCTATAAACTAGGAATTCCCACAACCCCGGTGCTCTGGTTCTAATTTGCTAGAACAGCTCGCAGTACTTGCATTTACCGTTTATTGTCAAGGATACAAACTCAGGAACAGCCAAATGGAAGAGATGCACAGGACAAAGTATGGGTGGGTTGGAGGGGACACGAAGCTTCCATGCTCCTCTAAGCATGCCAGCCTCCCAGCACCTCAGTGTGGGTACCAACCCAGAAACTTTCAGAACCCCATTAGTTAGGGTTTCTTAGTGGAGATTTCATTACATAGATGTGTTTGATTAAGTCATTGGTCATTGCTGATTAGCTCAACCTCCAGCCCCTCTCCCCCTCCCTGAAGGTAGGTCAATTAGCTTGAAAGTTCCTCCATTGGTTCTCCTGGCAACCAGCCCCCATCCTCCAAGGGTCAATCATTGGCATAAACTCATGTAGAAAGGAGCTTGTTATGAATGACAAAAGACCATCCTATCCCCAATCACTCAACAAAATACTATGGTATTAGAAACTCTGTGCTAGGAATGGGCACAAAGACCAACTATATATTTATTATAGCACAGTATTACAGAAGGTACAAGGAAAAAGACTTGAAGGAGAAATACAAGAAGTATGGCATTCAAGCACCCTGGCTCAGTCCCACTATGGACACTACAAGACTTGAGCCCAAACCATCTGTTTGTAATCTCGGAAAATTTGTGCTACTGTCATCCAGGAAATTAGGGCCCCGCCCCCTCCAATAAGTGAACTCCAACAGTGTACAAGTGACCTTCTGGACATTTCCTGTGGTGTTTATCTGCTGGAACTTTCCACACTGACCACTCTTGTACTGTGTGCTAAACTCACTGCTTAAACTTCATGAACTTATAATATAGTTGGGCATCTCTGATCATAAACTTTACCAGTCAGGTAAATACCAAGGAAGAAAAGAGTTCAAACTGTATAGAAGACACTTTTGTCCTACTTCAGGCTATCACCCCAGTAATAACTTATTGACTCTTGGTAAAGAAGGTCCTTTGCACTAGGAATGAGGTCCACTAGGCTAAAACCATTCTTGAACCCCAGGCCCTGATGGAATTACAGTTCTCTTAGATTCTCCCCATAGAATTTTCCTAAAATGAATCCCATCACCAATCTTGCCCTAGTAAAAGAAGATGTAAATAGTACAAAGAAAGCTCAAATGCCAGCTTCTTCCACTTACTAGTTATGTGGCCTTAGGTCACACAATCTCTCTGACACTCAAGTGCCTTTATCTGTAAAATAGGGAGAATAATCTTTCCTTTTTGAGTTGTTGTAAAGGAAAGAGAGAACTCATCTGATAGCAAGCTCTTGTCTTGTACCTCACTAAGTGTGGTTCCTCCAGTGCAGTGTTAAAGCCATCCATGGGGTTGGAAGCCAAACAAATCTTATAAATCCCATTTCTGACACTTGGTACACTGATAATTTGGTTAAGTCACTTAATTTCCTTGGGCCTGTTTCTTATCTGATAAACCTGGTTATTAGTGCCTATGTCATAGGATTGTTGAGCATATTCAAAGGAATAGCAACAACTACCTGCCATTTATTGAGTACTCTCAGTGTGCCAAGTGTGCCAGTGTGCCAAGTAGCATGTCAGCCCTTTTGATGAATGGGGTAGGATGAAACTCAGGATGGTTAAGCACCTTGCCCACGGGATCACGGTGGGTTGGGGGCAGAGTAAAGGATTTGAGTGTGTGTCTCTCTGACATTGATGCCCTTACTCCTAACCCTTCTGCCCAGCTATACTGAATTTCTTTGGGGATAATTAGCATATGATCCAAAGGTCCTCACAATTCATGCTGACCCCCTTAGGTCTTCACCCCAGTCTTTCAAGCTTGCTCCTTCTAGGCCACTTACCAGCCAGCTAAGCCATTTGCCACTGCCTTTGTCCATGTATATCCTCCTCTTGAGCTAATTCTCTCCCACACAAAATAAATGACTACACACACTGGCCTCAACTATGCCCATTGGGAAGACTACTCTCACCCTGAGTAGGTCTGCAGTGAAGTAGCAGTCCATTTTCCTCTTGCATCCACAGATCAAGCCTATCAACTTCATCACACTCAGGTTTTTCCTTCTCTACCATCTGGTTTAGGGAACTTCCATAGATTAAGGAAGAGGCATTGGTGCAACCGTAGTAGGAGAAATGGAGATCCAGGCCATCTCTTCATGCAGCTACTGTGTGTCTGCTGGGCCTGCTCAAATTCAATTTTGGATGTACCACTTCCATTTTAAAAGATTGCTGCTAGACCCACACTCAAGAGCTGGTAGATCTGATGGATCTCTTATTGCCCAGTTCATGATGGACAGTTTGAGTTGCATAATCACTTGCCCTGTGGTCAAATGCTCAGATTCCATCAGGGCTCAGCAGCATTCCAGGAGATGCTTTCTAAATGTGCATGGCTCTCTCCTGCAGGTGGCATGGCCATGCCCCAGAACCCTAGGGGGCTGCACCATGATTCTCGTTTGGGGACTTGCCAGGGGCCCTGCATGGTCTTACCTCCACAACAGATACCTCTGGTTTCATGAGATGTGTCAGGTGGTATGACACAAGTGACAGGGCTGCTTACACCATGCATGGGCTAGACATTCTGCTGAGTCTTTTCTTGATCTGAGCCATACCTTCCACAATCTGAAGAGTTCCACCAAGTGTCATGCTTCTTTCTCAGTAAGTTGTCCTTGATTTTGGAGGAGGTCCTGACATGCCCTAGACCATTGGATCACTTTACCACCCAAATAAGGTCTACGCTTTAGATAATTGTATCATGCCAAAGTCTTCTTTGTTTCTATATATGTTCTACACTGATATAAGATTTTAACTTAAGGACAAGCTGGGTTGAAGGCATACAGAAATATTAGTTCTCTCTTCGCATCTCTACCATAGGTCTAAAGTTATATCAAAAAATTTTGGGGGTGCCTGGGTGGCTCAGTTGGTTAAGCATCCGACTTTGGCTCAGGTCATGATCTCACGGTTCATGGGTTCGAGCCCCACATCGGGCTCTGTGCTGACAGCTCAGAGCCTGGAGCCTGTTTCAGATTCTGTGTCTCCCTCTCTCTCTGCCCCTCCCCCACTTGCACTCTGTCTCTCTCTGCCTCAAAAATAAATAAACTTTTAAAAAAATTTATTTTTATAATAATAACTGTTATATAAATTTGTCATCAATGTAGCAGGCTTCTGAATTTTTCTGGGGTTTATCCACTTTCTGGAATTTATGTGTCTCATCAAGGCATACAAAATACTTGCATCTCTGCTCATCAGATCTGACTAGCATGAAATTTCAATATGATAGACCAAATGTAGCAGTGTGTAGAATGGCCAGATGGTCCAGGTCTCTTTGGAATATATTGGGACAGAAAACAGGAAATGAACATAGCCCCAGAGCAAGACTCTAAAAGTGTAATATTGTCTGTCCCACATGAATGTTATTTTCCCCGGAATCTTGTTTATCATCTTCGTTGAGAGAGAGGGAGCAGTTCCAGGGGCTTTGTTTGGCTTTTCTTGCTACAATAGCTCCTACTCCTACCCTAACTATTGGGTTAACGCCCAATATGAGGGCCCTGTCAACTCCTGAGTATGTCCATTCCAAGTATACATTCAGAAATCAGGGAAATAATCACCAAGTTGGTAAGTGGACCTGGTGGACCCACTGTGAGACAGACCTGAGAGAACATTTATTATCTGACTCCAATATGCCCCTACTTTAACAGGGGGCCCATGATGGTGCTTTGGACTCCTGGGTATCCCCACCAACTTAGACCCTGGGTTCAACATCTCTCAAAAGTTCAGGCTATTCCTCTTTCCCCAGTGAATGGTTATCTGGGGAATAACCCTAAATCACTTTGGAGAAGGACTTAAGAAATGTGAATATACTTGCCATGCTGTTCCAGGTCCTTCCTCATGGACACCCAATCTCTCCTTCAGTCCATGTGTTGTAGGTCTGGAAATATGCTCAGTTCTTGAAATCAGACAAGAGATCATGGCTAGCCATTGAAGAGAGATTGACCCCAGCCTTCTACTCATCCTTTATTAATCTCTGCTGATTACATATTAAGCAATACCCTTCCTTGCTGCTCATCTACTTCTTATCCCTAGAAATACTGTGGTCTCTTATTGAGCTCCATAGTTCAGGTCAGTCTCCCTGGCTGCCACAGTGGTCTCTGCTATTCTAGGATCTTGTTATCTCCATTGTACTAGGGGATCCTATTCTATAACAGCACTTTCCATCATCAGCCCCGGTCTACAGAATTCAAACACCACTGAGCTTCTCAGTGATGCTGGTGTCCCGATGGAGCATTTGCTATTTGACTTCAACCATAAGCATATGTCCTTAATAGTCATCCAGGCCCTCCTGAAGAATAGAGTCAGCTGAAAGGGTTTCTGGTCTTATTTGGTCAAGGTATTTTAGCACACTTACTTCTAAAGCTTTTTGATTCCTATGTCCACATTCTGTCATGATAGTTCTGGCATGTCTACTTTATTTAATGTGGTCATTACTTTCCCCAGTTTCTAAGAATCACCCCAGCACTATATTAGAACTGGTTCCAAGAGTTTTTACCACAGTGTTAAATACTGTCATGGGAATGTGTCTTTTATTAGCAAATTTCCCTAAACCAGGATTTTTTTCTACCCCCTTAGTCCAATGCACTCATGATCCACACATGGTGAACTAGACCCTACAGCCACTGTGGCATATAATCTTTTCTCTCCTTTATAGCCCAAGAACCTCCCCTATCAGATCAGGGTGAGATTTGACCCATTTTGAGGAAGGGTGGCTCCTGTGTTCCAAACACACAGAGAGACCCACTTCTGCAGGTATAGATGGTTCAGGGAATCTGAGGGAATCAAGTTGCATCTACTCAGATATCCCAACTCTAAGTCTCAAGGCTCCTTTTCCCCCCAGTTTTATTGAGACATAATCAACATATAATGTCTAAATTTAGGGTGTACAACATGATGATCTGATATACACATACATTGTGAAATGATTACCACAATAAGTTTAGCCAACACATCTATCACCTCAAATAATTATCCTTTTGTGTGTGTGTGTGTGTGGTACTCTGGAACATGAATTATACCACAAGGTTTTTCGACCTCAAGACAAGGGGACCAACCATTTATATTCCCATATCAGTCAGTTACTGACTGCTGGCTGCCTGAGGGTGGGGGTGCATAACCAACTGGGCAAGGCAGCTCCTATCAGGCTGATGGGAGTCCTTACAGAAAAGGGGAAGCTGTGAGCCACTAGGAACCAGTGCTCACAGCAGCAGGGGGATGGGTGACCCATCTGGAATGGGCACCAACAGCATTCACTACAGACAAAACACAAAAGCTAAGTAAATGTCAGCTTTTTTTTTTTTTTTTTGGAGTTTGCAGACCATTTACATTTAATGTAATCATCATTACTTTGTGGTTGAGTTTATCCATTTATTTTTTAATATGAAATTTATTGTCAAATAGGTTTCCATACAACACCCAGTGCTCATCCCAACAAGTAAATGTTAGCTTTTTAAAAGAATACATATATGGGCACCTGGGTGGCTCAGTCTGTTAAGTGTCTGACTTCAGCTTCAGCTCAGGTCATAATCTCATGGTTTGTGAGTTCAAGCCCTCATCGGGTTCTCTGCTCTCAGCACAGAGCCCGCTTTGGATCCTCTGTCTCCTTCTCCCTCTGCCCCTCCCCTGCTTGTGCACACTCTCAAAAATAAATAAACATTAAAAAGTGGGGGGGGGGGGGAGGAAGGAAGTTGCCTTTAAAAAAAAAAAGAGGGGCACATGGGTGGCTCTGTCGGTTAAGTGTCCGACTTCAGCTCAGGTCATGATCTCATGGTCCATGAGTTTGAGCCCAGCATCAGGATCTGTGCTGACAGCTCAGAGCCTGGAGACTGCTTCCGATTCTGTGTCTCCTGCTCTCTGCCCCTCCCCTGCTCATGCTCTGTCTCTCTCTGTCTCAAAAATAAATAAAGACATTAAAAAAAAAAAGACTACATATATGATCTTACCTGCCTCAAATATCGGAGAATGCTGTATAGGAACCCATTGCAGTAGCTGCCTTTGGAAGAACCATTGAACTGACGCCTTTTGTACTGTCCGAATTTTAAGCAGGTGCACATATTACCATTTTAATTTTGAGGAGAAAAACATTAAAATCCCCTTTAATGTGCCTATAACATTAGGACATGATGTTAAGCCACTCTACTGCTCTGAAGGTCAGTTTTCCACGAGTTTCAGAATCCTTCCCAAAGCCTACACTAGAGTATCACAGCTGATGAATTACTCAACCCCATGAGCCATTGATTTAATAGTCATATTTAATAGGGCACCCCACAATGTTCAGGGAAATGCTATGACAAGCAGGAAATCCCAAGTCCTCATTCTTATTGTACTTTTGTTATTTTAGGGGATAATCTCTACGCCCTTGTAATTGCTTCCTCCTCTTCAAAATGGGATAGTAATGAGGTAAAATATGTTCTCAGTAACAGAACTCAGAAAGAGGCAAAGAAGCTACTGCCTCTCCCTCCTGAGGAACCACTCTCCTCAGTGCTGATGACTGGAAGGAACACGCAGCCCAATGCCAGCAGAGGCCACAGGTACCTGACAGGAGGCCAAGAGCTAACCATTGCTTCTAACTCGGTTTCCCCATCTGAGAAAGTCCCTGTGACTGAGACTTAGCATACTCTTAGTTACCCAGCCATGTTCTGGAACTCAAAAGGTATTTGGAAGTAAGGGTTTTGATTTCCCGAGAAGGCAACGTGACTTAGGTAGTTCAGGAGTCTCGGTGCTGGAATGAGTGGCTTAGAAGATGCAATAAATTGGTGTCAACACAAACCAGGGGTGCAATCTAATTCTGACGATTCTCTGTTTGCTCCTCTAGCTCTAAAAGGTGTGTGTACAACCCTCCCCCCTCCCCCACAGATGCTTTTTGGTGACATGTCCAGCTTGCATCTCCCAGCTCCCTGGCTCTCTGTCTGTGGCAGAGTTCAGCCAATGGGAGGCACTGGCAGGAGTCTGCAGGGTGGGTTGAGAGAGAGATCAAGGCATTTGTTCCCCAGGCTGCTTCCCTGTGGTCTGTGGGGTGACAGTAGCTTTATACTCCACCAAAGGCTTCTCCTACAGCTCAGCACTCACTGAGTTCTGGGACCCATTCCCTCCCCTGCCCCTTCAGGATGTATGGTTTTCCTGATTTATCATATCTAGACCTGGGGTACTTCACCATCCTCTATTAGTCTCCCTTGATTCAGACTCCACCTTTATGATAATCCCTTTCATTCTCTCCAAACATCCCTTCTGAACATTCCAATTGTTTCTTGCCGATATACTACCTGATACACCAATGGACCAAAATTTCACTTAGACTAGTAAGATTAAAATGCCAGAAAGTAAATTTAGGACCCTGGTGATGAACCACTCCTCCAACATGACATAAACATTTGTCCTACTGTTACCTGACATAAACCCTCTGTATCAGTAAGGAATGCTTGCGGCTGTAAGTAACAGCAAACTCAATTTACAATGGCTTAAACCACATGGGTATTTTGTACTAATTAACTCAAAGTATAGATATAGGCAGTCTCAGAACTGGTTTTCTAACTCAAGGATGACAGCAAGGACCCTAGTCCTTACCATTCTTCTGCTCTGCCTTCCTGAACATGTTGGTTTTAAATTTTCTTACATGTTGCCTCATAGCCACAAAATGGTTGCCACAACCCCAGGAATCACAAAGGCAGGAAACCGTAAATAGAGGAAAAGGTGTTCTCCTTGGGAGGCTTTTTCTTTTTATTCAGGAAGAAAAATCCTCCCCAGAAACTTCCCAACACATGTCCCCGATTGTCCCATCTGTCAGAACTTAGTCACACGGCCACCTCTATCTGTAAGGAATGTGGGAAAGCAAGCATCTGACTTTTTAGAATCTGTAGGGGGAGGTGACAAAAGAAAAGGGGGTTGGGAACCAAACTGAGTATCCAGCCAACACAGTTGATCACATCCTATGCTGCCAGTGACCCTCTCAGCCCAACTGTTCCTCTCTGAGAAGTTATTTGTCTTCCAATAAGAAATGTCTGTTACCTCTTCCCTACTATTTCACTAAATGGTGGTGAGCTTTAAAGCCCAATCCCAATTCCTTCAGCATCTAGTTATGACCTCCGTTGAATCACCCCTGACGTCTACATAATCCATCTGGGATGGCCATCCAGAAAATTGTACTAACTATATTTTCTTAATTTCTGTGTTCTTGCTGCTTTAGTGTCTGGGGCCTGACTCCCACATATGGCAAACAACTTGCCTGGGAGTCTGCCTTTCATAAGCCAGCTAACCAGTCCAGAGCTTGCCCCACTCCCACCCCACCCCCACCACCCCCTACATCTCTCCTCTCTGGGTCTCATGCTCCAGGCTTAATTTCCCTGCCCTGACTACCCCAAGGTCAGGAACCAGACAACTTGGGACATCCCGTATACCCCAGAGCCTGTTGAAATTACTCAAACTAACCCATCCTGAACCTGCATACTCTGCCTTGTCTGTCCCTTCCTATGGAAACCACAATAAAGGCTCTGCCCACATTGCCTTCCCACTGCTTCATCTCCTAACTGAACCTGGTGCTTCCCCACGTGGCCACTGCAGTACGCAGGGTCTCCTCCTCCTGGCAACCATGACTAACCAACAGCGTTTTCAATGGCAGTCTTATGTGCTGACCTCACCTTACCTGGATAATATTAAAACGTACATTAAAAATTTTTTAATGTTTATTTATTTTTGAGAGAGAGAGACAGAGACAGAGAGATAGAGGAGGGGCAGGGCCAAAGAGACAGGGAGACACAGAATCCAAAGCACGCTCCGAGCCGTCAGCACAGAGCCGCACACAGGGCCCAAACCCACCAGCCGTGGGATCGTGACCCGAGCGGAAGTTGGATGCTCAACCGACGGAGCCACCAGGTGCCCCAAAATGTACATTTTATTTTATTTTTTAATAGGTTTATTTATTTTTGAGAGACAGACAGAGCATGAACGGGGGAGGGGCAGAGAGAGGGAGACACAGAATCTGAAACAGGCTCCAGGCTCTGAGCTGTCAGCACAGAGCCCGACGTGGGGCTCAAACTCACAAACCGCGAGATCATGACCTGAGCCGAAGTTGGACACTCAACCGACTGAGCCACCCAGACGCTCCCCAAAACGTACATTTTAAAACAAAACCCTTCTCCATAATCCACTCCCCTTGGTGGTGTCCTATCTATCGCCCTCTCTATCCAGGGATCAGCTCTGTGGGGTTATTGATCCTGGACTACAATCAGTCATGTCTTACCATCGTTCCCCAGAATAGGCTCATATTCCCCATGGTCATCCCACGAGAGTTCCTATGAGACAAACACATCTTTTCTTGCTAATACTGCCACTGCTGAGAAGTATAATTTAAGGCATGCCAAAGACCATCTGCTTTCAGCATTGAGGAGAAAGACACAAGTGGCATTTTAGGAAAAGAATGCCGTCTGCTACAAACTAAATTCTTTAATATTACTATACCCCCAGAAATGATATATCATTCTCATTTTACATCTGCAAAAATGTGTATTGGTTTTCTACTGCTGCTGTAACAAATTGCCACAGACATGGCCACTTAGAACAACACAGATTTATTCTCTTACAGATGCAGAGATCAGAAATCCAAAATCAGTTTTACTTTGGGCTAACATCAAGATGTTGGCAGGGCCGTCCCTCCTGGAGGCTCTGAGGGGAGAATCCACTCCCTTGCCCTTTTTTGGCTTTAAGTGACCCATCAGCATTATTTGGTTGTGTGGCCCTGTCCTTGAAACACATCACTGATCTCACTGCTCCCCACAGCTTATCACCTTCTCCTCTTCCACAGTAAAATGTCCCTCTGGCTCCCTTTTTCTTTCCTTTTTTTAAAAATTGAAGTGTAGTTGACACACAATGTTACATTAGTCAGATGTACGACATTGGACAAGTCTGTATGTTATACTGTGCTCACCACAACCTGTCACCATGCAAAACTATTACAGTATCATTGACTGTGTTCCCTATGCCGTACCTTTCATCCCCGTGACTTATTCACTCCATAACGGGAAATCTGTATCTCCCATTCCCCCTCACCCCTGCCTCCCTCTTATAAGAACACTTGTGATTATATTTAAGGCTCACCCAAATAATCCCTGATAATCTTCCCATGTCAAGATTTGTAATTTTCTTATAACTGCGAAATCTCTTTTGTCATATGAGGGAACATTCATAGGTGACAGAAATCAGGACTGCAGAGTTTTGAGGGCAGTTAGCCCATCACATGGGATCTCACTGAGCTGAAATCATACTGCACATGACATTGCTACAGGCTGCAAGGGCTGTGTCCTTCTGGAAGGTCTAGGGGAAAAATCCAACTCCTTGCCTTTTCTAGAAACTAAACTTGCACTCCTTGGCTTGCAGCTGCTTCCTACCTCTTCAAATTTTTTTTTTAATGTTTATTTATTTTTGAGACAGAGAGAGACAGAGCATGAACAGGGGAGGGTCAGAGAGAGAGGGAGGCAGAGAATCTGAAGCAGGCTCCAGGCTCTGAGCTGTCAGCACAGAGCCCGACGCGGGGCTTGAACTCACGGACCGTGAGATCATGACCTGAGCCGAAGTCGGACACTTAACCGACTGAGCCACCCAGGCGCCCCACTTCCTACCTCTTCAAAGCCAGCAGTGGAGTCTTTAAACCTCTCACTGACTCCAATGCTGCTTCTGTCATCACTTGCCCTTCTTTGACCCTGACCCTCCTGCTTCCCTCCCTCTTTCCCTTATAAGGACCCTTGCGATTACACTGGGCCCAGGAAGACCTCACCTGCAAAGTCTGTTTGCCATATAAGGTAAGATATTCAAAGCTTTGCGGTGGGTGGGGGGGTGGGGGGGTGGTGTTAGGACTTGGGCATCTTTGTCTTTGGTGGGGCCATTATTCCTGTCTACCTGACTCAGGCAGAGAGCAGCTCAGTGGTTGTTGGGGACCGGGGTGGAGACAAGCAGAAGGAAGGGCCTACAAAGGAGCAGGAGAAAACTTTTGGGGGTGATGGTTGTGATCAGCGTGATTGGGGGATGGTTTTATGGGTATACGTATATGTCAAAACTTATCAAACTGTACCCTTTTAAAAAACATGTGCAGTACGCTCTACATCAATTATACGTCAATAAAGCTATTAAAATATTAAATGTGGGAGAAAAGTGAATCTTGAGGTTCAGAGGTTTTGGCCCAAGTGTAGGAACTAGTAAGTCATGTAGGGCGAGAGGTACACTCAGTCCATCTGATGCTGAGCCCCGCGACTGTGACAGTGTCGCTTCCTTTGTCCTATCTTCTGCGTATTTGGGACGATAATGTTAGCCCCCTGGGGCTACGACTACATGGTACTTGCTTGATAAATGGTCACTTCCTTCCCTTTCTTCTTACTGACTAGCTTACTGACTTGGCGAGAACTTCTGAGTATCCTGGAACATGTTCTATGTCACAGAACCTGAAAGTCACCACTTTCTTCATGAGAGACAGAAAGGCGTCTGAGAAAAAATGCCAAATGGTGCCAACAAGATAGTAAATCAGCCTCATCTTCAGAGATTCTCAGCCACAAACGCCCCCAGACTCTAACATGCAAACCAACAGTCGGGATCAGACGTAGTGTGATCTCTCAGAAATGGAGGCTCGTTCTTTCTGTTGCCTGGTGAGAGATAATTCCCATGGACAAATAAGAGGCGGCAAGCATCTAGAAGCTGCCCTGCATTACAGACAAACAATGGCATGCTCAATGCTTGCTGTAACAAGGTCACAAAGCCCTTCTGCCTGAGGTGCCATGCTTGGACCATGGTGGTGAATCACAGCAGTCAGGACACCAAGCCTGTTTCCAGGATTTCCTCAAGAGAGGAAAATATACCCATCTTTCCATCAATTATATATTTATGTGTTTAGAAGACAAAAAAAAAAAAAGGGCAGTGTCCTCTATTCCTAGATAAATTAAAACCGTCTTGAAAAAAGGGCCCAGATATCCATTTTCCCTTGGGATTCTTCAGAGAACACTGTGTACGAGAGTTGCCCACCCTTGCTGGCACTTGTTGTAGGCTTGCAGGTTGCAGACCTTCACCTTGGATCCATTTCCTATGTCTTAATCTCTGTGTCTACTATTTCCACCCATGGCCATACATCTTCGATGATCATACTCAGCTTACGTTGGTCATGCCGATCAACCTAGGGAAACAGGAGCCAATAAATGTAAAGAATGATGAGAAAGAGAAGAGGGGAGAGGAGATGTTGAAATCTTCAGTTTACCACCGGGAAGCACTGTCCAGTTCATAGACCTGCAGGCAAGCTACTAACATACAATACATTTAAGATGTATTACAGTCATGGTTTCACAAATGGTAAGTAGGGGCGCCCTGGGGGGCTCAGTTGGTTAAGCGTCTGACTCTTGATCTTGGCTCCGGTCATGATCTCACAGGTTATGTATGAGTCAAGCTCTGCATCGGTCTGTGTGCTGACATGGTGGAGCCGCTTGGGATTCTGTCTCCCTCTCTCTCTGCCCTTCCCTGCTTGTGCTCTCTTTCTATCTCTCTCTCTCTGTCCCTCTCAATATTAAATAAACATTTTTTAAAAAAGAGTAAATACAGTAGAGAGAGCTGGACGTGATTGAGTTCTGCCATCACTTGTCAACCCTATGATTTGAGGCAAATGAGGTTAACTTCTTTGAGCCTCAGTTTCCCCATCTGTTACATGAGAGTAAAAAGTAGGTTCTGGCTGTGGAGACGTTGCGAGGCGCTAGCACACAAAGGAGATGCTTAGTAGTTAAAGGTTGCTTTCTCTTCCCTTTTTTTTTCTGTCTGCCTTTATCTAATTTGGCTTACGAATCTGTTCCAGCTAAATGCTTCTAGGGAGACGAAAATGTGAATGTCAATCAACCCAGAAAGAAAGTGCTAGTACACCGCGACCCACGACCCACGGTGAACCGTTACTCCTCAAAAGCACCAAGAGTAGGCAGTTCTGGCCCGCAGCCATGGTTTGGCACTGAATCATGTCCTGTTTTGCATTGTGCTCTAATTGTTTCAAGTCATTTCCCCTCTCTGGGAGTCAATTTCCTAGCCAGTTGAAGCCTGGGCATGAATAAGATCCTCGGTAAGCCCTGTCTAGTTCTTCTCAGTTCCCTCTTCTACCCAAATACCTCTACTTGCGACAGAAAACCCCGGAATGTGGTAGTGGTGACCGGGAGCTAAGGCAAGCCCTTTACTTAGAGCAGGTTCTCTCCAGTGAAAGGTAGAGGTGGTGCTCGAGGCCTCTGACTGCTGCCCAGAACACCACCTATCCCAGACGGCCCTCGTACAGAGCCATCACCAGCCACCCTCAACTCAATGTCCACCCCACCCCCTCCTGCCCAGAGCATCTGATGACAAAAGAGGACTCTCTGAGTTCAGGTAGTTCGAGACCAGCGTTCCAAACAGTCCTGTTGGAATTAGGTGGTTCATTGGGGGTGACTGGGTGGCTCAGTCAGTTAAGCGTCCGGCTCAGTTTTGGCTCGGGGCATGATCTCACGGTTTCGTGGGTTCAAGCCCTGCGTCGGGCTCCACGCTGGCAGTGCAGAGCGTGCTGGGATTCTCTGCCTCTCCCTCCCTCTTTGTCCATCCCCCACTGCGCTGTCTGTGTGTCTCTCAAAATAAATAAATGCACCTTAAAAATAAGTAAATAGGGGCGCCTGGGTGGCTCAGTCGGTTGAGCCTCCAACTTTGGCTCAGGTCATGATCTCGCAGTCTGTGAGTTCAAGCCCCGCGTTGGGTTCTGTGCTGACAGCTCAGAGCCTGGAGCCTGCTTTGGATTCTGTGTCTCCCTCTCTCTCTGCCCCTCCCCCGCTCACGCTCTCTCTCTCTCTCTGTCAAAAGTAAATAAACATTAAAAAAAATAAGTAAATAAAGTTTAAATATTAAGAAAAAAAAAGAATGAAGTGGTTCTCAGGCATTGGTACCTTCTGTTGTTTCCCACAAGGTAGCTGACATGGCCAGGCTTTGTGCTCACTCTCAGGAACACTGGTTCTAAACTTGGGCTACACATTAGAATCACCTGGGGAGCTTTTAAAAGCACAGAGATGATAATTGTATTGGTTCAGGATGGGGTCTGGGCACTGGTATTTTTTAAAAGCTCCCCAGGCAATTCTAAATGCATTCAAGACTCAGAATCATTGATCTAGGTCAGAGACTGGAGTGTACTTATTGGGGCCTGTACCTGATTTTCTGAATACATCTGCAATAGCATAGTGACAAGCCCCAAAAGGGAGAGTTGAAGGAGTGAATGACTGTGGGTCTGAATTCCCAATACTTAGCATGGTGCCTCCCTCATAGTAGGTGCTCAGTAAATGTTTGTTGGACAAATAAATGGGGAAAAAAAAGTTTTGAGATTGTATAATGGAAAAAGTATCGGACTACAGGCAAGGAAACCATGTTCCCTGCTGCGATATTGTGATTTGTTATAAGAAGTATATGTTCTTGGGGTGCCCGGGTGGCTCAGTTGTTTAAGCATCTGACTCTTGATTTCACTTCAGGTCATGATCTCATGGTTCCGGAGTTCGAGCCTGGTGCTGGCAGTGCGGAGCCTGCTTGGGAATTCTCTCTCTCTCCCTCTTTCTCTGCTCCTCCCCCTGTTCACTCTCTCCCTCTCAAGATAAATAAATAAACTTAAAAAAATAAAAAAGAAATATATATTCAGTCTTCCTCCCTGTTCCTGGTACAGAGTTCCTAAAACCCTTGGAATTTCCTAAGTGATGATAGCAATCTTTTGTCATGTTAGTGAGGTGATTTTTAGAAAGCTCCTAGGTCACCTTTGACTGGGGGCTGGTTGCCAAGGCAACAAACCACCTGATCTGAGGCTTGGAATTTTCAGTCCTAGCCTTCCCTCCAGCCCTATCTCTGGGGAGGAGAGAGGAACTGGAGACTGAGTTCCATCACCACTGGCCAATGACTTCATCAAGTATTTCTGTGTAATGAAGCCTCCATAAAACCCCAAAAGGATGAGGTTTGGAGAGCTTCCAGATTGGCAAACACATGGAGATATGGGGATACTTTGAGATCTTGGAAGCTCGGGGCCCCCTCCCACACACCTTGCCCCATGCTTCTCTTCCATGTTACTGTTCCAGAGTTCTAGCTTGCAGCAGAGTTTTCCTCTTGCCCCCAGTCTGATCCTGGCATCACTAGTCTTCTTGGGGATCTTCAAGCCATGTTGGCCGACCCACATCCCAGCCCTGACAGCAAGCCTTGGACAGTAGGTTCTGCCTGGGCCCTCCCAGGAAGCCCTTTACTCCCAACTCCCTGATTCTCAGCACAGTATTGGCCCAAAGTGGGTGCTCAACGGGTAAGTGAACGAACGTGCCTGCATTTCTGGCTCTGAGCACAACTTTAACATACGCCTCTGTCTCTTGTTCCCATCGGATGGCTATGGACTTGGTTTCTTGAAAGAGGTATGAATGTGCTGGCTTGAACGTCCCCTGCTGCCACCTGGGAGAAGCATCCGCTGTACCACCCACAGCTCTCTGCCCGCCTCCCCCGCCCCCCACTAGCCAAGCCAGGCCTTGGCCCTTCATGTAGGGGTATTTGGAATTCAGACAGAACACATGGTGTTTGCCCAGGATCTTGCTGTTTTTATTTATGGTTTTAAATAACTTGTTTTTCTTATTATTACAAAATAACACATGTTCTTTTGAAAAATATCGGAAAAACCGGGCAAGCAAAAATTAAGAAAGGACAGATCTTTCATAAATCTCTCAGTCTCAGAGAATCACTGCTCAATGCTCCTCCCAGTTATACATGCACACACACACACATGTGCACACACATGCATACATATTTAGGAAATGGGGTCATCCTGTACTTAGTGATTTGTAACCTGCTTTTTTTTCACTTAACAAAGTCTCACTGCTTTAAATTGTCATCTTGCACTATTATTTACCCCCACCCCAAGGGTCTGCTTCTGTTGTCATTAGTTGCTCACAGTTTTTCTGTTTGTTTGTTTACAAAATGAGCCACATAAGTCAGAAAAACCCAAATCAATGGGCAACACGGAGGACTTTTCCAGCTGATCGACGCAGTGGTAATCTGTGCTTTGACCGGAGGTGTCTGCTCAGAGAGAAACTTGCATCCTATAAAATGGTTGTTTCATCAAGAGCTCCAGGGCTCAGGCTTTAGTAGAAACAAAGAATTTACTGAGCAGCCGTAACCTTAAAATTGCTACAGTTTCTATGAAACTGGAAAATTCCATCACCACAGCCAATGTCAACAGCACAGGCAAGAAAGGAATGTAGGAATTCAAAGGAAGGGAAGAATTTGATTAAGAGCGACTATGGGTAACTGGCAAAAACTCTCTGAAAATGACCAGAAGGCTCCGGCTTCCAGCACAGGCATCCAGAAAATAGATTATAGGCACTGGCCCTCCCTGAAGCGGGCAAGGTGGCCGGCATATCACACGCGTTTGTGCAAAAAAATGAAGCTAGCCTAGATTTCAGGTTCTGGCAGGTGGGCAACAAGCTAATAGCATCCTAGGAAGACCCGCCCCCCCAACCCCACCTTGGGGCCACGTCCCTGCCAATCTTACAGTTCTTCTGCCACATGCCCACATGTGCACACCTCGGGTTCATCCTGTGACTCCCACAAATGCTGTGCCTCCTGACCGAGAGCATAATGGCTGGCAGGGGGGAGGGCGCAGGCTTGCAGGGAAAACACTAGGATTCAGACTGAAGGAGAAGTGAGGAGGTACAGCTTGCATCACACATCAAACAAGAAGAGCTTAAACTGCATTATCTTCTTGGTTCATCCTTCTCACCGAGAGAATTGCCAAAGCCTCCAAACCCAGCTCCCTTCTTTTCTGATGCCCTCGAACATGGCTCACTCACCAACGTGCCGCCCGGAGTCATTTTTCATAGTCTAACTCTGCAATCTCTTGTTTTCGATGTTCTCTTTATTCCTTACAGTTACAAAACATTTTTTTTTTAATGATGAGGACTCTTAAGCTTTACTCTATTCCCTTTCAAATATGCAATTTGGTATTATTAACCATGCCGTACATGACAAGCTCTCTACTAATATTTATGAAAAGCAAGTAATACTTGCACACTGTTTAGAAATCCAACAGAACCAAAAGGCCCATAATGGAAAACATTAGTCACTTGCTCTAACTCCCTACCAACTCCCTACCGCCCTGCCCCAGTTGTGGCTATTCTGCTGGAATTGTGTTTCTCTTCTTTATTTTTCTAATATTTTTGTGATGTAGTCATACTGATAGGGAGCATTTTCTAATTCACTGTGTGCCAAGAACTGTGGATTATTTAATTTAATATAAATTAATTTAATTTAATATGAAATCTTACCAAGTTAGTACTATTATTATTCCCATTTCACAGATGAGGAAACAGAATCAGAGAAGTTCAGTGACTTGCTTCAAATTGCACAGCCAGCATATGGTGGACCTAGCATCACTTTATATTTCTTTTGTAATTTTAAGACCGAACTCTACACATGCTCCCCTCATATAATCAACACTAAGTCAAGCATTAT
Source organism: Prionailurus viverrinus (assembly GCF_022837055.1). NCBI lineage: Eukaryota > Metazoa > Chordata > Mammalia > Carnivora > Felidae > Prionailurus > Prionailurus viverrinus. The sequence goes on from NC_062563.1 coordinate 116,524,879, forward strand.
TAGGGCAGAAAGGATCTCACTAAATACACTCATCCCACCAGCCAGCTCCAGTGGTTCTTAGATGAGATAAAATTCAAGAAACTTAGGAAAGATTAGCTTAAAAAAAAAAAACAACTGTAGATCAGTCCCTAGGCCTGCACTTGAGGGGGCCCCCTTGACTTGAGGCCTGCAGTGTGGAAATGTGGTTTCTATCTCTCTCTCTCTCCTTCTTCTTCTTCCTCTTCTTCTTCATCCTCCCCCTCCTCCCCTCCTCCCCCTTCTCCCCCCTCCTCCTCCCCCTCTTCTTCTTCTTCTTCTTCTTCTTCTTCTTCTTCTCTTTCTCCTCCTCCTTTTTGTTGGGCAACTTTCCTTCCTTCCTTCCTTCCTTCCTTTCTCTTTCTTTCTTTCTTTTCTTTCTCCGGAGACAGCAGAATTATTAACACCATCTTTGATTTGGGGGAACCAAAGAGAAGCTGCAAAGCAAACCTCTTCCCTTTCTGATGAAGTCCATGTGGACCTTTGTGGTTGCCACTATCTCTGAGGTTTTTAGAACACCTAACCCTGGAGATCACTTCCTGGAGTCATTTTAATTCCACGAATCACCTCTGCACTCCAGGGTCACTCCTGCAGACAAGACAAGGAGACTGAAACAGAGTAAAATGACCTCTAGGGAGTCCCAGAAACAGAAACTCCTTGTATGGAGAATGAGTTCTTTATGGAGTAAGAAGAATATGCAAGCACAATGTTGCTCCTCGGAGTTACTGGTACACAGGAAGTGTAGCCTGCGCCCCAGCACACAGAGATTCAAGAAGGAGAGAGCACATTTGGGGGCTGCTGAAATTTACCATGACTTCAATTGGATTTAGAGAAGTGGAAAGTTCCAGTCTGTGTCAGAACACCCTCACGGGGACAGGAAGATAGAACTGGAACTCTGCGTTCTGACGTGATACAATTACTTCACAGATACTGCCTGGTACTCAGCTCTTGACACCCAAGAGCTGGCTTCGGGCTGAAAGGAGGACATAGCAAAAGGCAGGTTGAAACCCTTGGAGATTTCAGGTGTACAAAACAAAAGCGTCGGGCGTTGCTTCTGAAAATCAAATCGGAGAGGAGGCTGAGTGAAAGCCAGCTATGGAATTTCTCCACCATTTCTCATCATCTCCATTGATGAGGTAAATAACCAAACAGTTCCTGGTTCATCAGACTTTGAAGGGTACAAAAACCCAAACCGAAATATCCTATCAGAGCGAATCTGAATACGAACAGGGCACTGAACATAAAAGCAAGGAGTGCTCATCTCATCAGACAGACAGCTCTGGATCTAGATAATGAAAACAGGGCAGTTACGGCCCAGCTCAGCCACGGAGATAAAGGCTAGTGGGGACACGGGGAAATTGCAAGCAAGGTATTGCAGCTCAATGAGGATCTCTGCTGGAAAGCAGGCAGGAGCTAAGTAAAGTAATAACCTTGTGACTCACGTATCAGGGCCTGAGACGACAATGGCCTGTTTGGTTGGGTCTTCGGGACAAGAGAAAAACTGGCACCAGCAGAGCAGGGATTGGCCCAATGGCAGGAAACAAAGGAGAGTAATAAAACCAAATGTTTCAAGGTAGGAAGAGATCACTGGTGATGAACGGCGGAAAGAGATTTCTGAGAGCAACATTTTATTACTTTGGGACGCTGACAGCCAATGTATCATATCCACGTTTCCTGATGGTAGAGTAACAACAAAGGCAAGGCAGTAATAAAGGACAAGGCAATCAAATAAAAAAAAAGATTTATTTTATATAGTTCCTAGCACTGACAAAGGCAGATGTAGCACAATGCAGATGAGTGGTGGAGACAAATGAGACTGGAGAAAAGGGAAAAGTAGGTGAACCAGGTTGGAAACCCAGTTACCTGGAGCAGAATGACAAAAGACAAGGGGTTGGGATGGGTAATTTGGGAAAGGGACAAGAACATTTTTTGAGACATTGGAAAATTGGAAGCATTTAGAGGTCTTGGTCCTTTTCCAGAAAAGAACCCTATTGTTCTTTATTGTTATGTCTGTGAAGACCTGTGGCCAGGGATGATGACCTAGGAGATCCAGTGACAGCCCTGCCTAATGCCACAGAGGATGTCCTGAGGACATCTGAGGGCGTTTCTGAGGTCCCAAGCCTTTACGTTTCCTGTGCAAGGACACCAGGGAATTGCTTGATCAGCCTCAGTGGGGTGAAATTAAAGTTGGCCTTTTTAAATCCTTGGAATGGAAAATGAACATATGAGATTTCACACAGACCCGAACTCTGAATATATCTGACTTTGTGTTTTTTAGATTCTGGCGCTCACCCCCTCTTCATCTGTCATCGTTGGGCCCCTGAGTAGATACTGGACATGGCTTTCCCACAGGGGCCCTGGACCCCATGCTTCCAATCCTGCCTTCAGATTTACTCTCAGTGGACCCGTGAGTGTCTTACCCAGGGTCAACACTTCAGTATCTCTATCACCAGTGACTACAAGGTACAAGACCTTGCTGCTTATACTCTGAGCTAGAAGAAAAAATGACTTAAGGTTAGGAAAAGGATATATTTGCAAACAGATACCTCTCCCCATGTTCCACAGAAAATCTAGGACTTACTCCTCTTACCATCATCATTATCATCAGCAGTAACAGCCAGATATTGAGTACGTGTGGCTCACCTGGGCTAAGAGCTTTATATTTAATGCATTATGTGATCTTTATCTCAAGTCTATGAAGAAACCGCTGCTACCAGCCCCATTGTTCAGATGTGGAAACTGAGGTTTCGTTTGCCCAAATAAGCATCTGGGGGCTGGCAGACCTGGTGAACCTATCAAGAGCCTGCACCATATCCATTAGCTACGCTCCTGCTCATAATCTTCTACTCCTCTGTAAACTCTTATTTTTCCTGGTGAGAAACTGTCATGAATTACCCTACAGGTTTATGCTAGGTATATGGCAGGTACTCAATATCTAATTTAATTAAACCCAATGAGCCTCCAGCTCACTGGTGTTCACCATTGCCTTATGAACCCACTGGCCCCACAGACCTTGCTTTTGAGGGTTTTATCTTGATTACTTTACCCATTAGCTCATGCTTCTCAGTCGGCTGGCCAACCTGGTTTTGTGTGAAGTAAACGCTTTTCAAGCCTTAAGCTCTGGCCCACTGAAACCCAGTGAGGGGAGAAGCACAGGGTAAATTCTCATTACCGACAGTTCAGTATCTTGTCCAAAGTGGGAGGGGAATGGTGAGGCGTAGATGCTGGGAGGGGGCCAGCTTGACTCGGTGTCTTGGCACCCTTAGCGATCGATGGTGGTGGAAAAGCTGAATCCAGAATGAACATCTGCCCAGGCTAGTCAGAAAGGAAACAGCTTTTGGTTAGCTAATTAATAGCTTCATCTGCAGCAGATGATTCCATTTTCGTGCAGTAGCTTAAACACAAGGGCCTGGGAGCCTGGATTCACTCTTTCTACAGTCCCTAGGTAGTGCTAGTAGGTCATGGTGTCTCCCAGCCCACGTCCCGTCCTATCTGGCTGGGTCCTTTATAAGAGGACCTCATATCTGTCTGGGCTGACTCTCGCTGACTTACTGTTCCCTAAGGGCATAGGCCTCAGAATTGGAGGCCTTTCTAGGCTACAGTTGTTGGGAGTGGGGCCCACGTGCCTCTCACTATGGCTGGATGATTTCACTTGTGATTTCACACGTCACGTGATACACAGATATAATGCAGGTGCTCACTGCTCTTTAGGGGCTTATCACCTGGTTGGGTGTTTGTGCACGCATATCCGTGTGGGTGTGTATATGTGTGTGGTTGGGGGTAGGACCTGGTGGATAGATTAATATACATGAAACCATGTATGATCAAGGACTAAATTGCTTTACTGTCATTCAGAAATAGGACAGTTCGGTTTGGACTGACAAGTCCTTGAAAGATGGAAGAAATTCAGAGAAGCCAAGAGGACCTTCTGGAGGGACAGCATGTACAAAGGGATAGAGGCAGCAGTGAGAATCAGGAATGTGAGGAAGGTTGAAGTCTACGTGTAGTGTGAACAGGAAGAAGACCAGGTGTAATGCAACCCTGGGTTACTGTCCGGGATCCTGGTTTCCTCCCTCCCAGCATCTTTCCAGAGCCCCCAAGGGATTACTGAGCAGCACTTCCCTTGGAGCCCACACATAGTTCTCTCGAGCTACTTCTGACACTTCATGGCTTTTACCTCTTTGTACCTGTTCCTCATTTCTAGACAGTAATCTCCTTAAAGCTAAAGACTAAGGCTTCTCTGTCTTTGCCTGGCACATAAAACATGCTCAATAAATTTGTGTTGAATAAAAGGATGAATGAGGATATCGGTGGAGTAAGTGGGCTGGTTCTAGAATGAAATATGCTGTAGTTGCCCAACTCTCTAATTCTGCTTCCAGATGACGAGATGTGGCAGCTTGGGCTTACATTAATTTATTCCCTCATTTATTTATTCAACAAATATTTATTGAAAGCCTTCTATGTTCCAGGTACTGTATAGAAGCTCAGGATACAACAGTTATCAAAACATCAAAATCCAGCCCAGGTAGAGCTTATGTTCTAGTCAGGGAGGCAGACAATCAGGCTTGGCTACCTAGTTTGTGGGGTCCGGTGGAAATGTGGGGCCCCTCTCTCAACAGTAGGGGAAAAAGTGCCACTAGAGGGACTAAACTATGAATTTTTTATTTGATTTCTGCATTCTCCCTCTCCACTTGTCATGACATTTTTAATTCGCCATTTAATGTCATTCCAAGAAAAATGATCACTTAAAAATGATCAGCATGAATTTCCCCATTCATGTTTACCTTGTGCAATGCCAGTCTTTCCATAAATTATTTTTATGTTTATTTTTATTTTTGAGAGAGAGAGAGAGAGAGAGAGAGACAGAGTGTAAGTGGGGGAGGGGCAGAGAGAGAGAGAAGACACAGGATTCAAGCAGGGTCCAGGCTCTGAGCTGTCAGCCCAGGGCCTGCTGTGGGGCTCCATCCCATGAACTACAAGATCATAAGATGAGCCGAGCCGAAGTCGGCACTCAACTGACTGAGCCACCCAGGCGCCCCTGTGCAACGCCAATCTTAAATCCAAGAGCATTTAACTCGTACGTATAATCATGAAATTACATAATGTGTATTTCACAGCTCACTCTTGCATATCTACTTGGTTCTTCCAGAACAGAGGATATGCTGCATAAAACTAAATCAGTTGTTTTTGTTTCAGTTCTTGACACATGGCATTTTGCCAACACGCTCTACCTTCAGTTTACCAGCAAGCAAGGAAGGACTATAAGGAGAAAGAACTATGGGTTGCCCTATGAGGTCCCTTTGTCAATATGGAAGTGTGGTGGGAGGAAGGCTGACAGTCCCCAGAGGCCACACCAGAACTCGCTTTGGATACAGAAATAGGCAACGGTGTTCTAACAAACACAAAAGACCAAGGAACCCTATCATATCCATTCTATTCATGTTACTTCCCTGTACTTTATTAGGATTGGGTTGAAATGTGCCTTTCTAGAAGAACCACAAAACCTTTGACCTTTTCCCCACTTTGTCTTTCTCATTACACTTTCTCGACACACTTGCAGATGTTCATCAGAAAAGCTCACAGCCAGAATATATGCTCACTCCCATGGCTCAGTGGTAAGGAACTGCAGGATTCTTGATTAAACATGATGTTTGTTTGCCTTTGTGGTGACAACTTTGGGGTGATGCTGCAGGACATGTGGTGATGTGTGTGGGTGGTGAGCGGGTGTTGTGTCTGGGAGGTTTAGATGGCGTAGGGTGGTCGATATGTGTTTGTGTATGTGTGTGTGGTATTTGCGGCACATGTTTTGTGTGACTGCCTGATTTGCATGTAGGGCGTGCATGTTTGTGTATGTGTGCAACACGAAATGAATATTAGCTTAAGTTTTCTCAGCAAACTTTTCCTCTGGGTTGTAGAGCACATATCTTCTGCTTTCCCCTGAAACGCCAGTCTGTTCTCATGTTCTTCTAAGTAAAATAACACGCAGCTTTTTGACATTCACAAACAAAACCCAGTGGTTTTTATCTGAGTCAAGTGCTCCCCGGGGCTTTGTTTTTTTTCCCCTCCTCCTTCCTGTAAATCCATTTTATGCGTTGGAGTCAGAAGATGACATCTTGTTACATCATGTTAGACAGCACCATAATTTTTTCCAGCAGACCATTTCCAATCTGGTGAAGCAGACAGAACTGAACAAAGACAGACAACCCAGCATAAATAAAGGATCAGTTCATGGCCCTGTGGGATGGACCCAGAGGAGCCTTGTCCCCAGATCCCAGGCCGAACTTGCCATTTCAAGTTGTAACTCCTTAGACTGGAACGGACAAATGATTCAGGCTCGCTGCTCTCCCAGTGACACTGTGCAGTCTCCTGCAGGAATGCGGATGCCTGTGGGGGAGCCGCGCTCTCTGTAGGGGGAGGGAGCAAGCGAGGGAGATTGATGCTTTGCCTGAGGTCCTTCCTATACTATGCACAGGTCAGCCCTCTCTTTTGCTTTCCGGCTGCAACTGCTATTTATAGTCCCCTCTCTGTCATTCTGCCTGTGACCTGTGGTCAGCTCAAGGTCTGTATGTAAAATGAGCTGTTCTCTGCTCAAGTTCAAGTCCACCATTGTGGCTTTCCTTTAGCAGTCTGCCATCTGAAACTCATTGAGGAGGGCTCCCCAGGTGCCCTCCCCACCCCTGGTATGTCACGTATCAGACTGGGTGTCTGGGTTCCCTCAACTTGGCCATGCATCAATATCCACAGCTTGTGCTGTGGTCAAAACTAGCTCTGGGTGGGGAACTGTGCTCTCTCAGATCTTAATGGGGGTGATCTGCCAGAATGCTCTCTCTAAGCATCGAATCATTGTCAGCCTTTGGCTAGAAACTACTGACTGGCTCACAACTGTATATCCTGCCCAGGTAACTAAGGCACAAAACCTTAGGATCTATGAAATCAGGAGGTTTTAAGAATGCTGTACTTAGCACAGGATGGTCCAGGTTTGAGTCACAATTCCAAGCTGTGTGACCCTGGGCGAGTGGGTGAAACTCTCTTAGCTTCCCCTGTCTCCATGCAGAGAGAATGTTTGCCTCCTGGGGATACTGTGAGGATTAAAATGTGATCGTGCATGTGAAGGTAGTCGGGAAATTTGCCTCCTCTCATATTCTATTATTTCAACTTCTTACACTTCTCAAAAGAATGTGGCAAGAAATGAAGGTGAAGGAATTGAGACGCTCTGGACATAATAGAGAAAAGGATTTCTAGGTGTCACTCAAATTAGCCAGCAAAGAGAGGTAAAAATGGATTTTTCTTTAAAAAATAAAACAACAAATAGCTCTGGATTGAAACTTAGTATGGTGTTAGTAAATACTGTCAATTTAATGTAAGTCAATAAAGATTAATTGAACATATTCTATATGCCAGTCAATATAGTTGGCACCAGAGTTATGGAGAAAACAAATAATTAAAACAGCAATTTTTATCATCAAATAGGGAAAGTAGATAATACAGAAGAAAAGATAAACCAGCATTCAATCTCACTAGATAAATGTGGTGTGTGATACATAAGAGAGTGAGAGGAGTTCTCTATTAACTACTGTGGGCATCACTGATCATAATTTTGGAAAATGTTTTATTTAGATCAATACTTTATATCACATCATAAAGGAAACTCTGGTTGGGTGAAGAATTATATTTAAATAGAGCATTTACAGGGCAAAACTACACAAAAGAATCAGCATAGAGGCTTTGCCGAATCAATGGAGAAATAGCTTTCTCAATTTTGAAGCAATCAAAGAAATCAAGGCAAGTGTAAATATTTAAAAAGTTTTAAAATAACGAAAAATGGTAACTCTAACATAAAACACCATGAGGAGGCTGGAGAAATATTTTCAGCAATCCTGGCAAAGAGTGTATACTTTATAAGCACGTGATACTTTATACGTAACTCATTAAAAATTTAAAACAAAACATTAAGATTTCAACAGGCGAAGGAGAAAACAAGATGAACAATGACTTAACGAAAGAGAAACTATAGATTGCCTATAAACTGAAGGAAAAGAAGTTTATCTTTATACTAAAATAAATGTAGATTAAGGCAACATTGGATCACTAATTCACATTGTTAAATCAGGAGAAGTTAAGATAAAATGTGGTGTCCACAGCCGATCAAGCTGTGAGCTATGCTGGTGCTGGCGATGTCCACATTCCCGGAGGCAGTGTGAACTGTTACAACCCATTCGGAAAGTGATTTGATAACGCATATCAAAACCTATAAAGATATTCATACCCTTGAAGCTAGATATTGCTCTTCTGGAAGTTTATCCTAAAGAAATCAATGGCAAAAAAGCTACACGATTGATGTTTCAGTGTTGTGTAACAACCAAAATTGATAACAAATTAAATGCTCAAGTAAAAAGGCACAGAAAAGAACAATATGATGATCCTAAAACCTTAAGGACACTACGCAGGTGTTAAAATAATGATAATAAGAGATTGATGTACAGAGATGTTTGTGATAAAATGACAAAAATGAGAATATGACATTTAATATTTTATCAAGATAATGATTTAATTCATACAGAATAAATTATGTTTTAGCAAAAGAGGAAGAAAATATGCAGACGCTTGAAAATATTTGTTTCAAGGGATTCAGATTGCGACTGTTTTTTATTAATTTGAAAAGTGTTTTAAGTTTTGGTGTATCAATTTTTGATTTGGAAAAAAATTATGAAAAAGAAGGGAAAAGCCCTCCCCATTTTGATTTGAACTTTGGGTCTATTCCTATCAGAGCTCTGGCTCCTTCTGCTTCAACCTCTTGCTGGCGGGAGTGCGGGGGTCCCCCATGGCCCACCCCCAGCTCTGCTACAGGGCAAACCCCCCCACCACCCACCCCCAGCTCTACTGCATGGCAAACTCCAAATACCTGGCTGCCTATTGGCTTTCTGACGTTGCTTTTGTGGTGGCTTTTTGTGTTACACTTCTCTGGCAGGAAACAAGGAAGGAAATGTTTTCTTTCAATCCCAGGGCTTCAAGGTTCCTGGACTGCCCCCTTCTATTCTAGAGCAGCATCCCTCTCGGCCTGCCCGACAGCATCCGCTGACTCCCATGCATCTGCCCCTTGTAATGTGCTCAGCTGTCTCACTGTACTGAGAGTAAAGCTCAGGCTAGCTGATTAGAAGTACAGGCTTTGCATAGGCAGTTAACTTGGAACAGTTGGCCAACCCCTCAGCCACTATTCTTCTTCTTAGGGCCAACCCCTCAGCCACTATTCTTTTCTGTAGACTGCAGTTCTGTTCACCTGCAATTCAATTTGGCAGTCTTTTGGTGCCATACACTGTTCCCAGCCCGTGGCTTACAAAGATGAGTGAGACACGGCCCCTGGTTTCAAGAAGCTTGCTATCTAGTGTGAAAACACACACTAAATCAAACATTTTCCCTATATTGATGTGTTAAGTCCCAATTCTGACATCTGGCAGCACATGCTAGGAAACACAAAGAGGGTGCTAGGCTGATCTAGAAATTCAGAGATGGCACCGGTGGGTTAGGTAGACAAGGAAAGATGAGGTGGGATCCAGTAGGGGGTGGTGGGATGAGGTACAGGATGTTTGAGACAGAGGAAGGAGCATTAGCCAAGACTAGCTTGAACAACAGCGAGCACCGCAGGCTGAAGAACTACCTTTCAGCTTCCTGGTGTTTTTTAAAAAGCAAACTATTCCAGTGTCCAGCACCTGCTTCTTTTAATAATCAAGATGCCAGAGAAGCCATTCTTTCAAACATCACACTTGGGAACCACTCAGTTCTTGGTCCACTTTTTCACTCCTGTTTCCTTCTCACGACTCTCGTCATTGCTCCCCTCTCTTCTCCCAAGGGGTGCTTGCCTTTGCTTCAGCTTCATCTCTAACCCCACATTACCATGTCCCACGGCCACCCCACCAGTCATGTGCTCTCTGCCTATCCCTGGATTGAGGCATGAGACGTACCTTCTAACTATCTTTGGTTTATACTACCATCTAAGGGCCCACGTGATTTCCACTTGTGAAACTATGCAACCTTGGATGTTATTAACTTTTCCTGGAATGGATTCTGAGTTGTGTAGGGGGAAATCAGGTTGATGCAATTGCTATATTTAAAAAGAAATCTTGACATTTATCAAGTGTTTCACATCCTAGGAATGAACCAATGACCTCATTTCAAGTGATGATTTCAAGAAAGTAACAGTATAAAACATGAATGAGAAATTGATTCCAACAAGAGTGTAAAAACCACTCAACCGGGAAAGAATAGCCTTTTCAACAAATGGTGCTAGGACTAGATACCCACATGAGACAGAATAAATTTGGGTCTGTACCTTACACCATACACAAAAATAAAATAAAGAATAAATCAAAGACCTAAATATAAGGGCTAAAATTATAAAACTCTTAGAAGGAAGTATAGGTACAAACTTTAGGACCTTGGATTAAGCAATGGTTCCTTAGATATGGTGACAAAAGAAAAAATAGATAAATTGGACTTTATCAAAATTAAAAACTTTGAATCAAAGGCTACCATCAAGAAGGTGCAAAGAAAACCCACAGAATAAGAGAAAACACTTGTAAGACATATACCTAATAAGAATCTAACGTCCAGAGTATATAAAGAACACTTACAATTAAATAACCAAAAAATAGGGGCACCTGGGTGGCTCAGTCGGTTTAGCGTCTGACTCTTGGTTTTGGCTTAGGTCATGATCTCACGGTTCATAAGTTTGAGCCCTGCATCAGGCTCTGTGCTGACAACGCAGAGCCTGCTTGGTGTTCTCTCTCTCTCCTCTCTCTGCTCCTTCTCTGCTTGCGCTCACGTGCTCTCTCTCAAAATAAATAAATAAACTTAAAAGAAAAATAACAAAAAGACAAATAGCCCAATTTAAAGATGAGCACAGGACTTGAATAGACATTTTGCCAAGGAAGATCTACGAATGACCAATAAGCACATGAAAAGATGCTCAACATCGTTAGGTAGTAGAGAAAACGCAATTCAAAATCAACCTGAGTTAGTTACTACTTCATACTCACGAGGATGGCTATAATAAAAACAAAACAAAACAACAAACGAAAATAGCAAGTATTGGCAAGGATGTGAAGAAATCGGGGCCCTCATGGATTGCCAGTGAAAATGCAAAATGATGCAGTTTCCTTGGAAAAGCTTGGCATTGCCCCAAGATGTAAAATACAGGGTTGGCATGTGACCTACCGATTCTGCTCGTAAATGTATATACCCCAGAGAACTAAAAATATATGTCCACACAAAAACATGTAAACAAATATCCATGGCAGCATTATTCAGAATAGCCAAAAACAACCCAAATGTCCCTCAGCTGACGAATGGATCAACTAATTGTGGTGGATCCATATGATGAAATAGTACTAACACTCGCCACAATGCGGATGAACCTTGAAAACATTATGTTACAAAAGAAGCCGGGTACAAAAGGCCACATATTATATGATCCCACTTATATGAAATGTCCACACTAGGCAGATCCCTAGTAGATTAGTGGTTCTCTAGGGCCCTGGGAAGGGACAATGGGGAATGACTTTTTAGTGAGTATGGGGTTTCTTCTTGGAGTGATAAAGTGTTTGCCATTAGTGGTGATGGTCACATGACAGTGTGAATGCACTAAAAACCATTGACCTCAAGACTTTTAGATGATTCAACTGATGAATTTTATCTCAAAAAAAAAAAGAGTGAAAAGAATGAGGAGGGTCCCTTACACATCACCGTCCTGGATTTAAGCTAGCCTTGGGGACTCCACTGTGACTAACAATGATATGATTTGATTTGACAAGCACTTCTTATGCTAGGTGCTAGGAATAGGTGGGAACAGATATGAATGATGCATGGCTCTGTCCTCAAGGTGCTCACCTTCTGTTAGAGGATACAGACACGTACCTCGCTACCTGGAACACAAGCCAGGAGGTAATACGCAGCACCATACGGCGAGATGGTTCTGCTGGAGTAGAAGGGGAAGCGGTGGTTTATTCTGACTGAAAGGACACTGGAAAGCTTTACAAAAGAGGAAACATTTGGACAGGATTTTAAAGGATGAGTAGGAGTTTGACAAGTGGAGGAGGTGGTGCATTCTAGGCAGAGGACCAGCTTGAGCAAAGGTCTGCAATTGTATACAGCATTCGCAGATATGCCAGATGGTATCATTCGAGCTATGGTTTCTCCTTGTAGGCTTCTGCCACCGCTTTATTTGTTTTATTTTTTAATTAAACATTACAACCATTTCCTCTGTGATCCTTGGTTCTTGCCTCACAGAATATGAGCCCTCAATTTAAGAGCAGAGAAACAGAAGCATGGATCTTGAGCCGGCAGGTAGGGTTTACTAGGATCCCCAAGTTCCCCTGCTCTGCCTGCATCCTACCTCTGGCTGTCTGGGTGCCTGGAATGTATTTGGCATATGGTTCTGGTCCCGCCCTCTGTTTCTCCAATCTGGGGACCCCTTTTTTGCTGCAACAACAAGCTCCATCCATCTGCCAGGTGGACGGGCCCTCATTCTCTTTTCTAAAGCTTCTTGCTTAATGGTGGTGTCTTCACCCCAGCCCTGCCCTCCCTCCCGCACATCTGGAAGAGGAAACCAGGGAGGAGGAAACGAGAGGCCCACCACATTCCCCTGGGAAGTGCCATCCTGTCTGGCTCCTTTGGCAGCTGGCGTTGCTTGGCTTCTATTTGGGTGTGGACCCACTGCCTAGACAGGAGGTGGCAAAAACCAGTGCTCAAAACAAGCACCCCTCTAGGAGGAGTTTGGTGCCTAATGAATTATTTGGTGAGGAGCGCGAGCACAAAGCATTCTGGAAGAAAAGGTGTTTTCTCTCTGAAGCCCTGAGACTCCCAGTGCCTCCCAGATGAAAAGCTCACAGAGCAGTCCTCTCAAGTGTGTTTGACTGATATTTGCTCCCCGATGCACTAAGCATAAGCCTGGTTTATTATGTTTACACTTTTATATCTTCAGAGCATAACTGATTCATTGCGAATATGAGTGCGCTGGACAGTGGAGGCATCGCTGAACAGGCTTTTCCCTAAAGCCAGGAATAATCGCCTGCACAAGAGATCCAGTTTGATGAACTATTTAGTGTTCCCAAACCTCTGTGCTTGGGGGAGATCAGGACAGGGTGACACCTGGTCTTTTTAAGGCAGCTCTGCTCAGGATAGAACATTGTCCTCCCCAGGAGTGGATCGTGTTAGCACATGAGGCCAGTGTGGCTGCCTGAGACTGGCCTTCCTGCCCTGTGACCCCCCCCCCCCCTCCCCAGTTATGGAGCTGAGGACCAGACAGCATTGTAAATATGCTCCCTAAAAATCCAAATAAAAAGAAACATGGATTTAACACTGACTTCTCCTTGAACAAGTTGCTATTTTTTTTTTTTTTAACCAACTTGTATTCCATTGTCTCTCGTTCTCCGAGGCAGGACAGTACAGACAAGTACCAGCTGTGCGGTGGGAGGCTCAGCCTGCGCTGTTGGGGTGAGGAGAGAGGAGGGAAGCAGGCCTGAATGTCCTTACTTGGAGGGGTCAGGGGGTCAGCGACAGTGGCAAGGAACAGATTTTTCCAGCCGCTTTCAGGCTGAGATTTGCACTGCATAATCTGAATGCTTTTATCTGTTTCTGAAAATAGACAGGAATTTTTTCCACAGGCTGCTCCAATCTGGCCGTGGAGACGTGAGGGAGGATCATAGGGAGACAGTTGTACGTAGTCCAGTAAGTACGTTTGTGACCCTTGCCCCCCTAGCTAGCCCTTCTCCATATTGGCCCTGTTGAGCCACATTATTTCAACGTCCCTTGAAGTAGGGAGTCAAAAAAGCTGGAAATACTTTCCATTCTGAATTTTGTGTAGCTTTTGATATACTGAACTGTCATTTCTTACTTTTCCTCAAATGCACGTGACCAAAGACCCCCATGGTTAATATAAAAGGCCTCTGTGAGTCATGAGTACTTGTACAGAGGGAATGGTTAATTGAGTCTATACAGGATGACATACATGGGAGCGGTGAACAGGACAGAAGGAAGAAAATGGTTTGATCAGATATTACAGTGTATAGTTGTTACCAATTCCACAAATCACATTCTCCACCTTTGTCCTGGATTTAGACTACAAAGAACCACCACAAATTATCTACAAAGAGCTTCTGGAAGGTTAACTCTGGATTAAGTCAGACTCTATCTCTCAGCAGCTGGTCCCTCTCATCTCAGATCAAAAGGATCTTGAACCTTCTAAGTGAACTGCTTTCAAGCAAACAGCAGGGGAATCTCTAATGGTATTTACATAACATTTTCTCTTTTCCAATTATGTATTGGTTTCTTCTTGGTACGAGCCTATCTCATAAATATGGAAGCCATGACACAGAAAAAGAGAACAGTGTTTAGTTTAGGGTCACGGAAAGAGCCAGAGGTGGAACTGGGAAGAAGACGAGAGCCTTTTAACTTCCAATCAGTGTATCTAGATACCACCTCTCCTTATTTCAACAATCCTTTCACCCACCTACCAGGAACAAAGAGTTATTTGTGTTGAGCATGCGGTAAAGCATGCCGATTTCACTGGTTTTTCAACTCGGAGAGTTTCTTGGGGCCAGAGGTAGCTGGTACGTCTTTGAGGGTGGTGAGTTTGGGGAGTTTATTTGTAAGGTTCTTCTAAAGGAAACCTTGTTATGAATGGAAGCCAGAGAAGAGTGCCAGTTTATTCTGGAATGGTGCCAATGTCTTGTGTCTCCGGGACTCCTTTGTTTTCCTCACCACCAAAGAACCCCACGGTTAACTCCGGTCATTGGTGAGGAGGAAAGAGAAAGAACAGAAATGTGAACTCCCATTGTCACCTAATGCAGGCTGAGGTCTCCTCTTGGACGCCTCTCCTGCTGACGGCTGTGCCTGGGAACTGCAGTGGGTGAGTCCATTTCTTAATGAAGCAGTTCTTCATTGAGTGTAAAGCGGAACATTTCCTTTGTCGGCCCCCAGGAACCTCACACTTGGTACTGCAGCATCACGGAGACTGCCGCAGTCGTGGGAAGGCGATTGCTGTGTGTACAGCCCTGTGTGTCTCCCCAGTGGTTAGCTCCTGGTCATCAAGGAGAACAAAGAATGGGAAGAAGAAGGAGGAGAAGGTCAAAGAGATGTGGGAGAGTGATTGGAAAACAGAAAGGCCGAGAAGAACATAATGGGGAGGCAGGTAATAGACTCTGAAAGTAACAGGGCACGCCAAAGAGAAAAGGAGAAAAGGTGTGTCAGCAGAGAGAATGCACATGCCTACTGCACCACGGAGCTCGTGATCGACCTGGACAAGCAGCCTAACTCTCTCAAGGACTTTCAAGCACCACCACACATAGGGCTTCACAAGAAAGAAAAGCAGGAAGTTGGTTAGTTTCAAGTCCTTGGAAAAGAGGTGGGCTGGCGGCTGACTCATCCTGCTGTGCTCCAGGCACCCAGCATACACGGAAGCCGTCCGATGTGGCCACTGGACTACCGGTTGTAAAACAGTCTGACGGCATACAGGGCCTGGTGCTTTATCAACATGGTTCTTAACTTGCCCCAGCACAGCTCAAGGTAGGCAGCACGGCTGTTCTTTCATAGTAATTTTGTGGAGTACGGTGAAGGAACAGACCTTTAAAAATTTTTTTTTAATGTTTATTTATTTTTGAGACAGAGACAGAGCATGAGCAGGGAAGGGTCAGAGAGGGAGACACAGAATGTGAAGCAGGCTCCAGGCTCTGAGCTGTCAGCACAGAGCCCGACGCGGGGCTCGAACTCACGGACTGTGAGATCATGACCTGAGCCGAAGTCGGATGCTTAACCGACTGAGCCACCCAGGAGCCCCAGGAACAGACCTTTTAAAAAAAGATGCTCACAATGGAAAAAGGAACAAAGGAACAGGAATTATTCTCCTGCACGGTGTGACAAAGCACACGGGGCTTTGGCATTAGAAGGATGTAGGCTTGAGTCCTGCCTTTTCCAGTCTGTGACCTTGAGAGATCGGTTTCACATTTTTGATCTTCAGTTTTATCATCTACACACTGAGAGAAATAACACCTATCCTGCAGGATTCTTGTCAGGTTTGGTGGTAAGATGTGCACAGTGCCTGGAGTTTGGCAGATCGATAAGTGTTAGCTATTGCTGTCTGCTAGCTTCCACCAACAGAGTGAGGACTGACTTCTCCAAGGAGCATTTTCCTAGAAGCCCCGCCTCCCCAGTTATATATATATATTTTTTTGTGTGGGCACTTTGGGAAGGAACTACGATCATTTGGTGCAAGCCATTCCTTTCTTTGTCCAGAGAGGTGAATGGTTGATTCGGGGTCACAATGGATGTAAGCTGGTGGCAGAGCTGGGACTTGGGCACCTGGCTTCCCAGGCCGTACTGCTCCTCATCTGCCTGCCATGATCCCGGTAGTCCTTGAACACAGCCAAGTGCATTTTTTTTCCTGCTAAGTTACTGACTGGACAGTACTTCTTTATGATAACTTTATAATAGTAAGTACTTCTTCAGAGAAGAAGAGGACACAAGTGAAAATAAATGAACCTGTCCCCTCTTCCCACCCTGCCCAATTCTCCCCCCATCCTCTTACCACCCAGGCCATGGTGCAAAGCAGATAAAGTCTCCTGCATCTCTTGGGTGCTATCGTCGGGCAGGAAGGGAGACTCCTGCTTACAATGTGCTGGCAGCTCCCTCAAGACTTCACAGGAGCTGTCCTTGCTCTCCTGGGATAAGTAGCAGTAGGGACTTAGCCCAGTGGGATGCCTTGTCTGGTAGCGTTGGCTTGTGGAAAGCCATCCAATGGCTGTGCAGGAAGTCCTCTAAATCCTCTCTGCCAGGAAGAAGGTTCAAAACTGGCCAGAACCTCAGCGACAGCTGAGGTATCAATGGAAAGTGAATCAACCCTGAGGCCCACGTAGTATACACCGCATTTCTGTAGACCTTGCAACACAGCTAGAGAGCTTAGAGGAAAGAAGGAAGGGAGGGGGCCTCATCCCAGGCTGTTGATGTTAGTTCTCACCACGATGGGTAGTTCGTGCATCGTTTTCGGGGCTGAGAGACCCGCAGAGTTGGAGTTGGGAGAGCAGGGTAGTTGAGATAGATGGAGAGAGGACTTGGGGCTGAGGAGGACCGCCTGGAGCTGTACCCCGGACCAATCTTGCCTCGGGGCTGAATTCAAGGCAGCCCTCCCTTTCCCTTCGGTAGGAGGAAGACAGCCAGAGATGGGTGAAAATGAAGGGAAATCTCTTCTCTGTCCCCTGCAAAAGGGGCGCGCCCGCGCGCACGGGATTAGGTGGGTGTATAGCCAGGTAAGATTTCATCCTTTAGGGAAACTGTTGCTTAGGTGCTGGCTGGTGCAGACTCTGTCTCGCACACGCCAGCGCAGTATCCAGACGCCCTGTCCTCTTCACCTGGGCTTGGAGGCCTTCCTGTGGCCAGATGTTCCCAAGGCTGTGACAGCAAAGCCAAGGCACCCGCGTCGCGCCAACATCCCACAGAGTCCAGGACACGGGCGGCGTTGCCCTCAGCCTGGGAGACGTTCCCGTGTGTCCGTGAAGGGGCAGGTCAGGCCACCAAGGGGATGGGAGCGGTGCTGGGTGAGTCAAGGCCCCACCCGAGTCTCAGGCCCTTCCATCTCCCTCACCCATCCCCCCACGACTGCCTCCACTCGGCTCCCTTCTGCACACACAGGCCGCCCAGCTCAGGGCCTGCGGCTCAGCCCCCTCCTCTGGCCCTCACAGGCCTACACACGCCACGCCTACGCAGCCACGTACAACACTCACGCCCCCCCCCCCCCCCCCCATAACATGCACGTGCACACCATGCACGCCCACGAATACACCACCATGCACACGCCACGCACGCCACGCACACCACGCGCTGGCACGCCCGACCTCAGTTGTTTCCACTGCCGGGCCCTCGGAGCCGGGCGCCGAGCTGCCGTGCGCTCTAAAAATAGCTGTGTCCGAAGTGATGAATGGAGAGGCATTTGCTCTCCTTTTCCTGCCTCAGCTTCGGGGCCTGAATCATGTTGGGAAATGACATTCTGTTAACACAAGCACTTTTGTTTCCTCCCTTGCTCTCTCATCATCCGGTGGGGCCCTGGCCAGGCCCGGTTTTCAATGTTTAAATCCTCTCCGGGGGTCCATCAACACCCCCCCACACTGACATCAGAGAAAGCCTTCCGTAGGTACAAACGGAGGGGAGCCTCCTGGGCCAGGGGAAGGAGGGGCTGAGGCACATCTGTCCCCACCCTAACTCCGCCCAGGGGCCCTGAGCACCAGACACACCGGCCTGCAAGGCCTCCGACGACGTCGAGGTCGGGAGCAGCCTGCGCTTGCCACCTGGCTCAGGTGACCGCTCGGTGGCCGCAGAGACCGCAGTGGAAGGGGACCCCGACAGATGTCTTGGCAGCTACCTGCCTCCATCAGAGAATGGCTCCGTGTCCTCTGCAGCCAGACTTGTTGGGGAGCGGACTTCTCAGCAATGCGGGGGGGGGGGGGGGGGGGGGGAAGAATTTTGGGAAACTTTTGAAAACTTCCCAAATTAAAGACTGTTCGAGTTTCCTTGATCCTAAGTTCTAAGTTCTGTGCGGACACGGCTCCTGCTCAGCTTAGAACTCCAAGCAGGGTGTCTGGCTCAGAACAGGTGTTCGATAAGTTCTTTTTGGTTCGAAAGAAACAAATAGCCCCTGGAAGGCCTTCGTGGGAGAACTACGGTCATATACCTTTAAACAATAAAAAGTGGGGCCTCTAATATCTGAAGACGCTGGCAAAGCCCACACACCAGGACTCGAGAAAAATAATTTCCTACAGCCTATCCTGCAACCTCGTTTCCGTCCCAGCTCAGGGCTCCTCTGGAGCAGGTGATTCTCCAGAGCAAAGCCTCTGACAGCTCTTCCCCCTCAGACAGAAACCAGCTCCTCCTGCGGAGTCTCTCTTCTGGTCCCTACATCTCATTTCTACTTTTCTGCTTGGATGTATACAGGGTCTCGGTCTAATGGAACCTGTCTTAGAGGACTTTTTTCGGACGCATCCTCTTAACCTTTGACCAGTTCTCAAGCAAAATGACAGAAGCTTTGGGCTTAAACAGTAAACCTATAATCAGAAGTCTAGGATATCCACCTTTCTCAGTGCTAAGAGTTTCATTGTTCACTGTTGGACCTGGGCAGAATGTAGTCAGCATTCAGACATGTTACTGCCAGGCCCCTTTGTGATCATCTCTCCCATCTGTATTTGGAAATATGCAGGGACACTGGGCACAGGTTTCAGTGGACACGCTTCCCTGCTCCTTGTGCTTCTACACACCATCCCCACCTCCGAATTACACACATACTTGTCCTGAATGGAGATGAGAAACTTGTGGACCCAAAGCCAAGGCCAGGAGAGGCTCCAGGGCCGGCAGTTAAAAACAGCCACAGGCTGGCCCACAATGACGAACAGAGGCTTGTTGCACCCTTGTGAACTCAGGGGACACAGATTTGCTATGTATGGCACGAGGTTCATGTGAACAAGAGGGCCGAGATGGGAAGATCTCTAGAACATTCTAGAGAGACAGGCAGATACTTTGAGAGACTCTCAGGTTCTGAAAATGGTGTCGCAGAGATGCACACTCTGTGGGTGCCAGAGATTGATGGAAGAGTGGAGGTTGATTTGGGCCTGGGAAGGAGGGGCTCCAGGCAGGGCTCTACCGCCAGCTCTCGGGGTGACCTGGGGCATCTTTATTGGTAAAACGAGGCAGGATTTATCTCTAGTTCTGTGATGCTGACACACTCTTGTATTCACAGATGTGGGAGGAATCCATCAACAGAAGGAAGACAACAGCCCCTGTGGCTCACCAGGTTGGTGGTAGGATGTTCCAGGGGGTTCCTAAATAGAAGGCTTCCCTTTGCCTTTTCAGTTTCTTAACTCTTTCTCCATAACCCTTTGCAATAGGTCAAATGTGCTGTCTCCTAGGGGGCCTGACCACCATTTTGGTGGTTAGAGCCTCATTCAGTTCCACCCAACACCTCCTTCTCAGGTCCCCCTCATTCCTTCCCCTTCTTTCTCAGCTGCCCTTAGATTGGCTTTTTCCTCTGACTTCCCTGGCTGCTGAGAAAATGGGGAGCCTTTTCTCCTGGTTCTCTGGGCCTTCAGTAGAGGTCAGGTTGGACCTTGTACCCTGACGCCTGAACTGTGTTCTACCCTCATCTCCCACTCAATGGCATTTCTTCAGAAGCGTGTTCCTAGTTTGGTGCATTCCTCCCCAACTCAGCTTTCTCTGGGGGCCTCTGTGTTCTTGCTTGCTCGCCAAACTGCTTGAAACCTTTCTTGGAGCAACTCATTGTCACACTGTCCTCTGTGTTTCTTGTTTGGACACATAACTCTTCACATCTCTTTTTGATCTTGGGCCTTTCCCAAGACTTTCATTTTCTGTACTTCACTCTAGCTCTTATGCTAATCACCAGAGATCATGTAAAAGGCATCACCAAGAGGAAAGAGACCACACAGACCTGAGTCCACCTCTCCCCCAGTTGTCTCTATTGAGAAAGGATTACTGTGCAATCTCCAAGAGTCTGAGAAACTTTACTTCTTGCAGGTTAACATGGTTAATTGTTCCCAGGGATGTTTCCATAGTGGAGCCAAAGCTCACCTTCAGGATATTTACAGAGGTGATCAGAAATCTCCAGCACTGAAGAATGCAATGCATTTCCACATAGCGCATGTTCACTTTTGCTAAGTCGTCTCTATTTGTAAGTGTCATTCCCTTGCTGAGGGTTAACTGCTCAGGAGGCTTTTGATCTGTATGTGAAAAAGCAACCAGAGTCGATCCAGCAGGCAGGCCAGTCTGCCAGCTCTCTCCTTCTTTTCTGTTTGTAGATGACATCCAAATAGCCCTGTTCTGGCAGGTGCCAGAGAAGTCACTATTCTAAAATTAAAAGGGAAGGAAGTCTTTTTTAAAAAAAAATTTTTTTTAAAGTTAGGCCCTGTAACTTAACCTTCCCCTCAGTGAGGCAGTCTTCTAGGATAGCTGGTTTCATGCTGTAAAGATAAATGAAAGGCCAAGTGGGTATGAGAGCCCCTCCTGGGGCTATGGCTGGTGACTGGACAAGTCATTTATTCCAGGGCACAGCCTGGCTTCTTTCCAGGCCCTCCAGTGTATGCCGAGCCAAGGAGAAACCTGAGTGGGGTGGATGACCCCCTGTGTGGGTCCCCTGCTTCCCAGCTAGGGCCTTCCAGCATCTGGTGGATATGCACAATTAGTAATGCTTTTGAGGATAATGATTTGGTCTCATGGAAAAAGGAGAATTGGTCCAAGATAATGTCTGGTAAACTTTGACACTCCACCCTGAAGTGATCTTGCTCTCATGTAGAATCACTAACCAGCTGTGCGATCGTATTCCAGAATCTTCCTCAAGGGCCAACTTGCCGTTGACTCCATCCCCAAATTCCAGATTTTCTCAAACAAAGGGAGCCCTGATGTGGAAGGAGCTGCAATCAGCCAGATGGAGGAGAGATGCAGATTGCCAAGATTGGAAGCACCCTTTGAGATGTTTTGACCCGGCCCCCCTCATTTTGTACATGAAAAAACTGAGATTCAAAGAAGAGAAGAGAATTTTTTAAGGTCACCCAGTGGAAGAAGTGGGACAAGAGAATAGATGTTCGAACCACAGAACCCCCAGGCCAAGGTACCCACTCACCTCTTAAAGTTGCACACCCCTCCTTGACTCCTTTGCCTAAATTATGTCTGAGGGTGAGGGAGAGGATCCCAAGCAGGCCCTGTCCACACTGTCAGCACAGAGCCCAATGCAGGGCTCAAATTCTCGGAACCACAAATTCATGACCTGAGCCGAAATCAAGAGTCAGACGTTTAACTGACTGAGCCACCCAGGCGCCCCAACATGAAGTTGTATTTATAGAGTTTGCCAAAAGGAGAAATCTTGCTATTCTCTAGAGGCAAGGAGAAGGTGGTGATAGCACAGTCCCGTTTTTATTAAGCCATAAGTGCAAAGTTAAACAAGATGAAGCAAGTTGTCTAGGTCTGTGATCCCCCTAAGAACCCGCATCGGTGAGGTCTTTTCAGAGGATCAAACAGAAAAGAGCCTGTAATATTTGTTATTCAATGGCAAGTCTTACGCACCTACTTTGTATAGAACGTTGTGCTAGGTGCTATGAGGGATAAGGAGGATAAAATGTGGCAGAGAGTTGCAGTGTTAACAGCCAGGGGGGTGCCTGTCAATGACAGTATTTTTACAGGTACACATAAACACATATACGCACGTGTGCATGTACACATGTTGAGGAATGGTATTTCATAATATTCAGTTTATTCTCTTTATTCTGAGATCATGTCCTCTTTCGCGGCGGGGGGGCTGTTGTAGTTTAACTTTCTCAATTTTTAATTATATCCTCTCAGCAAAATGTTGGCAACCCAATCAGGGTTCTCTTGAGTATTTTTGGAACATACTGGTTGATGAAATCCCAAAGTTTTGACAAATGCAGATGTGGTTGAAAGGACATGGGCTCTAGGGGCAGACAGACACAGGTTCAAATCAGGGTTCAACTATTTATTAACTATGTGACCTTGGTAAAGTTTCTTAACACTCAGAATTTATCTTTCTGCCTGCAATACAGAAAGTCCCCAGAACAGTGGGGGGAGTACACACCCATGGAAGGACTCACAAACGTTATTGCCCATCTCAGAAATATTTCGTGTGCATGCATACATATTCACCTACATTGTACCAGGTGCTGTATGGGTAACGAGACCTTTCATTGTCTTGGCTGTCAAGGAGTTAAAAATGTTGCTGGTAGGACAGTCTACCTCACCAGAAATCATTGGAGAGATGTAAAGTCCAGCATATCTTTCTCCTTTCCCTGAATAGTTTCTTTGGTTTGGTAACAGTGACAGAATTTTTAGCTATTGCTTTCCACAGTTCACATTATATTGTTTTTCCATGGCTGGTTTCAGTTTATACTAAGGCTCCCTCAAAACTCATAAAGTTCCCTTTAAAACCTTATAAAATTTCACCTGTGGATGTTTATTGCCCACAGGATGTGAGCTATGTCCGTTTGGTTTTGATAGATTTACCATTATTAAACTTGGGCCCCCATTTTCCACCAGTCTTAGGAAGATGGCTGCCTCCTGATTTAGCACAAAGGACTCTTCCCTTTGTCCTCCAGTGAGTAAATATTTCAGCTTCCTGGGATTGAGCTCAGCTCATGTGCGATGATTCGTACTCCTAGACTCCTGAGGTCCAGGAGTTTGCTCCGGCTCTGGGAAGTGGGTATTCTTCATGAAGGTGCCCTCCAAGTTCGCACCAGCCTCCCCAGGCTCCCCCCAGATGTCATTGCTAGAAATCCATCCACAAGCGTTTGCTGACCTGCATGGGGATTGGCATTTCAGGGATGACAAGGATGTTAAAAAATGTTCTTGCTAAAGTCAGGGGCAATTCTCAAGTGTATAAAAACAATCCAAAATAATTTCTTCTATTTACTCTATATTTATGTCCTTGGGACATTCACCCATTTGCTATAGTCCTATATGATAGTCCTATGAATATTTGCAGAAAACATCATGTCTCTCCTTTAACCTTCTTTTTTTCCAGGCCAAATGTGACCACTTGATTGCATCTGACTTTAAGGACCTGGTTTCCAGACTCTTTGCTATCCTGGTTGGTCCCTTTTGGGCTTCCCATTTGGGTGTGTGTCAGAATCATGCTTGAGTCAAGAGGTGTCTTTAGGGGTAGATCAAGACCCTTCTTCCTAGGATGAAGAATAGACCTGAATGTCAGGAAGTGCTTTGGGAGTAGTCAGAGAGCGCTCAAAGTTCACGGTAGGTTCAGACCCTGGTCAGGTAAAGGCCAATTCTGGGAGTTCCAAATAGGCAGGCAGAGTCCCAGACTGAGAATCCAGAGCCCTCTGGGGGTCTAGGTTGTAGAGTCAAAATTAAGGAAGAAGTACAGAGATACCAACTGGGATAATATGAAGGGAAGAAGGGACATCTACAATGGAAGTAACTCAAGTTCTTAAGCCTCATGCCTATGGAATTCTGGATCCTGGGTATGATTACCATGTGAAAAGATCAGAGAAGAAGGTGTAGGAACAGTCCGAATTAAGAATTGTTATTTAAATCTAAGCTTTAGCAGAAGGTTGGATGAAAGCTACCAACCTCTCTTGTATTATCAGGAGTCCTTTGCTTGGAAGGGCAGATACCGCACTCATCCTGTTTTAAGCACAAAGGAAACTTACTGGTTCATATAACTCCAAGGTATTGGTCTGAGGGTGATTCCTGGTTCAGGAACTATTGGACCCAGGTGACTATCTCTCAGCTCTAAGTTGATATTCCTCTTAGGCAGATGTTTCCAAGTTGTAGCTTCTAGCAGTTCTCATTCATTTCCTCCTAGTTTCACATTCAGCTAAAAATGAACTTATGTTTCCTAAGAATTCTAATAACAAGTCCCAGAATTGTGTCATATGCATATTTCTGGAGGTCAGAGGTGGGCAGCTGACCATGTGAGGCAGAGAATGACAGAGGGGTGGTTTCCCAGAGGAAATGTGGGTGGATCTGGGGAAGCACAGATGTTCAACACTCTGCCCCACTCCAGATTTGCTCTGGGGATCTGGGGACACCAGGTTTGAGGTAGGGCAGTGATAAGAGCTGGCAGTGGTAGTGAGTTGACAGTGTCTGTCATTTGGAAGACCTCTTCTTTGTTAAAACTCAGCCCAGCACTTCAGATATAGTCCAACCAGTGAGAAGTACAAAGGGGCCATCTCCATATTCCAGGCCCTGTTCTTTAACAAAGCCCAGGCCCAGATTGCACTGAAGCCTCAACACTCCTACTGGATTCTCTGCACGTGAATTGTCATTAAGGCACTCCATGCCCATCCTTTCTCAGCTATGGTGGTGTATATTCAAGATTTTGCCTTTAGCGTTGTCCCTTTCCAATCAGGGGACATTTTCCAGGGTGAAGAAAGAACATTTTAAGCAATCTTGCTTCTCTTCATCGTTCTCTTCCTCTGGAAATAATCACAACAAAACCTCATCATAATTTTAAAGTTCAAGGTTTTGCTGGGTTTGGTGAGCCAGGGTCTGACTTGGACATCAATGCCAGCACAAACTCAGCTCATCCTGGATCTCAGCTGAGTTGTTTATCTTTCCCTGACCTTAATCTCAGCACTCTTGAGAAGGCATTTTTGGGAGAGGGGCACTCCTTAGAGGGGGGGCTCCTTGGAGAGGCAGAGTGACTTCATCCCTCACCCCTTCCCTTTGTTCTTTTTTTGGACAACAAGAATCTTGTCCTTTCCTGTCCTCCCTTTCAATCCTTCCACTCTTTGAGCTGGAAACTTTCCTGACAAAGTAATGTTGGAGGTGACAAATCATATATGGGTCACATTCCCCTGTCTGCTCCTCCTCTTGGCTACCTCTAAGCTGGAAAGTCTGGAAAACGTCAAATGATTCAGAAAGTGAGCTGAATGGGTTCTTCATGCTTTTCATTTGGTGCCAGGGAGCAGAGCAGTGGCTGATGCAAGAACTGGACAGAGTAGAAGTTGAGCTTAAAAAATAAAGGATAAAAAGAACCCAATGATAGCTAAGGACTCCCACACAAAGTACTTAGGAAAAGCACTCAGTGGGGGACCATGTAAGGCTGTGGGACTTCTGTTGAGGCTGGAAGACAGGGCTCTCTCTGCCTGCAGGATGTCCTCACTCAGTGCTTACAGAATCTGCACCTGGGGCCACTGAAAAGGAAGTGACGACCTCAGGCAATCAGAGCAATTGCGAAGGGTCTTAGCAAAATCTTAGTGTATGGACGAATGTAACACATATCACATCCACAGGTGGTGAGCAGACAGCAATGGAGAGAAGGCCCTCATGGGATAGTGACTTGTGCCCCTACTGTTCTTCACATTCAACAAGCTGGGCACACCCCACTGGTATGATCTTTAAGAGCAGGTAGCCCCCTGTCAATGGTGAAGACTCAGCCGGTTACTGCTGACTCCACTTTTCTCCATGAATCCCCCACAACCTCCTTGCCACCCTTACCTCATACCACCCCAGTCCACTGGTTTCCAGGATCCTGCTCCATCCTGCTCCCACCGGAGAGACCTTCTCTGGTTTCCTGGGGGGTGGGGCAGGGGCTAAAGTGAAGCAGGTCTTCCTCCATGCTTTAACACTCAATGTTGAGCATAAACTATCTTGTTTCTGTCAGGGCCGCCTGCTTTGACGGCATGAGCTTTTTCTTTCAACAACATCCTCCTTGTATAAATCAAAAATCCCGTTTTCAAAATTTTTAAATTTGGAAGTGAAAAAAAATAAACACTGGCTTTTCCCCCTTTGCACTCCTGCTTGAATAATCCTAATTTTCTCCAAAATGACATAGATGTCTTAAAGAGAATTAAGACTGAGAAAGCATAGAAAAGCACAAAGATTGACATTTCAATATGTAATTACATTTCATTCTCATTGGGTTCTGTGTAGCCACAAAATTAGGTAGCAGAAAACTGACCTCCAGAGATAATCCTTTTTTTTTTCAAATAACAATTGTATTGAGAAGTCTTTCACATACCATACAATTCACTCACTTAAAGCATAGGATTCAGTGCTGCTGTTATTTTTTTTTAATCATCTTCACTGAGTTGTCACAAATAATCTGTCAATAGAAGTAGTGCATTGAGAGAGTAGATACTGGGATGGTGGGTTTTTGTTTTTTTTTTTAATTCTGCAGAAAGTCCAACTCAAGCATACTAATCTGCCTCATGTGCAGTGTGTCTGTGGGCACCAGACCCACACCTGCTCCACACTGGATTAGGGGAAAAGGGAGCTTACATTCGCTAAGGAGCCCAGCCCTTCACATAGATTTTATCATGTAACCTTCACACAAAGATTCTCCCTCTTAGAGAGAATATTATCCCCATTTCTCAGATGAGGTAACTGAGATTCACATCACCACATTAGTGAGTGGCAGAGTTGTAGACTTTAATGAAAGTCTACATGAATCCAAAGCCATTCTCCTGCCTTAGATTGCCACTGAGGGTAAAAGATAGCATAAGAGCTGATCTTGAAAAGTACCTGAGCTTAGATTCTGAACTTCTCTACTGTTCGGGAAACTCTTCATAGAAAGCTATGCCACAGACTGGTGTTCTCAAAATGTGGTTTTGAAATCACTGGTTTGTCTGTGCTAGCCTTAGGTTGAAGCTCAAGAGGTTCGAGGGAGACTTTGCCATGGGCCTCCCTCAAAAGGAATAGATGACATGGCCTAGTGCTGTGGGCTTGCGTCATGAGAGCCTGAGCAATGAATGCTTCCAGAACTATCCTGGTTCTGCTCTTAATCCTGAAGACCAAGTACTCTTAGGGTAGAGACAGGTCTGCCTGCACATGGGACATTAGCCTTCTGCTCTCAACCTCCCCCTCCTTCCTTGGACTTCTGAACCCTTGGGTGTATTTTCTTATGCTTCCTTGCCTCCCTCTTTGGACTTTCTCTTGTTCCCTTCTGTTCTAATAAAGCCTTCATGGGAAAGATCTAAATGGTTGGTAGTGCCTCGTGTTGGTAGGTAGATGGGAAAAGTGTCATTTACCATTGCTGGAAATTTAAAGTGAGGTGCCCCATTTGATGGTGATTGACAGTATATGTGAAACACCCAAATAGGCAAATTCAGTGGCAGCACAGTTCATGAAACAAATGCTACAGAAATATTTGCACAATTGTGCAAAGATACATGTGCAAAGTTATTTGTTACAGTTTTGTTTGTAGTTGAGAATACTTAGAAATAACCCAAACAGGCATTGATAGGGGACCGCTTATGTAAACTGCCATAGCCATGTCAAAATAGTATGCAGCCATGAAAAAGGTAGTGCTCTACATATTTTCATGGAGATATGCAAACTGATGTATATTTAAGTCATGGAGAGCAACATGCATGTTATAATGGTTAATATATATTAGCAACTTACTATGTGTTGGACACCTGTGCCTTCGTTTGTTGACTTATTTAATTCTCCAAACAACCATAAGAATGTTATTGTTTTCCTATTTTCAGATAAGGATTTACAAAAAAAAAACATTTAAATCATCCCCCAATGCCACACAGCTAGTAAGTAGCCAACCAGAGATGGAAACCCAGATTGCTCTGTCTCCTGAGTTTCCCGGTGCAATCACATTTTTGTAGAAAATATGAGGAAAGCCTCATGCATTGATGTTAGCTTGAGTGTTGAGTAGAGAAAAGTTTGCTTGGTGGACTTTATCTTTCTGGACTCCCCACATGTTCTCTCCTTCCATCCCCGACAGAGTTGATTACCCCTTCTGGGGGGTTTCCAGAGCTGCTTATGCATACCTTGAATCTCCTTTGCCAACTTCCACTTTAAACATTGGTTTCTATGTTTGTCATGACTATTATTATGCTCTCTCTTTGGAGGATGAATCTGGCTTATTCATTTTGTTTTGTTTTGTCTTGAGAGAGAGAGAGAGAGAGAGAGAGAGAGAGAGAGAGAACAAATGTGAACAGGGGGTGGAGGGCCAGACAGAATCCTAAGCAGGCTCCACACTTAGCATGGAGCCTGACACGGTGCTTGATCCCATGACTCCAGGATCTGAGCTGAATTCAAGAGTCTGACACTTAATCCACTCAGCCACCCTGGCTCCTCCTAGTTTATTCAGTTCTTTATCCCCAATTCCTGGCATAAAGTAGATAGATGGCCCCAGAACAAAGGTTGAAACCATATAGAGGTTTCATACACACTGAACTAAGGTCAGGGGATCAGGTTTGCGTCAAGGTGTCAAGACAGATGATCACTGCTGCTATTTTGGGAAAAGAGCCTTCTAAGCAGACCAGGAGCTACATCTCAGTTGTGCTAGGGTCACCTGTGCAGAATGATGAGCCCCACAAGAAAGCCTTTCACAGGCCAAGCAGATTTGTTGGGAAGCTAGTGAACCCTAAAGCTGCAGGACTCCTCGAGATCTAATACCTAATTTTGTAATCTTTACCTTAGAGAGGGCCAGCCCTTCAAAGGGTGTAAAGTTCAAACTCCATCAAATCTAGATCCACGTCTTCCAGAATTTCTCCTTCCTTCTTTCTCTCAAGTATACATTTCCCTCCCCTTTTCTTGAGGTGATCCATTCTTTCCTAAGTATACCTTTTAAAGCCAGATTTCTTGGTTCTGAGTGTCCCCCTCATCAGTCACCTTAATTGTCATCTTCTACACCTCAAAGCAATGTTCCCCAGGAAGGCAGATTGTATGTCCTGGGTCTCCAATGGTGTTCAAACATTTTGAGAAGCCCAGGGGAAGAAGCATATTTATCTGTCATCAAAGCTCAAAGGTCAACTGAAATGTCAAATGGCGTTGCACCAAGTTGCAATTGTACTCCCTCATGTGGGGACACCAAGTGCTCATGCTTATTGGAAACTTGACTGGCAAACACATTCATCTATGATTAATTAGAACATGGAGAAACAGTCATCTTAACAGGTCATTTTAAAAAAAGTCATTTAATTGGTTGGAGACCAAATCTTTCCAAAGCAAACGTTTAGGGAGAGGCACTTGGAAGCAAAAATACTGGGAATCACTCCTGTAAACCTTTGTCTCCAGCATGATTAGACTTCTCAAAAACAAAGCAGATCCCAGAGCTGGGAGCAGGCAATGCTGAGTGTACCAGGTTAGAATAAGCAGAAAGCATGTGTCCTCACCATCACAGGTCTGTCACTGCCAGCGTGGGCCTGCCAGAAAGCTCTTTCAGGGGGAGACTTTTTATTTTAAGGAAATGATCATTGAATGATTCCTGCAAAAGTCCCTTCACAGCCCTGGACTCTGTTCACACGGCCTGCCCCTCGGGGTTGGGGGTAGAAGAAGCTGCTTTGCATGGCATCTGGTTTAAGAGTGGTTCATCTTTTGAAAAATCTCCCCTTAGCCCATCTCTGTGCCAGAGAGGTGGCTACCCAAGCAAATCACATATTTTAAAAACTCTCAGGAAAGGAAACAGCTGCCTTCCCTACAAATGGGAGATTCCCCCTCCTCTCGGGTATCTTTGCCCATCCTGCAGCCTCAGTGCAACATTCCCTCATTTCCAGAACCGACTGCTCCAACTTAGGACTGGGACTCCATCTACCCAATTCAGGGGCTCCTATGAGGTGACTCTGCTCTTTCAGGATCCTGATGGGATTTTGCAAACCCCAAGCAACACAAAGTGGGGCCATTGCTCAACGGATTCCTTAAATACCACCACCTGGGGTGTACGTGGCCAGCTGTTCAACAGCTGTACCACTTTGGCACTCAGCTCCAGAGGTATAGTAGAGCTGTAATAAAACAAGATGAAGAGGGAACTCTCGGGTAAGAAACTCATAAGGAGAGCTGCAGCAGAGCCCAGCTGAGTGTCAGCTCAGCCCCTTGGCCTGGCTTCTCCTTGTCTTTCCAGTTTTATTATAAATACACTCATATAAAACTAAGTACCACTCTACTTTTGTACAACACTGTATAAGCATTTCCCATGCATTGTCTCCCTGGATCTCTTAGCACTTAAAACTGCTTAAAAATTAGTTAAATTTTAAATGCATCTATAATTTCCACCACCCAAACCATATATATGTATTTGCAAACATTGTCTCTCACTTTCCAGTGAATGCAGCACGCGCGTGCGCACTCACACACACACACACACACACACACACATCCCTTTCACCTTTTTTCTCTGTCCTTTCTAAAGCAGTCATTCCTCCTCTGGCCAGTTCTCCTGACACCATAATTACAGGTTTTTGCAATTTTGCTTTCCCGTCTAAATCTCTAAGATTGTAATCCTTTGTTCCTTTTTCCTGCTCACCTTCAGAAAAAGGTTCGTTCTTTGTACCTGTGGCTTGCTTCTCTACCTCCAGCTCTCACACTAGCTTAGCCACCTGTCTGCAAATTCTTTCATGACCAGAGGACAATTAGAGGAACAAAGATTGGTGCTGCTGAATCAACTCCTCCCTAAATCACTTTTTGATGGCTGACCTTCTGCCCCTAAATCCTATATTGTCTTGAATCCAGTTCTTTCATGACTAGTCAGGCAAGTTTGGAAAAGTTACTTAGGCTCTCTGAGCCTCAGTTCCCTCAGTGTAAAATCAAGATACTAGTAGAACTGACCTCGTAGGCTTGCAGTTAAGACCTAATGAGCCAACGATGCCTGTATACCACAGAGCCCCATGTCTGGCATGGTGTGGATACCCACACCTTGCCAACTAAGCTCTCCATCTGTTCTATCGTGAACTGGGAGTGCAGTATTGAGAGCAGAACACCTGGCTAGGGAATCACAAGACCTATATTCAGTTCCAGCCTTTGCCTCCTTGGACAGTCATTTTAGTCCCATTTTGCACGTGATAAAATGGGGATAATAACAATCTTCTGGGCTCATCAATCAGCACGTTTGTAAGGATCAAATGGAAGGTGTATAAAAGTGCCTTTAAGCTAAAGGTGACATACCAACACAATTATTAAGAAGACATGCCGAGATCTCCTCCTTCTGGGAATCTTTGCTCCATTAATGGGACCCTGATGATCTCCTATAAGAGGCAATCTTGGCCAGAAAATGTTGGTTCAGACACCTTATTTTCTAAGATCAATTCTAGGTGGTCCTTTCCATTATTTTTAGTTTTTTACTTCTTTTGGCCTTTTCTTCAATGTGAACGCCAAGAATTCTCCCTGGGCCCTTAGAGCAGAACTCCCATTCTGTTAGAGGAAATTTGATGGTAAAGAGCAGGGACTCTGCAGTCTAATGATCTGATTTTGGATCCTAGATCTGTATGACCATGGCCAAAGTTACTTTCTGTGACTCAATTTTTTTAATCTTTATAATGGGTATAATAATACGAGCAGCCATTAGTATGGGAGAGATTTTATCAGGATATAGCAACTGAGAGTAATGGGCAAAGGATTTCCTCCCAGAAAGCAGATCCAGGGTCTGCTAGATGGGTCAACTAGGAATTTACTTTACTGCCAGGGCTAGCAGGATTCGATATAGTCTATGGTCCAATGTGTATTTCCTGCTTTTCCTTTCTTTGAGTTGAGCTGGAGTTTTTGTGTTGTGTTTATTATCCTTTTTCTTTCTTACCTTTCTATAACAGGTGTATTGGGGCAGATAAGCTGTCATTTCAACTTACAGGCTGTGATCATCAAAAGCACACATGGACCTGACAGGGAACTGTGTGCAGTAACCAGAGATCCTGAATTTGAACTTGATGAGACTTTGTGTTTTCATCCTTGGTGATGGGGGCAGGGGTGAGAATATGTAAAGGAATAAGGTGTCCATGGTGCTGAGGAGCCAAAGGAGTAAATGTGGCATTTATCATCCAATAGCTTATCAGTATTCACTAAAAATTTCTCTTGTGCCTTTCCCAGTGTAGCAGTAAAAATACAGTTCTCCATTTCCAAGCTTCCTTGCTGCTAGGCATGACCATGTAATGCAGTCTGGTGAATGAAATGTAGGTAAAAGTCCACTGGGGAGGTCTTAGCTTCTGGAGTAAAAATACAAAGCCTTGTAAGGAGAAAGCCCTTCACCCTTTCTCCATCCTCCTGCTTTGAAATGTGGATGCAAGGCTACAAGGAAAGTAGCTATCTTGCAACTGTAAGGCAACAAGCAAGGAGGTGAAATCCAGGAGGTCAACCACAGAGAAAAAGTCCTCAGTGGAATGACTGAGCAACTGGTCTCCTCAACCTGCCTCTGACCCCATGCTTAAACTGTGACTTTCTTATTTGTTTAAACTACAGTTTCTTTTGCAGTTGATTGTAATCCTAGCTAGTATAAGAGCAGGGATGTTGCAATTAAAAAAAAAAAAAACAAACTATCCCCTGAGAATGGGTCCTGTGAAGCACTAGGAGATATGGGGGCAGTTGGCTGGGTGAGCAGTGAAAAAGCTAGGTGATTCTGGAACGGACACAGTGAACACTGTTCACTCAGGGGCTCTGAGCTGGAGAAGAGGATGAGAAGTCTATTTCTCGTGCAAGAGTTAATTTGAGGATATCATGCTTCTGGGAAGATGCCCAGTGTGACCCTTTGTGAAGCTATGCCCAAGACAAGTGTAGAACAGAAGACCAGCCAGCCCATGCTGGGACTGACCGACTCTTGAACGTACCTGAGAACAACCGGACAAGATGGAGTTGCGTTGAGCTGTGGACTGTTCTAGGATATGGCATGTTCATTAAACTAAGCTTTAGTTATCTATTTTCATAATTACTGAATTTTGAGTATTTGGGGGGAATGGGGTCTGGGTTTATTTTTCTCAAATATTCTTGGTCTTCTGTATAGGTTTCATCTGAAAAGTGTCAATTGTTTCTTTCTGCTCTGAAGATGGGCACAGTGCTGCAAATGACTCTCCCTTGTAAAGACGTAGAGAGAAGCCAGCCAAGCTGGAGCAGAGGTGTGGAAACTCCAAGAATAGGAAGGTTGCAGAGACTCTGTACTGTATCAAGTTTTGACAAGCTTTCTCTCCTTCAACTATCAATTTCCTTCCCAACACCCCTACATTGTTTTAAATTGACACCATTCTGAGGCATTGTTGGTCACTTTACCATTTTCCCCTACTTTGCTAGATTTGTAGGAAATTGTGTGGTCCCTAGCAATGAAGTTATTAGCCTCAGGAGCAGGCCCCTGTCATCAGCCTGATGGGTGCTGCTTTTTTGATCTGTTGTGATCATTTGCAAGGCTGTCCTGTGAATGGCTCTCAGGAGGTAAACCTCATTCTGGCCCTCTCCCCACCATGTGCCAATTCATCTATCTTTTTTCTGAGATATCTATAGATCCTTCCTTTTTCTTCATTAATCTTCTCTATCTTCACTCATCTCCATGACCCTGCCGATGGAGACTTCCCTCATCTATTCTTTGATTTTTGCTATTTCCGCTTCACTTCCTTCGCCTTTATAGGAGAAAAAATGCTCTGCATTGATCACTCCTGAGTGAGGAGAAAGCTATTCTGTTAAAGTCTTTGGGTTGGTGCCTTCCTTTGAGCATTTTTAATGTATTTTTAGCATGTCCTACTTCTTCATGGTCTCTTGAAAAGGGAGTTAAGTCTCCTCTCCCCTTAATAATCTTTTTTATAGTTTCAATTTCTTCCTGTTCCAATGGGAATTTGCATACTCTCTATTTTATCTTGCCAAGTTTCCAAGACTTTGAGAATTCCATTTTGATCAGGAGAGAGGATCTTGGTCATCACCCCACTTTTATGAGCCTGGTGACTTTGGGTCAGTCACTTAACTGTGCACTTCTGGTTTTCCATTTACATACAAGGATAAATAGACTTTACTGAAAGGCAAGTGATAGAGAAGATAATTACTCGAGTTTCCTTACTGCTTTAACACCTGGACTTCTGTGATCAGAAGAGTTGGTTTTCATTTTGTAATAACCTTTTTCATATATATCCTGTCCTTTTCATTAGTAAGTCCTTTTCTTTTAGTAAGTTTATAATATCCATAGCCCTTACAGTGTTCAGAAACCTTTCTTTTTTTAAATATTTATTTTGAGAGACAGAGGCAGAGAGAGAGAGAGAGAGAGAGAAAGAGAATCCCAAGCAGGCTGCACAGTCAGCCCTGCCTGACACAGGGCTTGATCTCATGAACTATGAGATCATGACCTGACCTGAAACCAAAAGTTGGATGCTTAACCGACTGAGCCACCCTGGCACCACTCAGATACCTTTTATATGCATTATCTAGCTTTGTCCTATGGCTAGCACATGTAACTAATGACACTTGAATTCTGTATCCTTAAACATTGTCACACAGAGTGTGATCATGCTTCCTTGCTGTCATTCCACTTTCCCCAAAAACATTATATCAGGAACTCAATGCAAAGTTAACATATGTAGCTTTACCTTATTTTTTAATTGGTTGTCTAATATTCAACTGTATGGGTTACTATAATATGTCTAATCATTCTCTTATTGAGATAATTAGATTGTTTTCAATTTTGCTATCATGAATACTACTGCCATGAATGTGCTTATACATATATATTCATGCAATTATTTCTGTAAGATATTTCCCTAGAAGTGATATTGCTGCTTTTAGGATACGCTCATTCTTAGTTTAATAGCAATGAGTCCTAAATAATTGTATCCATACACAACTTTTTAACATCTGGCTTGGCTTTGTCCCTTTTCCTCATGACAATTCTTTTGTCTACACTTAAAATATGGCATTGTCCTAAAAAATATGGATGTCCTTCCTTTGGTGCAAAAAATACTGGAAATTTATCTTATAGAAATAATTAAGGATGAGTACAGAGATTAGCTATGAAGATTTTTAAAAATTATTATCATTATTACTAAGTACCTATTATGCACAAAGCATTGTATAAGGTATTTTAAATATATAATTTCACTTATAACAATACTTTTTGGTAGGTACTATTTTTAAACTCATTAAGCAAATGAAGAAACTAAGCCTTAATGAGACTAAGTAATTTCCCAAAGATAGGCAGTTGATATGCAGGGAATCTGGGAGCTGACTTCAGAAAAGTTTGTCACCGGAACCCACAGGATTAATCCACTGCACAAACTCCTTATAGCACAGTATGCAATAAAGAAATGTTGGAAATAACCAAACTAACCAACAATAAGGAAATGGTTACATAAGTAAAATATATTTATATAGCATATATTATATGTAGCCATTAAAATAGTGTTGCCCACATATTTATTATTATTGATATGACAAGATGTGACTTTTGGTTTTTTAAAAAAAGATATTGCAAGGTGACGTGGTGGTTCAGTTGGTAAAGCATCTGACTTTGGCTCAGGTCATGATCTCATGGTTTGTGGGTTCGAGCCCCACATCAGGCTGTGCTGACAGCTCAGAGCCTGGAGCTTGCTTCAGATTCTGTCTCCCTGTCTCTCCGCCCTTACCATACTCGTGCCTGTCTCTCTCTCTCTCGAAAATAAACATTGAAAAACAAAAAGAGATATTGCAAAGTGGTATGATGATGGTCCCATATATTTTTTTTTTATGTGAGTGACCTAGATCCTTCTATATGCAAGGAAGAGCTAGAAAATCGTCTTTGGGGTCATAGGATTGAGAGTGGTTTTTTTGTTTTGTTTTGTTTTGGTTTTTTTAAATTTTTTTTTCAACGTTTTTATTTATTTTTGGGACAGAGAGAGACTGAGCATGAACGGGCGAGGGGCAGAGAGAGAGGGAGACACAGAATCGGAAACAGGCTCCAGGCTCTGAGCCATCAGCCCAGAGCCCAACGCGGGGCTCGAACTCACGGACCGCGAGATCGTGACCTGGCTGAAGTCGGATGCTTAACCGACTGTGCCACCCAGGCGCCCCGAGAGTGTTTTTTAATATTATCTTTTGTCTTTTATTTCTTCTGACTTTTTCTATAATAATTATATATTACTTCTGTAATAAGATTAGATTAAAACTAAGCCTTAAAAGTAACAAAAAAGGGAATCCAGTTTTGTCAAAGAGATTTTTTGTTTTGTTTTACGTATTACAGAAAGAAGTTTGATATTATTGAAGTGGCTTTGAACTTCCAAGAAATTTACTTCACCTCTTTGACATTCTAGTTTGTTTCAGATATCATCCATAAATTTACATAAAATAATCAACCTTTCCCTTGTGGCTTTTTTTTGGGGGGGGGGAAGTCATATATATTTTCAAGCCTGTTTTTTTACTCTACATTTTATTCTTTTACTTTCTCTTTCACATTTGTTCATCTTTCCAACCTGCTCCCATAGCTTCTGAAAACCCACCTTCCTTTCAGAGCCTTCCTTCTGCTTTTGGAGATATGGGGCTCTGACACAGCTTTGTCCTGCCACCTCTGTCTCCTTACTCTGCAGAGTATCTGTGGAACCTTTTAATATATTTTGTAAGAAGTTAACTCCAACAACTGCACATATTTTACTAGGGTGTTACAGTTTATTTATTTTTTAAATGTTTATTTGAGAGAGACACAGAGACAGAGACACAGAGAGAGAGAATCCCAAGCAGGCTCCACACCCAGTGCGGAGGCTGATATGGGGCACAATCTCATGACTGCAAGATCATGACTTGAGGTAGTATCTAGAGTCAGACATTCAACTGACTGAGCTACTCAGGTGCCCCAAGTTTTATAGTTTAAAGTGCTTTTGCATGAATACTTTTATTTGATTTTTCCCAGTAGGTCTTTATAGGAAACAGGGAAAGTCTCATAAATCCCATTTTACAGAAGAGAAAACTGAGCTTCAGCAAGTTTGAACTCACTAAACCTCCACATCTAGCAAATCACAATGCAGGGAGCCAAGCCTAACCTCCTGATTCTAAGCCCAGTGATTTTTCTTTCTATCACCCCATACCACTGCTGAAGAGAGTTATCAAAGACCACCAGATGGATAACTATTCCCCAGATCTAAAGACTTATACCTTGATTGGGCAAACAGATCCTTTAATATCCAAAATGGGACCCAGACAGTGCTTCCAGTCAAGGTAACTTTGGGCTAAAGGCCACCATTGTCCCAGACACAGCAGACACAGAGCTATCCATGGTCCTGAGATCACTTGCCTTGAGCCCTCACTGACCCTCCCCGCTCTTGCCCATCTGACTTGTTCACTATTTGGTCATTACACACCACTTATTCTTTCAAATTTCACTGACTATTCTGTCTCATGTGGCCTCTATTTCTGTTCTTTGTTATTAATATCAGCAGGTTTCAGAATTAGTAGTGTCTACTAGTCCAGAGTTCCATATATGCTCCATAAAAACTTTTCCCTACATGGTTGTTATCCTTCAACCAGGATAAAACCAGCTTTTTGATAAATAGTGAATCCAGGAGTAAACCCAGATCTTTGATACATAGAGAATTTCTCTACTCATCTTTAGCCTTGAAAAATGAATATCAGTCTACATCCAATTTTTCTTTTTAGACTTCTGCATATTTATGTCATTTGTTTTCATGTGTATCTGCCTCCAGTCTTCCTTTACCTATACTTGTGTTAACATGTTAACATATTTTCTTATATTTGTTTTTCTCTTAAATTTGCCTTTTTTGTCTCTTCCTTGCTTCCCAGGCTTTATGCAATGATTTGCTTCTATTGCCACTTTCCTGCTTCTGGGTTTTTGGTCCAGCAACTGTTAACCAATATGCTTCTTAGTTTTAATTTGTCTTATCTCACTTAGTGTCTCTCAAAGAATTGTCCAGAGTCTATGTGAGTCAAAATACTCTGTGGATACCACTGGCATTTAGATTTCTGGGCTCCATCTCTGACTGATTCTTCCACTTTGGTCTGGGGCCCTTCTCCTTCTGGTTTTCCTTATTATGAACTGGGATATCCCTGTTCCCAGCAAAGCCCTAGCCAGCACATGTGTAAGTCGATCTGAGCTCTGCCTTTTCAAGACCCCATGCTGTCATTCCTTCCAGTGGATATTTCTGCTCTGCTGCCCTTTGTCCCCATTGGACTGTGTATAGTTTGTGACTACACTGTGCTCTCATATCTATTCTCTACAGCTCCTCCTCCCTCCTTCTTATCCTCTATCTTAACCCTACTTTAATTCATTCTCCTTCATGGGTAGCCTACTAGAATTTCTCTGGACCTCCTGGAGCTCTAGTATTTCTATAGTACTTCCTCACTCTGCTCTGTTTTATCATTTCTGAGGGGTGTGTGTTTTCATCTCAGAAGCTGTCACCTATAAAGTCAAATTTGTTTGATTCTAATGATAAAGTTGTAAGTGAAGTTGAAATATGTATTATTCCTCCTTTCCAGATGAGGAAAAGGAGATCTAGAAAACTTTAGGTTCAAGGTGAGTGACAAGAGGTGAAACTAGAAATGTTGTCTGAAGAATTTTATATAGCAATTCAATTCCACAAATTCTTCCTGAGTTTCTACTATGGTCAAAGCCCAGAATCAGGCATTAGATATACATGAATGGAGAAAAACTTCCCTCTCTGGTTTCAGAAAGCTGCCAGTGGCCATGAAGAAGTTAAGAAATGCCCAAATAACATAGCACCAGCAGCTGTGTGCAGTGCTCCAATCTTCAATACATTTAATCATGAAATAGGACCTAGAGAAATAAGGGAATGCTTGAATACTTTTAACTAGGAGGTAAGGAGTGATGGCACAGGAATTCTTGGGTGTGTGGAGTTTGATATGGGCATTGAAAACCATGTAAAATTTCTAGTGGAGTATATTACATGTTTGGAGAGAATGCCCGGGGGACTTCAGGTTTGGGGTTTGAGAAGTAGGTAACTTTAGGATGGTAACTCGAGGCCACATCAATGTCCTTGATTTCAATGTCAAAGTAAATTGGAGGTGGGGTTCATTAAACCAGGCTTCCTTCACACATGAATAGGAAAAACACAGAATCCTAAATATTATTTAACAAATGATAGCACAGATTTTGGCACATAAAATGGAGAACTTAGCAAAAACAGAAGATGAGACAAGCACAGAGACCCTGAGCAAGACAGTGACAGCATTTCTGAACATCAAATTGGGGATCAAACTCAATGAGTTTCCCTGGAGAGGGCAGCCCTCCATCTCAAAGAGGGAGCTGGCACATGCCGCCCAGAGCTTGTGTTGACTTCTTAATGAGTGTCCCAAGTCTGAAATACAGCCTGATCATTGGGGTCTTTGTAGTGTCTTCCACATTGTAGTCATGGTAAATAAAACTCCTATAAATGTGTCAAGCCACTTGAGCAGAGAAATGGGGGGTGTGGGAAAAGGTGATGTTTAAGTACAAGGCAAAAAGCTGACTTTTCTAAAGTATGTATTAGCAGCATGTAGCTAAAAATAGCCACCTGTTCCAGGTTGGATTGCAGATTGGAAAAGCTCTTCACATACCATATTCAAAAAGCATCTGTCACCCAGTAGCCATGGCAACAGGCATCCCTGAATAGATGTAGAGAGATGTTTTTGGAATGGAGCTGGAAAAGGAAGTGGACATAACAGCCTCTGGGTAAGGGGTGATATTTTCTGGTCCTCCCTTGAGTTGAAGCCTCAATCTTTCTTTCCTACTTCCTAGCCCTTCTTATTTTGCACAGCCATTGGTTATTGTTTTTTGTTTGTTTGTTTGTTTTTGTTTTTGTTTTTTTTAAAGCAGCATCTAGAGTTAGTGCCCTTCCAATTGACTAGACAGGAGAGAAGATGGGGAGAAGGGTGGGACATGTAATGACAATGAAGAGGTGGGATGGGAGGCTAAACTGCTTGGGTGAGCTTTGGGAACTCCTAGAGAAGGGAGTAGTACAGAATCTAATGTGCATTATGTTCTTTTGCTATTCACATATTTCCTTTGTCAATGGTTGTCTTAAATGTATTTATCCCTTTATATTGACAATATTAAATGCCATGGATCTTTTTCTTTTTATTGCTCTTTATGCTTTGTAAATGCCTTGAGGGTAGGGAGTCCTCTTTTTAGCTCCCCACCTAGCACTAGAACACTCCTTCAAACTGTCAGTGTTGCTTGCATGATACAGCAGCATGACGTTCTCTTAGGGATCAGAATGCCTACACAAAAGTTGTGTTTTGCCCTCCACCTGTCAACTCCCAGAAACCCCAGTTATGACAAATGTTTGAATGTGTTGAGCAGGACTCTGCTGTACAGATCCTCCTTGAAGATAGTCATAAATTATGAATGAGACCACTCCAAATAATTGTGCACAATAAACACTCTTAAGTACATGAATAAACATAAGTGACTAAAGATGCTTAGGGTGACTTTGGTGATAAGGGCAGAAATGTAAGGATGGAAAAAAGCCAGAATCTCTTGAGTGTGTTCTCTAGGTCACTGACAGCCTGAATAAGGCAGACATTTGACCTGTGGAGAGACAGGATCAAAATCAGATTACTAGACAGGTGAAGAGTCAGCATATATTTTCTGAAGACACAGTTAAGAGTCCTTGTGGCTTTCATGAGATTTGCACTGGACAAGATCTGAAAACTATCTATATTCCTCTAGGAAGAGCTCTTTGCAAGCACATAGTTCTAAATCCTGGCTAAAAAGGTTGCTGAGAGACACTTTTCTCTGGTATTCTCAATGCCCTTTTGCTTACCTACTGAGGAAAATAATATATTTATCGAGCACCTATGCCTATGTGTTCTTCATTCAGCAGGCATAGGACCATTCATTCATTAATTCATTCAACAAATCCTTCCTGAGTGCTATTGTGTGTGGCATGCTGCATGGTTCCTGTCCTCGCAAACCTTATATTTGGACAAGAATGGGATATTGTTGCTGTTGTTATGATGGTCCCTGATGGTGACGGTAATCCTCTCAGCTATGATAGTCATCCCACTGCACAAAGCAGCCCAGTTTACCACACAGTGCATTAGCTACAGTTGACCTTTGAACAACACAAATTTGAACTGCATGGGTCCACTTATACATGGATTTTTTTTCAATGAATTCAGTATAGTACTGTAAATGTATCTTCCCTTCTTTATGATTTTCTTAACATTTTCTCTTCTCCAGCTTACTTTATTGTAAGAGTACAGTATAACATACAAAATATGTGTTAATTCACTGTTTATGTTCTTGCTAAGGCTTTGGGTTAACAGTAGGCTATTAGTAGTTAAGTTTTTGGAGAGTCAAAGTTGTATGTGGATTTTGACTACAAGGTGGATTGGTACCCCTACCAAAGTACCCTATCTTGTTCAAGGATCAACTCTGTATTTTGTTTTCTCTATTCTTGGTGCTCCAGCAGAGGGGGTCTTGCTAATCCTGGAGAGACTACCCCTTCCAGGGCTAGCTAATTCTTAGAGATAGCACATGACTCCCCTGTGAATCTGTGTTTCATATACAAACCAACCAACCCAGAACCTATACTTGCCAACTACCTCCTTTATGGAGCTCTCACAGGTTGAACCACTATCCATTAGCCACAATCACCCCAGGGACAGGTACCAGGTAACTAGGGGAAGTCCCTATATCCCAGGGAGCCTGCTGAAATTATTCAAGCTAGCCAATCCTAAACCTATATTACCTGCTTACCCTGACTCACCCATTCTGTCCTAGGAAAACCACTGTAAAGACTTTTGCCC
This sequence comes from Prionailurus viverrinus, assembly GCF_022837055.1. Taxonomy (NCBI): domain Eukaryota; kingdom Metazoa; phylum Chordata; class Mammalia; order Carnivora; family Felidae; genus Prionailurus; species Prionailurus viverrinus. The sequence continues at coordinate 116,566,828 of NC_062563.1, forward strand.
ATGTTTTCCCTTCACTTCTCTGCCTCCTTACCAACCCTGGTCCTTCCCTGTGTGGCCCTGTGTGTGGAGTGCCCCCTTCTCTTGAGAACTGTAACAAAGTATATTTTCTTTTTTTTTTAATTTTTTTTCAACGTTTATTTATTTTTGGGACAGAGAGAGACAGAGCATGAACGGGGGAGGGGCAGAGAGAGAGGGAGACACAGAATCGGAAACAGGCTCCAGGCTCTGAGCCATCAGCCCAGAGCCCGACGCGGGGCTCGAACTCACGGACTGCGAGATCGTGACCTGGCTGAAGTCGGACGCTTAACCGACTGCGCCACCCAGGTGCCCCAACAAAGTATATTTTCAACAGCAATCATCTCCTGATCTGTTGGCCTCATTCTACCTGAATAATAATAAAACCTACATTTTAAAAAAGTTTTATTTATTTAAATAATCTCTATACCCCACATGGGGCTCAAACTTGGAATCTTGAGATCAAGAATCGTATGCTTCTCTGAGCCAGCCAGGTGCTCCAATAAAACCTACATTTTACAACAGTAAGAGCTTAAGCATTGGTGTCAGATCGCCTGGATTCAAACTCATCTCCACCATTTACTGGCTGTGAGACATAGCCTCCATTTCTTATATCTAAAATAGAAACAACATCTAACACTTTTGGCACTTAGAAGAATTAAATGAATAATCCTTATGAAGCACTTAACCCATAGTAACTGCCATATGTGAAAGCTAAATAAACATGAGAACTAGATATATGTTTGAGAGGAAATAGAATGCCGGGCTTATGCCTTTTTAAAGTCTATAATCAAGTGGAACTTTCTAGAATTTCCAAAGAGTCTTCCTATTCATGATCTTATTTCATCCTGACAGCTCTGTGAAGGCAGATGGGTAGATGGAGCACCCAGGTTTTACAGACAAGGAAACTGAGACTAAAAGAGAACTAGTTAGTTAATGGAAAAGATTGGAATAGGATCCAGCTGTCCTGACAACTAGTTCCTTCCACCAAGCCTTTCTACTGAGAGGACAGATGTGGTGTGGATGAGGACTTGGCAGTCAGACTGACCAGGCTTAAAAGCCCAGCGTCACCACTTCTTAACTTGCACATGCTGAGCAAGGTTAGAAGCCTCTGATCTACCATTTTCTCAGCTGTTGAAAAGGAGAAAATAAGTTTTTCAATCATTACTTATTGGAGACTTTTAAAAAGGAATGTAATCAAAGCTAGCTGGGGTATGGAATAATAAGTACTCTCATATGTAAAGCACTCCTATTTTCTTATAAAGAAAATCTCAAATATAGAAAAAGCTAGCTGCACAGCATTGCTCACCACAATACTATCTAAATACAATTTGGAAGCAAGCAGCCTATTTAATAACAAGGAGATAGATAGAGTATAGTCATATGATTGGATAGTATACGGCCATTAAAAATGGTGTTTACAGGGGCGCCTGGGTGGCGCAGTCGGTTAAGCGTCCGACTTCAGCCAGGTCACGATCTCGCGGTCCGTGAGTTCGAGCCCCGCGTTGGGCTCTGGGCTGATGGCTCAGAGCCTGGAGCCTGTTTCTGATTCTGTGTCTCCCTCTCTCTCTGCCCCTCCCCCCTTCATACTCTGTCTCTCTCTGTCCCAAAAATAAATAAAAAACGTTGAAAAAAATTTTTAAAAAAAATGGTGTTTACAAAGTTCATAACAAAAACTGCATTTACTGTTAGGTCAATAAATCATGCCTTCTCTCCCATTTTGGTATCACCTGGGTGCTGCATTGGGGGCCCTGTAGTCAGTAAGAGTGTCCCAGAGTGAAAATGTTGAGAAAAAGCAGATCCAGGCAGTGGTATATGAGCCCAGAGATTAAACACTTGCTACCCAGTGTTTCAGAGAGTGCCATAATGAGACCCTGGGAAGGTTACCATTGATCCCTTGTTTTCTTCACGTGGGGGGCCATCGTCCCTCCAATTTATACCCTTATGCTTCAAACTATAAGGCAGCTCTTTCTGCATCAACTTTACCTCCTGTTCAAACCTACTTTCCTCTGCACCTCTGAGGTTTGCCCTGCTGAATCTTAGCCTTCCCTCACATGTGTCACCTGAAACTTCCCATCCTCCCAGAAGCCTTTCCTGGCCTGTAACGAGATTGGATGCACCTTTGCTTTGCTTTCACATTGGCGGAATCTTCTGGTCCTCAAACTCATCAGTCTCTACTGTCATTGCTGGGCAGATACCCTTCTTCCCTACCTGGCAGAAAGCTCTTGTCAGGACAGGGCTGGGCTCATCTTTCTCCCCATCATTTCCCTCATAGCCTGCAGGCTCAACATACTTTGGTAGATGAATGAATGAGCGAATGACTTATGTATGTATGTAGGTGTATGTGTGTGTGTGGGGGGGGCGGACTTAGGGCATGAGTTTCTGGAATCCTGAGGAATAGGCTACTGAACTCTGCCAGCTGCCAGTTTCCCCCTGTCCCTGCTTTTGCTTTTCTCCCCAGTTCAGGAAATGGCAATGTCAGCAACACCCCCCAGGGCAGCACAGACAGCCCTGTGAGAGAAAGAGGGTTGTCACTCTCCTGTTCCTTTTTCTAGCCCAGCAGATGTTCTAGGACAGCCCTCCAGGGGCTGGTGCTGCATAGCCCATACTGAGCACTGAGACCAAAGAGGCTCTGACAGGGAGGTTTTGGGGGTCATGCTCTCTCCATGAAAACTGAGTGGGGCCTCTGCTCAACACTGGTGCTGTTGTGTATCTTCCTGCTTCCTCCCAAACAGCTCATCCCAGCTGGATCGTAAATAAGAGAACAATATAGCCACATATTTATAGTCTCTGTGAATCACTGGTGACTAATTTTTCCCATTTTGTAACCCCAAATAGTTTTCTCTTTAGGCTCTTAGTGAGGGCAAAAACCAGCCAATCATTTAGATGACAATGCACATTTTTATTAAAAATAAAAAATCCCTTTCTTAACATGGGACAGAAGGTTGGCAAATACAGATATTTAACCAATGACTGCTTCTCTTTCTGGAAAAGTGACATTTTTATCTGTACCCAGCTCAGGAGAATCAAGGAACTTTTTCAAGTGAATATTTAGACAACCAGGGCTTTCCAAGGCTCTATGATCATCCTCTAGCACCCAGAGAAGATTTAGAAGTTAAAAAAAAAAAAACCCAGAGTGAAAGGTATCACTCCTATTTTTCCGTTGTGTTTGTTGGCTGGGTCTCCTTAGCAAAGAAATGGTCTTCCAGTATTTTGGTTACATATCATTATGTTCCATTTAGTAAACCCAACATACAAAGGAGGCAGGGACAGCCAGTTTCCAATGCCCCAGCGCCTCTGACATGTTCTTATTTAAAACTAATTGCTCCCTGTAAAATTTGGCCTCTTGAATTTTGTTTTTCCATGATCAGCATTCTTCAATGTCTCCTACCAAAAGGCTCTATCAGTCATGCATAGCTTAGATAATTTATTGCATTGCCTGTGAGGATTTATTTCTATGGTGTGTTTCTAGAAAACTCATTCAACTCCTAAATCAAACAATGGAAGGAAATGAGTGTTGGGGGAGAAGGATCTAGAGAGGCGATCTGGGGTAAGAGGAGAAAATATCTGAAGATGTTATTTAACCAGAAAACAAGATTGTCTGTATTCAGGATTTCTAAATTGCTGGGAAATCGATTGACAAAGGTGCTTGGCTTGGAGGTGGCCCATGTATGCATAGAGGTGACAGAAAATGTACTGAGAAGGCACAGCCAGCTAAGTGGTAGGGCCCAGACAGAAGAGGTTGGCTAGAAGGAAGAAGAGTCGGGTGGTCCCTGGGATTCTGAAGGACAAACAGGGTGGGTTCTGGGGAGTCTTGCTGTCCTCCAGCCTGGCTGAGGTCCAATCATAGTGCAAGTCTCATGTCTTACCACCTGCCCCTAGTGACTCTGGCTGGTGCTGGCTGCCTCTTCTGAAGTTCCATTGCAAAGAATGTGCTTGTGAAATAATTTAAGCTGGCTGTCTGTAATAATTTGAGGCACACAATGTCATTTTGCCCTAGAGAGCTCAAACCTGCTCCTTTGGGTTTGAGTCGGTTTCTTGCTCCCAGAACCAAATGACTTTTCACCTCTGGATCTCTACCCAAGGCATGTTTTGACCGTGGAACCAGGCAGGCTTCAAGGAGCCAGGCTTTCCTGCCTGCCAACTGAGATTTGCCAGTGCTGATTTTACACATTCCTATTAGTTTTTAACGAGTATTTTGTTTTAGCTATAAAATCACAACTGCAGGGCCATAAATTTACAGATCATGTGATTGGAAGTGCATTCTTTCTTTTTCCAAGGGTGTCTATGTAGAGCTAAGTTCCTAATCTTTCATTTACCCCATCCTTGGTAATACTCCACAGGTATAAATTGAGCACTTACTGTGTGCAGAGCCCCATCCTAGATACTATAGATGGCATAAAAAAAAAAAAGAGTTGCAGTCTCCCCTCAGGATCTGAGGCTGAAAAGGAGTGAAGAAATGAGTACTAAGTGATCAGCTCCATGAAGACACTCTCACCCACCCATTTCTGGTGCCCTCCTACCTCTGAAGGCCCCTCATTTTCCCCTCCCACATTGCCCTCTGTGCTCCAATCATCAACTTCTCTCAGTGCGCAGAAGGTCATGTCCTCTCTCTCACTGGCCAGTGGTCATTCACACCTGCTGTTTCCTTGACTTAAAACACCAGTCTCCCCATAACTGTCACTTGCCCAGGAAACCTTCCTGACTAACTGTAGCCCTCACCACCCCTCTCCCCTGCCAAGTACTCTCCAGGTCACAGCATCTATCATACTCCATCATTGTTCCTTGTTTCGTCATCTGTAACTCCTGCAAGCTCAGTGAGGGCAGGGCCTGTGTTTGTCTCATGTATCTGTACCTCTAGTGCCCAGCACAGTACCTGGCCCTTGTAGAAGGGACCCAGTAAGGATGTACTAAAAGAAGGAAGAAGGGCCTTCCCTCTCAATGTAGATGGAAGCCTTGTAGAAGCTCACTTCACGTCGTATCCTTTTTTTTTTTTTTAAGTAGGCTCCATGCCTAGGGTGGAGCCCAATGCAGGGCTTAAACTCATGACCTGACATCAAGACCTGAGCTGAGATCAAGAGTCAGATGTTTAACCAATTGAGCCATATAGGCACCCCAGAACATTCCATTTTTATCTTACTGACTTTGAATTCAGGATGGTGACAACACACTTCCCCCTTCATACCCCATGACTTTGGGAGCCCAAGACAGGTCTTCCCTAAGCCTGAATGGGTTAAGGCAATGGGGATCCGACACCCCAGCCATTGGCTCAGGTACCTAGTGACCAACTCTCTATCAGAGTTTTCACAGAGATATTCATGAAAATACAGGCAAGCCCCTCATCCTTGTTCAAAAGTATCTTATTTTAGGCCTGTTAGGGCAGATATACAAGTCTTGTCTTCCTTTCTCCCAGCAAGTAGACAATGGCTGGTTAGCTGGCAGGAAATGGTGACTATAACCCAGGAGAAGTTGGCTCTGGTTGACTCTCATTTTTCTGCCATAGTCATTTGGGACATTTCAGCAATCTTTGGAATTTATATTCATACACACACACACACACACACACACACACACACACACACATATTCTTTATAGTATTGGTTACAAAGGCCTGGACAGTAGGGGCATGTGACACTAGGGCAGGGATTGGAGTCAAGGCTAAGAGTGGGGACAGCTAAGAGCCAAATTTTGAGCCAAGCTGGAGAGCACAAATAACGCCCACTTGGAAGGCCAGAGGTAGCACTTGATATCAGAATTGTAGATCCAAGAGTGGGAGTCTGGTGGAATGGGGTCAATGTACAAGCAGGTTGAGAGTGAGGGGGTGAGAGTGAGGCAGCCCTGGACAGCTGCCTGGAACACTGAGTGGTGGTTGGCGAGCTCGAAGGGTTGTGGTTCAGGGGTGGGTCGGGCTGGCTGCAATGGCTATGGGCAAGGTATATAAAACAGGATGATGTTCATGCCCTCAACAAGCTTAATACATCATAAATAGAAGAGGTGTCGTGGGCATAAATAGTTCTCAGATGAGAGGGGCCAAGGGAGCCTCATCCTGGTTCCAAGGGTGCTTCCTGGGGGTGGTAGCATTTTAGAGGAGCCTTGGCGGTGGAGGTTAGATAAAGTTTATCTCGTGTGGGTGAGGAGACAGAGGGGCACTTTAGTAGAGCTAAGCTGTGAATACAAGGCTACATTCCAGTTGGCTGGAAATTTAGTTGGAAGAGACTAAGGCCCTATTAAACCCTCTATATGCCAGACTCTGTACTAGAATTTATTTCTAGTTATTTATTTATTTATTTATTTATTTATTTTTTACGTTTATTTATTTTTGAGACAGAGAGAGACAGAGCATGAACGGGGGAGGGTCAGAGAGAGAGGGAGACACAGAATCTGAAACAGGCTCCAGGCTCTGAGCTGTCAGCACAGAGCCCGATGCGGGGCTCGAACTCACAGACTGCGAGATCATGACCTGAGCCGAAGTCGGACGCCCAACCGACTGAGCCACCCAGGCGCCCCTTTTTAAAAATTTTTTAATGTTTATTTATTCTTGAGAGAGAGACAGTATGAGTCGGGGGGGGGGGGGGTGAGAGAGAGGGAGACACTGAATATGAAGCAGGCTCCAGGCTCTGAGCTGTCAGCACAGACCCCGACATGGGGCTCAAACTCACAAACTATGAGATCATGACCTGAACCAAAGTCAGACACTTAACCTACTGAGCCACCCAGGAGCCCCTCTAGTTAAGTTATTATTAAAATTGATTAGCTTATAGCTTAGAATTCTCAGCATAGCACAGGGAGATAGGAATGATTAACCCTATTTTAGAGATAAAGCAACTGAGGCTCAGAGAGGAGAGAAATTTGCCCCAAAGCCTGTGAGGTTACAGTCAGGAGAGGGTGAGGAGAAGAAGGGGGTGGGTCTCGAACAGCAAGACCTGAAAGTCCAGGGGAAGGCTTTTGATGATTTGACTTTTTTTTTTGGGGGGGGGACATCAGCAATTCTGTATGGTTGTCAAAGGCACTTCGGAGCCTAGGACCATCTCTGACCTGCTGCCCAGCCTTTTCCAGAGGCTTTGATATGTGAAATGTTAATGCTGTGTGATTCTTTCCCACTTAGACAGTAAGAGGGTAGTTGTCTTACAGGAACTAGATGGCAAAGATACCAAGTGCTTGGAAGCCCAAGGTCTCAGTCCAAGTATGAGGAAAGGTGAAAAGAAGATGTGATATAAAACATGTACCCCCTTGTTTTTGATGTTCCTCTCTACCTTCTACCCCCCCACCTTCCCTCCCCAATCGACCCAGAGAAGAAGAGATTTTAAAGAGCTAGATGTGACCCCAAGGCTTTACAAGACAGGAGGCCTTGTCTTCGCCTGGAGCCTGGGGTGGCAGAAATGGCCAACCTCTGCTTTAAGTCCAGGCATTGCGAATACCTGTGTCTCACTTGCCTGGGAAGTCCAGGGAAGATGCTGAGCCTTGGGGGGTCCTCTTGGCCACCATGGTGTGCTCCAAAGACACAGAGTAGAAGAGGCAGAGTAGCAGGTCTAGGCAGGCAACACCCCTAACCCCATCCACCCCCCGACACACACACTTCCCACCCCCTGCACACACTCGTTTCCCATGGCCCTTGCAGGGAGAGTGAGAATGAGCTTAGAGAGCATGACCACAGGGGAACCGCAGTCCTGAAAGGGGCCTGTGGCAGGCAAGCATGGTGCAGAGAGGATGTAGCAGCTTGGAGCAGCTGGCCAGGGGCCAGATAAAGCGAGTATACAGGCTTAGAGCGGGAGGTATCTTTGATGACCAGACAGAGACACATTACATCTCATTTGAACTTGGGACAGACTGAGCAGGAGACGTTGCCTCCCCCTCTGCACAGATGTGGCAGATCCCGAACTTAGCATCAACTTCAGGGAGGAATGAGAACAAAAGTCCCAAATTTAATAGCGCCGGGTCCTGAAATGAGTGACTTCAGTGACCGATTAACCTAGAAGCAACGATGCTGGTTTCTCTGCATCAGCCAGAATGGGGTTTGAGATAGAAAATAAATCCAATTACAGAAAAATAAAGAAAATGACATTTTATAGACCAGTCTTCTGACCAGGAGAACCAAAGCCTCTGTGTTTACTTCTTGCCTTCTTTACCCCTTCCCTTCTTTACCCCTTCCCCATCCTGCACCCCATCCCGTCCACTTCAACATGCTGAACTGGGCCTCCTGTTTTACAGCACAGTGAGCCTGGTAAACAAACAAACAAACAACAACAACAAAACCCCAGGAATTTATAGCCTGAAAATAATGAAGCTAGAGGGGACCTTTGAAATGGTGTTGCCCATGGGTGCCTGGGTGGCTGAGTTGGTTAAGCATCCAATTCTTGGTTCCGGCTCAGGTCTTGATTTCGTGGCTTCATGCCCCACATTGGGCTCCTTGCTGACAGCGTGGAGCCTGCTTAGGATTCTCTCTCTCCCTCTCTCTGCCCCTCCCCTACTTGTGCAGTCTCTGTCTCTCTCAAAATAAATAAATAAAGTTAAAAAAAAAAAAAAAGAAAGAAATGGTGTTGTCCAACGCCTTCAGTTCACCAGGAAAAGACGTGCTTTGCATAGGGTCTGAACACAGCTGAGAAAACTTGGTCCCTGAACTTTTCTCACCACTTTTTCCCATCCAGCTCCTGTTGCTACTGGTCACCCAGGTGAGGAAACCACACCCTGGCCCCTCCTCGCCAAGCCCAGCCTTACCCCACAGCCATAGCTCCTTAGGTGAAAACTGCCTATCCCCCAGCTGGATGGGCTTCCTAGCTGGATCCCCCTAGCTGGGTGGGTGATTTAGGGCAGATATCACCCTGACAGGGGAGGGGGTGTGAGGGATGAGGGGAACTGTCTACCATGTAGCCTTATGGGTCACCCTCCTACAGACTGACCTCTTGGCCCCGGAACAAAGCAGTTCTCCAACACACCATGGATCATGCCTTCTGGGGGGACAACATGACACATGCCAGAGATTCTTTCCAAGCCACAATTGCTCTGGAGCTGTGGCAGCAAGTCTGCCTGCTGGGGCCTGCGAGCTCCCTCCAGGCTGTGGGGAGGGTGGGGAAGTCTTAGACTTCACTGAGTTAGGAGTGCTGGCTGCCAGGAGACCACCCCGAACACCGAGAACCCAGGCGGACAAGCATTTGGGCCTCCCTGTCCTGAGGGTCGACTCTAAATCAATGCCAACCTTCTACGGAGGGAAAGCCCCAGTGTGGACCTGACTCTGACCACCCTGGGCTAGGACCTCTTGCTCACTATGCTCATTTAATCCTCACAGACCAGGAGACAGGCATTATTATCTCCTTTTCAGAGATGAGAAAAATGAAATTTGTAAAGGTTAAGTGGCTTGGTTGAGGTCACAAAGTTTTTAAGGAGAGGCTGTAGGATTAGAAGCCTAGTGTGTCCACTCATTGGATATACTGTGGCCTTTTAAGCTAGATCCTTGTGTGGGGGGGCCTGGGTGGCTCAGTCAGTTAAGCAAACTCTTGATTTCAGCTCGGGTCATGATATCAAAGTTGTGAATTTGAGCCCCACGTTGGCCTCTGTGCTGGGCATGGAAAATGCTTGGGATTCTCTCTCTCTTTCTCTCTCTCTTTCTCTCTCTCTCTCTCAAAAAAAAATACTAGATCCTTGTGTAGAGCGGGAGAACAGCCCAGCCTTGCAGATTAGGGTTTGGGAGTCAGGGCCCTCACGCACGTGGCTTCACCTCTCACCAGCCACGGTCCCTGACCATGCACTTCTCTCCCGGGGAAGTGCAGTGATCAGCACTGCTTCTCAGGATCTCCCACACTCCCTTAGGGATATTGTAAGTTGTGGGCACAGCAGCTCTGTGTCAGGAGTGACACTCCAAGAAGGGTGATCTCCCATGAGCAGGGCTTACTGGAATCAAACACACCTGCAACAAAGTCAGACTTCCCTAGGGTAAAACACCAAGCACAGTCATTATTGAAACTAGGGCCCAGGGCCCCTTCTCACCAAGGCTCAACCTTAGAAATTATGGAAATTCGTCTCAAAATGTTGAACAGTTCCTGATATTGACTGTAGTGCTCTTTTACACACCTCGGCCAAATGTTTACTTTTTCTACCACCACTCGGTTGGCTCTTTAGTTATAATCTGCCATCAGGCATGACAGTTTTCCTTGGTGTCAGGACTAGCTTAACCCTCACTTTCCTTGTGCCACATGCACCCCGATCTCCACACATGTTGAAAGTAGAGGCTGGTGCCTCTGCTGACAGCAGGGCCCTTGACAACCCCTCCCATGATCCAGATACAGGGTTTCTGGTGTTCCCTCATAAGTTTCCAGATGATTCTAGTTTCTTCTGCACCCACATCTTCGCCCAGCGGCACGTGCCCTTGCATGCACACGTACACACTCATGCACACTAACACGTGCCTAAGCATACCCAGAAGGAGGAATCCTTGAAACACTGTCTGTTCCCCACCTCAAGCTTTGGGTGCTGGGTGGGCTCCAGGTGCAGGAACTTGGGCCCTGAGTCTGTGGAAGGTTGGAAAGTTCTCCTGAACTCTCCAGGCCTTCAGCTGCATCTGTGCCTATTCCCTGAAGGGTTAAAGTGTCCCTTAGTGACTAAGTGGGGCCAGAGCCTGGCTCACACCCAGCACTGGGGGCCTGACTCAGATGGCAGTGGTGGTCCTATGCTACGTCCTGTTGTGGAGGATGCTGTTCCCTGTCTCTAAGGATAGGCTCTCATACCCAGGCAGGCAGAGGAAGCAAGGAAGGGAGACGCCCATGGGGTTTATAGAAAAGCCTGGCTCCTGGCCTTTTCCTTGTGTGGTGGCTCCAAGGCTCCAGGAACCCCATGAGCTTGGAGAAGCCCTCCTGGTCAATGCCAGAGATCAGAGGAAAGGTAATTTTGGCAAGTGCTAAAAATAGGCCTTGCGGTTATTTTAGACCTGTTTCGCTTCCATCGGAGGAGCAAATTTTGGATTCTGCTCAAACTTCCTGTCAATCCCACCAGTTTCTTCCTCCTTCATGTTCACTCCCCAGGCTGGTGGCATTCCAAGGGTTTGGACTATGACCCATGGTCATTTTACCCCAAGCTCTGTACACACATGGAAGCATGCACAGAGAATTGAAAAGTACATGAAGCATTATCTCCCTTTACTAGATATGAGGTCCTCTATTTTCTAGCCTATCCTATTTCATTTTTAAAAACTCCTGGTTATGACCCGCAGATCATGACTAGTGAGTAGCATCCACAGTTTGAAAAACATTTAAACAAGCTATCCTTCCTTTTTTCTTTTCTCTGATGCTATCGCTAGTCAGTTATGTGGCTTTGGGAAGATCACCTGAACTTCACAGAACCTTTGTGTTTTTTTCATCCAGGAAGAGAGGGTGAGTCAATCCTATGGATTCCCTGAAGCTGTGTGAATTTGTTGCATTCTTTCTTGAAAGGGAATCACCTGTGGCATTTCCCGGTCAGCCCAGTTTAGGATTAAAAGTGTCAAGTTCAAAGCAAAGGGAGTTTGGCATCTTTCCTCCACTGGTTCAGCTGTGGCTTTGTGGTGAAGAGTCAAGCTTTGGAGGTGGACAGATCAAACCCCAGCTCCTCACGTGTCAGCAGTATGGCTGCCTGAACCTCTCTGTGCCTCAATTTCTTCATCTGCAGACAAGGATGTTACTGTCTCATAGGGCTGTTTGGGGCTAAATATGACAACAACAGAAATTTATTTCTCCTCCTCCCCTCCCCTTCCTTTCCATTTCCTCCCCTTCCCTTCCCTTCCCTTTCTGCTCACATTTACTAAACTTCCTTATGGAGATACTTCATCCACACCACTTCCTTTAGTTAGAGCTCTGCAGGTTGTAGAGCTCTGTCCCCCACTGTCCCCTTGGTCCTCGCAGGCATGCCATGGAGTAGGTAGGCTGGGTAGGTATGTCGCCCATTTTATTGATTGGAAGAAGGCTACTAAAATGATTTGCTCGAGGTCACTCAGAGATTAGAGGCTGTAGGCTCAGGGCTTCTCATGCCTGATCAGTGGTTTGTCCTGCAAACTTGCTAATTTAATATAGCCTTGGGGAGAGCCCTTGGCCTAGAAAGGGCCAGAGTAGTGATTATACAGGTAACCAGATAGGATCACAGGTGTCTGACTTCACACACGGGTGTCAGTTATTTTTATGGACAGTTACCCAAAATCGCTTATGATAAGGATAGAAAAAGTTTTGACTCGTGTTGACCTTTACTATAATTTCCAATCATCATATTTGTTCATTTAATTATTTTCACCTGTTTCCCTTTCCAAAATATACAATCCACCTGTATAAGGACCGTGTTTGCTTGGTCATTATTGTATCCCCAATACCTAGCACGGTGTCTGGCAAAATAAATATTTATTGCCTGAAAAATATTTGTTGAGTAAATGACTAAACAGGCCACCTGTGGAGAGACTGAGCAGGGAATCTCTATATTTACATGGCTTATTTGATATCTGTGCTCTTTGACCTGGGTGATATTAATATTATGTCTTATACACACCAAGGGAGTGGGGAAATTAAAGTAATTGTGTGGGTAATTCAGAGAACAATGAACCACCCACTTTAACCTTGATTACCTGGTTATTTTAGACAGAAGTAGTTTAAAACCCAAAGAACTGAAATAGTTGCCTAATTTCTCCATTTCAATAGATTCTTGCAGTCCTAGCTGCAGACAGATGTGGAAAGGCTTCCTCATTAAGAGTGTGGCCCTAAACATAAGAGACTCTTTTTTTAAATGTTTATTTATTTTTTTTAACTTTTTTTTTAACGTTTATTTATTTTTGAGACAGAGAGAGACAGAGCATGAACGGGGGAGGGTCAGAGAGACAGAGGGAGACACAGAATCCGAAACAGGCCCCAGGCTCTGAGCCGTCAGCACAGAGCCCGACGCGGGGCTCGAACTCACGGACTGTGAGATCATGACCTGAGCCAAAGTTGGACGCTTAACCGACCAAGCCACCCAGGCACCCCAATGTTTATTTATTTTTGAGAGAGAGAGAGAGAGAGACAGAGTGTGAGCAGGCAATGGGTTAGAGAGAGAGACACACACACACAGAATCCCAAGCAGACTCCAGGCTTGGAGCTGTCAGCACAGAGCCCAATGTGGGGCTCGAACTCATGGTTCATGAGTTCATGACCTGAGCTGAAGTTGGACGCTTAACTGACTGAGCCACCCAGGTGCCCCCCAAGAGACTCTTAAATACAGAGAACACACTGAGGGTTGCTGGAGGGGCTGCGGGTAGGGGGATGGGCTAAATGGGTAAGGGGCATTAAGGAAGACACTTGTTGGGATGAGCACTGGGTGTTATACATAAGGATAGATTACTAGAATCTACTTCTGAAATCATTATTGCACTATATGCTAACTAACTTGGATGTAAACTGAAAGAAAGAAAGAGAAAGAGAAAGAGAAAGAAAAGGAAGGAAGGAAAGAAAGAGAAAGAAAGAAAAAGAAAAAGAAAAAGAAAAGAAAGAAAGAAAGAAAGAAAGAAAGAAAGAAAGAAGGAAAGAAAAGCAAGCACTACAGCAGACACACAGCATACAGGCAGCACTCACACACAGGGGCGTGAAGCGGAACAGGATTTTGAGAGATAGAGAGACAGGAAAGGGTATCTAAGAGGCTCGCTTTCCGGCAGGAGAAACTCTCTATGCCTGGCCTTCTGCAGAATTCTGTTTCCTCCCTCACCTGTGCACTGCTGGAGCCCAGGTAACCACTCCTTGACCTTGACAAACCAGACCAGCTCCAAGTTGGACCCTTAGGGGCAGAAAGGACCGGGCTTAGAGACAGAGTTCTAAGGAGATACATTTTTCAACTCTGGATTTAAAAAAAGAACAGAAAAAATTCAAGCCTAAGCCAAGAAGTTTGGCTTTGTCACGTCAATAGTATTTAAAGATGTTATTTGGCTGGAGCTGGAAATTCTGCGAATGAAAAACAACTTGGCCCCATTCTTGTCTCCCTCTCCTCCCTCTCCCTGTTGGTTTCCAGCTGTCCTTAGCTCCCCCACTGAAGCCCCACCAGTGTTTCTTTTTAAATTATTTTTTTGATTTTGAGAGAGCGTGCGCGTGAGTGAAGGAGGGGCAGAGAGAGGGAGAGAGAGAATCCCAACTGGGCTCTGAGCTCTCAGTGCAGAGCCCAACATGGGGCTCCATCTCATGAACCATGAGATCATGACGTGAGCTGAAACCAAGAGCCAGATGCTTAACCAGTTGAAAGCCACCCAGGTACTCCCCCTAAATCACCAGTGCTTTTGATATTGCCCTGGCCTGGAGCCCATTTTCCTCTCTGCACTGCCTGCTTCTGTGGAACTGGGAGATCTCAGTTATCTACCAGTCTCCTGAGAAGAATGGCACCACAGGGGGAGAGCAGAGTAGCTTCTTGGCATTTGAGGGAAGGTGAGGTGGAGGCCAGAGGAAGGAAGGAAGGAAGGAAGGAAGGAAGGAAGGAAGGAAGGAAGGAAGGAAAAGGCGGAGACATAGTTCTCACTGCCTGCTGTGTGCAAAGTCATCACTGGTATGTTGCTTTACAGGATAATGTATTTGAAGCTCAGACAACCCTGTGAGATGGGTATTGTAGGCAGGACCACCCCCACTTTACAGTGGAGAACACTGAAGCTCAGAGGGGTTAAGTGATTTACCTAAGGTCACAACGTTTAGTATGTGGCCACATCTTTCGGATTCCAAAATCCACGTTCCTTCCACCATGTACAAGGAAGTGATTGGCACAGAGTCAGGGAGCCATCTGAATATCCATCAAAATGTATTCAGCCTTCACTTGTTCTCGCCTGTTAGCTTTTGCCAACAATGTTCCCTCAGCCTTCCATCAACCCTCCAGCCATCTCTCAGGCTGAGTTCATCTCTTCCCTCCCTCTCAAAGCTTCCCTCACTCTCCCAAGCTAGAGTTAATCACCTCCTCTGTTGTGGTGGGTCTGTTGAGTAAGTCCCATGCTGGAGCATCTGTCTGTGTCTGCCTGATGGTATGGCTGCTGGGGCATGAGGGTGATGCTTAATGAGGTCAGGTCATTTTGATCCAGCCTGGCATCAGCTTGAGAAGACACAGGGAGGAGACAAAGTGTGGGGCACATGAGGCAAAGGAGAATTTCCTCCACTCCAAGGCAACAGACCCTGCCCTCCACTGGAGTTTGCTGTACTGGGGGTGGTGGTGGTGGTACTCACATCACATTCAGATTTCAGAAGGCCTTCTCCATCTTGCCGAGAAAGGGGGAATGCAAGAAACATTCAGGGGAGAATTGAGCTATAAGTTCTGAGCTCCTTCCCAAAGCAGAATATAGATCTGTTTCAGAAATTGTTGTTAGATGAATGAATGAATCACTTAATGATTCAATGTTGCTACTCTCAGGAGCCACACAGCTTGGTCCTGGGTCAAGGGGGCTGGGGGAAGATGACTGTAAATACCACTCCTGAGTCCCCCTGGTTTTACCCCAACCATGCAGGTGTACTGGCTGGGCACTGGTTGGTCTTCTGGGTTCTTCCCAGGCCTGAGCCTGGCATTTTGCTATCTCTTGGGTGCCTCTGGGGATGTGATAAAGCCAAGGCCCCCACCCCTGTCTCCCATCCTCCTCTTCTTTGCTGCATCGCTTGTGGTCCCACTCTCCACCTTGCCACTGGGATCATGCAGAGACCAGACCAGAGAGTGGCCCTGGGCCTCAGTCCTCTCAACCTAATGGCAGCAGCAGAGAGGCTCCCAAGCCTGGAGCACAAACCCATGGCTTCCCACAAACACCAGTTTATTCTAACTTGAACCCCAGGAACAAAATGTGCATGAGCAATGGTGCACAAATGTGGGTGGGCACACGTGTGCGTGTCCAGGGTGGTTTCTCAGCCTCGGGATATCTAGTAGATACCAGGTTGTTCTTGGAGTTTGAAATTCAGTCCATCCGATCCCTTCACTGTATAGTTTATTTTGGTTAATAGGAGTCTTTATCTGAAAAGTGGGACATCAGAAATATGTGGGCAGACTTCATGACCACACAGGAGGAGAAACATCTGCTCATCATGACCTCCTCCCCTCCACCACCACCCTGTGTTCTAGAACCTTCTCCCTATAGACAGTTCCTCTCCTTTCCTCACATGCTTTATTAGAAACAAAACAAGCATAAGATGCTCAATGTCATTCATCATCAGGGAAATACAAATCAAAACCACACTCAGATACCACCTCACGCCAGTCAGAGTGGCTAAAATGAACAAATCAGGAGACTATAGATGCTGGAAGGATGTGGAGAAATGGGAACCCTCTTGCACTGTTGGTGGGAATACAAATTGGTGCAGCCACTCTGGAAAACAGTGTGGAGGTTCCTCAAAAAATTAAAAATAGACCTACCCTATGACCCAGCAATAGCACTGCCAGGAATTTACCCAAGGGATACAGGAGTGCTGATGCATAGGGGCACTTGTACCCCAATGTTTATAGCAGCACTCTCAACAATAGCCAAATTATGGAAAGAGCCTAAATGTCCATCAACTGACAAATGGATAAAGAAGATGTGGTTTTTATATACAATGGAATACTACTTGGCAATGAGAAAGAATGAAATCTGGCCATTTGTAGCAACGTGGATGGAACTGGAGGGTATTATGCTGAGTGAAATAAGTCAGAGAAAGACAGATACTCTATGTTTTCACTCATGTGGATCTTGAGAAACTTAACAGAAGACCATGGGGGAGGGGAAAGAAAAAAAAAGTTAGGGAGGGAGGCAAACCATAAGAGACTCTTGGATACTGAGAACAAACTGAGGGTTGATGGGAGGTGAGGGAGAGGAGAAAGTGGGTGATGGGCATTGAGGAGGGCACCTGTTGGGATGATCACTGGGTGTTGTATGGAGACCAATTTGACAATATATTCTAAAAAAAATCTAGGAGACTATTTTGAAAGATAAAATTATATGCATTATAGCAAATTATTTATAATATGAAGGACTGCCCCCCCACTGCCACCAAAAAAAAAAAAGAAAATAAGCAGAAGACATTGTTGATGACACAGAGATTTTTTTCATTGTCTGGGACACCCCCCCCCCCCACCTGTCCTTCCCTGCCCTGCCAGTGTGTGGCTCAGCTACCACAGCAGGCCACACTCTCTGACACACCTTTGTACCTTTTGCTTCTTTTTTCTTGTAGCCTTGCAACAACCTTCTGATCATGGTATTATTATCCTACTTTGTGGGTGAGAAGACTAAGGCTCAGAGAAGTCCAGCGGGTTGTCTGCAGCACTCAGCCAGCACCCAGTAGGAGTGGGATGAGAACCTCTGTCTTCCGACCCACCCAAGTGTGTGCTCTCAACCAGCATTCTCTCTCAACCAGCAGACAACTCCGGGGCAAATGCAGTGTCTACATTTCCTCTGGGCCACAGAGCTGCCTGGGAGGAAGCCTGCTTCTCCCCCTCTGTCCACTCTCCACACTCCAGAAGCATTCAGCCTGAGCTGCTGAGTGCAGGTGGCAGGTGCTTATGAAATGGCTCTGACACCCCAGGAGCCCTCAGAGGGGCCAGCCTGTGGGTGTCTAGGGAATCCAGAGCCTCCACATGACCCCCCACCTCCGGAAGGGCTCCTTCTGCCCCAGGACCACTGGCTCCCCCTCAGTGAATGGCCCCAGAACCCTGACTCCCAGCTGTCAGCACCAGCAATCCTCACTTAGGAGCTAAGCCCTGGCACTTCCCAGGACTGCACGGGGCCAAGATTCCCTTCCAGAGAAATACTTCATCTGTCTTCCAGCCTGGGGCCTGTCCCCTGTCCAGTGTCTTCATAATTCAGATTCCTGTAACTACGAAGGGGCTGGCACCCATGAGCAGGACTCTTTCCAGCTGAGTTCTATGAGACAGGTGATGCCTTTTCCATGAATACCAGGCTCTCTACTCCCTTTGGGCCTTACAGGATTAGAAGGATCCTCCCCACACACCAAATCTGGTGGCCTCTGATCCAACCCAGATACTCCAGGAGTCATCTGTGATGGAGCACTTGGCTTTCCATCCCTGGGGTAGGGTCAAAGACTTGGGGACAAGAGTCTGGAGCTGGACAGAAAGAGAACAAAGGAACGTTGGCACAAATGAAGGAGCTGGGGATCCTACACTTATGGGGGCGTCTCATTTTAGACAGGGTTACTCTCTCAAATCAGTGCACAAGGGAAGACTGTGCACAGTTACGATCCCCTTGATGCCTCCTTCTGAAGCTACCACCACGTTGGAGATCTGTCAGACTCTCATTAGTGTTGCCAGCAGATGGGACTTTGGCTAAGCGTGCACCCAGGTGACTGTTCCTAAACCAACATGATGTGATTCCACGGTGCTCTGCTAAGCATTTCCATGCCTGGCTGTGTCTCGTTGGGCAGAGCAGCAGGCCCCAGGGTGAACAACACTGAGAAGCTGGGAGCCCACTCCAGAGGCTTGACCCCTGTGCACCTAGGCTACCTTCACATCGCTTTTCGGGAAGTTGCTCATTTTGAGGTGTTCCCTGTTGCTGTCTCCTCCTGACATCACCTCTGGAGACAGCGAGGCTTGGGGCCACTTTCTGGTACAGAACAATCAGGATTCTCCAGCACAGCCATAGTTTTAGGGCCTCTTCCCTCCCCACCCCTCCTGCACTGAGAGGTGTCACTTGGTAAAGGGGGTAATAAATCCTTATACACTAGAGGCTGGTGTCTTTTTGCTGTTGAGGTGCGAGGAGTGAAAGGTGTGAGTCTCCAGTGTGACTGTAGCTGACAGAGCTACAGGCACACACCTGGGTGTGAGGTGGAGAGAAAGGCGGTGGGGGAAGGGGGTGCTTTCGATGGCGGGACAAAGTAGGGCCAGAAGCTGATGAGGCCAGAAAGGCTTCCTCTGAAAGACCAAGGGCACCCTGGGGCTAAGGAAGCTGTCCTTTAAAACAGCGAGGATCAGAGAGAGGGCACCAAATCGTGCCCAGGCTGCAATAATTAAAAAAGTCTTTCTTCAAATGACTGATGTTCCCTGAAAGTCCACAGGACGACGCAGGTAACTGATGTTTTGCAAATACCGATCCAGGTTTCCCCCCACTCTCTGAAAGTAGGGCCTTCCCACAAAACGTTTCTAAGTCTGGCGGAAAGCAAAGAAGAGATGACAGGTTCGTAAAAGCAAAAACCCTCTTCGAATTTCTTCAGGTTAGGAAAAATTTTTACAGGCCTTTTGTAAAAGTGAGGTGGCACAACGTGAACTTTTGAAAAGCAGGGATCCTTATACCAGCATTTACAAATTCATTATTTACTGGGAAGCCTGGGTGGCTCAGTCAGTCAAGCACCCAACTTAGGCTCTGGCCTGATCTCAGGGTTTGTGAGTTCGAGCCCCACACTGGGCCCTCTGCTGTCAGCACAGAGCCTGCTTTGGATCCTCTATTCCCCTCTCTCTGTCCCTCGCCTGCTTGCTCTCTATCTCTCAAAATAAATAAAGAAAAACTTAAAAAAAATTCATTATTTATTATAACAAAGGCAGTGCAGTGATTGTTATGAGAAAGCCAACAGCCCAAGAAACAGATGACCAAGAAAGTGAAAGTCCCCCCTAAGCCCACTGTGCTGGAAATAAACACTGTTAACAGTTAGGGTATTTGTACCAGGTTTTAGTCAACCAATTACTTGTATAGCAAAGGCATGCGCAGGAGGGGAAGCACGTGTTTTAAGCTGCCTCTCAGCTGTCCCTACCTGGAGAGCACCTTGCCACGGTTCTCAAAGGCAAAGCACCTCTGTCCACCTGGTGGCACCACCTGCATTTCCTGGGAGGAGGGACCCAGCTCCCGGCTGCCTTCTAGTTCAGTAGGAGCCATCTCAGCCCCACCTACTCCCCCAGGCACCTCTCCCTGCTGACTGGTACGGCATCTGGGTCCTTTCCCAGGACTCCTTGGGGGCAGGCAACCCCTCCACAGCACCCCAAGTCCTGCCCTGTCCTCAAGGCTCAAGGATGGTCAGATTCTCAACCCCACTCTTGCTCATAAATGCTTGCTCTGTCTGCTGTTCTCTAGTAGAAAGTGGGCTGGATTGGAGGTGAGGGCTGGGTCGGGAGAACACTGGAGTTCCTTGAACCCTCATGCCATCTAGAGCACTTAAATGTGTATAAGTTTTTCATCATGAAGGTAAATGACTCACGGTTACGTGGCTCATTGGCTGGAGAGGTGGCGCTGAAAGCCAGTCCTAGCTGTTGGAGAATCAGGAGACTTCGCATGGGGTCCTCCCTGGTGTTATGGGGTGCACAGCCATGGGGAAGCTGCTTCACCTCCCTGGACCAAGTGTCCCCATCTGTAAAGCAAGGAGGCCGGTGCTCAGCTGTGACCGTGCTTCGGAAGCACCTCAGAGGCTTTAACAGTCTGATGTGTGGGCTCGGCCTGGGGATTCCAACTGAATCCGTGTGGGGTGGGGTCTGAGTGTGTTGCCTTCTGTGGCTCCCCTGCAGCACCATGGGTCCTCTGGGCTAGACTGCCCTTCACGGGTGTATGGGTGTTGCTAACCCACATTTTATTCTCTCTCCCTGGCTCCCCAGACTCAAAGTACTCCTAAAAGGGTGTTAGACTCCAAAGGCTATGGGCTCACATCTCAGTTCTCTCACTTGGCGACCTCAGGTAGACTAGTTAACCTCTCTGTGCCTCGCCTTCTAGCCTGCAAAATGAGGAAGAAAATAGTGCGTGCCTCACAGGACCGTAGGGAGGATGAGATAATGTGTGCAAAGTGCCTCTCGGCAGGCCTGGCACTGTGGCTCAGTGGAATGACTTACTTCCATTCTCTCCGTAACTCTTAAGGTCTGAGGTCAAATGATAACCCTATGTCTTGAGTGTCCAAATAGACGGAAAGCAGGAAAAGGTCCCGAGGGAAGGCAGGAACACCTGGGGGAGATGAACCCATCCTTTAGCTGCTCAGGGAGTTGCTTCTGTGACCTTACTTGTCCCTGAGATGCCCAGACACAGGGCCTGCTGTGTAACCAGGATATGGGCTACCCAGCCACCCAACCTTTGGCAGAAGCTGGAAGAGTTGCATCTTCAAGATCCAAAGAAGTCCCTTAGCATCTGAGCTCCTCATCGTGGCAGTGGGCACCTCCTCGATGTCTGCCCCCCAGCAAAGCTCTCCTGGCCACCCCCTTCCCCCACACCCTGCCCTTTTTTTCTCCCAAGGGTTGAGATGTGACTCACTGTTTGTTGTGACTCTGCGGTTGAGCTTTCCAAGGTTTGTCTGGGGGGAGGCCTGGTTCTTTCTTCAGGACTCACCCTGTAAAATATCTCTGGACTCAGCTCTGCCTGTTGCAGAAGGATCTCTGCCTCGAGAGAGGGAGGGAGCCCCGGGCACTGGAACCAGACACACCTGCTCTCCCTCCTTTCACTTTACCACTTGTCAGCTCTGTGATCTCAGGCTTGTGGTTTTGCCTCTCGAGAGGAGTTTGAACACGGGTTAGCTTGTTTGACTCCGTTCTCCTCCTGTTGTGTTTGATCATGGCGCACGGTGACTTTCTCATGACTGGGAAAAAGAGCTGAGGAGGCAAAAGGGTCAGGACTGGAGTTTAATTTCTGGGCCTCCCAGCCTGGGACCTTGGAAATAGCAGGGCACACAGAGTCTGCAAGCCTGACTGCAGGCCAGGCCCAGTCACCAGCTGACTGCCACCTTGGGCAAATCAACAGCTTCTCTCCACCTCATTTACACAGCTGTGCTATAACGCAGTTAGTCTAAATCAGTCATTCCCAAAGTGAGCTAGTTGGTATACCAATTTTGCAAGCTGTTTCTCAAAAAAAAAAAAAAAAAGTCTCAAAGGTCAAATAAGTTTGAGGTATACTGTAAACTCCACTCCCCAATTAGCACATCGTAATATATATACATCAATCTGTTAAAGGTGCCAAGAGAACCAGTAACACAGAGGCCAGTTTGGTTTTATTCAACTCACTTTTTCCTAAACTCTTTTGACCATAAAATTTTTCAATCCTATTAACATCCTAGAGCACTGGTGATAGGAGAAAACCACATGAGAAATGATGGTTTAATCCAGAGCTGGGCTTCTCAAACTTGAAAGTTCATTCAAAACACCTTGTTGATCTGCTGATTCTAACTCAGCAGTTCTGGTGGGGCTAGAAGCCAGCAAGCTCCCAGGTGATACATACCACCGAGTGAGTCCCAGAGGGCAGATTCCCAAGGATTTTTCAGCTTCAATATTGGAAACAGTGCAGAAATGGAGACTCAGGGACCCAGGACTCATAGAGACCTAGGTTAGGGTCCTGGCCCCACCAGTTTGTGGCAAGGTGACCTTGAACAAATCTCTCTAGCAAAGAGAGCATTCGTTTTCTCATCTGTGAAGTTTCAAATAGTATCATCCTCATAGGATTGTTTGATGATTAAATAAGTCTTCTCAAATAAAACATGTAGTGCCAGACCTAACCCATGATAGGAGCTCACTATACACTGGCCGTCGTTAATTAAATAGAGTCTATGCGTCTGTCCTGCTCCCACTCGTAGGCTGCTACCACGTTCACTTGCAAGGCTGCTTGCTGCCCCCGGACCTCTTTCCTCCCAGCATGATGGAACGGCCATCTCTTTTTATGGAGCTTTACATGACCATTCTTCTCTTGCACATTCTAGTAACTTCTCCTGCTTCCAGGGCATCAGAGGAGCTGAGAGACAGTGGTTCTCCTCTGGTGATCCTAGGCAGATTGTGCCAGCAGCCCTAGGGTTGGCACAACCCACATTTTTCCTGACCCTGTTGCAAGGGGTCCTCATTGATGGGTGAAGCATGATCTCACCACATTATCCATGGGCCCTGCTGACTGGAGTTTGTATGTCACACGCGGAGACTGCGGGAGTATAACCCTATCATACTCACCATGGTGTCCCTTATAAGTGCTTTTACAACTGAATCATATTCAAACCTTCCTATAAAATGTTCACGTGTGTCAGCAAGGCCTGTGTTTGGGCTCTATTAAGCTCTCTTCTTGTGTGTAGACAGTGGATTAAGACTACATCACCCTGGCTGCCCAGATCTTGCCCCATCTTGGAAGCTAAGGAAGGAAGAGGCAAGGAGGATCACCATTTTTGATCTCCTTTCAGTGTTCGGCTCTTGATGTATATCCTCATTTAAGCTGTGCAGCAACTCTGAATGGTTCTGTTTTTATCAGGCTCAGAGAGGCTAAGTAATTTGCCTAGAGACACACAGCTAGTGAGTAGGGGAGCCTAGTAAGTAGGGGAGCTGAGATTAGAGTTCAGGATCATTTGATTTTATTTCCGCTATGCTTTTTCTGCTCCCAGTCTTGATGGCAGAGGATGATAGCCTATAGCTTCCAAGTTTACCTGTTATTGGAACACCTGGAAAGAAAATAAATCCTCTCTCAAGTTAAGTTATATATCTGGACCAATGTAACCATAGTGACAGTGCTGTACTATACAACCATGGAAGCTGCTGTTCTGAGCATGTGGGCAGAAGTAGGGACAGAGGAGAGAAGGTGAGTCCATGCCTAGGACAGGGTGACAGGCAAGATCCACTCTAGCGGGCCAGCTTATGAAATACCCTGTGTTAGGGACAGTAACTGGAAAGGATGGCATTTCAAAGGCAGATGAGAAGGGAAACTTCAACTTGAGCAGATCCAGACACTGTGTGGGTCATCTTCTGAACCTGGCACAGGTCAGGACAGCCAGCTACTCTGCCTGCAGTGGCCTTGGTCTTCTCTGGCAGTCTATCTCCTTGGAGGGTCCCAGGAGTGGGATAAATCACATCTTCATTCTCTACCTCTGGTTTAGACCTATGTCATCCCTCCGTCTGGTCACGGAGACTGGTGCGTGCAGAGGTGTGTTGAGTTGCCCACACACAGTTGCACACATCTGGGAGCTTCTGGACTTCCGGATCCCTGCACTGCGTCACATACTTTATTTCTATGCCCTTTCATTTTTCCAGTGATGGAAGGGTGAGTGAGCATATGACCTGTGTCACAGGCCCAGGTGAAAAACCGTTGAAACCAAGACTTTCTGGAATGTCCCTGGAGTTGCAGGGTAAACTAGATAAAGTGCAGGTTGTTTGTCAACCCTTCCTCCAGACTCCTGAAAATTGACTTGGAGAGCCTCTCTGACCTCCGCTGCCAATAGGTCCTCGAGAGGCACAAACACTATTCAAAGCTGACAGCTCCCAACCTGACAATTGTCCTCTACACCGTGCAAATGTGGTATGCCTAATTAATAACCTGGGATGCCCTGTCTGCTCCACACTCAAGGAGCTCAGAGCCTTTTTCTCGGTAACCACTGCCAGCTGATTTTTAATTATCTTTCGGACTGTCGCCTTTTGGAGCTCTGGAAAGGAAGTGCTCACCCCAGCTGGGCTGGGGCCAGGCCTGTTGGAGAACAATGTCCTCCTCCGAGTCCATTCTGTTTATCTCTCAGCTGGCATGCCAGCCCTCAGATGGGACAGGACTGTGCTCCTGCAAACCAAGAAGGAGAGAGAGTCTGGTGCCTTGTCGGCACTTCTGTAGGCTGCAGAGCTGGCATGATTCAAGAAACCGACCTCTTTTTAAACTCTTAAAACTTTGCATCTGGGTAGGACTGCCTCACTGAATGAGGCAGCTGAAATCTATTGTTTTCTTAAATCAACACCTGTTTGTTTTTTCTTTAATGCATTGCCTCAGTCAAGCCTTGCAACCGTGCGAGGCAGCTACATTTGCTACCCCCATTTTACAGGAGAGGGGACTGAGGCTCAGAGAGGGTAAGCCCCCTCTCCTGCCTGAGATTGCATAGTGGCAAGAAGAGAGTGCTGAGATTCAAACCCAGGCCGCCAGGCTCCTGAGCCTACCCTTTTGCAATGACCTCTTCCTCCATCCTTGGAATTGAGCGTATGCTCAGTTCTGTGGACCTGGAAACGGGTATGAGGAAAACACCTCAAACACCAAGCATCTGGTTTATAACTTTGACCTACTATATCCCAGCAGCCTGTATGCACCTGCTGAATGCTGCTGAATAATGGAAGGGCTGTGTGGGGTCAAAGTGCCATATTCTCCCCACCGCAGTGAGGGTGAGGTCCAGGGACTCAGTAGACAGAGACAGATGTCTGTTTCCGGGAGGGGGTGGCTAAGCTCCTGGGATTACAGGTTCCTGCATGTTCTGTAGCCAGTTCCACTGGATGTTTTAGGAAAGAGATGGCTCATTCTGTCTTCATCTGAAGTTAAGAATCTGGGATGCTGCAGAGAGGGAAGGGGTGAGACACGGGGCAGGATGGGAACAAGGAACTCTAGACAGAAGACCTTCCTGCCTTCTGCTGTTTATTGTTTTTCCACTGCCCTGATCCCAGGGTCTGCAACCCTTCCTCCTTACTTTTTCTTTGACCTTCCTCTCTGGCATGTTTGAAGCCACAAAGCTGACAAGCCAGAGTTTTAAAGTAGCCCTGGGCCAAGTGTGGTAGGTTGAATTGAGTTCCCCCTCCCCGCCCCCCCACAAAGGATGTGTGCACATCCTAAGTCCTGGTACCTACGAATACAACCTTATTTGGAAATAGGGTCTTTGCAGGATTAATTAAGTTCCAGATTTCAGGAGTGGGCCCTAAATCCAATGATGGTATCCTTATGAAAGTGAGGAGAGGAAGATTTGAGACACAGAGACAGAGAGGAAGAGAGAGAGTGTGTCAACACCTATGAAGGTAGAGAGAGAGAAATTGGAGATGTGCCACCACATGCCAAGAGATGCCAGGAGTCAGCAGGAGCCAGAAGAGGCGAGGACGGATTCTCCTCTAGAGCCTTTGGAGGATACGTGGCCTGGCGATGACACCTTGATTTTGAACGTCTAGCCTCTAGAGCTGTGAGAGAATACATTTTTGTTGTTTTTAAGGCAGGCTGTTCATGGCAATTTGTTATGGCTGCCCTAGGAAACTAACACACCAGGGCCAGACTTTCTGTCATCATCTGGGTCCCTGTGGGGGGCACCTGTAGAGCAGTGCCCATCCTCTGGGACAGAGATGTGCCAGCCGGGACTTTGAGTCTGACCATGGTGCCAGGCTCAGCCCACAGTCAGTTGTCTGGTTGCTGCAACTTCGAGGACAGGTACTGGGGTTAATGGCTGAAAAGTTGTGCCTGAAAAAGCTGACCACAGTCAGAGCTGCCCTGGGAAACATTGGGCTGTTTGGAAGGCAGATGTCTTTCCCACTTTCCCTCACCTCCCCCCGCCCCCAAACTAGGCACAGTCTGTACCCTGGCTGGGTGGGAGAGGATTGGGAAAAAGGTGGGTTAAATGGCTCCGTATAATACAGTAACAGGTATGTGTGAAGGATCCTTGGAAGCTCTAAAGGAAAGAGGTGTGGGCCTTTCCTCTGAAGAGCTGACAGAGTCTGGAAGAGGAGAGAAGAAAAGAGAAGGAGGAGGAGATAGTTCTTTGACAAAACAGCAGCAGTGGGTGGAGCCATGAGGACAGGAATGGCTGGCTGATGAGAGGTCCCTGGAGCAGGATTGGCCAAGGGAACAGCACAGCGGTGGCTTCTCCTCCATTTTCAGCTTTTCCTTCTCTTCTGCTCTGCCATCACCCCGTCCCTGATTTCTGCCAAACTGTAAAAGTCAGTTGCGCCAGCTGTCTTGTGTCCTTGCTTCTTTGCAGAATGCAGGGAGAGAGATGTGCCATGTGTGGGGTGAAGCCACATGGAGAGCAGATGGCAGCTACAGGGGACAGACGTATGAAGCTGTTGATCAAGCATTCACTGGAAACAAGCTGGATTGAGAGAGACGTAACTGCAGAATTCCCAGGGATTGGGCAAGAGGGATGAAGGAGGGCCTAGAACTCTGACCACCAGTGGGATGGGAGAGATTGGCAGGTGCTCTGGACTTTGGAGGGAAAGGTGAGTTGGAGGACTCGGGGCTAGCCAGGAGGCAGCTCTTGGGGACCCAGGTTCCACTCAGTTCCTCTCTCCTCACAGAGCTAGCAAGGCATGTAGCACACAATCAATTCTCAATAAATCCCCAGTGACTATGTCCATATAGTATTTGGGTCCATTGAGAACCAAAATACTATATAATATGCACAGGGAGCTCCCAGGCTACAAAGCACAGTCAGACTATGCATTGGGGATCTTACAGGGATGTGGCCTTCTGTTCAGTCCCACCTGGCTCTGTGGAATTTCTTTCTCTTTCTCTTCCCCTAAACAAATTCTCAGTAGTTATTCAGTTTGTAAACTTTGCCCCCCCCCCCCGCCCCACTGAGATGATCATTCCCTACAATCTAGTTATTCAGTTTGTAAACTTTGGTCCCCCCCGCCCCACTGAGATGATCGTTCCCTACAACCTAGTTATTCAGTTTGTAAACTTTGGTTTTTCCCCCGGATGATCATTCCCTACAATCTAGAATTCTCATCAAACAAGTCACGTTTTATTTCTTCTGTTCCTTTAAGGCAACTTCTATTACTTTCCACATCCTGGACTTGAGATTTCTTGCTTACCCTCTTCCTCTCTCAACAGCTTTATTGAGATATGATTTGCCTACCACAAAATTCAGCTTTTTAAAGTGTACATTTCAGTGGTTTTCAGGCTATTTAGAATTGTGCAACCATCACCACTATATAAATCCAAAACATTTTCATTGGCCTAAAAGGAAAGCCCATACCCATTAACGGTCACTCCCCATCTCCCATTCCCTAAGCCCCCAGAAACCACTAACCCATTTTCTGTCACTATGGATTTGCTTATTTGGGACATTTGACATAAGTTAATTCATCCACATTGTAATATGTACTGGTGCTTCCTTTTTTTTTTGTTGAATGAATAATAATCCATTGTGTGGATATACCACTTTTGTTTATCCATTCATTAGCTGATGGACATTTGGGTTGTTCTCACTCATTAACTACTAGGAATAATGCTGCTATGGACATGCATGGAAAAGTTTAAAAAAATTTTTTTAATGTTTATTTTATTTTTGAGAGAGAGAGAGAGTCAGAGCATGAGTGGGATAGAGGCAGAGAGAGAGGGAGACACAGAATCCAAAGCAGGCTCCAGGCTCTAAGCTGTCAGCACAAAGCCCCACACGGGGCTTGAACCCATGAACCACAAGATCATAACCTGAGCTGAAGTCAGATGCTTAACCGACTGAGCCACCCAGGTATCCCCATGCACAGAAAAGTTCTTATGTGGTCGTACTTCTTTTTTTTCTTGCGGGTAGATGCCTAGGAGTGGAATTGCTGGGTCACATGGTAACTCGATGTTGCACATTTCAAGAAACTGCCACACTGTTTTCCAAAATAGCTGCACCATTTTACATTCCTAAGAGCAGTGTAGGACAGTTCTGATTATCTCCACATCTTTATCCACACTTGTTATTGTCTGGCTTTTCCATCTGAGCTCCCAATCTCCTTTAAAAGTTCCTTTCCTCTTGTTTACTCCTCCTTTTTTTTTTTTGCCTTTTGACCAAAGGATTGTACACAAGCCAGTAGTTGAACATTTTTCACCTGAAATCAATGTCAACATATCTAAACTTTCATTTATATGACTGTGATTCCTGTTTGCTCCAGCCATGCACAGACTCAGACTACTTCAGAACGGAGTTTCCCCCAACCCTGGTGGAAAAGAGAATGATACAGAACATGCTTCTTTTCTGGGATCCTAGAGAAGCTACATGTAGAAGATGGGTGTGTTCTCTGTTCCTTTAAGAAATTTTAAGGACAATCGCTGGTTATACAGTACTAACTAGTCCTCTCAGAGATTGCACAAAAATAGTATTACACAACATATTGTGGTTCTGTCATTTCATTTGCCTTCTTACAGAAACCCAGGGGCAACCATTATGAGTCTGTCCATCTTCTGGATGAGGCTACTTGCCTAAGGAATGGTGGAGCAGAACCTCCAACTCAAGCTAGGTCGTGCTCTTCTCTTAACCTGCAGGCTGTTCCCAGGATCTCTCCATCTTGTCACCGACTTGTCGGGAACTTCAAAGGGACCCTTCCCTATACCAGACATTTCCTGCTGGCAAGTTGGACACCTGGTGTCTCAGCTCTTTGCGTGACTGGCTTGTGATTCCAGGGCTGCGTGGGGCTGTTTTGGCAACAACTGGGCTTCTGGATTTTGCTTTTGCTGTTTTCTTTTCCACTTCATTGTTTTCATAGGATGTCTGCCTTCCCAAAATAGCACTGGGGCATTCCAGGTAAACTCAACATCCGATCAAAATCCCCATTCAGCAGCAAGTCAGAGGGGATCTGGCTTGCCACTGTTTTCTTCCCTTCCTTTGATCACTGTGGCTCTGGAGGAGTAAGTCTGGGGCTCACTGTGGAGCCTGGACAGAGAAGGAAGTAGGGGGGAGGGGAGGACATGGTTGAGTTCTCTTGGAAGAGGGCCAGCTGCTGCTCCAGCCTTCTGCCCCAACGTTAGAGGGAGGCCATGCTCCAGCCTCAGAAAATGTGAGGAGGAATGGAGGAAAGAATTGGGCAAGGTTGTGTGGTCTACATCGTTTTACACAGAGAAAGGAAACAACCAATGTGGACCCAGGTTTTTCTCTGATTCCTGGAGGCAGCATGGTCCAATGGAAGAACACTGGGTTTGGATTAAGACAGAGTTGAATCCTGGTTCTAGGGTTTACCGGTAGCCGTTAGGCATAGAACAGCTGTAAGTTGCATTAGCAACTCCTTTACCACCCTGAGTCTCTAATTATCCCCATAATCGTGCCCACCATGAGCAGTAAAGACTGATAGGTGCAAAGTCTCAATAGGTCCAGGCCTTTGGTAGGTAATTCAGTCAATATAGATTAGTTCTTACCTACTTCCTAGAGCTCAGGAACATTTAAGTTCTCTTTTAGCAAATTTCAAGTATACAATACCATATTATTAACCATGCTGCACATTAGATCCCCCCCAATTTACCCATAACTAAAAAATTTACCAACCACTACCACTTCATCCCTTCCCCCACCCCCCACCCCCAGCCCCAGTCTTCATTGCCTTTTGATGTAATTATTACCCAAGTATTGAGAAGGTCCTAGAGACCAGTTTTGAGAAGTGAAAAACAGCGCAGAATTTCATCAGACAGGCAGGGGCAGTGGCCTGCAACTTTGCTCACTCATTTATGCAGCCCTAATATAATTTCCTACGGGTATCCACTCCCTGCCTCCAGCACATCTTAAAAATGAAATCTAAAAATTGTTTATCTAAGTTTAAATAGCTGCAAAGGGTGTGATTTCTGGCATATTGTAAATATTGACATTTAAAACTAACTGTTACATCACACTTTTAAATTTATCTGATGAAATATGACATCCAGTGACTATAGCATCTGTGATTTCATACCCACTACAATCCAGTTTAAAATGTATGAAAAATCTAATTTAACATGCAAAATATCTACATACTTTTATCTCCTTGAACGTGTGTTACTATTCCTACTTCCTCTACAGACTTCTGTCCTGATTTATTTATTTTTTATATTTATCTATTTTTGAGAGACAGAGCATGAGCAGAGGAGGGGCAGAGAGAGAAGGAGACACAGAATCTGAAGCAGCTCCAAGCTCTGAGCTGTCAGCACAGAGCCCGATACGGGGCTCGAACCCATGAACCATGAGATCATGACCTGAGCTGAAGTCAGACACTTAACTGACTAAGCCACCCAGGCGCCCCTGATTTATTTTTAATGCTTCAAAGTATTTTATTTACTACATTGAAAGTGGAGAAAGCCATTTTAGTGCTCAATTTTTCTCGTTGCTCCTATATGACTCTCCCTTAAGAGTATACATTCTTTGATGAAAGCAGGGGGAAAAAAGAACAAAACTGTTAAAGGAAGATTGTTATCACTCCCACCACCTGTGCAGGAGTGCAACAGACCCTGTGGGTGTGGACCACTCCAGGGAATTGTTCCTCATGTTGGGTCCCCCTTCTTTTGTAAAGCTGGGACAGTCTCAGTGTGTGAGTTCTCTTATTCCCAGGAAGCTCCATTTTAGGGAAGAGGGCCTATGGAAGTCAAGGGTCTGGAAAGTGGTGTCCTGATTACTATTTTTGCCTGATGACCCTCTGGAATGTCCTGTGTATCCCAGTTAGGGGACAGCTAAGTTTGAATTTGAAACTCAGCTTTGCCACTTATGGGGGTCAGGGAACCCTAAGCTAGTTATCAAGTCTGTGCTTCCCCAGAGGATTGTTAGACTAAAATGAGGCTAAAAGAAATGAGGCTACAAAGTAGGGTCTCAATAAATAACATCAGTTCTCAGGGGCCACTTTTTTTTTCTTTTCCTCTTTTACATTTAGAATAGATTAAATTAGGATGTATATTATAATCTTGGTGTACATTTGACGGGGTGGGGTAGGGTTGCCCCAAAATCTGTTATTAAATTAATGGTATGTCTTGCAATTAGTTATCACTTGGAATTAAAGATATGGGGCACCTTACATCTTTCCATCTTGTTCTCAGTCTGGCTTCTTTTGGGTTGTTTTACCTGGTAACATTCCAAGGGGCCTTATGGGCCCTAAGAGCCAATTCTACAGCAACAGTGTGTGATCCTTCCTGGAGACTTTGCCTAGGTTGTCACTATGACCCAGAGATCAACAGTCTGTAGGTTTTGTGGATGTATTTTCTCTAGAACCACCCGTCCTAACTGTGGGACACTAAACTTCATATGATGTTTGTTTTTCCCTCCACAGCTTTGTGAATATTTCGTGCAATTTTCCTTGATCAGTTTGACAGATCATTGTCCAGAGGAGCTGTTGGCCTCATCAGATTTGGAAACATCACTGTGCATTCCTTATCATTTAAAAGAAACAAAGGTAGGGCCCCTCGGTGGCTCAGTCAGTGAAGCATGTGACTCTTGATCTCTGGGTTGTAAGTTTGAGCACCATGTTGGGTATAGAGATGACTTAAAAATAAAAAATCCTTGGAGCACTTGGGTGTTTCAGTTGATTAAGCATCGGACTCTTGATTTCGGCTCAGGTCATGATCTCACGGTTCACGGGCTCTGCACTGATGACTCGGAACCAGCTTGGGATTCTCTTTCCCTCTCACTCGGTCCCTCCCCCGCTCAGGCTCTCACTCTCTCAAAGTAAATAAACTTAAAAAAAATCCTAAAAAAAATAAAAGAAAGTCCATTAAAAAGAGATCTTAACACTGACCTCTGTGACAGATGACTGTAAGTTACCTCCAGAGAAGGTTTTGTCCTTGACTTTGTGGCTCCACTTTGAGTAGATCCCTACCTACTAGGGAGTAGAGCATGAAACATCCTCTCCACTCACATACTAGGTGTTTGGCAAATGTTGTCAGATGAATGAATGAGTGAATGAATGAATGAATGCCATGAAAATTCATTTAAATAAAAACATTTTATAATGGAAGCTTCCAAACACAGAAGTAAATAGCACAGTGCTTCCCAAACCCCACCCAGCCCTAGAAAGAGCCCAGAAATTCTCATTTTGAAGAAGCATTTCCAGTGCATTTGATGTGCTCAGTGGAACCACACTTTGAGAAATGCCGTCTAAATCAGTCAAAGCTTCTGTCTTCTTCTGTCTCTTCTTTACCTCCTTGACCTCACCTCTTGCTGTGCCCACCTTGTATTCTGATCCAGTTGCTCTGAATTTATTTTGGATCCTTGAATATGTCCTGCTGTCTCTCAACCTCTCTCTCTCTTTAGATTATGCACTACTATTTTTCTTTTTCAGTGAAGTATAGTTGACACACAATGTTAGATTAGTTTCGGGTGCACAACAGTGATTTGACAGCTCTGTAACTTAGGCCGCGCTGACCCCAAGTGTAGCTACCATCTGTCACCATACAACATTATTACAGTACCATTAACTGTAGTCCCTATGCTGTGCCTTTTGACCCTGTGACTTATTCATTCCATATCTGGAAGCCTATACTTCCCCTCTCCTTCACCCATTTTGCCCATCACCCCACCCCCTAACCACCAGTTTGTTCTCTGTATTTTGGGGTCCATTTCATTTTTTTATTTTTATTTCAGTATCACGTGTAAGTGAAACATGCTGTACCTTCTTTATCTGGTCTTTACATAGGCTTTAGTTCCGCCTGCATCACACTAAGTCTCCATCGTATGCCCTCACCCGCTTGACGTTTAATTAACTCTTATTCATGGTTTGGGTTCTATTTTGGCATCACTTTTTCCCTGCTGTCTTCCCTAAACTTCCATTCCAGGTCAGGTGTCCCTCTACCTGCTCTCCCAGCGCCCCACCCTTCTCTTCCATAACAACCATCATATTGCTTTGTCATTGCATCCTAACGACTGCTCTTACTCTCCAACCAGACTGTAGGCTCCCTGAAGAGTGGAAAACTCATCCATCTCATCTACTGCTATAGTCCCAGCACTCAGCATGAGCCTGGCACATGGCATGCATTCGGCAAGTAATCACCCAAACTGAAACTGAATTCAACTGAAAGTTTATTTCAACCACACAAATGAGGGGAATGATTTTAATAGTAATAAATACCCAAATTTTATTTGTGCGCAGTATAAAACCCTCAAGCGTTAGCGAGTACGTGCAAAATATCAGCCAAGGATAAACACTTGCTTGCTATGTATTCACTGTATTTTATGTCAGCTCTTATTGACAGATGTATTGCAGTAATTCTCAAAGAATTAAGAAAAATGAGGAAAATAACCACCACTTACTTTGTTCTGTCCTCTTACTGAGAAAAGATAACCTTTATTCATGTTTTGTTCAGCTTGAGGAATGCCAGCCAAGTCTGGAGGGCACTCTTTTCTTCTGTATGCTTTCATTTGCTCCCAAGAGAACGTATCATCTATTTCTGCACTGCCCAAGAGGGGAGTCACTGGCCACAAGCGGCTGTTAAGCACTTGAATTGTGGCTAGAGCAGATTGAGATGTGCCGTGAATATAAACTACACACTGGACTTAATATGAAAACAAGAATGTGAAGTATCCCATGAAGATTTTTAATATTGAGTGCAAGTTAAAATTGATAATATTTGGTTATATTAAGCTATATGAATTAATAAAACATATTATTAAAGCTAATTTCACCTGTTTATTCTTACTTTTTTAATGTGGTTACTAGAATATTTAGAACTACATATGTGACTTGCATTATGTTTCTACTGGAAAGCACTAATCAACATAGCCATTTAAACTCTGCCACAGTATTTTCATCTCTACAATGGGAATAGCAATCATACCTTCCTTACAGGAGTGTTATGAGGATAAAATGAGTTCACATCCGTAAGATACATGGAATAATACCTGGCATAGAACAAGTGCTTTGTAAATGTCCATGAAATCAATAAATAATGCTTACCAGATTTAGCATATAAACCCCTTATATTAGCCTAGTTCCCTACAAAACAGAATTTGAGGCAAAACTCAGGGTCTAGTGTTTTGTTGGAGGATATAATCCCAGGGAAGGTGGACTGAGGAATACAAGGAATGAGACAGGGAAGGAAGGAAGGAAGTGCCAGGTGGTATATTGTATTGTGCACCTGGCCACATCTCGGAAATGTTGTGGGAGGGGGATGGTAAACAATGTATCTGCCATTTCCTTCCCATCTCCTGTTTCACATCCATCAAAGTTTGCCCCTTGTGGTACGAAGTCGTTTGCACTCTCTGGTTATATCTCAGGGCCCCTCCAGGTAGCAGTGGGGAAGTCAGAGACTCCAGGGGGTTAGGTGGGCTGAACCTAGGCTATGGAGCCACTGAGGCTCCTGACATAACAGGTGTCATGGAAGTAAGTCTTTATGGAGCCTGACCCTCATCCCTGGAGGGTCATCCAGCAGTGTTAGTGGGGGTGGGCCATCTAGGAGTCAAGGCGAGAACCAAAGCCCAGGGTCGAGGGAACCAGGTGGAACCAGAAAAGGAGGCATGTTGTCTTGACCCAGGGAACCCGTCCTCTGAGATCCTGATGTACGTGCTATCAGTCTTCTCCCCTCGGATGCCTCACTAGCATCTCAAGTTTGCACGTTTGGGGTTAAACTCGTGATCTCCATCCCTGGATTGATCCCCTAGCCCCAGATCCCCCATTTCCATCTTTTACAGCTCAGTAGATTTACCCACTTGCTCCAGACTGAAACCTGGGCCCCATACTTGAGGTCTCCCAGTTCTCCAGCCCCACATTCCTCCATCAGCAAGTCCTTCTGGTTCTACCTCCAAATCACATCTCAAAGTCATCCATGTTTCCTCACTCTACCCAATGACCAGGCCACCAGCATCTCTCCCTGGATGATTGCAGTAGATGGCAGGTGGGTCTTCTTGTTTCCTCTCTTTCCTCTCTCCTGTTCTTTCTCCACACAGCAGCTAGAGTAATCTTTTAAAAATGTAAATCAAATCATGTCTCTTGGCTGCTTTAAAACCTTGCCGGGCTTTCCAGTGTGCTTGGAATCCAACCCAAACTCCTTATCTTGATCTATAAGCCCTCCATAACTTGACTCCTGTCATTTCCTCACCCGAGACACTTCCCTCTTTGCTCTGTGTTAGCCAGTCTCATTCTTTCCTGACACACACCCCGTGTTTTCTTGTTTTAGGGCACAAATTGGCAGAATACGGCTTGCTTGTATTTTGTAAATAAAGTTTCATTGCAACATCAGCAAGACAGAGATTTATGGACAACGAAGCCTTACATGTTTACTATCTGACGCTTTACAGAAAAAGTGTGCTGACCCCTGTTTAAGGCCTTCGACCTTGCCCCAGGCTCTTTCCCAACCGGGTTCCTTGGCTTTTAACTCAAATAAAATTTCCTTGTCAACCTTGCCTTAATAGAAGCTTCTCTTTGAACACCACCCCCACTCCATGCCCCTTTATTCTCCATTATTCCACTTTGCTTTTTGCCTTTTTAGCTCTTTCTCTATTTGAAATCACATATTTATTTGTTACTTTACTTGTTTATTGTCCTTTTCCTCCCCCTATGATGCTAGGCTCTATGAGGTCAAGGGTCATGGCTGTTTTGTCTGTCTTGTACCCCTAGCACCTCCAAGTGACCACTGGAACAGATGGCCCCTTTGGAGTGGTTCCCACCCTTCTCACCACCACCCTCGCCTGCAGCAATCCAGCGATTCTGCTACTGCTGAGAACAGCTTGGGGGTGGACGATGCTTCCAGAGAACAGTTGAGTATTGAGTCTGAGCAATGGTGTTGGAATTCATGACAATTCTCACCCATCTGAAGAGTTGTGATACCACCTCACTATGTGATTTCTTTTTTAACAACTCCACAATTTCCACACTGTTCCACGCACATCAGAAAATTAAAAAATGAGCACAGGGCAGTGTGTGTTTACCTTTTTATTAAGACGGCCCGAGAGTTGCTTTGTTATGGGGCACCTACTCAGGAAGGCTGCTGGAGGAAGTCCTCAGCTGAGGCCCTGGAGGTTGCCACCTCTGCAGCCACCAGGGGGCTGTGCCACCTTCCAGCATCCTGATTCTGCCCTAACTGTCCCATGCAGGTGGGACGGGCTCCTGGGAGCTGGGAATCTAGGCAAGCAAAAACAGTTCAGGGGCATGGAGGAAGCAGGCCTGTGGTACCTTTTTGGGGACAGGTCAAGCACAGGCAGGAAGAGCCTGGACATGTCGACACATCAGACTGAGACCCAGAACCAAGCACAGCTGGCTGCAGATACGCACAGGCAGTCATGGGGTGGAGGGGGCAGGGCAGGAAGTGGCTCAGAGGGCCACTCCCTCTACTTTACAAACGAGAACACTGAGATCTAGAGAAGGGAGCTAGCTAAAATTAGAACCAGCTAGAATTCAGGTTCCCCTTCCCCCTCCCCCCCATGCTCTGAATATGTCCCTCTGGGCCGAATCTTCTAGGGTATCTGCTACTGCCAGGCTGTTTTACTGGGCAGTATCTAGAATGGCTGGACACAAGTAGGATTTGTCTAGAAAGCTTTCATGGAGGAGGCTTGAAAGAGCCCTGGACTTAACCTCAGACGGACCCAGGCCTGAATCCTGGCCATCCGCTCGCTGAAGCCACGGCAAGGGCCCCAAAACTCTTTAAGCCACAGTTTGACGTCCATAAATTGGGACAAGAGTCCCCGAATTGCTGAGCAGTTTTGTGAATCAAACAAAGTAAACCCCGGGGTGTGTTTAACAAGTGGTAGACACACCGTAGACCTGTGGGCGTTCCACCGACGCTAGTCGAATTTCGAGCAGCCCAGCTTGGCAGAGGAGAGGACGGGGCAGGAATCCAACTATCCATGGCTTGTAACAACCTCTATAGTAACTACAAATACATTTGCAGAAGGAAGAATCCATGACCAGTGCCCCTTTCCCATCCCTTCAATCAGAATCTCTCAGAAGGCCAGTATGGCTAGTGATTCTGGGCCACTTTTACTAAACAAACAAAAAATGCATAAGCATTTAACTCCTGCTGGAGCAAACCTTTGTGTTCAGGTGCTGTGAGGATGATGATGTCTCCTCTGCTTGTCTTCTGAGGAATCAGGGTGTGTTCTCATCACACTTGACTTTCTGGGACCCAGGCTTCAGCAGTTTCCAACCTTGCTCTTGTCTTTGGATCTGTTCTTAAGAAAGGCTCTGCACCCTCTCTAGGCCATTTTATGAGTTTCCAGTGGAACAATGCTATTATTAACGTGATTTTCTACTTTCCTGGAAGGCCTAAAACAAATGTATCTATGCAAAATGTTACTATTCAGTAAATGGATACCTGGCTGTCTAGCCTGGAGGGTTAGACTATAGCAATGGATGCCAACTTCATGGCTTTGGTCCCTTTTATGCAGGTTACACTCCCCCACGTCCCCCTTCCCTAAGCCAGGTAACCATCCGAGAACAAGGCAAGAGAGGCTTGTGTAGTAAATTTGTTAGTCCTTCTGGGAGAAAAGCTTCAATGCATGGACCATTGATGGTGGGTCATTAACTCCCTCAGTGGGCTAAAAGGACGCCATTTATTCTAATGTGGGACATCTATTCAGAGGTGGCTGAGATCCCATGGCGTTTCACTTCTCTAAGATCCAGGTTGTCCATCTGTGCTCTAAGGAATTTTGGACCTTCAGCAGAGTCTCTCTTGGTAGAAGAGAGGCCCAGCCAGCCACCAACCTCCCTCCAGACAAGTCTTGCTTTTAGCTATTTGCACATTAGGCATCAAGATTGCATTTGAACTAAAATTTCTGCAGCTAAAAACCAGTTTGAAAATCAGTGCATTAGAGACTCAAAATTATGGGTACCAGGCTCGGTTCTAGGTGATCGACACATGTCATTTTGTGACTGACGTTCCTCTTTATGACCATCGCAGAAATGGGTGGTAGCCCTATTTCACTGGCAAGGAAACCAAGCAAGGCTCAGCAAAAGCTAAAGAAGGAAGGATCCCAGGTCCAGAACCGAGGTCTTCCTGGCTGGGAGCCAGCATCTCCACATCCTGCAGAATAATTGAGTGTACGGATGTCACAGGATTTCCCGCTGGAGGTCCGGGTTCGAGTCAGGTTTCTGCTTCTCCTTGCCCAAGAGGTCCCTGATTAGACACTTTTTGTTTTCTGAGCCTCATTTCCCTTCTCCACAAAATGGGCATGGTAATAAGCCCAGGGAGAAGAAGCATACAGCACATCAGATCTGAGTGGTGCTGTCTGTGTGGGGTCTTGGGAAATAGACCAGAGCACCTCCCTCGGGACTTGTCACACACACACACACACACACACACACACACACACCCCACCAGGTGGTGGAGCTGGCATTGTAGCCAGCAGACTCTCTGATTCCCAAAGACCTCAGGTTTGGGGCTGTTGAGCTGCAAGGGCGGGGTGTCCCTCAGGGGCCAGAAACCCCTACTTGCTCTTGGTCTGGGCCTGTAGGCCCAGGCTCAGGATCAAAGCTAGTGCTCTGTTCTCCAGAGTGAGACATACATCCCTTCACCCTGCAGCCCTCTTTAATTAACTGGGAGCCTCAGAGCAATGCCTTTTTTGGGTGCTTATCGGTGTATCCTGATAAAATAATTAATGGGTTTCTCTTCTCCACTGTGCACCCTCCTGCCCCGAGAGGGCTGTGCTCGGAAGGAAGGTGCTAATTAGTTCCTGTGCGTTTATCTGGCTGAAGCAACTGCTCCAAGTCTCTGTAACTCATCCTCAGCCCTCCCCCACCCCGGGTGAGACTTCAGCTCTGTGTTCATTTCTTTTGCTAGGCACCAGCTCTGCCCACAAAGTTCAGCCCCTTCCGCACACAGTCCTTCTCTCTGTCTCAGCTCGGAGTCTGCAGGTGGCACCCTGGCGCACAGGGCCCCACCTTGAGCCGGTGAGCCATCACTAGGAAGCTCTCAGGGAGGTTCCTGGAAACACTTCAAAGCAAGTCCAGACTTTCCAAGCCCGCTTCAGTGAAAAGAGCAAGGGCAGCAGAGCGTCATGGAAAGAGCCCTTAGTTGGGGCAAGAGAACCAATTCTAGATTGAGCTGTGTGACCTGGGCTAAACTATGCTTTCTCTCCGTGTCTCAGCTTCCTTAGCTATAAAAAAAAAAAAAAAGAGGAGTTGCTCCATAGTCAGGAATGGCAAATGTGTGGTTATGCCAACTGTGATGAATGAGTCACGGCTCTGCAACTGTGTCAAGATAATGAAGGCACAGCCAACTGCAGTGGGAAGCCTGAGTGGCAGAAGTCGATCGGTGATGTTGCTCACGGTTGATGCAGGTGCCACTGTAGGCATTCAGGTAGGGGCAGTCCTCGCTGTGTTTAACCACGCTTGTCTCTCAGGATGCCACGTGTCCTTAGTCAACAGTCACTAAATGGCAAACAAACACTCCACACATTTCCGAACATCCCCTGGGTGGCATGGGTGGGGGTGCTATGCCACCCCTGGTCGAGAACCACAGGTAGGGAAGTAGAAGTAACAGTCTTTTGTGGCTGCAGGTGGCAAAGACTATCCTCAAAGTAGCTGAGCTATAATGGAAATCTGTTTGTTTGTATGACCGAGAAACTGCGAGAGAGGCTCGGGCTACCTTTCTCCATCCAACAAAGATATGTCTCCCCTTCAGGGGAATCTGCAGGAGGGCAGGATCTTCCATACGTTTGCCTCCCCCAACCCCTTTCTGTGTGGGGGGAAATAACAAAACAGATGAGCAGCAAGGCCCTTCCAACTATGGAAGTTGAATGGGGGAGACAGAGCCTTTTCTCACCTGTGACATCTAGAATATTAGCGGGACTTCAGTGGAGCCAATTGGAGGTGCCTGCCTGGGACTTGGAACCTAGAGAGGCCACACAGAGGTTCAAGGGCTCATCAGGGATCATTTGAGGCAGTAGTGATGGACTTGACAGCTCGGAGATTGGTAGGTGTGCAGGGGTGATGGCCTCCAGCAGGACAGCAGCAGGTCCAGTGGCAGTGGTGGCTGGCAGCATCCTAGACTCACTGTTCCTGAAATGGACTTGCCTGAGCCTTTGCCATCCTTGGTTCCTGCCTCTGCCCTGTTCTTCAGCCTTCCTGTTGATTCCATGAGTGACCCAGGACCCTTCCAATAAATGATTTTCTCTATTAAGTTAGCCAGAGTTGGTTTCTGTTGCTTGCAACCAAAACCCTCACTAAGATAGCTAAAGTGGTGGGGGTGCCTGAGTGGTTCGGATGGTTAAGCGTCCGACTCTTGATTTTACCTCAGGTCATGATCTTGTGGTTCATGAGTTTGAGCCCTGCGTGAGGCTCCATGCTGGCAGTGTGGAGCCTACTTAGAATTCTCTCTTTGCCCCTCTCCTGCTCGCTTGCTCTCTCTCTCTCTCAAAATAAGTAAATAAACATTAAAAAAAAAATACAGTTGGAGTGGGGAATCTAGGCAGGATGGAAAACTAGAAAGCAAGTAGGATGATTCAAAGTCTCAGGACACTTGGGAGAGGCAGTTTGGAATCAAAAGCCAACAGGACCCTGGGGCCACCATGACGATTTTCCTTGGTAGTGACTATGCCAGTGATCTTGTTGAACACTGGGAAATCCTTCTCACAGGGGCAGACTCACTTATATTCGAGACTTGGCTTTTTGAGGCTAGTTCCTGACACACTTCTCTCATGATCTCCCTCTTTCTAAACTCTGGCACAGAGAGCAAACACAATGGCAGATGGGACGAGTCAATATTGTAACACCACCCGTGCTTCCCCTTTCCTTGCCACATAGGGTTAAACGGACAGGTGAAGCCACACTTATCACTGCCAGTTCTAGAAAACAACAAGAGCTTGCTTGAACTTAAAAAGGCAACCACACCAATGCCTGGGTCTTTCCCTCCTTCCGGATCAGCCGAGACACAGCAAAAGAGGGGCTAGTGTTGTTGCCATGGAATCTGTGGGTAGGGAGAGCCCTCTTCGCAGTAGAGGTTTACTGTGCCCTCCTCCTTTTCCTCTAGCAGGAAATGGCAAAAGGTAAAAAACATAGACGGGACAGGAATCTAGCAGAACCTGCAGGGGGAAGAAGAGGAGCGTTCTCTTTTGGAGCTGCACAGGGAGCAAAGCTGGCTGAAAAGCCGGTTGCTTTCCTTTGAGGCTTTTTGCTTCCCTGGACCTCAGGGGTGGCTCTTGGAGTTTCCTAGTTAATTGCCCACCCTTCTCCCCCTCCAGCTCTGTCCCCACCTCCCAAGTGCCTGGAGGGTCAAAGCCATATGGCAGAGGCTGAGGGTTAAGACCATGAACTCTGGACTCTGCAGCCACATTTCCTGGGTCCAAATTCCAGCTCTGTCACAAGCTGTGTATATTTGGGCAAGTTCTTAGAATGGCTGTGCCTCAGTTTCCTCCCCTAGAATGATAAAAAATAGTGACAGCTAACCTCATAATATTATTGTGAAGACTGGGGCGCCTGGGTGGCTCAGGAGGTTGAGCGTCCTGGCTCAGGTCATGATCTTGCGGTTTGTAGGTTTGAGCCCCATGTCGGGCTCTGTGCTGACAGCTCAGAGCCTGGAGTCTGCTTCAGATTCTGTGTCTCCATTGCTCCCTGCTCCTCCCCTGCTCACCCTCCGTCTCTCGCTCTCAAAAATAAATGTTATAAAAAATTAAAAAAAAAAAAAAAAGACCACTGTGAAGATTGAGTTATAAATACTGTGTGCTCACAATGGGGCCTGGCAGAGAGTAGGATCTCAATACGCACCAACACCCTAGTTCCTCTGTGTGGCACCGGGCACAAGGTTGAACAGATGATCCAATTCTCCAAAGATTTCCTGAATGGAACCAGGAAGTTAGAAAAAGCAAGATCATCAGTCTGCAAGGGCCCCAGATTAACGTTTGTTCCTTAAAACCGAAGAGATAGGGACGCCTGGGTAGCTCAGTCGGTTAAGAGTCTGACCCTTGATCCTCAGCTCAGGTCTTGATCTCAGGGCCTTGAGTTCAAGGGCTCTAGGCTAGGCATGAGGCCTACTTAAAAAAAAAAAAAAAGAAAGAAAGAAAGAAAAAAAAAAAGGAAAAAGGAAAAAAACAAAGAGATAGATTGTTCAGTGGCTCCCATTGCTGAATTCTGCCACCTCAGGATCACTTCGGTAGGCCAGTGGTGTGTATACCCACACGTGCACAGGCATGTACACACAGACACACAGGATGGGCCTCAGGCAGCCCAGCCACT
This sequence comes from Prionailurus viverrinus, assembly GCF_022837055.1. Classification (NCBI taxonomy): domain Eukaryota; kingdom Metazoa; phylum Chordata; class Mammalia; order Carnivora; family Felidae; genus Prionailurus; species Prionailurus viverrinus. The sequence goes on from NC_062563.1 coordinate 116,609,221, forward strand.
GGTTCCAGGCACCTTCCTTCCATCTCTGGCAACTCCTCGCCACCTTTGACCTAGTCTCCCAGGCAAGGGATTCCTCCGGTCGCTTTTCTTAGCCAGTAACCCATTTCTATACCCTCAGCCTTCAAGACCCAGGCCCTCCTGGAAGAGAGAAAGTAGGCCTAGAAAACCCAGTATTCTTCAACTCCTCCTGCCCATAAGCCCTCTTGTTTGCAACTTTCCGAACACAGAATTCAGAAGCTCAAGAGCTCTTGACTCTTGTGCAGGTGGGAGTATAGAGCCGTGCCCTTGTCCCATCTTTCCTGGGGCCAGAGTCAGACCTTTAGTGACCACAGGACTACTACCACCACTGCTATTGGCAAAAACTTACATAGTACTTACAGCATGCTTAGTACTGTTCTATGTGCTTTTTGTATCGTAGCTCTTTTTAATCCTTTTAATAATCTTAGTAAGAGGTAAGGACTATAATCATTATTCCATTTTACAGATGGGAAAACTGAGTCACAAAGAAGTGGCACCTTGCCCAAGGTCATACAGTTAATAAGAGGCAGCCAGTCTGTCCCCAAAGGCTGAACCATCAACCACCAAGATACTTCACTCTAAGCACTGAAAGGATTGTTGCAGTGCCTCCCAACCCCCACTCACACGTGTAGTTCAAAATAAAACTAGGACTAAATCATAAAAGAATATGAGAAGGTACAGGAGAGTTCTGCTTGTTTTCCTTAATGACCACTTGAAGGCTTAACAAAATAATCTTTCCAAACACACATTTTTCCCCTGGCTTGGCTGGTGCCCTAAGCATGGGTTCTTCGGCCTCGCAGATAATCCAAGGGTTGCTTTCTCCTCCCTCCAGCCAGAATGGCCTCTCCCTGACAAGTACAAGGTTGGTCAAGCCTGGGATTTGTTGTTGCCCCTGGGGAGTCATGGAAGGTGCTTCTTGGCTGCAGTGGGATTGACTTTGGCCCTAGTCTGTAAATGGCAGGAGGATGGTTGCCAATCCAGTAGGACCTGCCTATAAATGGCAGGAAGGATGGCTGCCCTGAAGGACAACCTTGTATGAATGGAGGGGTGTGTCCCTTGGGGGGATGAAGGAGGCTGATGGAGGCAGGGGAGTTGGTGGTGTGTGTGTGTGTGTGTGTGCACGCTCACATGCACGCGCTCGCACGTGTATGGGAGTATCTTAGAGGCCCTTCCTGGTCTCCCTGATCCGCTGGCTCTTCCAGTCACTGAGGCGATTTCTGGCACTTAGGCTGTAGTGTGTCCTTGGTCAATTGTTATCACCGAGAGAATGTTTCCCCAAGAACCTTTCTTCTCATTTCAGTCAGTTCTGTGACGTGATACAAACAGGACAGTAGCCCTTGCATCCTCCACTTTACTGCTTTCCTTCATTCAACAAACAGTAAGGACGTGCCACTCCCCCGCCCCCCACCCCCCACTTCCAGTGCCTGTGCTGGACAAAAAGGTGAGCAAAACTCACAGGTCCAGTCCCCATGAATGCTCAAAGTCAGGTGGGACCTCCACGCTTCATTTTCCCACTTGACTCCCCTCCCTATCTGCCACCACACTGTAGGGCAGGGACAGGGTTTTATCTTTCTCTGAACCCCCTCCTCTCAGCTCACAACAGTCCCATTGCCCAGCACAAAGCTGGTGTTTGACAATGCAGGGGCTGGAAGCAGGGGACCTGAAAGGTTATCTAACCCACTGATTCTCAAAGGGGTAAGGTCACATCCTCCCAGAAGTGTTTCAAAAATTTGTAGAACCCTTTTGTTTACTGGTGGGGGGGGGGGGGGTGGCGGTGTTGCAGATGCTAGATGTTCTGCAGTTTATGGGACAGCCCTGTATAATGAATCGTTCTCTATCCTACCTTTCCAATGCTTCTCTGGACACTTATGTACTGGAAACTCTAGTTCTAGTTTTCTGAGCCTGGCAACTCTAACTCCATCTTACGTACAAACACAAACAATTTTTGTGTGGTTTCAGTATATATTGAATGTTCCAGGCATATGACTTCTCTGAACATTGAGGGAAAATTGCACTTGATTTCAGTCAGCATTTCATGAGGAGTTGCTCACTGCTTTAGAAAATCACGTCACTAATGGTGGCTCTGCTCTTGATAGTAGAGTCATCAAGAAAACAACACATGGGTATCAGTTTGCATGGGTAGCTGTGGCTGTCATGGTGAACCTACACAGGTGACTCAAACATTTCTCACTAAGTCTTTCAGTGTAATGGTGGTTGGGCCTTTGCATATTGAATAGGTAATTGAATGTATGTATGTATGTGTCTGTCTGTCCTTTGACTTCTCCTTTTGTGTTCTTATTAAGTCATTAAATTGAGTTTTTGAAACTGAGTGGGTGGTTTGCATTTTTATGAATTTCATTTCAGAATAATATAGGGGGTGTTGTAATTGTTACAAAAGGGGGCCATGAAGTCTGATGAGGTTAAGAAGGACCCTGGAGCTAGTTCATCCCCCTCAGTTTTGGTCTCAGTTGTCCCCAATGGCTGTGAACCTCTCAAAATTTTAAAGCTCTCAAGATTGAGAGTTTTTACTATCCTCCATGGCAACCCATTTATTAAATTATTAATGTTGCAAGAAGTCCCTGTGGTATGAGTGAATCATCTGTTCTGTCTCTGGCAGAAATGATGGTCTGCTCGGGACCATGTTGAATATCAGTCCCTTCTAAGTTACTTTTCTTGCCTTGTGAAGGACCTTGGGCTGGAGGGAATGGTGAATGGTGGCAACCTAGCTACAAGCATCGGGAATGGAGAAGGGCTAGGAGAGCTGTGGAAAGAGCACATTCTAAAGACAGGAGCCTGGTTTGTAGGCCCTGTGTAGCCAATAATCTGTGTACATTGAATAAGACAAGGGACTCAGTGATCCTGGCACCTGTTAAATATGCATTGCTACCGTGGCCCTGCCCACTACCAGGGACTCACAGCCTATCTGGCCAAGATGCTTCTGTTGTCTTCTGATGTTCTGCTATGATGGGGTGTGAGAGGTGCCACACTAATGCATGGTGGTGCCACATCACAGGTGGCTTGAACTCATTCTATACCAAACAGCCTGGTCTGATGCTGCTGATTTAAATAGCCAGCACTGAGCCAAAGCTAAAACCTTCTTATGCTCCCGGCCACAGAAACCCAACCAACACTAACATAAATCATCAGCTTTAAAATGCAAAGGGACGGGGCGCCTGGGTGGCGCAGTCGGTTAAGCGTCCAACTTCAGCCAGGTCACGATCTCACGGTCCGTGAGTTCGAGCCCCGCGTCAGGCTCTGGGCTGATGGCTCAGAGCCTGGAGCCTGTTTCCGATTCTGTGTCTCTCTCTCTCTCTGCCCCTCCCCTGTTCATGCTCTGTCTCTCTCTGTCCCAAAAATAAATAAACGTTGAAAAAAAATTTAAAAATAAAATAAAATAAAATAAAATAAAATAAAATAAAATGCAAAGGGACTATGTTGAAGGCATTTGGCTGTCAGAAGCATACAGGGCTTAACAATAATACCTGTGTGGCACTTAGGAGTTTTCAAGAAATTGGTACAGCAAATCTGTGAGGAGCCATTATCACTCCCATTATATAGATCAGGAAACTGAGGCTCCAAGAGGTTATATGTGTGGCCCAAGGTCAACCATCTCACTTTCAAGGAGCAGAGCAGAAATTTCCACCCAGATCAGTAGAGCAACTGTTTCTGCTGTCCCATACTGCATCTCTACACTGTATGGGGTGCTTTGGATGGAACATATCTCTTGCCTATGCTAATAGAATCATGCTATTCCTGAATCAAATTGACAGAAGCCTGTTCTGGGGTGCCTGACCAAACTCAATTTTGTTGGCATAGTTAGGACGCTGTGCCTCTCTTCCCCTCACTAGGCTGTTTCAGTGGACATCAGAAGGTGAGGAACCAGGACAAAGCCCAAGGCTATGACACTCAGGAAGCAAGTGGATCTAGCAGATGTACAGACCAACTTAGCTTTGCCCCAGATGGAGGCTTCTGCTGTATTAGTAGGCTCATTGATGCAATGGGCTTGACGCCTTTTTTGCCTGAAGGCAGGGGGCTGGGTGGAAAGGCCTTTGCAGTCCCATCTCATTCTCTGAGCCTCAATTATGAGGCTGTGACTCAGAGCTTCTTCACGGCTGAGAGGTGCTAATTGGTTCACATGCTGTTTTCCAAGATGTGATCTGGGAAGAGCTAGCTCTTTTTGTGCAGCTCATTCCAGAGTATTCCCTAGGACTCTCCGTGATCCTGGGGCAGGGCATGGGGGAGGGGCAGTGAAGAGGAACGAAGTGTAGAAAATTCAATACAGGAGCAGAAATGATAAATCCATGAGCTACCAAAAATATACAGGATGAAGACAGCATATGGCTTCAAAGACTGAAGGTTCTAGGGATTTCCCCCACCAATCTGTAAGCAAGTGCATGTATCTGTCTGTTTGTCCCTGATAGGATTACACACATGTCTTGGGGGTTTAATCTCTGCAGGGTCACAGAGAATAAATTCAAAGACATAGTTACTCCAACCGAGTCCTCAGGAGTCTCCAAGGCCACATACATTACCATTTGTTCTTGTGCCTTCTTCCCTTCTGGGCGCTAACAAGGGGTTAGAGATAAGGCAGTGTCTCTAAGACTTGACAGACAAAAAAGTTGTGCACATGCAACTGTGTGTGACCATGTGTGTGTTAGGAGGAGCTTGCAAAATGAATAGGGTCTGAGGCATTTTTTATCTGGTAAATTGGGGCTTTCCCAAGAATGAACACACTTGGCCATGAGCTGGCCTGGCCTGCTTCCTGGGATAAGAGGGCTGAGGCACACATGGCTTTATTAATAGCCCAAGCGTCCCAGGCTCCTTTTTCCCTAAGCCAGTTCCATTTGTGGTTCCAATGGGGTTTTGTTTTTGGTTCTCATGAGTTATTTTCTGTCCTCTGCCCTCTGCCCTCTGCCCTTCTATGGTGGATCAGCTGGAGGAGCTGAGCAAGGGGCCTGACTCATGGCACCAGGTCCAGTCCTCCAAGAAGAAAGGCTATGGGGTTGGGGTGGAGCCTTCCATAGAAAGCCTCCACCAAGTGCTTTGTGGGGACTCCAGGGTTACTGCTGCAGAGAACTGCTACTTATTGGAGCAAACTAGGCAGTTAGTAAACAAATTCAAGTGAAGATGTGGGGGAGGTGCTTCTGGGACTGCCAAGGCCTAAGGCTCACCTCTAAGGGAAGGGATAAATGTGTTCCCTCTGTGCACAAGTTCCAGTCCAGAATTCCCTGAATAGATGCTAAGGCCACAAATATAGGCTCAGCTCCTAGTTTCTACCTTCCTTCTTGTTGGAGTCAAGGTTTGCAATATTGACAACAGACTCCGTTGCACTGGTTCATGCATTCATGCTCAGCATCATAACCCAACATCTGTCCAATTTAGGTCAACTTTGTTGAGAAAGAGAGAGCATCTTGTGGCATAAAAGTTGTCATTTTTTGATGGCCATGGTGCTATATATCATACCTGTTCCTTACTATCCTCCAGGCATATTGGACAGATAACTCTGTTTATCAACATATTTTGGAAGAAAGTGCAGTACAACCGGCTGTAGAACCCCCAGTGGGACATGTCTCCAGAAATTTGGGGCAAGGGCATGGACATTTAGGAGAAAAGTCCGTCCTAGATTTGCAGATTTGGGAGTGAATGATTCACTATTAGCTGAAGTTTGAATTTGTGAATATGGATGAGCTCTCTGAAAAACAAAGTATTGAAATGAAAATGTGAGTAAGGATAAAAGCCTGGGGTAGGTCACCTTGGGGAGTGAAGAAAAGAGAGGAAAATCATGCTTAAGCCAACTTTGTGTTTCTTAAATCGTTCTCATGCCTAGAATGTGTTTAAGGAAGGAAAGAAGGAGGGAGGGAGGCAGGCCATCAGAATGGCAAGGGAACTAATACTTATCCAGCACCTTCTCTGTGTTGTGTACTTTGAATGCATCATCACCTTCAATTATTCAGTTATTTTCATTTTACAGATGAAGGTCCAGCAGTTCAGAGACAGGAACCCAAAGGCCCACAGGTAGTATGTAGTAGAGATCATATATGATCCCAGCCTGTTTGACACCCCTTACCTTTCACCATATTTCCTATAGGAGGAAAACCAAGCACCATTGGTCAGAGTTCAAGAGTAGAGAGAATTGGTAGCTCAAAGGGGAAGCAAGAGCAAACCAAAGTTTGTTCAAGAGTGGGGAGATCTGAGCATCTCTTTAGATAAAGTGGATGGAACACCAAGAGGAAGAAATTAAAGATTCTGGGTGGGATATGGTAGGGTGGGACATGGCATTGAAGAGAAATGACCTCCATGGGTAATGTGGACATACAAAGAGGGAAAGGGAGGGGCTCAAGGATGTCTGCAGAAATTGGAGAAAACGGAAAAAAAAGAGTTCACTAGAAGAAAAGACAGAGAAGAGGATTTAAGACAGGAGAAGTCAAATGGACAAATGTGGAGACCTAAAATGCATGAACTGTGTGTATCAGTTAAGATTGGGTTTGGTATCAGAGAGGAGCAGAAAACTTAACCTAGTGGCTTAAACAAGCCACTTTTTGTGGTTGCATCTTTCTCGGTTCATCTTTCTCATATAACTGGGAGACCAGAGGGAGACAGCCTAGAGCTGGTATGGCAGTTTAGTGAGGCCCTTGGGGACCCAACTTCTTCTGCCCTCCTGCTCTGACATCCTCAACTCAGAGCTTTTATCCTATTCCTCACAAAATGGTTGCTGCACCTCAAATGTTGTGTCAGAGTTCCAAGAAGGAAGAAGGGGGAAATGATGGACAAAGCTTTGCTCATTTATGTTGGTAAGAAGCCATTCTCCAGGACTTCGGGCTACCTTGGAACATCTAGAACGGTATAACGAACCTAGTCCCTTACCTCCACAATAGGGTGGGATTTGGGTATTTCTCTTTCCACCCCTTGTACAATAGGAAGGCAAGGCAGAAGGGTATTGGAATGGATGTTGATCAGGCCAAACTATGGAATCTGCCACAGTGTATTTAGCAAAATTGTGAGTGGTCCAGATTAGGCAGAAGAAGTGGCTGGAAAGGGGGGGGGGGGTGCTGGTGGACGGAGCAGAATTGTGAGTGTCCTTCTTTCTCCAGGCTTGGTTTAAACTACTTAGAAGAGGCAAGACCCCGGTAGACGGTCAGCCCTTTAGATGTGACCCTGGATTTGGTCATTGGCAAGCAAGTGAGTATATCTTTCCAAAAGGTCTACTCTTTTTTTTTTTTTTTTGTAGACTTCATGCCCAGTGTGGAGCCCAATGTAGGGCTTGAACTCACAACCCTGAGATCAAGACCTGAGCTGAGATCAAGAGTTGGATGCTTAACTGACTGAACCACCCAGTCTCCCCTCAAAAGGATCTACTCTTAATTCTCAGGAGAATCTTATGGATAAACATGCTTTCTTTTTCCCATCAAATCCCTTCTTTCTCCCATCCATCCATCCAACCATCCATCCATCCATCATCATCAATGAAGCATTTACCATGTATGTGCCAGATGCTGTGCTAAGCTTGCTTTCCCCTGCTCCTCTTTCAATCTCTCCTTTTTAATCTCTATCTCTTTTCCCCAGGCTGGGCCAAGACCTTTTCCAAACGTGGGAGCCTAAGGATGAAGAGTTATCTAAGACAGTTGCTATTTCTGTCCAGAACTTGAAGCTAAAAATGTTCAAATGGAAAAAAAAAAGTTTAAAAATATAGATGTGTATTTTTCTAAAACCCCATTAAGCTGTCAAGGGCCCTCAGTGTGTTTCCTTTCCCATCGTTGCTAATCAGCAAGGTATGTGTGTGCCCTAAACACAAGAGTATCCAGCCAGCCTCCTCCCCCTCCTTTTTCTCCCCACCTCTTTCTGCTGTTGCTGGCACTGGAACTGTTCCCCAGCCTTGGGAACCCAGAAGCTGGGCCTCCACTCTCCAGGGACACTGCTAGATGGGACAGCACCCCAGCTCCTCCATAGAGGCTGGGACACCAGCACTGGTTTTCCCAATGGCACGCTCAGACTGTCTGGGCTCCAATTCTGGCTGCACCACTTACCAGATGTATAATTTTAAGTGCTTTATTTTTTTGGGGGGTCTCAGCTTCCTCATCTGTAAAATGGGGATAGATAACATTATCTATGTCTCAGTGTCGCTATGAGATTACATCAACAGGTGAAGGATAGAGAACAGTGCCCACGTTCACAGAACTCAATATATGTTGCCCATTATTATTGTTACCATTCCTAGTATTGCTATTGCCTCATTGTGCTCCATTCCTTTGCCCAAATTTAGACAGTTGTAGAATACGAGAACTGAAAAAATAGACTGTGTTGTCTCCTTATCTCATAATTTGAAAGTGAGAAAATGAAAGTGGAAGAGACTTTCCTGAAGTTGCCCAGTTAGGGGCAGAGCCACAACCTGGGTCCAGTGCCCTCTCTGTGCTGCCACTTCTTGGGCCACCCCCTCCTCTCTCCTTAGCCCACCAAATGCCTGTACAAAAACATTTCATATTATCATCGTTTACAAGTGTGTCCCTTAGTTCCGTGTCATTGTCAGGGCCTGTCTTGTCTTGCTCATGTCCGGAGAACAGAGGCCATATGCATAACTCACTTGGCTCAGTGCCCATCGCAGCAGCCATGCAGACAGAAGCCCCCAGAGGAGCTGCTCGGAAGAGAGACTCCAGGGGTGGGGTGGCATGGGGCAGTCCCAGAGCAGTGCTACTGCACTCCCAACCCAGATTCAAGGCAACACCTTGGGACACTCCCTCTTCCTCAATGTCTCCTTTGGCTAAATGGAAAATTGCTTCAAAGGAGGTATTTACAAGAGGAGATTTGAATAAGTTGAATACATAAAGCACTTTTTAGCTCTGGAATCAATGATTCTGATTCTTACATATATATAAATACAGAGTATCATCTCCAACCAGTGAAAAAGAGGTAGGGAATCCAGGTTCTTGGGGTATTGTGGACATTTCCATTTATTTTTTATTTTTTTTAAATTTTTTGAGGTTTAAACTTATTTCTGAGACAGAGGGAAAGCACGAGCTGGGGAGGGGCAGAAAGAGTGGGAGACAGAGGAACCAAAGTGAGATCGATGCTGACAGCACAGCCCAATGTGGGATTTGAAATCATGAGCCGTGAGATCATGAGCTGAGCTACAGTTGGATACTAAGCCAAATGAGCCACCCAGGCATCCCATAAACATTCCCATTTATTGATCTGGGTGATTTAGGAGTAGCCTTTCCAGAGCAGACGTATGTGTGTGTGTGTGTGTGTGTATGTGTATACACAGACACACACGTATAGTTTTTTATGTACATTATTATGTTTTGACATCTTAAAAAACCTTTCTGGCTGGAGAGAGAATACTCCTCCCAGGGCTAGTCAATTATTAGGGATAGCAGAGGACTCAGCCAAGTGCATGCCTTTGCTGTACAAACTAACCAATCCAGAACCACACCTTCTCTATCTGGCCTATCCACTCCAGAAGGCAATATCCCTTTGCTTTCATTACCCAGGGTCAGGTACCAGGCACTAGAGACCATCCCTACAACCCAAAGTGCACTGAAATTACTCAAACTAGTCAATGCTGAGCTGTTGACCCTGTTCTGCCTTGCCTTTCCCTCGGAAAGCCAATAAAGACTGTGGTCTAGACCTTCTCCTTGCTCCTGCCTTTTGCCTCCTGACCACTCTGGTGTCTTTCCCATGTGACTGCATGGAGTGCCATGCCTTCTGTCTTTAGCACCTGTTGGCATAAATTTTGTTTTTTCCTGAGCCTATCCTTTGTCTCCTCTTGTGGCCGCACCTGACTGACCATTACATAAAAGAATACAGAACAGAATGTAAAAGTTCCCCAAATGCCTCCCCTAGCCTCGACATTCTTTCTGGTCTCTTCACTACATCAGCTGCTTAGAAATCAAGTTGGCTGGTTGTTAGGTGTCTCATGGGCATAACGTAGGGTGGTGTTACATGTGCCATGAGGGATCCAACACAAGTATGTCAGGATCCCAGCTTTTGAGAAGCTTGTAATTTAGATGGGAAGATAAGCTATGAACAGGTGACTAGTTCGATGAAAGCAGACACAAATGACAGTTCAAGACAGCCCAGCCCAGCTCTGGGTGAGGAGCAATAAACTACAGCCCCAAGGTGCTGGGAAAGGCCACTGGGTGGGGGTGAGGAGACAGAGATGAGAGCTCTGCTCTCAGGATTACCAACATCTTGCTATTACCTGAGTAATCTTTGACCTCTTGGGAAGTAAGTGGTTGGCCTGGACCCCCTAACTTCCTGTGTTTACCCCTCCAGACTTCAGTGTCCTCATTCTATAAATATGGTGGGACTTGGGGCTCATTCTCTAGGTTGGCTTTGTCTTTCTGTTCTATGTGTCTTGAAATACCTGCTACGTAAGTTTGGGGCTGCACCAGACTCTTGGTAAGAGACACACATCATGGCCTGTGACCACACCTCACCCTCATTCCTGGGAAGTGTGGCCCCCTCCCCACACGGGACAGCTGATGGGCCAGGGAGAAGCAGGGGCAGGAGACCCCCACCAAGGAATTTCTGCCCCAGGAGCGCACAGCCTCAGGGCTTGATTCACTGTGTAAGTAAGATACGCAGAGAATGAGAAGGGAAGCACTTTGATTTGGGGGAAAGTACTCTCAGAACACTCTGAAATTGAAAAAAGTCCTCATCGTCCCTCATTTGTTTTATATGAAACAAGGGTTCAGACAAATTCTAGCACTTTACTGTGGACCTTTGGCCTCAAGGAGACCTTGCGTGTAGCTATAGCGGCTGACTTTTCAGCACACCTTCCTCTGGCGTCCTTCTCCTCAGATGCCAGGACCACATCCCTTATTCATGTCCAAATGCTCACAACCTCACCAAATAACCTCTCTCTGCTCTTCTTGCTCAAGCCTGCATCCGTAAAATGTGCCAGTGGGAGAGGTAGCTTCTTTCTTAGCAACAAACCCTATTTATCAGTTAGGAAGTTTTAGGCTGCAAGCCCCACTGCTGATAGTGGCTTAAAGCCTACAAACATTTACTATTGCATTTAATGACATGTCTGGAAGCAGGCGGAGGTTATGACTGTTTAATGGCCCAATGATTTCAGCATGGCTTAGGCATTTTCTGTCCTTTCTCTCTACCACTCCCATGGTTACAAGATGGCAGCCATAGTTCCAAGTGGTAAATCCTCATAGGAGAGACCATAATTGGTGGCTGAAGGCCATTTCTCTTTACGTGTCTCTTTAATCAAGGAGGAAAGTCTTTCCCAAGCAGGATTCCTTCATGTTTCACTGGCCAGAACTGGATCACATGCCCACCCCAGACCAGTCATTGGCAAAAGTAATTCTTCATTGACTAAGACCATGCATTTTCAAAGGCAGTGATATCACCCTCAAAGGAGTGAAAATTGATTTTTGAGGGCAAAAAAAAAATCTTATTCTTTTTATGTATAAAGCACAGATATACATACAGTATATAAACATATGCAATATATCTATGGTGTTAAAATTTCACAGGAGGCAATTAGGGGGAAAAAGTCTATAAAAAGCTTCCTTAGGGTGATAAAAATAATAATTTTAAAAAAGGTTGATCAGCCCAAATGCCCACACAGGGATATTTATGGCACTTTTATTCATAATTGCCAAAACTTGGAAGCAGTAGTGATGTCCTTTAGCAGGTGAATGGACAGACAAACCGTGTGCATTCAGACAATGGAATATTATTTGGCGTTAAAAAGCAATGAGCTACCAAAGCCATGAAACGACCTAGAGGAACTTAAATGCATATTATGAAGTGAAAGAAGGCCGATGTGAAAAGGCTGCGCACTATATGATTCCAAATGTATGACATTCTGGGAAAGGTAAAACTATATAATAAGACAGTAAAAAGATCAGTGGTTGCCAGCAGTTAGGGAGGAGGGAGGGATGAATAGTCAGAGCACAGAGATTTTTAGAGCAGTGAAATTATATATGATATTATATGATATATAAGATACTATAGTGCCAGAAACATGCCATTACACATTCATCCAAACCAGGAGAAGGTAAAACACCAAGAATGAACCCTGATGTAGACTATCACTCCGGGTGATAATGATGTGACAATGCAGAATCATTACCATTCCGATGGGGGATGTGGATAATAGGGGAGGGGGGAATCATACATGTGTGGGGGCCAGGGGAATAGGGGAAATCACTGTATCTTCACCTCCATGTTTCTTTGAATCTAAACTGCTCTAAAAATATAGTTAAAAAAAAAAAAAGAACCACTGACCTGGACCAATTACAATTCATCGCCAGACCCTGGGGATATTTCTTTTGGCCAGGAAGTCTGGGGAATGATGGCCAAATAGGCACCAACAACGTTTGCCACATCCTGCCTAGAAAGAAACGTGCTTTGTGGGGTGAATGCTTTGTGGGTATGTGTAGGTGTGAAACTTCAAGGGCACGCTGACTATGGTGTCTCATCACTCACCTGCTTGCAAAGAGGTGCAGGGCTGGCTAACTCCATGGCTGAGCTGGGTTTGTCAGCTGAGGGCCAGAGCTGAATCTCTGGGGACAATAATGAGAATAAGCCAAGGACTGTGGGGGAAAGAACAGACACATTTAAAGGAGCTTTTTACGAAGTTTGGCTATGTGGTGAGAGATTGTGTTAAATGATTCGAAATATGTTTTTTCTCTCAGTTATGGCTCCAACAACATAAAGTCTGTGGCTCTAGATTGTTAGCATTCTTCTCCAATGAACACAGACCTGCTTGGGATTCTCTCTCCTTCTCTGTGAAAAATCACAGTGAAAAAACTCAGTGAAAAAAATCAAAGGCACCAATTTGCTTTGGACAGTTGTCTAACTCCTGGCAGTGTGAAAAATACAGGGGCGCAAGGGTGTCTGGCATTCTTCCAGTCCTAGAATCCATGTCTAGTCATGCAGAGAAGTTAACAAAGTCGGGATTATTAAAGTCCATTTCAGTGGCAAGAAGGTCCGTGTTTTAACTAAGGAAAGGCACATTGATTCCTCTGTAACGATTATGACGCAGAGAAACACAAAGGAGTGTAAAGCTGCCTAGTTTTACTTTTTTACAAAACTGAATCGGTTTAGCTTTTAGGATGATGCCCTCCAGTATAGGTCCCTTTTTTGGGGGGTGGAGGGAAGGGAGATGTATGAAGACAATACCAGCTGCCCTTCCAGAATCCAAAGACACCAAGCAAGCCTGCATGGGGTACCAGAAAGGGGGTACCTCTGGCTTACCCCACCCCCCAGGGTGAAAATCATGCTGCAAATCAGCACGAGGGGCTGAGGGAGAGTTCAGTTCACAAGGACCTTGGTCTTCCCTCTTTGAAGACACTGGGCAGCATTTTGGATCCAGCCTCTGGAAAGACAAGCTACTGCCTCAGTTGGAGTGCCCCCCCCCCCCCCAAGGCTGACCCTCTGTGGTGCTCTTTGGCAGAGGCCTCACTCATCACCCACTTGCCCCACAACCTTCCACCTCCTTCTCTCCCATGCTCCTTTTTGCAGCCACTTGTTTGGGCTGTTACTCTCCACTCAAGTCCTATTTCTGCTCTCCTGTGGAGAATAGGCCCCTGAGATCCCTGCTTAGGGCTCACTCATCTTTTCCCTTACTCACCTGAGTCGGCCCACCTGCACTGATGCACCTCACAGGCCCCTCTTCAAAGCCCACCCTGCCCGCCCAGAGCAGTGCTGATGGGACTCTATTCATTACTCACACTCTACTCGTGACTGCAAGCAAGTCACATTTCCTTCCCTTTTTATTTTGTTTTTTTATTTTTATTTTAGATGCTTATTTATTTATGTGGAGAGACAGAGAGAACAGGGGAGGGGCAGAGGTAGAGAAGGAGAGAGAATCCCAAGCAGGCTCTGCACTGTCAGCACAGAGCCCCACGCCAGGCTCAAACTCACAAACCGTGAGATCATGACCCGAGTCAAAATCAAGAGTTGGATGCTTAACTGACTGAACCAGCCAGGGGCCAGACATTTCCTTCTCTTTTTATTTTATTTATTTTTTTTTTAATTTTTTTTTCAACGTTTATTTATTTTTGGGACAGAGAGAGACAGAGCATGAACGGGGGAGGGGCAGAGAGAGAGGGAGACACAGAATCAGAAACAGGCTCCAGGCTCTGAGCCATCAGCCCAGAGCCCGACGCGGGGCTCGAACTCACGGACCGCGAGATCGTGACCTGGCTGAAGTCGGACGCTTAACCGACTGCGCCACCCAGGCACCCCATCCTTCTCTTTTTAAATCAATTTCATTGTGATAGAATTTATATACCCCAAAAATGTAGCCATTTTAAATGTTCAGTTCAATGAGTTTTCACAAATATGTATGCACCCATGTGGATACCACCTCCTCAACAGAGCATTTCTATCCCCTGAGTCCCTTCCCCCACCAACTCCCAGGAAACCGCTGATCTGCTTTCTCTCACAATAAATTAATTTATCTGTTTTAGAATTGCATATAAAAGGAGTCAAACAGCAAGTTCTTTTTTAAAAAAAATTTTATAATGTTTACTTATTTTTGAGAGAGACAGAGACAGAGTATGAGTGCGGGAGGGGCAGAGAGAGAGCGAGACAGAGAATCCAAAGCAGGCTCCAGGCTTTGAGCTGTCTGCACAGAGCCTGACACGGGGCTCGAACTCACGAACTGTGAGATCATGACCTGAGCCGAAGTCAGACGCTTAACCGACTGAACCACCCAGGCGCCCCAAACAGCACGTTCTTTTTAATGTCTGGCTTCTTTCTCTCTGCATGTTTTTGAGATTTATCTATATCATTGCATATATCAGTAGTTCAATCCTTTTCACTGCTGAGTAGTGTCTCATTGTATGGATGTGCCACAGAATTTTTATCTACTCATCCCTTGATGGATATTTGTTTCTTTTCCTACTTTCAGGCTGTTGTAAATACAGCTGTGATGAATATGTGTGTATGTTTTTGTATAGACATGTGTTTCATTTCTCCTAGGTAAATATCTAGGAGTAGCATTCCTGACTCACTCGGTAAGAGTCTGTTTAACTTTTTACTAAAAAAAAAAACAAAAAAAAACAAAAAAAAAAAAACCAAACCCCGAGCAACAAAAGCCTGCCCAACTTCTCGAAAGTGATTCGAGAAGAAACGCTTCGCCGATATGAGTGTTCCCATTGCTGGACATCCTCACCAGTACTTGGGGTTGTCAGTTTTTGGAATTTTAGCTGTTTTAGTGGGATGTCCTGGTAGCTCACTGTGGTCATCTGTTGCATTTCCATAATGACTAATGATGTCCAGCGTCCTTTCCTGTGCTTATTTGGCTGTTCATACACCAAGGAGGTTGTTGTTAACCTCTTTGGATCTCAGTTTCCTTGTCTGCAATGGGAGGAATCCTCCTCACCTTCCTCATAAGGATGATCATAGCAGAGATGCAAAAGTTTTATTTATTTATTTATTTATTTATTTATTTATTTATTTATTTTTAACTCTGAAGATTAACATGACGTAAGAAGATTCTATTTCTCCAAAGTGAGGAACTTCTTATATTAGGCCATGGGCTCTGGAAGCACTCACGAGATTCGTTTTTCTCAGCTACCACTTTGCCATCTTCTCCAGGTCAAGAAAAGTCACTGGTCCTCTCTTTCTTATGTTATGCAATCCGAGCTCCTCAGTCCATGTCTAAAGCCCTTTACCGGCATCATTTCTGCCCTGACCTTGGGCAAGCCTCATCAGTGTTTGTCTGCATCTCCGTAACAGGTTAGTTCTCCCCGGCAGCCACAAGTCTGTCCTCTGTCCCTTTCTGGGATTTGCACTTTTCCCTTCCATGTGACCTTCCTTGTTTCTCTTCATGGCATTTCCTTTTTAAAAGCTCTCTTTCCAGCTCACCCGTTTCAAGAAGCCCCTTCATATGGCCTGCCCAGTCTGTGGAGCCCTTAGCACTTAAGCATGTGGATTGTGACACAGGGACTTTTTCCTGAGCCCCTCTAAGCTCCATGTTTCCAACCTGGAAGTCTCCATCTGAAACAGGCACCTCAAACTCCACAATGACCCCAGAGTTCATCACCTCTGTGTCCCATGACCCGTTTCTCCCTTGACTTCCCGGTTTCTGCTCACACATCGCACTCTCCTAGTGGCCCTGGCTCCAAACCCCAGGATGGTCTGCGACCCCTCCCCTCCCCCCCCCCAAGCCCTTATATCTCATTAGTTACCAAGTCCTGCCATTCTACCTCCACAGTGCCTCTTTCATTCACTTCCTCTTTTCCCTCTTCCCCTCTATAGCCCTGGCTTCATCATTGGAGGCCTGTACTTGGCCTCTTTGTAACCAAGCAGTACTCACTGCTGGTTGCCTTGTCTATGGCCCTTTCCCAGTACCCCCTCCCTGCCAGCAGACCCCACTTACCATGATAGAGACAGAAAATCTAGCTGCTTACTTTTTTCAGCCTCCTTTGCAGCCAGGCATGGTCATGTGGCCTGGGTTTGGCCAATAAGATACCAGGGGATACTTTCTGGAATGATTTTCCTCCCTCTTCTCAGTTGTCCTCTGATACCAGTGGCTCTTCTTGCTGTTCTTAACTCCCTCCCACTGCTATCACTACAGGCTGCTATCCCTACAGACAAGCACATCTGCCAGATTACCTCTCAGAAGCAGAGTTTTGACCAGGTTATATCCCTTCTCTGAAATGTTTAACAACTTCCCATCAGATGCTGGTGAAAGCCTAAAAGCCTATAGCCTGGCATATAAGGCCCTCCAGGATTTAGCTCTAATGTATCTTTCTTCTTTTCTGCCTGGTGATTTGCTTTCATATCACTCAGCCTGGCCAAAAGGGGATATGTGCTTTCCCTATGAATTAGCTGGGGTTTTCCAGAGCTTAGGAGGAGAGGTGGTCAGGAGGGGGACCTTCACTGGCCTATCCTGTTACCCTGTTCAAGATGGCCTTAGGAACAGGTAGGTGGCATGGCTGCCCACAATCATTGTGTGATTTGATTCAACAAGGCCAAGGTTCCAAATGACCTCTCCCTCCAGGTGCCATGGAGTCTGGAATACCACCATTTGCACCATCATAAAAGTAGAGGTGCGTCTTGTCTGTGTTGCCCTCTAAAGCAAGGATTTGTATGACTGCATAGGCTAAAGACAGGCCAAGTTGCCCTGAGCCTCAAACAAAGATCTTTCTAAATATAATCAGATGAACTCAAATCAAAAAATTCTCAAGTAAAGAGCAGGTGGATTCCAGAAATGACAGCGGTGAGGGGAGAGGAAAGTGGGGACGATGAGAGAAAGGGAGACACACAATGTGTCGAAGCCTAAACTTCTTACTGAGCCGTGTGCCATTCTCCAGGCTTATTGAATTTAACTCCCCCCTTGGTTCTGCTTCCTGAAAATAGTCATCATAAAAATAGCTAATATTTATTGAGCACTTCAGATGCCTGTTCTCATTTAATCCTCACACAATCCTATGAAATGAGTACTGTCAGTACTCCTGTTTTTTAGTTCCTTGCTTGAGGTTTATAGCTGGTAAGTGGCAGAGCTGAGCATGGAACTCTCAAGTATGCCCAGCTGACATTCATTCATTCATTCATTCATTCATTCCTTCCTTCCTTTACCAGACATTTATGGAGTCAGGGATTGTACCAGACATCTAAAGATAAATAATACATAACTCTTGTCCCCAAGGACCTCACCGGCTGGTGAAACAGCTGCATAAGCAAATATTCATACTATATCTCTGTGAGCACTACAATGAGAGCCTGAGCAAGTTATTCATCTTGCCCCTGGTACGTAACAAACTCCTGAGAGTTTGTCCTTCCTTGCCTAATCCCTGTCTCTTTCCATATCTTTTGTTATCCTCCAAGATGCTGACGTCTGTGTTTGTGATTTCATCTGATACCCTCTGACATGCTCTTTCTTGTCCTTCTAGACTTGGCTGGCCTCCAGCTCCATTCAGCACTGGCTACCCAACATCCTGTCAGGTCTGAGTGGGTAAAGGAAGGAGGCTGAGGCCAGTCTGGGGAGCCAGTTCTCTGCAAGTGCCTGGAAGCAAGTCCTTGGACAAGTCACTTAATGCTGGGAGACCTCATTTTCCATCTTCTGTAGAAGAAAGGGTAGGATTAGATCCTCTGAGAGGTCCATTTAACTTTAGGTACTGTATTAACTGAGCCCAACTTCCCAGAATGGTGTCAGGATAAAAGGGGAAGGGGTGAATGGTAGCATTGCCCTGAACTTTCCAGTAAGTTCACCTTCTCTTTTTTCCTCGCTCTTAGGCCTCACACCTGATAGACCCACCTTACTCCACTGGCATGCCACTCTTTTCCATCAGGCACCCCCCTCACTAGGTGTGCTCAGGCCCCTGGCTCCACCCTGGGTCATAATCCACTGACTTCTCACCCTGAATGGCTTTCAAGGTCTAATTCACCCACGTCTGGGGCCCAGATGACAGATCCAGCCATGAGTCACCTGTGGAAGCAGAGGAAATCCAGGATTCCCAGTGCCTGGCCCAGGCTCAGATCCACTTGAGTGAGCTGGCTGTTTCCCTGTCATGAGGGCCAAGACTTCCTTCCTTGCCAATAGATGATCACAGGTCACAGGAGGGAGGCTTGCTGGCTGCCACCATACACATGCTTTCTCTCTGTCCTAGGCCCAGAGTCTGTTATTTAAGAGTAGCACCCCAGGAATAGTGTGTGAACACTTCCTCCATAGAAAAATATTTCAGGTGTGTTTGTAGCTCAGGTTGTTCTTTTCATCCCTCCTTCTCCAAGCCAGCCATGGGTAGGAAACTAGTGTCCACACTAATCCACTAGCTCAGGACCTTCTCCTGATGGAGCCAAGATGACATAACCATAGAATACCGAGACTTACAGAGGGGAAGTATCGTATCTCAGATAATTTAGCTAGCAGTGGGCCTGCCCCGGATCATACACCCCTGCCTTCAGACTCTCGAGTCAACACACATGCCTTTTATCTCTGATTCACTGTCTTGATTTGCTCTCTCATACTCAACTCCAAATACAAAAAGACCTTCCACCCCTTCCATAGCAGACTTTCATAACAGGAGGATTTTGAGCTGGGATTTTGGTGTGAAATGAATTGTTCTGCTCTGGAAGATGACTTCTTAAATGCTTCTGAGCCTGAGCCCTAAGCTTTGCTTCCTTCATGTTCCTGCCATTTGCTGTTATAAATACCTTCACTCGCAATAGAAAGGACATATAGATAAGGACACAGCTGTCTCCCAAATATCTAGGCTCCTTAATTGGTCTCAGTAGCCAACCTTCTTCCCAGGACATCTGCCTCACTGAATCACCCTTCTAAAGAAGGAGCCACTGTTTACCTCTGTATGATTCTTAAGCATTTACTGAGCACCTGCTATGCCCAAAGCTCTGTAGCAGGCCCTTTGCAGCATAAAAATAGTTTACTTCAATAAATATTTATAATACACTTACCATGTGCAGAGAATGTGGCTGTGCACAAGAGGCAAGTCCTTGACCTCTTCTGGCTTACATTCTAGCAGCATGTGAAACTATCAGGATATGAAATATGGAAACATGAAAAGAATGAGTACCCTATCCTTAAGGAGTTATAATCAAGTACAGAAAATAAAACATGGTAATCAGTCAGCAATATTTTTTTAAAAGCCATTGTTAATATCCAGCCAGCCCACCCTTTGCTGTTGGGAAGAAAGTGGCTTCTGTGTCCATCATCTGTGCTGACAAGCATGTGTGGTGGAGAGGGCTCTGGGTTTGGACTCAGCCCACCCAGATGAGTTCCAGACTCTGCCATGTGCTGATTTCGAAGCCTCAGGCCGGTGCCTTAACCTTTCCGGGTCTTGGGCTCTTCATCTACAAAAGGGCTTTTGCCTTGCTTTCTTGCCAGTTGTTTTGAGATAGCTAAGTTACTATACATGAAAGATTTTGCAAACTATAAATAGCACCAAAATATTGTTATTTTTTTCTTTCCCAACATTTTACTTAAAAAATTTTCAAACCTACAGAAAAGTTGAACTACCCATATACTCACCACCTAGATTCTAACATTACTATTTCACTGCTATCTTTACTTCATTACCTCAAGCCATCCTTCTCTCCACTTTTTTTTTTTTTAATTCAAGTTAGTTAACATACAGTGTAGTCTTGGCTTCAGGAGTAGAACCCAGTGATTCAACCTTTACATATGACAACCTTTACATATGACGCTCATCCTAAAAGTGCCCTCCTTAATGCCCATCACCCATTTAACTCATCCCCCCACCTAATTCCCTTAAGCAACTGTCAGTTTGTTCTCTGTATTTAAGAGTCTCTTATGGTTATTATTTTTGAGATAAAAGGTCAATATTTTAAAAAGTAACATGTTCCAAATGTGATATTAGTTCCCTTAGGATTCCCAAGGACTAGAGTTTTCTTTTCTTTCTCTATTTTTTTTTTAATGTTTATTTTTGAGAAAGAGAGAGAGACAGAGTGTGAGTGGGAGAGGGACAGAGAGAGGGAGAGAGAGAGGAGACATAGAATCCAAAGTAGGCTTCAGCTCTGAGCTATCAGCACAGAGCCTGATGTGGGGCTCAAACCCACGCACCGTGAAATCATGACCTGAGCTGAAGTCAGACACTTAACTGACTGAGCCACCCAGGTGCCCCTAGAGTTTTCATATAGTAACAAGTGCACTCAAGCACATCCATGTCAAAAATATTGGGGTGATTTTCTAGCCAGAACCTTCAACAAGACCAGGGTCACTTTAAAATTTTTCTTATGTTTATGTTTGAGAGAGAGAGAGAGACAGAGACAGAGCGCGAGAGGGGAGGGGCAGAGAGAGAGCAAGATACAGAATCTGAAGCAGGCTCCAGGTTCTGAGCCATCAGCACAGAGCCTGCTGTGGGCCTCGAACTCAGAACCTCAAGGTCATGACCTGAACCAAAGCAGGGTCACGTTTAAGTGAGAATTGCCACCACTCACATGGGGTTAATTTCCCAGCTGGCTACTGCCATTTGAAATCTATAGTCAGAATGTTATTACTTTAGCTTAAGTTAGATGGGGTTTTGCCACATGTTGAATGAAAATTGTCTACCTCAGTGAGAATGCGTTTATAATCTTGGGCACAAGTTCTAATAAGGTGATTCATTCAACAAGCATCTGCTCTGTGTTGGGAAGATACTTTATCTGAAAGGTCAATGGTGGTCAAGACATGCATGTGCCCTGAGCACTGTCCAGTGGAGACCTGAGATGTGGAACTAGGAATGGAGGAAGCACAGTGACAGAGGTGGACAGGGGAACGTGGATGCGCCGAGCAGGTGCCTCTCAACCAGACTTGGGGTGGGGGTGGTGGCTGTGAGACACTTTGGGGGAGATGTACTGTTAAAGCTGGCAGCTGGGGAATGAGTCGGAATAAGCTGTGAAGGGGTGGGCTGGAGAGGTTCCTGGCAGAGGGAACAGTGTATATGAAACTGTAGAGGGGAGAGAGTGGGCAGAAAAGAAATGTGGGGCCAGGAGGGTAGAAGACAGGGGTTATGTGTCCAAAGGTGAGGCTGCAGTGCCGGCAGGGGCCTGTCATGAAGAATCCCATGTACCGTGGAGAGCACTTTGGACTCCGTCCTTAGGAAACTGACCAGCTTCGCCAGGAGCAATCATGGCTCCTGCCTGTTGCCTCAGGGGAGTAATGAATAGCACCATTTCCTTTCCCTCTTCAAAGCTGCCTGGGTTGGATGATAAATGACCTATCCTTAGGGCAGTGACTGGGAAGGTGTGGGGAGAAAAGACATTCAGCTTCTTTCCATCAACTGGGGGAATGTGGACACAGACTGACGTGACTCAAAACACTAATGGGAACATTTCCACCTTTAAGGTAATTATTTCTCAAATACCAAAAGAAATGATTGAGTTCTCACTCAATCTTACAGACCCTTTGTGGCCACCAGCAGTTCTATTGGTCACCCAAAGAAGTTTGAGGATGGACTAGCTTGCCTCTCGTGGGTCAGTAAGAAGGCACCCGGTGCCAGGAAAGGAGAATAGAGCACCACTTCCTTCGAGACAAAAGTGGGAAGCAGGCAGGGTCTTTCTTCAGCTCAGGTTGGGGAAGGATAGGTGTCTGAAACCACCTAACCTAGTTAGGCACACCCAAACCCCAGTTCCCAGCTCTTGGGAGGTGGGGACTGGCTCTAGGGGGACACTGAGGCTTGTTCTCCTGCCCCCTCACCCTGGTAACTTGTCAGTGCTCCGTTGCCCTGACAAAAGGCCTCCTAGAAGCCCAGCTCCTTCCTGCACTGTTCCCAGCTGAGTGGGCTTGTTATCATTTAATGAGAGTTACTCACTGTTTAAGTGCTGTTTCCGACCTAGAGTTGGCATTTCTGCTCTGGCTCTGCCTCTGCATAGCAATTAACTAATTAACTATCAACAAGGCATGATGCAGTTATGACACAGAAAGCTGAGCTCCTCGACTTCTCATCCAGAGAACCCCCTGTGCCCTTGAGAATCAAGAGGGGGAAGCCTGAGTTAAACAGCATGTCCTCGGGCCCCAGCACTGGTCACCCAGAGTTCAAGGCTACTCCCTTCCTCAGTTCCAGAGGCCAGGCTGGGGCTGATAGTGAACACTGGACTCTGGAGAAACCGCTTAGTTACCAACCACGGTGTGCTCTGAGGAAGTGTCCATTACTGTGGCCCAGGGTTTGTCCCCAGGCTCCCTGAGCTTCTGTCCCTCATGAGTAAACAGACATAATAGAAGATTTTATTTTAGTGAATGTAAACGTGCACTATGCAACCCCTCTTTGTACAGATGAGCAAACTGAGGCCCCGGGGCATTAAGTCTTTTGTGTGGGACCAGTAGGAGGCAAGTGGCACCTGGGTCAGAATCCACGGTCCTGTGGCCAGCCAGCCTTGCCCACAGCAGCTCGCTGAGGAGGGAACATCTGGCTTGCTGGAACTCTCAGGGCAGCTGACCCACCTGAGGGGTGTGAGTCTCTACTCCATCTACCCCGGCTTCCAAAGGTGGTGGGCCCAGAGCTCCAGAGGTCCAAGAGCCCCCACAGGAGTCTGGAGGAACTCCAGAAGGCACCCCTGAAGGGGGTTCAGCCAGAGGTCCCTCCCTGGTCTTGAGGCCTATGGTGTGGCCCCAGGAGCCTCAGAGGTTCAAGGCCATTGACCCTAGGCAGGGGCCTGAGCCCAGTGGGGTTCCAGCTAACCCGCAGCTTTGTTTCACCATGTGCCTCCAGAGTTCACTGGATGCCTGGGAGAGCTGTTTGGTAAAAAACCCTCCCATATCAAGGAACCTCGAGGTGGAGTGACTGTGAAAGCCGCCTCCAGTCAGAATTCACTCACATACTCTTGTGTTTGGTGATGAATTCCCAACTATGTCGTGAGGTCCTCCTGGGGCAAGCCTCCTCGAGCCTCTGGACTCTCTGAATCTCCCAAAACACTTACCATGGTGCCTCAGCTGAACAGCTGCTCAGTTATACTCATGGTATCAATCACAGACTGTTTGCATTAGCAATAATTTATTTCCAAATCTTGTCAACGTAATTTCTAAACATGTTAGCATTATTGTAGTGGTATGCAAGTGCTATTTGATTCTCAACATTTTTCATTTGACATTATTTTATCTATTGTGCACTTCAATGTGCATAATCCACATACTTGTCATTGTTAATGGCTACACTGGATTCCAGGGTCCTGACGTCCCATACTTTAAGCATTCCCTGATGGCTGGGCAATTGGGTTGCCTCCAATGTCTGAACACTATAAATAGTGCTGTAAGTCACCTGGCTTTTCTCCCCATCGCCTGGACGTGAGGAGGGGGTAGCATGGGGGTGGGAACCTCTTCTCTTGTGCATTTCTGGAAAGGCCTACTCTTCACCTTATGTCTGCTGCTCTGTCTCACACAGTCCAGGGGTTCAGGCTGTTATTGGGGGACTTCTTACCTGGCCTATGACATTCTAGGAATGAGATGGGGTACTCAGCTCTGGGCTCTTGAATCAGCAGGTCTCCCACATTGAACTCTTGGCTTTGGAGGTGCCCTTTTGGGCACAGTGGCTGTTGGATGGTCTCATCAGACAAAGCCCTGGGGGGAGACCCCTTAACACAATGCTTATGTTCCTGGCAGGTCAGTTCAAGGTTACACTGGGAATCACAGAATGTCTGAGCTGAAAAGGGGACTTTCAGTTTATGTAATCCAACCTTTCCCTTTTATGGTTGAGGAGATTTAGGGCCAGTGAGGGGCAGTGACTTTCCCAAGATCACCCAGCTGTTATGGGCAGACTTGGGTCAGGGGCCTTAGCATCCTCCAGTCTTCTCACCGGAGCGTGTCTATGGATTGGAATAGTCACCATAGTCAGTATGTCAATTCCCTACAAATTGACTTATAGACTTAATACCTTCCCAATCAAAACCACAGCATGAGTCTTTGGAGGTATGAGCAAGTGGATTCTAAAATTTACATGGAAAGGTGAGCCAAAGCAATTTTGAAAAAGAACAAAGTTGGAGACTCACATAACCTGGCATTAAGACATATTGTAAAGCAACAGTAATCAAAGACAGTGTGGTTTTGGTAAGAGGATGCACAGGATAAAGAACCCAGAAATAGGCCCGAACAGGTATAGGCACTTGATTTCCGAGAAAGATGGAAAACAATTCAATGGAGAAAGGAGAGTCCTTTGAACAAACAGTGCCCGAACAATTAGACAACGCACACAAAAACAATAAATCCTGACCTACACCTCATACCTTATACCAAAATGAACTAAAAAATAGATCACAGACCTAAATGTAAAAATGTATAACTATAGAAGTCTTAGGCAAAAACATAGGAGAAAATCTTTGTGATCTTGGGCTAGGCAGAGAGTTCTTAGATACAACAACTAATGTATGATCCATAGAGACAAAAAAATCAATTAGAGTTGATCAAAATGAAATACTTTTACACTTGTGAAAGACATTTTAAAGAGAATGGGGAAAAAAAACCCACAGATTGGGTGAAAATATTTTCAAATCACACACCAGACAGTAGACTTCTATCCAGAATACATAAAAAAAAACTATTGAAATTCCAGAAAACACAACCAAGTTTTTTGAGTGGGAAAAGGTTTGAAAAGATGCTTCACCAAATAAGACAGACAGATGACAGATAAATGCATGAAAAGATGTCCAGCATAATTAGTCATTAGGTAATGCAAATTAAAACCAAAGTGACATACCGCCACATACCTATTAGAATCACCAAAAATACTGGCGACACCAAATGCTGATGAGGATATGAAATGACCAGAATTCTAACATGTTTCTGATGGGAATACAAAATGACACAACTACTCTGGAAAAACAGTTTGGCTATTTATTATAAAACTAAACATATATGTACCATATGACCTAGCAATCCCACTTCAGGCACTTATACTAGAGAAATGAAAACTTATGTTCACACAAAAACCTGTACACAAATGTGCATTATTTACACTTGCCAATATCTAAAAACAACTCAAATGTCCCTCACTGGGTGAATGGAAACAGACTGTGGTACTTCTGTGTAATGGGATATGATACACCCGGATGATAGAGTGACAAACACCAATACGTACAACTTGCTGAATCTCAAATGCATGATGCTAGGTGAAAGAAGCCAGTTTCAAAGGTTACTGGTAGGGAGGAAAAATAATTTCCCCTCCACCTTTCTGAGTTCTTGCCTGAGACCCCCTGTAACAAAAGACAGAAAAATGAGGAAAAAAAAAATGAACAGAAGTTTATTAATGTACACCTCATTTATACATGGGAGATACCCAGAAAAACTGAGGAACTCTCTGAGGTGGTCCAAGCCACCACCTTAAATACCATCTTCTGCTAAAGACAAAAGAAAGTTTAGGGGATGAGAGGCTATGGGAAATTGCCAGGAAAAGCATGGTAAACACGATAAGATTTGTTATGCAGATTTAAGTCTGTGCCTTCTCCACCGATAACTGTTTCTGGAGATTTGGAGTCTCCTTTCTCTGTCCAGTACAGGAAGGAGACATTTTTACAAATGGAGACTTCTTTTATAAATGTAAATATCCCTTACAAAAGGGTAAGTTCTACTCTGTTTTTAGAGCTTCTCCTTGTCTGCTGTTTCTTAAAATAATCAACTCAAAATGATTCTCATGCCAAAGAGGCAAATTTTGGGGTGTCATACACTTCATTACATACTGTATAGTTCCACTATGTGACATTCTGGAAAACTACAGGGACAGAAAATAAATCAGAGGTTTCTAGGGGCTTTGGGTGTAGGGAGGGTCTGAGTGCAAAGGGGTAGCAGGAAGGAATTCTTTATAGTGTTGGAATCGTTCTTTATCTTGTCAGTAGTGACGGTTACAGAATGTGCATGTGTTAAAACTCAGACAACCGTGCACCTCAAAGAGGTTTCTAGTGTATGTAAGTTAAAAAACACAAAAAGCAAAAGTGACAAGGCATTTCTATACCATTAACTCACATCTGAGTCTCTTTACAACCCAGTAGTGGATCCACTACTGGGAACAGATTATTTAAGAAATACTTATGGGCCAGGGCGCCTGGGTGGCTCAGTTGGTTAAGCATCTGACTTCCGCTCAGGTCATGATCTCACAACTCATGAGTTCAAGCCCCGTGTCGGGCTCTGTGCTGACAGCTCAGAGCCTGGAGGCTGCTTCGGATTCTGTGTGTGTGTGTCTCTCTCTCTGCCCCTAACCCACTCGCGTTCTGTCTCTGTCTCTCTCAAAAATAAATAAACATTAAAAAAAAAAGAAAGAAAGAAAGAAATACTTATGGGCCATTTCCATGGACACTGTTCTAGGTACAGGCACAAGGCAATGTCTTGACCTCAGAGAGCCCTCATTCCAGGAAGCAATTCTGAAGAGAGCCTTGTCTGTGGACCTGTAAACTTCCATCTCAATTCTGCTTTCCCTGGGGAAGAGTCACCTTTTCTGGAGCAGGTGCGATGACTCTCTGTGAGGGCTGCCCCTGGGCCCTGGGATGCTGCAACCAGGCAGCAGAAAGCCTGACAAAAGGAGCATTTCCATGTATCTGGTACTCAGATGGCCCAGGCGTCTACTCCAGGGACAGCATTTGGCCAAACTTTTCCAACAGAGAAAAGAGACCCCTCCCCCCTTGGCATAGCTCACATTCTCTGGTTCACGCCGCTTCTGCTGTGAATTCCCCCTTTTCTCTCATGATTGAAATCAAGCCAAATATGGGTAGGGGTAGGTTGAGGAGTACTGGAAGAACAAGAGAGAATAGGTGAGTGGGCCGGAGCAGTGGGTGGAGAAGCAACCGTAAGTCACGCCAGGTGCTACTCTGGTCACTGTTCATGTGTAATTCTTGAAGTCCTCAACAATCTTACAAAGCAGGTATTTCTTACCCATGTAGAAGTGACAGAAATGAATCTTAGGGAGATTAAGTGACTTGCCTGAGTCCCATGGCTAGGAAAGCACCGAACCAGGCTTCTAATTCCTCTTTGGGCTTCCACAGCCTGTGCCCTGGCAGAAAACAGTGTCAACTAGGGGTTCTCAAACTTGTCTGAGCATCAAAGAATCACCTGGGGGGCTTGTCAAACCAGTTTGCTGCTTCCCCCACGACTGCTCTGGAATTTTTGAGTCTGTAGCTCTGGGGTGGGTTCTGAGAATTTGCATTTCTAACAAGTTCCCAGATGTTGGTGGGGCTGTTGGCCTGGAGATCACACTTTTGAGAATCATTTATTATAAACACTATGCTTGTGGGCTCTTGAACCACACACTTTTGCGGGGTGGGGAATTCTGGTTTCACCACTTTCTTTTTTTAAATTTTTAAAATGTTTTTATTCATTTTTGAGGGAGAGAGAAAGAGAGAGAGAGAGAGAAAGTGCACGCACGCAAGTTGGGGGGGGTGGAGAGGGAGACACAGAATCCGAAGCAGGCTCCAGCCCTGAGTTGTCAGCACAGAGCCCGAATACAGGGCTTGAACTGGTGAACCGTGAGATCATTCAACTGACTGAGCCACCCAGGGGCCCCTGGTGTCACCACTTTCTAGCTCTGGGACTTTGAACAGTTAACTTAATTGTATCTCAGTTCTTCACTTTCAAAATAAGGATTGTTGTAGAGTGTTATAAAGATTGAAGTGTGTAGAATGCTGCCTGATAAAACGTAAACACTCAAAAATGTCAGCTCTCAGTACATGCTGGACTCTTCTAAAATACATCCTCTCGGGTAGTTGTCAAAAGATCTTTAGAAGTTAATAGCATCATTTCCGACATTTTCATTTTACAGATGGAGAAGAAACACAGGGTCAGGAAGATGAGAGGCACCATGCAACCCTTCACAACCCAAGCTAGGATCTGAACCCAGATTTTCTGGCTCGTAGTTAGGGCTTGGGACAAATTCGGTTTCACTGCTTCCTGGAGCCTGGTCCCCTTTCTTTAAACTCCAAGCCCTGAGAGTGGATGATTGGACACTTAAGGCTGAGTGCACACATAATTAGCTGAGAGTGGGTGGGGCTGAGTGCCAAAGGGAGGAAGAGAGAACAGGAGGCTTCGGGAGGATGTTTGCCTCAGAACATGGCATGGAATTACTCAGGATGCCTGGAGTGGGCATTTTGTGTCTTCAGAGGGCAGATAGACAGGGTGACTCAATGTCTTGCCCACACATTCCCTCTTTTCTCTTGGCTGCTGTAACTGATTGAAGTCATCAGTGAATGATGTGGCAGGTGCAAACAGATCACCCACTGATGGTGTACCCAGCACCAGAGGACACCCCTACTCCCAGCCTAATATGGACAGAAAATCCAGCTACTGGACTACAGCATCAGCACACACTGCAACCCTTCACAGGATGAATCAGAGCATCCCACTCACCCACATCAAACATGATGTTCCACAAGAAGGATCAACAGCAGCAAACGCTTCTGTGGTGAGCAGGCAGGGGTCTTTGTATCCCCCAGTCCTGATTGCAGCCAGTTGTCCCGCATTAAATGCTTATGAACAATGGTGGAGTCAGGGGATAGAGTAAGCCCAACCACTCATTTGCCAGAAAGGAAACTTTGACCCATGCCTGGCACTCAGTGGGTTTATAAATGGATGACTCCCATTTCAAATTGGCAGCCTGATTGCTCCCGTGAATTCCAGACTTTACTCTCCCCTCGTCTACTTGGGAGTCTCCCATATTCCCCAGAGTCACCATATCCAAACCTCCTCTCAATATCCTCTTCCCCCATAGGTGTGCTCTTCCTCTTGTCTCTACTGTCTCAGTTGGTGATAGTATCCACCAAGCACACAAGCCAGAGGCTCAGAGAGGACCCAACGTGCATATTCTAAAGCAAAGTTCACTCTGAAAGCTGCTAGTGGCCCTAAAGTGGGAGATACTCAGAAGCAGAGCTCTCAGGACATCCTTGGCAGCTGCCTTGCCTTGTTTGCCCGGGGAATGTCCACTCCCCACTCAGAGGGGCCCTCACCTCCCTCTTTCTGAGGGGAGCCGAGTGAGGTTTGTAGATTAACCCTTATCTTAAATGTCAGGCTGGAGGAATCACCTCACACAAGTTTTGGGATGATCTGAGATGCAGAAGAGACACATTAGATTATATTACAAGTCCTTCTTGACCACAGTGCCTGCAATTCATTCTCATTTTGCCCCTTGTCAATTTCTTCTACTCATGGACTTAGTTGCAACAGCAGGGTCTCCATCACCAGCCCTGGATTTGGGAGGGAGCAAAAAGTGAGGAGGTAGAGGGGACTGGGGATACCTGGAATCCTAAACAACACCCTTCAGTCTGGTGTCTATTTGACCATGTTGAAGTCCCTTGCTAGTGTGCTAAGGGGAAGGGGAGCTTTCTTCTCATGCCCCTCCCCTTCTCCTTCCTTCTACTGTAAAGGCCCCCAGTGCTGTTTCTGCTGGGAGAGTGGGGAGGAGGTAGAAAGAGAAAGCACTCAAGAAACTGAGGCCTTAAGCCATCTCCTGCTGGTCGCATTTTCACAGCTGAAGACTTCTGTCAGCCTTGCAACTCTCAGATGCTGAAACAGTTAACTTCAGAAAGAACAACGGAATGATTTGGAATGTTTCCACTTATTACAGGGAAAAGGAATGCATTGTTCACATTTCTTAGCCTTTTTTTTTTTAATTTAAGAGAGTGGGCTATTGAAATGTTTCCTCCAAAATAAAAAGCCTTTCAAAAGTTCTATGAAGGTAGCCACATTTCAATTACTTTTATTGTAACTAGATTTAGATGTCTATTTGGTATACTGCTGGGCATAATGTAAAGCCAGGGATGAACATTCCAGACTCATCCCCAGAAAAATGCACTTTGATTATGCATGTAAACTATGCATACATAGTTTAACTTGACTTTCTAAACCCAGGCTTGGGGGAGGCAGGTTTGGGATCCCCCACAGCCACCTAGTCAGGGTCACTAGATTCACAAACTTTAAGAACCAAGCTCATGGTCACTAAGAAGTTGCATGACCTTGGAACAAATCCCAGCCTAGGGTCTCAGGTTTCTCATCTGTGAAATGTGGAGCCTAGATAACAAGATCCACCTCCTTGATCTTGTTATCTAGGCTAGCCTTTATATTCTGATTCCACGCTAGTGCTGGTGTGTGTGTGTGTGTGTGTGTGTGTGTGCGCGCGCGAGCACGCGTGCGTGCGAAGTGACCAATTTTAATAAATAATAAAATTACTAGGCTGTGTCTATTGTTTTCTGACTCAACCCTTGTTTAAGAAGTCTTACCAACACCCTGCCCCGCCTCTTTATGTGTCTAACCGCTCCGTGACATGGTCCTCTCTGGGAACGGGTCCTCCCCACCAAAGAACCCAACTTCCCCTTAACAAACTTTTATGAATATTGTAGAAACAATTTTTTGTTTCAGTGGAAAACTATGCATATCTATAACACACCCTTCCTGGTTATCAGATTCTAGTGTTCTACTGTCTTCGAGCTATTTTGTAATGCCTTGTAAATTGTGAGTATCTGATATGTAAATTCTGCCTGATAGAGATTTGACTCTCTAAACCCAGGTGTTTTTTTTTTTAATTTTTAAAAAATGTTTGTTTTTGAGAGAGAGAGAGAGAGATACAGAGCAAGAGGGAGGGAGGGGCAGAGAGAGAGGAAGACATAGAATCTGAAGCAGGCTCCAGGCTCCAAGCTGTCAGCACAGAGCCTGATAATGGGGCTCGAACTCATGAACTGTGAGGTCATGACCTGAACCCAAATCAGACACTTAACCAACTGAGCCAGCCAGGCACCCCTCTAAACCCAGTTTTATCTCCGTTTTTCTCCAATTCATTTCAACATTCCTTACTCAATCTATTTATGTGTTTCTGACTTGTCCTGTAAATATCTGCCTGGTTCCCTCATGTCGTGAGGAAAATAAATTCCTGAACACGTATGTTTTTATATCTGTGTGCAAGTCATGATTTCACCTTTTTGTGAAAATTATATTTTAATAATACATGGTCTCTTCCTAACATTTTAGGAGACTGTTTCTCTTTTTAGCCTATTGTTTGAATTTGGTTTCACTTCAAGGCTCTCCTATCCTCACCAATTACCCCCTCACCTCCTCCTTCTCCCACCACCTCATGTGTTCCTCCTTCTAGATTCTTCTGTTGTTCTACCCCGGACTTGTGCAGAATCAGGCTTGAACATATCCAGGCACTGCTGGAAACCAAATGTTTTGGGGGTTTGTTATGTTGGAAATTTCAACTTCAGTGCCTTAGAAACACAGCCTGGGCATGTTTTGGTATTTGGTATCATTTAAGAGCTGCCTATTTGGTGCCAGGAGACAGAGACCATAGTTAGCATTTTCCCAGCTTTGGAAGGCAGAGTTGGGGCCTGTGTCTTTTCAGATAATTTGTATGACATTAACTATGCAAATAATTTAACCCTTCCTTTCAGATTTTTTTTTTTTCACTTTACAATAGAAGGGGTTTAGTGTTGAGGGTGACTTCTGTTACCTTCAGTTGATGATTTTGTTTTTTTTGTTCTTAATGGCCTCAGTTAACGTTTGGGGGGTTGTTCTTCGTTTTTTTAAATGGCTTTAATTAAGAACTACAACAAACCCTGATGTGACTTTGCCAATATATTTAGCTGGCTTATTTGGGTGTGCACATACGTGTGAAACACAAGAGATAGAGGAAATGAGAGAATGCCCCAACAATTTGCAGAGTGTACGAACTGTGATGCTTACATTTATAATTTCCGTTTTCTTCAGCTGTCAGGTTTGGGCCCCAAACAATGATTATCCTGGGGGAAACAAGAGCCTTTACAGGCAGCCCAAGTTCATGGCTTTCCTGGGCCCCTAGCACGGTAGGAGGTGCTTTGTTACCTAGACAAGCTAATTAGAGACACTTCTTTTACTCTCAAATTTACAGCCAGGGGAGGAAGGAGAGAGAGGAAGTGAATGGGTCTCACTTCTTAACTTTTTTTCAAAAAAAAAAAAAAAAAAAACTTAACCCTTTCTTTACCCTGACGTGGACAAAGTACATTTTAACCCCCAAAGTCACTGTATTAATGTTCTCAGATGTCCTGCCAGAAAACCTGCTGCTGCATCAAAAAAAGGGAGAAATTATACATGTGGTATATAGCTTATGGAGGAACATTTTCTGAAAATAGGGATAGAGAGAGGATGGATCACAGATTGAGACTAAACATAGACTCTGGTCCTCGAGGAAATTTCTCTGAATAGTCCAGTGAGGACCAGGGCGGCCATTTCAACATTTTATGAATGGAATTCTTCGTTAACATTTTTTCATTAGAGAAAGGCAGACTTAATCCTAGACTAATATAATTGCAGCATGAGAGATATTAATGTAATGTTAATATCACATTAAAAAAAGGCAGTGCTATTAAAGCCTCTCATTTGCCAAGCTCTACTGGGTACCAGATGCTACATACACACAGAGAAATCTTTTCTTTAAACACGAGAAAGTCTGTGATGTTGTAGGCAGAGAAGCTGTGGATGCTTAGGATCCTGATTTAGATACTGATGTTCTTTTGAGCCACCAGAGGAAAAACCCCAGCAGATACCCGGAGAAGGTGCTAGGTTGTTTGGGTCCTAACTCTGCCTCCTTTTTGGAATTGGCTCTCTGGCTGTGACAAAGCGATTCAAGGAAGAGTGATTGGAAATTCTTGGCCTCTGGAAATCCCACTGATGGCTTCACATGGATCTCATTTCCTCCCAATCTACCAGAAGCCCAATGAGAACCTTGGATCATTTCAGACTCACCTTTCTCCCTCTTCCTCTGCCCACATGTAGCACCACTGATTCTAACCCCATGTCCAACCCCTTTATTGGCTGCTGCCTGAACAGCTGTCTTTCTCATTCCCTTGTCTGGATAAGCAGTAGGCTCTGTGCTGGGTCTCTCTCTGCCCTCCCATCCTTTCCCTTCTGTCTTCATCATGCTGCCAGAGTGGTTACCTTAATTGCAAATCCTATTGTGACCCTCTCTTGTTTACAAATCACCACCTAGGCCAGTAATGGGAAAAGTTGGCCCTTAACTAAAGGTCTTTTTGGTCTCACCTAAAAAGCTTGAAAGCGAGTCTCAAAAGAGCAAACTGCTTTCAGGTTACACAATGGAGTCTCAGAATAAAACTCAAAAATATTTAAGTTAAAAAAAAAAAATCCAGCATTCAACAACATAAAATTCACATTATCTGGCATTCAATTAAAAATTATCAGGCATCAAAGACCCAGAAAAATAAAATCCATAATGGGAAAAAAATCAATTTATAGAAACAGATTCAGAAATGGCACAGATGACAGAAACAGGCAAGAACATTTTTAAAAAAGTTATTATAAATATACTCCACATATTCAAGAAGATAGAGGAAAGCATGGGCATGTTAGGAGAAATATGAAAGATACTTTTAAAAAAAGATCTAAGTCAAATTTCTAGGGATAAAAAAATTAAATGTCTAAGATGAAAAACATATTGGGGACACCTGGGTGGCTCAGTCAGTTAAGCATCTGACTTTGGTTCAGGTCACGATTGCATGGTTCATGGGTTGGACCTCCCACATCAGGCTCCTCACTGAGAGTATGGAGTCTGCCTGGGATTCTCTCTCTGTCTCTCCGCCCCTCCCCAACTTACACTCTTTCTCTCACTCTCAAAATAAATAAACTTTAAACAAAGGAAAAACATACTGGGTAGGAATACAGTTTAGACACTGTGACTGAAGGATAGAAACAGAGCATCAATGAGCTATAGTACAACTTCAAGCAACAAAATATAGAAATTATTGCAGCCCCAAAGGGAGAGTAAAGAAATAAAGAAGAAATAGCTAAAAAAATTTTTCCTAATTTGATAAAAGGAACCAGGAAGTTCAATGGACCTCAGGCACAGGAAACATCAAGAAAATGACAATACACATAATCAAAGTACTTTACTTTATTACTTTATTAAAAAGTAATAAAGAGAAAAATCTTGAAAGCAGCTGTGAAGAACAAACAGAAGAATGACAGCAGACCTATTGTTGGAGATAACACAACCCAAAGGACAGTTGAGCAACTTTTATTTGTTAATGTTTATTTATTTTTGAGAGAGAGAGAGAGAGAGAGAGAACAAGCAGAGGAGGGGCAGAGAGAGAGGGGGACAGAGGATCTGAAGCGAACTCTGCACTGATAGCAGCCCAGTGTGGGGACTGAACTCACAAACCATGAGATCATTACCTCAGCCAAAGTTGTACCTCAACTGACTGAACCACCCAGGCACCTCTGAGAAACTTATTTTAAGAGCTGAAAGCACTGTGAAACTTGAATGCCATCCATAGCAAAAATATCTTATAAAATTGAAGGGATATGATTATTTCAGATTATTTCAGATATGAAAGGGATATGATTATTCCAGATATGAAGATTACTTCAGACATCCAGTCCTACAAGAAAGTTAAAGGAGGACCTTTGTGCAGAAGGAAAATGAAATCAAATAGAAATCTGATTGAAGAGTTGGTAAGTGGTAAATATGTGGGTTAAATATATAGAAAAAAAACTTTTGAATTTAAGATATTTAAGATTTTGACTTTAAGATATTTAAAGATATTTAAGATATCTTTGAAAGATACTTGATTGGGGCACCTGGGTGGTTTTGTCGGTTAAGCATCCGACTTCGGCTCAGGTCATGATCTCACGGTCCGTGAGTTCGAGCCCCGCGTCAGGCTCTGTGCTGACAGCTCAGAGCCTGGAGCCTGTTTCAGATTCTGTGTCTCCCTCTCTGCCCCTCCCCTGTTCATGCTCTGTCTCTCTCTGTCTCAAAAATAAATAAACGTTAAAAAAAATTTTTTTAATAAAAATAAAAAAAATAAAAGATACTTGATTGTTGAAAGTAAAAATAATAATGTATTGTGGTGTCTATATGTACAAGTAAAATATTTGACAAGAGTAACACAAAAATTTTGGGAGAGAGATGAAAATGGAAGTATACTGTAAAGTTCTTAAGTTATGCTGAATTGGCATAATGTTACTTGAAGGTAAACTGTGATAAATTAAAGATATATAAGTCCTGGGGCGCCTGGGTGGCGCAGTCGGTTAAGCGTCCGACTTCAGCCAGGTCACGATCTCGCGGTTCCATGAGTTCGAGCCCCGCATCAGGCTCTGGGCTGATGGCTCGAAGCCTGGAGCCTGTTTCCGATTCTGTGTCTCCCTCTCTCTCTGCCCCTCCCCCGTTCATGCTCTGTCTCTCTCTGTCCCAAAAAAAAAAAAAAAAAAAAAAAAAAGATATATAAGTCCTAAGGATACCATCAAAACGAAGCCAAACCGCAAAAGGTATCAGTAACAAGCCAATATGAGAAATGAAATAGAATTATTAAAAATAATCCAATCTAAAAATGAAAATAGAGGGGCGCCTGAGTGACTCAGTTAAGTGTCCAACTTCGGCTCAGGTCATGATCTCACAGTTCATGAGTTCAAGCCCCGCATCGGGCTCTGTGCTGACAGCTCAGAGCCTGGAGCCTGCTTCGGATTCTGTGTCTCCCTCTTTCTCTGCCCCATCCCCGCTCATGCTCTGTCTCTCTCTGTCTTAAAAATAAATTAAAAAAAATTTTTTTAATTAAAATAGAGAAGGTAGGGAACAAAAACAAGTGGGACAAATGGCAAACAAAGGGAGAGTTTGTGTAAATTTATAACTAATCATAGCAATAATGACATCAAATGTAAATTATGTATACAATTCCACTTAAAAGACAGAGGTTGTCAGACTAGATTTTAAAAAGGTAGATTCTAATCACATTTTGTCTATCAGAAAACAAATTGAAATGTGAAGACACACATAGATTAAAAGGAAAAGGATGCAAAAGGACATTAATCAGAGAAGCCTCTCCTCTAACCATGGGAGTAAGAATCCTGAGGGTTGGGAAGGGGATGAACAGAGAAAGATGTCAGCCATGTTCCTCCCACATCTTCCCTTGCTGGGGAAGCTGAATCTCCTCCTCTGTGAAATGCAGTCAAGTGTGTTTCAGTAGTCCCCAGTGGTCACTCTGACCCAGCCTTGGGAGGGCAGACGATGGGGAAAGTGGAGGAGAGAAGGCATCCGGGTGACACTGGTTTTGTCTTCGTGTCTAGGCAGGACTGGCTGCTAGAAAAGTGACCACAGGAAGAGCTGGGGGTGGACTGGGAAAGGTGCCAGGTCATCATGGCTTCCAAGCCAGGGACAGATGTGGGAGCTGAGTACAGGGCTGAGTACAGGGCTGAGTACAGTCACCTTAAGTGACTAGGGTGTGGTATTATTTTTTATTTATCAAAAATTTTGGGGGCGCCTGGGTGGCGCAGTCGGTTAAGCGTCCGACTTCAGCCAGGTCACAATCTCGCGGTCCGTGAGTTCGAGCCCCGCGTCGGGCTCTGGGCTGATGGCTCAGAGCCTGGAGCCTGTTTCCGATTCTGTGTCTCCCTCTCTCTCTGCCCTTCCCCCATTCAATGCTCTCTCTCTGTCCCAAAAATTTAAAAAAAAAAAAAAATTTTATACTGTTGGGTAAAGGATGCTAGCAAGTTGGGAGTGCTGGGGCATCCTCAGGTCCTGACGTGAGCTCAGCCCTAGTGGAGTGCAATTCTGCCTACTTCATTCAAACTGAGTTAGCCCTTCCTCCAACACAACTTTGGCTATACAAAGCCCAAATCTAGCTCCCTCAAATTTCTGCCATGGCTACTGGAGATTATCTTCACATCAGTAGAAACCAGCATGATTGTGAAGGGACCATTCATGGTGCTTGTTGAGGAGCACTTAAGTAGGGTCAGACAGATGGTAAAGCAGGACAGCCAAATACCTGAGGGATGAAGTCAAGGTTAATGGTACAGGGTTGAACCAAGGAAGCTCTACCAGCCTCAGACTAATTGGTGGTCCCATGGGAAAGTCGTTCCTTGGGGAGGAACGAAGGGCAAAGAATGTTCTGTCCTGGAGGCAAAGAGCTCAGGTCTCAGAGCAGCACTTCTGACGCATGAGGCACTTTAGGCAATGATTTCCCAGCATTGGATTTCAGGGTCAAAACTCAGAGACACCTGTCTACAACACTCTGTACTCAAACAAGCATGGAAATCTCCATGCAGTTGACTGATAATGGGACTCAAGAGAATCAGAGACACTCTCTGAAAGGATAAGTGAGG
Source organism: Prionailurus viverrinus (assembly GCF_022837055.1). Lineage (NCBI taxonomy): Eukaryota > Metazoa > Chordata > Mammalia > Carnivora > Felidae > Prionailurus > Prionailurus viverrinus. Next base: position 116,646,704 of record NC_062563.1, read on the forward strand.
CTCCACAGCAGGGGCCTCATCTCTTTCCCTTGCCCACTGTTTCTTCCAAAGAAAGAGTGGTCACCCACAGGCCACCAGACAAGTAAGCACACAAAAGTTGCCTGAGACCAGCCAAGCGTCTCCCCAGACCTGTGCCTCAGCCACCACCCAGACTATGTCTGAGCCTTCGTTTTTTCAATTTCCCCCTCCACCCAGCTGTGAGAGTTATCTTCCTGCAAATCACAGCTCCCTCTTATCACAGAACAAACTCCACATCCTCCAGCCTGGAATTCTCCACCAGTCTTTATTTCTCCCTTAGCATAAAAATGATGTGCATTCACATCTGTTTCCCCACTCACTTGCCTTAGCCTGGGTACCCCAGAAAGCAGAGCTCAAGGCATAAACAGATATACTACTGCTTATTAGGGTGTGCAGTTCTTGGGAAACAAGAACAAATGAAAAGGGGGTGAGGCAGGAAGCCAGGAGAGCCAGCACGCAGTGTGCTACTCAGCTGGCCCCACTTACATTAAATAAACCAATTGTTTGATATCATGGGGCCATCTTCCAACAGTCTGTATGAAGCTCTGAGTCTCAGGGCAGCCCATCAGTGGAGAGGAATGGGGAAGAATATGTCTACTATCTCCATCGGCCAAAGATCTGCCCAACCTCATGCTTTGGGGTTGTGTGTATGAGGCACATTAGTGGCACCTCACACCTCAGAGGCAGCATGGAAGCCCCGGGGTAGGAAGGAGAGGTGCACAGTGCAGGAATGAGGTGAGGGGCTTCCAAGATGATGCCCCTGGAAGTTGGATGGAGGTGATGCTGAGCTGGTTGCATAGAAGCAGCTGGAGCGCAAGCAGTAGCCAGGAGCCCCAGAAACGGTGAGGCTGAGAGGGTCAAGGTGGTTTAGAAGGGTATCTCAAGTACAAACTAGTCCCGTGTCCACCACATGCAGAGGTTTCTCAGAGAACATTTGAAGAGGAGTACATGCTTAAATATAACAACTATAATAATTCGTGTAAGGTGCTTGCGTGGCCTGGTACTTTGGAAATCCTTGGCAAATATTAGTTACTATTATTACTATCATCCTCCATAGTATCAACCCTGCTCCATCTCTGTGGCCTGGGAAAGGTGTTTCTTGCCCACTGCCTTGGCCCTGTTCCTAATACATGGCAGGCGGTCCTCCTCCAAAGGCCATTCCTCCACATCACATATGTAATTCAGGCGGGGGAGCTGGTCAAGAGAAGAGAAAATGGGCCTGAGGTCAGGCAGGGTGGGGCTGTGTTGGGAGGGGACCCTCAGCTGCATTTCCCCAGATGACTTCCCCTGGCCCTGCCCAGCCCTGCTTCTGCTTCTCTCCACTTGGTCAGCAGACATGAACCAACACAGCAGGCCTCCTAGCACAGATGTATCAGGGCAGTGCCAAGGATGCAGAGACTCTTTCCTAGGCTGAGTGCCTTAGGAAGGAAGGAGCAGCTGAAGGAAAATACCAGGAACTCCCATTTTAAGGTGGTTGGATCCTGGCCATGAAGCATCTCTCCCTCATTTCCTCACCTTGACGCAGACTCTTTCCTCACTCCATCCTGGCCTTGGTCTCTACTTATCATTCTTAAAAAAATTTTTTTTAATGTTTATTTATTTTTGAGAGACAGAGAGAGACAGAGCATGAATGGGGTAGGGGCAGAGAGAGAGGGAGACACAGAATCCGAAGCAGGCTCCAGGCTCTGAGCTGTCAGCACAGAGCCTGACTTGGGGCACAAACCCATGAACCGCGCGATCATGACCTGAGCCAAAGTTGGATGCTTAACCGACTGAGTCACCCAGGCGACTCTCTACTTATCATTGTTAGTCTGGAACTAATAAGGCCTGGCCTGCTGGCTTTAAACAATTGGGTGGTTCCAAGTGGCACCAAAAAGCAGAGTCAGGCTCCCCCAGGAAAAGAGCTCATCAGGAATGGGAAGAGGGGACAGAGCTGGAACTGTATCTTCCCTCCCCATCCCCAGAAACAGAATTCCATGCCCTTTCCCATTAAAGAAACCAACCCAGTAGCCTGCATCAAAGAACTGCTCTGGACCTGGCTGGAGAGGCACAAGAAGAAAATCCAGAAAGCTCTGCCAGAGGGATGCAGCACAAGAACTTTACATGTGACCCAAAAGTTTAGTGCACATGGCAGGGGGCAATTCATATGTTCGTCACCTTAAAGTTACAATTAAGTGGTGTGATCTCATTAGCTTATTTGTTTATCCATCCAGCAAATGAGTTATTAACATGAGAGGAAAGGCCATGAGGTCCCCTTCATGAAGTCCAGCTGCAGTAGGAAGAAGGTCCATAAGCAAGTTAATTAAATTATGACAAGGGAAAAGTCTATTAGCTCACAGAGAAGGGGAAACTCACTCTTCCTTAGGGAACCAGGAATTGTTGAGAAGGATTTTTTTTTTTTTTCCCCAACGTTTATTTATTTTTGGGACAGAGAGAGACAGAGCATGAACGGGGGAGGGGCAGAGAGAGAGCGAGACACAGACTCGGAAACAGGCTCCAGGCTCTGAGCCATCAGCCCAGAGCCCGACGCGGGGCTCGAACTCACGGGCCGCGAGATCGTGACCTGGCTGAAGTCGGACGCTTAACCGACTGCACCACCCAGGCGCCCCGAGAAGGATTTTTTTTTTTAAAACTAGGTCAGTTGGGGCGCCTGGGTGGCGCAGTCGGTTAAGCGTCCGACTTCAGCCAGGTCACGATCTCGCGGCCCGTGAGTTCGAGCCCCGCGTCGGGCTCTGGGCTGATGGCTCAGAGCCTGGAGCCTGTTTCCGAGTCTGTGTCTCCCTCTCTCTCTGCCCCTCCCCCGTTCATGCTCTGTCTCTCTCTGTCCCAAAAATAAATAAACGTTGAAAAAAAAAAAAAAAAAAAAAAAAACTAGGTCAGGAAGGAAAAGTAGGAGTCTGCCAGGTGGAAAAATGAGGTGGCTGTAGACAGGATTGGTGCATACCAGAGAGACAGAAAAATATAACATACTATGGGGGTATTAAGGAACATGTATTTATTATCATTCTGTGGATTTTTCCTTAAAACTTACTAGGTTCCAGGTAATTGGGTTTGGTGTCAGGAGTGCAGAAAGTAACAAGGCAAAAATGATCCTTCTCTCCTTCTAGTGGAAAAACATGAATTAAACAAATAAACTTCCCACAAAGAACGATACAATTGTGCCAAGTCCATTAAGGGGAAGAAGAGCTACAGGAGCAGGAATGGGGTGACAGGGGCCCACTTGATCTGGGAGTCAGGAAATGCGTCCTTGTGGAATACATGGATGAACGAATTAGTCAGGTAAAACATTCCAGAAAGAGGGAACAGCTTGCATGACAGTTCTGAAGTAGAAAAAGCATATCTGAGAGTAGTGCCCAATAGGAGACTGGACAGTAGAGCACTCTGGCTTACAGGGCACAGACAGGGTGGGATGGCACAGGACCATAAGGCCTTGCTCTTTATCCTAAGAGCAATGGGGGAGGGTGACATAATGAGATTTGTCTGCTCCTGATGGCCCAGTGAAAACGGAATGGAGCAGTGATGGATGTGAGGAGACTAGTTAGACCAGTGAGACTCAATCATAGCTGTAGGTTAGAATTAACTGGGCAATTTTTAATAAAGATGGTTTGGTTTGAGCCCATTAACAGAGATTTAAAAAAAAAAAAAACTTTGTCTGGGATGAGATTTTGGTATTGGTGCATTTTTAAAGTAGTGCAGGCACATCTAGGGGTGAGAACCCTGGAGTATGAGGGTACTGCTTTGAAGAGGAGGAGATGGAGACTATCGCTCCATCACAGGTGACAGAAGATGGTGGCTTGGCTCATGGTGATGGAAAACACATGATGGGTCCTTCTAGGAGGCAGAATAGAGAGCAATAACTAAGAAGTATTACCAGATTTTTGGTTTGGGCAATTCACTGAGAGCTAAAACACTGGAGAAGTGCCAATTGTGAGGTTCATGGCATGAATTCAAGGTTGGATGTGTTGAATGTAAGGTGCCTGTGAGCCAACTGAGTGGATAGCAGGCAGTTGGATACATAGACCTGGGGCTCAGAGAAGTCTTGCTGGGTTGCAAATTTGAGAGTCATAGATGCAGAGATAGTATTCAAGATGTGGCTGAGATTGCCTGGGAAAAGGAAATTGTATAGGGTGGGAGGAGAGGAGAGGGCCTGGGACCAAGGCTGAGGCACTCCTCAGTTGGAGGTTGAGAAGTGGCAACATAATCTATAAATAAGAAGCCGGAGAGAGGCTTGAACCCTAGAAAAGTCAACATTTCAATATTCCTGAAGGCCAAAAACAATGAGGTCTGAAAAATGTTGATTGGATGTAGCAACCTCTAGGTCACTGATGATTTTGGAGAGAGCTATTTTGGTGGAGTGGTTAGGACAAAAGCCAGACTGGAGTGAATGGGAAGGAAGGAAATGTAGAGGACATGACAAGAGTTTGGTTGTAGCAGGAAGAGGGAGAGGGTGGTGGTCGCTGGAGTTGTGGGATCAAGGACATGTTTGCTCAGATGGGAGAGAACTGAGTGACCCGAAATGTTATCGGGAAGGAGAGGGAGGGATTGCAGATGCAAGAGAAAGATGGGATAATTGCAAACATGGGGGGAAGGGAGTGGGATGGCATCCAGACCCGTGGAAGAGGGATTGGGATCCATTGTAAGAAGTCACCCTCTATTTTAAGAAGATAGAGAAATAGATGGTTGGTTGGGTGCTGAAGTGGATAAGTTTGGCCCTTTAGGGTAGGAAGGTAAGAGACTTCTCATCTGATAGCTTTCATGTTCTCCATGAGACCCTCTACTGGGAGCAAGGGGTGTGCATATTGGGAAGGAGTCTTCAAAGATCAGTGTTAAGAGGCCTAGAAATCTGAAGAGAGTTGGGATGATTAACAGTATTTATTGTGGAGAGATGATGGTTGAGGTGGCCAGAGAAACAGTAAAACGTGTCTGTAGTACAGATTGGTGGAAAATGCTGGTCAAGAATTTATAGTAGTATTGGGGCACCTGTTGGTTAAGTGTTCAACTCTTCATTTTGGCTCAGGTCGTGATCTCATGGTCTGTGGGTTCAAGACCAGCATTAGGCTCTGTTCTGGGCATGGAGCCTGCTTGGGATTCTCTCTCGCATGCGCTCTGTCTCTCCCCTGCTTATGTGCATGCATTCCCTCACTCTCTCAAAAATAAAAAATAAATAATTAAAAAATAGAATTTAGAGTAGTATTAAGTTCTGGAGTGGTTTTCTGAGACTTAGCAAGACTGTATTGCATTAATTATTTATTGCTGTTTAACAAATTATCTCAAAATTTGTTAAAACAACCAGTATTTATTGCCTCAGTTTGGGGCAATAGTTTTGGGGTCAGGAGTTTTGAGTATAGTTTGGCTGGGTGACTCTGCTTCGAAGCCTCTCACATGGCTGCAGTCAGAGGGCAGCCCAGGGCTGGGGGATCCTCTGAAGGCTCCAGTAGGGAAAGACCTGCTTTCAAGTTCACTTGTGTAGCTGTTGGGGGGATTCAATTTCTCACGGGCTATTGGGCTGAGGGCCCTCAGCTTCTCACTAGCACTTGGCCTGCAGCCCCCTTCAGTTCCTTACCTTGTGGGTTTCTCTGTAGAGCAGCTCACAACATGGCAGTTGGCCTCTCTTAGGGCAAGTGAGAGGGAGGGGGGTGTGCAGGATGGAAGCCATGGTCTCTTGTGACTTAATCTCAGAATTGGTATCCCATTGTCTCTGCCTTACTCTTGTGGCAGAAGCAGATCACCATGGCCAGCAACTCTCAAGAGGAGGAGATCCACACAAGTCTGCAAATACTAGGAGACTGAGATGACTGGGGCCATCTCAGAGGCTGCCTGCCATATTGCATGGAGCATGCGGTATAGGTGATGAGGCTGGGGAAGAGCTTTGGTAAAGTTGTGCAGGGCCAAAGATGCCACACTAAGAGATTAGAGTTTCATCCCATAGACTATTTGGGGTCATGGGCAATTTTGAGGCAGAAGGGGGTTAGATCAGTTTTTCAAAGGCTGACTCTGAGGACAGGGGAGTGATGGCGTGGTTAGGGAGATAGAGGTTTAGGAAGAAGAGCCGGGAGCTGTTGGCAATAATCTCCTGTGAGGATAGGGACTTAAATTGGAGACAGAGTGGTTATGGGAAGGGAAAAAAAAAATGGATTCAAGGGGCAGCTGAGCACTGCTACATGGTTCTCAGCCAGGCCAACTGGTTGTGGCCCAAGAGGTCACCCCTGATGTGGAGTCAAGCTGGGGTCTTTAAACATCGGGAGGAAGGACAGTGTAGAATCTCCCCAGAATGGGGTGGTATCTGTTTTTATCAGCATGCACAGGGTTGGGGTAGCCTCCATCAGGGGAGGTGTAGCTGTAGATGAGCCAAGTCGTTGAGGGAAGGTGGGGACTTTCTTAGAACAAAGGAGCTTTAGGAAAAATGCAGATTTTTGAGAAGCCAATGGAGGGTGAACTGATTCAGAGTAACCAACTCAATAGGAAAACTTACAGGGTGAGAGGAGGAGGAAACAGGAAGGAGAGCTGCTGAGTGGAACCCAGGTTGGGCAGACTGAGGTGGGGGCTCAGCCACAGAGCTGAGCGACAAGGCACCTGGCCAAGGAAGCCGGCTAAGTCACAGCTTGTGGCTGAGGTGGCCCCAGCTCAGGCAGGGTCATAACCACATGCATGTACATGGCATTTGACAGCCAGCAGGACATTTCCATATCAGTTCCCCTGTAGTTTCACAACAGCGTGGAGAGGTGGGCAGGGTGGGGATGATAGTCTCCAGGTTAGAGTTGAAGAGAGAAAGCCTTGGGACTTTTGGATGATTTGCTCAAGGTTATGCAGCTGGTACACGGCCGGGCTGGAGAGTGAACCCAAGGTACTGAGTCCAGGCCCTGTGCTCTCTGCCTCACTGTGCTGCCTTTGTCACCAGGGTGCTTGCATGGAAGGTCCCACTCCTTCAGGGATGCAGATGGCCAAAGGCAGAGCAAAGGAGCAGCATGACGAATCCCCTAAGAATTCTCACTTAGGAGGAAAAAAAAAGGGATAGGTGGGAGTAATTATGGAGAGACAGGTGGATTCCGACAGTGGAGCCCAGGGGGAGCTCTCCAGGAAGGGATGGGGACTCAGGACTCCACAGCTGTTAGGAACCCTGAAGGCGAGGTCTCTTCCTCTCTCCCAATCTCTAGCTTCCCACTTACCATCTTTGTGGCCGTCTCACTGGTCTCTCCCTCTGCCTGTGTGGACCCATCTTTGGGCCTTACCTATTTCCTCCTACCCACACATCCGCTTTGCCATCTTGTCCCCAACTGTTTTCTCTGCTTCTGTGGTGCCGAGGTAGGAGGGGGCAAATGGCCCATCCCATGGCTCCTAAGGCCATGTCACAGCTCTACCTGGTAACAGACCACACCACTGATAGAACCTCCTGGAACACAGGATACAGCCTGATCCAGCCAGGCCTGTGACTCTTAGAAAAGAGGGTCACTATGAGCTCAGACCTGAGAACTGGGGTCCTCAGCAGGGACTCTCATTTGATGCCATATGGAAGAAACAACCCCTGGGGACACAGCAGTGAGTTCCCTCAGCCAGTCATGTTCCAGCCTCAAGGCCTTTGCACTTGCAGTTTCCTTTCCCTGGAAAGCACTTCCCAGATTCTATTTGGCTTGGTCCCTCACACTGCCCAGGTCTTTGCTAAAATAGAACTTCTCCATGAGACCTCTCCTGACCACCCGATCTAAAACAGCACTCCCGGCCCCGTCCCACATTCCTTACTCCTTGCTTCATTTTCCTCCATTACATATCACCATCAGGCCCACTGTAGGTTTGGTATTTAATTTTTGTGGTCTATGTCCTCCTTGTACAATGTGAGCTCCACAAAAGCGGGGGGTTTTTACTGTCCTGTTCACTTTTGTAGTCCCAGAGCTTAAGCATAGATAGTGGGTGCTTGATAAAGATTTGCTGAATGTACTCCTTCCTAAGTGAGATGTATCTTGTTGTCCTAAATGCCCTCTGCCCACAGCAGTGAATGAGGAGTCTTGTGAGGTAGGGGTTAGTGGGCTCCCTCGAATGGGCAAGAAAATAAGAAAGATTATGAAACCAGAGGTAGACCATTAGAAAGAAAATCTTTCCTTCTCTAATCCTTATGGGTTGGCAGAAGGAGCTAATGGTTTGAGAATAAACGCATATAGAGACTTGCTAGGCGAAATAACCACAGGGGTGCCCAGGTGGTTAAACATCCAACTCTTGATTTTGGCTCAGGTCATGATCTCGTGATTTGTGAATCTGAGCCCCGCTCTGAGAGTGTGGAGCCCACTTGGGATTCTCTCTCTCTTCCTCTCGCTCTCTCAAAATAAATAAATTTTTAAAAAATTACAGATGTGGCAAATTCCATGAAATGGAGTAAGTGTTGCAAATGTTACCAGTGAAGGCTGCCTCAGTGTGGGGTTCATCACGATCCCTCTAGTGACACCCCATGGGCAAACACTTAGCCTTTTAATAACTAAACCTGGCTTCCCTTGGCCTGATCGCTGCCCTTAGTAACACAAAGTGTTCTACGGAGTGAGGAGTCCTCAGCCCGAGACCTTGTTGCCCTGAGTGCCAGGAGGAACCACCCAGCTTGGTCAAGCCCCAGGTGAGGCAACCCAGCTTCTTAGGGCACAAAATTTAAGGAGGCAACACTCTGGGGTTAGTGACAGTGCAGGGTGGTCCTTGCAGGAACCTAAGGATGAGAGCGTCCTTCAATCCCGTGCTCTTGATAGGATACTCGCTCTCAGGACAGGGGTCGTGATAGATTTCAGGGCCCTGGGCTCTTTTGCCTTTGTGGACCCCTTCCTTCTTAAACATACATATATTAAAAATTATATTTTCAAACCATGTTAATAAAAAGACTAATATAACCTAAGCTGGATTATAGTCACATTTTTCCTCTGATTTGAAAATAAAACATTTTAATGGCCCCTAAAATTGTCCTAGACCCTAGGCTCTGTTCTTAGTGGCAAAGCTGCCCATGGCAAGGGGTTGTGCAAACCCAAGAGTGAGCCCTCCTGAATTCTGCACCTTAGAAGCCTCACTTGCCTCACCCTAGTCCCAGCCCTGGGCACAGGAGCATTCAAAATCCCTACATTGAAACCTCTGTTGAGTGATTTTATTTCCTTCCCTTCTCTGTCTGAGCTTCGGTATCCACATGTTTAAAACAGTTACAATGAGGGGCGCCTGGGTGGCGCAGTCGGTTAAGCGTCCGACTTCAGCCAGGTCACGATCTCACGGTCCGTGAGTTCAAGCCCCGCGTCGGGCTCTGGGCTGATGGCTCGGAGCCTGGAGCCTGTTTCCGATTCTGTGTCTCCCTCTCTCTCTGCCCCTCCCCCGTTCATGCTCTGTCTCTCTCTGTCCCAAAAATAAATAAACGTTGAAAAAAAAAATTAAAAAAAAAAATAAAACAGTTACAATGAGTTGAGAGGTGTTTGTTGCAATATGAATAGGAGAATATAATAAAATCACCCTGTGATCCAGCAATTCCACTCCTAGGTCATAGCCCACAGAACTGAAAGCAGGGACTCAAATAGATACTCGCACAGCTGTGTTCCTAGTGTCATGATTCACAATAGCCAAAAGGTGGAAACAATGCAAATGTGCACCGACAGATGGATAGACAAAATGTGATATATCCATACCATGGAATGCTATTCAGCTGTAAAATGGAAGGAAATTCTAAAACAGGCAACATGGATGAATCTGAAAACATTATGCTAAGTGAAATAAACCAGACACAAAAGGACAAATGTTGTAGGATTCCACTTATATGAAGTGCCTAGAAGAGACAAATTTGTGGAAACAGAAAGTAGTTTATAGTTTCTGTTGGAGGTGATGAAAACGTTCTGGAAATGGACAGTAGTGATTGCGATTGCACAATACGGTCAATGTACCTAGTGCCACTGAATCAGACACTTAAAAATGGTTAAAATGGTACATGTTATGTCGTTTTACCACAATAAAAGAATGTATACATAATCATCTTGCAAAGGGCAAAATGTCCTACAAAAGAAATCGTTGTTATCATTATTGATAATTGCTGTATTGCTATGGTAGATGAGCATTCCAAAGTTCACAGACCAGACAGACAGACGGGCATAAAACTGCTTTGTAAACACAGCCTTCTCCAGCCTGGACCTGTTGCTCACCACCCACTGTAGCCGCTGATTTAATGACCGAGTCCAAGAATGCATGGATGCTGGCCAAGATTCTAGAAGCCCTGGGTATCTCAGAGCATGCACTTTCACCTGGGAGACCTGCCATTCCCTGCCTTCCTATAGCCTTTCCTCTGAGGGACCAGGGATACGGGGTTGGCTGAGAGATCTAAGACAGCCTTGGAGTTGGTGGCGTGAGGGGTGAGAGGTCAGGCCCAGAAGGCCCTGATGGTGGGTACTTTGTGCTGAACTTGGCCTGATCTGGCTTCCTGGCTTGGGAAGAAGGTCTTGGTATCTGAGCAGAAAGGAGAGCTCTGGGGGCATTAAGACCTGGGATGGAGACCCACAGGCCTCGGTGTGGGAGCTAGTCTTCCCATGAGCAAAAACCCTATTTGTCTAGATGAATCTTACAAAACACCCCTAAAGGGGTGAGGCGGGACAGGGGAGTCCCGGGATGGAAGGACACTTCACAAATTCACCACAGAGTTTCTTCTGATAACAAGTCTATCCAACAAGTGCGATTTTGGTTCCAGGGACACCCTGGCTCTCAAGGGGAGCCTGTGAATTCTCCGGAGTTGGCAAGCAATTTGTTGGTATTTGTGGGGAAAAAGCCTATAGGTCCCATTGGATTCTCAAAGGAGCCCGTGACCCAAAAACTACTTTTAAAACCACTGTTCCTGTGAATTTAGGATCTGTTCTTAGAGACCAGTATTGGACCTGTACCCAGTTTTCAGGGGGTATAGGGATTCCTCCAAATGGGGTGTTGGGCTGCACACATCAGGCAGGAGAGAGATGACGCTTTAGGAAGGGTCACTGCTTCATCTTCCTAGTTTCTTAAGTGAAACAGTTGGTTTTTAAACAAGCAAATTTTACATCGGTGCACGAATGCTGATCTCAAGCGACAGGACGTCTCCTTGTTGACCATGATCTCCTCCTTCCTCCTAGCTTCTGTGTGTGTAAATGACATGCCCAAGTCCCCAGTCAGACCAGAGTATTGAGCCCATAAAAGAATGACCCCCCACCCCTGCCCCAAGCCCCACTGATCCCAGTCTATTTTAAGCCCCAAACAGAGTCCTAGGCGATCTGTAGGGACTCTGGGCCAGGCTGGCAAGCATCAGGCAAATGCCAGCTTGTGTGGCCCTGCTTGTCCCTGCACAGGAGGCAGTAAGGAGAAGGGTCATAAGGCATGGGTAATTTAAAGGCTCTGAAGAGTGACTCAGACATTCCAATGGGGCTTTTCTTTTTCCTCTTTGTTGATGTGTGAAATGCAATTGCAGTCACTTTTTCCAATGAGTTGATAAACCACGATTATCTGTGGCAGCTTGTGAGCCAGGGCCATCATGAACAACTCCACATGCCAACATTTTTCTCTCTCCTGCCCCCAACACCTAAGATAACCACCCAAGGCTAAGGCCAGAGGTATCTTGGTCCCAGGAATTGTAACAAAGGTGCAGGGTGCAAGTGGTCACAGGCAGTTGTCTGAAAAGAGTGGTCCCGTGGAGGGTTGCAAGCTTGTGAGCTCAGGCCCGTCCCACCCCCATTCCTCTGTCACCTGGCATAAAGGAAGAGCAGACAAACGGCTTGTTGTGCATCAGAGAGGAGGTCGTCAAGGAAGGGAAAGACCTACATCGTTTGGTGAGCACCTTCTGTGGGTCAGGAGCTGAGCTGACTGTCCCCTTCCCTCCATGTGTATCATTTCATGTAATCCTCGTGACAGTAGAGGACTACTTGAACCTGAACGCATACCAAACGCCAGATATTGTACATACCCGATCTTTACAGCAATTACCCCAACTGGTTATGGTCTCCCTCCAGTTTACCCAGGAGCAAACTGAAGCACAGAGAATTAAATCACAGGGTCAGCAAGTGAATGGCGGGAGAGTAAGGGTCTTGAACCATGTCTAACTCTGAAATCCATCCTTTTGCCCCACACAAGGCTGCCTCCCATCAAGAGCTGGACTTGTTGGCCCATGATGGCCCATATGCCCAGCTATGGCCACAGAATTGAGCCTTCCAGGGATTTCACACAATGTAGCGGCTCTTGGTTTCCTCCTTCCAAAGAGACACAGGCTTCCAAAGAGAACCTCCTGTCCTCATCAACTGGTTCCTAATCAACAGACCCGCTAGGCAATGGCAATGGACAAGGGGAGCTGGGGAGCCCTGCTGGGTGTCACTGAGTCTGCTGTACAGTCTGTCTGCCCCCAGATGAGGAGACAGGATGATGGACCCTCAGATCGGCACTGGTTTGCCAGGGGCATAGCCCTCACCTCTGGTGGGGGAGGTTCTCTTCGGTGGCAGGACTGTTGGGGGACCTCCTCTGCCCCCCCCCCCCAGCCAGAACCCCAGAGCCTAAACCTGGCTGGCGGCCATTGGATAAAGGATTGAGAAGTGAGCCAGGACTGGGGTGGTTCTTCTGCAGACTGTTTAAAGACCTTCTAGCCGGTGGGCACTTCTCACTTCTGGTGGGAAGTCACACTGTAGTCCCGGGTTGTGGTGGTGCAGCCAGCCTGGGGTGGGGTAGTAACAGCGGTGAGAGATGGAAGTGATGTTTGGGAAGGAAGTTCTGCTAAAGGTCTGACTGTGCAGGGAAAGGAATCAGAGGACTTGGCTGTGAACAAGAGATAGGAGACAGAGAGTTTTTTCAGTGGACTTTCTGGAGCACCTGGCTGGCTCAGTCAATTAAGCATCTGACTTTGGCTCAGGTCATGATCTCAGGCTTCCTGAGTTCAAGCCCCGCGTCAGGCTCTGTGCTGTCAGTGCAGAATCTGCTTCAGGTCCTCTGTCCCTCTCGTTCACACTCTCTCAAAAATAAACATCAGGGGCGCCTGGGTGGCTCAGTCAGTTAATTAAGCGTCCGACTTCGGTTCAGGCCATGATCTCACAGTTTGTGGGTTTGAGCCCCGTGTCGGGCTCTGTGCTGACAGCTCAGAGCCTGGAGCCTGCTTCAGACTCTGTGTCTCCCTCTCCCTCTGCCCCTCCCCTGCTCTCGCTCTGACTCTCTCTGACTTTCAATAATAAATAAACATTAAAAAAAAATTAAAAAAAATAAACATTAAAAAATAAAATTAAAAAATAAAATGGACTCTTCTAGTTCAGTTTGTACTAAAGACTGGGTGAGGTTTGCACTCTCCAAGGTGAGTTTTATTTAGACCCAAAAGCTTAACATTCACAAGTTTAAAAAGAGGTAGAGAGGGATAGACACTTTACCCCCAAAAAGCCTTGGTGCCATGAATTTAAAACTGCCACTAATACTGTGGGACTCTGAGCTACTTTCTCATCATTAAATTGAGACCAACACTCCTCAGAGTGGGCTTTGTTTTGTGTGTGGCTGGGGAGGGGGGGCTAGTTCAGGAGTCACTTCAATATTAAATCCACTGGAATTAACAGTCTTTTCTTTTGACTGCTTTTAGAATTTTCTTTTGGTCTCAGTTCTAGGTTTTATTTATTGTATCTTATTTGACAGAGAGAGAGCATGAGCAGAGGAGAGGGGCAGAGAGAGAGAGAGACAGAGAGAGAGACAGACAGACAATCTCAAGCCACAACCCTGGGATCAGGACCTAAGCCAAAATCAAGACTGATGCTCAATCGACTGAGCCACCCAGGAGCCCCATCAGTCGTTCTTTATTTTAATTTGTTGCATCTAGGTGTGTATTTCTCTTCAACTTTTGAGCAAGGGGTGGGGGGTGGGGTGGCGGTCCAGGAGTCTTCTCGAATTTGTGGGACATTGTAGTTAATCATTTATGACAAATTCTCATCCATTTCCTTGCTGGACATTGTAACCCTTTCATGTTTTCTCATCTGCTTCTGAAGCCCCAACTGGATGTGTATCAGATACTCTAGCTCTGCTCTGTCTCTACCCAGTGTTTTCATACTTTTTTCACCTCTTTATCCTCAAAGTTGTGGAGGACAATGTTTGGCACATAGAAAGCACATGATAAACCATTACACCCTTTCCCGGTAAAGGTGGGCAAACATAATTATTTGGGCAGGTGGGGGAGCCTTCTATTTAAAAGACAAACTGGAGGAAAAAGAAAGAAAAATGAATCACTGCAAAGTATATTTATATGAAGAATGAGGGTTTTTGAATGGTCCTCTATACCTTTGCCTACTCAAGGCGGTTTTCCTGGGCTGGCAGCATTGGCCTCACTCAGCAGCTCATTAGAAATGTAGAATCTCGGGGCGCCTGCGTGGCTCAGTCCGTTAAGCGTCTGACTTCAGCTCAGATCATGATCTCACGGTTCCTGAGTTCCAGCCCCGCATCAGGCTCCCTTTCTCTCTCTGCCCTCCACCAGCCCCCACCCCCCGCCCGCCCACCACTTGCTCTCCCTCTCTCTCTCAAAAATAAATACACATTAAAAAAAGAAAGAAATGCAGACTCTCTGGCCACCCCGGACCTCCTGAATCAGAATCTGCGTTTTAATAAGAGCCCCAGAAAATGCATACACACTGCAAAGTTTGACAAGAGCTTCTCCCTCACAAACTTGGCTGAGGGTATTAGAATTGCCTGAGGAATTTCTGAAACTACTGGCACCTGGGTCTCATTCCCAGCGACCCTGACTTCACCGGTCTGGGGTGAGTCCTGGGCATGGAGAGGTTTTTTGGTTTTTATTTGTTTTTTAAGCTCCCCTGGTGATTCTAATGCACAGCAAGCCCTGAGGCATATTCAGGTGTGAGGGGCACCTGGGCAGGGAGAAGCAAAAGAAACAGAGGTTTCCCTGCCTTTCCCAGCCAGCAGGAGTCTGTCCTGGGTTTCCCCAACCCCCGCCCTAAGGAGGCCACAGGGCTTAGAGGAAGGAATTTGCCCTGGTATTCTGGGTTCTAATCCAGTTCTGCCTCCCCTCCACAGGCTATGTTCCTGAGCCCAGTAACCGCCAGTCAAATGTAGGACTAAGTGAAAAATCCCCTTTTGATTCCTGGTGTCCTTACTGGAAAATGAGGCTACTTACTCCCTCTAACCATAAGATCTGCTGAAGGGGGCCTCTCCCAGTCCACACCCCAAGCATCTTCAATAGGGAAGGTGTGTGTGCCCCTAGAGGGTACAGAGCATGTGATTCCATTGACGTGAAGGCGGCAGGAGTCAGAAGAGTGGTTACCCTTCGGAGGGGTAATGGGCAGCCAAGGGGGCACTCAGAAGCCTTCTGGGGTGTGATAGCATTCTAGATCTAGCCCCGGCTGGTGGTTTAATGGGTGTATAAACCTTCGCTGAGCTATTCATCTGGGAATTGAACACTTTATGTAAATTATACCCCAATTAAAAACAAAGAGCAAGTAATGCTCACAGCAGGCCCCGGGGGAATCAAAAGTTCAAATCGCTTGACTGCCAGGAGCTGATGATATCAGCTAGCTTGGGAGCTTAAAGCAGAAACTGGGGAGAGGGGGAGAGAATGAGAGCCAGAGACCCGGATAGACGTGGACAGAGAAGGTGCTTCTGGGAATAAGTTGGCCCAAATTCCAGGCAGTCAAATTAGTCCTAGCAGAAAAGGGTGGGGTTTGGCCTCTAAGTAGGGTGACTGGTTTGCCCAGGACTCCTGGTTTTAGCACTGGAAGTTCTGTATGCTGGGAAACGTCTCAGGCCAAGGCAGGGGGTACTGGCCTGGCTCTGGGCTGGCAGAGCCCAGGGAGAAGCCCCCTGCACCCAGAGTCCCCCGAGTCATTCAGGAGGAGCCCGTGATGGGTTAGGTAGATAGGCTCTCTCCTCTTCGGCTAGAGGTGGCTGTGAATCCACCGAGTCTGAGAGATGGCAGCGGCCACCTCCTCCGAGGCCCTTCCAAGTTCCCCCACCTGCATTATGTCCCCACAGTCTCCACCCTCACAGGGCCCATCAGGCTACTTTGCAATTGTTTATTTGCTTATTGGTGTTTTTCTTGGCTTTGAGCCCCTGGGGGGTATGGGTGAGGCTTCCTTGCCTTTGCACGCTGTATTCTAGCTGTGCTCAGGGCCCCTGCACCAGTGCCTGGGGGTGGGGGCGGGGGGGGGGGGGAGCTTTTAATCTTTTTGTGCCACGGATCCTCCCCGAAGCTTTGAAGAAGTTTTAATCCTCAGAAGAATGCTTCCAATGCATAAAATAAGATGGGGAGGGTCACAAATCTATTATTCGAAGATAACTGCTATCAACAGATTTCTTTAGGTGCCTTCGTGATCCAGTCTTAACCGTCGTCCTTCAGTAATGCTCAAACAGAACCCAGAGGCAGGTGTGATGTCGAGAAGCCATGACTACAGATGGTGTTGCGGGATCCCTGCCGCCTCTGGGCCCTGGAGGGGAGAAGACACGGGATTTCCACTGGTGCCCATCCGAGGTGCCGCTGGCCCGGCTGCGGGTTGCCGCCTACATTCCTACTAGAGGGAACCCCGGTTTCACTTAGCAGTTAATGAAAATACAGGGGTATATTTTTGCCCCATCCAAATCCACGTGTGCCCCTGAGTTCTACCCATAGACTTTAGGTTAAGAAGTACTGGGTGAGTGAAGGCAAGTCAGATGTAAACTGTGGAGTGCAGTGCCCCTTGAATGTTGCTAGTGCTTGAGGGACGTGGGTGCTTCTGGGATGGGCAGGGGAGGTGGAGAAGCAGCCTAAAGCCCGCTGATTAGCTGGCAAACTTTGAGGCCAAAAGCAAACAGGGGAGCCTAGTCTCCGCAGCTCAGAGCTGGCTGCAGGCTCTCAGTAAGCTTTGTGGTAGTAAAATAACATTTGGGGAGACCCTGGCCACCTCCCTCCATTCCCCAGGGTGTGGGAGGACACAGGGCTGGTAGAGCCAGTCTCTGCAGCCTGGAGAGAGGCCTCTGGGGAACAGCGGGAGGTGCTTTGGGTGTCAGACCACCGCCTGGCTAAGGCAGAGGCTTTGAGGGCTGCTGGGAAGGTCTTGTCCATCCCTTACAGTTCCCTGAACACCCCCCTGAGGAAGACAAGCTTCAGGTAAACCCTTCTCTTTTGGGGCAAAAGTCCACCTCGAGGGAGGTGGTACATTCAGACCTCAAGGTCTTAGCAGGAGTGATTTTTTTTTAATATCACCCTGTGCAAAAGTGCAGGGGACCAGAGACCCGGGGTCGGGGGTGGGGTGGGGCAAGCAGCCCCACTCCTGGCACCGGCCCAAGTGACCGCCAGCTGGAAAACTGCCTTCTAATTAGCAATCAGGAAATCAAGGCAAAGCACAGCACCAAGCAGCATGACCCCAGCCACAGCCTGGTGACATTTCCACCCTGTAGACAGCATGCCCCTGCCCTGCACGGTGGGGCTGCAGACCCCATGGGTTATTTTTATCTAATGCTGCTATTGTTGGTCATTGAGTAGCTGCTGTGGTGGGTTCCAGCAGCCGTGAGCTTGCAGCAAGGGTTTCCTGTGCAGCTTCCTCCTCCTCCCTCTCGAGAGGCTCCCTCCCTCCACCAAGGCTCTCTGGCAACCTGAGGGCTCCTTGGAGCCTAACCCTGGCCTTGGAGGGTGCCAAGGGCCCTGTGGCCTGCCCTGGCTCTTCCCCCGAAGCCCCACTGCCTCTGCAGAGAAGGGGGTAAAGCTGTTACTTCCAGTTATCTCTCTCACACTCCAAAGCTCTAGAAGATAAAAGCACTGCTTTCTAGCAAGCCAGGTTCTCCAAGTCAGTGGCTCTCAGAATGTTTTAACTGTGACTTACAGCAAGAAAAAGATTTTTCATGACCTGGTACACACATCGTAGCTATGTAGAAATGAAAGTTTTCAGAGAATAACAACCTTCTATGTCTGCTGCACTCTGGTTTTTACCCACTCCCCCCCCCCCCCCCCCCGTACTGTTCTGGGTTTTCCTAGTTAGGATTCTGGTTGCAACCCCCAAATAAATCGATTTCACAACCCAGTAAGGATTCATGATTCCGTTTGAAAAATGCTGTAGCAGATCGCGCTTTCTGGAGCTAGTGCTCTTTTCTGAACGAAGGGAGGGCCCTGGAGTGTAAAGAGGTCTTCTGAACTAGGCACCGTCCTGGTTTGGAGTTCTATTCATTTTGCAGAAAAGGAAGCCAAGGCTCCACCAGCCTGAGTAGCTTGCCCACAAATCAGCCACCGGGGAACATGGCAAATGTTACAAACCAGGACTTCCCCCCACCCCTCAGGAAGCCAGCTCTTACACATTTACCAGTGCACCCTTGATTCCAACCCTGTTCTTTCTGGTTCCAAAGTCAGTGTTATTTCAAAGCCTGCTGACCTCAGCTTCCTCATCTGTAAATAACATTAAAAATGCCCACTTCATGGGAAAAATTATATTCCCGGAGTACATTCTGGTAAGAGGGACAGTGACTGGAAGGGAACAAAAATGCAAATAATTATCTGCCTCTGTGATGGATTTGACGTGAGGTCCCAAACTCCACCGTCTTGGGTAATTTCCATCACTGCTAAATGGAGTTTGCATACAAAAAAAAAAAAAATCTCTGTATAAAAACTCATGCTTTGCAAAACTGTTGAGAATTAGAAGAAATGAAGGTAAATCTATAGCCCGGTGCTCTGTAAATGGCAGCCAATGTTCGACAAGAGGCAATCCACGTTTTTCTAATTGGAAATAGCAAAGGAAGTATTGCAAATGAATTGCATTTCAAAGCAGGACCTTCTTTGCAGGTAGAAGGGAGTATTTTGACAAATATTCTGGTGCATAAACTATAGTGACACACATAGCCTACATTAGTCACTAATTTTCAAAATTCTAGAATAAAGGCTTACAGCCTCACATTTATTCAGTCCGGCACAATGGTGCCCCTCTATCTGACAGCGGCCTTGGCCTGTCTGGAACTCTCTCCCATTTGTGGCCACCCTGCTCTCCCAGGGCCACACAGGAGTCTGTATCGTCATCCTCATCATATTTATAATAACTGCTCTATCAGTTTCCCACGGTGGCTGTCACAAATTACTACAAATTGTATGACTTAACACAAATGTATTATCTTACCGCTTTAGAAGTCAGAGGTCTGAAATAGGTGTCACTGGGCTAAAATCAAGATGTTGGCAGGGCCATGTACCTTCCGGAGGTTTCAGGGAGAACCGTTTCCTGGCCTTTTCCATTCTCTAGGGGCCCCTGCATTTCTTGGTGAGTAGACCCTCCTCCTCAAAGCCGGCAGCATTTCACCTATGGACTTCTCTCTGGCACTCACTTTTCTGCTTCCTCGTTTCATTATAAGGACCCTTGTGATTAGATTGGGCTCACCTGGGTCATCCAGGGTCTCCCAAGCCAGTCAGCTGATTAGCAGCCTCAGTTCCATCTACAGCCCTAATTGCCACTTTTCCCACGGAACCTAGCATATTCACAGGTTCCTGAGATTGGGACGTGATCATCTTTATTCTGCCCACCACAACATTTCATATTTTGAGTACTTACTACGTACCTGGTACGGTTCTAAGCATGTTACTTATAAAAATGCATTTACATTTTGCCATAACTCTAAGAAGTAGGTATCCATTTCATAGGTGAGGAAAGTGAGGCACAGAGAGGGAAAGTAAATTGCCCAGGCTACACAGCTAGTAAGAGGCAGGGCTGAGGTACAGATTCAGGAGTCTGGTCTCAGAGCCCATTTTCTTAAGCTATAACCACCTTTTAGCCACTGAAGGACAGATGTACAAATCAAATGCTACTTAATTTAATCCTCATTTGGTGATCCAGGCGCCCTTATGGGATGTGATAGTGCCTCAGGTCAATTAATACTGACTGTACTTTGCCGCTGGTTGAACAATTTTGGATGGGCTGACCAGTGGATTTCCAGGGGCTAAGATGTTTGACAAGTCTGCTTCCTTACCCAGTGGGCCTCTCACAATGGCCAATAGTGATTCTAAACTCTGCTCTGTGGTATCTGACCTCAGCTACTTCTCTTTCTCTCCACTTCAGCCATTGTAGCTTCACAGACATTCCTCAAAAAAAAAACCAAAACAAAACAAAACAAAAAACCACAAAAACAAAAACAATAACAACAACAACAACAACAACAACAAAAACAAGTCAATTTCTACCACAGGGCCTTTGCACTTGCTAGCATCCCACCTGGAATCTCTTTCCAGTCTACACAAGACTCAACCATCACTTCAAACAGGTCTCTGACCAAGGATCAAAAAGGAGCCACGCATCAGGCCCACCTTGGTGGGTCTCCCCTCTCCTCTCCAATATTTTGTTGGAAAAAAGACATTAAAATTTTCTTCTTTTCCCTGCTTTCCCCCTTCATGGTGGTGAACAAAAGGGGCAGACTAAGGGAGTTATATTTGTAGGTAGGGAGGTGTCTTCACCTTGAGGTTCCCCTTGGCTCTGCAGTGTACAAATGACCCAGAGCAAAAAGCAGGGGACAGAAGCCAGGGGCTAGTTTCTTAACTGCCAGCTCTTTAAGGGGAAGAGAGAAAAAAGTCTTGACTTACGGGGCACCTGCCGAGTACTCAGTCTTCACATCTCTGTGCAAGATGTACTAGAAAAGAACACTGTGGATACTGGATATTAAGAAATTGACCCAGAATTACATTTTTTTAAATGTTTATTTATTATATTTTGAGAGAGAGAGAGACAGAGTGTGAGCCAGGGAGGGGCAGAGAGAGAGAGAGACACAGATCTGAAGCAGGCTCCAGGCTCTGAGCTGTCAGCACAGAGCCCGACACGGGGATCAAACCCACGAACTGTGAGATCATGACCTGAGCCGAAGTTGGACACTTAACCGCTTGAGCCACCCAAGAACCCTGGCCCCGAATTACATATAGAGGGGCTGAGTAGGACTTGAACACAAGCCCGCCTGAGTAACACAGGAAAGTTGCTCTTCCTTTAGGGAGAGAGGAGGTGAACTGGGATAAGGGGGGGACAATATTGAAGCAATTGGCCAACCACAGGAAAAAAAACTTTTTTTTTTTCCTGAATGAGTAATTATTGTATTTAGAAACTCACAAGGAGACAATGGGAAACAGAAGTGAAGCCTTTGTTTCTGTCCCTAAGGGATATTTGCATATGGATACACAATTGTTTTAGCACCACTTGTAGAAAAGGCTCCCTTCTCCACTGAGCTGTCTCAGCACCTTTGTCAAAAATTAATCGACTATACTTGTGTCTGTTTCTGGACTCCCTAGTCTGTTCTATGGATCTATTTGTCTATCTTGATGCTAATACTACACTGTTTTGATTACTGTAGCTTTGTAGTAAGGTTTGAAGTTGAGATTTGGATCATCTAACTTGCTTCTTTTTCAAAGTTGTTTTGGCTTTGCACTTCCATATGAATTTCAGAATTCAGATTGTGGATTTCTGCAAATAAAGCTTGCTGTATTTTGACTGAGTTGAATTTATAGAACAATTTGGAGACAACTGCCGTCTTAACATAGAATCCTCAGATCCATGGAACATGGTATACCTCTCTGTTGATGGAGGTCTAATTTAATCTTTCTCAGCAGCGTTTTGTAGTTTTCTTTGAACAGCTTTTGCACATCTTTTGTCAAATGTATTCCTATACTTTATATTTTTATGCTAATGTGAGTGTACTTTAAATTTCAATTTCTAATTGTTCATTGCTAGTATCTTGAAGTATAGTTGAGTTTTGTAAATTGATCTTAGATCCTGCAAGCATGATGAACTCACATGTCAGTTCTAGTAGGTTTCTTTTGGGGGGGGGCGCGTAGATTTAATAAGATTTTTCTATGTAAATGATGTTATCTGTGAATTAAACCATTTTATGAGGGGCTACCTTCAAGGAGGCTGTGTTCTAATACATTGCATCTCAGGCTATTAGGAGGAAATAGAGGGACAATCCAGGATGAAGATGATAGAGGGCTGCAAGTTATTCTCAGGACAGCAGATGCACAAATCTCATGGTTTTATTTAGGCTAGTGCTAAAACGGATCCATAGTCTATCAATACTGGCGGACACTCTCAGCATAGATCACTTGATTATCTATAGTCCCCATGGTTATCAGCCCAGTTGTGGGCCGAGTGAAGGCAAAAATATCCAGCTTTTTGTTGGAAAAGTGTCAGAAAACCCTTCCCACAAAGCGCACCTCCCCTCACTGCCACCTCCATGAATCCTCCTTCCTGATCTCTGGGCCTTCCATCCTGTCCCCTCCAACCCCACCTCCAAAGAGCCAGACTGTGTAAAAATGTAAATGATACCATTCTATGCCCTGTACAGAGAAGAAAATCCAACCTCTTTCCCCAGGTGTTAACAGCCTTCCTGGAACTATTTCCCTGCTCCACTAGTTAAGCTCATTCCCAGCCTTCTGTCTGATGGAAGCACTCTCTCCGTGCACCTCACCCCCTTCTTCAGGTGTCCATCTTGGCCCTCCCAACAGATACTCTCAGGGCATCGTGTTTTCCCGCCCTTGAACTCACCCACTTACCATTTTACACTAAAGCAGGGCAGTGAGGGCTGAGAATGCTGCCCTTGTGTTTACTCCAATCTCTTAACGATGCTTGTCAATCATAGGCACTCGATGCATGTTTTGAATGACTGACTACCAGAGCTTTTAGCGGCATAGATGTCCATCCTTCACCCCCAGTCTTTGTGGATGACCTTACAAGGTGCCCTGGGTGTTTCTCTTTCCTTAGAAAGGTGGCATAAAACTGGGGCTGTGTGTTAAAAGCTCCCCATGACTCTAAGCAAAACGAATGCTCGGACCTTGTCCTAGCCACTGAAATCCAAGTCTCTGGGGGTAGAACCCAGGTAGTTGTACTTTTAAAAAGCTTTCCTGGTGATTCTGATGTGCATCCAAAGTTGAGGACCACGGGCACAGAAGGAAAGGCTGCTTTCATTCAGCCAGGCGACAAGAACCATGGGTGGGTTCACCCCAGAAGGGCCAGTGGGCAAGATACGGAAGGGACCCCAGTGGAGCTCCTCTGAACTCAGCCTCTCACAAGAGTTGCATGCTGGTGCCGTGCTCTGCCCGTTCCAATGGAAGAAAGAAGGAAACCAGACCAGAGTGGAAAGCATTTTCAAACTTTATTTACAACTGTCACAGTGACAAAAAGTAGTTTGGAAAAAAAAAAAATGCTAGTTTCTCCCTGAGCCTCAAAAAAGAACAGATAGAAGTTACAGGAGGTTCATCTTACAACAGGCATTTTTACTGAAATACTAGGGTTTTTTTTTTTTAATACGATCAGTTAGAAATACACACAAGTTACTTAACAAAAAAAAAAAAAAAACAAAAAACTAAAAAACAAAAAACAAAACAACAGGAGGCCAGATAGGAGCTCAGCCACTTGTCTAAGAGTGGCTGGGTCCCTCCAACAGGCTCGCCGCGGCAGGCCCTGACTTTAGTTGTCAGCCCCTGGCCTGCTCAGACTCCAAATGGTCGTACAAAGGCATCTAGCGACCAGCAAAATAATAAGACACCCCCATAAACACACATATACACAAAGTAGATTTGTTATGCAGTTTACAAGCACGTTCCTAGCACACGGCAAGACCAGGACAGATGAGAGAAAGGAGCAGATGAAAGGGACACAGAAACACAGGATTTTAAAAGGCAAGGCCCCATCCACAAAGGGAGGCAGGTGCGGGATGAGGGAGGGAGGACTCTCTGCAGCCAGAACAGGACCAGTGGGAGCATGAGGGATGATGCCCTGGCAGTGCGGGCTGCAGGCCTCGCCCATTCCCGAGGAGCTGGAAGAAGTTATTGCCATCGGTGTGTGTGACACAAGCAGAAAACACAGGGGGCAGGGCGCGGGGGGCGGGGGCTGGGGGCTGGGCGTCGGCTTCCCAGAACCGAATCCTGCTGAGGTGTTAACCGCACACCCTCATCCCCCTGCACCCGCTCCCCGGAACCACGCTAGCCTTGAGGTATTAAATACAGCTCTATATACAAGTCCCAAACTGCGGTCCACCCAGACCCACTGGAGAGCTGCAGGGTGCCTCTGCTGGCCCAGTTTGGCCTCCAGGAGGATTTCGAGCTCACCTCTTGGCTGCACACTCATGCTGTCAGCTACAGGAGGTTTGAAGAGTGTGCCCTGCAGCCTGCTGCTCCAGATGGTTCTTAACCATAAGAAGCTCTAAGTCCAAGGCTAGCTTTCTCGCACAACTGTGCCCTTGCAGGGGACAGGGGAGAGGTGGGAGGGATGAGGGCCAATGCCTAGTGCTCCCTCATCATCATCATCGTGCCATCCACCCACCGGCATCTGGAACATCACGAGGACAAGCCAGGGATCTCATGACACCTTCAGTTTCAAACTGCTGCAAGAGAGCCCTGTTACCCCCATCAGCTAAGTCTCAGATTTGGAATCTCCATTCAAGTTCATCTCCCCAACAGGAAACAGAAGGAGCCTCTCCTGCTCTCCACTCGCTCCCACCAAAAAAAAAACAAAAAAACAAAAAAAACAAAAAAACAAAAAAACAAAAAAAACCAGGCCAGGAGCCCACATGGGAGTGGGTACCTCTGCTGGTCAGGCTGGCTGAAATTGGGAACCACCTCTGCCTGACTGCTATGCCCAGGGGCTGGGGAGGGGTGGGGGTCAAGGAGAAGGAGGGCCGGCCTGGTCCCGCAGCTCTGTGCCTCTCTCAGAACGGAGCAGGCCTGGGGGAGCAGGGGGCAGGGACCTTCGCGTCCAAGAGTCCACCCCGGTCCTTCCACAAGGGTGGGACGGGCTCCCTCTAGTCCCAAAGGGCTGGGCCGGCAGTGGGGGGGAGGGGCGTGCGCAAAAGGGAAAAGCTCAAGAGCGCTGCCTCTTAAGAAACTTCCAGATTACAGCGGGTATGTGAGCCGGCCACACCAAGGTTGGAGCGAAGGTGGAGGAGGAGCCCGGAGTCCTTTCTGCCCATGCCTCACCTCCGGCCGGCTTTGCAGGCAGCCGGTTTCTACTGCTTTTCTTTTCTGCCTCCCGTTAACAGACCAACACAGTCAAAATAAAAGCAAAGGCTGGTGGTGGGCAGAACTAGAGAGAGAGAGAGAGATGAACACGTTGTTTTCTGATGCCCCAGTGCTGCTGGCGGGGAACTTTCTGGCTGCACTCCTCTGCTGGATGCTTTCTTTCAAACGTGTATTTTCTCTTCCTCTCCTGTTTGCTCTCTTACCCCAAATGTTCCTCGCTCGCGGTGCACATACCCCATCCCTCCCCCCACCCCCGGAGCGCACTGGAATCCCACTGCTGCCTCTAGCCTGCTCCGGGTTCAGATACCGATCTCAAAGATGCACCACTTCCCCGCACCCCACCCCCCCCCCCCACCCGTGCTCTACGCAGCTTCCTTTCTCAGAAGGCCTTGCAAATTGTCGCAGAGGGCTCCACTGCCCAGCATCTCAAAAAAAGAAAAGGAAAGAAAAGAAAACCAACTCAGTGATTTGCAGGTGCAAAACAGAAGCCATCATTTGACATTTTCAGAACTGCTGTGGCTCACTCCCTTCTTCCATGGGAAAGAACACAGTTCAGGGACAGATGCCGTCTGGTATGGCCCCCAGGGAGGCGGCGGGGACTCTATTGCTCCTTGTTGTCTTTCTCTGTGTCTTCACAGTTGTCCTGCTCGTCCTCCTGGACCACGAACTCCTCGGGGGGCCACCGGAGCTCCCCGCTCTCCACCTCGCCCTCCGTGGGCTCTACCACGATGGAGGGCAGGCGGTCCTTCACTTTGCAGGAGCGGTCAAAGTCCGACGGGTCGGGGAAGATCTGAAAGAAAAACAGAGCAGGTGTCGGGTCACGCACAGTACCGGAAAAGAGAAATCCTGTTCCTTCATTTCACATACACATGCAGAACGGAGCCCCTCCGGAGGGCCCGCCACCGTGCCAGGCTCTCAGGATCCCGGAAGGGAGCCCTAAGGCGGGAGTCAGAGAGAGGCTTCTGGGGCCAACACAGAAAATTGTGTCTCAGCAGACATTAATCCCGAAGCTGCAAATTTTCAGGGCAGTGCCACCAAATTTGTGGTGCCACTCTGTTCGTGCCTTTTCTTGTCTTTTATTTCCAGATAAAATAATTCAAAATCATGTCACCCAGAGTAAGCCACACCTGTCTGCAGCCAGCACGTTACCCCCGCAGTCTAAAGCATGTCACAGGTACCTTAACAGTGAATTCCTCCCAGAGTAATGATCAGCACCTAGTAGAAGCCAGCTCCCAGGTGCTTTACATATATAGTTTGGAACTAATACAGTTGTGCTGGAAAAATAGGGGTTTCTGATACTACCTTAAAGAATCTCAGGTTTGAAGAAGGAGGCTGCCCCAACCATACAGCCTGGAAATGAGTGGTTGTGGAATGGGATTCCAGCCCAGGTCCGTCTGACCCACGTGCCCAGGCCCCCAGAACACCCTGCCCCTCAAACAGATGAGTCCTGATCTCGCTGCAACTATAAAGTCAGGGCCAAATCAGGGTTGAGGGCATGACAGGTCCCAGTCACGGGCAAGCCAGGAAGAATTCTGTTCTCACAGTTTTCACCTGTGAGTAACTCCTGGCTCCTTGATGGTTCTACACCTGGAAGAGTCTTTTCAGAGTCCCGCCAATGAGGCTTCTTTTTTAAATGCCTATTGTGTGTCCTGCCTAGAGCTGGGAGAAATCCCAACCCAGGGGATAAAAACGAGGGCCACGCGGGGCTCTGCGGATTCCCTCTGTACTCACTGCCCTATGACTACAGCTGACCCAATTCTCTGCCCAGCAGCTTAAGTACTTAATCTGATGGGCTGCTGGTCCCTTGACATCCACAGCCTTCGGTGACACACCCGAGAGTGGGAGAGAGGCGCCTCCATCTGGGACACTGAGGCTTACAGAACACCGATGTTGAGAGCCATGTGGTGCCTTCAGAGCCACCTCTTCCAGTCTCTCCATTTGGTAGATGAGGAAACCAAGGCTCAGAGGGGCCCAGAGACTTGCTCAAGGTCACACACCTTGTTAATGGCAAGAGAAAGGAAAGCAAAATCGGAGTGGGTGGAGACACACATTTGAAGAGAGCCTGGAGATTGCCCGAGCCGGGCACAGATCAAGATAGGCCCATGTCAGCAAACAAGGGTCCTCTCTTTTCAGGAGGTAGCAGAAATGCTCTCCTACAAACTCAAGGCCTTCCCAGCTTTTGTGATGCCCAATCTTATAGCACCCCAGCCCTGAGCACTGCCGTCTCAGTCACAGACCATGTCGCAGGCCACGTCATAGGCCACGTGGGGCTTCCGAGAATCACGGGCCTCAACAAAACCTCCCCAATCCCTGCAGACAAGTGATTATTAACCATTTATCCAATAAAGCCCTATTGCTGGGGATTAAGCCTTAAGCCAGCTGCACAACCAGGCATCATTAAAGACTTAACAGGCTCATAAAAAGTATCGTAATGGCAGCCAGGAGGAAAACAAGCCAGAGGCGGCGTTAGACTAGTTGGGGCGAAAGGAGGCATGGGGACAGTGGACCCACACTCTAGGTTTTCTCTCCCTGATGGGGCCAGCCCTGCAGTTCTGCCCTTGGGCTGTGCTGTGCACACAGACCTGATGTGCTGAGCAGGGAGAGGGTCGAGGGGCCCAGTTGGGCCCCTCCTCACTTCTCGAATGGAGCTGGAGTCTGTCCATGGGGGTGAAGCACAGGTGCCTTCTGTGAATGACCTTTGGGACTGAGCAAGGGGAAGCCTGGTGAGTGGAATGCACGCCACAGTTTTCAAAGCTCTTTCAGACATCCCCTCATGGAGGTGCAGAGAGACCCCGGGCTCTGTGGGACCCATGGAACGGCTAGGATTCAAACCGAGATCTGCTGTTTTCAGTGCCTGTGCCTTTTGAAAAGTGAACGGATGCCCGTTTCACACATAGAAAACTGACCAGGGAGAGTGGGCAAGACTCCGGGCCTTAACCACCCATTCAGCTGCTAGACACTCCAGCTTAGGAGCAAGGATGACCTTTGGGCAGCTAGGTCTAGAAGATGAGCTTCCCAGTCTGGACAGTTGGTCTAAATCTTCAGGACCTGAGACAGAGCTATGACATAGCAAAAGGAGATGGCCGCCTGGCTCAGCACGGACCTGGGCCTCTTCCCTCTGACCTCAAGCCCAGGGCTGGGCCTACCTGTGACATCCCAGCAACTGGATTCTAATTATGATCACCCGAGCCAAGTAAGAGCGAAAGGGACAAGACGTAGCAAGGCCAGCTGAAGGAGGAGGAGGACAGTGAGAATGGAGAGCATGTCATTTCGTTTCAGGATGGGAATAGGTCTTTAAAATTAGGGTGGGGGGGATTGTTAAAATGATGATGATGGTAATAGAAGATAAGCCAGGCACATTTGGTGGGCAGAATCTCATCCTTTACAATCCTATGAAGTAGTGATCCCTATTTTATAGATGAGGAAACTGAAGCCCAGAGAAGGCAAGGGACTTACTTAAGGCCACACAGCTAGGAAGTGGTTGAATGGGGACCTGAACTCAGACCTGTAGAACCTCAAATTTGATAACACATTGTGTAGAGCCACAGACCGCAAATTCTCTCTACGTCCATGACATTACTTCTATAACCCCAATCGGGTCCTCTCGACTGCCAGTGACTCAGTTTCTCCTTTTGAGAAGCGAAGCGACCTTCACATCTCACTAGATGTGTACAACTTCTTGGCAAACACACAGATAATAAAATGCTTTGAGGACATATGCTGAATTCAAACTGGAATGTCCTCTTTGGAGTCGTTTCAACAAGACTACAGTAAGTATTCAATCTCCAAGCAAGAGGCGGCAATACTCACATGGTAATTAAAATAACTCCAAACAATGCCTTTCATACCAGGAGCTGCACAATTAAGTCTTTTAAGTCCTTGGGGGAAGTCTGAGCACTGAACTTCTGATACTGTTCAGATGCCAGAGAACTTTGCTCCCTGAATGGCTCAAAGGAGGCGCCATTAAAAATTTTTTTTTCCTTTACAAAGCCTGTTAATTGCATTAAAAAAAAATCACTATAATAATCATACCTTTCCATCAAAGGTTTTATTTTATTATCAAATAATGCCAATTTATGCCTCTGAAAATTGTAGCTGTCTCCAAAGACAAACATGAGCCCAGACCAGTTTCTCATTTCCTCGCATGCAGACAGAAAGCCTTGCAAAGTGTTGCTGAGCATTTTGCCAGCACAATCTTATCTCCGACAGCTGCTTAAGAGGCTGACCCTAAGGAGGTCGAGATTTTTCCACTAAGTCATGCTTTTTAATCATCTAGGCAGCAGAAAAATGAGAGGTTGCAACTGCAATTTGACGGGGTAGGGAAGGCAGTGGAAAAAAGGACTAAAGTCAGACTTGCCAAGCACATGACAGGTAAGGCCGGGGCGGCAGGCCAGCCTGGCATGCTGTTTGCCTGCAGGAACTGGCAGGGAAAAAAGAACGGCCCCTGTTCCAAAAAGAAACTGCTTCTGGTTCAACCTCTTACCCCAATGTGCCCCTTGTCTCTGGACTAGGGAAGGGGAAAAAAAAAAAATCCTTTTCTCTTCTCTCTGCAGCAAAGACTCATCTTCAAGAGGTCCAGAAAGGAAGATGGGAGGCTCTGAGAAGCCTTTGCCACCATAACCCCCCTGCATAGGGCAGGGCAGATCTAGAAGTATCCATCCCCAGCTGTGAGTCTCTCAGCCCTGTCCCTCCCTCCCTCTGCCGACATTGGATTCCACATCCAGCTATCCCACTGTCACGCTTGGCTGCCGGAGCTGATGGCTTGGATGAAACTAACAGACACTAAGTTCCTTCCTTTGCAAATGGAGTGAAGTGTTGAAGTGCACACACAGCATCCCAGCCGGATCCTGTGTGTCCCACGGTGTGGGAAACAGCAGGCGTTCAAACTTGGCACGAGTGAATTTTATAGAGGACACTTCTCCAGGTGGCCTCTAATCCCAACAAGCCCTGACATTTTGGGAACTCAAATGGGTTCACTTGAAAGGTCAAGGGAGCTTTAGAACCCTCCAGGAGGAAGAAATGGTCTGTGAGATGTAGTTTGGGTGCCAATATACTGGAATTTCCGGCTGTATGGATGAGAGCTGTCCATTAGGACTTTCTGTGATAATGGAAATGTTCTGTCTCTGTACTAACAGTAGCCAGTAGCCACATTGGCTATTGAGCACTTGAGATGAGGCTAAATTGTTAAATTTTCTTTAACTTTTATCAATATAGACTTATCTATGTAAATATAAATTTAAATTTAAATAGCTGCATGTGGCTAGTGGCTACTGCACTGGGCAACGCAAACATAAATAAATACGAGGACCAGGAAAACAGGCTGGTCCAGGAAAACTGTCAGGATGTTTGGTTGATGGACCAACATGGGCAGCCTCACAGCAGAGTAGTCTGGGGTTGGGGGTGAGGAATTAGAAGGCTTTTCGCTTGAATGTAAGAACTGCTGGTCAGTCGGCTCCCATTTCACCCATGGAGGGGAACTGAGAGGTAATATCAAATCTCCAAAGGCCTGAAATTGGGGGGCCTAGCTATCAACTGTCTGCCTCTAAGCCAGGTGACCTAAACCTGGCTGCCTCTGCAGTGGGGAGAGAAGAGAGATGTCTGGCACCTGGGATGGAAAATGTGAGCAATTCTGGTGGGAACAGCCCCTCCCCTGAGTGCACGCGTCCCTCAGCCATCATTCCTGACAAACGACTCACAAGAGCTGGCCACAAAGAGGGTGGAGGGCTCGGCAAAGAGCTGAGAGATGCTAACAGGGAAAGCGGACACCAGCCAATGCAGGAGATGAAAGGTGGCTAAATGGATACAAAGGGCTAATTACCAGCTCTGCAAGCTGAGACCTCAGGGGCCTGGGCATCCTGCTTCTCTGTGCTGGGCTGTCACAGAGGGATGGGGTGGGGCAGAGAGGGGAGGGAGGGCAGAGGCCCTGAGGTGAATAACCTGGCAGTCCCCAAGGCGCTGGGAGGGATCTGCCTCCAAACACAAAACCAGTGAGCCTCTCCCCTCTCGGGTTCCAGAGCAGGGATAATCAACCTCAAACCTGCAATGGAAAATCGCCATTCCCACAGGTGGTAGGCCAGGAGTCTGTTAAGACTTGGCTTTTACTTTGTCCCCCATATCTTATTAGTTCTGTGACCTTGCTCAAGTCATTTTAACTTCTCTGAGCTTCAGTTGCCAGAGTAAAAGGAGGAAGGAATTTCTGCTTTATAGTATCGTTGGCATGATTACATGCAGCTCCATGTTGAGAACCAGCATGGTACCCAAGGGGCTCAAAGCTGTGGTGGCTGATTCCTGAACTCTTCTCTTCATCTATAGATTGGGATTAATGTTCATTCCCATCTTATAGTGCTTTGGAGAGAATCAAATACCGGTATGTGTGAACATGTTCTGTAAACTTGGAATTCCTAATAATGGTTCTTATCAGGTAAAACTGAGGTCCCCAAGGAGCGCTTAGAGTGAGGGACTGAAAAGTCAATAGTCCCAATTGCTTGGGACGGGCACAAGTGAGCAGAACTCCTGGGTGTGCACTCACAATTCTAGGCCAGGTTCTATGGAGAAAGGATTTTGACTTTATCACTTCCCTCCCAATGCTTCTGTTTTCCCAGGGTTTGGGTTGGGCCAGCTGGAACGAAAGCCACTGCCTTGGTCCAGGACCTAGTCTAGTCTTCAGTGGATTCCCTGTAGCTAATGATCTTCCCATTGTGCACCACCCCACCCCCACAGACCTTTCTAGGGGCCTGCTGCCTCTCAGCTTCCCTAAGTCCGGGTTTCTTCTTTTTCTTGGAGAAAAACAATGGATTGGCCTTGTGTGTTTATTCCTTCCTAGGAGGGGCTGGTTTATAACAATGGGCAGATCTCTACCAGCATCCTGCTCTGCCAAGGGCTGAACGAATGAGCAGCAGCTAATCCAAATGAAAAGTCACCCTGCTTTTTGACCCCTAACAATATGCAAAGGCAAGAAATATGTATGTTCTTTGAAACATTTGCCTCCTGCTATTGTACCACCACCACCGCTGCCGCCATCATCATCATCATCATCATCATCATCATCATCATCGTTATTTGCATTTTAATGACTTTTCAAAGTGAAACGTGGCTGGTAAGAACAGAAAGAATTATAGCAAAGGGACAGAGTGGTTCCTAACTGGATTCAGGGAGGAAGAAAAGTCTCATCTCCATTGGGATGCTAGTCACCTCCTTCTCTCCATCCGTGACACTTTCACTATGCTCAAATCCCCATGGCCTGGGACTACAGAATATCCACTTCACCCTCTCCTACCCTTCTCCGGTATCTCTAATCCTATGGGAGACTTGAGAGATTTAAGGCTTTGTAACAACTGTTGGATCTCCTTCCTTTGGATTAAAGATGCTTAAGCCTCCAGCCCCGAAACTTAAAAGAAAAGGAAATCCTCTAGATAAACACCATCCTTCATAAACATCTCTCAAACACACACCCATCCTGCAGGTCAAGAGTTCCAAATACCAATTAATTAGCACTAATTGCTGCTGATAACTCTGGGCCCAGTGAGTTGACAGGGCTTTTGGAATGTTAAAGAACACTTCTCTCAAAGTTCTTCAGGGCAGTGAGAAAGAGACTGCAGTTATCTGGCATAGATGATTTCAAATCCCCACATCCTACCATCCTAAGGACTATATTAGTATTGCCCTTTAGAAAGAAGACTTGCCTCCTGGTCATCTCTGGGCCTCTAGGGATGACAGATAGCTTTTTTTCATCCCTCTCCATTGGTACAGCCAAATGTCCCAGAGCCACACCTACTCTCTCTCAAAAAGCCTAGACTGAGGCGGCCAACCATTCCCTCATTTTCCATTTTGGAGACAAAAGTCTTGAATATTTGGCCTAGTCCCACAGCCATCCCACCCTTGTGTGGAGTCCCCTTCCGAACCCCTACCACATGGCTCCCAAAGACATCCCTGCATGGAAACAAGTCTCTCAAGTCTCTGAGGATTCCCTGCCCCATGCTTTAGCTAAAAGCTAAAGGGCTAAAGCCCTGCCCCATGCTTTAGCTCGGCCGTCATGCAAAACCACCACCTCTGTGTCACACTACCAGGTCATTTGGCTTTCGGCTTCACAGTGTCTCCTGATTCTTACGCCCCTGCTCTAGACATCATCCTAGGCTTTTCTTCAGACTCAGCTTCCTGGCTTCTCCTGTCCATCAGAGAAGGAGGATTCCCCAACCTACAGCTGCACTTCCACTTTCCCAACTTCTGTGAAACATCTCCATTTGGATGACACCCATCATCTCCAACTCACCTTGTCACAAAGTGGGGTCATCAGCTAATATACCTATCTTTCTTTGAGTTAAAAACATTATTTTTTCTTCCCAAATAGGAAGTTTTGCTTGATAGCAGGTCCTATAAAAGACCTGCTGGAGATTTTAGTTGGTCAGAGCTGCAGTATTGATGCCACAACATGGATACAAACAGGGCTGTATTCCTAGAGGCTGTCTACACTAACAGGGAGGCGATGGCCCTGCTGTCCTCTGATCAGACATAGTCTTTCTGTTTAATCAAGAGCAGCCATTCTCAAAGCTCATATCCCAAGGTCTTTTCATGGAAGGAGTGTACATGGGGTTAAAATATTTTCTTAATACAAAGATGTTATTTGCCTTTCTCTCTGTGTTGACACCTGCACTAATGGCATAAGGAACACTGGTGGGTGAAACTGATGGCACCCTGGCAAGAATGAATGGTGTAGCAGCAAACTGTACTTACAGGTATTATATTCTTTACCACAACACACAATAAAAAAAAAGACTTAGTATCCTTGACAAAGCTGTAAAACTTAACTTTTATTAAACATTGACTCTTAATTTTTTTAATGTTTATTTATTTTTGAGAGAGAGAGAGAGAGAGAGAGAGAGAGAGAGAGAGTGGGGGAGGGACAGAGAGAGAGATGGAGATGGAGGGTCCAAAGCAGGCTCCGCACTGACAGTGCAAAGCCTGACGCGGGGCTCGAACTCATGAACCTTGAGATCATGACCTGAGCCGAAGTCAGTCGCTCAGCTGACTGAGCCACCCAGGTGCTCCTAAATATTGACTCTTAGGTACATGTTGCTTTAGTATTCTATGTGATGAAATAGAAAGCCGCAGACAGCTCGCTGCTGCTGTACTTCAGAGCACATCTCAAGGAAGAGCACGCGTGCAAAGGAGTTGCCAGCTGAACTAGCCACTATTTCCACGGAACCCCATGGTTACTTGAAAAAAATGACCGCCCAACAAACCATGGTTATTTTGACTTGGGTATCTGGGGGACATGTCCTCAAAAGTGAACAAAACAAGCATGTCACTTCATGGAAAATGACTAATATTTGTTACCAATGATAAAAATCAAACTTTCAAGCATAAATCATATCAGCCACCATAACCTTGTCAGTTTCCTAATTACTTGAAGACTTTCTGATGAGACCAGTAAAGACATGAACAAATGTGACTTTTTGACATTTTATAATGACATGTGTCAACATTTGGAAGACCTGTCTTGTTCAGTGAACGTGTCTTCCAAATGACCGATGCACCACATCACAAAACCAAACGTGGGTAAAAGACTCATTCAAAGTGTAAGACAGACTACTGGGTTTTAATGTAAGAGTACAACTACTTTGTTGATGAGATTTCAGATTCCATGTTGCTACTAACCTTTAAGAAACTACCACTTGCTGAGTTTTGGTGAAATACCAAAGAAAAATATCTGAATAAGGCTATTAAGATATTTCTTCCTTTTCTTAGCTTTTCTAATATATCTGCATAGGCCCGATTTTCTTTATTTACTCCAACCAACACTTATTGTAACAAATTGAATGCAGAAGCAGACATGAGAGGCTAGCCATTTTCTGTTAAGCCAAATATTAAACAGGTTTGCCAAAATGTAAAACAATGCCTTTCTTCTCACTAAACTTTTTTTTATGTTAGTTTGGTTTTGAAAACATATTTGTCTTTATTAAGAACTGTTATTTATATTAACATGCAATGGTTTTACAGTTATTTTAAAATAGGGTTTTTTAAATATTTTCTAATTATATTTGAAAGAGAGAGAGAGAGAGGGAGACAGTGCTTGAGTGGGGTAGGGGCAGAGAGAGACACAGAATCTGAAGCAGGTTCCAGGCTCTGAGCTGTCAGCACAGAGCCCGACGCTGGTCTCAAACTCATGAACTGTGAGATCATGATCTGAACTGAAGTTGGAAGCCCAACCAACTAGGCACTTGGTTTTACTGTTTTTTTTAAAGAATTTCATTTACTTATTTATTTATTTAGAGACAGAGCGTGTGTATGAAAGCAAGCGGGGGAGGGGCAGAGAGAGAGAGAGACAGAGAGACAGAGAGAGACAGAGAGAATCCCAAGAAAGATCTGCACTGCCAGCACAGAGCCTGTCACAGGGCTTGAACTCATGAACCACGAGATCATGACTTGAACCAAAATCAAGAGTCTGACACCCAACCAACTGAGCACCCAGGCACCTTGGTTTTACTGTTATTATAATGGAGTTAATACAGAAAATTTTTACACATTCTGTTTTAATATCAAAAGATATGATCCACATAAACAAATACCTCCGGGGGTCCTAAATAATTGTTCAGAATGGAAAAGGGACTGAGATCAAAACATTCGAGAACTGCTGACCTAGAGAAAGAAAAAGCACCCTTGGGAAGATGACCACATAAGTCAAGGTTGAAGGACAGTATGTTTTCAGACTGAAAAGATTTGAGAGGAGCATAAAGCTGCCTTCAAACAGCCGAAAGGCAGACATGAAGAAAAGAGAGCAGATTTTTTAATTCCAGAGAGTGGATCGATCTAGGATCAGGGTGGAGGATCTCACCTCATCATACAACAGTCTAACAGAAGTAATAGCATCGGCCCTCTCCCCTAGAGATGGGGAAATCAAGGCCAAAAGAGGTGATGTGAGTTTCCTTAGGCGACACAGACAGAAGCCAAGCCAAGATTAGAAACCAGTTATCCAGATTTGTAGTCCATAATCTTACAGCTCTGAGAGGTTCTGAAATCCACGTCACCGGCTGTGTCCAAAGAGCACCCAAGTGACCCAACGTCATGCCACTGTTGCATGCGCTCCCATGTCTGAGATGCTAGAGTGTCACAGTTGGATTCCACTTTTTGTTTGTATACTCTCTAAAAGAATTTTGAAAAATTCTGTCATTTCACTCATTTTTAAATCGACACCTAAAACTTCTGATATATCATAAACATCAACGTTTTAAAATAAAATGTTTATACCATTCTTTTAAATGTACCCAATGCCTTGTATAAGCATTTAAAAAAATTTTTTTTTAATCTTTATTTTTGAGAGAAAGAGAGATAGAGTGTGAGTGGGAGGGGCAGAGAGAGAGGGAGACATAGAATCTGAAGCAGGCTCCAGGCTCTGAGCTGTCAGCACAGAACAAAGCCAGACGAGGGGCTTGAACTCACGAACTGAGAGATCATGACCTGAGCCAAAGTCAGACGCTCAACCGACTGAGCCATTCAGGCACCCCTGTACACAATGCCTTATAAACACCAAAGCAACTTGGTGTCAACCCTCACCCATTAAAAAACTCATAAACAAGCTCTTAAATTTTATCCTTTTCTCTGCTTGAAAATGTTTCTCCATTCTACTGTTCTATAGAATTTTAACTTAATAGAAGTTTTAGTCATGAGGTTTTCTCATACTTCTCTGCAGTAAAGAAATGTATTTATGGATATAAATTGATAGTTAATATTTGTATATCAAATGACCCTAAGGCCTGTTAGGGAAAAAAAAAATCTGGATTGGCTCATTGCAGCTATTAGTATGTAACTGATCAATAAAATACCACAAATAATTGTTACATACAAAAAGTAATCTTTTTTTATTGGTTTCTTAATGTGATAGATAGGTGGGATTTATGGAGCTTCCCAGTCAGTAACATTTTGAATGGCCCATTTGTTTGGTTCCCTCAGGGCTTCAACACCCTGGGGAAAGTACCTTAAAAGATTCAGGAGGGCAAGACACAAGTCCTTCTCTTATAAAAGAGGAGGAAAAGAGCACCTGGGTGGCTCAGTTGGTTAGTCAGACTTAGGCTTGAGTCATGATCTCGCGGTTTGTGAGTTCAAGCCCCACATCAGGCTCTGTGTTGACAGCTCAGAGCCTGGAGCCTGCTTCAGATTCTGTGTCTCCCTCTCTCTCTGCCCCACCCCTTTTTGTGCTCTCTCTCTCTCTCTCAAAAACAAACATTAAAAATATAATTAAAAAATAAAACGGGTGGAAGGCAATCTTGACAGGAAAGGTAGGGAAAGAAAACCAGAGAAGCCCGTCTTCAGGAAATGCAATGTTAGAAAAGCAACAGAAGGAAGCTGAAGATGTGGAAATAGGTTTCCCGAAAATGCTCTCCGCTGTCACATCCCTTGTAAAGTTCCTGTGAACCCCAGGGCAGCTGTCCTCTGGTGTTAACACTTTGTTAAAACATCAAGTAGTACATACATAGAACATCATTAAGAAGTCATTTGGCATGAAAACCTCTAATATTAGGGTGCCAAGGAAAATAGCCAGGAAGGATCCTAATGCTCCAACTGTCACATCTGAGGGGGCAAATGACCAAAGAAATACGGAAATCATAATGGAGTGTTAGCTGATCTTTAAGAATGCTTTCATCTAAGAGGATACAACGGTTGAAGAAAAGAAATTCCTTCATGATAACAATAGTGATGCCAGCCTTGGGAAGTTGGACACCACTGAAATTATTTATCCCTCCATGTCCACATACACATTATGGCTCAATTATATTTTTTCCTTACTCGCTTGTTTAAAAAATATTTTAAAAAAATGAAACAGTATCACCACACAGATGGAAAACTAGTACTGCTTGTCATAGGCGGTAACCATGAAAATACACTAACATTTGTGAAGTTTGTCCAAGTAACACCTAAATTGACTAGTCTGTGAATCTTACTGGAACATCGGCTTAGGCTGTTTACTTGTTGCCAAGAAGCTGAGGCTTGCACAGTTGTTGGGTAAAAAGTCCCTGAGCACTGCGCCCAAAACTTCCATTATATTCAGATCTACTCCTAAGAGCACAGTCCCTCCTGAATTCCGAAGCAATATTTCTAAACCATGACCATTCCATGAGCCAGACCTGGAGCCCCAGAAAACCAAGATGGCCTAAGGGACTACCTGAATGTCCATCCAAATCTCATGGGTCTCCAGGCAGAGGCGACTTCACTAGTCTTCCTCAAGGTCACGTGGTGCTCCAATGTCATTAATAGAATAAAGGAGACAAGGAGAGCAATCACTGACCCATTTATATCTATAATCCAGAGTGTGTCAATCTACCCACAATGGGACAAAAATATAATCACCAGGCTAAATACAGCCTAAGCATCATTAATTGTTATCATCTCTGCTCAAAATAAGCAATTAACAAACTAAAGGAAGATGTACAACATCTAAACACTCTGAAATAACCAAACACCTTTCTGACTCTACCCACAAAGTTCCTCCATGATCCCAACTCTACAGATTTTACACCCCTGAAATTCTGTGTGCTAGAGCTTTCCAGACAAGAAGCTTATATTTTGATAAACAACTTCTATTTGTTTTGTTTTTTAAGGTCATATATAATCAAGAGGCTTAATGATGTTGAATCTCTTTGAATTCTCAATGAATCTCTTTGAATCAGTAGCTGTACTTCCAAGAATTATTCCAAGGAAAGAAATCAGGCCTGTGCAGAGATTTATGTAAAATAATGTTCAGAGCAGCATTCTCTGTAGGAACAAAATACGCCACAACCAAAGATTCAGCAGTAAGAAGTGGCACATCACGAAATGAAACACCGTTTTACAAAGAAAAACAAATGGACACAGTCACAAATTATAGTAAGTGAAAAAAAGACTCACTAGAGCGTATGTATACGCTCTCTCTGTATTATATGTATATAATAAATATACATATTTGTCTCAATTTTGTCTTTTTTTTTTAATTTTTTTTTCAACATTTATTTATTTTTGGGACAGAGAGAGACAGAGCATGAACGGGGGAGGGGCAGAGAGAGAGGGAGACACAGAATCGGAAACAGGGTCCAGGCTCTGAGCCATCAGCCCAGAGCCCGACGCAGGGCTCGAACTCACGGACCGCGAGATCGTGACCTGGCTGAAGTCGGACGCTTAACCGACTGCGCCACCCAGGCGCCCCAATTTTGTCTTTTTAACATAAAGACATACAAAAATACTAGAAGCAAACATACCAAAATATTTCAGTGATAGAAATATGGTGGATTTTTCTGTATTTTAAATTTTTCTAAATTTCTAAAAGGAATAAAACCTTTTTAATTACAACACACACACACACACACACACAGAGCATCTTTTGACTTTAAAACTCTGTCCTAAGACTCTACTCTGAGGAAAATAGTATTAACTATGGACAAAGATTTATATATAAAGTTATATATAAATTGTCACATTATTGATAGGAGGAAAAACTTATACAATCTAAAAGTTTTCAACAACTGCAGAATGGTAAAAAGAATCATGTTGTAACTGTGGGACATGACATCGTTCAGTTATTAAAACTGCTGGCTTTAAAGCCTTTTTAAGACAAGTTGTAATGATGTGATGCTGATGACTTACACACTGTGAAGTAAAAAAGGCACAACACAACTGTGATTTTGGCTACGTGAAAATACAAGTGCACTGGAAAAGAAGGGAAAAGGTGCTACAATGTAAACAGCTGTGACTCAGGCATGGTGGGGTTATGATGATTTAGAAAACAAAAAGGTTAAAGAAAGTTAAAATTCCATCACGGGCAGAGGTTACTTTCAAAATTTGAGGAGTAAGCGAAAGAACAATAAAATACGTACTTTATCGGTGAAAATATAAACTAACTGGGAAGAGGGAAAAGGAAGAGAAAATTTTCCTATAATCTCAACACTCCAATCTAAAACAACCACTATTAACATTCCACCGTCTGCCCTTTTGGTCATGAGGGAGTGCGTGTGAGTGTGTGTTTGTGTGCGCGCGTGCGCACGTGTTCATGTGAGTGTCTGCGAGTGTGTGTGTGTGTGTGTGTGTGTGTGTGTGTGCACGTGCACACATGTATGAGTATATGAGTCTCAGCAGGCACCTCGGGGTCAGTCCACAGAGATCAGTGGCTGAGCTCAGTGCTGCCCACACCCCTTGGGCTAATAATGGTGATCTATTAAATTAGAGCTTGTACACAGGGCCATGTCCGGAGAAAACATTTAGGAATTTGGGAAAGCAGGGATGCCTCTCAAATGCAGGGTGGATGAGTGTTCTACAAAGCAAAGGCAGAAGGTGAATTCAAGGTATACTATTAATTCTGTCTGGGAACCACCTTCAGATTCAAGTTAGGATAAAGTCAGACCTAGAAATCTAACACCTCTGAACTGAGATTTGTGAAGGCCCTCCTGGCTCAGGCCATTTCTACTCTGGGTGAGAGATCCAGAACCTTCCTTCCTATTGGCTCCAATAAAATTCATGGCTGAGCAGCAAGCAGTCAGTGCTGCCCTGGCTAAATGCTTGGGTGCCTCTTCTCTACAGTTTACCTAAGAAAGGACCTTCCGACAGTGCCAGCAAGGCAACGGATTCTAGTTGGGGTGGGGGGTGGGCAAAGGAGCCCAAACTTCCCTTAAATTCAAAATGCTAGCTGAACAACAGTCTGGAGAAACTTCTGGCAACTTTTAATTTTTTCCACCCCAGGTCTGCGCAGGAAGGAGCCCTCCCCCAGCCAAGGGGGGAAGCAGCAGAAGCAGGATTTGATTTGCCGATAAAGAACCCTCCCGGGGTGGGCTCAGGGACAGGGGAAGGGCAAGCGGGGCGGTGAGAGGTAGCAGAAGGGTCCAGCATCTAAGAGACTGGAAAGAAGTAAGACCCTGACAACTCTGAGCCCCATGTGAATGAGGGCCTGTTTTCATATCCTCTGAGGATTATTTCAGGACTCGGGCCTGGAAGATCATTTCAGGACATTCACTAGACACCCAGGAATAGCTCTTGGCTCCAGAGGCAAGATTCGCCACCCAAACTCACCCCTTTCCCTAAGGGTACAATCCTCCTTTCTATTCAACTTGGAAGACTGTGCCCATGTCAGGAAGGTGCTGATCCTATAAAAATCTATGCCGTGGGACAGCCGAGGTAGAGGGAAAGGGAGAGAGGAAGGTCCGATCGATCCTTCAGCACTCACCGTGCAGCTGTTCGCAGGACACTGTGGCCGGCGCCATAGGAACAGAGCAGTCTAAGACACAGCCCCCCACGCTGCACAGCGATGAACATGTCACCACCTGAGAGGCGTCAGGCCTGACACAGGCCCTTTGACAGAAGGCTGGTTGCTTGGTTCTAGCATGTAACACATTGGCCAGGAAAGCAAAGAAAGCCCGTTCTCTCCCTGGCCGTGCTACAGACTCACCGTTGTGACCACATCGCGTGTGTTGGGGGGGGCGAGGGCGGGGGAATCCCCCAGGGGACCAATTCCAGCCTTCTGCAGGCCTCAACCCCGGGGGGGGGGGGGGAAGGGGGGCATTCCAGACTGTAAACATGACGTGTGTGTCAAGGCTTTGGGCATAAAAAGGAAGGTGCTGGATCCCTCATACAACCTAGAGTTGATATGAACAGGGTGGGCACTGACTCGAAGAGAGATGGCGTGTGCAGACACAAACCCACTCGGAAACAAAGCCTTCCTGCTACACCCTGTGGCCCTAACTGGCTGTTTGGCATCACATTATTAAGATTTGTACTAAGAGGGAGCGGAGTGGAGGGGGTGGGGATAGAAAAAGGAAAACTTGCTGTGATTCCGGCAACATGTCGTGTCCATGGCTGGATATCTCCGGCCAAATGCTTTGCAATTTTA
This sequence comes from Prionailurus viverrinus, assembly GCF_022837055.1. Taxonomy (NCBI): domain Eukaryota; kingdom Metazoa; phylum Chordata; class Mammalia; order Carnivora; family Felidae; genus Prionailurus; species Prionailurus viverrinus. Next base: position 116,688,475 of record NC_062563.1, read on the forward strand.
GCTTTATTTCTCTCCAGGGACAATCGAGGGCTTTTTAAGATGATGATTTCCTAGTGACCATGGGACTTCCGTGAGGCCACTCAGCAGGGCTTCCAAAACCCTTGAGAACATGGTGGGGTACCACAACTGGGAAGGGATACAGGGGCATGAGGAGGAAGAGACCGAGCTTGTGAAGGAGTCACCAGGCATGGCCTCCTGAGCAGAGGCTTGTGGGAAGCAGAGACAGGGACTCACAGCTCCAGCCTCTCTGAGGGCTGAGCCTGGGGAGGAAGCTCAACCAGTCACTTGCTGCACCGGGTGCATTTGCACAGCGGGGGACACCCAGGGAGAGCCAGGCTCAGGGGTCTTCATAAAGAAAGGCTCTGCATAGAAGGTGTTTCTGAACTGCTGCTTGACTTCAGAGATTAACCCAAGCCTGTTGGCTGAGACAGGAGCTGCTGCTTCTGATAAAGGGAAGTGGTAGGTGCAGGGTGTGGGTAGGGGGGCGGGCAGGGGGAGTCGGCTGTCATTGGGCCTTGCAGATAGAAGAGAGCTAACACTCAGGCTCTCAGGCTCTCAGACTGCAAGAAGCAAAGGACAGAACCGTGGCGAGAGGTCAGCCCCCCACTCTCCCTCCTTGCTATGGTGCCAAACCCAGGATATCCCTCCCTCCTGTCTTAGGAAGCAACGGGGAAGATGCAGGGAAGCCCTGAGCTCAGGGGATCAAAGGGAAAGCACAGGACGCAGAACGCTGTGGTGTGTGAAGAGCTAGCTCCTTCTGATTTACGGCACATCCTCCCGGCTTCCCCGAGGAGAGCCCGCTGCCTAGCGGACTGGCGGATGGATGTCAAATGGTAGGAGTACGTGACCAAGAACAGCAACAGGGATACGAAGGACAGCCAGTGAGAGACACGCATGCCGATCACAGAGGAATTTAAAAAGCTTAGGGAAGGACAGAGTTATCAGATCTCAGTCCGGATGATTTAGAAGGGGCAGTTTTCGGAGAAAACCAAGGAGCCATACCTCTGTCTAGAACTTAGTGAGGGCAATGCAATCGCAGAAGTCTCAGCACTGTGCTGGGGGGCAAGTCAGGCAGCAAGGCCAGAATGCCCACAGCCCTTGGGTCGTGGCAGTGGCAGTGTCTATAGGCAAACTCTCAGGACCCTTCCCCACACAGGACCTGGGCCGATTCAGGTGCAGCATGAAAGGAGGCCCAGCCAGAGAGGCATTCCAAAATGCTACATCCTTAGAGCCCCCAGAGCCCAGGGAGGGCCCCGCCAGGCAGCCGCTGACCTGCTTCCTTGAACTGGGGAAAGTAAGAAGGTGTAGGCAGCAGACATTCCTGTCCCACGGGTGGGTCAGAGAACAGGGGGTCCGCAGCCACAGTACAGGGAGGCAGCTGCAGCAATTGTGGACCTAAATGTCCTCCCGGGGACCCTCCCGCTCAGCCCCAGTGAACGGACTGCTACCCGCAGCCTGCTCAACAGGTACTCAGACTTTCGGGTAACCATTTACTCACCCACCCAGCCAGGTGTCCTGGTTCATGCCAAGTGGGTGCACAGACATGGACTTCACATACGGAACGGACTCTCTAAATAAAGTTAAGATGCACCAAGGCACTGGCTCCGCAGATTTGTATACAGGCTCACAAAATGACACTGTCATCCTAGGCACGAGAGGTAGGGCTTTACCTGAACTTTTCAGAGGATAAAAAGGCATTTATCTGAAGCCTTGACAGGCATGAGCTGAGGCAGCCCTTTTAAAAACCTTAAAGTAGAGGTGAAGACGGCCAGCTTTAGGATCAGAAGACTCAACTTCACCAGAACAACCACCAGCCACTTCGCACCTGCTCTGTGAAAGCATGGAGCCAACAGGCACCTTGGGTTGGGGAGGTGATGGCTGATGGGCACAGAGAGGGAAACAAGGCATCCCCTGCCCTCAGAGACCGGGGCAGGGAGAAGGTCAGGCAGGACCTGCATCCTCAAAGCCTAGGGAAGCATCGTTTCAAAGCACACCAGCCAGAGGTGTTGAAAGAAGAAAGAGGTCTCATCTGGGGCAGAGAGATTAGGAAAGCTTCATTCTGGGTAGGTCTGGAAGGTGGGGGAATGACTGACAAAGTCCAGTGTGCCTATTTATTTTCTGACCTTGTTTCAAGGTCGAATCACAAGCCTGAGATTCTATTTCATCTGCCAAGTCGGGATTGATGTCTCCTTCCCACTTTCAGTTCCTTGGAAAAGCAGGTTTTGGTAAAAGCCATGTACTATTATTACCCTCGGGAAGAATGCCAAGAACAGAGTTCTGAGATGTCCCGCCCCAGATCTGAGCCCAGAGGATGAGCTATCCAGCCAGCGCAGTCCCAGCCAATCCCCAGAGCTCTGGTGGGAATGCGTTTCATTGGGTGACATTGGCTTTGAGGGGACCCAGAGGATATCGGTCATATGACAATTGTCAGATCAGCTCGCTGTAGAGCCCCGCACGTGGCATAAACAGGGACAAACCAAAGGGGTATTGGGACACACAACAAAGTTAGGTTAGAGGTGGAGGTGCTCTCTTGCAGTCCTAATTTTCTTTCAAGGCCCAGCCCCAAGTCGGACGTTCCAAGCCTTCTCGTTGCCATCCACACCTGGACTGACCATGGCTTTGCATTGCTTTACCAGACTGCCTATGTTCCAGTTATGGTGCACATGCTGGTTTCCCTCCGCACAGCGCCCGCCCACAGCGCACTGCACACAGCCAATGCCCAGTAAATGTGGCCTGGTTAAAGATTACACCCTCCCCCCCACTTCTCTTCATCAGGCAACAAGAGGACCTTTCTGAAATCTTGTGACAAGAGTGCTTTGAAGTTCCAGGTAAGAGATCTTGGAACTGGACAGTCGCCCCCACCCAGGTAGCAGGAACAGATTTCCTGAGTGGTCGTGAGAACTGGGCCCTCAGGCCAGCACCACAAGACAAGACCTCGGGCCCTTTTCTCAGGCCGCATCATGACATTTTGGGAGCCCAGAGGCAATTTTGTTATTTTCCCCCTGCCATTGCAATCTCAGCTTGGCCTTCCTCACCCAGAGCTCAGCCCCTTCTGCCATCTTTACCTGTCCCTTAGATCCAGCAGAATGGCCTGAAGGTGGAGACAACAGCCCTCTGGGAAGTGGCCCTTCACCCTGGGACATGTTCAGAAGGAGAATATAAAAGGCACACACAAGACATCCTGACTGTGTTTGGAAACGTTCTGTGATGGAAATCTAAAACCCAAAACTGAAAGAAGGTCTCACCTGTAACCACAGAGAGATTCGGTCTGATTCAGTGGCTTGGAAACTGGTATCCAAAAACACCCTGGCTGGTGGGCCAGGAAACTTCTACCCTCCCACAGGCTGTGGGGCCTTTGTCTCTTTCAGACCCTCTCTGGGGGTGGAGGGTATAAAACCAACCAGGAGAGGGTATTCCCCCTCCTTCCCTCATCTCCTCAGGCCACATGAATACTTATTTCCAGCCAATGAAAGGGGCTTGGCCAGACTGACACAAAACAAAGGGGCCTTCTTGAACCTCCCAGTGTGTCGCCTACCAAGTTACCTTACCCAGACTTAGCTTTCATCTCAGCTCTTCGATCAACAACCCCACCCCCCATCACTATCACACGCCCGCAGCTTTCTATTTGTTTCTTCCTCTACAAAACAAATGCCCTGGAATGGTTCTACAGAATGACTAGCCAGAGCAAGTCCAGATTCTAACCAAGACCAGCTCCAGGCACAGGCACACGACATGTCAGAAGAGCAAGGCTTTGGAGTGCGGGTCTACTCAGTCTGAGCCTGTCTCTTTACCTGTTAAACGGAGCAAGAACTCCCACCTCAGAGCTACGGTCAAGAGTAAACGAGTAAATTTGCAAAGTGCACGGCTCACAGCAGACATTGTTAGTATTTGCTGAATGGGCCGGCCCATCACACCCTATTCATCTTCCCTGCGCCAATGCTCCCAGCACCAAGGTCTTCCCTTAAAAACAGACTCCTTCCTCTCCCACGTGCAATAACCTAGGAACTCCCCTTGGAAATATGGAAACAGTCTACTGTCCCAGAGGTATCTGAAGATGCTGTGTAGCTGGCCAGGCCAGCGCACAAGGGCATGGCAGGCGAGGAAGAGCACTGTGCTAAGAATCTGAAGGTGTTACTTGGGCCACTTTTTGAGTCCTTGTGTATTCTGGATCCATCACACAGGATGAACTCTAATCTACATGCCAGCAGTCACATCCCTGAGATAGCTTGCCTTTGGGGACAGTTCTCCTCAATACTAAGTACTTTGAACATTAACTCTGTTAGCATCAGCGGGTCAACCATCAATCTGAGGAAGAAAGCAGCATGTGACACAGATATTCTTCCACCAGATCACCTTTGCCCATAAGCTACCCTTCAACAGTGATGTTTCTATTGCCCAAGGCCTGGCTGGGAAGGGAAGTTCTGGTCTGAACTGACTGCACAAATCACGTCTTCCCTTTGCTGCTGTGAATGGGAGGGTCCACAGCAGCCAGCATGACTAACCAATGACGTCAGTTCATGCTCGCTGAACCCTTACTGTGTGTCCCAGGCACTATGAATGCTTTCTCCACACCACCTCATCAAGTTGGATCTTTACCACCATTTTCCACAGTAAGGACTATTGTTGCCCCTTTTTACAGGTGAAGAAACTGAGGCTTACTGGCATTAGGGGACTTTCCCAAGGTCACATAGCAGTTCCAAGTGGCACTGGGATGCAGAACCACGTCTGCTCCAGCCCCAGCAGAAGTTGCCAGGCTCTGAAGAGCCAGAATGAACCCAGTACTGAACTCACCTGATAGGAAAGGCCATCCTTTCGGGGGTTGAGGCCAATCTCCTCCATGGATGGGGTGTTCATCATCACCTCAGTCATCTCGGCAGATCTCAGGTAGTCAGGGCTGCCAAGAAACCCAGACCAAAAGTCAACAAACACACGCACTTTCATGTTCCTATCCTTGGTGCGTTCTGCTGTCAGATCAGGGGACTGTCTGGAGGCAGGATGAGAGGTGTTCAAAACAGACCTCACAGAAAAACAAGCTCACACCCTGAGGAAGTGCCGTACAAGCCCAGGGCAGCACGGCTCTCAGTCTCAACCAACAAAGCCCCGAAACTGCCTGGAAACCTCTCTGGCAAACCTCTCTTCCCTCCTCTCCTGTACAAGTCCCCACTGGCACAGAGCAACTCTGGATTTTCTTTTAAGTGACAGAACAGAAAAAACCATACCAGTAGGTATCTGAGTCCATTTGTCTCTATTAAAACCAATTCAACCCGTGTCTAGGAGAACTGCATATTATTATTACATAATGATAACAGGTCAACCTCAGGGAAACCAAGTCCAATAATGCTGCCTTGCTAAATTTCACTCTCTCTCTCTCTCTCTCTCTCTCTCTCTCTGGTGTTCCTTTTTGCAAAATATCCCACTTAAAGCCCCAAGGGGTCAGCTTCCTGCAAGCGTCACATCTGCCATCCAATCCCCTTCCCTAGCCCAGCCACAGCAGCTGCAAGCTCACAGCTTGAAAAACATCCCCTGGATTAAAAGCCTTAAAGATGCCCAGACTCTGATTGCAAAGGAAATTTCCAGAGGGGCCAAGCTGGCCCACCAATGGCTGACATGTGAAAGTGCTTTGTACTCTGTAAGCAGGATACAAATGTTCCATTATCCCCACACAAGCCACGGGCACCTACGGGGTCCCAAGTGCACAGTGCCAAATAGTACATACCAAAGTCAGTGTACGCCCTACACAACACCCAATATTTTCACCATCATGTCTTTACACATTGTTAGAAAAAAAGAAAGCAGGCAAGGCTTTAAGACCGACTGCATCTAAGGAAGCAGGGTTTCCTTAGATTCTTCTTCATTTTATGATGACTACATAGAGTAGAAATAGCGCTGGATTTGTGAACAGAAGCAGGTCTGGTCCAAGCTCTGTCACTCAAAAGCTGTGTGATCTTGAACAAGTAATCTAACCTCTCTGAGCCACAGGTGCTCTGTTTCTTACCATGATGCTAATAATGCATAACCCACAGTTATGCTAAATGGCTAATCTCTGGGGGGAGAAAAACCATTGCAAACTATGAAGTGCTAATCTACTATGAAATAATTCCCAATTATTTTATTTCCCTTCATTTCTCAGGGGATAATAACCCTGATGGGCCCTGACACCCACCTTGGCAAGTTTGGGGCGGTCAGGGGCACAAAGCCTCCAGTTGCCTTGGAAGTCTCACCCACACGGCACCTGCTGCTCACACAGCACGGAGGTGGGAGGGAAGGGGCGCGCATCAGGAGGGGGGTACGCAAGCCTCACGGGTGGGGGAATTTTTACTTTGTTTGGAGAGTTCAGAAGATGCTGGGCTTCGGGCAAGGGTTAGGGTCAAAAGTGGGGTCTCCAAAGGCAGATTCATCCGGGGTCGTGGAAAGGCTGCCGCCGACCCCCAAGGAAACGGGCCCGAAGAGCGCCCACCCAGCCCCTCGCCTGGTGTAGCGGCGCTCGCTCCTCGCTCCGGGCTGTGGCGCGGGCCCGAAAAGTTGAAGCGAGAAGCATGAACTTTCCGGTTTCTGGGCTGAGCAGGACCGCGCCGAGCCGGAGCCCGCGGAGCCGGTCAGCGGCGCCCGCACCTGAAGGCGAGCTCCGAAGCCGCCAGTGCTCGACCCCTGGCCGCTCCTCCTCTTCCCCGAGGCAGGAAGGAAGCGGCAGCCGGCGCGGCTGGGGGCCTCGCTCCGCAACCAGCACGGCGCCCGCGGCGCATCCCTCCCGGCCCAGATCCCCGGTCCTTGCGAACCTCCCCTGCCCGGCCCCGGATTCTTCCAGCCCATCCGGCGAGGGCGGCTCCCCAGCCCCAGTCCCGGCCCCCACAAAGCCGCATCGCTTTTTACGGGTTATGGAGAGGAATGAGACCGGGAGGGTGCAGCGTGTACTTGTACTGCTGCTTGTGGCTTTAACCGGGTTCCGTGTGGGGAGAGCAATTTTCCCCACCCCTCGAAGCTCTGCAAAAGCCGCCCGCGCTGCACCAGCTCGGCCCCGCGGCCGCCGGCCTCGACGCCGAGACTTGCATGCAAACAAAAAGAAAAAGGGGAGGGGCCCGGGGAGAGCTGGAGCCCCCTGCGCCGGCCCGGGCGCGTGCCTCCTGCAGCCCTCTGCATTAGGGTTTTATTAGCGGGGTTCAAGCTTTATTCCTGGTCCCCCACCCCCACCCCACCGCCAGCACATACACACCCTCGCAGCCGTCACTTAAGTGACGGCTTCGAGTTCACTCCCTTTGTCTGGATGCTCTCGGCACCCCCTCCCCCCACCCCCACCTTTGCAACCTTGACGTTGACTCCTGCACGGGTTGGGAGGCGGGCGAGTGCGGGCGTCCGCGCCGCCTGCTGCCCTCGCACCCGAGCCCGCAGGAGCAGGAGCCCGGGCCCCGCAGCCATGGCCGCGAGACGGATGCCCGCCGAGGGCGCAGGATACTCACCAGTGAATGGGGAAATATACAGACATGAAGTCCTAGGGGAGGCTGACCCACGCCCTTGTGACTTAAAAACGGTCACTGCGTCCCGAGTAAGGGTGTCAGGGGCGCAGACAGGCGCGGCCGGCGGCCGAGTGCAAGCACTAGGCGTTCGCGGGTCCGCCTTCCGGAGACAGCCCCGCTGCCAGCGGCGTCCGCAGAGCACACGGAGCTCTCGGTTCTCCACCGAGCTCGCGGCCCCACAAAGAGCCCGGGAAGCCGTATTTATAGGGGCGGGGGGCGTGGCTCGGCCCCGGGAGACCCCGCCCCCTCTCACCCACTCCTGGAATAACGTCACCAAAATCATGAATGGCTTCAGCTCTCGCAGCTCCCGCGGGCGGCGGCTCGGGGGCGCGCTCAGGCTCAGCTTCCCCCGAAGGCCGTGGTTTGCTTCTAGCCGGCCTCCCTCCCCACGACTCACACACGCACACACGCGCGTGTACACGCGCGCGCGCACACACGCACGCACCAGGGTGGGAGTTCAATGTCAACGCCGCTTCCCGCCGACGAACCCGCCGGCGTCCGCGCCCCTCTCCGCGCCCCCCTCCTTGCACAGTCCCCTGGGCGCTCCGGGAGGAGGACTGTGGGCTAGAGGAGGGCGCTGGGCGGGTTCCGGACGTGACCGCTCGGCGGCCGCGCTGCGCGGTAGGAGGGCGCCATCCTTCGACCCTGGATGCCTGGCTCCAGCGCCCTCCTTTGCACCCTCTCCTCATCCCCAACCCAGAACTCGGGACTCCTCTTCCGGCGTTCAGCCCCCAAACTAGGCCTCTCCCGCTACACCTCGATCCCTGCGCGGGAGGCGCGTCCCTTCCATCTCTGGCAAGCTGCGTGGAGATTAGAGCACCGCTGAAAAAGAGGCGGTGGGAAGGTGGGAGGGGACGAGAAGCTGGGGAGAAGAGTTAGCTTGCGAGGGGCTGATTTGCAGCCTGTAGATCCGTGGAGGGTTTTATTTGTGTGAGAAAGGATGTGGTGTCGTCGTAGGGTTTTTCCACTGGACACCTACACACACCGTGGCGCGGGGCATGGGGTGCAGGTGGGCACTGCGCAAGCCCACCCCACCATCCTTGGCTGCCAGATCTGCTGCAAAGAGCAGAAACAAAGAGCTTCAGCCAAACCCCTCCCATGCTGCGCAAGAATTACAACTCCAGGGGTCTGTCCAGGTGGTCAGGCTTCGCTGTCCCCACAGCCAGGATGGGAGTCTGCCCCTCTGTGGCTGGAGCGCGTTGCTTCACACCTCTGCTTCAAAAACTCCTGTAAAATGGCTTTAGAACCCTGATCTATATGTGTACAGGGAATTTGAGGAAGTGTGTGTATGAAGAAGAGGAAGGGGGAGCTATCAAAAACTTGGCAAAATTGAACGTGCTTTTGAAGTCAGCTCCTTGAAAGGTAGTGTATGTATTAAATCCATAGATATGTGCTTAAAAGTGGAAATACATACACTTATCTCAGGTAAAGGATGGTAGGATTGATGGTGAGGGTTTAACAGTGGCAGGACCACGAGGAAGCCCAAATAAAAATAAGGATAAGAATTAAATAAAAATAACTTTGCTATTTTTAGTCAGTCATATATATACAACCTAAGTTATAAACAGTGTACTTCCTATGAAAACACAGCTTCAAGCCCCTCCCCACAAGCTGTTCCTTTCAGCCAGAGAAATTCAGGAGCTTCTCCCCACCCCAACTCCACCCGGTAAGATAAATCACAAATTGATTTATGCTGCCCAGTACCACCTTCATGCTGCTCCTCTCCAGGTAGTGTCCTGATGGAGGTCGATGCTTCTATGGACATGTGCTAAGCGGAGATGCTCCAGTATGGGGTTACTGCTAACAGCTGGGGGGGGGGGGGCGGGGGGGGGCGTTCGTGCCTTTTGCATAAGGTGGAGAAGTTTCTGGAAGGCTGGGTATGACATGTTGTCATCTCCGCAGCCAAAGGAGAAGCCAATGCTTGGAGAGCTGGTTTCCAGGTTGAAACTTGACAAGGCCTGAGGTAAGCCCTGGGAGAGCAGAACCAATGCCCTCTGCCATTTCTCCCCGGAAGCAATCCCTGGCAAGACCTGGGATGAAAGACTGACTCACCACTTTTACATACCAACAGTGCCACGTTACATGTTTGTGATTATTGCTTGTGAGGTTTTCTTTACTCAGAAAGCTACCCCCGACCCCTGCAACACACACACACACACACACACACACACCCTTAAAGTGTCAAAACGGCCTCATTTTGAAGAGGTTGGGAAGTAAGGCCTCTGCCAGCAGATGTCTGGCCTCCTGCAAATTTCCTACATTGGAGAACCTTCAGGTAACTAACTACCTGATGCCTGCTCTTGAGGAAACTTTGTATTATGCCATTTTAACTAACTTTACCTCTTGTCAGTAAGTTGGAATGGAAAGCAAGCCTTGGGTTAGAACCCCAAATCTACACTTTCTGTTTCCCCACTGGAGCCACAGCGGTGCATTCATTCACATGAAAATATGGGAGGCAGGGGCTAAACTTCGGCATAACAACTATGGCATTTCTCGATCGTAATACTTTTTGTAGCGCCTTGCAGTTTTTCAAAGCATTTTCATGATCTCGGCTTTCGGAAGAATGTAAGAAGATTACCACAGCACTACATACAGTCCCTAGCTTACAGTGTGCAAACGGAGACTGGAATAAATTACGGCACTTGCCAAAGATCACACAGCTACTCCGCTACTTTGCTCTGGATCAGCTCTGTAAAGACACAGGGTATTTGAACATGCTTCCCAATATCCTGTGAGATAGGATATCTTCCTTCTGTCCCTACTGCCTTCGAATAAATAAACAGAAACACCAGTGAATGACGTTAACATAGAGCCCCAGAACCTTAGAGCTAAGAGACCTTCCAAATCACCGAGTCCAGTCTCCTCATTTTACAGGTGAGAAGACACCTAAGAGATTAAATGGCATGTCCAAGGTCACCAGGCTATTGAATGGTGTAGATGGAACCTGAACGCAGGCCTGCAGACCACTGGGCCAATGTTTTTTCCACTACCACTCTATGTCTTGCGCTGCCTCTGCCGAGAAGTCAGCAGCAGAAGTGAAACACAGGACCTGGACTCTCCAAACCACATCAGCCCACAACTGACATTCACTGAGCTTTTATTATGTGCAGCCCAGTGAACTAAACATCCTTCTGCACTCCCTCCGTCTTCCACCTTTGTCCCTGGGAACTCATGGGTCCCAGTGCAATTCTGCTTCAATAGAAATCCAAGTGTGATCAGCCCTGCCTTGCTTTCCAACATCGCATACATCCAGTTTCCCAGCTCTTTCTCTCTCATGCCTAAAATAAAAATTCCTTTATATATTGTTAGAGTTCCCTCTGGCACCACTGTGCCAGGTATGCAGGCCACGTAGCTAATTAGTCATTAAGTTAAAAAGTCTCCATCTAAATTCATTTAGCAATCTGGTTCCATGCTTTATCCTCCCCCTGCCTTGCAAAAAGACAGTATTGTATGTAATCTGCCTAGCAGTGGTGCCTCTGGTTAGCCGTAAGGGACTTCATGAAGCAGCTAAGTACACTCAGATGCACATTTGTGCCTCGCAATGACTTTAAGACATAGGCACTGTTCCATTTGTCAGATGAAGGACGAGAGGCTCTGAGAGATTAAGCGGGCCATGGCCACACAGCTCGCAAATGGCTGAACCAGAATTTGACTCTGGGTCTTGTTGGTTCTAAAGCCTATGTTTTCCCCACAATCCCACATTCATCCTGGCCCTTGTGGCTTCATTGATTTGTTTTAACAGAGAAACTACAAACTGAATATTACAATGTTAGTTCCAATGGCAAAGACCAGGACTACTGGAGTCCACCCAGTGAGGTAGGGCTGGTGGAATAAAAACATTTCCCACCCACCCTGGGAATCTGGGAGCTTCTTAAAGATATGTCAAAGGCGTGGGGTTAAAAAAAAAAGTGAGTAGGAGAAGGGGAGTTTCTAGCCAATTTTTTCAGTGAAACTCGTTTGAGTACATAAGAAATCTGAAAGGCAAGAATGTGTGTGGGTTGATGTAAGGATGAAACGAGATAGAGTTATGAAAACACTTGGTAAGCTGGAAAGCACTGAGCAGATACAGGGCTTGTTTTTAAGGTGCTTGGGGGGAAATATGGGGTTCAGCAGAGTTGATTGCATCTGCTTTGGTTTTTCACTCAGTTCAACCACGGACTGCCCCATTTTCCCCTGGAGTCCCTTGACTGAAGCTTCCAGCTCCGGGTGGGACAGACAATGGAGGCAAGCAGTGAAGCTCTGGCCGGTGGGTGTTGTGGTGGCCCCAGTGTCCCCACATCACCCCTCACCCCCCCAAGAGTTCCTCCAGTCTTCGGTGCTCCGCAGCACATGTCCAGCTCTGTTCTGGACACATGACGAGTGAGCAAGGCCTGTGTGTGGGCATGCTTCCCACCTCAGCCGTCAGGGAATCAGTCCATGCACAAACAACCCAAGCCCACCAGACCAAATCCTCTAGCCTTTGACTCACTTTGCTGTCCGTTCTCAGGCACATTGCATGACTGCTCTGTTAGGAGTCCCAGACTCCTAAAGCAATAAAGCAGGCAACAGGAATCTTTTTAGCTCTCAGGACACTAATAAGGCAAAGAGAAATTGCTCTATAAATGCTCAGGGGAAAGGGCTTTGCATGCTATCATCAGGGCTCTGAGGCCCGACGTAAAGCGTGTGGGTACTCTTGCACTGTGCTATCTTGGGGGGGGGGGGGGCTCCTTCTTTCCACCCAGAATCCCTTCACCCCACCTCCCACCCCCCAAAAGAAGGCTGGGATCTGCCAGCCTACAAGCTTTTGCCTTCCCACATATCAAAGAGATTCAGCCCTGGCGTTTTCTTTATTTCTATCAAGGGGCCTTTGAACCAAGGGGATTTTTAGAGAAAGAAAACTCTATGGAATCTTTAGGGTCCAGGCTCTTGAAAGAAAACACTAAAACTGGAGCCAGTTCAAGGCACTCGTGTCCAATTAAGGAAATGCTCACATTCCGATCCTAGCTCTGGCTCTAGCGTGCTTTCTCTCTTTCCACATCTACACAGGAATGCACTTTAACAGCCAGAAAAGAGGTACCTCTCACCAGGACATGTATCATATAGCACAGGGATCCTTGGGGTGGGCTCCAGCAGGCTGATACCTTCCCTGAATTAGACAAAGAGCACAGACCATGGAACCATCCAAACTCCCTTCACACACCCCTGTCTGCCCCTCCCCCCAGCTCCCCCTATGTCACCCACAACTCTGGACCAGAGAAACTCTGGCATACCTGTGGGTTAGGAAAACACAATAGTTTCTCGTGAAGGACAGGACTTTCGGTTTTCTTTTCAAGTAGACAGGATGTCACCCTGCTTCCTCCAGGGGCAGCGGCGTCCCTCCTGGCTTCACACCCGTGGCCCCTCTGTGGAGGAGCAGTGAATTATGCACCAGCGAAGAGCTCCTTCAGACCTCCTGTGCCAACTGTAACCCGAGCTCACACCAGCTCGCTGGAGCCCTAGGTGTGTTTCACACCCACAGAGTGCCCAGCCTCGGGATCAGATAGCTGAGTCCATGTTACACTTTCCTGCCCTTTTTCAGCAGCAATTCAACCAGGCCTTAGGCACCTACCGTGTGCCAGCTGCTGGCGGCTCCAAGGAATCGCTTAGGGGAACTTGGGTTCTCCTAAATCCATCACCCCTCAAAGCCACCCAAATAAACACGCTCTACGTGATAACTGTGTATCTGCCAGGCCGACACAGCTTTAAGACAAATTCCTTAAATTACTTTAGTTATACCTTACACAATCATAAGGCTGAGGAAAAATGGCACACATGCATGTAAGTTTTGCATATGAGTTTGCATATAAGCCCCCTCGCCTCTGCCTATCCCACCAGATTTGTTCCCCTTGAGCTCCTTATATAATATAAAGAAATCGAGGGCTGCCTCTGGTGCTTGGCATGGGGTCCATCACTGGGGAGACTAGGAGGACCAGACGTCACCCCCTCTGAGACCATAAGATAACCACTGCAGTAGAGACAAGTGACCATGGTGGGGGCTGTGATTCCTTTCCTCTTGGGAAGAGGGGTGCTGACCACCAGAATATGAGCTCTGAAAGGGTAAGGACTGAGTCTGTTTTGTTAACTGCTCGACGTCATCACCTAGAAGAGTGCCTTGCATATAGTAGGTACTCAAGACATGTTTGTTGAATGAATGAATGAATGAATGAATGGTATCAGGAAAAGCTAAAGAGAAAGGATGCCATTGAGCCAGCCTCAAAGGATGGGTAGAAGCCAGAGAAGGGCAATCCTATCTACAAGAACAGCAAAAATAAAGGCCCGGGGGTGAAAAAGTGCCAGGGGTGTGCTGGGAGCTAGGAGTGAGCAGAAGAATCTTTGTCTTGGGAGGGAGCACTGGAGCCCCCCACCACTCCAAATGTGCACGCTGAATGGAAAACTTATTGGCTAGTAAAGGTCCTTGCACTCTGCAGAATGGACTGTGCACAGAATTTCTAGCAGGAAAATATCCCTCACCTCTACACTGAGTTAACATCGGCATTTCTTTTCCAGTTAGGTGGCGGCCCAGGCAGAAGTGTTAAGTAGGTCAAATTGAGTTTATGTGAACCGTGTCTTCTGAGACTTCCCCTTTCCACTCCCTCTCATTTCACACCTCTCTCTGACCCGTCCCGAGCGCCCACTGATCTCCAGACACCCATGCTCCCTTCATAATAGCCTTGCAAGCTCCAAAAACGTGCTTTTCTTTCCTACACGAGTACCTGTCTTTCCAATCCCTAATCCAGGCAGCTGCGAGGTAAGCGCACTTGACCTGACACATAAATTCACACTATAGTGAGAGAGAGACACCTACAATGCTTCCAGGGCCTCCGTGGAACAATGGCATTTCGGGCAGGGTAAATGGGTGAGAGGAGGGAGTTCCGTGGTCACAGAGACTGGTGATGGTTGATGGCAGAAGTCTGCGGGGAAACCATGCCAGGGTAAGACAGAGCAAGAAGCGAACAACTCAAAGGGTGGGGGTGGGTGCAGCCAGGGGGCTTTCCTTCTGGAGGGATCTGACTGGAATCCTTGCCCCCAGCTGTCATCTGGCAACAGCACTCCAGTGGATTAAACCCAGTGATCAATGCGAGGGGGGAAATGGTCTCCCTCTCCCTTTTTGCCAAGAAGGTACAGAGCTTCGGACTGACGGGGACTCTTCTGAGTGGGCCCCAGGCACCCAGTGCACCTGCCCAGGCCCAAACCAGGCCAGGCAGCCCAGGTGTGCACCAGTGGAGCAGTCCTGCAGCAGCCTGAGCAAAGCCGACGACAAGCCTTGACAGTGAGAAAGGCCATATGCCTTTTCACATGCTTAATGAGGCCCTCGGGGCAGCAGAGGCTCCCACACAGGGCTTCTTAGCCTCGTGAGCATGTGGATTGGTACAGTATGGGTTCAGGCAGGAGCCGCGTCAGCTACTGGGGACGGTGGGGCAGCTGGGCACCCTCCACCCCCACTTCTGAAGCCTGCACCACTGCAGCAACCCAGCCTTGCACTCCCCACCTGCCCTACCTCATTCCTTTTCATCCAGGCCTTCTCTTGGGAAACAAATGGAAAGATGCAAGGAGATTCTCCCAAGACTGTTTTCTAGCTAGATGTGTGCTTAAATGCCCCGGATGTTACTATTGAAAACAGCTAAAGAGGGCATTATGTGTGCTGGAGTCTCTCTGGAGTTTGGCGGGGGGGGGGGGGGGGGGGGGGGGGGGGGGGGCGGCATTCCTCACTCGCAGCCACCTGCTCTTTTGAATTGCAGAGTGCTTGGAGAGGCACCAGTGAGAGCCTTGACTCACCTTGCTTCCAGTTTCCCCCTAGAGGGTCCCCTACACAGGGGTCATTCTCGTTTCATTGCTTTCATCTGCAGGATCCCAACCTTCCACAATGCTTAATAATTCCTCAATTTAAAAAGAAGAAACTATACGGATGTAAATTAAAAACATAAAATTTTTAAAAATTTAAAAAAATAGATACCAACATCCCTGGCAGAGGGGGAGAATGTTCTCCCTCTATACCTCAGAGTATGTTTTCAAATTTACAAAAAGCTCATCTTAATGATAGAAATAGGTCCTACAACATCAGAGTTAATGTGGTATAATGTGTATGTATTTTGTTTTATTTAAGTGTTCTCTATAGCAAGCAGATTAATAGTGACTTGCATTTTATTTCGCACATATTTCTTATTCATGGCTTTGATTTCCAGTTGTATATTGGGTAACATCTCCAAACAATGTTTTCTAACAACAATAAAATGTTTTTCACTAATAAAAAAAAAATAACAAGAAGAAACTACAAAGACTCATAATCACTACAAATTATGATGTTGTCTGGCATTCTCAACAAGAGAATGAACAGGCCTCGTCACTTGGCCTCAGTCTACTCTCCGTAAAATGGGCCTGACGTTTCCTGCCCTCGGCTCACTGCACAGTAAGGACGTACTAGTGGCGAGTTCTCGGCTTCCTCAGCAGAAAGGTGAGATATTAAATCATCCTCCATTGGATCTGCTCGAAGAGGAAGAGTATAGAGAAGGGAAAGTGAAACTCACATTAATTACTTCATTGTATTGCTTGTTAACAGGAAAACAAGGGCAGCAGCCCTCTCTGGGTTTCTGGGAAAGTGAGGCCAAGCCAGTTCTCTTAGAAGAGAAGGACGCTAAGTCTGATGGTTGATATCCCATCTCTCCCTCTTTCCAGCACTTTCTTGGAGCATTTGCCCTGGCTCTCGTACTTGCCGTCACCCTGGCTAGAAGCATCCTGGCTCGTGAGCCACTGTGGCAGTCCAGGGAGGTTATACTAGCCCTCACCGGCAGGTATACGGTCTCCCACATGCACAGCCTGCCGGTCTACACACGACGATGTGGCCATTTTAAAGCCATTTGTATTACAGGGTATTTCTCAATACCCTGGTATCCAGTGCCAATGAATCACCCGGCTCTCCTTTTGTCGTCGGGGCTCCACATGTCCACGCAAGCACACGCACTTATGTGCCAACGACACCTCAGAAGCTGACAAGTGCCGTCTTCTGGGTCCGAGGTAGGGAAATCACACTGACCTGAATCCAGATAGAAACAGAGACGTCTCATCCACCTCACATTGTTTTACCACCTTTGTTTGTGTGGGGGTATTTGTGACAAACAGCAACAAACACTTCCCAGTGACTTCGGGGGAAACAGGTGTGAGGGACTGGTGTCATTTCAACACACCCAACACTCTCTTCCTCCTACAGAGCCACGCTGGGGAGCAGGGGAGGCCTCTCAGTGATAGGAGCCCACAAGGGGCGGGGTGCTAGCCATCGGACAGAAAGGAGGGGTGAGTTCGAGAGGGTGTTCTGCAGGAGGCTACTGCAATGGGCCCAGGGGGAGCTGGCGCTCGCGGGAGGGGCAGGTGATGGCAGAGGCAATGCAAAGGTGGAGGTTTCAGTACTTGTTTGGATGCGGGAGCAGAAGAGAAAGAGAATTGGAGAAGACGGGTTTCTTGAGCCTGAGCCATTGCAAAGCTGGCAGCCAGCACCTGCTGAAAAAGCAGAAGTGCAGAAGGGGCTGGTCTGGGGAGAAGGGGGTCCGGCCTTTCAGGTGGGTGGGGTTCCTAGGAGATGACCTCCCCTGAGCTGTAGCAATGGCTACATGCTAACACACATTCCACACCAGTTCTCTCTTTCACTCTTGGGTCCATGGAAGCCCAAGCTTCTGTTCTGAAGGCCTGGTGCCTGGCCAGTCTGGGCGCTGTGGGTGCTTGGATGCTGTTGTGGATGGGTTCTTCAGAGGCAGATGTGGAGACAGGGTTTGGGACCAACACCCAGGAGAGGCAGGGGAAGAAGCAGGCTTCCAGAAGGAAGTCTAACAGAAATGCAGACTCCACAAATCTCGGCCAATCCTATGGGGAGCTTCGGAGCAAATCTTACCTGTCAGAATGCCCAGCATTGAGACAAAATTCCAGTGCCTTCTTTCCTCTGCCTTGTTGGGTCCACAGTGTGGGCTGTCCTGGGGAAGGGCATGACCTTGAGAGAGATGGCTGTCTTTGGCTGGTGCCAACCTTAAAGAGCTGACAGCTGGAGGCCGTCTGCTGACCCCACTCACCACAGCTGGACCCTGGGCCCTCCTCTGGCTGGGGATCCAGGTGGCACATTTCTATTTCTACCACAGATCCCAAAGCTTGCAACTCCACTTATGGCCTCACTTCAGTTTGCCATGCATGCATCGCAGAGGGCTGCGGGCTCAGGGAGTCCTCAGGGAGGGCACAGACGAAATGCTAGTTCATCTCCGTTTGCGGGTGACAGAACTAAGGCCCAGAGAGAGGAGTTGCCTTGCCTCAGCTGTGACAGTCAGTGAGTGGTGAGCTCAGGACCAGCACTTCGTCTGGGCCTCTGGCTCCTTGGCCTGTGCTTGTTCTCAGAAAGGAGACTGCTCTGTGCCCAGCAGATCATGGTGGGGACACCACTGCTCCCAGCCTGGGGCTGGGGCTGTGGTGCCCCTCAACTTGCCCACCACCATCTGCAGGTTTGCTGGGACATCGAGGGGCTCACTCCCCAAAGCATGGAGTGAAGGCGACACCTGACCTGGTGAAAAGACTGACTTTAGATTTCCAGAGGGGAAGGGCCCAGGGGGCCTCAGAAGTCAGCTCTTCAGGTTCTTATTGTGGAAGTAAGCCAGCTCAGCAGGGGCAATTCTGAATTCTTCCATAATTGCTCTTTGTGGACCACGCACTGTCGTGTCCATGAGCCTGCACTGGGGTGTTCTAGGAAACATCCCCACGAAGCAACACAGAGCTGGCGTCGAGGCCACACTTCATGATGTTCTACTGTGTCTTCCGATTCTCCCCCTGGGGACCCTCAGCGCCAGGAATGGATGCACCTCTCTGAAGGTCCTGCTGCTTTTTTGCACGTCGTCGGTGCCGTGGGTGCTTTTCTTTGCACTTTCACTCTATAGGTTAGGGAGTTGGAGCCTGATGTGAGGAAGCCTTAGTCCAAGGACACAGGACCTCACGGTATTTGAGGAGGTATTAACCACATCAGGCTTTTTCCCTTTTACCTCTGTTTCCCCCCATAATCTCTCTTATTTTGTTTTCAACTTTGTTCTATTTTACGTGGTGTCTGTAAACTCCCTCAAATGCTCTCTAGAATGATGTAATACGTAAACAACAATAGTATATCTGACTTCTTTGGAGGCCTCCAATGCGTTTTCTGAGTGTTTTCTTCTGTGTAACAACTCCCCAGGATGGAGTGGTGATCGGTCTCTGGGAGGGCCTGAACTTGGCCTTCCCTACCCTACAGTGCAAATCATGGTCACATCTCCAAACTGCTGTGGGTGAGGTTCAAATGCTAGTGGTGTCCTGGGGGAGTCTGACCTGTTGAGTGGCCACCAAAAATCAGGTCTTCCGACTGTCTGCAGGGGAGTCTCTCATTGTCCCCGCTTTGCTATGCATAGTGCCTGGCCAGGACCGGCCAGGAGGGCTGCCTTGCTCCTTAAGATCTGGACAGGATGCAAGTTCATACCTGGAGGCTGTCTGGCTTTTGTAAGCACACATCACAGTGCTTCGAGATATTTAATGTCTCCAGGTCAGTTAGTCAGTCCAATTATAATTGCCATCACTTTGGTGTTCCCACAGGCTGGGGCAGTTTTGTTTTTTTTTTTCCTCTCGCAATCCTGACTGGTCCTAAGAGGCAAAGAGGCATTCTTTCCAAGCTGACACATCAAAGCATCTGCTCCAGGTATTAAGAGTCTCAAACGGCATGTCGTAGGGGTGAACACATGAGCACCAGAGGGATTTAAAACAAGGCTTGTCCACCCTTCTGACTTGCTGTCTCTACGGAGGCCAGGACTTGCTAGGCCAGATATTAATTCTAGGGTTCCTGCACTCCTGTGCTTGGCTCTCACAATTCTGTACAAAAGGAATTACTCATTCTCGGGTATCAAGAGGGCAAATCACCACGGGCAGAATCACCCAGCCCGACTACAGGGTGTTTATTATCCTTTGTCTTCGGGTTATTTCAGATCACTGGGAAGGGAGGGAAGGTAATGAAATCTCTTGGAAATGACACGTATATAGCACGAATTAACCTCTCTTAGCCTCTATTTCCTCGCCTGTCAAGGAGGGGTGGGGATAATAACACCTCCCTCACGGAGCTGGCACGAAGAGGACAAGAGCTAGAGGCCAGAAACCACCTGGTCCAGCACCTGTCACAGAGTCAAGATGGAGCTCCTTAAATAGTAACTATTTCGACTGTGTAAAATGCACACAGTCATCTGCACCCTAAGACTTTGTTAGCTCTCAGTGTGGTCTGTAGACTGGCCCGGCAGCTTGTTAGAAATGTGATTCCTCAGCCCTGCCCCAACCTGCTGAATCAGAAGCTGCAACTTAACAAGATCCCCAGGTGACCATATGCACATTACAGTTTGAGAATCATCGAGTTAAGGAACGTCAATTTTACCATTGAATCCGGTGGATTGGATGGCATTTCTCTTGGCAACCAACAAAGTCAGTAATGAGCCCATCAATCAAATGCAGGCAATATTTACCTAACACAGCCCGCTCCTGGGGCCAGTCTGACTCTGCGGTGGCTCTGGCCAGCCTGCTGTTCACCATGCTCACCTGCCTTCTGCGGTCACCTGCGAGGTGGCCAAGGCTCCGGGGAGATGAGAGCTCCTCATATACTGGGCAAGCACAGATAAGGTTTCTCACAGCCCCACCTGAGTGCCTGTGCCAAGGTAAACTTGCTCTCCAGAATTGCTCCCTGACTGGAAAATGTGTCAGTCTATTTATTTCTCACTCCCACTGGAAAAAAGGTTGGGGGGGGGGGGTGCAGGGAGTGGTTGGCCATGATATCATTCTTTCCACGGAACTTCTCAAAGGCATTGCATTTCACGGTGACTTTCAGGCCACTTGTGTTTTGCTGCATAGTATGGAACAGAACTGGCCGGGAGCCTGAGTTTCTCTTCCTTCTCCACGGCACTGTGCCCCCTCCTCCCTACCTCTTTCTGGGGCTTTCACTCCCTGTGGGTTTTGCAGGCAGCTCTCGAAAGGAACCTGAAAGCCAAGACGTGGGTGAGAAAATTTTCCTAGCATATCTTGCCGAGGTGACCTGTATCTGAGGACACAGTGGCTGGTTGGTGGGGATGCAGGCCAGGTGTTGGCTCCAAGGGGCAGGAAAGGGGACTGCCTGGGGGCAAGGCTACTCCCTTCAGACACATCAGAGAGTTGGGAATCAAGATCAAAACAATTTTTCCAAAAGCCACACAAAGAGTCAGCACCATTTGGGGGCCACTGCATTCATCACCATTCTTGTTTACACTTCTCTGGAGAAGAGCTAAGATTTTCCAACTGGGTTTCTGGTTCCTACTAGCTGCTGAGAGATGCTGCAGGCTAGCACACAGCACTGGAGGGAACCTGGACTCAGGCTGGGAGGGCGAGCGCATCACTCGTCCCCTTTATCAACATCCCCTTAGGTTCACATTGCTTCCAGCCAGAGTCTGAGGCACTTATTAAGACAATAAGAGAGGGGCCTTGCACAGACCTGTAAAGATAGTGAGCTATGGCCTGAGAACTATGATTAATCCAGCCTAATTTAAGAACTATAAAATTTTTATTCGTAATTTTTCAACATGTAGATAAAATCAGAGACCAATACAGTGAACCCCTGTGGATAAACTTCCTAGCTGTATCAGAACAGACATGGTTATGCTGTCCTAACAAACATCCCCAAATCTCAGTAGCTGAGAACAATAAAGGTTCATTTCTTACTCATCCACCTGTCCTCCATGGGTTGTCTGAGGATATCATGTCCGCTCAAGGACTGGGGAAGAGAGAAGCTTTGACTCCGTGCTGCTATGTTGGCCAAAACTTTTATGCACTGGCCCCTGAGGCCAGAAACATAAGTCACATCCCCTCCAGCTGATTGGCCAAAGTAAGTCTCCAGGCCACGCCTAACCTGAGAGGGGACAGGACATGCAATCCTACCATTGCAAGGAAGACAGAGAGCCGGAGATATTCGGTGGGCAGAGCTAATGATAGCCACATCAGCTTTAGCCAATATCAGCATATTGCCTTATTTGCTTCCTGTCTTTCTACTTCAAAGACAGCAAATATTAGAGATACAATGGAGTTCCCCTCTGGACTCGTCCCTAGCCCGTCTCCTCCCTCATTTCCCAGAGCTAAGCACTGTTTTATTTTTTAAGTTTACTTATTTATTTTGAGAGAGAGCGAGAGAGAGCTTGTGAGAGCGGGGGAGGGACAGAGAGGGAGAGAGACAATCCCGACACGGGGCTCCATCTCAAGGCCATACAATCATGACCTGAGCTGAAATTGAGAGTAAGATGCTCAACTGACTGAGCCACCCAGGTGCCCCTAAGCACTGTTTTGAATTCAGTGTTAATCATCCTCATGTGTGTTTTTACGTTTTTTACTATTTTTATTGCATTTTTATGTATCCAAAAACATTATAAAGTATTATTATTCGCTGCCAGCTTTTAAACTATGTATGTGTATATATACAATATCATAATCTTCTGCAGCGTTCATTTCTCCCTTAGAAATGTGAGATTCGCATTCCAATTGTGAGATTTTTATCTATGTTGACACATGCTAGACTATATTGCATTGTATAACTGTAATATGATTTACTTATCCATTCTCTTATTGATCTCCATGCTATAGCAAGCATCTTAATACATGTCTCTTTGTGCTCACATACAGGACTAGATGCCCAGGAGAAGAATTTCTGGACATGACCACCTACAACTTTCCAAAGTACTTGTACCAACTTACAATCCCACTAGCAGGGAATGAGTTTCCGTGATTTTTTAAAAAAAATTTTTTTTCAACGTTTATTTATTTTTGGGACAGAGAGAGACAGAGCATGAACGGAGGAGGGGCAGAGAGAGAGGGAGACACAGAATCGGAAACAGGCTCCAGGCTCTGAGCCATCAGCCCAGAGCCTGACGCGGGGCTCGAACTCACGGACCGCAAGATCGTGACCTGGCTGAAGTCAGACGCTTAACCGACTGCGCAACCCAGGCGCCCCGAGTTTCCGTGATTTAACAGCTCTGCCAACACTTGGCGTTGGCCGACATAAATTTTTGCTGATCTGGTAGGTGTAAATGGTATTTTATCAATGTTTTGATTTGTATTTCTTTGCTTAATAGTGGAAGCAAGAATCTTTTTGTATTTCTATTGACCTTCTGGGGTTCCTCTTCTACAAATCAATAGTTTATATTCTTTTCCCATTTCTCTCCAATGCTATATATCTTTTTCCAATTAATTTGAGAGGTTTCTTTATACATTACACTCACTGCAAGTACCTTCTCCCAAGCTATGGCTTGTTTTTCACTTTGTTATAGTGGCCTTTTCTTATGCAGAAGTTAATTTTAATGTAGTCAAAATTATCAAATTTTCATGTTTTCTATTTTTTTTAAAGAGAAATTGCTCCTTATTCTTAAGGTCATAAAGAATTTTTCTACATTTTCATCTTATGCTTTAAAATTTTTCCTTTGTTTTTAGTTCTTTATATAGGGTTGATTTAAGGGAGAAATCTAATTTTGTATTTTCCATATGGACAAAAGTTGTTCCTAGGATTCATTTATTAAATAGACCACCCTTTCCACATGGATTTGTAACACCATCTGTAACTGGTATTGTTTCCAAACATGGGTGGGCCAGTGGCTAGGCTTTCTGTTCTGTTCCATTGGTTTATCCTTTTGCCCAAACTCTGTTGTCCTCATTACGAAATATTTTGATAATAAATCTTGATACCTGGTAGGGCAAGTTGTTCCATGCTCTACTTTTTCAGAATTGCTTCTCAGTTATTCTTGGACCTTTTGCTCTTCCAGATCCATTTTGAGAAATCAATTTCTTCCAAATCAGATTGTCTAGTTCCAAACAAAACAACACAAAACACCTGTTAGACTTCAAATAAAATTCTACTGGTGAATATGACACCTTTATGATTTTGAGTGTTCCTATTCATCTTCCTTTGTATGGTACGATTTCACAGCCCTTGATAAGACCCTCCTTTCCTCCTCCACTCCCCCTTCCAACCCTTCTGAGTTTGACTCAAACATCACTTACTTCCTGTTTCTTACTATAGCTTCAGTATCTTTATTTCTAGTACTCACCTCTTTCAAAGGTTTCCTAATTCTTTTTTCAGTGTGTAATAGGTAAACCCCAGACATGCATTATAATGATAAGGGGGTAAAGGAGAGGGTTCTCATAGTATCCTGGGAGGAGATATGACAGCATAATTACATATGAGGGGGTACACAATAATCTTTTCTGAGCTTTATGAGGTAGCATGGGTAGTAGTTAAGAGGCCAGACTGCTAAGTTTGAATCCGAGCTCTATCATTTACTGACTCTGATCTTGGGCAAATTACTTAGTATCTCTATGCCTTAGTTCTCCCTTCTGTAATGTAGGAGTAAAAATATTAATTATCTCATAATATTATTATGAGAAATAAACAAGTTAACATATTTAAAGTACTTGGGATAGTGCCTGGTATATTGTGTTTTATCTATTATTGTCATTACTAAGATAGGATTTCCAAAGCACATCGGGAATATGGCTAGTTTGAATTTTCAAATTAGACAATGTCAGAGTAACTCACTAATCTTAACACTGAACAAAGAAGTTGCTCTTAGTAAGCAGAAGGGCACCATCCACATAATTGAAGGTTTAATCATTAGTGATCCACAGTGGCTGCTAGTTTAGTGTTAACTATGTTGTAAATTTCACAGAATCAATGAGTTCAGAGTTGGGTGGTACCCAAGATAACCCAATCCAATGTCCCACCCATGCTTAAAGCCTCTTAAAATAAAGCTATACAAAAGGAAGACTGTTATGAAAGAAGATCAGAAAGGCACGAATATTGAAAGGACATCAAACTTATTTTAAAAATAAAAAGGAGATGGTAGGAAATCACATGACTCAATAAAATTTCAAAGGTTGCTGGGAGTGGCCATTAAGAGAAGCCAAAAGAGAGGGTGTTTCTAAGAGCTGGTAGCCTAGGTCCAGGAAAGAGAGTCTTATCCAGAAAAATATCTGTATGTTGGAAACCAAGGGAGTATTTGTCCAGATTCTACATTACTACGTATGTGGGCTATTTGAGGGGTTTGGAATATGTCCTTCTCCCTCCTGACCACCAGGCTGCCAGGGGACCTGACATTTCCACCACTGGTGCTCTCTTTGGTTAGGACTTTGGCTGTCTATATAAGTAACCCATGAGGAGTAAACTTAGATCATCTAGGAGACCCTTAGATTGAATTCCTCAGCACAGGCCTAGCTGTGAGCAGGGTCATAAGATGTAGATATAGCGAAGGAAGTTCTGCTGGGCAGAGGGGAAGGTATGTGGGGTCCTCTTACAAACAATGGATGCCAGACTGGAAACTCAATGAGACCAGAGGAGGGGAGCAGGAGGGGTGGGGGATGGGGTGGAGAAATACAGCAGAACTTTGGGGCTAAGCATGTAGGAGGGGAGAGTGATGAGCCTGGAGTTTCTGCTCCATCTGGATGGAAGCTGGCTCTTACTCCCAGAAGTTTCTTCCCAATGATGTGGAAAGCCACAGACCTGTAGGGAGTCTTGACCCCCTCCAAGGAAGCAGGATTAAATCCAGGACTCCATATTACCATGGAGATTCTCCTTTCAGAACTCAGACCTGAGGGCTAGAAGCTCTTATGTGCATTGTGATATGTCCCTGATGATAGCAGCACCTGGTTATGTGCAGCTCTTCACACTTACAAAGCACTTAAACATCTCTTTTGCTGCTCTTTATACCCTTACAAGCTGGATGAGGCAGTGTCATTATCCTCACATTATAGAAAAAGAAACTAAGGGTCAAAAAGCAGGACAACTTGCCATAGGTCCCACAGCTGGACAGGAAAAAGTCAGATCAGCTTCACTTCAGGATCCCCACTACTGTCAGAGTATAGCTTGAGGCCAGAATTGGTTGAGATATGGCAGTCATTGTCTCAGAGCATGGCTGAGCTAGGCTGGCTGGCCCAGGTGGTTATTCACACAGGGAGGGATCTGCCAAAGGGGCTGCCACCCTGTTAGAGGTTATGGGTGCATGAAGCTTGGTTGCTGCCCTGACACCATAGTACCTCCTGCTCCAGCCCTATGGACTCTCATACTCCTCCATTCTCTTAACTTCATTCATTCATTCATTCATTCAACACACAGTGGGCATTGATGCACTAGGAATACAGATGGAAAATTAGACCCTATCATTGCCTTTCAGAGTGTGATGGAGCAAGGCAGTACCTAAACAGACAAGGGCAACAAAATGTTAACTCTCTTTTCAGAGAGGAAGGATCGTGTAGTGATTAGGATCATAGACTTTGGAGACAGATGGGAAAATAAACTATGGAGAGAGGATATATTTAAAGGTATCATAACCAAGAATTTCTTAGAAATAATGAAAGTGGATAACTTCAGATTGAAAGGATACAGTATTAAACAAGATAGATAAAAAAGGAATTCACACTTAGATACATTGTAGTGAAATTTAAGAACATTAATGATGGAGGGAAATTTCTCAAAACATCTATAAAGAAAAAAATAGATCAACTAAAAAGGAAAAAGAATGACACAAACCCTCAATAACAGAACTATACACAAGACAATGAAGTAATATTTTAAAGTGTTGATGGAAAAATAATTCAAACCTAGAATTTTATATCCAGCTAAAATACCATTTAAATATAAGTAAAATAGGGGCGCCTGGGTGGCTCAGTCGGTTGAGCGTCTGGCTTCAGCTCGGGTCATGATCTCGCAGTCTGTGAGTTCAAGCCCTGCATCAGGCTCTGTGCTGATAGCTCAGAGCCTGGAGCCTGCTTCAGATTCTGTGTCCCCCTCTCTCTGCCCCTCCCCCACACATGCTCTGTCTCTCTCTGTCTCAGAAATAAACATTAAAAAATTTTAAAAATATATATATAAGTAAAATAAAAATAGTATCAGGTATATAAGACTCCAGATAGCCTGTCCCCAAACCCCTTTTTGAAACATTCTTGGAGCTAATTTTTTAGTGTAGGAAGGAAGCTAGAAAAAAAAAAAAACTTCCAGAATAATCCTGAAGAAAAAGAAGATGAAGGGGGAGGAGAAGGAGGAGGAGGAGAGGAAGGAAGGAAGGAAAAAGGGAGAGAGGGAGGAAGGAAACAAAACATATACCTAAGGTCAAAAATCAGAGAAATAGAACATAGCAACAATAAGACATTAAATAAGCTGGTGTTGTGAAAAAGATTATAAAATATACAAATATTTGACATGACAAATACATGACAAAACTAATGGGGGAAAGAAAGAGAAGACATAAACCTGTAATAAATACTGAAAGAAACCACAAACATAGCAGAAAGTTTTAGACTAACAATATTATGAAGACTTGTAATTAGGAGACAATAAAATTGATATAATTTTGGCAAAATGTGAAATTCCAAAATTAGAACAAGAATAAATAGCACACTGAGTTATAAGTATTCAACTAAGAATTACAATACAATCAAAGACCTCCCTCTTCCTGAAAAGCCCTAGGCTCAGATGGTTTTACAGAAAAGTTCTAGCCACCTATAAGAAGGAGATAATCACATAAGATACATAAATTGTTCCAGAAACTAAAAACTGGTTTCTCTTTTGTTGTAAGACTGTTGTAAGCTTTATTACAAAGTCAGATAAGGATTGTAAAAACAAACAAAAAACTATCAGGCTATTCCATATTTGATTATAGATATGAAAGTTATAAATAAAATATTAGCTAACTGTACCCCACAATGTATTTAAAGAGTTATGACCAAGCAAGATTGATTCTAGACTATAGGAAACTGTAATATGAAGAAGAGAAACTATTAAGGTCATTTTTACCATTAAAGAAAAATGTCATGCATTTTGTGCATTTAAAGCATTTGATAAACACCTTGGAATTTTAAATCGTATATTTTCTCAACTTGATGAAGGCTAGTTATTGACTACCTACAGCAAATATAGTACATGGAGAAAGTTTAGATGCATCCCTGCCAGCACAGGTACTTTCTATCCCTCCCGTGGATGAGCAGAGTACTAGAGGCTTGGCTAAACGATACAATCAGAACAACACATAAGAGCTATAGGAAGGAGGGAGAAGTATGACCGGCTGCACGGAAAACTGAACATAGGGGCACCTGGGTGACTCAGTCAATTAAGCGTCCTGACTGTTGACTTTGGCTCAGGTCGTAATCTCACAGTTCGTGAGTTTGAGTCCCAGGTTAGGCTTGGTGTGGATGGCATGAAGCCTGCTTGAGATTCTTTCTCCCTCTCTCTCTGCCCCTCCCCTGCTCATGCACACTCTCTTTCTCTCTCACTCTCAAAATAAATAAATAAACTTAAAAAAAAAAAAAAAAAGAACCACCATAGGATCCTGAAATCCCACTTCTGGTTATACACTTAAAATAAATGAAAATAGGATCTTGAAAAGAAATATACATTCCATGTTCACTGCAGCATTATTCACTACAGCCAAAATTAGAAACAACCTAAGTGTCCATCAACTGATAAAGATGTGGTATATATATGTAAACATGTACACACACACACAGGAATATTATTCAGCCATGAGAAAGGACATCCTGCCATTTGTGACAACATAGATGGGCCTTGAGCACATTATGCTAAGTGACATGAGTTACAGGGCAAACACTGTGTATAACTTACATGTGAAATCTAAAAAAGGTGAACTCATGAAAATAGACTAAAATGTTTACTGGGGATGGAGGGTGGGGGAAATGGGTAAATGTTGGTCAAAGAGTATAAACTTCCAGTTACAAGATGAGTAAGTTCTAGGGGATATAATGCACAGCATAGTGATTATAGTTAATAATACTGTATTATATACTTGAAAATTGCTAAGAGAGGAAAACTTAACCGTTTTCGCCACAAAAAAGAGATGGTAATTATGTGATGTGATGGAGCTGTTAGCTAACTCTACGGTGGTAATCATTTTACAACATAGAAGTATAAAAATCAACACTCCTGTATACCTTAAACTTACACAATGTTATTATGTCAGTTATATCTCAATACATCTGGGGGATAAAACTTGAGTGTGCATAAAAATCACCTGGAGATCTTATTAAAATGTAGATCTAATTCAGTAGAACTAGATGTATCTGATATTCTGCACTTCTAACAGGCTCCCAGGGGATGGCAATCCTGTTG
Source organism: Prionailurus viverrinus (assembly GCF_022837055.1). Taxonomy (NCBI): domain Eukaryota; kingdom Metazoa; phylum Chordata; class Mammalia; order Carnivora; family Felidae; genus Prionailurus; species Prionailurus viverrinus. The sequence goes on from NC_062563.1 coordinate 116,717,155, forward strand.
GTCTGGGGACCACATCCTGGGTAGCAATACAGTAGATCTACACTGTCCAATAGGCAACCACTAGTCCCATGAGGCTATTTAAGTTTTCACTGAAATTAATTAAAACTAAAATTTAGCTCCTCCGCCACATAAGCCACATTGCAACTGCTCGATAGCCTCATGTCACTAGTGGCTACCATATTGAAAAGCACAAAAATATAGAACATTTCCATTAGCATGGAATGTTCCATTGGACACCACTGCTCTGTCATTCAACTATTAAAATACGTAAAACTGTTACAGAGGATCAAGATCAAGGCAAGAGTATCAATGATTTACTGTCAGCCTTACAAGGAGTTAACTTGGACCTTTAGGTGACGGTTGAGGACTGACCTAAAGTGACTGATTCTGAACATCATCGTCACTGCCTTGGATGCAGGAGTCAAAAGCATGTATATACAGTAAATAAACAAATAATACAAAATGAGCAGGGAAACGCCTCCAAGCCAAGAATTCCAGTCCAGAGTAATATAAAACAAATCAGAAGCCAGTAAGAATAAAACAAATGAAATAGGTACAAGTAGCAAGTTATATATTTTAGGATGGCAGGAGTGGGGAATGAAGAATCACCGGGAATGAAGCAGAAGAAGGACCAGAGGTTAGGGCTGAAACAATAATACCAAAAAAGAAACACTTATTAAAAGCATCACAAGCACAGTGATGGTCAGAAATGTATCTGGCTCAAGCATCCAAATGAATGAATGAATGAATGAATGAATGAATGAATGAATGAAAGAACAAATGGACTTGCCATCCCACCAACCAAATTGGAGGGAGTGCCAGTTTGGGGGCTAAGAAGGGGTGTGGAGGAGTGGAATACAATGAAATTAAACCAAACAAGAAAGGGTCTTTGCACAGCTTGATAATGGTGATAATAAGTCGAGAATGGTGTGCTTAGATTTCTATACCAGAAATTTATTTTTTTTTAATTTTTTTAACGTTTATTTATTTTTGGGACAGAGAGAGACAGAGCATGAACGGGGGAGGGGCAGAGAGAGAGGGAGACACAGAATCGGAAGCAGGCTCCAGGCTCCAAGCCATCAGCCCAGAGCCCGACACGGGGCTCAAACTCACGGACCGCGAGATCGTGACCTGAGCTGAAGTCGGACGCTTAACCGACTGAGCCACCCAGGCGCCCCTCTATACCAGAAATTTAAAAAGAGAGAAAGATCAGATGGAGAGGGATGGAAGGTCTCTGTTGGTGGTAACATTAGTGCAAGGTGATGTCTTTAGGGCCATAAGACCAGGTCCTGAGTTTGTTTTTTAACCATTGTATGACTTCAGGCAAATCAGTTAAGCTTGACAGATTCTTCATCTTAAAAAATGGGGTTAAAGGTATATTCTGGCCTACCTGCCTCTCAGGATTGTTGGCCTGATGAATAAAATCATGGATGTGACCTGAGGTTGTGCCCCTGGACAGAAGCATAGAGAGTTGTGAGCCATCAGAGGGCTTCCGGGTGTGTGGTCTCTCTCTGGTGTTTCAGTGCTGAGCTATCCGGCCTGGAGGGACTTTGCCCACAGTCCCTGGGGTGGAGGTAACTGGGTCACATTGCTGACCCTCAGTTTTTCTCAGCTGCTACCTGGGGAGGCTCAGGGCTTTCCTCTGGGGACATAGGATCCCCGGGGACCGACAGCCCATTTGCAGCACACCACACTGGGATGGAGTGTCCTGAAGGCAGGGCAAGCCCTGCCAGAGAATGCGGGAAGGGGCATCCCCTTCTCCCTCTATTTATCACCTCAAGGCCAGCCACCGCCTCTCCCCCAGCCCTCCAGCACCCATGTCCACATGACCACCTTGTCAGTAGCTCACGTGCCAGTGAGAGACGATGTCAGGGGAGCAGCCTGTGAACTCACATGAACCAACCTGTGTGCAACCTGCAAGTACCCTTTATAGTTTGCAAAGTGCTGTTGCCCTGATTATTCCCCTCATCCTATGAAGCAGTTGTTATGATCTTTTCGTGGATGCGGAAGCAGGCACAGAGGGGAACGATGACTCAAGCTAGAAAACGGCAGGCTGACGACCCGAGGTTTGGATTGTTCGTCTTCAAATCCTGTGCGGGTTCTAGAGTCTTGTGCTGCTGCACGTCTCCTGGGGGCATCCTCCTGCCAGATGGGAGGGCTCTTTTTTCCATGCCTCTGGCCCTCCAATGCACACTGCCTGAGATTGGCCTTTCCCGCAGTCCACACTGGTGCATTCCTGCTCTTTCTTTAGGGCTCTCAGTGAAAAGGTCTGACTGTATGGACTCCCAGGCCCGCCTGGGTTTTAAAGGATGTAAGCATGGAAGATGGCAGGCTTCTGCCGCCTCCTGGTGATTCACGAGCATTGCTAACCCATTGTCGAATTTCACCAAATACCTTTTCTTCTTCTTTGAGATCATTTTCTTTCTTGAAGATACATACTCTGGGGAATTTTTCAGTTTTTACTGTGTCTGAACAGAATACAAATCAGGATATCATACTATGAGCCACAGATAAAAAGTCAGGAAACCTGGACTCAAACCACTTGTCTTTGTGGGATACTGGGCAAATCTTTGAGCCTCAGTTTCATTATTTGTAAAGTGGGAATACTATCTACATCTTGGAGGCATCAGGAGGGTTGAGCCATGGGACATATCAGTGTCACAGAGCAGGGCTCAAGGAAAGTCCCGGTTATTATTTGCTCATATTCATTGTTTTGCAGGATTGTCATAGGTCCTGCATTTGCAGGAGACCTCTTAAACTCAATTCAAATATTTCAAAGAATTGTAGAATTGGAAGGCAGTGAAAGCAGGTCAAAAAGTGACTTTCAGAAGTTCTTTGTAAGGCTCCTTAAAAGTAGTTAACATCCCAAGCACTGCTCAAATACTCCTGTCCCAACACCTTACCTCATATCCACCAGGGAAAGTCACCATCTCAAGAAGCAGTCCATTCCTTCTCTGGCCAGCTCTGCCTGGGAGCAGGTGCTCTCTCCTTTGTGGGTAAGAACTTCACTTGACCACACTTGCTGAGGCCCAGAAGTGAGGTCAAAGGGCAGACTTAGAACCTATTTTCTTCCAAAGTCCATTTGCTTTACTCTTCGGTGGCTTAATTTAAGTTTGGGGCCACCTGGTTTTGCCTTTAGTAAAATATCTCACTCATGAATTTCCCCTCTGTAGAGTGGTTTTTGGAGTAATAAACTCCCATCTTACAAAGCAAAGTTCTTGCATGGGTCTCTTGGCCATTCATAACTCGGTATAGAGTCCCTAACTTGGTGTCTACAGCAAAGGAGTCAGGACTGCCTTCACTGAGAGGTAATCTGGGGACAGGCAAACCTGGATGGGGTGAGGGAGGTATAGCAATGGGGGGACCAGTTGAGACCATCTGGGAAGAAGGGCTCCCAAAGCTGGAGGTTGGAGAAGTGTTCAGAAAAGGAGTAAGAGAGCAGTGGAGAAGGTGGTTACAGTTAGTTGACAGTTTGGTAGCAGAGCTCCTGAAAATCATCTCATACTCAGCCTTCGCCACTTGCAGGAACCATTAAGAAATCATCCAGTCCGGGATGCTGGGTGGCTTGGTCAGTTAAGCGTCTGACTCTGGGTTTTGGCTCAGGCCATGACCTCACGGTGTGTGAGTTCGAGCCCCACGTCAGGTTCTGCACTGACAGTGCAGAGGCTGCTTGGGATTCTCTTTGTCTCCCTCTCTCTGCCTCTCTCTCTCTCTCTCTCTCTCTCTCTCAAAATAAATAAATAAACTTTAAAGAAATCACCCAATCTGGAAGGCTACATAACTCCTTGGGTTCTTATTGAACCTTACTTATGTATCTTCTGGGAGGAAGGGGAAAAGAAAGGAAGGACCATGGAGGACCAGGTTCCCCCATCTCTGTCTCTTCTTTTATTTGTATGTTACAGCAACATTTCCCTGTTTCACTGCTTACGGGGCCTCTAGATAAAATTAGTTCTGCATGTTTTATCTCCCCCTAGATGGTGGATGCCTTCAAGGTAGGACTGGGACTGATTTACTCATGTCTCTGGAGCCTCACAGAGTGCCTGGAATAAAGCAGATGCACAAAAATGCCTGTTGAATTTAAATGGCCAGTAGGTCATCTGAGTAGTTTAAAGTTGGAAACTTGACATCATTTAGTCTAGTAGTTCTCAAACCTGGATGTGCATTAGAATTGTCCTGCGAACTTAAAAAAAAAAAAAAATTAGTGCCCTAGTCTCTACTCAGGCCAATTAAATCAGAATCTTGAGGGCAATATTTTCATAGTTTAAATACCCAGAAAGCACTCACTACCTGAAGGCATGATACAGTAAATCCTTTTATAAAACTGAGAAATCACTTTCTAATGCACAATAATTATCCATTGTATCATGTTTGAGTTATCTTGTAATGCATTCTCTTAAAGTTGAGCCTGTGTGTACAAAATACATAGAACTTGAAATTTTTTAAAAAGGAACTAGGAAACATATAAGGGGAAAAGCTAATTTTCACTGGACTTTCAGAGACTTGCCCATTCACAGCATGGCAAAAGATTCAGCATAATATCATAATGCTTGAACTGAATTTCATTTAAAAAAGTTTTTGTTTTTATTTGAGAGAGAGAGAGAGCGCACCTGTGTGTGCATGCACAAGAGAATCCCTAAGCAAGCTCTACACTCAGCATGGACCCCGACGCAGGGATCCCATGACTCTGGGATCATGATCTGAGCCGAAATCAAGAGTCAGACGTTCAACTGACTGAGACATCCAGGTGCCCCTGAATTTCATTTTTTTTTTTAAAAAGAAGACAGATAAGTCAAAGGGATGGAATAGAGTGCGAGAAAGGAGACTCCACCCTTCATTAAGAGTCTTTGTGTGACCTATTGGGGCAGATGCTGTCCCACAGACACCTTCTTTTGAAATCTGTGTATATTTGAATGTCCTTATGTTTAAATGGGGTAGAAGGGATACAAACCTAAGTGTGGATTTTAGTTATATTCAAGGATCTTTTAAGAGAAGCTTGTGTGGCCAACACCTTCCCTGCACAGACCCAGCTGCAGGAAGATGGCAGAGAGGGTCTACTGATCTCAGCACTTCAGTACTTGAGCAGGGTAGGGACAGGAAGTACCCTGGCACCTGTTTCTCTAAGTGTGGTCCTGAACCAGCGGCGTGGACCTCATCTGCTTGTTCCCTAGAACTACTGATATGAATCTGAATCTTAACAAGATTCCTGGGTGATTGATTTACAACATGTGAAAGGTTAAGAAACACTGCCTTGAAGGATGCCCCATTCAACTCCTTCTGAAGCTTGCCCCTGGCCTCACATGGAGAGGCTTGATCTTTTCTTATTCGCCCCAGTAGCCAGTATGTAACTCTTCCAATATTTGAACAACCTTTCTGAGCCCTCCTGATTTTTTTTCTCTTCATAGGGAAAAGAAAAAATAAATGAAATAGCTGTCATCACTGATCTTAGGCCCAGAGGGAGAGAGGAGAAGATCAAAAGTCAACATCTGTGATTCTGCAAATAGAAAATGAAATGTTTCCCAGGCGGGCTGGGAAGTAGCTCTCGGGTGTTTGGCTGGTCCTCTGTGGTCCCATCTGAGGTGACTGGGCTCCATCCAGAGCCTTTAAAGGGAACCCCGGGGCTGCCTATCGTGGGGCAATAGGAATGCTTAGCCAAACTCCTGGGGAAGCTTGGGGCAGATCTGCCAAGGCCCAGGCACCAGCCAGGTGGGTCACTGACAGCTCTTCTGCTCACTGGAGAACTTCCAAGAAGGAGTAGGATGAAAAGTCCCCTGATACAGGACACTCTGTACAGGTAATAGTCCACTTACCTCCTCTCCTCATCCCCAGCTCTGAGCCAGCACCTTGTCCTTCCTCTGTCTGGGGACCATGTCTACCTAAAAAATGAGGTAGAGTCTCAAGCCTTCTTTCTCTCTTTCTGGAGTTCTTGTCAAGTTGTTTCTCCGAAAGAAAAGCCAGAGTGCTACAGAATAACTGAGCGGCCAGCATTGTGGGCTGGGGACAAACATGGTGGGGGGAGGAGTAAGGGGTTTAGTTCCAGAGACTTGGTCTCCCAGAAGTCCCTGTGATCCATACCTGGACAGGCATCCCCATCAGGGCTCCCCCACCCTCTTCCAGTGTGCCCGTCTTTTCGTCTTTGACAGTGAGGCTAATCTGTTCTATAGGACAACATGCTGCATACCTGTTCTCCTTCACCAGCACACTTGGCCTGCACCTCTGCAAGGCCTACCTTCCCATAGCCAAGGACCTCCAAACAGGCTCACCTTGGCTCACATGCAGTTTTGCTTTTCTTGCTCTGGATTCTGGCCAAGGGGAAGCCTCAGAGGCACTGGCCTCAGGGACATCAATTCCTCCCGGAGAGCTCCTATAGGGAGGGTGTTGGGCAGCCAGATCTAGAACAGTCCCTGTGCTATGCCATGAGGTGTCCTCTCTACACTGGACCTCCTCTCCAAGAAGGTAGAGGAGACTGGGAGCAATTCAGCACTTAGGGGCCCTGGGCTGGAAGCTCATTGCTGCCTGGGTTTGTGCCTTAATTAAGAAGCAGAGTTGGGGATTACTGAGCAACTATTCATTTCTGACCTAGTACCCCTAAACAAGCAAAACTAGGTATATTCCTGGCTTGAGGGTTAAGAGTGGGAAAAAAAAATTCCTTGCTTTCTTTCGATATTTTTTTCTAGATGTTCAAGTTATGGTTTATTTGGGGATAAATCTTTAAATGTTGGCACTCCTTAACCAATAATTCCATCTTCCTGAGGACATATTCAAGCATATGAACAAAGGGCTCCACAGATGTTCATGACATTGCCACTTAAGATAGCATAATGTTCAACAAAGTAGCCTAAATGATCCATGAAAATATCATAAATGTTCAACACCAAGGAAATGGCTAAATCAATTATAATATAGCTTTATGGTGGACAATGATACCCATTAAAAGTAATATTTTCCAAGAATTTTAATGACTGGGAATATACAAGAATCATGTTAATAGAAAAAAGTGGGATTCAGAACTGTATAAACATTAATTATAATTGTGAAACTATATATAATAAAGATGCGTATATATATGTGTGTATATATAATATAGAAAAAAACACCAAACCTTAAGTATTAATAGTATGGAATCTGTGGATTATTTAAGTATGGTCTTATTTGTTTACTTGTTTCCTTATCTAATCTTTTCATGTTTTCTTGTTGGAATTAAAAAATGTATTCTAGGGGTGGGAAATTTGTATCAGGGCCCTCCTTATTCCCTGTGCAATCAGTCCCCACCGTGTGGGCTGCCTGGGGCCTGGCTCACCTACTCTGTGTGGGGCGGCAGCTGAGTCCACTGCCCTTCTGCTCCCACCAGGCAGTCGTCTGCTTCTTCAAATCCGAGTCAGCTGTGTGTGCGGCTCTGAGGGCCACCGGCCAATCCTGCATGTCACCTGCATCACTGAAAGAAAGCGAGACAAATCCAAGTTCCAGTTTCTCTCCCAGCGTCCCCATCCATCTTTGTGGCATCTGGTTTGTCCTTTTCCTCCCCACTCTGTGTCCATCCTCCCTTCCCAATGTCCATCCTAGGGACTTTGGGCCCCACACTGGATGCAGGAACAGCCACATTACGTAGACCGCTCAACCAACATCCACAATTGCATGAGGTCTAATCCCCCCAAATGTCTATTTTCTATCACTCATAGAGGTTCTGCCTCTCTGATCAAACCCAGTGGGTATAGGGAGGAGCCCAGGGACATCCAGACAAACACCCCTGAGCCAGGCTTTGATCCCAAGACACACTACAAAGAACAAACTTCTTCTATAACAGCATGTCCCTCCTCTTTTAATCTCCGATACCCAGGGCAATCTGTTCTATGGGACAATTGGCCCAATTTCTGCAGCAAGTCAATAGCATGGAATAAAAATAGCAGTGAAGAATGGGGGAGAATGGACTGCTAGGTAATAAGAGAACTGAGAGACAGGATATCTAATGTAAAGTGTAGCTAGATCCTGATGAGAATAAACAATTTTTAAAGAGATAGTTTTTAGATAAATCTAAATCTGGTTAGATGCTAGATGGTGGATATCAAGGAATTATAGCTTATTTTGGTAGGTGTGACAGTGACATTGGAGTTCCATAGGAAAATTTCTCCCTTTTGAAATACGTTCTGAAATGACACAGTCCTGGTGATTTGTATTAAAATATTTTGGCAAAGAAAAAAAAGGAAAAAAGGATAAATGAAGCAAGTGTGGAAGATTTCAGATGGTTGCTGAACTCAGGTGATGGATAATGGAGGTTCTTTCTACCATTCGCTCTTTTGTTTGGGTATGTCTATGTCAGCCCTGTTCCCTCTGGCACACGGTGGGGTTTGGGCATAAGTCTTTAAATCTCTCCAGTTGATTCCTTGCCTGGGAACAGAGTGGGGAACTAAGCTCAACTCTTGATGCTCAGGTTGGCGGTCCCCCAGTCGTTGCTCCATATGTCCTTTTCCCAAATGTTTCCCAAAGCTCATGGGTCAGAGAAGTGCAGTTATGGTGTGTCCCTTGCCCTGTGGCCTCTATAGTCTGTGTGGCCCCATGAAGAGGAAATAGAATGTGCTGCTCCCAGCTGAGCTGGAGGGAACTAGTGTCCAGGACTTTCTGTGGTCCACAGAGAGCAGCAGCCTCTATTTCCTCCATCCCAAGAGCAGCTGCTCCACGTCTTGACATACAAATTCAACTTTGTTTGGGTTTACATGGGTAAAGACCCAGTCTTCTGCAGACCAAGAGCCTATGCATTCTATGCCTGCTGTGGTTAGGGCCAGTGCAATGATGTGGGTGCCCTGTGCCAGGACTGTGAGGGGCTCTTTCCACAGCATCTCATGACAGTAAATGGAAGGTTCCATTCCACCCCTGGCCATGCCCTGCCTCATCGATTAACAAATATTTATTGAATGCAAGGGCTGGAAGAGAAATTAGAAAAAATGATAACTCTCCATCTTAAAGGTGTGAAAAACTAAGGCCCAGAGAAGTGTGCTGACCTGTTGGGAATTTCTTGTTTTGACCAGCTGCAATCTGGATACTTTCCTGGAGGGGGGGCAGATTCCTGAGATAGCTACAGGGCAGGGACCCCTGCACCATGGAAACTGGAAGCTGAGGGAGGTTGGGTGCTCTGTACCTCAGTCCTGGCAGGTGGGGGATGGGCTCATGAGCCCTGGGAGGTCACTCCTCCCAGGTCAATGCTGCCGCCTAAATCCTAAGGGGTAAGATGAAGGTGTGAGATGAGGCAGGAGGGGGCATCAGCAGCACGTGTCCCTGGCAGTGGTGCCCACAAAGCTAGTGGCAAGTGTCCAGTAGAGGCAGCGTCCTAAGCAGGCCATTCCTGGGGCAAGGTTTCACTTGTGCCTCGCCCATCAGGGCCAGGTTCTCCAGGCTGCCCCTCAGTTCTCTGAGCTGCCTCCTCACTTGCTATATTAGTTCCCTTTTTCATTTCATTTTATTTTTTTACTTTTTATTTTTTTTTTTAGTTTTTATTTATCTTTGAGAGAGAGAAAGAGAGCAGGAGAGGGGCAGTGAGAGAGGGAGACAGAGGATCCGAAGTAGGCTCTGCACTGTCAGCACAGAGCCTGATGCAGGACTTAAGCCCACAAACTGTGAGATCATGACCTGAGCTGAAGTCAGATGCTCAACCAACCGAGCCACCCAGGTGCCCCTTACTTGCTGTATTAGTTCCTATTGCTGCTGTAACAAGTTACCACAAGTGTAGTGACTTAAAACAACACAAACTCATAATCTTACAACTCTGGAGGTCAGAAATCTGAAGCAGGTCTAACAGGAATAAAATCTGGATGTCAGCAGGACTGGATCTTCCTGGAGGCTCTGGGGAGAACCATTCCCTTGTCTTTTCCAGCTCCTAGGCAAGGCCTTTTCCTGCATTCCTTGACTCATGGCCCCTTCACCTGTCTTCAAAGCCAGAAGAAGAACACCTTCAAATCTGTTTCTGACCTCTCCTTCCAATGTCACATCTCTTTCTCTGACTCTGACCTTCTTGTGTCCTCCTATTAGAACCCACCCAGATAATCCACAATAATCTTCCCAATTTGGGATCCTTCATTTACACACATCTGCAAAGCATATTTTGCCATGTGAGTTGACATATTCACAGGGTCCAGGAATTAGGATCTGGACATCTTCCAAGTATCATTTGGCTGGCTGTGCCCTCCAATAAATTCTTATCCTGTTTCAGAAAACCAAGAACCCTTTCAATTACAGTGGACCCTTGAACAACATGAGGTTGGGGGGGTTAACTTCTCACACAGTTGAAAATTCACAGATAACTTTGGATTCCCTAAAAACTTAACTAATAGCCTACTGTTGACCAGAAGCCTTACCGATAACAGTCGATTTGCACATGTTTTGTATGATATACTGTATTCTTACAGTAAAGTAAGCTGGAGAAAAGAAAATGTTACTAAGAAAATCACAAGGAAGAGAAAATACATTTTACAGTCCAGTACTGCATTTATCGAGAACAATCTGCGTGTAAGTGGATCGGTGCAGTTCAAACTGTGTTGTTCAAGGCTCAGCTGCATTTGCAACTGAATCTCCTGACCGGCACTGTCACCACACTTGGAATTGTTAGAGCTAGGACTGGAATCTGCTTTCTTTGAAGAAAATGGAATCTACAGAGAGTCAGCTCCACACTGAAGAGCGTCTTTCCCAGTATCTTGCAAACCTGCTTGACTCCCATTACCTACAGTCTCTCCAGCCAGGAAGGAGGCTTCGCTTGCTTGGTGCTCCACGGGGGCCCTGCGTTGGCAATGCCTGGAGAGATGACACAGAGCCCCTGCGCTGGGACAGCAATGGCCTCCCCTAGACACACAGCCAGGGAAGGCCACCTCTGGGGTGAGCCAGGCTTTCCACTGTGATGGGCGCAGTCCACTGGGAACAGTGGGAAGCACTGAGAGACACGTGACGGACGTGAAAGCCTGAAGTTGCATGGGCCACGCAGCTGAAGAGATCCCTCTGCGGGTGAGTCTGAAAGGGCCAAGGAAGCGAGGGTTTTGCAGACTTCCCTGATCCAATTCCATACACATGTATCAAATGCTTGCCATGTGCTGAGCACGGGGTAGGAACAGCCGCCCGGATGAGCAGAAGTCCAGGCTCCGTTCTTCAAGTTGCTCACACCCTCAGGGGGTGGCCCACGCATGTGCAACCACAGACTGGAAGGCGGGGCCGGAAGGGGCCTCCAAGAGCTCGCTGACCCTTTCTGCCCCCATTATAAAGAGGAAACTGAGGCCCAAGGAGGTAAGGAATATAAGCTCAAAAGCAAGAGGTGGCAGTCCAGTTGTATTAAGTGCTGAAGGCAGAGAAAGAAAAGGAGAACCAATGAGGGCAGGCGGCATCGAAATAGAGCTCTGACGAGACACAAGCTGGTGAAGGAAGATAGTGGGGAGGAGGCATCCGGGAGGCAGGGAAAGAATGACATGAAACCTGGGACCCCGTTGCTCACTGAAGGAAGAGAGAAGAGAAGCCAGGGGAAGGGCCTGCTACATAATTTGTGGGCTCCATGCAAAATAAAATTGTAGGCCCCTGTTGGGTCAGGGAGACCATGCTCCTCTTCCCACAGTCTGCTGGCTTCCACCTCAAGTCAGAGACCGGGTCTGGGTCTCTGCCCCAGAAAGCACTTGCACCTCCAGCAAGGGTGGGCAGGAGGTTCTGGCCAAGCTGCCTAGGCCGGCCCTGAAGGCGGACAGCTGCTGACACCCATCCCAAGATGTCATGAGATGTGGGCCCCATCCTGACCCTCTCCATGCCTGTACTCAGGACCCTGAGTCTGGCCTCAAGTGACCTAGTAGCCACCTTGGGCAGAGGACAGCAATGGTTGCAAGATGGGGGTGGGGAGGGACAGGCCATGTAGGGAGTAGAGTCCTGGGGCTCAGAGAAGAAGGTGCCCCAGGGTGGCAAGGAGAGTAACCAGGAATGAGAAAGGACTCCAATGTCCTGTGAGACTTCACTTGCGAAAGACAAAATTATTAAGAATTTCAGGACAGCAACTGCAGAGCAATAAATCCCAGAGCAAGGGCCCCCTTAAAAGCCACAGAATCCTATGTGACTGCACTGGTCACATGTGCACGAAGCTGGCCCTGCCTGGGGACCTTGCTGCAGTCCTCTCCACCATCCTAAAGGACCTTCATCCCCAGCTTCTGGAAGGCACAACTTAACAGCACCAATGCCCACTGAAGAAGGAACTGAAGAAATGCAGCCAGAAACCAGGTCAGATGTGCACAGCGGAGGCAATGCTGAGGAGACAGAAGAAACAGGCTATAGGCGATAGCCACCAGGGGGGGAAACGTGTTTTTTTGTATTTTCTATTGAATACCTTTCACACAAGTGAAATGATGTCCTATTACTGTTGTTTTTTTCCCCCACAAAACTCGATTTTGACTTTCTGCGGATTGTCATTGAACATTCGAAGCTACATCAATACCATAAAAACAAATTTGAGCATGCTTGTAAATGAATGATTTTGGAGAGCTGTAACAATATTTTTGGCAGGTGAACATTTTTTTGAAATCATAGTCTGAACAGGACTGTACACAAGAATATAAAACTTGCGACATTTTCTTAGTTTTAAACACCAACTTAAAAAATAGAGGTACTTTTCTTTTTAAGCTGCCGGCATTGACAAAGTACAGTTTTCATCTTGGTTAGAAATGCCCAGTCATTGGTTCTTACAGCAGCCCTGTGAGCTGAGGGGCAGGGGACCAACAGTCTTGAGTGCCTGTAATACTATGACCACTTATCCTAAAAGTGCACCCACTTTTGAGTCCTAGTTCTGGGACCTAGCCTCTCTGATCCTCAGTTTCCTCATCTGTGAAAAGAGAGGATTGAATCTCTCCTATGTAGTCTTCGGGTGTTGGGTGTTAAACGAGATGGTGTGTTAGAGCTCTAGTATAATGGATGGCACAGAGCAGACATTCAAATGGTGGGTCTTTAAGTTCTCCTGAGGTGTTTTAAATTCTCCCCCAAACCCCAGGCAAGAGTTGTGATCATCCCTGCGCTACCTGGAGGGAACAAAGGCAACAGGTAAGTACAAGTGTCAGGAGTCATACCCAGCTGCCCCACCAGAGCCAGGCTGCCTGCCTTTGGACATCCTTCCTTGACTTGCCTTAAATTTTGGCCAGCAGCTGCCTTAAACATTCGCGCCACGTTTGAATACCTTACTCCCCAGTGTGACATTTTTTTCCAGTCACCTTTTTAACACTTTGATGAATTATGTGCTTATGTAACCTAAGCTCTGCCAACTCCATAAAAAGCAAATGTAGTCTTCCCAGATAGAAGGTGCTATTCTTCTGAGAAATAACATTACTCTTGCCTTGAAATCTGTGGATTTGAGGGTCGCTCCTGCCAACTTCCAACATGGGGATCAGCCAGTTTAAAAACTGTCACAAGACAATAAGACTCCAGGGGGGCAGTTGACAGGAGGGGATGTTCAGAGCGATGGTCTGTCCCAACAGAACTAAACCAAACTAATTTTTTCAGGATGAATTTATTATCTCTGCCATTCTTTGGAATATACTATTTTTCTGCTTTCTATGGAATATAAAATAAAATAATAAAATTAAATTAAAAAGGAAGAAAGGTGGTCCGGGGCAGGTGCTAATATCCCATTTTATGTATGGGAACGGAGAGGTTCAGAGTCCCATAGCTCATAAGAGTGGGTTTTAAGTCGAAGATTCAGAAACGCATGTGAAGGGGCGCCTGGGTGGCTCAGTCGGTTGAACGTCCGACTTCGGCTTAGGTCATGATCTCCCGGTTTGTGGTTTCCAGCCTTGCATCAAGCTCAGTGCTGACAGCTCATAGCCTGGAGCCTTCTTCAGATTCCGTGTCTCCCTCTCTCTCTGCTCACCCCCCCCCCCCCCCGCCTCTGCACTCACACTCTGTCTCTCTCTCCTTCAAAAATAAATAAACATGAAAGAAAGAAAGAAAGAAAGAAAGAAAGAAAGAAAGAAAGAAAGAAAAGAAAGGAAAGAAAGAAAAGAAAGAAAGAAAGAAAGAAAGAAAGAAAGAAAGAAAGAAAGAAAGAAAGAAAGAAACGCATGTGAAGCACCTGACACAGCTCCATGAGTGATAAGGCAGAAGCGAAGATGGGGGACAGAGGTGACACTCCCCTTCTCTGTCACAGGCGCCTCCTTCCCTCCCTCTGGTTTCATCCCCTTCAAGACACAGGGATTTGTTTGGGGCCACTGTGACACTGCCCCCTCCTCATCTCTGTGTCACTCTTTGCTGTCCAGCCCACAGCCCTGGAATTACTGACCCTTTTACCTGAGCAGGGTGTTCTGCCACCATCCAGGCTCTTTCATTCCAGGGCGATATTGACAAACCCATCTGCTAAAGATAAGTTGGTGCCCCTATTTCAGCGGAAGCATACTGTGGTAGGTGCTGGGGCTACAGAGGGCGCCCCCTGCTGACGCCCTCAAACCAGATTCATGAAGAGCATCTTTGTGTTTTCAAGCTAATAAGCTCCCGATCGCCTCCCCCACTTCTTCTTCCTTTTCATTTTAACATCTCTTTCCCTACACCTGGCACTCAGGGTAATTCCACTCAATGGCCACTGTTCACAGGAGACAGGTTGGTGACCAGAGAAGGGACAGCTGGGAAAGGCATTCTTCAATTTATCAAGAGATGAGCTATGGCATCTCGTTTTTAAAAAACAGACTCTAAGAGCTTTCCCCTTAAGGTCCGGAACACGACAGGGATGTCCACTCTCGCCACTGTTGTTTAACATAGTGTTGGAAGTCCTAGCCTCAGCAATCAGGCGACAAAATGAAATAAAAGGCATCCAAATTGGCAAAGAAGTCAAACTTTCACTTTTCACAGATGACATGATACTCTACATGGAAAACCCAAAAGACACCAAAAAACTGCTAGAACTGATACATGAATTCAGTAAAATCGAAGGATATAAAACCAATGTACAGAAATCAGTAGCATTTCTATACACCAATAATGAAACAACAGAAAGAAATAGCAAGGAATCAATCCCATTTACAATTGCACCAAGAACCAGAAAAGACCTAGGAATAAACCTAACCAAAGAGGTAAAAAATCTATAGAAAGCTTATGAAAGAAATTGAAGAAGACACACAAAAATGGAAACACATTCCATGCTCATGGATTGGAAGGACAGATATTGTTAAAATGTCAAATCTACACATTCAAAGCAATCCCAGTCAAAATAGCGCCAGTACTCTTCACAGAGCTAGAATAAACAATCCTAAAATATGTATGGAAGCACAAAAGACCCCAAATAGCCAAAGTAACACTGAAGAAGAAAACCAGGATGTGTGGGCGATCTGGCTGCAACATTGGTCATTGATCACCAGGGTTGATTCGGCTGATCTGGCTGGCTAGGCAGGTGTTTCCTTCCTCCCTCACCGCCCCATGTGCGTCCCTCCCGAAGCACATGTCGGTTGAAGAGGACAACCTTCCCTGATAGAGGAGGACCATTCTTCCATCAAGGGTATACAAGTAGCTGTTCTCCCCTTCTAGAACCTCCAAACAAGCTCTCAAGGTCCATTTGTAGGAGAATGTAGGGTAGTCAAGCTTCCACGACTCCAGACACCTCCAAATGAGGCACTTCATGTGGCAGTCTGCCTTTCTTAAAAAAAAACAAAAAAACAAAAAAGAAAGAAAGAAAACCAAATCTGGAGGCATCACAATTCCGAACTTTAAGCTGTATTACAAAGTTGCAATCATCAAGACAGTATGGTTTTGGCACAAAAACAGACACACAGACCAATGGAATAGAATAGAAAACCCAGAAATGTACCCACCAATGGCCAACTAATTTTCGAGTATCCAATGGAAAAAAGACAGCAAATGGTGCTGGGACAGTAATATGCAGAAGAATTAAACTGGACCACTTTCTTACACCATACACAAAAACAAACTCAAAATGGATGAAAGACCAAATTGTAAGACAGGAAACCATCAAAATCGTAGAGGAGAAAACAAGCAACAGCCTCTTTGACCTTGGCCACAACAACTTCTTACTTGACATGTCTCTGAAAGCAAGGGAAAGAAAAGCAAAAATGAACTTATATTCATAGTGTTCAAAAATGAACAATATTTCAGCAATATTTTCACGACCCTAAATATCCTCTGTGCTCTGCCTATTCATCCTCCCCTCCTCATCCAGTCCCTGACAACCTCAAATCTTTTTACTGTCTCTATAGTTTTGCCTTTTCCAGAATGTCATGCAGTTGGAATCATACAATATGTGGACTTTTCAGATTGCCTTCTTTCACTTAGGAATGTGCGTTTAAATTTCCTCCATGCCTTTTCATGGCTTGATAGCCCATTTCTTTTTAGCACTGAAAAATATATCCTTGTCTGGATGGACCACCGTTCCCTAATGTGTTCACCTACTGAAGGACATCATTTTGGCAATTACAGACAAAGCTGCTATACGCATCCTGTAATAGGAAAAACTCAACTTTTTCCTCTCCTTTTCCCTCACCCCTTACTGTGTCTTTATCTTGTGTGTCTTTTTTACCTTCACAGAAAATACTTCACTTCTGACACTTCCCGTCACCAAATGTGTGGAGGTTTTTCCCCATATGAAGCAATTATCCATGATACCAGGAGGGTGTCCTTCAATATAGCTCATTTCTAACACTATCTACCTGGAGATAGTGTCAAATCCCACAGGGTAAGGTCTTAGTCCCACAAGACTGCTTCCATCCCACTTCAGATGCTAGTCACAAATAGTAGGTCCCCAGGTTACTCACAACTTCTGTCCAATTTGGCAACAAATCAGAGATTTGCATGATTCCTTTCTCAGGTTTAATTAATTTGCTAGAGTGGCTACAGAACCTAGGGAAACACTTAATATTTACCAGTGTATCATAAGGTATGTTAAAGGACACAGATGAACAGCCAGATGAAAAGACACATAGGGTGAGGTCTGGGAGGGTCCCAAGCACAGGAACTTCTGTCCCTGTTTAGCTGGGGTGAGTCACTCCCCTGGTGTGGTTGTGTTAACCAACCTGGAAGTTCCTCAAACCCTAAAACATACTGTGATTTTATGTAGGCATGATCAATCAACAATTCCATTTTCAGCCTTTCTCCCTCCTCGAGGGAACAGGAGGGTAGGAGGGAGGGTGGTGGGCAGGACTGCAAATTCCAAGCTTCTGATCATGGCTTGGTCTTTCTGTGACCAGTCCTCTCCAGGAGCCATCCAGGGAGTCTCGTTAGAACAAAACCACTCCTATCATCCAGGAATTTGCCAAGTTTTCAGAAGCCCTCTGTCAGGAACCAGGATAAAAGACCAAATGTTAGATTGAACAAAAGATGCCCCTAGTACCCTTATCATTCAGAGAATTTCAAGGGCTTCAGGAGTCCTGTGTCAGAAATGCAGGAGGGGAGGTAGAGACCAATGTATATTTTCTATCATCTCACACATCCTTGTGCAGGTTTTTCTGTGGTCCTAAGTTTCCTAGGCAAAGTATAACGCAGAGGGAGATAAAGGGCTTTGCATGTGTTGTGAGTGAATTGGAGGTGATTTCATAACTTGTGATACCTTTTTTTGAAACCTTGAGACCAGAATCGCTTTTTACAACCAGCAATGGAAATATGACATAGGATTTCCTCCTCTAAAATTTTTCCCTGAACTTCCTCCCTGCTATCTTCAGTTCCAGAAACCTACAGCTCTTTTGCAGCAGGATCACTGAAAGCTCTGAAAGCTTCTGAAAGCTCTCATGAGCCCATGAACTTACAACATTTTGTCTTCCACACCAGACTGTGAGGGCTTGAGCACAGGGGACTGTGTCTTATTCATCTTTGTGAATGGACCCTAGCCATTATTCAAAAATTATTTCACAGATGCATACAGAAAGGAGGGAATTCTGTCTTTCTTCTATTCTAGAAACTGAAACCAAATTTCCATCTGTATCTATAGCTAAATCTGTTTGTGTTTTATGAACTCTGCTCCATTCTTCAAAGGATTTTTTTAAAACTTATCCATTTTTACCAGTGCCTTGCTAGGCAGAAGGTGGTATTGTTTTTCCACTGGGATGTAAATTCTAAAGTCACAGAGCAAATCCCCAAGACAGGAATAGAACCAGTGTCTTCTGTCTCAAACCAATCTCCTCTGTCATCAGCTTGACCCCAATCTTTCTGGAGCAGTCATTCTTGAGACAGAGTGAATTTGGTACTGATGTCAGAGAGGGACAAACTTCATCCAACAGGATCATTATTCTACAACATGCCAGTCACTACTATAGGTTAATTGCAGCTGAAAGGAAGGAGAATTGGCCAGCCTCACTGCACATGGTACAGTCAAGTGAAGGGGGAAGATGCGTTCTGAGCCCAGCCTGGTCCGTTCCCTTTCTCAGAGTTCAGCCTGAGAATTAGAGGCTGGGTGCCATACCTGAATTACCTGCTTTAATCCTCACAGCAGGTGAGATGCTGCTATTATCCTATTTTACAGATAAAAAATCCAACAATCTAGTTTGTTGACTTGCCCAAGGTAATCCAACTTGTAAATAACAAAAAACAGATTTTACTCCAAATCTAAAAAATTCCAACCAATGCATGTTACTTTCCTGTGGCTGCAATAACAAAGTACCACCAACTGGGTGGCTTAAAAAAAAAAAAAGGAATATATTCTTCTGCACTTCTCAAAGGTATAAGTCCAAAATCAAGGTGTCAGCAGGGCCATCTCCCTCCGGGGCTCTAGGGGCAAGTTCTTCCTTGCCTCTTCTAGATTCTGGTAGCTGCCAACAACCCTTAGTGCTCCCTGGTTTACAGATACATCACCCCAATCTTTGCCTCCATCTTTACTTGGCCTTCTCCCCTGGGTATGTGTTTCCAAATTTCCCTCTTCTTATAAGGACACCAGTCATATTGGATTTAGAGACCACCCTCATCCTGTATGACCTCATCTTTACTTGATTATATCTGCAAAGACTTTCTAATTAAGGTTACATTCACAGGTTCCAGAGGCTAATATTTGGACCTATCTTTTGGGGGGACACAATTCAACGCATAGCACCATGTTTTCTCCCATTATATCAGCTGCCTCATATTAAAGATGACTGAAATGGCAAATGCTTTACACTCAGGCATTATTTGCTCTCAGCTCTGCTTGAGGACTTCATAGTATGTTGGAAACAAGACTGGTTCTTGAGCTGTGGGTTGGGATCGCAACTCTGCCATACCTGGGCCCCAGCTTCCACATATGTAGAAGATGGAAGTTAGATTTGATAAGTGGTAAGATCTCCTTAGAGCCTGATGTGATAGACTACAAAGACAATAGTGACAAAATCTTACATAACACCTCTTTCTTCCAAATTACAGCTATTTTAACCCAATTCAGTAAGTATTTACTTAGAATTTCTATGTACCCATGTCTAATTATATTGTATTTTCCACAACTAGAAATGTTCTTTTGAACAGTGAGTGTGCCTAGAACCTAGTGTGGGCTCAGGAAATGTTTGTTAAATAAACAGGGTAATAGAGTGTTAGGAATGCAGGAGACAGAGAATTAGAATGGTGGATTAGGTTGACATGTTCACCAAGTGCTATGTAGGTTTCTGCCTTGTTTCCTTCAGAAGAGTATAAGCTTGGGGTGGGTAGAATTTTCCTCTGTTCTTTACAATGCTAGGACCAGGGCTAGTGACTGTAGAGATGCAATGCCTGGTTTAGTTCCCTGCCTCCTTATTCGGTTTTACATAAACACATAAATGTCATCACATCATTGGCTGTTTTTTGTTGTGGTTCCCTTTCTCCTCCACCCTCTTCAGTACCCACTATCACCCCAAATACTTCTGGGGGTAACTATATTAACAACCTGGTATGTTTCTTTCCGTATTTTTCTCCATACATGTAGACTCATGTGCAGGCACATGTACACGTACATAGGTACTCATATACATAAATGAGAAGGTTGTTTGTCATTGTTTTATATGATAGTGTCGTATTTTAGAGACTTAAAAAGCTAAAGTATCTTGCTTTTCTTAATAATAATAGCTGGTAGAAATCCATCCAAGTTCACTGGTGTAACTCTAATTTGTACTATCCAATGGATGCACATAGTTTCAGGGTATATGTATACTGTAATTTATTTAGCCATTCCATGGCCGATGGACAGTATTTGATTTACTGATCACTTGTTCTTGAGAAAGACAGTTGCTGAGAATTCTCTGATCTTATTGCCAAATTATATTGTCCTCATTTACCACCTTTCTCCTTCCACCTCCCAGGTGTCCACATGAGCTGGCCGGTACTTGGAGTTCTGTCTTCTCCCATTGAAACTGAATCCACATGGTTCTCACTATTTCATCTTAATGGGATCTGAGGCTTTTAAAAATGGAATCCAGACTTTCTGGGCTGTTTCCAAAAGAGATGACTTTTTACTTAATGGCATCAACCCCACTAATCCTGTCTGAAATTTAATCAACACATCAGACAAGAGAAGAAAATGTTGTTTCTTGAGGGAAATGGAATGAGCTGTCTACAATAAACACACCTCCTGTCGATCAGGTGCCCTGAAACAAGGGAAGGGCAGCAGAACCTGACCTGGGACCTGGCCTTCTGAGCCAAAGCCACTCTGCCTGGGGGTCCTGCCCAGAGTCTCCAATCTTCAGCAGTATCAAGAGAGTAACAATCAAGTACCTTGTTTGATTGTTGAAAAAAATTTTTTTAATTGCAAAAGATAGCCATATATATAAAAGTATATAAAAAATAAGTGTTATAACGAGTTTAATAAATTACTATAAGTGATCACCTGTGTGTCTACTTCCAGTTCAAGAAACAGAATATTACCTGCATTCCAGGAGCCTCTTTCTGCCTTTCCTTGAGTACAATCCCTCCCCTCCTTCCCAGAGGCAGCAGTGTCCTGACTCATGAGAATCACCTCCTTGTATAATAATAATAATAATAATAATAATAATAATAATCACCTTTTGCTCAATGTTTTTAAAAAATTTTAGCCCTTTCTTACCCAGTTATAAAATACATATGGTAAAATGTATAATTCTTGCTGAGCTTTTGCATATGAATAAACCTGTGTAATCACTACCCAACTCAAGATATAGAACATGTCCAGCATCTCAGAAGACTCTTTTGTGCCCATTCTCAGCCAATACTCCCCAAGGGTAACCACCGTTCTGACCTCTATCACCCCAGATAAGTTTTGCCTGTTTTTAAATTTAGCATAAATGGAAGCGTGTTTTTGGAGTCTATTTTTTTCCCCCACATTTAATAATACCTGAGATTCGTTCATGTTGTTGCATGTAACAGTAACCGGTTTTCATTGCAGTGTAACATTTCATTGTATAAATATATCCCCCAATATTTATCCATTTTATTGATAAACATTGGGTTGTTTCCAGTTTTTAGATATTATAAGTAAATATGAGTAAAAAGCTTCTAAGCACATTCCTCTTCCTCTCCTCCTCCCCCTTCTTCCTATTCTCTCTCTTCTCCTTCCTCCTCCTCTTCCTCCTCCTCCTGTTGTTGTTGTTCTTCTACTTCTTCATCTTTTTTTTCATTTAGATAACAGAAATTTATTCTCTCACAGTTCTGGAGGTTAGAAGTTCAAGATCAAGGTTTGGTTTCTGGTGGTTTCTCTTCGTGGTTTGCAGACGGTTCGTTGCCTTTTCACTAAGTCCTCACACGGCCTTTCCTTTGTGTGTGGTATCTCTTCCTCTTATAAGAACAGTAGTCCTATTGAATTAGGGTCCACCCTTGTGACTTCATTTAACCTTAATTACCTCCCACCCACCCCGCCACTTAAAAAAAAATTTAACATTTATTCATTTTTGAGAGACAGAGAGAGAGCACAAATGAGGGGCAGAGACAGAGAGGGAGACACAGAATCTGAAGCAGACTCCAGGCTCCAAACTGTCAGCACAGAGCCTGATGCAGGGCTCGAACCCATGAACCATGAGATCATGACCTGAGCTGAAGTCTGAAGTCAGACACTTAACCCACCGAGACATTTAGGTGCCCCCACCCTCCACTTTTGCTTTTTTTTTTAAATTTCTATGCACATTCTTATACATGTCTTTTGGAGGCTAATGTACTTGTTTCTTTCAAGTCTGCTGTACCCAGGAATGTAACTGCTGAGTACTAGAGTAGGAATATATTTAGCCCTTATAGTACATCCAGATGAATGCCCAAGTAGTTGTACCAATGTACACTCCTACTGCTGATGTATGAGAGTTCCAGTTGTTCCACATCCTCTCCAACACCTGGTATTTTCAGTCTTATTAAGTTTAGCCATTCTGGTGGGCATGTGGCAATACATTGTCATAGTATAAATTTATGTTTCCTCATAGGAGCATTGAATATTAGCATGTATAGCTTGAAAGAACCTAAAAGACTATCTACTCCAACCCTTCCCTTCAGAAGAGAAATAATAAACAAAACAGACCCAAAGAGGTGTGACTTGCCTAATATCCCATAGTTAATTGGCATCAGAACAATCTAGAAGCTTAGAAGAGTTCAATCTGGTGCAGAGATTATCTCTACAGTGTGCAACTTTACCCTCTCATTGGCCCACCCCATCCAAGACAGCCAGCCATCTGTGTACTCTCTGTCTATGGTTTACTCATCTATTTCTGGCCTTTGGCCCCAGAGATATATAGCTTCCTGGCTTATCATTTATTGGCTGTGAAATTTTGGCCAACTCACTGGGATGGTTGATTTTGTATCAGCTTGGGGAGGCTATGATGTCCAGTTGTTTGGTCAACACTATTCTAGATGTTGTTGTAAGATATCTTTTATATGTGATTAACATTTACAATCAGTAGACTTTGAGTAAAGCAGATTGTACTGCATAATGTGGGTGGGAATCATCCAATTAGTTGATGGCCTTAAGAGGAAAGACTGAGGTTTCCAGAAGAAATTCTCCTCAGGACTGCAACATAGAAACCCTGATTGAGTTTCCAGCCTGCTGCCATGCTGAATTCAGACTCAAGACTTCAACATCAGCTCTTACCCCAATTTCCAACCTGTTGGCCTGCCATATGGATTTCAGATTTGCTAGTTTCCACAATCACATAAGCCAATTCCCTAAAATATCGCTCTCTCTTAAAATCTCTCTATATAGAGTTTGCTCTCTATATAGGATATAATGAAACCAATCTTGAAAAGTTGTTAGAAAGATCAGATACAATGCATATAAAATTCCTAACACAGATATTTAATAGCTATTTAATACATGACTATTGAAAACATAAACCACCTAATTTATGTTAAGTAGGTTGAGAAAGTGGTATATACCCAGGTTGAAAAAATAATTTAGTAGAGCCAAAGGATATAAAATGAAAACTAGTCTCTATCTCAGCCCAGAGAAAACTACTGTTAATGGTTGCTCATATTTCTTCTACAAATTTCTATGTAAAAACATGCATGGATTTAAGAATGCTATACCAACAGCCTTAGTTTTAGTTAAAAAAAAATGTAACATATATAAAATACGTAACACATATAAGACTGTCTCCACATGGTCCACATTCTGAGCAGTGTCCTGACCAAAAAAATCCTCAACAACCAAAAGTTAAAAATAAACTCAAGTTCATAATTGCATTGTTACCAGATGAAGGATTTGTCTTAGAAAATCTCACTTTTCTCTCCCATCCATTTGGCTCACATACCTGAGCTATTTGGCATTTTGTTCTTCAAAATTCCCTAGAAAAACTCTTTTAGCATGACTCCTGGTTTCTCTTCCTTTTCTCTTGTGCCGAGTGCCAAGCGCTGTCCATTAGCTGTATTATCTAAGTTAATTCTCATGCAAACCCTACCAGATCCACATTTTAAGAATGAGGAAACTAAAATTCAAACAAGCCGAGTAGCTATGTTAAGACACTTGCAGTTGAAATAGCTAACTTATGCCAGAGGCCAGGGTCAAATGCTACTGGTTTTGTCCCATCCCCCTTTCTCTCTTCTGAGTTTTGGGAGCCTTCTCAAAGAGATGCCCAATGTCTAATGATGCTTTCAATGAAGTGTCTCCATTTATAGACTAGAACTTCCCTTCCTTACATCATAATATCCTTAGGACCATATTTAATTCCTCTCCGGGAATTCTGTGGGCACTACCCACTAGGGCCCGAGTGAGTCCTTCTTACCTCCTTCTCACTTACTAGGCTGGGAATGGAATGGCTCCATGACAGCAAAACTCAATGACATCTTTCAATTCTCTACCCCCTTTGAGTTTCCATATCATAGTTACAGTGAGGAAAGGGGAATGTGGGAAGCTACAGCTTTTAAGTGTTTATATTTGTTATCATCCATGTAACTAGGAGGCCCACAGTATTTTTAAAATAGGTCCACAGAAACATGGAATCCAATCTTTCCTTTAAATATGGGTTGGACCTAGTGACTCCCTTCTAACAGATGCAGTATGGTGAAGTGACATTGTGATTTCCAAAGGTAGGAGGTAAAAAGGATACAGTGTCTGCTTGGCTTTCTCTATTAGGACCCTTGTCCTTGGTACCTAGCCACCATAGTCTGAGGAAGCCCAGGCCACATGAAGAGGCCATGTGTCAGTTTTCCGGCCAACAGCCCAGCTAGGCCTTCAGCCTACAGTCAGCAGCAAGAGTTAGCCACGTGAGGGGATGAGCCTTCTGATTTCCAGCTAAGGCCCCAGACATAGTGGAGCAGATGCAAGCCACCCATCCCCTCGGTGCTCAGTCTGAATTTCTGAGCCACAGAAACAGTGAGAGATAATAAATTACTGTCTTAAGCTTCTTATTGGGCTAATTTGTTACTTAGCAATAGACGGCTAATACAAAGCCATTTCCAACCCCCTCAGTTTTCAGGGTTATGTCATTCACACCGAAATCTCAGAGGGTGAATGACTAGAATACAAGGTCATCATTTATTGACTATCCTGCCATTTGGAAAGCAAATCAGAGACTCCTACCTGTTGCTAAGGAGTCCTGGGCCTGGGAACCTACTTGTCTTGTCTACACTGAGATCTGGAATGTCAGCCATCTGTCCTCAAAGGGTGGAGCCACACCTACCCAGCTGACTGAGGCCTGCAGAAAGCACATCTCAGATGGGAGCTTTGTGGATCAGTCCTGCTTCTCGCTGGCTGCTAGAATTGCTTCTTTTTCTTCCTCAGCCCCACTGACGCTCACATTAGATGTTAACTGGGAGAAATAATAAGGATAATACCCCGTGGTCTACTAATTTTTAGCTGTGTGTCATTGCAGCAGGAACTCAGAGAGTGCATGGATCCCCACACCTTGTTCTTTGGGTTGCGGGCAGAAAGCACACACCAATAATTTCGAGAGATGTCAATATTCCCCAAGTCCCTGCTGTAAGGTTAAAAATTCAACATACCCAGCCCGGTATCTGACCTGCCATATGCTCATTTCAGAGCAGCGAGGGCAACGTGCCCAGAAATGCCCTCCTGCAAACTCCCCTTTGGGTGGGGGCCTTGAAAATGCTCACGCAGGCATATGCCCCTATTCACTCAGTGTGTCTCTGTAGCGTGTTCGAACCCCCTTCCCTAACCTTTTCTCTACTCCCCAGTACAGAGCTCCCTGCAAACCCTTCCAGTGGAAAGCAGTTCTGGTGTTTCCCAGATGTTCAGTCCCCCAGGCAGCGCCGGTGGGCCAGCAGCTTGCTGGCCATGAACCAGCCTACTGTGATTCCGCAAGGGAGTCTCAGAGACTTCCTCAATTTAGTGACTCACATAATCGTTCTCCGCTTGGAACATCCAGTTCCGAACCGTGCCGTCTCCCAGAAATTGTATTTCCAGCCCCAGCTTCGTGTCTACGATATCCCTTTGGCTTTCCAGTGGTGTTGCAGGAAGCCTGCTCGGGCGGGCCTTTCTCTCTCCCCCAGAGATGGGTGGCCAGTATGAAAATGCACTTTGGGCTCACATCCAGGCTCACGATTTTAAGTCAAGATGCAACTGGGCACTGCCCTTTGGTTCCAGAATCCGGAACAGCAACACCCTTCCTCTCTGCCCCGACCCGCCCAGCCCCCAACCCAAGCTGGAACACTCACAAAACCATGGTATAGGTTTAGAGCGACGTAACAATTAATGAAAGACAGGTACCCTCCACTTTTTGAAAGTTTGCTTTCTGCCACTTCACTTTTACGAACGACCTACACTAGTGTCTGTTTTTTCCTAACCAAAAGAAATCCGAAGAGGATTTTCGCTTTTAAGGCAAAAAAGGAGATGAGTGAAAATAGCCTCCAGGGTTTGTTTGCCAGCCGTCCTAGAGGCATAGCGACCCCAGCAGTGAGTGGCGCCACCAAGCGCCATCTCTGGGAACTACACTCAGTGTCTCCACCTCAAACGTCTGTAGCTTTCATTTATTTTGTGCATCCGTGAGCAAGATGTGTCCTAAGGTATCAGAATAGCCTAAAAAAGGTTATTTGGGGCGGGGCGGGGCTGTCTTGGAATGGTCAAAAAAAATTTCTGTACAAATGAATGGTAATTGCTTCTTCACTGAATGTCATCGTTTCAGGTTTCATAGGAAAGGTCTACCTTCGGATTACGGGGGAAACAGGTACAGTGTATTGTTCTGCTTCATTTAATTTAATGGCTGCATCATGTACCATGGATGTACCATAATTTGTTTAACTAATCCCCTATTGAAGAACATTAAGGTAATTATTATTGTTATTAGAGGAGCAGCTGAACCTTGGAAACACACTCTTAAATGCTTTCCCTCTGAGAAGCATGAAGAAGCTCCTCCTTATCAAGCTAACAGTGCCCTTGGAGATAATTACACCCCAGCCAGAGGTTCCCTGGCATCCTCAGAGGTGGGTACTGATGGGAAGCGGGCCACTCAAGGGTGCTGGGGTGGGAAAGGGTTGACAACCAGCACAGCCTTTGAGGAATGAATTTGTAAATCGAGGAAAGTACAGGAGAAACTTCTAAAACATCCACCAAGGGAAAAAGTAACCAAACTTCCTTGTATTTTCTGATCCTAATCCTCAGAACCCTTCTTTACGCAGCCATGGAATGTATCTTCTGGAGATGCCATGGCTGATGTCGCCTCCTCTTTGAGGTTCAGGAAGGACTGCTTGATATAAAGGAGGGAAGCCAAGAGACCCAGGGTCTGCACAGCCACAGTCCTCAGATGAAGGTCGGCTCCTCACCGTAACCTGTGCTCCTTTGTGTCATGTGACAGTGCCTCAGAGCCAAAGACAGCCACGTTTAGGCAGGCAAGAGGGAAGCCAGAGGCCTCTGGGTACGGTCCATCCATCTGGGAGGGAAACATTGTGCTGGCAGTGACAAAGAGATGTCATCAGAGCCCGGGCTGGAGGGAGAGACCACAGAGAGAAGGCACGGAAGCCGGACAGCTGTCAGCAATGACTGCTATGCTCCAGACACTCTTCTGAACACTTTACCTGATCTCACTCTGTTTACCTCATAGCAGCCCTTTGAGGCAAGTTCTAGTGTCCCCATCCTACAGATGAGAAGGAAGCACAGGCATGTCACATAACAGCCCAAAGTAGGCACCCGGTGGCCCTAAGACCTGAACCCTCCTTCAGTCTGACTCCTGTTCTTGCCCTGACACTGGCTGCTTTCCAGGTAGTGGGAGCGGAAGCATTGGGGAGCGGTCAAAAGTAGATAGAGAAACAGAGTTTTGTGACTGTCAGTGGGACTAGGGTCAGAAACTAGGGGCACCCACTTGGGAGGGGAAAACAAGAGGACCGGGTCACCAGGACAGCACTGGTCCCCGAAGGACAAGGAGCCCTTGTTCCGGGCTCCAGGGGTAGGTGGGGCCTAACCTTGAGGGTTTTCAGAGCTCAGTCCCCATAGCTGCCTTGGGCCTCAAGTAATAGCAGCGGGTCTTTGTTTCCTAGGGCCTGAGAAGGCCTAACTGACTTGCTTTATTATGTTAATTGTGCAAGATAATCATCTTGAGCTAAATGGTCGGAGAGAAGAAAAAGAGATTAGGGTAAATAAACCGGGAGCTCCAGAACCCAGCTGAACGGCAGCTCGAAAGACAAAGGAGTTGCAAATCGAGGGACCTTTAAATCAGACAAAGCGTCTGTGTATCAACACCACTGCCCAGGTTATCCCCATTGTGTTTCACAGTTTTCCATGGCTTTTCGTGTCCTCTGTTTGTCACATCAACCCTACGAGGCATGCCAGATAGGTACTACTATCTCATTTTACAGATGAAGCAGAGGCCCAGCAAAAGTAGGGTTTGCCTAGAGGGCAGCTGAGCCAGAAGAAGAAGCCCCGGTTTCTCAGGGGTGAGCAGGGTGCATCGTGTCAGCTCTCTAGAGGTGAGTGTGTGCGTCTTCTCCCAACTCCACATCACTGAAACCAGTCATGGTGAGCGTATTTACACCATGGAAATCAGCAAACAAATTCCGGGCGCCCCCACTCTCCCTGCCCGCCAGGGCTGGTTGTTCAACCTTTACTGACACACCATTGAGAATATCCCCATCATTTTTCAGGTTGGTGCTAAAGAAAACATTATGCCCCTTGAGATAGAAGTTAAAGATAATAACTGAGG
Source organism: Prionailurus viverrinus (assembly GCF_022837055.1). NCBI lineage: Eukaryota > Metazoa > Chordata > Mammalia > Carnivora > Felidae > Prionailurus > Prionailurus viverrinus. The sequence continues at coordinate 116,745,615 of NC_062563.1, forward strand.
TAGGAAATCCGTCTTTCCCATCCGGATGGCCAACAGGCACATGAAAAGATGCTCAATGTCGCTCCTCATCAGGGAAATACAAATCAAAACCACACTCAAATATCACCTCATGCCAGAGTGGCCAAAATGAACAAATCAGGAGACTACAGATGCTGGAGAGGATGTGGAGAAACAGGAACCCTCTTGCACTGTTGGTGGGAATGCAAACTGGTGCAGCCACTCTGGAAATGAAAGGCCTGAGAAAATTGAAACTTAAAAGCTTAAGTTACTGGAAACTGAAACCTAACCAAGCTTAACCAGCTTGTTCCGCTTCTGTACAATTGCTTGGCACGCCCATGTATTCCTGATCAATCATTATTGCCTGGCACATCCGTATATTCTTGATCAACCATTGTTACTTGGCACATCCGTGTACTCCTGATCAATCATTGTTGCTTGGCACATCCGTGTATTCCTGATCAATCATTGTGATACCCGTACCCCCGATTGTGGTCTGACCTAAAGGCAGGAACCAATCGAATACTGTTAAGTGTCCAACTTTAAACACCAACCAATGGCAGCTCTGTAACTGTGGAAAATTCCTGATTTCCCCATGACTTGTTTGTACCTGTCTATAAAAGGGGTGTAAAAACCTCTCTCAGGGCCTCTTGGCGTCACTGGCAACGGGGGCGCAGAGGTCCAGGTTCGAACCTGCAATAAATGACCCTTGCTGCTTAGCTTTGACTCTGGACTCTGGTGGTTTGTTTTTGGGGGTCTCTTAGACTCTGGGTGTTTCAGAAAACAGTGTGGAGGTTCCTCAAAAAATTAAAAATAGACCTACCCTATGACCCAGCAATAGCACTGTTAGGAATTTACCCAAGGGATATAGGAGTACTGATGCATAGGGGCACTTGTACCCCAATGTTTCTAGCAGCACTCTCAACAATAGCCAAATTATGGAAAGAACCTAAATGTCCATCAACTGATGAATGGATAAAGAAATTGTGGTTTATATACACAATGGAGTACTACGTGGCAATGAGAAAGAATGAAATATGGCCCTTTGTAGCAACAAGGATGGAACTGGAGAGTGTAATGCTAAGTGAAATAAGAGATACAGAGAAAGACAGATACCATATGTTTTCACTCTTATGTGGATCCTGAGAAACTTAACAGAAACCCATGGGGGAGGGGAAGGAAAAAAAAAAGAGGTTAGAGTGGAAGAGAGCCAAAGCATAAGAGACTGTTAAAAACTGAGAACAAGGGGCACCTGGGTGGCGCAGTCGGTTAAGCATCCGACTTCAGCCAGGTCACGATCTCGCGGTCCGTGAGTTCGAGCCCCGCGTCAGGCTCTGGGCTGATGGCTCAGAGCCTGGAGCCTGTTTCCGATTCTGTGTCTCCCTCTCTCTCTGCCCCTCCCCCGTTCATGCTCTGTCTCTCTCTGTCCCAAAAATAAATAAACGTTGAAAAAAAAATTAAAAAAAAAAAAACTGAGAACAAACTGAGGGTTGATGGGGGGTGGGAGGGAGGAGTGGGTGGGTGATGGGTATTGAGGAGGGCACCTTTTGGGATGAGCACTGGGTGTTGTATGGAAACCAATTTGACAATAAACTTCATATACTGAAAAAAAAAAAAAAAAAGGAAATCCGTCTTTCCAAATGGGTCAAGTTCCCCCTTTGTGGCAGAAATCCTAAGAGCTAACATTTATTTTGTGCTTGCTAAGTGCCAGGCTCTGTGCTGTGGGCTTTATTTTCTTTTTAAATGTTTATTTATTTATTTTGAGAGAGAGCATGAGTGAGGGAGGGGCAGAGAGAGGGAGAGAGAGAATCCCACGAGGGCTCCATGCTTGTCAGCGCAGTGCCTGATGCGGGGCTCAAACTCATGAACCATGAGATCACGACCCGAGACAAAATCAAGAGTGGGATGCTTAACCAACTGACCACCCAGGCGCCCCTCTGCTATGGGCTTTATCCGTTATCTAATGGATTCCTCATCTCAAGCCTTCTGTGACAATGAGGACATTTGAGGACTAACTTGCTCAAGGTCGCACAGCCAGAATGTGGTGAAACTAGGATTCAAATCTAGGTCTGTACCAACCTCTCAATCATGGTGCCATCACCATTATTATTTCATAAGGAGGGTAGACTTTTCTTTTCAGTTCTATAGCCCCCCTCCTGTTCCCATCTTGTAAACATATAACAGAATTATAACTAAAATCAATCAAGACAACTGATTTCTAACACACAATGAATATTTTAAGGGCGGTCTGAAATCTCAATAAAATTCCATAACCTATTAAACCGTTTTAGCTAAATTTATAATCATGGCCTATAGAGAATGTCAGAATTAATATTCGGCTCTCTTATTATTTCAGCCATCGAAGATATCTTACGTGATAATTGGCTCTTAGCAGCCACAATCTAATTTAATTTATTTATGAATACCTTGTATTTATATTTCATGGATATTGTTTTAATTATTAAGTCACTACATCTTAGAAAGAAATGTAATTTTGTTATACGGCAAATGTTCTTCATGTCAACATCTGTAATGTCATTTTAGAAGTGTATAAGGCCAAAGAGATTGCTTAGGCTTCAAAGACAAAATTTGTTGCATTTTGCCGGAAAACCATTTCGTCAGAAAAGAAATACTACAATAGAGACCTATTTGGAGATCTAAAACAACTATTGTGCGGATAAAGGGACAAAACCCACCTACTAATGCACTCTAACCTATAGTGTCTGTGGTGTCTAAATGGCGTGTCTCTCAATCGGATGGGGGCCTTCATATGTGGGGGGACGTGGGAGCTGGAGAATTCACCGGAGGCAGAACAAAGAAGATAGAAGTTTACTGAATACACCGCAAGAGAGCAGTGTGCAGAACAACAAAGGAGAGGCTGTGGGTGGGGGCTGTTTTTAAAAGGGGAAGACGAGTTATGGTCAAGTATGGAATCTTCCCTTTTTTGGTAACTGTGCCTCGTTGTAAGTAGCTCATTGGTCAGTTAGGGCCTACGGATACTTTGACGTGGGTCACCTGATGTGCCTGTCTGTATTCAGGCCACAGGTGGTCGCTGTGGACCCTTTCTACATTCCAGTGCTCAAGCCTATTTGCCAAAAAGCTGCCTCTACAGTGTCCAGAATTAATATCGTATTTCAGAGAGGTGGGCTGACTCGAAATAGACAAAAATAAGCCATCACAGAGTCAACAGAACATGGATGTGGGGTTGGTAGCTAGATCCTGGCTTCAAATTCCAGATCTGCCATTTTCTATCTGTATAACCTGGGGTGAGTTACTGAATGAACCCATTCGGAACATCTGTTTCCCATTCTAAAAATGGGATCAACAATACCAACCACACAGTGGAGTTATAGTGAGGGTAGAACTGGGTAAAATTTTCAGAGTACAGTGCAAAATGAAAATGCAGGGTCCCTTGCTCAAAAGTTGTTAACAATTTCAAGACAACAACAGCAGAGCAGTAAACCAAGTGTGGGGGCCCTTCTGAGAGTAGGGCCCTCTGAACTGCACAGTCATTCACCCCCGAAGCCAGCCACAGGTAAGGATCACATGAAGTGCTACATGTAAACTGTGTCCACTTGGGAGGTGCCTGAAGAATGTCAGCTACCCGTGTTTTGGCTGTTTGCCACCTTATTTTTATGCAGCATGGAAAAGAAATCTAGTAGTCACTTTTGTTTTGAAGATGGGTATACCAGAATAGTTTGGTAGATATCAAGCACTGAAAGAGTTCAAAGTCACAACAGTCTAGGCGACATGGGGCACAGAAGCCACGAGAGTGCCCCCCACCTTAGATGTCTATCAATTTTTGGAAGAGGAATAGAGAACACGGGATTCTGTTTTCTAGCAGAGGTCTTGAAACCATAAAGCTAATCTCATTGGGTTTTGCACTACATTGAATTAAAGCCCTAATTCTAATTTCACCAAATAGGGTTACCGGGAGAACAGGAAGTGAAGCTTGATAACTGAGTTCCACTGTCCAGAGGAAGTCAAGAGAGAACAGAAAATCAATTTCCTGACTGCGGAGAAACTGGTAGAGTTATTCCAACCTGTTGGGAACAGTGTGTTTCTTTGTAAGGAGGCGAAGACATTTCTGCAGAGACTTTTCATGCAGAGGGGGGCCATATGGTTTTCTACACATTTCTCTTTGGGCATCCTCTATCACCATGGACTGATGGAGCCTCTGCTGACTTTCTTGGTTCTTACCTCCTGCAGGTGAGAACACACTGACCAGGCTATAGATAGGAAAGGTGGGTGTCCCTGGGGTGGAGACATTCATCCATCTCACCTACCTCTTCCAGAGAGTTCCTTTTTGATTTTTTTTTTTTTTAATGTATCAGTACCCAGCTTCTGCCCAAGGTCCCCTTTGATCCTTACAGCTCCCTATTTTCTCACCTAGGCCACACGGGACCACCCCAGCTTCTCATTGGTTTCAGTGCACTACTTAGGTAGAATATTTCTACCTAACCAACAACTTAGAAATGTATTGAACTTCAGTTTAGACACACCTTATCCAGCTGGTAGACTGAGGCCTTCACTTCATTCTGTGTGCCTTGAAAGTGGGAGACAACAATGAGGGTTGTTTTCTAAAGTACTTGTCCTTTATGGAGATGGTCCCTCTTTTACTTTATTTTTTTTTTAGGTTTATTTATTTATTTTGAGAGTGAGAGAGTGCGAGTGGGGGAGGTGCAGAGACAGGGAGACAGAATCCCAAGCAGGCTCCGCACTGCCAGTGCAGAGCCCGGTGTGGGGCTTGAACCCATAAATGGTAAGATCAAGACTTGAGCTGAAGTCAGAGGCTCAACCCACTGAGCCACCACTCAGGGGCCCTCTTTCCTTCCTTTACTTTGTTTTTTAAATTTTTATTTATTTTTAATGTTTATTCTTTTTTGAGACAGTACAAGTGAGGGAGGGGCAGAGAGAGAGTAGGACAAAGGATCTGAAGTGGGCTCCATGCTGATAGCAGTGAGCCCCATGTGGAGGTTGAACTCAAGAACAGTGAGATCATGACCTGAGCCAAAGGCAGACGCTTAACTGACTGAGCCACCCAGGTATCCCTCCTTTACTTCAGAATTCTCTACAACCTGTGCCCAGAGCCTTATGTGCAGTAGGTACTGAATCATTAGTTGTTGAATGAATATATTCCTATGACACCATTCCTTTCATCAATGTAGTTTTATCATGCCATGTAGACCAAAGGCTCCTTGAAGCATTCGTTTATGGAAATATTTATCGAGTGCCTGCCACATGACAGGAAAGTTTCAAAAACAAAAGGAATGAATACCATTAACCCTATCAAATACTAACTTATCAATAACAACATGGTGGGTCCTCAGAGGGAAAGTGACCCGCTGGGCAGGCAAGTGCAGGTGCGGTCATCCAACAATAAATCCTCCCAGGGACTGGGGTTGACCTCTCTGTGAGAGCCAGAATCTGGAAAAAGTGAGGGTCTCAGTGAACACAGAATGGAGAAGGTCAGCTGTGGGATACTTTACGACAGTAACTATAGAATCAGACTTGTCAACCGGGGGCTTCCCCAAACAAGCCATAACCTTGTGTCTTCATCCATTCAGGCTGCTATAATAACAATACCATAGACTAGGGGGCTTATCCCTCACAGTTCTGGAGGCTGGGAAGTCCAAGATCAAGGCACTGGTGGATGTGGTGCTGAAGCACACCACATCAGAAAGAAAATACACCTTCCCTACTTTTCTCCAATCCCCTAGAGTGTGGTCCTGCCTCCTCTCCAGTTCTACTGGCAAAGGAAGCAAGTATCAAGGATCATTCCTGGGCCCAGGGGTCTGCAACTCACAATGCATTGAGTTTTACCTTCTCACCCTGTCGGAAGACCTCTCCCCTCAGCCCCTACCCAGGCCTTATACCCCAACAAGGAATGGGGTGGAGTATTCAGGATGTGTTCTATCCCTTTTCTCTCTCCCCTGAAAGCCTGGCTTTTCCTGGGCCAGGAAGAGATAGCAGGACTCCTTTGATAACCTTGAGTCTCGGGCTCAGAGGAGATGAGGGCCACTAGGGCTCTCCATTCTTTCTGGAGAACACCGAAGGAGAGCAGAGAGGTACGTTCAGCCATTGTGCTCACCTCCCAGCAGGAACCATGGCCCCGCACTCTGACTCCAGCTGTCTCCAGCTTGCTGTGTGGCCCTCTTTAGGGCTGGCTATCTGGTCCTTAGGTGCACTCCCTGGTTTCACAGCTCTTCTGCAGTTGGGGCAGACCCAGTTGCCAGGTCCTCATTTCTGGAGGCTGGTCCTGGGTCTGCAAGTATGTGCTGAGGGCCCCCCAAAACCTCAAGCATGAGATGGGAAAGGTCAATGGCCCTCCTGCAGCAAGACCCTCACCTGCTGACTAGGTGCAATCACAAGGGTGCTTGCTGACAGGGTGGGCTGGGGTCACCAGGACAGCAGACAGAGCAAGCTGTCTTCTCAGTGGCAAATAGGCCATTTGGAAGGGACATAGAAACCCTTCCCAAATGGTGCCTCACAACCACAGCACCCTGACCAGGGTCTCTGCTTTAAGCCCAAGAACAGGGGAGCCACTGAGGAGTTGTATCCAGGCCTGCCTGGAAACTTGTTTTAAAGCAGTGAAGCATGGGGTGCCTGGGTGGCTCAGCCAGTTAAGCATCTGGCTCTTGATGTCATCTCAGGTCATGATCTCACAGTTGGTGAGCTCGAGCCCCGCATCGGACTCTGTGCTGACAGTACGGAGACTGCTTGGGATTCTCATTCTCTCTCAGCTAAATAAATTTTTTAAAAAACTTTTTAAAAAGTTGTTAAAAAACATTAAAAAAATAATAAAGCAGTGAAGCAGGACTCTGAGCCACATTTCCTGGGCTTCCTGGCTACAGGGGTAAGGGGCCTGCTCTGAGCTGATTCTTGGGTTATTCCCTTGGGATCACCATCAGCTCTGCTCACAAGGAGCAGGGGCCTGAGGTGGCTGGCCTGTTTCCTGGCCAGTCTGGCATTTCCTTTGACCCAACCCGGATGTGCCCCCTATTTGAGGGAGAAAAAGGCTGGCATGGCCTGACCAGAAAATGGTCCAATGTCGCCCCCTGCTGTTCACATGCTAGACTGCATGGATTTGCAATGGAAATGTCAATCTGCTGTTACTTGGGGGACTTTTTTTTTCTTTTTTTTTTAACCACTATGTTAGTTAACTGTTGCTGTTTAACAAATGAGTGGCTTAAAACCAATAATGTATTCTATCTCCCGCTGTTTCTTCGGGTCGGGAATTTGGTTTGGCTGAGCAGTTCCGGCCCCAGGTCTCCCACAAGGCTGCTATCAGATGTTAGCCAGGCCTGCACGTCTCACGTCTCATGGTTTGACAGGTGCTGGGAGATCCACTTCCCAGGTGGTAGACTTGTATCAGGCAAGTTGGCGCTAGCTGTCGGCAGGAGGCCTCCTCACCCCTCCATGGGGGGCCTTTCCAAGGGCTGTTTTCATCTCAACACTTGGAGGCTGACTTCCCCCAGGGCAAATGATTCCAGAAGCTGAAGTGGGAGCAGCCATGGCTTTCTGACTTGGTCTTCCACTGTATTCACACTAATTCACACTGGCTGTGATTCGGTATAGGAGGAAACTACACGAAAATACGAGTGCCCGAGGGTGAGGCTCCCTGGGGAACCATCTCGGAGGCTGGCTACAGTAAGCATCTATCATGGGCTAAGCAGTGTATAAACAATATATAACAACAGCTGGAGCATACAGTTGGCAATTATCTCATGTTAAGCACTTTCCCTGAGTTAGCTCATTTATCCTCGCAACAACCTGACAAATCTGGTCCTTCTATTACACGTTGGAGAGATGAGGAAATTAGGGCTTGGGGAGGTTGGGGACTGAGGTCACACAACCAGTAAGTGGTTGATTGAGCATTTAAGACTTTGGCCTGTGTTCACTGTGCCGGAATGCCTCCGTCGGCGTTTAGAACTAACAACCAGAGACGTGGGCACAGATGAGGAAACTGAAACTCAGAGGTCAAACATCACGGTCAAGTTTACCAAATCAGTATATTGCAGAGCTGGGGTTGGAGTAGAGGCCTGATTCCAGAGACCATGCTCTGTCCAGCCCATCGCATTGCTCTGGAATGGGGCAGAGAGACACAGAAAGGAGAGAAGAATGCAAAGAACAAGGTGGCCAGCCCATCCAGTGCCTCCGTGTCTATCAGAAAGAATGCTCCCTCCTGGGTGGCTACAGTTCTGCAGATGCTTCTGGGCTTGGCAAGCTCTGCCCGCACTATCCTCCTGGTCAGGGCAAACTGTGAGTGTGGCCACCCTGGGGCAGGAAGGTAACATGAGAGAGATGTGGTTAGAGTGTAAGAGGCGGTTGCAGGGGCTAGAAAAAGAGGGGAGAAAAAATAAGGAAGAGAGAGAGGGGGAGGTAACAGACAAATGAGGGAGATGTGGTTAGAGTGTAAGAGGCAGTTGCAGGGGCTAGAAAAAGAGGGGAGAAAAAATAAAGAAGAGAGAGAGGGGAGGGAGAGAGGGAGGGAGAGGGAGAGAGAGAGAGAGGGAGGGAGAGGGGGAGAGAGAGAGGGAGAGAGGGAGGGAGAGGGGGGGAGAGAGAGGGGGAGAGAGAGATGAGATTGTGAGATGAAGCAAGAGGGGGAAAAAATGGCAAAAGAAAACCAGACCCGGGGCGCCTGGGTGGCGCAGTCGGTTAAGCGTCCGACTTCAGCCAGGTCACGATCTCGCGGTCTGCGAGTTCGAGCCCCGCGTCAGGCTCTGGGCTGATGGCTCAGAGCCTGGAGCCTGTTTCTGATTCTGTGTCTCCCTCTCTCTGCCCCTCCCCCGTTCATGCTCTGTCTCTCTCTGTCCCAAAAAAAAATAAATAAACGTTCAAAAAAAAAAAAAAAAAAAAAAAAAAAAAAAAGAAAACCAGACCAAGTACGTGGGATCTGATTAGTCCTCCGTAGCAGATGCTTGGGACCTTCTCTCCCAGTGGCTGGGAGCTCCAGCATGGCTAGCTGGGGAAGCAGAAGATCAAGTGCATGGGGTCCTGAGACTCCAGTTCACAAGCTCCTCCTCACCTCCATCACTAGTTGGAGGAACGGGGCATCAAGAAGACACTCCAGCATGTAGCTGGCTGGAGGAACACCTAGTTTCAGGGAAAATGGGGTGGCTGCCAGGTCAGTAGCCTCCCAGGAGAGCCAGGGAGACCCAGTCCAGATGATAATGGTTATAGCATCAGAGAGCTGATTGACAGATTAACTAGAGCTCAGACTGGAAGGTGTAACTGGTGGCTTCACTATTGTGTGTCTGTCTCTCTGTAGTTTGATCCCCAAAACGAATTGTTTAATTGGTGGGTTCAGCTTTGTTACCACTGTTCCATTAACGTCTGCTTGCCTTTGCATCTGAATTTGTCAAGTACGACTTTCACACCACACATGGAGTCAGAACCCACCCGGAGTTGCTGATCATTTGAAGTAGGAAGGTTATGAGACTCGGAGGCAGAAAGTCATGGCTTTGAGTCCTAGTTTTAGCAGCAGCTGTACATGAGGGATCCCCCACCCCAGCAACCTCAAGTGCTCCCACAGTCAAGCCTCACTGGGGCTGCCTGTCCTGAAAGTTCAGCAGCCTCCTGGAGGCCAGTATCTGGCAGGAGGGCAAAGAGGAAAAACCACTTTTTTTCCTGCCTCCAGCCTCTCTCTACTCCAGTAAGATCTTACGGTTGCCAACTGGTTTTCCAAAAAAATGTTTATTTCACCCTTCTGTGTTATACTCTGCCAATGCTTTCCATCCACTTACAGCTCAAAGTTTAAATTCCTGAGCACAGCAAGTTGGGTCCTTCCTGGTCCACCTGCTCACTACCTTTATATCTTGGATCATGATGCTCCTGTGTACTTCGTTACCTCTGGGCTTTTGTTCATGCTGCCACTTTTCATTAAAAACTCTTCTCCCTCTCTCTGCATGGTATACTCCTTTTCAAACTTCAAACTGATTATCCAATCATCCTTCCAACCGTCCAACCATCCTGCATCCTGAAACTCGACTTCAATGTTTCCCAAGCTTATCTGCACATTGGTTCACCTGGGGAGATTTGAAAAACATACTAATGCCCTGTGTCCCACCTTCAGAGACTGTGTAACTTAATTCATCTGGAGTGTGACCTGGGCTTGGATTTTTCAAAGATGGCCAGGTGGTTCTTTTTAAAACAAAATTTTTTTTAATGTTTATTTTTGACACAGAGAGAGACAGAGCATGAGCAGGGGAGGGGCAGAGAGAGAGGGAGACGTAAAATCCAAAGCAGGCTCCAGGCTCTGAGGTGTCAGCATAGAGCCTGATGCAGGGCTCCGACTCACAAACTGTGAGATCATGACCTGAGCCAAAGTCGGACACTTTTTTAAAAAAAATTTTTTTAACGTTTTATTTATTTTTGAGACAGGGAGAGACAGAGCATGAACAGGGGAGGGTCAGAGAGAGGGAGACACAGAATCTGAAACAGGCTCCAGGCTCTGAGCTGTCAGCACAGAGCCCGACGCAGGGCTTGAACTCACGGACCGTGAGATCATGGCCTGAGCCGAAGTCAGCTGCTTAACCAACTGAGCCACCCAGGTGCCCCCAAAGTCGGACACTTAACCAACTGAACCACCCAGGGGTTCAATGCCCAGGTGATTCTAACGTGCAGACAAGTTTCAGGACCACTGCCCCACCCTGTACCAAATACTGTAATAGCCCGTGAGGACTTAAAGGTACAAGTTGGTTTAGACTAGATATTTAGTATTGGAGAAATATATCAATAAATATATAATTACCCAACAATACGCACAAGTGTTATGACAGAGGTAAGCCACGGACGGTACTCTCGAGAAGGTAGAGGAGGTATACACAGCCCGCACTGGTGGGATTGAGGGGTGGCCAGAGCTGTTGAGTCTTCTGGGACAAGGAGGTGTGTTCCAGGCAAAGAAGGGGGTGGGTACCCTAGTCAGAGGGAAAACTGAGCATAGCATGGTGAGCCAGAGAGAGCAGGTCACTTTCAGAGGCGGACAAAAACTCAGTAGGACTACAGCTTTGAGGCTCATGAGCCTGCAGAGTCAGACGTGGTCTTGGAGGGAGCAGGGAATGGACAGTCAACAAAGGGGGTGTCAGGGATGTGGCCTGGTCAGACTTAGTGGCTGTGAATGCCCAGGAGATAACAGCAGTTGGTGAACAGGGAGGGGAGACAGTAGGAACCAGTAGGAAGGCCTTCCCTTCTTCAGAGAAGTCTCCCTTACGTCTTCTCCACCTGTACACTCCAGCTCATCACAGACACCCTATCTTGGTGCCTCCGGCCCATGGCAAGGTCCTGGTGGAGAGTAAATGATCATGCCTCACGCCACATGGGGAGGTAGAAACGCCACAGGCTTCCAAGTCAGGCTGACTTGATTCAAGACCCTGTTCCACTCCTTACAAATGGTGTGATGCTGACGACGTCAGCCACATTCTCTGGACTTGGTTTTCTCCACTATAGCATGGAGAAAAGGCCAAACTCATATGGTTCTTTTGAGCATTAAAAAAAAAAAAAAATGTATATCAGTGTTTTTTTTTTATCATGTAGGCCCCCCAGGAACAGCAGCTTCAGCATCACCTGGGAATCTGTTAAAATGCAAATTCTCAGGCCTTACCCAAGACCTGCTGAATCAGAAAGTCCGGGAGTGCAACCAGCATTCTGTGTTTGAGCACACCCTCCAGCTGATTCTAATGCACGCTAAAGTTTGAGAAACACTGGTGTGTGTAAACCGCTTCATCCCTGGACTTGCTTTTCCGGAAGCCTACACTATTCCTGAAAAGTAGAAAAAACCACCCAGCCACCCAGCTCTGGCCTCTGTTCCAGCCCCTCCCTTTGCAATTCTTCTCAGGTTGGTCACTGAGGATATAAGGCTGAGGAGGCCAGGAAATCGGTATGTCTGAGAGGGAGTGCCATACCCCCTGCGTGTGCATTTGTGCATGCATGCAGACGCAGATTTTCGACCTCTAAGGAAAGCTGTATGACCTTGACCTCTAAGCGTGCATGTGTCTGTACGTGGGAGGGGTAATGCTAACAGGCTAGTCATTGCTCTAAGCACTTTCCACATTTTAACTCATTGTATCCTCACGACAGCCTTACGAAGTCAGTGCTATTATCAGCACCATTATCATTATTATCAGATGAGGGAGTCGAGGCACAGAAAGCTTAAGTAACTTGCGTAAGGGCACACAGTTATTAATTGTTAGAGCTGGGATTCAGGCACAGGGACTCTGGCTGCAGAGTCCATGCTCTTAACCAGTCTGCCTCCCAAGGCTGCTGTGAAAATGTTAGCGTGCTCAGGCTTTAACATACTCCTGTTGGGCTCTCTGTTGTGTTAAGATGCCTCACCCCGAACAGAGTCTTCTCTCTGCTACGTAAGATAGCAGAGAACCTGCTACTTAAGATAGCAATAAGAACTTGGCTTTGTCATTTCTCCTCTCCTGGCCTTAGTTTCCAAATGTTTAAAATGTGCAGTTGGGCCAGATTAGGGATATAAGCTGGAGCCCCAAGGCCCCAGAGAATAAGCTGTGTTTGGCCAGCTCTCTTGATCGGAGTTGAAAGTGATGGTCTTGAAGTGGTATACATTCTCACTCTCCACGTTGCAGCCCTACCTTCCATGGTCTTACACGGGCCCACAGCCCTCACCTCAGTGAACTGTCCGGCATCCAAAGGCACTTGAGTTTGAGATCACTCATCAGAAAAATGCCTAAATCTGAGGGCCCATGAATTTACAACTTGCCCCAGCCCCCGCTCCTCCAATTTAAAGAACACTTTACCTGAGATGTTTCTTGTGCAAAGAAGGCCCTGAGGCTTGGCTCCCACCTTTACGGACATCCTCTACTTGGAATGGCTGTCAGATGTGAGCAGTGTCCTTTCTTATGGCCGTGTGCCCTGGAAATATTGATTTACCCTTCTCCTGGTTTACCTCCTCCTGGAAGGGAGACAGATGAAGCTTGTTTTAGCATGGAAGGCCAATCCAATTTCAGAATCCATTGCACCTGCAGAGATGATTTCTGTTATTTTTATTTAATCTGGAAGTTTCCGTCTTTTCAAACTTAGGAATGAATCGATTCCTGGAAGAATGAAGATGCTCCATCAGCTTTTGCACCCCTATGTTGGTTGACTTTCATTTCCTGCAGGAGGGATACAGTCAGTATTGATAAAGTAGCTTGGAGCATTTTTACTGGGCTTCATCTGGGTGCTGGGAAGTGGGTGCCAGGTGCTGCTGAGTATTAGCATATTGTCTTACACGGGGAACAGGCACTCAAACATTGCTGGATGGATAAAGGAACGAGCGAAATACTTTCTAGCAACTGGAGCCTATGCTAAATAACTCATTGACTCTCACTCAATTTATAGGAATGTATTTTATTTTTGGACTACTATATGGCTTATAAAGAATTTTCACACACATTCCCCATAAATTTTTTTTTCCATATTTTAATGTTGAGGCAACAAGGCTTCAGGAGGTTAACCGACCTCAAAGTCACACTGTGGCGTTCAGTTTTCTGTGACTCACGTTGTCATTTCCAAAATAAAAGCTAATATTAAAAAATAGCTGTTGAAAAAAATACTGCTTGAAGCTGTGTAAGCTGAAACTTTAGATACTAAAACAAACATGGAAGAAAAAAAATCACTTCTCCCCAAAACTAGAAACCAGACTATTTTTATAATCTTTGTAGTTTCCAAGCACGTTCTCACATCTGATTTCCTTTGACCCCCACAACTCTACCCTGTTGGAGTGAAGTCCTCTCGCATTTGGGGGCACTGTGAGACTGTCTCAGATGTTCTTTTCCAAGAGACAGGTCAGACTGGCAGTTAAGGGCGGAGCTTCTTGCGTACTCATGCCATCTACTGGTACTTTCCTGGGATCATGAGTCCCAGCTGACAGTCTATTAAAAAATATTTTTTCTTCATTGTAAACTTCAGCAGGGGCCACTCAACTGTTTTACTCCTTATTACTCAAGTCCTTGAAAATACTGCCTCCTCTCAGTCTTTGAAACTTGTTTTCTATGGAGCCTACTTTAACACAGGACCTAAGGTTTACTCAGAAAGGGATTGGAAAAGCTTCTGGTTCCTCTTGGCATACCGGCAGGTTTTACAAATGCATCTGAGCACCTTCCAGTTGGCTTGGAACCTGTGGGAAGGGAGATGGCTTAGCTAGGGAAGGAGAACTCTCAGAGAATCTTCATGTGTTCACACTAACATCTCCACTTTGCCCAGTATTTTCTGGGAGGGCTACAGGTAGTGTTGGTTAGCTGAGAAGGTCGGTGGCCAGATGCTGACAGCTCACCCCATGGTACCTCAACAGTTCGTGGAAGGGGAGTGAGATTCTGGGGAACAGCTGAAGCCAACCTCCCGATGCAGGGGCACACCGTGTGGGGTTTCTCCAACTGCACCAGATCCTGAAAGCCTCTGGCCAATCCTCAGGAACACAAATACCTCCTTTTTCAAAGCTGGGCTTTGCTCTGGATACGTTTTCTAAGTTATTAGATGGAATTGGTCTTTGTACTTTGCTTTAAATCCAGGGAGAAGACATGACGTGTTCATTATCTTTGGGGCAAATCTACAAAGGAGGATCAAAATGAGATGATTTGGTATATAAACCATTTTTGCCATAATCTTGGGACTCTAAAAATTGGATCAATGCTATTATAGCAGTAGTGTGGAATAGGCTAAGACAACACAGGAGAAAGAAAATTAGGTTTGGAGTAGTCACTACCTATTAGTGAACATTCTTACAGGATTCTTCTTAAAAGTTATCTTGTCTGGCTGTGGGGGAAATGGAGGTTTTATTTTTTCTTTATTTACTTTATCATTGAGGTTATACTCAATGAGCCTTTTACCTTTTCTTCCTTCTGTTCCATGGTAGGAGAAAAATAGGAGCTTTGACAATTTTTGAAAGCAAAGTAAAATGTCTATTCTTTTGCCTATGAAAGGCAAAAAGGTCAAGATGATAACATTTGATAAACAGCAGATTTCTTTCCCTAAATTGTTATAAAGGCATATTAAGACCAGGAAGGATTTCAAGAGCTTTGAAAGCATTCTGGCCATTCTTTAATTCAGAGTAAAATTGGAGTAAATTGTGAAGGATTGTGAAGGATTAATGAAAAACAGCATAGTTATTCCATACATTTGCATAATACTTAACAGGTTTTTAAGCCAGGTATTCCACTATGTTTTAACAAGAACCATTAAGATAGAACTTGTGTTTGTAATTTATACTTAAGAAAGCGAAGGTTAAAAGGTTAAAACGAAGGTGAAGCCAAGGAGCACTTGGGTGGCTCAGTCAGTTAAGTGTCTGACTCTTGATTTCTGCGCAGGTCAGGATCTCATGGTTCATGAAATTGAGCCCTGCATCTGACTGTGCTGACAGCGTGGAGCCTGCTTGGGATTCTCTCTCTCCCTCTCCCTGCCCCTCCCCTGCTGGCACTCTGTCTCTGTAAAAGAGCTTAAGTCACATACTTCCCAAAGTCACATAGCTAGTAAATCATACTCAACACTGAGTCTTTAAAGTTTAGTGATCGTTTAGAAACTTTTTCCCAGGAGACTCTTCCTCTCCTTAAAAGTTATTATCTGTTGGATTATTCATTTTAAGGATCACTGTTTTTAAGCAGGTGGCAATCTTATTAATCCTTTTTTCTCTCCTTCCTACTTCTCTATGGGCCTCTTGTGAGAAACACCTGTTTGTACCAGGTGGTAACCATAACCATACATTATAGTAGCCCCTCCCCACCCCCTTATCAGCAGGGAATACGCCTAAGACTCCAGTCAATGCCTGACACTGAGACAGTACTGAACCCTACACATAGTATGTTTTTTCCTATATGTACAAAAGATAAAATTTAATTTATAAATTAGTCACAGTAGGAGATTAACAATAAAGTAGGACAATTTTAACAATATACTGTAATAAGTTATGCAAATGTGGTTTCTCTCAAAATATATTGTACCTTTCCTCTTGTGATGATGTGAGAGGATAAAGTGCCAACATGATGAAAGTGAGCTGCATGACAAGGGCATTGTGATGGGAGTCACACTGTCAGAAGGATCATCTGCTTCCTGACCACAGCTGACCACAGGCAGTGATTGATTTCTCAGAAAGTGAGACCACAGATAATGGGAGACTACTATATTTCGAGTTTGAATAACCCTTTGAATAGTGATTATCATGTATTCACAGACAGGTTATGTTTGCAGTAGGGTAAAAACTCTGGGTTTCTTGGCTCCCCCTTAGAGACCAATCCAGTATCGGGAAAGGGAATGGGGGCATAATTCAGTTTAACAAGCCTCCCAGGTGGTCAGATTACAGATGACGTCACAAGCCTAAATATGTAGAGTGTTGTCCAGGGTCACAAAATCCTTAATGGTGCTTTGGAACCTGTATTTTACACACATAGTATAATATACAAGCTTCAATTTGTTAAGTCCCACTATTTTAAAACAAAGAAACCATACAATTCACACTCAACTTTAGATGGGTATCCATCCTAATTTTTCCTTTTAGTTCTGCTTTATTTCTATAGTAATTTTCGTATCAGTGCAAAGTGCTAGCCTTTAACAGTTTTTCAGTTTAATCTTGCTCTACTCCCAATTCACACCTTCCCTAGAAGGTTTTATATGGCTCCTGGTGGGAAGCTGGTGTTAAAACAGGCATGCAATAGTGGATATCTATTTAAACTGAGATATTTTTATAACCAATGTGGAAATGAACCATCATAAACATGTCTTTGAATATTTTACAACTGGTAGTTTCCCAATCCTGCCAGATCAAGATTACCTGTGGACTGATTTCAGCCTGGGCTGGGGCCACCTCTGTATTGAAACATCCCATGTGACTTTTACGAATAGGTAAATTTAGAAAACAGACATGGTACTATTTTTCTCCTCCAGTGCCAAAGTAGCCACTCACAAGGGAAACATAAATCATTACAATAATCACTAACAAATGCTTAACCCCAGAAATATTCACTTTAGGTTCTCTTTAAATAAAAGCACTCACGTGGCTTAAAATCAAAATAACTCATAGCCACTGTCACTTAAAATTGAGAGGAAGGGTTCTGGGGGCGCTTGGGTGGCTCGGTCGGTTAAACGTCCAACTTCAGCTCAGGTCACCATCTTGCAGTTTGAGAGTTTGAGCTCCACGTCGGGCTGTGTTAACAGCTCAGAGCCCAGAGCCTGCTTCAAATTCTGTGTCTCTCTCTACTCTTCCCCTACTCACATTGCCTCTTTCTCAAAAATAAACATTAAAAATTAAAAAAAAAAAAAAGGATTCCAAAGTCTTCAAATATTAAAGCTTACTCTGTCCATCCCTCAGTGACCCACTGATTATGTGATATACTCCCCTGTATTTGGTCAACCTCCTCATCCCAAAGCAAAATCCTTCCCATTAGTGCTTTCCCATCTCCAGTGAACAGTGTGTTTGCTTTTCCATAAGCAATCCAATTCAACTGGATCTTCCACGTTGCTTTTTTATTTTTGCAAAGATTTTAAGAGGAAGACAGAAGACCTTGTTGTTCATTGTGGTACCTGCCAGTCGCTGAAGCTAATGTACTGATGGGTCATTTTATTTGTTCATATACACTATAGTTCATCAGTGCCCGAGACAAAGTCATCTCACAGAAGTTAGTACTGGTAAATTCAGTATCTCCTGGTGGAGATTAGGTAAAGTTGAGCCAGAATCTCACTTTATCACTGCTAATTGAAGAAAGCCACAGCTACTCAAAGGTATGACATATGTGTTCACGTTAAAACTAAGACAAGATGAGGAGTGCCAGGGTGGCTCAGTCTGTTAGGCATCCGACTTTGGCTCAGGTCATGATCTCGCAGTTTGTGAATCTGAGCCCTGCATCGGGCTCTGTGCTGACAGCCCAGAGTCTGGAGCCTGCTTCCGATTCTGTGTCTCCCTCTCTCTCCCTCTGCCCCTCCCCCAACTCAAGCTTTGTCTCTCTCAAAAATAAAAAGTTTTTTTTAAAACTAAGACGATTACTAGAGAAGGCTCAGTGGAAAATAAGTAATATTGCACCAATGCAAGACAAAATATACTTTATTGTGACAGCAAATGCTCATAGTGCTGCAGATAAGGCAGGCTAGCGGGGATGTGCATGTAATCCAAGGCCAGTATGGAAATGGATGGGAATGAAAGCTGGTTCTTAAAGCTTGAAGATTTATTCCACGGTGAAGGAAAGATCATTTGTGTCCACTTCTCTCAAATGCAGTATTATACACCTACTTCATCAGAGACCTATGCCTCTAACCAAAAGCCCGAAGGCAAAAAAGAGAAACTTAATCTTAACTGTACTCAGAAGTCACTTCTAATACCAATGACAGAAAGATTTTGCTAATTGAGGCAAATATCCTTTCTAGACAAAGACCTAGAGATTGAGCACGCAAACATCCATTCACACATTTTAAATAATTAGCCAATTTTAATGTTATTTATTCCACCAGAAACAAATACTAGAATATCTAGAAATAGTTTGGATAAAGAAACATTTATACTTTAATACTTCATAATGTTGTAAATTTGGGGCTAAAATAACACCCTGAGTCACATTTGATCCCTTTCTGCTTGAAAGGACCAAGTACAGTTTAAATTTCAATAGTTGAACTTCTGAGGGTAGATCTGAGAAAATAATGCTAATGACAGATCTAGTGCTTTGATGAAACTATTAGGTTCTACAGACTTGTCAAAATCAACACAAAACTGAGGACAGGCTGAAAACACTTTGCAAAGCAGTAATTTTAGATAGGCTCCTTCATTTCTCCCCTTCTTTTAAAACAGATGCAGATGAAATGCTTTCTGCATGGATGCACAGACATTCCGTTCAACTCTTTTCTTAACGCAGTACTAGGAGTTTAAACAGTATGCTTTAAACAAAGTAATCTCTACACACTCAATTTAGCTTAAGAGATGAAAAGAAACACTACCAGGAAAATTACTTATCAAATACTCTGCTCTTTTAAAAGGTGTTTTTAAAAGCAACACAGGACCAAAAACATCCAACTATCACTTTATTTATATTACTATGCTTAAGTTACATGGAAAAGACAACCAAGCAGTTCTGCCCCATTTCAGGAAAAGTTTCCAATCAACACCAATTACGTGGTGACAAATAACTAGGACTGGTGACATCTTTGGGTCAAGACTGACAAGGAAGGATGGGCTCTGGTGCTACGGTTCATCTCCAACAAGAATATGGCACAATGGCCAGCACAAGCCATACTAACACTGAACCTTTAGCGCTGGTCACAAATTCGGATCTCTTCCCTGAAGCTAGCAAATCAAGTGAAATAACTGGGTTTAAAAAAAATTTTTTTTAAATGAAGCCCAAATAAGTTTAAAAACCATGCTCTTGACACATTTTTCCTTTCAAAATTTACATACAACACACTTTTTCACTCTAATAGCCCAGATTTTTTTCCTCACATAGCCCATCACGTAGCTGCAGATAGACTATTCTGCCTCAAGATGTAAACACAGGGGAAAAAAAATTAACAGCATCTGCATAATATTCTCTCTACACACTGCTGCTGGATGGAAAATTGAAAATTAAAAAAAAAAAAAAAAGAAAGAAAGAAAGGTTCCATCTTAGATTCTCACAACCTCTTGTTCCGCAGTTCATGAATCCGACCCTGATGCTAAGGTGACAGTGTATGTAAGTAGATTTTTGTTTTCAGTGAAGGAGACCTGGGAAGAGATGGAGTTAGCTCTTTTTCTTCAAGAGTTATCGGATGGTACATGCTCCTCAAAGCCCTCGCTCTCTCGCACTAGAGCGCGCTCCAGGATCACACGGCCCTCCTTATAGCGCTGGCTGTCTTCAGTGGCAAACTCATAGATCCATCCCAGTTTGCTATTGCAGTTCTTGCAGCTCACGTCTCGAACCATGTGGCGGCCAGTGAGCATGACCCGGTCTTGAACTTCACTGTACTGCAGGTTAACTACCTAAGAAACAGGGGAACACAAAATTGCAGAGCCATGTGAGTTGCTGGCCCAAAAAGCACACACTATTGTGGTTGATGCAATGACAGCAACTTGAGAAAAGCAAACAGCAGTTGTTACTTTAGTCAAACCTACCATACCCTTCCCAAGGGCTATTTTTAGAAGCTGCCGGGAAAGGCAAATATCTGGAAATTGCACTGGACATCTAATGCAATCTTGAATTACTATACTATATACTAGTCCTAACCATATTATTCATATACACTAGTTACATTTCTGTGTTGCAGCGAAGAGTCCTCAACTTGGAGTCGTAAAATGTTGGTTTGGATCTAGCTGTCATCATTCACCATTCAACAAGGAGTTCAAATAAGGCTACCAATGTAAAAGAACCTAGTATGCAACTTGTATTCCATAAAAAAGGTTTGCCAAATCTGTTTCTGGAAATACATTTTATATACAAACCGAAAAAGACACACTAAGCCAACTATAGATCATACATGGCAATACAGTTTTCAAGTGGATTCAAATAATCTGTGAAGAATTTCCAACGATTCTGACCATCTGAAAGTCCTCTACACTTTACTCTTCTGTAAATGGCCAGATAGTAAATATTTCTGGCTTTGAAGGCTATATGATCTTTGTTCTAACTATGTAGCTCTGCTGTTGTAGCACAAAAGCAGCCACAGGCAATACATACATGAATGAATATGTCTGTGTTTCATTATTTACAAAAACAGGCAGCTGGCCTGCCATAGTGTACCACTCCTGCTCCATCCCTAAAGAAAGATCAAGGGGTATACACTATCAATTCTTTGAGAGAAAAGCTTATTTCTAAGTGGAACAGAGGGGTGTCCACAGGGGAAGTTTAGTTGACCTTTTAAGAGCAGTACCTTAGACTAGTTCTGTCTCTTAGCCTAAAAGATTTGGAAATTCAACTCTGCTAGTACACATTAGAGATTTCCAGGAGACAGAATCGGCTCAACCAATTTTAAAGCCAGCCAGAAATTAGAGAAGTGGGCAGACTAGTCATTAATTAGTAAATCGGTAAATGCTCTTCCCCTTGGCATGCCATAAGCCACAACATAATCAGAAGGATGACTGGTGAGCATAAATTAGAGCAAGGGAAGTTGGTTAGATGATCTTCATTCAGTTGCACTGTCAAGCTATGAAAGCTTAATGCAGCTATCCCCATGTAAGGACAAATCAGTAACATGGGTGTAGTGGCATTTCTACATTCTTCCACAGTCCATGAAGTCACTACTAAATTCTTACACTGAATGTTTTCTAAAGCAATGGAGACTACCCTTCTTATTGTAACAGTCTTCAAACTTTCATGGTAAAAAACTCACATTCTAGTAATCCCTTCCTAAGGTCCCAAAGGTAAGCTAGTGGGCACTCATTTGAACATGCAGATTATAGCTCTCATTTCTGGTATCTCCAAACTCTGAGAGGTATTCTAGCACTGCTGTCAAATACATTCACTGAACCCACTTAGGAAATGGAACTGGTCTTCCCACCAACCTTGTTAAAAAGAAATGCTCTGCCAGTGGCGCCTGTGAACCGAGTAGAGATGAGTTCTGAGCGGTTGGTCAGGATTGTATCGCAGTTTGCACAAGAAAACAGACGGGTACCACCAATGTGATCAAGGAAAATTCTGCCCATTTTTATAGCTGAAGTTCTAAAAACCTAGGAGCAAATGGAAAAGCACAAGAAAGCATTATGATTTAAAAAAAAAAAAAAACTGCTGGTATCTACTTGGTGGGAGTCATTTATACATACATATATATGAGAACCATTTATTCATACATACATAAATTATATATATAAATAAAGTATCTACTTTGTAGTAGTACTCCTTTGCAGCACTATTATGGGAAATAGTTGACTCTGTACTAAAGGATCCAAGGTTCATTCACTGAACAAATAAACAGGCAAACCAAGCTAAGAACCGTTTAGAAACAGTGAGCCAAGGAAGCAAACATGTTTAGGCGAGGCCAGAACAAGATCACTTCTCTCTTGGTTGGTATGAAAAACACAGGAAAAAGTGGAGTATCAAAAACTGAATAATGAGAAGCACAGGCAGAGATGTCAGAAAGGCTTAGGCTAAGTGTTAAGTGTACATTCTGAGTATGTATAATTTGAGGAAAGACTTGTGGGGCATGAGTGGGATGATTCCAAGAGTAGAAAAAGGGGTGATCAGAAAACGAGAAGAGGGGAGTCTTGGTCCAGAGCATGGGGTGGCTCTGGTCATCAGGTACCTCTACAACCATGGAGGGGTGATGGCATTAACATTAGGTTGGAGTCTGTGGAGCACTAGGTGCTTTACTTATTTCAAAATTGTCATAATAACTCTGTGAGGTTATCAGCCCCATTTCATAACTTATTCAAGGTTATTAAGTGATCAAAGGTTACACAGCTTTCAAGTACAGAAAACCATGACTGGAGTGCAGTTCACCCAACCTAAAGCCAAAATTCTTCCACTGCCCTGGCATATGGCTAGGAAAACAAGAACAGAGAAGAAGAGAAAGAACAGCCATTATTATATAACTTATGTTTAAGAAATCACACTGATTCAATATATCACGGAAGTGCTGAAACATTGGGGGGATGGGGGGGAGCTTTGAATCCAAATTCCAAAACAAGAATAATCACACTTCAGGATTTCAAAAGTTAGAGAGTGAATATATGCAACTCCTTCAATTTACAGCAATTAATCCCCTTAAACGCTATTTTTTAAAGATCTAGATATAGTCAAAAATACACAACAGCTCTCATTAAAAAAAGAATTTATTCCCAGTGTGGCTTTCAGCTCCTGTGTTTTAAATATTTGTATTACATACATTTTAAATGGCATGCAGAGTTGCTATAGCTGCCACTATGAAAAATAATCTACAATTTATGTTTGTAGTAAGAATCCACTGTCATTTTAAATTTGGGGAAATTTCATTACAAATTAAAAATTCCATCCTTCTTACATCTGTGAACTTCTTCTTTAGTTATTAGGTGGTCCTAAGGTCATCAGAAAAGTCATTATCACAAAGATCATTATGATTTCCATTAAATATTTTGATATGAAAGTTTAAGAAGAACGAAAAACAAATGGTAAGTACAATTAAAATCTGTGGCTAGTGAAAGGAAAACCACTTCACTTTAAGCAAACATGCCAATGAATAAACCCTGGGTGAAAATGACACCACTTAAGAAATGGTATTTAACTTTTTGATTACATTTTTGCAAAATGACAACAGAAGGTAAAACTATCGTTTCAGCCTTTAAAATGATAGCTTTCCCTTTTCCAAAGGCTTAAGAACACAGTATTTGTTACATAAAGGTCAGAGGTTGCAAATTTGAGGCCTGCAGGCCGAACTCGTTTGGTGGCATAGGGGACACAGCAGTGAACAAGACAGGCAACCCTTTCCTTACAAAACACATGTCCACTGTGGACATGTTTAATGTGGCCCACACAGTTTATTAATAAAAAACAGCTGGGTCACTATTTAAGACTTGAGAGATTTCTAACGATAGAGCCTGTATTTTTTTTTTTTTTTTTAAACAATGGGGAGATCTGGCACATGGGGCACCTGTTCTCATAAGGCAACAATGACTAGAGTTGAGTGGTAGCTGCAACTCCCCTGAGGTCATTCTGTCTGCTCAATCACCACTTTGCATCACATAATTACTTCCCCTGTAAGACATCGGAGTGTATGACTCTTCACATAACCAAAGCATGCAACGGCTTGTGAGCAGGTGATCTGGGTCATGTTTCTTAATACCAGTCATCTACAGAAAGTAATCAACAGCAAGGTTTCCTGTCCTACGTCTTAAGACACAGTGCTGGGATTCTGTATTTCTCTGAAAACTAGTATTTGTGCAGTTCACCCCCCTGCTTGGGCTTCTGGGACTCACTACTTTAAGGCCAATTTTTCTCCAAACTTTTAAATATAATATTCATAGTGTAACTTATTTCAACCATAATACAGAAGTATCTAGATGTTTTTGAATTGGCCATGGCAGACACAATGCTGTTGTGGAAAATGTACTGGGCTTCAAAACGAACTCTGCCTATACCCTACATCATTCTATCTTTGATTCAAAATTACAATATAGCTTGACCATTTGCTACTGGCCCTTTATCCTAAATGGGGTAAAGAGATTTAATATGCTTTCTCTTCCCTGCTTCAAATTCAGTCTATTTTTTACTTTTACCCAAGTACTTTTACTGGATTCAATTATATGATTCATTACCAAAACCAAAAATATCTGTGCAGAGTCACTATTTCTAGTTGTGGTTTCCATTTATAGAGTACTATATATGTACACAAAACTGTAAAATGTAGTTCTTATTTGCCAAAAAAGCTAAGTTGGAATGCCATGGAATCTAGCAAAAACCAGCAAAACATCCTTTTCTGTCAAAAGTCTTTAGGAAGTAGAAAAACCTGTGCAGGGTGGGGTCATCAGGTTCTAGGTGTTAAGCCTTAGCTTTGCAGGGCTAGGAACAACCTACTACTGACTCACACTATCCAAATTCTCAAGAGGCTGGTATCAATCACAACGCCACTTTATTATTTAAGGAGGAAGGTCATTAAAAAGCTAAGACGTAACACCTGAATCAGGCTTCTTGGGATCTGGGGAATATATTAAACTCTGCCTTACACCTAGCAATTACTTAGCGTCTACACTGCATGGGACACTGCACTAGGTACTTTACATACCACATTTAATCTTGACTTTTCTTAACTAGGAATTTGTCACCCTCCTAGTTAGAGGAAGAAATAAAGTCCTGACACTGGCCAAGCTAGGGCCTGAATGAAACCTTGCCCCAGTTCTTTTGACTCTTTATTCTCTAGTGACCACTGGGCTGCCAGATTCAGATTTACCATGTACCCTTCCTGCCTCCATGCTGATCCCTCCTAGATTTCCTTTCTTGGTTGGTGGCCAATTCAAATGACACACTCTCCTAAATGAGAAACCCTGGCAACTTCTTAGAAAAATTGCAAAACCAACAGTACTTCCTAAATCACTTTTGGAGGTCTTTCCTCCTTCCCCATCAATGTCTTAATTGAAATTCTCATCCCTCCTAGATAAACCTCTTGTGGCTAGGGACTGTGTTATTATCAAATGCAACATACATTCACGGGTGTCACTATACTTGTGCTGAACTTAATAGCACTACGAAAATAAGGTCAAAGGAATGTGCTTTAGCCATCTCTAAGAGCTCAAATAGACTACTCCTTCACAAACTTTGAAACTTTTTGTCTGACAGCATATAGCTAATTCTTTTAAGAACCACCCCCCCAGATTTTTAAAGGAATAAATTACATACCATAAAATCTAGCCACTGTAAGTGTACAACTGAATGATTTTTAGTAAATTTATAAAGTTATGCCACCACTGCATATCACCACAAACCAGCGTTAGAATATTTCTATCACCTCCCCCAAATTCCCACAAGCCCCTCTTCAATCACAGGCAATCACTGATCTATTTTCTGGTTTTATGTTCAAAATATTTCCCAGATATGCTAAGTCCCTTGCTTAGACTTAGAAGAGTCCCCAAAACCCTTCAGCCACATATTTAAAAAAAACCTTAAAACTGAGCTTTCATAGATGACTAACGATTTCTGTGTCAACTGTAGGGACACCTTATCATATCTTAACTAGTAAAATGCACACTTTGGTCTCTGTCAGTGTTGAAGTTCAAGTTTATAACCAAAACTAAGGTCAAATGCATCACAGCTAAAGCTTTAAGATGTGTTCTTTCTTTTTAACATTTCAAGCAAAACACAATTTTAATAAGTACTATTCCCCCAGATAATTTAATAAATAAGGTCTCTTTGGTACTCCTTTTCTTAGTTCCAGGTTATTAAAATCCTTAAAAGCTTGAAAGAACTACCAAACGTGGTTGTTTATTGGTAGGCTATTATCAGTTTAACTGAAGTTACTGGAAACTGAGAAGCCAAGTTGAAAATACAAGTGAAATTCATAGATGATCTATAGATCACATTTTAGTAACTGTTTCAATTTCCTTCCCCTTGAATAGCACATTTAGCTACTTAGAATTTCCATTTTCTATTTTAATAGGAGACCCTAGTGAAGCAATCACATTTTTAGAAACTATACCTTTTTAACAGAATTTTTAAAAATTTACACGATTTACAGAACTTGTAAGAGAAAAAAAGAAAGGTTTTTTTCTCTTTGAAAAATCCATGAAAGACATCTCCAGGAATGGATTACAAGTGACTCTTGAACAAAATGAGGGAGAGGGGGATGGTCAGGGATGCCAACCCCTGCCCCCACCTTGCACAGTTGAAAATCTGCAAATAACCACAGACTCCCCCCAAAACTTAATAGTCTATTGTTGACCAGAAGCCTACAGACAACATAAACATAACATAAACCACAGCCAATAACATAAGCATCAAATAACACCTTTTCTATATTAGATGTATTACATACTGTATTCTTACAATAGAGAACATTAAGAAAACTATGAAAAAATACATCGACAGTATTTATTGAAAAAAATGCATGTATAAGCAGACTCATCAGTTTAAACTTGTGTTGCTCCAGGTCAACTATGTTAAAAATTAGACAATATGGGGGTGCCTGGGTGGCTCAGTTGCTTAAGTGCCCTACTCTGGATTTTGGCTCAGGTCACGACCTCACAGCTCTAAGCACAGAGCCTGCCTGGGATTCTCTCTCTCTCCCTGCTGCCCACACATACTCTAAAATAAATAAACTTAACGTGTTAGACAATATAGACTATGTAATTTCCTAGTTTGAGGCCAAGTCAATAAAATATCTTCCTATTTTATTAAATAGCCATTTTTAGGTCAGATTTAAGTTTTGTTTTTAGCAGTTTTAGGTTCACAGCAAAATAAGGCAAGATTTTTGTCTTTCAGAAATGTGTGAAAGGCAGGTTTTGTATGGATAGAAGTTTTCAGCCCCTTTGGAGATGTACCAAGGAGTGCAATTGCTGGATTGTATGGTAGGTTTAGTTTTGTAAGAAACCACTGTGTCTTCCATTTTATATTCCTACCAGCAAGGAATCAAAGTTCCTATTGCTCTACACATCCTTGCCAGCATTTGGTATTGCCAGGGTTCAGGGTTTTGACCATTTTAATAGGTGCGTATTGGTATCTCATTGTTGTTTTAATTTGCATTTCCCTAATGACATATGACATGGAGCAGCTTTTCATATGCTATTTGCCGTTTTTCTTTTTTTTTTTTAATGAAATTTATTGACAAATTGGTTTCCATACAACACCCAGTGCTCATCCCAAAAGGTGCCCTCCTCAATACCCATCACCCACTTTCTCCTCCCTCCCACCCCCCTGCCGTTTTTCAATCAGGTTGTTTTCTTTTT
Source organism: Prionailurus viverrinus (assembly GCF_022837055.1). Lineage (NCBI taxonomy): Eukaryota > Metazoa > Chordata > Mammalia > Carnivora > Felidae > Prionailurus > Prionailurus viverrinus. The sequence goes on from NC_062563.1 coordinate 116,772,907, forward strand.
GTTCAGTTTTTCACAGTTCTTGGTATGTTTTGGAGAAATCCTTTATCAGTCTTTGGCAAATATTTGCTCCCAATCTGTGGCTTATCCTCTTACTCTCGACATCTTTTGCACAAAAGTTTTTAATTTTAATGAGTTCCAGGTAATCAATTATTTCTTTCATGGATCATGCCTTTGGTGTTGTATTTAAAAAGTCACTGCCGGGGCACCTGGGTGGTGCAGTCGGTTAAGTGTCCGACTTCAGCCAGGTCACGATCTTGCGGTCCGTGATTTTGAGCCCCGCGTCAGGCTCTGGGCGGATGGCTCGGAGCCTGGAGCCTGTTTCCGATTCTGTGTCTCCCTCTCTCTCTGCCCCTCCCCCGTTCATGCTCTGTCTCTCTCTGTCCCAAAAAAATAAATAAAAACGTTGAAAAAAAAAATTAAAAAGTCACTGCCATATGCAATACCATCTAGATTTTCTCCTATGTTATCTTCTGTGAGTTTTATAGTTTTGCCTTTTACATTTAGGTCTGTGACTGATTTTGAGTTAATTTTTGTGAATGCGTGTACAGTCTGGGTCTAGATTTTTTTTTTTTTTTTGCATGTGGGGGTCCGGTTGTTTTAGCACCATTTATTGAAAATACTATCTTTGCTCTGCTGTATTGCCTTTGCTGCTGTGTCAAATATCAGCTGACGATCTTTACGTGGATCTATTTCTGGGCTCTCTATTCTTTCCCACTGATCTATTTGTCTATTCTTTGGTCAATACCATACTGTCTTGATTACTGTAGCTTCATATTAAGTCTTAAAGTCAAGTAGTGTCAGTGTTCTGACTTTATTCTTTTCCTTCAATATTGTCTTGGCTAGTCTTTTGCCTCCTTATAGAAACTTTAGAATCCATTTGTTGATATTCACAAAGGAACTTGTTGGGATTGGGATTGCATTGACTCTAAAGTTGGGAAGAACTGGTATCTTGACAACAGGGACTCTCTCCATTTATTTCATTCTTGATTTCATTCATCAGAGTTTTGTATTTTCCCTCATACAGATCTTGTCACATTTTGTTAGATTTATACCTAAGTATTTATTTTGGGGTACTAAATACTACTGTTCTTAATTTCAAATTCCACTTGTTCACAGCACATTTCTACACATACATATATATAAATCAGTAACAAATATGGTGTCCTGTTGGTTAGTTTGGCTCATTGCTACATACTTTCCTTAAAAACAGGGGTCAGGGGGCGCCTGGGTGGCGCAGTCGGTTGAGCGTCCGACTTCAGCCAGGTCACGATCTCACGGTCTGTGAGTTCGAGCCCCGCGTCGGGCTCTGGGCTGATGGCTCAGGGCCTGGAGCCTGTTTCCGATTCTGTGTCTCCCTCTCTCTCTCTGCCCCTCCCCCGTTCATGCTCTGTCTCTCTCTGTCCCAAAAACAAATAAACGTTGAAAAACAGGGGTCAGGCCCTCAGCTGCAGCAACTTCCTACTCGACACATCTCTGAAGGCAAGGGAAATAAATGCAAAAATGAACTACTGGGACCTCATCAAGATAAAAAGCTTCTGTACCGCAAAGGAAACCATCAACAAAACTAAAAGGCAACGGAATGGGAGAAGATATTTGCAAATGACTTATCAGAAAGGGTTAGTACCCAAAATCTATAAAGAATTTACCAAACTTAACACCCAAAAAAACCAAATAATCCAGTGAAGAAATGGGCAGAAGACATGAACAGACACTTCCAAAGAAGACATCCGGATGACCAACAGACACATGAGAAGATGCTCAACATCACTCATCATCAGGGAAATACAAATCAAAACCACACTGAGATACCACCTCACACAGGTCAGAGTGGCCAAAATCAACAACCCAGGAAACAGATGTTGGCAAGGATGTGGAGAAACGGGAGCCCTCTTGGCGGGAATGCAAACTGGTGTAGCTGCTCTGGAAGACAGTATGGAGGTTCCTCAAAAAATTAAAAAGAGAGCTACCCTATGACCCAACAATAGCACTACTAGGAATTATCCAAAGGATACAGGAGTGGTGATTCATAGGGGCACATGTACCCCATGTTTATAGCAACACTTTCAACAATAGCCAAGTCATGGAAAGAGCCCAAATGTCCACCAACTGATGAGTGGATAAAGAACATGTGGTATGTGTGTATATAGGTGTGTGTGTGTGTATATATATATATATATACACACACACACACACACACACACACACACACACACTGGAATACTACTTGGCAATGAGACAGAATGAAATTCTGCCATTTGCAAAAATGTGGATGGAACTGTAGGGTATTATGTTAAGTGAAATAAGTCAGTCAGAGAAAGACAGATACCCTATCATTTAACTCATATGTGTAACTTGAGAAACTTAACAAAAGACCATGGGGAAAGAAGGGGAAAAAATAGTTTCAAACAGAGTGGGAGGGACGCAAACCCATATGAGACTCTTACATACAGAGAACTGAGGGTTGATGGGTGGTGGTGAGAGGGGAAAATGGGTGATGGGCATCGAGGAGAGCACTTGTCGGGATGAGCACTGGGTGTTGTATATAAGAGATGAATCACAGGAATCTACCCCCGAAACCAAGAGCACACTGTATATAACGTATGTCAGCTAACTTGACAATAAATTATACTAAAAAAATAGTAACAAAAAATAAAACGTAAAAGAAAATAAAACCAAAAAAAAAAAAAAAAAAAAAAACCAAAAAAAACCCCAACCAAACAAACAAAAAACAGGGGTCAGGCAACTAAGGCCAGTGGGCAAAATTCAGCTCACCACTTGTTTTTATACCACCCACAAACTAAGGATGGTTTTCACAATTTAAATAGTAAGAAAAAAACAGAAAAATAATCAAAAGATTATTTTGTGGCACATGAGAACTATGAAACATTCAAACTTTAATGTCCATAAATAAAGTTTTATTGGGACATAATCACGCACATTTGCTTATACTTGACAGCTGTCTCACCCCAACAGCAGAATTTGAACAGTTATGGCTGAAACCTTATGGCTTGTAAAATTCACAATATTCACTATCTGGCCCCTGACAGAAGGTGTGCTGACCACTGTTAAAAACTCCTTCAGATGGCGAACAGGGTTTTTCACTTAGAAAGCAGATAGTCTTTTTTAATTAAAAAAAAAAAAAAAAAAAGTAAACTTAGTTGCCACTCAGGGTTAAGGATCAACAGGAGTACCAGACAAGATCAATTTTATCCTGCTCCCCTTTTCTTCAGATTTTTCTAGCTAACATCTTTAACTTTCTATAATCAGATTAGCTCTAAAAAGATTACAAAAATAAATAATATATTCCTAGCTGCTGCCTTCTTCTCTCTCATTTCCAGGATTTAAATAACGTGGCCCAGATATTTGAATTCTGGAGTCAGACAGCCTGGGTTCACATCTCAGCTCTGCCCCTTGTAAGCTGTGTAAACTTTGGATAAGTTATCTTCTGCTTCTTCAGCTGTGAAACGGAGACAGCATTACCCATCTCTGAGTTGTGACAATTAAATGGAGAGAATACATTAGGAGAACAGTGCCTGGCACATCATAAATGTTAAACAAAGGTAAATGCAGTAAAACTAGATTTCCTTCTTCCACATTCCCCACCCCAACTTCTCCTTCCTATTAAAGAGGAGAAATCAAAACACAGACTATGAAACAAACAACTGGCTTCATCTCCTGTTCATCACTGCAAAGCTAAGTGATGAGGTGACAGAAATTAAAAGCAGAAGGAAAGTTAGAAACCTTGTGAAGCATCTCAAATTCTCAGTGTCACAGTTCCAGGTCTTAAAATAGGTACACGCCCTCCCTGTGGTTAATAATCCAGTTAGGATCCAACCCTGGCAGGCAGAATTCAGCAAAGAAAGCATTTTACTGTCCAACCCTAAAAACTCCAGAGAGAATAGTAAGCACTGATGAGTCTCTAAGGATCCACTGACGGGAAAACCCCCCATTCACAGATAAGATTCTTCCTCAGTAGAGCGATTAGTTTCTTAGGGCATTTCCACAGACCACAGACCACACAATACTGGGACTCCACCTATTGCTGGGCCAGTAAGAGGGGCTTTTCCAATGCCAGCAGATGGTTGGCAAATACAAGGTACAAGGACTCTCTCCAGCAGGGAATGGTATAGGAGCCCAGTACAGAAAGGGCTGAAGAAATCTGCCCTTTTAGAGGAGACTGTGTTTTGCAATAGTTCTGGTAAAATGAAAACATGCTGGAGCATGTTTATCTACTTTTCAGTCTCTCCCGTCTCCAAAACAAAGGAACAAAATCTAAAGACTTTAAATAGTTGATTACTATAGTTAACATTTAATGCTGTTATCTCATCAACTATTTTCATACTGATTTGTGATGGAATTCTACTTAAAAACTACAAGGGAGAAAATACGTTAAATTCATAATGTATCATAAAATCAATTTACCAATTTTTGTACAAAATATTTACCAAGCCAAGGTTTCAGGGACAAAAGCAAGCTGTGTTTTCCTCTTGTTAATTCTCTTGCGATACCCGATCAGTTTTCTTTACTGTGTCAAATGATGTTCTAGTGGTGGAATCAGCTCTTCAACTGACAGTAACTTCACTATTTTTGTTCCCGTCCTTCAAATAATGCCTTTGTTGTTGTTGAATGTTTTCCAGGTTTACTATATTTCTATAATACGTATTTAGTCATCACTAGAAAATAGGAGTAGTCATGTAACTCAGTGAGTCAGCTAAACAATCTGAGTTGGTAATCTCCCCAAAACACCCACTGGCAAGACAAATTCAAGCTCTCTCCTTTGTTGTGATGCAATACCATGAGTCAAAAAAGCCTCTTATTGGATACACTAGAGTATAAATTAACTGTCTGGTTTCCTGATTCAGGTGTCAAGTAGAAGTTCATGTCATAGCTAAGGTTCAGTTCCTACATTACCCAGCCATTACTACACAGGATTACCAGAGAAACAGATGATTTCTACAGCCATTCAGGCTCTATAAAACCTAAAGTGATATTCTTGGTGCAAATATACTTAGGACTATGTTCATATCTCATGAATATATTTAGAACTAACTTTCACATCTCGTGAACATATTTAGGAGTGTTAGGCCTGTATTGGAGGGTACTGTCTAATTTAACATCTTTTTAGACTTATTTTGGTTTTATTTCCCCTTGCTTTTTAATGGTTTCTAAACCTTTTTCTCTCTCCTACCACTTAAGTAGAACAAAACGCAAGTAAGTCTAGGGAAAAGTCCTTGATAATCCAGACATGTGGTTTAGAAACCACATGTATGTTACCAACCTTACTTTTCTAAAAATCCAACTTCCTTAGTTCCCCTGTACAGAACTAAATAGTTTACTTGAGCACATTTTATCATCTCCCTCTCTCATAGAGAAGATGGTTGCTAGAGATAAACTTCAAAAACAAGTCAACCAGTAGGCCTGCATTGGGCACTGAGCTGGGTGAGAGTATGATAAAGGTAGACATCAGTCTTTCCCAGGAAGTACATTCTACCTGGTGTTCCAGTACCTACCCAGAAAGATAATGGGAGATGGAAAATTCACTGTGTGCCAAATTCCACCAGCTCCACCTTCTCACTATTTGTAAATGGTCCGGGCCTATATTTCCTTCTAGGCCTGGATGTCCCCCAAAGACTCTCGTTTTCCAGGTCGGGGCAATACCGGTCCAGTTCGAAATGCTTCCTACTTGACTCTTACCCATTTTTTTCACTGCCCCGGTTTTTCAACCTCTATAACACCTATTTCGTATTTGACTAACGTTTAAGTTTATATGGTTACTCAATTTCATTTGTTCATGACTTTTTACTAAGTTACAGGCTTCTAGAGAAAAGACCATGAGTTCTTGGTAATTTCCATCTTATCTAATACAGTACATATATGCCATAAACTTTCAGGAAGAGAATACACCTAGACACTTCACATCTGGCACAAATATTTACCCAGGAAACACTTCATGTATTTTGGTTCACCTGTGTGCGAATTCGGCTGCAACACTGTATGCGCGGCTACGCAAAGTGAGCTAATATCCTATTACCAACCCCCCCCTCGCCCCCCAGTTACTTCACCAGCAAGGCTAATTTTCCAAAAACACAAGGTTAGCTAGCCTGAGGTTACTTCAGGTTTTCCATCTGTCAGAGAGAACTGGAATAAAAATCCTCAGATTACCAACAAGGCCCTGTAAACAGAAAAAGTTTAAAAATAAATGAGCTGTACACCTTCCCAGACTCTCCCTTGAAGGGGGGGGGGATTAATAAGAGTCAGGATTAAACAGATCTTTGTAGCAGTTCCGTTTTCCAACTCCCGCTGTTCATAATACTCATTGTCTTACCTAGCTGCCTAAAATAAAGAAGCTGCGAGAGCACGCCCACCCTCCAGCCGGCGGCGGGGGCGGAGAAGAGAACCGCGAGGAAGGGCGCGGCCCCCTCCGCCGGCTGCCGGCGACCGCGCGACCCGCCAGCCGCCTGCGGCCCCAGCTGGCCCCAGCTGATTGTGGGCACGTGACGCCGCGGGCCAATCGGGAGGGGCCGACCGAGCGAGGCGGCCTCCTCCCGCACCACAAACACGGGCCGGAAACAGCTGAGCGGGCGGCGGCGCGGGGTCCCGGCCGGCCCGCCGCAGCCCGGGACGCCCGACGGCCGCCCAACAGTCCCACCCCGCCCTCCGCCAACCCGGCGGGGCCACACGCTCGTTCCTGGGGCCAGCCAGCGAGCTGCAGGGCAGGGTGGCCGGCAGTCACCCGGGGGGGGCAGACACAAAGCCAACGAGGCCCCCCGCCCGTGCCTAGTGCCGGGCAGCCGGGACAGCGGCCCTTTTTAAAGACGACCCCCGCCCGTTGCCCAGCAGAGCTCGGACTTCACTTCGACGCCGGGGGCGCGGCGAGGCTGCAGAAGAGCAGGCCTCCCGACGACCGCGGCGGCGCGGAACCCCGGCGCGCCCCCGACACTGCGGCGGGGACGCGGCCCGTGGGGGCGGGGCAGCCGGGGCGGGGGAGGTTGCCGGCCAAACTGCCCGCGGAAGGGCCTCCCAGGCTGCGCGGCGGATACTGGCCGGGCGAGAGACTGCGGCAGGAGGGCGCGGGCGCCGAGCGGAGGGGTCGCGGCTGTTGCGGGCGCGCCGGTCGCCCCGGCTGCGCGGCGGGGGCGGGCCGACGGCGGCCGCCGCGCCTGGGCCTCACAAAGAGGAAACAGCCCAGCCCGTCTACCCGCAGCCCCGGCGCCGGGACCCGCCCAGAGGGGTCGAAGGCGGCCGCGCTGGGACCCCAGGGGGAGCGCGGCGAGAAAGAGGCACTTCCTGCCAGGGTCCCCCGCCCCGGGCCGATTCCCGAGTGCTTCGAAGCCGTCGACCTGGAGGGCTCCTCAGCCTCCACCGGGCTCCGAGCCCGGCCCCCGCCAACCGCACTCACCCCGAGCGGCTGTGAGATCCGCGGCCGCCGGCGGTTCTTCGCTCCTCAACTGGGATGAAGCCCCTCGGCCACCCGAGTCTCCAGGTTTAGTCAGGCCCTGGCCTTGGCCCCGCCTCTCCCTGGTTGGGCCTCAGCGTCAATCACTCGGCGTAGCTCCGCCCCTGGAACAGTGGGCTCTCCCAGTTGGCCCAGAATGCCCTTCATTTCTAGGCCCCGCCCTCATTCCCGGCACCCTGCCCCTTCCGCTGGGCCCCGCCCCTTTTCTGGTTCACCCTCCCCCACTCCCTCACCCCTCCGCGGCGCTGCCCACCCCTCCCAGAAGCCGCAGATCCTGAGCCAGCTCCCGCAGCTCGCCCCGCCCCTGACTCTACTCCTCGTACTCGTGCAGCCAATCAAAGAGGCTAACTCTGCCCCTTCTCGGGAAGAGGCCAATGTGAAGAGACTTAGGATCCACCTCCTTCCCAGCTGAGAGCACACAACACAGCATCCACGTGAGTCAGCTTCTTAAAGGAGAAGGCTCAGCTTTCTAATTGCGGCAGCTGTAGGACATCGCGCGTCATTGGCGTCACCAGGTGGTAGCTAAGGCCTAGCTTTTTGAGGCCCAGTAATGACAAATGAAAACAACAGGCTGTTTTTCTAGGCAAAGGAGGTGCCTAGATAGTTAAAACGTACCGTGTAATTAATTTCCTTGAGACTGCTTACTCTAGTCACTCCTTATAGAGCGCCACCATTTACTTAAAAACCCCAGACCCTTTGAATCCCAGCATATAGGAAATCCTGAAGAACATCTATGGAAAACGGCATTTTTCAAGTGTGCTCGACTTAATTTACAACTCTCTGAGTTTTCTCTTGGTAGTGGAAGTGATTTTCAAGAAGATGAGAAAATTCAGAATCTTTTACATGGAGATTGTCTGCCTATGAAAGTCTGAGGTTTGTTGAAAAGGGTAGCTGTTCCCATAACCATCATGAACACTTGAGATAGAAGCTTTGCGTCTCATTTCATTAGCATTTCCCAGGTAATTACATTATGATCTTTGCTTGATTTTCAGGATGAAGTATAAATATTTGATGATGCCTATTTCTCAGACAAAAAATAAAGGCTAACATTTGAGGTTAATCTGCAAGGTGTTTAAAGCCATCAGGGGCGCCTGGGTGGCTCAGTTGGTTGGGCGTCTGACTTTGCTCAGGTTATGATCTCACAGTCTGTGAGTTCGAGGCCAGCATCGGGCTCTGTGCTGACAGCTCAGAGCCTGGAGCTTGCTTCAGATTCTGTGTCTCCCTCTCTCTCTGCTCCTCACCCGCTCACACACTCTGTCTCTCAAAAATAAGTAAACATTAAAAAAAAAAGCCATCTTTAATGAGTAAGAGGTTTTGAAGCAAATACTAGCAATTTGACTTCTCATCAACCTCAAAAAAACCACAGGTATTTTCATGCAGTTCAGATAAAAACCTGATCATCAAAGGAAAACAAGCAGATAGGAAGTTTTTTTCTTTTAAGTTTTATTTATTTTGAGAGACAGAGACAGTACACGTGGGGAAGGAGCAGAGAGAGAAGGAGAGAGAGAATCCCAAGCAGGTTCTGCACTGCTAGCACTGAGCCATGAAACTGTGAAATCATGACCTGAGCCGAAAACAAGGAGGTCCAATGCTTAACCAACTGAGCTACCAGGTGCCCAGAGATAAGGAAGTTTTAAACATTTTTAAGTTTTTTTCTCATTGTTTTGTTTTTACTTAACTTTAATTACAAAGTAACACATGTTCATTGTAGGAAGGTCATACAGCCTCATTTCCTAACAGAAACCTGTGTCCTCTGCTTACAGTTTCATGTACATCCTATTCTTCCTGAAACAAATGTGTATGAAAGCATATTGCACCTCTTACCCCGTGCATCTAAAAGCCAATGCAACTTTTATCTACAAATTTGCTTTTGTCTATATCCACAGTTTTCCGTGGTATGACTTCACCATCTTTTATTAAGCATTTTTTTTTTCCTACAGACATTCTTCAATCTTTTTCTATTAAATGTACTGCTGTAAGGAACATTTGTGTTCACTGATAACCTGTTTGTCAGGTATTTCTGAATATAATCATTTGAAATGGACATATAGTGTCTAAACCCACAGGCATGAGTTGTTCTTAAAAGTAAGCACTTTTGAGTGCCAGGTAAAACAGTAGGGAAGACTATTTATTTAACAAATACATAGTGCTAACTGTTCTAGGTTCTCTCACATTAACGCAGTGAATTTTCATGAAAACTCTGAGTTCAATACTGTTATCCCCATTTTACAGATGAGTCGACTGAAGCACAGTGATTAACAAATGTGTCCAAGGTTGCCTGGTGGATATAAATTACAAATATTAAGCACAGCATTTATAAACTTGGAAGGGAATGATGAAAATCATATTTTAGAAAGATTAAATGATAGTGATATGCAGAGTTAAAGCCCAAATGTGAGGTAAGAAGGGCAGGTAGGAAAGGAACAGAAGTTGCAGGTTTGACTTTAACAGAAATGGCTGCACTGGACTGATTGATTGTAGGTGGACTAAGAATTTTCCCAGATAAGCCAGAGATTTTCTAGGTGACTGATGGCCTCCTGTTGCCGGGTATAGGGCTGTTGGGAAGGTCAGTTTGGGGTGGAAGACGATGGATCCCCCTGATGGTGGCACACCCATTAGAAATAAAGAATATACAGTTGAAGATAATGTAACAAATATGGAAGAGAAATGAAAAAAGGTAAGAGATTTTTAAAGATGGTTTTATTGGGCTTTTGGTTACAGTTGTGTTATACCTTTCAGTTTAATTAAATTTGTTTTTTTAACGTTTATTTATTTTTTAAGACAGAGAGAGACAGAGCATGAACGGGGGAGGGTCAGAGAGAGGGAGACACAGAATCTGAAACAGGCTCCAGGCTCTGAGCTGTCAGCACAGAGCCTGACGCGGGGCTCGAACTCATGGACCACGAGATCATGACCTGAGCCAAAGTCGGCCGCTTAACCGACTGAGCCACCCAGGCGTCCCCCTTTTAGTTTAATTAAATTTGGGACAAATTAGTACTTTATAATACTGAGACTTTCCCACTAAGGACATGGTATGTTTATCCATTCTTTTATGTCTGTATAATTTCATGGTACAGCTACCATCCGTTTGGTTGTTCATATATCTTCTTAGGGCTCTATTTAGGTATTGTATATTTTCTGAGGATATTATGGGCTGAATTATGCCTCCCCATTCATATGTTGAAGTCCTAACCCCCAGGTATCTCAGAATGTGACTGTATTTTGAAGTCCAGCCTTTAAAGAGGTGATTGAGTTAAAATGAGGTTGTTAGAGTAGGCCCTAAAACAATCTGACCGGTGTTTTTATAAAAGGAGATTAGGGATGTGAGCGCAATCTGGCTGTGACATTTGTCACCCCTTTGATCACCATGGTTGATTTGGCTGATCTGGCTGGCTAGGGAGGTGTCTCCTTCCTCCCTCACCACTGCATGTGCCTGTGTCCCTCTCTGAAGCTGCATACTTGATGGAAGAAGACGACCTTCCCTGTTAGAGAAGGACCATTCTTCAGTCAAGGGGAGACAAGTAGCTTCACTCCTCTGCTAGAACCTCCAAACAAGTTCTCCAGGTCCATTCGTAGGAGAATGTGGGGCCGTCAGCTTCCACAACTCCAGACACCTCCAAATGAATTACAGCTTGTGGATGTTTGCCTTTCTTAAAAAAGACAGAGATTACTACATAAAAAGGGATACCAGGGATGTGTGTACATATAGAAAAGACCATGTGAGGACACAGAGAGAAGGCTACCTGCAAGCCACAGAATAAGGCCTCAGCAGAAACCAAACCTGCTGACACCTTGACTTTGGACTTCCAGGCTCCAGAACGGTGAGAGATAAATTTCTGTTGTTCAGGCTACCCAGTCTGTGGTATTTTGTTGCATCAGCTGTAGGAAACTTAACAGAGGGGTTGCTGTGAATGGAACTTCTATTATATATTATAACTCTTCTTGGTTATTTATTTTGTAGGAAAAATGATGATTTTGTAGTTTATTTTCCCAAATATTCTAGATAGATTAGTCTGTCTTCAAATGATCATAAGTTTGCCTACTTCTTTCCAATCATTTGCCTTTTATTTGTTTAAGTTTCTTTGAGCACATGTGTGAATATTTTGGTCAAAACTTCCTTTGGGGTACCTGGGTGGCTCAGTTGGTTAGACATCTGACTCTGGTTCCAGTTCAGGTCATGATCTTGTGGTTGGGGAGTTCAGGTCCGTGCTGGGCTCTGTGCTGACAGAGCCCTTGCCCTTTCTCTCCCTCTTTCTCTCTCTCTCTTTCACACACACACACAGTAAATAAATAAACTTAAAAAAAAATCTTTTATTGCTCGTTTGTAAGGTTCCTTTTTCAAAAATAAAAAATGGGTGTGAAAATTTATCAAATACCTTCTCAGTGTCTATTAAGATAATCATGTTTTTCTCTTAGCCTATTTCATTATATGATATATTACAGTAACCCATCTCTAACATTAAACCAGCTTTGCATTTTGGGATAAAAACTTTTTTATCACTTGATATGTGCTAACTCTGACATTGTTCCAATACATAAAATCAGAAACATGAGCATATCAACAAACACCAACATACTCTGTGCATTATTCTGGTTGCTGACTATGCTTTCTGGTGGAAACTCTCTGATATGCTCCAAATAGGTAGTTCAGTATCACAACTACAAACCTGGGGTCTGACTTTCAGAATGCCCTTCTGTTGGTGCTTCCGTGGACCTCTCCTTTGCTCTGATTTTCCTTCTCTTGGTTTGAAGGACTCTTACACTGAAGCTGGGCCCTTGGAGATAAGACCACCTTTCAAGTGCAGGCTTCATGCCCAGCTCTAAGTATCCCTGCCTCCTCACACTTCCCAAGGCCTTGTAAATCTCTTTGCTGGATAAACCCTGAAACACTTGGACCTCCACCCACCTCTGTTACTCTCTGCAGAAAATCATGCAGACAATTTAGAGTCAGATTAAGACTGCTGGAGATGAGCTACCTCAAAGTTTCTCAATCTCAATATTTCCTCCTCTGTTTTCTATTTTCTTGGCACTTTCTCCAGTTAGAAGAAAGACAATCTCAAAAAAAAAAAAAAAAAAAAAGGAGGAAGAGGAGGAGGAGGAAGAGGAGGAGAAAGACCATCTTTTTTCCTTTCCAAAGGCTGATGGACACCTATACCTGGAGAACAATTCTTGATCTTGAAACTCAGGCAATCTTTAAGAGAATCCACATCTTGTCTTAATAGTACAAACAACACATATTTCCTTTTTTCTTTTTTTTAAGTTTATTTATTTTTATTTATTTTTGTTTGAGAGAGATAGAGCATGAGTGAGGGAGGGGCAGAGAGAGGGAAAGAGAGAATCCTAAGTAGGCTCTGTGTTGTCAGTGCAGGGGCTCAAACCCACGACTGTGAGATCATGACCTGAGCTGAAATCAAGAATCGGATGCTTAACTGACTGGGCCACCCAGGTGCCCACAACACATATTTCCTTAGGCGTAGGGTTGTCACTCCCCTCTTGTGCCTGTTAATAGACCACAATCCCCCTGGCTCCTTCAACCGCTGCAAGTACTTACCATCTCTCTCTTGTTGGGACCCTACATACAAGTAATCTGCCCTCACATCCAACACCTAGGTTTAGCCCCAAGTAACCTCTTAAAATAACTTGTCTATCATTTCCCTTGTTTTATATTAGCATCACCTTCATTCCTCCCACCCCCATCCTGTTGCCTGGAATGTGGATGCCGCCTGGACCACAGGACCAGGACTTTGCCCGAAGGATGGAGGAGCAGACGGCTGGAAGGAACGTGGACCCCAAACACTGCATAGAGTAGAGCTGCCATACTAGCCTGGGACTGCATGATTTGGGTTTTGTTTTGTTTTGTTTTGTTTTGGTGAGGGGAGGGGAAGGACACTGCATGTTTTTTACTTTAACCTGAATTTATGAGAACTTTGGGTAATTTAAACAGACCAGCTCCTTTAGGCAGAAACATATATGTAAGTCCAGTCACAACTTGGTAGTTAAAATATCAATGTTAATTAAAATATTAATAACTTTCTCTTGAGTTGCAGCCCTGCCACTTTACTAAAAGCTGTCTCAAAAGTCATTGTTCATAAAATTCAGCTGAATCTTTTTGGACTGCACAGATTCTATGTGGTATTTGAAATCATCAACCAAACATTCAGTCTTCCAACTTTTTATTCTCCTGGCTTTGGCAGTAGAGTAGTTACTTGTGGTAGACGGAATGACGGCTGCCCCCCTCCCCGCCCTACCATCCTCCACAATGGCTATGTCCTAACCTCCAGAACCGGTGAATGTGTTACCTTACATGACAAAAGGAATTTTGCTGGTGGGTTAGTTTAAGGATCCTTAAATGGGGAGGGGCGCCTGGGTGGCGCAGTCGGTTAGGCGTCCGACTTCAGCCAGGTCACGATCTCGCGGTCCGGGAGTTCGAGCCCCGCGTCAGGCTCTGGGCTGATGGCTCAGAGCCTGGAGCCTGTTTCCAATTCTGTGTCTCCCTCTCTCTCTGCCCCTCCCCCGTTCATGCTCTGTCTCTCTCTGTCCCAAAAATAAATAAACGTTGAAAAAAAAAAATTAAAAAAAAAAAAAAAAAAAAAGGATCCTTAAATGGGGAGATTATTCTGGACCATCCAGGTGAAGCAATTGTCATCACAGGGTCTTCATAAAAGAGAGGTAGGATGGCCAATAAGCATATGAAGATGTTCGATGTCACTAACCATTAGAGAAATGCAAAGCAAAGCCATAGTGAGAAATCACTTCATACCCTTCAGGATCGTTACCATCAAACAAAACAAAACAAAACAAAGATGTTGGCAAGTACTTGGACAAATTGGAGCCCTGTACATTGCTGACAGAAATGTAAAATGGTACAGCTGCTATGGTAAACAGTATGGCAGGTCCTAAAATGTTAAAAATAGAATTACCGTATGATACAACAATTGCACCTCTCGGTATATACCCCAAAAGAATGGAAAGCAGGGTCTCAAAGACATGCTTGTTCACCCACGTTCATAGCAGCATTATCCACAATAGTGCAATACAATGATTTATAAGAAATATGTATGTGGTCATTCGGCCTGCTGGTGTCCAAGAATTGCTTGGTGTTGGGTGTGTGTGTTGCGGGGGAGTTAGGTCTGGGAGCCTAAAAAATAGTCAAGAGCTAGAAGCAACCTGAGTGGACTTCAGTGGTTGAATGGATAAATGAAACATGATACATATACAAAATAGAATATTATTGAGCCTTGAAAAGAAATTCTGACACATGCTATGACATGATCTTTCAAGACATTATGCTAAATAAAATAAACCAGATACGAAAGGACAAGGATTGTATAATTCCCGTTATACACAAAGTCTAGAGTGGTCCCAATTCATGGAAACACAAAGTAGAATTCTGCTCCCCAGGGGTTAGGGGGAGGAATTGTTGTTTAATGGGTACAGGGTGTAAATATCCTTAGTAATACCAGGCTGTACCCTCAAAAATGGTTAAGATGATCAACTTTATGTTTTGTGCATTTTACCACAATTAACAAGTAAACTAGGTTTTCTAACGAAAATAACAGTAATAACAAACTGCAAAAAGGAGGTAGAAGAGTCAGAGAAGATGAGGGATGCTAGAAGTAGAGGTCGGAGCAAGCAGGACCTCGAACCAGGAAAAGGCAAGGAAATGGATCCTCCCTAGAGCCTCCACAAGGAACACAGCTCTGACGACACCTGGATTTCAGCCTCAGGAGACTCATTTTGAATTTGTGACCTCCAGAACTGTAAGTTAATAAATTTGTATTGTTTTAAGCCACTAGGTCCATGATGATTTGTTACAGCAGCCAAGGAAAATTAACAACATCCCCTGATTTTCCTAAAGCCATATTTTATATTGAGTTTTCTTACTAATGACCTGGTGCTGTTTATAATCAGGATTAATTTTGTTACTGCACATAACTATATTCTTTTTTTTTTTTTTTAATTTTTTTTTCAACGTTTATTTATTTTGGGACAGAGAGACAGAGCATGAACGGGGGAGGGGCAGAGAGAGAGGGAGACACAGAATCGGAAACAGGCTCCAGGCTCTGAGCCATCAGCCCAGAGCCCGACGCGGGGCTCGAACTCGCGGACCGCAAGATCGTGACCTGGCTGAAGTCGGACGCTTAACCGACTGTGCCACCCAGGCGCCCCCATAACTATATTCTTTCTAACGTATGTTATTTTCAGAAGTCTGACTCAGCAAATGTTGGAGGTGTTAGGGAACAGAACCTCAGCCCACAAACCCCTAAGTCTTTTTTGCAACAGATTGTATCAACCAAGAGGATCTTGTAATATCCTCCCCTAAATTTCTTGTAAACCACCAACAACGGTGTTCATAAAATTTCCACGAGCTTTCTCAACACTAAGACCTTGTACACCTCAAACCCTGAGTCCTGGGGTAAGGGGATAGGTATGTGTCCGAAGTCAGGTGGGGGCAAATTGGAGGGGAAAATAAATGGTGGTGAGGAGCATGGGTGTTTGGGTTATGTAGCCTGAGGTCAAACCCCAGCACTGCCATTTGCTAGCCACCTGACCATGGGTGAGAACTTCAATTTAATTACTAAAAATAGAGCTAATCTTAGGGTTATTGTGAATATTAAAGAACATAACTAATGTCAAGTGCTTAGCCAGTGTCCCCGACACCTATCAAGTGCTCAATGAAAGTTGCTGTTGTGGGAGTTCTTGTTATTATTTTCATGACTCTTGATTATGAAGCTGAGGCTAGAAGTCCAGAGTGAGCAGGCTTTGCTCTGTTTCCCCTGTACTGTCCACATTGCAGAATGGTAAGGTCACCTGGCAGACTGCCAGGCAAATGCCTGCTAGCTCTCTCATGTGGTTCAACCCTGAATCGAGAGAGTACTTGAAATACTGCCAACAGTCTGACATGCTTTATATCATGGAGATGACAAATGAGCCATTCAACTTCTTTCAAAACCTACCTGCCCACAAAAAGTCAATAGCAGGGGTCTCTCTGGGCTATAAGCCAGAATTTCATCAATGAGATAACATGCACTCTTAGTGACCGCCATTACTAATGATAGTCATTTAGGAGTCACTTTGAACACAAAATAAACATTGACAATGCCACCAAACACCAATGAACTGATATATTACGGTGTCCAAAATACATTATTATGTGGAAAATAGCAAGCTGTGGGATTACATGCATAGTCTTATCCAATTTTTGTAAGATAATAAGAAAACTCTATGTATTTATATATGTAGAGATAAAAATCTGAGATACTCACTTTATACACTGCCCTCATTTTCATAAACCTATCTTACAATGCCTGTGTTTAACTTGAACAATCAGAAAACTGATAAAATGTTATTGCCAAAAGCATTTTTAAGTTTAGTTTGTACTCAGCTTTTATTGAGGATGACACAAAAGATGATCACATGAAGAATTTGCATCTTCTGCTAAACTAGCAGTATCAGTCAACTCTGGTAGGTTGTGAGTAGCAGGAATCCAATTTGAGGTAGTTGAAGCATAAGAAGGAATCGTACTGGCCCACATCACCAAAGAACAGGAAAGGGTGGTTTGATCCAGCCTTAGGGAACTTGGATGCAGCCAAGACTGGCTGATTCTGTCTCTACTTCTGTTTCTCTTTGCAAATTGACTATTGTACTTCCCTACCATGGCATCAACCAGCTCCGTGTTTGCATCATTAAGGCTTCTGACCAGAAAGGAAAGAAAGCTCCAGTTAGAAAAGTCCCAGAGAAGGATTCTGACAGGCTGGGTGGATCAGGGACCTGTCACCGTGGTCAGATGTGTGGGGTCTTGTGATCCCATCCTTCCCTAGTACCATGGATTTGGAGCTGGGGCGATGGCTCTCTTAGTCAGAACAGGCCACTATAGCAAAGTCCTATATATAGGTGACTTACAAACAACAGAAATTTGTTTCTTGTAGTTATGGACATTGGAAGTCCAAGATCAAGGTACCAACATAGGTTCTGGTGAGGGCTCAGTCCTGGGTTGCAGGCTGCTGACATGTCATTGTATCCTCACATGGCAGAGAGAGAGCAAGCTAGCTTTCTGGCCTCTTCTCATAAAGACACTAATCCTGTTATAAGGGTTCCATCCTCATGACCTAATAATCTACCAAAGGCCCCACATCCAACTACCCTTACATTGTGGATTTGGGCTTTAACATACAAATTTTAGACAAGCCTTCAGCCCATAACAATGGCATTCCCCAAAAGAAGAGTGGTTCTGTTCTGGGCAGACAGCTATATGTTTCTGTTGCTGGAGACACTGCCAACATGCATTCCAGCATCTGTTGTAAAAGTTTATCGGTGACTAATGTGCCCTTAAACAAAGGCTCAGAGACCAGAAGTGTCAGTGTGCTGAAGGAAGAAAGGAAGACTGAGAGACTCTGTTTAACAGAATAGTATCTGTAGAGGGCAGTGTCCAGAGACAATATTGGAAACCCAGGTTGAGAATAAAAGGTAGATAGACCATCAGCACCAGTCTGAGAAATTTGGCCAGACCAATACATTTATTTTAAAGGGTTTGGTTTTTTTTTTTTTTTTTTTTTTACAGGTAAGTTTATTTTTAATCTCAAAGATTTAAAGGTCTTAAGATCCCCAACTTCAAGTTATTCAAAACCTACATTTTCAGGGACAGAAGCCTCACTATTGACAAAGGAATACTCTATGCAAAGTTTTATTGAATGTCAAATAAATGAGTCTGTTAAACACATAGGTGATAGGACTGATGGATTTAGGAGTTCTATAAAGATACCTGTGTTAGGGCTCGCCAACCAATAGGACATGGATAGATTACTAGATAGATAGTTATAGAGGAAGAGATTTATCACAAGGTATTGGTTCATGTGATTATGGAGGCTGAGAAACTGCACACTTGCTATCTGCAAAAGCTGGAGACCCAGGAAAGCTGGTGGTGTAATTCAAGGGGCTGAGAGCCAGAGAGCAAATCATGCAGATTCCAGTGTGAGTCTGAAAGCCTGAGACCAAGGAACACTAAGGGCGGAAGAGATCCATGTCTCCGCTCAGTCTGGCAGAGAGAGATGGAATCCAACCTTCCCCTGCCTTTTTATCCCATTCAGGTTCCAATGAATTGGATGATTCCCACTCACCCTGGGTAAGGGCAATCTGATTTATTCAGTCTTCTGATGCTTAAATGCTAATCTTTTCCAGAAACACTCCCACAGACACACCCAGAAATAAGGTTAACCAGAAATCTGGGAATCCCATGATCCAGTCAAGTTGACACATTAATAGTAACTATCACAATACCTTTATGTCCTTACCATAATTCTGAATTTTTGTTGAAGCCAGCTGAATAAGCTTTGATTTGAAGAGATGTCATCTTATGGAGTTCATAGAAAGCCCTTTGTTTTGACAAAGGTTGTAATTATATCAGTAATCGGGGAGGTGGTTCAAGGCTAGCACATTTTTACCTCTGCAGATATGTTCTCTGGCTCCAAAATGGACTTTGGAGCATGGGCAAATTAATCACTTCTTGGAAGAAATAGAGAGAGAGAGAGATACAGAATTTCAAAAATACAAAGATAATGACTATATAATAGATAGCTCAATGCTTGTTTATCAGATTGTAAATAGCCATCTCTTCCCTAGTGCCATGGTCATTGTGTTCCATTGTGTCCTGGGAAGCCTCATGTCATTTAGCACTCACCAGGCAAAGAGGTTAACTGTACCGACTGTAACAGCTCTGTGTCACTCATGCATCTTAGCCCAGTGAGAATTCTGCAGAAGACATCAAGTGGGGCTGAGCATTGTCTTTCATGGATGTGCAGTCTCAATTTCCAGATGAACACACCATGAATATTAACCAGTGCCTTTTGATGATGGAACATGGCAGTTCAGTACACTGGCAGCCTTCCTCCCCGCCTCCCCCCAGAGCAACACTATGTGTTTATTTTCTAAAAATCATTGAAAGATATTAGGCTTTTCTTTTTTTATCCAGTTTTTGAGTGCCATACATAGAATGTAGAATAGACTACATGTAGACATGTGCACCAGTTGAAGAGGATGACAAATTTAATAAAGGGTGAGAAGGTGCAGGTAAAAGGGATAAAATAGTGAGAGAAACTTTTATAATTTATGAGAATGTGATGCCTTTTCTGTAAACAAAAAAAAATATCAAGACGTATTTAGGTAGCTCTGTTCTTCACAAAGTAATGCTTTCTGTGCTCACAAATAAATCACAGCAATGACAGTATGACAGTACTTACACAGCGTTTACTATGTGCCACTCAGTATTCTAAGTATTTTACGTATATTTTGATTTATGTAATCCTCGCAACAACTCTATGGGATGGATACTATTATTATCCCCATCTTATAAGAAAACGGCGATACCAGGCACGGAAGGTTAAACAACCTGCCCACAGAACGCAGGAAACTGTGGTAGTGGTGCTTACATTAGCCCTGGTGAATGGGACCCGTGTCCTTACAGAAAGAGGTCAGAGAGCGAGCTCTCTCTCTGCTGTGTGAGGACGCAATGACACTCAGCAGTCTGCATTAGCACTCAGGCAGTATGGCTCCAGAGCCCATGCTCCTGATGGCTATGCCACGCTACCTGAGGAGTCATTTTCCCATTTTGTGCAGAACTTTGCATCCTAGAAGAAGCTTATACATCTAAACAAAAACCTGGAAATGATCTGAGTGTTCGAGAGAAATGGTTTTATAAATCATGGTTCAAATATAGTATAATATCTTATATAGAGAGAAGGGGGGTTCCTACACATGGACATAGAATGAGGTTTGCATAATATACTTTAAGTGAAAAGAACAAGGTGAAAAGAGTAGATATAGCATGAAACCATTATTTTTAAACTCATAGATACATATATATGTTTTTATTCTTTATTCAGTAACTATTTACTAAGGTCTTACCATGTACTATGAGCTGCTTTAGAAACTAGGGATGCAGTGCTGGGTCAGACCAAATCTGTGCCCCTCATGAGGGTTGAGCTATAGTCAGAGAGTCGTGGAACAAGTATACAACTAAATACTTGCAGATTATTTTTACTGCCTTGAAGAAAACTAAGCACCATCTAGGGAGGGGTGGGAAGACTTTTTGAGGCTGTGTAAGAAGGGATATTTGAGAACGAAGCGCCATGTGAAGATGCCATAGAAGAATGTCCCAAACTGAGGGGACATAAAATTGAAGGTCCCTGTGGGGAAGGAGCTCTGCATAGCCTAGTGAGCCAGGGGCATAGGGAGAGAAAGGGGGGCAGGTCATGCAGGGCCAAAGGGGTTGGATTTCATCCCAGTTGTAATAGAAAGTCAGAACAGTCGTTTAAAGCTCTTTTTTGGGGGGGCACCTGGGTGGCTCAGTTGCTTAAGCCTCTGACTCTTGGTTTTGGCTTGGGTCATGATCTCATGGTTCCTGAGTTGGAGCCCCAAGTAAGGCTCTGTGTTGATAGCTCAGAGCCAGCTTGGGATTCTCTCTCTCTGACCCTCCCCTCCCCTTTTTCTCTCTCTCTCTCTCTCTCTCTCTCTCTCTCTCAAAATAAATGAATGAATGAATACAAATAAATAAATAAATAATAAAGCTCTTTTTTAAAAATGTATTTTGGAGAGAGAGAGAGAACCCCAAGCAGGCTCCACTCTCAGCGTGGAGCCTGATGCAGGGCTTGATTCCACAAACCCTGGGATCATGACCTGAGCTAATATCAAGAGTAAGATGCTCAACTGACTGAGCCACCCAGGCGCCCCGGAAGCTCTTTTTAAGTGTCTGCCTGGCTGCTGTTGGAAACATGGAGATCAGTCAGAAAGCAAATACAGTCATTTAGGTGAGAGTAGAGGGTGGCTTGCACTAGGGCCATGGCAAGAGACACCATGAGATATGGCAGAATTAGGGTTGTATTTTGAAAACAGAATCAGTAGGACTTCCTGATACATTGGATATGGGGTGCAAGGGAAAGAGAGAAACCAAGGCTGACTCCCCGATTTTAGCCTAGATGAGATGAAATTTATGGCCCCGTAGTGACAGGGAAATTCTGGAGCAGGAAGTTGGGCCAGTAGTTAAGTGGCCCATCTTGGACTTATTGTATTTGAGCTGCTTATTTGGAATACAAATCAAGATATCAAGTAGGTAGTTGTACATTCACGTGCAGGTATTATCTCCTGGGAGTTGACCTACATTGGTGAAGCAGACCTTACTTTGTAAGCTCTGAATCTTCTAATAAAAATTTTTTTTGCATTAAGCTTATGGGTTTTTTGATAATTTTTAAAATGCAAAAGAGAAAATGTATATAAGTGCAAAGATAAGAGTTTGTGTAAAAGAGAGAAAGGTCTGGAAAGAAACACATCATGGTCAGCAACGATGACGCTTAAGCAGTTTACCTTTTAAAAAGTTTTTTTTTTGTTTTAAAGTTTATTTCTTTATTTTGAGGGGGGAAGGAGCAGAGAGAGAGGGAGAGAGAGAATCCCAAGCAGAATCCATGCTGTCAGTGCAGAGCCTGACATGGGGCTCTAACTCACAACATTGAGATCATGACCTGAACTGAAATCAAGAATCAGATACTCAACTAACTGAGTCACCCAGGAGCCCCACGCAGTTTACCTTTTACAGTTATGTATTAAAATTTTTTTTAATATTTATTTATTTTTGAGAGGGAGACAGAGTGCAAGTAGGGGAGGGGCAGAGAGGAAGACACAGAATCTGAAGCAGGCTCCAGGCTCCAAGCTGTCAGCACAGAGCCCAACGTGGGGCTCGAACCCAGGAACTGTGAGATCATGACCTGAGCCAAAGTCTGACAACCGACTGAGCCACCCACGTGCCCCTACACTTACGTATTGATTAGATCTTTTTAATTAAATAAAGAACCTATAAACTTTTTTCAGTTTCAAAAAGAAGTCCATGATAGTAAAGGCAGGTTGTGATCTCTGCATCACCTCTCGTTCCAGAGGGAACTGGAGACACCATATCCATTTTGTTCCTGCTCGTCTGCCTGGGATTAATAACTGCACCATTCACGAGAAAGACTCATCCTAGGTGTAATTTTATCAGTTAGTAAAGACAATCCATCTTTCTCTTTGATGATAGAGGCCACCTCCACAAATTTGAAATCTTAACGAATTCCTGTGATAGTCTGTGACACTATGGAGCTGAAGAGACCTGGAGCTTCTGTCCACCTCTCCCATTTGCAGATGAGGGTGGAGGTCTAGGCTCCCCGCCTGGCTGCCTCTGCTGAGTGGGTGCATGGGGCACAGTGTTTCTTCTCTGTTATCTGGCTGGAGTTGAGTGGTTATTGTGTAAAAGCTCCTCTTATGCTAGACTGGACTTTCCTTGGTTCTGTGGCTGGAGGAAGCAGGCTTTTGTGGCTGGTTTTTCATGCGTGCTTGTTGCCATTTCTGAGTTCCCGATTCTTCAGCTCCAAGTCTGGGATCTATAATGGAGAAAGAAAAACCCAGGTTGCTCAGCACTGTGTTATTCCTTGTGTCTCAAGGTCCCTAGCCCATCTTCCTTCCTCTCTCCACCTTCAGAGTCTTCTTTTGTTTGTGGTATATAGCATGTCCATCATATAGTTGAATTTAGCAGGACAGATAGGGAAAAGTACACCTATTCCATCCTTCTGGAGGCAGAAGTCCTTTGTGACATTTTTAAACTACAGAATGGAAAAATAAAATCTGGAGTCAGCTCAGTCCTTCGTTTCCTCAGAAGACTTCCAGTCTCCGCAGCAATGGCTGCATGGGGGGTAGGGAGGAGGGGAGCAGGCAAGGCTCCTGTCACAGGCTGGCTTCTCTCAGAAGCAGACTCTGAGATGGAGCTAGCATGTGGAATGTTCAGTAGGGAGAACTGTGAGATCGACACCCATGGAAAGGGAGGGAAGGGAAGGAAGCAGGATTTTGTAGAGGAAAGATGTCAAGTCTTCACCTCCATGGAAGCTTCAGCTGACCTTGCAGGGCATTCTGAAGATGTCCCAAGTTGGACAGACAGGGTCAGACCTTTAGGCTCCCACGTCATCAGTCACGGGATGTGGGTCACCAGAAAAAGGATGTGACTTTTTGCAAGGCAGTTTTCTTTATTGAGGTCATCTCTGGAGGGGGCTGCCAGCAATGCTCCTGGCAGCTGGGGAACTAAGTCTGTCCTTCTGAAGGGCGCTCTGGGTGATACATCACAGCTTTTGTCACACGTGACTTTCTGCAATCAGCTGGTGACAGAGAACTCCAATCACTATCCTTAAGTTGTGGCTTGACTTGGAGGTTGTTGATTTCCATTGGTTTTCTGTAGTTTTGATGACTATTTTCAAGGAAAGGGTAAGCCTCGGATATGGGAAATTTCTCTGGCTACACAAAGCTAGATCCTAGCAATGAGAGCAGAGAACAGACTTCTTACCCTGTCCTACCCCATCTCATCTGGCTCTAGCCAACCTTGCTTGTTAAACTCTCTTTCTTTAAGACTGAGCAGCCACCTCTAAACATGTTACTGTGAACAGCACTACTCATATGGCCATACTTTATTGTGCATCACTGTGTTTCTTCAACTCACATGTTTTATTTTGAGTGCTCCCAACCACTCTGGGTGGTAGGAATTCTTATTCCTTATTTTCCTCTGCTTTTCCCACTATACTGCTCTGTCTGTCTCTTATGCATGAGGGCCTCAGGCAGCTTAACAGAGCCATTATTTCATAGCCTGTGTACCTCATGCTCTGTACAATATGAAACTGTCATATGCAGCTTCAATTTTTAAAAAAAAATTTTTTTATTTGACGTTTATTTATTTTTGAGACATAGAGAGACAGAGCATGAACGGGGGAGGGTCAGAGAGAGAGGGAGACATAGAATCTGAAACAGGCTCCAGGCTCCGAGCTGTCAGCACAGAGCCCGATGCGGGGCTCGAACTCACGGACTGTGAGATCATGACCTGAGCCGAAGTCGGTCGCCCAACCGACTGAGCCACCCAGGCGCCCCAGCAGCTTCAATTTTAAAAATAATTTGAAACTGGGTGCCTGGTTGGCTCAGTCAGTTAAGTGCCTGACTTTGGCTCAGGTCACAATCTCACAGTTTGTGAGTTCAAGCCCCGCATCAGGCTCTGTGCTAACAACTCCAAGACTGGAGCCTGCTTCAGATTCTATATCTCCCTTTCTCTCTGTCCCTCTTCTGCTGGCACTCTGTGTGTATCTCTCTCAAAATTAAACATTTTTAAAAAGGTTTTTTTAAATAAAAATAATTTAGAAGAAAATATTTCAAATATTTACTTTGGCTATCTCCAGATTATTAGAGTTACAGGTGATTTTGTTTTCTTCTATACTTTTCAGTGTCTTCTAACATTTTTGTAAGAATACATATTACATCATAAAGTAGAAAAAAGCCTTTGAAAAAAGAAAATAAACAGTCCGATAGAAA
Source organism: Prionailurus viverrinus (assembly GCF_022837055.1). Classification (NCBI taxonomy): domain Eukaryota; kingdom Metazoa; phylum Chordata; class Mammalia; order Carnivora; family Felidae; genus Prionailurus; species Prionailurus viverrinus. Next base: position 116,797,724 of record NC_062563.1, read on the forward strand.
AGACGGTTCAAAAGTGAAGCCAGCTGTCAGTGGGCAAAGTGTGAAAAAAAACACAACACAGTCCGAGAATAGACACATCTATATACTCTGCCCTCATTTGTAAAAATGATTCCATTTATGTATTAGATGAGTTTCTGAAATGTTGACTCTAAATCGGTTTTTTCTAAGTTGAAGCCTACTTTAGAAAGGATAGGGAAAGTACTTATATAAGTAAATATTGTAGTAACTCCCTTTGTATAGTTACAATAATACATTTAATTGCACTTTACTGTTTACAAAACATTTTAATGTACATTGTCTGGTTTCACCCTCCCAACACTGATGTATGGAGCACTGCTTTTTTTTTTTTTTAAATAATTTTTAATAGCTTATATATTTATTTTGAGAGAGGCAAAGACACCACAAGTGGGGGAGAAGCAGAGAGAGGGAGAAAGAGAGAGAATCCCAAGCAGGCTTCATGCTGCCAGCACAGAGCCCAACATGGGGCTCAAACTTTCGAAACCACGAGATCATGACCTGAGCCAAAACCAAGAGTTGAACGCTTAACTGGCTGAGTCACCCAGGGGCCTCTGGGCACTGCCTTTTTCCTTTTGTGGGCCCAAACGTGTCTGAGACTCAGAATTTTCAGTACATTGGCAATCACAGCTAGAAAAAAATCCATCTAGGACTTAAATTCATGTCTTATGACCACTCAATCTGGCCTTCTTTCCACTATACCAGCCTTGAATTCAGTTACTTACAAACACTGATTTCCATGTCTACTTGATGTGAATTTGTTTATAAGGCATTTCTTTCATTAACTCATTCTGAAGCTACTGAGTGCCTGCCATGTGCCAGGCCTCCTCCCTTGACTGGGGACACAGGTATGTACGAAACAGACACTATCCTAGTCTCATAGAATTTAGAGTCTGGGGGCAGGGCTTAGGGGTGTGGGAGAAAGAACTGACCAGGACCATGTCAGGTGGTAGCTGAGTATGATGAGGATGACAGGCACGACACTAGAGCAGAGAGACTCAAGGTGTGTGTGGGTGTGGGGGTCACTTCAGGAAGGGTCATCTGAGGGCCCTTTCTGAGTAGGAGGAAACTAGATAACTCAGGGGATTAGAGCATTCTGGTGAGAGGGAATCATAAAAGTAAATATCCTGAGGTGGTAGGAATAGACTTGGTTTGTTTGCGGGACCAGAGGAAGGTCTGCAAGACTGGAGTGGGGGCTTGGGGCACCTGGGTGGCTCAGTTGGTTAAGTGTCTGACTCTTGACTTTGGCTCAGGACATGATCTCACAGTTCGTGGGTTTGAGCCTCCACATCAGGTTCCATACTCTTAGCATGGAGCCTGCTTGTGATTCTGTCTCCCTCTCTCTCTACCTCTCCCTTGCTTGCTCTCTCTCTCTCTCTCTCTCTCTGTCAAAATAAATAAAAATAAAACTAAAAAAAAAAAAAGACTGGAGTGGGGGCCCTTTATGGCTGGTGGACTATAGCTAAGAATTTGGCACGTGACTTATGATCATGGGACAGAGCCCAGCTCTTTCTTGAGGCTATTGTGTGAGCAATGGCCAGTGTGGTCTCGTGGGTTCCAGGCCTGACCCTGGCACTGACTCATTCCATTCTTGGGCAAATGGCTTCTTGCATTCCCAACCTCAGTTTCTCTACCCATGAAGTACAGAGGTTGTCCCTGTCCTTGTTTCCTACTGAATTCATTCCCCCTGCCCCCTTCCTCACAAGATTATAAGCTCTGTGAAGACTGGAACGAGGTCTCTGTTTTATATCTAGCTTCTTCACACCACAACCCATCCGTCCACCCACACCCAGAAGCACTGAGGCCATTTTTGTTAAATCATGACAGATCAACTGTTACAGAAGGTAGAGATTTAAGAAATATCCAGGGGTTAGAATAAGCTGGATTTGTTGACCAATTGTAAAAACTAACAATCGAATTAGCTATAAAAAGAAAAAGGAGGCACGTGTAGGCACTTGCAGCTGGTTTCCTGCTAGCTCCCAGCAGTCCTCACCATCTGGGACCTGAGGGTAGAGCTCCACACCCCAATTCTCTCCCTCACTCAGGGGTGCCTTGCTGGGAAGAAATGTGCCATCTTGCCTGATAGGCTCTTTGGAAGTCAAGCCTGGTAGTCTGGAAGTCTTCTGGGAATGAGATTTACCTACCTGAACAGCCCATGTTTCATACCGATGTCTCCACCCCAACCGTACCTTCTTTGAAGACATTAGTAAAGAAAGGGATAGAAGATGTTTGCTCAGCTTCAGCCTTAGGAATAAAAGGTGAGTCTTCCAAATCCAAAAGTGATCATTTACTCCCAGCTCTCCCAGGGCTCCCCATCACCCTTAGAAGGAAATCCAATATCCTTACAAAGACTTTCAAGGTCCCGCAAGTTCTAGATCTTACCTCCCCTCCCAGCCTTACCCCACACCATTCCGCTTCTCTCTGTCTTCTCACCTTCTCTTAGTCCCTGGGATTGGCCATCCTGACCTCCTCCCATGGCTGGGAACTCTCTCTGCCTTTCCCCTTGCCTTTCTCATTGGCAGGTGAACTCATTCCTATGCTCATCCTTTGCATGTCTGGTGGAATATGACTGCTGGGACACAGGCTCTTCTAGTCGAAGTCCCACAGCCCTCTAGGGCTCTATCTGTCAGACCTCATTGTAATTTACCTTTAATGCCCTGACTTCTTGAGGGCAAGGGCTGTGTTGTCTTATTCACAAGGTAGCCTTCCTGCCACACCCAATGTGTGGCATAGAGGCCAAAAATCTTTGTTGAATAGATGAACAAATGAACCAGAGAGGCCTTTGAAACTTGTCAGCATTAGATTTTAAGGTGAAATTTGGGGGATTGCTTGAACTTTTGTTTTTTTGACTCTGGCAGTTGTTGAGATGAGCAGAGGTTAGGAAGGGGAAGGTGGGAGAACAGTAATAATGACAAAAGCATTTTTGTGCTCTTATGTCAGGCTCTGCTCTAGGCTCTTTACATGAATTGGCTCATTTAAACCCCACAATAAATATTATTATCTCTACTCTGCAGTTAGTCCTGGTGGGGAGGGTGGGGAGGTGGGCAGTATGTACTAGGTAGGCAACTTTAAACAGAAAGAAAGGTAGGATCAATCTGGGAACTGCTTTAAGAAAGGGAAGAAGCCCTAGGACTCTGGCTTCAGGGCTGGGAACTGGCTCTGGGTTGCCCACTCAACAATAGACAGGGTTTACGGGTTCTTGCCAGTTGCAAGGCACCAGGCTACAAGTGCTTTCTATGCACGCTTCATCCAGTGTGCCCAGCAGCCCACTGAGGAAAAGGAACTTCAGAAAGTTCAGGCACTAAGGTCACCTGCTTAGTGTCACACAGCTGGTTGGTGGCAGAGCTCTGTCATCGTCAGCTAGGACGGCTATAACAAAATACTGTAGGTTGGGTGGCTTAAATAACAGACATTTATTTTTCACAGTTCTGGAGATTGAGAAGATTGAGATCAGGATGCCAGAGTGGTGAGGGTCTGTTGAGAGCCCCTTTCCTAGCTTGCGGGCACCTGCCTCTTTGCCGTGTCCTCACATGGCAGAAAGAGAGAGAGAGAGAGAGAGAGAGAGAGAGAGAGAGGAGAGTGCAGGAGTAAACACTGGTCTCTTCCTCTTCTTATAAGGGCAATAATCCCATTAAGGGGCTCCATTCTTGTGACTTTATCCAAACTTAATCAACTCCCAAAGGCCTCGCCTCCAAATAAAATCACACTGAGGTTTGGGTCTTCCACATTTGAATCTGGGGGCGGGGACACAAACATTCAGTGCATAACAACCCTGAGGTCCACTTGCTCACCGGGAGAGTCCCAGATGCTCAATGAAGCGCCATGTTCTGGTTCACTTCTTGAGTGTAGCTGAATGTGTTTCCTTGGAGCACTGAAGCTGTATTAGGGATTTATACAAACAATGTACTGCCCAGGTCAGCAAGTCTAAGTTTGGAAGGGCAGATGCAGAACTCACTTTTGCCTCAGTAGAAGACAGATGATTTTAACTGAGATCCGTCAGTCTGGAGGCCCCCAGAGAATCCCCTAAGCTCAGTCTGGTATCTTGATCCAAGATATTTTTGGCTGGTGCTCCAAGTACTTTCTCTGTTCCCTGGCTGAGCCTCCTCCATCTGATACCCACAAAGCCCAATCTCTTCTATAAAAGCAAAATTTCTCTTTCTCAAGCTGAGTCTTCTGTCCTGAGCCAGATGCCTGAGATCCCTTCTGTCTTATAGCTTCTGCTTCCAGAGTCATTTTATCTCTCCATGTAGGCTGACTAACTCATCTCTGTTTGCTGGGGACTTCACTGGTTTTATTTAGCACTTACAGTCTTCTGCCTTATGTCCCCTTTCAGTCCTAAGTAAACTGGGATGGTAACTTTACATCAAGATAGGGAAGAGGAATGTGTTTTGTCATCCACACACCATTTCCTTATCCCCTAGTATATACATCTTGTCTGATTGTGTGACAAACTTTCATCCCAGGTCCCAGAGATTGGCAGGTTAGAGACAAAACACTTGTGCAGACATAGCAGATTTCTTTCACGGCTGCATGTCCCCTTTTAGACACTAGATGGCAGCCTCACCCCCTTTGTTTAAAGAAAAGACTGCAAATACCACTTACCAGGCCTCTTGGAAATGCTAGCCATCTGGGAAAACCACGGGGCCAGAGGATTAAGAGAGAGAGAGAGCGAAGTGAAATATATATGCTTATGGGACAGACTGGAATGAGCAGATTAGTGTGAGATGGCAAGTAGTGAAAAGCAAAAATAATCAGATTCAGCACAAAATCTTTCAAGCGTTTAGAATTGAGGGGGGGAAGAAAGGCATGCTGTTTCACTGCGGGGTAGGTCTGCTTTCACCATCTGATCCAAACAACATGTCCCTGTGAGCAAATTGTATAAAAGAGGAAAGAAAAGCCAACTGGAGCGAGAGAAGCCAAATGCAGGGGATAGACCATCTTCTGGGTCAATTTAATCACAGCTTTGGTTCTCTGGGAGAATGAACAGCATAATACAGGAGACGTCCCTTGAGGTGTGTTTAACCGGACCCAGCTGACTGGCCGAAGACAGGCTGGCAAGCCTGGGGAGAGGCCCCTCTGGAGGCGTGACTCAGACCTCCTGCAGAGAGCACCGTTGCCATGAGCCCGCTCATCATCCTCGAGGAGCTAAATTTATATTCTGAGAAAAGAACATTGTGGTGCTGGAGCTGGCAGGAGGGAACAGGGAGGAGGTGGGAAGGGAGAGCTGCACCCTCTTGGGGTGGGTCTTTGTTGGCTTTAAATGGATTCACATCATAAGGGCTTCTGGGAGTGAGCCCGAGGGATTTTTCACGGAACAAGTAGTGTATGAGCAAATCTAGTTTTCTCTGTAAGCATCTTCCCCCTTAAATTTCAGCAAGTGCTAACAAACTCTGAGTGTATGAGGCACGCAAATTGTGCCACTGACTTCTCCTCCCCATCTCTCAAGGCCTTATTTGAATTCAAGATGCATACACTGGCCTTCATAAGCCATACCTGTTAACCCAGACAATGGTGGAGCTGGACGGGCCTCAGTGGCCTCAGTGGTCCCGGGGCTTTTCAAACCGTTGGAGAGTCCTAGCCACCCAGGGTTACTGCAGGGGTTCCTTAAACAGAGATGCCTTTGACTCTGCACATAGAATAATGTAAAAATGTCTGAAGAAACAGTAACCACTCTCATCTCTTTTATTATGGGCTCTGGAAAAATTTGGTCTGGAAAAAAAAAATCCCTTATTACAAATAAAAGAAGCCCACAGATCAAGTGTTTTGGGCCCAGAGTGGCCAAGTGGAACAATGGCCTTGTCTGGAGCTGATCGTGCTGGATGATTAAACCCACGTGGACACAGCTGGTCCTGGCAGAGCCCAGTCAGAAGACATACTTTCCCTGTCCTGGATCCCGAGGAGCAGGTCAGAAGAGGGATCTGAGGCTGGGAGTCTGGAGTGGAGTCGCCAGTAGGCAATGAGACGTTTTTGAGGAGAAAGCTGAGGAGAGGCATCATGGAAGGTGCTTCCGCTCAGGCGTGGGAGCTGCTCTCAGTCCGTCAGAGGGAATTGGATGGCTGAAGAAGTTGTATCCCCTTTTGCTTTTAGGGATCAGAGGAATGTTTTTATGCTTGTGTCCTCAGCATGGGAGTCTGACACGCCAAGAGTTGAGGACAGCCCTGAACTGCCCGGCTGATGGGAATGTCCCCAGTTGGAGGGAAATGTGAGCAAAGGGCGGAAGGAGCCCTGAACATGGGATACGTCGGCCTCTTACCTCTGAGTCTCAGGGTCTTCAGCTGTAACATTAGGAGTTATATTAGAGGTTCCGTATTACCATAGAACCTCTAATATACGATCACAGGGTCGTTTGGAGAAACAAGTAAAATGGTAAATGTGGCAGGTGTCTTCAAATACAAAGTCGAATAATAAAAATGGCTGATAGCTTTGGGGCACTATGTTCAGCATAGGACTACACTTGATCTTAGCCAAAAGGCTGAGAAGCGATTCAGCATAGGACTTATACAGCCAGTTCTCACGGAAGGATCTGTAGAAAGCAGTGATGCCTTAACACAAAGGACATGGGAGTCCCCCATTGTACCAGCTAAGAGCAGGGAGTTTGGCATCACACAGGCCTGCCTGGGTTTGGTCCTGCCCCCAACAGTTCCCGACTAAGTGTGATGCTGAATGGGTTACTTAACACCTCTGAGTTTCACTTTCCTCAAGGTAATTCCTGGTGTATAGGATTGAGGTTGTATAGATTAAATGAGATCGTGTATACAAGACATTTAGAAAAATGCTTATCAAGTGCTTGCAAAACATCAGCTTAAAAAGGATGTTTTTATATGAGCTTCTGTAGAGCTCCTATCCTAGTCACTAGGGGTACACTAACATTAGTAGGGCATCGTGTCTGCACCTGCCTAGCAGTGTTTACGATCAAATTGGGAGGTAAGATGTAAATGTAAGCAGATCACTAAAGTGACAGTTGACAAAAGATAACAAATAAGTGATCCAAACTTTATGTATTTTAAGGAATTTAGACTAAGGAGAGCAGTAACTTCAAGGTGGGGGCAGGAAGTAGGGCAGGAAGATTTTTTGCAAAGCCAGATTATATGTCCATGTAATTGATATTTTGTCACTCTCAGGGCAACCATGTAAGGTAAATCATGGGTAAACTTGACATCTTGTCCTTTGGGGATTAGATTTCAGCATATGAATTTGTCTGTAACACCTACGCATTTCTGAGAACAGTCCCCTCCAGATGTTTTCACACATAGATATATGAACTCTGCGAACCCTTCTTGATTATTATAGTTAAGACTGGTGTCCAGAATGACCCAAACCTGGAAAGTTCTATTTTATAGTGAATATATGCCATTTGGCTTTCTCTCTAGCTAGCTACAGAATGGGGACTGAGCCAGGCCAGGCTTGTCATTGTAGTTTATTCTCTTGGCCACAATAATTGGTCAGTGGAATGAGCATTGACAAAGGCTAGGTAAGTCAATATTATTCCCTGGGATTTTTCATACGTAATTAAGAAAATCTGGTATCTCAGGTTATGGGTTGTGGTAGATTGCTATTTTCAAAGATGTTCACAACAATGTCTCCCAGAGTACAGCTCTTTTTACAATGTGACTTTTTCACTTCTATTGGGAAGTAGGGTTTATGTTCCCTCTCCTTGGATCTGGGTAAATTTGAGACTATGGTGGAAATAATCCTTTGTGATATCTGAGTGTATGTAATTAAAGATAATGCACTTTCCACCTGGTTCTCTTGGGGTACTTGCTTTTGGAATCCAGCCATCATGCTGTGAGAAGGCCCAAGCAGCCGTGTGGAGAGGTTATGAATATATGTTCTGGCTGATAGCCCCAGATGAGGTCTCAATCAACTGCTAACATCAATCATCAGACAAGTGGGTAATCTCAGATGATTCCAGATCCCAGCTATTATCATTCCTAGTCTTTGAGACCCAGATGATGCCACAAAGACTAAAGATGAGAGCCTTGCCCAAATTAAAGATTATAATGGTGATAATTAGTACAGGTTTGTCAGCAAAATAAATGATTGTTGTTGTACTGAGCCACCAAGTTTGGAATGGTTTATAATATAGCAATAAGTAGTTGAAACATGGAACCCGATAATAAGAATTTGGAGTGTCCAGCAACAGTGTCCTCTATAGCAAGACAATTTACTGGCAGTAGGAGAGAACAATGCCAAGCAGAGGTCAAAGTGAAAAGAGAGTTCCAATGATGATCAAGTCCCCAAATTCAGTCCCTGAGCTTCTCAGATTTTCATCTGCTTCTACTCCTTTTCCACTCACACTGTTGAGCTACCTACTTCAGCGTCCTTCCAGCACATCCATTTTCTTGCTTAAGATAGTTGGACTTAGGTTCTACCATCACTTTTGTGAAGAGAGAGGTCTTAACGCCTCTTTCTGTCAGAATGTGCTACTTGGGATGTGGTGTGTAGACCAACAGCATCAGTCTCAATTGGGAGATTGTGAGATATGCAAATTTCTAGGGACCATCCCAAACCTGTTTGTGGGGGCGGGGCCCTGGAATCATTTTTAACAAGCTCTCCAGGGAAGTCTTATGCTGTTAAAGTTTCAGAGACTCACTCTACATTCTAGCAGTGCCTCACTGTTTTTCTCACTCTCCCTAAAGTAGGGACTAGGGAGTGATGTAAGCGACATGAGATCCGAAAGGTAAACTCCTGACTCTGTCTCTCCACTGTATCCCTCTGAAGCTGCCTCCCTGGGGAATGGATAAGGAAGTGTGGCCGATGGTGACACGGCACGAAAATAATTTTCCCATAGAGACTATGCATTTGAAATTGTGTATTCAAAACCATTCAGTTGCTGTATAGAATTTGCCAGGCTCTGCCTAGTTGTTGGGAGTGCATCTAGGTATTGACACAGTTTCTGTCCCCAGGGTAATTAAAGCTCAGCTTTGGAAAGATGATCTGAAGAAAAGAATTTAATAACACACTGTATGTAGCTCATGCCAAAAGCCAAATGACAGATATAGTCATGCATCCTGGACACTCTGTATATTCACCATTTCAAATATTATGTTCCCTGGCCCCATACACTATCACACCATCCTCCAAAGTCCAATTTTTGAGCATTGGAGCCATGTTTCCCAGACTGTCTCTCACATCTGTCAACAGCACAAAACTCCACATCCACGTGCCCCAATTTTGGGTTCAGAAATATAGGCTCTATAGATAGGTTTTTAATGGAAGGGAAGATAAATTAACATCTAGTGGTGAAGCCAAGAAAGGATTTGCAGAGGATGTAAAATTAAGCTGGGTCTAACAGGAGGGGCAGAGCTTGGATTCTAGGGGAGAAGGGGGAGGGGCAGCCTAGGGGGTGGAAGAGGAACCATGTGACGTGAGGAGGGCTGAGGAAGTGCTGGGAGAGTGGCCAGTGGGTCTGTTAGGTCAGACTGTAGAGAAGAAAGGTGGAGAGAAGGGGTGGGTATTGTACTTGTGCACATAAGTCATGGAAGATGACAGGAAATGGGAGAGCAAGGGCCTGCCTGAAAATGATCGCTGAGAAAGCTGATTTTAGCCGCAGTATGCAGGATAGGCTGGAGGAGACTGTGGTGGGCCTTCTTTTAAGGCCCTGCCATGTCCCATGTCATTTTTGTTCCATTCTGTGGGAGGATGGCACTGTGCTTTTCAGGGCCTTTAACCCCATATGAAAACGGTCCCAGGTTTATTTTGATTGCAGTCTTGACCAGTCATTTGCCCAAGGAGGTGTGTTCCTTTCCGCATGCATTGCAAAATACTAAAGCTCTCTCTCTTTTCTTTTTTTCAATATATGAAATTTATTGTCAGACTGGTTTCCACACAACACCCAGTGCTCATCCCAAAAGATGCCCTCTTCAATACCCATCACCCACCCTCCCCTCCCTCCCACCTCCCATCAACCCTCAGTTTGTTCTCAGTTTTTAAGAGTCTCTTATGCTTTGGCTCTCTCCCACTCTAACCTCTATAAAGCTCTCTTTTTAACCTGTGCACAGTTGTCTGGCCTTTTGGCCACCATCCACCCCCTCCCCCACCCCCACCATGCCATCCAGTCCAGCCTTCTCTGCTTGGATCAGTGTTTGGCAGACTGTGGCAATGAACAGAGAGTGTTTAATGAGAAACAAACCAGCTTCGTTGAAGTATAATTGGCGGACAATAGATTGCACATATTTGAAGCATACAATTTGATGTTTTGACATATACATGTATATATAATGATTTTATATATATGGTGTATACATATACCCTAGGTATATACACATACACAATCATTACCACGATCAGGACAATGAGCATATACATTATTCCTGGAGGTTTTCTCATGCCAATCAGGGGACAATTTTAGCTGCATTTTATAGATGAAGAGACAGAAACATAGAAAGAGATTTTCTAAGGGGCCAACCTGATTGGAAATGGAAATTGGTAAACCAGAGTCTTCCAATCTGTAATGGAATTTTATGCTTTGGTGCTCCTTAAATTGTCATATTTTAAATTATTTAAATTTTTTAAATGTTTATTCATTTCTGAGAGAGAGAGAGAGACAGAACATGAGCAGGGAAGGGGCAGAGAGAGAGGGAGACACAGAATCTGAAGCAGGCTCCAGGCTCTGAGCTGTCAGCACAGAGCCAGATGCGGGGCTGGAACTCAGGGACCACAAGATCATGACCTGAGCCAGAGTGGGACACTTAACCGACTGAGCCATCCAGGCGCCCCTGTCATATTTTTAACTGTATAAAATAAAAATCAGGTAATCATTGTGTTTTAAAAAACGTTTGTATGTACCTGTATTTTTACTCGTCTTAAGCTACAAGTGTATACCTATAGGAAAACAAAACCACATTAAAGTAAGTATTAAATTTTGGGCTTTTGGGTACTGTTTTCCCTTTTTTAGGGAAAAAGGACTGCTACTCTTCAGGCAGTAACACAGATTAAGGAAACAATGTTTTAATCATAGCTGCTCCAGAGTTAAGTGGTTCAGGAGAAAGTTTAGATTGGATTAGGCCAAAGATACTTTACATTTTTTTTCCAGAAGAGAAACATTTCTACATAGGTTGCCTTTTTTAGTTTTTAAACTCCAAATCAATTCAGAGTCCTTCAGACTAAGGCATTTATTACTCCAGGTGCCAATTTAGCTTGTACAGATATTTGTACAATTAGCTCGTGGATGAAAAACATACTTCCTTCTCAACCTCCTTCTATTATAAAAAGCAAAGTAAAAGAATAGAGCCTTTTTGGTAAGTCAGCTTTTTTGCCTAGTGTGAAAGCTCTTCCTTGGTTTTGTTCCCTTATTCAGGCAAAGGCAGCAGAGGTAGGTTCTAATTCAGCTCCAAGACTAACTGGGTTTTTACACTGGCTGCTTTAAAATCCTTGTTGGACACCTGTGTCATCTTGGTGGTGTTTTCTCGATTGTCTTTTCTCAATCAAGTTGAGATCTTTGATGTTGCGTACATTTAAAAAAAAATTTTGTTTAACATTTATTTATTTTTGAGAGACAGAGCATGAGTGGAGGGAGGAGCAGAGAGAGAGGGCGACACAGAATCCGAAGCAACTCCAGGCTCTGAGCTGTCAGCACAGAGCCTGATGTGGGGCTCAAACTCATGAACCACGAGATCATGACCTGAGTCAAAGTTGGTTGATGCTTAACCGACTGAGCTACCTAGGTGCCCCAAGTAGTTTTTTTTTTTTTTTTAATTGAAACTAGGATATCTTGAGTATTATGTTCTGAGACTCTGGATCTTAATTAAATCTTGTATGTTAGCAGGTCTTTGCTGATGCTGCTTTGGTGGAGGAAAGGGGGGCATTGCCTATTCCTGCCAGGTGGGGATGAAAGTACAGGTCCCCCTCCTGGCCTCAGTGGATACTCGAGGGGAAGAGAGACTCCTTGTCACTGCTGGACAGCAGTGGGTGGGAGTTAGGCTCCCCACATGGGTTCCACTGACACCTTGGGGTGGGGGTTTGTGTGGTGAGTCTCATTATTGCTGAGTGGTGGCCAAAGTCCCAACTCTCCGCTGGGCCCCGTCTGATCCTCCAACAGCACCCCAGCAGGAAAAAGGAGGGGTGCCTTGCTACCACCTGGTGAAGGAAGAAGTCCAGGTGCCCTGTAGAGTCTCCACTGACCCCTCCACATGGTCGGGGATGCTTGTTGTTGATCAGCAAGAAAGAAAAGCCCAGTTTCTCACTTGGCACCACACCAGCGAGGGGGTGGAGGGAGGAAGGGAGTTGAGAGTGTGTTATCACAGTCTACAAAAGTAAAAATCTAGGCTTTCCTTTGACATTTACTGGTAAAGGTGGGAGTGAAGCTGCAACAGTTTTGGGGGATATTTGGCTGGAGCTGAATCATTTTTCCTAAAAGTTTTCTGTTTTGTTAGGCTGTCCCTTTCTTGGGAGGGAGCAGGCTTTTCTTGGAGGTTTTTTTTTTTTAATTTTTTAAATTTTTTTATTGTGGTCTACGTTTATTGGCATTTCTAGGTTGCCAACTTCTCCAGCACTTAGACTGGAGGCAAAAAAGAAAACTCAGAGAACTCACTACTGTGTGGTTTCTTGGGTCCTGAGGTTCCTAGTCTGTCCTCTTCTGTCTAACTTTTAGAGTCTTCTTGAGTTTATTTTAAGGTCAAGGGTTTTTATCTGCACTTAGCAGGGAAAAGGGACAAATATGTCTACTCCATCTTTCTGTAAGTGGTAGTCTTAGGGTCAGTTTTAACTCTAGCAGCCTGTGACCCTGGAGCCCTCTGGAATTCCTTATGGATTTGGTGAGCCAGTGGTACCCATTGGCTGAAAGGTCATTCAACCCAAATGATGACTCTGCTCTGACTGCTGTGTGACCATAGTCAAGTGACTGCCTCTTTCTGATCTGGATTTCTTACATGTCCTGACCTGCATTGCTAGAAATGTAGGGTCTTCAAATTCAGAGCGTTCTATTCTCTTTCCTTCTTGTTTTCCTTCACCATTAACTCTGGCCCTGTTCCTTATCTCTTTTGTCTTTTCCTTCTCCTCTTGTCTTCTTACCCTCTTTTCATTCTTTCTTCTTGTTCTTCTGACTCGACCTGTAATGTAGAGACAAAGTGTCAGGCAAGCCCCTGAGAGAGCACACCTTTTTATCTTCCGGGGGTGAGCAGAGTGGAAGGAGGTTTTTCTGGTGTGATACTCATGTTAGTTCTGTCCAGTGTCTTTCAGGGTACTTACCAGCAAGTGTCCTTCCTAGCAGGTGCTCACAGGAGGTTGAGGCGTTGAGACCCTTAGGTCCCAGCTAAACAGAGCTGCTGTACCTCTAACTTTGTTGACTGTTGCCACCTTGTGGAGTGAGAGGGAAAGTCAGATGAGAGGAGACTGGAGAGGATATTCCAATATGTGATAAAGATGTCCCCTGAGTAAACTGTCCTTCCTGCCTGATGACTTTCTTTCCTTGAAGTTATATAATCATTTCAACTGGTTTGTGATTCTGACTCACATATATCCTTTTGAAGGAGAGTGCTGTGGGAAGCATAAAATGTAGACTTTGGAGTCCCAGAGAATGAGGTTTGAAATTCAGCTAAGCCTTTGTGGGAGCTATGTGACCTTGAGAAAGTCACCTGACATCTCTGAGCCTCTGTGAAAGAGGGAGTCATCCCAGAGTGATCCTAAGAAGGGTCAGGTAAGGGGGAAATGCCCAGGAGATGTTAATTTCCTTCATGCAGTGATGAAAGAGCATTAAGAGAAAGGCTTCCACTTCATTCTGGGGATCATGGCTGCAACTGAATGCACGGGGTCAGAGGAGGAGGGGCACTGACATTTTTTGAGGTACAAAGTGCCAGGTACTAAGCTACTTAAATAATTTCCTTTAGCCCTCCAAAAACCCTGAGCAGAAAGCACTTACTTTATAGGTGATAAAGCAAGCTTGTGTATGTGTGTGTGTGTGTGTGTGTGTGTGTGTGGTGGAGGGTGTTTAACTCAACTCTGCTACCTCTCCCTCCACCAGGTTCTACTTCTTCCTCCAGCATCTGCTAGGGGGGTGACGTTGGGGTTCTCTAATGAGATTTGAGTCCCTGGCTGGAGTAGGAAGGAGTGGGAAGGCAGCCCTGGAGCTGAGGAGCTGGGCTGAGCTGGAGACGCCAGGGAAGGTGACATGGGAAGTGAGATTAGAGCTGTTAGAGATTCCTGAGACCTGCTTCCATGCTGGGAGTAGCCCTGGGAGATACTGGTTGATAAAAACTGTTGGGAGAATCGTGACTTAGATGGTCTAGGAGATCTCAACTGTGCTGGAGGATGTTGGAGCCACTGTTGTCCTTGACTGTGGGTTGGTTGACTATACCCCTGGGACATCACACTGGCCAAGGAGGCCTGGGGGAAACTTTTAGGTTGAAGGGGGGGCTTGTTTCAGGGTCATTGCTGGAGCAGTAACAGTGGGGAAGGGAGGGAGAGAACATTGGTCTTTACCATTTGTGTACTACTTGCCATTTTAAAAAAGTTCTTTCACGTCTGTCACTTAAGCTACCATTTAGCCAACAATGCATGTTGGGTTTACTCTGAGCCCAGAAGTGTGCAACAGTGAACTGTGCAACCGTTGTGAACGAGGTTTCCCATAAGGAATGGGATAGACACACCCTCTGCTCTCCTAGAGCTTACAGTCATCATCACAACCTTGTGAGGTGGACACATCAAGTACGATCCCATTTTGCAGGTGGGAAAACAACGTTGGTGACTAGTGTATGGTGAATTGGGACCTGAACCTGGGTTTACTTGCTCTGGGGACCAATGCTCCTTCTAGTGTCCATGCAGACTCTATTGTCATCTGAGTCTGTTTTGAATGTGGGTCTGCATTCGAATGTCTTCACTGTTCATTTTCTATTTTTATTCCCTTCAACTATGTTTGAATAGCCTTTCTGAAGTGCCCCAGAGTCCTGCAAATAAACCCCCTAATCTCTCTTTTTCATTTCTCTTCTTCAGTGTGAGCTGGGAGTTTCTTAAATTGGCAGTTGAGTACAGAAAAGGATGGAAATCTTAAGAGAAAAATAAGGAATTCATCACCTATGTTTACTGATATTGTCATTGCAAAATTACCTGTATATTTATATATACACTCAAACACAAATATAAACAACCTTAGCTGACTCATGCCCTTCTCTAAACTTCATGGCCTATCAGCATCCTCTCTAGCATATACTCTTAAGTATCTTGCCCCTGTTTTGTTTTGTAGTATTCTCAGAGCAAAACTCAAACTTGGTTGAATGTAATTCTCTGGTTTCTTTCTCTCTGTGTGTACTCCTGCAGTCAAAGATGGCTGGAAAAATACACAGAACCACGCTGATCAGCCTTCCTCTAAATTCAGTACTGTAGTCCTATCATGTTTTCATAATGTTTCATAACCCGTTCAGTGTCTCCCACTTTTAGAGGCAATATTTTGTTCAGATTTTCTATGATGATGATGATTATTAAAGAATATTTGTAGCAGCTTTATTTGTAACAGCTCAAACTGGAAACAGCCAAACTATCCATCAATAGGTAAATAAAATGTGGTGCATTCAAACAATGAAATATTACTTATTTATCCATAAGAGGAATGAAATATTGATACATGCAGGAACACGGATGAATCTCAAAGTAATTAGGCAGAGTGGCAGAAGCCAGATACTAAGAGTAAACACTGGATGATTCTGTTTCTAAAAAAATTCTAGAAAACACAAACTAATCTGTAGTGTCTGCAAGTAACCCAGGGGCTGCCTGAAGGGTAGGGGGAAGATGGAAAGGGCAGAAGGGAGGCATTACAGAGGGACACAGGAAACCTTTCAGAGTGCTGGATATATTCACTGTGTTGATGGTAGGGATGGTTTCATGCGAGTCTCGTATCTTCAAACTTATAAAATTGTACACTTTATATATGAGCAGTTGTTTACATGTGAATTACATGTGAATTAACCTCAACTAAGCCCTTAATTTTTTTTTTTTATATTTATTTGTTTTTGAGAGAGACAGAGACAGAGCATGAGCAGGGGAGGGCAAAGAGAGAGGGAGACCCAGAATCTGAAACAGGCTCCAGGCTCTGAGCTGTCAGCACAGAGCCCAATGCAGGGCTCGAACTCACGAACTGTGAGATCATGACCTGTGCTGAAGTCCGACGCCCAACCGACTGAGCCACCCAGGCACCCCAGCTCTTATTTATTTATTTATTTATTTATTTATGAACATAAAGAGTAGTAAGTCAAATTAAAAAAAAAATCTATGTAACCAGTAAGGCCTGCTTCATGTTGATCATATTTCTTTTTTGCATCTGTGTAAGGAACTAAAAGACCTCTACGAAATTTGATCTGCTACTTAGAAGTATCAAAATATACATTAATGTCTTAGATTTGGGATCCTTTGGGGGTTTTGTTTTGATAGGGAAAAATCTATTATAAGATGGCAGGTAGGATTCATACGGGAACTCCAGTCCCCGAACCAAAGATTCCCCTTCCTGGTTCTTCTTCCTACCCCGCCTGCTTGCGCAGGCGCCAAATTACTACTAATACGGAATGCGGAAGTAACAGACTATAAATTGTTCCTTCTGCTTCCCCTTCGGGGCTCAGACCTGTGGAGAGTCATTTCTGAGCCCCACGGTGGGAATAAACCTGCCTTCCAAGATCTGCGAGTGCCGCTTGTTTCCTCCTGCCTTCCAAGATCTCGGAGTGCCGCTTGGTTCTTCCGTCGGGTGATCCAGACCAGGTTCCGTAACACTTTATTGGTTTATTTGTTTTCTACAGTTTTAATCTGGTACACTGGAAAGAAAACGTCACATGATTTTGGTAAATGACAAAGGAGACTGTTTCAAAACGAAATGGTATAAACGAGGACGCTGTGAGAGGCACACCAACATCTCCGGGGGCCTGCATGGCAGGAACCGGATTGCTACTGTACCCATTTCACAGCCCACTGAGGATGGAGAGTGCGAGGGAGGGACCGCTTGCCCTGAGACCTACTCCATTTGCAACAGGGAGTCCAAAGACAGAACCTTCCCCTGGTTTTCTCTTAATCCTTCACAGAACTTTACCCCGCCCCCGGTTTCTCATTTTCCTGCTATATTGTAGATCCAGACTGCGTTTGCATCTAATTTAAATTTGGAGGTTTTCTTCTCGTTAGTCTCCCTGTTCCCCATTTGACCAGTTCACAGATATTGGGATTTATTTCTGCAACGATGTTCACTGCCGGTGTCTCGAGAGTCTGTCCCAACAGGAAGAGCTTGCTCACGGTCAGGCGGTCCAGAGCTTCCGCTGCCTCCCCAAAGGCCGAGCAGGCGGGGCGGCGCCCCTCTTCCTGGGCCTGGGTCTGTGGGCTGGGGCCTAGGAGCTGGGACCTGGGGGCTGGGGCCTAGGGGCTAGGGGCAGTGCACTGGTGACTACTTTGCCCCCCTCCGCCCCGCGACATTTTCTATTTTAGCTCCTTACTCTAACTTGGAACACCACTTTCTTAGAGCAAAAATCAGAAGGAAACTTCCCCACTACCACATTGACCCTCCATGGTCTGTCCTCTTATGCTGGGTCATCCTTCCTGTTACTTTCAGTTTAATTCTCAGGCTGCTAAATTTGGCCGACTTTGGCATTCTGTCCTGTCTTCTCAGGTCTCAAGGGCATTGCTTCTGAAGTTCTCCTTCATTTCTCATCCAATTCCTACATCTTAGTTCTCTCCACTGGATCATTCTCGTTAGCATAGAAGCATGCTATTCCTCCCCACCCTTCCTGTTTTTTTTTTTTTAAACCTGCTTTTGACCCTGCTTCTCCCTTTAATACTGCCCCATTTCTGATTCTCTTAACAGTAGAACTCCTTGACCGAATTTTTGTATACTCATTTTCTCTGTTTCTCTCTTCCTGTTCTTTCCTAAACCAATTACCAGAAAGGCAGTAAAATAAAACAAAGTACCACTTTGTATTGAATTTATATTGAAATCCTATGGTCAATTGAAATCAATTGAAATCAGTTTATATTGATTTATATTGAAATCCTGTGGTCAATTTTCAGCGTTATCTTACTCTATTATTAGTGCCCCCCTTGAAATATTTTTTTTCCCCATTTGTTTCCAGAACCCCACGCTCTGACATGCCTCCAACGTCTCTGCCTATTCTTCAGTGTCTTTTCTCCTCAACCTCTCAATGTTGGAACGCCCCAGAGCTTAGCCCTGGAACCTCTCCTCTTTCCATACTACTCTCTTCATGATTTTCCAATCCCATGTATTAAAATGCTATCGACTTACAAATTTTCATCTCTAGCCTAGACCCATCCCATGAACTACATATTGGTGTATCCAACTGCTGAAAAATATCTCAACTTGGATGTCCAGTAGACATTTTAAATTTAACCTGCTCCAAACGATTTTCCTGCCTTAAAACATGCTTTACTTTCAGTCTTCTGCATCTTAGTTAATGACACCTTTAATCTTTTAGTCCCCGGATAAAAATCCTTGGGGGTCATTTTTGATTTCTTTCTCTCACATTCCACATTCAATGTCAGGAAGTTATATTGGCTCCACCGTCAAAATAGATCCAGAATTTGACCATTCTTACTGTCTATACTGAAACCACTCTGATCTAAACCTGCCTCATCTCTTATCTGGATTATTTTTACAGCCTCCTAATAGTTTTCTATTTGGGTGACTTTATGACCCTACAAGTTATTCTGAATACAGCAGCCTAAGTGATCCTTTAAAACATGAGTCAGATGATGTCATTCCTTTGCTCAAAATTTGCTAGAGGCTCCATTTCCTTCAGGGTAAAAGCTAATGCCTTACACTGGCTGAGGAGGGTCGATACCCTCTGGCTAATTTTACCTTCCAGACCTCTCCCTTACTGGTTTCCTCTTTTTCTCTGAGGTCATACTGACCTTTTTGCTTTGACTTAAATATGCTAGGTAAGCTTGCACATCAGCCTTTGCAATGACTGTTCCCACTCCCTGGTATACCTTCTCCCAGATATCCATGTGCCTCACTTCCTTTCCTTATTTAAACCTTTGCTCAAATGTCATCTCAGTAGGCTTATCCTACTGACCATTCTATTTAAAATTACTACTTCCTCAACCTTAATTCCTGGTATCCTGTCTCCCATTGTCTGCTTTATTCTTATTCATGTCATTACCACATTCTCTAATACTAAACACATCCCTTATTTATTTTGTCCATCTTCTGTCTCTGTTAGAATATAAGCTCCAGGAGGGCAAGACTTTTGACTGTTTTATGCACTAATGTACCCAGGACTGTGGCTATGGCATGGCAGGTGAAACTTTCAGGTAGCTGTTATGATAGACTCCCAAGCCCTTGTGTGGGACAATGGGACATTCCTTACTGTAATACGTTTGGAACACAGTGTGAACAGTTGCCATAGAACTTATGCCATGTAGCATCTTGGATGCATTTCCAAGGCTAGAAAAAAGCCAAGTCATGTGGTAGGTGCTCAGAAATATTTGTTGAATGAAAGTGACTAAATGAGTGGATTTATTGAGCTTTTTCTTCTAGCCTCATACAGGGTCTATTTTTGTAAATGTTGCATATCTGCTAAAAAAGTGATATTCTCTGCTGTTGAGTGTAAAGTTCTAAATACATCCAATAGCCAGTGTGACCATATACTTTATTGTCCCAAGTGTGACAGGCTTGACAGTAAAAGGGGCCACTATTAAATTTTTTTTTTTAACGTTTTATTTATTTTTGAGACAGGGAGAGACAGAGCATGAACAGGGGAGGGTCAGAGAGAGGGAGACACAGAATCTGAAACAGGCTCCAGGCTCTGAGCTGTCAGCACACAGCCCAACGCGGGGCTCGAACTCACGGACCAAGAGATCATGACCTGAGCTGAAGTCGGCCGCCTAACCGACTGAGCCACCCAGGCGAAAGGGGCCACTATTAAAAATGAGCCAGGACATTAACTAGTACTGTCTGGGACAAATGAGGACATAGAGTCATTCCACTGATAGCTCATACTTATCAATTGTATTGTTCTCATCTTGAATATGTTTGCTTATTTCTGTCTGCTTGATTTATCAGCCTCTGAGAAGAGTATACTAAAATCTCCAATGGAAAATGTTAATTTATTTCTATTTTGATATTCTTGTACTTCACTATAGTGTTTGGTGCTCTTTGAACCCTTTCAAATTTGTTCATTTTGTTTCATTATAGGAAAGTTATTATTTATTCAAATATTTCTTTGCCTTTTTTCTCTTTCTGGATACCCTGTTTTTCATATGTTGGCCTACAATTATTGTTATTTTTTTTTAATATTTATTTTGATAGAGAAGGTGAGAGAGAGAGAGAGAGAGAGAGAGAGAGAGCGCGCACATGTGCAAGCAGGGGATGGCCAGAGAGGGAGAGAGAGAATCCCAAGCAAGCTCAGCACTGTCAGTACAGAGTCCGACACGGGGCTCGAACTCACTAACTGTGAGACCATAACCTGAGCTGAAATCAAGAGTCAGATGTTTAACTGACTGAGGCACCCAGGTGCCCCTGGCCTCCAATTATTATTTACTTAGTAGATAATTTTTTTTTTTTAATTTAAACCTTTATCTCCTTAATTTTTCCTGCTTGATTTTAGAACAGTTTCTCAATCTAATTTTCAAGCTGACCAATTACTTTTTTCAATTGATTCCATCCTTTAATATATTCTATTTTTATTTTTATTTCAACCATTATAATCATCAAATCTAATACTTTTTTTTTGTTTTTAAAAAATCATTTAAAATTTTTGCTTTGCATTAGTAACACCTTTATTTACTATAGTTTTCATACTTAAAAAAACAATCTTAGTTCATCTGTTTTAACATTTCTTTCTCAGATGGGTCTATGTTTCTTCAGTTTGTTGACCTTCCTTTGTGATTGTTCTAACTCTCAGGAGTCTAGTTATTTTTGCCTCTGAGCGCAAGCTCCACTGGGGATATCAGCTACTCTGTTTGGTAGTGTGCATTTTAAAAGTGTTTTTGTTTGTTTGCTTT
Organism: Prionailurus viverrinus; assembly: GCF_022837055.1. NCBI lineage: Eukaryota > Metazoa > Chordata > Mammalia > Carnivora > Felidae > Prionailurus > Prionailurus viverrinus. The sequence goes on from NC_062563.1 coordinate 116,818,661, forward strand.
TGGTGTTTTTGAATTATTTGCATTGTGATCAGAAACTGTGAGCTGTTTCATACATATATTCTTTGAACTTTATAGGGACTTGCTCTATGGCCTCCCCAATACCTAGTCTATTTTTTAATAGTTGAGCAATTGAGAAGAATTGTGCATTCTGAAATTATTGGGAGGAAAGTCCTATAACTGTCCATTAGATCTAGCTTGTTAATGCACTGTTCACATCTATAGCTTTACTAATATTTGACTGTTTGATCTTTTCAGTAACTGACAAAAGTGCATTAAAAGATTTCACTGTGATGTTGCAGTTTATTAATTCAGTCAGTTTTTGCTCAATACATTTTGAAGGTAGGTTGTTAGTTGCATACGGATGTAGAATTATTGTATCTTCCTGAGAATCGAGATTTTTATTACTAGTGATCTTTGTCTGTAATAATATTTTCTGTTGAATTATATTTTGTCAGATGTTAGTGTGGAGTGATCTGTCATATCTCAGTTATGGTAAGTTTCTCAGTTTTTTACTTTGAAATATTCTGTGTCCTATTTTAGGTGTATCTTTTATAAGCAGCATACAGTTGGATTTTGTTTGCCATCCAAAATGATGATCTCTTTATTTTAACTGCTGAGTGTGCATAAAGTTTTCTTCTTTATAATCACTATTCTGTATTATATGTATGTATGATTTTGGGCCTTCTATTTGCCCACTTTTTCTTTTCTTTTTTTTTTTTTTTTTTTTTTTTTTTTTTTTTTCAACGTTTATTTTTATTTTTGGGACAGAGAGAGACAGAGCATGAACGGGGGAGGGGCAGAGAGAGAGGGAGACACAGAATCGGAAACAGGCTCCAGGCTCTGAGCCATCAGCCCAGAGCCCGACGCGGGGCTCGAACTCGCAGACCGCGAGATCGTGACCTGGCCGAAGTCGGACGCTTAACCGACTGCGCCACCCAGGCGCCCCTTCTTTTTTTTTAGTAGGCACCACACAGAGCCCAACATGGGGCTCGAACTCATGACCCTGAGATCAAGACCTGAGCTGAGATTAACAGTCAAATGCTTAACCAACTGAGCCACCCAGGCATACCTATTTATCCACATTTTCATTGCTTTTCTTTCTCCTTTTTTTTAGCAATCTTAGGATTCATTTACATTTTGTTTAATCCCCTTTGTCTATACTGTTTTGGAAGTTGTATGCTTTGTTTTTAAAAAATTGTAATGGTTTTGGGGTGCCTGGGTGGCTCAATTGGTCAAGCATTGGACTCTTGATTTTGTCTCAGGTCATGATCTCACTGTTGTGGGATTGAGCCCCACGTTGGGCTCTGTGCTGACAGCGTGCAGCCTGCTTGGGATTCTCTCTCTCTCTCTCTCTCTCTCTCTCTCGCTCTCTCTTTCTTTCTCTCTCCTCCTGCCCTTCTGCTTTATCTCTCTCTCAAAAAATAAACATTAAAAAAAATTTAAAAAGCCACTAGTGATAAAAACCACTTGTATTTATTTATCTGAATTGTGTGTGGTGTGTTATATGGATCAGGAGTCTCAGTGTTAAAGAGGGGACAAGTACAGTTGCCATCCCTAAAGCTGGGGGAGCAAAAGCAAGGGGCTAGAATTACTAAAACTCACAAGCTTGGAGGAGGGGCCTCATGATGCTGAAATGTCAATCTTTGGGGCAAGGGTACTTATTGCTTATCTGGTACTTATCTGGTTCTGGTGTCCGTGAGCTCAGGGGAAGGGCCTCCTGGGTCTGAGATCCAGACCCCAGAGGAGGGAGCCCAGCTGGTGGATGCTGATGTCTCTGAGGGTGTGCAGGGAGGCTTGCTCTGCTAGAGCTGAAAAACTGTGAACTGAAGTCAGCTGCTGCCTGAGTTAAGAAATGTGACTATTTCTTTAACTTTTCTCTTCATGATAGAGCGTCTCCCAGGCAGTCGTAACCTTTTTGAGCTTGGTGAGGATGCTGGAAGAGCCAAAGCAGGCGTTGCAGTAGTTACAACCCGACTTCCTTGGTTTTGGATGCCCTCTGGAGCCCTTACCTGGCTTTTCATCCAATGAGAGTGTGCTCGAAGAACTGTAGAAATAATTTGAGGCTGTGGATGGTGTCTCCCTCCAAAGATGATTGACTTTTGCCTCAGTCGGCCAGTTGTGCTAGGTGAAGACTTAATTCATTTTGAAATTCAGTTGATTTGATACTGGTTTTGGCCTCTGTGGGGGCCATCACTCTTATAGCTAGGGTGTAACTCAGCCTGGGGTTACGTTACAGGGTTCTGAACTCCACTGTTTATCTCCCTAGCCTGTAAGACTACCAAGAGTTTGGCTTAGCTTCTCAACTTGTTTGTTGCCACTTTCTTCCCGACCTCCCATATTCTCATTTGGTCACTTTCAGCATATACTCTACGAGAAAAAAAGTACAGCTAAACATATGGCTCTTGTCTCTCCTTGTCTCTTCTCTTAGAGGTCTTAGGTTCATGTTCTCACTGTTTTGGTAGCTCTTCAGCGTTTAAAAACATCTTTTAAAATAACAACTATGTTCTCATGGCTCACTTGGTTTAGTGTCTGGCTCTTGATCTCAGCTCAGGGTCTTGATCTCAGGGTTGTAAGTTCAAGCCCTGCATTGGGCTCCACGCTGTGGGTGAAGCCTACTGAAAAACAACAGCAACAACAACAACAACAACAACAACAAAAACAACCCAACTATATTCTTCTGTTTTTTTATTTATTTATTTATTTTTTAAATTTTTTTTAATGTTTATTTATTTTTGAGACAGAGACAGAGCATGAACAGGGGAGGGTTAGAGAGAGAAGGCACAGAATCCGAAACAGGCTCCAGGCTCTGAGCTGTCAGCACAGAGCCCGACGCGGGGCTCGAACTCACGGAGTGTGAGATCATGACCTGAGCTGAAGTCGGCCACCCAACCAACTGAGCCACCCAGGCGCCCCTCTTCTGCTTTTTTAAACATTCTTGATGGATGACTTGGTCTGATACAAGTCTTAACTTGAAACAGAACCTGTTCAGTTTTTGAATTCAATGATTATGTATTTTTATTTCTAGAAGTTCTTTCTGAATCTTTTGCAGATATTCTTGATTACTTTTTAATGGGCTGGAACATGATTTTCACTCCCTCTTTCATTAAATGTGTCTGTGTGTGTATTTTATAAAGATGTAACTAATATACAATAAAATGCACAAATCTTTACAGTGCAGTTTGATGAATTTTGACAATTGTATGTCCTGTGAAACCACTATCCTAGTCAGCATATTGATATTTCCTTAATTCCACAAAGCTCCCCCATATATCTTTTCAGTCAATTTTCCTCCTACTTCCCCAGCTGTTCTGAGATCTATCATCCATAGCTTACTTTTGCCTGTTTTTGAACTTTATATAAATTGAATCATACACTATGTATGTGTGGCTTCTGAATGTGCTTTCTTTTTCTCAGCATCATGTTTTTGAGAAAAATCCATGTTGTAGTTCATTCTTTAATTCATTTCCATTTTATTGTTGAGTCATATTTCATTGAGTGAGTTATACCACAATTTGTTTATCCATTCTTATGGATGAATATTTAGGCTGTTTCTGGATGTTGGCCATTATAAATAACGCTGCCATGATCATCTTTGGACAAGTGTTTTTGTTGACATGTGTTATATTCTATTTTTACTTATTTTATATTTTGTATCTGATAATTTTAATATCTGAGTCATTTGGGTTTTAAATTTTTGCTTTGTTGTTGTTGGTCCTTCCCTGGTGGTTTGTTTTCATGTTTTTGGTAATTTTTTAAAAAGCTTATTTGTTTCTTTTGAAAGAGTGGGGAGGGGCAGAGAGAGAGAGGGAGAGAGAGAATCCCAAGCAGGCTCCACACTGTCAGTGCAGAGCCCAATGTGGGGCTTGAACTCATGAACCATGAGAACATGACCTGAGCCTAACTCAGATGCTTAACCACCTGAGCCACCCAGGTGTCCCTGTTTTTGGTAATTAAAAAAAAAAAATTTACGTATTTATTGTGTGTGTGTGTGTGAGAGAGAGAGAGAGAGAGAGAGAGAGAGAGGAGGACAAAGAGAGAGGGGGAGAGAGAGAATCCCAAGCAGGCTCCATACTGTCAGCACAATCTCACAAACTGTGAGATCATGACCTGAGCTGAAATCAAGAGTCAGATGCTCAACTGACAGAGCCACCCAGGAGCCTCTGTTTTTGGTAATTTTGATTTAGTCATACTTTGCTGACTGCGGGAATCCTGAGGGGTTTGAGCGATTTTGCCTTTGTGTCTGCCAGGTGCCTGGGGTGATTTTGATGAGAAGTGCTTGAAATTAATTTTCCCTTTGGAGTTCCCTGCATATAGATAGTGTATCTTCAGACCCCTCCCACAGGAGGGAAGCCTTGTGCTTACAAATTCCCAGTGAGCCTTTTTTCAACCCTGAGCCATGGCCTGAGACAGACAGATTTCCTTCTGCTCCCACGTTGACATTTCCCCCAGCTCACCCCTCTCCAACGGTGTAGCTCTTCAGAGATCCTGAATGCATGCAAGGTCCCACTTCTAGCCTCCACCTTGGGTCTCTCAGTCGACATCTGGTCTTGTGTCTTCCATGGAGCACTGTTAAAACAGGGCTCCTAGGTTCTGGGCAGAGAACTCCAGAATAGCCCAAGGCTCTCTCCTCAGACTCCTTTCTGTTCCCCCTTCATTTTGAGACCTTGTGGATCTCTCTTATTTTCTTGTGAGCTTGGCTGTGCATTTAAAAGATTTTTTTTATATCCATCTCGCACTTTTAGATATTTATAACATGAGTTCCTCCCCTCCGCTGTCCACCCCAGCAATGTCTGGTCACTTGCCCCAAATACAAACCCTTGAAATACTTTTACACAGACACTGCTCTGCCTTCTGCGGAGAGTAGATCACTACTTCATGTTTTCCATTCTCCATATTTCTATTTTCGGAGTGAGCAGCAAGTCTGCTTACTCATCATAAAATCCTGCATTGTCACAGGGTTTCTGGATAGCGTTTTGGCATTTCTTTCCCTTCAGCTGTCTTCAATCAGAAGTGGCAGAGCTGTTTGCTACCTGGCCTCGCTGAGGGCTACTAGCTTTTTCATAAAGAGTTCTCATTTGGCTTCCTGTTTCCCCTGTCCTTGGGTGGTGCCAAGCGAGTGCCAAGATGCCCCTGACCTTGCTTAACTTGATGGTTGCTGGTTTGGCCTTTCGTGGTGTGTGCAGACTTCTCCAGAACTTCTCTAGAACTGTTCTAGAGTTCTCTAGATGTTCTCTAGAACTTCTCTAGCACTTCCCAGGGCCATTCTGTGCCTCTCCCCCTGACTTGGCCCAAACTGCCATTACTGTCCATCCACTGGGCTTTGGCCTTTTGGCTGATTCCAGTTTCTCTGAAGGTGAATTTTCTTCCCCATTTTCCATCCTTTTTGGAAAGAGAGTGGTGTGCAGAGGGGTTTGGTGCACAGAGAGCACTTACTGAGCTGCCCAGGGCCAGAGGCCCACGCCTTGCGTCTAGAGCAGAAGTGACTCCAGGGGTGCCTGTGGCTCAGTTGCATGTCTGACTTGGGCTCAGGTCATGATCTCGCTGCTCGTGAGTTCGAGCCCCGTGTCGGGCTCTGTGCTGACAGCTCAGAGCCTGGAGCCTGCTTCTGATTCTGTGTCTCTGTCACTCTCTCTGCCCTCCGCCCACTCACGCTCTCTCTCTCTCTCTCTCTCTCTCTCTCTCAAAATTAAACATTAAAAAAAAAGAAGTGACTCTGTACAGTTCTTCCTACTTCTCTGGAAGGCTGTGCTCCACCTGCACCTGGGCCTGCCTGTCACAGTCCTATCCCACCCCCTCTCCTTGTGCTTATCAGCCTCCCTGGATAGATTAAAAAAACTTCCTCAGGAAAAGAAAGGACTGTCTTTTGTTCTCTGACAGATAGTGCCTGGCACATGTGAGTGTTCCAGAAGAGTCTGTTGACTGAATGACCTTGGGATTGCTCCGAGGCTGCGTCCTGTTTAGGGTTTGGGTTTGGGGCTCCAGATGTGGGACGCTAGATACCCCCCTCCCACATCTAAGGCATCTCCCTGGCTAAGTCCTAATGATGCAGCATTAAGGAACGAGCGCTTAGGACCAGGAGACCTAGGTTTATAGATAAACCTGCTAACTTCTCTGCAGCTGTCTTCTCCCCATAAAACAGGGCTGTGACAGCTCGCTCTGTCTGCCTCCGAAGGTTGTAGTGGAGACTGTAAGGCTCTTGCTTCGCCACTGTCTTCGTGAGACAGAATTGTTTCCCAGGGTCTAGTTAACTCACCCACCGTCACCTAACTCCTACCACCCCTCAGCCTGGCTTGTCCTCCTGACCTGGGAAGCCGGAGGGCAACTCTGTCTGGGTCATGCCTAGAAGCTAGCTCATCTTCTGTGCCCTGAACCAAAAGGCAAGTGATTGAGAGCCTGGAGTGATCTCTGTGAACACTGGGTGTCACTCTTGGCCTTAAAATACATCTAATCCCCTGCCCTGTAAATTTTCCTCTTCCTGTCCGCCTTGGTTCGGGGTGTTGAGCGTGGCAGGGCTCATATGTTCCGTATATTTCCAGTATGTGAAATTCCTGGCAGTTTTTCAATTCCTGGCAGCGACCCTTGGTGCTGTCACTCCGAACCCATTTAGGCCTTCGCTTTCAGGTAGAGGGTGCTTGTGCAGTCCTGATTTATTTTAATTTTCACCTCACTGACATGTGACCGGGAAGGTATGTCCATGGCCAAAGTGTTAGTAAATTGGGTTTCAGGACTAAAGTCGGACAATTTTTGAAAGTCAGCACATTTGGGATTGGTCGCAGAAAGTACCCTGCATCTTCCTCAACTATTTTGCTGTTTAAAAAAAAAAATGTTTTCAAACTGCTGCCTCAGGATGACCTAGTTATTCTAGTAGGACAGCAGAGGGATATCTCTGACTTTACCTCCACCAAAGTTTTCCAGACGGACAAAGTCAGTCAGTGATGCTCTAGTTTAGTTTTTAAGTTTCTGGAGCTCTCTGGAGGTGCTACTTTGTTGATCGCTCTCCTCTTTTAAAATTTTTTTTTTTTTTCAACGTTTATTTATTTTTGGGACAGAGAGAGACAGAGCATGAACGGGGGAGGGGCAGAGGCTCTCCTCTTTTAAAAAGTCTATCTCGGGGAGCCTGTGTGGCTCAGTCAGTGAGGTGTCAGACTCCTGATTTCCGCTCAGGTCATGATCTCATGGTTTGTGAGTTCGAGCCCCGAGCCGGGCTCTGTGCCGACAGTGCAGAGCCTGCTTGGGATTCTCGCTCTCCCTCTCTCTCTGCCCCTCCCCTGCTTGTGCATGCTCTCTCTTTCTCTCAAAATAAATAAACAGACTTAAAAAAAAAAAAGTCTATTTCAACTTTTGTTCTGTTTTCTCCTGGTGTGCTATCCAGGTCTCTAGATGCTTCTTCTGAGCAGTCTCGCTCCTCTGTACCCATGCTCTCACCGTTTCCTGCGTGCACTGCCCTTGGCCTTTGTCCTTCTACGTCATACCAACCCCTCACCCACCGTTCCCAATCCATGTTGTATATACAGCTCTCTGCTCACTGCCATCTCTAGCTGGCTGTCCCCGAAGACATTGCTTTAAAAAGTAGCTTTATTGGGGCACCTGGGTGCCTTAGTCAGTTAAGTGTCCAACTCTGGATTTCAGCTTAGGTCACGATCTCATGGTTGGTGAGTTCGAGTCCTGCATCTGCACTGACAGAGGGGGGAGCCTGCTTGGGATCCTCTTTCTCCCACTCTTTCTGCACCTCCCCCATTCATTCTCTCTCCCGTAAAGTACATAAATAAGCTTAAAAAAGTAGCTTTATTAAAAAAATAAAATTAAAAAAAATGCAGATTTATTGAGGTATTTATTTATGCACAATACAATTCATTCATTTTGGGGGTATAGTTTCACAAATTTCAGTAACTACCACCTCGGTGAAGATATGGGCCTTAGAAAAATGTACTACTCCCATTCTGTAAAATTTCTTTTTCATATCTTAACCTTGTTTCTCAGTATTTGCTCGCCCTGAAAAGTTTTCCCGTGGTCTTTTGCAGTCGGTCCCCTGCCCTGATCCTTGGGCCCTGGCAACCACTGATCTTTCTGTCACTATGTTGTTTTGCCTTCTCGAGAAGTACATGAAAATAGAATCAAATGGCCTATAGTTTTTTGTGGTTGACTTCTTTCACTCAACTGAATCATCACTTTTTTTGAGAGAGAGAGAGAGAGAGAGAGAGAGAGCAAGTGTGTATGAGTGGAGGAGGGGCAGAGGGAGAAGGAGAAAGCATCTTAAGCAGGCTCCATGTCCAGCACAAATCCCTACCCAGGGCTTGGTCTCAAGAACCACGAGATCATGACCTGAGCTGAAGTCAAGAGGATGCTTAATCAACTGAGCCACCCAGGTGCTCCCCTAATCATCACTTTTGACATGTGCAAAAAATAAGCGCATCTCTTTTTCCAAGCTTCTCTTGTGATGGTGCTTCTATTCGCCCTGATAGCAAAGTCAGAAACCTGGGTGTCATCTTACCGAGGCCCCTTCCTCTCATTTGCCATTCTCTGCCAATACCCTGCCACGTGCAATTAGCCAGGAAGTCCTAGAGCTTCTTTCTCTTCCATTTCTGAGCCTACCCTTCTCTTCATTCTCAAGGTCACTGACTTGAGGTTCCATTTACTCCTTGCTCCTCTCCCTGGTCTTCGTGCCTTCAGCCTGCCCTTCTCACAGTCACCAGTGTGAACGTCTAAAACACAAATCTTATCTTACCACTCCCTTACTTCAGAGGTTCTCCATGGCTTCTTAGCATTAGTGAATGCCACCTTGATGGTTTGATTTATTTCTGCCTAAATCTCTATGCTTTATTTTCCTGAACTTCCTCAAATGCAGCCTATGCTCAGCCATTACTTAGCATTTTCTTGCAAGGGCCATGCTCACTCATCATGCCTGTGCCTTTCTTTGTGCATGCTGTTCCCTTGACCTGGGATGCCCTTTTCCTTCTCCTTCATCTAGCTGACTCCAACTCACTCTTAAGAGCCAACCCATATGACTCTTCTTCTGCAGGGGTTTCCCTAGCTACCAGCCCCAGACTGGGTTAGGTGTTCCTCTGTCATCACATTTATCATCAGTCATATATGATACTGTATCAGTTTATTGTTGAGCTGGTAATCTGTCTTTCCCACCAGGATCTTAAGTTCCTGAGGAGTTTGTGTTGTGTTTGAGTTTGTATCCTGTTCTTAGAACAGGGCCAGGTACATGGGTGGTATCCAATGAATGTTTCCTGAATGATTAAGGTAGACCAGAGAGAGATCTAGAATGTCATGCAGAAGCAGGGGCTAGGGTCAGGAATACCTGGTGTGGAAAACAAATGCCCCATTTTATGTCTCAATCATAGGTAGGTCTGCCTGTCATGGCGGGAAGAGAAGCATAAGTGGGGGAGTCATTGGGGGGAGTCCACAAAGGAAGTATGGGAAAGGAGGCATATTGGAATAGCCAGATCTCTGGTCTAGTAGTAAAAGTGTCTGACTGTGGAGAGCAGCATCTTTGTTTTTTAGCAATGGGTTTAAAAAAGATTTTAAGGGAGGGAAAGTCAAGAGGGAAAGAGAGCCTGAACTGTGGCGAAAACAATAAAAATTAGAGAAGTTTATATTCTTAGATTTCCGTGTGAGAGAGCAAGACTATGGAGTACCAGACAGTGCTCTTTTGATAACATCACTCAACCGGGCTAGTCAAATGTTGTTTCTGACTGTGAACAGTGTCCTGTGGTTGTCACAGTACTTTTCCAAGCCTTGTCTTATAGTATCTGCACACCAAACCTGGAAGTAGGTAGAGTTGGTATGGTGAATCCCATGGAACCCATGGTGAATCCCACGGAACCAACGAGGAATGGGAGGCTTAGGGAGCCTTGCTGACTTACTCATGCCACAGGGCTGGCACTCTTCCTCTTTCAGCTTCTGTCTCTAAGGTGAGCCCTTGGGCTGAGTTGCCAATATCAGGTATGTTTAGAGATGATGTGTTTGAGAAGGCCTGTGGCTATTTGCAGACCTTATAATAAGACAAGAGAGACCTGACCAAGAACATCCAGAGGAGGAAGCTACTGTAGGTTGGAGAGCAATCTCTGAGTCAATGAAATGTTAGAACAATTTAATATTAGATTAACAGGAGAACTGTGAGTTCCCCAAAGTCTTAATGTCTTCCAGTTACACAGCTGGGGCAATTGGCCAAGGAAACTTTTGATTAACTAGAGCTTTATGGGATGAAACATTTCCTATGGTAGTGCTGTTTTTTTTTTTCTTTTTCCAATGAAAGAGAAAAGAAATGATTCTCAAAAGGGAGAAGGGATAGTTATAAAAGGAAGCACTTTTATATTTCCTTTTATATAGATGTTCTTGTGTTAAATGATGTTGAGTCTTAATACCATATTATCAATCTTTTTTTTTTAATGTTTATTTTGAGAGAGAGAGAGACCATGGAGGGGCAGAGAGAGAGGGGGAGACAGAATTCCATGTGGGGTGAGATCCCATGAAACATGACATCACGACCTGAGCTGAAATCAAGAGTTGGACATTTAACAGGCTGAGCCACGAAGTGCCCCACCATATTATCAGTCTTATCACAACATGGAACTTGGAAGTTTTGGTTTTGAGTGGAAAACTGGCATTTTTCTTAGTTGATGTAGTGTAGAGGTTAAGAGCACAGGCTCAGGCTTGAGACTGTCTTAATTCAAATCCTGGCTGCACCACTTACAGCTGTAGGATCTTGGGCAATTTGCTTATTTATTCTGGGCCATTCTGTTCCTAACTTATAGGTTTACTCAAGTGTTAATTGATATGTTCAACAGAAATCATTTAGCGTATTATTGGAAATAATATAGTAATAATGCCTCATATTTGCATGTAGCTGGCTTTAACTTTTTAAAAGCCCTTCCATTTCATTCTTACAAAACCCCATTGAATAGGCTAGGCAGGATTATTGTTTTCTTGACACATAGGGAAACTACAGCCCAGAAAGGTTAGGTGATTTGTGAAAGGTCATAGATAAAGCATGAAGGACAGTCTCCTGAGTGCCAGTTCAGATGGCTCTTACCAGTCTACTTTTTACAGAGATGGTGGAATTCGAAATTATTGTCGGGGAGCAAAAGAGTGATTATGTTGGGGGGGGTCTTAGCCACTCTTTCCTATTCTTCTTTATCAGGAATTTGCTTTCATTGGGTTTTAGATCTTAAGTAAGAGCCTGAACATTAGCTGAGGCTCTATAAGTTAGATTGTTGTGTGTCAAATCCTACTTACTGATACTCTAAGTGAAATCTTTGTTATTCTCACTGATTTATTCTTGGGGTTGTTTTGTATTCATTTTATTCTCAAGTTTAAACTGATTAGAGCCAGAGTCCATTCCAGTCTTTGAATAAGTATTTGTTGGGTACATACTACGTGCCAGGAAATGGGCTAAGTGATTTCACATTTCACACATTTAATCCACGTAGCAACCCTATACATTATGGTAAATTGTGTCCATTTTATAGAAAAGGAGATAGAGGGTCAGAGATGCCGAGGAATGCACCAAAACCTATTAAGGACCATTACAAGAAAGGAAAATTACAGGTGAATCTTTCTTTTGGATAATGATACAAAATTCCTAACAAAATACTAGCAAACTGGTCCAGCAATATATAAAAAAGATAATACAGTAGAACCTTGGATTGCGAGCAACTTGTTCTGTGAATGTTCTGCAAGACAAGTAAACATTTCTAATAAATTTTAACTTGGTGAATGAGTGATGTCTTGCAATACGGGTAGTACGTGATGCTAAATGTCACACCGTCACAACTGAGTCAATGGTTGTTTTCTCTCATTCTCTCTCTCTCTCTCTCTCTCTCTCTCTCTCTTTCTCTCTCCAGGATTGTGGGTGATCGTCTCTCATGCTTGGATGCTCAGTCTCAGGCCATAGTGTTTGGCAGAAATTAGTGATTTTTCAGAATGCTGGAAGGTGCCCACAACTGGCACTAGTGTGTTTTTTGTCACTTCAAAGCACCTGTGGACAGTCCTTCGCTTTTCCATACAAGAGTGAGCTTAGGAATGCTTTACTTCATTCTAGGTCAGGCTGCCTGCAGATACATACTCTTTACTACCTTTAATACAGTATATGAACAGAGTTTGTTAATACTGTACTGTGCTGTAGTCCACATCATGTGAGTGTGTACAATGGCCCCCATGCCGAAAAAGGTTGAAAAGAAAGGCGGTAAGAAGAAGGAGATGATTATGGTGGAAGTTAAGAAGGAAATCATTGAGAAGTATGAACAAGGTATGTGTGTGGCTGAAATTGCAAGATTTTATGAGAAGTGTGTGTCTGCATCTTGTCTGCAGAGGAGGAGGAGAAAAAGGTGGAGGAATCCCTCACTTCAAATGACATTAGGAAGATGTGTAAAATATGGGAAACAGTGCAAAATTTTGTAGAAAAGCACCACCCAAATAAGGCTGTAGCAGTGTGAGTGATGAATCTGTTTAACAACAATGCAACATCACATTGCGTTGAAATCCTTAAAAGGAGGCAAAAGCAAGTGTCATTGGGTAGATTCCTTGATAAAATTGCGCTAAAAGAAAAAGATTCCATTGAGCCAATGGATAACAGTGATTTCTATTAGTGATAGTGAAAGTTATCCTACACAATAACCTTCCTCTCTCTTGCCTCCCTCGCACCAGCCACGAAGGTTTTCAAAGGTAAGTACAGGCTAATTTGCTTATTTTTCTTTATATTTTGTATTTTCTTTATTATTTTGTATTATGTTACAGTATTGTAATCATTTTTATATGAATGTTTTTGGGTTGTGGAATGAATCATCTGAGTTTCCATTGTTTCTTATGGGGAAATTCACTTTGATATACAAATACTTTGGAGTACAATCATGTTTCTGGAATGAATTATGCTCACAAACCAAGCTTTTACTGTATATCACAACCAAGTTGAGTCTACGTAGGAAGTCAAGGTTGGTTTAACATTCAAAAATTAGCCAATTCAGTTTACCTAATTAGCACAATAATGAAAGTCAAATGATTAGTTTAATAGATGAAAATCATATGATTACTTTCATAGATGAAGTGTAACATTTCATAAGGTTCAGGACTAATTTATGAAAAAAAACTCTAAGTTAGCCAGTAGTAAAAGGAATCTTCCTTCTTCTGATAACAGGAACTTATGAAAAAATAATAAAAATCTATAGTAAGCATAATTAATGGTGAAATTTTGAAAGTTCTCATGAGAAGATCAGAAAGGAGACAGTGATGCCTGCAATAACACTTCACTCCAACAATATATTAGAAGTCCTAGCTAGAGAAATAAATCAGGGGGTAAAAAAAGCAAGATGAATAGTAAGGAAGAAATAAAGCTCTCATTATTTGCAGATGACACGATCATGTCCACAGAAAGTCCAGAAAGTTCTACAGGTGTAAGATTTAGATTATTAGGTGAGATTGGTAAGGTCAATGGTTACCAGGTCAATGGGCAGTAGCAACAGTTAGAAAATGAAAGTTTTAAAACATAGCATTTGCACTAATGTCAAAACCATCAAATATGAGGAATACGTTTAAAGAAAGACCTGCAAAACCACTACATTGGGTCTCCCTCTTCAATGTGCAGAATATCGTTTTTTACCACTGTTTTCACTGAGGTACTTTGCTCTTGTTTTCTGATCAGTCTGATGTGCTCAAGCAAGCCTCACTAGTTCTGTTTCACCCGTGGCCATCCTCTCGTCTCCTCCCAGAGAAGAAGGCTCCTTCATTTGGCTACTTGAGAGTGGGGTCCTTAGCTGCTTCCGGTCCTCTTTCCTCCCTTACCCTAGTCATTGGTTTTCTGGTTCCTCCAAATTCGGAGATTTTCTGTGGTTCTGAGGTGGAAAGGTTTGATTTGCTTCTTGATGACTTCCCCCTCTTCATGCTTAGTTCTCAGCTTTCTCTGTGTTCCTAAGTCAGCTATCACTTCCATTTTCTGGAGTCTTGTGGGTGCCTTTCATCTGCTGTCATCCTCTCTCTCCATTTTGTCCTTATGGATTCACACCTAAAAAATTCTTGTCTTGTCGTTTTAGTGGGGCTTGAGGAGGAAGTGGAGATAAATGCATGGGTTTAATCTGCCATGTTGAACAGGAAGTCATATACAAAGTTATAAAAAAGCAGTCAGGAGGCAGTGTTTGTATGTTTATTCCTATATAAGCCACTTAACACCTAATATCCTGCTTGCTTCCACAGCTCTCTTAGCTGCTGTCCTGCACGGGCATTTGAGTTTGCTGCTGCTACACCAGGTGATCTCTGGGGTAGCAGCCTTGATAGCTTGTCATTGCTTCCCAATGGTGTTCCACGCCATGAGGATCCTGGGTTGACTGACAGGAAGGAGACTGCAATCCCTGAGTCCTCAGTCCCCCCACTTCATTCGTGAGATTGTCTTTTGGGGTTTGAAAACACGGACCAGCTTGAACAATGCCATTAATTAAAGCGTATTCTAATTGATTGGATAATCCCTAGGCAGTTTAAGTTTAGGGAGGGAAGGGATAAAGGAAATGAGAATAGATGCAGAAATCTAGATAACTCTTTCTCCTTCTCTCAAGCTCATCCTAACTGCAAGCACCTGATGAAAAAGGTCTCCTTAAACTGTAATTTGCTGAGTGAATGGCTCTCCTTCCTACCCTCTCCTTGCCTTTCTTCTGCACGCAAACATCTGTAGCGTCTCTGAACTGTGAGGCCGAGGAATGTGGGGATCAAGTGTGGGAATGCCTGCATTCAAATGATGCCTCCACCCCTTACCAGCTCTGTGACCTTGGGCAAGTTACCTAACTTCCCTGTGCCTCAGTTTCCTCATCTTCAAACTGGGGCAATAGTAATCCCCACCTCATATGATTTTTGTGATAATTAAATGTATTTGTATGTAGACATACTTAGAGCTGTGCCAGCCACATATTAAGCACTTAATGCACATTTGCTATTATTATTACATTTGCTATGTGCTTGTCTTTACAAATGGAGTTGAAAGTCTTTATACTCAGGAGCTTGCTGTCTGTATGAAGATAGATTCGTATTTTAGTAGAGGGACAGTCATTAATTCAGTGAGGGTTGGTGACTGGGGGTTGTGGGAGAGGGCATTTGGGAAATTATTCCAGAGCAGGTGGAGATCTTTGAGAGAATGAGTCAGCCATCACCAGAATGTAAGTAGTATGAGGGCAGGAATTTATCCTCAGTGCCTAGAACAGCACTTGCCATGTAATAGGTACTCAGTAAACATTTGTTGAGTGAATGAATGAGTGATAAACGGGAAGGGTGGGCCAAGGAGTAATGAATTGCAGACAGAAGAAACAGAGTATTGGGCAAGTACAGGGTTCAGAGAGCATATGACACGCATTGGGGGGAAGTGTCAGGTCACAGTATAGAAGGAGCTAAGGGTCTGTGTCAGAGAATGGAGAACAGAGAGGAGGCAGGCCAGGGACCAGTGAGAATGTGGAAGATGGGCTTCACAGGACCCAAAAGTGATGAATTCATTTCAGTGGCACATAGGCCCCAGACCCACATTTTCTTAGTCATAATGTCTTAGTTTTAATATCAATCCTAAATATCATCAATCAAGTTTACATTTTTGTAATGCTTTCCACTGTACAAAGCATTGGAACACTTTCACATGTATTATCTCATTTAAGAATTGCAATACCTTGTGCAGTTGGTGATATCCCCATTTGACAGGTAAGGAAACTGATGCTCAGAGGGTTGTGGGATTTTCCAGGGTTACTCAGCTAATAAATTGCAAACCTGGGATTCATACTAGGACTTTTGAGAGCATAGTGAGTTTTGCTGTTGCAGAAACAAATTCATAGTTAAGATGAATAGTTTAAAAATAAACACCCAAGTAACTGTCACCTAGGTTAAGCCATAGAGACATTACCAGAGATTGCAGGAAGTCCCCATGTTTCCCACTCAGGTCACAACACCTTCCTCCCTCCAGGGGTAACATTATCCTGACTTGTATGGTCATTAGCTTGTTGTGTTTCTTTCTAATTGTAGCACCTATGAAATGCAGAATTGTTTTTTGATGAAGCATATAATCATTTATAATATGGACATTTTTCTATTAGCCTGAAAGTTCTGTGAGGAACCACTTTTGTGGCTTAATGCATGATTATTCTCCTGTTAAATGTTTAGTGACCGTCGTCTCCCAAGAGCCCAGCAGCTAGATTCTGAAGAGCCAGAAAGAAAAACAGTCCCCATCCTCAAGTTGGAACAACTTTATGGTCACTGATTTAACAATTTGTATGATTTTTAAATTAGAAATAAACAACATTGCCAGCAACAGTGACCCTCAACAGCCTTGGTGCACAAATACTTGATGTCCTCTGACTTTTTCGCAGGTGTGGCTTCACCCCTTCTGGCCAGGTTGTTTTTTGCTGTATGTGATGGATAGTAGGGTAACCAGAACACCAGCTCCTCATTTTGACCACTTGCTATCATGTTGGCACTTGGACTTTGTAGGTGTTGTTCACATTTAGAAATAAATTTGTTGTTCAGTGTTTCTCAAACTTGAAAGCTTATAGGCTCCTGAGAATACATCTGCTTGTTTCCAGCTTGAGGGACTTTATTAAAAGTTTAGCGCTTGTAGTCTGGGTAATCACTTGACTTCCATATGAACAACACCCACCTATAGCACTAACATTGAAATCTAATGGCAGTATTGCATTATCAGTAGCTATCTGTGAGCTCCAGAGTAAAGTTAGATTGATCAAAAAAAAAAATTTTTTTTAACATTTGTTTATTATTGAGAGACAGAGAGACACAGAGCGTGAGCAGGGGAGGGGCAGAGACACAGAATCTGAAGCAGGCTCCATGCTCTGAGCTGTCAGCACAGAGCCCGATGTGGGGCTCAAACCCACGAACAGCGAAATCGGTCGCCTAACCAACTGAGCCACCCAGGCTCCCCTTAGATTGATTTTTTAAAGATTATCATAAAAAATGAAAGTAGAAAAAAGATTCTTACAGAGAGCTTTGAATTCCTGAGGATATAGATCTCCATAGACCCCAGTTTAAGAAACAGTGAAGTACTTTGTCAAAGGAAAGGCACACATTTCCATGTTGATTGGAATTATAGATAAACCCATGACCAGTCTGCTTTCGGACGCGTCTTGAGATCTTCAAAGCAGATCTGCCTTCCAGTTAGGTTGACATTACATTCTTCTAACACCTGTTGACTCCAAAGGAAAATGTGCTGGGGGCAGAAGGTGGATGACTCAGGGTTGCACACTGTTCCTGGATAATCTGTGAGTAACCAATAGCATACTGAGTCAAGAGATCTGCCTTTGGATCCCCAGAGGAATTTTATTTTACATTCCCATTGATGAACCGGAAGATGGTCTTTTTCCCCATCTGGTTGCCTGGTAAATCAAAATCTTCAGTTTTTGCTCTGTTTGTTATTTCTCTGACCACCAGCCCCAGTGGATTAAATAACTCAGTGTGCCGGCTTGACCTGTGTCTATTCTAACATATGGAACAGATTTAATGAGCCTGTTGTGACTCCCAGCAGGAAGCTACCCAGGGAGTCCTGGAATTTCAGAGGAGAACAGAAAAGGAGGATGTGGCTTCACTGACTGTTGCAGCAGCCTCCTGCCTTGTTTCCCTGCTGCCAGTCTTCCCCGGCGCCAGTCTATTTTCCACACGGATCATAGTTGCTTTGGATTCCCTAGAAGCAGACACTGAGCTGGGTTTGGGGATGCTGGTGCAAAAGATTTATTGAGAGAGTGCTCTTGAGGGAAGAGGAATGAGGGAAGCAGGACATGGTGAGGGGGGATGGGGAAATGGAAGGATGAGGTAACAGCTAGAGCCCACCTTCAGCATAGTCCCTTGAGAGGCGCTGGTGTGCGAATGGCACCGCATGGGTGTTCCCACCTTGGGGCAAAGGGGCCAGCCCTCTGTACTCCATGCTAACCAGTCATTGGTTGTGGACCCCCAGGCTGATGGGGAGGGAGGTGAGGGTGATTCTTAAAGTTAGGGGGCAGCTGTGAGCATTAGCACACAATACAACACCGGAGAGTGTGTGCCATGTGGGAAAACATGATCTGGGCTGGACACCGGCTGTGCGTATTGCGCCAGATAAACCTAACATGCACATTTGATGCAGACAGCTGGCAAATTGACTTGCTTAGGGGCACACATCTAGCGCTTTGCTGATATAGACTTTAGCCTGGCTTATGTGGTATTTGGTGCTTTGCCGAAGGCCCTAACGCTTAATCTGAGATTAAGGTTTTTGGGGCGGAGCAAGAAAAAAAACCCCAAAAATACAACTCCAGATATTTCTTATAATTCAGACAGGCTTGGTGGCCAGATACTCCGTACTGGATTTGCCCTACTGGAACTGGCTAGTCACAACACAGGCTCCCGACGAGGGTCACCTATCAGTGTCCGAAAGACTCAAGTCCAGTGAGTTGGATGTAACAACGGGGTCTCTATAAAATGGCATTCTTACAGTCAGGTGGGTAATAGAGAAATTCCAGAAGAGGACACTAAGAGTCTAAACTCTGGACCTGTGTTAAAACAACCTAACTGGACTTTCGCCACTGAGCGTGATGACACTTGTGATATGCTCTTGCCTTGGTCACAGTTGGCTCGGTGACTGTGTGGGACCAGTCCTCAAAGACTTTGTTGTACAGGATTGGTGAAGGCAAAAAAGCTACTAACCTTTGTTTCAAATCTTTAGTAAAAGATAGTATTTCCAATTTGAGAAGCTCAGATGAAGAGCTGGGTCCCAAGGGGATCTGTATTATTTTGTTACAAGCTAGTTGTTGCTTCATTTTGGTGAGAATTAAGCTTTTCCCTGAAGGTGCTGAATGGTTTGATGATCTTCCTAGCAATTATAGATGCGGTCTGGAAGCTGGTGCCAGATGAAAGGAGCTATGTCCCCGCAGTCTGTACCCCTGCGTGCTCTATTGACTGGCAAATATGGCACGTAGAATTTTGAGCATAATGATTGCTCAGCCATGTAGCTCAAATCTTATTTCTAAAAGCTGTTTTCTTTCGGAGCTAATATGTTTGTTCCTGACTCATTCTGATCAGTGGGGCATCGAGTTGTAAGGAACAGATTGGAAATTATTTCATTGATTTTTTCTTTTTTCTTTACCAAAGGTGAGAGTGAATTTCCCTTCCCTGAGTGTTGTTCAGCTCTGAGTAAAGCTAAGGACATTAGGAGGTTTGGGGAGAGTCGATTTGGAACCATCACAACCTGACTTCCCTGCCTCGGCACATAAACACTTGGGAAACTGCCTTTTGGAGCAAAAGAGTGACTCTGAAGGGCAGAGTCAACTCTACTTTATGGCCCTGGCTGTAGTAGCCATTGGGAGATCTCCTCAGTGTGTGTAACCAATGTCCAGTGGGGGCCCTAGAGCCTCACGGACACCCCTGAAATCATGTTGTGGGACTGCCAAGGCCACTGTCTTGGCTCAGGCTCTTTGGGAATTGTCTGATTTTGAATCTTCCTTTCCTCCCTGGTCCCCAGTCTTTCATTAGGAGGGAGAGTGACAAGAATTGGTTTCTGTTGATTCTAGGAGAAAGCTTTTTCCTCACCACTCACAGGAAGGAAATACCAGATAAGAAACAGGAAACCATCTTTTTTCTTTCCCCTCAGGTTTTTCTTCCTCAGGGACTCTCCCAATTCCCATTTCCAAATCGTTTAAAAATTAACAGTGAAAATCATGCTTAGGCTGTCTTCATGCGGCCCTCTTCGGATTTTGTTCCCTTCAATGATTTTTTAAGTTATGCAAAGTGAAAACTTTTATGTGCACTGTTGGCAAACAGTAATGACCTACCATGGCACTGTGCTAAGCAGCTTTACATGTGTTACTTCATTTAGTCCTCAAAAGCACCCTATGAATTAGGTTATCATAATTACCTTCCATTTACACAGTTGGGAAGTGTTGACACTTGAATTCACACAGAGGCATATTGCCTAGGACTTTAGGGTCCAGTGCTGTTCACCATGAAGTTACATTACCTCCCAGCTCTCTGAGAGTGAAGGCATACCTAATTAGTGAGCCTTCTGTGGGGGCCTGGCTTCATGGTACAGCGGCCATCCCCCACCCCAGTCGAGGCCTTATGGTGAGGCCACCGTGGTGATTAGAATGGGCTGCCAGAGCCAGGCAACTTTACAGACCTGCACAAATTCATTTCTGACTTTTATACTATCCCACCTGACACTCCCCATTGACTGAGGACGTGTGATAGAAGACAAATTCTGAGATTTAAGAGAAAGATGCACCTTGAGTTGCAAAGAGCACTTCATTATCATGAGGAGAAAGATGGTTCATTACCTTATTGGACTTGTGGCTTACCCGTTGTCTCATATTGACCAAAACTATGTGAGTAGATTTTTAGTTGTAGCTGCTTAGAGCTCAGAGTTCTAAGAGTGGCAGAAAGTTCAAAACTGGTGTTGAAAGAAGTACCCTCTTTTGCATCCCTTAGGTGCTTAGACCAAAGAGCAGCTCTTCGATGCTGCAAAAATGTTAAGATGTTACAGATGTACTCCATTAAGTTGAATCAGTATCCTATTAGCTTGTATGTGTTTGATGTGGCCTGTTAAGTAGATAAGCACCACCCACGTCTCACATTTAGGTTGAGGCAGAAAGGTAATAAAGTAGTTCTCAACCCTGGATGCACATTAGAATCACTTGTAAAGCATAGCAATGCCTAGGCCCTACCCCAGACCAATTAAATCAACATCTCTGGGCGTGAGGTCCAAGCATCAGTGTGTTTTCAAAGCTCTCTAGGTGATTCTAATGTATCCAGGTCTGAGAATCACTGGATAAAAGCTAAGTCAACTGTGAAACTGTGCTAATAAACCGTGTCCTAAGTAAACTATGATACATGTGGGAGCTTGAGAATTAGTACACAATTCAACTGACCAGCCTGGAAGAGGTCGTGGTGGCAGCAGTGGGGTTGCCCACAGTGATAGCTTTGCGGAAGCACGGGAAGGGCAAGGTAGAGAATGAGGGAGAAAACGATTGTCCGGTAGAGAGTGCTGTGGCAGTATTGAACTCTGGTGGGATAACTGGCTGAGACTGCAGGGAATGGAGTCAGGTGGCTATAGCATTGGTGGTGTTACTTTGTGAAGGTTTGGGGATGCAAGAGTGCAGGCACATCAGGGTAGGTCTCGGAATTATGGCAGCCTCATTGAGCAAGATCGTGGGCCTTGAAGACAACAAAGGGCAGTGGCAGCAGCCACACACTAGAAGCAGTGGACATGATGCTGGGAAGGAGCAGGAAGCCCCAGCCTCACGGTTTCCAGGAAGGTCAACCAGGCATAAAGATTCCTGTCCTACCAGAATCCCTATTGAATACTGTCTTTTGATGTTTGTGAAGTCTCTTAGGAACACTTAAAACTATGTATGTGCAAGCAGTGATAGCAAAGTGAGGACGTTGCAGAGGGTATGGTATTCAAAATGCTTGCTTGTGTGGTCTTCACAAACCCATTCTATCTTCTCACCCTGCTGCAAGAGTAACAGTGCATTGTAACTAGCCCAGAATTTAAGCCCAAGAGGAGGCTGAAGTTCCAAAGCTTCTAGAGGGAAAATAGGAGGAGGAAAAAAAAAGTCTCCATCCCTGAACCTAGACCTGTCATCTTGTGGAATCCTGGCTTGTTCAAAGAGTCACAGACAAAAGAGCCTGAATGGAGTCCAGAGATGTTATTGGGCCTGTTGTGTGTACGGATGGAGACTGCCCATCCTAGCACTTGCCGTGCTTGGAAACTTCCAGGTCTGAGAGGCCCAGAGAGAGTAAAGCAAGCCCCATTATCATTTCTTGACATAGTCCCATCTCTCATCACCACATCACCATAGCTCGGTGGGTGTCCCTTCATAGACTCCCTTAACAGTCCCTCCCCTCAAGGATCCCACAACCAAGTGGAATGGATAACGTTCACAGCCATCTGTAGGACAGTGTGAATCTGTAAAGCGAGGTAATGCTTCTGCCTGCATTCTCATCGTGTTGTTATGAGAATCAGTTAGCTAACATAAGTATAATGTGCAATAACAGTTAAGGTGTTAGTATTATCAAAATTCAGGCTATTAAGCTATATTTCAGCTGTATTGCCATATTTTTCATGTCAGAACCCGATGTTTAATGCAAAATCACCTCCACTTCAGAAATGAGGTAAAGCCTGGAGGAATGAAAGTTCTTGAGCATTATGCCGAGAGGATGCCATTACAATATTTAATACATGCTCTGGTTTAAACTAGCTCCTTAACTATAGTCTTCCTTCCTGCCTCCCTCCTCCAAGCAAAATGATGAGACCAACTTTGACATATGGAAGAATTTCTGTGGCGCAAATTATCCTGGAAGAGAAAAACAAAACATGATTTGCAAATGCTGTCAAGGAAATGTTTCTTTCCAAAGGCTGCAAGCAGAACCGAGCATGTATTGGTGTGTGAGGATTGTCTGGTGGCTGTGCATGGCTGAGAACGAGAGGGCCGTGGTGATGAGTGTGCCAGGTACCTGTCCATGTGCTCCACCCAGATGTTTTGCTGTGATGCTCTTAGGACCCCAGCATTGTCACCTTGAAATCCTCAAATATCCAGGAAATGAAATCAAATATTTCAGGAAACAATATTCCTACATCCCTGTCTCTCATCACGTGTAGACAGGAAGATACCTGGATATCAGGAAACACCTTGGCCAAGCTCTCCCAAGAGGTATCTGCTCGTGGATGGCCTACCGAATGGCTTTAAAAGATCCTTAGAGGGAATATTTGAATTATGAAGACCGTCTGATTTTCCTAACAGGCCCTCTTTGAGAGAATCTACTGAGTGGGAAATGGCATTGGAGCAAAGGGAGAACAATGGTGCTTTTCTCTCACGGCACTTACAGATAGGCAGACGGTGTGTGGGCTAAAGGAGTCATCGCCTTGGTGACAGCACCTCAGCCGGTGTCGTACAGCAGCACTGAAAGAGGGGCCAGATGTACTACACCACAATCTTGCTAGAAAACACATGAGAAGCAAAATTGTGTAGTGGATAGCAGCACAGATTTGGACAAAACTGGCTCTGCCATCTCCCAGTAGGATGATTTGGGGTGTGGCACGTAACTTTGCTACGCCAGAGTTTCCTTAGCTGTGAAATGGAAGATGGTAATGGTACCTCTCTCATGGAGTTCGTTGTAAGGATTGAGGGTAATAATGCCTGGAAGGGCTTTGGCACAGGGCATGGTGCATTATAAGCATGTGACAAACGTGAATCAGGTCCTCCTGAAGATCTGAGGACAGTGAGGCTAGGGCATTTGCTTTGCCAACTGATAAAATAAGTGCCATCCTATTTGCAGCCAGATAGGGGGTTACAATAGGCAAATATTCATGTGTGACTGCAGCAAGGTATTCACATCCGGGTTTAAATGTGGTTCTTTAGGACATCATGAAGTTGGGAACTCTCCAAATGATGTACAGATGCACAGAGACTATTACAAACATGTAAAACTACGAGTCAACAACTTGAAGCTGGCTTGCTAAAGTCAGAGTGAAAACACGGCCAAGGGTGAAGTAGATATAAAAAGTTCTGTTAAACCAACAAACAACTTAATGGCTTCTTAGAAACGTAATTTCAATTTTTGTCAAGTGAATACATATGTATAATTCAAAAAGTCAGCTAATACTACTAAGTGTATGTTGAGAAACTATTCATCCCCGTCCACCCCATTCATCTTTGAGTTCCACTCACCATAGGTAAGGACTTTAAACTCTTTACTGGTGTGGGTGTATTTATCTCCTATTTCTTGTAACATACAATATTCTGTTAGTCAGTTTTCAGTTTCACATAGTCTCTGCTGTCTTCCATTCCCTCAAATGTCTGGTGATTCTTGACCAGTCATTTCCATTGAGTGAGGCCATGGAGAGTGGGTTGGATTTACCTCCCAAGCAGAAAAAGGATATACATCTGAAGTCCAGGTCGGCATTGAAAGGTACTTGTTGACTTGCTTTTCATCTGTAGAAAACTTGGTGGATACTGTTTTCTTTGTCTTTGTGGGACTGTATCCTTTTAATTTCTTTATTGTCATTTTAGTGTGATTTGAGATAGAATCAGAAATAAATGACAGGATTCCATCTCCCTGGAAAATCTCATCTATAACTTGTCAATAGCTTCCATAACTTGAGAGGCTACTAAGTAATAATAATAAAAACGACCAATAGCTATCAAACTTTAATCAGTGGCTTCCTCTGGGAAATAGGAATTCAGGTGGGAGTGAGGGGAAAGGCTTTTTTTTTTTTTTTTAAATGTTTATTTAATTTTGAGAGACAGAGAGCGACAGAGAATGAGCAGGGGAGGAACAGAGAGAGAGGGAGACACAGAATCTGAAGCGGGCTCCAGGCTCTGAGTTATCAGCACAGAGCCTGCTGTGGGGCTCGGACCCATGAATTGTGAGATCATGACCTGAGCCAAAGTTGGATGCTTTTTTTTTTTTTTTTCAAAGTTGGATGCTTTAACCGACTGAGCCACCCAGGTGCACTGAGGGGAGAGGCTTTTACTTCTCATGTTACATGCTTCTTTTAAGTATATACATGCATATATAAATTTATGTATTTAATCAAACTACTCATGATAAAAACAAGGCCATTTCAAATAATTTAGTCATTTTCAGTAGTTATTGCTCAAAAAATTGCACTTATGCCAGGGGCTAAGGTTGTGGTTAGGATTGAAATACTGCTTATTTTGTTCCCATTTTGATTTCATCAGTGTTCTGAGGAAGAATTTTTTTAGGTTATTTTCTGCCACCCTAAATGGCTATGGGATGTTAAATGAGATTTTTACTCAATTTGAACAGAAATTGATCCGGCCCCTGAAATGAAAAACAATATTTTGTAGGATGATATCTTCTGGATTCTAACTGCATTCTAACCACAGAATGACTGAATAGATACTCCAAAAGTATGGAAGAAAGTAAAGTTGAAGTTTTCAGTAAGGCATGACAGACAAGTAGTTTGCTTTATCTGCTGCAAATGTCTTGAGTCCAAGAGCGGAAGGCATAAAGGCAGTGATATCAGCCATGATAACTCACTAAAAAACCCAGAGCAGGTGAGAGCCAGAGCCACGATGGGGACCCCTGTAGGTCCATCTTGGTTTCAGCTGGCACACTAAACACAGAAACCAAGGTACCTTGGAACAACGCTGAGAGACCCAAGGGTGCCATCGGTCTGGGATGTCTGGGGAAAACTTTATCCAAATGGGACATCTAGGCTCGGTAACAGTTCACTGCTTACAGGAGCAGGGTTTACTTCCGGCTATTCCCAGGCCTCTGTGTGTTTTAGAAGGAGTGTGTATTTGTGGGGAGTAGAGGATTTGCCACTGATTTCCATTCCAGGAATGACTGTCTACTTAGAAACTTCCAATCAGTGTACTACAAAGTTACAGTGACCAAGTCAGCATGGATTTGGACTAAGAATAGATGGGCAGAGCAGTGGCACAGAATTGAGAGTCCTGTAACAGATCATTCTCAGATGGTCAATCGATTTTTAGTAAAGATGTCAATGTAGTTCAATGGGAAAAGGATAGCCTTTTCAATATGTGGTGCTTGAACAATTGGTTATTCTTGCCAGCACTCTTTCTTTCCTCATTGTTTGCAATTAAGCTCTTCTTGATTTCCATAAAATAAATGACTCAACACCGAGAAACTTAAAATTACAGGAGCACAATGGAATTAAATTAGAAATCAACACAGAGAAAATTTGAAAAACTCCCGAATACGTACAAATATAAATAACACACTTCTAAATAATATGTGAATCAAAGAAAAAATCACATGGGAAATTAGAGCATATTTTGAACTGAATGAAAAATAAAAATGCAATGTATCAAAATCTGTAAAATGCAGCTAAGGCATGATTAAAGAAAAGTTAATATCCTTATATGCTTCCATTAGAAAAGCAGAAAGGTCCAAAATTAGTGGGCTAAGCTTCCACCTTAAGGAATAAAGGGCAAATTAAACCCAGAGAAAAGTAGAAGGAAGAAAAAAGATCAGATAAGAAATCAATGAAATATAAAACAGTCAAGTAATAGTGAAAATCATTGAAATCAAAAAACTTGTTCTGTGAAAAGGTGAGTAAAGTCAATAAAACTTCAGAGACAGAAAGAGAGATATTGAAAGAGAGAGAGCAAGAGAGTCAGATTACCAGTATCAGAAATGAAACAGAGGAGTGTCTGGGTGGCTTAGCCAGTTGAGTTCTGACTTCAGCTCAGGTCATGATCTCATTGTGAGTTCGAGCCCTGCGTCAGGCTTGCTGCTGTCAGTGGGGAGTGGCTTTGGATCCTCTGTCCCTCGCTCTTTCTGCCTCTCCCCTGCTCGTGCTCTCTCTCAGAAATAAATAAACATTAAAAAAAAAAAAAAGAAATTTGAGGCGCCTGGGTGGCTTAGTCAGTTAAGCGTCTGACTTTGGCTCAGGTCATGATCTCGCGGCTCATGAGTTCGAGCCCCACATCGGGCTCTGTGCTGACAGCTCAGAGCCTGGAGCCTGCTTCGGATTTTGTGTCTTCCTCTCTCTTTACCCCTTGCCCACTCACACTCTGTCTCTCTCTCAAAAATAAATAAACATTAAAATATATTTAAAATAAAAGAAATGAAACAGGGACATCACTATAGATTTTGCAAACATTGAAAAGATATTGAAGTAACAATATGAAAAGTTTTGTGGCAACAAACTCAACAATTTAGATAAAATGGATACATTTCTTTGAAGACACAAGTTATCAAAGTTCACTCATGAAGAAATAAACTGAATTTCCCCATATCTGTTGAATACATTGAATTCTTAATTATAAACCATAAAACCTCTAAGCCCAGACAGTTTTATTGGTGAATTTCATTAAATGTTTAATGAATAAATAATACCAATCCTATACAAACCCTTTCAGAAGATTGAGGAGGAAGGACCACTACTCAACTCATTTTATGGGGCCAGTATTACCTTGATAACAAACTTCGATGAGACAACACAAGAATAGAAAACCACAGACTGGTATTCCTCATAAACGTAGATTTAAAAACCTTGAGGTATTCATAAACTAAATCCGGCAATATTTAAAAATTGTAGTATATCATGACAAGTGGGGTTTATCCTAAGAATTCACAGTTGGTTTAACATTATTATATCAATGTATGTGCAAAGTTAATAAAAGATAAAACCCATTTGGTCGTCTAAATAGATGCAGAAAATGCCTTTTGAGCAAAGTTGACACGTACTTATGAATAAGAACTCTCAGCAAACTGGAGATAGAAGGGAGCCTCCTCAATTGGAGAAAGGGAATCTATGAAGAACCTGCAGCTAAAATCACACTTAAGGGTGAATATGTTCCACCAAAGATCAGGAGTAAGAGGACCCTGCGCTCATGACTATTACTCAACACTGAAACGGAGATCTAGCCAGAGTAGTAAGGCAAGAAGAAACAAAGCACATATAGATTTGAAAAGCAGAAATAAAACTTTATTTGTAAGCAGTATTAGCATGTATGTAAAATGTTCTCAGACATCTCCAGAAAAAAAGAAAAGTTGCTAAAACTAATAAGCTAATTGAGCAAGATTGGATGATGTGAGATCCATAAACCAAAATTAGCTGTATTTCTATATATTGGCAAATAACAAACCAGCCATAAAATTATAGAAATACCATTCACAATAGTAGCACAGAATCCTCAGAAATAAGTTTAACAAAAGATTTGCAAGACTTCTATGCAAAAATATATAAAACCTTGCAGAGACAATACCTAAATGAATGGAGGGCTACACCAGGTTCATTTTTTGGAATAGTCAGTATTGCTAAGATGACTCTTCTCTCAAAATTGACTTGTAGTTTCAGCATAATCTCATTCAAAATCCCAGTAAGCTTTTTTTTTTTAGATATAGACAAGCTTATTCTAAAATTTACATGGAAATACAAAGGAGGACCCAGAAAAATCAAACAATTAGAAACGAATTGAAGAACTTACATTTTCTAATTTCAAGAATTACTCTAAGGGGTGCCTGGCTGGCTCAGTCAGTAGACCACACAACTCTTGATCTTGGGGTCATGAGTTTGAACCTGACTTTGGGCATAGAGTTTACTTAAAAAAATTCCTGTAAAGTTGCAGTGATCCAAGTCAGTATGGTTTTGGCATAAGTATATACTTGTAGATCTTGGCACAGAATTGAGAGTCCTGGAACAGGTCGCTCTTATGTGGTCAATTGATTTTCAATAAAGGTGTCAAGGAGTTCAATGATGAAAGGATAATCTTTTCAATATGTGGTGCTGGTACCACTGGTTATTTATATGGAAAAGATGAACTTTGACCCTTACTTCATGCCATACACAGAAATTAACTACAAATGAATTAGGTATTAAAATCAAAATTTTTATGAGCAAACACAAAAATCACAACTTGGATTAGGCAAATATTTCTTAGGACACATAAAAAAGCATAAACGATAAAAGTAAGAAACTATAAATTGGATTTCATCAAAATTAAAAACTTTCGCTCACAGAAAGACAAGAAGATGAATGAAAAGCCACAGCTTGGGAAAAATATTTGCAAAATATGTATTTGGTAAAGGACTTACATATAAAAGCACAAAGAACTCTTAACAACTGGATAAAAGAGTTTTAAAACTGGGCAAAAGATTCAGACGTTTCACAGAGAAGAACATATATATAGAAAGTACTAGGAAGCAAATGAAAAGATGTTCAACATCATTAGTTATTACGGAAATGCAAGTAAGACCACTATGAGATACCACTTATTATTCCCAAGAGTAGCTGAAAAGATTGACAGTAATAAAGTGTTGAAAATAATGTGGATCAACTGATATTCTCATGTTGTTACTAGAAAAGAAATTCTCATGTTTTCTTCAAAACAAGTTTGACAGTTGCTTTTTTAAAAAATCAAGTTGAGCATACACTTACCATACGACCCAGCAATTCTGCTGCTTGCTGTCAATTCAAGAAACAAAAGCACATGACCACATATGGAGGCATTATTCATAATAGCCTAAAAGTGGAAATAATCCAATGTCAACCAACTCGTGCATGGAGAAACAAGATATGGAATATCCATGCAATGGACTGCTACTCAGCAATAAAAAGAAAAGAACTACTGATCCAGATAACAACATGGATGACTCTCAAAAGCATGCAAATGAAAGATGTCAGCAACCAAAGACTCCATCATGTATAATTCTATTTAGATGAGATTCTAGAAACGGTAGAATTGTGGTTGCAGAAAGTAGACTTATGGTTGGCTAGTACTCCAGTGCCAGGGATTGACTGCAAATAGATACAAGGGAACTTTTTCGTTTAAATTTATCTGTTTTTAAATTTACATCCAAATTAATTAGCATACAGTACAATAATTATTTCAGGAGTAGATTCCAGTTATGCATCCCCTATGTGTAACACCCAGTGCTCATCCCAAGTGTCTTTCTTAATGTCCCTTACCCATTTAGCTCACCCCACCTACCCACAACCCCTCCATCTCTGTATTTAAGAGTCTCTTATGTTTTGTCCCTCTCCTTATTTTTTTATTTTTGCTTCCCTTAGGTTCATCTGTTTGGTACCTTAAATTCCTCATATGAGTGAAGTCATGTGATAATTGTCTTTCTCTGACTGACTAATTTCATTTAGCATAATACCCTCCAGTTCCATCCAGGTAGTTGCAAATGGCAAGATTTCATTCTTTGTGATTGTGGAGTAATACTCCATTGTGTCTGTCTGTCTATCTATCTATCTATCTATCTATCTATCTATCTATCTATCACATCTTCTTTATCCATTCACGCATTGGTGGACATTTGGGCTCTTTTCATACTTTGGCTACTGTTGATAGCACTGCTATAAATATTGGGGTGCATGTACCTTTTTGAAATAGCACACCTGTATCCCTTGGATAAATACCTAGTAGTGCTATTGCTGAGAGGTAGGGTAGTTCTATTTTTAATTTTTTGAGGAATTTCCATACTGTTTCCCCTGCAGTATCACTGCAGTGATAGGGATTGTATTGAATATATAGATTACTTTGGGTAGTATTGACATTTTAACAATATTTGTTCTTTGAATCCATGAGCATGGAATATTTTTCCATTTCTTTGTGTCTTCTTCAATTTCTTTCATAAGCTTTCTCTAGTTTTCAGTGCATAGATTTTTTCACCTCTTTGGTTAGGTTTATTCCTAGGTGTTTTATGGTTTTTGGTGTAATTTAAATGGGATTGATTCCTTGATTTCTCTTTCTGTTGCTTCATTATTAGTGTATAAGAATGCAACCAATTTCTGTGCACTGATTTTTTATCCCGCAGCTTTGCTGAATTCATGGATCAGTTCTAGCAGTTTTTTGGTGGACTCATTTGGATTTTCCATATAGAGTATCATGTTGTCTGCGAAGAGTGAAAGTTTGACTTCCTTCTGGCTGATTTGGATGCCTTTGTGTTGTTTGATTGCTGAGGCTGGGACTTCTAATACTATGTTGAATAACAGCGGACATCCCTGTCGTGTTCCTGAACTTAGGGGGAAAGCTCTCAGTTTTTCTCCATTGAGGATCATATTAGTGGTGGGTATTTCGTATATAGCTTTTATGATCTTGAGGGGTGGTTGTTATATCCCTGCTCTCTTGAGGGTTTTTATCAAAAAAGGATTCTGTACTTTGTCAAATGCTTTCTCTGCATCTATTGAGAGGATCATGTGGTTCTTTTCCTTTCTTTTATTGATATAGTGTATCACATTGATTGTTTTGTGGATATTGAACTGGCCCTGCGTCCCAGGTATAAGTCCCACTTTGGCTGTGGTGAATCATTCTTTTAATGTATTGTTGGCTCTGGTTGGCTAGTATCTTGTTGAGAATTTTTGCATCCATGTTCATCAGGGAAATTGGTCTGTAGCTCTCCTTTTTAGTGGGGTCTTTGTCTGGTTTTAGCATCAAGGTAATGCTGGCTTCATAGAATGAGTTTGGAAGTTTTTCTTCCATTTCTGTTTTTTTGGAACAGCTTTAAAATAATAGGTGTTAAGTCTTCTTTAAATGTTAGGTAGAATTCCCCTGGAAAGCCATCCAGCCCTGGACTCTTGTTTTTTTGGGGGAGGTTTTTGATTACAAATTCAATTTCTTTACTGTTTATGGGTCTGTTCAAATGTTCTATTTCTTCCTGTTTCAGTTTTGGTAGTGTATAGGTTTCTAGGAATTTGTCCATTTCTTCCAGATTGCCCAATTTATAATTCGTATATTCTCTTATTGTTTGTTTTTCTGTAGTGTTGGTTGTGATCTCTCCTCTTTCATTCTTGATTTTATGTATTTGGGTCCTTTCCTTTTTCTTTTTGATCAAACTGGCTAGGGGTTTGTCAGTTTTGTTAATTCTTTCAAAGAACCATTGATCTGTGTCATTGATCTGTTCTACTGTTTTTGATTTTTTGTTTTTGTTTTTTTGTTTTGATAGCATTGATTTCTGCTCTAATCTTTATTATTTCCCATCTTCTGCTGGGAAGTAGACAGGTATTTGAAGTGTAAGATTAGGTTGTATATCTGAAACCTTTCTCCCTTCTTTAGGAAGGTCTGGATTGCTATATACTTCCCTCTTATGATGACCTTTGCTGCATCCCAGAGGTTTTGGGCTGTGGTGTTACCATTTTCATTGGGTTCCATGTACTTTTTAATTTCCTCTTTAACTTCTTGGTTAGCCCATTCATTCCTTAGTAGGATGTTCTTTAGTCTCCATTTACTTGTTATCTTTCCAAATTTTTTCTTGTGGTTGATTTCAAGTTTCATAGTGTTGTGGTCTGAAAATATGCATGGTATAATCTTGATCTTTTTGTTCTTGTTGAGGACTGATTTGTCACCCAGTATGTGATCCATTCTGGAGAATGTTCCATGTGCACTCTAAAATAATGCATATTCTGCTGATTTTAGATGAAATGTTCTGAATATATCTGTTAAGTCCATCTGGTCCAGTGTGTTATTCAAAGCCATTGTTTCCTTGTTGATTTTCTGATTAGATGGTCTGTCCATTGTTGTTAAGTGGGGTATTAAAGTCCCCTACCATTATGGTATTATTTTCAGTGAGTTTCTGTATATTTGTGATTAATTGATTTATATATTTGGGTGCTATCATGTTTGGAGCATAAATGTTTACGATTATTAGATTGTAACGATATGATATTACGATATAATGCCCTTCATCTCTTGTTACAGTCTTTTTTTAAAAAATCTAGTTATCTGATATGACTATGGCTATTCTGGCTTTCTTTTGGTGACCATTAGTATGATAGATGTTCTCCATATCCTTACTTTAAATCTGAAGGTGTCTCATGGGGCGCCTGGGTGGCGCAGTCGGTTAAGCGTCCGACTTCAGCCAGGTCACGATCTCGCGGTCCGTGAGTTCGAGCCCCGCGTCAGGCTCTGGGCTGATGGCTCAGAGCCTGGAGCCTGTTTCCGATTCTGTGTCTCCCTCTCTCTCTGCCCCTCCCCCGTTCATGCTCTGTCTCTCTCTGTCCCAAAAAATAAATAAACGTTGAAAAAAAAATTTTAAATCTAAAGGTGTCTCTAGGTCTAAAATGGGTCTCTTGTAAACAGCATATAGATGGATCTTGTTTTCTTATCCATTCTGTTACCCTATGTCTTTTGATTGGAGCTTTTAGTCCATTGACATTTAGAGTGAGTACTGAAAAATATGAATTTAGTGCCATTATGTTACCTGTAGAGTTGGAGTTTCCAGTGGTGTTTCTGGTCCTTTCTAGTCTTTGTTGCTTTTGGTCTTTTTTGTTTTGTTTCATATTTTCTACCCTCAGAGAGTCACCCTTAAAATTTCTTGCAGGGCTGGTTTAGTGGTCATGAACTCCTTTAGTTTTTGTTTGTCTGGGAAACTTTTTATCTCTCCTTCTGTTTTGAATGACAGCCTTGCTGGGTAAAGCATTCTTGGCTGCATAGCACGTTGACTATATCCTGCCACTCTTTTCTGGCCTGCTAAGTTTCTGTGGATAGGTCTGCTGCAAACCTTATCTGTCTTGCCTTGTAGGTTAAGGACTTTTTTTTTCCCCTTGTTGCTTTCATGATTCTCTCCTTGCCTGAGTATTTTGTGAATTTGACTATGATATGCCTTGTTGATGGTTGGTTTTTATTGAATCTAATGGGAGTCCTATGTGCTTCCTGGATTTTGATGTCTGTGTCTTTCCCCAGGTTAGCAAAGTTTTCTGCTATGATTTGCTCTCATAAACCTTCTACCCCTTTTTCTCTCTGTTTGTCTCCTGGGACCCCTGTGATTCTGATGTTGTTCCTTTTTAATGAGTCACTGAGTTCTTTAATTCTTATATTGTGCTCTTTTGCCCTAGTCTCCCTCTTTTTTTCTGTCTCATTATTCTCCATAAGTTTGTCCTCTATATTGTTGATTTACTGCTGTTTTGTTCATCCAACCTTGCTGCCATGGCATCCATTTGAGATTGAATCTCAGTTATAACATTTTTTATTTCATCCTGACTAGATTTTACTTCTTTTATATCCACAGAAAGGGATTCTAATGTATTTTCAACTCCAGCTAGTATTCTTATTATTGTGATTTTAAATTCTGGTTCAGACATCTTGCTTATATCTGTGTTGGTTAAGTCCCTGGCTGTTGTTTCTTCCTGCTCTTTCTTTTGGGGTGAATTCCTTCATTTCATCATTTTGAAGGAAGGAAAGGAATTAATAAAATAAAAATTAAATTAAAAAATTAAAAACAACACAAAAAAATAAAATAAAGAATGCTAGGTCCAAGATGTGTTTTGGTCTGGTTGTTGAAAGAAGCTTGCTAGAGTAGAGAAAAAAGGGAAAGAATAGAAACGAAAAAAAGGGAAAAACAAAAAGAAAAACGTTTGAAAATTAAAAAAATAAATACAATAAAGTAGAATAAATTGAAATGATAAAATATAATTTAAAAAAATTACAAAGAGTAAAGATATAGTGGAAAAAAATTAAAAATCTTTTTTATAAAAACGGAAAATAAAAATAAATTTTTTCTTTCTGTATTCAAGGATAAGAAAAGAAAAAAAAATTGAATAGATGGCCCAGTGAGCAGAATGAAATATGATTGCAATTACATCCAGTTTCCCCTAAGTCAAACTACGAACCACTTTATAGTCCGTAAACTAAGCAGGCAGAGACTTGGGTTCCTCAAGAGCAAGGTTGGCCCAGTTGGGCAGGGCTTGGTGTAATGGTTCAGTTCTCCACCAGATGGCGTTGCTCAATTTACTGGGGTCTATCATTGTGGCGCGTGTAGGCATGTATGCGCATGCGCGGGAGCGTATGAAAATGGTGTCCCCCAGCTACCCAGTGGCCAGCCTCAGACCTCTGCTTTTGCCAACCGGCAGTCAAGCACCCCTTCTTTGTCCATTCCCTGCTTCTACACTGTGACCAAGCTGTCAGCCTCCCAGGCGGCACCTCCCGCCCGAGTTTTATCTCCGATGGGGCTGTGTTTCCAAACCTTTCACAAAGCCCTATGGCTGTGACCCGCTCCGATCCTTTGGGGGGAGGGTGTAGCCAAGCACTGGCAAGGTGCATCGGGACCCCTGGAATGGTCGTGTGACCGTGCTGTTGCCAATTCCCAGAGACTGCGGCCGGGTGCCAGCCCACCCCAGAAAAACTTCCCGTGATGGTGTAGCAGCAGCGTTTCAGTTATTATGGTAAATCGCAACACGCATCTGGCACGAGGCTTCATCCTCAAGGTACCTGTTCCAGCACCAGTGAATGTGGCTCTTCTCTGGGGTCCCAGAGACCTTTGACTGTGGGGAAGATGCACAGTCTCTATCAGATGTCCTCCCAGCAGGGGAGCCGCTTCTCCCCTTGTGACCAGAGAACCCCTTGGACCTTGCTGTCTGCTCCTGGGGATTCGCCCTTCCTACCAGAGCTCTGCCAGGTATGGGTTGTACTCCCATGTTTATAGCATCTTAATGGAATTTAAGCACTCTTTCTCCTTTCTCCCTTTTTTGTTCAGTCCCTTGTGGCTGTTTCCACTCTCCCTCTTTCTCTCCAGCTGCTTTTGGCAGGGGTGCTTTTCCTGTACTTCCCCCCCCCCCCCCCCATCCTCTCTCTGCAAGCAAAAACAGCTCCCTGCCCTCCTTGGCTTTTTCCTCCCCTAGGTCACCTTTCCCTGTTGCGTACCTGCCGAGTTCTGTGGTTCAAGTTGTGCAGATTGTTGTGTTAATCCTCAAATCAGTTGTCTAGGTGTGCAAGATGGTTTGGTGTTGATCTCTCTGCATTGCAGGGAGGAGAGAGGGCAAAAAAAGCTTCCATGCTGTTTTGACATCTTGGCCCCTCCTCCCAAGGAACTTTTTGAACTGTACACTCTAAATGGATGGATTGTAAGTAATGTATGCTCCCATAAAATGTAGAAAAATATTATTACTGTATTATTTACACAGTTTTTTTTTTCTAGAACTCTTAAAAAAGTGTTTTAGCTCGAATAGTTTCTCTTGCTTCTTGGTGGCTGTATGTGGTGGCATGAATTTTCACGGCTAATTTACAGAACTTTCAATATTTGTGCATGTGAACTCTTAGATGGAGTTGAGAATACCTGTTGTGGTGGTATTTGGGTAAAATGGGGATTAAAAACTTAAATCCAGATGAGATTTGATTTTTTTTAAGGAAAGATTTTAAGAAATGCTTTAGTTTACATCACAAAAAAATGTGTCTGAAATTTTTGACTGGGGTTCTTTCCAGCAAAAATTTACATGCTTATTTATTTGCATCTTTATAGATTGTATAAGGCCCTCCTCCCCTCCTGCCCTTGTAATAATGTGTTGGTGAGGAGAATGATTCCCATCTGTTTCTACTAATGGCCACATTTTAAGCTTCTGGAGAATAAATGATGAGAATATAAATGTTCTTTATTGAATGCCAATATTTTGGCTACTCTCTGGTTGGTGATTATGTTTAGAGAATATTCTAGAGGTGGAGGGCTGAACAGTGAGAAACAGTAGTAAACTTTTTGTTTTTGGTAAAGAAGAGCTGGAATAATACGGGAGTTGGGTTAATGCTTATGAGAAATAATAATTTTTGTCTTGACTTGAGTGTTCCTCTTTTTTTCTCTCTCTCGTTCTTCTGTCTTCCTTCTATACACACACACACACACACACACACACACACACACACACACACACACACTCATAACAATTGTGACATTTGGAGCCAGGAAATGAAGAGAGCAAATAGAAGTAAAAACCCAAACCCAAACCCAAACTACAAACACCAAAGGCATAACTTTAAATGAAGTGTTTTCAGTTCCAGGATTTTATCCTAAGGAAAAATTAAGTACTTGAAGAAAGTTTAAGCTGTAAGGGTTTTTTTTTTCCTATCTCACTTTTGCATGTAATAATTGAAAACTGAACAATCTAAATGTCACAGGAGGATTTTATTTAATAAACTACTGTGAATTTTTTTCAAGGTCTAAGTTATTGAATATTCAGCTATATGCTTTTAATATTAATTTTTTCCAACTTTGTATGTAACTAAAATCTTTATAATAACTCTTCGATGTTCAATTCAGCTATATATATATATATATAATTTTTAAAATGTTTATTTAAATTCAAGTTAGTTAACATACAGTGTAGTATTGGTTTCAGGAGTAGAACCCAGTGATTCATCACTTACATAGAACACCCAGTGCTCATCTCAACAAGTGTCCTCCTTAATGTCCATCACCCATTTAGCCCATCCTCCCCACCTCCCCTCCAGCAACCCTCATTTTGTTGTCTGTATTTAAAAGTCTCTTATGGTTTGTCTCCCTCTCTGTTTTTATTTTATTTTTCCTTCCCTTCACCTATGTTCATGTGTTGTATTTCTTAAATTCCACATAGGAGTGAAATCATAGGATACTTGTCTTTTCTTTCTCTGACTGACTCTTTTCTCTTAGCATAATATACTCTAGTTCCATCACGTTGTTGCAAATGGAAGATTTCATTCTTTTTGATTACCAAGTAGTGTTCTATTGCACAGACTACTGTGATTTTACACAATAGAATAGCATGCAGCCACTAAACCATAACTATACTCCATGGATAAATGTTACTCTGCTAAGCGCAAGGTTGAATTTGCTTCCCCGATGATGGTGGGTTCTTGGGGTCTCCTGTGGGACCAATAACCTTCTAAGAAACAGAAGCTGTCACTGTGATGAAGCAAAGAATTTCCTTACATAGTTTAGGATGGGCACATGAGGCAACTCCCAAGGCCAGCAATCCTCTACCACTTGCTTCTTCAGTGGGGTCCGTGGATCAATAGCATCCTATCACCTGAGACTTGTTACACAGGCCAATTCTCAGTCCCCACCCAGACCTACTGAATCACAATCTGCATTTTAACGAGAGCCCCATGTGGTTCCTATGCACATAAAGTCAAAGAACACCTTCCTATAACCTGATTGTGTGAGGGCTGCATGGCCCACCAAATTTTGAGTACCCACAGAGAGCTGTACTTATTCACATGTGCCCTTGGTTTTGTGAGTAATTGCATTGCTTGATTTGCTGGTTTGGAAGCCAATTTCCATGAAAACAGCATTAATGGAGTTTGAGACACTGTTTCCTTCCTTCTTTGAAACAGACCAGCCTTTGCCGTCTAGACTAGCTCATATGTATGATTCTAGGATCAGCGGTTCCTAAAATGCGTCCACTGGAATACTGGTTCATTAGTTTTCTCAATAACCATTTATTAAACCACAAGTGTGTACCCAGCTCTATTGTAGGCTCACAGTCACAGCAGGCAGCTAAACAAAATCTGTGCTCTCATGGGGCTTAGGGATCTAGTTGTTAAAGGTATGAACAGATTAACAAAAAGTAAGACATAAGAGGGATTTGTGGCCAAATGCATTTATTAACTGCAGAATTTCTCACATGCTTTAATATATTATTGTACTTTAAAAGTTACCATGGGGGTGGAGGGGATGGGAACGGCAGAGGTTGAACATGTGAAATGCAGTATTTTCAAAACCAATTTGACATGGAGCCTTTTTATTAAGGGAATCCTGGTAGGATTTGTGCTCTGCAGAACAAATGTAACTCCAAAATCTTAAGAACAAGAGGGTTTCTCTTTGTTCTTATTGTTATTCAGGAGCTTAGTAGTGTAGGAATCTATTTTTCATAAAATTTAGAGATATTTATTCTTCTCTCTTTTACCTTCAAGTAACGATGTCTTATACTTATTTGACAACTAACTCCACTGGTGCTTGAAACATGCGGACATTACCCCACAATGATGTTAAGGCCAAATGAAGTGAGAGATATCCTCATTCACATGTAATAGGTGAGAAAATGGTGGAAGAAGGAGAAGAAATTATTGAAATAATAATAATTATAGTGGAGTGTGACAGCCAGAATTCTAAGGTGGCCCCCATGACCTTCACTCCTAATTTTATCCCTGTAAAGGGATTTTGTAGGTGTAATTAACATAAACTAGCCAGTTTACGCTAAGGAGATTATTTGGGGGGGGGCTCCCCCCATCACATTAGCCCTTTTAATGGCAGAGTTTTCTCTGGCTAATCCCTTGATATCAGCCTGTGATATCCTGAGCTGAAAACATGACCATGCTGGCCTGGTCTTATGACCTGCAGAACTGTGGGTCTTGTTTTAAGCTTCTAAGTTTGTGCCAATTTGTTACAAAGCAATAGAAAACTAAAATCCAGAGCTAGAAAGCCATTATGCCTCTCATTTGACCAATGAAGGAAGTGAAGCCTGTGGTTCACCTAATGCAAGTGTCTTAGAGGGTCTCTGAGGCCACTTCACCACTTCCAACCTAATGATGCAATAGCTTTAACATCAAGCTGTCCCACTCCTGGGAACTTACCTGGCAGAGTGTTTTCATTACTCATATGATGTGCATTCAGAGAGTTCACCGGTCTGATGAGGGGAAGGGAACTGCCAGGTGCACAGAGCTGGTGCAGGTGGAGTGCCATACAGAGCTTTGCACCAGAAGGAAGGGGTATCTTCTGTATCCATTTGGTGGGAAAGTGTATGTGTTCGACTAGAATTTTGGTGATATGTGATATTGTGAAACCCTATTATTACCTGCAAGGACCTCTAGGATGAGTTCACAGACTTTGGACTGGGACCATTGCTCCTTTTATTGATGAGGAAACCAATATTACAAGAGGGGTTATGACTTACCTGAAGTCATGCCTTGGAATAGTTCAGCACTTGTTAAAGAAATCAGACCCACTGACTTGCCTGTCCTCCCTGCCTCCCTGCCTCCCTCCCTCCCTCCCTCCCTCCCTCCTTCCTTCCTTCCTTCCTTTTCTTGCCTCCTTCCCCTTTTCCCTTCCCTTCCTCCCTTCTTCTCTCTCTTTCTCTTCCTCCCTTTCTTCCTTCCTCCCCCACTTCCTTCTTTCTTTCCTTCCTTCCTTCCTTCCTTCCTTCCTAAAAAAAGCCAATCTCTTTGTAAAAGTACAAGGAGGTGCAGCCCTTTTAAGAAACTGCCTCTGCCCAGACAAGACATACCATACTGTAAAGATCCCATACTTTTCCCACCTATTCTTTATGAATCCTGTCATCTAGAGACCATTTATGTCCTTTCCTTTGTCACTGAATCTTTAATTTGGTTCTTCCACCTTTCATTTCTTTCTCATCTCTTTCTCTCCTCTTTGGATTAGAATATCCAGGGATAGGGGTGGAGGGGTGGGGCTTTAGAAACATGTATTTTATAATTCCACATGATGCCTGGAACCTTCGCTTTCTTCATCTGCTCAAAGAGCAGTCTCAGACCTGGTGTGGCCTGGCTTTGAGGGCAAGGGCCGAATAGCCATGACTGGAATGATGGTGACCAGATGGGATGATGCTGGTAATATTTGTTCCAAGGGCCCAGCTGCTTGGCTGATGTGAATGCCAGGTGATGTCCATGAACATGACAACTGCTTGGCTCTAGGGCCACATTCAGCTCTCTAACTTTTCCTGTGATTCACCCTCACTGGGGGCTGTTGAATGACTACTACCAGGAAGAGGCACTAATACTTGGCACTGAAATTTAGTAGATATTCTAGCCTGGGGACTTAATTAACTGGAGGTAGAATCAATGACAGTCTCTTTATGACCCAAGGCTTCCTACTTAGAGCTCCGTAGGACATACTGTCCAAGAACAAGAGCTGTACCATCTTGGAATGGATATCTGAGAGACAAAAATTTCTTTTTGTTGTTATTCATCCCTAGATGTTTATCCCTCTTCTCCACAACCCAGACCTACATCTTTGGTAACGTTGAAGTAATTGTAACCTGGCCTTTGGAAGATGGAAGGACAATTGATTACAGATATTTAGGAAAGTCTGACTTTGGCAAGCTAAGAGCTATGATGTTAGATTCCTCACTCTGTCCTTGGGGAAGTATGTGTTCACTAGCTTTGTCATTCTATGTGTGCTTGCCCAAGTGTATCCCTAAGCAACCCAGTTTATGGTCTCAGAAGTATGCCTTTGCTTTCTCTGTTTCACACTTGTCTTAACTTCTCTCAATTCGAATCAACTCCTCAAAACATTTCTTGCTAAGAATTCAGTTTGGTTACTGTAGATTAAATATCTGAGTTTAGTTTCAGAAAATCTGGGTTCTAAGACTTGCTTGGCTGGTAACTCAGTATGAGCTTGGGAGAGTCATCCTCAGGAAGATGAAGATACTTAGCCATGGCTATCTCTTGGCATCAAAAGAGAAGACTTAATTGGAAGTTACCTTTTCTGAGGCAGTGCCCTCATTTTCAGGAGTTGCCATGGTTATCATATAAACATGGGCTTGGGCAAATTATGGAAAGAGCCTAAATGTCCATCAACTGATGAATGGATAAAGAAATTATGGTTTATATACACAATGGAGTACTACATGGCAATGAGAAAGAACGAAATATGGCCCTTTGTAGCAACATGGATGGAACTGGAGAGTGTTATGCTAAGTGAAATAAGCCATACAGAGAAAGACAGATACCACATGTTTTCACTCTTATGTGGATCCTGAGAAACTTGACAGAAACCCATGGGGGAGGGGAAGGAAAAAAAAAAAAAGAGGTTAGAGAGGGAGAGAGCCAAAGCATAAGAGACTCTTAAAAACTGAGAACAAACTGAGGGTTGATGGGGGGGTGGGAGGGAGGGGGGGGTGGGTGATGGGTATTGAGGAGGGCACCTTTTGGGTTGAGCACTGGGTGTTGTATGGAAACCAATTTGACAATAAATTTCATATATCGAAAAAAAAATAAACATGGGCTTGGGAGTGGACAGACATGGATTCAAATCCCAATAACAGTGTTGATTGGCTGTGTGTTCTTGGGCCAGGTTGTGAGTCTCATTTTCCTCTTTGAGATGTAGGGAGAACATTGCATCATTGCATTATGTTGGGGTGCCATGAGGTGATTTCGGCAAAGTATGATATGCATTGTATTGCAACCTGTGCTCCATTCCCTAGCACGTCCTGTCCCCTTAACTTACCTTTGTTTTTTTCAGAGCATTCATCAATTTTTGGATTCTGTATCATCTACTTATTTTGTTTAGTATCTAGCTCACAAGTGCCACGAGGACAGTTTTTTGTTTGTTTTGTTCACTGCTACATCCCTAATGCCTAAAACATAAGCATTCCATAAATACTTGTAAAATGAATGTTAAATGAATGTGATTTTTGTAGAGAAGAAAAAGAAAAGTCAGCAGACTTTTTCTGTAAAGGGCCGGATAGTAAATATTTTAAGCTTTGCAGGCCATACAGTTTCTGTCACAATGACTCAGTTTGGTTGTGTGGTTTGAAAGCAGCCCCATAGACAATACATAAACACATGACTCTGGCTGTGTTTCTATAAAATTTCATTTACAAACAAAAACCAAAAACCAAAAAACAGGACTGGAGCTGGATTTGGTCCCACAGGCTTTAGTTTGCCCATCCCTGCTGTAGATGCATTTAGTGGCTCTGAATTCTGAGGTGTCATTCCTGTAAGTCACTAATTCGGGAACAGCCCCCGTTTGGCCTCCTGTGTTGAGGAAAGAGGGAGGCCCATCCTGGGTAGCCTGTCTTTGCCCCCGATGCACTCTCCTTGCTTCTGTATGCTGCCTCTGTCCTAGGAGGCTGACCCTGGATGGCTTTGTCCTATCCCTTTGCCCTTTGGCTTCTGGTTGATTTCACTGTCTTGGAGGAACTGGCCAGAATTCGGGACATGGGGGGAGAGGACGCTGGGGGGCTTATTTCCCAGCTCCCTCCCTGCTGGCAGTGCTCTGGGGAGACAATTCCTTTCCCAGAGCTCAGTTCTCTGCAGCTTCCAATCCCACTGTTTCTAGACCCAGGATACTTTATCTTTTTTTTTTTTTTTTTTTTGGTGTGTTCTTTTATAAACAGCGCCTTCATTAAACTTGCTTTTCTTGCCCATTTGAGAGGGGGCCATCTGTTTAGTGCCAGGTCCCTGACTCCTGTGCTGTCCATGGAAAGCTGTGTGTAGTGGAGGCCAGGTGGGACCTCCCACATTCCCCATCTATTGCTGCCAATGATCCTAACTCTCCCACCACCGCTCTTGGTTGAGACTTCGTGTTTTCTCTTCTTTTCCTGCCAGGAAGCACAGATAAAAGAGGAAGTGATTTGCCTGAGGTGGTAGGTTGACAGAGTGAGAGATTCTATTTATTTCTCAAATTCATATAAAGTGGAATAGAATGTCAGAACTGTTTGGTTCTAGATTCAGCCTTTTCATTCAATAACCCTGTGTCTTTGGATTAGTTATTTAACTTCTTTAAGCCTCAGATTACTTATCTTTAAAAGGGGTCTAGAGGTGCCTGAGTGACTCAGTTGGTTGAGTGTCCGACTCTTGACTTTGGCTCAGGTCATAATCTCACAGTTCGTGAGCTTGAGCCCGTGTTGGCTCTGTTCTGTCTGCTTGGGATTCTCTCTCTCCCCCTCTCTCAGCCCCTCTCCCACTCTCTCTCTTAAAATAAATAAGCTTTTTTTTTTTAAAATGGGTCTAATAATCCCTGCTATGCAAATTTGATTATGTAGCATGATTACAACTTAATGAAGAGGAATAAAACTCAATGGAAC
The DNA here is from genome assembly GCF_022837055.1 of Prionailurus viverrinus. Taxonomy (NCBI): domain Eukaryota; kingdom Metazoa; phylum Chordata; class Mammalia; order Carnivora; family Felidae; genus Prionailurus; species Prionailurus viverrinus. The sequence goes on from NC_062563.1 coordinate 116,861,607, forward strand.
TATCTTATATAATATGTTACGCTATTTAAAAATGTTAGGCATGAAAGTCTACAGGTAGCTTTTTTCCTTCCTCTATTTTCCAAATTTCATGAATGTTTATTGTTTTTATTATGAGAAAAAAAGTCACTGTCAGTACTACAAAGTGGCTCAGGACATAAACAAAAGGTTATATTCGAATGCACTTTTGAGGACCACAGAGTACCATGAGGATTAGAATTATCATGATTTATTTACCCTGTGGATTTGAAATGATTTCAGAAAATAACATGCAAAGTTCCAATATATTCTGTTTTCAGGTTCCCTTATTGTTAACATCTTACATTAGTATGGTACAATTGCCACACTTAATGAACAAATATTGACACATTATAATTAACTAAATTCTATACTTTATTCAGATTTCCTTATTTTTTTTCCTCTTTTCCTTTTTTTTCCCCCTCTTTTCCAGGATCCCATCCAGAATGGCATATTGCATTTAGTTATAACATTAGGTCTCCTCAGTCTCCTCTTAGCTCTGATTGTTTTTCAGACTTTCCTTGTTTTTGATGACTTTGATAGTTTTGATGAGTATTTTGTGGGATGCTCTGCTATCAGAATCCATCTAATGTTTTTCTCATGATTAGAAGTGGGGATGAAAGGCTTTGGGAGGAAGACTACAGAGGCAAAGTGTCATTTTCATCCCATCATATCAAGGTTACATAATGACAGTGTAATTTGTCACTGGTATTAACCTTGGTCATCCAGCTGAAGTAGTGTTTGTCAGGTTTCTTAACTGTAAAGTTAGTCTTGCCCCACATCCCCTTCCATGCTGTACTCTTGGAAAGGAAGTCCCTACAAGCAGACTATACTTAAAGAATAATGAGTTACTCTTCCCCTCTTTAAGAACAGAGTATCTACATAAATTATCTGGAATTCTTATGCAAGGGAGATTTGTCCTTTCTCTCCATTTATTAATTCAAGCATTTATAGTGTGTTGTGCTTTTTAAAAAATGCTTTTATTTATTTTTGAGAGAGAGAGAGAGAGAGACAGAATGTGAGTGGAGGAAGAGCAGAGAGAGGGAGACACAGAATCTGAAGCGGGCTCCAGGCTCTGAGTTTTCAGCCCAGAGCTCGGCATGGGGCTGGAACTCAGGAACCATGAGATCATGACCTGAGCCACAGTCAGCCGCTTAACCGACTGAGCCACCCAGGCACCCCGCATATTGTGCTTTTAATGTGCATTTCCTTGGTCCTTAATGAGTTTAAGAAACTTTTATATGTTTATTGGCCATCTGAATACCTTTTTTGTGAAATGTCCATTTAAGTCTTTTGTTCCATTTTTAATTGAGTTGCCTGCATAACTGATTTGCAAAAGTTATTTATATAGTCTGGATAAGCCCTCCCCTCCCCCCCCACTTATATATAATATCTTTTCCTTTATCAGTGTTATGTTCTGATGCACAGCAGTTTTTAATTTTATTATAGATCAATTAATTAATGTTTTATGGTTGTGTCTTGTGTAAGAAATCTCTGTCTGCCACTAAGGTTAATTCTCCTATGTGTATTTTCTAGAAGCTGTATTATTTTGCTTTTTGTATTTAGATCTGTAATCCACCTGGAATTGGTTTTTGTGAATAATGTGAGATAAGGGTTGATTTTTTTTTTTTTTTTGCATGTGCATATCCAGTTTACCCAGTAACTGTAAAGTGTTGATACACATTCACTCCCAGTCTCAGAGGAAAAAAAACTCACAACAATTCAAAGTGAAATAAAACAAAGTTAAATGAAATGTTTGCTGTAAGGTTTTTAGTAGGCATCCTAGATCAGATGAAGAAAGTCCCCTTCTGTTCCTTATGGGCTAATAAGCTAGTTTTTTCTTTTAAACCATGAGTTGACATTTATCAGATGATTTTCCTCATTTATTAAACTGTTTTTCTTTCATTATTTTTCTATTAAATTGGAAAATTACACAGATAGATTTTCAAAATGTTAAACCAATCTTCCTTTTTTTTTTTTGGAATAAAACTACCTTTGTCTTAATGTTTTATATTCCATTTGTATATTGTATTTTAGTTATTTCATGCACATGGGTCTTGCCCCCATCACCTTGAGGACAGGGGCTTGCTTTGAACAGATTTGGAACATGCCCAGTGAATTCTTATGGAGGTAAAGTGCTATTAATCTAGGTAGAGTCATTTTTCCTTCCTGCAGTCAGGTGGGTTTGACAGTTTGGATGGTGTGATTCTCCCAATGGCTAATGAGCAGCTCAGGAATGCTAATGAAGGGCTTCCTTTGGTTGTCTCTTGTGAGTCAGCAAATGAGCTCTATAACTTAGAGAGCCAGAAGTTAATTAGTGACCCAGTATAGACAGACCCTGATGGAAATAAGGGAATTTTGGTCTGTCAGAGGAGAGTGCTAAGAAGCTTTGAAGGTGAGGCCAGGACTGGGGACGTGAGACGAAAGGCAAATGGAAGCAAGAGCTAGGATTTATAAATAAATGTCAGTGGCAAGGCTCTGTGGAGGAAGCCAGGAGAGGCCAGAACACGTGGCCTGCCTACATGGGGAGAGGAATGGGCCCCGCATCGGGGTATTGCTGCCATCATGGTTGCTGTGGATTCACATCTCTCCCTCGCAGCAGACTGGAAGAGAGAAATGCAGGAGATGTGTACAGCATGGATAGCTAGTGCAGATCACCTGCTAGTGGGCAATGATGGATGAGGGGTTTTAGGTATTTTGCACTCCTTGTTCATTTTTCTTTGAGACAGGATGGAAAATCTAAAACCCCATCTGCTTACAAGTTTACTACAATAACCCAACGGATAAATAATTTGCCAGGCAATACCATGGATACTGTTCTCCAAATGAAATCGAGTAGGCTATAGACATTAGACAAGGAGGAAAGATGAGGGCCTTCCCTGTCAAGTGGCATGAGTGATGTCCACCATAAGCGCTGGACTTGTGTGTACCAGATGTGCTCACGATCCTGGAAAGGCAACTTCAGCCAGAAAAAAGTGTCACTCCCTTGGCTTAAACACATACCTAATTAGGTTAGGAGAAATGCCAAGAAGCAGCCTATTGAAATCTAAACTGTTGCAAGGCACTGTGGGTAAAATATGCAAAATGCCACCAAGGCAGAAGTAAGGAGGCCTGTAGAACAGGTACAACATAAAACTAAGCTGCCAGGGAGATTGTTTGCTTCCTCTTGAGATGGGTTTAATCTTTTTTCCCCCCAATGTGGGAGCTCTATGCCCTTTACCATTCAAGACCCAGAAACAGATATGCCCCACCTCTCTCAACCTAAATTTTAATGGTAGGCTGCAAATGGAAAGGGGGCTCCTTATTCCTCCATATCTGGGTCAGGTCTCCTAGCCACTCTGTGTTCACCAGAAAATGGTATAGAATGGAATATGATGTATTAGAATCCTGCCTGGTTGAAGCCCCTTCTTCGAAAGTTCAACTATTTGAATGCAGCATCCCTAATTTGCCCATACTGATTTTTTTAAAAAAATTTTTTTATTACTTATTTTTGATAGAGACAGAGCACAAGTGGGGGAGGGGCAGAGAGAGAAGGAGACACAGAATCCGAAGCAGGCTTCAGGCTCTGAGCTGTCAGCACAGAGCCTGATGCGGGGCTCGAACTCACAAACTGAGATCATGACCTGAGCTGAAGTCAGACGCTTAACCAACTGAGCCACTAAAGCACCTCTGCCCATACTGATTTTTTACTGCAGTGATTATAATACCACATTGATGTCAGCTAGAGCCTCTGGAGCCTGCAGAAGGCCTAAGCTTGTCCTCACGATGTCTGCAGAGAAGCAGATTCTCCAGGGCTTGCTCTTTTATGGTTCTGAACTGCACCACTGGAATGGCCAGATGTAAAACGCAGCTTCATCACATGCACATTCTGCTTATGTCAATGTGTTTTATTAGTTAGTGGTTTTGCTACCTGAGGTGGAGTGTGGTGGGGTGGGAAGAGCGGACAGGGGCATTGTATCTGCCTATTACAGCCTCATGCTATCTTCCTGGCTCTCCCTCACTTCTTTCCCTCATGCTTTTCTCTGCCTTTTATTTTAGGAACCTGTGTTGTCTCATGCAGAAGTTTCTCCCCCTTCCCTGAGCCCTTGGTACCAGTTATACCCATGTCTTACTGGTTGTACATGTCTCGGGTGAGCTTCTCAGGGAGTTTGCCTACAAAGGAGTCTCTCCCTAAGAGATCTGGTACCAGCTCCTTTTGAACACTTTGAAGTGGGCATCATTACCCCCATTTTACACTTGAGAAGACTGAGGCCTGGAAAGAATGAGTGAGTTGCTTAAGTTAACAAAACAGGGCTCATTTAATGTAAGTGATGAATCCTAAATGAGGTTGCTTGACCCCAAGTCCCACGCTGTTTCTGTGACTCCCACGTTCCTTTTAAGGGCCCCTTGTAAGGACTATGAAAGCCTTTACCTAAGTGACCTCTCCCATGGTAAAGACGGTGCACTTTGTCAGCCCTTACACCGTATTGGTGCTGCAGAGTGCTTTTGCCACTTTGTTATTAAAGCCTGTGAATAACCCCTCACCTGTGAATAACCCCTTTGTAAAGAGGCAGCTGAAATTCAGAGAGGGCCGTGACTTGGCTGAAGTTCCACCATTAGTTAAGAGCAGGCCCACGTCTCAGACCCAGGCCTTCCACCTCCAAATCCATTGCTCCTTGCACTAACCACCACGTGGTGGAAATTCAAAGTGAAGGGTGAGAGGTTTGTGATTTCCATGTGGCTTTTCATGTGGATGTTTAGCCCAGACTGGAGAGGATAGTGAGCTCAGCCACCAATGTGGGCTCATCACGTGCCTGCCTGCTCCCGGGGCAGCCCAAGTCTGAGACCGTGTCAGCTCCAGGGGCACCAGTGGGTGCTGAACCTCCCTGGCCAGAAGAGCCCTGACGTGGTTGGACTTTCACATTTGTTTTCTCCCCTTCCTTGGCTTTTGAGGAGCTGAGCCTGTCATTAGGCTGTGCAGCAAAGGAAATGAAAAGCTGCCGTGGAAAGAACTCATTAATTAATTAATTAGTTAATTAATTAATTTTATTTTCAGTTTATATCCATAGGTTTTAATGATGTGGTCAAACAGTTTTAAAGATTATCTTTTTTAAAATTTATTTATTTATTTTGACACACACAGAGAGAGAGAGAGAGAGAGAATGAATGAATGAATGAATGAATGAGCGGGGGAGTAGTAGAGGGAGGGAAAGACAGAATCCCAAGCAGGCCCCATGTGCTGTCAGTGCAGAGCTTGACTCAGGGCTTGAACTCACAAACCATGTGACCGTGACCTGAGCCAAGATCAAGAGTTGGATGCTTAACCGACTGCACCACCCAGGCACCCCAATATTATATGTGTTTTAATAAAGCACAATGGGGGGCGCCTGGGTGGCGCAGTCGGTTAAGCGTCCGACATCAGCCAGGTCACGATCTCGCGGTCCGTGAGTTCGAGCCACGCGTCAGGCTCTGGGCTGATGGCTCAGAGCCTGGAGCCTGTTTCTGATTCTGTGTCTCCCTCTCTCTCTGCCCCTCCCCCGTTCATGCTCTGTCTCTCTCTGTCCCAAAAATAAATACACGTTGAAAAAAAATTAAAAAAAAAAATAAAGCACAATGGTTTGTTTAAATTCAACTAGTCTGTTTAAGCTCCAAATGATGTTTTTAAAAATTTAAATCCAAGTTAGTTAACATAGAGTTAATTTAGTAGTGGTTTCAGGAATAGAATTTAGGGATTCATCACTTACATGTAACACACAGTGCTCATCCCAACAAGTGCCCTCCCTAATGCCCGTCACCCATTTAGCCCATCCCCCACCCACTTCCCCTCCAGCAACCCTCAGTTTGTTCTATTTAAGAGTCTCTTATAGTTTGCCTCTTTCTTCTTCTTTTATCTTATTTTCCCTTCCTGTTAGAAAGACCCCTTATTTATTTAAAATTGAAGAAAAAAAAAAACAACTAAGAAAAGCCTGAAACATGTTTTCAATATACTGGATTTGCTTTTCGGGTTGTGAACAAGAGGACCTTGTCATTTACAATTTAAACTTTAGATATCTGGCAAGTTTGTGTGATGAGTCAAACAAGGTGGAGCCCTGAGTGACAGCAGTGGTGACTGAGGCTTCCTTCCTCTTCCCTCTGTACATTCTGAGGTGCTTTTAATTGCTTTAATGGTCCGATGTCACTGTTCTACAAGCACTGGGTAAAGGATGGAGTCCAAGAAGTCTGTGTCCTCATTGTATAGTTTGAACAAGGCTTTTTATCCAAGCAAGGGAACTCTGGGTTTCCATCCACAAGATTGACACCACCCTCCTCACAGCACCCCAAATACTCTAGCACAGTTACTTTTCTTTTTCTTTTTAAATTAAGTTTTTATTTTAATTTCAATGTAGTTAACATACAGTGCAATATTAGTTTCAGGCATACACTATAGTGACCCAGCTTTTCCATCCATCACCTGGTCCAGCATACTTTTAACTTTGATGTGAATATCAATCAGGAACATAACCCTTTGCCAGTCAGGAGCAAAGGCAAACACATCGTTTAGACAGCAGGACAGAATGGAGGAGAGGAGGAAGCAGAGGATATTATTATTGTTCTCCAGGGTAGCTCGTAGAGGAGAAAACCTGGCAGTGAGTGCACAGGAAGCAGTAACTGGCGGATATCATCCTGGCAATATGAACACTGGGACATATTGTTCAGTGCTTTCAGTTGAATTGCAAAATGAAATCCCGGTGGATGGAGGAACCTCTCTTCCCATGAACTCATGCCCTCTCCTTCCTCATACCACAGCGTGTGCAAGGGCTCTCTTTTACCTGCAACTGAAGTAATTTTCCTCAGGCACACGTCCCTCTCCTGTGTAGGAGCCTGCAGGGGCTCCCTCTTGTCTACTGAGTTGTAGACTTGGCATCCAAGTTTGCTTTACCATTCTGCCCCTTGACTCATCCTTTCCTGTCCTTTCCACCTGTTGCCCGTGCATCCCTTCTTGCACAGATTTCAGCCAAATGGGACCACCATGTTTCCCATACCCACTTTCCCTCCTTTTGCTGTTCATGCTTTTTCTTTCTTCTTCACATGCTCTAAATCCCATCTTTGCTTGCCCCATTCTTCCCATGGTTTTAGAGCTCTGGTGAAGTGACACCTCCTTCTTTGATTCCTCTCCCTTACCTAGACAACCACCCCACTCTGGGTAGCCAGAGTCTTGTGTCTTGTTCATCATAAAACCCATCATCTTATACTTTGAATGTTTGAATTGCTTGGTGGGGTTTCTTTTCTGCATACCTTCCCTCATACGTTCTTTGAAAACAGTAGTAAGTGATTCTTTATTTTGTCTACTCTGGAATCAGGCAGGATGCCTCCGGCAGAGTAAGCATCCACAAATGTTTGATGAATGAATGAGTGAGAGGTGTATGGAGGTAAGGGTTAGCAGTCTCTGGCTCAGGTTGGTGCTCAGTGGTTGCGTCTGTCCAGCCTTTTCTTCCTGCTCTGTTTCCCCCTTTTGATTTTCCCTTTTCTTTCTTTACCTTCTCCTTTTCTTCTTTTTCATTTCACTTGTCCCCAAACCTTGGTCTCTAAATAGCTCTGCTGGGCATACCCCATCTCTCCAGGCACTGATTACTGTCACAGGGGGAGTTTGCCATGGTCCCAAACAGCTTTTAAAGAAGAACAACACAGAAGCTGCAAACTCAACATGGTCTGGTATCAGGGAAACAGGAGCCTTTTTCCATATGATGCTAATTTGCTTTGTGGATTACCATGTGAAATTATGCATTCATGGAGCATTGCCTTCTCCCCTCTGGGCAGCAACAAGCATTCTTTCCTGGCCAGTGTCTCTGCTTACCTCCAGTGGAGGGTTAAGAATGGAGGAAGCAGGTGAACACAGCATTGAATAGCAGCCAAATCTTTTTTCTTTCTAAGATTCCTCTACAAACTGCAGTCAAGATTTCTGGACATACCGGTTTGGCTTTAAAAAATAGGAAATGAACAAGGCTGTAGGGAAGGAGCACCAGGTTGGACCTGATCAGGTTCTGCCATCCCAGGGTGTGAAGGGGGAGCTACCATCATCTAAGGGGCTCAGTTTCCTCTTCTGCCCAGTGAGGCAAGGGGTTGAATGATCTCTGGGGTCTTTTCTAGATCAAACACCCCAGAATTCTTGATTTGAGATTCCAGATCTGAAAAGACTGCTGTGGCTGAGCCTGAAACAGGGGCCAGGAGGTGGCAGCGTCTGCACTATTCGGAGCCCGCAGCCTCAGCTGCACTGCTGTAGGGCTGGGGTGGACATCACACTGCACTCCCATTTAGACTTGTTAGTTATGTACCATTGCAGGTCGTTTGTAATCTGCTGGGTCATGACTGCCAGGCCCTGGGTACTGGAAGCACTTACTGCTCCCGCTAGACCCGCGTTTGACTTCACCTGGCATGACACATGCAGACCAGGGCACACTCATCCCCAGTGAGGCCCCAGTGACTGGCTCATATCCGGGCAGCTTGCTGGAGCTCCTTTGCTGGAGCTCCATGACGTAGGCTTGGGTCTCCCCCAGGGCAAGAGAGAGCTGCATCCGTGAGTAAGCGCCTGTGTTCGCCCACTCTGAATGTGCACTCCAGTCTCCCAGGGACCCCTGTGCTGTTTCTAACAGCTGCATTTGCTCATAGCAAAAATGGAAATGACTGGCATGACTGATCCAAGCATCAGTAGATGACTTGGGGGTTACCCCTCTTATGAAGAGCTTTTGCTAAATGGGGATGGACATTGACACTTAAAATGCAGTAGAGTGTTTGAATTGCAAGGAATTTGTAGGATGATCTAGTTCAGTTATTCAAAAACCCTGTAGGGGCATCACCAGGAAGCTTTTTTTTTTTTTTTTTAAATTTTTAAAATTAATGTTTATTTACTTTTGATACAGAGAAAGAGCAGAAATAGGGAAGGGTCAGAGAGAGGGAGACACAGAATCTGAAGCAGGCTCCAGGCTCCGAGCTGTCAGCACAGAGCCTGATGTGGGGCTCGAACTCACGGACTGTGAGATCATGACCTGAACCGAAGTTGAATGCTTAACCGACTGAGCCACCCAGGCGCCCCGGAAGCTTGTTAAAATACATGTCCTGGGCCCAGCTGCAGCACTATCCAGTAAGAATGTCTGGTGATGGAATCTAGGAATCTGTATTTGTAACAAAAGTTCCTCAGGTATGTCTAATGTAGCTGGTTTGCAGAAGGACATTTAGGAGCCACCCACCAGCTAGTCTGTAACAGTGCATTCAGGAAGCCTATTGGTAGGGCAGATCTCTGGGGTTGGGCCAGGTACTCTGTTTTAACAAGCCCTTCAGATGTACGGGTGACCAGCTCATCTCGGTCTGCCTGGAACTTTCCTGGTTTTTGTCCTGAAACTCCAATGTCCCAGGGCCTCCCTCAGTCCTGGAAACACTAGGATGAATTGGTTCCTTTTTGAGGTGACTTTATGCTTGCTAAAGCTTGAGAGGCACTGGAAACAGTTCAATCTCCAGTTGAGGAAATGGGGGCCAGAATGGAAGCAGAGACAGGATAAGGCTTCCAGCCCTGCATCCTCGCTATTCTTGGAAATACTTGATGCAAATAGCTGCCTTGCTCTTTCCTACTCCCTATTAAGAGCCAACCCCAGAGGAGCTCATTATGGAATGGTCATATTTGGGATGAATAATCTGTATTCTGTGGTCTCACCTGAGTGAGGTTTACAACAGTGACAGGTATAGGCATCATCAGACTTTCATGAATTCTTTCAGGGCTTCTCTTGCCCCAGGTGGGGGAAGTGATTTATAATTTAATGCATTTCCATTTGGTCATAACAGCATTACTGAGACAGAGAACCCTTGGAGAAGGGATTACAGCCCAGGGGCTGTCGTTCAACTGAATCAGGATCCTGGGCTGCTCTACCACCTCCAAGATCCCCCCTGAGGCCCTGGGATAGATCCTAGTATGGTTCCCTTTGTTCTCTTGCCATTGGCTGCCAAGACTTGCCTGGCTATGCCCGATTATCAACATCAGGTTTGATTTATTTATGCCCGGGTGTCCATTGCATTACTAATTATCAAGGAATGGAGTACCAGGCCAGAAAGTTCTTGTAATACAATGGTTCTCATACTGGAGCATGCAGCAGACTCACCTGGAGGGCTTGCGGAAGCTCAGATGGCTGGCCCCATCCCCAGAGCAACCATAGATTGGTACATTATGAGCACCTGAGTGGCTTTGTCATGTGATGCTCATTACTGATGTCACCAGGCTGGTCTAAGTGTATAAAGCAGAGCGCTAGGTAATTTCTAAGGTCTCTCTTAGCAACGAAAATTTTACTTATAAACAAAGTAGATACGGCTTAATAAATGATGTACTTTTCTCATCACTGTTCCTCCTCCCCCTAAGTGTGCCTGTGTGTAGGCTAATATTTAAAATCCCACAAATGGAAAATAACTGTTTTGATGTAAAGTTTTAGTCTCATTAATATATATCTATATCTATATATGTATATATATATATACACACACACATACATCTACACACACGTATATATACACTCATACATGTATCTATCTATATATATACACACACACATATATATATATATGTCTTCAGACACCACACATGAAACATATATAAAGCCATGTTACATATGAAGTCTATTCTTTTTTCTATCTGCATGGCCCCTTCCCTAGTCTTGGCTACCACCATCATTTATCTTTTTGCCAATACACTGATTTCCTCCTACTTTATTCCACAGTGGCCAGATGATGGTCTTGAAATGAAAAGCAGACAATATGTACCATACTGAAAACCAGTTCACATTCCTCACCATGGCCCACAAAGCTCTCCAGGATCTGGCTTCGCCTATCCCTGTAGACTTATCTCGTGCCATGTTTCCCTGCAGCCCACCTACTCCAGCCATGTGCTTTCTTTTGGTTTATGGAGCACAACAGACTTTGTCAGACTTTTGTGTGTGCTGTTCCATCAGCTTGGAATGTGTATTCTTTCCCTGTGTTGGTGTGGCTGGTTTCTTTTCAGACTTCAGGTTTTAGCTTAAACATCACAGCCTTAAAATATTCTTCTCTGACCACCATCCTATTGTAAGTAGGTGCTTTATGGCTTATTATTTTCTGTCAAGCATCCTGTTGGTGTCTGTGTTTGACCTTCTAATCTGTACTTATAATCTGTACTTATTTTCTGCTTCCAGTCTGATTACTTGTGTCTTGTCTCTCTCCCACAATGGACTGTGGGCTCTACATGGACAGGATGTTGATGATAGGAAAGAGGCTGGCTTCATTGCCTGGTGTGTAGATCAGGCCTTTAAGAAAGTAAATAAATGTATTAGTTCCCATTTGGAAAGTATAATAACCCTGCTTAGGGCTACCAACCATGGGCAAGAAGGAAGGGGAGGAACAGAGGAAGGGAAAGGTTTCAGACATGGAGAGCCATGGGAATTGGCATCAAACAGTGCTGGGCTCACAGTTCTGTTTTAGACCAGCCAGGTTGAAAGATTTCCCAAACTGCATGGAGCACAAGGTCCATGTCCTAGTCGTGAACATGGACCGGCCTGGAGCAAGTCACAGAGCTACTCCTTATGTTCTTATTCTCCCCTGAGCATCTCAATGGTTTCTCATGGAGTACTGCATGGGGGTGGCAGTAATTTAGTCCATACTCAGATTTGTGCCTTTTGGTATGTATTTGGGGGAAGGAAGATATTCCCTGTGGTGGAGATATGCTTATGTGAAGTAGGGAGCCACTGAGAAGTTCCCATCTCTCCTCCACCAGTCTGCCTCCCTTATGCCTGGAATACTCACCCAAGCAAAAGCACCCTGTTCCAACAACTGGAAAGGGCAGGAGGTTTGGAAGGTACTGTTGTGTATTTGAGGACCAACAGAAAACAGTTGGTTCTGAGTGTGAGGAGATATGAGAGGATAGTGGATACACAAAGAGCTACCTCCTAGAGAATGATGTGTTAGCTTCTTAGCTCGGCCTGGACCTGGGTATAAGCCTCAGAAGGTGATCTCAATGTCTTCTCATCATGAATTCATTCATCAAACATTTACTGAGCCCTTGAGATTGGCACATCTGTAGGCACTATGGACACAAAGTTGAATGGGGTACAGTGCCTGCTCTAAAGAGTTACAAAAATCATTACGGTTCATTATGATGAGACAAGAATAGTTCTATGCATAAGTCCCTGTGGGAGCACAGAAGAGTTCTGGGCCAACCTATGTGGTCAGAGAAAGCTTCTGGAAGGAGTTAACATCTAAACTGAAACTGAAAACTTTGAGTGGAAGTAAGTGAAGAGTAGGGGGACGAGGTGCAGAAATTGATGTATTCACTCTACAAATGCGGGCTGAGCCCTACTCTAATCCATGTACTGTGCTAGTTGTTTGTCTTCTTCTTTTGGAGGTTACCTAGGAAATTACAATTTTTTGGTAGGGGCTGAGCTTGAGGGTGGGCAGGGAGCTATGGGAGAAGCATACATGGTGATTTAAAGCATGGATTCTGATCAGACAGCATTGGAATTGGTTTTAAATTCAGGCTTTCACTACTCACTGTGTGACCAGGAGCAAGTTACCCAAACTCCCGTTATCTCATTTTTCTTATCTACTCAATGGGGGCAATGATGATGCCTACTGTTGTGATGATATAAGGCAAATTTATATTAATGCATTTAGCATGAAGTCAGAACATAGTAAACACACAATAAAAGATAGCTATCATCACTATCATTATCGTTGTGGTAGATTGTATAATTAGCCTTAATTATTTTCTCCTCCCTTCCCAGTAAGAGGATTCAACATCCCTTCCCATTTCCATGTGGCTTACGGTGTCTCCCTGTGGGAGGAGTATACATCCCCATTCCAGTTATGGCAAACTTGTCCATGGGATATGCTTTGATCAACAGAATGTGAGAGGAGGTGATGTGTACCAAGTCTGAGTAGACATTTTTAGAGGCATCTCATGTTTCCACGAAAAGAATGTCATATCATAGATTGGGACTGCTCCATCAGCCTGGGCCCTAAAATGAGAAGATCCAGGGAACAGAGCTGACCTGTAGCTACTGATTTGTAAGATAAGAGATTAAGCACTAGTTGTAAAGCACAGAGATTTTATGGTTGTTTGTTATTGCAGGAAAGCTGACTAATAACATTATAATCCTTTCAAAGGAGAAAAAAAGTAGGGAAGACTCTTTGGAGGAAAGTATTTCTAGGTTGAACCCTGAAGATGGTCTAAATATTTAGACCACAGGGGATGCGGATGGGGAGTATTCCAGGTGAAGGGAAAAAAAAAAACCTGTAAAAATTCATGAGTTTATGAGAAGGAATGGAAAAGAAATTCAGAATGGCTGCAGAATGAGAAGGGGAGAGTGTTAGTAAGTAAAGCTACAGAGGGAATTAGGGCCACATCATGAAGGGTCTTGTGAGCCATGATGAGGAACTTGCTTTATCCTAAAGACAAAGGAAGGCCATTTCATGATCTGTTTTGCCTTTTAGAAAGATCACTCTGGCTGATTGCAGACACTAGATTGGAGGGGCCAGGATTATGGACCTGGTGGCACAGGGAAGTGACAAGTGTGAAATGTGTTTGGAAAGACGTGGGGACTTCCTGTGTGAGAGTTCAGGGGAAGGACCCAATGATAAGGCCCAGACATGTGAATTAGGTGAGTCGTGTTGATGGGGAGCACAGGAGAGGAGCAGTGTAGGGGAGGCAGATGAGGAGTCCGTTTGGCCATTTGGGGTTGCAGGTATTTGGGAAACACTGTGATGTTCCTTCTAACAACAGTTGTGTGTCCAGCTAAAAACTACATTGTGCATCTTCCCTTGCAGCTAAGGAATGGGGAAGAGTCCAGAGGAAGTGATATCAATAATACAACAATAAATACCATTCCTGAATTCCCCAGCAGATTTCAATTTGTCTGTCATTGGCCAGAACAGTGTCAGATGTCATTTTAAGTTTGGTTTTTATTTCCCATGAACATTTCCTATATGTGCATACTTTATGATAGTGTGGGTTTTTTTTTTCCTGTAAATTGCTTAAAAAAAAACTTGACCACATGTCTTAGAATCTGTCCATATTGTTGTATATAGACCTAAATCATACCTTTTAACTGCTGTGTCGTATTCAATATGAATGTATTACTGGTTGGTTATCTAATCATTCTCCCATTGACAGATATATATAGAGTTAGGTTTGTTTGTTTTCAAGGTTTTGCTTGTATGACAATGCCATAAGGGACACCTTTGTATTTGCTTCTTTTTTTGCGTTTCATAAGTCTTTCTTAAACAACAAATCTCATAAATAATGTCTAAGACAAATACAGTAAAACCTCGTTTCGCGAGCATAATTCATTCTGGAAACTTGCTTGTAATCCAAAGCACTTGTATGTCGTAGTGAATTTCAAGAACCATTGGCTCAGTTGTGATCATGTGATGTTCGGCATCACGTACTGCTTGTATGGCAAGACATCACTCATTTATCAAGTTAAAATTTATAAGAAACGTTTACTCATCTTGTGGAACACTCACAGAACAAGTTACTTGCAATCCAAGGTTTTACCGTAATAGAATAAGAAGGGTCAGCAGATAGGCATGTTTTAGTTTAACAGATGGTCTCAATTGACCACTAATGTGGTTGTATTGATTTTTACTTCCACAAGCAGTGCAAAAGAGTACCTGCTTCCTACAGTTTTGCTATGACTAGGTATTATAACACTTAACATTTGGATTATCTGATGAGTGAAAAATAGTGTCATTTAAGTTTATACCTTCCTGCCTGTTAGCAAGATTGTGAATTTTTATTTATTCCTCATTTGTAAATTTTTCTGTGAGCTATTCATATTCCAGTCTATTTTTCTGTTAATTTGTCATTTTCTTATTGATTTCTAGGTATTCTTTGTATATTCTGGATGCTAGTCCTTTATTCATATTTGCAAATATTTTATCTCAGTTTGTTATAGTTATTTAAATTGGATTTATCTGTATGATTTTTACTTTTAGCATCTGTACCTCTAAGGATAATAAATATTATATTTCTGTCTACTTTTTAAAGCTTTCTATTTTACTTTTAGGTATTTATTCCATTTAGAAGTTATTTTCATTACAGTATGATACAGATATTTATTCTTCCTACCTAAAGAGGAAGCCTACTGCTCTAACACCATTTTTTGAGTAATCCATTTTTTCCTCTTCTTATAAATTCCCATATAAATTCCTCTTCTCCCAACTCCTTCCTTCTGGATTTTGGGTTCCTGATTATTTTCCTTTTTCCATCTTCTCGATTTTGGGAATTGACATCTCTCTTTGCTTCTTAGGGCCTGGGGTTGGTAATAGTCCAATTATTGCTGACTTTAGTATATGGATAGCACTTTTACTTGTGATTTCCCTAGACTCCATATCATGTATAAATAGCTCTTTTATTAAAACCTCCTGAAATCATCCTAATGTGAAGTATGCTGTTTATTTCCTGCTGGGTCCCTGAATGATAGTCACATTGAGATTCTGGTTGGGATTATTTTGGGGAGAAATAAAATGAAATATTAAATTTCTCAGCCATAAACATTGTTAGTCTATTTATTTTGTCTCTTTAAAAATATCTTTCATTTTTTAAAAATGTCTTTCAGTAAAGTTTTATGATTTTTTTCAAGAAAGGACTTGCATATTTTTGTTAGATTTATTAATAGGTAGCTTTTGTTTATCTCATGAAGATCTCTTTTCTAAAGTATTTTTAATTGTTAAATGCTAGCTTTTAGAAAAGCCTTTGATTTTTATGTAGTGGTTTTGTATCCAGATATTTTGCTGAACTCTCTAAGGAGTTCCACTTGCTTCTCACTTGATTTTCTTCAATTTTCTAGGTATGTAATCACATCCGTGGGTAATAACAGTTTCATTTCACTTACAAGTTTTTAATAACTTCTGTTTCTTTCTTGTAGTTTTCCTTTTTTGGCAATATGTTGAATAATATTAGTGATGATGAACATTCTTGTCTTGCATGATATTGATAGATGTTTCCACCAAGTTAAGGATGTAAACACCTATTTCTCATTTGCTCAAAGTTTTAACAATAACAAATAGGTGTTGAATTGTATCAAGTGCCTTTTCTTTTTTTTTTTTTTTTTCAACGTTTATTTATTTTTGGGACAGAGAGAGACAGAGCATGAACGGGGGAGGGGCAGAGAGAGAGGGAGACACAGAATCGGAAACAGGCTCCAGGCTCTGAGCCATCAGCCCAGAGCCCAACGCGGGGCTTGAACTCACGGACCGCGAGATTGTGACCTGGCTGAAGTCGGACGCTTAACCGACTGCGCCACCCAGGCGCCCCTCAAGTGCCTTTTCAACAGTTTTGGAAGTAATCATATTCTTTAATTTTAATTTTTATTGAAGTTATACATATTAAAAAGGAAGATAGTCTATAAGGGTCTAATAGAAAATATCTTTTTTAAAGCGTATCCTTCTTATTTCCTACTTCCCTGAGTCAACCATTTTCCAATTTCTTTCAGTTCTTCTGCTTATTTACCTCAGTTTTTAATTATGTGATTATGTTGCTACTTTTTAGTTTTGAAAAATTTCCCCCACTGATTGGATGCAAGTTATGCACTTTATCTCAACTTTTCTAGGTCTTTCTTCCATTCTGACATGATCCATGTCATGAACTGTAGAGTTAATTAGTATTTATAGTCTTTCTCTGAATATGAATAAAAAGCAGTTCTTTATCTGCCTCCCCTTTATCTAAACCCCATGTCGCTATTGACTAGAATTTTGGGTTCATATTTTCATTAAAATTTTTTTTCTTTTGCAGTCAGTACTTACTTAGACTTAACAATAAGCTTTTTTGATTTTTTTTGTCTCTCTGTATCTTATTTATAAACATTTAAAATTGTTTTCATTAGATATTAGGTATGTACAAAATTATATTTGTATAAAGTGTATGAGTTATAAAATAAAAATACAATGAGCACATAAGTACCCCAAATCCATTGTAAAGGAAAGAACAAACAGCTGCTAGAGTTCTTTCTTTGTTTAAATCCTGGGTTTACTATTTATCAGTTGTGTGACAATAGAGAAATTATTTAAACTCTTGTACCTCGGTTTCCTTATCTGCAACATGAGCATAATAACACCTTCCTCACAGGGGTATTGTGAATGAGTTAAAAAATCTAATAGTGTTTAGAACAGTACCTGGTATATTATAAGCATTATAGTTTATATAATAGTTTATAAATAGTAGTATTAACTATTGTTTTAAAGATATACCATACTTGGTTATTTAATGACTATGGACATTTTTTTTTTTATTATCTCAAATAGTGCTTCTATGGATATCTGAGCACATGTACCCTGAGCCACATGCATGTACTAAATCATAGGGTATGAACATCTTTAATTATATAATGCCAAATTGTTTTTTATGGTGGTTGTAATAATTTACACCTCCACTTGCACTGTGTAAGCATTCTGTTTGTGCCACATCTTTATTATACTTGGAATTAAGAGATTTTTAAATGCTTTCCAACAGGGTGGCTGTGAAATGGTATCTTGTTATGATTTATTTTGTACCTTCCTGGCTACTAGTGCAGTTTACTGTCCTTTTATTTGTTGGCCATTGCAATTTTCTTTCTTTTATGCAGTACTTATTCAACAGTTTCCCCATTTTTCTACTCTATTCTTTTCTCTTATTGCTGTTTAGAAGTTTAAAAAATATATATGTCATCCTAATGTTTCGTCAATTTATATGTGTTATAAATTTCAGGCATATCTTTTTACTTCCTTTATAGTGTGTTTTCATGACCAAAAGTTATTCAATTTTATATAGTTTATTTATAAATTTTGTCTTTTATTATTTTGTTTTTGTGTCATTTTTAAGAATCCTTTCATCACCCTGGGAACATAGCAATAATCTTCTATACTCTCTCTGAAAACTTTGCTTTTCACTACTATGCCTTTAACTCATCTAGAATTGAATTTCTATGTGGTGGGAGGTTTGAGGTTTAATTTCATTATTTTTCCCATATAGATGACCAATTGTTTCAGCAATATTTATTGAAAAGTTAAATATTTTCTACTGATATACAGTGTTATAAATAAGTTGTCTTATTGAGTTGGATATTCTTTGTCTTTAACTGTATTATTTTAGTCCATTTGCATTTATTGTAAACACCAATTTATTTGCATATATTTCTGCCATCTCATTTGCTATCATATTACTTGCCTTGCCCTTGTTATTTTTTCTTTCTGTATTCTTTTTGATTAAATGCAATTTTTTCCACTTTTTTCTTCTTTTTCTATTTTTACTAGTTTCCCTGGAAATGTTAACATAAATCCCTAACTTATCAAATCTAAAACATATCAATATCTGTAATCTTATTTGGAATAATAAGAGAACATTAGAGCAGTTTAACTTTGCTAATCTGTGCTCTGACTTCTTTTATTATCTTGTTTATTTTTAATGCCACTAGATGCTATTATTGTATCATATAGACCATATATATCTCACACTTACCATATCTATGCTTTTAGATCATTCTTACATTTCAGATCACTTTCCTTCATTTGAAGGTTATCCTTTTGTATTTCATTTAGTTATGGTGCATTATGCAAACACTCATCTTTTGTTTGTCTTTAAATGTCTGTTCATACACATAGATCAATGGCATAGAACAGAGAACCCAGAAATGGACCCACAAATATATGAACAACTAATCTTTGGCAAAGCAGGAAAGAGTATCCAGTGGAAGAAAGACAGTCTCTTCAGGAAATGGTGCTGGGAAAACTGGACAGCAACATGCAGAAGAATGAAATTGGACCACTTTCTTACACCATACAATCACATATATTCAAAAGAGGGGAAATACCTAAATGTAAGACAGGAAACCATCAAAATCCTAGAGGAGAAAACAGGCAGGAACCTCTTTAACCTAGGCCACAACAACTTCTTACTCGACATGTCTCTGGAGGCAAGGGAAAGAAAAGCAAAAATGAAGTACTGAGATCTCCTCAAGATAAAAGATCTTCTGCACAGTGAAGGAAACAATTAGCGAAACTAAAAGGCAACCAACAGGATGGGAGAAGATATTTGCAAATGACATTGTATAAAGAGTTAGTATCCAAAATCTATAAAGAATTTATCAAACTCAACACCCGAAAAACAAATAATCCAGGGGCGCCTGGGTGGCGCAGTCGGTTAAGCGTCCGGCTTCAGCCAGGTCACAATCTCGCAGTCCGTGAGTTCGAGCCCCGCGTCAGGCTCTGGGCTGATGGCCCGGAGCCTGGAGCCTGTTTCCGATTCTGTGTCTCCCTCTCTCTCTGCCCCTCCCCCGTTCATGCTCTGTCTCTCTCTGTCCCAAAAATAAATAAACGTTGAAAAAAAAATTAAAAACAAACAAACAAATAATCCAGTGAGGAAATGGGCAGAAGACATGAACAGACACTTTTCCAAAGAAGACATCCAGATAGCTAACAGACACACGAAAAGATGCCCACATCACTCATCATCAGGGAAATACAAATTGAAATCACAATGCCATAACACCTCACAACGGTCAGAGTGGCTGAAGTTAACAACTCAGGCAACAACAGATGTTGGCAAGGATGTGGAGAAAGGGGAACCCTTTTGCACTGTTGGTGGGAATGCAAACTGGTGCAGCCACTCTGATAACAGTATGGAGGTTCCTCAAAGAGTTAAAAACAGAACATAGAGCCAGCAATTGCACTACGAGGTAACTACCCAAAGAATACGAAAAATATTAATTCAAAAGGACATATGCACCCAAATGTTTATAGCAGCATTATCTACAATAGCCAAATTATGGAAACAGACCAAATGTCCATCGACTGACAAATGGATAAAGAAGGTGAGGTATATATATACAATGGGATATTACTCAGCAATCAGAAAGAATGAAATCTTGCTATTTGCAACAGTGTGGATGGGACTAGAGTGTATTATGTTAAGCAAAATAAGTCAGAGAAAAATATCATATGATTTCACTCATATGTGGAATTTATGAAACGAAACAGATGAACATAGGGGAAGGGAAGAAAAAATAAGGTAATAAACAGAGAGGGAGGCAAACCATAAGAGATTCTTAAACACAGAGAACAAATGAGGGTTGCTGGAGGGGAAGTGGTGGGGGGATGGGCTAAATGGGTGATGGGCAGAAAGAGGGCACTTGTTGGGATAAGCACTGGATGTTATAAATGTAAGTGATGACTCACTAAATGCTACTCCTGAAATCAACATACACTATATTTTAACTAACTTGGATTTAAATAAATACGTTAAAAAAAAAAATTCTGTCTCTTTCTCCCTCTGCTCTTCTCCCCTGCTTGTGATCTCTTTATAAAACAAACAAATAAATAAATAAATAAACAAACAAACAAACATACATTTATGTAATAATATTTTTCAAAGGTATGTAAGTGCATTTGTGGTCTAATAAAATGCACACTCATTAAAAATACAAGTATAAGTCAATGAACACTTAGGCCGTTTCCATAATTTGGCTATTGTAGATAATGCTGCTATAAACATTTGGGTGCATATGTCCTTTTGAATTAATATTTTTCGTATTCTTTGGGTAGTTACCTCGTAGTGCAATTGCTGGCTCTATGTTCTGTTTTTAACTCTTTGAGGAACCTCCATACTGTTATCAGAGTGGCTGCACCAGTTTGCATTCCCACCAACAGTGCAAAAGGGTTCCCCTTTCTCCACATCCTTGCCAACATCTGTTGTTGCCTGAGTTGTTAACCTCACCCACTCTGACCGTTGTGAGGTGTTATGGCATTGTGATTTCAATTTGTATTTCCCTGATGATGAGTGATGTGGGCATCTTTTCGTGTGTCTGTTAGCTATCTGGATGTCTTCTTTGGAAAAGTGTCTGTTCATGTCTTCTGCCCATTTCCTCACTGGATTATTTGTTTGTTTGTTTGTTTGTTTTTAATTTTTTTTTCAACGTTTATTTATTTTTGGGACAGAGAGAGACAGAGCATGAACGGGGGAGGGGCAGAGAGAGAGGGAGACACAGAATCGGAAACAGGCTCCAGGCTCCGGGCCATCAGCCCAGAGCCTGACGCGGGGCTCGAACTCACGGACTGCGAGATTGTGACCTGGCTGAAGCCGGACGCTTAACCGACTGCGCCACCCAGGCGCCCCTGGATTATTTGTTTTTCGGGTGTTGAGTTTGATAAATTCTTTATAGATTTTGGATACTAACTCTTTATACAATGTCATTTGCAAATATCTTCTCCCATCCTGTTGGTTGCCTTTTAGTTTCGCTAATTGTTTCCTTCACTGTGCAGAAGATCTTTTATCTTGAGGAGATCTCAGTACTTCATTTTTGCTTTTCTTTCCCTTGCCTCCAGAGACATGTCGAGTAAGAAGTTGTTGTGGCCTAGGTTAAAGAGGTTCCTGCCTGTTTTCTCCTCTAGGATTTTGATGGTTTCCTGTCTTACATTTAGGTATTTCCCCTCTTTTGAATATATGTGATTGTATGGTGTAAGAAAGTGGTCCAATTTCATTCTTCTGCATGTTGCTGTCCAGTTTTCCCAGCACCATTTCCTGAAGAGACTGTCTTTCTTCCACTGGATACTCTTTCCTGCTTTGCCAAAGATTAGTTGTTCATATATTTGTGGGTCCATTTCTGGGTTCTCTGTTCTGTGTCATTGATCTATGTGTCTGGTTCTTTTTTTGCCATTATCATACTGTCTTGATGATTACAGCTTTGTAATACAGCTTTAAGTCCGGAATTGTGATGCCTCCCGCTTTGGTTTTCTTTTTCAACATTACTTTGGCTATTCAGGATCTTTTCAGGTTGCATAAAAATTTTAGATTTGTTTATTCTAGCTTTGTGAAGAATTCTGGTAGTATTTTGATAGGGATTGCATTGAATGTATAGATTGTTTGTGTAGTATAGACATTTTAACAGTATTTGTTCTTCCAACCCATGAGCATGGAATGTTTTTCCATTTCTTTGTGTCTTCTTCAATTTCTTTCATAAGCTTTTTATAGTTTCAATGCACAGATATTTTACCTCTAGTTCAGTTAATTTCTAGGTATCTTATAGGTTTTGGTGCAACTGCAAATGGGATTGATTCCTTGATTTCTCTTTCTGCTGCTTCGTTTTTGGTGTACAGAAATGTCATAGATTTATGTACATCGATTTTATATCCTGCAAGTTTGCTGAATTCATGCATAGGTTTTTGTAGTTTTTTTGGTGGAGTCTTTTGGGTTTTCCATGTAGAGTGTCATGTCATCTGCAAAGAGCGAAAGTTTGACTTCTTTTTTGTCAATTTGGATGCCTTTTATTTTGTTTTGTTGTCTGATTGCTGAGGCTAGGACTTCCAGTACTATATTGAACAACAGCGGTGGGAGTGAATATCCCTGTTGTGTTCATGACCTCAGGGGGGAAGCTCCAAGTTTTTCCCCATTGAGGAAGGTATTAGCTGTGGGACTTTTGTATATGTCATTCATGACATTCAGGTATGTTCCTTCTGTCCCTAATTTCTTGTGGGTTTTTATCAAGAAAGATACTGTAATTTTTCAGATGCTTTATCTGCATGTATTGAGAGGATCATATGGTTCTTATGTTTTCTTTTATTAATGTTATATATCACATTGATTGATTTGCAGATACTGAACCACCCATGCAGCCCAGGAATAAATCCCACTTGATTGTGGTGACTAATCCTTTTAATGTGTTGTTGGATTGGGTTAGATTTGCTAGTATTTTGTTGACAATTTTTGCATCCATGTTCATCAGAGAAATTGGTCTGTAATTCTCCTTTTTAGTGGGTTCTTTGGTTCTTATAGAATGAGTTTGGAAGTTTTCCTTCCACTTCTATTTTTTGGAACAGCTCTAAAAAAAATAGGTATTAACTCTTGTTTGCATGTTTTGTAGAATTCCTCTGGGAAGCCATCTGTCCCTGGACTCTTTTTTGTTTGGAGATTTTTGATTACTGATTTCAGTTTCTTAGCTGGTTATGGGTCTGTTCAAATCTTCTATTTCTTCCTGTTTCAGTTTTGGTAGTTCATATATTTCTAGGAATTTCTCCATTACTTCCAGATTGCCCAATTTGTTGGCATATGATTGCTCATAATTATCTCTTATTAATGTTTGTATTGCTGCAGTGTTGGTTGTGATCTCTCCTCTTTCATTTGTAATTTTATTTATTGGAGCTTTCCTTTTTCTTTTTGATAAATAGGGCTAGTGGCTTATCAATTTTGTTAATTTTTCAAGGATCCAGCACCTAGTTTCATGGATTTATTCTACTATTTTTTAAAATTTTGATATCATTAATTTCTGCTGTAATCTTTATTATTTCCCTTCTTCTGCTGTTTTTGGGCTTCATTTGCTGTTCTTTTTCCACATCCTTTAGGTGTAATGTTAGGTTGTATGCTTCCCTCTTATGACTGCCTTTGCTGTATGCCACAGGTTTTGGACTGTCATGTTTTCATTTTCATTGGCTTCCATGTACTTTTGTATTTCCTCTTTAATTTCTTGGTTAACTTATCCTTTCTTTAGTAGGATGTTGTTTAACCTCCAAATATTTGTCGTCTTTCCATGTGGTTGATTTCAAGTTTCATAGCATCATGATCTGAAATACACATGGTATGAATCGTAGTGTCATGGTCTGAAATATGCATAATATGATCTCGATCTTGTTATACTTGTTGACGGCTGATTTATGGATCATTATGTGATCTATTCTGGATAGTGTTACATGTGCACTTGAGAACAATGTGTATTCTGCTACTTTAGGATGAAGTGTTCTGAATATATGTTAAGTTCATTTGGTTCAGTGTTTCTTTCAATGCCATTGTAACTTTGTTGATTTTCTGCTTAGATGATATTTCCATTGCTGTAAGTGGGGTGGTAAAATCCCCTACTATTATGGTCTTATTATCAATGAGTTTCTTTTTTTGCTATTGATTTATATATTTGGGTGCTGTCATGTTGGGGGCATAAATATTTATATTTGTTAGAACTTCTTGGTGGATAGACCCTTTAATTATGATAGAATGCCCTTCTTCATCTCTAGTTACATTCTTTGTTTTAAAATCTAGTTTTAATATAAGTATGGTTACCCTGGCTTTCTCCTGATGTCTATTGGCATGATAGATGGTTCTCCATCCCCTGACTTTCAATTTGCAGGTGTCTTGAGGTCTAAAGTGAGTGTGTTGTAGGCAGTATACAGATGGCTCTTAAACATTTTTTTTTGAGAGAGAGAGAGAGAGATTGTGAGTGTGGGGGAAAGGCAGAGAGAGACAGAGAGAGAGAGAGCGCGCGGACAGAGAATCCCAAACAGGTTCTGTGCTGTCAGCATGGAGCCCAACATTTGGCTTGATCTCATGAATCATGATATCATGACCTGAGCTAAAATCAAGAGTTGAATGCTTAACTGATTAGCCACCCTGGCACCCCATAGATCTTGTGTGTGTGTGTGTGTGTGTGTGTGTGTGTGTGTGTGTGTGTGTGTGTGTGTTTTAAATCCATTCTGATGTCCTAATCTCTTTTGATTGGGGCGTTTAGTCCAGTTACATTGAGAATGATTATCAAAAGATAGGAATTTAATTCCCTTGTGTTGCCTGTAGATTTGGTGTTTCTGGTGATGTTTTCTGGTTCTTTCTAGTCTTTATTGCTTTTGGTCTTTTTTGTTTTGTTTTCTCTTTCCTCCACTCAAAGAGTCCCCGTTAAAATTTCTTGCAGGGCTGGTTTAGTGGTCACAAACTTCTTTAGTTTTTGCTTGGGTGGGAAACTCTTTATCTCTCCTTCTATTCTGAATGGCAGCTTTGCTGGATAAATAATTCTTGGCTGCATATTTTTCCCCACTCAGCACATTGAATATATCCTGCCACTCCTTCTGGCCTCCCAAGTTTCTGTGGACAGATCTGCTGCAAACCTGATTTGTCTTACCTTGTCGATGAAGGACTTTTTTTCCTTGTTGCTTTCATGATTTTTTCCTTGTCTGTTTATCTTGTGAATTTGACTGTGATATGCCTTGGTGATGGTTAGTTTTTTGTTGACTCTAATGGGAGTTCTCCATGTTTCTTGGATTTTGATGTTCTTTCCCAGATTAGGGAAGTTTTCAGCTATAATTTACTCACATAAATCTGCCTCTTTTGCTCTCTCTTCATCTTCTGGGACTCCTATGATATGAATGGTATTCCTCTTTAATTAGTTGCTGAGTTCTCTAAGTCTTGTATCATGAGCTTTTGCCTTTGTTTTCCTCTTTTTTTCAGTTTCATTATTTTCCATAATTTTATCTTCTATATCACCGATTCACTGCTGTGCTTCATCCATCCTTGCTGCCATGGCATCTCAAGATTGCATTTTGGTTATAGCATTTTAAATTTTGGTTTGACTAGATTTTAGTTCTTTTATCTCTGCAGGAAGGGATTCTCTGGTGTCTTGTATGCTTTTTCCAACCCCAGCTAGTATTCTTATGATTGTGGTTTTAAATTCTAGCTCAGACATCTCACTTATATCTGTGTTGATTAAATCCTTCGCTGCATTTCTTTCTGTTTTTTCTTTTGGGGTAAATTCCTCTGTCTTGTCATATTGGAGGAGGAAAGTAAATTAAAAAAATAAAAAAAATAAAAATTAAAAACAATACAAAACAAATAAAGGAAGTTAGATCCTAGGTGTGTTTCAGTCTGCTTGTTGAGAGAAGCTGCCAACTTCTCTTGCTGAAAATGCAGATTGTTGTGTTAATCCCCAGATCAATTTCCTAGATGTTCAAAACAGTTTGATGTTGATTTATCTGTGCTTTAAGGATGAGACAAGCTCAGCATCCCCTTACTATTCTGCCATATTAACTCTTCTTGAGAGAGAGAGAATCTTAAGCAGACTCCACATAGAGCGTGATGTGGGACTCCATCCCACAACTCTTGCATCATGACCTGAGCTGAAATTAGGAGTTGGTTGCTCAACTGACTGAGCCACCCAGGCACCCTGATATATTCTATTTAAAGACAATATTTGGTGTGCAGGTGGATCTTTAAAAAATTACCCACAGGTTAGGAACCATGGATGTAGGGACTGCTCTCAAATGTCACTTTCAAAAATAACCATAATAGCAATAACCATATATTGAATGCTTATTCTGTATTAAGTATTATTCTAAGTGATTTTTAGAAAACATTTTTATTTTAATATAATTTTAGATGTACAGAAAAGTTGCAAAAAATAGTAACACAATTTTAATATACCCTTTATCCTACTTTCTGTTAATGTTAACAACTTACACAAAGATAGTAAAATTCTTAAAATCAGGAAATTGACATTAATGAGACTATTAACTAATCTACAGCCTTTATTTTAATTTCATTAGTTTTCCCACCAATGTCCATTTTCTGGTCCAGGATCTAATTATAGGAATTACAAGATTCCACATTGAATTGGCACATCTCCCCGACTCCTTCAATCTGACAGTTCCTTGGACTTTCTTTGCCTTTCATGACCTTGACACTTTGGAAGAATACATGCCAATTATTTTGTAAAGAGTCTTTCAGTTTAGGTTTATCAGGTGTTTTCTCTTGAATAGATTGAAACTAAGCATCTTTGTCAAGATTACCACAGAAGTGATGTTTTGCCCTTCTTAGTGCATATCTGGGAGACATAGTGTTGATTTGTTTTATTACAGGTAATATTAACTTTTTTTTTTCAACGTTTATTTATTTTTGGGACAGAGAGAGACAGAGCATGAACGGGGGAGGGGCAGAGAGAGAGGGGGACACAGAATCGGAAACAGGCTCCAGGCTCTGAGCCATCAGCCCAGAGCCTGACGCGGGGCTCGAACTCCTGGACCGCGAGATCGTGACCTGGCTGAAGTCGGACGCTTAACCGACTGCGCCACCCAGGCGCCCCGACTTTGACCACATGATTAGGATGGTGCCTTCCAGGTTTTCCAATTTTACCTATAATTAATAATCATCTGTAATTTTACCTATAATTACTAAGAATTAACTTATTTATTTGTGATTAATAACATTCTTGTGGGGAGACATGCTCCTATTTATTTCTTTTTCTTTCTTTCTTTCTTTCTTTAATATGAAATTTATTGTCAAATTGGTTTCCATACAACACCCAGTGCTCATCCCAACAGGTGCCCTCCTAAATACCCATCACCAACCCTCCCCTCCTCCCCACCCCCCATCAACCCTCAGTTTGTTTTCAGTTTTTAAGAGTCTCTTATGTTTTGGCTCCCTCCCTCTCTAACCTTTTTTTTTTCCTCCTTCCCCTCCCCCATGGTCTTCTGTTAAGTTTCTCAGGATCCACATAAGAGTGAAAACATATGGTGTCTTTCTCTGTATGACTTATTTCACTTAGCATAACACTCTCCAGTTCCATCCACGTTGCTACAAAAGGCCATATTTCATTCTTTCTCATTGCCAAGTAGTATTCCATTGTGTATATAAACCACAATTTCTTTATCCATTCATCAGTTGATGGACATTTAGGCTCCTTCCATAATTTGGCTATTGTTGAAAGTGCTGCTATAAACATTGGGGTACAAGTGCCCCTATGCATCAGCACTCCTGTATCCCTTGGGTAAATTCCTGATATGCTCCTATTTCTAATCATACTTTTTAATCTACCTTACTCATTTCGTATTTTCTGCTTTTTTATCTTTCTGTTCTGAATTCTAGATAATTGCTGCAGATTAGTCTTCCAGTTCTCTAATTTTCTCTCTAGTTATGTCTACTCTGCTACTAAACACATCAATTATATTTTTAATTTTAAAGTCTTTAATTGGTTCTTTGAAGAAATTACCCATTTAAAAATTGCTTACTGATAAAATTTTATACTCATTTTACAGAGGATTTCAACTATACTTTAGAAAAGTCTTTTAAAATTCTGTTTTATTGCTATTTCCCCCACATAGAAGTTTGCTTTGTTGGAGAGTTACCTCTTAATTCACTTTCATCTGACATTTATGTAATTCTTGGTTCTGCATTCATTTTCAGTGACAGCATCCTCCCCAGTGACCCTGGGACATGCTGATTTCTTTCCAGATGGCTGAATGTCTTCTCAGCTAGTGTCATTAGTTATTTCTTGGCCTGGCAGGTGAGACAACCTCTTGTGCTTCCTGGCATGGTGACCCATCAGTTTCCCATGTAGGACTTATGATTTCTTCCCATGAAGTGTCAGGAGATACTGTGGAATCTTAGCTTGTAATAAGCCTTCCTATCTACTTTTATTTTCAGTGTGTTCACAACCTCAGATACACCAATATCATTTCTGTTTATATGTATTTATTAAAGTAAAGTTTAGGGACACCTGGGTGACTAAGTCTGTTAAGCATCTGACTTAAGCTCAGGTCATGATCTCATGGTTCATGGCTCATGGTTCAAGCCCCGAATTAGGCTCTGTGCTGACAGCTCAGAGCCTGGAGCATGCTTAGGATTCTGTCTCTTTCTCTCTCTCTGCCCCTCCTCAGTTTGCATGCCCTCTGTCTCTCAAAAATAAATAAATAAATATTTTAAAAAGGATTCTGGAAAAAAGTAAAGTTTTAAAAGTGTGGGGTGGTAGGATAGGTAGGATATGACTCTTAACGTATGCTATTCACTGTTCTAAGTGCTTAACATATACTAACCTAATTATTCCTTACAACATTACTGTTAGGTAGGTACCATTCCTTATCTTCATTTTTTTAGATCAGGAGAATGAGGTGCAGACATAGTAAATTGCTTCCCTAAGATCACAGACCCAGAGTATTGCTGAACCATGTTCTTTTAAATCAGATATAAAACTTCCCTGTTCATCAGCCAGTGGGCCCAGATTCTGCAGCTCTGACTCCCTAGGGCAGCATCCTACCACTCAAATGAAGGCTTGAAACCAAAGAGACTGGGAATACAAAACTTTCAATTCATCTGCTAATACAATCCATATGATCCTCTGGGCACAATGACAGATTGGATTTTGGACCTTGTTCTTCTGTGTACTGTCTCCCTTTTCTATCACTCTTCTTCTAGGACTGTGTTGCTAAAATAAGGTCATTGTAGGAATCAATAACAGGTGAGATTTTAGGTAAGTAATGTCTTCTTCTCTGAGCCTGCTTTTCCCACCCGTAAATAAATAGAGGGCTGAGGGTGAACCGGAGGAGGGAATCTTTAGATTGTTTTCTTTTCTAGCTCTGTGGATTCTCTGAATGTATAATTCACACATGATCATATTTTCCTCACTTTCTTTCATTATGCTTTGACTTGTTTGTATACCTTTTACTTACTTTTTTTTGTATGAGTCCATCTAAAATACTGAAATTAATAACACATGGTTAAAAAATTGAATGGTACACAAGTGCTCAAAATGAAAAACCGCATCCTTCTTTCCACCTCCTTCTCCTCCCAAATATTACTCCCTGAAGACAACCTCTCATGGGTCTCTCTGGTTTTAGTTCTACTGGAGGTTATTTCCATACCTCCAAATAAGGGATGTATTGCCAGTACTTGATTTACGAGCTCCAGATATCACCCGTTGGGCCCTGCTTTGAAGAGTGAGGAGATAGCTCACTTCCTGTGGTCTAGGGGTACAAGCACTTGCCCCAGCTTTGTGGTCTCAGCTCAGTCCCAGAGGTAGTGCCCCTGCAAGATGGGAAATTTCCCCCATATGTCTGCTTTGGTGTTGTGAGAGCCTTCTCCAGGTCTGTCGAGCAGAGGATGGGAGCATGGAGAGGCACTGGAGACAGCCCATGGCTGGACTCTGAGGAGGGCCTTTTTACTCTGGAAACAGTGGCTTGGGTTTTAAAGAGGTTAATCAAGAGGGAGTACAGTGATTGTCTCAGATCAGCACATAGTTTATTGCTCCCAAGAGGGCCCTGTGGCGTTGGGGAGACAAAGAATAGGAGCTATTTTACCATAATTGATGTCTGCTGTTGTTCCAGGCAGTGGGAAATAGCAAGGTCACCTGAGATAGGAATAGCTGAGCACCCAGAAATCCTCTGGCCATGCCCAGTGAATGGCATAGGAAAATTTGGGAAGTGACCAATGTCATCACAGCATCACGGCAGGCCAGGTTTCCTGCTGTGGGACCATCCTGCTGGGGACCGGGAGAGCATCATTTGGAACCTTTGGGGCGGGGACTATGGATGGGGGCTGGGAGTAGGTGGCTGCTCTCTGATAATTAGGTTGAAACACTGGAGGCCTGGGGAGGAGTGAGAGCCCCAGAGAGGACAGCCTTGAAACTCTGATCATCTTTCTTACCTAGGTGGGCCTACTAGTTCACAGAGAACTCTGTCACATGCCTGTCACTAGCATCGACCTCTGCCTTTCAAGGTTCACTTTCCCAGTGTCTTTGGGGGAAAGGAGAGTTTGATTAATAGCTGCTACCAAATGCCCATGGGCATTTGCTTGTCTGTGATGTGAGTGTTCCCCTCTCCCAGCTCCATCAGGGGTTCCCCTCACATCACTGCTATCACTGCCTGGAACTCGGAGACTGCCATCGCACACAGAGTGATGATAGGGCAGCTCTGTAGGCCTCTGTAGAAGTGAAAGCCACACATCCCTATACTGCCCTGCACTTTCTATCCCCCATCCCGCCTCTGTAGAAGGCTCAGTAGCTGAGGACAGTAACAGGAAGTAATTTGAGTTGGGGGAAAAAGGTGAATTAATGTGTGCTTTACTTTCTCTATAGTGCAGGGGAGGAAAAACCCAACCAAATAAATAAATTCTCCACAGGGATCCCCCTGGGGTACACACTGATACCTAACTTCCCTATGCAACGTGTGAAGTCTCTTCTTCAACCTCTTTTTTTGAGAGATCTTGTCAATTATCCAATGTGGAAAACCTCCACTTTTAAAAACTGAAAATTCACACTCTATCATAGTGGTTGATCCACGCCAGAATCTACTCTTTTCACCACACGTCAGAGTAAGACTGTATCC
Organism: Prionailurus viverrinus; assembly: GCF_022837055.1. NCBI lineage: Eukaryota > Metazoa > Chordata > Mammalia > Carnivora > Felidae > Prionailurus > Prionailurus viverrinus. Next base: position 116,892,462 of record NC_062563.1, read on the forward strand.
CTGACAGCATCAAGGGGAGGAAGAAGGGTACAAGGGTAGTCCATGGTGAGCTTTGGCACTCCAAGGCCTGATGCCCTTTGAGGATCTCTCTGTCATTGTGAAGCTAGGTCCCTTCTTTAGTCCTGGTCCTCAGCCCTACACACACACACAGATCTCTCTCTCTGTCTCTCTCTCTGTCTCTCTCTCTGTCTCTCTCTCTCTCTCTCTGTCTCTCTCTCTCTCTCACACACACACACACACACACACATACACACAAGGCACAGTAAAGTTGACCCTTGAACAATGCTGGGTGAAGGGCACCAACCCACTGTGCAGTCAAAACTTGTTTATAACTTTGAGGGGCACCTGGGTGGCTCAGTCAGTTAAGCGTCCAACTTCAGCTCAGGTCATGATCTCCTGGTTTGTGAGTTTGAGCCTGCACTGGCTCTCTGCTGTCAGTGCAAAGTCCACTTCAGATCCTCTGTCCCCATCACTCTCTGGCTCTCCCCCACTCGTGCGCATGCAGGCTCTCTCACAAAAATTAATATACATTAAAAACAATTTTAAAAAGGGCCTGAGCCTGGGTGGCTCAGTCGGTTAAACATCTGACTCCAGCTCAGGTTCGTAAGTTCGAGCCCTCAGTCAGGCTCTGTGCTGACAGCTCAGAGCCTGGAGCCTGCTTCAGATTCTGTGTCTCCCTCTCTCTCTCTGCCCCTCCCCTGCTTGTGCTGTCTCTCAAAAATAAATAAGCGTTAAAAAAAAATTGAAAAAAGGAAAAAAAGTGCGTATAGCTTTTGATTTCTCAAAACTTAACCATTCATAGCCTACTGGTCACCAGAGGCTTTACTGGTAACATAGTCGATCAATACATATTTTCTATGTTTTATGGATTATCTACTGTATGCTTACAATAAGCTTTAGAGGAAAAAATGTTAAAATCATAAGGAAGAGAAGATACATTTAAAATACTGTACTGTATTTATTGAAAAAGTCCACATATAAGTGGTAACCCACACAGTTCAAACCTGTGTTTAAAGGTCAGCTATATTTTTCTGAAATAAGAAAAGGTGTAAAGGAGAAAAACATGATCTTTTCTGAAATATCATCTGCATATATTGTGCTGCCCAGAGCAGAGAGAATGCAATGGCATGTTTTCTTTTTTTTTTTTAATGTTTATTTTTGAGAGAGAGACAGAGTGTGAGCAGGGGAGTGACAGAGAGGGAGACACAGAACATGAAGCAGGTTCCAGGCTCTGAGCTGTCAGCACAGAGCCCAATGTGAGGCTTGAACTCATGAACCACAAGATCATGACTTGAGCCCAAGTCTGACACTTAACCAACTGAGCCACCCAGGCACCACACATTTGTTCTTTATTCATTCTTCCATATGCCCCAGACTCATTGCTCTAAAAAGGAAGATGGTCAAAGACCCTGGGCATTTAAAAACAATAATCACTTTTCTTACCTTTGGCCCAAACAAATTGTCAGGCATCAGTGTCTTTCTCCCCCAGTGTATAACAATCCTCCAGAAATGGTGGTATAGTGGTGTCAGTGGGGTCTTTCACCTACATACATGAGCTCATGGGGTACCCCAACAATATTATTATATTCCCTGTTTCACAGATCAGGAAGTGGAGATCCATAAGGGCTTTCTGGTTTCCCCAAGGTCAAGTGTGGCTGAGTCAGGACTCGAACTCAGATCTAATGAGTCCAGGCCTAGAGGTCTTCCTATGCCATTAAAATGGAAGAGAACTTCACTGAATGTGTATCTCATTAAAACAGATTATTGCACTGGTAAAGGAGAAATTAGTGTGAGAATGTGCAAGACAGGCGGACCCAGAGCTCAAAATAGATCAAGTTATCACTAAACTTTATTTTCCAGGAGGACTTAAGGAAGAAGGACCTGTTATCTTCTGTCTGTAATCTTGTTACAGGAGGCCTTGTTTCATTCTTCAGCTAAATTTTCTATCAGATACTTTAAGAGGATCTTAGTTTTTTCGTCTAAAGTTAGGGAATGTTGGGTTATGATCAACCCCTTCTCACCCCTACCATTCTCTGATATAAAAAGCTAGTGTAATACATGATATAAAGTAAGGAGAATGTCTTTCTTTGTCATGTGTTGATTCAGGAATGGTCATAGTAGAGTCCTGCAGCAATGTGGCTGATCTTATAACTTATATTGCATTCAATGTCCTTGAGTTACCCAGTCCTATAGTCCCAGTGAAGAGAAGTGCTTGATTTCATGATTGTGGAAGATGATTGAGCATAATCAAAAGCAAAGAACTCCTATCAAATCCTCTGTGAGGTTAAACAAATTTTAAAATGAGACACTTGACATGTAAAAGGAAACTTAAGTGGGTCAAGAAAAAGAGCTTCCGGCTGACACTTAAGGATTCATGAAGGTCAGATACACGCATGAGGTGGGGGTTCCATCATCTGCAAAATTGATGAAAATTTGAAAAGGTCAGAAATTTGGTTTGTACAAATAGACAATTATCTTTGAGAATGATGGTTAAGGACTTAAACTGAGATGAAAGAACAGATTTATTTTGAGAGAACACTTGAGGAAGAAAGTTTCTGTGATGATCGTGCCTTGCATTTGCTTAATGATCAGAAACAGCCAGGACTTGGCATTCATCTGGATCTCTCAAGGGGAGCTGGACACAGTGAAGGATTTTTGAGGAAAAAAGTAACTGGTCACACAATACTTTCTGTCTCTGGCTCACCTCTCTAGTTTACTTATAGTCACAATTCTTTATCTGGAAGCACTCCTCAAAGAAAAAAAGGGGGGGAAGTAATATCCAGTTTACAGATTGTTGTCAAAATGAGATTATGTGCATTAAAAGGCATGGCAACTTGAAAAGCGAGTGTTATTGCTATATTTTAGGGGGACTGACAAGGAAAGGGGGTCAGGATGCAGGATGGTATCTTGGTGAGAACTGTGGTTTTGGCATCAGGAAGCATGGGTAATAAGCCCTGCTCTGTCACCCAGAGATAAATTACCTAACACCTAGAGTCTCATATTCCTCATCCATAAAATGGGGATAACAAATCCCACTCGCACAGGTGTGTGACTTATGGGAAGACTTTGCAAATGCTAGGGCACTGTATAAGTGTGAGGAATTATAAATATGATTATTATTGCCTGGTTCCCCAGTTTATGGGATTGAAATTCAGCTGCTCCACTGACAGATGAGTGGGAATACATGAATGATCACCCCCAAAGTATACTTTTTCTCTTTACCATCTATCACCAATAAATATTTGGTTTACATTTGAAATCTGGCAGCCTTGAAATCCATTAATCCAAATAAATACTCAGCACTCTGCAAGGCAAAATGTTTCCCAGCAAGAGCCTCCACCTGCTCTGTAATGTTTGCCTTGCACACATGCTGATAGACTCATTCACTGCTGTTGCTGTCTATAATGACTCACCCATCAGTCAGCAGCCTGGTGTATGTGGCCACTGTGCATGGAGCAAGTTGCAGGATCCCTAGGCAACTGTAGAGGAAGAATAAACATTGTCCTAAAGAGCTTTATAAGCTAATTGATCCTGTTGAGGATGACTGTTGTTTCTGTCTGTCCAGTCATCATTTTCCTTCTTCTGGTAGGAAAACCTCAGTTTTCTTTTTGTTAACCACCTTACCTAACTCTTGCCAGTGTGGTATTTGGGTGAGGCTGACTTCAGCCTCCTGTTCATAGAAGCTGGTATACAACCGAGGCCTTCTCACCAGAGAGCACCTCGGCAATTGGTTCTGAGATGGGCCATTGAATGTCAGGTCCAGATCTCTTGCTAAGCTATTGAGACAGAAGTTTTCCTAAGATTCAACATAGCCATAAATAGCTTCCTGGCAATATTTCTGAGCATCTGGGTATAGCTAGGTCTGAAACATACATTGGACTTTGAGGCTTACCCTGGACTTTGAAGATTACCCCCAACTATTGAATTTCTTTTGTTTTCTTGGCCATTTGTTTGGTCTGGTCAAGGCTGTGCATAGCCATAAGACTACTTATGGCTGTGTTCATTCCTTCAGACTATATACCACTTATTGGGTGCCTCCTTGTGTCAGGACCTGTGAAGTGAGTTTTGATGACTAAGACCTGGACTGTTCCCTCATGGAGCTTACAAATTAGTAAGACAGAAAGGTTATTAAAACACAATGTAGCAAATATAATGAGTGATATATGTTTGAGGCATTAAACAGTATGAACCTCTTAACTCATCTAAGAGTAGGTCAAATATAGGGGATCTGGGCAGGTCTTCTACCTTGAGGAAGTAAACCTTGAGAGACTACTTAAGGGGTGAGTAGGAATAATCCAGGAAGTGTTGGAGAGGAAAACAGATATATGCTTGTACTTACCTCTGAGACACAGAGAATGATGTGTGTGTGTGTGTGTGTGTGTGTGTGTGTGTGTGTGTGTGTGTGTGTATTAAGGGCTGGGAACTACAGGGGAACAACAAGCAGGTCCAAGTTTCCAGAATGAAAATACAAAATCTCATGGATTGAACAGTGAAAATGAAAGACAGTGAAAGTGATGGGGTCATAATGGAAGGAATCAGGATGGTAGGAGGAGTCCTTGTAGCCATGGACTTCTCTTGAGTTTTGATTTCATATTGTAGGTCAGCCTTGAAATGTATAAAGCAGGAGAATGTTTTGAAAGGTCATGCCAGCAGTTTGAGAAAGACAAGCATAGAAGGAAGTAAACCAGTGAAGAGGCTTCTTGGGGTTCTTGCCCTCACCTTGATGAAAAACCAAATCAAGTTTGGAGAAAGAAATACAGATTGAAAAAAAATATTTTGCAGGTGAAATTTATAGTATTTATGTCTAAATGTGCAAATTAGAAAGAGTCAAAGAGAAGAGTCAAGATTTTTGGCTTGTGTGACTAGTGAAGATAGATGGCCAAATGAAATGATGAATTTGTTTTGGACCTGCTGAATTTAAGGTACATAAGGAATAACCATACACATGCAGAAGGCAGTTGGATATATGAATCTGTGGCTTGATAGAGAAGTCTACGTTAGAGAGAGAAATTTAGGAATCACCAATGTACAGTTAAAATTGCAATATCATCTAAGGGGAAAAGTAGAATATAAAGAGCAGAGCATTCAGGAAAAGCTTTGGTTATGCCAATACTGAAGCATTGTGCTGGGGTGTAAAGAACCCTCAAAAAAGACCCTAAAGGATGGTTTGAAAAGCAGGAGAAGAGCCAGGAGTGTGTGGAGTCCTAAAAGTTAAGAGAATAGAGCTTCAAGATGTAGGGAGTGATCATCAGTATCACATGCAGTACAATATAGGGGAAAAAATGGTACCCAAAACTACCTATTTTGAGAGCTAGGAAATCATCTAGTGATCAGAGAGTGGGTTCAGTAGAGGAAGGATAGGAGAAGGAACCAAAATGGAGTGAGTTGAAGTTGACAGAATAACTATGACCCCTCTTTGAGAAATTTACCTGAAAAAAGAGGAGAAAGATGGGATAGTAAATAGAAATGGACCCAGTACCAAGGAAGGTTTTCTCTTAAGGATGGGAGCCACGTGAGCATATTTTCAGGATAACAGTTAAGACAGACTTACCAGAAAGGGGGAAATTGAAGATATAAAATGAGAAGGTTTGGAGATGCAGCAAGACCTTAGAGCCTGGAGGGAGTGTGTTCAAGGGCATCAAGGGGGCAGACTGGCTTTGGAAAGCAGGAGGGTATATCATGCTCCAATAATGGAAGAAAGGTTTTTAGGATGGGTATGAGTTTTAATAATTGGGTGGGTGGAATCTTCAGGAAGAATACACATTATATCTCAGTTTCACAGAAGTGGGAGGTAAGAATGGTGGGAGAAGGGCAAGGTTGGGAAATTGGGGAGGTAATACCAGGTAACTTTTTTCCTGTGGACACCATCAAGTTGGCTGGGAGTGGAAAATGATAAGAAAGGGTACGTTGCTGAAAACCACGTGGCCCAAAGGCAGGTGGCCTTTTGTCTTTTTTTAAATTGAGATATAATTTATACACCATAAAATTCACCTTTTAAAAGTAGTTTTTAATATATTCACAAAGTTGTGCAATCACCACCACTACCTAATTCCAGAACATATTAATCATGCCCCAAATCAATCCCATTCGCAGTCACTACCCATTTCCCCTCCTTCTTCCAGCCCCTGGCAAGATTAATCTATTTTTCTGTCTCTGTAGATTTGCCTCTTCTGGACATTCTCTGTCAATAGAATCATTTAGTATGTGGTCCTCTTTGATACTAAATTCTTTCACTTTGTATAATGTTTTCAAGATAATCTATATTGTAGGATGCATTAGTATTTTATTCCTCATTTTTGCTGAGCAAATAGTTCATTGAATGGATATACCACATTTTGTTTATCTATTCATCAGTGATGAATATTTGATTTGTTTCACTTTTGGGCTATTATGAATAATGTTCCTGTGAACAATTATTTATATACAAGTCTTGTATGGACATGTTTTAAATTCTTTTGGGTATATACCTAGGAGTGGAATTACTGGGTCATAGGATTTATGTTTGACTTGTTGAGGAACAGCCAAACTCTTCCCCAAAGCAGCTGCACAATTTTATATTTCCATCAGCAATATAGGGTTCCAGTTTCTCCATATCATCACCCACTTGCTGTTACTGCTTTTTTTTTTTTTTTACAACCATCTTAGTGGCTGTGAAGTGGTATCTCATTATGGATTTTATTTGCATTTATCTGATGGCTAATGATGTTGAACATCTTTTCATGTGTATATCAGCATTTGTATATCTTCTTTGTTGAAATATCTATGTAAATCTTTTGTCCATTTTTAATTAAGTTATTTGTTTTCATACTGTTGATTTGTTATATGTATATGAGATTAGTTCTTTATCAGATTTGATTTGCAAATATTTTCTCCAAGTTTTTGGGTTTTCTTTTCACTTCTGGATAGTGTCATTGGAAGTATAAGTTTTTAATTTTGATGTAGTTCAGTTTCTGTATTTTATCTTTGATTGCTTGTGCCTCTGGTGTCATATCTAAGAAACTATTACCTAGTCCAAGGTCAGGAAGACCTTGCTTTCCTCTAAGGGTTTTGTAGTTTTGGTTCTTACATTTATGTTTTGATTGACTTTAAGTTAGCTTTTAGATATGGTTTGGGGCTGAGGTGCAACTTCATTCTTTTGCCTCTTACTATCCAATTGCCCCAACACCATTTGTTGAAAAGACCATTCTTTCCTCCATTGAATTGTCTTGACCCCCTTGTCAAAAATAAATTGACTGTAGGGGCACATGGGTGGCTCCGCTCCATTGGTTGAGCATCTGACTCTTGGTTTCGGCTCAGGTCATGATCTTGCAGTTTGTGGGTTCGAGTTATGCGTCAAGCTCCAGGCTGAGAGTGCAGAGTCTGCTTGGGATTCTCTCTTTCTCTCTGTCCCTCCTTTGGTGTCTCTCTCTCTCTCTCTCTCTCTCTCTCAATAAATAAATAAACTTAAAAAAATCAATTGACTATAAATATAAGGGCTTATTTGTGGATTTTCAATTCTATTCCATGAAGGCACCTGGGCAAGCTCCAAGTCAGGTCAAATAACGATAGGCCTTGTGAGTGGGCTCTTCCAGGGATTTATAAGATAGGCAAATATTTGCAGTTCTCTAGAAATTAGGCTTTGAAGGTGCTCCCCCTTGCTCTGCCCCCTCCAGTAGCTGCCAGGATGCTGATTTTCATCATGATTATAGGCTCTTGAATCTGTGGACAGGGGATAATGAGGCTACTATCGAGCTGGGGTAAGTTAGAGACTGGGAATAGAGCAAGTCAAAATGCCATAATTTTACTGAGATTTTATTTTTTTCCTTGAATAAATGCTCCCTGGAATGCTTCAAGCCTTTGGTTAATTTTCAGAGTTCTGAAGAAGTTAATTCTGACAACTTTTCCCAGTGTTCTAGTTAATTTTATGGAGGGGAGGATTTTTAGAGGTCCTGACTCTGCCAAATTTACTGACATCACCAGATTTTTTTTTTTTCATAAGGCACAAAGTAAGTAGAGTGATGATGAGTTCCAAGGAGTCCACCACAGGGAAGAAATGGTTATAGCTAAGAAGGGGGATAGTGTGTGGGGTGCCTTAAACACATTTGAAGAGGGAAGGCTTATGCTTAGGTAGAAAAGGGGAGGGAGTTTCCATGTGATTAGAGAGGCAGTCAGGCTTCCGGGCTCCTAAAATGGGGAGCGTCAACTATAGAATGATGGCTAAACTTGTCATCTTGCAAATAAGTTCCCATCCTTAAAATAAAAGCTTCCATGATACTCTATCTCCTTTCAGTAACTATTCCATCTTTCTCGTCTCTCATGTATAATACTCGAAAGAGTGATATTATCTTTTGCACTATGTGTTACCTTCAACCCACTCCACGTTGGCCTCTGCTTCTGTCTAGAGGGACTAGAGGAAAGAAGTCTTTAAAGAGAGTCATTCAAGTATGGGGTGGTTCCAGTAGAAATTGTGGATCTGGGCTCTAGACATCGAATGAAAGGGGTCGGACTGAGAAGGATCCTTAGAGGACCAGTTGGCCTAATTCAGAGACAAACCACCTGAAAAAAGAGAGATGTCTGACTGTTTTTTGGTGAAATGGAACAATACACAAACAAGCTAATTAACATGCATTAAGAAATGAAACCAAGGAAATAGCTTCTTACCTGTGTACCCCTTGAGAACATTGCTGTTCATGTTTTCAACTGTGGTTCTTTTCTGAATCAAGGCACAGATTGGGAGGACATCTCTTTCTACTTGCTCCTTTGGCCAGGATAGGATCAGACTGAGGGTGAGAGCAGCCTGGATAAAAGGGACTGATTGGAGACTTATATTCTTGCTGACAGGTAGCTGGATGAAGGCCGATGTTGAAATCAGCCCAGTTCCTGTCACCTCTTGTTTCCCTCTCTGCCTCAGCTAAAGCAAAAGGTGAACTCACTTTTCCTGAACCTCTGCTGTCTGTCAGGCATTGGGCTAAGGTGCTCTGTGTTCCCCACCAAATCTTCACGTTAACCCTAAGAGATGGAAATCATTGTTCTCACTTTATGGATGAGGAAACTCGGGCTTAGAAAGATTTTTATTTGCCCAGGGTCATACAGTGAATAAAAAAAAAGTATAGCAAGATAGTAATTCTAGGGCTGACTAACTATTGCTTATTTCTTTTTATCACTGTCTGTTTTCAAAGAGTGAGTCTATGTCAGGTGCCACGGATGTAAAAAGTGCAAAGGTAAATAAGTAAACCCTGGACTCTGGTCTCAAGGAGCTAACACATTAGATAGGGGAAGAAACATGCAAATAAAAGAGAGAGGGTAGTACAGGTTCAGACCTAGATACCTGTCCTGGGGTAGTTGGGGTGCAGAGCATGAATAAAGGGGGAGATTCACTCTACTGTTAGGTGCTGTCAATAGGATCTGAGTTTTACCAGGAACATAGGTATACCAGGGTGGCCGAGTGCTCATTGTGGCTGTATGATTTTGATGTAAACACTCCCTTCTCCTGTCTGTGAGGGCCATAGCTCCTTCCTTCTTTTTGGTTTGAAAAAAGGGAAGAACAATTTGGGCTCTGTTTCCTCTCCGTCTCTTTTCCAGGGGCTCAACGCAGAGCACTGCAGAGTTTCATTGCTGGAAGGAAAGGCTGGTGCATTTAGACAAAAATAAAGAGAGAGAGACTTTCAGAATTTCTTTTTATTTTATTTTATTTTATTTTATTTTATTTTATTTTATTTTATTTTATTTTTCAATATATGAAGTTTATTGTCAAATTGGTTTCCATACAACACCCAGTGCTCATCCCAAAAGGTGCCCTCCTCAATACCCATCACAGAATTTCAGAAATGTGGAGGAATTAAGGTAGCAAAAGGACCTGCTTGGTCTGTCTTCCGCATGATGGATGGTGGGCACAGAGCCCTCACAGGGTCACAAAGTCCTACCCTCCAGGGCAGGTCACACAATGAGAAACGCAAGCAAGATACAGAAAGCATGTGGCCCACTTGATCAATCTTGGTTTTCCCACTTCTGGTTATACACATGGGGGGCAAGAAATATTTTATTCTCTTTTTTCTAAATAAATAATGGATCAGGTACAATGATAAATGGCAACTGACTCCTGGCTGCTGTTGTAGGGAAGACAATAGGATAAGGTGGGGTCTGTAGTGATGGGAGAGCAGGTGCCCTACCTGAGGCTGGCAGGTATATTGGCTCAGTGAGTGTCCTGTCATGTAGGAATGTGGGCCCAGTTTTCCCAAATCTGATTTTTCAAGAGAAGCTGGAAAGCCAGATTTTCAAGTGAAATCACTCAATTACTAAGTGTGTGCACTTAATTCAAAAAGAAATTTTTTTAAAGAGCAGGTGGGTGGGCTATTGATCTGCAGGCCAAACATAATAAATCTGCCTGCCACTAGTTGCAACTCTCATCTGATCATTTTGCATCCAAGATCCAGACATTTTTGGCCTTGGGAAACCAGCTTTCAAAGCGTGTGGGAATCTAGGATACTTTCACTCTTTAGGCAGCAGGAGAGCATCTGTGCGGGAGTGGTAGTCATTCTGCCTATCTGAGGTCAGGCAGACATGCTCTGACTTGATATTTCTAACTCCTGTGCATGCCATGCTTTATGCTTTGGCTTCCCCAGAGTGCCCTTCTTCCTTACTCACCTGTACACCTGAAGCAGGTGTCTCTAGAATGACCGGGAAACATAAAAGGATGTGACTCTGTGGGAATCCCAACCAGAACTATGCTATTCTAATGGTAGCCACTGGGTACTTGTGACTACTGAGCAATTGAAATGTGGCTAGTCCAAATTGAGGGGAGCCCTAAATATATAATATATACAAGATTTCAAAGCCCTTGCTATGAAAAAAAGAATGTAAAATATCTCAATAATTGTTTTATATCACTTACATGTTGAGGTGACATTTTGGATGGATCAACTTAAATAAAACATATTATTAAGATTGACTTATCTGTTTTTACATTTTTAAAAATGTAACTACTAGAAAATTAAAAATTGCACATATAAGTAACTTTATATTTCCATTGGACATCGCTATACTAGGCCCCTCCATTCTGAGGGTAAATTGGGAAAAGATCATTGCTCATTCAGTTCTCATCATTGCAGGAACAACCATTCTGAAACTCTTAGGAGGTGATGGGACAGTTGTGAGGGGTAACTAGGCCTAGCAATGTTGGGCATCACTCTAAACAGCTGTGCTTTTAAGATGGCAAATGTATATCCACGGAGTGGCCACTGAATTTTTAAAGTAAACGGTAGTCTATGGAGACAACTATAGGCTGAGTGCATCTCCACAAGTCTACTACTTGTTATTTCCTTTTATTTTGACCTCTGACCCTGGATTTTTACCTCTTTACTCTCTCAGGATCTGGCATTAGTCCTAACCCCATGTGTCTGGACTTGGGGGAGTGGCCATTTTGAGTAACAGCTCTATTGTTCTGCAGTTAGCACCAAACTGAGTGGAAGGCTGAGCTTGGGTGAGCAGGTTCAGGGATAAGAGGGCCTTCGGTCACCTCATGGCTGGACCACCAGCAATAGGGTCCCCTTTCCTGGCTGATTTTGCAGGTTGGATAGTGGCACCCCAACCAGTCTGCCTTTGGATGAGAGATTTATATTCCCTTAGATGCTTGACAGAAATTCAGCAGTCTGTGAACTAGAGACCCCACCCCTCCCACCACATGTGTCAAGGGGTATCTGGAGGAGACCGCTAGAGGCAAGGAGCACCTAGAGCCAAAGGATGCTCTGTTGACTGGGAGTGCTTGGTGAACACGAGTACTGAATTCTGGCTGTGCCAGTAGGGATTTTAGCCAGAAGAGGAGTCAAAGCAGTAGGGACGAGAGTGCACGTGTTGAATGGAAACATTAGAAATCACTTTGAAAAATACTGTACTGCATGCTACTACTAGCATTCTTTCTGTATTTCTCCCTTTCTTTCTCCTTCCTTCCTTCCTTCTCTCTCTTTCTCTTTTCTTCCTTCCTTTTTTCTTTCTTTCTTTCTTTCTTTCTTTCTTTCTTTCTTTCTTTCTTTCTTTCTTTCCTTCTTCTGGGGCATGAACCTGCCAACCTATCTCTGCAGTCTATCAGAGCCCTGATTTATGCCACTCAGAAGTTTTGCATGGCTGTCACCTCATTAAGGCATTTATGTCCTGGTAGAGCCTGAACTTGAATCTACCTTGAAGGTGTAATTGTGTGTTGCTAATGTAATGGCTGAAGTTGCCCATGCAAAGAGCAACATGAGAAAGGTCACGGGGGAGGAAGGCAAGGTCATAGAGCCACCTGAAGCGTGCCAAGGGTTGATTTGCTCATTTCCTCCAATCCCAGGGAGGAGAAGTCTCATGACAGCAGGTGGGACTTGCAGAGGGGAATGACTGCAGCATGGGCTTGTACAGATGGGAACAGAGAGGAGTTTATTGTGGTTTCCAAATGGCTAAAAGCTTCACTGACAATCTGAGAACACACACAGCAATAGCTCCAACCCAGATGCCCGTAAATATGGATGAATCAATGGGAGAGGTGGTTGCCTCTCCCATAACAGTGGCTTGCTGTTTCCCTAGTGTTAGCAAATCTGTTTGCAAATCAATATAGGAAAACTTTTTCCTTTCTAGAAATCGATAAAAGATCCAGCTTTGCTTTCTTGCATTTGTTATTCCCAGGTAGATTCCTTCAGTTATGTGGCATAAGAGATGTGGTCAGATGGACCACTCCCTGGATGCAGGGAACTATAAACAATGTGCTAAATGTTGTCATGAAGGAAAAAGGGTGCCAGGGCTTCACGGAGAAGGGACATTGCACCCAAAGCAGGTGGCACAGGGAAACCTCTCCAGTGGCACAAGGCCCTGTGAATCCTACCTCTTAGAGTCATGGAAAGGACCTTAGAATTCATCTCATCTACTATTTGCAACAATGAAGAAACTGAGTCCCATAGAAGTGAAGTAAAATCCCGAGTTTATGTAGCTGGTTAAGTGAAAGACCAGCTGAACTCAGGCCTCTTTAGTTCAGTCTATCATTCTGTCTCACTAAAGCTATGTAATTCTCTTTTCTTCATGTTGGGTGTTGAACGCATTGAACTTTAAGACATAGATAAAGAGTTGATGGGGACTAAAATGTTGGTGTTACTAATCATATAACTGATACTGGAGAATACGGCTGTGGTCTTAGGCGAAGGCTGAATCCCAAGATAAGCCAGACCTGTTTGCCCTGTCTCAGTGGTGCTGAAGCCAAGAGAACTCTAGTACCTGTGGACAGCTCACTTTGAAGAGAAAGAGGAAAGCAAAAGGCTGGTCTACCTTCTCCAGCCTCGTCTTCCACATGCAGCAAGCAAGTAAGGCCACAGTGAGCAGGAGGAGGGGTGAGGCCAGGCGTGCTGTTAATGAGCTCCCTTCACAAGGAGGAAACACAGGAGAAGGGAAAAGGCACATTCCAAAACTCACCTTCCATCTTCATTCATTTGTCACATGTTTTTGAGCACTTTCTCTTTCTCTCTGCTAAGTGATGAGGATTCAAAGATATCTTGGCTATGACAGAAGGCAATACCTTAGTAATGAATAGTATTTTTCCCTGAAGTTTAACATGGGGAGAGGAGGGGTTATTAAACATGAATTCTAAGTGACACCATCTGTAGGTCACAGAGTGCCTTTTTCTGTCCTTTGAGTCTGGAAGAAAATCCATGTGACATCACTTGCTGTAGTAATGCTCTCATCTTGGCTTTGTGTAATCCAAATCACCATGAGGTGGTGAAAAGAAACTGAGTTCTATCCTTCTGTGGAGAGAATGGGACAGTTGTTTTCCTCTTTCCTGTGGCTGCCAGCTGGTCCTGCCATGCAGTCACACCCTGTGTCTCTCCCTCCCCCCATCTGACTCTCCTTCCAGCATCTCTCCTCCTTCTCCTCCTCATTTCTCAATAAAGATGTACTATCAGGCTTTGACTCACCTGTTTTCCAAAATTTCATTGACTACTCTTCTCAGAGTACATTTGATTAATTTCACAGACTCCTGAGTTTGGAAGGGTCTTAATATAATTGGGCATTGACCTCAGTGTGAGTGAGTTTTCTATTGTCTTACTTTTGCATCCCCCAAAAAAACCCAGAGACAAGTTTGGGAGGCAGTTCAGGAAGGGCCTGTAGGGGGGTGAGGAAGTGATAGAAGAAAGAGAACAAAACAAGCCAAGTGTGAGTTAATTAGGAAGTTACTGCTGTGGGCATTTGGGGCTCTATTCCTCGACTGAGAGAGGCTGTGTACAACGTGCCTCAGAACTGTACTTGAAGAGTGAGGAAGTTAGGGTACCCGCCACATCTCATCTCTCACTAGACAACAGTTGCTCCTGAGGCACTGACTCCCTGGAACTGCTGGTTTCTCCAGAACAGACTGCAGGGCAGAAAATGCCCTGAAGCAGACAGTGCAGAAAGCCATCTGCATGATGGAATTGTGTGCAGTGACCTCCAGGGCAAGCTGGGGGTGTGGGCAGGGCACATGACCACCTTGGTCATGTCTCTGCTAGTCTCATAAGCCACTCTTTGTAAAAAAATTTTCTGTACTTATACTCTTCTTCTTTTTTTTAATTTAATTTTTTAATGTTTTTAAATTTACATCCAAATGAGTTAGCATATAGTGCAACAATGATTTCAGGAGTAGATTCCTTAATGTCCCTTACTCATTTAGCCCATCCCCCCTCCCACAACCCCTCCAGCAACCCTCAGTTTGTTCTCCATATTTATGAGTCTCTTCTATTTTGTCCCCCTCCCTGTTTTTATATTATTTTTGTTTCCCTTCCCTTATGTTCATCTGTTTTGCCTCTTAAAATCCTCATGTGAGTGAAGTTATACGATTTTTGTCTTTCTCTGACTAATTTCACTTAGCATAATACCATCCAGTTCCATTGACGAAGTTGCAAATGGCAAGATTTCATTCTTTTTGATTGCCGAGGAATACTCCATTGTATACATATATACCACATTTTATTTATCCACTCATCCATGGAGGGACATTTGGGCTCTTTCCATACTTTGGCTATGGTGGATAGTACTGCTATAAACATGGGGGTGCACGTGTCCCTTCGAAACAGCACACCTGTATCCCTTATATAAATGCCTAGTAGTGCAATTGCTGGGTTGTAGGGTAGTTCTATTTTTAGTTTTTTGAGGAACCTCCATACTGTTTTCCAGAGTGGCTGCACCAGCTTGCATTGCCACCAACAATGCAAAAGAGATCCTCTTTCTCTGCATCCTCGCCAACATCTGTTGTTGCCTGGGTTGTTATGTTAGCCATTCTGACAGGTGTGAGGTGGTATCTCATTATGGTTTTGATTTGTATTTCCCTGATGATGAGTGATGTGGAGCATTTTTTCATGTGTCAGTCGGCCATCTGATGTCTTCCTTGGAGAAGTGTCTATTCCTGTCCTTTGCCCATTTCTTCACTGGATTATTTGTGTTTTGGGTGTTGAGTTTGATAAGTTCTTTATAGATTTTGGATACTAACCCTTTATCTGATATGTCATTTGCAAATATCTTCTCCCATTCTGTCAGTTGCCTTTTAGTTTTGCTGATTGTTTCCTTCACTGTGCAGAAGCTTTTTATTTTGATGAGGTCCCAGTAGTTCATTTTTGCTCTTGTTTCCCTTGCCTCTGGAGACGTGTTGAGTAAGAAATTGCTGCGGCCAAGATCAAAGAGGTTTTTGCCTGCTTTCTCCTCCTGTCTTACATTGAGGTCTTTCATCCACTTTGAGTTTATTTTTGTGTATGGTGTAAGAAAGTGGTCCAGGTTCATTTTCCTGCATGTCGCTGTCCAGTTTTCCCAACACCATTTGCTGAAGAGACTGTCTTGATTCCATTGGATATTCTTTCCTGCTTTGTCAAAGATTAGTTGGCCATACGTTTGTGGGTCCATTTCTGGCTTCTCTATTCTGTTCTGTTGATCTGAGTGTCTGTTCTAGTGCCAGTACCATACTGTCTTGATTACAGCTTTGTAGTATAGCTTGAAGTCTGGGATTGTGATGCCTCCTGCTTTTCTGTTCTTTTTCAAGATTGCTTTGGCTATTTGGAGTCTTTTCTGGTTCCATACAAATTTTAGGATTATTTGTTCTAGCTCTGTGAAGAATGCTGGTGTTACTTTGGTAGGGATTGCATTGAATATTAGATTGCTTTGGGTAGTATTGGCATTTTAACAATATTTGTTCTTCTTATCCAGGATCATGGAATTTTTTTCCATTTTTTTTTTTTGTGTCTTCTTCAATTTCTTTCATAAGCTTTCTCTAGTTTTCAGTGTATAGATTTTTCACCTCTTTGGTTAGGTTTATTCCTAGGTATTTTATATTTTTTTGTGCAGCTGTAAATGGGATCAATTCCTTGATCTCTCTTTCTGTCACTTCACTGTTGGCGTATAGGAATGCAACTGATTTCTGTGCATTGATTTTGTATCCTGCAACTTTGCTGAATTCATGAATCAGTTCTAGCAGTTTTTTGGTGGAGTCTTTTGGGTTTTCCATATAGAGTATCTTGTCATCTGGGAAGAGTGAAAGTTTGACCTCCTTCTGGCTGATTTGAATGCCTTTTATTTCTTTGTGTTGTCTGATTGCAGAGGCTAAGACTTCTAATACTATGTTGAACAACAGTTGTGAGAGTGAACATCCCTGTCTTGTTCCTGACCTTAGGGGGAAAGCTCTCAGTTTTTCCCCATCAAGGATGATATTAGCATTGGGTCGTTCATATATGGCTTTTATGGTCTCGAGGTATGCTCCTTCTACCCCTACTTTCTTGAGGGTTTTTATCAAGAAAGGATGTTGTATTTTGTCAAATGCTTTCTCTGCATCTATTGAGAGGATCATATGGTTCTTGTCCTTTCTTTTATTGATGTGATGAATCATGTTAATTGTTTTGCAGATATTGAACCAGCCCTGCATCCCAGGTAAAAATCCCTCTTGGTCGTGGTGAATGATATTTTTAATGTATTGTTGGATCTGGTTGGCTAATACCTTGTTGAGGATTTTTGCATCCATGTTCATCAGGGAAATTGGTCTGTAGCTCTCCTTTTTAGTGTGGTCTCTGTCTGGTTTTGGAATCAAGGTAATGCTGGCTTCAGAGAAAGCGTTTGGAAGTTTTCCTTCCATTTCTATTTTTTGGAACAGTTTCAAGAGAATAGGTGTTAACCCCTCCTTAAATGTTTGGTAGAATTCCCCTGGAAAGCCATTTGGCTCTGGACTCTTGTTTTTTGGCAAATTTTTGATTACTAATTCAATTTCCTTACTGGTTATGGGTCTGTTCAAATTTTCTATTTCTTCCTGTTTCAGTTTTGGTAGTGTATAGGTTTCTAGGAATTTGTCCGTTTCTTCCAGATTACCCATTTTATTGGCATATAATTGCTCATAATATTCTCTTATTATTGTTTTTATTTCTGTTGTGTTGGTTGTGATCTCTCCTCTTTCATTCTTGATTTTATTCATTTGGGTCCTTTTTCTTTTTGATCAAACTGGTTAGTGGTTTATCAATTTTGTTAATTTTTTCAAAGAACCAGCTTCTGGTTTCATTGATCTGTTCTACTGTTTTTTTTTTTTTTTGTTTGTTTTGTTTTTTGTTTTTTGGTTTTGATAACATTAATTTCTGCTCTAATATTTATTATTTCCTGTCTTCTGCTGTTTTTGGGTTTTATTTGCTGTTCTTTTTCCAGCTCCTTAAGGCATAGGTTGTGTATCTGAGATCTTTCTTCCTTCTTTAGGAAGGCCTGGATTGCTATATACTTTCCTTTTATGACCACCTTTGCTTTGTCCCAGAGGTTTTGGGTTGTGGTGTTATCATTTTCATTGACTTCCATATACTTTTTAATTTCCTCTTTTTTTTTTTTAATTTTTTTTTTTCAACGTTTATTTATTTTTGGGACAGAGAGAGACAGAGCATGAGTGGGGGAGGGGCAGAGAGAGAGGGAGACACAGAATCGGAAACAGGCTCCAGGCTCTGAGCCATCAGCCCAGAGCCCGACGCGGGGCTCGAACTCGCCGACCGCGAGATCGTGTCCTGGCTGAAGCCGGACGCTTAACCGACTGCGCCACCCAGGCGCCCCTTTAATTTCCTCTTTAACTGCTTGGTTAGCCCATTCATTCTTTAGTAGGATGTTCTTCAGTCTCCAAGTATTTGTTGCCTTTCCATTTGTTTTCTTGTGGTTGATTTCGAGTTTCATAGAGTTGTGGTCTGAAAATATGCATGGTATGATCTTGATCTTTATGTACTTAGGGCTGATTTGTGTCCCAGGATGTGGTCTATTCTGGAGAATGTTCCATGTGCATTGGAGAATGTATATTCTGCTGCTTTAGGATGAAATGTTCTGAATATATCTGTTAAGTCCATCTGGTCCAGTGTGTCATTCAAAGCCATTGTTTCCTTGTTGATATTTTGATTAGATGATCTGTCCATTGCTGTGAGTGGGGTGTTGAAGTCTGCTACTATTATGGTATTAGTATTGATGAGTTTCTTTATGTTTGTGATTAATTGATTTATGTATTTTGTTGCTTCTGCCTTTGGAGCATGAATGTTTACAATTGCTAGGTCTTCTTGGTGGATAGATCTCTTATGATATAATGCCCTTCTGCATCTCTTGATACAGTATTTTAAAGTCTAGGTTGTCTGATATAAGTATGGCTACTCCAGCTTTCTTTTGTTGACCATTAGCATGATAGATGGTTCTCCATCCCCTTATTTTCAATCTGAAGGTGTCTTTAGGTCTAAAGTGGGTCTCTTGTAAATAGCATAGAGATGGATCTTGTTTTCTTATCCATTCTGTTACCCTATGTCTTTTGATTGGAGCATTGAGTCCATTGATGTTTAGAGTGAGTACTGAAAGATATGAATTTATTACCATTATGATGCTTGTAGAGTTGAAATTTTTGGTGGTGTTCTCTGGTTCTTTCTAATCTTTTGTTGCTTTTGGTTGAACTTATACATTTCAGTTTAATTTAATTTGAGCCCCAAATGCCCACAGCAGTAACTTTCTCATTAACCCCTGCTTGGCTAGCTTTGTTTCCTTCCCTTACTCACTTACTGGCCCTTCCTGTGCTGCCCCCCACACTTGTCTCCAGGTTTTCTTTTGGGGGAACCAAAAGTCAGATAGTAGAATACCTGTCTTATTTATTACTGTATACCCAGTATCTAGCTCATTGCCTGAAACCTAGGAGATCCTCAATAATTATTTGTTAGTCGAATGCCTCACTGACTAAATGATTTGGTGTCCCTGCATCACCTTTCTATTTTGAGGGAATGTCTGGGACTGCCTCTGGGGTCTTAGTTACTGGGAAGAGAAAGGAGAAAAGGAAGGTTGGAAACTATTCCTGATTCTGGGTAGTTCTTAGACCAAGAATCTCTATAGGAACAGGGTATGGCAATCATTCAAAGGATATCCCCTTCCCATTCCTGGGGCTTAACTCTGTGTGGACACTCTAAGATCCTTTCAGTGGCTCATTCATTTGATAAGTATCATGCAAACACTGTGGGCAGTGCACTATGTTGAGAGCTATAAGAAATGGAAGAAAGGGCACCTCGGTGGCTCAATTGGTTAAGCATCTGACTCTTGATCTCAGCTGAGGTCTTTATCTCAGGGTCATGAATTCGAACTCTGCCTTGGGCCCTGCACTGGGCATGAAGCCTACTTAAAAAAAAAAAAAGCTACAAGGTGAAAGTTTTGTCCTCACAGAGCTTATAGTTGAATTGGGGGTAATAAAATAACTCATGTGAATTACAAAACAGCTTATATTAAGTGATGGATTGAGTATCTCAGTCTAAGTACTTGTAGCATTCAGAATCACAGGCAGATTCAGTCCAGTAAAGGGAAATGGAACTCCTTGGGTGCCCCAGGAAGGCTGGACTTGGCTCACTGTACACTCAGCCTTAACTGTGAACCCAGGACAGAGGAAGAGGAGATGTTCATCTTTGTGGGATTTCATGGGCTTGTACACTACCATATTAGTACTGATGGACCATGGACTAGAGAGCCCTTCCTAACTGGTGCATACCATGCCAGGTCCCAGCCCACTTTGCCAACCCTGAGTGAGGAAAGTGCACTCCAGTTGTGACTAAAGTTAAATATGTCACCAACCCAATAAAGTGGGAGCTCAGAAAATATTAAATTCTATTTCAGGAGAGAAAAATAACTTGAAAATTTATTATGTTAAATGTTATAGAACAAAATTCATATCTGCTTCATGAAGGGACCTTATCTAGGACTGCTAAGAATCCAGTGTAGAACATATCTGTCCACTGATTTATTACCACCCTAGTGGTGGGACCAATTGGTTTTGAGGAAATGATTATTTCTCAATTGGAAAACTGGTGGGCAGAGATGAATGTGAACTCTCAGAAGTCACAGTTGATTTGGGGAACACCATGAACTTGTGATGAAAGTGAATTTGAAAGAGTACTGTAGAATGCTTTAAACTTGTGTTGATACAGGTGGCTTGTACAATATTTGGAAGGAAGAAAACACAAGTATAGCTTTGTTAGATTACACTGACAATATTAATTTCTCTGAAATCCAGTTACTGAGAATACAGTAACATTTTAGGCTCACAGAAAGAGAAATTTAAGGCCCTATCTATGATTTTATTTTTCAAAACAAACAAAATTTAACCCTTTTCCAGGATAGAGTGACATAATAGACTGTTATCACCAATTCCCGGGTAAGAGAACTATTTCCCGAGGGTCATGGCAGGTGGAGAACAGACATCCTTGCATGATTTTACCAACAGTCTTTCCAGTGGGGGTACATGGTATATACCTGGCATGTGTGAAAATTTTCATCATCATATGTCATTAGGGGATTACATATTAAAACAATAGTGAGATCTCACTATATACCTATTAGAATGGCTGACATTGAAAAACTGACAACAGCAAACACTGACAAGGATGTGGAACAGCAGAAACTCTCATTCATTGCTGTGGGAATACGAGATGGCACAGTCACGTAGAAGACAGTCTGGAAGTTTCTTACACAGCTAAACATAGTCTTGCCATATGATCCAGCCATTATGCTCCTAGGCATTTACCCAAACAAATTGAAATCTTATGTCCACATGAAAACCTGCATTTGAATGTTTGCAGCAGCTTGATTTATAATTGCCCCAAACTGGAAGCAACCAAGATGTCCTTCAAAAGGTGAATGGAAACAAATTGTGGTACATCCATACAATGAAATGTTATTTGGCGATAAAAATAAGTGAGCTATCAAGCCACAAAAAAAAGTGGAGGAAACTTAAATGCATATCACTGGGTGGAAGCAGTTAGTCTGAAAAGACTACATACTGTGTGATTCCAAATATATGACATTCTGGAAAAGTCACCATATTCTAAGGAAGTCCCAGCTACTTGGAGATGTCTATGATGGTGTTCTCGCCAACAGTGCCAGCTAATGTCCTAGTTGACAGCATCAACTACTAGACATAGGAATACATGAACCTTCAGATAATTGTAGCTCTTACCTGTAAAGATGCCCTCAGCCTTCTGGTCTTCCAGCTGAGGACCCAGATATCACGAGCAAAGGCAAACCATCTCCATTGTGCTCTGTCTGAACTCTTGACTCCCAGAGTTCATGAGCATAATAAATACTTACTTTGTACCTCTAAATGGAGGGATTATTTGCAATAAATAACCGGGCCATATATATTAATAACAGTAGACAGCTGGCTCGTATATCTTATATTCTGGCTCCCATTTCATTGTTAGACAATTAATTCTTACATGGTAACTGTCAAGGAAGACTCAGACAAAAACACAGAAGAGGGTTACTTGTAAGGAAGCGAAAGATAGTCAGAAACACTTGTTCTCCAAATTACAAAAACAAATGAACTCAATTTATTAGTTTCCTATGGTTGCTGTAACTAATTACTAAAAACTCAGTGGCTTAAAACAGCACCAGCTTATGTTATTGAGTTCTGGAGGTCTGAAATCTGAAATAGGTCTCACTAGGCTAAAACCAAGGTATCAGGAAGGCTGCATTCCTTCTAGAGGCTCTTGGGGAGATTCTGTTTTCTTGTCTTTTTCTGGCTTCTCAAGGCTGCCTATATATCTTGGCTCATGGCCTCATTCTTCCATCTTCAAACCCAGCAACATCAGGCCATGTCTTTCCCATGCTGCCTTCCCTCTGGTTCTCCCTCTTTTGCCTCTCTTTTCACTTATAAAGGACCCTTGTGATTACATTGGGCATCCACCCACGTAATTCAGGATAATCTTCCCATCTCAAGGTCAGCTGCTTAGTAATCTTAATTCCATCTGCAATCTTAATTCTCCTTTGCTATATTACTTTACATATTCACAGGTTCTGGAGTTTAGGACGTTATAGGCATCTTTGTGGGCCATTATTCTGTCTATCAAAGTTCCAAACTAACTTTAATGTCAGTTATGGGATAGGAGTTATGGTAGGTACTTCCATTCCCTAAACTAATCGGGAGTAAGTTGAAGCATGCTTTTGTATCTCTCTGCAAACTTTGTACATAATACATTCTCAGTAAATGTTTGTTGACTGCCTCCTCAAAAAAAAAAGTAGAGAAAGTAAGTATATTCACATGCCATTTACATTGTTCTATGGAGAAAGAATAATAAAGATGATCAGGGAGCAATCTGAAACCCACCTGGGATGAATTAACTTGCTCTTGTTCTGGTTTATCTTAATGAACTCTTAGCATAACCTTGTGAAGTAGGTGGGATGGATTTGTTACCCATATTTTGCAGGTGGGAAAGGAAATCTCAGGGAAGCTGAATGACCTCTCTGAAGTCACCCACGGGTCACTATAGAGTCAGCCTTGAGGTCTGTCCCATGTTTACAAATCCAATGCTTTTCTCTTATCCACTGTGACACCTCAGCATCCCCTTAGCCTTTCCCTGAGAGGGTGAATTTCCTGCTTGTGTCAAAATCTTACATTTGCTTCTGTCTTCCCCTTTTATTTCTTTCCTGGCCTAGGAGATTTCTACTCTGTCCTGTGATTTCATTTGCAGTATGATTTTCATATGAAGCTTGATGTTTTGGGACATTCTCAGAGACCAGCCAAGGAACACCAGGAAGAGCAGCTACATAAACTTTTTATCTCCGTGTCCTCTACTGCATGCAGATGCGCTAAATTCCATGCTCTTGTACCAGCACATTTGGACTGGCCACAGCTGATGAAGTCTGAACTCACTCTTGAGCCATGATCACACTTCCCAGGGTCTTTTAGGGTTGTCAGGGACAGAGGGAGTCAAAGTCACCAACAGCTTCCTCAGTTAAAAATTCACGAATTTAACCACCCATCTAGCTATTTAAAAATATTTATGGCCATATTTGGAGAAGTGGAATTGTTTAAGATTTCTCAGTCAGTTAGTAGCAGAGATGAGATTAGAGCCCAGTCTACTTCCTCAGCTGTATTCATTCCCATTATCAACCTGTTAACAGACAACATCATGGCAAGATGGCATGGTCAAGCTGTGAGGGCTGCTTGTCTCCTTCAGTCCATAGATGCCATGTTCTGAACATGAGAAAACCCACGTTTTCGGGTTCAGAGGTTTGTTGACTGGGAGACATTAGGGAACAGAGGAAAGGGGAGAGCTGGGAGTGAGATTGGGATTTGAATCCGGCTCTAGAAGTTATCAGCTCTGTGCAAATAAGTTAAATAATTTCGAACCTTACCATCTTCTTTGTATAATGAGACTAATGATACTGTCTAAGACTTGTGAAGGTAAATAGTATGGTTCATATGAAAACATATAAGCAAGTATGTGACCCACAGAAAGTGCTCAGTAAATACCCACTTCTATCTTTCTTGTCTGAAGTGCATTTAGCCACACCTCAATGGTGTCCCTGAAGAAGACACCAAGGGTAGGTAAGGCGTACCTGGTAACTGAAATTATAGTCTTGGTTCTGCTGTTGCCCTGGATAAGATGCAGCCTAATTCTGTAAGTTGCTTTTTCATATCCATAAAAATGTGGATACTCAAGCCTACCCCTCATAACTTCACGAGGCTTGGTGAATGTACTAAGCTTCTAGGACTGAAAAATCTATATAACGTAGATCTATAAATTTGTAGAAAAACAGATTTCAAATATATAGAACAGTGAGAAAAAAGAAGCTCAGCCGCTAATACTACTGTACAAGTGAGTAGAAAATAAGCAACCAGAGTAACTTGCCAACAGTTTAGAACTGTAAATATTTCAGGATGAAATGGATTTGGAATTGGTCAAAAAGCACTTGATTACTAGCTCC
The DNA here is from genome assembly GCF_022837055.1 of Prionailurus viverrinus. Lineage (NCBI taxonomy): Eukaryota > Metazoa > Chordata > Mammalia > Carnivora > Felidae > Prionailurus > Prionailurus viverrinus. Next base: position 116,916,648 of record NC_062563.1, read on the forward strand.
AGGGATTGAAATTTTTAATCAACATAGTTGCTGTTAATAGACATGTATTGAACAACAGCTATGCTCTAGGCAAGTGATAAATAAGAGTTTTTAAATGTAGTCCCTCCCAAATGTCTACAATTAAAGGAGATAAAAAGCAAGGTAGCCTGAATCAAATGAGAGAGGTACTAGGGGGAGAAGGGGGAGGGATTAGACTCATCATGAACCCCTTGAGCACTACATATGCCATGGGGCTCAAAGTCTGAGAAGAGAGGTGGGTAACTGGTCCAAAAGAAAGCAGCAAAATGGACAAAATGAACTCTGAAGGATGGTTAAATACTTTGGGTTGATTCCTCTGCAAATCAAGTTTCTGAGGCTCCAAATGTCCATTGCACACAGATCCATCCATCCTGCTCTCAGCTATTTGTTCCTCTTCCCCTCCCACTCTTTGTGGTCTGTTTCTAGTTTTATCAGACTGTGAGTCCTCTGAGGACAAGAGTCATACCTTATTTGTCTTTGAATGTCAGTCTACTGGTGTTTGTACAGAGCAAAGTGCTCACTTACTGCATGTTTACGGGACTGTTGAGTGACTGGGAGACAGGATGGATGTGGAGTGAGCAGGTCACAGCTGACTCAGATGAATGAGAAGGTGGAGGTTATTTTTCATGACTCAAAAAAGCATCTTGACACATTAGTTGGGAAGACAGCTGTTTGGATGTCGTGGTGGACATCTGTTGGTTGTTCACCTAGCATCCACTGCTGCCTTCCTCTCTTCCTAATAGCACAGAGTTTCCTTTCCATGGCTGAGGTGGGTATTACCTCACCCTCAGCCAATCAGTGTAATCTCATCTCCCCTGCCTGCATGTTGGTTTAGGACTAGGTGACAACCCAGGGCTAAGCTAATCAGGGCATGGATATATACCTTGGTTCCTCCAGTTCTTTCAGGTTGATTTAAATCAGAGTGAAGCTTATTGGTCTGCTCCCAAGTTTTGGAGGAGAGAAGGTTCATGTCTCTTTCTTTCCTCTGGATGATGCAGAGCATGAATATTGTGTTGGAATCACTGTAACCACTTTGCTTCAGTCAGGGATGAAGCAAGCATATGGATAAAGGCACAACCAGAGAAATGGGACACAAGTCTGAATCAAACTGCACAGAAGACAGCTCTACATTGTGCATTTCTGTGTGAACCGGTACATTCTCTCAGTGTTTAGGCCAATCTGATTTAGATTTTGTTAATATTCATAGCACAATGCATGTTAGGTAGCTGTAATTGTGCCATTAAAGTTGGAAACTGAGAGTCAGTGGCATGGTGTCTGGCTCTACTGCTCCCTCACCAGCTCTGATATTGGGTGAATTGTTTGCATTTTCTGAGAGTCAGTGCTTCTCATCTGTAGAGTGGAGTAAGGATAATAGGCTTTTGAGGATTAAATGAGATAATGCGTGTACACCGCTAAGCACACAACGAGAGCTCACAAGAGGGTAGCTCGACAGTGCTGACATAAACAACCTTGAAGGGTCCTGCCTGGGATTTCAAGTATAAAATGACATGTCCTGGGTCATAATTGAGCTTTTTTGTCAAAATTCTCTTTCGTAGGCTTGCTCACCTTAAGTTCTTCGTGTGTATTTCTTAAAAGGTCAAGTCAACTTAAATGGCTGATTAACACAGTCCATTGTATTTGTGCTTTGCTCCCCATATTTTAGTCAGGGTTCTCTCGAGAAACAGAACCAATAGGATAGAGTTATAGATATCTAGATACCTAGTTATATCTCTCTATATTTATATGTATATATCAAGAGATTTTTTTAAATAAGGAATTGTTTTTTGTGTGTGTGAAAATTTCTTCGTAATTTAGCAAGTCGTTGCTCTTCGTTGTCTTACTTAATCCTCATAATAATCCTGTAAGGTTTTGACATATCTTTACCATACAAAAGAGGAGTCAGAGACACAGAGAGATTATTTTGTTGACTTGACCAAGGTCACAGAGCTCCTAACCAGTGGAAATAAGATGAGAATTGAAATCCTCTGAATGCAATGTAATGCTATTTTCACTCTACTGGATTTTTATATACCTATTTACCTGCAGATAGCTGCAAAGTTGAGAAGAGCCCATTTACAGAATTACCTATCTCTATTCTGCAGTGTGTTTAGGGACAGACAGTGCAATATGAAATGTCAAATCGTGTGTAATTACTATTATTACTCATTCACCAACAAAGTCTAACAACCTTGGATGCCTTTGTCCAATGAGCAGCTGCATTTGAGAAACATCCTTGGGTTGGCATCAGTTGACCACTTAATTCTCAACCTAAGATGAGCTCTTGTTTCGTTTAATGGCTTTCAAAACATTGACATGCATGGGAGCACAGAACAGCACTCTTTCTTGTTTTTCCCTCCTTCTAAAACCACAAGAAATTATTTAAGGAAGTTTTAATGAAATGCATCTGTCACTTATTAAGATGGATGGCTGGAGTGCAGCTTTCCATTACTGGAAATGGCAGAATCAAATTAGGAAATAACAGTCCTCAGCATCTTCTCCAACTGGCTTTTGCATAATGTGTTGGGAAAAATGCCACCTTGGCAGAAAACTGCTATTGTGAGGGCCAAGATTCCTAACCCAAAGGGGCTGTGTTTACCAGTGAGATTCCCCTTCTTTGGTGAGTGAAATGACTGGGTTTGAGCGTGAAGCTGCCTTGCCTATGGCATTTTTTGGTTTTTGGAGTTTGGAGGCTCTGTCTCACAGTCCAGGAGGCTCAGAGAAACTCTTAGGCTGTATGCTCCTCTCAGTCCGAAGCCCTGACTTTTGATTTGGCTTTCCAAACATTAAATTTATCTTGTCTTATTGGGCCCAACAGCAGCCATTCAACAAATATTGGATATCTACTATGTGGCCAGCACTCTTTTGACACTGGGGTTCCCAGCAAGAGCAAAACAATGTGCCTGCTTCATGTTGCTACTATGGTAGATGGGGACGCAGCAAATAAAGTTCAGAAAGTGTTTCATGCTATGAAGGTAATAAAGCCAAGCCACAAAGTAAAGAGGAGGTGGAGAAGGGGTTTATTAGAATAAAATCTCTTTCACAAGTCATGAAACCCAGACTCTTATTTCAGGATGACCATTGTAGTTTTGTGTCCCTAGGGGAAACTGTGCAGCTAGTATTTTTTTGTGTGTGTTTTGCTGTTTTTGTTAAAAAGGATTTTTTGAGATCATTTAATTCATCTTCCATCCAAACACAGAACTGTTTTCAAACAACCCAATAAATGATAGTGGACTAGTCACCTTTTCCTGAATACATCTAGACTCAACTTTGTTGCCCCAGGAGGAAGTCAAATGGACTCAAAATGTTTGTTAATCCATATAGTTTTTCAGTAAACATTTATGGAGCCTCTATTATGTGCCAGGCATGCACGACGCCCTGGGAGAGAGCAGTAAAGAAGGTGCAGAATATCCTCAGCACACTGTTCATTTCCATATCACCTCACTGTTGTGAAGAGCTTTCGTGCACATGATTTCATCCTTCCAATGATCCTGCAGGATTGGCAGGACAAGTATAATCAAGGTATTGAAATGTATGATTGTCATTAGCACTATTCTCTACATATTTCTGGCTTTCTGCTTTCTGAGCACAGCCCTTTTAGTTAGTTGTGCCATGTGACATGCTCTGGCCAGTGAAAAAGGAGGAGGATGGATCATGTCACCAATGATCCCAGACTCTAAGAGGACCATTCCTTTTCCCACTTTTGTGGTGATGACGGATGCTGATGTTCCTGTCACCAGCTCACTGAGGAACCACAGTGAGCAAACACCCCTCCTGTCCCACATTGGATGTGTGGTGTGTGTAAGAAATTAAACTTGGGCCATATGAAGCCACTGAATTTTGTGGTATTATAACTGCTTCATAAATGGACCTCAACGAATACAAGGTTTTGTCTGATCACTTTTCCTCACTGGGAGCTTAATATTCTTGTGGAGGAACTTTGCATCTCAGAGGGAGTCCACTCCCTTGCTAGGAAGTTTTGATCGTTGGGAAGTTGTTCCTTCAAAATTGAAATAAAATCTGCTTTTCCATCACTCCTGATTCCTCACTCTCCCCTCTGGAATATCAAGGGAGACACTTACATCTCCTTCTACATGGCTGTTCTTCATATAATATGACAGCTGTCATGTCTCCCCTCAGAGCTCTCTTCTCCAGGAGGAATGTGACTGATACCCTCAAACTGGTTCTTTGATGACACGGTTCCCAGATGTCTCATTATGCTTGTTTTCAGTCTCTAGATATGCCCTAACTACCAATGTAGCTTTTATATGGGGGAAATCATGGTTTCAGATGTTTTTTTCCTTTTTAAAAATTTCATTTCAAGTTAGTTAACATACAGTGAAGTCTTGGTTTCGGGAGTAGAACCCATCTCTTACATATGACACCCAGTGCTCATCCTAACAAGTGCCCTCCTTAATGACCATCACCCATTTAACCCATCCCCCAATCACCTCCCCTCCATCAACCCTCAGTTTGTTCTCTTGTATTTTAAGAGTCTCTAATGGTTTACCTCCCTCTCTCTTTTTATCTTATTTCAAATGTTTTATGACCACATCTACTACAATGAAACCTATATTTTTTTAATGTTCAGGTATTTAAAACTAAATATAAATATGTATATTTAGTAATATTTAAAAAATGTTTCTTAATGTTTATTATTTTTGAGAGAGAGAGAGAGAGAGAGAAACAGAGCAAAAGAGGGGAAGGGGCAGAGAGAAAGGGAGACATAGAATCTGAAGCAGGCTCCTGGCACTGAGCTGTCAGCATAGAGTCTGATGCGGGGCTTGAGCTCACGAACTGTGAGATCATGACCTGAGCCGAAGTCAGACACTTAACTGACTGAGCCACCCAGGCACCCCATATTTAGTAATCTTTTAAGACAAATTCAATCTTACACTTCCTGCTTGAAATTCTTAAATAACTCCTCACCGTGTTTAGGATAAAGTGCTTCTAAGACCCTAAGTGATCTGACCATAGCCTACTTTACCAGTTTTAACCTTCCCAAACATCTCTGTTTTAATCATTTTTCTGTTTTCCCTCTGATCCATTCCTTTGGTCTACATCAAAATGGGATGGAAAGAATGCATTCCAGGGCTCCCATATTGGCTGGATTTCACTTAGGTTTGACCTACTGAAAGCACTGGTGGGAGATGAAGGGTGGGAGGGTATTTTTTCCTCTCCCACCACTCTGCCTCAGATGGTGTTCCAGAAATGGCTGTGTTTTCTATGTCTCCTGTGACTATAGCCCCTGTTAGGCTGTGGTGTCCTCTGTAACCCTATTCTTGCCTGGCAGTAACCTTTCCTAATTTTTAGGGAACATTAATGGGTTGTCTGTTGCATTGCAATTTGAATAGATTTTACAGACTTTTATTGAGGGGACATTTTAAAGTGGACTGGTTAACAAGTAAGAACAAAACTGGACTTAAGTAAAATTTATAAGTGAGGAATATGTTGCCTCCAAATCTAAATAGATCCAGTAAGTTGTTGGGCTTTCCTTAAAGCAGTGGTACCAGTAAGGTGAGAAGTTGGTTCCTTGATCAAACAGTGCCCAGAAATGTCATCGAAGTGGTAGAGCCTTGAATCTTATGGGGAACAATGGCTCAGCCCTAACTGGAAAAGTGCTATGACAAATGTTTATATATCCTGTATGAGTGTTTCCTTTGAATCTCCTCAGAGGAGGATGTAATCAGTGTGATGTCATACTTGTCATACTTGTGTTCCTGAAGAAAATTGAATGCAGTTAAGATCTTGCCTGCAAAGACTGAGTGTGATGGCAGGGCTGTTGAAATACCCCATGGGAAAGCAATTATTGTGTTCATTTAAAGGTGAAGGTTAGTTTCAACTGGGATTCTGTCAAAATAGGTACAGAAGAGAACATACTAGCCAAATTTATAACAGAATAATACTTTTCAATTGCTGATTGGATGGACTCAGTAGGGTAAATATTTGGTATGGGACTTTAACTGAGGGTATCATGGCATTAAGGTTATTGGTAAACCACTGTTAGGTACCATATATTTTCATCAGGTTAGAGTGAGCACTGGCCAAATTGGGTTATTAAAGAGGGGGACAGTAGGAACAATGATCCCTTCTTTCAGTAAGTCTTGTGTAATGGCTCTTTATTCGTGTAGACCTTGTTTCAAAATATATTGAGCTATCTGAAGTATTTTAACCAGGTGGAAGGGAGGTGTGGAGAAGGTCTATGGGATCCCATTTTGTGAAACCAACTGTAAGTGCCAAATAGTTCATTTCATTCACATTCACTGCTTGTGTCAGGGTGTCTATGCCCACTATGGGATATTTTAGGGCAATGAGTGCTATGACCATGGGGAATTTACGTAAGGTAATAGTGCTTATGGTTAAGGTAAAGCATACCTATTTGTCCTGTATTTATGTCTCATAACTTTCCTAAGAACATAGGGGTATCTTAGTATCTCACACCTATCAGAATGACTAATATTAACAACTCAGAAAACACAGATGTTGGCAGGGATGTGGAGAAAGGGGAACACTTTTGCACTGCTGGTGGGAATGCAAACTGGTGCAGCTACTCTGGAAAACAGTATGGAGGTTCCTCAAAAAATTAAAAATAGAACTACCCTGTGACCCAGCAATTTCACTACTAGGTATTTTTATCCAAAGGATACAAAAATGCTGGTTCAGAGGGGCACATGCAACCCAATGTTTATAGCAGCACTATCAACAATAGCCGAAGTATGGAAAGAGCCCAAATGTCTATCAACTGATGAATGGATAAAGAAGATGTGGTATATATATACAATGGAATATTACTCAGTCATCGAAAAGAATGAAATCTTGCTATTTGCAACAATGTGGATAGAACTAGAATGTATTATGCTAAGTGAAATAAGTCAGAGAAAGATAAATATATGATTTTACTTATATGTGAAAAGAGAAAAAAAGAATAGGGGTATCTTGTTTAAATTTTTGTAACTTAGCCCAGTATTAAGGCCATAAAAATTTGCCAGTGGAGACCAGTGAACCACCAGAGAGGTATAGGGGCGATTGTTCCCAGATAGTGCCCGTTGCCCCTGGGAGATACTTAAGTTGCTAGCAGTGGCATGAGAATCACAGAGGTCTGGAGGCAAGTTGCTGTACATCTGGTGTGGCCTGGCACTGGGGACCTTGTAGCTTCCTCATAGTCTGCTATAATGAAAGTTGTAACTCTTCAGGGGTTATGTTCCAAATTAAATGATTTGGGAAACCCAGAGTTTAGAGTCTCCAATATCAGGCCCTTTGATGGGATCTTGGTTTGGGGGAGGTTGGTTGCCTGGACATCCTTTCTGATGACCATTGCTTCCTTTATAATTCTTATTCTCTCAATTGTTTTCTTGATAGGCAAACATTTATTTGGGTTTCATCCTGTTCATCAATAGCAACTAATAACTCTAGGCCATCTAATGCCTTCTTAATAGTGGCAGCCTGGCTAATAATGGGAAATAAGGGGAAGTAAGGCTGTTTGATAATTTGGAGGTGCCCTTCTTAAGGAAAATTGACTGTCAACATCAAAAGGTTCTGTATGGGACTACTTAGGGCCTCTGGTGCATTGGGATTTTCAATAACAATAAATCCATTGCACCATGCCAATTTTCCTCAATAGCTGTTGTCCTTCCTCCAAGGTTTTCCAACAATGGAAGGCATGAGCATTTGCAATGATGGCAAGTGGGATGGGCTATTTTCCATGCCATGAACACCCAGTGGATGAGAGGAAAGACAGGGAGATGCATTATTATAGGTCCATTTTGGTAGATTAAATGGGTTTCTTAATAAGTTACTAATTTCTGGATCATGAGATATGCCTGCCAATTGGCACATCTCAATAAATGTTAAAATTAATCTGAACTAGTCTTCCAGAGGTGTAAAAGCCAATTGATTCCCCTTTCATCTTCCCATTGAATAAGTTCTTTTAGTAAATTTTGGGTTTCCAATCAGGTCAAATCATGGACTTCTGTTTTAATTTCTATTTCTTCCTGAAAAAAAATTTTTTTTTTTTTTTTTCGAGTGGTGATGAAGAAGACTTCAGGGGAGGTCTTGCCGTGTCTTAGATTTAAGCTTCTCCACCCAGGGAATCCCAGTCAGTGTCATCAGGGTCAGGAATTCGACCCTTCCCACCATAACCTCACCCCACAATACCATCTTTTGTAGCCCAGTGGGGTTGGAATGGCCACTTAGCATTCTGATAGGTGGTAGCACTCAGAGTCTTTGGTGATCACTTTTTCAATTTTCCAGTAAAGTGTAGTTTCCTCTGGCCCCTTTGGGGAAATTTGGGTGAAGGATTCTGGTCCACTTTCATTAGGGTTTTGCCTTGAGGCATCCGGCATATACTGCTGAGAATCAGGATCTGTGTGTGTGTGTAACAGAAACAAAGTGGCAACAACAGCAGTGGCACTTTCAGTCTCACAGAGTCCTGGCCAACCAGGTTCCCTATGGAGCTTGTACCTCAGGTAAAGTTGCTCTCCTTCATATGAGTGACCATCCAATGGCACATATATTGCACAGGGTATCAGTTCGTTCCTGAGTATTCCATAGAACTGGAGTGGTACCCACAAAGAACAGTCACTGGGCAAGAGTCCTTCCCTGAGCCTTGAGTCAGTCAGTCCTGGCTTATGGTGAAACCAAGATATGTGATTCAGTCTGAGACAGACATATAGATGTGGGCCATAGCACACTACCCAGGGTGACTTTAAAGAGGGCACTAGTCCTATTTAGGGACTCTTCTTTCTAAATGTCACATATTGAAGTTTCTGACTTAGATCAACTGGATTTAGAACCACCTCAATTGGACTCACAGCTCAGAATACAAGCTCCCCAGCCGGCCATGGCACAGCTCAAGGAGCACACTGGCCAGCAGGCAGCAACCGCAAGTGCACACCCACCAAGAGGCAGCTGAGCTGGTTAGCAAGCCAATACCAAGAGAAGGATTCCCAGGTAGCAGTGGTCATTGCCCGGGCCGTCCTGCTTACAGTGTCTGTTGTCTCACAGTTGTCCATGGAGGGTGAGGTCAGCTCTTCACAAAAAATTTGTCGGGGCGTCAAGACTGATGATGCCACACCTGCTCTGAGAGAATATGAAAATAACTCATTACTTTTGAGTTGAGGCTTTCTGGGGTGAGCAGGGCACACACCAAGCTGGTCTGAAATGGCTTGAGTGAAACAAGAGGCTGGTGGCATTGGTTTTTATTGTGGTTAGCAGCGGGCAGTAGAGTGAGTATTTCTGTGCACAGCAGGGCTTGTGTGGTTTGAACTTCTCTGCTGGCAGTCAGGGAGAGAGCACTAGGGTTTTCTCATCAGCTTGCCCAAATGTGGGGCAAGAGGGAAAGAGAGAGGGGTGGGGTCTGTCAGATGTACAAAATGGAGGCAGAGTCTTTAGTACACTGATACCAAATGTTTAGCAAATTTTAATTTTGGCTTACAAGCTCGAATTGTATCATCGGCAGCTGAGTGTTGTCAGGTGTTTTCCAAGAGGTGGCAGTCTCATTTTGTTTGCTTTTGACAAAGTGCAGTCTGAATAACTATAGTTTGTTAGTCATTCTTTCAAGAAAAAAACGATGTTCTGTGGAAAAAGTAGCCAGTGCAGCTTGCAACTCAGTCGCCCCAGTGCTTTTCCTGGACATGCCTACGCTACTTGGGTATGTGGCACAAGTGCTTTAAGCTTACTTCCCATTTCCTCATGCAGACCATACAAATGCATTGTCTCAGGCATCAAGATTTAATAAAGTTAATCCTGTTTATTGCTTCATCAAGGAAATTTGTAGAGAAACCTTTTGCCGCAAGTGTGTGGCTATGAACAACACAGTGACTACTGGTGCAGTTTGGTGGCACAGCCTTGATTCAGGCTTAGGCCCTAGCAGTTTTACCCAGTGTTGCCTTTGCACCATCAGTGAAAATATCAACTCAGTGTAAAAAGTAACTATTAGTATATCTTAGTATTATTATGAACATTGTTTTGGCCTCATAACCTCGCTGAAAGTATCTCAGGGACCACACCTTCCAGATGTTTGCGTCCCACACTTTGAAAACTGCTGTCCAGGGTCAACATCAGGTAGCAAGGAAGGACCTTGGCCCTCCTTGAGGCCATACTGTAAGGGTGCTACTACAAGGGGGTGATTAATTAGGACCAATAATTCAGCCTATGATATCTTATCATTCTCAGCTTGTCTCTCACCAAATTCACTCTCTTAATTTACATTATGTTCTAGACTTTGTTGGGGACATCAGTAATAAATAATGAATAAGATTTGGCTCCTGGCATGTTTCAAGATCACCACAGACTAGACACACTGCAATAAGCCGTCATAAAGCACTTAATCATCAATAGATCTTGTGATAGAAGTACATACTAAATGCTAAGGGAGTGCAGTAACTAAATCCTTACATTGGGTTCAGGAAAGACTTATGTGAGGACGTTTAGGCTGAATCTTCAAGAATAGTAGCAGTAATTCAGGTGGGAAAAAGAAAATAGGAGCTTTCAGTTAAGGAAATGACAAGTTAATGACATGAAGGCCACAGAGTAAAACCTGCTGACATTACTTCAAAGCCAGCTGCAACTCTGGGCTTCTATGACTATCTCAGTGACCACTTCATTCACCCCAGATCACTACCTGAGCCTTATTCTCATCCCTGCCTTTTCCTTTTTAGCCATTCATTCATTCATTCATTCATTCATTTCTTTCATTCATCAACTTTGTATCAAGTACCTATTAGAAATTTTTGGAGAGTTGCATCTTACTCACAGGTGGGGCTCAAAAGTCTAACGTGGAGAAGGTAGAAAATTACATGGAGTCACAGTTACCTCTAAAAATTCCTTAGAGTACCAATAAAGTACAATATATATGGATTTACAAAGACTTGATTTGGGGGTACATGTTGCATGTAAGAAGGGATCTTTGAACATTAGATGTGCATAGGGAGTTGAGACAAAGTGAAGGAATCATATTCCTAACTTCTGTCTGGTTCACTCTCACTCCCTGAAACACGACCACTGAAAGGAGGAGCAGGCAGATGAGTCTGCACATTTTATTTATTTTATTTTTCACCTTTTTTTCAAAAAATTAAGTTCAAATGAGTTAATGTATAGTGTAGTATTGGTTTCAGGAGTAGAATTCAGTGATTCATCATTTACCTACAATACCCAGTGCTCATCCCAACAAGTGCCCTCCTTAATGCCCATCACCCATTTAGCCCATCCCCCTACCCACCTTTCCTCCAGCAACCCTCAGTTTGTTCTCAGTATTTAAAAGTCTCTTATGGTTTACCTCCCTCACCCCCATTTTTATCTTATTTTATTTTTCCTTCCCTTCCCCTGTGTTCATCTGTTTTGTTTCTTAAATTCCACATGAGTGAAATCATATGATATTTGTCTTTCTATGATTGACTTATTTTGCTTAGCATAATACACTCTACTTCCATCCACATGGTTGCAAATGGAAAGATTTCATTCTTTTTGATGGCTGAGTCATATTCCATTGTGTGTATGTGTGTGTGTGTGTGTGTGTGTGTGTGTGTGTATACACCATATTTTCTTTATCAATTCATCAGTCAATGGATATTTGGGCTCTTCCCAAAACTTGGCTATTGTTGATAGTGTTGCTATAAACATTGGGGTGCATGTGTCTCTTTGAATCAGCATTTTTATATCCTTTAGATAAGTACCTAGTAGTGTAATTGCTGGGTCATAGGGTAGGTCTATTTTTAATTTTTTAAAATATTTATTTTTGAGAGAGAGCAAGAGCGAGAGAGTGAGAGAGAGAGCGAGAGAGAGCGAGTCAGTCGGGGAGGAGCAGAGAGAGAGGGAGACACAGAATCTGAAGCAGGCTCCAGGCTCTGAGCTGTCAGCACAGAGCCTGACGTGGGGCTTGAACTCACAAACTGTGAGATCATGACCTGAGGTGAAGTTGGATGCTCAACTGACTGAACCACCCAGGTGCCCCTATTTTAAATTTTTTGAGGAACCTCCATGCTGTTTTCCAGAGCACCAGTTCACATTCCAACCAAGAGTGCACAAGTGTTCCCCTTTCTCCGCATCCCTGCCAACATCTGTTGTTGCTTGAGTTGTTAATGTTAGTCATTCTGACAGGTGTGAAGTGGTATCTCATTGTGGTTTTGGTTTGTGTTTCCCTGATTATGAGTGATGTTGAGCAGCTTTTCATGTGTCTGTTAACCATCTGGATGTCTTTGGAAAAGTGTCTGTTCATGTCTTCTGCCCATTTCTTCACTGGATTATTTGTCTTTTGGGTGTTGACTTTGATAAGTTCTTTATAGATTTTGGATACTAACCCTTTATCTGATATGTCATTTGCAAGTATCTTCTCCCATTCTATCAGTTGCCTTTTAGTTTTGTTGATGGTTTTCTTTCCCGTGCAGAAGGTTTTATCTTTTTTTTTATTAAAAAATTATTTTTAATGTTTTATTTATTTTTAAGACAGAGAGAGACAGAGCATGAGTGAGGATGGGGCAGATAGAGAGAGGGAGACACAGTATCTGAAGCAGGCTCCAGGCTCTGAGCTGTCAGCACAGAGCCTGACGTGGGGCTTGAACTCACAAATTGTTAGATCGTGACCTGAGCCAAAGTCAGACGCTCAACCGACTGAGCCACCCGTGTGCCCCAGAAGGTTTTATTTTGATAAGGTCCCAATAGTTCATTTTTGCTTTTATTTCCCTTGCCTCTGGAGACATGTCTAATGAAAATTTGCTGCGGCTGAGGTCAAAGAGGTTGCTGTTTTCTCCTCTAGGATTTTGATGGTTTCCTGTCTCACATTTAGGTCTTTCATCCATTTTGAATTTATTTTTGTGTATGGTGTAAGAAAGTGGTCCAGTTTCATTCTTGTGCATGTCACTGTCCAGTTTTCTCAGCACCATTTGCTGAAGAAATGGTCTTTTTTCCATTTGCTATTCTTTCCTGCTTTGTTGAAGATAAGTTGGCCATACATATGTGGGTCCATTTCTGGGTTCTGTATTCTGTTCCACTGATCTATGTGTCTGTTTTTGCACCAGTACCATACTGTCTTGATGAATACAGGTTTGTAATACAGCTTCAAGTCTGGCATTGTGATGCCTACAGCTTTGTTGTTGTTGTTTTTTCCTTTTTTTTAATAAAAAAAATTCTAAGTTTATTTATTTATTTTGAGAGAGAGAGACAGCATGAGTGGGGGAGGGGAAGAGAAAGAAGGAAAGAGAGAGAGAGAGTCCCAAGCAGGCTCTGTACTGTCAGGACATAGCCCGACATGGGGCTCAAACTCAAGAAACCGTGAGATCGTGACCTGAGCCCAAAGTGAGAGTTGGATGCTTAACTGACTGAGCCACACAGGCACTCCTCATTTTTTTTTTTTTTTTTTTTGTTTTGTTTTTTCAACATTGCCTTGGCTATTCAGGGTCTTTTCTGGGTCCAATCAAACTTTAGACTTGTTTCTTCTGGTTATGTGAAGAATACTGGTGATATTTTGATAGGGATTGCATTGAATGCGTGGACTGCTTTGGGTAGTCTTGACATTTTAACAAAATTTGTCTTCCAATCCATGAGCTTGGAAGGTTTACCATTTCTTTGTGTGTTATTACATTTATTTCATAAGCTTTCTATAGGTTTCAGTGTACAGGTCTTTGTCCTCTTTGGTTAGGTTTATTTCTAGGTATCTTGTAGGTTTTGGTGCAATTGCAAATGGGATCGATTCCTTGATTTCTCTTCCTCCTGCTTCATTATTGGTATACAGAAATGCCACAGATTTCTGTACATTGATTTTATATTCTGCAAGTTTGCTGAATTAATGCATCATTTCTTGCAGTTTTTTGGCAGAGTCTTCCAGGTTTTCCACATAGAGTATCATGTCATCTGTGAAGAGTGAAAGTTTGACGTCTTCCTTACTAATCTGTATGCCTCTGATTCCTTTTTGTTATCTGATTGATGAGGCTAGGACTTCCAGGACTATGTTGAACAACAGTGGTCAGAGTGGACATCCCTGTCGTGTTCTTGACCTTAGGAGGAAAGCTCTCAGTTTTTCCCCATTGAGGATTATATTAGTTGTGTCTTTTGTCTATGGCATTCATGATGTTCAGGCTATCCCAACCTTTTGAGGGTTTTTATCAAGAAAGAATGCTGTGTTTTGTCAAATGATTTTTTCTGGCTCTATTGAGAGGATCATGTAGTTCTTATCCTTTCTTTTATTAATGTGATGTATCATGTTTCTTGATTTGTGGATATTGAGCCACCCCTGCAGCAAGGGAATAAAGCCCACTTGATTGTGGTGAATAATTCTTTTAATGTAATGTTGGATTCAATTTGCTAGTGTCTTGTTGAGAAGTTTTGTATCCATGTTCATCAGGGAAATTGGTCTGGAATTCTCTTTCTTAGTGGGGTCTTTGGTGTTGGAATCGAGGTAATGCTGGTCTCAGAATGAGTTTGGAAGTTTTCCTTCCATTTCTATTTTTTTGGAACAGCTTCAAAAGAATAGGTATTAAATCTTCTTTAAATGTTCAATAGAATTCCCCTGGAAGCCATCTGGCCCTGTTCTCTTGTTTGTTGGGAGACTTTTGGTTACTGATTCAATTTCTTTGCTGGTTATGGGTCTGTTCAAATTTTCTGTTTCTTCCTGTTTCAGTTTTGGTAGTTTATATATTTCTAGGAATTTATAGATTGCTTCACTTGTTGGCATATAATTGCTCATAATATTCTCTTATTATTGTTGGTATTTCTGCAGTGTTGGTTGTGATCTCTCCTCTTTCATTTGTGATTTTATTTATTTACATCCTTTCCTTTTTCTTTTTGGTAAGTCTTGCTAGGGGTATATCAATTTTGTTAATTCTTTCAAAGAACCAGCTCCTAGTTTTGTTGATCTGTTCTGCTGTTTCTGTTTGTTTGTTTGTTTGTTTGATGTATGTAATTGATTTCTGCTGATTAGAACAGATTTCACTTCTCTGCTGGTTTTGGGCTTTATTTGACGGTTTTTTTCCAGCTCCTTTCGGTGTTAGGTTAGGTTGTGTAGTTTAGACATTATGTCCTTCTTTAGGAAGGCCTTGATTGCTAAATACCTCCCTCTTATGACTGCCTTTGCTGCATGTCATAGATTTTGGACTGTTGTGTTTTCATTTTCATGGGTTTTCATGTACTCTTCTATTTCCTCTTTAATTTCTTGGTTAATCCATACATTCTTTAGTGGAATGTTGTTTAACCTGCAAGTATTTGTGGTCTTTCCAAATTTTTTTGTAGTTGATTTCAAGTTTCATAGCTTTGTGGTTTGATACTATGCAAGGTATGATCTTGGTCATTTTGTACTTGTTGAGGGCTGATTTGTGATCTGTTCTGGAGAGCAAATTATATGTGATCTATTCTGGAGAATATTCCATGTACACTTGAGAAAAATGTATATTCTACTTTAGGATTAAGTGTTCTGAACGTATCTGTTAAGTCCATCTGGTCCAGTGTGTCATTCAAAACCATTGTTTCCTTGTTGATTTTCTGTTGGATGATGTGTCCATTGTTGTATGTGGGGTGTTAATGTTATTGTATTATTTTTTATTAAAAAAAAATTTTTTTTTTCAACGTTTATTTATTTTTGGGACAGAGAGAGACAGAGCATGAACGGGGGAGGGGCAGAGAGAGAGGGAGGCACAGAATCGGAAACAGGCTCCAGGCTCTGAGCCATCAGCCCAGAGCCCGACGCGGGGCTCGAACTCCCGGACCGCGAGATCGTGACCTGGCTGAAGTCGGACGCTCAACCGACTGCGCCACCCAGGCGCCCCAATGTTATTGTATTATTAATGAGTTTATTTTTGTTACTGATTTATATAATTCAGTCCTCCCAAGTTAGGGCATAAATATTTACATTTGTTAGATCTTCTTGGTGGAAGACACTTTAATTATTGTATAATGCCATTCTTCATCTCTTGTTACAATCTTTGTTTTAAAATCTAGTTTATCTGGGGGCGTCTGGATGACTCAGTTGAGTGTCCAACTTTGGCTCAGGTCATGATCTCACAGTTCATGGGTTCAAGCCCTGCATTGGGCTCTGTGCTGACAGCTTGGAGCCTGGAGCCTGCATTGGATTCTGTGTCTCCCTCTCTCTCTCTGCCCCTCCCCTTCTCATGCTCTGTCTCTGAAAAATAAGTAAATATAAAATCTAGTTTATCTGATTAAGTATGGCTACTCTTTCTTTTGACGTCCGTTATTAGTATGATAGATGGTTCTCCATCCCCTCACTTTCAATCTGCATGTGTCTTTGGGTCTAAAACGAGTCTCTTATAGCAGCATATAAATTGATTTTGTTTGTTTTTATTTCTTATCCATTCTGATATCCTATGTCTTTTGATTAGAGCATTTAATCCGTTTACATTTAGAGTGATCATTGAAAGATGAACTTAGGGCCATTGTGTTACCTGTAGAGTTGGTGTTTCTGATAATGCTCTCTGGTCCTTTCTAGTGTCTGTTGCTTTTGGTCTTTTTTTTTTCTTCTCCACTGCAGAGTTCCCTTTATAGTTTCTTGTAAGACTGGGTTAGTGCTCATGAACTCCTTTAGTTTTTGTTTGTCTGGGAAACTCTTTATTTGTCTTTCTATTTTGAATGACAGCCTTGCTATATAGAGTATTCTTGGCTGCATGTTTTACCAATTGAGCACTTTGAATATATCTTGCCACTCCTTTCTGGCCTGCCAAGTTTCTGTGGAGAGATCTGCTGTGAACCTGATCTGTCTTGCCTTGTAGGTTAAGGGCATTTTTTCCCTTGCTGCTTTCATGATTCTTTCCTTGTCTGTGTATTTTGTGAATTTGACTATGATATGTTTGGCAATGGCTGGATTTTGTTGAATTTAATGGGAATTCTCTATACCTCTTGGATTTTGGTCTGTGTCCTTCCTCATATTAGGGAAGTTTTCAGTTATAATTTGCTCACATAAACCTTCTGCCCCCTTTTCTCTCTCTTCATCTTCTGGGACTTCTATGATACAAATGTTATTATGTTTTAATAAATTGCAGAGTTCTCTAAGTCCGTATTCATGACCCCTGACCTTTGTTTCCCTCTTCTTCTCAGCTTCATTATTTTCCATAATTTTATTTTCTGATTGCTAATTCTCTCCTCTGCCTTGTCCATCCTTGTTTTTATGGCCTCCATTTGGGTTTACATCTTGGTTATAACATTTTTAATTTCATCATGATTAGATTTTAGTTTTTTAATGTCTGTAGAAAGGGAATCACTGGTATCTTCTATGCTTTTTTAAAGCCCAGCTAGTATCCTTGTAATCATTGTTTTAAATTCTAGTTCAGACATACTTACATCTGCATTGATTAAATCCCTGGCCATCATTTCTTCCTGTTCTTTCTTTTGAGGTGAATTTCTCTGTCTTGTCATTTTGGAGGAAGAAAAATAAAATAATAATGGAATGAAACAAAAATTGAAAAATTAAAAAAAAATCAATAAAGGAAGCTAGATCCTAGGTGTATTTTGGCCTGCTTGTTAAGAGAAGCTTGATAGAAAAAAGAGAAAAGAGAGAAAAAAAAATCAAAAAGTAATTAAAAAAATAAAATAACATAAAAAATTTTCTTCTTTATGTATCCAAGAAACAAAAGAAAAGAAAAACAACAAAATGAAGAAACAAGTGAATAAACAAACAAACAAACAAAACAAAACAAATGAAGCTAGGTCCAGTTTCCCCTAGAGCTGAAACTTTGCAGCAGTTTATGGTCAGTAGACTAAGCTCTGGAAGGGAATTGTGCTGGTGTTCTGGGGGAGGGGCCTGCTGCTCTGTTTCTCAGGCTGACTTGCCCTAGTGATTTGCCTGGAGGGCACAAAGGTGCAGGGCTTGGTGTAAGGGCTCCATTCTCCACTTGGTGCTCTTTAACTCACTGGGGTTGATCAGTGCTGGCTGGCTAATGGTGTAAATGGCTTCCCCCTGCTCTCTATTCTCCCAACCAGGAAGTTCTCAGCCTCACTGACATGTAATCAGTCACCGCTCCTGTTTCCCCTGCTTCTGTCAGCTCCTGCCTTCTCCCATCTGTATCTGAGCTACCCACCTACCAGGCAGCACCTCCCTCTAGAGTTTTATCTCAGGTGCAGCTGTGATTCAAAACCCCACACTAAAGAGACCCTTGTGGCTTGGACTCAAAGTGATCCCCTGAGGGAGGGTCTGGCGATTCTGTGGCCAGAGTTGGCCTGTTCCAGGAAATGGTCGCCCCACCGTACAGCGGCAGCCACTCAGAGTTTATGGTAAATCGCAACACACAGCCAGTGCCAGGGTTTGCTGCCCTTAGCTGGCATCTTTGTTTCTATATGGGTGATTGTGGCTTTATGGTTCCTGCTGGGTCTTTTACCTGGAGAGGCCATATCACCTCTACCAAATGTACTCTAAGCAGGAGAATCTATTCTCACATGACCCAGGGGATCCTCAGACTGCACTCTCTGCTCCCAGGGCTCCCACTGCTTCCTTGACAGAGCACCACCAGGTGCTGACCTCTGAAACTTCAGACTCTGCTCCACTGTTTATCAAAAAACTGGCTGTATAGAAACCTTCTCCATTTTCCCTGTCAGTGATTTTGGGGAAGAGTTTTCTTGCGTAGTCCCCTGCATGTGTTTTTGCTCTTTCTCTCTAGCTGCTTTCAGGGGGAAAGCTTTCTTGTGCAAACCTGATACCCTGCTCTCTCTCCCCCCTCTGTCTTTCTCCTCTTCACAAAGACAGCTCCCACACCTCTTGGGCACCATCTCTTCTCTTTCCCAGTTCACCTCTCCATGCCATGTACCTGCTGCATTCTCTCCCCCAAATTATGCAGATTTTTTTGTTAATCCTCAGATGGATTTCCTAGGTGTTCAAAATGGTTTGATGTTGATCTAGCTGTATTCAAGGGACAAGACAAGCCCAGGGTACCTTTACTACTCCACCGCCTTTAACTCCTCCTCTTAAAAAAAGTTCTTTTTTTAAATAATAAAATAGAATAAAGTATATCAAATTATGCAGATTGTTCTGTTAATCCTCAGATCAATTTCCTAGGTGTTCGAAATGATTTGATGTTGATCTAGCTGTTTTCAAGGGACAAGACAAGCCCAGGGTCCCCTTACTACTCCACCATCTTAGCTCCTCCTCTTAAAAAAGTTTTTATTTTTTAAGAATAATAAAATAGAATGAAGAAAATAAAATAGAATAAAAAATTTGCTCTTTCTGCCAAGGTCTCTCGCTCAAATTATGCAGATTGTTGCGTTAATCCTCAGATCAATTTCCTAGGTATTCAAAATGGTGTGATGTTGATCTAGCTGTGTTCAAAGGATGAGACAAGCTCAGGGTCTCCATACTATTCTGGTATCTTAACTCCTCCAAGTCTGCACATTTTCAATTTCTCTTCCCTCTCATGTGTACATACACACTCCCATAGGTGAATCTGTATAGATGAAAGGCATGTACTAGACTCCCTTCTATTATGTCCCTGGTCATTTATCACTTCCTTTATGCCACTGCTGTCACAACCCTGCTTGGGCTCCCGGATAGCTGTTAGAGTTCTGGATAGCTGGACTTCTACTCTAGTTTCTGCATGCCTCCATCCATTCTTGGCAGTAGAGTCATGAAGCTCCTAAAACCTCCTTGATTTAAAGCCTTCCATATGTTCTTCCATTGCCAAGTGAACACTCAGCACAGAAAACTTTGTAATTTTTTTTTTTATCTCCCTGACTTTACCTCTCACAAAGAATGTGAGGTCTTTGAGTGTAAAATCATTTCTTCTACCCTTTGTATCATCACAAACTCTTCCCATTGTGGGCCCCCCATTAATTCTGGTCCTTTTCATTTCTGGAGAAGATGACATTGAAGTGTACATCTGGCCCACTGCATGCAAATCGATGCTTACTTGGTTTTGTTTGTTTCTTTCTGTGTCTGCACAGTTTCT
Organism: Prionailurus viverrinus; assembly: GCF_022837055.1. NCBI lineage: Eukaryota > Metazoa > Chordata > Mammalia > Carnivora > Felidae > Prionailurus > Prionailurus viverrinus. Next base: position 116,936,534 of record NC_062563.1, read on the forward strand.
CCCTACATCTGCCTTAAGATAATAATCTGACAATGATTACTCACTTTATGAGCTCTACTTCTAGGAACCTAAAGCTGTCAATCATTTATCTTTTGCAGATCTGTTTTTCAAACCTGATTCTCATAAAGTCCCTAAAGCAAGTAGAGCCAGTTTATAAGCATTTACAAGGTTGCTCTCCTGCACGGAAGTAATCGCTCCCTGCTGAGTTCCTTCTGACTGGAAGGACTGTGTGTGGAATGGAACCCCATGTGCTTTTCCACATGGCTTATCCAGGTGTGTGAAAGAAGAGAGGGCACTAAGGAGTGGGAGTATAATACATGTCTCTTATTATTGGGGCCCAGCTTCTTTCTAAGAATTCTGGGTAGCTTCGAAAGAAAAAGAAATTAACCATAAAAAAAAGGCAAAGAGGAAAAAAAAGTTCAACTTTATAAGATGCAAAAAAGTTATGAATAAATGCATACCATGAAAACCTCTACACTTGTAAAGGCGGGTGTGTGTTTGCTCCTGGCTGGCTGGCAATACCCTGCAATTAGAGCTACCCTAGAGTCACGGTGCCTTGAGCTTAAAACATGTCATCAATGGACAGAAGCACCAGTTCCTATTATTGACAGAACTTCTCCTGAAGATTTCCATAAAGAATCTCTATAGTAAGCAGTGTCCTCAACAATGTTTTTACAATAGATGCAGTAGAGGGTTTCTTAAGGCTCTCTCTTATAAAGTCTCCAGATATAGCCCTAGGGAGGAGGACATCTTGGAGAAAAGAGGCTTCTTTCAAGCCAGGATGGTGGAGGGGGTAGTCCTGAACTAGATCAAGGTAGAGCTGACAGGGCTGGGTGAGGTATGGTGGGGGCAGGGTAGGGCTAGGCCAGGCAGGGCTTGTGAGTAGAACATAAACTGGATTGAGCAGGGCTTAGTTTGGCAAGGCAGAATTGGGCAGGAACAGACAGCACTGGGCAGAGCAAAGCATGGCTCTGCTGTGCTGAACTGGTCTGGGCAAGGTCTGGACAGGGCAGAAGTCATCAGAACTGGGCAGGACTCAGCAGGACTGGGCTGGGCTCCTAGGACTGGACAAGACTGGACAGGTCTGGGCAGGGAACAAAGCATAGCTGGACAACGTCTTGGACTCTGGACGGAAGTTGCTGAAGGAAAGAGAATGTTCTTTGTTCCCAGCAGTCCCTGGAAACTGCAATCCCAGAACTCATCCTCTCTGCATATTAGGAGCCTGCCTGCCCTGTTTTCATTGTGAACTGTGAACCCAGGCAAGGGTAGCATAGACTCAAGAGGCCTCCTCTGAGGATACTGGCTCAATTATTATCCACTGAGCAGAGTAATGTCTTCCTGGTTGGAAAAGACCATTGGGATCTAATGTGTTCTCTGCCTGGAAGGCCCGTTTTCATGGAAAACTCCTTGTTCTTCAATACCTAGTGCAAATGGCACTTATGCCTCAGTTTTGCAAATCTTGGTCTCTTCACCTACATCCACCTTTGAGCACCAGTAATTTGTATCTGTGTCATTCCTGGTGCTGGTTAAAATTCCGTCCTTTCTCTCCTGCTCATTCATTATCATGAGTAAGAGTGATGTCACTTGATTCAGTCTCTAATTTGGCACACCTAATGTTAGTAACAAACTGTTAATAAGGACACCTGTAATAGGTGCTGCTTTCATAGGCTAAGTTAGATTTGACTGCAGAATCAGGGAATAGAGTTGGAAGTGTTATTAAGAGGTCTTGTTAGGAAACGGAGGCCCAGAGTAGATAATTCATTTATAGAAGTTACCCAGAGAACTCAGGGGAGAACTGAGGCACACTTTTCCTGACTCTTGGTCTGATGTTTCCCCTTGCAGGATTTTCAAAACAGGTGGCTTTATATCTCAGAGCACTTGGGGCTAATGGCTCTGAAAGCAAGATTCTCTAAATGTGGGTCAGTAATTCTTAGGATTTGGGAATTTGTAGAAATTTCTCTGGAATGTCACTGCTCAACCTGAACTTATGACCCTCTTCTCCTTGGTCCCATGGTATTTCCAAGGGGCTTTCTCTCTCTCTCTCTCTCTCTCTCTCTCTCTCTCTCTCTCTCCTTTTAAAAATGGTTTCGCTAGGGGCTATAGGAGTCCTTGAAGTTGAGTGAGAATCGCAAAGAAACACATTCAGATCAGCCTGGTGGAAAGAGGACAGACCTGGGATTCATAGTTAGAGTGAATCAGTTACCATTCCTGAGTCCCAGTTTTCTGGTGTGTAAATTGGAGCTGAGATTATTTACCTCATAGGACCATCGCAAGGAATGCAAGAGATGATAAATGCAAAATACCTAGCACAAAGTAGGTGTTCACTAGACACTTTTTTTTTTTTTTTGCCTTTTTCCTTAAAGGAGCCCTCAGGTGCCATTTATTAGAGCCTGTTCCTGCCTGAGAGGCAGTTCAGAACAGCATGCTTAGGGGTATGGACTCTGAAGTTGACACCAGTCCTACTTCAGAGGTTTGCTGCCACTTTTACAGGCTGTGTGAACTTGCCTAGGTGAACCTCGGTTTCCACATTGTCCCTCCTTTATAGAATGAATCATTGTGAAGATCAAATGAAAAACTGCATGCAAACAGTTTAGCAGCTCAGAGCTTAGTACCAATCAATGCTGGCCATTACTGGCAGTATTATTATACATTAAAACACTGCAGACCAATGTCAGTGAGAATCATCCAAAGGCTGAAGCTCCTTGTGGCTGACTAGCAGCTTCCCCTTGGATCCAGCTTTCTGGCCAGGCCTGCTAAACCCTGCAGACACCTCCTTTCTGGGCTTGAGCCTCTAGCCATTATGAAAATGGAGAGGCCTTGTGGCAGCTTCCTCTTCCTGGATGTGGCCAGTCCCAGGCCTACAGATCCCTTAGAAGCATGTCTGAAAACTGTGTATCACAGTTGTCACAGATATAACAGTATCACAGTGGTTAAACCAAATGCATGGGTCCTCCCTCCTCCCCATCCCCCCATGCTGGACCTCCCCACCAGGACTGCTGCTATAGCTCTGGGTCTAGGACTGCCCTCTGCCCTTCACCCCAACCCCTGATGTGATTGCAGATTCTCCCAACCAGGACCTGCCTGACCCAGGGTTTGATGCTTTACTCAGATTCACGTTTAATGAGCATAGAGAGCAGTGGACTCTGTCCTGAGGGGCTCATGAGGGAAAGGAGCAGTCCTCCCCCAGCCCTGGACCTAGAGCTATATGTTGTGCACTACCTTCTACCCTTTCCTCCTCTCAAACTTGGCCATTCCAGCAGGCCCTTTAGGGGTGCCTCTATTGGGCTGGTTCCCCCAACCTCAGTGGTTGGATCTCCCCCTGAGGCAGGGGTGTGTGGTTGGGCCCCAAAGGATGATATGATTGGAGAGCCACTGACAGAGCTGAGCCACAGGGCAAGAAGAGCCCCTGCAAGAGCCACCCCCTTGGCCCATCCAGTCCCAGAGAGGAAGGTCTTATGCCTGGCTGGGCCCCTGGGGTCTTGGGAGTGACTTTAAAAGAGGGCCCCTCCAGGGGCCTAAGGGACATGGTGAGGTGAAACCACTGCCTTGGAAACCATTTTTAATGTGTTATGTATGTATTATGTTGACTTACACAGTATACTGTGAGGTCAGCAGGGCACATCTCCATCCCCAGTTTATGGATGGGGGAATTGAGGCCTAGACAAGATGAATGGAGTGCCTGAGGCTGCCAAGTGAAACAGGCAGGGCTAACACTAGGACCAGAATTTTGAGGTCTTTTGACTTGGGTCAGTGCTCTTTGTAAGGGAGCCAGCTGCTCTAGGGAGGTCCACCAGAGGTCCTTGGCTCCTGGGGAGGGTCCTCAGAGAGGTCCTAAAAGGCAGCTGGGCCCAGATGTCCGCATCTGTGATGTGAGTGCTGGGCCTGATACATGGGGGAGCAAAAAGCCAGCTGGCTGGGCTGGTCAGGTACTCCACAGAGCCCGCTTCATCCTCTGAAGGATGGGTACAAAGAGGGCTGGCCCCCAGATATCCTGGGACTATTGAGAATAAACTGAATGATGAGGGAGAAAGTGTTTTATAAATGGTAAAAAGTCATGAAATGAGTAGCATAATTCACCCTGAGGCAAGGAGCAAGGTTAGGAAAACTCACAGAGGAAAACAAGGTAAGAAGAGAGGAGAGTGTTAGAATAGGGCTGGTTTTCTTTGCTCATCTCCTTCTGTCTTCCACCTGCAAGCTGTCTACTGTATCTGTGTGGGAGGTGCTGACATGTTTTATTTGACCCAGAAACCCCAAGACTAGCTTTGAGATGAAAATGACTGTATGAGGCAAAACTCCAATGTGTGTTCCTAACTTTCCCTGCATTTTAGATTTTAAGCATGCTATTATATTGATGTTTTAAATACCACTCTCTGTACTCCCAAGAATACAAATTAGATATTCTTCTGTTTGACACGATGCATTAAAAGAAAAAAACAATTTAATTCGATGTGCTAATGTAATTTGCACATAGATAACACTTAAGAATCACATCCTAAAAATGTCAGACTTACCTTGAACAAGTCTTAGTGGGGATATATGGCAAAGCGGAGGGAATAAATGCATCATATAGAAAGCTGTAAAATATAGAAACCTTAATCAACTGTGAGTGTACGTTTAGGCTTCAATAAAGGAGAATAATTATATGTGAGTGAATAATTATTTTAAATATAGATATAATTGGGATTACCTCTTGGCTCACACAGAATACTGTAAAACATGACTTTTATGCAGCATTTTGTCATCACTTCCCATTATTCCTCATAGAATATTTTTGGAGGAAGAAAGAGCTTTGCCAGTGACTGGAAAGACCTAAGGGAATAGGTCAGCATCATTAACCCTTGCATGAATGATGAACTGAAGCCTGGAGAACTTAAGTAACTTACCCAAGGTCATGCTGTCAATCAACATAGGGGCTTGTGTAGCTCAAGTGCCCTGATTTCTGAGCTTGTGCATTGGTCTATAATGTTTAATTTTTTTTAATGTTTAATTTTGAGAGACAGAGAGGCAGCGTGCAAGTGCGGGAGGGGCAGAGAGAGGGAGACACAGGATTTGAAGCAGGCTCCAGGCTCTGAGCTGTCAGCACAGAGCCTGACATGGGGCTTGAACCCACGGACTGCGAGATTATGACCTGAGCTGATGTCAGACGCTTAACCAACTGAGGCACCCAGGCGCCCCGAGGTCTATAATGTTTAAATGCTGCTATTTACTAGTAGTTTTTGTTAGGGATGTCATCTGGTGCTATAGTTTCCTTTAAAAAGAAATCTTCTTAAATCTCATTTATAGAGCTCAATATGTTTTCCCTTCCCATTAGTTTCAGATTCTGTTGTAAGGAGACCCAGTGTTCTGCAAATATGACTTCACCCCAGAACATATGAGTGGATGGTGATAGAGAGGACTAAGGATGGGGAGTGGTAGTGGATCAGCAGGGCCTTCGTCCTCAGTCCCCCTTATTCAGAACTGCTCCACTATTTGTCATAAAGAATGGATTTCAGAGAAAAGAAATGTTTTGAAAAGAGGATTCCACTGCCAAAAAAAGAATATGAGGATACCACTGAGAGGAAACCATCCCCCTACGATTGTCAGGCCCGGGTTATGGAGGTCCAGGGTGGGTAGTGGAGGGCGGGGCAGCTGCTGTTTCCACATGAAGGCAGGGAAGGAGGCCTGACAAGAATGGGACTACACGTATTCTCCTTCCAGGTGTGAATCTGGAGGAGCCAGGAAGCACCTGCCTTTCCCAGCTGCTCTGGGAGGTTCTGTTTGGCTCTGAGAATCTGGAGCAGCAGCCAAGGACTGCCTCAGAAAGGAACAGGCTGTTTTCTGAAAACAGGACATTTGGTGTCTTTAAAGGCAGTATACTCCCAGCTCCCCACGTGGTGCATTCACTTTGAAAGGGAGCAAGATTATAGAGATGTTCAGGGCTGAATGGAAGGTTCAGAGACATATAGCATCAAGCAGTCCCAAACTCCATGTTTATGGGCCCAAATCCTTTCATCTTAGGATCTCAAAGCACCTTACCTGGCATTAAGGATGATTACTTCAGCTCTGTAGAGAGAAAACAGAGACAGGAGAAAGAACAGAGCCTGCAGGATGAGATAGTGAGGGGATGGTAAATTGCAAATAAATCCTTGAAATGCTGTTGGAAATTTGATAGGATTTATTTCCCCCTTTTCCCCCCTCTCATGGAGCTTGGAACTAAAAGAAGGGCGATTATGTGCATTTGGATCTGAATTTCATTTTTCATTCCTCAAAATATTGCCAATGAAATAATCCTAAAGTAAGGTTTCGATTATTATTAAGAAACCTGAAAAGGAGGTGCATTCCATCCTTTGAATAGGTCCTGAAATAAAAGAATAAAAAACATACTGTGCTTCATTGTTTGGTCACCAATTCTAATCCCATAATTTATTAAAAAAAATTTTTTTTTCAACGTTTATTTATTTTGGGGACAGAGAGAGACAGAGCATGAACGGGGGAGGGGCAGAGAGAGAGGGAGACACAGAATCGGAAACAATCTGGGCGCAGCCCAGAGCCCCATGCGGGGCTCGAACTCACGGACCGTGAGATCGTGACCTGGCTGAAGTCGGACGCTTAACCGACTGCACCACCCAGGTGCCCCTAATGCCATAATTTATTGATAAGGCATCAGCAAAAGATCCAGCAGATAAACCCGTGAGGATAAAGCACCAAATCTGAAATATATAAAAGTGAAAGCTCAGGGGCACCTGGGTGGCTCAGTCAGTTAAGTGTCCAACTTCAGCTCAAGTCATGATCTCACGATTTGTGAGTTTGAGCCCTGCATTGGGCCCTGTGTTGACAGCTCAGAGCCTGGAGCCGGCGTCAGATTCTGTTTCTCCCTCTGTCTCTCTGCCCCTTCCTGACTCATGCTCTGTCTCTCTCTGTCTCTCAAAAATGAATACATGTTAAAAAAAAATTAAAAAAAAAAAGGTGAAAGCTCAGAGTCTAAGAATCAGTGATCACATCATAGAAAGGGGGGAGGTAGGAACAACCTGTGTGAATTTTAAATGTGCTACCCTATTTCATCCTCACAGTATCCGTTAGGTGTGGATATCATCATCTTCATTGTGCAGGTGAAGAAACTGAGACTCAGGGTATAACTTATTAAGATCACATGGTGAGGAAGAGTCAGGATTTGAATCCAGATGTAGTTGATTCTGCGGTTTGTGATGCTTTTTATCTCATTATGGATGAGTTCTGATTTGAGGCTAAAGGTCAATGCTGTTAGACTTTTAAATGTGTTTAGGACAACTAAATGGATAAGACATTTTGAAATAAATTTAACAAAAGATGTGCAAATCCTGTATAAGCAAAACCATAAAACATTTCTGACATAAAAGTAGACTTGAGCAAGTAGAAACACATCCCTTGTTTTTGGAAAGGATATTCCAATGTCATCAATATGTTGGTATACTTTAAGTAAATTTATAACTTTGATGTAATCACAGTAAAAATGCTAACATACATTTTGCCCTGTAGTTGGACAAGATGATACTAAAAGTTCACATGGGAAAATAAACGTGAAAGAATAGTTATGTGTGTATGAGTGGTGGGTGGGTTGGGGTGGGTAGAAGGAGGGGTCAGGGCCTGCCAGATATGAAAATATACTACATATCTCTATAATTAAAATAACATAGTACTGGGACACAGCTTGATAGACCAGTGGAATAAAAAAGAAATTCCCAAATAGAAACAGACCAAATATATACATAAATTCAGTGAATATGATAAAAGTGGCATCTAAAAATAACTGGGAAAAGATAGATCTTTAGTAAGTGGTGTGAGACAATAGGATAGTCATATAGCAAAAGATAAAACTAGACCATACAATATGCAAGACTAAAGTTGAAATGGGTCAGAGGGATGAGAATGCAAGCTGGTGCAGCCACTCTGGAAAACAGTATGGAGGTTCCTCAAAAAACTAAAAATAGAACTACCCTATGACCCAGCAATTGCACTACTAGGCATTTATCCAAGGGGTAGAGGTGTGCTGTTTCAGAGGGACACATGTACCCCCATGTTTATAGCAGCACTATCAACAATAGCCAAAGTATGGAAAGAGCCCAAATGTCCATTGTTGGATGAATGGATAAAGAAGATGTGATATATATATGTGTGTATACACACACACACACACACACACACACACACACACACAATGGAGTATTACTCGTCAGTCAAAAAGAATGAAATCTTGCCATTTGCAACTATGTGGATGGAACTGGAGGGTATTATGCTAAGTGAAATTAGAGAAAGACAAAAATCCTATGGCTTCACTCATAGGAGGACTTTAAGAGACAAAACAGATGAACATAAGGGAAGGGAAACAAAGATAATATAAAAACAGAGAGGGGGACAAAACGGAAGAGACTCATAAATATGGAGAACAAACGGAGGGTTACTGGAGGGGTTGTGGGAGGGGGGATGGGCTAAATGGGTAAGAGGCACTAAGGAATCTACTCCTGAAATCATTGTTGCACTATATGCTAACTAATTTGGATGTAAATAAAAATAAATAAATAAAAAACAAAACAAATTAAAAAAAAAAGAAATGGGTCAGAGGGAGAGTGGGACTTCTGGCTATAGTGGCATCAAGAAGTTGGCATATTCCACCCTCCGGAGCCCTGACCCCCAAAATAAGTATAAAACTGGGAAAATTGTAAGAAAAAATCATTTAAGGGATCTAGAAACTGACCAAAGACAGACAGAAAATTGAGAGGCATCTATTCATAAAAATTACTAAAGCTTCAGGTGAGTACACCAGAGTCTGAAGCCTACTTACTAGGGCTGCGATCACTTCAACTATCATCCCCATCTCTACACACAGATCTGTTGGCAAGATTATGGTTTCACTGTTAAAGAATTGGCCAGGAAAAACAGCAGCTTTGCTGCCAAGATGTTTGGACCCTGATGGGCAGAGGGCAAAAACTCAAGAGCGTTGTCAGCAGAAGTACATAATTCAGTGTAAAATGAATAGGGAAAACCTACAACTCTGCCTACCTAAGGCTGTGTTTCCAGGGCAAGTCAGGGAAAGTGGTGGATCAGTCATCTATTTAAGGGGGAGAGCCTGGAAGTGACAGTATAGTAGGGTTACATAAGCTCTACGCCTACCCTTGACTGACTATGAAAACTGGCACATGCTCAGAAGAGGCTCAGGAGAGCCCCGCAGAAACTGAAAGTCAATACAGACTTGAGAACTGGCTGAACTTTGAGCTCTTCCTAACCTATACATAGATAGGTCAGCAGAGGGGTGGGTGGAAGTCTTAAAGGATCAAGGTGTTTGAGAAAAATCTCTACTCATTGTCCACTAAGCTATGTAATCCTAGAAAGTCTGGTTTAAAAATGAAGGTAAGAATAAAAAAAAAACCAAAACCGATGAGAGACTTTGGTGTTTGCTCATGATGGTAGAGGGATTCTGCAGCTTAAGTCTAGGCAAGTTACTCCCTGCCATCTGATCAAAACAAAAACAAAGAAACCCACAAGAACTCAGGAAAAACAAATCAAAAGAGAATTCAGAAATGTTATACTATCTAATAATGTTTCCAACAAAAATGAGACATGCAAAGAAACAGGAAAGTGTGATTCATATTCAAGGAAAAAAAAAGTCAATAGAAATGGATTGAGTGGACCCAGAATATTAGATTTAGCAAAGAAAACTTTAAAGAACTATTACAACTGTGTTCAAATAATTAAAGGAAACTGTTTCCAAAGAAATGAGGAAAATATGGTGATGACTTAACAAATAGGAAATTTCAATAAAGAAGAAAAACTATAAAAAGAACCAAATATAATTTTTAGAATTGAAAACTATAATAATTAAAACACTAGATGTGCTCAATAGCAGATGTGATATAGAAGAATCAATGAAATAAAAAAATAGTTCAATAAAATTAAGCTGAGCTAAGGAGCAGGAACAAAAATTATTGAAGAGAACTTAACCAGAGCCTCAGAGATCACTGAGACAATATCAAACATACCAACATATCTGTAAAGGGAGTCCCAAAATGAGAAGAGAGAAAATATCAGAAAAAAAACCTTAAAAAACAATTGAAAACTTCCCATATCAGATTTTAAAGATAAATATACAGATCCCAGAGGCTTAACAATCCAAACCAGAATAAACATAAAGATAACCATACTGAAACAAATCATAGTCGTTGATAAAATTCAAAGACAAGTAAAATCTTTTAAGTAGCAAGAGAAAAATGATTTGTGTTATATGAGGGAACACTAATCCAATTGGTTTACTTGTCTTCAGAGAAAATGAAGGTCATAATGTAGTGTAATGACATATTGCAAAAATGCCAAGAGAAAAAAGAAATGCCAACCAGGAATTCTATATCCAGCAATATTATCCCTCAAATATGAAGATAAAAATAAACTTTTTCCAGATAAATAAAAACTGAGAGAATTCATTGCTAGCAGACCTATCCTACAAGAAATTCTGAAGAAACACCTTCAGAATGAAAGAAAATGAGACAAGATGTTAATTGAACACATAGGAGGAAATGATGAACACCAGAAATGGTGAATGTGTGGGTAAACTATAAAAAAAGAATGGAGGAAATTGAGCTTTGTTGGAATAAACTTGTTAAATTTTATTGGGATTAAGGTGATACAAACTTAAATTAGATTATGATAAATTAAAGAAATATACAATCTTATAGTGATCACTAAGAAAATAACTAAATATAGTGAAAAATAAATTGAACAATTAAAATGATACACTAAAAATTGTTTAATATAAGAGCCACTAAAGGTGGAACAAACAAATGGAAATGGAGGATCGTATGGAAAATAAGTAACAACTTGCAGACATAAATCCAGTCATATCAATAACTACATTGCATGTAAGTGGATAAAACACTCCACTTAAAAGGCAGAAGTTCAAAGGCAGACTAGGGTGTGCCAGGGTGGCTCAGTTGGTTAGGGATCTGACTTTTTTAAAAATTCTTTTTAATGTTTATTTATTTTTGAGAGAGAGAGTGTGAGCAGGGGAGGGGCTGAGAGAGAGGGAGACACAGAATCTGAAACAGGCTCCAGGCTCTGAGATGTCAGCACAGGGCCCAACGTGGGGCTTGAACTCACAAATGGTGAGATCATGACCAGAGCCAAAGTCAGAAGCTTAACTGCCTGAGCCACCCAGGCATCCTACAGGTCCTATAGGCGTCCTTGATTTCAGCTCAGATCCTGATATCACAGTTTGTGAGTTTGAGCCCCGCATCAGGCTCTGCACTGACAGTGTGGAGCCTGCTTGTGATTCTTTACCTCTCTCTCTCTCTGCCCCTCCCCTACTCATTCTCTCTCTCTCTCTCTCTCTCTCTGTCTCTCTCTCTCTCTCTCTCTCTCTCTCTCTCAAAAATATATAAATAAACATTTAAAAATATTTAAAAAATAAAAGGCACAGTGGATTGAAAAGCAAGATTCTTTAACAGGGAGAAACTTAGCATGTCTGACTCCATATTGCTTGTTTTTCCCTTGCTGCTGTGACCTACAGGCTAGAAACTTCTGCTTAGGCCTGTATATAGGCATGTTACAGCTGAGATTTGCAAAAAACTGATTTTTTTTTTTTTGCAAACCAAAACCTACCTCACTCAAGGAGTTAAGGAAGAATGCACAGAAATGACTGTGCTATTATGTTTAAGATATACAGGAACAACATGACCAGATTCCTGTATACAAAGACCAACTACTCAGGGACAAAAGAAGTTATACAACACTCCTCAGATATCTACAGATGTCATCACCTTTTGACTCCAACCCTCTTTCACATTCCCCTCTTCCTAACATAAAAGAAGCTCAAATATTGTACTGGGGGATTCTTTGGGACAATACTCTTCCATCTCCTCAGTTTCCTGGCTTTCCAAATAAAGTCACCTTCCTTGCCCCAATACCTTTTCTCTTGACCGAATGGCATACAGAATGAGCTTGCAGCATGCAGAATGAACTTGGACTTGATGAAAGTTCAACTTTATGCTACTTACAAGAGAGCTATGTTTGACTCAAACAAATAATAAGGAAAGGATATACCATGCAAACAATAAGAGAACTGGAGTGGCTATAAATAGTATCACACAAAGTAGATTTGAAAACAAGAACTATAGGGGCGCCTGGGTGGCGCAGTCGGTTAAGCGTCCGACTTCAGCCAGGTCACGATCTCGCCGTCCGTGAGTTCGAGCCCCGCATCAGGCTCTGGGCTGATGGCTCAGAGCCTGGAGCCTGTTTCAGATTCTGTGTCTCCCTCTCTCTCTGCCCCTCCCCCGTTCATGCTCTGTCTCTCTCTGTCCCAAAAATAAATAAAAAACGTTGGAAAAAAAATTAAAAAAAAAAAAAAGAAAACAAGAACTATAACTGAGATAATGAGGGAAATTTCATAATTATACAAGAGTGAATATATCAAGAAGATAGTACAACTATGAAGACTTAACAATAGAGCTCCAAAATACACAAAGCAAAGGTGGCATAAATGAATGGAAAAACAGATAATTCAATAATAATAGTTGCAGACTTCAATACCTCATATCAATAACAAATAGAACTAGAAGGAATATTAATACTTATATAGAAGACCTAGCCAGATATGATAGAGCATGCCACCCAGCAACAGCAGAATACACATTATTTTAAAGTGCATATAGGGGCACCTGGGTGGCTCAGTCGGTTAAGCGTCCGACTTCAGCTCAGGTCATGATCTCGCGCTCTGTGAGTTCGAGCCCCGCGTCGGGCTCTGGGCTGATGGCTCAGAGCCTGGAGCCTGCTTCCGATTCTGTGTCTCCCTCTCTCTCTGCCTCTCCCCTGTTCATGCTCTGTCTCTCTCTGTCTCAAAAATAAATAACATTAAGAAAAAAAAATAAAGTGCATATAGAATATTTTCCAGGATAGATTTTATACTAGGCCATAAAACAAGTCTTGATAAATTTACAGGGATTGAAATCATACAAAATATGTTCTTCAATCACAACAAAAAGAAATTAGAAATCTATAACAGAAAGAAAAATTTATCCATTCATCAGTTGATGGACATTTAGGCTCTTTCCATAATTTGGCTATTGTTGAAAGTGATGCTATAAACATTGGGGTACAAGTGCCCCTATGCATCAGCACTCCTGTATCCCTTGGGTAAATTCCTAGCAGTGCTATTGCTGGGTCAGAGGGTAGGAGGGGAGGGTGGGTGATGGGTATTGAGGAGGGCACCTGTTGGGATGAGCACTGGGTGTTGTATGGAAACCAATTTGACAATAAATTTCACATTAAAAAAGAAAGAAAAATTTAAAATCCTTCAGTTTTGAAAATTAAGCACATTTCTGAATAATTCATAGATTGAAGAAAAAAATCACATGACAAATTAGGAAATACCTTGAAGAGAATGAAAATAAAATACAACATATCAAAAATTTAAGATGCAGACAAAGCAATGCTTAGAGGAAAATTTATAGCTTTAAAATGCTTATATGAGAAAGGAAGAAAGATCCTAAATCAAAAATCTAAATCTCCACTTCAGGAAGTTAGAAATAGAACCAATCAGTTCAAAGTAAGTATAAGGAAAGAAATAATATATTTTCAATGAAATAGAAAACAGAAAAACAATAGAGAATCAATGAACTCAAAAGTTCTTTTCTTGAAAATATTTTTTTAAATAAAGATTAATCTTTACCTAGACTGACAAATAAATAAAATAAAATAAAATAAAATAAAATAAAATAAAATAAAATAAAATAAAGGAAAGACAAATTACCAAACATCAAGAAGTTAAAGGACTTATAAAAGAATATTATAAACTTCAGGTCAACAAATTCACAAATTTGGCAATTAGATGAGGTAATCAAATTCCTAGAGAGATACAAATTACCCAGACTAACTCAAGAATAAGTAAAAAATTTGAATAGGCGTATGAAGAGTAAAAAAAGTTGAATTCATAATTACAAATCCTCCCACAAAGAAAAATCCAGGCCTAGCTGAATTTAGTCAAATATATGCCAATCTTACACCAACTCTTTCAGAAAATAAAGAAGGGAACACTTCCCAGCTCATTCTTTGAGGCCACTCCTACCCTGACAGCAAAAGCAGACAATGACATCACAAGGCAAGAGCGTTATTCCTCATGAAAATAAAGGCAAACATCCCTAAACTGAATCCAGTAACATGTAAACAGGATTATGCACAGTGACCACACAGGATTTATCCACAGGAATCCACACACAGGAATCCAAATGGATCAGACTTGAGTGTGAATGATAAAACCACATAAGTGCTGAAATAAAACATGATTGAATTTAGTATATCCTTATGAATTCTGTTTTGAACTTTGTAAAATCCAAATGTACTAAAAGAAAAGATTGATAATTTTTACTACCTCAACATAAAAAAGAAAGTTTTCAATCATAAACAAGAAAAAAAAAACACATGCAGCTTTACCCATAATACGAAATTAAAATAATACCGAAATACTGTTTCTTACCTTCAGAAATAGGATTGGAAAATAGGAACTGCCGTTTATTGCCATAGGAATGTGGAGTGGTATAATCTCTGTAGAGGGAATTTGGTAATATCTAACAAAACTACCTGTATATACATAACAGTCTAATAATTAAGAAACATCAAGAAAACCCAAGTTGAGATAAATTTTGTAAAATAACCAACCTGTAATCTCCAAAAATTTCAGTGTAGTGAATGACAAAGAAAAACTGAGGAACTGTTTCAGGTTAAAGAATTCTAAGGAAACAGGACAACTTAATGCAATGTAATCCTGGACTGGATCCTTTCTGGGGGGTGGGGGAAGCTACTGCAAAGGGTATTATTAGGACAATTGATGAAATTAGAGAATCCGTAGTTAGATAAAAACATACTAATGTTAGGGGCACCTTGGTGGCTCAGTCAGTTAAGCATCTGGCTCTTGGTCTCAGCTCAGGTCTTGATCTCAGGGCCCTAAGTTCAAGCCCTGCATTGGGCTCTGCACTGGGCATGAATCCTATATAAAGACAACAACAAGAAAAACATGTTAAATTTCCTGGACTTGATAAGTGTGTTATGGTTTTGTAAGAGGATGTCTCTGTTCTTAGGAAAAATACATTGAAATATTAAGTGTAAAGGAATATGATATATATAACCCACTCTCAAGTCGTTCAGAAAAATTATTAAATCTATGAAATATGTAATATTTATATATTTATAAGGCATTAATTGTAATACTTTAATAATGCATGTATTCTAAAAAAAGAGAAAAGATGATAAAACAAATATGGGATGATGTTAAAAATATGGGTAAATGTTGTATGAAAAGTTTTGTGCTGTACTTGCAACAGCAAGATTTCTGTAAACCTGAAGTCATTTGGAAATATAAACTTAAGAACAAAATTAACGTGGCTAAAAAAAATATCCAAAACCCTGCAAGACCTGTACTGTATTATGTATGAATTAGAGAATTAGATTTCTCTTTAGTAAAAAAAGTCAGGGATGCACCACATTTTTTGTGGGTTCTGGATTTTAAGATTTTTAATAACCCTTTTGAAATAATCTTTTTTTTAAATAAAGCAGCAGCAAAACTAATATGCACATATAGTTTATAATAAAACCGACTCCCCCCAGCCCACTCCCTGCCCTTCCCATCCTCAACCTTGGCTGTTTCTCAGAAGCTTTATCTTTGAACCCTTCCTGGATTGAGTCTGGATCCCACTGCATATGTTATGCAGTACACTGATCCCACTCCCAATTTGAGAGAGTGTCAGTTGACTTCGCCTACAGTGAAGGAAGATGTAGCTTGTTTATACTCTCATCCTCCCCTTTCTGTTCTTCTAGAAGAATGATGTCACTATTTTAAGTTCCTTTGGCTTTTTTTCCCCACCAGATTTATTAGGATATAACTGACATAGAACATTATGTAAATTTAAATTGTACAACATGATGATTTGATACATGTGTGAAATGATTGCCACAATAAGGTTGGTTAGCACATCCATCACGTCACATAATTACGTGTGTGTGTGTGTGTGTGTGTGTGTTTAGGACATTTAAGATCTACTCCCTTAGCAACATTTAAGTGTATGATACAGTATTGATTAACTATAGTCACCATGCTGTACATTAGATCCCCAGAATGTTTTCTTCTTATAACTTGAAGTTTGTATTTTTTATCAACATCTCCCCATTCCACCCTCCCTGCCCACCCCCCTTCCCCACACCCTTGCAACCATTCTCCTCTAGTTCCTAGCTTTAAAATTTTAAATATTGTAGTTAAACCAGTGCATCTCATCATAGATAGAAAGTAAAGACCATATCTCTTGACTTGCACTTTGTAAAATGAAAGCATTAAGACCCTGTCGTTCCCTTTACTTCTTTTAACTCTTAATTTCTGTGAACTAAACCTTTAGATTGCTAAAGTTGAGAGTATCTACATTATATTTTGGAATTATAATTAAGTTTTCTTTGTCTTTACTTGATTCTGAAAGTGGAAACCAACACAAAACTTTCAGGTTACTGCGAGGAGGTGCTGTTGATTGCATAGCCAAGTACTGTGCTCTGATTACATTTCTTCCTCCTTGGCTGCAATGTCTTCACTCCTGTGCCAGTCAAAGGAGAAATCCTCAAATGGATTTTTTTTTCTTGCACTCCTCCAATTGGTCAGACTCATGCCATATCTAAGCTTAATTCATATTTGGACTTTGCCTTTCTGGTACTTACCCCTTTTTCAAACTCCATCCTGAAATTACAGATTGCTTTACACTTTACTTGTTTAGGGGAGAAATGTATCACTTTCCAGCTCATTCCTTTTACTGCTCAGGCTCTCTGTTGTTCAGAATCCATTTCATTTCTTCTTCAAGGATAATGATCTGCTGTTCTGTCCTGTGTTGAGTCAGCTGCTTCATATTTGGATCCTAGCTTTCTTGAGAGCTTTTAGTTTTTCTTGGAGTATCTAAGTGCCTTCCTTTATTTACTTCCAGGTGTTTCTGGGCTTTGATCATCCCAAATGTGAGTTCACACTCCATTCTGTTGAGTCCTTTCTCCCTTCCTCCTCCCACTCCTGTTTTCTCTGTGTTTGTTTGTTTTTTTGGGTTTTTTTCCCCTTCCCTTAGAACTTCCTTCTGAGAGGGCTGAGCCTCCCTGATTCATTCTTCACTGGGCTCTCACACTAGGGCATTTTTTGTATTGCTATCCTTGTTGTATCCATTATTTCTTAAATTCCTTAGCTGCCTCTTTGCTTTTTCTTTTCTTTTTTTTTTAATATGAAATTTATTGTTAAATTGGTTTCCATACAACACCCAGAGCTCATCCCAACAGGTGCCCTCCTCAATACCCATCACCCACCCACACCTCCCTCCCACCCCCTGTAAACCCTCAGTTCTCAGTTTTTAAGAGTCTCTTTTGTTTTGGCTCCCTCCCTCTCTAACCATTTTTTTCCTCCCCCTCCCCCATGGTCTTCTGTTAAGTTTCTCAGGATCCACATAGGAGTGAAAACATATGGAATCTGTCCTTCTCTGTATGACTTATTTCACTTAGCATCACACTCTCCAGTTCCATCTACGTTGCTACAAAAGGCCATATTTCATTCTTTCTCATTGCCACATAGTATTCCATTGTGTATATAAACGACAATTTCTTTATCCATTCATCAGTTGATGGACATTTAGGCTCCTTCCATAATTTGGCTATTGTTGAGAGTGCTGCTATAAACATTGGGGTACAAGTGCCCCTATACATCACTACTCCTGTATCCCTTGGGTAAATTTCTAGCAGTGCTCCTGCTGGGTCATAGGGTAGGTCTATTTTTAATTTTTTGAGGAAGCTCCACACTGTTTTCCAGAGCGGCTGCACCATTTTGCATTCCCACCAACAGTGCAAGAGGGTTCCTGTTTCTCCACATCCTCTCCAGCATCTATAGTCTCCTGTTTTCTTCATTTTAGCCGCTCTGACTCGTGGGAGTTGGTATCTCAGTGTGGTTTTGATTTGTATATCCCTGATGAGGAGTGACGTTGAGCATCTTTTCATGGCTCACATGCCAACCTGTTGGCCATCTGGTTGTCTTCTTTAGAGAAGTGTCTATTCATGTTTTCTGCCCATTTCTTCACTGGATTGTTTGTTTTTCAGGTGTGGAGTTTGGTGAGATCTTTATAGATTTTGGATACTAGCCCTTTGTCTGATATGTCATTTGCAAATATCTTTTCCCATTCCGTTGGTTGCCTTTTAGTTTTGTTGATTGTTCCCTTTGCTGTGCAGAAGCTTTCTATCTTCATGAGGTCCCAATAGTTCATTTTTGCTTTTAATTCCCTTGCCTTTGGGGATGTGTCAATTATGAAATTGCTGCGGCTGAGGTCAGAGAGATTTCTCCCTGCTTTCTTCTGTAGGGTTTTGATGGTTTCCTGTCTCACATTCAGGTCCTTCATCCATTTTGAGTTTATTTTTGTGAATGGTGTAAGAAAGTGATCTTGTTTCATTCTTCTGCATGTTGCTGTCTAGCTCTCCCAGCACCATTTGTTAAAGAGACTGTCTTTTTTCCATTGGATATTCTTTCCTGCTTTGTCAAAGATTAGTTGGCCATACTTGTGTGGGTCTAATTCTGGGGTTTCTATTCTATTCCATTGGTCTATGTGTCTGTTTTTGTGCCAATACCATGGTGTCTTGATGATTACAGCTTTGTAGTAGAGGCTAAAGTCTGGGATTGTGATGCCTCCTGCTTTGGTCTTCTTCTTCAAAATTACTTTGGCTATTTGGGGCCTTTTGTGGTTCCATACAAATGTTAGGATTGCTTGTTGTAGCTTCTAGAAGAATGCTGGTGCAATTTTGATTGGGATTGCATTGAATGTGTAGATAGCTTTGGGTAGTATTAGCATTTTAACAATATTCTTCCAATCCATGAGCACGGAATGTTTTTCCATTTCTTTATATCTTCTTCAATTTCCTTCATAAGCTTTCTATAGTTTTCAGCATACAGATCTTTTACATCTTTAGTTAGGTTTATCGCTAGGTGTTTTATGCTTCTTGGTGCAATTGTGAATGGGATCAGTTTCTTTATTTGTCTTTCTGTTGCTTCATTGTTAGTGTATGAAAATGCAACTGATTTCTTTACATTGATTTTGTATCCTGTGACTTTGCTGAATTCATGTATCAGTTCCAGCAGACATTTGGTGGAGTCTATCAGGTTTTCCATGTATAATATCATGTCATCTGCAAAAAATGAAAGCTTGACTTCATCTTTGCCAATTTTGATGCCTTTGATTTCCTTGTGTTGTCTGATTGCTGATGCTAGCACTTCCAACACTATGTTAAACAACAGCGGTGAGAATGGACATCCCTGTCGTGTTCCTGATCTCAGGGGGAAAGCTCTCAGTTTTTCCCCATTGAGGATGATGTTAGCTGTGGGTTTTTCATAAATGGCTTTTATTATGTTTAAGTATGTTTCTTCTATCCCGACTTTCTCAAGTGTTTTTATTAAGAAATGATGCTGAATTTTGTCAAATGTTTTTTCTGCATTGATTGACAGGATCATATGGTTCTTATCTTTTCCTTTATAAATGTGATGTATCACATTGATTGATTTGCAAATTTTGAACCAGCCCTGCATCCCAGGAATGAATCCCACTTGATCATGGTGAATAATTCTTTTTATATGCTGTTGAATTCGATTTGCTAGTATCTTATTGAAAATTTTTGCATCCATATTCATCAGGGATATTGGCCTGTAGTTCTCTTTTTTTCCTGGGTCTCTGTCTGGTTTAGGAATCAAAGTAATGCTGGCTTCATAGAATGAGTCTGGAAGTTTTCCTTCCCTTTCTATTTTTTGGAATAGCTTGAGAAGGATAGGTATTATCTCTGCTTTAAATGTCTGGTAGAATTCCCCTGGGAAGCCATCTGGTCCTGGACTCTTATTTGTTGGGAGATTTTTGATAATTGATTCAATTTCTTCACTGGTTATGGGTCTGTTTAAGTTTTCTATTTCTTCCTGTTTGAGTTTTGGAAGTGTGTGCGTGCTTATGAATTTGTCCATTTCTTCCAGGTTGTCCAGTTTGTTGGCATATAATTTTTCATAGTATTCCCTGATAATTGCTGGTATTTCTGAGTGATTGGTTGTAATAATTCTATTTTCATTCATGATTTTATCTATTTGGGTCATCTCCTTTTTCTTTTTGAGAAGCCTGTCTAGAGGTTTATCAATTTTGTTTCTTTTTTCAAAAAACCAACTCTTTGTTTCATTGATCTGCTCTACAGTTTTTTTTAGATTCTATATTGTTTATTTCTGCTCTGATCTTTATTATTTCTCTTCTTCTGCTGGGTTTGGGGTGTCTTTGCTGTTCTGCTTCTATTTCCTTTAGGTGTGCTGTTAGATTTTGTATTTGGGATTTTTCTTGTTTCTTGAGATAGGCCTGGATTGCAATGTATTTTCCTCTCAGGACTGCCTTCGCTGCATCCCAAAGCATTTGAATTGTTGTATTTTCATTTTCATTTGTTTCCATATTTTTTTAATTTCTTCTCTAATTGTCTGTTTGACCCATTCATTCTTTAGTAGGGTGTTCTTTAACCTCCATGCTTTTGGAGGTTTTCCAGACTTTTTTCTGTGGTTAATTTCAAGCTTCATAGCATTGTGGTCTGAAAGTATGCATGGTATGATCTCAATTCTTGTATACTGTTTTGTGACCCAGTATGTGATCTATCCTGGAGAAGGTTCCATGTACACTCGAGAAGAAAGTATATTCTGTTGCTTTGGGATGCAGAGTTCTAAATATATCTGTCAAGTCCATCTGATCCAATGTATCATTCAGGGACCTTGTTTCTTTATTGACCGTGTGTCTAGATAATCTATCCATTTCTGTAAGTGGAGTGTTAAAATCCCCTGCAATTACCACATTCTTATCAATAAGGTTTCTTATGTTTGTGATTAATTGTTTTATATATTTAGGGGCTCCCGTATTTGGTGCATAGACATTTATAATTGTTAGCTCTTCCTAATGGATAGACCTTGTAATTATTATATAATGTCCTTCTTCATCTCTTGTTACCACCTTTAATTTGAAGTCTAGATTGTCTGATACAAGTATGGCTACTTCAGCTTTCTTTTGACTTCCAGTAGCATGATAGATAGTTCTCCATCCCCTCACTTTTAATCTGAAGGTGTCCTCAGGTCTAAAATGAGTCTCTTGTAGACAGCAAATAGATGGGTCTTGTTTTTTTATCCAGTCTGATACCCTATGTCTTTTGGTTGGTGCATTTAGTCCATTTACATGCAGTGTTATTATAGAAAGACATGGGTTTAGAGTTATTGTGATGTCTGTAGGTTTCATGCTTGTAGCGATGTCTCTGGTACTTTGTCTCACAGGATCCCCCTTAGGATCTCTTGTAGGGATGGTTTAGTGGTGATGAATTCCTTCAGTTTTTGTTTGGGAAAACCTTTATCTCTCCTATTCTGAATGACAGACTTGCTGGATAGAGGATTATTGGCTGCATGTTTTTTCTGTTCATCGCGTTGAAGATTTCCTGCTTTTCCTTTCTGGCCTGCCAAGTTTCAGTAGATAGGTCTGCCACTACTCTTATGGGTCTACCTTTGTAAGTTAGAGGGTGTTTATCTGTAGCTGCTTTCAGAATTTTCTCTTTATCCTTGTATTTTGCCAGTTTCACTATGATATGTCATGCAGAAGATCGATTCAAGTTACGTCTGAAGGGAGTTCTCTGTGCCTCTTGGATTTCAATGCCTTTTTCCTTCCCCAGGTCAGGGAAGTTCTCAGCTATGATTTGTTCAAGTATACCTTCAGCCCCTTTCTCTCTCTCTTCTTCTTCTGGAATTCCTATGATATGGATGTTGTTCTGTTTGATTGCATCACTTAGTTCTCTAATTCTCCCCTCATACTCCTGGATTTTTTAATCTTTTTCTCAGTTTCCTCTTTTTCCATAATTTTATCTTCTAATTTACCTATTCTCTCCTCCGCCTCTTCAATCCATGCTATGGCCACCTCCATTTTATTTTGTGCCTCATTTATAGCATTTTTTTAGCTCCTCATGACTGTTTCTTAGTCCCTTGATCTCTGTAGCAATAGATTCTCTACTGTTCTCTATGCTTTTTTCAAGCCCAGCAATTAGTTTTATGACTGTTATTCTAAATTCTTGTTCTGTTATATTGCTTAAATCGTTTTTGATCAATTCTTTAGCTGTCGCTATTTCCTAGAGTTTCTATTGAGGAGAATTCTTCCATTTCGTCATTTTGGGTAGTCCCTGCAGTAGCTCCTAACTGCAGGGCACTTCCCCTGTGCTGTCCAGAGTATCTTGTGTTGGTGGGCGGGGCCACAGTCAGACCTGATGTCTGCCCCTAGCCCACCACTGGGGCCACAGTCAGACTGTTATGTACCTTACCTTCCCCTCTCCCAGGGGCAGCACTCACTGTGGAGTGGTGTGGCCCCTGTCTGGGCTACTTGCACATGGCCAGGCTTGTGCTGCTCCAGTGGGATCGGGCATATTAGCTGGGGTGCATCTGCAAGGTGCACAGGGGCGGGAGAGGCAGGCTTAGCTCACTTTGCTGTCTGCTTCAGCCCGCTTTGTGGTCCACTTTGTGGTCCGCTTTGGGAGGGGCCCTGCAGCACCAGGAGGGAGGCAGGCCAGTCAGAGGGATGGATCCACAGAAGCACAGTGTTGGGTGTTTGCACCGTACAAGCAAGTTCAGTGATGGGAACTGGTTCCCTTTGGGATTTTGGCTGGGGGATGGAGAGGGAGATGGGATGGCCAGCCCCTTTGTTCCCCCTCTGAGCTGAGCTCTGTCTTTCAGGGCTCAACAACTTTCCCTCCCTTCATCGTCTAGCCCTCCCTGCTCTCCAAGAGCAGAGCTGTTGACTTTTAATATTCCAGATGTTAAGTCCCGTTGGCTGTCAGAACTCATGCAGTCCGGCCCCTCCGCTTTTGCAAGCCAGACTTGGGGATTCCACCTTGCCGGGCGGGCTGCCCCTCCACTGCCCTGGCTCCCTCCCACCTGTCCGTGTAGCACGCACTGCCTCTCTGCCCTTCCTACCCTCTTCTGTGGGACTCTTGTGTACACTTGGCTCCAGAGAGTCCATTCTGCTAGTCTTCTGGCAGTTTTCTGGGTTATATAGGCAGATGGGGTGGAATCTAAGTGGTCAGCAGGACGAAGTGAGGCCAGTGTCCTCCTATGCCGCCATCTTCCTCCTAAACCTGCAGTCCAATATCCTTCTAACAGAGTCTGCCCAGAGCCCTGCTGAGGGAGGTGGTTCTTGGAGGTTGTTGTACCATGGGACCCCTTCAGCTTCCCCATCACGGGTGGTTATATGAGACTTGCCCCAAGGAAAACCAATCTATAGATGATGACAGCAGCTGTCAGGTGATTTTGCCTTGCTTTACCTCATCAGACTGATGGAGACTAAATTGTATCCAAGACTCTGTTAGCTGTTTGGTGATGCTTAGCGTGTGCAGAGTCTGCAGCACATGCAGTGAAGCAAATACAGAAACACACTGAGTCACATTAACGGTTGGGCATTGACGAGTGACAAAACAGGATAAGGCAGTCACTGGCAGTATCATGGGCCCCAAGTAGCCTTCATCTGGCCTCAGACTCTATTAGCAGGGTTAAGTCATGGAGCTGTTCTTCATATGAAGTTTGGCTGGAAAGCTTTTCTTGATTACAGTGAGGTCTGGCCAATGGCTAAGAGTCTTTTTCCCTTCATCTTGTCTGCATTCAAACCATTAGCTTCTATTTGCTTGGGAGTGCTGTAAAAAACTTTTAGAACTGGGGCCAGAATGAAACAAACCCAGAGGTGCTGTTCAAAGGCCATATGCTCCATGAAGCTACCACTGCCACCCAGGGATTGCTTCTTCTTCTAAACTCACAGAGCACTTTGAACACTATAGATATTCCTTACAGGACATGGCCCATGCCCCATGTTGGCTTTAATACCTGTGCTATTACTCCTGCAGGGTTAAAAGAGTTTGAGGACCATGCTTTGTGCACCGTTATGTCCTCCCATGTGCTTGGAGTGAGGATGACACATAAGGACTGGTCACCAAATGTTTGCTGAATCTGTGAATGAAACGATGCAAGAAAAGGAGAGAGCAGTGGAGAAAAGGATTTTAGTAAATACACATGGGAATTTCTAGGTATTATTTATTCCACTAAGCACATGGATGTATGAATTCATTTAACAAGAATTTTTGGGGGGCACATTTGCTGTGTATTAAGTGTTAGACATACAAAGACAGAGAAGATACAACCTTTCTTAAGATGTTCTCAAACAGATGGGAAAGAGAGAGTTTATAATTATTATAATACAGGAAATGTGTTTTGATAGCTCTCTGAAAGTAAATCCAATATAGGAACAAGGAATTCTTCACCAAAAGGGAGGAGAGATTAAGCTCCTACTATGTGTCTGTCCTCTGCATAGATTCAGTGAGGTGATTCTCAGAGTAAGGCTTTTGTGCTCTGTATAATAAACCCTTTGTTTATCTTATAGGTGAAGAAACAGGCCTTGCGAGTTTGAGGCAGAGCCCTGGGTCCCACAGCCAGCAAGTGACTGAGGCAGGACTCCACCAGGCTCTTGTGACTTGAAAGCCGCTGCTCCCTGGAGCGTTGGGTACCTGCCACAGGTAAGTGCCGCAGAGTTGCAGACTGCTCAGACCCAGGATTTGTGGCCAGGAAACACAGGGTCTGATTTAAGAAGATTGTTCTGACTATAACTAACACCCTTGGGGCCTTTAGGCAAAAACAAACCCACTGTTTATTGGCCTCGCAAGACTCTTTAAGCCTCAGCAGCTGGCTTGTGTTTCAAGGAGGCCTGGTGTTGCCGTCTCGCACCTGGCCCTCAGGCCAGTGTGGCCGGCCCAGCTGCTGGGCCCAGAGGGAGGTGCAGACACAGGCTCCACGCTGCAGCTTCTCCAGCTGCTCTGGCCCTGGGCTTTGCAGCCCGGCTGCAGGGCTTCCTTTAATTGTCATAAACCTGTGGACTCTGTTGCTGTTTTCATTAGTGCTTTGTTTTTGTTTCAAGTACTAAGTTCAGCAAGGGGCCTGGAAGAGGGAGTAAAACATTTATCTATCATTGGTGATGTCATTACCAAAAATAGCTGGCAATTTCCAGGCCAGGGTTGTGCCGGAGCCAATCTGCAGTGCAGCCTGGTTCCTGGACAGAGGAAAATGGAGACACATGCAGGAGGAGAGGGACCCTGAGGGACTGTACCCTGAGGGACTGAACAGCCACCTGCTGGTCAGCAGGCATCCAGATACTCAGGGATAAGGCGGGGGGCTAGCAGTGATGGGAAGGGAGACACAGGCCCCAGGTGCCGTTCTAAGGGGACCTGCACAGATGGCAGCCATAGCACAGTGTGGCTGAGAGTGGGCACAAACACATTTCGTCGACCTTGGCACCACTTGCCTTCCTTGCTGTGCTGGTGAGCTCCTCGGAGCAGGGATGCTGCTGGGAGAGGGCAGCTGCCCATGCCCTTCCTGAGTGTTTGCCCTCAGGGTTCATGGAACCCTCTTGAGCACATTCAGTCCCTTCCTTCACCTCTTATGAACGCTCTGAGTGAACGACAACGAGTATGTTTCGCTGGAACAGAAAAGCTCACACAGCTCCAGGGAGAGGAGACCTGTATGTAGAGGTTAGGAGCATGGGTCTGAAGGTGAGAACAAGCACTTGTCCCCCTCCACCCCTGCCACTTTGTATTTGCATGAGCCCGGGCAAGGGACTTGGTGTCTCTAAGCCCCGGTGATCTGTGCAATGGGGCTAGTGCTGCCTACCTAATTTGTATGCAGATTTAACAAGATAACATTTAAGGGGCACAAGATATGGTGCAAGTGCTCACTGAATGGAGGCCATTACGGGAGTAAAGTGCCCTTACTCCTCCATCTTCAGTCGGCCCCAGACTGAGGGTCCGTGTATGTTAAGCCCTCTGCATGAACCCACACTTTCTTCCCCTTCCTGGGTTTGGATGGGTTTTACTGATACAAAACTACTCAGTTTAAGTGTTTCTCTCTATCTTGAACTTTCCCTGACCCCCGACCAGGCTGAGTCAAATGCCCCTGCTCTGGGCTTCATAATTTGCCTCATATCCCATATTGTTTGGGTAATGATCTGTGCATGTGTTTCTCTGTCCCTTTAGACAGTAAACTCCAGGAGGGCAGGGACGATATTTTCTTCTTTGTAATCCAGCATCACTCATAGTATGTGGTGTAGAAAGGTTCAATATGAGAAAAACTGAATTCGGGGTCCAAGGTTATCCCTTTCTATAGGTCAAGGCCAGGTGCTTGCTGGAGGAGGTTGGGTTGATAGCATCAATCACGTCTTTAATAGGACAGGATCCAGAGGGGGGCAAATTCTTATTCCTGCATTCCTTGTCTGAGCTCGGAATACTCTGGGGACTTTAGACAGATGTAAGCCATTAAAAGGAGAGGAAAACCGAGAGAAGAGAAAAACAAGCAGGAAAAGGAAACAAAAGCGTGAATGGGTCCATTATAGATCTTTGATGGTTGAGCAAAAAAATAATTGTTTGAGCATGAAAATAACAGAAGAGAAAGAGAAAAGTATTAGGGAGAGGACAAGCAAATAATGCCTCATAGACCCATACCTGCTGCCTCTGTGGTAAGGCCTGGCTCTGGGCCACGCAGTGAGGTTTCAACAGCAGGAGGAGGTGAGTGTGGGAGCCATGGACTCCAGTTCTGGAGTTAGATTGTCTCTTTGGGATCCATTTGCACCAAATGGCCTCGAGCTGGCTCTTTAAAGTCATACAGTATGGATAACAATATCTATTTTGTTGTTGTCATAAGGACTAAATAAGATGATGAGTATAGAAGCAGTTATCAGAGTGCCTGGAACATAGTCAGTGCTCATTAAATTATACCAATTATATAAATGTTAATGATGTTTCTGAATATCCTGGGTCTGATTCCAGAGTCTCAGAGAGCTGGGGGAATGTGGGATGAAGGGGAATCCTTGCATACAGGATAATGTGGCCTAGTAAAGATCTCCTCCTCTCCCAGTTGTTGTTCACCGAGATACTCAAAACATTTTTACCGTGGTTTTAAAGGAATTAGAAATATGGAGGGAGAAAAATAAAAACAACAGTGGAAAGAATGATCCTGGAGTCAGGACACCCGAGTGCTGGTCTAACTCCCACCACTGCTCAGTTTTGTGACCTGGAGCACGTTCCATAAGCTCTCTGGCCTCTGCTCACTCATCTGTCAAATAAAGGAATTGGTCTATAAGCTTTTTTTTTTTTTTGTCTAAACAATCACTGATTTTAATATCCAACCAAACTGAGTTGAAACATTTTTTCCCCCCACTTGTCTACAATTGCCTGCTACCCTACCCACTTGGCTGGGGCTGTACATTGATTAATAGGTGAAGCAAACATCACCAGACAGGGTCTTTGTAAACGGAATTGATGCCTGAATAAATACAAGTTATATCTAGCACTATATATTTAAGAACCTAAGTTTAAGAACCCAGTGATTTGTGAGGTGGAGGTGGGGGTGGGGTGGGAGCGGCATAGGAAATACAAAGCTTCCTCTGAATGCAGAGCATGACCAGGCTTGGGTGCGCACGGGTCCTCTTCTGAAATACAAGCAGTGACTAAGGCAGGGGTTTCCA
This sequence comes from Prionailurus viverrinus, assembly GCF_022837055.1. Taxonomy (NCBI): domain Eukaryota; kingdom Metazoa; phylum Chordata; class Mammalia; order Carnivora; family Felidae; genus Prionailurus; species Prionailurus viverrinus. The sequence continues at coordinate 116,964,112 of NC_062563.1, forward strand.
TCTCAGTGAAGGGAGGACCAAGAACAGACCGCAATGATCAATCATATAAAACTGCAAGGTTGCCTGATGGAGGAGGGCATAGCCTCCCAGGGCCCTCCAGGGGAGAATTATGACCAACAGGACAGATTGCACATTTCAGTGTAATGTAAGAAAACTCATTCGTTTTATTGAAATGGGTTCAGAAACTTTTTCTGTAAAGGGACAGATAGCAGATATCTAGGCTTTGTGGGCCATACAGTCTTTGTTGTAGTTACTCAGCTCTGCCATGTAGTGTGAAGGCAGCCACAGACAATACATAGTAAGCATAGCTGTGTGACAGTAAAAAATTATTTACACAAGTAAGTAGCAGGCCAGATTTGGCCTGAGGGCCATAGTTTGCTGACTCTGGCGTGAGAAGAGCATGTGTAGACTTGAGTGGCTGTTGGAGGTATGTAGTCAATACTGCCTCCCAACATTCCAGGAGGAGCAGTGTTTCAGTAGACATTGGAAGATCCTCTTACTAGCGTCAGGGCTCTCTCTTAGGTAGTACTGGCCTGTGGGGTTTGTTTCAGCACTAATTTCCACACTTCTTAGAAGGTGGACATAGGGCAAGACCATAGGGCTCTAAGTGACTGTGTGGGGGCAGAAGCTCTTGGAAGGAGAATTGGGATCATAAGACAAACTCCACAAGTAATCTGAGGCTTCTGCAATCTAGTCTGGCACTTTTCAACTTTGTTCCATTCTCTGCAGAGGAACATGGTCTGGGAGGGACTTTCTGCTCTTCCAGTTTTGGCAGATTTGAAGGGGGATCTCATGGAGATGGTCAGTTACTTAATATATCAGATGGGAAAAAAATTTCTTTCTTTTTTCTGTTATTCCCCGCCCCACCGCCACATGCTGTTTGCCCAACACACACACACACACACACACACACACACACACACACACACACACACTTCACTGCTCACTAGTGGTGTTTATATTTTCATGCACACCGGCTGAATACAGAGCAGTCATCTAAGAACTTAAAAGAAACACAGCCTAGGTAGGAAACTGCAGCTCTGTCTCACCCCACACCTTCCTCTTCATGGTTTGCTCCCCAGAACATCATCTCCTTTTTGGATTTCCTTTATAATCTGTTCAGCCTTCCTCAAAAATACGGCAGGACTTGGAAGTGGAAGGAAGGCTTCAGGGTTGCCGGAGGGAATGTTCAGCATACTCACACCAGACTGCTGTTATGTGACTCCAGGCTGCCCGGTACTGCTGCACGTGGAATGTTAAGTCGATGGGCCCCTCGGGCGGCTGCCGGCAGCTCACTGTGGATCCTGTCACAGGCCACTGGTAAGTCGAGTCCTCATGAAGCCCAGCTCCGTGGAGCCAGGCAAGATTCTACCTCTTTACTTGGTCATTCCATCCAGTCAAGAGCCAACTAGGAATCTCTGCAGATGCACTGAATTATCTTTCACCTTCATGGCCTGGCTGCCTGTAGACTTCTGAGGCCTCCAGGACACTGGCATTTCTGCTAGGTTTGCATCTGCAGCATTTCAGGTAGAAATATGAAGGGAGCAGGTGTCAGACCATTTGGGTTCAAGTCCTGGCTCCATCACTTAGTACATAACGGTGATTTTGGAAAGACTTGAGTTTGTGAGACTTAGGACTTCTGTGAAAAGGAAGTTTAAAAGTGAAATAAAAGCCATCTAGGTACAGTGAATTTTTTTATTTGTGGTTGTCCTGTTCTATAAAGTCACTGAGAACACTGCATTAGCAAACACTGAACCAGTGCTCCTAGGGGAAATACAGAATTAGGCTCCTGTGAGCCTCTGGTCACAATGGTTTAATTAATATGCCAGCATATAACCCTGTTGTATGTGTGTTTGTGTTTAAAGACATTTTATATATATCGTTGATTGGTTAACACTGAACTCATGGCCAATAGCACCGTAACCTGTGCCTGAATGAAGCCTATCTAACACACGCATTTCCTCTACCTTCTTGCTCTGCAGCACTCTAGCACTATGCTTGGGGACTACTGTAAACAGTGAAATCACCAACACAAAGCACAAAATGTGTAAAATGTGGCATTAAATTTAAAAAGGCCCTTGTTTATATAGTATGAGAACTGTAACAGAAAGAGCATCATCTTGTCTGACCTGAGCTAGGATCATGCACACTTTTTGCTGCTCTGCACATGCGTGTGAATGACCACAACAGCACTGCAAGAATTAATTTTGGGGTTACAAGTAAATTTTGGTGACTAGGAGAATTTGCACATACCAAATATTTCAATAATGAGGATTGACTGTCTGTGAGGGTCATCATGAGGATCTATTGTGATAAAATCCAAGGGACCCCATGTAGTGTGCAAAGCCCTCCAAGATCTATCCTGTCCCTGCTTTCCAAACTTTTCTGTGGCTGCCGCCTGACACACACCCCATTTTCCTGCTATCCTTGCTGTTCTCTGGGCAGGAAAAGAAATGCTGTTTCTTGCTTCTGTGCCATTACACACACTATTTTCTGCTTAGAATGCCCTCTTTAATTGCACAAAGATAAACTATTGAGCTCAAGGGATGCCAGTAGGTAGGAAACCTGTTCTTGCACACAATCTGTATATTTGGCTCAGAATAAAAAGGTTTGACTTCTAAGATTTATTTTTTAAGGCACACGTGAAACATATGAAGGTGTCTTTTCGTTAAAGACTACTTTATTCTGATTCTCCTAATCATCAGCTTTTGCAGAAACTCAGTCCCTGATGAATGCTGTCAGGATCAGTACTTGGGGTGAAATTCTTGCTTCATTTTTCCAGACTTTTATGCTCAAGATTTGGGGAACCCTCATTCCCAGCCTGTGGTTTCTACCCCTGACCTAAGCTTTCATCACACGAGACCTTTCAGGATGGTAAGGTTGGAATAGCAATCACTAAAATAACATCTGAAATCAAAGGCAGCCCTTTGTGTTTCAGAATGATAGTCCCTCCCCCATCCTTGGTCACTCCAGGTCAGGGCTGGACTTCTTAGAGATGTGGAACCGTAATGCAGTGAGTCCCAGGAGTCTGGGTCCCAGGTACCTTCCTCTGAGCAGCTTGGCTGGATGTCCCTGCCAGCTGGGTTTGGGCTTCCATCCATTCTTCTTACCCCTTGCACATGCCCACTCTGTTTCTTCCTTTTCTCATGCCTGCATCTCTCTGGTCCAGGGGCTTGTTTCTTTGTTTGTTTCATCTTGACTGTAGCCAGCTAATTTCCAGCTGCTCCTGGCTTCTCCCAACTGCGTGCACTGCCTTCCTGTCACCCCTCCTGCCAAGGCTCTGACAGTACCATATGACTCCAAGAAGAGGGGGCACCAAGTAGTGAAAGAACACTGGGTTGAGAACAAAGCAGACATGGGTTGTGGCCCTGTGTCCACCTCTTGTTACCTGGGTATTCTTGTAGGAGCCCTTTATTTTTCTGTGTCCCGGTTCCCCAGTGTATACACTGCAGGACATGTAGATTGTAGAGTGCTTTTTCAGCATGCACATTCTCTGACACTATGAATCCTTGGAAGGAAGATGGGGGGATGCTTCTCATTTGTCCACAGGTGGGTAAACCACCTTTGAATAGCTGCAGGGCTAATGAAAATCTGCTCTGTGACTGTTTGGTTGAAGATTTCCGCCTACAAAGCTGCAGGCTGATGGTGACAGCACCTGTGTGAGTGCTGCTGACAAGAATGAAGATGGGGCAAAAACAAAAACAAGACAGAGGGTGCATGGGTTGCAGAGTCATCTCACATCCGTCAGTACTTTTCTCTTAGAGGAGAAGAACCTCTCAGGGTGTCAGAGAAAGCCTTACTGCTCACTTTTCTTTCTTTTTTTTTTTTCAACGTTTTTTATTTATTTTTGGGACAGAGAGAGACAGAGCATAAATGGGGGAGGGGCAGAGAGAGAGGGAGACACAGAATTGGAAACAGGCTCCAGGCTCTGAGCCATCAGCCCAGAGCCTGACGCGGGGCTCGAACTCACGGACTGCGAGATCGTGACCTGGCTGAAGTCGGACGCTTAATCGACTGCGCCACCCAGGCGCCCCATTGCTCACTTTTCTAATGTTTCTTGGTGGCTCAGACATTGACTCAAAAAGAAAACACGAACAGCCTAAAGCCCATGAACCAAGGGAAGAGAATGTTCACCATTTATGGACATTTGTAATTTAAAATGAGCAATGCATGGCAATTACAAAGAGGACTGTGGTGGTGGGATGGTGGTGGTGAGGAGGGTGATGCTGGTGCTGATGGTCGTGGTGAGACAGTAGTGGTGGTGATGGTGGTTCTATTGGTGGTGATGGTGATGGAGGGAGGGTGATCATGATGATGATGACCACAGCCAGCACATACAGAGATACATATTATGTGCTAGCACTGGTGCGAAGTCTCCATAGATACCATTTCATTGAATCCTCAGAGCCACATTGTGGTAACCTAAGTCACAGGGATGTATCAACAATGATATCATAAGAACAAACCCATACCTGCTTTATATATCTCCCAGTCCGGAAGCCACTGCTCATCTGTGACCCCTTTTCTGTTTTGACTTTGCAACAGTCCTACAGCATGGGAAGCCTGGCTATGTCTTATGTTATGGATAAGGAAGTAGAGACCCACAAAGGTTAGATAGCAGGGCACCTAAGAAAGAACTGTTGGAGATCACTTCAGGGAGCCTGCACTGGGGATTCGAGGGCAGTTCTATCACTGTGACTTGTGCAGCACAAAGAAGATAGAGTGTTTACTCTTATGTGGATAAAGCATTTACTCACTTGCATGTCCTTGGCTATGTTGAAACCAGATTTGGAAATATTTGCCATGTGAAAACTTCCCAAAGTTCTTTAAAAAAGAACGTGGTTCCCCTTCTCCATGATCCTGAGCTTACTGTTTTTCTGTCCTGGTGGTAGAGCTCTTTGTTGGGTTAGCTACTGCCGCTCTGTGCCCCTCAGTGATGGCTGCTTTTTCTGCCAATTTTTTCTTTGAAATCATTGACCTTTGAAATTCTAGGCTCACTTAATCTCCAGTCTGTGTTGCCTTGGCTGCAGCCAACTCTTAACCCAGGCACTGTGCAGAGTGGGGCCATGGGCAGTGGAGTGGAGTCCAACACTGGGGCCCTTCATTTTCTCCAAGGTCAGCCAGAGGGCCCAGACAAGAATAAAGATGATCTCAGTATGCTTGCTTCCAGTTTATACATTCAAGAACTTTATGAACTCATTCTTTTAATCTTTCTTCACATTTCTGTCTTGTCTCAGCTTGGTACCATGTGCCCTTCTGAGTAACTTTCTTCTTATTTCATCTTCTAGGTCATTCATAAGGATGTTAATCATTTAAAAGGATGGGAGCTTCCCCTACCTGGAGAATGCTTTTTCCTGAACTCATTGAAAGTCTCTTTGATTTGCCCAAGAACTAAGAAAATAAAATCTAGACTAAGTGGGAAAATATTCTGTGTGAATAACATATTTATAAGCTCTGGGTGTTATATCAAAATCCCCACATTGTGGAGAAGCCTGCTGGCTGGTCCCATTGGCAGAGTAAGCAGTTGCCTATATAGTGTGTTTTAAAGTTTGCTAGAGAAAGCTTCCTGCCTCTAAACATATTGCCTTGGATTCTGCCATTACAGATACATAGCTTAGCATTAAATATTGTCCTCTATGTTTGTGAGATAGGGGTGAGAACCTCTTTTAAAATCAGAATGCTCCTAAGGTGGTTTTCAGCTGGAATTGTGTTTGCCTCTAGTAACAGAATCTGGGTTGAGTTTTACAGGTACAGGCAGATGCTGTTAGTACCCTATACATGCCTGTCTACAATGTTCTCACTGATTTTGCAAATACCCCAGTCTTGGTCCTGGGTTTTTTTGTGTGTGGGGTTTTTTTTTGTTTGTTTGTTTTTTTAGGCTGTGGGAGCATGCTTGGCTTGTGCACAGGGTGGGTCAGTGTGTTGGAGAATTCATGCCCTACAGAAGCTGGCCTCTCCCAAGCTGGGTTGGGATTTCATGCATGCAAACCCCAGCTCCTCAACCCTTAGTGTCCTAATTCTTTTATGTGTTTTACCCTGTCTCTCAGATTTCCCCAGTGGGACTAACCTCCAGTTTCTCACTGTGGAAATTGGTTGGATGACGCACCATTCATGGCTTCCTTCCCTTCCCTGTGTCGCTTTCCATCCCCCTACTGGTGTTTCCTGGGATTACTTCCCAAGTACACTGCAGTTGATTTTTTGTCTGAGGACCACTTCTGGGGAAACCCAGACCTAGACACCAGGTAGCAGCAGGTAGGCACATTCCATGAGGCATGAAGGACCCAGGTTGCTTCTTCCACTTCACATCTGCAGTCTATGATTTTCAATGTCATGGTAACAGCCCCTGAAGGCATTGGGTCTATGTTTCAGGCAGGAAAAAAGAGAAAACACTAAAAGCCAAGACAAAGACTAAAACCTTTTCCATCAGAGGTTTTATTTTAAACAAGAAGGGATGTCTTCTCTGTGGTGTTCTGCCTGTTCCTCTTTTGTTAGAATTATGTCACCCCACACTCGCATTACAGTGGATACTGGGGAACTGAACACTTTTAACTGAGCATATTACCCTGCCAAACAAAACGGGGGCCCTCATTGTTAAATAAAAGGAGAATGAATACTGGATTAGGCAAGGAGCAGTGTTTCTCACAGGAGTTGTTGCCTTATAACGTATTGCTAATAGCCGAGTGTGGCATGGGCTTATTAGATCCATGGTACTCAAAGTATTGACTGGCAGCATTGGTGTCATCTGGGAACTTGTTAGAAATTCAGGTTATCAGGCCAGCCCCACACCTGTTGAATCAGGATTTGTTTTTAACAACCCCTCACAGTCAGGTAATTTATGCACAATCAAGTTTGAGAAGCCTGTCTTCACTCACTGTCTTTGGCATCAAGATGAACAAGGGAATCTCTGGCTCTTGATATCCTTTCCTTGGTCTTGCCCAGTGTCTTATCAGTGGTAAATTTCTGCTGGATGACTGAATAAGTTGTGCCAATCCAAGAGATGGGGAGACGTGTCCTCCCTAGTCCCTCACAAAGTGACTCCCCTCTCCTTTGGACTCCCCTCTCCTCCTCTCCCCTGGCCCCCTCGGTGCCCTTTGAGTCTTTTATGCATCATCACCAGTTTTGAACTTCTCTCACTGTTCTCTTGGACCAAAAAGTCTAGGATCTTATCTCATTCATCTTGGCATCATTCCCTCCCAGCACCCAGCCAGGTGGTTTGTTAGGTTAAATTGAATGGAATTAAACCTCCTATACCTGGTTCTACTTTTGTTTTTTCACTGCTTTGACTATTCATTTCCATGTTCCTTTTCTTAAAATAAAGCAGCTCCCATAACTAACAAGGTAGTGTTTTCTTTCTGGATTTTCCTAGCATTGTTTTAAATGACTCTGGTATTTGAATAAATAGAAAAAACATAGTGCAGAGATTTCAAACATTTTTTCAGCAGCAGGATTCTTTCTGCAAACATAGAAACTCAGCGTGTGCTCAGATCTGAGCTTTAATGAAGCGGTGATGGGGGTCCTGAGTCCTGGTCATGGGCCTCCCCTGCAGAACGCTTCCCAGCCTTCATAGTCCTTGTACATGTTTTTTACCGTAGTCCGCTTGCATGAGGCAAAAGTTCCATGACCCACCCATTCCTTCTTTCGGTGATCAATAGGATTGGTGAAGATAAAAAAGAGTTGAAGAAAAACAAAATCAACAAATTGTGATAAAGTGTGCTGCTAGTAAGAAATACATATTGCATACTTTTCACATCGTAAATGAGGAAAGCAAGCACAGGCAAGTGTATATGTGCTAAAGCAGCACCTCATGGTCTTAAAACAGCCCAGTGATTTAATTATGCTTTCTTTGGTAGAAGGCTCAAGTTATTCCAATGGCACACATTCACAGGCAGCACATTACAAGGTAAGTGTCCTTATAAAAGCACAGGGATATAGATGATTACTATTAAACTGCAATTATTGAAAAAACGGTAGGCCTGAAATACTGTTAATGCAACTATATATCATGACACACCATGGGGTTAACCCAATAATTGATAATACCCTAAACTGATAATAATGAGGCTAAATGAACAGCACTTTATACTTAAAAAAATCAAAAGTAGCAGCTCTTAAAAACCTCACCAACTCACAACAGTTGTGGTAATCTTGTTGGTAGTAAGAAATCATATGGAATATTATTCACCTTGTGAGTGCAAGTCACAATAGCAGTGAGGACCCAGTGATACAGAAAATCAACTTGTTCAAAATTGTTGGAGTACGGCTATCTCTAAGACATGGCATGAACAGGAAGTAAGAGTTGGGAAACGTGGCCAGGCTTTGTGAGGCATCCTCACGTTTTAGTGGATACTGAATTAAACTCCTCTGCAAATGCTAACAGTGAGCTACTTTTAGTTTATGAATCCCAACATTTAATGACCTCGATAACTCAATTTAAGTTGTTATTAAGTAGCCCATGGTCCCATGTCCTGATGAAATTCTAGAGAACAGCTCATCATCCCCTGGAAGAAAGGGACACCTCTTGTATTCAGCAGGCTTTGAAAATTGCTGCTGTGAAGGAGGAGAGGGAGGATGGAAAAATGCTTTGCTTCCCTCAAAGGAGCTTCCCTCATTATGTCATGCTGCTGGAGATAGAAGCTAAACTCACCAGATGGGCTCTTTCGATGGACCAGGTGTGCATTCATGTCCCTGCAAACTTGCCTTGATGTGGTGTGACTTTCAGGGAAGTAACTGCTGGTGATGTTGGAGGTTCATTAGCAGAGTCCTCGAAGCCCCAGGAGGCATGTCAGGAGGACCGTTCTGAGTAAGGGTTCCTTAATGGGCTGAGCTGCTTTACTCTTTTGCTAAAAGACCAATTTACTTTTTTCACTTAAAGACCAATTTAAAAGCAGAAGTTCTGCCACTTCTCACCACCCTTGACTCTAACCACAGGAGCTGCCTGTGGGTCTCCTTAGTGTTATAAGGCTACTTTCCAAAGCAGCCCTGACTCCATGCATGTGAGGGGTAGATACTTTGTAAATATGGCTGGCTATCTCCAGGAATTCTTGTACTTACCTGTGGCCATAAGTCAGGTGGATTGGCATCAGCAGGCTGTGGGGGAAAAAGAGGAGGCAGGAAGAGGGCAGAGATGTGTACAGGGAAATCAACCCTCTCCCACAAAATTAGAAGCCAGCGGATCAGCCATGTGGCAACCAGGGGGCGCTGCACATACCGTCTTGGATCTTGCTAGCCTTAATATCTAAGGCAACTCAGGAGCAAACATGTGTTCTGAGACACTGGGAAAGTTAGACACAAGCTTGCTCCATGGATATGGGGTTACAGAGCCAGTTTTGGGCACATGCTCACTATGGCTGGAAAGATCTCCTTGTCATAGACTCTCATGGCCCATCCCAGTAAAGGCTTGATTTTTCTAAAGAAAGTTCCAAGTTACCTCATCTGGTTCTGGTTTAACCAATATGCCTTACTTCCTTCTTTCAGAATGTCCATTAGAATCTACCCAGGGATGATTTGCATGGGTTTCCATCTTCCCATAAATTCATAGAACCTTTGGAAACTCTGGGTTGAGATAGTTCAGAAATAGCGTTTGTTCCCTCTAGAGTGGTTGGAACATACTTAGATAATTCTAGGGACAGCCTGATGATTTAATTTGGACCTGGAAGAGTTGAAGAAAAAGAGCTGGGCCTTTTGGGCCATAGGAATTTCATCAGCTCTTATAATAGCAATGGAACTGTAAGGCAGTGTTTCTTCTCAGATTTTGGTACACATAAATATTAGCAGGTCTTCAGTGGAGCCCGGATTCTAAAGGTTTTTTTTTTTTTTTTAATTTTGTATTTATTTCAAGAGGGAGATAGAGAGCAAGAGGGGGAGGGGCCGAGAGAGATGCAGACAGAAACCCAAGCAGGCTCCATGCTGTCAGCACAGAGCTTGTTGTGAGGCTCGAACTCAGGAACCGTGAGATCATGACCTTAACTGAAATCGAGAGTTGGACACTTAACTGACTGAGCCACCTGGGCATTCCCCAGGATTCTAAAGTTTTAATCAAGCATCTTGGGCTATTCTCATGCTCACTGAGAAACACTGATGTGAAATTTGGGTTTGTAAACTTTACAACGGTGACATTAGCTGGCTTGAGGTCAGGATAGGGAGTGTTTCTGAAATGACTCTGAGGCCAGGGCTGGGGTGTGCTTTGTGAGTCAGAAACAGACAAGGATTAGGGCACCTGGGTGGGTTCAGTTGGTTAAGTGTCTGACTTCAGCTGAGGTCATGATCTCACTGTTCGTGAGTTCGAGCCCCACATCTGGTTCTGTGCTGACAGCTCAGAGCCTGGAACCATCTTTGGATTCTGTGTCTCTCTCTCTCTCTGCCCCTCCCCCACTTGTACTCTGTCTCTCAAAAAATAAATAAATAAAATGTTAGAAACAGGCAAGGACTTAGGTAACTCAGGGGGGAGGGTTCAGAAAGGTCAATAGTGTATGAATAGGTTTGGGTTTGAGGGTTTTGTAGCATAGTCTCCTTTCCTTAAATGTTCCTTGAAAACTAGTAAGGCCCTGATAGTAACTTCTCACTCAACACCCTAAAATGAAACTTGTGTAGTGCCTCCTTTTTGTAATCCATTTTAGAAAAAAAATGTTTAAAATTTTCTAATCATGGTTCTCAAGGTAGAGATTACCACCTGATTCTAAACTACAAACTCATTCCTCCAGCTTGAGATGTACATGCATATTGTCTGTCAGGTGCAGGATGGGGACCACAAAGATTGTTTGGGGGGATCTGAAATTTTTATGGGACCATGGAGTTTGGAAATATAAGAATTACAATTCAATAAAAGGTGAATTTTTCAAGGCAAATCCCAGCATCAGGCTTAATGGTGAGATTAGAATCCTTTTCATGCAGTGAGAACAATAGATACATAACTCTACACCAACTTCATGACTTAATTTTGTTTTTTGAAGAGATTGACAATAAAATTTGATAAAGGAAGGAAAGGTGGTCTCAAAATTGGAGATAAAGAAGCAAAATAATTATTGTTTTCAGATGATATAGTTGTATTCTTGGAAAATCGACAAAGATCAACTGAAAAACTGTTATAAGCAATAAGTGTATCTGCTAAGAAGGCTAGATACAAAATGAACATAGAAAAATCAATAGCATCCCAACATATGTCATAATAACTGGTTAGAAATTATATCTGAAAGAAAAAAAGTCCCCATTTGCAATAACAAAAGAAATTATAAGAATAAATATTACAAGGAATATGTAAGAACTGTGTGAAGACATCGTTAAATGTTATTAAGAACATGGAAAAAAAAAAGAGCTCCTGTGTTATTGATAGAAAGACTCAACATTATATACTTGATCTTGGCCAAAAGGCCGAGAAGTGATCAAAAGGCTCAACGTTATAAAGACACATGATCTCCCTATGTTAATCTGTAAATTTTAAGTGATCTCAATAAATAAAATAACAGGAATTTTAAAAACTAGTTGAGTCAGTTCTAAAATTCATATGGCAAAATAAAGGAGCAAGGATAGGTAAATTATATAAAGAAAGAATAATTTCAAGAAGGATATAGCTGTCTACCTATTATACTTTAAGAGAGGGGTAGGCAAATGTATCCATGAACAGAATGGGGAATAAGAAAGAGACCCAAATTCAGGCAAAAAATTTTTATAATAAAGTTGGCATTTCTTATCAGTGGAAGAAAATATTGTCCATGAAATAAATACATATTTTTAAAAATTTAAATCTAAGTTATTTAACATATAGTTTAATAATGATTTCAGGAATAGAATTTAGTGATTCATCACTTGCATGTAACACCTAGTGCTCATCGTAACAAGTACCCTCCTTAATGCCCATCGCCCATCCCCCCATCCAATACTCTGCCAGCAATCCTCAGTTTGTTCTCAGTATTTAAGCATCTCTTATGGTTTGTCTCCTCTGTTCTTATCTTATTTTTGCTTCCCTTCACCTATGTTTATCTGTTTTGTTTCTTAAATTCCACATATGAGTGAAATCATATGATATTTGTCTTTCTACGACTGACTTATTTCGCTTAGCATAATACACTAGTTCCATCCACGTTGTTGCAAATGACAAGATTTCATTTTTTTGATCGCCAAGTAGTATTCCATTATATACATACATACATACACACACATACCACATCTTTGTTTATTCATCTGTCAATGGACACTTGGGCTCTTTACATGCTTTGGCTATTGTCGATAGTGCTGCTATAAACATTGGGTTACATGTGCCCCTTTGAATCAGCACTCTTGTATCCTTTGGATAAATACCTAGTAGTGCAGTTGCTGGGTTGCAGGGTAGTTCTATTTTTAATTTTTTGAGGAAGCTCCATACTGTTTTCCAGAGTGGCTGTACAGCTTGCATTCGCACCAGTGGTGCACAAGGGTTCCTCTTTTCTCTGCATCCTTGTCAACATCTGTTGTTGTCTGAATTGTTAATTTTAGCCATTCTGACAGGTGTGAGGTGGTATCTCATTGTGGTTTTTGTTTGTATTTCCCTGACAATGAGTGATGTTGAGCATCTTTTCATGTGTCTGTTAGCCATTTGGATGTCTTCTTTGGAAAAGTGTCTATTCATGTCTTTTGCCCATTTCTTCATGGGATTATTTGTTTTTTGGGTGTTGAGTTTGATAAGTTCTTTATAGATTTTGGATACTAATTCTTTATCTGATATGTCATTTGAAAATCTCTTCTCCTATTCCATTAGTTGCCTTTTAGTTTTGCTGATTGTTTCCTTCACTGCACAGAAGCTTTTTATCTTGATTAAATCCCAATAGTTGATTTTTGCTTCTGTTTTCCTTGCCTCCAGAGACATGTCAAGTAAGAAGTTGCTGTGGCCAAGGGCAAAGAGGTTGTTGCCTGTTTTCCCCTCTAGGATTTTGATGGCTTCCTGTCTTACATTTAGGTCTTTCACCCATTTTGAGTTTATTTTTGTGTATGGTGTAAGAAAGTGGTCCAGGTTCATTCTTTTGTATGTTGCTGTCCAGTTTTCCCAACACCATTTGCTGAAGACTGTCTTTATTCCACTGGATATTCTTTCCTGCTTTGTCAAAGATTAGTTGGCCATATGTTTATGGGTCCATTTCTGGGTTCTCTATTCTGTTCCATTTACCTGAGTGCCTGTTTTTGTGCCAGTACTATACTGTCTTCATGATTATAGCTTTGTAATACAGCTTGAAATTGTGATGTCTCTAGCTTTGGTTTTCTTTTTCAACATTACTTTGGCTATTTGGGGTCTTTTTAGGTTCCATACACATTTTAGAATAGTTTGTTTTACCACTGTGAAGAATGCTGGTGTTATTTTGATAGGGATTATATTGAATATGTAGGTTGCTATGGGTAATATCGACATTTTAACACTATTTGTTCTTCCAATCCATGAGCATGGAATATTTTTCTATTTCATTGTGTCTTCAATTTCTTTCATAGGCTTTCTACGATTTTCAGTGTATAGAGTTTTAACCACTTTGGTTTGGTTTATTCTTAAGTATTTCATGGTTTTTGGTGCAATTATAAATGGGATTGATTCCTTGATTTCTCTTTCTGTTGCTTCACTATTAGTGTATGAAATGCAACTGATTTCCGTACATTGATTTTATATTCTGCGACTTTGCTGAATTCACATATCAGTTCTTGCTGTTTTTTTTAAGGTATGTGTTTTTTAAAATTTTTAAATGTTTATTTAATTTTGAGAGAGAGTGTGTGAGTGGGGCAAAGAGAGAGGGAGACACAGAATCCAAAGCAGGCTCCAGGCTCTGAGCTGTTAGCACAGAGCCCGATGCGGGGCTTGAACTCATGAAATGTGAGATCATGACCTGAGCCAAAGGAGGATACTTAACCAACTGAGCCACCCAGGTGCCCCAGTTCTTGCTGTTTTCTGATGGAATCTTTTGGGTTTTCTACATAGAGCAACATGTTGTCTGCAAAGAGTGAACGTTTGACTTCCCTCCTTGCTGATTTGGATGCCTTTTATTTCTTTTTGTTGTCTGACTGCTGAAGCTAGGACTTCCAACATTATGATGAATAGCAGTGGTGAGAGTGGACATCCCCCTGGTGCTCCTGGCCTTAGGGGGAAAGCTCTCAGCTTTTCTCCATTGAGGATGATATTAGCTGTGGGTCCTTGGTATATGGCCTTTATGATCTTGAGGTATGTTCCTTCTGTTGCTACTTTCTTGTTCCTTCTGTTCCTACCCACAGCTTATGGGTTCAAGCCCCACATCGGGCTCTGAGCTGATGTTGAGGAACCCTCTTGGGATTCCCTCTCTCCATCCCTCTCTCTGACCCTCACTGACTCACTCACTCACTCACTCACCCTCTCTCTCTCAAAATAAATAAACTTAAAAATTTTTTCTATCTTTTCCTGTTTCAGTTTTGGTAGTTTATATGTTTCTAGGAATTTGTCCAGTACTTCCAGATTGCCCAATTTGTTGGCATATAATTGCTCATAATATTCTCTTATTGTTTGTAATTCTGTGGTGTTAGTTGTGATCTCTCCTGTTTCACTTGTGATTTTATTTATTTGGGTCCTTTTTCTTTTTGATCAATATTTCTAGGATTTATCAATTTTGTTCATTCTTTCAAGGAAGCAGCTCCTGGTTACACTGATCTGTTCTACTGTTTTTTTGATTTCAATATCATTGATTTCTGCTCTAATCTTTATTATTTACCTTCTTCTGCTTTTTTGGGGCCTTATTTGCTATTGTTTTCCAGCTCTTTTAGGTATAAGGGTAGGTTGTGTATTTGAGACATTTTTTCCTTCTTTAGGAAGGCCAGGATTACTATATACTTCCTTTTTATGATTACCTTTGCTGCATTCCCAGAGGTTTTGTACTGTTGTGATTTCAGTTTCATTGGCTTCCATGTACTTTTAAATTTTTTCTTTACTTTCTTGGTTAACCCATTCATTCTTTAGTAGTATGTTCTTTAATCTCCAAGTATTCATGGTCTTTGCAAATTTTGTCTTGTGGTTGATTTTGAATTTCATAGCATTGTGGTCTGAAAATATGTGAGGTATGATCTCGATCTTTTTGTACTTGTTGACGGCTGATATACGTGATCTATTCTGGAGAATGTTCCATGTGTACTCAAGAAGAATGTATATTCTATTGCTTTAGGATGACATGTTCTGAATATATCTCTTAAGTCTATCTGGTCATTCAAAGTCATTGTTTCCTTGTTGATTTTCTGCTTACATAATCTGTCCTTTCCTGTAAGTTAGGTGTTGTTGTCCCCTACTGTTATGGTATTATTATCAATGAGTTTCTTTACATTTGTAATTAATTGATTCATATATTTGGGTGCTACTATATAGGGGGCATATATATTTACAATTTGTTAGATCTTCTTGGTGGATAGACCCCTTAATTATGATGTAATGCCCTTCTTCCTCTCTTATTACAGGCTTTATTTTAAAAATGAAGTTGTCTGAGAACAAACTGAGGGTTGATGGGGAGTGGGAGGGAGGGGAGGGTGGGTGATGGGTATTGAGGAGGGCACCTTTTGGGATGAGCACTGGGTGTTGTATGGAAACCAATTTGACAATAAATTTCATATATTAAAAAAAAATGAAGTTGTCTAATATAAGTATGGCTACTCCAGCTTTCTTATGACAACCATTAGCATGATAGATGGTTCTCCATCCCCTTACTTTCAATCTGCAGGTGTCTTTGGGTCTGAAAGGAGTCTCTTGTGTCAGCATATAGATGGGTCTTGTTTTCTTATCCATTCAGATACCTTGTGTCTTTTGATTGAAGCATTTAGTCCATTTACATTTAGAGTGGGTACTCAAAAATATGAATTTAGTGCCATTATGTTGCCTGTGGAGTTGGTGTTTCTGGTGATGCTCTCTGGTCCTTTTTAGTCTTTGTTTCTTTTTTGTTTTGTCTTTTCTCCACTCAAAGAGTCCCCCTTAAAATTTCTTGCATGGCTGGCTTAGTGGTCACAAACTCCTTTAGTTTTTGTTTGTCTGGGAAACTCTTTATCTCTCCTTTTATTTTGAATGACAGCCTTGCTGGATAAAGAATTCTTGATGTCATGTTTTCCCATTTTAGCACATTGAATATATTCTGACACTCCTTTCTGTCCTGCCAAGTTTCTGTGGATAGGTCTGCTGTGAAATTTATCTGTCTTCCCTTATGGAGTAAGGACTTTTTTTTCCCTTGCTGTTTTCATAATTCTTTCCCTGTCTGTGTATTTTGTGAGTTTGACTGTGCTTTGCCTTGTGATGGGCAGTTTTTGTTGAATCTAATGGAGTTCTCCATACTTCTTGGATTTTGATGTCTGTGTCCTTCCCCAGTTTGGAAAGTTTTCTGTTATAATTTGCTTACAAATCTTCTGCCCCTTTTTCTCTCTCTTCATCTTCTGGAACTTCTATGATTCAGATGCTATTAATTTATTTATTTACTATTTTTTAAATGTTTATTCATTTTTTGAGAGGGAGAGCACAAGCAGGGGAGGGGCAGAGAGAGGGGGACTGAAGAACCAATGCAGTCTCTGGGCTGACAGGCTAACAGCAACGAGCCTGATGTGGGGCTTGAACTTTTGAGATCCTGATCCAAGCTGAAGTCAAATGCTCATCCAACTGAGCCACTCAGGCACTTCTGGATGTTCTTCCTTTTTAATAGGTCACTGAATTCTCTAAGTCGTATATCGTGATCTTTTGCCTTTGTTTCCCTCTTTATTTCTGCTTCATTATTCTCTATAATTTTATCTTCTATATAACTGATTCACTGCTCTGTTTAATCCTTCCTTGCCATCGTGGCATCCATTGGAGACTGCATCTTGATTATAGCATTTTAAATTTTGGCCTGACTACATTTTAATTCTTTTATCTCCACAGAAAGGGATTCTCTGGTGTGTTCTATGCTTTTTTCAACTCTAGCTAGTGTTCTTATTATCATGGTTCTAAATTCTTGTTCAGACATCTTACTTACATCTGTGTTGATTAAATCCCTGGCTGTCATTTCTTCCTATTCTTTCTTTTAGGGTGAATTCCCTTGTTTTGTCATTTTGGAGGAAGAAAAAAATTAATAAAATAAAAAATTAAAATTAAAAATAAAACAAAAAAAATCAAATCAAATAAAAGAAGCTAGATCCTAGGTGTGTTTTGGTCTGTTTATTGAAAGAATCTTGATAGAATAGATAAAGAAGGGAAAGGAAAGAAAAAAAAGTTAAAAAATTTTAAAATTAGAAAAATTATACAATAAAATAGAATAAAATAAAGAAAATGAAATAGAATAAAAATTTTTAAAAAATAAAAAATAAAGTAAAAAATAAAATAAAATTTTCTGTACCCAAGAAAGGGGGGGGGGGGAAAGAAAGATAAAAAGAAAACAGTTTAAGCAAAAACAAAAGCAAATAAAACAAACAGATGAATGAACCATCAAACAGAATGAAGCCTGAATGAAGTTACATCCAGTTTCCCCTAGAACTGAAACTATGAAGCCTTCTATGGCTGATACACTAAGCAGGTGGAGTGACTTGTGCTGGTCTTCTGGGGAATGTGCTTGGAGGGCACAGTCGGGTTGGGCTTGGTGTTGTCCACTAGGTAGTTCTGTTGTCCACTAAGTTGTGCTGTTTAGCTTACTGGGGTGGACCTGTGTGCATGGCCATGTTCGTGCTGAGAGAGGTTGAAATGGTTTCTCCCAGCTCCCTAGTCTCTGGTACAGGAACTTCTTGCCCTCACTGACCTGCCTTCAAGCACTCCCCATTTGTCTCAGGTCTCTGTGCACTACACCCCTCTACCCTGTCCATGTCCAAGCTGTCTGCCTGCCAGGAGACACCTCCCTCCAGAGTTTTATCTCACATGGGGTTGTGTTACAAAATACTTCAGAGATCTAGGTGGCTAGGACCCACTCCTACTCTCTGGGGGATGGTCTCACTGAGTAATGGCCAGGTTCTGGCTTGTCCCAGAAAACATTCATGTGGTCATGCAGTGGCAGAGGTTCAGAGATTATGGCAAATCACAACACATAGCACCAGGTTTCACTGCACTCTGGTATCTTTGTCCCAATACCAGCAAATGTGGCTGCTCTCTGCGGTCCACTGGAACCATTGCTTGTGGGAAAACCATATGGCATCTATCAAATGCATTCTAAGCAGGGGAACTTCTTCTCCCTGTGTGACACACGGACCCTTCAGACCTTGCTGTCTGCTCCTGGGGATTCGTCCTACTTTCTCACCAGAGCACCAGCAGGCACTGAGCTCCGGAACTTTAGACTCTGCACTCCACTGTTTATAGAATCCTTGTGGTACTGAAACCCTCTGCTTTCTCCCTGTCTGTGGTTTTGGGGAAAAGATTTCTTGTTCAGTCCCCTGTGAGTGTTTTCACTCTTTCTCTCTTTCTCTCCAGCTACTTTTGATGGGAGTGCTTTCTTGATTGATCCTGATGAGCTGCACTCTCCTTCCTTCTCTGTTTCTCTGTTCTCTTTCTGTGAAAATGGCTCCCTATGCTCCATGACTTTTTCTCCCCCACTTCACCTCTCTGCACCACATATCTGCCAAGTTTTGTGGCTCAAGTTATGCAGATAGTTGTGTTAATCCTCAGATCAATTTTCTACATGTGCAAAATGGTTTGGTTCTGATCTAGCTGCATTTCAGGGATGAGACAAGCTCAGGGTCTCCATGCTGCTCCACCATCTTCTTCATGGAATAAATATTGAGCTAATTCAATGAGTCCCATGTAGGAAGAAAATTTTAAAAATAAAGTTGGACTTTAATTATTTACCAAAAATCAAATAGTTTAAAAAGATAAAGCCATAAAAACTCATAAAAATACTACGATAAAATATAGGATAAATTTTTAAAATACGTGTGTGTGTGGCTCCTAGGTGGCTCAGTTGGTTAAGCGTTAGACACTTGATTTCAGCTCAGGTCATGTTCTCATGGTTGTGAGATCAAGCCCCATGTTGAGCTCTGTGCTGAGTGTGGAGCCTGCTTAAGATTCTCTCTTTCTCCCTCTGCCCCTTCCCCACTCATGCACACTCACCCATGCATGCATGTGTGCTGTCTTTCTCTCAAAAAATAATACATACATGTGTGTGTTGGGTGAGGGGAGCTTATAACCCAGAAGGTATGAAAAAATATTACTAATTTGATAGTTGCAAAATTTTTCATGGTAAAAGAAAATAATCAGAGGGCCAAAAGACACAAATGTGATAATATCCTTAATATATAAAGACATCCCACTAATCAATAAGAAAGAACTAATAAATCAAAAGACAAATGGGAAAACTGCATAAGCAGAGAGTTTCCAGAAAAGATGATACAGAAGACTTTTCAAAATAGGAAAATATACTTGATCTACTCAGAATGGGAGAAATAGAGTTTAAAAGTACAGTGGGATACTATATTTGTAATTATCTGATTTTAGTGATCAAAAGTTTGATAACACAATGTGATGGTGACACTGTGAGGGAACAATCACTCTCAACTATTTGAGATATAAAAATTGATATATTCTTTCTGGAAGGCAATTTGGCGGTACATATTTTAAATGTGCATTCCCTCCGAGCCAGCAATTCCACCACTGTGGATTTACTATAGAGATATACTTGCATTTGTACAAAATGAGGGGCATACAGAGTTATTCTGTGCAATATTTATTGTTATATAATAGTAATCATGAAAGCAATGGCTTGGGGAAAAAAACACCAAATTCCATCAATAATAACTGGTTGAATACATATGGAACAACCATAAAATAGAATGAAATACAGTCATTTAAAAACACTAAGGCTGTTTTATAGGTGCTAAGATGAAATAATCTTGAAGATATATTGTCATATTTTTAGAAAAGCTATATATATTATATATTATATACGTAATATATACATAAACAAATATTAAATATTTTGGTCTCCAGAGGCCTCTGTGCTCTTAAAAATTATCAAGTACCCTAATCAAGCATCCTCAGTTGTCATAGAAAATCTTAGAAAACCCAGGAATACACAAGCACACATTTCATTAGCTGTCAAAGTGATGATATAATCACATGTCATGCAGCCTCTGGAAAACTCCACTGTATACTTGTGAAAGAATAAAAGTGAGGTAGGTGAATAATACATTGGTATTATTATGAGAATAGTTTTGATCATAGGGGCTTCCTGAGAGGGTCTTGAGGACCCCTAGGGGTCCATGGATCACACTTTGAGAACCACTTATCTACACATATGTGATTGTATATATGTAGATGAATTCTACATGAATATCCAGAATGGGTAAAAAACTGTCTCCTCTGGAGAAAGGACACTGGGAAGACCAGGGAACCCTGGTGGGAAAAAGATGAACTTTCACTGTATAACTTTTTGTGACTTTTAAATTCTATGCATGTGTTAATGGTTACTTTTTTTTTTTTACAAAGAAATTTAGAGGATATAAAGAAATGAATTGATATGCAAACAGATTTATGAGCTATAGAATTAATCAGAGACATGGGCTGAGATGGATATATATAAATATTTGTCACAGTATTATTTATAACAGTAGAGACTTGGAAAAACCCCACAAGTTCAAAGATAGAGATTGGTTAAACAAATTATGGTACATCTACACATTGTAATTCTATGCAGTCATTAAAAATCATAAATCCCTAGAATGTTATGTGATATGGGAAAATGCTTACAATATAATGTTAAGTTAAAGAAACTAGTGCAGGATGTAACTTTGCTTGAGCCAAATTGTTGTAATTTAAAACAATACTGGGAGGAAATATACCCAAATTTTGAGTCATTATTTTTGGGTGGTGAGACTATGGGTTATTTAAACTTCTGAATTTCCCACATTTCCTATAATTAATGTGTATCACTTTTATAAACAGAAAGAAAATGCTATAAAAGAAAGAAATGGAAAGGATTCATTCCCAGGACTGTGGAGGGATGTGTAGCTTCTCTTGTAGTGCTGATAGGACGGTGAAGTATTTCTGAGGGGTACCTTGCCTGTGGCTGCTAGATGAACTGTGCCTTAGTGGATGTATTCCATCTTGGTGGATGTTTGGGCACATGCAGCACCAGCTCTGAAGGGCTGGCCTGCAAGGGCATGGCTTAGCTGGGGAAGCAGGTAAAAGGGGAGACAGAGGAACCTAATGAATTGGAAGGGGTGGTATAATTGTAACTTGCACAACAAATTAATCCAAAACTTAGCAACCTAAAATAACAATAAATATTATCATCTCACAGGTTCATGTGAGTCAAGGTTTGACTTAGCTAAGTGGTTCTGGCTCTGAGTCTCTTATGAGGTTACAGGCAAGATAGCAGCTGAGGCCACAGACATCTGAAGGCTTGACTGAGGCTGCAGGATCCACTTCTAAGGTGACTTCTTCACATGCCTGGAATGTGAGGGCTGGCTGTTGGCAGGAATCTTTTGTCCCTTGCCACATGGACCTCTCCATATGGCTCTTGAATATCTGTACAACATGGAATCTGGCTTCCTCCAGAGCAAGTCCTCCAAGAAAGCCACAATGTCTCTTATGACCGAACTTAGAAGTCCTACAGTATCATTTTTGCATATCCCATTGGTGACACTGGTCAGCCCTATATAGTGTGGGAGGGCAATGCACAAGGGTGCAAATATAAGGAGATGGGACAGTCTTTGAGGCTGGTTACCGCTGGTGGACACTTGCTGTTCAAAGTAATGAGCAAGCTCCTCAGTCTTGGCTAACTTCCCATGGCCAAGTATCCTGGATAGGTGGGAGGTTTGAGGGTCTCTTTTGCAGAATAGGAACTGATTAGCTGGGCCATCATGAGGCTGCCAAGTCACCAGGAGCCTTTAGGCAGGGTTTGGAAGAACTTGGAAAGGGAAAGGAGATACAAACAAGCAATTATGCATGTAATTAGATAGCTTTCCCTGTTTACAGGGCTGCTTTCAAGTTATGGGGGCCTAGGTATTGGTTACTGGCGCCTAGGTATTGGTTATTGGTGTTATAAACTTGCATCCTGGGTGCTTTGGATCAGCGTGATGTAACTTTATTTTCTATAGAGTCTAGATATATCTGCAGAATATGAACATTGCAATATCCAAATTGCCTACTGTATGTGGAAACCTGCTGTAGATAGAGGTCATATCAGATCACATGTTTACATTTGTGGATTTGAAAATATTATCTTAGGTTGTTCCAGTGCTGGTGAAATCCACCTGGATACTCAGTTCACAGTCAGCACAGAAGTGAAAACAGAGGACTCTGAGGCTTAGTGTTAATGGGATATACCAGGCCAGTCCTGGATAGTAGGGTGAGCAGTGCTGGGGGTCAGTGCTCCTGGGAGGCTTAGAGAACAGTATCTACATAGAACCTGGGCAGGGAGTCAGTGCCAGGAAGGACTAGTGAGAGGGGAAGGGCAAGCATCCCACCTTGTTTTAGTTTGGTTTGCCAGGAGCAAAGCCCATTCCAAATTTGCTCAAAAAGTAAGGTGTTTACTGTAAGGCCACAGATCTGATGGAAACCATCAGTCCTGAAGAAAGAGGGCATTCTGGTGCCCCACTAATAACATGACTCAAATGTCAGTTTCACACAGACTTTGCTTCCTAGTTCAGATTTTGGAGAGGGAAGCTGATTGGCTTAATCGAACCTGGGGATTGACCTCTCTAGAGTCAGATGGTTTGCAAACCATGATAGTCAATGATGCTCCATCTGGGCTGTGGGCTCAATCAGAAAAAGGTGGACAGGGGGAAAGGTGGGCATCCCTACTTCATATCCCAGGGAGAGAGGACTGGGGCATAGCTTGGTCAGCACAGGACTGGCACTGGGGAAGCCAAACAACAGAAAGCAGACTTCAGAGAAAGGGTATTGCCTGGAAGGAAGGTCCTGCAAGAACAGGGCTAAGTACAGCCCTTTAAGAAATTAGAGGTAAGGTGGGGCTTGGTCACAGGAAGAAGGGGGAAAAAAGCATTTATTTAAAATAGGATTCAAAGTGAGAGGGGGATTATCATGAATGTCAGTTGATGCTGAGCCTTCTGATCTTAATTCTTCCTAGGTAGAACCAAGATCACTGAACTGGGTAGAGCTTAGTCTAAGGCATTCAGTCAGCCCTGGATCTGGATAAGAAAGGAAGGCAGGGATACAGGCCCAGGCAGGACAATGTAGATGTGAAATGATGGATCAGATCATCCAGTGGGAATTGTTATTGTGATCAGTTAGATGTAACTCATTGCTCGGAGATTGACTTGCCTACGGTCCATTTGATCTATCACATAGATGTGACTAAGCTCTAAGATACCAAGGTCTTCTTGATGCCACTAAAAGTCACAGGCCAGAGCACTAACCCGTGTTGGCTAAAAATCAGAAAGAACTGACTGCATTGGTT
Organism: Prionailurus viverrinus; assembly: GCF_022837055.1. NCBI lineage: Eukaryota > Metazoa > Chordata > Mammalia > Carnivora > Felidae > Prionailurus > Prionailurus viverrinus. The sequence goes on from NC_062563.1 coordinate 116,987,430, forward strand.
TGGAGCTCTTTAAAAGGCTTTTCAAGAAGACCATATTGATAAACCAAGTTACCCTTCAAATTTTATTTTCAACTTCCTTGGCCAAAAAGGATGCTTAAAGATGAGAAAATATTAGGATAGCAGCAGGTGATCAGACCAACACATGTTAGTTACAGTAATAGCTCACACCCTTTCTCCCTAATGTACCGTGCTTCAGCAACCACGGGGATTGAAGTACATAGTAGTGAACTGTTTGCTTTCATCTCTCTTGTTCTCACTCCTCTCTTCAGCAAATGTGAGATTGTTTATTGTTTCCAGGAGAGAGCTGTTACTCTCAGGTGGTTGAGAAGGGCTTTTTCTGTGGCCTTGCATATCGTGCCTTGGGATGGAGAATACCAGGCTGAGCTCTTTCATTGTTTCTGCAGTGACATATGTACAGACTGAGAGACTGTGCTCTCTGAATGGCAGTGGGGCTACCCAGTTGGCTGTGGATCCCCAGGGAATTAAGTGATCTTTTCCCCGCCTTCTGCGTAACTCCAGTCCTCTAGACCCATCCTGGTTTAAATCAAATAATGCAGCACCTGCAGGTTTTTTCCTTCTTCCAATAAGGCTTCCTTCTTTTCCTTTTTCTAGTAAGGCTGTTTTCTAGATATTTCTGACTTTCTATCTTGTGGAGTCTCTCATGATAGGGTAGAACCATATGGATATTTCCAGCCAGAGGTGTGAGTTCCATTTCCACGTTGGAGTATTTTAGTTGTTGGTGAAGGACCCTACAAGCTCACAATAGTGATGGCTCCATCAGCCTGGATCCCTAAATGATTTTGGTGATCAGAGCCCTCTGCTTACCTGAAACGGACATAAATGAGAGGGATAGATTTCATTATTTTTAAGTTACTGAGAGTCTTGATTGTTGTTATAACATAACCTGGACACCCTGACTGATATACCTTCTTCATGAAAGCCAATGTTATTATTATTTGTCATACAAAACTATTAAAAGTCATCTGTAAAAAGAAACAAAATCACTCCCAATTCTGCCACCCCATAAGTCTATTTTTCAATGTTTTCCTTCAGTTTTTTTTTTGTATTTGTGATTTTTGCTTATATGTAGCATAGGCATAAATTCAATTTTGTATTTTGGGTTTTTTTAAATTTAATCTTATCATGGCTTCATGATGGTAGGAGCCCTGACTGTTTTATTTACCACAATCTCTCTCCTTAGCACCTCATGTAAAACCAAGCACGCAGTAGGTACTTAATAAATGATAGTTAAATTAATAACTTTACTTTCCTCTTAGCATGATGATCATTAGAAAATACCTTATGTATGACTGGTCAGCAATCGCAGGCTATCGATTCAAAGCTCAGGTTTGTCTAGTGGCACAGACATTTTTTAAAAGAAGTTTTGGTTTTATTTTCACTTTTCTCTGGCTAGCATTAGGTCCAAGTTCTTTCCCTGGTTTCCCTGAAAGTTCATAGCCTTCTTCTAGTACTTGTCAACTCTGGTTCCCAGTCTTGGGTGAGACCTTTTGGCCACTTGGAGAATCTCACACAGAATTTCAGAACAGATGTGTGTCTTAAAGACGATACTTGGTCCTTCTTCTAATTTGATACTTGAGCCCAGAGAAAGCAAGGGTTTTCCTAAGGTCATAGAGCCTCTCAAGCAAGGCTTTAATTGAAAGCCAGTTTCTTGAACACAAATCCAGAGTTCGTTTGAATGTTTCTTCTGGGTCCCAATTCCTGTTCTTGGCCCAGGGTAAGCTCTTCCAATTGTGGGTTCCCAAATATCTTAGCCCAGAGTATCTAGTAAGGCCTAGTTTCAGCTTGACTTCCTGATTTTGCTTTTGCCTTTTTTCTCCTTCTCCTCCTTATTTCTCCTGCTCCTCTTCCTGTTTTCCTCCTTTTGCTCCCTCCTATTCCTCCTCTGCCTCCTCCTCCACCAACTAGATGCCTGACTTAGTTAACCCTGTAGGTCTCAGTCAGGTTTTGCAATTGTGAGATGTGTTTTGCCTTAAGTCACACTGCTTGGATTTGAGATATGTTTTTATCACTGCTTCTCTTATAGAGAATTCAAACCCCTCCCTGAGGTGTTTACTTCTCTGTTTTCAGAAATTGGGAGTTTACTGAAGAGGGTCTCAGTGCTCTCACTGTGCAACTTGGGCCTTTCCTCTCTTGCTACATGGACTACTCACTTTTCTCTCTCTCCACCTTACATGCTCAAGTCAATGGCAAGGTGACTCACAGCAGCTCACCTCATTAACTGTCTTCAGAGCTTCCAGTATCCCCTATCTGCCCCCCTCCTCACCAACCCCACTCCCTGCTTCTCCCATTTTCAGTTGGACTTTTAGTTTCTTTCTCCGTTCACCTCTGCCCACCTCAATCTATTCCATCCCACTCCATTTTCCCTCTTGTAAGATTGCCCAGGATTTCAATCCATGGACTTCTTTGTCTGATACCAAAGTTCAACTCCTTTAACAAATCTTGTTCCCTGTGTAGTCTTCTTGGGAAGTCACTCTCTCTGAGCTTCCATTTGTGATCTGTAGAAGAGAGATACTATTACTTCCCCTCATAGTTTACTGTGAATCTTAAATGAGATAAAGCATGGGAATTATTTTGAAATATGATGGCCGAAAATAAGTGTGTGAGACATGTTAGCTATCACTCTTGCTCATGCTTTTTATCCCTGTCTGTATTTCCCCTACTTGCTCTTAACTGTACTTTCTCATCTCCCTTCCTTTAGGTGGCAATGATATAGGGTAGAGGTGTCAACATTATAGCTGTAGGCATGAGGAAAAGGCCTAATTTGTTCCAGAGGGATGTGTAAATTTTGGAGAAAAAGAATCATTGGTTGGAATTCCATTGCTGTTATTTACTTGTTATCTGACCTTGGGCAAATTATTTTGCCTCTCTGATCCTTAACTGTTTTGTCTCTGTAATGGAAATAATAATATGTACCTTTCTCCAAAAGCCCACTGTATGATGTGACCGACACATGCGTGCATGCACACACACACACTCACATTCCTACAGGTGCATGCATATAGTGACTAATGAACTATCAATATTCACTCCTGCCTCCTTTTTAAAATTAACAAAAAGTGGGGGGTGGCACCTGGGTGGCTCAGTCAGTTAAGCATCCGACTTCAGCTCAGGTCACGATCTCACAGTTTGTGGGTTCTAGCCCCGCGTCGGGCTCTGTGCTGATAGTTCAGAGCATGGAACCTGCTTCGTATTCTGTGTCTCCCTCTCTCTCTGTCCCTGCCCTGCTCACACTCTGTCTTTGTCTCTCAAAAATAAATAAACATTAAAAATTTTTATTAAAAAAATTAAAAAGGGAATAACAGTTTTGAGATTTGGTGTGATTTAATGTACAGGGAGAAGCACTTTTTCTTCTTCAGGGGAAATTTGATAGAATTTATAAAAATATGAGAGTTAAGTGAGTCCTGCATCCACTGGGTGCAAAGGCAGTGGTCCCAGACTGACAACTGATGTTATCTGGGAGGTTAAACCCTGGCGGCTCTACTGAAGTTTCAAGTCTCTGCAGCCCCCTAGTGGCCACTGATTGTAGCAGAAGATTCATAGTTCTCGACAAATTACTCCAGTCAATTGGACTTTGGACAAGAATTAGGTAGAGAATAAGGAATGGAGTGGGGGAGTGAAAGAACCTACATTTGAGTCTTTTAAACATTTCAAATAGAAAATTATTCTTCTATCAGTGTGCACACCAGTGAAAGCTGATGAAAATGAAAACATATATGGTCACATACTAGGAAAGTATCAACCAACATATCCTTTCCAAATATTAGCTCCCATGCCCTTTACTTCCTCTTCTCTTTCTCTTTCTCTTCCTCCCTCCCTCCCTCCCTTCTACCAAGGTACAAGCATCCATTCTAGTCCTTGGGCCAAAGCATTCTTTGCCCTTAAACTTTTAAAGTCAGTGTACCCAGTTTGAGTTCCAGGGAGAAGTCAGTTACCTTGTTAAATTAAGTGAGTTACCACACATAGAGCAGGAAGCAAATCATTCCAAGGATCAATTTTCTTTTGTCATTAGGTCTTTCAGTTGCCAAAGGCAATGCAACAGGCCCTAAGGAACCCAGCCTGTGAGAGCAGAGGCCCTGTTTGGCTACCACCTCCTATGAGTTAGTGGACACATTACTGCAGCACTCTGCAGCTCAGCGAGGGAGATTCAACTCCACTCTGTGCTCTGATTCTATGAGGAAGCTTCTCTGCTGTCAGGCTATGAGCTCCTCAAGACAGGATCTTGCCTTATGTTTTGCTCTGACAGCACAAGGCATGACAATCAACCTTTGAGAAGAAGGAATGGAGGGATTTGTGTGAACTGAAGACTACAGTTCTGTCTCTGGTTCTAGTGAACCACTTGTTATAAATACAGCTATTCTCTGAGTTCTGTATTGGAAACTGTGGAGAGATAAAGGGAAAAAGATACTAGAGGTACAGTCCTTACTTCACAGATGAATAAAAAATGTTCTTTGGTTCTGAACTCTTGCTCCCAAGGCTATGAGCAAGTATTCAGTCATTATTCCTTCCAGCTAAGTCACCCTTCAGATCTTCTTGGCCTGTTATTCATGGAGAGATAGGTAAAGCCGCATGAATAAGAGTACAAGAGTGAGGGCCTGGGACGCACGTATGACTATGTGACCAAAGGAAAATCAATTACCATCTCTTCGACTCCGTTTTCTCATCTCTAAAGCTGAAATTTAAAATATTTACCTTGCAGAGACGAAAGGAGGTGACACATGTTCAAGCACCGTTTTGAGAAAACAGGGTAACTGACAAGTCTGAAATGTATTTGCTGCAGCTGAAGAACTCTTAAGCGATCACCGTTACTCTCTACCTCCACGCCGCTAACTTCTCTCATATCGATGGCAGAACTGTCAGGTTCCCAGGAATGCGTTTAAATAATGGAAGGGTCACAGAAGATTCTGTCTCGGGGCCTATTACAAGCTGCTCTCCGTTTTGGCAATGTCGTGCTGCCCCTCCTCCCACTCCTTTACCCCTCGCCTCCAGTTTTATTTCCGGAACCAGCTTTTCTGAAGTCGGACCCGTTTTAATCTTTTAAATGCATAATTAGGGAGAGTGCTTGATTGCAAAGGCCTCTTTCAGACCTCCCATTTATCCAAAACGCTCTCCTGTTCACATAACAGAGAAATAGGGCAGGGAATCTGGAGGAAGGGGAGGAAGGAGGGGAGAGTGATGGAGGGAGGGCGAGGCGGGCCCTGCGCTTTTCTCAATGAATGCCGAGGCCTCTGCAGATTTGCATAGGGGCCTATCTCGCCACGCCATTGGTTGGCGGGTGCGAGCGGGGCGGGGCGGACCTGCGTGAGCCTGGCAGCAGCCGGAGTTGGCCGTTCGAGCTCCGCCCCCGCCCCAGTCCCGCCCCCTCCCGGCGCGAGCTCGCGCCTCAGCCAGCTGCAAGTGGCGGGCGCCCAGGCAGATGCGATCCAGCGGCTCCGGGGGCGGCAGCGGAGGTAGCAGCTGGCACATCCTGTCGCCGCTGTCCGGAGGGTCGCGCAGCACTGAAGCTCCTTCCGGCCGCCCTCTGCCCAGCCAACTGAAGCCAAGGGGGCTGCCAATGGGTGAGGAGGGGGCAGCAAGATTTCGGGCTCTTTTGCACAGAATGCTTTCACTCGGCTGCTGCCGCCAGGGCCGCTTCGGTGCCTGAGAACTCTGAGCAGACGAAACGCGGGAGGAGAGCAAGGACGCTGCAAACTTGCGCCGCGGCGCCCTGAGCCTCCACTTCACATCGCGGGGGCTTGATTCAAGCCCAGAAGTTCAGCGGGCAGTGCAGTTCGCAGACTTCCCGCTGCGGAGGGTTGCAGGAGGGTGCCCGACAAAGCAACCCCTGCCCCTGGTTTTTCCCTACGCTGAGGAAGAGGAGCTCAGAAGCTCAAAGAAGCGCTGGGGAAGGGGCTAGAACAGCAGAACGCTCCGAACCATCGTTCCCAGCTGGAAAGTTGCGGGCGTATTGGAGGCTGCTGGAGAGCGTGGACAGACCACAGCTCAAGCCTCGGAGGGCAGGAGAGGACTCCATCGCCACCTCCCTTCGACCATAGTAGTTTCTCTTGTTCTGGAGCGCAGTAAGCTACAGACGGGGGCGCGGCACGAGTCGTGGCGCGCCAGAGGCACAGGGTCCCAGCTGCTGAGCCCGAGGTGCTCAGGGTCTCTTGACACACCCCTGAGCCTCCAGCCCCATTTTATTGAGACTCCCGCTTGCCTCCTTGCAGTTGGAGGGAAGCTAGAGAATCAAGTGGACGCCTAATCCCCCAGATATCAGGTGGAAGGAACTGTTCAGGACCAAGGACTATTCGGAGCCCCTTTTCATTTGAGGGGAAGTGAAGGGCGAGGCTGGATCCCGGAGAGTCGGGAGACTAGTATAAACAACTCTTCTCTGGCGGGATGGGAGCCTTAGGGCTCCTAAGGCTGCTGCTACTGCTGCTTTCAGCGGCAGCCTTGGGCTCCGGAACCGGAACCGGGACCGGGACTGGCACCGGCCATCTCGCCGGCTCACCCGCCGTGGGACCAGCTCTGCAGCCTCGGGAGCCTCTCAGCTACTCACGTCTGCAGAGGAAGAGCCTGGCGGTGGACTTTGTGGTGCCCTCGCTCTTCCGTGTCTATGCTCGGGACCTGCTGCTGCCGCCTTCGTCCTTCTTGGAGCCGAGGGCCAGACGGCCTGAGGCACGCGGCTCCTTGGCTCTCGACTGCGCCCCACTACTTAGGCTGGTAGGGCAACCGCCCGGGGTCTCCTGGACGGAAGGCTCCAGCTCGCCAGCCCCTGCCCAGGCACGGACGCTGACCAGGGTGCTGAAGGGCGGCTCGGTTCGCAAGCTCCGGCGCGCCAAGCAGCTGGTACTGGAGCTGGGAGAGGAGGCGATCCTTGAGGGCTGTGTCGGGCCCCCAGAGGAGGTGATTGCGGGACTGCTCCAGTTCAACCTCAGCGAGCTGTTCAGCTGGTGGATTCACCACGGCGAAGGGCGGTTGAGGATCCGCCTGATGCCAGAGAAGAAGGCTTCGGAAGTGGGCAGAGAGGGAAGGCTGTCTGCGGCGATCCGTGCCTCCCAGCCCCGGCTTCTCTTCCAGATCTTGGGGATCGGTGAGCAGCTCCCGCCTGAACGTGTCGGGATTCGTATTTTTAGGCACATCAATTTGCAACCACTGTCAACTAATCCCTATTTTCAAAACCCCAGCCTCTGGTTCTTAGGTCTTTCCTCCTTTTGCAAACCTCCTCCCACAGTTAGACCATAAAATACGGTCTTATGTTCTTGCTGAAAAGAGTCACTTCCCAGGGTTTTCCTTCCTCTCCAGTAACCAAGTTGGAAGAAAAGTTTTCTCTCTTGGCAGAATGCTTCTTCTTTCTACCGATTTACACCGGGTTCCAGCCAAAATTGGATGCACTTTGAACAGGGGACCCCTGGGACAGTTGAAATGTCCTTATTACTTCTACGTTCCAAGCTTAGTTCTAGGTGTCACGACTGTTGCCCTCTTCCCTTTCCCTTGTTCCTCTTTCTGGCCACCGTAGATGTGGGTAATGTGGTGCACTTTCTTGGAGAATGTAGAACTCTTCTTTATATGGTTGAATCTCCCCTAGCTGTTCTCTTCAAATGTTGACTTATGTACGGATTTCCTCTTCTTCATTAATTTATTCTGCTCCCTCTCTCCAACCCCAGTCTGCTATCCACTCTCAGACTCTTTTTTCCCCCCTCTCAGATGTTGTTGGAAGAGCCCCAGAGGAACTAAGAAATACGGGACAGGAGGGAGGTGTGAAGAGAGGGAGCAGAGTTGTTAAGATTCTCTCCCATTGGGAGAGTCACTGTGAAGCCAGAAGAGACAATAGTTCTTCTCTCGCCCCCCCCCCCCCACCTTCCCTCTAATTCTTAGCTTGAATGTCTGTAGCAGCAGCTCTGGATGACAGTCTCTGGCAAGCCTGTTTCACTGCAGATCTCTCTGCTAGAGATTCCTGAAATAAGGTTTCTGTTTCATTTACTCTCATTTTCTTCTCATATTCACTGAGTTAGGGGTGTGTGTGCAGGCACTTACTTCTAACTCTTCCCATAGTATTCTTTGACTGGAAAGCCAGGTGGTTTTGAATGGACGTTTCTCTCGTAATACCACTGGGGAAAGGCTCAGTGAATAAAATATACAATGTATATGAATGAGAAGACACAGAAAAGAAATCATGCCTTTTTAAAAGCCTACACTAATTCCATTGAGCAAACCCAGCATCTTTTCTATCATTCTCATCATCAGAAATAAATGAAATTTTTATGCTCCACCAGTTACTAATGACTAGTATTAATTGGATGGAAGGCACTGAAAAGAGCCCACTGTAGAGCTACAAGTACCTACCATGCTTGTCCCAGCACACACATATCCTCCCACGCATGCCCAGTACTATCACACAGCAGGGATATCTAGAAGCTGAGGTTCTTCCCTCCTTGAACAGAAAACATACTTGTATGTGGTTCCCAAGGAAAACAGAATCTGGATGCATATTTCAGCATTAGCATTGGTATCCTTGGCACCTAAAATGACCCCTTTGTGTTCAATGTCAGAATTCATATTAACAGGCAGAATTTGTAGTAAGAAGCAGGGTTTGATGAGTTTGATAGAGCCTCCTGTGAACTGAGATAGGAGACCAATACTGTTGTCTCTCCACAGATACTTTTGTGGAGAACAGCTGTGCTTTAATGTCATCATGGCTTCTGTGGTTTATACATGCAACATTCTCTTTTAGCGCCTAATGTATTTGTAATGGATATAAGAATGACTTCTCTGGGAATGTGGATTGTCTTCTACTTTCATGTCTGTGAACATCTCTGGAGCTTTCCTATCACCTCTTGTTAAATGACCATAGGCCCAACAGTCTAGATCAGCTATTGTGAGATGTTGATGACAGACAAAAGGGGTCCTTTCTGCAGCCCTGAACTTGCCTACTATAAACAGGCAAGTAGCATGAAGTTATCAGTGGGTGTTTCTGAAGATTCACAGGCTTAATGCATGTGGAGCATATATTCCAGTCAAGCCTCTGGTAAGGAGTTGAAGCCACTGAGTAGGGGAGTTTCATGTTGAGAGGAGTGTGCTTCAAGAACTGCTTTGCTACTGACAGCAGGGAGTCTCTGTGAGCGTCCCAAGTCCTCCCTTAGCATCACAGTCCATTTGGCAGTTGGACCAAGGCCTTATGCATCATTTGACACATCTAGCAATGCTGTTTTCAGAAAGAGCCAGGATTCTGTCATTAAAAGGCTAGAAATTTTGGCCAAGCATTTTTCAGCAGCATTGGGATCAAATGATTATTGATGGGATCAAATAAGACACTAAGTGTAACTGGATGAGCTCCCCATGACCTCCAGAGAGACAGACAGCTTATTGAAAAGCATTTCAGGCCTTGTGGTGATCACACTTGGAACAGGATGGGCTCTCCTGCTCTGAGGCATATGCTGTTTTCAGTTAGGCAGCTGGCCATGCCGGACTAGCCTCTTGCCTTCCCACTGCCTCCCCAGCCTCATTCAGATATGGTTTCCACTGCAGACCTCCCCTTGGAGGGAGTGGACACACCCTGTTCTATCATGTTTCATGTTTGAGGCAACATATATCATGGTGTTTCCATTTGTTTTCTTGTATGAAAATTCAAGCTTAGGTTCTCACACTTGGATTAATTTTACTATTTATTATGTTTGAGGAAATGGATTTATTCCTTTTATGGGCTCTGTTTTGTAGAAAAGGCATTTAACTCTTCTGTGACATAGGATATTTAGGCATACAAAGGGAAAATAGGCACAACTCAGCTTATTTCTCCCTGTTTCTGCCCAAATGCCTGGTGGTCTGGTCTAGAGGGGCACAAGCATGCTGATGGGGCTGTGAGGAGGGAAGAGAGTGGTGGGTGGCCTGCAGCAACCCATTTGTCTCAGACTGAAGATAGCTTCCTGAATCTGAACAGGACCATGACTAGGGATGTGATAGAAATGGAAAAGCACCCAGTCAGCATGAAGCAAAAACTCTGTTCCTTGTGGTTTGGGACGTCTGAGAGGACAAAAGGATAGCTGAGAGGCCTTAGAATGCATGACACACAAATGTGTTTTCTTTGTGGGTTGCTTTGCTTTGAATTCATAAACGGGATCAATATTTCGAAGTCTGAAGCAGCTCCCCACAGCACTCATTCATGGAGAAGAGCATAGAAAGGCCATTGCTGAGACTGTATGAATTTTGGTCTACCATTCTGGGACAGTCCAAACCTCAGAAAAGATGTCTGCCTGGAGGCAGTCACATTGCTCAGAGCCCTACTTTGTAACCTGTTTTCTAGATGTTTTGATGTCTTGCTTCTGCCTTCCCCCAGGCAGAGGCCTAGAGGATATTGACTTGTGGGCTAGGAGGGCTTGTTTCCCTATAAGCAGCCCCCTTCTCACTCCAGGAAAGGGGATAGGCAACTGGGGATTTTACATGTGCTATGGAGAGACCTGAGAAATTTAAAGTAGATATATGCAATGCAATACACCTGACCCTTGACCTCACATATCTGTCACTGCCTTCCTATTTCATTTCTGGAGAGGGCAAAGAGAGCCAAGGAAGATAGAGAGGAAATTGGAACTCTCAGAAGGAATATCAGTTATTTGAGGTGAATTTGGGGAGTTGGAACTAGTCCAGAGAAGATCAGAGAGCTGATTTAAGAGTTGAGGGGACCAATTTATGGTGAAAGATGAAAAGAATTAAATATATATGGCTGAGCGAAGTGGCGATGAAGGGAAAGCCCTGGTAACAATCTACAAATCTCTGAAGAGGGAGAGGAGTTATATAGTGTCACCCAAAGAAGTAATAGGATGCAACTTGCAGAAGGAAACTTCAGGGTGGATATCAGGGAAACCTTATTTTCTGAACTTGATATTCCTCTGACTTTGGAATGGAATTCCAGAGGAGCAAAGAGTAAGGTGAGATGTGGGTCAGATAAGCCACAGCATTCATTATTAATCAGTTTTATATTTGGAAATGTTGAGAAGCCACAACAGGCAGGAGAGCTGGGATGGGGAACAAAAGCAGGAATCAGGATCTTTCAGGATTCAACTCTTGAGACACTTTGGGTCTGGATGTTTCCAGGAGGAAAAGACAAGAATTTCATGTGCATCTTTGAAATTGGATGGGATGTGCTTACAAGGAGACTGTTAGAGAAGAAAATCTTTTGAAAGTACCGGGTTTGTTTTTCTCTGCCCCCAGATTGACACAGAGTATTTCTCTGGGGTGTTGTGTGTCTATCCATGAGGGAGGAGCCACACCCATAGAACATTGTGCATCTAAGATGCATCTCTAGTGTGTGTGTCATCAAGCCATTGGGCAGGGCAGAAGGTACGTGGGTCTTGAGAAGATGAGATCACGTCTAGATTTGGTGGACTCCTACTGGCTACTTGAAACCCCTTTGCAATGCTGAGAATATATATACACAGCTATTAGAAAGATGAAGTTCATCTAAATCCATTTGATCTTTCCACAAATTTACAAAAGAAAAAGAAGGAAAGCCCATGAGGGATTTGTGTGCATGGTGTGGGAAGACATTGTTATCATTAATAAAAATGAAAGCTTTTATAAGGAAGTATGCCTTCTGAAGGACAAGGACGACTGGCCTCCAGAAGGGAGAGGAAGAGAGGAAACTTCTGTTTCAGCAGAACTTGAAGCCCCCTGCCATTCTTAGGATTACTATTTGATAACCTCATTTTGTGGAAATTTGCCTAGCCCTTTCTTTATAATCATTATTAATGTCCTGTTACAGTTGTATGGGACTTTATAATTTATAAAGAACTTTCAAATTTAATATATTTTTTTCAATCTTACAGTAGGCAGGGCGAGTATTTGTTTTATTTTATAAATGCAGTAACTGGAATCCAGCTACTTGTTAACTTGTTACTTGTTGTTTTCAAGGTGAAAAATGGTAGACCTAGAAACTTTCATTTATGCATTGAGAGGTTATGAGATGCTAGATGCTGTGCTAGGTACTGACTAGGACTATAGATCTTTTTGCCTTCAAATTAGGGCTCTTTCTACTAAAGGAATCATCCCAAAATGCAGATTATGTAACCATGTAAATGAAACCATGTAAATAGATGAAAAACTTTACATTATCCTTGTCAGAAGGCCATGCAACAAAGATTTGGTGTTCAATAACCATGACTTGAAAAGTTCCTTAAAATATTTGAAGTCCAGTTTCATCATTAGTAAAATAGGGATAGTTCCTATCTCAAAATGCTGCCATGGAGATTAAATTAGAAGACATGTATAAATCTGTAGCCCAATGCCTGACATAATAAAGTGTTCCATCATTATAAACCATATGGTTTTTTCTAGAAGCAGCAACACCCCAGTGTCTGGTTGTGCATTTTAGTTTATTTGAATGATGCCATCTGGAGTTGTGCAGTCCTGATGTGTGGTCACATCTGGTGACCCTGGCGGTGGTAGTTGTAATACTGTGGGTTCCCATGCAACTAGCTTCTAATTCCTGGGCTAAGAAGTGAGATCTAGTGGAAATGGGGAGAGTGACCATGGTGATAGTTTCTATTGGCTTCCCCAGAAATGTGAATGAGGAGAATTGAGGTGTGGTATTTACTTCATTTCTATCAACTAGTGTCCTCCAAGGTCTTTTGACCTTGGATTCAGTCCAAAGATTCAAGCAGAGTATTCACAATCCAATTATTTTTTTCTCCTACACGAAGAAAGCAAGCCTTAACTTTATGAACGTATGAAATCTAATAATGGAGAAGAACAAGATAGAGACATTACAGAGCAGTAGTTTTCAGATGGTGGATCTTTCTTAACTGAGGGCAGTATGTGCGGTTCAGGCCCCTCCATGCCCACAGAGGTGCTGGGCTACTAGCCTCTGGTAATTTCTTTGTTATAATTAGCTGGAGCTTGCCTTTTCCTTGTCAAGTGGGAATGCAGGAGAAGGTTGGAGGGTACCAACTGGTTGGTGGACATGAGCGCATTAAGAGCAGTTAAACCTTTGAGATTCCATGGAGACACATGGCTGAGGGAGGAGGCCACCTCAGAAAGTGCCTCAATCTAAAAGAGGCTGTCAAGTATCCATGCAGCATTTTACAGGTAGTGTTTTTTATGAGCCATGGCTGAGCCATTGCTTTCCTAAGATGCACAAGGACATTATTTCTGCTTGGGAGTAGAAGGAGAATAGGACATGTTTGTGAGGATGGTTATAGGTCCAGGGGTTATGTGACGAGAGGTGTGAATAAAGTTACCAAGGAACCCTAGGGGTGTCTTCTTTCTTAGAACCATTGTGTTGTTCTCCAGTCTAGGATGTGGCCAGTTTTTCTTAACCTAGTGATGACCTGGCCTTTTTCACACAGGTCAAAGTGTTAGGAAGGAGCAGTTTAAAAGAGAGTATTGGCCTGGTGGGAAGGTGGGGAGGAGATGGGGGACATCTTAGCACTTTGTTGGTGAGTCAGATTTCTCAGAACAACTTTTGTTTCTTCAGATGAGCTTGGGTCCTTTCCCAGGAAAATTGTCTCAGGTTCACTTGGTGAACATAGACATTCTAGAATGTGGGAAGTCCCAGAACTGGGCAGAAGGAGAGCTCCATTGGGACATATACACCCAACTACTTGGTTAATTAAGAGTCTTTAGTTCTTGAACCTTATTTTGTGGTTATGTAACAACAGGTGCATGGAGAGGTAGGTAGTCAGAATTCCCTGAAGTAAGGAAAAGGCTAAAGGGAAGATCTGAAAACAAAAATAAAAATAAAGAAAATCTAGGCAAGCTTGTAGGAAATCATGCAACTAGCCAGAGGAAATCAGAGGGAAATTTAAACCATTGACCATGTTTTTCTTTTTCCCTTATTTATCTTTTATTGAGTTTCCACTGGGACATGGTTTCTGAGGGTGGGTGTGGGCAGGTCTCCTTTATAGATCCTTTCCACATTCTCAGCCCAAGTAATTAAAGTCAATGTTCTGTGGTGGAGAGAATGCTAGATTAGGAGCTAGAAGACTTGGATTCCATTATGATATTAACCTTTTATTAGTTTTGACATCTTGTGCAACTTCCCTAAACTTGTTGAACCTCTGGGTCTTTTTTCCTAAACGAGAAAATACAGAACGTGTCTTGGCTTACCTCCTGGAGTCTCTGAACATTTTGTAAAATAACCTATGTAGAAGATTCTCGCCTGGATTATTCAGAAATAAATATATAAGGCAGTAGAAAAATAACAACACAAGATCATAAAAAGTGCTGAGATTCTATTTCATTGATTCATACTTTTAACCGACCTTTGACATTAAGAGCAGCAGTACTAGGTTCTAGATTTTGAGGCAAGCGTTGGCCTTCGTTTAACAGCTCAGCAGCCCTGGAAAGGAGTTATGTGGCCCCTTCCTATGGTTTCTCGAAATGAGGTCCTTTCATTGAAGTAATTTTGCCCACTTCCAGAATTTTCTGGAAATGAATCTTCAGTTGTGGGACATAAGAACTTACATATTAACATCAGAAAATTATTATTTTTTAAATTGAGCGATGACAAATGCAGTTAAGTATATTGAATGTATTAATCTTGTGTACAGCTTGATTATAATTCTCATCTGCAACATCCATATAATCCGCACCCAGATAAAGATTCAGAACTTTCCCAGCATCTCAGGAAGTTCCTTCCTGCCCTTTTCAGTGTGTATCCACCCCCAACCCAAGGTAACTATCCTTCTGATTTCTGTGTCATTAGTTAGCTTTGCTTATTTTAGATGAACTTCATGTATTTGGAATCATGTACTTTTTTGTATCTGGCTTCTTTTACTCAATATGATTTCTGTGCAATTTGTCAATGTCTTTTTGTGTACTAAAATTCTTTCTTTCTATATATATATATATATATACATATATATAATATATATAATATATATATATACATATATACATGTATGTATATATACATATATATGTATACATAATATGTATATATACATACATGTATATATGTATATATATTATATATATTATATATATATAATATATATATATATTTAACATTTATTTTTTGAGAGACAGAGAGAGACAGAGTGTGAGCGGGGCAGGGGCAGAGAGAGAGGGAGTCACAGAATCCAAAGCAGGCTACAGGCTCTGAGCTGTCAGCACAGAGCCTGACACAGGGCTCGAACTCAAACCGCGAGATCATGATCTGAGTCAAAGTGGGATGCTTAACTGACTGAGCCACCCAGTCGCCCTTCTTTTTTATCTTTTTATCACCTTGCTGTGCTCCTTTATATGAATATAACACCATTTGTTTATCCATTTTTCTACCAAGGAATTGGATTTGTGGGAAATCAAAACTAGAAGATACTATTCTAAATAATGGGTAGAGTAAGTCATAGATCTGGGATTGAAACCTTGCTCTATCATTTCCTAGCCCAAGGCTATTTATTTTCTTCTCTTTGAACTATAGTTTTTTTATTTGTAAGTAATAATAATAATAATACCCATGTCCTAGGGTTGTTGTGAGAATTAAATAGGATAAGGCATGTAGTAGGCCCTGACACACAGATGGTATTTAACAAGTGTTAGTGTTTTCCTCCAGCTCTTGATTACATGCTTTCCCTTGGTGGCCAGAATGGGTCCTTCAAAAGCTTTCTGAAGTGGGGAAGGGGAGCCTTTTCACAAGTGAGGGAAAAGTAACAATCAAGGACCATTTAAGTTACATGTAATAATTTTTAATAAATGCTGCATAAATAAGCAACATCATTTTAATAAAACACAAATATTTGTTACAGTCTGTTTTAAAATTAACAAGGAAAACAAACTCAATAAATAAATAAATAAATAAATAAATAAATAAATAAATAATTGAATAAAAAACTCTTTGATCTTGTATTCAGATCCATTAAAGACGAGAGGAAATGGTATAGAAGGGACAGAAGATGGACAGAAACCACCACATTTAAGGAAGAGACAGAATGACTGAGAATGACAGAGATAGGGTTGGTGACACAGAGAGGAATGTATAAGGAGAGGTAGTCCAGGGAAACAGAAGGTAGGAATTATTTCTTGGACACAGAGAAGCATGGATGTAGATAAGAGACCAAAAGAGGGACAGAAAAAGAATCAGAGGGCAGAATCAGTGGTGTAGGGAAGGAGGAGAGAGGGAACACTTGATTATTTTTGGCCTGGAAGAGTTCTGTCCTGATACCAAAATCTGTACTGTGAATCTATGGCCAACATTACATGATGATTATTTTTAATTTTATTGACATATAATTCATATGCAATAAAAAACACCTAGTTTAAATCAGTTTTATTTTTTTGATATATGTATCACCTGTGTGAACCGCCACCCTAATTGGGACATAAAACAATTCTGTCAACCCTCAAAAGAGCCTTCTTGACTTTTTGTAATGACCTCCTGCACTTCCTATTCTAGGCAATTTCTGGTTTGATTTTTATAATAGATTCATTTGTCTGTTCTGGAAGTTGGTATAAATGGAATCATATAAGTATATTCTCTTTTGTGTTTGGCTTCGTCACTTGGAGTAACCCTTTTGTGATTTATTTGTGTTATTACATGTGTTAGTAGTTTT
The DNA here is from genome assembly GCF_022837055.1 of Prionailurus viverrinus. NCBI lineage: Eukaryota > Metazoa > Chordata > Mammalia > Carnivora > Felidae > Prionailurus > Prionailurus viverrinus. The sequence continues at coordinate 117,003,968 of NC_062563.1, forward strand.
TTTTTTTATTACTGAATAGTATTCTATCATATAAATATATCACAATTGTTTTAAATCCTTTCATCTGTTGATGGATATTTAGGTTGTTTCCAGTTTGGGGCTCTCATGAATAAAGCTGTTACAAACATTGTGTGTATAAGCCATTGTGTGGACATAAGTTGTCAGTTCTCTTAAATTGATTTTGGAATTAATGGATTATATGGTAAATATATGTTTAACTTTATAAGAAATTGAAAAATTATTTTTACAAGTAGTTATACTACTTTATACTCCCACCAGTAATATATGAGAATTCTACTTACTCCACATCCTTCAGAATTCTTGATATTGTCAGCTTGTGGTTGTATCTTGCGGTTTTAATGTATACTTTTTTTGCGTGTTGGTTTTCTAATGTGTAAGATATTAATTAGCTCAAAAATTAGTGGTTCAAAATAATAAATCATTTTTTTATAGTTCCTATGAGTTAGGAATAGCTTGACTAGGTGTTTTTTACTTGGATTCTCTCATGAGATAGTAGTCAGATACCAGCCAAAGATGCAGTCAAATTAAATCTTGACTGGGGCTGTAGGATCTACTTACATGGTACCTTGTTCACAAGGCTGGCAAGCTGGTGCTGGCTAGTGGTGGGAAGTCTCATTTCTTCTCCAGGTATTCCTGTCTGTAGTGCTGCTGGACCATCCTTGTAACCTGGTGTCTGGCCTCCCTGAGAATGAGCATCTATTGAGATCATATGATCTTCTTTTTGGGGGTAAATATTCTGAATCACAGTGTTTGATTTTCAAATGTTGAATTAGCTTTACATTTTTAGGATAAAGTGCACATGGTCAAGATTTGTTAACCTTTTTGTGTATTGCTCTGTCTGCTAATATCTCGTTGATGATTTCTGCATCTGTGTTCATGAAGTTTGTTGATCTGTAATTTTCTTGTCTTTAACAGGCTTTAGGGTCTGGATAATGCCAGGCTCATAAACATGAGTTGGAAAGTGCTTCCTCTACTATTTTTTCCTGGAGGGGAATTACAATTTTTTTCTTTCTTGAATTTTTGTTTAGTAGAATTTTCCATTGAGGACATCTTGGCCTGGTGTAGTCATTGTTGGAATGGTTTACATTACTAATTATATTTACTTAATAATAATTGTAGGGTTATTCAGATTATCTGTTTCTTTTTGAATGAATTTAGCAGTTTGTATCCTTCAGGTAATTGGTTTATTTCATCTAAATTGCTGAATTAATGCAAGTTAAATTGTTCATAGTATCCCCTTATTTTTTATGTCTGTAGGGTCAGTAGTGGTGTCCTTTCTTTCATACCTAATATTAGTAATTTACATCATGTCTCTCTTTTCTTTGTGATTATTCTGGCTAGAACCTTACCATTTTTTTTGGTTTTCTTTCAAAAAAACATTTCTTGTAATACTGGTTTTTTTTTCTGTTATCTTTATTTCATTTTTATTGATTTTTGCTCTTATTATCTTTCCTTCATTTTGTTTGCCTTGGGTTAAATTGTTCTTTCTGCTTCTAGTTTCTTATGGTGAAAACTTAGATCATGGATTTGAGACCTTTTTTATTTTTCTAATATAAGCATGCATTGCAAAAATTCTCTCTAATAACTGGTTTAGCAACATCATACAAATTTCATGATGTTATAATGAAATTTACTTTATATTCAATTAAAATATTAAAGATTTTCCATTTGGTGTTTCTTTTTGACCTATGATTATATATGTGTCTTTTATTTCTGAATATTTGGGGATTTTCCAGATATCTTTCTCTTACTGATTTCTAGTTTAATTCTGATACAGTCTGAGAACATACCTGGTTTGCTTTTCGTTATTTAAAATTTGCTAAGGTTTGTTTTATGCCTCAGAATATGGTTTATCTCGCTGAATGTTCCAAGTTCCATACTTCAGAAGAACATGTTTTCTGCTATTGTTTGGTGGAGTGTTCAATTAATGTCAGTTTGGTCAATTTGGTTAATAGAGTTGTTCAAGTCTTTTGTGTCCTCACTTATTTTTTGTCTATTTGCTATTTGCATTACCAATAGAGGACTTCTAAAGTCTCCAAGTTTTGTTTTGTCTATTTTTCCTTTCAGTTCTATCATTTTTTATTTGATGTATTTTCAAGCTCTATTATCAGGTGCCTACACATTTAGAATTGACTTTTTTCTGATGATTTGATTCCTTTATTGTTGTATGTCTTTTTTATCCCTGGTGATACTCATCTTTGGACATCTATTTTAATTGATATTAATATAGCCTCTCCATGTGTCTTTTGATTAGTGCTTATGTGATACATCTGTGCCAACATTGTACTTTTAATCTATATCTTTATATTTACAGTGAGTTTCTTACAGAAAACATATGGTTGGATTGTGTGTGTGTGTGTGTGTGTGTGTGTGTGTGTGTGTGTGTATGTGTTGTCTTTTTGTTTTTTTTTTTTAAGTACGCTTCATGCCCAAAATGGGCTTGAACTTTGACCCTGATTTCAAGAGTCACATGCTCTACCAACTAAGTCAGCCAGGTGCCTCTGATGTTGTGTGATTTTTAAAAATTTAATCTGTTAAGTTTTATCTTTTACTTGGTCTGTTAGGCTACTTGTTTTTAATGTTATAATTGATATGGTTGAATTTAGACCTACTATTACAGTTTTTTTGGTATGTTTTTTGTTTTTCTCTTTTTCCTTTCTTGACATCAGTTGGGGGATGTCAAGAAAGGAATTTTGAGTATTTTTTAGTATTTGAATTAGTTTTTAATATTTGAATATTTTTTTAGTATTTCAATTTTAATTTATCTATTGTTTTTTGGCCATATCTCTTTGTATTATTACTTCAGTGGTTGCTCTAGAGATTACATATATACGTCATGTATATATACATATGTATGTTGCATTTATATGTCCATAAATACACACCTATATCTATATCTATATCTATATCTATCTATATCTATCTATCTATCTATCTATATATATATAAAGTTTCATAGTCTACTTTTTTCAGATTTTTACCTGAATTTTAGTTAACATAGTGTAAGATTGATTTCAGGAGTAGAATTTAGTGATTCATCACTTACATATAACACCCAGTGCTTATCCCAACAAGTGCCCTCCTTAATATCCATCACCCATTTGGCCCATCCTCCACCCACTTCCCTCCATCAACCCTTAGTGTGTTCTCCATTGTTTAGAGTCTCTTATGGTTTGCTTCCCTCTCTCTTTTTTTCCTCCTTCTCGTATGTTCATCTGTTTTGTTCCTTAAATTCCACAGATGAGTAAAATCACATGGTATTTATCTTTCTCTGACTGACTTATTTTGCTTATCATAATGTACTGTAGCACACGTATTGCAAATGGCAAGATTTCATTCTTTTTGATAGCTGATTTTCCATTGTATGTATGTGTATGTATGTGTGTGTATATATACACACACACACAACATCTTTTTGACCCTTTCATCAGTCGATGGACACTTGGACTCTTTCCATAGTCTGGCTATTATTGATAATGCTGCTATTAACTTTGGGGTACATGTACCCCTTCCAATTTTTAGTTTTGTATCCTTTGGGTAAATATCTAGTACTGTAATTGCTGGGTCATAGGGTAGTTCTATTTTTAACTTTTTGAGGGACCTCTATACTGTTGAGTTGAAATTTTAGTACTTCATATAAAATATGTTGCAACTCTATAGATCTCTTTACCCCTCCCTTTGTTATAGTTGTCATATGTGTTATATGTACATAATTAAAAGCTCTGCTAGATTATATATATGTATTAAATATATATGTATATATGTATATAAATGTATATGTATATGTATGTATGAATACATGTGTAAGTACATATATACACATGAATGTATAAACATATATGTATATTTGTATCAATATGTATATAAATATATATGTATGTTTATATATGTACATACACACACACATATATTAAAGCTATATATATAGCTTTTAACAGTTATACATATCTTAAATAACTTAAAAGGAAAAAATTAGTCCTTTATATTTACCCAGATACATACCATTTTTCTTGCCCTTCCTTTTTTACTGAAGTTTTAATTTCCCTATTTTATTTTTCTCCTTCAACCTAAAAAACTTCCTTTTTCATTTCTTTTAGAGTGGTTCTGCTGGCAACAAATTTGCTTAGTTTTCCTTTATCTGAGAATGTCCTTATTTCACCTTTGTTTCTGAATTGTGTGTTGACAAGTCTTTTCTTCTTATACTTTAAGAATGCTGTTCCTCTGTCCTTCATAGTTTCTGATAAGCATTCTTCCATTAAATTGTTCTTCCTGTCTGTAGCTCTTCTCAAGATTTCTTCTTTGTCTTTAGTTTTCAGAAGTTTGATTGTTTGATTATGATGAATCTGTGCATGACTTTATTTGATTTTATCCTGCTTGCAGTTTGCCGAGATTCGTATTCTGTAAGTTTATGTCTTTTATGAAATCTGGTGAGTTTTCAGCCACTATTTCCTCATTTTTTTTCTGCACCAATACCTTTCTCCCCTCCTCTGGGACTCAAAATATAAAACTTTTCAATCTTTTGATATTGTCTCACATTCTTTCGAGACTCTGCTATTTCTTTTTTTCAACTTTTTTCTGTCTTGCAGATTGCACAGTTTCTGAGATCTATCTTCAAGTTTACTCTTTCCTCTGTTTCTATTTTGCTAAATTTTTAATATTAGATATTATATTTTTCAGTTTAAATTTTCTATTTTTAAAAATAATTTCTATTTCCCTACTTAGACCTACCTTTCCATGCATTTTCCAGAATGTTTACTTTTCCCTCATGGAACACAGCTATAACAGTTAGCTTCTTTAAAGTCTTTGATAATGTCAACATCTGGATCATCTTGTTATTGACATTTGTTGATTATCTTTACCATGAAGAACTGGTCATTTGTTTTGTTTTGTTTTGCTTTTGTATATTGAGTAATTTTACATCATATCCTGGAAATATTAAATATCATGTTGTTTGGTCTGAAACGTGGGTGTGGTTTAAACCTTTTTTCTTTTTTTTTTTTAATTTTTTTTTCAACGTTTATTTATTTTTGGGACAGAGAGAGACAGAGCATGAACGGGGGAGGGGCAGAGAGAGAGGGAGACACAGAATCGGAAACAGGCTCCAGGCTCTGAGCCATCAGCCCAGAGCCCGACACGGGGCTCGAACTCACCGACCGTGAGATCGTGACCTGGCTGAAGTCGGACGCTTAACCGACTGCGCCACCCAGGCGCCCCGTAAACCTTTTTTCTTTTCTTAAAGCCTTTATTATGCTGCTTCGTGTCTGTCCACACATGTGCTGCCCAGAGGTGAGCTGGGACACCAGGCCAGTTTCTTCACAGATTTAGCATATTTCTGTCTCTCCTCTTTAGGCTTCTTCTTAAAATCAGTTTTATCTATCTGTACTACTTCTGCACAGTTTGTGTAACTGGGGCCACCCTCTGGCAAAATAGATAATAAAGAGAAACAAATCAGGGATTCTCTCCATACTCTGGCCTGAAGTGCACCCTTTCTCCAGTCCTCTGGCCTGAAAGATGTGGTTTCTAACAGGATGTCTATTCGAGTTTTGGCTGCTGACCTCACTAGCCATGCTGTCTGTGATGAGAGCTCAATATCATGAAATGAGAGGGTCGGGAAACAACAAAGAAGTAGAGGTCTCCCTCTATACTCTAGGGATCACAAGGCTCCTTTTCCCCACCTTTTGACTGCAAGGAAAAGATTTCTGTGGGCATTTTACCTGTCCATGGTACCGTGACCACAGCTGTCTTGGGTGCCCACATTTGGTTCACAGGTACAAGGGAAAAGAGGAAAAAATAGGAAACTCACCTCTGTATGGGTTGCTTTTTCAAGGTTTGACTTTCTTCCTCTATATTTCTGGTTTTATTTATTTTTTGGAATCCTTTAGTACTTTTTTTGTTGTTGTTGTAGTTTTTATTTTTGTTTTGTTTTTTTAATTTTAATTAATTAATTTTTGTGCAAAGTTCTCGGTTGTAAGCAGAAGGATAAATAGGATTGAGTGGTCTTACTCCATCTTGCTGCACCAGAAGTCCCTCATTCCTTTTTGGAATCAGAGTTTCCATCAATGATATTTTTCCTTCATTCCCTCCTTCCCATCTTAGGGTGTGGTAAATGCTGCCAGGCAGGAAATCAGGACAATACATGGGTCCACCACGTTTATTTTCCCTCTCTCTTGTGCTACTGATTATCCCATGAAAACAGTTTTTCATATATTTAGTCCAATTTTACAGCTGTTTATTACAAAAGAGCTTAGTCCAGTGCTTGTTACTTTATCATGGCTGGGAGCCTAGAAAATGAGCTTTGAGATCACAGCCATGCTGGCTTATCTCTAGATATACCATCTAGATCTGTGTGAGAGGTGTTCACCAAACAGAAATTAGACAGTCTTCTGCATGGGTATCTATACATTTGGACTTTTGGCTGAATAAATGCTTATTTATTCATTTGCTTCCCCCCCCCCCCCATACTGAGCACTTACCAAGTCGAATGGAGCACAGTCTTTTTCTCCCAGGAGTTCACAAACAAGTCGGGGAGAACAGGCAGACAAGGCATGCTAATAAATAACTCCCGTGAAAGGAGCACTTGATGCTGAAGAAAGGGTGCAGATGGTTATAGTGGTTCAGTGGAGGCTTGGAGAGGTCAACTCCTGCAGGGCCGATTAGAGATAGTTTTGTTCTGTACCTCCAGATCTCAAAAACCATTCTCTTAAAGGCTGATGAATTCTACTTGCTCATTGCACAGTGGGAGGGGTGAAGTTCCTCTAAGACAGGAAATTATAGCTCTGGAATTTTGCAAAGAATAAGCTTATTGCCTTTTGGCAGGGGGTCAGGTCGAAGGATATCTACCGAAAATGATAGTTTTCTTTTGGGACTGTGATAGAAGTGAGTTAGAAAAAACTTCCAGGAGGTGACTTGAGAAACTCTTGGAGGGAGTATAGAATTAGAGAAAAGAGAAAGGCAAAGGACCTTATATATTTGGGCCCACAAAATAATACCCAGAGGAGGGACAATTGTTGGTGAGAGACAGAGACAGACAGACACTGTGTGTGTGTGTGTGTGTGTGTGTGTGTGTGTGTGTGTGTGTGTGTAACAAAGCAGGACTAGCCAGAGCAGAGAAGTCTAAGGAATTCTGGGAGTTGAGAGGCTCAGTGCTGAGTCAGATACTCAGAGTTAGAGGTAGAGCTGGCTTATTGAATCAGGAATTTACATTTGATGCTGGAGAAATCAGAAAGTATTTAGTTTTTGAGTAGAGGAATGCACGTTGACTGCAGATTCTTTAGGAAATGGTGTTTGGTTGTGGGTCTCAGTCCTGGACTGCACAGAGAGCTGGCAGTTAGACTAGAGCCTTGGGAAGCAGTTGCACTGGCTCAGGAATTAAGGGACTCAGAAGTGGGCCAAGGAGACGCCCAGATATAAGGGGAACAAAATGAAATGAGTCAGATGCCAAAGGTTTTGGCCTGAGACCATGCAGACTTGGTGGCAAGACAGGTGGGAAGAACATCTGCTTGGGAGGAGAGTGCCTGACATGACGACACCTTCGTGGGCCTCTATCTCAAGATCAGGTTGTCTGGTACACACATGAAGATAGGGAACAGAAGCAGGAATGAGTGAGATGTCCAGGTGGAAGATAGTGATGTGGGAGCTGTTTATATAGACCTGGTGGCTTATTTCTTGAGAACAGATGCATTTTCTCGAGAAAGAAGAAAGAGGAAGGAAGGTCACACCTTGGCTTTGGGAAAGTTCATAATCTGATAATAGAATGGAGTCAATGACATCACTGGAAAGAACTTACAAGAAGGAAGAGAGACCACTGGATTGTGGTGTCGTGGAAGCTAAGGGAGATGGATATTCCAAAGATGGAGTGGGCCTTGTGTTTGGCCCAGAGCCTTCTGGAAAGCAGGCATAGGCAGGAGGAAGTTTAGGGGGAGTGCTAAAGAAATTGAAGCAAAATGTGCTTATGTAGTTGTTCAGTCTGTGAAAGGAAGAAGAGAAGACAAAGATAGTGAAATGTCAATGATGTTAGAAAGTTTAGCAGAATGAAGAAAAGATGTGTTGAGGATGAATTTTCTTAAAAACACTGAAGAGAGGGGCACCTGGGTGGCTCAGTTGGTTGAGCATCCAACTTCGGCTCAGGTCACGATCTTGTGGTTTGTGAGTTTGAGCCCCGTGTCGGGTTCTGTGCTGACAGCTCAGAGCCTGGAGCCTGTTTCAGATTCTGTTGTCTCCCTCTCTCTCTCTGCTCTCTGCTCCTTCCCCGCTCATGCTCTTTCTCTCTCTCAAAAATAAATAAACATTAAAAAAAATTAAAAAACACTGAAGAGAGTGGCGGTTTCAGGTATCAGCAAGGGAGGGGATAATTGTGTCATCTAGTCTAGGCAGTGTGGACCTCTACAAACTTTAGATGCACTTCATCCAGGCCCTGTCTGCTTCTTAAAATAGAGTTTGTGCCACGTTGTCCTTTTAAATATTTCTGAGAGATGGGGATTACTATTTTATGAGACTTCCCAGTGCTTACTGGACAGAACTGTTGGGAAAACATTTAATACTAGCTGAATTCTACACCTCTGTAACTTAATACTAGTAACAACTACCATTGAACAGTTTTACACAGGTTACTCTATTTAATCCTCACTGTAACACGGTAAGGCTGACTTTATTATTACTCCCATTTTCCAGATAAGTTGAGGCTAAAAGAGGTTAAGTAACTGGCCATGGTCACATAGTGTGAGCAGGATCTAGCATTCGAGTCCCGGCTTGTGTAACTGTACATGTATTATCTCTGTGTCTTCTTGCTCCTGCTTGTGGTTTTCCTTCTGCCGTTCTCCCACATGAGGGCCCTTCAAATATTTGAAGTCAGTTATCCCATATACACTGCCTAATTTCCTTTGTCTCCTCCTCCTTTTGTTTTTCCTCATCTTTCTTGCTTCTTCTTCTTTTTTCTTTTAATTGTTAATTCAGCAGATAATTACTGAGTAGCTTCAGCATGTCAGTCAGTGTGTTAGGTGCTCCACTGACAGCAGTGAACAGAACAGACCAGCACTTTGCCCTCACGGGGTTTACAGACTGGTGAGGGAGGCATATTAAATGTGCAAATTAATGCTTAACTGTATAATAAGAAACAATGAGGAATTCTGTGAAGGAAAGGAGTATCTCTAGCCACCCTTGGCACTCTGGGTTTCAGAGGGCTCACTCTACTTGAGTCTTTCCTACAAGCACCTTTCCTTTTAAGGGGTGGATGTCGAATGAGGCCACGTTTCCACCACTGTGACTCTCTTGGAGCACAGTGAACACACCTCTTAACTGAGAAACCTCATGTTATCACAGCTTCGAGGTAGGAATGGGCCGAACCACAAGCAGGAGTAACTAGAGAGAAAGAAAACTCCCTTCTGTGAGACAAGAAGACAAATGTGCAGAGGGCCATGCAGAGACGAAGGATGGAGAGCCCAGGAGTAGGGTCAGATGGTCTCAGTCCATTCTGTGAAGTGTGACCAGAGGTCATGCTAAATGGATTAGGAAGCCATGCATTCCCTTCCAGTCCACAAATCCTGCTTTTCCTTTCATGCTCCAGCCCCTCTGTACCCATACCTTCCTTCCCTCCTCTTCTCTCCCCCTCCCTCCCTTCTTTCTCCATTTCATTTCTTCTTCCCTTTTTTATTTTCTTCCTTCCTCCCTTTCTATCTCTGTCTCTCTCATACTTCCCTTCCCTTTCCTTCCTTCCTTCCTTCCTTCCTTCCTTCCTTCCTTCCTTCCTCTTAGTATTAATGTCAATACCATAATTTGGAAGAATCTAGTTGGAGAAAAATGTCAAGAAGTACAAATGCAGATTTGATACGTCTGACCTTTCTTCTCTTCAAAACAATAAATGTCAAATAGTTTAAAATGACAGGCAGGATGGCTAGAGATTATTTATGTGCTTAAATATTTAGAGAAGAAATGTAGTTCAGACTTACATGTAACTTATGTGAAGATTCTAACCTATGAGAATCCTAAGTACTTTTAAGGAACCAGCATAAGCAGTGATGTTTACATTTCAGGAAACAGAAAATGTGAAAAATCGGAGTAGAATGAAATGGTAAATGATCCCTGATAGGTAATGAGAACATTTGATAACATCGAGAAAGTATTTTGCCACACAAAATTGTGTTTGGGTTTCTCATATGGTAGTGTGGTGGCATTTCAGAGAAAGACCCATAATCCACATGTCCTCTCCTTTGATGAAATACAAAATGCCTTATATATGCAGGTTTACCTGTATGACTTACCCTATTTTACTGAAGACATTTTATTGTTAAAACAGAAGGAGGGAGAATTATCTTGCTCCAGCTGTGTAAATCCTGATAGAAGTATAATCCTCCAACCTAGAGTGTAATTCTGTATTCAGTCTCATACTCAATTATCATCAGAAGCAGCAGCATCCTTTTCAGAGTGGAGGCTCTAAGAGGTTTGTTGTTTTTGTTTTTTGTTTTGTTTTGTTGTCATTTTGTTTTTTTTTTTAAAGAACTGTGAACATTAGTTAGCCCACTTACTTCTGAAAGGAGACAATATTGTGTGTTAAGAAAATAGAATGTGGATTTTGTTCTGGGTTTGGTGCTCAGCTCCAGAACTTACTACACTAGTTAGAAATTCTTAAGGTAGTAAGACAGTAACTTAATTTTTCTGCTCCTGGCATCCTCGTCTATAAGGTAGAGAGTACTATAGCACTTGTTTTATAGAGTTCTTAGGAGGAGTAGATGAGATAATTAAAAAAAGAGTTTAGTATAGCACCTGGCACATGGTTAGAGAACTGAAAATATCCATTATCTTCAATTTTATTATTATTGTTGTTTTATTAATAAAGGGGCTTCCCCTGATTATTTTTTTGTGCCTTCCTTTCCATATCATCTTTGCTGAAATATAACTATACACAAAATGAGAGTTTCTCTTGTAGAAGATACAATTAAATAAATGAAGGGCCCGAAAGAAATCTTTAAATATTAGGGACTAAAGCAGCCTATTTGCTCAGAGCTAAAGTCATCAGAAAGTCAGAGCCATCCCATTGTGCATTGCCTAAGAATTCCATATGGAACCGCAAATATTTTATTTATTTATCTTTTAATGTCAAAGAATTTTAATTAAGTCATAAAGATGATTTCTAAACCCTTAAGATATTCATTATAAGAACTTTTACTTTCATAGCAGGAAAAGCCTTATATCAATAATTAAGTATGAAGTTTGAAAAACTAAAATGTTAGTTGAGGCATGGAAGGAGGGAAGAGACTTCTGGCCTTGGAATTGTGGGATTAGGTTTTCATTTTAGGATATGCCGAGTTGCTCTGCTTGAACCTGGGCAAATCACCTAAGCTTTCTGAGTCTTAGTTTCCGTTACAAGAAACAAGTGAGTTCTAATCTCTGCTCTTCTTTTTATTCTGTGATTCTAACCTAATTCCAGGGCTAGTGCTGAGACATTACTGGGAAGATGCTATTTCTATAAACAGTTGGAGGGTCAGTTAAAATTTCACAGAGCAATAATAAGAAATGATAACCTTCTCTGATTCTTATACCTTTGGAAACCGGCAGATTATGATAAGAGCTGTTTACCTCTAACTAATATGCCTTAGAGACTATGATAAGATTAAAGAAATTTATTTTCATTTCTACCCAAAAGGAAAACCGAAGCAGGTTACTTTGGTTCTTTTCTGGATATATAGTGAACTCGCCCAAGATACTCTGTTCTCGTTTTCTGTTCTAATCATTACAGCTAGTCAGGGACCAATTGTGTGGACACAGGGAATAAATAGATAAATTCTTATCTACCTACTTACCTATGTACATGAAAACTGTACTTCCTCTTCCTTACTTGGGTAGGGTTTAGGTTAGGGGAAGGATCTTGGGACATGGGAGTCTTTGACTCATCTATCTCACTATGAGGCACATGGAGGTATTCAGTAAATACCTGGTGAATCAATGAAGAATGAATGAGGGGTAAAAATATGGTATATTAAAATGGCTACTTGACAAGCCCTTTCCATCTTTAATAACCCAATGCTGCAGTGAACACAGTATGTGTCTTACAAGTGCACTTGCTCACTTCTTGATGGCTCATTGATTCTTTTCTTAACTTCCATTCTCCATTCAACAAATAATCATAGATACCTCTTGTGTGTTCAGAACTTTGTAAAATTATAAAGACAATAATTACAAAATATGATTCCTGACTTTAAAGAACTTATAGTCAAATAAGGAAGATGAGAAGCGTGGATTTGGAGTCAAAAGTTAGGGATTCAAGGGCACCTGTGTGGCTCAGTTGGTTGAGTGTCTGACTCTTGGTTTCAGCTCAGGACATCATCTTGCAGTTCGTGAGTTCGAGCCCCGTGTTGGGCTCTGCGCTGTCAATGCGGAACCTGCTTGGGATTCTGTCTCTCTGTCCCTCCTCTGCTTTCTCTCTTTCTCTCTCTCAAAATAAATAAATAAACTTATAAAAATTGGGGGATTTAAGACTTGACACCAGCACCAATTAGCTTCAGGATCTTCATTTAAATGGTTTGGAGTTCTACTGACATGCAGGAGATGATTCCAACCTCACAGGATTAAGAGGATCAAATAAGATTATATATGTAGAATTGTATTCTCTAAAATTGAAAACACTGTGAGCTTTACACCAGCTATTTGAAATAAAACAAGAGGGTGTGGGGATTAAAGTCTAAGTGTATTGGGGCAAGGAACAGTGAGTTATGGTGATGAGTAGACTTCCTGATGGAGCTGAGCCTTGACGGGTCCTGACTGGAGGATGAGTAGAGATTGGACAATCAGGATGAAAGGACAGCATTCCAGACAGGGGGCATGGAGCATGGAGTGAGAGGTGCAAGCTCTCACTAGTTGATTAAATCAACTAGTCTTCCTGGAGTTCCTGATATGAACTTCATGCTCTGCTGGGACTTCTCTGGAGACGAGATTTGGGAAAGTATAGTTGAATGGGAAGAATGGGCTCTGGAAATGATAGGAGGGCCTTGGAGAGTACGCAAGAGTATTTAATCTTCTCATGGGAAAAAACAGGCAGCTATCAACAGGTCTGATTGGAATAGAATTTTAGGACAATGAAACTGATAGTGGTATGCAGTTCAGATTAGAAAGTAGGGACTGGAGTTGGTAATCTGGGGTGCAGTGGGGGGGATGGTTTGGAAAGTGGGATGAAAGAGAGAAATATGAGTCCAGAAAAACTTCACAGACCCTGTTGTTGGAGACAGAAAAGGAAGGAATCTAAGTTATTCTGGAACTTTCTGGAAGCAGGATTAGAGTATATTTGATAGAAAAGAATTGAGAAAGAAAAGATTTGAGGAAGGAGAGTTGAGTTCCATTTGCACATGGGGGAACTGAGATAATAGCTGACTCCAGGCAGCAACATCCCGTAGGCATTTGGAAATGTGGGACTAGAACTCCTATAAGAAGTCAGGGCCAGGCATGGGGATTTGGGAATCATCAGCACAGAGACTTCTCATAAATTATGCACTTTGCTTAGAACTTAATTTCATGTTTTTCAGAAGATAAGAGAAATGAAAAGCTTGCTGAATTATGGATTATGCAACTGTATTAAAAGTAATTCTCCCTTTCCCCCTCCCGTCTGCCTCCCTGGTGATTTTGGTGTTCTGTTCTTCCCTCTGATCCACCCCCCTTCCCCTAATACTTTATAAACTGAGGGACACGATAACCTCTATTTCTGTCAGATCAGAAGATTGTCAGCGAAGAGATTAAGGTGATCGGGAATGTTCACCAGAAGATATAGTGATCCTCTTGGCACCCTCTCCAATCCTTCAGAGATCAGAGGGATAGAAGGTTTCTCTAGAGGAAAGCAACCATTTATATTTATAGGAGGAAATGTTTAAAGAGCTAAATTCTCAGCTCCCTGGACAGCTCTGTTGTTTGATTTGCAGCTTTTCTTAAGTAAAGCACTGATTCTCAACAAGAGACGAGCTGCTTGGCAGATAATGTGATCAGATGAAGTAGGGCTTTCAGAGCTGGTGGATGGGCTTGAAGCCGGGGCTCCTTTCCTGGCACCAACCTTTCATTTGTGGTTTGAACTGAGTTAGCACAAACAGCAGGTGCAGCTCTCAGAAGGCGAATTTTCTGTAGTCTAATCCTCTTCTTCCTCCTCTTCAAAGGGAAAATTTTCCCAGCAATTTACTTAGATGTTCTCAAGCTTTACCTGGCACAGGGTATCAGACTTGACTTTCGATGAGGTAATGATGGGGATGGAACAGTTGGAGAAATAAGATGCAGGTGCTAACATTTATTGAACATTTATTATATGCCAGGCACTTTGCGGGGACATTCTCTCATTTAACCTTTACAGCCACAAAAGATGAGTATTTTAATCTGTTTCACAAATGAGACTTTTGGGGTTTGTGTGACCTGCCCAGATCATAAGACGAGTAAGTGACTGAACTGAGATTTAGTTCCTCTGACTGGGATTAGGTTTCTAAGCCTGAAGACTTCCTCCTCGTTCCAAGCTTGTGCTTCCTTCCCATCCCTATTTTAAGGAAAAGTTATTTTAAAAAAAGACACTTGATTATAATTTTCCAGAAGCCTGTGGTGCTCATATCCATGTACTCCTCAGCTGTGTCATTCATGTTCTTTGTCCCTCTTTCCTTCCCCCCGTCTCTTCTATTTTCTCACCAACTTGCATTGTGGGATTCTCTTCTCTTCTCACATTTTCCTCTTGGGGTGTGCAGGTTAAAGGGGTGAGGCAGAGTAGGGAGCCATACAGCATCAAGTCTTTCATTTCTCAGGGTGTCCTTGCACTTCCATTGACCTTCTATGGAGCCTGGTCAAGGGCAGGTAGATACTACAGTTTGGCTGCTTTATCTGATTTTTTTTTTGTTAATGTTTACTTATTTGCTTTGAGAGAGAGAGAGAGAGAGAGAGAGAGAGAGCGCGCGCATGAGCATGGTGAGGGACAGGGAGAGAGGGGGAGAGAGAGGATCCCAACTGGGCTCCCTACTGACAGTATAGCGCCCGACTAGGGGCTCAGTCTCATGAACTGTGAGATCATGACCTGAGCCAAAATCGAAAGTTGGACACTTAACCCACTGAGCCACTCAGGTGCCCCAACTTCTGATTTTCATTTTAACTATGGACATTGAGAGAAGTACCTATCATATACAAGGCACCACGGTGGGTGCTAGAAAAAATTACTTTGAAGTGACTAAATTGGAATTTCCTTAAAATAAAGGAAAAAATGTGCTTAGTTTTACATATTGAAGAGCAATGGGCCGAGGGGAAAGAAGTGGAGAAGAGAGAGGAGCAGACAGCACTTCCGCTTAGAGGCTAACAAGTTCCTGGGGATGAGAGACAAGGACAGCTTGATGTGTGGCCCTGGCCACCCACCCTGGTACACTACACAGCCACTACTTGGTCCACAGCCCTCATGTGTCCAGGGTCTCTACTTGGTAACCTGTTTCCACTGATGATTCTGAGGTGGTCCTCCATGCAGGCTCTCTAATCTCCTCACCTTTTCCTCTGCTCTGATATCTAACACATAAATGAATGGATGTCAGCCTACCCTCAGGGTAGCTCTATAGGTGCTTTCTAAGATGCATTAATCTGGGAAAGATTGGGAAAATGGAGTGGGCCAGGGCCCCTCAGAACACTAGGGTCAGTCAGTCCACGTCAACTACAGCCTTCCATAGAAGTGTTGCTAATACTGAGGGTTTCAGGTCAGTGAGGAGGTGAGGGGCAGCTGTGAAGATGATGCAGATGATTGCACAAGAGATAGTCACCACAGCACTTGGCACATGGTAAGTGCATCATAGACATTATTTGTACTGTGATCATGTTTATGCTCATCAAGGTCAGTTAAAATGCTTTTGGCTACAAGTAGTAAAGATCCAACTAAAAGGAGCTAAACAGTCTTACATAATAAGAAGTAGAGAGTTGGTGTTGATTAATTCATGGCACATGACAAAGTCAAGAACCTAGGCCCTTCCTGTCTTTCCACTCTGCCGCCTTCAGGGTTGGTGGCTGCAGAAGCTTCTTCACACACAGCCAGAAGGGGCAAATGTTTGTGTTTTGTTCCTTCATAAGAAGAAGAAAAACTCTCCTGAAGGCCCCTAATGGGTTTCCCTTGTGTCCTATTTGCTAGGGCAGCCTAACATGGCCATGCCTAACTCAAGAGATTATCTAGAGGAAATAATACTGTTCACTTGGCCTCAAACCTGAACATACATCAGAACCAGTGGCAGAGCTTATTAAAACAGACTTTACGGGGTCCTATACCCAGAGAGCTTATTAAAACAGACTCTATGGGGTCCTATACCTAGAAATTCTGACTCAACAGGTCTAGGGTAGGGCCTGAGAATTTGCATGTCTAATACATCTCTGTTGGTGCGGAGACCACACTCTGAGAACCATTGGCTTAACCCATTCTGCAGTCAACTCCCAGGTCTGGGGCAGTGCCCTTGACATACACTGATACCCCATATCTGACCAAAGTTGAGCGTCTGTTAGCAGGAAGGGAGAGGGAATGCTGGCTGAGTGGCCAAATCATCATTTTTGATTTGGGGAGTTATAGAAAGAGCAGACAGTTCCATATATGCCTCCTGATTCCCTCTGGGTCATATCCTATCGGGCACCTTCTCCTCATGTGGGGCAATTCAGGAGAGTGTCTGAATTGCAAATCCAACTCAGCTGAAGACTGGAGAAGCTTCACTATCATTCTGTTACATAGGCTTGTGGATATCAAACATTTAGATTAACAAGCCACCAGAGATGGTTGTGGATAGTGGTGGATGGTGGTGGATGGTGATGGCAGCATCTTCTTCCCCCCTCACTCCTACTCCTTCTCTTCTTATTCCTCTTCCTCCCTATAAACTTCAGTGTCAGATGAAAGTTCTATTTTCCAGAAGACTGAATTCTTCCTTGTCCTGCAATGAGCACACTCAGAGCTTCCCACTTTGGTGACATGTAGCTCCTATGGCAGCAAAGGGCTTGAGGGCCTTTCAGCTAGAGGCTGAGCAGCACAGAATCAACCATCAGGGAGCTCGATGCTGCGGTGATTTCTAATGAACGTTCATTATTGATGCTAATTGAACTTGAAGTTAATGAAAAAGGATTATTTTACAGGGCTTAAGTTGAGGCCAAAATTGTTATTACAGGTTAATTATTCTCCTTAAAAGGCACCATTACAGCCATGATTGTTTTTTATCAGCTTTTTCTCTGGTGCTGAAAGAGATTTCTTCGAAGGCAGATTCCTGATATAATTAGTCACCTCATCTAATTCTTAATCACCAATCATTTCTCTCCAGATAAAGGTTAATCAAAGGTAGATGAGTTGGATATTCTGCCTTAATTGCATTTGATCAGTTTCAAAGAAACCTTTTTTTTCTTACATTTTTGGTTAGGAATGTGGCCTTTCTGTGTGCTTTTATTCAACTTTAAAAAAAAATGTTTATTTATTGAGAGAGAGAGAGAGAAACAGGGGGAGAGAAAAGGGGTGAGAACAAGTGGGGTAGGGGCAGAGGGAGAGGGAGAGGGAGAGAGGAAATCCCAAGGAGGCTCTGTACTATTAGCACAGAGCCCGACTTGGGACTCAGTCTCAGGAACCATGAGATCATGACCTGAGCTGAAATCAAGAGATGGATGCTTAACTGACTGAGCCATCTAGGTGCCCCTATTTGTGCTTTTAAACCTAGAATCTGGAAGAGGGAGTCAAAATGGGTTCACTGAAAAAAAACACACTTGCTCTGCTACCGGTGGCAGCCAGAGGTGGGTGTGCCTGGGCCTGGGGGGGGGGTGGGGTGGGAGGGGGTGGGGGGGTGAGGGGCTGGAGCTGGGGAGAGGTCCTCTGTGGCAGTGTTGCTGGGAGTCAGTGACCTGAGGACTGGGTCTCTGCTGGCCTTTCCCTTCACTCTCCTCCCTTCGTCTCTTCTTTCTTTTCATGTTGGGGGGTGGGTGGGTAAGGTGCCCACATGTAGATTTGGTCCATAGCAACACCTGATTTATCTGCACAGCTCTGTGCTTTTGTCAAGTGGTTCCCTTTTCCAAGGTGCCCTTTCTGTTCCTTTCCATCCTGGGAAATGCTCTTCATACCTCACATCTCCACTCAAGAGTTAACTGCTCCAAGGTACATAGCCTCCATAGCGCCCTCCCTGCCTCTGCAAGAGGGACCCACTCCTTCATTTGTGTTCCCCATGAGCTTGTGACTGCATGCATTTTCTTGCCATTTTGGGCAGCCATTTCTCAGTCCTCTTGCAACCCCGTTCCCTCTCCCACCCTCCCATTGCAGAGAACAGTTGTGGACCCTCTGGGGACATTCAGCACATGTTCCATATATCAGGTTGAAGAGACCTGTGCCTGAATCTTCTGGCACCAAACACAATGCCTGGGAAAGTATAGAAGGCCAGGGGGAGAGAGAGACCACACTTGAGGTGGCCCCCGTTCTTTGCCCCGGGCGATTGAACATGCTGGAGAGCCGTGGGCTCACTCCTGTGGCATCCTTTCAAATGCCCATCAGCTCAAAAGAGAGTCATGGGAGCCAGTAATCTGGCCAGCAATTGACCAGATTGAAGCCTACAAAGAACTGTTGAATTTTGATGGTAAGGGAGCTTGAATGAAGCCACTGGAAGGACTGTTAAGATGCAAGTATTATCTAGAAGGAATAAAATAAGAAACTGTGGTTAATCGCGCAATACTCATTCATGAAGACTGTGAATTCTTTTCCACATTATTTAAGTGGTTACCCTGTAGGTTTCTGAAAGAGAGGTAAAGGCGTAGGACCATGGTTCGGCCAGGTTGACAGCCACAAGCACAGGGATTGTGGGAGATGTGTCCATTTTCAGAACATTTTTGTCTCTCTGCCAAGACTTTTGGTTGTATAACTTTCAACTCACAGTCCATTCCCTTTTAGAGAAAACCTGTGTCTTTTAACCCTTGTTCACTTTCAGTGTCTTTCAGAATGAAGAAGGCTTTCTAGTAGAATCTCTATTCACTTTGGTGTAGCCCTGGCTTCCTAGGTTGTCACCCATTCACAGTGCAAAATGGCGAGGAGGAGGAGTGACAACTTTCAGGGCTAATTATGGTTTTAAATCATCCTGGAGAATTAGGAACAACCGGAAGCCCTCTTGTGTGCCACTGTAACTTGTCAACCCCAAATCCTGCCTTATCTCCAGGCATAAAAGCCACATTAAGTTTTAAGACCTGATTCAAAAATGCATTATGGATAATGATGACACCTTGATATGAATTCTTCAGAAAGGAGCCTGGGCATTTGACTTGACATATTGAGGTTTTACTGCTGATAAAATCATTAGGGTTTTTATGGTTTCCATTCATTGTTAAGCAAATACTACATTTTTCTATAGGAAATGTTGACCCAAAAAACTGCATTTTAAGAGGACTGTGTTTAAGTGGTGTGTGTGAGTGAGTGAGTGAGTGTGTGTGTGTGTGTGTGTGTGTGTGTGTTTGTGTGTTTAAAGCATCACCATTCTCAGGCATTTTCCATTGTCTTCGTCCTAATGGAAAAGCAAAATACTTGGGAATTTGAAGAGAATCCTGAGTCAAAGAATATAATATGACATTAACAAAAGTGCTTGAAGAACAAGAATGAAATATTAGGTAACATGATACCACCGTGATGTTTTAAAATTTCATTTTTCTACTGTAGAAGAAAATATTCTGGCTAAAAATCATGTTATTTGGGTTCTCATTGCTCTCCCACTAATTAGGTAAGTGATCTTAGATAAGTTATTGTGAGGGTTTTTGTTTTGTTTTGAGAGAGAGAGAGTGAACATGCATGTGTGTGCAAGTGGAGGAAGGGCAGAGGGAGGGAGGGAGGGAGGGAGGGAGGGAGGGAGAGAGAGAGAGAGAGAGAGAGAGAGAGAGAGAGAGAGAGAGAGGGAGAGAGAATCTCAAGCAGGCTCCACACGGAGCCCAACGTGAGGCTCCATCCCATGACCCTGGGATCATGACTTGAGGCTTAAGAGCAGAGACTTGACTGAGCCCCCCAGGTGCCCCAAGTTATTGTGAATTTTAAGAGCTAACACTTTATTTGTTTTGGGGGTGTTTTGTCTCCACTTCTTATATAACCATCCTAGCAGCCCCACAAAGGAAGTATGATTGCCTTTTCCATTTCACAAGGGCTTAGGGAGGTTAAGTCACCTGTCCAAGTGGGAGAGCTGGGCTCTTGCTCAGGGCTTACAGACTCCTAACACCTGCCAGTAGCCACCTTGCTCTACTGCCTGTGTTGAGTCTAACAACACACTCCACAGCAGCAGCAGATTCTCACTAAGTGCCTACTGTGAGTCCAGGCACTGGGAACAAGATGGAGACAGGTGTGTTCCCTGCCTTCAGAGCTGGCAGAGCAGGACAACCAAGTTGTCCTTGGGTCCTTGGGTTTCTTGATCTTTTTCTAGTATAAGAAAAGATTTCAGGTCCTTGGCATCCCTTTTGACTTGAAAGCTTATGAGCATTTAAATTATTTGCAAATCTTCTAGTCTTCCATTTCTTTATTAATATTAGTCACACACTTTTATTGGATGACTGTCATGTGCCAGGCACTCTGCTAAGGGTTTTTATAGAACTATTGAATTTAGTTTTCATGCCAGTCCAGGGAGAGACTGCAAATGAGGAAATGGAGGCTCAGAGAGGTTATCTTGGCCAAGGTCATTCAGTTTATGAATGGCAGAGTGGGAATTGAACCCAGCTCTGTCAGCCCCATGCTTTCCCCATATATAGCAACTTCTTGAGCCACTGCCCTTGAAATTTCATAAGCTCCATTCATTTAAACAAGCTAATTCCTATAACTACAGATATCATGGAAACAGGAATCTTCACAGTTTTGAAGCTGGGCACCAGCCTGTTTATCATAGGCAGCACTGTATACCACAGAGTTCAGACCCGACAGCCTCAGCCCTCGTGTTAGGTTTGTTGGAAGGTGAGAGTGAATTGGGGCACCATCATGGCAATGAGAGTTAACATTTCACCACGACAGACTGAACTTGGGATATTGTTAGTTCTAGAAACAACAACCACCACAAGGAACTAATATTTATGTACTTCTTTTTAGTTTCTCAGGCCCTTCCACATCCATTATCTCATTTGATAAGAGGAAAAGAATAATGGAATGAGTTGGAAGCCTGCAAATATATAAAATGATATGGCGTCTGCCAGGGAGAAACTCAGCAATGAGAAAAAGGAGCAGGGTCACTCGTCAGAAGTAGACTGGCTTATCTTTAAATACCTGATCAGGAAGGCGGCTGAGCAGTAGATAAATGTAAAAAGGACCATGAAGCTGAGAATAAATGGAGCAGTCTTTTTCTGAATGGAAAGTAGCTGAAATTCCAGGGCTAGAGAAGGGGAGGGGTGGAAATATTCAGAAATTATGGCTTGAGAAGAATCCCTAAAACTGTCAGGTAGCAGGGGATGACAACAGCCCATCAGGAGTGGCCCAGAATAGATGGGGCTGTAAATCAAGGGGAGAAGCATTATGGCCATGGCAAGGCACTGCTGTGCCCTAATGGAGAATGGGCTGGACAGCTTTATAAAGCTGGGTCTCCTGGGCTCTGGGCATGATGGAATTGACCGTGTCAACCTTGGGAAGGCTCAGAATTAAACTTACTTTTAAAAATGGGCTTGGGGGCTACTTAGATCATTCTGAAGTTCCACAAGTCATTTTTCCCCCTCTCCCGAGAACCTATTTAAAATAAAAAAAGATAATATTCTGTTGGGAAAGAGTATGTGTGCTGGAGCAGGTAACAGGTTCTGGGTGTCCTGGCCTCTATGTTTCCCAATTTCATCGATGCCCATAGAAGAAGTCTGGGGTGGTGCTGATGAGAGCCAGGCCCTGGCATGGATGGTCTTGGTTTCAGGTCCTGGGTCAACCACCAGTCATGGATCAGTCCCTTCAGCTGTCAGCCATCAGACGTTCTCAGCTTTCGTTTTATCATCTGTAAAATGAGGACAGTAATATCTTGATTATAGCTCATTGTGAAGATCAAGTGAGCCAATGATTGTAAAGGCATTTAGCACAGGGTCTGGTGCAGAGTAAGTGATCAGAGGCAGTTATTAGAAGGGGAAATAGGTATGTCTCTTTACCCAGAAATCATAATCCGACAGATGAAGAATGTAGTAGAAAATTCTCTTTGGGTTATGCTGGATAAACAACTTGAGACTCTTACTGCTTTATACCATTTATACATCTCTCATCCATGCTGCGAACTGGTGTCATGAGATGGCTACTGTTGCTCTGCTCTAGGCTGTTGGTAACTTCTGCTCCATGCACCTTCTCGTTCTGGGATTCAGGATGAAGAGGGGGCACCTCTGCCCTGAGTGTCAGTATTCTCATGGCGGAGGGAACTAGTACAAGAGAGACTCTGCTTGGAGCTGTTACCTTACCACATCTACGTCCCAATTGCCAAAAGAAATTCTGAGGCCAAGGCCACTGTCATCAGGACAGGGAAGTATATCCTCCCATGGAAGGTGGGAAGGAGAGACTATTTGCAGGATGGTAATGGAGTCCACCTCATGCTTGAGACCATGGTTGTGTACAAAGTCATTTGACTGGGTCAGGGAGAGAGTGGTGGAACTCAGTCAAGCCACCGTTTATCCAAATAATAGACACGTGGTCAGAGAATGGGCTTCTGCTGAATCTTGCTCTTAGCTCCGGCACTGTGTGGAGAGGCTGAATGTCCAGAGGGCTGTGCCTGTTCTTCCCACCACTGTCGCACTCAGGCCTTGCCTCATCCCTACCTCCCTAACTGTGACTGGTGATGACCTCCCTGTTCCTTAGTTCTCAGTGCTTGGGTGGTAGTTCCAGGGCTGTGTGAGTCAATGGTGACTCAGTGTCTCCCTAAGCAGTTGGATGTAAATGTTAACGCTTGTTCCCAGGCAGCATCAGAATTTAGCAGTTTCTTATGGTCCTCCCCAGAATCATAAAATGTTCTTCTTTATGGGCCTCAGACTTGTCATTTCTAAATGAGATGTGGTGGAGTGATCTCTAAGGCCATTTCTAGTTTCTATGGTCTATGACCATGATGATTTGACAAGTATTTGGGAGGCATGAATGAAATACTTGATCTGAAACTTCCCAATGTAGATAAGTGTTAATTGCAATGTTATGCTCATCAAAGTTGTACTGTATTACCCATGTTAGTATAAAAGGGTGATCATCACCCAGCATCCTCTCTAGGTCTCCCATTACCCTGGGATGCTTATTTTCCTAAATCCACCTCTTTCAAAAATATCTGCTGCAAGGTGTCACTAACGTGTGCGTGACTGGTCATTATTTCCATTTTTGAAAGAGATGAGTCTTTACCCCCAAAGTAATGATTTTCAAGTACCGTGATGTGACAGTTATATAGAAGAAAACATTTTAGGTCAAGAAGGCCCCTTTTCTTCCTTTATTCGAATTTGACAAATTTTTATAGAGCACCCATTATGTTTCTCACCAAGCCCTGGGCTTTCATTTATGTTGGTTCTCTTAATCCTCACAAACTCCCTTGAAGGAAGTGCTAATATCCCCATTTTATAGATGAAGAAACTGAGTTCCAAAGGAATTAACTTACCAAAGTTATACAGTCAGGAATGGCAGATCTAAGATGTAACTTCAGGTGTCTTTCACTGCAGTTTCCACTTCCCTTTTATTACATTTTGATGAAATGTCTACTGAGCTAAGACCTGAGGGCCTCTGTCCCAGACTTGAGCCTGCTCCTGGCCCATGTGGCCTGAGGCAAGCCTCTGACTATGTGGAATTGAGACAAGGGGGCATTTAGCTGCTGGGAGCTTTTGTTTTTAGACCCAAGTTCACAGTATATTAATCCAACGACTTTGGGTTAGCCTCATATATAATACAGGACTTATGGTATCTACCCTGCCCACTTCCCAGAGATTCTGAGCACAAAGAAAGAAAAATGTGAAAATACTTTGTAAACTGTTTAATATTATTCAAATATATGGAACTATTGGTGGTCCTGTGTAAGAGGAGAAAGGAGCTAACTGCTGCTTCCCCTCTTAAAGACAGGTTCTGCCTGAGAAGGAAATCCTACTCCCTCAAATATTTATTTTTAGGGTTCCAGGAGACCAGGAAAGGACTATTAAGTCTGTAGCTTCTTTGTAGCAGAGAGAACAAAAGATCGAATTTCAAATTTACCTTTAGAAATCCCAGTGCACAGAAATGCAGATTTCCATCAAAGGCATTTGGGGATTCAGACCCAGGCTTGTTTGACCTTGGAAACTCCCACTTTTTCCATCCTAAAACAGGATGAAAGTTAGGTTAGGTACTAACAAAGTTTACCAAATATAAGACGTGGTCTCTTTACTCTAGTGGCATACAGTCTGATTGGCATGGGGAAAAGAACGTTCCACAGAGCAGTTAAATCCTGGTGCCACTGGCATGGAACATAGGGGTCTACTGCCAAAATGAATGCCTAGTTAAGACAGAGGACAGAGCTTGCTTCTCCCCTACTTGTATGTGCTCTGTGTTCAACTGAAAATGGAAATGGTCTGGAAATACTCATGTAGGTGCCTTAAACCCTTAGGATGTACACAGTTTTGGAAGCATTTCTCTATGATGTATTTGCAAAGCACACTGTTGTCTTGTTTTTTCAGTTTATTTCCAATACAATCCAGAAATAGCTGGTTAGCTGGTTGTCCTTTTTATGTAACAAGCTGCATCATAAATGGAGTGACTGCTCTGTCAGTCATCCAGGACTAAGAATACTTGAGACCGTCCCCATCAGAGTCTCTATCCACCTTACCTGACCATCCACCACCCCCAACCCCAGTTTCATTCATTCACCCTCTCTCTCTCTAGAAATAGATCCATCCATCCAGATCTTCTTCCTTCTTTTCTCTCTCTCCCTTCTGCAGAGAAATCATTGTATAGCTCTGGATACATTTTGTTCCATTCAAATGTGCTTTTCTTTTTAAAAATTTTTAAATTTTATTTAAATTCAAGTTAGTTAACATGTAATATAATGATGATTTCAGGAGTAGAATTTAGTGATTCATCACTTACATATAACACCCAGTGCTTAAATGTTAACAAAGTAAAAAGACACAACTCTTAAATGTTTATTTATTTGTTTTGAGAGAGAGAAAAGAGGGAATGGAGGAGGGGCAGAGAGAGAGAGGGAGGAAGGGAAGGAGGGAGGGAGAGAGAGAATGAGAATGAGAATCCCAAGCAGGCTCCATGCTGCCAGTGCAGAGCTTAATGCCGGACTCAAACTTGCGAACTGTGAGATCATGACCTGAGCTGAAATCAAGAGTTACGCTTAACTGACTGAGCCCCCCAGGCACCCTAAAAGACACAACTTAAAACAAAATTGTATTACATTTATTTATTTTTGAGAGACAGAGAGAGACAGCACAAGTGGGGGAGGGGCAGAGAGAGAAGGAGACACAGAATCCAAAGCAGGCTCCAGGCTGTAAGCTGTCAGCACAGAGCCCGATGCGGGGCTCCAACCCACAAACCGTGAGATCATGACCTGAGCTGAAGTCAGACACTCAACTGACTGAGACACCAAGGTGCCCCATAAAAGACACAACTTTTAAAGAGGAAGCTGCCACACTAGTTTTCTATTCAGTCATTTTTTGTTTAACGTCTACCCAGTGGTTTTCAGACTGTGTCCAGAGATGGAGATCTCCCCACTTTTGATTCCACCATAGCTCCATTAATTTTATACATTGGGATCCTCTTAGGATTTCACCTGATGAACTGATGCAAATAAACAGGATGCAAATTCCTCTTTTGTACCAACAGTGGGTTTCCCAAGAGTCAGAGGAAATGGCATACTGGATGTTAGAGTAAGATTTTTCTAATAGGAAAGAAGTAGTCTTAGAAATTGGCATGTGGGGTGCCTGGGTGGCTCATTCAGTTAAGCATTCAACTTTGACTCAGGTCGTGCTCCTGCAGTTCATGAGTTTGAGCCCCACACTTACAGTGTGGAGCCTCCTTGGGATTCTTTATCTGCCCCTCCCCTACTTGTATGCTCTTTCTCTTTCTCTGTCAAAATAAATGAACTTAAAAAAACAAAAGAAATTGGCATGTAACTTGGTATTTTTTCCATATGGTCTTGAATGAAGGTACAAAAAATGTAGCCTGTGGGTATATTAAGAGGAAATTGTTTTTGAGAAATTGATAGGAAGTCACATACATATCTTGAACTTGACTTCTTTGAACTTAGACTACTCCAGATGGTATATTGAAAAGAAGCATTCATGAGGTTTTTTTTTGGTGGCGGGAGAATATATGGTATGTTTCAAAGCCAGTGGTATCCATGCGTCTCTGAGTTCTGAACTAGGTTCAGTTGCTGGAGCAGCACAGCCCTTGGAAGTTCTGTACAGGGGAAAAAAAATCCGTACTTGTTTTGGTTGAACAAAGGGAAACACCTCTTTAAAGAAAATAGGTGCTGTGGAGATAGTAATTTGTAGCCGTTGAGAATTAATCCAGAAATCACCCTATTTTATCTGGAGGTTTATATTTCTTTGGATCCTTCATCGAATTGTATCATTCCTTAAATAGGCAAGTAAATGTTAGTGAGTGAAGTTGTGTTAACCTTGATCATCAGGTAGTACATGCTCCTTTTTCATAGAAAAGATACTTGATTGAACTATATGCTTGGTGCCTCCATGCCCAGCCCTCCACACCCAGAAACATCCGTGGTAATTGGGTCATTAACGCCTATGACCAGAACCCACGGCATAAGTATTTACTGGTCAGCAGCTAGCTGAGTCACGATCTTGTCTGAGTGTCCAGAGGTGATAAACAGCCAGTGAGTCCTCTTCTTACATGTGTCTTCTTGGATGTGTCTCTCCTCAAATAGATGGTGGAGAAAAAGGTGCCCAAAAGGTTTTATGATTACCTGACCTGACATCCTCATTTGCCAAAGATTCCACCCTTTAGTCGTGGTAAGCTCCCTTGTAAAATGTAAACACAGGGACATTTCTTTCTTTGGAAATAAAGGTCTCTGAACATAGCAGTCTTTCCAGTGAGCGCAAGAAAAGATTGGCTGGCTGAGTTTTAAATTAAATGAAGCTACCAGGAAATGAGGCAACAGAAACAGGAGCAGACAGGATTTTGGTTCAGTGGAAGATGGAATGCAATGGGCTGTCGAAACCTTTCTTACTCAGTGTATCCATGGAGCGGTAGTAGCAGTATCACTTGAGAACTTTTTAAAAAATGCAGAATCCCAGGTCCAACCCCAGACCTGCTGAACCAGAAACTGAATTTTAACAAGACTCCCAGGGTGACAGTTTAAAAATTGGGTCCAAATTCCTTGATACTCCTGTTGGTGAGAAGTGGGGAGTCTGTGTCCCCTCCCCTTGAATCTGATTAAGCTTGTGACTGCTTTGACCAATAGCATATGGCATGAGTGACTCTGCATGACCTTCTGAGAGTGGGTCAGGAATGGCCAAGTAGCTTTCTCCTGAGAGTAGCTTCCTTCTGATTCTCTTGAGATGCTCATTGTGGGGCAAACCAGCTGCAAGGTGCGAAGTCTGAGCATCATCTCATAGCCAGGAAGGCACTGTAATGATCTGTCGCTCCTAAGCCTCGACTTCCAGTCATCCTTGCCAAAGTGCAGATGCATGAATAAAGCCACTGGGGGCCCTTGAGACCAGCCCATCCACCAGCTGAATACCCCCAAAGGACCCCAGTTGATGCCACACAGAGCAGAATTGCCTAGCTGAATCCTGCTTAAAGTTGTGAACCATAAAATTCATGAGATATAATAAAATGGTGTTGTTTTAAGCCACTCCATTTTGATGGTACTTCGTTAGGCAGCAAGAGACCTGAAATGTATCTGTACCAGGCAAACTGTATGCCCAATAAAAGTGTAGAAGCACTAGACAAAATAACAATAATCACTCACTCAAGGAGGCATTAAGAGAAATGTGCAGAAGTCGTCAAAATGCCGGGGTGGATTAAGATGTTCCTGAATTCAAGCGGGAGTGTTCCTCTTTCAAGTCTTTCTCTTCTCATCTTTTCTGTATAAACCATGGCAAGTCTTACGACCAGAATTTGAAAACCGACATCTATTAAGTGTCTACTCTGCTGAGTATTGAGCTAAGTGCTTCAATGTGTTGTATCTGCTACTCTTCATAACAACTTTGATGAGTGAGGTGTAATTATTCCTATGTTATAAATGATGGGACTGAAGCAAAAGAGGTTATAGGACCTGCCCAAGGTGAACCACCTAGAAGTTAAATGTAAGTCTCTCTGATTTGAAGGCCTCTTTTCCTCAGGTTGTACCTTTTTTTTTTTTTTTTGATGGCATAAGGTTGAGATTCATTTGCCCTTAGGACAGATAAATTACTGTCAGCTCAGCTAAAGGCACTTTTCCTCCCCTTCCCTCCTGGAAAAAAACAGACATGATTGGTATCTCTGGTCTGAGTTTTGAGTTCATCTTTTTTTTTTTTTTTTTTTTTTAATATAGCCAGTCTCTGACGGAGGGTTAACAGATAAGATGCAGGTGACCAAAGAGGTACAGGACCAGGTGCATATGTGCTGCACCCATGTGATAGATTTGTCTTAGGCAAAAGGCTCAAATGTAATTAATTGGCCTATATGAAACTTCTGTCTCATTCTTCAAGGAGTGAATAGATTTGAGCCTAGTTTTTACCCCACTGATTTTGAGTTACTCAGCTCTGTATTTATCTCATGAAAGAAATGCATTTCGTTTCAGCATTTTTTACTAAATGTCATTGTGTGTCTGGAGGAATGCTGGCACTATGGGGCATGGGGATCAGGATTTCATCCTCATGTACTGATGAATAATGTCACGGGGCAGAGGCCTGGACAGTCTGGGAGGGGAAGGGAATATTTTCTAGGTAAGGTGGGTCTTGAGGATTTCACAGACAGAGATCGGGTTAAGAACACTCAGGCAAGAGGCTACTGAAAACAAAGGCCTAGAGTAAGGAAAAGACCGAGGGACTGGGGATCGCTGAACACACCACAGTGGCTGGAGTCAGTCCAGGCTTTGTGTTGTGTGTGTAGACGGAGTGAGTTTTGGATGGGGGCCCCTATCCTGTTGACCTTCCTAAAAGGGAAATCAAGAACATTAAAAAAAAATTTTTTAATGTTTATTTTTGAGAGAGAGAGAGACACACACACACACACACACACAGCATGAGTAGGGCCAGGAGCAGAGAGAGAGGGAAACACAGAATCCAAAGCAGGGTCCAGGCTCTGAGCTGTCAGCATAGAGCCTGACGTGGGGCTTGAACCCACGAACTGTGAGATCATGACCTGAGCCAAAGTCGGACGCTTAACCGACTGAGCCACCCAGGCTCCCCCAAAACATTTTTTTTTAAAGAAAAAATTCTCTGTCAATATCAAGGGTATGCTTGCTTACTTGTTTTTCCATTTATGACCAAGTAAAAATGTTTGGGTGTTAGGTAGAGTTGCTAGATTTAGCAAGTAAAAATTCAGGATGCCCAGTTAAACTTGAATTTCAGATAAACATGTTCCATACAATATTTGGGATAGTCATGCACTGTCTCAAATGTATTTGCTCTTTATCTGAAATTCAGATTTAATTTGGTGTCCTGTATTTTATCAGGCATCTCTAGTATTATGAAAACGTAAACAGCTCCTTTGATGACTCATGTCTATTCCACAGGTAAAGAGAAACTTACTTGGTATTTTCTAGGTTTTGTAAATAAGTGAAGTTTCAATTTAATCCGGTGTAACAGTTAATGTCAAGAAATCATGTTATGCTTATACATTATTTTTTCTTATTGTTTTTAAATGACCTGTATGCAATTTTCACTTGGCTTCTTCCTGTGTGCCTTTATTCTCCTAATACTTTCAAGTCTGACCACCGTGGTTCTGGAAGGTGTTCTAGGTCAAGCCAGGGTTTTCTGTGAGGAGACATCAAGGCCCTCATACTTATAATCCTTCACAACCTTTTGCATTTCATAGCAGACTTGGAAATGTTTATGTTTGTTTAGACAAGCTCAGATGGTATCCCTGTTTGCAGATGGGTGGGGGCAGTGGTGTGGTGGGGTTCTTCACCAGGCTACTGAAGAGGGGAGGCTCAGGAAAGGAGTGCGTCGTGCAATGGGGTGGGCCCCACTCCTAAGACTCCCTGGATTGGGGAGCCTCTACCGAGCGTCTCTCCCATTTGATGGCAGTAGACATCATCGAAGGGAAAGGGGAGGCATACATGCAGTGAAGATGATGATGAGAAAGTGATTCATTGTGACCTAGAGAGGGTGAAGGGGCTGTGGGAGGGTGGGGAGTTAGGAAAAGTTTCATGGAAGAGGTGACATTTCGGCTGAGCCTTAAAAAGTCGAGTAGAATTTTCGCCCTGTTCTTGCCTGTGGAGTCTCCTCTGCTTCCCCCAGTCTCATCACATTACTTTGTGAAGAGTACAAGGGCTCAGCTTGTGACAGCGTGTGGAGGAGTCAGGGAGACAGCCGGCAGGCTGCTGTGTCTGGAGGAGCTGGCAGGGGAGCCCCCCCCACGGGCACAAAGGTTTGCTGTGCCCGCAATGCCACTGTGCCCTCTGCTCTAGAGTCAGAACAGTACAGCCCCATCTATCTTTCTTGCTTCCTCTGAAACTTGGTAAAAGCACCAACCTGCCAATCAGAAGAGGGAAGATCATAATTAATGATAATAGCCCTGTTTTAATTATAGCTATTTAGCAAGTTAGCAGAACAATACCAGTAACACAGTTCCACACTGAATGGATCGCGAGCAGCCTGCCGTTTCTCTCAGCATTCACTCGGTGCCCCTGGAACTTTGCAAGGTTCGGCTGTCTGTAACTGGAGGGGTTGTAAGTGCGAGCTTAGCAGTGTGCATCTTCCCCTTCCCCAGCAATGTCTTTCTTCCTTGCTTTCTTCCATACATGTTGCTTCTCGTCTGGCTTGAGTCACTGACCTCTGAGGCTGAAGGTTGAAGATAGGCCTACATTCAGTTGGGGCAGAGGCCAAGTCTGGGGATATGAGGTACCCAGTGAGGCTTTTCTTCCTTGGTTCATCTCTCTGTCCTGGTCAGACTGAGAATCCTAGAAAGTCAGCCCGGGAAGAGACCCTAGAGATCCTATGATCCAGCTGCTCAAACTCTTTAAGGCCAGAAGAGCTGCTCTTTTTTTTTTTTTTAATTTTTTAAAATGTTTATTTGTTTTTGAGAGAGACAGAGAGAGAGTGTGAGTGGGGGAGGGGCAGAGAGAGAGGGAGGCACAGAATCTGAAGCAGGCTCCAGGCTCTGAGCTGTCAACACAGAGCCCCATTCGGGGCTTGAACTCATGAACCGTAAGATCATGACCCGAAGTCAGACGCTTAACTGAATGAGCCACCCAGGTGCCCCCAGAAAAGCTGCTCTTATTTAAGGGGAAGGTGAGAGAATACCCACAAACCTCTACTCATATAGCTTCCACCTTGCTCCTGGCTCGAACCACCTGGTAGTGTCTTAAGGAACTCTTACGACTCCTTGAAGAAGTTATTCATCACCCTCTTTCTTAAAGATTGGGTGACCAGAGGAAATACAGCTCCCTACACCCAAGCACTTAGAGACTGGAAGAATTAAAACCCAGACCTCCTCCCTTCCAGAGATATACCATTATAATAAACCCACTTAGGTTATCCTTTCCTTGCTGAAAATCCAAATCCACCTAACCATGCATCCCAAAGGACCTATAACAGAGGGAAAGAGGAGCATAGGTAGGTCTTGGGGTCAGAGACAACCCCTAAGTCATTGACTTTTCGGCTGTGGTCTATATGTGGTGTGTGTGTGTGTGTGTGTGTGTGTGTGTGTGTGTGTGTGTGTGTAGCGTGTATGAGCTCTTTGTTGTTGTTGAGAAGAAAGTGGATAGTTTTCATCAGATTTTGTCAGGATCCATGACCCCCCAATATTTAAGAACCATTGCCAAAGGTTACTCAGCAGATCAGTGAAGGGCTCTGATAAACCCCAAGCTTCTGCTTCCTTTCCAAATCAGATTGGTACACCCTTTTGCCATGGGGCACAGCAGCCTTCCCAGCTGGTTCTTCCTACTTCACAGCTAATTCTGAGTGACCACCGACCCGATCAAGATGGAACCTGACAGGTAGCAAAGGCATGAAGCAGAAAGGAGAGGAGCAGGGTCTTCCCCAAGGCGGCCAGGGGGAGGTTTGCTCTGAGAGATGACAAAGTGGCCTTGTCATTAATGAGGCAGACATCTCTCCAAGGATGGGTCTGAAGAAAAGATGGCATTTTCCCAATCCTTTTTCTGACAAGATGCAGCCTTTAATGGATGTAAAAGAAATCTGTCGGATGGTGTTTCTTGGATCTGCTGTAAATCTGCCATGGGACACTGGCAGTCAGAAAGCGTCATCTCAGGTGATAAAGAGTGGGATTAGCATCCGATGACTATGAAGGAATAATTTGTCCCTTTGAAATAATTCAGGCAGCCTTTCTTCTCTCTGACAGATTCAGCCCATGAAGTTTCAGCCTTGTTAGTTATCAGATTTACAGGAAACTTACTGGCTGCTTCTTACCGAAGGGAAGAGAAATTTCTCCCTAAAAGATTTTGGCCTGGCAGTCTTTTTCCTTTTCTAATTCATTAGTGGGCATGCTGTCTTTGTTTCTGAGGAACAATGACTCTGTTGCTTTTGAGAGTAAAGGGACAGAATAAGCCGGTGCATTACAGCCACCCCATCTTTTGAGTCAAGATAAAGAGACCATTGTCCAGCAGACCAGTCCTTGAGGCCTCAACTTCCCATGTTCGGTCAGTCTTCTGGGACACACATGGAGTTGCAGTGTTGGTTTGGGAGAGAGAGGACGTTAGACCAAGGATCTGGAGCAGAATGGTTTAAAATAGCACATACTGCTTCATCCACCATTACCGGTCATTGATGTGATAGGGATCTTGCACCAGAGTCACTAAGCTCACGGGTTAGTTCAGTTGACATTGTTTTCATTGAAAGACGTTCTCAAAGGGGGACGCGGTGTGTTGCTGCATCCTTATTTCAGCATGGGCCACCACTTTGAGAAGCACTGGTTGAAAATGAAAGTATTTCCTTAAGCTGCTTGGTCTAAAGGTTGGAAGTTTTCCAGGCCTGATGCTCTCAGAATCTAGGAGAATTGACTGTAGGAGGGATTCTTGTTTGCTGGGTCAGGTCAGTGTGTCCTCGTTGTTACATGCAGGCTTGGGCTACCTGTGGTTTGTAGCCCTTTAGGACCATGCATGGGGGCGCTTAGGGCCCTAATTGACTGAGTTGAAAGGAACTCATGGTTCTGGGTTTACTGCTGGCAGAATTGTGTTCCCTGAGCCACTAGGGTCCACCACAGTGATGTCCCCAGCATCGGTCCTGTTTCTTGCCTGCTCATGGCTCAGCCCCTCTGCCTGCTTTGCTCAGCCAGCCTGCTGAGCAGCCCCATGCCCTGGCCTCTCTCCCTGCCCCATCTACCAGCCTAGCCTTCTTGACACTGGATTCCTGAACAAAGCCATCTCCTGATGCCACTGTCCTCATAGTGACCCTGTGCCAGACACTTGCCAGCTCTAATGCACCCCAGTCCCTCAGCGCAACTCTGTACTTCCCTTTGCTCCCCAATCTCATAGCAGCAGCAGGTGGTCATTCTCCAGGCTGGACTGGAAATTCCAAGGCCCCTGTTGTGACCTGGGCCTGCAGTAACATCCAGATCTGAGTTGGGTGAAGTTGTGTTAGAAACTGCCCCAGCAGGACAGCGCAGCGTATTTGCCTAGGAATAATAATGGTCAGAGAATAAAACTGAAGCTTGGGATTAAACCTGTGGTTAATGGTTTACCAGCGGGTGGAGTTCAGGCAAGTCACATGACCATGGAGCCTTGGTTTCTGAATCTGTAAAATATGGATAATTACAGGAATGTGTGGGGACAACAGATGCAGTGAACATGTATTTACCCCAAGGCTTGGCTTATCATAGTTCCGATTATTGTCACTCAGCCTCCTGGAGACTGAGTTTTCCTAAAGACCCATAACTTTCTTTGTCTTTCTCTCCTATTTCTACACCTCCTCCTGTACTCCTTAGTGGGTAGAATACTGCAGTTCCACACCAATATTTCTCAGAGGCAATCAAGTCCCTTTACAAATGGTAAACAGGTGGTTTCTTTGTAAACAAAAAACTGTGCACTTGATTTATCCTGCAATCCAACAAAATGAAAGAGACGGCTTTTTATTCTGTACAATAGCAGAAAACCCATTCTTACCAAACAATACCCTCCTCAATTTGTCTCCCAAGTTGGGACGGATGGGATAATGGTCCCTACAGACTGCAATAAGCAAGTGGGCCCCCCCCCCCCCCCCCCCGATCTGGTTGTCATGTCTCTCCTCTGGGTCTCAGAAAGAGGCCAGTGTTCTGGTGCTGGGCAGAGGGAAGAGGGGCTTTCTTGCCTCTGTTTTACAGGGAGCTACATGGTAGCTGATCTTGCATCTTCCATCTTCCTGGAACAGCAGCCTCCTAGACAGTCTGCAGTGTTCTCCCACCGTGAAGCCAGGGACAGCCACAAGGAGAGTCCTAAAGCCCTCCTGCCCTGAAGCCCTGGTTCCCAGACTGCAGAAGGGCAGAGCCTCTGTGTGATAGTGGGGAAGCGGGAGGCTTGCCCATATTTTGCCTCTGCATTCTGTGACATTCTGAACCAATCAAATCAAGGATAGACTGGGGCCTCTGGAGTTCAGGAAACGATTGACTGGCTAACTCGCCAAATAAGTGAATGAACAAATGAATGATTATTTAATGCCTACTCTGGCAGATGCCATTCCAGGTGTCAATACAGCAGTGAGCAGAATGGGATAAAAGTTCCCACTCCCTTTATATTGTAGAAGGAAGAGTAGATAATGAGCCAAGAAATACATAGCACATCAGGGGGTAACAAGCCTTAGGGAGGAAATGGAGCTGGGGAAGGGGATGGGCAGTGACGAGGTGTCATTGACATACAAAGGTGAGGGAAGTGCCTGCTACAGGCTGATGTTAGAGCAGGAATGATAAGGGAGGTGGAGCCACGGGGAGACCTGGGGGGAAGATCACCAGGCAGAGGGAACAGCAAGCATGAAGAGTCTGTGGTGAGAGTGTATATTAGCCCACGTCAACCTCCAAGCTTATAAATAGGCAACAATTAAAATTAAAAAGTTACATGCTTATTTCTGATATGCAAGTGTGACCCCATAGGGGCATATGTAAATATAAGTGTGTGGTATGAGATTTGCTCTGAGCTCCCTTCTGTAGGATAGAGCTCGGAGGCTGATTTTTAATCTGGGTACCAGTGGGCCATGGATGGAGGGAGAAGCCAATGCATTTTACTCAGGTGCAGAGTCTTTGTGTGTTTCAGCCCTTTAGCATTCATACCTGGCAGAGCGGGGCTCAGTGAGTGCTTGCTGAATGAATGACCTAGAAGTCAGTCAGGCAGATGAGGGCCAGGAGGAAAAGCTAAAGTCAGGAATGGAGAGGGCACTTGGGAGTGAAGGGGCCGGCTTGTTAGATTTGGTGACCTTTAAGGTCACTTCTGGTCCTGAGAATCTAATTCAATGCCAGTGTTTGAACACAGGGTTTGCTACATATCAAATTACCCCCAAATTGGGGCACCTGGGTGGCTCAATCGGTTAAGTGGCCGACTTCGGCTCAGGTCATGATCTCGCGGTCCGTGAGTTTGAGCCCCGCGTCAGGCTCTGTGCTGACAGCTCAGAGCCTGGAGCCTGTTTCAGATTCTGTGTCTCCCTCTCTCTGACCCTCCCCTGTTCATGCTTTGTCTCTCCCTGTCTCAAAAATTAATAAAACATTAAAAAAAAATTTTTAAAAACCCCAAATTACCCCCAAATTTAGCAGCAGCTTAAAACCACAAAAACATTATCTCACAGAGTTTCTAAGGGCCAGGAGTCTAGGCATGGCTTAACTGGGGGTCAGGGTGTTTCCTCAGGTTGCAGTGAACTGCGGGCACCTCAAAGCTGGACCAGGGCTGAAGGATTGCTTCCAAGGTGGATCACTCACAGAGCTGTTGGCAGGAGGCCTGGTTTCTCATGAAACCTCATGAAGCCTCTCCGCAGGGCCCCTGGAATGTCCTCACGGGCCCAGGGGCCCAGGGTCTAAGAACAGAGGCAGGTTCTGTCTCTGTTCTTCAGAGTATGGCAGCTAGCCTCCCACAGCACGAGTGAGTTGAGGGACAGAGCAAGCTGGAAGGAGCAGGGCTATTTTCCATGCATTGGAAGCCAGGCCTTAGGTCCAGCTCATACTCCAGAAGGGGTGACTTAGGTCCCGCCTCTTGAAGGAAAGAATATGAAAGACTTTGTAGACTTTTAAAAATCACTGTGTCTACTTTTTAGCTGAGGGAACCTCATCAAGTCATTAACTTCTGATCCTCAGGCGCTCTTCCATACTGCTTTAAATATGCAAAGCATTCAGTTTAATATTTATTCACTTATCTAGGAGAAGAGGCAAGAACAGGTGAACAAAAGACAGCATGGTCAGATATTAAAAAAACACGTGGGCTGTGCCCAAGAGATTCTGATTCAGTTGGTCTTAGGTAAGATTTTTAGCATGGGTATGATTTAAAAAAATTTTTTTCTGTGCTTATTTAAAACAATGTTTATATTTATTTCTTACTATGGTAAAATATACATAACATAAGATTTAAAATTTTAACCTGTTTTAAGTGTACGTTGACATTAAGTACATTCACAATGTTGTGTGGCTGTCACCACTATCTCTAGAACTTGTTCATTACCCCCAACAGAAACTCTATACCCATTAAACAATAACTCCCCACCTCCTATCCCTTAACCCCTGGTACCATCTTTCTGCTTTCTGTTTCTATGAATTTGCCTTATGGTGGTGCTTCCTGTAAATGGAATCATGTAAGTGTCCTTTTGTGTCTGGCTTATTTCACTTAGCATAATGTTTTCAAGGTTCATTCCCGTTATAGCATGTGCCAGAATTTCACACCTTTTTAAGGCTGAATAATATTCTATTGTGTATATACCACATTTGGCTTATGCATTCATCTGCTGGTGAACAGATTTGGCTTGTTTTGACCTTTTGGCTATTGTGAATAATACCTATGAACAGAGGTATACAAGTATCTGTTTGAGTCATGCTTTCAATTTGGGGGGATATAAATCCAGAGATAGAATTGCTGGGTCATATTGTCATTCCATGTTTAACTGTCTGAGGAGATGCTCGATACAGATATGTTTTAAAAAACTCCTTAGGTGATTCAGATGTGCAGCCAAGGAGAGAAGGGTTGACTGTAGGTGAGGGCTGTTAAGGAGAGTCATCTGATGGGTGAAGAAGGAGGCAGCTAGTTGTCAAGGCCCATGGTAGTTAAATCCCAGGGGTGTGTATCTGTGTAAACTCACCTCTGATGTTTTTTATGGAGGCCCCTCTGAAATGGGGAGTCCAGAATGCATACATTGGCCTCCATCTTGGCTTCCTGTAGGAGTTTCTGAAAATGATTTCCTCATACATATCTCAGTTTCCGCATGTGAAAACCACATTTTTGCCTGTTCTCTTCTGTCCTCTTGGCATGTTGAGAAACAACCCTAGTCGTGTGGAGATGGTATATCTGAAGCATGGACAGTGTAAACAGCATTTTCTCTGGATGCATGTGGGCTGAGAGGTTTTGTCCATGATCCCTCAAATGCTTTAGCAGTGTCCCTTACGTTAAACGTCTGAATTTTCTCATTGATTTCTGAGTTCATCTCAAGAGGGAGGAAAATGTCTGATGTGATGTATCTGATATTTCACTTAGTCCCTTTGGATTCAACTTGTCATTGCCAAGGTTTCTTACAAGTATGTCAGCCTTTGTCATTCCAACAGAGAATTTTTTGTATTGGGTTTCTGTAGACAGATGTCAAGTGTTGCTTGGTTCTGAGTGGTGGGGGTGGGGTGAGGACCAGTGAAGGAAGCCATAGATAAGGAAATAATCTTACAATCTTTTAAAGCCACAGAAGCAGTCATACTGACACATGCTTTGGGGAACACAAATCCTGGTGCAGTGGGACTAGAGGATTTGTTCATACATTTCTTTGCATCAGTAGATTTGGTCAGTAGTTAGTGGATGCTTTGATAGCAGAGTCATTTCTATTCACAGTTGGGGAGGTCATTGTAAGAATGGCCCTTTATGGAATCTGTATTTCTCCACTGCTAAATTTGGGCCATGCTGAAAGAGAGAGCTTTCAGAACAAACTAGTTTCTTGTACACATGGGGAAATACCTGCTTTATTGGCCACAGGCCATTGCTTTGTCTGGTACATTAAAAGGGTCAGGCTGTTGAGGCCCAGCTTCAGAGTGGAAGTGTTTCTCAGGCAACTGTGTCTGGGTCCTGAGAAGTAACAGGGGTTCTGATTGTTCTGGTGGCATTTCCCTATCACAGGGAGCTGGGAAGGGTGACCCCAGCTCCACTGGCCACTGCTTTGCCTGGGAAGAGGTCTCTGCTCTTCCTGACAGGAATCTGCTTCTTCCTGGCTGCTTCCCTTAAAACTCTCCTCTGAACTCCTGCTGCTGAATTCTCTTCCTAGAACTTGGCTCTAGACCCCCTTCTGGAATCTGTCTCGGAGCAGATTTTTAGCATCTTGTTTTGCTCCACTGATTTTAGTTGGTCTCCTATCCACTGTCTGATCTGGAACCGATTTATGAGTACAGTCATTATTATTGACTCCCAGTCCCAAATTCCAGTGTTCCGGTCCCCCCTCAGCTTCTGTTGCTCCCTTGGGCTGTGCTGACCTGGCCTCAGGGGCTCTCTGCACCCCAGTGCACACCCTTCCCCTATCTGCTCCCTCTACCCCCTCAAATGTCCTTCTGGCTCTGGATATGATCTTTGGAAGCGTTGTGGGGAAGAGGCATCTGAAATCAAGCCATTGGATTCTTGACTTTTCCTCTCTAATTGTGAGAAATAATACTCGGATCTCATGCCTGATCGCATTGGGAGCCCATAGCACTGAGCTATCACTTTGACAAACCATCGGAGTCAGTGACCAGAGCCGTAGCCTGGGGTAGACACCATCAGTGCCCCTGCTTCCTGGAGGGAGCATGCATGAGGACACGGTATGCTAAGGAGCCCACTCAATCTCAGTCACTTCCAAGGAAGACTTTGGGAATTCCCTGGGGTTCTTCCAAGGAGAGATGCTGCTTACTTTTTGATGGGTAAATGTGCCTGCCAACTTGAAAGTGAGGAGATCTGCTTTTATTTTATTTTATTTTATTTTATTTTATTTTATTTTATTTTATTTTCTTAATTATTTATTTAAAGTTTATTTATTTTTGATAGAGAAAGAGAAAGAGCGAGTGCAGGGGAGGGACAGAGAGAGAGGCTTCAGGCTCTGTGCTGACAGCAGACAGCATGGGGCTTGAACTCAACAAACTGCTAGATCATGACCTGAACCGAAGTCTGATTCTTAACGAACTGAGCTGCCCAGGTGCCCCTAGGAGGAGAGCTGTTTTGAAACAAATCTATAACAGAGCTGAGGAAGAAGAAATTTAAAGGAATATATGGCTATAAGAGATCTAGTGACTATCTAGTTTGTCTACCTGTTTTGTCTCCTCACCAGATGAGAAAACTGAGACCTGGGAAGATCACAGGATGTCCTAAATACCACACTATTCTCCACCAGTCAGTTGCATCTCCTGTCTGGCTTTGTTCTTAAATTCCTTGCAAAGCCCTCAGTTCTCTGGATTAAGAATGTTTCAGAGACCAGTTCAGTCAACTCCCTATCATTAAATATTTTGGAATCTCTTTTCTGAAAGCCTGAAGCACTAATCAGAAAGAGAGAAAGATGGAGGGTGTGAGGTTTCCTGTAGTGTGGGTCTGAGGGTCCATGTGTCTAACAGGCCTGTGATGTCATTATTAGCCTGAGGCTTAATGATACCCAGTATAGGGTTTGAAGGGCAACAGGCTGCATGGTTTTTTGGCCAGGAGAGCAGGTTAGAAGGCTTCTTTACCAGATTGGGTAGTTTTTCTTCAACCCAATGAAGCAGGTACTGTCATTGCTCTCAATTTGTGATTGCTTCTTCAAAGCTAATGCTTCTGTCAGAATTGGTCTAGGATATGGTATGAACCAGCTGTGTGACTTTGGACCAGTCATCTTCCCTCTCTGAGCTTCAGCTTTTTGACTCTGTAAAACAAGAAGTTGCTGATATCTAAGACTATTAGGGGTCCTTCATTCCATGACTCATGCCATATTGGTAGCATCCACTGAAGAATGATCCCAAGCCTCTTTTCCTATATTTCTTGTAGGCTTCTTGTGGTCAGGAATATAGTTGGAGTCATTGGTTGAGAGGTGGTTCCAGAATCAATGGTTTTGTTGCTCTAGGGTGCTGCTCCTACTCTGATTTGTTTTTCCCCTTTTCATACTGCTTGTGTCTAGTAGGCCTGAACTTTCCACTGCTACAGACTTAGTCAATGGCCAGTCTTGGACTCCTACTTGTGGAGGAGTAGGTGGATGGGGGTAGAAGGACCTCCGTAGTAGCTGGTCGCGTGAAGCCTGTCCAGGACATTCCATCCAGTAGGATTTAAGGGGTTAGTGCAGGATAGTTGCATGGATGTATTATGGCCTTAGTACTAGCTGGAAATAACTCAGGGGTACCTGGATTAGTCTAGATACAAATTTCTACTGGACCAGAAGATGCCTATGCTGGTAGTTGGTTGTAGGCTTGGTCTTAACTGGATCTCTTCTCTGGATCAGCCATCTTATCCCTCAACACTTGGCTTCTACCAACTTTTTCCTGAAGCCAGTGGAGAGACGTCTATACCAAGGTTCATGTATGTTGACCAGCCAGACTTCTCTATTCCCACAATGGACTGAAAAAGGAACATGAAATATATCCATCCACAAACTGAGGGTTAATGTGCACACATTAACATCTGGTCCCCTTTCCTCCAAAGGTAGCTATTTGAACTACGCTATAATCCTGCATGGCCTTGTGGTTCCTGTGGACAAGAGAATCACTCTTCAACAGAGACCTACAGCACTTACCTTCCTTTACAGGGAAATTGTGACCCAAACCTTGATCAGTCTTGCCCTGTTTTTTTTTTCCTTAAAAAATTCCAACAAAACAAAAATGTATAAAGCAGATAAAGAAATTTACCAGTAATCCCTAGAGATAACCAGCACTGTTAGTTTGAGGTACATCTTAGACTTTTTTCTTTGCAGAAACATAAGTATATTTGCATATTTTAAAATTTAAATTGTGATGACATTTTCCACATCTTTAAAAACTCTTTGTGAACATGATTTTAACAAATACATAATATTTTCTAAAACAGATATATCATAATTTGCTTAACTATTTTCCTAATGGTGGAAATTTATCCTACATTGTTTTCAAGGTTTTTTTTTTCTTTTGTTTTGTTTACCGTTATGCATGTTGCTAACTTACTTCACCAGAGGTTATATAAAGTATACTTCCACCAGCAGTGAATGAGAATACTAAGCCCATAATGCACCATTATTATTATTATTTGCTATTATTGTAAGTGAAGATCACTATTACCTCATTATTATTTTAATTTGAAATTATTTGATAACCCATCGGGTTGAATATTTACCATTTGGATTTTCTCATTTAGAATTTTTGTGTTTGTGCCCTTTGTCCATTAGTCAAATAAGACTTTGTGCTTTTGTTTTGTTTGCTTGGTTTTTGTCCCTTGTTATTTGCTTCTTTATTGCAGGTATTTATTTATTGTCTTTTCCTACTCCTTACAGTTTTTTGGCATGCAATCCAATCCATTGGTATTTTCCTTTGTAATTCCTTTGCTTTCAAATTTAAAAAGTTTTTCTCCCCTCAATAAATAAAATATACCTTTATCCATATTTTTTTATTATTTGATTTTTTTCATTAAGCCCTTTGATTTACACTGAATTTATTTAAGTGTGGATCTGAATTGATTTTCTTTCAAGTAGTTAACCAAGTGTTCCAGTGTCAATTTTTAAATAACCTTCCCTTCTTTACTGATTTGTGATACTTCCTTTAACTTTTATTAAGGTTTGCTTCTGGGCTATTTGTTCTTTTTTTGCTCATCTCTGTTAGGGTAATATTGAGACTATTAGGTAGCTGTTAGGTCAAGGGACAAAGAAAGACATTAATCTTAACTTAGCATAACCACCTCTACTCCCTTGGAGATGCTTAAAGAAGTTATATGCACAAGGGACAAGCAAATAAATATACCGTTTATTATTAGCTGAGGTGGGGCTCTATCCTTTATTATGGATTCTCCAGTTATCTCTTGCAGCATAGCAAACCACTCAAACTTAGAGGCCTCAAACGACCATTTTATTATGCCCATGGATTATATGGGTCAGGAATTGGCAAGGGCACAGCAAGGATGTCTTGCTTCTACTCCATGATATCTGGGACTTCAGTTGGGAGTAACTTGGTGGCTGGAGGCTGGAATCATATGAATTTGTTCACTCACCTGTCTACTGACTGATGATGGCTGTCAGCTGGGACCTCAGCTGGGGCTGTCAGCTGGCATACTTACTTGTGGTCCCTCCATGTGACTGCGTGTGCTTCCTCATGGTGTGGTGGCTGGGTTCCAAGAGTGAGTGTCCCAAGAGAACCAGGCAGAAACCTTACTACCTTTTATGGCTCAGCCTCAGAAGTTATATAGGATCACTTCTGCCAGAGCCTCAAACCTGTCCAGATTCGAGATGATGGAAAGAGTGTCAAAGGCACATTATAAGGAGAGGATGTGGGATGGGAGATACTGTTGTGGCCATCTTTGGATGAGGTAAAATTGTCAGAGCAGGGAACTTGGACAAGCTGAGCTAGAGCATGAGGCATAGACTATTTCTCCTGCTCTATAGTGTCTTCCCCCAAATACCCACATGGTTCACTTCCTCACTAACTTCAAGTATTTGCTCAAAGCCACCTTCTTAGTGAGGTCTCCCCTGCTTATTCTATTCAAATTTGACCCTTCCTTTTTCTTTCCCTAGCTTCTGGAATACCTTTTCACTTTACTGCTCCAATGCTGTAGACTTTCTGTTCCCCACTCCCTCTTAAATGACTGGTCCTCACTCTGTCTTACCTGAAGTGTGGGGTGTACCATCCTGGCTCTGAGCCTCCCAGGTCACTCACACCTGCTCCCGCTGCCTTGTTCTCCACCTGATTCTACAGGGCCTGTATCTTTCTGTCTTCACTTACCAGTGGGAAGCAAAGGCACTGTTTCCTCACCAACTCATTGCTTTATCATCTCCCTTTACCACCCTTCTCACACAAGCAGGACAAGGACACTTGGGTCCTCAGGACAACCCTGGGAGGCAAGAAGGCCAAGTATGGAGGTATTCATTTGATGATGAGGAAACTAAAGGCCACATAGTAAAAGAGCTTGCCTGAAGTTATAAAGAACAGCATCGAGCTAAGATGCCCCTGACTTGGAGTACATGAATCTCCATTTATTTGCGTCAATCCTTTCTGATGTGTTGACTGTCTCGATTTGTGACTCTGGACCGCTTCTCAGTCTTTCCGTGTTTCAGTTTCCCCAAAAGGGAATTTTAAAACATCCCAAGTTGTAAGGCAATTGTAAGCCCTCAAGTTGTCAGGGACAAAACAGCCTTGTTGCAATTCATGAATCAGTTGAATAGCGTGAACATGGCAAGAAAATGGTTGAATATCTCTTTAGGATATCTCTTTAGAGAACCTTGTAGTTTGATCAATCACCTTCCAGAAATACCATTTTGACTATTTTTAATACAGAAGTTACATACTAAGCAAATGACTATTTTGGTTATGGTACTTCCCCTCCCACTACCTTCAGTCTAGAGAACATTTTGACAATCTCTCTCTCTCTCTCTCTCTCTCCCTCTCTCACTCTTTTTTAAGAACTAAATTTCCTTGAAAGGACATGAGGACACAAGAAAATAACTTTATTTCACTTTCTTTGACACACTCATTTGAGATCTGGGCCTCGGTAAATGGGGACTATTTTCTAGAAGGTTCCCCTTCAAACTGTCATTCTGCTGTTATGTAGTGATGTCCTGTGGAATGCGGAGTGGGCTGGAGGCTTACTTTATGTAAATATATTAATCCTTCCACTGCCCTGGAAGCTGCCATGCAGTGCAAGCCACGTAATGAATTTTGCCCTTCAAATATTGAGCCAGTGTATATATTTCAGCTAAAAGGTAGAAACCAGCTTGTTTGTAAGTGGCAGAAGGGCCTAGGAATGTACATTTTTGACAGGTGCCCCAAGGTTCCAGAGCACACCACCATCTAAGAATCACAGATCAGAGCGAACAGGAGCAGAGAGCCCTGAGGAACCTCACTGGTGCACATTGGGGCACTTGCCTTGCCCACATGGCTGTGGCAAGAGTTTTGGAGTTTCAGACAGCTGACTTGTACTCCACATGACGCATTTTCTTTCTTTTTTTAATTTTATTTTTTATTTTTTAAAGTTTACATCCAAATTAGCATATAATAAAACAATGATTTCAGGAGTAGATTCCTTAGTGCCTCTTACCCATTTAGCCCATCCCCCCCTCCCACAACCCCTCCAGTAACCTTCAGTTTGTTCTCCATATTTATGAGTCTCTTCTG
This sequence comes from Prionailurus viverrinus, assembly GCF_022837055.1. Lineage (NCBI taxonomy): Eukaryota > Metazoa > Chordata > Mammalia > Carnivora > Felidae > Prionailurus > Prionailurus viverrinus. The sequence goes on from NC_062563.1 coordinate 117,048,426, forward strand.
TTTTGTCCCCCTCCCTAGTTTTATATTATTTTTGTTTCCCTTCCCTTATGTTCATCTATTTTGTCTCTTAAAGTCCTCATATGAGTGAAGTCATATGATTTTTGTCTTTCTCTGACTAATTTCACTTAGCATAATACCCTCCAGTTCCATCCACGTAGTTGCAAATGGCAAGATTTCATTCTTTTTGATTGCCAAGTAATACTGCATTGTGTGTGTGTGTGTATGTATGTATATACATATATATATATACATACACACACACACACACACACACACACACACACACACACCACATCTTCTTTATCCATTCATCCGTCGATGGACATGTGGGCTCTTTCCATACTTTGGCTATTGTTAATAGTGCTGCTGTAAACATGGGGGTGCATGTGTGCCTTCGAAACAGCACACCTGTATCCCGTGGATAAATGCCTAGTAGTGCAACTGCTGGGTCGTAGGGTAGTTGAAGGCCTACAGAGCACAAAGCACAAGGAATAATTTATTGTTAGGGTTATGATATCGGTAAGGGTATACAAGCAGAAAAAAAATTAGTGTAAATATTCAAGTCAATTTGTATTTCCCTGATGATGAGTGATGTTGAGCATTTTTTCATGTGCCGTTTGGCCATCTGGATGTCTTCCTTGGAGAAGTGTCTATTCATGTCTTTTGCCCATTTCTTCACTGGATTATTTGTTTTTTGGGTGTTGAGTTTGATAAGTTCTTTATAGATTTTGGATACTAACCCTTTATCTGATATGTCATAATGGGTTGCCACTTTACACCTGTCAGAATGGCTAACATTAACAACTCAGGCAACAACAGATGTTGGCGAGTATCTCTTTTGCATTGTTGGTGGGAATGCAGGTTGGTGCAGCCACTCTGGAAAACAGTATGGAGGTTCCACATTTTCAATAGGCTTTTAATAGGCTTCAATTGGCACATTTTCAATAGGCTTTTAAGGACTTTTCCCCTTATTTGTTTCAATCTCTCTCAACCCCTTTAATCTTGTATTTCTTTTCATTTGCTAACTCAAATTCCTCCTCCTATAGATTCTCTTCAGTTGTTGCTAGTCCCTGGTAAATCTGCATATCATAGTGATCAGCCTGGGGCATAGGGAGGTGGCTCATAAATTTAGCCTGTAAATAGAACTGGAGTTTAAGCTCCTTATTACCATAGAAATTAAAAATTCTTCCGCTCACATGTAGGTTTGGTCCTTAGACAGGGTCTGCTAAACCCGCCAACTCCAGGTGGGCTCCGAACGCCCTGTACTTACCAGCCACTGAGCTGGCACATTCCTTGGGAAGGAATCAGACACTGCCAGCCCCACTGCTCAAGGCCCCTTGTGCATTGTGTATCGCGCTGTCAGATGCTGCTCTGTGAACATGAATGGGTTTCCCTGCTCTTCCTTTCATTCCAGTTACCAGAGAGTCAGTGGGATTGAGTTCAGTTCCTGGAGCTGAGCTGAATATGAGAGATGATATGGAGGAGGAGGAAGACTCATCCCCTGGAGAGCAAGGTGGCCTCATTCTACTTCCTGCGGGGCCCAAGGAGCCCCTCTGCTGCCTCTGGGCTGGTCAGGGTCAGTCTGCAGTTTCCCCTTGTTTTCCTTTATGCCCTTTTTTTCTCTGCCCTGTAGAGAAGACATCGATGTTGCTGTGGTTCTAGAAACAATGGAAACAACCATTAGCTTAGTTTAAAAAAAAGAAAAAAAATTAGAGAACCCATTCTCTGCCAGGTACCAGGCTAGATGCTGAGGATACGATGCTGAATAGACTGGTTCCTGCTCCCAAAGACTGTTGGGCCCTGAGAGAAAGCCCTTGGGCATCTGGGGATGCTGTAGAAGGTTCTGAGTCCTCCCTCATGCTAGCAATGTGGCTTTGGGCAATAATAACATTAATAAATTCTATTTTGGAGCACTAACTATGTGCCAGGCAGAATGTTAGGTGATTTTACACACATTATCTATTTAAGTAAATTTCCCTTTTCTACTTCCAGTTTCTTTGCACTAGACAGACTTTTTGTCATCCCAGCTCTTCTTCCACTGTAGATCTCTCCCTCAGAACCCATGGGCATGCTCATGTGATCTAGGGATGGTTATCTGAGTAGAGAGGGCCAACAGTCTTTATCCCGGAATTTGGGACTTGAATGAGTTGGGTCAGTGGAGAGAGCGAGGGGAAGAAGGTGAATCTGTGAGTCTCTGCATGTGTGGATTGTTACACATAAAACTCAAGAGCAGCTGAGGAAGTCAGTCCACACATGAGAAACAAATAAAGCAGATTAGCAGCAAGGTGGAGACAGAAGAAGGTGAGAGGGGCCCCCAGGGCTCTCCAGGCCCAGGTAGCAGCGTGCTGTGGATGCCCAGCTCTTCGCCTGTTCTCGGGTTCTGTGAAATGGCGTGAGTCCTGGCAAGATCTTCCCTTCTTGGCTGGAGCTGGTATGAATTGGCTTTCTAACCATTTTAACAAAAAGTCTTAAATAATATATTTCTTATGTGCAAAAGGGAATTGTCAGAATTAAATGAGACCACATGTCTGAAGATGTTCTATGAGCTGTAAGGATTTGTTTAAAATGAAGCAGATTATTGACTGATGATGACAACAACAGCGATGAGGATGATGATGATGATGAAGAATATCACAAAGCAGGGGACAAGTTAAGCTGTCTGTAAGATGTGAGATGAAGGAGAATTTTTTAGTAGAGCTCGAATGATGGTGGTATTACCTGGTATCAGGTGGAGTAGATATGATTTGGTGCTGGAACCAATGGCTTCCATGGTGACTTGGGAGCTGATCTAGAAGTGTGAGCTCAGTGAGGATGGAGCTTGGGCCAGGGGAGCAGCTGACTTCTGTCTCAAACGAGCCCTAAGAGACACATGCACCCCAATGTTTATAGCAGCACTATCAACAATAGTTAAAGTATGGAAAGAGCCCACGTGTCCATCGACGGATGAATGGATAAAGAAGATGTGGTATATATATACAATGGAGTATTACTTGGCAATCAAAAAGAATGAAATCTTGCCATTTGTAACTACATGGATGGAACTGGAGGGTATCATGCTAAGTGAAATTAGTCAGAGAAAGACAAAAATCATATGACTTCACTCACATGAGGACTTTAAGAGACAAAATAGATGAACATAAGGGAAGGGAAACAAAAATAATATAAAAACAGGGAGGGGGACAAAACAGAAGAGACTCATAAATATGGAGAACAAATTGAAGGTTACTGGAGGGGTTGTGGGAGGGGGGGATGGGCTAAATGGGTAAGAGGCACTAAGGAATCTACTCCTGAAATCATTGTTTTATTATATGCTAACTAATTTGGATGTAAATTTTAAAAAATAAAAAATAAAACAAGTTAATAAAAATAAATAAATAATAATTAAAAAAGAGCCCCAAGGACTATTGCATTAGATTTGCTGGACAGGGTCTCCCTCCCTCTAAGGAAAGGATCTTTTTCCTTCTCCTATTTCTCACCACCCTTCACCCTAACTAACCCCACTATCTTGAACTAGCTCTGACCAGCTTCTCAGTTAGTGGGGGGGAGGGGGCAGGTAAATGCAGTCCGTGAAGTTCACATGCCCTGAGTAGGTCACTTTAGGGTGGTGAGGAAGTCATGGCTATGTTGGGAAGACATCATTGAGACAGATCACCCCAGCCACCAGCTCTATCAATTTATTGTCAGCAGCAGAGTTCTGTCTTGGGCTGACAGGGACAAACCCATTGAGCTCAGTAGCATCAGGCCAGAGTGTGGTTGTGAGGACTAGGCTGACATCTCTGACACCTTTGATGGATATCAACCCTGCTTGATCTCCAGTGTCCTTCAGGGGAGAGGACGGGAGGTGTTTGTCATCATGATGTGACTTGCATGTTGAACTGCTAGCTCTATGTACATCTTTTCTGGCAAAAACATTGTGTTTTCTTCAAAGATGGGATGTGTGCTTGCAGGCTGCAGACTCTCCCATTGTTAGAAACACCTTGGCACCTGGGGACATTTTGGGGCTGTGAGAAGTGATCTTTTTCTCCCAATCAAAGGATTTAACTTTTCTCTTTTCTTTTCTTTGTGTTCTCTTCCCCCATCATTAAACAAAGTAATATGCATTAGAAAATACCATGCAATACATTTATTTATTCACCCATTAATTTATTCTACAAATGTGTAGTGACTGTATGTCAGGCACTGTACTAGGGTTTATCAATACAGTAGAAAGAGAAAGACATGATTCTTGGTGTTGTAAGACATGAGGGGCAGAAACAGACCAAAACACTAAGCAGAAGAGTAAAGGAAATAATCTTATATTGAAGTGAGTGCTGTGAAGGAAATAAACCAAGGCCAGAGTAGGGACAAGGGATCTACTTAGTTAGGGAGGCCAGGGAGTTGAGTACTCCTCTGCCAAGATCCATAAGAGGAGAAGGACTTTCAAGGGAAGAGCATTCTCAATAGTAGAAACTGTGTGGGGAAAGGCCCCAGTCAGGGAGAACTGAGTGTGTTCAGGACATGGAATATGGCCAGTGTGACTGCAGTGATCTTGGACAAGCACTTAACCACTCTGTGCCTCATCTGGAAAATAAGGACAAAGGTAATGGGGTAGAGTGCTTCATTCATTCATGTCTTCTGAGAAGCAGATGCCAGGAAAGGATCTGTGCAGTAGATGCACTGGGAAAAACATTTTGAGGGGTTATGGGGAAGAAGCCAGAAAAGGTGAGACAGTCTTAAGACCTCAATGCAGAGGGACAGGAAGGCATTCCAAGAAAGATCTGGCCAGACTTGAGAGGAGCCCTTGAGCCAGACCTGCTTGTTGGAGGAGTCTCACAACTCACAGGAACGTGCCCATAGTGCCCAGGGACAGGTGTGGCCTTGCTGTGGACTCCACGGAGCCATAGGGATGTCTGCTGGGGCTGTCAGTCAGTCATGCTCCTGCAGCAGGAAGTCTGAGCAGTGCATTTTCATGCATGCCAATAGTATGTGCTTAGCTGACACTCTGGCACATAACAGGTGTTAAAATTCAAGTGCAGCTTTTGTTGTTATTATTACCAAGGCACTCTTAGTAATGACTTTTGTGATCTTATCCTTGTTTCCCTAATTGCCATTTTTCCCCTAGCCAGCTGTTAGAACCTCTGGACATTAGCCATCCTCATGGTTGAGTAAGGGAGTTACTAGCAAGAGAGAGGAGGTAGTTGTCACACAGTGGGACTGGAGAGATACCACTAAAATCACTCTTTCTTAAAAAGAAACCCGTCATACTACTAGAAGTTCTATCATTAAGAATTTCTTCCTTTGGGATACTCCTCAAACCACAGCTCCCAAAGGGAAGATTTCAAAGACTCTTTGTAGATTTTTATCTTTGTGCTTTTCAATCATTTGGAAGCACTCAACATTGCTTAACTTCTCCTTAAAATTCTCCTCTTCTCTTTCATAGGTCCCTGCTACACTGATTATTCCAACCCCCTTCCCCTTCCTTTGGTCCATGTCTATATTCTTTGCTGACTTTCTTTTTCCTTCCATCCTTTGGGAGCCCTAAGACTCTCTTAACACTCTTTCCCTCAGAAATCTACTATGACTGCAACCAGAAGCATGCCTGTCAAGTCAGTCTGTCTGATCTGTAGCTCTTCCAGGCTCTCTATGGCATCTCTCAACTTTCCTGTGGTCATCTCTTCTGGAAGCCCTCCCACTAACTCAGTCTCATCATGACCAAACCAACTTCTCCACCCCTGCTTTTCCCCACCTCTGGGTTTCCCAATCACTCCAGCTGGGAACATGTGTGATGTTTTCCTCTCCTTCCCCTTCACTTCCAGTCATTCCTGAGTCTTCTGGTTTTTTCTCAAGTGGTCACTTTCTTCTTTTTAGCTTCTCTGCCATTATCTTAATTCAGGTTCTCTCCTCCCACCTGTAGTTTTGCTGTGGCCTCTTCACTGGTCTTTCTGCTGGCTGCCCTTGATTCCTCCATTTATTTGGAACCATCTGTTGATTATTTAATACACATGGGTGAGTCAGAGTGTTTTTTTGTTTTTTAATTTTTTTAATGTTTATTTAACATTAACAAATATGACAGAGAAAGAGGCACAGAGTGAGAGTGGGAGAGGGGCAGAGAGAGAGGGAGACACGGAATCTGAAGCAGGCTCCAGGCCCTAAGCTATCAGCACAGAGCCTGATGTGGGGCTTGAACTCACGAAGGGTGAGATCAGACCTGAGCTGAAGTCGGATGCTCAACCAACCGAGCCACCCAGGCACCCCAGTCAGAGTATTTTTAAAGTTCTTTAAAGTGGTTTTTTTCCTCAACAACTTCAGCTGCTTACAACCTTCTCTGCATATGTCACTTGTGCATAGGCCTGGCTTTTGAGAGAGAACAAAGGCGAACTTGAACTTCAAGGCCTTTCTTGCCCCCATTCCAGAACTGACTGCTTGCTGAACCACTGTGGTTTGTACTTGACCTTTCAGACAGTGCATCTTCTTGTCCCTCCCCCTATCATCTGTGGGGGGTCCTGTCCCCATTGCATGATCCCTCTAGGGGGACAAATCCAGCCCCTCCTCTGCATCCTGCCCACTGAACCCACTGAAGTTGTTAAAGAAGACACTGTGGCTATATCCTGAGAATGTCAGAAAGTTCTGCTGCATCAGACCCATTGTTTATGTAACCCACTGTTAAAGCATCAGAGATACTTTGCGAAAGGGCAGTTCAACTTTTGGGTCTCAATTATTACCTCAAGGGATATTTCTCATCCTTAATTATGTGCTGTTATCCATAAATGTTAAAGCTTATATGATTCCACTTATATAACATTATTGAAATGACAAAACTACAGAGCTGGAGAACAGATTAGTGGTTCCTGGGTGCTGAGAATGGGGGCAGGTGGGAGGTGGGTGTGGTTATAAAAGGGCAACACGAGAGATCCTTGTGATAGAAATGTTCTGTCCTTGACTGCTGCTGGATGTAGGAACTAACACGTGGGGTAAAACTGCAGAGAACTAAGCATGCATGTGGGAGTGCACACAGGTATAGGTAAAACTGGGGGAATCTGATTAAGATTGTTGGATTGTATCGTGAGTATCCTGGTGGTGCTATTTATTATACTATAGTTATGCAAGGTGTCACTTTTGGGGGAAATCGGGTAAAAGGTATACCCCAGGATCTCACTATATTATTTCTTATAACTGCATATGAATCTATACTATTCCAAGATAAAAAGTTTAATTAAAAAAATGTTAGCATGCCTCAGTGTAACTCAGTGGTATTTGTTGAACTGAACCATTTATTCTTTCAGCCAGTTCTCCCTCTTGGGAGTAATAGATTTCATGGGATTTTTGTTCACTTAATGAGAGAATGTTTCCACTTTCCAAAATGTACCTCTAGCTTTAACTTCTCCAGCATTCTCTTTATTCTTATACTCACAATTTTATAGACATCACACACTTTCTTGGTTCTCTTGCCTATGGACTGAAGAACCCCAGTGATTGTAGTGCAACCTCAGTGTCCCTTTGATTGTTTAAATTCTTGTTCTGTGTGATTTTTGCTTTCTAAAGCCCAGAACCGTACTCAGCCACAGCCCAGCCATGCTTGCACGCTGGTTTGGCACAGTACAATGGGATCTTCTGTTTGGTTTTGATTTTTCTTCCTCTTTTTTCCCCCCGTTCCAACATTTTTGGCCACAGAAGCACCTTAAATGAAAGCTTACAGAGTCCAGTCTAGGAAAGACTCCTAGGTAAATTCCCCAGATCTTAACTGAGAATTCAGAGCTTTGAATCCTGTTAAGCTGGAGAAAAATGCCTCTGCAGGCTTTCACCTCCTATTCACATAGTTTCATAGGAGCTTGTGACTTCTTTCCATCAACTTGCCAATTCAATATCTGAAAACATTTAGTGTCACCTGAAAAATATGAAAGTGTACTGCACATTCCATGCTCTAAATAAGGTAAATAAATTTGAGTCCAGTTCTGATTCCCTAGAGATGGGCACCCACCCCTTCTGGATCTTTTAAAACACTAGGCCATGTCCTTCCCGCCCCCCCCCACCCCCAAATCCCATCCCCACAATCCCCTGACCAGCACATATAGTTACACAATGTTAAGTAAGATGGCTTGGCTAAAAAGTAAACCTAAGAATTGTGGCCCAATTTACTACAGAATCCTAGAGGCACCTAGAGGCAGAAAAAACTGTAAGCACATCTTGTTTCTGATTCAGCACTCTCCCTAACCCAAGAGCTTCACTTGTTAGACATTCATTCTTACGGTAGGTCCACATTTGTTTGCCTCCAGGAGGGACACAGGTCCCTCTGTTGGTCATGCTTTTCTGCAAATTGAAACCCCATCTCCTCCGTGTTGTATGCACTCAATCTTTCAGCCATCTTGTACACATTACAAGTAAACAGAAGACACAACCAGGCCTTCTTTACCCATTTATGTGTGAATCTTTCCATGGAGGTGTTATTTGGTAAAGGCAGTCTCATGGTGGAGTTACATAGATCTGGGTTCAAATATCTGTTCCTGCACCTACTAAATGGGTGACTTCAAGCAAAGTGCTAACTCCCTGTCAGACTGTGTCTTCACATGTAAAGCCTGGCTCAAAAGGTTGAGGTGAGAAGCAACTGAGGTCCTGTGCGTAAAATCCCTGGTATGTAGTAAGTGCTTTCAGTATGGTGACTTACATTACTAGTCATAGCTGCAGTAATTTCTAGTTACTTCGTTGAGCCCTTCACATGCAGTATTTATCTTCACTCCTCAGGACAACCCTATAATAAATGCGCTACAGTCATTTCCCAGTTTACAGATGAGAGAACTGGGACCAGGTTAAGTCACTTGCCCAAGGCCATATAACCAGAAAATGGCAGAGCCAAAATTCAACCTCAGATTTTTCTAACACTAGAGGAAAAAGTCCTAACTCACAATTCCATGTCATCATTTTTCCCCTTCCTCCAAGAACCTCAATATGTTAATCAGGCAGTCACCTCACATCTTTCTTGGGAAGAGATGGAGTATCAGTAAAGAGAAGATGCATATTTTAACTGGAAGGAGCTACAATACCTCTCACTCAGTGTTTGTATAATTATCATGAATTTCAAATTAATGTTGTCTGAATTAATGGTGTCACACACTAAAGAAACAAAACATGATCTTTAGGGTACTTTTTGGTTTTAAAGTTTGATGATTCTATACACATAGCAAATCACAGGAAAATAAACAACTAAATAATTAAAGAATTGGGAATACTGGACAGGATTGATCATGATTTTGCTCAGGATTCTTCTAGGAACTGCAAAACCATGGCTGCTCTAAGACAAAGTGGACAGGGCCTCTGTCCAATCCTCTCTGACCTGAGGGTTCTAAAGAAAGAACCAGGACTCATAAATTCCTATAACCACTTATTTAAGGGAGGCATGGAGGCTTTCGTCAGTGTGTTGATTTCTACTAATTAATTTTTAGGAGCTCTTCTGTTAATTTTTCCTAAAGTTCAAGGGTGTAATCCTTGAATATTGACCAATTAATTAAAGGTTATGTATGGGCCAATTAATCAAGGTTCTCATCTTTACATTTCCATTTCCTCAGGGGTGTGAAGCAGCAATGTCTTGGTAGAAGGGAGAAGGGGATGACTCTCCCTGTGTCATTCCAAAGAAATGAGCGTAGCACTGTGTGAAGAGATGGGTCACTTTTGCATCTAGGCAGCAACACTGTGCCTCAGGGATCCAACATTTAAACTGACTTGGTTGTCAATCTCTTAAGCTATGAGCCTTGATGTGTTCAAGTTTAGAAATGAAACGACAATTATAGGGGAGCTGGGAAGATTAAATGAAATCTTGTATGTTAAGGGTTGTGGTGCCTGCTCCTTCATCGGTTCATTCAATAAATATTTAGTGAGCTTTCCTGGGCGCCAGGCCTGTGCCATGCACCAGGATTACAATGGATTACATTGCTTACAGTGAAAAATAAGTCAGGTTGTTCCAGTCCTCGAGGAACTCACAGCCTAATGGAGAAGAGAGACAACAAAGAGTCAGAGATAAAAGGTAGAATTACAAAATGTGATAAAGGACCTGGAAAAGAACCCAGATGTAAGAGAGGCTATGTCAGGGGCTGGGGGTGAGGGAACTGGGAAGTTGCTGTTTAACGGGCATGAGGTTTCAGTTCTGCAAGATGAGTAAGCTGTGGAGATCTGCTGTATAGCATGGTGCCTGTGGTTCACATGACTGTGTTGTGCACTTAAAAATTTGTTAGGAGGGTGGAGTGTGGGTTAAGCATTTTGGCACAATAAAATTATCGCATAAACCAATGTAACTATAAACTATAAAACTACAAACAAAAGTTGTGCACACACTTCATTGACTTGATATGAGTAAAGCATTTGGAATATTGCCTGATATAGAGGAAGTGCCATATAAGTATATGTTGACTAAAATAAGTTCAAATGTTAGGGCTTTATTCTAAGAAAATAATTGTAGGATGCATGAAGATTTAATTGTGAGAATGTTGCACCCCAGGATTGATTGTTCATCTGAAGTTGGAAACAACCTAAATGTCCAACAGTGGGCAATTAACTAAGCAAATGATATTAATCCATAGAGAATAAATAAATAAAAGAGAACCCAGAGCATGTTAATATCGATAGTGTGGACAGGGAAAGTCTCTTTGAGGAAATGATGGACTAACCAATGAAGGATGAGAAGGACCCATCCTGCGTGGGATAGGGGGTTGTGGGGTTAGAGAATAACATTCCTTATGGACAGATCAGTAAATGCAAAGGCTGGTGGTGGGGAGGGGCTTGTCAAATCTGAAAGATGAGCCCTAAGGGAGGAGTGAATGAAGGAGGAAGGAGAGGTTTCAGAGAGGCTGGGGAGCAGGGCAGTGTCTGGTGCTGCTGGGTCTCCCAGGGCATGGCGATGAGTGTGGATTTCATTCCATGTGCGCCGGAAAGCCTTTCAGGAGGTTTATGTGGGAGGATCTCATGGTCCAGTTGACAGGTTAAGAAGACTTCTCAGGTGGTCGCCTAGAGGATGGCCTGGAGGAGGGTGGAGGTGGAAGCTGGGGGGCTGGTCGAGAGGCTGCTGGGCACAGCCAGGGGGAGATGATGGCAGCTGGACTGGTGTGGTCGAAGTGTGGGGAGCAAGATGGGTGGCACTGGAAGATCGTGTGACATCAGAACCAACAGGATTCGCTGAGAGATTGGGTATCCAGGAGAGAGAAGGTGAAGAATTAAGGACAAAGCCTGGATTTTTGGTGTGATAAGAAGGATCAAGGTGTCATTCACTATGACAGGGACACTGGTTTGTGGGGAGAAACAAAGAGCTCAGCTCTGGGACATGTTGGATTTAAGGTGCCTGCAGAATATCCAAATTGAGAGATCAAACAGGCTGTGGAGAAGTTGGGATTGGAGCTATAAGTTTGGAAGTCATTGTATTCCTAAATGATCATAAGAGCAACTTGCAGTTTACCAGTTTTCACCATGTTCTTCACTTACAGCTGTCAAGCACACCCATTACGTTGTGTTGTCAGGAGTCTAACTGAGTGACTTAGGGCAAGGGGAAGGTTTGTGGAGGGAGATTTCAGAACTGTTGGACTTCTGTGCTGCGCAGGCCTTCCTCCAAATCCAACTCCTACCGCCAGATTTGAGAGGTCTGTCCCATGGCGTGAGACCTTCTTGCATTTCAAAATGCAGCAGCAACAGTTGTCATACTCCAAGGCCTCCCTGGGGTGGCCCCCTTTTGGGGAATCTGGGTGATGGGGGGTGAGGGAGCTGGCCTGGTTTTGGAGTCTGGAGGGGCCAGGGAGAGTCACATAGACATCATTGCAGAGCAAGTGCACAAGCGTCTGGGCTGTATACCCCTCTGCCTGTCTGATTGTCACCCCGGTGGAAGGCTGTGATGCCCGTGGAAAGGTAAGATGTTGTATGGAATTATCGATCCATTGCTGTCTTCGCTACCTTAGCATATTGCCTTCCAAGGAATCAAACTGTGTGCCACAGGTCATAGGACCAATGCTGCCTAACAGGCTGGAGTTCTGATTCCTGTGGAGACACCTAAGGCAGTGGAAGAGAAAAATGGATAACAGTTTCTGTTCTGTTCTTTATCTTCCCCCACAGGCTGATGTGGCCAGAGCAGACCAATATTATGAAAAAGTTCTCTAGCTCCCATTCTGTTTACTGCCTGTCTGGCTTTTTCTTTTCTTTTCTTTTCTTTTTCTTTTTTGCAAGTGCCCTGAGCACCCTGAATCTCAGCTGGTCCATTTGAGGAATAGGAGCAATCTCCAGGTGCTCTGCCTTTCTCCCAGAGTTGTTTTAAAGATTGAAGGAGACAATAGGTGTGAAGGTGCTTTGGCAACAGTACAGTGCCAGAAAGTGTGAGACACCTATTTTCATGTGTTCAGCCACGCCCCTGCCCTCGGGGGAGTTAGTCTGCTGAGGAAGATAAACACTGAGGACTGACAAGTGTGCCCAGGTAGGGGGTAAGAAGGTATATCTTTGGAGACTAACAAGGGTTGCTTGGTTTTGACCTGTGGTTCTCAAAATGTGGTCCACAGACTGAGCAGCCTGGGAACTGGTTAAACATGTGCATTTCCAGGCCCCACCCCAAACCTACAGAATCAGAAAGGCTGAGAGCTTGCATTTTGATAAGCCCTCTACGAGATTTTGATTCATGCCCCAAATTGAGAACCACTGGTCTAGGCATTCAGGAAGGCCTTTCTGGGAAAATGACTTCAATGAAATAAGGAGAAATAATTAGGTTTTAGTCAAAGCAGAGGGGAGGGTGGGATTAAGAATACTTACTATTCTAGAGGAAGGGTTTGCACAAGAGAGAACTTCGTCCTTTTGAGATAGTGACGTGAGCCCAGTGTGGTAGGAAGCAAGTGTAGGAGGGAATGGATTGAAGCGGCCCAGTGGAAGGGGCCTTGTAAATCCTGGGGAAGGTTTTGCAGTTTATGCTCAGGTCAATGGGAAGCCGTTAAAGGGTTTGGAGCAGGGAAGGGCTTTTTCTGGTCAATATCATGCTATTGTAATTTTAAAACATTTCCTTACAATCCAATAAAGACGGTTAATTGTCTTAATTAGAGCTTACACTCTAATTGAGGGAAAGGCACAATATAATCAGTGGGCCAGTCTATGAATATCTGATCACCGCTAATTGAGTGTTTGGCACTGTACAAGGCACAGAAAAGGATGGAGAAGGAGCAGCTCCTTCTCTCAACGAGGATTGAGTACCTGGGTGAGGAGATGAGATGAAAGTACACACACAGCTCGCCATGAAGGATTCCAGACACTTTCCCCTGAAATCCCAATCACCTGAGCTGGCCAAGGCAGGCTTCCCCAAACTGGGTCAAGTGCTGGGGTAGTCAGGTCAGGCTTCCTGGAGGAGGCAGGGCCCAAGTTTGGCTTGGTGGAGGAAAGTGTACCAGGCAGAGATGAGCAAGGGATTTCTGTCTCCTGGAAAGGCTTGACAGTTTGCAGAACACATTGGGAAGTCCTGGGACATACAGTGGGAGGGGTGTCTGGGACCAGATTGTGCAGCCAGGCCTAAGGAGAGGAGGCCCCTTGAGCTGGCCGCAAAGGCCGTCAGATGATCCTGACCCCAAACAAAGCCATCCTTGGAGTCCTTGGCTAGGGTGCTGCTGGGAGGCATCAGACAAGGGAAACGAGGGCCATTTTGTGCAGTCACCACTGAGAATTTCGTCTCCATCTCTTTCCCAGGCTCTCCTTGGGCATCCCTCAGAGTTGATTTCTTTGCGCTTGTTTTTTTTTTTTTCTTTTTTAAACGTTTATTTATTTTTGAGACAGAGAGAGACAGAGTATGAACGGGGGAGGGTCAGAGAGAGGGAGACACAGAATCTGAAGCAGGCTCCAGGCTCTGAGCTGTCAGCACAGAGCCCGACGCGGGGCTCGAACTCACGGACCGTGAGATCATGACCTGAGCCCAAGTCGGACGCTTAACCGACTGAGCCACCCAGGCGCCCCACTTGGCGCTTATTTTAAATCATTGTATTAAAATATGCTAATCATAGCAGAAAGTTCACAGATCTTAAGTTAATAGATACAGAAGTTCCCCAAGTGCACACTCCTTCGTCGACCCTACATGTGAGTTGGGTGATCAGCAAATGCAACATTTCAGCGCCCCGAAGCCCCCTTCTCCCTCCCAACCATTCCTCCTCCACTTGCAGCCCTTCCCTGGAGAGTCCTGTTCTGACTGCTCACTTCTTGTTGGACCTTATGGCCTCTCTGTTTCTGACTTCTCAACATCACGTTTGTGAGATCTATCTGTGTTGTTGCCTGTAGCTGCTGCTGATTTCTTCTCCAAGCCAAAGGATGCGTGAATACGTGACCATATCCTTATCCATTCCACCGTTAATGGGCATTTAGGTAATTTCCAGTTTGGGGCTATTTTTTGGTTGCATTTTAGACATTGATCTGGGTCTTCCTCTTCAGTTTGCTCAGATTTCCCTTATTGTCACTAAATTCATGTCCTCTAAAACTGAACGCTCTGCTGTGTGTGCATTTTGCAGGAAATAAATAGAAAATAATACGAAATAAAACGTGCACAGTGAGAAATGGATGGTTGGAGAAAACTACCTCCCCACCCCAGCCTCCTGCCCCTCTCCCTCTTCTTCAGGGAACCCAGGTGAGGGGACCTGCTGCCACCAGCTGAGAGGTGCTCCCGGCCAGGTACCTGCACCGCTGGGCCAGGGGTTTGCTCCCGGGAGCCTGTGGAGGGCTGGAAATGTATCTTGTTCATCTTTATAAATGGCTTGGTGTAGGCGCTTGGTAAATGTTTCTTGAATGAATGAGCATCTAATAAAACAAAGCACACAAGTCGCTGTGAATCTATGATATGCCATGGGGGCCCTGAGAATACAGCGAGCTATGAAATCCTTCTCATGAGGATCTTTTGAAAAATGTTTGTCAAGTACTTTGCCCCTTGCAGGGCACCTTCTGGGGCCTTTACACCTGTCATCTTCTTTAATTCTTACATAGCTCCATGGGATAGTTACTTTTCTAATCCCCATCTGCAGACAGGAAAGCTGAGGCACAGCCCATACTCAGTCACAAGTAACATTCAGAGTCAGCCAGTCAGCTCGCGTCCTTGTTCTCCCCCACCTAATGGCTGGTGTCAAGTGAGCACAGCCAGCAGTAAGCCTGTGGGAGGAAGGAACTACAGGGAGCCATACCCTCCTGGAGGATGCCCAGATTCTCAGGGGGAGGTGGGGTTGAGTGGGACCTTGAAGAGGGGTGAGGCTTACAGAGATGGAGAAGAGCAGGTAGGTCCTGTGAGGTGAGGGACCAGCAGGGGGTAGATGCTGGGAGGCCACCCTGAGGAGGCTGCAAGGGGGTGGGGAGTATGGGGAGAGAAGGAGCAAATCCTGGTTGGATTCAGAATGCAAACACTGAGAGGATGTTGTGGTACGTCTATCCACAAATCCTGCCCGAGTCAGTATTTCCCACTGCAGGGTCTCTGCGGCATGTCCACTGTTTGGCTCTCTGGCTGCCGAATCTCCGTGGCCCTGACTTCTGCTTGTCATGTGAGCTCAGCTTGCCTCCCTACCTAGTCTCCTAAGTTGGCTGTTGCCCACTGCCCCCAAGGCATGACCTTGCTTTAGGCCTTCACCTAGACCCTCAGGGTGAGGCTGCCCCCACTTTGTCCTGCACCTGATTGCAGGATCCAGCCCCAGGGAACTCAGAACTGAGACCTGCCTGGGTCTCTCCCTTCCTACACACATGCATTCCCCATCCTAGGGAACCCTCTAGACAACACACAAATCCATTAACGTTTATTAAGGTTTTAGAGGCAAGGTATTAAAACACAATGCAGAAAGCTCTGCGGCCCAGCAGAAACACTTTAGAATTCTCTACTCCTCCCCCTCTCACCACCAGCAATTTGATAATTATCTTGAAGACAGTTGAGATGTTCCTTTCCTTCCTCCCCTTAAGTCTAGCTCAGTGGTTCTCAAACTTGAAAAAGTCTTTCTGAACCAGGTGGTAGGCGAAGCACGTTTGCTGCACTTTATAGGCAATTGAAGGGACTTTGAAACATAGTTTTGACTCTGTGTGAGTTTTTCCTCCTGTGCTGATTTGAGAATTGAAGTCCCACTGTACTGGTAAATTGGCTGGGAAGAAAAGCCCTCCTCCTGCCCCTTCCTGGGAGGACTAGGGCACACTCAAGGCCCGCTGCCCCCAATCCCCCAGGGACCCTGGCAGCTGCATACCCAGCCTTGCCAGCCGCCAGGAGGACACTTCGTGGAGACTTGAAAATCCCTGCCACTTGTGGAGAGATTTATGTCCAGTTGGCTCCTGAGCTGAGCCTGTAGTTTTAGAGCCAAGAGTCTGTCTCCCCCACTAGACAATGAGCTCATCAAAGGCAAGACTTTCCTCTTCACTTTTCTTCACCCTTCCCCTTCCTCTGCTCTCTTCCTCCTCCCTCCTTTTCTCCTCCTCCTCCTCCCCCTTCCACCCTCTCACCTCCAAGTTTCCACCCCTGAGCACAGCGGCTAGCACAGAACAACTATCCTATAAAGTTTGATAAATGAGCGAATGAATGCCATCATTTGGCTTCCGAGGAAAATTTTCTTTCTTTTTTTCTTCTTCTTCTTCTTCTTCTTCTTTTTTTTTTTTTTTTTTAAGTTTCAGGTCCTTGGAACTGAATTGTCATGTTCACCTTTCTGTCTTTTTCATTATTCCCTGAAAGCACAAACTCAATTTAGGCTTTAGTGAAAAATGAAGAGCATTAGACCAACCTTTCGAAATTGCTTGGTCAGTACTTCCTGCTCGCCTGTACTTCATGGTGCTGTCATCACTGGGTAATTATAACATTAAGTATGTACCTGATCAGCAAGTTGCTTTTAATTAAAATCCCCTGTTGGTTTCCTAGCACCTCAGGGCTCCTGGAGTATTTGTTCAACAACTTGGGCTGCTGGAAGAGTTTTAGCTCTAGGGGGATAGGAGCACATCCAGGGGTTCCGGGTCAACATTTACATCCCACCAGACGCTCCTTCCTCCAGCTTCCCCAATATTTTTTTCCACTGTGTGGTGAGTAGCTCACTGTGTTTGCCTCAGGAAGGGGACATGTTACCTGTCCAGGGACAGGGGAATGCTTAGGTCCTACAGAGGGGGGAAGGAGCCCCTGGAACCAGAGCTTCTCGGGTGATTCCTAAAGCACATGCAGCCTGCAGGGAGATGCCTCCCTGTGCTGTGGACGGTGGGGTCACCCAGCCTCTCTTCCCCTGTCTCCTCACAGGGGAGTTGGCGAGTGCGGCAGAGCTGTCTCTCCTATTCCTTTCACGTCTATTTACAGATTCTACAGCTCAGCAAGCAGCTAGCCTTTCTGTTTATAAATCCCAAAGTACATGACTGTTCTGAGCTTGGTTTTTTCATCTATAAAATGGAAGTAATAATAGAACCTATCTCTTGAGGATTAAATGATATATGTAAAAAGTGTCACGTAGTTTCTGGCACACAATAAACTCTCAATAAGTGGTATCAATTATTACCGTCACTCTTCCTCTTCCTCCTCTTCCTCTTACGACTACTGCTACCACCACCAGCAGCAGAAGTAGTAGTTCGTCCTAACCATTACCCAGTAAGGAGGGTGCCTGACCTCAGATGGCCTCCAGAGGAACATAGCCTCCCTCCCTCTCTTATAGTGTTAAATGGCCTTCAATGCCAGGAAGAGGCGGTGAGTCCTGGACCCACTTAGAAAACTATGGATGGAGAAAGGAAGACCTTCACCGGGATATACTGAACAGGCTGTAGAAACTGAGAAAGTTTAAGGAGCAATGTCGATCTTTGAACACCCAACATGTGTGCCAGTAACCTTTACTAATACTTATGTTCCTATTTCTTTTTGACAAAGGATTATATCCCCCCCACACACTTATATAAACAAAAGAACCCAATGGCTTGCTGTTTTATTATTTCAATAGGAATTTATTGGGCACTCACTGAATATCCCGCGGATGTGGCAAATGTTTTTTCATCATTCGGTTACCTTTTGTGTGCCTGAGTTAGAGGTGGGTGTGCAATGGTAAATCGGTTGAGCTGCTGTGCTGAAGGAGGAAATGAAGCACACAGAGGTCAAGAGCCTTCCCTAAGGAAAGATTCTTAATGACCCCAGGCTTCCTTCTGCTTACCCCGCACCCTTTCTGCTGAACTGCACTGACAGTGGTCTCTGCCTTCAAGGGGATTGTGATACTTGTTATGAGACAAAAGCTATTAGCAACAAATCTTTAAAAGCATTCATTCATTTAACAAATACTTACATCCCTACTATGGGCCATGTTCTGGGTGATGGATGAATACAAGAGAAAAGTTATTGTTCTCGTGGAGCTTATATTCTAGAGGGGAAGACAAATGATAAATGAGCATA
This sequence comes from Prionailurus viverrinus, assembly GCF_022837055.1. Lineage (NCBI taxonomy): Eukaryota > Metazoa > Chordata > Mammalia > Carnivora > Felidae > Prionailurus > Prionailurus viverrinus. The sequence goes on from NC_062563.1 coordinate 117,066,754, forward strand.
TAAATAAATGAATAAGGCAATTTTACTTAGTGATAAATATTGTGAAGAAAATAAAACATAACAATGGAACCATAGGTGATTTGGAGTTCCAGTGGCTGATGAGAAAGAGCCACCAGCATGAACTGACTGTGGGGGGAGAGAAGCAGGCATGTACATGGGTGCAAGAATGAATGTGACAGGAAACAGATGGAGGCCAGGGTGACTGGCCTAGGAGAGGACCATTTAGAGTGAGGTCAGGCCCAACTCTGGAGAGCCTGCAAAACATAGCATATTAAGTTCCCAAGTCCTAAATTAAACTTCTTATAATCATGAGCCAAAATGTAGACTTGACCACTGAAGAAAGCTTTCTTCATGAGGAAGGATTTAATATGAACCTTGAATGGGAAATGAGGGCTGTATATTGTGCATGAATGAGGGCACAGAGGCCCGTTAAGAGCACTTTGGAGAGGCACATTTCTCCAAATATTCCTTGAAGCATGGATGTTGAGAGACATTCCTCAACCAAAGCCTCTGGGGAAATCTTTAAGAGGTTTGGGGAATTTGTAAACTGGACTTCCTTCTTCAAAGTTAAAAACTACCAGAAAGATCGGGGTGGGTCTTGCAGCAAAGTTACTTGTTTTACCTTTTGTAATCCAAAGAATCTCAAGTTCACTTGACCATAGAATCTTATTTACTTTCAGGATTCCTATTAATATCACTTAGAATTAAGATACCAATGAATACCCTTTGGGAATTACTGCTAAAGAAAAATGTAGGGTTTATGTGGGCCCGAGGGATTAGTAGCTTCAGCTCCGGGATCTCAGGGTGAATGATTCACTCTTGTGCACAGATTGTTCACGCTGATGATCCCCTCCAGCGACTCAAATCATTGAGTGTCAACTATGCCTTTGTTGGCTCTGATCCACTTGTTTTATTTTCACTTTGCTAGCAGGACAAGGGAGGGTCTGGAGAGAGGAAGTGAGTAGACATGCATTCATAAGTGCCCAGACTTGGCTGCTGTGACTGACCTGATAATGAAAACACTCTTGGGTTTTAGACAGTAGCCCTATGAATCCCAGTCTTCTGAAAGGGTATATCCATAGCTTGTGAGGGGCCTCCTTTAGGATGGGTGGTGTGTGTGTACTGAAGGAAATTCTGTGTGTGTGTGTGTGTGTGTGTGTGTGTGTGTGTGTACCTAGTAGGTGGGAGTCGGTACAAAGTAAGGGTAAAACTTCACTACCAATAATTCCAATTTATAGTTGAGACCAACTCTGCATGGTGTGGGGCACTAAGACCCCTTCTAGCTGATGAGCCCCTTTCCCCCCTTCCTCTCCATCAGCACAGGCTCATATTATCACTATTACTCAAATCTCAAGCCCTAATATCTTTCTCACTCAACCACCCTTACTCACCCTGCCCTTGCCACTTAGTCAAGGTGTGTCTTGATGGCTTCACAGTAGGGAGGAGAAATCAGGAGCCTGGCCTCATAAGAGATGAAAAGCCAAGGCCTTCTCCTTTCCCATTTTCTCTGCCCTTATTAATGGAGCATTTGCTAAAATTTCCCTTTTGCCTCAGCATTCTGCCACTCAAATATCTATGTCCTTTGAGCCCATTGTTCCCTAGATGCAGTTACCTCCCCACTTGCAAGAGAAGAGTTTGGATGGAACTAGGTGTGAAAAAGATGTATACATAGCTCCAGGTGCTCAAAGCATACTGTTTTTGTTGTTGAGATTACACAGTCAAATATAGCACCTGGCAAAGCTGCTCTGTTGGAAATGAGCCCTGCCTACTTAATACCTCCTTACCGCTTCCCTCCCCACATGGTCCGGTCCCAGGCATTGTTTGGTCCATGCGATGGAGGCCTGGAAGATGGTGGTCATCACCTTCTGCCTTATTGCCACTGGGTGTGTCCAGAGTCCTTATTACCCCTTAACCATAGCTGCCCTTAATCCAGAAGCATGAGGCTCTTCATCAAAGAGTTGAGTAACTATGTGGTGAGAAAGTCCATTGTTAAGTGATTAAAATAACAACAACAACAACAATAACAACAACAGCAGCAACATAAAAACCCAGACACACAGGATGTAGCTGTGTGCCCCGGTGGAGCACTCGAATGATGGTGAGTTTCTGAAACAGTCCTGGGTCCAGATTCACCCAAGCAGTTCTTGCTTGTTCTGAGGTTTGATGATGAGGCTCTTCTTGAGTTCCTGTGCTTAGGTAGCCTTCCAATAAATCTCTTGTTACCTGAGGTAACCCACTGTAACCACGAAGGTCTATCTAGCTACAACTTCTCCTAGGGTCCTTAATATTTTTTCTTTCTTAAGTCGTAAATATATCTGTCATGTTTTCCTTATCAGATTATAAATTCCTTAAGATAGGTTCCAATTCAGTCACTCTGTTAGTTTCTGATAAAAATCGTTAGAATAAGAAGAGAAAAGAAAGGAAGGAGGGAGAGAAGGAGGTAAAGACAGAGGAGGGAGGGAGGAAGGAGTGAACGAGATAAAAAAGGAGGGAGAGTAAGAAGGATGGAGGAAGAAAGAGAAGGGTGCAGGGAGGAAGGGAGGGGGAAGTTAGTTTTTAGGAGGTATGTGCACCCTGCGTGTTATCTCTGTGTGCACCATGGCTGAGGTAAGAGTGGGGAGGAGATGGATGAACTTGGGATGAGGACGAAGCTGAAGTTTTCATGAAGAAAGGCTAGAGAAGCCCTTGATTCAGAGTAGAGTTTTGTTTTTGGAGAAATTATTTTTGATGGATATTTTTGGGAGCTGGAAAAATGGAAGTTCACTTCACTGCTATGTTTGCCTGTTTCAATTTGGCAAACACAGATTTCTTCACTCCATTTTGTGTGTCAGATGGCACTGAAATGCGCAGCACTGGCTGGGCTGTACTGACTCTGCCGGTTGGTCGTTTCTCTAGCTCCCAGGACTCACCAAGCACAGCCCCCAGCAGAGGCTTCCTGCTATTACTTAGAAGGCCAATAGAGGGCTCCCAAGAACACTGAGCAAAATTGGGTGGCCCATGCCAGGGAGAGGTTCAACTATAATGGCACTGGTTATTATGGTTACCTAACACGCAAAGGGATAGAACTGGTTTCAGATGGTAAGGGCAGAAACACAGGAGCAACTGTCGTGAATGCAATAGAAGTTGCTGCATTGGAGGACTCTCAGATTAGTTTATATACAGTATTCTGGATATGTGAAAGCCTTGATTCTGTGCACTGTTATCTTGGGGGAAAAAATCACTTAATTTCTCTAGGTCTCAGTTGGCCCTGCTTAAAAAAAATGTGATTCTGACATAGTGAGAGTTAGGCTTTCTAAGACCTGTTAAGGTTTAACCTTCTATTACTACAACTTATAGGAATCATATTCAGGAACAGTCTGACAAAACATGGCTTGCTCAACTGAAAGAGGGCTGATCCTGCCCTCCAAAACAGGACTAATAAAATGATTCTATTATACACTTGGAGTGATAGTTAGAATAGGGAGTACAGTCGTGAATGACCAGTGAGCTAGAGACACTATGATGTGAGTGAAAGGTAACACTAACTGCAGCCAAAAGACTTAGATTGAGATCTTGATTTTATTTACTAGCCAATCCCTTCACTTCTTGAGTCTCAGTTTCTTCATCTGTAAAACTGAGGTCACCCAAGTTTCCTTGCCTACTCCAAAGTGCAAAAGTCAGATAAGATAATGCAATGAAAGTACTTTGGCTACTGCAATGTGTCATACAAGTGTCCAGCTATTAGATGCACTAACATAATATGGTCGAAATTTAGTGACATAGAATGTGTGAATGCCTTGAGTTCTTTCTGTCCTGAATTTAAGATCTCATATAAACTTCATTATAGTAGTTTATAATCTTTGTAATCTCCTTTCAACAGAAAATAAATTAGGAAAGAAGTATTTCTGAGGTGCAGAGGAATAGGAACTAGATTTGCAGAACTTAGAACTGGAAGGGAATTCAAGAGACTGAGCAAAACCAGGTGATTAGTAGCTGACATTGAGACAGTGTTTGAAGTAGGAATTAATATTTTTTTGTATTCATTTATGTATTCATTTCAGCTTCTTGAGGTTGTAAGAATACAAATTTTGGAATTGGGGAAAGAAGCAGGGTCTTGTGAGGGGGTTGTATATCTATTCATCCCTTCAAGCATATGTTGAGATATATCTATTTTCCAGACACCATGTTGATGCAGGAGGCAATACAAAGATGTACAGAATATGATTCCTTCCTTCAATGAACAGAGAACACTCTGCTTGTCATATAGTAAGTACACTGAGATGGAGATAGAGATCAATTTTTGTTTTAGGACAAATGAGACACAGATGTCAAGGAGGTAGTACAGTGGTTAAGAACAAAAGCTTTGAAGTCAGACAGACTTGGGTCTAATCCTGCATCTTTACCCTTGAGCCAGTTATTTAGCTTGTCTAAACCTTGGTCTCATCTCCTGTAAATTGGGTTAGTGCTTGCTGTCTACCTTAAAGAGTGGCTATAGTGATTAAATGAGCTGATGTGTATAAAGCACAGTGAGTAACACATTGTAAAGCAACTATACATGGTGGTTATTATTGTTATCATCATCATTATTATAGAGAGCCACAATACCAACCCATGCTAGATTTCACAAGACATACTGAGCATCATGGAAGTTCAGAGGAGGGAACACTCAGCAAGGCTTTGTCAGGAATGATCCTTAAGCCACTTAAAGAATGGGAGGATTTTCAATTGGTAGATGTAAGGAAAAGGTCATGCCAGAGAGACACAGAGGGAGGGATATAAGGAAAGAGGGAAGCAGGAGAGAGTATGGCATGGGGTGAGAATGACAAGATGTTTATTTTGTCATAATAAGAAGCTCATGCCGTGATCTACTTAATGCATTCATTCTGATTTTGAAATTTCCATAAAGATAACTTGCCATGTCTTTCTGTGTAGGAAATTGCCTCAATTATCCTAATTTTCTGTTGGTCTGAATTGGAATACACTTATGTAGAATCTTGAAGGTGCTGAAACTTGTCTTCTGGAATTCTCAGCTACTTTTCCCTCTGCCAGTTTTCCATCTTACTAGGGTCTTTGACCCTGTGCACTTATCCAAGACCTCCATGTACTTAAAAAAACTTCATTTATTTTTCTTAATACATATGTAATATATGTTTATTAAGGATAAATTAAAACAGAATAAAACTACCTCCTGTGGTATTGGCCCAGTCATCCCCCAAAAACACATTCTTAGAAAAGGAGCTGATACACTAATTTATAAAGGTATAAATGGTTTACAGTGTTACCCCATTTAAGGACCTTTTGCTTTATGAACAGGCATAGGGCTTCAAGGTAAGTGAATTAGAATTTTAGGTATCTTCAGGCACACAGGAAGTCATTTGGGGTGGTAAAGGTGATACCAGCATGTACCTACAAAATAAAAGCATATTATTGACCACTTATACATAGAAGTTGATTTTATTTTTACTTTTTAAAGTCTTTTATTGAGAAATACATATATATGTATACCATGAGATGCATGTATCTTTAGTGTGCAGCTGGAAGTTTTGACAACTGAATGTACTTGCATACCTCCATCCCTATCAGGATGTACATTTTCATCATCACAGAAAGACCCGTTATGCCCCTTGTCAGTAATCCACCCCTTAAAGAAAGCACCACTGTTATTTCTTTCAACATAGATTCATTTTGCTAGAATTTCATGTAAACTGAATGATACAGCATGTGTTCTTTTGTGTTTGTCTTCTTTTATTTACCATAATATCTGTGATATTCATACATGTTGTGTATCAGGTTTTTTTTTTTTTGATGAATAGTATTGTGTAATTAAATTACAAACTGTTCATACATTCTCCTATTGATGAATAGTTAGGTTATTTTCAGTTTGGAGCTTTATAGATAATCCCATAAAGCACCGAGGCTCTGTTCTTTTTTTCTTGTCATTCTTTTCTGTCTGATTCTCTATTCCTTTTTAGTTTGGAGACTTCCTATTTCCTGGTTTTCAAGTTCACTGATATTTTCTTCTGTAGTGTTTTCTGTTGTTAAGCCCATGCTGTGAAGTTTTCATTTCAGATACTGTATTTCTTTATTCTAGAATTGCCATTTGATTCTTTTTTATTTACCATTACTCTACCATGATTCCTTCTTTGTTTCTTCATTAAGTTCATATTTTCTTTTAAGTCTTTGAACATATTTATAATACCTCTTCTCAAGTCACTAACTGCTAATTCATTCTTCTCTAGCATTTCTAGTTTCTACTAAATGAACTTTCTTGTGGTAATGGATTACTTTTTTTTGTTTTTGTTTTTTTGCCTATCTAGTGATTTTTTTATTGTATGCAGGACATTATTGATGCTACAGTGTTGACTGCTTAGATTTTGTTGTCTTCCTTAATAGTTGAATTTTATCTGGCAGGCAATTTATTTACTTGTGAGTCAGTTTAATCCTACTGAGGCTTATTTTTAAACTTCCTTAGGGATAACCTAGGGCAGCCTTTAACCTAGGGCTAGTTTAGGCCTACTCTTAAGGCATGGAATTTCTGGTGTCTCTACTGAATTAATTAGGATTTTCCACTGTGGTTGCTGAGAACTCTAATGTCTCCCAGTATCTCCAGTAGATTGGGATACAATCTCTACTAGAAAAAGGAACAATTATCTTCTGATAATTTATCTTTCTTTAGTATATGTTATTTTCCTAGCCCTGTGAAGTCATGCCCTCCACGTATACAGTATAGTGTTCAACTAAAGACTCAGGGGACATCTGTGCAGATTTGTGGATCTTCTTCTTTACACCACTCTCTTATGTCTGGTACCATATCCCATGAATTTCAGCCACCTCAGTATCTCTGAGCCCCAATATTTGCCTCCTGGGTTCAGCAAGACCATGTTTATGATCCATCTTATTGTGCTACAGTCCATCAAGTGCCTCCAGTTGGAAAACTGAGTCAATTGCATGGTTCATATCATGTTTCCTTTTTCTCAAGAATCGGTCTTTTTCCCCTTGCTGTGTAATGTCAAAAACAGGGATTTCATATGTATTTTTCTGATTGTATAAATATTTTCATTAGGACATAAACCCTGTACCAGTTATTCCATCTTGACTAAAGTGAAAGGCCACATAAAGTAGTTCTGTGAGCTCATTTTGCATATGGAGAAAACAAGACATTGGCCATAGATTATTTAGGACCACGATATTACTAACCCTGTGGTAAAGCTGGAAGAATAGCAAGTTTTAAGTTCTTAATTTCTCTAACCAACAGCATAGTCTCATGTAAAAAAAAAATGTCTGTAAGCAGATTGTGGGGAGAGATTGATATGCATTGACACTAAATCATGTTTCATAGAGAAGCAACAGATCTCAACATTATAAGCTCTGATTTACTGTAGTAGTTGTTAGTGAAGTTTTTCCCTACCTGCTTTAGTTAGGTGGGACTATAAAACTGGTTGAAGACAATGAGTTTTAACAGAAGTGATATGTGTTAATTCCAAATGAACACTTATTGCTGGCTGAGAATTTCAGTCTCTTTTTTTCATTTTGTGATGATAACTGGCATTGTTTAAGATAATGGCTCTGTCAGTCTGAGTTTTTGAGTGACTAAGGTGAACAGAGAGTGGGTACTTTTTAACTCTCAGTGGACAAATAGCATGAATGAGAAGTAGTCCTTTATTTTCTGTGTTTTCATGGTGTAATGTAGCCTATCCTGAATGATAGAATTGTAATAAAACTTTTTTTGTCTTAGGTTGGTTACCCAGAAACAGACCCTGAGATGAAAATTAGTATGCAAGTGACTTTTTTTTTAAATTCCAGTGTCCTTAACATAGAGAGTCATATTAATTTCAGGTATGCAATATAGTGATTCAACAGTTCCATATATAACGCAGTGTTCATCAAGATAAGTTTACTTTTAATCCCCTTCACCTCTTTCACCCATTCCCTGACCCTCATCAGATGGTATGCTGCAGCCTGATTTTGCAGAGGAATTCTGGAATTTAAGTTTTGCCTTGGTATTGTTTCAACTCAAGGCAAGAGAGTTGGGCTTTCTTATAAACATATACTACCATGGTTAGGGAGAGAAGGCTGGTGCACACAAAATGAGTAGGAGGCAGTAAGGGGTTCTAGTGTGAAGCAACAGCATGGCCCACTACTGTGGTTATAAAAGAGGGGAAAAAAAAGCTTTAGCCCTTCATTTTTAGTTCTGTACAACAGGAAGACTCATAATTCTTAGCTCACAAAAATGGCATGGAATAAATGCACTGTAATATTTTTTGAAGGTAGAAATTCTGGTGGTTGAGAAGTTTCATATGGAAAGACATTTTCTTACTCATGTCAGTATGTCTTGACTACAAATAAACACTCCATAGTATAGCCACTGAATTTTCATGCAAATCTCCTACTAGTATTTTTTCCCCTATTTTCTCAGCCTCTGAATGAACTTAGAGTAAAACGAGAGCTTCAAAATTTGCCTTCAATTCTTGTTATTGCTTATTTGTTGGCTGCCATCAGGGTACTCAGACCATTTGTTCTACAAAAAGACATGGGTCGAAATTGCTTGTTTTCTTGTCACTACTTGATTTACCCCATCGTCAGCCCAGCCTGAGTGATGGCTGCCTCTTTATTTGGCTCAGATCACAAGACTTTGGGGGAACTTGTCTAATGGGGAGATTGTCTTTACTAAGAGAGCTGAGTGAGTTATGCTGCCTTTTTTGAAAGGTGGAGAAAATGGAATTTTGCCTGCCACAATTTTTTTTTACGTTTTAACTCTTTATTTTTATTTTTATTTTTATTTTTTTAATATGAAATTTATTGTCAAATTGGTTTCCATACAACACCCAGTGCTCATCCCAACAGGTTCCCTCCTCAATGCCCATCACCCACTTTCCCCTCTCTCCCACCCCCCCTCAACCCTCAGTTTATTCTCAGTTTTCAAGAGTCTCTTATGGTTTGGCTCCCTCCCTCTCTAACTTTTTTTTTTCCCTTCCCCTCCCCCATGGTCTTCTGTTAAGTTTCTCAGGATCCACATAAGAGTGAAAACATATGGTACCTGTCTTTCTCTGTATGACTTATTTCACTTAGCATAACACTCTCCAGTTCCATCCACGTTGCTACAAAAGGCCATATTTCATTCTTTCTCATTGCCACGTAGTATTCCATTGTGTATATAAACCACAATTTCTTTATCCATTCATCAGTTGATGGACATTTAGGCTCTTTCCACAATTTGGCTCTTGTTGAAAGTGCTGCTGTAAACATTGGGGTACAAGTGCTCCTATGCATCAGCACTCTTGTATCCCTTGGCTAAATTCCTAGCAGTGTTATTGCTGGGTCATAGGGTCGATCTATTTTTAATTTTTTGAGGAACCTCCACACTGGTTTCCAGAGAGGTTGCACCAGTTTGCATTCCCACCACCAGTGCAAGAGGGTTCCCGTTTCTCCACATCCTCTTCAGCATCTATAGTGTCCTGATTTGTTCATTTTAGCCTCTCTGACTGGCATGAGGTGATATCTCAGTGTGGTTTTGATTTGTATTTCTAAAAGGGAGGTTTTTAAATGTGGCTTCCTCTTAACCAACTCAGAAGGATAGCCACTTAATCACTTGGCTGAAGTGAATGTGCATGCTGCTTTTACTGCAGTTAATGCTGCAATTACCAGTGAAGGCAGATCAGGAAACTCTTGATGTTTGTGTGTTTTGTTGTGAGTGATGTGGAAAGATTTCTGAATTAAGTGCAGTAAAGCGGCTTGGGACCACTTGATACTTTGGGAAAATAGAATCATATTCCTCTTTATCTCCCCTCCCCTTTTTTTTTCTCATCTCTTCTCCCCACACTCTCCTCTTTTATTTGTTGAATTTCTGGACAAAGTATTCCTCATTGCAATCTCAGTTCTTCCTCTGGATTTTTAACTTGATAGAATGTCTGTTATATTAGTATTATAGCTGATGACTAAACCAACTTCATTCTTAGTTTTGGGAAACTTTTACTGTGGCTTCCCACTCTGTCTAGTTTCTGCATGTTAGCATTGCCCTAGTTGTTTGGAGTTGATCCTTCCCCTAGAATTTTCTGCCTCCAGCTCTGTCAACCATTTACGAAAATAACCTGTCAAATCAGTTGAGGTAATTGATGAGATGGGCTATTTAGCATTGTGTTGGGCCCACAAGACCTGACTAAGCTGGATTTTTCACTTTTTTACTAATTGGGTGGGTGTCGTGTAGACAAAAAACATACCATGTGGTTGGAGCTCCCAGTCAGAAAGAAGTGCTCTTCTCCCATGGTCACCAAACAGCATTGGCTGAGAAGTGGAGTGATTTTGACCCTACAGATGTGTGACCTTGTTAGACACATTATCTGATTTCACTGGCATTTTTGAGTCTCACATTCCTGATATATATCTTAGGATAATTTAAAAAATCTATCAGGCATTAGTATGGCCCCCTGCAGTTTACAAAGTGCTTTTGTATACCTGCCTCCATTTTATATGCCCAACTGTATTCTGTTGACTTTATATGATTAAACCATGTTCCTCAGCTTCAGAAAATGAGATCTGGGTTGGGCTGCGGAGTATAATTAATATTGCTAATGAGAAAATCTGTAAGGGGTGTCCAGAAACCATGTGACTAGGCTTCCAAGGACAATGGCACCAAAACTGTCTAGAGCTGGAGGTTGTGAGTTGTGTTTGTAATTTTTCAGGAAAGGAGAAGCTGTGTGCTCCTTGTCTATAGGTGAGGTTAGAATCCAATAGACCTGGGACAGAGTCCTGAATCCATCACTTACTAACAGTGTTACCTTATGTAAATTCTACATCTTTGAGTCTGTTTCCTTGGTTAAAATGCCTTCACTATGTAGCAGTGCTGTGAAGATTAAATCAAACAATGCATGTTAAGCACATGTACAGTGCCTGGCACGTAGTGCTCTGTAAAAGGCAACGATTATTCTGTGTACCGAATCATCCTTCATTCTGTTTAACTCTAGTCTCTTTTAGATCAGAATATGGAAAATAAGTGACTCATTTCTTCAACTCAACTAGTGAAAATTCAGACTGCAGAGCATGGGAGGCCACTTTGTCCAAAGACTGACCTGATAACAATGTGAAGGCAGCTAGATTTCCTATTTTGTCCAGTTTCTTCCAGATTCAGGGACAAACCATTCCTATAGGGATTCAGGGGTACAGGGCAAAATTGCCTTTTCATCAGATACACTTCGGAGATTCTGACAGAGGAGAGAACAGGGGCCTTGTGCTCACTGACCTTCTAGGCATGAAGACTTTTAAGAGTTCAGACTCTGGGGCTGTCCAGGAGGCCCTGTCCTCTAACAGACCTCTGTCCTGTGCAGTGTGACTCCACCTCCCTGCCTGAAGTGCTTCCTGGACTTTCCACCTCACCCACCTTGGTCTTGTCCCTCCTTCTTGTTCTCTTCCTTTAGCCCTCTTTCAGCCTCTAGTGAATACACTTTTCCTACCCTTCTTTGCCAAGTCAAATTGTACACATTCTTCAGAGTTCACCTTGACTGCCACTTCCTGAGGGAATAAGCTTCTCCTGACCTCCTAACTTCCCTTACATGGTCTCATAGTGGAGCGACAATTTTGCATTCATTTCTGTGCTTACTTAATCTATGTTCACTAGTCTTTGAGATCCATGAAGGTAGGCACTGCCTTACCCAGAGCCTGCTGCATAGTAGGTGCTCCATAAATATGTGTAGTCTGGGTGGATAAATGAGTAGACAGGTGAATATTAGGAAGCAGACACAATAGTCGATGGCTGGCCCAATGTGCTCAAGAAGCAAGGGTTTTAACTTTCTTGATGGCTGAAAGAAGCTGAGTTCAGAAACTTGAAGATCTCTGGGCAAAACACCCACATATGTAGTGCAATGAGGCATGACTGGGAAAGCCAGGGCATTTGTGCAGACACCAGTGTGCACATGCTTTCACTCTAATGTGCATTCTATACATTGCATCCCTCCAGAGACCACCTATTTTGAGTTTCTTTTTTGTTTTTCTTTGGATTACCCCTTTGAGAGATCCACCTCTTACTCTTTACTTCACCTTAGTTTCCCGGTTCTGACACATTTTGGCTCTGTCTGCCTCTTGGACATACTCCTGCTTGTGAGACCTCCTCCCAGGGACTTACAATAGTCCCCACTCCCAGATTTCTGAAATTCCTACTTGAATTTGTCAGATATTCTGCTTTCTGGGTCCTCCACCCTCTCCCTTCCTATCACTAGTGAGGAGTCCTGTGGAATTGGCTTTTGAATATCTGGGGTGTTAAGATATCCCACAGTACTGTCCCTTGCTTGTTCATTTTCATAGAGATGACAATGCACATAGGGGACCTCACTTGCAGTGAAAATTCACCCTTACTTAAGATTCCTTTCCTGTTGCTAGAGGTTTTTATAAAGCTTGTGATGTACACTGAGATCCTTCAGTGATAAGACCCCACTAAGTTACAGAACACTGTGAAACCCCAATTTTTCTAACAGTCTCCGAATTAAGCATGCAATGAAAATGGTTAACCTATTCAGGAGATAGCGGCCATTAACCCAGACAGATGCTCACAAATAATGCCTTGTACTTGCTGTACAATAATGAGCACTATTAACTATGAATGACCTCATTTGTCCTTCTGGCATGTGTGTCCCATAGAGAGTGACACATATGTATACGGCCATTTAGCATCTGGGGAAACTATAGCCTAGATAGGTTAAATGATTTTTATCAACAACTAAGGCTGACTGTTAGTTGTTGGACCTTGAGAAGGCATTGCATTTGGGTGACTTGATGCCATGAAAGTTGCCAATTAGAGTAAGGGTAGGATGAGAAACCAAAAATATAAACTGACTTGGGTCAACAGTATTGGGACTGGGTCAACATGGGACACAGTGCAAACAGCAAAAACATGAGAGGAGCTGATTAGGGACTAGGAGTTCAGCCTTTAGTGGAGTAATCATACCTAACAGCATAGGGAAAGGAAGATCTAAAGCATGCTTCTCAAGATTTAACATACATACAGGAATCCCAGAGATCTTGATAAAATGAAATTCTGATTCAGGAGGTCAGGATCAGGCCTGAGACACTGCATTTATAATAAGCTCCAAGGCAATGTTGAGGTTATTGGTCACTGGATCACTTTGAATAACCAGGGTCACAAGAGCCCTTGACTGCGACACAAAACCTGTACCAATGGGACTCTTCTTAGCTGACATCTCTTTTGAAAGCCCTACATCTGTTTCCCTGGTGTGGTCTTCTTCCATCCCATGGTTGGCGAGGTGATGACTGTCAATGGGGCATACTGGGCTATGCCCACATCTTGGGAAGTGACATTACCAACAACCCCACCTTTTGAAGATTGGGAATTGTTTTCCTCTGCAATGGTTAACTTAGTTGAAAGGAGAGAGAACTCTTTGCTGTTGGTGTCTTTGTGAAGGTCAAAACATGTATTTGTTCACAGAATTGTAAAAAATGATTGAAAATAAGTTTTCCTGAAGCTATTTACAGCCAAGAACCTCACTAAAACATCCACTCCACATTGAGTAGAGGGGCGATAGGCTACACAAACACCCTGTCTTCAGCAAGTTGGAGCCAAGTCCATGTTAAACTTCTCAGCAGCCAGCGGCTCCATGCCACTTGAGTTTGCCAAGGGAGTGATGAAGGATGCCCAGATTGGAAAGCAAAACGTCGGGAGAGACAGCAAATTATGACATCAACTTAATGGAAATCTCAACTCTTCACCAAAAGGCCGAAAGCTCCTGTGTTCCCATCAGCCCAGTGTTTTTGCTGAGATTTGTAACTACTGAGAAGAGAGATCAAAGTCCGATAGGAGGAGAGAGCTTCACAGATCAGGATCATACCAGGCTGAGATGTAGATGCATACATCCATAGTTTGGGGCATCAGGCTTCAGAGAAGCACTGGTCTTGCACTGGTACCCTGAGATTTTTCTAACACCAGAACTCAGTAGTATTAGGATAGGTTTATTATTCACTGAAAATTGATTTAATGAATAATATACTTCCCTTTGTAGGTAAAAATGATCTTAGTAGTGGACCCACCTCACGCATATAAGTGGAGACCTGTTATCTGATTCTATCTTAATCAACTGTCCTCAAACAACTGTTACAAGCCTAAAGAATGTACAAACTTGCTTGGTAATGATCTTAGGCTCCATGCAGTAGGACCGAGACTAAGGGATGTCCTTGTTCTCTTCCCTTATAAACAACAACCTGGACTGCTTCCCACCTAGCTCCTTGATTTTGGGAGGGATCCCAGAATCTGCAGGCTCATCTCCAGCCAGCTCTAAGATTAGACCTGGGTTAGTTTAGCCATTTTTATCCTTCATCCCAGGACACTTTGCAAAGCCAGTGGTGGAAATTTTTTTCAAGCTGTGGAACTAGTTTCTTTTAAAATATTATTATTATTTTTTAATGTTTATTTATTTTTGACAGAGACAGAGACAGAGCATGAGCCAGGGAAGGGCAGAGAGAGAGGGAGACATAGAATCGGAAGCAGGCTCCAGGCTCTGAGCTGTCAGTGCAGAGCCCAACACGGGGCTTGAACTCACAGACTTCGAGATCATGACCTGAGCCAAAGTCAGACGCTCAGCTGACTGAGCCACCCAGGCGCCCCAAAGCTGTGAAACTAGTTTCTTAGTGAGGACACTAAATCACCTGAGATGGGATATGAGCCTGCCAGTTAAGTCCCTGACCCTGCCCTCAGTCAACAGAGCTCACTAAACAGATTAGACTAAGTACTGGGGGGGGGGGGGGGGGGGGAACGACCCAGAAAGCATCTCTAATATGTAAACTCTGCAAATAGCTCATCATTGGATAGAAGCTCGTAAGCAGAGAAGACCTGTATGTTAGTGAACATCACATCATTATAGCAAACCACAGGGAGCAAGTGTGTTTCTTTTTAGAAATGTTTGGATTGCCTCTTCTTCTTAGAAGGTCAGTGGGGTTTTGCATTAGACAGTGAAACACAAATTAGGGATTTTGAACAAATTCTTTAGCCTCTTTGGACCTTGACTCCTAACATATAAAATGACCTTGGAGGCCTTCCCTTCCAACTCTGGTATTCTCATTTTCCTGGGCTTGGCCAAAACTATGCATCCAGAGCTGCTTCTGAAGTGGCTGCTGTTCTGAGACCATTACTTGATATTTCTAAGCCTCTCTTTTCCTTCTAGCAATGTTTTTGCCATCAAATATCTTATGATCATTGGTTGAAAAATACTGGATTGAGACTGATTTTACTGTGAGTCTCCAAAACTTGGATTTCAGTTCATATATTTGGACATCAATCTCCTATAAGAGTACAGCAGCTGAGAGCAAACCTTTTGAAATGTCACACTATTAACAAACTCCCTTAAATGGGTTTAAAGTTTGACATCTAATACCCGAATAACATGTGCCTGTAGAATTGCAGTCGTGAGCTTAGATAAAAGCCTTGTGAGTGCCAGTCCAATTCTCTGTTCCTTACAGCAAAGAAACCAGGTGATGCCCTCCCTTCAGTGGTCAGTCAATGCTTGGTGGTCCCAAGGAGGTGGCAGATAACTGGGGAGAACAAGATCTGATTTATTGCTCTGATTAATCATGGAGGGCAAGACAGGCTGGTGTCAGACTTTCTCTTGAGAGAGCATGAGAACATTATTCTCCTCGTTCCTTGCACACCAGGAACATTTGCTGCTGCTTCAAGCACAGAAAGGGTTGCATAAACATTTTAATATTGCATGACGCTTGCGTAAGACTGAGTATGTGAATGGTAGACCCTGACACATAAAGAGACAGAGAGAGAAAGAGAGAGAGAGAGAGAGAGAGAGAGGGAGAGAGAGAGAGAGAGAGAGAGAGGGAGAGAGAGAGAGAGAAGAGATCCTTGTAAAGACCTAAGATTGTGGTGTTTATTTTTTATCAACTAAAAAAGATGTCTGTAGTAACTAAGAATGTTTTGATGATTCTCATTGTAGAATTTTATCATGGTATATATATCACAGCCCATGGTAAATCAAGCCCGGGTGCCAAAAAGTACAGGGATATTTCCTGTTTTATCTTGATTTTTCACACGCAAAAATTAAAATCACAGCCACTCACCACTCTGTATTCCTTTTTCCCCATGTTTGGGGTTTTACAGTTGGATTTCTAGTACCCTAGATTGAGAGAGAGGCTTTCTGTCGATTTCAGAACTATGGTCTGTTTGTCATTCCTACAGAACTATAGGGCCATGACAGAGCTGCTGGAGAGAGGGTGGTAAGTCAGCACAGGCCAGGCCAGTTCCAGGGGGTTACCTCTTGCCTGAAAGGGCCCCAGGGAGAGCACTTGTGTGGGGAAAGCTTAGTTTGTTTAGTTTTAGCATTTGGTGAGTCATAAGACCAAGCTGTTGGTCACCTGGCATCTTACTCTCAATGCCCCAACCTCCAGAGCATCTTTCTTATGATCACTGTCTTCCAAGCCCCACCATCTCCACATCTAACTGCTTTTTCTGATGTTTTGATTCTAGCTTCTAAACACTTCTCAGATGCTTCCATGTCTCTTCACCTCCATCCTGGTCCAAGTTCAAGTCATCTCCCGCCTGGGTCACTGTACTGGCCTCCGAGCTCATTTCCTATATCTTCATTTATCTAGTCCCTGCTGCACAATAGTGGGTTTGTTTGTTTGTTTGTCTTTTGACACAAAATTATCTTCTCAAGACAAAAACCTAGTTGTATTACAACCGTGCTTAAAATCACTCAATGATTTCTTCTAAGATTCTTTTAGATAGAAAACATCATTCTTCAGCTGGAATATCAGGCCCTGCAGATCTGCCTCCTGTCTGTTCTCCAGCTTCCATGGCCACCATTTCCTACCTTGGACTTCATGGTCCAACCCTATTAACTTATATTCCTTGAAGTACAAAGGTCTCTCGCTCCTGTAGCTCTTCGCACACACTTTGTGATATTTATTTAACTCCCTGCCTCTCTTCCTTGACTATAATTAAGTCGTGGACTGAACCTTGCCCATCTTTCTCATTGTTAGACTCCAGGGCCTAGCAGAGGATCTGGCCACTTAATAGGCACTCAACAAATGTATGACAAATGAATGGATGGATAGGTAAAGAAATGAAACAAAGAAAGGAGTCAGTGTCTGGAAAAGACTCTTTCTACTATAGTTCCTTCCATATACAATCATTGAATTTACAGGAGATGAAAACTGAGAAGGACCTTAGGGAGAACATAAGCAACTAACTGCCTCATTTTGTAGGCAAAGAAACCAAAGGTCTTACAAGTCAAATGATTCACCCAACATCACACAGCACACACCCAGCTAGTACACTGAGACTAGAATCTATGTCTTCCAACACCTATTCTAATAATGCTGTATCCATTGCTACATCTCCAAAGATTTCATATTTGTCAACTTCTAGAACCCTAGAGATGGGGAAATCATTTTTTCATTTTATGAGTGAGGAACCTCCTTGAGGCTCAGAGAGGTAGAGGGACTTGCTCCAGGTCGATTTTTGCAAACTGCCAACATCCTAGAGAGCAAGATGGGCATCGGCCACTCAATCATAGCCGCTGCTAAGCTGAAGTGAGGCAACCCATGAGCTAATAGACAATGACTTTTGACTACTCATGAGGCCAGGATGGTGCCCTCCGCAAATGTCAGAATTTAGATTTAGCTCTTCCAGTTTCATATTTCCTCTGCCCTCTCCCAGCTGAGAGCTGTTTCTGCCTTTGTTTCCCCCCTGCCTAATTGCTCTGGCACCTCAGCTGTCTCAGTTGGTCCCAGAAACCACCAGCAGATTCTAAGTAGTGGTCCAAGACCAAGCAGGTAGAATTCCAGATCTCCTCCTGGGGCACTGCGGAGATAACAGAGCCACTCACTCCAGATCTCCCCCTGGGGCCCTGGGGAGACAAAGAGCCACTCACCTTTCTGTGCACTGGTTCCTCTCTTGGCTGAATGAAAAGGCATTTTGGAAACTGACTTTACTGGATTACTGGGAAAATGTGCATAAAATCCTGTGTACTCCTTGGGGGGAAAAAGACAACGTAAATTCCAGACATTATTGTTATTTCTTCCTGCAGAAGAAGGCCTGATTTGAAGCTTAGAAGCTAAATAAATGGGGACTGAGAAAGCTGCCTGAGACCTTTCTACTTCCAAGCAGGCCACAAGGAATGTAAGGAGAATGTGTGGGATAGCTACCTTGGAGTGGACTCTCAGTCCCCAAATCCTCTGTCTGTGCTCATCTTTAGGAGGGCGACTGTGGGGAAGGGCAGTTCAGGCAAGATTGATTTCCCTTTGCTGAGACTTAATCATGGCCGGCAGGAGGAGATTGAGTTTCCTTCTCTCTTTTCCTCAGGTTTGAGGAATGGGAACAACAGAGAGAGGTCAGGACAATCCAGTTTGTGAAATGCATTCCAGAGGTCTCCCAATTAGTGCTGGGAAGATGTGAGGAGCCAAGTGGTCTGGGGTAATTGAGTACCCCAGTACCCCTCCAGATGAACTCCATCAGTGTGGGTGGCCAGGGCTGGGGAGGGGGCTGGCCTCCTTTTCATTCACATTTGTGATGGTTGGCCTTGGCCCTGTCAGGGAAGGAGGATTGAATCTCAGGGATTAAAACTTCTCACCAAGAGGCCCCCTTGGTGCAGGAGTTCAGGTCAGCCTCCCTTCACTTTATCTCCTAAGAGAAATTTGTCAAGATTAGTGCTATTTCAGAGCATCTGAGTGATTCAGTCGGCTGAGTGTCTGACTTCGGCTCGGGTCATGATATCTCGGTTTGTGAGTTCCAGCCCCGCATCAGGCTCTGTGCTGATAGCTCAGAGCCTGGAGCCTGCTTCTGATTCTGTGTCTCCATCTGTCTCAGCCCCTCCCTCGCTCATGCTCTGTCTCTCTTTCTCAGAAATAAATAAACATTAAAAAAAAAAAAAAAGAAGAGAGAGATTAGTGCTATTTCATTCCAGTTTTCCCAAGAGGTCGATTCTTGAGGTAGGGATGGTAACAGAATACAAAGCAAAGGAATACCAGGCAGGGAGGGAAAAAGGTGGAAGGTGAGGTAGAGGAGCGTGCCCTCTCTTACTGTCACAACCTTCCTTGTCTTCCTCTGGCACCAGTGGGTGGAAGGACAGAGCTGGGTTCCACATGGTTCTACATGGTGCCACGAACGTTTACTATCCCACAGAGCTTTGGCGGGTCAGACCTCTAGGAACAGCTTAGTTGTATGCCTCAGGCTCAGGGTCTTTCCCGAGGTTTCAGTCAAGTTGTTGGTCAGGACTGCAGTCCCCTGGAGGCTTGACTGGAGCTGGGGAACTTCCTTCCATGATGGCCTATGCACTTGGCCTTAGTTCCTCGCTATGTGGACCTCTTCACAAGGCTGCTTGCCTGGGCTTATGGCATGGTAGCTGTCTTTGCCCAGAACAAGTAGTCTAGGAGACAGCAAAGAGGAAACTTCAATGCCTTCTTCAATCTAATCTTACAAATCGAATACTGTCACTTGTACCACACTGCATTCATTAGTAGTGAGTCACTAATATCCTGCTTACTTTCAAAGAGAGAGGAATTAAGTTCCATCTCTTAAAGAAAGGAGCATCAGAAAACTTGTGGATGTATTAAAAGTCACCATATTCTGCTACCTAATTATAGGGACAGGTGTCCCTCATGCCAGGTGAATGTGGGCACTGGAATTGCCTGTTTCTCATCTGCGACTCGACCCAACCCCAAGGAAGATGCGTTGCATTCTGGTCCACTAAGGATACCATCACAGGGAGCGTGGATGGTATAAGGCAAGCTGTCACTTCTGGTAACATCTTTCAGTGCCCTGCTGACTGGGGGGAGGATAGGTCTCAGAATGAAGTCACTTGAGCAAAAGGGAGCAAAGGCAGGCAAACCTCAGGCTGCAGCTACATGTTTTCACCCTTTCCTAATGCCCTGACATAAATGCTGCCATCCAATGGGTAACACCAGTTTGCTGTGATAATGAGTTTTTCTATATTGTGCATTTTTCTCCACAATAGGGGGATGTGAAAATACCTGGGTGAGTGGGAGTCTTAGTTTTCACCCAATCACCACCCGCCCCCACCATGGCAATAATTAATCACACTCGGAGAATACTCACAGTGAGCCAGGCACTGTTTCAAGCAGTGTTAACTAATTTCTTTCACACAACCATTGTGAAGTACACTCTGTAATTCATTTTGTAGATGAGGAGACTGAAACACAAAGAGGTTGTACAGCATATGCTCCGTCAAATAAGCAGCACGGTGGTTTTGATCTCCGCGGTGCCTGACTGCTGAATCTGGGCTCCTAGACGTGAGTCCTGGTGGCTTTACACATAGCCTTGGATGAAAATACAGGTGAATGAGGCAACATTTCTCAGTTCATAGGCGAGTATGAATTTCCTGGAGTTCCTGGGAACCTGTTAAAATGCAGATGCTGATTCTGTGGGCTCTGGTTGGGGGCTGCAATTCTGCATTTTTAACAGGCTCCCAGATGGTGCTGATGGGATAGAGGGGGCGAGGACTACATTTTAAGCGACGAGATGTCCCTCCCACATCCCCATTCTTCCTGTCCTGGAACAGAGGTTCTCCACTTTAGCTGGACTTTGGTATCCTGTGGTGGGGGTGGAGCGGAGGATGGAGATGTGAAGGGAAACAAAAACAGAAACGAAATCTTTTACGCTCAGATATTCTGATTCACTTGATCTGCAGGGTCTTCTTGGGGAAGCAGTAGCTTTAGAGGCTCTCCCGGCAATTCTCACGTGCAGCTGGGGTATACACCCAAGATGCCAGGGGGTAAGTCTGTAGTTTACTGGGAACATCCTGAGGCCCTACTCAGTCCAGGACGGACCTGCCGCATGTCCCTTTGCAGAAGCTTGTGGCACTGAGATACTGCAGCGAGGGCCACCGCACACTGGGCTAGGTGCTACTAAACCCTTTATCTGCTGCAGGGCTCCTGAAGAGACTGGGGACAGAGCAGCTCAGAGCTGCATTACTTATGCAACAGAATGTTCTTGGAGTGCTAATGGGCTGTCTTGCTCTGGGGGAGAACAGCAGGCGCAGCGTCGGGCTTCCGAGCTCAGCCAGCCTGGAAAACCTGCGCGCTGTTCCGGGCCAGCATGTGTTTGGAGATGCAGCGCACGCGTCTGGCCGGGCTTCCTCTACCGTCTCATTTTGCATAACACTTTTTGTTTTCATTATGCCTAAATTCGGCCTGCCCAGAGAGCGTGATTAAAATGAAAACCTTATTCTAATAGAGCTTGGGAAATGGGGGAAGAAATCTAAAAATAGGCCATGGAAAAGAGAAAACTCAAATGGTATAATGACCAAGTGGGTTCAAACACACACACTTGCAGTCATTTCTCTGGGAGAGAGAAAACAGCAGTGACATCCACGCAGGTGTTCGTATAATCCAGGTCACATCAAAACTCCAGTCTGCTTTACAAATTCAGAACCCTGGGAAAAATGGAAGCAAACAGTAATAGGAGATAATAGGAGAAACAATAGGTCTTACTCCCTGCCTCTTTCACAGTGGAGTTTGGTGAGCCAAGAGAGTCTCTGTGATGCACTTTGTTCTCTGCAGCAAAACACCGGATAGTGAGAGGAAATAGCTTGTTCACATCCTAACACGGAGCCTGAGGTGGACTGGCCATAGGTACTTCGTTTTTGGTTTCATTCCTTGCTTTCTCTATAATTAAATAACCTACCCTTAAGAGTTCAGCTTAAACTTAACTCCCTGTAGAAATCAAGGGTCCCCTGGCCTTAAGTTAAATTAACCAGCTCCAAGTTCCCATCATCTTTTCTATTTCCCCATCAGGGGACTTGTTTCTCTTTATTACCTTTGTTTAATCTGTGTTTAGCTCAGCTCAACTCCATGGCCTTGCACCATACAAGACACTTAGGAGATACTTAGTATGAATGAATGAATGAATGAATGAATGAATGAATGAATGAATCCCTGGGAAAGTCACTTGCATTCCTGAGGCTTCTGTGTCCAAATCAGCAAAATGTTGGTGGAGAAGAGTTTGGGCAGATGGTCTCAAATCACCATTGCTGTCTGACTGTCCATTATGAAGGGCTTGGTTTTTCTGGCCTAGCAGTCTCCTCTGTGGGGGCAGAGTGCTTGGCGAGGTAGACCAGTGACAGAAGACCTGTCCCCAGGGTCTTGTTGCTCAGGGGAGCAGAAAGGACCACTAGAAAAGATACCGTCTTGCAGTCACACTTCGTATTCATTTTACACTTTGTCCACCTATCCCATTCCATGCTGTGTAATTTGTTCTAGTGTTTAGGTGTTGCTGTATGTAGGCTATGGGGTCTTACTGCCTGGCTCAAATCCCAGGCCTCGTTCTTACCAAGCTGTGTGACCTTGAGCAAGTTACTGCTTCCCTCCTTGTACCTCCATCTTATCCCCTGTGAACAAGGGATGGTAATTTTTCTACCTTATAGGGTTGTTGTGAGGATTTAATGAGTTAATACACATAGCACTTAAAACAGGGCCCAAAGTAGGCACTCAATAAATGTCAGCCCTTTTTATTACTCCCTCTCTCTTGTATATTCCTGTCTCTGCTCTTGTGCCTTTATTTATGAGCTCCCACTCCTCTACTGAAATCTGATTCAGCTTTCAAGGCCCAGCCCCTCATAGACCATACATCACAGCCTGTCAAGCTGGGAGGAGCCGTATAGATAATTGAATCCAACCCCCTCATTTTACAGATGAGAAGTCAGAGGCACAGAGAGGCACAGCCAGTTGCTCAAGGTCGCAGAGCCAGCTGATGTTGCACAGGCCACGAACCCAGGGGGACTGACCTTGCAGCCAGGGTTTTCCTTCCAACGTGGGGCAGCCTCCCATTTTGCAAAGAGCGCAGATCTCTTCTTTCAGCATCTTTCCTTTGCTGATTAGTCTCTTGTAAAGCCTTTTTACTAGGATGTGGTTAGTAGTCACTCTTAGAGTAGTCTTTCTTGATTAACCTTAAGTTCCCCACATACTGAACATGTTCTTTTGTCCACAGTAGGTATTCGCTACTCCTCCTCCTCCTGAGCTATATCGGATTAGTAGGTCATTATTTACAGAGTACTTTCAGATATATTCCTGTCTCATTAATGCAACAATGCCAAGAGGCAGGGATTGTTTTTACCTCTGCTAGCGAGGGGATACAGGTTTAGAGAAAGGAAATGAATTGCTCAGGGCCACCTAGCCACATGGCAGGGAATCCACCCTTCTGCAAATAGCCCTGCTATTCCTGCTTGCCTAAATGAATGAATCTGTGACTTAATGTTCCATGTGGATTTGTCTTGTTTTCTTCACTAGAAGGCTGGGGCCATGTGTTAAGAATTCTTTATATTCTCAAAGACTCTCCAGTAATCACAGCAGGCTTGCAATATGTATTTGTTGATGAAATTAGTAACAGTTTTTCACTGTTGCCTCCAACCCCGAAAAGATAGGGTCTGTCCAGATACAAATATTATTGGCTGCATGGCCTTAATCCACCTACTTTCCAGACTGTGTTTCTCTTTCTTCCTGAGCAGTGTGGTTAAAGCTATTGACTTCCTTTCAAATTCTTGGTGATGCTTTGATAGCAGGTTGGCAACTAAACATTTGTGGACTGCTCGGGCTTTCTCAACACAAAGCCAAGAGAAGGAGTGCATATCAGTACTTCAGAGGCTCAGTCTGGGGACAGAGTGTTTCAGGATTACATCAGGGAGGAAAAGTTTGGAGGGGACATGGACAGGAGGTAGGTGGGAGGCGTCAGGCCAACCCACTCCTTTCCCCTATTCCCTCAATCTTCAATTACATCCTTATTTCATGAATTAATGATGGCACTACCGACTTAATATTATTCATTAAAGCAGTTGATTCCATGCAACTTTGTGTGGGCTCCTCTGTGAGTCTCACGGGAGAGATCTCTTCACAATCTAGTAGCAGAAGGCTTCCAAGAGGAAACCTCTCTCGGAGAGGGACCAGCATGAGAGGGGCCGGTGCAGGGTCCAGGTACCTCCAGGGCCTTCTGGGTCCCAAGAAAGAGAACTGTTTGAATTAAACAGATGGTGGACCACGGAATACTGGGGTCACTCAAAGACTTTGATGAACAGCCCTTGCCTCCTCCCTTTTCTTTTTAAATACATTAGAAAGATCTGCAGAAACATAGAAAATTAAAAAAAAAATTCTTAAATGTGCATTTATTTTTAAGAGAGAGAGAGTGAGCAGGAGCGGGGAGGGGCAGAGAGAGAGGGAGACACAGAATCTGAAGCAGGCTCCAGGCTCCAGGCTGTCAGCACAGAGCCCAATTTGGGGCTCAAACCCATGAACCACAAGATCATGACCTGAGCTGAAGTCAGATGCTTAACTGACTGAGCCACCCAGACACCCCTAGACAATTTTAATTTAATCCAAAGAGGTCATGAATTTAAATGTCAATGGGTGCAGGCAATTTATGCAATGAAACAGAAAGAATGCCAAGAGCCCAGTCGGATAAATGGGACAAGCTGGCTTCAGAGAAAGAAGGTAAGCAGAGGCTGACTCTTGCCCTGTGGGAATCTGGAACGTACATGAAAGCTCTCTGGTTTTAAGTGTTGGCAGCTGATTAAAATGAAAACAAAATAAAACAACACACACAAACACACAGACACACACATGCACACACAACCCTGTGAGATAAACAAGACTGACTGGGAGGCAGGCTGGAAGCAGGGTTACCAGTCAAGGAGATCCAATGGGAGATCACTTGCATGCATGTGACTGGTGCCCAAGGCCCTAGCCTTTGAAGGGAGAGAGTTTTTGAAGGTGTTTGGGAGGCCAGAAAGCTTTCACTATGCATTGTTTTCTTTTAAACTGTGTACCTAAGAGGAGGTCGTAGTGTCTTTGTACAGAAATGCCAGATACTGTGTTAAGTACAAACTTTGACTTTTATCCTCACAACTCTGCAAGTTGGCTACTGCTGTCCCCATCGACAGACAAGAAGCCTAAGTAACATATCCCAAGTCCCACAGTTTTTAAGTGACTGAAATTGAGAGATGGTCACATTAGGACTATCTGAGGTTCTAGGCCCAACTCAGAAAGCATTCTAGATTTTTAATCGTTCTATGCTAATAGCCTGCAACGCACCCGGAGGTATGAGTAGGTTGGACCTCCTCGTCAATTATTTATCCTTTTAGTCATTCCAGATTGGATTAGAGGGTCTCTAGGGCATGGCATTCTGTGATTCTGAGACACAACTAGCGCCCCCTACTGCCACAAACGTTTCCCTGCATAGACAGCTTACTAGATGCCAGGCACTGTTATGTGCATTTAATTGCATGTGATTCTCATGCCAATTGTATGGCATAGTATTAGTCCCATTTCACAGGGGAGGAAACTGGCTCAGAGAATAGCTTGCTCAAGTTCCTGCCGCTAATAAGGCCGACCCAGGATCGAATCTCAGGCATGTCAGACTCCTAACCCCTAAGCCTAGGTGTCTGGGTTGGAATTCTACCTCCTCCACTTACAGCAAGTACGATGAAACAGGAGCGAGGCACTTAGTCTTGGGCCTCAATGCCTCATCTGTAAAATGGGATAATAGTCGTATGCCTTCCTCCTAGGGTTGTTGTTAACATATGTAGGGAGCCCGGAGTCATGCCTGACACTGGCTGAAGTGGGAGCTGTCATCTTTCTTTTCTCTTCTCATGGCCCCGAGACTCTTTTGTAGCTCTGAGGAGGGCGCAGCGACACGTGTGTTCCTCCTTTGCACCGTGGTGGCAGAGACACGGCCCCAGACTTCTGGAGAGAGGCTTAGAGAGGCAACTCTCTGATGTTACAGAAATATTAACTTATCCTTTCTTTCTCTCCTTAAGTTTCTTTCAACCATGAAAGCCTTGGACTTAATAGAATTCAATTCACTAAAGTTCTATTAGTTCTGGATATGAGTTATAGAAGGAGCTTTCCCAGGGAGCTGCTTATGGGACTGGCAGTACAGCAGCTATTTTCCACACCACTATGGATTAAAGGTTCCATGAGGAGAACATGCTCAGCCAGTTCAGACAGGAGACTTGGGGCAGGCAGGTGTGGGTGCTGTGGGGGTGAGGCTGTGCCTCAGGGTTCAGGGTCTGGTCTGCATCACAAGCTGGTCTCACTACAGTGGAGCATTATCTACACAGGGGCTGGGACCTCTCCCGGTGTTTGAGGAAACGTACGCCCGTATCCCTGCCAGTTCTAGGAGGTTTATGTACGTATTTATTTTTAAGGAAGGGGTTTTATTTATTTATTTATTTTGTTGTTGTGGTTGTGGGTTTTTAAGTAGGCTCCATGCCCAACGTGGGGCTTGAACTCATGACCCTGAGATCAAGAGCCACACGCTCTACTGACTGAGCCAGCCAGGTGCCCCTAGGAGGTTTATTTTCACATTTGTTTTTTCACCTAAGTAATGAATCCAGTAGAATGTCTTAAGGGAGACATTGCCCCCTTGCCTCTGGTATAACAAGAATATCTATTCAGCCTTGAGCCCTCCAGGGGTTACTCCTTTGGCCTGCTGCCCTTCCCCCTCTGTCCACTCCCTAATTCCTCTTCCATCCTCATCCTTAGTGCCCAGAGATTCTAGCTGGTGACATCTCAGCTGTGCCTCTTTGGAGCTCTCTGGCCAGACTGAAAGGGGTGATGGGCACCTTCACCTAAATGCAAGAGAGAGCATGCTGACCCGAAAGAGCATGCTGTCTCCTTCGACATCTGGCAAGTGTGGCACTCCTAGAGGAGCCCAGCAAATGCGGGCTGGGGGAAGGCATGCACGTGCTGGGCTCAGAATCAGCCATGTTTCCTGGAATGCTCCTTAGTCCTTCATCACCTCCTCTATTAAGTTTTTCCCTGATTACGTCTTCCTCCTGGAACACGGTCTTCTGATCCGAAGTCCCATGAAGTTTGTCTCTGCCTCTTAAAGAATATCATGCTTTACATTGTGTTGTCTGTAATTCCTGGTTCCCTCGAAGGATTCAAATCAGGACCAGGTTGACCCGATATTTATTCTCTGTACAGTACCCAGCAGGAGCCCATTATTGAGAAGCGTGTGTGTGTGTGTGTGTGTGTGTGTGTGTGTGTGTGTGTGTGTGAACTTGAAAGCATTTTCTCTATGAGGGCGATCTCCCATTATAATTGGAAGTCTCGCAAAGGACTGTGAGCTCCTCTAGGTCAGAGATTGTATCTTTGCTTCCTTAGCACACGGCAGAACCACGTGCCCTTCATGCAACCATATTTGTAACTCCTGTTGTCATCTCTCTGCCAGGGATGCTCATTCTATTCATCTTTCAAGACCCTGCTCAGCTCCCACTTGAAGAACATCCACTGAAGGAGAGCTGATTTCTCCTTTATGTGTGCTGTCACTCTACCTAATAGAGAACCTGGCTCATCGTGGCTGGGCAAAGAGACTGTTGGATAAATAATAGGATTGACACTTTATGAATATCTGCTGAGTAGATGATGGAACATGAGAAGACCAGACTCTACTGTGCACCTATTCCACTGTCATACTTATGTCTGTCTCCTTTCCTAGCTTGTATATGTGTGTTAATATGTATGTGTGTGAATGTGGCCCCATGCCCGGCTCGGGGCCTAACACGTGGTAAGGGATCCATACATATGTGCCGAATACAGGAAACCCAGGCAGGAGATGTTATGGGGGAAAAAACAGCCAGGGGTAGTGGGAGGGGTGGTGGGCTCTGAAAGACCTTGGGGGTGGAGGGCTCCCAACAGATGGTCTCCCTCCCCTTCATGTGGTGCCGTCGGCCAGAATTGGCTGAGCCAGATCAGCCAATCAGTTCTTTGTGCCTCACTGGGCTTCTGCTTCCTGGAGCCAAGCATCATTCTGGTGATACCATTACACTTACATTTGGTAGAAAGCAAATGGAATTTAATCTGAAACCCCATAAAAACATCTCATTTCTCTCCCTCCCTCCCTCCCTGCCTCTCTCTCTCTCTCTCTCTCTCTCTCTCTCTCATTGTAAAATTCTGAGGCTAAGCAATGCATAGGAGATACTCAGCAGGTGTTAGTGGCCTCTCATCCCCGCACCCCAACCACCCAGCGCGGTGTTGGAGTTCAGCTCACACACGCCCCTGAAAGCCAGTTATGTGCATCTCTTCCAATCTCTGTTCAGTGACTTTTTGTTTGTAGCTAGAAATCGACAGTGATGGGAATGTTTATGCCACAGAAATTGGCAAACGCTACAAATCAGAGCTTATCCCCTGTCCTTCCCTGAAAGCCAGTTGCTAAACATTCACTAGCACACCCCTGCCCGTGTAGCTGCAGTGGGCCCAGTGCAGTGAGATCTGTGGAGAACAGAGTGAATGGGGACTGGGGTAGCCTTCTGGGTCTCACACCTTCTCCCTCCTTCATGCACCTGCACTCAGCCTGGCTAACACCTGGCAGTCACAAGGAGGTATGGAGGACCTGAATTACTGCCATTTAAAAACGGGGAGTCTCTTTGTCATCCTTCATATCTAGCTGTGTCTCCCCCTCCACACCCTTCATTTTTTGTTTTCGTACATCCTCAACTTATTTTTTCCCAACCCGTTGCTCTGTCTGTGTCTGAGCTTTGCCACATTGGCATCACAGAATCTGGAAACATTTGAACTGGACGGGACTTAGACATCATCTAGTACCCAGGAAGTTAAGTAGGTTTTATTTCTTGTGCCGATTGAATCAATCCACTGATTGGGGCTTCCCTGTGCTGTCTGTATCCGAGCTCAGTGGAAATGAGAGCCAGGACTGATTATGTTTTCCCCAGGTGTGGGTATGGGAAGCCAGGCTGGCTTTGCATACACACTGTACTCTCAGATCCTGGCTCAATCCACCTCATGAAATAAGTAAGAGGACTGAGGTTCAAAAGGGTTAAATGACTTGCTGAGGTCACACACCTTATAAGTGGCTAAGCTGAGATTCCAACCCAGTCTTTCCCCAGTACCTTACTCTGGGACCTCATTTATGCAGACATGTAGCCTTGAGGGAGGAGAAGAGAATCACCAATACCAATACCAATACCATGAATCTTAAATCCAGATCAGACTGGGAATTGGAGAAACAGAGAGGTTACAGGTCTTACAACTCAATCTACCATCCTCTGCTTGGTCTTGACTGCTTTTGTGCTTCAGATTTACCTCCTTGTGAGAAATCAGTTGTGTTAAGAGAAGAATAAGATATTTCCTGTGTGAAGCAAATAATTAAACAAATGTCATGCCCTGTCAGTGAGTCTTCCATGCCCGGAAGACTTGAAAGGTCCATACTTGCATAGCCTTTGGATTCAGGGAACACTCAATTTAGAAAGACTATTAAATTTGGTCTATCCCCTTCTCTTGAGAAATGGCCCAACCTCATGATGCCCCAATGTAAATACAATTTTTACATGTCTCAAGGGTTGGTAATGTCCATATCTCTTACAGGTACTTATGGGGTAGGACCTTGACCCCGTCCTGTCAAATATCTCTCCACTTTACAAAATCCTCAAGCTATTCCCATGTCTCATACTTTGACATCCAAAGGAGGAGTCAAAATGTGCCCTCTCTACCCCTTCACCCCCCCTTTGCTCCCTTACAACCTGGACTTAGACACCAGACCCTCAACACCACATGAATGTTCTTCATTTGTGTGTCACTTTACATTTCTTGTCATAGCTCATCTCTTTGGATCCTATATTAGTCTGCTTGAGCTTCCATAACATGTACCACCGACTGGTGTTTTAAACAAAAGAAATGTGTTTTCTCACTTTCTGGAAACTACAGGTCCAAGATTAAGGTGCCGTCTCAGCACTGGTTTCTGGTAAGGCCTTTCTTCCTGGTTTGTGGATGGCCACCTTCTCATTGTGTTCTCACATGGTCTTCCCTCTGTGTGTGCATGGAGAGGGAGCTCTGTGGTGTCTCTTTCTCATCTTATAAGGACATCAGTCCTATAAGGGTAGTGCCTCACCATTATGACCTCACTTAACCTTAAAGTACTTCTCTAAAGGCCCTAAGTCCAGACACAGTTACGTTGGGAATTAGTACTTTAACCTATGAATTCTGGGAAAACACAATTCAGTTCTTAACAGATCCTTTATAGAAGGCCAGGAAAGCATTAGGACAGGCATTGTGATTGCCATTTTCATCAGCATAGGATCTGAGGCTCAAAAAGTTGACAGTGGAGTCCAACAACTTGCCAGGCTGGTCATTGTGGAAGCCTAGGAGAGAACCTGAGTTTTCTGATTGTGCCCCTGACCTCTTCCCCTTGTCCCATGTCTCCAACACAAGTCACCCACAACTGAAAATAACAGCTGTCTCTTCTCAGTTCTGACCTCCTTGTCAACATTTCACACTGTGACCACATAACCATTACTTTTTTAAATAACAACATCTCAATTCAACTGCAAAGGAGAAACTCATTCTCAGACTGGTCTCAGAGAGATGGAACTGTCAGGGGTTACCTTGTTGCTCTCTTTGCAAAACAGTTAGCCAACACTAGTTGCTTTCAGGAATTTCCTGCCTTTATCTATCTCTGGGAAGTAACCATTTGAATTTAAGACACAGCAATGGAAGACATATTGAGACTCTCACAAAGCCTACACTCTGACCACATTTCAAGATGGGAAGTGGGTGTCACTGGGATTTCACATACTCTTTCAAATGTCCTGCCCCTCCAAATTTAGGAAAAGGGCTGTGTGAAAGCAAGATGCCAGGCAAATACATTAAGAAACAGCAGCAACCCCTCTTAAACCAGGTTTACTCACTGAGAGAGTAGTAGTAAGGTCTAGCAGAAGGAGCATGGATGGAGTAAGACCAACTATATTTCATACCCCAATTCTGCCACGTGGTCATTCATTATTTCTCTCCCTTGTTCTTACTCCCTGGTTCCAGCAAAATTTTAAAATGGCTTGCTGCCTTCTACTTGCTATTGAGGTGACATTCAGCAAGCCACCCAACTGATTTCTGGCTCTCAGTACAATGGACATACTGACAGCCATCTTGCAAGCCTGTTTGGTGGATTAAACAAAATAGTGTATATGAATTCCAGGTACATGTGGCACATGGTGGGTGGCCAATAAACAATATCCATTATTTGGAAAATGGAAATGTGTGATAGGCTTGTATTTGCAAAGCCTTGTAGAAGAAAATGTCCCTCATCCACAACCTTCTTTAAAACTCATGTGCTCTTGGATGCAGTTTAGGTTCTGCATAAAGTTTATGCTGCCCTGGCATCTTCAGTAAGGGACTCATTATTTCATTGGTTTCCAGCAATCCCTGGAAAGCCATTAGGATTTGGAAATGGCAGGTGATTATGGATGGAGCTAAATTATTTACTTCATCAAAGTGTCTCTGGCTTTATCATGCAGGCTGTCATAGGAGGCTGTACATAAAGATGAATAATGGTCCCTTTAACTCAGGGATCTGAAAGGTCACTGGGGCTGTGGCAGACATATAAGGTTGTGTTTGCTGCATCCATCAATATGCAATTGTGTATGGTTGTGATGCATGGCAGGCAGCATGAGGGTGGACTTTTACTTTCCACTCTGCATTCTGGTCACGCACGGCCACCATGTGGAAAGGTGGTGATTAGCTCTCTGGAGGCCCCAAATCCCATACTTACAACCATTCTTTGCAGATACCACCTCCTATGGTGGAACATTTAGGACACCAGGGGTTTGGAGAATGGACCAGCGAGTTTAGGGTAATGGCGTCTGTTTTTCCATCTGAGAGCTATCTTGGCTTGAGCTCGCTTATTATTTCCCAGGGATCTAGGAAATTGATGGAAAAGGAAAAGAAAATGAAAGCAATGTGACTAACTCTGTGGCTGCCATGTGATGTACCCCAAGGTTGGGGGGGGGGCAATTGACTCTTGGTTGTACATTTCTTGGCCTGAGAAGGAGGGACCGACTCCTTCTGAGAATCTTGGGACACAGAGCTTTCGAGAAGTCATAGGGTTTCTCTGAGCTCCACATGGTTTTTGCGTGAGGCCAACTTCCCTCCTCTCTTTCACAGGGGCCAGCAGCATGAGTGGAAGGTACCAACCACATGTGCCTCTGTGGGCAAGTCATTTACTACTCCAGACCCAATGTCTTTATTCTCCAGACCCCAGTCACATTCATGACATCTTCATGAGCTGTGTCCTACCTGTGTAACATGTTCTA
The DNA here is from genome assembly GCF_022837055.1 of Prionailurus viverrinus. Lineage (NCBI taxonomy): Eukaryota > Metazoa > Chordata > Mammalia > Carnivora > Felidae > Prionailurus > Prionailurus viverrinus. Next base: position 117,098,784 of record NC_062563.1, read on the forward strand.
CCATTTTTTCCCATTGGGCTAAGTTTTTATTTTAATAAATTTATTTTTAAAGAAGCTTTAGATCATTATAACAAATGGATATAAAAAATAGGTGAAAGAATAGGGACGCCTGGGTGGCTCAGTCAGTTAAGTGTCCAATTCTTGGTTTCAGTTCAGGTCATGATCTCATGGTTTGTGGGATCAAGCCCCACATCAGTCTCTGCACTGACAGCACAGAACCTGCTTTGGATTCTCCCTTTCCTTGTCTCTCTGCCCCTCCCCTGCCCATGCTTTCTCTCTTTCTCTCTCTCAAAATAAATAAATAAAAAGACATTTAAAAAATAGGTGAAATAACAGATAAAATGAAAACCAAACAATGAGATGAAACTCCTGCTAGATGCTTTGGCCAAACATTGATGCTCCACCTGAAGCTTGTTCTCTTTTTGTTACAAAGGGAGCTTGGCGAGTGCTTCAGAAATGTTAAAGATGTAGTAGCAGCCAACTAAAACTTTTTCTTTGAGGTACTCAGAAGAGTTAAAACGAGGGATTGAAACAGGAGTAACTTTCTCACAGTGTAATTTAATATTATTTAATAAATCGTCCTTGGGTAATCTGTAGCATTTTCTGGACTATCTAATGTCTTATGTCATCCTAAAGGTCGTATGAATCCTATACTTTAGGGAAAACCACACTAGGAATCTTTAGTTCCTTTCAACTCCAAATTTTTATTACTTCCATCTATTAGCCCTAATGATTGTCTAATTAACTATTTCTATTTCCACTTTCATGTCTACTGCTTGCTTACTGGATGGTATTAAACTGGTATTTATTTGAACTGCCCACCTGGCACTTTGCACTTTCAAAAAACTTCCAGGTGCTAATTAAAAACCATTGACACTTAAACTCAGCAAATTACTGGAGTCTGGAAGCAGGCCAAGGAATGAACCCCTGAGAATCCCTCTGCCCACTGTTCCTGACACACATCGGGCCCTTGAGCACAGAGCCCTCCCTAGCAGAAGGAAGCCTCCCTGCTCCCCTCCTCAGGGCTGCCGCCATTCCAATGAGTAATGTTTGAGACAGATGCAAAATCGATAGCACTAGACGCATACTGCTCTGGTTATCCCCTATTCTTTTTCATTCAGCCTCCCTTGGCTTCCCTGGATGAGAGTCTGGGGAGAGATTCATCTCCTCCCTTGTTCCTTATTATATCAGTGTTGTAGCCACAGGGACAAGAGTGACGGATATTTCTGGGTTGTCAAGGGAGAGATAGGAGAGATGAGCTCTTTGTAGCACCTGACAACTCCCCATAAAGACCCAAAGTGCCGTTTGTGGATTTTAAAAAAATTAACGTTTTAATTGTCATTTCAATCTGCACAGATTGTAATCTTTGCTGAGGATCACTCCCGAGTGAAGTTTGAAAGTACTTTAGGTGGTTAAGTTGTCTGAGATCTCTTTAATGAACGTGCATGTGAGTGTATGTGTGTATCTATGTTTTCCCTGACAGCTGTCTAACACAGAATCATGGTCTTTTCTTTCAACACCCGTGTTTGTTCTTCTTACCACCATTTAACTTGGGACCTTCCTCCATGACTTTTTCTTTTAGTGTCCTGTCGCTTAGCCATGTAGAAATGGGTGTCAGTCCAAGTCTGGATACTCCCTGTGTGGTGGGGAGAGCTGTCATTAATCAGTTATTTCCCCATCTGACCTCCTTGTGTTGTCACCAGTTTCTCAACATTCCCTTGGAAAGCTTGAAGTCCTAACTTCTTTCTTTCTGTCCATCCCAGATTTTTGGAAGCATCCACATTGCTCAGGTAGAAAATCTTGCTGGGTGAGTGCACAGGCATGGGAAGGCTGGCCTCAGCTGGCCCTCAGTCCTGCCCAGATTTGCAGCCACTGTGCCATTTCTGGGTAGATTTGCAGTTGCCCACATGGACTTGTAGCTCTTTCTCTCTAAGTTCCAATTGGGTAACAGTAGGGTCTACAGCTCTCCTTCGTTTTGTTGGGGTGTCCCTACCTTTCTAACTCATCTTTTTCTGACCTATTCCTTTCTTTTTCTTCTACCTCATGGGTCCTTTTCCTTCCAATATATAACATTGTTAGTCTTTCTCACGTGCTATTAGGAAGCTAGTCTCAGGCCTTTGTCATTCCACACCCCTTCCTCTGATAGCAACCACAATAGAAACAAAGCTTTAGGGCTTTTCATTCAACTCTCCCTGACTCTTGTCCTCACCCTTAAAACCTCCCTAAAGCACTCAGGTCTTTCCATTAGATACCATAGCTAGAAGAACATGGAAAAATATAATAGTGCATTGGGATTTTTATTATTTTATTTTATTTTATTTTATTTTATTTTATTTATTTTATTTTAAAGTTTATTTTGAGAGAGAGAGAGAGAGAGAGAAAGAGAGAGAGAGCACCAGCACGAGCAGGGGGGGGGGCGTAGAGAGGAGAGAGAGAATCCCAAGTGGGCTCCATGCTAAGCATGGAGCCCATGACCATGAGATCATGACCTGAGCTGATATCAAGAGACGGATGCTTAACCAACTGAGCCACCCATGTATGTGTGCATGCAGGGACACACACAGGACCCCTCCATTTCACCTCCTCATTTATATGTATGTGCCTTGTCCAATCCACTACACTCCTTGTAGATTGCGCTCTGTCCTCCTCAGCTGGTGTCTTTGTCTCCCTAACCTACCAATGTAAAGAGGGTGTCCAGATGAGTTGTGAAACAGGAGGTGAAGACAGGGACGGATGGGTGGGAGAAACTTGCAGCCTGGTACACATAAACAATGGCAGGAAATGGTGGTGATAATGAGGAAAAGTGCTCCCTGGGGCTTATGCCTATGTATATAGGGTGCCTGTCTTATAGCCCTTGACATGTGTGAGGCCTCTTTGTCTGTTCTCTTAGCTCCTCCCCTCAATCACTCTGTGAGGTTGGGAGGTTGTTCCCATTTTAGAAGTGATAGATCTAAGAAGCAGAAAGAGTGGGAATATTCTGGAAGGTCAGGAGTGGGACCAATGGGCCGGCACCACCACCCCCAGTCAGCACCTCAAACCCAATGCTGGTATGTGTCTAGAAAGTGGAAAGCAGCAGAGGTGTAGTGGGCACCATGGGCCCTACCTCTGGGTAAGGAAGTTATTATTAGTCTATTAAGCTCTCTGAACTTCTGTTGCCTTATCTGATGAATGCAGACAATCTTTCTGGCCTTACTTACCTCACATGGTCACAGTAACAAGCTGCATATGAGGCGAGGGTATGAAAATTCTTTGTGACCAATAGAATGCTATGCAAACATAAGGCTTCAGGGACTAATTCATACCCTGCTTCCAGGCCTGCCCAATTCTCAGAGAGCTCATCAGTTCCAAATGGAATGAAATGGCATCAAAGGGGACATAGCACTGGCTGCCCTGCCTTGAACCCCACCTGTGACCCATACTCACCTGTCTGTAGAGCCTAGGGCAGCAGACAGGTATCTTTAACATTCCTTTGGAAATGTGTCTGTAAATACAGTAGTTACCTCTTGAAGGATAAGATTTCTGTTCTGAAAATATTCTAACTGCTAACTTCACAGATAGGCAGTCTTTTACATTTTGTAATGCAATAATGGGGAAAAAAAAGAGAGATTTAGTTTTTCTGGTTTGCCTCTGAGTATTGCCTAATTGTCTTGAAAAACAATTGACTTGCTGTTTCTTCCTCAGCTTCTAATACCAAGCATACATATATTATGTCTGCTAGCTTACTTATCTATTTACCATTGTTGCTTGGGGAAGGTTAATTTCCTCTCTAAGTTATTTGTTCCCTAAAAATGCCGCCATGAAGGGACACTGAGGCTTAGCCATATGCATGTGTAGGGAAATGGAGAGCTGTGTGATTTACTGAGTCACAGATCCACCAGACAGATTGGACCCCATCTCTCAACCCTCGACCTCCAGGTTTGGGATGCCATTATCTATCTGCATACCTGTCTTAAATCTACATTTCACTATGTAGACAACCTGAGACAATGTTTATTCTACATGAATAAATCAACCCTGCTGCAATTTATTTCTCTTAGTGGGATAAAAAGACAATTTCCAGATGATAGATCTAATCAAACCTACAGCAATCTGAATTAATGGCTAAGAAGGTGAAGACCAGCACCCTGACAGCCCACTGTTATTTTTCTCTGTAAACAGAGAAGAGACATTTAAATCTCTGTCTTCGATTTTCCACATCTTGACCATGAAGAATACCCCAAATATGCTAGTGGGGTAGTGGACTTGTGCAAACAACCAATTCCTGATTTAAGAAGTTAATAACCAGTTGATTATCATTTAATTATTATTAAACAGCAAGTTGAATTCGAGCAAACAGCTTGCTTTTCTTGACTACATTCAGCTTTTCGATAAAAGCTTGTGGGAGCTCCACCTCTTCTGGTCCATTCCCTGCCCAAGCCTGATGCCCGATGGCCTTAGTTGTTCAGAACCTCATGTTAGCAGAGTTGTGGCAGTGATAGATTTCTTTGGTCTGAATTATGTGGACAGTTGCCCAAATTGCCACTTTGTTTTGCTGGCATGGACACAGCCCATTGAGAGTGAGTATCTCCCTAAGTTTGTTCTAAACAAAGATTTGGCATTTAATAAAAGCAGTTCCTCACTTGCATTACAGTTCAAGCCATGTAAATAATTAAGAAAGAATTCCTTTGAATGCATCCTCAGTATTTTTTTAAATTCTATTATTTTTTTTGAAAGCCCTATTTAGGTTATTTGTGCCCTCAAGGGGAAACAGAGGGACTGGACTTAAGCCAGCATGTGTGGTTGGGGGTCAGCGTAGAGGAGATGGCTACAGTTGTCTAAAATATGTCTCGAGCTTCCTTTTGGTTTTCAACCTTTTCCTCCTTTGTTATTGTTACAAACCATAACTGCTAACCAAATAAATTAGTTTTATATTTTCTTTTCCCTTTTCCAGTAGAGGTACAGGGAATAGAGCAATGACCTAAAAACCATGTCAGCAGAGGGAGGGGGGAAAGCAAAGATACTGAATAACCTACCAACTTGATAATCCGTCCATGAATCAGCTACAGAGCATCTCCCCACCCCCGATGATAAGCAAGACCATGGAGTCACCTACTACAATCAATTGCTAAGCTTTCTTCTCTCATTTAATCTCCATACTTGACTGAGCTTAAGTGGCTGACTATTTTGGGAGACATGCGTGGGTTTCTTATGTGACTGAGCAAAACATATTTGATCTTAATTAGGTTTGGGAGATTTTATTTTGTTTTGTTTTGACATTTAAACCAAGTCAACATTTGAAGCAGAACTATTCTCTTTTATAGCATAGTTTACAGAATTAGAAGCAGGTTTTCTTTTGAAATCTATCATTATCATTATTATTGTTATTATTATTAATGCCATTCTAGATCTACGGGTTAGGAAGTTGTTAACTCTGTCATGTCCCAAACTGACCTGCCCTGCACCTGTATAGCAATGCTGGAATAGAAAGAATACTAACATCGGGGTTAAGTGACCCAAGGTCCCAGAGCTGACTCAATATATACCTGTGATTCCAGGCTGTGATTTATTGGTCTTGATTTTCTCAATATGAGATGATGAGTTACTGGAAGATTTCTAGAGACTCTTAACTTTAATGGTCTGTACACTCCCAGCAAATGGAGAGATGTATTTCTTTCCTCCCGGAAAAAAAGAAAGAAGTCAGGCAGGAAGAAAGAAAACACAAAATGAAAAAGTTAAGGGAAGAAAAGGAGGCAAAAACAAGGAACAGAGACCACTTTCTACTAGAGTGGCCGGGTGGCTCCCCTCATCCCCTGATCCTCTGAAGGTTGACCAGCAGCAGCATATACACAATGAACGATGCAGGCAAATCCTATATGTCTTGGAGCTGAATTCACAGTCATTAAAAGTAAATGAGAAAGCAGAATTGCTGCTGAGTATAGGTAGCGACATTTCAGTTTTGCTAGCTCTCTTGCTCTCTCTCTCTCTCTCTCTCTCTTTCTTTTAAACAAAAACAGTCTCTGGGACCAAGAGATAGATGACTAGTCATTGAGCTTAAAAAAATTCTATGTATTTTTCAAATTAGGTGCAATGAAGGGGAACTACAAATTGGGAAAGCAAATGGGTTATTGTTTCTCACATTTCTTGTTTTTTCTTTTTTTTCCCCTCATTCTCTAGGTGGGAGACATTTCTCACGCCATCCACTAGTTATTATATACGGTGTTCTTTTTCCACCATCCACTAGCTGGGAGGAGAGCCTCCCTGGGCTCTGTGTCCTTCTCTGGGTTAAGGGTTGCACTTTTGTCATCTTTGGGTTTAGGGGGACTTGGGGGAGCTGCTTTAGTACCTGTCCCTTCCTGGGGCAGGAGAGGCTGTGCATGCCTTCAGAGCTGTTCTGCTCCTCTCTGTGAGTAGGACCCTTCTGACCTAGATGAAGTTGGCCGCTATATATGGGAGCCAACAACATGGACATTCCCAACTTTAAGGTTGTGCTCTGTTCCCATATATCAGAGCTGTGAGTTGCATATATATACATATACACACACACACACACCATATATATGCTGTGAGTTAGCTCCCCAAATTGCCTTGTTCAGGACCTGGAGACCCTAAGCCCCGGGGAAGCTGTGGTTCTTTTCTTCTGCCTGCATTTCTTGGTTATGGGGTAGATTTGAGCCAAAAGGACTCTTGGGTCTCAAAGAGACAGATCTGCTGCTAAGTCCAATGTGAAGGAATTCTGAATGTCCTCAGGGCCCCCAGTCCTTCTGAAAGCTCTCCGGTTGCCAGCACTTCACACTGGAAGCTCTGGAGGGCTCTAATCTCAATGTTATTTGGCTGGGGGGTGGGAGGGGTGTTGTAACCAGTCTGCCCTCAATGGCTAGCTACTCCTAATAGGAATCCTGTTCTATAGCAACCTATTCTCTGTGTAGTCCTTCTCCCGTTTATGAAACCATGTTAGATTGCTTTTATAGAAGGCAGATATAAATAACAAATAAATTAAGTGAATGAATTGCTCAGCTTTGCTTCCTGAGCCTCAGGAAATGCTGAGAATGGTGAAGATACACGCAAGGTTTATCAGTTTGCCCAGATGGAGGCTAAGGGCTGACTGAATTGAGGCCTTTCCTTCGGACAACATGGTAATAGCTAAACCTGAGTCTTTCTTCTCTGAGAAGTTGATTCTGGTGTCTCTTAGCCGTGAAAGCCCTGCCCTACCTCTCACCCTTTTAGACTCCGTTCAGGTGTCCCTTCCTCTGAGGGATCTGTCCCTTCCGTGTTCCTCTCCACCCCTCACTTCTGAGCCCTGTGGGCATCCTCATTCTGGGCTGCCAGCATTCTCAGAGTATTGAGATGCACATGCCTGGCACAGAGAACATGGTGAACACAGGTGTGCTGACTGAATAGATGAATATATTATATGCCGGCTGGCCCTAGCCACACCTGTCGCATCGTGCCTTTTTGGGGCCCACTTTTGCATTTCTTGTTCAGTCAAATGGAATTTGTTGATGATAGTACAATAGTATGTTCTTTGTCATTTTGAGGTCTTCTTTTATAATGAATTTTTATCTCTCTCTCTCCCCCCCTCCTTTTTTTTCAGTCTGGCCAACTATTCTCTATCTTTTAAGAAAAATACTAAGATTCTTAAAGTGATGCATGGTCATTCTTCCCAACTCATCTCTTCCCTATATTCCTATCCATTGAGAACAACTCAAATATCCTCCTTACTGCCTTGGCTGGATCTCATTGGATCATTCAGAAGATTTTTTAAATGTTTTTAATTTAGGGGCACCTGGGTGACTCAGTCTGTTAACTGTCCAACTCTTGATTTTGGCTCAAGTCATGATCTCATGGTTGTGGATTAAGCCCTGTGTCAGACTCCACACTGAGCATAGAGACTGCTTTGAACTCTCTCTCTCTCTCTCTCTCTCTCTCTCTCTCTCTCTCTCTCTCTTTCTCCCTCTTTCTCCCTCCCTCCCTCTTCCTCCCTCTCCCTCTCTCCCTCTTTCCTTCTCTCCCTCTCTCCCTCTCTCTGCCCCTTCCCCATTTGCAGTCTCTCTCTCTCTCTCTCCCACCTCTCCCCAAAAATTAAAAAAAAATGTTTTTAATTAGAAAAGAAGTTTCTGAACATGTTTCTTCTTTAGTTGAAAGAGAAGTGAAGAGAAACAAATAGTATAGAGAAGATGCTGTGGAAACTTTTTTGGTTTTGTTGTAATGTGGCTGGTGAGAAAAGTCACATCAAAAATGGTCAGATTTCAGACGTTTTAACATCCCCTCATCTCACTGTTTCCTTACAGTAGCTCTGTGAGGTAGATGAAGAAAGTCTTTATGGTCCCATTTTGAAGGTGGTAAAACTGAAACTCAGAAGGGCTCAATGACTTACTCCAAGTTCTCATGGATACTGAGCTCAAAGGCAGTATCAAAGGACTAGAATCAAGGCTGCTGACTGAACACAGTGCTCCAGCCACTACACCAGGTGGCCTCCCCATGTTCTTCCTTTTTCTTTTCTTTCAGGAAAACTCTGTTGAAAGGTCAATATCCTTCTGTCTCTAGAACCAAGCTTTCTGTGCACATTCTCCTCAGGTGTGTTTGGGGGTGGGGGGATAAGCCCTTCTACCTAAATGGGGTTTGAGGAATGAGTGGAGTTGTTTGCATTGTTATCATCCTTCCTTTGGATATTTATAGAGGCATGGCAGTCTTTACATGTGGTGGCAATTTATAGAACATGGTTCTCAACTGTACTTCTCAAGAGCTTCACCATTCCTGAAATGCATGTGATAGTAACTTTGTGATACTGGGAGCAGAGAATTTTGTCATTTGTGATGGGAATACTAAACCATGCATATTCTCTATCCAACACAGAATCTCTGTATGTCATGTATGAATTCTGACCAATGACTCTCTTTCCACGTTTTCCAGCTGCAATAGAAAAGAATTCTAATTCCTTAGATTTCCTTTGAATGGTACTTATGTGGATAATCCTGCCCCTGTAAGTGAACCTATGGCTGAGAGCACTTGGCTGTCCCAAAATGAAGGGAAGCTGGTGAAGGTACTGATTTAATAATAAAGCACCCAAAATAATTTTATACATGCACACAGAAAGGGAATATTTGGCCATTTTGTAATTACCAAAGTGGTGGCCATTATTCTCCTTTTGGGTTTAAAACTTTTTTTTTTTTTAACGTTTATTTCTTTTTGAGACAGAGAGAGACAGAGCATGAACGGGGGAAGGGCAGAGAGAGAGGGAGACACAGAATCTGAAACAGGCTCCAGGCTCTGAGCCATCAGCCCAGAGCCCGACGCGGGGCTCGAACTCACGGACCGCAAGATCATGACCTGAGCCGAAGTCAGCCGCTTAACCGACTGAGCCACCCAGGCGCCCCTCCTTTTGGGTTTAGACTTCTGAGCTTGAATACTGATTTAGAGTAAAGGATACTGGCAGGTGTGGGAAACTGGTCTGCTCACCCTCACCATTCCTGATCAGTATTTGATGGCAACACCCATGCAGTGCTCACTCTTAAGATACCTGGTTGTTAACCCTCAGGCAGCTTTCCCTACCTGTAAGACTTGCTTACTCGCCAGAGAGATTCGAAGCTCATCACGGCACTGTCTTCTGCAGATGGTCCTACCCATTCATTTTTGCCTTTCCCTCCAACCCCTAGATGGCCAGGGCTGAAACCTTACTTGACCTAAACTCTTGAGCCAGTGACTGCATGAATAAGTAAGTCTGGTCCTTTGGTAAAAGTGAAACACTCCTCCATTGCTCTGTTCAAATTTAATTCAACAAGTTGGGCACCTACTTTGTGCATGGATATGGACATGAATAAGAAAGAGTCCTTGATCTTAAGAAGATTTAATATATAAATGTAGTAACTACTAACTAGAGACAATAGATTGGTGATTGGCAGTGGCAGAAGGTGGAGAGTGGGAGAAATGGATGGATTGTTTTTGTTGTTCAGTTTAAATAAATTAAGTAATTTATTAAAAAAAAAAAAAAGAATCTCTCCAGCTTCCAGCTAGCTCTCACTGTCTCCGGGATCTCTGCGCTCTCATGTCAGAAGTCTGACTGTAGCACTGGTGAGGCTTCTTGTAGGTACTCTGATCAATAATTCCAGTTGAGCCCAGCCTATCGGCTCTCCCTGCTGAGGCACAGAACATGTGAGGCCAACTGTCTTGGGTCCTCCAGACCAGCCCTTCTCCCAGCTGAAAACCACTTAGTGACATCTGTTAACAATTTGTGGAATAGAAGAATCAGCCTGCCTGAATTCATGACCAAAGTGATGAGACAGAAAGAAATGGTCATTGTTGTAATACAGTAAGTTTTGGGGTAGTTTGTTATGTGGCAATAGGTAGTGGATTGGATATACATAAGGTCAGGGATATGCAGGATTTCTGTGAGAGGTATTTTGAGGCAATATATGCTATATGGCATGCTCATTTTCACATTTAATCCAAATAGCATTTTCTACATTGTTCCCGAAAGGAGGGTAGATACTAAAATGAGAGGAAATCATGGAAAGCAAGTAGCATGTAATAGATGAACCAAAAAAAAAATTTAAGAGTAGACAAATAACTAGTCAGTACATAGGTTGTTCATTCATTCAATGAATATTTGGTGAGTACGTCTCTGCCAAGCGCTGTCCCAGGAATTTGGACTACAGTGATGAACGAGACAGACATGACCCCTGCCTTGAGGCGACGACAGTCCGGAGGGAGAGACAGTCCAGAAAGGGAGAGAGACAGTTAAACAAGCAATGGTAGTAAGGAGTAATTAGTGATTTGATGGGGAAGGAGAGGGTGTTCTGGGATCTCATAGCCTGGGTGACTACTCTAATCAACTGAGTCTTAAGAGAGATTCAAAGGCAGGAAATCAAATATTATTGAGAATGTAGGGGTAGAGATCAGAGGATGCTTCAAAGATAAGCATTTGAAAAAAATTATCTGAAAGATTAGTGAATAGTGGCAGAAGAAGATAATTTTTGGCAGAGGGAAAGAGCATGAACAAAGGAAAGGAGGTTGGAAAGTAGAAAATATGCTCAAGAAATACAGGGTTATCTGGACTGGTTAGAATATAGAGTGTATACCCAAATATGGAGACAGGATTATTTAAAAAAAAAAATTTTTTTTCAACGTTTATTTATTTTTGCGACAGAGAGAGACAGAGCATGAACGGGGGAGGGGCAGAGAGAGAGGGAGACACAGAATCGGAAACAGGCTCCAGGCTCTGAGCCATCAGCCCAGAGCCTGACGTGGGGCTCGAACTCCCGGACCACGAGATCGTGACCTGGCTGAAGTCGGACACTTAACCGACTGCGCCACCCAGGCGCCCCGAAGACAGGATTATTAAAAGAAGTTACTGAACAAATAATTTTTAAATTTTTAAATTTATTCAAATCTAAAAGAAAAGTTTCTAGGATGGTATTCTAAATCTCCACATACATTTCTTACATTTTTCTTTTTTTTTTTTTATTTGACATTTATTTATTTTTGAGACAGAGAGACAGAGCATGAACAGGGGAGGGTCAGAGAGAGAGGGAGACACAGAATCTGAAACAGGCTCCAGGCTCCGAGCTGTCAGCACAGAGCCCGATGCGTGGCTCAAACTCACGGACTGCAAGATCATGACCTGAGCTGAAGTCGGTCGCCCAACCGACTGAGCCACCCAGGCGCCCCCTGTTACATTTTTCAATTATGTACATATATTCATAAGTGTGTATATACCTGTATATATAGTTTTGTTTTTGTTGTCATTGAACCATTTGATAGTAAGTTGTAAACATCATGACCCCATGTATATCTCCTAAAATCAAAAAAATAGGATTTTATTTATTTTACATTCTTTATATTTATTCTTTTACATTAAAAAAAACTTATTAAAAGACAGCTCAATCACCCTTTCCTCCCCTTTGACATTAATTGTGGTCTGTTTCCACACCACCCCTCACCAGCCCCAAATTTCCTTTAAGGTAGTTTCATCTCCACCTGCATCTTTCAGAGCCTTACACTGAACAGCTGCTGAATAGCCAGGTTGCTTGGAGAAAAGGAACAACTTTAAACAACTCCAAAGTCGTTCGCAGTCTCTGCTGGGTTTAAGCAGACGGGGCCATCTGTGCTTTCTGCTCATCTCTCAGGGCCTGAAAGAAAATATTCTATGAAGCCTAGGAGAAAATGACATAAAATGAATCCATTCTGCTGTCAGAGATCATAATGAAACTAGGGAAGAGGTACAAAATCAATTCATTCTTATTATAATTTTCAGATTGCCATCTTCCCGTTTGTTCAGATGTGGGTACAATGGCTCGAATTGGTCTTTGGAATATTTAAGGAGCTTTTTTAGTTCCTTAATATTGGCTTATCAGTTCCAGTAATTTTACCTCCCAGAGTGAAATTGGTTGCTAACATTTGGAGAAAATTCGTGCTGTATTTTTTTGTAAGTTTTGCTGATCATCACCCGCCAGGCTACAGTAAATGCACTTCTGGCTTATTAGGAAGACAGTTGTGGAGACTGGACGCTTTATCACAAAATTGCTGGTCATTCCAGGAGCTCTTCCCCAGCGGAAAGAGGCTTTGTGAATCATTTATCTATTTTTCTTCCTGCATAGTACCTTAGGTCTCCTGTTTAGAGGAAGTCTTCCCATTTGGCTTCCAGGAAAAAAGAGAAGAATCAGACATGCAACAAGTGATTCTTTTATTCCTCCTTTAAGGCTGTGTGTGGGCTTCACAGAGACGAGGAAGGATGAGAAGGGTAGAAAAAAGGTGGACTGAGCTTGAAGACCCAATTTTTCTTGTGTTGCAAAGTAATAATTGGAATTTACATCTGTTCTGTTTATGAAATTATTATTTTAATCATATCTTACTATATGAAATAATTATTAAAATTTTAATTATAAAAACAATAAATTGACTTTTGATAATTGAAATAATACAGAATGAAATAAATGTCTATAATTTTCCTTACCAAAAATAACTTCAGTTGACCCTTGAATAATGTGGGGGTCAGGACCACTGCCTGCCTCCTGCTTTGTTGAAAATCCACATATAACTTTTGTTTCCCCCAAAACTAACTACCGATAGCCTACTGATGACTAGAAGCTTTACAGGTAACATAAACAATCATTAATACATATTTCGCATTTTATGTGTATTATTTTCTGTATTCTTACAATCATCTATAACTTAACTTTTTTGGTATTTCTATGCTATGCAGTTCATTTGTGTTTCTTCAGATTTATTGAAAATATATTATTCCAAAATAGTTTTTGAAAATATATGCATATAACGGGACCCGTACAGTTCAAATCAGTGTTATTCAGGAGTCAATTGTACTTTTAACAATTAAATATATCCTGTAAGTCTTTACTTTGTGAGTTTTAAACAGTTGAAAATATATTACATGTAATATTTTGAAGATATTCCATTACATAAACATTACATAAACTCTTAATAAACATCTTTTTTAGAGGTGACATAAAAATAATGTATCTTGTGGATACCCATGATTTACTTTATCATTATTTATTTCAGGCAGTTAGTTTGCCTCCTAGTTGTTCTGATTTGTTTGGTTTTTCCTGAAAAGATTGGGGCAATGAAGATCCTTATGCAAAAAGCTTTTATGTGTATATCAGATCATTTTCTTGGGATAGGTTTCAGTAAGTTAAATTAATGGGTCAAAAGGTAGGCGCATGGTAAAGACTATCTATATTTGCCTTCAGAGAGTTTTTAAAAATGCTCTGCTAGAACAATTTATACTCCCACTAGCAGTGCATAAGAATGCTTATCTCACTGAACACTTGTCAGAACTGAATGCTAGTTTAAAAAAATATATTTCAATCTAACAGGTAAAGAAAAAAATGCTATCTTCTTTTAAAATTCAATTTTTTGCTTACTAGTGAGTTTGAACAATTTTTCATGTTTGTTAGCAGTATATATGTGTGTGAATTTTCAGTTAACGTCCACAGCCTTTTTTTTACCTACTAATAGTGTTTTTCTAAATTATTTGGGTGATATCAGGAGCAGCAACCCATGTGCATTTTACATTTTTCCTAGTTTAAAAGACTTTTAAATAATTTTTATGCAGTCTTAAAATTTCATGTAGTCAGATCTTTTCCCCTTTTCTTTTAATTTTTTTAGTACTTGTAATCTTAGAAAGTCCTCTCTTATTTAGAGATGCATAGAATACTATTTTGTATTTCCATTGAGTTTCATTATTATGAACTAGTGTGTTTTTTTATATAGTTATTTTACTTTATTCTATCTACCTTTTATTGAGGTAGATGATTCGAATTGAGGCTCTAAACAAACTTTTCCCCAGATAGCTAATCAGTGGCTCTAGCAGTATTTATTGGCTAATCCTACCCTTCCAACTCAACTGAGATGCTCCATTTGTCATGCATTAAATTCTTTTGTAGACCTGAGTCTGTTCCTGGAATCTCCATTCAGTTCCACTGATATTTTTTTGTGTCAACACCACGCTTTTTAAAAATTGAAACTTGATAAAATACCTTAATGTATGATAATAGAATCTCCCATCTCTCCATTGATTCTCTTTTTTTTAAAAAAAGGTTTAAAATCACTTTAAACTGTTTAACATAAGAATTGTAGAATCATTTTTTCCAAGTTCCAGAGAAAACCTGTTGGTGTTTGAGGTGGAATTTTAAAACCTATACATGAACCTAACTTTTCTCAAGATCCCAAGTTAATTTTTATTTCATCAGCTTATGTTATGATCGTAATTGGTGATTCTTAAACATATAACACTAAATACTGGTTTTCACATCACTTGGTGCCTCTGAATCACCCTGATTGTTTGGAGAGAATTCTGAAATTCTCATATTCCCTAGAATTTCAATTATTGATTGATCATTAATGACAGAGTCTGTCTCTGGGTCTACATTGGGAAAAACATAAAAACAAGTTGAATATAAGTAAATGAATGAATGAATGAGATTACAGATGGGCCATGAAAAACAAAAGATCTGGCTTACTAGCGGCCTTCAGTGCCATCTTGGCAGAGTGACTGTTACTTGTAAATTACTGATATCAAGTCTGATGGTATCAACCAAATGGTTCCCCATGTGCAGTACAGAGATTGGAAACTAAATATTTATTTATTGAGCTATCCTAGACATTTTGCTAGGTACTTTTCATGTGTTATCTAATAGAAGAAAATAAGATAGAGGAAAGGAAAAGACTTACCCAGGTTATGGATGTTGTAAGCAGTGCAGCCAGGTACACATTCACTTTTCTTGGTCTTTAGGGTCTTTGCAATCCATTCAGGTTCCTATAGCCTGTGTTTGGGTGGGTCTAATGTGTCAGTTCTTAAAGAAAGATTATTTCATGGGTTCCAATTTCAGTGTATCAGAAATAGCACAGATAGGAACATCTTAAAAACTGAGTCCCACTGATGATTATTTTCTCTTGGAAAAGACCCAAAAGATTCATCTTTTGTCCCTATTTTATGGAAATAGGTCTACAAAGACTTGGGCCACAAAGGAGTCTACTGATACGTGCTGGAGCACCAGAGGATTCTACATAGATTAAAGACCAGTCCATTTCAATTGTGATTGCATAGACATATCTCACGGAGACTTGACCTGGCATCCAGTCTTAACAAGAGCAGACCTGCTTTAATCTACTTTCCACTTTGCCACTCTCCATCCAGGCAAGATAGTCTAATTATGGCAGATGCAGGGTTGTGAACTGTGGTTTACTCTTCCTTAAAAAAAATGACATTAATGTTGCTGTAATCATTCTTTAGCTGCATATATTAGAGATTCCTTCCCAAGAGCCCCAAACACTTTGCAAATATGATCTCATTAACCCACATGCCAACCCTTTGTGGTAGGTCAGCCGTCTTGGCGGCATTTGAGAATTGAATTATGCAAAGAAAAAGTGGTCTTTTCAGAGCTGCCTGCCAGCAGGGGATGAGACCAAGATTAACAGGGAATCTTAAAACTATACAAGGCCCAGATATCACTTGGTCCAACATCTTCATTAAATAAACAAGAAACTGAGGCCCAAAGGGGTCATATGATTAAAATCCAGGGTTCTAAATAAGGGCTATATGTTATTATCACCTGGGAAACTAAAAATGTGTATTATTGTCCAGGATCCATCCCAGACCAGTTTAATCAGTTTAATCTCTGGGGCTTCCCTCCATCAATTTTAAAAGCTTTATAGATGGGGGGATCTGGGTGGCTCAGTTGGTTGAGTGTTTGACTTCAGCTCAGGTCATGATCTTACAGTTTGTGAGTTTGAACCCCATATCGGGCTCTGTGCTGACAGTGCAGAGCCTGGAGCCCCCTTCGAGTTCTCTCTCTCTCTCTCTCTCTCTCTCTTTCTCTTTCTCTCTCTCTCTCTCTCTCTCTCTCTGTCTGTCTCCCCCCTTCCCCCTGCCACTCACACTCTGTCTCTCTGTCTCTAAATTAAATAAACATTAAAAAGATTAAGAAATAAAAGCTTTGTAGATGAAGGGATTAAGGAGCGCACTTGTTGTGATGAGCACTGGATATTGTATGAAAGTGAATCACTGTTGTATACCTGAAACTAATATTACACTGTATATTAACTAACTGGAATTTGAATAAAAACTTAAAAAAAAAGTTGTTAGATGATTCGAAGAAGTAGCGTGAGTTGAGACTTAGCTGGACGAAGGCAAAACCAGAGGGAAGAATCTGCCTAATGCATTCTAGTATAAGGATCTGTCCATTGCTTCCTTTCGTCAGTCCAAGTCATACAGCTTGGCTTATGGCAGTTTTTGAGGTTTTAACAATCTAGGCTGGCATTTTTGAAACAGGAAATATTTATAGTAATTTCTTAGCTTTTCACTTCATTTCACCAGGAGAGGCACATTGCAAAACAGTAGCAACATGATGCCGAAGTAACTGTGTTATTCTGCCATGCCAGTCAATCAACTAGTCAGTTCCCTGGACAAAATCAGTCAGATTAGTTGGTTGGCTGACTTAGCCATTTTAGATGGAGTGCTCTGCCTAGTTGTTTAAGTGTGGGCATTACTTTTATAGACATTGCTCTTTACAGGGAGATGTGATGATATATTCTTCATATATTAGATTAGTTGCTATCATAAGCTCCGTTCTTGGAAGCACTGGGAAGTCTCAGCATTAGCCCTATAAAAGAAATGAAATCCTATCCTCTGAAACTATAAGGATTCGAGATTCAAGAGTTCATCACAGTGCCCATAGTGGGTGCTCAGTAAATGGTAGCAATTATTGTGTTCTTATTGCTTTGGGGTATTACAATGACCTAGACTCAAATCCAGTTTCAGCATAAACACACACACACACACACACACACACACACACACACACACACGCACACACGCACACACACAAACAGTGCCAGAATGGACTGTTTTTAGACTCAGCTATTTGCAAAACTTGGCAAAAGTTGAGATTAGGAGGAAGAAACGAGTCCATTAACTCCTTTACCTCCAGAAAAAAAACCCAGCAGGGCAGAAAGTGGCATTGGTGGGTAACAGAAACACAAAAATAGAAAGCTATGTCTGAAGAAGAAAGCGTGGTTACTTTTCTTAGCTTTACATCAGGTGCAGCTACAGTGCACTTCTTGGCTTTTGCTGCTTAGCCCTCTAGCTCCTGAAGCTAAATCTCCTTGACCCTGGAATCTGGGATCATTCCTGTCCCCCAGCTCAGTAGCTTTTCATGTCCTTTCAGTTTAATTATTTGTCACAGTAAATCTAATTGACGTCGTACCTGGACCTGTGCTCTGTTCCCAGTGACTCAAGTCTCACTTCGTTGCCTGTTAACCATCTCCTGTATCTTATTCAGGGACAGGGCCCTTGTGTATTTTCCTTTCTTATGAGGCCCTGAGTCCTGGTACAGCCTGTGACTTCTCCCAGGTGCAGAAATCCTGCCTTTGCATCACAACAAGCAATAAAAATGGAAACAATGTAACCAATGCTCCCAATGCCCAGGCAGGTTGTTGGGGATCGGTCTGGTTTCAGCAGCTAGACCTTTTACATCTCTTATGCACAATGTTATGCTAATTTGTCCCCTGGAACATCCCCTCACTGCCTGCTTCCCTTGACATTCAAACCCTTCTTGTCTCAAAACCTGTCGTGACAGGTGCTGTGGCTATGTGGCCAGGTCATGAACCATGTCACTGAGGCACTTGGCAAGTTATCACTAGGCTCCTTAATAGAAACAGCTGTTCTACCATCAGACAGCTGGATGAGCTAAGACAAATCTATTTCTTGTCCCTAAACACAGGTCACAGCCTGCAGACCAGGCACAGGCTACGATGCAGATCTCTCATCAACTGTAATCACTGCTTGCTTTCCAGAAACCTTCTCTTGCCTGCATGGAAATCCTTAATGTCTGCAGCAAATGAGGATGTGTTTGTATTTCCACAACTATGCTTACCTGTCTCACCTAACCAGTGTTTTCACATACCAACAGTTTGAGTAAAGGTATAGATTCTCACTCACCTCACTTTCATGGGATTAGTATTTACTAATGAACACTAAAGAGGATCACTGGGCACTTGGATCCCATTTTTCCTTGGTGTGGGGTGTAGCTGTTCATTTAGTCCCCCCACCATTTCAGCATCATTTCCCTGCCTCTCCTTCAGAGAACCACTTCAATGGTCTCCCTTATGGATCCCACCCTACTCTCTTACAGCTCTGTTGTTACACTTGTGGCTCCCTCTCTCTAGAGTCCTCTTCCTGGCTAATTCTAACTCACCTTTCAAAACTCGACTCACATGCCAACTCCCCTGTAGCCTTCCCTGAGCTGTTCTCCATGCTCAGTACCTTTTGTGCGCATATTTCTTTGAGGTCTTTAAGGAGAAACCTGGGCATGATTTAGTTTCACATACGCGATGTGCACAGTGTGAACACAATCAGTGTTTGGCGGACAAAGGGAATCAATTTAAGTGAAAAGTAATAAACACAGGGCTTTGGATTGCCATCTGTTTTTTTCTGGCTCATTTATGGGAAACTGTTAAGTGCCTTAAGGAATGAAACCCTCGTTGATTCATTTTTGCATCCTTCACCCAGCACCTAGCACTGTGTCTAGTACATAGTAGGTGCTAATACATGTTTCCTAAATGAATGAACCATTGCCAGGTGGGTTACTGTGGTACCAGCGTGCCGTACCTAAAGTGATATTTGCTTGGGTTAGATTGATCCTGACATGGAATGTGAAATTGGACTTGAGACTTTTCTTTCTGTTGAGTGGGTTTCCATTCCCTCTGGAAAACTCGTGGGACAATCCTCGGTGCGTTTGTATAAACTCAAGAAGCAGAGGGAAGAAAGAGAAACTTCATTTACATCTAGTTGTTACCTGGACTTTGGGCTCCCACTACTAAAGCTATGAGTTCCTCCGTTCGAGGGGCTGTGTGTTATTTCCCTCAAGCTCTAATTTCCTAGCCCAGTGCCCCTGCACACAGTCAGTGCTTTAAGATGTTAACTGAATGAGTGACCACGTGGTGACCTCTACATTATTACATTATTCAGGTAGCCCTCCAACACCATCTCCTTAACACATTTTGGTTTAGCATCAATCATTATGGATGCCATTTCCTCTTTAGGCAAAGTTATTTGTTCATGTGCAACTTACCTGCCTTTGGATTGTTTTTGATAAAGAGTCCCTGATGGGCATGCTGATGCTTTAATAGATGGAATAAAGTGTTTCCATTTTCATATTGTTGGAAACTAGCATTTGTGTTGGTTTATGGGTAGTGGTTAGGGCTGGGGGAGCAGCCCTTGTCCTTCTGGGGCTCTGTAGAAGTTTCAGATAATGGGAGAGAAAGAAATCAAAGATTGGATGGAAGAAGGGGGGAAAAACTCAGCGAGGCAAAGAAAATGAATATGAAAAAACTTCTCCAAAGGACGAAAAATCGGTAGAATTCATCATTAAAAAGAGGAGAATCAGTCATTCTCAGCATTACTTTATTTTCATTGTGTGTGTGAGTGAAAGCACAGGTGGAAATGACAATGGTGAATACCTTTTAAAAGGCACTTTATCCAGGAACAGTGAATAAGAAAGATGTTTAGTTCCAACCTTTCAGATGGGGTAAAAAAAGAATCTATCAACTGTAAAGCATTGTCCCCCAGGTGGATGAAATTCCTCTGAACGTTTCTTATGCTTCCTAATATCAAGGGAATGGAAGGTGAGGAGCAGTCAGAACCTGTAGGGTTGTGTCAATGGGGAACCAGGGTGGGGCCAGTGGTGGTTCACGGCTACAGTTCATACTAAAGCCTTTTTCCCCCGCTGCAAGATTCCTTTTCAGTCCCATCTGCTTTCTTTCTGGGTCTTAGCCTCGTGGCTGCACAAATTTGCATGCCTTGCTTCTTGCTTTACTCGTTTCCCCAAATCACATGGACTCAGACCTATGTAACTTTCCTTTGTTATTGCAAGGCTATGTGAAAGGTTGTGGACAAATGGAACTTTTGTAAATCTAATCATCTTTCAAATGTACTCGGGAGCTTTCTATTTAACAGAAGCCAGGCTTGAGTCTTGCACAAAATGAAAAAGACTTTAGCAATACCATTCACATACCAGTTTGTCTTTGCTGAGAGAGAATTTTTTTTAATCTCCTATTTTCTTAAAGCTGAACCTGACTTTCCTGAAGCAATGACTCGGTGACCGCAGCCTGCAGGATGTTGAGGTGCTCCAATGAAACAGCTCTGATCTCTCCGTTCCCCTCACTTACTACCAGGAAGTGCCTGGGACAGAGCTGCCCCTTGCTTACATGCAACACCTTATACCTACTGGCACATGTGCACCCAGGTTTTCTGCAGTCGTTGGAGGTAGGTAGTGCAGGTAGGGCCCGGTGCAGAGCCACGGGAGAAATTTGTGGTAGGAGTCTAGACCCTGCTCTCCAGATGTCTAAGTGAGTGCCTGTCCCTCCCAGTGGGATTCGCCCTGAAATGTGATACTTGTTGTTAGTGATTTAGGGCATATCCCCCTTGATCCTTCCCTTCCACATTCACAACTGCTGATGGATGAAGTTGCTCCCCTCATGGATTTTTCAGAGATCCTCTACTTGAATTATACTTGACAAACTAAAGCGGAAGCAAGCACTAGATCTCTTGCTAACCTACTGGGAGAATGGCTTAGGAGGCAGTATAACATAGTGGAAAGGCTGGCTTGGGTTCTTAGATTCAGTCCTGGTATAATTAATTATAAGCAGTGTGAACTTGGACCAGTTTCTTAACCTCTCTGAACCTTGGTTTCTTTTTCTGTAAGGCAGATATATTCATATATATATACGTATATGTATATATATATGTATATATATATGTATATGTATATATATATATGTATATATATGTCATATATATATATTCAGAAATCTGTGGATATTGAACAAAAATGTATCTACAGTAAGGTAGGTACTGAATAAGTAGGAACTAATTGTTATCAGTTAACTAATCATTTCATTAGCATGAAAGTGGTCTTGAACTTATTTTTGTTTTATCCTCACCTCCCCACTTTGTCTACCCTTCCATTTTCTATAACACTTCTCTTGTGGTTGCCTAAAGACATTTTCTATTTCCTATCTCCTTGCTCCCTAATTTCTTTCACTTTCTCTCCCTTGCTTTCTCTCACATCTAATGTTACGGTATTGCCATTCTCTCTTCCATCTAAGAATCATAAAATCTCAAAGCTAAAATGGCCCTTGGAGATTCTTATATCCGGCTTCTATCACATGACACAACCAAAACCCAAAGAAATGGACATTTACACAAGGTCACCAGGTGGTAGAATCCTAGAAAACTCGAGGTGGATGCTCAGCCTACCTGCTCCCTTATGACTCTCTGTCCCTGGAAGGGGACCATATGAGGGATGTTTATCCCCATGGAACTTGGCAAGGACAGGGATAGATTATAGTTCTCAGGCTATCTAATGGATAGTGTTCTTCCTCTTTCCTTTCTAACCCCTTAAAGGCATTTTGTATTTCAAAGTTCTTTGATAAAACAGCTAAACTAGCTCGTCTCCTGGGGCAGCAAAACTCAGCTAAGACGTCTCCTGAAATTCTCTTGCTGTTGGATTGGGGGTATTTAAGTTTTTTTTAAGTTCTAAAAAAATCTACAGTTGCTCAGCATGGATAGTACATCATGAATGAACAGTAGTGGGCCTTTGATCTAATTTTCATGTGTGTCTTCTTTCTTAATAATAAATGGGCTTTTGTTATGAGATAGGTTGACACTTACTGAGTTTGCTTTTTATTGGTCTGTGGCGAGTTGGGAGCAGCTGAGAATGTGTTCTCTTTCTTAGTCGTATAGCAAAACTGTGACTTGACACATAATTGGACATTGTTGCTTAGCCCTTTCAATGTTCCAGGCATTGAAGAGAGAGAAAATTGTGTATTTTCCATTTGGGAGAATAGCATCCAAACTAAATGTCAGATGACAGTTTAGCATAGTGGTGTCTGATATGATCCATCACAAAGGAGAGAAGAACTATTGATTATGAGGCTGAAAAGAGAAAAACACATCCTGGAGAAAAAAGGTAGGAGAAAATGAGGAGCTTATAATATAGCAGCTGTCTTTAAGTCACTGCCTTTGAGTAATGACAAATGTCTTGTACTGGCTCAGATTTCTTTGAATCAGCCAGGAAATGGAGCCCAACACCTCTACCATCAAAGGCAGTAGGAGTGATGTTACAGAAAACTGTTGTGAGTAATATTAATGTTGGGCAGAATTGCTCACACAACAGGACATCCATTTGGAATGTGGTCAGAGGGTACTTCCCAAAAGTCCTGAGAATGAGGACTGGGGGAGCAGAACTGACGTAAACACTCAAGAAGGTTCATTTGTGCTCTCAGAAAGGGTAGGTGAGAGGCAAAGGCACACTGAAGCCTGGCCCTGGGGAGTGATAATGGTGTTTGGAGTCTTTCACTTTTGTGCAGGTCACTGGTTCAGATCAAACTCTAACTGCAGGAAATTGTTACAGCTTGATGGCTGATGGGAAATTAGGTCCCAGCCTTCAGTTGGCTTCCTAAACGTATTCACTGTAATTGGCCTCACTTCCTGGAAGGCTGCTGAAGGCTGGGGAGGGCAACAGGTACAGAAATGTTCAGACTCCAAGAGGGGATTCTGTTGGGATTGGAGGGGGATAAATGCTAGGGAGGCACTGACAGGAAAGGCCATTCAGAGAAGGGAGGAAAATGCTTGGCTCCTCTAGGCTCTGAACTTGTGAGGTTGCAGGGGTCCTCAGGCCAGCCTTTAGGCAGACCAGTGTGGGGACATTGGACGGAGAGTTGGATTGAGTCCCATGAAGAAACTCACATCTTACCACCAGCATCTTTGCCTCCAGCTCCCTCCCACCCAATTCCAGAGTCTTGATCCATTTTCTGGGCAGGGGAGCATGATCTGTGAGCTAGCTTCCTTATCCCTTGTTTAAACCTCCAGCCCTTCAGCTCTTAGTTTGCTGCAAAACTCAGGCTTCTGCCAAGCAAAAGCATTGGCTCTTGGAGTTCAACTGCTTTTTATTTTTTTCTTCTATTGTCATCCCTCTCCTGACACAGTGAATGGGGAGTGGGGTGGTGTGTCACTAGCTAAGAGGAAATATACAGGATGGAAAGCCCATCAGTTATTATGTCCAGCTGTCACCCTGCTCCATTTAATTTCATGTGTTTCTTTCAACACTTACCCTTTTCTTGGGCTTTTGAAGCCTCTGCCCAGTTAAGCCAGTGGATCTGCCAGTGGGTCCATCCACTTCTTGTCAAGAAGGAATTCTCCTTGTGGTTGTGGGCAATTCACAAATTCAAAAACCCTGTGAAGATCTATTTTGTAGAGTGAAATAGGGGACAGAGGAAAAGAGACAGAGGTTAGAACCTGTGGGAAACCTGGCAGGGTCTAATAATTTATGGCTTACAAACTTTTGGTCACAGGATGGGAGATGTGAGAGAAAAACTCAATATAGCTCATCACCCATCATAACAGGTAGTCAATGTCCCTTTTATGTAGGTGAGATAATTTATTTGTTTGCATATTTTAATGATTTTATGTCACTTTGAAAATGATGTTTCCAGAAAGTTTGCCTAGCGTGTTGACTGTATGGCTGCAGGCATGTTCTTTCTCCCCCTGGAGGTGGAGAGCCTGGTTTCTAATTTGGAAGGCCCACAGGAGGGTGGGGAAGCTGGTAGGCTAGCGCTTTCATTAGGCTTGGTAGGAACTCAGAGAGTGTTTTCCTTTTGTCTTTGAAACACAGGATTTGTGCAACAGCTTCAGTACTGGAGTATAATTCTTTGAGAGAATGGCCATGCTCAGGCAGAGGGTGGGATGCAAAACAAAGGTGGTGTTCTTAGGAACCACCTGTTGTATTTGCACTGTCTTGGAAGGAGGTGGGTGTGTTTTCGATATTTGTGTGTAAGTTTCCCCCTCACTGTACCTTCAACTCCCTGGGGGCAGTGTCTGAATCATCTCTGTTCCCTTCATTCCTACCAGCTGCCAGACATGTGGTAGATGCACCGAAAATACTTTTTAGGGATGAACAGGGAGAATGGAGCTTTGGTAGTTTTACCTTTTCTGAACCTGATACTTGGCTGCCATGGCACACTATCTACTCTGCTTTTCAAATTACACTGAAGCACCCAGAAAGTCATCAAAGAACATTTTGCTGATGGGCGCCTGGGTGGCTCAATTGGTTGAGTCCTACTCTTGATGTTGGCTCAGGTCATGATCTCATTATGAGTTTGAGCCCTCCATCAGACTTCATACTAAATGTGGCACCTGCTGGGGAGGTGAAGAGAGAAGAAGAACATTTTTCTGAGTAGGTGAGAAATAGTTCTTGAAAACTGGAACTTAGATCTGAGGGTCCAGGGTTCATGTCCCTGTTCAGGCACCAAAATCGAAACAAAACAAAACAAAACAAAACAAAACCAATACCAAACAAAACATTGGAACTTAGGCTTCTGTGTGATGATAAGGCCAAAGCTCAGTCAACTGGAAGGATGCTGGGTGTATTTGGAGAACTTCCCACTTCTCAAACAACACAAGCTCTTCCTTGTGGCCTCTATTACCCTCTACAGTCCTGGGCTGTTACCCTCTACAGTCCTGGGCTGTGCTAAAGAGGCCCATCAGCTTTAGCAGAGGGTGCTGCCCCCTGGAGCGGGGGGGGACAACCTCGGCTGTCCATGGATTAGTTTTCCCCACCTGCCTTCCTCCTGCGTGTTCTGGACCACACGTGACCCTGTCATGTTGCATTTAGGCCTAATCAGTAGTCTTTTTAAATAAGATTTGCCCTTTGAAAAGCAGCCCTAAGCACTTTGCCTTCCTTTTATGTTTGAAAATTTCAGTTTTGGTCTATGCTCAGTTCTAAAAATACCCACATGAGTGGGAGACCCAGGCTGTGCAGTTCAAAGTTGTTCCAGTAGGTCAGGGTCTCCAGGGCTTGGAGTAGCTCACTGGGGTGAATTGAGCACCTTCACACCTTCAGAGAGTGAGCTTCACCCCCGCAGTGTAGGAAAGCAAGCATTCTGTCACCTGGGAGTGTTAACTCCATGGAAGGCAGGAGGGCACCACGCCCTGGAAGTTGCTGAGATCCCTGTGTTGAAATGGCTGTGATTATGTCTTAAATTTTTTTTTTTCGTTTTCAAGATGGATGTAGTGTGTAGACAGTATTGATTCCAAGTCGATTGATGATCCTCAGTCTGTGTTTCTGAGTGTTCATGTGGAGATCAGGAGTCAATACCCATTGTCTTCAGGGCTGGGATGCTTGATACACAATTGAAGCTGGTTATTTGGTTCTTAGCATTCCTGAGATCAAAATCCATAACTGAAAGACTATTTCCTGGGTGTAAGTGAAGTAATACACTTGTCCCCTTTACTGTTATTGTCCCAACGTGGATGGCAGAGGCCTATTCTCTGTTTTTATTCTGTGTCCTTGGAGAATAAAGGCACAGTGAGATACATGCTGTTCAAACACTAAGCTTTACACTCTGTTTATCTGATTCTTCTGTCTAATTAAAGTTACCTTTTACACTTGATTGGTTTTTAAAGCCCAATATTTGGCAATTAAACCTTCTTTATTCTAACAACTGGGTGGCACTTTCCTGAGTGATTTAGCACATGATGTATTATCTGCAGAACCAAGAACTGGCTTCCTTGGAGAGCTTCTCTTGAAGAATTTCATGTCTGGGTGGCTGCTCTAAACGCCCACCAAGGAATCTGCAGATGGAATTGTATGGATTAAACTCAGGAGTCCATAGAGGTGGTGTGGGGAGAACCTTGGCTTGAATTGGGAATCAGGAGACCCGATTTAATCCTCAAAGGTGCCATTCGTCTAAGGCTCCCTCAAGGTCTTCGAAGGTGCCCTTTATCCCTGTTTTTGGTCAAGCCAGAGAAGTGTGGCTGATGCTGGTGGAAAAGCTGGCCTGCCCCTACCATCACAGCAGACTCTTAGCCCTGTCAGCCTACCTAGGCATGTGCTGGTTTACAGAGCGCTTGATCATGGGCAGGATGCTGGAGGATCTTGGGACACACAGAGCTTCTCAGTTGGACTTGTTAAGACATGAGAAGCCATTCATCTCCACTTGGTCCTTTTTTTTTTTTAATATATGAAATTTATTGTCAAATTGGTTTCCATAGAACACCCAGTGCTCATCCCAAAAGGTGCCCTCCTCAATTCCACTTGGTCCTTCTTGAGAGTCTAGTTAAAGCACGACAAATTTATGTCTTCTCAGACAGGAAAGGCTGTGGCAGAACATGCAGGCACTGGAGGGGGTGTGAAGGTTGTAAGCATGACCCCTTCCCTTACCCTGTAAGAGTGGACTCTGTTTCCCATTCAGGTTTGCTAGGTTCTTGAAGGACAGTTTTAGTGTTGCCTTTTCAGGGGAAATGAAGAACAGGTGGTTGAGGTACGTTATACTGCCATAGAAAAGAGGATGTTAAGGAGATGGTAGCCATTTTACAGAGAAAGGATTAGTGTGTTTACCTCTTCCTCCCTGCCCTGCTCCTGCTGCCCTCCCAACACAGAAACATGAACACATGTACACATGCACACACATGCGCGCACACACACACATGCACATACACAGACTTATGTCTGCAGAGCTGGTGAATATGAGCCATCTAGGAGTGCACATAGTGCTAGCATCTGGTCCATTCTCACCCTGGTGGGGAGACACTGTCTTCTCTGAGTCTGGCATTTGAGCCCACATTTACTGAGTGACAGTACTGAGGCCCTTCCGGGGAACCTGGTCCAAACACATAAGGCGTTATTTATTTGTTTGAGAGTGTTTTCATTTTCAGTCTTTTATCCTCACATATGAGTCCAGAGTGATGCTTAAGGGAGCCTAAATTACTGCCACCAACCTGATCTGATTCACCGTGAGGCGATTAGCTCTGCCACCTGACACCAAGGACTGTGGGATGCATTGTAATGTGTTTATATTTCCTGTACTGTGAATGCAAATGATTTAGGGGGTTTCTCCCAGACTTTTTCTCCTTTCCTGAGGACTCCCCTGGGGAGGATAACCGGAGCTACTGAAGATACACTGTAGTCATTCTGGCAAATCCATAAGCTTCCTCAGCAACACTGCCCTGTCTGGATGTGTCCTGCTGTCGGAGTCCTTGCCCTTCTGAGCTTGACTGTCTTCACCAGATGGAAGACGGGGCTGCAGTATGGGGACAGCATAGAAAGTGAGAGGCCTTTGGGAGTGACCCCTGAGACTCCATTGTTCTGGGAACTTCTGGCTTAAATGGCTCTGGGGTGAGCTCACAGGTTAGGGGCAGTGAGATTGGAAGAATCCCTCCTCCCGTGGAACTCAAAGTGTGGCCTGAACCAGAGACATCACCATCATCCAGGAGTTTGGTAGCATGCAGAATCTCTGACCACAGCCTCGACATGCCAAGTCACAATCTGCATTCTAACAAGAGCCCAGGCCATCTGTAGCTATGTAAGAGAAAACAGCCAGTCAACATCCGTACCTTAAAGGCTATTCTAATAACTGTCCCTCTGAGATAAATCGTACTGAGAAAATGTCCACTTGGGGAATGGAAAGGAAGCGAGGTAGAAGAAATTTGCAGCATGGATTTCTGATTCTGGGATCTCTAAGTGGCAGAAGGACCAAGGAACCCAGTGTTAGTCAGTGGGACAGTCAGTGGCATGAGAGGGCACAGACGGAAGGCCTGAGTGGACACACACTTCCTTGACATCCCTTCTACCCTCTTTTGCTTCCCCACAAACCAGCTGCCACTGACCTCACAGGTGCCCACTTCTGAGCTAAGTGATGATTTTAAGAGGCCCTGGGTCCCTAAGAAGCTTATGGTGTGCTCATTTCCCTATTCCTGCCATGGAATTACAAATAAAATAATAGTAAACTATAAAATAGGTATAAAAAGTATGAAATTTTAATTCTCCCCTTGATTAATACTTTATTTCTTGCTTTAAAATAACAAATGTCATTTTCATGTGTGAGGCTCAGCTTTGCTGGCACCCCAAGTGTATCAGTGGGGTGTCATATCCTGCCCAGTGCACCCTTGTCCCGCCCTCATTGCAATTCAAGAAGACACTGGATGAGGAGACTAAGGTCCCAGCTCTGTGACACCCTCTTGGTGACAGAGTCATTTACCAGTAGATTAGGGTCCAGAACCGGTTTCTGGGGTTCCACCTGTTGAGGCACTTCTCAGGTCTCAAGTAATCCTGGGTCTGTCTTGGCACAGCTGGTACCCTGAGGGAATCGTGAAACTAATGTCAGCTTCCAGGGCTTGACACAAACTAGGACCTGTTTTGAGTTTATCCACATCTCAGTGTCTGGATGCTGATAAAAAGCAGACCTGAATCAGACTTGAAAAAAGCCAGCTAGTCATTCAACTGCCAGCATTTCACTTGTGCTAGCCACAGGTCAGAGTGACAGATTGGCTCCCTGACACACCACAGGAGACCTACCCCAAGGAATGTGTCTCTGACAGACCTGTTCAGAAGGTCAGTGCAGACAGGAGGGAAAGGGAGAGGCTGCCCACCCCCCCTTTGCCTTCCCCGCTACTTCTTGCTCAGCACTGAGTCAAGGCTGGGATTGAAAGGACTGAGGAGGGGGTTAAGAATCATGGCTGCTTTTGACTTGTCAATTAAGTTTTGATGAACATCCTTTTTGCCCATGCTTAAAAGGCCAGCTTAATTATCACAAAGTCTTGCTGACAGTATGCTCTCTTTCCCCAAATTTCATTGCTTTTTTTGTTTGTTTTAGTTACAGTTAAGGTTGTGTGTGTGTGTGTGTGTGCGTGTACGCGTGTGTGTATATAGACATATATATATGAATTGGATGTATATATATATTGGAAATGGATGTAAGAGTGTAACCATGCTTTGTGCTGCCACCATGCCTGGCAAGGAGAAGATAGATCAACATGTATCTATTTAGTGAAGGATTTGTGATGTCATCAGTCACAAGGTCCCCTGCTTCAGAAGTGGAAATTAGAAAATATTCCTGTCCACTGCTTTACAGATATGACTCTAGTAGACCTAGGAACCCCCTAATCTTTTAAAAGTCATGTGACTTTTTCAAAATGACTAAGAATGTGTGCAACACTGTACAATTACAAGATTCTCTTGCCATAACCTTCATGGTTCTCATTCAAGGCCAACACTTTCTCAGCCACTAAAACTTTGAACTAAAGCAATTTCTCATTCTAATATTGAGTTGTTACTATATTCCAGCCAGGAGGCAGTAACTATATTCCTGTTTAGCTGTACTAATCAGTTCTACGTTAATGAATTAATTTAATCCTACAGTAGCCTATCAGTAGGTACTATTGTTATCCCCATTTTACACTTTAAGTAACTGTGTTAAGGTCACCCAGCAAGTAAGTGGGGAAGCAAGGATTTGAACCTAAAGAAGTCTGTCTAGAACAGCCAAGCTATTAGCCACTGTGCTATCTGCTAAAGGTATATAGAGCCCTTCTCCACCCCTCCTTCCCCTCCCCCCACCTTTTTTTTTTTTTTTTACTTCTGCTTTGGCTGTTTTGCAGCGGAGGGAGAATCCCCATATCCTACAGTATGAAACAGGTTTCCAAGCGTGAGAAAGAGGTTTGGGGTATAACATCTCAGTCCTCCCTTTCTTCCTTCCAAGTGGTATTCAGCTATTTAGGAGTTATTTAGGTATTCATGCTTTTCTCAAGAGGCATGACTATCTCTAGTTCCTTTGGTTAGCAAAATAATAAGACTGTCATTTTCCTTTAGGTCAAAGTGCTTTGGTAACAGAAATAGTCAGCCTCAATGAAAGATTACCCTGACTTCCAAGTTAGAGAATGGTTTTGCTCAAAGTTAATCAAAACCCGAGGGTTAGAAGGGATTTTAACAGCCCTTTTGTCCAAATCCCCATCTAATTTATGGCTCCCTTTTATAACCTCCTACCAAGCATCATGTTGTATTTTGGTTTATCTTTTAATCAGTCAAAGGTGGCCCTGTGCTTCTTGACACTGCCGATGATTAAAATAAGAAATCTTTTTTTTTTTTTTTTGCCTTGTTCTGAATCTTCAAACTGGCTTTCTTTTCTTGTTTCCATCTTTTCTCCTCTTAGAACCTGTTTGTCTGCTTGACATGAACACCCAGGTTAATTACATCCAGAAAGAAATCCCTTCTTTCAATTATAGAATGATTAACTATGTAAATTTAAATTAACTCATCCCCAAGTCAGAATTTTGAAATCATCTTTTTCAGCAACTCTTTGGTGAATATCATTTCACTACTGATTTTTCTTGGGAGTACCATCATCCGTTTTCAAAGAGAGGACATTTATACACAACTAGAACTGTTTAATTGATGTCTTGGTTTTTATGCTTTAATGGACCACAGAATGGTGTCTTCTGCATTCTATTGGAAGAGATTTCTCAGACATGCAGCATTCTATTTTTATCTCTTAGGCCCACCTCAGAGTCGAAGTGTCAGCATTTTATGTAAGGAGTGCTGGGCTAGAAGCCAAACAACTGAGTGAGTCCTAGGTTGGATTCTGCTCTGGGACCTTAGTCAAGGCATTAACCTTTGGGAATCTTGGTTTCATCCTCAGGAAAATGGGCATTCTGCCAGCTCTGCCCCTGTTATAGGATTGTGGAGAAGCTCACATTGGGAATGTATGTAAAAGCACTTAGTAGACTGTAATACAGGATGGTAAATGTAAGGCCAAAGCCCTGGGTCCCTAGAATGGTTATGAAGTGGGTGAATATTAATATGGGGAGGCAGAGAGCAAGAGAACCCCAAAACTCTTAACCCGACAGTTGATTCTTGTCTCTCTGGAGTATGTGTGTCTGCACATATCAGGAAGAAGTTGAGATTAAGTTGCCTCAGAGCTGAGCATTCCTGTCAGTCAGAAATGCGTCAGTCAGGGAGTTTCAAAGCAACAGGGGAAGAAAATGAGCTGACAGTCATTTGTACGAATTTATGAACACTAATTAAGCATCCAGTTTGTGAATAGCACCAAAGATAGTATAACATAAACCTTACCTGGGCCATTTCAGGGGGCATTAACCAGAGGTATGTCGCTTGAACCACCACTGTGCATCACCTCCAATGCCTCTGCCAAATTCCAGGCCCTTTATTTGTATCTTTTAGACATTTTTCCTCGAGAAAATTTCCTCCTTACATTTTTCCTAAGATTTTTATAAATCTGGTACCATTCTAGTTCTAAGATCTTGTCTTTAAAGAAGTCTTCACAGATCCTCTTGCTTCCCTTTGTTCCCTTCAAGACTCGAAATTAATTTATTCTTTCTTTGAAATCCTATTCTTTATGATGTTTCTTGAAAAGAATAGAATTTCCTAGGAAATTCATGAAACAAAATTCAGCCAAAATTGCACATAGTGCTTAAATAATGCAATGGATGAATGTTTTACTTGTATTTCTTTGAAGAATACAGTCTTTCCGTTATCAATAAACCTTAACTTTGGAAAGAAATCCCTTATTATGTAGTGAGTTTTTCCCTCTGTGGTCATCAATACTGCCGCTCTTTGGGGAAACTCACCAAGTTGCTAATTGGTGAAATCAGAGCTGAGACCCTCTGGAAGGGCACAGGCATCTTCTCCCCAAGTAGTAGATAATAAACAGGAGAGGATAGAAGCTGCTTCCAAGAACATAGGCCCCTGAGGGATTATTTTCTCGTCAGGATTCCTCATTCTTGAACAATAGCTGTAGGTCCAATGGTATGCTGGTAAATGTTTCACGACTGGCCCTCTGAAAAGAAAAATGTGTGTGTGTGTGCGTGTATGCACACACTTACTGCATATTATATTGATATAAAAGATGTGTAGTGCACAATTTACCATGGGGCACCTGGGTGGCTCAGTCGGTTAAGTGTCCGACTTCAGCTCAGGTCATGATCTCAGGGTCTGTGAGTCCGAGCCCCGCGTCGGGCTCTGTGCTGACAGATTCTGTGTTTCAGATTCTGTGTCTCCCTCTTTCGCTCTCCTCCCCCCGCTCATGCTGTCTCTCTCTTCTCAAAAAATAAATAAATGTTAAAAAAAAATTTTTTTAAACCACAAAATTTACCAAATAATAAATATTCTTTTTCTTTGCAAATTCAAATTGATTCTCCCGGAATGCATTTGTTGATTGTTGCCAAAATTTTTATTTGTAGCCAACATATGGTTGTAATTAACAAATGACTACAGTTCCAATGTCAATGTCGGTTGATATTTTTTATTTACAATCACAAGGAAGACAAACATGAAACAACAAAGATCTGTGCTGAAACTCTAGCACATGTCACGTGAGTCCCAAAGTCCTCCAGTTGCATGTTCAGCCAGTCCTCTCTTTGAACATTGAGAACAGATGAGAAAACACTATTATGACCTGGGAGAGGAAGGAACAATTGTAGAATTGATATTTGTCAAATTTTATACATGCCCATAGTTAAGAAAAAAATGGTGTATAAGACTCGTCATGCAACATGGCAGTCCTCTGGCTCTTACTGTCCGTTTCCTCTCACCAGAGAGACCACCTTCAACCCACCTAGCTGATTTAGGGGGCATATAGCTCCATGCCTCTAAATAATAGACATAAAATGTTTTTTTCTTGATTTGGGGTTTTAAACACTACTGACTTTCCACTATGATAGGTGATGAATGGGCTCTTGAAGGCTTTGTCATCTACTCTGCAGCTACTGTACCTGCCAAGACATGCCTTTCTGTCCCTCCACTCATCCCATAGTGTTACATTTTAATTTTGTTCAAATCAATATTCAGTGTTTATGGTATAGGGTAATGCAAATGATATTCATGGCCAACCCTTTACTTATCCTTTCATGTGCAATCTTTTATTTTCCCTAGAGGTTTTGTTTTGTTTGGGTTTGGTTTTATATTTACATTTAGATTACATTATATACTTTTATATTAGCTTAGTTTCCTCAGAATTTATCACTATTTCAACCTCAAACTCTGTCAGTTGTCAAATGTTGTCTCCACACAGCAGATGCCTCCACTCTCCTGCCATTTTCACCTTCTTTGAAGAATCTCTCCTGGAGTCATCTGCCCTGCTCTGACCTGGATGGGATATGCTCTGACATCCTGGGCCTTTCCTTTTCCTCTCCTGTGTTAGACACCTCTTTTCCAGTGTCTCACTCATATGGCAGAGGACACATGCAGGCAGCTTCCTGAGAGTGAGCACAGGGAGATAAAACATTTGCAACCTTGTGTATCTGAAAAAAAACATGATTTTACCTTTGTGTTTGGTAGTTTCTCTGAATATAGAATTCTAGGTTGGAAGTCATTTTTCTTCAGAGTTTTGAAGGCATCACTCCATTTCTTTCTATCTTCTGGCATTGTAGTTGAGAAGTTCAAAGCCATTCAGATTCATAATCTTTGGCATGGGATCTGTTTTATTTTATTTTTTTCCTCTCTGGAAGTTTATTTGATTGCATCTTTTTCCTCTGTGTTCTAAAATTCATGACACTGTGCCTTTTGAGTTTATTTTAGTTTTGTTCTATGGATCCCTTTAATCTGGAAACTCAAGTCTTTCTGTTGAAGGATATTTCCTTGAATTATTCTGTGGTTAACTTCTTTTTTTTTAATTTTATTTTTTATTTTTAAAAATTTACATCCAAATTAGTTAGCATATAGTGCAACAATGATTTCAGGAGTAGATTCCTTAATCCCCTTACCCACTTAGCCCATTCCCCCTCCTACAACCCCTCTAGTAACCTTCAGTTTGTTCTCCATATTTATAAGTCTCTTCTTTTTTGTCCCCCTCCTTGTTTTTATACTATTTTTGTTTCCCTTCCCTTATGTTCATCTGCTTTATCTCTTAAAATCCTCATATGAGTGAAGTCATATGATTTTTGTCTTTCTCTGACTGACTAATTTCACTTAGCATAATACCCTCCAGTTCCATCCACGTAGTTGCAAATGGCAAGATTTCATTCTTTTTGATTGCCGAGGAATACTCCGTTGTATATATATACCACATCTTCTTTATCCATTTATCCATTGATGGACATGGGGGCTCTTTCCATACTTTGGCTATTGTTGATAGTGCTGCTATATACATGGGGGTGCATGTATTCCTTTGAAACAGCACATCTGTGTCCCGTGGATAAATGCCTAGTAGTGCAGTTGCTGGGTTGTAGGATAGTTCTATTTTCAGTTTTTTGAGGAACTTCCATACTGTTTTCCAGAGTGGCTGCACCAGCTTGCATTCCCACCAACAATGCAAAAGAGATCCTCTTTCTCTGCATCCTTGCCAACATCTGTTATTGCCTGAGTTGTTAATGTTAGCCATTCTGACAGGTGTAAGGCGGTATCTCATTGTGGTTTTGATTTGTATTTCCCTGATGATGAGTGATGTGGAGCATTTTTTCATGTGTCGGTTGGCCATCTGGATGTCTTACTTAGAGAAGTGTCTATTCATGTCTTTTGCCCATTTCTTCACTGGATTATTTGTTTTTTGGGTGTTGAGTTTGATAAGTTCTTTATAGATTTTGGATACTAACCCTTTATCTGATATGTCATTTGCAAATATCTTCTCCCATTCTGTCGGTTGCCTTTTAGTTCTGCTGATTGTTTCCTTCACTGTGCAGAAGTTTTTATTTTGATGAGGTCCCAGTAGTTCATTTTTGCTTTTGTTACCCTTGCCTCTGGAGACGTGTTGAGTAAGAAGTTGCTGTGGGCAAGATCAAAGAGGTCTTTGCCTGCTTTCTCCTTGATGATTTTGATGGTTTTGTGTCTTACATTGAGGTTTTTCATCCATTTTGAGTTTATTTTTGTGTATGGTGTAAGAAAGTGGTTCAGGTTCATTCTTCTGAATGTTGCTGTCCAGTTTTCCCAGCATCACTTGCTGAAGAGACTGTCTTGATTCCATTGGATATTCTTTCCTGCTTTGTCAAAGATTAGTTGCCCATACGTTTATGGATCCATTTCTGGGTTCTCTATTCTGTTCCACTGATCTGAGTGTCTGTTCTTGTGCCAGTGTCTTGATGATTACAGCTTTGTAGTATAGCTTAAAGTCTGGGATTGTGATGCCTTCTGCTTTGGTTTTCTTTTTCAAGATTGCTTTGGCTATTCAGGGTCTTTTCTGGTTCCATACAAATTTTAGGATTGTTTGTTCTATCTCTATGAAGAATGCTGGTGTTACTTTGATAGGGATTGCATTGGATATGTAGATTGCTTTGGGTAGTATCGACATTTTAACGATATTTGTTCTTCCTATCCAGGAGCATGGAATCTTTTTCCATTTTTTTGTGTCTTCTTCAATTTCTTTCATAAGCTTTCTATAGTTTTCAGTGTATAGATTTTTCACCTCTTTGGTTAGATTTATTCCTAGGTATTTTATGGTTTTTTGTGCAACTATAAATGCGATCAATTCCTTGATTTCTCTTTCTGTTGCTTCATTGTTGGTGTATAGGAATGCAACTGATTTCTGTGCATTTTTTTTATAACCTGCAACTTTGCTGAATTCATGAATCAATTCTAGCAGTTTTTGGTGGAATCTTTTGGGTTTTCCATATAGAGTGTCATGTCATCTGGGAAGAGTGAAAGTTTGACCTCCCCCTGGCTGATTTGAATGCCTTTTATTTCTTTGTGTTGTCTGATTGCAGAGGCTAAGACTTCCAATACTATGTTGAATAACAGTTGTGAGAGTGGACATCCCTGTTTTGTTTCTGACCTTAGTGGGGAAAGCTCTCAGTTTTTCCCCACTGAGTATGATATTAGCATTGGGTCCTTCATATATGGCTTTTGTGATCTCAAGGTATGCTCCTTCTACCCCTACTCTCTTGAGGGTTTTTATCAAGAAAGGATGCTGTATTTTGTCAAGTGCTTTCTCTGCATCTATTGAGAGGATCATATGGTTCTTGTCCTTTCTTTTATTGATGTGATGAATCACGTTAATTGTTTTGCAGATATTGAACCAGCCCTGCATCCCAGGTATAAGTCCCACTTGGTTGTGATGAATAATTTTTTTAATGTATTGTTGGATCCAGTTGGCTAATATCTTGTTGAGGGTTTTTGCATCCATATTCATCAGGGAAATAAATTGGTCTATAGTTCTCCTTTATTTTTTAATTTTTTTTAACATTTATTTATTTTTGAGACAGGGAGAGACAGAGCATCAACAGGGGAGGGTCAGAGAGAGGGAGACACAGAATCTTAAACAGTCTCCAGGCTCTGAGCGGTCAGCACAGAGCCCAACGTGGGGCTCGAACTCACGGACCACGAGATCATGACCTGAGCCGAAGTTGGCCGCTTAACTGAATGAGCCACCCAGGCACCCCTATAGTTCTCCTTTTTAGTGTGGTCTCTGTCTGGTTTTGGAATCAAGGTAATGCTGGCTTCATAGAAAGAGTTTGGAAGTATTCCTTCCATTTCTGTTTTTCGGAACAGTTTCAAGAGAATAGGTGTTAACTCTTCCTTAAATGTTTGGTAGAATTCCCCTGGAAAGCCATCTGGCTCTGGACTCTTGTTTTTTTTGGAAGATTTTTGATGACTAATTGGATTTCCTTACTGGTAATGGGTCTGTTCAAATTTTCTATTTCTTCCTGTTTCAGTTTTGGTAGTGTATATGTTTCTAGGAATTTGTCCATTTCTTCCAGATTACCCATTTTATTGGCATATAATTGCTCATAATATTCTCTTATTATTGTTTTTATTTCTGTTGTGTTGGTTGTGATCTCTCCTCTTTCATTCTTGATTTTATTTATTTGGTTCCTTTCCTTTTTCTTTTTGATCAAACTGGCTAGTGGCTTATCAATTTTGTTAATTCTTTCAAAGAACCAGCTTCTGGTTTCATTGATCTGTTCTACTGGTTTTTTTTTGGTTTTGATAGCATTAATTTCTTCTCTAATCTTTATTATTTCCTGTCTTCTGCTGGTTTTGGGTTTTATTTGCTGTTCTTTTTCCAGTTCCTTAAGGTGCAGGGTTAAGTTGTGTATCTGAGATCTTTCTTCCTTCTTTAGGAAGGCCTGGATTGCTATATACTTTCCTCTTATGACTGCCTTTGCAGCGTCCCAGAGGTTTGGGGTTGTGGTGTTATCATTTTCATTGACTTCAATATACTTTTTAATTTCCTCTTTAACTGCTTGGTTAGCCCATTCATTCTTCAGTAGGATATTCTTCAGTCTCCAAGTATTTGTAACCTTTCCAATTTTTTTCTTGTGGTTGATTTCGAGTTTCATAGCGTTGTGGTCTGAAAATATGCACAGTATGATCTCGATCTTTTTGTACTTACTTAGGCCTGATTTGTGTGCCGGTATATGGTCTATTCTTGTCTTTTCTCCCCTCAGAGAGTCCCCTTTAAAATTTCTTGCAGGGCAGGCAGGGTTAGTGATCACATACTCCTTTAATTTTTGTTTGTCTGGGAAACTTTTAATCTCTCCTTCTATTTTGAATGACAGCCTTGCTGGGTAAAGAATTCTTGGCTGCATGTTTTTCTGATTCAGCACACTGAATATATCCTGCCACTCCTTTCTGGCCTGCCAAGTTTCTGTGGATAGGTCTGCTGCAAACCTGATCTGTCTTCCCTTGTAGGTTAGGGACTTTTTTCCCTTGCTGCTTTCATGATTCTCTCCTTGCCTGAGTATTTTGTGAATTTGACTATGATATGCCTTGTTGATGGTTGGTCTTTGTTGAATCTAGTGGGGGTCCTCTGTGCTTCCTGGATTTTGATGTCTGTGTCTTTCCCCAGGTTAGGAAAGTTTTCCACTATGATTTGTTCACATAACCCTTCTACCCCTATTTCTCTCTCTTCCTCTTCTGGGACCCCTATGATTCTGATGTTGTTTCTTTTTAATGAGTCACTGCTTTCTCTAATTCTTAAGTTGTGCTCTTTTGCCTTAATCTCCGTCTTTTTTTCTGCTTCATTATTCTCTATAAGTTTGTCCTCTATATCGCTGATTCTCTGTTTGGCCTCGTCCATCCTTGCCGCCGCTGCATCCATCTGTGATTGCAAGTAAGTTGTAGCATTTTAAATTTCGTTCTGGCTATTTTTTTACTTCTTTTATCTCTGCAGAAAGAGATTCTAGTCTATTTTCAACTCCTGCTAGTATTCTTATTATCATGATTCTAAATTCTGGTTCAGACATCTTGCTTGTATCTGTGTTGGTTGAATCCCTGGCTGTTGTTTCTTCATGCTCTTTCTTTTGGGGTGAATTCCTTCCTTTTTGTCATTTTGAAGGGAGAAAAGGAATTAATAAGGTAGAAAAATTGAAATTAAAAAATTAAAATTAAAAAAATATTAAAATTAAAAATCATACACACACACACACACACACACAAATCAAATAGATGATGCTAGATCCTAGGTGTGTTTTGGTTTGGGTGTTGAAAGTGTTTTGATGAATTAGAGGAAAAAAAAGGCAGGGGGGGGAAGAAAAAAAAGGAAATCATTTGAGAATTTGAGAAAATGAATACACTGAAGTAGACTAAAATGAGATGATGGGGGTAAAATAGAATTTGAAAAAAAAGACACAAAAGTAAAGAATATAGTAGAAAAAAATTAAAGAAAAATATTTTTAATAAAAATTAAAAATAAATATGAATTTTTTCTTTTTCTGTATTGAAGAAAAAAGAAAATAAATGAAAAAGATAAAAAAGATTTAAAAAGAAAAAAAAAAGAAATGTGGTTAACTTCTTTCCCTTGTGTGTGTGTGTGTGTGTGTGTGTGTGTGTGTGTGTGTGTGTGTATTTTGTTTCCTGTTTCTGAAACTGTTATTATTTGCATGTTGGTCATTCCGGACTTATCATTTACTTTTCTTATTTTTCCTGTCCTGTTTTCTATCTCTTATAATTATCTTATAATTCTCTGTTGACTTTTTCCATTTCTATTATAATATTTTTAATTTCACCAGTTCCATTTTGCTCTCTTAGTGTTCTTTTTTCATATTATCCAGTTCTTGTTTTCATAAATGCAACCTATCTTCTTTTTATCTCTCAGGATATTAAATATATTCTGAATATAAAATGTTTTCCTTGCATAACTCCTAATTGCTTTTATCCTTTTTGTTTGATTTGACTTCCATCCCTCACATTACAGATTTTCATCAGATGTGTATGAACTCTAGTTTCTGCTCTTATTAAGAGCAGAGTGCTCAAATGCTGTCTGCAAGTTCTGAGCTTGTCATTGGGGCTTGTTACATGTGGGCTTCACTATGGAGTGTGGCTGGCCTATTTTGTTGGAGAACCTTGATGCCAGTATCTATAGGTCTTTCCTCTTGTGCTGTTCAAATCCCCCTGGGAAAACTCTCCTGGTCTCCTGCTTTTAGGTAAAAGCCTGGTGGCCATGTTTGTAGGAGCCAAAGAGGAAGAAGGTTGGAGGTATGGGCACTTAGGATGCAAATGCCCTCTGTTTTCCCCCTTGCCCTTGAGTTCTGCTTGGTGTCCCATGCACCAGGGAGTCCCCATTTCCCCCAGTCCAGAGAACTAACACACCCTCATTCTTGCTAGGGCTGGGCAGGGCAGGGGTTTGTGGGTTTTGATGAAGCTTCTTTGCATAGCTTCTCTTTCCTCCAACACTCCTAGAGGTAGTCGAGTCAATTCCTCACACTTTGGGGGGATTCAGCTCAGAACTTAGTGCTGCTTCTAGGCCCCTGTGCCCTGCCAGTTGAGAACACAGGTTTCTCAGCTCTGTTAAGTCAGTTGGCTATCAGTCTAGTCATCCACTTGCTGCCCAGTTTCTGAAATGCTGCTGCTCTTGTCTGCTTTCCCATTCTCTTTCTCCTTGCTTTTGTGTTTATACCCTCCTTTTCTCCCATGGCATTTTGGTGCATGTTTATTTCATGGCACCTCTTTTTTGTGTATTATAGTTCATTGTAAGTCTGTCTACTCTGTCCTTAGAAGGAAGAGACACATTGTGCACATTTAATAGCCCTTGGTACCTAGCAGTGAGAGACAGCTGTGTGCTGAAGTGTACCTACCCTGAGGTCAGGCTCAAGGCCCAGCCAACTAATGGACACAGACACCCAGATACTAATGGGCACAGTCTGCCCTCAGGGAGCTTGTGGTTGGGTGTGTCTTCCTCCCTCCAACCATAGAGAGCCTGGTTCTGACTATTGGCATCTCAGTGGCTAAAGAAAGAAGTGATGGCTCTAATCACAAGCTTTCTTTGCCCTCTTTATCAGAGAACAGAGACATGGAGAGAGGTGAAAGATGGGCTAGAAACAAAGGGACATGATGTGTTACAGATGGGAGGGAAAGGAAGGACTGGGGTGAGGTTGAAAGTCAAGAGTCTCCAACCCCCTTCCATATTCCTCTTTGCCCTGTTTTACATGAAAGATTGCTTCCTGATTATAAAGTAATACAAACAAAATGTGGAAATTTGAGAAATAAAGAGAAGTTGAAGCAAATAACTAAACTAATAATGCCATCACCTTTAAATATTCTGTTACAGTTGTGTGTATATATGTACACATTTATACACATATAATTTAATGACATTGGAATTATAATGAATACAGTATAATATTCTGCCTTTATACTCAGTATTACATTGTGAGCTTTTCTTACATCATTAAATTCCCTTGAAATCATGACAGCAAGATTCTATGTAGATGTGTTTTGTATTTGAAACTATTTTGGCACTTTTTAATTTTCATTATTATACATAATGCTTTAATTAATAATATG
The DNA here is from genome assembly GCF_022837055.1 of Prionailurus viverrinus. Taxonomy (NCBI): domain Eukaryota; kingdom Metazoa; phylum Chordata; class Mammalia; order Carnivora; family Felidae; genus Prionailurus; species Prionailurus viverrinus. The sequence continues at coordinate 117,139,781 of NC_062563.1, forward strand.
TTATATGCAATAACATTTAACCCATTTTTATTTCTTTAGAATTTCTGGAAATGGATTTAATGGTTTATAGAAAATAGACATCTCTAAAGATCTTAATGCATATTATCAAATTGCCAAACAAAAATTTGCGCCATTATTTAGTACCACCAGGAGAAGATAAGAGACTATTTCTCTAGTCCCTTAAATAATGTGTGTGCGTGTGTGTGTATTTCATAAGCAAATTTCATTTTTTAAATTTGCATTTCCATATTTGGTTAAATTATCCTCCTTCTTATTAATTTTAGATATTAAGCAACTTTAAAATTTTTCTGTATTGTTAAATTTGGCCCAATTTAATACTTGGATGTTTATTATTTTTGTTTGATTATCAAGAACTGTGTATATCAATGTAATGAAACTTTTGTTGTGTCTTTTCCTTCTGTTTATTATTTCCCTTTTTACTTTTGTTTTGACATCTTCTGACATAGATTGTAGATATTTATGTAATCAAGGCTATCCTTCCTCTGCAATTTCTTCTAGCTTTATACTATGAAGTGTATTAAGTAGATTTTCTGAACAGGACGTGAGCAGGTTTATTTCTGAAAAAGCCATGAGCTTTTTCAGCAATTGCTCAATTATCATTTATTAGGCCCATTCCATTTACTTGAAGTTTGGAGGCTGGCTCGGATACTGGATGGGAAGATTAAGCCTTTTGGAGCTCTGGTCCCTTTTGCTAAACCTCTCCATTCTCCTCTCTGCCACTTCCACACAGAGAGCGTGCTGACTGCTCACAGAACCACAGACCTTGCCAAAGCTGTCACCACATCTCTAAACCATGAAAATTCCCTGGTACCTCCTTGAGATACCCCAGCCTATATCCACCTTTATTTGAAAGTCCTAGGGTCCTCCCCAGAAGACTTGCTGAAACAAGACATTGCAAAGACTGCTCCAGGCACCAACCGACAGCCAGACAGGAACGAGTCATTTTTCTCTCCTTGTAGCTACCTAATGAGTAATTGTCATGACTTCCCCCAGACTGGGGCTAGAAGATGAGCAGTGTTCCTTGGAGTTATGTCCTTTCATCTTGCCTGTTTGACATCCCTGTTGACAGGACACGAGATGCCGGGCCAGATGGCGCTAGCCGCATTACAGATGAGTGGCAGGAGTCCAGGTGTGCCGTGTCGGGGGAGGAGGCAAGGAAGAAGCTGGGCATTTCATCACTGGAGTATACTAGAAAGAACAGTTGCAGCTGGGGTCTGTCTCTTTTAGAGAGCCCTAGTGATTAATGTTCTAAACAGATTCTGAAATGCCTGTTTTACCGAAGGCCAGGAAAAATGAACATGTGCATTCTAATGACTTCATCTTCCATTATGAAGAAAGAAAGTATAGTTTGTAGTGGAAAGAGCACTGTGCTGGGAGGCCCTGGGCTCTATTCTCTCCTAGGGTGACCAGTGGTCCTGGTTTGCCTGGAACTAATGGGTTACCCAGGACACTGGACATTTCATTTCAGAACTGCAGCAGTCCTGGACCAAGATGGTTGGTCTCCTTATCTGGCTATGTGGATTTGGCCATGTCATTTATCTTGCTGAGTCCCTGTCTCCTGACATCTACCCCTGCTCTGCCCTTAAAAAGTTGAGTAAAAATCACCACAGTATTGGGAGGCAGAATGGTTTATGAGTTGTGTGACCTTGATCAAGTTTCTTAGCCTCTTTTAGCTTGATCTTACTTTCTGGTCTTTATATTGGGGTAATACTAGTGAATACCTTATCAGATTACTGTGAGAAGCAAATGAAAAGTGAAAATTAAGTGTAAATTCCTGATCACAGTACTGGCACATAGTGCCCTCTAAGAAATGTTTAACTATGCTTCTCATTACCAGTGTAGTAGAACATTATCAAAAGTAGGCTACAGCAATGTCATTATTACTGGAAGAATCCTTGGATTTCGGAAAGTCAGTTCTGCCTTTTTTGGGTTGGATTGCCTTCATCCAGGAGCCACGAGTCTCAGAAGGCCAGTGTGTACAGTGGCTTCTAGAAGAACCTTCTGGAAGCTGGGCATGGACAAGTTAGGAGCCATACTCAGAAGTTGATGGTAAAAACGTTCTCCTTTTTTTTCCTGGACATGTGTTCCAATTCTGTCAAAGACAATTCCATGTTCCTTATTAGAAAGTAAATGCTGCAGGGGAGGTGGAAAACTATATAAAGCATTTTATTTACCATTCATTTATTAAGCTCCACCTCTGCTCCAGGCCTGACACAAGTTGCTGTGCACACAAAGATGAGGAAAACTGTTTCTATTCGATCTTAAGGGATCATGGTCCTGTCGAGTAAACAGATACTTTAAATCATAGACATTTGTTTGGGTGCCATAATAGAGGTGTGTTTGTATAATTCTGAGAAGACCAGGGAAAGCACTAATTGCTCAGGATACATCTTGAAGAATGAGTCGGGGGTGATGGGGAAGAAAGGAAGTTTCAGAGAATGAGAGACAATGACCAAGTGTATGAGGCATAACCTGTATAAAGAACATGGAGTAAATTCATGGTGGTTGGAGAAAAGAGTGGAGTCTGTGTTGTGTAAGCTTAAACTGCTAGCTTGCAGGTCTGGGAGATCTGGAGCATTCTGAAGGGCACTGAACATACTGAAAAAGAGTTGGGCTTTGTGGGTGGTCCAAGAAGATCCATCTAGATGATTAAAGAGGAGATAGAGGAGATGTAGAAGATCAGATTTCTGAATTTGTATTTGGTTTCTCTACACAGATTTATCTTCAGTTATGTTCCCCATAACCTTGTTTATACCATCAAAAATTAGAAAGTTTTTATGGATTTTGTTGAGTCAATTATGTGTTGACACAACAGAATACCATACATCTATTTAAAATCATATTTGTGATGTATGTTCATTGGTACGGAAAGGTTTTAATGAAGAGGTTACAACAAAGGATGTAGTATTTCTACATTTCACTGAAAATTATGTCTCTATTTTATGGTGGTGTACTAGTGTACAACTCATAGAAGTTCAAAAGAACCAATTGTTAGTATGTCTTCACAAGTTCACGTACGGTAATATCATGCTGGTAGCTTGAAATCAGCCAAGTGGAAGTATTCATCATGGAAATTGGCAAATACTACAAATCAGGGCTTTCTGTTTTTATTAACAGAGAGCCACTTGTTAAACCTTTACCAGCGCTCCGCTGTGTATTATGTAAATATGCAGAGAAAATCCTGATCATTGCTGGGTGGTGATATTAGTGATTTCTTTGCTTATCTGTATTTTCTAAGTTTTTAAAATTAACATGCATTACTTAGGCAATTTTTGCTTTAATTTCAAAAAAGGGAGGGCTCACTCTGGCAGCATTGTCATGATAAGGGATGGGAACTGGGGGGCCAATTTTGAGGTTATTCTGACCGACCTGTGAGCACACATGAGACCTGGGATTGGGCAGTGCTGAAGCAGGGAGAGGAGGGCACTGTCATAAGATTTCGGAAAGCGGCCACCCTATAACTTCAAAAACTTCAGTCATTTTCGGGTGATAAATCCACAGAGAATGAATGCAACCAACCCAAGGAAAACCAGAAACAAATGTCATGAAAATGAAGTATCCATGGGTTTGAACATGATTTCCAACCTTCATTCTAAGCCAGAATTTTAAATTCTTTCCCAACATCATTATGATTGAAGCTGATGACAAAAAGCAAAACGGCTGGACTTGAATGTCTTTGCTCTTATGAGTCCCTGTGGTTCCTAAGGGGAGATAGATCAAGCCAGTGACAGAACAGAAGACATAAGCAGACAAGATCCATTATTTATTTTTATGTATCTGTGGTGCCTTGCACGGTGCCTGGCCTAGAGAGAGTGCCTGAAGAATGTTTCATGAATGCATGAATAAAAGATGGGGCTTTCCCTATGGTGTGCTTTCTGAAGGAAAAACTTCCACATTGGTGGCATTTGCTGAAATTTGTGGTTTAAATACTCTCATCATGACCAATTTCAGGCTACAAATGTGAAGTCACTGAACTAGAGGTTGGGAAGACATAAGCACAATTAGGTTCTTCAGACTCTATAGGAGCAGGCCTCAGCACACCACTGGCCCATTTGCCCATTTGGTGTTCAGGCATATAATGACTACTACTGGGTATCTCTGTGGCTGGGCCTACCTTCCCCCTTCTCCTTGGCTCAGTCCTGGAGTCATCCCAGTGCCTCTCCCTGACCTTGTGGACCTTTGCGATAAATACTGTGTCCAGAAGTCAAGGGATTGACCTCAAGTAGGGAAGTTATTGGACACACTGGGTTAGGGTTGAGAGAAATCTATGGTGTATTCATGGCTGACTACAAGCAGTTCACAGGATGTCTCTGGTCCCTGTCCCCTTGTCTGTCTTCTGTAGATTGGTGTGTTCTACCTCCCAAGGTGGCTGAGAGGGCAAGATAAATAAGTTGTTACTGGGGGCAGTTATAAGAAGCTTGAAAATAGGCATGGAAACCTGAAGGAACCCCCTTCTCTCCTCCTTTCTTTCTCTTCTCTCACTGCACTAACCTCCCCATATTGGCCCAAGCCTTTTTATATAGGAACAGGAGCCAAGACTACCTTTTAGTGTCTTGGGGTTTGGGGTTAAGGTTTCAGGGATCTTGGGGGCTGAGATAAATCATAAGTAAGTTGTAGACCACAGTCCTCAAAACCGATATTAAAGGGACACCAGGAAAATGCCCTTAACCCTTCTGCCACAGCCTCTGACCTATCAGGCAGAACTAACTGGTTTCCCTGCAGCAGAGGTGCTATGAGCAACTCCAGGGGCAGCCGGGTCTCCAATGGCCAATAAACATGGAGGCCAAGCCTGGTTTGATGAGGAAACACTTAATTTGCTGATTTATGAAGCACTCAGTTTTATTAACTGTCCTATTTTATTAGTCCTCATTCATGACCTGGGAAAATCCCTATTCTTGTGGTTCTCAATGTCAAGACCTCCATCCGAGCCAAGGCATCACATCATTTGGGGGTCATATCTCTGGGAGAAAAACTCACCCTCAAGGTGCCTAGAGGGATGATGACATTTATAACAATTGTAATGACACTCTTTTGCTGCCTGCTATGGACCTGGTCCTGAACTGGTGCCTTATATGTCATCTAAGTCTCAAAGCAACCGTATGTAATAGACACCATTACCCCATTATACGGATGAAGAAGTCAAGGTTTGACAAGCTTTGCAACTTGTCCAGTGTCACACAGATAGAAAATGGTGGTGCGAGATCCATACCCAGATCGACTGACTCCAGAGCCCATTATTGGGCCCTGCCATAGACTCTTAGAGCTTGGAAAAGGCCAGCCGCTCTCTCCCCAGCCTTGTTGTGTGACCGGAAACCTTCAGTGAGTCACTTAGGCCCCCTGTCTCCCCATTTCTTCTTCTGTTTCATAGTATGGTGGCACGGTAGGGTACATCTCCAAGAGCTGCTATATTTTAAGGACTAACATACTCTCAGTTATACCTGAGTCCTAACACATCTTTTTTTCTCTCTCTCCTGAAACATGGATCTGGCACCCTGCTTTTCCCTTGTCAGATGATGGAGGACTACAAGTTGCTCCACAACATATACTCACTGGACAACTGCAAAAAGCAACCCTCTGCTCAGCTATTAAAACAACCTTCCCTCCATAATGGATTAGTTATTTCAGCAATGAGGCCCATTTGAAGGGAGATCAGGAGATAATTGACTGTCAAAGAGTTGAGCAATGTTAAGGTCAATTGTAGTGGAGGTCAATTCGTTTGAACAATGGGCTTGCTTCTGACAGGCCTCATAATGTTGGTAATAATAACTTTGGTTTAATGGAAGTGTTCAATGATGTTAGAGAAGAATGAACTATTAGATGTTCAGATTAACTATTGTCTAAACCCAGAAGGTTTTGGAGATGATGGTTTGGTCATAGCAAATGCAAAATCCTCGGCTGGGGAAAACTGACTTTAAAGAACAGCTGGATTTAATGTCAAAGGCAAATGATTTCCTTTCCCCCTTTACCGATTGACTTGAATTTACACTGTGCAGACCGTGATTATTCCCCGACTCTATATTTATAGCTTCTCATTTGCATTTTCCAGAATAATTAAGAATTTAACCTAGAATGGGCCATTTTTGAGTAGAGGTGAATGCTTTCTGATTTTTAAATGAACCGTCTAAATCAGATACTAAATATACATTGTATTCTCCTTGTCTCCTGCATAAAGTCCTTCTCAACTTCTGGACTCATTACTGGAATCCAGTGGGAGAGATTTCTCACCCCATCCAGAAGTCTGACTTTGTCTGGGAGGGTGGCTCTCATCTATAGGAGACAATGTTTCCCAAATGTGACCCTCTGCCTGCAGTTGTGGGGAGCCCAGGGACGAGCCAGTGGTCTTTTTAATGGGGGCACCAAGAGATTCTCCAGCACACAGCAGAAGGAGAAAGTTCTGCTCTGTACTCTTTGCTTAAATTCCACCAGAAATCATTTCCAGTCTCCTTTGTTTTGCTTGCCGGTGCTGGCTCTGGCTTTCAAAGGATTTACTTCTCCAGAAAAAGTGTAACTGCACAGCCCCTGAGTGATGCTGCCCTCCAGGTTCAGCTGAGAAGCGAAGAGCTGATTCTCAGCAGTGCCTGCTTCTCTGGACAAAGCATTGACATCCTTGTTATTGCCCCCATTTGGCACAGGAGGTCTGAGGCTTCCAGGGTTAAGAAACATGCCCCACTTAATGCCCCACTTAAAGCCTGTTCTCTCTTCCTATCTACTATGCTACCTCCCACATTTATCAACAGGGCCTAATATCTTCATTTTTCAGCAATGTAAGCCCATGTCTGCTCCCTAAGTTCATTCTCTGTTAGTGGATAAGGGGTCACTAAGGCCCAGCAGTTGCCAGATTCTGCAGTGTAACAGCAAAGTTCTTAAGAGAGGGAATGTGTTCTCTCTGGGCAGGTGGGCCCTGTGTCCCCTGGCAAGCATGATCAGGGCTGCAGAGATAACTCATCAGAACTGTCTAGAAAGCCTACAGCCACGGGCATTTTTTTTCCTTTAGAGCAGAAGGGAAAGAGGGGGCACCATGAGAGTCTGGAGGGGTGTAGGTATGAAAACAGCCAGAGGCTCCTTCAGAGTCCAGGGAAGGAGGCAGGGTGTGCTGAAATGTGTTGAGGACAGCTCACCTGATCTTACTGTAGGTTAGGGAGTTTTCTGCCAAGTTCTCTGCATGGTTGGATTACAGGGTTCCAAACACTCCGTGCACCCTGAAGAAAATGGACAGTGATCCCAGCATTAGTGTCCATAATGACTGTTGCGCAGAGGCAAGTGGCAGCCAAATAGGGTAACCCAGGACTCCACTGGCCCTCACTTGAAGCAGGTTATAGGTCAGACTAGTTCACAAAGATCAAGGGGGAAGACTTTATGGTATCTAGTGGGTCCATTTTGCTGTTGAAGTCCAGCACTTGGGACATCCCCAAGGAGGCTGGGCCTCGGTGAGCTTCTTCACTGGAGGAGCTTGGTCACCTACATAACAAGTGCTGGAACCAAGGCTCTCACCCAGTTAGTCACTCAGACTCCAGAGACAGGCTGAGCAAATGGAAAAGTGTGTGTGGCAGGGTGGGGGGTGAGTGGTGATGAGAGATTTTGCCTGTTACACATTTATCTTGAATTGTGCTGGCATTCTTATGACTATATGGAAAAAGATGATACTGTGCGTGTGTGTATGTGTGTGTATTCCCAATATGTATATATACCCAAAATGGACTGTATTTACCATTGCTTTTATCCCCATGGTTAAGGCTGTCAGACAAGATTCTCAGTGCTAATGGTGATTGGCCATCGCTGTGCAGGCTTCTGTTTATCTAGAAGGCTGATATAATATTCACAGCCAGAATAAAGCAACTCTAAAGCTAGTTTTCCAATATCAAGGAGGAAAAAAATAAAATGCATACATGTTCAATGAACAGACCTATTCTGAAGATCTTAAGTAATTCTCCTCTAGAATTCATCTTCCCATTTTCTGGCTAGATAAAATAAGGCCAAGCTGCCTAGCCTGAACATAGGAGTAAAATGGTGACTAAGTAAAACACTTCTATCTTAGTCACCCTTCCTGTGGCAGGGGGAAAAAATGACTTTACCTCCATGAGAATGATAAGCAGGGGTTTAGAAAAAATCCTGTAATACTTCCTTTGTTTTGGCTTCAGACATGCTATTGATAACAGCTTTTACCATCGTACAGTGTGTTTATTGTTGAGTAATTATGTTTTGCTTTCATATTGGCAAAGCTATTTGCACTCTTAGAAGCAATGGACATCTTGTGTGCACAAATGAATTAATGTGGCAATGGCTTTTGACTTTGGAAGCGATGACTTATTAATACTTTCATCTGCAGTGTTGTTAAATAAATACTCAGATCTTTTCATCATGGTACCTATCACTAATGGGTTTCTCCAGCTACAAATAGCACAAGATCGTGCAACCCACAGGGCCAGATTATGGAAAAGAGAGAGAGAACTTATGGACATCTCTCTTATTATAATTTTGAATCCAGCCCAAAAGCCAGAGTGTTTCTGATTTAAAACAGTCAGATGGGTCAAAGCCAGACACTGGAAACTCCCTAGAGAGGATGTCAAAGGGAAGATTCCTGCACTGTATCTGTCCTGGGAAGACTAAATCAAAATGACGCTACTCTCCTTCTACCCACACATGTGCACACACATGCACACACACATGCGTGTGCACATATATGCACATGCGTGCATATCCAAGGATATTTTATTTCTCTAGAACTTCCTAAGTACCTGGTAGAGGGTTCAGTCGATACTATTTCTTGGCTGTTTTATTACCTTTTCTTGTATACCAGGTACCATATAGTTAGCTAAATCACCCACTAAATTTTCTAAATGGAAAGGCAGACAGAAAACCTAAGTTACATGCAGGATGATGGATATTTTCAAGGAGTAGGAAGACACAATAATGAAGAAAGAAGTCTTGTGTGAGGGTCCTGTAGACTTGCATGCAAATTGGTTAACTTCAGAAAAGAGAGGAGGCCAGTGAGCAGCGAGGGGACAGCTTAGACACACAGAGGAGGAGATGGGACATGAAAGGGTTCCACTTGGCAGATATTCTAGTATCTTCATTATGTGCAAAGTGGAGTGTGCATTGCAAAGTCAATAGGATAATGTACACCATGTGCATAAAGAGGCAGTGGTTTCCATGCCCATGAAGAGGCCTCGTAGGGCATAGAAAAAAAAAAAAGGGAAACAAGCCTCGCCTCTAAGACTCTTCCAGCCAAATCTGAAATGTCCAGAAAATGGGAAACTTGAAGGTTTGATGAAAGAGGGAATGCACTTTGGCTGAAGTGTCTTTAATTAGGAGAAGAAAATGGGAAGCAGCAGAAGCCAGGAGGTGGTCACCCATGAGGATGGGTGATGAATAAAGCAGGAGTACAGCCTGAGGGGAGAGGAAGAAGCCAAGGTGGGTACCAGGGTCTCTGATGCAAACACACAGAAGGACAGGAGCAGAAAGAAGCCCAAGGAGACATGGAACACATAAGGTAATTCCTGTTCATCTCCGATACATCTTAGAGGCATGGGAGCCCTGGGGCCAAATCACCATCTCGGACACAAGTGGGACACACGTGATCCTCAGAAAAGGCTTATTCAGTGCCAGGTCAATCAGGAACCATGGGTGAACCATAATGCCAAAGTGAATGCCAACTCTGAGGCCAGCAGGGAGCTATTCTTCTAGCCCATGTAAAACCACAAGTCAACCAGCTCCTTCATGGTCTCTAAATAAGAGTATTGTGGGTAAGGTGTGAAATGTTGTTACTTAGGAATGTATGAGAGTTTTCTCAAATGCCAAGCATCAAGACCTAAGTCAGTACATGTCTGTCCATTACTCAGAACCTTCTAGATTAAGGATCAGAAACCGTGGCTGGCATGCCCTGCAAGCTAGGATTGGTTTTTACATGTCAAAGGTTTGTTGAAAACAACAGCAACCAAAAACAAAGAAGAATATGGGACAAGGACTGAATGTGGCCTTCAAAGCCCAAAATGTTTGCTATCTGATCCTTTGTAGAACAAACATGCTGACTTCTGCTCTAAAGGATTCCAGCACATTTAGGAAAAACCAGAGTTTATTATGTCTTACAGATAGTGGCGATTATCTGACCAAGAACAAACAAACAAAACAAAGCAAAACAAAACAAAACAAATCAAACCCCCCCACACACAAAAACACCAAAAAATAAACAAACCCAAAAAAACACACAAAACCAATCTAAACCCTGACAAATGTACAACCAAAACACAATGCCCACACAGTATTTGGGATATAGTTAAAGTAAAAAAATGACTTCCTATTTATCTGAAATTAAAATGTAACAAGCATCCTGTATTTTCTCTGACAACCTTATGTACAGGGCATAAAGGGGTGGTATATAGCAAGAGCATGGGCTGGAATCAGACTGCCTGGGTTCAAATCCCAGCTCTGCCACTTATATTACCAAGCAGACAGTTGACCTTTCTTTGCCTAGCCTTGTCAGATAGGGAGGATGGGATCTCGGAGGGCACCTGGAACAGTGCTTGGTACCAGCCGTTGTTACTATATCGTCTTGATCCAGGCTACCCCTCTGACTTCACCTCCTGCTACTCTCCCCTCTCAGACTTCACTCCAGACACAGCGGCTGCCTGGCCTTGCCTGGACCCTGCCACGTGGGCACCTGCCTTAGAGTCTTTGCATTCAGGGAGTCCTCTGCCTGGAACTCTCTTCTTCCCAGTATCCCCTGGTGTTTACTCCTTACACACATACAGGATTCTCCTCTTCTGCTGTCTCCTCCACCAGCCATTCCTGGCCAACTGCCACTCTCTAGTCCCCTATTCTGCTTTACTTTGTCATTGTAGCTAGCTTTTACCTCCCCGTCACGTTGTACATTTGTGTTGTTTGCTCTTGGCCTTGTTGCCTGTTATGCTCTTAATCCCCAGCACAGTGTCTGACACTTACTTGAAGAGTAAATGAATAAATAAATGATGGACTGTACTTCTGTAAGGGGCTTAGTTCAGAGTCCTGAGGCAGTTGTAAAGCGGCCAGCATGTGTTTATGAGGGTATACTGCAAGCCAGCGATAGCATGGTAAGTAAACAGATGGGGTCCTGCCCCCCTTTCGAGTTTACAGCCTAGCAGCCTCGCTGGGAAGGCAGGTATTGTACAGGCACTTAGGAATGATGAAATAGAAAAGGGACATCAACGAAAAGTCCTGGGGGCCTTGACAGCATTTGACAGGGAGGTCAGGGAAGGCTTCTCTCTGAAGGGGACCTTGCAGTTGGCCATGAAGCAAGACCAGAAGTAAGGGGGAAGAAGAGCACTGGAGGCTGAGGGAGCCACCTGTGCAGGGGCTTGGAGGTGGGGCAGCCTCAGCATGCCCGCTGAGCACAGAGGAGTCTGGGACGCCTAAGGATGGGGGTGCACTGTCGCCATATTTGGCAGCCTATCCATCCTGCGTGCAGCGTTCAGATATTTTTGTGTTCTGGCTTGATGCTTATGTCAGCACTACCGAGATGGATCTCAGTTCACTGCAGCCTCCTTGCATACAATTCCAAAACTTGTGCTTATTATTACTATTGAGTCATTTTAGCACTGGCGGAAGGGGATGCACTGACAGGTCTGAAGACTGATTCATGGATCAACGATGCAGCATAGATACCAAAAGGGGCTACAACCTCCTCCATCACCGTTTCCTTTTCAGTGGGGACAGCCAGTAAGAAGAGCTGGGGCTTCCAGCCAGCCCTGTGTGTTCTTCTGCTGACAAGCTCTGACCTTGGGCAAGTTAACTACACTTTCAGAGCCTCAGTTTCCCCATGTACAAAATGGGGAGGTGGATATTTATATGTGCTCTATAAAATTAATCAATTGAGAATTACAAGAGAAAGGATGTAATGTGTGTAGCTTATTGCCTGGCACAGGTGGGGCGTCCAGGAATGGTGAGCGCCTATCTCCCATGCCTGTCTTCTCAAACCCAGCCCTCATCTGCTTGGCAGGATCTGTTCCAAGGTGAAGGAGGCATTTCTCATCATATACTTTTTGAATCCTAGTCCCCTGAGATAGTCTTCAGAAACAGGTGCTGTGCTAAAACAGGTCTCTAGGGAATTCCTTACCCCAAACTTCAGGGTTCCTTCTCAAAACACCAGCCAGTGAATTTGTCTCAGAACAGAGCTGAGGGTGTCTGGGTGTTCACCTGGAGCTTCCTGGTGAAATCATACAGGGCCACTCACCTACAGAGGCACTCAAGGCCTATGACTGCAGATTTGAGGTATTTTGGAGTGAGCAGCTGGTCCCCTGAGAGGAGAAAGGGCTAGAAACCAACAACCCACAGACAATGTTGTGGGCCACCAACTTCTAAGGAAATGCCTTCCTTAGAAAGATACTGTGAAGTAACAAGATATGAAACACTTTGAAAACATTTAAAGCAATTCATCCAAATTGAGACTACTGGCTGTGTTTAGGTGTTAATGCCCAAAGCAAACATCTGCACTTCTCTGGACATTTGTAACATCAGATTCATAGCCTAGAATTGTCAAAAATTGACCAGAAAAAGTTTCTTGGAGTTCGTCAAGGGCACCCTGTTATAGTTCAGTCGAGTTTAAATCTTGGGAAGCTGCAGGATGAAATTGGAAATCGCCCTGGGTAATGGAGAGCCAAATTGGGCCTTAGAGCAGGTAGCTGGGTGACTTATTTTTTAATGTTTCCAACATGAAAGAACACAATTGATTTTTTCCTCCTTAATCCCTGCAACTCCCTAGCTTTTATTGTTTCTAAAATAAGATAAACCAAGCAGGTATTATTTCGGCTCTGTAAACAATCTTTATTTTTCTGGCTGATAGGAATAGAAATTGAGACGGAGACCAGGCTTGAGAGAGGGGGAAACAAGGTAATCAAGGAAATCATTGATCTTAACTTAGTTGACGCCTACCACTTCTGCAAATGCTCACAGTGGTCGTGCACCCCACCCCCACCCTCCCATAACTCACCCTCCAGGTTTTGTCGATACCTCGCAAAAGTGCAGAGCCTCAGGCAGTGAAATCTTCAAGCACTTTGCTTCCTTCCACGGATCAAATCACACTCGTTATTTTTGAAGATTAGTGGCCACTTCGAAAATGACTTTACTTTCTTGATCCAGTCAAATAATTGCCAGATGATTTTATTTTAATGCTTTGGTTCTGGGAACATTGGAGGGGTTTCCATTTTATTGCATATTCTGAGATTCTCGCTCTGGTTTTCCTGCTTTGTGCGTCTCTGCCATGGGCAAAGCTATATTAGCTTCAAAGTCCTTTCCTGAGTTGGCAGACACTCAGCGGGGTGTCTGTGAGAGGAGAAATTAGCTTTAATGGGCCTAGAGGAGGAGACAGGCACTTTCTCCTGGGCTTAGTATGAGTGTGAGGGTTGCAATACACACAGGCCCCTCCCTGTAGCCAGGACTCAGTATCAGCTGGACGTGTGTGGCCCAGGGGATATCCCCCTTGACTCCACTCACAGACCCTGGCAGGTACTGATGCAGCTGCTGCTGGATGTGGGCATCCCTCCAGTCATGCCCTGATCCCAGTTCCTGTGCCCACTCTTCTTGCCCAGCCTTGAGTACGTCCCTCGACTTCTGGTTCATGTGTCCTGGTTCATTGATGTTTTTTTCTCTTCAAATTCAAACTTGTAAGAATTTTGAACAAGACCAATAGTTTTGTCTGGGGAGTGAGGATGTCATAGCTGACTCCGATGGCAAGATTGTGTTTTCCTTCTTCCTACCTTCCAGGGTCATTTTACAGTGTTGGGGTTGCATGTGAGGGGAGAAGCAGCAGGATATAGAGGACAGGTAAGGTCTTTGGTGACACACAGATCCAGGTTAGCTGGGGGTAGCTTTGTGGAATTCCCTTAGCTTTCGGAGTCTCTGTGTCCTTCTCTTTAAAATGGGGACAACAGGGGTGCCTAGGTGGTAGATTAAGTGTCTGACTTTGGCTCAGGTCATGATTTCATGCTTCATGAGTTCGAGCCCACTTTGGGCTCTGTGCTGACAGTCAGAGCCTGGGGCCTGCTTCAGATTCTGTGTCTCCCTCTCTCTCTGTTCCTCCCCTGCTCACACTCTGTCTCTCTCTCTCTCAAAATAAATAAAGACTAAAAATAAATAAATAAAATAAAATGGGGACATTACCCATATCACCTGAATCTCAAAAATGTTAGTTATAATTGTCATCATATTTTACAGCTCTTATTAATAGTATTTACAGGGTTTATGTATATTTTCATCACCAAGATTAGGACTCATGGTTCAACAAGAAGACAGACTATTTGAACCACAAACTGTTCCAAAAGAGCCTAGAACGTGGGAACATGCTGAGCACTCCCTCTCCTTCTCCGTTACCTGGCTACACATCACCTCATGGAAGGTGGTACCTGCCTCAAAACTGTCCCTAAGCTTTGGCAAATTGGAGCCTGGTGCAAGTAGGTTCCTGATACGTGGGATCCTGTGCTGCTGCCTCAGAAACTTGTTGTCTGGTGTAATCCACGAACTCAGAATGGCAAGAGGGCAAAGGGAGTGGAATCATTACCTACAAGTAAAAAAAGAAGCTGCGATGCTCACACTCATTGAGTGTGAGACCCAACACTTTCACCTGCACTGAGACCACAGGGCAGGCCAAACCCCAATGAAACTTTTTCCCATGTCCCAGCTCAATGTACACATACTCAGCCGAGGTACTGTTTGTCTAGGATGGCTGTTTTCTGGCTGTCATCTCTTCCCTGAAATACTTCTCAAGGCTGTTCTTTCCTGGTGAGGAGCCCTCATTTCTTCAGGCTAAAGCTGCCTTTTACGTGTCAACGTGAACCTGCTTTAGGGGTGGGGACCACAACTAGTTACCACAGGTCCTGGGGAGAATGTGTTTCCATCTCATGATACAAGAGGACTCATTTCTTCTCTTCCTGTCTTGTTGCAATCTAAGGAAGGACTCAATGAATTAAAAAGTGGCACCCTGGTTTCCGTATGGACAACCATGCAGTTGAGCTAAACCAAAGCTCCCATCATGTGGGGTAATAAATTATTGAGTTCATCAGGTTGGAGGTTGTTTGGGCAGTGGAGGAAGCCATGACCTCCTTTTCTTTGGGGACTGAGAGAATGGGGTCCCACCACCCCATGTAGGGGCTTCCCTCCTGCTTAGCATGGCGGGGTCTTTCCTTGGGCTTGGACCTAAGGACTTCTGCAGGGATAGAAGGCACAGCCCCATCTGAAACCCCAAACCAATTAGCAAGCAAGACCCCTGGTCCTTCTGGGGCCCTAAGGGTATGTATTTAACTTTATCATCTATTCAGGATTAAAGGCCCTTCCTTTGGAGAGCTTGTTCCCTGAAGGGTACTCAGCAACCGAGGAGTTCTTTTAAAAGACATACCACTAGCTCCTACACCCTCAAGATACATTATAATGAGTATGGGAACATAGGGGTGGGTTGAAAAGCTGCTCTGGTGATTTTGATAAGATTACCTTTCACCTAGACTGGTTTTCAAAGTGTGGCAGGCAGACCACATGAGCATCACCTGGAAACTTGTTAGTAGTGTTAATTCTCAGACCCCACTCCAAACCCATTGAATCAGAGACTCTGGGGGGTGGCCCTGCAATTAGCGCTGTGACAAGCGCTCTAGGTAATTTTGATGCCCTCTAAAGTTTGAGAGTCCCTGTTCTTGGTGGTCAGGAGGAGTGGATGCAGGTGTGTTGTTTCTGCTCTGGACAGACCAGGGGACACACCCTCCACAAAGTCTTCTGTGTCAGTATCTTTTAAAGTACTGTTCACTACCTGCCTTCTATAGATAGACTTGGGTGGGTCTATTAAATATGCAGATTCCTGGGCCCTACTTCAGATCTGCTGAATCAAAGTCTTTGAGGTTGAGGGCCTGGGGATAGTGCATGTTTAACATGCTCCCAAGAGGCTTCTTGCACTCAGTAAATTTAAGGACTTACCTCATTGAATAGACCTTCATTGCTCAAAGTATGGTCTGGGATCAGCAGCATGGACATTGTCTGGGAGCTTATTAGAAGTGCAAAATCTCAGGTCTAGCCAGATCTACTGAATCAGAATCTGCATTTCTAACATGATCCTTAGGTGATTTGTGTACATATTAACATTTGAGAAGCATTGCCTTAGACCATGTGCTTGGAGCACCTGCCATCTGTGGGCAGCTGATTCATACAGCTGTGAGTAGAAAGTATCATTCCAGAGTAAACTAAGGATGCTTAAAATGTACCTTGTTCTGTGGGTCCTCATTCAGACATCTTGGAGCTTGCCCCAATTTGTAAGTAATAGGAAACTAGAGGTCTTTGCAAAGCACTGGAGAGCTGGCCAACACCTAATAAGTATAGGGTCAAAGAGCACCATGGGGATCCTTGTTGTGAGTTTTGCATCTTTTAAGAAGGGAAGGCCATTGAAATGTCCTTACAGACTACCTTTCTGCATGTGCCCCTCGCCCAAAGGGTAGACAAGCAATCTCAGTTTATTCTTAACACTTATCCACAGAAGCAGAGATTTAGGACTCACTTGATTCAGTCTTTTGCTTATAGCTGGTTTCCAGAAAGTGCCTGCCAACAGTCCTTTATACCTTAGTGTGAGTTGAGGTTAATTGATCTTTTCTTTGGGTCTTGATGCTTTAGAAGGGAAAGGTTGACAATATGTGTTGTGATGGACTCTAGTATTTCATTAAAGGAATGTTGCCTAAAGGCAACATAACAGATGCAGAGGTGTTTAGGGATGATGATAGTCAAATCACTAGCTTTCTAGGAGCTCCTGAGGTCATGTTCAGTATATCTGGGCCCAACCTCTGAATGTTATTGGTTTGTTTCTGTTTTGTATTCCTGGGAGGACAATGGTTGGGTTGTACAGTCTCTGGGTCTCTTCCCATTTCTGGAAATTCTCTGAAAATTTGCTGAGCATTCAGTCTGTGCTAGTCCCTGTGCTGGACACTGAGGGATTGGGAAATTTAAGATAATGCTTCTTCTGTTTTCCCAGGCTAGGGTCAGGGAGAGGGATAGAAACATCTGCCCTGTCTTTGAGGTCTGTGAGATATTTTCTTCCTCTCCCTTCAAAACTGATATACCTGAATGGTGACCCAATAGCATCTACAAAGAATGTAATGGAAACCTCTACTTTATTGGTTTGAAGGAACTTGTTCATTCATTCATTCATTCATTCAACCATTTTTTATATGTCTACTACCTGTAGTTAATTGTTCCTGAGATTTGTTTTTAGGTTTGGTTGTGAAAGTAATCTTTCTTAAGAGCACCTGCTACCGATGTTTTTAAAATTTCATAACAGTTGAAACAAATTATCATGAATAGTGTACTGATTAGAGGAGAAGAAATGACTTTTCCCCCTACCCCCACTCCCAATTTCCCAAAGGCAGTTTGAGGAAGGTCAAATTGAAGTTCTAATTAAGGAAGACCTTTCTATCAGTCAGTATTGGCCACTCATCGATTATAGTGACACCCCTCCCCCAACATTCTCTCTTTCTCTCTCTCTCTCTCTCTCTCTCTCTCTCTCTCTCTCTCACACACACACACACACACACACAGGCACACACACGCGCGCGTGCATGCTTGGAACTGGTGGAGGACAGGAAGAAGAATCAGCTGTCATTGCCAAAGGCTTTGAGACGGGACATGGACTTGGCAGCCTTCCAATCCTGAGATTCTGTGAGAAGAATAGGAATGCATGATATTCATCTCAGGGGCTGTGGTTCTTTTAGCATAACAACATCTACATGGCTTACTCCATTATGTTTCTACAAGATGAATAGAAGGGCTGGCAAATGCAAGCGAGATTCTATTTCTCTCTCTCTCAGGTGTGAAGACACTGGGAATATGGCTTAAACATAGTAGACTGAGTGGCAAACATAAAGAGCTTAGAGCACAATCAATATCTCAAAGCTAGTAACTAGGAACAGTTACAGGAACTCCTCCTAAAGTAGTCTAAAGTCCCAGGGTTGTGGTGGATCCCAGAAAACTTCAGGCCTCCCTCACCAACAGGTCTCTGAGTTACCTAAGTGCATCACAGGACACTAGAGGAGGGGAGGTGCTGGAGGTGGCCTGGGGGCCAAGTTCCGCATCAAACCATAGGCCTAGACAGAAAGTTGAGAGTTTGATGTAATTTAATATAGTTTACAGCAAGTCATCCTCTTTTTAAAGGGTTCAAGCAAGGCCTCATCATACCACCCCCTATGGGTCTTCAAGGGGCTCATGAATATGGCTCCTACAATTTGGGTACCTGTCACCAGTAAGCAGGGACCTGCTCCAAATACTAGCTTTACATGAGGAAAAGATATTCTAGATTCTAGATATTCTGCCATGGAATTTTCATTTTTCAGAAAAATCAATGGTTCAAAGTTAATCTCCAGTTGCTTTTTTATTAGACCTTTAAAGAAGCCCAGAATTGGCAGTATTGCCTAATAACAGAGAGAGAAGGCTGTGGAATCAAACAGACCACAGTGGGAATTTCAGCCTTGATTCTTTCTAGCAGCATTACATATATTTTCTAGGAACCTCATATTTCATCTATAAAATGGGAATAGTTCAATGCCTGTGCCACAGGTTGTTATAAGGATTAAATGAGATTCATGTGTGTAACGTGCTAGCAGAGTATCTGACTCTAAGTAAGTGCTTTGTTAAGATCACTGCTACTGTGCCTGGTTTTTCTATGGTGGAGCTTGCGGGTATGGACTGTGGTCCTAGCATCAATGGGTCAAGAACTGATCTCAGCGTTTTCACAGTCTAAGGTCATTCTTCCATTTATTCGCATATTCACACAACAAATGTTTATTTAGCACCAGCTCTCTGCTAGGCACTATGTTAAGCACTTGGTGTAGGTGAATGAAATAGAAGTTGTCTCTGCCCTTGGGGACCTTCCAGTCCAGGGTGGGAGTCAGAGAGTAAGCAAGTGGCTAAACAGATATGTAATTACAGACTGAGGTGAACAATGTGAAGGAAGCAAACAATGGGCAGTGATGGAACATACCAGTGTACAGGAACCTCCTCTGATAGTGATCAGGGAAGGACAGTTTGAAGAGATGACACTGAACCTGGGCTTGAAGGATGAGAAAGATGTAGCCAGGCAAAGAACTTGTGATTCCTCCATTAGCACCCCAGATAGACCCAGTCTCAACAAGAGTACTCGATCCAAGGTGAGAGCCCCAACCACCTTCCCGTCTGTATAGGTAGACTTTGCCATCAACTGGGAGAGAGAATTTTGTTCATTTTATAGCATATGAAGTGGGTTCACGGGTTCAATCACAACACAGTGTTCTAGGGCTCAGCATTTTTAGGATGTTGCACCATGTACTAGTAAGGATTCTCCAGAAAAAACAAAACCTATAGAATTATATGTATATATGATTCATAATAAGGAATTGGCTCATGCATTATGGAAGCTGAGAATTTCCATGGTCTGCAGTCTGCAAACTGGAGATCCAATAAAGCCAGTGGTGTAAATTCCAGTTAGAGTCTGAAGGCCTGAGAGCCTGGAACACCACCAATGGTGTAAGTACTAGTCCAAGGGCAGGAGAAGACTGATGTCTCAGTTCAAGAAGTCAGGAGGAGAGAGAAAATTCAATCTTCTTCCCTCTTATTGTTATACTCAGACCCTCAGTGGATTGGATGATCCCCACCCACATTGGGGAAGGCCATTTGCTTTATTCCAGTATACCAATTCAGGTGCTAATTTCTTCTGGAAACACCTGTACAGACAACCCAGAAATGATGTTTAACCAGATATCTGGGCATCTCTTGGCCCATTCAAGTTGACACAAAATTAACCATCACGCATCACCAGGATCCAGTTCCTGTCCAGTGCTGAAAAACTTGTGAGAAGAAAATTGACTTTAGATCCAGACCTGTGATATGACCTTTCTCTGCCATTTCCTAGTTGAGTGAGCATAGTCAAGTTACCTAATCTTTGAGTCTGTTTCTTCATCTGTAAAATGTGAGTGTGCTTCTTTTGTTAGCACTGAAATCGAAATGAGATAATACATAGAAAATGTTTATTATAGTGCCTTATATAGAGTAGGCATAGAGTAAAGCAAGTTTTCCTGTGGGATTCTTTAAAATAGTGGAAACCCACTCCTATTTTCTACCCCATGTGGTAGAAAAAGAATTCTTTGGCTGTATAGTAGTTTCAAAACATGGCTGCAGATTCTTTGACGCTTCTCCCTTCTCCTCAAAAGTGGGCTTGTCTGACTGACTCACACCTAATAGAATGCAGCAGAAGTGATACTGTGTGACTTTTGAGGCTACATTGGAAAAGGAAATAGCTTCCATCTGCCTCTCTCTCTCTCTCTGTCTCTCTGTCTCTCTCTCTGTCTCTCTCTCTCTCTTGATGCCCTCCACCCCTGACCTTGGAACCCAGCCACCATGCTGTGAAGAAGCCAAGTGGCCACATGGAAAGGCCACTTATAGGTGTTCTAGCCAGTGTCCTGGATGAGGTCCTGGCCAAGAGCCAGAATCAATCACCAGACATGTGAGTGAATGAGCTTTTGGATGATTCCAGGCCGCAGCTTTCAAATGCCCAGCTGAACCATGAGTGGAACAAGGATGAGCCACCCCATCAAGCCCTGCCCACACTGCAGACTTGGTGTCATTGTTTTAAGCCCTAAGTATTGGAGTGATTTGTTACATAGTAACGGATAAGTAGAATGGTACACTTCCCTGTCTTAGTCCATCCTGCCCTCTACCAACCTACTGGGCCCAGAGTAGCAGAGATATCAGATCAGGAAGGACACTGTCCTATGGTGGGATCCTGTTTCTTCCACCAACACCCCACAAAGTTTTAAGGAAGTAGCTTCTCCTCTGTGGGCTTCAGTTCTGTCCTCAGTGTGGTGGTTTTGGAGTAGAAACCCTCTTTGGAATTTGCTAGTTCCAAGGTCATGTAGGAAACTAATATGGAAGTAGGAAAAGTTGCAAGTTTTAGGTATTTTGGATTGTGAGCCTATGCTTTGCATGCTGTCTTTCAATGTTCTCTGAGAGCTTTCTCTGTGAATTTTCAACCATAGAAAACATAGTCTAAGCACCTGTGATTTGAGAAGATTTTGCATGTCTTCTCAATGAAGAATGAAATAGGCTTGGCTGGAGACTTGCAGGCCTGTTCCAATCCAGTTGTCTAGTAATTCTCATGGAGTCCTCATTAGAACCTGTGCCCTGAAGAGGTCTGCAATCCTGGGGGCCTATTTAACACCTGCATATTCTCTTAAAGTTTAAACAAAGACCAGCAGGCTGCAGGCTAACAGAGTTTTAAGCCCCCATCTGTTGAGTGGTTTCTGGCAGATGGTCTCTAAAGGGTGCTGTGTGTTTTATCATTTCAGTTTCTTCTTCTGAAGGATTTAAAATCAATTTAGGGGTCATGTTCGGGGACTTTGCCAAAACTACAGGCTCCAAGTCAAACAGGAATTGGTCCTCAGGGGCTCTCTAATGACAAAGGGAAAGTGATCTGGGCTGTTCCTAGTATTCTTGTTCTCATCCCCTTCCTTTGCCGAGGGGCTGGCTTTTCTTTTGAAGTCTGTTGCCTCCTTCATTTATTCTTTAATTTCATACCACTGAGGTGAGTCTGCTCAGTCTTGTGTCCGTAACTCCTGTCATGAGCTAGGCTTCTCTGATGAACAAAAGCTAGCCTGAAAGGGGCTGCTTTGAAAACCAGGTCCCATGTTGAACATCACATCTCTAAATGAAACAGAAGAAACTCTTATAATTAAAGGAAACTTCTGGGTGAGCTTTGGAGAGGGGGGGGAGGGAGAGAGGGAGAAAAGATTGTAGAGGCTTTAGAGATCTCGTCTAGCTTGTGGAATATCAATATGGAAAAGCTGATTATTTTTGTTTTTTACTCCCTATCCCCACCCATAAATAGGCAGACCATGAAACTCAATGTCAGAAAAAGTTAATACTAAGAGCCCAGCAAGAATAAAACTTGTTTTCCTTGGTCTGCTTAAAGCTGCTGAGATTGGATTATATCCCCAGGATATTGGGTTTTCTCTCCTTTTACTGCCTGGAGCCTGGCCATTATTCTGATATTGGAGAGATGTTGTCAAAGTGCAAGAGATGCTTGGTGTTTTAAGTCCTTAACTGAAGGCTGGCCAGCATATGAAGGGTCCTGTTCATCAGCTGAGCTTTGTAGTTGTCATCCTAGTGGTTGTTGAAGCTGTGTATAGGGCTGGCTCTTGTTCTGGGATGCTCTTAGAGCAAAGGAAAGGGAAATGATAAGCAGTTTGGGGTTGGAATTTTAATTGAGAGATTTTTACTCACCTGGCTAGGATGAGAGACTAGATCAGATCTGGCACACCAGAGGTGTCCTGCCTGGGGGTCCCTGACCCTGAGCTGTGGTTGTTGGCTTCTGGTGGTTAGAGCACTAAAGGGTCAACATCCAGTGTTGAATCTCTAGCTGGATGAAGGATGTAAGATACGGATTTAAAAGCTATAGGTAAAATCAGAGACAGGAGGGACCTTTAAAATCAATTATTCTAGATCCTTTATCTTACAAATGCAGAGATGGAGACCTAGAGCCAAGGTGTGATTTGCCCACAGTCTATAACAGAGGCAAGGCCTCCTTTGTCTTCTGTCAGCCCCAGCTCAGATCTCAGTCGAGGGCAGGCAGCCTGCAAATTCTAGCCCATGATCACAGGAGTGACCCACAGAGGGTTAGCACCATTAGCCCATACCTGCTATGAGAAAAGCAATTTAAAGTTTGCCCTATGGGTATCTGTCAGCAGTGCCACCTTAGGGTTAAAGAAGGCACCTTATATAATGAACCCGGCCCTGGCCAGCTAGTCTCCATCAGCAAAAGGCCCTGGGCAAAGTAACCTCCCTGCCCAGTTCATCCATAGTCATGCAGCTCCTGCCTGAGGTGAGGGTGAGTGGAAACACAGGGCCTGTCATGTGGTAGAAACCATGTCCAAGTCCCAGGGGAGCCCTGTGACAGTGAAGTTGTTGGTGTGAAGGAAGCCGATATGCTCATTGGTATGGGAGGCAGATTTTGTTGCAAAAATATTTAGATTTTTTTCTGAGGGGTGACCGAAACCTTCTGAGTCCCAGCACTTTGGGTGAGTGGTTCTCCTTACCACCCCAGCTTCTCCTCCAACCCCCCTTTGACCCTAGTCATGTAACTGCCAGGCCTTGCTGATTGGAGTCCCTCTCTAGTTACGTAGGAACCGTGCAGCTTGGTCTGATTCAGTCTATCTAGACAAGCCTTCAGCTTGTCTCAGAGACTTTTCTAAGAAAATGGAGGCCAAAGAGGCCTTTGTCTTGGAATAATTGCCAATCCTCTGTTTCTAAGAGAGGGGTTGAGTTTGGTTCCTGTGAGCTTCCCAAAGGCTACCTGAATGCCATTGGGGAAGATAGGGGCTGGTTGGATTTAATAACCAAGCAGCCCACTTAAAAGCTCAGATGGATCTGACCTGTTTTCAGATTTTTTTGTGTGTGTGAAGACTGATTGGTTTTACTATGCAGATTATAGGAATTTAAAAAAATTAAATATACTTATGTTGGTATGATTTATCTGTTTTATTTGACACTTACTGTTGACATTTTTCATTACCATTTATAACCTTATGCTTTCTCTTATTTTTAATATGTTTAGTAGTCCATTAAATAGGTAAGAAGACAGTCTTTCAGTCAGTCTGACTGTCCCTCTGTCTGACTGTTCCTTTGTCCATATTTCTGACTGTCCTCTGTGTGACTGACTGTCCCTCTCTCTTCCCTCCCTTTTCTGTTTTCCCTTTTTCCCTCCCTTCCTTTTTTTCTTCTGTTTTTTATTGAATAAGTATTTGATCTCCTACTATGTGGAAAGTATTATTTTTTAATTCATGAAGCTGACAGAATTCCTTTGTACCAGTGTGGAGCTTGATGGTAAACTGGCCCTGCAGAGTTGAGGACAGAAGACTTCTCAATGTCGGAACAACAGACTTGAAATACCAGTGTCTGACCTCACATCAAAATGCAATAGCTCTCTGAAGTTCTGCTAAACTAGAGAATGAATATGGATGGTGTAGGCATTCAATAAATGCTTGCTGAATTGAATGCAATAAAAATGATAGAAGACACATTACAAATGCATTTTTTTAAAACTTCATTACATGTACTGAAAGATGTTTTTGATATTTTATCTACATTCCTAGTCCCTGGAACATATGATGATGGAGTTCCTTATACTGCCATGTTGCGAATCACTGGTTGCAGAGTCCAAACCCAAGCTGGCCTCTGATACTTTGATTCTGATGGGGTGGGGAAGACTCACATTACAGGCATTGGTATGTGCATGGCAGGAATAATACACATCTCATAAAATCTTTTAATAATCACATAAGGCAGAATTTTCATCCATATTAAATTTTTTAACATATGAGAAAATTGAGACTCAAATGTGTGCATTAATCTGCCTCAATCACATACCTAATAAGTATAGGAGAGAAATGTAAATCCAGATTTATCAAACTTTACAAAATATGTAACCATGTTCTTCCTACCTTTTCTTGCATACCCTTGAAATCACATCACAGAAATTATTTTTTGCTATTTTTGGATTTAGGTTAGTTTTCAACAGCAAGTATCCTCTGTGTTCTAACTTAGCAACATTTCATTTTGAGTCTCATGAAACTTTAAGCATAAAGCTTCAAATTATCAATGGCTCATGGTATTCTCACCATGTTTTAACTCTAAGTTCAGGCCACTCTTTAATGAATTCATTACCAATAGAGGATAAATGATTTTCCTTTCAATAGTCCCTGTTTATCATGTTGGTCTTTCATTTGATACCCATGTTGGAAAGTCCTAAGATCTATATACTCAAAATATGCCTCAAATTTTTCTTGGTTTTGGGGCACCTGGGTGGCTCAGTTGGTTAACCATCTGACTCTTGGTTTTGGCTCAGGCGATGAGCTCGTGGTTCGTGGGATCAAGCTCCACATCAGGCTCTGTGCTGACAGTGCAGAGCCTCCTTAGGATTCTCTTTCCTCTCTCCCTGCCCCTCCCCCACTCATGCTTGTATGCTCTCCCTATCTCTCTCTCAAAATAAATAAACATTTTAAAAAATTTTTCTTGGTCTTAAAAACCTAGGCAAACTCCTCTAAATATGAGCAGAGATTGATACATGAGTTGTGTTATCACCACCCTGTAATTCTAGAGTGACAACAAAGTAGTAGATGACTGCACAAGTTAAAAAATTCACTCAGTGGGCTTGTAAGCCAAATTATGCTTTCAAGAAAAAAACATGAAACCTTATTTTGTAATAAAAAATAATGATACATGCAATTTGAGTATGATTCCTCTGCAGAAAAAAAATAGGAAAATTTATGTGTCACTTACTTTTCAACAAACTCCATTTGGTTGTTCTTTTTCTTTATTTAAAATTTTTTTTAAATTCTAGTATAGTTAACACAGTGTTATGTTAATTTCTGGTGTACAATATAGTGATTCAGCAATTACTCGCTACTTATCATGATGAGTGTACTCTTAATCCCCTTCGTCTATTTCACCCATCTGCCCTTCCTCTTCCCCTATGATAACCATCAGTTTGTTCTCCATAGTTATGAATCTTTTATTGTCTGTCTCTGTTTTTCTATGTTTATTTGTTTTGTTTCTTAAATTCCACATATGAGTGAAATCATATGGTATTTGTCTTTCTCTGACTGACTTATTTAAATTAGTATAACACTCTCTAGATCCATCCATGCTGTTGCAAATGACAAGATTTCATTATTTCTTATGGCTGAATAAAATTCCATTGTATATATACCATATCTTCTTTATCCATTCACCTATCAGTGGACACTTGGGCTGTTTCCATGATTTGGTTATTATAAATAATGATGCAATAAACATAGGGGTGCATATATCCTTTTGAATTAGAATTTTCATATTCTTTGGGTAAATACCCAGTAATGGAATTACTGGATCCTATGGTAGTTCTATTTTTAATTTTTTGAGAAGCCGCTATACTGTTTTCCACAGTGGTTGAACCAGTTTGCGTTCCCACCAACAGTGCAAGAGGGTTCCTTTTCCTCCACATCCTCACCAACATGTGTTGTTTCTTGTGTTTGTGATTTTAGCTACTCTGACAGGTGTGAGGTGATATCTCATTGTGGTTTTGATTTGCATTTTTCTGATGATTAGTGATGTTGAGCATCTTCTCCTGTGTCTGTTGGCCATCTGTATGTCTTTGGAGAAATATTTGTTCATGTCTTCTGCCCATTTTAATTATGTTGTTTTATTTTTTTTGGTGTTGGTGTTTTTTTGGTATTGAGTTGTAGAAGTTCTTTATATATTTTGGATACTAACCCTTTATTGGATATGTCATTTGCAAATTTCTTCTCCCATTTAGAGGTTGTCTTTTAGTTTTGTTGATTGTTTCTTTATCTGTACAGAAGCTTTTTATTTTATTGCAGTCCCAATAGTTTATTTTTGCTTTTGTTTCCCTTACCTAAGGAGACATATCTAGAAAAATGTTGCTATATCCAATGTCAGAGAAATTACTGCCTATGCTCTCTTCTAGGATTTTTTATTTCAGATCTCACATTTAGGTCCTTAATCCATTTTAAGTTTATTTTTGTATATAGTGTAAGAAAATGTTCCAATTTCGATCTTTTGCATGTAGCTGTCCAGTTTTCCTGACACGTTTGTTGAAGTTACTGTCTTTTCCCATTGTACCTTCATTCTTCCTTTGTAAAAGACTAATTGAGTATATAATTGTGAATTTATTTCTGGGTTTTCAATTTTATTTCATTGATATGTGTGTCTATTTTTATGCAAATACCATACTGTTTTAATTACTACCACCTTGTAGTATAACTTGAAGTCTGGAATTGTGATATCTTCAGTTTTGTTTTTATTTTTCAAGATTGCTTTCACTATTTGGGATCTTTTGTCATTCCATACAAATTTTATGATTGCTTGTTCTAGTTCTGTGAAAAATGCTGTTGGCATTTTAATAGAGATTGCATGAAATTTGTAGATTGCTTTGGGTTGTACAGACAGTTAACAATATTTGTTCTTCCAACTCATGAGCATGGAATGTCTTTCCACTTATTTGCATCATCCCTAATTTCTTTCATCAGTGTTTTATAGTTTTCAGAGTACTACAGAGTACTGCAGAGGTGTTTGATAGTCTTCTACCTCTTTGGTTAACTTTAGATATTTTATTATTTTGATGCAGTTGTAAACAGGATGGTTTTCTTAATTTCACTTGCTATTGCTTCATTATTAGTGTATAGGAATGCAACAGATTTCTCTACATTTATTAGTGCTGGTGGAGTCTTCAGGGTTTTTTTGGTGGAGTCTTCAGGGTTTTCCATGTATAGATAGTATCATGTCATCTGCAAATAGGGAGAGTTTTACTTCTTCCTTACCAATTTGGATGCCTTCTATTGCTTTTTCTTTTCTGATTGCTGTGACTAGGACTTCCGGTACTATGTTGAATAAAAGTAGTGAGACTGGACACCTTGTTTTTTTCTTGACATTAGGGGGAAAGCTGTCATTTTTTCACCATTGATTATGTTAACTGTGGGTTTTTCATATATAGTCTTTATTATATTGAGATATGTTCTGCCTAAACCTACTTTTTTGGGGTTTTTTATCATGAATGAATGTTGTGCTTTATCAAATGCTTTTTCTGCATCTATTGACATGATCATATGGTTTTTATCCTTTCTCTTGTTAATGTTATGTATCACAGTGATTGATTCACAAATACTGAGCCGCCTTGCATCCTGGGAATAAATTCTACTTGATAATTGTAAATGATGTTTTTGATGTATCATTGGATTTGGTTTGCTAATATTTTGTTGAAGAGTTTTACATCTATGTCCATCAGAGATATTGGCCTGTAGTTCTCTCCTCCCCCCCCCCCCTCTCTCTCTCTCTCTCTCTCTCTCTCTCTCATTCTCTCACTCTCACTCTCTCTCTCTCTGGTGTCTTTATCTCGTTTTGGTATCAGTGTAGAATAGATAATAACTCTTCTTTAAATGTTTGGTAAGAAATCACCTGTGAAGCTGTCTAGTCCTGGACTTTTGTTTTTTGGGAGTTTTTTGATTACTGATTCAGTTTCATTGCTGGTAATCATCTTCAAATTTTTTTTTATTTCTTCCTGAATCAGATTTTGGGAGGTTATATGTTTCTAGGAGTTTATCCATTTCTTCTAGGTTGTCCAACTTGTTGGCATATAATTTTTCATAATTTCTTATAATTTTTGTATTTCTGTGATGTTGGTTGTTATTTCTCCTCTTTGATTTCTGATTTTGAGTCTTTTCTCCTCTCTCTCTCTTTTGTTTTGAATGGGCCTAACTAAAAGTTTATCATTTTGTTGATCTTTTTAAAGAACCAGCCTCTGGTTCTTTTTAAAGAACCAGCTTCATTGACCTGTTCTATTGTTTTTAGTTTCTATTTGCTTTATTTCTGCTCTAATCTTTATTATTTCCTTCCTTATACTGGTTTTGGGTTTTGTTTTTTCTTCTTTTACTATATCCTTAGGTATAAGGTTAGGTTATTTATTTGACATTTTTCTTGCTTTTGAGGTAGACCTGTATTGTTATAAACTTCCCTTTTAGAACAGTTTTTGCCACATCCCAAAGACTTTGGACCACTGTGTTTTCCTTTTCATTTGTCTCCTTGTGTTTTTTTTTTTTTTCATTTTTGATTTATTGGTTGACTCATTCATTGTTCAGTAGCATGTTATTTAACCTCCATGTATTTGTGTTCTTTCCACATTTTTTCTTGTGCTTGATTTTTGCTTCCATAGTGCTGTAGCTGGGAAAGGTGCATGGTATAACTGATACTTTTGAATTTGTTACGACTTGTTTTGTGACCTAATATGTGATCTATTCTGGATAATGTTCCATGTGCTCTTGAATGTGTATTCTGCTGTTTTAGGATGTAATGTTCTGAATATATCTGTTAGATCCCTCTGGTCCAATGTGTCATTCAAATCCACTGTTTCCTTGTTGATTTTCTGTTTGGATAGTCTATCCATTGATGTAAGTGGGATATTAAAATCTCCCATAAAAACTACTATGGAAGCTTCCTTGCGGTTGCCAGTCATCTCTCCACTTCTCAACTCCTCCCATGCCAGGAGCAGTGTTTCAAAGCTCTCAGCCCACCAGGCTTGTATGTTTACCCTTTCCCTTTCTCATGCTTGTCTTTCTCCTTCTTACTTTGGCTCAGTTACTCTTGTCATGACCTTTCTGTTCCTCCTGGAGCTCACTCCCTACTCCAGCTCTAGCTCCAGCCATTTCCCACCCTCCATGAGGATATAATGCGTTATTCTGGGGAATTAGCCTAGGATATTTCCTTCTGGTAGATACACAGGGAGGATTATGTAAAAGAAAACAGATACCAAGTTGGGAGGGATGGTAGAGTGGATTTCTCCCAGTAGACTTTTCTTTTCCAGGCAAACCTTGCTTATGGCAGATGTCCCTGCCACCTGCTTGTTTTGCTCTGGACTCCCTAGTTTGTCAATTCTTTTCCTAAAATAATGCAAGAAGTGAATGCAGTATTATCAATGTGCTTTGCCCACTGTGGAGCCCAAAGGAGCTACTGTTGCCTATAGTCTGGAGGTTTTGCTGCTAGTGATGTCACTTAAGATTGGACTTAACGTCTTTTTAGCTGCCATACTGCATTGCTAGCTATGTAAGAGATTAGGGCAGTCATACATCCAGAATCCCCAACCCCCCCCCCCATCTTTTCTATGTGAAATGTTGAAAAATTGGCACCAACTCTAACACCCCAATACACACTCTATAGTGGTTAGAAGATATTTTTTAAAGAATTTGATGGAGCATAATGAAAAAATACAAACACACAAAGCTACCCATAATTAAACTATGCAAAGATATCTGCTGCTGACATTTTATGGTATAGCCTTCCAATCTATATATTCCATGCACTTATCTCTAGCTCTTTGCCATTTACATATTTTAACCAAATTAGGATCACACTGTTTTACCTGCCTTTTTTAACTTAAGGTATTATGAAAAATCTACATCAATAAATAAATTCCTACAAATCCTTTTACTAGATAATATTCTATTTTAAGGGTGCCCACAGTATATTCAACTTATCATGTACTGTTACAGATCTAATTGTTTCTAATCTTTAGGTGTTACCAGGAATATCATTGGGACTATTGTGCATATTCTCAGGTTTTTCCTGAGATGTTTTTAGAATCCCATCATCAAAATAATGGTTAAATTATTTTAAGGCTTTTGATACATAAACAGTTGATACTTTTGAAAGTTTAATGAATATTATATTTCATCTGAATTTGGCTTAGATAATTTCATTTTTTAATTATATTTAAAATTCGTTCCCATGACATTGGAAATTGGTTTATATAACTAACTGGTTTCCATACAACACCCAGTGCTCATCCCAACAAGTGCCCTCCTCAATGCCCATCACCCACTTTCCCTTCTCCCCTGTCCCCCCATCAACCCTCAGTTTGTTCTCAGTATCCAAGAGTCTCTTATGGTTTGCCTCTCTCCCTCTCTGTAACTTTTTTTCCCTTCCCCTCCCCCAGGGTCTTCTGTTAAGTTTCTCAAGATTCACCTATGAGTGATAACCTGTGGTATCTGTCTTTCTCCAATTGACTTATTTCACTTAGCATAATACCTTCCAGTTCCATCCATGTTGCTGCAAATGGCCAGATTTCATTCTTTCTCATTGCCAAGTAGTATTCCATTGTATATATAAACCACATCTTCTTTATCCATTCGTCAGCTGATGGACATTTATGCTCTTTCCATAATTTGGCTCTTGTTGAAAGTGCTGCTATAAACTTTGAGGTACACATGCCCTTATGCATCAGCGCTCCTGTATCCTTTGGGTAAATTCCTAGCAGTGCTATTGCTGGGTCATAGGGTAGTTCTGTTTTTAATTTTTTTGAGTGGCTTAGATAATTTCAAATTTCGATTCTGTTTTCTGTTGCATTAATTATCATTACAAATTTTATAAGGAATTTTTCCATGTCTTACTGATTTTTTAAAAAGTGTTAAAAAGGATAAGGTCATTAATTTTGCAGCTATTTGCTGGAAGTTAACACTCCATAAAGCACTGTGCTAGATATTGGGGTAAAGGGAGTAGAAATTCAAGAATGTGTAAGTCTTAATCTTGGTCCTCTTTTATTTACTTAAAACAGGAAGCATTGTTTCCTTAATAAGCAATTCTAGACATTTTATGTTAAATATGTTGCCTTTCTTAATTTACTTGGTCAAATTTTAAAATACATTGCAAGAAAGAAAAAAATATTTTTAATAAAAGTAATTTGGCTTGAGTATGATTTCCCTTTATTTCCATCCTGAATTAAAAAAAAAAGACACATGTTTATTTTAGTAAATTAGAAAAATTCAGAATAGTGTAAAGAAGAAAATAAATGACTCATGACTGGACCATTCAAAGACAATTACTGTTAATTGGTGTTTTCCTTCCAGGCATTTTCTTTGTATATTTTTTACATAGCTGAAATCATACTATATATGTATTTTTTCAAGCATATAATGTAAATATCTCCTCATGTTATGAAAAACTTTTTGGAAACATTACCTCTAATGGCTCCATAATATTGTATCCTGGAAATCAATTAAATATATAAGTTTTTATATAGTAAATATATAGTAAATACTCTGGAGTAAGATTGTATGGGTTCTAGTCCTGATGCTACCATGGGTTAGTTTGTGACTTCTGGCTAGTTACTTAACTTTTCTGTGGCTCAGTTTCCTTACTTGAAAAATAGGATAATTATAATCACTGTCCTTTAAGATTTCTATAAGGAGGGGTGCCTGGGTGGCTCAGTCAGTTGAGCATCTGACTTCTGCTCAGGTCATGATCTCATGGTTCGTGGGTTCAATCCCCACGTCAGGCTCTGTGCTGACAGCTCAGAACCTGGGGCCTGCTTCAGATTCTCTTTCTCTCTCTCTCTCTCTGCCCCCACTCTCTTTCCCTCTCTCAAAAAATAAATAAAGATTTATATAAGGAATACATGGGCATTCAAATGAAGCTTAATCTTATATAATCTTATATAAATAAATAATTATAAATAAATAAATAATTATATAATCTTATATAAATAAATAAATAAGATTTATATAAGGAATACATGGGCATTCAAGTGAAGCTTAAACTAGTACCTGGCACATAATGAGCAAGCAACAAAGTTATTATTATTACCATGACTACTATTACTATTTTCTTTCTTTTTTAAAAAGATGTTTATTTTATTTATTTTTGAGAGAGAGAGTGAGCAGAGGAGAGGCAGAGACAGAGAGAGGGAGACAGAGAATCCCAAGCATGCTCCGTGCTGTCAGTGCAGAGCCCAACACTGGGCTCGATCCCACCAACTATGAGATCATGATCTGAGCCCAAACCTAGAGTTGGACACTTAACTGACTGAGCCACCCACACAACCCAACTATTTTTTTTTACTCATTCCACCAAATCCTAGATAATCTGTTTCTAATTGAAATAATATTTACTGTTATAAAGTTACTGTAGAATGTAGTTGTTCACATTTTTTCTCTGCTTTTTTTTAAATGTTTATTTATTTTGAAAGAGAAAGAAAGTGAGCACGAGTGGGGAGGGGCGGAGAGAGAATCCCAGGCAGGCTGTATGCTATCTGCGCAGAGAACACTGCAGGGCTCAATCTCCCGAACCTGTGAGATCATGAGGTTCATGAGATTGTGACCTGAGCTGAAATCAAGAGTCAGACACTTAACGGATTGAGCCACCTACACA
Source organism: Prionailurus viverrinus (assembly GCF_022837055.1). Taxonomy (NCBI): domain Eukaryota; kingdom Metazoa; phylum Chordata; class Mammalia; order Carnivora; family Felidae; genus Prionailurus; species Prionailurus viverrinus. The sequence goes on from NC_062563.1 coordinate 117,172,511, forward strand.
CCCCAACAAATATTTTTTTTGTAACAGAATATTTTTTTTTAGAATAAAATCAGAGTCAGTGGTATGCACACTCTTAAGATTCTAAATATTACCAAAATTGCTTGTCTACACCTACAGTGTAGTGTAGTGTTGTTATTCTCAGCGGAGACATAGTTATGCCCAGACCAGAATCACCTATGGGACATTTTCATTTCTCCTCATCCTCTCCCTACGCATCTTCCCTCTATCAGGTGACATGTGAGAATCAGAATCTCCGGGGCATTTGAAACTCTAATCCTCTTCATTTCTTCGTATACAGAATGAGGATATTAATACCTTTTTCATAGGATTGTTGTGATAAATAAGATGATGCATGTTTATAGGGCTTTACACATAGTAAGCTTTCATTGTTAGCCATTATAACATTATTGTTACAAATAGCAATTAAATTTATAATTTATACCCCTACCAAGGATGTATCTGTCTCATTGACCCTCATAATTGTTGAGCATGATCATTTTAACATTTGTTTTATGTTCTTTTATTTTTTTTGCTTCCAATTTTTATTTAAATTCTAGTTAGTTAACACAGAGTGTAATATTGGCTTTAGGAATAGAATTTAGCAATTCATCACTTACATAGAACATTTATTTGAAATTAATTTAAATGAGTTTAAGCTATCTACATTACTAAAAATTATTTCTGAATATTTTCTAATTCAATAAGTGAAAGCAGTATTTTGGTATTTTAATTTGCTTCCCTCTGAATACTGTTAGGATTGAACTTCTGTCAGATATTTATTAACCATTTGTATTTCTGCATGTGAGTGTGTGGGGGAGGGTATAGTGAGAGAAGGAGCAAAATCAGGATTTATGTATTTTACAGGGACCTTTGTTTTGTACTTATTTTCCTTTTTGGTGAGGGGAGGGGACTGTGTTGCTTGTTTTTTTAATAGTAAGTATATTACTCTTAGTCTGATCATATCTTATTCCTATTGAGCTAGTTTTGTCTCCCTATGGTCAGTCTATATTTCTAAAGGTTTCCAAGCCATCTGGTTGATTATCCATTGTAGAATCATGCCAGAGACCACTGTTAAGCTTACAAGTCTAATAACGTCCCTGAACTCCATTCCTTTTTCCCATTAAAAATAATCTGAAAATATTTGCCAATCTCCTATCTTTGGCACAATGTGAAATCTCCATGATTTGCCCAGAGAATCCAGGAGGTGGTAGAGATTGTCTGTAGCACCTTCTGTCTGGGCTTGAACATGGATGAGGGGAGTGAATACAAACAGCATTAAATAGAAAGAGATTACTCGGTCAGTCAGTGAGTCCAGGACAGGGTGAGAGGGAGGCTGACACCTGGCTCCAGTGTCATCTCTGGGCCCTGTTTCTCTGCTTGTTCTCCATGTTTCCCTCCTAACTGGGAGCTTACCTTGTTTTTCTGTTCCTGAGTTCTTGCCATGGGAATCTAATTTATGCTTTACTGGCTCTCAGACTGGCTATGTATCTGGCACCCTCCACCTTTGTAAGCATAAGGACTCAAAGTTCAGGCCTCTACTACTGGCCTCTCTGATATTAGCCAATGGTCTGCCAGGATCTGCATGCCGAAGCTCCCACAGCCACTTTTTCCTGAGGCAGCTGCTTCATCCCCTCTTGTCACTGCCTACTCAGCCCTGAAAACAACCACCCCTGTGGCTGTGTCTGGATTCCAGATCTTTTCTGCTGCCCACAAAACTCTTGTTCTCCCTCATAGAGATCGTACAGACTTACCCCAAATCTCAAAACTCAGACTTCTCCGTGGCTGGACCCAAATTTTGTCCAGCATTTCCTCTATTTATTATAATGATAATACATTATTATTTATGGTGATATAAATAATACTTACTGAACACATACCATATGCTAGGCATTGTGCCAAGTGGCTCAGAAGCTTTCTCTCACGGCATCTTCAAGGCAAGCGCATAACGTTGATTCTATTACTGTCCTCACATCACAGACAAGGAAAGTGGAGCTTAGAGAAGTTGAATAGCATGGTTGAGATCACCCTGGTGGTAGTAGGTGTTGGAGCTGTGAGTTGATTTCAGGTCAGCCTGATGTCTAAGCCAGGATCTAAACCCCAAGATGATAGGGCACCGTCTGGGATTCCCCATCTGGCCTCCTCTTCCTAATCTAGTTTAAAGCCCCTTTTATAAACCCTCATCTCCTACCACATACCTCTATAGCAAGGATAACGCAAACAGGAGGAAGCTTTGGCTGCCATTTCGTTCTGCTGGAGTGACATTGGGTTTTCTCTTCCCTGATCCTGCTTGTAATTCCTGCATGACTTTGGGGGAGCTCGGCTAGGTCACTCTTCCTCAGTGCTCCCCTTGCAGGACAGGGGCCCCATGAGCCAAATGTGTGTTTTTCTTTTTGGCGTTACACTCTCCTGTTTGCTCTGGGAGTGGATTGCCTTCAACTCACTTCTAGTTTCCTTCTTGCTTTTGCCAGCAGACTGCATCACATTCTAGAGCTTCTCTCTGTTGGTCTTATATCTGCTCCACTTATATCCACTCCAGAGAGTAAGGATCTCAATGTTTTTAATCTTTGGGGTCTCCCCACCAATGAGCAACCTACAAACGTGCTTTCCTCAAGCCTTTTCATCTCAAGGGTGAGTCAGGCTTATTGTGGATATGATTGTTGTGGATATAATTGCTACTTACCTTGGACAGGAAGACTGCACAGGTCTACAAACGTGGGAAGTGGGAAGGCCACGGATGGATCTTCCAGTATGTGTGAGTTCTTTCCTCCCCTCTACCAGTTGCAGGATCTCGAACCTGAGTATCTACCCCAGAGGACCCTACTGTACCTGAAAAAGTAACTTTTGTATCTGGTTGTATTCCTCTTTCATATTCTGACTGCAGCAACTTCTCAGTAGTGACAGATTTAATAGTCACGGTTTTCACTATTTGTAGGTGATTCCAAATTCCATGATATGTAATCAATGGTCGTTTTGCTGAGATACGAATTTTAAAGTCTCATGCTATTAGGCTGGGTGTGGTCCTCAGTCACTTGGTGAATGATTTGTTGTTTTCTGCCTGTTGTGGCAATGCATTTTACAGAAGTAATGATATGCTTCAGCAGTATTTATGGATGTGGGTATTCCAGAAGTCTCTGGAATGCATTCTGTACAAAAAACAGAGTGGGGGGGAGGTTTATCTTGGATGCAAGGGCGGGGGGGTGGTGGTGGAAGTAATGTACCTCCTTCCCACCCACTGATAATCTATTGGTGAATGTGAACAATTAGCAGGGAATTGAGTTCACCTTCCTACAACACCTTTTCTGCTCATTGCAAGAACCTCTCTAGAAGTCAGTCTACTCTATACACAGTTAGAGGCAATATAAGTAATAGTATCCAACTAGCTCATGTTTTCTTCACATGCTCCAAATATTTCTAATGCTCAGTCCTAACTGCTTCTCTTGGGTTAGATTGATAAAGGGCATGCACATTATCCTGACAAGAATGGAAACCTCTGGTTAGCATTTGGAAATATTCAGGGAAGTAAGGAAATGTTTTCATTTTCCACCCAGGGGCTTAATATCATGTAGATGCTGCCTGAGTACAAACTACTTGTACTGAGTATACCCTTTTAGTCAGCAGGCTAGAAGGTTTAGTTTATCATATACCATCATGTCCTGATGTTGCTCAAGCTCCCCAGTGACAGCAAGACCTAGGAGGTTTGGAAGAGATAGACTCTCACTTGCAGAAAAGGAGCCCATTATCTTGGAAGTCACTCCTGGAGTCATTGCTGAGAGCAATTGCTCAGAGTTTATGCTCAAACCTTAGAAGTCTCCTCCTGCCACTATGATTGAAGGGACAAGGGATGGAGCCCAGCCGTCTTGGTTGGCAAATACCATCAGTCATGATGAGCCACTAATCCTGATGAGGTTCCTGATAAGACTCTGCAATGATGACAGATGAGGCCACGTACAGCAGTTAACGCAGTCATTTGTAATCATTACTTTTTGGCCATTCAATAACCATCCCGTGAAATTATTTTCTGAATTTCCCAGGGTGGTGAAAGGAGCTGAGTTTACCTCTCATTTTTTTTTTTGAAGCATCTTAGCAGTTATAAATGCTTGAATGGAACTTTCTATGGCTCCATCAGATCCAACTTCAAGACCCTTATTCACTTGAATCACCTGCTTTGTGTGGTGATGACAGTGTTGAACATACCTGCTGTTTTCCTGGCTGCCTGCAGAGTGAACCCCAGGATTCTTCTGTGGCTAACATCTCTGTTAGGACATTTGAGATGTCCTTGGGGCAAGGTGCAGAGTGGTAGCATTCTCTTTTGCTTCTCACAACGTAGCTCTGGCCACATCTCTTGGCCCAGAGCTTCCTTCCCCCGCAATGCCATGGTCATGGATATACTGCAGATAGCCAACAGTTGTGCAGAGATACCAAACTGTTAACTCCTTAGCACTCAGGGAGACTGAGTCAGAGTAGGAGTGGCTGAAGCCCTTGGACCACTTGCCTCAACTACAAGTATCCTGTGTACCCCAGTGGGCCGTATAACATCATTTTCTCTTTGTGTCATGATGTGTAAAAAGGTTAGGAAGCATTGACTCAACCATTTGGATTTTCATTTTCCTCCTCTCTGTAAGTTGGGATTTTTTTTTATTATTATTATCTTACAAGACCATTGTGAGGATCAAAGGCTTGAATGCATGTGAAGGGGCTTTAAGAGCTGCCATACATTTGTTGAGTGTATCACTGGCCACAGAGCGATAGGACTCTTTCTCCTAGTTTATCCTTATTGGCTGTCCTTTTGAGGTTAGGATAGAATTCCCCCTATTTTTAAATCTCTCCCAAGTCATGAAGTCAATGTACCACATCTATTATTTAGGCTCAAGCACTGACATAATACATTTTCTAAAAAAAAGTTTTTAATGTTTATTTATTTTTGAGAGACAGACAGAGTGTGAACAGGGGGTGGGAAGGGACAGAGAGAGAGAGGGAGACACAGAACTTGAAGCAGGCTCCAGGCTCTGTGCTGGAGTCAGACACTCAACCAACTGAGCCGCCCATGATGCCCCTGACATAACACATTTTCTATAGTCTTTGGTTCTTGTGACTTCTTTAAAGCATCTGCCAGAGCAGAAGTTCTTCGCCCCTCTGCCCAGTGATGCTGAGGTACACAGCAGTGTACCTGCCTCCCCTGGTCTCTCTGCATTTATATCCCAGCTGCTCTCAAGTCTGCTGAGGCCAAGGCCTCTGCTTCCTGATAAAAACTAACCTTTACTCCCTGCGAACCTGTGTTGACTTTGCCATTGGGCCGAGAGCATCTCAAGTTTCCTTGGTTTTAGCATTTGTGCCCCAAGGTGTTAGCTGCCTGGTGTTGCCCACCCCCACCTCCCCCACCATCAAGTGGTTCTGGAGAATGCCTTTTCTTAGTCCTGAAGAGATCTCATGGGTGGAGAGAAAATCTCTCCTGCCCTTCTCAACAGACCTTAAGCCAAATGCTGTAAGCGTGAAAACCAAGTGACAGAACCATGCACCATAAAGTGTCAACACTGGATTTCTGGGTGCTGGAGGTAGGAGTTGTGCTTATTTTCTTCTTCAGAAGTTCCTGACTTTTTCGGATTTTCTATAGTGAAACTGAAAGTGTATTTTAAAATATATTTCTAATAGATGCACTCAAGATGTGCTTCATGAAGGCAAATAGCAGCTCCGACATTCCTTCACACTTGCTGGCTCCAAATTACTGCCTCTGCTTTCAGAGCCAGGCGGTTTGGAGGGGGTGGAAACCAGGAGGGAGGGGGTAGAGGCAGCCGTGTGGGCCATTGAATTTCCTCTTTTCAGACATTTCTCTGGCAGCTAATTCCAGGGTGCTCATCTGTATGGTGGCGGCATGACTTTCATGTTTTCCCCAAGGTGTTTTATGGCCTTTTTACAGTGGTACTTTGAATAACTTTCTCTCGGTAACTTCCAAATGGTGAAAAATATCAGATGATTTCCCTTCTCCCTCTGCACTCTCCTTCTCTTTGTTTCTGCACACTCCTCATTGTTAGTCTCTTTACCATCTCTTCCCTTCCCTTCCTCCCTCTCCTTTTCTTTCTCTTCCTTCTGCCCGTCCCCCCCCCCCACCCCCCACTTCTCTCTTCACCTAATATTTAAAGCAAAATAAAATATGGCGGTGAGAAAGAAAGGCTTTGGTTGTGTCAGCCTGGGCCTTGGTGAGGGGAAAGCAAATATGGATTTATCATCAGGAGCTAGATGGCGGGAAGAGTATTCCAGGGACAGTTTCATCCCTTCACTTTTCCAGAAGGGAATTTAGTTTTCAGACCAATAACAACCTGATGTGTCTTCATCTGACTTCGTCCTTAAGGCCAGGGTAGAATTGCCTGAGAAATCGATGCCTGAACTGGGGCCCTAAAGTGAATGAGCAGAGTTAACCAGTTAAAGGGAGTGGGACAGGGAGGCAGGGCACACAGGGAAGGGGTCTATTGGAACCCACGTCCGTCTCAGTCCAGAGTACTGGCTCCTTTTTGGCCACCAAGAGGGGTGAGGTGTTACTGAGGACCCCTGCTGTGGGGACCAGTGAGCAATGCCACAGCGCAACTCAGAACCTCTTGGCGACGATGTTGGTTGCCCTGGAGAACAGGGACAGTGAGTGGCACACAGAAGAGAGATTGGTCAGATCACAGATACCTGCAGCATTCTCCTAACTGAAGGCAAGGCTTCCTTCAGGTCACCCAGGAAGGTCACCTAGAAGTATATACTTTTAGTCAGGGCAGCTAGCTCTCCACGGCCTGAAGCTCAGCCGGCACTGTTTCCATGGAGACCACCACCAGGCCTGATGCCTTCCCCATAGATGGGGCCTTGGCCTGACCAGGGGACGGTTGCATAGGGTGCAATTTGTCAGAGGCCTGGCAGTCTGAGGGAGGACGTGCTGAGGAGGAAACCCCAGGGGAATAGACCTGCAGAATTTAAGCACACAGACATACACCAAAGGGAAGGGCTGGGTTCTGGTGTCTGGATTCCAGGCCTTCTCCCTCCAGGAAGCTTGGCTTATGGGCTGAGTGTCATAGAAAAGGCAAAAGGATGACCAATAGGACAGAGTAGTCTTACCAATGGGGTATAGCCTGTCTGTGGCAGTCCAGGTGACCTTCCTGCGTGACCTGAAGGAAGCCTTGCCTTCAGTTAGGAGAATGCTGCAGGTATCTGTGATCTGACCAATCTCTCTTCTGTGTGCCACTCACTGTCCCTGTTCTCCAGGGCAATCAACATCGTCACCAAGAGATTCTGAGTTGCGCTGTGGCATTGCTCACTGGTCCCCACAGCAGGGGTCCTCAGTAACACCTCACCCCTCTTGGTAGCCAAAAAGGAGCCAGTACTCTGGACTGAGACGGACGTGAGTTCCAGTAGACCCCTTCCCTGTGTGCCCTGCCTCCCTGTCCCACTCCCTTTAACTGGTTAACTCTGCTCATCCACTTTAGGGCCCCAGCTGAGGCACCGGTTTCTCCGGCAATCCTTCTCTGCCTTAAAGCTGAAATCTAGTCTCTCTTTTATACTTTTTCAAAGGGCCATGTGTCTTTCCTTCATAACACATATCAATGTTGAGGCATTACAAGGATTTGTGAGGTGGTTGGACTGCTGTCTGCTACGCTACCACACTCTAAGCTCCTCAGCCTGTGAGCTCTAAGAGGGTAATGTCTAATTCTGCTCACTAAAGCATCCTATCTGCCAAGGGCAGAGTTTGGCACATAGAAAATGCTCAATAAATATTCATTTATTGAATTAATCTTAATTCCATTCTTTTTCACTCCAGGACCTTGGGCAAGTTACTTAACTTCTGTGAGTGTCATATCCCTCATTAGAAATGGGGATAATAATCCCCCATTCAGAAAATTGTACAATTTACATGGGACAGTGATTGTAAAGCACCCAGTATGGGGCTAGCATGCGTAATAGGCACATACGCGGAGTATTGGTTTTTTTCCTTAGTTTCTTTTTTCATCCCCTAATACCGTAGAGAACAGAAGTTTAAAGGTTTAAAGAACAAAAATACATGTCCCCCTATTTCTTTTCCCCTCCTTCTTTCTTTATTACCTTCTTCTGCAGTTCGACGAGGCACAGAATGAAGGCTCCAAAGATCAGATTCTTGATTTTTCACTAGTGAGATGACCCAGGGTAAAGCATTGGCTCTTCCTTTGTTTCAGCTTCCCCATATGTGTTATGGGAAGATGTAGACAAATGGTCCTTAGAGCCCTTCCCAACTCTCACCCTGGGTTTCTGCATAGGGGTCAAGGGTAACACTGACCATAGCTGTTCACAGTGTAAGATGAAGGAAGCAAAAAGCACAAAGAGCAGCCTCAGAACAGGGAGGAGAAAATTAGGCTATTGGGCTATCTATTTTAATACAAGCTGAGTTTATTTTAGTAATGCAGGTGAAGAATGTTTTAAAATGCATCATCATGACAATGCCCCTTGGTAACAGCCCAAGGATTTCTAGTGTATCTTTCTTCAAAAGAGCCCGAGGGCTTTGTATATACTGCCTCATTAATTCTCAGAACATCCCTAAAGTTGGATGGAAAAGCATGATGAGTTCTGTTTTATATGCAGGGAAACAAAGCTTCAAAAAGGTTAAGTAGCTTACCCAAGGTCGCACAGTAACATCACTGTTCCCAGGAACCTGGGTCTCTGTTTAGCACACCAGGCTGTTCAGGCATTCTTCTTCCATTCTCTGGAAAGGAGTCCAGCCATGGGTGAAAGGTCTTTGTTCGGAGAAATGTTTTTGAAGTGTGATTTCCTGGAGGATAGACTCTTTCCTGAAATAGGAGGGTGACAAGTAGATAAAGAGAGATTGAAAGGACTAGAAGTTAGTAGAAGTAGAAAGTGCCCTGCCCTTCTCCTTCTCCCATACCAAGCATCCTTTCCCTGGACCAGCCAAGGCCCATCTCAAGGGCCAAGCATCAGACCTGGTGGTGGTTGCCATGGAAACAGTGCAGGTTCAGCTTGAGGCCCTGGAGAGCTGGCTGCCCTGACTGAAGGTGTGTGTTTCTAGGTCACCTTCCTAGTTGACCTGAAGGGAATCTGTCATCCTCAGGAGAATGCTGCAGGCAACTGTGATCCGATCAGTCTTTCTGCTGTGTTTAACTCGATGTTGCTGTTCTCCAGAGAAGTCAGCATCATCATCTCCAGGAGGTCTGTGTTGGAGAGTGGCATTGCTGGTTAGTACATATATCAGGGTCCTCAGTCATGGGTTCTGTCATGATACTAGCTATGTGACCTTTCACAGGACAGATATGTTTTCTGGGCCTGAATCTTCTCATCTGCAAAAAGGGTTAACTCACAGGACTATTGTCAGGTAATCCTGACAGCAGTCATGATGAATGACTTTTGGGATGAATGACTCCCCAAAGCATCAGTGAGTCAAAAGCTCTTGGTGATTGTGTAAGTAATATCCACTCTTCTGGGCTAGAGCTCACTTCTTCTTGCGAAAGTGGGCCATGCCCTCTCCAGAGGTTACTCTGGGAACTCTCCCTCCCCATCTTGACACATCAGGTCAAGAGAAAACCCAGTTGTTATAGTTTGTAGCTTCTTGTTCAACTTAGCCAGAAACTACTGGGCCCACTGGTGGATGGTTGTCCCTACAAGCACTGCCTTATGCCGCAACGTCTTTCATTGATGGACTTGGTTTTCCAGGCTGCCTGGTCTTTGTGTCACTTGCAGTACATTAATTATTTACCTTCTGGTAAAGCTCTCTGAGATCACAAGATGAAAGTCCTAGTGTCAGTTTAAAGTCTTCCTTTTGATTATTATTCTACTCAGTGTATTTTGGGCAAAGAAAATAGGCTTGAGATCACAATGCAGTAAATTTCATAAAGAGTGGAGTGCAAGAAACCCACAGAAATGGACCTGGATCAGAGAGTCATGTTGCCCTGTCAGGGAGTGTGTGCATGTGTGTGTGTGTGAGTGAAGAATCAGGCCACCTGGATAATGATACCCTATCTGTTGCTCTTAGGGATTAGTATAAATGCTAATTGGCTTTCTCTGCTACTGAAAGCCAATGAGTCCACCCTGGACAGATAGGTAGGATCAATGACTAAGTATACCTGGAACAGGGATGGCAGGACAAGAGAAGGCATTACAGATCTCACAATCCAGTCATGAGCTTGGGACACTGAGGTCATCTCTAGATAGGTCAAAATGTAGCAGCTTAGAACACAAATTCTGAAGGGGCAGCATCACATATCACAATGCCTCCATTATCTTGCTTTGGCCATGACTTATGAGTCACTGGTGGCCTACCTACACATGCTATCCCAACTGATTGGGAGCTACCTGGAGTCTATGTCCCTGATTTGTCCCTGACCTTGACCCTAGGAAGAATGTCTTGCATGAGATAAAACAGCAGCCCCTGTGAGAAGCTTCCCCTAATTTCTTCTAAATCTGTGAGTTTGAAATCTGTGAGTGAAATTAACATACTTTATCTTCTATTGTCATGAACAACCAAGGTAGTTTGAACAACATTTGGTAAGTGACCCCAATACCACCATCCTAAGTAGCAGTAAGTCTTGGTGGTCAAGGAGGAAGGAGGGCCCAGGTGATTTTTGTGTTGGTCCACTCTGAATCCCAGCTCAACTACTTTGATGGGCCTCAAGCTCAGAGAAGATGGGGAACCTAGGAGAGGGAGGGATTTGGTTTGGACCTTTGAGGAAATGCAGGATTTAGGAAAGCAGTAGTTGAGGAAGGATGTACTGGCAGAGATCAGTTTAGACAAAAGTTTGAAGACATGTGTACTAGAGACTGTAGAATGCAAAAGGATTCTGAGTGGGAAATAAGGCTAAGAAAAAGTGTAGGCAGAAGCATGAAGGCTTCAACTTTACACATTTTAACCATTTTTGCAGAAACCTCTTTGTGATTCCCTTTCTGGTGTGGGTCTGGTATACCCTGTAGGTAACCGTCTCCTCAAGGGCAGGAACTGGGCGATGATTTCCTTTGGATTCCCTCAATATTCCTTAATGCCAGCTTCTCCTGAATGACAGACGTGGTTCACCGCTGAATGAACTCAGCAGCTATACACGAATCCTTTTGGGGTTGGGGAGAAACAAAACACATATGTTGAAACTATGACTTTCAGTAGGACAAGAGAATATTATGGGAGATAAATTTTTGCTTCAGGACTTGAGCTGCAAAAAAAGAGTGCAAACCTTCCTGGCAGAGTGGAAGTGGGGCTTGGAGAAAGGCGAGGTGGAGTGAGGGCCGCTTAGCTCCATTCACATTCCGCCCCTGACACTAATAGCCCCTCTCTGAATGAGCCAGCTGGAAGGAGATGTGAAAGCAAAATATGGAGAATCAACTATGTGTGAACTGGAGAAGACCTCAGCTAGCAGCTGATTCAACCCCCTCATTTTCTAGGCCCAGAGAAGGTGTGGGAGGTCTGTGTGTGTAGGACAAAGGACACATCTGCACATCTCTCTCTTTTCTCTGAAAATCGCATCTCTGTTTTTTAGAATTGCCTGTTACAACTCCAGCCTCACCGCTGACTCTAGGAGCAGTGTAAATTCACTGGGAAGGTTTCTTTGGCTGAGCAGGTGTGGGCTCAGCCTGCTGAATATGAAAAGCATTCCCTTGGGCTGCCGGTCCCAGTCAGGGAGGCCTGCCCAGGGCCTGGCCTGGCTACGCCTGCTCACCACCACCATTTGACATTAGGACCACTATTTATTTGACCACATTAAACTTTGCTTTGTGTGACACAAAATCATTGTAAAAGAATGCATTATTAAGTGTGTTTTCAAATAAGGGAGGAAAACTAGCAGGCTGTCACTGATTGTTTTATTGTCGGAAGGAAAATAAATAAGTAAAACGTGTATGAGGCAAGGCAGGAATAGTTCCAAGGAGTGTTCAGAACAGAAGCATTTTTACATTTTATTGACGTAGGTTTGTAAAACATGTTTGCTAGTGAACCCAGGGCATTTATGTAAATAACCATCATACACAAACAGCTCTTTATTATTTACACTGAGGCAAGTATGATATATTTATTATATAATGTACATTGGCTTAGGAATAAATGGACACACAGTGAGACAGTGTAAAATAAAGACTGGAAATGAAGATACAGGCAATTGACTGAAACTGGAGTATTAGAGATTATGGACAGTTTGCAGAGTTAATAATTAACTGGTGAATAGTACAGAAACAGCTCTCGGGGAGCACTTTTAATTTCTGGACATTGTATTTGAGATCCCTGGACATATGAAAGGCACCAAGACTCCCCTTCATTTTGGATTCTGAAGCAGAGATAGAAGCATAAAACTTCAAGAGTGGCATAACTGGTATTTAAAGAGTAGATCACGCACACGTTAGTTCATCTGGCCCTTACAAAACCCTGAGGGTTGGTAGAACATACATTATTCTTGATCTTATCATTTTTGGAGCATTGAGGTTTCTCAGAGTATGTGATTAGCATGAAGTCCTATAGCTAATAAGTGCCAGAGTTAATTTCCTTGAGGGCTCTAGTTTCATTCATTTGACAAATATTTACTGAATGCTTACTATGTGGCAGGCATGGGGATGTATCAGTGACTAGTATAGAAGATACGCAATAAACAAGCAAATGTAAATGTAGGAAATAATAAATGCGCATGAAGGGGATAGCAAGTGGTTTACAGGGAGTGCCATTTCTGGCAGGATGATCAGGAAGATCTTTCTGAGAAGGTGGCATTTAGGCAGAGACCTGGATGGAGAGAAGGAATGGCCATGTGCATATGGGAAAGAGGAGCTTTCCAGGCTGAGGGAACCAACAGTGCAAAGGCCCTGTGGTAGGAGTTTGCTTGGTGAGTTTGAGAGATGACAAGGAGGCCTGTTAGAACTGGAGCTCCACAGGCAAGGGAAAAATGGCTGGAAATGAGTCTGAGAGAGAGCCAGGGGCTAGATCACATGGGGCCATCAAGGGCTAGGCATGGCAAGAAATGTGAAAAATATTTCAGGGCTGAAAGGACAAACTTCTGTGTGGAAAATAGCCTGAAAGTGAATACTAGTAGAAGCAGGAGGCCTGCTCGGGGTGTATAGCAGTAATCCAGGTGAGAGACAATGGGAGAGAAATGGAAGGGGTAAAATTCAGGTAAAGCCAGCAAGATTTGTTGATGAATTGCTGGGGGGGGGGGGGGGGGGAGAAAGAAGTCAAGGATTCTTCCTGGTTTGGGCCCAACCAACCAGAAGACTTTTGTCCCCTCTCTATAATCAGGAACACCTAGGTTTAAGTGGTAGGCCATCACGTGTTTAGTGTTTTGTGTGTGTGTTTTTTTTTAAGTTTATATTTTTTTGAGTGTGTGTGTGTGTATGTGAGAAGGAGAGAGAGAGAGAGAGAGAGGGAACGAGAACACACGAGCAGGGGAGGGGCAGAGAGAGAAGGAGAGAGACAGAATCCCAAGCAGGTTCCATGCTGTCAGCACAGAGACTGACATACGGCTCAATCCCACGAACCATGTCATCATGACCTGAGCCCAAATCAAGAATCAAACGCTTAACCAACTGAGCCACTCAGGTGCCCCTAGTTTTCACATGTTAAGTTTGAGATACTTATCAGGCAATAAAATGAAGGTTTCAAACTGGCAGTTGGATATATAGTCTGCTGTTTAGGGAAGTTCAGCCAGGAGATATAAATTTAGTGGAATTAGTATATAGGTGGTATTTAAAGGTATAAAACTGGGTGAGATCAGTTTGGGAGTGAGTTTAGGTGGAGAAGAGGAAATATCCAATCTCCCCAACTTTCAACAACTGTCTAAAATTAAAACAAAGATAACCCCATCCCCCGACCACCAGATATTAAAAAAAAAAAAAAAAAAGCTGGGCATATTTACATGTCAGGGAAGGAGAAATTCACTGACTAGTTCTCTAAGGAAGAAAGGTCACAGTTTTTAAAGCTTTAGGAATAGGGTTCCGTGGTGGTGATGCTAAGTTGGTGGTTGGTTAAAATAGATTCCTTGTTCATTGGTCAGGAGTCTTCAGTGAGGTCCAGGAAGGGTCTAGTGTCTTGGGGTCACTTGAAATTCATGGTCATTGATCACTGTCAGCTATTTAAAACCACTGTGATGAAATTCAATATTCAGCCATGAAATCTCCTAGGCATTTGCCACTGGAAAGTTGAGAATGGATGGCTGTGTGGGGTGTTTCGTTTTTTGTTTTATACAGCCTGGAAAATGGGGAAGATCTGGCAAAGAACAGTAAAGAGGATCCGCCACTGGGTTAGGAGGTGAGGACTGTGGCAGCCAAGGACCATGTGGTCACCAGGATGCGAGGAATCCAAGAAGTAGGGAGAAGTCTGTGGGCTCACGTGCTTCTGAAAGACATAGTAAGACTGAGGCGTAGTAAGAGAAGGAATAAGACTGTCCATTGTACCAGCAACTTGGGTTGCCAGTGACCTTGACCTGGGATAGTGAAGACAATTTTGATTTTATTAAGTTAAGGAGAAAAGGGGAAGGAGAAAGTGGAGACAGGAGCACAGACAAATCTTTTAAGAGATGTAGCTGTAAAGGAGAACAGAGTAGGAGGACAATGGCTGAGGAAGAATGTGGGGGTCAAGACAGTTTTTTTCTTTTTTCTTTAAACATGCTGTATGTTTGCTATGGATGAGATTGACTTGTAGAGGAGGAAATTGTTGAAGGCAGGAGAAAGGGGAGCAACCAATAATGCCCTCAGTCCAGAGTGCATTTGTGTGCTTTTTGCTCTGCAGGTGGTCTCGGCCATCACTGGGCAGCCTCACCTGGACACCTGACACTTCTTGCTCCTGCTTTCCCCTCTCCTTTCCTTCCCACCCCTCTTCCCAGGGTCCAAGATACACTCTTCTTGAGCCAGCAGGTCTTAATTTCATAACTTCCCCCCATACACATGTGCTGGTAAGGCCCATTTCACTCTGGATCCTTACATTTTGAGAGGGAAATACCAAAAAATGAAGCCATTCTCTTGCTTCAATGGATTGCTTCCTATGGCATCTGTGCTTCTCTATGCTGGAACCTCCCCGCTTCCCAACCAACGGTGAGGATTAGAAGAATAGGGGGTGTGAAGGAAACAGAACTTCTTCCCTGCACTTGTTAGATGCAGAAGTGCTTTCTTCTGTATATTCTAAATGATACATAGTCTGTGAACTTTGACTAGAATTCACGTCTATCTCAGTGCTTCGGATTTTGGCAAGCAACTTGGTTTAGGTGGGCTGTGTTTCCTTGGTCTTTACTTTTTCAGATGCCCATCCTTTCGGTTGACACCCACATGCAGCAAATCACTCACTACCTGTCTCCCTCTGGGGACCATATGAAGCCAGCCTCCTGGCAGAAATTCTGGGAGTTCCTGTAAGGGCAGGATACATATTTCTGCTTTTTCTCCAGTATTCATCTTTGAAGATGCCCAATAATTTATTGGAATTTTTGGCTAGAAAACACTTTATGCTTTTTGGGGGGATGACCCACAGTGATGCCCATGACTCCTAACTGGGCCATGACTCAGCCCTCAGAGTCCAATCTTTTGAATGATTTCAGATATTTTTTATCCATCATTATTTAACCTAGCCCTCATCCATATAAAAGTCATCTGCTATTCAGTGCCCACACACAGATTTGTAAGTGCTTCCTGAAGTCTAGTGCCATCCACTTGGTGCTTCTGGTCCAGGAAGAAGTTAGTACCATTCCCAAACTATGTCATTAAGAAAAATGACTTCACTTGGAAGCTGGGACGTATTGCTTAGGCTTGATCTTCCTACTGCTTCAAAACTACTTAAAATTTGAGCTGTGTTGATAGACCTAGAGATACAAATTTTTATTCACATGGAGGTCATTGCAAGGGTTTGGTTGTCAGTCTTCTCAGATCCCTCACACAGCGGCCCTGCTCTGGAGCATGCTCTGTGGTGACCCCTGGCCTTAGCCATTGCCCTCTGGGGGCCTGAAGCCCAATAGAGAGCTGTAGAACCCCTTGCACTGGTTTGTGGGGGTCCATAAGGATGGTGGAAGAAGCATGGGTTGTAGCATTAGGCTAACCTGGTCTGTTGCCTGTGGTCTTCTGCCTACTGGCCATGTGGCCACAGTCCAGGTGTCTAATTTCTTTCAGCCTCAATTTCCCTGGCTGTAAAGTGAGGACCAATGATACTACTATTCACAAGGTTGTTGTGGGAAGTGAATGTAATCACTCATTTAAAGTGCTTGGCATAGTGTCTGGTCCATACGTGCTCGATTCATATTATTAATTTTTTTAAAAAACTGTAATAATCCTCAGTCCTTCCCCCAAGTATACCTGTGGTTTGGGGCATGATGTCTCTTAGCTCCATTGTCCATCTATAAAACAGAGCTGACATGAGTGTGACATGAGATGGCTTCTTTTTGAAACTTATTAGCAGAGCTCCTGACCCCTTTCAGCGCACATTCCCCGAGCATTTGTAGAAATGTTACCAGAAAGATGTATCTGGGCACCAACCAATTCAATTCTGATTTCTTTAGATCAGACATAGGAGTAAAGTAGAAAACCCTTTCTAGGTACTCAGAAGCCAGCACTTCCAACTCAAATCTTTGGTGGTGTTGGTTTTTGTTTGTTTTTTTTTGTTTTAAGCACTCTCCAGACCTAGCATGGACCCTAACATGGGGCTTGAACTCATGACTGTGAGAGCAAGACCTGAACTGAGACCAAGAGTCAGACACTTAACCCACTAAGCCACCCAGGTGCCCTCCATCTTAAATCTTTGGAAGGCAGAGATAAGGATGTTTCTTTCAGGAGGGTGACTGTAGAATGCCCATCCTTTTTCTAGCTACAAGGCCACATGCTCCCATGGTCAGCTTTACCTAAGTACAGCACCAGCAGATAAAACAGTGGAGGGGCCTGGAAACAAAAGACTGCCGTGTTCACCCAGGATGGTAATTTCCTTAAAGCGCGTGAAGAGGGGTTGATACTAACAAGAGGTTGGAGGTAGGAAATACGGCCCAGTGGAACCGCTTCTGGAGGTGATTTGGAAGAAACAACAAAGCAGACAGACTGGAAAAAGCTTTCTGTGCTGCTTCCTGTTCCTCTTTCTCTTCTTCCTCATCTTTCTCTTCACCAAGTCTCTCCAGCTGGCGTAAGAATTATGTTTGAGTAGCAAACCAGCTCACTCATGGTGGAGCATGGCCTTTTGATACAGGCAAACCTGGGTTCAGCTCCTGATTCCATCATTTGCCCCTCTGAGCCTCAGTTGTTGCAGCTGTAAAATGGGGGTGATCCTGCTTATCTCTGAGAGTCAACTGCAAATATCACGTGGGATTATGTGGGTTGAGTCCAGCATAAGTGCCTGGCTCATGGAAGATGCAGAAGAAACCCTAGTCCACTTCCTTCCCTCTTTCCCTCACTCAGGCTTGCTCACATCTATCTCTGAAACAGAGCTGTTCCTTCTTTAACAGAAGAAGCTTTGCCTGCCATAAAACATTAGCAAATAGTGATTGACTTGGGGGTTTTCTGGGAAGAACTGCATAAGAGCATGTAACATGTGTTCATTTGATTTGTAGGTATATTATAATTACTTTTCACCACACAAAACCCACTTGAGGTACAGTTAAGCAAAGGAATAATGCTGCTTTTGTTCCTTTTCTCTCAACCCTTCTTTCTCTCATGCAAACAAGAACATTAATCCTTTGTGGCTCCCTGGACTGGTGACTGTGGGAAAACCCATCACCTAGCTCTTTTTTTTTGTTTTGGTCCCTGAAAATAACATAATTGTCAAAATCTCATAACTTCTGAGTGCAATTTCAACCCTCTCATTGATAAGGCAATAATAACCCAAGCAAACAACTTTAGATGAACTAACAAGTCTGAACATAGAGTGGAGGCATTATCTAGATGAAATGAATTGAAGTCCTCTACGAAGTTGTACAAATTCTTATAGGCAGAATAGACTTTGAATAGAGCTATTAGACCAGGCCATTAAGTAGCCTGGCTTCAAGTTAGTCTCCCAGAGATGTTTGGTCACAAGATTCAGACTTCTTAGATTTGGCTGCCTGGGTAGAAAATGTGCACTGAGGTGCTTGGGGTCAATTCAATCTACTAGTGGCTTGGTCGTTTTTCCCTGGTATTCTAGTGGATGACAAGAAAGCCTCTTACACACTTCTCCTATAAGCCATATGAGTGACAGCTAGAAAACACACCTTAAGCACATGGGTCAGTATTCTCTCTGTTTTTATGTTCAGGTCACAGCTCCTCAGAGTCTCCGACAAACCTGCCTTCTCCTCCTCCTGATCCTTTTGTATGGAATCTGACCTGGATAATGAAAGATTCCTTCCCTTTCCTGTCTCATCGCAGTCGATACGGTAAGTATATATTTTATAGTCGATGTGTAATCACCATCTCATAATTAAGGAAGCTGTGAGTTTTAGTATCCACTGGCACACATTCCAGCCAGGCCTGGCATCTCCAGACCAACAGGTGCATTCTTTATCCTAGATAAAGCCCATGGCTTTGTTGCTGCCATATCCCAACCTCCCAGCCTTTGTGGCATATAGTGTTCCTGACACCCCTGCCCAATCATTAGATGCCACACTTATTTGCATTTTGACTGTGGTTTCTAGACATAGGGCTCTAACTCATGAGTGTTTCTAGCAGTGGTGACCTCTTGAGAAAGAATTGTTGTTATGAAGGTCACAGGTCTTCTGGGGCCCCTCAGGTGACTCCCTGACATTTGGGCAACTCCTTAAAGTTTCCCAGACATGCTCCTAGATATTAGTTCAACTCATGTGACTCTGCACCCGCTTCAGAAGTAAGGAGGCCAGGTCCCGTTCCATTTTCACAGATGTAGAAACTGAGCTTAATGAGATTGTGCAGAGTGGACTCTAACTACAAAGCCAGAATTCTTCCCTTACATTCCCTTTTCCTCCCAGGGGGGGCCACCTACTCAGCCTGCTACATCCTGTCTTAGGAGGCCATATATGTATGGTATAGGATTCTTCATTCTTTCTCTGTGCTAACAGCTAACATTCTAATAGTTCATAGGAGCTGGGCCTCTGCACAGGGAAGAGCAGGTTTGGAAAAGAGCTGATGTATTTTCAGGTGGACATTTTTTCTTCTCTCGAACTTCTCTAGAGTGAACCCCATTAGAGCAAGCACTAAGCTGCATTTGTTCCCCACTTTATTATATCACATAGAACATACTCATAAAGGGCTTGTGCATGATGAATGAATACAAAAGGCTTCTGGGGATGGAACTTACTCATGAGGTCTGCTTCAATTAAGTATTTATGAACCTGGTATAGCAGTGAGTTCTAGATTCCCTTCTGGGCATATTTACTCATCCTGATACTCGGTCTCTGCCATTGGACCTGAGCTTTTTAAAATGCACCTAACAGAGATCTTCTACTCACTGCTATCCCTCATGCATAAACGCAGCTAGTCTTGGTTCATGTTAACTGTACCTTTCATTTCAAACTTAAAAAAATAAATGCATCAAAAACCCTAGGGCAGTTCTAGGATTATACTCTGCTGGGATGTTTCCTGCTGCTTCTAAGCCTCCCTAGTGGGAGAGGAAGATCAGTAGTTGTCAGAAGATTCCAGATAAGAATTACTTCTTGATTTTATTTAAGCCAGACATTGAGTGTCATTTTGTGATAAGGGCAAGTGTCTATAAATAATTGAAATCTGGTCCTTTGTATCGTTATTGCTTTGTAACCAGATTTGTGATACAACCGGTCTTTGGATAACATTTTGAATTTGCTCTCAAAGTCATTCACTATCTCTGCAGGATGACAACTTTTATAAAATGCAGAATGTCCAAAAAAGGCATTCTACCTCCTGCATGACACAGAGGGCATTGCATTTGTTCTCTGTAGAGCATCCAGAAAGAGATTGCAGGTTGAAAGGAGAAAGCTACTGGAGTTTATTAAGCTGCTCCCTACCACTGCTTGGCCCTGATACACCTACTTCCTTCAGGCCTCACCCTTATCTATAAAATGAGGTAGAAAGACATGCTGCCTTGGGGCAAAAGAGTAGATCAGGAGCATTCTCAAGAGCCTTTTCGAACTCTCCTTATGGCCTAGTATCCTCATGAATTGCCTTCTTCTAGGCAAAAGAGAGGACCCAAACCATTGGCCAGACATTGCCCAAATGCTGGATGGAGATGCCAAAGGCAGTGCCATTATTGCTATTGATTACAGGGCGGGAAGAACTGATTCTTGATTGGTGGCTCCTTGACTGAGTGCAGTGGTAATTTCAGAGCCTTTTACCTTACTATATTTAATTCAGCCACAACCTACCTGCCTCCACCATCACCTCTATGTACCTGGTCCAGTGCCAGATGGGCAGAGGGGATACAAGTACAAAAATAAGTAAGACTTATTCCTGCTATCTCAAGGCTTATAGGCCAGAGAAATAATTCCAGAGGCAGCTAGGCTTATTGCTACAGCAAGCACCTCTGGGGGGCTGATCCTGGAGCACAGCTGTTGAAGACTCATCCGAAACCCATTACAGAGCAAACTGAAGGCCAAGACTCCTGTCCCCTGAAGGATGTTTGTGGGGGCCCAGCCCACATGTCTGTATGAACCAGAGAGGCCAACAGACTCATTGGTGATAAATCTGTACCTTTCAACTGCCGTGAAAGACATTTTAAGAAATGTTAACAACTTCATTAATTTTAAGGCCTCAAACTTGGGCAGAGAAATTTGACTGGAAAATTGCCGCCTAAAGGGATAGTTCTTCAGACAGTGAGAAGTAACCAAGTCTCAGCAAGTCATTGTGGGCGTTTGAGTGACGGAGTCCCATGCCTGCATTCCGGGGATGAGGCAGGAGGGGATATTCTGGAGGGGGGGGCGCACAAAGGGCCAACAAGAGGGGCCAGCAACAACCTATCCACAGGCATCATGACAGACAGCAGCAGGCCGGCCCTCTCAGGCAGGCTGTCCGGTCCTGAATTGAATGTGGCTTTCTTTTTACCAGTGTTTTATGAGAAGAGACGAGGTGGAGAGAGGCTAACAAGATTTACTCACCCCCAGCCTGTAATTATCTGCTTGAGGAAAAAGTTTGACCTACCTTTTTGAAGTCTTCCCATATTTCTTCTAATTTACATTGGGCCTTTTATGTTGTGTAAAATATATTTTCTTCAGTGGCATTTGGTATCTGATTCCAGCTCTTTCTCGCTTCTTGTCTTGAAGGACTGCAGCCCGCTTGTGTCATCATTGACAAGCAGAGAACTACGCATTCCTCCCCCAAGGCTTGGAATGGGGGAGGCATCTAAAGAAATACCTTTTTTTCCCCTTTTATCATCACCTCTTATGCCTTAAGATTATTTATAGGCTTGGCTAGAGGACTGGGCTCTTGTTATCCACCCAGATAAAAATCTGTTCCAACTGGTAGCTCCAGGTGCTAAGAGACAGAGGGCACTGGGAGCTATCATCATGTTGAGTTCTAGAGCCACAGAAGCAGATGGTGTCCTGCCCACTTTAGCTCATGTTTGCCCACGCTGGGTGTGGGAAGAATCAGATCAACATGTAAAATGTAATATAATCAAAGGTTCTGCCCCAGATGAGGAGGAGAAAGAGAATTCCTGTTTCTTGAAGAACAAAAATGTTGATACTTTGCAGAACTCTTTCACACCCTTTTTCTCACTTAAGCTTGTTATGAAATTATTTTATATCCCATGTAAATTGAGGGCCAAAGAAGTTTATTAACATGGTCCCATTATGGAGCAGAACAGCAGTTAGAAAAGCTTGAACCCAGATTGTCTGACTCTAAGTTGAGTGCTCTTTCTACTACAACACAAAGTGAATTCACAGATGAAGTCTTCCCTCCATGGAGAAGGCTCTTACTTCCTGGTGTTGGGACTGAATGACTAGTCTGTTACCCAAGAGCTAGGCAGCTATAAAACCAAGACTTGATGTCCCCAAATTGAGACTATTCCAGGCAAGCCAGCTAGCTCATCTCTTCCCAAACAAGGGGCACCTTGGGCAGTCTTGTGTGCCCTACCATAGACTGTGGTCTCTCTTAAGGGTTGAATTGTGTTCCCCCAAAAGAAATATTGAAGTCCTAAACCCTAGTGCCTGTGAATTTGGCCGTATTTGGAAATAGGGTTTTTGCAGAGATCATCAACTTGGGTCCATACTGCATTAGAGTAGGTCTTAATCCAATATAACCAGTGTCCTTTTGAGAAAACAGAGACGCAGACACAGACACACAGGATGGACACCATGTAATGAGGGAGGCAGAGATTACAGTGATGTATCTATAAGCCAAGGAATGCCAAGGATTGGCACCAACCACCAAAACCTGAGAAAAAGGCATGGAACAGATTTTCCCTTAGAGCTGTCAGAGAGAGAATAGCCCTGACAATGCCTTGATTTTGGACTCCTGGTCTCCAGAACTGTGAAAGAATCAATTACTGTTATTTTAAGCCCCCCAGTTTGCTGTACTTTGTTATGACAGTCCTAATAAGGTCATACAGTTCTTTGTCCCTCCACTCCTCCAATGTCTAGAACATTGACTCCTGGAAGAGAAAGATTCCCCTTAATGCCCAACATCAGGCTACAACAAAGCCATTGTTAGACTTTAAATAAAAGTTCTATTAAAACTTTTTATGCTTTCAAGCCCACTGGGACCCATCCAATTTGAGGTCTGGTGCTATTGGAAAGAAAGAAAAATTAGACTTTTTAATTACTTTCCCTACTTCCACTACAGGGGCCACTACTGCGGTCCTGTTAATGTATCAATTTCTTTGATTGAAAAGACTGGGTAAATTAAACATATCTCTTTCTCGAAAAAAAAAAAATCAACCTACCACAGAATTGAAAATGGAAAACAAAAAAGCCCACAAATGCCTTACGGGATTTGCTTCATAGTTCAGGCAGGAAGTCAGTTTGATCACATTTCTGAAATTACATATTTAATGTGGCTGGACGTGATCAGCTACTCCACCCTCAAGTGCCTGGTGTCAGTGAAAAGCAGCTCCCAGTTCCCTTGTGGACCACTGTCAGGGCTGAAAGCTTTCTTCCCCGTTCCTCTGCCCTGACAGGCCAGGACTTCTTGTGTTCTCTTTCGACCCTGCTCCATTGAACTGGGAAGTCAAATTCATTCCTAGTCCATGCTCTTGTATTTTAATCTGTAACATGGTAAATACAAGCCCTGTGAATGCATTCACCAAAAAAGACTGAGTCCCAAGGGATACAGCAATACTGCTGGTTATATAAAACCAAGAGCAGGGTATATCTCTCACCCTGAGGACTGTTGGCCTGCTAGAGGCCAATGAACCCTATCCATGGAAATTAAATAACAAGCAGATGGCTTAGGCGTTTCAAGAAAAGACTTGTCTAAAATAACCCACTTGATCATATACCCTACCTTTAAAATGAAGATACATAGATCCACTCAATAAATACCAACAATTTATCTCTATGTTAGTGGCAGATTGGGTAAAGAAAAGCAGAAAAGAAACAAGGCAGATTAAAAGATAAGAGACTGATTGACCAGCTGACACAGAGGCAAGAAAAACAAGTTAAAAAAGAGCCATTTAAAGCAATTGTCACAGACATGGGGAAAGGTATTGACAAAAGGGAAAGAAAGAAACAGATGAGGGAACAGAGATAGAGATGCACAGAGAGAAATACAGACAGATTAATGTGGAAAGGATCACTCAGGCCTGTCTGGTCTCCTGTCAATGTGTTCTTTCTCCTGCTAGCATGGTCTTAGCAGTCCTACCTGGGCAGGTGGTTCCCTAATATGCAGTCCAGCCGTGGCCTCCCCACTGAGCATTGTTTCTGTATCCCTACCTGCCTGAATCATTTCCCCCTTACTGTATCTCTGATGCCACAGGGTATGAGAGAGTGGGTATAAACACGTTTGGAATACCAACTGTATGTTTGGTTCTGCTCTAGGCATAGCAGTGATAAAGACATATAGGACACACTCCCTTCCCTCAAGAACTCTCAAGGAAGAGGCAAACATGCCTGCGCTATGACAGGTGCAGAAACAGAGACATGCTCAAAGTTCCTGAAATGTAGGGAGAGACGTCCAGTTCTGTGGAGGACTTAAGAAGTTAGATGTCCTGGAGATGGAGATAGCTCGGTTGGGCCTTAGACCCTGAGACCAATGAGAAGGGCATTCCTGGTGCAAAGGCATGTTCAGGAACAGGTCAAGCTCAATACCAGAGGATATGGAGGACCTTGGAGGGAGCAGCAGCAGTGTGCCTGGAGAAAGTTACTTCCAGATGTACTCAGGATTTAGACATGATCCTACATGTGAAGCATAGGTTGGAAATGGAATGGCAGGATGGGAGTCTGGGACAGATTCTGGCTATAAGTTGAGCATGACTTGGTTGTCCATCCAGGAGCGTCCAGCTTGGGTAATTGAGTATTTGGACATTGTGTTAACTGAAACAGGGAGCTAGGATAAACAGTTGGCAAGGAGAAATGGTGACCAAGACCTTAAGAGAGGAGAAGGTGGAGAGAGCTATGCTGAGCAAGTTATATTTGAATGTCTTCAGGGACATCCAGGTGAAGACAACAGGTAGAGAGTTGTAAATCTAGGTCTTGGCTTTGGGGAGAGGTGAGATAGAGAGTCATTAGCATAGAGGTTGTGGTTGAGGCTGGTAATTGGAGGATGAAGATCCCGGATGTTGGATTTAAGAAGTAAACAGAGGGGCACCTGGGTGGCTCAGTCGGTTATGCATCCAACTTCAGCTCGGGTCATGATCTCGTGGTTCGTGAGTCCAAGCCCCATGTTGGGCTCTGTGCTGACAGCTCAGAGCCTGGAGCCTACTTCAGATTCTGGGTCTCCCTCTCTCTCTGCCCCTCCCCTGCTTGCACTCTGTCTGTCTCTCTCTCTGTCTCTCTCTGTCTCTCTGTCTCTCTCTCTCTCTGTCTCTCTCTCTCAAAAATAAATAATAAAAAAATTAAAAAAAAAAGAAGTAAGCAGAAGAAGAGAAGCTTGACACACAGAAATGGAGAAATAGGAAAGGTGGGAGGAGAAATAAGAAATGGTATACTCATAGAAACTAAGGTGGTAAAGAATTTTAGGTACAGAAATAATCAGCAGTGTTGAAGCCACCTAGAGATAAAGTGGAACAAGGACTGTAAGAGCCTTTTCTCACCTTGATAAATACTCCTTATGTTTTATATTCTTCCTTTCCCCTGTTTCCTACTTTCTCATTCCATTGTGTCCCCAACTACTTTGTTGTTTTCCTTCCCTTGAACCTGTCTCCTTAGAGCCTACCTGTTCCAGCTTGTAAGGCCCAGCTTAGTCCCTGCTTCTACCGCATTGTTTTCACTGAGTACCCAGACTACACTGATGTCTCTTTCTCCTTGGAATTTTTGTATGGAAAAATTGATGGAACTTTTTGATAACATTGGGTTGGTATAATCCTTCTTCTTGAAATCTGAGAAGATTCTGACTTATATAGGGAATGGTTATTTCTTGAACATCCCAAATTCTCCATGAAACTCCATTGGATGATGACCATCATCACAAAACCTGGGGCTTCCCTGATGCTTCTTATCAATCAGGTAACTTTCCTAGGTTATATTTCATCCCTTCTATGGCCCAAGTAAACCAAGTCAGCTGATAAAGCAATCATGGATGAATCTAATTTGATGAATCTAATTTACCCACTGGAAGACAAAAAACGTGATAAAAATCACTTTTATCTGTTATCCAGGTATGTATATATGAATGTATGTATATATGTATGTATGTATCTATCCAATCATATATTTACTCATCCAGCAAGTGTCTACAATTTGCCAAGCTCTGTGACCCTGCCCCTCATAGAGATTTTGCCCTAGTTCACTTTTATCATAGGTCCAAGATAGTCCCAAATATCCATCTGAAAGGTCTTTCTTAAGTACTTGTATGATTTTTTTGTATATGTGTGCAGACCCCTGGGTCTGATGATCTATCAAACCCATTAGGAAGGTTTGCGTGGGAAATAAGACTTTTCAGTTTTAGCAAAGACTTAGTATGTCTGTTAGATAAAGAGAGCTTCTTTTTGGAAACCATCCAGTAAGGATTACCACCCAGCAGCTGGTGACCACATTAACCCCAAATTAGAACAGCCCGCAAGGTTGTAGACCTCACTCTGTCCCTGTTTTCTCACCAAGGAAAGTTGTACAATGTCCTTATGAAGTACTTCGTATTTCTGATGTCACACTTTTCAGTGCAACATATCTTAAGTTATTTGTGGCCCTGAGTCATCATGATTCCGAGACTGTAAGCTCTTAGAGGTCAAGGAATCTACATTTTGTTCCCTTTTGCATTTCCAGTGATTAATCCACTGTTTTGCAGTCAGTTTAGCTCCTGATAAATATACAGTAGATGAAATAGCAACATTTGCTGAACAATCCAGGGGCAAACCAGGAATTTGGGTCTCTAAGTTCCCAACTCAGCTTTTCAGCCCCTGAGGATCTCTGTAAAGGGTAGGGATGTTTCCACAGCCCTCTTATTCCTAAAGTCATATTAACTGGTTTCAGGAAAGACATGTGTCTAGGGGAGAACAGTTCCTTTGGTTTAGAATTAAAAGCTATGACATTAACTACTTTAGGCAGGCTTATTTTTTCTCTATTCAATCTAAAAAAGCATATTCAGCAGACATGAGTGAGCTGAGGAATTTTTGTTTTGACAGCTTTGGGACATCTGAGATATTGTATACAGAGCATTCCCAACCAGCTCAGAAAGATGTGTGTCCAAAACATATGCAGGAAAATGACTGATCAAGAATGAGAAAAATGAGAGGAAATCCTCTTAAAATGAAATGTTTTGTCAAGAGCAACCTCAGATGCAAACATTTATGCCAGAAGAGACCTCAGATTAACAGGACTTTACCCAGTCCACTTGAGTAGATGCCTAGAATAATTTGGTTTGTTAAAAATTGTGAGCTGTCAGGGCCCATAGTAGTCTAGTCAAATAGCCTCATCTTACAGATGAGTACACTAGGCCCAGAGAGAGGTCAGCAGTCTGCCAGAGCTAGTGGCAAAGCTGAGATTCAAATCCAGGTCATCTGTTTGGAAAAGCCCACCCTTAACCCTTCCAGTGCAGTAGACGCATGGGCGATGGTTCATATTTTCTCAGTACTTGGGCTGCAAAGCATTTCCTCACACATCACTCCCATTTGTTGCTTTCTCCATCTCATCATTTTAATTCCTTAGGTCTCCACCACTCCAGCGGGTTCATGATGTCGCAAGGGTTACATCAGTATAGGGTCAATACCATCCTGGTGTGGAAGGACCCTCGGCCAGGCCCAGTCTGGTTACCTCACCATCACGTGGAGAGCTTCTTAAAGACAAGATCTGGGGTCCAGGAATAGTAGGACTAGGTTTGGGAACCATAGCTCTTCCATTCAGCTCCTTGTTGCCTTTAAATGTCCTGTGTAACATCCAAGCAAGCTGTCTGCCAGCCTTTCTGTCTGAAAGCAAAGCACAGAATGGTGGGGAAGAAACTCAAGTTGGGATCTGAGATGTGAAATTTGCAGCTCAGATTCCTGTGAGTTTTATTACCTTCAGCCAGTAAACCACTCCCTGATTCTGTTTGTCATCTGAAAAATGGGAATGATTCCTAATTGACAGCATTGCTGTAAGTTCTGTGAGGGCAGATTTCCAGATGCTGGAGCACAGGTGTTTCACCTTTGGAAGAGGAATGAGACCATTCCAGTGAGAGGCCAATAGCCTGCATTTGGATGGCCTGGCTCTACTTTGCTAGAAAGTTTTTCCTTAAAACTCTTAAAGTCCCTGGTTTTTCCCTCTAGAAACTGAAAGGACTTTATATTTAACCATGATACTCTCCATGCTGGGATTTAATCCTATGTAGCCCAGCTTCAGAATTCATAAAACTACACGAGAATAAGCGATACTAGTTCCCCATCTGCCTGGAGTAACATTATTCCTTCATCTGTTCTTACAAACTTCCTAGCTTAAACCTATCCCATGTTAAAATCTTTTCATTCATCAAGATGCAGCCCCAAAATTGCCTCCTCCATGAACCTCAGGTCTTCCCAGGCAGAAAATCTCTCTTGTTCTGTGTCCCCATGGCCTTACCATGTCTGCCAACTGTGAGAGTTAGGTGTGAGAAGTCTATCTCGCCACCCTGGAGTGGGAGTCCCTGAAGGGCACAGGGTCTGTTCTAGGACAGCCTTGTATCTGTATTCTGAGATTGGCATCGGGTGGGGGAGTGGGGGGAGCCCCATGGTAACCTGCAACATCTAGCAAATCTTCACCATTAGAGACCAGAAAAGAGGGGAGGGTCATTTTTTCATGTTCTGAAGTTGAGACCGTTGATGACCATCAGCCTCTTCTGGTTATCATGGATGCCATATTGCTCAGAGCTCTTCTCCAACCTTCTGGTTTTAGGGGTGATCCTAATTTATGGATGTCATGCTGAGCAGTGTACAAACTATTAAGGTTTTGAACATGCTCTGTGGGGTCTGCTTCATTTGGTTAGAGATGATCCTGAAAATCACAAGGAAAGAATTGGACTGGAAAAGTCCAATCTGGGTTCTGGTCTCAGTTCTCTTACTTATCCAGATCCTAGGCTCTGCCACTTTGGCCAAGTCACATGAGCCTTGGTTTTCCCATCTGTAAAATGTGGAGGCTGGGCTCGTTAATTTCAGAATGTCTGGGATCTTAATTATTTTCAATTTTCTGTTCTGGGATGAGGAGCAGAGTCCCATTTCTTCTATCTGTAACATTGCACTGGCCACAAATAAGAGAAATGAGAATTAAGCTTTCTACACATATCTCCCACCATCCTGGGTATGCTTACACACACACCCTCCTTGAGACTGTCTTTTGAGGCTGTGTTTATATAATTGATTGATTGAAGGAGACTTGGCCCTTCTTCGCTGCAGCTTGATTATAAGTGAGCTAAACAGATGTCTTGAATTGGGTGATTGGTTCCCAGATGCATTCCAGGGAGCGAGATGGTGGGAAGGAAGTGAATGATTTCAGTTCTGGGGCCCCATGACAAATGAATGGTGGTTGTGGGCGGGGCGGGCAAGGGGCTAGGTTTGCTACTTAGTCTTATGAAGTAAGTGGCCAGATGTTGTTGGCAGCTGGTAGATTAATACCAAAGGTAACTGGTGGGCCAAGTGCCCCTTTAGGAGATAACCCAGCAAGAGGGAGTAGAAGCCCCTAATCATCCAAGCCTGGGCTGGAAGTCAGGACTCTTGGGATTCTGCTGACCAGCTGTTAGAGCCAAGTTAGAAAGCTTGTCTTGGCCATCTGCCCAAAAAGGGAAATTGGTCTTAAAATGGTAGAGATGGAAGAGACCTGAGGATCATTTTATTCCACCACTTAATTTTTCAGATGAGCACACTGAGGCCTGGAGAGGTTAAATGATTTGCCTGCAGTCACACTGCAGAGCCGGAGCTAGAATGCAGCTCCTCTTATTCAAGGTCTAGTGTGACTTCACTTAAAAAAAGGAAGCTAGATCAGTGTGTCAAAAGCAAAGATTAAGGAGTTTCCACAAAGTTTGACACAGTCAAAGCTTTCTGCCTTCAGTGTTGGACATGGACCCATTTAACTCCCCTCTGCTGTGGCTAACCCCTGGAGACACCTGAAGACCAACAGCAAGGACTGCCAAGTTTAATAATAAACAATGTGCAAGTCACTGCCACGCTGGGCGCTTGGTATGTGTATTGCATTTAATCCTCCTCACAATCCCCTGAGGTGGTCCTTGCTTTAATCCCCATTTTACACATGAAAGAATTGAGGTACAGAGAGATTAAATAATTTGCCCCCCGGATATGCAGCGAGTCAAGTGACTGAGCCAAGCTTTCACTTTGAACAGTCTGATCCCATGCAGCAGCTAGTTCCTCAATATTCCTCAGACACCCTAGTGCCCCATGCAGTTTTTATATAAAACAGAGCAAGCTAGGAAGATACCTGTTTTGGTCAGTGTCTCCCTGGGTCCTCTGAGGTCAAGTCAGTCCAGCTCATTTCTCAGCTCCTGGTGGTAAATCTGAGGCACAGGCGACAAAGGCGATAAGATATGCATATATAGTACTTTGTAATTATAAAGCATGTTCACATTCATTGCCTTATTTGATCATCATGGCGGGTATTATTATTTTTATCAGCATGATTATTGTGATAAATCTCTCACATTCATACATGAGGAAACCAAGACTCAGGTGGTTAAATGAATTGCCCCAAAGCACAAGGCTGATTAGCCCAGAGCTTGGAAATTTCCAAGAATTGTCTAGTGCTCTTTCTCTTTCACTCCCACTGCGTTTCCTCCCTTTGTTCTTATCATAGCTTCTAGCCTATGCACAGACCTACTCTCTAGCAGGGAGCTTCCAGCAACCATCAAAAAACAGCTTGTTGGCAGAAGAGTACATCTAGGATGAGAGAAGCCAGAAAGCCTTATTGGAAGTGATTTGAGCCATTGAATCACTGGGAGATATATATATATATATATATTTTTTTTTTTTTTTTGAATCACTGGGAGATATTTGAAACCTAGCCATATGTGTTTTTGCTATCTTGTCTCAGAAAAAAAAAAAGTCTAGAGTTTTGCGAATTGTCCTAATTGTTTAAAGTATTATTATTATCATCATTATTATTTTGTTATAGCTTAGAATAATAATAATAAATACCACAGGGCTCGGAACCAGATTTTAGTACCAATTTTGCAACCCACCCATTTGCATCCGTAATATCTCTAGACTTCAGTTTCTTCATGTCAGATAGTCCCAAAGGTCCCTCATCACCCAGAAGCTCAATGATCGAGAAGTTCTGGAGAGTACCTTGAGAAAAGAAGATGACTCTGCCTTGTGCCTCAGGATTGCTGGCAGCCAAGGGAGCTCCTTTGATCTGGCTACAATCCTTAAAGACTGCCAGAGTTTTGAGAATGCTGGTCTCTGGAGCTATATATAAATGAACCGCAGCCTCAGACATGAAGCTCTATTATATGACCTCTAAAGGCCACCTGCAAGAGAACTGCTACATGTGCATGATGCTTCATACAATTCTTTGTTGAACCCACAAATCAGGCTTGTTAGGGATACACTGGCATTTGTATATGCCATCCCTGAAGCAATCTAGCCTCAGCTTAAATGTGCCAGTAAGCTAAGCCTGAGGAAGTAAGAGCTGGTGATTCAGCAACTGATGTTCAGCCTGGAGCTACCCAGAGAGGATGGCATTTGAAAAGGCCTCCACAGGCAGGAGAAATGACCTCCACACTGTGTGGCCAGCCACATGATCCTGGGGTAGTCTTTTTCCTTGCCTGGGTCTTGGTTTTTATCACCTGTCCAATGGGAGAAGGAGTTGACCTCAAATGTCATTTCAAGTTCTAATAGCCTTTAACTCTGTGAATATCATCTAAAGGTAGACATGCCAACCTTCACATGGGACAACGTAATACCAAGGAAATGGTCATCTGCTATCAGCTAAAATAGCTCATATAAATATTATTTCTCATGGTAAACAGAAACTATTCAGAAAGGGCATGACTGTACAAATTCTGAATCAGCTAATGTGCGTTAGGAATTTCTCCATTCCAAGCTCATGCATCGTTTCATTGGATCCTTCTAGCAGTTCTGGGAAGTTAGTCTGACCACCGAGATGACCGATGCTCTGAGAGAGGGAGAGAGTGCCTAATACTGCCCATCTGGCAGGTGGTGTAATTGGAATCAAATCTCAGGTCTTGTGCTCTATCCCTGAGAAACAAACCTGATAATATTAAGGTCACTTAATGAATAAGACATATTCATTCATCATAGATTCATAGGAGAAGATTATAGGGCTGGATGGGACCACAGAGACTACCATTCAACAAGTGAGGAATGCCAAGCCCAGCCTCAAGGCCATCTGCATCCTGGCAGTCAAATAGGAATCCCAAGACATATCACAATCATGCTGCTATTTTTTAAACTAGCAGCTAACCTGGTAATTTTGTTAATGTTTATTTACTTTTGAGAGAGAGACAGAGACAGAGAGAGACAGACAGACAGAGAGGGAGACACAGGATCCAAAGCATGCTCCAGGCTCTGAGCTGTCAGCACAGAGCCGATGCAGGGCTCAAACTCATGAACTGTGAGATCATGACCTGAGCTGGAGTCAGAAGCTTAACCAACTGAGCCATCCAGGTGCCCCCAAAACCAGATAATTCTCTGTTTTCAGATGCAGATTCCATGGCTGAGTATCCAGTTGGGTGAATTCTCTCATGGGTCCCTGATGGCCATAGAAACCTTGCCCATACCACCCTCAGTTCCCTCAACCCACCCCTATCCCTATCCAAGAAACACAGCGGATATCTCAGAACATGTTAGGAAACCTAGATGGGTTACTTTGAGCCCTGGGCCTTACTTGAGGTGTACTCTTAGCTTCCTGAGTCAACACATCCATGGGGGGTTAAGACTTGAATCATAGAAATGTGTACTCTGACTCAATCCTCACCTAGGCCTTCCAGTTCTGTCTCCATCAAGGGAAGCTCAGATGCTCCAGCTCCTGTCCTGCCTCTAGCTGGACCCTGCCTGTTTCTCCATGGGTCCAGTTCCTGACCTGCCTTGATGTAGGTCTTGACTCTTATTGGTGTCTGTGGCTCTGAAGGAGGGTGGCTCTGTTGCTGCTTCCTTTTCAATTCATAATTCCCTGTTTGTGAGATACTGTCATCAAGGCCTCAGGGTCCCAGGAAGGAAGCAGGTCAGTGAAAGCCCACAGCCTACTCAATCACTTCATATCTAACTCAGATGTAACTTTATTTCTCTAAGCCCAGTGTCTTTATCTGCTAAATAGGGGTAAGAATCCTGCCTACTTCATAGGATCAAATAAGATAATGATGTAAGGTGCTTGGCATACTGTGTCCAAACACAGTAAGCTCTCAGTAAATGTAGTCAGTTATGAAAATACTTCCCACAGGCCTTCACAGAGGTCCTCCCCTCAGGTCTTCTTTACAAATGCATACCCAGTGCTGCCAGAGCCAAGAGCATTAGTCCAACCCCAAGCTTGATTTCTGACACACTCCTAATAAGAGAAAAACAATTAAAGAAGGGTGAAGTGTCATAGGATGGATAAATATGGTGCTCTTCTCTTTTTTATTACTGCTTTTGCTTTTCATTCTACAATATTTGTTTCTAAACCTCATGGTGGGCTGACACTAAGAGACATCAGCAAGTGGGTACCTGTGGACCTGCCCAAGGACAGCTGCTCTGAAGGATCCTGGAAACCAGCTAGTCTTGGAAAGAAAGTTTAAAAAACTAGAGGCTGCTGGTCCCCTCACTTGAAATTGACTCAAGGTGACTGAGGAAACTAGTAGGAAATCTCTGTGTTTCCAGGGTCAGAATCAAGGAGGCAGAAAAATCCTTGATTCAAAGGAGCTTTTTGGAGACTTGGGTCAGTCAAAAAGGAGGACTGTTTGAGTTTCTAAGCTTACCCAAGGGGACACCTGAGTGTCCAAAGGACACCATGTCTCCCTATTACCTTTATGTGGTGTTGTAGATGGTGCCTGGAACTTTCACAGAATCTCCTCATGTATCTCAGGCTGGGAGGACCCCCATCTCCACTGATTAGCCAAGGTGGCCTCCTAGGCACAGGCCTTAGCATGGATGTTTGGGTAGGCTCACACACTTCTAAAGGCTAGGTTTCCCCCCTCAGACTCAGTGTGCAGTCATTGCCAACTCCTCTACAGCCAAGGGCATTTGAAAAGGGAACTGGGTATCTCTCTGGGCAGGGCTACCACAGGGTTTTCTGATCAGCTTCTGTAACATTTTTCTGAATGGCTGCCTTTTATACTAGAACAGTGCCTTAAAGCTAACTGTTAATGAATTCAGTTTTTGAAATGTGACTCATACCCTGGAAGGTTTCAGAACATAGGTACAAGCTTATAAAAATGTATGAACATACATACACACATACACACATTCACATTCACACTTTCTCAGGAACAGTCAGTCACTGTAAAACCTGAGATTTTCTTCTTAATTCTCTGACGATCTTGAGGTAAACTGAGTCCCCATTGAGTGAGATGCACTTTCAGCCTCGTTTCATGGGGACTTTGCTTCTAGGGATGACAACAAGCCCTCATTTAGAGGTAGGCAGAGTGAAAGTGACTGAGGGTCTGTAGGTTTGGTTGTGTTGGCCTTATAGAATCACCAACCTTCAGAGACGGAGGGCACTGTAGAAGGTATTTGCTCCATTTGTTTCATTTTTCAAAGGTAGAAAACTAGGCATAGAGAGGTGAGTGAACCTGCTGAGGTCTCTCAGCTGCTCTATGCAAGACCAAGCCTGGAACCATCCTCACTACTCTACCAAGACCTTTCTCTTCACAGCACCTGACACCCCTCTCAGCAGGAGAACTGTTTCCAGAAGATTCCTTTATCTTTTTTTTTTTTTTACTTTATCTTTTTTTTTTTTTTTTTTTTTTACAATGGAAGTAACAAGAAAGTGGGTAGCAATGATCAGCAGGTTCTGGAAAGTATGTCTTTTTCTCATTGCTATTTTTCAATGGTTAGATTCTCCTGGGTCCTGATAGGTAAAATAAGTTTGAGATCTCTAGATTGTTTTGAAATTTTTTTAATGCTTATTTATTTATTTTTGAGAAAGAGGGGAGGAGGGACAGCGATAGAGAGGGAGACACAGAATCCAAAGCAGGCTCCAGGCTCTGAGCTGTTAGTACAGAGCCCGATACTGGGCCTGAGCTCACAGACCATGAGATCATGACTTGAGCTGAAGTCCGACGCCTAACTGACTGAGCCACCCAGGTGCCCCGAGATCTCTGGAATGTTTTGAAGGTCATGGTTACTTTGAAAAATAAGCCTGACACAGAGGAAATATAAATCTGTTCCCTTAGGGGCAAGGACAAGCCTTTGCAAATATGAAGAGGTTGCAGACTTTGGGTGTAATAATAACCAAGATATAACACTTCCCAGGTTTCTCATATATTATTTAATTTATTCTGTTGGTCCTGGATTGTGATTTTGAAACTGTGGAGGCATGATGAAAAATGTCTCAATCTTCATCATTATCCAGCCTTAGGTCACATTCTGGTTCTGCCTTAGGGTGATCCTTTGATCTTTAGGCAAGTAAACTTTCTGAGCCTCTGTTTCCTTACCTGTAGAGAGAAGATACCATCTACTTCTCAGTGATTTTCTGTAGATTAGATATAGTGGCATCAGAAAAACAGTGACATAAAAAAAACCACACACACAGTCTCTGGCAGATGGCTGGGACTCAGTGAATGTTATTTCCCATGCCTTCTCTTGCATGTTGACCTGCCTCTGCCATTGGATTGCTTAAGGCTGAACACTTCACTGAAACCCTTGATCCCTCTGAGTCCTATCTGTAAAATATACTCTACAGTCCCTGTCCTACCAGGACTGGGTCAGAGGAGGGTTAAGGAGACACAAGAAGCTTCCTAGGTCTACAACTTTAGAAAAGACCCAAGGAGAATATTCCTTATCCTGGTGTTTTTAGAAATGAGTCCCAGGTGTTATTGCTTGAAAGGCACTGAGGCTAGTGCAGGAGAAAGAAACCTGTCTTGATATTTTATGAGAAATTAAACTGAAATTTTAAAAAGCCCAATTCAGTTTCACCCAAAATGAACAGTAATATTAACCTCCTTTCTATTTAAAGCCAAAGAGTGCAGCTTTGACAGCTAAAGGGAGGCTGCCTTGGAGCAAGAATTTCAAAATGAACCTATTTGATAATTGGAGCATGTGCCTAGCTTGTTTCACCAGGCAGGGTTTGGTCCAAACACAGCCGGTTCTCTGACTCTTCAGAGTTAAAAGATCCCAGGACGGATGATGCTTGGTACTAGGATTGTATATTCTGTTGTCTGTCTAATATACACCAGGCAGTATTTGATCTTGCATGCCACCCCTCTGTTCCAAATAGAAATAGGATGACTTTAATTGGAGAAGAAAAATCAAGATAGAGGCTGGGCCACAGAAGAGAAAGCTTTGGGAAAGTCACCAATAGTTGTCTATGTGGGATGGGAATGGCCAGTACCTTTCTCTCCCATCTTTTGACTCAGTCATTTGTTAATATAGATGGATCTTTTTGACCCTCTTTAGAAAAGCCAAGATTAGTGGCTACTCTTTTCATTATAGGGATAATTTTTATGCTACAAAATACACAATGTTGGACCAGCTTTCTCCTTGCATTCTGTAATCAAAACTAGGTGGCTGGCAAGTAAGTCTTGAAGATTAAAGCGGCCTACAATTCATGGACACCCAATTCATGGACACAGCAGCAGCTCAGCCCCCAGAGGCAAGTAGAAAGTCTTCAAAGCTGATAAATATGTAGGCAGCAGGTGGCATGTCAACTCAAACAAGGTTGTAGTCCTGCCCATTTCAGCTCACCATTATAAAGGTGAATTGTCTGTATTGTGAAAGGTCAAGTAGTATTAACCTTAGGACCAGAAAGATGGCAGCTCCTGGAGAGCAGCTGGTACATAAATCTCTACTGGCTGAGAAGCAGAAAGATACTTAATAGAAGTGTAATTGAAGGATTTTTCTTCCCCCACAACCCCCCACCAACCCCCACCTAAACTTAGTTTGGCTAAAGTCAACAGGAATTCTTTTACTCCCACTCTGGCATAGGGCTTAGCTGCCTGTGTATGTGACTAAGGGACAATCCAGTGATGACCAGCTGCCTGCACTAGAATTGACACCCTTCCTCTCTGCATTCTGAAATTTTTAACACCAGATTCATCTTGGAGGTCAAGGTAGCAGTAGCCACAGAAGCAGCTGTTACGATGCACAATGATAATTGGGAGTTAGCACCCATTAGCACCACTATGAAGATTGATTTATCAAATTCCCTATAACACTTCTGAGAACAAGGACTTAGGAATCTTTAAAAAGCCAAATTAAGAAGGAGCTTTAGAAAACATCTAGTCTAAGTCTCCTTTTGTATTTGAGGAACTTGAGGCCCAGAGAGGTGTAGTGTCTCGTTCAAGGGCACTGGCAAAATTGGTGGCAGAGCTGAAGTTGGAGCCCATGTCCACTGGGCATTTGTTTCCCCAGTCACTTGGTCTAAACCCATGTTTTTCAGATGAGGGCACCCAGTGCCACACATGAGAAGAGACTGTCCAAGCCTGGACACCAAGTCCAGTGTTCTGGGTTTTTTATATCATATTCTCCCTTTCTTCACATCCCCATGGCTGAGGGGAGACAATGAAGTCAAAAGTGGGTGAATAATTTGCACTTTGGCACACATTCCATTTACCCATCAATGAGCATTGAGAACCTACTGGGTACAAAGTACTTCACCCACTTTGGGTAATGCATATGGAGTTAGGAAGGGGAAGGAGGTGAGTGTATCTTAGAAGTAGGGCAAACATGGTATGGTTTGGGCACAAGAATCCTTGTAAAAGGTCATAAAATGTCCCACCGTATGGTCGCTTCCTGCCTCCCTTCTCTCTCTCTCTCTCTCTCTCTCTCTCTCTCTCTCTCTCTCTCTCCTTACCAGTGACCTTCCCCACCCTCTCCCCAAGAGAGAATGAGCCCAGACTAGCTTTCACGGCCTTGGCCCTCTTGTCTGGAGGGAGCCGAAGAGTAGATCTAAGGCTGGAAGACAGGGCTGTGAGTAAAGGCCTAAGCTCCCTTTGGCCTTCTCTTCTCAAATAGAGCAGAACCTGGCAAAGATTTTTCTTGAGCATCTACTGTAGGCAGGTTCACAAATACAGAAAGCACATGATCCTCCTGGCTCTTACAGCAAACTCCAGAGGTAGATTTATCATCACCAATGTACAGATGAGGAAATTTGAGGCCACAGAGGCTGATTTTCTTGCCTGGAGTCAACCCAGCTGCTAAGCAGCAGACTTAGATTCAGACCTATCTGGTTGCAAAGCCAGGCTCCAGCCACTTGGCCTCAGGCCCTTTCATGTCACCAGGTAACCTCACAGGATGTAGAGCTTCTTCCAGTCCCACCTGTTAGCTCTTTTTTCACCTGCCTTCTCTAAAATGCCTCCTTTAATCTGAGTAACACAAGGAACACCTTTGTTTCTCTCTTAGTCCCCTTTACAACAATGTGGAACCAAGCCAGCTGTGAAACTGACAGCTCCCCACCCCGGAGAGATGAGGGTTGTGGGTGAGATGAAGGCCACCTTCCTGGAGCGGAGGACGGAGCGGGGGCGATGCTGGAATGTTTCTTTTGGGAGACAGTTTGCTCCACTGACCTTTGGCTGTCACTGCAGGTCTGGAGTGCAGCTTTGACTTCCCCTGTGAGCTGGAGTACTCCCCACCACTCCACGACCTCCGGAACCAGAGCTGGTCCTGGCGCCGAGTCCCTTCTGAGGAGGCCTCCCAGATGGACCTGTTGGACGGGCCTGAGACAGAACACTCCAAGGAGATGCCCAGAGGTAAGGGTAGAGGCCACCACAAAGTGTCCCAGATGGGCTAGCACAGGGTT
This sequence comes from Prionailurus viverrinus, assembly GCF_022837055.1. Classification (NCBI taxonomy): domain Eukaryota; kingdom Metazoa; phylum Chordata; class Mammalia; order Carnivora; family Felidae; genus Prionailurus; species Prionailurus viverrinus. The sequence goes on from NC_062563.1 coordinate 117,210,799, forward strand.
TGTATGTCTATTTCTGTTTGCAGTTTTAAGGCTTCCTGGCTCTGCTCTAACCTGTTTCCTTTGAAACCTGCTTTTAATGTGTGCGCCTTCCGTAGGATGCAAGTCCAATTTCAGGACCAAGCCGACCCTTCACTCTCTCACCAAGTAAAGGAAATAGGATTTTATAGCTCTCACACTGATGTAGGAGAAAGTGCTGATCTGTTTGTCCTTTGGGAATAGAGTTGCCAAGTAAAATACAGGACACCCACTTAAATTTGAGTTTTCTGATGAACAATGGTTTTTTAGCATAAATACATCTCATGCAATAGTTGGGCCATACTTATACATTAAAATTATTCCAACTTCCAATTATATTTAAAATTTTTAGGGGCACCTAGTGGTTCAGTCGGTTAAGCATCTGACTCTTGATTTTGGCTCAGGTCATGATCTCACAGTTCATAAGTTCAAGCCCCACATCAGGCTCTGTATTGTCAGTGGGATTCTCTCTCCTCTCTCTGTGCCTCCTGTGCGCGCTCTCTCTCTCTCTCTCTCTCTCTCTCTCTATCAAAATAAATAAGTAAACTTACAAAAAAGAAAAATTCAAATGTAATTGAGTGTCCTGCATATTTTTTTTTTTTGCTAAATTTGGCATTTTTAATTTGGAAGGTATTGTATAACTGGGTTAAATGTTAGTTTCAAAGCCATTAATGAATATTCAGGCTGTGTTGTAGCTTTGCAAGGTGTTTCCAGTAGTCCTGAGCGATTAATGAACATCCTCTTCTGAATTATCAGGGGCCGGAGAAGTTAGACTCTGAATAAGTTGTGGGTGTTTGTTAAATATTTGTTGAGTGTTTAGAGATAGATGCGGAGACACTAAGCCCTAGTCCAGCTTTCAGGTCTCAAATCTTAGGTGGCAAATCTTAGAGCTCCACGTTCCTTGAACCCAGAAAACTCTGCTTATTCAGAATTGACAGCCTATGTTTCTGACTTGTAGGGAAAAGTAGCCACTGATGTGGTAATGGACTCACTGAACCATTCGGAGTAGTACTTTCATTTTGCAAAGCCCTTCCATGTACAGTCTCATGGGATTCCAATTTTGTGAGAGAGGCAGGGCAGATGAGAAATTGAGGGCTCAGAGAAGGGAAGTGACTTGCTAAAGATCACATAGCTTGTACGTGTCGGTCCAGGTCTAGATGTCTCCTGTGATGAGTGCCAAACAAGGACGCTTTCTCCCACATCGTGTTTCTGTCTTTGCAGCAAAAGCTCTAGTGAAAGCCTGCCCTGGGCCCAGGTCCAGGAGGCAGTTATCTCAGGCTCATGCTTCTGTGAATCTAACGGGCTCAATTAAGTTTCTGGGGGAGGTCGGAGGTGGCACAGGAATAAGCCTGATGCCCTCAGGCTTCTATAGCAGCCTCAGACCCTGAACTGTGAGAGAACTTTCCTTTCTTCATACTCTTCCAGGCTGACCTTTTTTTCTGTTTTTATGACTCTTTTGAAATTGCTTGACCTTGATTTATATTTTAAGCTGCTTTCACCTAGATGCTGATGTGTATTGGCAGGGGGAGGAGGGAGTATTGTGTGTAGGTGAGTGGCTCTTAACCCTATAGTGCATCTACAGTGCATCTGACTCCTCTGGAGAACTTATACAAAGTACTGCCTGGTTTCCACAGCCTGGGATACTGATTCAACAGATCTGAGATGGAACCTGGAAATCTGTATATTTTTAAATTTTAGCATAAAATCTAGCATGTGCAACAAAGTGAAACATGTATGCATGGATTCACAATTACAATGAAATCAACATGTGTGTTCTCAACACCAAGCATAAGAATTTGAACATTTGTCAGTCCATTTACAACCTCTTCTGTCACCCACCTAGATCCAAAATCTTTCCTTTCCCTCAGAGGGAACCACTATCCTATTTTGTGTCCATCGTTCATTTGCTTTTCCTTATGACCTTACCACTTATGTATATAGCCCCAAACAGCATGTCGATTAGGTTTGTAACCTGTTATACAAATGAAATAATATTGTTGTTTTGTGGCTTGTCAATGTAGATGCATGTAGCTGTGGTTCATTTGGTTTTCAATCACTGCATGAAAATACCACAGTTGATTTCTTCCACCATCCTTAGACATTTGGGTCATTTCTGTGGTTCGGCTGTTACCAGCAGCACTACTGTAAGCATTTTGTACATGCCTCTTGGTGCATATACATGTCCAAGAATTTCCCTGGAGCAGAGAGTAGGAGTAGAATTGCTGGGTCATGGGTTGCAGCTTCCATTTCAATAGAGAGTGCCGAGCTATTTTCCAAAGTGCTCATACCAAGTTATACCCCATTTTGAGGTGTTAGCATTCCTCCCCAGGACTTTACATCCTCACCAGTACCTAATATTGTCAGACTTTGTCATTTTCGTCTATCTGGTGGATGCAATACAGTATTTCAGTGGAGTCTCAGCTTTCACGGGACTCTCTCCTTCTTTTTTCCTTTGTGTTTTTTTAAAAAAATATTTTTAGACACTTCTCAAGTGATTCTGAGACATAACTAGGTTTGTTATACTCTTGACGTGGACCTGCTTTCATGTATCAATAGGGGTGGCTCCAGAGCCTAATCCCCAACAGTCCTGGTAGTACATGTACTTTTGGTCATTGTATGTTTTTTGTTTGATGGCTATTGAATTGTGAGTGCAGTTCAGTGAAATCAGGAGATAGGGACAAGTAGCAATTGTCCACAGACTTTGTGGAGTCAGACTTTATCAATTTGAAAGTTGGTGTTTTTTAAATTTTTAAGTGAATTTTAGAAGAGTGCCAATAGATTACGCATTGCCACTCTGTGACCTGTTTCTCCTCCTTTATCTGCTTTCTTGTGATCTCTGGCATCTTCATGTTACCCTGAGTTATAGGAGAAAAACGAAAGGAAGAAGAGGAGAGAAGAAAGAAATAAGTGTTCCTGAGTGTGGAAATATATCCATGCCTTTATGTTTTTATAAAGGGCCAGTGCATGCACTGACTACAAACTTTTTCCAATTAGTTAGACCAGTAAGGATTGGAATATTCATGTTTTAGTGAGTATTGCCAATTTCCATTTGTCTGAAAAACATTCTTACTAACATGAAGGACAATGATGTGAATAGCCATGGCAAAAGCCATTGTAGATATATCAGTCCGCTTGATCAAGTTCCTTAGTGAACAAACACATCCAAGCATAACTTGAGGGAATCTCAGCACTGTCAGAAACTGGTATTTCTTTTTCCTGGGGTCTAGTGGAAGGATCTGTATAGTCACACAGCCTTGATCAGTCTTAGAAACAAGGGACTAGCCTCTAGCCTTTGTAGGCACACATCTGGAATGTCACTGAGAGGTGTTCAGAACTTCCAGTAATGGGTGCTCATTGCTTTTTGATTCAACTAATTATATCACTCCCTGGTCACTGAAGTAAGGTTGCTACTCATGAAGCAAGATGATGTGTCTTAATGTCTCTTGACTGTCATGGAAAGAGGTGAAGGTGAAGGAGAGAAAATGGCGTGCCCAATTTGCACAGAACCAAAGCAAGGACCTATATCCCAATCCTAAATGCCATCTCTTTAGAATCTCCCTTTCTCTGATGATCCCCTCTTGGCAGAAGGGATTCTGGTTGTGGAGATAAGAAGGAGGAATGGGGTGCACTTTAGGGTAGTACAGTCAATAGAGATTTTTTAAAACTCAACATTTATTGGTTGGATGGTATTTAGACTCTATTGCAATATTTCTTGTCAGAGGATATAGAAAGACCAGAAAAAGGCAGTGAGATAATACCAATCATAGATAATGAACTGTAAGAGTATAAATTCTGAATGATTTTAATTTATAGCCGCTGTAGCTGAGAATAATAAGGAAGATACAATTCAGAGCAGCAAGATAATAAAAAGTGATGGTCTTGATTGAACACAATATTATAAATTAATAAGATCTTGAGGAATCATCAGGTTGAGGCATTCTATGACTTTTTAAGAAGTGCCAGGAGCATGTTTGACATCTCCTACTTCTGGTGTTTTGGAATGTAGTCACATTTTTCTTCTCCAGCAAGACAAGATCTTAGTCTCCAGCATGGGCCCTAGCTTCAAAGTAGAAAACAGATTAGCAGCTTCTCCCCAGAACCCCTCCATAACCCCTCAGTCATGTGTATACCCAAGAAGAATGGGACTAGACTCAGCTGAGAGGAGCAGACATCCTTCCTGTATCAACTCAACTCTCTTCCAGAAAACTGATTCTCAAGTCTCTGTTTTGGTTTGGCTTTTGTCTTTCTCTGACTTATTTTGCTTAGCCATATGAGGCTCTAGCCATATAATTTCACCCATATATGTGGAATTTAAGAAAAAACACAAACATGCAGAGGAAAACGAGAGAGAGAGAGACAGAGACAGAGACAGAGACAGAGACAGAGACTAAGGAACAGACTTTTAACTATAGAGAATAAACTGGTGGTTACCAGAGGGGAGGTGGGCAGAGGGATGGGTGAAATAGGTGATGGGATTAAGGAGGGCACTTGTCTTAAGGAGTATCCAGTGATATATAGAATTGTTGAATACCATACACCTGAAACTAATGTAACACTGTATGTTAACTATATTGGAATTAAAAAAAAAAAACATGCCTTGAGTTCAGAAGGCTAATAAGTATTGTCATTGTCCTAGAATTCTGGAATGGCTAATACTGCTGCCACAGATGACAAGGGGACTGCAATGCCAGAGTGGGGTCGTTCTGCTCCAGTTATACCCTTGTGCATTAGTTTCTTATAGCTGCTGTAACAAATAAACACAAACTAGGTAGCTTAAAACAACATAAATTTATTTTATCCCAGTTCCAGAAGCCAATAGTCCAAAATCAAGATGTTATCAGAGTTGATACCTTCTGAAGGCTCTGCAGGAGAATGTATTCCATGCCTGTTGTGTACCCTCTGGTGGCTGCTGGTAATCTCTGTTCTCCTTTGCTTGTAGATGCATCAGTCCAGTCTTTGTCTCCGTGTTCACATGGCATTCCTCTCATGTCTCAGATCTGCCTCTTACAGGGACATATATCACTGGATTTGGGGCCCATCTTAAATGCAGCATGATCTCATCTCCAGATACTTAATTTCATTTTCAAAGACCTTGTTTCTGAATAAGATCACTTTCCTAAGTACCAGGGATTAGGACTTGGGCATATCTTTTGGGGACCATGGTTCAACTTACTACACATTGATTTTTCTCCCCTTGTGTGTATACTGGCATGTGGATCATGTGTGCCTCTCCCTCCACTTGGGGGCTCTTAGACCCTTTAGGAAGTTAGGTTAGGTGATTTCAGAGGAGCCCAGATTAATACCAGCATTTCTTCTCCTTCCTTTAATTCCTTCCCCCCAAGGTTTGCAGAGTTCTTAAAAGAGTGTCTGAACACTTCTCAGATTGAATCCATCCTGGGAGTAGCTGGAACCTGAAAACTGGGCCACAGGGGCGCCTGGGTGGCGCAGTCGGTTAAGCGTCCGACTTCAGCCAGGTCACGATCTCGCGGTCCGTGAGTTCGAGCCCCGCGTCGGGCTCTGGGCCGATGGCTCAGAGCCTGGAGCCTGTTTCCGATTCTGTGTCTCCCTCTCTCTCTGCCCCTCCCCCGTTCATGCTCTGTCTCTCTCTGTCCCAAAAATAAATAAACGTTGAAAAAAGAAAAAAAAAGAAAACTGGGCCACATTTGGAGCCTCAGGCACAACCTTGATGGGTAGTTTCTCTCAGTTTCTCTCTGCACCCGCTGTCCCTGGGAGCTGCAGCTAGCGGACTGAGCTGGCTCTAAGTCTCATGCTCTGACCTTAACCCTTTTGCAGTATTGACAGGAAAATGGAGGGATGAAAGTCTGCCTAGCATTTCCTCCTTCATCCAGTAAAACTTGTCATTAGCCACCCATTTCTGCTCTTGGGCTTTACTGGCTGACTAAGTGGGACCTCATAAATTAGCCTCTTCCATCATCAATACGTGCACGTGAGTGGGTTTACAGCTCTTTCTGGAGAGCTAGTTCCATGGGTGAGAACAGGATGGAGATGGCAAGACAGGCTGTCAGTGAGGCAGAATTGAGAGGAGCTCTAGGGCTGGAGTGTCATTGGAGTGTCATTGAGAGCACACCCTGGCAGCACCCCTCTTGCCCTACCCCTCACTGTCACAGAGGTGAAATGTGCTAATGCCTGCTTAAAGTCAAGTACTTCCTGCCCACAGGGTTTAGTGATCACCTTTCAGGTAACCTGGCTCATGGGAGAGTCAATAATTGCTCACCTTACTTTGTGTAAGCAGCCTTTAGCAAAGACCTCTGGTTTTAGGGTGTAGAAGCTGGGAGAGTGGCCAGTAGAGACAGGCAAACTGGAATAGAAGAAAAATACAATTACAATGACAGATACCACACACACACACACACACACACACACACACACGCACACGCACACACACACACACATTCCAGGACAGAACAATGTTTTTTTGTGTGTGTTTTTGTTTTTCTTTTCACTTGTTTCAAACGGGATGATCCCAACTGGGACTGTCTATGCAAAGTGTTCCTGGGCTCCTGCCCCCTGGAGCTCTGTTCCTATGCTTCTTACTCTGTCTACTATGAAGTTTCTGTTTTAAGGCAACAGTCTCTGAACTTTATTTATTATATGCTTCATCAGTAAAATATTTCTGAGCATGTACCCCTTCCATGTAAATACTTACCAATTATACGTATGTGTTTTTTCCTCACTGTGTAATACTATTGGTAAAGCTTATTTTCTGTCTTCTTTAGATAAAAATAAACATAATCATGGGCACACTTCAGAGACACTTTGGAGATAGGACCTCTGCTGTCCCATCCTATAAATGGGATCAGACTTCTGGGTTTGTTAAAGCATGTCACCTAGCCCCAGGGTCACTTATGTCTCTGACAGATTCTTTAAGAAGCTGCCTCAGCAGGTTTCTCCCTGAGCACTCACCTCCCAGCTTCTAGGCTACACTGACCAGACACTCCTCCACCAAGAAGGCCTCGTAGACAGGTCTAGCTCTTGTGGTCTCGCCAACTCATAAATTTCAAAAACCATTTAATCTCTTTTCTCAGACTCTACCTGGTTTAGATAGGAAAGAAATCACTTCTGGGCAGAGTGCCACTAATAATACAAGCTTAACCCTTAAGAATCAAAAGATACCTTTCTCTATAGACTACCTGACAGACCTAAGGAACAGGGTCGCAACCAAGTATTTCCTACTGGCTTATCTAAAAAACTATCTTGGTGGTGTTGTTTATGATGGTGAAAGAAATCATTTAAATGCTCAAACAATAGGGAATTTGTTACATAAAACATAGTATACCTAAATATTCTGCCAAAACAGATCAAACAATATGTGTGGTATAAGTTGTTTTATAAAAGAGAAAACAAGGTATATACATAAGGAAAAAGTCTTTATCTGCCAACTTGGTGGTAGAAGTTATTTCTAGATGACTGAATTATCAGTGATTTATATTTTCTTCTGTGTGCTTTGGTATTTTTCAAAGTTGAGTCAGTGAACATTCATTGCTTTTATAATAAAATAAAATATGTTATATATATTTTTTAATACAAGAGATCAAAAATTCTCATTTGAGGCTATTATTTTAGATTTTTGTTGGGGAGGGGGGTGAGAAGCATGTTAACTGTTTTCTGCCACAACAGCAACCAAAAAAAAGCCAGCGCTATTGGCAATGGTGGGACACACAGGTGGGTGGACAAGCAAGTTGCTTTTCTGCCTGCCAGGGTAGGGTGCATTAACATTGGCCCACAAATCAAGTGCATTCCCACCCCACCCTCATTCTGCTTGACTTGTCCTTGAAGGGTGGGAAAGGGTAACTGTGGGAACCAAATGTGCATCAGGTTCAAGAATGTACCCAGGTACCATTTACAGCATGTAAGCAGCAGGGGCATGCTCTATTTCAATTGAATTTTTTCCTCTTTAGACATTTCAGAAGGGTTCTTAGTGGCCATGCCTTTCATTTGAGCCAACTTCTCATCAGAGTAAGGTCGCTGGAGGGATTTGTAGCCTCTTATCCCTGCCCCCCCAGTGGAACTCCCCATGAGAGGCCATGTTAGTTCTCTGGTGCTGCTTGCAGAAATGTGTCCCTCATCTCCTGAGCAATGAGGTCACTGGGCTTTAAGTCCTGACCCTCGAGCAAACCCTTCAACAAGCTGTGACTTGTGATTCTTTCATTTTAATGAGATTCTGGTGCCAACCTGGCAGCACTTGAGCTCCAGTGAGGGACTTGCCTTAATGAGCCAGAATACTTGCAGAGTGTCTGTGAAGTATTTCCTGCCTCTCCATGAGGACGAGCCTTTCCCAGGGTATTGCCTCTGCCTTTAAAGGAAGCCTTCACTGGGAGGGGATGGATCATGGTTGTCTGGTGATGATTATGCCCTTCTTTACCTGAGCTTAACAACCTTGCCCACAGAGCATGTGACATAAGGAAAGAAGGACTGGCATTGGAGGGAGAAGGGGTCTGGGCTCTCATCCCAACTCTGCCATAATGGATGTCACTTTATCTGTAATGGCCCTTGGGTTCCTAATCTGTAAGGTAAAGGTCTTGGACTAGATTGTCACTAAGGCTATTTCTTGTTCTGATAAGGGAGCATTCCTCTAGACACTTGTGTGACACCATGGAAGGAAAAAAGAGGAGCTCCTATGCCCATTAGCATAGACGAATTTGTCAGGTTAGCCCCTGAGGCTGGTGATCCTGAGAGTGTCCACAGCATGGGACTGTGGGCTGGTATGACAGATACAATTATGACCACCCAAAGAAGCCCTAATTCCCAGAACCTGGGAATATGTTAGCTTACAGGGCAAAAGTGACTTCGCAGATGAGATTATTCTCGATTATACGCATGGGCCCAATGGAATCACTGGGGTCCTAATATACAGAAAAGGGAAGCAGGAGAGCTAGAGTCAGAGCAGATGTGATGATGGAAGCAAAGGTCAGAGAGAGACAGAGATGTGAAGATCAACATGTGCTAATAGGCATCAATTTTTCAATTTTGTTTATTTTTTGAATCATGTATTTCTTCATTTCTTAAACCAACAATTGGTAAGCCCCTACTGAAGGCAGAGCACTGCAGGTTAATGTCTAAGTCAGGGGGATGTCTAACATCAAGGAGGGCACAATTCCATGTAAAGTGGTAGCACAGCAGCTGCTGGCATTGAAGATGGAGGAAGAGGCCAGGAGAGAAGGAAGGCAAGCGGCTTCTAGAAGCTGGAGAAGGCAAGACAGTGCCTCCTCCCTTGAATCTCATCTGAAAGGAATCAGATCACCAACCCATGTTAGACTTATGACCTCCAGAACTGTAGGGTAATAAATTTGTATTATTTTAAGGCGCTAAGTTTCTGGTAATTTGTTATAGCAGCGGGAACTGAAGCTAGAAGTAGCAGAAGTTCTAGGGGTATGACTCCTGTGGGTAAGAAGGACTGAAGGCACCCTGGGCAGGAGCTGGAGGGACTGATGTTCCAAAATGGAGAACCTGGGGTGAGGCTGCCTACCTCACCCATGGAAGGAAACTGAGATGCTTCCCAGGGAAGTTTCTGTGAAGCTCCTGTGTGAGGTGGCTGGAGGAGACAGTGGAACCACACATGCAAGGCCTGTGGTGAGTTGCTGACAGCTCAGGGACTGGCCCTTGGCTCTGTCCTAAATGAAAATGGCAAGAGCTACAGTCTGAAAAGTGCTTTTTTGTCCACGATCCCATTTGATTCTCATAACATGGTGAGATGGGTATTATTAGTGTGACTAAATGAATAGATTGGTAAACTGAGGCTAAGTGGTAAGCATCAAAGAAAGAAAACTAGGACTTTCCCATTCATTGTGATGTCCCAAGAGTCTGGCCCAAGGTCCACTATAAAATAGACATTCATTAAGTATTCCTTGACCCACAGACAGAAGCTTAGAGAAATGAAGTAAATTGCCCAAGTCTACAACACTGGTATGTAGCGGAGCCACATCGTGAATTCCAGCTTTTGAACACTGAATCTCATGTCCTTTCCATTATACTAAACTCTTCCTAAAACACAACGTTTCCCAGGGCCTATTCCTATATGGGACTCACCCTCATTAAATGTCTGGAGGTACGTTCAGCTCATGGCATTGACCACCTGCTAGTGATGCTGGGGAGACTTGCTCAGTTCTCTGACACAACCAGGTTATAGCCACTGTGGTGTCTGTAAAGGCAGTGTCTTCATAAGGGTCCAGGGAAGTCCACTGTCTCCTTTATCTTCTTTGCAGATGGCCAGAGCAAGGAGTACTGCCTGAGGCAGGCACAGCAGGAAGCTTGCTGTCCAGGCTACATGGTGAGGCAATTAGTGTGAGAAGGTAGAATTGGGTTATTGCAACAAGCACTGCCCTGTAGAAACAGAAGGAACACTGTGCTGGGACTCAGGAGTGGTGGGTCTGCCCTTCACTAACATGTGACCTCAGGCCTCAATTTTTCAACTGGTAAATTGAGTGGGTAGGACTAGATAATCTCTAAGAGAAGCTGTCTTTCTGACTTCCTTATTTCCTCTTATTAATAACCTTTTATTAGTGGAGTTTTTAGCCTCACTTATTTCTATATATCAAATGGTTCAGATAAGACACATCTTAAAGAAATATGGGCTCTGCTTAAGAAAAGTCATGAGCCCAGTGAGAAAGAATGAAATGTGGCCTTTTGTAGCAATGTGGATGGAACTGGAGAGTGTTATGCTAAGTGAAATAAGTCATACAGAGAAAGACAGATACCATATGTTTTCACTCTTATGTGAATCCTGAGAAACTTAACAGAAGACCATGGGGGAGGGGAAGGAAAAAAAAAAGAAGTTAGAGAGGGAGGGAGCCAAAACATAAGAGACTCTTAAAAACTGAGAACAAACTGAGGGTTGATAGGGGGTGGGAGGGAGGGGAGGGTGGGTGATGGGTATTGAGGAGGGCATCTGTTGGGATGAGCACTGGGTGTTGTATGGAAACCAATTTGACAATAAATTTCATATTAAAAAAAAAGTCATGAGTGGCTTTGAATTTATACTTGAGGAGTATTGAAGGAAGAAAGCCAGAACCTTGCAAAGAGGAATAAAATAAAATTCTCTTGAATGGGTATAACTACAGTGTAATTCTACTTAGACTGGAAAGGTAATCTTTACTCATTCAAGATGGAGAAAGACTGGTTCAGTGTGAGATGAAGAGAGATCTGGGGGTAATTTTACCTCTGTGGCTGTCTTTCCTGACTTGTGATAAAAATCGATGGAAATAATGCATGAGAGACCACTTTGTAAACAGCAAAATGGCATATAAAGTAACATATAGCCTAGTCTCACCATGGTTATCTCAGCCACGCAGCTTAAAACAATGAGTTCTACTCACTCTTGATTTAGGAATCTTGATCCTAAAACATAAGAAGCTCATTCATACCAGGTATCCAAGTATAACATCTCTAGTAGTGTTTCTAAACTTAGGACTTTGGGGACATGACAAAAGAATTTGCTGAGAATGACCGAACCCTCACCAGCAATGGTAATCATGCACATTTGCAAATGGAATTGTAGTAGATTCTATAGAATACATGGGGGTTCAGATTTTAGTGTCCAATTCTCCCCCACTAAAAGATAATTAAGAGCCTTTAATGTGAGTGGCTACAACAATAGTTCAAATTATTCTCCTCTAAAGCATTATGATCTATTTTGATTCATTCCACTTCTTGCTTTAGGATTCTTAGTACTGATTGCTAGTCAATGCTTGATCAAAACACACTTGGGTATTACATCTTTCTTAATTGATTTTCATGGAAGCTGTTATTATTTGGAAATATGCTTGATGCATTTATTTGTTAATGAGACTGGTTGCATGCATAGTGTGGCATCTCCCAGTGCCTTTGTTATGGAGCACCCTGACCTGCAGTTGTGTTCTCTTTTGGCAAATGTCATCTCTCTGATGTGATAAGCATCTATATACTGGAAGCGATGGAAGGGGCATTTGAAGTACTATGCTGGCAATAAGTAATGATTTATTCCTTATAAATAAAATGAGAATGTTCAAAAAGGAGAGTGCCTAAAATGAGAATGGTCTTCTCATAAAGTAGATAGATGTTAAATTCACTTCTGCAACAATGACATGAGAGGCTCCTTTTTAATACTCTCATCTGCAATATTGCTTAGGCTAGACAATTATATTAAGATATAATTCATTGGATTATATACTCCCCCTCTCCTAAGAATTCTTATTTCTTCATTTATTAACAAGATGTATTTATGCCCAAAAGGCATCCATTCCACAGTGATGTGTACTCAGGGAGTTGAGTATCAGAAACCTCAATGCAGTCACTGCTATCCTTCCAATGTTCAAGCTCTTAACACAGATTATACCCTATTTAGAGACTAACTATAAGTTAGATCATGAACACTGAGAATATTTTGGGGCACCTGGGTGGCTCAGTTGGCTTAGTGTCCAACTCTTGACTTCAGCTCAGGTCATGATTCCAGGGTCATGGGATCAAGCTCTGTGTTAGGCTTTGCACTGAGCATGGAGCCTGCTTTAGATTCTCTCTCTCTCTCTCTCTCTCTCTCTCTCTCTCTCTCTCTCTCTCTCCCCCTCCCTCCCTCCCTCCCCCTCCCCCTCTCCCTCTCTCCCCCGCAGCCCCTCTCTACACACACACACACACACACACACACACACACACATACACTTTCTTTCTCTCTCTCTCTCTCTCTCTCTCTCTCTCTCAAATAAAAAAAGAACATTGAAAATATTTTTTAAAAGATAGAGCACTCAAAATAGTTAATGCTTTCAAAATGAGGATTTTTGAGAAGGTAAGAGTCTCAATTCTTTTGACTTCTCAACCCTCCAGAGATCACCCACATTTGTCCAGCCCTCACAGAAATGCTTCATTCCTTTCCCTTATTTTTTGTCTCTTGCTTTCCTTCTCTCTTCTATTCCTATGTCTTCTGATCCTCTTCTGTTTTCAACCTGTATTTCTCCTGAAAAGATGAATGTATCTTTCCCATTGTCCACAACTCTGGAAGCAAAATAGGCAGGATCAGCAGGAATGGCTGGCACATGGACAGGAAGCAGGCTTTGCCTACCAATAAAGACATATTCAGACATGTTGGCCTTTTGTGTGACACACATATAAGGACAAGTTTGAGAAACATTGCTAGAGAAACAAGAAAGTTAGACAAATTCTTGAACCCCTCTGCTCCATGAGGAAATAAATAAAACCCCACTTACTAGAAACATAAGCTGAATCAATTGGCTTCTTTATCTCTGGGTTCAAAGGCAAGACAGAAATTCAGTGTCCTGCAGAAGGGAGCTAGATGCTTAAATGGAGTGAAAGAAGGATCCTGAAGCTGTCCTGAGTCTTTCAGAGGGATTTAGAAATTGAGTTTCTGCAGGAAATCTAATTAGCAATACTCTTCCCAACATCCACACTAGCAGCAGGCAGCAGTCCACAACTTATTTTTAATTCATGTTTCCATAAATGCATGAGCAAAATAATTGAGCCCATTTACTCTGAAAAAGGGAAAGAAAAAAAGAACATGAAAACAGAGGAGAAACAACCAAAGGACATGAGAGTAATGAAGGGCTTTTGTGTAAGCATATTTACTGGGCCAGTTCAAGATAAAAGACTTGACATTCACTAAGAAGGTCTAGAAGTGAGGGGAGGAAGGTAACAGGAATCAGTGTTCTGAGACCATCTAGACTGTATGACATTTCTGTGTGAATTAAAAAAATCTTGTCTTCTCTGGGTAAAGGAATTGGGAAAACATGCCTCCTCTGGATAGATGCAGTCCAGTGCTGGAACTCATAGCTGGACAAGCAGAGCATGAGCTGAATTTCAACCCCATTCATCCCCTCACTCAATACATTTGTGCAGGGCACAAATCACTCAACTGTGTATAGTGACCCTGTTAATGTTTATCAAGGGCTTACTTTATGTCAAGCACGTATCATGTACTGCTTTATATGATTCTCATAATAACACTATAAAATAGTTTCAGAAACATGGATATCTATGTTTCAGGTGAATAAAATTAGATTCAAAGAAGTAAGGTAAGGCAGGATTTTCAGCCATGGTGAAGTGAAGAGACTGGCAAATTCTTTTCCCCCAAAGCAACTATAAAGCTGGACAGAATTAACAAAAACAACCATTTGGATTCTCTGAAAAATTGACCAAATGAATATAATGATCTGAGAAGTATTTGTGCTTAAGAAACTGATGAACTTCTGTCTTCCTTTCAGAGTGTGGTTACAGATAAGACCCAGGTAAGAACTGTGGGAATCTGTGGCATTCTGACCTGGTGCTTCTCCTATCTACCCAACTCTGTCTACACAGAGGTCCTTACAAAGTAGGTACACCATGGAGACAAACAACTTCTGCAGTTGAAGGTGGCTCACTAGATTTGGAGGAGGGGGCAAAATACATGCCTAGCAATATTGTTGGTGAAAATGATAATCTGTGGTGCAGCTAACCTGAGGCCAGGGCAGGTATATTCATGGTTGAGACTATGTATGTTCCCAATGAGGATGGAAAAAGGTCCAAGCTGGCCATAACCTTCTATTTAACCCTAAGACTGTGCATACATGCATAAGAGACATCAGTATCCTGAGCATTGAATATACTACCTTACCCACATACAGATCTATTGACAAAGGACAAAATTTTTAGTGGTTCAAAGTGTTTAAGCATGTCCTCTGTCCAAATATTTGCAGACCACTAAGATATACATGGATGAAGCATAGGAAGCCAGGCTTAAAATTAAAAGCAAGAACACTTAAACAACAGCAACAACAACAACAACAACAACAACAACAACAAAGCTGAACAGAGTCATCAGTGGTCATACACTGTGGAAAGACAGATTTCACAGATATAGCTCAGCCAAGGTATTAAACAAAGAAACAAACTAACTTAGTAAAAATAAAACAAAATAGCAACAACAAAAGAACCAATAAAAATATTCAGGGGAGAAAATTAGAACCCAAAGTTGCCAGCAAACCTACCTTACAGTAAATATTAAAGTAAGTCCTTCAGCCGAAATGAAATCATACCAGGGGATAACTTGAATCCACAGGAAGAAATGAACAATAGTAGAAATAGTAAGTATGTGTATTAATATAAAATGCTCAATAAATACGTTTTTCCTTATTTCTTTTGATAACAACTCTGAAAGACATAATATATAAATGCACAATTACAAAGCTATATTTTGGGTTTACATAAATATAGATGTAATACACATGATAATAATAGCACTAAGGGTAGAAAATGGAGCAAAATTTCTATATTTTACTGGAATTATGTTAGTGTTAATCTGAAGACTGTGATAAATTCAGATGCATATAACATAGCAACCACTAAGAAAATAACTCCTAAAATGCAAAAAAAAAATAATAATAACAGAAGTTTTAAAATGATCCTCAAAATATGCGGTCAGGAAGGGATAGAGGAAACAAAAACCAGGAGACATATAAAAAACAAATATCAAAAGACAAATATGTAGATCCAACCAAATCACTAGTTATATTAAATGTAAATAGTCTAAACAACCAGGCAAAAGACAGAGATTGTCAGCCTAAATAAAAAGCAAGATCTAACTTAATCTTTTTACAAGATGTACACCTTTTATTCAAAGACACAAACAGGTTGAAAGTAAAAGGATAGAAAAAGAGATACTATGCAAACAGTAACCATAAGCCAATAACTATATTAATATCAGACAAATGGTCATTAAGACAATAAATATTACCAAGGAAAAGATGGGCGTTTTATAAAGATAAAAAAGAGTCCATTCACCAGGAATATATAACAATTACAAATATATAGTCATCTAACAATAGAGCCTCTAAACACATGAAGAAAAACTGTCACAACTGAAAGAAGAAACAGATCATTTAATAATTATAGTGGGAGATTCTAATAACCTACTTCCAATAATGTAGAATAATTAAACAGAAAAGGGTATAGAAGACTTGAACAATACTATCAACCAATTAAGTCTAACAGATATAATGGACACTTTACCCAAGGACTATAGAATACATATTCCTTTCAAGTGCATAGAGGACTTTCTCCAAGGAGACTATATGCTAGGCCATAAATGAGGTCACTGTAAGTTTACACGGATTGAAATCCATATAAAATATGTTCTCTGGCCACAATGGAATACATTAGAAGTTGACAACAGAAAGAAATATGGGGAATCCACAAATGTTAAGAAATTAAACAAATAATTCAGGTGTAAAAGAAGAAATCACAAAGAAAATTAGAAAATAGTTTAAATGAAAATTAAAGTGAAGCATATTAAAACTTATGGGATAAAACTAAAAATAAATGCTTAGAGAAATGTATAGCTTTAAATGCCTATCATAGGAAAGAAGCAAAGTTTCAAAGTTATAACATAAGCTTCCATTTCAATAAACTTAAAAAAATTATATGAAAACTCAAAGCATGCAAAAGAAAAGAAATAAATATGAGAGTAGAAATCAATGAAATAGAAAACAGAAAACATTAGTGAGAAGCAATGAAACCAAAAGTTGGTTCTTGGAAAAGATCAACAAAATTGACAAACCTTTAACTGGAGGAATCAAGAGGAGAAGAAGAGAGAAGACACAACAAATTACCAAAACCAGGAATGAAAAAGGGAACATCATTATTGACCCCAAAGAAATTAAATAATTATAAGGAAATATTATAGATTTTTTTTCCAATAAATAAGGCAACTTAGGTAAAATGGACAAATTCTTAGAAAGGTACAAATTACCGAACTAATTCAAGAAGAAATAGAAAAATTCGAACATACATATAACAAGTACATAGCTTGAATTTGTAATAATTAATATATTATGTAATATAAACTTTTATATAAACATCTTCCCACAAAGAAAAGCCCAAACCCAATGTCTTCACTGGATAATTCTACCAAATATTTAAAGAACAAATAATACTATGAGGTATACTATGAAGACATATACTCTTTAAGAAAATAAAGGAATGTACACCCCAACTATTATATGAGGCCACTCACTTTTCCCTGAAACTAAAGCTAGAGTAAGACATAACAAAGAAAAAGAGCCGTTTACAAATATCCCTCAAGAACATAGATACAGAAGTCCTTAATAAAATATTAACAAACAAATACAGCAACATATGAAAAAGATGACACTGTGATCAACTGGAATGTATCCAGGAATGCAAGATTGGTTTAACATCTACAAAGCAATCAGTATAATACATATACCATATGAATAGGATAAAGGACATAAATCATATGACCATTTTAGTAGACACAGAAAAAGCATTTGATAAAATCCAACATTCATTCATGATAATATCTCTCTACAAACAAGGAATAGAAGGAAATTTCCTAAACTTGATAAACAGATCTATGAAAAATCCATACCTAACAACATAGATGATGAAAGACTGAAAGTTTTCCCCTAAGATTGGTAACAAGGTAAAAATGTCTGCTTTCATTACTTCTGTTCAGCATTGCACCTAGCCAGTATAATAAAGAAAAGAAAAAGAGAAAGATGAAAGAAGGAAGGAAAGGAGGCAGAGATGGAGGGAAGAATGATAGATGTACAGATTGAAAAGGGAAAAGTGTCATTTTCTTTATTAGGTAATATAAACTTTTATTTAGAACATCCAAAAGAATTCACAAGAAAACAAAAAGTAATAGAAAAAATAAATGAATTTAGCAACATTACAAGATACAAAATCAATATAATAAATCAATTATATTTATAACAGAAAACAAAAATAAAACTATCAGAAGGGAATTAAGAAACCATTTCAAATGACAAGAGCATCAGAAAGAAAAAAAATGCATAGGGATAAATGTAACAAAGGAAGTGGAAGCCTTGCACACTAAAAATTACAGAGTAGTGTTGAAATAAATCAAGGATAATATAAACAAAAATAGAGACATTAGATTTTCATGGATTGAAAAACTCAATAATGTTGAGATGGCATTTGTCACCAAATTGATCTGTAAAGTTAATGCAATCCCTATCAAAGTCCCAGTAGACTTTTTTTTTTTTTTTGGTAGCCTAAAGTCTATATGAAAATGCAAAGGACCTAGAATAGATAAGACAAATTTTTTAAGGAGGAAAAAATGGAAAATTTTGGAGGACTTATGCTACCTGATTTCAGATTTTAATATAAAGCCAACTTAACAAAGATGGTGTAACATAGGGGCAAGGAAAGGCATATATATCAATGGAACAAAATTGAGAGTACAGAAATAAATCCTTACATGAACGGTCAGTTGATTTTTAACAAAGGTAGCCAGATAATTTAATGGGGGGAAAATAGTCTTTCAGCACATAGTGCTGGAATAATTGGATGTCCATATACAAAAAAACTAAACTTAGACCCTACTTCACACTTTACACAAAAATTGACTCAAGATGAGTTATAGAGCTGCATATAGGAGCTAAAACTATACAATTTATAGAAAAAAAATAGAAAATCTTTATGACTTTTGTTGGGAAAATAGTTCTTAGATACTATGATTCTAAAATCACAATCAATAAAGGAGGAACTGATAAATTGCATCTCATTAAAACTCTAAACTTTTCTGCTAAAAGATATCATTAAGAAAATGAAAGAACAAGCCACAGACTGGTAGAAAATATTTGCAATCACATACTCTGTAAAGGACTTGTATCCAGAATATATAAATAACTTATAATTCAATAATGACTTAACATCCCAATTAAAAATGAGAGTCATAGCATCTACTTCAAAGGGATTTAGTGAGAATTAAGGTAATGCACTAACTCTCTTTGCCACAATGTTTGGCATGGAGTAAATAATTCAGTAAATGGCAATGGTAGGTATGATAAAAAAAAAAATACTAATTCAAAGGGGCCCATGCACTCCTATATTTATAGCAGCACTATCTACAAGAGCAAAATTATGGAAATAGCCAAACTGTCCATCGATAGATGAATGGATAAAGAAGATGTGGTGCGTGTGTGTGTGTGTGTGTGTGTGTGTGTATAGCGGAATACTCAGCCATAAAAAAGAATGAAATCTTGCATTTGCAATGATATGGATGTAGCTAACTTGTATTATTCTAAGTCAAACAAGTCAGAGAAAAACAAATACCATATGATTTCACTCATATGTGGAAGTTCAGAAACAAAACAAAAATGCATAGGGGAAAAAGAGAGAGAGAGGCAAACCAAGAAACAGGATTTTAACTAGAGAGAACAAGCTAATGGTCACCAGAGGGGAGTGGGTGGGTGGATGGGTGAAATAGGTGATGAGGATCAAGGGGTGCACTTGTTGTGAGGAGAACTGGGTGATGTATGGAAGTGTTGAATCACTATATTGTACACTTGAAACTAGTATTACACTGAATGTTAACTAATGGGAATTTAAATGAAAATTTTAAAAAAGTTATTACTATTTAATAAGTAAACAAGCTGAGCTCTGGAGAAGGTGAAGGACTTTCCTCCTGACACTCAGGCTGCAGCTTGCAGTGTCCAAGGAGGATTTAGAAAATTTCACAGTGAACTTCATGCTGGATGCTCTTCTGAGCCTTCTCTTCATTCAAAGGGGTGGGGCCTTCACTGTGTTCCTGTTCCATTAAGTTCTGCTAGTAGGGGAAGCTGGGGGAGAGGAGGAGGGACAAGCGGTCTGCCTTTAGGAGGCAACTTTCATGGTCTTGAAGTTCTCACTCCTTCCCTGTCTTGATTTTCATTAATGTTTAAACATGACTTCTGTTGGCATTGTTTGGAATAGAAAAAAATGCAAATTATTTTAAATGTCCATTAACAGGGACTGGCCAAATTAACTAGGATTTATCCATAACAAATTTAATCACAAAAGCAGTACATACTTATTGTGAAAAATTTTAGGTAGATTTATAGATCTATGTACTGACATGGAAAGCTACTGATATAGTTAAATGAAAACTGTAGATTATAAGACAATATGCATGTTATAGCCTCATTTTGGTTTGTATGTGTTTATTTAAATATGGAAAATATTTTTTTTAAAAAATAAATAAATAAATATGGAAAATATTCTGGAAGCACGTAGATCAAACCATTATCACCAAGTTGCTTCTGGAGAGTGGTAGTTTTGTTGGAGAGCCAAGGGGAGAATACACTTTTTCATCAGAATTTTTTTCACATATTTCTTTTGTAACTAAAAACTAAAGAAAATAAATATAACATTTTAAAATGTGTTTATTTAAGAATTAGTATTTACTTCCCATTAAAAAAAAAGAAATAGGGTGCATTACTTAAAGTCATACAACTAGTAAATGGCACATTTAGGATTTGAACTCAGATCTGTGCTTTCTCCATCATACCATCCATCTTTCAGATGAGAAATTAGGAAGTGCTTCCTGAGCATAATGTTGTGAATCATTGAGTTAGTTATCAAAAGAAGTCTCAGACTTTCCTGTTATGGGAGACTTTGAATAATGGATAATGGTCTGAAATGGTTCAGGAAGGTGATGGAGGCTTGAGAAGAAGCAGGGCACTGACCAAGTGACTCCTGGCAGCCCCTTTCTTATTCTTCTGTGACTCGACAGAATAAGGAAATTCTGTTCTGTTGATAGTATCAAATTAGGTAGCAAACTTTCAAAGCAGTTGTGGTAAAAGGGATCCTAGAAACGACCATCTAGTAATTCAATTCCTGTTAAAATAGTGGAACAAATATTAAGAGGAAAAAAATACTATCTAGGATAATGGAATTATGAGCAATAAGCATTATGGGTTTTAAAAGAACAAATCATGCCAGACAAAGTTGATTGCTTTTTTGATTAGTAGACTAAGGGAATAGACTAGATGTAATATATCTTTATTTTAGCAAAAGGTTTGATAGTGTCTCATGAAATTTTACTCAGGAAATTAATTGAAAATGGCCTAGAGATGAGCAGTGTTGCGTGAACTTCAGCATGGTGGCAAGACAGCAGAAAGGAATGAGAAACAGCGATGCATCATAGTGGGGAGATGTGGGGCAGGGAGGTTCAGGTCAGGGGTCAGTTCTATTTAATTATTTCATTACTTCTCAGGAAGAAGAGGAGGCTGCTCTTACGTGAGTGAAATTCATAGTATAGCTTATCTGTGTGTTTTAATGAAAAAAATCCTTTAAAAGCCAGCAAGTCTACCTTGTTTCCATTCCCAGGTATAGCTTCATTCTGGGTCCTAAGAGAAGCTCTATGGATGAAAACAATATCATGTGGTCCCATAATGAACTTCAACTCTAATTCTGAATGATGAGGTGGATGTAATTGCCTTAGTCAGGAGTCCCAAATATTCTTGTCATCATGCCCTGAGCCTGCCTGCATAGGCCCCCTCTCAACCTCTAATACCTGGGATCCCTCCAACACTTTGGAGCTCAGTACTTAACTCTATAATTAACTACTTAGTACCTACTATGTGCCAGGCCCATGGTAGACATAAAAGATAAATGATGTCATAAATACACTAGACATACAGTTCACGGTTCAGGGTAGGTAGCAGCCACATTAAACTGGTGGTGATCATTGCTGTAATCAAGCTTAAACAACATTCTATGGAAAACCAAAGGAGGCTGAGAGTAACATTAGGTGAGAGAGAAGGGGAGTTTGGGAGAGCCAGGGATTTCTGAGGCCAGCTTCAAAGAGGGGTTGATATTTGACCAGGGGCTTAAAGGAAGGGTAGAGTTTTTATATAGGATGGGGAAGCAAATGTCAATCCATCCAAAGGATAAAGACTAGTGGACAACCTTGGACACATTACTGAACCTCTGTAAATGATCTATGAAACTATAACAGTCATCGTGTCAACCCTATGTGGTGTTGCAAGAAGGCAGTGTGGTCTGTAGAGTTCTACATAGAGCACAGAGTGGAGGTTCAAGAGCTGAAAGCCATTAAGCTGTGCCTGCCAATGGGTGGGGACAGGGGCAAAGTGGGTGGGGCTGTGGTGGGACATGAGGATGGAAAGACAGATTTAAACCAACTTGTGAAGAAAGACCTTAGAAGTCACATTAAGGAATCCAGACTTTATAAGGCAGACCATAGGAGGACATTAATGGGCTTATAAATAGAGGGGTAACTTGGCCAGGTCTTGTTTTGCCAAGACCATTCTGATAGTGATGGAGGCAGAATATGAGGAAAGAGTAACCAAAACAAGGCCAGGAAAGAGACTATTCAAGTGCCTCAAACCAGGGCAATTGCATTGGGAGTAGAAATCAGGCTGTAAATATGAAACCTGTCTTGGTGGCTGAAGAAAAGAGAATCAGTATTGACTTAATTATATAGTTTAAGCAACTGGATATTTAGTAATGTCACTATCTAAGAAATGGAGCTCAGAAACAGAAATAGCAGACCATAAGTTTGGTTTTTTATCATGCTACACAAAGTTTCTCTGGACTTACACAAATCAAGGATATGAACTATGGCAGGAATGCCATTCTCATCATTGTCTTTACCTGTGAGGCCAACACTGAACTTTCTCTCCCAGCAATCAGAAACATTGGCAATAGGATCAGTGTTTGTAGGAGAAACATTTCTGGAGGTTTCACCTGGGGGAGAATAGGGAAACCTATGCTAATCAGGAGGAAGTAAGTAAGGAACCAAGAAAATAAGACCATTCCCGAAGATAGTACCCTCCTCTCTTTCCTCTCTCATTTTATTGTTTCATTGTAATAAAAAAAAAAAAGAAACACATTTTCAAAAGTTCTTCTCAGGATATTTTCAGTGTGGAGCCAAACATTTCATTATTTTTCTAATTGGCATATAGGCAAACACTAGAGAGAAGCATTATAAACACCTGACCTGAAACATACCAGGTTATAGACCAGACCTGTTTGCTGTGATTTTCCTGCCATGACAGGCACCCAAATCTAAACTTTCATAGCCCTTTATGTCCAAAGTTAGATTTTGTCCTATGCTTCCCTTTAAACATTAAACAAAAGAGAATGAAAACTAATTGAAGATATTGTCTGATTCATTGAAACCTGCTGTGAGAAGATACCCAGTATGTCCTAGATACCTGACACAGCTGTCCAAATACAATCCAGTCCTCCTGAAGTGGCCCTCATGAGGTTAAACTCAATAAAGGGAAGTTGTTCCAGGATTGCACAGATGTTTTCATTGCTCATTTGATTTTCTGGGTTAAAAGTTGCTGAAAGAATGGGTCAGGGAGTGAAGGAGGATGATGGGAAGGAGAAAAGGAGCGAGAGCAATCATTTTGGACCAAGAATTTCTTTCAACCTCTTCTGTTAAAGCTTTGACTGATTATGTTTACTTTGACTCACCTAAAGTGATTGATAAGAGCGTGGCGTCATGAAAGAATTCTCTGCCAGCGTAATCAAGACACTTTTACTTAAACTTTTTTCAGTGTCCCAAAGACATAATCACTAGGTCATTTTGGAATCATGTTTTACAGTTCCTCAGGAAGATGAATATTATGAGTTTCAATGGGGAAATTATGCTCATGGTTTAGTCTGCTCTGATTTATGAATTGCCCTTTAAGGAAATACAGTGGTAGTTGTACATGGGTTTATGGACAGTCAGTGTTGTTCAGAGAATGTGTTCAGTGGGGAGAGTATTTATCTAATAGTCAAACTTCCTATGAGTCGATGTATGAATATACAAAGCTGTGGTTTCTTATTAATCATCAGACAACCCTCAAGCACCTAGTGTCTACTGGTCTACTAGGCCCAGTGGGAAATACATAGCTGTGTAAGATATGGTACTTGTCCTAAGGAGCTAAAACTTTTGTCAAAGTGATAAGTCACAAACATGCAGCAAGGGTTAAAAGCTGTATTATGAAAACTGGCACACAAATTCCTCTTAGGAAGAAACTGTCTTTATTTAGAAAAATATTTTCATGTGAAGTGCTTAGGGGTAGATAACAGATCTGAAGTTATAAATGTCCATGTGTTCTGCATGAAAATAATGAGAGGACCAGTGAAACCATCGTTGATAGTTCCTTACTAGTGGTTGAAGAACTATAGGAGCTGGCAAGCCTATGTTCATTTTGAGACTGTTCGCATTCCTCAAATGTAAATTCTTTTTCTGTATTTATTGCTGTTCCCCTTCCCACAAATCTTGTAGTAAACACATAAATTGCCTTGTATAAATGATCTTTTCTGTGGAAGTCCAAGCAGAGGTCAAGTTTCTCTTCAGGGCCAACTTGTTATGAAACAGACATGACATTGGCACAAATGAGACAAATCTATGAGTTTGGAGCCAGAAATGGCCTTGAGTACCTGGGAATTTTGGAAATCTTAATGAGAATTTTAGATTTCCACAAGGTAGGGAATTAGAACTTCAAGCTCGTCTTCTCTAGACTTCAAAGGGCAGGGAAGCAGGCCCTAGTAGACTTTAGGGTTGCATATGCATGAAAGAGATATCAATAAAAGACACAGTGTGGGGGCACCTGGCTGGTTCCATCAGTGGAATATGCGACTCTTGATCTCAAGGTCATGAGTTTGAGCCCCACATTGAGCATAGAGATTACTTAAAAAAAAAAAAAAAAGACAGTGTGAAATTTGCCAAATATGTGGAGCTCAGCAGGTGAGGCATTTCTTACTTTGGCCTCTGTCAAATTTCAGTTTTCTGCAATGTAAATTCTAAATCATGCAGACTGGCCATTTCAGTAGTTTGTAAGTGGAATATGCAGGTTACCAGGACCATGGAGTAAACATAGGCTTGAGTTCAGATCTTGGCTCCATATGTATTAGCTGTATGACCTTGGAAAAGTTCCTTTATTCTCATCTGTGAAGTGCAAATAAAGAGTCCTACCTTGTAAGATTTTTGTGAGGACTAAATGGCTAATATATGGCAAGGTCTTACAACAACACCTATAAAACCTAAACAATCATTGTTCTTTCTCTTCTTAGAGTTCAAAGGTATTTCACACTCAATGTGTCCTCACAACATTGCCATAAAATATTCTTATCTTAATTGTAAAAGTGGAAACATTTATTTATTCATTTAATAAAAACATAATGAGCTAGCCCATGTGGTGGGTCTGGGAATATACCCCAAATCACAGCATCAGTGCAAAATTACTTTATCATCTATAAAGTAGGAATAATAATACTTTTATAGAGCTATGATGAGATTTTAAATGATTCAATGTATATATAAAATCCCTAGAACAGTACTTAACACTCAGTAAATGTTGGTGTCTTCCCTTGCTTCCATACCTATGTTGCAAGAAGCCTAGAGGAGCAGAGGGGCAGTTAGTGCTTTTGACTGCACAGGACATATGTCTGACATAAGCACTTCCTGGGAAAAGTCAACCAGATGAGAAGTAGGGCAAGGACCACTTGCCCTTAGGGCAATGTGTAGTCTCATTGCTTTATGTCTTTATAGCTAAAACAGTACCTCAAGACAAGGGTAAGGGAGGGCTGTGTAAATCACATTCAGAAGGAAACAAGAAATACAGAAAATAATGGAAATGAAGAAGATCCCAAAGAGAAGAAATCAGTATACTTTGGTATAGCTGGGTACACTCTTGACCAAAAGAAAAGTTCAGCCTTCCCTTACTTGCTGCCTGCTGCCTCTGCCCACTCTTCTTCCCACCCCTTTTTGCCTTCCTTCTCCCCTCTCCCTTCACCCTATTTATTTCCCTCCTTTATCTTCTCCCTAGTCTTCAACTGACATCCTTCTTTCCCCTTTCACCCTCTCTTCCTCCTGTGTATCTTTGTTCCTTCCTTATCATACTCCATCCCTTGGAAAGGACAGAGTGGAGAGCATTAAGCATTGGTCTGAGGGTTGGCAGAGCTGGGTGGCCAGCATCCAGGGAGTAGTCTGGCCCCCACGGGTGACTTCCAGATGAGAGTGGCCTCTAGAGGGGGCAGCTGAGGACTGCCTTGGCCACTCTTCTTGGGCTGTTTGTTTCTAACTCTGCTGAACAATTTGAGCATGGATGACTCAGGCTTTAAAATGTTCTTTGGTCTGTGTTCATAGTCCACGTACTTATTCATCTGGTACAGCATCTCCCAGACCAGAGTTTAATTGCACAACCAGTCAGCAAACATGTCTGGGGGTCTGTGGGTGTGGAGCCCTGGCTGGGTCCTGGGCCCCAGAGGGACCATTCTGGGCTGACTCTCGATACCTCCATTTTCTACAGCACATCAGGGACTTGCTTGCTAAGGTCCGGGCTTCCTTCCAAAATCACATATGTTAAAGGGATGTGTATTTTATGATGCCTTTGGATAGGAGTGTTGATCTTTAGTTAATAATATAGATCTCTAGTTAATAATATAGATCTCTAGTTAATAATATAGAAAATGAGGATATGTAAGAAAGGGTTATATTAGGGCAAGGAAAAGACAGACATCACGGAAGAGAAGAGAAGAGATGAAACAAAATGAGAAGGTGGAAAAGAATGTAAAGGGTGCAGAAAGGAAGAGGAAGAATGTTCTAAGAGACTGATTAAATTGCTTGTGTTAAATATTTTATGAAGATCAAGACTCCCCCGAAAATAGATACATACATACATTCATTCATACATACATACATAAATTAAATTTTTAAAAACGAACATCTACTTCCAAATGATGTTGAGTCAGAGTGGATTGTCAGGACTGCCTAGTCCCTGAGGACAGATATTATAAATGTAAAGGTGGGTTGGTTTTTATTTGGGGGTTTGTTCACCTGGTAGGCTGGCAGAGTTTGTTTGCTTGCTTTTTGTAACATCTTGGGTCTCGTCTCAGCCCTGAGAGACTAGGTAACTCCCCTCATCTCTCTGAACTTTTGGTCTCCTGCTGTATCCCACCACAGGTAGAATATCTCATCTTCCTCACGGAGCTGCTCACATAAAGTGTACAGCAAGCTTTTGTGAACAGTCCACATCTTATGCACTGCTAAGTCACAGTAGCCAACAGCTCCCAGTGGGGACCTCCAGCCCCTCTCTTCAGCTCACTTTCCCAGGGCAGAAGAGCCCGCTCCCGGATTCAGTAATGTTAGTCACACATACTTGCCTACCTGGGACTGACTGATTCGTCTCAGGACGTGATGTGCTACCTATAAATGCACTGCTTATTTCATTAAGTAGCATTGTTCCTAGTGGGACAGAGTCTCCCTATCAACCACTAATTCTTTGTTTGAATGGGTTTAGAGGATCCCAGTCATTCCTGTTAACTACCTGCAGCAGGCTTGGTGGTGAATGTGCATGCTGGGGGTGGTGGGAGGAGAGGAAACCACAGTTCTTGAGTGTCTGGCTAGGCATTAAAACTAGGGCTTTAACTTCATAGTCTCTTATTCAGGAGGAGGTGGAGGCAAGACAGTTCTGAAAGCCCAGTAAGATGTATGTGGTAGCAAGAGATAATGAGCCCCTCCCCAATTTTTTTTTCTTTTTTGCTGAAAACTTTATAATTTTGAATGAAATATGGTTTCAAAACCATAGCAGCTGAACAGTAGCTTAAACCAGCTCATAGAGGGGATTAAACTTATGGTCCCTGCTTCAGTGTAGTTTATGAGCCTCTTTATCTTGGTCTTTTCTGGGGGTATGTAATAAATATTATATATGTGTAGTATATATTATACAACACACATAATTAAGAAAATTTGTATCACTTAATCTACCCTAGAAAATAAATACTCCAGCATGAATATGTATGGTAAACAAAATGGCATTCATTGTGCTTGCATATTACACATCTTTAAAAGAAACACTAGCATATTTTGAGGCCAAGGCAACCTCTGTACAAACACATAGGTGTTTTATTTGAGCACTTTCTTAGCCCTGGCAACTCCCATCTCTGAAGAGGGGCTGTACCAGGCCTTATACGGATGTCTTTCTGAAACGGTGTTCAGTAGTATCTGGCAAATGCTTGACATTTCTCAGAGAAGGAATGTATATTTATTAATTCAAACTTCTTAATGATAGAAGGGATGCCAACTGAGTGTCCTTCCATGCAGATAGGCAATTCAAGCAAGCGACAAGAAGCCTGGAGAAGTTAACCTTATCATGGCGCCAGAGCTCTTCAATGTGAGAGCTGGGCCAGTAGTGTGGACTGGGACTTCTGCAGGCTGCTGCAGTGTTCACTGTATTCACTGTGGCACGGCACTCTGATGCTCATGTGAATGATGTACAGAGGCAGAAATAACCTCTTTTAAGTGTTTGTGTTTGCTTTGTATCTCATTGAAACTGCAGTTCTTTGGCCTGGCTTGAGTGGATCATGGGGGGAAAGGAGCAGGAAGAGTACCAGAAGCTCATATTTTTTCCACATGGTATTTGGCCTCACCTCGTGCTCCCAGAAACTGGACATACGGGTGGCCTGAAGACACACCCACCATCCTTCCAGTTGTTCAGTTGAGTGAGACAGATGCTCTGGCCGGCAAGTGACCTGAAGTGACTGGCAAAAATTAATTAACTTGCTGCGGAACTAATAATAAGCCGCTGGTTTGTTTTCTCTTTCCCTAACACCAGTCGCCAAAGAGTTTTTCATTAGGGGGCTGAATGCTTCCTTTGTAACCAGAATAACGTCATTAGTTACAGTCCCATCGTGGCTGGAGAGTTAGACAACAAATCATTGTCTCCTCTTCAGCCACCGTGACCTGACTTGTCATCTTTCATTGTCCTGCTGGGTGGAGTTTCTCTCCACCCGGCAACAATCTCCATCCATTCTTCAAGGTCTCTTTCAGGAGTGACTTTCAAACATACCTACTTACATTTTTTTTTTTTTTTTTTTTTTTTACATCAAAGCTAGTATTTGACCTGGGTATTTGTTGGAAAGAGAGTCATTCTGATCGTTCATGTTCGTCTTGCCAACCTCCCAGACCTCTTTGCCCAGCCTTCTTTGGCTGGTGCTCCTGCCATTTTAATTTCTATTTGTAGTATGCTCTAAGAAGTGTATGTCAGTTTCAAAGACATCTTTAGTCTTCACAATACCAGTGAGGTTTATTAAATGGTTTAATGTACAAAATTACATTTGTAAAATTCACTCTTTGTAGTGTGCAGTCTTGTGGATTTTGATAAACACACACAGCCATGAAACCACTACTACAATCATGAAAAAAATTTCTGTCACCTCAGAAATTTCTGTCATACCTCTTCTGTGCATTTGAATTTATACATACATGTATGCTTTTGACTCTCAGACAGAATTATATATTCTTGGAGGAAGAAGTCTATGGACATATATATGGATAGGTAGATAGATATAGAAAGATAGATATAGATATATAGATATAAAGGTATAGACATTTAACAGAATGGAGAGTCAGCTCTTTTGATGCAATCTCTCCAGCTATGGTATGATCATATACCAATCAGTTGAGAAATATTGAAAAACTTGAGATTTAATCCAGCATTTTTCCAAGTTAAGTAAATTCAATCCCTCATAAAAGAGAAATGAATCTTTATATTTTCTTTTTTTTTTTTTTTTTTTACAAAGAGTATCTAGACAAGTTTATCTTTGCTCAAAAGCAATGCATGTTTGTGAGGTTGGTTTTTAATGACCCTGGTCTCTGAAAGTATTTGAGACTTTACAACACAGGGTAAAGATGATACATGGGCCTAGAACCCAGAGAACTATCTTCTTGCCCTATATGATCATTACCGAGCCCTTCTAGGCCTCCATGGACACAGCTCAGAATAACCAGAGGAAGGACTGGATGAGTTCCTTCCAGAATCTGTGGTTAGTAAGATTTTAGTGTTAGTGTGGATCCCCTAAGATACTACATTCAGTATCTTTTCAAGGACCCAGGAAGTCAGCTTGTAGAAACACCATGGGGAGCTGGTATATTATCACTTACTATTCCATTGGATACCTTCATATCTTTCTAAAAACATAAAGTCCAAAACCATTCAATTAGGTCCACAAAATGTACACTTCCCAGTTTCTCCAAATCTCCAGTTTATTAATGCCACCCTACTGAACACCTACCAACATTTCTACATCATTCCAAAGTTGCCACTTTTTCACCTATAGGAGCATCCTGAGATTGCTTTTCTATGCTCTAGAAACAGAGAACTCTCTTAGACTTTGAAGGTTGATAAATCAGAGACAAACATGTTTGTTCTCTTTAGTTTTTGCCCATTTCTGTTAGTATTTTTGAACATTTCTGTGAATTCTATTTCTGGAAACCAGTATATGGTCTTCAGCAGCCTAGATCCATTAAGCTTCTTGTAGATGTCTCTAGTTAGTGCAACAAAAGAACTTGTTTTATTGGCCTACAGTAAGCTAACAATGACAGAAACATTCAGTTTATCATCTATTCTTTATTAACAGATGTCAGAGTAATTGATGACAGCTTTTTTTCAACCTTTGGTATATTTTTTAAATGGATTGATTCTGGGGCATTTCAGTTCATTTACTGACAGTATCTTAAGGAGTAGAATGTGACTGTAATCAATTTTCATTATCATTGTGTAGCTAATAGGGCTAAAAATAAGAACTCTTAATTTGCTATGGCATGATTGATTATCCAAGAAGAATATAGAAATAATGTCTTTTAATATGCCTGAAGAGTTACATTAGACCTTTAAATTTTTTGTCCTCAAAACATATCACTTCCTGTAATTCTCTATCCACTAATAAAACAACTCAGGACTCATAACATCACTTTTCTCTGGCTCTTAATTTCAGTGGGTAATCTCCAGTTGCAGTTTTCATATTCAGTGTTCCCCTGTACACAACCTAATGGCCCAGCCTTTTGTTTTCATAGATTCTCTCCATACTTATTTCTCTTGAAATAATTGTTGGAAGGCATGCTAGATTTGTAAGACCCAAAACAGCTTCCTAGAGCACTTACCCTGCTCGTAGAAGTTCTCTGTAGACCAAAAGTAGGTCATCTGGAGGATGGGATTCATCACAGAGTCCCTGATATGCTGTGGTAATGACAGAAATTTGAAGCTCATATGGCCTCATGTGAAAGTACTAGGCTAAGAATAGCAGACGTTGGGTCTAGATTCAACTCTGTTCCATCATCTTGACCAACTCTTAATCTTTGGGGCTTCAGCTTCCTCATCTGTAAAATGAATACTAATGCCCATCCTATCTCACAGGGTTGTTAGGATTTGGCAATGATACAATGTACGTAAGTTTAATTTGTAACCATAAAATTCTCTATATTATTTTAACTAATCTTCTTTATATTCTTTCTATCCCTATTTTGCATCTTCTGTCCCTCCCACCTTAGATTTTTTCCCAATTCCTTTACCTTCCAGTAAAACTTTGCTCCTGCCTAATATTTACTGAGTGCCTATACATGTCTGTTCCTTTGGGATATCTTGAAGCATTTATTTCTCATAATAAATCTGTGGAGTACTTATTGACAAGACCTTTTACAGACAAGAGACTGGTTTGAATTAAGCTAACTTAGATAAGCAAGTGGCAGAGCCATGATTTGAACCAAAGACCATCTGCTTCAGGGGTACATTCTTCAATAGTGTGCTCCTCAAGTCTAAAGAGGTTGTTATTACCTGGCTGGGTCTAATTAAAAGACAAGATGTTATGCAAAGGCAGAGCCAAAGGAACAAGAATTGGAGAAGGTCTCCCTGGGCAAATTGGTGGCTTTCTTCCTCTTCAGCATCAATGTTTCTTGCAGCCTTCAAACTGTTCAGAAAGCATTCATTATGGAAGAGGGCACCTTCATCATTCTCCCCTTCAATTTTAAATCACTTCTATACAAAGAGAATTTTATTAACCACTTTATTAACCAACCTCAATATGTTTTACTCCACTAAGGGCAGGAAACCCTAAGCGAGGGGTTCCCAAAATGAAAACTAATATGTCTGGAGAGCTATGATAAGGAATCCCAAAATCTGACTATGGACTAAAACGATAAAGATATCTCATCCCTCTGGACAACAGTGTCAAAAATATATAGAAGCAACAGTGAAGAACAAAATACAAATTCATTTAAGAACATCACTAAATTGTAGGACAGAAGTTCTTAATTAACCTCCACTTTACCAACTCACTGTAGTAACTGCTCCTTCTGTAAAGCATCCTGATTGACGCCCACAGCAGCCTGAACACTCGAGGTCAACAGGCTATTCTCTAGTACACCTGCACACTTCTGCTGCCATCAGTTAAGATGTTAGCTTCCCAAGAGTCCATTGTTATATTCATTCTCAATGATATTTATGGTAATTACAAAATTCAATTACAATGCAAGAAGAGAGCTATTGTTTCTATGAAAATTCAGTTGAATGCTTTGGAAAGATTCAATAAAGACAAGCCACTAAAAAAGAAGTTACTGCTGAATGAGACAGGGCCCCTGAGGAAGGCTCTGCAGATTGTAGCCACACAGTCCGAAGGAGCCCTATGGATGATGCCACCTCAAGTTGTATAGGGCACAATGGCAAGCAGTACACAGAGCATCTGCAGTGGAAGTAAGATGACTAAAAGTTTAGAAAGAAAAGCATTAATATCATTAAGAAGTCTCTATTCAAAATGCTCCACAAATCTTTTTAGGTTATTATTCTCCTTTACATAAACCCAAATGGGAAATTATAGAGAATTCATTAAGGGTATGGTGAGTATAATAAAGGTAATTCACAAACAGAAGACCCAAGTCCTTGGCTTTGGCCCTACACAAAAAAATTAGGTGTGTGTGTGTGTGTGTGTGTGTGTGTGTGTGTGTGTGTGTGTTTTCTAGTTAAAATAGAATGTTCGAGGGGCATCTGGGTGGCTCAGTTGGTTAAGTGTCTGACTTCAGTTCAGGTCATGATCTCATGGTCTGTGAGTTCGAGCCCGCGTCGGGCTCTGTGCTGACAGCTCAGAGCCTGGAGCCTGCTTCAGATTCTGTGTCTCCCTCTCTCTCTGCCCCTCTCCTGCTCATGCTCTGTCTCTCTCTGTCTCAAAAATAAATAAAAACATTTTTTAAAAATTTTAAAAATTAATAAAAAAATAAAAACAGAATGTTCAAGGTATCCTATCTTAGGATTCTCTGACCTAACTGGTTATAGTCATTAACACACAACTGCTAGTCCCTGGGGATTTTAGCCTTTGCTTGTTTTCCATGTTCTCAACCAGCAGATACTCAAAGTACAGCCACCATCATGTCATGAAGGATGATCTGTAAAAAATTTTGAATTTACAAAGGAGATTTGTTTTGGTGGCACTCAGCTAGCTCTCAACTGAATATAGGGCTAGGTAATACTGTTGTCAGAGAGGGCACTGAGATTCCTGCAAACACTGATATCAGTTTCTGTGTATGCCACACACTTTATGAACAACCCATACCACTGTTGTTTCAAGAGCTCCAAGTTACTCTGAGGCGACTAGCAGACTCTGCATTCTCCATAATTACACCCAATTTTCCAATTGAATTATCGCATGATTTAATTCGTTGGCTGCATCTGGAGAGCATCAGCATTGTGCAGCTGTTGCAGCTCCAAGAGCTAATTGTTACTAAGCACATTAAAAGTAGCCCTATTGCAATGCACTAGAGTAAGAAGGGGAGGGGGTGCAAACTTTCACTTCACATTTTCTCTTTGGTTGAATCATCACCCAAAGAGCCTGAGGGGGTAGAAAACATTTAAACCCTGTTAACATGAAGACCTCATGGGGTATGGTTATTGTCACTGGATGAAAGCCCCTAAGTGAGTCAGACATATCCAGATACCAAAATACACAGAGACCTGAAAGCTCTAATTGGCATGTCTCAGGGAACCATGACAAATAAGATTAGGTCACAAACTAAAGGCCCAGTTAAAGGAGAGACAGTCCATCATCAAAAAAGTACTGGGAAGCCAATTGTTGATGAGGCACAAAGACATTTAAAGATCCCCAAATCTTAGTTCCATTTAGAAGCAACCATATACTTGACACCCTACCCATGTGTTAAATTTACCTTCATATGTTTCCAAAGAGCATCTACTATGTGCTTACTCATGTAAAGGCTGTGGTAGTCTAAAATATTTACTGGTGTTCATCTTTATTGTTACTTAGTGTCTCGAAATCAGGAATCTGAAACTGTAAAGGCTTGGATTGGGCATTTTCCTTTCTTCATTCCCTTCTTTATGGTTCCAAGGATGTGGAGTTTGATTCCCAAAAGCCTAAGTCCTCTGCCTAGAATTAGGAATCTACATGTAGACTCTATTTATTATGTGAAAGATGAATATTATGAGTTAATTTAAAATATCAGGGATATTATATCTGAACTTAAGGCTGGCAAGGGAGGAAAGAGGGCCAGGGAGAGGCATATATAAAGGCTGAAGGATGCAAATGGGCCAACTGAGGGAAAGAATAGAGGAACCCCAAATAGAATCTAAGGATAGAGTCCAGGACACAGGCAAGGTGAAAGCATGGGTTTGCATCATACTGCCTACTGGGGAATTAAGGGAGAGTTTCTATCCTAAACATTCCCTAGTTTGTTCCTTCCCACTTCAGGCTTCAGAAGAATGGCAGCCAGGGTTATGCCCTCCCAGCCAGGAAGGAAAGCAGAAGGTTTCTCTCTGAGGAAACTGGCAAACCCAAGAGAAAAATTTACTGATCTTGACATGGGGGATCCTTTACACAATGGTTAGGTCTTAGCCCAGTCACCCTCCTATGAAGTTTATTAGGCAACAGCCCTTATCCATGTGCTCAGAGGTCCAGTTGGCTTTCAGTTTCTTCAAATCTTAAATGAGAAAGGACAAAGACCAACAGACATTTGATAATACTTTTAATAGAACTGTATAGTTCTAACAGGAAAAACAAAAACAAAAACAGATAGTGACACCAAAACCAAGAAGCAAATCAAAGCAAAGACAGGGAAAGGGTTCCCAGATTAATGCAGGGAACATGAATAAATTTCAAACACACACAGACACACACAGACACACACAGACACACACACACACACACACTAACCTCAGAAGGTGCCCAATACAGTTAATTCCACAATATAAAAGGTGTACACAACAGCTCATAATTGCAAAATTTTAAAAGACTGGAAAACAAGGAGAGATTGCACATATTTCAGATTAAAACATATGAAAATCACATACAGATAATAGGTAATCAGAACAATATCTGCAATTTAGGGATACAAAAGTTAATTGACAAATGCCTTCAAAATCCCAAAGGAAAATAATTTCCAACCTACAATTCCATACCCAGCCCAACTATCATTAAATGTGAAGTTAAAATAAAGATACTCTTACAAGTGCAAAGTCTAAAATATTTTACTTTGTATATACCCTTTCTTCTTAAAAATATACTGGAGGATGTGCTACATCAAAATAAAGGAATAAAAATAAAAAATAGGAAAACATGGGAACCTGGAAACAGGAGATCCATCCAGAAGAGAGGCAAAGAGAATTCCTAGCATAATGGTGAAAGGAAGTCCTGGGATGAATTGAAAGTGTTATATGGTACAACATGGATAAACCTTGAAGTCATGCTGTGTGAAATAATCCAGTCACAAAAGAATAAATTACTCCATGATTCCACTTGTATGAGGGATCTAGAGTAGTCAGACTCATGCAGACAGAAATAGAATGTGCCTGCCATGGGCTGTGAGGAGGGGAAAATGGGAATTATTGTTAATGGATATGAAATTTCAGTTTGGAAAGAAGAAAAATTTCTGGAGATGGATGATAGCAATGATGGTTGCATAACAATGTGAATGTATTTAATGCCACAGAACTCTACACTTAAAATGGTTAAAGTGATACGTGATAAGTTTTATGTTATCTATATATACCTAGCTATATCTATCTATCTATATATCTAGATATATCTATATCTAGATATATAGATAGATAGATAGATAGATATCTATAGATATAAATATATAGATATACACACACCCAAAAAAGGGAATAAGATTGAAAGTGTTTGCTCTGGGGATGGTGGGGCAACTGCTTTGTGTTGTAAGTCTGGAGTGCTAATTGGCTTTTTAAACTGTGTATGTGTAACAATTTCATAATATAAACAACAATAATAGTAATAATAATAATATTAATATTAATAATAATAAAACGCCAAAGTAAATTTTAGTTGGGAGAGACATTCCAGGCAAAGACAATTGAATTAACAAAATCAGAGAGGCATGAAAGATAAGCATGGGGAGAACATTAAGAAGTTCTGTGTTCCTGGAGGGCACTGAACAGGCCATGGGAAGGAGCTGGGGCTCTATTCTCTCTGCCCGTGTCTCCCATACTGTGGTGTGCATTTACAGATTACCCAATACTCTTTGTCATTTGAAGAGTTTATATTTAATTTTAAGGTTACCTCCTATTCATAACAAATGATACCACCTTTTAGTTTATGGAAGTAATAATAGTGACATAGATTCTTTAAGTTAGATTTAGGTTTATAAATATAAGTTGATTTTAGGAAGAACATGAAGTCCACAATAATAGGAGAGGCACACAGTTGTGGATAAAATCACGAAGGAGGAACATGGATGACCAAGGTAGAGAAAACACTTTTCCAAGTGAAAGACTACCTTCGATGGTTTATGTAAGGCAGAGTGTCCTGGCCAAGTTTGAGCTCCATATTGATCAGGGAATATGAATTGACTTCTATAGCTCCCTGAGACCTGGAGACATCTTCAGAGGCTGCCTTAAGGTGAGAGATGGAACTTTAAATGGAGATTCTCTGTTCTATGAGTCTAACTACAAGTAAAAAAAAGTGGCCACTAAAAACTGAAAGATGACAGACCACTTAGATAGATCATTCTGGTTTTCAGGGGGAGAGGAGAGATTAGAGGGAAAAGGCTGAGAACAAGGAGACCAACAGAGAATCTTCTGTAGGTGACCCAACAGGACACTGGCCTGGGACAGTGTGTAGGGAGAGGAGGAGACAGATTAGAGGTATAGAGCTCCTGACTATAAGCCTAGTGATCTACCTGTGGCAGTGCCTCCAAACTTCAAGTAGAGCACTTAATGAAGAAATAAACAGCTCTTAGAGAACAAGCCTTATATGCCCAAATAAAGAAGTGATAGCAGAAGTTCGTTGCCATATTGAATTCTTCAACATTAGTTACATTATTATGAGCAGTGGTATTAGGAACTGATTTTTCCAAGGCCAGGAGAGTGTGAAACTAGAAAAGGAGCCATATATTATAGTCGAAGGAGATTGGACTTGGAGGCATTTGTTCATTCATTCATTCATACCACAACTATTTATTCAACACATAACACATGTGTGAGGAACTGTTCCAAACACTAGAGATCCATCAGTGAACATAACTGACATAAATTCCTGCTTTCCTGTTACTTATGTTCTCATAGAGACAAAAAATAAATAAGTAGAACATACAGTGTATTGGAAGAGAATAGATACTATAAAGAATAATAAGGCTGGGAATGTGGGAAGAGTGGAGTATAATTTTTTTTAAGTGTAGTTAAAGCCTTGTGTGAGTGTTGACATTTTAGCAATTACCTGAAGGATATAAAATAATGAGCCATGTAGACTTCTTGAAGAAGAGCATCCAGAGGGAAGAGCAAGCACAAAAGCTCTGAAGTAGGAGAATGCCTGGAATGTTTAGGAATAATTATGAGGCCATGTGGCTGGAGCAGAGTAAGCCCAGGAAAGTATAATAGGAGATGAGGTCAGGGAGGGGTGAGGGACAGGCTACACAGGATCTTGTAAGGACTTGGGCTTTTACTCTTAGAGAAATGGAAGGCCTTTGGAAGGTTTGGAGCAAAGGGGTGACATGCTCTAACTCAAGTTTTAAAAGGATCACTTTAGCTGGTGTGTTGAGAGTATAGTGCAGAAAGGGCTGGGGCAGATAAAGGTGTGGAAGACATTTGCAAGAAATGAATCCTGGCAAGAAAAAAAGGTAACTAAACAGATACTATCAGGACAGAAGGTAGCAATTGGTCAGATGTGAGGTATATTTTGGAGGTAGAGCAAAAGATTTGGGTATGAAATGTGAGAGGAAGAAAGGAAACTAGTAACTGCAATGGTTTGGCCTAGTAGGATAGAATTGCCAAATTGGGGTTATGAATGACTATGAGTAGATCAAGATTGTGTGGATGGGTCATGAATTCAGTTTTTGACATGGAAAATTTAAACATCTATTGGATGTCAAAGTGGAAATCTTAAAAAAGCAGAGAGATAAATGGGCCTGGAATCCAGGGGAGTGGGCTGGGCTGTAGATGCATCTTGGGGGTCTTCACTAGGGAGATGCCATTTAAATCCGGGAGACTGGATGAGATTTCTCATGGGAATGAGTGGAGCTGAAAATGAGCAGAGGTCCAAAGGCTGAGCCCTGGGGAACACCAGGATTAGCAAGTTGGGGAGATGAAGAGCAATCAGCAAAGAGATTAAAGAGCAGACAATGAGGAGGAAGGAGAACCACGAGGGTTCTGTATCCTGGAAGTCAAGTGAAGAAAATGTGGGAGTTGGAGTGATCATTTGTGGATAAATGTTAAAGATGTTCCAGGAAGAGCATCTGAGGGCTGAGGATTGACCACTGGATTTAACAACGTGGAGATGACTGATGACCTTAACAGGAGCAGCTTGGTGGAAGAGGAGACAAAAGTCCGATTGAAGTCATAATCACTGAGCTCCTGTCCATACTACTAACACTCAGGGTGACGAGATAAATCACACAACTTCTCTGGAATCCCCTTTCCCATCTGTAAAGTGATGGGATTTGAATTAGAAGATCTCTGTAGCTCCTCTAGCCTTAAAATTATAAGATCTTATGATTATTTTAATGGAGCAGGGTTTTTTTTTTCTTTTTTCATGAAATTCATACACAAACGTATTTGGAATCGGAAACTTGAATGTGAGACTTCTCTTTTCCCAAAGGAAGGAAAATGTGGTTGGAAATATAAGACATTCATCAAGTTGACTATTGGGTCTTAAGTGAAAGAAGCCCAATTAGTTCATTGCTCTCAGTTTAGCACACACACACACACACACTCACTTTGTGACTTTTCCCACAAGGAAAGACACTTCAATTATATTTGTATTTTAGTTTTTGTTCTGTGTGTAATATTGATCCTATTTAATTAAGATTCCCAGACTCTCATCAAGCAGAGTTTATTTTGGTAATTTCCTGAAAGTGAGACTTCACACTTTGATAACTCCACCTGTCCCATGGATGCACCTACCTACCACCACCTGGTGGTAACAAAAATATTACAAAATTGAGCAAAAGAGGAAAAGCAAAGAAGGAGCCTTTAGTGGTTTGTTGCTCACAAGGATTGGTCCTGGATCTTTCTGGGTGATAGTCCCTTTGTGATGTCTCCAAGGCCACTGAGGCTGTGAGATGTGCACCACTCCATGGGGATCTGACACCTGGGGCTTGGCATGGGGTCCTTACATCCAGAGCCAATGAAATCCAGACACACCAACTATTTATCAAGTATTCCTAGGGCAATGAGCCAAGTAACTGAGGGCCATTAAAATTAAGCCTGATTTTCTGAAACTACTTTAACTTTCTGCTTAAGAAATTATCTATGCAAGCATTGTTTTTAAAATTACCTTTTTGAAGACATACTTTTAGAAAACCGTTTTTAGTAGAGGTTGGGTTTTTTATTTTTAAGGTCTTCCATTTGTTCCAGAGACAAACTGTGAGCATATCCGGTTGCTAAGGGATATAAACTTCTTTAAATTATCAGCAAACACAATAGCTAACAACTGGATTCCTACATGAATAGAGAAGATTCTGCTATCCCTGGAGAGTAAAAAACAAAGTAAAACTAAAAAAAAACAAAAAAAAAACAAAAAAAAAACAAAAAAAAACCCTTTAATTTGAAAAAGAAATAGTTACTGAGATTTATTCTACTGATGAAAAGACATGCCAACATGACTATACTTTCTTTGTGTTTCTGAAACCACAGGGAAAGCTGGAAGCAGCTCTAAGCAAGGAATAATAAAAGATAGCAGGAAAATGCCAGATTTCTATCATTATAGCACCCCATCACCTCTCTCCTCCCTGGATTTTTCTGAGCCAGCTTAGAGAAGAGGGTCTGGTTTATAAGACAGAGAGAGCAGAGTTATGAATGACACCAAGGAGAAGAGGGATTTTCCCCAAAGAAATCTATATTGTTGCCCTGAACAATGATAGGATTCAACACCAGGTAAAATGAGTGTGATAAATATTGGCATTTCTCTTAATAAAGGAAGTGATTAAATATCACATGAATATAACATGAGTTAAAGAATAACTCTGGATGTTTATTTCTTGAAATAGTTCTGTATAAATGTATAAAGGCTTAAAATTGTACTACTTAATGGGGTGGTAGATTTACCTACTCATGGCAGAAAATATGAAGAAACAGGTAGGACCCAAGTAATGATGGAGACCTGTATATGTTACAATCCAATTTTTTTGATACAATATGAAATAAGAAGTCATTAGAAACCTGAAATGATATTGGCTGAAGCATCCAGCTGGCCAAATTTAGTAGTAGAGGTGTCAAACAGTCAGTGATTTGGCATTGGAAAGGAGAAATGTGGCATATTTGATGTCAGAGAGAGAAAGAGCTGGTCTTCATAATCTCCTTCATGTTAGAGTGGAAAGATTCAGAGTTAGAGTATGGATCTTTGGTCTACTCCTCAGCATTTTAGATATAAACTCAAGACTAGAGGGAGAGGATTAGCTACCCCAACTCTCAAGGGAATTAGTGCAGAACTGGAGCAAGAATTGATGTCTCTCAGGCTAGCATTCTTCCCAATTCCTCAGTGGTATCTTGGCACCCTATGTGAAGTATCAGACTTAACGGGCATGTCTGAATGAAGAGCTTTGATAGACAAGGTCAGAGAAAGCTGCTGTGAAGGATGTTCTGGTCAGGGGAAGGTAGGTAGATAAGAGAGAATCTTCAGCTCTGCCATATTGATTTTAGAACATCCAACTAAACACCCTTGGTGCCTTCCTCTTCCTTCTCTTTCTCCTATCATATTCAATCTCACAGCCTCCCCTCT
The DNA here is from genome assembly GCF_022837055.1 of Prionailurus viverrinus. NCBI lineage: Eukaryota > Metazoa > Chordata > Mammalia > Carnivora > Felidae > Prionailurus > Prionailurus viverrinus. The sequence goes on from NC_062563.1 coordinate 117,251,566, forward strand.
GCTCTCTAGAAAGATGATCCCCAGATCGCTGCTTTCAGTTTCTTCCCATCTTCAATTAAATATTTCTAATTGCCTCCTCAATTCCTGCTGGCATGACAGACTGAAGATGCTCAAACTGAATTTACTGCCTTTACTTCAAAATAACTGTATTGGTTCCCTAATTAGTACCATCATCTTCTCAGACATCCTGATCTAGACTTTTACCATTACTTTTACTTATTTCTCTTCCTTGCAAATCTCTAATGAATTTCAATCTATTTGGACACTCAATATAGTCTCCTTTATCACCATTACATCTCTTGCCCCCACCCCCTCTTCTCTGCCTGCTCTTAGCTTAGGCCCTCATTGCTCTGTACCAAACTTTTTATAATGCCCTTCCTCTCACCTTTCAGTGTATGGTACTCTTTTATCAGTATTTTCCTCTAAAATCTCAGACTTGGCTATATCACTCTTCTATTGAGAAAGCCTTCAGTGCCTCCTATTGCTTATAGAATAAAACTCAAATTTCTTACCGTAAAATTGAAATCCCCCTCACCTCTCAACATATTTTTCCATTACTTCTCTTCATACAGGGGTCATTCTAGTCAATTTTGTTAGATTGAGTTGTCTGGTAACCCTATATGTGGTAACCACCTGATCTTTGCATGTGCATATGCTGTTTTCTTTCCTGGTTTTCTTTCTTTCCAGTGCTGGCCCTGGAAAATTAAACACCTACCTATATTTTCACTTAGTGCATATTTCAAACCCACCATGACGCTCAAGGAACCTTTATTTTTCCCCAGCTAAAAGGATTCTCTCCTTTGGCTTTCTCTCAAACTATTTTCTCTCTCTAAATCTTCACTTTTCACTTTCTGTTAGGTATTATTATTCCTGAAGTTTAAATCCCTAATAAACTATGGGCTTTCAAAGAGTAGAGACCGATTTAATTTACTCTCACCTAGTATGATACCTGGGCATCATACTAAGTAGGTGCTCAATGCATGTTAGTCAAATGAATGACAATGGATGTTAATGAATAAATTCCTGAAGACAGTAGGTAGATTAGGTATGAATGCAAGTGGAGAGGTGAGGGTGGAAAAAGATTTGGAAATTATCCATCTACTATTGATGGAAGAAATTACAGCAGGTTTTTGTTGTTATTGTTGTTGTTGCTTATGATGTTTGGTTTTGTTTTTCTAAGAATAGCTGAAAAGGTGAGATCCAAGTCTAGATGAGGTAAACTGCAACACATAGTCCAGAATTAGAAGGACCCAGTGGAAAAAAGAAGTTGAAAGGAAAGAGGATATACAATATTCCTGAGGAGAAATTTATGCAGACCCAGATTTGAAGTCAACCTCTGATTATCTACTATTTATATATTTTAAAGAAATATGTACAAGATTTTAGTGCTTCGTGGGTTTTTTTTGTTGTTGTTTTGGTTTTTGGCTTTTTTGTTTTGTTTTGTTTTTTTGTTTTTTTGTTTTTTTGCTTGTCTCCCAGTATATGCATGAGCCAGCACAATCCAAGACTTGATTTACCTTTGCTGATTCGGCTTCTTTTCTCTGAGCTTATTTATGGCTGTGAGAGAGGCATTGTGTCCTTGCTGATAAAGGACACCACACTATATTTTAGGCTCAGCTGCTGAGTCGTACAACTCCTAGAAAGTTGGCTTCCCCAGCTGCCAGGTTTTCCTGAACTCTAGGAAATAAGGACCACCTGTGAAAGGTAGAGTCCCAGAATAGAGCTTCTCAATTTAATGTGCATTCAATCTCCTGGGACTCTTGTTGAAAAAGTAGATTCTGTTTCAGCAAGTCTGGATGGGGCCTGACACTCTGTGTGTCTAACAAGCTCTCATGTAGACCACACCGAATAGCAGAGTCCTAGACTTTTGGAGACAGAAGGAACTTTAGAGCTCAGCCAAACCAGTGGTTCATAGCCCCAAGTGATCATTGGAATCACTCAGAGAGCATCTTAGAATCCAGAGACCCTGGTTCCACACCCAGAGTCTTGGAAAGAGCCCCAATAAGTGAATTTTCAGGAAGCTCCCTAACTCATTCTGAGGTACAGACTGGATTTGAGAACCACAAATATCATCTGCCCACTAGGAATGGCAAAACTGAGCCGAGACAACTTGAATTCCATGAAGAAGATTCTGTTAATATGGAAAAGATTTTCCTGAAAAAACAATCCCTATACATTTTGCTACCTCAGTGAAAGCTGCCCTTTCAGGCTGCAGAAATAACTGGATCCTGTATATAATTTAATTCTTAAAAGCTGCTAACATAGAAACCCTTTTTTTTTTTTTTTGGCCGCTTTTAAAATGATAAATACTCAAGATTATTTTAGGTTCATCCTAATGGTAGGGGGTGGTGGTAGTGGTGGTGGTAAGGAATGGCCATTAAGCAATTATGTTATTCAAACACATCATTATTATTATTACCGTGATGAGTGGACTCTTCATAATTGAACAATAAAAGCATGAATGACTTTGCATTGTTATCAGTGTCTGTCTCAGGGCCCCTGCCTTTCCCAGGGGCTATTGCGTCAGCAGACATGATTCACAATGCATGTACTTACAGTGCTAAACTTGCAAGCCACCGCATTGGCTTTCAGAGTCTAATGTGGTCATCTTTTCTTTCCCAGTGCTTGCCCACCTATTGTTCTCTCAAGACTCTCACCCTTCCCCCCACCCCCACCCCAAATAACCTAATCTTAGGAAGACTATGGTCTCCCTGCCTCCACTCTTGTTCTCTCATCCTTTTTTTTCCAGACAGCAGCTAATGATGAACAGAATTGTGAACTGGCATTATAATTCTCTTGCTTAAAACCTGCTAATGGCTGCCTGTTTCTTTTAGGATAAAATAAAAATCTTTGTTTGGCAAGGCCTCTGAGACCCTTAGTACACTGTACCACTTCCTATCATCAGCCATTCTTTCTTTCCCTCTTGCCATACTATTTTGGGCTTCTGGAATGTTCTCACATCTCCAATTTCTGGAATGTTCTGACTTAAGAGACTTCGTGCATGTTCTCCCAGTTTATAAGATTCTTTCCCCAGCTATGTCCTCCTCATCCTTCAGCTCTCAGCTCATATGTATGTTTCTCAAGGAGACTCCTCTGACCACCCGACTAACATTGACCTCCAGTCAATCCCTTCCATAACACCCAGTGCTTCTCCATTGACACCAGGAGTTACTTGCTCAATAGTTTTCTTCCCTCACTTATGATGAGCCAATAAAGACATGGCTGTCATTCCTCATTGTCCAACACATACCTGGCTTGATAATTATATGATGGAGGAATGAGTGTGAGAATCCACCAGGTACCTGAGCTGACCATAAAGAATCATAAAGATCTGAGAGGAAAAGGCACAAGGCACTGGACCTGCCCCCTATCTTAATTCCCTGGGTTGGGTGCTGCCTTCCTTTTCCCAGTATCCACATCTCCCTATCTTCCCCCAAACATGTTTTTTAAAAACTTAAGTAATTAGAGTTAAATTTTATTAAATGTTATCCCTAAATTGGACAACAAAACCCAGCATATTAGATCTATGTTTCCCAGAACTGCTGCTACAGTTTACCCTAGGACAGTACATGGGTGAAGCAACTTAGAACCCAGAACTGTACCTTTGTGGACATGCTGTGAGGATGCTGTTTGCCACTCTATGTCCCCTATGGAAAGGCCCACCCAAGAAATGGCTCTTTTATTTATTTTTTTAAATATTTTAATGTTCTATTTATTTAATTTTGAGAAAGAGAGAGAGAGAGAGAACGAGCATGCAAGCAGGGGAGAGGGACAGAGAGAGAGGGAGACACAGAATCCGAAGCAGGCTCCAGGCTCTGAGCTGTCAGCACAGAGCACAACATGGGGTTCAGACTCACGAACTGTGAGATCATGACCTGAGCCAAAGTCGGATGCTTAACCAACTGAACCACCCAGGTGCCCCAAGAAATGGCTCTTTTAGATTCAGATGTCAGGAAGAGCTTCACTTCATTTGGAAACTGTTGAGTACTTTCCTTAAACCACTGAATTTGTGTATCACATTTTTCTCTTTTAGCTTTTGCTGCCAGGAAGCTCAGAACCACATTCTCAGCTCAACTTTGTTAACTGTGGAGGCCTATGGCCTGCATAGGTGCAACATAACTTTGCCCTGGTCTTGATTTTCTATTCTAAATGTGTTTCTCTGCTCTTGATTTATTAAATTATTTATAGCTTTCTATTTTAGAGTATGAAATCTTGTAAGCTTCCTCAGATCCACAGTGGAATGAGACAGGGAGATACATGAAAGAAAGAAATTCATGAGGCTCCGAGATACATTCCCTTTAAAGTGCAGAGGGTTCCTTTCTGGGGCTGATCCTGGCAGGAGCAAGGAACAGAGAGAGCCCTGCTGGCCAGGTGCTCCTTAGCCATGAAAAGACATGGCAGAGCTTCTAGGAAAGAGAACCCTTTCGGAACGGCTTATTGAGGTGCTTTTGTTTCTGATCTCTTGCCAAAGGTATCTTCAAGTAACCTAGAAGTGTAAGTGACTCTCTCCTTTCTTTGGGATTTGAAAATTTTTTTGAAGAGTGGGGCTTGTAATGTGTCCTGAAATTCTCTGTGAAAGCTAGATTTCCATTGCAATAAGGTCTTCTATTATAAAGTCAGAAGCAGAGTGATTTTGTAGGCAAGACTAATTGTAGCTACTTTCCGACTCTTTAAGTGTCCAATATTGCAGTAGAAACCCTATTTACTTTAAGAAGCTGGCATCATCTCTATCTTTAAGGGGAGCAGGAACGAGCACGTGTTCCACATGTACTGAGTGCTGGATGCTATGTACTTAACCTCACGTGGGCTGATTTAACTCCTGTACCCATTCTGCAAAGCAGGTTCATTATCTGCTTTTTATATGTGGGTAAAACAAGGCTCAGGTAGAGAGTTGCCCAAGGTCACCTGGCCAATGAGAGCTGGTGCCAGATCTTCTGAACCTCAATGACGTTGATCTTCTGCAGTTCACTGAAAAGATCATAATGAGATCAGGAGAAACTGATAGGGCAAAAATCAGGCTGCTCAATGAGTGGGTGAGGCAAAGAGCAGTCACATGGGGAGCCTGGAGAGGATTCAAAAGCAGAAAGGAAAGGAAGAGACCCTCGTAAGAACCCAGCCCCTATCCCCAGTAAAGATGCACTACCCCAATATCCCCCATCCAGTCATCTTTGGTATTCTGTTATTGCTACCAACAAGTTCCCTGACACCACAGGCTATCATGGAGCCATTGCTCATGCATCTTAGAAATGAGATGTAGATAGATATAGATACAGAAATATAGATATGTCCAAAGCATCCTTCTAGGTGTTAGATACTTCTTGAGATTCAATATTAATTGCTGAATATTGATATTGGCAAAAGTTGCTATGTACTGAAATATTGTCATGTTCTGGACATGGTATTATTTCATGGAAACTTTACAGGTATTATTTCATTGAAACATCACAAAAGACTAGCATGGTAGACACGATTATCTCTGCGTTGCAGGTGAGAAAGCCGAGGCTTACAGAGCTTGCCCGTGGTCATGCTGTTAGCAGGTACTGGTGCCCCAGTTTCCTGCCTCCCATTTCCCATCATTGCTGAGATGCCAGTCATGGTTTAAGAGAGTTCTTTAAGTACTAAGTTTGAGGTGCCTCCTTAGGGAGAATGGAGTCAATAAAGAGAAATGTATTTTATAGACTTCCATAAACTTCTGATTTGAACACTGGTTCTCTTCACTCACTTCATTGACATACATATTGATTTGTTTTCAAGTTTATTTCAAAATTCTGTGTTGGGTTTAATTCCCAGTTTAAGTTTTAATAGCAACTATATATTTTTTTTTTAATTTTTTTTTCAACGTTTATTTATTTTTGGGACAGAGAGAGACAGAGCACGAACGGGGGAGGGGCAGAGAGAGAGGGAGACACAGAATCGGAAACAGGCTCCAGGCTCTGAGCCATCAGCCCCGAGCCTGACGCGGGGCTCGAACTCCCGGACCGCGAGATCGTGACCTGGCTGAAGTCGGACGCTTAACCGACTGCGCCACCCAGGCGCCCTGCAACTATATATTTTTAATTAAACTTGTTATTTTGAGATAATTATAGATTCACATGCAGTTGTAAAAAGTAACATAGAAGATTCTATTTACCCTTTACCCAGTTTCTGCTAGTGGTAACATCTTGCAAAACTTAAGTATAATATTAAACCAGGATATTGACACTGATAGAATTAAGATACAGAACAGTTCCAGTACCACAAGAATGCCTCTTATTGCCTTTTATAGCCACAGCTCTTCCATTGCCATCCCTTCCTTAATCCTTGCAAACACTGATACATTGCATGTATCAGTAGCTTGTGGGTTTTGTTGTTGTTTGTTTGCTTGTTTGTTATTTTATTTTTTTATTGCTGAATAGTATTCCATGGTATAGATGTACTACAATTCATTTAACTATTCACCCGTTGAAAAACATCTGGGTTTCCTGTTTGGGGCTCTGATGAATAAAGCTGCTCTAAAAATTAAAGTACAAGTTTTTGCTTATGAAATGTCTTCATTTCTCTGGGATAAAGTTCCAGGAGTGCAATAGCTAGATCCTGTGATTATTGCATGTTTAATTTTATATGAAATTGCAAAACTGTTTTCCAGAGTAGCTATGTCATTTTACATTTCCACCAGCAATGTAGAAGTGATGTAGTTTCTCTGCATCCTTTCTAGTATTTGGTGTTGTCACTTTAAAAAATTTTAGCCATTCTGATAGGTAGGTAGTGATGTCTCATTGTGGTTTTAATTTGCATTTCCCTAATAGTTAATGATATGTAACATCTGTGATGTGCTTATTTGCTTTCTACATATCCTCTTTGGTGAAATGTCTTTTTGTGTCTTCTGCCCATCTGAGGTTCGAGGTTCTTTATATATTCCAGATACTAGTCTTTTCTCAGATTTGCAAAAATTTTCTCTCTTTATCCTTTTAACAGGGTCCTTTGCAGAGTGAAAACTGTGAATTGTAATAAGATAGAATTTCTTCATTTATTTTTATAGATAGTGCTTTTGGTGTCAAATCTAAGAACATTTTGACTTGTCTTACATCTCCCAAATTTTCTTCTAAGTTTTTTCTAAAAATGTCATAGTTTTACATCTTCCATTTAATTAAGTCCATGATCTATTTTGAGTTAATAGATGTCCAATTGCTCCAGGACCATTTGCAAAGTCTAACCTTGCTCCGTTGAATTGCTTTTGCACTTTTTTCAAGAATATGGGCATACTTCTGTGGGTCTGTGTCTGTGTTCTCATTCTGGCCCATTTATCTATGTGTCTCTCCCTCCACTCACACCACATAGTCTTCATTACTATAACTGTATAATATCTTGAAATCAGGTAAAGCAATTCGTTTCATTTTTTTTAAGTTTAATTGTTTATGGGGGGGGCAGAGAGAGAGGGAGAGAGAATCTCAAGCAGGCTCTGTGCTGTCAGCACAGAGCTGGACATGGGGACATGGAGGTCAGTCTCATGAATCATGAGATCATGACTTGAGCCAAAATCAAGAGTTGGATACTTAACCGACTGAGCCACCCAGGTGCCCCAAATCTTTTCATTTTATTCTTATTTTCCAGAAATGTTTTAACTACTCTATTTTCTTTCTATATAATTTTTAGAATTGTCTTATTTATATCTGTAAAAATCTTCCTAGGATTTTGATAAGAATTGGGACCTTGTGTTAGTTTCCTGTGGCTGCTGTGACAAATTACCACAAACTTGGTGGCTTAAAATAACAGAAATGTGTTCTCTCAGAGTTCTGGAGGCCAGAAATCCAGAATCAAGGTATAGGTAGGCCCAGTGTCTCTCAGAAGGCTCTACGAGGAGAATCCTTTCCTTGCCTCTTCTAGCTTCTGGTGACTTCCAGCATTTTTTGGTCACACCACTCTATCCTCCATACCTGTTAATAGATCACCTTCTCTTATCTGTGCATATAATTACCTTCTGCTACTATCTTACAAGGACATTTGTGACTGGATTTGTCTAATCACCTACCTAATCCAGAATAATCTCTCCATGCCAAGATTCTTAATCACATCTGCAAAGACCCTTTTCCATATATGGTAATATTTAATTTATAGGTTCCAGGGATCAGGACCTGATCACTTTAGGTGGTCATCATTCATTCCTACTATAAACCTATGATTCATTTTGGGAAAAGTGACATCTTTACTTTTACCATGAACCTGGTATGTTTCTCCGTTTATTTGGATCTTTGATTTCTTTTGTCAGCATTTTGTAGTTTTCAGTACATAAGTTCTATGAAAGTTTTATTAGATTTATACCTAAGTAGTAGTATTAGATTTTTTTTTGATGCCCATGTGTTCATTGCTGGTATGTAGAAATACAATTTTTTTTTTAATTTTTTTTCAACGTTTATTTATTTTTGGGACAGAAGGAGACAAAGCATGAACGGGGGAGGGGCAGAGGGGGGAGGGGCAGAGAGAGAGGGAGACACAGAATCGGAAACAGGATCCAGGCTCTGAGCCATCAGCCCAGAGCCCGACGCGGGGCTCGAACTCACGGACCGCGAGATCGTGACCTGGCTGAAGTCAGACGCTCAACCGACTGCGCCACCCAGGCACCCCTAGAAATACAATTTTTTAAAAAAAATTTTAATGTTTATTTATTCTTGAGAGAGAGACAGAGTGGAAGTGGGGAGGAGCAGAGAGAGACAGAATCCGAAGTAGTCTCCAGGCTTTGAGCTATCAGCACAGAGCCCAATGTGGGGTTTGAGCTCATGAACCATGATATCATGACCTGAGCCAAAGTCTGACACTTAACTGACTGATCCACCCAGGAGCCCCATAGAAATACAGTTGATTTTTATATGTTGATCTTATGTCCTCCAACTTTGCTGAATTCATTTATTAGCTATACTTTTTTTTATTGATTCATTGGGGTTTTCTAGATAGACAATCATGTCATCTGAAAATAAGGACAAGTTTATTTATTTCTTTCTGAATAGCATTGGTTAGAGTGGATATCTCACCTTATTCTCAGTCTTTGTAGGAAAGCATGACTCTTTTACCATTACGTATGATGTTAACTATAGGGTTTTTTTGAAGACTTCTTGTATCAATTTGGAGTTTCCCTCTCTTCTTAGTTTTCTGAGAGTTTTTATCATGAATGGGTGTTGAATTTGTCTATTGATTTTTCTGCTTCAATTGATATGATTATGTGATTTTTTTCTTTCTTCATTCAATATGATGGGTTATATTGATTGATTTTTGAGTGTTGAATCAGCCTTGCATCCCTGGAATAAATCCCACCTGGTTGTGCTGCACAATTATTTCTATATTTTGCTGAGTTTTATTTGCCAATATTTTGTTAAGGATTTTTGTATCTATATGCAGGAGGGATATTGGTCTGTAGTTTCCCTTTGTTGTTGTTGTTGCACTGTCTCTGTTTTGTTTAGGTATCAGGTAATTTGAGCTTTATAAAATGAATTGGGAAGTGTACCTCCTTTTTAGTTTTCTTGAAGGGATTGTGTAGAATTGGCATTAATTCTTCTTTAAATATGTGGTAGAATTCTCCAATGAAACCAGCTAGACCTGGAGATTTCTTTTTTCTTTTTTTGGAGTTTTTAAATGGCAAATTCAACTTCCTTATTAGTTATAGGGTGTTCAAATGATCTGTTCCATAATGGGTAAATTGTGAATTTGTGTTTTTCAAAATTGGCCCATTTTGTCCACATTGTTAAATGGACATGTGTAGATTTGTTCATAGTATTCTCTGGTTATCCTCTTGATGACTGCAGGATCTCTGGAATCCCTTATTTTAGTCCTGACATTGGTCATCTGTGTCCCGCCATTCTCCCTTTGTTATTCTTGCTAGATGTTTGTCAATTTTATTGATCTTTAAAAAAAAAAATCAGCTCTGTTGTAGTGATTATTCTGTTCTTCTGTTTTCAATTTTATTGATTTATGTTCTTATATTTATTAAGCCATTCCTTCTGCTTGCTTTCAGGTTTTTTGGGTTTGTTTGTTTCTTTGTTTTTCTGGTTTCTTTTTTTTTTTTTTTAACATTTATTTTGAGAGACAGAGATAGAACATGAACAGGGGAAGGGCAAGGAGGGACGGAGACACAGAATCCAAAGCAGACTCCAGGCTCTGAGCTATCAGCATAGAGCCAGATGTGGGGCTCAAACCCATGAACCATGAGATCATGACCTGAGCCACAGTTGGACGCTTACCCAAATGAGCCACCTAGGCACCCCTCTTTTTCTGGTTTCTTGAGTTGGGAGCATAGATTATTGATTCAAGAATTTCATTCTTTTCTAAGTAAACATTTAATGCTATAAAATTCCCTTTCAGCTCTGCTTTAACTGTGTTCCACAAATTTAGATATGTTTTTTGTTTCTTGTTTTTCATTTTCATTCAGTTCAATGTATTTTTAAAGGAAATTTTAATTTCCTTTTTGACACATAGGTAATATTTGACATGGGTAAAGATACCCCACACCTCCTGAGTCCATATGCAAAGTGGAGTCTCTTCCTGCCCTGAAAATCATTTTTGACATGGTCATATTCTGACTATGATTAAACAGATTCCACCAGAGGAAGAAGTGAGAAGTAAAGCACATTAATCATGTGAGCTGGGTCATTATGGACTTCACCTTCAGTCCAAGCTTGCCATAACAAAAGACCATGGACTCGGGGCTTAAACAACAGAAATTAATTTTATCATAGTTCTGAAGGCTGGAAGTTCAAGAGCAGGGTGCCAGCATGTTTGGTTTCTGTTGAGAGACCTCTTCCTGGCTTGCCAATGGCTACCTTTCCACTCACTGTGTTCTCACATGGGAGAGAGAGACAGAGACAGAGACAGTGACAGAGAGAGGGATCTCTTCCTCTCATAAGGCCACCAATCCTGTTGAGTTAGGGCCCCACCCTTAATTACTTTTTTAAAACTTATTTAGCCTTAATTTAACTCTATGTATCTTAACCTTGTTTAACTTTAACTTAACCTTAATTTTTTAAATTAATTACCTCCTAAGTTGCCTAAGTTTAACGTTAATTACCCCTGAAATGCAACCTTATTCCTAAATTACTTACATTTAACCTTAGTTACCTCCTTAAAGCTGTATCTCCAAATACAGTCACAAAAGAGATTTAGGGCTTCCACATATGAATTTGGGGGGGGTGACACAATTGCTTCAGGCCATAGCCCCTTCACTCAGACCAGCCCCACACCCCCAGAGGAGAACCTAGTCCCTCTCAGCTCTCACACATCAGTTCAGCATCAGTAGCCTTAACTGGCTTCATATTCTGTGCAAAGCTCTGCCTTGGACAGCATAGAGGTGGAGAGGGAGCAGTCTCAGCCCTCTACAAGTTTACTACTTAGTCTAGGAAGAGACATACAAAAACTCTACAGGAGGCAGCACTAAGAGAGAGACCTGGACTCACCACCTGGCTCTGCTACTTATGGCTGTATGGGACCTGTGCAGTTCGCTTATGTGCACCCTTATCTACTAACTAGGGACAGTTCCTATTCTGTCTGCCTTAAAGGAGTGACATTACACATGGGATAAACATGAAATACACATGTGAACATGCTAAATAAAGTGTATGCAAAGTATGGGAAAAAACAGTAATTTGTTTGATTCATGTTGCTGGAGCAGAGGGTATGTGGATCAATGGAGAGGAAACTGAGGTAGGATATATGGGATGGGCCTAGCTGGTGTAGGATGTTGAAGGCTGCGTTGCAATCTAATCTTTGTTCTTGAGACAGGTTAACTATGAAGTTCAATACATATCTGTTTTACAGCTTTCAGGAAACCTTGGCATCCATTTTCACTTGATGCATAATAGTCCTTTAAATTGTTCAGGGTAGGTACTGTATTTTCAGTTTTAGATTTAAAAAAATATGAAGCTCAGAGAGGTTAATTAATTTGCTAAAGTCAGGTAGGCAGTAACTGGCAGAGCTGGGATTTCTAAACTTCTAGTCCTCTGTCCGCTGCCCCACCCAGTTGCTATAGGGATGTACATCCAGTCCCTGATGGGATCTAGAATGAAAGTCTATTTTCATGCTCACATATTCACACATATTAGCAGAGCCTGAGGTAGGGGCTCCTTTGCATCAGCAGGATTTCCCTGATTGATCTAAACTCTTCTAAAATTAGGAACAGCTATAGCTCCAACGTGGAATGATGATAAAAGCTAGTTTCCTTTGTTTGTCAAGTTTGAAACTTAACCTGAGTCACCCTCTTTGTGAGGTTATAGCCCAGGGGCCAAAGTTGTCACTTATTAATGACATCTATTAATGAGAAATTTTCTTCAATGAATCTTAATGTGTAACATTTATGATGTAGAGGGTACATAAATAAATGCTTTCTAAATCTTGAAGCTCTCTATATAACTGTAAGACCTTGTTATTCATGTACATTTTTATTTGGTTCGTGTTTAGTGCAGTTTCAGTCTGGTCATTTTATCTATAGGGCTGTGAATTGGTTTTCTTATTTGAATATATTGAAAATGTACATTTCGGGGCATTTGGGTGGCGCAGTCGGGTGAGCGTCCGACTTCAGCCAGGTCACGATCTCGCGGTCCGTGAGTTCGAGCCCCGCGTCAGGCTCGGGGCTGATGGCTCGGAGCCTGGAGCCTGTTTCCGATTCTGTGTCTCCCTCTCTCTCTGCCCCTCCCCCGTTCATGCTCTGTCTCTCTCTGTCCCAAAAATAAATAAACGTTGAAAAAAAAAATTTAAGAAAATGTACATTTCGATATCCTCATTTTTCACAAAGAACCTGAAGTGCCATGTGTTACACAAATCACACCTAAATACATCTATCTGTGGAGGTAAGATCAGTAATGGATCCTTGGTTAATAATGGCTAGTGTGACTCTGGGGCTTGTAAAGTCAGTTCAAAAGAAGAAAAAAATAGGTATCAATAGATAATGAGACTACAAGTCACACAGTGTGAATGCCAAAGCTCCTCACAGACATAGGTAACAAATTTCAAAATATAACCTATGATAACTCTGTATAAATGTGCATACTTATATACATATATATCTTTATAGCAAAGTATTTCTAGGAGGATCACTAATACACGATGGTTTGCATAACATGTTCCGTGATACCCTTAAGAACAGCATTTAAAGTATTGTATTAAAATTGTAAATACCTAATACACTCAGGTACTTAATATTTGCAAACCTTGATTCTGTCTCTTTTTTTATTCTCTGCTTTCAATAAAGCCTTAACATTTTCTTCTCATTTATAGTAGCTTGGGTGTCAGAGTCCCTAAGCTACCATATAACTCTCTGGTGCTTGGAATTAGAGACCCTGTAGTTAGGCTTAATATCACCTGCAAAAAATGAAATAAAACTCTTCATTTATGATGGCTCTATTAATACCAGAAAATCCCTAAGGTCATCTTTTAGCTATTGTTTTACTTTCCTACTTCTTTGTGAGGAGGAAGGGCTTATATTTCTCCTTATTTTATTTGGAGGAAGCCAGAAGAGGGGAAATATCCACAGTCTACCTCAGGTACCTTCCTGTGAATCTGCAACTCTTATTCTCCAACTAACTGTCCATCCACCTCACCTCTTCCATGTTGGTTGCCGGTATTTTATGGTACACGCGGCCATTAACATTCAATTGGGTTTCTGTCTAGACTGTGAATTTTTGTGGTGCCTTGGGAAGACAACTGACATGAACTACCTAAAAAATGTTTTACTCTTTATCATTAAAGTGCTATTACGGGTAATGATGGGGAGTACAATGGGAACTGTGTTTGTTGGGTACTCAATTGCCCCCTAGGGTCCAGCCACCATTTTCTAGGTCTAGGAATGTGAGGAGCCTCTCCAGGACCAGCTTGTTTCCACTTAGCTTGGTGGTTAACCCTGTGAGCATGGAGTCAGGCTGACCTGCATTCATGTTCTGACCCATGACCTGCCACAGCGTGGTGTACTGCTCTAAAGCTTCCACCTGCAAATGGGAGTAGTAACAGTACTCACCTGAGAGGGTTGTTACCAGGAATAACTGAGACCATGTATGTGAAGGACTTAGCATAGTGTCTGGCAACTCAATAATGTTAGATGTTGTTATTGATGAAAGGTAGATAGTGTTCACTAAGTGGATAGCAGTGCCTTGGGTTGTGGTTCCTTGGAATCTGTGCTTGTTGTAACAGAAAGAATTATGAGAGCAATTTAAGATTATTCAATTTAAGATTCTCCTATAAAGCTTAGCTTTAAAAATCCTAAAAGAAAACTCTGACTACTATGTGGGGAAATTCAATATTCCATTCCAAGAAAGATGAAAACAAATGAAACTCTTCTTGTAAGCCATTGTATATCTGTTCACAGTTACAGATATCTGCTTGAAAACACACCCATGGTTGGAAAACAATTTCCCCCTTGTTCCATTCTTTCCTTAGGCTCTCAAACTTTCCAGCACTTGTATACAGAGTTACTTTGAAAAATATAATAATGGTTTAAATATTTGATTTGACAGATTATTTTAATCATAGTTAATAGGTAGCAGTCCTATAGATTGGCTTCAAGTGTGAGACATCTTAGGGACCCAGAAGCATGTGTAAAGGGGAAATTCTCCCAGGGTGTCCACATCAGGTCTAACACCTTTGCTTTAATGCACATGTAACTAGACAGTGGCCTCTCAATGACAACTTGCAGCTTATTAGAAGTGGATAACTTTGCCTTCTAAACACTTCCATGGCAATCTTAGGCTCAACTTTTCTTTACTTCCTTACGTCCTATGTACACTAGAAAGAATGGCTCATTCCCTCCTCATGAGGTCATTCTCTGTTTGCGGGGGTGGTACTCCAGTTTCTGAGGAAAGACAAATCATAGAGTCTTGAATATACTAAATCTGGATCACGTAATTCTTTTATTATGTTATTTTTTTACATATTTTTCTGTATTTGAATAGCTTCTCCTTTAAAGCTTCATTAACTTACAAGTTATTTGCATTGAGTTGCTTGGGATTATGTATGAACTATGTTAGAAAACAGCTTTTGCAGTGTGGTCTTTGCCAAAGATTTGGTTTTAGTTATTAAGGTGGCCAGACAATTTTTTTTTTTACTTAAACATTTTAAACAGAATGCCCTGGGTTTAAAACAGAACTGTATACCAGTTTCTTTATAATACAACATAGTGTTTGCTAGGCAATAACAAGTAAATACAGTATACTACTTGTAAAGTGGCACAACTGAATTCTGTCCAAGAAAACTCCACCATATGGTTCTTCCAACTCATAAGTTTGGCTGAAATCCTTAAGCATTCTCCTGGTAACTATGGCTGCTGATACACTTAAGCCCCATGGAGTCACGAAAAATTGCAGCAAAATGAAAATTAGCTTTAAAACACGTTTTAATGGAGAATACATGTGATTTATCCTGAATGTGCTAAGATTATATAGAAAAGTGTAAATTTTTCTTATGATTTTGTGGGACAATTTAGTGCTCGTCGATTGCATGTTGACAAAGGTAGAATGCTTGCAGTGAATCATAAGAGGCCTAAATGGTGCTTTTATTGTATTTTGGGGTCTCAAGGAAACATATCTCCAAAATCATAATGGAAGTCAAAGGGAAAAGAATGTACCTTAATACATACCTTTTAACTTTACACATAGCTACTTAGAGACTGCCTGAGATGCATAAAGTAAGATCAAGCTTTACTGAATTTACCAATTCTTCATCAGAAGAATTCTTAAACTAAGCCCTGTTGATTTCTCCACTGGATGCTGAAAGAGAATTAATGATATTTCCCAAGCCAAATCAACATTTTGATGCTCTGAAGATTATTTCACTGCTTTTCCCTTTTCAGCATTTTCTTTCAACTTGGGCCCTTTGCGGTGCCCTATAAAATGGAACACACTAAACTTTTCTGTCTTTAAACACACAAGATCTTTTCTTGCTTAAATGGTAATGAATAAATTACTTTCTGCTGCCTGACAGAAAGATGAATTGTTTAGCACTTATTATGCGGCCATCTACTTTAAACCCTGATTACAGTTCAATTCATATTTGATTCATAGAACTTGAAATATTCATCATTCCGCCCCCTGCCCCCCTTCAAAAGGTCCTGGGACATCTTCCTGTTTTAACAAGTTGTGACTCATACTTGCCTGTTGTCTCTCCTGTGGGGGTCTTAGCGGTAAACCAGCCAGAGACACGTGTGCACGCAATGAGGTCGAAGTTGGGTGCATCAAATGCTTCACAATTCCCTGGCCCACTGCAGTTCACACAACGGAGATACGATAATCATCGTCATTTGCTAAGTTAGGGAGTCGAAATAGGCTCCTGCTATCCACTGCAGAAATTTTCAGCATCAACAGTGAGTAGTGTTTTGGGGGAGAGGGAATGAAGAGCAGGTAAACGTCCTTCCTTGCAAACAGCCCTGCCTTTAGAATGAATGTGTTGTCCTCTAGGTACTGTGCAAAGGGCAGCTGGGGCTGGAGAGCACCAGGGAACGGGAGAGAGTTTTCCATTATAATTGGGCTAGAGAGAAATCTTTTTATAAAACAGAGCTGTGGTGGTCTGGAACAGGCTGCTGTTTGCCTTCCAGAAAGTGTCTTGCCCAGCAGAGCCCCCCTGCATCAGCCAGGCCTCAGAGCCACAGTGGCGCCTGGCATTAAGCATCATTAGGGATGATGGGTACGATTACCTGACACTGATATCTTTTTCTTTTGGAAACTACAGCCAGGCTCCTAGAAGCAGGTCTAATAACTGCAGTGGGTAGACTGCGGGTGCTTTGGAGGAGCTTCTGGGTGCAGGGATGTTTGACAGCTGGGGAAGGGATGAAAGGGGCTTCCTTTTCATGGCAAGTCGCTTGTACTCCTTTGGGTTTCCACCATGATCTCTGTAGAGGTGGAGTCCTGTTTTGCCAGAAGGCAGCCATATCCAAAGCAGAAAAGTAGAGTGGAAAATGCATACTGTCTTAGTCTTCTTGGGCTGCTATAGCAAAATAACACAAAATAGTCACAGTGGCCAACAGTCACTTATTTTGTATAGTTCTGGAGGCTGGGAAGTCCAAGGTCACAGTGCCAGCATGATCAGGTGTTTGATGAGGGCCCTATTCCTGGCTTGCAGATAGTTGCCTTCTTGCTATGTCTTCACATGGTGCAGAGAGAGAGAGAGAGCAGTGCTGATCTCTTCCTCTTCTTATAAGGACACCAATCCCATCATGGAGCCCCATCCTCATGACCTCATCTAACCCTAATTGCCTCCCAAGGGCCTTTCCTCCATCACACTGGGCTTTGGACTTCAGCACATGAATTTGATAAAGACATAAACGTTTGGTCCATAACACCTACCATCAGCAGTTCTCCAGAGCCCTGTGTTGTTTCTCACTTCTTTTGTAGGAGTCATTTACTATGATGGAGGTGTTCTTCTATATCAGTCTTGTAACAAGCTCATGTTTTAAGATGCTGGTTGAAGTGTCCTTGAAGCCCCACTGCAGCCTTATCTTCATTTGCCAGGTAGAACAGAAAGGCCCCGTGTGCACACCTTTCTCCCCTTCCCCCGTGACATGCAAAACTCGAGGCCTCCTTCATACCAGGTGGAGGCAGAATTGGATTCCTTTCTGTGTCCTCAGAGACTGGCCTGGACTGGCCTGCCAGTAGCAGTCTGAGGAGGTTTGCTGGGTGAATGAGTGAGTATAGTAAACATGAGATTGACAGGAAAAGTGGGTTTACACACTTACTTTGCCTTTCACCAGTTCACTTATCTCTCATACTCTGGTTATCAGTTTTCTAATCTGTTAAATTGTGGTAATTATAGTTGCTACTTTGCTGGGCTATTGAAAGAATCAAATTAAATACCTGGAGGGGAAGAGCTTTGTAAATGATAAAATATTGTTTGATTCAAACTGTTTGGAAAACCTTCTATGAATACATACATACACATATACATACGCACATACACACGTGCATGTGTGGTATTCTTCCTTCTACCTATGGATTTTGAAGTCAAACAGCTAATATTGAAGTCAAGCTCCAGCCCCCTTCTAGCAATGTAATTTTTAATGATTAACTTTCTCATTCGTAAAATCAAGAAAGTAAATAGAAGATGCTGGTGAAATTGCTTCTCACAGAGCCTATGTGGAATCTACAGATGTTCACCCTTATATCCTTACACACACCCCAGGCTACATTGACCCAGCTCTCCTTCTGCCCACACCACTCATGTTGGCCACTGTGAATCCTACGTGGTATGGACTCTGAAGTAGCTTTTCCCCAGGTGTTAATCTCATCACCCCAGTGAGTATATATCTCTTGGAGATGAGGCACCGCCACCTCACCCAGCACTAGGTTCTTCCCACAGTGAACATCCACTCCATAAATACCAAGTGAATGAATGTCTTTATTTATAGTGCCTTGTAGCAGGGCCTGAGGAGAACACAGGAACAAGGAATCTTAGATGCTAAGTAATGGTGATATTGTCCTTGATGTCCTTGAACCTCACACTGCCCTGCAGGAATTGTTCCTCCAAACCAAGGATTGTGCTTGTCTTCTGTAGGCATGAGACCAAAGAGGAAGGGAAGCCCTTCCCTGGCATCTCCTTTCTCTTCTCTGCCTTTACTCCCCTTAGAATTTCTTGCATTCATCTATAGACGTTAAACCTCCCTTCATAACACAGAAACATTTCTGTGCAAGAGCTCAAGGAATTCCCGAGGGTTGGTTCTGCTTTGATAGGAGACCCCAAATGAGATGAACTCGGAAGAAATTTAAGGGTCAGGCATTACCCTGGTCTCTCTTACACAGCCCCATCTGAGAAGTACCCGCCAAGACTTGGTTTGGGGTTCCTACTTCCTCCTAGAGCAGTACTAGGGTTTGAGCAGATGGAGAACCCTATTTCCTTCACATGCCACCCCCAAAGCCCCCTGGACCTGCAGTGAGTATATTTTGCAAACTGAAACAGGACACATGGTTTGACAAAGGACTTTTTTCCTGACTAGTGAATTGATTTCTTTCTATGAAGAGTCTTGCTAGGGTATAAACATCTAGTCCCATATGTTACACATTACAGCGAATACACTTTATTGAAAAGGAAAAAAAATACATGAGCAGAAATATGATTTTGGCTTTATGTGTATCTGTGTGTGCATCAGGTAATTTAGTATTTAAACATTTTAATTCAAGACAGCTCCAGAATATTTAATCCAACAACTGAGCACACTGTTGTAAACATGCTTTGCAAGTACACATCTGAAGATTTATATATTATGATTAATTTATTAAAAAATTTTATTAAAAATATTGTTCTTCTGTAAGGATAGCATAAGCACATTAGAGATAATCTTAAACACAGGAGGAAAAAATAAATATATTTATATTTTCATAACCTTAGAGCAATAACATTTTGTTTATTTCCTTCCAAACCCTGGATGAATTTTGTATCGTAGTGGTGGAGAGCACGGCCTCTGGACACAGACTGAGTTCAAATGTACACTCTGTCGCTTACCAGCTGTATGATTTAGAGTAAGTTACTTAACCTCTCTGTGCTCCTGCCCCCATCATCTATAAAGTGGAGATATTAATGGCACTGTTAAAAAATCATTCCTGACATTTGTTAAAGAATAGTAAGGAAGATTTTATTCAAGAAGGGGCCTATTACAATGAGTCTGTAGTAGATAGATTGGGCTCAACTTTGAAAGAAACAAGGAAGAGTGAGAATTTATAGCCAAGGGGCAGAATGGGCAGCCAGTGGATGGAGGAAACACTGTGGGTAAAGGAAGATACTGGCTAAACTGACCTAACAGGATTCTTGCTGAGGGCAGGTCAGAGGGATCAGATATTACCTGGGGGATGGGGAAGGATAAGGACCCAGAACAGATATTGAGGAGTTTTGGCAAAACTGGCTTAGCAAGATTCTTGCTAGAATTGGACTCTATAAAGAAGGACATAGGAGCCCCAAATTGGGCCTAGTCAAATGAGAGCTCAGAAAAACCTGCCTAGAGTTTGATCAAGGGGAGAATTTTCATCAGCACTCAGCACACATGGTCTTTGTAAGAATTTAGAGTTAATATAAGGAAAGTGTTAAAGTGAGCCACGATATATGTGTTAGCTATTATTATTTTACATTATCTTAATTATCCTACATGCATTTTGTATCTTTTTCATTTAATGTTTTATCATACTTTTTCTTCTACATTGGACATAGTTTCTCATAACCATGATTTTTTTAAGTTTATTTATTTTGAGAGAGAGAGAGAGAGCACACACTAGTGGGATAGGGACAGAGAGAGAGGGAGAGAGAATCCAAAGCAGGCTACACACTGTCAGTACAGAGACTGATGTGGGACTCGAACTCATGAGCTGTGAGATCACACTCTGAGCTGAAATCAAGAGTCAGCTGCTTAACTGACTGAGTCACTCAGGCACCCCTCAGAAGCCATGATTTTTTGTAATATGAAATTTATTGTCAAATTGGTTTCCATACAACACCCAGTGCTCATCCCAACGGGTGCCCTCCTCAATGCCCATCACCCACTTTCTCCTCCCTCCCACCCCCCATCAACCCTCAGTTTATTCTCAGTTTTTAAGAGTCTCTTATGGTTTGACTCTCAGAACCATGATTTTTTTTTTTAATTTTTTTTTTTTTCAACGTTTATTTATTTTTGGGACAGAGAGAGACAGAGCATGAATGGGGGAGGGGCAGAGAGAGAGGGAGACACAGAATCAGAAACAGGCTCCAGGCTCTGAGCCATCAGCCCAGAGCCTGACGCGGGGCTCGAACTCACGGACTGCGAGATCGTGACCTGGCTGAAGTCGGATGCTTAACCGACTGCGCCACCCAGGCGCCCCAAGAACCATGATTTTTAATGACTGCAAAACGTTGCATCAGATTGCAACTTAACTATTCTTCTATTATTAGACATTTAAGTTTGCTGCAGGTATTTTTTATTTCACATAACACTGTCCTGAATATCATCATGGAGATTACTTTTTCATAGTTTATCTTATTTGGAGAATAGATTCCCAGAAGTGGAGTAGCAGGGTCAAAGGCTATAAAGTTATGATTACTCGCAATATATCTTGCCAAATGGCTTTCCAAGGACCTTGGATCAATTTATATTTCCACTACAAAGTGGAAGATAAGTATTTCAACTCACCCTCACCAAATTGAGTCCTATCATTTTTTTATCAGCAAATTTAATAGGTAAAAAAGTTGCTCATTCATAATAAATATTGTTCAGCATTTTCTAAGTGCCAGGGACGGGGTCTCACACTAGGGATGCCAAGATGGAGGTCATTGGTTCTGCCTGTACTCCAAATGAGGAAATCGGAAACGAAGCTAATAATTACAACCAGAGGGATGAGTGTTGCAGAGTGCAGGCAAGGGACTCTCAGCTAGCTTGGAAGTCAGAGAAGGTCTTCCTGGAAGTGGTGGGCTTGAGTCAGTCTTCAATGAAGAATAATGCTTAGCCACGGAAGGTGGTGGAAAGTGATTCCTTACCAAGGAACAGCATGTGCAGAGGAGGTGTGAGGGGCTGGAACACTTGGGGTACTACAAGAAGTTGGGCATAAGTATTGAAGGAATGTTGAGAGATAAAGGTAGGCTGGGTCAGCAGAGAAGCTGAGTTCTTTTAAAGTTAGTCTTTAAAGGTTGTTTGTTTTTGATCATATAATCAGCCTCAGTAGAACCCTGCAAGAGTGTTTCTGACTGCCTATGATCATATCTACCAATTGGATCACAGTATTAAATTCAAAAGGAATTTAGCCATGATGATGCATCACTAAATAAAGTTAACCTGTATACTATTAGTGTTCTGCTTCACTAAGTGAGGTTAATGTGTATTGTAGCCCAGGTGGCAGAGCAGTGAGGCTGGCAGAGATGATCTTCAAAGTCTTCCCACTACCCCCATCACACCCTTCTTTTGTTCATCTCCTTCCTAGTTGCCTTCACAGGTTTGAAGACTTGCCCCGCCCAGGCCCCCCTCTAAGTAATCTTGCAATCCATAGAGGATTGTTCGACAAGCCCTCTCATACTAAGATGCTGGTGATCAGTTAAGAAGTCTAGCCCTTACCTCTCCAGGAGTATTTAGATTTTATTTTATTTATTATTATAAAGTTCATTTATTTTTGAGAGAGAGAGAGCAAGAGCAGAGGAGGAGCATAGAGAGAGAGAAAGAGAGAGAATCCCAAGCAGGCATCACACTGTCAGCTCAGAGCCCGACGTGGGGCTCGAACCTGTGAACCATGAGATCACGATCTGAACTGAAATCAATAGTTGGATGCTTAACTGACTGAGCCACCCAGGAGCCCCAGGAGTATCTGGATTTTCAAGGGGATCATTTACAACCCCCAAAATCTCTGATGGTTGAATTTTAGGCCAGAAGGCTGGCCAGGGAGGGAGCTCTTTAAAGCTAGGGGTAAGCAAGCAATGCCTTGTGGGCCCCTTTCATCACCCAACATAGTGGAGAGTCTTTGGGAATGTCCACACATGGATGGAAACTTTTGTCCCCATGCCTAGGGTTGGCTCCCACCTCGGATTCTCTCCTTCATCTTGCCTTCTAGATAAAGTATGAAATTAGTGTCCTGAGATAGAATGTACCTTGTGATCAGCTGTCTCTGAAAGCTGGTGAGAATCAGGACAATGGCCAGTGGCTGGCTGGGAGAGGCGGGCTTCTGTGAAATGGCTGTATTTCCATAATTTCAATGTCACCTACATTTTTGCTCTGGGAGAAAAAAAATGATATCTTTTTCCACCTTCTAGGTAGCAAAAAAAAAAAAACACAAAAATTATCTAGGACAGGGCTTTTTTTTTTTTTTTTCCTCACCTCAGGAAAACATTATAATTCCCTCCCAGAAGATTTCCTAGATCTTAAATATCAGCTCAAACATTTATGCATGAAAAATTAGAGGCCATGAATGATGCATGTGTTCTGGAAAGTCTGCTCGTAAATCTCCCCTCGTTCCTTTGGAAAGTCCCAGGATGGCAGCCAAAGCCTCATTTCCAACCCCTATTTTGAAGCCACCTGAGATGAAATTTCTTATTTGTTTCCAAATTTTGTGGCCTTTGCATATTCAGCCCTCCCCCATGGCAGATAAGTCTGCTATTATCTTGTCTGAGATATTGTTCTTTTACTTGACCAGATTATAGCACAATTGTCAGTTTGCTCTTTAATAATACTACTTCACAGGGGATTTGTAAGGATTAATGAAATAATGTTTGAAAACCACTTTGAATTTGTATGCACTCTTTCTGTGGAAGCTTGGGGGTTATTATTTCTTAGTGTTTATACTGTATCTTTCGTATAAGAAGTTTTAAATGTTTTGCAAACATTTGGATCCATTTCAATTAGATGACGAAGCTATTGGCTGTTCAAACTGGAGGGACCTTTGAGACGATCTAGCCTTGCCTTCAGACTGCAGAGGCAAGAAGCCTGAGGCCTGGAGAAATGACTCCACCCCCAGCACTGCAGAGCTGCTCAGTGGTGGAACAGGGTCTAGGATCCACCCCCCTGATTCCTTGTTCAGTTCTTCAAGTCTGATGCATTGAACCGTGCCCCTCCCCAAATTCAAATGCTGAAGTCCTCAATCCCTCGTTCCTTAGAATGTGACCTGATTTGGAAATGGGATTCTTGCAGCTGTAATTAATTAAGATGAGATCATACTGGAGGAGGGTGGGCCCCTGGTGCCCTTGTAAAAGGGGGAGATTTGGGCACAGGCACACATAGAGGGAGAACACCATGCGAGCATGAAGACATCCATCTACAAGCCAAGGAGAGAAGCCTGGAAGGGATCCTTCCCTCACAACTCTCAGAAGGGCAAATCCTCCCAATGCTTTGATTTGGGACTACTAAACTCCAGAACTCCAAGACAATACATTTCTATTGGTTAAGCCACCTGGCTTATGGTACTTCTTTACAGTAGCCCTAGAAAACTGTACAAAGTCTTTCCTACCCTTAATTCTAATTATTGCCATTCCGCACAGTAAGATATTGAGGCAAGAAGAAAGGGAGCTATTTGGTCCAAGGCTGGAAAGCCAAGTAATGAATTAGGAAACCTAGCTCTTGTCTTCATTCACCCCAGAACTCCTCTTGGGACTGCTGCAGGTGGCGGCCCAGTTTGATGCCACTCGGAGGCCCTCACTGTGGGTATAGGCACCTGCCACAGCCCATAATGATACACCCATGCCTTACAGGCTGCTTCCTGCAATTCCTCTAACATCTTTCCTATCACCAGAAGGGAAGTAGCAGGGCTGAGTGAGGGCAGCAGCCCAGGGACCCTCACTGCATGTTGTTTGTCCATCCAGGAGGCATCTTCAACTATGAATGAATGGAAACAGGTTCTAAAAGTCTTCTCATAAATGAGATGCTAGGAGGTCAGAATCCATTTTTCTGGGACAAAGCCCACCATACATCAGGGTAGGTTCCCAGGCCATCCACAAAGGCCATGTGAGTGGTATTGTCCTAGAAACTGCACACTAGCAGTGCCACTTACTGTTTGGGAAGTCATGACAACATTGAAGAGGATTCTGTTAGTGGGGTTGACAAGCTGGCAGGCATATTGGGGGCTTTCAAGGGAGGGGGTGAAAATGCAAAACCTTCAGAATTCACATGCTCAAAACAGAGGGAGGGCACCAGGAGAACTAGAACTTGAGGGGTCAGCACACCCAAGGAACAACTTTTGGAAGTTATTTTTTACCACACCGGGAAAGCCCAAGTATATTTGTAAATTAGGAAAGGAGCCAGGCCCATGAGACCACAAATGATCCTAGAGGAGACCTAGAGAGGTTATGGCATTGGTCTGAGGCCACATGGCAAGTGAGTGGCTGAGCAGGGACTTCTGGCTCCCAACCCAGGGCTCTCTGCTGTGCAGAGATTGTCTTCATTTCAGTCCATTGTTTGTAAAGCCACATAATACTCCTGTTCTCATTTACTTGGTATTGTTATAAGTCAACTAGCTTTTTAAAAAATTAAATATATTTAGCCTCATCTACAGTGACAATATCTGCAAAATTATGGCTATGACATACTAGTTATATAACTTTTAAAATACATACTCAAATAAGTACATAACTATTTTTAAAATGTTTTTTTTTTCTCATCCTGTTGTACACCACCTGTAGTAACCACCTGTTTCATAGCTCTGCACTGGGGATGGCACATGATAGGGAGAGGAGAACAAGGGCCTGGGGTGGACAGGTTAAGAGCAAAGAGGAGGGTTTAGTTCTAGAGAGGAGGAGGGACCTTCTTCCCCCAAAATGAGGGCAAATGGGTTTAGGGACAGAGCAACATTGACATGGAGGGGGAAAAAGATGACAGGGCTCACATCCACTGACCTTGATTTCTTTTTTAACAAAGCAGTATGACAAACTGATGACAACTTGAAAGGAGCATTGAGCTTTAGATTTTAAATCAAAATTATATTATCGTCCCCCTGCGACTTAACCTTGTTTGTCAAAGGGCAGAAGCAAGTTGTTTCAGAGGAAAAAAGTTGGACTTTGAACCTCAACTGTGGTTCTTAAAATACTACTATAATTGCTTCTGGATTGGATTTTGAGGTTGACCTTTGATCAGAAACATTGGTTTCCTAAGATGAGACTGCTCCCTGAATAAGGGCTGGTGTGATTGCTCTGAATTGGGTTGAATATGGGTCAGAAATGAAGAGCAGCTTCTAAAGGACTAGCCCATGCCCTCCTCAACAGTTCACCATGTTGACCCCAAGGAGGGGGATTAAGGAATATGCTGGGGCAGACTCTGTAACCTCCCCACCTTTGACCCCAAAGCACCTACCTATAGTCACCCTATAAGCATAGGGCTTCCCAGCCTACCTGCGATGCCAGGAAGGAAGATTTATCACATCACTGTGGATAGGCTGCCTTTTCACTCAAGAATTAGGTAGACAAATCCATGTTCTCTTAATCTCTGAAAGAGAGGAAAGATGATGGCAATAATCATTGGAACATGCTGTTAAATAGAAATGATTCTGACACCTGGTAACAAAGACTTTATTCAAGACTATTGCAACAGGGGAGAGAAATGGAGCCCAACCCTAAATACAAGGACATGTGAGGATTTATAGCCAAGGATCTGGTTGAGAGGGTCAGTGGATGGAAAATCACGAAGAGCAGGGGTAAAATCATCAAGGGTAGGAGGATTCTTGCTAAACTTCTCAGCAGGACTCTTGCTAAAACGTGGCTAGGTAGGCCAAAGACAGCACAGGGAGCCAAGGTTGAGGCTCTGTGGTCTCATAAGAGCCTGACAAAAGCTAGATCAAAGAGAGAATATTTGTCAGTCTCTGAATCATTTGGAGTGAATAGAATATGCTGTCAATCTGCAGAGGGAGAACCTTGCAGAAAACAGACAAACTAGATAAGTCTGGAAAGGGGTAGGGGCTGGAGAATAGAGAAAGAAGGGAATTGACCATAACTGAGCCTTGACTGGTGGCCTACCATCATGCCAGGCATGTGAAAGGGTAAACTTTTTTAAAAAATGTTTTCCTCATTAGTTATTTTTCCTATTTAATTATTTCCTAGGGATTGTTGATGTGAGAGGTTTATAAATTACAGAATGATTACCACCATAGTTATTAGTCCCGTCACATAGTTACTATTTCTCTTTTGCCATGAGAACATGCGAGATCTCTCCTAGCAACATTTAGATATATGATACAGTATTATTAACTATAATCACCATGCTACACAGTAAACCCCCAAAACTTATTCATCTTATAATAGGAAGTTTGTACCCTTTGAGCAACATCTCTTCTTTCTCCCATCCCTCAACCTCTGGCAACCATCACTCTACTCCTTTTTCTGAGTTTGTCTTTTTTAGATTCCATATATAAGTGAGATCATGTAGTATTTGTCTTTCTGTGTCTGATTTGTTTCACTTAGTGTAATGCCCTCAAGATCCATCCATGTGGTTGCAAGTGGCAGGATATCCTTTCTCATTGCTGAGTAATATTCCATTCTATGTGTGCACACGTGGGTGTGTGTATAAATATAAATGTAAATATAAATGTATTTCACATCTTTATTCACTCATCCATCAAAGGACACTTAGGTTGCTTTCATATCTTGGTTATTATGAATAAGGATGCAGTAAACACAAGAGTACAGATATCTTTTCAATATCCTGTTTTCATTTTGAAATAGGTTAACACTTAATTGTGGGGCAAGGATTATTCTCCCTTTTGAACAAACTGAACTTCTGAGAGGTCAAGTAATAACACAGTTGGCAAGTGGTGGAGTTGGGATTAGACATCAGGTCCCACTGATACCAACACCCCCTGGAACATGCTGCAGGGCTTGCTAGCGAGGGAAGGGCTTAGGGAGCCAGGTGGCCCTGGTCAGCAGGCACCTGAGGATGTAGGGGCCCAAGAAAAGCAGGACATTGTTTTAGGGAGGAACCTTAGGTAGGGTTGAGGGAAGGTAGCTCTGCTCCTGGCTCTTAGCCATTTTTCTTAAGCCCTGACATCCCTGGTGAGTCTCCTACAGTCTGGGCTCAATCAACGCTGGTTGGACACAAGATGATGGTTAATCAGCCAACCCTGACTTCTGCCTTATTGCCCATTAGTCCCTGTTCTACAGAGCTCGCCTTTTCCCTGACTTGCCAAAAGTGGATCTGTCTCTATTTAGCCATAAAGAAAAGGCCAGTCCCAGTGAATCTGCACAAAGCTAAGAAACCAGGTTATCACACGACAGGAATAGATCAGTCTTGGTAATCTCATTTGGCAGTATTTGAAGCCATTCTGCTTGGATAGTGCAAACTCATTTTATAGTATAAAATGTTGTTTGTTTGTTGTGGAAAAACACTGAACTCATTCCTGCTACCTAGTGTTCAAAATCTCCTATCCATGGAGAACAGGGTTTTATTTTCTTAGTGGAGGAGATACAGATGTTGTAAGGTGCTTGTGTAACTATGTGATACTTGCCCTGGCTAAAGATAAAGTGTTATCAGCTGATGTCCACATTAGGGAAGAACAGTGCCCGAGCCAGTGGACTCTGTTCTCTGTTTCTCTTTCCATTTCTTTCTCCAATATTTTTTTTTGTTTTCTTTTTGTTTTTTTGTTTTTGTTTTTTTTTTTTACAGGAAGGGCTTATTCCTTGAAAGGAAGTGTCAACATCTGAAAATATTAGCTAATTTTACTTCCTAAAGAGAAATACAAAAGGGATAGAAGTGGTTTATTATGTTAAATCTCAAATAACCCTCGACAATTAAAAATGGAAGGGGAGCCAAAAGTAATTAAAAGGAGAAGAGAATGAGAAATGCCAGGCATCTGGGATGAATTTATGATTGCAGTTGAGCACTAAATTTAGCTCTGGGCTTCCTTTTGGCACAGACATTTAAAAAAATAATTTGGGTTAATAAAGTTTTTTAAGTTCATTTACAGAATGTTACCAGTGACTGCAATCATGGAAGAATGCTTATGACTGAACAATTAGCTTTGGAATTGAAATATAAATAGAACTAGAATTCATTAATTTGCTCTCACTGTTTTTCCATTCTGTTGAAGCTCAGGTTTGATACTGTACCTTGACATATAGACTCCGAGCACCCCTTGTGTGGGAACAGGTTATGCTCCTTAAGTGTTGTATTTGTTTTGATTTCTTCCTTCCCACACTGGCTTGGAGTTGTGCTGAGGGTGACCGTGTTGTATGGAACTATAAAATTCCAAAGGTATTTTGGAGGTCACAAAATCAGAGCTGGACAGCTGCAGGAGTAACAAGAGATTTTACTCAGGAACAATTGCAGTAGGAGAAAAGAGGGCCACCTGGGTGGCTCCATCAGTTAAGCATCTGACTCTTGATTTCAGTTCAGGTCATGATCACACAATCGATGGGATTAAGTCCTGTATCTGCGTGGGGCTCTGTGCTGACAGTACAGACCCTGCTTGGGATTCTCTTTCTCTCTCTCTGCCCCTCCCCTGCTTCCTCCCTCCCTCCTTCTCTCTCTCTCTCTCTCTCTCTCTCTCTCTCTCTCTCTCTTTCAAAATAAATAAATAAACTTTAAAAAGTAGGAGAAAAGAGGGGCGCTTGGGTGGCTCAGTTGGATAAATGTCTGACTTCGTCTCAGGTCATGTGATCTCATGGTTCGTGGGTTTGAGCCCCGCATCGGGCTCTGTGCTGACAGCCCAGAGCCTGCTTCAGATTCTGTGTCTCCCTCTCTCTCTGCCCCTCCCCTGCTCACACTGTCTCCATCTCTCAAGAATAAATAAACATGAAAAAAAAATTTTTTTTAAAGTAGGAGAAAAGAGACCTCAGTATGGAACTAGGCTAATCTCTGAATATCAAAAGGAAAAGTAGGGATCTATTTCCAAACAGCAGTTGTTGGATAGAAAATTACAAGGAGAATAGGGTAAGTCTGGTTATACTGACATAACAGGAGTCTTGCTGAAGGCAGGCTGGAGTAATCAGATACTCCCTGGAGGAGAGTAGGGGATGAGGAATTGGCCAGATGTCTGGGGTGGGGATCCTCTGGCTTACCCAATTTAATGGGATTCTTACTAAAATTGTGCTGTGCAGGACTAACAAGGATGCACACTGAAAGCCAAGGCCCAGAGGGCTTAGTGGAGCCTAATCAGAGTTAGGTCAAAGAGGGAGTCTTTGTCATAAGACAGCAAAACTTCCTGTTCCCAGATTCACCCTCTCAGTAAGCATCAGTCACCACCTCATCGTGAGCTAAACCATCTGGAGAGAGGTACCTGGGTGGCTCAGTCCGTTAAGCATCTGACTCTTGATCTTGGCTCAGGTCATGATCTCACAGTTGGTGAGATGGAGTCCCACGTTGGGCTCTGTGCTGACAGTGTGGAGCCTGCTTGGGATTCTCTCTCCCTCTCTCTCTGTCCCTCCCTGCCCCCCCCCCAAAATAAATAAATAAACTAAAAAAACAAAACAAAACAAAACAAAAAACAAAAAAAAACACCTGGAGAGCTGCCATGTGGACTCCTCCACAACAGGGTGAGCCTTCAGGGCTTGGGCCAGAAGCAAAGAAAGACAAGGTCAGGAGAGCAGTGGCTGGAAATAAGTTCACCAGGGAGAACTCTCCTCTGGACAAAGGTGATTCCTCCTCAGCTGGCTCAGCGCTGCTCAATTTCATAATAACTTTAGGAACCAGAGAGAAACTGTCCATGTCAGAAATAGAATTCCTACATTTGTTGCCAACGTGGAACCCTAAAATGTGGACATGACTGGCAGGAATGAGTGAGGCCAAGATAGCAGAGTGAAATGAAACTTATCAGGGACTTATTAATGATCACCCAGGTAAAGACTGGAAAAAACAAACAACAACAACCAAGAACAAAAACAAAAACAAAAACAAAAAATCTTGTAGCTAAAATGAAGGGGGTAGATGCAAATTACATTTGTAAAGGCTTAATTTTTATCTTAGTTTTTACATTTAAAGTCAAAGACTCTGTTAGAACACTACTGAGATTGTGACCATAAAAGTATCTTCCAAGCACCAAGGCCTTAAATGGTTCGTTCACATGGAAGGCAGCCTAGGGGTGGGAAGGGGGAGGACACCTAGCTTCCAGTGCCACTCTGGGGTCCAGTCCCAATTCTCCACTTCCTGTTGTGTGATCAGGGGCACGTCACCCCGCCCACACCTGCTCCCACAAAGAGGTACTGGCATTGACCCTAGAGAGGAAGAACCTGTTTGTCTGTCATTTACTTATTTATCCAAATGCCACCTCCCTCCTGGTAAGATTTAAGATGGCTGACATAAACATTTAGTCAAATCGCTAACAGCAGACAAATGAACAAAAACAGAACACCCAAAATCTACCTGTCTAGAGTTATAGTGAGGGAGTACTATTCTTCAAAGCAAAGTACTGCTTGTAAGAATGGTTAATCTGTGGGTGGGCACGTAGTACCTACTCAGTAAATGTTCGTGGAATCTGAAAACGTGCTCCCGCCAGCCCAAGGAGGTGACGCAGTGTGGCGTCTCCCCACAACACCCCAAGGAGAACTGGAGAAAATTTCTTCTCAAGCAGCTTCCTTTTCCTGTGCATGACACATAGTCCCACACCATCCACCCCCTCAAGGCCTGCAACTCTGACAGTGGTGCCCTTCGCGGCCATTCCCCTGCTGGTCGTCCACCCTGGAGGCTGTCAGGTGAGGCATGTTTGGACTGATAGGTAACATTGCCCCACCTGCCTCTCTCCCAGGTCACATGAAGGAAACTTTTCTTCTTCCTTAGGAGCTGAAGCCTGAGAAATGGGCTCCAGCAGAGATCTGGAAGAATCAATTAATGGTCCCAGACACCTCGAATAAATTTTTTAGTGGGGTCTGGGAGAAAGTACTGTGTCAGCAACTCCAAACTGATTTCGGTATAAGTGAAATGTATTCAAGTAACAAAATTCACAAGCAGATCTGGAGCGTGATTTTATCTAGTCATTTTTTAAATTATTGTTGAGAGGCAGAATCTAGTTACAGAGAAATGATTTGATGCTGATGCCCAGACTCTAGCTGTAAAATGAGATACAGGGTAACATTTGCCCAATGACCTTTTACTTCCACAGGACAATTAATAGATCTTATTTTTGTAGAGCTATGATCTTGTCAGTTTAAATTCGGCTTGCTGACCAAACTGGAGAGAAACCTTTGTCTCCAGCAGACCAAGTGCTCCTGTCTGCTGCTGCCTGGAGTCGAGTTTACTGGCTGGTGTGAGTGGGATTTTAGCTTTATCAGGCCAGCAGTGGAGCAGAAATAATAAACATGGGATTCGAATGAAGGGAAAGCAGAAAGTAGAACTCATCTAAGAAGAATGAAACTCTCTAAATGAAAGTGCATCTTTCTCAATAATAGGAATTCTAATGTTCTTGGAGTCGTTATTATAATAGCTTTCTCCAGAATGTGCAGTACATTAGGGGATCCGAGTCAGAGCACAGGACGAGCAGCCCTGAATCATTTGTCCACCGTGAGATGTCTGCTATCCTTACGCCTCGGTTCCCCTTCCACACCTTGGCAATGGCAGCGCTACCCTCTCCTCCTCTTGCAGCCTGTGGGCAAACAGAAAGATTTACTGGTCTATATTTGCTTTAATAGCCAAGAGAATTATACTGGTGTCTAGGTCCAACATGAATGGATTGAATACCTTTTTTCTATGCTCACAGACCTGTTTGAAGACCTGGCAAATAAGTGGAAAGTGAGATTTATGTGGAACTCAGTCTCAAAGACAAAAACCAAGACCAATGTGTGGAGGCTTTAGGGAGCTGGTTTTGATTCAACCTAAGGAGAGTTGTAGGAGAGTGAATATATTTTGTTGATAAAGGGGCTCAAGGGAAGGTTACCCACCTGTCACAGGTGTTTCAGAGGACACTGCATTGGTGCAAAATGGTTCAACAATACACATTTGGGATCCCGTCCAAATCTGAGATACTGTGTTCTAAGATGCTATTCACTTTGAACATGTAGATGAGAGAGGGAAGACATCTGACGCAATGTGTCACGGTCTCTGTGTCTGGTACTGGACCACCAGGACGAGGCAAAGATGTCACAGAGCCCCTGCCCCCTCCCTGCTTGCCACTGTGTAATAGAATCTTCTCAGAATGGAAGGGCAGACTTGTAATGCTTTGGGCTAGACACCAGTAAGGGTGAATGAAATTAACCATTCACCCAGATAAGGTAGGGGCATTAAAAACTGGAAATGCAAATTTGAGGGACCAGCCAGTAGATACGGGGACTCTTCACACATCACACAAGATACCCACCGCTTGTTCACTGTTATAGTTTAAGAGCCAAGAAAGTTGCCTTAAATGTGAGTTGTAAATTCATTTCCTGCTGCAGAATCCTCGAAGATTTATGCCACAAGAAGGAGCAATGGCTGTTACTATAAGGACAAAAATCTTCTTGGTCTCATAGTGTCATTACGATGGTAGTAACTAGGAGCCATGGAAAGAACTTAGCTTGGAAGGCAAGGGGCAAGTCGCCATTGTCTGCTCAAAGTCAGTCTTCACCTAGGAACTCTATTAGAGCAGATATGGAACCTGTGTCCCTATTGTCCACCACTGTGGCTGGTACTTGGTAGAAAACCAATAAATGATCAGGTTTCCGGTATCAGCTCTGTCACTAGCAAGCATGTGATTTGAGTCATAAAGACCTAAACTTAGCTCCCTCAGCTATGAAATCATGTTGAATGCTACAACCCCAATGCAGACGACTCATACCTCTGTTCACATATCATAAAACATGTACTAAGCGCCTACTATGTGCCTTCCAGGGCTCTAGGCTCTGGGATTATAGCAGAGAACAAAACAGCTTCTGCTTGCATGCAGCTTAGGTTCTAGTGGAGGAGCAAACAACTAACAAATAACTAAGCAGATATAGATGATATCAGATGGTAATAAGCGCTAAGAAGGGAAGGGGGTAAGCATGGTAAGGGAGAACTGGCAGGCAGGGGTAATGGGTGTTATTTATACATATATTTATAGAGGGTGGTCAGGGAGGACTGTACTGATAATATGATATTGTAGCAGAAACATGAAAGTGAGCCAAGAAAATCTCTGGGGAAAGAATATTCTGGTCTGAGGATAGAGATAGAAATGTAAGAGTCATCTACTCCTGAAATCATTGTTTCACTATATGCTAACTAATTTGGATGTGAATTTTAAAAAATAAAAAATAAAATTAAAAACAAAAAACAAAAAAACCTCAGTGAGATAGTAAAAAAAAAAAAAAAGTAGGAGTCATTGGTATTTAAAGCCATGAGACAGAATGAGATCACCTAGAGAAAATGTAGATAGAATCATCCCAGCAAGAGGTCTCAAAACACTCCAGTAGGTAGAGGTCAGGAAGATGAGGGTGACTGTGGAGTAGCCGAGAAGGAAGGGGCCAGTGAGGTAGGAGGAGTACCAAAGGAGAGTGGGATCCCAGAAGTCAAGAGAAGGATGTGTTTGGAGAGGAAAGTCATTCTTTGTGTGGAATGCTACAGAAATTTTGGGGAGGAGAGTCATTCCTGTGTGGAATGCTACAGAAATTTTGACCATTGGGTTTAGCCACGTGGAAGTCATGGTGAACTTGACAAAAGCCATTTCAGGGGAATTATTGGGGGAGAAAGCCCAGCCGTAGTGGGTTCAAGAGAGAATATGAAAAGGCAATTGAAGGAGATATGTATAGACAGTGATTTGGAGGAGTTCTATTGTAAATGCTAGCAGAGAAATGGGTGGTAGCTGCAAGGGGTTCCAGAGATGGCTTGGTTTTGTTTGTATGTTCTTCACTCAGAGGAATGACCCAATAAAGAAGGAAAATATGGTGACATAAGAGGGGGGAATCCTCTGGTCCACTGGAAATTTTCCTCAATTCCTGATACAGCCACCTCCTCGGAGAGAAAGGCACTGCACACCTGTACCGCTCTGGCCTAAGGAGAGCACCACCACTCTTCGCTCAGTTCTCATCAGTGTAACTGACACTATACTGGAAAATCTAAGCATGGCTCGTCTACAGGCTGAGAAAAAAAAACTGAAAGAAAATCAATTCAAGGATCAGTAATAAGCAGCAAGATTGGTGTTTCACCGAGTGTGCTCCTTGTGCTCCATGGAATGTTGATAGGGTCAAGTGAGTCTGAGGAATGCTGAGTTAAACAAAGATAAATAGACATGTGTGATGGGACTTCCTGGAGCTTTTAAAAGGCTAATGATCACCATGAAATTTCCAAGGAGGGCATCTCGTGTGAAGCATTTCCCCCAATATATTTGGAGGGGAGTATCACCCAGGACTAGTGTTGCAAGGCATACAATATAGGAAGTAGCAAACTAGATCAGGGGTTTTCAGACTCTTTTTGGAAAGGGCTAAATAGTGAATATTTTAGGTTTCATGGGCCACAGTCTCTATCACAACTACATAACTCTGCTATCATAGCAAAAAAACTAACCACAGAAAATAGGCAGAAGGATGAGTGTAGCTTTGTTTCGATAAAACTTTATTTATGAAACCAGGCAACATCCAGGTTTGTCAACCATTAAATCAGATAATCTGCATCAGGGGATGAACTCATTCTCCTTCAGTCCAGCTGCCCACTGGGATACTGAGTTTTTAGTTCCCTCTATGTGGCAGGAGCTACTGTTTCCATATCTTCCACTTAGGAACACTCTCAAATACACTTAAGTTCTTTGAAGTTCAGCACAAAGGCCCAAGACCTAGAATGGCTCATCTAGATTCCTATTTCCTTCCTGGAATCCTGCACCTGTTCCCTATGATTGATCAGGAACATCCACTCTTTCCTCCATTTAAACAAGAAATATTTGGGTCCAAATTTAAAGTGACTCTTAATGGTCCAGATTGTGGCTTATCCAATAGAACTTTTACTTACTTGCACCTCTCATTTCTTCAGTCCTGTGAGGGAGATACGGAAGGGAAATGAAGTGAGCATCCAGAACATTGGCTGTTTATTGTCTCTGTTGAAAGCTTTAAGTGCGGAAAGAGACTCAGAAACATATGAGGAATGGTTATAAAATGCAGCTGTTGGGTCTGGAAAGAGGATTGCTAAGATTATGGGGAAGTGGCTGTGGGGGTGAGAGGTGGGTTGAATGGTTGTGGAGCTGTTTCATGGAAGGGAAATTAAGCTTTTCCTATGAAATCCAAAGGATGGACCCAAGACCATCAGGTTGGACTTACAGAGAGTAAATTTCAAGTGATGATCAGAAGTCGTTGTGATCTTGTCAGAGGCATGGGGACATGGCATCACATGAGCCTTCAAGCAGAGGCGGTGGAGAGGACACTCAAAATTAAGGTGTGTGGATGGGCTGGTGTGTTAGTGTGGACTGGTATGACAAAATCTTGTAGCCTTGGGGGCTTTAGTGATGAACATTTCTTTCTCAAGTGTGGAGGCTTAGAAGATCAAGGTGTTGGCAGGTTCAGCTGCAGGTGAGTCTTCTTTCTGACTTGCCGACAGCTTCCTCCTCTACAGTGACATTCTGACACAGAGACTTAGAGGGAGAGAAAGGCTCTGGTCTCCTCTGCTTTTCTTACAAGGACACTGGTCCAATCATGGGGGTCTCACCCTCATGACCCCACCTCAATCTAATCACCTTCCAAATGCCCCACCTCCTGACACCATTGCACTGGGGACTAAGGCTTCAACATGGGGATTTTAGGAGGACACAAATGTTCAATTCATAATGACTAGACAACCTTTTAAGACCTCTTCCAATCCTGAGAGTTTATAAGATCAAAAGCATCAGCTCAGACATTGTTTCCTCTGGGCTTAGATTATTGTCTTCCCCATAGTTTCCTCGACCACTACCCTGGCCCCCATTGTCATTAAACATCATCTATATTTATTAGTTGAATGAAATATGCCAAATATCCCAACAGCAATGATTGATGGGAGGATTCACGAACTTTGAAGAGACTTGAATACCAGTGTCGCCACCTTAACATAGCTCTTGTTTGAGAGGAGTGAGCTGAAGCAAGGCGCGGTAATCCAGGGACATTTGTCTGCACAGGACTGTGTCTTTGTTCCGATGTCAGAGATGAGAGTAGGAACAAAAGCAAGAGCTGAAAGCA
This sequence comes from Prionailurus viverrinus, assembly GCF_022837055.1. Taxonomy (NCBI): domain Eukaryota; kingdom Metazoa; phylum Chordata; class Mammalia; order Carnivora; family Felidae; genus Prionailurus; species Prionailurus viverrinus. The sequence continues at coordinate 117,287,995 of NC_062563.1, forward strand.
GAACAATGTGGCATCAGAACATGAAACTCCTAGGGTTGTTGCATTTTGTAATAGAATGGAAACCAACCTCAGCTTCAGCCCAAACAGAACACATCAGGCATCTTTTCACCAGAAATGCTTTTATCCCTTTAAGTGTCTTTTCTCAGGGAGGTGTTCAAAGTGGCTTTTAACAAAGCACCTTTTATCCCAGATCCTGGGGGATATTTACCTATCATGGATATCTAGAAAACCTGCTGGGGGGGGGGGGGGCAGGTTAGATTCTGGGCCATGGTTTTTGCAGTCCTTGTTGCCAGTTTGGATAAATTCAGTAAGTGGAAACCCTGCGGGAGTTTGAAAGGTTTGAGTTTAATCCCTGACACATGTCTGAACTTCAGCATGGCCCTTCTCTGCTTTTTTTTTCTCTGTTGTAACTACTCGACTCAGCCGTTATAATGTGGAAACAGTCAATACATAAATGAATGAACGTGACTATGTTCTAATAAAACTTTATTTATGGACAGCGAAACTTGAATTTTGTATAATTTTCACATGTGAAGTATTATTCTTCTTTTGATTTTTTTTAATAATTAAAAAATGCAAACACCATTCTCAGCTCACAGGTCACACAAAAATGGACAATGGGCCAGATGTGGCCCACAGGCTGTAGTTTGCCAGCCCCTGTGAGTGCTCTTGGATATACAGAGGTGATAATGATGGGTGTGGTCCTAGCCTCATGACATTTACTGTTGATGGGAGAGATGGATATAAAACAGAGAATGCAAATTGTTCTTATGGAATTACTAATTGCATAGGAAGGAAAATAAAGGATGTAATTAGGAATTTTAACAGGGAAATATTTAAATTGGGGAATCAGCACCTGAAGTGAGAACAGAGACCTAAGGATGAGAGATACTTAGCCAGGAAAGAGTAGATAAAAAAGGAAGTGTTCCAGGCAGAGAGAATCATAGCTGAGACTGATAAACTAAGCAGTGGTTTTTCTCCTTCTTTGTAGTCCTATCAGGTAAGTAAATGCTCTGGTAAATTTAGAGAGAATGTGATGCCCCGGTGTGAGGGAAGGACCTTGTCTCCAAACGTGACACAGGAAAGGAAGTTCCCTGTACTTTCCTTATTGTCATTGTGTATTTTCAGAAGTTCAGCCTCTATCCTGATCTTTATCACTACTCTTCCTTTCCTGGGAGGCAGCTGAGGGGCAGTGGCATTATGAAGCAGAACAGGAACAACTGGGAATAGGACACCTGGGTTCTGTATTCACTTCTGCCACCACCTTGCCCTGTGGTCCTAGGCACATCACCTAACCTTTCCTCAACTGAAAAATAAAGGGCTTCTATACATCAATAGTCTCTGAGCTTAAGAATGACTGAGTGATGGGATGCCAGCTCCCTCAGGGCAGCCCATTTGTATCTGTTTTACATCCATTCGGACATAGAGTTTTATTAAAAGTTCACTGGACCCAGTGGCTGCTGGACCCTCTCCAGGCCTTCCCTCCATGAGTTTGTGGTAAAGATCTCTTTTCCAAGCTTGTCCATGTTAGATCCCAAACTAGGAGGGGACTCAGGTCTGGGGACTTCCTGGGCAACTGGACCATGGGAGTGCCTGCCCAAGCTCTCTGTCCTGAGAATCAGGGAAACTCAAGCCATTTTTTCAGAAGATGATAAACCCCATTCTGCTGGCAAAATGTCAGGGGGAAAAATTCAGTTTATGTCAACATTGTCCAGCTTCATTACCCCAGTGGCACCTCAGGCAATTAGTGACATGCACTGGGCAGCAGGCCCTTAACTTCCTGGTCAAGCAGCATCCGACTGTGAGAAGTTTCCATCCCAGAGAATGCTGAGCCAGGCTGAGCTCCTGTCTCCCAGTCAGTGCTGTTGGACCAGTACGCCTAGGCTCTGAGTCTGGGAAGGAGCATCAGGCAGCGAAGGCCAGGGCGAGGTTCTGGACTCTGTTTGTTGAAATCTGCCCAAACCGTGTTCTGAGTCTCCCAACCCAGCATTACTCCGCTGGACGTGCTCTGCCACCCAATCATCCTACTTTTCTGCCCGCCTTTTGTTTCCTTCAGGCGCTATCTCCTCGAAGCTGTCTTTACTCTGTGGAGCACTCGGGCCAACTGCGTGAGCATCACAACTCTGTCCTGTCCTCTCCACAGTGAGGAGAATCTCACTGGTACTCTTGACGCTGCCAGTGAGATCAATGAGTCGTTAGAAACCAGGTCTTGGGGTCATTAGAAACAGGTTGACAGAGGAGGCATGATTATCCCCTGTAATACATGGGGAAGCTGAGGCACCAGGATCAAGTTATTAAGTAGGGGTGGAGCCTCAGCTGGTGCCCAAGGTCTTGATTGAGTTTGAAATTAATATTCATAAAGTGCTTAGAACCGGGGGGGGGGGGCTTGTTGCAACACCAGGCTCCCACTCTCTGGTTCCCCCACCTGATATTTCTGTATTGCTCACAGAGGCCATTTGCCACAGTCTGAATTGGCTACTTGGAAACTGCTTTTAGATGGGACATCGGACAGAGGAAATTTTTCTGCATTTAGGCAACAACTGTGTGCTAATGCAATTCTGGCTATTTTGAACTATTTTACTGTGAATTTGAGCTCCCGAAATGAGTGATTGCCAAGGAATTATAAAAGTAGGTTACAAACCCAATTCTGAAGCCTTTAGCCAAAAACACCCAGTGACCCAAGCAGCCCTCTCCTTTCCACCCAGACAGGGGTCCCTCTGGGCTCGCCTGTTAAGGAATTTGCCATTAAGCTTCAGGAGAGACACTTAGCCCTTTCCAGTTCTCCAAGCTAAACTGCCTATTTCCAGATATATGATCTGGGTTCCTTTTTACCCGCCCCCCCCCCACCACCATACCTCTCTGCTCTATTAATTTCTATGTTATAGTTTATTACCTGAGCTCTTAAAGTGCCCCAGCCCTCCATTTGAATCATCTCCTCAAATTCCATCTCTCACCAAGTTCAGCTCTGGATCTCTGAGCTCTCAGGGCCACCCCACTGTGGAGCCAACACCACTCACAAGCAGCACCTGGTCATGGGTAGCTCTACTGGCTCAGTTTGGATGGCCTGACTGTCTGTCACCCACATTTCAGACTCAGCTTCCAGCCATTGTTCCTGTCTTCTGTTTGCTTCTCCTCAAATGCCAAGAGCTACGTCTTCAGCTTCCAGCATTTTGTTTCCCACATAAGTGGTGACTTAATTTCTTCTTCTGCATGTACAGCCTTAATTTCCAAAATTTCTACAGGTCTTCTTTTTTGGAACCATCTCTTCTTATTCCATATCTTATAGTCTTTTCCATGGATGCTACTGCTTCCTTTGTCTCTTTGAGTTTCTTGAAGATATTTAGTTAGGGGGAGCATGGGTGGCTCAGTTGGTTAAGTGTCTGACTTTGGCTCAGGTCCTGATCTCACAGTTCTTGAGTTCAAGCCCTGCATCGAACTCTGTGCTGACAGCACAAAGCCTGGAGCCTTCTTGGGATTCTGTATCCCCCTCTTTCTTTGCCCCTCCCCTGCTCATGCTCGGTCTCTCTCTCTCTCTCTCTCTCTCTCTCTCTCTCAAAAATAAACATTAAAAAAATTAAAGATATTTAGTTAGAAAGCCTACTTAAAGTTATTCTACTATTTCTAAATCCTCATGTAAGTTCTTCTGTTTGTTGTCTGCCTTTCATTGTGTTCCTCTCCCACACAGGCCTGAGGAGTTCGGTTTTGTGAGCTCATCTTCCACCACAGGTTTCACCTCTACATATCCTGGATGATAATCCCAGGAAAGCAGGCCTGTAGAGCCCCCGCCCCCGGCTTGAGGAGAAGTGGTTCCCAGCCAGGTCTGTGCCTGCCTGGTTTGACCCTCTTCTGGATGGACGCTGTGGTTCTGAGCCCTATTCTCACTGGTACGATGCAGCTCTGGGTCCTGGTCTTATGTCACCTGTGACTAGACACAGGTGAGCAGTTTCACATCACCCCCACCCAACCTTGAGAAGATGGAAGGGGTGAGGGACGACACTGCTTAGTTCTGCAACACGGATGAGTACCACAACCTAGCCCCCAGCCTCATGAGAGTGGTCTTGTATTCACCATAGGCAAACAACATTGGACCTATTGCCCATGATGGGAAACTGCATTTCCCAGCAGGCCCTGCGGACAAAGCCCTGGCCGCACTCTTGTACTCCAAGAGCAGATTCATTCAACAGCTTAACCTAGAAGTCCCCTTGGTACTCCACAATTCTAGCCTCCAGCTTCCTTAACAGTGACAATTACTCATCCCCTGCTAAGGGGTTTTTCAGCTTAAAAACATGTTATAGAGTAAGACAGTCACTGTCCGACTCCTGGCAGTCAGTCCCTCATTGACTCTGAAACATTAAGAAGTACTTAAGAGCTCACATTTATATTTCATCAAATCTGGGATTGTTCCTCATACTAAGGATGTTCTTGCTATACACAGCCTTTTCAATTACATAGCACTCCTCTAGGACAGAGCATTAATATATATATATATATATATATATATATTTTTTTTTTTTTTTTGCAGACTCAGATATTTAAGTGAATTTTATTGTCAGGTTTTCTTTGTAGTCATTTTAAAGCCAGCCACTGTTCTTAAGCTACCTCTGAGGTAACTTATCTATTGATGACACAGCTATATCTTTTTACAGTGTTCCACACCATACAGCTTAAGTGCCTGGCCATCGTTATTTTAAAGTAGGGATTTTTTTTTTTTTTTTTGGTCTTTGATTTTCTATGTGTCCTTTTACATGTAGTTTTAGGTGTCCATATACTTTCTAATAGGGAATAGAAGACATGGCTTAAGGTACCTTATAACTTAAGACATCGTTTTAATTTGTATAGTACAAATTATATGTATATTTTTTGCTATAAAAGCAATCCATGCCCAGTATAGAATATTCATCAAAGACCCAAATATATAAGAAAATAAAAATAATTCATAACCCCTTAAACCAGAGGCTATTAATCACTATTAATATCTTGGAGCATTTTCTCCCAGTCATCTTTAATGTATATAAGTGCTCATATATATTATATATTACATGACTGGAATCAGTGTGTGTGTGTGTGTGTGTGTGTGTGTGTGTGTGTGTGTGTGGTTTTTATAGCTCACTATTTTCACTTAGTGTCATGCAATTTTAAATCCAGAGCCAGATGTTCTTTGCTCTTTAGGTCCATTGCAGCTCCCTTCTTTATAAGGTGAAGCCATGAGCTCTCACAGTGTCCATAGTAAAAGGTATTAGGATGAGAACAATTTGCTCTAGGTTCATGCAGTGCCTTAGTGTCACTGCTGGTAGTCTGTACTGGGTCCTAGTACACTAGTCCCTGTGCAAAAGAAAAACAAAAAAACAAAAAACGAGTGTTTTTTTTAATGTTTATTTATTTTAGAGAGAGAGAGCACACGTATGAGCAGGGGACAGGGAGAGAGAAAGAGGAAGAGAGAGAGAGAGAGAGAGAGAAAGGGAGAGAGAGAATCCCAAGCAGGCTCCACACTCAGCATGGAGTCTGATGTGGGGCTCGATCTCGTGACTGTGAGATCATGACCTGAGCCAAAATCAAAAGCCAGACACTTAATCAACTGAACAACCGAGGCACCTTATGGGTGTCCTTTAAAAAAAATTTTTTTTAACATTTATTCATTTTTGAGAGACAGAGACAGAGCATGAGCAGGGAGGGGCAGAGAAAGAGAGAAACACAGAATCCAAACCAGGCTCCAGGCTCTGAGTTGTCAGCATAGAGCCCGACGTGGGGCTCAAACCCACGAACCATGAGATCATGACAGCCAAAGTGGGATGCTTAACTGACTGAGCCACCCAGGCTCCCCATGGGTGTTCTTTTTAAAGTATTCTCTGAACCTCAGTTTTCTCCTCTACAAAGTGAGGAGATAGGATAGGTGGTAAAACTTTGGCCTAGACCCTTTGGTGGACACTGGCACTGGCACAAAACTCTTCTCACACAATTGGTGGTCAGTCCCTCTCCCTGCAGCTCTCCTCAGCCCTGCGCCCCTACCTGCTCTGTGGTCCCCTTACCCCCTAGAGGATATCTGCATCTCCTCATCTGCTGAACAGAAGAGAGGGCTCTCCCAGGGCTTTCAAGGTGTTAATTAAACATGACTCCAGTTGAGCAGCAGTATATATTAAAACTTTTATTGAAAACACTGCTAAGGTTCCACGTTAATCAGGAAGCCCCATCTTCCCTTAATGGACAGAATTACTCATTAGATCATTAGAACCAGTTGAGACCTCTTGACTGGCAGATTTTTTCCCCCTTAATGCAAAATCTGTATGAGTCACTCTCATGTTAGGAATTAATAAATTTATTATTATTTGATTGGTTATGTAATTTTGAGAGAAAGGCACCTGGCTTTGTTGAGGAATTTCTGAGCACCACATGGGAAATGGAATGACTCGGCACCAAATTAGTGGTGTCGATTCATATTCTTATTTGATTTATCATCTTTCACATGCTCTGAAGCACCACTGACATGATGGCTCTGGGAATGAGCACTAAATCTTTCCCTCACCACCCTGTTGACAGTAGCTACTTAAGTAGAGTATGATTTGTGAGGCTGGCCAGGCTTGCTGTCCACTGCCTCAGTCATGGCCAGTCAAGGGATTGGATTTCCAAAAGACCTTCCCTTTCCTTCAGGTTTCCTTCACCTAAACTCATAATAATTATCTTGCATTTCCAAGGAACTTCACTGTGGCCTTAAAGAGTTTCACTGATTTAGTCTCATTTCCGGTCTCAGAGTGAGTGGTATTTTCATGTCAGTCTTGGAAGTTGGGGGAGGCTGGGAGATATAGGTACTGACTGACCGAGAGTTACACAAGTTCAAGATCCAATAGCCTTTACTGGAGTGTTCCCTTTGGGGAGGAATTCAACAACAGGCAAGGGGCCTTTAGACCCCACCACAGAGGGTAATGTTGAAAGACCTCACGAATGACTTTATGAGGTCTGACCTCATTCAAGACATAGTGGTCAGTATGCACTCCAGAAGTATTCCTGGAGGGTCCCCACCTGCTCTTGGAGCTTCTCATTAGAAGCCAAGACCTGCTCCAGTGTGTCTGAGGAATTCCCAAGTGGACAGGGTTCTTGCCACCATGTTAATACTCTTCTAGAGTCTATTTTCTTAGCTTCTTTCATCTACAGCTAGTCCTTTATTGTTAAAGTTACCCACTGGGTTTGACGATTAAGTCATAAATCCTTAACATGGCCCAAGGCTTAAGAATCTGGGCCTGATCACCCTTTCAGGCTCCCCTCTCCCCTCCCCGCTTCCCAGCCATTCTGAATTTGTGTCATTTCTTCAGATGTCCATGCTCTCTCCTCTTGCCTTCAGCCTTCAGACATTGCATCCTCTTCCTGGAGCACTTTTAGGTAAAGAAAAATGGTTTGTAGAAAGAGACAGTGAGTTGTTTTGGACATAGTGAGTGATGGTAACAGCAAAACATTCAAGATGTCTACAGGCTACTAAAAATATCAGACATGGGGAATGCAAAATTGAGACTTAAGCTGTGTACCTGAGTAATTTTCAGAGAGCGGGCAGTTGAAGCCACCAGTTAGAATATAGGGAGAAGTGCATAGAGCCCTGAACAGAGCCTCTAGTGGGGTTCGAAGAAAGACATATCTAGCAAAAGGGTGGGGTAGAAACAGGTCCATCTGGAGGAGGTCAGGAGTAAAAGGAAAATCGCAATAGTGTGTGATTGGAAGTAAGAGAGAGGAGCTAAGATTTGTTGAGGGTCTAGTAAGAGCCAACACTGTATTAGGCTATTTGTATACATGTAGCTGAAATTCAAACCTAAAGCTTATGTTCTCTCCAACATATGGAGATGATTCCAGTGCCAAATGTTACTGAAAGATCAATAAGATGGGGATTGAGAACAGTTGCTAAATGTAGCTAAGGAAATCACTGATAATTATCAATAGATGAGACACTGTTGAAATGAGGTCTAGGTTTTATTTATATTTATCATCTTTGGGATATAGTAGAAGGACTAGAAGTACATAGGTTCTATTTTTAAAACTTTCGTTGACTAGATAAGTCACTAATGCCTTTGATCTCAGTTTCTACCATCATGGAATGAGGTATGTTATTAAAGGATTTGATATTAAAGGATTTGGTCCTCCAGCTCTTCCTGGAATCCATAATCTTAACTTAGTTGAATTTTGCCAGCAATGTATGTACCTGACATACTGCTATGTGAGACAGAAGCATTGCCTATTTTGTTCACTGTTGTGTCCACAAAACCTCGAACAGTGCCTGGAATATAGTAGACACTAAATTTATATCTGTTAAATAAATGCAAGTCATTTTGAATTCATCTAAAGAAAACCATGGGCATTGTCATATTGGGAAGCCAGACAGTGTAACACAGTGTATTAAAATCAAACTTCAAGAATAACAAGTAAAAAATACTGAAACTCTAAAAGTGAATATTCAGATATAGCGTCATTCTAGTTATAAAATAGTAGGAAACTCGAGTTGAAATTGAGGAGTGGGGCAGCAAAGCATGGGGTCACTGGTTTAAGTTGTTCTGCCTTTGAGGAGTCAAAATCAGAAAGATGTGAATCAATCTGAGTCTACTAAATATCTGAAATATCAGTAATAAGATAGGGTGTTGATGCAGTTGGGAAAAGAAACCCAACCTGCAATGAGGACATTCAGTGCTGTGTTTTGGGCCAACCACTTTGGATTACTCTGTCACCTGGAAAGATATAGACCACTCATACATATTTACTTCTGGACATATGCTCTTTTTAGGAAGAACCCCTTTTTTGAAAATACAGAAATGTGAAAAGAAAGAAATAGAAGTTCTCATAACCCTAGCTAGTAGCAATGCCCTGTTTTACTCTTTTGGAATGCTCCTTCAAGTCTTTTTTCTAGGATACTAATGTTTCACGTAGACCTGCAAGGTGAGCCTTACTTGGGCCAATAGCCATAGACCAGCAACTGGGAAGCCTGGCGATAATCAGTAAACTCTCCACACCCACCTCTACCTCCTGGAGAACAAGGATTGGGCTCAGTTATCTGGGTCCCAGGATATAAGTGAACACTCTCTTTTACTTCCAGTTCCCCAAATATAGTTAGCCTGTTTGCTCATTGTCCATCCAGCTGTCAGCTCCTGAAGCACAAGATGCCTTATCTCAGACTGTAGTTTACTCCTGTCAGTGCCCAAGGCTCTCCTGTGCCCCCCGCTCAGGTCCAGAACTCTCTTAGCTTCAGAGAGCCTTTCTGTTCTGCCTCAGTCTCTATGCCACTACTTTGTCTCATCAGAGTTGTTTCATTCATGTATTCCGTTTTAAAATTTATAAAATTCTTCTTTTACTAGGTCATGTTTTGTTTTCTTTCTCTTCCTTTCCCGCCCTTCCATCATGTTTTCTTATTGAGAGAGACTCTTTAAAGATGTTACCACATCACAGAGTAATCTCTAATTCAACACAAGAAGAGTAAGTAAATCTGAATGTGGTAGCTACCATCTGGCATCCTGGCTTCCAACTTGGCTCACTCTGAAATCAAGTTCTACTTCAGCAAAAGTAAAATTGCTTTCAAATACCTGAGCATCAAGAAAAAAAAGGGGGGGGGAATCATCTTAATATTTGCTAATATTGAGTTATTATGCTTCCCATAATCTAAATATTCTAATATCCATCTACTTGACATCACAAAGAAAAGACATTTGGGTAATGGATTGATTTTTCATTTTTCATCCAGATGTTTTGGTAGTGTAAAAAGATAGATTTAGATGCACGACTTCCTTTCCATTTAAAATTATTTCTTGTAAACACCCTATTCCTTCATTTCTTTTCTTTTGCATTTTTATCAAGGACTTCATTTTTCCAATCTTCTTTGGCCCCCTACCTGTTTCTGCTTAGAAAAAAATAGACATCTCCACTTCACTGTGTTCTTCTGCGAAAAGTAAAAAAAGAACAAGAAAATCCCACCCCAATTCACACACATTGTATCTATACCTGCAGTGGTGTGCTAGTGAATTTTAATAACTGGCTCTTCAAAAGCAAGGGGAAACTTCATTTGTAGAGTTTGCCTAACCCATGGTGTAAATCTTTTCCACCACGGCCAGTTGTAAGCTACTGACATGATTTCATCAAGTGGGGAGTTGGGAAGAGATACATAGTTCACATCATTATATGGTATTTCCAGCATGCAGATATAATATATATATAAATATATAACCTCAAAAACATAAATACCAGTAAGTAATTAGGAAGTGGTGAGGGGCGCCTGGGTGGCGCAGTCGGTTAAGCGTCCGACTTCAGCCAGGTCACGATCTCGCGGTCCATGAGTTCAAGCCCCGCGTCGGGCTCTGGGCTGATGGCTCAGAGCCTGGAGCCTGTTTCCGATTCTGTGTCTCCCTCTCTCTCTGCCCCTCCCCCGTTCATGCTCTGTCTCTCTCTGTCCCAAAAATAAAATAAAAAAAAAAAAAGTTGAAAAAAGGAAGTGGTGAGTTTTGATGGATTGGCTGCCCTTATTTTTAATTTTACTTATTTGGTTCATGATTTGTCAACCTTGGTACTGTTGACATTTGGGACCAGATAATTCTTCATTCTGGGGGTCTGCTTTGTGACTGTAGGATGTTCAGAAGAATCCCTGGCCTCTGCCCATAAGAAATCGGTAGCACTCACCAGGTATGACAACCAAAAAATCTCTCCAAACATTGCCACATGTCTCCTGGGATGCAAAATCACCCCTAGTGAGATGCATTGACTTAATTGTAAGTTTGCATACTTTAATTTTAATGCTGGCTGTATTTAACAACCTTCTCTCAAAATTCCCAAAATTTAATAGTTAGGTCTTACTCACTCACTACTACATCTCCCATAGAGAAGCTTGCCCTGAGAATATAATGGTTTGCCATGGCCACACAATTAATGAGAGGAAATAGAAGACAGCTAAGCCACACTTTCTGAATTTGTTTGGTTTCTACATTTAACCACTGGGTTTGTCCCATCCCCATACATAGAGCAACATCTTTCTTTCATTGTGTCTTTGGTTTTCTTTGAATTAAAAGTGTCTTGGCTGCCTGATTTTCTTCTAAAGTGGACTTCCCTCTAAGGTGAGTGTGATTTTCTGCTCAGCCAAACTTAGGAACTTCCCCTAGGTCCTCATGTACCATCGTGGAAGCTGGCTTTGGAGTGGGAGGAGAGGAGGAAGGGGCCTCTAAGGCAGCATTAGGCAGTGATATGGGAGGACTCTCCCATTCCCTGGAGAGACTGTGTCCTTGGGACAGGAAATTCAAGCTGTCCCCATTTCTCTCTCCAGGAGAAGGGGAGCTAGAATGTGAAAGGCATGAATTCAGAGCCCTGTCAAGCCATAGGGATGGGGGTGGGGGCACTCCCTGCCTCATCTATAGACAAATGAGGTTATTAGCCTTTGCAGATTTGAGATTATCTAGCCATTTCCCTTTCTGAGGCTTTCCTGACCTCCTGATGCCTTCACCCATTGCTGCCACCAAATGCCTAATGGCCCTTTGTTGACTGAAGTTACCTTTGGCTTCATCCACAGCTCCCATGGCACATATCAACCAGGCAGAGGGGTAATGTGACCCACAGACTAATTCATCCCAGCTCGTGAGGGCCAATTTATAACTCCACAACTCTATCTTGTCAACAGAATTTATTCCATTCTTGGTAGAATTTGCCTAGGGGGATATATTAGCTTCCTAGGGCTGCCGCAACGAATTACCACAAACCGGGTGACTTGAAACAACAGAAATTTATTCTCTCATAGGTCTGTAGGCCAGAAGTCTGAAATCAAGGTGTCAACAGGGCCACGTTCCCTTCAGAGGCTCTAGGAGAGAATCCTTCTGTGTCTCTTATAGCTTCCGGTGGCTTATGCCAGTGCAACTCCAATCTTTGCCTCTGTCTTCACATGTCTTTTCTTCCTGTGTTTCAAATTCTCCTCTCTTGTCTCCTGTGAAGACACCAGTCATTGGATATAGAGTTTATCTAAACTTAATTACATCTGCAAAGACTCTATTTATAAGTAAGTTCACCATCACAGGTATTTGAGCTTAGGACTAAGACATGTCGTTTTGAGAGACACTATTCAATCCACTGCAGGGGGATTAGGGGTGAGGCTTATCGCTTCTACTCCACAGATTACTCAAATTGTCAGGGCATCCAACACTAAAAACTAGCCGGGAGGTGAGGAGAAAGAGCCTCTGGGGCCTTGGGCTCTCCCTCTCTCCAGGTGTAGAGAGGGATTAACCATGCTTACACTTCCTCCCTCTCCTCCCAGCTTCAGGTTGAGGAGATATCCCCAACACCTCAGTGGGAGGGACCCTTTTCAACTGCAAGCAGGACAGGTTAAGGAGTGGAGTGTTAAGGAGTGTTGGCCTCCAGCCTGACCTGGGAGAGACAGGGAGCTGGGACCCAGGGTACACGGTGCTTCATAACTAAGTGCCCAGAGCAGTAGGGGACAGGGTGCTGTGGCTGAGGCCCAGCTGGTTGGGACCCTGGTACCATAGAGGTAAAGGACCCTCCCAGTACCCTCGAAGCCATCAACTGTTGTGACTCCCTGGGCTTCGGCTCCTTCCCCCCACTCTCATTCTTCTCCCCCTAGCTCATTCTACTCCCCCAGGCCCATCCCCAGGACTTGTAGTCTGACTTTGCTTGGAGCTGGATCTCCAGTGACAGTTTCCCTAGCTTTAAATGTTGGTAGCCTGACTTTGTATCTGAGATAGACAAAGATCTTAAAAAGATTGGCTAAAATGGATCTTAAGCCAAAAAGGATAAAGACGGATGCATGAGAAAAACAACAGAAAGAATAAAGTCCAGAATGAATTCAGGTCCTGAAAAATGCTAGCCATAGCCCAAAAGGTTTGTTTTAGCTCTGATGTCAGTGAAAGTGAGAGGGCACAGGAAGGGGTGGGGGGTTGCAGGGGTGGGGGGAAGGGGGACAATGGAATATACATAACTAAGGTTCTGGAGATTGAATGCTTCTGAAAAAAAATTCATTTTTTTCTTCTTTCTCCTACCAGGCCCCCTCCTTCATCTCCTTTTATTTCTTTCTCTCCCCCTCCCTCCATCTCTCTCCCCTTCCCTCCATCTCCCTCTCCCTCCCTGCTCCTCTCCCTCCATTTCCCCCTCCCCTTCCCTCCATCTCTCCTCCCTCCTCCCTTCATCTCCCCTTCTTCCCTCTCTCCTTTCCTTCCCCCTCCCTCCCTCCCTCTCTCTCTCCCCCTCCCTCATCACTCCTTCCTCCTCCCTATATCTCTCCCTCCCCCTCCCCCCAGCTCTCCTCCTCCCACCTCCTCTCTCTCCCCCTCTCACCTCCTTCTCTGTTTCTTCCTCTTTCTTCCTGTCTTTGCTCCTCTCCTTCTTTGCCTCCCTCTTCTCTCTGACCTTTAGTAAGAAAAATCCAAAACACATTCTCCAAGGAGTTGCTTTGGAACTCTATTTATTTCCATCTTTTTAAATTCTGGCAGAATCCAGCCTTCGCCTGTGCTCCTCTGGTGTTTTATATTCTCCTGTCTTTCTAGCCATCGACATTAATGTTTCACGGCTTTGCAGTATAATTGAGGAGGCGGCCATTCCCACTTGCCTAACTCCAGCCCTCCTACATGCTTCTCTGTCTTACTTTCTGTGCTTCCCTCCGTTTACTATACTGGCTGTGGCTGGTAAGCCAAATATTCTCTGAGATTCCAAATTTAAGAGGAGGTTTAAATTTTTGAACTTCTTTCTTGTGACTAGAAAGAACCAAAGGAAGACTTTAGCTTATCATAATGAGAAACTCCAAAGGGCCTGATAAATGAAATTAGTTTAGAGGGCATTGGTATTTTGTTTTAATAAGGGAGTTACTGAACATGAACATGAGTTTGGATGTAAAAAATTCAACCTTTAAAAATGACCAACTGAAAACAAACTCTAGAATCATGCATGATTTGGGTACACCACTGTTGACTAATGAATGCAAAAACAAATTAGCGACCGATTTTCAATGAGTTAAAATGTAATAAACTACCAATAACATTATGTTTAGAATAATTAAATTCTTCTAAGAATGCCGCGAGTCACAATTAAGCACATGTGTCCTCATTGCCCTGTAGATATAGGCAAGTGTTTGCTGATGAAGTCCTTTCAATGACAAGTCAGAAAAGCTAGCTTTGACTGTGGCTGGATGGCACTCCAGGGGTGACTCTTCCCTGATGTGTTCAATAATGTCTCATTCCCTGTCACATAGAGAGTTTGACTCGATGACCCCCATAGTCCTTCCAGACTGGCAATTTGACAAGCATTCTACAGGGTACTCTGCTGTTTACTTTCTATTCTGCCGAAGAGCTTCCATCTGCAACAGAGATAACCACTCCCTGGCCACCAACTTTATCTTTATAGAAGTTCTTTATGCCAGTTCTCTGGATATTGATTGGATTCTTTTGCTCTGGGTCATGTCCTGAAAATAGTGTACTCTTCCATAAAATGGGGTTAGTGCAACTTGCCATGCTAGTATCATGGATGAGACAGCCCCCACTCTGTATAATAATGGTGGGGTTTCCCAGTGCTGTGAGATATTGTTGTCATGTCCTGAAGACTGTGGGCTATACGTTTTTGAGGTTTCTCTGCCACCTGTGATAAAAGCTGTATACTGTAGCAACACCCACAAACTCCAGGACTCCAAAGACCCAGTGTTAGAGTTCCAGCTCCACTGCTTATACACCGTGTGACCTTGAGCAGGTTGTTCCTCCCTGCCCCTCAGTTTGCTCAATGTGCAAGGTCAGGCCCGCCCCATCTTTCCTGAGCCCCTCCCTGTACAGGGCTGTTGTGAAGACCTTTTCCCACGTGAGAAATGATGAGGTTGGACAAGGTCAGAAGTGCTCCACTTCCTCCCATCCCATGGCTCTGGGACACCCAGGACAATTTGTCCTGAACTCGAACTTCACCTATCATTCATGTCACAGCAGACCCCTTCTCTCACTGTCCTAAGAAGGCAGATCAGAATGCAAGTGAGGGAGAACAGCATTCTTGTAATGAAAACGTCAGATCTGCTCTAATTTATAAATAGGCATAAATCACCTGCAAGCTCTGGTAGTTTATTGTCAGTAGCAAATTAATTAGGATACACCTCACCTATTGCCACTCATGGTTGAAAATGGCAGAGATGGTAAGATTTCTTCCACCTCTAAAGATCACAAACCTAATGCATGTGTTCAGGCCATATAAATGGAAATGTTGACAATGATCATACCAAGTGTGGAGAGGGAGAACACATCCAACAGAGCCCCTCCAAGAAGAGAGTGACGGGTCAGTCTATTCACCAGTCCCCACGTGTGTTCACACGGGTCATAGAATAGCCTAGGGGTCGGCTACAACTGCAGGCCACATCTGGCGTGAGACTTAATAATGCCTTTTGCATTGAAAATGGTTGGAAAAAATCAAAAGAAAACAATTATTTTATGATATATGAAGGTTATATGAAATTCAGATTTATGGGTCCATAAATAAAGTTTTATTGGAACATAGCCAAGCTCATTTGTTTATGTATTGCCTATGGCCACTTTCCCACTTTTTTGATTAGTTGTAACAGAGACTATCTGGTCCATAAGGCCTAAAATATTCACTATCTCATCATCTTTAGAAAATGCTTGCCAGCTTCAGGAATAACTTGTGACTCACCTTAATCCCCAACATCTAGAGATAATAAAGAGAGTTTGAACTTCTATTTTATCTCTTTCTCCACAAACAAGGTAACTATAGTTTATGGTCCAAACTGAGACTTTTTTGAAAGTGCCTTCGTTCATTCAGGCTACTATAACAAAATACCACAGACAGGGTAGCTTATGAAAAACAGAAATTTATTTCTCACAGTTCTAAAAGTCCACAATCAGGGTGCCAGCATGATTGGGTTCTCACGAACAGGGCTGTATTCCTGTCCCAGACTTCTCTCTCCCTCTGTCCTCACAAGCTAGAAGGTGCTGGGAAGCTCTGTGGGGGTCTCTTTTACTAGGGCATTAATCCTCTTCACAAGGGCTCCACCCTCATGAGTTAGCAACTCCTAAAGGCCCACCTCCTAATACCATGACATGGAACTTATGAATTTTGGAGGGACACAAACATTCAGACCATAGCTGAGAGTGAAAAGGACAATGAGCATGAGCTGGGACAGATCGGGAAAGCTGGGACACATGTCACCCTAGTTACATCCCCTGGTGGGAGCAAGCTAAAGCAAGTTTGTCCAGGGTGGGGACAGGAGGGAGGCTTTGTTGGTCTGAGCTCTAAGAGATTCAGTCTGGCTTCCTGAACCAGGAGGTGCATCTCTGCAGGAGAATGGAGAGGAGGGCTGGATCTGGGGAGTGTTGACTCCCCACCTACTACAGTGTTCCTAGATCAGCTGACCCACCTCATCCCTTGCCCTTCTGTCCCCCTGCCCTCGTTGTTTAGGGAGTATTTCGATATTTCTGTATGTTCTTGCTTTTGAAGGGATAAGCTACTTAAATTTTTTTTATTTTATTTTTAGCACATAGGCGAATAATGAACACAACATAAACACAGTCTCTCACCTTTGTTTTTGAAATTTACTAAAAATATGTCCATCACCCAGTCTCTAGTTATTTGTATGGAAGATGGGGATTGAGAAAAGT
The DNA here is from genome assembly GCF_022837055.1 of Prionailurus viverrinus. Taxonomy (NCBI): domain Eukaryota; kingdom Metazoa; phylum Chordata; class Mammalia; order Carnivora; family Felidae; genus Prionailurus; species Prionailurus viverrinus. The sequence continues at coordinate 117,304,584 of NC_062563.1, forward strand.
CAAAGAAAGAAGTGTGAAGCTTCTGACAGGTATATGTTTTCAGGAAAACCAAAAGCGAAATGCTAAGTGTTTTTTGCCCCAGGTCAGTGAATTGACACATTAGCATGTGGTGGAACTGAAAAGGGAAGTGGTTTTCAGAGGCTGGGAACTTGGATCCTCGGACTAGTTGATCTCAGAAAAATATAAAACAAAATTAAACTGATTGACTCTGGTAGGGGCAGAAGGAGAAGTGATCTCTCAGAAAAGTCAGGGCCATATCACCTTGGGCTTTATACTTCATTATGAAATCAATGCTTTGAGTTGTGCTTAAAAATAAGCTCACAGCCAAAGCCCGTTATAAAACAAAACAAAGCAAAACAAAACAAAACAAAACAGATGTATCACATCAAACAGTAGCCAGGGATCACAGGTCTGCTGTACCATGAGACCAGGAACTTGGTGTCTGTGTCCTGGACTGAAACCCAGGAACATCCTGCCCCTCCTTCCACTTAGAGAAGAAATATATCACCATCACTTCAGTGGGCCTGGGGTATTGCCTAACTCACCATCTTTGGAGAAAATAATCACCCCTAATTCTGGGAACCAACTCAGGGATTTTACTTTCCTGGCTTTTGCTTTCTGTTTGTTGTAACCTAGTGGAAAGTAAAGGGATTCATGTATAATGGTGAAATTTAGGATCCATCCCTACATGCTAAGTTACTGTATATTTTTGGTATGTAGCAATGGGGGCTATATCTTCCCGATTCTATTCTAATCGTACCACATAAGTTGTTACCTGCCATCGTAAGTGAATGTTAGTTTCCTATTTCCCAGGTTAGAGAGCAGAATGGCTAATCCAAAGGATATTGGAGAGGGTTGATACATTCCATGGGCACAGAAACCCCAAAATATACCAAAATAAATTTTGGATTTTAGCTAAATTTAGCTAAACTTAAAAGATCAAATCATTTTTGGAAACTTTAAAGAAAATATATATGGATAGTTATTTCATCCTCAAATGTAGAGAAGAATTAAAATAAATTGAACAAATCTGTTGAGATGATTAGATCATTAAAATCCTACAATCAAAAATTGTAAACACAATGAAAACACAAACATATGTTCCAAAAATTCATAAGAAAACAGTTCATCTATTTAATATACATGAAAAGCCTCATATAAATAAAAACGAAAAGCATTAATACCCTCAGAAGAAAAATGGGCAACTGATATGAAGTAATAATTCAAAGAAAAATACACGAAAAAGATCAATAAAGAGATGAAAAATGATTGAGATCCTAGTCATCGAAAATGACAGTTAAATTTGTAACAGTGTATGGTGGTGGTATTAAGAAATGCAAATTAAAAAAGAAATTGTTTTCCACTACAAAATAGCAAAGTTTCTAAATGATAATATAATGTTATCATGCCAGTGAAGTCCCTGTGCTGCTGGCAGGGTTGAAGACTGATCCAGTGGTTTTGGACAGCAGTTGTGCAATATTTATCAAAAGCATTAAGAGTGTTTATATCCTTCAAACTACCAATTCTCTTAGCAATCTATCCTCAAATAATAATTAAAAACTCGAACAAAATATTCTCTGGAAAAATTTTAATGCTGTATTATTTATAACATAAAAAACCCCTAAAACCATGCCAAAAGCCCTCAAATAAGAAAGTGTCAAATATAGAGACTATTTAAGGTAACAGAAAAATGCTTATTACACAATCAGTGGAAAAAGCAAGATACAACCTTTTATATGGTGTATGATTCTAATTTTGTAAAACTTGACAGAAAATACATAAAAATATTAGCAGTCCATAACTTTCTCTAGCTGTTGTCATTACAGCTGGATTTCACTTTCTCCTGTGCATTGGCACTTAAAATGAGCATTTAAAAATTTTTAATCATGTATTTATATCTTGCCTAATTCCAAAAAGAACTTAGGGTTTAAAAATAGGAACAATTAAACCGAATAAAATACACTAAAAAGAATTAAGAAATGAAGATGAAAGAGAGAACGTGGATAAGAAGGTTACTCTGGATCTTGGAATGCCCCTGATACAAAAAACTATGCAATGTATTCTACTGATTGAGGAAACCATAGATTTAGCTTCAGGCTTCCTAACAGTCTGCAGAAAGTATGCAATGCTTTCAGTTACAAGATTCGTAGTGTGTCTAAAGTGAAATCAAACCCTTAATTGCTTGGTAAAAATATGTGTGGTCTGAAACTGACCAGAGAGAAATGTTTCATATGGATTCTTAAAGAAAGACCAATACTCAACATCATCTGAATAATAATCATAGCAATGCATTTTATGCAGCATTGCTTACAATGACCATTAAATATAGTATGGATTCACCATACCAAGATATAAGTCAGAACAGCAATTCTGATCCTTTGGCTACATCCAGGAGTAGACTCTAGGACTGAGTTCTGTAGATCTTTGATCGCTGAGTTTCTCCAATGAGAAAAGGAAGCATTTCTGTGGTCATAGGGGGTGTGAGGACACCTGTGGACCATGTGCCTCTCTGAGAGTGCCAGTACATGATTATCAAATCAAACTTGATTCAGGTTTCCCCAAATGTATTTGACTTTTTTTCCCCCAAAAATTCCTGTTAAGATCCAGATGAACCAGTCTTTCTCAGATTTTACTTTGAGAAAATTTTCCAAAGAACATTTACTGGTTTTTTTAAAAAAAATTTTTTTAGTGTTTATTTATTTTTGCAACAGAGACAGAGTGTGAGCGGGGGAGGGGCAAAGAGAGAGGGAGACACAGAATCCAAAGCAGGCTCCAGGCTCTGAGCTGTCAGCACAGAGCCCGACACTGGGCTCGAACTCATGAACCCTCGAGATCATGAACTGAGCCAAAGTCAGACGCTTAACCAACTGACCCACCCAGGCGCCCCAAGAACACTTACTGCTTTTAAAGGCAGAGGAACATCAACAAATAATAAAGGAGGAAGCTCCCTGTGTCATGAAGTGACTACATGTGCAGTTTCTTAGGGATTTACTGCATCCTTGCCCTTGCTCCAAATCCTGCCAGATGTGACTCCAAGGGGGTTCCTAGGGGCACGTTCTCATTGAAACCCCACCCAGATGTAGTGATTCTTTGGAGTTTTTTGTTTTGCTTGGCAGGTGTGGGGGTGCTACTCTGTCTTTAGAATGTCCATCCCTCTCACCCTATCTCATCTTGGTTTTACCTTTAGCACCCGGCTCCCTGCTACTATAGGGCCCAGATCCAAGAATGATAGCTAATTTTTATTGTTATACACCCCGGCTAGAGCTGTCTGGGATGCAGAGCTGGAGAAGGTGATGAGACCTTGATAGACACGTAGTAAATAAATCAGGCCTCTAATTAGATTTACATGATAAATAAATAGGTTGTCTCATTTATTTAGTAAACAAATTTAGGCAGATAATGAGATTTCCACTGGAGGCTGTACAATGCCCCAGAGGCATATGCCCGCTATCGCCCTGTTAACATTCCACATTTTCTGTAGACGGGTTGATCTGGCTCATCGAGTCGTGGTGTCTGCAAGAGAAGGGACGGGTGCCAAACAGCAAGGAAAAGACATCCCTGCCACACAAGGCGGTCTGTCCTTCCACTTATGGCTATAGAAGAAGTCAGAGAATAACACCCAAGAAGGGGTTTTAGGGAAGAAGGAAGCAGATTTCCTGTGGTAATTGGAACAGGAAAAAGGACAGATGGAGCATTTTTATCTCGGTGTTAAAAATCAAGAAACGGAGGTCGGTCACGAGGGCTTGGAATTAGAATGAAGCGTGTGACTCATGCTCTCCACACAGGGCTCTGCTGTGTGACTGGAGGGCTAGCAGAGAGCAGGATGTTTGGTTGCAAGGCGCACACTTTCTTGAATTAACAGAGAAGCACGCTGTGGGATTTCCCGCTGGCCAGTGGCATGGCCTTAAGCAAATCATCCTATGTCTGTGTGACTTAATTTCTTCATCTCTAAATGGAGACTAAGACTGGCGAAAGGCTCACCAAGTGATTTTAAGACTTGGAACGCTTTGCAAATTGTAAAGTGTGATGCAAATGTTTCATTTTATTATAATATTATGTAAATGACAGCAGGAAGAAAAGTGTAATGGAAAGAACAGCTTATCTGAATTAAAGAAGGAGCAGGGCTTGAATTCTGACTTTTTGTTCTTCTCCGAATGTGACAACGACATTGGAAAAAATTCTACCTCTCTCTGATTCAGTCTGTCGGTCTTTCTCTGTATCCATGCCTAGGACTCTGTCTGTCTCTATTTCTGTCTATGAAACAAATTCGACCACCCCTTGGAAGGGAATCTTGATGCCAGACTTTGAGAATCCTGTTCCTCAAAATTACAGTGAGATTCTTTAGATCATCAATACAGAAGTGAACAAGAGAGAAATCGCATCACAGTTTCCATTTAATTAGCAAGGCTTGTAGCCCTGAACAGCCTGGCAGAGACAGGACAGGTGAGAACATACAGGACAGGGTTTCCGAACAATCTGACACTCACCCAAACTCAAGGGCCCAGTATTAGGTCGTCGTTATCAGACTGGTCTCGTGGGCTCCTGCCTCAAACTCCCTCTCCAGGCCTTGTTATTAAAATACAGGACAAAATCCATTTTGCATTTAGAAAACAACAACACATAAAAGGAAAGCGAGATTCCCATTCTCCTAGGATTTGGGATGGAGTTTCTAGAGTCTACTCCAGTCTCTCCCTCCCCCATGAGCCTTTGCCTCAGCAAGAAGGCCACACTTCTCTGCTGTACCTGTGGGCTGTTTTGTTTCTAGCATGCTAAGGCACACATCCTGTCCTTTCCTGCAGATACGGTTCTTGTCATCTCTGAAAAGTGCGAACAACACAAGGTCAGGGGCTGCATGGGAGGTATTGCTGTGTCTTTGCCACACTGGCCCAGTGCCTTCCAAACAGACAGGGCCTGCTAAATGCTTGTTGAGTGAATGTTGGACAGGAGTCTGTACTCGAGATGGGGGAGGGGTAGAAATGCACAATGACTGTTATCCTGTAGCCCACTTTGCAGAGACACCCATATTCACTCAGGCCCACACTTCCCGTACCCTGTTCACACCCTTCTCTCTGCCTGAGAGGCAAGGAAACAAGGCAGGATAGGCATTTAAGCTATCAGGGGCAAAAACTTGGCAGACCCTAATGCCAGTCTTCTCAGAAATTGTTCCAATTTGGAAAAAAAGAAGAATACAGAAGAAAAGAGACTCCTTCCTGATCTGGGAGTCCAGGGACTAGGGTCCTTGCCTGTCCCTCACTGCCCTGGACCAAAGTTCTGGCTCTTGGTCCAAATGACCCCCACCCCTTGGCCTGCAACCTCTAGACCTTGAGACGCCCCCAGGCCACATCTCACCTTCCTAGTCCCTCTCTCCTCCTGTAGTGCTCTGACAGCAGAAAATGGTGAGCAGAGCCTGCTGGGAAGTGGGCGCAGGAAAGTAGTCCCCGCAGGTGTTCTCTTAGCTCTGGGACTGTGGGTGAATCCCACCAGGTAAGCCGCTCCCTCTGAGCTGCTGCTGTGCACAGGCTCTGCCCCATGCTGTTCTTGACGGAACCACAGGGTAAGGCCTTCGAGCTATGTAGAAGACCTTGACCTTGGGAAAAGAGGCACCATATGTTCCCCAATACCTATTCATCTCTTAGCCCTGGCCTCGACACTTCTTTCTCTCTGCCTGAGACATAAGGAAACCAAGATTGAAAGGGCATTTATGCTGTCACTGAGCAGAACACGGCAGAGCTGACCACTGCTGAGCCGGTGGCATGGGCCTGCCGTTCAGCCTCTTTGACTTGGCGCCACTGGGCAGCAGGACAGCATAAATAGCCCCAAACCATGTCAGGGCCTGTCTTTGTTCAAGCTGAACCAAACTGTCGTACGGATGGCAATTTTCCCCTCCACATCTGTTTAGCATAATTTGAAAATCACAGCCCTTGCACCTCCGCGATCGGCACCACATGTTGTTCATCTTCCTTATTATCCCAAATTAAAGTGTTGCCTGGTGTCTGGATTTTCTGCATTGACTGTAATAATGGAGCTCTAATCTGACTCCCAATCAAACTTTGGGAGAAGGCATCTTGAATCAGAGGGGAATTATGTAAACCTGATCTCCACGTGGCCGCAGCAAAGGAGGCCCCCAGCGTGGCTGGCCCTGAAATCCCAGGCTTTGCTTATAATGATGTTCAGATGCTAGCGCTGGCCTTGGTTTGGCTCCTGTGCGTGACAGAGAGAGGGAGAGCGAGAGAGGACACCGAAGCAAGTGCATCTGGGCTTCATTAGTTGCAATGTAATTTACAAAAGGCAGCTTTTCAGATGTTGGGATAATCAGCAGGCTGTTATCGAGGTAGCGCACGGTAATCACGGGTTGACATGAGCAATCCATGCTCAGTGAGATAAATGGGTTTGACTGGCAGGGCAGCGCTTGGACTTTAATAAAAAACAAATTGAATTTTTTTCTTCCTGTGGCTTAATATAAGAATCATCTGGACATATGCATAAAACCCACACAGTAGCAAAAACCTCTGGCAGAAAGAAAATGCCACAGCGCTAGGTCTCAGAGCCAATTTCTGTGTTATAAATTCTGTGGATGTTTGGGCAGTGGTTGGAACGGAGAGGTGGGTGGGGTGAGGAGGAGAAAGCAACGTGGGGACCTCCAGCCCAATCCCAGCATAAATCACATAATAATGGACAAGTAATTTAATACCATTCTGAAGCCTCAGAGTGAATCATTGCTTTTTCCTACAACGAGTCTGGGTTCTGGTGGGTGAAGAACTTGAAACTGTTGACTCCTAGAATTATACCCTCTTTGGGGGCAATATATCCATGTGCCTAGCCTAGCCAAGACTGAAGACTTTGAGGAGGGGTCTGTTAATCTTTCCTCTGCGTAGCCAGTACCCAAATCACATGGAACTACCTTCATTATGCCATACACACTGTCTCCACACCCCTAAAAAGCTTTGTAGGGGCACACCCATCCCTCGGAGCAGCGGTTTCTTAGTCTGGCTAGCTGGCTATATGCAGTTTTTCAAGTCTGGCACATAGCAGGTGCTCTTGGAAAAGCCTCGGGATGGCTCATGTATGCTGAGTTAGTTTGTAGGGCATAGAGGAAAAGAGCAAAATATCAGCAAAGAGCACAGAGGTCATTGCCGAGGATGCAGGGACCAGGGGCGGGGGTGGGGGAGGGGGTTCTTGGAGCTTCTTTTGCGTATACCAGTACACGTAATCATTAAAGCTAGGGTAACATTTTCTATCATGTCACTCCCACATGGACCAGAATGTCACCTTTTTGAAGGTCAGATTAAATAAGAATAAAGATGCTTAAAGGGAATCTTTAAGGTACCCACCTAAAGCTTGTGAGGACAGAAAGGAAGAACAGAGACCTATTTTTTTATAGCAAGTTGATTGAAAACACAGACATTGGTGCAAAGTTGAGGTCATCTGTAAAGATCAGAGAGAGCCTAGAATTCTCAAGCTTGAAGGGTCTTAGAAATAATCCATCTGTAGATGAGGAGACACAAAGATAAAATTACTCACCCCGGATCACATGGCAAATTGGCTACAGAGGCAAGGCTGGACCCCTGGGCTCTGGGCTCTCTGGTGCTGCCTTATGCCCTGTGGACCCATTCAGCAGGGCCACCCACAGATGCCAAGGAACAACCTCAACGTCTCCCTGCAGATGGCTACTGCTTCCCCAAAACGGTGCAGTCAGCATGGCTTAGCTGCCTCCACTTGCCACATTCAGCCGGCGAGGGCACCCTTCCTGGCATTACCAGCCAAGAAAGCACAGAGATAGCTCAAAGAATGCTTGAGGGCCCAGGTCGTGGAGGGGAAGAGTTTACCTAACCAGCCACTGTACTAACCAGCTGGGTGACCTTGCACAAGTCTCCTCAGTTTTCTGGACTTTAGCTCCTTAGACTCTAAAACGTGGACATGGAATAAACCATCTCTGGGGCTTTTGCGGCAGGTTTTGCTTGGCTGAGATGAGACCCTTTTATTGCAGGTGAACCCTTCATTGGCCACACACCCCAGCTGTAGGAAAGAGATGAAGAGGAGTGGTTCTGGTCAGAGGTGGGGAGGAACACGAGCCTTCTGTGTCTCCTCCGCACCCCTCGCGGGCCCCGATGCCCCTTCACAGGCTCAGCGCTCTGCAGAGCATGGTTAGAGGGACACTGGCAGGCGCTGTCGCAAAGACCCGCTCAGCTGCAGCGTTTTATGATTCTATTAATAGCCTGGACTCAGGTGTCTGAACAGAGACTGTATTAATCCAGGGCACTACTCCCTGTGACCCCTCCCTGAGCTGTTGCTGATCAAGATCTTCTCTTGCTCGTCTTTACTCCCCCGGGGAAAGAGCCCATGCAGCCAGGGGGTGCCATCCTGGCTTGCCCATGGGCATGCTACCCAGAGCCTTCTCCCAGCTTTCTCCTGATCCAGGAAGCAGCCTGGCTTCCAGAATTGAAGACCCTGTCCTGCAAGAAGAGAGGTCTTGGATGTTTTGAGAATTAGGTTAGAGTGTTCATTTACACTGTTGGAAACGATTCATCACCTGCTGATTCGCATGAGAACTGGGGCAGAGATTCCCCAAGCACATGGTTTGCTCTCAGAGGAGTGTTTTAGGCCACCTGGGAGACAGGGAGGTTGTGAAGAGCACTCCTGTGTTTGCAGAGCTGGGAGGAGGGCCAGGACCACCAGTCTGTGATGGGCAGGGATGCACGAGGCTGCAGCATCCCCACAGACTGGGCCCTTGACTCCTTTCTTGGCCTGTCCTAATCCTTCACCATCTGAGCCCCCAAATCTTCTCTGGTGGACGTACCAACCCTCCCTTGCACCTGTGCATTATTATCTATGTTATGTAAGGCAATTAGACACACTTTCAACCCTGGACTGCTCACCAAATCCCTTCTTGCCTTTTTTTACACCTCAGGAAAGGAAGCGTGACTTATTCAGTGACTGCTGGGTACCAGCACAGGGCATGTGGGCACTGCTGCAAATGTCATCTGCTTTAAGTTCACCTTAGAGGGATATCTTTATTTCCAAATGAGGGAACTGAGGCTCAGAAGGGTAAAACAGCTCCAGGAGAATAAAACGTGGGCCCCAGATTTGAACCCAAACACATCACAGTTTATGTTGCGAACTTCCAGTAGCATGGTATACAAGAACATGGATAAGGTCTTGGGCTCCTGAGGGGTGTGAGGGGGCTGACAGGAACCTAGGAAGTTCTTCTAAGGACTCCCAGTAGGGGCTGTAAGGGGCACCTGCAATTGGCAGCGAGCTTCCCCGAGGACACTGGGCAAGCAGAGAAAGAATCTGAACCAGGAGGGAGCAAGGGCTGGGTCCGTTTCCTGGGCAAACACCGACAGAGCCAAGCACTTGCTGAGGATGGTTGCCTCTCCCTCACCAAGTTGGTACTGAATCGAGAGGGGGAACCGCCAGGCTAGCCTGTAGTCAGAGGCTACGACACAGGGTGTTAAGAAGGAAGCTGAGGGAGGAAAATGAAGAGCCAGACTGGGGCCTGTAGCCCAGGCCCTGGAGGAGGCAGGAAAGAAGCACTTGGAGTTTTTCTCCTGTTCTGAGACTTGAAAGGGCAGGTGAGTTTGGGGCAAAGCACACTTGTACTCTGGGCCATTTCTGAGTGTACCGTGATTATTGGGGGATATATAAGCAACCTCTACTTTTTTCCAGCACATCCTATTTCTCTGTTTCATCCACTTCTGAGTCTTTTAAATACACTTCTGTTTTGAGCAGCAGATTGGTCACTCAGTCCCTGACCCTACACCGTTGTGCATCTACCATTGGATAGAAAAGGAAGACATTGCAGGCCATCCACTACCTGCTCTTGCCTGGAATTTTTCCTTATTCTATCTCAGCAGTGAGACAGGCAGGAGCCTAGAGGCAGACTTGAGTGGGGAGGCTGGAAAGGTGCACACTGTGTTCTCAAGTAAAAGCATTTCCCCTGTGACACCCTCTGGTTGTCAGGGTATGCCTTTCAGGAGAACATCAACCACATCCCTGATCCAAAGCCCCCTGGACCCATCTGGGTTGTGTGTTTGGCAAGCCTGGTATTAGGCAGGCTCGGCCAACAGAAACACCATCCAGGGGCCACAGCACTGAAGAAGAGCAATCTTCTGCCCAGAAACTTTCCAGAAGGCTGGGAACTCACTTATCTGCTGGCAAAATTGCCAACTTGGGGATTCAGCACCACTTCTCTGCAAAAACAGGCGTCGAATTACCCCTCACTTAACAAATGGTTGCCCTGCTCTCCTAAAGCTGCCAACACAAATTGAATTGTATTTTTTCATTGGTGTATACGGTGGGTGTGCTCTAGAGCCAGCACTAATTTCCCCCAAGCAAGATAAATGCACAGACCTGAGCCTTCCTGCTTACATTTTGTCTCATTCTAGCAAATTAAAATGTCACAGAGCGACAGCAGTCCTGGAGGAGACCCGGTCACATGGGGGTGGTACAGTGGGGGGTGAGGAGGCTATCATTTGATTTCTCACCTCACCTGCCACTTAGGTAACTAAGGAGAATGAAAACTGACGACAACCTGGTTGAAACACTCACAACGTGCCATAAAATAAGGGTCTGTAGAAGGCACTGTTGATAGAAGCAAAAAGCTATTATTTTGGCAGTCTTATTCTTAAGAGTTATTTTTACATGACTGGTGTCCTCTCATGGATTTTCACTCTCATAACCAACCACAATCAATTTGACTTAATTGAGTTCTATGAAAATTTTTACCTAGAGTGGCCATTTCATGAGTCAGAGTTCATCAGCCAGCAAAGGTCATGTGACCAGAAACAGAGTTTGATTTTCAGAGGCTCTCGGAGGAACATTGCAGCAGGAAACCGAATTGTGTTTGCAGCTGAACTTCCACTGGTCACGCGCACCTGGATTCTCTGAAGTGGTCAAAGGACGGATGTTACTAACATAGAAAGGGCACTGCAGCAAGCTCACTTTTGTCCCGAAGGTGTCTTTTTTGCAGAGGGGTGTGTAGGTCTGCGCCCATCCCATTTTCCAGAGCAGAAGACACAGGCCCATACAGAGCTCCCGAGGACCTCGGTCGTAGCTAACAGAGGAATCCGGGGCCAGCCCCTCTCCTTGCCAGTGAAATGGTAGGAGCACTGGCCCCCTCAGGAAGCACCGTCCTCAAGGCAACTCTAGAGAACTTTTACCTTTTCCCACCCACGTGCCCAGGGTTCAGGCTTTCCTCACCAAATCGTCATTAACAAGGGTCTGCTAAGGGGCACTTCAAATGAGAAGCAGTCAGGAGATGTAGTTTGGAGGCTGAAATATGAGACTTTCTGGGACAGTTCAATGGTTTATAGTGCCAGCAGGACCAACCATATGAAATCAAAGCTATCCCAGAGAATGCAAGATAAATGGTACCCAACCCACGGGGACCTATAATCAATGGCAGAGAACACCCACAAAGGCAGGCAGGTAGCCCATTGCGATGAGGCGTAATCCCCTCATGCACAGTTCAGTTTAGAAAGAGCCTTCGGGTTCACGATCTCACTGAACATGCTGAGGTGGATGGTGAGAGACATCCCGCCCTGCTTCACGAGTAAGGAGGACAGGCTCAGGGAGACGGAGTGGTCAGAGCAAATCTCGGAGCATGGCTAGGTCCAGTCACAGGTCTCCCGATGCTGCAGCCATGTTCCAGCCAGTGTACCACACTCCCTTTGCGAACGAGGACAGAAACAGCGTGGCTTGCTCTCTCTGCCACAGCAGGGTGCTGCCAGGAACAGTTTCAAATGGAAGGTTCTGGCCAAGGACCCTCCTCCCTTGAGGTCTTTGCACTTGGTACTCCCAACTGCTAGAAATTCTCTCCCCTCTACATTCAGGTCTCCTCCTGCACATCTTTCTGGTCTCTGCTCGAATGCGAGACCAGTGAAGTCTTTTCTTGCCTAACCCATGCCCATCATATTTATCCTCATTCTCCCAAAGTTTCCTCCATAGCATCTCTCACTTTTTATTTGTCACTGGCCTGTCTCCTTCCTCTATATCCAGCTGTGAGACTTTGTCATGCTTCTTGCTCCCTCCCAGTGTCTAGATTAGGAGTTGGCTGCTATTGTAAAGGGCAGATAATCAATAGTTTAGGCTTTGGGGGCCATATGTTCTCTGTTGCAACTCCTCAACTCTGCCACTGTAGTATGAAAGCAGCCATAAACAACATGTATATGAATGAGGATGGCTGTGTTCCAAGAGAATTTTATTTATGAAGTTTGAACTTGATCTAACTTTTACGTCATGATACATTCTTATTTCTCTTTTCCCCATTTAAAAATGTGAAAAACATTATTACCTGTGGGTCATACAAAGCAAGTATTAGTCTGGATATGGGCTTCGGGCCATAGTTTGCTGACCTCTGGTCTACAGTAGTGTCTGGCCCAGAGGAAGTTTGCAGGAAGTCATTGTTGAATGGTTTACTGGACAAATATGTAACTCAACTATATCATGCAGTTGCATCAGCTGTAATCGGCCATCAGGTGTTTATGAAGCAGTTCAGGCACGCTGGGAGTCCGACAGGGCCCCATACACAGAGAGCCCACAGTCCATATCTCATGGAAGGGGAGGGAGGGCAAGGAGGGAGCTGTAGGAACTCTCCATCAGGACAAGAGGAAGGCAGGGAGTCATCTCATCTTCCCCAAAGCTTACCAAGAGATTGGGTCTCCTTAGTAAAAACCCCTTTGGACCTACAGAGAGACAGGCTGATGAGCCCAGAAGGCAGGGCCTGAGGGGAGCAGTGTCATTTTAGGGGTCTAGTTTTTCCGAGGGAAGAGCTGAAGCACGCTTGTCCCCAGAGGTGCACAGTCATGGTGCTGCGTTTCTGGGGCTGGGTGAAGGAATGCCCTGGACACTATGGGAAAGAGGGAAAGAAGCCCCTCCCACAGCCTGGGAAAGCAGGATGAATCAGGGGTGCTTCCTTGCAGGAAATATTTGAGAAAAGCCTTCATTCAGACATTCACCTGCCATGTGTTGAGCTACACAGGACTAGGAGCTGAAGATAAAGATATGCGTGGGCTTTGCCTTTGAAGAATTCACAGTTGCAGGGGATTAATAGACCTTCACCATGATCTTATTAAATTGTTGGCAGATGTTATGGAGAAGAAGTAGAAGATGCTGTGAGAATATAATAGGCACCCAGGCTAGGTGCCAAGGAGGGTGTGTGTTTGGTGGATAAGGTGGAGAGGTGCCTTCTAGGCATGTAGAGCATGTGCAAAGGCCAAAGGCCCAGTGGCATGAAGGAGCCATCTCTGGATGGTCTAACATCTTGAATTCTCCATGAAGAGCTCAAGACCTCTCATCAAATCCACTTCACAAAATAATTTCCAAGAAAAATCCACATCTATACTTAGGGCTTAACAAACCCACATGGCTTTAAGTGACACCATCTGAGATATTCTAAACAAAGTACCACAATTTGAAAATGATGCTCTGAACACTGGCCGGTTTTTCTTTAAAATGGGATGCAACTCTAGCCACTTTGCAGGATGAAAAGTTCAGAGTTTTCTCCAGTAGAAGTAAAGATGAGCTCTTCTCCCTAACATTAGTTCTTAATCTTTTATCAGTCATTCTGGTAAGGTCCAGCACATTCTTCAGCTGGAGTTTTTCTGTGTTTGCCGGTGTTCTGGTTTATAAACTATCTTTGTGTGTGGTTGAGCCTCTGAGTGTGTGGCTCTGTGTGGCACCACATAGGACCCCTTGAGTTCCCTGGCAGAGTATTCCTTTCCATCTTTCACCCTGAGGGGGGAGGAAGACCATGTGATGCTGCCTCCTGCACTCCCACTGGGCCTGTCGCAGTCCCACTGGGCCTGTCGACTCTCTGTGTTCCTTTTTTTTTTTTATGCTTATTTATTTATTTTGAGAGAGACAGAGAGACAGAGAGGGAGAGAGAGAATCCCAAACAGTCTCCATACTATCAGCGCAGAGCCCAATGCAGGGCTCGATCTCATGCACCATGAGACCATGACCTGAGCCAAAACCAAGAGTTGGATGCATAACTGACTGAGCCACCCAGGCACCCCTCTGTGTTCTTCTTTTCTTTTTTTCTCTCCTCTGTCTCTTTCCCCGTTGTTTTCCCCTTCCCCTCTCCTTGAGTCTCTGCTCTGTAATTATCCATATTATAAACAGAGGATTTTATTATTTTGTTATCATCCTTTGAAAAGATTTTATGTTTCCTGCTTCTAGTTTAAGAGGCTGACAAGAGAACATAATTACACACACACACACACACACACACACACACACACACACACACACACCCTCTGTCAGAAACAGGTAAATGCAAGGTTTGCTTTGTTGATGAACCCTCATTGGATGAAATGTTTGCCATCTGCTCCGTGCACAAGAATGCCCTGTGCCAGGGAACTCTGTTCTCATCAAAGTCACTCCCAAGCAGCCAGCTTTCCTGTTGAGTGAAAAGTCCAGAAGAGAGAAGAGATAAGCTTCTCAGAGGCTCTAAGGATCCGTACTCTGCAGTTGGAGTTGACCAGCTTCTGACAGAGCTCTTTCTGCAAGGACTCAGCCTCAGAACCTGCTCGGTGGAGACCATTTCCATCTCCTGGGAGACCCTGCGGTCTGCATTGGGTGACCCTTCAGCCCCTTTCAGCCCAGAGCACTTACCCAAACACAGACACCCAAACAGACATCTGTTCAGATGTTTCCTTCTTGGCACATAATACTCCCCAAATTTGCACATCCTTGAGCACCGGCAGAGCAAACTCACCAGTCTCCCTTGGTGAAGAGGTGCTAAAGAATAAGCCAGTGTGCCATGCATGGGCAACTGCACATGCTCACATCAACTCTTTTCTTTGAACATCACCTTCCGGGCCTAGGCTCTCCACAATTGCTTGAAAATCTATCTTCATCTTTATCTCCTCTTTCTTTCAGAAATCAGTTAGAGTCCTACGTTTTACTAGTTGTTTCCTTGATATAAGGAGTTTAATTGTGCAGCTCTTAGCATGCCCTAGGGAATCTAATGAGAAATAAATAATCCTCAATAGACTCCTTTAGGGATGAAGGATAAACTCTTTATCCAGAGGCTGTCGTTCAGGAGATTTGTTAATTGTTCCAACAGTGGTAGGCTACTCCCCAATTAAGGAGGAGTTTCCTTCAGAGCCAAGATCATTTTATGTCCTCCTTGGGTACTCCTTAGGTCCTCCACCCTGGGGCAGAGGAAGGATTCCATGCTGCCCCAGGAGCCCTTCTGTGCTTCCTTGATTAAACAAGCAGTGGCTAAGGAGCTGTCAGTTTCTTGTTGCTTCTATGTCCTCCTCTGTAAAAGGAGACACTGTCTCTTGACCTACTTGGAGAAAGGAAAGGGAAAGGAAGTCACATTTATTGAGCATGAGGGACATCCTGTGTTAAGTATTTTCCCATCTGTCATTACCCCTAATCTCTACAAAATACACTTTAGTATCCATCCCATTTTATAGACAGGAAACTGAGACTCAGTAATGAGGCGAAGTGGTTCCCCCAAGTAGTGTCGTTATTAAGTGATAGACGTGAGATTACGTGACTTACTCCGGGTGAGGACCTGGGATGGCAGGCGGTAAGGGCTCAGTGGGCTGTAATGACTGTTGAGCCACTGCTATGATTAGAAATCCGGTCTATTTGACTTCTAAGCTCAAGCTCTACGGATGAATGAGAGGAAGCATGAGAAATTCATTGAGCTAGGATGAGGAGCCTTGCACACTGGGTGAAATTCAAGTAGTTTCAACTATACACAGGTGCAAATGAACAACCAGTGTCTGGAGAGCTGGCCAGGGGACATGTGGCTGGAAGTCCTCTGAGCGCTCAGCCTCTGGCCTCCCCCCTTGGATGGAAAGAGGGCTACTGCCTGCCAAGGTCCCAGGCTACAGTCTCTCTAGAAAGACTCAACTTCCCCACTCTCCCCCTGCCCCGCCAGCAGGCAAGAAGTGGAGAGACCCAGCATAGCTGGAAAGTGCTCTGTCCACCCCTCCTGCAGACGGCACACAAGAGCCAGGTGGATGGCATGTCACTGCCCATGGCCACACCAGTGCCAAGCAATTCCTTTTCCCACCCAAGCCTGCTGGAAAATAACATTGGCAACACACACCAATTTTAGGACCCAGAAGGGAAGAACTTCCTTCCAGTTCAAGATAGTTCTCACCCCTCCTTACCATCCTTGCTGACCAGGGGCCCAGCCTGCATCTTCCTTTCTTCAGTGAGCTAGTAGAGCAGGGGACGTAGGAAGACCATTTAGCACCCAGGTACACAGAGCTGTGCTGTGCCCAGGAAACACTGGGAGCCTTCACTCCAAAGGCCTGCCCTACACATTGAGTCACCTGCTTGGAAAGCACACTACACATTCAGAATTACTGACCGAAACCAGTTCTCAATTTGATTTTCTCTGCCCCTTCTCATTCCCCTGGCTAGACTCAGGCAGTAACACTTGTCGCTGCTACAAAATGTGGCAGCGGGAAAAAAAAAAATGTCTCTATGCTGTTGACAAAAGAGGAAAGTCACTGTGTTCAATCAACTGTGGGAGAGACTGAATTATTTATACCACCTTTGTCAGTCACTGGGAAAGGTAATTTCATTGCTGAATTTTAAGTTTTTCATTAATTAACCACTTTTTCAGTTCAATGCTCCGCAGCTAGGCATAAACTCACGGCAGAGCCCTTTTGGAGGAGGGGGGGGGGCGGTTGGGGAGGGGGACTTGGCTTTGGCCCCGCTGCTCCCAGTGACATATGGATGTTTTTGTGTTTTTGTTTTTTCTGCAATTTCTTTGGCTGTGTGCTGGTGCAGATATTGGATGTTTCATTTAAGACTCTGAATCTCACCCAAACCGTCTGCAATTTAATATGTCACAATATATACGTGGGTAAATCATCTCCGTGTCATCTTTCTCAACGTTCTGTTATTAAAGCCCATTTTTCATGGTAAAATATTCCTCCAAGAGATGGCATGAGGTGCACACATCTCTTCGCCTAGTATTTAACGCTAATAGGCTGAGCTTTCTCTCTGAAACTAAACTAGGAATTGAGAAAATGTAGCAGAATGAATCAGGAAAATGCTTTCCTGGAAATGGAATGAGATTTAGACTAGAAAGGGGAGAGAGAAGAAAGCTGACATTTTACCTGAACTCCCCAGATAATTGCTTCATCTTTTCCACTTCGCTCGGAAAGTGGAAACCTGGCTAGGCTTGCCTAGGGGACAGCGAGTGACTTGTTTCAGGGAGTCTGTGCAGTGGTACTTAGCAAGGAAGAGCGTGCAAAGTTTTCAGAACTTGATTTCCAGTGTAGCAGTAAGTTGATGATGTTGTGTGATTGTGAAACTTCTGTCGGAAGACATCTTTTTTTGTCTGAGAGTCTTTGAAATGTCACTGCTGCTAGAAACAGAGCAAATCAAAGAAGGATACTAAGGTGACTACTATGTGCCAGGCACAGGACAGGTGCTGGGCAGGTGGAGAAGAACATGGGCTTGACCCCCATCCATTTATAAGCGACTATACTGAGATGGAAAACATCAGCGGGTCCCGCTTGTTGGCTCTCAGCAAGGCCAGAGTTTCTGGGCCCTGGTCCTGTGATGCCACTGTGTCAATAAACCATAGGTAATCCATCTGTCAGCAAGGCTGTGTTGAGTAGCTAGTGAGTCCTGACTGTTGAGAGAATGCAGAAGTCAGTTAGACAACCAAGAGGTGCTATCTAGTTTCCGTTGCCTTTGGTCATAGAGCTGCTGGCCTTCCTTAAAGACCCCTCCTGCATTGTGACTTCCTCATTTACATAAAGGACCACCAAGAGTTCCTGACATCTGCAAAAAATATATCATTTCTATAATTTGTTTTGATTCAAGTAACGTGTTCATTGTCAAAATTTGAGAAAATAAAGATCAGCGTAAAAATACAGAAAAATTACTCATAATGTGATGACTTCAAGATAGTCACATTTAACATTTGGGTGCATATCTTTCTAGTTTTTTTTGTGAATATATTTACATACATGGTTTATATATCATAGCACAATTCTGTTTTGTGACTTTTTTATTACATAGAAATATATCATGATCATCTTCCAGGTTATTACTACTTGTTCTTCTCTAATCTTATCTCCTATTCTCATTGTGTGCATGAATTATTTCACTTAACCATTCTCCTTCCTAGGCTATTTCTATCTTTTTTGTTTATTATGATCAATATTTCTTAGAATCTTTTGGAAACTAACTTTTTACTCACCTCCATATCATTTCTGTTAAACAGATTTTAAGCTTTGAATTGATGAAGATAAGGTTTTTTTAAGGTTCTTACCAAATTTTCCACAAGAAATCTTCAACTGATTTACATTTCTATCAGCAATGTATATGACGACTGGTTTTCTACATTCTTGCCCTGGTTTCTTGCTAGGGCTAATTTCCTAACAATATGTGAGTGTTTGGGGATACCCTGACCATCAAGGTTCCATGCAGACCCAAGTCAGGACACCCAGAGCATCTTCTTTCTTATATTGGGATATAACAAGTTGATTTTGCTACTAACTACTGATTTTTTAAATAAAATGAGGCTAGCTAGCAGTGCTTCCTTGATGCTCTAGTGAGTTCTGTAAAAACCCAAGATGTCCAGACCAAGCATGATGTGGCCATAAATCACTTAGACTCTGATGACTGGTTAGAATCCAGCCATGATGAGTGGCCATCATCAACAGGCCAGAATAAATTGATCATAAAGTGATCCAGGCAAAGTGGTTCTGGCTTCAGCCTTCCCCTATTTTCCTAGCCTACCTTTCCTCCCTGCAAGCTTCTAGCTCAAGCAAGAGACACCAGGTTCAGCTTGCCATAAAGGGCAGCTCCAGTATACCCTCTGTAACTAGCCACACTGGAAGAATCTGTCAAGATAGTAAAAACTGAGATGGTACTGATGCACAAAGTTTTTACTTTTGTGCCATAGCGGTCCCCATACCTGCCCATAGGTTTTTCTCTTTCTTTTTCTTTCTTTTTCCTTCCTTTCTTCTTCTTTTTCTTTTTTTAACTGCTCTGATTCAATCTCACCAAGTATTGAACTCAAATGCAAAAGGAAATTAAAATTCTTTTAGGAATAAAACAGAGTTTATGTTCAGAATAACAA
This sequence comes from Prionailurus viverrinus, assembly GCF_022837055.1. NCBI lineage: Eukaryota > Metazoa > Chordata > Mammalia > Carnivora > Felidae > Prionailurus > Prionailurus viverrinus. The sequence goes on from NC_062563.1 coordinate 117,323,656, forward strand.
TCTGCCAGTTTTGCAAGGTGCTATGGAGTTGCCTCTGTGAGATAGTGGCTGGGCCTGGGCGAAGTGAGCTGGCTGCCTTTGTCTTGCTGCTCTGCTTTTCCATGTGAGAAGCCAAGCCTGGGGAAAGGTGGCTGCTGGTGATTATAAGAGCTGGGCCACTGCCTTTGGGGATTCTCCACTGAATAATCTCGCTGAGAAGTAGATTCCCCAGGCTCCTCTCATTTGTTTTGGCTCTCTTGTTATTTATTCAGTAACTACCAAATATTATTTTTCCATAGTTCACTTGCTTGATGCCTAGTTTCTAACACCTTATTATTTTTCTTTGCTTCCTTTTGCTCTTCTTACCCTCCCCTGACTGACTATAATCTTCCCTTAGGCTAGCTAAGAAGCTAAACAGGGTGTTGGGATGTCTGTATCTATATATCTATATCCATATCCATCTACCTAACTAGCTACCTATCTTCCTGCACCTTGGTGCCCTTCAAGCTCACTGTTAAGAAGCTCCTTGTTAGTTAAGACCTAGGTTTAAGTCTTGGTTCCAACATTTAGGTTCTTCTTGTCCTTAGACCTGAGCCTCCTTTGCCTCAGTTTGGTCATCTGCAAAAATAGGTATACTAATCTCCCCCAGAGATTTAAGTAAGGATTAAATGAGCATGTGTTAGGTCATCCTGTCATGCAGAGCCACAGCCGCACATGCCCCCAGAGGGCACCGTTCACCCTGTCAGCCTGAGTTGTGCTGCGCAGCTGTCCCTCCCCCAGTTCCCTGCCCAGCACAGGCACATCACAGGTGATCAGTAACTGGGAACTGTGGGTATTGTTTTTCTGAAAACAGCCTCAAGCCATTAGTCTGGAACATTAACCCCTAATGTTCTGGTGAACGTCCCTGGGTATATGTGGCCTACAAGCCTGGGGCTCCAGTGAGAGGTTAGCCATTCTGCCTCTGGAAAGATCCATGAATGGTAGACCTGAAGGCAGACAAAGCCTTCTCCTTCCTACGGGAAGCAAAATGCCTTTGAGGGCTGGTTTATCACCTGTCCATTGTTCAGGCAGAGCAGTCTTACAGAAATGTTGCTTATACCTGTGACAGTAAAACTGGTTTCCTAGTCTCAGCTGCCCTAAATCTCCATAAGCGTGTCACCAAGGTGCACCTGGAACCCTACAGTCAGCTGTTTGGGTCAGAATTTGGAACTTATCTATCAAACTGCAGTCCTGGATGTCTTTTAGAAACAATGCTTTCTAATGACTCATCCCCGTGGTTCCTGAATTTACCTGCACATTAGAATTGCCTGGAAAATTTTAAAAAATTGTCAAAGCCCATGTTCTTCCCAGACCAATTTGTCACCATTTTGGGAGTCGGAGATAGATACCAGTGTTTTTTTTAAGCTACCAGGTGATTCCCATGGCAGACCAGTTTGGAAAGCACTGTGGTTTAGCTGAAGATGACAAGAAGGTCAAAGCTGGGCAGCAGCTCAGAACCCTTCATGGTCTCTCCCTGCTATTAGCTGGTCCACCATAGCACTCCCCCTCCTGAGTGCAGTTCCTGGGAAATTTGCTGTGGGGTTTGTTTCATTCCATTGATCGTGATGCCATTATGTCTTTTTCTAAAGCCACATTGCCACATGCATCATGGGCACAGCATCTTATCTGTATTTTCTTGGGAAGAACTCAGAGGATGCTTTGCAAATACCATAGTCAGAGCCTTAAAAGGAAATAAACCAGAGTAAAAGTTTTCAATCACTGCCCTCAGCAGACAGAACTCCCTCCCCTGGTCTGTCTGTAATAAAGCAAGGAGGCACAGGGGTCCTCTCAGATCAAACCTTGGAAAAACCATGGGAAAACCAAGTTATAGCAGTGTGGGCACATGCATGCGTGCGTGCATGCACGCGTGCGTGCATGCACACACACGCACACACACAGACAAAAGCAGCAACCCGGAGGTCACAGAATGGCTCACCCCATCTCTGGCTCAGACTGGAGCTGAGGCGCCATCTCCCTTTTAGCACCTCTGATTCCTCCCTCATGAGGATCTTGGTGAACAGCTCTGCCATTCCAGGATTCTGCAAATATGGGGGCTTTTTATTATTTTCATTTCCTTAGGAAGAAATTGAAGAAAGAAGACGAGTGGATGGGAGAATTGGGTGACCAACTCTGTGTCAGGCGCCCCCTCAAGATGACCCTAGTAGTGACAGGAAATCTTGGAGGAGATGGGCACTTTGCCACATTGTCTCTCTAGAGCTAGGAAGCTGCAATCTGTTCCCCTTGACTAGGGATGGGAGGTGGTGGTAGAGACCCTCTGCTCCAGGCACAGGGTAAGGTGTTCTCTGCCCACTCATTTTTGTTGGAACACCCATTTGACAGTGTCTGTTCCTCTGTTGGTTTGACTTTGTCTTGATTTTCATAGTTAAATAAATAAGATAGATAAGAGAAAATGCCTGTCACCCCTTGAAATTGGCCTTAGAGAGTTCAAGTTGGAATTGTCTCTTCCTGTGGTTCAGAAGAAATTTCCCCTGGGAAGGTGTATAACCACAGAGGATGGGGAAGGCAGCCCTCCCTCCCCCCACACACACATCAGAAAGAAGATATTGGCTTGTATGTGACAAAATCATCCATTGCCTTACCTCCCCTTGTTTCCCTTTCAGCCTCTGCCATGTCTGTCTCTAGAATTCTCCTAATTTCATGTCATTATGAAAAGGGGATGTGTTAAGTTTGAGAAATGGTCCTATTCTATGAATAGTCTCAAGATCAGGGGAAAAGACTAGATATTCCTGACTTTTTCTGGTGCTTACCTGAGTCTTCTCTCAACTCCAGCATCAACCCTCCTCCCCACTGGAGTCCAGTGTTCTTTTCTGAATAGCATTCAATGCCTGTCTTCCATTTTGCAATCCAAGTTACCCCACTGCAAAAAATTGAAAATGTTTATATAATAAACTACATGTAAAAGCACCCTACCTAGGTATCTAGCACAGAGTGAGTATTTGATATACATAAATTGAATTTGAGATGAATTGTCTTTGGAGACAGATGTGGGTAGTGAAGCTAGCTAAGAAGTAGATACCTTCTACCATGTTTTGGGCCCTGTGACATCACAGAGGAGTCGAATGTGGCCACTGCTTTTTGAGAGGCTATGTTTTTGTGAGAAAAGCTATGTAAGGTCCAGCTTTTCATTTCACAGCATGGAATTCAAATAGCCTCTCTAGGCAGGGGATGTGATTTGCATTTGATCTGGGCTTATCTTTGGGAACCAAATCATTTTCCCAAATAGAATACACCCTACCCAGGATGGACCCAGCCCTTTCAGATCTGCTAAGCCTTTTGCTGAATATTGTCACTTTGCCCATGTCCCAAAACTTTAGTGGCTGGAGAACTTGTTGGAAGATTAATAGTTAAGAGAAATAAGTTGAAACAATGAGAATTCCTTTCTCTGCCTATACCTCCTCCATTCTCATAAACTGGGTTGGTGTTCACTCAGATGAATATTTTGTGACATGCTATACTCAAATGTTAAAATTTTACGGCTGAAAAATTTTAGGAATCTCGCTTTCTCTTTTTTTTTCCTTCTCTTTTCTCTGTTCAGTTGTTCTGCTGTTTAGCCAATGTGGTGTGGTGGTTGCATCACCAGGAGTTTAACGGCCTTATCAAGGAATGTAATTGCCCTGCTGTACTCAGCCCTGGGCAGACACCATCTGGAGGATGAGCATCCGGAGTCTCCACATTTTAAAGGGGAAATTGACAAACTCGTGCTGAGAAATGGTTACAGGCCTGGAGAGGGGGCCATGCTGGGAACAGATCAAGGAATGGGGGTTGTGTGGTATACGAGAGAGAGCCTAGCAGTCCTGATAATTGTTTTCAAATAGTGGAAAGACCACTGTGTAGGGAAAGGGTAGACTTCATCAATCTTGTCCAGGCGGCAGGATAAGACTGTAAGTGGGCATGAGAGAGCAGCAGATTTGAGCTTGGACTAGGAAAGACACAGCTCACAATTAAAGCTTGGCCCACACAGAAGGAGCTGTCACATAAGCTCCAGGCAGCTTCCTACTCGAGGGCTGTCCAGCGGAAGCTTCGTGGCCACCAGAGAGAGTAGAGGGCAATTCCTGCCTGGCAGGGAGGAGGATTGAGAAGTTTGAGGGGCCTGTTGGTGTCTGTGGTTCCTCCTTGTCCATCTCTTCTTCCTCCTCTTTCTGTGAATCTAAAACTCTATTATTAAGTGCTTGCTGATCAAGGCCCTGAATTGGTGACTTTCAGGCTTGCCTATCTTAGAGTCGCTTTGAAAGCCTTTCAACATATCATTACCAAGACCCAAACCCAGGCTAGTTAAAAAAAAAACATATCTAGGAATGCGGCCCTCGCTTCCACATATTTTTTAAGTCCCCTAGGTAATTTTAATGGGAAGGCTGAGCTGGGAACCACTGGCCCAGAAAAGGAGAGAATGTGATAACTCTGCTTTCTCCCATGCCCACACCCACCCCAGGCTATTAAGATCTACCCTTTAACCATGCTGTATGATACTATCTTATTAATTAATTAATTAATTAATTAATTTAAAATAGGCTCCATGCACAGCTCAGGACTTGAACTCACGACACTGAGATCAAAACCTGAGCTGAGATCAAGAGTCAGATACTTAATGGACTAAGCCACCCAGGCGCCCCTGGTACTATTTTTTTTTAAATAAAATTTAGTTTTGTCTCTTAAGATAGTTTTAGTAGCTTGCATTCTTGTATTATTTTAGCAGGTAACACTGGCATTGAGAGATATGTAGGGTATGTGAAATGTAGATGTTCAATGAACATGATCCATTTTCAGATGTGGCAGATGCTCTACTGACAACCTGGTTTCCCCTTATGCTTGTACCTCAGCTGGCAAAAGGTCACACCTTTTTCTGTGTCCAGCCCCAGCCCTCTTCCAGTCACCAGGGTACTGCCGTATAGTCAGTGGCCTAAACAGCTGTGATCCAGGTAATTCGCCTCTATTTTAGAGTCTTTTGACAGATGCAAGCACTCTGTTCTCACATGGAGCTGGTTGTGAGCCAGGAAGAAGGGAAGCATTGTTCTCTGGAATTGAACAGAAGTATGGGGATTGCTTAGTTGACATCATGGGACCTTCTAAAGTTGTGCTGTCCATTAGAAATATAATGTAAGCAACATACAGAATTTGACATTTTCTAGCAGCCACATTACAAAATAAAAATAAACAGGTAAAATTAATCATAATGCCTTTTTTAACTCAATATATCCAAAATATTATAATTTTAACATGTAAACAATGTAAAAGTTATTACATTAAAAATTATATTGGAAATATTACATATTAATGGCATTGAGTGTAATTTACATATTATAAAATGTCCTCATTTCCTCATTTCGTCATAAGATTCAATGATTTCCAGTAACTTTATTGAGTTATGCAACTGTCATCAGAATCTAATTTTAAAGCAGTTCCATCACAGGGCACCTGGCTGGCTCAGTCAGTAGAGCACGCAACTTTTGATCTTGGGGTTGTGAGGTCAAGCCCCACATTAGGGGTAGAGTTCACTTTTAAAAAATAAAGTAAAATAGCTCCATCACCCCAAAAAGAAGTGCTCAGCCCATTTGTAGTCACTCTTAGTTCTTATGCCCAGCTCCAGGCAGCCAGTAATCTATTTCTGGTTGTCATAGCTTTAAAGGTAATTGTATCTGGTTCTTTGGGTTCGGCTTCTTTCACCGAATGTAATGTTTTTGACGTTCACTCATGTTGTAGCGTGCATAGGTACTTTGCTCCTTTCTATTGCTGAGTGATATTTCATTATAAGGATATGACACATTTTGCTTATCCATTCACCACCAGTTCATAGACCTTTGACTTATTTCTAGTTATTGGCTATTATGTGTGGATAAAACTTCTGTGAACACACATCCAAATATTTGTGTAGACATAGGTTTGCATTTCTCTTAGGTATCTAAGAACGAAATCTTAAGGTGTAGGTTAACTCTATGTTCAACGTTTTAAGAAACTTCAAAACTGCTTTCCAAATATTGAAAACTTTACATTTTAAAAACACAGTCTGCAAAATCTGGTGTGTATTTTACACTTACAACACATTTCAGTTTGGACAAGCCACATTTCAGGTCTCAATAGCCACATGGGGTGTGGGACTACTATATTGGACAGTACGGATCAGAAATGTGTCTACCCAGACATCCTATTCTAATCCCAAGCTAGGTAAGGAGAATGTGTTTTTCAGGCTAATACACACACACACACACACATGCGCGCGCGCGCGCACACGCGCACGCACGTGCCTGCATCTCCCCATACACACTTATACACTCACCATAAACATATACATAGCGGCTCCACCCTCATTACTCTTAGTTTATGATTTATTCATTTGCCTTTACTGAACGCTGTAATAATTAGATTGTGCTAAATAAATATGCTTTACAATAATTTATCTGTGGCTTGCTGAAGCACATTTCTCGTGGGACCGAAGGTGATAAATTAACAGAAGTATATCCCCCAAAATGAAGATATAGAACCTCATTAAGGGTTGATGGCAAATATTAAGAATGTGGAGAGACAGCGAAGATTAGAAAGCTGAACATATTAAAAGTTGTGTCATAATTCTGGAGATCTCTCTTACTTGTCAGTGATGACAAGTGTTCAGCCAGTGAGCTTCTATTGGCAGGAGTTTGGGGCTACTTCTCTTATGTACTCCATCACTTCTACCTAGTTATTCAACAGTCAAGATTTTGGTCCCTTGGCTCTCTGAATCTGTAGCAAACAGCCTTGGGTGTAATTCTGAGTCTCTAAAGCCTACAGAGTAAGGGTCCCAAGGCCATCAGATAGGTCCCCCTTCAATACACAGATTCTTGGAAAGGCTGTTGAAGTTCAGTCTGAGGTTATCTATACCACGTCATGCAGCTAAGCTAAAGTCCATCCACTGTTCAGGAACTCTTTGCTTTAAGATCTGGGTAGACCTGGGGTGCCTGGGTGGCTCAGTCAGTTGAGCATCCAACTTCGGCTCAGGTCATGATCTCACGGTCTGTGACTTCGAGCCCCACATCAGGCTCTGTGCTGACAGCTCGGAACCTGGAGCCTGCTTCAGATTCTGTCTCCTTCTCTCTCTGCCCCTCCCGCACTTGTGCTCTGTCTCTCTCTGTCTACCAAAAATAAATAAAATATAAAAAATATCTGGGTAGACCTGTCTGAATCCTTCAGAGTGTATCAGATACTAGATACTTGTTGACTAGAAAGTTTTCCCACCTGTGCATGTATATGGTAGTGTTTATGGATGGAAAATTATAGTCTATCCACTTAAAATCTTCAAATTTGATCTATTATAGCAATTAGTAGATGAATTTGTATTTCTAAACCTAAATTCCCTATCATTTTAATTCAGGAGTCACTTATGGGTATCTACTATGTGTCAGAACTGGGGTAAATGCTTGGGAGAATGAGTGACTATTGAATGTATGAATAAATGCTGAATGAATGAATGCTGAATGAATGAATTGTGATTTGTACCCTCGGAGAAAACATAGACTAGCTGGAAATACAGGTACACAGTCATAATAATACTAATCTTTGGAAAATAGAATATACAAAATTATGGATGTAAGAAAGACAAACAAGACTAATTTTGCTAGAGGAAATTGAAATGGACATACCAGAGGAAGCAACCTTGGAATGGGCCTTGAAGGGTGAATAGGAGATTTCTAGGTGGAGAAGAGGAAGAAAGGCATAAGAGATGGTCTGTGCAAAGGCTTGGTGGCATGGAAGAGACCAGTGCTTTGAATAGCAATGATGAGCTCTGTGGATTGGGGGCTGGGTCATGGAGGGACCTGAAGGGCCTGAAGGGAGGGAGGTGTAAAGAGGATGTGGGCCAGGCTAAAGAGGTTGGGCTTCTTCATTCTGTAGGCAAAGCTAAGAGTAGGAAGGATTCCTGGGGAAAGCAGAGCCAGAGCATTTAGCCAAGGACTAACCCTGAGATGAGCAGAAATATGTCAGTGCAGAATCAGAAATCTCTAATTCTAAGAGATTCTAATTCTAAGGACTCTAAGAGTCCTTGCAGTCTAAAGTTCCCTGATTTTGTGAATGATCTGAAATGTTCTAACACATGTCATAAACAGACAAAACTGTTTGAAAATGAAGAAGAGGTGATTAAGGATGATCATATAGTGTTTATAGATGCCACAGACAAGGAAGAACTTCTCAGATCAGATTTGGTTGGCGTCCCTCTTTTCCAGCAACCAGGGAGTTTTTGAAACAAAAGGATTCAAATGTGGAATGCAATGTAGACATCATTGGCCAGACATGGAAGGAGGAAAGAAATGGTCTTTTATCTCTGTAAAGGCACGTATAGACTGTTGGCCTAGATGACCCCTTTGTGAGGGCTTCAAAAGAGCACATACACATAAGCTCAGACTTCTCGAGTCACCTTGGAGGAGAGGCATGGGAGATGACATACGCAAATGCTCAGGCTTCACTCACAGCCTAAAATCCCAGCATGTGTTATTTTACAATTCTTTGGCACCTATGACTTATCTGTGACTTTGGTTTTGTTCTTCCTTTTCTTTCCACTATACTATATGTTCCATGATGGCAAGGAAGATATGTATAATCTTTTAGAGACATCCCTGTCTCAATATATAGTGCTTAATATATAGTGCTACATACGGTAAATACTTAAAATCTAACTTGTAACCTGCCAGTGGGTGTTTCAGATGAAGGAGAATGCTTCCTTTTGGAAGTCCTTCATCAGTTTTGTCTCATGCTCAGCTGTTAGTTAAAAGGTCAAGGTGGGTAAATTCCTAGCAGTGCTATTGCTGGGTCATATGCATAGGGGCACTTGTACCCCAATGTTTATAGTGGCACTTTCAACAATAGCCAAATTATGGAAAGAGCCTAAATGTCCATCAACTGACAAATGGATAAAGAAATTGTGGTTTATATACACAATGGAATACTACTTAGCAATGAAAAAGAATGAAATATGGCCTTTTGTAGCAATGTGGATGGAACTGGAGAGTGTTATGCTAAGTTCAATAAGTCATACATACGGAGAAAGACAGATACCAGATGTTTTCACTCTTATGTGGATCCTGAGAAACTTAACAAAAGACAATGGGGGAGGGAAAGAAAAAAAAAAGTTAGAGAGAGAGGGAGCCAAACCATAAGAGACTCTTAAAAGCTGAGAATAAACTGAGGGTTGATGGGGGGTGGGAGGGAGGGGAAAGTGGGTGATGGGCATTGAAGAGGGCACCTGTTGAGATGAGCACTGGGTGTTGTATGGAAACCAATTTGACAATAAATTTCATATTTGGAAAAAAAAAAAAAAGGTCAAAGTGAAGCATGCTGCTGGCCTGCCTCTACTCCTATTCCCAGCCTGTCAACCTGCCAAATGCCCCAGGATCTGAGACCAGTGAGCTCTGAGCCCTGAGACTCTGATTGGAATTATTTTAAAAATAGTTCCCTAAGGGGCGCCTGGGTGGCTCGGTCGGTTAAGCATCCGACTTCGGCTCAGGTCATGATCTCACGGTCCGTGAGTTCGAGCCCCACGTCGGGCTCTGTGCTGACCACTCAGAGCCTGGAGACTGTTTCAGATTCTGTGTCTCCCTCTCTCTCTGCCCCTCCCCTGTTCATGCTCTGTCTCTCTCTGTCTCAAAAATAAAATTAAAAAAACGTAAAAAAAAAAATAGTTCCCTAAGATAGTGTCAGCATCCTTGGCTAGATAGGAAATACCTACATTACTCATGACCATTTGGTTCCTGAAAACCAAGCACTTTCAATATGTCTTAGTGTTTCCAAATAGGCTATTTGATGATCTGCTCTAGGCTACTTACAAGCAGAATTTAGAGGATATGTCTCAATTTCAGGGTTATGCTTAGTTCCCTCATTCTTTTCTTTTTTTCCATTAAAAAATGGTTGCATTTGCTTTTTTCAGCTATCAATCACTCCGTGAACGTCTACCTGTCTAGGACCTACACAATACTTAGAGAACAAAGCATATGTGATTTTATTATACATTTGAGTGATACATGTTCCTATCCTTGGAATAGACCACATGCTGTATGAAATATTATAGAAGAGAGCCAGATAATAAAACTGAAGCATTTGTAAAAGTATTTCTTATTTCACCAGTTAATATTAAAAGAAGGGAGAAATCAAAATGGAAAGTGTCATTTACTACAAGTTGTCCGGATGAGAGATATTTACAACTTATAACATAGGCTAAATAGTGTAAGATTATAAATTTCAAATGAAGGCTAGCTCCGGTCCCTTAAGGCTTAGTAACAAGCCTCAAGAAACTTGGGAAATGTCATCAGTATAAACCTGTGCCAATAGAATATTGATCAGAAAACCCTAAGCTGAATGTCACTTCCAGGTTTAAAATGAAACTTGGATAGTTCACATAGGCTCTACTAAACTCACTAGCAGAACCTAAGACTTCTTGATAATAACTTTTGTATTTAAGAAGAGTGAGCATATAAAATCACAGCACTGCCTTTCTACTCCCCTCCCCCAGCCTCCGCCTGGCCTGGCCCACCCCCATTCAGGTCCTTATATGGTGACCGTGACCTTGAGATTTTGTCCCTGCTGCATTTCTTGTCTCCTTCATCATTGAAAGTTGTCTTGACAGCAACACAAGTGCTTAGGACAGTCTTGTTTGCAATAGTAATGATCGTGATGACAGTAATAATGAGAGTGAACAGTTATTGAGCCCTTGCTGAATACCAGAGTGTCTGCTAAGTGCTTTTACATGGTTTTCCTCTATGAATCTTCACCACACGTCTGTAAGAGCATCCTATCACTGTCCTATTTTACAAATGCCTTAGAGAGGCTATTTACCTCATTCTGTAGTAAGATCACATAGCATGTAATGCAGAGCCAGGATTTGGCCCAGGTGATCAGACCTCTAAGTGCTGGGGCCATGTCAGAGCTGCAGCATGTCTCAGGTAGGCTCCCAGGTACCAAATGGGCCATTGTAGGTACAGAGCTCTGATGCCATATCTCCTTAGGGACCAGTTTTGACCATTTTATCATTCAGTGAGGATGTAGCTGCCAGGATTCCAATCCCCCTCTCCTGTGTCAGGATCCTTTGGCCTGGCCCTTAAGTTTCTTTCTGCACAAGCTTACACCTTTTAACAGCCTGAAAGCTATTTAGTTTTTTCATCCACAACCAATTTTTTTTTCTAAATTGTATTTATAAATATATAACAGTTATCCTTTTCTTTTTCTTTAGTCCTAGGTAACTGATTGATCTTTGGTCTTTTTTTCTCCCTCCTGATTTTTGAAATTCAAAGCATTCTTGTTTTCTAAAGAAATTGAGAGTCTGCCCCTATTTATTTGCCATCACCACATATGGCCATTAGGATATAAGATATAAGATGCCAACAGCATCTTCAGACAGTCACAGTGCAGGTTATTTCACTATGCTTTAAGTGGGCTTTGTTACAGAATTTCTGAATTGAAGTCAATGTAAATCATGTTCATTAGATCCAAACCAAGGGAAGGAGGAAGTGAAAGGGATGGTGGGTGGGAGTGGGAAGCAGGTAGCAATTTACACTTATAGAAGTGGACAAATCCAATACTCACAGACTGACTGATCCCAGTTCAGAAGCACTGGGTTTACACTGAAAGCTCATGGTTTTCTGGTTGGTGAGATTACCAAGTATATTCCAGAAGCCTGATTTGATATCCCAGACCAAAACACAAATGCCTACAGCAGCCTTGCAGACAAAGTAAATGAGTGAAACAGGCCAAGCCTAAGATGACAAATGGTCACTGACCCTCATCTTCAGTGATAGGACATGAGGGCATTGTGGGGACTGTGGGGAAAGAGAACACACAGCCCTCTGAGAGGTTAGCAGATACTCAACTCCAGGTGATTGTCACCAAAAACCAGGTCCATTGTTGCCAGATCTTCCTTTTTTTATTTTCCAGAGCAGCTAAATATGCAGATATTCATGTGGTTGATATTTACTGACTTTTAAACATTGACTGCTAACCCAGATCTAAAAGCCAGTGCTGACCAAGGCTTGGGCCAAAGGAAAGCCAGCCTACAGACAGTGGCCTCTGAGGGCTGATGATAAGCATGCTTGTTCATATGCCTCCTTCTCCAGACCTGACTCTTGTTTTGCAATTTAGATCTCAGTTGAAATTTAGGGCTTTTTTCTATGTCTAGTAATAATAGCTAAAGGAGATCTAAAGAAATCTCAATTTATACTATAAATTCAGTGATTTCACTTAGGTTTACTTTTTTTTTAAACTTAATGATTTCTATGAATATAATTATGCTTAAAAGTTTTATCTTTTATGACTCAGAAAGCATTTGGTATATCTTTAAAGTGATTATTTTTATCAAATATTATTGAAGGTGATACTGTGGAAAACCATTAGAGAACATTCAAGTTCATCAATATTAATAGGCAAATTGATAAACTTTATATGTAAGATGTTGATAGCATAAAATTGTTCAAATATTTTTACACTAAAAACAAAATTAAATGACAACAAATGGGAGTAATTTCTTTTAGCAAATAGAATAGACAAAGGGTTAATAGCCTTGTTTTTTAAAGAGCTCTTACAAATCAATGAGGAAAACTAACCCTGCTATAGATAGCTGAACAAAAGAAATGAACAGACAATTCACAAAAGAGAAGAAATAACTAATTGAAGAACATATGGGGAAATGACTCAACCTCACTAGTAATTAAAGAAATGCAAATTGAAACAACAAATATTATCATTCCCAGTGCAGCCAAGAGTGCAATGAAACAGGTACTTCTATGCATTACTGATAGACACAGTAGAAAGACTTGTTGGTAAGCAGTTAGTTAATAGAAATCAAGAGTTCAGTTCTGTTAAGCAAATATCGAGCTCCTTTTCTGTGCTAGGAATTGGTGTATGCGGATGACAAGGACCTATCCTTCCTCCCGGTGAGGGAGCGTGTCCTGTGTGGGAGACAGACACAGATAACTCCATCATTAGGAGGTAAATGGCAGAGGCATCCAGAGCACAGAGCAAATGCAGGAGTAACATGATAGCCCAGTCTGGAGGGTTTGGAAGGATTATTTGAAGAAATCATCCTGAGATGAATCTTAAAGGATGATGAGAATTTGTCTGGATGAAGGAGGGTAATGAGAGTGGAGAAGAGGAAGCAAGGAGATCTCTGCAAAAGGTAGAGCATGGGCAAAAGTATATAGTGTCTGCAAGAAGGTTGGAACTCCTGCACCACTGAGTGGGAGGCAGAGATGCCAGATAGGAGGCTGCAGAGAGAGCCCGGCCTGCCCGTGCTTTGGTAGCATGAATTTCACTCCAGAAGCAGCCCAAGGTAGAGAGGCAAGAAAAGACACGATCAGATATGTATGTTTTTAATCCTACATAAAAGTCACTGTGGTTTATTTTTCTCATTTAAAAAGGAACAGATGAAAACAAATAGCCCAATTAAAACTTGGACAAAGGACTTGAATAGACATTTCTCCAAAGAAAATATATAAATGGCCAATAAACACATGAAGAGATGCTCAACATCGACAGTCATTAGGGAAATGCAAATCAAAACCACAATGAGATACCGCTTTATACCAATTAGGATGGCTATTACTTTTTTTTGAAAAAAAAAAAAAGGAAAATAAATACTGGTGAAGATGTAGAGAAATTGAAATCCTTGAACAATGCTGGTGGGAATGTAAACTGGTGTGGCCATGGTAGAAAACAATTAGGCAATTCCACAGACTGTTAAACATAGGATTGCCATATGACCCAGCAATTCCACTCTTAGGTATATTCCCAAAAGAATTGAAAGCAGGGACTCCAACAGATACTAGTACACCCATGTTCATAGCAACATTATTCACAATAGCCAAAAGATAAAAACAACCCAAATATCCATCAACAGATAAATGGATAAACAAAATGTGGTATATACACAATGGAATCCTATTCAGCCTTAAAAAGGGATGAAATTCTGACACATGCTACAACATATATGAACCTTGAAGAAATTCCATTCAATGAAATAAGCCAATCACAAAAGGACAAATGTATGATTCCACTTAGGTGAGGTACTTAGAGTAGTCAAGTTTATAGAGACAGAAAGAATAGAAGTTACCAGGGACTGGGGTAAAGGGGTAACCAGGAGCTTCTCTTTGTGATGATGAGAAAATTCTTAATTGGATGGTGATGATAGTTGCACAACATTGTGAGTATACATAATGCGGCTGAATTGTACACTTAAAAATGGTTAAAATGGTGAGAGGTGCCTGGGTGGCTCAGTTGGTTAAGTGTCTGACTTCAGCTTAGGTCATGATCACACGGTTCCTGGGTTCAAGCCCCACGCTGGGCTCTGTGCTGACAGCTCAAAGCCTGGAGCCTGCTTCGGATTCTGTGTCTCCCTCTCTCTGCCTGTTTGTGCTCTCTCTCTTTCTCTCTCAAAGAATAAATAAACATTAAAAATTGTTTTTAATTAAAAAAAAATTTTTAATGGTTAAAATGATGAATTCTATGTTACATATTTTTACCTAAATAAAAAATACCAAAAAAGTAATAGGTGCTTTGGAAAAATTAAAAAACACATGTGTAAAAAAATATTATACCCACTTAACCTTTTGGTGAATATCCTTAAGTATTTTCTTTTCTCATATACATATTCACATATTTATTATATTTTACTATATCGGGGTCACACTATCCCTGCTGTCTTGTAATTGCATTTTCCATCTAGAGATAGACTGTGAACATCCTAGGTATTTATACAGCACAGTGGTTAAGGAGGTAAGCCCTGGAAACAGACCACCAGGTTTGTGTCATGGTTCCATTGCTTACTCAGTGGCCAACTGAAGGGCCCTGAGAGATCACCTAACCCTCTAAGCTTGTTTCTTCATCTCTACCTACAAAGGAAATGATAATAATAGCACCAAACACATAGGTTGTTAAGGATTAAATTAGTTCCTAAATATGTATAAGCACAGTGCCTGCCACTAAATAAAAGAAAGCTATTGTTATTATTGTCAGTGTTAGTTAATAATCCTCACCTGTTCCTCAAGACAATCTTTTTAGTGGCTTCATGAAGTACTTTATCACATAGATATACCATACATTCCTGAACTAATCTCCTATGTCCAACATTTACCATTTCTAAATATTTGCTCACATAAATAGTGCTACGCAACTTTGCAAAGAAGACTTTATAGATTACTGTTTTTTAAAGCAGACCCCTGTAAAGGCAATTGTTGGGTCAAAGAACATGTACAATTTAAGATTTTTGATTCGTGTTGACACACTACCTCCCATAAAGACTGTGATATGCAGAGGAGTGGAACAACTTTATTTATAACAACAAAGAGTCAGAAACAACCTGTCTAAACTAAAAAAATAGTTTAAATGTGATGTTCCTTTATTGGAACATTATACAAGTATCAATAAATACATTTTCAAAGCCTACATAAGATCCTAGAAAATGCTTATGACACAATGCTAAGTGAAAGAGCAAGAAAAAATATATTTAATAGAATTATAAATTTTAAAAATCATGTGCATGTGGAGGAACAAAAAACAAGTAAAATAGAAAGTTTGAATAGTAAGACACTAGATAAATTATTTTCTCTTAATATTTTGTTTTTCTAAATTGCATTTAACAAGCGTATACAATGTTTATAACAAAAAAATAATTTCACTGGGCAAGTATGACTTGTCCCTATCTTTGAGGGCTATAATTGAAATTTAGTTTCACATTGAAAGTAGGTCTTTAAATAAACACCCATAGTAATGAAGGCAATATTTCAATTTTCGGGCTGAAAATTTTTCAGATACAAAGTCACCTTCTTGACCTTATCCATATATTCAAAGCCTGTGGAGCTTGGAGATTTCTACTGCATGCTGTTGGAATCAGCAGCAAGATCAGCAGACGTTATTTCCCAAAGGAAATGAATCTAAAGGACTCCGGGAGATATAGCTGCTTATATGTCACCCAAACAGAGCCCAGCTACTTTTGTGAGGGCTGTAGTCCAGGGAAGAGGCCTAAATGTTCAGTCATCTGCATGAATCTCCTAGGCTCTGAGCCCCTCAGTCTACACCACATTGAGCTGAGAGGCAGGTTAATTGATCTCTCTGAGCCTCCATTTCCTTATCTAAAAAGTTCATATAATCATCATATACATACTTAACAGGTTGTTATGAAATCAAATGCAGTAAACCTTGTAAAATGTTAACCCAGTGCCCAGGACATGTTAGCTACTCATTAAATATTAGCCATCCTTATCCTATTATCCTATCCTATTATCATCCTATATTCTATATTTCACTCACTATTTTTAAAGATAACGGTGAAGCCTAGGAGAGGTGGCTTGTTGTAGTTTCATGGAAAGGGCCACAGATTTGGAGTCAAATGACCTGGAATGTAATAGTGGTTGAAGCACTTACTTATTTCATGACCTAGGATGAGACGCTTAATCCTCAGAGCAGCGCTGTCCAAGAGAAATATAATATGAGCCAAAAATGTAATTTTGGATTTTCTGTAAAGCACATTACAAGAAGTAAAAAGAATCAGATGAACTTAATTTTAATAACATATATTATTTAACCCAATATTATCCAACATGTAATCAATAGAAAATTATTGATGAAATATTGTAACCCAATATATCCATTATCCAATGTGTCATCAATATAAAAATATTGATGAAATATTGTATATTCTTTTTTCTGTAACTAAATATTTTAAAGTCAATATACATTTTATAGCAGCTTCCAGTACAACCTGGAAGCTACATATTCATCTGAAATATTTTATCTGTATTTCATAAAATTTATAGTTGAAAAATTAGATTGACATACCCAAGTTGTTCGCATTTCCCCAAAAACTGAATCAACTATCAATTTTTAAATTTGAATTAAAGTTAAATAAAATGAAGAATTCAGTTCCTCAGTGCATGAGCCACATTTTGAGTACCAGTAGACATGTTAAGCTAGTGGCTGCCATATTAGGCACAGTTACAATTGGAGATAGCCTGTATTTCACCAAATTATTATTAGTGTTATATGAGAGAGTTTTATATATCATAAAATGCTGTCCAAATAGATTACTTCTCCTCCCAAAGTCACTGAGCTAATGAGATGTAGCTTAGGGACCAGAATCCTGCCAATATAATGTCCATATATAGACATTTGAAATTTAAAAAAATATTCATCTTGAGACTTTCCATTTTTTAACTGTGATCCATAGGAAGAAGTATACTGTACATAACGTGGTACACAGAAACGCATGTGCACCTGTGTGTGTGTGTGTGTGTGTGTGTGTGTGTGTGTATACATACAGATCAATAGCCATTATTCCCCAAAGGAGAATAACAATGTGGATATTTTTAAATTCCATTCTACTTTTTTCCTCCTAATTTCCTCCTCTTTCTCTTTCTCCTTTTCTTTATTTAATGTTGGTCATGACCCACTAAATTGATTTCATGGCTCACTAATGGGTTATAAACCACAGTTTGAGACACACTGATCTGAAGAGTCCAAACTTCCAGGCATATTAAAAATTGATTTGTTGGGGCGCCTGGGTGGCGCAGTCGGTTAAGCGTCCGACTTCAGCCAGGTCACGATCTCGCGGTCCGTGAGTTCGAGCCCCGCGTCGGGCTCTGGGCTGATGGCTCAGAGCCTGGAGCCTGTTTCCGAGTCTGTGTCTCCCTCTCTCTCTGCCCCTCCCCCGTTCATGCTCTGTCTCTCTCTGTCCCAAAAATAAATAAATGTTGAAAAAAAAATTGATTTGTTTAGTGTTGTAAATAATAATCCTTCCATAGCCACCAAGCGGTTCAAAGGGAACAGTGTTCTCCTCAATATAAATAAGAAGAATGACACTATTCTAGATAAGATACAAGAAAACAAGTGAATTATCTGCTCTTTTGTTAAGTAACATTTCTTTATCCACTCAGCAAATATTCATTGAGGAAGCACTGTCCCTGTCACTGTGTTAGGCACTAACAGCTGGCCCAAGACAGACAAGCTCCCTGCTCACAAAGTCAGCTACAAAACAACCGAAGCCCTTGCTGCAGTGGCTTAGCCAAATAAAGATCTTGGGTGTTTTGTTTTATTTTTCCCATGAGAAGACTAGAGGCAAGTAATGGTGCAGGTGTCCAACAACACCAGTAGTGACTCAAGTCCCGTTACCTTTCTATTCCACATGCTCTTGCCTGTCACTTTATAGTCGGAAGACAGCTGCCATACCTCAAGGCCTTCTGTCTATGTTCCAGGCAAGGAAAAAAACAAGCAGAGGGGTGAAGTTGTCCCCAAATTCTCCAGCACATACAGTTGCCAGATAAAACAGGATGTCCAGTTAAATGTGAGTTTCAGAAAAACAACAAATAATGTTTTTAGTCTAAACATGCCCCGTGCAATATTTGAGACATATTTGTACTGAAAAAAATTATTCACCATTAAGGAAATTCACATTTAACTAGGTGTCCTGTATTTTTTTTAATGTTAGTTGTGCTGATAGTGCAGAGCCTGACATAGGGCTCGATTTCACGAATCATGAAATCATGACCTGAGTTGAAATCAAGAGTCAGTCGCTTAGCCAACAGGGCCACCTATGTGCCTCAGAGGTGTCCTGTATTTTTATTTGCTAACCCTGGCAACTCTATGAGCACAATTTTGCTTACATTTCATTGGCCAGACTGTGTCACATAGCCACTCTTATCTATATATAAAAAAAAATAAATAAAAGAAAAGAAACTGGTGAAATCAAGTCATTTGTTAACTTGAAATCTCAGTAAAAAAGAAAGTCAAGAGAGAAGGAAGTTGGTCGGGGGTTGAATGAGCCAACCTATAGTATCTGCTACAGCTCAATTCCCCTCTGACCTTCCTTGTACATCATAGTAAGAAATTTGGGTTTTAATTCATGGTCAATGGGAAGCTATTGGAGAGTTTAAAACAAGAGAGTGACTAAATTATATTTAAGAATATGACTCTGGCTGCGGTGTGTGGAATGTAAGGGGAGGAAGGTAAGCAAGAAGTGGGGAGACCAGTTGGAAAAAACCCAGAGAACTCAGCATAGCCTCAGGCCTGCCTCAGGCAGGCCCCTCACCATCCTGCATGTGGTTCCCTCTTCTAAAAAATGAAGATTTGGTCTCTTAGTGCTCCATACAGCATGCCCAGAGTGGCAGGCAGTGCCATGGTGGCCTTCTCTTGATTTTCGACTGCATCACTTAGTTGTCAATGTTGGCTCATGTTTTGTGCTCCTTCTTCAACAGAGGAGTGTCTGAGAGCCAGTTCATGGAACATCAGAACTTACTATTAGGAAGCTAAGATCCTGTGAGACTCCTATAAGAAAATGGGTAAAAAATTGCTTTTTAAAATTTTAATTAAAGAAAATCAATGAAATGCATAGACAAAATCTGCTCTGTCTTAGCAAAATTTAAAAAGTAACATGGACGATTTTTATACCCTGACATCTGGGACTTAAAGCAAAAATTGAATAATCTGATTCCAGAGCTAAGAACCTATGCGGGTAAGGCAAAACCTGATTTCATGCTTCTCTCCCTCCAAAGGGGATTTTGTTACAACAAAGGCACTCTGGTCCCCCAACCACCTCCAATTCCTGCCCCGCCTGCAGCAGATAATTTTGTCTCTCCTTCCTCCTGCTTCTCATGGAATTAAATCAATTGTTTAGTTTTCATTTGGCTTCTCCTTTCTCCCTCTCATCAGATCAAGTGCTTTTCTATTTTCCTTGAGGATTACCAAAATGAGCTCTTAGGGAAAAAAAGGTTTCTCAGCACTTTAGGTTCTGTTCCCTCTATTTATTTGCTTTGCCTTTTATTATCTGGTTTTTGCTGACATCCCAGGACACGCATGTGGTATATAGAGGTTATGGCTTTTTCCCTTTTTCCTAAATAAAACCTGTTGGTTAAAAAAAAAAAGTGTGTCCTCAGAAAGATTTATCGATTTATTCTTTTTTAAGAGGGTCAGAGATCTAATAAGGCATCTGTATAAACATACACACATACACAACGATATACACATTTATATAGCTATTTATATGCATGCACACACAAATATACACATACTTACTACACACACACAAGTGTAAATATATTTTTGCTTCAGTTAACTTGGATATTAGATGCAGTTTACAGAACTCCACCAAACATGCAAATATGCTACTACTATGGGCTACAACTGAACTCATAGTGTTAAGATTAATAATACTGTCAAGGAAAATCAACTCTCCCTACCTCCCTTCCCTCCCTTAATGAGCACACTTGGTTTTTCTAATCATTTGATCTCAAAAACTGGTATCATTTCTCTTCAAAGTGCTTCGCAGCGAAGGGGCAGTAAAGCAATACAGTTAAGTCCTGGTGGTGGAGGGCGGAAGAGCTTATTCCAAATATTTGACATCACAGCGGAGTGAGATGATAAAAGTACACAGGGCTGGGACTGGAGGTGCTGGGTCCTACCACAGCTCAGCTGCCCGCTCGGGAGCTCATGCCTATCCCTTCATCCCACTGGATCGAGTGTCCTGCCCCGCAAAGTGAAAGGTTGCACCAAATGATGACCCCCAAGAGCTCTAGGTCTCTGAAGTTCTAAATTTGTAAATTAACCCACTATTAGGCAAAGCATGCCAGTGAACATAATCCTACTTATCCCTTCCTTTAAATTTCAAAATTCTCACTAAAACCTAAAACCAGAGTTGAGGGCAGGGTAGCAGAATTCAAATTTGAAAAATAAACAATAGGAGAACTCTTAATGTGGTGCTCATGTGTTTTGGCCACTTTGTAAGACCGCATACACAGAGGAGACCTTCACATGCTGCCCAGCCATAGGGGACCACCGTAAGCTCCCACAAGTGATTTCCAAAGGACTCACCTGTCGTCTCACTGGCCTAGCCTTAGTCTGTGACCTTTGCAGATAGTCAGATGGATGGGCTTGCGACCATCTTCTGAGCCTAGTGTTCAGACCTGTGAGGGTGCAGAGAAAGGAAAGTGAGGTCAGGAGCAACAGGTGTCTTGCCAGAAACATCATCACAGGTTTCTATCATAGACAGATGGGGACCAGGGTTCCACTGGACAAGAAGTCTGAAAACCTTATTTTGAATTCCAGATCCACAACAAATTTGCAGTGTGATCTTGGGCAATCCTTAGCTTCTTTGCTTCTTGGCTTTCTCCCCAGTACAGCTAGGGGTTAAGCTTTGTGACCACCATGTTTTTCTCTAGTTCTGACATTCTGAAAGCCATATATGGATGTAGTGCTTTTAAGTCTCATCAGGGAGAAAAACCCACGTGGTAACTTAGAGGAGCCTCTCCAGAGGCAGAATGCTGCCATAAGGAGCTGAGTTCTTGTTGAGAGGACAGTTTAACGTCAGACAAACATAGGAGATTTAAGATTTAAGGGATGCTGTAGATACAAATATATTATTCACCTTCTACGCTACCTTTTTTTTTTTCATGATTTTTTTTTTCCTTTCTCAACTCTGTGCAAGTGATATCTAGAGCAGAAATACATTAGAGGCGGGTTTCCAAAGCATATTCCGTGGTACATCATACACAACAGCAAAAGAGTTCTGATTCCAAAGGAATTTGGGTAATCTTAAGTTTATAGTCTACTCTTAAAGAGTCATGACTCTATGGTGTACTAAGTTTCTAAGAAACCCTACAGTGAAAGAGCCCATTTACTTTTGTTTGACCCAATAGTCCTCCAACTTACTTGATCCCAGAGCTTTCTCCTGAGCCCTGTCAACACCCTGTGGGGCTGGTGTTCAATGGAACGTACTGTGGGGGACAGCACCCCATTATTCCCTGGCACTGCATCTAATAGCATACGTCTTATGAGGCCTGTGTGTGTCACATTGTACTTCTTCTATCCATATTCCAGCCCATTAAACTTCTGCTGCTCCTTAGGTCTCACCTAATATGAACAGCATCATGACCCATTGAATGAATAATAGCTTATAGTAATGATTTAATAGTTTAATTGCAATATGGACAATTAGCCAATGATGGTAGAATCCTGTGTGATTTACTGAGATGGAAATCTGTCCATCCATGCATTTGTTTACCAGTATTCTCACTCAAAGAATATGATTAAGAAGCATCTGGTTCAGGATGGCAGGTTAAGCACGCACTTGTCTCCTCTCCTGCAATACCACTCAAGTGATAATAAAGAATTCAACAGAGGAATAAATTCTAACTAGCAAACAGAACAGGAGAAGAAATCAGGAGCAATTTCAAGAGCACAAAGCTCTTGATGGAGGAACTGAAGCAGCCATAGCTGAAAAGATGCAATAAGGGGTTAGAGCAGAGGAGGGAGCCCATCTGCTGGGAGGCACCACAGTGAGTACTGATAAGGGATCCCCTGGAAGGACGGAGCAGAGTAAAGAGAGGGAGAATGGTTCCACATGTCTCTGCCGCTTCTCAACCCCAGTTTTTCAGACTAAAAGGTAGCAGGATACTTAACTAGAGGGGAAAGAAGGAACGCATCTCTGAAAGTTCAGGTGGACTGGGGCGCCTGAGTGGTTCAGTCGATTAAGCATCCAGTTCAGCTCAGGTCATGATCTCAAAGTGTGTGAGTTCCAGCCCCACGTCAGGCTCATTGCTGTCAGCCCAGAGCCAGGTTCCAATCCTCTGTCCCTCTCTCTGCTCCCCCTTCCGCACTTCTCACATGCTCTCTATCTCTCTCTCAAAAATAAATAAACTTTTTTTTTAATTAAAAGAAAAAGTTCAGGTGGACTGGAAGAACTAAAACTGGTGGCAGGAGTGTTCATACCCAGAGTGGTGTGTCCATCATGCTGACGCTGGGGAGCGGGCATCAGCAAAGTGGCCAGGCCCTGACTCCATCAGGCCAATCCTGACAGAGTAAGAACCATCTATGTACACTGAAGTTCCTATCAGCATCGCTAGTCAATCCTGTTTAAACAAAAGGTGCTGATTCAGGATCACTCAGCATATGAATAGCCCAGCAGAATGAAAAAGAAATATCAACAACAAAGAAAACAAACACACATTAGGTACCAGAGATTAATTGGAGAGAGAAAGCTCTTTAGAAGGATTCAAGGCTGAGAAGAGGGGAGAATGAAGGTATGAGAGAAATAATAAAACAAATTTACTGGAGATGAAAGAGGTGTGTGTTTTCTGATTGAAAGAACCATCAAATGCCAGAAGGAATTTTTATAAAGATCCATATCTAGATACATTGTCCTGAAACTTCAGCAACTCAGTGTTAAAGATCCTAAAAGCCTCCTAGAAGAGAAAAAACATATTGACGATAAAGAAATTAACAATAAAACTAGCCTGAGACTTCTCCTCAGTCACACAGATGTTAGACAACACTGAAGTGAGGCCTTCACATTTCTGAAGCAAAATTTCTAATCTAGACACTATAGCCAGGAAACCTATTGAGCAAGTGTAAAGACAAAATAAAAATATTTCAGATATTCAAAGATTCACAAAGAAGTTTCACCCAAAGGAAGTTTCCTAAGGATGGTAGGACTAATGGAAGATCCCAGTGAAAATAAATTCCAGAATATTGGCTGTGCAGAAGCCCAGAAAAGCGACTGGCACAAATTAAAATAGGAAATCAGTCTTTGAGAAGAAGGGAGAGATTTTTTTCAAGGAATATATAAAGGCATTAGTGATACAGTATAAAAGGCCGATAGAAAATAAATAGAAAAAAGAAAGAAAGAAGGCAGATACAAAATAAAAGAGAAGAGCAACTAGAAATTTCTGGAAAAACAAACTGCACAAGAAATTCTGGATTCAAATAGAAGGCAAATTTAAACATGCCACAATTTTGACAAGTGACAGTGTAAGAAAAAGCCTATTCATTTGATCTGATGCTAGAAATATTCTTCATGAAGTAGGTTGTGTTATTTCGACCTATAGAGAAGATCACAAACATAACCCTTCTTCACTGCCCTGGGAAAATATAGTCATCAGTATAAAATCTCTGTCTACTGGTTGGCAAGGTTTAGCATCAATCTGTAAACAAACACAAGACTTAATCACTCGTATGCAATGTTGACGATGTGAAAGAAAAGCCCAGCTGACCTGAGAGGTGGATGTGGGTGAGGAAATTGCAGAGAAGGGCAGAAAGACCAATAAATAGCCTCAGCTTTTAGTGAGGAGAGCCAGGTGGTAGTGTCTAAAGCTCATGGAACAAGTAATAAATTGGAAAGTTAACAAGGTAAGCAATAAAAAAGTAAAAAAGTTTTTAAAAACAGTCAAGAATTAGAAGGGGAAGAGTGCCATTTTTCTAACTGTCCCATCATGTAAGGAGCCTATAGCCAATAAATAACACGACGATCACCATAGTTAGAATTGTAAAGGCAGCCACCAAAAGAAATTAGAAATCTTTAAAGATGTCTCTGGGATTTGGAGACATGGTAGCTTTAAAAAATTATTATTATGGGGATGACTGGGTGGCTCGGTCAATTAGGCTTAGGTCATGGTCTCACAGTTCATGAGTTGGAGCCCCGCGTCAGGCTCCTGTGCTGACAGCTCAGAGCCTGGAGTCTACTTCAGATTCTGTCTCCGTCTCTCTGCTCTCCCCTGCTCATGCTCGCTCTCTCTCTCTCTCTCTCTCTCTCTCTCAAATGTAAAATAAAACATTAAAAAATGTTTTTTCATAAATAAATAAATAAATAAAAATTATTATGAGCAATTCAGAACTCTTTGACTTCCAGCCACATGCATATATTACTTTGATTTTTAAAAGCCGTTGAGTACCTGCTGTATGGCAAACATTGTGTTAAATATCAGGTATTTAGAGATGATACCAGCCTTATAGCAGAAGCATCTACAGAAATAAATGATGCCGATTTAGGAGCCCTTCCCAGAAATGTGTTTGTGTAAATTGGAAGAGAGGAAGCAGGGCAGGGAATCACACTTCACAGCTTGGCCGATTTGGCCAACCGATTAAAACTGTTGGTATAGAACCGCCACAGAGGTGAATTAGGACAAGCCTTTAGGACTTGGGGGCTTGGAGACTTGACATGGTTCCTTTAGATTGATAGTATTCTAGGAAGGCAGATAGAGTTACTGACAGTTTGGAGCTGTAAGGGTCCTTAGAGACTCCATCCAACCCTTTCATTTTACAAACAAAGGAGGCTTGGTCGTGGCAGAGCTGGTCCTTCTGATTCAATCCTTCTGATCGAAAGTTTAGTAATAGATAAAAGGAGCTCCACATTAAGACGCCCTTCCGAGCACAAAAATCAACATCGTTCACATATCTGCTAAGGGCTACGTACCATACTGGCCACTTCATGCATGTTATTTAACTTCATCTCCACAACAGCCACATGAGGTAGGCTACACCCATATTAAATGTGAGCAAAGTGAGGTTTAACAATTTTAGATAATTTGTCTGAAGTTTAGAATTAGATACAGGGCCTGGACATGAAAGAGTCTGTCTGACTTCAAGGTTCATGCCCTTTGTTTTCTGGCCCATAATTTGGTACCCTGCTGACTGAGATAAGAGCCACACATCCCTATATTGGTGACCAGAGGTAAAAATAATGACCATTTCATATTTCATGATTGAGCATATCAACATGATCCACTAATAAGGGAAGCATGATCCTGGCACTAAGCAGGGCTCTTTGATCGGCTTCTCTGCTCCCCCATGGCCCACCCTGGGGGAGGGTCTGTGAGCTGCCCAGCCATCCATCTTAATTATGAGGGACCCCAGGAGCCTTTGAGTAGCCCCAAGCTATTCTGAGGAAAATAAACAAGAAACAGAAAAGAGGGAGGGGAGATAGAAATGCTCACTGACTCTAAAAGATTTATACTGACAATATCCCAAGGAGCTTATGAAATGTATTTTTTCCTTTTTTTTTTTTCTTTCTTGAGACGGAAAAGCTGCTGATGAAGAGATAGCTCTCAACTAGAGTTTCATTGACAGTGAAAATACTTTAAGCTCAGGCTCTTATTGATAGTCCAGTTGCACAAAATAAAATTCATATAAACATCATCTCACATATTAGAACTGGAAAAATAATCCATCTTCCAGTCAACTTTGAAAGAGTCCCGTTATTGAGCTACTGAATTACAAGGACAGAATTTACATGTGTTTCCACACCCAGGAGGGAAGAACACTGGTGCAGGAGAGCCCCAAGTCCAGCACCTGCAGTATGATTTTCTCCTGCTGGGAACTTGAATTTCCCCGGGTGGGGTATGCGTGCACGTGCACGTAATCTTTCTGAGAAGAGGAGAACATCTCCTTCATCTTGCCCACATTCTTTCCCTCAATAGCTGAAACACCTGTTTTCAGTATGACTTTCCACCAACCTGAAAACATCCGAGTACGATCTCAGACCAGGGCACAGTTGTTGCTTCCATATGTGTGACATGCTGCCTTCATCCTAAACCCAGACCATGCCCCGAAGTATCTAGAGCAAGACTGTGCCCCAAGACATGCTTCCAGGACTCTCATCTACTCTGGATAGCCACACATCAATCTGGTATTGGATACCCCAGTCAATTCCAGAGTCTATCCCCAACATGGCACCTTTGCTTACAATAGTAACAATCTAAACATGTCACATTTGCATTTAGTCACATCCCTGCTTAGTGTAATTAGTACTATAGGATGAGGTCAGGTCAGTATTGATCCCCACCATTCCCCTACCATACCAGATTAACCTTCCTGAAGCACCACTCTGATGATGTCACTTTCCTGCTCAAAAACCTTTCCAAACATAGAAGTGAATACCTCCAGCCAGGAATGAAATGTCCTGTATGGTCTTGCCCCACACTCGGTGCCCTAGTCTTCCTTATGCCCCAGCCTTGTCTTCAGGTAGTACCCCTCTGCAGCCAAGTGCCTCTACACATTTTCTACGTTTATGCCTTTACTCCTCTTCCCTCAAGCCCCGCATGGCCGGTTCTGCCAATATCTTTGTTTTTCTCTCCCTTTAAGACCTAGCTCAAAGGTCATCTTCTTTATGAATCTTCCCAACTGAACCTAATGTCTCCTTCCTGGAGCCTCCCAAAGTGCCTTACCTGTAGATGTCTTATGACTTTATAACCTCTGCTTTTGATTGTAGTTATTACAGTGATCTCATCACCCCTACTGGACCTGGAGTTCCTTAAAAGCCAGCACTGTGTCTGGTTTATGTCTGTGTCCCCAGGGCAAAGCCAGTGCCTGGATGTTTGCTCAACAGTGGAATCCAGTAAATGAAATTTGAGGGCAAGAAAGAGTGAACAGGGAGCCAGTGAACAAATGGATTTGGTTCAGTACCCCACTGCCTGCCTTCTTCTCTTCCTCCCCCTCTGAGTTCCTGAGCTGTACAGCTTGGCCACAATGCACCCTGAACATGTTTTAAGATAAGGGATACAGTGGGATAATGAGAAACATATAAGGTAAAGAGCACCAGTTAGGAATCCAAACCCCTGGAGTTTGATTTGGAGTTTCAAATTAAGATGTTGGACAAGTCATTTCTCCATTTTGACCTCTAGTCTGCTTCTTTAGGAAAGTTAGGGCATCATATTATGTGATCTTTAAGTCCTGTCTAGTTCTGATATTTGATTCTATTCCCTTTCTTCTACCTCTGTACCCATCACAAGAATACCTCTCCCATTGTAAAACAGAGGAATAGTATAGATTATTTACTGAGCGTTGTAGAGCACTTTCCACTGGCCCATCTGCCATGCTGAAACTTCCCAACAATTACAAAGGGTGCAGTTTGCCATGCTGACCCCTGGTCCCCAGTCCAGCTCAGAAACAGTCTTGCACTGACCTCATCCTGATTATAACTGGAAGTCACATTTATCTGCTTCCAGAATATTTCAAATCTCCAATTCCTGACACAATACCTTCTCCTTAAAGAATGCTTCTGGTAGGGATCCCTTCTTTCATCTGTATCATTCTCTACCGCTGACTGCTAGTTCATTTACCTACCTGGTAAATTGGGTTGTCTATAGAAGGAGACCAGCTTGAAGTGCTCAGGAGTGGTTTAAGAGGGCTGAGCACTCATTAGCTGGTTCCCACTGGAGGAGTCAGGAATCTTGGAGTAGTCTTCCACTGCAAAAGAAGCAGCATCAAATGGTCCAAAACTTCAGTGCAGAAGTGTGACAAGTGAAATTAATGCATCAGAAGGAATGCCTGGAACAATAAAATGGTGCTGTGCTTTTATGCTGACAGTAATCCCCATGAATACAGGTTTCTTGTAGATCACTTGGCCTATACTACTGGAATTAGGGTTGGCTTGCCCCAGAGGCATATTTTGCCACAGGCACGGCACCAGAGAGGATTTGTAGGGCTTTCTTTATGGAGACCAGTTACAAATCCACATGACGCATAGACTCAAGAGCTGAAATGGATCTTAAGAGATTATTGAGTTCAGCCAACCCTTCTCACTCGGTTTTATAAATGAGAAAACTGAAATCTGAGAAAGTTAATGCTTTGCACAAGATCACTCAGCTAGTAACCAAAGGAGCATGAGCTGTGAACTTGACTACTACATAATAAGTGACCCAAATGCTGCCTCTCCAAGCCACCCACCTGTCAAGGAAAACCTTGAACTGGTCAGAGTTATTTGAGATTGTAGAGCCAATCCATACATTCCTGAGAAACTCTGAATTGGCCATAAATAGAGTGCTAAGTTGGCTTGAATGTGATATGGAGAACTCAGCTTTTATTTAAACTGTGACCTGTAGGGTGGCCTGAGATGCCCCCAGAGTGTGCTTTGGTTTGTAGGGTTTGGAAACACCCTACATGGATGTTTACAAAATGGCACTAGTGTCCTGGCTCCATTCTTGGCACATTTTGGAGGCAGCGACTATTTAGGCTGTCCCTCTAGACCAGGCTGTAAATCCATCAGAACATCTTAGCATCTGGGTTGGGTTTCTCATGCTGATTATTCTATGGGGGTTAGGTAATACCCCCTATTTTTCTCCAGTTGCCTGTGAGACTTTGTTAATCGTGCCTATTGGCTGACAAATAATCTGTAAGCTATCATCTCTACTTTAACTTAGAAGACAGTTGAAATCAAGTAATTGATGATTTAATAGGGGCCTTCCTCTCCACCCAAAACTGGGTAAAGTACTCCCCATGCTTATCTCATACAATCTTTGCAACCACCCTTTGATATAGGTGTTTTCATTGCCATTTTACAGATGAAGAACCTGGGACTCCAGTACATAGAACTAGTGAGACAGGGAAATAAGGTGAGAGCCTTAGTAAGTACAGAATTACCATTCTCTTGCTTCAGACTTTGCTTTTCACAAAGATGATCTAAGAAAAGGTAAAGAGGGTTGTGTGTATGTGAAGAAGGTGAGAAAGGCCTACACCATTGCTGACTTTAGTGCCATTGGTCTCTATATCCTGCCACAAAGATGCTGCTGGTGCTATCTGTACACACCTGCAGAGTCACCTTGTCTGTCTCTTGCCAGGCTCCTTCCTGCTCCTCAACACCTCAGCAAACTCCAAGCACACCATCCTGAGCCCATGGATGAGGAGCAGCAGCGAGCACTGCAGCCTGGCTGTCTCAGTGCACAGGCATCTGCAGCCTTCTGGGAGGTATGTCGCCCAGCTACTGCCCCACAACGAGGCTGGAAGAGAGATCCTTCTGGTACCCACTCCAGGAAAGCATGGGTAAGTCCCTCCCCATGTCCAAAACTGATGATATAAAAGGCCATTTGGCTTTTGGCTACAAATTTCCAGAGTCTGTGACATCTACTTAAAACTCACAGTCATCTTTCAATGGGTAGGGTCCAGACTGAGCCATTATTGCTAATATTCACAAGGCAGTGTCTCAGGCACTGTTCTGTAGGGCCCTTTGGCTGCCCAGGCTGGTGGTCCTTCCAGAGGCCAGAAGACCAGCTGGCAAAGTAGGCATTTAACGAGTGGGTGTTAAAGGTATTTATTTCCCAAAGTACAGATGGAGCCAAGAAGAAAACAGCCAAGGGGAGTGTTAAAAGGCCAAAATGAAAGTAATTTAATATGCTGGAAATGGGATTTTACCATCAGGACTTGAGCAGGTAGGGAAAGAGCAAATCATTGTAGCCACCTAAGCAGGTCATGCAGGAGTGTGGGACCCCAGAGCAGAACTGGTCAGGGATACCACAGTGGTATCAATTCAATAGAGATTGGAACAAGCTTCATTCCAGAACCTCTGAGGCTTACACAATACTGAAATCACACCAGATACCCATGTCCGTGAGCTCCTCAAGCTTCCAGAAGATATTCACTTGCTTACCCAGTGATCCACTGGGCCTCTAGAAGTAGTAACATTGGAAAGCAAATTTGAACCAGGGTATCTCTGTGCATACCTTTTTTTTCTTATTCCATAAGAATAAATGCCATCATAAAACCCCACTTTTGAGGGGCCCCAGATGTGATTAATTTGTAATCAAGGGTGAAAGATCTTTCTTTGTGGCATGTTTGCAGAAGATAGACTTCAGATTTCTATCTAAGCTTAGAGTTAGCTTCTTTCTAAGAAAATACCTTTCAGAGGAGTCCCATCCGAACAGTGATATTACCCATTGTTTACCTCCATGGTGTGCTGGGTCAGGAGGGGATAGCCTGTCTACTGCTTTTCCAAAAAGCTCTATGGCCTCCTTAATAATTTCTTGAAAATCTCCACCCTACTCTCCTACTGCTGACTCATCTGTATTTAGCTGTGCTTCAAAAAACTACAAGCTCCTACAGTCCCAGGAGGAATAAAATCTTAGCTTCAAGAAGGATGTTGTCCCCATACCTAAACTCTATATCCATCTTCATGCCTCTGAAATGCCTCGTTGGGCTGGATGGGAGGGTCCATCCAGCCAAGTACCAAGTACCAAGTACCAGTACCAAGTGCCTCTTCCTATGTTCTCCAGAAGTTAGGAATGTTGGGTGTCCGGGCTGCCTACTGTTTTAGATGAGCTGTCCTTGGGACCGAACTTCCTTCCAGCATGGCCTCCCTTTCTTGGGAGAAGCCCAGATGGTAAGGCCTCCCATCCATGGGCAGGGTGGGTGCTGGCCTCTGCTGCCATGCCATCCTGTAGGCGTCTGCC
Source organism: Prionailurus viverrinus (assembly GCF_022837055.1). NCBI lineage: Eukaryota > Metazoa > Chordata > Mammalia > Carnivora > Felidae > Prionailurus > Prionailurus viverrinus. The sequence goes on from NC_062563.1 coordinate 117,354,615, forward strand.
CAGTCTCATGAACTTGACTTCTGCACTCAGCATTCTTGCCCCACCAATCCTGGAAGAGACCAGACAGCACTGCTCAAGGCTGCTGAGAATTCAGACCATCAATCTGTTAAAGTGTGTGGTTGGAGGCTGGGACTCATTGATGTCACAGGGTGAAGTGGAGTTCAGAGTCTCCCTGAAGTGCAGGCTGAGAATGTGCATGCATGTGAAAGAAGAGTGCCAGAGGGATTTCAGTGCTTTCTGAGTAGCAGAGCCTGGTCCCCTGGATAGCATGGTTTGGAAGACCACAGCTCCTCCCAATGACTAGCCATGGGGTTTTGCAAAGACGTTTCCCCTCTTTATCTTCCTATGCATGCAACTGGCTGGTGAGTTCCCACTTAACAAATGAGAAAACTGAGGCAGAGAGGAAATAGGAAGTGATATGACCCAAAGTGGACTCCAGATCTCCCCTTCTCTCATTAGTGCACTTTCCAGGAAACCCATAGCTTCTCAGCAGGAACTCAGAGGGAAAGGGCAGGGTCAGGGAAAAGGAAATGGAAGATGAAAGAACCTTACAAAAGAGATCCACTAGATCCTCTAGATTTGAGACAGATGAGCACAGGGGGCATATGATGGCCACCTTCCCTTCATAGACAATGAAAATAGGGAAAGGAAGACAGCACAGTGTGGGCAGGCTGTGATTCTCCCCAGTCTCAAGGCCCATCATGCTAGCCATTGCATTTTTTCCCAGAGCGACTCTCCCACTGTAGGAATTGGCCTGCCCCCTGGAAAGTGGGAGTTGAAGCAGGAGAAAGGAAGCAAGTGTGCTGCGGCAAGCCCCCTGACTTGATGCCTTTGCTTGGGGCTTCCCTACATCTACAGGGCCTTTGCCTTAGGCTGAGTTCCAGGCATCTCTGTGTAGAGATATTCTCCCTTAGTCCTGACAGAGCCATCTTGGAGTTTGGGGATGAGCAGGAGTGGTTCCAAATTGAAACTAAAGATGCCTGAGACAGCCTCCCCACCCCTAACAAAATCGATGTGGTGAGGATAGAAGGTGGCAGCTGAAGGGGCAGTCCACAGACTGTCCTGATGCATGGAGGAGCTGTGCTGCCCCAGGCATCTTGGCAAGCTGCAGGGCACAGGCACTTGTTCAACACTTCACAGAGCTCTAGGTATTTGTGTAGAGTTGGATCTGGGTTGCTCAGCCTCAGCACTATTGACATCTGGGACCAGACATTTCCTTCTGTGGTCACTGTCCCGTGCATGGCTCCCCAGCTTCCCAGGCCTCTACCCACTGGATGCCAGTAGCATCTCTCCTGGTAATGGCAACAAAAATGTCTCCAGACATTGCCATATGTCCCCTGGGGGGCAAAATTGTCCCCTTTGAGAACTACTGAAATAGCTAGAGAATTTTAGAGCTGGGAGGAACCCTGAGATTTACCTCAAGATTCAACCTTGTCAATTCTCAGGAGTGGGGACTGAGGCCCAGAATGGGGAAGGGACTCACTCCATGTCATGTGATGAATGCCAGTGTTGGTAGACACGTGTCTTCAGCCCTACACTCAAGTCTATGTGCCAACCACTGTACTGATTCCTCAGTTACATAGATCTGTAAGGTGCAGTCTCTACCCTTAGTAATAATAACTGCTATCAACACTTTTTAACACTTCCCAGATGTGACTTCCCAGTCAACACTGTGCACTTTACGTGTATTTTCTTATTTAATACTCACCAACACAATGAAGCAGTCACTGTTACTATCTTCCATTTCACACATAGGGAAATTCAGTAAGATCAAACAACCTTCCCAAGGTCACTGGCTAGACAAGGTGCAGGAGGTCTGAACCTAAGCAGACTGACTTCAGACTATTTTTGCCCATTGCTGGAAGAGCTCAAGTAGGCCATGTTGCTGCAGCAAAAAAATCAGTATTCTATGAATCAAAGCCCTCAGTTTAGGTCCTAGTTCACTATTCCTCAGTTTGGAGAACCATTATTCATTGGGTACTTTCTATTTGTTAGGACCATACAGGTGCTAGAGATACAAAAGACTAGCCTTTGATGGTCTATGAAAGGATTTTCCATGAATGAGCTCTATGACTTCAGGGTGAATTCCACCCCTACTAAACCTCAGTTTCCCCATCTGTGAAGTGAGGATGATGATGCCAGCCCTATGCATGTGGTGCTGTGGAGTTAAAGGAATAAAAGATGTAAAGGGCTTTTCACACTAAGCAGGATGCACATGTAAGAGACCATTATTTAATACCCTAATCTGCTCTGTTCTGCTCAGAATTGGGGAACACAAAGGACTAAGACTCATCCGCTCTCTGATTGTGGGGTTGGTGGCAATCTCAAGGATCCTTTGGTTTTGAGGTCCTTGGCACTTTGCCTCACTGAAGTTCACTCCCTTTTATGTCGGAGACGACCCGACAACATAGTGCTCTGAGTGGTGAGGGGGACACAGTGAAATCCTGGTGGTGATGACAGTGATAATTACAAATGGGGCTGGCTTCCTCTCAAGACAGAACATGGGTGGTTTGGGGACTGCTATTTGCAAAACAACATTCTCCATTTGTAGTAACAAGGGAGGAAAGTGTCATAACACGGTCAGCTGGGGAGAGCTTGACTCATAGGAGTGGGCTGGGGAAGGACAAGCCTGAGGCCACTGAGTCCCCCAGACACCAAGTCGTGAGTACGAAGTGCAACACTGGGGAAGCAGCAGCCTGCCTGGAGACACCGGAGGCAAGGACAGGCAGTCGGGGAGCCCCAGCAGCTGCTCCCTTCCTTGCCTCCTGGAAAGCAGCCACATACATGAGGTCTAGTGAATCACAGAGCATGAGCGCCCGCCTCTGCCAAGGAGGCCTGGCTTTGGCCTGGGTCTCCCAGGGGATGCAAAGTGATGAGTGCCTGGCCGGCTCATCTGCTCATCTGCCCTACCAGAATGGCCACAGGAGCACGGAAGCGGAGAAATGCTCTGTCAAACAGCCCAGCCCTGCTGGCCACAGAATCCAGCAGGCATAGGACATCTTAACTAGAAGTCAGAGGTTACAAAGTCCCCATGAATTGAATGAATATGATAATCCCTATTTAGAATGGTGAGCTGTGAAATGGCATAAGGAAAATGGTTCACGCTGTGCCAACCATATTAGGTACTTAACACATGCTAGATGCTTTCCAGGGTATCCATCCCTCTAACAACCATGGATCCTGTGCCTCCCAGGCACTAGGTGTTGGGAATACGCAGCCAAAGAGGACACAGGCACAACCTTCAGGGAACATACAGTCCAGTAAGGAGGATTCAGCACGTGCTTGTGCAGATGGCTTTAAATGGGGGCCCAGAGATATTAAGGAGCAGAAGTTGCCAGTGTGACATCGGTGCCCTCCTGGACTCAGGACCCCAGGCTCAGGGGGTGGGGGTGTTTGGGGTTGTAGGAGTGCCTCCTCAGTTCCTTCCCGGACACCCGAGCACACGCCTTTCTCCTGCAGCCTTGGGTATCCGGGGACTTTATTGTGTGTGACCAGAGCTACACAGTGTGTAGAGGGAAGAATTGGGCCCTGAGGGGATAGAAGTTGCCAATCATTTGAATTACTAATACTTGAAAAGATGCTTTAAACCTAAAGGATCTGGGGATACTCAGGCTTGAGCCACGATAAGCTGTCAGGGCCATTCTGTAGCACAAACAAGGTTCATCACAGAAGGTGGCCGAGAAATAAGGCTCCCCTCAGCACAAAGCTTCACCTTTCTGCAGGATCTTAACCCCTACCCTCAGAGGAGACCTGAGTTCCTTCTCTCTTGTCCACTGGGGATGCCAAGGCCCTGAGGGGTGATGTGACGTGATGAAAGACGAAGTGTGAGCTCTTGGTCCTCCGGAGCCCTGCTTTCTTGTACTCTCTTCTATCTCCTGGCTGAACAGCTGCATCAGGAAGTCATCAAGCTCACTGCCTTCAGCTTAAGATCCGCAGCCACCCACCCCTGGTGAAGAAAACCCTATGTCCGTGCTGGGTACCGACACAGCTGCCATATTTATTTAGACCAGTCAGTTCTGGCCAAAGATACCAGCTTTAAAACCAGAACAATCCTAATGGGAGAGCTGCCAAAGTCATTTAATTCAAAGCAATATTGACTTGTGGGTGTGGCAGTGCTGTGTCAGTCCTGGCTCCCCTGCTAATCTGCGGCTCTTCCCAGCCTCAGTTTCTTCCCTTCCCAAGGAGAGATTCCAGCTGCATTTTGTCCCCTTCCTCATCCTGCAAGGCCAGCTGCCTCACCTCAGGTGGTCACTGAGGACTGGGGTAGCAGGAAACAATTTCCCCCCCCCCCCCCGGAGTCCTGCTCTTTGTCCCCAGTCTGGCTTACAGGACAGTTACCCCCTCTTGACGCAGAGACCTTCTGCTGCAAATGTACAGAGCCCTGAATTCTCCTGTAAATAGACCGAATGGTCTCAGCAGGCTGAGCGAGGGATAGGCTTCAGGCAGGACAACATGGAAAGATGCCACTAGGCATGTGCTTCTGAAAGGATGCCTGACTGCCAAACTGTGCCGGATTTAACTTCAGTTGGCCCAGGGTGGTGTGGCAGGTCTGGCCAACACGGGGAGATCAGGGGCCTGTGGCATTCAGCACCCTCCAGCCAAAGTCCTCCTCACATCCTGCCTGCGTGATAAACGGGATCGAGAATAAAAAAGGTGATCATTTATTGAAATTGATGCCCTCAAGTGGCAGTGTCACAATGATTTAATTTCAGACCCAGCATTTTCTCCCTTTCAAAGTCATTCAGAGTGTCGGCTTTTCTCTTTTCCCCTTGGTCTGAATAACACACTAATAAATATACAATAAGGGCTTTAATGTCTGGGTGATTTACACTAAAAAGAGAGAGCCATTCAGAGGCTTTAAAGACAATTTTTAAAAGCCTTAGCACCCACACCCAGGCTTGTCAGGTGCATATTTCCAGGACACCTGGTCACGGGAATAGTCACATAGGTTGTGGTTCTCTGAGCATGAGACTTGGGTCTTTAGTGTGCTTGGAAGTAGCTCCCACACACAGTGTGAGTTTAGGCAAGTCTCTGACTATCTATGAGCCTCAGCTTTCCTATCTGTAAAATGGTAATAATTTGCATGCCTCGTGAGGTTGTTGTGAGGATTAAATTAGATGACATGCAGAACAGGTGCTAATAGTGCTTTGTTCCTGCTCCTGGCGGCCCCTCAAAGGGGCAGAGGAGCAGGGCTGGCCTTCTTCCAGGAAGCTCAGGGCTGTGTGGGATTGGGTATGAGGACAGCCACAGTTTCACACCCCGTATCCTCAGAGTGACTGCTTGTGTTCCCTAAGTTGGGCCCCAAAGGACCAGTCCCATTGGCTGTGCTTGGATTCGCTGTATTTCTCATCCCTGTGAATAGTATTGTTGAAGCAACTACTGGAATGCAACTACTGGAATGCTAGTCCTCTCTAGAACACTTGGATTTGAAGCCATGAATATGATAGGTCTCAAGCTTTGGCGGTACAATTCAGAACCACCCATTTTATAAAATTTGTATAGCTTAGTCCCATGCAGAGTGATTCTGATTTTATTCATCTTGGGAAGGGGCATGAGCATGAGTATGTCTAGAAAAGGACACATGGATTCTGGTGTGCATCAAAAATTAGAAATCATGGCAAATACCTCACCTTAAATTAGTTGATTACATAAGCTGGTAACTGTCTACAATCATTTGCTAAATACTAAAGACAGAAGGTTGGAAGAAAGCTAGGAGAAATGAGATACACTTGTATGCAGGGTGTAGAGTCCTATTTCCCCCTCACAGGTACACATGCTAGTTGACAAGGTTTCCCCCTGTGGCCTGATCCTGCCTGGGGGGTCCCCATCTGGAACAACTGGGTAAATCCAAGGCTATTTAAGGGACTGGTCTCCACCAGTGCATCTACTCAAGACACATCTATCATTCTCTCTCCAGAATTACTGTGGCTTTTAAGGCCATAGGGAACTAGGAAGAATACAGGGTGGACTAGAGAAAGCCGGACTTTTCAGAGTCAGAGAGATTCTCCATCCATCCATCCATCCATCCATCCAAACATCCACAGGCACATCCATCCACCTACCCACTAGCCATCTCTAGTCTTCAGAATGTCATGTGTTGACTTTCATGTAGGTCCCAGGTTAACATTGGAGCATGGCACTCCTTTTTGTTCTCAGGGGATAGATACTATGCTGTGAGCATTCATAGCAACTCTGTATAGTGCATGTTCAGATTCCAAGGTGCACCAACTACCATCAGCCCAGCAACTCATTTCATCTTCATTTTGATCTGTGTCATATATTATTTTAAAACATTTTTAATGTTTATTTTTGAGAGAGACAGAGACAGAGCATGAGAAGGGGAGGGGCAGAGAGAGAGGGAGACACAAAATCCGAAGCAGGCTCCAGGCTCTGAGCAAGATCGTGACCTGTGCTGAAGTCAGACGCTTAACCGACTGAGCCATCCAGGTGCCCAGTGTGTCATATATGTTATTATCCTCATTTTACAGATAAGTAAACTGAATCTCAGAGAGGTTCAATGATTTTCCCTTTGTTATGGGGAAACACATAGAGAAACACATATCTTTTGGGTGCTTTTTTTTTTTTCTGGCTCTTGTTGTTTCCACAAGGAGGCATTGTACTGGAACCCTGGTATCATGTCTGACTCTGAAGAAACTGGCACCTGTTCTTATCCAGTCAAGTAAAGCTCTTCTCAAGAAGACTCAGCTGATATTTGGTCATCTAATTCTGAGCCAGAAGCCCTGAAGGTCGAGACCTCAGGCTGTGTATCTTCTTACTCCTTGCACAGGATGCTTGCCTGGCACAGCATCTGGCCCATAGTAAGTGTTCTTTGTTAGGTGCATGGACACCAGGTCAGTTTATGGTAATCTACGATGCAACTCTTCTTAAACCTGAGCTCTGAGTCTAAGACTTAAAGCCCAATCTGAGATCATAGAAGAGTCTCCAATCAATAAGAAGATGAAAAGTATTTTGTTCCCACCTTTTGCCCCCGCCCAGGGATACATGTATAATCCTCTCTGGGGTTCAGGAAGCAGCTGTCAGAGTGCACCTCAACTGTGAAGGTTGCCACTAAGTACAAAGGACAATTCCTTTCCTGGCAGGTACAACTTTTGCTCATGATTGCTTTCATTGATGGGCGTCAAGAAAAATAAATGAAAAGACCATCGGCTTCTGCCAGTTTTGACCTTTGAGATTTGACAGCCTAGGGCTTGTAGGGGGGCTCTTTTGAGCTGGTTGCTTTCCTTTTTCCACTCTGCCCCGGATATTTGATGGATTAAACACTAGGAAGTTGAGAGAATGTGAATACCTCTAACCCCTTGGCTTGTCAGAATGGCATCTTGGAAAATCCCATAATGATAAATGTACGTTGTATGCAAAAAGAAGACAAAATGCATAACAACAATCAGGTTTCATCTAAGAAGTGTTTGTTGACCCTCACCTTTTCCCAGTGGGGAGGGAGATATTAAAAATAGGTGGAGGAAATTAGGGGCACCTGGATGGCTTAGTTGGTTGGGTGTCTAACTTTGGCTCAGGTCATGATCACACGGTTCATGGGTTCGAGCCCCACATCGGGCTCTGTGCTGACAGCTCAGAGCCTGGAGCCTGCTTCAGATTCTGTGTCTCCCTCTCTCTCTGCCCCTCCCCTGCTGGCACTCTGTCTCTCAAAAATTAATTAAAATGTTTTAAAAAATTAAAAGAAAATAGGTGGAGGAATTTAGGCAATAAACCATTAACGTCAAGCAATTCACTCATTCATTCCATCAGGCATTCTGTCAACAAACGTTTATGAATCTTGGTTGAACTCTGATGGCTCATCCTGCCTTCAAGGGGCTCACAGTGAGGTTTAGTGTTAGGTGACAAGGGATGGCTGTGGTGCTGTGGGGAAAGCGCTATAATGAGTTTATGCATAGGACGTGTGCAGAGGGGTGTGGAGGAGTGTATGCATGAGTGTGCTGCTGGCTGGTAGGCAAGCTGGCCCAGAGAAGACAGCTTGAGCTGGCTCTGAAGGGAGGAGGGGCAGCAGTCAGGGGGGAAATGAGCCAAAGGCATGTACGCATGGAGGGACTATGTCCCAAGGCCCCGCAGCTTGAGAAGTAGGTGGTGCTGGGGCTACATGATCACTTAGCCAGTCTGCCCCCATCCAGTCTCAGAGTTCTCACACTTCGTACAAATGTGCCTCTGGCTTGCGTAGTAACAGTACCCATCCCCTCCTCACCAAGGCAGTCTCCAAAGAGAAGTCTCATTCCTGGACCCCCTCCCCCACCTCTTTCTGTAGCAAATGTCCTTCTACAAATACTCAAAAGATTTCACCCCGAATCCAGGCTCTTTTCTGACTTTCTCTCCCTCTATTAGTTTCTTCCTCCCTAGTGAGGACTCCAGATTCCTATAGACAATCCATCCACGCACACAGCTGATTTCTGCCCCAGCACAAGTGGACTCAGGGCGCAAGCTATTTATACTTTTTGGCTACAGTTGGCTCAGACTCTAGGACTTTTCTGTCACCCCTCCCCTCCTCTTCCTTTGCAGCAAGAGTAGCTAAGGTGATTATTCCTTATGGATTGCCCTCCACTCCCGTCTCCACCACAGAGACCCTTACTCATTCTGCAGTGTCCAGTTCAGTGTCTCCTCTGATTCAGATTCCATGGATGGCATCAGCCTGTGACCTTGTGATGATCCAGCTATGAGGCCCTCTCCCCCACTAGTCGACAGGGATCCAGCATCCTTCCTTTCACTGCTGGCCCTCAAGTGCCAGCATGCAAAAGATGGGGAAAGAGTAAAGCTGCTGGCCAGGATGAGCAGGAGCTTACCCCACTTCTTCTGCTCCCCTTAATTTGTATAATTATAATAATAGAAAGGAAGAAGAGTGTTGTAGTTCATTCTGGCTGCTATAACAAAATACCAGAAATGATAAAAATCTATTCCTGACAGCTCTGGAGGCTGGAAATATAAGACGGGATGCCAGCAAGGTCATGCTTTAGTGAGGGTCCTCTTCCTGATTTCACAGTTGGCACTTTCTCACTGTGTCCTCACATGGTGAGAGGGGCCAGGGAGCTCTCTGAAACCCCCTTTATAAGAGTGCTAATCCCATCCATGAGACCTTCACCCTCATGACCTAATCACCTCCAGTGGCCTTACCTCCTACTGCCAACATTTTGGGTTAGGTTTCAGCATAAGAATTTGGGTCCGAGTTGGGGGAAGCACGTTCAGACCATAGCAAGAAGAGAGGGATAGTTGCTTGGAATTTGCTCAGTGGTGCCAAGCATTGTTCTAAGTGCCTTCCACATGTCATGTCACTTAATATTATGCTCACTGCCATTCAATGAGGGAGGCAATTTTATTACCTGCATTTTACAGTGAAGAAGCTGAAGCTCAGTGAGGTTAAGTAACTTGCCCAGGGTCACACAGCTAGTAAGGAGCAGACTACATCTGAAACCAGTCTAGCTCCACAGTCTACACTCCTACCATGCTCCCGGCCTCCCTATCACCAACCAGTAATTAAGAATATATTGTTATTTGTGTATGATGATACATATGTAACATATCATCACTGTATGGTCTTCATAAATACCTAGCTACATATTTTCTGTGGTATGTATATAATCCTTCCCATCCAAAAATAGAGGGCAAAGTTCTAAGGCTTTTGGCCCAAGGAAGAACATTTTGGAAAGTGGCCAGCCTTAAGAATAGGAACTAGAAAGCCTGCCCTGCAGAAGGTTATATATAGAAAGTCCAACATGGTCCCAGCTTCCCTGTTTCCTGAAGATCTAGGCCAATCCAGGCCCCCTTGCTTGGGGAGGCCAGGTCTCTGTCTGTGGTGAAGGAGGCAGAACCAGGTGATGAAATTATCTGCTCTTTTAGTTGTAACGCAGAGTCCAGGGCACCGGTGTTGATGGCGGCTGAGTAAAGAAACACCATGAGCTGCATAATAGCCCAGCTCCACTTTGCATTCACTCCAGGCCTCAAAGCAAACCTCCCTATGTTTCATTACCTGGCCTGCTTCTGAGTTTTCTTTTTTCCCCTTTGTTTTGTTTATAGTACCACACTCACGTGTCTAGATAAACTCCTTGTTTTTATAACAGAAATGCATTTTCTTATGGTTCGGAGCCTTAGTTAAGAGCCATATCAACCATGGGACTTTGCATTTAAAAGGCTTTACAAAATCTACATGCGGATTTGGTACAATGTCTATTCCTGAGATGATCTTACATCACTAAGCTCCAAGAAGGAGTCTTCCCACTGTTGTCAAAATGCTGATCACTTTCCCTCCGTCAGTGGGTACATCTTGTGGTTGTGAGAAAGGGGAGGGCACGCAGTGAAGGCCACAGCTTTTCAAGAAGGAGCAGGCTGGGCCCAGGGCATTGGAACTGCCTGTGAGATATTCACCCAAGGACTTCAGATTACCCGAGCGCCGGGGGCCTCCCCGCACCTCTCAGGGCAACTTAGAACAAATGACTGGCACACAGTGGGAATCAAGAGAGGGCCGTGAGCCATGTTGCTTCCCTCGTGGCCCTACTTCTAGACTCAGATTTTGTTCTTCTCTGTCATATTATACTGTGGAATGTTCCTTGAAGTCTTTGAGAACAATAACCTCAGTGACTCCTCCTGGGCATTAGGAAGTCCCAAAATAGAGCAAGTCAAGAACTTGATAAGAGAACTAGCAGGTGAACATTGCACGTTGCTAATTTCCTGCTTCAGATCCTTCAGTAAACCCCTGTGGATCTCAGGATCAAGTCTGAGCTCCTTTTCAGCATGGTACACGACCCCAGTCTGGCCCTCCCCGTCTTGAGCTTACCCCATTCCTTTGGACCCATGCTTCATTTATAATAAGCTGTTCACAGTTTCCCTAACTGAAGCCAGCAGTTTCAACCCCTCTTCCTTCCCCCACCTCTTGGACCACCAAGTGCAATCTTTCCCCTCCTTCAAAAAAGAATCTCTTAGCTCTCAAGCCTTTCCTGGGACTCCAGACCCAGTCCAAGCAGTGTTGATTATACCATCCTTTACACCCACCTCTGTGGCTTGTTTCACATCTCTGTTACTGTTCTCAGCCCTGAGGCACATTTGTTCTTTTACAGGCATTTCTCACCAATTAGGCGTCCTAAGAATAGGGATGGGCATTATTTATCATTGCGTCTCCTCTGCCTTGCACAGAGCCTGACCCACAGAATATGTTCAAGAAATGCTTTTTAAATGAACAAACCATCAAATTAATTGGACCAGGAACTCTGAGAATTTGAGATACGGTTTTAAGAAAAAAAATGCATCTGGAAAGCTCTTGACCAAAATCCCATCTCCATCCTCCATAATATCTCACTTCCTTCTACTCAACCCCAGGTATAATGACTGTTCCTCAGTCCACACCACTAAGCAAATGCTGGCATACATCAGCCTTGAAAAATAAGATGTTTCCAATACTTCCTGATAGCCCACTCTGGGATCATCTTAACCCCCTCAATTTTCCAGACAATTTCCTATATGCTTCCTGTGTGTTTTCTTATCTTCCACAAGAATCTTCTCCTTGGTATTCCCCCCTCCAACGTCTTCCTCTTCTTAGTTTACCTATATTTACATTCCCAGTTAAGCACACCGACTCCTGTTGAGGTTTTTTTTTTTTTTAATCTTTTCAGACAAGCTAGGATGAATTCCTATTGTGTTCTCTCCAACTATTCTTTAAATATTCCCTCCATTGTTTGTTTGTTTTTTTCCAGGACTAAAATCCCTCAATGACTGCATGAAATTCTATCATTTTTCTATTGGATGTTTACCTACAGGCCTCAGAGTGACTCCTCTGTCTGGACGTTTTTCTCCTGGTCACTTTCCCTAAGGAGCCTCTTGGTGCTCATTGAGTCTTCTCAATAGACACAGATGATTTTCATTTATAAAAATCCTCACATGTCTACCAACTTTCTTGATTAACTCTCTGCTTTCCTGTCTGACTTAAGGCTGGCCCCTTGGGTTTGGGGTCCTGGTGGCATCAGGTTCATTGTGTATGTGATTGAGCCAAGAAATTTGATGATTGGCAAAATGGGAGTCCAGATAGAAATAAAAACTTCTGTATTGCACTGTCCATGGTCCTTGAGTCCTTGGTCTTTTCCTGTGGCTGCCTCTCCAATTTCACATTCCCACATGACTATTTATGCTAATTTTGGGTTAAAGGCATACTCTAGCCAGCAAAACTAGAAAAATAGTTTAGACATAGACTCATCAAGCAGAAAATAATCTTAAAAGCCATTGAATCCAGTCCCTTTACCTTCACTCCAAACCAACGCAAGAGCCTCTTCCAAAGCTCATCTGACTTCAGCTTACCTGGTTCCAACCAATAGGATGCTCACCTCGAAAAGCAGACTGCCCCCTGTGAGCCAGCTTTTGCTGCCAGGAAGAACTTGCTAGTAGCCCACTGCCTTTGTCATCTTGAAAAGTTGTTGAATATCTCTGAAAAGTTGTTCAATTTCTTCAGGTCTCCTGTATCTCATCCATAAAATGGGAATAGTAATACCTATCTTACAGGAGCTTTTAACAGTGATAGCTAATATGCATTGAGTGTTTATCATCTTCTTAGCACTGAGGTATATAATTGAATTTAACACCACAATTTTCCTGTGAAGTAGTACTATGATTATGCATATGAGGCATCTAGGATAATTTGAGCAGATAGTGTATGTTAGTTCCCTCTCCTATTTCACGATTATCTGGTTGATCTTATATTTGTCCTCTGGAATCACATAGAACAAGCCTACTTTCTCCTAACAAGGCAGTTTTCATTTCTTTGAGGATAGTTCTCATGTCTCTTCTTAACTCCCCTACCACCCTCTGCCCCCACCAGGCTAAACAATTTTAGTTTCTTCTACAGCATATTTTCTGGAGCCACATTCTTCCCATATGACCTTAACCAGTGAAGTGGTCGGGGGGGGGGGGGGGGGAGCAGTTCTTCAATGATCTGGAAACCTCTACCCACCAGTGTAGCATAAGCTTGGCTCACTCTTCCCCTGAATCCTGCTGCATCCTGCTGTTTGAACCCCAGGCACCCTAAAGTTAGCAACCAGGAAGGCTGCTGGAGCATTTCATCAAAACCATTTTCTAGACAATTTGTGTCTTTTCTTCCCAATGGAGAATCCTCAAGTTTCTCTTGCAGGCAAAGGAGGCCTTTCTTGTTTGCTATTGACATTCCCAAAAATATCTGATTCAAAAAGAAATTTAATTTTGTCCCCAGCTTTCACATCGTCTAGCTTTGTTTGTCATCCTTGTGGTCCGCCAGCTTTGCCCCTTTGTTCTCCTAATTGCCAGAGACATTTTTATACTGAGTAAATTGCATCAGGCTCACTGCAAAATGAATCAATTTGGGAAGAGTATGAGCTACACTGTTGTCTTAAGTGTGCATTAACATTTAGATGCGTTATTTAAAACGGGTCTGGGGTTAGTGCCAGGGAGATAGCTTCATGACTATTCTGACTCATTCTCTGCAGCCAGACTCCACTGAATGGAACTGAGGAACTCTGAAACCCATCCCAGCCCTCCATCCCTCTAGAGAGGGCTTGAACTAGGTGAGATATTTTAAGAGCTCAGATTTGGGAACTTGATTGACAAACTGAGTTTGACTTGGTGATCTCAGAGCAAAACACAGCCAAGCGTAGTAGACAATGGAGAGGAGAGATCGTCTTTCTCTCTCATCATACATCAGGCATGCACATGACATGTAGGTTTAAGTACAAATCACATGGCCAGAAGTCTTTGGCAGTAAAACAAAGCATGCACCAAAAAAAAAAAAAAAAAAAAAGACACCAGCCAACCCTCTCTAGTATAAAACTTAAAACAATGTTCTGAAAGCCAGTGAATAGGAAAAGCTGCAATCCAGATGATCATGTGGTGATTCAATGAGCTAATTCTTTTATCATCAAGAGGGTCAGGTAATATCTCCATTAGTAGCAGAAGGTTTAAAAATTGGAGAGAGTGGCAACACCAGGACAATTGCCTGATTTATGCTTTTTCAATCACCTGGGCTTATAGCCTAAACTGGTAATGGACTCCATCCATCAAAAAATTATTCCATCTGGCATCCTGGTTTCTGAAGAAATCTGGACGTCCTCGTAGAGAATTGGCCAAATGATATAATGCGTGTGAAAGGCCTTAGCACAGTGCCTCAGTAAAAGGTAGTTGAATCTGTTTCGTTATGTTCAGAGATATGATGGTGCATTCGATACACAAGAGAAATAAAACATCAATTGTTTAATGCCATAATTAAGATTCTGAAATCCTGAGAAGTACAGCTATGAAGATTGTAAGGGTAGCACTTTCTCAAGGAGCTCTTCCCAGACACTTCTGTCCCTGGGCATCTCTTCTCTTTCAGCCTCTAAGGTGCTTTGTAAGTAACAGCTCCAATCCCATGGAAACTCACCAGCTTTGTGCATTTCTGCCCATTTTTCCCACTAGAGTCTGAACTTAGACAAGCATACTCAGTACTTTCATTTTGGTGTCCTCAAAGTCCAAAACAGTGTCTAACACAGAATCGGCATTCAATAAATGTTTGTTGACTGAACAAGTAGAACTAAAAAATATTATCATGCTGCTTTCAAAGTTGAAGTAGATAAGGATATCTTACACCTTTCTGCTGGGAAGGCCTAAAGCATTAGGATCCCTGACCAGAGATAGAAAACAACGCATAAAGACTACTACTGCCAACCAGTATATTGCCTTGAAATAACAATAGCTACCGCTTGTATAGCACTTAATATACAGTGGGTATTGTTCTAAGTGCCCTAACCTGTATTTATTCATTTATCTTCACAGTAGTTCCATGAGGTGACATATCATTTTCATCCCCATTTTATGGATGAAGACACTGAACTTGTCAACAGTCCTACAGCTAGAAATGATTAGAGATGGAATCTGAACTCATAGGGTCTCGCTCCAGAGCCCATGACCACCACACTACATGATGTAACCTCTCCAAAAGAGATGTGAGAGGGGCTCTCCCCAGGCCTCCCCCAGGTAGATCACAGGTGGCCCCATCAGGTGGCATGTCAAATAGACATGGGAAGACACCAGTGAGAAGAGACTGTCTTCTCTATGTTTCACCTGAAATGGCATCTCCACTGCCTACCCAGGGACATATATCATTCAGGGCAGAAAAGCAGGTCCCTTATTTCAGCTACCCTTAGCCCTGGGAGGAGGATGCTATGCAAAGCCTCAGCTATGGTATTGGTTTGGGGAAAATTATATCAGAACCTTTGCAGGCTTTCAGTGAGAATAGGAGAGAAGTTCCCTGCATAGCCTGAGGACAGGAGTGGAGAGAAGGAAGAAGAGGCATGTCAGACCTGCACTCCATCCAATCCCCCTTTAGAGCCCTTAGTCCTTCTATTTATAGGTGAAATTGAATAACAAACCACTAAGCAGATGGACACATACATAATGTATTATTGGGTAAACTGAGGCAAGATGGAACTAACATAGTCTGCATGCATTCTGGCTGCTGAGCTGGGACCCAGACTCCAGCCCTCTCACTGCTGGAGCCCCTACTCAAATCCCTGGACCCTGCTCTCTCCTCCACCCTGCTCAGTCAGGCTTGAACTGGCCTTATACGTCAATGTGAATAGGATTCTCAAAAGCTTTAGAGGAAAAGTGAAAAACATCTCTCTCTTTTCCACTTGGTTTATGAAAATATCTTCCTCTAATTGAACTTTCCCCTCTTGCATATGCCTTTTGATGGCTGCATTTAATTGCCTTAAACATAAAGCTGCTGTGATCAGAGACTTCAGAGTTACATATGCATCTTTTGTGCTGAAACTGTTTTACCATCTGGTTCTAAAGCAGCTTATAGGTTGATTTTGATAAGAGCAATGTAGGTGCCACCAGTCTTACTATAATTGGTTGTCTGCTTACATGATTGGGGAATGAAAATTATTTATTGATTCCTGATTCAAAAAGAAAATCAACAAATGTGTTTCCCACAACCACATGATTCCATTCTGACCCCTCTGTCTTGCTGAGATTATGCCCCCATGGCCCACCCCTTCCTCTCTTCCCATCCATGGTTGCCCGTCTCTTTGTCTTTGTTCTTTCCTTCCTTCCTTCCTTCCTTCCTTCCTTCCTTCCTTCCTTCAGTAAATGCGTCAATTAAGTATTCCTCTACTATTTCAGGGAAGTGTGCTATATGGTGGGAATTGAGCTGGGAAAAAGCAGAAACCACTGCTGTCTTCATGAAGCTTACATTCTAGAGGGGGAAATGAATGCTACATTACTAATGACATGTACAGTCATGCAATTACCATAGTGATACATGGCGAGGGAGTACAGCTTCTGTGAGCTTTTATAAGAGAAGGACCTGACCCAGGCTGAGGGATGATACAAGCCTTCCTGAGCAAGTAGCATTTGAACTGAAGTCTGAAAGAAAAGTGGTAGTATGACAAAGTGGCAAGACTCTTTCTGGGAGTAGGAATGGCATATGAATGCCTGGAAAAGAAAGATGTGAGACATTTCTGAGGAAATCAAGGCAGATTCATGCACGTGGATCTGAAGGTGAAGAGAGGCCTGGCTGAAGAGAAGGATGGGGAGAAAGACAGGTGGAAGAGGCACATTCAGGAACACAACCTTTGTCTTAAAACTCAAGGAAAGTTGATGTAGAGTTTTAAGAATAGGACTGTGAGTGAATTGGAGGTAGGGCAGGCACGGGTATGAAGATCCCAGACCTTTGCAGCAGCCCAAGGGACAAGAGGATAGTCCTGATTAGAGAGTGTAGATAGAGAGATAGGAGCGGGTTTGTACATATCTATGTGCAAGGTGCAATAGGCAGGTTTAGTGATGGATTGCCTTGACCAATTGGGTGGATGGAGGCATTCACTAAAACAGGCAAAAATGAAGGAGGCCCATGTATGGAGAGGAAAGTAGAAAATGTGGTTTGGAGATGTTGAGTCTTTAGTAACATAAACATCTAAGTGAATATGCAGGTAGACATAGGGGTCTGGAGATCAGAGAAAATACCTGGGCTGGAGAAAAAAATAGAGGATTTTTGGTATGTTGACAGGACTTTGGAGGCAATGGGAGCATGTTAAATGCCTAAGGAATTAACCGGCAATGAATCATAGACCTAAATGTAAAATCTAAAACTATAAAAATTTCTAGAAGAAAACACAAGAGAAAACCCCTGCAAACTTGAGTAAGCAAAGATTTTTTAGATAGCACACAAAAAGCATAAACTTACAAAACAAAACATTGATCAGTTGGATTGGAATTTATCAAAATTAAAAACTTGCTCTTGAAAGGATTTGATTTAAAAAATATGAAACCAAGTCACAAAATTGGAAAAAATATTTGAGGTTATACATATAGGTCTCAAAGGGCTTGTACCCACCCAATTAAGAAGTGGGCAAAATATTTTAATAGACACTATGCAGAAGATATAAAATGTCCATTAATCATGTAAAAAGATGCTCAATATCACTAGTCATCAGGAAAATTATAATGGCTAAAATTAGAAAGACTGACCATACCAAGGGTTAGTAAGGATGAGACGGAACTAGAACTCTCATATACTGCTAATGAAAATGTAAGATGGTATAACCACTTTGGAAAATAGTTTAGAAGTTTCTCTAAAAAATTAGATTACACACCTACCATACAACTCAGCTATTTCACCCCTGGATATTTATCCAAGAGAATGAAAATGTAGGTCCACACAAAGACTTGTACATTAAAATTTATAGCAGCTTGGGGCACCTGGGTGGCTCAGTTAAGTATCTGACTCTTGGTTTCAGCTCAGATCATGATCTCATGGTTCGTGGGTTCAAGCCCTGTGTTGGGCTCTGCGCTGACAGTGTGGAGCCTGCTTGAGATCCTCTCTCTCTCTCTCTCTCTCTCTCTCTCTCTCTCTCTCTCTTCCCCTTCCCCACTCACACTATCTGTCTCAAAATAAATAAATGTCAAAAAAATTTAAAGATAAAATTTATAGCAGCTTTATTCACAATATTCCCAAACTGTAAATGACCCAGTTGTCCACTAACAGGTGAGGGGATAAACAAACTGTGGTTTCTGTATACAATGGAACACTATCCAGCAACAGAAAGGAATGACCTACTAATACTGACAACATGGGCAACTCTCAAAATCATTATGCCAAGAGAAAGAAGCCAACCACAGAGACCACATAGTATGTGCTTCGATTCATGTATGATTTTAGAAAGTGCATCTAATCTACTAATCTACAGTGACAGAGGCAGGACAGTGGTTTTGTAGGAAGTGTCACAGGACTGACTACAAAAGGGCAGAGAACCTTTAGGGTGTGGTGGGACAGTTGGTTTTGAATGTGGTTATGGTTCCCTGGTGTAACAACTGTTAAAATGCTTTAGACTGTACACTTTATTTTTTTCAATTTTTATTTATTTATTTTGAGAGAGAGTATGGGGGAGGGGCATAGAGAGAGAATCCCAAGCAGGCTCTGTGCTCAGTGTGGAGCCTTACATGGGGCTCGATCCCACAAGCCAATATCCAGAGTCAGATGCTCAGCTGGCTAAACCACCTAGGTGCCCCTATATGATACACTTTAAATGGATGCCATTTATTGCACATAAATTATACCTCAATACAGTTGACTATAAAAAAAAAGTACCTAGAGAGGGAATGGAGTGGGAAGACAAAAGACCTGAGAATAAAGGTAGGGGAAGGGAGGCGGTGAGGTGGGTATACATGTGTAGACAGGTTGAGGAGCTTAACGAGATGTGAGAGGTGGCAGCTGGAGGAATCAAGGCCACTTATTCATGTCTTGTACTTTGGTGTGACTTTCATGTCTCAGATACCATTAGTCAAGATCGAACCCCTGGTTCATGAGTTATCTCCCTCATGAAGGCTTCCCAGGAGTCCTCAACCACTCTGTTCTCTTCTCTTCTCAACTCTGTAAAACTGTCTAGACTACAGAATAATACTCCAGGGTCCCATATGATCAGATAATGCCTGTAAGTTGCTATACTCAATTCTTTGTTTCCTCAGTCTACCAATATCCAGTGCTATTTTTGTTTACAAATTGTTTCAGGTATTTGTGGTTTCCCCAGAGACTTTTCTTTAGCTACTAATTATTGAAGTTTTGCCATAAGCTAGAATCTTTAAAAATATTGTACATATTAAGTACTTGTAATAACTTATGAAGTAAGTGTTATTAACTTTAGCTTTCAGGGAGGAAAACAACTAAGGCTCAGAGAAATTAAGCAACTAGAAGTGGGATTTGAACTTAGGTCTTTGTGAGTTCTGAGTTCTCACTACTTTCTGAGTGCTAAAGCTATTCATACGCACTGTAGATACGGCCTCCTTCCAACTGGGGCCATGTTTTATTCTTAATTTTGCATACCTTTTCACCAGTATGGTGTTAAGCATATTGAAGATGCTAAACAAATATTGATTTATTCATTGATTCCCTCAACTAATATTTTAATGCTTCTTTAGAATAGCAGCCTCCTGTCACCAGGGTCTCTTAAGGGGCTTTAAGAGTGTCAATAACTAGGTATATTTCAGCCTTGCTGGATCAGATTAAGGAATTAATTAAAAGGTCCCCAGATTTGTTGTTACTGCCTGAGTGGGATAAGAGAAAGGTGGGTCAGCTTCTTTCTCTCTGCTCATTCCAGCTACCATTTCACCCCCTTCCCTTCAAGAGGAGCCCCAGGAATGTTGAGGAACTGTGGCCACTTCCACTGGCCACCTTGGTCTAGACCCAATGTAAGAGCTTCCATTACAGGCGTGACCCCATAGGCAATCCTGGAGCAGGGAGTGGTGGTTGAAGCCACTGCTTGGTTGGTCTTTCTTCTGATTGCAAAGTGACAGTGTCCACATTTTAAATGCAAACAGAGAACAATTGCTAAACATAAAAACTACCTTTCAATTGCCTTGCACATAAAGATCCCTCTCTAGTTCTCCCTCTCTCTTCCTCTCCTTTTTAAAATGTCTCTCTTCAACTCTACCTTCTTTCTTTCTCCCTCACTAATGTCCCAGAAAGCCTGCATCATAATGCTCATCTAGAAAGTTCTTTCAGCAGCAAAAAGCATTCTATTAAAACATATTGGAATTAGACTCCAATTATGTGTCCTTGATTTTTGCATAATGTAGTGTAAGTTACTCTTCTTTGAATCAGTGGGGGATAAGAATTCATTCATGAATAATGGTTTCCAAAGATTCATGAGGACCTGGATGAGATACTTGCCTGGAAGGTAGAAAGGCTTTGCTCTTCCAGATTTCAGAATTTATATTCAACAAAAACATAAGAGTAGGAGGTACTGAAAAGGATTGTACAAGCAAGTACAGAAAACTTTTGCTAATCTAATTCACTTTTAAAACAGCCTTCTCCATGGTTAAAAGAATCCCTGTTCTCCTTAAGCTTTTCTATCTTGGATACATTTTTTTTAAATAAGCCTCTTTTAATATATCAGAGGAAACCAGGAATGTATTGAAGATGTTTCAGTAAGACATGAAGTTTAAATCAGTAGTGCTGGGAAAGGTCAAAGCCAGAATCATTTAAATGTTGAATACCCAAAATTTGCTCTAAGTTGCTTATCAACATTCACAAAAGTCAATGTCCTTTTTCTGTAGAAGTTTTCATTACAAGGAAACCTCCTGCACAAGAACATCAGCACTGTGGTCAGTGTGTGTGTGTGTGTGTGTGTGTGTGTGTGTGTGTGTGTGTGAGAGAGAGAGAGAGAGAGAGAGAGAGAGAGAAGGAGAGAGGGAGAGAGGGGGACAGAGACAGAGATGGGGCAGGGGAAGGGAACAAGTGTCTTTTCATAGCATGGCTTGAGAATCCTTCTTCCCTGACTGTTCAGATGGGGAGGGGATACCTGCACATACTACTCACATCCCATGTCTTACCTTTTTTCCTTCCCATTAAAGTAAATATACCTAGTGAATCAGAATCACCAAGGGAGGAGCCTGGAAATCTCTTTGATAACACACCCCAGATGACTCCTATGACTGGGAAGGCTTAGGAAACAGGAATTAGAGGGTCTGAAGCAGAGCTTCTCAGGGTTTTTTGTGCACATGAATCACAGGGGGATCCAGTTAAAATGCAGATGCTTTTTCAATAGGTCAGGATTGGGTTTAAAATCTGCATTTGTAGAAAGGTCCCAGGTGATGCTGGTGCTGCTCCAACCACTCTGTATAGCAAAGGTCTAAAGGCAGTGCATCCCAATGTCCACACACAGATATTAATTGAGGCTAAAGGGGGGGAACAATTAGAGAAGGACCTGTGCTCCTTCTGCATTTCTGGCTCATCTGACATGTGATGGTAGAAACAGTTTTTGAGAGGGGCGCCTGGGTGGCTCTGTCGATTAAGCATCCCACTTCGGCTCAGGTCATGATCTCGCAGACTGTGAGTTTGAGCCCTGCATATGGCTCTATGTTGACAGCTCAGAGCCTGGAGCCTGCTTCAGATTCTGTGTCTCCTCTCTCTGCCCCTCCCCTGCTCACACTCTGTCTCTCTCTCTCTGTCAAAAATAAAGGCCCACCTTTCCTGCTCCTATTCGAACAAGTTCTTTCTTCTCTTGAAGTGTTTGGGTTCAGATCATTCCTTCATCTCTCAAACATGAAACCCTCCCAAGTACCAGGTGCTGTGCAGGGCACTGAGGTCACAGAAATGTTAGTGAAAATTGAACCCTGTTTTGTGTCTGAAAGCCCTTCTGTCTTTTACTTTATATATATATATATATATATATATATATATATATATATATATATATAATGTATATATATATATATAATTTTTACTTTTGGAAAATTTTAATAGCAGTGAAATACTTGTATAATTTACCATCTTAACTACTTTTTAAAGTTTATTTATTTTGAGAGAGAGAGAGTGAGAGAGAGAGAGTGTGTGGGAGGAGCAGAGGGAGAGGGAGAGAGAATCCCAAGCAGTCTCCACGCTGTCCATGCAGAGCCCGATACAGGGCTCAAATTCATGAACCCTGAGATCATGACCTGAGCTGAAGTTGGACACTTAACCCACTGGGCCACCCAGGTACCCCATTAACTATTTTTAAGTGTACAATTCAGTTGCATGAAGCACATTTACATTATGGTACAACCAACACTACTATCCATCTCCAGAAGGTTTTCATCACCCAAAACTGAAACTCCATATCCATTAACTCCTCAAGGATATCCATGTTGTATCATGTGTCAGAATTTCCTTCCTTTCTAAAGCCTAATATTGTATTTTATAGATACATACTACATTTTGTTTATCCATTCTTCTGTTGATGGACATTTAAGTTGCTTCTACATTTTGGCTATTGTGAATAATGCCACTATGACCTTGGGTCTGCAAATATCTCTTTGAGACTTGCTTTCAATTTTTTTGGATACATGCATTCCTTGTTTCATTTCACTTCACAGACATTTCATTTATTTGAAAATAGAAGGTTTGTGGCAACTCTGCATCAAGAAAATCTATTGGCACCATTTTCCCAATACCATTTGCTCACTTTGTGTCTCCGGGTCACACAGTGGTAATTTTCACAATATGCAAACTTTTCCATAATTGTTATAGTTGTTATGGTGATCTGAGATCAGTGATTAGGACTTGATGAAAGCTCAGATGATGGCTAGCATTTTTTAGCAATAAAGTGTTTTTTAATTAAGGTACATACATTTTTTAGATATAATGTATTGATTGTGTACTTACTAGACACAGTAGAGTATAAACTTAACTTTTATTACAGTAGGAAACCAAAATTTCTTTGACTTGCTTTATTGCAATATTTGCTTTATTGTAGTGGTCTGGAATTGCTAGGTCATATGGCAATTCAATTTTTAATTTTTGACGAACCTCCGTACTGTTTCCACAGTGGTTGCACCATTTTACATTCCCATCAGCAGGGCACAAGGGTTCCAGTTTCTCTGTATCCTTGCCACTACATCTGACTCTTGGTTTATGCAACTTCCTCAGCTAGAAGTTGGGCCATTGCCCTCATGTGCCACCTGAAACACTCTTGTTCTTCTCTGCCCCCTCCAAATCTTGCTCAACCTCTAAAGCCAAGTCAAGTCACATGTTTTCTACAAAGTCTGATGACATTAGCCCCTGATGAACCCTCCTTGTCTGGACCTGAGACCATTCTTATTTTCCCTTGATAATGAGTGTCTTGTTCTCAAATCATCTCCTGTTACTCTAAGTAGAGGTCATGTTCTATGCTTTTTGGTTTTACCTAGCAGTAGAAGCAATGGCTATTTGTTGTATCTTGTTTAATAGAATAACATAAAGAAAATCAAGAAGTGTACAGTCTGAAAAAGTATACAGTCTGAAAAAGCTTGATTTCCATTTTGAGAACTCTGTACCTGAAGAAAAGAAACTGAGTCTTCTTGCCCCAGAACATGGTCTCTGGTGGAGACTTACTAAGAGCCTTTGTACCCACCTAGTCAGACATCCTTCCCCTAGGATGTCATCCTCCAAGGCCACTGTCACCTTGGAGATACTGACCCCAAAGATCATCAGGTGAGGAGAGATAATTCTAGGGGAAGATACTGACCCCAAAGATCATCAGGTGAGGAGAGATAATTCTAGGGGATGATTCTGGGAAGGCTAACCACAAAATTTCAGCAAACCAGAATTAATTAGTCCAAGGGATTGCTGTGTGATTCCATGTGGGTTTTATTACAATGTCTGCAACCACTTACACTACACAAGGGCTAAGTTTTCTTCCATACCTATTCACTTCATGGTGGATGTCAGTAAACAGTCCCAGTGGGGCTGACTGCTGGCTGCTGAACCAAACAAATGTTACTCTTTTCCCCAATTAATCTGCTCTCTTATAGGTTTGAAATCTTTTTGACCTCTCATTGTGTTCTCTTTAGGGATGCTATAGTACCCCTTGGCTGCCTTATGTTATAGAAAGAGCTGAACAGTGTTGGAATTGACCTCTTAGAATGATGATTTCTCTGCCATCACATGAATGCCCTGGCATGGCTACTGTCATCCCTGGCTTGCCCTGTACCCATTTGTCCTTATGAAGTAACTCCCTGAAGACCTCAGCCAACACAAACAGGGAGTCGGCAACAGAGGACCCCATTCCAATGTCCTTTCAAGTTCTTCCATTCAGAATGGCATTCCAGTCCTGTCAGAAGTCCCCAAGCGAATACAGATCTCCTCCCAAGCTGATCAGAACCAAAGAGGAACTGGAAGCTCTGGCAGGAAGGAGACCTTTAGCACATTTATACAGCTTCCAGCTGGTATTTGAAGCCTCTGCCAAGTGGTTGTCAGTCTATTTGAGCTTTTACTTCACTGCCCCTGAATAGTCATCTCTAGACAGCACATTTGTTCTAGAGATGTTGATGCTCCAAGGTTCTACTAAGAACTGGCATGTATATAAACAGAGAGGAGAAGCCACCTGCCTGGCTCTGTGGCACCAGCAACTCCCTGGACACCCTTCCCCTTCCTGATAGTCCTGTGAGGGTGTACTGAGGACTGTGTGATGAGGTGTGGGCACTCCAAATGATTAGAAAGCTGCCATCAGTGTATCCCACCAAGTAGGGAATTCATCAGCCTTCCTGCCCTGAGAACTGCAGAGCATCCCAGCAGCTCCCAAGTTATGCCCCATCAAGAGGCCCCAAAGGTTTTAGATTCTCAGCCCAGTTGGCTTCCCTTATCCTGATGCAATTACTAACCCCTCCCAGATAGGAACCACATTTTTCTTCATAATCCTAAGAGAGATGGACACCTAGGGTGTCAGCAGACCATAAGCAGCCTGAGGTTGCTGCCTTGCTTCAGGTACTATCACCTCTTGCCTTGACCATTACAGTCAGTTGCCTTGACTCATCTCTATGCTTCCAGGCTCCTTGCCTCCAGCAGTCAAAATGACCTCCTAAAGTACCAGCCCAACCATGTTATTCTGCTCAGCGTCATTCCCTGGCTTCCCCATCTCCTATGGGATCAAACCCAGTCTTGCTGCCAAGCCTTGAAGTCCTTCCATTTTCTCCGTGTTAGTTCACCTCTGGCTGCCTCCCCCACCCTATCTCAGGAAGTGGCCCATCATCCTAGCATTATCCACGGCTGCAATTCTTCCTCATCGTCTACTTCACCCCTCACCCCTCACCCACTTAGAGATTAAGCTCCATCACTTCTGCCTCTAGTGGGTATGTGTATACACACACACACACACACACACACACACACACACTTACCCCTTTCTCCCACCATGCTGGTCCAAGCCATCACTATCTCTCACCTGAATCACAGCAGTATTGTTGCTTTCACATTTGCTCCCTTCTAATTCACCCCCTACATAGCAGCTGGAGTAGGCTTTATTTTATTTTATTCTTTTGGAATAGGCTTTAAAAGTACAAATCAAACTATGTCATTTCACTATAAAACATTAGAATGGCTTCCCATTGGTCTTAGAATGAAATCTTGGCCAAAATCCCTGTATCATCTGGCTTTGCCCACGTATGTGACCCTCTCTCATACCATTCTCCCCTAAATCCCTATTTATTTGCCTCTCCCAACTACTGGTCTTTTATATTTACTGATCCCCTAGCGTGGGGCACCCTTTCCTTGGCTCTATACCATCATTCCTGCTCATTTTTTTGGTCTCAACTGAAACATGACCACGTCAGAAATGCTTGCTGCCACCTATTTTCTCTATCACAGCACTTTGTTTAGTTCCTTTTAGCACTACTTTCAATCTGTAATTAATGTATTTGGTTCCTTGTTTATTGTCTAACCCTCTCACTAGAAAGAAAGCTCCTGGAAGCCAAGGAGCTTCTTTCTCATTAAATCCACTGGATCAATGGCACCGAATGCCTTTCTTAACACTTGGTAGGTACTACATAAATTTTGTCAATAGAATACTAAATGAATCTAGCCACTACTACTTATCCAGTCCTTGTTCTCTGATACCCCTCACCCCTACACCTGCATTCCAACCGCACTGACTGGAATTCCCTGAAGATGTAGGCTGCTTCATCTCTCTGTGCCTTTGAACCTACCCCTGGGCTGAGATTCCCAAACCACTGTGTCTATCTAGGAAAGTCCTCTAATTTATATACTCTCTCTTCTCCAAAGCCTTTTCCAGCCTCACCAAGCAGTTGGTCACCCCAACCTCCCTGTGCCACAGTATGGTACCCATGCTTCTGTTCTTGCTGTTGGTAGTTTGATTGTAATGATTTATTTTCATAATGGTATTCTCTATAAACTGTGATATCCCTAAAGAAAGAGATCATGTCTTCTCTATCTCTCCAATCTTCATGCACAATCAAGTACAGAAGAACCTAGAACATATTAGTTGCTCAACAAATGTCTGTTGAAAAGATGAATGAATTAAGTGGAAGATCAGTCCCTGGATGTAAATTCAATAGGCCAGATTACTTTTTTTTTTTTCCCAATAGGCTATATTACTAATCCCGGCTCCCTGGTAGGTAATCTGAGGACTCATGCCACTTTGTGTTTTGGTTTCTTCACCTGTAAATTAGGAATAATAATTAACTACCTAGCTATCTCAGATGGTTAAAGAATAAAATGATAAATATGAAAATAGTCTAAAAACTAGGTTGCCTGGGTGGCTCAATGAGTTAAGCATCTGGCTTCAGCTCAGGTCATGATCTCATGGTTTCTGAGTTTGAGTCCTTCATCAGGCTCTCTGCTGTCCGCACAGAGTCCACTTCAGATCCTCTGTCCACCCCCTCTCTTTCTGCGACTCTTCCATTCCCTCTGTCAAAAATAAATAAATGTTTTTTAAAAAAGAAATAGTCCAGAAATATAAATTCATTCATTTCAAAACTGTATATTGAGTCATTATTCAGTGCTAAGACACCCAAGTTACAAATATGAAGACATGATCCCTTGAAGGTTCTACTTCTTCAAGATGGCATCATTGTTAGTCAACCACCATAAAGACTGTCATGATTCTTGGTCTACTTTTACTGTTGTGATTCTTGGTCTGTGGCATCTTTGCATTAATCCTTTGCTTTTGGAATCACTGCATACCTGTATATTCTAGTTTTACTAGAGGTCTCTGCATGCTTTCCAACTATAATCACGGCTGAATGATTCCCTACCAATCCTGGTTCCACTTCAGGAAAACTGTCAGGCGTACACACAGCACCAAGCCCATCCATCTGTGTAAGAGATAATGTAATTCTAAGACAATATTTAACAATGTGGGACGAGGCATAAACTCAATATGTTTTCAGGCAGAACAGAAAAAAAATATGTGCCCCATCTCATTAATCACAATAAGAATGAGGGATGGGGCAGATACCCAGGCTGGTGCTGTTCCCTCCAAGTTAATCTGTCTTAATACTAGGCCCTTGGTAAAAAGAATGCCCATGTCGTCGTTCTGCTTGTTCAATGGCAATTTACATTGGGGAGCACAAGATTTATGGAGTAACAAGAATCTCTCAGTAATAAAAACTTGAGTGATCCATGCTGTGTTTGGAAGTAGCTTCTACTGCAAACACTCTCTGGGGACAAAACTTCAAGAGAAGGATTTCAAGGTATGTATTGATAAAACTGATTTTAGTCACAAGTTCTTATTGTGTTCATTCATTCACTTACTCAACAATTTTTTACTGGGCACCAATTCTTGCAAAAGGCTCTGTTGAGAGGTTTGGAGACAGATAATGGTCTATACTCTGAAGGGACCCCCCCCCCCCATTGAGGAGATGCGACTCATACCAAATAATGAGGGTGCCACATGAACTGTAAGCTCCACAGGGACAGAAATGATGTCTGTTTGATCTCCACTATATACCAGCGCCTACCACAGGGCCTGGCACAGAGAGAAGCTCATTAAAAATTCATTATGTTACAAGTGCCCACCAACAGATGAATGGCTAAACAAAATGTGACACATACATGCCATGGAACATTATTCAGCCTTCAAAAGCAAGGCAGTTCTAATGTATGCTACAACCTAGATAAACTTTGAAGACATTTTGCTAAATGAAACAAGCCAGTCACAGAAGTACAAATACTGTATGAACTCACTTGTATGAGAGGTCAAATTCAGAGACAGAAAGTGGAATGGTGGGTTGCCAGGGGCTGGAGTATGAGGACATGGGGAGTTTTTAATGGGTATAGAGCTTCAGTTTTGCAAGATGAAAAATGTTCTGGAGACGGATGGTGGTGATGGTTGTAGACCAAGGTGAATGTACTTGATACCAGTGAACTGTACACTAAAAATTAGTTAGGATGCTGAACTTTATGCTATATACATTTTACCATAACAACAACAATAAAATTCTTTAAAGGGCTAGCAAGAATTCCAGAGATAGCTTGAGGCAGGAGATGTAATGGAGGAGTGTCCTGCAAAGAGGGGTCATTGGAAGGTCATGTGCTTTCCCAAGCATGGAGGAAGAAGAGGGCATAGAATTGTGCTGAGAATGCATTCCAGGGGTGTCATGGAAGGGAAGCCAAGGGAAGTGTGGTCAGAACTTGCAGGAGCAGTAGGCCAATTAGAAACATGGAAAGGAAGGGTCAGAGAGCTCCGAGAAAGACCTTTCAGAGGATGACAGTGGTTGGCCGAAGACTCTGGTTTTGACAGGTGGGAGATAAGGGGTGACCCCTGGTAGAGCAAGCATCTTCAGAGTATTGTGAGCATGGGAGGCTGCAAGGGGTTGAATACCAAGTGAATGAAGAATAAGACACTGAAGTTTGATAGTAAAAGGAGGAGAACGATGGCAGAAACTGGAAGGAATCAGTAGAGAGAGAAGAAAGACTTAGCAAGTGACAGAGGGATTGAAAGAGAAGGAAGTAATGTTCTGGAAGGATCTAGAATGGCTGGGGGCAATGAGTTGAGGACTCCTTCTCCCTTTGAAACAAGAGGGCAGGATACGAAGATGGAGGAGGTATTGGGAAGAAATAGGTGAAGAGGGAGCTGAAGGGCTGCTGTCTCCTGAGGGAGGTGGGAAGCCAGGTCAAGTGCTAACAGTGACAGGCTAAGAGTACACCACAGAAGAGTTAGAGAGTTTGGAGATGGTGTCATGGGGAATGCAGGTGGGCACACAATGAAGAGTGATGAAGCACTGGATTCAGCTGGGATCAGAGCCCCTGTATGTGTAAGACAAGTGGGCCAGCCCTGGGGCTCTTGGTGGCCTGAAGCAAGAGAACAAATGGCTTATTTGTGCAGTGGGGACAGGTAAGATACGTTAGCAGCAGGCCAGAGAGACCTGCTTCTTCAGGAGGACAAGTGTGTGGAGAAAACCCATGTCCATGAAGTCCAGGCTGCATGGTAAGGAAATCAAAATCCAAGGGAGCTAGGATGATGTCAAGTCAGAGAGACTCGAGTTCATGATGAAGGTGAGGAGATGGTTCTGGAAGAAAAGAGACGCTAGGCCACAGAGGAGTTTTGAGTCTGAAATCATGATCAAGGAGCAGCTGTGTTGGAAGGCAGGGTCCAGGAGAGCAGTGCTGACCGGGAGTGGACACCAATAAGGTGTGAAGTCCAGGAACTGTGAGGTCCAAGGATTTGTAGAATGTTGAAATGCCCCCAGGAATGGTCAGGGAGTGACAAGGTGGAGACAAGTGTTAGATGAATAAGAAAATCAATCACTGGATTGGTGGTGTGAAGGGAAGGGTTTCCTTGGCTAGCAAGGATAAGAAGAAAGAGATCTTGATGAAAGAGATCCATGCTGCCATGGGACCTGAGGAGCCCAGAAGACCCTGTCAGTCAATCAGTCTGTGAGGAAGAAATGGGCCAGGGTGGGGGAACCAACTTCCACTGAAGAGGGTCCACTATGAGATGGCTGAGGCCACCCATGAAGGAAGGAGGGCTGGAAGAAGAAAGCTGGATTTGGAATTTATAGCTTGAGCAATAATTGTGAATAGGATAGACAAAGAGTCATTCTAGGGGGAGAGACAGAGAGAGGGAGAGGTGTGGTGAGGAAAGCATCCAAACTCCAAAGGCCTGTAAAACTAGTCAACCCCCAACCTGATGTCGAGAAACCCCAGGAAGGAGATCTGGCGCCGTAATCGGATGTTGGGTTCTCAAGTGCCAGAAAACCAGGGTGACAAGGATCTGTCTTGGGAACGAGGGACTCCTGCTTCTAAATGTACATGCCTATCAGTGTTCTTATTCCAGCTGCTACCAGCCAACATATGAGCATAGTAATAAGCCCTTTTTTGAAGGTGAGGGGAGTTCCTCTGAGTCTTAAGACTCCTTTTCTGCAGAATGGGAGTGTTTGGAATAGATGGTCTTCCAGCTTTAAAATGCCGTGATCTTGTGAATCTGTGTCCTTGACCTCTTCATGCCACTCTTTCTGACTGTGTTCAGTTACAGTGATGACCCAACTCCACATTCCCTCCACTGGTGGGAGGGGCAGACATTCATTAGAAAAAAGTGGAAGCCCTTGGCTGAATAATAATGTCATTACATACTTAATCAGAGTGGCTGCCAGCACAAACAACTCCTTCTTGCAAATTAGAAGGAAAAAAAAAAAAAAAAAAAAAAAACAGCTCCTGGCAGACAAATGAGCAAAAGGCCATGGCTTGGGAAGTGGAACCAAGCTGGACTGGGGGCCCTTCCTCCTTTTAGCAGGGTGCTCTAGTGCAGGCCCCAGCCTTCACAGATGCAGCCCTGATTTCCATCCTTGTGACAACAAAATTGTCACTGATGGTGAGTCAGTGCTCCCATTTTATGGATAAAGAAATCAGCAGGCAGACAGCTTCACTAATGCCCCTTCCATCTAGCAGCCCTCCAGACGCACATCCCACTCCTATATGCTTGGAATTCCTCAAAGGGTCTCATTTCGGAACTGTTTTTTGCATATTTTATATCAATGAGTATTTCCTTGCCTAAAAAGCTTTACACTTAATGGAGGGTATCTCCTTCTCCCCCCAACAACCCGGTCACTGTGCCTCCCATCCCACTTTTCAAACCGTATTTGGACATTAATCATATTACCCACAGTCAAAATGCCATCTCATCCGGAAGGAATATAGCTGTAATATTAGGAGAGCATAGAATAAATACTGAAACCCATAATTCTTTATCATCCTCTCAGCTCCCATATGCACTTACTGAAATGCATTTGGCTAAATGAGAAGGGGGGGAGAGAAAGGAATCCTAAAGAAGTTAATAGTAATAGCATAAGAAATTGTATTTTGACTTATCCTATTATTACTTATCATAAATGATGGCATTATAAAGATATCAGGAGCCCTCAATTAGTTTTGTGTTTTTTGGACTTGAGAAGAGAGGAAAAAAATTTAAATTTACTTTCCAGACCAGGAGAGTAATAATCACTTTATGACTATATTCATTTTCTTAGCCTCAGATGAAAAAGGTGACCAGGGACTAGTTATAACAAATGATGGTGCTTTTTTTGTCAAGGCCCCTTACATGACCAAAGCAATATGGTTTGTGGAGTTCTCATGGGAGCTGAGTATTGAACCTAACTAAATGGAAGATAAGATTCTTCTTCAGGGGATTTACCTACTTGATGCGAATCCAGGGCCTTAGACACATTAACGCATGAAAAGAGTTATAATTAGTTTTACAAAAACATACAAATCATCACCAAGTGCTGATTAGTAGAAAGCAACAGAGCATGGGTGTGTATGGAGCTTATAGAGGGGAGAGGGGACCTGAGTGAGCTGGGATTAGTGAAGATGTGAGTAAAGCCAGGAGCCATGGTCACTCTGGGTCATAAGCACAATGTCTGACACAGACCAAGGCTTTGTTCATATTTGATCAATGTGTGAGGAGGCAAAGCACAGGCTAATGGAGCAGTGGAAGCCAGGTATTTCCGATAGAGACAATGATGTGCCAAGATGTGGAGAACATTCCCAGAGCTCTGGTGGCAGTTTTGCGTCCTCATATAAGGACAATCATCACTGCATTCCAGGCACTATAGATTCATCATCTTGAGATCCTTACAACCCTCTGGAAGGGGTTGTAACACAGTGATGGCAAATATGTGTCAGCCTATAGGGCAAACCTATTGGTCATTGGTGTTTGTCTAGGACATGGTGTGGGTTACATCCAGGTTTGGTAAGAAAGGAAGCCATGATGGGTAACAGGGGTCTGCTATGGGCATAGAGTGTTGTGATATCCATGGCAAATATTTGCCATCTCTATTCTAAGGGATGCCAGTTGATTAGATTAGGAAACCAGGGTAAGTGCAGAGCCTTCATAATTCATCGTTGCTTTTTGTGAAGCGAGGAGAGGGTCATATTAGGAAAAGGCATCCCTTCCTCAAGAAATTTGACTTTCATCTGCTATAAAATCATCATAATATACAAGTTTAACAGAGCAAGACACTCTACTCCCATATTCTGGAGTATTGTCATAAAAAACATGAAGACATACAGTATCTGTGATATGAATGCCTCAGATGTGACATCCTGGTGCAGGGCACAGTTGTGCGCAATGACCCCGAACCAGGATTGAATGGAGATGCGCTATATGAGTTCTACCCCACACTGCCTTTATGAGAAAGTGAGGGAGCTGGAGAGGAAAGGCAGTAAGTTTTTAGAGGACTTAAAATTTTACCTAGAGAGTTTGGATCTGATGTAATACGTAATGAGCAAAAGAGCTGTTTATGCATATACTCTCCTTAAATCAGGTTTTTGTAGGTTTAGTACCTATAATGCTTTGCATTTTGTGAAGCATGTTAATGCTTCTTAAAATATTTCAGGTAAGTTACTTCATTTGATTTATATGTGGAGCATTATAGGTTCCTGAGCAAGGAACTGGCATCAGTTGGTGGTGAGGGAGTGTTGGCAAGAGTGTGGGCAGGAGAGGGGATCTCGGAGCAAGAATTCTATAAAGTTTCCCTCTTTTAAGAGGCGTATGTGAGGTTGTGCTCTTTTCCTCAACTAGGTTTGGATTCTCTTACCTGAAACTGGGATGTGTGTTTTATTATGTAATTTATCAGCATCTCTAGTAGACTTGCTAAATCATAATCCCACTCATTGCCTGTGCCAGCATGATTAATTACACTGTGATACCCTGGACAGCATTTTCCAGGGACTCAGAAAAGAAGACTAAACATGAGAAGACAGGAAAATCTGGGTTCATTTTCTATATCCAACATGGGATTCTTCAGTTTGAGTCCTGGCTTTCTGTAGTTGAGTGGCCTTGGGCAAGTCACTTCCTAAGTTTCCCTTTCTGTCGAAATGAAGAGTTTGGAATAGATGATTTTTATCATTCAGGGGCATAGGAAGAGATGACAGATTCACACTGAATAATTAGAGGTGAGTTTAGGAAAGGAGATTCTTTACGAAGGTGTGGGCAGTGTAAGGAAACTATCAGGAATAGAGCAGTAGCCCAGGGCCAGTGACCGTAGGCCATGGCTACCCCAGTTCTGAAGGGAAGTGGAGGCATTGTTACTAGCAGCCAGAGAGAGTTGTAAAAAGAAGTCAGTGAGCTTTGCTGAGGGATAGCCTAACAATGCCAGAGCAAGGGGAGTAGAGAAATAAATTCCCCAATGCCACGCTCCCTGCTCCCTCCCTCCAGTCTCCTGTGAGGCTCCCTATTGGCCAAACCCAGTCAGAAGCCAAAAAGCAAGGGAGCTGGGGATGCATTCCATGCAGCTCCCCACCGTACAGGATGAACAGGGAGGAGAAGGGCAGAGGGCAGGTCTGGGGGTCGGCATGAGATACCCAGCACACTCCCCACGTCCATCTCAGCAATATGAACTTATCTGATGTACATTAAGTCAAACATGCAAAATAGAAATGTGTGAGAAGAATTTTTTTAGTAGAGAATGTGCTACCGACTTAGGGGAATATGTTGTAAAGCATGGAGTCTGCCATATACTAGGTAAGCAAAATGTATTTACAGAATAAATAAATACATGAAAGAAAAAATAGCTCCAACTAAGGTCTAACAGCAAAGAACACACACACACACACACACACACACACACACACACTAAAGAGCCTTGAGCTTCTCAAAATAGCTTGGAATATACTAGGTAGTGAGTCAGTCCTGAGATTCCAGCCTTGAGACAAAATTATCGAGGCCCCAAAAGGGGTCATTGTAGTGCCATGTCACAAGACCAGGCAGACCTAAAATCCCAAGATTTTAGGCCTGGGAAGGACTTGAAGGAACAGCTAGTACAGCCCTCCTTTTGGTGTTCTAGGGTGGGCCAGTAACTACAGAAAGGCCTGGAAGGGGCGAGCCTATGCTGCAACCATTCTCAGCCCCCCCTTGCCCTACCACCCCCTTTAGGGCTCATGTTCACACTCCAAAGTCACAGCTCACAGTGAATGTGGGAAAGGTTGCTGGTTTTTCAGATCTCAGAGCTCCAAAATTTGTGGGCCTTCTAAACACCCTGTTTTGCAAGCTGTCTGCAGTACGAGCCTTCACCCCTCATCATGTATTTCTTCCATAGTGGCTGACCAAGATTTTTTAGCTGTACTCTTTCTCACATTAACAGAGACCCTGAATGGACTAATACCAGGTCTGAAGACCTAAAGGTTTAGCCTGTTCTTTATGTTATTATTACTGGAAGTAATTTTTAAAACTTGCCATTTATTCAGCATCTCCCAGTGCCATGCTTTGATCCAGACAATCTCACGTACCTATCTCAGCTAACCTTCCCCAAATCCATCACGTTGAGATTCTACTTCTTATTACTCATATGAGGACACTGAGAAACCTGCCTAAAATTCCATGATGAGTTAGTGGAAGACCCTGTATATCTCTCTGTACTCATCCCACTGCCTCCCCTCTGTTCTGCCAGAGTCAAAAACCCTCAAGGTTAGAAAGAACCCACTACTTCACCATGGGGCCATTTTTTCCTGGCAATAATGGCCTCTCAAGGAGGGACTCTGAGGTCTGCATCACTAACCAAGTCCCAAGGGCTCTGCAGGGCACCTCTCAGGGAGCCTTGTTCAGCTTCCTTAATATTCCAGTAGGTTCTGGAAAGGTGGAAGGGAACTAACATTTACCAAGGGCCTACTCTGTACTTTGTGCTTCAGGTAGGCCATGTCATATAATCCTTCCACGATTTTGTGAAGGAGGAATTATTATTCCCGTTGTACAGATGAGGAAACTGAGACTTGCCAAAAGAGTAAAGAGTGGAGTCAGTTCTGTTTTGAAAAGTAATATTCTTTGTACATACACTACTCACTCAGATAATGAAACATAAAGAAGCAAACAAGAAAGCTTCAAAGAACATCTTAGTCAATGTGTCAGTGATATAGGACCTCCTAAAAAATGTCCCGACTAGGACTCACACTACCCTTCCAAGGCAGCTCATTAGGTTATGGGACAACTAGAGAAAACACTCACTCTCCAATATAATATGCCTTTGACCTTGGCTGGGACAGAGTTTTAGAATGAGGGGACACCAGGGCCTGGACCACAGGAGTCCTCAAGACAGCTGGAGCCACCAGAATCTCAGGAGTGAGCTATCCAGAAGGGGAGCCATCTGAAAATCTGATTGGCACGCCTTCCCGTCTTAATCCCATTGTTGGATAAAAACCTTCAGCAGGACATAGCTGGGGACAGAGAGACATTAATCCACATTCCTTTGCTGTTGACGCTCAAGTAACTATAAATCCACTTAATACTGTTACCAACTAATCCACATCTATCTTACTACTCAAATCGTTAGCGGGAGAGACTACACCAAAAGCGGAAATGAGATGTGTGTTCTCTACTGCATCATTTCCCAACCTGCCATGTGCCAAGCCTATCAGAAGAGAAAACAAGATTGGTTTACATGCCTTGTTCTGAGTTTACGCACTGTGTCTTTTCAGTGATCCCTGTGTTCTTTTCTAAATGCTTTGAAACCATCTGGTTAGAAATCTGTTTTTAAAATTTGGCCAAGGATCAATGCCAGTATTACCACTACAAAGTTGATTTTTAAAATCAGAACACTTACCTACGTCTCATCTGCAACAGGCATCTGCATAGCCAGACAGCCTTGGGCTACCTCCCTAGCTTGGCCAAGCACATTCTTGATGTTAAATCTGGCCTCAAAAATCATCTTTAAGAACCGCTGTGAACAGAAGGCAGGTCCCCATCCATTTTCTTGGTTTTGTTCTTATTAGGCAGAACCACTGGACCGACACAAAGTCATAAAACTTCTGCTAAGAACCTACTATGTGCCACACACTGAGCCAGGAACTGAGAAAACCCGGAGCTGAATAGTCCAGGTCAGGCCATAGCAAAATCTTGCCCTATGGCCCTCATTCTCTCTTCCTGTTCCTGATGTCTCTCTCCTACTCCTTCAAAGCAACTCTGCTTTACACTGTTGTCTCTTCTATCCTCAAGGGCAAGGACTGTGTTTTGTTTCTCGAAGCATCATCAGTGGTGACCCCCATGCCCATGGAAAACACAGTCAATACACACTTGGAATAATGAGTAACAGTGTTGACGATGAGTTGGGGCAAGAAGACACAGCCCAAAGAAAAATGGATTTCTGAATCAGAAGGAAGGGGTTATGGAAACACATTAAGCATAGTGTTGCCAATTAATATGACTGAGTATTGAAACAGACCCTGCAACACTATAATTTGAAATGGTAACTGTGGAATATTCTTCCAGTCAGGCCAGGGGTGATATTTTTCATGATTAGTTTTTGATTAATCCTATTAGATAGATATTTCATTTACAGCCTATACATTTGTTCTTAAGGGTTTAATTGCTTGTGCAATTTATAAGCATTAGAATTGCTGTTATGTAAATGAATTTCCAGCATCCAATTCACCTTTAAGGTAATTAAATTAAGTGTGGTTAGTTAAGAACATTAGACATCTAGGAAAAGCCCCTGAGAAAAACTTGGTTTGTTTGGATGAGAAGGTGGCCTTCTGTGTTTCTTTTTTTTTTTTTTTTCCACATTGGATTTCTCCCAGTGCCTGAGTCCCTCCGCATCCACACACCCAGTAGCCCCTGCCTCTCTGCTCTCCTGCTGGCACTAATTTGTCAGTTAAAGAAGGACACATGTTGAGTGAAAGTAACAATCTGTTCCATAAACAAACTCTTCTGCTTCCAAGAGAAACCAGAGGGACTCATGTTCCTTGCTGAGATGCTCCTCTCTTCAATTTGTCGAATTGTTTTCCAATTTTGATAGAATAATGTTGCTCATGGTATGTGTATTCAACATGAATGTTAGAATCCAAGCTCAACTGTCAGGTCTAGCAGATGAGGGAACTGATCTTATTTGTTCCTGCCTCCTGGGTAAATAAGGAGAAATGTGCCATTTTTATAATAGCATAGAGTGGATGGGGAATTGAAGGAGCATGGACTTTTGATGTAAATAGGTTTGGCTTTCATTCAGTCCAGTGAAGTTCATTCATTCATTCATTCATTCGGCAAATACTTAATGAGCACATACTATGAGCCTGGCTCTATTCTGGGCATTGGAGGAAAACTAGCTCATTATTCAGGAAAGCTTGGCTCCAATGGGGCTTTGAATCAGCACTACACATCTGACTAGCTGTGTAAGGTATTGGTTATATTTCTTCAATTCTCTGAGCATTAATTTCTCCATCCATAAAATGGGAGTATTAAAAATATTGTTAAAAGAATAAAAT
The DNA here is from genome assembly GCF_022837055.1 of Prionailurus viverrinus. Lineage (NCBI taxonomy): Eukaryota > Metazoa > Chordata > Mammalia > Carnivora > Felidae > Prionailurus > Prionailurus viverrinus. Next base: position 117,392,056 of record NC_062563.1, read on the forward strand.
AAGATGGTGTTTCTCAAATACTTATACCAGAGGTCTTAATCCTGTGTCTGTGAATCCTTAGGGGTCTGTGGATAGAATCAAATGGCTTATGAACTTGGATGGAAAAAATTGCATCTTTGTTTTTACTACCTGTAATGGAAAATAGCATTTTCTCAATTGTGAATATAGGTAATAAATCTACTGTAGCAATAATAATAGTACTTGTGAGTTTGTCACAAACACAAATATCATCACAGTTGATGCAGACATCATGAAATACTCTTTTTTTTTTAAACAAATACATTTTTTAAAGGGAGAGAGACAGAGACAAATTATGAGCAGGGGAGGGGTAGAGAGAGAGGGAGACACAGAATATGAAGCAAGCTCCAGGCTCTGAGCTGTCAGCACAGAGCCCGACATTGGGCTCAAACTCATGAACTCTAAGATCATGACCTGAGCTGAAGTTGGATGCTTAACCGACTGAGCCACCGAGGCACCCCATACTGTTTAAGCTCATCACTACTTCAAATTTCCAGATGTTATTAGATCTGTCATGAGATACTGTTATTAAATCCATTAATAAAGAAGCACATATATTACTATATCATAACTTTTTTATTGATTTTGAAAACTGTATTTCAGTAGAATTCTTTCTGACATGTTTCTCTCTTTTGTGGGGCCATGATCTTTTCAGAATACCTGCATAACCAGTTCTCTATCTGCATGTCCTTCAGATACCAGACCCTGGTAAAATCCCAGGCTGAGCACCTGAGACAGCTCCCCTGGAATAAACTTCTGGGGTCTGGTTCCACCTGCTTCAGTTAACCCATCCTTCTCAAGTCCACTGTGATACATGCCATGTGAGTCCATCATGCCCCAAAAGGCATATTTGTCATGCTTTGTTATTTTGTGCTGGATCAAGCATTGTATTAATATAACATCTTTGGAGGTGGTTATACATGTAGAATATTTAGCTCAATTAATCATTTATTGGGTATCTATTAAGTACTAGCCATCATGCCAAGCCTTGGGGATAGAAAAGGAAAAAAACTAAGTAAGATACAGACCTTACTTTAAGAAATTCACAGACTAATATGAGATATGAACATAAATAAATAATTATGCTCTTTTTTAACCTCCTTTGCATATTCATTTGCATAGTTCTGCTCTAATTAATACTTCATCTCTAAATCTTATTTAAGTGGACATTTTCTTAAATCCTGAAGATGACCACTTATGAGTTCCTCTTTGACAGTTTTTTTTTTTAATTTTTTTTTCAACGTTTATTTATTTTTGGGACAGAGAGAGACAGAGCATGAACGGGGGAGGGGCAGAGAGAGAGGGAGACACAGAATCGGAAACAGGCTCCAGGCTCTGAGCCATCAGCCCAGAGCCTGACGCGGGGCTCGAACTCACGGACCGCGAGATCGTGACCTGGCTGAAGTCGGATGTTTAACCGACTGCGCCACCCAGGCGCTCCCCTCTTTGACAGTTTTTTGTCCTTTGGTTTTCTTCTCAGAGACTGTGGTTCCATTTCCTACCCCAGTGATCCCAGTGATCATTTGGGTTCAATTGGCTAATAACATGATACCCCTCTCCTTTGCTCCCTGGAAAATAAATGATGAGCCTGGACAAAGACAAGAGCCTTCCTAGATGGAAGAGAACCAGGTTGTGATCAAAAGCAACCAACTAACTTCACCTTCCTACTAAGCCCACCTGGTACTCCCATTTCCATTGTCCTCACCTCCCTTTGAACACACTCCATGGTTATGGGGCTCCATGAGCCTGAGCAATTTGAAGTTCTCCTCATTACCAAATGGGAAATGCAGATAATGCATAAATCATGAATAAAAGAAAATACAGTTAGACGTAATTTTTCCATTCTTTGGTTTTTCATCCAACCTCAGTGTAATTTGTGAAATTTGACCATGAAGGCTATTTGGATTCTCACCAGTATTTGGCCCAAGCCAACCTACAGCTCTGATGTGATCAGTCGTGTTGAGGGAACTGCTTGACATACCCTGAAGTAGTGCCGCTCTGCTCCAGTGCTGCTGTGATTAATTAGATGTTTAGGAGAGCTGGTGAGTCACCGTGTTTGAGTATCAATTTGGGGGCTTAGGGAGTGACCCCAGCATTCTGTTGAATACGACAGCAGGATGAAACACAATTTACATAATAGGAACCAGGCACCTGGTAAAGTATGGTGACAGATTATCAAGAAGTAAAGGACAAGAAGTTGTCAGGTGCCTGAAAATCAGCCTGCAAAACTACAAGAATGCAAGTAGTTGAACCGTTACATTTGCATTTATTAATAACACCTTCTTTGTCCAGAGAACTGTCCTGGGATTACCTAGAACTGCATATGAGGTGATCCTTGCTGCTATAAAGTTGAGTCTAAGTAGGACAAACAGAATGTTGAGGGCTGTTGGTGTGTGTCTGCATATGTGTGCATGTGTGTGTAACTGTTGTGGAAGCATCCAACAGGAAAAAAAAAATGCACGAAAATGAGCTGAGTGGAGAAGACCAAAATAACTTCAGTTACAATAGGCCCTTCTTGCCTTTGACTATGGGCTGAGCTCCAACAAGCACAATATAGCATGCAGCCTGCAGGGATGGGGACAGACACATGCTATGACCCTGATTCTATCTCAGTAAAATGACAATTAGATCAGTAAGTGGGCAGGAAATTAAACAAAATAACATCTAATACCTTAGTAAAGTGACTGGTACACATCAGGCATTGAATAAATGTCTCTCTGTCCCCCAAATCATCTACCATTAACCCCATTTTACAGATTAGGAAACTGGACCTCAAAGAAATTGAGTTGCTCAAGGTCACAGAATGTTAAGTCACAGGGATGAGACTTAACGACCTTGAATCTGGGGCTATGAACACTATGCCACCTTGCCTCCCATTTCACATTTTCATAGATTAACCATCTTAAGCAGAGTACTTTCTTTAGCAGAAGCTGGAGTTCATAAATAGCACAGTCTTAATAGAGGGCAACTGCCTTTCCTCAAAGTCCAAGCCGGTACTTGGAAAAACAGCCCCACATCATTATCTAACCTGAGTCTTGTTCCCACAGCTGCAGATTCTGTCATAGCCACAGACAGCTGTAGGGGGTGTGACAGTTCCCTTCCATACTGCTCTCCCACCTCTGGCTTACTTGCTGCCCTACATACCACAGAGATCTGGTGGGAGGCTTCCGTTCACACTCCCCCACATGGCCATCTGTTTATTTCAGTCCCTTTTGGGCCATGATCCCAAACTGGCAATCCTTAGAAATTCAATTTTTGTCTACTTTTTTGATGACTCCAAAGTTCAGAAAGTGAGTATTGCTTTTTAACTAATTCTACCATTCAGAAGCTCAAAATACATAGTCTTAGTAATAACTATCCCTTCTAACTCTATTGGAAAACAGATATGGACCTGTTAGTTGGCATTGTTTTTAGTCATTGTTATTCTCTTAGAACTCTGCTTTAGAAAAACCTGCATTTTTTAAATTGCTGTCATATAATTCCATAGGCAGTTGATTTAAGCTTCATTTTTTTTCCATTAAATGAAAATTAAATTAAGCTCATTATTGTATTAGACAGGCATTGATTGTACTCACTTTGGTTTTAATTAAATGCTACTATTCATTATTTCCTCCTGTGTAGTGCTTTTAATTTTCTTTGGTATACAATTTGGGGTAACAACAGTATCAGTAAATTATCCTTCATAAATAATATTCAAAGAGAAAGACATACAAAACACACTGTGAAAGCAATTTGAAGGTATTTGCTTATTGTTTTTAATTTACTGGTAGGATATTTATCAGGGAATATTTTGCATGTTGCTCCTTTGTGATAAAACAGGGCATGTCCATATCTCTCTTATGCAGCTCTGACTTTTGCAGTTAATGGCTGACTTCAAGACGTCATTGATCTTAAAAATGTGCTGACTTTATGTGCAACACTGAAGTTATGGGCCAGGGGGTAGATGTTTGAATTTAAGTCTAGGAACATTATCAGAAAGGCTCAGAAAAATGTCCAGAGAAGGTTATTTTGTTTTTTTCTATAACATTTGTGAAGCGCTTATTTCATGCTCTACAATCTCCTGGGTCCTGGAAATGCAAGGAATGATAGAGAACCTCAGACGTTCTCCTTCTGGTACTTATATTCTAAAGGGTATGTGATAACATAATATATACTAACTCCAACTGTCTGAGAAAACAGGATTCCCCATTAACCTGCTGACACCACCTGGGCCATTCTCTGCAAATCTAGACTTTGAGAAAGAGGGTGTATTGTGCATTCCCTTCTTCTAAATATATCACAGTGATAGGTATGCAGTGATATAACTAAGCTCAAAAATGCAGACACCATCTCTCAAACCCAAAACAGAAATGGACAATAGTAGGTAACACTGGGCCCAAAGAGCTCTGGGGAAGGAAGCAGTCCGTACAGCTAGGAACTGGGCCCCTCAGAGGTGAGTAGTTCTCAGGGTAACCATCCAAGATGAGAACTCAGTGCTCAGTGCCTGCAGCCAGGGTTGACACAAGATAAGCTCCTCTGATCCTGAAAGGAGACTAAAAAGGGCTACTGAGGCCATTGTTTTTAGCAATCTGCTGTCCTATGGACAATGTCTTGTGACCTAGAACTTAACCAAACTGCCCAGTGACTGTATCTGATTCTGATCTTGAGGGAAGAACAAGCAGGGGCAACACAAATGCTAGAAAGGGAGGGGGAAAGCCTGGTTGGGGGGGCATGTAAACAAACACAGATCACTCAGACTGAGCCTAGGCTTCAAGTACAAAATCCTAAAATGTAAAAATATGCCAAGAAAAAAGCCTACAATCAATGATCAGGGTAGCAATGCTCCTCAAATTAAAAGTTTTTGCACCAGGGGCGCCTGGGTGGCGCAGTCGGTTAAGCGTCGGACTTCAGCCAGGTCACGATCTCGCGGTCCGTGAGTTCGAGCCCCGCGTCGGGCTCTGGGCTGATGGCTCAGAGCCTGGAGCCTGTTTCCGATTCTGTGTCTCCCTCTCTCTCTGCCCCTCCCCCGTTCATGCTCTGTCTCTCTCTGTCCCAAAAATTAAAAAAAAAAAAAAAAAAAAAAAAAAAAAAAGTTGAAAAAAGTTTTTGCACCAGTCTGAGTGGGCTTTAAAATGAGTGCATTTAGGGTCTACTTAAATATATACATGAAGAAAAGCTTCTATTTAAAAAGTCAGGAAACAAAAGTTATAAAACAAAGGTTGGCTGACATTAAATGAAACGGGAACATAGAAAGAAAGTGATTTATAAATATTGGGAATGAAAAAGATAGCCATTAAAAATAAAGTAAAAATAAAATTTCAAATCAAATTTAACAGCTCAATAGACGGGATGAACTCTGGTATAGTCTTGTTCAAATGGAGAATTAAAGCATTAGGTGGTTACACTCAAGGATCCACCCAGTGCTCAGCAGAGCGAGACAAAGAGATTTGCAACATTTTTGAAAAAGCAGTTTAGAGACCAAGAAATAGAGAGGGTCTTACATAGTCTAGCAGGATGTCGGAAGAAAGTAGAGGGGATGAAGGATAATAAAGAGAAAAATTAAAAAGCTGGTAGCATATTTTTTAAATGGACTACATATAATCAGCACAACATCAAACTTCTCATTAGCAACAAAAGATATCAGGAAACAGTAGGCATAGTATCTTTGAAGTGCTGAGGACAAGAAGTTGTCAACCCAGAATTTTAAACCTATCTAAAGTATCATTAAGAAATAAGGTCAGGATGAAGACACCTTCAGAATTATAAGGACTAAGAGGGTTTATAATCCATAGACTCTCATGAAAAGAACATTAAAGGATATACTTCACCAAAAAGGAAAGTAAATCTAGAGGGAAAGTATGAGACACAAGAAACAATAGATAGCATAAAACTGATTAAACCATGTTGGTAAATTTTATAATGTTACAATTAACCATTAGTTACGGGAAATAATTCAGAATATTTTAAGAGGTGAAACTTAAACTCTCAAGGAAGCAAAACAAAATGGGAAGTGATGTTCAACAGGTACTTAGAAGGCATGCTAAATTCCATGTTGTTTTGGAAGAGGGTTGGAAACATGGAAAAAAATTCAATTTAGTTTTTCTTCTAAGCAAATTATAGTTAAGTATGTATGTAAAAGTTTAAGATTGTTTCAAAGAAGAGAAAGATAATCTATAGCTTCAGATATAAATCAGCTGAGGAAAAGTTAACATAGTATATACAGTCAATATAGTATGTAACATATAAAGTTAATGTAGTATATAGGAGCACCTGGGCGACTCAGTCAGTTAAGCATCCAACTCTTGATTTGGGCTCAGGTCATGATCTCACAGTGGTGAGATCAAGCCTCACATGGGGCTCAGTGTGGGAATGTTTGCTTGGGATTCTCTCTCTCTCTCTCTCTCTCTCTCTCTCTCTCTCTCTCTCTGTGTGTGTGTGTGTGTGTGTGTGTGTGTCCCTACCCAGCTCCTGCATGCTCCCTCTTGTTGTTTCTCTCCCTATCTCTCTCAAAATAAATAAATAAACTTTAAAAAATGTTAATGTAGTATATAATAATATAGGATAGTATAGTAATGATCTAGCATCAGGCAAGGGGAAAAAATAAAAGAAAGAGAATGTAAAAAATATCAAAAAGATAGTGATGTCAGTTGGTAGAAATGTGACAGATGTATCGGTAATCACACAAAAAAGGGAAATTGACTAAATTCACCTATTTGAAAGACAGATTTTCATATTGAATTAAAAAGAGAAGCAGCAGCTACCTACTCCTTTCAAGAAGCATTCCTAAAACAAAACCACACAGAGAGGTTGAAAAGAAGGAGATGGAAAAAAGATTTGCTATGTTACCAAAAGAAATTAATATCAGTTAAAATAGAACTTAACAGCAACAGTTCGTAATATTGGTAAGGGACATAACAAAATAGTAAAGGAAGACTCTGGCAAGCTTTCATGTAGTTAATGATATGGCCTTGTGAGGTATAAAGTAAATGAGAGATGACCAAAAACAAAGATGAACTGACAAAGCCACTCTCTCAGAAATTTGGAAATCAAACAGAAAAATAATCAGTAAGGATATAGATTTGAACAACAGAATTAACATACAACATCTCATTAAGAACCCGATTATGAAAAGATACCACATTCTATATCCAGAGGAATATATATTAAGGCTGATGCCATATAAATCATGTTCTCTGACCATAGTGCAATTAAATTAAAGGTAATGATAATAAAATATAATTTTTTTTTAATTTTTTTTTCAACGTTTTATTTATTTTTGGGACAGAGAGAGACAGAGCATGAACGGGGGAGGGGCAGAGAGAGAGGCAGACACAGAATCGGAATCAGGCTCCAGGCTCTGAGCCATCAGCCCAGAGCCCGACGCGGGGCTCGAACTCACGGACCGCGAGATCGTGACCTGGCTGAAGTCGGATGCTTAACCGACTGCGCCACCCAGGCGCCCCGAATAAAATATAATTTAAAAGAATACTAACATATACTTAGAAACATAAAAATGTCCTCCTAAATAACTCATGGATTAAAGAGATAATCACAGAAGAAGTGACTAGATATTTAGAATCAAGAAACATTAAACATACTAATCAAAATTTGAAAGCAGCTACAGTGAACTTTGAGGTCAAGTTTGTAACCTTATGAACACTTTGGGAAAAAAAAAAACTATAAGATACAACTCAACAGGCTACAAATATAAAACCTAACTCAAAGAACAGATAAGAAAGAAGTAACAGAGTAGTTAACGAAGCTGGCTCTTTGGAAATACAAAACTTAAATATTTAAGTTCCCAAGTGACACTGATGCTTAAAGCTTTCCTTTAAGAGAAGAAAGAAAATCAGGCAATAACTGCAGAAACAGTAAAAAATATTTTAATGAATGAATTCAATCAACAATTTTATGTCAATAAATTTGAAAACTTAGATGAGATGCATAATTGTCTTGAAACAGATAAATTAGCAATATTGACTCAAGAAGAAATAGAAACTCTAAATAAACTGATATGCATTAATGATAAAGAACAATAATCAACCCCTCCAACATTCTGCACAAGATGCAGATGGTTTTATTAGGTAAGCTTTTTTATTTTTCCAAGAAAAAAAATAATCCTATCTTTTACTGAATATTTCTCATTTAATATGGCCAGCATACTCTTGATAACAAAACTGACAGTAAAGGAACACTAAACCAACCTCATTTAATACCATAAATCCTAAATAACGTATCAAGCAACTAAATCCTGCAGTGTATTTAAAAAGCATGTAGGTATAGATACAGATATGTCATGTCCCATTATGATTTGTCCCAGGAAAACAAAGATGGATTGACAACAGAAAACTTACTGAGTAGGCAAAGCCATATCTACTATCTATCTGCCTATCTGATTATTTACCCCTGTAATAACAATGTAAAAAGATTCATGAAATAGAGAAATACTTAGGATAGTAACTACATCTATGGAGAGAGGGAAAAAAATAGGATTCAGGAGAAATACATAGAGGGACTTCAACTTAAAATACATGTTACTACATTAAAATCTAAAGCAAAATGGTAACAACTAATGATTTGGTAAAGCTGCTTGGGTACATGGTGTTACATTCTTCTCTAAGTGTTTCTATATGTTAAAAATATTTCACAATTGAAAATAAAATGTTATTTGGAGGTCGTCTGTCTTGGGGAATCTCAAGCCTGGATGTGCGTGTGAATCATCTGAGAATCTTATTAAAATGCGGATTCCCCTTCAGTATGTCTCTGGGCTGGGGCCTGAAATTCTGCATTTTTGGAAAGTTCCCAGGTGAAACTGATGCTACTGGTGCACTTGGACATACATTAGAATTGGCTGGGAAGCTTTCAAAAGAGCCTGATGACTGTGCTCCAGCCCCAGAGATTCTAAATCAATTGGTGTGGGCTGGTGCCTAGATATCGGTCCTTTTTGAAAGCTCCTCAGGGGATGTTGGTGTGCAGACATGTTTTAAAACCATTGGGTGGAACCCATTTTATAGCTAAGGAAACTAAGACTCTAGGAGAGGCAGACAATTATCCAGGTTGCACAGCTTGTTGGCCCCTGAACTTACTCTTGTAATTCCTATTCCAGTTCTCTTTCCAGGTGCAAATTTCCACTTCAGTCTCTTTCAAATTCCTGCCCTTGGGTTTCCTACTGTAGGGCACATGTTGCTCATTCACCCTTCTTAACCCAACAACCATCTAGTCCTAGCCAAGTAAAATAGAACTGGGCAGGTCCAATGCCTATAAACTAAGGCAAGCTTCCATTGGTCTATCCACCTGCCACCCACCCCATTCATTGTCCTTCCGCACACAAAGGGAAACATTCATGGGGTACTTCTTGCCATAGATTTGAGTAAATGACATCATGGAAGAATAAGGAATTTTCTTCTCCAAAGACAGGGTCTCAGAGTTTTTCATTTTTCACTTTGGTTTTGTTTTAGGTGTTTTGCCTTACTTTCCCTTTAACAGCACTGTCCTGCTCTCTCATCTGCTGAAACATATGACTCTATAGTTGTTCCATTGCACCAACAATACTCATTTATATGCAAAGGACCCAGGAGATCCATGCCATGGATTTCATGCCAAAGAAAGCCCTAGTGCATGACCTCATGTCCCATCAATAGCTCGGCGCAGGTTTAAAACATTAGGTAAAACTTTCCCAAGTGTCCTCAGTTTTCATTCTTGTATTATAGTTTTGACCTCTGCTCTTCCTTGCTAATCATCTCTGATTTGATCTTTCTCCCTTCGTTCTTCTTGATCTTAAATAAACAGGATTTATGCTTGCACTCCAAGTCCACCTTCAGATATAAAATTTTTGAACTATATACTGTTAGAGTTAAGAGACTAGAAAATCTTGCAGACCAACCCTTCCCTTTTGTGAAACCAGGGCTCTGATCATACAGCAACTTTCCCCATTCATATCCAGTGGTATATCTCCTACCCCTAAGCAGTACCTTTACAAGCCCAGAGAAAGCATTTATGTCCTAACACTGCTGGGGTTTTCCTTCGCAATAGTGGTCTCCAACGAGGACTGTCTCAAGGGAAGGAGGCAGTGGCTGGTCAGAATTTACCCAGGGGTTTTTTTCTAAATATTTACACCTTGTCCATTTGAGATCTGTGGTCACAGGCAGGAAGGGAAAGCCACAATTGGCTTGATTAGGTTTCCTAACGGTGCATTGGCCTGACCATATATTTTCTTCTAAGGCAGGTAGGCGGTGGGGCAATTAATTTATTTCTTTGTGGGAAGAACTGAGGCTTAAGAGCCTTTGAAAATCAATCTACAAGTCATTCTGTTGCTGGGTTTTAAATAGTACCTTGACCCTCTTTCCTGAATATAAAGTAACTACTATATCAATAGTCCTTCCTTTCACTTATCACTTTTCTGGGCAGGAAAGCTGTGAACCATGTAAAGAGAAAAATGACATCTAGAGAAGAGTCCTAGAAAACCATATTTAAGGTATACAAAGAAGAAAGCTTTAGGCTCAAAAACTATTAAAACTGAAAAGACCTTAGAGGCAGTGGGTCCAACACCTTTTGAGGTGAAGAAATTGAAGCCGAAAGAAGTAGCTTTGCAAAAGTCAGAGATTCTAGAAAGCTAAAGAAAGACAAGGACCTAGGGTCTGGCAGGGACAGAATAATCAAAGTGGGTCTTTATTTGTGCAATGTGTGCTGATAAAATAGTACATATAAATTGATTTATGGTAAAATCACGTTATATGTGAAGTCTATTGTGGGAGCTTGCAGTTTGTAGGAATCCTATGATAAAGACTGAAACAAACAATTTTTTCCCTTCCCCAGTGCTCTTTTATTTTAAATCTGGGTTAATCTACAGGGGAGTTGCTTTAAACCTACTATATTGGCAATTCAGAGAATTCTTACTGTTGAGTTTTTTTCTAAGAGGAAAATGATGAAATAGTAAAAGTTAAAACACTGAACTACAGATCAGGAACCCAAGTTCCAGTCTAGATCTATCACTAACCAGCTGTGTGGTCATGGATGAGTCACTGTTTCCTCACCAGCTGTTCTGGAATAATCTCTAAGGCTCCCCCTTCACTAAATATGGAGATGAACCTCAGACATAGGAGCACAAGCTCGCGTTGGAGGGGTACACCCAAGTGCCATGTGGGGTCACCCAAAGGACCACCCTGAATCTTTTTCCTTCTTCAGGACCTTGCTGCTCAAAGTGTGGTCATTGTCCAGCAGCAGCACCTGGGGGTTCATTAGAAATGCAGAATCTCAGGCCTCCCTCAGACCAGCCGAGTCAGAATCTGCATTGTAACATGGTCATTAGGAGATTCATACACACATTTAAGTTTGAGAAGTGATTAGCTTAGGACATCTCCAATATCCCAGATGACTAATGGCTTTCTGTGGGGCTTCCACACTGCCCACTTTTGCCCCCACCTGTGTGTGCCTGTAGGGCTCTTGCCTGACCCAGCCAGCCCCAGTTCTGTCTGTGTCTGACCAGTCTCTCTTCTTGGCTGATAAGTAAAGGAAGTGGGTAGGTTGACTGACAACAGCAAAAAACGTCAACATGTCCTTGGGGCAAGGGAACAGTAAAAAGCAGAGACAAGAAATATAAATAGACAACCTGGGACCTGTTAGAGATAAACAGTTCCATACAACTCAGCAAACTCTGAAAATACTTACAAGAAAGGGGTTAAGTTATGTCTATTTAAGGAGTTGTTATATGAGTTTTTCTAGCTCAAGAATAAAAGCACGAAAGACAAGAGAAAAATAAGAGTATAACAGGCAAATCACAAAAGAGAGGTAGAATGGTCAAGAAATTTGTGTAAAGATGCTCAACCTCAGGAAATTGAAAGTGAAGGGAAAAAAATACCATTTTACACCTCCTTGTATAATTTTTATTCTTTTAAAAATAATGTTACTTTATATTTGTGAGATATTGCAGACATACAGAAAATAATATGCCAAGTATAACAAACACCCATGTACCCACCACTTAAAACTGATAAATACTAACATTTTGCCATATTTGCTTTGGTTCCCTCCCCCCCTTTTTTAAATAAAGGTTGTCTCCCCCGTTTTTTTTAACATGAAATTTCTTGTCAAATTGGTTTCCATACAACACCCAGTGCTCATCCCAACAGGTGCCCTCCTCGATGCCCATCACGCACTCTCCCTTCCCTCCCACCCCCCATCAACCCTCAGTTTATTCTCAGTTTTTAAGAGTCTCTTATGGTTTGGCTCTCTCCCTAACTTTTTTTTTTCCTTCCATCCCCCACGGTCTTCTGTTAAGTTTCTCAGGATTTTCCCTTTGCCCTACCCACCCCTCTATTATTCTCCTGAAGTTTCTGAGTGTTATTCCACATGAAACTTTCTATTTTTCCTATATATGAATGTGTCCATACCTAACCTATATTCTTGTTTCGATCACACTGCATATATCTTTTGGAACTTGTGTTTCTTTACTCGACACTGTTTTTGGGGATTTTCCTGTGTTGAAATGTATAGAGTTCATTCATTCTTTTTAAAGTGCTATTTAATATTTAACTGAAGGAATAAAGCACCGAGTAATAGTCAGGTTGAAGAGAATGAGAAAGGCTTAGAAAAAAACCCCAAATTTTAGTTACGTGTCTAGTGTGTTTTAAGTCAAAGATTTTCTGTGCTAGGCTGCAAGAATCCCATGCCTCTTCTCCTGGTCTAAACCAAACCTATGCCTTCTGCCCCTGAGAAGACTTTCCGTACACCTTCTTAATGTCTCCCAAGGTCATTGCCAACAGAAACACCAATGCCCCTGGGTGGTGGCAGAAAGAGAACTGGCAACCCCCAGGGCCCACAGCCGAGCCACCTCACATCCCCCCTGTCTTACATACCCCATGGTCTGCAATCAAAGTGCCAATAACTGAAGAGGGCTCAATTCCCCAGCACCAAACAATAGATGGAGAGAATGCAAACACTTTATTGCTACAATTTATCCTAAAGGAGATTTGCAAAGCCGCATGCTTGAGATTTATGGCGTGACATCCTGAGATTTCATACACTGTATTTCTCATTTATGGGCCTCAATTTAGTTAAGAGAAAAGGAGCTTTCTAGAGCAAAAACACCCTAAAGCTTTGGTAAAATAGGATATTTAATTAATTCCAAAATCACCAAGCAGGTAAAGAGTGAGTTTCAGACCCCCATGTGTTTAAGCGTCCCCTGGGCCTGCTTGTTAGTTCTCTCCTAAGTCTTGGTCTTGGTAACAGAGCTGTGCACTGAGAAAGACTGAGGCTGTGCTTGAGGGCTCACATCTGACAATCTCAGCAGTGCGTGAGCCTAGGGAGCTCAGGGTGGAACCTTGTCCCTAAAAAACCTGGAGCTGTGACTGATTTGCATATGCAAATGAATCATTCCTAATTGGTCTGTGGGAGCCTTGAGAACACAGACTAAAGGTCAGCACAGAGTAAGAGGGCAGTGAAAGAATTCAGTGGCCACCGGGGAGGCAAGTACCTACCTGTCCGTGGCTATTTCCACACGCACACCTGGATGACAGCACCTGCCCTACCTTTTCTGGGAGGAGCTTGTTTGACACGCCGCAGACAAGGGATGTGAGAGCTGTCTTCAGGCTACAACACACTTCATGCGAAATAAGGATTGTTCTAGTCATGTGTGCAGTACAAGTTTGACTCTAAATAAGGAATATGGCGTGAGAACTGCCTTTCCTCAGAAATTAGAGGAAGAAGGCAGGTACCATATTCATATATGTGTTTATGTTTTATAGGTATGAACATATTTATGTTCGTGTGTGTGTTTTATTCATATTTGTGATTTTGTTAGTATTCATATTTCTATCTATTCGGTCTGGAGCCAATAGTAAGGAGCCTGGGGATCTCTGAGAAACTAAAAGTGACACAGTCTCTTCATTTCTTACGGATGGAGAAACACATCAAGCACTTTCCACAGCTTATCAATATTGAACTCAGACTCGAGAAAATATTTTTTTTTCTTTTCTGTTTAAAATCAATGTTTTATCTTCCAGCAGAAGACCTTCACTTGCCTTGCCTATGTGTTCCAGCACAGCACCTCCCACCAGAACCCAAGCAACTAAATCTCATTCAAATTCAGCTCACACGCTGATCACCCACCTCACATGAGCTGGGTAAGCAATTTGCCCTAAGTCATCCAGCCACATCTGAAGTCCCCACATCTCTTGTTGCCCCTTACCACACAGAGCCCTCCACACTCCCCTCGTCTGCCATCACTGCGCCCCTAAAACCGGTAAGCCAGTGAGCGTCTATCACCCTCAGAACGGCTGTGTCCCAGAGCAGGAAAATCTGGGACCTTTGAAAGATCACCCTTTTAGTCAGTGACCTTCAAAACCTGGGAAGCACTCTGGTTATTAAGAATCATATGATGCCTCCAGTGAAACAGCCTGATCCTGAGGGTGGGAACTTACTGACTCACTTAGCTGGCAAGGAAAGAAAATCAACATCAATTGAATACACATTGTGTGACAGGCACTCCCCTAGGCAATTTCCTGGTTTCCATCTTCCTAAACCCTCACCACAATTAGAGAGGTAAGTATTGCGATTTATCTTATGATGTGGAATCGTAGAAATGTTAGAAATGTGCCCCAGACCACATGGCTGGTAAGTAACAGAGCAGCTTTCTCTGTGGCAGGCTGCTGCCTCCGGCTAATGGGATAAGGTGGCACTTAGGCATGTGAATGGCAGCCATATAGGAATGTCCAGGTCCCCTGGCTCATTCCAGCTCAGGTCTTCACCCCATCTCCTTGCTCCTCTCCACTCACCCAAACCTTACCTAGTCTGCACTGCTCAGCTCAACCCTCCTTCCTCGACCACCTCCTCCTGTGGCACCCATAGCCTTTCCAGTCCAGTCAACCCCCAACCTAGACCCTCCTGCATCCTGTGCCCACTGAGTGGAAAATGGAAACCCCATAACCCCATCATTTGGTCAAACCCCTCAAGGCAGAGTGCAGGGCCCTGGAGGAACTGTAAGCATGGGTCTGATGACAGCCACTTGTGGCCCTGGCTTTGGCTGGAATTTCACTATTCACATTCATTTATTTGGCTCAAGAGTCTATCACTGGTAACAGGAAGGAATACTGCATAATGAGCCTTATCAGGCATTTACATCATTCACTCTATGAAAGCAGTTTTGATAAGGAGAAGTAGAATCAGTGTGAGGTCTGAGTTGCTCAAGGACAATGAAAAGAAGAATAGCAATTGAAGGGAGAAAGAGTTTGAGTAGGAGAGAGGTCAAGGTCACCCTCACCCTGTTGCCAAGGTTGCCTAAGGGCCTGGTGGTTTTTAACTGATTGGTCAAGGATTCCAGAACAGAAGTGGAAGAATTCTTAGGAATCACTAGGTCTGTTCCCAGAAACTATGGAGAAGGTCCTAAAGAGGCAGCTGTCATCTTTTTAAACCACAGATATGACTGCACCACTCCTACACTACAAGATCTTCCTCGCCATCGGCCATGGCAGCCAAGCTTTGATGTCGACAGGCACCGCTCTCATGCGTGACACACATCCATCAGCATATGCAGATTTTGACTATTCTTCCATTCAATACATAATCTTTTAGTGCCTGTTCTGTTCCAGCCCCTTTAGGGACCAAGTGAAATGTAATTACCTTGGCAATTTTATTGCTCCCAGCTTAATTAGCCTTCCCCATGCAGAACCCCTGTACTGTTCTTTCACAGTATTTTTACCATTTATAATGAAACATTGATCAGCATGCTTACTTGTTTAAAGTCCCACTCTGATTTCACTGTGTACTCCATGAGGCAGGAACATTTGTTCATCATAGTGAAGTGTATCAATGGTCCAACACATAGTAGGCATTCAATAATAATGAATGAATGAATGAATGAATGAATGAATGAATGAAACATGCTAGAGCTGGGATGTAGCAAACATTAAGACAGGTATGGACTCAGGGTGCCTGGATAGCTCAGTAGGTTAAGCCCAACTTTTGGTTGTGGTTCAGGTCATGATCAGGTCAATTCATGGAATTGAGCCCCTTGTGAGGCTCTGTGCTGATGGCATGGAGCCTGCTTGGGATTCTCTCTCTCTCTCTCTCTCTCTCTCTCTCTCTCTCTCCTTCTCTGTCTCTGAAAAATAAATAAATAAACTTTAAAAATATAAAAAAGACAGGTATGGACTCTGCCCTCTCAAGGCAGGAGGGGATGACAAAGCTAATAATTATCACAGGGTGGGAGGGACATGTTGACACTCACTCCTGGGAGAGGCACCACTCTCGCTCTGCTCTACCCCTTTCCCATCCACTTTTGTGGCCAGTGTGGGGATGAGATGAGGTGCTTGATGACCACTTTGAATCTGCTTTATTATATTAACTATAAAAAGCCAAGTCAATCAATATCTGAAGGGTCATTAGTAACACATTACCAGAAACCCATCTCACACCTAATTTCTGCAGAGTGACACCACAGTGAGAAAGGCTACAGGATGAGATCCAAGTTGTTTGTGGGATCCAGAGGCTCCTTTGCAATTGACCTGACCCATGTTTTCAATCTTTTCTCCCATGCCTTCCCCCCTGGGACCACCAGTCCCAGCACACCCACCATGCTTTCCTGCCCTTTCCTCACTCTCTCCCAGGGAAGCACTGCCTTCCTTCTCCATCTGGAAAGACCTCCCCACCACCTGGGTCATGCTCTGAGCTCTACCCACTTTCTGCCTCTTCCACTGCTGCTGAGTCACTGAGTATATGAGCTACATCTATATACCTAAATGTGGACAGTGATTGTCTCTGGATAGCAGGATTGTGTGTGGCTTTTACTTCCTTATCAATATTTTCAATTTTTTTCTACAGTGTATCTTTCCTACAACTGTCTTCATAAATGACAAAAAAAAAAAAAAATGCCAGAGTTAAAAACAAGGAGACTGTAGTTATTTTATGTCTGTCACTCCCACTGTATAGTGGGATTGTCAAAGCCAGAAACCAGGTCTTTTTTCTTTTATCTTCAAAGCTCAGAACCTATTGTGTGCTAGTTGTATGTCTGGTGAATGAACAAATGCATGAATAAATGAAGAGTTGGCAACTAAAGACATGGCTCCAAGCTTCAGTTCATCACCTGGAAAGTGAGTAACAAATCTTATTGGTCCCAGCATCATAGATTACTAAATTGTTCCTAGGGATTCTTGTGACCTTGTCTCTCATAGCAAGTGCCAGTGGGTCACACAGCTCCCTGGCTGGAGTCTGTGCCCCACTGTCCCCACCCTATCTGTCTGAGGCAGTCTACATGGCACAACTGACACTTTCTTTTCACAGCAGTTGTGGGCCTTGATGTCACCAGTGGCGTTTGCCTCCTGTCTGGGATGTTATAGACATGCTTTCTCTATTTATTGTGATGTCAGTTTGCACAATTTCTCTTCAGGCGCTTAGAGCCTTTCAAGCATGAAGCTCCTAGAGATGAATGAGCTTTTATCAGGGACTCGCTGCTCTTTACTCAGTGGGAGCCAGCTGTGCTCTCTGCTGTCTTAAATTTCCAGCCAGATTTTCCAAACCTTTGACTGAGAGGCCAGGGCCAAAGAGAGACTGGCCCAGGGGGTTCAGGGATATACCCAGAGTGTCAGCAGGGAGTCAGCCACTCACTACGGATAGAAAAAGCTGCCTCTCTCTCCTGCTGGCTAGCTACAAGGGCCTAAAGACGTAGCCTCCTGCAGCTAACCCAGGAAGGCCCAGAGTGTTCACCAGTACAGGAACCTGGAGAATGGAGGACCCCCACAGAGCAGGAAAGACTCTGGGAGAAGATTGGAGAGGGGGATTCTGCCAGCTACACACTATGGCCTTGGGCAGGGGGCTTCATCTTTCTGAGCTCATTTCCTCATCAATCAAATGGAAATAATGTTACCTGAGATCATGTGGAGTGCAGTAATAGATATTCAGTAAACTGTCTCCTTCAGGCTCCTTGAGGCCTATGTTGTCCCAGAGACATGCCTCTAGTTCAGCAAGGAGAGGATTTCTCCCAGACTGGTTGCTGGGCCTCTGACCTCACCAGTGCTTTCCTCATTTCTTCTCCATTCCCCCCCTCTTTGGTTGAGGTTGGGAACTTCTACTTCAGGAAGCAAGCTGAAGGAATCAGAGGCTGAGTAGGAGGGGATGGGAGGGGACTTCAGATTAG
Source organism: Prionailurus viverrinus (assembly GCF_022837055.1). Taxonomy (NCBI): domain Eukaryota; kingdom Metazoa; phylum Chordata; class Mammalia; order Carnivora; family Felidae; genus Prionailurus; species Prionailurus viverrinus. The sequence goes on from NC_062563.1 coordinate 117,410,180, forward strand.
ACACAGGAGCCACTGCGGCTGCTTCTGCCGGAACTTCAAGGGTCCCCTAAGGTCTCCCTTCAAAGTGATGCCAAGCCTGAGCCCTGACAAGTGGCAGGAGTGGTGGACGGGCCCCAACTGAGAAAGCATTTTGAGCAGATCATTAGTTCAGGCTTTTGTGCTGTTTGTTCTGTCTTTGCCTTTCAACTTGATCTGATGGATCACCCCTCCCCACACCCATCTTTCTCCCCATCCCCACTTTTATTCCTCCACAAACCCAACCTGAACTAAACATCCCTAAATCCAACAGAATAAGAAATGAATTCAGGAGTTAAGTTTCTATGCTGCAGTGCCACTTTGGCATAGCCCTGAATTCACAGTTTGTTCCCAGAGACAATGGAGGTATTGTTGCTGTTGAGTTATCTACACTATGGTAACCAGAACTCCATATGTGATATTTACATGGAGCCCACTCTTTGGGGTTTGGGCAAGGATACATGTCTACCTAGGATCAGGAAGTCATGGCTGTTGCCATCAGCACGCCTCAGGCATCACTCCTATGTTTTCTTCTTTTTATTTTTTAAAGTCTTTTTATGAAATATACATACACTAAAAACTACACATCGGTGGATGAAATTATACAAAATGAAATCATTCATACAACTACCACGCAAACCAAGATATGTAATGTTACTAACATATGAGAAGGCTCCCTATGCCCACTTCCTTAAAGATCATTATTTGGACTTCTTTCCCTATAGATTAAGTTTCCTGCTTTTAAAATGTATACAATTTTATGTGAATAAGTATATGAATATTAACTATTTTGTGTCTGAGATATTTCCATTTAATTTTCGTTATTGTATAATATTCCATTGTATAAATATACTACAATTTATATAGTGAATTAGGTTGTTTCTGTACATATATTTTGGTGTACATATGTATACATTTCCTTCATATATTTACCCCTGGGGATGTCAAAAGCGTGTCTCCATTCATTTTTAGAAGATATTGCCAAACAGTTTGCCAAAGTGGTTGTACCAATTTATAGCAATATATCAGACTTCCAGCTGCTCTGTGTTTTCAGCAACTTTATAGAGTCAGTGGGGGTTTTTAGTTTTTTGTTGTTGTTCTTCTGTCATGTTTGTCTCTAGCCATTCTGGTGGTTACGAAGGAGTATTTCACTGATTTTAATTTGCATTTCTCTGATGAATAATGATGTTGAACATCTTTTCATATGCTTATTGTACTATGCAAATCTTTTGCTCTTTTGTTATTGTTATTGTATTATCTATATATTTCTTACTTGATTTTAGGAGTTCTATAAATACTCTGAACAAAAGTGCTTTATCATATTATGCATTGTGAATATTTCAGATATTTTCTCCAGTCTGTGGCTTGCCTTTCCATTTACTTAATAGAATTTTCTAATAAGAAGTTTTTAATTTTTATGAGGTCCCATTTGCCAATTCTTTTATTAGTGTGATTTGTTTCCTGTTTAAGAAATCTTTACCTATCACAACATCATAAACATATTCTGCTGCATTATCTTCTAGAAACTATATTGTTTCACTTTTCATATTTAGGAGTATAATTCTTTCATTTTTTAAATTTTATAAAGTTTTATTTGTTTTTAAGAGAGAGAGAATGAGATAGAGTATGAGTGGGGGTGGGCAGAGAGAGAGGGGGAGACACAGAATCCAAAGCAGGCTCTAGGATCTAAGCTGTCAGCACAGAGCCCAATGCAGGGCCCCAACTCATGAACCATGAGATGATGACCTGAACCGAAGTCAGACGCTTAACCAACTGAGCCACCCAGGCACCCCTAGACTATAATTCATTTGAAGTGGATTTTTATGTCATGAAGTACAGATGCATACTCACTTTTTCATATAGATACCCCAACACTGTTTGTTGAAAAGATTATCCTTTCTACACTGTATTACGATGGCAACTTATAAGCAATTATAAGTGTGGGTTTATTTCTGGACTCTATTCAGATGGTTTCTGTGTGTCTGTGTTTGCATCTTGTGCTTCAAGATTGTCTTGTGCGTGCTTAACCCTTTATTTTCCATGTACATTCTAGAATCATCTCACATAAAAAAAAGCCTGCTGAGATTTTGATTGGGATCGCATCGCATCAATAGATTAACTTGAGGAGAACTGGCATTCTTACAATGTTGAGTCTTCTGGTTCATTAGCATAACAGAGCTTTCCATTTATTTAGGTTTTCCTTAATTTCTTCCAGTAATATTTTATGTCCTTGACAATCTTTCTTTAGATTTAGTCCTATGTGAATTTTAAGTGTTTTTATAAAAGTTGTTTTTAAAAATTCATTTTTCTTTTGTGGCTGGTATTTTCAAATACAATTTTTGTTGTGTATTTACTCCATATCCAAAGACCATGCTAAAGTTACTTATTGATTCTAAAAGTTTATAGATTATTTTGGATTTTCTTTCCTAGTGTCTGCCAAAGCTGAGGTTTATTTTTCCTTTTCTAAATAGTATGCATTTTATTTCTTTTTCTTGCCTTATTGTATTGGCTAAGAGAGCCACTAAAATGTATTTTAGAAGTGGTTTCATTCCTTAACTCAGAGAAGCTCTGAATATCTCATCATTGCGTGTGATGTTAGCTGTAAGATTTTCAACACTGTCATTTGTCAAATTAAGGATGTTTTCTTCTGTTCTAGTTCCTATGATTGCATACTAATATTCAGTGGCAAAAAATAACCATTTATTATCCCCAAAGATTCTGTGGGTCAGTAATTTAGACAGAGAATAATAGAGAAGCTCTGTCCCTGTTTCACAATATCTGTGGTCTCACCTAGAAGACTTGAATTTGAAGGCATGGAATCATTTGAAAGCTTATTCATTTATACATCCTTTGTTTAGTGCTAATGGTTGGCCTAAAACCCCTCTAGTTGGGCCCCTCCTTATAGTCTCTTCATCCAAGCCAATTTGAGCTTTCTCATACATAGTTTATTGAATATCTCCGATTGTGAGTATCCTGAAAGAAGATAGAGTGGAAGTTGCATTACCTTTTATGATCTAGTTTCAAAATTCTCACAGCATCATTTCTACTACATTCTATTCAACAGAGTTCTGTAAGTTTAAAAGAGCATGTGGGAACAGAAACATTGTGGCCATCTTTGGGAAATAGTTTAACACAACTCCTGTACCTAGTGTTTGGAGAGTTTTAATCATGAATGGATGATGAATTGTATCAAGTGCTCTTTCCATATCTATCAAGTTGTTTATATAATATTTATGCACTTTTTTAATTAATGCACTGAATTACATTGATTGAATTTTGAGAATCAAACCAACCTTATACTGGAATAAGCCCAACTTGTTGTAATGGATTATCCATTTTATATGTAACTGATATTGATATGCCAATATTTTCTTTACACCTTTTAGAACTTTTTTATCTATGTTCATGAGAGAGATTGGCCCGTGAGTTTTCCTCTTATAAGCCTTCTGAGCTTTTTTTTTTTTTAATCAAAGTTATTCTAACCTTATAAAACAAGACGGGAAGTCTCTCTTATTTTTCTATTTTCTGCTAAGAGTTTGTGTGAAATTGGTTTTACTTCATCTTTAAGTATTTGGAAGAATTACCTGCTAAAGCCATCTTGGCCTGGAATAATCTTTGAGAAAGTATTTAATTATGCATTCTATTAATTTGTTAGTTATATATTCTTTCATATGCTGTTAGTTGTTACCCTAGAGATCATTAGGGTATATGTTAAATTAGTATGCTTATCATTCCTGAACAAAGTGAGGACCTTAGATTACCTAAATCCCATTTACTCTCTATCTTTTGTCCTTTTGCTGTCATACATGTTATTGCCTCACATATTTCAAATGTCTCAAGACATCTGTGTTAAATACTCAAAATTCATTTAGATATTTCCACATATTTTCCTTTTCCAATGCCCTTTCATTCCTTGCATTACTGTGGGGTTTTTTTTAATGTTTATTTATTTATTTTGAGAGTGGCGGGGAGAGGCAGAGAGAGGGGGAGGGAGAGAATCCCAAGCAGGCTCTGCACTGTCAGCATGGAGCCCAGTGTGGTGCTCAACCTCACAAACCTTGAGATCATGACCTGAGCCAAAATCAAGAGTCAGATGCTTAACTGACTGAACCATCCAGGTGCCCCTGCATTACTGTGTTTCTATCTGGGACTGTTTTCCTCTTGCCTCAAGTGCTCTCATCACTATTTCTTTTAGTGTAGATCTGCTGGGGAGAGAAAAACTTCTCGGCTGTTTTGTCTGAAACTGTGTTTATTTCACCTTCATTTTTGAAGATTACTTTTACTGGGTAAATAATTCTTGGCTGGCAGTCACTTTCCTCTGTATTTTATGTATATCACTTTGTTCTCCTCTGGCCTTCATTGCTTCTGTTGAAAAGTCAGTTTTTAGCTTTATTACGCTCCTTTGGAGGAAATATGTTTTTTCCTTCTGGCTATTTTATTTTATTTTATAACTTCTGCTGTCGACCAGCAAATATTTTATTTATTTATTTATTTATTTATTTTCAAGAGAGAGACAGTGAGAGCAGGGGAGGAGCAGAAAGAGAGGGAGATAGAGAATCAATCCCAAGCAGTTTCTGTGCTGCCAGCACAGAGCCTGACGTGGGGCTTGAACTCATGAACGGTGATATCATGACATGAGCCAAAACCAAGAGTCAGATTCTTAGCTGACTGAGCCACCTAGGCACCCCTCCACCTGGCTATTTTAAAGATTTTATTTTTGTCTTTGACTTCTAGCAGCTTTATTATGATGTAAGTAAGTGTGTTTTCCTTTACATTTATTCTGAGCCCGTAGTTTTTCAAATATTGCCCCTCTCCTTTCCCCTCTCTCCTCTCTGAGACTTCAACTTACATTTGTTTTAGACCTTTTCAGTGTGTCTCATATGTCTCTCTTTTCTGTATTTTTCATCTCTTTTTTTTCCTCCCCGTGATTCAATCTGGATATTTTTACTGATATCTCTTCTAGTTTACTAATTCTATCTTCTGTTGTGTCCAATGTACTATAAATCCATCTGCTAATTTATTGATTTTAGTTACCACATTTTTCCCTTCTGGAATTTCCATTTGATTCTTATTTCACAGATTCATTTTCTGTGAGTGTTCCAGATTTGTGTTCATGAAAATTCTTCATATTTCACTGATTTTCTTCAGCTTATGCTTAAGATAATTATTTTACAGTATATATTTGGTTACTCTAGTACCAGACTTCAAGTTCTATTTTTCTCCGTTGTTTTTTTATCTTGGATTTGGGCCATTTGACCCTGTTTCCTGTTAATCCTGGCAATACTTTCTTGAATTCCAGAAACTCTTGACAATGTTGTTATTCTTTTGAGAAGTTTTGTTTTATTTTGGCAGGCAGATCCCATTGATCTAATCAAGAAATAAATGACAAAGCTGTGGAGACTTAATGAAAGACTGGTTAGAATTGGCAGGAATTATCAATATATTGGAAATCTAGAGCTGGAGGAAAGGGGATGGTTAGGATCGTCAAGAAAGAAGACATCAAATACTCTAAGTTTGGAACCTTAATGACAAAGAGGAGGATGCCATTACAAGAGCTGCAAGGTGGGGCGCCTGGGTGGCTCGGTCGGTTAAGCGTCAGATTTCGGCTCAGGTCATGATCTCACGGTCCGTAAGTTCAAGCCCCGCATCGGGCTCTGTGCTGACAGCTCGGAGCCTGGAGCCTGTTTCGGATTCTTTGTCTCCCTCTCTCTCTGCTCCTCCCCTGTTCATGCTCTGTCTCTCTCTGTCTCAAAAATAAATAACGTTAAAAAAAAAAAAAAGAGCTGCAAGGAAGACAAAATTGGGAAAAAATAGGAGTGATTTGACTGCCACAGAGTTGGAGAGGCTTGTGAAAGTATGTTGGGCCTGCATAGACATAGTGATTTTAGCTTTTGGGGAGAGAACACCTTAAAATACAAGTCAAAAATTAAAGCAAGAGGAACTGTATGCAAATACTTAAGTGAATAAAAGCTGTAATAACTGAAAATCATCTGCCACTTCCTCATTTGATGTTCCTGTTGACATCAGGCCCAGTCCACATCAAAGGCGCTGGGTATTGAGAAGTTGATTTGGCACAAGATAATGGCTCATGGTCACTAATTTCTGTAATTTTTTACATTTCTCCAACATATCTACAGATGTGAGTGGATCAAACACTCATCTCTTCCTGACCTTGTTGACAGGATGCCTGCTCCCTCATTCAGATTGGCAGTAAGAGTAGCTTCCTGAGGAAAGCTTCTTACCACCATCTCTACACTTTCAGGCTTATTAGGGCTGGCCTCTTCCAAGATACATCAGTCTGTGTCATTAATGGTAAGGTAATCACTGCACTTTGTTTTGTGGCAATTCAGTTTGAAGCAGGAAACTCTCATCTAGAAGGATGGAAAAGAGAAATGTATGTTCAAGAACTTATATTGCATTTACATCTCCAGTAAACTGGCATTCTTCTAATCTGTAGATCTATGACTCCTCAGTTTCATTACAAAATGTATCAATTGATCTGTTAACTACTCAGCACTGGTCTAGATCAGCAGGTCTCAAACTTTTTGCCTCAAGATCACTTCACACTCTTGAAAATTATTGAAGATCCCACAGAGTTTTGTTCATGTGGGTTAAATCTATTGATTTTATCACATTATATATTAAAACTGAGAAAGGTTTTAAATGTTTATCTGTTAATTAGTTTGCAAATAATAATAAACCTATTACATCTTAACATAAATAACTAATTTTAGTGAAAAGCAACTTTTTTACCAAAACTAAAACTAATTTAGTGAGAAGAGTGGCATTGTTGTAATTTTTACAGATCTCGTTAATGTCTAGCTTAATAAAAGTGATGTAGCTTCTGGAAAATTCTATATACTCATGAGAGAATGAGAGTAGAAAAGGCAAATGTATCTAAATATTATTATGAAATAGTTTTACCCTTGTGGACCTCCTGAAAGAGACTCAGGAACCGCAGGATCTCTAAGCCACACTTTGAGAAGCAGTGGTCCAGCTGACAGGCTGTTAGACCAGAAAGACTGAGGGAATTCCAAATTCTGGTTTCCAACCAGGCTCTTCTTTTTAAATGATCCTCTCAGCTTTTTAAATCAGAATTAATAACGTATTACAATTCCTTCAAATGGCAAAAATTGAAGGTAAACTAATTTAAGTGAAAAAGGAAGATTAATTGGCTCATATAACTGGAAAGTCTAATGGGACCGGGCTTCAGGTTCCACCATATTAAGGGGCTCAAGAGTTCTTTAGAATGTAAGCATTTACCAGGCTTTTTCACTGCCATATCCCTAAGGCCAGGAACGATGATGAACACAGCAAGTACTCAATATATATTTTCTAATTAATTATACAATAGATGAATTACTATTAGCAGGACTCTGTTTCCATTCTTCAACTTTGCTTGCCTCTTATTTTTTCTGTTAGCAGTAAGACTCCCTGGCAAGATGGCCCCTGGCAGCTCTGGTAAAACATGGTTCTTGGTGCTCATAATCCCAGAGAAAAAGTCATCCCTTTCTTCACATAGCATCAATATTATTCCCCAGATGAGAAAATTATTGGCACTTTTTGGGCCATGTGTCCATTCTGAATTAATTACTGTATATAAGAGGAATGGGTATTGCTAGCTCAGAAGGGGAAGTGTGGGAAAATTATTAACAACCCTACCAGAATCAAATTAAGTGAGAATGTAGCAATTCCCCAAAACAAGGAATATTGAGCACACATCACACAAAATTACAAATGACCAACGAGTATATCATATTAACCTATTAACAAATGACTGGCTTATGTAATCAAGCATAAACTCAAGTTATCAAATGTATAATATCAGGTCTGGTCACTTCACTGATCCAAACAGAGAACTGTAGGCCAGCCAAATTATAATTGAGTGATTGACTTGTGATTATTCAATTTAGTCTTAGGCACTGAGCTTCAGAATAAAACTATTCAACTTTTTTCTGCCTCACTTCCACTAAGTGTAAAATATCTGAGAGCACTGCTGTCATATGACACACCATTCAGAAACCATCAGTGATGCCTGTTACCTATAAGGAAGAGCCTCAAACTCTCAAGGCCAAACCCTTCAGTCCATCATAGTGGTTCCATGGTTCCCAGCCTTTATAAAATTGAGGAGCCCTTTTAATAACTCACATGAAGTAGAAGTTAAGTCTTTAGTCATAAACATTAATTAATTAAAAGACATATAATGACAGCAAGTCCTATGAATTTAATAACACTTTAACATAAATTTGCAACACATGTATTTGAACATTATTATACATTTATTGTGAGGAATATTTGACAGTCAGACCCCAAATACAGTTTGGGGTATGTGTGTGTGGTTTCCATGACATAGAGTGATAACAGATACTGAGAACTAAGATATCAACGCTGTCAGAGAGGTTTAGAAATTCTTTTCTAAGGTCTATACTAATGTTTTCATGACTTGCTAAAAAAATAAGGAAGAAAGAAACTGTGGGACCATAAAGAGCTTCAAATTACTAGAATATTTTTTTAATTCAATTTAGCTTCACTTATGGTTTCTTAGCTAAACCTCCTTGTTTTATGTCTTAGTGGGTGTTCTAGGGTTTTCATTATTCATCTTAAAGTCAAAATCTACCCTCAAATAGTATTACTTTATGTGCAGTATAAGATTGTTATATTAGTATAAATCCAATCCTCATCTTCCAACTTTTGTGCTATTATTGTTATACTTTTTTAAATTTATTTTTTTTATTTAATTTATCTTTTTAATTTACATCCAAGTTAGTTAGCATATAGTGCAACAACGATTTCAGGAGTAGATTCCTTAATGCTCCTTACCCATTTACCCATCCCCCTTCCACAACTCTTCCAGTAACCCTGTGTTTGTTCTCCATATTTAAGAGTCTCTTATGTTTTATCCCCCTCCCTGTTTTTATATTATTTTTGCTTCCCTTCCCTTATATTCATCTTTTTTGTATCTTAAAGTCCTCATGAGTGAAGTCATGTGATATTTATCTTTCTCTGACTAATTTCGCTTAGCCTAATACCCTCTAGTTCCATCCATGTAGTTGCAGATGGCAAGATTTCATTCTTTTTGATTGCCGAATAATACTCCATTGTGTGTGTGTGTGTGTGTGTGTGTGTGTGTGTGTGTGTGTGTGTGTATACCACATCTTCTATATCCATTCATCCATCGATGGACATTTGGGCTCTTTTCATACTTTGGCTATTGTTGAGAGCGCTGTTACAAACATAAGGGTGCATGTGCCTCTTCAAAACAGCATACCTGTATCCCTTGGATAAATACCTAGTAGTGCAATTGCTGGGTCATAGGGTAGTTCTATTTTTAATGTTTTGAGGACCCTCCATACTGTTTTCCAGAGTGGCTGCACCAGTTTGCATTCCCACCAGAAGTGCAAAAGAGATCCTCTTTCTCTGCATCCTCGCCAACATCTGTTGTTGCCTGAGTTGTTAATGTTAGCCCTTGTTACAGGTGTGAGGTGGTACCTCATTGTGGTTTTGATTTGTATTTCCCTGATGGTGAGTGATGTTGATCATGTTTTCATGTGTCTATTGGCCATCTGGATGTCTTCTTTGGAGAAGTGTCTATTCATGTCTTTTGCCCGTTTCTTCACTGGATTATTTGTTTTTGGGTGTTGAGTTTGATAAGTTCCTTATAGATTTTGGATACTAACCCCTTATCTGATATGTCATTTGCAAGTATCTTCTCCCATTCCATCGGTTGCCTTTTAGTTCTGCTGATTGTTTCCTTTGCTGTGCAGAAGCTTTTTATTTTTAATTCTACATATGCTAAAAAACCCACAATACATTGTTATTATTTTTGCTTTAAACAGTCTAGTCTTTTACAGGGATTGAAAATGGGACAAATGTTTCTTATATTTACCTACATATTTACCATTTCTGGAATTCTTCATTCCTTTGTGTAGACCAAATTTCCATCTGGTATTATTTTCCCTCTGCCTGAATAACTTCCTTTAACATGTCTTATAGTGAATGTCTCTTGCCTTCACTTTTAAAAGATTTGTTCACTGAGTATAGAATTCTTAGTTAACATTTTTTTCCTTCAGCACTTTAAATATGTTGCTCTATTGTCTCTGACCTGCATGACTTCTAACAATTAGTTGGCTACCATTATTATGTTTGCTCCCCTGTACATAATGCATCCTTCTTCTCTGGATGCTTTAAAGATTTTTTAATCACTGGTTTTAAGAAATTTGATTTTAATAGATCTATTTTTTAATATTTATTTATTTTTGACAAAGAGAGAGACAGAGTGTGAGCAGGGGAGGGGCAGAGAGAGAGGGAGACACAGAATCTGAAGCAGGCTCCAGGCTCTGACCTGTCAGCACAGAGCGTGATGTAGGGCTCACACTCGCGAACTGTGAGATGATAACCTGAGCCAAAGTTGGACACTTAACTGACTGAGCCACCCAGGTGCTCCTGATTATTAATAGATCTTATTGTGATTGTCTTTATGTTTGTTCAGGTTGGAGTTCACCGAGCATCTCAGATCTGTGAATTTATAGTTTTCAACAAGTTTGTAAATCTTTCTGCTATTATTTCTTCAAATAGTTATTCCCTTTTCTGGGGTTCCAGTTATACTTATGTTAGATTAAACTCTTTGATAACTATCTCATAGTTCACTTACACTCTGTTCATTTTTTCCCAGTCTTTTTCTCTCTGAGCTTCATTTTGGATACTTTCACCCTGCTTTTACATCCTTGAGCATATTTGTAAGATTTATGACAGCTGTTTTAAGGTCATTGTCTACTAATTCTGTTGTTTCTTTTACTTCTGATCTGTTGCCATTGACTGATTTTTCTCCTGATTATGGGTTATATCTTTTTTTTCTTTGGCTGGTAATTTTTGGTTGGATGCCGGACACTGTAATTTACATTGTTGGGGCTGGATATTTGCTATGTTCTCTTAAAGAGTTTTGAATTGTGTTCTGGTGTGCAGTTAGGTAACAGTTTGATCCTTTCAAGGATTGCTTTTAAGTTTTGCCAAGTCAGGTTCAGAGTAGTTCTTATTTTGAGACTAATTTAACCCTATTACTACTAAAGTATGATTCTTCTGAGGACTCTACTGAATGGTATTACTAAATTTTTCCACTCTGGCTGGTTAGGACACAGACTATTCATAGCTTTGACTCCAGGAATTGTTAGGCTTTTGCTTCCTGGTGCTTCTTTCCTTGTAATATGGTGGTTTCTTCTCATGCATGCCTGAGTTAGCACTCTGCCAAAGATCCAAGGGGACCCCTACAGATTTCCAGGATTCTCATGCTTTTCTCACCACACACCTCCTCCCTCCAGTTTTTCCAGATTGTTCTCTGGTATCTTATTTGAAAATTGTAGCTAATTTGTCCTCCCCAAACTCCCATCTCTGCCTCTTCAGCTTGTCAAAGTCACCATGCTCTGCTTGGGTCTACTATCTCTGAATTGCGGCCTAGAAGCTGCTTCCACACAACAATCTGGGAAAATTATAAGGCCCATCTCACTTATTTCCCTTCCCTCATGGATCAGTCTTTGCTATCTTTTCTTAAATGTCTAAAATCTACCACTTTATGTTTATTTATATAGATTTTTACCTGGCTAGTTGTTTATGACAGGAGGCCAGTCCCTGTAGCAGTTAATCCTCATGGGCAGAAGTGGAAGTCTCCATGGAGAGCTTTGAATAAAGCAAAGCAACAGCAGACTTCCCTTTAAAACATTTTTTTTTTTTGTATGAAAAATACCACACCTGCCATTGTGGATCTCTGAGCAACAGTCATGATTTTGCATGGTATTTCAAGTGAATACAATATTTGGAATACTTCTGCTTACTTCAGGAGTCAATCCAAAACAAGGGAGTGCATAAATACTAATTTCCTTGGATATTTCACACTTATCAAAGAAGTGAGCACCTAAATTATCCTGTAAAACTCCGTTTGAAGTCTCAAAGAAGCAAGCAAAATTATCACTCGTTACATGTTTTTGGTTTATTGCTGTTAGTGTGTTAGTTTTAGATCAGATTTATGGTGTAGATTTTTATGTTTATATGTTATATGACTACTTTGATTATACATAAGCCCAAATGTGCTATAATATGTTCAATATATTTATTCCCATTTTATAGGACTTGGATCATCATTTTATTATTTCAGATGATGTTACATTTTGCTCTTGTGCCTTGTTATTGGTTATATTTATAATTAATTGGATCCTATGTCTTTGGTTAGGAATATAACCCTTTTTATGACATAATTCCTATGGGAGAAATAGGAATCATTTTATAATGATTTGCTTTATAACACTGTTCTCAGGGACATATTGTAGCAAAAAGTAGCCTTTGCTTTAAATGGCTTTGGTTTAACTCTTGCATTGCTCCTCAGCATGGTATATATATGTGTCTTATCTCTTTAGGTGACAAACGTGCTGAAAGCAAAAATCAAGTATGGTAATTATTGTATCTGCAATTTCCTCTAAGAGGAAAGTAGTATGGCATAATGCCATTTTATTTTAAACTATTTTTTTTGATCAGCAGAATAAATTATGTCTTGAAATAAAGTCCAATTTATAAAATAAATTAATAAGAATACTTCTGCTTGAAATGGAACAAAGAACCTAGACCTCCAGCTCACTGGGTGCCTTCCCATCTATTACAAGGTAGTAATGGAACCACTTCATTGAGGAGTGAGTCTCCAGAGAAGATGGTTCATGATTTAGAGTCTATGGACTGAGGTCCATAAGACACACTGTTTATTTGCTGAGAGATTTTTTTTAAATGTCAACATTTTATTTTATTTTTTTTACTTTTTAAATTAAAAAAAATTTTTTAACGTTTATTTATTATTGAGAGACAGAGAGACACAGAGCATGAGCAGGGGAGAGGTAGAGAGAGGGGGAGACACAGAATCGGAAGTAGGCTCCAAGCTCCGAGCTGTTAGCACAGAGCCTGATGCGGGGCTCGAACTCACAAACCCAGAGATTGTGACCTGGGCCGAAGTTGGACGCCCAACCGACTGAGCCACCCAGGTGCCCCTTGCTGAGAGATTTTGAGTTTGAAGTTACTTAACCTCTCCAAAGCTGTTTTCTAAAATAACAACAACAACAAAAAAAAAAAATCCAAGGATTTTAATAATTATAATACCTCTGTATCAGGAATGATTTTAGCTGAAAGTTATAGAGAAAATCTAATTTATAGTAACTTAAAAACCAGGTTTATTTTTCTTACATACAAACAAGTTCAGATATATGTAGTTGCTGAGGGTTTTTTTTTTCTTTTTATCTTTCTGCTTCACCATATTTAGCATTTTGACTTTCATCTTTATGCTTATTGCTTCAAAGTTACAAGATGGCTTCATTTATGAGTTCCTGAAAGAGAGGAGGGGCAGGCATCCACCTCAGGAGGTTGTTTGTTTTTTAATTTAGGAAGGGAAATTCTTCTCAGTATACTTCTTTTTCTATCTCATTAGCTAGAACATGCTCATTCTTTGCCAATCAATTGCCAAAAGTAATGAGTTTGGGCCAATCAAAAATTTTCCCTTGAGGATGGGATAGGAGACCCATGTTCCCAGGTTTCATGAAATATCCCACACAATACATGAATGCATCAGGGTCCTGCTGACAGAGGAAAAGCAGCAGGAGAGAAACACCCACTAGCATCTACTCTGTCTGCCCCATAATTGCCTGATGGAGTTTAGATGGCTGTATGAGCTTCAACTAGGACTTGAAAGTGATTTCCCAACTGTAACAGCACAATTAAATGAGATTCTTCATTATGTTAAATTTTTGGTAAATGTTTGAGAAGTGAATGGAGAAGAAAATTTCAGTAAAGAATAATAATGGCATCGAAAGTCCTAAGTCAGTGATTATCAAAGTAGACTTTTGCAATGCCTACTTTAGAAGGCATCAGAAGGCTTGATGGTTAAAACTATAAATTCAGACCTACTGGAGATGAACCTTTAGGTGGGTTCTAGTAACCTATATTTCAAAGCATTTCCCCAATAATTCTTATGCCCCTTAAAATGGAGAACCATGGCCCTGCATGACAGGGGATGACTATTCTTGGGTAGATGTGCACATGAGAGACGGGAATGCGAAAGGAGCAGACTGCTGAACAGCAACAATGCCTTCTCTTCAGCACAACTCCAAACACATAAGCACTCAATAATGCTGGCAACATTTATTACTATTGAAATTCTCTCCAGCACCAGGAGACCTAGATCTTAATGGATGCCTCAGGTATGGTTCAGTTGTTAAGTCACTGTCTGTGAAATGAGTTCACTATCACCCAAGTCTGTACGTGGTAGGCACCGTCGAGGTCTCCTAATTCAATCCACAGGAACAATAGGAATTTTCCAGTGCATTGTCGAGGTCATTAAAAAATTTCAAGCTTCCATATTGTCTTGAAGGTAATTGTAAGACTGATACAGTATCTTTAAAGGCTATAGAGTCCCTCAAAAGAAAGACAGCCTAAAACAAATTCAAGCTGTAATGATTAGTGGCATCTTTTTAGCCCAGAGTGTTTGGAAGGGCAGATGATAAATTACTATAAAACCCTTGGCAGAATGCTGAAAAGTTATACATAACATAACAACATAGCATGTCTGAGGCTAAGTATCTGGGTGTGATTGAGCAGATGCTTTCCTGGTTGATTTTGAAAGAAATTAATCAAGTTATAGACAATCATTCTAGGCTGTGTGTCCCAAGCTGCATAACTGGACCTGAAATAATTGTTAAATGTAAATACATATATACACATGCACATATATATTTAATCTTATATGCACACACATATATTAAATATTAAATATATATGTGTGTGTGTATATATATGTATTTGCATTTAACAATATTTCAGATCCAGTTATGCAATTTGGGACACAGAGCCTAGAATAATCATCTATAACTTGATTAATTTCTTTCAAAATCAACCAGGAAAGCATACACACACAAACACACACACACACACACACACACACACACACACACACACACACACACGTTGTAAAAATACTATGGGAGCCACATGGTCAACATGGTTATTGGTTTAAAAACTATATTGCATATCTCCATTTGTCATTCTTTGAACTTTTTTCTATAAGCTAAGCACACCTCTAAGTCTTGCACAAAGGCTATTTGTAAGCACTGCATCTGAAACTTCCCTAAATTTCCTACAATAGTACCTTCAAGATGATGAAGAGTTAGCAGAGGGCAGGAGCTAAAGTGTATGGAAGTAAGGAATTTTTTTTTACCTTGGACAAAGCATCTAACTTATCTGAACTTTAGTTTCCTCATTCATGAGATGGGAATAATAATACCAACATCAGAAGACCACTACTGAGATCAAGTGGAATAATGTATATAAAGCACCTAGTACAGTCTCTAGCACATAGTAGACCCTTGAGAAGCCACTGCTTGTTTTACTTTTACTCCCCTCTATACTTAGATGTGACAGGTTTGAAGAAATGATTTGAACATAAGCTCCCTGACTCATGGTGTCCAAAGGCACCAGCTGAACTGAAAAGGAGGGAGAGAGCCCCAGCCCAAGCTGGCCAGGTGTACTACAGGGCTCAGGGCCTGGCATGTGCTCCTATGGAAAAGTTCTCCTTGACCTGCAGCTGCAATCTGTTCTCCAGCATGGAGGCCACCAATGCATAAAAGTTGTATTTGGAAGAGGCACTCTTTGACATCACCCCTTAGAAGTCCATTTCCTGCCAGCTGCAGAACCCCTCCCCAGACAGGGACTGACCTCCAACTTACCTCCTCATCCTGTTTCTGATGGCCATCTGATCATAGCTGTGCAGGAATTGTTACTTCCCACCCAGAAATTCCACTCAGCAAGGTGAGTGAGGATCTGGTTCCCATACCCAAATCAAGCTAGTGCTGAAATGCCTGTTGGCTCAGTGAACAAGGCAGGTAAGGATGCTTTCTCCTTCACTTTTGAGACTTAGAAAGGTATTCCTCCACTCCTATTTTAAACTCCAGAGAAATTTACAATAGTTCCTCAGATGCTCTTTTCTGCATTCAGTTTGCTTCAAGGAGTAGATTATCCTTAAGACATAAAATGGAAGGAAGCAGGGTCTCCAGACTGACCTATAATTAATGTATTCTTTATTGTAGCATGATCATCTATATGTAGCAATGTTATTCTATACCATCTCCATCTGTGTGGCCACTTAAGGGAAGCCTAGGAGTGGCTCCATAAAATTGTATATGCTGGATGGAGGAGACGAATATATGTTATACAACTACTATGTGACAGGCACTGCTCTACCTATTTCACATATACCCACTTTAATCTTCAAAATAACCTTGCCAGTTAGGTGGCATTATTCCCATTTTTTTTAAATTGTGGAAAGATAAACATAAAATTTACCATTTTAACCATTTTTGCTATAAAGTTAATCCCCATTCACATTTTTGTGCAACCATCACTGCCATTCATCTCCAGAACGATTTTTATCTTCCCAAACTGACACACTGTGCCCATTAAACACTAACTCCCCATTCCCCGCTCCTCCCAGCCCCTGGCAACTACCATCCCACTTTCTGCCTCAATGAATCTGACTACTCTCAGTGCCCCATACAAGTGAAATCATAACAGCGTTTGTCCTCTTGAGTCTGGTGGATGTCACGTAGTATAATATCTTCAGAGTTCATTTATATTGTAGCACGTGTCAGGATTTCCTTGCTTTTTAAGGTTGAATATTCTAGTATATGCATAGACCACATTTTGTTTATCCGTTCATCAGTTGAAGAGCACTTGGGTTCTTTCCACTTTTTGGGTATTGTGAAAATGTTGCTATGGACATTGGCCAATAGTATCTGTTGGAGTTCCTGCTTTGGGTCCTCTCGACTACATACCCAGGAGTGGGATTGCTGGATCCTATCGTGATTTTGTGTGTAACTTTTTGGGAAACTGCCAAACTATTTTCCACAGCAACTATACCAATTTGTATTCCTACCAGCAATGAGGGGTTCCAGTATCTCCACATCCTTACCAGTACTTGTTATCCATTACCAATCCTAATCCAGAACTCTCAGACTCAAACTTTTCCCTGTATTCCTTGCTCCAGCAGGACGCCAGGAATGCCAAGCCCTCAGGAAAACCACAGAGGAGGGCATCCATTTAAGACAAAAGCCTGGTTGAGTCTGTTTTCATTCCCAAGAGCCATGCAAGGATGGACAGGCTGTTTCATCCTGTTCAAGAACAGAACTCAGAATTTCAGTTTCCACAGTTATAAATAGAGGCTTTTCAATTCCTGTTTCTGTTGCTTCTCTTGGTCAGCCAAGTGCTTTCTAACCTTTTCTTTCTTGCATCTGGACTAACGTTCCCCTTTGGAGACACTGTGCATGTGCCTTTCTGCAGCCAATTACATCATTTTGATTGTGCAGTCGACATACAGTTTTTATTCAAAAACTCAGAGAAAGAGAGAGAGAAACACACACACACACACACACACACACACACACACACACACACAGAGAGAGAGAGAGAGAGAGAGAGAGAGAGAGAGAGAGAGAAAGGCAGTGAAATAGAAGCAATGAAGGAGAGGAAACAGCATTGTGAGACTGATGCATTTAGCATTGCACAGAATTTCAGCCAGTTAAACCACCTCTTTATCTGTCCCTGGAATATGGGATAGCAAAAGTCTCCAACAGCGAACAGATGCAAAGCCCCACATTGCCACTCTCCTGGCGTAGGAGTGGGCTTCTGTATCTTCTTCATCTGACCAGTAGCACAGCTAAAGCTCAGAGCAAATGCCTTGACTGAGATCCCACAGCTAAAATAACATGAGCGGCAAGAAGGGACTCCTGTCTGCTGACAGTTCCCCTGGGCTTTCTGCACATGATTTCCACTGACCTTCTGCTTTAGCGCTTTGTGAAAAAGACAGTAGCCAATGGCCTCTTTCTCTTAAAGTCTATTCTGTCTCACCTAATGCCTATTATTAGCGGTGTGAAAGATGGGGCAAATCAGTGTCGAGTTTAGATGATGTCTAAGACCCTTTTCAAGAGCTTTAGATGAAAGAGAATTCGTCCTGAGTTTCTGGTTCTATGACTTCAGTGCTATATAAATTAGAATTGGTCATTCACCTCTCTGAGCGTCATTTTCCTCATCCATGAGGCAGAAATATTAACTTAATCCCAAGGTGTTTTTATTGTGAACAACTAAGGAAATATATAACTAGATGCTAAGGCACACAATTAATTTTCGATATATAAAATTAAAATAATACTCATCGATGAAATTTCATTCCTTCTGCTAGAAAGACAACCCAAATTTTGAGCCCTTCTTATGTTCTTAGATTTGGGAGGCAGTGAAACATGTAACTTTATATATCCTGCAGTTGAAAATAGACTCAGTTCTGTAGGTCATCCCAGTATGGGCTGTGTTTCACTGAATTAATTCAGTTCCAATTTCCAGTAGTCTATAGAGACTCACTTACTGTAGCTCCTAGAACCCAGGCCTTAGACTGTGCCAGTTCCATTTAGCAGCCAGCATTATTAACCTGCCCACCAAAAGCTAGAGAATTCTCTTGGGAGGGCATCTCTTGCTTGTGTTAATGCAACCACTGCATTGAATGCAAGTCATTAACTATTCTAATTAAATCAAATTCAATAAATGTGTATTGAACACCTAGAATGTGGCATGGTGCTAGGTTCTGGGGACACAAAGCCCCTGCCTGAGGGATATCCCCAAGCCTTTGGGTGTCCATGGCCTGTAGCAGATGCTATGAGTGAGTCTTTTCCTTGAGGACCTTAACAGTCTGTTATATATTTTGCATATTCTTCAAGAGACACCTCAAGTCTTCCCAAAGCCACACATTCCTTTCTTCCCACACTTCTTCCATTGCTCCTCCCTCCCTTCCCTCCTCTTTGCCTTCAGTTCCTGCTTTCTTCTAACCTATCCTTCTTTCTTCCTTCTCATCCTTCCTCCCATTCACAAATAATTATTATGTAATAGGTACTACTTTTCTAGAACAAGACAGATAAGCCTCTGCTCTTGATCAACTTATATTTTCTTAGAAGAAGTTCTTTTGAGATAATTTTAGACTTAGATAAAAGTTGTAAACATGGTAAGAGAGTTCCTATGTACCCTTCACCTAACCTCCCCTTTTGCCAACATCTTATACAACCATTGTATAAATACCGAAACCAGGAAATTAACATTGATATACTTATAATAACAATCCTACACATACTATCAGGATGTTTTTCCAGTTTTCCCATTCCTTTTTTCTGATCCAGGAGCCAATCCAGATTCCTGTATCATGTTTAGTTATCACATCTCCTTAGTTTACACCAATCTATGGCAATCCTTCAGTCTTTGTCACCTTGACACTTTTGCATAGACCTGGTCAGGTAACCTGTAGAATGTCCGTCAACTTGGGATTGTCTAACACTGTCTCGCAATTAGACTGAGTGAGGTTCTACAGTATTGGGGAGGATGCTGCAATAGTGATGTATCCTCAGCACATCATATCATGGAGATACATGACGTCAAGATGTCTTGTCACTGGCGATGGGATACACTTGGAGAAGTTAATGCCTGATGAGGGTATGGTGTCTAGATGGTTTTCTTTCTCCTCTGTAACAAAGGTACCATTTTCTCCTTTATAATTAATTAGTGTCTGGCTAGGAGATAGCTTGAGTCTATGGAAATATTTTCTCTCTCATCAGGCTTTCACCACTGATTTTATTACACATTGTTTTTTGAGCGCTTTCTTACTCAAGAAGTTCCCCCTTTTATTAGAAGTAACAAAGAAGGAATAAAGTAAATTAGATGATTTTTGGTAGTGAAAGTGTCGTAAAGAAAATATAAGAAGGTAGAGTGACAGAGGTCTACTTCCGATGGCAAGTTAGGGAAGACCTCTCTAAGAAGATGATATCTGAGCCGTGAGACCTGAATGACAAAAACCCAGCGGAGTGAGATCTGAGACAAAAGCACTCCAGGCAAAGTACACAGCAAGAGCAAGAGCCCAGAAGCCAGTACAAGCAAGGCCTGTTTGAGTAAAGGAAGTGAGCCAGGCATGGCTAGAGTGGAGCGAATAAGGGGCAAAGTGGCAGAAGCTAAGGATGCCGAAGTAGGGAGGACCAGCTTAGGTGGGCCCTAAAGGCAGGACAGAGAGTGCAAAAGTTTTCTTTTCTTTTCTTTTTTTTTTACATTTATTTATTTTTGAGAGACAGAGTGAGACAATGCATGAATGGGGGAGGGGCAGAGAGAGAAGGAGACACAGAATCTGAAGCAGGCTCCAGGCTCCATGTTGTCAGCACAGAGCCTGACACGGGGCTTGAACCCACAAACCATGAGATCATGGCCTGAGCTGAAGTCAGACACTCAACTGCCTCAGCCACCTAGGCGCTCCAAGAGTGTGGAAGTTTTGTAAGTGCAGTGCAACTTCCTTCATTAAATACAGTTTCTATCTGCGCTGTCCCATAGGTTATTTACTAGCCATATCTGCTACCTATACTTAAATTCTGACTGGTTGAAATAAAGTTAAGAAAGAATTCAGTCCTTCAGTCACACCAGCCACATTTTAAAGTGTTGCATAGGCACTATTGTGGCTAGTGGCTACCCTATTGGATGACACAGAGACAGAACATTTCCATTACAGCAGACAGTTCTATTGGACAGCCCTGTTGTGTATGCCTTCTGGAGGTCAGTCATTATGTTCATTCCTATGGGCAATACACAGCTGACTGAATTAAGAGCCCTGCTCTCCAATAACTTCAAGGATAGTAGATAAAGGTGCAAATAAACACAATGCCAGTACCATGTATTAAGACCACAGGCATGGCACAGGGCGTGGGGGGGGCAGGGAATGCTGTGGGATTTGGAAGAAACAGTGATTAGTGGAAAACCAGAAAGGGCTTAGTAGAGAAGCAGCACTGAGGGTCTAGGCTAGTACCATCCTGACGGCTTGAGGTGAGGAAGTCATTCCTGCTGAAAGGCTCGGTTTGGGAGACATAAAGTACAAGATGAGACTGAAGAGTACTCTACATTGGCTTGAGCTTGGGTGTAGGCAGGAGCACGTGGGGGGAAGAGGAGCGGGCAGGTGGGCGACATGGTGTGAAAGGCATTGGAGCATGCTCAGTTTTATCTTCATCCTACAGACAGTGGGGAGCCATCAATGTTTTTTACCAAACGAGTAACCTTATCACACACAAAGGCGTGCCCCAGAAACATCACTGGGTCTGTGCTTTCTGAGGTGAACTGTGATTGGGAGAGACAGGCTGCAGGGGGCGTGCTCGAAATCCATTTGCAGTTGAGCAAACGTGAACTTGGTCCCATTCCAACGTATATTTTTCTAAAGCCTGAAAGCATTCTCAAGCACATAAAGATAGGCCACTTGAAATACAACATTCAGAAACAAACTTTGAGATTTTAAAATACACCACTTACTCTTTATAGCAAGCAAGTGTGTTACAGAACCGTAGTATAAAACTGAAACTATAAGGTTAAGATTTATATATAAATCCCATAAGATTTGGTGTGGATATTTGATAAACAGGTGCTCTTTGTGCATGTGTATTTACCCAAATCAGAGTTTGGTGTTTTTTGTTTTTTGTTTTTTTTAACTTTAGTGTTCATAAAAATCACCTGGGTAGCTTGCTGCAGGGCAGAGTCCTGGGCCCCATACGGAGGTTCTGATTTATTAGTTATGGGATGGGGCCTAGGAATCTGTATTTTAACAAAAGGAGCAATAATTCGAGGAAGGTCGCCTGAGAAGCACTTACAAGCTTTCTTTCTTCAAGTTGACAGATTCCCCTTCTCATTATTTATAGGCTGCAGCCCTGCAGATATAAAAAAAATGTTCCTCTCCCATCATGCCTTTTTCTCCTACCTCCGTGGAGTAGTAGATTTAACAGAACTATAACATAATTTTCCACTTGTAATTTCTTCTTATTTTACCTACTTAAAATAGGCCTAAAGGGGCACCTGGCTGGTTCAGTTGGTAGAGCATGCAACTGTTGACCCTGGGGTCATGAGTTTGAGCCCCACGTTGGGGGTATAGTTTCCTTTAAAAAAAGGTTTTAAAATATATATATATATATATATATATATATATATATATATATATAGGCTTAAAGAGGTACCCCTTGTAAAAAAAAATCTAAAAATTAAAAAAAATTATTTAAAAAACAGTGCTTAATGAAGAAAAAAAAGAATTACCTTTTCATTGCCTTCTTTGTCCTCCAAGTGCTGGTTTCCAGAGGCTCATCTGTCTACTCTCCTCCCACATATCCTCTATATTGACATGTTTTTTGCTTTGCCCTGTCTGCCCTGCAAACCCAAAATCCTGTGAGGACAGAGGCCTTGTTGGAGTCACTTCCACGAAGCCAGCAGGGCTCAGCCAGTGCCCTGGGATCACCACAGCTGGCACTTGTATGGTCCTCCTCAGAGCTGTAGCCCACCTGGTACCACGAGTGTTCTAGTAACCCTGCCATACTAGATTCATTACCAAAGCCATTTCATAGATGAAGTTCTTGAATCTCAGGGGGTTTGAGTGGCATTTTGAAGGGCATGCAGTAAATATCTGAGTGATTTTGAACCTAGGTCTCTGAACCCAGCACCCCATAGGTTTTGCTCTTCAGCCCATGGCCCCAGAAGAGACAGGTGGTGATGCAGATGTCCCTGGGTCATAGTAGCTCTATTGTCAATGGGGTAGCAGGAGAGTGGTCAGGATGTGGAAGAAGCATCTTGCCCTTTGCCGTTGGGGTTTTGTTTGGCATTATTCACTTCCACCTCTGGCACTCTCTTCCTATTTCTCCAATGCCCAATGTCCAGGTGCAATCAGTACTAACAGGCAGCTGTTCCATTAGCCCATCTTCAAGAGGAGTGTTCCCAATTCAAAGATACCTGGGGAGTCCAGAGGGTGATAATTAAGGACCTTTCCTCCAACTCCACGCAAGGAAGGGGATTTCACAATTTAACATGGCCCCTTTCTCCTAAATAGGTCACATTGCAGACAAAATGCTTGCAAAAGGAGCCTCAGGATTTCCTTTGGCAATCTATGCCTCTGCAAAACAGCTGAGAGTTTTGGCACAAGAGCCTCATCTGCACAGACAGTTCCTATAGGGAAGTGACTAGGGTGGAGGGGGGACTGACATCCATGAGCCCTCAGGTCCTGCAGCCAGACCCCTGGGGACCTTGTCCTCTCTCAAGGATTTCCCTGCTCCAGATGAAGTGCCTCTGGGTTGCACACCCAGGTGAAGAGAGTTGGATCTGGACTGTGAGCAGAAAAGTACCTAACAGCAGTAACTGCCAGGGCTTGCATTAATGGAGACCCCAACAGAGGGGCTGGGCGAAAAAAAAAAAAACATACAAATCTAATGAGGAATTAACCAAGAAGCCTAGAGAGCAGGTAGGAAGCATGCAGACCTCAGAATCCATGACCAAAGCTACCACCTTGGAAGGCCATTTGTGCCTCCACTCACCTACCCACCCACTAGGCAAATAACTGTTTTCCTGTAGGTCCCCAGAGAACACTGTTTAGACCTTGACTCACCACAGTAAATTCAGATTCTTTGAGTAGGTGGCTGATCCCCGATTAGATTGTGAGAGCAGGTTCTATGTCTTATCCACCTCATATCCCTAGACCCTGGTCTGACACATGGTAGGCGCTTAGTGTATGTTCAGTTAGTGAACGAACAAAGAAATTATATAGCACGACAGCATGACAGCTGTCTGCAACTATTGGAAGATTGTCATGTGAAGAGGGATCATTTCTACCATTTGTGCAGTAGTGGGTAGAGCTAGCAATGCTGCAGTAAATGCTGTGGTTTTAACAACATAGAGATTTTGTTTTGTGTTGTTTTTTAATTGGACACTGAGAAGTTGAATGAGTTAATCACTTGGAGGCAGTGAGATCCCCATTGCGGAAGGGGTTCAAACAGGAAACTGGAGGGAAATATGCAAAGATGTTAAGAGGCTTCAAGCACGGGTGCTTGGATGGGTGGCTGGTCTAGACACTTTATGGTTTCTTCCAACCTTGAGACTCTGATTTCAGGATTTGTTTTTATTCACCTGCATAGCTGCTTTATTGGCCTGAATATATACGGGGTTATTTTTCATCTTCCAAAGTAATCCGAAGGCAGCCTCTTCACTTACCTGAGGAGCTTTTGGTGGGCAGCGTGGATTGACTTATAGTGGGGCTGCCTTGCATGCTGCATGATTCACTGTGCTCTATGGCTGCCCCCAAACACGTATATCATTGTGTCTGCTGTTTCTAGATGACACTGTTATTTCCCACCTGTGCAAATACAGCTGTAAAAAATGACACATGGCCAGCCTTCCCTTCCCCAGAGTATAGACAGGGAGCACACACCCTCTGGCTTAACACGCCCATGAGGCACACACACCCTCTTCTGAATTTCAAAACTCGTTTCCAAGCCTGCTAAGAAGAGAAGAGAATTGCAAATGAACTCACATTACCAGCAAAACCAAACCAGCCTCCCTCCTAAATTACTTCATATATTAAGTCTGTGGACTACAGAAGCCCCTGCATCCTCTGTGGCTTCCTAGAAAATCAAAAAGGTTTCCAGCAGTTTCAGCAAACAAGCAGGCTCTGAACCTTCTCTCTTTGTCAGAGATTTGATTCAAACTGTGTCCGCTAGCAATGAAATACAAAAGGGAAAGAAAGTCAGTATGGTATAACTTTGAAATTTTTAGCAAGCGCCACAGGAAAGAATAATAAACCATAAATTGCTGCATCTGGCCTTAAATTTATAAAGAAAACAATAATGCAAGAAACCAAAAATGTTACCCCTCCTTTGTCATTAAAAAAAAATTTTTCAGGGGAGGAGGGTGCCTGGGTGGTTCAGTCTGTTAAGCATCCCTCTCAATTTTGGCTCAGGTAACAATCTCATCGTTTGTGGGTTCAAGCCTCAATTGGGCTCTGTGCTGATAGTTCAGAGCCTGCTTGGGATTCTCTCTCTCCCTCTATCTCTGCCACAACCCCCCCCCCCAAACACACACACATATTCTCTCTTTCTCTCTCTCTCTCTCTCTCTCTCTCTCTCTCTGCCTCAAAATAAATAAATATTTTAAAATTTTTTCGACCCTTCATCACTTTTTGCTCACCTTTTACTTCACTGCAATTGTGAAACTGCATGAAAAGCAACTCAGTTTCTCCCTACCTTCCATTAGCCAGTACTCTCACACTGAAAAGTTCACACCAATTCAAGCAGCAAGGAGGTCAGGAAAAGTTGAGAGTGGTGAGGCCCTCCACCCTAAAGACAAGATGTGTGGGTGGGTTTCCGGCTGGGAAGCAAAACCAGGAGCTTACCTGGAGGAAGCTTACCTTTGCTATTGAACCTGAGACACAAAGTGTCCATCTGTGTCCAAGGTAAAATCCCTGCACTTCTCCCCCAGCCCAGCCACCCTCTTTTTACCAAAGGCACCATTGAATCGTGTCATCAGCTAATAGAAGCAGACTGTGGAGAGAAGGACAGTGTCTGACTCCATTTCCTTTTCTTTTGTGTGTGCCCAACAAACCAGGACCAATTCTGTTATATTTCGTTCATTCGGGTCAGTCATCTTGGGCTGCATTATAATGAGCACATGGGATTACCCACCCCCAAGCCACTGCTTGCTGTGCTACTCAAAATAGTTGCACAGTCTGACAAAAGCACCGCATGCCAGCAGACCTGTTCTGTGTGCACTCTCTGCCCCCGTCCTACCCAGATGCTGTGGTGCCTTAATCTGAATGCTCCCAGCTCAGGTGCTGGTGTACCTACCAGAGAGGTTTCTTCAAGAAATCCTGATGGGCCGTGCTAATGAACAACAGCAAATGACCCCTGGGTAAGTAATAAGGCTTGCCCCTAGAGCATCGGGTTAAGCAATGTCTGTGCCCTGCTTGTTCCCTTAGCCGAGGGCAAGAGGCAGGAGGTAGCCAGATGGCCAGTCAGTGTTGCGGCCATGCCATCGCCATGAAGAATGAACCAAATAGGGGCATCTTGGTGGCAGAGTCAGAGAGAGCACAGAGAGGGTCTGTGGGCAGAGTGAGGTAATGGTCTCCCCTCACCTCCCTGCAGCCTCACTCCTCCATTGAAAGTACTGATGTCTGGTCCTCACCCTCAAGATCCCATTTGATTGGTGGGGGTAGAGCCTGAGCACTGATAGGCTTCACATTTCCCCATGGGGTGTTGCTGTGCAGGCAAGGTTGAGAAGCTCTTGTCCACACTCTGGAGAAGTGGAAGAGGGTTGCACAGCACCCGACCCAGAGTTCATGGATGGTATGTGTGAGTTGCTCTTATCATTATTATTATTATTATTACTATTACTATTATTATTATTATTATTATTATTATCAATACAAAGGCTGGTTGTGCATCCATATAGCATCTAAATTGTAATCCTCAAGAGGGGAGGGTCCTGTCCCAGAACTTTACTGTTCCCTCACTACTTTCCATACAGGATAGGTGTTCAATTAATATAGCCTGATTTGTTTAGATGACCCCTAGAAAGCTGATCAACTTATTATTTTCTTGCACTCATGGCTGTGAGCCATGACCATCCATTTATTATAGAGTCCTGGAGGGGCATCTGGGTGGCTCAGTCGGTTAAGCATCAGACTTCGGCTCCAGTCATGATCTCACGATCCATGAGTTTGAGCCCCATATTAGGCTCTGTGCTGACAGCTCAGAGCCTGGAGCCTGCCTCAGATTCTGTGTCTCCGTCTCTCTCTGCCCCTCCCCTTCTCATGCTCTGTCTCTCTCTCTCAAAAATAAATAAGCATTAAACTAAACTAAACTAAAATAAAATAGTCCTGGAGGTGGCACTTGGGTTCTTGTCCTAATTCTATCAACTTGATCAAGTTCCTTCTCATCTCTTGGCCTTGGTTTACTCATTTGTAGAACAAGGGTGTTGGATTATGTGATTGATCACTAAAGATCCACCTGCTTTAACTTTCCCTAGCTTTAGAAGCCTAAGTTAACAAAATATTTCTGTTTGTCTACTAAACAGGAACAGTGATATGATGCTCTTTGGTATTTGGGAGATAAGCAACATCAGAGGCACAGAGCAGGGGGAGGGGTTAAACACGTTTGGAAGAATAAAAATATGACAAACTGAGCACACCTGGGAAAAGTAGAGGTCTCACGAAAAGAGAAATGGGGACAGATTCTGGTGGGAAGGTCACTGGGGGCTAGATTGTAAAGACTCTTGAGAGCCCTGACCAGGTATTTGGACTTTATTTAGGATGGCATTGGGCACCACCCGTGAATGTATGCCAGGAAACTGATGTCCCTGGTGTGTTTTAACAGGCAGCTCTGGAATCCACATTGCCAGGGAGGTCGTAAGGGAGAGCTGGTACCTTACTCTTCTTCTAGTAATGTAGTTCCTGGTACCATCATTGTTGAATAATTAATCAACAAAAGACTTTGCTTAACTGCTATGAGATCTCCTGATGAAGACTAAAAAAGCATAATAACCAGACAGCTGAAAAGCCACACACTAAACTCTAGGTTCCCTAACATCTATATTTTTTAAGCATCTGGAAGGGTAAGTGAAGTTTAAAACATTCTTCCTGATGTTTGTGACGATGTAAACAGCCTTTGGCCACCAGATTTTTCTAAGCCAACACAGGGACACTATTTGCATGTTATTTTGCATGAAATGTAGTCATTTACATACATTTGCATGGTGCTTTCAAAAAGCCCTAATTCTAAGTATGTCAAATAAAATAAAACAAATTAGTGTAATCTACTGCCATTGTATGGCAGCCCAGCCAGGCGATGGTGGTGGTGTCGGGGGCCAGCGGCTGGGAGAGCAAAGAGGCAGCATTGAGGAAGCTGTGACCACCCCTGGTTTAGCGTATTCAGGGACAAATGGATATAATAATGTCTGAGAACAGGAAACTCTTTGGGGGCAGGGTAAAGTCTCAAGCAGCAGCACTTGGTAGTTTCCAAACCCCACTTACATCCCTTATTTCATTTAAGCCTCACAGAAACTTACATGTGTGGTAGGGGTGGGATTGTCATGGACGAGAGGGGTGAAGTGACTTGTTCATGAGACACCAAGAAATAGTCATGCCTAAACATAAACTTCAGACTCTCCCAGACCTAGGCCTCTTAGTCCTCCAGAAGCTTGATGCTCTGAGAATTGATCAAGTTCCCTCCAGAAGCGGCGAAATGTCCCCACTTACTGCTAATCCAGCAACTCCTCTCCAGCCACCACACTGCCTCTGGGAAACTGCACAAGGGAACCCCCCTTATGGCTCAGGGACAGCGTCGCCTAGGCCGTGATGCATCTGGCCCTAAGTAATTGCCTTTTTATCGTTTGAGACAGATACTTGAAAGTTACGGTAATAGGGTGAAAATATAAGCAGCTTATAGTTTACTAGAACATTAATCCTCTGGGGATGATTTCTTTTTCCCTCTGAGCTTCTCTGTGGTACCTTGTTCATTGCATTATGTAGAATTTATTTTTAGACTTTTCTCCCTATGATCCACCATCACCAACCCACCCTTGCCTAATTACTAATCCCCATATTTTCTAAGCTTCATATTATGTCTGATGCAAGTTCTGGAAGGCCTCTGGAATAGGGGAGTAGTGTTCAGTAGCAGGAAGTAGAAGTCAAATCATGGATTTTAGAGCCAGGCAGAGCTAAATTCGAATCCTGACTCCTCCATCTTTGATAACTTGACTTTGGCCTCTTTGAGCGTCCGTTTCTTCATTTGTAAAGGCAAAAGTGCATCTGCCCCTCCTGGAAGCTCATACCAGTGCTCTGAGGCTGATCCTGTAAATTTGGGTAAGCCTAGCCTGGACAAGCTTGGGCAGACCTGAGGGATCAGTGACTGCAGCCAACAGCTCTAGGAGGCAGCAAATGTCCCTAGGGCGAAACTGTCCCAAGGCACAGCAGGCACAGTGCCTAAGGCCACAATGCTTTTAGGGCCCCCGCTGAAAACATTTCAATTTCTTTTTAAAGTCAGAAGGGGAGAAATGAGATTTTAGGTTGAATAAAGTGTTTTAATATATAATGTTAATATATTTATCTGTATACCAATACAACTGTAAAATAAATTTTTAATTTTCTTCTTCTGGAAGAAGGGTCCCATGAAGGCAAAAGTGCCTGAGCCCCTGAAAGCCATAATTTAGATGCTCCTGCCTAGCCCTCTGTTGTCCCCTGGGCACCCAGTCTGTTCAATTTTCATCTGTTCATTTACAAAAGAGCATTCAAATTGGTTGATCCAGCCCCCAACATCTCAAGATGATGTGAGAACCCCACCTTTCTGAGGAGGTCATTTATTTCAGAATGACAGTTGACTTGTCCAGACTCATCTACTTGTTTTCCCTGTGTCTTGCTTCAACCAATGTCATTTCTCATAGTCCTCATGTTCCTGCCCACAACCACCTGACTGCCAAGACCAAGCAACAGGACAGAAAAAAGAGAAGGTGCTTGGGTAACTGGGAGCTCCTGTCTCCCTATTCCATGGTATACCATTTTCCCCCTGCCCTTTAATTCAGAAATAATTTGAACAGTATAAAAAAATAATTCAATAGTAATCATATTGTTCTTTGCTGTAGTTTATTTGACATAACCATTGAGGAAATAGAACCAATGCCAATCCATGATGTGACTTTCTCCTTTCTGTGCCTCAGGTTCTCCATGTGCAAACTGAGGGTATTAAGAGCAGTCTTGTAGCAGCAATGGGTAGGGGAATGAAACTATAGCTGGGAAGGTGCAGATGCCTTCAGAAGAAATATTCTAGCTGAACTAGGAGTTATTATTAGCTTGATTATCAGTGGTCTCAAGCATCTCAGAGTACCCAGGGCATAAGGACTTCCTGGAAGGACAGGGCTAACTATCCTCCTCCAATTCCTTCCTGAATTACCATCATTAATTTCATCACTATTAAAAGGGCCCTGATTTTGGTTCACACCCACTCTCAGTTCATACCCATGACCTGTGAATGGCTGAGCGAGCCACTAGTCGGTTCAGCTTGCAGACTTAGCAGTGCGCCTTTGGAAATCGTTGATCAACTGGCGGGCCTGAAATCCAAGAGGTGAGAATACGGGAGCAAGAAGGGAAGAGCAAAGGGAGAAAAAGAAGATAAAGATGTCATAGGGAAGGGAAAAGACACCCTTATATGCTGGGGTGTCACTCCAGGTCTGTGCCCATATTCTCTTTGAGAAGGACACTCAAGAAGTGCACCCTTGTCACATTGCAGCCACCATGTGACACCTAATCTTACCCAGTGACAGAGTCTTAGCTTTGTCTCTTTCAGATTCTCAGAATCAGAGGTCTTTGACCTGGAAAGGACATTGGAAATCATTTTTCCAACATTGCCTTTTTACAGATGAGAAAATTGAAGCCCAGAAACTTAAGGGACTTGTCCAAGTTCACATAGAAAATAGACCAGGACCCAAACTCAGGTGTTTGTTTCATTGTGGTGCATAAAGTTGTTTAGGTGTGTGCGTGTACACACACCCACAGAAACACACACCAACATACACATTTCCACATGCTTGGGAGTCTAGGTGTGCTTTCATTATTTTATGCATCCTTATAGCAACCAGGCCTAGAAAACGAGTAATATACCCCCTTTTTTACCAATGAAGAAGCTAAAGCTCAAAATGGGGAAGGGCAAATACTCAAGTTCACCCAGGTTATTGTAGCAAACCTGGGATAAAACTCAGTCTCCTGACTCCCAAACAGCAGACTTCCCACAACACCACACTGCCTTGGAACCAACTGTCCAGAGCTCTTGGCTGTGACTCTTATGAAAGAGCCAGGATTCCCATCCATATTTATAGGAAAAACTTCTGGCTTAACTGCATTTCATGCTTAGAAGTCTCAACATTTTTTTTTAATTTATGAGAGGAAAGAGTAACAATGGAGTTGATGGGCAATTTGTGTAATTAACACCCCAAAGTTACTAGTACTATAAGGTTTTTTGATTCAGTGCATTCTCCCAACAGATGCTCTTTTACTGGTCAAATGTCATTATCAAGGATTACAATGGAGGGGGAAATACACCTGCCAGAGGAGAGTGGAGGGTAGGCATGATTTGGGTTTGTCATTAGCGATCTTAGGTACATTTTGGTGTACCTATGAGCCTGCTTCCTGCAAAGATTTGAATGATGAAACCCGTGAGTTCCACACAAGGAGTTGGACATCTGCTTCTCAATTAGTGCTAATTTAGCTTGTTTAGAAATGATTTGTGCCTCTACGAGACAGAAAACTGAAAGTTGTTTTCTTTCCTATGACCGTAACTTTTTACTCGTCTCACAATGGGCCAGATGGACGCATCAGAGGGGTCTTGCTGGGCTGTCGCAGAATGGTGGATAGTCCCATTGCTGCCAGGGTTTGAAAAGTCGCGGTTACTCCATAATGTCAGTACATTCTTAACACCAAATCAAGGTCTCAAGAAATGTCCAGTCCCTTCCAAAACACTTCGTGACAGCACATAATCGGCTCTTCTATAGTTGTTAAAGCAGGACGGATATTCAGGCAGCATATACCACTTCAACTACGTTGGTTATTCAAACACTGATGTTTTCCAGATCAACTGGAAAATAGCCACGTCTCTGGGCCATGCAAGTGCCCCATTACATCGCCAGCTGCCCCAGACTCAGGAAGCCCAGATGAACACTAATAAGGAGCTTCCCTGGCCCCCAGGTGCCCACCAATCTGCCAGTCAGGCCCCCAGGGCATCTGTGTACAAGGGGAACAGTGTTTTTCACAGAGAACTCTGCAGGTATGGAACCCACTTGTTGGCTGTGAGGTTGACATGGCAAGCTCTGGAGCAAGGCATGCCAAGCCCTACCTCTTGTAGGGGTCAGGTGGTTGATGCCGGAGGCTGCTTGCCCGGACCCTGACTGCAAAGCCAAGTTGGAGTCAAGTATGGCAAGGAGCAGAAGTCTAACGTGACTATTAAAGCCAGAGGCTCTTGATCCAAGAGTTACCAGCCAGGGATGAGAGCCAAACAAGAATTAGAGAACCAAGGGAGACAAGAGAGAATGAGAAATGAATGAGATTTAGATGTTCCTGCTCCTCAATCAGAGTCCATGGTCATACAAGGGTCTGTGAGTTCCCTCTGATAATTTAAATGATCTGTTTTCATTTTGATGATAATCTAAAAGAAAGACATTTTTGCCTCTACCTTTGGGCTTATGTTTTTCATCTCTTTGGCACCAAAGAGTGGTGCTTTAATTGTCATGACACATGAAAAAGGAAGCAAGGCAGCCTCGGTAAGGGTTCATGCCTTTGATGGCCAATCTACCATGGGAGACCCTGATAAGAGAAGGGTTTGCTATAGTTGGCACAGCAAAACCTCTTGGGAGAATTGATTCATCATACAATCCATGTAGCATGTGCACATCAAGCTAAAAAAATCTGTATTTGTTTCTAATGCTGCTGTAAGGAAGTACCACAAACTGGATGGTTTATTCCCTCATGGTATGGTGGCAAGAAGTCAGAAATTAAGGTGCATCTGGCCTTGCTCCCTCTGAGACTCTGGGTAGAATCCTTCCTCGCAGCTTCCTAGCTTTTGATAGTGGTTGTTGATCCTTGGCCTTTCTTGGCTTGCAGCTGCAACCTTTCAATCTCCAGTCACATGACCTTCTCTTTTTTCTTTCCCTTTTTCTTCTTAAAAGGACACTAGTCACATTGGATTAGGGCCCACCCTAATGACCTCATCTTAATTTGACTGAATCTGCAGAGACCCTATATAAGGTCACATTCACAGGTACCAGGGGTTTGGACTTCAGTATATCTTTTTGGAGGATACAACTCATAACAGAGGGCGGGTAGGAGTAGTCTGTGCCCTAGTTGTCCTGTGAGCAGTGCTATTGTTTCAGCAAATAGCACCTGCCATCACATTGAACTGATGTGCACATTTGAATTGCATGGTTTTCTACATTTGTTTGTATTTGCTTTGTAAATAATTATGAGATTATTTTGTTTGGTTTTAATAGTCATACAAGAGCTGTAAGCATAAGGAGATTATAGCCACTTTTATGTTGTACATTTTTAAATAACATTATAATACAAATAATTTGTCAGCTCAGGTAGTCCTTGACAATTTTCTTTTGTTCTATTTAAAGTGGCTGCATGTTGTTTCAGTACAAGAGCCCCTGGGGTCTAAATGAATTCCAGATGTGACAGGAGATGGTGCCTTTCCAAAGCTTGTATGTGTGAGTAGATGTGCTAAAAGGAGCTTGCTTAGGCATATGATCCAGATTTCAAATTCCCTGAAGGTCTATGTACCTCTTTGACCAGCGTATGCCCCTGAGGTCATTGTTGGGATCTGACATAGGGTAGAGTCAAGGCCAGTTGTGTCAGGGACCTTTTCTTTCTCCCATGCCTCTCAGCAGTAGTATCTGGGCCAGAGTGGGGCCACACTATGGCTTCCATCCCACAGGGAGGGCTGGTCTCGAGAAAGCCAAGCTCCAGAAAGTTGGGTGATCCCCAGAATCCTAGAGAATAAGTGTCATGTCAGACAAGTCCACAGCTCCCCTCCCTCTCCCAGAATCAGTGGGAGCCCCAGAGGACATTGTACCCTACTCCATTGATCCTCAGCTCCACCTAAGTATCCCTAAATGTGGACCCCAGCAGGGTAGGCGTGGAAATCTCAGAGAATAGCCTTAAGCCACTTGCAAAAAATAATGACTGTCTTTGCTTTCTTTTTATCTTTACATTTTTCTTGAGCTTTGTTTAGCTATAAAATGTTTAAACCTCATTCTTTTTAAAAATATTAAACTAGTTTCTTCCAAAATCCTTGATCAAAATGGATGCTTCCGAAAAACATTCCAGCCTTGCCCCTCTCTCACCTGCAGTCTCCAGCTGCACTAAATAACAAACAGTTGGCGGACATTTTTCTTCTACAACCGGCCAAGGGGAAAAGACGCTGAATGGGGGGCAAGAGCAGTTGGCTCAAACCCAGGTTCACATCACTCAGCCAGGAAAAGCAGTGCGATTGTGCCATTCGTGACAGCATGATGGACCTCGGGAGTGCTGTGTTGAGTGAAATAAGTCATGCAGGGAAAGACAAACACTGTATGATTCCACATATATGTGGGACTCAAAAAACAAACAAAAAAAATGAAAAAACCAAGACAGAAACAGTCTCGCAGATTTAGAGAATAGCCTGGTCATTGCCAGAGGTGGGGGAGATTAAAAGGTACAAACTTGCAGTTATAAAATAAAAAGGCAGTGTACACAATAATACAAATGATACAATGTATGGCATAGGACATAGTTAATGGATAACAACTTTGTATGGTGACAGATGGTAGCTAGATTTATCATGGTGATCACTTCATACTGTATATAAATGTTGAAGCTCTATGCTATACACCTGAAAGTAATGTAATATTGTGTGTCAACCACACTTCAAAAAAAAAAAACCTGGTTACAATACTTAATAGATGTTTGAGCTTACATTCCCCATTTAACAATACTGAGCGTCAATTTCTTAATCTGGAAAATGGGTATAATAATAATACCTACGTGCCTTCCTAATGGTCATGAAGATCGAATATAATAATGGGTGTGAAAGCTTTTTAAAATGTAAGTTACTGTTTCGGTGTGAGTTATTTTTGCCACATGGCAATGCCCTTCAGGCACAGGCCACCAAGAACATACCTGTAGTTAAATTAGTCGGGTCTGTTACCAGTTGTCGAAGAATGAGCACCATGGAGAACCATGGGATGTCTTGGTAAGAGAGTCTTAGAACTTATTACAGAATTTGAGCTTTGTTTGGATGATTTGAGAGGGGGTCTAGAGAAGCAGGGGTTTGCTCTAACCTGGATGCTGTCAAAAAGTGGGCGCAATGCAATAATTGGGAATCTCAGTAAATCTTCTCTGTTGGGAAAGAAGCCTGGAATGAGGATAAAGCTGTAATCGTAGTCAGTGAGGAAGCAGGAGTAACTCATATTGGTCAAGAGAGGGGGTGTTTGGTATTTCGTATGCAGCATAGTGATCTTATTTTTGTCTGTGCTAAGAAGTGGCCTTGCTTTGTCTCTTTTTATCACGATCTCAGAGTAACCTTGTCTGAGCTCAGTATTCTGTGTTCATGTCTGATAAGAGAATAACATGGCCGAGCTGTGAGTGCCAAGCCAGCTTCTGAATGTCAAGGGCTGCTCTTTTCTTCTTTCTCGCAGTACACGTGTTCAAACCCACAGATTCTCTGTAGAAGCATGGGCCTACACGGAGTTTTAAAAAATAGATGCCCTCAGGGTGGGTAAGAGAGAGAAGGAAGAAAGGCGAGAGAAAAAACAAGGAGAAAGGAAGGAGAAACTTAATGAGGACAAGAAGTGTAGTGTACATAGCCACTGAGGCTCTGGGAGCAGAGGAAGAGCTCCAATGGATTGAGTGGATTCCACTTCATAATAAGCAACCCTGGCAAGGCCAGCATAGAAAGCATTACACTACTCAAGTCCCTTAGAGGGACACCAGTTTCATCAAATTCTGGGATTGGCTACGGATTTGGTCCTAACTACCTCTCCCGCTTTCCCTGAATTCTGTCACATACATCTTGGGGTCTGTGCTTCCTGCATGGTTTGAGGGGGATTCCAGAGCTATTTTCTCCTCTGGCTGGTCTATGGTCCAAGTGCACAGATGTTTCATAAAACTTAAAAATTACTAAGCCATTTACCTCAGGTGGCTAATCAAGCAGGTTTAAAGAATTCCAACGTATCAAGGAACCACAAGTGCAGAGTGGAAATTGAATTGCAGTCACAGATCTGGTTTGGCCATTAAAAGCTGAACTCGATGGGCTAATAGAGAGTTATCAGCTGATGAGTGGACGTCAGTATGATAGCAACAAAATTGGCCTCTGTTGGAAGGGGCTCTTCTGAAAGACCTCATGATCCCAGTAGAAGATGAACTCTTGATACTTGCTACATCTCTGTTAATAGCCTCAGTTGAATCAGATTAATTTAAAGGGGCTAATGAAAATGATGTAGGAGATGAGTTTGGAGGTGATAATTTGATGCGAAGATATCAGCTAAAAGATGATGAGATTATGAAACCAGTCCCCTGGGGAACAGGCAGTGGGTACTGGGAAGTGAGAAGAAAGCAGGGGATTCCTGCCTCCTTTCTGTCAGTTCACCACACCTCACTGAGGCAGGAAGATGTGGCAAAACTTGTTGACATTTATCAGTAAAAAATTGTATATGACTGTCATATTTCTAAGGACTTCAAGTCTTACTGATGGTTTTATAATATATGGATTCTGCTTTTTTTTTTTTTTTTTTTTGGCATTACTAGGAATGTCCTCTGGCTGTACTTGCTGTGCCTTACTAGTCTCTTTCTATCATTTTAGGGGGACCAAAGTTATACTCAGAGTCAAATCTTAGCATTATTCAGGCCAGAATACATTATACAGAAAAAAAAGTGCCTTAAACAAAGGTCGTAAATTAAGTGGTTAATAAGTAGGAGGAAAGAATCTTAATGGTCAAATGGATCCCGCCTTTGCTACTTGTTTCAGTAAGTTTGAGCTGTTCTAACAAGAATACCACAGATGAGTTGGTATTCTTCAACAGCAGATATCTTCTCATAGTTCTAGAGACTGAGACATCTAAGATCTAGGGACCCACAGGTGTGGTGTCTGGTGAGGACCCACTTCCTGGTATGTAGACAGCCACTTTCTTGCTATATCCGCACATAGGTGAGAGAGGAAACTCTGGTCTCTTCAACTCCTTATAAGGTGACCAATCCCATCACAGTGGCTCCACTCTTATGACCTAATCATGTCCCAAAGTCCCTGCCTCCAAATACCACCACATTGGGAATTTAGGCTTCAACATATGAATCTGGGAGGGACACAAACATTTGGTCTTTAGCACTACTTTAAGGCTTAAGGTGAAGGTCTGTCTAGCTGACTGCTCCTGACACATTCCTCAACAAAATTGACAAATAGAGGGCAAAGCTTAATTGCCTTTGGGGTCGACTTAACCTGTTTTCAAATCTTAGCTCAGCTTTTCTTACCTCTTGACTTTGGATTGACTTCATAAAACCTTTCCAAACTTCTGTATTCTTATGGCTTTTTTTTTTATATAGGGGAGGGGAGCAATCCTTCATTGTGTTACTGCCAGAACTAGGTGAGAACATGGGTCTGAAAGCACCTGACATGGCACTTGGAGGCTCAAAAACTTGTTTATGTTATGTTGTTCTCAGTTACCGTCTTGTTTATAGCACCTGACAGGATCACCTCTGACAGGTGCATAAAGGTATTACTCTTGAGGTAGATTTAGCTGAATGGTTTTGGTGGGGCTTCACAGTCCTCTGAGTGTTTCTGTTGAGAAATGAGCTTTGAAGTTTCAGGTAAGAGAGTTCAGTGATTCCTCAGGATTTTATCATTTGAGTGCCTGACACATAGTAGACTCAATGCATACTTTGTAAAACAAATGGATATCAAGTGGTACAGACTCTATTCATTTCCTTTAATCGATTAGTTAATTTTCATTCTGTTTTAGGTCAAAGCCATAAAAATCTATTGGTAGAAAGAGGAATGGCTCACTAAATTGGGGGCTTCCGAGGACATTGCTTGATACAAGGCATGTGCTTTCTTGAACTCTACTGGCCTAACAGCCAAGGAGATCTGGGTGCTTAAAATAGTTGTGCAACCTTGGGCAAATAAGTTCAGTTCTCTAGGTCCTAGTGTTCTTATCTGTGAAATGGCAGCTTTGGGCTGGATGATTTCTATTATTCCTTCCCAATTCTAATGATCTATGATCCAAATTTGTTCCCTTGCAAATGGATTCCCCACTGATCTAATGGGAAAAGATATAATTACTGTGTCAGTCAACCATAAGCCCAGCAATGTCCATTAGAAGTGGAATGTCCATTACATGTCTCCATTGTAAATGGATAATAGACATGTTGGGGACTGATCAATGCCTTTCCTTCGTGGGGAATGAAGGGTTAGTTTGATAAATGCCTATCTTATGAATTTTAATCACGTGGATTGTCAACACTCCTCAAACTCTAAAGACCGAACTATTGTTATTAATTATTGACTGATTTAGAGCCAGGTCAAAGAAACAAGTCCCAAACATTGGCAGCCGAAATATTTATGATGCAACTGGCATTGTTTCCGAGGAATGTGCACCATATTCAGGAAGAAACACATTACGGCAAGCAAGGGCTTAAATTGATGAATGTGTTTCCATTTTAGCCATGCAAATCATTCACCAGAGAGAAATCAATATGAATTGGATATTCCTAGGAAACAAAGCAGGAATGGATGGAAGTGGGCCTTGGGACTGATTCTGCTTTCTCGACATTCTGAAAAGGAAGAAGCTATCCCTGGTATCCCACTGAAGCCCCAATCCCATTCCCATTGATCCATCATGTTCCTCCATCCTCTTTTTACTTGGAGTATGTCATGGAGATATATAAAATTAAGATTAGGAGTTTTCAAAAAGAAAAGACTTTATGCGTTCCCTTTCTAACCAAGGATAACACACGAGGGATTACTGTACAGGTTCAAATGCTGAAGTGATGGAAAACATAGTTCATATGCCTTCAGACAAAAGCGTGCATCCACATGTCTGCTGCTTCTCTGCACTTTATGAAAACACATTGACTGGTTCCAACTGCTGGGGGGTTAGGGTCAAAGAAGCTCTGAGGTTTAAAACATCCTGTTGTAGATATTCCATTAAACTTGGTCTAACAGATGTAGAAAGCCTTAGAGGAATTACCAGCAGGGTGGCATGTGATACTCCAGGTAGAGGAAGGCATTTGGGCTATTATTGCCTTAGGTAGGAAGGTACCTTTTCTTCTAACTTTTAACAAGAGTAAAATCCATCAGTGAATAAGCACTTACTAGGCACTTGCTTTGAGCAAGGCCTGGGGGTAAGCACTTGGGGAAATACAAGCTAGTTGAAATTTGGTATTCTTTCAGATATAGAAGCCTCCTGATACCAGTCTCATGTCTCCTCCTCAAAACCCTGTAGAGCCTTGCTGCTAAAAATGTGGTCAGCGTCAGCACTACCTAGGAGCTTATCAGAAATACACCCTCCAGCCCCACTGTAGACCTACTGAATCAGAATCTGCATTTTAACAAAATCCTCCTGTCACTCACATGCACATTAAAGTTTCAGAAGCACTGCTGCAGACCAGAGGAGCCTGAGAAACAACCACTTAGCCAATCAAAGAGTACTCACAGGGGGCCTCCTGAAGTCCCTACTGTGTATCCAGTATTGTCGTAGCAGCCTCTTACAGTCATTAAACATTGTCTGGTCACTTGGGAAATAATTAGAGATTTTCTCTACGGGTCTGATAAAGAGGAAATTTTTGTTGATTATGTGAAATCATAGATGGTGCAGCTGGGAGGGATCTTACTACATATTTCCTCTTGATAGAAATAAGGAAACCCAGAGCAGGGAAATGATCAACAGCTAATGGCTAGTCAGTAGGAGATCTGGGGCTAGAACTGAGATCTCTGAACTTACTCTCTCGTGCTTATTCACCTGCACTCCACTCTGTTCCCCCTCCAATGCAGGGCATGTCTGGATGAATCGCTTACAAATCAATCGCTGCACAATGGATCAGATCAGCCGGTAAAAAGCAACTACATCTAATTCACCATTGGGTGATCCATTGCTTAGTGTCATATTCTCAAGGGTAGAAAATAGGACCATAGGAACACAGCCATTTTGTACCATAGCTAGTGCCATGGTGTGAGTCAGGGATAGTAGGCAGACTGACCAAGTTTAATCATCAAATATATGACCTAGTTATCGTACAACCTAAGATTATTTGTTCCCTGACAATCCCAGAAGGTAAGTGTGTCAGAGAGACACCTAACTTTAACCTAGGCCTCAGGGGTCGAGAGGGTCACCTCAAAGTTCCTTTTGTGCTGGGATGCCTTCCTTCAAGCCCCATCCTTTAAGGACCAGCTAAAATGCTGCCTCCTCCACTTAATGAATGGGAATGAGAATAAGAATGAAATAGAATGGAATGGAATGGAATGCAATGGAATGGAATGGAAGGGAGCACTCTCTCCTCTACTGGCCTGGGAACTCCTAGAGATATAAGCACATCTGATTTATATCTGGGTCCCCAAAGCACCTAGTACCTAGTAGACCTTCAATCCCTATTTGCCTGGTGGAACTCTTAAGTGGGCTATTTCATAATTCACAGATTGATTCAGCCTCCCTCATAAGAATGACTGATTGTGGGAACCTCAGCTTCTACTGGCAGCCATCACCAGGGGCACACACCTCCTTGAACATCTCCTAAGTCCCTGTTGATGTTCTTGTTTGCAATTGGCATGGTACACACACCTGTCAGTCAGCTGAGTCAAGGGACAAGCAGGCAGTTTGCACAGAATCGTGAGCAAGAAGAAAGGTTTCACCAAATTGATTTGTCAGTCCTTATACCTAGAATAGATCATAATGGATGGAAGAAATAAATCACTTCAGTGATTTTTATTCATGATTTAGTTTGGGGTAAAATTCAGAGTCAGTTGGTTGCAGGAGTCAAGAGAATTGACTCCCATCTCCTACTTAATCTATTAGCCTGAATGTTCTGCTTTTCACATTGTTGTTTTCTCTTACAGACATAGTCTTAAATGCATATCAATGACTTCTGTGGAATACAATCTGAAAGCATGTTATCTTCCCATATTTATCATTTGGTTTGATTTTCCAACCTCCTAAGTCCCTTTGTGTCTTGTATCAGAAATCATTTGATTGAATCGCCCTAAATCAATTTTCCTTTGCTTTCAGCCAGCTTACTGTTGTCCTTTCTGGCTCACAGCTTATAATGATTCTCTTGTGTCTGGCATCGCCAAATCTGTCTTTTGTGGAAGTGATTATATTTCCAAGAACTCTTATTTTTACCCCCTAATCATAGAAAAACACTTTCCCTTTGCAGTGTAACCTCCTTGACCTCAGTGTGCATCTCAGCCCAGCCACATTCCATCTGGAACGCTTAGAGAACACACCAGCACTGCCCTGGCTGGGCTGTTTTCCAAATGAAGCTCTGAACCGAGGTGCTCCGAAA
Source organism: Prionailurus viverrinus (assembly GCF_022837055.1). Lineage (NCBI taxonomy): Eukaryota > Metazoa > Chordata > Mammalia > Carnivora > Felidae > Prionailurus > Prionailurus viverrinus. The sequence goes on from NC_062563.1 coordinate 117,451,143, forward strand.
CCCAGGGCATTGGGAAATTCGTGAGGAATCTAGAATCAGAATACATGGGAACAATGCATGCACTACTCTGTGTGTAGTTATTATTTCTAGTCCCCTCAACAGCGAGTTGGTTATTATCACCACTCCACCAGTGGGGAAACTGAGGCTTAAGAGGTTCAGTGACTTGTCTGAGATCTCACCTTTAGCAAATGTCAGAGCCAAGAGACCAAACCAAGTCTCCTGCCCTGAGACTCTCACCATGCTGCCCTTGAGTCTGTAGCACTCAGTGTCATGCTTAGGATACAGGTGTTGGTAAAATGAATGGAAAAAAAAATTATAAGTGAATGAATCAATAATTGAACTCTTAGGCACAGAAGCCTAAGAACGTGTATTAGCATACGGCTAACCCTGCTCCTTTGCATTTTGCTTTCAGGCTTATTGGTGTACCTTCACAGCCCCCTCTCTGATTTTGCTAATTCATTCCTCTGCCTTAATGATAATCATGATCTGTAACAACCTTAGCCCTAAATTGATTAAATTAGATCGCTGGGTATTATTGTAGCCACAGTGCTCAGAAGTATAATACTAAGCTCTCTGGAATTTGCAAAAGGTCTTCCCTTTGAGTTTATTTCACTGACACATTGCAGTAGTAGTGTTCCGAGCTATTCGATTTTTGCACAGTTTGCCACTTTGACTATTGTTAGGTCAGTCACCTACAACGCTGTATTATTGAGAAATTCATCCAGCTGCACCATTCACAGTATGCTTCTACCTCAGTCTATTTCTGACAACTACCTGGATTGCACAAAAAGTTGAATCAGTGGCTTCATTCCAAAAGCGAGCTTTACTTTCTAAGTTCCACTTTTTCTTTCTTCCTCTTCCTTTTTCAGAATTAATTTTTCATTACCCAAGTAACACATGAATTTATTCTCCTTGTGAAAACTTCTGTGGATACGTATTTGTGTGTGAGAGAGACACACAAAAAGAGGCCTGAAAAGATCTCTTCCAAACTGAACGCAGTGGTTATCTCTAGGGATGCAAACGGGAAGGGGAGAAAGGGGGCCTGCTGGTCAAAGAGAATACTAGGCTTATCTGTAATGTTTTACTATTTTACAAGGAGAATGTGCCTTCCTCCTCTTTGTTCTCTTTGCTCACTGTCATCTTAGTGCACGCATGTGAGAATGTGTATATCCCCACATGTATATGAAGCAAATTCAGCCAAAACCTCCTAATGGGTCCCCCAATGTCCAGCGAAATCACTCACTCCTTCCTAAATGTTACCTCTTGAGTAAGAGAAATGGAGTATCATTCTTCTTGCCTGTGCCTTTCTCATCTACAATGTACATTTTCTATTAGCTTGATCTGCTGTGGTTTATGGCAGTTTTATTGCTTAGATTATTTGCCAGTAAACACCAGCTTAATCATGAAGGAGCAGAGAGAATTGAAGAGGTACTTCTAAAGGCATATTCTGTTACCAATCGCTAGTCACATCTTTGCTTGGAGATTGAGCTGTGGCAGCCTGGGGAAGACAGCCACCCGGGTGTGGCACAGTCCAGCCACGCATTCCCACTATCTCCTCCTTTGATACTAATTGCTCCCACATAGTCACAAAAGAACACAGATTGTTAGCTAGGTCAATGCTATGTGGTGAGAGAGGAAGGACTTAGGGTCTGGAGGGGGGGGGGGGTGGTGTTGATCCTGATACAAATCCTAGTTTGATCTCTGGCCATGGGTTCACAGGCAAGTCTCAGTCTCTTTCAAGTCAGTTTCAGTTTCTGCCTCCCCCTCCCCTCTAGTTTCCCCTACTTCCCCTTCCCCCCTCCTCCTTCTTCCCTCTCCCCTGCCCCCCTCCTCCTCCTTCCACAATTAAATGATACATGAAAGAATCTAGTTCCATGAATGCTGGGGTACATGAAGGTGTTCTGTGATTGCCACTTTCCTTTCTCTCTGCTAAGACAGAAAAAAAAAATTCTTTCTCATTTTTTTCTGGAATTAACGTATCCTCTATTTCTCCTTCTAAAACTATGGGGAGCAGTCCTCACCCATGCCCATCCCACTGGCATTGTTGGTGACATTTACAGATAAGATCCCTTAGACTGAACAGAAAAAAATTAAGCACCAAATGTGGTTCTGTTGGAGGTTTGGAGTTGTCACAGACCCAAACACCACTTTTGAAGCAGTTCCTGAAAAAGCTTCTAAGATGAAAGATTTCTAATATCTGTAGGAGAAGTATGACTTGGGCCCTGGAGGAACAAACCCCAAGCCATGCCAAATGCTCACGTCCTTTAGATGGGGGCTGTTGTGCAGAAACAGCAGCTGGCAGGAGATGTCATGGGCATATCTTATTTCCATGTGATAAGCTTGGTGTGAAGGATATCTAACAAGTCCCAAAAAGAGGGGGGAAAAATGACATAAAAACTTCTTGAGCGTCATGTTGTTTTCATCAAGCATTTCCTCAGAAAGCAAATATTAAGGAACCTGCAAAAGGGAGAATGAGTGTCACATTCAACTGACACCTTGGGAAACACCCAAACTTACTAATGTCTGGTGGTACTCATCATTTGTGGTAAGAAGCCTGGGACTCAAGAGGCCTCCTATAGGATTAGGGATGAGGTTTTCTCTGAGTAAGTACATCCCACCAATTTGCAGCCTGCAGTCAGTCACAAGGCTGCCCCTGTGCCCAGGGGGACTGGGTTTTCCATTAGTGAGAAAGTCGAGAGATGCCACTAACTCTCCTGAATCTCACCTAGTTTTGCTGGAGGCCTTTAGCTTCTTCTGAAAGGACTTGCCTATCATTAGTCAGCCTTTTCCTTCTATGATCCTGGCCTAGAGGCTCTGAGTTTCTCCCACCTTACCTCCAGGCTCCTAGTAGCCCACCCTGATTTTACTCTCTTGACTTTCATTCCTCAGCCTCTCCTCATGGACAAAGCCCAAGGAGCCTCAATATATAGGCCTTATCATAATGAGGTTTTCTGGGGAAATTCCAGAATGGAGTTTACTTAAAAACTAATCCTAAACATTCATGGAAGTTAAGAAAGGATTTCTAGCAAAAAAGGCTCTTCCTCAGGACATTACAGGGGCATATTCTATAGACTTTGATTTGCAGAATGGGGCTTTGCAGGAAGGTTCAAATATTAGGGCTCTTGCCTACTCCCACTGTGGCTGTGATCTGGACAAGAGTTACTTGAGGTGCCTGACCACTGCCTGACACTTAGGATTCTCCTGTCTGACTCAGTGTTCTGGCTTTCTGAGACATAGGAGGGAGCCAGGCTGAGCACTGGGAGTCAGGACCCACATCTCCCATCCTTTGGTTCTCCAGTCTCTGCTTCTTTGGTCTCTGGTAGGGTTAGACAGCACAGTCACCCACTCACAGACTGTTAGAGTGGGAAGGGACCTTAGAAGTAACACTCACCCTTTTGCTTTTAAAGGAAACAGGCCAAGTGGAATCACATGGCCTTCCAAGTACCTCCTCTCCCGCAGGGGTCTCATGCATCTTAATGTTCTCAGCTACCAGCATGCTTCCTGAAGCATGATAGGTGCTCAACAAACGTGGGATGAATGAGCCTACACTGTGCTGGTGAGTCAGTAGTAGAGCTAAATGAGCACACAAGACTCCCTTTTCTAGCCCCATCAGTCATCAAGGCAGCTCTCAGCACTACTTAATCAGCACGTTCAAGCACCGTCCCTTGGAGCCAAACAGAGTCACAAAAGGTGGCCTCCTGCCAGCACGCAGTCTGGACAGCTTCTCCTTTCGTTGCTCAGCCGACCTCTGGATGGAGGCGGACTGCACCTCGCAGTTTCCGCAGAGGATATCCATTGACGAAGGAATGGATGGGAGCCAACGTCCTGTTTGGATAGCAGGGTGGATTAACAACAGTGCAGTTTGCCCAGAGCCAGCTTGGCTCGACAGGGACTAAGCGTGTGGAAAGAGGAGGGGCCCTGAGCCACCAGCAGCACCCTGGGCCGTTGCTCTCCGGGGCCAGTTCCGTGATGGGGGAGGGCATGCAGCCTTCGTGGCTTCTGCTCTTTCTGCGTCAGCAGAGGGGGCAGATTTGTCAGTGTAAAAAGAACGGTCTGGCCAGGATTCCATTTCTTCAGACTTTTTAAATAACAGGCTGCGGGGCTAGCATTTCTCCTTTCTACGGTTATTATCTGTTTCTTTTTGCAAAGCAAGACATTCCCGTGAAGGGCGCTGGGACCGTAAGGCGGGTCATAAAGGGTGACAAAGCAGAAAGAAAGTCGCCCGCAGTCTCCTCTGCTGGCGATTCACTCCGCCTGGTTATTCATCCGCACAGAGGAGTCACGGGCCTCACTCTTAAATGGCTTCATTCATGATGATTGACTTCGGAGATTTGCCCGTGTCTTTTGCAGAATGTTAAGCAGGAAAGGATTTTTTCCTACTTTGAACCCGCTGTGTTAGGATGCTGTTGGTTTCACAGGCCAGGAGTGGAAGGAAGACTGGAAGGAAAAATCAGCCCTCTGCGGGAATGCATTCCTCAAATGAGAATAACCACTGAATAAATATGGTAATGAACCTGGGAGCAGCTCCTTCGGGGTAACATTGAGGCTTCTGGGCGCTCAGGTGTTTTCCTCACCAATTCTAAGCAGCATCTAAAACCTTCGAGCATCAGTAAAAGTTTCTTTTATTCATGTCCATTCACTTTGGTCTGCTGACTACCTTCGGTCCCTGTATTACAGAGTAATCACTGTCCTTTAGGTATTACAGGTAATCACTGTCCTTTAGAAATGCAGTGTCAAGTATGTTAGTGTGATGTCTCCCCTCCTCCCAGGCCTCACCCCTGACCCCTAAATATCTTCCCTACTGCCAGTGCCAAAACTTTTTTCCTGTGGACTACTTGACTTCTATAACTTCCCTGGTGATGATAAACTTTCATAAACTCCCCACTGACTCTCAAACAGAATCTAAACTCCATAGATCAGATAAGGTGTTTTGCTTTGCATCATATTAATAATCCTCTACATTCTCCACTCCAGTCAAGCAGGTTCACTCCTCATTTATAACCTTCTCGCTCTGCAACTTTTACTTATGATTGTTCCTCCACCTGGAAGAACCTCACCTCCCATCTCTGCAAATCACATTCCAACGCATGCCCTAGGGTCAGGAAATCTTCTGATATAACTGATATAACCCTATAACTGAACTTCTTGCGTTATAAACGTATGAAGAGATAGCCCCTCTTCCTCCCTAGAACATAGGGTTATTAAGCGTAGGGATCGTGTATTTTTTGTGTTTCTATCCTGCCCCCTCGCCTTTAGTAGCCCACCGCTTTGCATGTCACATACACTTAAGTAATCTTTTAATGATGAATGAATGTATACATGAATGAGTGATCAACAAATTAATTAACTTGTTAATTCATTAATAGTGGACATACCTTCCCTTACCCTCTACTCTCTATTTTCCTATCCTACCCAAAGCAAAGAAAGTCACCTCCTAGTAATGTGATTTGAAAAACCAGATTTAAAAATAGCTGTTACTAGTTATGTTTTTTCTCTGAAACACTTGGTTGCAAAAATACTTTAAGAGTAGAACATAAAAACTTGGAACCAAGGACTGGGTTTTCTGGTCTCAGGAATCCCCATTGAGTACTGAGGTGCGGGGATTGGAAAACATCAGGGATGAGACCAGACCGAGCACACAAGAGACTGACTGCTCTCTGGTCTGGGTGAATATTTTTCAATTGTAGAGTTGATTCAGCTCTCTCAAAGGTCAAGAACTAGGAAATCTAGCTCTCTGTGGTTTTACTTTAATTAAAAGACTAATCGAATCCAGCCATTAAAAGCAAACCGCTTCTTGTGGGTTGTAAGTATAGGGTAAGAAAAGGAAGCCAGGAAGCATGAGCTTAGAGGGGTGCCATACCCCTGGGTTATGAAGCTTTGAGGTTTCTTCTGTTGATTTCACAAATAGAATTCCAACCATACTTGTGAAAAATACATAAAATAAACATGTCCTGAAGCATATAGTTCACAAGCCCAGCCACTAGGGTAACTGCACTCTTGGCCTGAAGCATGTCATTCAAATATAGTCAAGGACATGAGACCATCATACTTAGCAGTTGCAAGAATAGAGCACAGTAGTTCTGGTCCTTCTGCACTTAAAGCACAGAGAGGGACAGCCTTAGGGAAGAGTCTTTCTGGTGTCATATCTGGGTTTTTTATTCAGGTTAGAAATTATCTAGTTGGTGAACACAGGATGTATGCTAGAGGCTGTTTAATCAGCAGTAACAGCCTTGCCTTGGGATGAACATACTCTGTCTAGCCATATGATCTTGAACAAGTCACTTCCCTCTCCCTCAGTCTCTAGCCGGTGAACTGAGGGATTAGGAAGGAGGGTCTCTAGATCTCCTTTCAATCCTAAGGCTCCCTCTTGTGAATGAAATTTTAGGTTCATAGCATCTTCAGAACAATCACTTTGCAGTACAAGTTTGCCTCTTGAGATATTCCAAAAATGGGTTTAGGAATTTTAGGGAAGGAAGGAGAAAGTGTTTCAAAAGTTGATCAACAAAGCAAAAAAAGGTTGCTATCATTGATTGATTTGCTAGAATGCATAAAATGTACCAAACAGGAGTAATAAGACAGGAGTAATTCTTGTCTTATGAGCAAATATTTATTGACTGCATACTATAGAGCAGATATTGAACCAGGTACTAGAGATGCAAAATGGAGCTTACAGTCTAATTTCATTTTACAGAGAGAAAAGCTGACCTTTAGAGACATTAAGTGATTGGCAAAAGGTCACATAGCTACTGGTGGGTGGGCTGCTCTGACTGTAGTAGTACATCATATTGCATCCTGGGAATTGAGACAAAAGGACCAAAAGGAGTATGGTCTTGTGCCTGAGACCGTATCTGGCATTGTGCATATTCTTTCCAATGGAGCCATCACAATTTTTTATGCTTCCTGGCACTATCCCCAAGGTCTGCTGGTCTCTGAAAATCCCTTACTTTCCTTAATAATTTTTGCAGAAACATTTTCTGTGAATCATGCTAATCCCTTGGAAAATTGCTTCTGGAAAACTCAAAACTAAGCCTCTGAAGCCTGGCCTTGGGTGCCATATTTGATATTTCTAGAAGCTAAAGGGGACTTTGTCCCATTTCATACCACAGATCAGGTACTTGAAGAATTAGCTAAAAGAGGGCTCTCCTGTGCATTGGAGTTTCATTCCCTAACTCCAATCCCCAGCCCCAAAACCCCTACGTTCTTGTTGGATTTGCTCATGAGCATTAAGGCACCTGGAAGACATTGTGAAGACCCATAGAGTTGCTCCTTTACCTATCCCACCCCACCCCACCCCCACTTCTGACCTGCAGCTTTCAGGCCTGTGTTCTTAACACAGTGGTTATGACTCAGGAGCTTGCTTAGGTTCCCAAACTAATGGATTAAAGCAGTGTTCTACCATTCTAAGGTAACTCCTTGCTCACTGACTCCTATAGGGCGGCAAGGCAGAAACCTGGAGGTTCAAAGGGATCAAGGTGGAGACTGGAAGAAGGTTAACAGCCTGAGTTTAGACTCCATTTTATGCAAAAAAAAAAAAAAAAGAGTTCTTGAGATAAAATAGAGCTTTGGCAGAGATGAGACTAGGGATTTAAAAACATGCTTTGGGAGCATAGGGGAAAGATAGTGGGTTTCAATGTCAGCTCAGCATACTAACTGTGTATCTTGGGTCACCAGGCATCATGTATTCACCTACTGAACAAGGATAGTAATAGTTCCATTGGAAGGCCATGAAGGTAATTGCTAACATAGAGCAAAAGTCTAGTTTGCAATTAGAGGTACCTGCTATTATTTTTGTTTTATTTGTATTATCCCTCTTGAATCAGACAAGATATCAGACCCAGAATGTCAGCACTGAAGCATTCTGGATGGTCTTTTGTTGGCAAGGGAAGAGGAAGCTAAACTGTGAAAAGAAACATGTGATTTTGTTTTCTGTGTATGTGTACATGTGGGGGGGGAGGGGTCTGCATGTATGTGCATATGTAAATGTGCACACATCCTATGTACACGTGCATGCATATGCATGCCCCTGGACATGGAGCCATACCTCGTTGTGGCATTTCCTGAAGTGACCGGGGATTTTGATAACCTCCCTTCTCACGCAGCCTGTCTTGAATGTGGCAGTTTAAGAATCCCAATTATAGACTCTTGTCTCAAAACAGCCTGGAAAACATAAAGACAAGCCTCACAAACATTGTCTCATTAGTTCAGTAAAACCTTACTAATTTACCCTAATTGTGGGGAAAGATCATTTGCATGCGGGAAATGTCTGAAAGGGGCCTGCTTTAATAAATAGACAGGACTTATTTGTAATTAGTGGTGCCACTCACACACAAACAATCAATGTGCTCGAGTCCTTAAAAACAGTTTGTTCTCGTAAGTGGGTTGCACATTCCCACTGTCATCTTGAAGCTGCTAATGCAAGAAGTGACCTGGGAGCAAGGGTCCTTTATTGTCCTTCTTATTTTCAAGTAAACAACAATCTAGCAGATGGCCAGGGGATTGAACTAGGGCCTACTTGCAGGGAGACAGGGAGGCAACAATGGCAAAGCTGAGAGCTTTAGCAAGAGTCAGGACTCAAAGACCTAAATTCTAATCCCAGCATGGTCCCCAGACTGTCACATTACTTTATCCTCTGACTCTCAGTTTCTCACCTCTCAAATGAAAGAGTTTAGCTGAATGGTCTCTCAGTGCTTTTAAATCATATTATTTCAGAGCTGTAAGAAATCCTAGAGATTATCTGATTCAACTCTTGATTTACATATGAAGATAAGAAAGGGTTCTTACCATGCTACACTCCTGTGAGCATACCTGAGCTACAAACTATGAAGGCTGAACATATGTTTAATGATGTATATTACTGAGATAAAGACTCAGGCATGAAGGTGGGACCGGAAGAACTTGACCCAGGTCAGGGTCCAAGCAGAAAACAGATGAGCTGCCAACAGGGCACACAGAGAATGGGCAACCAGGGAAGCCAGGAATGAGCAATGCAGTAGAGAAGTGGGCAGGAGAATCCAAAGCTCAAGGAGCAGCATAGGTTAGGGGTCACCAACAGAGCAGGTAGGTGGGAAGCCCCCTAGAAATCAAGGGCCCAGGTAAGAGTCCTAGCAAAGAAAAGCAAAAGTCAGCAAAAATATTAGGCCATCAAAGAAGAGAATGAGGCTTGATGGGGAGCCATTGCCTCTGCCAATGGTAGTAATTACAAGACTAGAGGTCTAAAGGCTTCTTCTCTTCTCTGAAGTCTTGGGTTTATGAGTTGTTTCCTACCCTCTGGACACATGTAGATTAATGGATGGAAGGACTGGCTGGTTGATTGAAGGGAGCTCCATGTGGTGGAGGGCATCCAGGGAGAAATGGTTCAAAGCAGCAGGAGAGGCAGTGCTCGTGGCACAGGTGAGCCATCAGATTGGAGCTGGAGCTGAAGGTATGAAAGTCATCCCCACAGAAAGCAGCCCTGAACCTGTGAGAAAGGACAAGCTCTGTGCAGAGAGCAAAGAGAGAAATAGAAAGGTCAAAGACAATCTTAGAGAATACCCCCATTTGGGCTGGACAAACAAATTAAAAAGTGACCTGTGCTCTTCCCTTACTAGAGGCTAATAGTGAAGAATATATTAGGGACAGGTGAGAGAAAGGACAAGGGACATTTTAGAGGACACAGGAATAAATATGGGCGTTCCTCCTTGAGTTGCCTATTATCAGATCCACCTGTCTGTGCCTCTCCTTCACTTACATTATTGTTCACTGATGAGATGGCATCTCCATTGTCTCCAGAATGCAAACAATGACAAAACAAGTCCCGGTTTTCTTTTCCTTTAGAGAGTGTGGGTTGAAATGTGGAAGCCACAGAAATAATTCAGCCCCTCCACATGGATGTTTGCATGTTTCCTTCTCCCTGAGCAACTTCATTCCAGAGAAAAAATCAGCAAGTCCTGCTTTTTTTCTTGATCCAGTTGTCTAATGGCATGTCATGATCCAAACTGGTGACCTTGAGGTGGTCGACTGTGGCAGCAATCTCAAAAAGTTCTCCCCACCTGTCTTCTTAGCCTAAAATTGATAGCATTCAAAATTATCTCATCTCTCATCACACCCCACCTTAAAAAAAAAATGAAGAACCAGTTCAAAAGAGATAAAATGGCTTGCCCAAGGTCATTAGTGCATATAATGGATTAGGTAGTAATTGTCAGATCAGAGTATTGTATGAGCCTCTTTTAAAATAAAAAAACAAGAATATTTTATGAGTCCTGGAGGGATATGCATGCTTATCCTTCCAGGGAACCCCAGTCCAGGTTAAGAGTCCAAAATCTAGTTCAAGGTGACTGGTGATGGAGACTTGTCTCCTGAAGAACCTGGCTAAGATGTGTTGCATGTACCTTTCCCACTAGCACACACCCTGAACTACAGCTGGCCTGCTGCCCTTCGTGAACCACTCCCATCCTGAGCTCCTGGCAGGTTCTATAAAAAGATATTTCCTGAATATTTTTGCCTCCAGGAATCTTCCCAGACCCCACCCTGTAGTCTGCTCACTCTTTCCCCTCTGACCCTGATCGTATATCTTTCTCTGCCTCCGGTTGTAAGGGTCTCTGTGGCTTTTTGGCTTTCCAGACCACGCTCATAGGATTTGGCCTTTGATTCCCTTCCTGTCTCAGATCCACACTCATGCAGAAGGTGAGGCAGAAGAAGATAGAGTTTGCCAGGTGATCTCATGGCTGGGCCACCATGATATGGCACATGGGGAGAGAATGTCAGTGACCCAGTAGGAAGAGGGCACAACCTTGGGCAGCTCTGAATGGAATGTGGGTAGAAAAGGCTGCAGGGTCAAAGAGGATGTGTGGAGACTTGATCCATAATATTTAGGACTAAAGAGACATAGAAAGTCCTAGACCCCCTGATTTTGCAAATAAAGAAGAAACTAAGTCCCAGAGACCCAAAGGGACTTGCTGCATTCTGCATGGTTTGGGAGGCAGTACAGATAGTGGTTAAGAACAGTGGTTTTGAACTAAGGCAGACCTGCAACCTCAGTTCCAACTCCACATCTGTTACCAGCTGTGTGATCTTAAATAAGTCACCTAACTTTTCTCAATTTCTCTTGTCCCATCATGATAGTCCTACCTCATAAGGTTGTGGTGAATCAGGTTGAGTGAAATAATGAATATGAAATTCTTATGGCGTGCCAATGTCCAGCACCTAATAAGAACTCAATAAATGTTGACTGTGAGAAACAACAAAGGTGCAATTAGCAACCCAGATCTCCTGAACCCCTCAGCTTGGACATTGCACATTTCACCCATAGGAGACAAAGCTGATTCACAGGTTCATTTATGGTTGCATCTCATGACAAATATGCTCTGCTAAGAAGATAAAGAACTTGCTCAGATCAAAAAGTTATAAATTCTAAACAGTTAGATACAGCATGGAGCATGTGGTGATGCTTGTGGACTCAATGCACAAAGTAAGATGTGCTCCTAATAGGGGCCACTGACAAATGGACAAAATCAGTGTACCGTGGCATGGGGGAACAACAAGTTCTGCCTCTAAATCTTTACTCAGGCCAGTTCTTTCCTGAAAATTCTGTTTTAACTTTATCACAGAGAAGGTCCATGAATTGGGCACCCCTCTCAGTTCCACCCATGTTCTGCAAACGAGTAGAGGTACAATCAATGATCAGTGGGCTTGACTTCAGAGACCCCAGTCATCTCCCAAGCTGAGGCCCCTGAGGTTTACCCAAGGCAAACCTGAGGACAGACTGGGAATAATTCATCTCATAGCCTCAGATTCTCATTCTACCTCAAATCCTAAGGAGTCTTGGTACAAAAGGGTTCTGGGTGGCAGGAATGGGAATGGAGTGGTGTGGGTAAGGGGGTTGGGGATCAGAGTTCCTAGGGAAGATGAGAGAAGACAGAATGGCTGAGTTGGTGGCCTGATGCCTTCATTCCTTTGGATTTTTCTGTAGAGGATGCCCCACCCTTCCCTGAATTGCATACTGGGGAACAGAAAGGGTTGACTTGTCCCAAGGTCATGCTCATCAGTGATAGGGGTAGAGAAATGTCACTCTGGGCCTCGTTGGCTCCGCAATTATTCAAATGCTTTGCTTATAATACAATCACAGCTCCAAGCTCTGATTATTGGCATCATCAACATCATCTATTAATGGTTTTTGAAGTCCTCTGGGTACACAGCATTGTACAAGATGCTAAGTAGCACCAAATACAGATTGAGAAAATGAAAGATGAAAGAGAGCAGAAAGTGGACCCAAACAGGCATCTTTCTGAGTAGCAAGATCTAAATCAGCCTAAATCCATTGGTGTGAGCTAATCTTAAAGGGCCAGGTCTCCTAAATTCAAGGACATTCATTATTCCAGGGTCTTCTTTATTATTCCTGTCTTCATTATTTTCAGCTGCCTACTTTTAGCTGGAAGTATTTAAACTATTAGTTTTCCTTTTATCTTTTTAGTTAAATAAACTTTCTCTTTATCACCTATCAGCCTTTCCCAACGTCGTTGTCTGCAAGGGGAGAAGTAAGCAGAAGTCTAATAGTTAGAACAAAATAAATAAGTAAAGGAGGAGTTGCCTCCAAATTGGCCGGACCTTGCTGTGTTTGCACGGTGGCACCTTGCCACCTGGCGTTTCTACTTGATGGCAACTTAGGAACTCAGCACAAAGTGAGGAGACACACTTTGCTGAGAATGCCCATCACCCCGGCATGAAACGTGCTCAACCCGCTGCAGAGCAGCAAACATCTGTTCTGCCTCTTTTTGTGCATGTGCTTTTAAGCTGATGGTGGGAGACAGCCTGCCAGAAACGTCTGAGTTTCCACCAAAGACATATTGTAGGTTAGAAGGCAGACGGCTGCTGTTGTATTGAAAACCTGTTCATCAGAGTTTCCAAAAGGAACAGATATGAAAGGTTCAAATGAACCCTTCAGGGTTTCTCCATCTAACCAGGCCTTTAAGCTCTGCCTCTCATTAATCTTTAATGAACAACAAAGAAAATGCGTCGCTGGCTAATTATCGTGTAGGGTGGCAGATGCTGAGCGAGGAAAAGTCCCCAGAGTCACATCACTTAAAGGGACACTGTCAAAAAAAGGAAGTCTTACTTCAAAACGGGTTCTCTGACCTGGAACATTACCTATTTCTTGTTAAATTGAAATTTTGCTTCTCTCTCGACATTTTTACCATTGTCTCTATCGAGGGGATTTGAACTTTAAGAGTCTGGAGCAATCAAGTGACGGAAACCTAAGTTTGTGCTTCCATCCCCCAACAGGGAATTTTCATCCCTGCTCACAGGAGCTGGATGCAGGGACTTTGGTGCTGTCTTTGATCATGTCATGACACCTACCTGCAATGTCTTTCCTGGCCTCCACTTCCCTCAAATTCCTCTGTCTCCAATTACTTTGAATTTTCTCAGCCCTTAAGCAGTCTCAACACATGAATTATTGAATATAACTTCCCTTCGGTCAGGAACTATGCCCCATCATCCATGTCCAGGACCTACTGTGTGCCTAGTATATAGCCTAGTATATACTCCATAAGGCTCTGTAAGGAGCTTTGGTGAATCCAGTGAACTAGCTTACATGTGCCGTGGGCTTATTTGTTTTTTATTCTGTACGACCTCTTTAGTCTTCACAACTAAAAATTCCTTGAGGGTAAGATTCTTGTCTTATTCTTCCTTTGTCCTGCCACTAGAACACTTGCAACAGATTTATGTAATAATTTCTTCACATGTTGGATGGCCATGTTGATTGCTATTTAAAGTCTGTTTTTTATACCAATCCAGCATGAAGTATAAAATGTCCTATTGGAGTAAATTGTTATATGCTTTCTATATAAGATGAAACTAGGCTAGTCTGAGTAGACTTCCTTTTATAGCCAATTTTATTTTTAAATTTTTTTTAATTTTATTTTTAGATTTAAATGCAAAGATCTCAATGCTGTATTTTTAGGATTATGTTTACTTCAGGAGTCAATCAAACATTTTTTTTATTTAAAAATATTAACCCTAGTCAAATTCTAAACAAGTTGCTGAAGAAGTGGTCTGCAACGTATCCAAGAGCCAACATGGGCGCACCCAAAATGGGTCCTGGAAAACACCTTCTTCAAAAGAGTTGTGTGATTAGTAGGATGAGGAGATTGACAGACACAAAATCTCTTAATTTAAGCAATGCATTAGGCAGGGTTCCCACTGATATTCTGATAGGTAGGTCTGCAGCAATCGAACACTTGTCTCCAAAGAGGCATAATGAATGAGGCTTATCCATCTGGAAGGTATCTCCAATAAAAACAGTAAAGGATTCTGCCTTGACCTTTGGTTCTTGTGTGTTTTGATGCATGACCAAGATGATGGCAGAGAGATTTGCTCAGACCTACTACATGCCTGCCACAGCACTAGAAGCTATGTGTTCATTATCTCATTTCAGAGGAGGCTGGTCTGCTGATGACGCCATACTTGGTAGAGAGCTAATCCCACAGGTGACAAATTCTAAAGTCTGGATACCAAGCCAGTTAAAATTTGCTGCAGGAAATGTCATGGTTCTGCGCTTGGGGTTCAAAACAATCCACTGCTTTGAGCCACAAACTATAGGATCTGGCAAATCTGGCTTGGAAATCATTTTTGGGAAAAGGATTAGGGGTAACGAGAGGTGGGGGTGGATTCCAGTTGATCACAAGTTAACATAAAGCCATGGTGTGCTGCAGCTGCCTGAGAAGACAGTGCTCCAAGAGGCTGCAGGCTCAGAGACCAAATCCCAGGGGGCTGTGACCCTGGAGTTCCCCACATTGGCCAAACTGCCATCGTGCTAGGTACTGCCATCGTGCTAGGATCCAGGAGCTGAAAGGAACTTCAGGAGCCATCTAGCTGTATTTTTGTTGACAAATTTCAAAGGAACAAACTTAAAATAAGTCCTGAGGAGAATGACCCCAGCAAGGTGAACATTAGAAACCAAAACAATAGAAATCTGTTAAAACACATATTTTTAAAACACTTTCCTATTCATTCTACCATCTAGCCTTCCAGGAATCCTCAATAAAATAGAGGAACAATGAACAGAGAGGTGGGGTGACTTTTCAAAGATCCCCAGCCAGGGAAGGAACCAGATCTTGAGCCAGGATCCTGGGACACTCAATCCAGTGCTCTTCCCCAGTGGTGCGCCACCTCTCCAGGTCAGCTCCCTGGCCTGCCGCTCACCTGGCAACTGCTGTCTGCATGGTCTGGCCTGGAGCAGCTACACAGCAGGCAAGGGCCATTTGCACCTCTGGCTTTCAGTGGAGCTTAAGCTGGAGCTCACTGGGGAATGGCTCTGCCACATTTTCACTCAACACCCCTCCGCCAAGCCCAGCCTCCCTCCCATCACTGATCTCTTGTGAAGTGAGGGATGTAAAACACAACACAACGCAAACCTGTGATTTCCTGCCAGCCAGTCCCTGAGAGCTGCCCCTGCTCCCAGAAACAATACCCTGATTATCATTCATTATTTCTACTTCTTAGTATTAAAACCCTTTTAATATGGCATTGGAGACCATTGGGGAGTTTTAAATTTCATGTCAGACCAGAATTTATGGGCCAGTTCTGAAATTTTACCTCTGGGCTCGATAATTGCAATTCGCTTTTAATCGCTCTCTTAGACACCTCTGTTAAAAGACTTCAATTATTTCCACATAGTGGCCCCCGGGATTTGGCCAATCTGAATACTCAACTTGTGTCACCTCCTTTTGGAGGCATGCATGTGAGACATTAGCCATGGCTCATGGGTGAAGACGCCAGGTCTAACAAGCTGTCCCACCAAGAAGCCTGGGCTTCTTAGGAAAGACATCTCCCCTCACAAGGAGCTGAGTTTAGGAACCACACCCTTATTTACTCCTGCCCTCCCGGTCCCCAGTAGGAAGCAAAAAATTAATGCATTGGGGTATGCATGTTCACCATGCTAGTTGTAAAAGCTATACAATCCTGAGAACATGCAAATGCAGAGTGGGAACCCTTCCATGGAAAATAGCTTAAAGCAATATGATTCAAGAAGTCACTGGAAGGATCAAGGAGGGAGAGATCCTTCAGCAGAACCCCAGAGAGCTCTGAGATGCTTTGGGGAAAGTAAAAGCAGGTGCTATCTGAGGGGTTGTGCAGTATTGAAAAGGAACCCCCACATACATACCACCACCACTAAGGACAGAACGAGGACACTGGAGCAGCAACAGTCTGCTTGTTCTGGAAACCACACCAGTTAAAATTTGCTGCAGGAAATGTCATGGTTCTGCACTCATGTTCAGAACAATCCACTGCTTTGAGCCATACCCTATAGGATGTGGCAAGCTCTTACCTGGCTCCAAAGCCCAAGAGGACAGGGTGTAGTGCAGGATACTAAGACGGAATGCTGGGGTGGAAATAGCTAAAGGAGCCACCTCTGAGGTGTCATTTAGTGGTTTCTTTCTGGTAGTGGCAATTTGTATGGGAGAAATGCACATTTCTGTTTGCAGAGTCACCAGCTACTGAAAGAAGGTTTACTTATGGGCTAAAAACATCTGCTTCTGTTGGGAGACAGTGGGCTGGGTGGGAGCCAGAGCTCAGACTGAGAAAGGGGGAATTCACCAAAAAGGCTTGGCCTCATACACTGATGTTCTAAGTCCTGTGTATGGGTAGAGGCAGCCAAGAGGGAATGAGACCCCCCACCCCCCGCCCAGTGTTGATGAAGAGGTGCCCCCAGGCCCTATGTCTGCAACCTTTCCCAGGTTACCTAGGGATTGCCTGTCCTGGGAGGCATGTTCTGTTAGATGATTAGCAGATGGGACCAAAGCAAGAAAAGCCTTCCTTACTCAAGAGGGTTGATCTTCTAACATGACAGTAGACTAAGCCAGTGCATCTCCACATGGAGGGCAGTCACTCCACAGGCATACAAAATGGTTTCATGGAGGTACTATAAACATATCTATTTATATGTGTTACTCATTTAAAAATAACCTATTAGATTTTGCTTATATTTAATATCAGATAGGAGTATATGTACATGCTCAAAAGTTTTTTAAAATAGAGGAAAATAAGTAATAAAATCTTTTAAGTTAGATGATTTTCTTTCTTTCTTTCTTTCTTTCTTTCTAATTTAATTTCAAATTAGTGAACATACGGTGTAGTCTTGGCTTCAGGAGTAGAACCCAGTGATTCATCCCTTATATATGATACCCAGTGCTTATCCCAAAATGTGTCCTCCTCAATGCCCATTACCCATTTAACCCATCCCCCACCCCGCACCACTCCAGCAACCCTCAGTTTGTTCTCTGTATTTAAGAGTCTCTTATGGTTTGCCTCCCTCTCTGTTTGTATCTTATTTTTCTTTCCCTTCTGTCATGTTAATCTGTTGAGTTTCTCAAATTCCACATATGAGTGAAATCATATGATATCTGTCTTTCTCTGACTAATTTCGCTTAGCGTAACATCCTCTAGTTCTACCTATGTTGTTGCAAATGGCAAGATTTCATACTTTTCATCACCATTTAGTATTCCAGCGTGTGTGTGTGTGTGTGTGTGTGTGTGTGTGTGTGTGTGTGTGTGTCTTTATCCATTCATCAGTTGATGGATATTTGGGCTCTTTCCATACTTTGGCTATTGTTGATAGCGCTGCTATAAACATCGGGTTCATGTGCCCTTTCGAATCAGCATTTTTGTATCCTTTGCATAAATACCTAGTAGTGCACCTGCTAGGTTGTAGGGTAGTTCTATTTTTAATTTTTATAGAAACTCCATACTGTTTTCCAGAGTGGCTGGCTGTACCAGTTTGTATTCCCACTGACAATGCCAAAGGGTTCCCCTTTCTCCAAATCCTCACTAACATCTGTTGTGTCCTGAGTTGTTAATTTTAGCCATTCTGACCAGTGTGAGGTGATATCTCATTATGGTTTTGATTTGTATTTCCCTGATGATGAGTGATGTAGATGTTACTTTTAAGTTACTTGGTAGTAAAATATTCAGTGACATCTGATTTAATTCAACATGGGCTCCAGCCCCTGACCCACCCCCAGTCACATGCCCATAAACAAATACAGGGCCAAGTCATAGATGAGGACTAAAAGGCCCCAGTTACCTTAATTCAGTTCAGTAAGACACTATAAGGATTAGGCACCAGATGCTGGCCCTAGGTTCCTAATGTCTGTGCTTTGCCTACCTAAAGAACTGAGTTCCATTTCCTTCTGCTTTCCATGACTCCGTTTCCTCATCTGTAAAATGGGAAGAGACATGTATTATCCCCGTCCTACAAGAACTGATGTTTATTTTCATTCATGTGAAAATGCCAGGAAAGGAGGAAACTCCCAACTCATATTTGTTACAGCCTTCACCCCCACCCCCCACACATACCCCTCATCTCCTGCCAAGGGATGACTCTAGTAACAGGAGAACATCATAAATCAGTCTCCACATGTACCAGTGTCAAGCAGACAATATGGCAGCCAGTCTCCACAGTCTGAGTCCCTTTCTGCTTCCAGTAATCTTTCAGGGGATGGATAGGAGAGCACCAGCCTTGGAATCACAAGACAAAGCTCTAGCACTTACTAACTAGTCTTCTGAGCAAGCCTCGTAAGTCTCCATTCCACACTACCTGGCTGTGTGACAAAGAAGATAAGAAGGCCTGTGTGCTTGTCACCCAGGGTGACTATTAAGAATCAGATGAGAAGGTGTGCGCAGGAATACAAAGCCCCTCAGATGGGAGTTAGTGTGCTGAACTGGATAGCCCATGTCTAGTCCAAGGAGAACTAGCTTTATGGACATGAATATTTGGGAGGGAGAGTCCATTTTCACGCTGAGTCCAACTCATTATTAAATCTCCTGATACACATGGTAAGGACTGTGCTCTGCCACAGTAGGCCCTCAAGAAACTACTGTTATCTCAGCCTTTTCTGGGATACCTCTCAGCTCTGAAGTTGTAGGATCTCAGAGTGTCTGAGGCCATCTTCCTCGGTCTCCTAAAGCAGCCCAAGTTGTGTCCTACTTCTGTGAGAAGCTGAGGCACACAGAGACAGCCATAGGCTTGGAGTTTGACAGGGCTGGGTTTGAATCTCAGCTCTGTTACTTACTAAGTCGAGAATAAGATAATTCACCTGCTGGAATCTCAGTTTCCTCATCTGTACAGTGTGGCAACAACACCTTCCCCTCACAGCTTTTGAAAGGTTCAAATGAAATAGCTATGACAAATTCCTTCACAGGGTCTGGTGTAGCATTTGTGTCCAAAGAGTGGTTGGCATTATGATACTTACAGTAATCTAACAGCAATATAACAATTATTACCATCATTGCTTGGATGACATCACTGGCAGGTTTCCAAAGCCAGAGATGCTAGCAGACCACCAATTCCTTTTACGTCTTTCAGGATCCACCCATAGCAGCACCAGCCACACAACCCCTACTCTATGAGCATGAAGAGCCAGAAGTGAGTGTCCACCACCTGCTTGGTGCAGAGGCCATCAGACCCTTGAATCAGAAGCTCAGAGCTGTTTTGAATGATGTCTCTGAGCCTGTTATGAGCTGTTGGCGGAGCGAACCCACAGAGCTTACACGAGCCAGGAGTTCACATGCTGGACTCTGTATTCCCAGCCTTTGTCACAGTCCATTCTTGCAGTCCTGTGTCTTTTGAGGATGCCATAGACTGGAGAGAAAAAGAGGGCTTCTGCCGTCCCTCTTGGCTCCATGAGAAACACACCAAACAATTGGATAGACTCCAGCTTCCATGATCTATGATTACAAGGCCTGAGCAAAGAGATGAGTTTTACAACCTCATCTCCAGGAGTCAGTTTTTATTGACTCTTTGGAGGTTTCTGCTTGGTTTGGTTTTAACAAAACTGCATTGCAGGCTTACCAGTGGCTATGGTGACATTTATAATACAGTGGATATTCAGACAGCTCTTTCTAAGACGCTTTGCATATATCTCTTGGGAGGCAGGTAAAAGAAGATGGGCTATTCCTGTCTTGTAGGTGACTGTTCCCCAAGCCCTTATTGATTAAACATATCACTGAAGGGCTGAACCGGCCCCAAACCGGGAGCCTGCTCATTCCAGAAAATTGCAGCTTCCAGTATAGGGCCAGGGACAGTGCCAAAAGATCCTGAGTGCTCAGAGCTTTCTAACCGTGAATATTCAAAGTCTGAGATGAATCAGGAGAGGGGAGAAAAGGTTGGCCCCACTCCTGGGGATTCCTGCCCACCTCAACCCCAGCCCAGAACTTTCTGACTCCCCCATGTGCCTCTGCTTCTAGTACAGTCTCAGCATGCCTTAAAAATTCCAGGTCACTATTTGAGCTGACCCTCTGATGTCATGTGAAAATTGGTGTTGCCAGTTTCAGCCCAGAAATTAACTCCCAGGTGAACATACCATTGGCACAATCTCATGGCCTCTCAAGTGGTTCTGGCTGTTAGGTTCTAGAAAGCTCCCACATGGCTGACATGGTAAAATCTTGAAGTCCAAATTCCATTAGTTTCCTCAAGCATGGCTTAAAGGTATGAGCATTACCCAGGCGAAGCTAATGGGCCCATGATTCCTAGGTTATTAGCAAGCCCTTCCTAATACTCTGTAGTGGGCCTCCCTGAAGGCAAAGGTGATATTATTCACCTGGAAGGCAGAGGTAAGTGTGTAGGAAAACGTCCTGCATTCTTTCCTGCCACAAGGAAAATGGGGCTTCTTTGTGAGAAATGAGTTGTTTTTTCAGTAGCCCGTGAGCTTCCTGTCCATGGGCTGGTCAACACCAGGTAACTATTCACAAGGAGTTAGTAAAAATATTTTAAAGTTTTTTTCTGCACTTAGTTGGGATGGCTTGGAACTATCCACCTATATTCATTTTCTATAGTGACCATAACAAAGTATCACAAGCTGGGAGGGCTTAAACAACAGAACTTTCTTATCTCATGGTTCTGGAGGCTGCATGTCTAAGCTCAGGACATTAGCTGGACTGGTTCCTTCTGAGAGCTGTGAGGAAGAATCTGTTCCATGCCTCTCCCAGATTCTGGTGGCTTGTTGGCAATCTTTGAAATTCCTTCCCTTATAGATGCATCACCCCATTCTCTGCCTTCCTCTTCAATGATGTTCTCCCTGTATGTTTCTGTCTCTATATCCAATTTTCCCCTTATTATAAGGACACAATCATATTGGATTAGGACCCACCCTAATAATCTCATTTTAATCTGATCACCTTTATAAAGAACCTGTTTCCAAATAAGGTCACATTCTGAGGCACCGGGGGTTAGAACTTTAACATATCTTTTGGGATGGGACACAATTAAATACATAACACCACCCTTTCTGTCATCCCTTCTTGAACCACAGTAGACCAGCCAGTAATAACAGATGTCACATCCTCCAAGAAACTCTTCTAAAAACCTCCTGGGTAGAGTTAGGCACGTGTCACTCTTACTCCTCTAAACCCTATACCAATCACCCCATTCAATCTGGGAGTCAGATGACTAAGGGATACCAAGTTGAGTCTTGATCAGTGAAAGCCCAGCAGAGAAAAAGCAGAAGGGGGATTCTGGGTATAAGGGGCACCTTGAGCACATGCATAGGGGCAGGAAAGAACACTGGCATGCTCTGGGAACCAGAGGCAGCTCCTGAAGGCATTGGAGAGCACAGTCATGTTTCGCTTTTAAAGAGATGATTCAGGACACAAGGTATAGAATGGAACTCTCCCCTGGCCATGGAATGGAGGTGCATAGTTCAGGCCTCAGTCTTTCTCTGCCACACAAAAGGAAGACACGTGGTGATTTCCAAGATTCGTGCCAGTCATACATCATCATCCATGATACTTGCCACGATACAGTATAACCACTGTAGCAGGGCCAATGAGCCCCCCTGGGCCAAGGAACTCAGAACATTGTGTATCAGTGCCTCTGGAAATTACTTCTGCATCCCTGGATGGCCAGGGATGGGGCAGGTGCAGCATGTGGAACAGGGGATCACCTCTAATGGGGCAAGTCTGTGGGCTTGTCCAGGCCCGTCCAGCCTTTTCCAGCTGACTACTATCCCAGCCTCAGAATTTGCTTACAGGGCTGCAGTTTATGGCCAGGTCTACCCTACCATATGGAGTTTGAGCACAGAGTGGCTTTACTTGGCCAGAGATTCATGACTGAAATGGAGTCTCTGAGCTTGGGCGTCAGCATTTTGCTTGGCGCAGAGGCTTGCATTAATATTGAACCAATCAATACATTAACACATTAAATGGCATTAAGGCTGGCTCTCAAGGGAGCAAGATGGGTGACTGGCTATCATGTGAGCATGGGCAAGGAGGACTGCTTTCAGGCCTGGGAAATCAGGGGTGTCGAGGTAGGGGCACAGGATAAAAGCCCCAACCCCAGCCCCACTCAGGACTCAGAGCTCGAGTTAAAGGCAGACTGCTCTGAAGGAAGGATCCTACAGAAATGGCCACATTTCAGGTGTCAGTGTTGTCTTTATCCTTTACCCTGAGGAGGATGTATTTTAAAAACAAAAACAAAAGGAATGCCCGCATTGAGTTAGCTTGAAAAAAAAAAAAAACGTTGTGTTTGAAAAGAACAGATGGTGCTGAAAAGTTACTGGAAGAAACAGAGTTAGGAAACCAAATTCCAGATTCTTACTGTCTGCTGGTGGGTGATGTGCCCACATCTCCTTACAAAAGGAGTTTGAAAGGCAAAATGATTACCTCGGGCTCTAATCTGAGAACATCCACAGCCCACCCCACCAGAGAGATTATCTGACAAGCCTGTAGAGTAGGGAACACTGCTGAGATCCCCTCTTGTGCTCACTTCTGTAATTTTATTTTTTTATTTATTTTTTAATATGAAATTTATTGTCAAATTTGTTTCCATACAACACCCAGTGCTCATCCCAACAGGTGCCCTCCTCAGTGCCCATCACCCATTTTCCCCTCACCCCACCTCCCATCAACCCTCAGTTTATCCTCAGTTTTGTAGAGTCTCTTATGGTTTGCCTCCTTCCCTCTCTGTAACTTCCCCCATCCCCATTTTCCTCCCCTCTGGTCTTCTGTTGGGTTTCTCAGGATCCCCATATGAGTGAAAACATACGGTATCTGTCTTTCTCTGCCTGACTTATTTCACTTAGCATAACACTCTCCAGTTCCATCCATGTTGCTACAGAAGTCCATATTTCATTCTTTCTCATTGCCAAGTAGTATTCCATTGTATATATAAACCACAATTTCTTTATCCATTCATCAATTGATGGACATTTAGGCTCTTTCCATAATTTGGCTATTGTTGAAAGTGCTGCTATAAACATTGGGGTACAAGTGCCCCTATGCATCAGCACTCCTGTATCCCTTGGGCAAATTCCTACCATTGCTATTCCTGAGTCATAGGGTAGATCTATTTTTAATTTTTTGAGGAACCTCCACACTGTTTTCCAGAGCGGCTGCACCAGTTTGCATTCCCATCAGCAGTGCAAGAGGGTTCCCGTTTCTCCACATCCTCTCCAGCATCTATGGTCTCCTGATTTGTTCATTTTGGCCACTCTGACTGGCATGAGGTGATATCTCAGTGTGGTTTTGATTTGTATTTCTCTGATCAGGAGTGACATTGAGCATCTTTTCATGTGCCTGTTGGCCATCTGGATGTCTTCTTTAGAGAAGTGTCTATTCATGTCTTCTGCCCATTTCTTCACTGGATTATTTGTTTTTTGGGTGTGGAGTTTGGTGAGTTCTTTATAGATTTTGGATACCAGCCCTTTGTCTGATATGTCATTTGCAAATATCTTTTCCCATTGCATAATTTTAAATGATTCCTGGAATATGGCACCAACTGAACCCTCTCTCCTTTCCCATTCCTTGCCCAGAATCCAGCCGAGTCCCTCTCTGGTTAGGAATGTTTAGCAGATGCTGGAGGATGTAGTGGCTTGTGTGGGACCTAAGCCAAAACACAGAGGATCTGAGAGAAGAGCTTCAGGATTCTCAGGCTCCCTCCTCATTTTGAGGTTTTCTCTCACTTGATTTTTTTTTTTTGCCTGCTACTCAGTGTTACCTCCTTTAAAAAGAAGAAAAAAAGCACTGGTGAATCCTCTGGGTATTTCTTTATACAACCTGGAGCAAAGAAGAAACCCTCTTAGATGACAAGCTTGGGACTGTCAGTTGCTTGGGAATCAGCTAACATCCTTAAACATTTTGCCTTTGCTTGCTGCTTCTAAATGCATGCTAATCCACCAGTCTCTTGACGTAGGGCCAGAGCCTTTGCTTCCACTATAGGCCTGTTGACTGGAGTTCTGCTTTTTCTTTCTACGTAAACCACATTCATGATTTTCAGTTTCAATTTCTTTAAAGCACTTGGGAAGTAGTCTGAGAACTTCTAGAGTTTTAAGCTTTTTTCCCCCCTGATCTTTTCTGTTGCCCCATATATACTGAATTAAACAGCAATTATTTGTAGTGGTTTATCACTACTAGTCTTTACAAAGTAATTCAAATTTTTCTTGCTCATGTTGCATCAACTGGATGAGCACAACTGCATAAACAGACTTGGGAACAAGTATAAGTGATTCTCAGTAGGTGTCTAACTCAGGTGATGGGAGCGGAAGGTGTAGATGTCCTGGAGAGTAACGTCCAGGAGGCACAAAGGGTTCCAATGAATGTGCAATGCAGAGATTATGCTAACTCAGCAAGCTGACTGGTCACATGAGGCCAGTTAAGAGCACTTCTTCAACTGTTATTTTCCTTACAACTGTGGCTATGATCAGTCTACTTATGTTCACCCCACTTGCAAGGATATAGGAGCTAGGTCAGTAGAGGTAAATTCACTCTCCTCTTCCTGGCCTGAAATATAGAATGAAGAAAAACATCTCAACTAGGGGCTGGGGGAATCCTGCCTCCCACAAGGCTGCATATCCCAACCTGGATTAGGATAATGTGGAACCTGAGGAGGGAAGGAATAGGGTAGCCTGGGGCAACAATGGGAAAAAAGCCAAAATATTTCTTGAATACCTCCTTTTCTGCACACTGCTGTTCTTCAAATACTAACCACTCTCAACCCACCAAAAAGCTCTTCTAAAAAACTAATCATTTGCATTTAGCATAAACATAAACCTATGTGCGATGTTGTAGAAAGTACAGCAGTTTTGAGATAAAGAGTGTCAGGTTCATATCACCTCTTATCATTTACTACATGGGCAAGTTGTGTAAGCCTCTCTGAGCCTCAATTTTCTTGCTTATAAAATGGGGGTGATAATATCTGTCTCATGCGAATTTATTGTGAATATTAAACAAGATAAAGTAAAATAGCTTTATTTATGTTCTGCCTTAAATCCCTTCTGGAAAGAGGCAGAAAATAAATAAACATGCACACAGACCAATAAAGTGCTTGGCACAATGTTCCCTGGGATACCTGCATTTGTATATTTTGTCTCTTCATCTCCACAGGAGGAAATGAAAGGGGCCTTATGAATCTTGGTATTCTGGGGTGGGAAGTTGCCCCCAGATTCCCAAAATCCTACCATATGGCCAGTTTCCTATTCCACCTTCTTCTAATGTTGTTCCTTGAAAGGTCATCTGCCACACTAGATTTAGGAGAGAAAAGAAACACTAACATAATAAGAGCAGTATCACCTAAGGCTTATTGAGTGGTAGCTAAGTGCCCTACATGTCTTACCTCACACAGTCTTCACAACACCCTTGTAAGATTCTATTATTATCCCCACTTCTTAATGACAGAACTCAGGCAGAGACAGGTTAGGTTAGGTGGCTGACTGAAGGTCACAGCCAAAAAGAGACAGACTTTGGACTATAAAACCAGAAATCTGGCTCAGAGTTTGTGGTCTTAATATGTTCCCTTGAAGGAAGGAAAAGGGGAAGAAGGGAAGGGAGGGATGGATGAAAGGAAGGAAAGGAGGGAGGACAGAAAGGAGGAAAATCAGAAGAAGTTAAAGAGAGCTAAAGTGCCCGTTCACTTTTTCTTTGCTCAAAAGCATGAAAGAAAAATTTGAAGAAACATAGTTTGGGAACATTTTCTTGGACCCTACTAAAGCCAGGTGCAAACTTCCAGATCCCTGCCACCTATACATCATGTCTGATGCAAACCAAAACTGCTTTCTAGCTACCAATGCTAAAGTCTCTGCTGAATCCATCTATGGCCACAGCGAGCACACCCTTTGTTCCAGGAGAACCAGATGCCGCTCAGCCTCCAGGGAGCTTTTTGCCAACATGGACCAGTGGGAGCCATATCCAGAATCAACCTGAAACCTCATAATCTCATTTCTGATCTAATCCTTTCCAGAGCACATCTGTCTAACTTTTGGGAAATTGTAAAGGGCAAGGGAACAAGGAAGAGTATCCAAGGGTACCTGGATAAAAAAAAAACCTCATACACATACATGTTATTATTATTATTACAGAAAATTAACAAGCAACAAAGGACTTCACACTAAAATTTACATTGATCTGGCATTTTTCCCCCGCTATCTCCCATAAAATGCTTTAAATGCAGGCTGATTTAATGGAAACGATAAAAATAGTGCTGAATGGTTTATATTTGCCGCAGAATTACTATAAGGTATATTTTAAGAAAAAGTTTAAAGTTATGTGTGTTTTTCCTTTAGGATAAGATTAAGGGGAGAAGGGCAGTTGGCATTTTTTGTTTGTTTATTTGTTTGTTTGTTTCTGTATTGATCTAGATGAACTTCCATAGGCTTAGTTTCTTGTTTCTAACAAATCTTCACACCTTCACACCCATGTCTGGACACTTGTCAAGAAAGAGTCTTAGCAAAGAGACATGCAAAGGACTGTCAACAGCAGGGCCGGAGCCTTGACCATGTTATGCTCACTAACAATAATAGTCGTGTGACTGAGCTCAGAAAGGGACACATTGGTTGGCTAATATATGTGGTTTTCATCATCTTCTGCTTAACCCATGAGTTTGGCTGTCTTGGCAAAGGGCCTCGTCACAGTCTAAATGACTTTGCCCTTGTGACCACTACAGAATACGTGGATGACTACATCCTTTATCTTCTGGCCTGCAGCCATGTTCACCAGGGCCAGAAGTTGGAAGAAAGCCTCAAGAAGACAGTTTTTAACCTTAAGAAGCTTAAAAGAGCAGTTTAAGATGGTATTCCTAAAAACTGTGGAGTCACATTAACCTGTGTTTAAAACTCAGCTGGAAGTAGTGTATACCGTAGGCCTTCCATAATGTTAACTCTTATTGTTACTCTTGTTAATATCCATATTGACTGGGTTCAAGGTTGACCTGCCCTGTAGAGGACATTCACGCATCAGATGGGACCTCTCCTGGTTGAACACTCAGATCACTTCATGTCTCAATTACTACAATTCTCTGATTCCTTCCTTGGGTTCTAGGTACTTGGACAAGAGGTAGTTTGATGGTTGCTTCCCGTGCCCCTGCTCCATTAGAACAGACTTGTAGGCAAATGGAGAGTCAAGAGCTATGTGATGAACCAACCTGTAAACATCCCTCAACCTCCAAACTTTCCCAGTCCTTAGGTTTTTCCTAATAGGAAAGGTATCATTATTACCTGAATGGATAATAGCTAATGATAATGAAATGATGTGAACTTTTAGATACCTCAGCTCCACTACAATATAAATTTTATCCAAGAATGTCAGAACCTTGTTTGATTTAACAGAAATGTGTTCATTCATTTGTTCTCTCATTCAACAAATACTGAGTATGGATACACAATAATGAGTGAATGATGAATGACCCTAGCTTTAAGAAGGGGTGTGTAAGACACAAGGGACCTCCCTCCTGTAATGACAAATGAAAAATACTGACTTCAACCAGCCTGGACCTCCTGTTCTCAGAATACACAGTCTATATTGCCTTTGCTCATGTGTTCACACAAATATCTCTGCATTGCCTGCCCCCTCTGCACAATCCACCCTCAAGTCTCACCTTGATCACACCACCTGAGATATCACTTTGCCCTCTAAGCTTTAATAGTACATAAGGCCTATGCCACTCACTTAGCTTTTCTATACTGCCATTCACTATATATTTTGGTG
Organism: Prionailurus viverrinus; assembly: GCF_022837055.1. Lineage (NCBI taxonomy): Eukaryota > Metazoa > Chordata > Mammalia > Carnivora > Felidae > Prionailurus > Prionailurus viverrinus. The sequence goes on from NC_062563.1 coordinate 117,479,088, forward strand.
TTTACTTTTACTCTTTCTCACTAGTCTGTAAGTTCCTTGAGTGCAAAGCTAAATCCTAAACCCTTAGGCTCCCCAGAGCATTTAATACTTTATTTACTGTACAATAGTGCACTGATAAATACCTGAGAAATGCAACTCAATTCAACAAATTCTAACCAAGTTCTAAACACAAGGCATCTTTCCACATGCTACAGGAAGATACAAAGGTAAATGAGAGGCTTTTACTCTAAAGTGAGATGAGAGCCCTTTGGAGAGCTCTAAATACAGTGTTGACCTCCCATCAGAGTCACTACTATATTTTGTCGTCTGGGTATTTCAACGTGATTTCTTTGGGCTGTGCTTAACACATGAAGAATCCATTTAAAAATGAAGAATTCTTTCTGGTTTAAACAAATAAGATGTCTGCTATTGATAAATTGCAAATGCTTTTCTCCCATTCTTTTATCTACATTCCTTTCCCCCTTGAATCTCATAAATGAGTTGAGATGCTAATAGTTTCATGGACCAGTACCATTCCATGAAGAAAACTGTGGTCTTCTATAATAAAAGCTCCCACTTGGGGCGCCTGGGTGGCTCAGTCGGTTAAGTGTCCGACTTCAGCTCAGGTCATGATCTCGCACTCCGTGAGTTCAAGCCCCGCATCGGGCTCTGTGCTGACAGCTCAGAGCCTGGAGCCTGTTTCAGATTCTGTGTCTCCCTCTCTCTGACCCTCCCCTGTTCATGCTCTGACTCTCTCTGTCTCAAAAATAAATAAATGTTAAAAAAAATTTTTTTAATAAATAAATAAATAAAAGCTCCCACTATTGAGAGCCCCCAAAGGATGTTCCTTCACATACATCGAACTTCTGACAAATCCTCACAACAATCTGGTGAGGTAGGCATGATTTCCGTCTTAAAAATAAGGAAACTGAATATCAGAGAAGTTAAATTACTTGCCTAAGATCCCTTAGCTAAGCTGATGGTGGAGCTGAGAGCTGACTCTAGGCCTTGCGATACTGCAACAGCTAAAACCATCTCAGAAAGGCATTCCAGTAAATAATATGTAGTTTGAGGGCTTGCTTTTGTGAGCCAGCCCTATGTCAACATCATACCTATTAGAATATCATACAGTAGCAAACTAATACACATTCCTCTGTCTTGTCAACCACCATCCGTAGTCCTCACAGACTATCAAAAAGTGCCCCTTCATTCTGGACTTAAAATAACTCTGTGTGTCTTCGTCCTCTTGAGTCATGGCTGCCAACCCTTCAATCTTGTCAGCAGCTGCCTCATATCAGATGTGCTGACAGTTTCCTTTAAACAAGTACAGACTCTTCTAGTAAGGAGTGGTGGGAGCTTTGGAGATTCTTGTTTCCATGCGAGAGCTTCTTAGGGTTTTTTGTTTTGTGTGTGAATTTTCTGACAATGTATTTTATTGTCTGGCTGGCCTGTTTACCCTTAAAACCCAGACTGGTGATTCTTCTAATAATGCAAAGGAGACACCTCCTTTCCTACTGTTGGGACACCAGTGATATGAAATGGCAAATGAATATACAGGCTGATCCATAGTTTACACTGACTCCTGTTCTTGCGGTCTGGGAGCAATAATATACTTGATTTTAATCTTAGGTCTGCAGTAACCAAAAAATGTGACCTTGGGCAAGTCTTTCCATTTCTCTGAGGAGATAGAACTTAGTCTCTTTGCAGATATAAATCTGTAATTCTTTCCCTAATCACTTCTTCCACCTTCTGTAGAATATTATTTGTGTATTGCAGCCTTCAGGGTTTTCATAAAGTGTTTTGTCACTAGGACTCCTGCAAATTGCTAGAGAAGTATAAGCATTAGATCAATAATGGACCTTGGAGAACTTTTGATCCAATCCTTGCATTCTGCTAACAAAAAAAACTAAAACCCAAGGAGGTACAGGAACTTGCCCCAGCCCATGCAAATCCAAAACCAGAATCCAGGATTCAGCTCCCACTGAATGGCCTCTGTTTTTCCGGGGGTTTCCAGTCTCTGGGTCAGAAATGGACCTTGATATTCACAAACCAACTCTGCTTCCTTTTTTTTTTTTTTTTGATGGATTCTAATTTATTCAGTATAATATAGCCACTCGACAAAAATGTGTGGTCAGGTTTTTTTTTTCTCAGCAAATTTACACAAAATTGGAGATACTTTCTCTGGTTGAGAATACATTGATCAGAAAACATGCAAAATTTCAGGCATTCAGAGTAAAGTGCCTTGTTCAGAGTCATCAGAAACATGAGGGGCAGAGCCAAAACTGGAAGTGGAGAGCTCTGGAGAGACAACTGGAAGATAATGGATGGTGACAGGCTGACCATACAGTCTTTCTGGCTTCCCAGAATCCAGATGGACTCCCCACACTGTCAAGTTGATTGATTGAAGCACCAGTACTAAGATAGCCACAAATCCCCAACACATGGACACAGCTGCACATTTGTCTCTAGGAGGATCTAGGTCAGAACATAACCTTCCCTCCTGCAAGCCCAAGTAGAGTTGCCACAGCCAAAGAGGAAAACAGAACCCCAATAAGGGAGTTTCATGACTGCTGGGATATAAGCGGAGAAAACAGAGGCAGACAGAAAAGAGAGCTTGCATTTGCTTTTCCTGGTGTTTCCACTGTCTCTTAAACAAAGCTGACCCTAGGTACAAGCTTGCCCTTTTCTTATCCCAACTTCCCTGGTTATAAAATACATGTTTGGCAACTGCCCTGAAAGTTATTAAAGCTGCAGCAGTAAACTATGGGAGGCCAGAGAATTTCAGACAAAAGTTATTGCATCAGTAACTCAGAAACTAATTCCTAAAACTCTTGACACATTTATCCAGAGGGCTAGTGCCAATATAGAAATGGAAATCATTGTCAAGGGCCACAGTGTACCTGGATTAAAATCCATCATTCCTCGCAGCAGAGAGCTATGATTTTGGCAGAATGTGAATAGTCATGCATTTCTCCACCATCTTTCCTCAAAAAAATAAGGTTCTTTCTTTTTCAGAAGAACAAGGAAAATTCTGCTCTCTTTGTCTCGTTTGTTTTTTTCTTAAGAACCCCATGTTTACATTTTCTTTTCAGATATTTCTTTCTTTGACAGCTCCACATTTAAACCGAAAGGCCTCCTTTACCTTATTCAATTGTACTGGTTTTATTTTGGATAGAAATCCTGCTGGGTACAGTAACAGGGAACAAACTTTACAACAGCAATAATCCCTTCTACAGCATCTATTGTGGGGAAACTTAATACACTTGTATTAAATGGCTGAGGCATTGGCTCCAGTGATCTGAATTAACTACAGAAGAGCATAGTTTGAGAACAAAGCTACCTTCTTCACTCAGCACATTCCTGCTGTATGCCCAGAAACATGGCAGGACTGGAGACTCAAAACTGCCATCCAAGAGCACCCCACTGAAAGACCACTGATTGCCTTAGGCAATGACTTCATCACCAAAAGGTAGCAAAGACAGAAAAGATTTGACAGGATCCAGTGTTAACAAGCAGTTGGAGAAACGGGCTTTCTGACTCACTGTTGGAGGACTGACAATATGCTCAGAGTTTTCAATGTACACACACTTTGACTCGGGTTCTAAGAATTTGTCTTAAGGCAGTTTTACAGAAGCACACGGGGTTAACCTCAGCATGATAATGAAAAGGAAAACTCAGAAGCAATGCACAAATCATTAAATATGCAATCATTGAACTAATCATGCAGTCTATATTTATTGTCTCCTGACATACCATTGAATGGCAAAGTCCAGTCACAGAGAGCACACGTAGGATGGTCTTGTTTATTCTTTTCCTTTTATTTTTTTAGAATTTTTTAAATGTTGATTTATTTTTGAGAGAGAGACAGAATGTGAGCACGGGAGGGTCAGAGAGAGAAGGAGACACAGAATCTGAGGCAGACTCCAGGCTCTGAGCTGTCAGCACAGAGCCCAGTCCAGGGCTCGAACCCACGAACCATGAGATCATGACCTGAGCTGAAGTTGGATGCTCAATCGACTGAGCCACCCAGGCGCCCCTTATTCTTTTTCTTTTTAAATTTTTACTTAAATTCTGGTTAGTTAACATACAGTGCAATATTGGTGTCAAGAGTTGAATTCAGTGATTCTTCATTTACATAACAGCAAGATAGTCTTGTTTATATAAAAGCGTAGCTAAAAGGTTACAGAAGTGTTGACAACAGTTATATCTGGATAATGAGGTTCTGGGTGACTTTTACTTTCCTTTGTTACCTTTCCTGAATGGGTGGATTTTTTTAAATTTCTTTTTATTTTGAGACAGAGAGAGAGAGAGAGAGAGAGCAAGGGAGAGGCAGAAAGAGAGGGAGAGAGAGAGAGAGAGGGAGAGAGAGAATCCCCAGCAAGCTCCTCACTGCCAGCGCAAAGCCTGATGCAGGGCTTGACTTTACAAACTGTGAGATCATGACCTGAGCCAAAATCAAGAGTTAGGGACTTAACCAACTGAGCCACCCAGGAGCCCCTTTCATGTTTTTTACTGTGAGCATTGCTTTGACTTGCGGGAGAAGGGGTGCTTTAAAAAAATTTTTTTCGCAAAAAGCTAATCTTTCTCTAAATTCCTTTGCACTTGTACTTTCCAACCTATCTATGGTCTTACATAATGGTAGGACAATATGAAATATTGTGAGGAGTTCATGGGTATATACATATGTCAAAACTCATTAATTCATACACTTTAATTCACTAAACTATACATTTTAGGGCATGCAATTTGTATATTAAATATACTTCAATAAAACTGTTTTTAAAAGAATTTAAAAGAATATGTAATTTACTGTATGTCAAATATACTTCAATAAAACTATTTTTTAAATGGAAAAAAATATGAAATAGTCCAGGTAATTCACCCACTATGCAAAATTGTCAACATAACTATACATATTTAAAAAAAACGGAATCAATGGTGGGAAGTAAATTTGATGTTCCAATCAGTGACAGGAGGCTATTCCAAGAGGTTAATAGCATGAGTGAGGTGTAAAAAATGTTCATTCAGCTTATTCTCTGTTCTCCAGCGGTGTCTGTGTCCTTGAACAGAGATGGCTGCAGAGCTCACCATTCGACCTACTTCTATCTTCTTCTGTTTGCACCTTTTTTGTAGAGTTCACGCCAATCTTAGGTGCCTTTTACCCCAAAGTACATGCTTCGGTGCACTTTAATTTTCCTGCAGTAAATAAATAGCCCTTGCTAGCTTCCCTTAAGCAACCATATAGCAAACTCAAGGGTTCTGAGACTTTGAAATCAGAAAAAAATCTGAAAAACATTCTTCCCAGAGATAATTATGAATACACCAATAAACCTTCACTCTGCTGACAGGTTTTCTTAAGAACATATATTATTTTCCTGTAAGACTAACCTGCTAATATAGCCCAAAGGTCTGCAATTGCCTGAAAGAATATGACAAAAGGAACACCAGTGGCCACTGGCCCCAGTGGCTTTGAGAAGTGGGTCTCTGAGTTGGTGGGACAAGAAGGAAACAAATGTGTGTGTTGACGTCAGAATCATGGTTCTCAGAGCCCCTGGGGTCGCATCTGATGGTGCCCACAAAGAGCATGGGCCCTGAAATCATTGCAAGCTCTGTGCAGGTTAGGCCTGCTTCTCACCACTGTTTCTCTATGTTCTTCCCCTCTGTTTTCCAATGCAACCAGTTGGACAGTGCTTCAGGGAAGAATTGGGCGACCAGAGAACCCATTCCGAGTGGCCCTGGAATACATCTCTAGTGGAAACCGAAGCTTGTCTGCAGTGGACTTCTTTGCCTTGAAGAACTGCAGTGAAGGTATGTGAATCTGGCTTTCCCCTCCACTCCTCGGTAGCGTGCTGTCTTAAGTGTGTTGATAGCCTGCCACCATGATTAGCTGGGAATGTGCCTGTTTATACAGTGAAGTCTATGGTGCCTTGGAGCTGGTTCTGAATATTACCAAGTACTCCATTCCCCAGCTGATGGATTTTCAAAGACTGAGTATGACATTATATCTGCTTACCTTGAAACTTCGTCAAACAGAATAGTCTTTGTTAGAGAACATATCAGCTTAACTTCCCTGGCTGCCAAATGCTTTCAGCTACATTGTTTTGTTTTGTTTTGTTTTTTTACTGTGGAAAGTTTCAAATGTGTACAAATAAATAGAATAGTACAATGACCCCCATATACCCTCAACCCAGTTTCAATTGTTATCAACATGCTGCCATTTTTATTTCACCTGTATCTCTACCTACTCCTCACCCTACCAACTTGATAGTGGTTATTATTTTCTTCTTTTTTTTCCTGAGGCAAATTGCATGAATAATTATTTTTAATGACTTGATTTCTGCAATTATTTAGGGGAAACTTGGTAAATGGTTTTATATGAAATCTTTTGCTTATTTTGTAAATACCATGAAGGTATGGTCCACTCGATCGTTGAATTCCTTTTGTGTAAGTCCCACATTGTGTATTTACTCAAGATTTATTACCAAGAGAAAGCATCTCTCTCCTAAAGAATGCTTTGGTTTTTTTTTTCCTTTTGCCTTTGTTGCCAGGAAACTCTGAACTCAATGTAGTACTTAATCCCAGTAATTACAGCTGTATGTGTTTTTGATAAACTTATTTCCCCTCCCTCTACAGAGTTTTTGACCTTCTACTTTTATTTTCAAATCATATCTCATATGTATCTTTCATTAGATATTGCTTCAAGTCTGATTAGTAAGCAGGAAGAAATGAATCATCAATAGATAACATGAGGTTGATCTTTCCTTGATTATTTAGAAGACCTAGCATCATAATTATCAACATCCTTTATTGTTTCCCTCATGTAGAAGGTATAGGAGATGGGATTGAATCATACAGTCTTCAGGAAGAAGTTGCTTTCATTACTGCTATTCTGCTGTGCCTGCCTCTGACCAGAGGTTCACTGGGAAGGAAGGTCTCAGGTGTGCCATGGAATCTGTGGTCTAAGAGGCCCAAGGATGAAGTATGGAGAGGAATGAAGTCTGTGGCACTCCCAGACCCAAATTCTCAATTTAGACTGTTCATAAACAACCATGAAGGCCCATAACACCCAGCAATCTGTTGCATGAAGAAAAGCTCAGCTTTAAATCACGGGCCTCTTAGAAGTGGTGTATGTACAAAGGGAACTCCCTTAAGAGACTACTGACCAGCCAGTTTCTTATGCTCTTAGGGCTCTTCATTCATTGCTGGTCTTGTAAGAACTTTCACAAAGTGGTTTTCTTTTTCCTGTAATGAAAACTGGTTTATGTGTGAGAAAAAGAAAAATCATCATAATGTGATAGATTGAACTTCAGTTCCAGTTGAAAAGGTGGTTAACCTGTGATGTGAAGCAATGTATAAGAAACATGTGGTTTGGGAGAAAGCCAGAGCTTGTACAAATGTTTCCACATTCACAAACTTGGGGATTTGTGAATGGCTCTGGACACCATCAATCCTCACAGATGTCAATGTCTATGTACTGTCCAAAAGAGACCATCTATTGAAATGGAGCCAGTTAACAGGAATGTGACAGGGAGAAGGTATCAGTTCCCAGAATTGGCCTAATCTCATTTGAGTAATGTGAAAAGAAGGGGACAGGAGGCAAAAAACTCCAGATATCTGGTCCAGCCCAAATAATGTTGCAAAAATTCTTTGTACCTCTGAGTCAAGGATCTCAAACAAATTTTTCCTCCCTTACCCCTATGACTCCATTTAACCTAAAAAATTCTTCCTCTATATCTTATGTTGCATTTGCAGTGAGTTTGTTTCAGGGTTTAAAAGACCTGTTTGTTTCTTGTCTGCTTCTCTACCCTTATGAAACCAAGAGAGTTGACCTCTCTTGATCCAAAAAGTATGTCTTCTGACAGGCCACTTTTTTAGAGGAGGGAGGAAAGAAGTCTACTTCTAATTCCCTAGAGCAGGTAGATTGGCCAAGAGACCTAGGAAGGTTCTCATGTCCCAGCTACCTTCCTTCAGAGGCTCCATGTATAAGAACAGATGCTCCATGGAGAGGCAGATGTTCTCTGCACCCCTTCTCTGACTTGAACTCCTGTGGCCACCAAGGGGTATGAAGGGATAAGTATGGATGTGTAAAGCACAGAACAGAGAAAAACAAAGTAATTCCTGTGCTTCCTGGGAACTTATAATTTTCCCTCCCATGGTAGAACAATTCAGGTGCACATCAGTTGGTATGGACAAGTTGCAGACATAAGAAGCATCCTAAAACTACATTCATGTTTTTAAATGGAAGGAGTTGTTTCTGAGGTACACTCAAAACCTATTTGATATAGACAAATGTCTGTGTTTTCTTATGTCATTGCTTTGGTTTAGGTCATGAAAGGAAGGAAATAAGGAGAGTAGTATTGTCTTCGAGAGAGTGAACAGGGCTGGTGGCATGTTAGCCAGGGTTATAGATAGGTCTACAGGATGCCTGGTCTATTTTCTGATAGTAACTTGGTCCCCTCCTGATGAGGCACAGACAGAATATTAAATAAGAAACATCTGTAGAACTCTACAGCTCTTCCTTGGCCTACATGAGGAGAGGTGCCATTTTAGTTAGTATGGAGAAGACTTACAGGGGATGTTGGGACAATTTTCCCCATATAGGAGATTATACTTATTTGTGGATGTCATGGGCTGAGTCCATACCTCTTTCCTCTCTTAATCCTGACAGCTATCACAGTGTGTAACATTTAATAGGTGCTCAGTTAATAAGCAATAAAAGTTAACATCAACAGAGCACTTACCATGCACGAAGGGAAGTGCTGATCCTTTCACATGTGTTATCTCATGTGAACTTTACACTAGTGCTATAAAGCAGGTTCTATTATCTTATTTTACAGATGGGGAAACTGAAGCTCACAGAAGTCTCAAAACTTGCCCAGGTCATTCAATTAGGGAAAGATAGAGCCAAACTCAATCCCCAGTCAGTCTGACCACCAAGCCAGTGTTTCTGTCCACCACATTCTGGCACCTTTGTGGACTGTGTAGGGAAAGAGGTTTTATTTATTACCAGAAGATTTAGAATTATCTTTGACTCATCCTCCTCTCCCTACATCCAAATGGCCAAGCCCTGAGCTTTAGACTCATGGCTGCCTTACATCCTATCTGTTGCTATCTAGATGCTACTGTTGTTGTCTCTTGAATTTACCCTTATGACTTCATTTCCACAACAACGTACCTTATCTGGGCCTTTGTTACACATCCCTGGGCTTTGGCAGTAGCCAGCTAGTCTGGCTGATGCCATTACCCATCCCTAACATATTGCCACACCAATCTTCCCCAAATTCCCTTTCTTTGTGGCACTTTCATGACATCTCAGTAACTTCTTATTGCCTCACACATCAGAAATATGAGGGGGCTAGACTGGGCCACCTCACTCATTCCTGGGTCCAGGAAAGTGATGGGCTGGGGATCACACAGCTGGTTGGTGATAGAGCTGGGAGTGACATCAGAGCCATCTCGACTCCAGCATCAGTACTTTCACCACTGTTTAGTCCTGCCTGGAAAGCCTGAGTGTCTCTGCCTGACTTCCAAGCTTCTTTACAATCTGTCCTCAGGACCTGTCCAACGTTATGCCCTCTGTTTTCCACACCTCCTGCCCTCTAGTCAGACTGGTTTTCTGTCCACTGTACCAGGAATGGCCACCTTGGTCCCAGGTCTTCCATTTTGAATGCAGACTCATCATTTAGGATCCAGTTTAGGGCCCAAACCCTCCAGAACATCATTCATAGATATAAAAATCTTTCTCAGAAGGCTTTGCTATTACATCTAAATTTAGCATCTATTTTATAATTCTTTCCAAGTTAGTTATTTTGGGACCCTAACTTGAGATTTGGGATCTTGTCTTATATTTCTTTTATTTCTCCAGGGGGCATGTAACACAGTGCTAAACACATAGAAAACACTACATAAATATTTGTTGACTGATTGTTAGTTAATCATTGATAAATGCTGCTCCTGCTTTTATAGCTTTGGGCTATTAGCCTATTATTTCCAAAAGAAGGTAGCAGTGAATGTAAATTTGTTAGAAGAGGTTTTTTCCTGATGTTAAAAGAAAAATAGCTGATAAATTCGTCAATGATGGGAGAGATATCAGCCTCCAGAGACACCCATGCTTGGGCTTCCAGGAACCCTTCACCCATTCACAAAGACTTTTCTTCAGCAGACAAGCCAAAGCAATAGAATTGTGCAGGATACTCATCAGGACTCCATGTGTTCAGAGGAGTCTACAGAAAAACACGTCGGAAGGGGCAGGACTAGCTTCCTGAAAATGATTTGTAAAAACACTGTGCCTTTTAGCAGCTCATAAGAATATACCCCAATGTTTATAGCAGCACTTTCAGCAATAGCCAAATCATGGAAAGAGCCTAAATGTCCATCAATTGATGAATGGATAAAGAAATTGTGGTTTATATATACAATGGAATACTACTTGGCAATGAGAAAGAATGAAATATGGACTTCTGTAGCAACATGGATGGAACTGGAGAGTGTTATGCTAAGTGAAATAAGTCAGGCAGAGAAAGACAGATACCGTATGTTTTCACTCATATGGGGATCCTGAGAATCTCAACAGAAGACCAGGGGAGAGGAGAATGGGGGGCGGGGGAGTTACAGAGAGGGAAGGAGGCAAACTATAAGAGACTCTTAAATACTGAGAACAAACTGAGGGTTGATAGGGGATGGGGTGAGGGGAAAATGGGTGATGGGCATTGAGGAGAGTACCTGTTGGGATGAGCACTGGGTGTTGTATGGAAACCAATTTGAGAATAAATTTCATTAAAAAAAAAAAAGAATATAATTGCAAACACCCATCTCACACCTTCTATGTGCCAGGCTCCATTCTAAATTCTTTGCATATATTAACTCATTTAAGCCTCACAATAGTACTATGAGGTATGCATTATCATTATCAGCATTTCCACTGTATAGATGAGGAAATCGAGGCACAGAGACTTAAGTAATTTGCCCCAAGTCTCACAGCTGATACTGGAACAGAGCTCATCTACTCCAGTATCCATGCTCTTAGCTGCTGTGTGTTGCTGCTACTTCCTAGAAATCAACCCAGAAAGCATCTATTCTGACTCCCTCACCAGTGGAAATTGAATAAACAAACGACCCAAAGGTTTACCTTGAATTTTGATACACTAAATTATTGGCCACCCCAATGTGATTTCTACCTTCACCTCATGGTTCTCAAGCTCTCAGTTTTTCTAAGAATCTAATTTAGAACTTCCCTTTCCCTGCCTAGGTTGGTCAGAGGTGGTTTAGGTGTACCACTGCCCACTGGCCAACAGTGGACACCCCATCCATGAACATCAAGGAGCTGCAGATGGCACCTGTGTGAGCCTAAATACATTTTACCACCAGTCCCCGTGGTTCCTGTTCTCTTTCATGAACCTACAAGAATCATATCTGAGGTTTCCTGGGTCAGAACCACATTCAGCTCACTAACAGATTTCTCAGCAAGAAGCACTCTTGGTTCCTTACCCTACTGAGACACTTTCAGACACAGTAATTTCTCTGATGTGCCCAGAAGAGAGGATGTCATAATCCTCATGTGACCAATGAGGGGTTATTTCACTAACTTCTGTAGTGCGGGAGGGGCAGGAATCCAGTGTCAAAAGCAGTCCCACCACCATGGATACCTTAAAACACATGTTCCTAAAGAATTGGGGATGCACAGGTATCTTAACCTCTCTAGACCTAAAATGATGGCATTTAAACTGGATCTATGGTCTTCAAAGATTTTTTAGAGACTGAACCCTTAATTTAACTAAAGTTTTATATATGCATCCATTATATAAAAGTACACAAGCAAAGCTTCCCTAGGAAAAGTGATGGTTGGAACCTACCTCCTCCACAGCTCTTGACACCCACTCCCCCACCACCTCCATGGGGGTTCATAAAATACATTTTGAGAACCACTGGGCATTCTTATTTTCAACTCTCCTATTAATTCCAGGTTTTTGATCTTATGATTCTGTGCTTACATAAAACGTGATTGCCAAAAGTTGTTAACATTAATTGTACCTTCCTTAAACAATTAAGACTAAGGACAAGGCTGCTATACTTTGGGCTATGGCCAATTTACACAAGGCAAGTTCTTGTCTCACTGAGTCCTGGCTTTGAGATGCTAAGTATGGAGCTGGTATGAATGTTTCCAGTAAAAAACAAAAATGTGTGGCATGTCCCAATGTTGTTCCCTCTCTCTCCTCCTACTCCACCAAAGACAACGATGGCCAGGCAAGAATGCTCTCCTTAGGCCAAGAGGGGACAGGAGGAAACGAAAGAAGCTGAGCAAATGGATTCTAATCTTGGCCAGCCGTGTGGAACCAATCAATCTCTGGAGTAAGCTCCAAAATCCAGCTGGGTAAAATGAGGGATAACCTCATGGGCTCCTGGCAGCCTGGCCCAAATGGGGCATTTTCTGTTCCAACAGCAAGCAACACCCCAGCAGGATCCTCAGTCCGTGCTTGTAAAATGGTGATTACTGTGGCACTGTCCTCGGGCTGCTAGCAGAAAACTCTCTATGTAGTAGAAACATCAATCGTTCCGTCCACAGACTTGCCCGTTCCTTCGACATTTACTGAGCACATACTAGACTGAATGCTCCGTGATACTGATAGAAACTTGCTTCTGTCTTAGGACTGAGTTTTGGTGTGGGGCCTTAAAATCCCCATTCTGCTTTGCACAAAACTGCTCCCCCAAGGGCATCCCTGACTTACATTTAATTCGCACCAGAGGTATTGAATAAATGCTCCATTTGTACAGGTCTCTTCCTCTACACTGGTTGCCATGTGTATTGCTCAGAAATACCACAAAATGAGCACTGAACCAGCAATCAGGGGATCAAAGTCCCCTTTCCGCCTCTTATTTGCCACAGTCGAGCCAACTCTTCAGATCAGAAGGAATATTAAAGGTCTCTATCAGAATTGGCACATCATTGGTGTTTTTTTATTTAAAATAGGAATAAAAATATGTCAGTGGTTGTACCAAAACTGACCTTAACCGTGAGGGTCAAATGAGAAGATGGCTGTGGGGACGCATTATGGATGATGATGCCCTGAGCTACCTGACCTCTCTGCAACTCACCTGCCTGAAGCCTGTAAAAACAAAGGTGCTCCCTCACTGATGCTCTGTGTCTTATGGAGAAAGTACTAGTCACAGAAGCAAATTGGCTCTTCTGATGCCTCCTGCAAAATTATGTGATGCTAACAATAACCAAATGCCAAGCAGGTGTTGAGAGCCACAGAACTGCCAATCTGACACTGACACCAAGGTGGCTATCACCCAGCTTAGTCATTTCAAGGGACTGAGTCAACTGTGCAGTGGTGGTTGTAATGCTTGGAAGTGAAAGCCAAGGAGAAATAGCAACCACAGCCTGTGCCCTCCACGTGAAGGGTAAGGCCCACTTACAAAACATTCTCCTTATGAACTGCCTATTTCTAAAATTTCCCACTCATCACTTACCTGTGGATTGTACTGTTTAAAAGATAAGCATTAAAATTGTGATTTCCTGTAGCCACTGAGATCTCTCTCACATTTCCCCAAACACCTTGCACCTCAACCTTTTGTTCCAGCGGTGCCCCCTTTAGAGTCCCCTCCCCCTCCCATCCCCAATATCTGTCTCCTCAAGCCCTACACTTCTTTCAAACTTTAGCTCCAATGCTATCTTCTCCAAGAAGTCTCAGCTCAGAATTATGTCTCCATATATTTCCTTTTTAGAACAGTCTACTTCTTTCCAGAGTTATTTATGTATCTTGCTCAATAGATGCTAAATTCCTAGAATCAAAGACTGTCTTTTTCTTTTTAATCTCTGTACCCCAATTAGCAACTAACAGTGCTTCGCTCATAGTAAGCACTGAATAAAGCTTTTCTGGTTACAATGGAGGACGAGGATTACAGGCTTTGGAAACAGACAGAATGAGTGTGGCATTCCAGGTCTATCACTTACAACCCTTCTGAGCTCAGAAGAGTTTTTAAGAATCTTTGAGTTTTGGGGGCACCTGGGTGGCTCAGTCGGTTGAGCGTCCAACTTCGGCTCAGGTCAGGATCTCGCAGTTTGTGAGTTCGAACCCCACATCGGGCTCTGTGCTGACAACTCAGAGCCTGGAGCCTGCTTCAGATTCTCTCTCTCTCTCTCTCTCTCTCTCTCTCTCTCTCTCTCTCTCTCTCTCTCGCATGCGCTCTCTGCCCCTCCCCCACTCACGCTCTGTTTCTCTCTCTCTCTGCCCCTCCTCCACTCATGCTCTGTCTCTCATGCTCTCTCTCTCCTTCGGAAATAAACATTAAAAAAAAACTCTTTGAGTTTTGGTTTTCTCAACAGTAAATGGGACTAATGTTACATAATTATAGGTTTGTTGAGAAATGAAAAACTGATATTATGCATCCAGCCCCTGGCACGGTGCTTGGCACAATAAATGTACCATTGCCTTCCCCCTTCCTCACCCCTGACTGAGATGAATGTCCTCATTCTGGAACCAGGATGGGATAATTCATCACAAGTATCCCAGGATATGTTTGCAGGCTCAGGCCCACCTTTCCCTTTACATCTGCACCTTTTCTGAGCCATTGGGCCAAGGGCAAGTTCACCCCCGCTGCCAGCAGAAACTTGGAAAGCCCAGATCTGTTTTCTGATTTAGAAGGCGGTTGCTTTTCTTCCCGCCCACAATCTATGCTTTTCTCTCTGATAATGTCATTTTTTTTTCCCTTTGTGACTGGGTGCCCAGAATCCAATGTGCCCTGCAAAAGAGTGGAACTGTTTAATCCTGTGGGGATCCTTAGTGGCCAAGGAAGACCCAAACATCCTGTGATGTACGCTTATCATACTTCTGAGAATAGGATCTAAATCAGCCAGGCCCCCAGCTGGTGGAACCAGGAAAGCATTTTGCTTGCCCCTCCTTTCCCTACGGATGTACAGCTGCTGTTGGCAGAAACTTCCTTACATTGGAATGGCTTATTCATAACCACTAATAAACCCAATTAAAAATGCCCCACAAAGTACATAGGAACAATGATTGCTCGATCAACTCTTTTAAATATTTGACCATTGGAAATCACCCGGAAATGGAGGCCAAGACAAAAGATTTTTAAATATAAATAAATAAGGAACCAGTGCACTGAGGTCATTGTCCTCCCAGAAGAAAATTACTTTCAAATTACAACTACATAAAAGAAATAATTGAAAAGATTAATCACACTAAAATAATTGGTCTATTTTACAAGTAATTTGGAGCAATATTCAGTCATTGACATAAATGTCTAGTAGTAAAATAGTAATGAATTTCATTCTCTGACTAATGTATTTATTTTATTAATGGTACTAAGTGGCGTTGTTACTCCTTATAAATATTTCATAACTTTTAATTCATTAAAATGTTCAAGGAATTTCCAAAAGTATTTATTAGTTTTAAATCATCCTTAGTATTCAATATGCGATTGCCATTCTGCCTGGGTAATTAAAAAAATTATTGTTTTGGGTAATGGGAGTCTCTTTGAATGTGGAGGATTAAGCCCCAGTTATTAATGAGACTGACGCTCCTGCTGGTGATGAATGAGGGGCTTGGTGAAGCTATGCTCCCCCTCTAGGTCTCTATCTGTGCCTGTGAGGCGAACCCAAATAAATAAATTCCAGAGATAAGAGAAATGTCAGTTTAGACATTGGTTTCAATCCACCACCTCTCCCACATCCTCTCCATCTTCCAGAAACAGCTGACAGCAGAATTCGTACATTCTGACCTCACCTCCTCTCTGTTTCTTTCATTCTTTGATAGAGGCCATAAGGAGGGAAATGGGCATAAGATGCAACAGAGAGAAAAGCAAGGGACGTTGCATCATGAACAGTGGAAAGAAGATAGGATTTGGATAAGAAAACGTGGACTTGAATCCTAGCTGAGTTGTTTGGGTGCTGTGTGTCTGCTACACCCTGCAGTGCTAGATAATTAATGTGTAAAATGAAGACGTTGGCACCTACTCCATGCGAGGACTTAATTCGTGTGGGGATTAAATATGATAGTGTGTATGCCTTACATGACACAATGCCTGCAACCTAGCAGGAAATCAAACAGGGTTAGTTCTCCCCCTCCCTAAGTCCAAACAGTAATGTGGATCCAGTGGCCTTGACAATTCTTAATTAAGCATGGTACAAATAATTGGTATGAGTCATCAAGATAAACTGGACCAACAGTGAATTGTTCAACTTCAAGGGCTTGGTGAAGTCTAAGGACATCCCCTGGAGGAAGAATGGGATGGCTCCACTCTCAGTGCCCTGTCCCACAGGTCTGAGGTCAGGCTCACTGCCCTATCTCCCAAGCCCCATCCACATAGGAAGTGGCTAAAGGCATTTGGCTGTGAGAAAATAGGGAGGGGCCAGGAGCTAACAACTGGGTTGGGATAAAGGGGCAGGTGTTTCTCACATTTGGACCCTTGTACCTTGAGGATATATAGTGGTGCTCTGGGCACATGCAAACCCACAGAATTAACATGGTACATTTTACCAAAATGTTGGAACAGAGGGATATTTTTATATTTAAACCAACATGGCTATATACTGGGCTTCAATGCAAATTACACACAAATCTTAAGATAAAACATGAGGTTTAAGACCTTTTCTGCTGGAAGTGATCCCCCAGATTCTGGGAGGTGACATCACCCTTGTCTGCCATGGGGGGTACATCAAAGGGGATGTTAGTGAAGCACAACTCTAAGGGGACAGAGGGACAGGAGTTAAAACAAGGAAGTATGGCAGCCTGGAAAGCTGGACCAAATCAAAGGTATTCTTTCAGTTGCAAGCCATTGGTGGATGTGATGGCAGGCCAAATCCCAAGGTGACACCAGAGACCAGCAGGGGGGCCCTAACATACCAAATCAGTCAGAAGGACTCAATTCCTAAAATTTATGTACCAAATCAGGGCCAAACTAACCAAATATTAGATTTAAAAGTCCCCTGTGTATTGACCTAAAGCTTATTAAATTTCCCCAAAGACAGAATGGATTGCAGAATTGGCTTTGTTTTGAAGGGAGATACAGAAAGGGTTACTAACTCTCCATCTGAAGAGCTAGGAGACATTTTACTTCCTCTCTGCCCAGACCCCTGGACAGAGCTTCTCACAGCAGGGACTATGGGAACCAAATGGCCAAGTCTTCCAGAGCAGAGCACAAGGATGTGGTGTGTTTTTTTCTGTTTTTACTCAGTTATTTTGAAGTTTTGCCATTCTCTGTCTTCAGATTATGCTGCGAGTGTGGAACCTTAGTTTGCCTTTTTTGTTGTGATTTGTTTGGAGAGGAAACACAGGGAAACAGTTGCTTAGTAGTTGCCCAGAGGCCCCGCAATTCAGTCTGCAAGTCACAAGGCAAATGGTCTCTCTGATCCCTCCTTCCCTCAGCTCCAACATTCTGGAATTCCATGAGCAGCATTTGGGTGGATGTAAAGTCTTTTGGCTTTTGCTGCTTTTGCTTCTTTATTTAGCTCTTAGCCAGCATTTTGTGTCTATAAAATGCTTAACAACATTGACTAATTACCACTTATTAATCACTCATGCAACTGATAGACCAGGGTCTTATCATTTCCTTCAACAACACAGGTGCAATATCCTGTCTGGTTCCCAAGTCATACACAGTGGGAGTGATGGGACCATCATGGCAGCACTGGGATCCTCCTGAGCTCACTGGGGGAATGGGCCGGAAGGTGGGCACAGGCTCTGTGAGGCTACAACCCTCTGCTCTAATGAACAGGAAGGATGAGCCACATTGCCGGCCAATGGCAGCTGAGAAGCAATAAGCTTTAATTAGAAGCTTCTTCCTGGAAATTCACATGGACATAATAACTCTGTTGTCTTAAAAGGCCCAGAGAGGTTGAATGCCTCAACTTTCTTTTGCTTTTATAAGCTGATCCTTTCAATCACTTTTGAAATGTAAATATAATTAAAACATTGGTGGGGCGCCTGGGTGGCGCAGTTGGTTAAGCGTCCGACTTCAGCCAGGTCACGATCTCGCGGTCCGGGAGTTTGAGCCCCGCGTCGGGCTCTGGGCTGATGGCTCGGAGCCTGGAGCCTGTTTCCGATTCTGTGTCTCCCTCTCTCTCTGCCCGTCCCCCGTTCATGCTCTGTCTCTCTCTGTCCCAAAAATAAATAAACGTTGAAAAAAAAATTAAAAAAAAAAAAACACAACATTGGTGCCAATTAGCTTCCCTGTGCTACAGAGACAGGCAACTCATGTCTAGGGTCAGGAGGTAGCCTGTCTGTAGGTTTACGGTTCAGGAACACAGGTGAAGGAGAACACAGCTGGGGATAGCAGCAGAACAGACCACTGCACAGGCTCACTTTGGTCTCCAGGAGTGCTAGGAGACAAGCTCCCTGCACTCCACTCCCCAGAGATCAAAGAGAGCCTGTGAGTAGCCCAAAGCCTCTGTCCTGTGGACTTGGGCTTATGACTAGGTAAGGCAGAGGTGAGAAATTCCCAGAATTACATTATATGGATTAAAATAGAAAGCAGAAAATTACAAGGAAAGTTGTTCCCTATTTCTCTTACCATCTCAGGATTGGTATCTTTCTTGTCAGTGTGCAAACACAAGCCCTTGCTTGTTGCGTTTCCCATACTCTCCCACATATCCACTGGGTGTGCATGCATACTAATGTTAGAAGATCTATCTATTCTCTGTCATTCTTCCCCTGGCATCGCCCTTCCCCCATTCTTTTCTCCCCATTTTTTTCCCATGGCTATTTGTAACGCCAAAGCAACTACTCGATTCAGAGCCACAGTGTTTGTTTACTCTGTGTGATAATCAATACAGGAAAGCAGACAGATCATTACCCGTCGTGGTGTTTGTTTTGGCATCCTGCGGGCAGCCTACATCTCCTCACCCTCAGCCTTCCTTCCCTCTGTCTCTCCCAAACTCTGGGTGCCTTTGTCTTTTTGCTTACCTGTGACTTCACTTTCACTTCTCAACTTTCTTCCTCTCTTTTCGTGAGGGGGAAAAACCTGGGCCATGGAATTGGCCATCTGATTGCTGGGGCACCTCAGTAATCAGTGAAGCCTGTTCTGCTTTTACTCCAGACAGATGGACAACAACTGAAATGGCCAGATTGGCTGCTCAGGGGCCAGATCTGGGGTGTGCACATATGAAGTCTTCCTCTCTTTCTCTTCTGTATTCTAAGAATAGATTTTCTTCTCTCCTCCTTTTTTCCATTCCCCAATTTTGCCTCCTTTCCCTTCATGTACCTGTCATTTTCTGGTTAGAAGACCTCATTTCACATGCATACACATGTTGCACACAGGAACAGTGTTGTACATGAACAGTGAGGAGGTTTTGTGGGGCATTTGGACATGGTGATCCTGAAGAAGGCCTCAGGGTCAAGACCACCGTCTTTAATTGAGAGTGAGGGGGGCGCCTGGGTGGCACAGTCGGTTAAGCGTCCGACTTCAGCCAGGTCACGATCTCGCGGTCCGGGAGTTCGAGCCCCGCATCAGGCTCTGATGGCTTGGAGCCTGGAGCCTGTTTCCAATTCTGTGTCTCCCTCTCTCTCTGCCCCTCCCCCGTTCATGCTCTGTCTCTCTCTGTCCCAAAAATAAATAAAAACGTTGAAAAAAAAATTTTTTTTAAAAATTGAGAGTGAGGACTTCCTAGTGTCAATCACATGGCAAAGGCAAGACTTAGTACATAAGAGGGTCCAGCATTTTCTTCTAGGGGTCAAGAAATTAAATTGGAGTGAGCTCTTGGGTAATGGGAACTGAGCTTGCAGTCACTACAGAGAAGACACTAGAAGCTAGGAAGGAGAGTCTTGGGAAAACTCATTTATTTTCTCTTCAGGGTCAGCAAAGCAGAGTCTAAGCTCATGGCATGGGAGCTCAAATCTCAGGGGAGATTTTTTTCCCCCTTGTTTTTCCCCGTCTTTAGCAAGTCATGTTGAACATTCCAGCTTACTTTGGTTGTACTCTAAGAGTTTTATCTGGGCCTTGACCAGGGTTTTAAAGGGTTTAAACATCACAGTTGTGATCCATTGGATTCTCCAAGGAAATAACAAATCTCAGAAAAAGAGGGAGGAAGGAGGGGAATAAAAGAGAGAGGTAGAAAAGACTATGAGGTCTGGCCACTCCACCCACCATAAAGTTCACCTTCACCTCCTGTGGAAACTAGGAGGTTCAGAGCTTGCATTGATTAAGGAAAGTGGGATCTTCCTACCAACTGACCTGAAATCTGTCCCCGTGTGTAAACTGGGCTTCCGTTTCTCCACCACCTAGTAACTGGACTCTATGCTTCCAGAACCAAGGCTGGAGGATTTATTAAATAACCCAAACTCCTTGGGAGTTTTAAAAATCATATTTGCATTTCCATGCTATTATATTATATAGTGTGACTTCATATAGAAGCTACTATATGAGGCTCCACTATTTCTCATCATTGGTTGTTGCTTTTCAGACATAAAAAATAGAAGAGGAGTCACAGTCACCATGTGATGGTCTCTTTTGTCAGATGTAGAACTCCTCCCACCATACCCTTACCCCAACCCTTGGTTCCAGCCACAGACAACCTCATTAAGTGTGGTATAAGGGTAGCCCAGTGCTCAATCCACAGAATTCCAGGAAGGCTTCATATGACTTGGGCGGATCATCCAAGTACTATGGCCTGTTTGACTTTTGCTTCCGTTATTCCCCCCCACCCCTGCTAAGTTGTGCAATTTCCACCTCAAATCTGCATCCCTAGCACTTGGCTTAAAGCCTGGCATGATAGGGGCTCCATGAATTTTTGTAGAGTTTTGAATGAGTGAATGAATAAATGAGTCAAGAGGGAGCACTGTGAGAAAGTGTCTATGAATGCAAAGCAGAGTGGGAAACTGACATCAGCAGCAAGAAATTGTAAACAAGGCAAATATATCAATATTTCAGATGGTTTCAGTTATCCACTTAACCATTTCAAGTGGGCATTCTATTTTGTAAGTATAGGCAAAGATAAACACACCCAGTAGCCTAAGCTTAACTTCCAGATTCTCCCCTGCAAAATAATAATTATTAATATTAATAATAATGATTACAAGAGTAGAATCTCCAGTACACACCATCTGGAAACTCCTTACATAGGTCCTGAACATTGCCAGATGACCCAAATTAGTGATCAGTGATATACTTACCCCCATGTGATTTGCTTGAGTTAGGACTTGGCTACTGCTTTGAAGATGTTACAATAGAATCGAACAGCAGATGAACTTGTATTTGATATATTCTATCAACTCTATTGCTTTCTGGGACTTCTGTTAACTATACAATTCTGCACTTTTAAAAATCACAGTTTTCATTTAATTTAGCATCTGGAAAAGGCTTAAAGAAAAAATGTTTTCTTTTCTCCCTAATTTTACAGATTAGCAGACTGAGGCCCAAAGAAATTAAGGTTCTATAATTATCAAATGGCCAAGTTGTGATTTTTTTACCTCTTATTCTATTTTTTCTTCAACCTCTCCCTGCTATTTCTCAGCCTTGGAAAGATTAGAAAGTGACTTTAACACCTATGCATTTCTGTTCTCCACTCCATACGGGCCCTGTCCCAGATCCTCACCATCTAGCATAGAGCCTGGCACAGATCAGATGTTCAGTCAGTGTTCTTAATGTTCTTAATTGAAATAAATAGAATACATGGCATCCCAATAAAGTATTAAGTGAATGATAAGCATATTGGAACCTTGTATCTCAGCTTGTATTTTCAGAGAGAGAACCAGCCCGTGCTCAACCAGGAAAAGGGCATGCTTAAGAAAGCTATAGTAGGGCAGAAAGGCCAGAACAGTTTTCATATAAGAGAATCAGCCCACTGAAAAGGATTTTAAACATCATAAAGAGGATGTAAACTTTACAGTCCATATGCAAAAATGAAACCTGACTTGGCTCTTAGGAGAACCCCTCATTTCCACTGATGGCAAACAGCTTAATCTAGAGTCAAGAGTTAAAGTAAACTCTGAATGGAATTTTTTAAATTTCTCTTGGATAGATAATCAGATGGTTCTGAATTCTCCCCTTTTCCATTTTCCTTCCCATTGCTCTGGAGAGCAAGTAAAAATAGGAAGTCTTCTGTGCCATCTAGTGATGAAAGAGCCATCTATTCTGGCCTCCCCTGAGAGATTCACTCCTGTTTGTCTTCAGTCATAGGGCCAGCCCCATAAGTATCACTGAAGAAGTCCCTGTTTGCAGGTCATATGGTCCACCTACATCACCCCAGCTCCATCCATAAGACCTCCACAGGTCTACCCACAATCTCTCAGCCACCTCTGGGCCCTTCTCGGGGAGACAGTGAGACTTTTGATGCTCTCCCATGCTGCTCTGGGTCTGAGCCCTTTCTACCCACTACCTCCCAGTTGCCCCCCCCCCCCCCACTCTCCTGACTCTACTGAAGCAGCCTAGAGCTAACCCAAGGCTCAAGTGCCTTCTTGATTGCAAGTCCTTTCAAACCTTCTGGTCTTTATCTCCTTCCCATGCCCCTGCCAAGATAAATCCCATCAAGTATAGGAAATGCACAGACCTGGTTGCCCTAACAGAACCACTTGAGTGTTCACCCTTTCCAATTTTCTCTTTGTTTCCAATCTAAGGGGTCTCTTTCACACCCTTTTCCATTCTGCCTCACTCTGTGTTTTTTACTAATAGGCATGTTTGGAGGCCTATTGATTCTTGGTTCCAGATACTCAAGACTCAGTCTCTTTGACTCCAAGATCCATTTCACTCTAAAAAAATTCAGATCTTACTGTTGAAAATCTATATTTTCTTTCCCTAAGTCAAGGCAGTGCCAGGAGAGAGTGAGAGCAACTCTGAATGGAAAGTAGAGGGAGTGGGTCTACAAAGTTCAGAAAAAAGAAACTTCAGATGACTATCATATTTTGAATCATAATTATCATAATCATGATAATATTGTATTACCACACCCCCAACTCCAGTTGTCCAACTGTGCCTCCAGCTAAACAGTCATCAGAGGGAGCCCCTTTTTAATGACTTCATGGAAAGAGTTTCCATAACAATTTTAATGGGACATAAAGAAGACAAAATATCTTAAAGTTCTAAGATGTTCCAGCAAACACCCAGTCCTTCTAAGTATAGACTGCAGTCCTGAGTCAGACTCAGAGCCCCACAAACTATATGTGAATCTCTTTGGTTTACATTATATTCTCTCCTGGCAAAAGATAATGACCTAAGGCAAAACCCCACCTGTGTTCTGTGACAGCCAGATGCATTTTTTTGAAAGCACCTCTGACATCTTTTTCCTGGCCAAGATCACTATCACTTGTAAAGTTCAAAGTCATTGAAGCTTTCTTTCTCTGGCCTCAACCTTCCTGTATACCCCTCTCCATTAGTCTCCATGACTAAATCCCATACTCCAGCCCACCAGATCAACAACCTGTCCTCCTGACAGGCCAGGAATGGTCATTCCATCTGTCCCCATCCCAATTACTTATCAAAGACCATCACAATGCTCATTTCATCCCCCAGTGGCATCCATGAGCACTTTTTATGGCATCATCATTTAAACCACTTACTTGGCACTAACTAGCCTTAAGACATTTTCTACCCATGACTTCTTATAGAGAGTGATTTCATTTTTAGTACTGGTCTATGTTTTGCATAGAGTCTACCAACTTGGTTCATCCAGCACACAAGAATGTATTCCTGTCTGTCTAGATGGTAAGCTCCCTAAGGGATAGTACACTACAGTAAAAAGATCTTGGAACAACATACAGCAGTCACCTAACTCAACCCCTCTAAGCCCTGGTTATTTCTTATCATAAAATATATATGCCAACTTGATAAGAATGAGATTAGACCCAGTGAGACAAGCTGCATAAAAATTGGCACAGGAAATCTTTTTAAAAGTTGATTTTCTTCTTTCTTCCTCCTTAGAGTTCTACCTTTTCTTCTCCATCCCACCCTCACTCCCCAAAATGGTTCCTACCAACTCACATGATGGCCTGACACCTGAAGCTTAAGAAGTTGTCAGTAAGGATGTGCTAGATGGATGAAAGATAAATGGATGAATAAATTAATGAGAAGGAACGACATGTTAGGATTGCTCCATTACCCACACTTGCTCTCTGTTCCACATTCCATCTTCACCAGGGGCTTCACCCAGCTTCTGGGAGGTCCCTGACCCCTACCCCAAACCCTAGATTTCCTTTGTCCATCTTGTTAAGGGAGAGCCTGGCAAGGATCCATGAGCTGGGCTTCAGTTTCCCTTAACAGTGAAAAACAGGGCACATGTAAGGCATGATAGCTGGCTTTTTCCTCAAGGACAGTGTGTCCTTCAGGAAGAACTGGCAGAATTTCTATCAGAACTGGATTCCCTCTTAGTGCAAGTGTGCTAGGGGTTTCCAGCTTTTCTAAGCAGTGGCACAAAGCCCATGTCAAGCCAGCCTCATTAGCTGGCCTTTCCCCAGTTTAACCACTGCCCTGCATTTCAGAGAAGTCATCACAGCTCCTCGTACTGTTTCCTTTCCAGAGGGACCAAGGAGAGGTACCCGAAATGAGAGCCTGTCAGCCATGCCAGCTATTATCATTATCCAAGCAGGACATTTCTTTTCCTGGTCTGAAAATGCCAGTTATCTGCCATGGAGGTGGGGTAGCTGTATCTGTATAGAAAACCTCCCTTTAATTAATCTTTAATCATGAAAGATTCCAATGCAATGTAGAGCATTAACTCAGTAATATTTGGATTTTCCCCATTTTGAATCTGTATTTATAGTTCATCATAATGAGGGACTGAGGTTGGGTGACATTTTTAAGGGCTTAGATTTATTTCAGTGAGACCATCAGAGAGTTTCATAATCTCACTCCCAAAAATGGGAGGAAGAAAGAGGTCTCTTTGGGGAGGGGATGCCAGTTCACTCCAGTGTTACTCCAGTTTCCAGCCAAGGTATTATATTCTCCCGATGCTGTTCACAGATTGCAATCTAGTTTCCTCCATACATTTCTTAATAACTTTTCTGAAGAGATGACTGAGTCTGAATTGTTGACTTAAATTGTACCAGCTTTCCAAGAATCTTGCTTTCAGAGGTGGGAATGATGAATTGAGGAGTTATTTATTTTGATTTTTTGAATATGTCCATTACTGAGGTCCCTAGGCTTGTGTGCAAAGATCAAAAGACACAATTCCCTCAGAAAAATAAACTGAGTAGCCTATATGTAGGCCAAGCCAACTACAGTCTAGATAACCATGCAATCTAGAGGTGGTGGTGGTCCAGTGAGACATGTCCTGGTAGAAGTGAAAGTTTCATGAGGATGTGAGACATAAGGCCAGGTGACTTCCACCTATGCTTTAAAGTCATGACACTAATTTTTGAAGCTGAGTGGTGTGACCTCAGAGAGGCACCATTCTGTGTAAAAGGCCATGCCTCCAGTTTTCTGGATATGCTTCTTTCCAAGAAATACTCCAGCAGTGATGGACGTAGTCCCCACCCAGGAAGAAGGAAGCCAAAGTGGGGTCCCTGCTCCCAGGAAAGAGATATTCCCAGGAGCCACTGATCTATGTTAATGCATACCCCAGGCTCTGACTAAAAGAGATCCTTGAAACCTCATACCCTTAAGTAAAGGTTCTAGATGGCCACTATGAAAGGAAAGCTGAGGCTAACCCACTTCTACTCAGGACCCCTGGGGAAAGGAAGAGGTAGGTACAAAAGAAATAGGAGGGAAGGAAGAAGAAAAGGGGAAAAAAGGGAAAGGAAGGCATGGATGTTGATAAAAGTATTCAGAGAAACGTCTTACTCCAAAATGGTGGTGATGTGATGGAAATACTAGACTGGGAGTTAGTTGTCATGGTAACTCCTGGAAATGGGAACCAGAAGAAGAGTTGTCACATTTGCCTAACATTTCCATTCAATGGGCTTTGGTTTGGGTTTGGGGTTTGTTGTTTGTTTGTTTGTTTGTTTGTTTTTGGAACTGCTTTTTGCTGGCAATGTGCTAAGTCCTGGGCAATATAAATATAAAAGCAATTCAACCAAATTTTCTGGCCTTAAGGAGCTCAGTCTAGTAAGGCAGACATGTTAGGAAGTGATTACAATCCAGTGAGGTGAATACAGATTTGCACAGAGCTACGGAAATACGGAGGACAGAGCGACTAACTCGGGGCCTGTGTGGAGGAAGATAATTCAACAAAGCTATAGAGAGGGAGCTGCGTAATAGAACAGCACAGAAATCCTTCTCATCTCATGAGACCCGTCCAGTTCCATGAAGCCTCCCTGACCCTCCTTCCCTCCCTGGAGTAGAATCTATCCACATTCCTTGCTGTGTACACACCTCTCCTGTGCTCCTCTTTCCACATCTTGTCACACATTAAACACTCTGTCTGCTTCTAATGTACCGTATACTCCTCACATGCAAGGACCATGTTTTATTCATGTTTGCATCTTTAGCACCTAGAATATTGATGTAGAATATTGTGTGTCAGATTGTAGGCTGCTAATTAGTGTTTGTGGGAAGGGAGGAGGGTGGGAGGGAAGGGGGAGGGGAAAGAAGGGAGGGGAAGAAAGAGGGAGGGGAAGAAAGAAGGGAGGGGAGGGAGAAAGGAAGGAAGGAAGGAAGGAGGAAGAAGGGAGGGAGGGAAGGAAGGGAGGAAGAGAGGAAATGAGTTTCTTAAACTTCCAGGGCTTATATATATAACCTCCTGTCATCCTCCTGTGTTTGGCCTCCTTCCAGTAACTACTGCTCCAAGTCTGTCCCTCTTTTCTCCTATTCTCTTCTAATTCTTCCTCCTCACCCATCCCTGCCTGGGCCTTTCCTCCTCCCTTCCTCAGTCCCCCTTCCTCTCTTTCTTGTCCATTTCCTGCCCCTTTCCCACTATCTTACCCCTGAACTTCTGTGTCCTTTCTCCATCCTTTCCTCCCTACCTTCCCATTACTTTAGTGAGGTCAGAGGTCTGATATGGATCATGAAAAATGATGAAGTGAAAGAAAGGATGAGCCAAATATAATTTGTTTCAAAGGCAGCCGGTCTTCTTAGACCTTAGGACAATGAGGAACAAAGAACTAGGCCCAGGGCCTCCACAGCTCTTACTCTCCACGGTTGGTGGCAGTGGATAGGCCACAGTATCCATGGATCATGTGGTCAATCTATTTTGAGTTTTCAGCCCAAAGCCAGAGTCATGGAAAGTCCACGCTGTGCTGATGAAGAGCCCACATAGTGACCCCAAACTGCAGTTCCCACCTATCCAAGCCTCCTGACGCTACAGCTTAGGAACCCAGGCACCAGAGAAATTAAGTGACTTACCCAAGGTCACACAACAAGCCATGGCTGAGCCAAACCCAGAACCCTGTCTCCCGACAACTAGCGCGGGGATTTTCCCATGCGGCGCATTGCCCCTTGCTCTGGCAGTACATTTCCTGCATGCCAGGATTGATGCAGCTGACACGCACACACACACAGGGACTCATTCTTCCTGCCGAGAAATGCATCCAGTTATGGGGAGGAAGGTGACAGCTGTTTAATAGCAGCTCTGTGGGATGGTTCTGGACTTAGAGTGTGGAATATTATCTCCTGCTAATGCGTTAGAGGAGATGCAGGGAAACAGAATGTAATTACCCAAACGGCTGTTTTTCCCGGATACCAAAACTAATTCTCCCGCCTGGTGAATAATGCTGAGGGGTCTTTAACAATTGGTTTATGCCCCATCTGAAAGCTGTCACCACTCCTAATAGCACAGGGACCTGTTTTGCCAATAAGAGGTATCAATTCGAGACTGCCTCAGAGATAAACACGTGGGTTCATCCATTTTCTGAGGGGCCCTGAGAGTCTCTCCAGTGAGAAGGATCTGGAGAGGCTGCTACTCAGCTTCTGACAGCATGGCCTCCGGGGCGGAGGGGAGGGCTCCCTCAGATATGGCTGTTTTTCTTCACTGCTCTTCATCTTCCACCAAGCACCCAGCAGCCTGTCTGGTTCTAGGCCCCAACAACAGGGGGTGCACAGGGAGTGGGAATTTAGAGAAACACTCTATTCTTAGAAAAATCCAGAACAAGTGGGCTTCCTACCAGCCCTCTTTAAACAAACCTCATATACAACCATCTTGACTATAAAGCACATAAATTAAGCATAATTAATTCATCTCGTCAATCTAGAAATAACTTCTCCTCCTCTAAATGTCTGTAGGCTTTTATTTTTACCACCATTATGGTACTTATGTTTTACCACAGTTTCTAGTTATTTGTGCTCCTGTCACATCTGCCCTAAGATTGCTACTCTTGGAGGATAAGAGTCAATGAATCATCTCTGTATTTCCACAGAACCTGACACCTACCACAGGAAAGATGCCCAACGAATAAAACCTTAACATGGAGCCACTGACAAGAACAAAAACATGTTTAATGCATGGCTTTAGAGAGGAGTATTCACATGTGCAAGGGTGAGCCTTGTGTAGGAAGCTCTGGATAATGTGCGCCCTTTCTACTTCCTGCTCTGCAAAGACCAGTAGGCCACACAGAGACTAGATCTATGACACAGGGAGGGTCAGCTGGCCACATTCAGAACAGTGTGCCAACTCCATAGCAGCTCATTAATCAGAAAAGAAGGAAACAGCCTGCTCAGGTGAAAATGAGCCTGGGACCCAGAAGTTCACTCATGGCTATGTAGACTCTGCCCAGAAACAGAAGGTCAGTGGAGTGGTAGCCATGACTCCTGACTTGTGAATCTGGGTCAGGCTTTGAGATTGTGGACGCTCACTGCCTTTGATGTACGAAGAAAGTTGAAATGCACGTCTTTCCCCCCCCCCCCCAGGTGATGAGGAGGCATTTGGACAAAGTCTGCAAAGATGCAGGTGCCACTACAGGGCCCAGCTGCATAAGCTCTGTGTTAGGCAGAATTGTCTCCAAGGTGGAGGGAGATGATGAGAAGCTGGTGAGACCACCCACTCAGCCCGCCCACTCAGATTTCCAGTCTAAGGATGAGCTGGATGGCGCTGGCTGCCTTCTGGGAGGTGAGCTGGCAGATGCAGTCACTGATGATACGCTGAATTGAGTCTCTGGAAGTCCAACTAGAGAGTGTATTGATCCCAAAGTCACCCTCAGATGGAACAGCCATAAATTACCAGTCAGCTTTTATTATGTGAGAGACTTTCACATTCTAAGAGTTTGACTTTCTCCCTTTTATTATCCTAATGAAATACCATGACTTGGCCCAACCACAAGAAAGCATCCAGTGAAAAGGGAACGAGACTTCTGGGCTAATTGACTAAGCTCCTCACTGAGAACACCTGGACACCAATCCTGCTGGGAACCCTGCTGTGTATGGGGGACAATCTGAAAGCTGAAAGGCACAGATTCAGTGGTGCTTGAAAAAGATGGAAGTCTGGAATTGGGGTGCAGAGGAGTGCTGGGCCAACCCAAATAATCCCCTCGTCAGGGGCTGGGGAGCTGGCTGCAGTATAAACTCTGATTTAATGATCCAAGGAAGACAATAGAACCAGTTAGTATGTATGTGGCTACTACAGTGCACACTTTGAATGGCTCCTTTTAAGTTCTAGTGTGGCTCATCCTTCTAGATATATATCAATAGTCTTAATTGTTCATCACTCAGTTGAAAAAGTCCTATGCTAGAACCACTTATTTATTCATTCCAAATATTTATTAATCATCTACATGGTAGGGAACCGCTGATCCTCCCAGAGCTTGTAGGGTAGTGAAAGAGAAGGATATATGACAACTAATTATGATGGAATGAAGTACCACTAGGGGAAAAGCTGTGGAAATGGGGAAATAAGTAGATGATTCCAAATGGGAGAGATGACATTGGTGCCTGCCTCTCACTGAGACCACACACAGTTTATTTTGTGGAGATGCAGATGAGAAGCTGTACCAAAAAGTGGGAACCCATGGATAGAGTAAATCCATATGCAAGTAGAATTGGTGAACAATTGACTTTCCCAACACTTGAGCAAACTTAAGATCTAGAAGGATCCTCCTGAGCCCTTGGAAGAATTTGCTGTCAACCAGACTGCTTCCTGGGGGCCATATGCCAGAGACTTTTGTTCTAATTTGGAGACAAACAACACTGAGAACCCTAAACAGAAGCAGGCTGGATCTCCAGCATTCTGTATGAAGTTAAATATTTATCTGAATAAGATGTTTTCTCCATCTTTATCTTTCATCTAGGACCAGAATATTTGTTTAAAAATTTTAGAATTTGTTTAGTCTATCAATCATCATCCAAAGACTTAAATTTCAAAATAATGAGATAAAATATTATCTGAAGACAGCATCGCTTATTTCAAAGAACAACACTTATCCCAGCACAACCATGGTTCTTTTTGGCTACATTTGCAGGTTTCCTTACATAAGTTGCTTCCTCTCTCTCTCTCTTTCTCTCTCTCTCTCTGTCTCTCTATCTCTCTCTTTCTCTCTCTGTCTCTCTCTGTCTGTCTCTCTCTCTCTCTCTCTCTCTCTCTCACACACACACACACACACACACACACACACACACACACGCACACAACTTCAGAGGCATCCTGAAAAACTCAAAATATTGATTAAAAACTCTGGCTCTGGGTCTGATGTTCTGGGCTCCAGTCTTCATTCTGCTGTTTGTCAGCAGTGTGAACTGGATCAGTTCTTTTGCTCCTCTTAGTCTCAATGTATTCATCTGTAAAATAGTGATGATAAGAAGGGTACCTATCTCATAGAGATGGAGAATGGAGTAAATAATATATTGCATATTCTATGTTTGTAACAGTTATCAGTACATAGGGAACTTTGATAACTAGAAATTCATATTTTTAAGGGCCCAGGAAACAGCCAAGCCAATGAGATATCATTAAGCATCTCAGAAATTGAAGATGTAGTTTCTGAAATACACCCATGACAACTATGTACAAGAAGAGAACTCCTACCACCCACCCCAGCCCCCAGGAAGAGCCTGCTAAGTCAGTCTACAGATTCTGCAAGGGGCATGCTGACATGAAAAACATACCAAGTTAAATCCCAACTCTAACTTGGTACTTGACATGGAGACCTTAAATAGCCCAAAAACCAGGGAGGCCAAGGGGTGTGCCATGGCACTCACCTAGGACAGAATGGGAGTTGAGTCTGGCCTTGGTATGACCCTAAATAGCAAAGATATCTGCCATGAAAACTTGTCAAGACTGCTGAGATCTCAGGACTAACATAACTGGTCTTTCTAGAAGCCAGAAGCAGTGTTGTAACATACTGTGTGAAGGCAGAGAGGCTGCCTCTCCCTGGAAGGCCCACAGAAGTCTTTAAAGAAGAAAAGTACGAGCTGGGCTTTGCCATAGGGAGAGCTTGGACTGAGAGATACAGGTGCTGGGGGAAGTGAGAATAGGGGCAAGGAGAGAATGAGAGTAAAGCACGAACATCAACATCATCCCCATTTGTCACTATTGACCCATATTTAGTCCTTCCAGGTGCCACACTGTGCTAAGCACTGCACATGGGTCATTTCGTACCCCCCACCATAACCCACATGGTAGCTCATTATCCTAATTTTAGATGCAGAGAACCTACAACACAGAGGCTGCAGCTAGGGCTTATGTGTCAGAACAAAGGTGTAGCCATGGCCTGACTGGATCTTTTCATTCAATTCAATGGGGAAAAAGCCTGGGCTTGCTTCAGCAACCATGAGTAGCATGGGGTGCCTGAAGGTCCAGAGGTGGGCTTAGGAGTTTTGAGGAAAGGTAGACCTGGGGCAGTCCAGGGAAGGTTACAAATGGCAGGGAAAACCCTCGGCACTAATAGGTTTCAGCTCATACCCAGGCACCTGGAAATTTCTTTACCCTGAGCTGAACTCCAGTTTCTCCTTCTCTGTCCAAGACAGCCTGGAATAAACAGCACCCAGCAGCTGTGTGGGAGCCCATGCTGTGTGCAGGGCCCAGATGGTGCGCTTGACTTTCTTTATTTATTTAGATGTCATTTTCAGTGTGATTGAGTGATTCCACCACCCTAGTGGGGTCTGCTTAGTCTCCCGTCCCAAACTCAGGCATGATGAGTGGAACAATTTTGAGATTTCCAAAGTGTACTTATAGATCGAGCCAAGTCTGAGCAAGCAGCTTTCACTAAATTTCAGAACCAGAAGCATCACAGTGCAGAAGGGTAGAAGGGAATACCCATTCCTTCATTTAATACTTTAGTGAAAATGTTGCTTGACTTCCTAACATTTTTTTTAACCTGGGAATTTTTTTCCCAAAGTAAAGCTGATGTGGGGAAGAAATAGAGCGTAGAGGTTAAGAGTGTGAGGTTAACAGTCAGACTGCCTAAATATAAATCCTGGTGCCACTCTCACTAGCTGAGTAATCTGAGGTGAATTACTTAACCTCTCTGAGCCTCAATTTCCTCATCTGCAGAAAGGCAGTTACTAATACTATCTACTTTTAGGGTCTTAAAGAGATTAAGTGAGTTAATATTTGTAAAGCCTTAGCACAGAACTGGTGCACGTTTAGTGCTAAGTCAAGGTCAGCTATTGTTGTTCTGTGGAACAGACAAAAGCAGAACTGACCAGGTTACATCAGGACTGAGGGGCCTGCAGTCCAGTCCCTTCAGCTGCCATGCATACTCACCATGCAGGCTCTCATGCTACCTCTGGGGGCCCCAGGCAGTGGTGAGTGAATACATGTTTAACAACCGGCTCTCCAGAATTATAGGTGAGAAGAACCTCAGATTTTAGCATTTGCCAATTTCTGCTGGGTACATACTCCCAATAATGGTTGATTTTAAGATACCACTATGAGGTCACTGAACATGGACGTGGGGAAAGATGCACTCATACATCTGTCTCTAGCATACTACTGGGCCTCAGACTCTGGAAACCTTACATGGAAGCCAGAGAATTTTGGAAGTCCCTCCTAGCTTGAGCTTCATATATTCTACCTTAGGATAACCCAGACTTCAGAATCAAGCTTCCCCCAGTGGTGGGCAAACATAAAGGAATGGACAGAGTATGGAGCAAGAAGAACAGTCTGGAGAGTTCAGGGTCTTGGTTTTATGCCTAATCCAAAAGGCAATGTGTCTGACAGTTCAGTGACTCTTAATTAGATGAGATTGAATCAGCAGAACTGCTTCCTGTGGCTAAAAGGCTTTCCTTTTGAGTGCAGCCATTCAATTACTGCTAGGGCCCATTGGGCAACAAGCCTCAGCTGAGGGATGGGAGTGTGGAGTAATGACGTGCATTGCAGAGACCTTCAAGGATGATGGGGGGGGGGGGGGGATGATGGCAGGGAGCACAGGCCAGCATGAGCTGAGAGTGTTGGGCTTATAAATTCAGGAGTTATCTTACTAGAAGATGACCCAAGAACTAGAGAGATCACATGGAAAAAGCCTGGATTGGGATCAAGGAACCTGGATTTTTGGCACAGCAATGTATGACTTTGTTTTACCTTCTGAAAACATGAGAATTATAATGCCCACCATGTCTTTTCTACATGAGTATTGGAGGGTCAAGTGAAATAATATTTGTGACCACTCTATACAAACAGACAAGATTAAACCCTACTCAACAGAGAAGTGGCAAAACACCCATGGGTTGGCCAATGGCCTCTGAAATCAGTCATTTGCTAAGGCAGGTATCAGTTACCTACTCATGTTGCCACCAAGAAGAAGAGGAACATTGTAAAGGTATTCGTGGTCTAGGACTGGAACCAGAAAGCTATAGGAACCCAGAAAGTGATTCTTCATTTTACTCTCAAAGGAAAGATGAGAGCATCTCATTTCTGCTCCTATGTGTTAGGAATCATTAAAACCTCTGGTTTTTAGCTTTTCTGTGTCTAAGATTGGGATAATGAGGAGAAAGCACGCAGAATAAGATGAAGAGTTAGCACGTGCCCTGTGCATTGTTTCTGCTTTTATTGGGTACTGTTATGCTTTCCTTGCTCTGCTAACAAGCTTATTCTTAACCTCAGCTGGAGAATGGCTCAAAGGGCTGTCTTGGCCCCCAAATCCACCCAAGTACATTTCAGGTGAGCCACCACAGGCAACTAGAATGATCTCAGCTTCTAGTTCTGAAGAAAGACACCCAATTAGCCCAGATTAGCCTTCCAAGCAAAGCCATAGAAACCATGGGTGATCAGCCAAGCCTGTGGAAGGACTGCCCTTAAATCACAACAAGGAAGGGGTCACACAGCACAGAGAGAACCTGGCTACTCAAGACAGGGCAGATTTCTCTAGGAGCCAGTGCAGAGAGCAGACCACAGTTAGACTCTCTAGGACATCTTGCCATTTTGGACATGTTTCCAGTCTCTTAATGACCTCATACACACTCAGAAATAAAATTCTGAAAGCCTTTGCAGCTGACACATGAAACTACCCTGAAGATCATACCAAACGTGCAAGTATGGTGTGGGACATTTTAGCTGTACTGAGAGATGCACCTCTGTCTCAGAGTTAAGACTCTCCTCTGAATAGGGGCCAAAATGGCAGCCCTTTGTTGGAAGGTTCAGTATCCACTCATTTCTCTATTTTTGAATTTCATTTTCCTAATCAGGAAAAAGAAAAAGGTAAGATGTTTTCCTTGTGGAATATTTATGAACAATTTAGCAGCATATGTATATATTAGGTTGAATCATATGAAATTGCCATGCCCATGGGTCAGCAATTTCAACCTAAAAGAAAAGCTTCAATACAACCCCTCACTTCAACATGACCTCCTGCGCCACAAATTATTGAAAGGCCACAATGCCTTCAGGTCATTTACAGCTCAACACAAATGTGTAATGGACAAAACAACTCTCCCTGGTGTATAGACAAGTGGGGGCTTTAGCTCAGATAGCACCTTGTAAGCCTCTGCCCTCTGCCCTCTAGAGATGGGGGCCTGCTGTGCATGGTGCCAGACCCAGACTTGGCAATGCAACAAAAGCTCTGTGTTCTCAGGTTGGAAAACTTCAGAAATGAGTCCTCTGTTTAATTATGTTGTTTTTTTTCTCTTTTCCCTGGAAATTGGGGCGATTGCAAATGTAAACACACAGAAAGTGAAAAATTGATGGTTGATAGGGAAGAACAATGCATTCAGCTCACTATCTTCCCTTGGAGCAGCTCTTGCACAGCCAGGGTCTGATGGAGGAGGTGGGGCACAGGGGAGTCAGGGGTAGCTGGGGCAGAACCTGGAGGATGCCGGCCTGGGAGGCAGGTCAGCTGTTAACAACAGGGGACTCAGGACTAGCTCCTCTCCCTTACTGGGGCTCAGGTTCCTCATCTAAAAAATGAACCCTCAGTTAGGTGTACCCTCATTCCCATTCAGCAGCAACAATCTCTGAGACAAGAGTGAACATAGTAAGATAATCTGAAATGAGAGGGGGCATCCAGGATGAGTCCTGCCCCAACTGTGAAGGAGTGGCCCCTGCTCATTCACCCACACACACTTAACTCCTTCTCACTCTGTGCCCTTCCTAGACACCCCTCCCAATGGGGTGCTCTTGGGCTCTGCCCCCTTCCTACATCTCTCTTATTCCTCACTATCCACCTCCCAGCCACCACCCTCTGGCCTCTCTTCTTCCTCTTACCCATCACTGTCTAAGTGCCTTCAGGTCACTACTCTATAGATGGATCTGGAAGTGCCTGATTTGCTAATTGCTGATTAATTAGTCAACATCACAATGTCTCATAACCTGTCCAGGCCTCAGTTGTCCCATCTGACATTTCATCCTCCATGCCTTCACTTTAGCATATTTGATACTGCCACCATGTAGGCATGTGACATTTGGGGAACATGTGAGAGATTGAGGTTCGAGTGGGCCTCAAGCAGTGGTATTTCTTCAGAACCACGTAGTCCATCTTAGCTGGAGACTGTCTCATGTGGCTCCCCTGAGCATCAGCAGCCCCCACATGGCCTTTAAAGGCATCTCTACCTTTCCTTTTTAACTACTTTCCACCACTAATAACAGTAATAAATCTACGTTCTTGTACAGTTTACCAAGGGTTTTCATACATGGTATCTCCTTTGCTCTTCCCTTCAATCCTTATTGTCTCCAGGTTTGCAGTGGGGGAGGTGAGGGCACAGCATAGAAATGAAGTGGGTGGCAAACAGCACAATTGGAACCAGAACCCAGATTACTAACCCCTAGCCTGGGGCTGTCTCCATAATAGTGCACCCCCCTGCTCTGAGATAGTCACCATTTCCAACTCCTTATGCCAAGGGGAACCGGAAGAAGTGATGGTGACTTCCAGTGTCAGGGGTGATGATAGAGTTGGCTTCGCTGTAGCCAGGGCTAAGGGGGTTCTGAATACCCAGGGCTAAAGGGACCCCAACAGGAATGTTCCTGGCTCTTAAAGCCAATATCTTCTCTTCACGTGGATCAGCCCCAATTCATTGTCAGTCCTCTCTTTGGCTCTTTTTCTTCCAACTAGAACCCTCTACTTAAGGAATACATTTCTGCATCCCTTACCCCACCCCTACTTCCCATGGAGGTAACTGAATTGCACCTGACCCACCCTGGCCTCTCCAGCCCGACTCCCCTCCAAGACTTTTTAGCTACAACTGTTACCATAAATCATCAGATCTTTCCATGTGTTTGGTCAGATTTCCCCAGTTGAGAATTTAATTTCTCTAGCTTATTTCTTTGAGTTGGACCACATAAGTCACAGGTTATAGCCAACCTAGGAATTGATTGTCCCTGGCTCAGTCAGATATGGCTCAAGCCAGTGCTGTGTGGATCACAGTTGGCCCTCCAGGATACAGAAACTGGGGACAGTGAAGGCAGCAAGACCAGCACATCCAATGCAGAGATGTTATTCATGTCTGACCTTTGCTTGGGACACTTTCCCTTCTTTTCTTATCAGGTGGTCCTTACTGATTCATCATGGTCCAACCCAAGTGTTACTTCCTCTATGAAGCCTTCAGTGAGAATGTCAACCCTCCCTATAAATTTCCATACATCTTTCCCCAATTTCACATATGTCTTAACCTCTACAAGAATATAAGAGTCCAAAAGAATCAAAGTATTTTTCATCTGTCTTTAATAATTCTATATATTATTTTTTAAAGTCATGAGGTAACTTACTTCTTCCCAGCACCATTGGGATGAAAAGTACCCAAATTTCTCTATGCAGGACATTTCAGAGCCTTTAATTTGCTAATGTCCATTGTAAATTTCAATGGGAAAATAAAATATGTAGCTGTCCTTTACTTACTGCTATGAAATTACCTTCTCAGGAAGCACCAAAACAGCTCCCAGAATCAGTGTTTTCTGTAGAAAGTGGTTTGGGAGATGCCAATGTAGCAGAAGTTGCTTAGACTCAGGTATGGACAAGTCGTAGTTCAAATTTGGCTCTGTGACCTCAAACAAGTCACTTAACTTTTCTGGGCCTAGGTTTCTTCATCTGTTCAAAGATAGTAATACCTACTCATAGGGTTGGTGAGCAGATGAAGTGACATATAGTGTATGCAAAGTGACTTGCACAATGACGGGCACTGAACAGGAGCTCGATATATGGTCACTGTTGATTTCTTGGTACTCCTCCACTGCTGCATTTACTCTAGGCAAGCAGTCAGGAGATGCCCATTCAGAAACATAGTGCCATGAATAAATCTAGAAGGCTCCTGATAGCCAACAGAAACCCAGTGAGGCCAAAGCCAGCTGCAGCCATCCTTTTGGGGACTCACACAGTCAGCTCAGTGCAGGGTTCTTCCTAGGAGTTCCACCTCTGCCCATCCCCGCACCAGAACTAGAGATCACTGCTCGACTTCTAACTTCTTTCTGGCCATAACAAATGCCCACTGGCTCTGGGCCACTCTCACCCAGCACATTGAATAAAATAATAAAGTTACTTACATTTGCAAGCTCACAAAGAGCTTTCCTTTATGGCTTCTGTCGCATCACCTCCACCAGGTCCAACAGACTTCACACAGAATGCCCTGGAGTTGTACAACAGGACACTTCTGTTCCCAGTGACAGTGTAGAATAGATAAGACATGGATTATTTATGCCTATCAAGAAGAAAGACTTGGAAAGAGTAAGCCATCAGCCCAAGCCTTTGACATAAGATCAATGATTCACAATCTGTGCCTACTGGACATGGTCTTACTGATTCTCAATCACCCTTCAGGGCTCTGGAGCCTGCCTTCTTCCACTCTGAGCATGTGATATTCCTGTCTCAGTGATACCTTCCTTTCCTAGGCCAAATTACGCTCCTGAACATCCCTGTCTGGTAGCCATGATGACAGAGATCCTGTGGGCACTGGTTCTATTTGTTCATCTTGGAGCCTTCCCCACAGACCTCACCATATACCCCAGGCTACTATTCACTAGGCATAGCATATCCCCAGGTGTTGAATGTGTAAACCATGTCTCCATCCTTCTCCCTGCTCACATGGTTCCTTTCTATGAGCCGTCACCTAGCCAACCTCTACCTATCCTTCATGGCACCTGAAAAATGTTCCTCAAGAGCTGGAAATAAGGAACGGAGAGGCCACAAGCCAGGGCACAGACTGCAACCTATTTTTGCATTTGAAGGTTGAAAACAGCCTCGGTGTGGTGGTAGAATCCTGCCTCCTGGATATGGAGTTGTTTTGTGTCTAAATAAACGGCTCTCTTCAGCCCCTGCCCCTGCCCTGGTGGGCTCTGCCATGCCAATTGTCTCTACATAATGCACTCTGATTTCCCCACTGTGACTTGTAATGGACGATTAAACCAATGTTGCCCCATGAATCTTAGACTTATGAGGCAGCAATCACAAGAAAGAAGTTTGAAATGACTTTCCTTGGATTAGACCACAAACAGAAGCCAAAACTCAGGCTCAGGCCTGTTGTCAATACACCAATCAGAGGGGGTCAAGAACAAAGAGATAGGCTGTGCTGCAAGCCAGGAAAATCACTGTTTCCTGGTAATTAGGACCCAGCAATCCTCATAGAAGAAGGCACACTCCACTGCCTTCTCCAAGCTGGCAGAGAGGGAGGCCCTGCAACCCATTTTATCAGGGGGAGTGATAGTAATGTCACAAGCATTCAACCTCTGCTCCTGGTCAAGCACCCCTGAGAGCTTTATGGACACTGACTCATCTGCTTTTCACAAAGACCTGATGAGGAAGGAACTCTTATTATCCCCATTATACACTTGAGAAACTGACTCTTAGCAAGGACATGCCACATGCCCAAGCTTAGAGAGCAAATATGTGGTATGGCCAGGGTCAAACTGAGGCAGTCTTCAGCGCTCAGTTCAGGACCCACTGAAGGGTCCTGATTGAATTGCTTCCTATGGAGCATCTTAACTAATACTGTTTACATGAAAAGGGCATTAAATTAGAAGTCGTCCTGACAGAGGGAGTTGTAAGTAGGAGAAGTAGGGCTGCCTTCAGCTCTGCCTTGCTCCTTCTACATGATCCAGGCAAGAACAAAACCTCTTAGAGCTTTATAAATACCTCACACAATTATAACAAAGATTTCATCTCATAATTTGTGTCAAAGTGCTGCAGAAACCATGACGTTGAGTATATGAGCCATTAGATCTTCCTGCCATATGAAGAGCCAGTATACGAGGAACTCTGCTCCTGACTGGCTAACTGCAGTGGCTCAACTGGCTGTGTGAATGGTACATCTGAGGTGCAGCTTTCCAACCACAGAATGATGCCATTGACCCACAGCCACCTTCTCACCTTGCTTCCTACCGACCTAATTGTCCAAGTTGTAAAAGCCCCAGTGAGCTGTGGCCCATGGGCGACCTGAGGATGTACAGCCACCATATGAAGGGAAAGCATTTATTATGACAGTGATTGCACCAAGATGCCCTCTTCAGAGAGCTGCCAACACTGAACCAACACAGTTCATTCATTCTTATAAGCAGACCCAGATGGACCACCCTGAGGGACCATCTGGCTGGGTGGATGTGCCAAGTCAGCCTCGGAGAGATGGGGAGACTCCGGCTCACTGGGATGGGGGTGGAATCCTGTAACTCATACTTTCAAACCCTGTTCCTCCTGGCACGGACTATGTGCTTGCCTCTGAGAGAAAGGAGTAGATTCCTTCACTCCAAAATTTCCCCTTGTCCTTAAGGACCAGGTTGCCAACCCACATCAAGTTCACGGGAAAGTCTTCGCGGTGACACAGCAAACCCCTATGGCAATCCTTTGCAGACCAGGTCCTTACAGCAGAGGTTCTCAAGGTGCATCCCAAGACCAGAATTTGCATAATTAGAAATACATATAAGTTATCAGGCTCTACCTTAGACCTACTGAATGAGAAATTTGGAGGGTTTTAAGAAGCATGATTTTGATGCATGCTAAAGTCTGAGAACCACTTTCTTGGAGTAAATCCCAGTCCCAGGTGGTTGATTTGGGGCTCATGGAAGGCACTCTCTGCAGATATACAGGGTTAGCAACTGACCCTTCATTATTCCCAGAGCTGGAGGCTGAAAGGCCATGGAGTTTAAAGCTCCTCCCCCCACCCTACCACCATTACCACCCCTTTCATTCCCCTTACTGCTCAAGCATCTGCTGCATTTTAGGAGTGGATGGGACCATATTCCAGTTCTTTTATAATTAGTAAGATGCAAGAAGAGAGAGGCTTCCTAAATTCTTTTGCTTGGGGGCTGAGAATTTGGACCTAAATCTTCTCTTTGTCCTCTGAGAAAGACCCCAAGGTTTCAGCTGCAGTCAGACCTCACAGCATCCACCTTGTCACTTCCTCCCCACCCCATCCAAACCAAATGATTACCTGTAGTGGTTCTGATCAGTATTTGCCCCAAGTGCTAATGGAACTGCTCCCACCTTTCATTGCTAGGAAGAGAACTCTGCTCTGACAGGTAGCTCCAGATTAATTAATAATCGGGATGTGAAGGGAAGCAAGCAGGCACACTTTCTGTTTAGTCCGGTATTCCCCCAGCATACTGGCATATCTGACTTGGGAACCTCAGGGGCAAGGACCATGCAGTGTCTCATTTATCTCTGTAGTCCCATATGACATGTGAGGGGTGTTCTGTAGTAGTTTTGACTGGGGTGGGGGGATCTACCCTGGGTTCACCAGAGTGTTCCCAGCAAAGCCTGATTTGAAGGAATGCAGAGTGGAGTGGCCAGCTGCTCCCCCAGGGCTGGCAGACAGCAAGCCTGGGGAGGGTTGGCGCTAGGTGGTGTCAGTGCCTGCAGAGATGTGGATCTGACTCATGGTCCGGATCAGGGAGAGCTTGAGACTGGCCTGGGCTATTAAGGAATTGCTACTAGAGGAATGTTGGCATCGGCTATGGTGGATAACTCATTGTCATCCCACTGTCTTCATCATCAAGGAGCCCTGTGCCCATTAGGAGATGGGGCCAAGGGAAGGTGCTCTGGTTCTATAGACTGAAAGACAACTCTAGAAATAAACAACTGGTGACCTTTGGCATGTTACTAGGGCTTCAAAAAGTGTTTCTCATCCAGAATGTGGAGAGGGTAAAACCTGCGTTCTAGGATTGCTGTGAGAATCAAATGAGGGAACGTATCTGAAGCACCTTATCACACAGGTGACTTTCTCTTTCTATCCAGTCCTTCTTAGGACTCAGTACTTTGAGGCAAGGACACAAGAATCTTGGAATCCTAAAATTTGAGGAAAATACAGTGAGTTAAAAAACAGAATGGTCTGGCCACAGAAATCTGTGGAGTTAAGTTTGCACCCCAAAGCTGGTGGTGGCCGCTGGCTAACTGGGGTGGCATGTCAGAAGTTTGGCATGAGTTTCTTCACATGCAGACACTAACCACAAACAGACACCTCCCCATTGCTGTTCCCACCCAACCCTCCAGGGTCTGGGCTCTGAGCTCCATGGGGAGCAAGATCAAGAATGGAAGAGTCCATACCATATGTTTCCATTTATCTAAAATACAGACTAATCTAGAGTGACAAAATGCAGACCAGCAGCCTCCTGGGCCCAGGATAGAGGGAAAGGATAGACATCAAGGGAACATGAGGAATTTCTGGGGGTGATGGAGATGTTCTGAATTTTTTATTGAGGTGATGGTTTCACAGGTATGACACTGCCACACTTCATAGACTTGTACACTTTAAATGGATGCTGTTTACTGTACATAGAACATTCCTTGAGAAAGCTGATGAAAAAGAAAAGGGAAGAAGCCTCAGGTCCCCCAAATTATGAGGCTGGTTCAGCAAATGAAGACTAGAAGCTTATTCTACCAGTCTTATAAAGAGGCAGGCCCCAGATATTTGTGCGTGTTCATAGCAGTGTTATTCATAATAACCAGAAGGTGGAAGCCACCCAGTGTCTACCAGTGGATAAACAAAATGTGGTCTATGCATACAATGGGTCATTTGACAGGTGGGGATACTCACCACCAAACTAACGAGGATGGATCATTTGAGTAGTAAGGATGAAGGCCTTAAAAGGGAATGAAATTCTGCAATATTGTACAACATGGATGAACCCTGAAGGCATTATGCTAAGAAAGCCAGACACACGGGACAAATTTTGTGATTCCACTGATATGAGGTACCTAGTCAAATTTATAGATACAGTAGTCAAATCCTAGGGACAGAAAGTAGAAGAGTAGTTTCCAGAGATTTCAGGGAGGAGGAAATGGGAAGTTAGCACCTGACGTGTTTCAGTTTTGCAAGATGACAAGAGTTCGGTGGATGGATGGTGGTAATGGCTGTGCAACACTGGGGATGTATTTAATGTCACTCAACTGTGCACTTAAAAATGGTTGAAATGGTAAATTTTTCATTATGTGTATTTTACCACAATTTTAAGGGTTTTTTATTTATTTTTTTAATGTTTATTTATTTTTGAGAGAGAGATAAAGATCATGAGCAGGGGAGGGACAGAGAGAGAGGGAGACACAGAATCCAAAGCAGGGTCCAGGCTCTGAGCTGTCAGCACACAGCCCAATGCAGGGCTCGAACTTGCAAACCATGAGATTATGACCTGAGCCGAAGTCAGACGCTTAACCAGCTGAGCCA
Organism: Prionailurus viverrinus; assembly: GCF_022837055.1. Classification (NCBI taxonomy): domain Eukaryota; kingdom Metazoa; phylum Chordata; class Mammalia; order Carnivora; family Felidae; genus Prionailurus; species Prionailurus viverrinus. Next base: position 117,521,886 of record NC_062563.1, read on the forward strand.
CCCAGGCACCCCAAGGGTTTTATTTTTAATATAAAAAAGGGAGGAGCCACCTTCCCCAGCTAGCTGGGGTCACACTGCATGGTCAGTGTGTCCTTCATCAGCACAGAAGCCTGCTTGGAAAACCAGGTTCTAGCAGAGGGAGGGTACCTGGGCTCAGGAGGAGCAGTCAGAGACCTTCCTCTTAAGCAAAGCCAGAAACTCTACCCTTCGAATGTTCTAAAAGGTGTCCCAAATGGCAACCAGGAGACCACAATTATAGTCCCTCTCTATCCTTAGAACCTGTCTGACCTTGAACCAACTTCCTCATCTATAAAATGAAAGTGACAGTAACATGTCACAGAGTTGTTGTCACGACCAAATGAAATCATTTATGTTGTTGAACTTCAAAAAATGGAGGATGCTGTGCATATGAAGGTCTTTATTGTTCTGAGCCACTGATCTTCAAGGGAGACCAATGAGGTTAGGAGAGCAGATGTAGACTAAGTCTGACCAGGTCAAGAATTTATGAGTGAAATTATCCCACTGATTTTACTGGGGCCCAGGAAGTGTGCTGCGATGTGAATAACCAGCTCCTGGGAACTGCCTGTCCAGGTCAGCTGCCTCTGATTCATTCCTTTTCTCCCTGTTAAGATTTCTGACAGATGGACACAGGAATTGCTTCCTAATTCAGTGAGTGAAATGGACACAGTGAATAGTTTACAGTTTACCCCTGAGCCAGTAAATCCAAACTCCTCTGCACTGTATTGTGCCTGGAACATATTAAATCTGGCACAAGATGAGACATAAAATATATCAGAGTTTAGTTGATGTGTTAATTTAGCTGTCAATGGAAATCAGATGTCTAGATTCACTGCAGTGCAAAGTAGCAATTTGTGCCTGTGTCAGAAGTACGGGTCTAAACCGTGATTTAGAAGCCTTGCCAGAGCACCATGGATGTCTTGAGGATGAGGTGGCCCTGAGAAGTGTCAACAGCTTGGCAGTCCAGCCCTGGGTAGGGCCCATCATCCTGTCTCTACCGCTGTCCTCCCTGTACCAGCGGGAGATTCTCAGGCATGGGTCGGAGGTGTGGATGAGGTGTGTATTCCCCAAAATACAGCAGAGATTCCATTCAAATTGTATGGATCATTTATCCCCTCTAAAAATGGAGGGAATCACTGTTCTGCCTGCCTTCTGGAGCGATAGTGAGAAACTAATGAGATAATGGACCTGAAAGTGCTTTGAAGAGTTCCATGAATAGAAATTCAGGTGAATTGGTGTCCTTAGAATGTAAGCATCGGTCTAGGAAGAGAGGGAGGATTGACAAACTTATGCTTCTTATAGAACAATTTTACTTCCTTTATTCTGGTTATCATAGTTATGTATGTCCATTATAGAACATATAAATTCAGAAAGGCATAAAAAAGAAAACTCAAGTATTCATAATCTTCAAGCTCAGAGGGAACTTTGGTTAACAATTTGACATATTCCTTCCACTTTTTCTTTCTGTGATATAAACGGGTTTTGCCATGCTGTTCCAACAGTCTTAGCTATAGGTGGGTCTTGTTTTATTTTATTTTTTTGTGAATTTATCATGAAAATTTTCTCACTTAGTAAAAGTTCTTTGAAAACATCTCTTTGCATGATTCAGGTGTGCCAGCTTCTATTAGCATTCCTCTATCATTAGACTTCTTTCTTGGTTTTTACTTTTATGGTATTATAATCTGCCATAAATACCTTTGGGTCTAACTATCTTATAACACTCTCTTTCCCCAAGGACATTTTCTACAAGTGGAACTTTGGGTCTAAGAGTCTGAATAAAAGTTTTCAAGTTCTTGAAACATATTGCCAAATATGTCCAGGGAAATTCTATTGGCTTACATTCTCATCAGCAGCCTATGAAAGTCCCTGACTCACTACATCCTTGTTAGTACTGAATATTATTTTTAAATCTTGGCTGGTGTGATGGAGCCCCAAACTTTTCAATCTAACCCTCAGTTCACTTAGGTGCTTCATAGCCCTATACAAAATAGAATGAACATGCCATTGATTTCTAAAAGTTTTTTAATGTTTATTTATTTTTGAGAGAGAGAGAGAGCGAGAGCGAGAGCGAGAGCGAGAGAGAGAGAGAGAGCAGGGGAGAGGCAGAGAGAGAGGGAGACACAGAACCTGAAGCAGGCTCCAGGCTCTGAGCTATCAGCACAGAGCCCAACTTGGGGCTTGAACTCAGACCATGAGATCATGACCTGAGCTGAAGTCAGACACTCAACTGACTGAGCCACCCAGGCTTTCCCATGCTATTGTATTTCTATACACATGCAGGTAAGGATGTTGTCATCCATAACACTTATGAAGACCCACAAAATGATTTCTCTTAGAGCTCTATGTCAGGAATCACATTCATTTTCCTATTAACAGTGTGAATCTTATAACATCCTCTCTGCCATTTGGCTTTGGCTGCTAGGAAGCACAGAAATGTACTTTAGCTAACCTTTGGTTATCATGTAGAAATTTGATGGCATCTTTGCACTAAAATATCATCCTTAGATCAGCCTGATTCATTTATTCATATGCTTTTATTATATGTCATTACAGGCCACCTCAAATCCTTTTTTTGAACAATGCAGAAATAATATCAGCTTTTCATCTATTATTTGCAAAGAACTGAGTTAGTTTATTCTCATTGAAGAGAGTAACGTTACCATCAGTAAAATGGACATATTTATGGGAAGTTCTGATGAGGGGTTCTCACCTCCATTTCCTTTCTGACACTTCAAAGAGTTGCATGTTGAACTCTCCAACGTAATATTTGAATGTGCTGAACTAGTTCACCAGGCCTACCCTTGCCCATTCTCTCCCTCCTTCTCCCCTCCACTGACAGGAGATCTCAGAAGTTTGACATGACCATTGCAGGAAGTAGGCTGGCTGCTTAGCTCAAAGAAGTTTAGTGCTCAAGCATCTTCCTAAGGGTCTTTTTTGCTGAGCCTACTTTTGGCATAAGACAACCCAGCCCAGCAGATCTGGCTCTGTTAATGACTTGGATGAGTTCCAGTCATCAACACTGTTCGGGTGGTGCTGGTCCTTGGCCCGGAGTCTGCAATAGGCAAGAAGGCTGCCCTGCCAGCACATCGGCAATGTTCCAGGGAGGTCCAGAAATGGCTCTGCTGCTGCTTCACATTCCAGGCTCAGACTGCAGAGATGCCCAAACCCCAGCATCTGAGCCAGCATCCTCCCGTCCCCCTGGCACCTGCCCTCTCCCCTCTGCTGTGCCAAACACTTCAACAGAAAACCACAAGGGAAAGCCAGCACAGGGCAGCCCCGTCTGGAGCCAGGGCCTGCATTCGTCCACCAAGAGGCAGGTGTGTGCCCAGCAGAGGAGGCGGCTCTCATCTGCCCAGAGTGTTCAGCTGACAAGGCAGGCCAATGGCTGCCAGTCAGAGCTCAGAACAGAGCTTTGTGCCCAGTCTCCTCATTGGTGAGACGGGGTCCCAGGTAGAAGGACTGGAGAGGAAAATGTTATGGTCCAGCCTCTCTGACTGCTTTCCTAAATTCTGCTTAATCCTTACGATTACCCGGCAAAAGAGAAAGACATTGTCTCCATTTTACAGAAGAGGAAGTTCCATGACATAGCTACACTAGGGATGGCTGGCTTCAAGAACTGTTGGTCTACAGTGCAGGTGGTGTGGAGGAAGAGACAGACCCTTAGAGCAGAGGAGGGGAAGAAAGAAAGCATCCCTCTGTCTTCAGTCCAGTCCCGACTTCACTAAGAATCTGCAACACATAAACCTTTGTGGTGACTACAGGGTAAGGAGGGCCTGCAGAGCCATCTGTTCTCAGAGCCCCAAAGACTGGAGGGCAACAGGGAGAAGCTTATAGGGGGTAACCAAGTTAATGAGGACCAGAGCCAGCTGGGTCTCCAAGGCTCTCTCTCCACACTTCTGCTGCTAGCGTGCCTTCCCAGAATGCCACCTGACCTCAGGACCATCAGGACACACTACCCCAAGCCCCAGTCAGAGTCCTCCCAGCACTTCCCAAGCTCGCCAATGTACTCCTGCCTCCTGGGCCTCCTGCAAGGCTCTGGAGGCCCTGCCACAGGACGAAATGGAGTGATCCGTGTTACTGCCCCTTGATGCAGTCCTAGCTGGCAGCCACCTGCTTCTCTTATCTGCCTCTGCAGATGAAGGTCCACCATTTCCCACATGCTTAAACCTCAGTGCCATCTGGTACTTCCTCCACCATCCTATAGTCCTGATTCTATCTTTGGTATAGTTCTCACCAGCCCCCTCCTTTCCACCCACAGCCCTGTTCTGACCCAGGCCTCCCCAGACTCCTGCGATGGCCCTCTGACCACAAGCATCTCCAACCGCCTCCCCTCTCCACCCCACACCTTTCTCCAAACCCCTCTAGGACATGGTCCTAGTCCTGTCTTCTGCTCTGGTTCTATTTCTTTCTGAAGTATTTTGGATATTCTTTGTCATCTATGAGCTTGCAGTCCACAATCCTCCCTCTTGATTTATTCCTGAGGCTGCTAAAATGATCTCTTACACCCTGGTGGGTCTAGCATATTGATTAAGAGCATGGGCTTCAGAGTTAAGCAGACCTGTTCAAATCCTGGCTCTGCCACTACTCTATGACTTCACGAATTACTTTACAAATCCTTGGATCCCAGTTTCCTTCTCAGTAAAATGGAGATAACAACAGTTACTTCATGTAGTTGCTGAATGGTCTAATAAGATAATGCATATAAAGCCTAAAGTCTGAACTCTTTGGTATGTCATTCAAGGCTTTCATGAATTGCTTCATGCTTGTTTTTCCAGATTGCCCCATGGCCAGCTCATACTGGGGCTCACCCAGACATCCTACTGTTTTCTGAGCACACCATCCTCTTCCTGGTGTCTCCTTGTCCTTCCTCCATGTTTGATGCTGAGCACAACTCAAGCATCAACTCTTTTCTTGAGCCTTTCTTTGCCCCAGAGTTAGACATCTTTCCTCTCTGTGCCTATCATTCATACATTTCAGTAATCTATTTCTGAATAACAAATTCTCCTGAGTGTAGCTGATTAAAACAACAACTATTATATTTTGCGGGACAATAATTCAGGCAAGGCTTAGCTAGGTAACTTTTTTGTACCATGTGGCATTGATGGAGGTCATGTAGGAGCATTCAGCTGGCAGACCAACTCGTGTGCAGGGTCCAGGATGGCTTTGCTTACATATCTGCTGCATTTGCAAAGTTGGTAGGGAAGCTGGGCTCAGTTGGGTCTGTCCCTGGAGTGCCCGGCTTTGACCTCTCTAGCACGACAGCCTTGGAGGAGTCAAATCCCTCACATGGAAACTCTGGGATCCAAGGCCAAATGTCCATGGGCAAGGTGGGAGGTGCATAGCTTTCTATGATTTAGTCTCAAAAGTCACATGGTGGTTTCTATCATGTGTTATTGGTCTAAGCAGTCATAAGCCTGCCTAGATTCAAGAGGAAGAGACAAGAGATTTCCCACCCCTCAGTAATCCTCTCAAGAGGATTATGAAAGAAATTGCAGATACATTGTAAAACTATCACAACACCTATGTTAGCACTTACCATATTAATAATAATTATTATTATTATTATTGGCATAATTATTGGTATATTATTATTATTTGCCCACATACCTGCCCCGACATACAAGATGGGCTCAAGAGTGGAGACTGTATTTTCTCCTTCAGTTTCCATTATTAACCTCTTCCTATGTACTGGACACTCATGCTTACCTGCAGTCGTTCTAAGCCTGGAAAGAACCCTGTAAGGTAATTGCTGAAGCTCAAGACAATGGAGTACTTGGCTCAAGACCAAATAGTGGGGTCAGAATTCAAATTTGGTTCCTCTCTCCAAAACCAGCCTTATTTCTTAGCTTCTGTGCATGCTCAGCAAATTACAAAGATCAGTGAGGATTCAGGACAGTGACACAATTAAAAAATTTTCCCCTGGGTCCATTCAAAACAGGTTACCCTGGACCTAGGAGTTCCATGGAAGATCTGTTTTCCCCTCTGGACCCATCCTGAGCTGAGAGGACACATGTGTCTGTGCCCCTGTGACTGGGCAGGCCTGCCCAAGACCCATGGGCATGAACAATCCTGTAGGTTTCTTCACAGACCTGGCCCATCAAGTCCTGTCTCTTCCTCACCTGTTTTTTCCAAATGAAACTGTAAATTCAGTAGCACTTCACTCTCAAGCATACAGTAACCAGCAGAAACCCCCCCTGAGTGTTCAGGAAATACTCATAAAAGTGGAAGTGGAGCCCTGTGTGCCCAGAGACCAGCTGGGCCTGAAGCAGCCCTCTGTGTGACATGCCCCACATTTAATACCAAGAGTGGGGTGCTGAGAGGATTCTAGCTGAGCTGGGAGTGTCCCCATAACTTTTCCAAATTGTGATCCACATTTATCACTCTTGTGTGCCCTCCCCCACAAAACCCATCCTGCTCCTTCTTCCTACGTATGGAACTCTTCTCCCCTGTTCCCTGTTGTTAGTTGAGACCTCAACCCTCAGGTTGGGGGAATAAAGGTCCCTTAGAGTTCACCTGGTCTAAGCCATCATTTCACAGATAACCAGACTCAGGCCCAGAGAAGGCACATGTCCATTCCAGCATCACTGGCCTAGCACCTGGCAATGTCTGGGAAGATCTGAGGCACCCTCACCACCAGGCTAGTGCATTCTGGCTGCATCCACTGCCTCACATGCCATCTTATTCCACTGGAAGCCAAACAGAAGGGGTATTTAAAAGAAGAAGAAAGAGAAGAAGAACCTGAACTCCTTGAGAGGCCACAGCAACAGGCTTTCTCTTTAGGCCTCACTGATGTCCTCTTGCCCTGCCATCTTGATTAGGGCCTATTCTGAAGGCCAGCATAATCAGTCACCTTGTTTTTTAATCATTGTAAAACATGCATAACATAAAACATAAAATTGGCCATCTTAACCATTTTTAAGTGTACAGTTCAGTGGTGTTAAACGTAGTCAAAAATTGTAAAAGCAGTTAAAAAATTGTGCAACCAATTTCCAGAACTTTTTCATCTTGCAAATTGAAACTCTGTACTCATGAAACAATTCCCTATTTTTCCCTCCCCTCCAGTCCCTGGAAACCATCATTCCACCCTCCATCTATGAATTTGACTATGCTAGTTAGCTCACATAAGTGGAATCATACAGTATTTCTCTTTTTTGTGGTTGGTTTATTTCACTTAGCATAGTGCCCTCAGGGTTCACCCATGTTGTCGCATGTGTCAGGATCTCCTTCCTATTGAAGGATTATAATATTGTATTATGTATATATACTATTGTATATATCATGTAGTGATTTTCTTTTAATTTTTTGAGGAACCACCATACTGTTTTCAATAGTAGCTAAGCCATTTTCCGTTCCTCCCAACAGTGTGCAGAAGTTTCAATTTCTTCTCCACATCTTGCCAAAGTTTGTTTTATATATATATATGTGTATATATATATGTATATATATGTATATGTATATGTATGTATATATAATGACCATTTTAAATCACTCACTTCTTGTAGATTTCAGTGGTGTACATGTAAGGAATCAGGTGAAAGATAATACACACCAAAAAAGTCTGATACACAGTAGGTACTCCCTGCATATTATTTCATCTTTTAATTATTTCTCATCTTTCCTCCCTGCCTGTTACCCAGCTTTCCTTCTTCACCAGGTTTCTCTCAATTCTATGGTTCTGAGAAGGTCAGACTCTAAGATGAGAGTCTTAGAAAAGAACTAAAAATGAAAAAAATTCAAAGTGATTCTTGACTCCTAGCCAGAGCAAGTGACCTTGATCTTTTCATAGGAGACTCTATCCCCCTTCCAGATGTCTTTGCTTAACAAACTGAATAACCCAGAAGCTCTTCACATTTCCTCCAAGGAAACAGAGCTTCCTCTTGACTCTGGCTGGAAGTAGCCTATCCACTGAACACTGAGAGCTTGCAGGCTGATCGCAGCCTCATATGGGAAGTACTTTCTGACAGTCTCACTCCTTACTGTGAATCGACCATCACCTCTCTCCTCTGTATCTGATGCTCCCAGCAGCCTCCGCCTGCTCCAGCTTCATTACCTCCCTAGTTAGGGCTCCATTGTGCTTACGAGTATGCAGCCATCATCCTGGACAGGTTGGCAGCACTTGAGCGAGGTCTTTAGAAACAGGGAATGCCACAGCCACTGCAATGAGCTTCTACATCATTTGCTTTTTATATGGACAAATCCCAACTTTGTACACATGTAGCCATGGGGGTTGGGGATACATGAAGTGTCTCTTCAGTGAATGGCCTTTTTCTCTGAAATACCAATTTTTCTCTGAAATACCAATTGTAATTGTGAATAAAACATAAATCCTGCATGTGAATCCATTGCCCAAAGTTACTTGTTAAAAACATGTATTCACCTCTTCTTTTCAGCAAACGTTTACTGAGCACCCACTATTTGCTAGGCACGGTTCTAGGAACTAGGGATTCCATTCCTCCAATGCTAGTAGGAGAGTGGCAAGCAATGGAACTAATAAGAGAAATGTATATTGCCCAATTGTAAGTAGAAGGAGAAACAATATAGCAGAGAAGAGACATAGAAAGTGTCTAGGGTGAGAGCAGGGGAGAGATTTTAAATAAGGTCACCAGGAAAGCCTCACGGAGAAGTTAACATTTCAGTAAAGATATGGGGGTGAGGTAGTGAACCTCTTAGGGTTTTGGTGAGATCCTGTATAAATGTCAAATGTTTTAATAATAAAAATAAAATCTTAACAATTTTCTAGCACTCAGTGGTTTACAAAGTACTTGTCCTTAAGTATTTGACCCCAAACATTCCTGACAGAGATGTTTGCCCAGCCCACAGTACAAGCCATGAATCTGGATATTCAGGTCCCATCTTCTTCCCCCATGCCTAGACCCTGACTTAGCATCTACCTGGGTTCATCATTTCCCTAAAAACATGTTGTCAGCCCTTTGAAGAACTAGAATCTAGTCCAGAATCCCAGCTAGCTTCTCTCTGTACCCCTCCACAGTTCTCTGAGACTGCCAACTCGCTTGCCTGGCCTCGGTCTCCAACCTGTTGCATGCATTCTCTCTCTGGTGCCCCACTTGCTTGCAGCCCGTGATCCTCCTTCTTTATTTATTCCAGGGACTTCTAACATGGCCTTTCCACCTGGGGGGTCTAGCATACTGATTAAGAACATGGGCTTTGGGGTCAGGTAGACATAAAATCCTGCCTCTATGACCTTGGGAATGTTTTTACAAATCCTTGGGTCCCAGTTTCCTTCTCGGTAAAATGGAGATAACAACTACTTCTTATGTGGCTGTAGATCTAAATAAAATAATGTATATAGCTGTTAAGACAGTACCTAGGAGATGACAGGCACTCAATAAATGGTGAGGGTGGTAGTTGTTATTAACATGATTGATATCTGCATCAGCACCCAGTGGCTCTCTTGTCTCTTCATCAATCAGCCATTCCTTCTACCACAGCTTCCACGGATCGAATGGAAGCAAGGTGACCTCCCATCTTCAAGGGGCTGGATCCACCCAGCCCCCTTCACTGGAGTTGTTGCCTCAGGAGGCTGTTCTACCTGATCAGTCCTCCTGTCCACACCCCACGGTGCGAATGATCCCTACTCACCTCTGCTCTCCATTCCAAACAGCTTTCTCTACTGCACAGTCCCTCCTGTGGTCTCAGTTGTAGCTATAATTTGTTTGTGATTAGTACTAATTCTCCAAGGCGCTACTGGAATTGTTCACTGCTTACTGAACAAACAAGAGGAGAAAACGACATATTATATGGGGTGCTGTGGTGCAGAATGGTTAAATATCACCGCTTTTCAGGGAGATTAATGGTAAATGTGCACAGAGGTCATTTATAATATTAAAAATAAAATTATTGCTGGGTCTTTTCAGCAAAGCAATGAAGATAAATGTCGCATAGAGAAACCTTGGGGAAAGGTCCAGGCAACAAAATCAAGGGCCTGTTGAGGGTACAAAGGGATGAGAAATTTTTTAATTTCTTAAGAGAGCTCAGCCATGAAAACAAAACACAGTCTGCTTTCTGCTGGCCTACACAAATCTTTGTGTTTCTCCCTAAGTTTATACAGAGACTGACTTTGTCTGAGGAATTGGGATTTTGAAACAAACCCTCAGTGGCTCTGTCATGTCATATGGCAGCCATAGTTCATTCCTAGTGCTGTCCCTGGTGTCCCTGTCTCCCCCTCACCTCCAGACCATTGGTCGGCTCTGCCAGGGTCACCTCCAACATGAAACTCACAACACTCAATTCTTTCCAGCTCCAGGACTGTCACCAGGCTCACACATGCTGCCTTCATCACTTGCTTGGGCGGTTTCCACAGCCTACAAACTGGTTTTCCCAGTTCTGTTGCCTCTCCAAGCCATTCTCTCTAAATTGCTCAGAATGATCTTTTTAAAAATGAATCAGATTATTGGAAAACAATTTGAGATTTGTCTAAACTCCCTAAGCAAACTCCACACTCCTTCAGCCCACAAGGTGCTGCCTGGTTGGGCCTCTGCCTTCCTCCCCATGGCCCTCCTGACCCTCTGTGACCGTTCAAGCCACACTGGCCTTTGCTCTATTTCTAGTCATGAGCATCTTCTCCCACCCTGGGCATTGCCGTTCCTGCTCTGCCACAGCCTTTTTACATGGCTGACTCTCTCAGATCCTTCAGTGTCAGCTCAAATATCACCTCCCCAGAGAGGACTCATGCAGCCCACCTGTCAAACTAGGTCACCCATGTTCCCCTCTGTTCACTATTCCTAACCCCAGTGCCAGCTGTTTGTAGAAGCTCTGAACACATTTGTTCAATAAACCAAAAATTGAATGAGGCAGGGAGGAGGGTAGGGGAGATGTCTACAGTGTAACCTAAAGGAATTAGCAATTTCCAGAATGCAAGAAAATTCCACCTCACTCCATTCTTCTACTTACACTTGGTGATCTATTCTGCGCTCCTTCAACATACATTCATTAGTGCTTGCTGTGTGCCAGGCACTCTCTGGGAGATAAAAACAAGACAGGCCCCCTGCCTCAAAGAATTTAGAATTTAGCGAGAGAAACTAACAACATAGACATAATCACCCAACAGGGTAAGTGAGTGCACAGTTAAAGGTAGGAAGCGATTACCAGCGTGCCCCTGGGGGAGGCAAGTGTCTTTCTTTAGGGAAGATGAACAAGTAATCGGGGAAAGTGACATCTGAGTTAGGAGGAATTGCTCAGGTAGAGAAGATGATTCTGGACCCCAGAATAGGGTTATACAAAGGTTGTAGCCATGGCTGCATGTTCAAGAAACTGTGAGTCATGGTGTTTGGCTAGATACAAAAGAATACAGTGGAGCTGAGAACGTGGGCTGTGGCAGGAGTGCAAAGCCTCAATTTGGTTTGAATGCCATGGAAACCAGCAAAAATTTAGGATTAGGACCTAAAGGGAACTGGGCTCAGAAAGCTAACTCCGGTGGCGGGGTGACTCCAGAGATAAATAATCTTGAAAATTCATCATTGCAATTATTTTTCATAGCTATTATTTGTGTTGCAGGTTACTATTGGGTTTGTCTCTGTCATTGCTTTGTTGGAAGGGTCTGGCCCTGTAGATGTTCAGCTCTACTGTGGGATATGAGGGATTCCCAAAGGTATTGTCTGACCCCAAGATTTGGCCTATTCAACCCCATCATTGTCCCCTTCCCACTCACCCTCCATGGCCAATTCTCCCCAACACCCTGGGTTGTTCTCTGAAATTAGCTCATAAGAGACCCACGTACTATTTTATGTGTATAGTTTCATTTGGTCCTCACAAAAACCCTGTAAATTAGATAGCATCCGCAACTTACAGAAGGGAGAGGCCCTATAAACTGTGTCAGAGTTCACACCACTAGCTAGTGATGCCTTGGGCCTGCTGGAACGATAATAGAAATGGAATCTGGGTGTGAAGGGAACCCTAAGAACCCTGGACCAAGGAGGAAGTTGTCATGGTGAGAGAATGGGTGGTGCTGGGAGGCTCCGGATTTCTCCAGGGGACAAGGAACTGAAGATCCATTTATTCCTCCAACCCTAGAGGTTCTCAGACTTTAGTGTACCAGTTGTCACCCAGAGAGCTTACAGAAAACGCTGGTTCCAAAGTCTCACCCCCAGATATTTTGAGTCTGTAGGTCTGCAGTGAGGCCCAGGAAGCAACATGGTTACCAAGTTCCTCTGTGATGTTGATGCAGAGGCTCTGTGGACACACCATCAATGCAGTAGCCTAAGCCCACAGTGAATGTGAATGGCTGGCTGCAGAGGGTCTACAAACAAGGAAACTGAGGCCCAGAGAAGTGATATGCTCATGACCTCTGAGGCCTAGTGGCAGAGTCAGGCCTCCAACCAGCTCTCCTGACTCCCAGCAGGGTGCTTTCTTACCCAGCCCACTAGGGCCCTCAATACTCAGGCCCTCTCCTCACCAGTTTGCATTTTGAGTAGGAGCCCAAGATGCCAGTTCTTTAATGAGGTTGTCCAACTACAATTTACGAGGCCCAAAGCCCTCAGCAAGACTGGCCTCTGCCAGGCTTAATTTACACAGTCCGCAGGCCTTCCAACACCCCCATTAACATCAGCGTGGTGGCAGCAGCTATTAGTCTGTGCACACTATTTGACCACATCCTTATCATGTCACCATCCATTTTCATGTCTCTGGGCTTATTTACCCTTGAGCACTAGATTCTCCTTGTCCTGGAAAACATGAAGTTTCCACCAGCAGGTGGGAGCTTTGTTCCACCCCTGGGCTCCAGCTCCAGCCCCACTCCTGACCTCCCCGCCCTCTGGAAGCCAGCCTCCTCCCCACACATCATCTCCCCTTCTCTTTAATTTAAAAACAAGACCCCCTTCTCGCTGACACAGCACTCAATTTTTCGCCCTTTAACGAGTGACATCGGTTAGGCAAGAGCAAGCAGGTGGGAGACGGCCCAAAAGCTGATACAAATGTGCCTTTTTTAATGCCACATAAATCACCTTAATTAAAAATTAATTAAGCGCCCTAAAATTTGACATTCATTTAAAAAAGAAATTTGAGTTAGGAGAGTTGTGTCCATGGCATCAAATCTCCAAGACGTAACTGAAGGAGGTGAGCATGTATGGCTGTCTGTTCTGAATGCACAATTAGGGAAAAGGAGTCATTCCCAGGGAGCGAACTCACTAAGTGCCCCATGGTGCAGAAGATCAACTCATGTACCTGACCTGGGACACACATGTCTCTCATGCAAATCTGAACTTGTTTCTACTACATCCACAGAGGAGATAAATGGGCAAACGTGGCATTCTGTTTGCTGTTTCAGGAGAGATGTTCCAGGGTGCAGATGACAGATGACTGAGACAGGAAAAGCCAACATGAGGCAACCAAGGGAAGATTGCTGGGCAAGTGAGTGGCTCAGTAAAGATGCCTACCCAGCAGGGCATCAGGCTTCAGGGGAGAGGCATTAAGTGGTGGACATTAATAAAGATGGCACCAACTATATCAAATCAACCTTTGCCAGAGAGCCGCCAACAACCATTGCTAGAACCCCAGAATCAGGATGTCAAATATGGAAGGGGTCTTGGAGGTTGGGTTTGAAGTTACACTCTCACTGTACCAAGGGGGCGCTGGAGAACCATGGAGGTAAAGGATCTACCTGAGACACGCAGATGCTCAGGGGCAGATCCTCCAGCCCTCCAAGGTAGTGGTTCTCAACCCTATGCCTTTGAGAATCACCCGGGAAGCTTCTAAAATCACCAGGGCCAAGGGACCCTCCTCCAGAGAGACTGATTTCACTGATTCAGATGGGGACTGAACATCAACAGTATTTCTAACTTCCCAAGTGACTCCCATGGGCAGTTAAGGAGCTGCTCCAGAAGGTAACGGAATCTGAGTCCTTGGAGAGTGATTCCACCTGGGATCGTGTGACCCAGTTATGGGCATTTCCCCTGTGATTTACTAGCTGTGAGACCTTAGGCAAAGCACCTAGCAAGTAACCAGTTGCATTTTGTTGTACCTTACTGATTAAAAAGAATTTCTCTCTACATTGTTTAATCTCTCAAATCCTCATTCTTTTGATTAATCAGATGGGGATAACAATAAATGTTCTGCCAGTTGTTTATGAGGTTCAAACAAAGAAGGATTAGGAAAGCACATGGCAAGTTGTTAAAATGCTATAGAAGGGTAGGGAATGGTAGACAATTTACTACCTCCAGTGCCTTTGATGTCATTCTGGAAAGAACTGCCTTTCCAAAGGTAATAAATACATTCCCAGAAAAGAAGACCCTTATTAACCAAAAATCCTTAAGCACCAACTCTCCCCAGAGTGACTTGATCTCAGCTCTCCATAATCTTTCTGTGATTATGACACTGGTGTTTCAGTGGTTCCCAGGAATCACTGACACCATGGCCGGAAGCGGTCATGAAGTGCCATCAGGAAGCTCCTTCCTTACTGCTCTGGAGCAGGCTGTGATCATCCAGGCCCTCGGGCTACCTACTCCACAAGTTGGAACGACCATTTCACAGCCACAGAGGGGATGCTGTTAGGAAACTCGGGCCCTTGATTAAAACCATTCACCAAGGGTACTTTCCTCCTTGGAATTTATGGGCCCCATAAAGAAAAGAACTTGGGAAGACAGAGCGGTTGTTTCCTGTTGCGCCTCATTAGTTTTGAGTTTGGGCTGGCAGTAGAGATCAGAGTACCAGGCGTCCATCTAATTGAATCTCTCACAGGCATAAAGTTCCCCATGGTACAGAGGAGGAAGCTATCAGGGAGCCTGGAACCCTCCAGCCAGGGGAGGGAGATTGGAGGAGTTGATAGAAGCAGGGCTGAAGCAGACAGTTCTCTGGGCTGCGGCTGTGCAGCAGAGAGTTCCTGGGGATAAACTCGGGGGCATCTAGAGGGTGGAAGCAGAACTCCCTTCCAGCTACTGGACCCCTCCTTTGTGGAGGCTTATGTTCGAAGGGGAGGGATATTGGCTTCCTGCCCTTCTGTACTCCCTGTCACTGCTCCTGATGACACCCATCACCCAGGGGGGTGTCCACAGTACAAAGGATAGAAAACAAAGTGTCCAGTCTCTTGGCAAGCCATGCAAGCACTTGGAATCTTCATATTCTCAACTATAAAATGAACATAGTAATACCTGCCCCAGAAAATACATAGTTTCAGTTCAACTTCCAAACTTTGGGATGGGAAGATCTCTGTAGAGGGCACTGTTAGGAACTCATGTAGATAAGACTTCCCTTCAAGTCACTTACAGTTTGCTGAGAAAGACAGGCATACAAACAGCTAGGTATCACATCAGGGGCACCTGGATTTCTCAGTCAGTTAAGCATCCATCCGACTCTTAGCTCAGGTCATGATCTCACAGTTTGTGGGTTCAAGCTCTGCATCCAGCTCTGTGCTGATGGTGCAGAGCCTAATTGGGATTCTCTATCTCTCTCTCCCTGTCTGTTCTCCCTCTCCCTCTCTCTCTCTCTCTCAACATAAATGAATAAATAAACTTAATAAAATTAAAAAAAAGAGAATGTCCTCCATGTTCAAGCAAGAAGTGGTGTGCCATAGAAGCCCAAGTGAAAGGATAGTTCATGGAAGGGGGAGAAGGGGACAATCCATGAAAGTGTCACACATGAGCCAGGAATATCTAGATCCCCATTGCTGAAAGATGGTGAGTCGGCAGAAGATGTTCCCAGATGCCAGGGCAGCCTTAGCAACGGCAGGACAACCCAAAGATTACCAAGGGTGACCCACTCACTGCCTACCATGTGGAAGAAAGCCTGGAAGCCTAAAAGGCAAAGAAGCAATCACCAAGGAAGATATGGATAGTTCTGGATTATGTCCAAGTTTACAACTCCTGCATATCAAGGTGCGTTATAAACAGAGCAAAAATACACACAGAATACTGGGGGGAAATTGTCAAACATATAACCAATTGTTTCACATCCTTATTAATAATCTCATACAGGGGCGCCTGGGTGGCTCAGTCAGTTGAGCGTCCGACTTCAGCTCAGGTCATGATCTCACAGTCTGTGGGTTCAAGCCCCACGTCGGGCTCTGTGCTGTCAGTTCAGAGCCTGGAGTCTGCTTCGGATTCTGTGTCTCCCTCTCTCTCTCTGCCCCTCCCCCACTCACACTCTGTCTCTATCAAAAAATGAATAAACGTTAAACAAATACTTTTAATAAAAAAATAATAGTCTCATACACATTGGGCACCTTGGTGGCTCAGTCGGTTAAGTGTCTCTTAATTTTGCTCAGGTTACGATCTTGTGGTTTGTAAGTTCGACCCCCACATCAGGCTCTGCACTGACAGTGTGGAACCTGCTTGGGATTCTCTCTCTCCCTCTCTTTCTGCCCTTCCCTTGCTCAAGCTCTCTGTCTCTCAAAATAAATAAACTTAAAAAAAAAATCTCCTACACTTCAACAGGAAAACATAAAGAACCTAACAGACAAATTGGCAAAAGGAAGTGAGCAAGTCCACTGAGAGTAAAATAAAGCTAGTAACATGTGGAATAATATCCAGCTCACTAACTATCAAAGAAATACAAATAAAACAGCAGGGAAATACTTTGAGTTAAAAATAAAAACCATGCTAATATTCAGGGTTGGCCAGGATATAGTAAGAGGGGCGTGCGTGTGTGAACACAGCTGGTGAGAGTGTAAATTGGATTAACTTCTAGAAAGCAATTTGGCAATATGTATCAAGGGCCTTTAAAATGTTTATACTCTTTGATTCAGTAATTCCACTTCTGGGAATCTATCCTATGAAAATAATCTGAAATGCGGGCAAAGGTTTATGCTCAAAGATATTCTTCAAAGTGTTATTATAAACAGTCTAACAATCCAGTCATTGAATAACGTTTAAATAAATGATGGTACATATCACACAGGACTGTAGTCATTAAAAAGTCTTCTTATGGGGAATTTTTAAACCCTTAGAAAAGCTTGTGATATAACCCTCATTATCTTAAGGCATGTATATGGGGGCGCCTGGGTGGCTCAGTCGGTTGAGTGTCCGACTTCAGCTCAGGTCACAATCTCACGGTCTGTGAGTTCGAGCCCCGCGTCAGGCTCTGGGCTGATGGCTCAGAGCCTGGAGCCTGCTTCCGATTCTGTGTCTCCCTCTCTCTCTGCTCCTCCCCCGTTCGTGCTCTCTCTCTGTCTCAAAAATAAATAAACGTTAAAAAAAAAAATTAAAAAAAAAAAAAGGCATGTATACGTATGACACAACTATATGCACTTTGAAAGCATAGGCCAAAAACAAGATGTTAAAAATGATGGCATCTGGGTAGTGGAATTCTGAGCATTGTTTTTGTTTATTTTTACGCTGGTTTCAAACTCTAAACAATAGGCATATGTTTTTTGAGTGAAAGAATGTAAAAGAAAGTATGAGACCTATTCAGGGATTGACAAGTAACTGGCATGTGAAACATGCGTGTGTTCACGAAAACACACAACGAAAAAGCAAGGCCTAATCATAAGGTGGGAATAAAACATGACACAATTTTCATTTGCTCCATATGTTGTTTTTTTTTTAATTTTGCTTATGTTTCCTTTGGTAGTTCTGAGAGTGAGGGTAATAAGGTCCTAATTATTTAATGGTCACATATAGGGCATAAGAAGAAAATGTTTGGGAAACTAGAAATCAACAAGCAAAGACGAGACAGGAGAATTTTTCCTGTCATCCTAAAAAGTCTTTGCCCTGAAGGAGGGGCAGAGTGGACAGGCATGTCACCAGCAGGCCGGGCCCGCCAGCTACAGTGGACACACTGGCCTGCTTTCAGGAGTAGCACCCAGCTGGAGGCCATTTGCCGGCCACCAACGCCTCACCTTCACTTAACTGGGAACTACCCCCTATGAAATGGAAACGACAGAGCTGCCCTGTCCCAGCAGCTGTAAGGTTAGTGCGCAGGCAGGTCAAGTGCCTGATGCTGTCCTTAGCAGGAAGCAGGTATGCCATATATGATGGCAGGTGCCTTGCTATGTGCTCTTTTTTCCTGGGACAAAGTCCACAGCCACCCCCAGCAAAATCCCCTCCAGTCAAAGCTTCAGGGAGGACACCCCTCCTCCAGGTTTGCCTGGGGAGAGAGAGACTGCACTTTCTGGGGACCAGCACCAGTCTCCTAGAAGCACTGTGTTTCTCAGCTTCCAAGATGACAAGCCTGACAAGTGGAAAATTCATACGCAGAATTAAGGCTATAAAATGAATTTGGCACCTTACCTTTGAAAATGAGCATTGTGTCTCCTGTCATTCCCTTTTTAGTTTGATCCCACTGTTGAGTTTTGGGAACTGGGATGGGGAGACTTTCCATTGCGCAACCCCTGCGGTTGGAATTAGTAAGGGATTTGGTGGACACATTGTCTTAGGCTGTCTTGTGGTGCAGGGATGGATAGTGGGGGCGTTTCTTCTGTGTGGGGAGGAAAGGCAGAGAATGTCTAGTCCAGAGAACCACAGGTCACAAAACAAGCTATGGAACAGAGGAGTTGATCTAAAGCCATGCATGCTGGACCTCAGCTGACTTAGCCAGTGACTGGAGCTGGAGTATTAAAGCCAGTGGGTTTAGCTGGCGTATTAGCTTCCTGTGGCTGCTTTAACAAACCACCACATTAAGATAACACCCTTTTATTCTCTATGGGCAGAAGTCTGACATCAGTTTCACTGGGCTAACATCAGCTTAGTGGCAGTGCCAGCTCCTTCTGGATTCTCTCAGGAAGAATAGGTTGTCTCACCTTTTCCTGCTTCTGGAAGCCGCCTGCCTTCTCTGGCATGTGACCCATTCTTGATGCTTCTCCAGACTCGCTTCCATGATCACATCTTTTGCTTCTTTCTTTGACTTTCTTGCTGCTTTAAGACCCCTTGTGATCATACCTGGATAATCCAGATAATTTCCCCATCTAGAGAACCTTAACTTAATCCCCATTTTGCCACATAAAGGAACATATTCCAGGTTTGGGGGGATTAGGATATGACTATTTGGGGGGGGGGGCATGTCATTTTTCAGCTTACTGCAGGCAGGGTAATCTAATGTGCATGCTTTTCACAAATGCTCGCAGGGGCCAGGCACTGGCTAGGGCTGGGGGGACAGCACACAGATGCTTGAACAACTTAATGAAGAAGATGGGACCACACACACATGTTCTAGGGCCACGTTGCATGGAACGAACAGCAAATGAGGCTTGAGCACAGGTTTGTGCAGAGAGACAGTGAGAAGTGAGACAGGAAAGGAAATTGGGGCCCAGAGCACAGAGGACCTTGCAGAGCAGGGAAAAAAGTTTGGATGTGATCCCCTGAAGGAAGCAGGGCCTGTGTTTTCCATGCCCACAGTTACACAGAACACCAAGCCAGGCTGGAGGCCCATCTGAGAATGTTGGTGGCCATGTGCCAACCACTGACAAATTAAGCCTTATGTGGACTGGCCTTTGAGATGGAGAGAGCAGCTTTGCAGTCTGACAGGCTGGGTCCGCACCCCACTTAGCAGCTTTAGGGAAGTCACTCAGCTGTCCTGACTCAGTTTCCCCACTTAGGAAATGGGTACTGGAGGACATGCCTAGCTTCTTCGCAGAGCCAGATGTGCTGAGTCAGTACACAGATGATTCTAGATGTAAACAGGCTGGACTTGATGTTAGTTTCAGTTGCAACTGAAATGAACCAGAAAATCATGGAATTTTAGATATTTTTTTAATGTTTTTTTTTTAATTTTTTTTTTCAACATTTATTTATTTTTGGGACAGAGAGAGACAGAGCATGAACGGGGGAGGGGCAGAGAGAGAGGGAGACACAGAATCGGAAACAAGCTCCAGGCTCTGAGCCATCAGCCCAGAGCCTGATGCGGGGCTCGAACTCACGGACTGCGAGATCGTGACCTGGCTGAAGACGGACGCTTAACCGACTGCGCCACCCAGGCGCCCCAATGTTTATTTATTTTTGAGACAGAGAGAGACAGAGTGCAAGTGGGGGAGGAGCAGAGAGAGAGGGAGACACAGAATCTGAAACAGGCTCCAGGCTCTGAGCTGTCAGCACAGAGCCCGACGCAGGGCTCGAACCCACGAACTGTGAGATCATGACCTGAGCCGAAGTCGGATGCTTAACCGACTGAGCCACCCAGGCGCCCCGGAATTTTAGATATTAACAATGAGCTAACCTGGAGAGTACCACATCACAATCAGCTGGGAGGTTGCACTGAAATGAAATTTAACAAAGGGGAGTCTAAGCTCACAACCAGGGTTGGAGAAACATCCCCCCCCTCCCCATATATGAAGCTCAGAGAGGCTGTGGAACCCAGCCAAGTGGGAATCCTGGTCACCCTCACCCCCACCCAGCTGAGCATTGAGGCAGGTGGGATAGGGGTGGGGAGACTGCTGAGGCACCAGCTGCCATGCGGAAGGAGCTAGAAAAGAGGACAGAGTGCAAGGCCACTGGACTTGGGGGGGTCGGCCCGGGTTGGCCCTGCCTGCTCATCTCCACGGGAGCCAAAGGCTGCCCCCATCCCCCCAAACCAAGAGCTCCCTGGCAGGAGGCACACTCAGAAAAACAAGCCAGGCCCTTGCTAGGTGGTCTCCAGGCAAAGTTCCCCATTTAGCAGGGCAGGCCGGTCCAGGCCAACTTAACCCTGGTTCTCTGGGGTCACAGGTTAATTCATTATTATAACCCATTGTTCTTGACACAGAAACAAATAGCTGCTAATAGGTTCATTATAAATGGCTCCTTCTCTCTTCTGCCACTGGATAATATGATTTATATGAGATTTATGATTTATATAAAAATTTCAGAATGGACCTTAGAAATATCATCAAAATCCCTCCTTTTATAGATGGGGAGACAGAGGGCCAGACAGAGGAGAGGTAGGTTCAGCATCACACAGCTGGTCCAACAACAGAAAGTGCTGTATGTTTCTAGAACCACTCCAGTGGTACATCTGGAGTCAAGAACTGTGGGAGATACACTGGACCAGATATGCCCCAAACCTGACCTCATGGGTATAGCTGTATGTGTGCAGATGAGACTACAGGCTCTCCACCTGGCACACTGAAGCCAGCAGTGGAGGACCCCAGAGTGCTGGGGGGATGTGGACCTACCTAGGCCCACTCTGCTATTCACCATCACTAGAAAGTGGGGGTTTAGGGACAGGGTGTTAGGGCTTTGCCTTCCTCTTGGCCTCCTGGTGTTGGTTGGCCCTGCGTGTAGCCAGATCGGGCGTGTCAGCCAGACCTTGGGATGTGAAGGGCAGGGCAGAGTGATGCTGTCCCTGAGCCTTCCCACAGCGCCACCTGAACTGACCAGGGGCATGTGTCTCTGTGTGCTCTCCAGGAACATCCCCGGGCTCCAAGATGGCCTTGCAGAGTTCCTTCACCTGCTGGAATGGGACAGTCCTCCAGCTCGGGCAGGCCTGCGACTTCCACCGGGACTGCGCCCAGGGAGAAGACGAGGGCCAGCTGTGCAGTGAGTAGATGGGGCTGCCCCCCACCCCAGCCCAGCCCGCACCTACACCCCCCTGCCCCCATCACCCCAGGCACGAGAACTTCGACACCCTCCCTTACACCCAGTGCTACCTGTGTGCCATCAGTGACGACTTCCAAAAGCTACACAGTCTCCAAGAGACAGAGCTAAGATCTGCATCTAGAAACAGGAGCACAGAATTTAAGAACCAAACAAGACTGTGTAGCTCATGCTGTCAGCATCCTAGTGGCACAGAGAAGGTGTGCAGGATAAAGCCTAACTCAGGAACATGAGCCCCCTGTGCCCAGACTCCCCTCCCTTTTCAGGCCTTATCTTCCACCACCCACCTAGCCCTCCAATCCTCCTGGTCTTCCGTGTGCCCCAGCGCCTGCTGGATCAGAACCCTTCCCCGCTCCAGCACATCTCCATGGCTTTGCTCGTGCGGTACCCCTGGCCAGAGTGCCCCTTCCTCCTTGGGTCACCTCCAGAGTCAGTCCTTCTGGGAAGCCTCCTCTAATGCCTCCCACAAGTACCACGCCAACAAATACAGCTGGCTTTTCCTCTCGACTCCCTCCGTTGGTGTATCCATCCATCCACTGCGTGTCCCTTCTTTTTTATTAACAGCTTTTTAGAAATACAATTCATATACCATACAACTCACCCACTTCAATTGGACACATAAGTGTTTTTTAGTATAGTCCCAAGGCTGTGCAACCATCACCACAATCTAATTTTAGAACATTTTTATCACTTCAAAGGTAACCCCTAGCAATCTTTCCTCATTTCCCTCCAATCTCCCCTCCCCTACTCCCCCCCAGGGGCCGCTAGCCCTAAGCAACCCCTAATCTACTTTCTGTTTCTATAGATTTGCCTATTCTGGGCATTTCATATAAATGGAATCATACAATATGTATTCTTTGTGATTAACTTCTTTCACTCGGCATAATGTTTTCAAGGCCCGTTCTTATTGTGTCGTGTAAGGATCTCATTCCTTTTTACTGCCAAGTACTATTTCATTGTATGTCTATTAGCACATTTTGTTCATCTATTCATCGGTTGATGGGTATTTTGGTTGTTTCTACTTTCTGGCTGTTGTGAATTATGCTGCTTTGAACATTCCTGTACAAATTTTTATATAGACAGATGTTTTCTTTTCTCTTGGGTACATGCCTAGGAGTAAGTTGCGGGGTCAACTCTGTATTTAACATTTTTTTAAGTTTATTTATTTATTTTGAGAGAGAGAGAGAGAGAGAGAAGGGGAGGGAGAGAGAGAAAGAGACAATATCCCAAGCAGGCTCTGCACTGTCAGCCCAGAGCCCAGTGCAAGGCTTGAACTCAACGAATCATGAGGTCATGACCTGAGCCGAAATCAAGAGTCAGACGCTTAACTGACTGAACCACTTGGACACCCCTGTATTTAACATTTAAAAGAACTTCCAGGCTGTTTTTCAAGGTAGCTACACCATGTGACATTCCACCAGTAATGTATAAAGTTTCTAATTTCTCTACATCCTCATCGACACTTATTGCAATCTGTCTTTTCATTTCTGCCATGCTAGTGGGTGTGTACCTATTCCATTTCCTGGAGGTGGTTTCCACATCTCTCTCCCTCACCATGGGCAGATTGGATCTGTTTCTCTTCCCCATACCAGTATCTCCTGGCACAGCATAGGTGGTCACTATTTGTTGATTCAAATGACTAAATGAGTCAGGACACTTGGTTTCCATGGACCAAAGCTAACTGCTGAGATTTCACTGATAGCTGGGGGCAGGGTTAGACTCACAGCCCAGTGCTTATTCAACCCGAATCCGGTGTTCTCGGCAGCTGCCTGGTTACGAGTATACACTCGAGAGGTTTTTACATTTATGCCAGGGAAAGCACAAACACTTATAAAACACATATATTGTGAGCTACAAAATGTACTAGAGCCCACAGCAGGGATGAATAACAGGTACCTGTCTTTAGACTGCTGAAAATCCAGCACAGGGGAAAGGACCGAAGCCACAGAGTTGCAGTAGGGAAAGGATGTGGCACATGCATGCCTGGGGTACTCTGGGGCCCAGACACAGGAGCAAATGCCTCGCCCCTCAGATGCACTGGCCCTAAGACATTGTGGCCTGCAAAATAGCTTTAAAAAGTTAACAGTATCCCCCATATCACCTGCAGGACAGGTTTTCCCTTGGGGGAGAAAAGGTTTTATTTATTCTCTTTTAAATGAAGCAATAAAGAAAATCCATTTTTCAATTTGAAAAACTTCCTTTTTAGATAAAACTTCCCAGTGAAGTTTTCCAATAATGATGGAATTGTGGTTGTTTAGATAAAACTCAGTAAAGACTTACAGGTAAGCCCTTTGTTTATCCCACACTGTTCCTGGCCTTTCTTCACAAAGCTCTCACTCGACATGTGGACCAAAATGAAGCCAGCCCACCCATGTTGTCCTGGGCAGGGGTCTGCGTGTGTCTCTCTAGTTACTGGTCTCTGCAGTGTTTCCAGCAGTGCATCTGAGCTGTGTGATTTTGCTTTTGCCTTTTTAAAGTTTTTTGATTCCCACTTCCCAGCTGGGACACAGGTCAGGCCAGCCATGCCCTGGTTTACAATTGGGAAAATGAAAGCACAGAGAAGGTAATTGATTTGTTCAGGGTCACACAGCATGTCAGGAACAGAGCCATGATTAGAGTGATGAGCCTGTGGGATCCAGCCCATTACTGTAGGCTCAGGGCATTCTCTTACCATTCTAGGGCTGCTGTTAATGGATTTCCAAGGCCAACTCCAAGCTTGAGGACAGCCTGGCTCCAGAATGGAGGGCAGGTTCCTGAGGCCCAGAGACCTTTCCAGCCACACTTGAAAAGCTGCTCTGACCAGCTCTCAGAATGACAGTTCCACCCTGGAGAAACCCCTACTGAGTTCTTTGCTACAGAAATCAGTTGCTAGGAACAGAAGTTCAATTCAGAAGGAGGGTTATTTCGATCTTTTTGCCACTCTGATCTTGGCAGTACTCTTAGCAAATATTCTTTCCTTTCTGGTGTGTCCCATTTTGTCTGGCGTTTTTGCAGTTTTCCCATCACATTGACCAGTGTTGATTCTAGAAAACATCCCCATGAAGATGAAGAGATGAAGATGAAGATGAAGAAGAAGAAGAAGAAGAAGAAGAACACTTATTGAGCCTTTACTGGGTGCCAGATACTTTTCATGTATGAATTTATTTCGTCCTCAGAACAATCCTATGAGATGCTACTATACCCTTCTTAGAGATGAGGAAGCTAAAGTCCATGAAGCTGTTAGCCAGCGTGAACCACTGCAAGCCAGACTCATTTGTTATCTGAGTTTCCAGTGGTTGATTATGCAAGCCCAACACTAGCTACGTATCTACCCAGGAAAAAGAGGAGGAAGGGAAAAAGTCAGGGAAGGTCCAGGGCTCTGCCACCACATTTCTAAGTGGGGGAGAGGGGGCCTCAGATCATTTATCTTCACCCTCTGGGCCTATTTCCTCGCTGTAATATGACTTGGAACATGACACCCACTGATGTCTTGATGTTTGTGATGCATTTAGGACTTCATCCTTACCAGGTAGTCTGGAACCTGTTAGAATGTCTTCTCTGGGAAGCTGGTCACCCAAGCCTTGCTGGGAATGTCCAGTTCTAAGGAACCTGCATGAGGGTCATGAATCTCTAGCCAATGCAGTCAACTATGCCCTGCCATGGCTGGAATTTGGGGGGAGTTGGGGGGAGTAGGTTGTATGCCATCAACCCCAGCCTCAACTCCCCACACTTGCTCCAGAAGGAAGTCCACACACAGCTTCATTCAGATTATTACACTCAACCTTGAGCAACATTTCAAGCCTGGATAAGTGGGAGACCTGACATGGAGGTGGCAGTGCCTTGCCCTTCTGCATCCAATCATGAATGTGTCCATTCACACCACATCCTTCAAACCACAAACACATGCCATCCTCCTTCCTGCTTTCCAGTTAAGCATTGCTGATCCAAGTGAGATATCCCAGAACACTGGAACCCGTAAAAGGGTGTGTTGAGGGTTCCCTGTGTGTCAAACAACGGCTTCAGTGGTGTGGGATGCCCCAGAAAAGGGTCAGGTGTCTCCACTTTGTCCCCTGATAGGTCATTGACTCACTTCCCCTTCACGTAACCAATAATCTCATCTGTTTGGTGGGGATTCTCTTCCTGACAGGCAAAAGCAATTTTTCAAAGTTTATTTCTTTATTGTAAAATAAAACATGTTGGTTGTAAAATATTTGGAAAAACTAGAAAAGTACACAGGAGAAAATAACTACTGCCTGTAATCCTCCCTCTCAGACATTCAGAGATAACCATAATATGATGATGTATTTCTTGTAGCATTTTTTCCCATGACTCTATATTTTCATGGAAATGTATAACACGTATTTATCAAAAATGTTAACAGAGCTGTCATGCAGGAAGGAAAAGAAGTAGTGTCATTTGGCCTGGAGTTTACACTTGGCAGCTTCCCGTAACTTCTGCTGAGGCCACATCTTCGTGACCCTACCAATTTGTCTCTCTTACAATGGAATCAGGTGTCATAATTGCCAAATGTTGCGGGATTGATTGATTGACCCCCACATAGCCTGACTTGGCCATTCAGCCAGTGAAGTAAGAGGATCAGATAGGGCAGTGCTTCTCAGCCACCAAGGTGCCTAGGAACCACCTGGAAAACATTAAAAATGCAGATTTTGACTCAGTAGGTGGTGATGGGGGTGGTGGACCTGAGATTGCACACTTCTAACAGTTTCACCGGTGATGCTGGTGTGGCTGGTCCTTCAGCCACATTTTGAATAGTGAAGGGTTAGATGCCTGAATCCACTCCCCTTGTATTCAGCAAATAAGTATGTCAGTTCTACAGCATGGCAAGCGCTGAGTAGGTGCTTGGGGTGAATGAGAGGAGAAAGGCATCATCAAAGGAGTTGAAACCATCGTACTCAACTCCGTGTGCCAACGTTGTGCTCAGCCATTGGCCCTGACAGCAGTGTCCCAAACCTGACCTAATCCATCAAGGGTTCTGATGTCCCCCACCCCACCAGCTTCCTTGGGAGTGGCTTCCCCCTGAGCACACACCTGCTGTGCTGGCAAGTGGCAGTAACCCTCTCCTCCTGTACCCCATCCCACCCTGCAAGGTTTTCAGGGTCACATAAATTGTCCACTGACCCAACTATTTTGTCTAATTCCTCTTTATTCAATCAGCCATAAAGAAAGCGGCTTCCAATCCCAGCTCACCCTGGATCCTGTGCAAAGCTAGGACAAGGGTGGGCTTCCAGAAGGTGGAGAGTGCCAATGGCTTTCCTCATTCCTGTTCAGGTGGAAGACATAGGCAGAGCTACCATGGGCATTTCTAGAGAGGCAGCTGAGGGACCTGTTTCTGCCCACAGGGCAGTGTTGGCTATGTCAGTTCATCCTCTGACAAGGTCCCCTGAGCCAGGAGTGAACAATGACTAGTAATGCCACCACCACTCTGTATTTGCTCAACTCTGTTTACAAAATTCCACACTCTGCCTTATTTTACCCTCAAAACAGCCCTGTGAAATAGATACTACTATTACCCTATTTTACAGATGAGGGAGCTAAGTGTTTGAGGAAAAGAAGTGCCTTGCCTAGAGTCACCAGCAGAAAGCAGCAGGTTAGGGCTAGAACCAGGGATCCAGATCCCAGGACCATTGAGGTATCGACATCCATAGTTGGGCTGACTTCTCTGTCTCTGCCTTCTAAAAGGGGAAGGAGGGAGTGATAAGCTGTAAAAGGCTTCAACCCAGCTCCTCCTTCTACCAGGAGCCATTGCCTGCTAGAATCTTCCATCATGGTTCCTGGTTGAAAGCACACTTGTAAAGGACGCTTCATGGAAGGTCACTTCCAGCTACCAGTTAGTTTTTGCAAAAGAAGTGGATGTGGGGTCCCTTGAGGGGGCATAAAAAATAAAACAGAAAGATCTCCTTAGCTTTTGGATTTTTAATCAGAGGAACATGCGGGGCTTGGGGGAAAATGATTTCTTCAGGGGGGTATAAATGGGAAGAGATGCTCAAAGTCAGTGACAGCCGGTTTTAATTTATAATTCTGCCTCTGTGTGAAATGCACAGAGAATCAGGGGGAAATGAGTAATAATTCACTAAGGTGCTGTCACAGCCAGGAAGCGTTAGGGCCCTCTTTGTCAGCCTGCCATTGCCGGGAAGGCTGAGACAGAAGAAGGACACAGAAAGCAGTGGGTCCAGCTAGAGTGCCTTTCCTCCTGCTCAGAGACTTAGCCCTGCTGCTTCTCCCCAGCCTGGCCTGGGGCCGTTGGTGCTATCGGAATAGCCTGAAATGGCCCACCAGCTCCTCAGACTGGGTGCCTTCCCTGCAGCCATTCTCTGAGCAAGCTGCAGAATGTGAGCTCTCTCTGACCCTCTTCTCCTTTCCTCCTCCTTCTGAGGGCACCTGGGAAATATATGGTCATAAAGCTGATTGTGGCCTTTTCAATGGGACCTGAGGTCAGCTTGATATAGAGAAAAGGGTAACAGGGCCCTTTATGCTGAGTCAACAGATGATATAAAAAGGCCCCATGGCTGGCATTGCTTGGTTGGGATAAGGTAGGTTAGAGCAGTAATAAGCCATTCCTAAATTTCAGGGGCTAACATAACATTGACAGTACCTATGCACCAAAGCGGGGGGCTCCACAGGATCTCTCGGGGCCCCAGGCCCCACCTGACACCACCCCATCTGACAGCAGTGGTCTCAGGGACGGGAATGCCCCTTGGCCACCTGAGCAGGGAGAGAGAGACCAAAGAATTGCACAGGGGCTCTCCACAGCCTCCATCCAGAAGAGACACACATCACTTCTGCTCACATTCCATGGGCTGGAGCTATTCATGTGGCTTCCCTTAACTGGAAGGGGGATGGGAAAGAAAGGGAAACAAATAGAAAATTTGAGCAATATGTGTCTCTGCAGACGGGGGTGACTTGAAGGACGCAACCAACTCCCACCAACTCTACCCCTGCCACCATCACATTCTTGTCATTGTGTCTGCCATCAGAAATCTGTTCCAGTGCCTTCTCCTGGGGTAACATTCGTGCTCGATCAGAATAAGGAGCACAGATTCAGAAGCAGATCTTAGGGCTAGAGCCAGGGATCCTGTGTTACCTGCTGGCTGTGTGACCTTGGTCAGATTGTTTAACATTCCTGAGCTCTCCTCTCTCACATATAAAACTGGTTTATCCCCATGCTGCCACACTATTATTTCTTTTTACTGCTATTTTATTTTCTGAAGATCAGAAAAGTTGTAAACCTTCACATGTACCAGTTAAGGACTGGGGCTTCTTTTCATTGTCATCAGTATCATTAGAATCAAGGGTCCAGCTAGGGAGCTGTTGTTGATAAGGATACTTTGGTCATGCCTGACTCATCTTACTTGACATTGGCATATTTTGCTTTTAGCCGTCCTGGAAATGACCATATCCCTGTGCTCTTGTTGCAGGTAAACTCCCTGCTGGGTTTTACTGCAACTTCGAAGATGGCTTCTGTGGCTGGACGCAGGGCACGCTCGCACCCCACACCTCCCAGTGGCAGGTCAGGACCTTGAAGGATGCCCAGGTCCAGGACCACCAAGGTACTGCTGCTCTTTTCCCTTCCCCCTGGTGCCCATCTGGCCAGACAAGAGATTTAGGGCACCACCCCAGAGAAGCTGGAGCTCTCCACCCCTGCAGGGTGACCTCCCCACCCCAGCGCAGGTGACTGCCCAAAGCTTGCCTTGAGGTGTTCACACACAGTTCCCTCTTCAGACCTCCCAGGCTTCAGAATGATTAAATCAGGACAAGGTAGTCTCCCCTTTTGTTCCCTAAGATGAGAATCTGGATGAAGGATTAGCTAAAAGATAAGAAGAATAGTGGCAACAATAGTAATAATCCATTCATTCAACAAGTGTTTGTTAAGGACCTACTATGTGTCTGGCGCATAACTCACTGAGAGGTAAGGAAAACTATAGCTCTCTATGGGGAGGCTGAGGTACAGGGAGGCTTTATGTCATTGGGCCCAGGGTTGTGCCCTGAGAATTTTGCCCCACATCTGATCTGTTCCCTGGAGCCCAGCTTCCTCAGCCATACCCACCATCCTTGCCCAGCTCAAGCTGGCAACTCCCACACTCCCAGTGCCAGAGCCTCTCCTCCCCCTGCCTCTGCTTGGCTTCCAGAAGGGCAGGGACCTCCACACATCCAAGAGATGGCCACCCACACCTAGGTGAGCTGACTCCACACCTGGAGACACAGCTGGGTCATGGAACAAGGGAAGGCCTGTGAGGCCAACACAGCTCCCAAGTTCAGGCTGCTGGAGAAGCCAGACCACCCGGCCACGGGCCCAGCCTTGGGCTGTACCTAGTACCAGGCCTGAGCAGGTCCTGCGGCCCACCTCTCTGCAGGATAGAGCTGGGCTTAGAGGTGGGGGCTCTCTCTCTCCTTCCCTCCCCTGCATTTGTCTGCTCTTTGTGGAGCTATAGTCCCTTGTACCAAATCCCTCTTTCCTAGCAAAGATCATACATCCTATGGATCCCTTTAAGAATTAATAATGATGATGATGATGATTAAGGTATGAGAGAGAACCATGTCCTGATCAACCACTGGGGATCCCAGAGCCCGTGCAGTCCTATCCTGGCTAACTGCTCCTGAAAGAGCTGGCTTTGACCGTGAGGAAGCAGGCTGAGTTACCACAGCCCCAGGAGAGTTCTGCAGGCCCCTCAGCAGAGAGAAGGCCCCTGGAGCTCCCGTTTCTCCTCCTGATCCCACACTGTATCATCCTCAGCACCTTACTGAGGAGCAGAGAACAGACACAGAGCTCGAAGTCAGACATGATCGTCATGTTTCTGCTGTTTGGAAGCCCCCAACAGCACCCATAGCAAATAAGCATCCAACCCTGGCTCAGTAGCTCTAGGGACTGGGCTTTCATTGCCTCCTAAAGCAGTCCTTCTGTCAAAGACCAGTGTTCCTTTCCTGGAGAGAAGCTCCACCACTCTGTAAATTCTACCCATGGATCATACTTTCTGTCTCCTGGAGCCCCACAGAACTCAACTACTCTCTGTCTCACCAAAGCAGCTCTTCAGATATTTGAAGGCAATAGCTGCTACCCACCCACCACAGGAGAATCTTTCTCTCCCTAGTCACAGATTCTTCCTCAAGGATGGGCCATATGCCCTCTAGGATTGCTGGCTGGTCTTGGTTACTCTGCTCTGGACCCACTTGAATTTGTTACTTGGTAGTAATCCAATATCAGACTTTGCTAAGAAAGAACAGCAGAACTGAATGAGTAAAGTCCTTTACAGGGTTCTGTGACACCCCTGAAAGGCTGGGGGGAGTGCTCTGGCTCCCATCTCCATAACACTGACCACCTACAAAACTCTGTGTAGTTCCTGGAGATTTACAGTTGCTTCTTCCCTGCCATGTGGGGTTGTTGGGGGTTTATGTTCTCCCAGATTTTCAGGCAGATACATGCTTAGAAAACATAAGAAATATGACTTCCTGTTCATGTCATAGGGCACAGGATGACCTGGTGGAAAAGAGTGAAGGTCATGGATACCCCGGGAGGGCAGAGGGCCAACAGGATTGTAATGGGGAGAGGAGGGGCTGGGAGAGGTCAGCGTGCTTCAGGCTGCTCCTGGGCTATGCGCTAAAGCTGGTGACCTTGGGAGGTCAGGGATGCAGTAGCCCAGATGTATGGTGCTGGGATATTGCAGGGCATTTGGAATGAAGACCTTTGCGTGAGCCAAGTTTTATTGATGGTGACAAGTAGGCTGTCTTATCCACTGGAGGCAGCAGAAAACTGTGTCCTCAAAGGTGTACCACGCCTAGAGAAGAATGGGCAGAGCCCCAAGGCCCTTCAGTGCATGAGGGTGGTGCATTTCTGACTCTTTTTCTCTCTGCCCCAGGCCATGCCCTGTTGCTCAGCACTACTGATGTCCCTACTTCTGAAAGTGCTACAGTGACCAGCACTACGTTTCCCGCCCCGATGAAGAACTCTCCATGTGAGGCAAGTCTCAGTGCTCCCCTACCTCCTGGACTTCTCCTCCTACCCCTCACCTTGGGTGCTTCCAGATGAACCCAAACATCAGCAAAGTAGCCTGGATGGTTGGGCTGCTTGTGCTCCTGCGGGG
This sequence comes from Prionailurus viverrinus, assembly GCF_022837055.1. Lineage (NCBI taxonomy): Eukaryota > Metazoa > Chordata > Mammalia > Carnivora > Felidae > Prionailurus > Prionailurus viverrinus. Next base: position 117,553,432 of record NC_062563.1, read on the forward strand.
AGGATACGATGGCATTTTTGTCATCTTTGCAGAGAGCATGCACCAACATGGTGGAGTCCCATCTGCAGAGAATCTTACCTCAAACACCCATGCTCAGCCACACTGAACTCTTTGCAGCAGGGCCTTGATCTAAGCAAACCCAGAAAATATTTCCAAAACATAACAGGGGAGGGTAATAATGATCTACAAAAGACTTTCTACAATATCAAGCTCTTGTAATACGTTTCAGATTTTATAGAGCATCAAAAATTTGATCTACATCAATTTCACTAAGACATCAGTGGCATTCAGTAAGGTCCCCTCCAAAGCCACTTACCCAGATGGTTCCTATGGCAGTTACCTTTTTAGTGTGGTAGGTCATAATCTCTAGAGAACAAGAAGTGCGTTTAGACCCCAAACACGATCCAGTGATTCAACTCATGGACTCTGGAATCAATTGCCTGAGTCCCAGCTAGGCTCCACCACTGACTGGCTGCACAATTTTCTTGGGCAGTTAATAATCTCTCAGGGCCTCAGTTTCCCCACTGTAAAGTGAGACAATAGGAGTGCCTACTCTAAAGAGGAGAAGATTAAATAGGTTAATACATATACAGGGCTTATCACAGCTGCTAGCACATCATAACCACAACAGTAGTTAGCCAGCAGTGCCCGGCACCCTGAGTAAACATAGGTAAGGAGGATGGGGGAGCCAAAAACCAGATTCTAAGTTCTCAGAGAGCTCTGCATGCCTGTGCTTCTTTGCACCACCACACGGCACCACATCGACATCTTGCACTTTGTAGAAAACCAACACATAGTTGAGATTTGGCCAGTCCTCTCTTTCTGGAAACTCACAGGAGAAATCCCATCCTGGCTTTGTTTCAGGAATAGCTATGTGCCCCCTGAGCAATTTGTTTCCTTTCAAGCTATGGACATTGTGAGACTGAGCAGACTTGCTTCCCCTCCGCTGGCTGGTCGAAGCCCCAGGGAGATCCGGGAAACAGGCTTCCACTACTAAGGGACACAGCCACACTCCAGCCCTCCAGGCTTTTTATGAAATAAAAACTCACCAGCATAAAACACATAAGAATGGAAAAGAAGTATCAGTGACTTTTTTTTTAATCAGAAGAACGGTCACGTTAAATCTGAGGCTCCCCTTTTAGTAAGTAAATGGGGGTTCATGATGTGTAGTCTGTAATCAGCCTTACTCCTGGTTCGATCTTGTAACTCAACATTTCCCCAATTTCTCACCCTTTTCTAGTTAGTTTCTGTTACCTTACTAGATGTTATGTATCTCTGGGAGCCACCTTAAGTCCTTTTTGGAGGAAGTCAGGGCACAAATAAATAGATTCATTACATTAACTTGTATTTGAGAAATCACTCTATCTGATGCAGATTGTGGATTACACAGTCATCACTGATATCTCTCAGCACCCCCACACCCCAATGCCACCCAGAGCAGACACCTAGAAAGGAAGGCTTCTTAAGAGGAAATCTAAATGAGGAGAGATGGTCACCCTTCCTGAGAGGTCAGGGGGATCCTTAAAAGAATTTGATTTTTAAATATACTCTTCACTGTATTTAACATGAGCCTAATTTTAGAATAAGAAATGTCAAGGCTAAAAATGATATTTTTCAAATACTTCATCATTTCCCTGATAACCTTTGGTTGATCGATAGTTTAAACAGGTGTTTTGTTTTACTGGCCTGTTTTATTTTCCCTCCAGTCAAATTTGCTCTGGGCTATTTCTGCTATTTCCTGCCCTTTTCCATAACTCGACTCAGCAGGAGTAATGAAGGGAAGGCAGTGACTCCATTCTGTTCTCAGCTCACAGCTAGTTCACATTCAGATTTTCAGACCATTCATCTACTGCTGATGGGTCTTGAATCCCCAGTGTTGGGGTGAAATGTTTTCATCAGAAAAATAAATAACCAAAATAGAAATATGCATTTCCAGGTCTGTAAGCCTTGCCATTTATTTGATTCAGATCCTAAATGCAGAAGGCATGAAGCTGATTTCTTCCTCCCAGGTTGGCAAATGTCAGTGACAGGGGATGTTGCATCACTGTGTGAACTGTGTGAGGTTAACTCAGGGTCTTCAAACCCCACCAGCCCTCAAGGGGCCTGGCTGTGGGGCCCAGGTATGGGAAGGGGACACTTCCTGTACCTAGGCCCTACAGGTACAGGGTAGAGAGGGGTGAAAGTCTCTGGTGAAGGTCAAGCCCACAGGGACTAAGAGGCTGGCTAAGCTCCAGGGCTGACGCCCACCACTGAGTGTCGTCTCTAAACGCAGACCAGTCCTGGGAGCCCTAGAGTCCCTCCACCTCCTGGGAGTTGAAGTAATTAAAGAATTTCTCAAAATACTCCTTCAAGATACCCTACAGTCATTGGTGAATTCCCAAAAGGGAACTGGTGTCACCTTCTGTGCGTTTCCTTGAAAAATCTAGCTACAGCCTGCCTAGTAGGTCTCTGTCTCTCCAGTTCCAGTCACTTGGAAATTGTGATCAGGATGGATTCTTAGGCCCCATCCCAGGCCACTTGGATGACACCCCAGAGTGGGGCCTGGGAATCTCCATTTTCAACCCCCACCCTCCATGATTTGGAGGCACGCTGACACTTGAAAGTAATTGACCATAAATGCACCTGCCACTTGTGACAGAAATTCATTATGAGTCCATGCAGAGAGTTTTTCCTCCACTACCCATGGTACCAAATAGTGTGACGTAACTTGCCTTTTATAAAGATGAGTCAGAAGTGGTGAGCAATGACAGGGTCAGGGACATAGGTGGTGGAGACAGAAGGGACTGGGAGAGTCCCCCTCAGAGCCCATTTGGAACCAGGTCAGATGCCCACCAGTGGTGGAGACATAGCCAGGATGTGCCAGTCAGCTTCCAGGCTTTTCCAGAAGCATGCCTGCTCCGGCCTCCTCCCTCCAGGTGCCTGCAGTCACCACTACTGGCCTGGCACCTCTTACTGGCTGGCCTCATGCAGGCACTGTCTCCTTCTCCGTCACTCCACACAGTTGCATATGGGGCATGAATATTTAAAGACCTCTGCCTAGCCCAGCCACAAATAAGAGAGAGTATTATATATATATATATATTTTTTTTTTTTCGCCTCCCCCAAGCTATTCTCTGTGGGAAACTGGAGATCCACTTACAATATTCAGATTTTATTTTATTTTTATTTTGCGGAGCTCCAGTTCAAATAATTAAAGTTGCCACCGGGGAGGGGAGCCTTGTGGTGGCTTCCATGTGCACGCTTGCTGTCAGACCTGCTCTGTCCGCCTTGGCTGGGAAACACACTCGGATGTGTCTAGCATTGCAGCCGCTGGTAATGAAGGGGACAGAGGGTGGCAGGGGCTGTCTCTGCCCCGCCTCCTGCCTTTCGCACATCCCAGAAGCCTGAATGTCTCAACAAGCCCCGTGCGGTTTGAAATTCTATTTTATTTGAATAGCCTGCCTGTGACTAGAATATTTTAAACCATGTTCTCAGGACAGAACAAGGCCTGGGGGGAGGAAAAGTGGGCTTCCCTCATTCTCTTTCCCACTTCAAAACATGGAAGTGGTTTTCCTTCTATGAGCTGCAGGAAGGAAAAGGGCCCAGGAAGTGGGATGTGACCACTTGATTGGTGGCCGCACCCAAGAGCAAGTGAGTTCCTAGCTGCTGGTTTTTCTGACCTTGCCGGAGCTATAGCCACCTCTGCCCTCCCCCCACATACTGGTGCATGCACACAGACACTGGGATCCTGGAACACACCTGGGGCCTTCCTGCCCCTGACATCAGCCCTGTAGTGATAAAGGCATTGGCTTCAATGGGCCTGGGGGCTACTGAGATCAGGACAGAAGGCCACCACGCAGGCCTCCTCAGGTCTGCACGAGCTACCTGGCCTGCAGGGAAGTAGACCTCCATTTGGTGTCATTAAAACCAGGAAATGTGGCCCAGAGGGACAGGAAAGAGCAGCCTGGCATCTGAACTTGCCCTCTTCCATCTGTTAAGCCCTTCTCAGAGCCCCACTGAGAAGGAACCCCCTAGGGCAGGCAGAGCCCTGAAGGCTGGAGGCCAAAGAAGTTGTCAGCAAATTGCTCTCTGGTTGACTCCGTGAGACTTTTCAGGATGGTGGTGATCATTCCTGGACACAGGGCCCATCCTGCCAGGGATTTGGCTGGCAGAGGGTTCTCTAGCATCTCACTGTAACTCAAAAGCAAAATAAGGTAGGCAAGTCATGGCTGGTGTTGTTCAGGTTTATTTAGGCTGACCCCACTCCCTCCCCGGGGTGGGGGGCAGACAAATAGAACTTTCACATAAGGTGAAGACGAGATCTTTTCTGACTACCATGTTTCAAGAGTTTATGAAACTCAACAGCAGAATCCTCCATGGAAAGGCAAAAAGCAAGGATGAGCAATAGTAATTATTACAGGATGGCTTGAGGTAGAGGAGAAAACAGAACCATAAGGCTCTTCCTTTAGCAGCCCCCACTGAACCCTCGACAAGGGTATTCTCTTCAGCCTGCTTACGGAGCAGATCTGGGTGGGGGCACACAGAGGGCTGCCCAGGGGACAGGAACAGCCCACCCCAACAAGGCAGGAAAGAAATGCACCCAGAGATGCATAGCCAGTAAATAAAAAATCAAGCTCAAACCCAGACCTTGTAGCCTGAGCCTTGTGCTCTTTCTGTCACACTTCCCTGCCCCTGCCGAGGGCAGGTGGTAACTTCTCGGCATGGGAGGAGCTGCCGTGGGCCTCCACAGCATCCCTGAGGACTGGCATTGCTCCTGCCTAAGCAGAACCCCTGCCCACCCCACCACAGACTCCTCTTCTCTGGAGGCAGGAAGGAAACACTGCCCCATTTTGCAGCCCTAGTTACTCAGTCAGTGTCTTCCCAGGCAGAGACCAGTCGATGGACCTAATTCCTGAGCAGCTAAGGGGACATTGTTACTCACCTAGGAGATTCAAATGTTATGTGTGCCTTGTGTGTGCCTTATTCTTAGCCCCACATGGTCTCATTTGTTTTAGCAAACGAGGAAGGAAAAACTGTCCCAAGAGGCCTCATGGTCTTGATCCTAAATAAGGTTGTCATTTTCTGGATCTGTTCCACCTTCTGTAGAACATGTGTCCATCTAGGGAGAAGGAAACCCTCTCCTCTCTCTATTCACTCATCCTATTTCACTGCTGACCAGTGAAAGCTGGTCCTTACCAGGCTCCACCCGGGACCAGCCTCTGCCCTTGTATGGCCAAGCAATACTGCATAGACACCGTGTGGGGGCTATAGTCATCTTCTTTGTAAATACGGACCAGAGCTGAGCTAGGGGAGCGTTCCAGGCTAACCTCATCCCTAGCTCCCCTCTTACAAGCCTGAGCTCCTTGCGTCAGGTGTTTGGGAACTGGAATCCAACCCCCATCCCACCTAAGGCTGTGACAGCACTGCAGAGACAGAATGCTCACAAGGAAGGCCAGCCCACCTTTGGACAGCTCCAGGCCTCAGCACTTGCCAAGTGGATTTGCTGGGGATTGCTTTCCACTCTGTGTTCCCTGCGCTTGTCCTCTTCCTGCTTTGGAACTTTCAAAGAACAGAGGCAGGACTCCATGCCAGCTATGTAACCTCCAGCTGGGCTGTCCACTCCCTGCCCGCAAGGACATAGAGATGCCCCCACAGGAAGCACAGTGCCCTCGGACTCCCTCCTGCCCCATGTCCCAACAGTCTCGACATAACCCACGTGCGAAGGAACCCAGCTGGTCACGCAGGGCCAGAACAAAGGAACACCTCCAAGGCAGTGTAGTGTGGTGGAGAGAGCAGAGCTTGGAGGCCACTTAGACCTTGGCAGGGTCCTTCCACTTTGTACCAGGGGGAGTTTATGTGAATCACCTTACCCTTCTCAGCCTCAGGATCCTCTGCAGGACTGTCAGGAGAAACTAGCAGAGGGGCATCAAAAGTGCCCTGCCTGGATCTGGACACATAGAGATGCTTAATAAATGGCACATGTGGCCTCTGCTCCTCTGCTGCTGCTGCTGTTCCTATTATTACCTGACTTTTGTGGTGATTCCAATATCAAAGGCTGGAGTCTGCCTATCTGAGGGTCCTGAGTCTGGAGAAGTTGGCCTCTGTTCCACCCTGGGTGACCTGGCAATAGAGGGGAAGGGGGATGTTGCCCAGCTTAGTGACTAAGGTCCAGGGAAGCTAATTCTCTCCCAGCAGCAGTTGGGCCCCTCACCCCCTCCTCCATCCCCACCAGCTCCTCTCCCCACCAGGAAGGGCATGGCGAGCACCCTCTTCCAGTCTAGTGAAAATCCCTTTTCTCCACAGCCCATCCCCACCCCACTCCCACCCTGGCAGCAGACACCCAAAGAGATGATATTGTCACATTTTCACAAATGAGGAGGGAGCCTGCAATCATGCACGGCTGGCTGGCAGTGTGGCCACATGTCCTTAAGACACAAAGGCATCTGCACTTTCCCCTGGGGTGGGAGTGGGGGGTGGGCTCCTATGAAAGGGACAGCTGCAGTATATAGGGCATGGCCTGAGAAAAGAGAGGAAGTCACAAAGGCTGGAAGGGAGTCTGGCCAAATGACCCAGAGCAGAACATCACACACCTGCCTTTTCTTTTAACATCTCTTTTTATCACCTGAAAATGGATGCCGGTTCTGCATCTGATCCTCGAATGTGCCTGTTTCTTTGCATTCAAAAACAGGACTCACTACTTACTATTGAATGGCCAAGACTTCAGAAAGATACCCCTGTTTACCCTGTTGCTTTGGGTCCCCCTAGAAAGACCTGGAAGGCATATGTCCCCCAGCTTAAGAAGCCCAGAGGAAGAGCTCCAACCCCCTTTCCAGGGGGGCTCCAGCCTGCCTTTCTTTGAATCTCAAAGGCTTCCTCACCCTGTGTGATCTCACTTCATCCCTCATGGTCACCATTAAGCCCATAAATGGTGCGTTTTGAAGAGTATCTGCCCTGCCTTGGTCACCTCTAAAGTCCATCTCAACTGTGCCTGTCCCCCACCCCCACCCCACAAGTCACCCTAACTCTCACCTGTGTCTGAAACTCCAGGAGGACCTTAGATCTGGTAGCTCCTCACACCCCCTGTGATGGAGACAATGCTCTTAAAGCCTTAACCTGGGGCCTAAGCACATGCCACTTTGTATCAGAAGGGAAGGAGGTGGAGGTTAGAAGTGGTTCTGGAAGAATTTTCCAAATGGCTTTTCCACAGACCCACTGGATGACTAAGAGATTTGGACCCACTGTCAGTCTCAAATGATGAGCCCAGACACATGTAATAACATTATACCCATACCCTGTATTAAGAATCCTCTATAATGTCAAAGACCACAGAGCCTGCCCACCTCCCCAGCCACCCTGTGAAGTGAATGAGATCTTCCCCATTCTACAGAGGAAGAGCCTCACAGGGCTTGGAGACACCCCCACAGTCACAGGCTAATCTACACAGAAACCAGGACTCAAACTGTAGTCTCCTAACTTCAAAGGTATTTGCTCAGCCACTCCCCTGAAGTAGTCAGGGGGTGGCCCCTCAGGATGCGAAGGGTGGACAGCTGCAGGGATGGGATCAGAGAGGTAGCTTGGAACTTGGCTGGGCTGGATGGGCACGCAGATACGTGGCAGGAGGAGTGAGGGAGGGAAGGTCACAGAGGGCTCACGGTTGGGCAGTGAAGCAGCAAGTACTCATTTCAAACCCACCATGTGGCCAGTCATGCTGGAGATAGACCACAGGAATCTGGGATCTCTTTGAGGTGTTTTCAGCAGAAAAGTTAACAATACTTGCTTTCAGTATAACAGGTCCTGGTCTCCAGGTTACTTATGGATCACTTGGCTGAATTACATTAAAAAGCAAGCCAAAGTTCTTAACTCTAGCCCTCAAACACCCTAACCATTTGCACTCTTGGGAAAAAGAAACCTTCCTTAGTCTGGGTCTGAGGAAGGGACGCTTCATAGTTGATAAGCCAACTGAGGGAGCGTTTTTTAAATATCAATCCCTTATTATGTGGCTAAGACTGTGCTAAGAATGTCACTTGTTTTATCTCATTACCAAAACAGACTTGTGAGGAATCGTGACCCCCATTCACTGACAGAGAGAGACCCTAGAGCCTTGACAACTTAAGTGACATGCCCAAGGTCACCCTGCTACTAAGAGGAGGACCCAAGATTTAAACCAACCTCTGTCCACCTCCAAAGCCAAATCTTCGAACACTAGTTAAGTCACTAACTTAACTCAGGTCACCTGAGTTTGAATCCCAGATCTGCCCCTTACAAGTCATGTGACCTCACGTGAGTCACCCCCCCAACTGGGGTAAAACTGGGTATAAACCTGTTGTACTTGCTGCCTGAGGTTGTTGCAAAGACCAAATGAAAATGTAAAAACTCTTTGTAATGGGAGCAATTCTTCTTCTTCTTTCTTCTTACTTTGCACGGGCGGGAAGAAGTCACTCCAACGTGAATTCAGACATTGTGTGTGTTCTTGTTTCTCCTTTCAGTCAATAGTAACATGCGGGCAGGTTGGGGGCATTATTTTGCATAGTGCCTAGGATTGGTATCAGGAGGACATGCCCAATGAATTTGCTTAATCAGTCATTAATTAATTAACTAATTACACAGCCCCTCAATTATGAACATGACTCTGTCCCAGGATAGGAGTCAACAAGGACACTCCCCTTGGATTCTCAAGATACCAACAAATGTAGCCCCACTGAGATTTCTGAGCCAAAATAATTCTCCCCTCCATACCTAGAGCTGAGAAGCCACTGGAACCTAGCATTCTGTCCCCACTCATCATGATGTGGTTGACACTCCCAGGCCACATGCTAATGGACCAAAGTAATCAACAGCAACTGTAATTGCAGTCAGACATAATTAATTTAATACCTACGAGCCATTCAAAATGAATCCCTCTGCTATTACATGATGAAACTGAGGCATAGGAAGAATTGCTGTCAAGGCTCATGGGTGTGAATAAAATCCTCCTGGGCACTTGGCGGAGATTTGGATCCCATTGAGAATCCACCTGCTAATCATGGACCCTTGTGGCCCCTACTGGAGATCCTTATACCACATTCCAAAGTCCCATGCCCAAGGGGGACACCCTGTTGCAAGCACAGACTCTCCCCACCTGTCAGAATAAATACTCCCCAAGTGGCTCCAGGCCCCCACAAACACTCACATGCATGGGGTCCATTCTCCTTCCACTGGTTGTCTGTAAAGGTTCTAGGACTTCCACTGCACAGTTGATCCTGTTCCCCAGCCAGAGGATTACAGAGCTATTTCGCAGCAGCATCCCCATCACACACAGAGAGACAGAGGTACAGAGGAGGCTGTTTGCCCAAAATCACGCCGTCAAAATGTAACTCAAAAGAAAATATCACCCTTTTTCTTCCCATAAGACAGAAAAGATAACTCTCTGGAGAAACTGGATGCTAGAACACTGAACTGAAAAGTTTAAATACAGCATCCTTCACCCTGTCCCTTTCTATCTTTTGTGAGCTGTTTATCTCTAGCATGGTATTGCCTGCTTGCCCTTACCCATACAGGAGGAGAAAACTAACATTGATCAAATGTATTTGGTAGGCTGGGCACTGGGATTTGTAATCTCATTAAAGTCCCCCAGCGACTCTTTGAGCAGAGTACAATTGGTCCCATTTTACAGATGAAGACAGAGGCACAGATTATACCACAAATAAAGACAGAACGGCTGTTTTAGTTCAAAGCTCATGCTCCGTCTGCATCACTCAATCCCCAGAAGCCCCCACCTTCCCTGGGTCTTCCTCAAAAAGCCCACATATTGCAGGCAAGAGAAACTGATCCTCCCAGAAGGGGGTGAAAAGAAAGCATTTTTTTTCCGACTTTCAAACGACATCAGAACCCTCCCTTGCTGCCACTTTTAATATAGTGTTTATTGTTTTTTCTGATTATAAAAGTGTTCTATGTTCATTGCAGAACATTAGGAAAATATAGGAAGGCATGAAGAGAATTGAAATTGCTCACACTCTTACCCCCCAAAGGTAACCCCTCTTACCACACTGGTGCATTTCCTTCCAGACACATAGACGTAGATTTGAGCAGAGTGAAAAGGGCTTATACAAATTTTGCATCATACCATGTAAGTATTTGATGTCTTCTGTATTTATATTTTCTTACATCAGTGTTATTTTTCATCAACATGCTTTTAATAACCGCATATGCTACATTTACTTTATCATTCTTGTTCTAGTTATCAAAAAGTAATGGATATTCATTGTAAAAAAAATTAAAAGAGATTAAAGAAGGAAAAAAAATGCCTGTAATTCCATAACTTCACCAGCCAGGGATCCCACAGTTATTATTTTTTATGTATAACCTTCATGTTTTCTTGCTGTGTTTTTACAAAGGGGGCATCCCTGGCTGGCTGTTTCTGGCTTTGATGTGATGCCTTGGAAAGAAGGAGACATGGGGTGATATTTTCAGACAGGCTATCAATCTTTTAAGTCTCCTACATGGCCAGGAATCCAGCATTTCTTAAGCTTCCATAATTGCAAGTATTTGCCAGCACATTTTATTTGCTTTTTATCAAAAATCTGCATCTGGCCTGCTTCTTGCTATGTTGGGTTGATTTTTCATTAGGCTATTTATAGCTGGAGAGTTGGTATTTATTTTTTCCAGGTGAAGTAGGAGATGGCATACAAAAACACTGGGTTTTGCAATGAGTCAACACTCTTAATTAAAGTTAATAAGAGACTGTGGAACTCTTATTAATAAGAAGCCAAAGAACTCTTAAAATTACCAGTTCACACCCATACCACAGCCCTGTGGCATCTTAGGTTGGGAAGGAGCCTTTACCTTTATTCTAAGCTTGGATTTCCCTGACAACAACTTCAATCCTGTTTCCCCAGCCACTGCTGGATGACTCCCAGGGTGGGGAATATCAAGCTCATCTTTGAGTGTCTCTCTCTATTAGAAAGCATTTCCTTCTGTTCAAGTGAAATACACACTAGAACGTGCATCCTGGTTTGGTCTCTACTGTGGGAATTCAGACAGCCCTTCAGAAAGACGAAGAAAAGTAGCACCTTCCACCTCACAGCATTGCTACATTTGGGAGTGCTGAATGCAGAATGGGCATTATCTGAGACCATTGAGTCTCTTTTGTCCCATTTCAGCCTCAGTTCCATGCTGATATTTTTTTAATGGATTCAAGAGATTGTCGTGAAGTTGCCACGAGGTATGCATAGCAAACACAGGGCATATTCTAGGCATAAAATTGCAGTAATTACCTCTGGAGGAGGAAAGGGCCATGAGAGAAATAATAGCATTAGGCCTAGCCACAATACTCCTCTTGCTTTACATACAGAACTTTAATTAATAACATGACAAACACTGGTAGCACGTAATTGGAAAGTCTATTGGACCCCATCGACAGGGAGAGGGAAAAGGCCCTTGTGAAAGGGCCTACTGGAGCCAGAAAATATAATTGCTGGTGGCATGCTCCTGGCGTTGTCCCTTTTCACTTGTCCTATTTTCTGTCTGCATATAAAATAGGTTATTAGTCAAAAGCTATCATTTATAACCTATATCTATTGGATGTATCTAGAAGGATCAGCATTTTTATTGTCATGGGCTCCAACAAGTGTTATTTCTCACAGACATTATTTAGGATTTGAATAAGATTTCTCACATTTGCATGAATACACTTGTCATATATATGTACATGTATGTATATACATGTATATATGTATGTGTCTGTATACACACACGATACTAATTGTCTGGCAGAGACAAAGGTTTAAAACCCACCACTTCCCTAATTCCTCTATTCTGAAGGTATGTCTGAGCTAAGATCTTGTTAAAATATAAATTCTGATTCAGCAGACCTAGGGTGGGACTTGAGACCCTGCATTTTTTATTAAGTTCCCAGGTCATGCCAATACTGCTGGTTTACAGACCACGCTTTGAGCAACAAGGATCTAGAAAACCTTCACAACACACCCACAAAAGGTTTAAGTATTACCATAACATGCTGCGTGTATGTAGCGCTATAGATATGGTAGAAACAGCACAGACCATAGTGTGGAAACTGGCTCCACAGCATATGGGCCCAGCGACCATGGGTGACTTAACCTATCTAAGCCTCAGATTCCACATATGAAAAATGGGTATGATAATATCCACAGGAAGGAATGTTGTGAGTATAAAATGAGATAGCATATGTACAAGTGCCTAGCACAGCTCTCTAGCATTCAATAAATAGGCATTTAACAAAATACTTTATCCTATAGGTTACCCCGATAGAAATTGGTCCTATTAAAATCAAATACCAAAAGAGTTTTTTGCCCACTCTGAGCACCTGAACTTTAACTCCCAATAGCAAGCCAGGTCTACCTGGCATGGATATCTACATATAATAGTATCAAAGGGCTTCTTTTATCTGGGACTGTATTTAGGAGGAAAATGGAAGTCTTTGAGAGGGCCTTGAACCTGCAGTCTGCCCTGGGAACCGCAAATAGTTACTCTATTTAGATAGAAATACTGTATTTAGATACAAATAATGAATAAGGGATATTCAGAAAGAATTGACATCGGTCCTCCATGTCTAACTAAGAAATTGGTAAGTAGGACCAAGAGGATAGTTCTGGTCCCATTTGTATTCTTAGGTCATCACTGCTTACCCTCAGCCCATGAATCTCTCACTCTCAGGAATGTCCTCAGTCCAAAGGATGATGTGGCAGGCACGTGAAGGCCCTCTGCTGAGTCTGTGTCCTCCCCCTTGCAGGAAAAACACTTCTTGTACACCTTGGTGATTGTGGGCACATTTTAGGCTATTTTTTAGTTATTAAGAATTGCCTCTTACTCAAAGTCTGAGATGAAAATGGACCCCTGACCAAGAAGACCAGGCTACCTCCTGCACTAAGTAGCCCCATCTCTCCAGTGGTCTCAGCCTAGGATGTACTTTAGAATCACCTGGGAAGATTTCAAAAACTTCTGATGCCCAGGACCTACCCAACACCAATTAAATCAGAGTCTCTGGAGTGGAACTCAGACATGAGTAGGTGTGAAAACTCCCCAGGTGATTCCAATTTCAGCCCAGGTTGAAAACCACTGGCTCAACCATTTCATTCACAACATGTGGGCTCTATTTCACATTCTTTACTTCAGTCTTTATGACCACCTTTTAAGGTGGGCAGGGAAGGGATGGTTATTATCACAAATTTGGCTTAAGAAAGAAAATAGAGGCTCAGAGAGGTAAGTGGTTGGCTTAAAGTCACACAATTCATTCACTTCGATATTGGAGCACAAACCCCAAGTTATCCCATCGTCAACAGGTAATGAAACAAGGAGAGTTTGATAGGCCACCCAGGAATGAATGTTGATGCAAAGGGCAATTGCTTTCAGTGCATTCTGGAAAGGAAGTGGGATGAGTCATAGGAGCACAGGAACAAGGCTCCAGAGGTTGCTTCTCTGCCAATTCTGATGCAGTAAGTCTGGGATCAGGCAAGAGATTCTGCATCTAAGTTCCCAGGTAACACCAATGATACCAACCTGAAAATCACCCTCTGAGTAGCAAAGCATTGACTGACATTTTAGAGGCAGAATCTGGAATCACTAGTTATAACTACAGGTGAAAAGTAGGCCAAGTGAAAGACCAAAGGTTCTAGACTGCTTATATCTGAGGAAGAATACATCACCTGGATACACCACCTTACTAAACACTTGGTGGGTGAAAAAAATAAATGGCAGAAAAACATACTTTGCTAGCCTTTCACTGGCTGCCAGTTTTCAATCTCATTCCAAGCCATTTGCACCTGTTTCTAAAACTAAACTTTATGGAAACTGAAACAGTGCATGTCTTGGCTTGAGTTGTAGCTGTAGATATATATTTGCTGCTATAAACATAGGTGATGGTATTGTAAGTTGAAAGGAAAGTCAAATTTTTAGTTCTACTATTTGTCTGTAGTTCTGAACAGTTGGATCAAGTGGCCATCTTGACCCAAGTCCTGATTGTCTTATGTCAAGTGTCTTGACTTGATTGTCTCATGTTTTAAGTCTTTGCTGTCAAGTGGGTCTGATTACTTCCCTTTTGCTACACCCAGCAAAATTGCAGCTATTCATTTAAATTCTGACTTCCTGGCAAGCTGATAAGCTTCATGAGGGCAGGGAAGGTATATATAATAATGTAGCACAGAGTAGGTGTGCAGTAAGTATAGGTTGAATGAATGGATAATCACCTCAAGAACTGGTACCAAGAAGGATCCTGGTAGATCTCCTCAGGAGCTAGTGATGCCATGCCTTGGCAGCCAGTACTCTTCTCAGTTCCCAGGCCTATTGGCCTAAAATATAGTGCAGGAAGATGGAGAAAGCTCAGCAGTAAGCTAGCCAATGTCCCCAGTGTCAATATGACAGGGCTACATCTCACCAACATGCTCAGACCACTAGCAGACTCTACTTCAGACTGAAAGCTTCTGAAGAACACTGGGAATTGGGCCATTTCAACTACAGCTGGTTAGCTGCAAAATGGGTGGATCCTCTTCCCTTTCCTGGTACCCAACCCCTAAAGTGCAAGAAAGTGCTAAGGAGCTTCATAGGTGGGAAGTTGGTTTCTGTCCCTGAGAGGGGACCTGGTGAAGACAGAAGGGTCTTCCTGGAAATGTGTACATCTTTATTTATCCTGATATTGATCAGCTCCTACCGCGTGCCCTCACTTAACCACTACTATGAATACAAGATAAGATGTCCCTGCCTTGAAGGGACTTGCCCACAGAGGGAAGAAAAGCCACCAGAGCTGTGTCCCATAATGGTCCCAGTAGCCTCAATTGTAAGATTTCAGAGGAGGGGGAGGTCGTTTGTGAGACAAATGATAAGAAAAGGTCCGTGAAAATTAAATATTTAATTTTTTTAAATGGTGAGAAGGAAAGAACATGTAGAGGAAATGGAAAGATCAAAACCATAGAAGCAGAAAAATCCATGTCAGGTGCAAAGCTGACATGTAGACTGATATGGAGGAGTCTAGGAACTAACATTCACTGGGCCCCCATGTGTGGACTACTGGATGAAATCTACTTACCTGTTGCTCTAAGGTAATACAGACCATTTTTAATCACTTCAAAACACAAAACAGGCTTATTTAGAAATCAGAATGCTCATCTAATCAGAACTTTAATCTTGCTTTAAAGTTAGGGCTTATTTCCCTCCCCTCCCCCTGCCACACTTGACCCTACTATAGATGAAAAGCCTGAAATTAGGGAAATGGTGGTCACGGTTCTCTCCCCTTCACTCAGCTTTCCTCTTCAGTCATCTGGCTAACTTGTGACCCTTTAATGCAGGGAAAGGAAAAGAGGCAAAGAAAGCAAAAAGCTCTTACTTGACCAGAACTGTTGTGGTAATCTGGCGTTGGTATTCTCTGGATAGGACAAATATTTAAGTCTTACTAGTTTTCACAGGGGGCACTTTTGTGGTTTCTTTGGAGATCTACATTTCTCCTCACCCCCTCCACTATTGCTAGGAATCTTTCACCTTGACTGGGGCATATGTATCTCCATTCCAGGAGGTCACTTACTCTTTTCTCTGCCCCTGGGCATCTCAAGATGCCTACAGCTTCTTTCTTCTGAGTTCTATTTACCTCTTCAAGAAGCCCTCTTGGACAAGATCTAAAATGACCCATGTGGGCCGCTTTTTACACAGCTCACTCTAGTCTATGTGTAATGCTCATGCATGTGTGCACCACCAAACTCTGAGAGTGCAAGCCATCCAATGGTTCCACCTTGCCTTTGTCCTGCCATCAGAGCAGCTACCGAACCCCTGGTTCATACTTTAGATTTTCCAGGTAGGAGTTAGACAGCATTCTACTGAGCTCCCCAAACTGTAAATGCTCAAGGTGGCATCATTAAAACTTCTCTCTTGGGATGAAGAGAGAAACTTCTTTGCAGAAGGGTAAAGTGACGTGGAACTCATAATATACAAAAAGCACATTCTAAAAAACTCTCTCCTGGTATTCAACCACCAACTTTTTAAAAAATCCAAGTATGTATGAGAGATTAAGAATTGTGTAACCTGTTTTCATCCACCCCTCTTGAAAGTCCTACATCATTGTGTTCTCAGACTTCCCTTTGAAGTGTAGTATCTATTGCCTTAGTGCTTCAGCCAAAATTCCTTTTTAACATTTACTACACTATTTGTTATCTCATTAAATTGTCACTGTAATCCTAAACCTATTCCATCTTAATGGAATACAGAACTGCACTTCAAAAGAACCAAAGTGACAACAACAGTTTTTGAATCCAGATCTCTCTAAGTCAAGCTTTTAGACCATTCTAGGGTGGAGGATACATGTGAATCAGCATAAGTACTCAATAAATATTCATTGAATGCCTAAAAAGCTGATTTTCTTAGATTATAAAGAAACATGAATGCCTTGATATTAGTTGATAAGGAGAAACCACTGAAAAATCAGTCACAGATGGTAGTGGTAAACAGGAAGATGTGATAGAGACATACAAAAGAAGTTAGAAGGGAGAAAGTAGAGAGGGAGAGGCACTTTAGGAGGCCATAGAAAGAGCTGAAAGAGCAAGCTATAAAGGACATTGTGAGTGCTACTTTGTTAAAGTAATGAAGATAAAAGCTAGGTTGAGAGAATTTAAAGAAAGCATGGGCAACAAGGAAATAAAAGCAGTTACATGCCAGTTATCCAAGATGTTAACATCTGAATGGGGGTAAAGAAATAGGTTGCACATCAGAGGAGCTAGCTGGATCAGGGATATTTTTCTGGGATGGGTGAACGCTGATCTTTTCTGTAGACAGAAAATCCAAAAGGTACAAAGAGTCTTAAGGTGCTAGAAGTGGTTATTGAGAGAGCAAGGACTGGGGGGGGGGGGGGGGGGGGTAGGGAGGGATATGGGAGATTAACATAGAAGAAAATGAAAGATACAGCTTCCTCTAAGACAGGAAAAGAAGAGAGAAGGTAGATAAATAAACACCTATGCTGAGAAGTAGAAGTAGAAGGAGGAGAGGGAGGAGGAGGAGGCGGAGGAGGAAGAGGAAGAGGAAGGGAGGATAGAAGGGAAGGGAGGGAGGGAGGCAGAGAGGCTGAAGTAGATTGCACCTAATAGAGTAAATCTTTATCAGTAAAGTAAGAATCAAAATAACGGATCAGGAGTTGTGGACCAAAAGGTAACAGCATTAGTGTTTGAGGAAGAGTTTGAAACACCCATTGTTCTATGTGTGTTCAGAAGTCAACTGTGGAAATCAGTGGATGAGTAAGTACCAACAACCATCCAGAGCACTGAGGTTCAACACTCTGATTTCACAGCAGTCCAAATCATCAAATATTCTATGGCCAAGGAGCAAAAGGAGAGAAAGGATGTAGCAAGCAATATTCCAAGCAGGGCACGGGGCATGGGCTAAAGACTGAGAGGGCTTAGTTAGTAGGATTAAAATTTCTAGTCGTGGCATCTAGATTGCACAAGGAAGCCACGTGAGATCAGAAAAAAACAATTGACAGATTTGTTAAATTATCCTGGGAGTACTCATTGAAGACAAGTATTTGCTACACCAGATTTGGGAAATGGGAAAGGTATAAGTGAAGAGGTTATGGTTATAGACCAAGCTTGCCTGACTCAGGCTCTCAGAAGTAGAACAGCACCTAGGCACCCCAGTGCCAGGTGTGACCTTGTTAGTTAAGAGGCCATGTGCAACAAAGTGGGAAGTTCATGGTATATGACCTCTTTGATCAAATTATAAGCAAACCATGAGCTTGGGGACTGGGAGACAAAGGAATGGTGATTTATAGAAGAGAATGTCTTCAAACAATGAGAATCAAAGAAAAGGGGCACATAACAGATGAAAACTACAGTTGCCATAGGACATATTTTACCTTTCATTCCACAACAGCCATTTTTTTTTAATTACGGGATCTAAACAGGAATATTTGGGGCAATTATATGCTATAGTTGTCCTAAGTTTTAAATGTTGTTTACAGATTGTTTCTATCAAACAAAAATATCAGAGACCTTGTTTATAGCATGTACTGATTCTGGGCATGACTGCACTTAAACTCTTTTAGAAATATTCACTATAGTCCCTTTTCATATATCTAGGGAACAATGCCATAGGAACCTTTACTAAAGACGCAATGAAAATATATGATTGTAGCTTCCTTTTGTCAAAGTAGACATCCTAATTCTGAAAGATAACCATCGTAAAGTATCTCGATGAGTAGACTTTTGTCCTGCCTTTGCCTACCAGTGGCCATAAGTATCAAGTCATAGTCTCTGGTTAGCTAACACATGGCATGGTATCTTTCAGATAAGAGTATTAGAGTCTCAATGAGGAAGAAAAATCTATGATACCTAAGGCATTGAAGAAATTGAGTCATAAAATCACTTCTCCAAGGTCACAAAGTGAATCGGGGCCAGACAAGAATCTTCAGAACCGCTTTAAGAAGTTCACTTCATATCCCATTGATTCTTAATATCACCTCAGATGCAGAATCTTGTGAAACTTAGGATCAACCTGAACAAAATTCCAAAATTTTGTCCCTAATTGCCCCTGCCCAGCTCCTTGAATCTTAATGAAAGCCATTTGGAGAGACAATGAATAAGATCAGACAGTCACCAGCTTTCTTCACTGGGCATACCTTGGCTGAGTCTCCAGCAACATGCTTGAGGCTTCAGGTGAGAGTTCTAGGAAGGGGACCTAAGGATTCCTTTTAATATTAACACCTGTTCTTCTGGCTCTGCTCTCCCTTACAGCTCCGAATGTCCTGGCTCATCCGTGGAGTCTTGCAGGGAAACGTCTCCTTGGTCCTGGTGGAGAACAAAACTGGGAAGGAACAAAGTAGAATGGTCTGGCATGTTGCCACTAATGAAGGCTTGAGCCTGTGGCAGTGGACAGTGCTGCCTCTTCTCGATGTGGCTGACAGGTGAGCCTCCACCCATTTCTGTCACTCTCTTTTCTTCTATCAGCCAAGATGCAGAACAGGGTCATGTCTTCCCTCCCCCCATCACCACTACCCAAGACATGCATCCAGATGAACACATACATGTGCATACACACAAATATGAACACATACACACACACACACACACACACACATACACACACACCACTTTCTGCAGACTTGTAGGGAGCACTGAGTTTCTCTGTAGGATTTCTAGGCTAATGAGCACTTATCTCTTGTATCACTAACCTGGCCTGATTCACTGCCTCCAGTATCTGTAGTAGAAATAAAATTCATACTCATGAGTTGAACAACTCATATTACTGCCAAATAATAATCAGGCTTTATATGTATATTTTCTCCTAATTAATGCACTTTGCCTTACTTTCCCATTTGACATTTTATTTATCCCTTATTAACAACAAAATCTGTGACATAGGTAGTACAGACCTCATCACATTCCCCACCCTGCCCTTTCACAAGATTCTCTTCGAGAACCAAAGAGTTATCAGCACCAGCAAGTTGGCATCAGAGTGAGGACTGGTGCTCAGGTCAGTCCAAGTCCAGGACTTTGTGGAGTCAGGTCCCTGAAGCAAGTAGATGAAGGAGAAGGTAAATTCTTCACTAAACAGGGGAGTGATTCTACCAGAGGCCCTGACTCCTATTTAAATTCTATCACTAGTGGCTTTGTGACCTTGAACCTCTCTGAGTCTCAGTTTCCTCATCTTTAAGCTGAGAGGGTTGGACTAGAAGATCATTGACTTTGCATGGCTCTGCAATGGAGAAGTAACCACTGAGATCAACTGCCACTTGTCTCCCTGGGATGGCACCAGTCTGCCACCTGCAGCCAGCCTGGAGCAAGCAGTGCCCAGCCTAGCACAGCAGCTCACATGACTCCTTGATGAATCATACTAAACCCTTGATGGCTGGTGTGCTAATCTGTCCCAGAACAAAATAGGCAGAGGGCAGAGGGTGGGAGTTATTTCTAGAAGGGGGGGCAGATAAGTGGATCTGGAGGGGGAAAGCCAACTTTAACAGGCTAAATATCAAACCCAGCAACCCTAGCTCCTCTGCATTAGACTCTTAAAACCCATCAAATTACCATCCTGATGAATTCGCCTCTGAAAAATGAGGACAAAGAGCTTAAGGCAAGGTGAAGGTGATGCCAGTTGGCATGCAGCTTTGTAAGGATAAAGTTGGGTCTCAAATTCTTCACTGAAACTTCACAGAGTCTGCTATTTCCAAGAGCTCATAACTTCAGCTGTGCTGTCATAGGAAAAAGTGATTGTCCTCACTCTGAGCACTAGTTTCCCACTCCTTCAGATGTGTGTGGGTTAAAGATCAAAGCCCTTGGACATCCTGAGGCACAGTGCTACCCCTAGGACAAATGGATTTAATTAAAGTGGAGGAAGGGGCAGTGTGGGCACTCCCTACAACGGA
Source organism: Prionailurus viverrinus (assembly GCF_022837055.1). Classification (NCBI taxonomy): domain Eukaryota; kingdom Metazoa; phylum Chordata; class Mammalia; order Carnivora; family Felidae; genus Prionailurus; species Prionailurus viverrinus. The sequence goes on from NC_062563.1 coordinate 117,573,758, forward strand.
CTGGTCTTTTGTCCTCCGGGATTGTGAGAGTTGTATGCAGGGGATGGAGAACAGGAAGGTGATGGCAGAGCCCTTCCTCCTGGGAGATGCTAAATTAATTCAGATGAATCAAAGGGGTTTTTTTCTCTTCAATCCAGCAAGTCCTCTCTCTTTCATAACCACTCCAGGGGATTTAAAGCAAGTAAGATGTTGACTCTGTTCACTCCCATCCGTGAGAGTTTTGTTTGAAGGAGACTTTGTTCTCAGCCTCCCTCCTCCCTGTTAAAAGCTGTTTACCAGACTGACATTTCCAATATTGGTACTGAGACCAAACTGTCCAGTGGGGATTCAGACAAAGGCCAGCTTGGTTTGTTGATGCCTTGTGACCTAATAAGTGTGCAATTACAGAACACACAAGTGACTCCATTCACCAGGAGCCTGCACACCACTGACATGCTCTGATGTAGGAAGCTACTCCCCCCACCCAGAGCTAAAGATGATATAGAAGGCATCAAGACCCAGAGGTAAATGGAACTGCAGGAGAAGGAGGCATGGCAGTTTTCAGTTGCTAAAATCGCTTACCAGTAGAAGTGACTGGCCCATAAAACTAAAAAAGCACTGTGGATAAAAGACCATAGGCTTTAGGATCAGATAGTCCCAAGTTTAAAACTGTCTCCAACACTCACTAGTTGTGTGACCCCAACCAATCACTGAACCTCTCTGGGCCTTGGTGGCCACATCTGTAAAGTATCATCACAGTACAACTTCACGGCGTTGTTATGAGACTAAATAAAATGACTGTCAAAAGCATCTATATATAGTAAGTATCAATGAATTTTATTCCCCACATCCTCCACCCTCATCCCTCAGTTATGTAGCCTCAGATAACTTATTGGGAAAAAAGTAGCACAAGTCACAACCACTGATCTTCCAAGTCAAGTCATGTTGTATAAAACAGAGATAATAAAGTTTACTCTGAGGCTTAGAGAGTAAAGTTCTTGGTAAGCTTCCTGGCCCACAGTAAGTGCTCAGTCAGTGATAACTACTAATAATAACTACAATATAATAATAACAATAACAATAACAATAATAATAATAATAATAATAATAATCTCCCCACCTGATGCCTCAGAAGAGGCTGGGATGGACCATTTAGCAATAATAACTAGTCATGCAACCCTAAGATGATAGAGGTGAGTGTTTTTCTGAATTTTCTGTCATCAGTGTTGTGTAGACTCCTTCTAAGGGGAAGGAGCAAGAAACATATTCTTCCTTTTCCTCCTAGAGAGAGTGAGCTATAGCTGCCAGATTGCCAGAAAATGAAAATGGGAGGAGGGAGAAGTAGAGGAAGGAAATATATAAGGGAAAGAGAAGGAAAATGGATAAAAGACAAAGAACTCTCCTCTCCCCCCACCTTTAGGTAGTCACTAGCTCCTGTACCACCTGCTTCCTTAGGCAAGTTCTGACTTCAGCTGTTCAGCACTCACATCGTGGACAGCTCCTCAATCAAGGACCTTGAAAGGAGCAGGAACTTTATTCCCAATGTTGGCCCAAATCTCTTCCAATCCTAGGGTCTCCAACATTACATTACATTGTATGCATTACAGAGTTTTTTGAAGCAGCTTTATTAGGGTTTACAGGTTAGCTCTAAAGAGCTCCCATCTTTTAGATACTTCTTTCAGTTCAGTTATACTTTGCTAGATTCTTACAGGTTTTTGTACCTTCCATTCTCTTCACATGACATGTTCTTCCTCTACTTTCCTTTTCCCTAACTGCCACTCTTCCTTCACTTTTTAAAGACCTCTAGACTGGGGCGCCTGGGTGGCGCAGTCGGTTGAGCGTCCGACTTCAGCCAGGTCATGATCTTGCGGTCCGTGAGTTCGAGCCCCGCGTCAGGCTCTGGGCTGATGGCTCAGAGCCTGGAGCCTGCTTCTGATTCTGTGTCTCCCTCTCTCTCTGCCCCTCCCCCATTCATGCTCTGTCTCTCTCTGTCCCAAAAATAAATAAACGTTGGAAAAAAAAAAAAAAAAAAAGACCTCTAGACTATAGTACACCTACAATATATTCTCGTGGCTCCTGAAATATCTCTATAATTTGTCACTATTTACTATCTATTTTTTTAATACCTGAATATACACATTAACAAGGTAGAGCTCAGATCTGTCTTATATATCACTGTTCCTTGAACATCTAGAACCATTCCTAACACACACATCATATGTCCAACAAATATGTGTTTACAGAATGATGTGTTGAGAGAAATTGCATACATTTCCAAATTCCAGCTGAATTAACTGAGAATTTCACTTACTGGAATCCATCTAACATTCTTCTTGTGTTCAATCTAACAAAACAGATAAAATCACATTACAATAAATACTGCTGCAAAGTGTTCTGTATACCAAAGCAACACCTGTGTCCCATCAGATGAAATCAACCAGCATTTATTATTCTTATAGCAAGGAATTTTCTTTAGAGACTTGGCTGGTACCTGGACTTCCTTTATCTCTGGTCACTGCTCTGTCAGAATCACTTTATAAGAAAGACTTTGATCCTAATTGTGTGCCCTAATCCTTTGGAGTAGAGAGATCTGGAGCTGAGCACTTGAGAGCAAAGAGCTACATTCACATTGCTGCCACCACATAGTAGTCTTTCTGTGAAAGCTCAGAGAATATGCCATCGGTATATTAAGGCTTATAATGGGGAGACACTGATCCATGGAATGGTATTTCTTCTGTCCATTTACAAACAGGCAAAGGAATAGGAATAACGCCATAGTCTGTCATCATTATGAAGTGATATTAACCATAAATCCATATTATAAAGAGTAACGAGAAAAATCTTCATGAGTAGTGCCCATGATGTTTTGAGCAATAGCAACACCCCTGGAATACAGATATGTTCTTTCAAGGTAATTTTGAAGGGCAGCACCAATTCAAATATTGGCTCAATGTGTGCTTAAAAGTTATCTCATTACTTTACAGCCACCTCATATAGCTAGTTTTCTTTATTCTCTCCCCCATTCAATTGCCATTCTTTCTGTTGGAATTAATTCTATCTTTACTCAAATGGACGAAAGGCAAGTTCTCTTCCCTCAATCTGTCAGTCTTTTATAAGGACATACACCTAGTTTTCCTCTTTATAATAATATATCCTAGTAAATTAAGCACAATGTTCCCACACCATCTTAAGCTCTGACACGCTCACAGAGCAGAAGCAGGTGCTAAGTTGACTCATTACAAGATAGATTTCAAAACACTATGGATCAAAGCTTGTCCCACAAATCACTGCCATCATACAGCCAAATAGAAAGTACATAACCTAATGTTCATGTGGAGGCTCTATTCCCCAGCATTATCATTATAAAGGCTTTTAGCCATATCCTATATACATAGTCTAACAAGAAAAAATGTTCCCTCTGGAAATATTTAGATTTCTGTTCCTTTTGTATCCTTTGTCCTAAAAGACAAGTAGTGTGTTTGACAAATGCATCTTTCAAATGGAATCAGTTAAACTGAGAGTTATGTCTTTATGTACTTAGGCCAAATTCCACAGAGCCAAGATTTTTCTCATATCCCATTCTTGTTTCTCATCCACAGAATCTCCACTTTACATAGGGTGCTATCAGTAACAATACTGCCCCTTTGTGTAGTATCTTTCGGTGATGAGAAAGGCATTAGAGGGGCATTTTCATCATTTATTACCTGAGTAGAGAGGCAATTAACTTCCAGGGAGAGGAAATCCAGAAATTTCCAATGAACCTCAGTTTGCAGGTCTAAACACACTCCTAAAAAGTTGTGTTTAATTCAGATTTTTTAAAATCTGAACCAATCTGTAAATTGAACCAAAGCTTCCTCATAGAGCCATGAGAAGAGTTAGAAATGATAATGACCGGAGCCAGCATTTGTTAATGCCAGTCACTGTAACAAGTAGTTAACATGCATTATCTCATTCCATCCTTAAAACATCCCTTGGGATAGATACCAAAATTAATCCCCCTTTTTATAAGAGGAATATGAGGTCTAAAGAGGTTAAATAATTTTCTCTTAGCCCTTAGGCTGGTCTACTTCTATGTACATGCCTGAGGAAATGAAGACACAGTGCTTGGCATGTAATAGAAAACTTGATAAGTGATAGCCATTGTTATTAACAAAACATTTTGGTTTGGGATTTTTTAGGCCACACCCCTTATTCATTCTGATTTAGTTTATTGTCTTCCCTTTTCACCATCTACCACTGAAACCCATCGTCTTAATTCTGCAGCCCAGCTCCTGCTAAAGACCATTTCCCACCCAGCCCTTACCTGCCTGCCTTCTCTCATCTCCAGCCCAGGCAGCATCACCAGCACAGGGAGATTCTCTTCTTTTTCTTCTGGAACACAATGGCCCCTTCCCCATGTGGTTTTTCAAGTCACCGCTCTAGCATGCCTTTGACTATTTCCACTTTAGAGCTAGGCATAAGTCCTAATAGGCATTTTTCATTTGCAAATGTAGTAATGTGCCATGTCTAACAAAAGCATAAAAATAAAATACATTTAGTTATACATTTAACAAACCACCCTCTAGTAGAGAATACAGTTCACTTCCATAAGGACTGACACAGAAAGTCGAGGTCATATAATGCCTACATGGTCCCCAGGAGAAGCCAGTGAAAGGTCAGGCCCTGCCTGGGTTTTTCACCTTATGCCTGCCTTCCTTTCTGTGAAAGTTTCCATTTATAGCTGCTTTGCCTCCACCAGTCCTTCCCCAGAAAGGAGAGATGCCTATGAAAGAAGAAGATGTCACCCCTGTAAACCCAACACACCAGTATCGGCTACTCCTCTGCTGGACAGGCTACATTTCATGGTCACAACAGCTCCTGGACCACCCTACACTCTGCCCCCTGTCCCTTGCCCATAGCAGCCTTGCACCTGCCTCCCAGAGTGCTCTACCCCCTCACAACTCGAGGCGCCCACTCTGTCCCACACTTCTGGGTGGCTGGGGGAGAGGTCATCCCCATTTTCAGGTGAGAATACAGAGGCACAGAGGGGTTAAATCAAGGTCCTACAGGTAGTTAAACATAGAGGCTCTTTCTTAGAGCTCCTTCTATCTCCTTTCAGTCCACCAGAGAACACCTGTGGATGCTCCAGTGTAAAATGGTACTAACCTCCAAAATCATCCAGATATTATGTATTTATCCAGCCAACACTTACTGCCCTACTTGGTGCCAAGTGACAAACTTACCTGGACAAGTAATGTATTTCAGCCCTCTAGGAATGTCATCTATAGGGGGAGCCTGGTAGGAAAACAGACCTTTGTATCAAAGGACAGTAAGAGCCAGAGAAGAGGGAAGTACAGACAGAGAGAACAGCATGAGGCTCAATAAGCCACAGCTGTTGGAGCTCCTCACTTCCAAACAGGCTCCTCTCTGGTAGCCAGTTTGGGGTTCTCCCTCTGCTAGATATGTCCATGCCAACAGAAGAGCAATGACTGTCACCTTGGGTAGCCTGCATTTGTTCATTCACTCACTACCAACAGATGCACATCAGGCACTCACTCGGTAGTGGCTCCGTAGGCTTCAAAGTCAGAGGTGAGGGCAGAGGGAAGGGGAAGATCTCAAGGGTCTGCTTTCTCAGGTGGTGCCTACCTGTCCTGAGTGAGTCTGACTACCCTGAGTCCATGTACACAGGCAAAAAAACCCAGCACTTCTAGGGCCCTTAAAATAGTGGGTAAAGAAAAAAAAAAGGTGTTTTCTGCCCCTAACCAGCTGTGGCAGTGCAAGTGTCCCTTCCTGAAGCTACAGGGGCTGGGGATCTCAGCATGCTTATTCACATCAGCCTGAGTCCGTTTTCTGCACTAGGAGAAAATGGTAGGCTCCAGGGTAAATTTAGGTGAAGCAGGGTGCATAGCACTGAGTAAACCCAGCAAGCTCAGAGCTCTTCATGGAAAACTTGACTTTGCTCTCCTTACCTTCCCCAGAGAGATGAGGAAGCTAGCATCCCAGAGCACTAGACCACACTCCTTGAATCCACTTTGCCTTACTCAGGCATGTCCCTAGTCCTCGAGTGGTATAGAGTGTGAACTAAGTGATGATTGTAGTTGTGAAGGAAGGGTACTTCTGAGTCCTGCAGCCAGACAAGGGCTAACTTTACCCATAATCCTACTCAAAGAAGTGAGTTAGTCATCAACCCAACCATGTCAGATACATGGAGAACACCTAAGCAAATAGGTTTGTGCTACACGATATGTTAGTTGGGTAACACTACTCAAAGTAACATTAAACTTCCAATCCTCAAGGATGTACAAAAGAAATTCATTTCTTGCTCATTTGAAATCCAAAATTAGTGTGCTAGTTGAATAGTGACTTTCCATCTTGTCCTTCAGGGGCCCAGCCTCCTTCTCCCTGTGGCTCAATCCTTTTCTCCAGTTTTGGAATCCTTTGCATTAAGACAGCCAATGGAGAAAGGGCATGGGAGGGGTTCTCATATAGGAAGATTTTTGTGAGTCATTACTTCATCTCATTTTCCATTGGCTAGAACTCAGTCACAAGATCATACTTAACTGCAAGGGATGCTGAGAAATGTAGTCTAGCTCTGTGTCCAGAAGAAGGGAAAATGAATTTGATGGGGGGAAAATGATGTATCTCGGAATAAGCCAAGGAATACAGCCTTTATCTCTGGGCATCTATCAGAGTGTCACTTGAGAATACCAATTCCTTATTTAGCTACTCTGACCATTGATTAGTCTTCTCCTAGAACCTTAATAATTCAAGGCTGAAATCAATTCCAGGATTTATTCTAAAGCATGAATGTTTCATTCCCAAAATTTTATGATGTAGCAAAACCTTACTTTTTGGCAGAAATCACCCCAGAATTTCTTTTACTGAATTTCTCCTTTCTTAAAGCAATTTTGATATTTGACCACACTTGGAAGTCATTGACACAAAATGTCAGATTCAGATGTCTTGTGGGCAAGACAGGGAATTGAGTGACTAGGGAAATGTCATTGTCACATCATCAGCAAACATATTTTAAGCCCCCATCAAGCACAGAGGATGGAAAGGGGTATATGACCCAGCCTCTTGCCAGTCACAAGGCCTGCATGCTAGGGGATTGGGGGAGACACAGAGCATATGCAATGAGAGGGAAACAGCAACACATGAAGTATTGTGCAGAGGCTGACAGCATGGTCTGTGTTCAGATGGCATGGTGACCTCCATGTCAGGGAGGATGAAATGGAGAACACAAATTATTATAAGGTGGTGGACCCTGTGGAAAATTTAGATCTTCCTGAAGTGGGAAAGGAATAAGAGCATTCCAAAGAAGGCCATCAGGGTGAGTGGAGGCTTATAGGCAAGAATGTTTTATGTGGGTTCAAGAGTAGCCAACTAGGTCATATCAGAGAATCCTGAGCAATCTCCTTGGGAGAAGGTGAGCAAGGATATTAGGCCACATATTTTGGACTCTGCACTGTTGGTAATAGCCATTGAGTACAGAGATGGGAAACCAGAACAAGGAGACTATTGAAGGCTCTGTGAGGGACCAAATGTGAAATGCTTTGAGCCTGGAAGTGGGACTTAGAAAGGGGGAAGATGGGCTGGGGGAGAAGAAGCTGCCACCTTCCACATGGCACCATTGGCCCAGGACAGCCTTGGGCTGGCCCTCTGAGAATAGTGGAAGAAATGTGGCTGGTGGCTCAGCAATGCAATGTGCAGCCAGGCATAGATATATACAAATCAAACATTCATAACTCTGAAAGGATCTGGTCCTGTTTCTTTCTCAGGAAATATCCCAGATCACTGGAGCAAAGAGTAGATTAGCAATTCTGAGCTTTAAATCCTATTTCTAACACTGATTTACTGTGACGTTTGGGACAAGTTGTTGCTTTTGATTGCTAAGTTTCTACAATCAAGAGTGCAAAACAGTGAGACGGATCCTGCCTGTGAGCCTGGTTTTAAGAAGTAGTCGCTCAAAATGGCAATAAGTGAACCCCTTTAGAATAGCAGGATGTTTGGATCAGCTCAAGATTTTCTTGGTAATAGCCACAGCTCAATTTACAAGTCAACAGATGCACATATTTTTCATAACTCTTAGTGCCTCTGAAAATGTAAACCTATGTTCTCGGCCCTTCTCTCCCCAAGCACAAAGTTTGGAATTTAGGGGATAACTAGGCTGCTGATATTTGAAACAAAGCAGAATCCAGTTCTATACATGCTTTTCTCTAGGACTTCACTGGCGTTCACCACTTCCGCTCTCACTTCTGTGCAGGTGGCACATCATCTTTATCTCACCTGAGTCCCATACCTGGGTTTCTAGCTGCCTGATTGGCATCCTGCCCACACCTTCAATATGCCTCCTCCTGTGTGATTCTTCTGTCCAAAGCCCTACCATTATCCTAGGCATTCAGTTCTTCAAAGTCTTTCTTAACTTCTCTCTCACTACCCAGATTCAGTGTTTCCCCAGGTTGTACATTCTAGCTCTATAGGGGCAGAACTTAAAAGGTATTTAGAAATACCCTAGTCACTGAATAATATGAATCACAAGTCATATGAATTCCTCAAGGTCAAGGTTGATGTCTTTCTTGTGCATCTCTATATTCCCAGCTGCAGACAGCGTGCCTGAACTCATAGTAGGTGCTCAAATAATCTTTGTTCAAAGCCAGAGGGGGAGATATGGAATTTATAACACTACCTGAGGAAGCACAGATTTCTAAAAATATATATAAAACAGGAACAATGAATCAGAATCTCCCATGTTAAAGAAAAGCTTCCACTGTGAAAATACCCACATTACATAGGTATTTTTTTAAAAATCCAAGATGGTGCCAGGGTGCTTGGGTGGTTTAGTTGGTTAAATGTGACTCGATGTCGGCTCAGGTCATGACCTCATAGTTTGTGGGATCGAGCCTCATATCGGGCTCTGCACTGACAGCTCAGAGCCTGCTTAGGATTGATATTCTCTCTCTCTCTCTCTCAAAATAAGTAAATAAACTTAAAAAAAAATTTTTTTTCAACGTTTATTTATTTTTGGGTCAGAGAGAGACAGAGCATGAACGGGGGAGGGGCAGAGAGAGAGGGAGACACAGAATGGGAAACAGGCTCCAGGCTCTGAGCCATCAGTCCAGAGCCTGACGTGGGGCTCGAACTCCCGGACCGCGAGATCGTGACCTGGCTGAAGTCGGACGCTTAACCGACTGCGCCACCCAGGCGCCCCTAAAAATATAAATAAAATTAAAAAAAGATCGTGCCTAACAAATTTCAGTGACTTGCCCAGAGTCCTACCAACTATGTAGCCCAGAATTCACTCCACTCTACCTTTTGAAACTCAGCCCTCACCAAGCAGAGAAAGCTGGTAATTCAGGCTCATAAAGATATTTGTCAGGATAGAAGGAAACCAGCAACCACCCTTTTCCTCTGTCTTCCCACCTTGGAGGGCACCTCCATCTCTGGCACTACCTCAGCTCTCAAACCATAAGCTGACACAGCAGCAAAGAGAAGAGGAAGAGGTCAGTGTTAGAAATGTCTCTGGAAGATGGAATGGACTTCTCAGTCTCTTGAAAAGAATGACTGCAGATTCCTTCTAGCTTTGGACAGCCCTCCAGGCGCCCAGTTGCTCCTACGGCCCAGGAAGAGCTTAATATACATGACCCACAATGAGAAATGAAAGAGCAATATGGGAACTTGCCAGAGAAGGGCTTCTCCCCGCCCTGAAGTCTGGTGGAACACCCATGTGGCAGGAGACCTTTCAGATTGGTGGCAAGCCAGGGCAAATGTGGGAACCAGAACCATTAGTCACAGACAGCCAGTGCCTGGAAGCCTGGGACTGAGATTGTTGAAGAGTGTGAGTGATTCTCCGTGCTTGCTCAGCCTGGCTGAAAACTCATTTTCTCCCCTATTCTACTGCAAAGGGCTCCCTCACAGAAGCCAATTCATTGCGAAAGATCTCTATGGCCCTTGGCAACCTTGGAATCACTCTGTATGGACTTTTCCTCACTGCTCTTGGTGTCATTATGCCCAGGGAGAAACCAAATCAGAAGATGGTAAATTACTTCTGAGAGTCGGGGTTGAGCAGGAAGAGAGGGTGCTCCCAACTACTGAGTCTGGCCTTTAATGTCCAGGCCCACTTTACTGTGTGAGAGCCAAAGGCTTCTAGAGTCAGGCAGGGCACACGTGTCCAGCCCTACCCATGTTGATCCCAGACAGGCTGGTCCCAGGATCCCAAAGCTGGCCATCGGCCCCTCCTTTTCAACTGGTAACTGAAGTCAATTATGCAGATAATAGGATGGATGCGGCAGGGCTTTTTCATCACATACATTATTCTAATAGAAATGCATACCGCGATCCAAGCTTTGTGACAGTCCATTTTAGAAGACTTTTGCCGAGCAAATCAAGTGCGCAGTGAGAAATCGGAGAAAGCATTTTTCCTCAGCAGTATCTGCCCTCTCTCTCCTAAGCAGCCAGAGCCCAGACAAGTCCCAGCTGCAAAAGGGGATGCAGAACTCTCCCCCTCTTCTGAGCCCACTAAATGGTCCAGAGGAATCTGAGACACGGTGCCCATCCGTTAAATAAATGCTTTTTACCCAAGCCAGCCATTCTTTCTTGCTCTCTCTCTAAAGCATTGCTATTCCCTCAGTCCACATTCAGACACACACCTTTTTGTCAGCTACTTAAAATCATTAAGTGAACTTAATTAGGTTTGTCAATCCCTAAGGCTGGCAGAGTGGCAAATAAGGCACTATATTCACTGTCCATTAGCAGTCTGTTGTCTGAACGAGACTGCGTGTTTTCTGAGCTGTGCACGAGCAGCTTTAGCATTTTCTATGCAAAGATCTGCCCAGTGAGTCTGGGAGATACCGAATTTCAAGGCCGTCCCCTCTAAACCTGGCCCACTGCCCCAGTGGCCGCCTCCCAGGATCCCCTGAGGCCAATTTTCAACAGGCCTCTCTGTAAAGCTGAGCATGACAGAGTCACGGGGTGCGTTCTCTAGGCAAAGACTGGCTCCAACCAAGATCTCTAGCCAAGTCTGTTGTATCAACAAGCTCCAAACCCCACCAGCTGAGGAAAAAAAGAAAAAAACAACAATAACCCATGCAATCAAAAATGTCATCTTTGGAGAAATTGAAAGAACTGAGCAGGTGTGAACTATTGAGTGGCAGGGAGAGAAATCCATGCTAAGGCTATAAAGACCTCAGCTGCCATGTTTTTAAACAGCACAGATCAGTGAGGGAGTTTGAGGATCCCCAAAGAGCTGGCTCTTCCCTTCTCCTTGACTGGGCTGCCCATGAAGAGGGAGAGCTAAGCTCTACCAGCCATGGGGGCTCAGCTTTCTTTCTCCATACAGAGCTAAGGCTTTGGGATAAGGGCAGTGGAATACCTATATGTTTGTTGGAACCACTTGGCCCCATAATCCTGGCAGTAATGTGGCATGGACCTTGCCTTCCCTTAGACCCAGAGTCGTCCACCTGGTACATGCTAGAACTTTCCCCCAATTCTAGAGCAGTCCAATTGGTACATGCTAGAACCTCCTGTCAGTCTCAGGGCAGTCCACCTGGTACATGCTAGAACTTTCCCTCATTACCAAAGCAGTCCATCTGGTATATGCTACAACTCAAGACCTGAGGCCACAGCTGACCCTGGAGAGTGACTTGGCATCTGTACAGGAGACCAAAACAGGAAAGACTGGTTGCACCAGAAAGACTGAGAGCCTTGAGAAGGCCTCACCCATCTTCAGCAGGGAGCGGGGAGCAGAGCCAGGAGCAATCTCTTCTTCACATGAAGTTCAGCTAAAGACACACAACCAGGTACCATCCAAACAGAAAATCCTGGATCTGGGTGGTCCCGATGGCCATCTGGCCTCTTGGCTAGTGCCTCCCACAGAAAAGAAACTCGCAGATTGGTTTTGCTGCCCCCTCTCTGCCCCAACACCTACCTTCCCCTGACCCCATTCACAAACTTCCTCTGCTTCACCCCTGCCCTCCCCACACCCCAGCATGAGCCACCTTTGTCCCCCCTGTCCCTTCCTGCAGCCTCAGGAGTCTGGAGCATTTGGGGAGCAAGGGTTGGCAGTGTGGCCTTTCGAGTGGACAGAGGCAGCATTGCATGTTTACATCTGATCTGACATCTGATTGAGTCTTCCCTGATTGTTAGGAGTGTTCCTGACTCAAAATATGTGCAATTCCCGGTGTCAATCAAACTCTTTTAAACAGCAGCTGCCACTGCCGTTGCCTTGCAGCGCACTTTAGAGACTCTTCTATTTAGAAACCATTCCAGCTCCAGCGTACATCATGCCTTCCATGCTAAGAGGCCCAGTGGCTGGTTGAGAAGCTTGCAGTCCTAATCTCTCAGTAATGATGAAGGACGGCAGAGAGAGGGGTGGGAGAGCGTGCAGCCTCCCTGGAAGGGCCCAGTTAGGGCAAAACAGGGATTTTTGTCCCTCTCCCCCACACTCAGTGGGTGCACACATGTAATTTACTTGCTCAGGCACCCACGGCCTCCTGGAAGCTACCCCCATGGTGCTCAGCACCTGGCCTGGCTCCTCAGCCTGTGGATGACAGATTCGGAGATGGTGACCCAGAGAGGAGAATCAGAAATGTGGGCTGTGGGGCCCTTACCCACTGCTCTTCCACCTGGGAATGTGAATTCTTCCAGTCACCATCCCCACATGGCTCTATGCACCTGTTCTCTTGCTGCCTGCAAGCAGCGTCTCTCTAACCCTGGCAACTGCTGTAAACAGAACAAGATGACAGTGTTAAGGTCCCTGTTGGCCACTTGAGAATCCCAGGCCTGGCTGTGTCCCATGTTACACAGGCTTGAGCTGGAAGCTCACCTGCAGACCATGTCCCCCGGGGAAATCTGAGACAACTGTGATATTGCCAAGGCTTGTGGAGAAGCCTGATGTGGGTGTGTGATACACACGTGCCTCTCACTGTCTTTGTGTCCTTCCACACCACTCACACGTGAGCCATGGGGGCTCTGCCCTTCTCTGACACATCCTCACTCCACTTCCTCCACTGCAGATGCCCTCCCTCACCATCCCCATCCACATTTCCAAGTCCTCGCCTTCTTTCAAAACCAACTTAAATGCTACCTTCTCTGTGAGGAAACCTCGATGGGTTTCCTGTTAATACTTACAGCCCACTCTGTGTTGGTTACAAATCCCCAGGTCTTAGTCAAATTATTGATATTTAACAACAGGTCAGGCACTACACAGACCAACCCCAGTGGAGACCGATGCTGGATGAGACACCAGATCCTTGAGACCCGGACTGGGTTAAACTTTTGGTTGCTGGATAATGTGAAAAATTAGAATACCAGGGAAGGAGCCAGGCTGCCTGAGGCAACAAGCATGGGACACTTGGGGGACAATGGCTCTTTATCAGTTGGTACAGAAGCATTTTAGTATTTTAAGAATGACTTCAGGGGCACCTGGGTGGCTCAGTCTGTTAAGCGGCCAACTTTGGCTCAGGTTATGATCTCGCGGTCCGTGAGTTCGAGCCCCGCGTCGGGCTCTGTGCTGACAGCTCAGAGCCTGGAGCCTGTATCAGATTCTGTGTCTCCCTCTCTCTGACCCTCCCGTTCATGCTCTGTCTCTCCCTGTCTCAAAAATAAATAAAAACCATTAAAAAAAATTTTTTTAAAAAAGAATGACTTCAGCTCTACCAAGGAGTACCTGCTGAATGTCAAGCCCACTCATTTCTGTCCAAACGTCCACACCCAAAAAGTGAAAGAGTTCTCCTCAGAGTTTCAGGGAGTCCTGGACCCAAGTCCTAGACTCTAAACTGGTTAACATATGGAACAATCCCTCCGAAAGGGAAGTACTCTGTGCTGGAGAAGTAGGGGGAGCTGTGGACTGCTCCAGTCTCACAACTGCTCTGCGATTAGGTAAGGCTGATAACAACTATGGTAATGAGCCAAGTATCGGCACACATTCACCAGATGCTGAATCCTGAGAAATGACCAACCCAGGTTGTTCCTTACACACACTCCTCTTGACACACATACAGGTTCTGGCTGCAGATTGTTGCGTGGTGGGGGCAAGGATCCAGAGCGACCGTGGCTTTCGACAATATCTCCATCAGCCTGGACTGCTACCTCACCAGTGAGTTCACCCTGTCCCTTGCACTTGTCCCCAACCCAGACTGCCCCGGGCCTCACTATCCCTCCTTAACCTAAGCCCACCTGCCTCTCCCACCTTCCCCGGGGCATGCTCATCTGTCTCTCTTAAACAGAGCCTCACTTAACTCAGCCCATGGGGTCTTCTCTATTCTAGTCAGTGGGGAGGACAAGGTGCCGCAGGATACAGCACCCAAATCAAGAAATCTGTTTGAGAGAAACCCAAACAAGGAGCCGAAACCCTGGGAAAATACACCAAGAGAGACCCCCATCTTTGACCCTACAGGTAAGGGTTCAACTTACAAATGTAAGTAAAGTAAATTTTTTGTGGCAAAAGGCGGAAGAGAGATACGTGCGGTGATTGTAGTGGGGAGTGGTGTCTAAAGAATTAGATGGTCAACCTTTAAAAGGAACAGAACCTACATCCTGGCTATGGGCTCCAAAAGGATGTTTTTTTGGGTCTCTTATCACCTGGCCGAATGAAGCATCTGGAAGTTGTGCAAAGGAGCTACTGGGGAATACCCAGGAACCAAACAGGAGAACCAAGCTGGTATCCTTTCCTCCACTCAGTCCCTTGAAACCTCTCCCCATTTACTGAACAAAGCAAACCCTACATTAGATTTCTTCTCCTCATATAAAGAGGGTTGGGCCCAAAGCCGTTATTTGTTGCACAAAGACAGGCTAGCCCACCACGGGTAAAGGCCCAAAACCTTCAGGTTCAACACATTTCCCCAAAGCGTGGCTTCCCCACCCCACCAAAGCTGTTTTATTCAGCATTTTCTGGGCTGAAAGACTTCTCATGAAGACTCTTACTGCTTTGAACCCAGGCCTCTTCAGCCTCTGGCCCTAAACCATGGTGTGACTTCTCAGCTACTCTTTGTACGAGGAGGAAATTTCTTAGAATCAGTCTCTGAACCCGGCATGATGTTCCTTGGCAGTTATTAGACCTATGAGCCTCACCCCAGAGAAGCTGTGAAGCCCCCGGCCCAACACCAGCAGGTCAAGGGGTTCCCCCAGGGTAGGGGTGGTGCACGTGCCTGGGTATGGGAGTAGTGCGAGTAACCTTGGTAAGCAGGGGCTCGGCACTGTCCACCACACTCTTTTTCCTATAGAAGGTCGCTTTATTAAAATAACAATAGATAAATGATAAATGTTTAATTTCTGCTTATAACGTGAAATCCTCGTTTAGTGCAAAGTACAAAAAAAAAAAGCAGAAGTTTATACCTTCACACTAACTTCACTGACTCTCAACTTATTACATAAATATCAGCCTTGTTCTGTTTTTGAAGGAAGAAATCCCTTCCTTCCTCTGCCCTGAAAAGCCACCCCAGGTGGAGCTCTCTCTGTCCCCGATTCCTGCCTGATCTAACCCAGGGGCCAGACCTGGGCTTTTCCCTTCATCTCTCCCCTTTCCTCCCTTCACCTTTAACTAAAACCTCAAAACACCTTTTCATTTTTCCACATGAAAGGGAGCCTGCCACCTCTCTCTATTTCCCGACTCTGTCTCATGGTCATTCATGAAACGGGCTAGCCTTCTGTTCATTGTTTGATGCCTCGCCTCACTATCCCACCCCAAGGACTGACCTCCAGGGACTCCCCAGCCCCGGTCAGTCACTGCCTCCCGACCATAAATTCAGGACACGTTCAGCAAACATCGAGGCAAGCCCCCGCCCTGTCCAACCACCAGCACTGATTACATGGCAGGGGCTCCGGAAACACATATTGATTGACCCAGGGGCACTTGAGGCTTGAGCTCAGTTCTCGGATCTCAGATATTGGCAGCCAGCTCCCCTGCAGCCAGCACTTAGGAGCAGCCATCCACCCCGCCTGACTCCCCAGTTTATTGCCATATAATTCCCACTGTCCCTAAAAGGCTCATCGATGAGGGTCTGCACAGTGGCCACTCAGACTAATGAAATCATGTGGTGGCTGGAAAGCCACAACGCTACCCCACAACCTCCGACTAAAATCAGAAGCGAGTGGCTGCCTGAGAGACTGGAGCTTCCTCTGCTGCCCAGCCCTGCCTCAGAGCAGGAAGGACAGGCAGGTGGCTGTGGGTCAGCGTTCTATCTCCAGACCCCCTTCCAGAATGACCCCAACTGTAGGGGAAGAGGACACTGAGGCAAACACGTCCCCAAGCAGCCTGAGTAGGCTCCTTGGACAGGCTTTAGAGAACTGGGCACAGAGGCAGTGCTTTCCCAGGAACCTGCTCTCGCCCTGGGGAGCAAGAAGGGAGGGAGAAGCTGAGGCAGGCTCCCAGTCCCTAACCCCCCTGACAGATGCCGCAGTCCCACCCTGTCGCCCACCCCTAGCAGTGTGCGGTGGGGGTGTCTCTGAGTCATCAGGAGGAGGATGAGCAGGGTGCCCCTTCCCTACTACCCACAGGACAATGTCCACCACACCCCCTGAGGGGCCACTTGGCCAGGGCTCAGCCTCATGGTCTCAGGGAGAACAGGCACCCTAGGTCCATGCCGAGGCCCTCCTTCACCCAGCTTTAATCTAGACCCAACCACAGCCCTTGCACACTTCCTCTGTGGCCAGTTATGTGCTCAGAGATGGTGAACAGAACAAGACCCAGGTCGAGCACCCAAAGAACTCCCAGTCTAGACGAGGAGAGCACAGGTGGGAAGGGAGGGGTGGGCCTGTAAACCAGCAGCTCATGGCCTGCGAGGTGAAGCTTAACCTAGCTTAGAACTTCTGCCTGGGAGGGCCTCTGGAGAAGGAGGGAGAGATGCGGTAGGGAGGGGAAAGAAGGGGAGGAGCAATCTAGGAGCGTGCCTGACCCTGGGCTGGGCTGTTTCACACACCAATCCCTCCTGTCCTCACCCTGGCCACGGGTAGCTGCTGTCATTACCACTGTGGGATGAGAAGATCATCTGGAGGAATGAGCCCCACAGCTGACAAGGAGTGGAGCCAAGATGTGACCCCGAAGTCTCCATTCTTTCAGCCAGCTAAGCCACTTTAGGTGTCCCCGTCCAGAGATAAACACTAAAAATGGAAGAGAGCAGGAGAGCACCCCAGGTGAAAATCCCTGCCCCCACATCCAGGAAACAAATCAGCCCCCAGCCTTCCAACAAAGGATGGAGGAGACAAAATAACAAGATTGTCTTCCCAAAGTTCAGCACTGTCAGTTTCCTCTGGGCTGGAACAAGGGCGTCTGGTGGCATTTCAGCTCTCCTCCTGGCAGGTGTTAGAGCACCTCCTAGAAACACAAAGGTCACATCAGGCCTTTTGAAAACAGGTACTCACAAAACATCCAGGTTTCCCTAAACACTCCACATTTCCCCTAATTCAGCCCCATGTCGAGGGCCTGACCTCAGGGTTTGGGGGTGGCCTTACCCCCAAGCCCATGGGGCAGAGCTGAGCCACTGGAGCACCTAGGCAGGAAAAGCCTGTCCAGGTGCTTCTCGAAGCTTTCTCGGAAGCCTGAGTCACCTTAGCTAATCAGATGAAGAAACTCAGAGAGAAAGTGGGGCGAGTATTAAGTCTGGGGAAATTACATTTGTCAGCTTTGCACATACAATTACACTAACCAAATGGTTGGGATAATGCAATCACGGGACTGCAGAGTTTCTCTCTCTCTCTCTCTCTCCCCCTCTCTCTCTCTGTCTCTCTCTCAGCAGTAATGAGTGTGCAAGCAGGCTCTGCCACCCACCCCCAAAGCCCAGACAAGGACAGGCAGGACCCCCAAGGCCCAGTGATCCTGCCTCAGCTTCCTCTCTCATTCTCCTGTGAGCTCACATGTTGTATAGGGAGGGCAAGAGGGAATTAGCTCAGTTTACGTAATAAGAACTGCACAAACCTTGGGCCCAGCCCACAAGTATCTGTAACTCGTGGAACCCTAGCATCAAATCACAGTCTTGCCTGTGAGTTGTTTAGTGATCGTTGGTTTACTGTTTTCCCAGTAGACATCTCTTGCCAAAGGGTAGGGTCAGGGTGGGGGGTGGGGGCGGACATTTAGAACTTTGTAGGATCATGGAAAGAGCACTGGACCAGGAGTCAGAACCTCTGTGCACAGCCTTGGCAGGTTTGCACTAGCAAACTGAGGTCCAGGGATGTGTCCCACCTCTGCACAGCCTTTTCTCTCCTCATGTAACAGCTGGGGCCTGTCAGCAAACCCACAAGTAGCAGAGCTCAGAGAAGAGGGGCTAATGTCAACACAGGCAAAGGCAAGAAAATGCTTCTTTTCTTTCTTTCTTTTTTTTTTTTAGCATTTATTTTTTTGAGAGAGAGCGAGAGAGAGCGCTCTAGTGGGGGATAGGCAGAGAGAGGGGAGGGGGAGAGGGGATCCAAAGCGGGCTCTCTGCTGTCAGCACAGATGTAGGGCTCAAACTCACGAACTATGAGATCATGACCTGTGCTGATGTAGGACACTTAACCAACTGAGCCACCCAGGCATCCCAAAAACTGCTTCTTTCAAAACTCAAGGTTTGGGGCACCTGGGTGGCTCAGTCGGTTAAGTGTCCAGCTTTGGCTCAGGTCATGATCTCGCTCGCGGTTCATGAGTTCAAGCCCCACATTCGGCTCTGTGCTTAATAGCTCAGAGCCTGGAGCCTGTATCTCCCTCTCTCTCTGCCCCTCCCCTGCTTGCACTCTGTCTCTGTGTCTGTCTCTCTCTCTCTCAAAAAAAATTAAACATTAAAAAAAACCCTCAAAGTTTGAAGTAGACAGTTTTCAGGTCCCTCCCCATCACCAGCCCCGTGTTTCTAAAGGCAGAAGGGATGTGGGGTAAAGCAGCCAGAGCTTTCTTGGCCCATCTCTCCAATTAACCCACAGCACTGCTAATGTGCCCAGAAGAAAGGGTAACAGACTGTCCATTTCTACACACGCTTCTATGATTCAAGAACAGATGCCAATTTCAATGAGAAAGTTTTATGTGTTTCATATAAATTGATTGAGTCTATTTCTGCTAAATGCATTATCCATTCACCACAGAACAACTATTAGAGTTAATAGAATTTGTAGCTAGAACCATTATGATCCAAGCATGCCCTTCTGGGGATGACGGCATTGTGGCAAGGCGGCTTCCCAGGGCCCAGCCCCCTCGCTCACAACCTGTCTTCTCATGTCCACCAGAGCCGTCTGTGCTCAGGTGCCGCAGACGCGGCCAGGCTTACTTCAGTGGCCCACGGAAATAGTCAGGATTCATCTAGTTCCTGAACAAACAAGTGTATCCTAATCCAATCCCAAACAAATCCTATCATCCTGTCACTTGTCAGCACCTGCCAGCTTGGGGGTAGCGAGGAAGCTGGGGTCCGTACTTTCACCTTAGCTTTTTACCATGTGCCAGTTTTGGAGGCAGGGGGCCCCAAGGCAGGGAGGACAGGAAACAAGTAAGGGTAGAAGTGCCGGGAGCCCCACCCACCCTGGGGGGACTCAGGCTGGACTCTTGGGTTCATTGCATCATTAACAGCTTTCCCCAGAAATGCACAGTGACAGAATCTGGGACTTCCTGGGTGCGACAGGGAGTTCTCAGTGTTTCTCCAAGTGTGTCCCGACACCATCTGCTTCTGATCACCTTGCTAGGGGAGGGAGGACCCAGAAGTGCTGCTCATTAAAAATGAAGCTTCCTGGTCCCCAGGGGCTTGTGGAATCTGAATGTCTAGGAAAGGAGAGCTGACACTCTGCATGTTTAACAAAACTCTCAAGAAAAGCCTGATGTGAAACAAAGTTTAACAACCCTCTTTTAAAAAGGCAGCCTTTTTTTTTAAATGTTTTATTTATTTTTGAGAGAGAGAGAGACAGAGTGCGAGTGGGGGAAGGGCAGAGAGAGAGGGAGACACAGACTCGGCAGCAGGCTCCAGACTCTGAGCTGTCAGCACAGAGCCCGACACAGAGCTTGAACCGACGAACCGGGGCTCGAACCCACAGCCCGTGAGATCAACTGAGCTACCCAGGAGCCCCAACAGGCAGCCTCTTTTAAACAGATGAGGAGCCTAGGTCTGGAGAAGGTGAGAGGCTGGCTCAGAGTCACGTGACATACTTCCAAGTTTTTCTCTCTTAGACAGCAAAGGCCTTGCATTTTGTCATCACCTCTTTACACACGTAGAAACCATCAGTCACAGGGTGGTGCTGGGTGTTAGGAACTGTACTGGGCTCTTTTGTATGCAGTGTCTCATTAGTTGGTACTATAACATAATCCCCCTTTTACAGATGAGGCAATTGGCCCACAGAGGGTGAGTAACTTGCCTTAAGTTACACAACTTGTGTAAGAGGCTAAAGAACATGGTCTTTCATTTTTTAATCATATAAAAAAACTAATTTTTCTAAGCCAGGTAATATATTGAAGGGCAAGTTGTAATAAATCCTCTAAGAATCCTACTGTTGACTAGTCTTCTGGAGGAATCTCTTCTCTGAAACACTCGGGTTTCTAGTGCTTTTGCTTAGACAGAGCACATCTGCATCTTCACGGATACTCAAAACAGCACACTGGGTACACAGTGTACCCACAGACATGTAAGAAAGCTGATAATTGCAGCTAATTGGCCTCCCTCTGTGTAAACCACCACCCCGCTCCCCAGTCAGAGCACATGAAGGCACTTAGCACCCATTCAACTAAGGGTAGCAATTCCTTAAGACTCAGGCAGGCATGGGGCCATCAATACAGTCCTTGGGACCTGTTTGGGTGGTTGGCCATGTTCCTGTTCAGCCGGCCTGCTTTTCAACCAAGTGCTGTATGTTCCTTCCTATTTTACTAAATTTAGATTATCACCTACTTATAGCGAGGGAACTAGTGATGACACAGGAAGCGCCAGCCTTAACGAGGCCTGCGGGACCCCAGTCACTGCGCCAGGTTCAGAGCCCTCCTGGTTACAATGTCACTCTTCATCTGAGCACGTCTGCCTTCCCTGGAAGCTAACACAGCTGTGCTCCAGGAAGAGACGTGGGGTGGAACTAATTCATGATTCACGATCCCCATTACTGACGTTAAAGAGTCTCTTCCGGTACAAGAGGTTTTGTACTTTGGAGACCTAGTCAGCATCCCCAAGAGGTGGCCTGCGTGGTTGCCAAGGGAGAGAAAGTTGCTTGCGCGGGGACCTGGTGGCAGTATGGGGTGGAGCAGAAGGCTGAGGAGGAGGCTTGCTCCCCTACGGACCGCCCACCAGCAACAGCTTCCCGGCTGCCTCCTTTGATCTGTACACAGTTACTCAGCACACTCAGCATCTTTCATTTGGTCTTTACAGGCCCCCAGGCACCCCGAGGATAGACATCACTCTCAGGAAGCAGTATGCCATAGGGCTTTGTTTGTTTATTTGTTTGTTTTTTGTTGAACTCTAGCCGACACCCAGTGTTACGCAAGTTTCAGGCGTCCGACACCTTGATTCAGCACATCCATATGTTATGCTGTGCTCCCCACAAGTGTATCTGCCATCTGGCAGCATACAACAGGGTTACAGTACCACTGACTATATTCCCTATGCTGCACATCCCATCCCCATGACTCATTCATTCCATGACCAGAAGCTGCACCTCCCATGCCTCATCACCCATTTTGAGTCTGGCATGCTTTTCAAGAGCACGGACTACCTGTGTTCAAGTCCCAGCTATGCCACTTACTTTAAGCTACTCCCTTCTCCTTTCCGTGCCTTTGTTTCCCCGCGTCAAAAAAAAAAAAAAAAATGACGCTTACATTATTAGTGCTTACATTTCATAAGTTCAGTGAAGTGAACGCATATCATAGGCTGAAAGGGGAACGGGACACAAAGTGAGCTGTATGAGCCATTGCTGTTCTCTCATTTCAGATGTAAGGAAAGGTTGTGTGACTTGTCCCACCCATCACGTACAGAGCCAGGATCCAAACCTAAGCTGGCTCACTCCACAAAGTCTTCCCGCTCTAACCCTATACCCACTGGGAGCAATCCCAAAAACCACCTAGCTGCTGACCACAGCAAGGGAAAAGCTCTTGCTATATCCAGATCGACCGGTTTTCTCTTTCCCCTCAGGAGATTCAACTCAGCATTCAACACAGAAAACATCATTGCTTTCTAGTCAGTGTGCTTTTATAATTCCCCAAATCCCAATCCTAGAAGGGAAAAAAAAATCAGGTAGGGCTGAGTTCAGTTCAACAAGCTTAACAAGCATGCGCTGTATGCCTGCTGTGTGCCAAGCCCTGTGCTGGGTGCTGTGGGGCCTGCAGCTGGGAGTGAGCCAAAGCACCACTCTTGAAAAATGTGCCACCCAGAGCTAGGTCCACATAAGCCTGATGTGAAACCACCACTCTCTTGGCACAAGAGAAATTCCGGTTCCATTTCCAATTTCCAATTTTGATGGCATCTGGAATTAGGACAGGTTCCCTGCTCCCCACCCCCCCACCCCACCCCCAGCCAACTCCATGGTTCTGGCTTCACTCTGTGCTGGATGGTGAGGAGGTCTTCATCCAAGATTGGTGCACTGCAAATTATACTAAACTGATCATCATTTTTGAAAAGAAATCTAGTGTCCTTTGAGAAAGGAAAGAACCTATATTGTTATTTCATAACTTCCCAATCCTGGGCCACCCTAGAGAACTAGCACAGCATCAGCATCATCCAGCTCTGACAGGCTCAAAAACCCCTCACAAATGCCCAGTCTGATGCTACTTGGTGTTTGGGAGTATGGCAAGGCTACAGACAAAATGCTGTAATACCAGGCCATGACTCCTGCTAGCAGAAGAGAGGATTCACTGCCTTTCTCTCTCCTGGATGGCTTGAGAAAACATATTCCTTGTTTCCCATTTGTTTCAGTGAAAGTTTGCATAAGTGGGAGGCAACAAATGATCCAGGAACTCTGGTCTCAGCACACCTTGATTAAGATCATTTAGCTCCAAGACCAGCAGACACAAAAGATCCCTCCATCGGTACAAATACATTAAGCACTTGTTTTGAGGGAAGACCACTTTTAATTATCACCCTACTCCCAGACTTGCTGGGTCAGCCTGTAAAACAACCCTACATCCCCTTGGAGCTTATTCAGCTTTCTGCTTATTGCAGCAAAGCTGCAGTAGTCCTGGACAGAGAGATTTATTTTAATTCATCTGGGCCCAGAGCTGGACAGAGGAACCTGAGGAGACAGGCTGAAATACTAACTCTAGATCACATAAGGGAGTCCTCCCCACTTGCTCCTCCACTGACAAGAGGCAAAGGAACAAGAGGTGGAATCACCCCAGCCATCACTGCCTCAAGGAGGAAAGAGAGAGAAGGCACCAGGAAGAACAGAGTCTAGCCAGTGCCCTCCATGCTGGGTACTTGCACAAAAGATGAGGAAGCCCATGAAAGTGCTGGTGTGGGGTTTGGGGGTGCCTAGTGATTTATTGCATTATAGCACATTATCATAAATGCAGTAGCTTAAAACAACACACATTTGTTATATCGGTGTCTGTAGGTCAGGGAACCAAGCTCAGGTCAACTGGGTCCTCTGCTCCATAGTGTCTCATAAGGTTGCAATCAAGGTGTTAGCCAAGGCTGAGTCTCATCTGAAAGCTCCATCAGGGAAGGTGCTCTTCCAGGTTCACATAATTGTCGGCAGTTCTTGGAGAAGCCTAGGAAGAGGAGAGGAGGAGGGAGAGGGAGAAAGAGAAAG
The DNA here is from genome assembly GCF_022837055.1 of Prionailurus viverrinus. Classification (NCBI taxonomy): domain Eukaryota; kingdom Metazoa; phylum Chordata; class Mammalia; order Carnivora; family Felidae; genus Prionailurus; species Prionailurus viverrinus. The sequence continues at coordinate 117,597,383 of NC_062563.1, forward strand.
GGAGAGAAGCTGCAAGCAAGATGGAAGTTACAATCTTATGTAATCATGAAAATGACATCCCATCGCTTTTATCATATTTTATTGCTTAGAAGCAATGCACAGGTTTCATCCACACTCAAAGGGAGGGGATTAAGCAAGGCATGACTACCAGGAGGCAGAGATCACTGGGAACTACCTTAGAGCCTACCTGCAGTGGGCTTTTGTGTGCCAGAGATCACTCAATCACCAGCAAGCTTTGAGGGCTCATTGTGGAGTCTGATGGGCAAAATTCCTGGAAGTGATCTCACACCTATCAGACACTTAAATATTCACAAAACGCCTACTGAGTGCCAGTCCACAGCAAGATGATAAGTGGGTTGACAAAGATTCCTGGAGACCAAGGTCTCAAAAGCTCTGCAATTTGAGAATCAAACGTTCCAGGCCCCAGGTTTTCTTTCATGTGCAAAGCAGGGGTGAATGAACTGCTATGGTGCATTCTCAGAGTAGGCTATTGTAGTGAGCAAATGAGATCACTTCTAACAGCCTTTGAAGGGTACAAAAGAATATACTAATATAAAATGCTGTGCTATTGTTATTAACATTATTATTAAAACATATAATGGAAAAGATTGGGCCAGTTTACTCATCCCTCCATATGTTGCCCTTTATAGCCCTCCTCCTTCCCAAACTATGAGCTGTGCACATTTGTTTATACATTAAGTGTGTGTTCTAGGTATATTTTTCCTCGAATTTTTTTTTGCAAAAATTTCAAGCAAATCCCAGCTCTTAAGCTAAAAAGGGCGAGGGGGTAGTATTTTGCATTTTGGGTCCTCTTATCAAGCAATTCCCCCAACACAGGTCATTGTCAATTTGCAAATGAAGCATTCAAACTCTGTTTGGGGAAAATAAGTGACTTATGTGGAGCCATAGCGGATTGCTCCAAAAAGACCCACTCGTCCATATAAATTGAAAGAGGGTTTTAGTCTTTTATTTTTTTTTAACGTTTATTTATTTTTGAGACAGAGAGAGACAGAGCATGAATGGGGGAGGGTCAGAGAGAGAGGGAGACACAGAATCTGAAACAGGCTCCAGGCTCTGAGCAGTCAGCACAGAGCCTGACGCGGGGCTCAAACTCACGGACCGCGAGATCGTGACCTGAGCCAAAGTCGGCCCGCTTAACTGACTGAGCCACCCAGGCGCCCCAAGTCTTTTAAAACTTGTCAAGATCTCAGTCTTAATTTGTTTTTAAACAAATTCCAGGAGACTGGATCTGAGCGGTCTCATTTAGTTTTTAGTGAATATTGACAGTATCTTCATAATAATATGAGCACATTTTACTCATTTAATTATTATTTCTTAAGTGAATGGCAGATTAATCCTATTCCAGGATTAATGCTTTTTTATATTAAATATAATTTATTGTCAAATTGGTTTCCATACAATACTCAGTGTTCATCCCAACAGGTGCCCTCCTCAATGCCCATCATCCGCTTTCCCCTCTCCTGCACCCCTCATCAACCCTCAGTTTGTTCTCAATATTTAAGAGTCTCTTATGGTTTGCTTCCCTCCCTTTCTGTAACTTTTTTTTTTTTTTTTTTTTTTTTTTTGCTGATGCATAGGATTAATGTTAACAAGTGAGGAAATTAAGGCATGGCTTACACTTGTCTAGCAACCTAACAGAATCAGAAAAATGCCCCAGGCCTCAGAATAGCTCCCTGATAAAGAGGACTATTTCCTTTCCTCAACTGGCCTTATGACTTTGATCTACTAACTAGTCCATTCAGCCTATCAATTGATAGGTTCCATCAACCATCAGGTCAATGGAGTGTCCCTCAAGCATTCTCATAAAGACTGCAGGGCTCCCTACATTTCAGTAATGTGGGTGTGGTTGTACACATATGAGTGTGGGCTGGTTGTGTATGTGGATGACTATGTGAAGATGGTTGTGGCCCCTTAGGACCCTACCCCTTTCTGTTGTGCAGTTATGGGTAAGAGACAAAATGCCTTTCAACAAACATCCATTTGTATGACCAGGACCCCCCTGGATCCTTCCATCCTATATTGCTCTAATTCTAATACAGGAACACCAAGTGCCAGTGGTGCTCCCTCCAGACCACACCCAGCACCCTCAGCATGCATGATCTCCTCCTCTGACCACTTGAGTGGGTTCAGGGGCTGATATTTGGTCTGCTCTCTTCTTTCTATATTGTTTTGTTCTTCGCTCAATGAAGGTTTGTGAACCTCCTCCTACGTGACTGGCAATATTGTAGGTCCTGGAGGCAAAGCAGTGAACAAAATCAACTAAGCCTCACTTAAGCTTACATAGAGTGTACATGCTGGTAAGGGTGACAGACAACAAACAAGTGTACAGGTGAAATAGTTTCAGATAGTGATGTTTTGTGAAGAAATCAAAGCAAGTTAAGGGGACAGAAATGACAGTGGCATAGCATGTGTGGTATGTGCATATGTGCTATAACAATGGGGGTGTTAACAGAGAAAACTTCAGGTTCCTTCAAGTGTATGTCAGAGCAGAACCAGATAATACTACTTGTCACCACCATTAAGGTCCTATGTTTTACTCTTTGCCTGGTGTGGCCTGGGGAAACTTCCAAGGCCCTCAAGACATAGCTATAACTCGCATAAACTCTAGCGGCCTTGACTATGAAGTGTTCAGAGACACAGCAGAAGATGGGTAGAAAAAGGGGAACATGCCTGGAATGAAGAAGCCAGGTGGGGTGGGAATGACCCGGATGCCTGGCTCCTCACCAGGGGGATGGCAAGCCAAAAGCCATGAACAATGTCTAAAGGGCCTTGGGAAACCTACTCCCTATCTAAACCAGCACTGCTATTTGAGGGATAACAACAGGAGTCTCTGGTCATTGGTGTTTCTACTACAAGCAGGTGGGATATCTTGATTCTAGGAGGTTCATTCAGCTTGAGGGGTCAAAACAATAGCTGGGAGCCCTAGGAAGGGTCCAGTCCCATAACAAAAAGTTCTTTATAGACGACTGCTGCATTAGTCCACTGGCCCTATACATGACTAGTGTCATTAATTTGATACCTGACCATGTCGACACACACATCTCTGTGATCTTCTTGGCCTTTTCCTCATGCTTGTTGATCATGGTGCCCATCTCTAGCTACTTGGTAGCATCATAGACAGGAATAAGACAGAAGTATCTCTTCTCTCCTTTTCTCTAGTCCCCTCATCTCAGATACATTGCCTTCCCTTTTTGGTCCGCCATTTGCTCCTATTTCTTTCACCACTACTTTCCCTTCTGCCCTTGACATCTGTATTTCCCACACTCTCAGGTGTCATTGTTTTCCAATTCCTCTTAGAGGGTCCAAGACCCAGACCCAGAGTCAGGACCCATTTGTTCTTTTCTGGTTCCAAATCATTTGGCCACTTGGGCTGCCTGTACTCCATCTGTCCATCTGTCAGAGGTGTTCCAGTCACAAGGACCTCGTAAGGATTTCGCCCATCATGACTTAGAACCAGACAATAAGCAAGAACTACTAAGAATAAAGCTATGAAGGAGGGATTCTGGCCTTCCGCACCATTGCTGTCTCTCAGGAGGCAGCGAGCCCTACTCACATAACCCTTATGGCCAAGCACCAGATGAAGGTCTTCTCCCCCCTTGGTCCATGGACAAGAGCAGTTAAGGACAGAAATCAATAACTCTTCAGGGCTGCATGTGACAAGGCTGGTGTTTGAACCACCACCACTTCCCACTTGAAACTCAAAACCAAATCCATTAAGTGTATAGTGTAACCCCCAGATGGGTGAGTCCACAACACCCCTCTCCCTATCAAATACTTTATTAACACAACTCCAGCCTGATACCAACTTGGGAATAACCAAATTAGCCCCGAGGACTCCTTTAACTTAATTTTTACAGCTATGCTTTCAAGATAGTGTTTTTCCTGTGACCTTTCTCTTCTCTCATGTGTTACTCACTTTCCCTCAGGGAGCAGGGGGTGGCTGAGAACACAACACAGGAGCCATCACAGGAACCATTAAAAACTCCCTCAGATTGCCGTGTGTCAGAGCTGTTTAGGGTAATTCAGTCCTGAAAGCAGCTTTTATCTCAACAGCCCTGACTTGCTGCCCTGTTGATGGCTTGCTCAGAGGTTCCCTTCCATGAAGGGATGTCTGCCTCCCAGCAGAGAGGGAAGTGGGCCTCTGGTCTTTGTTCTGTGGGAGACCTCAGCATTTTTAGGCATCCTCTTTGTCTAGTGGAACTGTGTGAGGGGCAAACGAGATGACGGTGTAAAAGTAAAAACAGACCACGTGTGAGCGTATCTAGCACAAAAGGCAGGCTGGTTTTATAATTATTGTCACCAGGTCCCAATTTCTCATCATCAAAAAAGAACAAGAAAGAAATAACCAGAAAGCTTTGCATAGATGAACATGGGGTGTGTGAATGTGTGTGTGCAAGAGTGTGTGAGAGTGTAACCATGTGTGAATGTGAGGTGTGAGTGTGAGAAGTTGTATTAGGTGTGTGTGATGGTGGGTGCGGTATGAGTGTGTGTGTGTTGTATGTGTCATGTGTGTGGTGTATGTGGTGTGTGTGAGTGTATGGGACTGTGGGTGTGAATGTGTGTGTGAAAAGGTTCATGTTTGTGCCGATGCCATGCAAACATGCAAGCAAACTCAGTCTGAGAAGCAAACTAGAACATGAAGAAATCACCAACTGAAAACTGACTGTGTTGTAGAAAGAGTCAATGTGACCTGCCTTTCTTCACTTAGCCTGAGATTTAACTTTTCTACACGGTTGCCTATCTGATAGGATAAAAGCGATTCTTCCCCCTTCCCTATCTACTGACCTAACATGGTTTTCAGGAGCTAAACCTGCTGGAGAATATTGAGGTGCCACGTTAATGTGTTATAATTAAATAAATTGGCATTGGAGGACTAACGATTTCTAGCCCTGTTCACTCAAAGTCGTAGTGACATCTTTTTACCTCAGGTTAGACTTCCAGGACCTTCCACCATCTATCGAATGTAAGTACCAAATATCAGGACATTCCAAAACTGTGAAATCAAAGCTTGTCACAGGTAGCTGGACCTCAGCCTGATACACAAAGATACAGGACCACTCTCGTGCCCTCACCCAACATTGGGTGTAAACTTGAAATTAACAGGAGGATGTGCTGAAGCACTAGAAAAACATACATGACAGAGAGAGAGAAGAAAGTAAATTAGTGTAAAATATTTCTCTCTGGCGCCATTTAATGAAGGGACAAATAGCCCTAAACAACTGGTTAGGTGTGGGTGGCACTATCAAGAAAAAGCTAAGTTATACTTAGTGGGCTGTCTCCCAAAAAAAGGAAAAACATGATATAACAGCAAGTTCTAGGCCATGGTCATTGGAGACATCCCTGGTATGCAGTCTGAAAACCCTGCAGCCCAGGAGTAGAAATGCAGGTGAGAGACCTGACCAGATAGATAATATAAAAGGGCTAATCATAGCAAGTGACCTCAAGTGATCCCTACATGATAATTGTTTTCAAGGATTCTGGGACAATAGCAGTGATAGAGGTAACAGCTTCGTTGTCTAACTCTCTGAATCTAAAAGCAGAACGACCATATATTAAAACTGAAAACCCATAGACATTTACAACAAAAATGTTTGATTAAAAAATGCCCGAAATACAAATGGGTGAGGACAAAGTACAACAACCATAAAACCTGAAAAATATCAGCATCTGAACAAAAGAAAGGAGAGGAAAACAACAGGCTGGTCTTATAAACCTGAGAACAGGAGAAAATGGCTGACAGATATTCGCTGGAAATGACTGACAGCCAATCTGAGAACCATTGCTGAACCTGGGAGAGAGGCTTTGTCCAGTCCAGGAGTGTGTGAGTGCAAGGTGGCCATGGTAATGTTCAAAGGAGCTAGACCACCCCAGCCACCAAGCTTCCTTTCCAGGAAAGGGCCCACACTGAGAAGAAATTTCTAGATGTCAAATCAATATTGAATAGGATAGGAATAATAGAAACAAAATAAATGAATAAAATGATGTCTAGATAAATATGAAAGAATGAGACAGAGCCAGAAACTTTTGAAAGCAAAACACCATATTTTTCAACACAACATGAAAAAAAGAGTAGAGGGAGCTCGGTGAAGTTAGAAAAACTCCTGAACCCTTAAAATCCTAGAAAATTAATTTCATGTAAAAATGCATAGGTTATCAAGACCAAATCTCATCCACGTTACAATGAGAATTTTACTTTTTTTTTTTTAATATTGTCAAGTTAGCTAACATACAGTGTATACAGTGTGCTCTTGGTTTCAGGGATAGATCCCTGTGGTTCATCGCTTACATACAACACCCAGTGCTCATCCCAACAATTGCCCTCCTCAATGCCCATCACCCATTTTCCCCTCTCCCCCAATCCCATTGAATATCTCTTCTTTAAGTATAATTGAAAAGATGTTCAAATTGTAATGTATATTATTATGATTAGTAGTAGTAGTAGTAGTAGTAGTAGTAGCAGTAGTAGTAGTAGTAAAGTAAACTCTACCCCCAATTTGGAGCTCAAACTCATGACCCCAAGGTCATGAGTCATATGTTCTACTGACTGAGCCAGCCAGGCACTTCTAAATTGTAACGTTTTAATAATATATTCTTTTTTTTTTTTAATTCACATCCAAGTTAGTTAGCACATAGTGGAATAATGATTTCAGGAGTAGATTCCAATGATTCATCCCCTATGTATAACACCCAGTGCTCATCCCAACAAGTGTCTTTCTTAATGCCCCTTTACCCATTTAGCCCATCCTCCCACCCCCAACACCTCCAGCAACCCTCAGTTTGTTCTCTGTATTTAAGAGTCTCTTATGTTTTGTCTTCCTCCTTATTTTTATATTATTTTTGCTTCCCTTCCCTTATGTTCATCTGTTTTGTATCTTAACTTCCTCATGGGAGTGAAGTCATATGATATTTGTCTTTCTCTGACTAATGTCATTTAGCATAATACCCTCTAGTTCCATTCACATAGTTGCAAATGGAAAGATTTCATTCTTTTTGATTGCTGAGTAATACTCCATTGTGTGTGTGTATATATATACATATACACATGTATATATATGTATATATATACACCACATCTTCTTTGTCCATTCACCCGTCAATGGACATTACAATGAGAATCTTGAAAGAGAATAAAGAACAAAACAACACCTCCATGGAAAAATGAAAGCATACCAGAAAGACACACCGCAGAAAATATCAAAATTGTAATCTTCTATTTCCAAATGAGCTAACAGGCATTAAAACAATAATAGAAGACATGAAAAATAACACAAATCAGTACCACAAGAGATGAAAAACCAAGCGGTAGAACTCAGAAAAGAATTTGAGATAAAAGGAAAAAATAACTTCAGAAGTGAAGACTAAATTGGAAGACATGCAAGAGCAAGTAAACACACAGTTAAATGCCTTAGAAGAAATAGAAGGTGAAAAGAGAAAAAAATTTTAAATCAAGAAGACGACATACATCAGGATAGGCAGAGAAGATCCAACATACAGATAACAGGAGTGCCTGAATTAGAAAATCAGAGAAAGGGAGAAAAGTTAAATGCTTAAAGTTATCATTCAAGGAAAATTTTTTACTGAAACTACTTATTAAAAGACCACACTGTGTTGCTGAGAAAACTGACCCAGAATGAGCAATGCCAAAGGGTATTCTAGTAAAATTGTTGGAAATTAAAGAAAAAGAAAAAAGAAGGATTGGAGACAGCTAAGCAAAAATAGCAAGTGATTTATCATAGAATGAAATTTAAATTATCATCAGAGTTTTTGACAGTACTATTTATGCCAGAAAAAATAGAGTAATGTGTTTTTTCAAGGGAAAAAATATTATCAATATCCAAGAGCTCAAAGAATATTATTTCTATGACCCTTTCTAGTGAATCTACTTGAAAACAAGCTTCTGACAACCAAACTGACTAGAGATATATCAACACAACTGATACGCACATTAAACCTACAGTACTTACAGAAAGACTAGCTGGAGGTTAAGCGGAAAGAGTGTCATATGTAATGGTGATACCCCCAAACAGTGTAGATAGAGTACAGCTTCAGGAAACCATAGGAGAATGGAGAGCACATATACCCTGCACAAAAATTTAACTGATCTTTACTTTTATATTGATGATGGTAAAATAGTAGTGTTGTAACTCTGATACTGTTGCGTGTATAATGGAGGATAAAGGAACTGAGTAATTATAGAATATTCTACACCTGTTATCACCTGTGTTCTTGAGAACCAAGATTCTCCGTGTGGAAAAAAGAAATGTGTATGCAATACAGAAAGGATTAAATTTAAAACCCTGTAGTCCTGAATTTGAACTGGAAGTATCATTGTGGGCTCATGACATATTTTGTCATATACATATGTGTCTACTTCATATGTATGTATGTGTATACTGATATACATACGTGTTTCTTAGTTCTGGCCTCTAGAGAAACCTAGAAACAATCACCAGTTCTGTAGCAATAAGTGTCTATAGCACCTAGATTATATACTTACAGAACATTTTTCCACTAAAAGAAATCAAAGCTTTTGAGAAAATGGCTGAGTCCAGGTCTGGGGAAGGAACATTCCATCGTACAAGATAGCAAGGAAGCAAAATAACTAAGGAGGCTACCACTGGGCACAAATGTAATGGTATGAGCTTCTAAAGGATAATAATTGTGATTAATTACAGCCAAAAACATGCTTAAATTCATGGATTAATAATGATATATAAACAACTAATTGGTCAACTTTGGAGGATGATAGAAAATTAATCCATCATCTTGAAAACTGTAAGGAGAAAGAATTGAGCATTTATCTTGCTTTTTCTATATAAACTGTACCACTTGGTAACCAAATAGTAGATGAGAGGAAGCATCTCTTTATATATTCCAACTAATAAATAAGAAAAAAATATATATCATTTGAATATCATTATTTTACAACTCCCAATAAATAAATGGACCTAAGCATTAAGTTTCACCAACTGCTAACATCCAAAACAAAACAAAAACAAACAAACAAAAAACAAAAACAAAACAATAATCAGACACTGGTCATATATCTAGAAGTAGACACTGCTCCATTGTTTGAAGAGTTGAGACAGATAGAAATGTCTTAACCTCACGATGGCTACAATTTGTGTATTATTTTTACTTTGCCCCAATAAGGAGAACAATTTATTAATTATCATCATGTACCCAAAAAGGGGTTACTTTTTTCAATTTATAATAAAGAATGATATCATAGGCATTTATGGATGGTGAGTAATTATATTTACTTGGATTTTAGTCCTGATTTTATTTAATGGCATCTACAATGGCCATCAAAGCAGTTCAATATGCTACAGCTCCCGTGAAGTTCAGCTCAGTCAACAGTTGTAAATAAAATTCAACTCCATGGATCAGAATCAAAATGGTACAAAAGATTCACCTATGCCATTGGGCGCTACTGTGTGGTACAGCTGCATAGGCCTTAAACATGAGGCAAATTCCTTATTATTGTGATTAATAGTAATAGTTGAAAACTTATTTTCCTTGGTATCACGCTTTATTTCTTTGCATTCAATTGAGCAGATGAGATGGCTTAGCAACAGTAATAAAACTAGTACAATCACTGTCTAGCCCATTTTTTAACATGGTGAGGTATATTACTAATTGATTTGTTTCTTCTTGGAGGGTGCTGCAATATACTTAAAATGAAACCCAGTGCTTAATGGATTTTTCTTTACTCTGCTGTCTATAACCAATCAGTATTTTGGTGTTTGTGGGTCCTTTATACAATTTAGATGTGAACGAGTATTAAGCTAGGTTTCCAATGTGTGGTATAAGTAAGAACAAGATAAAGCAGTTCATTTTTTTTCTTTCCTAAATGAGATTTAATACAATAGTTTGGTTTTTTTTTTTCCAAGTGAAGGGAAAAGAGCCAGTCTTCCTCCTTCCTCTACCCCCAATCCAGATTCCTCCTTGGGGTCCACTTAATCCTCCACAGAACCTCAGGGTCCAATGTAGACTCTCATCTAGGGAATACAAGGACCCTTGTGCTCCCAGGTTAGCAGCTCAGCATCAAGTCCATATCACTGCTGGTCTAACTGTGACCTTGATCTTCTCACCAAAAACCAAGGTTTTGCCTTATTGCTTCTGACCCAGTCCCTCTCTGTTATATCTCTGCTTCCTGACCTTGTAAACATTCCAGTTTCTGGATTTTATTTCGACACCTCCTGGCTCCCTATGGCCTCTCTGGGAACCAGAGTCCTGATGCTAAAGACCAACTTTCCCTGGTTTGTGCCTATGACCCGCTAAAGCCTACACTGTGCTAGGCTATGATACTATAGGGCCAGGGTAGGATGTTCTGGGGCTGAGGGCCCACGCACCATGATATCCTGACCAGACTCTCACCTGTCCCCTCATGGTGGCCTGCCTACTCTCTGGGCCTTAAGCCAGCTTGATATGGTCTGTCCTGGCTTTAACTGAGCCCAAGCATTATGGATTTAAAAGAAAAATAAAAATAGATTCTCATACAGGTCCCATGAGGATTTCCTGGTGAGTCTAGCAACTTTTTCAAGTCTTGAACTTGAACTCAGATCTGTGCTTAATGCCTGGCTTGACTGATTATTCACTCTGTGTACCACAGGCTAGTCACTCAGCTTGAATTTCCTGATTTTTAAATTTAATACATATTTAAAGGCACAATACCTAACTCATATTATATACACATTCTATTTTGAGAGGTTTTTGTCACCTTCATGAGAAGAATTTACTTCTCAGGTATCCGAGGTTCAGCCCTTCCCCATTGGACACACACACACACACACACACAGAGAGAGAGAGAGAGAGAGAGAGAGAGAGAGAGAGAGAAGGAAACATAAACAAATCAGGAAATAAACAGCTTCTACCTGGGAACCAAAGCTTACTTTGACTTCTCCCCCCTGGAACCACTGTGACTAAATCTCTTGCCTCTCAGATTCTGGACCTACCTGCTTTGATCTATAAGGTTGTATCCAATACTTTCCACTCCCAGAGACACTTCTGAAAATCACTCTAGCATTTGTCTACTGTCTCATGGTTCTAACTATCTGCCTTAGCTTAGAACTGATATCATGCCTACCTTGCCTAAAGTACCTGCCAGACCCTTCCTGCTCCAAGAGTCCCTTGTTCCAGATACCTCCTCTGGGGCCCTCCTAGGCCCACAGCAGTTAATATCACCAGGCTCAGAGCAATAGTAATTTTCTTTTAAATCCATGAACCCACCCCTCAAGCAAGGATCTGGAAATTAATATAGTCTGCTCCCAGCCAACGTTAACCCAGTGTTCAGTGGAAGGGAGCCAACACCATGTTAGGCACTTTAGAGGGACACTAGAAATAGAGCAGAGTAGCGATTGTCCCTGTCCCTTTATACAAAGCCACAGGAACTTACAGTTCTGGTGAACTTATATTTAAAAATAGATTCTAACATTAAAGTCTTAATAAGGACACAGGATCAGGGAGGGACTCCTGTAGGAACAATCTGAAAAGGCTAGAAGTCTTCAGTGCAAAAAGCTGGGAAGGCCTTATCACCACCAAAGCATCTTTGGACAGAGAAAGAACCCCCAATTTTTCAGTTCCTTCTCTAAGGCTGACTTACTCAGAAAAGTCTGGAGAAGGATGTTCTTTCTCCATTTGAACAATGAAGTAGATAGGACTGAGTTCACAAATCTCATTGATTCTCCTGGGAAAGTTTTCACAAAATGCAAGTATTGTCCTCCCCCAACCATCACCCAACCTAGTATCTACTAATCTGAATACCCAGAGTTCTGAAATTCATACTTTTAAAGGTCCTCAGGTGGTTTGGAAACCACTGAATTCAGTGATCTCCAAGGTCCCATCTTGCTGTGATACTCCATGATGTCAGATTCCAGAAAGAATGAGCAAAGGGAACCAACAGGTGAGGCTTGAGCAAGACAAGCCCACACACATAATAAGCAGGAAAGCCCTTGGACAATGGACAATGAAGTTAGAAACCCCATACCCCTAAGAGATATAGCTGGTGGGAAACATAAATTGATTCCAAGCAACTCTGGGCAGATTTATGAGGGTCAAGGCCATCAGAGGGAGCAGGGAAGACCATCATGCCTGGAAGGCCGCTGAAAGCAAGCAAATTCTAGCTGGATAAATCATGGGTCTGACCTGGGATGGCAAATCCTGTTCCCATGGAATCTACTCCGGAAAGAATTTTCTCTCTGGACCTCTCCATCAGAAATTGCTGAAAATAAAAACAAAATTTTGTGTACAGAAACCACCTGAGACTAACATATGTCCACTGAGTTGGGAAAATACTGATCCCTTTATTGAGAAGCAGCCCTAATGGCCCTCCTTTATGGAATGGGAACATAAATCTTGAGATTGGGTGTCTCTGCTTCTCACAGTCAGAAACTGAATAGGAATTTACACAATTTTAAACTGTGTTCATTATGTATCTCCAATGCCAGATGTTATTCTAAGCATTTTGCTTAGGTCCTCACTTAATATTCACACTAAGTCTAATCTCCATGTGTTCAGATGAAGAAACTGAGGCTCAGAGAGGTGTATGATTTACCCTGGGTATCATAGCTGGTGAGGGGCAAAATCCAGGATAGGAAAAGTTAGCCCATCTGGACCCAAAGCCCTTGCTTCTCTCCCTACCTCACCAAATGCCCCATCTGGTCAGGAAGTAGAAGCCCAGCATCTCTGGGAATGTCTCAGAACATTTAGAACAGAGTTAACGCGGATGGAAGTGAGAAGTGGGTCCCATTGAAGGGGAAATGCTCAGGTATGGTGCCAAGCCCGTACCTTTAGCTCTCTTCCTCAGCACACCCTTAAGAACAGAAGAAAGTGGGGTGCCTGGGTGCCTCAGTCATTTAAGTGTCTGACTCTTGATTTAGGCTCAGGTCATGATCTCAAGATTGGTGAGATAAAGCCCAGAGGCAGGCTTCATTCTGACAGCACAGAGCCTACTTGGAATTCTCTCTCCCTCTCTTTCTGCCCCTCCCCTGCCTGTGTGCTCTGTCTCTCTCTCAAAATAAATAAATAAACTGGGGGAAAAAAACAGAAGAAAGAAAACACACACACACACACACACACACACACACACACACACACACACTTCATTTCCAGGACTGAATTAACTGCATGAACTGTCATGCTTCTGCTCCAGATTGAGAAGGCTGCCCCCAAATCTAGGCTGCTTGCCTCAGACACAGACTGGATTTGAGAACAGGCTTCAAGGAGCTGGAGATCACAGGACAAGTGGATTTTGTGATTCCCCTTCCAGGATTGTTTTTTCTCTCCCTGTTCACATTCTCATCCTTAGCTCACTGGGTTTAAATCCCTAGGTGCTGCTGGTGGAGGATTCATCCATATTCACGGAAACTCCCCTGGCCACATTTCCCATTGTCAGGAACAGCACCTGCCTTACGCATAGGCAGGAGTCATTAACACAATTCATATTTTTAGAGTTTGGCACTTTACAAAGACCTTTAATATCCCTTGCTCCCTTTAATCCTCATGCCCATCCAGCCCCTTTTACAGACTAAGGAGCTCTGTCAAGGTCCCACAACCAATAATTTATAAGGGAGCCCCAAAACCCATGTCCTTATCCATTTCACCCCTTGGACACAGCCCACACTTAGGATTTGGGTGCTGGAGAGAGTAAAAGGGCAATTGACCAGGAGAGCTCTGTTAAATGCCCTCAGTAAAGAGTTAGCTCTTTGAATTAACAGGTTACTCCTTTAGATTATAAAAAGATAAGAAAATTAACAATTAACCATTCACACAAACATGAATGGATTCATCACGTTCTTGCCCTTGAAACCAAATCGGCCTTCAAAAACCAAATAGATATCAACACCTTCATTTGAAAAAAGTAAAGTGGAGAAAGTGTTGAATACCCAGTGTTGAGTAGCTGTATGCATTGGAACCTCAACTAGAACTTCCATTTCCTGACCTTGGGGCCAGGGCAGTGTCACAAAAGCCCACCACACTGGCCCAGTTTTCAGATTACCAAAACTCCCCAGTGCAATCTCAATCTGATTGCTTGTAATTAACAACCCAAACTAAGCTTTCATTTCTGTATCGTTAAATCAGTTGAAAATCTTCAAAAAATTTTTCATTTTAACATTTTAGTGAGCAAAAGTATGTATACCAAATTAATTTTTCAATAATTCTCTATAGGTAGAATTTGACTTAATCACTTTAGAGGGAAATAATTTCTTCAGTCTTATAATGACATTTTTATATTTTAAGTAAAAGTAATTTACCAAGAACACATTTTTAAGAAGTTTTTATAGGTTGTACAAATGTTAGAATTCTAGCCAACATGAAATCTTACAATTCCTCAGGATCCAGCCTGGCTCAAAGATAGAAAGTTTCAAAGGAGGGGTGGGGTGCGCTAAGTGATCCTGAGCCACCCCTAGCAGGCCACCTAAGGACACTGGGTACTCTGGAGACACAGCACCCGGAAGTGGTGGTGAGGGGCTCTGAAAAGGAGAGCATGCACTGGAGAGAAATGTGATCTGTTTCCCATTTTTTATACTTTCTGTTACATAGAGAGCCTGGAAGCCGCTTTCACTGTGTTTACAAACCTAACTTGGTTATAAATAAGGAGGCTGAGCCTCACTGGGGGCCTGACAGATGGACAAAGCACTGTCCTGGGTGCTTGGCCAATGGGGAACAGAGGGCTATGGAGCTGATTCTACCTCCAGTTTATTCTTTTGAGCTTCTCCAAGCTAAGGGGATTCTACATGCATGTGTCCAACCTTTGGGAGCAGGTTAGATGAAGTTACAATAGCATAGATTGAGCACCTGTGATTTGCCCAGCGCTGTGCCCAACTTGGTGAGAAATTGGGAAGGGCCCAGCCACTGCCCATGCCTGACTCACCTCAAAAGAGTCTTCTCTCCCTCCTCAGAACTCCCACAGTGCAGTTAGCCTAACTCTCAGAGGGCTTTTTTTTTCTTACTGTCCTGTGTTGTAGATAGTTGCATCCCTTTTAGTGTCCCTTAGTAGGCTATAAGCTTCTTTTTTTTCAAGTTTATTTGTTTTGAGAGAGAGAGAGAAGGCAAGTGGGGGAAGAGCAGAGAGAGAGGGAGAGAGAGAATCCCAGCACAGAGTCCGTTGTGGGGCTCCATCCCACGAACCGTGAGACCATGACCTGAGCCGAGATCAAGAGTTGGACACTTAATCAACTGAGCCACCCAGACGCCCCTAGACTGTAAGCTTCTTAAGCCCAGATCAGTCAGCTCTGTCTGTGTCTCTCCCCTCATATCTGACCGAGAGCCTGGCACATAGTAGATCCTCAAGAGAAGTTTCCAGTTTGAATGGCTGATCGGTGTTTCTTGCCTTGACCTTGGTGCCATCTTAGAACATGGGTTTGGGGCAATGGAGCAGACAGCTCAGAGGCAGCCCAGGGAAGCCCAAGGAGGAGGGAAGGCCAGGCCAAGTGAGTGACTCCCTTTCCTCTTGTGCTTCAGTTCACTGGCTGTTCACCACGTGCGGGGCCAGTGGGCCCCATGGCCCCACACAGGCCCAGTGTAACAATGCCTACCGGAATTCCAACCTGAGCGTGGTAGTGGGAAGCGAGGGGCCCCTGAAGGGCATCCAGACCTGGAAGGTGCCAGTCACCGACACCTACAGGTATGTATGGCAGAGGGGGTGGGGGAAGCCAAGGGGCAGATCTACCCTCCTGAAAATGATGGGGGTCCTGCCTGTGGTTGCATGCTTGTGGGGTGCCTGAGCACACAAGGCTCAGAGGCCACAGACTCTGGCCCATAGAGGGATATAAGGACTAGAGATGGGGAGATGGGGGATAATGGGATATGGCAACAAAGATGTTTTCTCTGTCTTCAAGGAGCCCACAGACTATTTGTGGAGATGATATACATGCATGAGCTAGCTTCAGAACATTCCTTATCTTTATTACTAATAATTGAAATTATAGTGGATTCTTTGAATATTACTGGATGCCATTCACATGAGGCAGTGCATGTAAAACGTCTGGGAAACAAACATACCATGTACATGAAAGATGATGCTCTTATCCTTAAACCTCCTTTCCTGGGCCTTCACGGTTTGCGAGTAAAACAGCGGTCCTCAAACTCTTGTCCCACACCCACCCCAACTGCATGGTATTCCACTAGAGCGAGGCCAGGCTGGAGGGAGACCTGACTCCAGTGGGCCACTTGGCTAATAGGTGAAGCTGACGGGCAGCAAGGCTCAGACCAGTAGTTCTCAACCATCGAAATGGCTGAATGACTGGCTGATGCAGGTTACTAGCCCCACGTGGAGAAGGTCTGATTTTGTAGGTCTAAAGTGGGGTCCAAAAATACAAATTTTAAGAAAAATTTTGTGCTAAACATTTTTATATTAATGAAGCAAATGTGACAAGATGTTGACACTTATTGGATCCAGGTTGGGAAGGGAGACATAAACGGTATTCATCGTACTCGTTGTGTTCATTCATTCATCCATTGAGAATATGAGTTTCTAACACGTTCCCAGGTAATGCTGATACGGCCCCTGGGAATGACTGAGTTAGGTTAAACCCTTGAGTGTAGTCCTCACTCAGCTCTGTGGACAAGGCCAGTGCTGCAGTCTTCATTTTACAAATGAGGAAACCGAGGCTCAGAATGTCAGGAGCATCCCCACAGACACACAGTCTGGATATCACCTCCAACCCCAGCCTTCTGAGGCACAGACTTACTGAGGCTCCTTCCACAGCAAACGGGCAGGCTTAAACAGGAAGCATCATAATAATGACATTGTTGGTGCAAATGCCCCAGAGGCCAAACACAGTGGGAAGTGAGGTCTCTTTCCACTTCCTCAGCCCCACCCCCACCCCCCAGCACATCCTCAGCCCCCTGGGAAGGAAAGAAGCTTCTCAAGTTGCCCTGTTTTCTGTGCGGCCCCACCCCTGGGATCTCAGTGTAAATGCATTTCAGGGAGAGCCCTAAGTGCTTTTTAAATGACATTCTGGGCAGGAATGCAATAACAAGGTTTGGCTGCAATCAGATTAGCTGTTCTAGGTCCTACACATCCCCAGCAAATGGTCAAAGACACTCAACCACCCCTGGACTGGCCACGCTGAGCAGGCCAGGCCTCTCCTTCCTGCCCGGCTGAGGTTTCATGGGTCACCCCCTGTCCCAGAGAGACAGAGATGAATGCTTGCTGAGGACCTACCAGGTATTCCTCCTTTTAGCGGTGCGGCAGATGTCATTATTATTAGTGATATTCCCTTGTTTCCATAAAAGGAAACTGGAGTCAGCCACTTTGCAACAGATCTCAGGCCACATAATCAGTGACGGAACTGGAATTTAAACCCAAGGCCCTCGGGCTCAAAGTCAGTGTGTTCTTTCCACTAAAAGTCACACAGGGACTCTGAGAGGCATGCAGGGGGACAGAGAAAACAAGAAAGGGAAGTAGGCATGGCAGTCATGCACCACCCACCTCCAGGAAGCCTCTGGAAATGAAAGCCTGGGAGGGGAGCCCTCCTCCCTCCCCCCACCCTGCCTGAAGGGGTGTTGGCCAGCCCAGCCCTCGGTGCAGCTCTCCCTGTATAAAAAGCAATGTGAAGAGGAAAGCACAGGAGCTGTAAGGCAGAGACCTCAACGGTAAACCCCCACTGAGACCCACTGTCCCATCACTGTCCAGGGCAGCTCCCAAACCAGACTGGCTGCAAGTCCCTTACTGCCCCTCCCACAAAGATCCACAAATAGGAGGCGCCATGTAAGTAAGGTGTTACTCTTGGGCTGCATTTCCCCCTGAGACACTGTGAATCAGACCCACCTCCAAATGTGGGCAAGTTATTTAACCTCTTGAGACTCCGTTTCCCTAT
The DNA here is from genome assembly GCF_022837055.1 of Prionailurus viverrinus. Lineage (NCBI taxonomy): Eukaryota > Metazoa > Chordata > Mammalia > Carnivora > Felidae > Prionailurus > Prionailurus viverrinus. The sequence goes on from NC_062563.1 coordinate 117,615,229, forward strand.
CTGTAAAAGGCAGGGGCTGGAGTTTGCTAACACTTGCCCAGCTGGTTGCACAGATTATGTACAAGTGCATCACACGATGCCTGCTCATGCTAGGTGCTCCCTGGCCTGTCGGCAGAGAAACCGGCTGGAGCAGTGATAATGTCAGGCAGCAGGCAGTGGCATGAAAGTATTTCCGGTAACAGATTGGTCCCACAGAGAGTACTTCCTAACTTCTCTGTTTCCAAAGACTTTTTTCTGACTTCTTCAGATGGGCCCCATGTTTTGAAAGATTTTGCCTGGAAGACAAACTATACTTATTTTTTCCCTTTTTCTTTTTCTTTTCTTTCTTTCTTTCTTTTTTTTTTTTTAATAAATCACAACCACATCTAAGTCTTTAGCCAGGTTTCTGATCTTCATGAATTTCCACAGTATTGCCACAGTGCACTGGATATAATCCCAACCCAAATCCGGCAACTCTTCCCATTTCTCTCTGGAATATTGAGACTAGCCCGCAGCCCCCAGCGTTGCCTGGGGAACACTCACTGGAAACGTGTACAAGGAGCCATCTTGCTGTTCAAGCCGGACACGTCAAAGTGTCCAAATTGGCAAAGGGGACATTCTGATCTGTAGGACTTTTTAAGACTGGCCTGAGATAGCACCACATCAAAAAGGGAAAAATCAAAACCCGGAAAACCTCAGGGTTTTGTTGTTGTTGTTGTTGTTGAATCCTTGGGGGGGTTTTAATCCTTTAAAGGCTATAATAGATATTTCTCACCTTGACCCTGGATGAGGCTCAGGGCTTGGACGGTAATGTATATTGATCATATAACTGAGTTTCAAAGGAACAGACCATTTAATGATTTGCTTTTTAGCCCACATCAAAATGTCCCCACATCAGAATATCCATGTGGAAAATTCAGGTACCCTCTTTCTGGAGGACATTTTCTCCATGTTAACTAATTCTTGTTTAGTAAGTACAGTTCCTCTAGTGAGAAAAACACATCAAGAGAGATGAGAAAAAGGTGAGAAAGTGTGAGAGCATTTCTTATGATCTTCCCCTATTCCTGGAAGAGTGTGAGCGCTCAGCGAGTGCTATCTGGCTGCTGCCTGAGACCCGCCACTATTATCGTTCCAGCTGCTTCTTTACTACTGATCAGAGAGGTGAAGGAAAGAGAGCTAAATGCACCTACTGTTATGCCAAGGTGGGGCCATCATTGCCTGGGGCTTCCTCAGGGATGCACACAGGTAAACATGTCCCCTACTCTTAACCGGTCAGTTATCCTGGGCCCGTCTCCCACCCTCTACTCCTTTGCCCACCACCACGGAAAGGGAGAGGAAGAAGAGGCTGGGGAGAAGAAAAGAGCAGGCTTGGTGGGGAGGGGCTTTCGGGGACAACCCCTAAATCCTCATCTCCCCCACCCCGCTGCTTTCCTGCCTTGGGCTTCCCCTTCCTCTGGATTTGCCATTTCCTCTGTCAAAACAGAGATGGTCTCACTCCCCCCAAGGACATATGTCCTTGTGTCCAGACCTGTTCCCCCTCGTAATTCGCAAGTCTCAGTGGACCGCATTCAGCACATATTAGGACGCCGTGCCTGACACGAAGTATATAAAGGTGCACATGATCCACTCCCTGCCTAAGAGGAACCCCAGCCAATGGGGGTGTCGGACACAGAAAAAAGCATTTCGGTGTGATGTAGAAAGTACTGCATGGAGGCTTCATCAGGCGCTGCTATCAGAGGCCAGGGAAGGGCCTGAGTTCCAGACTGGCTTCCACGGGGAGACAGCTTGAGGGCAGTCTCGAAGGTGGTAGGCTTGTCCACAAAGAAGAGGGGAGGAAGGAGCCCCTAGGCTGGAGCCTCGCGTCCCAAATGCCGTTGGCTCCCTCTGGCGCCAGCTTGAGAGAGAAGCGAGCCTGGAGGCGGTGATAGCAGATGGAAGGCAGCTGGGTTGAGTCCTGAAGAGCTAGGCTGGGGCAGAGAGGCGCACATGGAGGGGCCCCGCGGGGCCACCAAGTATTTGGGAGGCGGACTCAGCATGACTGCTGGACTCGGCGAGGAGGCGGGACCCAGGATGACTGCCATGCCTGGGGGCTGAGGAGGCAGGACAGTGAGTGACAGCTACCACCTCGAGGAGCTTGGCTGAGAAGGACAGGCAAGGATTAGGGTAATAGGGAGAGTGTCACCTGATGAAGGGAGATTTCTGGGTCACAGCTCTGAGTGACCATGTCTAGAGTGTGCCCATGGGGGTGGCGGCCAATGTGGGGCACAAAAAGATCATGGATGCTGGGGTGGGGAGAACCTCAGCCTCACCGTGGAGTGGAGACAGACTGCTAGGGACTTTGTGGGACTCTTTGTGGGACGTACCCCACACATCAGTAGATGTCATCAGCCACCTCTCACTCTTCCTGCCTTCCTCTCCTGTCTGTCCCTCCTTTTCTCCCCTCTGCCTTCCTCCCTGCTTCTCTAGAGTTCACCCTCCTCCCCAGCCCTCAGCCTTCCCCCTGCCCCACCACCCCACACACACAGATCATTTATAAAAACATTTGTCAAGCATGGCCCACAGCTCCCGATGGCAGTTCTCTCATGGTTCACTTGTTCCTCAGACATAATTTACAAGAGGTCCCGGACCCCAGCTGGAGCCAGCAAATCCTGCCAGCTGACCTGGGCCACAGCTGTTCCTCATGGTCTCCATCACTGACACGCATTTCCTCACCTGGCTCCAGGGACCAGAGTGTGCAGCTGGATGACACTATAATTCAACCCAATCCACAAGCAGCCACGGAGCTCCTACTGTGTGCCAGCCACTGAGCCATGGGGCTCCTACTGCGTGCCGGGTACTGAGCCACAGGGCTCCTACTGCGTGCCAGCCACTGAATAGGCGCTGCATGACTTGCAGAGAGGACTGAGACACTGGAGCCTCACCATCTTTGCAAAGACTGCAGGGCACAAAAGTGAAATTAACAGTCCACAGTGCCAATACAGTCCTAGACAACTGTAGGAGAGAGTCACAGGCATGATCAATTGCCAGAGTAATTGTGCAGATAGCCATCGCCATGGAGAGCACAGAGCAGGGAAAGTCAGAGGCAGGGAGATTGCACAACGATTGATGGGCTGCAGGCAGAATGGTGTTTGGGTCCAAATTCTGCCACTGACACCATGTGACCTTGAAAGTGTGCTTTCCCTTCTCTGCAGTGTCTCTATCTGTAGCGGGGGGGGGGGGGGGTGGCGGGCAGGGTTTTAGAGAGAGGTTACTGAGCTCCCCTCTAGCTCTGATATTCCCAGGTGCTTAGGGCTGCACTGGTCAGGAAGGTTGCACCATCAGCCTTGCTCACTGGTGTGATCCAGAACAAAACTGGGGCTGCAAGAAGCACGTGCCTCCACAACTCACCCCTTACCCCCAGGGGTGTCTCCTGATGGCTCAAATGACCCATATAGATAATGCAACTATGCATGTAAGCAGAAATTTTCCACTGACCAAGCCTCGTACACACTCCCATGCCTCCTGTGCCCTCACGATAAACCTGTGGGCTGGGATGGGCAAGGCAGATCTTACTACCCTGATTTCAAGGCTAAAGAAGAGAGGGACTCACCCAAGATCCCGCTAGGAAGTAGAGGCAGAGCAGAGAGTGGGGTTCAGGAGAGGAATGAGGTGCTCCATATATCTCCAAGCAGGTTCACTCACTCCCTCCGTCGGTCAACCTCCAGTGTCCCCACGGATGTGTGGCGGCTGACAGGCCATCATACTGCACACTAGCCATGCTTTCGTTTCGGGATCCGGCAGGCAGCCACTTTGATTTGCTGCTAATTCTTTATTTTAAAAAGATTCACAACTCAATTACATCAGGTAACAATGGTTCACAGTCAATAATACAAAACGCAAACCCAATAAACATCCATTCTGACCAGGGGGCATGGATTTAGATGAGGAAAAACAAAAAAATTACAGCATCAGCTCGTCAAGAACAGTATCTTGTAATTTCCAGTAAATTGGAATCACTGCAAGTCATTTTCCCCACTTGAGTGGCAGGTATATTAATTTGTTGTCGTTTGTCAACCATCAAAAATAAATTGTTTACAAGGAATCAGAGTGGGGGGCAAGCTTTGGAGAGTCAGGCTGAGGTTATTATTCTGGCATGAGTTTGTGTGACATGATTCATATGACTCAGAGGTCTTTAGAATCATCAAGGCTGCCTGTGCCCCCACTGGTTCCCTGGGTGAAACTGGATAGCCTTGACCCCAGACCCCTGTGGCCACAGCCTCCTCCACCTATTGGCCTATTCTCTAGAAATCAGGGCCTCATTCATTCACTTGCTTCCACCTCCCAGAAGTCACCCCCAGAAGAGGAGTAGACAGGCTCACCCACAGGGATGCATCAGAACAGCAGCTGCTATTTGGTGCTCGCTGACTACCCTCCAGGCACTGAATTGGGTCCCTTATGGGCATTATGTCATTTAATTCAAACAACAACATTGCAAGGTAGGTACCTCTCTTTTGTGGATAAGAAAAGTGGAGCTCAAAAAATGTCAGTATCCTGCCCAAAAGTCACACAGCCCGTGAGTAATGCTGGCAGGGCCAGGAGAGGTAGGCAAGGTGCCTCAGACACAAAATATAAGGGTCGGCCAAGTGCAGGGTCAGCACCCAGGAAGGGGCACCTCACCCACTCCTGGCATTGAGTAACAGCTTGGATTTGGATCCAGGTCTATCTGCATTCTTGCTGTGGCACAGCCCACTCCAGAGGAGATGAGCATTGTACATAGCAGCAACTCGAAGCTTCCAAAGGAGGGCAGCTCTACGGTGGGACTTCAGGACTCAGAGGGTTGACGAGGGAGGTGCCCCTTCTCCTGCAATTAGTCCAGGCAGGCTGTCTCCTGCTCCCCTGGCTTTAATCCAGTCCCTAATCCAGGGTGGAGTTGTGGGGCTGAGGCCAGCAACAGGAAAGTGAAATCTGGCTGCTGATGGCCAGTTGCCAGTTGCCAGGCTCTACTGTCTACTCTGGAGAACTGACCCCAGCCCCGAGTCCAACCTTGCACTTGGCATCAGTGTGTGGTCTCTTCAAACCCACCACTTCTCCTCATGAGGGCAGGGGTCCTTGTCCTCATTTTATTCCTTGGCGGGGAGCTGAGGCTCTGGGAGGTTAACCAGCTTGCCCCGAGTCACACAGCCCGCAGAATGCCCAGCATGTGCCTCAGAACTCAGGCCTCTTTGCATCCCACCTAATTGCCAAGAGCTAGGTCAAGGCCTAGAAGGGGCTAGAGTCCATAATGGGGGGATGGGGGGGCGGGGGCAGGAGAAATAGGGAAGAAGGGCTAGGGAGGGAAAGTGAGTCAGGAACAAACGACTTCTAAAATATAATAATTTGGCTAAATTTATACATGTGCAAGAGTTCAGAATGATTCATAATGCATGCAGATTTATGCAAATTGATATGCAAACAAGGCAGGATGGGATGCACCAGGTACCGCTTACCTCTCAGCCACAGCACAAGTGGGCAGGACGAGGTCTCTGTCTCCAGCAGCAGTTTTCCAAGCAAACCACACCTTCAGGTTGACAGGATTTTCTCCTGCAACCTGGCAAAGCCCCGAAACACGGAGTAGCTGGCAGGACTGAGGAGAGGGGCCTAACCACATGCTATCCCTACATTCTACACAGACAATCTCTGGAACCCCACTGCCACCCACCCCTGCCCCAGGCTTCCCTTCTCTGGGCTAAAGAATTTTCTGCTGCTTTCCTCTCACCAATAAGCTTTCCTTTCCCCTCAGCCTTTTAATTGTCCTTGCCACCGTCTTTATTTCTAATGAGTCAGGAGCAAGGATGGGCCAGTAGCTTCTCAGGCCACCCTCCCTGTGTATCCACAGAAGCCTTGCAGCAGCATGTCAGAGAGGAAATGGCCTCTTCGAGGGGAAATGTGGGGATTTGGACAAGGGTCTGCCACTGACCGGCTGTGTAGCCTCAGATGAGTTACTTAATCCCTCTGAACCTCGGTGTCCTCGTCTGTCAAATGAATTACTAACAGCTACTATTTATGGCTATGGGCTGGGGGTGGGGGGGCAGGGGGAGTCATGTGCATTCATGCCTGCCACCTTGTGGGATGTTCAGGAATTAACCCTACCTCCCTCTGCAGACCTACGTCCTCTTCCTTCTCCACCCCAGCCACCCTGCTACACCCACACATTCCATAGGTTTTCCTGCCTCTTCACTTCCATTCACTTCGCTTCCATCTGACTCCCACCCTCCACCTGTTTCTGCTTGTCTGAGAGTCCTACCCGTCCGTCATCTCGGCCACCCCCAGTGCCACCAGAGCATGCCACTACTACAATGCCTGTCATAGTCCTGTCTCCCTTTTCAGGCTCAGAACACCTGATTGCCCTGACTTTGTGCAGAGATTTGCCACTTTCTCAATGCTTTTACCCATTATCTCTTTTTGATGTTAACCTCCCCTCTATCCTGTGAGTTCAGAAAAGAAGATAGTTTTCTTCTTTTTTTTTTAATATGAAATTTATTGTCAGATTGGTTTTCATACAACACCCAGTGCTCATCCCAACAGGTGCCCTCCTCAATGCCCATCACCCACTTTCCCCTCCCTCTCACCCCCATCAATCCTCAGTTTATTCTCAGTTTTTAAGAGTCTCTTATGGTTTGCCTCCTTCCTTCTCTGTAACTTTTTTTTACCCCTTCCCCTCCCCCATGGTCTTCTGTTAAGTTTCTCAGGATCCACATAAGAGTGAAAACATATGAGAAAGACAGATATGGTTCTTTGACTACAGAAGAGGCTAGGACTCTAAGAGGATACACAGCTAGGAAATAGTCCACTCCGTTCATAGAACTCAAAGTCTTCTGGTCCCTCCACTTGGCCTCCCTGATAGAGCCGCCTTTATGGTGGGACTTCTTTTCTCATAACTAGGCCTGTCTCTCTAGTTTCTTTGTTAAGCCCCAGGAAGGCCTGGAGCCCATCTCCCATCTCCCCTTATGCACACAGCCCTAAGCCACATCAGTTTTCAGTGAACTACTCTCAGTGCCTGGCGACCCACAGTGGCATTCCACGGAGACCTCAGTCCTTCACCTGCTACATTAGCAATCAGCCAGCCCTCCAGGCTTCTCTCTGCAGAACGGGGCTTAGCTCTGCCTTAGGAGAGCCCCCAGGAGACCCTTCACACGCTTGGAACATGGAACATTTCCTAGAATTGCAGGTGGCAAAAGCCACTGTGTGTGCACACGTACAAAACTGCCTTGCATCTCTTCCTGAACGCTTTTCATAAAGGACCTCGGATCTGAATGCACAGGGACGTGAAAACCTCCCCCGTCCCTTTCCCTGGCAGATGATCTCTGGGGAGGCATTTGTAGCTAGTGTGTAGCTGTCTTCCAGACATGCTGCTTTCCTGGTAAGGGTCACCAACTGAGTTCTTTTTCTCCCATCCTTGTTTGACTTCATCTCAACAACCTAAGAGGCAGCGGAAATAATCCTGCCACACCTCTCCCCAACTCTGTTTTTATTTCTCATGATTGGTTGTTTGTTTTCTGCCCACACATTGCTCTAGAAAGAGTTGCTAGTAGGATGGGAATAAGCAGTCTGCTCTCAGAAACACTGCTCACCTCACTCATTCCATGTGGAACTTACTTGTGTCTAGACCCGGTGAGGAAACTTTAAAACTGTGTATGAAGTCGATTACTACTACCTTCACCATTAATAATAATAATAATATATAAGTTATAATCATATATATCATATAATATAATAATATGTAATAACTACTATTATAATAAATGCTTATTATGTATCAGCCACAATTCTATGGCTGCTTGTCTTAATTCCTTTACTCCTCACACACACATGGGCTAAAAGGTAGGTCCTCTTACTAGCCCTATTTTACAGATGTGGAACAGGACAGTTAAGTCAATTGTCTAAGGTCACATGAGTCCTTTGATCTTGGACAGGAGAGAAACCATAATGGGAAATCCCAGACATTCTGGAAATCATCCCCCCAACACCCCACATTAGAACAGACTCTACCTGTTTCCCTCTCTCCTCCCTTTCTTTCTCTTTTGTACCCGTTATTAGTTCTTTACCTTCCTACCTCTGTGAATGGGGCAATTCCCTATACCTCTCTAAACTTGACTGTCCTCTTCTGACCATAGGGAGAGGATCCCTCCTTGCTGACCTCATGGCCTGATGATGTGGGAGAGAACCATCAGGACCATGATGGGGTGCACTGAGCCCACTGGAACCTGCTGGGTTCGAAGGAAAGGAGTCAGTCTTCATGTGTTCTGCTCTGTTGCAGCATCTCGGGCTACGGAGCTGCTGGCGGGAAAGGCGGGAAGAACACCATGATGCGGTCCCACGGCGTGTCTGTGCTGGGCATCTTCAACCTGGAGAAGGGCGACACGCTGTATATCCTGGTCGGACAGCAGGGGGAAGACGCCTGTCCCAGCGTAAGTGCCCAGAGTGGGGACCTCTCCTTCACACTCAACAGGACCTGGGCAGTCCCTCACAGGGCATCTGGACTCTTTCCTTCTGGGGGCTCATATTCAAAGATGGCAGGACTCAGCCCTTGTTCTGCCTGCAAATGTCCCTCCATTTCCTGGCCCATTGGGGTACATAAGAAAGTAGGCGGTATGGCTGTTGGGGTTTCACCTCCCCACAGGAACTAAGGCTGAGGCATGGATTTCAAGAGGAACGCTTAAAACTAAAAAGCTGGATCCAACTTGAATGGGCAAATGGTTGTTCTCAGCAGACTACAAGTTGAAGCCCTTTTCCTAAACTTTCTAAAGCTGGATCCAACTTGAATGGGCAAATGGTTGTTCTCAGCAGACTACAAGTTGAAGCCCTTTTCCTAAACTTTCTTGCTAGGACACCAACGTCTTTAGCCCATTATTATAAAACTGGAAAATACCAGTTTAAATTTTTTTAAGTTTATTTATGTATTTTGAAAGAGAGAGAGAGAGAGAGAGAGAGAGAGCAAGCAGCGGAGGGGAAGAGAGAGGGAGAGAGAGAGAATCCCAAGCAAGCTCAGCACTGTCATCATGGAGCCCAACATGGGGCTCGAACTCATAAACCATGAGATCATGACCTGAGCCATAACCAAGAGTCGGATGCTTAACTGAGCCACCCAGGCGCCCCAGGAAAATACCAGTTTAAACATTTTCTGCTCAGCTCTAAATAACAGATTCATAGCCACATAATTGTACATAAATGCATAGGGAAATTTCCAAAAGATACAGATAACAGTGGTTGCTTCCTTTTTTAAAAATTTTTTAAATGTTTATTTATTATTGAGAGACAGAGAGATGCAGAGTATGAGCAGGGGAGGCATAGAGAAAGGGGGAGACATAGAATCTGAAGTAGACTCCAGGCTATGAGCTGTCAGCACAGAGCCCGACGCAGGGCTCGAACTCACAAACTGCGAGATCATGACCTAGAGCCGAAGTCAGTAGCTTAACCAACTGAACCACCCAGGCACCCCAGATAGTGGTTGCTTCTGAGGAGGAGACTAGAGTTGGGGTTGCTTTACTAGTGATGTCTGATATCACAAAAAGAATGTATTCATGTAATGTTTATTATCTGGGTGATTAAAACTAAAAAAGAAAAGTTAAAGCCTAGAATCAGAGCTAGAACACCATGCAGTCCACTCTCCCCAATTTACAGATGAGAAAATGGAGACCACAGAGGTGAAGGGACTTTTCCAAAGCCACTCGTAATACAGCACAGAGTAGAGGCTCTGGCTCTTGTTTGTGCTGTGCCCTGCGCTTGCCTGGGACTTGGTTTCTATGCCCTTTTCCTTTTCCCCACTTAGAGCCTGTCATCTAACAAGCCAGACTGCCATCCTCTGTAGTCCCAGAAACAGCCTGTCACTCTGGTTTCTGACCCCATTGCAGTATCCACCTGTCAAACAGGGAGCTCTCCAACAGCAGAACTTAAGAAAGACAGCAGTGTTCTAAAATTGCCAGAAGAAGGAGACCCTGAAGACTAACAAAGGAGCAACCATGCAGAGTCCAGCACGCCAGGTGTTTGCCTCTTGTCTGTGTTGGCGGAGACAGGAGCCTGGTGGTGCCGGCTTTCCTGGCGGGAACTCAGCACCATTAGGTACTGACCTTAGGTGCTCACCTGAAGCACGGCTTCTGCCCAGGGTGGGGCCAAGGCAGGGAGCAGAGTTCTAGTGCCCAGGACCCAGGGCCCCTTCTGTAAGAACTTATTCAAGAGTAGCCTTGGGGGACAGATGTGGGAACAGGGACTACACAGAAAGGAGTACAATTCCACAAAACAAACTCAAGACTCCTAAAAGCTGGGCCGCTGGCTGGGAGCGAGGAGTAAAGCACAACACCCATCCCCACCCCCACCTTTCAGGGTTAAAACAAAGCAATAGGAGGAGGCTTAGCAGGTGCAATCTTGTGCATGAGAAATGTCTGGACTCCAACTTTTATTTAGCAACTATAATCAGGACTTTCCAACCTGATACAATATATTAAGTCATTAAATTACAGGCTGCTGTAATTTCCACAGGAATGTATTGAGTGCTAATGTAATTCTTTCATCTAAGCAGAAAGATTGCATTGACTTCTGCAAGGGACTTTTACTTGATTGGATTGTAATCAGTTATGTCTTTTCACAGGACCAAGTCCTTTTTTTTTTAATTCAATTGTAATCTACTTGCTCCTCAGGGTTGCTGCACTTTATCATTGTATTAATCAACCTACTTGCTCTCAAACTTTGTGAAACCACAAGGAGAGCTCTGAAGAAGCCCATTTTCAGCCAGGGACAGAGAGCAGCCCCCTCTGCTGGTGGGGCCAGGCATCGTAGGAACAAGGGGTGGGGTTAGTCCTGGGGCTTCCCTTTGGCTCCACATCGCGGGAGTCACTGGCAGAGAGAGAAAGAAAGACCTTCATTCACAGCACTAACTCAATCTCCAGTCCTCTCCAGGCAAAAACATGGTGCCTAGAGAGGATCCTCTCAAGAATGGAGTGCACTCTAAGAATTAAACTGCAGGGTTTGGCAGCTTTCCTGGTGCGATAATACACCTGTGTGGAGTCGTTCTTCCTTTGTGCGTGGCTACACTTCCTTGTGCGTGGAGTTGTTCTTCCTTGTGCGTGGGCTCTGGCCGCTGGAAACCCCCTCAGCTCCTGCTTCTCCAGTTCCTCCCAAGCCTCATCTGGTGGCATGACCACCAGATCTGGTGGGATGGGTCTCTCAACATCAGCACTATTGACATTTTGGAGCAAATGGGTCTTTGTTGTGATGGGCACTGTAGGCTCTTGAGCAGTATCTCTGGCCTCTACCCACCTGATGCCAGTAGCATCCCCTCAGTGCTGACAATCAGAAATGTGTCCAGACATTTTCCAGGTGTCCCCAAGTCAGCAAAACCATGGGTCTAAATTTTAAATGTCACAACTACCATCACTCGCAAGGCAAATATTGTGAGGCATCAGCCCACACCCAGACAGTCCCCAGTTCATTCACATGTATTCAGCAAATATCTATCAAATACCTTCTCTGTGCCAGGCACTGCTCTAGCAACTTGATATATATCTGTGAACAAAGAAAGATCTTTGCCCTGAAGGAGCTAACATTTCCGTTGGGGGAGGAGGGATGAACAATGGCTAGTAAACATCAGTCAGTCAGAACACCCAGAAGTGAGAGTGTTTCAGTGAACAGAAGTAGGGTAAAAAGAGTCAGGTGTGTGGGACAGGTTGCAATTATACATAGGGTGGTCAAGGGAAGCCTATTGGACAAATGACAGCTGAGCAGAGTCCTGAAAAGGATGGAACCAGGAAAATATCTGGGGACACCAGCCAAGCAGAAGCCAGGTCCTTGAGGTGGGAGTGTGCCTGGTGTGCTCCCAAAATAACCAGGGTGAGTTGGGAGAGCAAGAGGGAGAGTAGGTGAGAGATGAAGTGATCAGGCCACCATAAGGACATTTTTAAGCCACAGGAGGGTTTTGAGCCTATGGGTGGGAATAAGGTGGGATAAGGAGCTGCTGTGATTTGCCTGTTGTAAGACTCACCCTGGCCATAGACTGAATAGTCCACTTGGGCCCAAGGGAAGAGTCAGCATGATAAATTCAGTGCTTACTACATTAGTCTGGGCAAGAGATGATGATGGCTTGGACAAAGATGTCAACAGTAGCTGAATTCTGGGCATATTTGGAATGCGAAATCAAAAGGGATTTCCTGCCCAACTAGATGAAGAACTGAGACAGAAAAAGGATCAAGGACGACTCCAGGAATTGCACCTGAGCCACAGGAAGGAGGGAGCTGCTGTCACCTGAGCCGGGAATGCTGTGGAAGGAGATTGGGGGCAGGGTTAGGAGAGGTCTGGTGGACAGCCAGGTGGAGACTTCCAGTAGCCAGTGGAGATGGGCCACTGGACTTGAGGAGTGAGGTCTAGAGTAGAGATAGAAATTTGGGAGAAGTCAGCATAAAATTGAGCCAGGATGAGATTGACTAAGGAGCAGTACTGATTAAGAGGAAGACCAAAGACTGAGCCCTGGGGACCCCCCAACATTAAGAGGTTAAAGAAAAGAAGAGCAGAGGAGGCTGAGGGGAACAAGCCATGGAGGTCAGAGGAGATTCCAGAGGGTGTGGTCTCCTGGAAGTCAGGTGAAAAAGTCTATCATGGCGATTTGAGCAAGTCTGCCAAATGCTGCTGCTGGGTCCAGCAAGAGGCAGGCTGAGAATCCACCCTTCTTCGCAGCCCATGCAATTTAAAGAAGATGCCCAGGGGCAACGGGGGTTGGGCGAGAGTCTCAGCTCTGGTTAGACGAAAGGCCATCCACTAGCCCAATGGTTCCCTCCTTCCCACTCCTGCAATCTCCAGCCCTCTGCAGATTCTGTTCACAGGAAGAAGGCATTCCCAAGGAATTGAGGCCTCACTGCTGCTGGGCAGAGAGGAGGAAGAAAGTAGGGTCTGAGGGCATGGACCTTCTTAGCACCACTGGTTCATACTGGGCAGCCCCTCAATTTACACTGGAGGAAGCAGGGCCAGAGAGGTGAGATGCTTCACCCAACGTGGCTCAGCACATCTCCAACAGAGCCAGTCAAGAAGCCGGATTGGACCCCGTATTTTGTGCTCTGCTCTGCCCAGCAGACAGCCCACCTTTGGGTCCGCTGCCCCCCGGGCTCAGCCCTCACAGCATGCCCTGACATTTCATGTCCACCCCAGGCGGCAGTTAGCAGCTCTCCCCCCACCATCCCCCACCTGGACAGCACTGCACACACACAGGAGAAATGTCAGCTCTCGACAACAGCAATTCAGAAGCTTCCACCCACACTAAATCCACTTTAAAAAATATCAAATTATTTCCATCATTAAATCCAAAATGCCATAAAACAAATTGCATCTTGGCTATTTATCTGGAAATTTCTCTAGTACTCATTGCCGGCACCCCTGAGTGCTTTAGCATAAGGAGTGGCTCAAGATGAATTGCCACGTCCACTGGCTGGTTACACAGCAGCATTCAATGGAAATGTGATGTTTTATTGGCCTTGTTTCTAATAAGTGAAAGGAAAGCCATTTTCCCCCGAAGTTGGGTGGATGTTTGGAGTGTTCTTCTTAGCTGCTGTGCCTGACGAACCGGCTGGCTGTTCCTGAAACACTACCCTCTTTATTCAGGAATTCCGGGATCCTGGGCCACAGGGATTTCCTGCACATCCCCAGGGACTCCCAGATGCCTGGGCCCACACCAGGACCACATGCAGGCCCAGAGTACATCTGTATAAAATAGCAACAGCCATTTATTCGGTCCCTAACTTGTGACATACTATCCCAGACACCTGTCTGTACCATCCTCATTAAAGATGCCTGCAGTGTCTGTATTCCCATCCCACACCTGGAGGTCGCAGAGGTGGAGCACCTCCTCCACGGTCCCCCAGGGGTGTCTGCTGATTCCTGGGGTCACACCCTATTCTCCAGGATGAACACAGAGAGCTCCATTCAGAGCCGTGCTAGAGGATTTCTGGAGGCAAGAAGTGGGACATTAGATGGGAGGAAAGAGATGTCCAAAATGGAGACATGATTCTCCTGCAGATGGACTGGGAGTAAAATCTGAGCCTGGCCTCACACTGTTGTGTTCTCTTCCCATGATACTTCAAAATGGCAACTTCTCAAAAATTCATTTCAAGGGCTCGCCGCTGCCTAGAGAATGAAGTCTGGTTGGATTCAAGGCTTCTGGCCATTGTCTGACTGTCCAGTTGTATTTCCTTACCCACTCACATTTACACTTCCTCTGCACTATCTCCCCACCGAGGGCCTTGGCCATTCCCCCTTCAGAGTCCAGAGGATCCTAAGGTGGACTTTTCTGAGCCAAAGAGACTCTTTGTGCGTTTCCTCAAATCCGCCCCCCCCCCACCTCCTTCTCTCTGGGCTCATGCTACTCTCTTCCCCTGGAATGCCCTTTCCCCATTCTGTTTTAAATCTCCCTATGTTTGGAGGCCCAACTAAACACCACCTCCTACAGGCAGGCCTCCTTGATCACGTCAGCAACAAAATCACTCTCCCTCCCCCAACTTCCCATGCATTTTCCAGCTAAGCTATCCTGTCATCCTTCTCTCTACTCCCTAGTGACAGTTACTTGTGTATAGATTTTGTTTTTTCTCTCTTCAACTCAACTGTAAGCTATTTGAGAGGTCTTCAGAGCCTGTCATTAAGCATAGAAGGTCTGTCTGCTGAGAAGTAGAGAACCTTGGACACAAACCTGAGGTGCTTTTTGTTCCCACAGACAAACCGGTTAATCCAGAAAGTCTGCATTGGAGAGAACAACGTGATAGAAGAAGAAATCCGCGTGAACAGGAGTGTGCATGAGTGGGCAGGAGGGGGCGGAGGAGGGGGCGGAGCCACCTACGTATTTAAGGTAAGGTCGGCTGTGCCAGCTTTCCATGGGTGGTGATGTCCTCGAATCGTGGACCCACCACAGTGGGTTCTCACGATGGGCCTGGGGATGAAACACCTCAGGTGTCCTCAGCCCCATTTAAAGATGAGCAAACCGAGGCCCAGAGGGACATAAGGGTCCCTGTCTGTCCAAGAACCAGCAGGTTCTTCTCTCGCTGATGTCACCAGGCAGGCCCTACCCCAGAGTTCCAGAGGGTCCCCTGGTGCCCTCCTCTGTCCTAAGGTGGGGTTTCTGACATGATGAAACCCAGGCCAAGGCTTCTTGCTCGGTCCTTCTGCCAGGACAGTGATGCCGAGGGCTTAATCTTGAAGTTGTGGAGGTCAAAGCCAGAAACCCTGGAGAGTGGGGAGGAAAGTGGGAGCAGAGAGACCCGCTTCTGAGCACCAGCACCCAGCCCTCTGAGGCTAGTGTGAGAAGCTTCAGGAAAAGCCCCATCCCCACCTCCTGGTGATGGTATATTTATATCTCCCGGCGCTTTGGCTTCTCTGATTGAACCCTGACTGACTCAGAAGCTGGGGGAGGGTGGGAAGGGGGGTGGGTGAGAGCTAATGGGTGGCGGTAGCATGAGGTCAGACCCGTCAGACCACCGAGATGTCACCCACGGCCCAGCAAGCGCTCAGACACTTTAAACACTGAAGTGGCTCAGAGATCCCCATAGTGGAAGCCCAGCTCTGTTTCTCAGTCTCTGAACATCTCCCCGGGCAGATGAAGGATGGCGTTCCAGTGCCCCTGATCATTGCAGCTGGCGGTGGCGGCAGGGCCTACGGGGCCAAGACAGACACATTCCACCCCGAGAGACTGGAAAATAACTCCTCAGTTCTGGGGCTGAATGGCAATTCCGGAGCCGCAGGTAAGGCACCACAAGCCCGCCCTTTCCCAGGACGCGCCCCCAGGACCGCAAGAGCTTGGGCTCGGCCGGTCGTCATTGCACCTGCATCTTGGTTGCTGGCACTCGAGAAGCTGGGAGCTCTGGATATTGGTACCAACATCCAGGGAGGAAGGGCATCCCACGGCTCAGGGACCTGGAGTCATCTTCACTGACCTGGGGTTTGGATTGCGGGCCACTGGGAAAAGGAGACAGGCAGCAGCATTAGGACGGAAGCCCAGCCTCCCTGAACTTCATCAGATCCAACTGGATGTGAGTGGATGGAAGGAGTATGGGCAGAGTCAGGGCACCCCCCCACCCTGGAGGCCCTCTGGTCGGTGCCTCCAGGCCCTGGGCTACCAGATCACACATCCCGCTGGAAAATCTCTTTCTGGAATCGCCATGGTTTGGCAATCCGTGCTCGTTAGTGAGAGCCAGCCACACAGAAATAGGAGACAGACGTTGACGCCGTGTCTGAAGAGAAAATGCAGTTCATTTTTGTATTTTCTTTTCTCCACAATCAGACCAAGGATCTCAGAAGGCATATAAGATTTGATATTAATGAAAACAAGTCCTCAAACTTTCCCTACAAGTGAGAGATGGCTAGAAGAGAAGGGAGAGTGGGAGTAGGGCTTGGGTGCTTGGTGAAGACCATCCAGCGATGTTCACAGCGGCAGTTAAGAACTCTCCAAGCACTTCCACATCTGTTGTACGTGTGCTTCTCAGCACCACCCGCAGGGCTTTCCCGTTGTACTATTATTCCCATTTTACAGAAGAATCAATGAGCTCATAGAGTTGGTAGATTTTTTTTTCTCCAAATAACCAAACTGTTTCATACTCAGTCCATTGTTTAAAACACTGCTGTGGTTCATTTGGGTTTTTTTCTCTTTATGCCGATTGTTTTCTTTTCCACACATTTGCTCAAAAGCTGTAAGATGGAGTGAGGGATTAGAAACCATCTCAGCCGGGAACCCTGCAGGGCGCAAGGGTACAGTGGCAGGTGCAGGGGAGGGAGGGAGGGTGGGCACAGGGGAGGGCGGGCAGACATGGTGCCAGGTCTCATGGCCCCCGCTTCAGGTCCCTAATGGAGCTGGAGGGCCTTCCCTCAGCCACAAGATGTCAATGGCCCTGAAAGGCCCATATTCTGCCCTTCAGCTGGAGGAAAGGAAGCCAGCACCCTATAGCTTTCAAAGCTGATTTGCCTGGGGGCCTCAATTCAGCTCTGATTGTCCATTCTAGATTGAGCTTGTTCCTGACCTTGGCCTCCTCTCCTAAAACGAAGCTCCCTCTCTCTAGCACAGTGGTGATCCCCCGCTGAAGCTCCCCCATGTAGACATCCCTCTGCTGCCCCCTCGGGGTCCAGACGAACCTCTGCCACTCATTCTTCCAGACCGCCCTTCCCGGCCAGTTAACCCTCATGGTTCTGCAGACTCAAGCACTGCTGTTTCTCCAGGTCCTTACTACCACCATCTGCTGGAACAGAAAGGACTTTGGGGTCTTTTGGAGTAGAGTGCCTGTTGAAATATCATACAAAACAACATAAGGGGAGAGAATGGGGGTCCCGGAATCTCAGGGGCCAGCAGAAGAGATTGATTGTAATCAGCCTGTGGCCTTAAGATAAAATTGCATTCAACCTCAGTTCTGTAAATACCATTTCCTTTGCAAGAGTTCAAAGTAGCCCCCAGGCCTTAGGAAGCCCAGCTCCAATGGTGGCTGTCTTCCCAAGGGTACTGCCCATCCCTTCCCCCAACTCCTCCCCCCCACAACCCCCCACAACCCCATCACCTTTCCTGAGCTTCAGAGCGTGAGGCCCTGTGCACACACGTGTTCACCTCATGCCCAACGATTCCTACACGTCGTGGTTTCTGAAGCATTTTGCACACTCGTCTTCTTTGGTCCAAACATCAACCCAATGAGGCAAGTCTTATTATCCCCAAGTCACAGGTGAGGAAACTGAGGCTCAGAATGGAGAAGTTCTTGCCCAGGAAACAATAAAGCCCATTGGTTTGTCTGGCCTAATCCAGGGTTCCTGCAAAAGAACTTCACTGCGGTGATCCCAGCAGGGCTCTAACAGTTGGCTGCCCAAGGACCGGTGGGTCCCGGTTCTTGTTGGATGGGAAGCACTAATGAAACAAAGTCCCAGCACTTCAGGGGTTGGGGGCATGGAAAAAAGGTAGAGGAGTGGGTTTAGTTGTCATGCTACCTGTCCCCCCCCATCCCTAACAAAGCACACTCTCCAACTTTTAATCCAAAGGCCTGATGGGAAGCAGGGGTGTGAGGCGTGGTCCCATCTGGATATGTATGTCTGTGGCCAAAGCAGGTCTCACTAGGGCAAAGGGCATGGCTCCTGTTCCCCACCCCCCCACCCCTGTGGATTCTGAAGCCCCCAGACCCCACAGGCCCTGGAGCGGGAGCAGGCATCCTCAGAGCATACTGCATCCTGCTTCCTCTGCCAGATCCAGCGGCTGACCTCACCTGGCCAGCATCCTCACTTGGGGTTTTCTCCGTGTCTCTTGCAGGTGGTGGAGGTGGCTGGAATGATAACACTTCCTTGCTCTGGTCTGGAAAATCTTTGCTGGAGGGTGCCACCGGAGGACATTCCTGCCCCCAGGCCATGAAGAAGTGGGGGTGGGAGACAAGAGGGGGTTTCGGAGGGGGTGGAGGGGGGTGCTCCTCAGGTGGAGGAGGCGGAGGATATATAGGTAAAGATGATTCGTGTTCAAGGTGTCACTCCCTCCCCTCTTAGTCCTAGGTACTCCCTGTCCTCTCCCTTGCCCTCACCTGCCCCTCCCTTGGCCCACCTCACCTGTGGACTGTGATGTCACTGTGCACGCCTACCTCTCAGCCCCACAGGACCAGCCAGAGGCAGGGTGTTGCCTTCCGAGCCAGCATCCTGCCTCGAGGCTTCAGTAGCAACAGCTTCAAGATCTTATGTGTTCTTGAGGCCCCCCCTCCCCCAAAGCCAATGCTAAAGGGGCTTTGATTTCCCCGGGCTGTTCTCTGAGCCACCCCCAGGTCATGCTGGCACGAGAACCTTGGAGGCCAGACTCCCCAGCCCCGTGCCTCCCTTTGGATGGCCTGGCCTGAGTCTTCCCTTCCCTGCCCCAGCCCACCAGCTTCCAGAACCCCTCTCCATGCTGATGGGCAGCACCAGCCCAAACCCTTCAGCCAGCAGCCGGCCACTGGCCTCAGCTCTCCTCCGAGCTTCAGAGCAGAGCAGAATAGCCTTCTGAAGCCGAGAGGCTGGGAGATAGCAGCTCCACCCTCCCCACAGATTAGGACACAATGCATGCATATGCTGTGATGTTCTGTCTGTTTTGCTTCACGCTGTGTGTAAGATGCTCGTGTTAACCAGATGCTCTTCTTTCCCAAACTCTGGGTGGGTGGGAGGAGCCTGAGGGGGGCGCCCAAAGATGACCCGGCCCAGCTGAAAGGAGGGACAGGAGCCTAACGGCACAGGGGCCCATCCCCTCATGTCCACCCCTTACACGATGGGACTGGAGAGCAACCCCTCAGTGCCACTGCCCTGGCCAGTCCTGGAAGAGGTGCCAAGGGTCTAATCCAGCCTGGGGACACTAGACCTCTTCTGACTCCTGTTCACATGAACTGCATCCTAGCAGCCCCGTGCAGGGGTGGGGACTCCCTGGTGGGACCTGGCCTGGACCTGGAGGGAAAGTGGTCCTCACATGCAGCATCTACCTGAGCCAAACCCCAAGCACAGCCCCTGTGCCCCGGGCCTCCCTTCCCTCCCCACCGCCCCACCCCTAAGCCCCTCACCACCCCGAGGCCCATGCATGCCCCGCTGATGTGCAGATGTGTTGAGACTTGGGCCCGAGCCTCTCTGCGTTAAACTCTTCTCTGGTTTGGCACAGGCGGCAACGCGGCCTCAAACAATGACCCCGAGATGGACGGGGAGGACGGGGTTTCCTTCATCAGTCCACTGGGCATCCTGTACACCCCAGCTTTAAAAGGTATCCCCTCTGCCAGGAGGCAGAACCGACCTCCTCAGGCCAGTTCTTCCACCAGATAAAACCTCAGGGCTACTGGCATGAGGCCAACGTACAAAGGCATGATTGTGGGTCCCTTATAGGCAAGTCTTCCTAACACTCATCTCAGCAAGTTTTTCTGGAAGTCAGGATGTGTGGCCCGATATGCACTTGGAGGTGGAAGACTGGCTTCCAGACAGGTGGGCCCTAGAAAATGCAGCAGTGATAGTCCCCTTACCTGTGCCAGCCAACCTGAGGGTCAGGCACTTGGACCTTCCCATCTGCCTACAAAAACGCAGCCATGTGTCCTCTGAGCTCCATCAGATGCATCAGGGACTTCGCTACACACAGTGGTGTTTCATTGGCATCAGTGGGACATAGGGACAGGGACCAGAGAACCAGCACTGACCAGCTGGAGATAAAACACCGAGGCCGGGAACGGGGTGCAGTGTGGTCTTTGCTGCCTCCACCTGAGGCTGATCCTCCCTTCTTGTCACCAGTGATGGAGGGCCATGGGGAAGTGAATATTAAGCATTACCTAAACTGCAGCCACTGTGAGGTAGATGAGTGCCACATGGACCCCGAGAGCCACAAGGTCATCTGCTTCTGTGACCATGGGACAGTGCTGGCTGAGGATGGCGTCTCCTGCATTGGTAAGAGGGAGTTGAAGGAGGTGACAGAGAAGGGGCCCAGACTGTGAGCCCATGGCGGCTACCGCTGGTTTCCATGATTCTGGAACACCTCAGATGTAGTCTTGTTTGCTTTCTGACCCCCATCTGCCTGCCCCAACACGGGTGCTCTAAGGACTGGGCAAAGGGACCTGTGTGTGAAAGGCAGGTCGTGGCTGATGAAGGAGCCCCAACACATCTAGTGACACCCCTATCCCAGGGTGTGGGCCCTCACGTACTCACCAAGGGGCCATCCTGTCTCCACTGGAACACCCCCAGTGCCTGGGCCATCGACACCCCCAGGGCATGCTGTCCCCTCCAGAGTTCCAAAGTCAGACTCTGTTCCTTTCAATTTCCACCCTGAGGTTTACTACTTGCAAAGCCTTTCAGGTGCTGCAGGCGTTTGAAGACAGGGCTCTGTCCTCCTCCTGCAAACCTCCAGGTGAAACAACCCATTTGTTTCCCTCAGTTCACACAGAACAGTTTTGTCTCCTCCCCATCCTGTGTCCCGTGTCTGCAGGCGTTCCGATACCAATGTCCTTTTGAGATGTAGTACCCAGGACCAGGCAGGATGTCCCAGAGTGGTCTGTGCCAGTGTGCACCCGGACCCCGCTTCTCACTCGGGGCCCAGTGCTTGTGGAACTACAGGCAGTGATTGAGCCTCCAAGTGTTACTGACGGTCACCCTCAGTTCCTGGGTCATACCGAGTCTGTGGTCCCCTAAGTCCTCTGAATCTCCCCTACAGCCACTATTGGCTCGCCTTCCCACCCTCATCCTGTCCTTGTGCAGTTGATGCTTAGGATCGATGTCCAGAATTTGATATTTATCCCTGTCACATGTTCCCTCCAACCAAAAGCTACTGTTGAAAGTTGTAAACCAGATTGACCCCACTTCCTGCACCCGCTCTCTGCAAACAAAGGCCCCCAAGGTGGAGGAGGAGCGGGTGGCACTTGTCCTGGCTGGGGAGGGCATTTCTCTCTTGGAGCTAGCTCGTAGGACAATCAGCATTGTCACTGGTGCCCCATGGGATCCTGTCTTGCAGTGTCCCCCACACCTGAGCCCCACCTGCCGCTCTCGTTGGTCCTGTCTGTCGTGACCTCAGCCCTTGTGGCGGCCCTGGTCTTGGCTTTCTCCGGCATCATGATTGGTGAGTGTGCCAGAGTCCCGGGGCTTCCAAGGGGGTAGGAGGTGGCAGGAAGGCAGATCTGGCAGAACGGAACAGCATTTCAGGCTTTGCCATGGATGCCAAGGTATCACTCTGGGTGGGTGGTGATTAGAGCAGCCCAGGCCAGGCCAAAAACCGAAGCCCCCTCTCCCAGCTCCCTGGCTCCCTAGAGGAACTGCTGATGCCACACCTCGACCCCCTGTAAGTCCTCCTGGCTGCTCTAGGAGAGGTGGGGAGGCACTCTGCAGAGGGGACACAGTAGCCAAAGCTCACCCCCAACCCCAGAGTTCATTTTCAGCTGTCATCAGACATGGGCTTCAGTGGACACGTGGCTTGGCTCACTCCCCAGGGACCACCTCCAGCTGCCCCACCATTCCCCACCTCAAGCAGACAATGCAAAGTTGCTTTCTAAGTGGTTCTGTTATGCCTGTGAGCCAAGGTGAGCTGATAGGCAGGTCTCGGAGGGCTCAGCGCGGTCCAGCCAGGTTCTTACTCTGGCAATGCCCAGGGCAGGTGGGTAGGTACACAAAGGAAGGCAGGGGGGAAGATCTGCACAGGCAACACTTTTAGACCCTTCACAGTGGGCGGTGGGGGTTGGGGGTGGTCAGGGAGATGGCAACGTGTGTTATTCCCAAATGATGCCATCCTTCAAAGGGACAGGATAAGGAGAGCTAACACTTGTACACGTCCTACGTGCCAGGCGATTTACACATTTTAGTTCACCCAATCCTCACTTAAGCCTACGATCACGGTTGGTGCATTTCATAGAGGAGGGGACTGAGCACACAGCAGCTGACCCACTTGCCCTGGCCCGTAACTGATGGGGCCAAGCTTTAGAAACAGAATCCACCCTGGGCATCTCAGTTTTGTTCCGCCTCCAGTGAACTTTGCCCTACAGGATGTTCTCACATATAGCAACAGCAGGGGTAATGATCACGTGCACTGGTAGAGCTCTTTAAAATTTTTCAAAACCATTTTCTGTTGGTGAATTCACTTCATTATGACCTCCCGAGGGGGTGGGGGGTGGGGAGCGTAGGGGACAGGCAGGAGTTACTGTCCCTGCTGACAGAGAAAGGGGCTGAGGTCCAGAGAGGTCACATGACCTCACACTGTTGCTCAGCTTGTAAGTGATAAAGGTGGAATTAGAATGCAGGTCCTTAGGCACCAGCGAGAGACCTCCTCACTCTGTGGCAGTTCTCCCCGTGGCTGGGCAGTTTCCAACTACGGGAAGCATAAGTGATCAAGAGACCCAGATGCACTCTCAACTCCACTGCCATGTTTGTCCCACCCAACGACAGGGCTTAGCAGAGATTCTAAGGCAGGCCCATTTCTGGGAGACACAGGACCCCTCTGATGGCTGACTTTGGCTCCAGAGCTTAGACTGTGTAGCTGTCCAGGTCTTTACTCACCCTTCCCTCAAGCTCCCACACTTGGGGTCAGTGCCTGATGGCTCTCTCAGCCTTCCCTCCCCTCTTCCTCTCAGCCGTTTCCCCTAATGAAATCCTTGCATGTTTAATCCCACCTTGGGTCTGCTTCTCAGAGGACCTCCAACGAATGGGTTTCTGCCCCTGCGTGACACATTAAAACCTTTCCCCTTTATATGATCTCAAACTTTACACTAACTTTAAGTGACCTGTCAGTTAAGGGATGCTTTCATATCCATAATCATTGTGTTAGTGTTACTAAGTGCGATGGAAATGTTTAGGTCCCAGAGGAGGAGATGGAGATCCAGGAAGGCTTCCTGGAGGAGGTGGCCTGAGCTAGGCTTCAAGGGCCAGGCTGCCTGGTCCAGGCCACGTTGCAGCTAACCTTCGTCTGTCTGTAGTGTACCGCCGGAAGCACCAGGAGCTTCGAGCCATGCAGATGGAGCTTCAGAGCCCTGAGTACAAGCTAAGCAAGCTTTGCACCTCGACCATCATGACTGACTACAACCCCAACTACTGCTTTGCCGGCAAGACCTCTTCCATCAGTGACCTGAAGGAGGTGCCTCGGAAGAACATCACCCTCATCCGGTGAGTGCCCCACCACTGTCCTCCGGGGTGGTGGGGTGAGGGAGTTCTAGGGGGCTGGATGTCATCCCTGCACCACGGATCTTTCTAGGCACAAGAGGCCAGCAAAGCAACCGCTCGGGGCATTTCCAGCCCTCCCAGAGGGAGAAGGGTTAATGTTTAGGGCCATTTGAGGAGGTATTTAATTGCTTCACATCCTATACATTCATGGCATTTGTACAATGAGAAGAAGACAAGATAGGAGGGAATCAGGGCGTTCCTCGGAATCACCAAAGCGCTCCTTCGAGCCTTCTGGGTCCCTCCCACCTCTAGGGGAGCACCGTGCCCCTCGTCTGAGCTTCCAGAGCACTCCATGCCTTCCTCCATCATTCACTGCGCTCGCTTTATGAAAGTGTCTGCCCGTGACCTGTCCCTCCCCAGGGATCAGGAGCCTCTCCTGGCAGGGCATGTCTTAGTCACTTTTATGACACTGGCAAATATCAAAAACTCAGTCTTCATTGAGTGAATGGACATTCAACCAGTGTTATGAATCCTGTTGGAACCTTTCTTGCCACTTTTCAGATAAAGCAGTAGGAGGCCTGGGATGGTACGGCAAAGCCAGGTCGAGGGTGTTACTCTTAAGCGTGTATGTGACCCCTGCCCCTTGTGTGCCTCTTTCTCATGACCCACCCCCCTGCCTCATCTTGCCTTTTCCTTTGCACAGGGGTCTGGGCCATGGTGCGTTTGGGGAGGTGTATGAAGGTCAGGTGTCTGGAGTGCCCAGTGACCCAAGCCCCCTGCAAGTAGCTGTAAAGGTAAGAGGCAGGCTCCATCACGGGCCTGACCTTGACCAGCAGTCTCTGTGGGCCTCAGCTCTCGCCTGACAGCCTCTCACCCCTGCTGCTCACAGCCTTCTCCCCCTTTCCACCCTCCCCTTCTGTGTCCAGACGCTGCCTGAGGTGTGTTCTGAACAGGATGAACTGGATTTCCTCATGGAAGCCTTGATTATCAGGTAAAGCCACAGAGAGACGCCCCCATCCCTGTTAGACGTTCCTGTCTAACTGTCTCCAAGGGAAACAGCACTGTCCTCCAGCATCCCCTTCCTCTCCACCAGGGGACTCCCTAAAATTCTTGGCACATCTTACCAGAGCGAATAGCCCCAGGTGGTTGTCTGAGGAAAAAAAAACCTCTGTGGCCTAATAATTCAATAGATATCCCTCTGCCTTCACCTAGCACCCCTGTGTCATCTGTTGGGTTTTTCCCCCTTTTTCTTAATAGAGCATGCTAGTTTTTGACAGTGGAAGATACATTTTCCCTGCAAGTAAGCCTTCCACAAGGCCCTTCACCAATCCCAGCTCTTAGATCTCATGTAAAGGAAGTGCGTCCCTAACATGAGGGAGGCCACCACACCCTGTTGCACACCGGGCTTGCACCCTTCAACATGTGGCTCTGGGGCCCCTCGCTGGGAATCTAAGTGCCCAGAGCTCCAGAGGGCATGCGTTCTGACAGAAGATGGCCTTAACAAGGATGCAGGTGTTTGACCTTGAGATCTGGCCGCGCTCATGGCCTCCTGTTACACTGGAGAGCCTCAAACATCCTGACACATTGGGGTGACCTGGGCCCCCCCCCCGGGCGAAAGTGGTAGGGGAACAAGGCCAGGGCAGTACGCGATGTGCCCGTGGTGTGCCTGGAGCCACAGGAGGACGCCACGAGCAGGCTCAGCACCTTGCTTAAAAACTAGCATACTTTGTGATTACACATGTAATCCATGATTATTGAATATAGCTTGGAGAGTATAAGATTATATGGAAGGGGACCCAAATCATTCCATCTCACTGTTGCTGAAAACCCATCACTGCTATATTTCAGTGTACAGCCGGGTGTGTGCTTCAGCTCTGCATGCAGTTCCCACGTGGGGTTCACCAGCCCCACGGCCCCATGTGTCCTAATAGGACCACATTAACAAGAAAACCCAGGGGCACCTGGGTGGTTCAGTCGGTTAAGCTTCTGATTTCGGCTCAGGTCATGATCTCACGGTTCGTGGATCTGAGCCCCACGTCGGTCTCTGTGCTGACAGCTCAGAGCCTGAAGCCAACTTCAGATTCTGTGTTTCCCTTTCTCTGTGTCCCTCCCCTGCTTGCACTCTCTCTCTCTCTCTTTCTCTCAAAAATAAATAAAACATTTAAAAAATTTTTTTCATACATAAATTTAAAAAAGAAAGAAAGAAAACCCAAATCTTGGGACCTCTTGGCCAGACTTAGCACCTCCCCATGAGCACCCAAGGGGGATGCACGTGGCCTTCCTCCTCACTCTCCTTCACATGCGGTCACGTGGCAGGGCTCGCTCAGTCCCTGGAGGAAGCAGCTTCTTCAGCTTCTCTGCCTAGGGCTTTCTCGAAGAACTCACACGTGAATCCTAGCAAGCAGCCCATGCACCAATGTCCAAGACACTGGCTGCTCCCTTGTTCCCCCACCCACCCTACTTCCTTCCTGAGCACCTCTCCAGCCTCCAACCCAACACTCCCATGCGGACTGAACTCCCACCCCGCCCGCTCCCTGGTTCTTCCACCTGCTCAAGGGTGACACTCTCCCCAGCCTCGGCTCATGCTACCCACATTTACAGAATGCACTCACATAATGCAGCTGCTGAAAACATGACTTTGTATCCTGCTTTTCCCACTTAAGATTTTCCCAGACTCAGCTCCGTTAAATTTGGTTACCCCCCACCCTCCTCTGCTCTGCAGCAAATTCAACCACCAGAACATCGTGCGCTGTATTGGGGTGAGTCTGCAAGCCCTGCCCCGATTTATCCTGCTGGAGCTCATGGCGGGAGGAGACCTCAAGTCCTTCCTCCGGGAGACCCGTCCTCGCCCGGTGAGTGAGAACTGGTCCTTTAGTGGTTGTACCAGGGAATGGAGCAGAGGGTGGAAACAGCAGGAGTGGACAGCCTGAGAAGCAACATACTCAGTGGGACCAAGGGAGTTGGCCTCTGGGCTTGGATCTGGGGGAATGGCCAGGAGAGATTGGACAAAAGGTGGACGATAGCTGAGGCCACCCCTGGGGAGCTTGCGCAAGGCTTGTGCAATGGGTCCTCTAGCCTGAATCCATTTTGTGACCTGTTGACTCTGGAAAACCAAACCAGGGACAAGCACAGAGGGGGACTTTCATGCCAGCCATGTCGTTAACTCAACTGATTTGGGGCAGATCATTCTCCATCTACTCATTCTGAATCCCACTATCCTCATCGCTTAAGTGGGGACATCCTGACCTTGTAGTTTTACTGTCAAAATAAAATACTTATAAAGTATATTGTGAAATATTTATGAAGGTTATGCATGTGTGTCATGATTAAGTGGCTGGAGCTTGTAGGTGAAGAAACCTAGATGGACCCCAGGAATGCCACATCCTAGCCCCGCTTGGCCATTAGACAGTGATGTGGCTTCGGACTGTGAACCCCCTAACCTCAGTATCTGCAGGGTGAAATCCAAGGGCTGGACTAGAACATCTCGGAGGTGCGTTCTAAATTAGAAGGTGTAGCACACTGGGCACACTCAGAGTCCAGCTGCCCACTCCTGTCCCTGCCAGGGCCTTCAGGAGGCCCTGAGCACCAGGAGGAACTGGAGCAGACCAGACCCCTGAGTTAGGACCCAGCTTCCTCAAGTTGCCACTGGACCATGAAGACCACAGGGAAGACTTGTATCCTCCCCACCCCCAGGAAAGCAGAAAAAGACGACAGCCACCTTGCTACGAAAAGCCCAGAACTGAACACTGTGTTCTCAGGTACTCAAACTGGAGGCGGAAACCTTGCAAGTTCACACCTGCTCTAACCCCCACCGACAGTCAGGCTGCATCTAGAAAACCTTTGCCCTGGCAGCCTCCCCATAACCGTTCCTGTAAGCCTCTGGGTGACCTGTCTCGGCATCTAAGAAGAATCGGGTCTAACTCCCTGAAAAGATGAGTGTGTGCACCTGAGCAGACCTAGTGGGAGAAAGGGGGGGGGGGGAGACCAACCCCCATCTCATAATAATCCTCATCAGCACTGTCTTCATCCTCCTCATAGTTGCCACGTTTCTAAAAAAAAAAAAAAAAAACCCTATGAAGTAGATAGTGTAGATCTCAGCTTAATTTTACAGATGAGAAAGCTGGGTCACAGAAGCTATGTGACTTGCTGAGGCCACACAGGAAGTGGAAGAGTTGAGACTAGAACTCAGGACTTGTGACTGGCTCCCCATTCAGTGCTCTCTCCAGCCTATTATGCCGTTTATCTTAGTGCTCCTCTTTGGGAAGCCATGGAGCCAAGATGAGCTAAGGTCGTTGACCCCCAGCTATGCAGACGTCTGTGCCAGGGTCTGGATACCAGCCTCAAAGGCTTTCCACCACCACTCAGGAAGGCAGAGCCTTCAAGTCCTGTGCTCTGAGATTCTCAGCAGTGCTTTTGGCAGAGGTCAAACAGGGCCATAAAACATCACGCTCTGGAAAGAGGCTTAGTTCTGATTTTCCTACTGGACATTCCTGAGGCTTGAGGAGAAGGAGGTATTGTGCATGCAAAGGACAGATGTCCTTGTAAAGGGGATCTGGGACCCCATCACTTGGCAAGCCCAAGGACGTCAGGGATGGGGAGCTTCTGTGTCTCTCGCAGGCAAAGGCATCTGTCTCTCTTTTGATGGTAATGATGATTTGAATATCGTCCCAAAGAGCAAAGGTGTAGTTCATGGGCACCTCCCAACGCTTCCTACCCCCAAGGAAGCTCAGAGCAAGGAACCTGGTGCCAAGTTGTGACCTCTAACTGCAGGCACTGCCAAGGGGATGCCCAAAGCCAGAAGAGGGTCGACTCTAGTTGGGAGAGCTGCTTCTGAGGGTCAGGGTCCCACTCACCAAATCCACTCTTTTAACCCTTGACCCCACTCTTCCTTCATGTCGCTCTTCTTGGCAGCCATGCCCCCAAGCCTTTGAAGCACCCCAATCATCCTGGTCCTCACCTTCATACACACCCACCCATCCCAGGCGAGCTGGTCCCTCCTGAGATGCCTGCCCAGGAGAGGTGATTTAAATGTTGGGCTAGAGCCCTCCAGGGTGAGCCCATGCGCATGTGTTCCTGGCAGCAGCTTCCTAGGGGTTGGGGAGATTTGCTGGGCATTGTTACGGATTCTCAGAGCCACAAAATCCAACTGAGCAGAGTAAGGATCAGGTTGACTGTGAGAAAGGAACATGCGTTGTAGTGGACAGAGGGGGCCAAATATCAGTAAGCTCTGTACATGACAAAGAAGGGAAGGATTGGCTAATGGACATCACAGCTGGAGAAATACACACCCCGAAAGATGGTGGGTTGAGTTGCCACACTTGCTGAATTCAAAGGCCTGAGTTACACCTGATTCATTTGTTTGAACCCCCGAGACTCTCGGGGCTTACCCGATGACCTGCCATTTGAGGCGCTTGGCCGGGCATCCAGAATCAGACAAGGTCTTGGTCCTGTCTTCCTGCCATCCCTGGGGTTCAGCAGTTCCATAGACTCTTAGGGTTGAAGCACCTCAGAGATGGCCCGAGGGACTCTGGCTTCAGATGGACATGAAGTGATGGAACAGATGTACAGACACAGTAGGACAGAATGGATACCCTGGAAACAACCATGTCTGTCATGGAAACAGAATGCATGGGTATAGATGAAAACCTCATTTGGTCCCAGGACTCCACCTTCTCAAGAAGGAAAGACCCTGTTTAATGTCAAAATAATTTTACAGGACCAATCTTTATTCAACAAATATTTATTGAGAGTTTAATATATGCCAGATATGGGCTAATAGCTGTCCTTTGGTATCCATTGATTTAATCAATAACAAGAGAAGCCATTAAGGATTCAGTAATCTCTCAATTAAAGGTGGCAGTCCAGTAACCACAATAGTGTCTGTGCCTGTCCGGAACATGGTGATGCCTCTGGTAATGGCTCTAGAGAATATGCTCAGTACACGGGAGGAGGCTCCCGGAGGTCACAGAACACAGGTGAGAACCTCTGCTTTGGGCTAATGTCCAGGTGTAAATCTTTGGCTCTAGTGTTGCCATACCGCTGCTGGCTCCAAAATGCTTGAAGGGGCAAGCAGGTGCCAGTGAAGAGTTGGCCACATCAGTGAATCTGTGAAAACAACAACAACAAAAACAAAAACCTGATTCCAACTCCTTCTTTGTCCAGGATAGATACAAATGCCATTGGACATCCCAGCTACGCTCTGCATTGCTAGTTTCATTATCAGTTTTGACACAACATCTACACCTCCCCCCAATTCCCCCCGACACACACACACACACACACACACACACACACACAGGTTGCCAACTATCTGCTTCTGTGCAGACTGATTAGTGGAGCAGTTAATTTGCTCTGAGCAGCCAAGACAGGGAGTTCAGATAAACCTGGCCCATGGGTTAAAGCCTGGGAAGATTTAGTCCCTGCAGCCTGCCAGGCATTTAAGACATCAATGGTCCTGGCATCCTGAGTGATGGGGGCTAAGACACAAAGAGACTTGGGGGAAGCTATGACCGGTCCTCTTTTATAGGAACAGAACATTTTCCTGAAGAGAAAGAAGATATTTCTAATACTGCAGCAAAATGGATTAATAGTTCCCTTGGAAATATATTACTTTTTTCCCCCAGAAAATGGGGACTGTCTCTCTCACAGTGCCCAGTAGTTCTGATCCTAACAAGGCCCCTAAGAGAAGCCAAACACAAGGACCATTTCCCGAGACCCCCAGTCCCCTCCATGTAGTAACCCCACCATAATTGCAGATGCCTTTATGAGGGATTCACTCTGTGCCTCTTGCTGTGGGTTCTTATTACCATCTAGTGAAGGTGATAGTGTCGTGCCTCTTTCTCAGACAGGAACACTGGCTTTGAGACAGACAAAGTAGTTAGTCCCAGGTCACACGGCCAGTAGGGCACAAGCAGGGGTGAAGCCCAGTTCAGCTCAACTGAAATAAGTTGCTCACTGCATTTGTGTGCTGTATTCTGATTCAGTTGAGTACTCTGCACTGTGTCCATGCACACTCCATCCCTTCCCTGACACATGGCTCCCAGAATCCTGCCTCCCCCAACCCAGATCCTCAAAGCCCAGCTCAGGGCAGTTTTGGCTCCTTCCTATTGGCTGTGTGACCTGGAGTAAGTCACTTAGCCTCTCTGAGCTCTCAGCCTTCTCCTCTTTAATACGGAGATACCCTCTCTTGCCTACCACCACACAGGATGTTGCGTCAAAGGGCGTCAAGTGCGTGGACTTGCTGTATTGCACGTAAGGCATTGCCTGATGTGCCATGGGCAGAGGGTATTCCCCTCCCTGCTGTCTCCCCCAGAATTGAAGCATGCCCTAGAGAAGCACGACCCCTCCCTGCCTCCCCTAGACCCATACTATTGCTCCAAGGAGTCCTGCGGAGGCCCTGATCTGTGGCAAAGAAAATCCCAGCCAGCATCTGGGTAAATCGTAGACTGCTATGATCGGCCAACCTACCCCCTGATATTCATCAAGCCACTGTGGTGTCCCGAGCATCGTGCTGCGTACCGTGGAAGTAGACGCTGAAATCCCTGTCTTGGGGCCCTCAAAGTTTACTTGGGGACATGGTCAAATAAACAGAACAGCAAAGTGAATGTGACACTGCATGACAACATGCTACTGCAGACTTCGTGGATTTAGGAATTAAAAGAGACACCATGATGGGAATTCGACCTTCAGAAAAGACTTCTGGGTGCTCAGCAAGGCTGTCTGGGAAGCGGAGACGAGCTCACCCCCGGGGGTGGGATGACGTCTCTTTGTGCACAAAAAACTCCATACCGAAGAGCTTGAGATCGCCCTTCAACTGCCCAGCATTTCCTGCAAGCTTGTCCTTTTCAATCCACTTTAGGTCCAGATCTTCTTGGAGAAGATTAATTTTTTTTAATACTTTTAAACATTTCAATAGAGCATTTTAAAAACATTAGCTCCCTTGATTTCCTCACAGGTTTGTTTATAAGCTGGGGGGACTCGAAGGTGGGTGAAGATTGAGGTGGAAGAGTTTGCAGACTACATGAACAGGGGAACCCGCCCCATCCTGGGCTGCTGCAGCTGAGGGCGCTCAGCCCTGGTGGCGCACTGCACTGACCTGGGTGGAGGGGGTGCTGTGAAGGCTGCAAACGCTACACCCATCCAGGGAGGCTGATTCATTGGTCTGGGGTGAGGCCCCGGCATCTGTGTTTGTTTAAAGCCGCCAGGTGATTTCTGATGTGCGGCCAGGCTGAGACCCAGCTGGGCAGCGTGCCCGTCTTTGCTCCTTGCCAGCACCTGAAGCCCGTATTTCAGATCTTCTCTCCCCACGAATCTCTTGGCAGTGGATCGCTTCTGTCTCCCCACAGAACCAGCCCTCCTCCCTGGCCATGCTGGACCTTCTGCACGTGGCTCGGGACATCGCCTGTGGCTGTCAGTATTTGGAGGAAAATCACTTCATCCACCGGTGAGTCAAAGTGACCTCGGTCTTCCCTCTGCCTTCTTTCCGTATGCTTCCCTATTTGTCTCAAGGGCCCAGATCCCCCACTTCAGAGTAGAGTGGTGGGTGTCTCTCCAGACTTGTTCAGATGACTCAGAATCGTCTTTTTTTTTAAACATTTTTTTAAAGTTTATTTATTGATTTTGAGAGAAAGAGAGAGAGCGTGTGAGGGGGCAGAGAGAGGGAGAGAATCCCAAGCAGGCTCCGTGCTGTCAACACACAGCCCTATGCAGGGCTCGAACCCATGAACCATGGGATCATGACCCCAGCAGAAATCAAGAGTCGGGCACTCAACCAACTGACCCACCCAGGTGCCCCAGCCTCACTTGTCTTTAAGACAACTACTTACTCTCTCAGGGCTTCATCTGCCCCATATGTAAAATAGGTATCATAAAATATCCACACCAGCACTGAAGACCTAGCTGAGCAGTCCTTGACCTCCTGCGAGGACTCCTGTCTGTATCTCGCAGCCCTCTATCACATTAGTGTGTCCCCCATCTAGAAAACCTACCTCTTTAAGGGAAGTTAAAGGAGTTCATAGTTTCACATATTTGACTATCGGCAGCTCAAGGGCAAGGACCCTGTTTTATTCATCTTCATAGCCCTGGTATATCGTAGGGCACAATTAATGTCTGTTGGATACCTAAACTTTTTCTAAAATACTTATTCTGAAATGAAGCATAATGTTTCTTTTCTTTGCCTCCATAGTTCATTTCATCTACTGTCTATGACCCTTATGTTTAAATCGTGTTTGACTGGGACATCAAATCCACATGTAGTGCTATAGACATGATAGAGTCTACATATTTCTTTCCAGGCGATGTTGATGACTTTCCCAGCTGACACCTTGATTGTGAAATCTGAAAAGTCAAATAGATTGTTAGGCTCTTTGCAAAGCTCCTCCCAATGATACACTTCTCGACTGGTAAATATCCACCTGGTGAACTATCAATCACTTTTTAACCCATGTCTTCAAAGAGTATAACACATGTGTGTAATAGTTAATATGTAAAGTACAAAGCAGGAAATGCGAGAAGCTGTATGAGTTCAGAAATGGAAAAGCAAGTAGGCAGATAGCAAGCCCTGCTTTTTGCCCTAATAAAAATGGAGACATTAAAGATCAAGAAATGTGCTCGCCCAGGCTCCCAAAGTCATTCCTAAAACAAGGCAATAAATGCTCACACCAGCTTATCCTTTTACTGTCCCTCCATCATTTTGGTCTTCAGATCTTCATCTTAATTCTAACTCTGTCCAACTTGCAGGATTTGTGCTTGATAGAAATAACAGGAGTGAAAAAGGGGCTGGGACCAATCCTTCGTGTTCCCTCCAAAGCTACACCCTTTGCTTCAAAGTGCAGGGCAGTCTTGCCCTTTTCGTTGTGCCCAGAACTTTCCATAAATCTCAGTTCTGGACTTTATTGCTATTCAGACAAGACAAGGTCATACTCTTTTTAGAATTCAGCCCCAGCTAGAGCCATCTTTCCACCTGTTGTCTGTGTTCTCTAAGTCTGGACTCATCGGACAGTAAGCTGTGCAGTCACCTTGGTGACTGCAGATACCTGCCTTCCCTTCTTACTGAGATCATTTCTGCTTTTTCGTCTCCACCCCATGTCATTCACCCAGTATCCAGATTCTCTGGCTTAGAGATCACATCCTTCTTTCCCCTGACGTTTTGAAATCTGCTTTCCTCAAGCCATGATATATTTCGACTACATCCAGCACTCTGTCATTATAGATAATAAGATAACAGGACCACATTCTCTCAAGAGTCCTACCACTTCCACATCTGTAAATAGTTACCAAAGGTCAGAATTAGATCCCAGGGTAATAGTTTGTTGCTGCTCTTATCGTTTTTGAGAAATGGAATTGTCAAAGATCAAATCAGGAATGTATCAGATGGTCTGCTTTATAAGCAAAAGGCAACTTCTAATAGAAATTGTCCATCTCGATCAAAGTTTTTCTTCTGGGGTAACTGGCATTAGGAAGGCGTCTTTTGTACTTCCTCGCTGGCTATGGGCTCTGTGGCACACTCCTACAGCAGTGTGACCTCTTATCCTCTCTCCTCCACCGACATCTGCCTCAAGATTCACAGGCTCCCATGCATGCACACCTTCTGCATTCAGAGAGGAACTCCTTCCCCCAGATTCTCACGCTCCCATTTTTCTATTAGATCTGTTTCCTTTGGACATGGTTTATTGCCATTTCAAGAATTATGGGTCATTCTACCAATTCATGGCATGTTCTATGATATCACATTCACTTTCTTGCCGTTAAATTCAAAATCACTTTTTTAAGCAACCATTTCACGCACATCAGCGTAAAGACCTTCCTAGAGATATAAATATTGTTCCTGTTCTACTTCAGTCTATTTTTCTTGAGAAGCAATGGCTATATATCCTACTATTTTTCTTCTTTTTGATGTCATATATGTTATGCTTTTATAGTTTTATTAGGGCATTTGATGCACTATTGCTCCTCGAAATTCAACTTAAACCTTCGGCATCAGGTCAGTGGCATTAACAACATCCATCTCCCACTCCAACCCATTGTTCTGGTATCTTAAGTGTCCTGATTACCCCCACTCCTGGTCCTGTTTATTTTCCACGTCCTTATTTCTCAACCAAAGATCAGGACCTTTGGGAAACCAGTTTAAATTGTGGAAGCACTACCTGTACTGCCTGAGAAGTACTCTTTTTTTTTTTTTTTCTGTCCGGGACTTTAATATTATGAGAGGCCCATCCCAGACTTCTTCTGGATGCATCCTTCATTCCCACGCTCACGTCAAGAATGGGTAAGCAGTCAGCAAGTAGATGCTGATGAGCCTTGGAAAGCTTTGATCATGCCTTATAGGCATGCCACAGGAAAGCAGGCCATCTGCTATACAACAGCAAAGAAGACATGATAACTTTATAACTTGAAAGAAAAGATTCTTCAGCCACAGAGCTGTGATGCACACAGCTTAGCAAAGGCTTTAGTGACAATCATGGGCGTGAGAACAATAGTAGCTTCTTAAAAAAAAAAAAAGAAAGAAAGAAAAGAAAACTAGAATTACTTAGGAATACCTTGACCTGCTTGAATTTGGTGTCATGGAAGTCCTGCTGTCCCAGCACAATCCTTGAGACAACTGGCAGACTCCAACAGCAATCTGTACAAAACAATAGCCTAAGGCCAAATGGCATTTCTTACGTCTCTCTATTATTTTCTTTTAGCTTACATTTTTTACCCAAATGAGAACAATAATAGCACCCTGTATCTTATTGGGTTGTTGTGATAATTACCCATGAAGCACTTAGAACAATGCTTGGTACAGAGCAAGAGGCCAATAAATTCTAGTTCCTATTATCGTTACTTTCATTATTATTCTCCCATTAGACATTTTCAATCATCTCCCCTGTTCCGTTTCCATTTCCCTGGTAGTTCTGAGGGTGGAATTGGTATAGCTATTTCTTTCATACTGAGGTAGAAGTAGCAAAGGAAATACAGGGCAGAGAGGGAACTATTTGAACTCAGATTGCAGGTGGAAGTCCTTGTGATGGATATCACGTTTATCTTCCCAGAAATAAATTCGGAAGTGCGTTTTCTCCTTCATTTTTCTTCCCAGGGACATTGCTGCCAGGAACTGCCTCTTGACGTGTCCAGGCCCTGGCCGAGTGGCCAAGATCGGAGACTTTGGAATGGCCCGAGACATCTACAGGTGAGCAAGGATTGCTGTCACCCATCCAAGCCCCATCCCCTCAAGAGGATGGGACGTCGCTGCTTGTGCTTGCGCTGGTACCCTGTCAACTGGCCACCTAACATTTCCTTGAGTCCCTGTCCAGGACATACGAAATCTTAATTAGGGCCCATGCCTGGTGGTCTAATTCTAGGATCTCTGACTGCAGTCACTGACACCACATTCTTTCTGGTTCCAACTCTCATTAATCCCAGGATGTTCTCAGACACAGAATAACCTGCATACTTGATATGGAAAACGTTCTCAATAAACTTTTACTTAACCCCTTTCCTCACTAGCAGGGAATTC
Organism: Prionailurus viverrinus; assembly: GCF_022837055.1. Lineage (NCBI taxonomy): Eukaryota > Metazoa > Chordata > Mammalia > Carnivora > Felidae > Prionailurus > Prionailurus viverrinus. The sequence continues at coordinate 117,651,272 of NC_062563.1, forward strand.
CAAATGGACTTGGCTTCCATCACCCCAGGCAGGAGCACCCCAGAACTGACAACATAACGGGCAAGCTCATTGGTCTTCTCCACCTGCTCTAGGAGCCACGGGAGGGTGCCTAATTTAGCTTCATTTCTTTATCCCTGCCATATTCTCAAGGGTACATTAAAAAAAAAATAAAATAATTTTTGTAATTAAACAAAAATCTTCAATTGTACTTTACCTTACTCTTCTCTTCCCAACCCCCAGGTTCACTTCTGTCTGATTATTTACAACCGTGACTTGCTCGGTGAGCTGAGAAAGTCACTCCTTCGCATGGTCACTAATGACGCCCTCCCTGACCCAGGGGAAGAGTGAGGAGAGATGGTCACTTAGAGTTTTCACTCTTGGGAGAGTAAGGGCCTCCCCACCCCACCCCCGCAGGCCCCCGTAGAACTGATAATCATCAACACGGGTGGGAATGCTGATGCCACCCCCTTCCTGCAGGAGAGAAGTGCAGGGAGGACTGGGTGCTCCACTCTCTCTTTTCCCAGCTCTTAGAGTCTCAGCGTCCCTCCGCCTCCTTTCTCAGAATGCCCGGAAAGCCCATGGTTTCAGATACCAGTGTCACAGCATGACTTAGCGAGCCCATCGTTGATGGGCGCCTCCTCTCCATCCCCACCAGCTCTGACAGCTCCCTGGCGCCAGGCTTCACCACCCCAACTTGCCCACAGCCCCGCTGTTCCCATCAGCCCTGCTAGGAAACTTCCTGTGCCTTGCCCCTGCCCCTGTGGCACTGAGCTACATGCACACTTACGTCCTCATATGCATTGTCTACACCGCAGTTGTCTATGTGTCTGTTTCTTCCACTAAACCATACCCTTGGACGAGACGGACTATGACTTCTGTCTTCAGCACATGGCAGAGTAAATAGTACAGGAATCCCCCCTTATCTGCGGTTTCTCTTTCCCCAGTTTCAGTTACTTGCGGTCCCCTGTGTGGTCTGGAGGCAGATGACCCTCCTCCCGACACACCACCAGAAGGTTACTAATAGCCTAACTTTACGTCACAATGCCTGTGTCACTCACCTCACTTCATCGCACCACGTAGGCCTTTTATCATCTCACATCATCACAAGAAGTAGGGTGAGTACAGTACAGTAAGATGTTTTGAGAGAGACAGAGAGACCCCATTCACCTAACTTTTATTATGGCATGTTGTTGTAATTATTCCATTTTGTTATTAGTTATTGTTGTTCATCTCTCACTGTGTCTGATTTATAAATTGAACTTTATCATAGGTACATATATACAAGAAAAAACGTGGTATATATAAGGTTAGGTACTATCTGTGGTTTCAGGCATCCACTGGGGGTCTTAGAGTATGTCCCCCATGCGTAAGGGGAGACCACTGTACATGTTTATTGAAGTAATTAATCTAAGCAGCTAGAGGGGAGCTGCCTCCAAAGGTATGAGTTAATTGATCAGTCTTTGTCAGTGATGTCATTAACGCAGCTCATGATAAAAACTAATCAACTAACTCATGCCTTTGAAGCCAGCTCCACCCCCAGCCCTGTGCTCTCCTGCCGAGAGTGCTGTGGGAGGCAGCTTCCCTCCAGCTGCCTAGACCCTCTGTTGAGCACCCATATTGAAACTAAAAGCTGCATGAGCGTCAGGGAGGATCCAAAGTGAACACGACACAGGCCCTGCTCTCAGCTCCCCCAGGCTGGGTCTCCGATTACTGCAGACCGTCAGGAAGCAGGCTGTACTTACAAGGCTGGAGTACTGTGATTCATTGTGAGTTATAATCCACAAAACCCATCGGGGAAATCTAACCATCTGCTACTGGATATTTTAGTCATTGCATAGATCTTCGCTTTCATGCCTCCAGCGAGCTGCCTCCTATTAAATGACACCAAAGTTCTTAACTTAATTTTAAACGATCTGTGTTCCCCTGCTCTCCTCCTGAACCGCAGGAAGGCCTCGTTAGTTTCAATGCTGTGATGGCTACAGCTTGTTGTTGCCTGGCCACTCAGGGACACCTCCAGAACCAAGTCTGGGTTTCCTCTTCTCCCCCACAGAGCGAGCTACTACCGAAAGGGAGGCTGTGCGATGCTGCCGGTCAAATGGATGCCTCCAGAAGCCTTCATGGAAGGAATATTTACTTCTAAAACAGACACGTGGTGAGTCTTTCTGTTGCCCTCCTGTGGGTCTCACTGTGGGCCTTACTGGTAGCACTCTTGGGCCACAGGATCCCAAGCTCTCACGGGGAAGGGGGAGAGGAGATGAGTCAACACACCTCTACAACAGGGGCTGTCAAATGTTGGCATGTATCAGAATCGTCAGAAAGGCTGGTAGAGCACAGATTACTCTCCCCACCCTGAAATCTTATGGATCACTGAGAATTTGCATTCCTACCAAGTTTCCAGGTAATGCTGATGCCACTGGCTGGGGACTACACGGCGAGAGGCACATGTGATTTGTTTTTTCCACATACCTATGAAGTTGGGTTTCTTTCAGGAACGTGACATTGAGTTAACATCAGAAAAATTGATCAGTGAAATCCTCCCCATTAACAGAAGGATAAAAGAAAATAATTATCAGCACAAAAGTGCTGCAGGTTACAGTGGTGTTGAGACCCCTTGTGCAGTTAAAAATACGTTTGAAAAACACTGTACATTAGATCTCCAGAACTTTTTCATCCTGCATAACTGAAACTTTGTGCTCCTGACCAACATCTCCCATTTCCTCCTTCCTCCTACCTCTGGCAACCATCTACCCTCTGCATCTATGGTCCCACTTTTAAGTGAGATCATGCGGTACGTGTCTTTCTGTGTCAGGCTCATTTGACTTAACATCAGGTTCTACAGGTTTATCTATGATGTCACAAATGGCAGGATTTTCTTTTTTAAGGCTGAATAATATTCCATTGTATATAAACATGCCACATTTTCCTTACCATTCATCTGTCAATGGATATTTAGGTTGTTTGCACATCTTGGCTATTATGAATAATGCTGCAGTGAACTTAAGAGTGCAGATATCTCTTTGATACACTGATTTTATTTCCATTGGCTATATACCCAGAAGTGGGACAGCTGGATCTTTCTTTTTGTTTCTTCTTTCTCTTAAACTTTATTTATTTATTTTGAAGGGTGGGGGGGAGGGGAGAGGGAGGTACAGAGAGAGGGAGAGAGAGAATTCCAAGCAGACTCTACACTGTCAGTGCACAGCCTGACATGGGGCTTGATCTCACAAACAGTGAGATCATGACCTGAGCCAAAATCAAGAGTCAGACACTTAACCGACTGAACTGGGATAGCTGGATATTAAGGTAGCTCTTTTTTTAATTTTTTAGGAAATCTCTGTACTTTTTTACACAAGGTTTATAAGAGCAACACATAATTTTAAATGGAGGCTTAAACCTGTGCTCCCTGCCAAAATGCACACACACACACACACACACACACACACCATTAAAGGGAGTCTTTTTAGTTGTATAAAAATCCCCAAGGATAAAAATGACAACAATGACAATATTTTGGAAACTGGGAAGTTTATGGACAAGTGGTACCTTACTTAGGACACCAGAAAGTTGATAACTAGGTCCAGAAGCAACCTGGTTCGCTCTGCCCAAGAGCCCAAGAAAGGCCCAGAAAGTAAAAGTGTCAGGCACCCCTGGAAGTAGAGGTGCAGCAGGTAGGAAAATCAGTGACAGATATATTTAAAAAGTAACCAGAGTCGTGGCCCATTCCCTCACCGCCTATCTCTCCCCTACCATAACACAAGACCGGGGGTTCCTTCTGTAAAGAGATTGAATTAAAGTCTTTCTGGTCTTAGGGACACTGGACATCACTGAGGATGAATTCTCTACTATAAACAGGAATATATATATCCCTGTTTATAGGTATGTATGTATATATACATATATATACTTAAGTCTACCTAAGTTTATTAAGTCTACTTACTTAAAAATGTATGCCCCCTTGGGGTGCCTGGGTGGCTCAGCTGGTTAAGCATCTGACTCTTGATTTTGGCTCAGGTCATGATCCTGGGGTCATGGGATTAAGTCCCATGTTGGACTCTGCACTAAGCATGGAGCCTGCTTAAGATTCTCTCTCTCTCTCTCTCTCTCTCTCTCTCTCTCTCTCTCTCTCTCCCCCCTCCCTGACTTGTGCTCTCTCTATCTCTAAAATTAAAAAAAATAGGGGGGTGCCTGGGTCGCTCAGTTCATTGAGTGTCCAACTTCGGCTCAGGTCATGATCTTGCAGTTCATGAGTTCGAGCCCCATGTTGGGCTCTGTGCTGACAGCTCAGAGCCTGGAGCCTGCTTCAGATTCTGTGTGTCCCTCTCTCTCTGCCCCCTGCCCCCATTCATGCTCTGTCTCTCTCTCTCAAAAATAAATAAACGTTAAAAATTTTAAAAATAAAATAAGATAAATGTATGCACCCTTCTTCCCCTCAGTGACAGGAACATGGCAGAAGGTAGGAGTTGACCAAAGGGTTCCTCATTGGAGGAGCTGACCAATGAAGAGAGAAATTCCAGGTGCTCCAAGTGGCAATAGTCTAAACAATGGTGATCCAAAGGCCCTCATCCCAGAAACCTGTAATTGATACCCATGTAAGGAAAAAAGAGCCTTTGCAGACATGATTGATTGAGGATCTTGAGGTGGGACAGTCATCCTGGATTATGTGGGTGGACCCTAAATGCCATCACAAGGGTCCTCATAAGAGGCAAGCAGAGGGAGATGCCACACACAGAGAGGAGGAGGCAATGTGAGCACAGATAGAGGTGGAAGATATGTGACCACAAGTCAAAGAATTCTGACAGCCTCCAGAAGCCAGAAGAGGCAAGGAACAGATTCTCCCCTAGAGCCTCCAGAGGGGGCGTGGCTCTGCAGACACCATGATTTCAGTCCAGGATATGGCACTGATTTTGGACATCTGGCCCTCAGAGCTGTGAGAAAATAAACTTCTGTTGTTTTAAGCCACCAAGTTTGTGGCAGCTTGTGACAGCAGTGACAGGGACCGATACCCAGTGAAACATGCAAGCCAGCTGCTCCCCCACTGGATAAGATCTACATAGAACTTCTCATCGGCTTTGTAATGTCCCCATAATAAAATATGAGCAGCCAGCCAAGAATCAACAAATGCTTGAGAGAAGATTCTAATCTGAAGGAAGCAAATATATAAAGAGGAATTTGGAGGCAGAAAAATGCAGAAAGCTTAGGAAAACTTCTAAAAACTATAATATCCTCAGAAAGATGAATTGTTGCAACCGTAATCTAAGGACAAAAGATTGTTTAAAACAAGGGTTTTAGAGAAAAAAAGTTCTTAGAAATATGAGAGAGCCCTCAAGGAGGTGGAGCATTAGTCTCCTGAAGCTCATGTGAGCAGCACACAGCCATGTTAGGTCAGGTGGTCAAGGTCAGTATCTATAGTGATAGATCATGTTGGTAGCACGTGCCCTTGATATGATGTGACGAAAACGGCATTTAACCTCTGTGGTCTTTCTCCCCACACCCAACAACTCTAGTCTAATCATAAGAAAGCAGACAAATCCCAAATGGACATTCTGCTAAAGCCCTGACCAATACTCCTCAAAACTGTCAAAGTCGGGGCGCCTGGGTGGCGCAGTCGGTTAAGCGTCCGACTTCAGCCAGGTCACGATCTTGCGGTCCGTGGGTTCGAGCCCCGCGTCAGGCTCTGGGCTGATGGCTCAGAGCCTGGAGCTTGTTTCCGATTCTGTGTCTCCCTCTCTCTCTGCCCCTCCCCCGTTCATGCTCTGTCTCTCTCTGTCCCAAAAATAAATAAATGTTGAAAAAAAGATTTTTTAAAAAAACTGTCAAAGTCATCAAAAACAAGGAAAGCCTGAGAAGTTGCCAAAGTCAAGAGTAGCCTAAGGAAATATGACAAATACATAAAATGTGATATTCTAATGGTGACCTGGAACAGAACAAGTAAATGCAGCAAAGGCTAAGGAAATCTGAATAAACTATAGGTTCTAGTTAATAATGATGCCTTAATATTGGCTCATTAATTGTAACAAATATACCATACTAATGTAAGATGCTAAAAGTAGGGGAAATTGAATGTGAAGTATGTGAGAACACTATTACCTTCATCCTTCATTTACAATCTAAAACTATTGTTAAGAAAACAGTTTATATTTTAATATGATAATAGGCATGTAAAAGTAACAGGTTGAAGTCAGAGTTGAATAAATCTTCTAGAAAATAAAACAACTATGAACCAATGGGATATGTAGGAAAGAAAAGAAAAGAAAATTAAGAAGATTAGACCCATTAGATCCAATTATCTGACAAATGGGAGTCCCAGAAAGAATGAACAGAAGAAGTGAAGGGAATAAACATATCAAAGAAACAATTCAAGAGGATTTTCCAGAACAGAAAGGCATACATTTCCAGAATGAAAGTGTCCACCAAGTGCCAAGCGTGGTGAGTAAAAAGAGCCACGCAAAAGCACGTCATCGTGAAATTTCAGACCAGTGGTGTTCAAGATTTTGCAAGCTTTCAAGGAGACAAATAATAATAGTAAAAAATGATCAGAGATTAAAATAGGGAATCCAAATGGTTTCGAGTTTCTCAACAGCAACACAGGGAACCAAGAGGACAATGGACAAACGTCCTTCAAATTGCGAAACACATCACAAGACGGGGGAGTCACAATGATCAGAATCCTCTTCCTGACCCATGTTTTGATGATGTGAGCAGGAGCCTTTGTTGTTTTAAGTCACTGGGATGTGACTTACCCAAACCCAGTGGATCACAGTGGTCCTGGGATCAGCAGCCCCAGCATCACCTGAGACTTGTTAGAAATGCAGGTGCTTAGCCCTCACCTCGGGCCTAATGAAACAGGAGCTCTAGGGGTGGGGCCCACCAATCTGTGTTCTAAGGAGCCCTCTGGGTGATTCCATGTGCACCAAAGTTAGAGCATCACCAACTACCCTAGCCAAATGCAGATAGTAAGTTCAGTAATTAGGTAACTGTTCTGAACACACGTCTATCCTGTGACCCAGCAATTCTATTTCCAAGTGTCTACTTTAGAGGTTGACAAAAATGGATTGGGGCAAGGATGTTCATTTGCAACACTGTTTATAATAGAGAAAAGGCAAAAACAACTTAAGTATCCCTCAAATGGGGGATGGAAAATAAATGGTGGTTTACCGATATCACAGAAAACTATTTAGCAATATGAAAGAACACACTAAACCTGCATGTATCAACATGGATAAATCTGTATGCAACCTTTATTGAAAGAAAGACAAGTTCCAGAAAGGGGTGGGATATCATTATGCATAATTTTACAATACAAAAGCCAAGTTTATAATACAGATTTGTTATTAGGCTTTCACACATTGCAGAAACTCTGCAAACATAGATGGGAATGTTACATTCCAACTTCAGTGAGGGACGGGGAGGGAGGGAAGGAGGAGAGGAGGGAGGTTGGGACTTAACTGTATTTTTTTTTCTTCAAAAAAAGAAAAGGAGACTGGAAACAAATAAGACAAAAGTTTAACATCTAGGTACAAAATTATCTATTATATTACCTTTCCTTTTTAAAGCTTACATTATTTCCTAATTAAAATGCTTAAAGACACAGATAAATTGCATAACCTCGGATATTGATGAGTGCCATGGAGACAAAAAAGCAGAGGATAAAGAGTGTGGGGTGGAGGGGCCTGAGGAGGGAGGCTGTTTAGTCCAGATGGTGGGGAAAGCTCCATGGAGGAGGTGACAGCCCAATGCCTGAATGGCAGAAAGATGGAAAGATCTGAGAGGAAGGCTTTCCAGGCTTCGGGGAAAGTCAAATGTAAAAGGCCAGTGGCAGAAGCAAGATGAGCTTGTTTGAGGAATGAAAACAAGTCTTCATGGCTGGAGCTGGTGAGCCTGAGGGCCAGTGACAGTTGAGAAAGAAGGGCAGGCAGGGGCCGGACGTGGAGTGCCCTAGGAACCAGGTTAGGGGATGTGGGTTCTATTCAGCGCACAATGGGATGCCCCTTAAAGGTTGGAAGCCAGAGCTTGACAGGATCTGTAAAAAAAAAAAAAAAAAAAAAAAATCACTCTGGCTGCCAATGAAGTGATACTGGAGTGGGGCAGGTGAAGATGGGAAACCCTGCCCATTTCTCGATAAGAGAACAGAGAGGCAGGCTTAGTGGTGGCAGGGCAGCCAGTAGCCGTGGTAGGATTCGAGCTGTGCCTTGAGGGTGGACAGGATTGCTGAAAGTCAGCTGTAGAGTGGGAGGTGTGGCAAGAGTGAGGTCGAGGGCACTTCCTGGGATGGCCGCCACTGGAGAGAACAGAGGATATGGGTTGGGTGCGGAAAGAGTTTTTGGACAAGTCCAGTCTGAGATGCCTGTAAGACAGGCCAGCGGAGATGCTGAGTGGACTTCTGGTCTGTGAGTCTCGAGCTCCCAGGAGAACTGCAGGAGACAGTGGGATCAGCTGGCTGGATACCTAAATACAGTACAGTAACCTTTTTATTGTTGTTGAAGTACGGGTGACACATAATGTACAACATAGTGATTGGACGAGTGTATACATTATGCTGTGCTCATCACAAATGTGGCTACCACCTGTCGCCACACAGCGCTGTTACAATCCCACTGACTGTATTCCCGACGCTCTGCCTTTCATCCCCTTGACTTACCCATTCCAAAAGCCAGACGCACTTTTGGTTCCCATTTTTCCAAAAACTGTGCTCCAAGCTATGAATAAAGGAAAATAAAATGTAACTTTAAAAGACTGATGAGCACAGCACGATTCACGATTTTAAAACCTTGTCACCAGATTATCTTCACTGATTCAAATTCTTAAAACAATTTAATCAGCAGTTACTTAAGCTGTTTCTTTAATTTCAGGCAGAGCAAGTTTAATACCAAGAGAAGGAAGAGTATCTTGTTTTGTTTTGTTTTTTAAATACTTGTTTTTATTTGGCTTTGAAGGTTTTGGGGCAAAGCCGTGGGCTCTATTGCTCCTACTTAGGACAGGCTTATAGGTGATTAAAGAACCATTTGGCACACAAAACATAGAACCATTTGGCACATAAAATAAAAGATGACCAGTTAAAATTGGATTTCAGATGAACAGTGAGTAATTTTTTAGTATAAGTATATCCCAGGCAGTATTTGGGATATACTTATATTTTAAAAGCATCTCTTGTTTGTCTGGAAGAAATATGGTTCCTGTATGGCTATTTGCTAAATATGACAACTCTCCTTACCTAAAATTATCAAAGTTCTATGACCAACACTGCCTCTTGCTCCTTTGAACTCCAAACCAAGAAAATAATATCTATTTGCTGTCTAATATGCTGCTTCTCTCAAAGGATACTACAATCTATTTCTCTAGCTACCTAGACAGGCAGAAAAAAGATAGCTGGAATTCATTATGCCTTACTACCAGGTTTTTCTGCATGATTTTGCCTATTTTGTTTTGCCTTGGGGGAAGACAAACTGAGAAGAATATATACACCAGGCAACTTGTAGTTAGCAGAATCGAGAGATCTAATAACGTATTCCAGTCTGTCTCAGATTAACTGTATAATAACCTCTGCTTTAGAATTCTCACCTGAAAAATATGGACAATATCTTTGCCCAATGCTCCTCACAAGAATCTTTGAAATTTCACCAAGATGATGTACTTTTTTTTTCCTTAGGAGATGGAGAAGCTATAGTTCTCTACAATTTTTGATAGAATATTTATTAACATCTGAAAACTACACCCAGATGCAAAAACAAGGATAGACCCTTTTTTTTTCTTTTTGCCAAAAATCTAAGTAAGAAATTAAAGGCTAAAATAAAAATTTTAGTCAAAATATGAAAGATGATGCTTCTGGAACGTTTTAAAGTTTATTTAAAACGGGGCACCTGTTAAGCATCCAACTCTTGGTTTTGGCTCAGGTCATGATCTCACAGTTCGTGAGTTTGAGCCCCACATCAGGCTCTGCGCTGACAGCTCAGATCCTGCTTGGGATTCTCTCTCTCTCTCTTTCTTTCCCTGACTTGCACTCATGCGCTTTCTCTCTCTCAAAATGAATGTAAACATTTAAAAAATAAAACTAGGGACGCCTGGGTGGCTCAGTCAGTTAAGCGTCCGACTTCAGCTCAGGTCATGATCTCACGTTCCGTGAGTTCAAGCCCCACATTGGGCTCTATGCTGACGGCTCAGAGTCTGGAGCCTGCTTCAGATTCTGTGTCTCCCTCGCTCTCTGCCCCTCCCCCGCTCATGCTCTGTCTCTGTCTCAAAAATATTAAAAAAATTTTAATAAAAAAATAAAGGTCATTTAAAACAGATTAACAAATGAGAATTCAACTACATTTCTTAAGGAAAAAACTGTCCTACCAGATATTGCAACATAAATACACAAAATGTAACACAGAATGGCATCATGCAAGGAGCAGGCAAATAGATGAAGTGAATAGAGAGCTCAGAAACAGACGTGTTTTTACTCACAAGTCAATAGTCAGGGGGAAATTATTCTATGAATAGTATTAGAGGATTTGTTGTTTGCAAATGATTCAATGTAGACCCTTACCTCACACCACACACCAAACTAAGTTCTCAAATCCAGCTGGAGAGGAAGAACAAATACAACTTAGAAGAAAACAGCAAATACTCATCTAGTCTTTGGTGAAGGGAGGATTGTACACTCTATAAAACAGATGGAGGAAATCACAAAATTTTAAAAAATAGATTTGACTACCTAAAAATAAAAATCTTTGGGATGCTAAAAAGTGGAATTAGAAAGCAACTGATAGAATTATTTCAATTTTGGATAAAGGTTAGTATCACTGATAAAGTAGGTCTACAAATAAAAAAGAAAATTAATAAATACCAAAACAATATGTAGACATAAATGGGCAAAAAAATACAAACAATTCATGGTGGGGGGAGGGGAGTGAATATACTTGAGAAAACAACCATGTTCATTATCAAGTCAATAAATATAATCTAAAAGATTCTACCATTTTCTACCTTAAAATCAGCAATAATTCTCATTTTTGATAAGAATACTCAATGTCGGGGAGAATGTCTGATGCATTATTGCATAGTGCTGCTTGGTTATTGGGAATGACACATTTGGAAGAGTGGAAGTGGACAGTATGTGCCAAGAATTTTTTGGTGTTCATATTCTTTTGATCTAGCCATTCTACTAGAATTATCCTAGATTTTACTAGATTATCCTAATCCCAAATTTGAAGAATTTTTCCTAAGGAAATTGTTCTTTTAAAAAATGCACAAAGATGTTCACCAGTCTTTGAAATATTGTAAAAAATTAAAAACAATATGGAAATGATTAGGCAAATTATGGCACAACTACTCCAGGGAATGTTTTGGGACCATTTCAAATGTTTCTATTGGCATAGAAAATGTTTATCCTGTAATGGAAACTGCAAAAACAGTCAAGGTTCAAAATTGCTTATTAAATATAACTGCAGTGATGTAAAAAAAAAAAAATCTAAGTACAGGAACTTGACTGGAACAAAAAAAAGAACATGCTAACAATGGTTACCTTTTTATGGAGCATCGCATGTGGCTACTTTCTCATTCTTTTTGTTGTTCTCCATATTAAGAATTCCCAATTTGGGAAAATGTGTAACAAAAGAGTCAAATTTTATATCTGTATGTGTATGTCTTTGTGTGTCCCTGTGTGTATGTCTATATATCTGCGTGCGTGTATGCGTGTGTGTGCCCATATCGTATCTTCTGTTCTGTACACAGGTCCTTTGGAGTGCTGCTGTGGGAAATATTTTCTCTTGGATACATGCCATACCCTAGCAAAAGCAACCAGGAAGTTCTGGAGTTCGTCACCAGCGGAGGACGGATGGACCCACCTAAGAACTGTCCTGGGCCCGTGTATGACTCTTTTGGGAACATTTCTACAAGTTGCTAAGGATGATTTTCCTTTTCAAAAAATATTGCAGCCACATATGCTTTTTTAAGATGAAGGGGCAGATGGCTGACCTCATTTAATATGCCCCAGGATAGGAGTGTGTCTGTGACTTGCGTGAGGAGGGTTAGTCCTCCAGCCCCTCGGAAGCAGTAATGTCATGACTTGAAAGTTATCTACTGTCTGACTGGAGGCTGTGGACTCACCAGGCTCCCCCACACCTCTTAGGAATCTGTGTCCCAGACTCCACCCCTGCTGCCCTATGCCATCTGTTTCAAGTCACCTTTAAAGATTTCCAATCCCTGCATTTTCTGCTGTCTTGTCGGGCATCCCTCACCTCCTTCCCACAAGCAAGGCAGATGGGAAATATAATTAGAATATTCTTCCCCAGAGGTGACTTCAGTTCAGAAATGGAATGAGAGGAGCCATATTTCATGTAAACACCAGGACTTCTGTTAATGAGCTTTGGTGTTCTAATAGCCTTACACCTGGGCGCGATTCCTTGGCCCAGCGGCAGAGGGCGGCATATGCCAGCCACATGGGACATAGATGAGTTTTCACTCTCCAAGACAGTGCCACCTCTGGTCCCCCTGGGAAAGTGCTGGGGAAACTATTTTTCACCCTTGTTTCTCCCGGTTTTAATGAGTGTGCTTACTCTTCTTTTAGATACCGGATAATGACCCAGTGCTGGCAACATCAGCCTGAAGATAGGCCCAACTTTGCCATAATTTTGGAGAGGATTGAATACTGCACCCAGGTATAAACTCTTTTCCCTTTGACCAGCATTTATATGGAAAAGATGGCAAATCCCAAAATGTGAAATGAAAGTTAAACCAGCCAGGAAATAGGGAGTTGCAATCACTAGAATGGTTGTTTATCTCTGCAGTAAAAATGACGAGTGCCTCAGTTTGCCTGGTTTGGAAATAAATGCTAGTTACCGCCTCTTCCTTCACCAACACATGATGCAGTTTCAGACACTCAATAATACTAGGGAATCAGGACTCACAAGTGTTGACTAAAACCCTACTGGGTAACTAATGGTTTTGTAGACAAAACTGGAGCTTCAGAGACGTATGGGAAACACCTGCTCTCAAACAGTTTATGGTGTGGCTAGAGAAATGCTAATGTGAAACCACTGCCAGTATATAATTGTTAAATCCTATGCCCAATGACCTGTATCAGAGGGATTCAAGGGAGGAACAAGGTGATTCGGAGAAATTTTAACATCATCAAAGGCGTTAGTACAGCATCTGTAATACGCAAATCGCTTTCCATGTATTCCATTGTATCCTCAGTCAGGTACACAAAATATCCCCACTTTCCAGATGAGTTGAGGCTTGGAGAGGTTTCTCCAAGCCACACAGCTTCCTAGCAGTACTGCTGGTCCTTATTTCCTTCAAAAAGGACTCTAAATTCTCCATTTTCTACCCCATTCTAGCAAACTATGCCTCCTACCTCAGGAGAGGAGAAGCTAAGAATTCATTTCCCCCCCTGCCTGGACATCTACACCCAGTCTCACCCCCTTCCCCACGTGTCAGTGGAGGTGGAGCCCCTCCACCTGCATCACCAGCTGCATGGTGCCCCCCTGTCCCCCCCCAGGAGTCCCTCCACCCGTACCACCAGCTGACCCTTCAGGGATGCTCCCTCCCTGTGGCAGTGTCACCTCTCCACACATCTTTCCCTCTCTCGGCTCTCATTCTGCCAGGATATCTGACTCTCGAGAGTATTTCAGAAGTCAGACAATGAGCCACGACCTCTCTAAATCACCTTAGTTGTGACAGGAGACACATACATGTTCAAGCCACATCCTTCGTTCCCAGCACCAGAGTCTCACCCTTCCAGCATCTTCCGTTCAAAAGTGAAGGCACTGGGGCAACTGGGTGGCTCAGTCGGTTGGGCGACAGACTTCAGCTCAGGTCATGATCTCACGGTTCGTGAGTCCAAGCCCCACATCGGGCTCTGCGTTGACAACTCAGAGCCTGGAGCCTGGAATCTGCTTCGGATTCTGTCTCTGTCTCTCTGTGCCCCTCCCCCACTCTCACTCTCTCTCTCTCTCTCAAAAATAACATAAAAACATAAAAAAAAAGTGAGGGCACTGGCATTTATCTAGATATCAAGTTACTTGGGGTTCTTTCAGAAAACTTGGTGTTCTGTGAATGGCATTTTAGGTTATTGTTATACTAATGGAATATACCCACTTGAATGTGTGTGTGTGTGTGTGTGTGTGTGTGTAGTCTACACACACACACACTTCGGAGTAATTTTTCTCCAAAGTATATAACATCCCTCTTAAAAGCAGGTAATTCTGTACAAGTATATTTTGAATGACTCCCCCCATAGAGATTAATAATTAACAGGGAAAGAACTAAACAATAAGAGAACCAGGATGTAGTTATTTTTATTCTCACACTCCTTGTTGACAAATCCTGGACCAATGTGCTCTTCTGCAAAACTGAAGCAATGGCTTTCCCAATTTGCATAAAATATTAAAGAATTAAATTCCCCCAAGTTTAAGCTTCCTTCCACAAATTTTCTTCCAATCTCTGGCAACTGCTTCTGCCTTTCTATATTACAATCCACTGCTATAAAAATGATCTAGCACAAAGTCGGGTTTGTAAGTGGTTTTCCTCACAGCACTGCCGCATTTCATGGGTTTCACAAAGAGGCTGAGCATATCCAGGCCAGATAAAGAACCACTGTGTAATCTGCACACACGAAGATGTAACAGGGGAAAAGTTATCAAGTGTAGCCCAGCCAAATATGAAAATGGAAAGTAGCTAGGAAGAAAAGAGATCTTTTTTTTTTTAATGTTTTTATTTTTAAGGAAGAGAGATAGTGGGTGGGGGAGGGGCAGAGAGGAAGACACAGAATCCAAAGCAAGCTCCAGGCTCTGAGCTGTCAGCACAGAGCCCGATGTGGGGCCCAAACTCATGGACAGCAAAATCATGACTTGAGCCGAAGTCGGACGCTTAACCGAGTGAGCCACCCAGGTGCCCCGAGAAGAGAGAAATCTTTTTTTTTTAATGTTTATTTTTGAGAGACAGAGAGAGAAAGAACATGAGAGGGGGAAGGGCAGAGAGAGAGGGAGACACAGAATCCGAAGCAGGCTCCAGGCTCTGAGCTGTCAGCACAGAGCCCAACATGGGGCCCAAACTCACAGACCACAAGACCATGACCCAAACCGAAGTGGGGTGCTTAACCGACTGAGCTATCCAGGTGCCCCAGCCGAGAAGAGATAAATCTTGTAAGCCAGCACAGCATTTGTGTCTCCTCTCCTCCCTTCCCCTCCCTCTTGTCCTGCGTGCATACACGCATGTGCATACACATGTGCGCACACACACACACGAAGTCAAACACTTTTGTAGTTGAAGGATTTTATTGGGAATATGCTGGAGTAATTTTTTAAACTGATTTATATATTTTTTAACCCGTGAATCTGCAAGATTTGCCCAAGGTGGTGGGCATAGCCTGCATAGCCTGTCCTGGTCGCCTCCCCTGCCCCAGGCAGTTGGCTGCTTCCCAGCACCTGACACTTCTATACTAGGGTTTCCTCTGCGAGCTCTTCAAGGATGAGGATGATTCCCATTCACTTCCTATTCCCCGGTGCCTATGAATTAATATATTCCCAATAAACGCTGAATGGTTTCTTCATCTGTAAAGTAAGTTTGGACGAGACCATCGCTAAGGGATCTTCCAGATCCAACAATTCTGCGATTCAGCATCTTAATCGGTTTGTTTCTCCCACCTGTAGGACCCAGACGTGATCAACACCGCTTTGCCCATAGAGTATGGCCCACTCGTGGAGGAGGAAGAAAAGGTGCCCATGAGGCCCCAAGACCCGGAGGGTATTCCTCCTCTCCTAGTCTCCCCTCCACAAGCTAAACGGGAGGAAGGGCAGGATCCAGCTGCCCCGCCCCCTCTGCCTTCCACTTCCTCCGGCAAAGCCTCCAAGAAACCCACGGCCGCGGAGCTCTCTGTTCGCGTCACCAGAGGGCCCGCCGTGGAAGGGGGACACGTTAATATGGCGTTCTCTCAGTCCAACCCGCCATCAGAGCTACACAAAGTCCAGGGATCCAGAAACAAACCCACCAGCCTATGGAACCCAACTTATGGCTCATGGTTTACAGAGAAACCCACCAAAAAGAACAATCCTCCGGCAAAGAAGGAGCACCATGAGAGAGGAAACCTGGGACGTGAGGGAAGCTGTACCGTCCCACCGAACGTTGCAACTGGCAGACTTCCGGGCGCCTCTCTGCTCCTAGAACCATCCTCGCTGACTGCCAACATGAAGGAAGTGCCTCTGTTCAGGCTACGTCACTTCCCGTGTGGAAATGTCAACTATGGCTACCAGCAACAGGGCTTACCTTTAGAGGCCACCACTGCCCCTGGAACCAGTCATTACGAGGACACCATTCTGAAAAACCAGCCTGGGCCCTGAGCCCACTGGCACTCATTTATCTTACTTGGGAACCCTGAGCCCGTGGAGGAGGGACAGGAAATGTCTCCCCCACAACCAGAGACCAAACGTCGCTTTTCATTTTGTGCCAACTTGTTTTGAAGTGCCACAGAAACAGCTGTATTTTCAAAATGCTTTAGGAAAAGGTTTCGAGCATGGGTTCATCTCATTCTTTCAAAAGAAGAAAAATATCACAAAGACAAGCGAGAAACACAAGGCCCCGACTTGGGGGCGTTTGATGTATGCTGCCTCCTGCTTCTCTCAAACTGTGTGTGCTCTGCCTCGGTGCAGTCAGAATTCGCTGCTTATGTGTCTCATAGTCGGAGTCATGGGTGGCTCCTTACCTTGCTGATGTGGACCGGGACCACTTGAAGAGGGGGGAGGGAACAGAAATAAAGGAGGTGCTTGTAATGGGCTGGCACGGGGAAAGACATTCATTCTTTACCGGGAAAGGAAAAATCAGAGACAACTAACTGAAATGTCCCTTTAGATGATGTCCGGATGCTTTCGATTGCGCTGATTCAACGATGATTGTAAAAACATGAATAGTTACGGTACCATAAAGAAAATGTGAATACACTCGTGTGAATGAAAAGCAGATATTCAGCGTACTTTGAATATGATACAAAACACCGTACGTACAGATCCAGAGATTCAAACATCCTGCTAATATACCTCATGCCTTAAGAAAACCCTCCTACTAAAAAGGGGAAAACTGAGTGTGAGGATTCCTACTGGATTGAAAACTCAAGATCTGCATTATCACTTACTTAATTTAAAACTTTCCACTAATTAAAATAAACTCTGATCATTTAAAAGCAAAAATCTTAAGCAGCAGTGATACATTGAAGCATAGAAACCCATCCCTTCACGGGCCTAGGTATCAATACATCCCCGGCCAAAACCTTCCAACAGTTTCCATCATGAAAGTTACCACGCTGACGTGTCCACCTGCAAGTGACAGGCGGGTCACTGGAGTAACAGGCCGTCAGTGGTCCTGAGGAGGGGTGCAGTGTCCTTCCTTCCAGTGTTCACCTACGTTCATCCCCCTGCATCATGTGATCCCAGTGGACGAGGGGACACACATCTGCTCAAACATACATAGCATCGTTTGTCTAGCTACCAAATGCAGACCGAAACACAGAATTCTTCTTCTGGGGGGCAGAGAGGAGAGGGGCTACAGGGCAGTGGCGTGCAGAGACTGACACTGGCATGTTGTCGTGGGGGCTCTGAACTTGTTTTTCACACATTACATTTATTTCCACGAAAACGAACTGGGGACCAGTTGAATTTGACACACACACACCTACGCAACAAGGCTTTACCAGTGAATTTTCACGTCGTTCTTTCTGCTGCTCCTCCAGCCCTTTGCTCAGCTTCTTTCCTGGTGGTAGCTGTGCCAAAGCATTGCTTCGGGAGGAGAGCATTTTCCATTCCTTGCTAGGCTCTGAGCATTCCCGAGCAAAAGGACTATATGTACATATCCACCTTTTCCCCCACCGCCCCACTTTCGCCTACATCACAAGTATCACTTTGGATGTGGGAAAGCCATTCTGTTCTAGGCCAACGCTGGACAAGTGTCCATTCTTTCTATGGCAGATGCCTTGCCCTAGTCAGTGGTTCTGCACATCTGATACCCTCAACACCACTTTTTCTTTATCTTCACTGCCAAAAATAATCAGTACAGTTCTGGCTCATGCCAGGTACAAAAGTAAACAGTCCAATTATGTAAACATTAATCTAACTCATAAACCACCTAAAGGGGCCCAAGAGTGATACTTTGAGATGCAGTCTCCTAAAGGATAATGACAGGGGAGCTGACAAGAACTGAGAAGAACGATTTCATTTTAGATCTGTAACACCAGTAACCAGTTAAACAGGGAGCATGCTACCTGGCTAAACAGCCAACTCTTTATTGTCATTAATGGTGGGGGGGAGGGGAGGGGGGCGGAAACTGTATCCCTGTCTCTTCTTAAAAACTATAAATCCATTACATTTTCAGGTTGTGCCTTACTACCACTGAGTTTGATTTGCTGATTCTAATTGTCTTCATTGGTATCAATTTTCATGTAAATGATAGTCAAGTCTTAAAAGCCTGTATACGTGGATAAGTAAATAAACACCTCCACACTGAGATATGACCTCAAGATGTTTCATTTAACTCACTGTAAGCCCTAGGTATCACCACAAAATTAATCCCAACTACTGTCCACTCAGTACTGCCCCGGCCATAAGGCCACGGCCATTCATACAGATGCCAGAGATGCTCTTGTTTATTCACTATGATAGAAGAGTCCGACCTAGAGCACGAACAGACACAATGACAGTTTAGAGAAGCCATGTTAGTTAAACCATAAGCTAGAATAACTTATTTATATTCCATATCTGTAAGGAAGCTCACCACAAGTTCACAACCGTACCACTGGGAAACTGGCAATCTGTAAGAGAATGACCAGTTTAATATGTGGCACCTCAAAATCATAGCAAATCAAAAGAGCGGGAATAAACTTAATTTTTCTTAAAGAGTATGATCTACGTAGTAGTCAGGAGACTGGATTCTCTCCCCCCAGTTAGGGTGCGAGTCCCGGCTCCCCTTGGGGTAGCGGATCTGCCTGGACCTCAGCACCTCCCAGTGCAATGGGGAGAATGGTTTCCCTTCCTCGCTGCCCCTCATGGAGATTACGAAGTGTATACGAGCACAAGCACTGGCTCGGATGCCTCCTCAATTCCCAAGTGATCTGGGCTGGGTGTGGGGAGAATTTCCAAAGTCACAACATGCCTCTATGTCCCTGTCCTTGTACCCACCCCTCTGGGCCTCCTGGTTCTCCTGTTTGTACCAGGTTTGGTTTCATCTGCCACTTGTTTAGTAACAGTAGCAAGAACCTGCTAGAACCCAGTCCTTCTCAGCTCAAAAGGATAAGAAGACTCTATCACACTTAAAACTTGGCTTAAATGTTAAAAATAAGCACCACAAAAAGGAAGATACTTCATCAGTTTGAGCAATTTTTTAAAAATTTTCTGGCTGCTTCATATAATACTTGGCAAGCTCTGGAGCTATAAGAGATTGTAACTGCAGATTAACTTTACTTGACTTTACCAAGAAATTCGAAGTGATCAGACTACTTTAATAGATTCTCTCCAATAACAGCAAGATTAACATTCACATGAGCTTTGTGGACCTAAAAACAAGATGCATATAAATTCAGACTACCCTTGATAACAGACTGCCCATGACAAGACTCATAAAACTGTATGAAGTGTGTTGTCAATCTGTCTTTAGCTAATGAATCTTTAAATGGGTCCCCAAAGAACATACAATTTGACTTTGCTAAGTTCATCGCAGCAGATGGTTGCCCATGTTATGCGAACATGCAAAACAAAACCCAGCATTCCCGTAATCCTCCATAGGATGCCCTAAAATAAAAGAGAATTATTGAGAACAAACAGTAAGGCTTCTATTAAGATTCTGTTTTCCTTTGGTATCCTGAGTAGGTGTATTTCACTTTTAATGCGCTACCCAAGCACAAAGCTATTTTTAGCTCTAACTTAATTTTGAAACACTGGAAAAGTTCAGTGTAAGAACAGACCATTACCTACAATGGGGGTGGGGGCAGGAAGGAACACGAACTATGACCACACAACCGAAGCAAGGACTTCAGTGTTCAGTAAACGTAAAACAAGTGTTACCCTTCAGGTAAAGATGCGCTACCGGGCTAACCTCGGAACGACCGCGAACACCAGAGTCTGTAGTGCTGGCCCAAAGTCCACTTCTCAGCTGCCTCTGTTGCCCACGCTCTAGCTATCTCCCTTACTCCATCTATCTACCAAGGCTACTGCCTCCTTGAAAGCAATTACAATTATTTGTCCTGCCATCACTCCAGTGCTCGCTCAGAGGCACGTCAGCTGGTATTAGTTGAAAGACAGTCGTATTGAACGAACTCCCACTAAGCTTCAGCAACTAGTGCATGTTGCTAGAGTCTAGAATGTTTACATTTTAATATCTGCCAATATAGGTGAATAGCAGATTGACAAAACTTCAGATGATTATAATATTTTGGCTGGTTTAGCTCTCAGCACCTCCTTGAGAGACGGCAGGCAGACCGGGCAGCAGCTAAGAGCCCCAGGTGCAGTTACCAACCCCTGTGACTCAAGCAAGTTAGGTGAACCCTCACTTCCTTACTTAACAATATGAGACTTCACCTCTGTGTGAGGCAAATCCCAACACCCGGCCCCAAACCCACAGGAAAGGAGTGGTGCGTGGGCACACGTGTGTGCCTTTCATTAACCTTGACACCTTAACCCCTAATGCATTGGGAGCCAAGGCCAATTAATTCAGTGTGTCATCCCAGTAAGCCAAATTACGTTTAGTCTTTATACAGAAGCGGACCAGAAAGAAGTTTATAGTCTCAGTTCTGTTTATTCTTTCTATTCAAAGATCTCTTTAGCAAACCATAAAATTAGCGAAGAAAGTTAATCGGGTGGTTTCCTGAAAGAAAGCAGCAGGACTATGAGAATCACGTCCATTTAACAACCTTCACGCCTTCGGCACCACACCACTCACTTCCCTTAATGTCTGTTACAACTGCAGACTTATTGGCAAAGTAAAATCATAAAACTTATCTTTGGAAGGTTCTCTTTTGCCACACCTGATATTTCACGATAGGTCTGATGCACTTCCTGTCCACTGCCAATTTGCACCTCCCGCTCTCCACTCCCAGAGCCACAGAACAAAGCCCAGAATAAGCCACAAGTTTGGGACCAGGAGGTGTCTGTGGAGTCAGGCGGTCCTAAACGAGGATAACGGGAGTCCGCTCTCCCAATTACAGAGGATTGTACAGAATCCCTCTTCTCAGGTTTATAGACACACCTACTGTTACTGGATAGCAAGTCTTTGAAACTTGTTGCAGATAATATGTCTTCATAGTGCGTCTAGAAATAGGGAATCTCCAAAGAGAGCCAGTTCAAATGTCCCACCAAAAGATGAAATTGTGAAGACTGCAGGCAAATTTTCTACATCTTAGTACCTCTACTCCTTGAGAGAAAAAAAAAATTAACACTTTTGCATTATTTCAAATAATATTTGTACAGTATCTCACAGCTCTCAGAAGAAATAGAATAATGTTAAAGGCAGATTCTTTTTGCACGCATATGCACCAATAAGCAGCTGGTCAAGTTTCATACAAGACAGGAGCCTAGTGCACAGTATTGCACTGGACTCTCCTTGGTCACACACCGGGCAGTGTGAAGTGAGGCCTCCCGAAACTCCAGGCGACTTCTTTATTCCCTAAACTCTATTCCCTTCAAGAAAGGGGCAGGAGCGGGGCGCCTGGGTGGCGCAGTCGGTTAGGCGTCAGACTTCAGCCAGGTCACGATCTCGCGGTCCGGGAGTTCGAGCCCCACGTCAGGCTCTGGGCTGATGGCTCAGAGCCTGGAGCCTGTTTCCGATTCTGTGTCTCCCTCTCTCTCTGCCCCTCCCCCGTTCATGCTCTGTCTCTCTCTGTCCCAAAAATAAATAAACGTTGAAAAAAAAAATTTTTTTTTTAAAAAAGGGGCAGGAGGATTTGAGAAAATCACAATCCTTCGAACTGATATATATAATCTATTGGAATTCTTATTAGAAATTCACTTTCACTAGCAGGGTCAGTAAAGGGGGCTGGCGTTTTTCACTTTACTCTTCTCTGTTATCTGTAATGCAAAATTCACTTTCCCTGCCATCGATATGGGACTTTTTGTGGCTGTTAGGATTCATTTTAAAATCCATCTTAGGATATTTTTTTCCAAAGATATTGGAGAGTAACACCTCTCCTTCATAACGAGAACTGTCAGGGGCAGCCAATGTCAGTAGCCCTGCGTACTGAGATTTAAGCTGAATCTCAGAAGTCATATTAAACAAGAATAAAAAGAATGCTTGAAGCTTTGTGTATCATTTTAACAGGATTCATTTCTCTGCCAGTCTGGTTTGTTATGTGAAGAGTAATTAGTTCAGTCCTGAAGAAGGTAAGTCTAGTTCGAGGAAAGCCAGCCTCAGTTCTGTTGGGCTGGAGCTCAAAGAACTGAAGCTCTAGGAGATTGGCTCGGGCCAATGAGGACACAGCATCTGGGTACTGACACCCCCTACACTCCAGAAATGAGTAAAATTCAAATCCAGTGCAGTTCAAGTAGATTTCTGAGACCATTTAACTTCACCTATCCAATTCAAATGACTCTGACAAAATAGCCAACCCTGAGACCAAACTCCTCCAGAGCTGTGCACGTGGGTCAATACCCTCAATATCTACAGAAGCAGCACACCGGTCTGTTCATTTAGGATTTTAAAACTGAATTTAAGCCAGATTCGTGAGCACTTTTTAAATGACACTAGTGGTCTTTAGGAAGATTTTATTTTAAGCTAGCGCCTAATTTTTTACTAATTCAGAACTTCCTGCTCCCCTCAGCACCACTGCGAGCACCCCACTGCCCTGTCTGAACCGTAGAGTATGTGATGAAAATGTTGAAGCTTGCTGCTGCTTCAGCATGAAGATTCCACCCACTTGAGACATTCCAAAGGAACAAGAGGAGAAAAGGTTCCCACACCTCTTGGTGTTCTCCTCGAGGGAGAAGCCATAGGCAGAAAATCAGCTTCATTTCTACCGAGCACAATGAAAATACAGTCTCATGGGTAACATGTGCCCATCAACCCCAATTCTTTCCCCCTCCTGCGAAAAGGGAGCATTAGCAAAAATTTTGGTAGAGGAAATTCTTTTTGCCTATGCAAAAGCATCGTGTTCTGCTTATCACGAAATCTTAACGTGTCCGATTTAACTCGTTCAGCCTACACACAAGCGTCATTAGGAAAGTCCATCGAATGTTCAAGCGGCTTTACGTGTGACACTGGAAATAAGGGCCTGTGTAGCAAGGGAGATTATTAGATAATTACTAAAAATATATGTGATGATGTGAGTTTTGTATTAACTACTGTATTTGTATTATAAGTATAGTGAAAAAAAATGGCATGAAGAAAAATAAAAAAATTCTCCCCCTGGCTTGCAATGTGGTGATACCTATTATGTCTCTGAGTCAATCATTTAGATAAAAATTGTCAAGTGAGTCGTTACAATTATTAGATCTATTTCTCAATTAAGAAGGATTCTTAATACATTGGGTCTCTAGCCATAGGTCAGTGCGGCTTAAATGATACTATCATGTATTCTAAATGGTCCGAAACGAAACCCTGGAGTAAAAACGTTTGGCACCACGGACCAACATCGGGCACACTCGGCATCACACCATACATGCTACTCCATCCTCTGACTTGCCATCCTATCAAACTAGAAATTCAAAGCCCCTCCCTGCCCCAGGGAAAACACACAGGCTGGTGCCTCAGGGGACCCTGTTGCTGTGCCCTCCCCTTCTCCTACCCAGCACCTGCCATCTTTCTATCCTCTGCAGGTCACTGTTGTGGGGGAAAGTTGGACTACCGTGACTCTAACCTCTCTTGTCCTCTTTCCTTCCTTCCCCAGCACAATTACCTGTTCCACGGCCGGGTCTCTCGAGGCCACCTGTCTGAAGTCAGCTAGATAAATCTCCACTTTGAACCGTCGATGGCCTTCATTGCCTCTGTTCATTCAACAAGCATTCACTGAGCATCCACTAGGCGCCAAGCATTACTCCAGGTGTCAGGGATAGAGCAATGAACCAGTCAAAATCCACCCCTCCATCTAGTCAGGGAAGAGAGAAATAATGCTGAGCAGAAAGTTGAGCATGACCAAGGATGGCAAATGCTGAGGAGAAAAATAAAACACGAGAGGGGCATATGCAGTTTTGGAGAGGAGGGCACAAGGCACTCAGAACAAGACTGCCACGTCTCCAAGTTCAGAGTCCGCAAATGTCTGCATCCAAACACTTTTGAGCACTTAAAAACTATTCCCACCAAATTACCCTAAAATGAAAATTAAAGTTTTTTAGAAGAATGTAGGTAATTATTTATATGTTTTTTAAATCTAAGTTCAAAATATTCTATCCTACCCTAATAAACAAATGAAATCCCACCGGTACAAAAGAAAGTTAAGCAATTTTAGAAAACTGTAGAAACCCCTTTCTTCTTTTAAATGGCTCTCTGTCCTTCAAAACGATACAGCAGGAGGGTGGATAAAAACACAACTTTACTTGCTTAGTAGAAAGCATGATACTTTAAAAAAAATTTTTTTTTATTGTGTTTATTTTGAGAGAGAGAGACAGAGACAGAGTGTGAGCAGGAGAGGGGCGGAGAGAGAGGGAGACACAGAATCCGAAGCAGGCTCCAGGCTCTGAGCTGTCTGCACAGGGCCCGACGCAGGCTCGAACCCACAAGCCATGAGATCATGACCTGAACCGAAGTCAGACGCTCAAGTGCCTGAGCCACCCAGGTGCCCCAAAAGCATGATACTTTTGAAGACACTAGAAGGATGGGACAAATCCAAGTCACAGTGGTACGAAAACAAGTGAAGAATGAACCCGTGTGCTCTGAATCACCAAGAGAAGGGGCCGTGCGGGTCGGGTAAATGACAAGATAACATTCCAAAACCGAAACAGCTTCCCTTTTTATTAATGCTCAAGAAGTGAACTATGAATGACAGTTAATCAGCAAAACACAAATGAAAACACCTAATCTGTATGTATAGTATATGTAAACATACACATTATATGGATTTAATAATCCTAATCTAAATATGAGAACAACCGTTTCCCTGACCTTAGTGTTGGCATTACTGTTTCTAACTTAGGGTGTTTCATATTTAACAGGAAGAATTATGGACACCCAAGTTCAGAGTAGTCATGATTTTCATATTAAGGTATAAATAGAGTTTTAAAGAAATAAGCTGTATAATAAAATAAGTTTACTTCTGAATTGCAATACAGGCATTTTCTTTAATCAATAAAAATATTCCTTGATTATAAAGCAGCCATACTTTGCAAATGTATATCAGGAAAATAGCTCTGGCAATATTTGAAATACCACACTTTTAAAAAGGCAGCAAAGCAACAGAATTTAGCTTTTAAATAGTATATTGCAAAATAGTTCAACGTATTATTTCTAAGCACAAAGCGAGCTCCATTCTAAAGAATACTTTTAATCTTATAAACTGTTCCAATATTTCTGTGTAAAGTCTAAATATCTACAATAAAAGATAAATCTTTATACACATAGGACATAAACGTCAATACATATCCACGACACAAACGTTTTCCATTATATCACTCTATTTTGAAGGCTAGTTTGTTAACATGTGCTCAAAAAGAAATACAAAAACCTGATACAGGGCTGTAATAGGCTGAATTCTGCAATGACTGAAAATATAAAAACAGCAGTGATAGCAAACACAACACCAGTTTTATGAACAGAACCAAAAAACATCGAGAAATCATAAACATTTAAATGAATAACTATTATATGCTTCATAACACATCTTAATTTACTCTCTTCTCTTAAATATAATTTTTTCTAAATGTTTTTCATATCCCGGGAAAGAATAATGGCAAATTCTCCACAAAGATGAAAGTGCATTACGTTTTAAAAGTGCTTCGTGTGTTTTATTATAGACATGTCCAATAAGGAATTAGACAAGTATGTGCAAAAAATTCCAATTGCGACTTGAATTCACAGATCTAATGATGGGTTTTTTGTAGTTCATCCACATGAGGCAGTTGCCAATACATAAGAAAAATCTGTGATTACACACTTTGTATGGAGGAAAGGTAGGAAAGGAGACCCCCTGTTCATCAGCCGGTTAGAGACCCTGGGTGAGGAAAGAAGAACTCTGTATCTGGCAAAGGCTGAGAGGCCCACCACCTACAGGGCTCTAGCAGATCTCTGGATGTGGCCTTCCTGGAAGGGCAAATCAGTTCAACAAAAAATAGGAAAACTACACTAATCACAGAGCTACTATTCTCTCATTGTCCTTCTTAGTACGGAAAGAAAATCTCCAAAAACACTTGACAGAGAAAGGCCAGGTGAATGTCAAATGTTAACCAAAGCCTGTGAAAACCCTCACAACTATGGCATATGGAAAATCCGGGATTATGTGCAAAAGCCAAAGAGTAAACACCGTCAGTCGGTTACCTAACGGCACCCATTTTTTCCCAAAGTCTCAGAATGTTCTTGGGTCTAAAGTTTCAAAAGCTTCTAAAAATGCTTATTTTGAACTTGTTTTAAATGAATCGTGATGCCCACGGCTCAGACAGCTTTTTAAAGGGGTCTCTCCGAATTGTTAGAATGGTTCCTAGGAAGATAGCTCTACTTCCAAATCTAGAACAATGGCTAGATAACTGAACCATTTGCTGTGGACTCTTTATCCTATGTACGTACGTGAGCTCATTTAATACTTCAGCAGTATTAGTATTTAGTATTTAATACTTCAACAGCTCTCATCCACAAGCTTTGACCCGTTTATTCCCCGATAGGTTACTCTGCTCGGCCTAACTAAGACTCCGTGGTTCGGCTTACAGGTGAAATAGCGCTTGTCTCCCACCGCTCCGTCATTCTTCCCCTTGGCGCTTCGAAGCTCCAGTCCCAGCCAAATCCCTGATGCAAAGTCCGTGGGGCCCACGTACCTAACGGTCCCCATCTCATTGGAGCTCGTGAGGAGGACCTGGGAGCCCTCGTGCAGCTTCACGCTCCCTTCCACGCCGCCCGTGGTGGGGGCCCCGCTCCAGCTGCGGCGCAGCGCAGGTTTCCATCTGTGCAAAAGGGAGAGCAGGGGAGAGCGTCAGTACGCAAGCGCAAGCGGTACGTGCACTCGGCCGCACGCTGTCACGTTCCTCCTTCCCGCCCCAGGGTCCCAATCCATTCACAAGCTGCTTTTATTCTAAGTAGCAATATGAGGATATACTTTTGTTCAACAGTTAAAATGGTCTTCTCTTGGCTATTTTAATACTACCCTAAACTGAATTGAAGATTTCACTAGTCGGGGCTCCTGGGTGGCTCAGTTAACATCCGACTTAGGCTCAGGTCATGATCTCACAGTTTGCGAGTTTGAGCCCCACATCAGGCTCTGCTCTGTGCTGACAGCTCAGAGCCTGGAGCCTGCTTCGGATTCTGTCTCCCTCTCTTTCTGCCCCTGCCTCGCTCGCTCTCTCTCTCAAAAATAAATAAACATTAAAAAATATTTAATAAAAAAAGATTTCACTAGCAATTTCTAAATATACATACACACACACATATATACTTTCTATAAAATAGCAACTAGAAAAAATACACTTAAAACCTATTTAACTGCTATCAATTATCAAAGCCAAAAAAAAAAAAAAAAGAACCTAACATTAGCACTGTAGTAAATTAAAATGACCTTTTATTCACTTTTTAAACATTTATTTACCTGAAAACAATGTTTAAAAACTGCTATTCTATAACTTTATAAAATAAATGTATATATATCTTCTATGAATGAACTCTGGTCACACCAAAGGGTTTACCACCCTCCCTGCCACTAACAGTAAGGAGGGTCTTAGCTTCCGGGAGGAGGACTCCTCTCCTTTTCTCTATAAAACATGATTTAAAATGTGCTGCCTCGCAGCACCTGCCCCTGAGCTGCCCTGATAACGAAACTACTGCGCACCCACACAGGGAACTCAGCCAGGCCTCGAGCCAGTACCGCCCCAGATCTTCCTGTCACCGGGAAATAACTGACCTGAAACTCACTCACAGTGCAAATGCCACTAAGGTCTTGTTCCCTGTGACCTGAGGCCTCTCCAAACGATTTTCCTGAAACCAGTACCAGCGGGGCCCTGCATGCTCAGTCTGCTACCACCTCTCCTTCAAAGCAAACCCTTCTCCCACCCCCACAGCAGAGACCACGCGGAACCCGCTACCAAAACTGCACAGTGCCTGACTGTGAACAGAGGCCGGGTCCTACCTATTCTCTGTTGTATTTCACGGTCTATAGTTTCTAATATACTATCACACACAACGTCTCATTTCCTCCCATTAACCACCCTGTAAGAAAGGGAGGGCACTCAGATTTTACGGGTAAGAAAACTCAAGTCCAAAGACTTGTCCCAAGCCACACTTGCCACTACGTGATAGAATCCTAATTAGAAAACACAATGGAAGAAGTATTCTTTATCATGCCAACTGCACAAATAACAATGATAAAATTAACAAAGAATACATAGTGCCTGTTAGAAAAAGTATAAACCTTTACTGAAGAACATACAAAAGATAAATGAAAGAGCTTTGTTCCTGGAGAGCAACACGTATGTGTTGATTCTACCCAAATTCACCCCCAGAGGCACACAGTCTGCAACCACACACAGTCACTCCACAGTCCACACAAAAATGACGCTATCACTTCCTGAGCGCCCACTGCGTGCCAGACACTTCCCATTCGTGATCTCATCCAACCCCACCCAACCACTGACCTTGAGACCATCTCCCTTCGAATGGAGTAGAAATCTGAGGCTCAAAAAAATCAAGCTATTTGCTTAATTAATGATGGTGAAGAGGAGAGGTGGGGCTCACGTGCAAGTTGGTCCAGGCACCAAGGCCAGGCTCTTACAACCATGAATGGGTGCTGATAATTAAGACAAAATTGAAAACTAACACAGCAAAGATTTATAGAGCTGTCATGTTAAATTCTAAAGTTACAATAATATAAACAATGTGGCTCTGGCAGAAGAATGTCCTTTTTATATGACACAGAAAAGAAACCTTAGAAAAACACACATAATTTTTTTTCTTATGTGATTAAAAAGGAAAACTTCACATCAGTGGGACAGGAGTGAACATTCAGCTAGGGGTGTTGTAAAAGTCATCTTGGGGAAAAAGAATATGATTCCTACCTACTACTCACTGTATATTAAAATAAATTAAAGAGCTAAATACGTAAGTTAGAAAATAGAGAACTACAAGAAAATAAAGATGGATATTTACCTGAACACACACAAACACAGGTGGGAAGGGGAGGAAACAAATACATGTATATAAAGTTTGGCATCTACTATTAGTTAAATTGTGATTTTTTAAATTAATTTGTATGCCATAAAAATGTTTCCATATCACAGGACAGTCTTTAAGACCTTACAAAAGCCACACTAAGGAAATCTGTTAAAGAATGGGGGATTTATTAAGGGAAAAAGCTTTCAAAGGGTATGTAGAGTATGATTTGTCCATCTTTGTTTAAAATTCAGATACATGCTTTAGAAAAAAAAATTGGGAAAGTATACACCAAATGGGAGTAATAATCTCATCTAGGTGATAAAATTCTAGATGATCTTTATCTGCACTTAGCTTTTTATAATTTTTCAAATGTACAGTCAACTTTCATAATCAAAAAGGTTTTAAAAGAAAGAAGGAATACATGAATTCAAGATCTAAACCAAAATTCATGGTTTGGATAAAGACTAAACATTCTAAGAAGAATGATTTGATTCAACTTATGTCAAAGTTCTAAAAGCTCCGGGAAGTGCAAAACTTAGAATTACAGTACATTTCAGAGCTCTGTTTACTCATTCAAAAACATTAATTGACCACGTATGAAATGACAGGCCCAGGCTTGGGTTCTAGGATTTGTGAATAGTCAGTAAATAGTTATAAATACTGCAATAAAGACTGTGTATGGTGCAGAAGGAGCAGAAAAGAGAAAGAACTCTATCCTCCCTTAAGGGCCAGGGAACATACTTGAGTGAGGAAGAGACACGTAGGCCTCACTTACGAGGAAGTCACTACGAGAACGAAGTCAGGAGAAACAGACAGGGGCTGTGCCTGCTGGCAGGACTTTAGATGCTGTGCTAGTGAACGTGGACTTCATTCTGGGTTTGAGAACTGAGCAGCTTCAAGGGGCGGGCAGAAAATGCAAACAGATGATATGGAAATAATGGAACATGCAGCAAACTGGATTATGGGAGTTCTGCCTAAAGATATTCACGTGTGAGCTGACCACATAAACCGTGTCAAAAGGCTGGATTCCACAGGCAGGACGTGCTGTGGTAACACAGAGAGGGGCTGAAAGAAGCTGGCAAGGACAGGAATGAGTGACAGAAGAGAGACAGATGCAGGCTGGATGCGTCATGACTACCAGGTCACTGTGGTGCCGGTTCAAATCCCAAGCCGCCTTTCCCTCTACCCCCATTCTTGGGGTAGAGAATTCTGAAGACAGAAGAATTGCTTCGACCCTCTCTCCATCACTCTGTCCTCTGAATGAAATGCATTCATCACTGTCACTCAATAAACGACACAGAAAAACATCCTGTTCCCTTTCCTCACTTCCTCTCTCATGTGGGGCAGGCATGTCCTTTGCCCAAATCCTTCATGTTTCCTCCCCAGGAATGTTCGTCACCTCTACATTTTCCAGGTTTCTTCTGAAGTATCATTTATTTCCATATGAATGAACAAGAAAATGGTAGTGCATGGGGAATCTCAATAAACTCATTTTTCAACCCACAGTCTTCAGAATACATCGTGCTTCCAGCCTAATAACACACAACACCCGACCAACTCTGTGCCCACAGAAGGTCATCCGTCGCTCTAATCTTCCCCTACCCCAAGATCAGAGACGGGGCTCCTAGTAACACCCAAAGTTTTTCTTTTGTTCCTTAGAAGAGCAGCCACCAGATATTTTAGTCATGTACTCTATAAGCAAAAATAAATTATTTTAAAAATTGATTTTATACCCTTAATAAAAGTGTATTTCTTTCTCTCTTTTTTTTAAACAGGCGCTAGTCTCAATCTGTACAAAGTATCAGTAGAGCTTCATTTCTTTTTATTTTTATAGAAAACAAAGAGAGGTACCAATGTTCTCCCCTCGTGTCAGACATTATCTGGTGTGTAACCATACCTGCTGCGTAAGCCCGTGGTTCAGATTTCTCCTCCTTCCCTCGCTTCCCTGGACATTGTGCTCTCCAACCCCCAGCACTGCACATGGCCTCTGACACTCCCCCTGTCCTCGCCCCCCCCCCCGAGAGTCCTTTATATCCAGGCGGCCTCTTCCTCGTATTTCTTCCATTCTGCCTAAGAAGGCTTGGATGTCTTCAAGAAACTGGAACAGAGAGTCACGGCCCTAAACTCTCTCAGCTACTCAAGTGAGGAGACCAATTTCAACATTCTCAAAATTGGTGAAGGTTTTATGGAAAGAAAAAAAACAGAACCCCTGGCCACCTCTGCTAAACAATACCTAGCAGTGTCGTGGGACAATCAAGGTTGGCAAGTGACATCTGCAATCCTTGTGACACCCCCTGTAACTTCTCACCAGATTATTACATAAACTGCCTGCTTGGTGCTCAGTTCACTGCCACATTCCAGTGCCTGGGCACCATTTCTAGTGGCTTCCAGAGCACCACACCCAAGCAAGATTGCGCACTTCCCTACTCACTCAGACCATTTTCCTTTCCCCACCCCACCCTGACCCCACCCCAATACATACACAGCCCCAGCCATTAGTCTTTAGATTAATTGGAAGAATTAAAAAAAAAAAAAAAAAAAAAAAGAACTCCTTAACCCATTCAATCTAGAAGAGGCTTATATTCCTCTAAAAGAAAAAAAGTTCCCAAAAGTGTCAGAAAAATATTCAGGAGAGTAAAGTGGGTCTGAAGGAAATAAATAGAAATGAAAAAGGAAAAAAAGATTCTATAAAGAAACAACAACAACAAAAACCATTTTGAGCAGTATACTCTACTAGAGGAAGTAGGAGTATTTTTTAAAATAGCAGTAAGATCACTTTATGCAGAAAGACCTGACATTTCTTTCCTGTGTTGCCAAAAATATTAACTCAAGTCTCTAAGTAAACAGTTTAAAATCAATCCACCCTATGATAACACAAAATATAAATTCCTCTAAGTCTTATTAACAGTACTAAACCCCTCTGAAAATAAATGCAGTATACCACTCTGTCACTAGTGACATTTTTAATTGAGCTTGTGAGGGTGGGAGGGAGGACTCTCCTCAATACACTCACACCTTTTCTCCTAAGTGCTAAAATTCTACCGAGCAATGTAAAAGATACAAAATCTATTTTCTTTCTTCACAGAATCCTGTCATGTTCATCTTGAAAAGTGTTTTTCTAAATCTTCTTAATACTCACTTGGCAAAAGCATTTCTTCTGTTAATCTCTTTCTGGGAAGAAGCAGAAGTCGTACTGAAACTTCTCCTAAAACCTAAATGTCAAAGTTAAGGTCAAAAAGGAAAGATAAATCACAAATTTGCAGTCCTCATTAAAAGTTACCTTTTATCCTTCTGCAGGTGTTCTAGTCTACCCAATGTTTCTTTGGGAACAGAAAGCAAAGAAAATAAGTACATACAGAATATAACAGTGGTTTAGATTTTTTGATGAATTTTTATCTTACCTTTCTCATCAAACTATGCATATGTGTATCAGTAAGTTAAGATCATAACATTACATTTGGAGGTTTCTATTATAAAATTTCTTGAAAACCAAATAAAACTGTATAATGATAGAGCTGAATCTTTTTACTCAAATATTTATCATCTTGATAAATCACATAAAGGATAAAATGGTTTAAAAACACTATCACTAAATATATTCCATTTATAAAATACTGAACAAATTTCAGAGTTTACGATTCTTGGCATCCCCAATGACAGAATTATTAAAAAAAAATAATTCATGAAATGTACATTTTTAAAAAGATGTTTTTAAAAAAAAGTAAGATTTCCAGTTCTGGAAAGCTATGGCAAGCAGATGTGCTGAATGAATCTCTCAACTTGAAGCGAGTATAATTTTAAACAACTGTACTTAAAAATATATATATTATTGAGCTGATACAAAGGCAAATTTCAGAGAGACCAACAACCAAACAGAGAGCACATGAGAAGTAACCAAGCACCAAAGCAATCTATCACCTTGTGCCACAGGATTGCCACTAACTTCTAGAGAATTTTGGCTTCTGCCTTACTGGCTGCACCAGAGATGGGAAAGGGCATAAAGCCCAGGGCCTAAGAAGATGGGGATTCTAATGCTAGACTCTCTGTTAAAACGTGGATCCCAACCAGCTCACCCTCAGTGTAAGGTTAAACGAGAAACAAAATGAAATACCATTCTGACAAAGATAAAACAAACACTTGTGTCAACCTTAATGCTCAGAAGGCAGCAAAATTTCCTCCCTTCAAAATCTGTGATAAGCCAAATTTTATCTGTGTAATAAAAAGAAAAACTGCAAGGACTGTAAATTAAAGTAGTCCCGGGTTGTCAGTGCCTCCAGGATTAACTGGCAGAAGAACACACAATCTTCTCTGGAGGCATGAACCCAGGCTTCAAAGAATTCCTGTACATTAAATTCTGAGTAAAATAAGCATCTCACAATAATAAATCACAAAACTCACAAGTAAAGAAAGTACCATAAGCTAGATTCACAGAACCAGACGGCAGAATCAGACACATGAAGACTTCAGATATGAAACTACTTAACATAAATGATAACAATATTTCAAATGTTTAAAGAGATAAAAGAAAAAACATGAGGAAATAACAAGCAAAAATAAGTGACAACAAAACAGTTGTAAAAAGGAAACAAGAAATGCAAATTTTGTAACTAAAAACTTTGTGGGTGGATTAAACAGCATAATAAACATGGTTGAAGAAAGAATCAGGAAACATGAAGACAGAGCTGAAGTTGTCTAGAATGCAGTCCAGAGAGACTAAAATGTGAAAAATATGAAAGAGGCATGGGAAAGTCTACCACACTACTCATCAGAGCTTCCAAAGGAGATAATAAAGAGGTAGAAGGAAGAAATATTTTTTAAGTATGCAGACAAGAGTTCTACAGAATTTATCAAAGATAGTAATTCCCAGATCCAGGAAGACCCATGATAGCAAACAGGATGAAAAGAAATCTCCCTCTAGACACGTCATAGTGAAACCGTACAACACAAAGGAAACAGAGAAGATCTTTAACAGCAATCAAAAAGAAAGACAAATTACCTACAACAGTATAGATTAGATAGACTCACAGACTTCACAAAAAAAGTGACAGAAGATAGAAAATAGTAAAATTATACTGTCAATGTGCAACGAGAAAACATCTCTCAAACTCAAATTTTCACCAATTTTTACTTTTACCCAATAAAACTATTATTAGAAAAGACAAAAACATGAGAGACAGACACTTTCTAAAAGAAATTTCAAAAAATATACACGTGGTAGGAGTGGAATATCCCAAGTTAAAGTTCTGAAGATTAATGACACTGGTAAATACATGAGCAAATTAAATATTGGTTATTAATTATACTAAAAAACCCATTATAAATAGGGGTCCCTGGGTAGCTCAATTGGTTAAGTGTCTGGCTCTTGATTTTGGCTCAGGCCATGATCTCATAGTTTGGAGATGGAACCCCACATAGGGCTCCACACTGAGCGTGGATTCTCATCTCCACACTCTGTCGCTCCCCCATTTGCTCCCTTTCTCTCTCAAAATAAATAAATAAACTTTAAAAAAGCTATTATAAAAATGCAAAATTTGGGGAGGAAATCAAATAGATGAATAACTCAGTTTCTAAGGATTCTCTGTCATTTGGGAAAGAGTACATATAATGCTTAACTGTAGACTTTGCTAGGTATATATGTCAAAGCACCTATAGTAATTACTAAGAAGTATGTTCACAACTTTCATTCAAGTACAGAATGGAATGAAAAAAAAGGACAGAAATGTAACTAGAATAAAGTCAAGAAAGAAAAACAAGTATAAAAATTGAAAAAATTGAAAACAGCATAAATAAATCCAAATATATGAGTATTTACAATAAATGTAATTAGGTGAAACTCTCAGGTTAAAAGGAAAACATTGTCAAACCATATTTTTTTAACAAGTGAAATCCAACCATATTCTATTTATAAAGTATTCCAAAAGCATAGGATGTAGAAAAGTTATAAGACAACTAATAGAAAAGCAATTATTTGACCAAAAGAAAGCTGATATAATGTAAAAAGAATTATTTAAAAAGCAATACAATTTACATTAACACCAAAAAAATGAAATATTTAGGTATAAATCTAATAAAACACAAAATCTATAAGAGGAATATTATAAAACTCTAATGAAAAAAAACAAGTAAGATCTAAATAAATGGATTCAATGTTCATGGATAGGAAGACTCAATATTGTTAAGATGATAGCTCTTCTCAGTGTGATCTATATAATTAATGCAATCCCAATCAAAATCCCACAAATTGTTTTGTGGATATCAACTAATTGGAAAGTTTATATGGAGAGGCAAAAGGCACAGTATAACCAGCAAAAGGCACAGTATAACCAGCATAATGTTGCGGGAGAAGACCATGAAGACTGACACTACTAAACTTGATGAATTACTATAAAGCTACATTAATTAAGACAACGTGGTATTAGTGAAAGATAACAGGTCAGTGGAACAGAAGAGAGAGCCCAGAAATAGACTCACACAGTCAACTGATCTTTGACAAAAGAGCAGAGGCAATTCAATGGAGAAAGGATAGACTTTTTAACGAACAGTCCTAAAATATACAAAAAAAAAAAAAAAAAAGAATCCAGACAGACTTCACACCTTTCACAAAAACTAACTCCATGTATCATAGATCTACATGGGAAACACAAAACTATAAAACTCCTAAAAAGATAACACAGGAGAAAATCAGGATGAACTTGAGTTTAACAATGACATTTCACATACAACACCAAAAGCATAATCCATGAAAAAAAATGTTAACTTGGACTTTACTAAAACTAAAAACTTCTACCCTGGTGTAGACTGTTAAGACAATGAAAAGACAAGCCACAGACTAGAGAAAAGATATGCAAAACACATTCTAACAAAGGTCTAGCATTCAAAATATACAAAGAACTCTTAAAACTCAACAGTAAGAAAACAATGAACACAATTTATAAATGAGCAGAAGACCAGAATGAACAATTCACCAAAGAAAATATACAGATTGTGGGAATGCAAGCTGATGCAGCCACTCTGGAAAACAGTATGGAGGTTCCTCAAAAAACTAAAACTAGAACTACCCTATGACCCAGCAATTGCACTACTAGGCATTTATCCAAGGGATACAGGTGTGGTGTTTAGAAGGGACACATGCACCCCCATGTTTACAGCAGCACTATCAACAATAGCCAAAGTATGGAAAGAGCCCAAAT
This sequence comes from Prionailurus viverrinus, assembly GCF_022837055.1. Taxonomy (NCBI): domain Eukaryota; kingdom Metazoa; phylum Chordata; class Mammalia; order Carnivora; family Felidae; genus Prionailurus; species Prionailurus viverrinus. Next base: position 117,687,691 of record NC_062563.1, read on the forward strand.
GTCCACCGATGGATGAACAGATAAAGAAGATGTGGTATATATATACACAATGGAGTATGACTCGGCAATCAAAAAGAATGAAATCTTGCCATTTGCAACTACGTGGATGGAACTGGAGGGTATTACACTAAGTGAAATTAGTCAGAGAAAGACAAAAATCACATGACTTCACTCATATGAGGACTCTAAGAGACAAAACAGATGAACATAAGGGAAGGGAAACAAAAATAATATAAAACCAGGGAGGGAGAGAAAACATAAGAGATTCTTAAATATGGAGAACAGAGGGTTACTGGAGGGTTTGTGGGAGGGCGGATGGGATAAATTGGTAAGGGGCATTAAGGAATCTACTCCTGAAATCATTGTTGCACTATATGCTAAATAATTTGGATGTAAATTTTTAAAAAATAAAATTAATTAAAAAAAAGAAAATATACAGATGGCAAATATATGCAAGTATCCTCAACTGTGTTATCAGCTGAACTGTGTCATCAGCTGAATTGTGCCCCTGCCTCTAAATTCATATGTTGAAATCCTAATCCCCAGGACCTCAGAATGTGACTGTGTTTGGAGACCAGGCCTTTAAAATGTCAATTAAGTTAAAATCAGGTCATACAGGTCAGCCCTAATCCATGACTGGTGTCCTTATAAAAAGAGATTAAGACACAGACACATATGGAGGAAGACTATGCTAAGACATGGGAGGAAACCACCATCTACGAGGCACGGCATGAGCCTTAGAAGAAACCAACTCTGTGAACAGCTTGATTTTGCCTCCAGAATTTTGAGAAAAACGGATTTGTTGAAGCCACACTGTCTGTGGTACTTTGTTATGCTAGTTCTAGCAAACTAATACATCATACACCATCAGGGAACTTCAGATGGAAACAATGAGGTACTACTCCACACCTATTATAATGGGGAAAATCCATAAGCCATAAAATTAATCTCAACAAATTTTTAAGGACTGGTATTATACAAATCACTCTTTCACAGATGGCTATCCTATGGAAAAAAATGAAATTAGGCCCTTACCATACACAAAATTCCAGGTGAACTGACAAATATGAAAGGCAAAAATACAAAACTTTTAGAAAGCAGTACAGGAAAATATCTGTGTGAGGTCTGTTCCAGGAAAAGGTTTTCTTTCTTTTTTTGTTTATTTTTAACGTTTATTTATTTCTGGAGACAGAGAGAGACAGAGCATGAGCAGGGGAGGGGCAGAGAGAGACGGAGACACAGAATCTGAAGCAGGCTCCAGTCTCTGAGCTGTCAGCACGGAGCCCAACGTGGGGCTTGAACTCACCGTGATCATGATCTGAGCCGAAGCCAGTTGCTTAACTGACTGAGCCATCCAAATGCCCTCAGAAAAAGATTTCTTAAGATAAAACATGAAAACATAATGGCTTCCTATTTTGACTACTTAAAATTTAAATATTTCTGTTTATCAAAAGACACCAGACAGGCAAGCAAGGTATTCGCGACACACAAAACTAGCAAAATATTAGTGTCCGAGGTATAGAAAGAAACCTACAAATGAGTAAGATAAACCAACCAAAAGAAAAAGGGGCAAGAGACTTGAACAGTTACGTCACAAAAGAGGAAATGCAAATGGCTCGTAAACATGAGGCTCGACCTCATCTGTAATCTGGAAAATGCAAGTTAAAACCACGAGATGCAGCTTAAATCCATCAGATGGGTGAAGAGTTCTAAATCAAGCAGGACTACTGTTGGGGAGGTAAAGAGCAGCAGGGGCTGTCATCCCTGCTCATGAGCATGTGCTCTGCCAACAGTCCGGCACTGCCCAGGGAGGGTGAAGATATGGACAGACCACACCTGGCCATCCTAGGGAAACGTTTGCAAATGTGTACAATGGTCTAGTTTGTAACGGTAAAAAAAAAAACCAAAAACGGACATAACACAAACATCCATCAAATATAGAATAACTACTATGTTTCAGTGGAACACTAACAAAATAGCCAATGACAATCAAATACATATGTATTTCCTAATATATATTATTTATTAATACATCTATATATGGGTGATAAAGATATAAAGTAAGTCAAGGAAATAATGAACATAAAGTTCAAGACTCATAACCTGAGGACAAAGTATATGAAAAGGGAGGCAGAGGAGGCTGGGGACACTCAGAGGCCCCCCCCAGTACAGGTCATCTTCACCTAGCAGACGGGTAAAAGATGTTTGCTTTATCATTACAGTAACTGTATGAATACATTTATATGCCCTTTTGTATACACAAATACTTCACAATAAAAATTTTTCAATAAATAAAAGCAAAGGAACAACGATTAGGAACATAAAATTGTGTAAACTTACCAGGATAAGAATGATTCTGTTTATTCGAGGAAATTTCCGAAAGGGTGTCCAGGGAGTCTGTTACCCTGTGAATAAAACAAGTACTGTAAGCCTCATTAGAAGAAACAGCAGGTCTTCAGATTTAAGACTGGCGCTCAAGTGAGGTTTTCACAACAACAGTTATTTCTTAGTTCACTATTCAACAAACATGCATTGGGTATCTATCAGAAGTCAGAAAGGAACTTCAAGCTAGCATCAGATACAGGCAGTAATAAAATACAAGAGCCCCTTGTTGTTTAAGGATGGTTAATGAAGAAAAAGATGACTTAAGGTGAATTCACTTACAACAGAGACCTGACTTTATTTCTCTGGAACTTTATCTTCAAAGATAAAACTAAATAATATGGAAATAAATTTGTCTTATATTAAATTTAACAAATGTTCAATTAGAATTGTAAAAACATCACATTTTTAAACTAAAAATCAAATACTGACTCAGTCTGTGTACGTATGTGATTTTCTGATAAAATTGCACAACCAAACACAATTCAAAGTCTTTTACTTTCTATTTGACCCCAAGCACAACCACAAAGGTAACTTTCCTGACAGGACTGTATTTTTTGATATTCAAATCATTCTTTATTTTTTTAAAAGCCAATCCTAATAGTCTCGTTTTCTTTCAGTTGTTTACTGACCTAACCCACAAAGCCTTCTTTCTGTCAATCACTTCTTCCAGGACACTTGGTCACCATCAAGAAATCCTGCAACTCTCACAATATTTGCAATTCCACCTTGCAATTCACATGCATCATTTTTACTTGACATACACACTACAGCAATCAGTGAGAGATTGCTGAACGCAAAGATTATGACTTGATGAAGAGGACGGATAATCAGGTGGTGATGGGTAGTTGAGAAGAACTTAATTCTAAAAGCGATCAGTTCATTAATAGTAAGTACCTATAATGGTGAGAACTAAGAATAAGAAAATACTGTGATGAGGAAGACCACTTGGACAAAAAACAGGGAGGTAGGCAGAGAGAGCAGATCAGATCTAGTCAGTAAGTTTTCTTAGAATTTCTGCAAAGAAATAGGTTGATTTATATGTTAATGGAAGAAAAGGTATTAACTAAATGAAAGCTGGGTGATAGTAGAAAGCTATTGAAGCACAGGAAATAACATGTGCAGAGATTCTCAGACAGGAGGCACATTCTTTTTAACGCAAAGCAGGGGGAAAGAGCCAGCTACAATCTGGGAAGAGTGAAATTGTGATTGGTCACCACTTCATTAAGACTGTCCTCAAGCAGTCCCCAGTTTAAAATTCTTTCCTCTTGGAGATCAGTGGTGTCTTTAAAGAGCTCCAAAGCTGGTTTAAATTAGAAATTCCTCAAAATCAGGGACCATGTCTGTTTTATTTGCTTATAGAATGCCTAGCACAGCACAAAGTGCTAAAAGACACTTAATAGTATTCGATGATGATGAATGAGACAATCAGAAGATGACAGGAAGACAGCTGGATCGAGACAGCAGTTCATTTAGAGAGAGAGCCCTGTATCTTTTAAGAAGAGGGGGCTGCTTTTAAAAGAATCACCTTAAAGACGACCAAATAGAAGGCAAGGAAGAAAAAAAGGTAAAAACCTATAAACAAAGCAAGAAAAAGAACACGAACATGAGAGAGACAGTGGCTTCACAATATAAAAGGGGGAAAAAACTGTCATAGCATAAGAAAAACACTGCCCTAGATTTGGTCAGTATCTACTGTGCCCAAAATATGCCCAACCATGTCCTCTGGGCAATCAAATATAAATGAAGAACCCCGGTCCTCAGGACTAGTAGACAAAACTTGTAAGAGACTGTAGCAATGTGTTAATGGAGATTTGTCCAAAGTAATAAGAGAACCCAGAAGACTGGGGACTTAGCATGGATCTTACCCTAAATGAATCATAAATAAGACATCAGTCCTGAAGAAAGGCACCAACTCTCTCTTACTCGTCACAGGGTACTGGTTAAGAACACACATTCTGATATTAAACTACCTGGGTTCAAATTCCCACTTGAAAGCTGTGCACACTTGCCTACTAGTTCCCTGTGCCTTCATCTCCCCACCTGTGAGACAGGGGCATTACAGTACCTGACCCACAGGGAGCTGCAAAGGAGTGAACGATACATGCGGAGCTCTAAACCATGCTGACCCAATGATAGAAGTACTGTTCACTGGCTAGTATCTCTTTTTCTTTATGTATAAGGCACATACCAAAAAACAGCAAACTACCTAAAAGCAAGGGCTTAGGAAAAACAACAACAAAACAACAAACCCAGGCTGAGTCCAGCTCCGTCATTAACTAGTGTAGGAGAGACCAAAATGAGCCACTACCAAACATGCTGCTCTGCCGTAAGGATTATTTTGAACTAAAGACATTTGAGAATCGACGAATGCGGGAAGAGGCTTTCTCTGAACTCCCCTTATCTGCCTAAAACAGGTGCTCCAAAGAGAAGGACTCTGCCCTCCCCAAGTTACATCAAGCAGGGAAGACAGACTGGCATCCCAGAGGAGGAGACGGGAAGTTAACGCCACACCCAGAGAGACGCTGTCACCAACTATCTCACCTCCCACCCATTTTCCTAAGGGCCCATTATCTTTCCAGAAAACCAGCTGCCCTCCCTTCAGAGGCCTTTCTCCCAGTAAGATGGTCTATAAGCTCTCCAATCTCACCACTCCTTTGGGTATTCGCTTCTTTCTGTGGTGCCCAGGTGCTGGCAAATTTAAATGTAATAAATATGTATGCCTTTTCTCCTGTTAATCTATCTGCTGTCAATCTAGTTCACAGACACCCTATCCCACCCCCCCACTCAGCTACTGACCCTAAGAGGATAGAGGAAACCTTTTGCTTCCCTACACTATATGACTTTAGCTAAGTCACTTTCTCCCTGAAACTTCTCTTCATTGGCAAAATAAAATAATCATAATACCTTACAACTCACTGGATTTGAAATATGCATCTAAAATACACTGTACAGAGCACACCATTTACTAAATGCTCAATAAATTTTTGTCACAGTTACTGTTATTTTCCAGATTGCTTGATCAAATACTTATTAGGATCAAATGAAACAACATTTAATTGAAGTTACTTCATAAACTGCAAAGCATTATATATGTTCAATACTCTGTCATAAGTAATAAGAAAAAAAATGTATCAGATACATCAAAGAAAGAAATTAATATAAAAATTGCATGTAGCTATTAAAAGAAACAAAGTGAAGGGGAAAACAGACATAAAAGCGGTAAGATGTGCCAGGAGGCAGTCACACAGTCTAGCTAGAAGGGAACTAGATGGGACTCTAGGGATGCGATGGCCGATCCATTCTCATGAACGTGATCACACCATAGATGTTATTTCCTATTTAAAGATTAGTATCCCATTTCCCATCTACTGAGAAGCACGCCAAGCCAACTTCTTTCAGCACATAAGTCATTTCCCATAATGGTACCTGGAATTTCACAAGAACTTGTTTCTGCTCAACTTAATTTTTTAAAGCCAGAGTGAGCAGCTACAAAAGTGTACCATCTTAAGGAGAAACACTGAGGAGGTATATTATATATAAATCCTTAAAGCTTCACTTCCCCCAAAGATCTACTGCCTATCTATTTTTGAAAACTAAAGAAATCAGAGGAAAAAGCCATTTTGGTTCCATTAGGTTTGTAGGAGAATGAATGGGGTGCCTGCTGGCAGGAAATTTAATGTAGTTAGGATGTGACTGAAGCAATCAGAGAGCATTTTTACTTTTGTTTGCATGACAGATTAAGCTTGCTGCTCTCACTGTTCTTAGCAGCAAACGCCACTTCTAATAGCCTACACATACTCATAGGGTTTGCAAATGAGGAATAAAGGAGGGTTTTAAAATTGCAAATCCTCAGCAAAGCAAATTTAGCTTTCCATGAGCCTTCTCTCTGAAGAAGGTGGTTGGTTAACCCCTTGAAAGAAGACACGAGCTGTAGTCAGTGCAGTGCATGTCTTTAATACAAAACGAGGAACTCTCACTATAAACCATTGCAAATTACAAAAAGACCTTGTGAATAAGCATAAATGCCATCCTTCTCACCTTTGTACTCTGGATGGGGGAGCAAATATTCCGTATCTCGGAGAACAACTAAAATACTGCACACCTCCAACTGAGCCATCATTCTTGCCATGGGGTTTCTCAAGCTCTATACCGTACCAATATCCTAGAACAAGAATATTGAATTTTAAAAGCATTTGCACTGTATCCAAAATTGTTATGCTATTATAAAAACCCAAAGCCTGGATGGGTTGACATTTTCATATATGACCAAAATGATGGAAGAGCATCATGATCGTTGAGTTTTCAAATGATAAAATTTGAAAATTTAAAAAAATAAACAGGAAAAACATTTCACAAGCCGAATTATGTATGTTAAAGGAGAGAGAGAAAATACACAAATTTGGCACAAATTAGCTATTATGCAAGTAGTGTATGGCCAAAATGTATCTAAAAGCTATAATGAAAAAGAAACCGTCCTTGACTCAGGAATATGGTGTGTTTGAGAGAAGTACAGCACAAAAAAATACTGAGCTGTATAAATCATAAAATGAACATATAATATTTTCATTTTATCCTCCCAACATTACAACACCACAAACAGTTCTTAAATAATTAAAGAAGGTCAAAAGTAATACAGAAAATACAACAAGACTTCATGGTGACTCTTCTTTTCTTTTTTCCCCAGCCAGGGTAAAAAGAAAAATCATATTCAACCTTAGCGAAAAGATTTAGATTACCTAGCAGGAAGAATTCTCTAAAAGGCTTTTAAGTATATAAAAGGGACAGCTCTGAGGAAAATTATAGGACTTCCTTTTCCAGAGAGCCTAAAGTTAAAGCAGTGAGGTTGCTTTTAGTGTGGTAAGAATTATGTAAATGGACATATACTCCTAGTCTAAGTATAGACATATATACTCCTAGAATAAGGATTCTCAAGTTGAGGGTACCTCAAGACCACTTAAAAGTGTCTAATGGTCTAGGGGCACTTGGGTGGCTCAGCTGGTTAAGTGTCCAACTTCCACTCAGGTCATGATGTCATGGTTCATGGGTTCAAACATGTCTGTGCTGACAGCTCAGAGCCAGGCACCTGCTTCAGATTCTGTGTCCCTCTCTCTCTGCCCCACCCCTGCTCATTCTCTCCTTCTCTCTCTCTCTCTCTCTCAAAAAGAAATAAACATTTAAAAAAATTTTTAAGTGTCTAACGGCCCATTTGTTTTTATTTAAAAGGAGAATACAGTAGTAATTGCCTTTGGCCTCTTACAATCATCAAATAAAAAATAAAAACACAGGGGCGCCTGGGTGGCGCAGTCGGTTAAGCGTCCGACTTCAGCCAGGTCACGATCTCGTGGTCCGTGAGTTCGAGCCCCGCGTCGGGCTCTGGGCTGATGGCTCAGAGCCTGGAGCTTGTTTCCGATTCTGTGTCTCCCTCTCTCTCTGCCCCTCCCCCGTTCATGCTCTGTCTCTCTCTGTCCCAAAAAATAAATAAACGTTGAAAAAAAATAAATTTAAAAAAATAAAAATAAAAACACAGACATTGAGAAATTTACTGCAAATTAGAATACAAAAATATTGTTTCTTTCAGATTACGAATTCAAAGAGCCAATATACCCTTAAAAATGACAACCTAGAAGTTCTTCAGTCTTTTCCTCTCATGTTCAAAAAGATGACACTTGAGCCCATTTCCAGATACTTTTGTGTTGAAAAGACTAATGCACAACCACTGTCTTCCATACTTAAACAGCGTGCGAGTAATGCATACAAACCTACTGCTTAGTCAAACTCATGCTCTGGGAATAGAGCATCATACTTCTGAATGTCATTAACCAGGGTTGTCTGGTTGCCATTTTTATTTCTCTGAGTGCCACCGTTACAGTGTTCCCACTTTAACATACCACATAACGGGGACATGTTTACCATATGACTCTTGAAAATGGGTAACATACCACAGAAAGACATTATGACAAGTGCCAGCAATTGTGAGTACACACAGTCTGGTAATGGTATGTATCGCTTCCCACTCAAATGGTCATTTTCTTTCCAATAGAAAAGGCTAAAGAGGCCAAATGACCTCCCTCAGGCCTAGATCTTACAATCGGTAAAAAGCCTCGATAGTAGCACCATTCCCTAACACCGACTGATTGAAATTTTGATGCCACAAGAAACACATGCTACTACTTTCTTAAAAGACAGAATGACTTCAACAGAAAAGTTTCCAACTTCTATGTTTTCTTATGACTTCCCACACTTCTAAATGCTTAAAATCAGGAATTGAAAAATGAAAAGTCAATGGAAAACAATGACTTGTAGCCAGTGAATCAAACCATTCTAACCTTGTTAAAGAGAGAGAAAGGGAACTCCAAAGACATGGAGATTGTGAAAAAAAAAAATACCCTACCTTTGGGATTCTTAGGTTTTTATTTGAGAACTATATTAAGACCATCCTAACTAATCTCAATTACTACCTGGAGACCTATGAGAGACATGAATTATACAACACATAGCCCATCTCAAATCAATTAGCTGGGTTGCAATTATAAGTGGTATAATGAAAAAGTCTGTGCGGGGAGACAATGCTCCATGGCTCGCTCATGTTTCTGCATGTTTTATGAACAGAGGCACTTCCTGTCTTTCCATGGATGTCTGCACAGAGGGCAACCTTGGAGGACAGAGACAGAGTGTGGGCGGCCGGCCCACACAAAACACAGGCATGCTTGCTGTCTAATACAGAGGTTCTGATCCCTTATGCTCAGGGCCCTTCTCCTGTTAGCATAAACCATTGCATGTGCAGGTGTCACACCCTGGGAATGGGGGCTCAGGGAGCAAGTGTAGGAAAATGCTGACACACTGGTTTCTGCTGCTGCTGTGAGTATGAAAGGGCTGTGTCTGAATCAGGAGCCTAAAGTCTTCCATCAGCATCTATGAAGCTGTGGCAACTACACAGGTGGGGTAAAATCTCAGATCCTTCACAGTTCTTGACAGAATGCTACAAACTTAAAATCAGTGGTCTCGGTAACCTTTTCCTCAAATGCTGCAATGCCACCATGTGTCAAAACAGCATATTGCCATTTAAAACACACAAACATGGTTTCACTCAACTGGCTTCTACATTTGAAATTAAAATCACTGAAAATGTGCGTCCAACTTCGGCTCAGGTCATGATGTCACTGTCGTGAGTTTGAGCCCCACATCAGGCTCTGTGCTGACAGCTCAGAACTTGCAGCCTCCTTTGGATTCTGTGTCTCCCTCTCTCTCTGACCCTCCCCCATTCATGCTCTGTCTCCTCTGTCTCAAAAATAAATAAACATTAAAAATTTTTTTAATCACTGAAAATGCAAAAGAAAGCTAATCTTTACTTTTGGAAACACAATATTAAGTCTAGGTTGGAATGAATATATAAATACACAAACGTGTGTTTTTAAGGTCCCAGGGTGCACAAAAGCTTTTTCATTTTCCCTTAAACCCTGTTGCTGGCTTTTCTCTCCAAGCCACTCTGATAAATGCTCTATGCCTTGAACTCATTTTAAGATTATCCTTAGCAAATATCTAATCCTAATATTTTCTCTCTGTTATTTAGCACGCTTGGCAATCAGTGAAAGTCAAGTTGGGAGAATAACAACTAATTTTAACACCAGACAATTTAAAACACAGCTGGCGAGGAAAATTTATGGACAAGAGTCAACCTGAGTACAAACAGTCCGTGGTTTTATCACTGTATTGCTTTTTCTGTGCCAGAGCTAACATCCACGACAACTGTTAATCAAGAATTCTCTACAGTTAAGTTTTACCCACGTAAAATTTTAAACCTTTTGTATTCTAAAGCACGCAAACTGAGCAAAGAACACACAGACAAGTTACCTGGAGCAAAGTTCGTTGTCCCAAAGAATTTAATGACGCCAATTCTCTGGCCTACCACCAGCACGCGATCTCCCAGGTGGAGCTCTCCAGAAGATCGGCTGTTATTTGCTACAGATGCTGCTGAGGAATTCAAACCTGTTTAATTGGTTGGTGGAGGAAGGGGAAAGGGCAGAAAAAGAGCAGGAGAAAAAGGGGAGGAAAAAAACCAAACAAACTCAAAAAGCATATTAGCCAAAAAACCACTATGTATTCTAACCAGTCTAACTAGTTGAAGATTTTAACATATGATGCCTTTCATTATTTAATTTTTTTAATGTTTATTTATTTTTGAGAGAGAGAGAGAGAGAGAGAGAGAGAGGGAATGAGCAGTGGAGGGGCAGAAAGAGAGGGAAACACAGAATCCAAAGCAGGCTCCAGGATCTCAGCGCACAGCCCAATGTGGAGTTCGAACTCACGAGACATGAGATCATGACCTGAGCCAAAGTCAGAGGCTCAACTGACTGAGTCACCCAGGTGCCCCGTGACACCTTTCATTATATACATCATCTACAAGCATGGCTCTCACATGTGAGGTCAATATATTCAAAAAATTTTTGAAGGGTTTCCTGAAAAAAATTATTGCCATGGGAATTTAATACACATGGTTCCTGGTACAGTATCCATTCTATCCAGATCGCCCGGGGCACGCTCTACTAGAGCAGAGGCCAGGATGCTTTTTCTGTAAAGGGCCAGAGACGGAGGATTTTAGTCTGTGCGGGCGATACCGTCTCTGTCACGACGACTCAGCTCTGCTACTATAGCACAAACGCACGCAGACACAAAATGGGCATGGCGTGTTCCAATACGACTTTACAAAAATAGGTGGTGGGTTGGATTTGGCCCACGCACTGTAGTGTACCAATCCCTATTCTACTAAAATGCTACAATTAGAAACTAATTCATTGGAACTCAGTGTATAATATACATACAGGAAGGTGATTTCAAAGTGAAAATTGCTGTAAGTTTCCAATTACCTCCAACTGATCTTCTTGGAGTATTAGAAACGAAACCACTCCCCCTCCCCTTGATTCAAACCTAATCCCTGAAATGCCCACTGTGAAACATCGGAAGTCCTAGAGAAAGACTGTCTAGAAAGCTGTTCTGATATAACAGAGAAAAAGTGGGCCCTTGAGGCTTCTCCCATCAGTCCATAAACAGACCTGAATAGCTATAATCTGGGAAGGCAGGGGACAGAGGGTTAATCACACTGCCAAAGAGAGAGAAACTAAAGACATGGCAACAAACGAGGAACATAAACCCAGAGAGAAGGAAGGTCTGGAAAAAGTGCTATACTAAAAAGTCTTACAATAACTAATATTTCCTCATAATAACTAATATTTCCACAGCACTTCACAATTTACAAAGTGCTCTTCGTAGAATTATAATTATAGGTAAGATACAAACTCAGAAATTAACTAAGACATGGTGTTCCCAGGTAGTCGAGGGCATACCAGGATTAAAGGCGGGGCCCTACAGTGGGCCCAAGTTCCCGGGTGGGTCCCCAGGCTATTTCATGGCCCAAGGACAGCACATTCAACAACGGGATACAATGACGCTAAAAACACAGACTTCCTCCCCTACCTCTGCCATTCCCCTGGTCTGCTCCTTCTGCTCCCCTGTAACCTAACTTCCCCGTACGTCCGCACCCCTCAAATGCAAACCTACAGGAAAGTGAAATATCTACTCACTCTAGGAAAGTGTCCTGGGGAAATGTCTCTGGGGTCCCCAACATGGGTTTCTCTCATGGATCTCCTATTCTCTCTGCCTCCCTTCCTACAAGTTCCTCTTTCTCATTCCAATTGACAACTCTCTTCATCTACTATTATCTAAGCCTACATACCACTCAAATTTATAAAGAGGGGAAAAACATTAAATAAGTAGGCACACTGGAGCTACTTCCTGTAACAGGCAAAAAGGGTAATTCAAAAGCCCAAATCCCAAGTGAAGAAGGCCTTCTATGAATGCGACTAAAATGAGGGCAGCAGGACTGCTGCATGCCCGGTCCTCTCACCTCTGTTCCTCAGAGGGCTGGGCAGAAACGGCTTGCAAGGGAAAGAGCATCTACTCAGAGAATACAGGTTCCAGGTGAACAATTTCAGGCAAAACTTCTAGGTTCTCTGCTTTTACAGTTTCAGCTTGTAGGTGTGTTATGCCAGTGCTACTGCTGAGGGCCCCTCCCCACCACGTACAATCAGTATTTTAAAGAGAAAAAAAATCCCATCATGAACATTTTCTATAATAAAATATTGGTTCAGTACAACTGTTAACAAGCATTCGAAAGAGAATCTGGGAACTATTATGAGGTTCACTGAAAACAATTTATGCCAAAATGGTTTCATTTCCTTTCTGGATGAGGTTGCTATGTAGGTAAATAAGTGAACTGCAACATATTCCATATATGTTGATTTGGGCAAGAAGTCAGCTATGAAGTGTTTTCTATACGCTCACTCGCAGCTGGAGAACTATGGGCCACACGAGGTTGGGCAGGACTCAGGGCGAGTTAAAAAGCCCCATCAGGGGTACTTGGGTGGCTCAGTGGTTGACTTCAGCTCAGGTCACGATCTCACAGTTCGTGAGTTCGAGCCCTACGTCAGGCTCTGTGCTGACAGCTCAGAGCCTAGAGCCTGCTTCAGATTCTGTGTCTCCCTCTCTCTCTGCTCCTCCCCTGCTCCTGCTCTGTCTCTTTCTTTCTCTCTCTCAAAAATAAATAAACATTTAAAAAAAAAAAAAAGCCCCAACACAACAGTCAACCTGTCAGGAGAGCCTCTGACCCTCTCGTACATAGTTTTAAACAAGGACTCGAACTTTATATACGTAGATGACACAAAAGTAGGTGAAAAAGCTAATATTCCAGATGTATGAAACCAAATTCAGAGGGATAAAACCTCTAACATTAAATTGCACGAAAAGACATGTACAGCCCTATATGGAGCAGCAGAATGAAGAGCGCCAGCATAAGCCTCCGTCTGAGCCAATGACACCATGTGGTCAGCAAACTGCAGGAGCAGCCCTACACTGTACTTGTGCTACCAGGCGGCAGTCCAGCTCTCTACAGGCTGACCGCCAGGGGTCTGGAGACCCGGGAGCAAGAGGAAGAGCTGGGATGGAGGCAAACCGTAACAGCAGCAGAGAAAGCATCAGACGGACCTCAGGATGAAGCCCGGGCGTCCCACTTAGAAACCGCCATCAGGCACCGAAGACTTACCTCCCTAAGTCTCGGTTTCCTCATTCATAAAATGAGGATGATAATAATAGTACCTACCCACAGGTTTGTTCTGAGAATTAAGTGAAATAAGGTGTGTAAAATGCTTAGACTAGAACCTGAAATAATAAGTATACAATCCACATTAGTTATTGTTAGTTAGGTCTAGATTAGAAAAGAAGAAAGATAATAACCATACGGTTTCCACATATTTGAGGAGCTATCATAAAGTTCTAAAATAGCCCTTAAAGAGCCAAAGGCATTAGATGCATCGGAAAGGGAAGAAGTCAGTCCAGATAAGGGAAGTGGCAGGGGCACTGGGAAAAAGGCAGGGAGACAGAGGATGCCCACGAAGGGAAGAGGGGTGGGGGCCACAGGAAAGACAGAAAAGGACAAGTAGTTCAATCTGACTGAAGTAAAAGTTTCCTTCTACACATTTAAAAAGAGCAAATCTACTTACAAACAAACCAAGATAAAAAACACCAAGAAAGCCTGGTTGAAAAAGCCATAGATACCAGCACTGGCTCTAGAGGAGACAGATGGGCTTTTGCTCACTGTCTTCTTGCCATTGCTACGTGCATTCAGCTTCTTGGGGTAGCTTGGTTTGTGTTCCAAAGACGATGTAGAGGAGGAGCTGCTGACGGATCCAAGCAGGGTAACTAAAACAGGTAAAGGAAAAGAACACAGAGAAGGGTGGAAAGTAAGAAATGAGCCACTAAGATGCTTTTCCAGGTAAATCCCTCTGAAACCCTCCATTTAGTTTCCTCTGTGGATTATCCAGTGTTGAATTAAATGCCCGGTTTCATCCAAACATACGGTAGCTCATACAGACAAGACTTTATAACCCAAGCAACTGTATTTTAATGATTCACGCCGGACGAGGACACTCTTACACAGAAGAGTACTGTCACATCATTAACTGAAGGTGACTACTTACCTATTCTACCCACCACTCTCTCACCTCCCACTTTAGATGGTTTAGTAGAATCCATCCTATTTATATTGTAAAATGCTATTAATTTAAGGTTACAAAAAGATAGTATTAAAATGTTTTAAGTTAATGAAGGCAAGCAGGAATACTCTTGAATTTTCTACCCATGCTCTATTCACCCAATGATTTGACAGCTGAAGGCAACTTTGAAACATTCTTATGAAGCCATCTACACTGGGGAATTTCCTTTCAGTCTCCCTCTTAATCTAATCGGATTGCTCTCTAATTTAAGTGTACGTGGATGCACAGTATAGGATTTTATGCCAAACCACGTATATACTTTATGACGAGCTGCTGAAGGTATTTTCAAGGATGATTTTCTACTATAATGATTTTTTCCTTAACAACTTTAAAACGTAGCCCTTTATAAGCTTTATCACTGTATTATTTTAAAGTTCCATCAGTAAATTAAATTTTTAGAATGGAAGTTATAAAATTATCTTACCATCTTTGTCTGTTACAGGTTTTGATTCTTCACCGGGAGGCAATGAAAGTGTTGATTCAGAAGCACTATCTTTTTTGGAGGTCATTAATCCTACCACATAGAAACAAACACTTTCAGCAAGAACTTTAACATTAAACATGAAAATGTATTTGCTTTTTTGTGTACAGACATCCCTCATTATCTAAATCTTACCCACTTCCGAAAACATGTTGGATAATCAATTCACAGACAGCAGGGACCAATATTTCAATACATAAAGAGGGGAAAAAATGCATTCTTAGCCTCTCCATCTGAAAAACCCAATTTCCTCAAATACCACTAAAGTCTCTTTTAAACCTATTTAACAATCCACTAAGGAATTCTAAATACAGTAAAACATTTAAAGCACAGGTGCCTAGTTGTTTGACACTTTGCACACTCAGTAGTGTGTCTGCACAATGCCAGCAGGTAGAGTGAACCTCACAGCTGAAGCACCACTGCCACCCACCCACTAGGACTTGCAAACAACTTACAGACTTCACTCATATGCGCACAAACCCATTACAACAGATTTTCTATTTAGAAAGTGAACTCTGGGTAAAAATTTTTGCAAATCATGATAGCCACTATTCATCAAAGTGAATGTCAGACAGTAAGAAACCCCCCACTCTCTGCCCTGGGTCCTCTGAAGATAACTATCACCACACCCAAGTCTCACAAACAAACTCACTTTAAAAAAGAAAAAGCTCATGAATAATACTTCGCCTTATTCAGACTTCTGTTTCCATTCTCCAGAACCAAACTGTTTAAATAGGAAACCTAATAGACCGCACCCAGTTCTAAATTCCATTAAGCATCCATTTCAGTTCTTCTCACTTAGGAAGCACTGGAGTGAGGAACTATACTCTGAGCATCACAAACATGAGCAAGACCTGGTCTCAGCCTGAAAGAATCTTTTCAATCCAGTATGATAGACAGATAGGGAGCATGGATAACTAAATAACTAAAATATGAGGGCATTTATTGATAAGCGCTAACATAGAAAAGGGAGACAATAATCATGGCTACAAAGATAAATTAATGTCTCGAGAAGACGACATTCTGAGATAGGTCTTGAAGGACAGGTAAGACTTCTTCCAGAGCACAGTGGAGGGATGGTCAGAAAGAACTGAAGGTAGGCATTCTAGATGGACAAAAAGAAAAAAATCTTAAGAGACAGGGTCAGGGAGGATGAGTAGCTTGGCTGGAATAAAGAACACTTTGGGATATGGAAGAAGTAAGAACGGATAGATAGGTCAGAGTGAAATCTCAAGGGACGATGGTGCCAGATAAGGAATCAGTCCTCTTGTGGAAGGAATGAGCCTCTGATGGACTCTGCGTGGAAGAGGGCTGGCATGAACAGATGGGGGAACGCTGTCACCCTGGCAGCAAAATTTAGAAGGGAACTGGATGGGCAGAGACAGGAAGCACAGACCAGAGAGGAGTTACTACAACAGGCAGAACGAGGACCAGAAGGACAACAGCAGGAACTGAACAGAGGGGTGGGTAACAGAGACTTCGTGCAAGCACCCCACAGAGAGTTCATTTCTTATTTTTCAGTTTTAAAATATCCATTTGGTCCTTTCTTATTTGAATTAGTTTTAATGTTTATTTCTTGAGCAAGCACGCTGGGGAGGGGCAGAGAGAGGAAGACACAGAATCTGAAGCAGGCTCCAGGCTCTGCTCTGTCAGTACAGAGCCCAACACAGGGCTTGAACTCATGAACCATGAGATCATGACCTAAGCCAAAGTCGGACACATAACCAACTGAGCCACGCAGGTGCCCCTGTTATCTGAATTTTTGAATTGAGATTTCTGGAGATTCGCATGTAGTTGTATGAGTAATACAGGGAGATCTCTTGCATACTTTGCCCAATTTCCCCAAACGTAGCCAGGATACCAACCAGGATACCAACATTGATACAATCCATGAATCTTGGGGCACCCCAGTTTTAACCACACTCATTAGTGTGTGCGCATGTGCCCATGCTCACACATCGCTTGGTTCTTTTTTACATCCTCATTCCTCTGAACTTTCTTTCCACTTGTTTCAAGAATTAACCTTAATTCATAGAGGATGGTTATAATATATTATTTAAAGCCTTTATCTGTGTCATGTCTGTGTCATGTCAGGGTTGGCAACCTTTGATTATCTTTTTCCTTGACAGATGTTGAGATTTTCCTGGTTTTTCGTATTTTGAGCAATTTTAGATTGCATCCTGTACATTTTAAATATATTATGTTGTGGGACTCTGGATCTTGTTTAAATCCTATGCAGAATGTTTACCATTTTGTTTTAGCAAGGACTCAACCCAGTTAGGTTCAGGCTGGCCATCCCTCCCACCTTCTGGACGCTGTGCTTCCAATGCCAGTTCAGTTTCCGAAGCCTTTTGGGATCCTTCTCATAGGTTGTGCCATCCAGTAGTGTCTGGGACCTGGGCAGTGGTCTACCCTGGAGACCAAAGCCCGTGGTCAGATCCACACGTGTACAAGTTGAGAGTAAGCCCAGGAGTTCACAGCCAACATTTTGAGACCACTTTCTTGAGCTCCCTCCTCTCCACAGTCTCCCTGACACTTTCCTGCTCCTGGAGGCACCCCTTCCTGGTATCAGGGCAGGGTGCCTAGGCTTTAGTTCCCTTGCTCTGTCATACAGTCTCTGGGGACTGACTCTGCCTCTGGGGACAAGCAGTGAGTAAAAAGAAGACAAACTATTGGAGAGATTCCATCCCTATTCCTGGAACCATAGTTTCTCTGGTGAGAGAGAAGGGTCTTCCTCCCTTGGGGTTTCTGGTACCCGGCCACCCACGGCTGCTACTGCCCCGTGAAGGACTGCCTAGGGACTGGGGAGGGAAAGAACCAAAGGAATATAAAAAAAAATCTATCTTTTTTAAAAAAGGGATTTCCTCCATTTTCTGTCTAGTAGGGGACCCCCAGGGCTTCTCTTTGGGCTTTCTTCCCATAATGGCTGTGAACTTCTGGGTTTCAGGTTTAAAGGATACCATTTACAAGTGCATCAAAAAGTATGAAGTACCCAGGAACAGACCTAACAAAACTGGTACAAGATAGCTATAGAGAAAATTATAAAACCTTCCTGAGATATTTTTAAAGGACCCAATTAAATAAAGCAATATCTCAAGCTTATAATTAAAAGACTGAATATTGTAAAGATGTCAGTTCTTCCCAAACTGACTTATGGTTTAAAATGCAAAACCAATAAAACTTCAGCAGATATTTTTTAAAAGAAACTTAATAGCTTACTCTAAAATTTATATGGAAGTATGACTTACAAGGATCCAAATAGGCAAGACACTGTTCAAGAATAAGGTAGGAAGCTTTCCTTTACTAGATATCAAGATTTATGTTTTTACTAGTTATGAAGTCCACTACTGACACAGAGATATTTAAATAGCTCAATGGAAGAGAGTAGAAAGGCCAACCAAATTCTTGGGCAAAATCCCTTAATCACAGTAGAAAGCCTTTCTGCTTCAGCCACTGATAAGTTAGCAAGTACTTACCAAGGGTCTATTTTGTGCTATGTACTACTACCGTGAATACGAAAGTACAAAACACTCTCATAGCCCATTTAAAGTTTAAAATTTTGCTGAAAGAATAAAAGATCTGCACAAATAAAGCAACTGGAGGAAAAGACCCAAGATAACAAAGAATTGTGTGGTATGGATACAAGTGTACACAGAATTAGAGAGAATGGAGACACCAAAGTGATCTGGGTCATCAGCGAAGTTTTCTTGGAGAAACAGCATCTGAATAAAGAGGTAAAGCACATCCAGGACCTCAAAAGGCACGAGTCAAATTACTTCACCCAGAGAAACAGCACGAGACAAAGTATGGAGGGAAGAGGGAGGACAATGTACGCCCAAGACAGTGAGACATGAAACCACAGTTCACCTATGGAGGCAGCCAGAGATCCCATCGAATACAGGAAGGACTCAGAGTCAGAATATTTTCTGATTAAAAGAGAAGGCACTAAAATTCTTGAATAGGTGAGAAACATAAAGCTAGTTGTGTTTATAAGGATCTACTGGAGGTATAAAATCTAGCTTGGAGGTTACATTAGCCAGTGATGAAGGTTTGCGGGTGGTAGGAAAGAAAGGAACAAATGTATAGTATTCTTGTCAGGAATCGAAATCATAAACCATGACTGATGTTTAAAACCACGTGAGATGTGGGTTTTATTAAATTCAGGTTCCACAGTTGTCTAACAAAAAAGGGTGAAGCAAGCTAAATATAAGGCATTCCACAAAAGAAAGAAATATGCTGAATAAAAGATTTAACTTTCTGGCTTGACCTACCAGTATTTACTTTGGACGTTACATGAGCTACATCAATTTTCTGGAACCTGATAAGAGGCACAGCTTTTGCAGAGGTGTGTACTGTATTCTTCCTTCGATCTTTTGCTTTACTGATCTTTGAAAGAGGTGCAAATATACCTAAGGGAGGAACGTAGAGCTTGAGTTAGTGCTAAACAATTAAAAGCATTTCCAATAAAGGGGCAAGTACAACCATTTGATAATATAAACGTTTAAGTTCTTTTTTAGTGCCTACCGGGAATCCTGTAGGGAGAGACAGGAAAAAGAAAGACACAACACTTACCCTCAGAGAGCTTACAATCTAGTTGTCAAGATGAACAACATACACAGTAATTTAAAAATCACATAAAAGATGCATTATCAGGTATTAAGTGAAATTCAGGGAAAAGAGAAATGAGTGAAGGTAATACTTGTCCATCATTCCATCATAACGATTTCTGACTAGGCTACTGGCAAATAATAGTGCACTTCAGAGCATACAAACTATTCATCTGTGTCACTTTGTGTCTCCTTTAGGACATATTTTCCCCACATGACAGCTTTTTATGCCCTTGTTCTATTTCTCTACCAGGCTGTACACCTTTGGATGATGAAATTCAAACATTATTCATTTCTGCATTTCCCCACTGTACCTAATTTCAGTGCCTTACACATAGTAGGGATATAAAAAATACTCTCCAGTACAAAATATAATCTTCCCAAAAGGCCTAGCCCTCAGCTCCTGACAATCATAAACAGCACAGTGCGTGCTTGGGAGGGGAGGCATGTGGGGACAAAGGGAGGGCCTGCGGATCTGCAGCGGCTCAGAATATAAAATTCCATTTAAAAAAGAGGAGTTTATCCAGGCAGTGAAATATCCAGTATAAATAAGTATGCATAGACATTAGAGATAGTGTATAGACTACAAATACAAAGATTATCTGGCTAAGACATTTTAAATGATAAAAAAAAGTCATAATATGTATATCACACTCTTCCATCGGGTGTTTACAATCTAATAAAGACATACTGTGACCAAAATGTGATATGTACATTAAAAATAACTTTTTTTTTAAATGGGTCTGTAGAAATGCTCAAGACTACCAAATGTGTTTTGTTAATAACCAAAAAGTGCTAACTATATGCCTTTTCCGCTAATCATGAAATGCTTTCCTCCTTGGGATTCTATATTACTTTCTCCTGATTTTACTCTCTTCTAACTTCTCCACAATGTTCTCTCTTCTGTCTCCCACCTAGCATATTTTCCTTGAGTTTCTATCCTTTTCTCTAAGCTCTTTTCCTTGCCAAATACACACACACACACACACACACACACACACACACACACACACTACAGTGTGATAACTACATCCAATTGCCAAGGGTTGGAAGACAGAAATTATTTTATACTCCAGAAATGTAAATTTGTACAATATTAATGGAAGACAAAAATTCTGACCTAATCCTCTTTGTGGCATTAATTATAAAGAAATATTTATACTTAAAGATGATCACAAAGGTTACAAAAGTTACATTCGTATAAGGAAAAATATCGATAGATTTGTGAAGCCAAAACAATTTCTAGTTTACTGCTATGATCCAATTATACTTTTGGAAATTAATCACAAAAAAAAATCCAAATGTGAGGAAAAGACTGCATCTGAATGTGTCATCATTGCAATTCTATTCATAAGTAGGAGAAAACGATTATTTGGCAATGAACTATTACATCACCATCAAGAAGTGAAATAATACAAATTGTAAAGAAATACAGAAAAGTATGAAAATTAAATCAAGTAAATAAACATGAAGTTACATGTTTGATTATGCTATGGTTTTATCTGAAAAAAATGTTATGTGTGGATATAAGAAAGACTGTAAAAAACTAAAAACCGAAACATACTTATGAGAGCACTCAGACTATGAGTTATCTTTTAAATTTGTCATTAATACCATAATAATGTTGCTTAATGGATGGTTTTTTCTCAATCTGAGGAAAGTTATATGGTTTTTCTTCCAAGGTCTTAGTAGAAAATTTCCACATCATATTATTTCACATAATACTTTTAAAAAAATATTTAATTTCATTGCTTTAATAGATTTTTATAGCATATAAAACCTCACCTATATAGTTCTCATTCTTCCAGTTTTCTCAATTGAATAAATCATTTGGGAGAACCAAAATAAATTTAAAGCCATGACTGGCTGCAACCAAAGCCCACAATGCACACAGAATATGGGCTGATGTATCTATTCAGTAACTCACGCTAATCAAAATACTGGTGGGATTTTTTCCCAAATCTCAACATATAACTGTAAAACTTAACTACAGTGAACACGTAGGAAGAATTATTTTTTTTTTAGGAAGAATTATTTTTAAACAGAAGAGTAATAGGTTTCTAGATCAACATGGCCCGTTTTGTTTTACCACAACTCCTGCCAAAACCCCACTGAAATATTAGCAAGGAATAAAAATGATACAAACTCTAAAGAAAAAAGAAATGATAAAAAGGAGAAAAAATACCAAAAGCTCCCAAAGAAGCTTCCAAAGCGGGGAGGGGGGGGGGGGGGGGAGTCAAAAACATTAGAAAGATTCTGAAACTTCCCCACAGCAACACTGGAAGCTCAAGATAATAGCTGACGAGCCAATGGCCCGGGAGCCACATCCCACCTGCCATCTATTTTTGTAAAGTTCTGTTTGAACACACCCACGCCCATGTGTTCACACACTGTCCACAGCTGCTTCTTCACTACAACAGGGCAGCTGAATACTGCAAACAAGACACTGGGTGGCCCTCAAAGCCTAAAATATTTACTTGGGCCTCTTACAGAAAAAGTTTGCCAAACTCCATCAGGCAATAGAGTATAATTTTCTAAATACTGACAGAATATGAGTTCCAACCTGACATTTCTTATCCCGTCAAACAATCATATAAAGTGTGAGAGTAGGAATAAACATATTTTTAGAATGGAAGGTTTCAAAAATGTATCTCCCACACAACTTTTGTCAAAAAGCTACTGGAGGATGTGCTCTACCAAAACAAATAAGTAAACTGAGAAAAAAACTGACTTAGAATAATAAAGAAAAAAACTGACTCTTTCCTCAGAGTATAAAGTCAATAAATGTCTAAAATTGGAAAAATCAAGGGCACCTGTCTGGCCTAGTCAGTAGAGCATGCAACTCTTGTTCTTGGGGTTGTGAGTTCAAGCCTCACATTACACATGGAGATTATATAAAAATAAAATCTTAAGGAAGGAAGGAAGGAAGGAAGGAAGGAAGGAAGGAAGGAAGGAAGGAATAAATTAAATAAATAAATAAAATTGGAAAAATCAGGAGAGATTCATATAAATATCTTATTTATAAATATAAATACTAATATCAGAAGATACAACCGAAGAAGTTGAAATAGTTCCTGCCTCTAAAGAGCAGGACTCAGGGTCAGGGAAGGGCAAGCCAGGGAAGGATTTAACTAATGTTTTTAATAAACTTTATGATACAATTTGACTTACTGAACTAGGTACATGTATTCACTTTGGTAATTATTAAAATTATTAAAATACATAAAAATGGTATTACCAAGTATTTTTTTAATGTTTATTTATTTATTTTTGAGAGAGAGAGAGAGAGAGAGAGAGAGAGAGAGAGAGAGAGAAGCTGAGAGACAGGGAGACAGAGAATCCCAAGCAGGCTCCACGCTATCAGTGCAGAGCCCAATGTGAGACTCAACCTCACAGACCATGAGATCTGACCTGAACTGAAAACAAGAGTCAGTGCTTAACCAACTGAGCCACCCAGGCACCCCAGTTTTGCTAAGTATTAAAATTTATTATAAAATTTTCATAACTGCCAAAACTTAGAAGCAAACAAGATATCCTTTAGTAGATGAATGGGTAAATAAATTGCAATATATCCAGACAATGGAATATTATTCAGCGCTAAAAAGGCATAAACTAGGAAGCCATAAAAAGACATGGAGGAAACTTAAATGCAAGTTACTCAGTGAAAGAAGCCACTCTGAAGACGCCACGTTCATATTGTATAATCCCAATGATATGACATTCTGGAAAAGACAAAACTAAGAAGACAGTAAAAAGATCAGTGGTTACCAGGCGTTGAGGGGGGGAAGGGATGAACAGGCGGAGCACAGAGGATTTTTAGGAAGGTGAAAACACTGTGTATGATACTGTAATGACAGAGACATGTCACTAAACATTTGTCCAAACCCACAGAATGTACCACACAAGAAGTGAACCCCAGTGGAAACTATGGGCTTTGAGTGATGATGAAAAGTCGGTGCAGGTTCATCTAAGAAACGTAGCCTCTGATGAAGGGATGCTGGTAATGGGGGGTGGCCACACATGCATGGGAACAGGGGATACACAGAAAATTCAGCACCTTCGTCTCAATTTTGTTTTGAACCTAAATTGCTCTAAAAAAAGGTCTCAAAAATTATTATAAAATTTCTACAATTTAAAAAATCTAGGGGCACTTGGGTGGCTCAATCAGTTAAGCATCCGACTTCAGCTCAGGTCATGATCTCATGGCTCGTGAGTTTAAGCCCCGCGTCATGCTCTGTGCTGACAGCTCAGAGCCTGGAGCCTGCTTCAGATTCTGTGTCTCCATCTGTCTCTGCCCCTTCCCTGCTTGTGCTCGCTCTCTCTCTCTCTCTATCTCTTTCTCTCTCTCTCAAAATAAATATTTTTAAAAGTTTTTTTAATAAATAAAATAAAAATAAAAAATCTAATATATGCTAGAATGAACAGATCAGTTGAACAAAAAATCCTGAAACCGATGATAGCATTTATAAGAACTTAATTTATAATGAAGGAAGCACAAGCCAGAGGAAAACTGATAAAAGTTAGAGACAGGGGAGAAAAAATAATAATAACTGTTGCTGAGAAGAGACAAATTCTTTGGTTTCTGCTTAGGGTTCTTCGGCTTCTGCTTAGGGTAACCCTATTTTTAAATCCAACACATGATCATTGCCCTGCCCAAAACTCCCCTTTAAGCATGTAAAAGGGACAGAAGCAGGTCCTTGGGGTATCCAGCTTTGTCCTCATCAAACATGCCTCTCCTTGGGATGATGAGATCTGGGGGCAACATGCATTCTGTTACAATCTAAGCATTTCCCATGAACCTGACTGACATCTGCCCTGTAGGTTGCTAGCAGTTTTGCTCTTGCCTTCAGTCTGTTTGACAGTTACCAAAATTAGCTAACAGAGGAAAATTAAAATTAAATTCTTAACTCCACCCAACTAACCAAATACATTCCAAATGGGTTAAATAACTCAGCGTAAAAAATTAAAACATTCAAAAGAATAAAATATATAATTTTAAATTAATCCTTGGATTAGGAAGAAGTATCTAAGCATAAAAGCAATGTAAGAAGTTATAAAGAAAAAGTCTTAACTACATAAAACTTTGTGCCAAAACACTGCAAATGAAGTTCAAAGGCAAATGAAAAACTGGGCAAAACATCTGTAATAACTGTGAGAATTTAATATCTTAAGTATGTATTTGTGTTTCTAAAGTTTTTAAAAACCCACTAATATCTCAATCTCAATCATTTAGTAAGCAAGTAATATGGACAAGTATTTCTGGGCAATTGCCAGGATGACACTGTGTGTGTGTTTGTGTGTGTGTGTGTGTGTGTGTGTATGTATCACAATAAAACATTTTTCACCACAATCGAAGAAATATGAATTCAAACATAGAAACTTTCAGCCATCATATTGGAAAAATTAAAGAAAATGGAGCCATTAAAAAAATCACATTTTCTAACAATATTTAATGATTTGGGTAAATTATAATAGCATTTTGGGGCACCTGGGTGGCTCAGTCAGTTAAGCGTCCGACGTCAGCTCAAGTCATGATCTCATGGTTCGTGAGTTTGGGCCCTGCATTGGGTTCTGTGCTGACAGCTCAGGCCCTGGAGCCTTCTTCTGATTCTGTATCTCCCTCCCCTCAGCTCCTCCCCTGCTCACACTCTGTCCCTCTCTCAAAAATAAAGATTAAAAAAAATTTTTTTTTAATTATAATAGCATGTCAAGTAAAAATGTAAAATACATATAACTATATAATCCAAATTTCATGAAAAGGATTAAATGGAAATATATCGGTGATTTTATCTTCTTCTTTTATCCTTTTTTATATTTTTCAAATTTTATACAAAAAACATTTTTATAAAGAAAAAAAATTAATAATCCACCAAAAAATGATGCTCCATTTTAAGTGTATGACAAAAGGAAACTAGTAACTTTATAAATGCATAAGTTAGCAAATAGCTACCATTTGTTGAGTACTAAGAGGGAATCAAGCACTATTCAAGGTGGTTTATATATTTATCATACAAACTCTTGAGGTATTGTTAGCCCCATTTACTGAAGACAAACTGAGGCACAAAAAGAGAATTAAGGTCACACAGCTGGTAGGTAGGGAAGCTATTCGTACCCAAGCAGTCAGACTCTAAGCAAGGATTTCAGCATTAAATCATAGTGCCTCCTTGTGGAGCTGACATGAAATACTGAACAACCAAGGAAATTAATGTTCTAGGAGAATACTTCATGGCAAGGAAAAATATTCACAAAATAGTAAGTGACAAATTCAATTCAATATGTCAAGGGGTGCGTGTGTGTGTGTGTGTGTGTGTGTGTGTGTGTGTGTAACAGAGAGAGAGAAAATATTAATTTAAACAAACATCTGTCAGAAAGAGAAAGAATCATCCCATCTCAGCAGTACAGTTATAAAGTTGGCCTCGTTTGCTATTTGAAGTTTTCAAGCTTTTCCACCTCCAGAGCTCTGCACTTCCTTGATAATGAAGTCCCTTCCTCAGCCTTGAGAGCACCCTGGGCAGGACCGACGAAGGTGCAGAGAGCCGGGTGTACTCCTGGTGAGACACCATCTCCCAATCAATGTACTGCTCATAGCAAGAACAGGGAAGCCCCTTCATTTACTACATGGGAAAGTTTTATTTAAAAACCATAAAAGAGTAAATCTGATTATCTTAAACGAATTCTCATTAACTTAGACCGTATCTCCCTTACCATATTTGGGGGCACATTTAAAGTACTGGATTTTCCCAACACTTCCATTGTTTTTTCCTTCTGGTTCATCCAACTCAATGCCAGCCCACTGCCCACTTGCAAATTCAGTTGTTCCACAAAATCTTAATGTTCCAACCTAAAGAAAACATAAATCAGAATACATTTTGAGGATTACTAGTAACTCTAAATGTGCTACTCTTGCAAACTTTATAGAAGTTTTTAAAAACTATTCTCTCAAAGTAGACTTCAGAACAGTAATATTACCAGGGACAAAAGGAAATATTATATAATTATAACAGTCAAGTCACCAAAAAGACACAAGAATCCTAAATCTGTATGCACCCAACAACCAATCTTGGAAAATCTCCAAATATTTGGAAATTAAACAATATACTCCCAAATAGCCCATGGTGAAAGAGAAAATCGCAAGGGAATTTAAAAACACTTTGAATTGAGTGAAAATGATAACACGATACATGAACATTTGTGGGATGCAACAAAAGCAGTGCTTAGAGGGAAATCCATAGCATTAAACACTGGTGTTAGAAAAGGCCTCAAATCAATGATCTAAACTTCCATTTTAAAAAACTAGAAAGTGAAGACACAAAGCAAGCCAAAGGAAAGAAACAATAAAGATAAGAAATTAAGAACAGAAAAATAATAAAGAATATCAATGAAACCAAAAGCTGGTTATCTGTAAGGATAAATAAGATTAATAAACTTCTAGCTAGAGACCAAGAGAAAAATAAGAGAGGACACAAACTGCAAACATCATGAATGAAAGCAGGACACTGTTACACTCCCTCAGTCATTTAAAGAATAGTAAGAAAGGGGGCGCCTGGGTGGCTCAGTCAAGCAGCCGACTTCAGCTCAGGTCATGATCTCCCGGGGTTCATGGGTTGGAATGCTACATCAGACTCTCTGCTGTCAGCACAGAGTCTGCTTTGGATCCTCTGTTCTCCTCTCCCTCTGTCCCTCCCCCACTGGTGTGCACACTCTCTTTCTCTCTCAAAAATAAACAAACATTAAAAAATAATAGTAATAAAATACTATGAACAACCCTATACCTGTAAATTTAATGAATGAGATAAGATAAAATGTTCCAATTCCTTAAAAGATGCAAACTGTCAAAGCTCACACCTGAACTGAATTTATAGTTTAAAACCTTCCACAAAAACAAAACAAAACAAAACAAAACAAAAAAACCCTGCAGAACCTGATGGACTCACTGGTGAATTCTGCCCAAGAATTTAAGGAAAAAATAATCAATTCTACACAAACCTAGATAGAATATAAAAGTGGAAGGACTAATTCTCAACTCATTCCCAGCATTACCCTTGATACCAAAAGCAGACACAAGGATCCTCAACAAAACAAGAGCAAATCAAATCCAGCAATATATAGAATCCAGCAATATATGGAAAATCAAATCCAGTGTCATGACCAAGTAAGGTTTATCATAAGAAAGCAAGGTTAGTTCAACATTTGAGAATTAATAAATATAATTCATCATACCCACAAACTTCTAAATAGAAGAAACTTATTCTCTCAACAAATGCAGAAAAAGCCTTTGGCAAATTTCAACATCCTTTCATGATAATAATAATTTTTTTAAAAAACTTTCAGCAAACCAGGATTAGATGGGAACTTCCACAACTTAGTAAAAGATACTCACAAAAACTACAGCTAACAATTATGGTACTTAATGCTGAGTGCTTAATGCTGAGTGCTTCCTCCTCCAGATGGGAAGCAGAACAATTGATCAGTTCTTACTACTTCTACTCATCGTTATACTGGAGGTCCTTGGCAATGAAACTAGGCAAGAAAAACAAATGAAAGGCATACAGATTGGAAAGAAAGAAAACTGTCTCTATTCACAGATAACATGATTGTTTCCACGGGATATCCCAAAGAATCCACAAACAAGGTCAAGAGAATTCATAAATTGAGCAAGGTTACAGGATATATGGTCCATATACAAAAATCAACTGTATTTCTATAAGAAATTTCGAATTCATAAATTGAGCAAGGTTACAGGATATATGGTCCATATACAAAAATCAACTGTATTTCTATAAGAAATTTCCAAAACACCACCATTTACAATAGCACCAAAGATCATGAAAAATTTAGGTATAAATGTAACAAGGTATATGCAGTATCTAAATGCTTAAAACTACAAAACTGATGAAATAAACCTATTAAATAGAGATATACTGTGCTTGTGTTTGAAAGACTCAGTATCTTTAAGACATTCGTTCTCCTCAACTGATCTATGTCAACACAACTCTATTCAAAATCCCAGCAGGACTTTCTGTATGATTTTAAATCCATAAGCTGATTCTACAATGTACATGGAAAGACAAAGAAACTAAAAACAAAACAAAACTGAAGGCCTAACAACAAATGATTGCAAGACTTACTATAAAGCTACAGCACTTAAGACAGGGTAGTACTGAAGAAAGGATAATCATTGCATCGATGGAGCAGAATAAAATCCAGAAAGACCCATACACATAAGGTCAATTGACAAAGGGGCAAGGGCAATTCGAGAGAGAAAGAACAGTCTTGTCAAAATATGGTGCTGGAACAGATCATCAAATGCAAAAAAAAGAGAGAAAGCAACTCTATACCTAGCCCTCTGCACAAAAATTAACTCAAAATTAAATACAAACTAAATGTAAAACCTAAAACTATAAACTTCTAGGAGAAAGCATATGTGCTCTATCTTCTACTGTACTATGACATAGTGGAAAGTCTCTTAGCTATGCTAAACACACAATCCAAATAAGGAAACGCTGATAAAATGGACTTCATCAAAATTTAAAACTTCTGCTCTTTGAGGGGCACCTGGGTGGCTCAGTTGGCTGAGTGTCCAACTCTTGATTCCAGCTCAGGTCATGATCTCATGGTTCAGTTCATGGAACGGAGCCCCACATCAGAGCCTGTCAGCTCCGAGCCTGCTTGGGATTCTCCCTCTCTCTCTGCTCCAACTCTCTCTCTCTCTCAAAATAAACGTTTAAAAAAACAAAAAACAAAAAACAAAAAACTTCTGCTCCTTGAAAGACATCCCTAAGAGGATAAAAAGACAAGCAGCAAAGCAGCAAAGCAGCAAACTGAGAGAAAGAATAAAGGCAGCAGGATGGCCGTGAAGTGATCAAGTTAAACCAGCTGACTGGCACATGCACACTCATTATATGCTTCTACTTTTGTATAGCTTTAAATTATCCAAAATTAAAGGTAAAATAAAACAACAGAATAACTCTTCTAAACACCCATTCTCAAGCATAAGACAGGAAGACTAAGGAGGCTGAATATTAATCCCAAGTTAAAAATAATAACAATAATAAAAGCTAACCAATGTCCCATGGATACATTCTCTTGGAAGTTGATAAATGTCCTTCTCAACATAATCATTTGTTTGTAGTTTACCTTCCTTTTTGAAACAATTTGCTCAGGAAATCCAACTTCCCGATTTTGGTGTTTTCTGAGGAACCCGCATCACCCTCCCCATAAGCCCACCCAAATATTTAGACATAACTGTGTTAGGAAATTCGATAGGCAAGCAGGGATGCCCTGTTCCATTCTTCATACCACGCTCCCCATTAGCCCCAAAGCTAAAGAAAAAAAGAAAAAGAAAAAGGAACAGCCCTTCCTTATGAGGTATTAGAAAAGAGAGAATGGCAACAAGTAAGTGCTGAAAGGAAACAGGGGCTTTGGAGAAAAAGAGGCATCTAGAGCATCTTCAATAGGCCAGGAGGGGAGGTCCTATTTTCCACATACACTTTTATTATCAGGTTAAAAGAATATCCAAGATTTCTCTATTTATGGGATCTCAAGGCCAAACACCCATGAACAGCAAGGGTCTTCTTTGTTCCATTTGTGCCAGGTAGTCACAGTGGGAAAACCCACTAAGACTGCAGGGGGCTGCAAGGAGATAGCTCTGGGCTCAGCAGTGTCTCAGCTCACGCCTCTGAATTCACGTAACAGTTCTTCCGTACTCCAGCCCTCCCATTCCAGCAAAGACATCTTCATCACTAAGTCCAAGTCGTTTATATTCTTAGATCATACTTCATAGTAAGCGTGCATCTAAGCTTCACAGCTTCCGTTAAGTATGCTTCTACTTACACAATGCACTTTTTAAAAAAAAAAAAAAAAACTCCCAACTCTGGCCACACTGTATATACCTTTGGCACCCAAGCCACAAACACTATGACCTGAGACACAGCTTTAGAGACCACAGTTACTTACTGTACCTTCTGTCCTGCAATAACAACACGATCCCCCAACTTCAGACCGAGTGATGCAAGCATCGCCTTGCTAGTAACACGATCATAGCTTGGAAGCATGGGCTTTGAAATGTCGCATGACAGGGGCACCGCATCTAACAGCATCTGCTTGATTTCTTTAGCAGTTGCTGCGGCATCGGCCATTTCTAATGGCATTTCAACCGGGTCTGGAACAACATCAGCAGGGATCTGTCCTTTGTCGTTCTACAAGTAGAAGAGAACAATTTCAATTCGTATCTACTCCAAAGCTCTACACGGTCATACACAATTATTAAAAAAAAAAAAAGTTTTTAAAAATTTAAGTTAAACTCATTCCTCGTATATTTATTCAGACAATTTACTGAACATCTACTACATGCCAGACACCATTCTAAATGCTACTGACGCCACAGTGAGGAGAAAAAAACCCTGCCCTCAAGAAGCACATCTTCTGGTGGGAGAGACAGACTACAAACAATCAAACGAGTCAAAGATATATTATCTTAAATGGTAAAAAGTGGCAGAGAGAGAAAAACAATTCAGGGAAAGGAGGTGGAGACCCGGAGAGCAGTGTCTATGCATGCACAGTGGTCAGGGAAGGATGCACCGCTAAGACGCACTGACGCCGAGGCCCGAGGAGTCAGGTGTGGGAGTACCATGCAGGGTAGCCGGTCAGGAAAGGCGGCCCAGGCTCGGGGAAGGGCAAATGCAGAGGTCATGAGTGGACAGCATGCCTGGCTGTGCAGGTTTGGAGACAGAAGTCACAGCACCGACTGGCTTCCCAACCCCAGATCCGAGATTCTGCCCACTATTCCACAGCCGCCGCCTCGGCTCTGTGACCTGACCCATCCTGCCCACTCATGGAGTGACTCAGATTTCAGGAATAGAAACTATAGTTTCAACACTTCTAAATTTGGGCTATAATCAAGAAAACAGCTCTGGTCTCACTATAAAGGAGAGACTGCATCCTTGGATTTATCCTGCAACAAGATAAAATGGTCAGTTACGAGCCCACTAACATTTGCATGGTGTTTATATAACCAAATCCTATCATATAAATTGTCTCATTTGATTCTCACATCAAGAAAAAGCTTACGAATAAAACAGATAAAATATCCATGCCCATGGAGAGTTTATATACTGTAGTAGGAGAGACAATAACCAACTAAACACACAGAATATTACTACTGTTTCCACTTTGCCCATTAGGAAAATTCAGCGAGAAAAGATTAATGACTCACTCAAAGTCATTTACGTGATTCCTGGCAGAGGTGACATTTGAATCCATGTCTAGGACCTGCTAGACTCAGTCGAGAATTTCTCCTACTCAGGGCTATCCTTCCCTCAAACATGTATCTCTCTTCTGTGTTCCCTAACCAAAACACTTGGATTCGATAAACATGCTTCCAGACTGTAATCTTCTTCTAATAAGATGAATCAAGATTCTTTTGCTGAGAAACTTCTTTTCCTTGTCTTCTCTACTGATTATCTTCAAATGCTCCGTATGGGTGAAAATATGAGGCTTTTAGAACACACTTAGTTTGCAAGTGCCTCACATTTTTTGTTTTAAAATTCAAGTCAGTTTGGTCTTAAGTAAACATATGGTAGGAAGACTTGTTATCAAATTGCTGAGACGGTGATGGGTCTATTTTAATCCCAGATTTCAAAGAAAATATACAAAATATAATAAAGGTGTGTATAACACAAATATGTACTCTTGATACAAAAGGGGGGGATATTTTAAAACCTCGTACTGATAAGCTGCAAACTATATTTACAATGACTATTTTACTTTAGATTTATAAGTCCTCACCTCTCTAGAGTAAGTCACACACTTAACATTAATTCCTAGAAAATGTGGCAAATAAAACTTGTTAAAAAATACTAAATAATAATAAAATAACAGTGATGATGTCATGCTAACATAAGAAAGCTTGCTCATGATTAATTATAGAAATCCATTTTCTTCTAAAATTGTGGTTATCACAGTATGAGCCAGGGACTACTGCTGACCCACATGTTGGCTGCTTTTTTTTTAAGTATTAATCTTCAAAATACAATAATCTATTATTATTTCTGGCTTGAATTGGTAATCTACCTCAATGGCATGCCTCACTGCCTCTTACTAAATTCAAAATATTCTCTCCACTAATGAGGTCTTGTCAACAGTTGTACTAGGGAAAGCACACACACATCCCCCTCACATTCCAACCAAACTGCACAATCATCTCCTAGCCTTCGTGCACGCTACTCTCCTCTCTGCCTAAACCGCTCTTCGTACCTCCCTCCTCTAACCGTTACTTCTTAATGATGTTTAAGTGCTCAATGTCACCTTTGCCAGAAAGCCTTCCCAAGGCTTAGAGAGATACCCCTGGTACGTGACCCCATGGCACTCCGTGCCCACTCCCGCATCATAACCCACTGAATGCAACACACTACAGTAAAATTACTTGTCCATCCTCCCCTCTGGACTATATTCTCTTTGGAGACAAAAACTTTTATTTATTGTTGTATTCTCCCAGTGCCCAATAAACAACAGGGAAGGAGGAAGGGAGAGTGGGGGGGGGGGGAAGGAAAGAGGGGAGAAGGGTTAATTAATCAAAGATGGGATTAAACAAAGTGTGGCAGAAAGAAGTAGGGAGAAGGGAAACAAGAAAGCGGGGAGGGCGAGAGGAAAAGGGAGAGGGGGAGAGGAAAAGGGGGGAGGGAAGAGACTTTTTCAAACACTGCCCACTCCTGTCCCTTCAAGGGAAGGCGCAGACCCCATTAAGAATCCCCACCAAAGCAAGTCACTGCTGTTGATACTAAGAAAAAGAACACTGAGAGCTGCTCTGTGAAGACAATAAAATAATCAAAGATTTGAAAATTATGAAATTCAATCCTGTGTGTTAACTTTGTAAATTAGTAACACAATTACCATGAAAAAATTAATTTTCCTTTAATTTTTAAACATTTACTCCACTCCTAAATGTGCATTTTTAAAAATTTTCTGGAATGTTTTTCCAAAAAAATTTGAAATATAATTTAATATAGAAATATAACTTTAACATATGCATTTTTGATAGCTAACTTTTTATAAATACATCAAAAAACTAAATGAAAGATACTGAAACTCAAAGATGGTAACACTTTAAGGTACATTTTACTTCACCGATGAAAGGAAATTCTGTAGAGCTTATCAATACAAGGGGACTGAAATTCACTGCTATGCCTTATAATTATTTGAGATAAAGTTGATCACCATTACTCTTTATACGCAGCACAAAAATCTAAATTCTTTCCTCATACAGATTCTATAACAACATCCAGATACAACTCTTTACTGGGAGATAACAGACATTTTAACTCTTTTAATATTTTTCACTTTTAATTTAGTCTCTTACCCTAAATGCAGGATTTGCTCCATGTTCCAATAAGCATCTCACGGTACTTGCACACAAGTTATATGCAGCAATATGCAGAGCTGTTCCAAAATTAAAGTCACTGCAAGTGGCATCTACATCTGCAATGACACACCACACGTATATTAACTAAAAACTTAGATTTAGCTATTACAATATAAAAGGAGACAGGTTGAGTTTGTCTGTTTGCTTGTTTTGGTTGGGGGAAGAACATTAATAAGCCACTTAATGAGACTTAAACCAACCTGCTAGAAGCACTGTTTCACATATTTGTCACCTATGTGATCACATATGTAATCACCATTCACAAATACAATCTCCATGTTACAACCTGGTCAACCAATTATTTTCTCAGTACAATAAAATATCGTTACAACAAGAACTGATATTATCATAGACTTTCCAACTATCACAAACTAAACTATATTTAAAAGAAGTTAATGGTAATAATTCACATTTGTAAAAGTATCTGAACACAATCCCTCATTAACCTCTTGCATACGTGCCATGACAACTACAATGAGGTAGAAGGGTTTACGTCAGGAGCCAGTAAACAATGGCCCAGGGGCCAAGCACAACTCGTCATCTGTTTTTATAAATAAAGTTTTACTGGAACATGGCCACATACATTTTTACATATTCTCTATGGCTAGACACCTGCCATAACTGCAGAATCAAGTAGTTCCAGTGATCCAGATTCCTACCTGGCCTTTTACATGGAAAGTAGTAGGTAAAATAATGCAGAATTTTCAAATCAGGAATAAGTTAAAGACTAATTATACATGCAAATGTGTGCAAATCATATTAATTCAAAATACTTCATCAAACAAATGAATTTGGACTTCATAGTAGGAAAAAAGAATCTTGCAATTCTAAGGACATTTTAATAACCTTTCAATAAATCATCAAGATGCTATATTTAGACACAAGAAATCTTCCAGAGTTGGAAATCCCATTTTGAATGTTTTCTGTAACAAGGGTCTTAAATACTTGGTTCCACTAATCCTTCCTTAACCTAAACCGTACCAGCCCACATGCCCTACCAACAACGGCAAACAACGAAGACATGCTCAGGACAGACCTTCCTGAGTTATTCAAGACACTGTACTACCAAAAGAGGCCCTTCTTCCCAACATCAATCAAAAATTAAAAGGTAAAAGTTAAAGATAAAATGGACGATTATACAAAGCAGGTTAGAAACAAACATTCTGGGAAATTTAACTGTTGAACCTATAGAACAAGTCTTCTACATACGGGGAGAACACTGTATCCCGCCCACCTTCAACTTTAAGTATTACTACTGCACATGCTCTCATTTTTTTTCTCAAAAGAAAACCAACCCACTTGAGAGGACCAGAGAAAAAGTCAAAATACCAGGACTGTAATTTAGACACTCTGATGTTCAATTTTAGAGTATCACCATCAAGATAGGAGTGAGGGGGAAAAAAAACCCTTGAAATTGTGTCCTTTAGTGGAATCACAGAATTTCAGAACCGAATGCCATCTAAAATATTCTTTATGATTTCAATGCTTAGCTCTGAAAGCTTTATTGCTCTATTTCTGGCTACTCGAGAGAAAAGAATTATATAGCACATAGATTCAATTACACTTTATAAAATCCATGTTAAACTGGGGAATTTGCAGATATAAAAACCCAGAGAACACTATTTTGTACTTTTAATTTGTATCTTTGTACCAAGCCTTTTGTGAAATGACAGTAATTAACAGAAATATTAAACTATTCCTGAGAAAACGTGGAATAGGAGGTCATATGGAACAAGATGGATTAGAAGTCAAAATCTCTTTGAATTTTAATTTTTATGCCACTAATAAAGTGTTCAACCAATAACATCTAATGGTGATCTTATAGTACTTGCCTTTTGGTTTAGATGTCTTCAAAATCACTTTTATAAGCTCAGGGACATCAAAATAAGCAGCATAATGCAAAGCATTCATATTTGTCCAACGACTCCGTAAACTAACATCTGCTCCCAGATCAATAAGTTGAATTGCAAATTTTACAGCTGTATCAACATCACCTAAAGAAAGTTTTCTAAATTATTCTTCTTCAGTACAAACTGCAGTTCCAATAGATGGCTATCTACTACCTCATTTTAAAAGCCAAAGTAAATAGCATACCAAATATATACATACACCTCAAAAATTTCACTTACAAGGAATTTATTCTAAGAAAATAATCATACTCAGAGATATGGATAAACACTTAGCCATAAAGATGTTCATCACGGCACTTTTTATCATGAATAAATTTCTGAAACTAAACTACTTTACAAATAAATAATAAATTTCATTCTAAAATAAAGTTCTAAAAGCACAATAAGAAACTGGTTAAATAAATCATAAGTCATCCACATAATGGAATATTTATACAAAGTCATTAAAAACAATGTACTAGGGGTGCCTGGGTGGCACAGTCGGTTAGGTGTCTGACTCTTGATCTCCACTCAGGCCATGATCTCAGGGTCATAAGTTCAACCCCCACATTGGGCTCTGTGCTGGGTGTGAAGTCTACTTTAAAAAAAAAAAAAAAGGCAATGCACTAGATTAGTCCTACTCAGTGTGCTCTGTGGACCACTAGCAGTCCCAAACTGTAATTTCTCTGTCCTTTTGATAACCCTTTTCTTTTTCCCTATACAATCATTTCTTCAGAATATATTAATCAAAATTTCATGCATTATGAAACACAAGTGGGCTTGTATTTTATATCTTTATTTCATTTTTCTATTATAATTTCATTTTTACTTTATTTTACAAAAAGAATCAGTCCATGATGGATTGTAGAAAAAAAAAGTCCTTAATCAACAGCTTAAGAAGTCTATATCAGACTATTGAAACAGGGACAGAGACTCACAATATATAGTTAAGTAATAGAGACAGGTTTTATACAATGGTAAAAGCACAGAACACCAATCTGGGAAAAATGTGCATACATGTTATGTATATAGAAATACCCCTCGGACAGGCCTAAAGGCTGGGGTCTGTAGGGACTGGATACTTGGAAAACAACTTGGGTTGTCTAACCGTGCTGTAAACTCTCGGGAAGGTTCTAGGGGTGTTACCGGTTACTCTCACCTAGCGAGCATGCAGCAATGAAGCCTGCTCGGATGTACCAGCCTGGGATGTACCAGGAGACTACAAAGCCCCCCTGAGAAAAGGGAGGGAAGGGGACAAGGTTTTGGGGAAGACCCCAAAAGCACTGAATGCTTGCCTATTCAGGGGATATTGTTATCATCAGCTGGGTACCCTCCCAGGGACTGTGGATGGCATAAACACAGCTTATACAAACACAAATACAGATGTCTTAAGCCACTAGTAGTTTGCCACACACTTACCAATACCATGAGCTCCAGATTTGCAAGTATAATGTAAAAGTGTCATATCTGTCAATCCATCTCTGTCATTCACATTGCAACCTCTCTTAAGAATCTGAGGAAACCAAGGATGATATCACGATAACATGGCCACTGAAAACGGATTTCAAACCCATGCTGAGAACCAGGTTAGACCATCTTATCAGAATTCATTCTCAAAATGAGTATTGAGAACGGGCTTCTCTCAAGGATAAACTT
The DNA here is from genome assembly GCF_022837055.1 of Prionailurus viverrinus. NCBI lineage: Eukaryota > Metazoa > Chordata > Mammalia > Carnivora > Felidae > Prionailurus > Prionailurus viverrinus. Next base: position 117,725,232 of record NC_062563.1, read on the forward strand.
TAAATCTACATCCAATAACAATGATGAAAACTGAACCTGTCAGCAGACTGAAGGAAATTCCTAAAGACGATTCCAGGGTAACCTGGCATTCCAGATACGTACTTTACTTAACCTCTCAAAGGATCAGCAAAATTTTCTTTCTAACAGGCTTAATGGCATTTGAAAATATATATATAACCTTTCTCTCCTTACAACATGATAATGTGCAGGTCAAGGAACCCAGTAACTCTTGCTTCCCTCCTTCAAAAAATCAAATGTTTTTAAAAACTATACTCAAGCCTAGATCTTTACCAAACCACCCAAAAGTATAGATAACACATGTCGGTAATCAAATCTCCTCATAGAGTGTATTTTTTAAAGTTAACAAAATTAATTTGTACAAAGAAAGGAAATATGGAAAATGCTTGCTGCCATCAAGAGTCTATAACGTCAGAGCTCCAGGTGTCAGCAAATGAGGAGCATGAGGGAACAACGGAAAAAATGTACAACTGCTCTGAGCAAAGCCTGGAGATACAAGAACAAACATCAGAATGTTTCAAAGGTTTCCCATGTATCACCACCTTTCCGTTCAGACGGCAGGGTTCAAAGGGGAGCACCTGTACAATTAACAATCCCAATGATGCCAAATGTAAAATGTAGGAATTCCTTACCTCATTTCCAATAATGTCAATGTTCTGCTGGACCTGAGGAACCCACTGTCTTAAAATGGCAAATAATTCTGATACAGAAGTTTTAGGATCAAAGAGAATTTCCTGGCATGATGTATCATTAGGATCAAAGAAAGAAAACTCTGTTTGAAATTAAAAAAAAAAAGGTATAAATTAAACTTATTAAAAGTTACAAATAAATATATTGAAAATAATAAACAATAAGACCAGTGCTCAAATGATACAAATATTTTTAGATCCTAGCAAAAGTTTACCTTAAGCAATTTTCAAAACCAAAGTCAAGAACGCCAAAAAAGTATGAAGCATTCCTGAACAGCTGTGAGAACGAGATTTCTGTGCTCATACCACATTTTTTTTACAGATGAAACAAAAATGTGAGTGCAACCCATCTCAAACGCTGTATTTTCCAAGAACTACTTCTAAGGCACAGAAACTTTGTCAAATTTTATCAATATTTTCAGCTCTTACAACATAAATATATCATGAACAGTAGATTCACATCAACCACTCATAAAAGGGGGAAAATACCAAAATATCAACTAGTCTATAATTTTAAATATTCTTTTTACTTCTCTGATTTGCCCAATTTTCCATAAGAAACAGGCATTGCATTACTTTTTACGCACTGGAAAAGCACAAGGAGAACTGCTATGCCAACCAATTAGGCAACAGTCTCTGGCAACGCAGAAATGAAACCTTAGGACAGAGTGACTGGCTTATTTTAGAATGTGTATTAGTAAAAACGTGGAATATTAGCAAAATTGAACATGACCTAAATATCTCTTAAAACTTTTCTAAGATTCACAGACAACTTTGGTCATCCTCTGGCTAGAGAATAAAAGAGAATGGAAGAAAATCAGATTCTACGATCTTGAAGAATCTTAAAAAAAAAAAAAAAATGGATAGGGAATCTAAAAAACCAGAAGCATCTAAAGAAGGAAAGTATTAGCGAACCAACATTTGCTGAGTGCTTACAATTTACCAAACACTACACAAGTCCTCACAAACACCTTACCTAGGAGGGATTATTGTTCTCATTTTGCAGATAAAGAAACCAAAGCTCAGACTAAATCATACTCAAAGTCACACAGCTAGTGAGTGGCAAATCTGGAATGGAAAACCAGTTCTATATCCAAAGTCTATCTTCCTTCCTCTACTATACTGTCTCCCGAAAAGAATTCACTATTGAAGTCAGCTTCTAACAGCATACATGAGTAGCAGGATTCATATTTATGTTCTTTATGTTTTTAAATATTTTCCAAAATTACACTTATGTACACATAATTCATACTTTTAGAATCAGGATAACTAAAAGGTGAGTATAAAAGCACACAATCAAGGATGTGTATAAAAGGGGAGCCACAGTCCATTAGAAGAGAATCAGAAAGACTAAAACTAGAATAAGATACTATCCAAAATCTCAGACAACAGAATGGTCCTCTAGGTTCAGAAGGGAAGACACAGAAAAGAACTGGTATCCAACATGGAGAAGCACCTTGCATGGTTTCTTAAACATAGATTTTGGCATGTTTCTTATAAACAGCAGTTGACTAGATTGGGGAGGGGGGTGTCTAATTGATTTATCTATTCAATAAATATTTATGGATGAACCCCTTTCCTAGGCATTGGGCATTTCTAGTAGAGAGATTTCTAAATATATACCTAAAGAGACTCTTCTGCATGTGTCTGCAGGAGACAGATTCAAGAATTCTTACTGTAGCATTTATTATAACGGCAAAACATTTGGGCTGAAACATCTTTCCATAAAGGAATGGATTAGAGTGGCCTATTCTTTTGCTTTTTTACAACTAAATAAATGAATTAAGATATCTAAGTCATTAACTGATAAGCATAGGTCTTAAAAAAAACATACTGATCAATAAGCTACATAATAATATGCAGTATCTATCATTTACATAAAATTACAAATACACAAAACAGTACTACACATTGTTTACGGATGCTCATATGTATAATAAGTACATAATAATATGGTTTGGAATCATCACACTAAATTTAAGATAGTGGTTACCTCTGGAGAGTAAGGGGAATAGGACCAAAGGAAAACAAGGAGTTTCAACTTCAAGATTTTCTTGTAACTAAAAAACAAGAGCTAAAGGAAAAATGACAAAATATAATATCTATTCTTTCTGATGGTAGATATGTTTGACTTACATGTTTGCTATTATTATATTTTGTGCATTTTTATATTCCCATTTTATATTCCTATTTTTAAAAAATGAAAAGCAACAGGAAAAGAATCCCACAAATAATATCAATGAAGGTAACAAACATACCAATGAATGTGTGAAGCTTATTTATAGAAAATTGGAAGAGGAGAGGGATTTAAATGGAAAAGACATATTACATTGCTGAACTAAAAAATAAAATATTTAAAACTGTCAATTTTACCAAAAACAATTATTTAAAATAATTTCAATTCTAATCATCATCTCACCAAGACTTATTGTAAGAGGAGATACAACATGACTCTACTGTTCATCTGCTGGCAGAGCTTCTCAAACATCAGTATAGATAGGAATCACCTAGGGATCTTGTTACTATGTAGATTCTGATCCGTAAATCTCAAGTGGGGCCTGGGATTGCCTAACAGGCTCCCAATGATGCCAATGCTACAAGACTAAAGACCACACTTTGAGTAGCAAAAATCTAGAAAGTAAATGTAAGATAAATAAACAAGAACATCTGAACTAAAAAGAATAATGACCTGAGTAGCAAGAGGGAGCAGTACCCCAATAAATAATAAAGCATATAACAATGCTTCAGTAATTATACACTGAGGTGATGGCAAATAGCAGGTATCATTTAAATAGTACTTAATAGGTGCCAGGGACTGTTCTATGCACTTTATAAATATTACCTAATTTAATCCTCATAATGACCATATGAGGTAGGCACTATTATTGTTCTCATTTTATCAAAGGGGAAGTAGAACAAAGAAGGGGCAGTTAAAAATAAGTAATTTGCCTAAGAATACACAACTGATAAGTGGTTGAGTCAGGATTAAAGCCAGACTGTTTTGTGATCTTAACCTCTATGCTACACTGCATAGTAACAAATCTAACTGAATCCAAAGTTTGAGCCCATACAGAGAAAAAAAAAAAAAAAGCTTTAATCTAAAGAAAGGTGGAGGGGTGTCCTGTTTACCCACTTAATGTCAACATGGAGTAATGGGGACCAGATTTACCCTTCCATCTGAAACAACAAAAAAAACCAAGGAAATAGATAAAACGCAGTTTTCAAGGGCACTGGACATCAAGACAATGAAAGACAGTGACTCCTAAGAGACAGATATAAATAAGGTGAGTCTTACGATTGTCCCAGGTTTCTGCACTACAGTGCAGAGAGAGGGAAACCAAGAGAAGCCCAGAAGACTCCCTATGTTGAGGAGACAGCGCTGAGAACCCAAGGAAATCAAGGAAGCTAGAGCTCACAGGGAAGAGTATCAGAGGAGAGAGAACCCCAAAGACTTATGGAGGGTCCTCTTGAGTACTTAACATACATTTACAAGTAAAACCCAAAGTAAGAGAAAGAACCATCTAAAAGGATTAAAAGGATAAGAGCCCAGTGCTTATAAAAGGCCTAAAATAGTGCCTATTTCTACCAAAAAGACTAGGGAAAAAATTCACAGGGCACTAGGTAGAGTACTGAATAGTGAGAAATAATTAGCCTGAGATTAGCACTGCTCCAGAAGTACCTAACAAATCAAAAAACCAGACCTGAAATGGCCAAACTATTTCCAAGTAACTTAACTGCATCCCAGAACAAACTTCAAGAATATTTATAGGAATAGAAAAAACACAGCACTGAACAGGTAAATTCACAATGACTGTCATTCAATCAAAGATTGCCGGGCATGCAAAGAAAGGAGAAAACAGGACCCATAATCAGGGATAACCAACTGAAAAAGACCTAGAGGGGGCGCCTGGGTGGCTCAGTCAGTTAAGTGTCCAACTTTGGTTCAGGTCATGATCTCACAGTTCATGAGTTAGAGTCCTGCATCAGGCTCTGTGCTGACAGCTCACAGCCTGGAGTCTGCTTTGGATTCTGTGTCTCCCTCTCTCTCTCTGCCCCTCCCCTGCTTGCACTGTCTCTCTCTCCCTCAAAAATAAATAAACCTTAAAAAAAAATTTTTAGGGGCACCTGGGTGGCTCAGTCAGTTAAGCACCTGACTTCAGCTCAGGTCATGATCTCACAGCTCGTGAGTTTGAGCCCCGTGTCTGGCACTGTGCTGACAGCTCAGAGCCTAGAGCCTGCTTCAGATTCTGTGCCTCCCTCTCTTTCTCTGCCCCTCACCGACTCATGCTCTGTCTCTCTCTCCTTCAAAATAAATAAACGTTAAAAAAAACTTTTTTTAATAAAAAAAGTAAAAAATAAATTAAAAAAAACAGACCTAGAGTTGTCACTAAAATTATAATTAACAATGGGGCACCTGGGTGGCTCAGTCAGTTAAGCATCCGACTTCAGTTCAGATCACAATCTCATGGTTAGTGAGTTCAAGCTCCGCATCAGGTCGTCTGCTGGCAACACAGAGCCCACTTCAGATACTCTGTCTTCCTCTCTCTCTGCCCCTCCCCCACTCTCACATGCTCTCTCTCTAAAATAAACATTAAAAAAAATTACAATTAACAGAAAAGAATATTAAACCAGTCATTATAACTGTATTCCAAATGTTCAAAAAGTTAAGTAGAGACATGGATGATATGAAAAAGACATAAATCAAACTTTAGGGATGAAAGCAACATCTGAGATGAAAACTACACTGGGTAAGATCATCAGCTGATCAGACACTGCAGAAGAAAAGATTAATGAACTTGAAGACATAGCAACAGAAACTAAAATGAAACAGAATTTTTAAAACATGAAAAAAACATCAGTGAGCTGTGGGACAACTTCAAGTAGTCTAATATTCATGTAACTGGAGTGTCTGAAAGGGTTCAGAGGCAGGAAAAATATTTGAAGAAATGATTACCTAAACTTGATGAAAAGTGAAACCAACGGGTCTAAGAAGCTCAACAGACCCCAAGCACAAGAACATTAAAAAAAAAAAAAATTACACCAAGGCACATAATGGAAAAATTACTCAAAAATCAATGATAAGGAGAACATCTTAAAAGCAACTGGCGGGGGGGGCGGGGTGGGGGGAGACGCATTACATTCAGAGAAACAAAAATGAAAGCAGATTTCCTATCAGAAACAATGCAAGTAAAATGACAATGGACCAACATCTTTAAGCACCAAAAGAAAAAAAACTATCAACCTAGAACTGTATACTCAGCAAACATTTTTCAAAAGAGAAGGTAATATAAGTATGTCCTTAGACATATAAAAGCTGCAAGCATTCCTCACCAGCAGACCTGTACTACATGAAATGTTAAAGGAAGCCCTTCAGGCAGAAGGAAGATGGTATTGACTGGAAATCTAGATCTGCACAATAAAGAACACTGGAAAAAATGGTAACTACATAGGCAAATAAGATTTGTTATTATTACTTAAGTCCATTTAAGAGGCAATTCACTGTTTAAACAAAAGTAATAACAGTGCATTGTGCAGTTTATGACACACGTGATATGTGCTCTGTGTAAACTGGCTCTGAAGGTATTCAAAGCAAAAGATTCAAAAGTCTTTATATTGTCTCACAGAGTAACCACCTTGAGAATCAACACTGAACTATACATATAAGCTCTGGTTTGTGCAGGGTGGTCTTTCTTTGTTTCTTGTTTTAATCTCATTCTCAGCCTCACATTCAATGGCTCACTTTCATTACACTTAGCATAAAATACAAATTCCTTGCCAAGGCCTAAATAATCCTGCAAGATTTGCCTTCTTCTCCAACTTCCTCTCCTGTCATTCTGCCCCTCAATCACTTTGTTTCTTAGCCACGATGGCCTTCCATTAATTCTTAGGATACACCAAAGGCTTTTCCCCCAAATCTGTGCCTTTAACTTCCTATTCTTTGGCCTGTAACACTTCTCTCCAAGATCTTCTTGTGACCAGCTTCCTCTGACTCCAGATGACTACCCCATCTATAATAGATGCTCCACTAATCCTCTATCACAGCACCCTGTTTTTTTCCTCCACAAAATTGACTGGGATATTTATATTTTGTTTATTAATTTACTATCTTTTCCCACTAGAATGTCTGTCTTGGTCAGTGTTATCCTCAGCATCTAGGACAGTACCTAGCACATAACAGGCCCTCAAAAAATACTTAATAAATACAATTCAGGGTGCCACTTTTAAAGGGGACACTGACAACAGTGTACTAAGAAGGAAACAATTAGAATGAAAAGGGTCTAGAAATCCTGCCACTGAGGGAATGATGAAGGAACCAGAAACGTGTAGCCTACGGAAGTACAAGCTAGGTAAAAATATTCAAATTATCTCTAAATATTTGAAGGCTATCATATAAAGAAGTGTGTTCCACATAGCAAAAACCAGTATCAGTTGGCCAAAGTTTCCAGGAGACATATTTTGAGTGTAAATACAAAAACAATTTTATCACACCTAAAACTTTTTAACCATGAAATGGACTATTTCATTAGTTTCCCACTCTTGAAGATATCCAAGTGACTGAGTGGTTATTTATTAGAGATCTTGAAAATAGAATTTTTATCCTAAGAAGTGAGTAGGGAAAAGCTGACCTACAGGTCCATTCAGATTCTAAGAATGTATAATTCTAAGCATATAAGCAATATTTAATTTCAGTTATACATAAGGGTCAATATCCATTATCACCTTACATTCAGTGTATTTATTCAACAAACACTGACTGAGCAACAAATGGCTATATTGACCCTAAGACAAACCAAAACAAAGCTTGATTGCTACCCCATCCCAAAGAGCTACGGTCTGGGTAAAGAGATCACACAATTATGACTTGGGATAGAACGAAGTAAGCACCATAAGCAAGGTACAAAGTGCTTTAGTTAAGGTTTTTCCTGCATTACTGATTTTGTTATACCTGAAGATAAGCCCAGTCCATGTTTTGTAAAAGCTGCAAATACCTCCCAGGATATAGGCTCAGGTTCTACATAATACTTTTGGTGATTACAAGGCAAAATCTGAACGTGGAGATGAGCAGTTATTAAAATCGATATTACTAAGTTAGATAAATTCCCAATCTAATAATTTTATACCTACTAATACTTAAAAATTGCATTTCTAAACAAAAAAAAATAAAAAATAAAACCTGCATGATCTTTACCTCCAAAGACGATTTGAAATGATGACCCAATACTTTACTTGAAAAATCCTAACTAAATTAGAAATGTAACAAATCTATCAAATTTATCTCCTTGTTTTCTTTTATTCCTTTATCAGTATCTGATAAAATACAGGTCTAGGGAAATAAGCCTAAATAAGTAAAAACTAGAATAGTTATAAATTTACATTTTACAAAGGATATTTAAGTGAGCTGATTTAAATATGAGCCAACCCATTCCACATTCCAGGGAAAGGTCTCACTCTCCCTGCCTAGCAGCAGGCATATGGCTTTTTTTTTTTTTTAAGTTTTACTGTCTTTGTGTATACCTTATAATTATAATGGAAGACACCTGGGACAGTCCAAACTCGGCTTGCTTATGTACTGAAACACATAACTTATTACACTGTCACCCAAATTTGGATCATTTCAGCAGTGATTATTTGGTAAATTAGATCCTAGCATTTCAGAGACAACAGGGCCCTTAGAGATGGCTAGCTCACAGTATTTTGTTTTGTCTTAATACATGGCTTTTTAAGCAAGTCAGTATATTTAACCAAAATAAATACATCAATAGCAAAAGAATGCTAGATGTCTAAGCACCACTGCATTCTAAAAATAAGATCCTCTAAATCCATCATGGTGCTTAAAATGAACATTTTTACATAATAAAAATGCAGACAGCAGAAATAAAGCATTTAGCTTAAGAGGCAGAAAAAGGCATTGTATTTTTGAAAAAGGAAAACTAGCAATTTTATGAAAACCACAGCAAATGGCTTTAGGAAGAATTATGAATGCAAAAAGGGCATAAGATAGAAGTCAAGTCTCCAGTCTACGGAAAATACATACGGCTACTTAACATACCACAGTCCGAAGGCATTGGTGCTGCAGAAATGGAAAAGACAACTGGTGTATCAGAACCTGGAAATAAAAATGGGTATCTTCCAATCAAAGAATTTCCTTCTACTGGAAAATCTGGAAGGTCCTCTATGGTCATCTTCTAGAAAGCCACCTTTAATGAGAGAGAGAAAAAAGCCTATCTATTGTATTTGTATGCAACTTAGAATGATTGCCTTGAATCACAAAAAGCCTATTTTCTTTTAATATATAAACTACTGACCTTTTTTTAAAGATTTTAGTAATCTCTACACCCAACATGGGACTTGAACTTACAACCCGGAGATCAAGAGTTGCATTCTCCTCTGACTGAGCCAGCCAGGAACCCCAATCTACTGACATTTTTTAACTTCAACCTTCAAAAATCTTTTTGAAAGAGGAAGGGGGAAAAACTTCCTTTTAGCAAACTGCTATTAAAGAATATATGTTTGGGGTGCCTGGGTGGCGCAGTCGGTTAAGCGTCCGACTTCAGCCAGGTCACGATCTCGCGGTCTGTGAGTTCGAGCCCCGCGTCAGGCTCTGGGCTGATGGCTCAGAGCCTGGAGCCTGTTTCCAATTCTGTGACTCCCTCTCTCTCTGCCCCTCCCCTGTTCATGCTCTGTCTCTCTCTGTCCCAAAAATAAATAAACGTTGAAAAAAAATTAAAAAAAAAAAAGAATATATGTTGTTTCACACTGTCTCTTACAGACATGCAATCTTTCTTTTTAGACAAAGCTCAGGAGAAATAAAAAGCTAAGTATTTCCCCAAAACACATGAAAACCTTTTTTATAAATATTGTTTTTGCTTTTTAATTTTTTTTATTTTAGAGAGAATGAGTGTGTGCATGAGCAAGTGGGGAAGGGGCAGAGGGAGGGCGAGAGAAAGGGAGAGAGAGAGAATCCCAAGCAGGCTCCATACTTGGCACAGAGCCCAATGAAGGGCTCAATCCCATGACCCTGGGATTACGACCTGAGTCGAAATCAGGAGTCATAACCTTGGGGCACCTGGGTGGCTCAGTCAGTTAAGTGTCCAGCTTCAGCTCAGGTCATGATCCTGTGGCCCATGGGTGGGTTCAAGTCCCACATCAGACTCTGTGTTGACCACCTCAGAGCTGGAGCCTGCTTTGGATTCTGGGTCTCCCTCTCTCTGCCCCTCTCCTGCTCGTGCTCTGTCTCTCTCTCAAAAATAAATAAACATTAAAAAAAATTTTTTAAGTCAAACACTCAACTGACTGAGCCACCCACGCACCCCTAGGTGAAAAGGTTTTTAAATGCCGAGTTAATACAAGTGAGTGATATTCTCTTTAGAGTAATAAAGGGATATAATATCCCTTGTAGATGTACCTCTATCATAGGATCTGACACAGGTTACATTATGTCTTCTAACAGTTCATGCCATGTGCTCATCACATGAAAATAATCTAGAGTGTTCTCGTTCTTTTCTGACATCCTAGAAAGCTTCACTGGAAATCAATCACATCACTTGTACAAATATGGGTCTAAGAGCTCCCAGCATTGTTTACTTCTCCCCAACATACAACATCCATTTAGTCCATCCATGCAGAAAATGGAAGGCCATGCCTTTTAAACCACATCACTGATATTGCCTCTTTTTCCCAGAAAACATGTGAGAGCTCAGGATGTTTGCCCTGCAGTGGGCTGCTGCACCCTAGCTCAGATAGAAATGGCATAGCAGAGCAAATGTTGGTACAACTGAACTATATATAATGGTAAAAAGCATCCAGTTTCTTTTGCATCAAGTCTGTAAAGTCTGAAATATTATAAATCTCTTCATCAGTGTTAAATATAAGCAAAGACCATATTACAAAACTAAATAAAAATGATTCTAGGCCATTTCAGTAGAAAGAATAAAGATAATTAACTGGCAGCTTACCCTAGCAGATAACACCATGCTAGAAATTACTCAGTGTGTGCTCTATACTTAACCAATCCTATATCTAACTTAACCATCTTTACTCCACCATCACCACCTTGATCCAAAGAAACAGTCACCTCTCTGAGCTAACTGGTTCCTTTCCAATGATTCATGTTTTCTGAAGACTGTCAGGAACTAGTAACGAGTAAGGTGACTTTTTTTTTTTTGTCATAAGGTACATGATTATGTGGACATGGATATTCTTTATTAAATAACCTAATACACTGTTACTATGTTAAAGGTATTCAAGTTTTCTTAGATGATAAAGTTAGTTGCCACCCAATACACTGAATGATTATGACAGTAACCCTACCACAATAATGGGGAAATAACAAGGAATTGGTGCCACACAGCAAGGTGATCTTCCTCAAACACTTCAATTCCAAAAAGTAACACATATCCCCAAAGACAGTCCTCCTTCAATGCTATAGCTTCTCAGTGACGAAAGTAACAGGATTTCTACTTGTTGGCTGCTACTTTTGGCAGTAAATCTGAGCAAAACATTCTATGCAGGGTATGAAGCTTCCTTTGAAATCAAGGGACATAAACAAGGCTTAATAACTATTAAGGAACACCACATACAAGGCACCGCACTATTCTGGATGTTTTGGAAAATACGAAAGTGAGTAAGATAGTCCAGGCTTATTAGCTAGCTTACCATCTACTAGGGTGAACAAAATAGCACTAGTAACTATAGATGATGAAATAGAATGGGGTATGTTCTGTGACATAAGTACAAGGAACATCTACATTGGGCACTCCTGACAATCAGAAACAGTGCATGAAGAAAGCATCTCCCAAGATGGGTCTTCAAAGATCAATCAGCAGAAATTTAAAAGAAGAGCATGTTAAAGGAAGTAGGCTGGAACAAGGGCACATCTAGGTACATTGTTTGAGGTAAGGCTGTAATGATTTTTTAGGACTTGGGAGTACTCGGGAGTATTTCATACACCTGATCAAAGACCAAACCACTTAATTCCATAAGCACTGAGAAACTCCTGATTTCTTAAAAGGAGAGAGTTCTGATTCAAACCATGTTTTAGGAAGATTCATCTGACTACAACCACACTTTAGAACTCACTCATGTTTTTATACTCCTAAATCTTCAGCCAAGTGATTAAGTGGCTATCCTTCTGAGTTGGTTAAGAGGAAGCCACCTTTAAAACCCTCCCCTTTAGAAATACAAATCAAAACCACACTGAGCTATCACCTCACACCAGTCAGAGTGGCCAAAATGAACAAATCAGGAGACTATACATGCTGGAGAGGATGTGGAGAAACGGGAACCCTCTGGCACTGCTGCTGGGAATGCAAACTGGTGCAGCCGCTCTGGAAAACGGTGTGGAGGTGCCTCAGAAAATTAAAAATAGACCTACCCTATGACCCAGCAATAGCACTGCTAGGAATTTACCCAAGGGATACAGGAGTGCTGATGTGTAAGGGCACTTGTATACCAATGTTACAGCAGCACTTTCAACAATAGCTAAATTATGGAAAGAGCCTAAATGTCCATCAACTGATGAATGGATAAAGAAATTGTGGTTTATATATACAATGGAATACCACTTGGCAATGAAAAAGAATGGAATACGGCCTTTTGTAGCAACGTGGATGAACTGGAGAGTGTTATGCTAAGTGAAATAAGTCATACAGAGAAAGACAGATACCATATGTTTTCACTCTTATGTGGATCCCGAGAAACTTACAGAAGACCATGGGGGAGGGGAAGGGGAAAAAGTCAGAGGGAGGGAGCCAAACCATAAGAGACTCTTAAAAACTGAGAATAAACTGAGGGTTGATGGGGGATGGGAGGGAGGGGAGGGTGGGTGATGGGCACTGAGGAGGGCACCTGCTGGGATGAGCACCGGGTGTTGTATGGAAACCAATTTGGCAATAAATTTCATATTAAAATAAAATAAAATAAAATAAAAATAGAAAATAAAAACCTCCCTTTTATAGGGTAGAGCTTCCCATCCAAAAAAAATTTTTGAAAGTGATCCTCAGAGCAACTTTCATTTCCTTGTAGCCTGCTGAGATCCTCACAGAACTCTATCTTGCACAACTATCACAGGAGCTAGATTAGTGTCTTACACATATTTCATTTAGATGCAGTGTGGAAAGATGATTCACTCAACAAGGTGGAATAAACACTGTCATTTCATATACTAGATACTTCAAGCCCAGAGAAGCTACAATATTACCTAACCAACGTACTGAACATTCTTTGTATTTTGTGTCTTCATTGCATTTTTCCTTAGTCCCATTTCCTTTCCTTCACAAAAAATTCAACAGTCTATCTCTAGTCCCACTTAAGAAAACTGCACACCTCTAAAAACATGGCAAAGTTTTAGAATCCTTCTGAAAAGCAATTTTTGGGTCTGAAGATCTAAGACACCTGGGATCTCGCTCAAACTTGGTCAAACTAGAATCAAATTCCCCAAACTCTGATTTATATAGGAATCCCATCCTACACCATCACCCCAAAACAGCTCTGAGAAAATGCAACTGGTAACATGGCTCAAATATCTTGTGATTTTTCAAGGATTCCTGGTCTATTCCCTAACACAGAATGGTGGTGAGAAGAGATGGCCACTAACCTTTTCAAAGTGGTTCAAGGCTAGTAGACCTCACTAAGGAACCTCATTATGGTCAAGAGACTCCCTCAGCTTTATCTGGAATATGGTTCAAGGGCAGCATCTTTGAGCTACTCAACTAACAGGAGATCTAAGCTGTGTCCAAATGAGTTAGAATCACGAGGCCCTTTCATTCATTTAAATACTATATTTTGCCAGGAGCCTTTATTTCCATTAGATTCCCAAAAAATTACCATAACCAAAATAAGCATTTAAATCATATCTCCAAGGTTCCTTTAAAAATTAAAAATAGGGGTGCCTGGGGGCGCCTGGGTGGCGCAGTCGGTTAAGCGTCCGACTTCAGCCAGGTCACGATCTCGCAGTCCGTGAGTTCGAGCCCCACGTCAGGCTCTGGGCTGATGGCTCAGAGCCTGGAGCCTGTTTCCGATTCTGTGTCTCCCTCTCTCTCTGCCCCTCCCCCGTTCATGCTCTGTCTCTCTCTGTCCCAAAAATAAATAAAACGTTGAAAGAAAAAAAAAATTAAATAAAAAAAAAAAATAAGGGTGCCTGGGTGGCTAAGCATCCGGCTTCGGCTCAGGTCATAATCTCATGGCTCATGAGTTTAAGCCCCGCATTGGGCTCTGTGCTGACAGCTCAGAGCTTGGAGCCTGTCGGATTGTGTCTCCTTCTCTCTCTGCTCTACCCTGCTTGCACTCTGTCTCTGTCTCTCTCTCAAAAATAAACATTTAAAAAAATGTTTTAATTAAAAAAAAAAAAAGTAAAAAATAGAGGGGTGCCTGGGTGGCTCAGTCAGTTGAGGGTCTGACTTCGGCTCAGGTCATGATGTCACAGTTCGTGAGTTCGAACCCCACATCAGGTTCGCTGCTGTCAGCACAGAGCCTGCTTCAGATCCTTTCCCCCCCCCCTCTCTGCCCTTCCCCTACTTGAGCGCTCTCTCTCAAAAATAAACATTTTAAAAATTAATTAAAAATTAAAAATAGAATTACTAAGTGATCCAGTGATTCCACTACTAGGTTTTTACTCAAAGAAAACAAAAACACTAATTCAAAAGATGTATGCACCCTACATTTACTGCAGCACTATATACAATAGTGAAGGTATGGAAGCAACCCAAGCATCCATCCATAGATGAATGAATAAAGAAGACTGGGGGTGGAATATTATTCACCCACAAAAAAGAATGAGAACTTGTCATTTGCAACAATATGGATGGGCCTAGAGGTTATAATGCTAAGTGAAATACGTCAGACAGAGAAAGACAAATACCATATGATTTCACTCATGTGGAATTTACGAAACAAAACAAAGGAACAAAGAAAAAACAGACTCAAATACAGAGAACAAACCAGTGGCTGCTAGAAGGGAGGTGGGTAGGTGGTGAGTGAAAATGATAAAGAATATTAAGAGTATTCTTATCATGATAAACACTGAGTAATATATAGATTGATGAGTCATTATATTGTACACCTGAAACTAATATAACACTGTCTGTTAATTATGCTTCAATAAAAGATAATAACCAAAAAAATTTAATGTAGTATCTCCAGCTATCCATTTATTTGTTACATATATAAATCTATTCAATCACTAAACAGGTATTTACAGTATTCGATACTTAGTTGCCTCTCAGCCCTAGAAAGAATATAAAAGACACCTGCCCTCCAGAAGTTCATTAGTCACTCAACAAGCATTTACTGAGTGTTTCTAAGTCCTAGGCTGGGCATACAAAGAGAAAGAAAATAGGTATGCCCTTGTCCCCACATAGGTTAGAGTCTAGTATATTCCTATAAGAAAGTTGAAATTACTGTACAGTTGTAATAAATGCTGTGTTCAAGAGGGTCAGTGGAAGCTTCCTGAAGGACTAAAAATTTAAAGTTGCAGTGTCCAACCAGGTAGCTACTAGCCACATGTGGCTATTTACATTAAACTAAAATTTCAGTTCCTCCATTGCTCTAGCCCCACAGACGTACTCAAAAGCCACATGTGGGTAGCGGACACCACGCTTAAACAGCGCAGAAACACTTCCCTCATTGCAGAAAGTTCTATAGAACACCACTGAAGGAAAACAGTGCTGCTCAAATTCCAGATGCGAAAATAATAAGAATCAACAATAAACAAAGGCTAACAAAACTAAGCAAGCCAATAGCAGCACGGTTAATTATACATAAGGAACCAGGGAACAGTAAGCCTGAAAGTAACCAGATATTTGTAGGTTTAAACAGGGAGAAAGAGTTGATTAACAAAAAGGCCACTAGTACATGTTTCAAAACTGGAGTTAAGAACAATAAAAAGACACCATATAAATATCACTTTTTTTAAAAGACCCTGCTAGTGAAAACTGTATCTGGTGAATCTGAAATGTCTGAAGTAAGTACTACAAATAATATACCATTTGTTAAATCTTCTATCAAACAAGTAAAAATACTCATATTTCAAGATCTAATCTTACAGCCCAGGTGATCCATTACCAAATGAAAGCATTTTTTAAAAACGCATATTGTTAGCAAAATAAGAGAACCAGGATGCTTTTGCATAATAAAGATGTAGAAGGCTAGATTTCTGCCATTTTCAATTCTCTGCTTTCGGTCCATAGTCGCTCCGTGTCCCACATCGCCTGATCTTCTGCCATTTAGACGACTTACTTCAAATTATGCAGAAGGTTCATAAATGACAAACGTCAATCTGAAAATGAAGTATTTGCAGGATGTTTCTAAGGAGGAGGGTGTTTCTATATTGAATATTTCACAGGCACCGATTTATACTATGAAATTGCTACAATGTGAACCACAGTCTAGCTGGGAACATAGAGCAAGTTACTATCCCTTGAGAATATCATCCTCTGATATATATCAAAACACTGTCTCAGAGTTTAAATCCAAACTGCCTCTTTAGTCTCGGGATGAATGAACAACCTGACATCTAAAAGAAAGCTGACATTATAAACCCATCAATCTAATCTACAAGGATGAGGTCTAAACCACCTCTCTGTTTAGGGCAGGGCTCAGAGCAAGTCCCCCCAACCCCCCACCCCAACTTCCCTTCCCAATTTCCTATTATTTCGAATTAAGGAATCTCAGGATAGCCAAAGACTAGAAGCAAAGCCATTTGGTTTAGCTTTGCATTCCCACCGGGAAAAGGTTTCTTAACAATTTATTAAGCAAGGGGAGGCACGGGAGATGTGAAGAGGCCCGCTGCAGGAAAAACACCAAAGGCGGCGCACCGCACGCAGCACATCTGCGTGCGGGTGACACTCCCAGGGCGCCCGGGCGGCCGCGGCTGCGGAGGCGGACAGGGGGCCCGCAACCCAGGCACCGCGCCGCTCCTCATCCCAAAGTTACACAGCCCGCGAGGAGCGGAGAGGAGAAACCCACCTCTCCGAAGGTGGGCCGCGCCGCCCCCGCCCCCCGGCGACAGCCCCGGGGAGGCCTGCGGGAGCCCGCGACCCCGGCGCCACCGGACGCGAACGCGGCGCTCCCAGCGCCTCCGCGCGGCCCTCCCCGAGCCGTCAACAGCCCCTCGGGGACCCGCGCCCCCGCCCAGCCGGCCCGCAGCCCCCGCGCGCTCCCGCCCCACCTGCTCCTCCGGTCCTCTCGGGACGGCCGGCTGCGAACGCGGAGACGCGGAGGCAAGGCCGAGAGGCGCGCTCCTCCGCCCGGCGCCCGTCTCCAGTGGCCGGCCGCGGAGCCTCCCGCTGCGCCGCTCCCAGACCTGGTCCGCCCCTCCCGCCTGCCGCCTCCGCGCGCGCCGAGCCGGGCCCCACGCGGGGTCGGCGCGCGCGCAGTGCAGGCGCCCGGGCCGCGCGCAGGCCTCGGCCCCAGCCCCGCGCACGCGCCGGGGCTGGGGGGTGGGGTGGAGGCGAGGAGCGCGCGCCTCTTGCCTGCGCCCCCGCGGGCCCCCAGCCCACGAAAGGTGGAGCCTCCAGGTTAGGACCGCCTGGGAGCTTCCTGGGTTAGGCTTGCGTGGAGGTGGTAGCGCCGTGGTATTTCCATCGCAGTCGCAGGAAGGTTCTCGGGGGAACCCCGCAGGGCCCAGGGCAGTGGGTAGGGGCGGCAGCCCTTGGCGCGCTGTACTCCTCCATTAAAGCCCTTAGCTACCTTCTCCCACCCCCGCCCCGGGGCTAGGAGCGCCCCCACCGAGTTCACAGGGGCAGGCATGGCGTCTTATCTGTTTGGGGCTCCCCTGTGTCTAACCCTGTGCATGGCCCAGAATAGGTCCACCAGTCAATTACCTGTTTGCAGGTTTTGCTGTAAAAAGCCTAGCCGATACTTTACCCAGGCCGAATACACCCAAAGGTGTCTGTGGAGGCAGAAGGGGAGACGTGAGTAGTCGTCCCAGAACTTTATTTCTCCTGCTGCTTTGCTCATTTCTCACCTTCTTCTCCCTCGGTCCCATCTCCATTCCCCAAGAGCCAGAGGTGGTGAAACTGTAACAACTAACAGACATAAGTGCTGACATCCTGGTTCTCCATCACCCAGTAGAAGGAAAGGTGTTGCTTGGCACTTAATGAGTCTCCTTAATGAAGGAACTTAATGAGTCCATTGTTTCCCCATGACTGAGGTTTATAACACTGAATCACTGATGTTACAACATAACAACTCTCTCTGAGGCCTTTTCATTCTGGCTGTGATATACAGATTACCACACTGTACCTCCGTGTTCGCCAAGCACAGTGCCTGGCAAGAACAGATATTGAATGACTGAATGTCTATCTGGGTCTCTTGCAAGAGCAGAGGTAAGTGCTGGGGGCACACCAGAGCATCTTTTCCTGTTGGAGTCACGGATTCTGGAGATTAGAAAAAGCCCCCTTCCCTTGCCTGGGTCTCCCTTGCAACATCCTTACACCAAATGGCCATAGTTGAATACCTCCAGTAACCAGGAACTCTTTCTTTAAAAGCAGCCATTTTATCATAGACCAGCCTTGTTGACAAGCTCTTCCTACCTTGAGCTAAATCACCTCCCTGCATCTCCTCCTTATTGGGTTTCTACTCTGGGGACTTCTAGATCATGTCTGCCTCCGATTCAAGATATCTAGGACAAGCATTCTCTGTCCCTTAGGCTACTCCTTGTACGACAGGGTCAAGATCCCACTCACCAGCATGTTAAAGGAGTCTTTATGACATACCCCAGCTTGTTTAGAGCTCACAAATGAACGTGGTGTCCTGCTGAGTGCAGAGAAGATAGAAACTCTCACCTCTTTCTAGGTCCCATGCTTCTATTAGCATAGCTCAAGATATCAAAATAGTTTTGTAGCAGTCAATATTACATTGTTGAATTGGGTGGAGCACACTGTCAGCTAAAACCCATAGAACTTATGCAATATTTAAATGCCATGACCATCCCACGGTCCCTGGTCAGCTGCCAGTTTCTCTTTTTCTGCAGGTTCAGCACCTTTATGGACTCTCGGGGATGATCATGTGACACAGTTGCCTCCTCCCTTTGGGAGTTGCACCTCCTTCTCCCTGCTGCCATCATACCCTCTTCTTGTCTGATCCTGCCCACCTCTTTCACTGATTAGAAGAAGGAAGGCAACTTTGGTTGGCTTTAAGCAACTATAAATTAGTCCTGTTGTCAGTGAGCCACAAAAACTCATAAAGATCTGTGTGTAACAGAAGGTGCTATTGGTGTAGCTGTTTCCATAGGTATACAGTTCACTTTTATTGCTGATTTAAATTATCCCTCTGAGATACCACTATTAGTAGGTGACAGGGTGTGGCTAGCTGAGTTGTTTTTAACTATAATAAAAGTCTCTGTTAGAACCAGCCAGGCTACTGGCCTTTTCTGCTACACCCAAACACAAAATAGTACATAGGCAATTTCCCAGGATACCAAGCAATTAGGGAGAGAGTCTCCTACTCACCTGGTTGCCTTTGTCCAAAATACTGAATTTATTCCATAAGCCATCATCAAGAATGTAAGCACTCATCGGAATCATGCTCCCTAGAAAACCCCATGGGTCATACAAGTATGACCACGTATTGCCCAGTTAACAAGAGTTGGACCAGGACTTGGAACTTAAACCATCTGCTGGGGTGGGAAGGCACATGGGCATGTGGTACAACTGTACCTACTAAGATGCAATTGTATCTGAAGGCACAGCGAGGTTCCTGGACAATGAAACATAAACCACAGTCACAGGAAGTTATCAGCACTGGTGATAAGTATGGAGCATTACTTATAAGAAGGGGCATTACTGACCGACCACTGTGTGGCCCTTTACCTATGGGATTTTACTTGCCTTCACTTCACAAATGAAGAAAGAGACTCCATCAGGTTATGGAACCTGCTTGATGTACCCCGGGGCAGGAAAAGATTCAAATTAAGTCTGTCTGATCTGAAGTCTTGTGTTGATCCACTATTTTGTATTACCTATGCAGGGTGTCCTTTGGGGCATTCAAGACACAGAAATGTTGTGTCAAATAGCAGGGACCATTCAGAAATTCAAGCAGACAACCAGAAGTCAGCACCAAAAAGGTCTCTCAGCAGCTAATAGGACCCAAACCATGGTAAAAGGGTTGAGGACATAGGCAAAAGAAGACTGAGCCACTGCTCTTATGTGGACTGAGGTATTGGGCAGTATATCATATCATTCACTGAGAAGAAGACAAGGCTCAGTTTTCAGAATCTGGATGTAGGGGCCATCAGGACGTAGGGGTGCCAAATTGAAGCCCAACTAGCAGAAGTCGTGAAATGCAAAATATCAGAGCACTGGGTAGAGCCCCTAAAATCTATACCTGCAGATGATAGGATCATCATCAGAGAAAAGCTAACAGAATCAACTATTAGAAGTAATAAGTGAGTTCAATAAGGTTGTCAAGTACAAGATCAATTGCTAAAAATAGTTTCCTCTATATCAGCAGTAAGCAACCAGGAAATATAATAGGCAATAAGATTTACAATAGCAATAAAACTCTTAAGCATAATATCCAGGAATTAACCTAACAACTTGTAAGAACTTTATGGAGAAAGTTTTAAAATTCTATTTAAGGACATAAAAGAAGATTGAGGGGTGCCTGGGTGGCTCAGTCGGTTGAGCGTCCAACTTCAGCTCAGGTCATGATCTTACACTCTGTGAGTTAGAGCCCCGCGTCAGGCTCTGTGCTGACCACTCAAGAGCCTGGAGCCCACTTCAGATTCTGTGTCTCCCCCTCTCTCTGCCCCTCCCCTGCTCGTGCTCTCTGTCTCTGTCTCAAAAATAAATAAAAACATTAAAAAATGTTTTAAAGAAGATTGAATAATGAAGACATGCCATGGATAGGATGCCTTGACATTGTAAAAATCCATCTAATTTCTAAATGCAATGTTACACCAACTCAAAGTTTAAGGAACTTCAATAAACATATGAGGAAAAATAAAAATTTTCATAGTTAAGTCAGTTTGGAAAAGCAACAGCAAAGAGAGGAAGCTTGCCCTGCCAGATATTATTATTACCACATAGTGATAAAAAAAAAATAGTGTGGTCCTAGAACAGAAATAGAACAGTAAAACAGAATAGGGAGCTCAGAAGCAGACCGTGAGACCTCAACATATATAAAGGTGGTATCACAAATCAATGAGAAAAATATATGTCATTTAGATGATATTGTTGGGGAAACTGGCTTAGTTTATGAAGAAATAAAGCTGGATGCTCCCTGTCTACCATATACAAAGATGAACCCCATGGGGCACCTGGGTGGTTCAGTTGATTAAGCGTCCGACTTTGGCTCAGATCATGATCTCATGGTTTGTGAGTTCGAGCCCCGCATCAGGCTCTGTGCTGCCAGCTCAGATCCTGGAGCCGGCTTTGCATTCTGTGTCTCCCTCTCTCTCTGCCCCTCCCCAACTTGTGCTGTCTCTCACATAATAAATACACTTAAAAATTAAAAAAAAAAAAAGACAAAAAACAAAAACAAAGGAGAACTCTAGATGAATTAAAGACCTACATTCGAAAGGTAGAAGGAAGATGTAGGAGAATGTCTTTATGAACATGGGGGTAGGGACTTACTTCATAAAACAAGACTACAAAAGTACAAACCTTAAAACAAAAGGCTGGGAGATTTGCCATACATCACAATGAAGGCTTTTCTCCAATGAAAACTACTATAGAAAAAGTTAACAGCAGCTGACAAACTGGGAGAAGATATATGATGTGTTCAAAAGTATTTAGGGATTAATATTTAAAATATGTAAGGAACGCTTGCAAGTCAACAAAAAGAAGTCAGAAAATCCAATATAAAAATGAGAAAAGGATAGAAATAGGCCGAAGGAAAAGCCAGAATGGCATGCAAGCGTAGAAGAGATGCTCAAACCCTCTAGAGAGGAGAGAATAGAAACACAACAAAAAGTATGGTGCTACCTATAGCCACTGGGATGCTGGTATATTTAAAAATCAGCTCTGGGGGGTTAGGGCAGGGGCAGTCCTAATTTTAGCGTTTGCTAATTTCCATGTGCAAATACTCTCACCCCTGCTAATTTCAAACTACCAGCAGGAGGTCATTGAACAAGGATTTTGGAAGAAGTGTGTTCAGTCTGCTCTCATGAGCCAGCACCAACACACCAGTGCCTCACCCATCAGCTTAGCAAAAATTAGAAAAATCCCAAATATTGGCAAAGATATGGGGAAATGGGAATCCTCATGCACTGCTGGTGGGAATTTAAACTGGTAAATACATTCCATTGAGCAAGCTGACAGTGTCTAGTGAAAAAAATTATCAGCGTGCTTTATGACTCAGCAATCACCCTCCTAGATATGCCTCAGAGAAACTGTTTGTAACCTTCACGTGGCTTCCAGGAAGCCATTCTCTCATTTACTAGATGATCTCATCCCATCCAAGGCTTTAAATGCTATCTCTATTTTCAGGATTCCAAAATTTCTATCTCTAGCCCTGAACTTCAGACATATATCCACTGCCTGCTCAACATCTAATCTATAGTGTATAATAAGCATCTCAAATGTAATATGTTCAGAATAGAACCCTACCCCACACCCTTCCCATGTCGGTAAATGACAGCTTGATTCTTCTGTTTGTTCACTGGAGTCATCTTTTCCTTCATAGTTCTGGATTTTCCAAACCAAAGCCCCATTCCCCATTTTTAAGAAAAGTTCATAACATCATTTATTGATGGAGAAATTCATCAATACCACTGAAATCCTTTCAAATCGATAGTCACCAGAGACCCCAGGAACTTCCTACTGCTGTCACCTGGGCTTGCTTTCTTCTGAAGAATCTCCTTTTCTCTCTCAAAGCTTCAAGTGGGGACCTGCCTGCTGAAGCAGACTACAAACTGAAGACCTCACAAGCCTTATTATCTGAATCCTTGGTTCTCATTCCTGGTTGCACACTTGAATCTCCTGAATACCTTTCACAAAATAAACCAGAGACTTCCTCAAATATTCTAACTCAACTGGCCTAATTTAGATTCGTGCTCTTCTATAAGTTTATTCTCTCTTTTGTTAGTCTAATTCCCAAAAAGACACAAACAAATGAAGTTTTCAAACCCAACTCATTCCTATGTAGGAACTGCTTCCCATGTCCTCCAGTTGGGCCACTCCCCAACACCACATGATACAACAACTTTTAAAGTCTTCTTTATGGTAGGGTGCCTGGGTGGCTCAGTGGTTAAGTGTCTGAACCTTGGTTTCAGCTCAGGTCATGACCTCATAGTTCATGAGTTTGAGCCCCATGTTGGGCTCTCCATTGACAGCATGGAGCCTGCTTGGGATTCTGTCTGTCTCCCTCTCTCTCTTCCCCTCCCCTGCTCTCTCTCTCTCTCTCTCTCTCTCGAAAATAAATAAATAAACTATTTTTAAAAAGTGTTCTTTACAGGCCAACATAAGAAAGAAGGAACACAGGGAATGTTTCATGGCATCAGGATTAAAACTGCCTCTCTAAGGAACAAGTCTTTCACACTGGCTGCTCAAAGCTATGGCCACCAAGGCAGTTGCAGAAACATCTCTGGCACATAATAGCAGCATCGAGATGGTTTCCACTAGGATGTTAGTTCCAACGCCCCCGCCCCTCATTGAAATATACTTTAACCAAGTCTCTAGATATAAATATCATTTTATAGAAAACATGAAGCATGAAGGAATATCATAAATTACATCATGAGCATGTAATAGGCCAAGTCCAAAATGTGGAAACTTCTACAGGGAAAATAACCCAATTCCTACAATCAAAAAGTAGCTAAGGGAAACTAGTGTAGATCAAAAGAGACATAAGAGCTCTATCTACAAACTATAATGTGCAGAGCATTTAGATCTGGATCAAACAAAGAAATGTAAAAAATTCTTGAGGCTGTTGAGGGAAATTTAACATGGACTGGACATTAAATTGTATCAAGAAGTTTTTGTTAACTTTTTTAGGAATGAGAATAACATGTGATTACGTTTTTGTTAAAAAGTCCTTATCTGGGACACAAAGTGTTTGACTTTGGCTCAGATCATGATCTCCTGGTTTGTGAGTTCGAACCCTACATTGGGCTCTCTGCTGTCAGCACAGAGTCTGCTTCAGATCCTCCATCCCTATATCTCTCTGCTCCTCCCCCACTCACATGCTCATGTGCGCTCTCTCTCTCTCTCTCAAAAATATACATTAAAAAAAGTTCTTATCTGCTAGAAATTCATACTAAAGTATTTATGATAAAATGTTTAATGTCTGAGATTTGCTTTAAAGTGGTCCATAAGTGTGTGGTGGGAAAGCAAATTAGTCCAAGCACGATGGAAATCAATATGGAGGTTCCTCAAAAAATTTAAAATAGGTTTACCATACAATCCAGCAATTCCACTTCTGGATTTAAACCCAAAGGAAATGAAAACAGGAGTTCAGCGACGTATCTGCACTCCCATGTTTATCATAGCATTATTCACAATCACCAAGATATGGAAACAACCCAAATAGCCATCAGTGGGTGAATGGATAAAAAAGATGTGATACATATACACAGTGGACTATTATACAGCCATGAGGAAGAAGTATATCTGACAGGATATGCCACAACATAGATGGGCTTTGAGCAACTACGCAAAGTCAAACAGAGAAAATAAGTATAAAGATATCACTTTTATGTGGAATCAAAAAAAGTTAAACCTGTAAAAGTTAGTAAAATGGTGCTTACCAGGGGCTGGTGGATGGGGTGGATAAGAGTGATGGTGTTTAAAGACACAAACTTATAATGAATGGTAAATAAGTCTTAGAGACCTAATGCACACGTAATGAATGTATACAATGATATTGTGCTGTGATTATGTAATATGATAAATATCACTACACTGGCAGTCATATTATAATATACAAATGTATCAAAATAACATGCTATGCACCTTAAACCAATACAAGGTTACATGTCAAATTTATTCAAGTAAAAATATAAGTGTATGGTGGAAGGGATAGATGAAAAAAGAATGACAAAATATTGATCATTATTAAAGCTGAATGATGAGTATTATTATTTCTTCTTTTGCATACATTTGAAATTTTTTCCCTAATAAAAAGCTTTAAAAGAAAAAGCTCCAGAGGGAAGAAATTTTATTCTATTTTTGTCAGTGCTGCATCCTGAGTACCTAGAACCTAGTACTTGGCACATAATACAAATTCAATACATATTTGTTGATAAAATGGGCCTGGTTCTTTAAGATTTCAGTCACAGAAAAGATAACTATCATATCCAAGGAGTTGAGAAATCACAGAAGTTGTCTTTGTATCACATGCATGCACACACTCTAAAATGGGAAGCATTCATACATCACTAAAGCTCTATCAAGTTGTCTTTCCAGCAGCTGCTTACAAAACCAATACAGTTTCATCTCTGTTCACTGTAAACTATCAGCTGCTTAATAGCATCTTGATTAGGGGTTGAAAGACTGTCAGACCCACTGGAGCATCCTCCCCCTCCCCCACCCTGTGGGGGGTAGAGAGCAGTTTGCACCTTGTCAACAATGGATCAAATGACTCACCTAACAAAGAGAACCATTGACAGACCAATTAGCTGGGAGAAAGTCTCCTTTGTGACAAAAACAGCATTGATAATAAGATGGGTTTTGACATTCCTCATCTAATCATATTTGCAACAGCAGGGAACAGTTAAGACAAAAATAAATGTGAATTGTGTTTTTAGATTCACATAGGGTTCAACCCAAGAAGAGTAAGTTACAGTCCATCCTTTTAAGGCCCATCAAAATACCCCATGCAATATCTTCATCATCATCAAAATAATCACAACCATAAGCCCTGAATGACACTTAGCAAGGCAACCAAATTGCATATTAACCCATCAAATCAGGAATAAACTGAATACCTCCTTCCTAAAGGAAAGTATGGAGTCTACCACAGTATAAGATTTGCTCCTTGTTTTCTAGGATAGGAGGAAGAGTGTTGAAGCTGTCATCATGTGCAAACTGAGCTGGAGCCCCCAGAACCTTCTCTCCCCAGCTCAGTAACCCTAGAAAATCACTTAACTTCTCTGGGCCTTAGTTTGTTCCTTTGTAAAGTGAGACAAAAAATACCTGCCTCCCACTGTTGTCATGAGTACAAAGCCTAACTCAAAGTGGGCTAGCTGGAGGAAAACAATCACATGTGGTCATGAGACATGAACATGAGAAAAGAACGCCAACAACGTGCCAAAGAAGCAGTGTCTAGGGATTTCCCAAGAGGGAGCACACATTGCAGGATGGGGTGATCAGGAAAGGCTTCGAGGAAAAGATATATTCTGAGTTAAGTGGGGAGGATAACGAGCTCCAGTTACATGAATGAGGGGCCAGAATTTACTGAGGGCTTAGTATGTGCTGTGCATTGTTCGAAGCACTTTCATGAATTATTTTACTTCTGAAGAAGAAATATCATTTTAGTCTCACCTTCCAGTTGGAGAAATAGGCATAAGGTAGTTAGGCAACTTGCTCAGGATCCCTCAGTAAATAGCAGAACCTGGATGTGAACCCAGGCAGTCTAGTTCAAGAGATTAAACTCTTAACCACAATGCTTTGCAAGAGAAAGGCTTGGAGGCAGAAAAGCTAAACATGTGTCTGGAGGACAGCAAAGGGCCTAAGTGGTGCAGAGTCCGTAGCATGAATTGGTAGAAGATGAGCTGGAAAGGGAGGTTGAGAATAGATCAGGAATGGCCTTGAATGTCACAGTAAGAGGCTAAGAGACATTTATGAGGATGAGGAAAAGCCACCATGGAATCTGTCAGCACTGTCCAAAATAGAAACTCCTGCCTGACCCTTATGCCCCATATCTGTTACACTCTCTTAATAAAAAGCCTAAAACAAAAGCATACTAAAAATTCAAGCATTTTGAAGTGAAACTCAGCAACTAAAAACAAAGTTGCCTTGAAAGTGTTAGCCTTTATCAATTCAATTTAACTAGTTCTTTTAAATAGCAAATTATTTTTATAAATGATTTCTCCACAGACAGCTTAATTTAACTTGGTGTAAGTATGCACAGTAATGACCTGCATTCAAAATGAAGTGGAGACAAGTTATACAGATGTCCCTGGGGGATGGAAATCTATTGTTTCTGCCTTTCCCATCACACCCCATTAACCACTTTGCAGCATAACAATAACACCTACATATCATCATTTTAACCATTTGGTTGTTATATAATAATGTAATCACATAATAATCTTTTGGATATATGTGCATTGAACAAAAGCATATTCCCAGTGAAGAAACAGCCACTCAGCTTCCTTGGGTGCTGTCCGTCCATCAAGGTGCTGATGGTCTTGCTACCCACCCTATTGCGCTCCTTTTCTTGGCACCATGGTTTCTGTTTCTCCAGCCTCATCCAAGCCCTAACTCAGTCTTCAAAGCAGGGAGTCTCTCAAGGTTCAGCTTGTCAAGTGAGGCACCACACACCTACCAAGGAGCTGCATTTTCACTAACTTAGGGGCACTGTTGCTAGTAACAATAGCCTAGCATCTTTGTAAGCAATGGTCAGTGACATCATGGTCCATTTTGTGTCTCTACTGCAGAGGCCAGTGGCCACGCTCAGGTCTCAGCTGCATCTAAGATTAGCTGCCCTTACGCACACCCACAGAGTCCTGAGCGTCTGCGATCCAAAGAGGCTCAAGAAAAGAGGTGTGGCCTTGGAGGGGAGCTTCTGGTCCTCATTTGTCAAGCACTTACTAAATAATTCTTGGTGTCAGTAAATACTATTAGATATCACCCTGTCCTTGGTGACTTTCTAACATAACTGAGAGGAGAAACATTAAATCTCAAAAAAATTGGAAGCAAGATAGAATCCCAGACTTTGAAGCCAGACATATAAGGTTTGCCTGGAACTGAAAGGGTTTCTAGGGTGTGAGTACTTTCAATTTTAAAACCAGAACAGTGCCAGGGATACCAGAACAAGTTGGTCACCCTACAGAAAAACTAAAGCTCAAGTTTAATTAGCTTTGGGACCTTGAACACACAAAATAACTTCTCAAAAACTCAGCCTCCTCATTTATAAAATTGGTATCATAGTAGGACCTACTTTATCACATATTTCTTGTATGAATTCAATGAGCTATTGTATGAAAAGAACTAAGCACAGTGCCTGATGCTGAATAATTGCTCAATAAGTGTTAATACTGTATATGTAATCGATAATTATAAGATAGCATATAATGAAAGGCTGCATTAGGTATTTTAGGAACTAAAAAATCAGATAAGGAAGAATTGGATCATTAAGAAAAGTTCCATAGTGGTAGGGTTGACACATAAAATATAGGCTGCCCAATTAAATTTGAATTTCAGATAACAAATAATTTTTTAGTAGAAGTATGTACCAAATTATTTTTTTTAATTATTGTTTATCTGAAGTTCAAATTTAGCTGGATGTCTGGGTATGTGCTTAAAATGGTGAGAGACAAGAGAAAAACACCAGGCAGAGGGATAAATATGAGTAGCAGTGGACCCAAGACAAGAGCAATGCATGGGATGTTCTTATGAATGTTTAGAGATGCTTCATAGAAAGAATGAACAAGACTTTGTGAAGGAAAAGAATGGATCCAAGGTTTTGACC
The DNA here is from genome assembly GCF_022837055.1 of Prionailurus viverrinus. Lineage (NCBI taxonomy): Eukaryota > Metazoa > Chordata > Mammalia > Carnivora > Felidae > Prionailurus > Prionailurus viverrinus. Next base: position 117,753,512 of record NC_062563.1, read on the forward strand.
CCAGGTCATTATGAGAGGGACTCTATAATTAAGGAGATCTAGTATGTGGCTGTCAGGCAGGTGGCTTGAATTCAGGTGATCAGGGTGGAGGTGGGAGTGGGAGTGGAAAGAATTGGATTCAGAGAGGTTTTATGAAGGAAGGTAATGTCTGTGGAGGAGGTAGTGACTAGAGTTCTAAATATGGATGTGTCCTTTCACCATGAAAACTTCCTTGAATCCCTGCAGTGTCATTATTGGTGACCTGAATAAGCAATTACGTATAACACTAGAGAGGTCTCATGAGGTAAGTTAACTCAGACCAAGAAAAAAAAAAAATGGGGCATTTAATGCCCTGTGTGCTCTTCTCTTTGTGGTAGGAAGAGATTAAAGCTTTGGAATTCATACAATTCCCTCATTGCTTTCCTCCCTCCTAAGAGACGCCACAGAGTTCTCCTGCCCCCCAGTAATGACAGAGTTCTTCAAAGAGACTTAGTTCAACGCAGCCAGCCAGCAAGGGGCCTGGGAAACTCAAAGAAACCTCCCCTGGCATCTGTATCACTATTTTTGACCTCTCAAGTAGGTTGCTTTTTTCCTGATGTACGTATGTGAAATTCTACTCTTGGGGCAAATGAAAAACCTGCAACCCCATTTGGTAGTTTTTCCCCAGAAGGGCAGTGCTTCTCTTTAGAAACACTTCCTGGCATGCGCCTGTAATTCTGATTCAAAGAAGCAAATGGTTCAGAATATCTGCCTTGAGGTATATGTGAAACCAAAAACCAATGGTCCTAAAAGAACCAGACCCAAAGGATCTGTTTAGAGACTCCCTCTGAGCACTTTATCAAGTTCTGATTACTCACACTGACATTCTTCAAAGTCATCTCCCACCTCTGCCCAATGTGATAAAACCTACCCCTTCACTCCCACCTCCCCATCCTATACATGCCATTCTTCTGCTTAGACTTTGCCTGCAATCTACCTCCTCCTATCCAAATCCAACTACCCTTCCAGACCCTTCCTATATCTCACCTCTTCCATGGGGAGCTAGCTCTCTAATTTCTCCCTTTCACTAAAAAAGGACACATTTTAAAATCCAATTATATGCTGTTTTGTATATTAGTCACTCATGTGAAAACATTGGGGCACCCAGGTGGCTCAGTCAATTGAGCATCTAACTCTTGATTTCGGCTCAGGTCATGATCTCGAGGTTTGTGAGTTCGAGCCCTACATCATGCTCTGAGCTGACAGTGTGGAGCCTGCTTGGGATTCTCTCTCTCTCCCTCTCTCTGTCCCTCCCCCACTCTTGCTCTCTCAAAATAAAGAATAAACTTTACAAATAAAATTGAATTAAAATATTTAATTTAATATCTTTCTCCAGATCCTGAGTTCCTTCCTCTCTTTCAAAAGACAGAAGCAAGCAAAGAAATAAAAGGCAAAGAAGACATTTAAAATGTGGACCAATTGGGGCACCTGGGTGGCTCAATCAATTGAGCATCTGACTTCGGCTGAGGTCATGATCTCATGGCTCTTGGGTTCAAGCCCTGCATCAGGCTCTGTGCTGACAGCTCAGAGCCTGGAACCTGCTTCAGATTCTGTGTCTCCCTCTCTCTCTGCCCCATCCCTGCTTGTGCGCTCTCTCTCTCTCTCTCTCTCTCTCTCCCCCTCTCTCTCTCAAAATAAATAAACATTTAAAGAAAAGTTTAATGTGGACCAATATACAAAAGTCGATTGTTTTCCTGTATACCAGCAATGAACAATGGGAATTTGAAATTAGAAGCAACTCTATAAACAGTATAAAAAAGAGAAAGAGAGAGAGAGATGCTTAGGTATAAATCTAACAAAATATGTACAAGATCTATATGAGGAAAACTAGAAAACTTGCATGAAAGAAATCAAAGAACGTCTAAATAAATAGAAAGCTATTCAATGTTCATGGAAAAGAAGGCTCAAGATAATTAAGTCAGTTCTTCCCAACTTGATTCATGCATCCAATTCAATTCCAATCAAAATCCCAGTGTATTATTTTGTGGATATTGAGAAACTGATTCTAAAGTCTATATGGAAAAGTAAAAGGCCCAGAATGACCAACACAATGTTGAAGAAGAACAAAGTCAAATGGCTGACCAGACTTAAAGACTTAGGATAAAACTACGGTATTGAAGGACAGTGTGGTATTGGCAAAAGAAAAGACAATTATATCAGCAGGATAGAATACAGAGCAAAATATACCCACACAAATACAACCACTCTTTCACAAAGGAGCAAAGAGAATTCAATGGAAGAAGAATAGTGTTTTCCATAAATGGTGCTGGAACAACTGGACATTCACATACAGAAAAATGAATCTAGACACAGAACTTACATGTATCACAAAAACTAACTCAAAATGGGTCACAGATATAAATGCCAAATGCAAAATTATAAAACTTAGAAAACAACATAGGAGAAAATCTAGGTAACCTTGCATTTGGTAATGACTTTTTAGATACAACACCAAATACAAGTTGGACTTCATTAGAACTTAAAACTTCTGCTCTGCAGAAGAAGTTAAAAGAATGAAAACACAGCCATAGACTCAGAGAAAATCTTTGCAAAACTACGTATCTAATGAATAACTTGTATCCCAAATATACAATTCCTAAAATTCAATAGTAAGAAAACAGCACAACTTAGGCTAATGATCTGAACAGACCTCACCAAAGAAGATGGCAAGGAAGCATATGAAAAGATGCTCAATATCATATGCTATCAGGGAAATGAAAATTAAAACAACAATGAGATACCACTACAATTCTACCAGAATGGCTAAAATCCTAAACACTGACAATATGAAATTCTGGCAAGAATGTGGAGCAAAAGGAACTCTCATTCATTACTGGTGGGAATGAAAATTGGTACAGCCACTTTGAAAGGCAGTTGGGCAGTTTCTTACAAAGCTAAGTACTGTATAGTCTTACCTTATGATGCAGCAATCTCACCCCTAGATATTTACCCAGTTGGAAAATTTGTGTCCAAAACCTTGCACATAAATGTTTACAGCAAAGTTATTCATAATTACCAAAAACTGGAAAGAACCAACACGTCCTTCAGTAAGGGAATGGACAAATTGTGGTACATCTATACGATGGAATATTGAAAGTGGTAAAAAGAAATGAGTTATCAAGTCATGAAAAGACTTCAAGGACCCTTAAATATATATTGTCCAGTCTGAAAGAAGCCAGTCTGAAAAGGCTACAGTAAAAAGATCTGAAAGAAGCCAGTCTGAAAAGGCTACAGTAAAAAGATCAGTGGTTGCCAGGGGCTGGGGAGGGAAGAAGGGAAGGATTAATAGGTAGAGCACAAAGGATTTTTAAGGGCGGTGAAACCATTCTGTACCATGCTGTAATGGGGGATATATGACTTTCCGCATCTGTCAAAACCCATAGAATATACAACACAAAGAGTAAACCATCATGTAAATTACGGACTTCAATTAAGAGTAATGTATCAATATTGGCTCATCAATCGTAAAAAAAGCAAAAAAGGAGTGGATTGTGAAGCATTTTTAATACTCTATTCAGGTTTTTAGCACTGAACAGACTTTTGACTTCTGGTGTTATTATATAGGAAAGGATACAGTTCTGTAAAATATGTCTAAATTGCCTCACAGCACATGTCCAACTACTGCAACCCATGTTAACTTGTTTAAAATAACAGTATACTTTGTTTAGGACGCTCACCTTTGCCTTTGCAGAAATGAAGTTTCATCGGAGGCGTTGGTGGGCATGAGATTCATTTTATAGTGAAACTTATCCGAACATGACACTATTCTTTCAATGTCACCCAGAAAAAATTTTTTCAATATCTCATGGGTCTTCCTCAGCAAGAGCACAAATTGTTTAGAGTGTTGGTTGGGAGTCTATGAAAATAGGTGTTTTCATAATGGGCTCCCTTGGGCCCATAAGCAGATTCCAATTACAGAAAGCCAGGGTGGTGGTGGCCAGCTTAGACTTGACTCCCTGTGGTGGAGTCCTCCTTTGAGTGCAACAGCCTGCTTTTCAACAGACCAGCAAATACATAATAATGACATTGCCTGTGGTGCTATGGATACCAGATTTAAAGGGCCAGAAACCATAGTTAGGACTTTTAAGCTACCTCTTAGGCTGCTGGAAGCAATGGTGGAAGAAGAAAAATGGCTTCCAGAAGAAAAATGGCCCGAAATAGGGCCTGGTCCTTCGTGTCATGGCAAGGAAGAAGCCTAGAAGCTGAGGAGACTCTCGCAAAGGGAAGCTGAGGAATCATTGCCTGGACTTACTTCTCCCTCCTCCAAGTCTCGGCCAGTGCATCTCTAGGGCTGGAGCACTAGGGATCTGTCTCCCAGAGTACTGGCAAGGGTGCAGAAGTGTGTAGAGTGGGGCACCTGGGAGAATCTGTAGGTTAAGCGTCCGACTTTGGCTCAGGTCATGACCTCATGGTTCACAAGTTCGAGCCTCTCATTGGCTCTCTGCTGTCAGCACAGAGCCTGCTTCGGATCCTCTGTCCCCTCCTCTCTCTGCCTCTCCCCAGCTTGCTCTCTCTCTCTCTCTCTCTCTCTCTCAAATAAATAAACATTAAAAAAAAAAAAAAGAAGAAGTGTGTAGAGTGGATCTGGAGGAAGAAAACAGAAGGCATCCAGCATTACCTGCAATTTCCTATCTTCCCCCTTTTGGTCATAGGGTTATAACCTAGACTCCAAAAAAAGTTGTGTTTTGTTTTTTGTTTTTTGTTTTTTCCACCAGCAAGTGTTGGTTCTGTCTCTGATATAAAGAGAACATACTGAACAGAGCTTTGAATGGATTTTGTCATGATTTCTGATGATAAGACATTGTACTGACCTTTTGGGCTGCAGCAACAGATGAAGTAATAACTTGGAAAAGCAGCCTATAGCTTCTGTGGTCTATTCTTGAGATTTTGCTGACACCTGGCTGCCTATAATCATTGGAACCAGTACAGATTTCACAGTCACTGACTCAAGTGTGCAAAAATGTAATTTTCTCTATTCTTCTATAATTGAGTGTAATTTCTGCCTTAAGCCTCCATTCTGCCTCAAAGCAGAGAAAATTTAATCTAGTTACTCTCAGATAAACTCATTCAAATTCAGTCATTTCTTAGTCAATTCAAGTTTATAATTCAGTCACAATTCAGTTTAAAACTCTCTCTCTTTTCACCCCTCTGCTTCTCTTCCCTGGAACTGATCTCAGCTCTCAAGAGCTTATCAGAGGAGCCCCCTTCTTGGTCTTCTTCTTTCCTATCCAGTAGATGACATGTGCTCCCTTGAGAGGTGACCTGAGCGATCTATGGGGCACAGGGGGTTCCCACTAGTTCTCTCTGTTGAAAGGGCAGGCAGCTCCATCCACCTGGGTCTCAGCCTCATCCTGGGCTAGCTGACCCCCTAGCTTTCTTTCTCTGGTAGATTTGTTCCACATGGAAGCCTTCAGGACATTGTAGGTGGTCTGTTTCTGTCAGTCTGACTGTGGGAGCCTGGGGTGAGCAAGTCTCCCATCCTTTTGTATGGAGACATGCCACACCAGCCTTCTCTTCTGGCCCTTCAAGGGCATATGAGGCTCTTCTCCCCAAAGCTTTCTGGCTTGTTATCTCCCAGCCTCAGGCTACGGCCCAGGAAAGGGGCTTGAGAACCTCTTCTCTCAGGAACCACCCCCATGAGGCCTTGAGATCAGAGTGGGCACAGAAGTGCCACACTCACACAGAACCCTGTGGCTTCTCTCTTCCTAACTCAGGAGGTATTCTTTAACTATGGAAAGAATTGGGGGGCAGGCGGCTGTTGTGTCTCCTCCAATCTCCTTGCAGATCTTTTCCATCTAATACCTGAGTGGAGGCTTTGAACTCTGAAGCTGGTGATTCATTGACTTGCTCTCCGGTGCTTCACAAAAGGGCTTCCCCAACGTGGCCGTGAGGAAAGGGGCTAGAGATGCACTGAAGACATCTGATGAGTAAAAGGAGAGACAAAAGCACCTCCATCAACATTCCACATCCCAGTCTGCCACACCACATTCTGCTTTATTTCCATGTCCTATTTTACTTTGGGAGGCACAACTAACCATAATTAGATTAATTTTATTTCATGACTGAAGTTGGCTCAGAAGAAAATTCTCAACCAGACTGTTCTGAAAATTTGGGGGGGGGGGGGGAGTGGAATAGCTACTTGTTGAAATACATGTTTATGGCCACCCCCACTACCCCATCACTCCCAAGCCCCCAGCTCCCCATTTCTGAGGACTCATTTGGATATGTAAATTACTGGAGGATGGTGATTAACTTGCCTCTTTACTTAATAATCACATTTCTTCATATACTTTAAAGCTCATCTTTCACTTTAAAGTTCATAGTGGTCACTTACACATTTTCAAGTCACCCCATTAGTTTGCCATTTTGTGGCCCCAAAGAACTTAGTATCCTGTCAGCCAGTTCACTTCCATTTTAAGAATTCTTTAAAACATTAAAACCAGTCCCAGAAATTCTTGAGAGTCCCTAATTTGCATTATCCATCTTGAAATGTGTCCATCTCAAAGGTGTGCTTGAAATGTGTTAACTGTTTCAGAGCCAAACCTCCATCTAGCTAAGTCCTATCCCCCCATTTCACAGGAAACTGACACTTAAAAATAATAACTTCCTAAAAGAATAATAATACTGACAAATTCCCAATTACAAATTTGTCCAGGTGTTTCACAAGGTATAAATTTAACCTTTCTAAACATGACAACAAAGATAAAAATTATAAAGAGAAAGACCAAAGAGTTGGTTATGTGAAATGAAAACTTTTGTACTCCAAAAAATACCATAAAACTAAAAGGCAAAAGGAAAACTTAAAAAAAATACTGGCAACATGGCAACATATATGACCAATTAAAATACTAATATTCTGAAAATTAACAAAGCAAAGATATACACCCCAGTTTCTTTTTTTTTTTTAATTTTTTTTTCAACGTTTATTTATTTTTGGGACAGAGAGAGACAGAGCATGAACGGGGGAGGGGCAGAGAGAGAGGCAGACACAGAATCGGAATCAGGCTCCAGGCTCTGAGCCATCAGCCCAGAGCCCGACGCGGGGCTCCAACTCACGGACCGCGAGATCGTGACCTGGCTGAATTCAGACGCTTAACCGACTGCGCCACCCAGGCGCCCCAACACCCCAGTTTCTACAAATGAGCAAAGAATGTACAAGTAACCCTTGACAGAACATATGCAAGTGGCCAACAGAGCATATAGTTTTTAAAATACACAAACTCTCCAATAAATTCATGAATGCTAATTGAAAGGAGATGCCACTTTTACTCTTTAAAATCAGCAGGGTTTTTTAAAAGGACAACATCCAATGCTGGCAAGTTTACAATAATATAGATACATATTCACACTCCTGCTTGGAATGTAGACTGGTATATAGTCTTTCTTCCTAGAGAGTAATTTCACAATTTGTACCAAAAGTCTTCAAAATGTTTATATTCAGGGGGAGCATAACTCCCCCCTCCCTATGCGTGGCTGCCGATCATACTTCCAAAGAGTATAGTAGAGAAATGGGATAGGGAAACACCTTCACAGTGGAGCAGTCTTTCGTACACCATATCAGCCAGGTGATCAAGGTCAATATCGCCAGTTGTAAATCATGTTGATAGTATGTACTCTTGATATGATGTAATAAAAATGGCACATTACCTCTATGATCTTCCTCTCAAAAATCCATAACACCAATCTAATCATGAGAAAAACGTCAGACAAATCCCAATTGACATCCAACAATTTGACCGGTACTCCTCAAAACTGTCAAGGTCACCAAAAACAAGGCAAGCCTGAGAAACTGTCATAGTCAAGAGGAGCCTAAGAACTCATGATGACTAAATGTAATGTGTTCTGGATGGAATCCTAAGACAGATAAGTGACATTAAGTAAAAACTAAGGAACTCTGAATAAAGTGTGGGCCTGAGCTAATAATTATGATTGATTCAATAATCGTAATAAATATACTACACTAATGTAAGATGTTGTTATAGGAGAAACTGTGTAAATGGGGAGTATATGGGAACTCTCACCTCAATTCTTCTGGAAACTTAAAACTATTCTAGAAAAATTAAGTCAATTAAATTATTTTAATGTTTACATTCTTTGGCTAAGCAATTCCACATCCAGAATCTATCCTTAGGAAATAATCACAAATGTGATCAAAGATTTACCTACAAGGATAAGGATATTTCAGGGGCTCCTGGGTGGCTCAGTTGGTTGAGCATCTGACTCTTAATTTCAGCTCAAGTCATGATCCCAGTATTGTGGGATCAATCCCCACATCGGGCTTCATGCTGAGCGTGGAGCCTGCTTGGGATTCTTTCTCTCTCCTTCTCCGTCTCTCTCTCTCCCTCTACCCCTCTCACCTGCTCGCTCTCTCTCTCTCTCTCTCTCTTTCTCTCTCCATCTCTCTCTCAAATAGAAATAACCTAAATATGCAAAGAACTACAGCCTGAGAGTCAGCCAGACCTGAGGTGTAAGTCCCCATCTCATCACTTCCAAGATGTTTGTCTTTGCTAGGCATGGGCTTCTCAGACACACCCTGTACATTTGATCACCCTCTTCTCCATCTACCTACACCACAGGGCAGGTGTGTGGTTATGTCTATATGCATCTCTGTGATGGTATTCTCTCTGAGAAACACCTGCATGAAGGAAGAAGAGTTAGCAAATTCAAAATTGTGCTGTGATTTATACCTAGGGACTCTGATATTTATCTTTCTCTTAAAGTAAGAGGTTATTGACTTGATTATATACAACACAGTTTTTCCCGTTAAGTGCTTTGAAACAGAGTAACGTGGAAAATGTTTATAATGTGTTTTTAGTGAACGAAGATAATATAATGGCATGTACAATACGATTAGCAGCTGTGCAAAGTATATATACAGGTAGAAGGAAAGAGGGGAAGGTAATAAGCAAAAATAAAAATTACAATGCTTGTGAAATGCAAGCATGCTTATGAAATGAGAACATTTTGGCTGACATCAACACCTCTTACTTTAAAATGTCTCTAAGAATAGAAGTCCGACACTGTCTTCCTCTGGTAGCAACTTTAATCAGAAGTTAATATGAAGTTATTTTATATATTTAATTCCCTGCCCCCAGCCAGCACTCTGGCTAGCTAGCGTCCTAGGAGGTGAACCAGCTGAGGGACAGAGACCCGGAGTCTGGGCAGAGTTCAGAGGTGGTGGAACATGGGATTTCCTGCGGGATCTAGAATTTAGAGGTAGGGGTTATCTGAAAGTCCCCACCCAGGGACAAAATTAAAATCAGTGACCATCCAGCCAAGTCATCAATCCAAAGGAACAGTCAGAGACAGAGAAGGTTTGGAAGGGCAGCCTGGAGGACTTCTTTGGGCCACATAGCAAATCTGAAGTTACCTGTTGTCAACTCCTGCAAGCCTCCTCCTGGGGGCCAGAATCTGAGCATATGACTGAAAAGTCCAACATGAGATGAACCACCAATCCCAAGTGGAGCTTGAAATGCAGATATCTCATCCAAAAAAATGTAGTAGGAATAACACCGGCTTTGGAACCAGAGAGACCAGGGTCCAAATCCCACATCAGCTATATGCTAATTATAGGGATTGAACAAATAATCTAAACTTTTTCAGCCTCTGTTTCCTCATTTGGAAACATAGGTGTGGCTGAAGAGACTCCTTGGCCACCAAAAATTGGGGCTACCCTTCCATGGTAAAGAGATGTCACTGAAAAGTATAGTTGTTCTGTCAGGGATTGATTACATTGCTTTGCATGTTATGCAACTTTATATAAACAGAACCATGCTGCATACACTCCTTTATGTCTGGCTTCTTTCACTCAGCATAATAATTTTTAAAGTTATATTGTTACCTGTTTCAATAGGTTGTTCCTTTTATGGCTGGGAAGGACTCCATTGTACAATTATGCCCGATTTATTTATTTCTCTATTGACAGATTTTTGGATTATTTCCAACTTGAGGTTATTATGAGTAAAGCTAATAGGAATATTCTTGTACTGGTCCCTTTTGAGGACCTATGCATCCAATACTCCTAGGTAAATTCTTAGGAGTGGAATTTATGGGTCATAAAGTGGGTATATGTCGGGATAGAAGGAACATACTTAAAGATCATAAAAGCCATTTATGAAAAGCCCACAGCTAACATCATCCTCAACGGGGAAAAAACTGAGAGCTTTTTCCCTGAGATCAGGAACACGACAAGGATGTCCACTCTCACCGCTGCTGTTTAACATAGTGCTGGAAGTTCTAGCATCAGCAATCAGACAACAAAAGGAAATCAAAGGCATCAAAATTGGCAAAGATGAAGTCAAGCTTTCGCTTTTTGCAGATGACATGATATTATACATGGAAAATCCGATAGACTCCACCAAAAGTCTGCTAGAACTGATACAGGAATTCAGCAAAGTTGCAGGATACAAAATCAATGTGCAGAAATCAGTTGCATTCTTATACACTAACAATGAAGCAACAGAAAGACAAATAAAGAAACTGATCCCATTCACAATTGCACCAAGAAGCATAAAATACCTAGGAATAAATCTAACCAAAGATGTAAAGGATCTGTATGCTGAAAACTATAGAAAGCTTATGAAGGAAATTGAAGAAGATTTAAAGAAATGGAAAGACATTCCCTGCTCATGGATTGGAAAAATAAATATTGTCAAAATGTCAATACTACCCAAAGCTATCTACACATTCAATGCAATCCCAATCAAAATTGCACCAGCATTCTTCTCGAAACTAGAACAAGCAATCCTAAAATTCATATGGAACCACAAAAGGCCCCGAATAGCCAACGTAATTTTGAAGAAGAAGACCAAAGCAGGAGGCATCACAATCCCAGACTTTAGCCTCTACTACAAAGCTGTCATCATCAAGACAGCATGGTATTGGCACCAAAACAGACACATAGACCAATGGAATAGAATAGAAACCCCAGAACTAGACCCACAAACGTATGGCCAACTCATCTTTGACAAAGCAGGAAAGAACATCCAATGGAAAAAAGACAGCCTCTTTAACAAATGGTGCTGGGAGAACTGGACAGCAACATGCAGAAGGTTGAAACTAGACCACTTTCTCACACCATTCACAAAAATAAACTCAAAATGGATAAAGGACCTAAATGTGAGACAGGAAACCATCAAAACCTTAGAGGAGAAAGCAGGAAAAGACCTCTCTGACCTCAGCCGTAGCAATCTCTTACTCGACACATCCCCAAAGGCAAGGGAATTAAAAGCAAAAGTGAATTACTGGGACCTTATGAAGATAAAAAGCTTCTGCACAGCAAAGGAAACAACCAACAAAACTAAAAGGCAACCAACGGAATGGGAAAAGATATTCGCAAATGACATATCGGACAAAGGGCTAGTATCCAAAATCTATAAAGAGCTCACCAAACTCCACACCCGAAAAACAAATAACCCAGTAAAGAAATGGGCAGAAAACATGAATAGACACTTCTCTAAAGAAGACATCCGGATGGCCAACAGGCACATGAAAAGATGTTCAGCGTCGCTCCTTATCAGGGAAATACAAATCAAAACCACACTCAGGTATCACCTCACGCCAGTCAGAGTGGCCAAAATGAACAAATCAGGAGACTATAGATGCTGGAGAGGATGTGGAGAAACGGGAACCCTCTTGCACTGTTGGTGGGAATGCAAATTGGTGCAGCCGCTCTGGAAAGCAGTGTGGAGGTTCCTCAAAAAATTAAAAATAGACCTACCCTATGACCCAGCAATAGCACTGCTAGGAATTTATCCAAGGGATACAGGAGCACTGATGCATAGGGCCACTTGTACCCCAATGTTCATAGCAGCACTCTCAACAATAGCCAAATTATGGAAAGAGCCTAAATGTCCATCAACTGATGAATGGATAAAGAAATTGTGGTTTATATACACAATGGAATATTACGTGGCAATGAGAAAAAATGAAATATGGCCTTTTGTAGCAACGTGGATGGAACTGGAGAGTGTGATGCTAAGTGAAATAAGCCATACAGAGAAAGACAGATACCATATGGTTTCACTCTTATGTGGATCCTGAGAAACTGAACAGGAACCCATGGGGGAGGGGAAGGAAAAAAAAAAAAAAAAAAGAGGTTAGAATGGGAGAGAGCCAAAGCATAAGAGACTGTTAAAAACTGAGAACAAACTGAGGGTTGATGGGGGGTGGGAGGGAGGAGAGGGTGGGTGATGGGTATTGAGGAGGGCACCTTTTGGGATGAGCACTGGGTGTTGTATGGAAACCAATTTGTCAATAAATTTTATAAAAAAGAAAAAAAGAAAAAAAAAAGTGGGTATATGTTTAACTGTGAAACAATTTTCCAGAGTAGGTGGGTCATCTTACATTTCTACTCAAATTACTCAACAGTATTCAAAGTAATTTTTTTTTTCATTTAAAGCAAACGCAATTGAAAAGAAAGAAAAACAAAATTAGTCTTAATGAAAAATGAGTGGCAATGAATAAAGAACTTCTTCAATTATTTGGAATAGTCAAGAAAACCATTCTACAAGGTACAGAGCTATCTGACAGCTGACCCTGCAGGCAAATACTTTTATTTTGGTCATTGGTTTGGAAATAATTTTAGCCACTTAGATCAAAGGTTTTCATAAAGATGATTTGACCAGGGCCCCAAATCCCGAGAGGAGAAGAATGAAGAATGTACACGAAGAACCCTTCAGATGAGCTTTCCACTCTGTTAAATGGAAGAAAGAAGAATTTTCCCACATGGCATACTTGTTTACTGAGCCAGCCCAGTGCTGTGACAAATGAAACAACTTCTTGATGCCTAACACAGCTCGCCCCCAGGCACTGAGTCACAGCTTTGTGTTTCCCTTGAGTTCTGCAGCAAACAAACAGATCAGATAACTTTATTAATTACGCACCCTGGGGCCCAGGGCCGTGACAGGCTCAGGCTCCGCCAGCAGCCCCGGTAGTCCGTTTCCAGCCTGCTCACGGCACAGGAGGTGTTTACACGTGCCTTCTGGTTCCGAAAGCATCCTGACACCCACGGTAGTGTTTTCACTGGCTGTATGGGGCTCTATAAGAAAAAATGAAAACTGTAAAGCCAGAATATCAACTCCAATCTCAGCAACTGTAGGAGATGCTCAATGCCATCTTTTTTTTTTCTCTATTAGGAAAATACAAAATTGGCCACGAGCAAAATGTCCAGAAATGAGAAATGGTTAAATAAAAGGCCCTCTTCCTATTGCAGATGGTGGGAATTGTGCATTTAAGAGCAGGGAAACGACACAATGAGGCCTTGGGAAAATCCTGAGGTGGCAGTGTGCTGAGCAAAGGGCCATTCTGCACACACAGAATGGCCAAAAACCCAGATGTGGGAGCCGGAAGCCTACCAGTAGGCAGTTATTTCCAGATGATTCAGGAAAGGATTGGGACTTGGTCCTGGACAAATTAATGAATTTTCTTATGACTTTTATTTTCATAAGTGGGTAAGATGCCAGGGGAAAAGGAGTAAGGAATCCTTGTTCTTTTCCTTCTTTCATTCTTTCTTTCTTTCTTTCTTTCTTTTGTTCTTCTTTTTTCTTTCTTTCTTTCTTTTGTTCTTTCTTTCTTCTCTTTCTTTCTTTCTTTTTCTTTCTTTTTCTTTCTTTCCTTCCCTCATTTTCTTCCGTCCTTCCTTCTCTTTCTTTCTCTCTTTCTTTCTTTCTTTACCTCTTTCTTTCTTTCTAATTTACCACTGGCCAGGCGCTGCACCAAGCACTTATAAAGCATTAACTGACTTAATGCCTACAACACCTCCACAAAGTAGGTACCATTATCCCCATTCCAAAGATGAGCTCTGTCTCAAGGAAGTTAATTAAGTTTGGAAGCTTCCCCAGCTGAAAGGAGCAGGATTTAAACCCAAGCCTCAAGCCTCTCTACTTGCTCTAGACTACTGACGGTTTTAAAAAGTTCAAGAGGAGTTTTAAGATGGGCGGCTGCTACCCTTCACTATGGACAAGAGCTCCATATTAAGACTGCCTAGAAGCTGTGCTTAAAAAGGAAAAGATACTTTTCCCTTATGTTCTACTCCTAATGACCAAATCGCTCCCCACTGCCCAGGGCTGGCTCATTTTCCTATGAGAAAGATTTAATTAAAAGCCTCTTTCTTTGACAGCATTACCTCCTGGAGCCCCTCTGCTCCATGGGGACCAGCCTTGAGCTCTATATGGCAGCGCGTTTCTCTGCTTTCCCCTCCAAATCGGGGAAGCCTTCTTCCCTGCTATCAGACTCACTTTTCCAGTATAAAGGAAAGCCACCTTGCCTTCTTTATTCACTGTCTTATTTACAGAAGTTCTCTAGCACTAGAGCCGTGGTATTTTTATAAGCCACACGAACAACAATGTATTGCCTCAATTACTGTCTATTGTGTGTTTTGGGGTCTCCTTGATAATAGCAGGCTGGATGGAGCACACTCCGCTGCCTTGCCCTTATTAAACCGTGAAGGTCACTTCTCTGCCAGGATCTGTAGCTGGCGAGCCCTCCCTTCTCTTCCACAAATGTGTCTCTTCCAGAGCTTTTTGCAATTATGGCTCATTTCTCTAGGTTTCATATGGCAGGCGTCTGAACAGAATTAAAAGCATAAGCACGTGCAAAAATAATCCGCTTCCCAAGATAGCAAATGCTGAGAAGTTCTATATTAGAACACACTGGGAGTGCTGACTGGCTAGGGCATGATTAACCTAATAGGCTTAAAGTTCCACTTGCCATGCACATCTGTCAGGACCGGGGCTGAAGCAGGCCCATAATCCCTGAGACTGGGGTCCTTCAGAATTGCCCTGTTGCTCACTAACAGCAGAGCGTTCAAGATTAGAACAACAAGACAACAGGCACCACCACCTCTTCATGGTGGGGCCAAGGGACTAAAGAAAACTGATTCCAAGGACCCGGCACCATGGACTTCAGAGGATTCTGGCCTGGAAATTGCCCGGACAGATTAGTAAGGCTCGCTTTTGTTCCTCCTATTTCAAATTTGATTCTCTGCAAACTGTGAAGAGTGTTGGGGGGGCGGGGAGATGACTACAAGCTGAAATCATGGGGTGCACACCTTCCCACAATGACCTTGTTAATAGCGTCGCTAAGAGTGGCATCCAGTTTTTTAAAAAGCCCAAAGCAATTTTGCCGGGACGTCAGGGGGGCAGTGAAAGATGCTCTACCCCTTCGCTGCTTCCCACCTCCACCTGCTATGACTCTGGGGGAGGCTTGTCCCAGGGACAGAGGCTGGCACAGGAGCAGCCAAGTTCCCAGACCCAAAGCTCGGCTGAAGGTCTTTGTCCGCTCCCAAGAGATCCCACTGCAGGCAAAGGGAAAGATATGGAAGGACTGCCCCCCAAAGCCAAAACCTCCCAATCCCACCTGGGCAAATCACAAAGCCGCACGGCTAAGGACATTCCGTCCAAGACACAGAGCTCCCATGGGTCACCAGGGGCAGCCTCCTCTGGGGAAGCCAGTGAAGAAAGTAACACCCAGGAAAGGATGCTGAGATGCCACACATGTGGCCAACAGGGCCATTGCTGCCAAAACAGCATTCCTGCTCACGAGCCTGAGGGCAAAGTGGACTTCCCCGAGCCCCTGGTGAAAGCGCACCAGCATGCCTATACCTACCTCCACTCTAGCCTCTCCAAATATGAAGCAATTCTGTGCATCACCCATCAGGCCACCCAGACCCAAGAGCTGCTCCAGCCCATGGTCAGCTTCCTGCTGCTGTGCTTTGATGAGGTCAACCGGCTCTTGGGGGAGATCTCCAAGGATGGAGAAGTGCTCCTCCAAGAAGTTAGGGAGGATCTGGCATGGCCATTGAGGAAAGGAGAGCCCCAGGAGCAGCCGGACCTCCTACCACAGCTTCTGCAGCACACAGTCAGCAAGCTGCTGGTGCTCAGGGGCATGGTGGCCTCACTCACCGGCAGCTTCCTGGAGAGCTCCAGCAGTTACCTCCATGCCACCGCGAGCCACGTGGGAAAGAAGCTGAGCACAAAGAGGGGTGTGGATGAATGTCTCCTGCGGGCTCTGGGGCAACTGGAGAGCTTGGTGAGTGGCCACAGCGACCCTGGGATGCAGGGTCTGCCCTTGTGCTCCGAGGACAGTGGCATCGGTGCTGACAATGAGTCTGTGCAGCTGGCCGACAAGCTGGGCAAGCAAGCCAGCTGGGACTCAGTGCCGGAGCCCTCGGAATGGAAACCAGCGTTTCCAGCCACAGCAGAAGCCAGGCTCTCGGGACACACCTGGCAGCAAAGTCCTTTCCAGATGGGTTCAGACCGACCCCAGGACTGCCCGCTCTCGAGACCTCCTACGGCAAAGGTTCAGCCAGAGGCACAGGGTGGGGCCAGTGGCCCATGCCCCTCCAGCACGGGCCCAAGAAACACTACCTCCAGCCCCCTGGGGATGGCCAAAAGCACTTGGTGTGACTCCCTTGGGATTGGGATCTCCAGGGAAACACGTTTTTCTAAAGGCCCCAGGTTGATGGGCACGTCTTCCCTCAGTGAAGGTGAGGACAGTAGCCCAGAGGAGGAGGAAGACCAAGCGAGCAGCATGAGTCCCTGTGCATGGCGGGAAAATTCTTCCCAACCAAGGCCACGGTCTTCACCTGGTAGCCCGGAAAGCCTGTTTCAGCCACACTCCAGGAGGCTTAGGAGCCCCCAAGCCCAGGAAATGATTCTGAAGATGAAGGAAGCAATCAGCGAAAGGATCAAGTTTGTCCCTGTGCCCTCGGGGCCCCAGGACTGGCCTGAGGAGGAGGACAGGAGGACGGCGGTCCCACCAAGACCCAGCACAGCCAGTGGCAGCAGGAGGGCCCCTGTGAGGCAGAGGAGGTCCCAGTCAGAGGGCTGTCTGAAGAGCCAGGCCGAGGACCCCACCCTCCAGGAGCTGCGGAGGGTCCAGAGAGACCTCAGCCAGAGGCTGGAGGCATTTTATGCCCTGGGCGCACGACAGCAGGGGCAGAGCGCGGGGCAGGTCCCGCAGCCCAGAGCAGCGGCTCTGAGGCCCGACAACTGCAGGGTCACCCCGAGCAACACCATCAGCAAGCTGAAGGCCTCTCTCACCAAGAACTTCAGCATTTTGCCAAGTCAGGACAAAAGCATATTGCAGAAATGCGGTCCCCGCCCTGAGAGTGAACAGCCCTGGTGGCGGAGAGCTGAGGGGCTTCCGGTGGCCATTGCGTCGGGTGAGAGGGCCAGTGAGGCTCCAGGAGCCATGGACTGGAATGTCAGGGGCTGCCCCACCAGAACATCGGTCAAGAAACTCATTGAAACTTTCTGTCCCACTAAGAGTCTGAGAACACTGGGGGATTCCAAGGACTCTGGGCCAAACCCCTGCCTCAGGAAATGGGGGGTCCCCATCATGCCTCCCAGATTTCCCATTTACAGGGGGCTTGCCCCTTTGTATCCAAAGCCACAAATTTCTCCAGCAGCAAGCAGAGACCCCCTCCAGGTGGGGCCAGACTGGAGGCCCCCACCTCCTATTTTTCCCCCTGTGCTCACAGCAGAAGCATCCAAGAGTGAGGATCTCAATTTCAACTGTGAAACAGAGGAGGACCCAGAGCATCTCCCTCCACCACCTCTGGAAGTCCTGATGGACAAATCCTTCACCTCTCTGGAGCCCCCAGAAAGCAGCAAGCCAGCAGGGAGCTCCTCCAAGGAGACCCATGTGCCAGGGCCGGGAGGGGCTGACCCTGCCCGGAGAACGTGGGCTTCCCCAAAGCTAAGAGCCTCCATGAGCCCCACTGACCTGCTACCCAGCAGGAGCACGACTGCCCCCACCAGGCCCCACAGCACAGGGCCAGGGGGCAGCAAGAGTGGCTGCGGCACCAAAAAGCTCACCTGGGACCTTAACCACCTGCCAGCAACCAGCAGAAACCCAGAGGTGGAGGGCAGCGGGGCTCCGAGTCAGGCACCTGCAGACAAGGCTGCCAGCCTGTCCAAGCATCCCCAGAAGGCCATCCCCTGGCACCACTCCAGCCACACATCTGGGCACAACAGGACCTTGGGACCCAGCCTGGCCAGGCCACCCCGGGGGCCACATTCTCCTGAGGCCCCAAGACCGAGCCAGGAGAGAAGCGCCCTGCTGGTCAGGAAGGCCTCTCCCTCAAGGGGATACTGGACACCCCGAGCAGTCAGGAGGCAGCCCTCCTCTCACAGACCTGCCCGGCCAAGTGCTCCTTCTGTGCATGGCTCCTCCAGCCCACCTGTCAGCCCTCCGGTGAGCCCCAAGGTGCTAAGCCCCCCAACAACGAAGAAAGGAGCTTCCCCAGCAACACGGCAGCACAAGCCGCCCAGCCCTCCCCCCGCGAGCCCACCCACACGTCACAAGGCCTCCAGCCCCCCCACCCAGCACACAGAAGCAAGTTCCCCTTCCTCTGGCGCCTCCCCATCCCCCCCAGTGTCCCCTACTGAGGGACAGGAAACAAGAGGTTCTGAGAACAATCGGGCAGCCACAGCCAAAGTGTCTGGGAACACGTGTTCCATATTCTGTCCAGCCACCTCCTCTCTGTTTGAAGCTGCGCTGCCACCTTCGACCGCCCACCCGCTCACCCCACCATCGCTGCCACCTGAAGCCGGGGGCCCTCGTGGGACCCCCGCAGGATGCTGGAGGAGCAGCTCAGGGCCACGGCCGAGGGTGGGCTCACAGCGGGGCATGGCCCTGTGTGCCCTCAACCCTCAGCCTTTCGTCAGGAGGACAGCTTCTGACCGCCGGCCAGGTCTCCGCCTCCCGCTGCCTGTCCCCGGTGCCACCAGCAACGCTTGTGAATCCCCACTCAGCAGGAGCAGGTAAGGAAGGTCGTGGGCCCCGGCCCTGTGGTAATCAGAGTAGAGCCTTGGGTCCTTGGGATCATCTGGGTCAGTAGTTTTCCAACTGTGCTCCAAGGGAAGAGGCAGTTGGAAAAAGGGGCTGGGGGATATCCAGCCTCCTGCCACCCACCCCTTCCTCGAGCAGCTGTGCCTTCATCTGTCACTCATTTCAAGTTCCCAAGAAAGATTTTAATTGAAAGAAGTTCTGCTGTGTGAAAAATACAGTTTAGGGGCGGCTGGGTGGCTCAGTCGGTTAAGCGTCCGACTTCGGTTCAGGTCATGATCTCACGGTTCATGGGTTTAGGCCCTGCATCCAGTTCAGAGCCTGGAGTCTGCCTCAGATATTCTCTCTCTCTCTCTCTCTCTCTCTCTCTCTCTCTCTCACCCTCCTCTGCTCATGCTCTGTCTCTGTCTCAAAAATAAATAATAAACATTAAAAAACATTTAACAAAAAAAATTTAAATAATCACATTAATCCAAGCACACACACACACCCTTTATTTTGCACTTAGGGAAACGTAGATGAAGTGACTTCCTATGCCCCTACACCCTCCATTGAAACACTGTCACCCTGTCTGGAACCAGCGTCCTCATTACTGTAGTTTCTAGTTTACTAAAGTAGACCAATATCTATGTGGGAGTCCCTCAAACTTCCTTGTCCTGGGACCCCTTTAAACTCTCAAGAATTAGAGAGACCCCAAAAGAACCTTCATGTAGGTGGGCCGTATCTATCACTTTTTACTGTATTATAAATTAAAATTGAGAAATGTTTAAAATGTTTATGAATTCATTTTTAAATGACCCCATTATATGTTAACATAAAAAGTAGGTATATTTTCTACCAAAAAAAATGTTTTTGAGCAAAAAGGGTGGCATTGTCTTATATTTTTGCAAATCCCTTCATGTCTGGCCTCACGGAAAGATGGTGGAATTCTCAAATCTGCTTCTGCAGTCCATCTGGTGTGATATGACACGTCATGTAGACTGGAAAACTCCACTCTACATTCACGGAAGAATGAGTGGAAAAGGCAAATAACATCTTGATATTATTATGAAAATAGTTTTGACCTCAGAGATTCCCCCCCTCAAAACTGTCTCAGAGACACCCAGGGGACATGCCTTGAGATAGCTCGTCCTGGATGTGTGCGATAGAAATGTTTGGCTTCCCCACGCCCCCAAAAGCCTGCCTCCACTTCTCCTCTGTTCTAGCCTCACCTCTACCTCCCCGTTCAGAGGTGTGTGGGGCAAGAGCAAGACTCTTCATGGGCGCTGAGTACCAGAACCGGGTGGAAGGACTGCCATCTCTACCCTCAGCAGACTGAGTTCATGTGTGCTTTTCCGGTGAGGGCAGCTGGCTTCCATGTCATTGGCCCGGCCATGTGGGCAGGCCTGGGCACGAGGCTGCGACGGGCCATGGGTCACACTGCACCACTACCTGCACACAGAAGGAAAGGCACATATGCCCAAGCGGACGGAGTGCATGGGGCCATGCATCTTTTCCAGAATGTGGCACGGGAAGGAATCTGTCTATCTGAGACCTATTAGAGAAGAACTCTTATCAATGTGTCTTGATATCAGATCGGACGAAGCTCAACCAGCACGGTCCTTTCTATCTCCAAAACGCCCACCGCTGCGTCAATCAGCAGTGTATTTCTGCCAGAGTGATGCGCGTTACAGACTTCACAATCTGTTGAGGCATGAATGGTAATTTTTTACAAAGTCCTCGGCAGTCAATTTTAAATAAAGATGTTATCTAGGGAAAGTTGTGCATTATTATAGTTATATAAACTTCCCCAGCCACTTGAAAGAAATGAAATATTGATTATTTTTGCAAGAATCTTAATGTAATACTGCTCTTTTCTTAAATCTAAAATGAGCTTCCTACAGCACGGTGCTTTTCATCTAAGAACCTCTATAAATGTTAATGCATCACTCCTCACTCTAGCCACTTATTCAGATATTACATTTCTAAAACTGTGCCCTTCAGGAGAAGAGCTTGAGAGAACAGGGACAATAAAATGGCATTAATTAAAAACACTAACATTTTAAAACAGCAGGAGCAATACTAAAGTAACATAAAATTGTTCAAGAAGAAAATAATGCCCTTCTCTCAGGCTTCTCCTCGGAATAGGGCAGGCTAAAAGGTTGTTTTATGTCCTGAATCTCAATACTTGGGGAGATGGGGTGGTGGGGGTGGAGAGAAGGGCTTGCAGCTTGAAAGAAAGGAGGATCCGTGAACAGGCACCTTCCCAAGGTCACGTGGAAGGTCACAATAATGGCTCACACTCCTTCCCCTGCCTCCTGCTAAGACCACACCTCTCAGCCCCTCCAAACTGTGAACCTATGAGCACGTGGTGGATGTGATGGGAAAATGCTCATTCCCCAGTCCCTCCACACCTCTGTCCCTGTCAAGTTGGCATCTGGGAGAAGTACTCCAGCTATAAAAGCACTGAGTGGTTTCACCCTCTGCAGCTGCCTTTGTTCCTGCCCTTCTGCATATGGGAAACCATACTGAGGAACTAGGCATAATTTCCCAAGATCGCGCAACTAGCCAACAAGCCAGCCCCACAGAGCCTGAAAGACTCAGGACGGGCTGTTTCCACAAGCAGGGACTGGCAGGGATGAACCACACCCCACACATCTTGCAGCAGAGGCAGGCATGCAGGATAAACTGGCCTGCATCCGGCATTGACCTGCTTCTCGTCATCCAGGCCGGGCACAAGCCCCTCTTATAGAAAAAATTATGATGTTTATCCTCCCAATCTTG
This sequence comes from Prionailurus viverrinus, assembly GCF_022837055.1. Classification (NCBI taxonomy): domain Eukaryota; kingdom Metazoa; phylum Chordata; class Mammalia; order Carnivora; family Felidae; genus Prionailurus; species Prionailurus viverrinus. The sequence continues at coordinate 117,775,085 of NC_062563.1, forward strand.
GGGCCCAGGGGGTTGGGAACAGTCCTTGGAGGCTTACCCAGGAAGCTCCGTTACTGAGCTCCAACTGTTATTTATGTTTTGAATCCCCTGGTGGGGGTGCTGTCTCTAGGTCCTAGCCTGCTGGGGCATTGTGAGTGTTCAAGAAGGGTTCAGGCTTTCTCCCCTAAATGCAGTGCTTTTCGTCTCTGCTTGGACTGGACCACCCCCAGCAGGGGCTCTCTGCAACTTAAACCCCCCGGCCCTATTTCCTGGATCAGGCTACCTACCAACTGACCAGCGGGGCAGTGGCTGGGCAGCCTGCCTCCCCAGCTGTCCTGGGACCAGGTAGAACCACAGCTATGTTGTGGCAACCAGAAAAATCTGCCTCCTAGCCTGAGCCTCACACAGATGTGGAACCTGGTTGGGGTTGGGGAAGACGCAGTTCTAGGACAAAGTCATTTGTCACCTCCACCGACACTACCCGCCACAGCCTATCTCCGGGAAAGCCCCTCCCATTCCTGCCAGCTACCCCATCGGGGAGCAGCAAAGGGTCATGGATGAAGTGCATCCTACATCTGGCTTCCCCTGCTCCAGAAGAGGCACCGGGAGAAGTCAGTAAGATGGGAGCTGGTCCTGCACACAAAATCACACTTGGTCAGGCAGGGACCGGTCATGGGGCCAGAGGCCAACCTGGATGCGGTTGGCTCTGCAGAACACAGTGAGACTCTCACTACCGAAAAATCACATTGGTGCCAATCTTAGTGCCCACTCCACCCCACCCCACATTCCTGCCACCTTGATCCCATTAGGATCCAAACTCAGACTTGCCCTCCACTGGTTTGACATCTCATGTAAGCCTAAACACATAGAGCTAAACATGCTGTGTAATGAAGCTCCTAGAAGAGTCAAGAACCTGCTGTCACGGGCAGAGAGAAAGACCTTCTGGTCTGTGCATGTGAGGAGCTGGGTCCTGTCCTGAACCTGAGGTGACTGATTGAGGGACTTTGGCCCTCAGGTGCCTACCTGTCATATGACAGGGTGGTCCCTAGTATCCCTTCTAGGTAAGACTTCTCGTTCATGCTACAAAGTGGCAGCACCAGAATGACAGCTGGCCATTTATTGAGCACTTATCATGTGCTGGTTAATATGCTACGACTATATCACACTTTATCCAATACTGATACCTTTGAGTGCCCTATGAGATGGGTACTGTTATTATCTCCATTTTACAAAGAAGAGAACTGGGAATCAGAGAGATTAATATGCTACAGGGCACACTGCTAGTAAGTGCAGGAATTGAACCCAAACAGCCAGCTCCAACCTCCAAGCAGTAACTACGAGGTTAGCCCGCCAGCACACAGCCAGTGCAACTTTCCGAGCCAGTCCCCTTTCTTTAAAAAACAATTTGTTTAATGTTTATTTATTTTTGAGAGAGAGAGACAGACAGACTGTGAGCAGAGGAGAGGCAGAGAGAGAGGGAGGCACAGAATCCAAAGCAGACTCCAGGCTCTGAGCTGTCAGCACAGAGCTGGACGCGGGGCTTAAACTCACGAACCATGAGATCATGACCTGAGCTGAAGTCAGACGCTTAACCGACTGAGCCTCCCAGGTGCCCCTGAGCCAGTCCCCTTTCCAGCCCAAGCTTGCTCCATGCTGGTGATCATTCTCCATTCTGCACTCCCAGTGCACACTGGCTGTCCCTCTCCACCCAGACCCCCTGTCACTGTGTCATTCAGTGGCTGGAAAGCTCTATTCTAGCCAGAGGCCAGGCCTGGGCCAAGCACTTTCCATTTTACTCCATTCAGGAAAAGGGTGGCAGCTGAGTGAAGCAGGGTGTGGTGAGTTTTTTGGTTGTTTTTTTTTTTTTTTAGTTTTTTTTTTTTTTTTTTTTTTTTTTTTTGCTGTTATTGTTGGCGTTGTTTTCAATTCAACGAGCTAAGCCTAACCCTTTATTAAACAAGAAGTGCTTTAAAAACAAAAACAAAATAAAGGCCCAGCTCCCAGAGTTCCCGAGGGAGCTGCTTTGTTCAGAGCAGCAGGATCCTGGGCATCAGAAGAACAGGACTCAACCTGTCAGCACAGACACCAGGGGCTGGGTTCCCACGGTGCCCTACCACAGCAGGTGCACACAGGACAGCACCAGCCAAGCAAACCTGATGCAGGAGGGCAGAGGTCTGACAACAAGGGGCCACAGGCCTGTGGGAGAGAGAGACAGAAGGACAGAGAGAGGCAGAATAGGGATTGAGGCAGGGGCGGGGGGGGGGGGGGGCAGGTTGCAGAAGGAACAACAGAGGAGTTCTTGATCTACATTTGTCCTTTTTCCCAGCAGCAGCAGTGAGGAGAGCCCCAAAAAGGACACTGAGCCATGGAGCAGCCCCTGTGCCCCGGAACTAAAGGGTTCTGGCTTGGATGCATCTCCCCCAGAGCTCTGCGTGTTGGGCCACGGGCTGCAGCGGGAGGCCAGAGCCAGCCGTGCCCAGGACAAGCCTCAAGAGAAGGAAGTAGCCTGACAAGCCAACCAACAGGGTCACACTGATGCCAGTCATCCCAGAAGGAGATGGGTGACAGCCAAGCAGCAGACTGCCCCACAGATGGTGGACCAACCAAACTCCTATTGAGGTGTCCTAGAAGGATCTGGAAAGTACACTGCCCAGAGGGTCTGCTAAATTCTAAACATTCGCCACTTTCAGTCCCAGATTCTGGTTTGCCTTGGGGCTCAAAAGTTAACTATAACTTTAGACCCCCACAAAGACACTCTTCAATCCTTCAAGTACTGCCTTAACTCAGGGGGGAAATGTATTTATCACACGCTCCATGGGACGGGGTCTTACCTGGGTTAGTTTCATGGAATCAATTAATCCTCACAACAAAGAAGGAAGCAGATAGCATTCTCCCTATTTGCAGATAAAGAAAACCAAAGTGCCCCTCCAGCCCCACCCCCACGGTGTCTTGCCTGAGGTCACATAGCTAGGAAGAGAATACAGCAAAAATCAAACAGGTGTGCCTGGCACCAGAATCTCTTTGCTTTTCGTTCCATTTCATTGCCCATGACTATTCCATTATTCCATCTGCCCAAAGCATGTCTAGTTGTACAAAGGGTTGGAAAGTTTGGGTGTTTGTTTGTTTTTTTAAAGATTAAACAGTGGCACAGCATTCGAGTCACCACTGAGGGCTTTGTTTGGAAACCGATTGCTTCAGAGATAGGAAGACCAAGGTGGAATTAAGACACACACCCTTCTCTCCTCCCTCCCAAGCACAGACCCAAAGCCCTCAACACAAAGCTCCCAGCCCACTTGAGCTGAGCGGCCTCAGATTGTGTCTCAGAGGAGTGTCTCACATGCTCTGCCCTATGCATCCACATGCCTCTCAAGCTGGGTGGGTGCAACCAAGCCTTGCAAACACACAGCCTGTTCTCTGTGCCCCAAAGGGGCTGGGGTTCCAGAGGGTGCACACACGCACGCTCGCGCACGCACGCCAGTCTCCCCCAGGGGCTTCTTGGCCAACGTTATTCATCTGCAAATCATCTGCACAACTTCTGCTGGATCTGAGATGGAAACGAAGAACGACTGGTCATGCCAAAACCCTGCCTCTGCCCATGCGCTAGATATCTGCTGCAGATCTGGAATTTTTCCATCGGTGGCTGTAGAGGGCTTTCTATTTAGAAAAGAATTTGCCATAATTGGGTGATTCAGTGCAGGCTCAGTGGGTTGTCTAAAGACAAGAATTCTCGCCCACGGGGTACAGCTAAGGGGCAATCCTTCAGATCCGCTGCAAAGCCGATTTTTTAAGTTTGGGAAAATTATAGACTTCAAGTCCTTTCTTGTTGAAATAGATCATGACTCAAGAACGTGTTAAACTGGGCCCTGGGGCTACAGCTACCTCCCCCAGGGACAGGCCGTGACTCCAAGTAAACGAATTCATCTTGACTTGTCCAGTTATTAAAATAGGGATGATGAGGATAATCTCTTCAAAGGCACCCAAGGATTAGTTGATTAAACCACCAAGAGGGGCCACAACCCACCCCTCTATTGGGAAATGCCTGTGCACACCCAGCTAGATGCTCACGCCTGCTGGGTATCTGTGCTGTCAAAGCAGAGCTCAGGCAGGGGCAGGGCTGGTTGTGGGCAGGGCTACGTGCAGGGTGAGTGGGTGGGTGGACCTGGGGAACCGCGTGGGCCACAGGAAATGGGAGGGCACGTAAGTGTGTGAGAGCAGCCAGGTTTAAGAAACTTCCCTGCTACAGAGTTGGCCACTCTCCTTACCTGGGCAGGCCAGGCGCAGGGGGACCAAGGGTGTGGGCCCTGAGTAGAGTGGGCACCGGCCTGAGTGCAGGGGAAGCAAGCTGGGCGGGATATGCAGCTCACTGGTAAACAGCTTCAGGGAGGGACTGTCAGAAAGCGCACCCTGCCCTGGGCTGGGGTTGAGGGGCAGACTTCCAGGGGGCTGAAGAAACACAGCAGAAACTGAAACGAAGGGAGACTGGACAGGGACCCCATCAATGAAATTGTGATACAGTGTAGGAGTGTAATCACAGAGACGATAAAAAGTCTAGTTCCTGGAACCATGACAGGAAGTGAGAGTCACATCCACAGGAGGAGGAAGTGAGGCCAAGCTCTCTCTTAAAGGGCCGCCTCTTAGAGGTTTGGGTTCGTTTGAGTCTGTAGGTGGGGGCCAAGTGCACCCAGCTGCAGCAATGAAAGCTAGGTGTGGGTGGCTGGTAGAAAGGTCTGGAATGAACCTCCATGAGTGTGCCTGGCAGGAGGCTCTCTGAGAGAGCCTGCCCCCTCCCCCAAGCAGCAGCTGACACTCACCCTTCCTATGTGGAGGCAGCAATGGAGGAGTACTGGGCTTCTAGGATTCCTGCTGTCAGCCCTGGAGCAGTTCAGGACTCCTCTTCATCCCTCCACATTTACAGAGCACCTGCTTGTACCAGGACAATGCCAGGCTCCTGTCACATATCCCCATACGTGATGTAGTGAGAGGCCGCCAGGCCCAGGTAGCATAGACAATTAGTTGGCATAGACCATTGTGTTGGCCCAGGACCCAAAGGCTTCAAGAATCCCAAGTCAGCTTTCCCTGTGGTAAGGGGAGGGGTTGTCAATGCCAAGCGGCTGGGAGGCAATAAAGGTCAAAGGTGAAGCAGTGCCGAGCCGGCACAGGAGCAGATGGGTCACAGAGGTGGTTTTTTGGCTACCATCCCAACCACCAGACTTAGCCCAAATTATAGGTGAATTAGACATTGTACAAAAGAAATTAAATCTACCACAACAGGCAACTTATGTGGCTTCAGCTCAGTTTCAACCCTCCTCGAGACTGGGCCTTTACTCAAACCGACATCTACGGTTCTGCCTTAGAAAGCACACTGCTGGTGGCCATGAGGGACAAGCCCAATCCCACAACTTCTCAGATGGGTCACTCTCACCTCCACCCAAGAACCTCGTCCTTGCTGAGCCCAATCCACTTCTTGTCCTCAAAGGAGAAGGGAGAGCAGGGTCTGTTTTGTTTTGTCTCTTTAAAATAATTAAGCCAATAGGGGCACCTGGGTGGCTCAGTCGGTTGAGCATCCAGCTTTGGCTTAGGTCATGATCTCACAGTTCGTGAGTTCGAGCCCCGCGTCGGGCTCTGTGCTGACAGCTCAGAGCCTGGAGCCTGCTTCGGATTTTGTGTCTCCTTCTCTCTCTGCCCCTCTCCCACTCGCGCTCTGTCTCTACCTCTCAAAAATAAAGAAACATAATAAAAAAATATATTTTTTAATTAAGCCAATAGACCCAACCATTAAGGACTCATGAGTCTGCACTTTTTCTTCCCAAAGTTAGAAACAAAGAAGAAATTTTGGATATAAAGACAAGAGAGGCTGCCACCAAAGAAGATAACAGTTTAAGAGGCACATATTATACCCGTGTTCTTATTTGGACCAAGTCTTTTCCAGGGGTGTCCAGCCATCCTCAACACTCATGGAGACCCCAGAGCTGCAGAGAGGGAGATGCTTCAGCTCTGTATCTAACACGTTAGTAACACAGCATATGGTTCTGCCCCAGGGGAGAAACACAATTTTCCGGTTCCATCAAAAGGATTCATTGAGGAAAAAAAAAAAAAAAAAAAAAAAGGAGATATATACTCTGGCAGAACAGTGATAGCTTCTTGCAAGTATAAATACAATCTTCAAGAGGAAATAGAACTTTCTCTCCACAGCCTGGATCTGTGCAGTTGTTTAAGCAGCATCTATCTCTTTCCTCACATCATATACCCAGTTCAGAACCTGAAATAATCCCTGTGGATAGAAAATGCAGGGCAGACCAAAGAGACTTCTCTTGCATTGTGAAAAGCTTCTGTTTGACAAGACTTGTCTCAGCAACCCTACACCACGAATGAAAGGATTTTGAGAAATGCACGCTTTCTTCTGCAATAAACCAGCGTTTTGCATGTATCAGGAGAGCTGGTGCAGTGACTTATAAGTGTGAACATGTTTGTCAATTGATCATTTGGTTGACAGCTTATAGGCTGCCAAGACCCACTGTATCTTCCAAAGGAAAGCCTTGCAAAGGTAATATATTTTTAAGTAGCCCCACATCAAAGCCTCTGTTGAACTGCCATAAAGTAAATGTGTTCTGGGCCTATATTAACAGAACAAGTTATACTGCACTGTGGTTTACTCCCAGTGCCTACCTGAAGTTTAAAGAAAGTTCCATCAATCCATCCCGACATTTTTATGAAATGTAATTAAAGATGCATTGCACACGCAGTGGAGCAAACGGTTAATTCGCTCAGCCATCTAATTCAATTTTATGGGGGACCCTGGACACTGCTGGCTGGATGACTCTCGTGGGCTTCAGAAAGTAACTTCCCGGATAATCTGTGGGCCCTGTGACCACAGAATTCGAGCCATCTAGGAGCCAGGGTTCTGAATGCTGAATCCCAGATACCCTTGAAGTCTTGCACACAAGCCACCAATCTGTTTTGGCTGGAATGGCAGCACCAGGGAGAGTCAGGTAATTCCCAAGGCAAACCTGGTGGGTCTGAGACCTGAGATGGGATGAATCAAAGAAACAAGGTGACCAGAGGAGAAAGGAGGGGTGTGGTGAATGCGACAGTCACCCTGGGGAGCCAAAGTTGGTCCTACTCCTGACGGTTGGAATTGGGACACAGGAGCCTGAGACTCAATGCCTCTATCCCACAGCCCTGTGACCGGGCTTCTAGGGATCCGTTTCTTCATCTGCAAAGCCACCATGACATTGCCAGCCTCCTTACCCTGCCATCGACAAGACTTCTAAACCATCTTTCTGAGCCATATGGAAGAACTGAGCTGACAGTCCCTCCACCCCGGGTGCTGGTAATGTTCACCTCTGCCACCCCCACACCGGGAGATTCTGATTAAGAAAAGAAAGTACACGCCCGCCCCTTCCAGATCTGTGCTTTGATTCTCGGAGAAAGTTAAAACCGGCCAAGTTAAATGCAGCTAGAACGGACGTTCTTCTCTGTAGCGTTCCGTGTCTCTCAAAGTGAAAAGTCTTTAAAACATTTTGCTGGCAAACATGGCTACAAATATCAAATATTCCAAATGGAAAAAAAAAAATTGAGCTTCAGACTCTCCCATTTATTCCCATGCTGAGTGGTGGGTGATCTGTCAGTCAGATGGTGAGAATGGCTTCCGTGCCTCCTGAACAGCAGGTTTTACTGGGCTGAGGCTACAGTTGATAATAATTATACCTTTTCTTTGTCCGTAACACTCTACATTTTCAAAACACAATTATCTACATTGTTTTACTAGATTTTTCAAAAATCCTGTGAGATGAACAAAGCCAGTCTTTTTTTTCAACACCTTTTACAAATGAAAAAAAAAAAAAAAAAAAAAAAAAAAGCCTGAGGGTTATCAAATATTTGTTCCTAAGACACCCTGCCAGCTAGTGACACATTCCTCAGCCCCTGCTCAGCCTTGGTTCTAATACCTACTGCCAGCAGTATTTAGATTATTCTAAAAGATGCCACAACCTTCTTTGGCAGAAATTCTCAGTTTTCTCCAGCATTTACAAAGAGGAAATTATTTTTCATATCCAGCCAAAGGCCAGCTGTAATTTTAGCCATACCTCTTAAACTAGCTTGGATAGAAATTCAAAACAAAATTTCCAAGAGAATTATAGAAAATAATAGTCCCCTCTACGTACCTCAACAGCTCCCTGTCCCTCCCCACCACTGCCCCGGCATTAAGAAAAAAAAAGAGAATTCATTTTCAAAAGAAATTTTTTTTTAAATCTTCATTCCCTGTTGCTGTGAACCCCCACCCCGCCCCCGTTAGTGGGCTTCCAGGTGAAACTCCCCGAAGGGAACAGAAGGCACTTTAACAGACAGCACTTCTATTTTATTGCCAGTGCCCCAAAGTAGTAAAAACCAATGGATGAGACAGAAAGGAAATACAGACCCTGGGAAACAAATTGCCTCCATGAAAATTATTTATCTAGCTTTTTTTTGTTTTCCCTCCTTTGGAAGGGGGACAGGATTGGCTGTGTTTACAAAACCTGGAGACTTTTTAAAGCTATTGTTTAGTTAATGGCTTCTGACACCAGTCTCAGAGGTGTGGATCACTTTCTGGATGTCAAGATTCTCAAGGAGAGCCCAAGGTGACGCTAATAACAGCTGTCAACCCACAGAGAGGTAATTATAAAGCCGTGATTAAAACAACACAAAACCTTCAAATGTTACAGCCTTCTTCACCAAAACACCAGGTGACGAGACACGGAGGAGACATAACACATCCCTGAATAAGCCCCAGTAATGGTAAGGACCAAACTGGAACCCCTACTGGTCCCAGACTCAGAAACACCCACCTGGTGAGCAATGCTGTCCTCGCTGGAGGGACTGAGCCAGGCTGGGAGCAGGCACTTAGGCACTGCTTCTCCAGCCCAGCTGCTCCACAGGAGGACGTGGTTGCGGCCGGCGGGGGGGCGGTCATCAAAGCATACAAACTTCTAGTTGTAAGATTAACAAATTCTCCGGACCTAATGAACAGCATGGTGATTATAGCTACTTATTCTGTATCATATACTTGAATGCTGCTAAGAGAATACATCTCAACACAAAAAAGAAACAGTAGTTATGCCATGGGATGGAAGTGTTAGGTAAGGCTATGGTGGTAATCACTTTGCAATGAATAAATGTATCGAATCAACACATTGTACACCTTAAACTCACGCAATGTTATATGTCCATTAAATCCTAATAAAGCTGGGGGGGAGAAAAAGAAAGAAAAGACCGTGCCCTGGGCCCCACCCCATACCAAGTGAATCAAAATCCCTAGGGGTGGGATCCCGACATCAATCAGGGAAGAGAAAACAAGATGAGAAGCAGGGCCTGTAGGCAGCTTTTCCTAAAGTCCCAGAAAGTCCTAAGCAGATACAAGTCAAGTCTAGTCCTTAATTCTTACACTGGAGGGAGACAGGGGTCCTTGCATAACTAGAAGCTATATTCCCACCCCAAGCACATCTTCAGGAGGTAGGGCTCCTGGCTGCACACACAGCCAAGCAAAGAATGGAGTGGCTCTCAATCTTCATTTCCCACCACTGACCATCCATTAGGGCCTCCTTCCCGCATGCACTCCTGACAGACCGAGGCTAATATGCTGTCTTCCCTGTTTTAAAAGTAATGATGTGGGAGGAGTGCCTGGGTGGCTCATTTGGTTGAGCATCCAACTTCAGCTCAGGTCATGATCCTGTGGCTGGTGAGTTCAAGTCCCAAGTCAGGCTCTGTGCTGACAGCTCAGAGCCTGGAGCCTGCTTCAGATTCTGTGTCTCCCTCTCTCTCTCTGCCCCTCCCCACTGCCTCTCTCTCTCTAAGATAAATAGACATTAAAAAAATTATTTTTTAAATGAAATTTAAAAAATTTTAAGGAGTAATGATGTGGGAAACCTTTGGAGGCTGAAATTTCCTAAGGCCCTGAGAGAACCACCCAGGCCGTCCCCAGTGGGGTTGGGTCAGGGGCATTGCCCACAGAGCCCAGTTGCCCGGAGACTCGATCTAAAGTTAAAACTGAGTGGAGGAAAATAGAACCTTGCAGTTATTTGTTGCTTTTCAGTGGTTCTCAGTTATTTTAAACTCTCCACCCAGGAGGGTGGATACAGAGCACAGGGAATGGGAGGCTTCCATTTTGAAGACGTCCTTGGAAAACAGGACCTCAAAGCGGGAAGAGAGGACGATGCCTTTGAGCTTAATTTCCGCCTTCAAAGTCCCTGCCAGACTCTACATCCTTGGGCTCCTACAGGTTCTAGGATCTTGGAAAGCAGAAAATGTCAGTCTCCTGACCAAACCCAAAGAGTCTGCTCAGACTCCAAGCAAACACAATTAATTGTGTAAAACTTTAAAATGTTTAAAAATCAGCCTCTTGGGCATCTTTCATGACTCCCTGTCCAGCAAGCCTTTAACCTGCTTCAGTCAGAATCAGCCAAGGAAGTGACTGCTGGGAAGCCCCTGCTGGGGTCACAATTAGCGAGAAGCAGCTCCTGCTGGGGCTAGAATTACTTAAAGTCACACTTAAGCCACATATTAAAAACGAGTCCCGGGATGATTGTACCATACCCAACCTCACCCTAAAGCATTGGGGGGGGGGGGGGGTAGGAGCCGGCCTTGCTGTATCTGGCCACACAGGCAAGATGAAAAAGTGGCTTTCTCAGGGATACCCATGAACATGGAAATATATAAGTGAGTTGATTCAGGGCTGCCCAGCCAGCTCTGGGCCATTCCCCTCGGGAGAGGCTTGGAACCGTGATGTAGAACCGATATTATGCCTTGAGGTGGGTGACACTGGACGGGGTCCACCTCTGGGGCCTGCCAGAAAACTTGCAGGCAGGAGGCTGGGGCCTCAGGGCCTCAGCCATCTGGATCTGCCCAGAGTGTTGCTGTGGGTCTGGCTGGGTTCCTTGGCTGGGATGGGACGCTGCCCCTTCAGCTCACACCTTATACGTGTGTTTGAGGTAATGACCTGAGCTCTAATTCCTCCTGGTCACAGTATTGCCAACCTGCCAGTGGCCCCAGGCAAGGCAAAGCCACTCTCACTGCATCTAGGGCCCTAGCCCCAGACGTTCCTCTCTCCCTGCAGGACCCCATTTCCCTGGCTGCTCCCTCAGTGGGCAACACTTTCTCTCAGCTTGTATTCCGGCGCATCCTGTACCCAACACACCCCTCCAGCTTCCTGATCCAGCCCCCAGTGGAGGAACCCATGTAATTTCAGAGCTCCCACACGACATCTGCACATCATGTAGTTTATGCTTGGCCAAGTGCTTTCATTTATGGTATTTTGAGTGTGAAACATCATCTGACCCTCTGCAGAACTAGTCAGAATGCCATCTTGCTGGGAAGGCTTTTAGTAATGCAAATGTCAAACTCTCCCTGCCTTTTGAGAAGCTGGACAGATCTATTAGAAGATTCCCACAGAGGGGCACCTGGGTGGCTCAGTCGGTTAAGCGTCCCACTCTTGATGATATTGGCTCAGGTCATGATCTCACGGTTCATGGGTTCGAGCCCCACATCAGGCTCTGTGCTGACAATGCAGGGCCTGCTTGGGATTCTCTCTTTCCCTCTCTCTCTGCCCCTCCCCCACTTATACCCTTTCTCTCTCTCTCTCTCAAAATAAATAAACTTAAAAAAAGAAAAAAAAAAAAAAGGAAGCCTCCCACAGGATCAGGATGACCTGGAGATGTTTGCCCTACTCACCTCAAATCAGGCTTATAACAAACGGACTGGGTTTAAATGGCCAACTCAGGGTCTCTGGGTTCAGGAGGGCTTGTCCAGTCTGTCACAGATAGGGGGCCGTGGCCAAAAGGGTCTGCAGCACAGGGGTCTGTGCTACCCTTTTTTTCCCCATCTCTTCGTTTCAATGTCATCTGCAGCTGATTTTGCTGTTGTCTTGTTTTCTTTGTCACAAGCCTAGTTATTGAAAAATTCCCTGAGGTTAAAAAAGCACACGATAATAAAGCCTTAGAAAAATAAATAATTCCTTTATTCCTACTTCAAAATATACTATGTGCATCTGGAACTCTAAGAGAAAGTCCGGCCGGGAGACTGTTCCATCATAAAAATCAAGTAAGATAAAAAATAATGACTGCCCATTTCAGATCCGTCTGTAACCCAGGTGAAAGGGGCACGAGCTGCCAGTTGTCTTGCTGTCAGATGCCACCCCTCTGTAGGTGACGTTGGCTGGGGCTGCCTCACCGGGATTCTGTGTCTAAGAGTTCCTGGAGCATTTTGAGGACTTGCTTTGGCTGGCCAGCAGCCAGGTGCCGCAGCCGGGAGCCCATCTGTTCCTGGAGGCCCCTAGACAGCCGGCACACTGCCACGCGGACGTTCCTGCCATGCCCAGGCAGGACACCGTTCCCCGTCATGTTGTTCAGGAAATACCAGAGGACCGGAAGGACCTGACGCTCCACGGCCTGGGGCTTCTGGGGGTAAACAGAGGCCACCAGCACTGTTGGGCAGAAAAGAGGGAGAGTTACTCAAGGCAGGCTTGCTCTCTCTCTCTCTCTCTGTTTCCCTGCCCTCTCTTGGGACACCAGTTCTATCCCCCAAAGGGCAGGCAGCCCAGAAGGGCCAACTAGTCCATCAGACACACGACCTAGGGCTCGGGACACGTGGAGGGGTCCTGGAAATGTTCTTATTTCTTTAAAATCCAGAGAAAAAAAAATATGAAGATATCCAGCCTGATTTATATTCATGTTTATACCAATCAGTTGTAATATAAAATTTTTAACTTTTTTTTTTTTTAATGGAGGAATGAGTATGTAAAAACAAAAGTGCTCAGAGCCCATGACAGTCGTCACTGGTCCCTGCAGCCCAGGGGAGAGGAAAGAGGCAGACAGGGCCGGACTGCGAAACTGCCTCTGCTATTTACTAGCTGTATGACTTGAGAAAGCCACCTAACCGTTCTGAGGCTGTTGCCTAATCTAAGGATAATCATCCTGAACCAAACTCTTAGGACTGTTAGAGCTTAGATAATACATGTACGTGAGGTGCCCAGGTAGGTAGGCAGGTGACAAAAAGTAGCTAGGACTAGTGTTACTTTAATCCACATTCCCACCTATGTGACTTCACACGAACAAAAACTTGTACCAGGGAGGAAAACCAACACTCTCTCAAATGAAGCATTCTGAAAAATGAAACAGGCAGCAGGAGATAAGCCCAGTGTGGCCTCCCCAGTGTCTGGACACCAAACCTCACAATAAGACCAGCAGTAATCCAGGAGGCCTGAACGTGCTTTTCAACCATCAAGCTCTGCACAGACCCATGATTCAGTGACGAACCCCTGAAATCGGGTTATCCCAGCCTCTCTACCCTTTTTAATCCCCAGAAATCCAAGAAGCAGGCTACCCCTGCCAGCAAGCCCTCTGTCAGAGTAAATGCCGGGGTCGAGACCACCTCAAGAGCTACCCCAACTCACTTCAGAGCCACTGCTCCAGCCGTCAGCCACGGCCACCATTACCCTGAGTGCATCGGTGCTAACAATGCTTGCTCTACACAGCGCGGTCCGCCTGTCATCCTGCCGAGGAGAAGGGCTGGTGAGGGCAAACAACGCCGAGAGAAGCACTTTACTTATTTATGGAGCAAAGCAACTGGAAGGTTCCCTGGGCCAGCACACACCCAGGAACCTAACACTGCCTCAGTCCTGAGTCTGGGGGTCAGAGCTTTGCAGCATGACTCCATTGTCCTCACAGCACCTCAAGAGGCAGGACACCAGCCCATCCTGCAGAGGAGGAAGCCAACACTCAGGGGTCAAGGAACCTGCCCAAGGCCACGTGGCTAACAAGGGCGGAGGGCAAAGGCCAAGCCCGCCTCAACTCCACGGCTCATGCTCTTCACGCCCCACTGTCCCCATCCTCCTGGAGTTCTTCAGTTCAGAGGCTGGTGTGTTTTGTTTCATTTTTAGTGAAACCTCAGTTTGTCCTTCCTTCACCAGCTTAACATCATCCGACCCCCAGGATATTTCCCACGGGGCCCCTCTGACTCCGGAGCAAGCCTCGGACAACAGGGGACCAGAGAGGATGAGCTGACCCCCTCAGCTCGGCCTGGCACTTGAGCCATGCCATTTCCCATGGAGCGTGTACGTTGGCTTTCAGGCCACACCCCCAGGGCTCCTGCACCCCATACTGTGGGACCTCTCAGGGGCTCCCCAAGGTCACAGAGCCCTCAGAAAGAAAGGCAGTCCTCATTCCAGGCAAGGCAGGATGGCACCCAGTGAGTCAAGCCAGCCACGTTGGGGGTGAGCAGCCTCATAAAGTGGGGCAGAGAGGATGGAGCTGGAGACAGCCCTCGAAGCCAGAGACAGACTGAGAAGGAGGCCACAGTTAACAGGAAAGCCACGGGGGCAGCCCTAAGGTGGGGGGAGGCAAGTTATACTGAACAAGTATAACTCAGAGTCTTTTTTAGACCTCCACAGGATCTCACAAGCAAACTGAGGAGACAGCTATCCCAAGAACCAGGTGCAGGTAGGGCTCCCCTGTGCCCACCCAAGGGTGAGGGGCTCACCTGCCCCTAACCTGCCCCGCGTCACTTGGCCGTGGCCCCCAGCAGGCTGTACTCACACCTGACCCCTCTCCCTCCCAGCAGCGAGGCCTTCACAGCTGGGCCCAGGAAGCTCACTTCTGCAGTCAGGCCCACGTTCCCCGGGCACAGAAGGTGGAGGTCACCTGGCTGATGGTGGTGGGCCTCTCAAGCGGGCAGAGGCAGCGATGGCCCTTCTGGGAGTCATCACGGGGAAGAAAACCCCACTAAATTTTGAGCTTAAAAGGCAGCTGAAGTAATTAGCAAAAGATTTACTCCTGTTAAGCTGTGCTATTATTAGTCCACACCTTGTGCCAATTGAAATTTTCTTCTCTGTTCCTGGCTGGGCCCGACTTAATGGGAGAGCTAGGTAGAAACTCTTGCTTTTGAGGTCTCTTGGAGACAGATGGAAAATATTTACAGTTAAATGGAGGATCTAAAGTGAGATAGCCATCCACCTCCGGGGCCCATATATCACTCATACAAGGACAGGTAAGGGTTTCACCCAGAGAATGTTGATGTTGAGCAACAGAAAAGGGTTTCTTGTCTGGCACCCAGGTGGTCTCAGTTAGGGGGCTCCTGGGCACCAGCAACATGACACCGTGGCTGCATTTAGCCCCCGGCCCTACTTTGCTTGGAGAAGGCCTATCACCTGGGTGGAAGCCAAGGGTCCACTCCAGGGACACTAAAAGGGCTGAACCAGGGCACAGAGGCAAGGCCAAGAGCAGGACAGGGCTGTGGAGGAGTTGAATGACATCCTCAGCCAGGCAATGTGTGCTGAGCACCCCCAGTGAGGACTGAGGCTGGCACGGGGTGGGGGGTGGGGGGGGGGACATGCTCCTGAGAGGCTCACGAAACTCAAGCAGGGGGGTAGGGAGGAAGGGGACACAGAAGTTGATGCCAGAACCAGGCCAGCACCACCCAGGTGGAGGAAGAAGGGTGGAGAAGGGCTCTCTCTGCAGGACGGGAGCCGCATGTGGGCAGGATAGGGCAGAGGATGGGAGATCAGCCCCAGCAAGGCCGGTGGCATGCTGGTGCCACTCAGGGAGGGCACTCAGGGAGAGACAGCACAGCACAGCACAGAGGCTCTGTGGCCAGGCTCCTGGGGACAAAGCCCAGATTGCTCACCAAGGGACCTGGGGCACTTAACCTTTCCGAGCTCCACTTTCCTTTCTTCTACAAAAGGGATAATCATGGCACCCACAGCCTCTTTACGAGGTTGTTAGGAGGATTCGATGATCCAGTGCGTGTAACTGGGGGAGGGGGAGGCAAGAGCCTGGAAGGCCACTCCAGGGAGCCTCGACACTGTCCTGAAGACAACCCACACAACGACTCAAGCACGGGGGTAGCACAGCCTGTCTGCATTGTAGAGGTTGGGCACTCAGAGGTCTGGAGAACAGAGCCCTTCCGCCTCCTTCCCAAGAAGGTAAGGGGAGGCTTTTGGTAAGCACGGAAGATTATAAAACCAAGTTAAATAACCTGCCCAAGAGCAGAATCGGCACGTGGCAAACAGGTCGGTACAACCACAAAGCCTAGGTCCTCCCCGTGCTGCCTCCTCCCGCGTCACTGGAGGTTTCAGACCTGGAACGGAATCACTGGAGACGGCAGACTCAAAGAAGACACCGCCTGGGAGCAAAGCTCTCCTCGGCCAAAGCTTGAACACAGCAGAGCAGACACCTGCCAAGGCCCCAAATCCCACATAGTGCAGCCCCCGGGCACCTGGCGCAGGCATCAAGGAGGGTTGAAATCCAGCCTGTGCTCTGCTTTCCAGCCTGTGCTACCCAAAAAGAGACAACGCTAATTCTTACAACAGTGTTGCCGCTGACCAAGCCATGTAGCTGGGAGGCAAGGTCTACCCAGAAGAGGTGTTTTTTTTGTTTTTTGTTTTTCTCTGATTCACACAAAGGTACCCTATGGCTTAGTGGACATCCTGTTTGCAAAGAAGAAATGCATAATATTTTCTTTTCTTTTTTAATCTTTTTAACGTTTATTTTTGAGAGAGACACGGTGAGAGTGGGGGAGGGGCAGAGGGAGAGGGAAACAGAATCTGAAGCAGGCTCCAGGCTCCGAGCTGTCAGCACAGACCCCGATGCAGGGCTTGAACCCACAAGCTGTGAGATCATGACCTGAGCCGAAGTCAGATGCTTAACCAACCGAGCCACCCAGGTGCCCCCATAATAGTTTCTTAAAAGCTATTTTGTTTATGTACAAACCTGCCCCATTGTGGTCAAAAATGAAGATTACCTTTGGATAAGGTGGGAATTATTTCTAAAAAGCAGATTATCAAGTTTTTTTTAAAGATCTGTGAGGATTATTTGATTATTTGGGGGTCTAAGATAGTGGGTGGTTCTACATGCCGGGAGAGAAGAACAGAGATGGACTGGAAGGCTAGGGTGAGGAGCTTTGGGGACGCTCACCGGACAGACGTTCTGTGACATCAAGCACTGCACGGCCACTCAGGAAGCGCACCTGCCCAGCAAACGCTTGTAGGAGGCAAAGCTTGTCTGAAAGAGAAGGAGAGGGCCAGTGGCCGTGAAGCTGTGGCTAGTTCAGGGCTGTTCAGGTCCAGGTCCCTGCAACACCTACCTAGGGAAAGAGGCCCGTTGGGGAGCTGAGTTAAATGTCCAAGTCGCAACGGAGTGTCCGGGGAAGAGTGAACGACCTGGCATAGTTAGTTACGCTGGCTCCCAAAGAGGCTTCATGGACTCCCACAGATACGGTTCCTATTATCTGTGCTTCCTTAAAATTGAGTTTGGGGGCAAAAGAGCGTTGCCCCAGTCCCGGGCAAACCAGGATGTTGGTCACCCCATCAGCAGCAGAAGCATCTGGCTTACTCTGGTTGGGTCAGAGGAGGGAATGTGCGAGGACCGGCAGGGGGCGGGGCATGTATTAGCTCTCAATAGTTTACCTATAACGTCCCTGTGTGAGACCCAGGCCCAGATGGCATCCTTGTACAGACAGCAGAGTTTATCCTCCACATGCCCCAACCTCCTTTTCAGGAGGTTTAGGGGAAAGAGGGGTTTTTTAAACCTTTTTTTTCTTTTTTTTGAATCATCCCAGCACCCCACACCCAGCCCCCGGAACCAGCTCTCGCTGCTACCCAGCCACACTCATGGTGGGGACTGAGGACTGGGTACTTCCCCGTCTGGCCGTTGAAAGAGTGTTTATTAGAAACACTGGTGAAAGCACAGGCAGCTGCAGGGGGGCTGCTTTGGGATAAAGAAGCCCTCTGGCATTCTTTGAACGTATTTCTAAAGATCCCACAGGTGCTGAATGTAGACACTGCTCATTCTTCCCCATTCTGGCTGATGTCTCCTGGTTTCTCACACTATTAAAACTTGAAGTCCTGCACTCCTCACAAAGACGCACAGGGTGAGGAAAGCCTCACCTGAGAAAGGCTTGCTAACATCGCTCCCATATGCCCAGCTCCCAACAGTGTGCAACCACGGCAGTCCCAGGATAACCCCATGGGAGGGAGTGCAAACAACAAAACACGCTCTTCGGGGGTGTGGCTGCAGGGCCCGCCTACACCTGTCACAGAGGTCTGTGTGGGTGTCACCACAGGTGCCCCCAGAAAGTAGGTCCTGGGATCCTAGGGGCTGACCCACTCAAGGTGCCAGATTTCTCTTAGCAGGGGACAGAGATTAGAGACCCACCGCAGGAAGTCTTTCCAGACAAGCTCCACCTTCCCTGAGTTCCTTAAATACCTCAGCATCCCCCTGGATGTGCACAGCTTCGCTTTTCCCGTCAGGCGACAATTCTAGCTAAGAGCTCATTCCCATTTCCTAGCTCCCCTCCTGAGAGCTGGAAGGGGTACAGAGGAGGAGATGTACACATGAACATCACGCATATCCCTGCGGCTTGCAAAAGCTCCATCCATAAGGCAAGAGTCTTTAAAATCATTTGTTCTGGGAAATAAAAGAGATGCCAACCTCTAGAACATTGCAGTTAGCGAGAAGCAGTCTCAGGGCCACTTGGTCAATCTGTAGTCGTGTAAGCATAGGTTTTTATATCAATGTCATCTGCATTGTTTTTTCCAGGTGCTTCTATTTGTCCCACCCCCACCTTTAACCATGAGCTCACCTCCAAGGACAAGGACTTCTGCCTCCTTGCTCTCCCCCCAACAAAACTCAGTTCAGGACATTTTCTGGACACAGCCAGACCTCCCCGCTCCTGGTGGCTGACATGGCCTCCCAGAGCCAGAGACAGGTAAAGAACTCGGGGGATACTAGAAAATGCACATCCGACAGACATCTGTGACAGATAATGCTCCCATGTGCCTGGCACACAACAGGTGCTCAATAAATGCTCTAGGACCACAGAAAGTGTTCAAGCAGAGACATTAAGCATGCCCGAACTGGTTTATAAACCCCAAAGCACCACACCCCGAGTAGATGGCCTCTCTTCCTCTGTCTGCTTTTGTAGTGATGGCTCACCACCCAGGTTTATTGAGAGGCAGGAAAATATATGGTGAAGGGTGTGAGCTCTGGGTTCAGGTCGCCTGGACCGAATCCTGGCTCTTCCACGTTTCTCTATATTAACACTGGACAAAACCTCCTACACTTCAGTTTATTCATCTATAAAAGGAGGATAACATCTTCCTCTTAGAGCCGCTGTCGTGTTATGATACTTAGGATATTGCCCTGGGCATATAATTACTATGTAAGTATCAGCTATTACTGCTAGTGTTACTCTTATTACCTGAGAATGTTCCAAAAGCCCAGCAATCTGAATGGTGGAGAGACCATTAAGAGGCTGGAATCTAACTTCCAAACCCTTAAAAAAAATCCATGTTCCATTAGCCGGAGCTCTTCACAGGCTCCTGTTCTGCACCACAAGGGAGCCACAGCTGCCACAGCTGGCCTTGGCACTGCCTGGACGAAGAGCAAACAGAGCCATGCAGCGTAGGGAAAACAGCTACAGGCTGGCAGGCCACATCCCCGTCCTCCCTGGGCCTCGCCTTCCCTCCCTGCAAGGGGGCGGAGGTCTCCGGGGCCTTGCACCTGTCCCATGCAGCTAAGCCCTAAGCGCACCAGGCCACATCCTCCTCAGGCTACTGGGGAGCCAGAGAACTTTTTTTAAAGCACAAAAAGTATGGTAGCATAGACAGTGACAGCAAAGAAACTGGAGTCAAACTGGACTCCCAACAATAAGCACAGGACTCCATGAATCGTGACATGCCACACAGCCACCCAAGCTAGGTGCGTTCATTGCAGCAAAAGTGGGAATGATCCATTTAAACAGAAAAACACAAGACGTGGTCCAGCATGTGACAGACCTGTTAAAAGTGACTCCAGTGTGTAATCATATGCAAATGCTCACGCTCTGCTTCTTTTTTTTTTTTAAGCTGGATGCAAATTTAAATGTGTAATATGATCGTGACTCTGCACAAGAGTCATGCACGTGACTCTGCACAGGAAAAAAATCTAAAATGAAAAAAGCCAAATGTTAATAATGGTCTCTTCCAGGGGTGCCTAGGATGGTTCAGTCAATTAAGCATCTGACTCTTGATTTCAGCTCAGGTTAGGATGTCACAAACCATGAGCTTGAGCCCTGCATCAGGCCCCGTGTCAGGCCCTGTGCTGACAGTGTGGAGCCTGCTTGGGATTCTCTCTCCCTCTCTCTCTGCCCTCCGCCCCCAAAATAAAATTTAAACTTTTTTTTTTAAATAACTGTCTCTTCTGAGAAATTGAGACTAAAGGTGAAGGGTTTTTTCCTTTCAAATGCTTTATATTTTCCATTTTCTCAATAATTAATAAGTATGACTTTTACGTGATGGAAAGTAAACTTCTTATTTTTTTTTTTATTTTTTTTTCAACGTTTATTTATTTTTGGGACAGAGAGAGACAGAGCATGAACAGGAGAGGGGCAGAGAGAGAGGGAGACACAGAATCGGAAACAGGCTCCAGGCTCTGAGCCATCAGCCCGGAGCCCGACGCGGGGCTCGAACTCACGGACCGTGAGATCGTGACCTGGCTGAAGTCGGACGCTTAACCAACTGCGCCATCCAGGCGCCCCTAAACTTCTTATTTTTAAGTAGGAACACTGCATGATAGCATGGAATACTGGACAGTTAAAGAAGCAAAGTCTAAATCGTGTTTACCTTACAATCTCTAACAAGGGAAATCTGTACACAGGCAGACAGGAAATAGAACAGATTTTTAAGCAGTTGGTATATTAGAGGGGCACCATGGATGAGTTTCTAAATTCCTTTAACAATACCATGTTGGTCATATGATTATATAAGGTAAAGAATTCGGAGTCAGAGCAAAATCAAAAAAGTAGATCTGAGGCTGCCCATTCCCAGCTTATCTGCACTCTCCAGCACTGGCCTGGGGCCACGCTAATCAACAGAACTCCTTTTGATGCTCAGTCTGACTGGGAGGGGGGTGGCTGTCAGCAGCCTGATGTTTTAATTAGTGAAGTTTCTTCTGTAGCTAGCCCAGTCACAGGGCCCAAAGACAGAACCAGCCAGCCAGCTCAGGAACTGCCCTGATCCCCAGAATAACTCCCCTGAAATCAGAAGGTCCTGGCACAGAGTAGAAAGGATGCCACCCCAAGCTCCTTCCAGCAGTAACAAAGGGCAGAGGTCAGAAAGCAAGGTGCCCACATGTCTCCTTCCTCACCCCCCCCCAAAAAAAAGGGGACATGGGCAGAAATCGCCACCTCTCTGTGGACCACCACACCACCTGCCCCATACACTCACGGGAAAACCAAGGAACCGGAAGAGATGTGGTGACTGTTGAGTCAACTTATCACTGAATTCCAGAATCAAGAGGGACCTTAAAAGGTTGCCTAAGAAGGCCAACCTCCCAGTTTGGCTGTGTCATCTGGACTTTGTGCCAGAAGGCAGACTACCCGACTGTGTTCTTGTTCTCCTGGCCCCCTGTTGATCAGGGGGAAAATAACCACAACCTGCTGAGTCATTTCTTTGTGATTCTACACATTTAAGTACTCCACAGCATTTGGCTGTTCCTCTCCAGCCTGGAGCCAAGAATCCCTTGGGGGAGGGGGGGTGACACCAGCCTTGGGAAAAAAGCTCCCTCTGCTCAAAGGGCTCCAAGCTACTTCCAGAAGGGACCCTGAGATGCTAAGAGTCTATCGGAGCCACCAGGCTCCACCTGGGTGACATGGGAAGAGAAGATTTACACCCCTTCTCTTCTGCCACTCCTGCCCCAGTCTCTATGTCTACCACCCAATCCCCTGGGACAGTGGGAAGTTTAATTATTCGCATCCATTTTTCCCTCTGCAGGCCAGACTCAGCCCATTCTAGACAGATGAGAACCATTCCCAGAGAGAGCTTGATTCTACCCTAGGTACTGCCTGGCAGGGGTGAATTCTTACTGGCAATCTAAACCCATCCACTTCTGCCCTTTCTGGATATAGAAATCAGCTAGTTAAAAACACCTCCAAAACCAAGACTCTTCATTGGGCTGTGAGTATGGCTCACAGCAAAGCCACATGGCCCCGAGAGCCGCTGCTGCACCTGCTCAAACTGACCGGGAGCCAAGACCCTGTGCTTCCCCCTTTGGGCCCCACAGAAGCTTTTTGCCAGGGATTTACTGGACTCCATCCAACTCCCTGAGGCCAACGACATTCCATTCCAGCCTAACACTGACCTAAGGATTAAAGAGGAAAATAGTGCCCTTCATGCCTGCCTCTGTTCTCCTCCCATCAGGTCCTTTCACTGATGGGACGGGGCAGGGGAGGGGGGTTATCATCAGCCATTTCCAAGGAGACCCTGTCCCAGGAGGAAAGGACAACTATAGGCATCTTTCCTGGAAGCTGCAGCCTGCCTCAGGGTGTGGTCAGATCACAAAAGCAGCCGTCTCCCAGCCCCTTTCCAGGGTGTCCCACCCAAGTGGGTAGAGGAGGGCCTCAGGTAGAGAAGGCCTGAGCCTTGTGACAATGTGAGACACCACATCCTGCAGCCCAGAGTTCCAAAGCTCCAGCGTGCTCCAGGAGGATGGCCCAAGGACAGAAAGTGGAGACAATAACACCTGGAGAGGAAAGTGTTAAAGCTCCTCTCCGCAGACAAGGGTGCTTAGCCTCTTCAAATAGCTAAAGCCTATTTTGCTTGGTGCAGGTTTTCCCAATAAATCCAGGGCCCGCAGTGATTTACCAAGAGCCGTGGTTATTGGCAACAGCAATCTCACTTACCCAGAGCAGCGCTGTGAACTAGCCGTAATTTAAAGCTGGATTTATATTGTTTGTTTTACAGCAACAAACTCAGCAAATCATAAATTCCCTTTGAGATGAAGAGAGGAAATTGACAGTATTTATGAACTGAAGAGGCAGAGAAGGGCCTGACCAGGCCTTTGATTTGTAACTGAAACTGCTTCTGGAAGCTCCAGCCAAGGACACAGCTGCTGTCCAGCCCCAGGGAGCTGGGCTCCCATAGGGTGTGGGCACCAGGAGGGGAGGGGTGCCTTTCGGTGTTTCCAGCCTCACCACGGGGATGCTCTGCGGGTTCTCAGGGCAGGACATTGCTCTGTGCTCATCGGGACATACAGCCAACAAGGCCAAAAATGTGGTTCTCCGAGCATAAGCTTGGTCACATAGAGTCAAGAGTGGTTTGAAAACCCTTGGTTCCTCTGGTCTGGACATGACTGTACTCATGTGCTACATCACACACACATCTGCACTTCAGTCTGCGTCTTAGATACACCAAATATCACCTTCTAATCGTCTACAAAAGGCATGGAGAACAGAAGCAGATGTGCCCCAAATTCCACCCGATGTTGGAGAACCAAGATGTGTTAGCGCGAAGCACATAGGACTTAAGGAGCTCTTGCCTTCCCTGATGTCTCTCCCATTGCCCCCCCCTTTTCCTTTTCATCCCACCCCCCACCTCCACTCCCCCTTCACCCTCCACCCCTTATCCCAAATTCCTCCTTCCCTGAGCCCTGGCCCCGAACAGTCTTTCTCAAAGGCAATGCTTGTCCATCCCATGCTCAAAAGCCAGTGGGATCCCAGCCTGACTCCTGTATCAGACAATCAAGGTGGCCTACCTGGGTCCACTCACCCATCTACTTTGTCCTCCCCAGCAGACTTGCTCTGCTCTCTCACCGCCATCCGGCCTGGTCCTCGTACAAGCCACACCCACTGTTACCATCTCTACACTGTTTCCAGCTTCTTCCTGATAACCCTGACCTATTTTTCCTTCCATGCCCTGTTGGCTCAATCACTTCAGTACTGTGTGACCCTGGCTGAGTCATTTCTGTCACATGTACTATGAGGAGGCAAGACTAGATCATCTCCACATCTCTTCCACTCCTACCATCGAGGACCCTCAAGTGGCTGTGACATGGAAAAGCCTGCCAACCATGTCCTGGGCTGTCCACCCCCGTCCTCTATAGCCTCCGGGGAAACATTTGGCCTGAAAGTCCCAGTGTCTGTTAGCACTCTGCTGATTCCCAGCAGGAAGGGTGAGCCCACCCTGGGGAGGGCTCAGGGAGCGAGCCCACTGCATAATGGAGCCAAGCAGGGCTGTGGCAGGAGGCTTACCCAGGTTCTCAATCATGGCGTCCAGCGCAGCCGTGGCGGCGGTATAAATCCCCGAGTTCTTGGAGTTGAGGTTGTCTGCAACAGCGATGATGATGGAGAGCAGCATAGGGTTTAAGCTTGCTTTGAGGAGGGGGATCATCTTGGCAAGGGACTCCAGGGCCCACTGGTTCACTTTCTTGTTGGAGTCCTGAAGCCTTGGGGTGAAAGCATCAAAGACCTATTGAGGAAACAGAAACCAAGAGCCCATGGGAACCCAGGCTGGGCAGGAGGCCCACAACCCAACCAACCACCCTTGGCAGGGATTCCTCCTGCCTTCCTGGTCATCCAAACTGCACCAGAACATTCTCAGTGATGAGGAGCTTACTTCCTCAAAAGGGAAAGAGGGGAAGAGGGGAAGAACTGTATATTGAGCACTCATTGCGTCAAAGCATCTAGAGCATCCCGTTAGGTACCCTGCACTCTCATGAAACGATCCAAACCGATGAGGCATGCGTTCCCATCCTCAGTTTACTATTAAAAACAAAACAAAAACTGAGGCAGAAAAAGGTTCACTGACTTTCCCCAGATCACACAGCGAGGCTGCTGACTTCAAGCCTGTGCCCTAAGTACTCTGCTACATGGCTTGACTATCAGCAGCCTCAGTCCTGGAAGAAGCAAACATCTGCCCCTGTTTCCAGTCTGTGAAAGGCCTGTGCTTGCTCCTAACCCACCTGTCCAGCCATCATGGCCAGTCCCCTGGCCAACACATACTCTGCCCCCAAACATCATGTGCCTGGCTAGACCAGGAGCAGCCTTCAGCCGTGGCATCCTCTACCTCTAGCTTCCCCCCCGCGCCCCCCTGCGCCCCCCCCCCCCGCCACCCCGCTATAAACCTGCTAGAGGGATGAGAGATGCCAGGACATCTCTGGGTGGTCCCAAGGGGCCTGGCAAGAGGTGATGCCCTTGCCCCCTTGGCTACTTCCAGGCAGTCCCACAGTGTTACCAAGGTAACTGGATAGCAGGTACTTTTCGGGCTCCCTTTACCCTGAGGGGTCTGGCACAATGTCAAACCCTTGTCCTGAGTTTTCCAAATTGAATTTGTACCCACAGGGGACAGCCAGGTGAGACAGCAGGGAAGGGGCAGCGCTCACCTGGACCAGGTTGGCGGTGATGAGCTCTGGCTCAGCCTTGCAGCGCTCCAGGAGCCGCCCCACGCCCTCCATCCGAGACTGGTATTCTCTGGCCTCCAGCAGTCGCGTCAGCTCCCGAAGCCATTCCACCACCTCCGGGCCACTGTGCATGGAGGGCCGTAGCCCTGCCAGCCGAGGGCCATTGGAACTGAGCCTACACAGAAGGAACTTCTGACCTGGGCAAGCCCCAGAAGATGGATGCACCTCTTGTCCCATGCCCCTTCCAGACAGGTGGAACTGAGACAGGAGTGTCACCTGCAGCTTAGTCCACCCCCAGCTTTCCACCCGCTGCTTGAGGACGCTGGCCCCAGAACTCTGGAAATGCCTTTTCCTCAGGGGACAACAATCAGGTTGCCTAGAGCCCCATCCTTTCATCAGGGGACAGGGCTCTCTCTTCCTGCCTTTTTTTCTCTTTTCAGAAAACATGTGAAGAATGGGGGATGGGTATCAGAGCGAGAAGTGGGAGTCCACGAAAGAATGACTGCACATTTAATGTAGGAGTGAGGAAAGGTCTTGCCAGCTGACTGTGTCCTGAGCCCTGGTTGCCTAGGCCCTGCCCTTCTCCAGTGACCAAGGAAATGTTAAGACTCCCTGTTCTATCATTGTGGGGGCACATAGCTATAGTATCCCCTGATCCAGTGCAGCCAGTATGAGAGCAGTTCCAAACAGGACTCCTATCCCCCACCCCAGCTCAGAACCCGGCTCTCTGAGCTCATGCCCTGCATCCAAGTCCCCTCTGAAAGAGCCCAACACCATCCATTCTGTCATTCAGTCCTACACTCCACGCTGTTTGCCCACTGAGTGCCAGGAGCTGTACTGGCCACCGAAAAGAGGGACGTAAAAGACACGCCCTTTGCCTTAAGGAGCTCACAGACCAATGGGAGACAGGTAGGTCAACCGGCTGACAGAGTACTGAAGAACAGAGGGCACAGAGAGAGCCTCGGGGAGACGGTGACAGTGATCCGAATCTTGTGGAGTCTTGCAGAATAAACAGGCATGTTCTAGATGCAGGTGGCTCAGCATAAGCAAAGAAAGGCTCAGTAGGAGATAGGATGGTGGGGAAGGGGGATGGGCAGGGAACATGAGCTGCTCCGGTCTGGCTGAGAGACTGTGTGTAGGAGAGAGCAGGAAGCTAATCTTAAAGAGGTGACAGAGACTTTCCTGGGCGCCTGCTAAGGAGTTTAGATATGATCCCTCCCCGACACCACAGAAGAAGTTTGAGTTTCAGACACATCAGTGATCGGGAGGTTTCTGCTTGGTTTCGACTCCTCCCAGCACCTACCCACCCTCCAGCCTCTCCGCCCATTCCCTCTCATCTACCTTCCTCCCAGCTCTGCCTCTAAATTTGTCCCAGGCTGGGCACCCTGATGGCAAAAGGGTGTGCTGCTCTAAGCGGGTAGAGAAACGCTGAGTGCCCACAGAGGGCCTGGCCAGCAACATGCCCTGCCTGTACGAGCGGAACTGCACCCCACTCGGCAAGACTGCAGTAGCCAACTTCTACTGGCAAGTGCTTCTGGTCCCATGATGTGGTCTCCCTGAGATTTGGGTGGGGGAACACCTCCTATAAATTCACCCATGAGTGCTGCAGACCCAACTAGGTCTCCACCGTAGCCCAGATCCACACAGACTCCCAGAGCCACCCCTGGCCCAGGGCAAGCAGGACGTCTGTGTCGTCAGCCTTCAATGAAAGCTGCAGGGAGACAGGCGCAGCCATACCCATCCTTGCCGGGCAGCCCGTTCTCACACAGCACCAGACTCCTTGACACCTTGCGGCCCTTGGCAGATGGAAGTCCATCACTGTCTTCTGTTCCCTTGAAAAATGCACACAGAACATGAACCAAAGGGGTGGCCCTCTGGGGGAACTGCCGGCCACTCCAGGCTACATCATAAGGAAAGGAATAACCCCTTCCACCTGGCAGAGCTTCGGAGGGAACAGCTGAGCCTTCTGGAGCCCTGGTAGTCAGGGCAGGGGTCAAGATCCTCACTTAACAGGAGACACTGGGGACGCCCAGCAACTCAAGGGACACAGGCAGAGAGGAGCACAACCAGGTCTGAGCACAGAGCAAGGAAATCACATTTATCCCACCAGGCAGGGGTTGTGAGTGAAATGGAAGCCTCTGGAGTGCACACTCCCCTGACCGGCCCAGCTCTGATCTCCACCCTGACCTGCTCATGCCCCCGACTCACCCGCTGCTTAATGGCAGCCATGACCTTCCGCAGGTCGTGGGACGGGAGGCTCTGCTTCAGAAATGCATCAAACTTCGTGTTCGACATCAAGATATTCACCATCTTCCGGCCATAAAACCTGCCACAGGAGAAAGAAAGGGATGAAAAAATAGCCATAGAAATGCATCATAAATCTGCTTTACAGATTTACATAAGTTTTCTAATTGTAGTAACAGAGTTTTTTTTTTTTAATTTTTTTTTCAACGTTTATTTATTTTTGGGACAGAGAGAGACAGAGCATGAATGGGGGAGGGGCAGAGAGAGAGGGAGACACAGAATCGGAAACAGGCTCCAGGCTCCGAGCCATCAGCCCAGAGCCTGACGCGGGGCTCGAACTCACGGACCGCGAGATCGTGACCTGGCTGAAGTCGGACGCTTAACCGACTGCGCCACCCAGGCGCCCCAATAACAGAGTTTTTAATACTTTTTCTCATGAAGACAGGAATCGCTAATTGAGCAGTTAAAAACTAGATTCATACAAGAATAAACATCACCCAAAGCCCCATTACCAAGAGAAAACTACTATTAAATTTTTACATATTTCCATGTAGTCTTTTTGATGCGTATACATTTTCTTTGCTATCAGAATGTATATACAACTTGCCTCTGGTTTTTTTCACTTTATCATTAATCATCTTCCCATGTCATCCTTTTTAGTGCATTCATAATATTCCTTTGGATGACTATACTGAAACGCACTTAACTTTTTCTAGTATGGGGCATCTAGAAATCTGAGGAAGGGTGCAGTGGGGCAGTATGGGAGGAAGTGGTCAGCTCTACCTGGTGAATAGTGCTGGGTGGAGGGGGTGGGGAATCAAGGAAGACTTCATAGAAGAGGTGACCCTTAGATTGGGACACAAAAGATGAGTAGGAGTTCAAGAGTGAGACGGATTAGGGGGTAAGAGGGTGGTGGAGGGGCGTCATTCTAGGATCCATTATACGGTCTGACACGTCAGCAGTCTTGTGGTTGGAAAACAGCAGGCAAGACCTAGATGCGGGATAGAATACAGAGAAGGCACGACCCAATTTCTCAAAACATGAAGGAGTTGGGCTTTAACCTGTGTGTAGTGGGAAGCTGAAGAATGATCAGAATTGCACTGAAGTCGATATGTCTCTGGCAGCAGTGTGGAGGATGCGTCTCTGTGGACAAGGCAGGGGGGAGGGGGGCAGGGGACCTGCTAAGAGACCACCATAATAGTCCGGGCGAGAGATGATGAAGTCCTGAAATAAGGTGGTAGAGTGGGAGTAAGGAGGGATGGTCAGATTCAGGACGTGCTGAGAAAGTTGAAACTTCAGGGTGTGGGAGCTGATTGGAGGTGGAGCTCAAAGCATCTTCCGTTCTCGTATTTCACTCAACCTAAGACTCCACTGATCATAAAATGCACCATTGACTTATTTTCCACTAAGGAAAAACAGAAACAGAAAACACTGGCAATTTCCACTGCCTTCTATGACACTGCCCCATGTCGGAAGGCAACCCTTCTCTGTATTATCTCAGAAACGGAGTTAACGTTACTTTTAGGTAGTGCCCTTCCCTCCTTAGGTTGGGTAAACTACTTGGTTTGTGGTGGCCTTGTAAGAAAATGTGGAATTTGGTTATTCCTTCCATGATGACTGTTTGCATTAATATCTAATTTATGTCCCTCCCATGTCTCTATTTCCATACCTTTTCTCATACACTATAACTTTTCATTTCAATGCCGAATAAGAGTGTAATATTTCCAAGACATTTTAGAGAGCAATTAAACTCAACAAGTCCCCACAGAGCATCCACGGTGACTTCTTAAAATAAATATAAAAGGCTAACAAGCAGAGAAAGCCTCATAGTTTACTTCCTACAAGGCAAACTGTAATTCAAGGGTTTATGCTATGAGCAATAACGACCCAAGTTTGTAAATGTGCAGATAGTAAAACCCAAATCAAAATTGCTGCCTGGCCAACAGCAACGGTGAGACGCCTCTGATTGTAAGATACTAAAATGTGGGGGAAACTGTGTGTTTTAGAATCAATAAAGTAGGAAGGTCTCCATTTTGCATCTTCAGTGACTCAGTAAATAATAGTGACTTTTAACAATAGAATAGTTACAAACAGAGAGGGAGGGAGGCAAACCATAAGAGATTCTTAAATACAGAGAACCAACTAAGGGTTGATGGGGGGAGGGTGGGGAAGAGGGGGAAATGGGTGGTGGGCATTGAGGAGGGCACTTGTTGGGATGAGCACTGGGTGTCGTATGTAAGTAATGAATCATGGGAATTTACCCCCAAAACCAGGAGCACACTGTATATACTGTATGTTAGCCAATTTGACAATAAATTATATTTTTTTAAAAAAACAATACAGGGAACACAGCCAGAGAAAGGCTTGGGGAGAAGGCAATGGGTTCATTGAGGGACACTCTGCCCCAAGGATAACAGTGGGACATCTGGTGACAGGCCCTCTGGAGATAGAGGTAAAGCACTGATGCTCAGGGAAGGGAGACCCTAGGAAGCATCAGAGTTGCTCGGGCTGGAGCCACGGAAGTGGTGACAGTGGTCGGGGAGAGTTGTAAGTGGGGGACAAGAATGAAGACACTGCTGTGGCAGGCAGGCAGAGAGGGGGCCACAGAGGGAGAGCGGAACCCGGGAGTGCAGGGCCACAGACACCGGGAGGCATAGGAGCCAAGAAGGAAAATGGAGTGTGGTCGATTCCTGCAATGGAAGAGAGGTCAGAAAGGAGAGGGACATTCGAGCTGGAGAGATATTAGATCTTGATTTCCATCCCCCCACCAACAACTAAAAACAAATCTACAAAACCTTCTGGCTCCCCACCAATAATCCTCATTTCAGTGACTGGCACTAACACTTACCCAGCTGTTCAGCTGAAAAAC
Organism: Prionailurus viverrinus; assembly: GCF_022837055.1. Lineage (NCBI taxonomy): Eukaryota > Metazoa > Chordata > Mammalia > Carnivora > Felidae > Prionailurus > Prionailurus viverrinus. Next base: position 117,805,352 of record NC_062563.1, read on the forward strand.
CCAAGCATCATCTTTGATTTCTCTTTGAAAGCCTCACCACCCACATCCTGTTGGCCCTGCCTTCAAAAGACACCCCAGTCCAGCTCTCCCCACCCTCTGCTAGCCTACAGCACCCCTGTCAGGGACTGGGGAGCAGCCCTCTGTCCGGTGCCCCTCATCCATCCTGCTCCCTCTCTCCTAGCAATCCTCCAATGAGCCGCCAGAAAGACTATTTTTAAAAATCAAAAGGGCAGTGAGCCTATAAAGAAACATAAACCCTAGTAATCGGGGTGGGGGAGGAGACTCTGACACAATAATGAGCTGTTATTTTTACCCATCAGATCAATGAAAATTAGAAATCCAGATAATGCAAGGTCGCGAGGACGTGGGCACTGGTGCCATGGGTGGGGGGCAGAGGGGCACAGTGTGCTCCCAGGTGCCCTGTAGTGCTCGGACTGCACCAGGGGACACATGCCCCTGACCACAGTCCTGCCCCCACGGCACATTCCCAGCATCTCTCTGCTCCATCAGGGAGCCATGTGTGCATGTGATGCGGGGCACTGTCGCAGTGGGGAGGGCCCACCCGTGGACTGCTGGTGTGAAGGCACCGGCTGGTGCACACCACAGAACACGTCTGTGGAGCAGTCCCCGAGCTGGTGTGGTCTCCAGATCTGCTGACCAGACCCAGGAACCAAGGAGTGTGATTAACTGGACCCTAACCCTAGCTCTCCAAGACAGTGAATCAGGTTCTGTCACTCCTGTTCAACACCATCGAATTATCTCCTCACACTCCTACTAAAAATCCTCCGGTGGCCTCCGGTCACACACCAGCCCAAATCCCAGCTCCTGGCCGTGGCGCGTGGGGCGCTGCCAGGCCTGGCCCTGTCCTGTCCGCCTCATCTCCCACCCACTGCCCCCCCCGCTCACCAGGCACCCTGCAGCCCAGCCTTCTTCTTCCTCCAACACGGGGCCTCTACCATTTCCTTTGCCTGGGACACTCACACCCCAGACCCCCAAAGAGCTAGCTACTGCTGGCCCACCCGTTCTCAACTCAAATGTCACCCTTCAGAAAGATCTCCCCAGACTTGTAATCAAAGTAGCTGCCACCCCATTCTCCATTACATCGTGGCGTTTTTCCTCTGTATCCTTTATCCATATCTAGAAGAATCATAATAATTTCTTTATTTTCTGCCTACCCAGACTAGGGGTGAGATCCAGGACAGCAGAGGCCTAATTTTTCTTATTCATTGCCCTATTCCTAATAATGAAAAATGATCTGTTCACTATCTTTGGAAGGAATAAACAGTGGTCTTTGAGAGTGGAACTGGGGTGGGTCAGGATGGGGAGGGAGGGCAGCAGGAGAGAGGGAGAACTGGAGGCAGGGAGTGTGGACCCTCCTACAGGTCTGGCTATGCCTGTGCACAGAGACAGACAGCAGCCCTGAGGAAAGCAAACAGCTTCAGTCTATCCGACCCCAGGGAAGCTGAGCTATGGGGGGCCAGGACCTTCAGGGCTGGCTGGTTGTCTTATCTGCCCTGGGCTGGCCAGGTAAGCAGCCCCCAGGCCCCCGGCCCTGCATCACCTGGTGTCCTGGTTGGAGTCCTGGGCCAGCCTCACCAAGTTGCGCACCAGCATATCTGTGCTGTCCCTGGTGCCTGAGAGAAGCTTCTCGGCGCCTATCTGCTCCAGGACGGCTGAGAGGTGCTCGGCAGTGCATTTCCGGACTAAGGGGTTTCGGTGGCTGAAAGGAAATAAAATCACAGTCAAGGGCTCACACAGGAATGGGATGTGGGGTCCCTAGAGTGCCACACATGGACCTACACCTGTGCACCCATGCTTCATGCTGTGATGGGCTCTGAAATCTGTCTCCTACGGGCTACAGGGAATCTTCAAGGAAAGAGCAGCCACGTCCTGACAATAGAACCCAGGATGACAATGGCAACAACAGAAGGAAGAAGGAGCACCTGAAGCCACCTGATGCTGTTCCACAGTCCCTGCCAAAGGTGCTGGAGGCTAGCAGAGGGGAGGGGAGAGCTGGACTGGTGTGTCTTTTGAAGGCTCACCACCCCTGTGTCTTCCTGAGCCCATGTTTGCCTTCCCCATCTTTTCTTCACCTAGAAAGATCCTACCCAATCAACGTCTCCATCTCTGCCCTCTCCAGCCCCCTAGGCAGAATATCCCCTTGTCCCCTGGGAAGTACAGGTACACCCCTGTGGCTCTCCCACCAGGCTAGGAGCTCCCAGGGAGCTGGCACCAAGCTTCCTCTCAGTGGAATTCTGTGCCCTGCTGGTGCCCGGCACATGACCACACGTGGTGGGAGCTTACTGCACGTTTGTTGAAATGAATTGAGACAGGAGGGAGGGACAGGGGATCAATGGGTGACTTGGTAACCACAACAGGAGGAACCTGAAATCTTACAAGAGAAGCCCATCAGGGTGCCACTTGTTTCTTTCCCACCTTTTCCAACGGGGCCTGTGTGTCCACAGTTCATTAGGCAGCACTGACCCCTATTTCCCCCAGGGTCCCATCCCAGTGTAACACAAAGGGGTCTTCTGGGTTCTCCCTACTCATTATCATCCAAGGACCAGCTCCATTAGCATCTGAATCAGAATCTGCATTTTAGCCAGATCCCTGGGAATTCAAGTGTGCAGCCCCGAGGACACCTGACCCTGGTTCCTGCGACAATGATAGGGTGGTTCAATTTGTAGTTAGTGCATGCACTGAGCCAGGCACCCTGCTGAACACCTTCCATCTATTATCGGTTCAACTCCATAAGCCACTGTTACCATCATTTTGCCTGTGAGGAAGCTGTGGCTAAGGGAAGAATCCAGAAAAAAGTACAATTAATTTCTCCCAAGTTAATAACAGCCCCAGTGGGCACTCAATAAATGTTCTAGTAAAGGCAGGCACTGTTCTAAGTGCTCCTTCATGAATCAATTCATCTACTCCTCACTGTTTTATGAGGAATATACCATTATTATCCCCATTTTACAGATGAGGAAACCAAGGCACAGAGAAGTTAAGTAACAATCTGGGATGTGAACGCAGGCGACACGGCTCTGGAGCCCCTTACTCTCTGTACTGGGCTTTGGTGCCATTACCAAAGGCAATGGCTGCTACAACACAGCCTGGGGTCTATCTGAGAAGTCTCCTGCAGGAGCGTCGCGACCAGCTCTGGGGTTGAGAGAAAGGCTTTGGGAAATGGTTTTGGTTTTGCTTTAGTTTTGGTTCCACAAGTGAAAGCAAATCTGGCTGCAGAAAGCCTCCGATGGTAGAAAGCACCTTCCTCCGCCCAGGAAAATGCCAAGAGGTGTGAGCCGAAGTAACATTTTGTGCCTTGCTCTCCTCATAGCCTGGATTTCATCAGAAAGAACGCCCCTCCCCTGGGAGAGGTACAGGCTGCAGGCTGCCTCTCAGCCCTGTCTCCAGGATATTACCACGGACACTATGATCTCCCCAGAACACAGCAGCTCTCCCCTTCCAGCTGAGGCCCAGGGCTGCCCTGAGCTCACCTCATTATCCCCAGCCTGGCCCAGGAAGGGCGGGAGAGAAGCCCCCCAGGAAGCAGGGTCTTCCTCCCCCAGCTAAATGTGTGAGGCACCTGTCCCATCTGCCTGCTCCCCTCCCATCCCCAGGCCTCTCCCCTCACCTTACCTTCCCAACCCACCCCTCCCACAACAAGCCAGCACGTACTAGATGCCCGCTGAGGTGAGGGCCCCCAGGGAGCGGGCAGGGGTCACATGCTCCACCATGGCCCCCAAGGACCGGTTGGCCGCTCTCTGGATGAACTCGCTGGTATTCCCCATCTTCTGGAGCAGGCAGCGGGTGATCTCCTCGGCCTCCTGGTCCATGTTCTTCTTCAAGGCCCGGAAGAGGTCTCCCAGGGTGCTGATGGCCAGGCGTGACACTTTGGAGCGGAGGTTGGTGACCTAGGAGAAAGATGGGAGAGGGACCCTCCAGGACCGCTGGACTCTGCCAAGGGCTCCAGAACATACGAAGAATAGGGCACGGCACCACCCTCTCCCACCACCTCCACCCTCATTGCAGGCCTAGGCCTTGCCAGGCTGGAAACGAAAACCTTGCAGCAGCTCTGGACAAAACAGCCCTATTTTCTTAAAAAACACTATTATTGTTATCACCATAATTATTAATTCCACCTGTAATTTAAAATTTGAACATCTGAAATTTGGGCAACACTTAGTCAGCAAAGTACCTTTACAAATAATGCTCAATTTGGTCTTCACAAGCTGCCCCGCCCTCACCACTGGAGTAGTCTATTCCCAAAAAGGAGCCCCACTGTTCCTCCAGGCCCAGCCTAGGCCCAGGACCAGTACCAGGGGAGAAAGTCCTTGGGAAGTGTTACAACTTCCCTGCAGATGGAGATTTAGCCCAGAACACTCCAACCCTGCTCAGGCATCTGAGTACAGAGAACAACACAGGGCTGTGGCAAATGGGCATACAGGATTCCGATTATTATAATACCCAGCTATGAGAACAAAGGAAACCCCAGGCCCCAGTTTTCCATTCTGAGAAATGGGCGGGTACCTCCCACCTCCATGGCTGAGGGCTAAGAAATAAGCAGGGAGGGAGCCACGGCCCCTCCGTGGCTACCATGTGACCCTCACTGAACAGGGGCACCAGGGAAGGGGGAGTGGCTGCAGGGTGGGGACAGTGCCCAGCTGTCTAGGTGGCCTCACCTCCCCTGTCACAGCCAAGGACACGTCGTGCAGCCTCCCAGCAAGGACATCTGAATGACAGGCCGCCAGGCGCTGAATGCTCACCAGGCCCTTCTCCTTCATCTGCCTGAGAAGCGAGTTCCAGACCTCGTCACAGGCAGGTAGGGAGGAGCCCTGCAGACCAGGGGCGCCCCTGCCACCACCCCTCCCCTTGCAGTAGGGGGAGAAGGCGTCTCCTCACCAGTCGCTGCTCTCGAGGCACTGGAGGGCATCCATCAGCCCCAGCTCAGGGTTCGAGAAAGGCCTCAGCTCCTTAGAGGCTCTGAGAGCCATCTCCTCCTCCTCTTCTTCCCATTCGGGAGACCCCAAGGCAAGCACCGCAGGGAGTGAGTTGGCTGCACTCACAGAAAAGAGAAGGAACAGGGAGCATTTCAGCAGGAGGACCCAGGCCTGGCTGCGTCCCAAGCCCCCCTCACACGAGGTGTACTCAGAGAAGGGACTGGTGGGGGCCGAGAGGGCAGGGCCTGTGCTTCACCGCCGGGGGGCCACGGACACCACCCAGCACTCTACCTTTTGTCGGCCTTTTCCGTCCCGGCCCTGCCAACCTGATGGTTCTGAACAAGCTGGCCTGTGATATGCTGTTGATGTCATGTGACAAAGCACATCATGCCAGTGACTCACCCCCAATCCTACCCTATCTGTGGTTGGGTGAGGCTCATACATCTGTCAAGGAGGGAGCCCCTACTCACACTGGTCGTGCTCTAACCTCATCCCCACCCAGGAACCTGTGTTATCAGTCTGTCCTCCTCCCCCCCACTCTCCATCCTCTGCGAACTTGCCCACAGGCAGGGAAGTGGTCCAAAGGAGGAAGCAGGGAGACGAGACAACGCAGCTAACTGGGGCCCGCGTGGTCAAGATGTGGCCACACTGGCAGGGACTGCTGAAAAGCAGGGATGTTGTTTAAAAATCGGGTCATGTTTTCTAGGCTCTCCTTCCTTGGGGACGGGGCCAGAATCACACAATCCCAGTGGAACAGGAGGGCAGTTTAGTCATCTATCTGGTCCAATGCCTGAATCACAGCACTGAGGCCTCAGAGGTTGGGCCCCTTCCCTCACAGTCCCCCCACGGAGCCATGACAAGAGGGTCTGCTCTGAACCCAGAGCTGTCACTGCCACACCTCACTTCCTTGCTACTTCTTTTCAGAGACTTTTCAGAGACTGGATTCTCCTCTCAGCTTTGGTGTTGGATAAGAGTCATTAGCCAAAATCTTAGTCCCTATGGGCCACCATCACCTAAAGTCAACTTAGGGGACTTTGGGTCTCTGGGTCTCAGTCCTGTTGTCTGTAAAATGAATGGAGTGGATTATCTAGATCAATATCTCCTGAGTGTCAACCATTCAATTACCACTTTCACGATTATTTGTCATGTCTCTTAATTACCTATAATTTTATTCATATGGCATGTTTCTTCAAGCTGACCCACTTTTTGAATCTTAAATAAGTTTATTCTAAAGGGAGATTTATGTCACTGCTGTAATTGGTAAACAAATATTATTTTGTCATAGAATAGGATATTTGCAAGAAAAGTAAAAGGATGATATAAACTCCAGCTATCAAATTATAGCCAGTTTCTGATGCCTCCAGCTGGAAGGAAGATCTCTTTGTTTAAAAAGGAGATTCCAAGTCTGCGAGGCATGCTAAAGACCAGCACCGAATTTAGACTTTCTGCTTGACAGAATCAGAGGGATAGAAAGAGAATGGAAAAGAAGGGTGAGTCAATATTATTTCTGGCACCAGAAAGGTGTTCTATTCTACCACCATGGTCCCACCACACCCCCCACTTAAAGAAACTGTGAACCAGGCTGGTTGTTTTCCAATGTTCTTTAGTAGAAAATCTTTCAAACTTGAACTCTCAAGTGGTTATGCAATAAACAAAAAAGTGAGGCAAAATAGGTATTGCTCGGGTAGAATGGGGTCAGAGCCTCCTTTGTCCCTTGGCACCTTCCTGAGCATCCCACAGAACCTTTGGATCCTGAGATCGCAGGCTGTAACCAGCCCTACCCAACACTGACACTTTATGAGGCAAAGTGTAGGAACCCAAGGTCTTTACAGACCGCTCTCTTCCTCTTCCTGATGTTTCCAGCTACTCTCGTGGGTGCTTTCCACAGGATCTGTGGTCCTGGTGCACTGGTGAGCCCTCCAGGACAAGTCATGTGGACTGGACACACCTGCCCTTCTCCCAGTAATTCAGCTGCAATTCCCTGGGTCTCCAGGCTGGCTCCCACACTATTCCTCTCTCTCTGGCAAGGTGATTGCACCTCAGGCCACCCTCTACTCTAACATGGGTAATGAGGAGAAGCAGAGCAGTCCCGGTCACGTTTGTCGTGCCCCCAGAGCATCCCGAGGCAGCACAGTGAGCGGGACGTGTGCCCCCCAGCCAGTCGGTCTGGCCCCTACCTGAAGCATGGCGGGCAAAGCTGGGCTCCTGCTTGCTGACAGGGATGCTGGGTAGTGAGGCCCGGTTGGCCCGCTTCCTGAGGGTGACACCCATGTTTCTGCGTGGGATGCTCAGCCCAGTGGACACAGACAAGGTTCCACTGCCCCGGAGGGGAAGGAGGCCTGTGGAGGCAAAGAAAATCCTAGGATGGAGCTGGTCCCACCTGTCCTCGGCCCCAGTGTCCTCCTCTGGACACGGGCCCATCCATGGCCCCCTGTCTGGTGTGAGGTTGGGGGACATGGGGAGCTGTGGGTAGTCCCTCTCTTGCCCAGGGGTTGGCCAAGAGGTCTCCCCAGCCTGAGGGAATCGTGCCCTAGGCACCCAGTACCTTCCTTCACCAGGGCTCTCCGGGAGCCCAGGCTTTGGGAAGCAAGCTCCCTCTCCCTCTCCGGCTCCTGTGCCCTCTGGAACTCCAACTCCTTCATCTGCCTCAGCCGCATCTTCTCCTGGGCAGACTTGGAGATGGTGACCTGGATCTGGCACAAGGTCAAGGCAAATTCCATTACCCTGAGGACCCAACTGTGTTTTCTGTACCTTCATTTATTCAGTCATTGGGAATGTGAGTGGCTTCTGTGTGCCATCACTGTACCAGGAATGAACACAACCACCAAGACCTTGCTCCCTAAGGGCTGCCATGGAGTGGGGAGACAGCAAACAGACCAATCTCAAACATCAGGCAATATGTACCGGGAGGAGAATAAGGGACAGAGGGTGATAGGGCTTCCATTTTAAGTAGGAAGACCCAGAGGGACTCCCTGAGGAGGTGAAATTTAAGCAGAGACAGGAATGAGATAAGGGAACAGGGGCCATGCAGATTTCTAGGGGAGAAGTATGCTAAGTAGAGGGAATAGAGTGCAAAGGCCCCGAGGCTGGAGTGTGCTGGGTGTGGTTGGGGTGAGGGTACTGGCTGGACCACACCAATCAAAGGATGGTAGGACACAGGGTGGAAGGTGGCAGGCGTGCACCAGTCACCATGGTCCTTGGTGGGGAGTTGAGCTTGTCCTCTGAAGGACACAGCAAACCGCTGAGGTTCTGAGCACAAAAAGTGACATGATCTGACTTCCACTGGGGGGTGAGGGGGTTCCCCTAAGTGTTACTATTTTTTTTTTAACTTTATATTTAGGAACAACTTAAGACTCACAAGAAGTTGCAAAATAGAACCAAGAGTTTACATGTGGTGGGGTTTGCACTACCACAGCAAGAATGAAGATGACAAAGTGGCCTGATTCTGGACATGTCCCAAAAGTAGGGCCCACCACTTTGGCTGATATATGAGGTGTGGGGTGACAGAGAAAGAGCAGAGGCAAGGATGGGCCCAAGATTTTCAGCCATTGTAGCTGGAAGGCTGCCATTCGCTGAGAGGGGACCCTGGGAGAAGAGGAGATTTTGGGAGGGGGGTGGTAAAGATTCAACAGTTGAGTTTTAGATAAGGTAAGTTTGAAATATAATTAGATATCTAAATGGAAATGCAGAGTATCAGTGAATACACACTTAGTAATATAATTTAACTGCTACTGGAGGTCAGGGGAAAGTCTGGGCCAGACAGAGAAATTTGGGAGTCCTCAGCATATAGATGCCACTTAATGCCTGGCCTAGATCAGGTCACAGGGGGTCAATATAAATAGACCAGAGGCCAGAGGTCAGGGCTCTGGGGCCTCCAGTGTATAGAGGGCAGGAGGATGAGAAGGAGTCAGCCAAGAAGAACCAGGAAGGAATGAAATCTAATGGAGGCAGAGAATCAAGAAGGAAACCACCCCCTTGCTTCCCCTCCAAGGTGAAGACTTCAAGAAGGACAAGCCATTAAAGCCACTGGTGGGTCAGGTTAGAGGAGGACTGGACTGTGCTGCACATGGGAGGTGGAGGTCGCTGGTGGCCTGGGCATGAGCAGTGTCAGTGGGGCCCAAACCCAACTGCAGTGGACTCAGGAAAGAATGGGTGCAGGCAAGGGAGTAGTCTGGTTTTCCGAAGAATACAGAAATAACAGAGAGCTAAGATGCTGATGGGAGTGGTCCCATTTCAAGGAGGATGTTGTTGACGCAAGAGCAGGGAGCAATGCTGGGGCTGGGTTGTGGATGGACGAAGCCAGAACAACAGGAGATGGGGACACTGGAAAGCGAGGTGCCCATGGGGATGAAGTTATCATGAGACCCAAGGTCTGACCATGGGTGTGAGTGGCCAAGGGTGGGTCGGTGGTGAGGTCATCTCATGGCCCTGAATCATTTTGCCTTCATTTCATTCCTGGCACCCTGGCTGGTGTGGGAGAGCTGTGGCACCTGGACCTTATCATCATCATCATCACGGGATCCTAACATAGCTCATGCACATAGCAGTCCTTTTGTATTTTATATCTCTGTTTCAAAGACTGGGCACGGATCTCCCATAACAGTGACTCTTCAAGTTTTAGTAAATTCATCCAGACCAGGGAAGAGAATCATCTGGACCAAGGTCACCTTAGAAGTGCAAGGTATTTGTCAGCCTGTCAAGCACAGCCTTTGGCTGATCTGCCTCTGAGTCAGCGGCCTCTCAGTTGCTATATTGGGTGTTGGTTCAAATTACTCAACTTGGTTCACCTAAGCCCCTCTGTACTCTCCACATCCTGCTTCCTTCCGAACCATGTGTGACCTCCTTCTGCCCTCCCTTCCTCCCCCATCTCACCCCTCAGATCCCCACTGTACTCTGCCTTTCACTTAGCCACCCTCCCCACCCTTCTCTTCCTCTCTCCTGTTTCTCTCCCTTTCTTCGGTCCTGATCCCCAAACCATCTATAGGTTCCAGCCTTAAGTACCAGGGTAGCTGCCTCAGTGCTCTTCCTTGCCCTCCTCAAGCTGGCCCCACTTTTATGTACTTCAGAAGCATGCTTGTGTTCATCCTGTGGTCCACTCTGACCCTAACTTTCTCCTCCCCTCACTTTCCAGATACCTTGGTACTGCTCTCCCTCTGGTCCTCTTCTTTGAACAAGAGGCGGGCTTCTTTGGCATGGCCGAAGGAGAAGGTTGTCAGCGTAGAAGCAGACTGAGATGAAGGCAGGGCAGCCTTCTCGGGGGCATCAGACCTGTCTCTGGCAGGTGGAGCCGAAGGTTTTGGCTCTGAGGAGTCAAGAACAAGAGTGCAGCTGAGGACACCCAGCACCTTGAGGCAGTATTCATCCCTTTGGGCTGTCCTGGGGCCCTATGACACTGTGGTTGGTGTAACATTTTACTGCCTAAGACTGCCTCTCTCCATTGTTTTGCCCAGTACTTCCTTGTGGTTAAATTTACTCTACAGAACAGCACTGGCAGGCATAGAATGTTCTCCTCCTTTCATTCATCCATCCACCCATCCACCCATCCATCCATCCATCCATCCATCCATCCATCCATCCATCCATCCAATAGTTACTGTATACCTTATTATAAGACAGGGAAGGGAGGGAGGAAGTGTGGGCAGAAAACAGGGGGCAGGTCTGTTGTCTAAGAAGTTTAAGATATTTCCTGAGAATGCACGTCTGTCTTACCTGGGAGGTGTGCACCTCAGGAAGACAGAAAATAAAACGAGCACCCTCATCACAAAACATGAAGAGACCAGAGAACCAACAATACTAGTCTAGTCCTCTCATTTTGCAGACGGAAAAGCTGAGACCCAGCAACCTTCAGATGCTCTTGTGATTGAGACAACACAAACTGGTTTCCAAATGACATCAAATCACTAGTATCTCTTTGTTAATCTAGATTTTCCTAATCAATGAATTTCAAAAGTATGTTGTCTTGTGATGGAGGCAAGACAGGGGTGGGTTAGTTTTCTTTTAATGAAAGAAATGTTAACTGGGTTCTCCTGTTCACAAAGGTTGGAGCTCACTGTCCTTGGGTGAACCTGCAAATAAGGGGACCACTATCTGGGGCCACCTGAGGCTGGAAGGGGTGTCTTGAATCTGGGGCCTCCAGGAGGGCTCCCAGGTTACCCTGGACCTCTGCCCAGCCCATGCCTCCTACCAAGGATCCCTCTGCCTGCGTCCCAGGAGAAGGATCAAGGGCCAAGATGGAGGAGGGATGAAGCCTCCATTTGCCCAAAAGTAAAGGGCAGGGCAGAGGACACAGATGTCCAGGTACCAGCTAACCAGGGCAAGGACTGCAGGAACGCCACAAAATTTGGGAAGCCCTCAGCTTCAGACAATACCATGCGTGGTAGACGTGTTATACATATTGGGCAATGTTATCCCCAGCTGACAACTGGAGGGTCAGAGGGCCCTTTAAGGACTTCACTACTTGGCATCCCCTCTCCTCACCTCCACCTCCAAGAGAGGCCCTAAAAAGTCTTGTCTGAGCAGCCTGGACCCTGCCACCAAGCCCCCGGGGACCTGGTTCTCAAGCAGCAAGCTTGCGATGCAGACAAAGGAGTGGTTACAAACTGGGGTCTCCTGGCCCAACCCCCCTGACAGCACCCTCAGGGGTAGTTGCTGAGGGACACCGTGGGTGCCAGTGGCTGTCACACCAGACTGCCCAAGGTCACCCCACTGCAGCCCAGCCAGAGAGCAGCAGGGGAAAGAGCCACCACAGAAGTTTCTATGCCAGGACCGCCTCTCGGGCTCAGCTCGAGTCCTGACCCTGGGGTTTCTTGGGCAACAGCCTCCCCCTAGCCAGTGGACCCATCTGCTAAGCTATACAGAGTGGCCTGCCAGAAAGCTGGACCAGGAGTCTGCCCCCTCCTGCCGGTCAGCACAGCAGTGGCCTCCAGCCCTCATCCCCGGGCTTGGGGATCCCCTCCCCCAACCTGCTCAGGGCTCATCCTCCCTCCTCTCCACAGAGTGAGGTCACAGAGTGAGGTCACAGAGTGAGGCTAGAGAGCTTCCTGCTCCCTCTTCTGAAGCCTCTCTGCGCCTTGGCCTCTCACTGGCCACCCAGTTGGCCGTATTCCCCTGATGCTGAAACCTTCTGGAGCCAGCTGACTAAGGGGTTCACGGGATGTGGTTTAATTTCTCACTCGGTCTGGTGAGGAGTATTCCCCTCCATTTGCTCAAAACCGTGCAGAGGCAGCCCCTCGTGTCAGAAGCTCCGTCTTTGGAGCCATGTGGACCCGCCTGCAGATAAGCCGGGACTGAGACCACCGTGCCGAGACTGAGGACAAAACCCAGCTTGCAGAGTCTCGGAGCATGCACTCCTCTGTCACACAGGGTCTGCACCTTCCCTCTCAGCTGGCTCATGAGCTGGTGTGGGTCCACATGCCGGGCATAGCACAGGGCCACTGGTCCCCAAAGCGGCACCGCCGGTGACTTCAGCTTCTCCATCCGTGAAATGAGGGGTTCGGGTCCAAGCGTGCTCAGGCCTACTCGAACCCCAGTTCTGCCCCCACACCCAGTCCAGGAGGCAGGGAGTTGAATAGATAGCAAGTGGGAGTGCACAGGGGGGGTACATACCCAGAGATTTAGGGGTCTTCTCCCGAGGCCCACTCTCCTGAACCAATCTTAAAAGAACGGGGAAGAAAAAACACTATGAGAGATGGCAAGAAGGAGCCCCTGCTGTGAGGGGTCCGGTAGCCCCGGGATGGGGCAGTGGGCGGGACGGGGCACACAGTGGAGGGGCTGTGGGCGGCTCTGTAAAGAGGCTCTTGGCTAGGAGTTCAAAGCTGCAGGAGACGTAACTCCATCTGCAAAGTCAAGGGCAGACTGACCGGGAGACCACATCAGGCCAGGCTGGGTCCAGACACTGCAGACCACTGCCTCTGCCCTGCCAGGCACCCACGGCTTCTCCCCGCACTGCCCGTAGCAGCCTCTGCCTCAGTGTGCACCGCTCTCTGTGGTCGTCAAAGTGGCCTTTCTAACTCAGATCTCATGGCACTTCCACACCGAAAGGCCTTCAGCAGCACCTCATTCTCCAGGCTAAAGCTCACTGTCCTCACTTGCGCACACAGGGCCCCACCACCCTGCTAACCTCACCCACTCGTGTCATACAAACACCGGTGCTGCCGTGCACACCCCTGACAGTTCCGTGAACATCTCCATCTCTCCCTCTTCATCTCCCAAACTCTCCTTCAGCCCTCAAAGCTCAGCTCAGGCCTCACCTCCTCCAAGAAGGCTTCCTAGCCTAATCGAGATCAATTTCCACTGGGCTCCCCAGAACCAAGGGCAGCCTTCTACCTTAGTTCTTACCTCACTAGACCTCGATTCAGTAGGTTACTAGTAAATCTCTCTCGTGAGCTCCTAGAGCACAGAGACTGTCTTGTTTGGCTTTGTTTCCACAGCACATGGCACATAGTAGGTGCTTACTAGCTCTTAGCTAAGTAAACAAATGCATGGATGGATGGATGAAAAAGCAAATGAATGAAAGAAATGGTAATGGAGGCTCCTTCCCACCTATTTGCTAACCTCACAGAGTTAATGGAGAAAAATCCATGCTATAACTGGACAGCAAATGAGCAGATATTTATCGTGTGTGTATATAATCCATGCCAGGGACCAAGCTTGGCACCATGGAAGCTGCAGAGGTTTCTGGATATGGCCTCTGCCCTGTAGTGCTCCCAGTTAAAGAATAGGTATGAGGTTTAAATAAAAGTTGAACAAATCAGTCCGTGGGCTGGTTGCTGTGTGGACAGAGCAGAGGACGCCCTTTCCCCATCGCCTCCTGGAGAAGGGCAGGGAAGACTAGCACAAGGAAAGGCATGGAACTGGGGATTAAAGGACAGTAGGCTCTGAAAGCAGAGTGAAAGGCTGGTGTTAGGGTTGGGGAGGCGCCGCCCGGGGCTCTGGAGGGTCTGGGGGTGAGAAGATTCCTGCAGAGCAGCACAGGGGGACTGCTTGAATGTCAGACCAAGGAGAGTCGACTTTAGGCTGCTGGCACAGGAAGTCAAAAAATGTGGATCGTGTGGAAGAAAGGTACAGAGGGCGGTGGATGAGAATAGATTAGGATGCAGAGCCCAGGGGGGCCAGGAGCCAGTCTAAGAGCTGTCAGGGAGCTCAAGAGGGAGCCAGTGAGTGAAAACTGAGAAGGAAGGCAGAAGCAAGAGAAGGCCTGCACCTCAGTGGACATCGGGAGGTCATGGGAGGGAGGCAGTTTGGGGAAACATGAGGTGCCCCATCCGTGTGGTCGGGACGGGGGCACAGCCTCCCTCTCTCTGACATGACAAGACTGGAGTTGCCCAACAGGAGGATGGAAATCCAGAGCTCGACTCGAGGGAGACCTCAAGGCCGAGCAGGGCATGAGGAAGACACCCATCGCTGGAAGCTTCCGGCACAGACAGGACTCCTCCAGGGGAGAACGAGGAGATGGGTACAAAGGGCTGGGAACAAGCTTCAGGAATGGCCATGTTTAAGAGACAGACAAAGGAGAGCACAGAGGAGATTGCCTGGAAGGTCTTGTCACAGAAGGTCAAGAAGCGGGTTTCAAAGTCAGGAAGGCAAGGAAGGAGAAAACTCCAAGGACATCAACGCCCCACATGATGTGAAGTCAAGAGCAATGAGATGGGAGTAAAGGTCACTGGTCTGGGGCTAGAAAGTCCTTCCAGCCACCAGGAACGGCTTTGAGGGAAGGAAGGAGTAGATGTTTGAGCAGAAAGGAGGAGGGGCCTAATGTGAGGAAGTAGAGGTCGATGGAACTCCAATCCAGGAGCAGGCCCACACTCCTCCAGGGTTGAGAAGGAGGCAGACATCTATACAGACAGAAGGGAAGGCAGCATGGGAGATGGAGAGGTGAGGAGGCATGAGAGAAATGGGAAAATTCAGTACAGCATGCCCCAAAGCTATGCAGGAAATGAGGCCTTTCTCCCTCTCATTCTTGTCTCTCTGTCTCTGCCACTGTCTCTGTCTCTCTCACGCGTGTGCACATGCGCACACGCATACACACACACACACACACACACACACACACACACACACACACACATACTTGCTCTGACATTAGTCTGACCTGCCCATGGAGATGTTCTAGGCCATCTGAAGAGATCCGTCTGTCCCACTTATGAGCCATAAATGTGGACTCATTAGCAACACAGCAACCCTCTACCCCATCAGTTCCCAAACATTTTCGAGTCTGAAGACCCCTTGTAAAATCTAAAATTTTGTGGACCTCTCCCTCCTGCTTCCATACACACACACATGATAAAGCTTGTAATTGTAGCATCCGTTAATGAAGAAAATATATGCTACCATGAATACAGCTTGTATTTTATTCATCATCGCAGCAGCCACAGATAAGAAACTGGTGGAAGACGGAGGCTGAGACATTGTCTCCTAAGCCCAGACCACCCAGCTCGCCTTGGCCTCCTCAGGTCTGTGGCTCATGGGAGAGCCAGGCCCTTCACACCCCGGGTGCCCCAGACCTGCGCTGGAGTGGAGGTTCAGCGGATCTTGGAGGGATCGGAGAGAGGACTACAAGGCAGTTGTGACTTAGGGCAGCTTACCGTGTGCGGGGGACCCTCAGGCCCGTGAGGGCATCCTGGCCTGGAGGCAGGAGGCGGGGAAGGGAGCCAGGTGCACCGGAGGGGGTCCCAGCGGGCACCCCGGCCTTTGGGATGGGCGGGATCACAAGACCCCCCAGTGACTTGTGCATCTTCTCATCCTTGCAGTGCAGGTAGTGCCTGGAGATCTGAACCTGAGAGTGGAGGTTGGGGGAAAGGGTCTGGATGCTCACATCCCGGGCCCCTCATACAGGGTGGTCCCTTTTGTCAGGAGCCACGTGGGGTGGCAGGCAGTGCTGGGAAGTGTCCTCTGGTTTCTCTCTGCAGCCACACACCCCTAGAACTCCCCAGAAAGCTCAGCGCTTCCTTACCACTCCAAGACAGGATGTCCCCCTCATCCCTACTTCCTTTTTGTTATTTATTTTTCTCTTCTTGTCATTTGAGGAAATCCTAGAACATCAATGCTGAAAGCAGTCTTCAAGAACATCTGGTCCAGTAACTCCTTTTTATAGATATGCAAAACAGACCCAGAGAGAAGGGTGACTGGCCCAAGGTCACACAGCCCGTGAGGGGCAGAGTGGAAACCAGAGCCCAAGTCTCCTGAATTTTAGCCCAGCCTCCTTGCCCCTCAGCCTATAATGGGGAGGGTCAGAAGCATGAGGAATTCTGGAACATATAGACCAAGTCTCCTGAGTTTTATCCCAGCCTTCTTGCCCCTCAGCCTATAACAGGGAGGGTCAGAAGCATGAGGAATTCTGGAACATATAGACCAGAGAAGGCCTAGGGACCACCAACCGTAGGACTGGTGGTCACACAGCTCTGGGGCAGCCAGCCAAAGCTCACAGGCCAGCCATGAAGGTTTGGGACGCTGCTGGAAAGATGAAATGAGGACCCAGAGCCCCATCCTTGAGGGCGGCCCCTCAGACACTGTCTGAGAAGCTAGAGGCTCAGGAACCAGGGGTAGTAAAGAATGGAAAGAAAGGCAGAAGGACCGAGAGGTAAAACTCAGAGCAGTTGGATCACCTCACCTCCTGGGCTCCGGGTCTCAGCTCCTGGGGACCCTGGCTGCTCCCAGGCAGATCCAGGCCATTCTCCTTGGCTCCACCAGCCTCAGGGGTGGTGGGGATGCTCTGGATGAGGGGCATCGGCTTGGGCACCCTCAGCAGCCTCTGAGAGGTGGCCCGGGGGATGAAGCTCCTCAGAGGAACTCCTCTGGGGCCTCCCAAAGGATCCAGAGAGACTGCGGGATAAGGATGAGGAATAAGTTAGTCCCGGGAGCACGGGCTGGGGGGAAGTTCAGACACTGGCAACAGGGATGGAAGGCCAGGCCGGGGACAGAAGGAGATCCACCCGGACCGCCCCGCCACCAGGCCGAGCAAGCCGACGGTTCGGAGGGCCTGCTCCCCCTCCTATGAAATTTGGTAGAAAGGGCCCAAGTCACCTATTTAAAATTCAGAGGCAGGGGTGCCTGGGTGGCTCAGTCAGTTAAGTGTCCAACTCTTGATTTCAGCTCAGGTCATGATCTCACGGTTTGTAAGTTCAAGCCCAACTTTGGGCTCTGTGCTGACAGTGAGGAGCCTGCTTGGGATTCTCTCTCTCCCCTCTCTCTCGCTCTCTCTGCCCCTTCCCAGCTTGCATGTGTTCTCCCTCCTTCTCTCTCTCTCCCTCTCTCTCTCAAAATACATAAATACACATTTTTTTTTTAAATAAAACAAAATTCAGAGGCAGGCTAGGCAGGAAGGGAAATCTAGCAGTACTAGACTAGGGGTGAGGAGAGTGGGGTCCCGTCCTGGCTAGAAGCTGTGTGACCTTGGGTACATCTCTGACTCCCCATTTGCTCTTCTGTAAGATGAAAGTAGTCACATCACGGGGTTGTCCAAACATTCAGTGACGTAACTTACATAAAATGCCAAGAAAGTACCTGGCCCATAACTTACTTCTGTTTCCCCTTCCTTTTCAGCTAATGATGTGGAAGCATAGCTGTTCTGACACAGGGGGCACCCTGACCTAGTCTAAAAGCAGACCACCACACTTGCAGCTCTGCTATTAGTACCTCATGTGTCCGGCAGACATCTTCACTGCGCTTTGCCCCACCCCCTGCCATCCCTACAGTAAGGAGCTCAGGATGGTCTTTGCAAATTTTTTGGCGGTGGTGAAAATACTTAGCACTGAACTTTCGAGGGCCATCTTGTTCCAGCTCCTTGTTCCAAAGTGGTTGCATCAAAACAACCAAGTCAAAATATCTTCTCTGCAACCCTGCCCAGCCCGGCTCCGCCCAGCCCTATCATCAGTTTGGTGCGGAGAGGGAGGTGAGGAGGGGTCACAACCCAGGTGGGGACGTCACCACCAGCATGCCCACCTTGGGCCCCACCTGGGCAGTGGTGCAGAGAGGCCAATGCAGCCCCAACTCAGAGTGGTGAGGGCAGCCCCAGCCCCACTCAGGGTACCAGAGATCCCTGTCCGCCACACTTGCCGAGGGACCTGCTCAATCAAGATCACTTCCTATCTGCACATTGCACAGCTCCGTTCTTTTTCTCCTCCACTAGACCTTTGTGAAAAGACATGACACGTCTAGAAAAAAGACTCCAGACCTCTCAGGGAGAGAGTCACTGGTCTGGCAATTCCAGAAGCTGTATGACTTGGAAATTAGTTAATTAATTAATTAAAAGGATGCCTCTGGAGAGAAGACTAGAAGGAGGCAAGGGAGAGAATGGGGAAGTTAGTTGGGAGACCGCTGCAGGGCCCAGGCATTCCCCGGTAGATGGCTGACAGGGCTCTTGGTGGGTTCACCCTGAGCAGCTTGGAGAGAACCCGGCTGCCAGCTAGATACCTACTGATCCTCACGGCCAGGTAGCCTGGTGTCCCTGGCCTCAGGGTGGGTGGGTGGCAGGTGGGCAGGGCCCGGGGCTCACCTTGGGAAGATGATGCCAAGCCCTCTGAGAGCCTCCTTTTCTTGAGCTTGTCCTTGATCTGGGTGGTGTCCCGGGCCACACTGTTGGCCTCAGACTCCAAAAAGGGTGCCGGGTGGTTGGGCCCCAGAGATAAGGCAGCAATGTTCCTGGGGTGGCCATTCCTGGCCTGCCATCCCTTTGGAGGGGCATCCAGCTTGAGGTTGCCAGGATCCACTTGTCCACTCAAGGGCTGCAACGGCTCCTCTTGCAGGACCCTTGGAGCTGGCTGGAGGGAGGCTGGGGGAGATAGAAGCAGGAGAGGCTTGGCACACAGAGCCCAAGGCGGCACCAGGCACCAGCAAAACCTTTGGTGCTGCTTCCTTGGAACAGTCAGGACTTGTCCCGTGCTCCCGATCATTCAATGTTACTGTCACTCCTTGGGTCAGTTCATTCATCCAACAGTACCTATGAAGACATGGGTCATGAGCTACTCGAGAGAAGAAAAGGGGACTCACTACACAGCCCTTTCACAGCACAAATGTGAGGCCACAAATACTTAGGGTTGGCCTTCTGCCCAGGGACCACCATCCAGCAATCTCCAGGATCCCAACCAATGCACTCGATATACCTGACGATACCAAATGCAGATTGAAAAGAGAAGTTGAGGTGACTCAGGACAGATCGTGCTTCCGTGCAGACTCCAGGTTATCCAACAACTCACCCAACAAACACTCAGCGAGCGTCTAGTATTTGCCAAGCACTGTCCAGGCAGTGGAGGCACAGAGATGTGTGAGGCACAGCTTTATCACTGAAAGACTTGCAATCTATTACAGAAATAAGATTTGTCCCTAAATGGGTTCATTACAAGGTAAAATGTGATATGTGCCATAAGGGTGGTATCAATAAAATGCTTTGTGCATGTAGAGGAGGAGGAGAAACCTTCACGAAGTGGTGATGTCTGAACTGGGCCCTGAAGGAGCTTAGACCGTGGAAGGGACAGGGAGAACAAACAGAGACCAGCTTTTGGAATCTCTGCCCCACACAGAACAATTTTTTGGAGTGCCTTGACATAAGCCACGAGACCCACAGAAGAAGCCACAGATACTGGACAGCACCAGACCCAGCAAAAGCTGAAGTCGGTGCCAGCCACAGGCGTGCGAGGGGACTAGCTTGAAAGAGGGCAGGTAACCGGAACAAGCTAGCTTTCCATCTAGAACCCTGGGACTGGAGCTCTGCAGAGAAGGGGGGTCTGCAGCTGGAAGTTAGAGCAGAAAGTGGCCAGGAATCTGAATGAGTGTCCTGAAAATCACTTCTCCAGCTTCTGTCCTTCTAGAGGTGGCCACCTCCCCACCACCGCCCTGCATGCTGAATGCCCACCCAGGGGACAGTGGACCCGGTCTTTCCGGGGCTCATGGGTTCTCCTTGGGTCCTGAGGAGAGTGAGGGACATGCTGAGATCCCCACTTCCTTGTTCCTGTGGACCCCCCTCTGTGCACCTCATCCTCGGAAGCACAGAATTAAAGGATCCACCTAAAGCCAAGGGGCATCTGCAGCAGGGACCACAGTAAAGACAGCCTCTGCCAGTAGCTGGAGGACACAGCCAGACATCCAAACAAACTCCTGTCCTCTCTCCAGGATGAGGCCCACGCCCTGCTCTCTGGTCACTGGTCCTCATCAGGCAGCTGCTGGTGGAACTCCAGTTCTCTGCCCCAAGTCCCCAGAGAGGCCACTCAGGGCACTGGAAGGCCATCTGGTGTGACCGAGTCAGCAGGCCAAGTCCCCCAACCTCACCTTCTCCATAAGTCCGAAGCCTGGAGTCACTGCTTCCGCCCGGAAGTGCGCGGGGCCCGGCACTGGTCCGAGGGACACTCCCATGGTACACGGCCACCGGGACCAGAACCTTGGCTGGGGACAGAAGCATGGGAAGAGCGTCACCTTAGCGTGCACCGAGTCCAGGACTGGGGAACAGACTGTCAGAGCACTCTGCCCCTGGGGGTCTCTGTGGCCCTTCTCCCAAACCAGAGCCTGGTCCACAAAGGGGGGCCCGCCACCCCACCCCCAGCCAGCCGCGGTACCACGATCCCCACCAAAGCCCACCACCCCACTCTTCCCAGCCCTGGATCCCCACTTCTCACACTCACCTGTCTTCTCCATCCAGCTTTGCTCCAGCTCCCCAGCCCCACCCAACCACTCCATAACTTCTTAGCCTCCTTCAGGGCTCCCCTCCTCCACACTCCTGCCCTGCCTCTGTCCACTGCACATCTCACACTAGCTGCTTTCATGGGCCACTCCTCACCGCCACGCCTTTAATTGTCACCCTCATGCAGTAACCCCCTGACCTATGACTTTGGCCCTGACCTCTCCCCACAGTGGCAGGGCAGAGCACCCAATTACCTGCTCAACAACCCTCCCCTGGGAGTCCTCCAGCACCTCATCCTGCACTGACCCTGCATCTTCTCCTAAACCTCCCCAACTCAGCAAATTGATTTGATTGATCCCTATTGCGGATATTCATCAAACGCTGTCTGTCAGGGACTCTGTCCCCCAGTCCCTGGTGATACAGTTCTGGGCAAGGCCCGAAGGCAGGTGGGGGAGACAATGAGTAACAAGCAGTGACAGTGTGGGATTGGGAGCCTAAGGAGAGGTGCCCTGAGCAGAGACGCAGGAAGTGAGGAGGGGGAGCCTCAACTGAGCACCCAGTACTTTGAGAAGCCTTGCCTCCCCTCTGTGCCCCCATAGTAGCCCAGGCATACCCCATCTTACCTTCCCCTCTCTTTGCCTCTCCCCTCCCAGCCCTGCCGCACTCAGGCACAGGGATCATGTCCTATTCATCTTTCGAGGACCTGCACTCAGGAGGAGCTTAAATGTCCGCAAGCTGAATCATTAGTCCTATGCCTCCATGACTCCTCCTAGGCACATCTCAGGACCATCCAAGGGGCCCTAACCCACCACAACCCAGCATACCCACCCCCAGGGTGGAAGGTCACAGGACCGGGAGTCGGGCGTCTGTTCCCTTCCTGTTTCTGTCTGCTGTGTGACCTTGAGGAAATAAGTTAGCCTGAGTCTCAGTCCCCAGGTTGGTAAAACAAAGGAGTTAGAAAGGACTATGGGTTCACATAATCACATCTTCATTCTACTTCTAGATTTCTAGGTTTTTCTTAAGTTTTCAGTACTTCCCACTTCCCCACGAGAATCTAATGTCCAACAGGATCTGAAAGTGGCACTAAATTACGCATTTGTTTTCTCATTAATATAGCAAAGTCCCAGGGTGCTCTGCCCCTAGGTCATGACCTATTTCCTGAACTACTCTGACATTCTGGGGTCCTCTACGCTCCTCTCAAGTCACCACAGGGCCCCTGTTCCAACCCCCCCTCCCGAGGGAAAAGCAGCTCTCCACCTCACCAGCACCCCTTCCACCCATGGCAGGACCTATAGATCCCTTCACCCTCCAAAGGAAACCGAGGCTCATTCAGTAGGTCTGGAACCCCATCTCTTGATGCTGAGCTGGGCACACTGTTCCCATTATCCTGCCCTGTCAGCTGAGGAGACAGAGATACCCTGAGGCCCAGCCACATATCCTCTGGCCATCCGTGTGCTCCCTCCACAAAACAGGTCAGCTCCTCAGCCAGCCCACCAGCACAGAGTGGAGGCAAAGCCCAGACAAGTTTCTAGAATACTCCGAGCCTTTCCCTAGGCTAGGGAGGCCCCAGACAAGAAGCTGAGTATGGAGAGCCAGCACAGCCGGCAGAGAGCCTTGGGCAAGGGCAGGAAGGCATGGCCACCTGCCTGGCTATATCTCCCAGGCAGAGTGCAGCCCCGTACCTGGGGGGACAGCATCACGGGTGCCCATGCCCCTATCAGTGAAGGTGCCTGGGAGGTTGTCCAGAGGCAGCTGCTACTTCCTGGGCTGTGAACGCAGTCCTTGGGGATCCAGAGGTCCACAGCTTGTAACATCCAGAGACCTATGGTAGGGAGCGGCTGAGTGAAGTGAGAACAAATAACAAACATTTTTTTAAATGGTTATTTATTTATTTTGAGAGAGAAAGAGAGCGAGAATTCCAAGTAGGCTCCATGGTGTCAGTGCAGAGCCTGATCTGGGGCTCGATCTCACAAACTGTGAGATCATGACCTGAGCTGAAGTCAAGAATCAGACACGTAACCGACTGAGCCACTCAGGTACCCCCAAATAGCACACTTTTTAAACCACTTTGCAGGAAGCCCATCAGGAATTGAAATATTCTTATACTGAAGAAATCTGCTGCTGAACGAAAAGGACACCTCTTTTCTGACATTCTGACTGTCTTAGACGCTTGCAACATTCCAAATGCCAAGGCCACAAGACTGTGACCAAAGTTGGCTATGAAGAGTGTCACCAAACCCCACTAACCTGGATTCACTTGTGGCTTTGACAGGGACACCTTAGGGTCTCTGGGGAAGGTAGAATTTATCAAGGCAGAGTCTGATGCTCTCTTTCTCCATTAGTTTCTATTTTCTTCAAAAACTCATTTTCTCCGCCAGCTGCCCTCACAACAAATGTCGAGATTTATGACTCTGCCCGTCCCTCAGACGTCTGGCGGGGTCTCCCAGAACCAGCTCTCTAGTTTTCTCTCAGGATGTGCCAATCTCCATCTGCATGAAGTTTTTGGCCCTCAATCTCACCTCACTGACCAAGCCAAACTTCTGTCAGAGAGTCATTTCATTGTCCTGTGGCCAACTGCTTGACTACTTCAGGCCTCTTCCTGGTCTCCCTCAAACTCTGGGGTGTTGTCAGCTCTTGTCTTGACCTAACTTCATTCTCTTTCCATGGGACAAGGGTCTCACCAGAGACTCTGCCACTTTACACAAGTTTATAGTCTTTGCTGAGCAAAAGGTGACCGACCCATTTCTACCCTGACAGGCAGTGAGGTGGATGGCCAGGGCTGATCAGTGATAAAATCTGGGGTAAAGGCCACATGTCCCAATCCGCACTCTGGAGTAACTCCCTCGAGATATCATCTGGGAACAGGGCAAGATGCAGGGCCAGCTTCCTTTTGCTGAGCAGCAAATCCCAACTCAGGAAGTGAGAAAACCAGCCTCCTGTCTGGAAGCCAGCCTGCCACCGTCCCCACTCAGGCCCCAGAGGGCACGGCAGCTCCTAGCAACGCTTCTGGCCCAAACAGAGGTTCCAGCCCAGCCTCTGCCTGGTCTCATTGCTTACGTCCTCAAGCTCTGAGGAGCATTTTCCTCGCAACTCCCTGACCTACCTCTGCTGACTACTAAGATAAGCATCTGGCCACAAGGTAGTGACACACAGCTGAGAATGTGCATGAGGTGCAGCATTTCTCCCAAGCAATGTGGTGGACATTGGTCTCAACACCCTGCCTCTTGCCCCAGTCAGCCGGCAAAGAGGCACACTCAAGAGATTGGCAAGGCGGCTGCTTCCAGCAAAGCCCGGCAGGAATGTTCCAGACGGGGACAGACCATCCACAACTGAATTAAAGCAAATAAGCTAGAGCCCAGGCTTTGGGGACAGTGAGAGCCGCAGACCCCACAGACTCCTGCTGCCATATCTAACCAGAGCAGAGGCTTTCTTCATGAATTATAAGCAGAAAAGTGGTATTTAGCTGCAGCCCTTGTTCTCGACCTTGGCTGCAAATCAGAATCGCCTGGGAACTGATAAAATGACAGATTCCAAGGCCCCACCTCTGGCTCCTGCT
Organism: Prionailurus viverrinus; assembly: GCF_022837055.1. Taxonomy (NCBI): domain Eukaryota; kingdom Metazoa; phylum Chordata; class Mammalia; order Carnivora; family Felidae; genus Prionailurus; species Prionailurus viverrinus. Next base: position 117,829,452 of record NC_062563.1, read on the forward strand.
GAATTAGTCTTCTAGGGAGCGGCCCACGGGGATCTGTTTGGTTTCTTTTTCTTAACTCCTGAGTGATTTTGATGTTCAAACAGGATTGAGAACCACTGGGCTGTAGTTCAGATTCACTTTCTTTTTTTTTTTTTTTTTTTTTTTAAGTTTATTGATTTTGAGAGAGGGAGAGGAGAGCACATGCAAACAGGTGAAGGGCAGAGAGAGAGAGAGAGAGAGAGAAAATCCCAAGCAGGTTCCTCTGTCAGTGCAGAGCCCAATGCAGGGCTTGAACTCACAAACCATGAGATCATGGCCTGAGACAAAATCAAGAGTCAGAAGCTCAACCTACTGAGCCACCCTGGTGCCCCCAGATTCACTGTCTAAGGGGATCTCAGCCCTGTTTCTCACCTTATGCTGTCAAAGTGGTTATTGCTGCCTCAGTTTCCCCAAAGGGATCACTCACTAAGAAGCTAAAGAAAAGATTTGGAGCTGCCTGAGACTACAGATGAGAAAAGTTTCAGTGGCCAACTCTACTGCAAAGGGCCTTCTGAACCAGACAGTCCCCTCCCCACTCGCCACAAGCTCCTCAGCGGGCAGAACGGCCATTGGCCAAGACAGCCGACATTACTCTGTGCCCAGAGGGACACCCGCAGTACAGAAAGGAAACCTGCATCCACGTCATAGCTTGCCAGGGCACCCCAGCAGGCAGACCCCCTCGTAGGCCTGCCCCTGCCTGTATCTACACATATGACCCCTTAGGCTCTCAGGGTCTACATGCAGGATCTCCTGCTCAAGGGGAGGTGGCCACAGCTGCATATGGACAAACAACCATGTCTTATGTCTTATGTGAGAACAATGGGTGGCCCCTCTCTGGGAAAATCATGTAGACCCATGACCTGGTGGGAACTTAAAAATCCATTTGCAAACTTTAAAAACCAAGATCTGAAATTCCAGCTCAAATGTAGACAAAGCTTTGGGGTTTAGCCTGGACCGTACTTAGCCCCTGACCAAGATACAATTCACTGAGCCCACATTTGCACCTTGCACTGTTCTGTTCTGGGCACCAAGGAGTGACTATTCCTTATTGGAACAGCCAACCCCTGACCTAAAGGGCTAATAGCCAATGGGTTCTGGGGACCAGGATTCTGTCCTCACTCTCTGAGGCTCTGGATTGCCCAAGATGGCTGACTCCTCCACCCTCAATCTCAGTTTTCCACCTCATGGAATGGAGTGGCCCAAGGTAACTGACCGTTGTCTGCTCTTTCCACTAAAGCTATGGCTACAGAGGTTCCATGGTGACTGGCACCACAGGAATGAAGAAAGGTGGCAGAAGGGACTCAGGTTTCAAGTGGAAAGGAAACGAAGCAAAGACTGGCCCAGTAAAGAATGTCAGCCCCAGGGACAAAATCCCAATCACCCCTGTGCTTTGCACAGCCTGCAGGGAGCCCATGCCCCATTCCATGTCCACTTTGCTCCCAAGGGAGCCGGGCAGAGCCCGGCTAAGTAAGAGCGCTTACTTAGACAGGAGGGCAAGGCAGAGGCTCTGAGGAGGGGTCAGAGCAGAGAGGCCCGGGAGGGGATGGGCCCCCGATCCTAAGATGCAGCCCCTCCTGCCCCCTCTTCCAGGGGCTACTGCACGTGCAGCTTCCTTCGTGTGGCTGTGACACTACCCACTCCTCCTTTTAGAGACCTCTGAGAGACACGGGTTCTGATAAGTCAGAGTTCTCACCTCTTCAGACATGCTGGGTGGGAACAGTGGTGTCAAATGTCACGGTGGGTAGAGAAAGGGAGTAAGGGAAAGACGGCAGAGCGAACAAACCTAGGTTTGGAACTCCAAAATGTCCCCCACCGAAACATTCTCTCTCTGCAGAGAGGCCTCAGACAGGCACCCCTCCCAGCCCACACCCCTACCCCAGTATGCTCCTGAAAGCCCACGTTGGGACACCTAGATCTTTGGCCTTGAGGCAAGACACAGCTGGGTTAACTTGGTAACTGACCCTTGCCCCTCTCATATTAACTTGGGAAAGTTCCTTAATTCCTCTGAGCTTTGGTTTCTTCATCTGAAAAACGGTCCTACCAAAAGGTTGTCAGGATTAAGGGAAGTCATGTGGAAAAGTAATTCAGCACCATTGCTGGTAGATGGTCAGTAGCATCAGGTGTGACCTCTTCCTTTCCCTTCCCCTGCCCATAAGCCCTCTTTAAAGTTATGACGGGGGTGCCTGGCTTAACCTCAGTAGGTTAAGCGTCCAACTTCAGCTCATGATCTCACCGTTCGTAAGTTCGAGCCCCGTGTCGCACTCTGTGCTAACAGCTCAGAGCCTGGAGCATGCTTCAGATTCTGTCTCCCTCTCTCTCTCTACCCACCCCCCCCCCAACTCATTCTGTCTCTCTCAAAAAAAGAAATAAGCATTAAAAAAATGTTTTAATATATTTATGATGGGCCAGCCCTCTGTCCTTACAAGACAGACCCAGGTGACGCATGTGCCCCTCAGGTGGAGGAGACACACGTGTCTGTAGAGGCAGTGGCTCCAACTAGCCCGACCGGGCCCTCCCGCCGTTCTCACCTGGGATGCTGTGCTGTGAATCCGCACCCACCACGACGCCAGGGGTGGGTCCCGGGCAGAGGTGGGCACATGGGAGATCAGCAGTGCTGTCTGACTAGCCGCCTGGACACCCTCCACAGGAAAGCAGCATCCTTGTCGGGCCTGGAAGGAGGCAGGGTTCAGACGCGGAGGGAAAAGGCCTCCCAGGCTGAGAAGACAGTCTGAGCCGAAACATGGAGGAACGGACTGTGAGTGTGGGATTTGGCAGGAGGGCCCGGGGCTGGGAAGGCAGATGAGGGGCAATATGTGGGGACCTGCAGCATTCTGTCAGAGTTGGGGCGTGCTCTGCCGATAAAGGGAACTCTAAAGACTTTTAGGAGAGGGGTGCCTGGGTGGCTCAGTCAGTTAAGCGTCCGACTTTGGCTCAGGTCACAATCTCATAGTTCGTGAGTTCGAGCCCCATGTCGGGCTCTGTGCTGACCACTCAGAGCCTGGAGCCTGCTTCACATTCTGTGTCTCCCTCTCTCTCTGCCCCTTCCCTGCTCATGCTGTGTCTCTTTCTGTCTCAAAAAATAAAATAAACATTTTTTTTAAAAGACTTTTTGAGGAGAGAAATGACAGTATCTGACTCCTGAGGTTCGTAGCCCCAGGAGCCATCTCCACCGAAACCAGGAGACTGGTCCCTGCACCCACCAGACACACCAGGAGTGCCCAAGTGCTCCCACTCAGGCTCCTGCCTCCAGACGTGACTGGCACGTGGGCCAGCAGGAAGGCAGCTCACAGATGATGTGCCCCCCCCAAGTCCGCCATAAGTGCCCCCTTCCCGGGGCCCCTTCACCAGCTTTGAAGCTAAACCCACTGATAACAGATGCCACCTCCCTGCCGTAATGGGATCAGGGGGGTCAGTATTCCTGTAACCCTCTGTCTCGAGACAGTAGCAGGTGCATCAGCAAGCAGGCCCACAGGAATGTAAAGAAATGCAGACAAAGTGCCAAACACAGCACCTGGCACATAATAAGAGCTCCATAACCGTTTGCAGCATGCAAGAATGGAGAAATCAACATGAAAGCACATCTTCACAGACAGTCTCATTGAGAAGAAACAAGGGAAGGAGACTAACATTTGTCAGTTCCATGTTGTTATGCACCAGGCGCTGAGCTAGGTGCTGGCAAATATCACGCCATTTAACTTTTGAAATAGAGCAACAAGGCAGATATTATTGTCCTCGTTTTGTACATAAGAAGACGGAGGCTCAGAAAGGTTAAGTAGTTGCATCGAGGTAAGTGAAGGCCTCAGGGCTGACAATCTCTGCTCCTGGAGACAGAAGAACATGGTATTTCACAGCGCGCACTCAGGAGTCAACAGCCCTGTGTTAGATTCCTTCCCCTGCTAGTTACAAGACTTCACATACAACACATTACTAACCCCTCTGAGCTTCCGTTTCACTGCAAAAGGAAAAGAGTAACACCTGTCTCACAAGGTTACTGAGAGTATTCAATAAAATATGAAAAGCATTTCTTTTTTTTTTTTTTTTAATTTTTTTTCAACGTTTATTTATTTTTGGGACAGAGAGAGACAGAGCATGAACGGGGGAGGGGCAGAGAGAGAGGGAGACACAGAATCGGAAACAGGCTCCAGGCTCTGAGCCATCAGCCCAGAGCCCGACGCGGGGCTCGAACTCACGGACCGCGAGATCGTGACCTGGCTGAAGTCGGACGCTTAACCGACTGCGCCACCCAGGCGCCCCATGAAAAGCATTTCATACTGTCCCGCCCCTAAGCAGGTATTCAACAAACAGTGGTTACAGATACTATTGTTTAATAACTATTTTAGTGTGCGTGTTAAGATGCGCAAGAAGAGGGGAAAATGCCCTGTTTGAAAGTTTCTGGGGCACAAAGCTACGGTGGCCTGGCTGAGGCTGGGTGGCAAAATGGAGGTGCCACCTGGTGGATGTCCTTCATCGCATAAGTTTTCTGGGGTAAGCAGGAGGCAGCAGACAGGCTGGGGCAGGACACTTAGAAGAGCAGCTCAAGTATCTATCACCTTGCTGGGAAATGCTCCAAGAGATCCCTTCTCACCAGAACAGAGTCTGTTAAGGAGGCATCTACTTAGTGCCCGTGTCTTAATGACTTTCTGGGACAGTGTGGATTTCATGGTCAAGAGAACTTCTCAGCCATTTTTATTGCTAATGCAGCTAAGGAATGTTGCCTTCCAATAGTTTACTGTGTGTGTTGGGGGTGAGGGGAAACAGAGGGTGGAAGGGGAGAGCTGCATTTATATCTAGGGCTGTGACATTTAAAACAGCCCCCACCTCCCAGGAATTCTGATATGAATCATTGGTCTAGAAGACATGGGAAAGCCTATGGGTGAGAAAAAGTTTTATTTAAGCTGTGTTTGGAAGACAATGACAGTAGGGGACAAGCAGGGCTGCCCTGTGTGGTTGTTCAGGTTGGGCACTTCACAAGGCATCACAATTAAGGGGACCCCATTCACACTGCAGTCACCACAAATTTGCACATTTATTGCCCTTCTCTGACAAATAGAAGTAAAGTGTCTTGATAAAGAGATGTCTTTTTCTAACTCCCACAAAGGCACTGTATGTGCAAGTGGTGGCCCTAGTGGAAAGGGTGTGTAATATATCCATAAATTTACAAAATTCAAAACCTTCTGAGCCTGCCCCACTGTTGTGTATCATCTTGATGCTAATATAAATTAGAGATCAGAACACATGCTAGTAATTCAATGAAGCTTCACCTTGTGTGGACAAGGGGTGCCTTCATCTGCTTCTCCTGTCACTAAACTGTGAGCTGTAAGTGACCTCGAAGGTAATCTAGTCTCCTGGCTGGCAAATAAGGGGTTAATGTGGGGTCTGGCTGTATGACACACCCAGGGCCGGCAAGAGCCTAAGCCTACCCAGGGGTCATATCCCTGCAGGCATCACACTGGCCACCAGCTGACAAGGTCCTCAGCTTCCTCCTCCACCCTCCCACCGAGGCCTCCCCAAAATGGTTGGTGCAGTGCCTCAGACTGCGGTGCCTGGTCAGAGCCAGGACAAGGGGTTCCTGAGGAGGACTACGTTTCCTGGTGGGGCCGGGTGCCACCGTGTCAATCATGCCTGAGGTTACAGAGCCACTGGCTGAGACTTGGAACCTTCTGCCCTCCCACCCTGAAACCTCCCCCATCAAGGTGTGAGTCTTCCAAGAGCTTGATCCTAGTGCTGAAGTCTTATGCAAAGTGGCCTGGTCCACTGCCCCAGAAAGGCTCTCTGCAAGGTTTCCTGGCTCAGGGACCCCCGCCCAGTAGTTGGAGCTCCAGTCATCAAACCACAGTCTGTGAGCACTTACAGGTACGAGAGGACCAGAAAGGGCTGAGAAGAAATAAACACCTCTTCCACTCAGCATCTTGGCAAGTTGTGTTGGCCATGCCCAGTGTCTAAATGTCTGTCACATTCCAGGAAGTGGCTCTTGACAAAGGTCTCCCCATAAGAAGCTCAGCAGGCTTCAGACCACCAGCTCTGTCCTTTTCCAACGGCCCCGGGAGAAAGCGGACTCTGCTTGACCAAAAGCTCGAATCTTACAGGTGCCCCTCCAGAACGTATGCCAGGTTTTGCCTGGGAAACTAAGATGGTTTCTGTGGAGGGCCATGTTCTTCTGTCCTTTTTACTGAAAGGAAAGCCAAGGCCCAAGAAGGGATGCAAGTTGGGCCCAAAACCAGAGGTTTTGAAGCACAGACACAGTGGAAATATCAGACTTCCAGATCACTGCCCTGGAGCCCGGTCTAGTCTAGAGACAGATGGGCCTGGAGAGCAGAGAGAACAACGGAGGAGGCTGGGAAACAGCACGATGCTGAGCAAGGAGACCAGGGGAAAGGGTCCTCCCCCAGAGAGAGGAAAGTGGGGAGTAAGAAAGCGGCAAGGCAAGTCCCAAATCCTGACCAGAGAAGTGCTAGTCAGTCAGAACACTTGTGTCAGTCGGCCAAGATCGCCAACAACTAAGCCTCTGGATGGACGACACCAAGTGTTGGTGAGACCAAGAGTGGCCGGAGCTCCAATGCACAGCTGGCGAGGGGGACACGAGCACGGGCATGGAGAGAAGCAGCCTGGCTTAGGTACTAAAGATGTGCAAGCCCTATCTATACCCCGCAAGTCTGCTCCTCGGCACCTGCCCGGGAGAAAACCTCACGTGTGTGAACCAAGAAAGAAGTATGAGAACGTCCACAGCAGCTCTGATTTGGCAATGGCCAAAATGTGGAAACAATCCCAATGCCCAACAGGAAACTGGAGAAAAGAGTTATGGGTATTCATGCCGTGGAATATTCCACGGCAATGAAAATGAACAAATTACTACTCCCCTCAACGCGCTGGGTGGCCCCACGGTGTCATGTTTACTGAAAGAAGCCAGCCAGGCACAGAAGATTCCATAGGGTGCCATTCTGTTTCTATGAAGTTCAAAAGAAGACCAAATTAAACACCCTAGACATGCACACAAAGATGGTGAAACTTTATGGAAAAGCCAGGGGAAATGAGAATACAGTTAACCCTAGCAGAAGGGGAAGGGAGGTGGCTTCCATAAGGAAGGGGCCTGTGGGGGAGGCTTTGGGAGGCTGCCTAAGTGGGCATCTATTTCCCGACCTGGGCAGTAGTGGCTACACATTCACAAATTCTACTTAAAAAACATTTTCTTTTCTTTTCTTTTCTTTTCTTTTCTTTTTTTTTTTTTTGAGAGAGAGAGAGAAAGAGAGCACGAGTGGGGCAGGAGTAGAGAGCGACAGAGAGAGAGAATCCTAAGCAGGATCCACACTTAGCACGGAGCCCAACACGGGGCTCAATCCTACGACCATGAGATCATGACCTGAGTCGTAATCAAGAGTCAGACCCTCAACTGACTGAGCCACGCTGCCTCCCCTATAATTCTACCTTAAACAATTCATGAGTTTTATACATCTTTCTGTTGACAAGAGGTTGAGTATGCAACAAGCAATAAATTTCCAAGCATCCATGCAGGTGAGCAGAGTCAGGTGCCTGTGAGGTGGCCCTGAGGACAACAGGCGACCCTGAGGTAGGTCCTTTTTTATTTTTATTTTTCATTTTAAAGAGAGAGGCAGCACAAGCAGGGAAGAGGGGCAGAGGAAGAGAGAGATTCCCAAGCAGGCTCCACGCTCAGTGTGGAGCCCAAGGAGGGCTTGATCCCACAGTCCTGGGATCATGACCTGAGCTGAAATCAAGAGTCAGATCTCAACCAAGTGAGCCCCCCAGGCACCCCAAGCCTCTGACTCTTCACTCTGGCTCAGGTCATGATCTCAGGGTTCATGAGATCAAGCCCCGCTTTGGGCTCTGCAGTACAGAGCCTGCTTGGGATTCTCTCTCTCTCCCTCTTTCTCTGCCCTTCCCCTGCTTGTGTACTCACACACACAGTCTCTCTCTCTCTCTCAGAATAAATAAACTTTAAAAAACAAAAAGGACCAGTTTGGTTACAGCCCTACACATCCCTGCTGGTGGGACTGGGTGCCCCTGTGTTCTGTGACCCCCTTAGCACTGCACCCACAGAGCACTGGCCATACAGTCCCTTCTTGTGCTCCTCAAGGTCCCCAGCCAATGTGGGCCTTTGTCCTGGAGAGGTGGCCCCTAACACAGAGCCTTCCTTACCCCTCTGGCACCTTCGCTCTCGGCAGCCCCAGGGAGTGGGGCTTACCCCCAAACGGGGAGCTCTGCCAGCGGCCATGGCCAGCAGGAAAGGGCAGCCCGTTTCTTGGCTCGCAGGCTCAGAGAGCAGCAGGCTCCAGAGAGAGGAAGGGACCGCCCCCACAGTCCCACAGCCTCTATCCATCGGTGCCCTTTGTCCTGGCTCCAGGTCGGGTCCTCAACACCCCTCCAAGGACTCCTGGCGGGCTGACCCATCCCCCACCCCCTTCCCCCGCACATCCCCTCCTCACCTTTCCACGCAGAGGCCAACCCCTGTCACTGAAGAAGCCCAGGCTCTGTGGTCTCTCCACGGACGATGCGGCCCAGGAGTCCAGGGGGGCAAGGATGAGGCGGCCCCACGCCTGGCCAGCCCCGGACTAGAGGACAGGCCCCTGGCCCTGCTGCTGGTGCGCTGCCGGCCTCTACCACGCTCTCCTTGAATAAACAAGGCTGCATAGCAACCGCTGCTCTGAAGGAGCCCGCAGCTCCTGCAAGAGGGAGAGAAGGAGCCAGGAGACATTTCCCCTTGGCCTCATTTCCCCTGGGGCCCAGCCGGGCACTGGGCACTCCCAAGTGGCCAACCTGTCCTGTGGGGGCTGCCGGAGAGAGAGAGCCGGGCCCTGCTGGGTAGTGACCACAGCAGGGGAATGCATGGCAGGCTTGGGGCTGGGACACCGCTGACAAGGAACCCCTGGTTTTGCTGTAGTGGCCTGTGGGCCCAATTCCGGTTCAGCTCTCAAGCTATTTCTAGGCGCAGAAGGGCAGGTCGTGTGAGCATCCAGGCCTTGGCAAGAGGCAGAACTGGCTGTGAATCCTGATCCTGCTTCTTCCAGCTGTGTGACCTCTGGCCAGTCCGTAATCTTCCTCACCTTCTGTCTCCTCATCTATAAAATGGGGGAACAATACTGACTTGATAGGGTAGCCACAATGGGCATGTAATAGACTATGATTACGTCCAGCCCATCATAGGCCCCCCACCTCAGTTAGCGCCCTTCCCCAGAAACACACACATACCAGGAAGCCTGTGGCCTCCTCTTCAAGCCAGATCCCACTGCCCCAGCTTTCGGAAAATGTGAACTTGAGTAGCCCATGCATGCTTCCTCACTGGGCCCTTGCCCTTGGACGGAAACACCAGGCTCACATTGCCCTACCTTGAATGAAAATTGTTCCCTCCCCTTACCCTACCCACTTCTAACCCTCACCATCCAAGGGGCACAGGGTGGGGGCAGAGGGAGCCAGAGGCTTCATTGACTTCACACAGCCCTGCAAAGAGCCACTCACCCAAGATGCTATGAAGTTTTCTAGGCAGATCCCTGAGGATCTTTACAGAGAAAACAGGCAGGCGTACGTAACACAGGGCAGGAGAGCTGGCGGGAGGCTGTTCACACATCCGGAGGCCCTGCTGACTGAATCAAACGTGTCCGGGGTTTACTGATTGAAACCTCTCCTGGCCTTTCTAGCACTTTCCTGGGTTCTTTCCTCTTCTCTGAGACACCACTGAGGGCAGGCCCATGGGGGCCTCTCCTGAGGCCCTGGAAGGAGCAGCTTTCATTAACCATGCTTCACGAGGGGCCCAGGAGGGCCAGCCCATAAGCACTGAGGAGATCCCCCGTGGCAGGCACCAGCCCCGTGCCAGAACCCCACAGGCCCACTGGACTCCACGGGGAGGCTGCTCCCATCCACAGCCCCTCAGGGGGCAAGCTGGCACGGTGAGCTGAGCTCCTGAGCTCCCTTTAGCAGAGGCCCCAGGAAGGAGGTTCTTCCTCCCAACCAGGACCAGTGGCAGCCAGCAGCAGGAGGAGGCTCCTGGGTGCTTTGCAGTGGATTCCCCCTGCAAGGTAGGTATGAAGAAACCCGAGTTTACAGATGGGAAAACTGAAGCCCAGCAAGGCAAGCCCTGGCCCGTGTTTCATAACTTGTAAGTGAGAGTGAATCATCAGTGGCGATGCCAGACAGGGTGGGGACGGGACGAGCCTGGTCTCCACGCCCCTGAGCTCTGCTGGGAGAGGGCAGGTGGGCACCTCCCCGCAAACCCATCCTCACATCACAGCCTGAGAGTCAGACCTTCCAAAATACAGATCCAATGGTCACCCCATTGGACACCCCAGCTGGACACCCCTCGTGTCTCCCAGTGTCCTTGGGAAAAGGTCACACCTAGCACCGCCTCCGACAAGCTCCTCCAACCTGGCCCCCATCCTGTCTTCCTTCCACCATGTCTCTTCCTGTGCCTCTTGCTCTCCAACCTGACCCCGCTGGACGGTTGAGCATAAGTATCTCCTGAGGACTGCTTCGCCCCACTCTCTGCCAGACGTTGGAAATAGGGGAGACTACATTTGCCCTTGGAAGCCGAGTGATGGAGAGAGACCCCCACTGCATTCCTGCATTACCTATAATAAGGGAGGTACAGTTGGCTCAGCCCTTGAGAAACAGAGCCCTGGAGGCAGACTGGATCTGACCCCAGCCACCGCGTCACCTTGGACAAGAAACAAGCTCTCAGAACCCCAGTTTCCCCGCGTGCCAAGCAGGGAGGAGCACAGCTCTGCCCTCCTGGTGTGTTGGACCCTCGGAAAGCACTCGCGCTGGTTGGCAAGGAACAGGCACTCGGTGAGTCACACGCTCACAGTTACTATGACCACGTGATGAGAGTGAGCCTGGGGGCCATGAGATGTGGTGTCAACCTGAAGCCAAAGGGTAAGGAGCTGGCCAGGCGCCAGCAGGGGTGGGAGCTACTGAAGCTGCTGGACTCCCAGCCTGGGGCCCTAGGAGCCAGGAGAGTTGCCCCGATGGGCGAGTGGAGGCATGGTGGCAGGCTGCCCTGTGGAAGCTTTCTGGTCACTCGTCTGAAGAGATCCCAGAAGAAAGGGACTTGAATCCCCTGCCCCAGTACTTTGTTGTGATTTCTTTTATCATCCTTAATATTTTCAGATCTAATTTTGCCTTCTTTCTTAATGAAGCTCCCAAATTGTTTAAGCCCCAAGCCCCACAAAGCCTGGATGGACTCCTGATAGAAGAGTCTCCAGGGCACAGGCAGAGGAGTTCCAGGGGTGGGAACCTACGGGGCACAGGTGAAGGGGGTGAGGGAGGAGACGCCAGATCTCAACGTCATCTAAGCCACCTGAAAGATCCCCAAACACGTGGCTCTCAGGACTCTTGGTTCTGTTTAATAGCTCCCCTGCATAGCACGCACATGCCCACACAGGCACCCACACATGTGCACACACACATACACACATGTATGCACACACTCACACACATACACATGTGCATACACACATATACACACGCATACACACGTGCATGCACACGCGTATATATACACACATGCATGCAGGAGCACATACACACACGTGCATACACACATGCACACACATGTATACATACACACATGCTCGCAGGCATGCACGCATGCACACACACACACACACACACACACACACACACACAAACACAGGGAGAATGCGGTGGGAAGTTTGGAGTTAGGCTGCCACAACCAACCAACTACCAAAAGCCAGAAGCAAGCCTGGAACATCCTTCCCCAGCACCTTCAGGGGGTACCTGGGCCTGCCAACAGCTTGATTTTGGACTTCTGGGCTCCAGCACAATGAGCCGATAAATTGTCACTCTTCTCAGCTGCCCGGTGTGCAGGACTTTTTACATAAGGACCAGGAAACTGCTAAAGAGTTCCAGCACCCTTCCTGGGAGAAGCTTCCCCTCCTGCCAGTAAGTCTGTGTGCAGGATATCTCCCACTCCCCTAGGGTCCTCTCTCCCCCTTCACTCCAGGCTCCCTGCCTTCTGGCTCCCTTGGGTTTGGCCAGTGGGAGACGGGAGGGGGCGCCAGGGTCCTATTCCCCCTGCTTCGGCCCTACGCAGTCGTGCTGGGCTGGCTGTGCCCCTCACTGTAAGGTCACGGCTCCTGACAGGCAGCCGGCTACGTTTCTGCAGTCCTATAACTAATCCCTTCAAGCCCAGGGGTGGTCCAGGTGCCCAGAATGACCAGTCAGCCCCAGAGCTTCCCCGTTTCTCAGCATCCTGCCCACCCCTGTGTGAACCCCTCCAACCACCCAATTTGAGCAGGAGGCTGTCTCCGGCCGCTCCCTATGTTTCCTGTCATCTCACTGAGTCTCTGGTGAGCTTATGACTCCGTAGGGGTGTCCCCCACCATTCTGTGAGTTCCCCGAACACAAGGACCATGAGTGATTGTCTCCCTACACTCAACACAGGGCATGAGGCTCAGCCCACCCTAGAAGGCACTGAATAAATACTTGAAATGAATGAATTAAATGGACTGATGGACTGTGCACAATCACAAGCTGGGAAAAGGGCTCTTGTACAGAGCAGATAAGTAGTCCCCTCCACAGCCACAGAGGACAGCCCTTGTCTACCCAGCAAGCAGCTCAAGATCTCAAAAACTGATATCCTAAAACTTTCAACACATGATTTGGTGAATGGACGATTACATTTTGACCCTATTTCCTCAATGAAAATGTCACTGAGGGTCCCCCTGGCCCTTAATAAATTAAACTGCTTCTATTCCCAGCAATGTAAAAGGCCAGATACCCTGAACACACTTCCCATTGCAAAATATCTGGAGGTCTGATTAAAATATGCAAATAAGCATCTAAATACACAACTGAGAAAAAGCCTCTCTTCTACCCCTACACATATACATGTTGCCTCTGGCCGAGTCCCATTCCCCTTCGAGGAGCCCTCCTTGACACCCTCAGGATCTCCCCTGCTTCTCCAGCGCCTGCATGGACCTGTCACGACTCCACTCAGCACACTGAGCTGCGATCGTCCACCCGCCCCGGCCCCCAGCCAGCTCCACACGCACCCTAGGCCGTGAGCTCCCTAGACGCTAGCCCCAGCCAGAGTGCCCAGTAGACCCTCAGTCATGTGATGGAAGTGACATGAACCCTGGTGATGTGGAAGACAGGGGACAGTTAGTGACATGGAGCTCCCTTTCCCTGCAACATTCACTGCTTTTCCCGGGAGCAGACATTGGGAATGTTACCTCCAGGCTACAGACCAGAGTCTGAGCACCATACATTATATGGAAGAGGGGAAAGGGGGTCTGAAGCCACCCCTTGACCAGTACTGCCCCATTAAAAACCAGCACTGGGGCATCTGGGTGGCTTGGTTGGTTTAGCATCAACTTCTGCTTAGGTGACAGCACACAGCCTGGAGCCTGCTTTGGATCCTGTGTCTCCCTCTCTCTCTGCCCCTCCCCTGCTTGCACTCCATGTCTTTCTTTATCTCTCTCTCTCTCTCTCTCTCTCTCTCTCTCTCTCTCTCTCAGAAATAAATAAACATTTAAAATTAAAAAAAAAAAAAACAGCACTGTCCTAGCCACAAGGAGAGGTTACCTCACAGGCAGCAGGTGGGGCAAGTCCCTCCTGGTGGAGACCCTGTGGGGCCAAAGGCCCAGGCTAGGCCTTGTGGTCCCACCTCTCAGGATAAAGCAAGTCCAATTTACTGATGATTAGCACATGACCAGACCAAGGGTTCAAGACAAGGAGGCAACGGGGTTGGTCCCAGTCCTGAGCCTGTCATCAACTTTACTGTGTGACTTATGGCAAGTCCCTGTCTTCCCTGGGCTTTTTTCATTATGAAACAAGGGGATCAGGCACTGGATGACCTCTAGGTCATCCTGGAGGCCAGATGCCCTGTATCCTGGGTCCCACCCCAGGCTGAGGAGAAAGGCTGGAGTTCTCCCTTCCTTCCACATGCCACACAGCCCCACACGGAGAAGTAGAACAGTGGAGCCAAGCTGGCCTGTTTCTAGACTGACACTTGGGCTGACTCATCCTCCCAAAATATCACTCATGTTCCTTCTTACTCCAGCCCAGACCTCAGAGCCCAGCCTATGAGAGCCAGGGAGGTACTGACTGCAGTACAGGCTGGGTGCAGGTGCTCAGACACTCTCAAAGGCACAGAATAGGCCCCACTCAACTGGCATCCCCCTGTGGCCTGTCTCATTCCTGGGAAGTTCCTGAGAAACTCCAAAATAATATAGGCAACCTGAGCCACAGGGTCAAAGAGAGGACCAAGTCAAACCCTTCATATTACAGATGAGGGAAACTGAGGCCCAGAGGGTATCAAAGGAAATCAGTGATAGTAACAGGGCATGGACTGAGGCTTTCTGATTATGCTGCTTCTGGCCCAGCCCCTTAGGGACTTCTCCCAAGATAAGCCAGCCCCTTACCCCACATGGGGCATGCCCCCTCCAGCCTTTCCCCCCACAGAAAGAGAGAACACAGAATGTTAGGGGAGAGAAGCTCGCTGCTCCACAGTCACAGGAAAGAAGATGAGGGAGGATACTTGTTCCTTCAATAATGGATGGATGGATGGATGGATGGATGGATGGATGGATGGATAGATGGATAGGAGGGAGAAGGGATGGGAGGAAGGAAAATTAATATGGGAATAAATGAATAAATAAATGAAATGAAAGAACGAATCTAAAGAAAGAGAAATGGGGCACCTGGGTGGCTCAGCCAGTTAATCATCCAACTTTTCATTTCAGCTTAGGTCATGACCTTGTGGTTAATGGGATCAAGCCCCACATCAGGCTCCACACTGTGTGAAGCCAGCTTGAGATTCTCTTTCTCATTCTGTCTCTGTCTCTCTCAAAATAAATTAAAAAACATTTAAAATTTTTTTTAAAAAGAGAGAGAGATAAAGGGTAGAAGGAGAGAAAGAATCAATAAGTGAGCAAATAATTCTGGGAGCTACTAGAGAAAAAGAGTTTGATACATTTTTATAAGAACATGCAAAGAAATAAGAAAATTCTTTAAATGCCCCCACATTTCCGGTTTGTGAAAATTCATCAAGCTTATGATCACATTCTTAGGATATGTGTACATTTCTGTATGTTTGTTTTTCTTTTTAAGGTGCCACACAGCAGGGTGCAGTGGGAATGGAACTTCCACCCCCGCCCTTTGGCAGTGAGGCAAGGCATGACAGTGGGAGGCAATGCCCTGCTTTTGGTGGGATGGTGCCAGTGGGGCCCAGTGGGAAACTGAACATCCATCCCTATCCAGATCTATGGGCTACACCTAGACAGCATGACTATCTACAGAAAAGGAGCCTGAATATGATCTCTAGTCTCACCACTTAACACTCAAATACTCAAGATACAACTGAAAATTACTCTTCATACCAGGAACAATGATAATATCAACTTAAATAATAAAAGATAATCAGTGATACAACACCAAAATGATACAGAAAATGAGGATTTTAAAGCAGCCATCATAAATGTTTTGATGAATATACTCGAAACACATAAAAAAGTAGAAAGTCTCAGCAAGGAAATAGAAGATATAAAGAAGAACCAATTGGAAATTTTAGAACTGAAAAATACAACTGAGATAAAAAAAAAAAACGCAATGTGAATATGACTATGCCATAGGGCAGAATCAATAAACTTGAAGGGAGAACATGGAAGTTACCCAATATGAATAACAGAGAAAACAGACTGACAAGAAAGGAACAGAGCATCAGGGACTTGTGGGACTATAACCAAAGCTCTAACCTTTGTACTACTAGAGTGAGTATGGGGGCTAAAGAGTATGGAGCTAAAAGGTATTCAAAGAAATAATGCCTGAAAGTTCCCCAAATATAGTAAAAGACTTTAATCTACAGATTCAAGAATTGAGAAAACTCTAAATAAAGAAATCTACTCCAGGAAATATCACAACCAAAGTTCAGAAAAGTAGACAAAGAGAAAAAAAATCTTGAAAGAAAAAAAAAAAACGTGTTAGCTCAGAATTCTATACCCAGCAAAAATATCCTTCAGGAATGAAACTGAAATCAAGACATCCTTACACAAAAGAAATGAAGAGAATCTGTCACCATCATAACTACCCTAAAAGAATGGCTAAGGGAAGTTCTTCAAACAAAACGGAAACAAAAGAAGGAAATTGGAGACATCAGGAACGAAGAAAGAATAAGGAAAGAATGAAAATATGGGTAAAGGTAATAGGCCATTCTCCCTGGAGCAGGGCAGGCACGTAGAGTGAAAGAGAATGTTCCAAAGGCTTAAAAACCTTCACACACAGATCATACAATTGGAAACAATAAAGGGACAAAGTGAAGAGGTATGTTTGAGGCACTTTGAGACACTGGGTCAAGCAAGCTGCAAAACTTACTATCAAATGCCAACTAGTGTGTTTGCAAAGTTTCTTTATTATTTAAAACATTTTGAGGAGGGTTTTCTATTACTTGAAGGTGACAGTTTCCTAAATCACAAGGCAATTTGTGTACTGGAACTTTCTATCCAAAGACCCTTGTGCTGAGAACAGAACGACTAAAATGGAAAGTCTTGACAAATCCTCCTCACTAGAGGTGACACCTAATTTAGCCCATGTGAATACAAATCACATCTTTGGTGTGGACCTGTGTGGCATGGACAGTCCAATCAAAGAACCTACACATAAAAGTTGCTGCCCTAGGAGAAAGGCAAGCAGTGAGAGCTTGACCCCTTCTCCACCAGGGACTGGTAGCAGGAGCTTCTCTAGGGACTGAAAGGAAATGTTCAGTCTGCATTCAGATCTGCTTCTACTTACTGCACTGCAGAAAGGATATCAGCAAACCAAAGCCCATCCAGAGGAACGAGAATGTGACCACAAGGCCATAACATCACATAAGGAAGTGTGAAGACATAGAAAAGATGGACTCAGAGGGGAATGTGAGGGCTCCACTGAGCCACTGAAGGGATAATAAGCCACAGTGAAACTGGGCTTGGCTGCACAACTCCACAGGTCAGGGCACCACTTAACATATGTGCAGAACGCTGTGCTTTCTGACATGCTAACAAATGGCTTCCCCAGGAAGCAGTGAACTCTCTATCCTTAGGGATGTGTGAGGAGATGGCAGCCAGACAGCATCCTTCCAGGATGCTTACTAGGGATCCAGCCTCCCCCCACTCAGCCTTCCATTCCCCAGCCCCACACTAAGAACATTTATCACTCCACAGCTCTGGAACGTGGGGAAAATGGAGATGCAGTCCCCTGGATTCCAAGTGAATTCTGTTTCATTCCAGCTGCATTCTGGAACATAGAATGAATCTGGACTATATAGGGAATGTCAGCCCAGCTATCCTCCAGTTGTATTTTGTGGAATAAATATGAATACAAAAAAAATTCCAGTAAAAGTAGTTTGGGAAACATAAACTCAACTAATGTTGAACTAGTTTCTTAACTAGATGATGTCTCAGGACCTTTAGTAGGTTCTATGTATTGTAATGCTCTAATAAGGGGTAGAGGATGAAGTGGTTTCCAAATACATATGACCATAGACCCCTATGAAGCAATTTCTATATCTGTGTGACATAGAAGACCTGTTTGTTCATGAAATATGTCTTAGGACCAGAGTTTTGAGGAACACATGTTACAAATCAATGTTCCGATCTCTCTCAAAGTTTGCAGGGCAACTAGCCCAGAACTTGAGCCCAAGTGAATAACAAATTTGTAATTCAAATTTTTATAATCATATTTTACCTCTTGGGACCATCAAGAACAAATCAGATCTCAAGAAAGTTGTTCAGATGAGTCAAGGTGTGTATCTCCCTCACCAGCTGGTACCAGGACACCGTTACTTCCCTCCTGAAAAGTCATCAGAAGCAGAAGAGAAGGAAAAGCGCTTCAGAGAAAAAAATACCCCAGAGAAGATATAAAAGAGAGACAGAACATGTCTTCCTACCATCACACAGTCGATTGAGGATCTCCCTGACAACCACCACCACCAATCTTCTCTCTAAAAATTATCAACTACCACAAATGCAAGCTTTTCTGAGTAATTTCGGCCCCCTCCACACTACAACCGACAAACACTTCCCCAAACCACCCACCCATTACCTGAGGCGCCAGGCTTCAAGGGCATTTTCAAAGGCGAGAAGTCCCAGGCCCAGTTCTATAGTTTCCAGACCTGCTGGTCTCCAGCAGCCTCGAGTAGTCAGCCAGGACTCCCCGGGGGGAGAGAGAGACAAGCAGGAGGAGACACCCACATCCTCTCCAAAGAGACTAACCAGGCCTGATGGTCTCTGGGTACCCGGCTCTGATGAGTATGGAAAGAAAAGACTCTTGTTCCTCACTGTTCCTCTGGGTGACAGTTACCATGGATATGAATCAATTTTGGGTGCTTGTCAGTTGCCAATTGAAAATAAAGAGCAAACTCACCCTGAACCACAGTCATGTAGGGACACATAGGCAGACAGCCTAACGCCAGCCCGGGTCTGCTGATGGAGTGGACGCCAGCTGTGAGCTCACGGTAGGTCCTAACGTGGCACTCACGTGAGCACATGGGGCCCTCACAGTACACACGCTCTCACAGAGAAGCAGTGTGACGTAGATGGATGCTAACTCCCTCTACCCCTTATTAATACGCAGGAAACCAGAATTCTAAAGGACACCCTCCAGGAATACCCAAATATCTGAAAACAAGCCCATGGGGGCAGGCCTGGTAATGGGGCATTTAATAATCAGAGCCACCCTTAGTTGCCAGTCTAAGCACTTCATAGACACTAGCTCATTTATCCCCACAACAATCCTTGGGGGTACATACTCTAACTACCTCCACTTTGCAGATGAAGAAACTGAGGCACAGCGCATCATCCAGACAGCAGCGGTAGAGCCAGGATCAAAAACCAACTTATCTAGTTTCCTAGCAGTTCTCCTGTACTGTCAGGACATCGGGGACCCAGCTTGTCCTGGTGGCCTTGTGCAGATCAGTAAATGTCTCTGTACTCCATTTTCTCATCTCTAAAACAGGAATAAAAATATTTTCCCTGCTTACGTCCTAGCACTGTTATAAGAATCATGTCAAAGCTAATCCAAATTTAGGGAAGAGAAAAAGAAAGGAAATTAACATTCACTAATCACCTACTATGTGTCAGAGAAGTTACATTGGTTCTTAACATAATGGCTTGTCTCTAATTCTGCAAAAGAGACAAGGAAAACCATGTGTCAAAGACCTCATAGTCAGGAAGCCCAAGAGTCTGAATGCAAAAGGGGTCTATCTGGTTCCAAAACTTTTGTTTTTTGTGTTTTCCATTGGTTTGTTTTTGAAAAATGTTTTTAAATTTTGTTAATGTTTATTCTTGACAGAGCACATGCCAACATGGGAGGGAGACACAGAATCCAAAGCAGGCTCCAGACGCTGAACTGTCAGCACAGAGCCCGATGCGGGGCTCAAACTCATGAACCATGAGATCATGACCTGAGCTGAAGTTGGACACTCAACTGTCCAGGCACCCCTGGTTTTTGTATACCAACATGGTTACAAAAAGAACCCCCTAGCATTAATAACCCAAGTGCCTTTAGGACTCTAGTCTTCTAGAATCCTCATTTGCCCCGCCAGTGTGAGCATGTCCTGCCTCACTGGACACAGAAAGGCTGTGGCCTCCAACTTCTGCAGGTGGGAAAGGTGGCCACCCTAGCCCAAGACCCCCTGCCTCTGAGTCATCTGTAGCACTCACTACTGTGCCCCACATCCTGCCAGGCAAGTCCAGACCCAACATACCTTTCAATGGGGCGAAAACCAGAACTGAAGGTGGCATGGCAAGTCTCAGCCCCTAGAGGTAGCACGCAGTGCAATGCAAACCTTGCAGAACTCCTAAAGCCCAGCCAGAATCTTCCTGAAACCTCTCCGTGCACAAAGTAGCCTGACGCTTCACCATAAAACACAGATGGACATTTGTCATTGTTGCTGCAAACAGAAATGGCACATCCTCCCGGCGACACCAAAGGGCAAATAGCCTGCATTTCTCTCTTGCTGGTGTTATCAGAGCCCGCACGACGGCGGAGAGATGGCCTCCCCTTGCCAGAGGCAGGGTGAGCCTGCTTGGGGGACCCTCTGAAATACCATGACCACGGCAGAAGCAATGACTCTCTAAGGATCCTGTGAGTGACAGGGGAGTGCTTCCCCAGAAACACATCCTTGGGATGTGTGTAGGTTGGAGGAGGAGGGCAAATGTATAAAGAATGAAGATGGCCTCATCTCCTCCAAAGAGACACACTGAGAAAGAGGGCAGACCTGGTGGGGTGGGGCGTGGGGGAGACAGCGTGAGAGAGGACAAACAGAGCCAAAAAGAGAACATCTACGACAGCACAGCACGTCTCTGAATATAGAAGCCAAGGTGGTCACATGGAGAATTTGCAGTGTTATGGGGGGAAAGCAACAATTTAAGCTGTTTAAAAAGAGAGGCCTTAACTGGAAAATAGATGAAGACGGGGGAATGAACACACTTCCGGTTGGGAGCAGTGGTTTTGTACTTGATGTTCTGCTGGCTCTGTGGTCTTCAGCTAGTTTTGTAACATCTCTGAGGCTTTTTACTGAACCTTCGTGTGCTGCTGGCCACTGGATACACTAGAAACCTTATTTTAATGCATCTTTACAGCCACCTTTCGGAGATGTTACGTACTTTGATTTTGTGGATGAGGACGCTGGTACTCAGGGAAGGTAAGGGCTTGCCAAAGCTCACAGAGGAAGTGCTGGGGTCTGGACCCTCAGCACTCTGCTCCAAAGCTTTTGCCATACTCAATTTCTTCATAGGAAAAGGCACACCAGGCCTGGCCCCCTCTGATAGGGCCCATGCAGGCCCTAAGATAAGACAAGAGTTACAGAGCTTTAATGTGTACAATTTTTAAGCAGAGTGGCCTATTTGGGTTTTATTCTTTCTTAACTTTAAAAGATCCAAACCAATAAACAGTCCAGACTTGAACAAATTTCTTGAACTCTGACAATCCATAAAAAAATATTCTCTGTCTTTGCCCCCTCAAACAATACATTTGAGGACAAGCTCCTTGCGGGGGGGCCTAAGAATACAATGTCAAACCCACTGCTTCTCTTTCTCTTATAAAGGTTTTACATTTACAAACTTGCAGACTTTAAGAAACAAAAAACAAATATGATTTTCTTGTACACATGAAAGTTCTCAAGTCCAGAGTCTTGCAAATGTCTCTGAAATGCAGTAGGCTCTCCTGAGAAACTCATGAGCTGTCATAACACAGAGGAAAAATGGGCACCATTTCTCCTGTGTTCTTGGGGAGTAGGCAGCTGTTATAAACCATTGTCCTGGTGGGGATAGTATGGTCTTATTTTTATATTTATAGATACATATGCTCATAGAAAAGTCTGGAAGGATATATGCTAAAACATTATTTCTGCTTACTTCATGATGGAGGGATTATGGATGATTTTTACTTCAATTGGTATTTCAAGGTTTTCCACTATGAACGTAGATTATTTATATGCATTTTTAAATTACTGTAATAAAGACTATGTAGCCACATAAAAAAGATCAATAATCAAAAGTTAAATGAGACGTCTCCTTCTGACATGATGGAATAACATAGACCGGATTTACCCTCCCACGATAGACAATTAGAAAAACAGACAAAATATATGAAACCATTATTTTCAGACACTGGACAACAGGCAGCACTAGCGATTCCTGAGGGAAAGGAAACGGATGTAGTGAGGCCTGAAGGAATCTGCTTGGAGGCACATTCCAGACCACAGAGCAGGGAAGGGGACCCCCAATCCGGCTGTGTTGAGGAGACAGAGAGGGGGGTTCAGAGGAGCTGATGCAGCTGGAAGTCACAAGACAGAGTTCTGGTGGAGAAGGAGGTGGGTGGAAAAATGGCTCCAAACAACTCTGCCTAGGTGTGCCCTTGAGTCTTTACGAATACCAAGATGCTTGTGTGTAAAGTGAAATTCCAGGAGGTCAGACAAAGAGCTACCAAGAAACAGTGAGCAGAGGAGTTCCCAGAACTCACACAGCATTTAACCAGCATTCCGACTAACCAGAACGGAGAGTCCTTGTTGATAACTCAGGGCATTCACTAGGGACCCATAGGGTCTTGCATATTGTGATGCATGTGGAAACCTGGAGCCATCAGTAAAGTAATAAAACAAAGAAGTAGAGCGAATAAGACAATGGTGAAGACAAAGTGGAATTATTTTGAGAGAGAGGGTGTGAGCAGGGGAGTGGCAGAAGGAGAGACAGAAGAGGACAGAGAGAATCTTAGGCAGCCTCCATGCCCAGCACTGAGCCCAAAGTGGGTCTCGATCTCACAACCCACCATGAGACATGACCTGAGCCTAAATCAAGAGACTTGTTTAACCAACTGAGCCACCCAGGTGCCACTAAAGTGGAATTTTTAAAACTATTTATCCAAAAGTCATGAAAAGAAGGGGAAGGGGTACCCTGGGTGGCTTAGTCGGTTAAGCATTGGACTTTGGCTCAGGTCATGATCTCGTGGTTCATAGGTTCAAGCCCCACATCAGGCTCTGCACTGACAGCTCTGAGCCTGGAACCTACCTTAGATTCTGTGTCTCCCTCTCTCTCTCTGCCCCTCCCCCACTTGTGTGCTTGTTCTCTCTCTTCCTTTCTCTCTCTCTCTCTCTCTCTCAAAAATAAATAAATGTTAAAAAAAAAAAAAGAAGCCTCCAAGTGTTTATTTAAACAAAAGAAGAAGACAGAGGGAACAAAGACCAGAAGAGACAAATAGAAAACTAATAGCAAGATGGTACATTTAATCCCAATCATTCTGATAAATACAGTAAATGAACATGGTCTAAACATTCAAGGAAGAAAGAGTCAGACTGGGAAGAAACAAAACCCAACTATATGCTGCTTACAAGACATCACTTTAAAATTTAAAACACAGGGGCACCTGGGTGGCTCAGTCGGTTAAACATCCAATGATGCTCAGAGCCTGGAGCCTGCTTCGGATTCTGTGTCTCCCTCTCTCTCTGCCCCTCCCCCACTCGTACTCTGTCTCTCTCTCAAAAATAAATAAACATTAAAAAAATTAAAATAAATAAATTAAATAAAATTTTAAACACAGGCAAAAAGTAAAAGGATGGAAAGAGATTTAATATATTGTGCAAACAATACACATAAGGGAAGTGGCAATGCTGCATTAATATCAGACAATGCTGACATTAGAACAAGAGCTTCCACCAGGTATAAAGAGGGACATTCCACAATGACAAAGAGGCCAATTCATCAAGAAGACACAACGATCCTAAATGTGGACGTGCCCAATAATGAAGCTTAATATACGGAACCAAAAACTGGCAGAACAAACAGACAAACTCATATTTACCGTTGAATACTTCAGTAGACCTCTTTCAATAATGGATAGGAGGGGCGCCTGGGTGGCGCAGTCGGTTAAGCGTCCGACTTCAGCCAGGTCACGATCTCACGGTCCGTGAGTTCGAGCCCCGCGTCGGGCTCTGGGCTGATGGCTCAGAGCCTGGAGCCTGTTTCTGATTCTGTGTCTCCCTCTCTCTCTGCCCCTCCCCCGTTCATGCTCTGTCTCTCTCTGTCCCAAAAATAAATAAACGTTGAAAAAAAAAATTAAAAAAAAAAAATAATAATAATGGATAGGATAAGTAGACACAAAAAGTAGAAAACCTGAACAACACCATCAAACAACTTAACTTAATTGATATTTATAGAACATTCTACTGAACAATAGCAAACACCCATTCTTTTCGAGTGCAAGAGAAACATTCACTGAGGTAGATTATGTACTGGGCCATAAAACAAGCCTCAGTAAGTGTAAAGAATTAAGTCATACAGAGGATATTCTCTTACCATAACAGAATTAAATTAGAAAGTAATAATAGAGAGATCCTCAGGAAATCCCCAAATATTTGGAAATGAAAAATCACACTTCTAAATAATCCATGAGTCGCAGGAGAACTCACAAGAGAAAAGAGAAATTAGAGAATGTTTTGTGCTGAATGAAAATGAAAATACAGCCTGTCAAAATTTGTGGGTTGTAGCAAAGGGAAAACTTAGCTTTAAATGCTAAAACCAGAGGGGCACATGGGTGGCTCAGTCGGTTAAGCATCTGACTTCAGCTCAGATCATGATCTCACACTTCGATCTCATAAAATTCAGTTCGAGCCCTGTGTCGGGCTCTGTGCTGACAGCTCAGAACCTGGAGCCTGCTTCAGATTCTGTGTCTCCCTCTCTCTCTGCTCCTCCCCCACTTGCACTCTCTCTCTCAAAATAAACGTTAAGAAACAAAAGATTTGTTGAAACCCATTCACCTATATACTTAAAATGTATGCTACTGATTGTAAATTATACCTCAATAAAGCTTGTTTTTAAACCAGCATCACTAATAGTGGGACAATGTATCATTATCTCACCTCCTGAGGTGTTACAATATGAAGTATACAGTGTCATCTTTGAAGTCTTATTGAAACCATTAAACCTAAATCTAATTAAGCCTTAAGATCCGTGCTGCTCCGTACCATAGCCACTAGCCACATGCAGCTATTTCAATGTATATTCATGAATGAAAATTAAATAAAATTTAAAATTCAGTT
This sequence comes from Prionailurus viverrinus, assembly GCF_022837055.1. NCBI lineage: Eukaryota > Metazoa > Chordata > Mammalia > Carnivora > Felidae > Prionailurus > Prionailurus viverrinus. The sequence goes on from NC_062563.1 coordinate 117,854,008, forward strand.
ATGCAGCCATGCTGTCTACATTCTAAGTGCTCAGTGACCACACGTAGCTGTTGACTACCATATTGGACGTCTCAGAGAACATTTCCATCATCACAGAAAATATTCTATTGGATAGTACTGAGTTGTAACATCCAGATTACAGAAAATACAGAAAATACAGAGGATAGAATAAGTTGTATCCTCGACAGGGAAACAACCAAATCCAGCATGTGGCTCACTCTATAAGACAACTGTCATGGTCTCTTCAATGTGTTAATGTCATAGAAAAAAAACTAAGGAAGGAAAATGGGAGATACTGTTTTAGAGCAAAAGTAGCAAAAGAAGACTTAAGCAGATCCAGTGAGTGAAACGTGACTAGATCCTGGCTTGAAAAATGACAGCTATAAAAAATAAAATACATCTGGGGGACAGTTGGAAAAAATCGAATATGAACTGGACAAATGGGAATTACTATTTTATCTTTTTAGCATAATATTGGCACTGTGATTATGTTGGAGGTCACAATTTTCAGGAACTTCACAATGAAGTATTTAGAAGTAAAGTTTGGTGACATCTCCAATGCACTTTCTAAAAGATCAGCAAAAATAAACATGCACACAAATATAGATGAAGCAAAATGAAGTATTAGCAGTGGATTAATGTAAGTGGTATGCATACAGTTAATTACACTATTCTTCCAACTTTTCTGTATATTTGAAATTTTTATAAGTTGGGAAAAGAAGTGGAAAAAAATTCTACGTCCCTCCCATTATTGCCATAGCATAGAATCATGGTCTCCATGGACCAGGCTTTACAGGGGAAACTGATGCAATTGATGTATGGTATGTGTGACCTTTCTCTGATTTTGGCTTTATTATTATTACTTCACTTTTGAAGGAAATGCAGAAAGGGGAACATCCAATCAAGCTTCCTGTGCTGGGCGACTCACAGACGGCTGCTTCTCCTGTCGGCTGGGCATTTTGTCAGGTAGGTGCTTGGCCTCCAGTGGGGAAGGGGGCTGGTGCTGGCAGTGGGTCCGGGAAGGGTGCAGACAGGCCAGCGGCCCACTCTGTCCAAATGGGCCAACCACCTGAAGACTCAACCTCCTCTAAATAGGGGTTCACTTCTGGGTCCTTCTCATAATGCGTGTTGCTGGGCTTGAGACACCCAGGTTCTGTTTTAGGACCTGGACACCAGAAAACAGAACTGGGAGCACCTCATGGTTTCTCTGGGGCAACCACAGAAAGTAGGGTGTGCAGAAGGCACAGCCCCACAGAGAGGTCAGAACTAGCAGCTTTTCCTCAAGACTCCCGAAAGCAGAAATTTGCACAAAGCAAGGATGGCACCTAGTGGTTGTTTTATATGGATGCTGTCCTTCCAGCCTGAGAAAGTAACCAGGGCAACCTGGGGAGGATGGGAGAAAATTCAACGCCCTGAGAAAACTCAAGCAAGGGCAGAAAGCAACACACGTGTGCACTCTAAACTAGACACTGAATGTCCAGTGAGGGTGAGAGGACCATCTGGGACTACCTGAGAAAATGTTGCCATAGGCTCTCCCCATTCATCAAAACTCATTTTGGTTTCTTGAAACTAGACAGTCTCCCACACTTCACTGATCAAGGATCTCAGTTCTAAGGTGTTCATGTTATGTTTCTAGAACGCACCTCTTAAGCATCTATCTTGCTCCTCACTTTTGTTCTTCGACATTCTGATCTCTGGTTGGGAGTAGATTGGTCTCCCCTTTCTCATGGCTTCCACGGCACCTGTCTTGTAAAAATAAATGACATTTACTTCATTCTACCTTGTTTTCTAAGTACTTGTTCAACTGTATCTCCCCACTCATCACCACCCCTAAATTGTAAGTGCCATAAGTCACAATCCCAGGGACATTCCAACGCTGTGTGTCAAATGCAATCAACTGTGTGCAAAGCACTGAGCACCCAGCTGTGAAACAAGAAAGGCAGAAAAAACCCTTCTCGATGAAAAGATTCCCACCTATGCAGAACCCCAGTGCCTCCCCTATCCTACTGGAGTCCTAAACAAACACACAAAATCATTCAGTCATGAGGTAAGAGCCTGAGGAATATGATGTGCCAGAACAGGCGAATTATTTACTTTGCCCAAACTGGAATGTTCAGCCACACACACTCCTAAACTACAATTAGATCATTTCTTCCAATGCGATTACCCCAACCTGCAGAGGTAGTAGCAAGAGCCACCATTTCCCAATTAAAAAAAAATCATCATCATATGATATTCCTATCCAACGGGAAAACTAAATTTTAATGTTATAACATTCCATGATGGAATCAATTCTTTTACTCTATTGCTCTACCCCAAGCCAGGCCAACTGGTCCTGAGGCAGTTTTAAGGAATGAGGAAGTTCTGTCTTACAAACTTGGAAAGTCTTCCAACATGCGCCAGGTAATAAAAAGTGAGTTCTAGTTGCAGAATGCTACATACAGTATACCATTTACGTGAGAAACGGAGAAATGACTTATTTTCTAAGAGCACATGTATGTAGGCAAAGAAAGGCATAGGAAAAGCTTCAGAAGAACCCAGCCTCTAAAATAACCATGCTCACCTCTGTGTGTGACCATCGTGAGTGGTGAGGAAGGGGATCCGAGGTGGGGGGCAGATTTAGTTCAGCCTTATACATAATGTTTTCATCCTTTCTGACAAGAATGTATTTCTGTATTACTTGTCTAAGATTTATTTTTTCAATGAAGTACCTGGAGTGATCAGATTCAGAGGCAAAAGGGACAACAGTGGTTGCCAGGGGCTATGGTGAAGGGGAGAGGAGTTAGGGTTCAGAGGGTAAAGAGTGTCAATTTGAGAGGATGAAAAGGTTCTGGAGATGGGTGGTGGTGATGGGCGCACAACATGAATGTACTTACTAATGCCACTGAACTGGTTAAAATGGTAAGTTTTATATTATGTATATTTTACCACAACTTAAACATTTTTTAATTTGTTAATGCTTTAACTCTCTGTGAGGTATACAACAGCTCAGTTCACAATGAACCTGACTTTGGGCAGGAGACTGCCCCCTTCACTACCGTGATGTGACATGCCCAGGCCTGGGTGATTGATGTGGTGATACCTGAACCAAAACGAAGCCACTCTCTCCCAGGAACCGGCAATTTGGACTGGCTCAAGCTCCCAGGGGAAAACAGGTAACACACTTTGATGGTGTTTGAAGAATTTCATAAAGGGGCTACTTGCAAAGGTGTGGGCAGAGTTAGGGGAAATTGGCCGGAGAGGGTGAGGCATTGAGAAAGATAGGCAAGAAAGCAAAGTGAACTTCAAACTGCAGCCACAGAAGAGCAAAGGGAGGATTGTTCCTGGACTCTAGCCAGAGCTAAGTCCCTGCCACCCCGGGCCAGCTGGCTAGCCGGAGAGCTAGCCCAGGCCAATAAACAAGACCCTCCTGTCCTCCCACCCCTGCCAGTCCCGCCCATTGGCTGATCCCAACCAGCTGCCAGCCCAGAAGCTGGGCTGATGCAGTTTATAAAACCCAGCCTCCTAGCCATGGAGCAGATGGAGAAAGCGGGACAGTGGATCTGGAGACGCAGAGAATATCCAGCTCTCCTGAGAGTCAGCAGTGGCTGGATTATAACATCATAAACTTGGGGACAGAGGCGACAGAGGGCAGAAGATAAGGGACTGCTCGGAGCCGTTGCCGGTTCTTCCCCCTCCTACCTGTAATCCCTTCCTGAGGGCCAGCTGGTTCTGCCTGTGCACTGAGATTCTCTGAAGTTGTAATACGTTTGTTTTGCTTAAGCTGCCTCCAGTCAAGTTTTTTTCTTACAACCAAAGAATATTTACTTAACAATATGGAAGAATGAAAAAGTATTTAGGGAATATTTATAGGTATAGAGATACCAACAACAAAAATGAATTAATTGCAAAGCAACACTGGTTCACACCAATGTAGCAGTGATACAAAGGAGAGAAGAGTGAATAGAATGGTTGGCAATGAACCAGACCTGCCATATGAGCATACGTCTACACGCCAGAAAAAGTCTTAGTCTGCTCAGGCCGCTGGACAAATACCACAGACTGGGAGCCTTAGACAGCAAACATTTCTCTCTCACAGTTCTGAAGTCTGGGAAGCCCAAGATCAAGGTGCCGGCAGATCTGGTGCCTGGTGAGAACCTGCTTCCTGGTTGGTTGGTGGATGGCCATCCTCTCGTTGGACGCTCACATGGAGAGAGCAGAGACAGGAAGTAAGCTCTCTCGGGTTTTCTATATAAAGGCAAGAACCCCACCATGAGAACTGCACTCTCCTGACTTGATCACCTCCCAAACGTTGAATCTCCAAATACCATCACATCGGGGATTAGGGGATCAACATACGAATTTGGGGAGGACACAAATTCAGTCCAGTGCTAACAGTATTCAACAGTGTGGAGAAAACTGGTGTGTGTGGAGGGAAAACTAAATTAGAGCCTCCCCCGTCTCACAGATACACGGAAAAGAATTCAAAATGGATTACAGCAGCAGCTTTCAAGTGTCTTACCCACAGAAACATGTTTTAGATTGCAACCTAACATATATATGCCCCTCTAAAACAATCACTCTCATCTACATGCAGTGTATTGATGTTTTATAGCAATTATTTTTTCTACTTGGAAAAATAGTGGTTGCAACCAACTTTATTTCACATGGATTGATAAATCACAACCAGTTATTAGAAAGGTAAATGTGGGGGGGACAGGGGAGATGAAGAAGACTAAAACAAAATACAAGGAGTATCTTCCTAGGGGAAAGGTTTTTTAAGCTTAAAAATAAGAAAACCATAAAGGAAAATAGTATCATACAAAAAATGAAAAGGCAAGTCGGGGGAAAATATCTGTGGCATGTTTGGCAAGGGATGAATATCTTTAATAAATAAAAAGTCTTTACAGATAAGTAAGACAATCCCTTTAAGCAAAGACAAGGACCTGAACTTGCAAGTCTAAAGAAAGAGTCTTAAAAAAAAAAAAAAAAAAAAAAATCAATACAACCTTTCTGGAAAAGGATTTAGCAAATTTCATGTCTGAAGAGAATATTCATGTATTTTATTAACTAACGCTATTCCTAAGAATACCTCATAAGGATACATTTAAAAAGAAATACAAAACGTGAGCAAAATGTTCACTGTAGCGTTACTTACAACAAATTTAAAGTAGAACATGATGGAATACTAAAAACCACAGATAGCATTATTTCAAAGGGTAATTAATAATATTAATGTGACAAAGAATAAAATGAACAAATGTTAGGATTCCAATTTCTTAAGAAAAATGTATGCGCACTCATGCAAAGAGAAAAAGATTTATTTATTTTTTATTTTTATTTTTTTTAAAGAGAAAAAGATTTAAAGGAGATACTCCAAATGGTATAAACGGTTATCTGTTAATATAATTTTATTTTCCTTCCTTATGCTTTTTGGTATTTTCCAAAGTTTACTCAATGGATGCCATTGTTTTTAAAACAATAGGGTTTAAAAATACATTAAAGAAAAGGGGGTGGGAAGGGTGCCTGGGTGACTCAGTCTGTTAAGTGACTCTTAATCTCAGCTCAGGTCATGATCTCATGGTTCCTGATCTCATGATCTCACTGTGCACTGACAGTGTAGAGCCTGCTTGGGATTCTCTCTCCCTCTGCCCCGCTCCCCTACTCGTGCGCTCGCGCTCTTTCTCTCAAAAAACAAACAAAAGGGGGGCGCCTGGGTGGCGCAGTCGGTTGAGCCTCCGACTTCAGCCAGGTCACGATCTCGCGGTCCGGGAGTTCGAGCTCCGCGTCGGGCTCTGGGCTGATGGCTCAGAGCCTGGAGCCTGTTTCCGATTCTGTGTCTCCCTCTCTCTCTGCCCCTCCCCCGTTCATGCTCTGTCTCTCTCTGTCCCAAAAATAAATAAACGTTGAAAAAAATAAAAAAATTTAAAAAAAATTAAAAAATTAAAAAAAATTAAAAAAAAACAAACAAAAGGGAAAAGGAAAAACAAATCGGTTAAAATCGTCCACGTATATTTTACCACAATAAAAAAGGGGAGGCAGACTTTGCTAGGTTGAAAATACTTAACAAGGTCAAAGTTTGGCTGAAAATGGCAAGTTTATTTCTTAGGTGTAACTGCATGGTGATGGTGCCCATGGTCAGGAGGAAGCTGTCCACTAAATTATTAGAATGTACCCTAACCAGCCGTCCTAAGTGGGTGGGTGCCTGAGGAGGCCCAGAACACCTGCGTTCCAACCACAGTAACTGTCCCATTAAAAGCAGGATCAGTATGAAGTGAAGGGCCCAGAGCAAGGTGAGGAAAGCCTAGAATTCCAACCCCTTCACAATGTAGACTACACACTGCCTGTTACACCAGCTAGTAAAACCATCCAATTCATTGCTTATTCCAATTTCACACTCTGGTTCAAAGACAATCTTCCAATTATAAAGCCAGTTTACTCTGTGGCTTTCCTGTGCAGAAAGACAGGTCTTCACCAAACTTGAACACACTACTCCGCTTGAGAGATATGCTTCTCACTGTAAATATACCATTTAAATACCAATCTTTCCTAGAAGCCTTGTTAACTCTTTCACTTCACGAAATTCCATCACTTCTAAAGACAAAGGCAATTAGTTTATGAACCTGCGAAGCTTTGGCCCAGTTTTGCAACATCGTGACCACATAGGGCCAGCTAAGGCAGCTAGCTGCCACATGGCCTCAGTCTTCAGGGATTGCAGAAGGTCAGGCACCACCATGCCCCTTCGCCTCTTTCTAACTGGAACAAAACACGCTACGGTGGGGCCAAGGGTCTAACAAAATGCTTTCATACCTACTTACTTCCATCAGGAAATCCCTTCACTTCAGCGGCCAGTTAAGTATAGTTATTTCCTCCCCCTTTGAGTGATCATTACCTACAAAGAATATGCCACGCAACTTTTAAAGTGGTGATTTTCAACTTCGGGGTTTTTCATTTGACATTCCTCACGTGCATTTATAATTGCCTTGTTCTTCTCAGAACTACCTTCCTATCAAAAACTATCCACAAAACACTTGCGAAGTACGCTCAATCTGGTTTTCTCACAGCCAGTCAGCCAGCATTGTACAGAAGAGACAGAATACCATCTATCCCGCACTTGTGCCAGACCGTGCCTGCTAATCTGTCTACACGGCTACAGACTCTCATTCTACATTTTCTGATCCGGTATACAAATTGTGGACACAAAATGGGTTAGCACAAAGGACAGTGCTGAGGTGCCATAAAGGTAAAGAACACATTATATTAAAAAACAAGTTTGCAGGGGAGGGGGGGGCCCAAGGGGGCGCCTGGGTGGCTCGGTCAGTTAAGCATTCGACTTCAGCTCAGGTCATGATCTCACGGTTCGTGGGTTCAAGCCCCGCGTTGGGCTCTGTGTTAACGGTTCAGAGCCTGGAGACTGCTTTGGATTCTGTGTCTCCCTCTGTCTCTGCCCCTCCCCGGCTTGTGCTCGGTCTCTCAAAAATGAATAAATGTAAAAAAAAAATTTTTTTAATAAACAAAGATAAATAAAATCTTAGGGGCACCTGGGTGGCTCATTTGGTTAAGCGTCCAACTCAATTTTGGCTCAGATCATGATCTCACAGTTTGTGAGTTTGAGCCCCTCCCTGCCTATTGTGGGGCTCTGTCCTGGCAGTGTGGAGCCTGCTTGGGATTTTCTCTCCACCCCGCCCCAATCATGCTCTCTCTCTCAAAATAAATCAACAAACTTAAAAAAAAAAAATGTATTTCCTTCATTAAAAAAAAATTGTACACCTGAGTTGCCTTCAAAGAAGGGATCAACAAATGGTCATGAAGGGCATCATAAAAAACACCGTGGCCTGGGAGGACACACCAGTAATATCACCTACAGTTGAAAGAATCACAGCTGAAGGTTGTCATGAATTCAGATTTCAAGAGAATGAAGAGTAAATAAACATCAGCCCCTCCTACTCCATGGTCACGCTTTCTTGGATGCGTTCCTTGAAGTTTCTCTTCTCGTACTCGGATGCTGAAGCCCCAGGCCTGGGTGCTCTTCCTATGTACAAGCGCTCTATGGGAAGCTCACGCAGTCTTGTGGCTTAACTGTCACATACATGTCAATACCAAACCTCCACCTCCATCTCACTTTCGCCAAGTCAACTGGGTAGGTATGTGCCTTCCTAATTACACATCTAGAACTCAACATGTCCAAAACTCAATTCCTGATTTACTTTTCTAAACTTGCTCTGCCCATAGCATCATCCAGGTGCTCCAGCAAAAAACACTGGGGAGTCTTCCGTGACTCATCCTCTCTCATACCTCACAAGAAATCCAATTAGCTCTGATTTTAAAACAATCCCAGAAGCCAACCAAACCCAGACTACCACGATGGTCTAAGTCACCATCATCTCTCACTTGGGTTACTGCCAAAGCATCCTCCTGGTCTCTGCCTATTAGAATATAATTTTTCAATTTCTCAACATAGCACCAGAATGATACAAAATTCTCAACACATAAGCCAGATAGCACTCCTCTGCCCAAACACTGCAACTTTATCAGTGAGAGCACAACCAGTGCCAACAATGGCCTGCAAGGCCCTATGAAACCTGACTGCTCATTACCTCTGCTAACCTCTTCATGTACTCTGTTTGTCTCATTGACCATCTTGCCGCAACACAATCACAGGCAGGTGCTGGCCACAGGGCTTTTGCTCAGGCAGTTTCCTCACCTACAACACTCTTCCCCAGATACCCACTTGCTAACTCCCTCACCCCTCCTAGTCTATGTTCAAACCTCACCTTCTCAACAAACCCTACCCTGATCATGTATTTAATTCTGCAGCCTACACTCTCCCACCCCTAACTCCCCCCCATTAAGTCACCATCTAACGTACTACATAGAATTTACTTGCTCTTATACATTGTGTTTGCCTATCTCTCTGGTAGAACGCAGCTTCTCAGGACAGAATTCAGTGATGTATGCCAAGCAACTACATAATCCCTGGCACAGAGTAGGCACAATCAATATTTGTTGAATGAATGGATGTACAATGCTGAGAGTTAATTTCCATAGGGAACAGCCTTATATCAACATACCCAGTGTTCTCACTACCACGATTCCACTTCTGCACCCCAAGAGCCCCACTGCACTAAAACTTCAAAAGTCCCAAACCTAAGTTTGATACCTACTTACATCAAAACATATACTCTGTATATTCATCTACACCCAAAGACTTCTTTACAAATTAATCTGATACCCCTACCTATTTAGTATTCTTGCCAAAAACATTTAAACCAGAATCTAACCACAAGGAAACAATCAGACGAATCCAGATGGTAGAACATTTCTCCAACACAGCCTTATTTATGGGAATCATTTAAATATCAAAATCATGACACACACACACAAAGGGGGATATTCTGGATTAACAGAGCAGTAACCACAACCAAATACAATGTGTTAATCCTTGATCGTGAATGTAGGGTTAACTTTTCAAAATAAAAGGTTGGGAGGAAAAGTTAATCTCAGAAAAGACGACACCACACACACAAAACGCGGTTGCCCTGGATTAGGAGTGGAACGACAATGGTGAAAAACACCCTGAAACTAGAAACGTCTTTGAAACAAGCCTAATTAAGCCCCGGATTTGTCTAACCCCAACAATAATTAGTAAGCAATCACTACACACGTGGTCCTTTACTTCTCCCGGGAGAGTCAGGTGCAGGGAAACCATGACCACCACTGCAGCCTCGGGCTGTGGGAGCACGACTCAGCCAGCGGGGCTGCATCCCAATTCAAAGCTCCTGGTTCTTTCACTTCGTTACAAATTCCAGGTTTTCCAACAAACCCTGAGAGTGTACCTATTAACGCTAGCGGAGTAGGACCACTTTCTTGAAACCTTCACACAAGCCCAAATAGGTGGCTGTGTTCCTCTACATGCACCACAAGACAAGACTGGGTAAAGATGAATATTTATTCACTTTACAAAGAGAATGGTATTAAATTGCCATAAACAGTTCCATTTATAGACAAATATAACTGTACATTACACCAGTAGCTGGCTCAAACTTGTTTCCCAAGACGCCTATATGGCTCCGGCTCCATTAGTTGAGCACAGAAATCTCTTGTCCTGCCACTGGTGTTAAAAAGTCCCTCAGAGATCATGGTTTTGTGTTTTACATATTCACAGGCGGTAAAAATAAACCCATCTCCCCAGCCCTCCCTTAGAGTTGAGCTCCCATCTGCATGTTCCCTAGAGAGCACTAAACAAATACTGGCTCATTCTTTAAAATTAAAAAAAAAAAAGAAAAAGAAAAAAAAAAGTACTGATAATTTGAAAAGGCTTTTGTTGCACACCAAAATACTTATTTATACATACATAAAAAAATCTTGAGTCAGATTTATTATTTTAAAGGTAAACATACCCTAACACTGCCAACAGTGGGTAATGAAAAGGAAGGAAAACATTAAATTACTGAATTATAAAAATATTTTCTTTGGAAAAAAATTCCAACAAGGTTATCATTAATATCTAAAACCAAAGAGAAAAAAATAAACAATTGTTCTTTGATCCATTAGTAATTTAAATAAAAGTGAAAACCTCTTCAAAAGCAGCTATAACTGAATTTTTTAAAAAGTTGCAAGTAATGGATACTTCTAAATCTATACACTGATGATTCTTTACAGGCAACTTGCAGTCAAGAAAAATCCTTAATATGGCTAATTCTTTAGTTTTTTTAATTACCATAATTTTTTGTGTGTTTTAAAAAAATATTCCACATGACAGATTAAAAAATAAATGGCTGTTTAGGGGAAGCACTCCAAATATTCAGCCTGACTCAAATCAAATCACCACCATTCACAGACAAGCTAGGGAAATTGATATTTAATTTTTAAAATCGCAACCGTTTTTACTACGAATCTTTAGTCATCCCTTCATATTTTATGAAAATGTACCAAATTAAAAATTGTTTTCACTAGTGCTGCTTCATATCTGGATTTGACGAGAGATACCGACCTGAGATAAGAGCTGACTCCTTCACAAAGTCCAGTTCTTGAAACCCTACAAGGGAAAGGTCTTCATCTTCACTCCTGTCAATTCTTGGTATAACCAACCATACTAGGATATTATATTATAAAAATATACCATATATTGGACACTCATGTCAGTACATTGCAGAAAATGTGTCTATTTACTGTGTAAAGTTTATTAACATTTGAATGAAACACTCTTATTTACACAGCTAAGTCTGGGGTGCTCAGGACAGCAAGATGGCATGGGAACCACCATGAGGAACTTGGAAATGTGCAACGGTCCTTGGCATCCGTCCCAGAGACAACCCTCCCAGGAGAACTCGGCAGCACTGAGCAAGGTGAGCCAGAGATTACATAGTTCCATTGGCTTCTTTTCCATCTTCATTCTTCTTCACTTTCATTTTCAGGATCTAAATCAGAATCTCCATTTAATTCCTTCTCACTTGCCACATCTCTGTCCTCACCATTTTCCTCGTCTTTTTCTTCAGCATCTTCCTCTTCCTCTTCCTCCTCTTCATCAACATCCTCATCTTTTTCACTTTCTTTATCTTCCTCATCTTCATCCCAATTATCCTGGTAGAAATATATTAAATAAGGAAAGCATTCATTAAGTCCTCATTCTTACAGAACACAAGGATATAAAAGCAGATTTATGTAACAGGAAACAAATCACTCACATCAGAATCCTTCTCTATTTCATCATCTGACTCCTCTTCAGAAGACTCTACAAGGAGAAAACCCAGCCTTAAGTTTGTAATCAACAAGCAGAGGGCAGAGCCCTAAAAACTAAATAGAATCAGATTCCTGAATGTACTTTTAGAAATATATTCAGCTATCATCCACCTAAGAAGTAACATTAAGTTAATACTCTTATTTGCATAAAAGCACATTTATTGTTTTATTCCACCAAGATCTCACTGAGTAGGACAAAGTACCAAAACCTTAACAAAATCCATCCTTAAAAACTTAAGCCAAGGATGTGGAGAAAAGGAAACCCTCATGCACTATTGGTAGAAATGTAAATTGGTACTGGCATTACTGAAAACAGTATGGAGGCTCTCCAAGAAATTAACAATAAAACTACCAGATGACCCATCAATTATGCTGCTGGGTAGATGTCGAAGGAAACAAAGTCAGGATCTCAAAGAGATACCTGCACCCCCATGTTCACTGCAGCATTATTTACAACAGCCAAGACACGGAAACAACCTAAGAGTCCACTGATGGAATGGATGGATGTTTAAAAAAAAATGTGGTATACATTCAGCCACTGAACTCAGCTATTAAATATCATTCAGCTTTTTAAAAAAGAAAATCATCCCATTTATGACAACATGGATAGACCTTGAGGGTACTGGGCTAAGTGCAGTAAGTCTGACAGAGAAAGATAAGTACTGTATGATCTCACTTATGTGTGCAATCTAAACAACACAAAACTTACAGAGAAGAGACTGGTGGTTGCCAGACATGGGGAATGGAGGGTAGGGAGAAATGAGTGAAAATTAAAAGATACAAGCTTCCAGTTATAAGATAAAGAAGTCCTGTGGATATAATGTACAGCATGGTGACCACAGTTAACGATACTGTATAGTTTCTTTGAAAGCTGCTAAGAGAATAAAAAAAAGTTCTCATTGTTAGGGGGGAAAAATGCAACTATGTATGGTGATGGATGTTAATTAAACATATTATGGTGGCCATTTCGCAATACATACATGTATCAAATCATTATGTCGCACGCCTAAAAAAATATAATGTCATGGGTAAATTGTATCTCAATAAAATTTGGAAAAATGCACATGAAGTCTAATTAATTCAGGTATGCTTTTATGTCCTTCAGTTATGTTCTGTAATTTTCTCTATATAAAGGTTTGTTTCATTTTTTAGATATATTTCTAGGGACTTCATAGTTTTGATTGCTGCTATGAATGAGATCTTTTTCCTAATAAATTTCCTGACTGGGACATATGTTAGTAGACACACAATATGTTACTGGAACATAATAATGCTACTCATTCCGATTCCTTTTTGCTGATCTTGATATCCAGTAAACTTACTTCCTTATCTCATTCATGATGGTGTAACTGTAGATTCTGCTGCATTTTCTAAGTTGTGATGGTTAACAACTGCCAAGTCCAATGTTCTAGAATTCACTTCTTTCATACAGTACTAGGCAGGATATCCAGAAGCAATAAAGTACATTATTGTCTAGTTCCTGACATTATGGGAATGCTTCCAAACTCTGCCTTGATACAGATTAAGAGAATTCCTTTAAATTTGTAGGATACTTAGATTATCAATAATGACATAAAGACTGAATTTTATGGAATTCTTTTTCTAGATCTATTCGTATATAGTGTTCTATTAATCAGTTAATGTAGTAACTACATTAATAAATCCTTGATGCTAAATTATCTTACAATCTTTAAATAAATTCTACTTGGTATTTTAGTTAAGCACTTCTATAATCTGCTACTCAGGATATTTGAAGATGGTCTAAAATGTTGTTTTCTTAATATCCTTATCTGGTTTTGACTCATAAAATGCCAAAATTGTTTGTAACAAAAATGACTTATTCCTTGAAAGACTGATCAAAATTCACCTACAAAAACTCTATGCCTGGCATCTTTGAGCAAATGTTTTGATTAAATCAATTTTAGGGCCATCAGCTTATTCAAGGTTTCTAGTTCTTTTTATTTAGTCAACTTTGGTCATTAATGTTTCCTAAGAAATTACCTATTGTCATCTAGGTTCATAATATGCTGGCCTAAAGTTTGTTCACAGTGTTCTCCTACTTCTGTTCATCTCTTCCATACCTAATGCCCTTTTTTGTTACTCTATTGTATTTGTGACTTCTCTTTTCTTAATTGATCGTATTTTGCCACAGAAGGTGTGCCAAGCATGATCTTATTCACATTCATGTTCTTTAAAATAAGATAACAGAATTCCAAGTTAAAAGATGAATGTTCCAATTCTAAATTCTACACTGCCCCAAACCTTACCTTCCTCATATACCAATTTTGCCTTTTGCTCAGGACAAGTCATTCCCTTTGATTTCTCTGAAGCTGTGACCTGAAAGACAATATGGTTTTATCATGAAACAGAGTACACGGTTATTTCAAGTATTGCAACCCCCACCACACTCCACCTTCCTCACAGTAAACTTGCCCTCAACCACTACGGTGGATGGCCTTAATACGATACAGGTCAAATACAGAGCAAAGAGCAAATTTGCCAAATACAATAAAGAATTACTCTGTAAAAGTTGAAAAACCCTGTAAGGTGACCAGAATTTCTTTCTGTGCCTGGAACTTGTTGTTCATAGCAGAACTGTCCTAAGCATATTAACAACTGAAATAGAATAGTGAGAACCCCTCCGGAAAACAGGCACAATTAGGTTTACTTACGATCGAGTTATACATAACATTTCCGAGTTATTAACATTTATCAATTTCTTGCTGAAACACACGGCTTTCAATTCTTCCCTGTATTCCTATCACATCCAAAGTTTAGCACAAAACAATTTGATTTACTCACTTGAGTAATCAGAAGAATAAGCTTTCCATGAAGGTGGGAGAGTTTCTGAAAAGTTTTTACTCTGCTTTCCATTAACTGGTATAGTGTCCCCAGCTGGGGTACCAGATCAGGCAACTAGGGAGGGAAAAAAGATGATGTCATACCATCATGACAAAGTATAAATAACAAACATACAAATCATGCTCAGACACACCCAAGTATTCAGCCACTGCCCCCCAAGTATCTGCTTGCACATCCAGTGGCAGTGTCTGCTTGGGACACAGCCTAACAACATCTCAGGTTTTTGTAGGCCTTCAATGTCCTAATGGCAAAAAAACAATGGATTTTGTTAAGTAATGATACAGGGTCAGAAGAAACCGCAAGGTAGTTCAAGAAAAAGCAGGGGAGGGTGCTGTTCTTTGTGCTGATCATGAGGTTTTAGAGAAGGTCAATACAAATGAGACACTGAATAAAAAATAGATATATCCCCGGGGTGCCTGGGTGGCTCAGTAGATTGGGCATCAGACTTCAGCTCAGGTCATGATCTCATGGTTTAGGAGTTCGAGCCTTGCATCGGGCTCTGTGCTGATAGCTCAGAGCCTAGACACCGCTTCAGATTCTGTGTCTCCCTCTCTCTCTGCCCCTCCCCTGCTTGCACTCTGTCTCTCTCAAAAATAAACAAACATTAAAAAATATATACATCCCCACCATATATCTCCGGGATAAAGAGGACTTTCCCCTGAAACGTACTCTGACAGTATCACATTATCTACTTCTACCATAAATCCTCAGAGTAAGTTGAAGGAAGCTCTTCCCAGTTTCCAGAGACCAGAGACCAGCACAACAGAGCAACACAGTACGAAGCTGACCTTATCGTATTTCAAACATACTCCCTATTAATGAATCCTATGAACCATGCTTAAGGAATTAAAGCACGGATTAAATTGTTCCTCCATAGGAACAAAAAATGGACCCTACTCTGCCCTTTCATTACCTTTTACTTGTCCTCCTATCACTGACAATTTAGCATAAATAAGAGTATTTCCTTTACATGTTAAATAGCAAACAGACACAAAAAGAATAAAACAAAGTTAACATGATCACATTCCAATTACCATCATCTCTTATTTGTCCCTATTCAGAAGGTAAGTTCCAGGAATATGGGTATCTGAGTGTCTTGTCCATTACTTAAGCCCCATGCCTAGCACAGTCCCTCAGCTCAAAGAAGGTAAAGATACCTGATAAGGAAGGAGGAAAGGAAGGAAATGTAGAAGGAAAACCACTGTTTTCTGAGGTGAGAGAACTCTTGGCAGTCGAGTCCTCTCTATACCACGCTTCTTTGGTCTGTTTTGCCATGACTGTGAACATTACACAACTACTACTCCAGCAGTTTGACCTTAGGAGTTGATTCGGGAATGAATTTCACTACAAGGCCTCCTAGGGCTCTTTTCACTTCTAAACAAGTAAATGAGGTCACAAAATAAGTGCTGCCCGGTTTACCAGCCACAGTCCCAAGTTTTGAAGCTTGTGGGACTCTGTGCCTGCCCATCAGATGCCAATCAGCCACTCCACTCACCACTGCCCTCAACTGCCCTCCCAAGATTCTGCAACCTGGGAAACCCAAGAGCGTACCTCCCCACATTCTAACATCCTGGCGAATTCTCCCCAGACACAAAGAACACACTGCTGGTTATCCAATTGTTTCTCCGATTTCAAACTAATGAAGGGGGAAAGGAGCCTGAGACAGAACAAGGGACAAGGGACCAGGAGAAGTTGGATGAAACTGTGTTAAGAAAGTAAGAATAGGGGCGCCTGGGTGGCTCAGTTAAGTGTCCAACTTTGGCTCAGGTCATGATGTCACAGTTCATGAGTTCGAGCCTTGCACTGGGCTCTGCACTGACAGCTAGGAGCCTGGAGACTGCTTCAGATTCTCTCTCACTCTCTCTGCCCCTCCCCTACTCATTCATGCTCTCTCACACACAAAAATAAACAAACATTGAAAAAAATTGTTTAAAGGAAGAGTAAAATTAAGAATTTTCTTAAGAAAACCTATTACATGGCACTAAATAATAAAATTAAAGAAAAAAGTAAATTGGATAATTTTATTTCTAGCTTAAAATATAACTGATTTGATGATGTGGCAAAGAACACAATTCATATTATGACATAAAATTGTTTTTTTCTGGTGTTGCTTTAAGATTTTATGTTCCATGCTTCCCATTTGCATAGATAATCAAGAGCTTACAGCAGTCCTACAAAATGACATGTATTAAATATTTAATTTCATTTTTACCACAAGCTATTTGTTATTGTCCTGGGACAAGGTAGGACAGGGGAGAGATACATACAATGTAAAAAATAATTTTGTGAAACAGGTTACATACATAGAAAACTACATCTAAAGGCTAATATAATAAGTCAGTATGTTACTTTTCTCCTTTCTGTATTTTTTCAAAGTTCTCTACAGAATATATATTACTTTTAAAACCCAGGGCAAAAAAAGAGGCCAATTTACAAAAGGCAACAATGGACATTACTACACCACACACCTGGGGAAAAATAAAATCTTTAAAAGCAGCAGCTGATGGCTGAAGAGCAGTTGGAGAGAGGATGGTTCTATTAACCCCTCAGTTTATAATCTTTATCAAAGCCAACTACAGCTGACGACTTACTGTGGATAGGTAGGATGCATGGACCGTTAACACACATTTTAGCCACTGAACCATTAAAACAGCACTGAAAAAAAGAAAAAAAAACCCAAGTAAACAAATATTCACAAATTCAAAATTAAATACAACTGAGTTGTAATATTAGAAGAATTCAGGCCAAGTGAAGATCCATAAATTGTGTCCTGTGAAAACAACACTACGAAATAAACCACTGACTTCTCATCCCTTCAGACTCTATCAGAGATCTGAAATATACCCATCTCTGGAGGGATTGTGAGGGGGGAGTTACATGGACTGGAAGAGGACAAAACTCCCTTCCCTCTAAAACAATTCAAGAATAAACCCCATACTTTACTTCATAATTAACAGACAGTAATTATGGGCTCAGTAAACTGGGCTTAACTGACTTTGCATTTTACCCCGAACATCTACTCACTATCAGGTACAAATAGCGAAAGATTACCATGCCACATTAACAGACAAATACAGACCAAAAAAAATGTATAAGCTCGGCCTAATCGATGAATTATTTGGCTTTTCTTTGTGAGCTCCAAACACTACTGGAGTCTATGAGGGGGAAGAAAACTAAAAGAAAAACTTTATTATATACTGTAGCACCGAAAATACTACACTTAAAGCTTAGGATCTTTGACATACCAACTTCCTATTTATACACTTAATCATCAGATTATTAACAAGAAAGACCCACAAAATTCAGTCATATAAAATACTTCCTTATAATATCTTAGGTTGGGAGAATTCTACAAATGGCAATTTTATATATGATTAGGATGAAATCTTAAGACTAATTCATTAAATGACCTGATAATAAAACAAAACACCAAACACGAGTTTCCTAAAAGAAAGGAGAAAACTATACTAAAATCTTAGGAATAAGAATCCTTCAAGTAAGTAGGAAGAGCAATGTCTGACCCTTAAAGAGTCTTCCTACTTAGAATTTGGGGCTACCCACTATGTAATTTCATGCTGTCAGAAATTGCTGTTTTTAACAGTCACCTTTAAAATGTTTATAAAATCAAAGCAATTTAAGTCACCTAAGTATCTTACCTATTAGGATGTCCCTGCAATCTTTTTGTAAGCTGAGGGGGAGAAAAACAGTATTAGCAACAGTACGTCAGAGGCAGCAAATCTGCACCAATTCCCACAATACATAACATCCAGAAGAACAAAGAAAATATAGAAAAGACTATTAGGAAATCACTATTCCTAAACAATTCCTAAATTTCCTAATTCTTCAATGTTCAACAAACATAATCTAGGAATACTTCCCACAATAAGAGTAAAATTACCTGATAAAAAATCTGGCTAGGATTTATATGAATGAATGTTCAGAAGTGGCAAATCCAGGGCGAGAAAATAATTTGTGGTTGCCAGAAATTGAGTGTAAGGGAGAATGAGGAGTGGCTAACTGGTACAGGATTTTTTTTCTTTTTTTTGGTAAGAACTACACAATCTGTGAATATGTTAAAAAACACTGAATTGTACACGTCAAAGGGGTGAATCCTATGATATGTGAATTATATCTCAATAAAAAAATACACAGAAAAAATATGGATTAGGTCCATCTTATTTAAGTAGATCTATCATCTACTCTAAACACTCTGCTTGCTTATATACTGCAAATCCATTTCTCTATACAGATTCTCTTTAATTCACAGTGTAAGGACCTTAAAATGAAAAGAATATTCAGTTACCTCTTGCAACAATGGAATAACAGCATGCAGGGGCATCCTTAATACAGTCCTCTTAATTAGGTTTAAATTCCTAGTCTGAAGTACTTTCTGTGAGAAAATAAAAGAAATATAAAGATAAGCATATTCAGAAGCTAAGGACACTACAGGAGAAACTATCAGTAAAAATGATTTTAAAAACTAAACAAACTACAAACTGAATTTTAGTGAATGACGGCTGCTGGAGGGACTGACTGAAAAATGTTATGTTAATGTCCATGGCTATCAGGCAAGTATAATCTTCAGGAATCAGGGCATTTGATAACCAGATTTCTTCTCTACAAATTTTAAACTTTATGAACAAATTTTTATATAATACAGAACACCTCTATACATTTAAATACAGATATATTGCCACTTTAGAGAAGCTGCCAAACCACCACTACATAAAATTAGAGTTATAACCACATAAGAGTGAGCAAAACACACTAAAATCACACTTAGCAACAAAACTTTTACGATTATCAACTTTTTGATAAGATTTTAAGCAAATCAAAAGATAGGTTCTTTCTAGTTTCTGGATATTAAAATATAAAGTTGCTATGACCATTCATGTACAAGTCTTTATATGAATGTATTTTTGATTCTCCAGGTAAATACCTAGCAGTAGAAAGACTCCAGGTAAATACCTAGCAGTAGAAAGAAAGCAGTAGAAAGACCTTAACTTTTAAGAAGTCGCCAAATTGTTTTCCAAAGTAGCTGTACCATTTTATATCCCCACCACCATGACAGGACATTCCAGCTGCACCACATCCTCCCCAACAGAGGAACTGTCTTTTATGGGTCCTTAATGGGTGTGCAGCATCACGTCACTGTCACTTCAGTTTGCTCATCTGTGATGACTAATGACACAGAACATGTTTACATGCACTGATTGGCCATTTGAATTCTTTTGTGAAGGATCTGTTCACACCTTTACCAATGGTGTTTTGACCTGAGTCTCATTATCCAGATGCTTGTGTATTCTGGATATGAATCCTTTGTCTGATGAAGGAATTGCAAACATTTTTTCCCAGCCTGAAGGATGCCTTCCCACACTCTCTTAACAGTGTCATTTCAAGAGCAAAAGATTTCAACTTTCATGAAGTCCAAATGACCATTTTTTCCTGTAGATGGCTTGCTGGGAAGCCCATCTAAGACTTCATCCACAAACGTTTGTGTAGATTTTATCCTGTTTTTTTCTAGAAGTTTTGCAGGTTTTGGTTTTACATTTATGTATTTTGTGTCGACTTTCATGAAGTAAGAGTTGAGATGCGTTTTTTCCCATATGGATATTTGGTTGATTCAGGACCAGTTTTTTCCCATATGGGTATCTGGTTGATTCAGGACCAATTGTTGGGAAGAGTTTACTTTCTCAATTAACTCAAGTTAGTACGTTTATTGAAAATCAATTGTGTGTAGTCTTTTTCTGGACTACTGTGGTTTCTTAATTTATACTTATTTTTCACCAATACCAAACTATCTTGATTACTGTAACTTTATCTTGAAATCAAGTAGGGTAAGTCCTCCAATTTTACTTGGAGATGTTGAAATTTAATTGGGAATGCACTAAAAACACAAATGTGGGGGAAATTCCTCATTTTAACAATATTAAATCTTTCAACCTACAAACATGGTTTAGATATCTATATATTTTAATCTTTGTTAATTTCTCTCAATTTTTGTAATTTTCAATGTAGAGGGAGAGTCATCTTTTATACATTTATCTTAACTTCTTGGTAGTACTATAAATGGCACTTCCAAAAATTAAGTAAATTTTTAAAAATCTTAAAATCTCTATCTTTTCTGGGTGCCAATAACTTGGCTTCTCTTCTCTTTTCATAAGCTATAGCCTTTTCTTTTGAGTCAAATTTCCACCTTCCTAAAGCCACAAGTTTAACGTCAAGTTTTCTATGGCATGGAGACACAGGATTCAAAGCAGGCTCCAGGCTCTGAGCTGTAAGCACAGAGCCCTGACACAGGGCTTGCACTCACGAACTGTGAGATCATGACCTGAGCCGAAGCTGGTGTTTAACCGACTGAGCTACTCAGATACCCCTCTAAGGTGGGGATTCTTAACCTCAGTTTTAGTCACATGATGTATCCCTGCCATTGCTACCTCCCTTCTTTCATTCTTTAAGTCCTCCTACTATATTTCATGTGTCCTCATAAGGTCACTTTGAGGAATGGGGAAGACTATTTTTAGGAGAAAAAAGTTTTGTTTTTTTTAACTTGTCTCGCTTTTTATTTTAGAGTGAAGTACAGAATATGTGAATGCATCTCCCAGGCAATACAGTATGGGAAAATCTCTATACTTTTTTTTTAAGCGTTATTTTAAGCCCTCACTATAACATTTACAGGTCTTTTCCAGCACCCAATTTTTCAGGATTCTAGTTTCCAATTACTTCTACTTAAGTAATACAATAATGAGAAAGTCTTATGTGTACAATGCTTTATAATTTAAGAAGTGCTTCCATAAACATCATTTCATTTGTCCCAAAAACTGTGACACCTAATAAAAGGACACACTGTCAACTTTGAAGTACCAAAAGATTCTAACCTGAATCTCTACAAGCTTTGAGATACAACTACCAGTGTATAGAAAATATGACAGAGGAACATGTTAAAGGATACCATTTATTGGGGTGCCTGGGTGGCTCAGTCGGTTAAGCATCCGACTTCAGCTCAGGTCATGATCTCGGGGTCCATGAGGTCGAGCCCCGGGTTGGGCTCTATGCTGACATCTCAGAGCCTGGAGCCTGCTTTAGATTCTGTGTGCACCACCCCGACCCCCCTCCCGCTCTCTGCCCCCCTCCCCCACTCGTGCTCTGCCCCATTCTCTCAAAAATAAACGTTAAAAATAAATTTTTTTTAATGACACCATTTATCGGATTAAATGACCGAATAAAATGGAGTTTTGCAGGAGACAAAATACAGCTATGAGGTCTCGATGCAGCTAATAACTCAGCTCCTCTAAAAAAAAATTAACTGCAAGAGACAGAAGAGGCATATATCTACCCAAAACTGTGTGGACTTCACAGGGATCCTGTTTTAAAGGAAGCAAAAATAAAAACTAAAGAAGTTTATGAGACAATCAGGGATATTTGATGGTCTCTGATGGATATTTGACAGTTTTAAGTAATTACTGTTTATTAGGTGTGATAATAGATCGTGGTTTGTTTGGTTTTTTTTAGCGTTTATTTATTTTTGAGAGAGAGAGAGACAGTATGAGCAGAGGAGGGGCAGAGAGAAAGGGAGACAGAATCCAGAGCAGGCTCCAGGCTCTGAGAAAGCTGCCAGCACAGAGCCCGACACGGGACTTGAACTCACAAACCACGAGATAATGACCTGAGCTGAAGTCAGACGCTTAACCAACTGAGCCACCCAGGCACACTGGATTGTGGTTGTTTTTAAAAGGACTTGCTATTGTCAGTGGAACAGGGATTTATTTATGGATAAAATGATGTCTCTAAAAGATATCTTCACTATAATGTGGGGAGACATGTGGGCAGATAAATGAAACCATCACAGACAGACTGGCTAGATTTGATCATTTCTGAAACTGAGTGATGAGTCCATGGTGGTCCACTGTAATAATTTTTTAAATGTTTTGAAATGTTTCTTTAAAAAAAAAATTGGGAACTGATTTAGTTATACTACTGAGGAAGGTTTCAAAGCACAATTAAGGAGGCAATAACGACAGGTAAGTTAACAGTGTATTTTAAAAACTGTCAGCTGTTTTCTACAGCTTATTTTTCACCTAGATTTCTATGCCATATTAAACTAAAATCCACCTTCCAAATTACATACACTTACAAACAATTTTACAAGCAATTTTAAGTTTTAGGATATAGTGTCCCCTTTATGCAAAAGTCACCTTAAACACAAATATAAGATATTCCCACTTAGATCAAAATATAAATCAGAAAGATGCTATTCACAGGTTACATATTAAAAGGCATATCAATACTAAGTGGCACCATAATATTGCTGAGTCACTAAGAATAAATGCACTTATGAAAATGTAAACTGCTTTAATCTAACTAGGCAGTGCTTAAATCCAATTTTTACACTTCAATTTTCTGTACAGATCACTGTTACATTCTGGAATTTAAGGGGACCTAATTAAGTCACTTCATACAAGCAGTCACCAACTTACAAACACACAAATAATAAATGCTTCCCTTATATAAATTTCTAGTATTTTACCTCTAAATACTTCACAAGATAACCCCCAACCCTCTTCAATTTTTCCCCCAAACCTCCTACCCATTGCCAAGGTTCCACCTCACCGCCCCCTCTCACGGCCAGGGGGAAATAAGTTTCTGGAATCCAGAGTAAAAACTCAGGAACGCATTTTCCTACAGAAAAAAATATAAATTGTGATCTAGAATGCTGAGTATTATAATTCAGCTACACTATGTTTATAAAGGCTTTTGTGAACTAAAGCCTAAGACCTAATAACAATTCAGAACAATATTTCTATGAGAAAATGCATTCCAGGTTCAAAATAATTTAATACAATGCCTTTGTAGGTTGGTGACTGTCTGTATAGTGCCACCAAGTGATATGTATTTGACTAAACTCACAAAATATTAAATTCAAAACAGCTTTATCACATGACTCTTCAGTCTGAGTGTGTTATGTCAATCACTTTCTAAGAAAAATTAACTGTCCTAATTCATTTTAAAAACTGCTATAATACTTACATTTAACATTTCGAAATCATTACTTTCTAATCCTTGTGTGAGAAGAACTGGAAAGCTATTTGTCTGTGGAAGGTCATCCTTCTCTTTCTTTGTATCTATATCCAGTGCTCCCAGGCGCTCTTCAATGCTAATCTGCAGAACACAAATGATCTATTAATGTTAATCTAGACAAGGCCTAAAGTAGTTTGGTCGAATTACTTTGCTCCCATGTCTCAAAAAACAAAAGCACTGACTGGTTCACAATGAAAAACACAAACAAGCTCTTTCTCATTCCAACAAGATCTTACTACCATAAAGCCAATGATGGAGACGAATGTATTATCTGCAATCCAAGGTTCCAGATCCTAGTGATCTGGAAGTGCATGAGAAGTCATGATTTGAAAATGTAATTCATAAAAACATCTCTCTAAAGAAGATTCAAAAAATACACAGATCTGGTATCTTATTACTAAAGCACAAGAAAAGACCTATTATCAAAAGAACTTTCCCTTCTAGAACTACCCCTGGTTATCAGCCTCAGATCTGTAAAAAAGGAAAATTATCAAAAGAAAATGAGAAATAAAGACAACTATGTTCCCAAAACAATTTTTAAAATGTCTTTTCCTATTTTTCGTTTTAGTAGTTCCAAATGATGATTTTCTAGAAGATGCTATGCTCTACTAAATCAAGTTCCCTTGATAAAAGAATCTAAAATTTAAGTGTAAATAAACAGGATGCAATTTGCTACACAAAAACTCAATTGTAGAGAACTTATCTCTTATTAAAACAAGTCTAACAACCATGTTCTGCCTGCCTCTTAGTAACTAAATCAAAATACAAATACTCTGTGACTACTATGGCAAATAGGCTCTGGCAAAGCCTCCTATTTAGGTTAACATAAAAATCAAAAAAGGCAGGAGGAAATTAAATAATTGGATCTAGGCCAAGTTAAAGAAAGTTGGCATGTTATTTTTAAATACATATACCATGTTACTAAGGAATAATTTTAATGAACAACTACTCAGCCCCATCCCCCCACACACCCTACAAAGGAAGACATTTAAAATCAGGTAAAGAAACATAATCTTTCTCTAATGATAAAACAATTAAAATTTCACATCATTTAGGGTGACACATAAGAAAAAGGTCTACAGAGACAAGTACAGTAAACACAGGAAGGTCTAGGGAGCTGAGAAAAAATGAAGGTTGTAAGCACTTGAAGAGGTTATAGTGATGACCACTTTTAAAGGCCAACACTCACTAAACTAGCCAGAACTGCTCAGACAGCCAAGAGAAAAGGCATCACTGGAACTCAGCAACATGCGAAACCCAATGGAAATCATCACAGCAAGTCCTGGCTTAAGGTACTGTATTCAATTATGTGACCCAGCTGACTGCTAACAATGGTCAAAACAGCACCCTCTTTAGTTAGTAAGAGTCTGTCTTCTCCATTAACAGTGGCCAAGTAGAAGCCTCGGGTTACAATTTGGAATTTCTGAACCTGTGCTGCTCGGGATGAGAGAGGGAACCAGCAGCAATCTTAGCTAAGTTCCTGAAGTTTCAAGTTTGGCTCTACCCAATAATTTGGTAGTCTCATGAGTAATAAATTACATTTCAAACTCAAAAATGGTCAGTGATTTTATTACCTCATTTTCCCCTAATTTCCTCTTGCTCTCTACCTCCTCAGTTTGTGAAGGAGGAGGTTTGATAGCTGCATGATGACCAGGTACCCCAGGCACCAAAACTTTTGCTTCAGAATTCATCACTGGTGTTCTCACCTGTTAAAAAGGAATAGCCGGCATGTGACAAAGGGAATTATGCCTTAGTCCTTGTAAGATTTAGCCCCAAAGAAAACTAACAGCTTTTAATTGGTTTTTCTACTGGAAAATCTTAACATAATTAACTTAATATGATAAGAACTACAGACAAATTTTAACTGAATGTTAGTAAATAAGTTTCCAAATTATAATTTGAAAGTTTATAGTTTTAAGGTTTTCAATAGCACATGAGTAAAAACCAGGAAAAACAACATTTAAAGATTACTTAAAAACATTAGAGAGTGAAGTTGTACATTTTACTACCACCTCCAGTAATCCAGCTTTGCCAGAAATGCTCAGACAGCCAAGAGAAAGGTGTCATCTCTGAAACTCAGCCAGAAGCGAAACCATATATGGATGTCATCATAGCAGGTCTTGGTTTTTTTTTCCTCATTAAACTGCCAAACATGTATCTACATGTAGATGCCATGTTATATTCAAAATAAAAAATCATGATGATAAGCTTAAATATGGTATTTAATTCCAAACCCATCATTTAGGGCTTTATATCCTTAAATATAGGATTCCTCCTTCAAATGCTGAAATCAGCAAAATAAGTTATTGACAAATGTTGTATTTATTTAATGATCACACACGGGGTAAAGGACTAACTCCCAAGTCTTTAACTTTTAGTTGTCTATTCACTCATTCATTCAACAAATCAAAAGCACAGGAAAGAAGTTGTATAATCTTGTTACCTAAAACTTAATCTCACCAATTTGTTAAGATCATAAGGAGGGTATTAAAGAGTCTAAACATAATATTATATAACAATTCAATTCACCCAAATCTCTTTTTTCTCAACTTCTAATACGAAATGCACTCACCTTTGTTATAGCCGTCTCTACTTTGGGGGCCCAGCAGTTTGAAATGTCTCTTACTAAACACATGTGAGGTTCTTTGGAACTTAAAGCCTGGGAATATAATTTTAAGGAGGGGGTAAGAAAGGGGGCGGAAATGTCAAACAAAGCAATTGGGAATAAGAATAACATGAAAAGCCAATGTGTACTTGTGCATTTTCATAAAAATACAAAAAAGTATAGAAAGCTTCCCCACAAAACTCAGCCTCTCAGACTGACCACTACTCAGACTGATGGCAGCAGAGAAAAGTGGGTCAACTCTGAAGATATTAAGCATAATGTGTACTTTTTTCGGTTATGAACTGCTCAAAGTTTTCACATGTATAGTTTTAAAAGATGAAGATGTTTTTAAACTATAACAGATTTTTAAAGATTCCTGTTTGTCACCCTTGTAAAAAAAATAATCTGGGCTATTTAGGGTCCCCCCACTATACTTTCCACAAGCAAGTCAAAGACAGCACTGCTGATGAACAAATTGCTGTAAGGTGGATCTCTAAATCCTGATGTGCCATTACAAGGGGGACAATCAGATGCAGCAAAGTACATGTTACCCATAAGCCTGTAAGGTTTTATGTAATTCTCTGTTCTGTGCCCATATAATTAATCAGCATCTGGTAGGACACAAAACAAGCAGGAAACAATGGCAGCATCTTCAGAGGACGGTTAGGGGGTCCAGGTACAGCACGGAGAGTTACGTTTATAGCTTAATAACCTTTCTCCCTTTTTTATTAAACCATATCCATGTGTTAAATTCTTAAAAAGTAAAATAAACTCCACAAGAGTTTGCTTGGGCACATAATATTTCACTCATCATCTCCCAGAAGGCCTTACTGAATAAAAGCAGTATAAATGTAACCTAAAGAAATCACCTATTGGACACGCCCATACCTCACCAAAAGTCTCCAAAGAAACTTTCAAAAAAGTTAAGTAATTGCACCACCCATTACATTTCCACTTAGAAAACTCAATGAGTACTGTTACTAAAGGCTCTTTTATTAAGATGTATCTTTTGGGTACTTGGGTAAAATTCATTCATACCCTGTGCTGACCAAAATGTTAGTAAATGTGGGGCTATTGAGCACTTGAAATGTGGCTATTCCAAACTGAGGTATGTGCCTAAGTGAAAATATATACCAGAAAATATATACCAGACAGAATACCAAAAAAAAAGGCGAATAAAATATCTGAAATAATTTTTCATATTGACTAAGGATTAAAATATTTGATATGCTAAACTGAGGGGTGATGGGGGGTGGGAGGGAGGGGAGGGTGGGTGATGGGTATTGAGGAGGGCACCTTTTGGGATGAGCACTGGGTGTTGTATGGAAACCAATTTGACGATAAATTTCATATATTGAAAAAAAAATATTTGATATGCTAGGTGAAGTAAAATTATATACATAGCTCTCACAAACTAAAATAAACTACCCAGTGAAAGATCCTTCAGTTACAGGAAAATACACGACTTCTTTTTAAGTATTCAAATAAGCAGACCAATGAATCACTCCACAGTCATCTTTTTTTTTTCATGTCCACGTTGATGCTATTTTGCTTTACTCCAGAGTAGTATCTACGTACCACTCGCTCAATGGTGGGCTGAAACCAATTGCCGTATACAAGCAACAATGACATTTTGTCTGAGCAAAACCCAGCTGCTAGAATAGGAATGGGTTTTGGTGTTGATTTCTTGCCTTTCCCAGGTGTCACTATCTGAATTGTGCAATTTGAAGTCAAAGGCTTTTTGCAGTATCTAGAAATGAAAAAAAAAATAGATTAGAAAATTTGAAACATCTCATATGAATGCTTTGAAGCTGGCATCAAGTCAAGAAATGTAACCTCCTGTGGCCTCCACACTATCACCAGAGTGACCAGGATCCCCACACCACTAGTGTTGCTGTCAAGACCTCATCTAGCAAGACCTCACCACCAAATCTGCCTGGACACCAAGTGCCCTTCCATCCCATTGTCAAGCCCCATAAAGGACGCCAAGATCCCAGGTACTCTCTCGCTGCCTTGTGCTTCAGTCCCAGAGGACTCTCTGTACATGCCCTGTTCCAATCAGTCCCATTTCCAATTGTTTCCAACCCGCAAAAGCCTCACCATGACCTCCGCAATGCAGTTCCAAGAGCAAAATTATCAGCAAAATATAAACAACAAAATTCCATCGTCTAATATAAAAAATTCCATTATCTACTGCTTATCCAAGGGCTTTCATCAGCTTCTTGCTCTATGCTGGCACATCAGGGCAGATCTCCCAAGCTGTAGCTGTTTTCTCTCCATAGCCTTTATGTCAGAAGCCTAGGCATGAGATGATTTTAAGAGTGTTCCGCGTTCTTCACAAACATTTCAAGATGAATAGTCTGTCTCTCTTTCCCTTCTAAAACCTGGGTAAGTGTTGTTACCAGATACCAGCTACCTCCCTCTCCTGCTGTCATCCAATGGTTTCTGGGCCACTGCCCCAGATTTCTTGAAGATTCTAGTGGCTGTCATTCTAACACTACTCCTGAGGAATTCCTTTCTTAGCAGTCTGGTCTCTGCATCCACCGTGCAGGCTGATGATGCTTCTGATACACTGTCCTCCCAGCTCCATACCCTCCCGCCTCCAACAGCCCCGCCCTTCACTGTGTCTCAGCCTCTCACTCCTCACACCACAGACATCTTACTCCCAACAGGTGCACCACACCATCCTTCTAGCTCATGCCTCCTAGTTATCCTGACTCCACAACCATCTCCATCCAGGATTTCTGGTCTTCTACCCCTCTGTAGTCTATTCTCAACATATCCGACAGAATGATTCAAAAGCTTAATAATGTCTTAACACTTAATACCTGATGAGGTCAAACCTTACCAGTCTTCTGCATAAAAGCAACAGCTTACTATTGCCCATGGAGAGGTGCCCAATTCCTCACAGCAGCCCACCATCTCTGGGCCCTTAGTTATATGTTCCACATATGTGTATGACTGTATCAATAAAGGCCTCAAGTGTTACACACCAAAATGTTAAGAGTTACCTCTAAGGAGTAGAACTCAATGCAGGGAGAATTAGGCTTTATAACCTATTGTCTACACATCCTAAATGTTTTTCAATGTTTTATGCCTTCATAACAATTTTATACTTAAATAAATTCCTACATTAGCGTTGTAAAAGGAAGAATACCAACTGACAAAAAGTTGAAACCATCTTGAAGTTCACATGATTGAGTCTCAGACCACATTTACAGAGAATGGCAAAGGTTGCCAAGCTTTCTATAAAGAGCAGATAGTAAATATTTTAGTTTTGGGGGGCCATGTATGGTCATACTGGATTTGACCCACAGGTCATAATTTACTGATCCTAGACCTATGACTACTACACATGCTAACAGCAACACCCCTCTCTGTCCACCAAAACAATAGCACTGCCATGCTTCATTGATCCACATATATATGGCAAGGGAAACTATTATCAAAGTTAGAAATCAAGGCTTTACCAAGTTCACAAGCAAACTTTTCCAACTGAACCACTTTCAGTTAAAATGTATCACTAGAGGGATGCCTGGGTGGTTCAGTCTGTTAAGCGTCCAACTTCAGCTCAGGTCATGATCTCATCGTTTGTGGGTTCAAGCCCCGCATCGGGCTCTGTGCTGACAGCTCAGAGCCTGGAGTCTGCCCCAGATTCTGTGTCTCCCTCTCTCTCTGCCCCTCCCCTGCTCATTCTGTCTCTGTCTCTCAAAAATAAATAAACGGTAAAAAAAAATTTTTAATGTATCACTAGAGGGGCACCTAGGTGGCTAAGTTGGCTAAACATCCAACTCTTTTAAATTTTTTTAAACATTTTTTTATTATTGGGAGACAGAGAGACACAGAGCATGAGCAGGGAAGGGGCAGAGAGAGGGGGAGACACAGATTCCAAACCAGGCTCCAGGCTCTGAGCTGTCAGCACAGAGCCCGACATGGGGCTTGAACTCACAAACCGGGAGATCATGACCTGAGGTGAAGTCAGATGCTTAACCGACTAAGCCACCCAGGCACCCTAAGCATCCAACTCTTGATTTCGGCTCAGGTCATGATCTCACAGTTCATGAAATCAAGCCCCATGTCAGGCTCTAAGCTGACCGGAGCCTGCTTGGGATTCTCTCTCTCTGCCCCACTACCTCTCATGCATGCATGCATACTCTCTCTCTCTCTCTCTCTCAAAATAAGTATAAACTTTAAGGTAAACCAACAAAATGTATCATTAGAACTGCCAACATTTACTAAGCATATATCATAAAACTACTTTACTACCCACAAATATGAAGAAATGGTCCACAATCCAAAAACTTGAATCCTCATTGGAAATGTATATAGTCATATGGATAATTAATAATTCTTTCAAAACAACCTAACTGAAAAGTAATGTAAGGCAAAGAATACTGAGGTAGGAATAAAAAAGAGTAACAAGTCAGGGAAAGAAAACACATTTGACTTGAGAAATTTCGTACTTACCCATTTAATATGTGTTCAAAAAGATGAACTTGACCATCTTTGCAAACAACAGCTAACTTGACAGGCTAAAAGAAAAATTAAACTGATTACTCTAATGGAGAATGGCCTTCATAATATACTTATAAAACTTCAACTGTCCTCCCCACCCCTTTAAATAAACAGAGAAAAAGTCAGAACACCAAGGTGGCACAACTCTTGCATTTAAAATTCATTACTGTCATCTAAACAACTGGAGTTGTTGTCAAGCATAGAAATAAAAGTTTAAGCCAAGAAGATAACAAGAAGAATGCAGCCTGGAAGTTATAGGAGCAAAGTCACTACCAAGTGCAAAGTCACTGACAAAAGAAACTGGCAGGCCCCGCATGTCAGAGCAGTCAGATCCCTGAACACGGGGGGGGGGGGGGGGGGGTTGGCGGTGGCTGGGTGGCTCAGGTGGTTAAGCATCCAACTTCAGCTCAGGTCATGATCTCGCAGTCTGTGGGTTCAAGCCCTGCATCGGGCTCTGTGCTGACAGCTCAGAGCCTGGAGCCTGCTTCAGATTCTGTGTCTCCCTCTCTCTCTGCCCCTCCCCCACTCATGCTCGGTCTCTCAAAAATAAATAAACGTTAAAAAATTTTGGAAAAAAAAATCCCTGAAAACACCATGGACACGGTCCCCCTGCTTGGAAGTGCACACCACAGTGATTTATTTAATGGTTACTCCGGACAGTCCAAGAAGATTTTTGTTACATTTTGTTCTTTCTTCCCTCATGTCCCCTACTTTCCCAAATCATTAAATCATCAAAACACTAACTTTAAAAATATAGTTTGTGAAATCCAAAAACAAATTCTCAAAAATTGAGCCATTTACCTCTTCTTTATTTTCTGACAACGTCAAGTCAATATAGACAGGTTCATCTGTAACTGTAAAAGACATCACTGCATTCTTTTCTTTGTTTTCTGACCGGACCTGCCTAGATAACAAAACCCATGATTAGGTAGTAAGAAATTTAACAACAAAAAAAGATGAGCACCTAATGGGAGTAACAGCATTAGATTCCCAATAGTTTTTGCATCTTTTGAAAGCTAAATAAAGAGACTACAGATCAAACTTAGACCCATTTGTGTCACTGCCACTTAACATGGTTGCAGGGAAAAGAGAAAGCACTAATGCCCTTATGCAGATTTAAACAATAAGTAAAATTCTCTATTCTTTTCCATTAATCTGTTTATCTTGATGCCAATACCACACTGTTTTGATTATTGTAGCTTGACAAGTCCAGAAATCAGGCAATGTGAGTCCTCCAACTTTTTTCTGCTTTTTCAACATTGTTTTGGC
This sequence comes from Prionailurus viverrinus, assembly GCF_022837055.1. Classification (NCBI taxonomy): domain Eukaryota; kingdom Metazoa; phylum Chordata; class Mammalia; order Carnivora; family Felidae; genus Prionailurus; species Prionailurus viverrinus. The sequence goes on from NC_062563.1 coordinate 117,886,058, forward strand.
TATTCTACATCCTTTGCATTTCTCTTTGAATTTTAAAATCAGATGGTCAATTTCTACAAGAGAGTTTGCTGAGATTTTGACTGGGTTTACACTGATTCTATAGATTAATCTGAGAATTCACACGATAGCAATGTAAAGAAAATAGAGTCCAGAAATAGACCCATGCGTATATTTAACCCAAATGATCCTCATTATTTGTGGATTCCTTCTTTGAGAATTTGCTTACTTGCTAAAATTTGTTAGCCTCTGAATCAGAACTTGTGGAACTTCCATAGTCTTGAACAGAGCAATAAAAATACTCAAAGCAGTGAAAAATAGTAAGAGTTGCCCACAATGTTCAACAAGGCTATGCTCTGACTTCTTCCTTCAGCTCTCATACTACAGAAGTGTTATTAGTATTATTTAGTATCATTAGTATTATTTAGAATGCTAAGAAGTATTTTAATTTTGTTTTTATGTTTTTGTTGGTGATTTCACTTTTAAAATGTCCCTTAAGGAGGCGCCTGGATGGCTCAGTAGGTTAAGCACCAGACTTTGGCTCAGGTCATGATCTCACAGTTTGTAAGTTCAAGCCCTCCATCAGGTTAACACGAGCCCCACACCACACTTCAGGTGAGCTCAAGCCCCAATTTGGGTGAGCCTCTCTTCTCTCTCCCTCTCTCTGCCCCTCACTCACTTGTGCCCTCTCTCTCAAAAAAAATAAAAAAATAAACAGTGCCCTAAGTATAGTGCTCAAGTGCTGTCTCATGTATCTAAGAGCAAAAGAAGCTGTAATATGCCTTAAGGGAAAAAATATTTGTTAGGTAAACTCTGTTCTGACAGGGGTTAATTAACTATATACATGATGTATTTTCAAACAGAAACACACATAAAATGAGGCTATATATTGATTAAATGACAAAAATGTAACCAACAAAACTTGCAGAAACCTAACCTTATATTTCCCGGAGGAATCACAGTTCAGTATCACTAACTCTGCGCTCATGAGGACTTTATACAACATAACAACTGCAAATAAGAACCAACTGTATGTGTATATCCATGTATATATGCAAAAACAGTTCACTGGAAATAGTCTTTTCAACCAATGGTACTGAGACCAATGGATATTCCTAACACAAGAACATAAATTTCCATCCATTTAGGAATGCAAACTGGTGCAGCCACTTTGCAAAACTTATGAAGTTCCCTCAAAAAGTTAAAAATAAGGGGGTGCCTGGATGGTTCAGTCAGTTGAGCTTGGGCTCAGGTCACGATCTCCCAGTTCGTTGAGTGCAAGCCCCAAATCGGGCTCACTGCTGTTAGTGCAGAGCCCGCTTCAAATCCCCCCACTTTCCCCTAAATAGACATTTGCAAAAAAAAAAAAAAAAAAAAGTTAAAAATAGGGGTGCCTGAGTGGCTCAGTCACTGGGCATCTGACTCTTGATTTTGGCTCGGGTATGATCTTGCAGTCCGTGGCATCAAGCCCCACACATCAAGCTCTTCACTGGCAGCACAGAGCATGCTGGGAATTCTCTCTGCACCTCTCACTTGCTCGCTCTAAATAAATAAATAAATGTAAAAAACACAACTGTCCTATAACCCAGCAAGAGCAGCACTACTAGGTATTTATTCAAAAAAAAAAAAAAAAAAACTAACTCAAAGGGATACGTGCACCTGATATTTCTACAATACCAAATATCTACAATAGCCAAGTTATGGAAACAGCCCATTGATGAATGGATAAAGATGTGATATACACCTCTCTCTCTCTCTCTCTCTCTCTCTCTCTCTCTCTCACACACACACACACACACACACACACACACTGGCATAAAAAATGAAATCTTGCCATTTGCAGTGACATGGGTGAAACTAGAAAGTATTATGCTTAGTGAAGTAAGTCAGCGAAAGACAAATGCTGTATGATTTCACGCATATGTGGAATTTAAGAAACCAAAGAGGAGAAAAAGGCAAACCAAGAAACAGACCCTTAACTATACACAACTAGTGGTTGGGGGTGTGGGCGATGGGCTAAATAGGTGATGGAGATTAAGGTGTACACTTGTGATGAGCACTGGGTATTTATGGTAGTGCTAAATCACTATACTGTACACCTGAAATTAATATCACACTGTATGTCGGGGCGCCTGGGTGGCTCAGTCGGTTAAACGGCCGACTTCAGCTCAGGTCACCATCTTGCAGTTTGTGAGTTGAGCCCCGCGTCATGCTCTGTGCTGACAGCTTGGAGCCTGGAGCCTGCTTCAGGTTCTGTGTCTCCCTCTTTTCTCTGTCCCTCCCCCACTCTAACTCTGTTTCTCAAAAATGAATAAACATTAAAAAAAATTTTTTTTAATATTACACTGTATGTTAATTGGAATTTAAATAAAAATTTTTAAAAAACTATCATTCATTCCTTGTACCATATACACATATTAGCTCAAAATGCAAGCCTTAAAACTAAATCTTTCAGAAGAAAACCTTTGTGACCTTGGATTAATTAAGCAAAGATCTCGAAACATGATCCGGACTACATCAAAATTAAAAACTTCTCTTCGAAAAGACAATGCACAAACTAGGAGAAAATATCTGCAAAGCATATACTTGATAATGGGTTTATATTGAGAATATATATAGAATTCTCAAAACTCAGTAAGAAAACAAACCCACTAAAAAATAGGCCAAACATATGAACAGATACTTCATCAAGAAACATATCCAGATAGCAAACAGGACAAGATTCTCAACGTGAGTGGCCATTAGGGAAATGCAAACTAAAACCACAGGGAGGTACCATTACATACCTATTAAAATGGCTAAGGTTAAATGATTATATCATTTAATGAGGATATGAAAGAATTTGCACTCTTATACATAGCTGGTCAGAATGTAAAATGTAAAAATGGTACTATCACTTTGAAAAAACTTGACAATTTTTTTCAGTAGCCCCAACATGGGCTTGAACTCATGACCCTGACATCAAGAGTCACATGCTCTACTAAGCCAGCCAGGGGCCCAAACTTGGCAATTTCTTAAAAAGTTAAATATATATCATATGATCTACCCATGCACTCAAGGTATTTACACAAAAGAAATGAATCATATGTCCATACAAAGATTTATACACAAATGTCTGTAATAACTGTTTTAATGTTTTACACAACAGGTTTTATTTATTTATTTATTTATTTATTTTTAACGTTTTTTTCTTAATTTTATTTTTTATTTTTTAAAATTTACATCCTGGGGCGCCTGGGTGGCTCAGTCAGTTAAGCATCTGACTTCAGCTCAGGTCATGATCTCGTGGTCCATGAGTTTGAGCCCCGCGTCAGGCTCTGTGCTGCCGGCTCAGAGCCTGGAGCCTGTTTCAGATTCTGTGTCTCCCTCTCCCTTTGCCCCTCCCCCACTCACATTCTGTCTCTCTCTCTCCTTCAAAAATAAATAAACATTAAAAGGAAGAACATGTGCAGTTTATTATACATCAATTATACCCCAATAAAGGTATTTTAAAAATTTAAGGCACAAATTAAAAAAAGAAAAAGACTAACAGTAAAAAAACATGATTTGCAAACACAATTCACAATCAGTTTGTTTTCATCAACTAGTGAGACTTTATACATTCACCAGTAAACAAGGGCACCTAGGTAGCTCAGTTGGTTAAGCGTCCAACTGACTTTGGCTCAGGTCATAATCTCACGGCTTGTGAGCTCTTTTGAGTTCGAGCCCCATGTCGGGCTCTATGCTGCTTCAGATTCTGGGTCTCTCTCTCTGCCCCTCCCCCACTCACTCACGCGCATGCTCTCTCCTTCAAAAATAAACATTAAAAAAATATATATATTCACCAGTAAGCAATCTTTCAATATTTTTGTGTATAGAAGAAAACTAAGAATTTTATTGGATCACTTCTAAGTATTCCCATTTATGAATTCTTCATAAAACAATACTAATTCTAACTTGAAGCCATTTATACTATACATTGTTCAAAATCACTGCCATAAGACTACTTTATACAAAAGAAACTGGTATCTTAGCTCAACAACAGGATAGTACTGTCCTTACAGTAATATGAAAGTGTTTTTTTGCTTAATTTTCACTCAGCAGCAAGAAGCCTTCAAATGTTATTTCCTAACAGAAATGTGTCTTTCAAAGGTAATCATCAGGGAACCTTAGGCTTCCTCTACCTACAAAACACAAAGCTTTCCATAAATGGTCTTTGGAGGCAGCCTTTTAATATGGGTTTTTAATTTTTCAAGTTTATTCCTCTGTTAGTAGGAAGCCCACAGGCATACACATACTATTTGGGGGATGTTAAGACAACAGAAATCAACTTCTCTTTTACAGAAGAAATTTTGTAGGGGCATCTGGGTGGCTCAGTCAATTGAGCATCCAACTTTGGCTCAGGTCATGATCTCACGTCTTGTGGGTTCAAGCCCTGCACTGGGCTCTGTGCTGAGAGCTCGGAGCCTGGAGCCTACTTCAGATTCTGTGTCTCCCTCTCTCTCTCTCTCTCTCTCTCTCTCTGCCCCTCCCCCGTGTACACTCTGTCTCTCTCAAAAATAAACATTAAAAAAAATTTTTTTTTAAAGGAGAAATTTTGTAGCTGGAGACCCCTAGGTCTAGGGAGCCAAACAGGTGAAGCATTTTTAAGACTGGAACATCCAAGTAGTGTCAGGAGGATTTGGTGGCAGATTTTAACTTTCTGGCATTACTAATTTCTTATGTAAGTGTTAAACGTTGTAAAACTAAATTATCCCAGAAGGCATGCCTCAAAAAAACAGACACAGGACAGAAAACCAACACAATGTGATTATGAAAGGATAATTAGGACTACGGCTCAGTTGATGGTTTGAAGGTGAACAGAAGTCCACATTAGATCTTATGAACCTTTCCCCACCCAACTACAAGGTTTATGTATTTGATGATTCCCACTTCTGAGTTATTTGGTATAAATTCATAGTAACTTTATATGATCAAGAACATGCTCAACTAACTGATTACTAGGATGAGAAACTACTTGTTTAAATCTCCACTTATTTTATCTGAACAGCAGGTGTTAAAAAAAGTTAGCTTCACCATCAGTTCTCATAAAATCCAAGAAAACCCTTATTTTCTTAAATTTAAAAACTTTCTGATGGCCGTTTAATACCAAATTAATTTTTACTTTTAAAAGTAGTTCCAGGGGTGCTTGGCTGGCTCAATCGGTAGAGCATGAAACTCTTGGTCTTAGGGTTAAGTTCAAGCCCCACATTGGTTGTAGAGACTACTTAAAAATAAAATTTTAAAGGGGCGCCTGGGTGGCTCAGTCAATTAAGCATGCGACTCTTCATTTCACCTCAGGTCATGATCCCAGGGTTATGAAATCAAACCCCAAGTCAGGCTCTGCATTGAGCATGGAGCCTGCTTAAGATTCTCTTTCCCTCACTTGTACTCTCTCTAAAATAAAAATAAAATAAAATCTCAAAAAAAAAAAAAAAAAAAGTAGTTCCAAGGAAAAATAGTAACAGCAATTACTGCAAAAAAGGGAAGAAGAAAAAAGGGGGGGCACTACTGGGCATTCTCAGACATATCCAAGAAATTAAATGTCCTCAGTAAAACATCAGTAAATAGACATTACTGCACTAACCCAATGGTCCTTTTTCAAGAAAATTAGACATTATCCTAAAATTTTTTAAGAAGGTTATTTATAACTTGCCCGGTCACAAAAATATTCAGACCCCTCTACCTCTAAGCAAGCAAGGATGTGGTACTATGATACAATGCTCTTAAATTTTTCTCATAAAGTCGGTTTTTTAGGCAGGCTCAATTCTTCATTACAAGTCAAGGTAAATCTAACGTTAAATACAATAAAGCAAGTCTCACATTCATCATTTATATTACCCATACAAGATGTGACAGATTCCTTCAAGGCAACGCTACCTCCCAGGCCCAAGACTACATACCAGACGTTAAGTAGCCGGTCATGCACTGCTCCTGACAGGAAATAAAGGCCTGTGACCCCATCAAAGGGCTGGCTCTCACTAGGAGGTCTGACAGTAGTGAAGACGAGTGAGGAAACAGGCGTTGCATGTCCTGTGAAGTGCTAGAGAGAGTTCAGTCTCGTTTAGGAGAGGACACAGAACAGTGACAAAAGTGAAGAGTCTTTATGGACCATAAACAATACAGATGATCCATATATGAAATCTGAAGTCCAGACTAAAGGTAACAGCTAAATTTAATTCTAAGCAACTGAGATTATTTGTGCTACATTCCATGTACTTTCAAAAACTTCACCTGAGGGGTGCCTGGGTGGCTCAGTCAGTTAAGGCTCTGACTTCAGCTCAGGTCACGATCTTGTGGTTCATGGGTTCGAGCCCCACGTCAGGCTCTGTGCTGACAGCTCAGAGCCTGGAACTTGCTTCAGATTCTGTGTCTCCCTCTCTCTCTCTCTCTCTCTGCCCCTGCCCTACTCATACTCTCTCTCTCTCTCAAAAATAAACATTAAAAAAATTTTAATAAAAAAAATAAATAATTAAAACTCCATCTGAAAATCACCATGCCCTAACAACTCCCATGGCCCTACCCACAATCTTTATTTTTTCCATCCTGCATTACAGACCCGCTTAATTCTATCTGTGTTTAAGGGGTGCCTGGGTGCTCAGACACAGCCAAGGAATTGTAGGTCTTCATTTTACTCTCAGTGAGTCGAAACCACAATTTTAAGGCATCATCACAGCACCAAATATACACCCCGTAGCACACTCAAAAATATAATACTACATATCCCCATAGTCAAATACTGCAAATGTAGTAAACACAAGATGCAAGGAAGAAATCAAACCTACTATATCATTATACAGCAGAGTAAAAGATTTTGAATTCAAATTCTACTTATTTGTTCTATTCATTTCTCATATGCATGTGAAACAGACACATCTAACCTATTAAATATCAACACACCGGATTTGGAAGCTAACTTTCATCTTCTGATTCTACTATTTGATATGCCTGAAAATAACAAATCTGTACTCTTAAAATGACGTTCTATGGCTCAGACTTTCTGCCCTTCTCCATACTTACTCTAGACAAATGTTAGGCTTACAACTAATTTGATTCACTCACTCTGTAGATTTCTTTGGTCTCCAAAACCCATAGTTTGATTGTTCGACCAGCTGAAAGCAACATCTTTCCATCTGGGCTAATACACAGGGAACTGACGCTGCTGTTGTCACCTTTCCATTTGCTGTAAAGTGAAGAGAAACAGAAACATCTCCATGAATGTGGAGAAAACTTTATTCAGAGCAAAAAAGTAACAAAAAACAAATAAGGTATTATAAATATCACTTAAGGTTCCATGCAATTATTCCCTAAAAGCCTGTGTAAGGTGACTAACCTTGAATCTAACACTAAGGTAAAGCCTACCCAAAGATTTTCAAGAGGTACCAGAAAATGGATGAGTAAGAGATTTAAGAATACAAAAATGGGTAGCTGTGTATCCTGTGTATGAGGTGGATTTTGTTAATGCCCAGGAAACTACCTGGCTGGCTGGACCTCCACAAGTCCATCCTATCCCCACCATGGTTCCCACACTATGTGGAAGCCTGGCCTTTAATTTACTTAGCAGCACAAATTACTTCTCAAGCTACAGTCCAAAAAGGTTATTTCTACCTCAAATCAACATAGGTGCACTCCCATCTGACAGAGTAAAATAAGTCAAGTATAGATGATCCCCTTCTAATACGTGAAATATGATTGGCATGAGTCTTTGTACTTTGTTGCACACATTAATATTTTTATAAACAAGGAGCTTGGTTATTCACTTATAAAATCAAGAAATAATAGTAGCAATCCTCTTACCAAAAGACATGAATTATAAAGTAAAAGAAAACACACTGCTCTGCCAATCACATTGGAGTATGTCAAACTACTCATTTGGAAAAACAAAAGTAGATTCCTCTCTTCTACTACACACACAAAAAACTTGACTAAACTAAAGCTAACAGATTAAAAATAAGTATTAAAAAGTGCACAGGAGAGTGTTTTTATAATCCTGTTTTAGGAAAGGCCTTCCAAAGCAATTACAAACCAGAAATCATAATGGTAAAAATAACCTGATCTAAATAAGTAAAACTTCTGTACCACAAAATAAGTCATAAATTTAAAACCAAAAAGCTAGAAAATATCAAAAATATATACTACAGGAAAAAGATTAATACTCAGAATACATAAACAGCTCTTTATATTCAAGAACTAGATCAGATTTTAAAAAAAACTCAAAAATACACAAAAGATATAAACAGGCAATTCATAGAAGAAATACAAATTGTCAATAAACATGAAAACACTCACCCTCACTAGTAATCAAGGAAATGCAGCAATAATACAGGACATTTTTCCTTCACCCTTTTTTCAGTTGCTAACATTTTTGATAATTTCTCCACAATTCCCACAGCTTCAACATTTTATATTCATTATTCAACCCCTATTCACTTAATATACATATAAAAAAAAGACATGATCACCACCCCGACAAGTGTCCCTGAATCTATCTCCTCACGCACTGAAAATGCTAGCAAAGAGCTAACACCGCTGCTGAGCTCTCTCCCCAGCCTCCATTAAGAGCTCTGCAACTCAAAGTGTAACCTCCTACACCAGCATCACCTGGGAACTAAGAATGGACTCCCAAACCCGACCTAGACCTACTAAATCAGTTCTATCTGCATATGTAACTCACGTGCACATCAGAGCTTGAAAAGCACTAGATCAGAAGATTCCTCTCTAGGAAATGTGACCGGTGCCAAGGTAATAACCCACATATACTGACATTCAAAGGCTTCCCCCTCACTCCACAAATGAAGCCCAGCAATTGAGCTGCCACCTACACAAGCCTTCCAATCAGTTTCTTCATGTTTCATTTTCAAATAGCAACAGGCAGCCAAGGATCCCCCGTCATTTCAAGAATGCCTTTAACTAACATAAAAGACAGAAGCTAAAATCAAACAAAAATCAACACATCCTCAAGAGGGAAATGATGTTAGGAACAAAAGAAAAATACTTTAAAATCCCGTAATTATTATCTTCAGAGAGTTAGAAAATATTATATCCATGAAAGAAACATGATGCAACAAAAAGAAACATTAAGAGAACAAAAAACAAATCTCCCAGAAATTAAAAATATGGTTAGAGAAATGTAAAATTTCAACAGAAAATCTGGAAGGTAAAACTGAGGCAATCTCCCTGGTAACAGAAGAAAAAGACAAAAGGGAAACTAAGAGAGAACAAAGAAACCTAAAGGATCAGTCCAGGAGATGCAATATCTAAGTTACAACAGACTGTCCTAGAGAAAGATAAAAAAAAACAGAGAAGATGAAATTATCAAATACATGCTACAAGAAAAATGAAGGAGTGCCTGAGTAGCTCAGTTGGTTAAGCATCAACTCTTGATTTTGGCTCAGGTCATGATGATCTCACGGTTCATGACAGAGCCCCACTCCCCTCTCCAGCCCAGGGCTTTGCACTGAGGGCAGGGAGGCTGCTTGAGGTTTCTGTCTCTCTCTCTGCCCCTCCCCTGCTCACACTCACTCTCTCAAAATAAATTAACACTAAAAAAAAGAAGAAAGAAAAATGAAGAGCAATTTTCTTCAAAAATGAAGAAAAAATAACCAATGAACCAATGCTTCAAAATCCTGAAGGAGAATTACTTCCAACCTAAAATTCCATTATCTTCAAACTAGAATTAACTGTGAGGGTACAATAAAGGCGCTGGTGGACAAGCAAAATCTCAGTAAATTTACCATCAACACACTTTTCTTATGAAGCCACCAATTTATGTGTTTCACAAAAAAGAGAGTAACCCAACAAAGAGAAAAATGGGATCTAGGAAATAGAGGTTCCATTTGACAAGAGAATTTTCAGGATGATAATGTAAGAAAATCCCAGGATCCTCACTGTTCAGCAGACCTTGAAAGGTGACTGAGAAGTCCTCCAAGAAATATAATATAATTAACTGAATAACTGATGTGCTCCAAAATAACATGCAACTGTGAGGGTGAAAACGAGCTAACGACAAGTATATAGAAAACTAAGCAAATGAACAACAAGGAAATTATAAACCCCAAGAAAAGCAGAGTTTTGTGCCAAAAAATATAAACCTAGTAGAGTACAAGGCTTATCTGTAATAATATTTAAGCAGTCATAATGCAAACAAATAGCCCTTCATCAAAAAATTGTGATGGGGCGCCTGGGTAGCTCAGTCAGTTGAGCGTCCAACTTAGGCTTAGGTCACGATCTAACAGTTCGTGAGTTCAAGCCCCACGTCGGGCTCTGTGCTGACAGTTCAGAGCCTGGAGCCTGCTTGGGATTCTGTGTCTCCCTCTCTCTCTGCCCCTCCCTGGCTCTTGCTCTCTCAAAAATAAACTTAAAAAAAACAAAAAACCAAAAAAAACTGTGATGTTGGGAGAATGGAGAACTAAATCCTCATCTTCCATAGAAGTCAATACATAGTACCTAAAATGGTACACAATCCACTGACAGCAGCATAGGAATGCCAAGAATGGAGCTGGAAACACAACACTATGAGATAGTAGTGTGCATGAGAGCTCAGGCTCTGACCCAACCATTTCTCAACTGTAAAACAGGAACAGAGCCCACTCACAGTGCTATGGTTAAATACAATACTGTGTAGAATGCACTGAACAGAGCCTTAAACATTAGTCCCTATGTGAAGCACCTAACATTGTGAACTTTCACCCATGCAGCATTTTAAAAATACAGTTGTGTGGCCCCCACCCCAGACCCAGTGGGTGGGAATCTCCACAGGTGTTTCTGACAGTCATCGGTGTGGAAACTGATGCAACAGATAAATGGAGACAAAAACTTACTGAACCTCTAGGGAGATGACCTATTCATCTGCACCTCCCACCCCAAACCCTCATTCAAATCCTAAGCCTCTATTCACCACCCCATCTGCTGGCTCTTGACTTTCATGTATTATTTCAAATTCAACTTGTTTAAAACTCAACATTCATTTCCCTCTTCTGGCTATAATTTCTATGAACTGTGCCACACCACTTGCCTAGTAAGTTCACAAAACTGAAAATGGTTACATTTAACTTCTTTTGTCATTTAATTCCCCTTTTCAGGCTCCCCAAATGTACTTGTTGCTATCTTCTTCATTCTCACTTTCCACTCTTACCATCCTACATTTAAACTACCACAACCACCGAGAATCTGGCTTCTCTGCCTTTGAACCTGCTCCTTTCCATATATTCTAGACAGTGCTGGCAGATCACCTTTTCCTAAAGCGTTATCTTGGTGACTTTATTCCCAAGACATGACCTTCAGTGGCTCTCTCCTGCTTACGACATAGAATCCAAACCTCTAAGTAGTTTTAATATAGTAGAAAAGCACTGTACCAGAATTCAAGACAGCAGGATATGAACTCCTTCCCTGCCATTTATTAGTTATAAGACCACAGGCACCATTATCCTTCTTAGGGTCCTTATCTACACAAGTTGAACTAATTCAACACTTACTGAACACTTACTATAAAGCCTATCACAGGATTACGTGCTTGAAACTGGAAGAGTTGGTTGAGATTTTTTATCTATGACAGTTAATGCCAGATTCTTAATATACTTTGGCCCACATCCTCTACCAGTCATTATTCCCTAGTACGTAAATCTTCCAATCTTTCACTTCCTTTTTCCCCAGACTTTGGTCTTGCCATTTCCCCACCTTCCTTCCCCCATCCTCTTCTATCCAAATAATACCTCTCCCAGAACGCCCAACTGAAATCCCTTCTCTTCCACCAGGCCTTGCCAACACTATCCACCTCATTTGACCAGTAATTACTTGCTACTTTATGTTTTCTCTTGTGCAGTTATTTGACTCTTGCATCATTTATTTAATGTTTATGTACTAAAATCTTGCATGCCTGATTTGATTTAAAGTTCCTTGAAAAGTCTATACCCTCATTAGTATCTACATTCCCTGTGTCCAATATCAGACTTTACCTACAGCCAAGAATAGTCTTGATTTATCAAACTCTAATGAATTTCCAACAGTAACCAAGTTACCCCACCATAGAACCATCAATGTTACTCACCACTTTACTTTGCATGTCTGTGTATTCCATTCCACAATGTGTTTATCATCTGAACAACTATATAAACAGCCATTGTCTTGATGCCACTGTATGCAATTGACCTTGTTGTCATGTCCACCACTCTAAAGGTCAAAAAAAAAATTAAAAGAAGAAACTCGTCTTATAGAACATAATTACACCCTGGAATCATTACAAAGAGTTAACAAAAAAGACAGGCGTTAACCTAACCAAAAACACCCTACCCTGCATCTATCCATTTCCAACATCAAAAATGAGACAAATCAGCTATAAATACATCAAATGTTAATTTTCCCTTCTCTGCTTCCCTTCTATGTTTTTACACACTTCCACATCATAAGTCAAAGAATGCTAGTCCTAAATGCCACTTGCTTTTCACAAGAATGCCAGCACTAAGGCAAGATAAAATACTTCATGTACAGTGGCAGAAAGTTTGTGACACTTGAGTGAACTAGTAAAGTCAAATCTTGGAGTTTAAAGTCAGTACTTCAGGTAAAAACCACATCTAATCAAAACTATCCTTGAAAATCCCTTTTTTAAAAACTATCAAAACCATCTCAATAAAGAAATCACTGTTTCTTGAAGTAAACACAAAATATCTCCTTGTGTTAAGGAAAATACGATACGAACAAGACTTTAACATACTCAGCATAGCAAGATGCTCATTCACTTAGAGGCACACAGGAATGGAGACATCAACTGGGGAAGAGCAAGTTCAACTCTCCCACCCACCTCACACACATTCTGGGACAAACTTATTCGGCAGAATAAGGTGCGAAATCATCTACACTGTAAGCAATTGTGACTTTCACTCTACTTGAATTCACATCAATTAAACGAATACATGAATCAACATCACGTACATATGTAAGCTAAGGATAAAACTCAAAATCACTACTTCTATTACATAGATTCTTCCTACCTCAAAAGAAAAATAGTTTTAAATGTTAAGTTCAAAGGCATCTGGGTGGCCTAGTCGGTTAAATGGCTGACTCTTGATTTTGGCTCAGGTCATGATCTCACAGTTTGTGGGATCGAGCCCCACGTCAGGCTCCACAGGCTCTACGCTGACAGCACAGACAGAGCCTGCTTGGGATTCTCTCCTTCTCTTTCTGCCCTTCCCCTGCTCATGCACACAAACCTTCTCTCTCAAAATAAACTTTAAATAAATAAATGTTAAGTTCAGATACTTCCCTTCGCTAATATGAGCTATCCACTCAAAGAACTAAATCCTGTATCATAGGATCCTATATCATAGACACATACACAAAGAACTGAATAAAAAAAAACATGCACAGATAAATTCCACTGAAAGAATTTAGTAAGAAAATAAAACTTTCAGGGACACCTGGGTGGTGCACTCAGTTAAGTGTCTGACTCTTGATCTCGTCTCAGGTCATGATATCACATTTCATGAGTTCAAGCCCCACTTTGGGCTCTGTGCTGATGAACGGAGCCTGGTTGGGATTGTCTCTCCTTCTCTCTGCCTATCCCCTGCTTGTTCTCTCTCTCCCTCAAAATAAATAAACATCAAAAAAAATTTTTTTAAAGAAAATAAAATTTTCAAAAGTAGTAATCCAAGAGATACAAAGCAAAACAAAGTAACATTTTCAGTCTGTCCATCTAGCAATTTGCTTATTAGCATTGTAATACCCATAGTGGTAGGGTTGCAGAAAAAAATAGCACTATCATACATTGATAGGAGCTAGTATGCCCTTTTGAAAAACAATCTAGCAACTGTACATTTGTTCATTCACTTACATATTCAATAAACATTTACACAATACCAATTATATGCCAGGCACTGCACTAGGCCAATACAATATACTATTACATCTAAATCCCAATAAAAGCATGCAAGATAGGTTATAGAATACCCATTTAAGAAATGAGAAGACAAACTACTTATCCATGACCACATAACTAGAAGGATTCAACCTCAGGACAGACTAGGTCCAAAGCCTGATCCCTTTCTATTTCACCATATCATCCCAACACTCTTTACTCTGACCTCCTTGGTTACTATTTAATAAACTCATTCCCTATTAAAGACTTATGTATAGAGGCGCCTGGGTGGCGCAGTCGGTTAAGCGTCCGACTTCAGCCAGGTCACAATCTCGCGGTCCATGAGTTCGAGCCCCGCGTCGGGCTCTGGGCTGATGGCTCAGAGCCTGGAGCCTGTTTCCCATTCTGTGTCTCCCTCTCTCTCTGCCCCTCCCCCGTTCATGCTCTGTCTCTCTCTGTCCCAAAAAATAAATAAATGTTAAAAAAAAAAAAATTAAAAAAAAAAAAAAAGATTTATGTATAGAGGCTCCTGGGTGACTTGGTCAGTTTAACTTCTGACTCTTGATTTTGGCTCAGGTCATGATCTCACGGTTCACGGGATCGAGCCCTGCCATCAGGCTCTGCACTGACAGCATGGAGCCTGCCTGGGATTCTCTGTCTCCCTCTCTCTCTGCCCCTCCCTCCACTACACACGCATACACTCTCTCTCTGAAAAATAAAGTTTAAAAAAAAGATTTATGTATAATCCCATGAAATACCAAAATGATCTAAAAAGGAGTTCTAGGCTCCATCAGCATTATGTCCACGACCACAGTAACTGAGTAAAGCAACTATCACACTGCACAGACGGCTAGGTACCTGCTCATCACAAGACTGATAAAATCAAAGGATGGGCTCCCAACTACAGTGGGGTAAAAGCCTACACAAAGATCACACTTGACTTGGAGAAGAGGGAGGAAATAAGGGAGATTCCCTTCTTACTAATTATACCTCTAAATAATTTGTTTTACAGTTGTTTTTATAATCTTTAATATGAAAGTAAGTAACATACTTTTAAATGCAGACTTAAAATCAGACAAAATGTTTTATCTATCAAATCAGCTAGGTTTCTGTTAATGTTATTGCTGGTTTTTTTTTTTTAATGTTTTAAGTATTTATTTTGAGACAGACAGACAGCACAAGTTGGGGAGGGGTAGAGAGGGTGAGAGAGGATCTCAAGCAGGCTCCATGCTGCCAGTGCAGAGCCCAGATGTGGGGTCTAAACTCACGAAACCATGAGATCATAACCTAAGCTGAAACCACAAGTGAGACACTTAACTGAGCCGCCCCAGGTGGCCCAATGTTATTGCTGTTTTAATGGGAATATTCAATGGTGGAAATAATGCTACTGGAATACAGGTACAGTCTTTTCATTGCTGACATAAGTAAAATTAGAAGAATGCTTCTAGAAAAATATTTGTATACTATGCCTAAAATGTCTTAACATTAAAACACTCTGCTCAGGGCGCCTGGGTGGCGCAGTCGGTTAAGCGTCCGACTTCAGCCAGGTCATGATCTCGTGGTCCAGGAGTTCGAGCCCCACGTCGGGCTCTGGGCTGATGGCTCGGAGCCTGGAGCCAGTTTCCGATTCTGTGTCTCCCTCTCTCTCTGCCCCTCCCCCGTTCATGCTCTGTCTCTCTCTGTCCCAAAAATAAATAAACGTTGAAAAAAAAAAAAAAAAAAAAAAAAGAGCCTGAATTTTAAAAAAAAAAAACACTCTGCTCATTACTTACAGGTAATTTTGGGAATGGAATCCATGTAAACAGATAAAAAAAATGTGTAACAACAACAACAAATTAGAAGCCACCTTAACAGTAATAGCTAAACTGCCAAGGGACTATCCAATTTAGTGGGATTTTAGGCAGTCACTGAAAATGTTTATAACTAGTTCTTGAAAAATACGAAAATGTTGTAATTGATTTAAAATTTTTTAATGTTCATTAATTTTTTTGAGAGAAGAGAGGACAAGCAGAGGAGGGGCAGAGAGAGAGAGAGACACAGAATCTAAAGCAGGCTCCAGGCTCTGAGCTGTCAGTGAAGAGCCCAATGCAGGGCTGGAACTCAGGAACTGTGAGACCATTAACCTGAGCTGAAGTCAGACACTTAACCGACTAAGCCCTGCTCATGTTGTAATTTAATGGAAAATATCAGGATACGAAATAAGTAAGAACTGTATTTCTTAAACATGTACATAAAGAAATGCACAATCTATTAAATCTCTCTCAGTGGTAGATATAAGAGTAATTTTTTTTTCTCTTTTCGACGTAATGTAGTTCCAAATTATCTATGGAGCATGTTACTTAAAAGAGAAAACAGGAGGGGCGCCTGAGTAGCTCAGTTGGTTAAGCATCTGACTTCGGCTCAGGTCATGATCTCACAGTTTGTGGGTTTGAGCCCCACATCAGGCTCTGTGCTGATAGCTCAAAGCCTGGAGCCTGCCTCAGATTCTGTGTCTCCCTCTCTCTCTGATCGTGTTGTCTCTCTCTCTCTCTCTCTCTCAAAAATAAATAAACATCAAAAAAATTTTTAAAAAGAGAAAACAGTAGGGTGCCTGGGTGGCTCAGTCTGTTAAGCATCCAACTCTTGATTTCAGCTCAGGTCATGATCATTCATGGTCATGAGTTCAAGCCCCTTAACCATGCTCAGCATGGAGCCTGGTTAAGAGATTCTCATTCGCTTTCTCTCTCTCTCTCTTTAAAAAAAAAAAAAAAAAAAAAAACTAAAATAAAAGAGAAAACAGGGGTGTCTGGGTGGCTAAGTCCATTAAGCATCTGACTGTTGATATCAGCTCAGGTTCATGAAGCTCAAGTCAGGTTCTGGACTAACAGCAGGGAGCCTGCTTGGGATTCTCTCTCCCTCGGTCTCTGCCCTTCCCCCACATGCACACACACTCTCATACTCTCTCAAAATAATTAAACTTTAGAAAAAAAAACTTAGATTAAAAAGAGAAAAAACACTGCTTGATTCACATATACAGAAAGCATTCCTAAAGAAAAAGTTCAGCAAACACTAAAAACATAATGTAGTAGATAATGTCTGAAACAAATCATTCTAAGTTAAATCACTGTCCTGTAGTATATATTTGCTCTGTGATACTGGGGCTAGGACTCCAAACCACATTCTTGCTTTGCCAGCTGCATGGCCAGTAGGCTCCACCAATAAGGGGTGCTAGAGGGAGACAAGGCTGGAGGAAGAACAAGGGACCTGTTCCTTCCTGTCTTCTAGTGTATATCAGCCCAGACTATCTTTACCCCAACAAGGCAATGCTTCTGGCAGCAGCTGAACCCAATATGCAATTTTTCCAACCCCCGGAATAGTCTCCTCCCCTCCTTTCAGAGACACTAGCAGTCAGCTAGAGCTCTGTCCTCAGAGGTCTGGACCTCAAGTCCATGGGGCCACTCCTCCTCAAGAGACAGCAGCATAGAAAGCAATACCTGTTCCTTAAAGGTCTGAGTTGCAGCAATAATCCCACTTCCTCCTTTGTTCTCTGGCCCTGGAAGTGGTGAGCTCTTTCCTGCAGTCACTGTGATACCTTGAACTTATTACCTCTATTTTAAACCTCATCAAAAGTTCTTCGTATTCTGACATATAATGAAGATTACATTACCTGTCACAGCTATTAGCAAATATCACTATACACAATTTTAAATGTGGGGGCAGAAATATGTGCCTATAGTACAGATCCTATAGCATTATCCTGAACTGTTGTTTTTAATAAATCTCTAATAGTTTCCCCACCATCTTTTATATACAATATATGTCTGTGCACATACAAATATCTATACTTACTATCAATTTACTGTGTAATTCTCCTTTTACTGTACTGTATAATAAAATACTACCAACTGCTGTACCAAGAGCCAACAAGTCAATCTGGTTACTCGGTCCTATAGCTTCTGATTTCCTTTTTTTCCTCTGGGGACTTTCCTGGGGGGGGGGGGGGGGGGGGGAGGGAAGAAAAAAAGAAAAAACAATTATGTATTTCAATACAAGACATCATTAACGGATAAATGCAAATGCCCACTAGACAACAAATGAAATGACTGCTACCAAAAGACACTTTAAAGACAGGGGTGGGGGAATTCACTCTCAAATGCTTTCTTTCTATTTAGGAAAAAAAAAAAAAACCCTACTCCAATGAAAAGAAGAGCTTGTTATGTCTCAGTCCCTGCCTCCTACCTCTCTGGAAGGGAGGGAGCAAAGACAACATGGTATGCTCTTGGTATTCTCTTAAAAGATCCATGCAGCCTCACTGCTGCTTCCACTTCTCAGAAATGAACCACTCCTGATAGGTCCAAGGGAAGCCTCCACTCCCAAGCAGCGATTATAGACCCAAGCAACCAACACTTTCCCTTTTCCTCTCATCTTTCCTTTGAGTTCTACCTTCATTCCCAGGACGGGAGTCCAATGTTTTTATAAACACACATTTATTTCGGTTTCAGTCAAAAAGAAAAATCATTGTAACTAATAGCTCACACTAGAAGTTGCTCTAGTGTGTGAGAATTAGGGTTAGTCAGAAAAGTTCCATGCAGTCTTGGTGATCCTAATGACTTAAGAGGCCCAAGTTTCAATCTAATGTCTAATGCCACAAGACTTCTTTGATTTACTTCAAAAATAATACAGCTCCCATATGCCAAAAACAATCAATGATCACATCACATCAAAGTATATTTATAATGCTGAAAATTTACTATTTCAGAGCTTCTCTTCCATATGTTTTTTTAAATTAAAGCTTGCCAGCCTGTACTTTAGCATGAAGTGCTGAGAAAGCCATTCTTTTAATATAAAACATTGTTTTAATATAAACCACTAACCCTGGAAAAAGAACAGATTCTCAATAGTGCAAGATCTTTGCTCTAGAGCAAAAACAACAGAAAATTTGCCCCCAAAGCCACCAACATAAACTATGATGTTACAAATACATAAAAAATATCAAGGAGGAGATTTATACAGCATTTTCCATTTTTTTGAGTTTTCTTATGGGGCTGTTACATTTGAAGAATTTTATTCATTTGAACACTTAGGTCACAAAAAGTAAAAAGATTTAACAAAAAATAAATTTTTATATATAGAAAAAAATACACATTTTGCAAGTCCTGAGGAAATGTACCCACGTTAATAAACCCCAAAGAGAAGTTACAATTAAAAGCCAAACTATAAAAGTCTGATGGTCTTATCAGTAATTTAATTTGCTTAAAACATTGAAACCTTAGTACAAGCAAGGTCCTATGTCCCACCTTCAGTTAAACAAATGTCTAAAGCCAAGTCTGAATGATCCCACAAGGCAGATGTGGTTTCTGCACAAGGTTATAAACACAAACACCTATTTCAGGCAAGGGCAGTGGGGGAAAGTATACCAACCTCCTACTACACTTCATCAGAAAACTCTTCTCTGAAAGATTCTAGAACTTATTTCTCCAACTCTTGGTTTTCCCAAATCAAATCAAAATTATCCACACTGAGGTTTCTAATGTGTGAAACATATGCTGGTCCAAATATGTATATGTGTTTTTGGAAATACGAATTTGCACTAAAAAGCACAAAGAAATTTTAGAAATTAAACATTAACATATTCAAAGCCCTAATTTCCCCATCAACAAAATCTGTATTTTGGGGAGAAGCAAGCAGAGACAAGTGGAGGAGCATCCACAGAACCTATGCCCAATTTTGAGGATTACTGGTCTAAACCTAAATAATAACACAAGTAACACATCTCAAAGAACTACTGACTCATGCATATTTTCTCTGAGTTGACGATCTTTTTAAAAATCACTTCCAAGTTAGCAGGATGAGCATGTCTGAACAAGTCAACCAGATAAGCTTAGGTAAGCAATGTGCATTTTAGTGAAATCTACTATTTTAAATACTACCCCATTACCAAATATTTCTGAAACCAAGAATTTAAAGCTAATATTTATAGATTATGATAGACCTTTGTCAGCATTTTCTTTCTGAACCTGTTGCTCCTGTGATCAAAAACTTCAATGATTCCCCAGAGAACAGTAAATCAATATAAACAACTTGTATTCAAAAGTATCTGCAATTTGCCTCCAACCCACCTTTTCCAACCTTATTTCTAATTCCATCTTTACATTACACCAATCACTAACACTTTCCCATTTTGCTTCTGCTTTTCCCTGAACCTGGAGGGGTCTTTTCCTGCTCACCTCAATTTTTACCTGGTTAAAAATCTATCCATGCTTCAAGGTCCACCTCAACTCTCATCTCTCCACAAAAATCTCTTCTTTCCCTTAAGGCACACATCATACTGTGCTCTGCATTACAGACACTGCACATCTGAATTGTCCGTTTCTTCCCTGATGTCTCAGTCATACTCAGTTTTACTTCCTCTAAAGTGCCTAACGCAATGTCATGTGCACACTCATTATTTACATATAATTAAATAAAGTAATGAAAAGGGTAGGCTACTTTAATTCATATTTGTGATTGGAAAATTGGGAGTTCCTGGAGGTACCAGGAGTGAAGCCCAAAAAAAATGTGATTTCTTACAGAGTCTTTTTCAATGTTGAAAGTCTGACTGAGCTAAACAATAAAGAGCAGCACCAATCTGAAAAAGTTTATCAGCATTTGATCCAAAAGGCAATCAAAAGGCTGGGTGAGAGTGTCACCAACATATGTGCAGGATTTACAAAATCAAGACAGGGCAGATGTGAAAAACAGAGGAAAAAAGCACATCCATTGATGAGAAGTCTGAATTTGACCAATTAAGCAATGACTTTTTAGACTGAGATCCCAGAGTAAGAAGAGTTTACATGGACAGCCAGTACACACACTCATAAAAATACATATATATAAGTGAAACAAGTTCCACAAAAACCATATCCTTTCCCAAGCAAAACACACTCTGATGGTCTATTTCATTTAACACTATCACAACCCACTAATCTGTCTCACAATCCACTAATGGATCAAAACTATTTTTGAAAAATTCTGACCTCCAGACACCAAAAATTATGCCAAAGTTTCAAGTTTCATTCTGCAATTAGTCTCCTACACCTCTTCTTGGCCTATCTTATCATCATTTCTCTGGCAAATGTTTAGGTTTCATAGATAACAGTGAACAAAATGTGTGCATTTTACATATAATTACATACAGTCTTTATATCAAAAACACTTAAATTCTAATACACAGGAACTTCTATTCCTGTCAACAGGATCTAATCTGCAAACTTTACCTTGTTTTCAAGTTCAAATACTGGAAAGACCCTAAGATAGAGCATCATGCAGGAACACAACCAGACTGTATTACATCTCCAAGGGATGAGAATGGGAATACTCAGCTCAGATTCTTGCTAAAAACATTCTTAATGCTACTGTGCTTGCCCTGTCTCATGGCTGAAATCCATGTGTTTCGTTCAACAAGTACTAAGCTGCGTGAGACCATTTTAACTGCAGTGACAGCAAAGGAGCATAAACACATTTCCTGTGGTAGCTAACAGTCGACAAGGCCTGTTTCTTCAGAGCTGTACATCAGCTAGGGAAGGAAAAGTAGAGAAGTTTGAGAGATTTAAGGGGGTAATGAAATACCAGGGTCAGTTACTAGGTGGCTCAGCCACTTCCTCCGTGGCTTTGGCATAACATCTCCGTCTCAGTTTACACACATACACCTGAGGAGCTGTAAAAACAGCCATCTGTCAATAGTCCATCAGTCTGTCTGCTTGCACTTTGCTTATCCTCATTAGAGGTCCTCTTCCCCCAGGCCCCATCAACCAAATGAAATGCTCAGCTATATAACATGTACAAAAACCCTCCAAACACTACTGTGGCATGTGAAGTATTAGAATCATTCTGTGACCAAGAACAAGAAACAGCAATCCGATTTTTCTAAACATTTACGAAGTACTGCTTTAATTCTTGTTACCCAAGCAACCCAGCACCAACTCATTTTTCTCCACTCAGTAGTAATGCCACCAAACTTTGTCTTTGGGTGGCAAATTGCCAATCACTGAACCAGATACAAGATACCATTACAAAATGATTTACAGAGGAATGTTAGCAGTAAATAGTAAAATGAGCCCATAGAGAATGCTAACTGAAGCATTCAATAACAATTAACATTTACTGAGCACTTACTACAGCAGTCATATAATTCTCTGAAGACTGAAAGGTGTGTGGCATAATCTCCACTTCAGGTTTGAGTGCCAAAAACGTTAACATGCTGGGAACACTGGCTTCAGAATAACATCCATTTCAAGCCTCATACTCTAATCCTCAAAGATGGGAAATAGAAGGGTTTAAGATGAGAACATCTTAAAACTTAAGTGACAAAGATCATAACCCAGGGGCCTGGGAGCAGAGACTGAAGCAGCTGCTATAAATCACTAATCATTTTCTAGCTTTAAAAAATTATGTGACTTTATTTTACCCCAAAATATGTGTGCGCATTCAAGAAAACTGCTTCTCCCCTATCATCTTCAAGTAAAATTGATGTTCTAGAAGGATACATCTCCAATATGACAAAGACTGGATGTCTCTACATTCCTCCAAGTTCTCAATTCTGTGACTCAAGATCTAGGGTTACCGCGTGAGAAAAGTGGACAAGGAGTCAGAGTACCTCAACTCTGGTGGCCACAATCTCTTCTTTGGTTATTAAAGCTTCAGTGAAGTCACTTGAATTTTCTTAGTTCTGATTCTGTTCTTAAAAATCTTATTTCAAAACATTTCACAAAGTTATGTGGCTAAAACAAGAGCATACAGATAAAAGGATACTGAAGCCTACAAAAACTTTTAAGTAGCCAAACTCTCATTTTTCAATTAAGCCTTCCAAACTAGTGACTTGCTCAATGTGACAAAAGCCAAATTTGAGTTGAGTCCTGGGTATGAAACCAAATTCAGATATTTTTCTATATCAGACTGGTATACATAACCTAAAACTATGACTTTCAACAGGAAATTTGTAACTAGGCCAAAGTTTTATTCCTGAGGCACAGAATGTGACTTAAGTCAACAGAAAATCAAAGGGGGGTGAGGCAAAGAGGGATGGGGGCAGGCAACAAACTTCTGCCAACCTAATATTAACTATTTGTTGTAGATAATGGAGAACTAAGCCCTAAATACCTGAGTTCTATTTCTGTTTTTGGTTTTTTGCAAGTTGCTTAATTTTCCAGAGCCTCAGTTTCTTCTTCACAAGACAAAAAGTTAATCTTTCCCTGCCAGGACTAACCATACAAACATGAGATATCAATAATGACCAGTGGTTGTAGCACTTACATTATTCTAAATACTTATGTGTTATTAAACATGTTCACCTTCACAACCATTCTATGAGGTGGGTATTATCACCCCTGTTTTACCAATGATGAATCAGAGGTATAAAAACTACTGAATTACTATGAAGCCAAACCTAGATTAAATGTAAGCAGTAGAGCTTGGATCCATGCATCCAATCATTGTTCCAGATTTTCCCTCAGCATCAATATTGTCATCTCTTTATAGAACTGTTAAGATAGAAACATAGAAAATAATTTTGAAAAGGAAAATTATGCAGATTGCTCTAACTTTAACAATGACGTCTATGATTTTTTTTAAGAGTCTAAGTTCACCTTAAGAGCCCCAAAAAGGTTTCTTTTAATAATCAACTAAAGTCACTTCATCTAGAAACTATGAAAAGCTATCTTAAGATCTGAAAAATATCTAAATATACTCATCCAAAGCATAGTTAGATGTACCCCTACTTTCAACCTAAAAATTTAGCAGAAAGCTCCCCACGGTAGTCAGATGGAGTTAAAACTCTGTCTTAAATACTAGCTTTTGAAGTTTTACCCATAGTGTCAGCTAAACACGATACCTGAGGCTTCCAAATCACATTAGAATGATTCCGTTTGACTACTCTATACCTGTAGTATCCACGTGCATGTGAGTTAGAGCAGACGTCGTCTAGTGACTAAACAGTGAGTGGCATCTTACCTGAGATGGGGCCCTAACAGTGAAAAGCCTTCCCTAACTCGGCAGTGCCCCATCTAAAAAAACTTCACCTGGATTGACATTCATTAAATTAAACCGGCCACTTCACTTTACCTCCACATCCTATAGCAGACTTCAGACTTGGTTTAAAAAGGGTGTATAAAGGGGAAATTGAGATGTTAAAAAATAAAAAAGCATATAGTTTCAAAATACTGAGAATGGAAACAAACCTGGGAAAGTCAAGAGTTTCAAGAGTGAGAGTCCCACACACTGGACGTGGAAGAGAACACGTGGTGAGCTGCACCCAAGGGTTGGGGCGGGGGGGGGGGGGGAAGGGGGGGTGTCCGGAAGCAAGGAAACAGACTCACTCATTCCAATCGCCTAAGGCAAAGCCGATGAACTAGAGGAATCGGAAAAGAACAGTACAGTCCCAAGGAGGGACTCTGTCAAAAGCCAAGACACTGAAGAGCACATGTTGATGCGAGAGGCTTGGCAGAAGCAAGCCGCCCTGGGGGACCGGGGGCCTATGCGAACATGGCGGCCCCGACGACAGCGGGGAGCGGGGCACAGACCGCATGGAGTCAGTCGGTGGGACTCCAGTCAACGGCCCATCGGCTCCAGCCGCGCCCTCTTTCGCTACCCTGCGAACAGGCCGCACACGAGACTGGCGAAGTGGATGGAGTCCGCGCCGCCGCCGCCACGCTCTGTGCCTCCTCGCCCCGGGCCTCGCAGGGCCGCGCGAGCTGCCGGGCCACGCGCCGTGGGGCCGAGGGTGCACTGAGGCCGAGCCCGGGCGGACGCCCGCCCCCCGCCGTCCCGCCTGCTTTACCTTGGCCTGCAGCCGCGCTGGCGCCCAGGCCAGGCAGGTGCAGGTACCGCTGAGGTGCGCGGAAGGCACGTACTCTTGGTGCAGCCTATTGTTGGCTGTCTCCCACACTCGCAACTGACCGTCGGCAGACGCCAAAGCGAAGTAGGCCTGGTTCAGCGGGGAGAAGGCGCAAGGAACCCCTGCCGGGGACAGGGGGTCTGCAACACCACGGCCGCCCGCCGCCATTGCTGCCCTGGCTCCGCGGCAGCCACGTGTTCGTCTGTGCGCGTGCGCACCGGCGCGGGGCGGGGCCTGGAGGGAGGAAGTCGGGAGGAGGGAGCGTAGACAGCCGAGGGAGCGGCTCCTCGCGTCTTGAGCAAGCGTTGGGCGGACCCAGCCTGTGGACGGTGGCCCGGAGGGCCCAAGGCTAACTTATACTGCGGGGGGAGGGGACTGTGGAGGGACGTGACCGCAGACTGGAGAGCGGGACATTTCTTTTCAAAAAAAAAGAAAGAAAGAAAAAGGTTTGGGTTTGTTGGTTTTTTAAATTATAACATGATTGAACTCAATGTTTAGAAGAAATAATCACATAACTCCATGATTGTGACATTTGTTTTCATTTTTTCTTATCCACTTCCACGCTATAATTATGTGCACACATAACACACGTAATTTATTCAGACATCATAGTGTAAAAGTAATGGTAGGAGCTGCTTATTTCGTCAGGATTAATCCCGTGTTACTACATCAAATAGACAATTGGTAATGACTCCAGAATGTTTCAACAAATCAATGCATTCTAATTCAAGAAATGCCAGATATTATTCAGCCCACACAGCTTATTGCCTAGCGGTAAAGACAAAAAACACCACCTTCAGGGATATAGGAGGACTCTGAAGCTTTACAAACAGGGAGTGCCAAGGTAACATTTGCGTTTTAGATTATTTGGAATAACAAACAGATCTACATTTCTTAAAAGGCCTCCTGGCCTCTGGATGGAGATGTTAGAGGGGCAAGAATGAAAACAGACACACAATACAGAAGGACACTGGTGGGCTGGACTCAGATGAAAGCAGTAAAGGTGGGGAGAATGACCAAATTCCACATGTAATCTGAAATTAGAGCCAACCAGGTTTGCTAAATGATTGCGAAGGGTAAGAAAAAGACAGGTGAAAGATGATTCTAAGGCCTGAACAAACTACTAAATGGTGATTCCATCAGCTGGGTTGGGGAAACGGGTTTGGTTGGAGTGGAAATCAAGACTTCTGTTTTGGACAGTTAAGTATGATATGCCTATTGTACCTCCAAATAGAGTTGTTCAGGAGGAGCTGGCTATAAGAGATCACAGAGATAGAAGTTTGGATGCATTAGCATACAAATGCTTTTTGAAACTGTGGGACTAGTCAGAGCATTTTGGGTATAAGTGCAGATAGAAAAGAAAACTTAGCCCCAAAATGTGCCAACCTTCAGAGGTCAGGAAGAGGAGGAAGATCCAGCAAAGAAGATGAAGAATGGGTAACAGGTAGGATGAAAGCCCAAGAGAATGAAATGCCCTGAAAACCAAATCTTTATAAGGATTTAGGAAGCAAAACTGATCAAAAACATGTCAAAGATTGTAAGATGAAGACTGAAAACGAACCAGGATTTGGCAAGATCAAGGGCATTGGTGACTTTTCAAAAACAGTTGAGGGGTGCCTGGCCCAGAAGGTAGAGCATGCAACTCTTGATCTCGGGGTTATGAGTGCAAGCCCCACGTTGGGTGTGAAAACTACTTTAAAATAAAATCTTAAAAAAAAAAAAATCCAATAGGGGCACCTGGGTAGCTCAGTCAGTTAGGCATCAGACTTGGGGGCTAGGGTCATGATCTCACGGTTCGTGAGTTAGAGCCCCACTTTAAGTGAGTTTGAGCCCTGCATCTGGTGAGCACAAGTCCCACTTGGGTGAGCCCCGCTTCTCTCTCTCTCCCTCTCAGCCCCTTGTGGAATTCTCTCTCTCCCCGTCTCTCTGCCCCTCGCTCACTTGTGCCCTCTCTCTCTCTCTCTCTCTCTCTCTCTCTCTCTCAAAAACAAAACAAAAGCATTTGGGGTGGGAGACTTAGTGTAGAGGGTGAGAAAGAAAAAAGGAGGTGAGAAAGTGCAGAAAAGGGATTTTCAGAAACGTTTTCTAGGACTTTGTTGTAAAGGAGCATATATGAATCTGTATGAAGAAAAGTCTGAGCTAGAGTTATAGATTAGTTAGTCACAAATATACAAGTAAAAATAAAAGCTTGTTGTGCACTCACCATATGTCAGGTACTATGCTAAGTATTTTGTGTGCATTAATCCATTCAGACCTCACAACAACCCTAGGAAGTAGAAACCATGAATATCTCCATTTTTCAGGTAACAAAACTGAGGTATAGAGCTGAGCAGTAAAGGAGGAGTTGGATTTCTAACTAAGCCATCTTTGAGTATAGACAATTTGACCCAATGAGACTATATAAAACTCAGGTCGATGACCCTTCAATACCCAAAATATCATTCATTGACCTCCTCCTTTTCAATGATCCTGGCCTCTACCTTACTTACTCTCATGGTCTCAGACCTTATCATTACAATAGCTGCACCCCCTTCCTAATCTCAATTTTCCCACACCACTCTCTAACCATTAACTCCTATCTTTCCGGAAGGCTTGCTCCCTCCAGCTCCTTAATGGCTGCTCCTTCCTCTTAATTTATATTTTTATATATTTTTAATTTTAAAAAGTTTTTAAATGTTTATTTTTGAGAGAGAGAGAGAGACAGAGTGCGAGCAGGGTAGGGGCAGAGAGAGGAGACACAGAATCTGAAACAGGCTCCAAGCTCCAAAAGCAGGCTCCAGGCTCCGAGCTGTCAGAACAGAGCCTGACATGGGGGTCAAACCCATGAACCATGAGATCATGACCTGAGCAGAAGTCAGATGCTTAACCAACTGAGCCACCCAGTTGCCCCCTTAATTTATCTTAAAGTCTACGATTACAACCCTCAAATCCCTTGCCTCTTTCCCACATCATAGTCCTTCCGTGGTAAAACTGCAAACCTGGTAAAACCTAACTCTTCCCCCCAAAGCAGCTGAAAGTAACTAGAGAAAAGTCACAGCCACCTATTATGACTCTTATGCACTTTAAATTCATGGTCACAAGCTTCACATGGGAAGTCAATGCTGCCAGGTTCTCAATTGTTCCCGAGTCCATTCACACTTCCACTCTCCTAGACACTAATTCTTATCTTCTCCTACCATCTCAAAGCTCCATCCTCCTCGCTCTCAGTGGATGACTTTGCTTCTATTTTTTGAGAAAATAGAAGCAATCACAAGAGAACTTCCACAAGCTTCCAGTACTACAAACTCTAACTGACCTGTGCTCTGTCACTCCTAGCACTATGGATGAATTGTCCATGCTCCTAGCAGAGGCTACCCCTCCACATAAGTTATAGATCTCATTATTCCGAAACGTCTTTCAGCTCTCTACCAGCATTAATCTTACTTCTCAACTTAATCCTTCTCATCAACATATAAACATGCTGTTATTTCTTTCTTCCTAAAAAATAAAATTCCCTTTACCTCACTTCCCCCAAAGGCACTGTCCCAATCTTTTCTTTCCTTAAAAAAAAAAAAAAGTAATCTAATTTTCTTAATCTCTCTCCTCTGATTTCTCTCCTCTAACGGGATTTTCATTTCAACCCATCACTATGCCAAAATTCTCAGTAAGGGCACAGTAACCTCTACATTGCTAAATATGTGTCCATTGTAAGTCTGAATCTCATATGACTTATCATCAGCATGCTTGTCTTCCGTGGCATCACACCCTTCTGGCTTCCTCTTGCTTCTCTGGCTCCCCTTCTCTGTCTTCTCTCCTGGATCTTCCTTATCTCCCACTCTCTAACATCAGAGTGCCTTGGGGCACTTCTTTACCTGGGCATGTGACTTTCCAGAATAAAGAGTACATTTCCCAGCTTTCTTTGCAAACTGTGAGACCATGTGACTATAGGCCAGTACAAAATGTCCTTAAAGTGACAGGGGTTGCTATTATTCATTGCTTTTTTTCCTTCTTAATTACTGGAACTCAAATATGATGGCCAAAAGTTAGAGCATCCATGATGGAGTTTGAGGAGAAAACGACATGCTAAGAATAGCAGAGCAGCAAGATAGAAGGATCTAGAAACCCTGAAGCATGATATACACTCTGGGCCACCTTGCCTGGACTTCTTTTACACAAGAGAAAATTAAACTACCCTGCTATTTAAACTACAGTATTTTGGGTTATGTCATATGCAGCCGAACCTAATTGTGCTCATTCTGTTATATCCTTTGCCTCAGCTGATGATACCATCAACTATCCAGTTAGCCACTGGAGAAAGTCAGAAAGCCACCTGTTACCCAGTCCCACATCTCACTTCTACCCAAACACATATACATATCTGATCAATCATCAGATCCTATTTTATCTCTTAAATAATTCTCCATTCAATTTCCTCATCTCCATCCAATTCTACCACTTCTGTTCTTATCTGAGCCTTATATCTCCCACTGGAACTGCCACTACTGCTTGTATTAGACTCCCTTTCTCCACGCTGGTCTCAGTGGTACGATCTTTGTAGATTATTAACCTGGCCATTCCACTTCTCCACTTGAAACCCTCCACAAGCTTGCTGGCACCTACAGAAGAAACTCTATGCTGTTTAATATATATGGATTACAAGACAATCTGTAATCTGGTCCCTGTCACCCTCCCCAATATCATCATTCACTGTGGATGGTCTCAAACATCACTAAACCCTGACCTGCTTCCGGTTTCCTGCCCTTATCATTCTTGTTATAGGTCCTGCTCTTTTGCTCTGCCTGTAATTTAAGCTCTTCTAATCCTCTCTCTGCCCCAATTCCAGGCCTTCATTGAACTTACTAACAATTCAACTTTTAACTAATTCTTTTTATCCTACAAAGTGATAGATCCTATCAGTCTCTAATCCTTAACAGAATATTTGCAAATCTAGTCAACAATATATAAAAAAGATTAAAGACCATGATCAAATGGGATTTATCCCAGGAACATAAGGTTGGCTTAACATTCAAAAATCAATAACTGTAACATACCATGTTAACAGAATAAAGGATTAAAAATGCATGATAATCTTGAAAGATAAAGAAAAACATTTTTTGATAAAGAAAAAGATTTTAACAGAATCCAACACCGATTGATAATTAAAAAAAAAAACTTTTAACAAAGTAGGGACAGAAGGGAATATCCTCAATCTGATAAAGGGAATCTACAAAAAACCTATAGCTCACTTCATACTTAATGATGAAAGATTGATGCTTTCCTCCTAAGATTGAAAACAAGTTAATTCTGTCCATTCTGACCAATTCTATTCAATATTTACTGAAGGTTCCACCTATTGCAATAAAGTTAATAATAATAATAATAATAATAATAATCATAATAATACCATCCAAATTGGAGAGGAAAGAATAAAAGTTTTTTTTTTATTTTTAAAAAAAAATTTTTTTTTCAACGTTTATTTATTTTTGGGACAGAGAGAGACAGAGCATGACGGGTGAGGGGCAGAGAGAGAGGGAGACACAGAATGGGAAACAGGCTCCAGGCTCTGAGCCATCAGCCCAGAGCCCGACGCGGGGCTCGAACTCACGGACCACGAGATCGTGACCTGGCTGAAGTCGGACGCTTAACCGACTGCACCACCCAGGCACCCCTAGAATAAAAGTATTTTTATTCACAGATGACTTATAGAAAATTGTGAAGAATCCTCAAAAAATTCTAAAACTAATAAATCAATGTAGCAAGGTCTCAAGATACAAGATCCATATAAAAATCAATTGTATGTCTACATTCTATCAATAGACAATCAATATTAAATTGAGAATGACTCCATTTGCAATAGCAACAGAAAAAATACCTGGGGGGAAAATGAACAAAAGTTCAAGACTTGTATTCTAAAAAGTATAAAACATTGCTGAGAAAACTTAAAGAAGACCTAAATAAAGGGAAGGATGTTGCATATTCATGAACTGATAAACACAATATTGTCCAGATAGTAATTGTACTCAGTTCGCTCTGTAAATTCAATAATCCCTACAAAAATCTTATCAGGAATATTTTAATGTTTATTTATTTATTTAGAGAGAGTGTGCATGCAGAAGGAGCAGAGAGAGAGAGGGTGAGAGAGAGAGAGAGAGAGAGAGAGAGAGAGAGAATCCTAAGCAGGCTCCACACCTCCAGCACAGAGCCTGACACAGGGCTTGAACTCACAACCACTAGATCATGACCTGAGCTGAACCCGAGAGTTGGACACTTAACCGACTGAGCTGCCCAAGTGCTCCTTAGCTGGACTTTTTGTAGAAATTGGTAAATTAATCCTTATATGGAAATGCAAAGTGAAGCAATTATCTAAAAGAAAAACAAATTGGCGTACTCCTACTACCTGATTTCAAAATTTACAATAAAGCTACAATATCGAGACAGTGTAAGAACTTTTAAGATGTACTCTCTTAGCAACTTACAAATATGCAACGTAATATTAACTATTGTCACCATGTTGTACATTACATCCTCAGGATTTATTTATTTTATATCTAGAAGTTTGTATCTTTTGACCTCCTTCAATTGACTCCTTCAATTTCTTTTTTTTTTTTAATATTTTTTTTTCAACGTTTATTTATTTTGGGGACAGAGAGAGACAGAGCATGAACGGGGGAGGGGCAGAGAGAGAGGGAGACACAGAATCGGAAACAGGCTCCAGGCTCTGAGCCATCAGCCCAGAGCCTGACGCGGGGCTCGAACTCCCGGACCGCGAGATCGTGACCTGGCTGAAGTCGGACGCTTAACCGACTGCGCCACCCAGGCGCCCCAATTTCTAATACACAACAGTATATCCTAGAGGAGTTTTACAGAATCCAGATTCAAGTTCAGCAGCAACAGGGGGAAACACATGAAAAAGCAAGAGAAAAGCAGTTATATTCTCAGATTTAGATACTTTATGTTTTGCTAAAAATCAGTTTTAAAAAAATCATGAACTTAAGCAGTTCTAGTAAAAGCTAAGTACATGTAAAGATACGGAATAAAACATACAACTATTAAATATATTTGGACAATATTTACATGCTGAATTATTTAGTATAGGCACCTAGGTATCAGGGCTGCTGTTTTTCTCATTTCCTACTTTCTTCAATCATTTATTCAACAAATATTTATTGAAGGCACATTGAGTTCCAGGCACTATGACAGGCAATGGAATTATAATGATGAGTTAGACACAACCCTCTCCACAATCTTATCCTCTAACTTCAGAAATGGTAAATAAACAGTGATCTTATTCAATCTGACATGCACCATGCAGGGTTTGGTCTAAAGACAGGATATATACCAGGAACACATAGGAGAGTCACTTCTCCCAGTGTTTTGGAGTTATTATAAGCCACCATTCTGGTGAGGTTGATATCTGAAGGATGAGGGAAAATTATACAAAAGAGAGGAAAGAAGCACACTCAAAGAGGTAGAGGAGAACATTGGTGGAATTAGAACTGATGGTCTAATTCGACTTGAGATTTTAAGATGTTAGCCATCAGCCACAGTACTTCTTGAAAGCTATTTGGACTTTAAAGTAATTGCTTGACTAAATGACACTGGCCTTATAAATATGAGTTGATGATGCCTCATATTGTCAGAGAATAGTTTCAGAGTACAGGCTGACAGTTTCCTAGGGAAGACGGAAGGAAAGGGAAAAGGATAGTCAAAAACAGAAAGGCACGCATAGTGACTTTTTGCAGCTTAAATGCTCTGAAAGATCATCAATTAATAAGGATTAATTGTATTTTTCAACATATGTTAATGTATTTCATTAGATGTGTGTAGGACAAAGATTTATAACATCGCGTCTTATTCAAATAATAAAAGGGGGTGCTATTTGCTTTTTACAGTTTATGTTAGAAATCAAAGATATGTAAACTTATTTCCCATATTCTGTCATTATATCTTCTTCTTTCCAAGCCCTACTCCTTCTGAAATAACAGCCAAATACAATTTAATCATCTTTAAGAGATAATAAAGCAGGAATGATAATTTTTTTTTAATTTTTTTTTTCAACGTTTATTTATTTTTGGGACAGAGAGAGACAGAGCATGAACGGGGGAGGGGTAGAGAGAGAGAGGGAGACACAGAATCGGAAACAGGCTCCAGGCTCCGAGCCATCAGCCCAGAGCCCGACGCGGGGCTCCAACTCACGGACCGCGAGATCGTGACCTGGCTGAAGTCGGACGCTTAACCGACTGCGCCACCCAGGCGCCCCAGGAATGATAAATTTTAAAACCATCAGTAGGGCTTAGGATTCAGACAGTTCCAACCCAGGCCCTCATTTGGGAGTAATAATAAAAAGATTTCTTAAAATCATAGAAACTTTCTTAAAAAACATAGGTGGGTGCCTGGGCGGCTCAGTCAGTTGAGCGTCCAACTCTTGATTTTGGCTCAGGTCATGATCCCAGGGTCATGGGATGGAGAGCGGTAAGTGGGGCTCTGCACTGAGTGTGGGGCCTGCTTGGGATTCTCTCTCTCCCTCTGCCCTTCTCCCTCCCCACCCCCCTACTCTCTCTCTCTCTCAACAAACAAACAAAACAAGAAAACTTCCTTAAAACCAAATCAAAACAAACAAACAAATCAAAAACAGAAGTGAGACGAACAGTTGGGGTGGAGGGTCAGAGCAGTTTCTTTATTCATTTTTAGGACTGAAAGAGAGAAACCTGATAATGGGGTTTGTGGTGGCTGATGTTTTAGAAAGCACAGTTTAGAAAGTTTTAATTTGTCTTCAAAATCAACAAAAAGACTTCTTTTATCAAACTGAAACTGAATTCATAGCCTTTTGAGCATATTTTGACTTGAATTCTAAATTCAATTGTACTGTTGACCAGTTTTTGGGAAGGGGTGTTACAGTACAAAGAGCGTGGACTGCTGAAGCAGACTGACCTAGGTCAGAAACCCTGTCATGCCGCTTGTCAGCTTTGGGACCTTGCCCAAATAATTTAACCTCCCTGGGTCAGTTTTCTTATGCATAAAGGAGGAATACTTATTTCTAACACAGTGTTGTTGTAAAGTTAAATCAGTAAAATATCCAACATGCTTGGTATTGTCAAACCCTCAGTAAACTTTTACCAACTAAATTAATAAACAAGTTAGTGACATTTAATGTCAAATTAGACCTTGGACTCCAAAGATAACCTTTTCCTGGTTTTGTTTTGGTTTTAGGATTAAATAAGTTTATTTTTATTTCATTCTTTTGGGGTAGGGTGCCAAAACCTGAATAAATGATTTTTAAAGAGAGCCAATAAAAAAGAATCCAAAAATCCAGTCGATACTTTTTTTTTTTTTTTTTTTTTGCTTATACAACAGAAATTTATTTTCTCACAGTTCTGGAACACATAGGTCAAATTGTGGGCAGGTTTGGTCGCTTCTGAGGACTCTCTCCTGGGCTTGTAGATGGACCTCTGCTGCCTGTCTAGCTGGTCTTTCCTGAGTTCCTGTGTTCTAATCTCCTTTTCTTGTAAGGACACCACTCATAGTGAATTAGGTCCCACACTAGTGACTTCATTTTAACCTTATCTCCAGATACAGTCACATTCTGAGGTACTGGGGATTAGGACCGCGCTATATGAATCCTGAAGGGATTAAATTCAGCCTGTAATACCCCTGTACCCTACAACCCTATTTTAGCAATGACCTTTTCCACCCTTAAAGATGATTCTACTTAGTTTTAGGGGTGGTAACATAATTAACTGTTATATTTTAATTATCAAAAACAATTCTGCTAAATAAGCACACAGTGACAACTATCACTTTAATCGGCCCTTCGGGACTCCCTGGGCCTGGCGCAGGCATGCAGAGGGTCAGAGCCCGGTCCAAGGGACTTGCTAGGCTTGGGGGTGAGGGGGTGGGGAAGGACTTCGCGGTCAGGGAAAGAACGCCGGTCAGCGGATGGCCGGTCCAAACGCCGGCAGCCAAACGCATCTCTGGGCTTTTTCCTCCGACATCTTGGGGGTGACCAGGTGACGTTAGTGTTCCTGAAGGCTAGTGAGCCTACGCTGGTGCAGGACTTCAGTTTACACAGCGCTTTGACAGCTTTTGTCTCTCGTAAGCCTCCTGTCCCCGGGGTGAGGCTGGCGGAATGGGTCAGCGGTCAACTGTTTACTCGGCCTACATTCCGAGGAGGAAAATGGGCCCCCGCGCGGGAGTGCGACTCGCTCCAGAGACAGTTAACTCAGCGACACCCGGGGGCCCCGACACCCCCAGTTCGGCCTCCTCGGCCCCTCTGCACGCACGCGCAGTCGCAGAACTCTTCCTGCGAAGAAGCTGCGGATACTCAGCGGCGGCTGCGTCAGCGCGTGTGGCCGCGAGAGGGCCTCGAACGGCCTCACGTCACTGTGTGCGACGGCGCCTGCGCCGGAGAGCATGCTGCCAGCCGCGCGGCGAGGTCTGGGCCTCGTACGGCTGCGGCTCCTTCGGGGGTGGCCTGGGCTCACGACCTTCTCCTTCCTGCGCGGCCTTGGGCCAGAGCCTTTGGAGACAGCCCGGTCACTGTGTTGTGAATCCTCCCCTAGAGACGCACGGGATGGAGAGGGACGGCGCGAAGCGGCACGGAGGAAAGCCCCCGGCACAGAGTCGCCCCCGTCTCTCCCTCCGCGCGTCCGAGGCACTGGGACCAGACGTCTTTCGTCGCTGGAAAGCCTCAGACTGCCGACGCCACGAGAGGAGTCACCCCCTCAAGAGCGCGAGGACTCGAGCGGAGACCAGGGCCAGCCCGGTCCCGCCCACCGGGGAGCCGGGGGTCCCTTGCCGCCCTCCCTGGCCCAGTCCGGGACCGAGGTAGAAGAGCTTCATGGCTCCTCTTCCCGGTCGACTTCCAGAGAGGGGCCCTTTCGCGCTGGGGAGTTGATCTTAGCCGAGACGGGGAAGAGAGAGACACAATTTAAAAAATTATTTAGGTTGAGTAACGCCGGACACTTAAATAGTAGCTGGGGGACAGTCCCGTTCAGCGAGATCGTGGGGAAGTTTCCCGGCCAGATACTGAGGAGTTCCTCTGGGAAGCACTTCATGCTGAGGAGGCCGGCGTTGGAAGACTATGTATTACTGATGAAAAGAGGGCCTGCCATAACCTATCCGAAGGTAATGCGGTGGGAATTAAGTGTGTACTGGTTCCAGAAAGAACAAAACGGATGCGGAACTGCAGTCCTGATTCATGTACTTAAAGCACATCTCAGGGGCGCCTGGGTGGCTCAGTCGGTTTAAGCCTCCGACTTTGGCTCAGGTAGTGATCTTAGGGGTAGTGGGTTTGAGCCCCGCGTGGGGCTCTGTGCTCATAGCTCAGAGCCTGGAGCCAGCTTTGGATTCTGTGTCTCCCTCTCTTTGCCCCTTCCCTGCTCATGCTCTCTCTCTCTCTCAAAAATAAACATTTAAAAAAAAAAAAAAAAAAAGCACATCTCAGAACATTTAAATTGTTCTCAGACTTAAAAAATAATAATAAAATAAAACAATGCATATGAACTTTGCATATCTTATGATTGCTAATTTTAGGAGGAAACCATCACCTTTAATTTTAATTTCGGAGTGTCAGTTCTCTCATCTGCAAAGTGAAAAGAATATTGACTTACTATACAGAGTAATGTGGACTAAGGAGGCACTAATAAGTACTTACATTTGTTTCCCATAACCATTAAGTTTGCAAATTCAGGACTCGAGAATGTTCAACTCTTTTAGTACCATATGGAGATATTTTAATCATCATTTAATAAGCCATGTTACTAGGGGTAATGCTTTTTCTCTTTAGAGAAAAAGTTTTTGTATTAAAACATTTGACACTGAACACTAAACATAAAAGATATTCTTTATAAATAAATGAACTTGTTACATAAATAACATAAATAAATAAATTTTTTTTACATAAATAAATGAAAATGTTCCTTGTTACAGTTTTATCATAATCGTCCATTGCTAGTGGTTTATTTCAGTTTTTAATCATGGTCATACCGGTTCTACTTCATGTTTCCTTAAATTCTCTACGCCTTTTAAGTGAGGGCCTTCTGCTGATTTCTCTGTTCTTTGAATTCCTATTGTTACTTAATGTCTGTAATTTTGGTATTATGCTAAAGTGCTGCTTTACTTACTAACCAATTCTTGAATCTCTTGTTTCATCAAGTAAAATATAAGCTCTTGGTAGACTGGACCAGAGTTTAGTCCTTTTTTTTCACACCTTTCTTCTCTGAGTCCAACACAGTGTTTGGTAAGAGTGTGTACTTAGTACATATTTATTGGTCACTGAGTCACCTATACTGTGTTTCAATCATAGGATATGAATATGATACTGTCGATGATGGATATCCACCCAGGTGATACTGTTTTGGAAGCTGGCTCAGGCTCTGGTGGAATGAGCTTATTTTTATCCAAAGCAGGTAAGAGAGTGGGATAAATGAGCAGGGTTTAGATGGGCAAAGAAAATGTTCGATCTTTCCTAATAACAGAAAGTAAAATGAAGACGTTTTAGAAAATATTCACATAACTTTGTGATCAAGAGCATTCTCCTTGAAACTAAATGCAGGCAACTATTTTTCTTTCCATATTGTACGTTCATTCTAGTCATTCTCTTTGTGACCCTCTCTCCATTTTCTGTGTTTTCTCTTGCTCCCTCCATGTATTTTAGGGCTTCTTCCTTTTTTTTTTTTTTTTTAAACTAAACTTTTTATTGGGATGTAACGTAGCCATAGTGCACTGATCATAAGTGTGTAGACTTCAAAGAATTTTTAATGTAGTAACCATATCAAGTACTCATCACCCAGATCGAGACAAGGAATGTTGCTGCATCACAGAAACCTCCTCATGTCTCCTCTTGCTCATAATCCTCCTGCATTCTTTTTTAAATAATAAACTTTGTTACAGCTGTTGAAGGGTGTATATGGGTAGATTTTATAAAGAGTACAGATAGAAATACACTGAATTAAACCTTTTGTTCTTTGACCTAATGCCATCACATACAAACATAATCCAGTTTATACAAGGTCAGGAAATTCATTCTGGCCTCCTCAAATCTTTTGTTTGATTCTTTTCTGTACATAGTTAAAGGCAGTAATTTCTTCACAGTGACTGATTCCTAAAGGCATTTGATAGAGTGAATTTATAAAAAAATTTGTGAGAGGAGTGCCCATATTTCTAACATCTATAGTATCAGAGGAGTGTCATGGCATGAATAATCCCAAACTATGAGTGATCAAATTATTGCTATTTACTTTTGGGATGGATTTTTTTCTCCATAATTTTCTTTTCTAATTGTTTAGCTTATGCTATTGTTATCACTCATTTTTATCTTTTGAGAACATGATGCATTGCAGCTGGAGTTACATTTCAAAAGACATCCTTGAATTTAAACTTTTCATTAGAGAGGTCCCCCGGGTGGCTCAGTCTGTTGAACATACAGCTTCAGCTCAGGTCATGATCTCACAGTTTGTGGGTTCAAGCCCTGCATCAGGCTCTGTGCTGATAGCTCAGAGCCTGGAGCCTGCTTAGGATTCTGTGTCTGCCCCTCTCTCTCTCTGCCCCTCCCCCACTCACTCGTGCATGCACGTGCTCTCTCTCTCTCTCACATTCTCTCAAAAATAAATAAACATTAAAAAATTTTTCTTTTTTAAATTTAAAGTTTTCATTGCACCTGGGTGGCTCAGTTGGTTAAGCGTCCAACTTCAGCTCAGGTCACGATCTCACAGCTTGTGAGTTTGAGCCCCACATTGTCTCTGTGCTGACGCTCAGAGCCTGGAGCCTGCCTCGGATTCTGTGTCTCCCTCTCTCGCTGCACCTCCCCCACTCATGCTCTGTCTCTCTCTCAAAAATAAATAAACATTACAAATAAATAAATAAATAAATTTAAACTTTCCATTAGTAAACTACAGACTGATGTGGGACAGCTTCCAAATGATATTCATATCACCTCAAACAGAGGTGGGTGGAACATTTTTGCTGTAAATTAAAATACATATTAGTCTTTTGCAGAAACTCCACTATTACCATGGTAAACAGTTTAAAAGTTTTTCAGACACACACAAAAATACAAATCTCTTTTAAATGTATGAATGGCTGGGGTACCTGGGTGGCTCAGTGGGTTAAGCATCCAACTCTTAGTTTTGGTTCAGGGCTTGATCTCAAGGTTTGTGAGTTCGAGCCCTGTGTTGGGCTCTGTGCTGACAGCGTGGTGCCTGCTTGGGATTCTGTCTTGCTCTCTCTTTGCCCCTCCCCTGCTTGCTCTTTAACTCTCACTCTCTAAAAAATAAACATTAAAAAAAAAAAAGCTTGTACTAAAACAAAAATAAAAGGCCTAACTTCATCCATAACTAAAGAAATGTAAATTATAACTTCAGTGATAAGTTATTCAGTTTTTACTTATATTTTCTTGTTTTCCTTTTTTAAAATTTTGTTAATGTTTATTTTGAGAGAAAGAGACAGAGCA
The DNA here is from genome assembly GCF_022837055.1 of Prionailurus viverrinus. Classification (NCBI taxonomy): domain Eukaryota; kingdom Metazoa; phylum Chordata; class Mammalia; order Carnivora; family Felidae; genus Prionailurus; species Prionailurus viverrinus. The sequence continues at coordinate 117,925,199 of NC_062563.1, forward strand.
TGAGCAGGGAAGGGGCAGAGAGAGAGGGAGACCAGAATCCAAAGCAGCCTCCAGGCTCTGACCTGTCAGAACAGAGCCCCGTGCAGGACTTGACCTTACAGATTGCGAGATCATGACCTGAGCCAAAGTCAGACACTTAATGCACTGAGCCATCCAGACACCCCTATATTCAGTTTTTAGATTGACACAGATAAAAAGTTTGAAAACTCTTTCTTGAAGAAAGTATGGAGAAATAAGCACTCTACTACATTGTTGGTAGAGTGTAAATTGGTATCATTTTTCTGGAGGATAATTTTGTAATGATTTTCAAAATAAAAAATTCACATACCTCTTGAGCTAGCAATTTCATTTTTAGGACTGTCATTTCATGAATACAAAGATTTAGGGAAAATAATTTTCATTGCAGTATTGTTTGTTATAGCGTAAGACTAGAAACAAGCTAAATGTTCATCAGTAGGTGATTGGTTAAATAAACTATGGAATAGCCATATGATGGAACATAATAGCTCTTAAAAAGAATGTAGTAAATCATTAATCACTGAAATATCACTGGTAAGTAAGAAGGTAAGCATGGGACAGTATATATAATACATGTATGTTTTAATGTGTGTTAAAAACAGGGAGAGACACTTCACATGGTAAAGTAGGTAACCAAAGTAACATGGTTGCCTCTGAAGAAGATTGATTAAGGCTCTGCGATGCGATAGAGAGTTTTGTATTATTTGTATTACACCATGCACTATTTGTATTATTTTTTCACATCCATATACTACCTTTGCAAAATAATTTTTTATAATCTTTTATGAACTAATAAATACAATGAAATATCATAAGTTGTTTTTTTAATTAAGTGGGATCACAAGGACAAGTCCTCAGTTTTGAAATACGAAAAGACCACCTTGAATTGGCTAAGAAGAATTATAAAAACTGGTGTGATTCATGGAAAATAAGTCATGTAGAAGAGTGGCCAGACAATGTGAATTTTATTCATAAGGATATTTCAGGAGCAACTGAAGATATAAAATCTTTAACATTTGATGCGGTAAGTTTTCTAAAGTGGGTGCTATGATATTATCTAATACTGACTACAAAGAAAACAGGCATCATACTTTATACGGAAGGCTCTTCCTTCATTATTTGCACCATTTCTATCTGTAGGAGGAATATTTTCCTTTAATATCATGATAGGATTTAGAGTAGAAAGACATACTGAATCAGATGTCAAAGTTGTTAATAAATGTGGAGTAATAACCAAACCAAATACAAAGAGGAGTGACTAACTTCAGCATTTCCAGGATAAAGGAATAATAATTTGGAAGCAGCATTGGAAGCATATTGATCCTAGTGCCTGACTTCACGTTGTGAGATTTGGGGGAATAAATAGCCTCCATTTGTGAGAGAATAGCCAAGAGGAATCTTTGAACAGTTAATGTCAGGATGTAGACGAGCGCTCATTAAAGATGTTGAGGACAGAGGCATTTGTTATGAACACAGCTCCAGAAAGTGGAGTGGATGGATTTGTAAGGAAGAGGAGCACTGGGAGGTTCAGTTAGGGGAGAAGGATAGTTGATGACAGGATGATATTTTAGGCTGTGACCATGATGGTGGAGATGTTAGGTGGCCTCAGAGTTTCAGAATTCTTTATTTATTAAAAAAATTTTTTTTTAATGTTTGTTTTTGTGAGAGAGAAAGCTCTGGGGGGAGCAGAGAGAGAGAGGGACACAGAATCCAAAGCAGGCTCCAGGCTCTGAACTGTCAGCAAAGAGCCTGACATGGGGCTCAAACTCATGAACTATGAGATCATGACCTGAGCCAAAGAGCCACCCAGGTGCCCCTCAGAATTCGAATAAGTTACCTTATCCTTGATGATTCCATTATCATTTCATAGTTTGACACTACAGACTGAGGTCTAGGTAAGGAGTCTTCTTTGCTTTTCTTAATTGGCTTTTGGAAAGTTGGATTACTTTAGGACATTTATGAGGGAAACTGGTTGAAAAATGAGATTTTTATCAAGACTGGTTCCTATCTCTAGCGTTCTTAAAGTCTGTAGTTTTGGTGACACAGATCCTGGACACAAGGACCACAATTCCGTTTTTTTTTTTCTTCCCCTTAATTTTTTTGAGAGAGACAGAGTGCAAATGGGGGAGGGGCAGAGAGAGAAGGAGACATAGAATCTGCAGCAGGCTCTAGGCCCTGAGCTATCAGCACAGAGCCCAACGCAGGGCTTGAACTCTGAACTATGAGATCACGACCTGAGTCGTAGTCAGACACTTAATCGACTGAGCCACCCAGGTGCCCCATACAGTTTTTTTTCTTTATCCTTGTTTGTTTTGCATATTACAGCTCAGTAAGGGTCCCCCCCCCCCAAATTTTTTTTTTCTCTACCTAGGCTATCCATAAGAATGTCATAGATACCTGGGAGGTTAATTGGTCATCAGAAGTTTGTTTGATGATCATGACACACAAGGATTCTAATGATATCATTGAAGCTTTTTAGAAACCTGCTGAACCATCCTTGATCTAAAAGAATATTCCTTACTAGATTTATTCAGCGGACTCTTGAGCATAGTGCCAGATGTTTATCAGTATGAGAAATATAGGAGGAGTCATACTCCTGCCATCCGAAATGATGCTAAACTGAACAAAAAAGGTGGAAAACCACAAAGAGAACAAAAGGAGAAAAAATGGCTAATAAAATATTTTTGACAAATTTTAAAAAGCCTAACCACCAGAAGGGGAATGCACACAATGGGATACTGAAAATAGTATTATTTAACATAGTGAAATAGTGTATTATATCTACATCAGTAAATCTCAAAGACATGATGTTTAGTGAAAAAAGCATTATAAAAAATGTGTGTATATGTAAAATTTAAAACTACGTAAAACGGTACCATGTATCGTTTGTAGCAATATACATATGTTGTAAAAGTAGAAAATTATTTGGGAACATTACCAACTTCAGGACAATGATTATCTCTGAGGAGAGAAAGGGAACGGGGAAGAGGGAAATAAGTTTCAGAGTCCACTCAGCCTGGTTCACTCTTGGGCTCCCATAATAGCCAAGATGACGTTGGGTAAGTTACTTCAATCTTTCTGTACCTCAGTCCCTTCACATATTAACAGGAATGATAACAATATTTCCTATTTCATAGAGTTGTTGAGGATTAGATAAGATACTTCATATAAAGTGCATAGAACAGTGCCTCATGTATAGTAAGCATTAAAGAAATATTAGCTATGATTTTCATCTTATTATTTCTCTCCTTTTCCTCACCTGTTTAAATTCTACTTTTCCTTCAAAGTTTAGATCAAAGGTCACCTTCTTCACTGGAATATACCTTACTCATCTAACTGGGGGATTATCATCATTCTCTGAATTATTGAACCACTGTTTCTTGATACAATAAGCATTTATTAAAGATCTGTTTTGTACTGCAATGTACTATGCTAAGACAGAAATGAAGTATGCATTTAAAGGAGCTTTCATTCTAGAAGATAGACATACAATTACTGGAAAGACTCACAAGTGTGGAATACCACGACTGTAGAAATTAGGTGTCATGAGATGAAACTGCAAATGTAGTCATCAGGGGCTAGATAATGAAGAACACTTATGTATATTTCAAGCTAGGGCATATGGACATTATCTTATAGGTAATGGGAACAACTGATGAGCTCTTTTCTTTTTTAAATTTATTTATTTTGGAGAGGGTGGGGGGAGCGCCAGAAAGAGAGGGAAAAGGAGAGAGAATCTCAAGCAGGCTCTGAGGTGTCAGCACAGAGCCTGATGCGGGTCTCAAACTCACGAGCCACGAGATCATGACCTGAACCGAAATCAAATCAGACACTTAATCAACTGAGCCACCCAGGCGCCCCACTACTGATGAGTTCCTAATGGAGAAGCAGAATGTCCAAATTCCCATTTTAGAGTAATTCTTTTTTTTTTTTTTTTTTGATTCCAGTGTAGTTAACATACAGTGATCTGTTTCAGGTGTACAATATAGTGGTTCAGCAGTTCCATGTATTAGTACTCATCAAGATAAGTGTACTCTTCTATTTTAGAGTAATTGTGGTGCAATGATGGAAGCTGTGAGTCTATGTAGAAAGCTATTGTAATGTTTCAACAAGATACAATGAGGTCCTGATCTAAGGCATTAACAGTAGGATGACTTTGAACAATACTTCAGAGGTATATTTGTGGGGCTGGATAATTTTAATCCAAACAGAAGTGTCAAACTCCACAGATCCTCGAAAGAGGTCAAGGTAAAGAAAATGATGACTCCAACAAGTTTCTGGTTTGAGTGACTAGATGGAAATGTTCACTGAGAAAAAAGTATTCAACAGGATTGGCAGTTTTCTTGGTTGTCTGATTTTTGGTCCCGTCAATAACATAGACAAACTACACCCAAAGAAACCCATTAATGTTCATCGTCTTGATCCTTTGATTCAGTCACTGGGATCTTTCCTTGGAATCTAATAGGCATTTTAAACTCATGTCCAAACCTGAATTCTTGATTATTTCTGCCAAGCCTGCTCCTCCCATAGTCTTCATTTTCCTCATTGGAAAAGGACATCTCTATTCTTTCTGTGGCTTAGGCTGAAAACACTGGATTCATCCTGATTCCTCTTTGTCTCACATCCCACAACCAATCCTAATTGCAACTGGCTCTACCTTTTCAAAATGTATACCACTCATGGCATACAATGCTGTTTGCTTGTTGCAAGTCCTCATCCTTCCTTGCCCTCTCAATCTTCTCTATGTATGGATTTAATAAGTCTGAATGTACTTCATGCCACTGAATTGTGAGTGAATTCATCTCTTACCATTTCCCCCTTTTGTCTCCACTGCAGTGACAGTGGCCTTCTCAGATTCACCAAGTTTCCTACAGCCTCAGAACATTTGTATTTGCTGTTCTTTCCATCTGGAGCATACTTACCCCCTAAATTTCCACAGGGTAAGCTTAATGATTTTCTTCAGGTCTCTTTACTGACCAACCTATATATAAAATGGCATTTCCTTTCCTTGTTACTCTGTATCCTTCTTACTTTGCCTTATAATTCTATAGTTCTTCTTGTCACTTATCCTCCTCTGATTTACATATCTATTGGATTTTTGTTTAATGTCTATCCCTTTATTAGGATATATGTTCTCTTGAAACAGAGTTTCTTATTACTACTTAGCAAAATGCTTGGCACATGGAAGGTGCTCAGTAAATATTTGGTGAATGAATAATGATTGATGACTCGGGGCGCCTGGGTGGCGCAGTCGGTTAAGCGTCCGACTTCAGCCAGGTCACGATCTCGCGGCCCGTGAGTTCGAGCCCCGCGTCAGGCTCTGGGCTGATGGCTCAGAGCCTGGAGCCTGTTTCCGATTCTGTGTCTCCCTCTCTCTCTGCCCCTCCCCCGTTCATGCTCTGTCTCTCTCTGTCCCAAAAATAAATAAACGTTGAAAAAAAAAATTTTTTTTAAAATAATGATTGATGAACCATTAATGCCATTTTAAAAAGACAAATAATGGAATAATTTCTAATTTAATAAATATGTTGTTGTACCAACTACCCTTAGCTTTCAGAGTTATCCATCAATGAAAGCCACTGTATTTTCTATTTTGACCCTATTTTATTTTAAGTGATTTTTAAAAATTTTGTTTATTCATTGAATTCATTTAACAGCTTTTGTGAGTTATAGCCTTATAGTCTGCAGTTGAATAAAGAATAAATAAACAAGGGACATGATTCTTACATTTTAGAATCTCTGAAATTAATATTCATAACTTTCCTGTTGAACATAAAAATACATATTTGAGATCATGTGAATTCCTATTGCCAAAAGCTGAATTAAAGTATTGAGTGAAACTTTATAAAGTATGTATTTGTATACATATGTGTATATGAAATACAGCTAAATAAAGATTCCTGTATTATCAGTATTGCCAAACGTAAGACATGCCATTATGATTTTCATATAGTCAAGTACTATGACAAATTGTGTAACAGTAAATATGCTTTTTTGGGGGGGAGCAGCAAAATGATAGTTAATAGTATTATATTTTAAAAAATGAAAACTGTAACTGGGTAATCGCTTTCTAAAGTGTATCATTATACCACAGTAAGGAAAGAAAACTTGTGCTTTGTTTAAAAAAACTCAGTCTGATTTGCTTTCCTCTCAACAGGTTGCTTTGGATATGTTGAATCCTCAAGTTGCTTTGCCTGTTTTATACCCAAATCTTAAACAGGGTGGTATATGTGCTGTATATCTAGCAAAGTGAGTAGTGTGGCTATTCTTCTTTGTAATGTGATTTAAAAAAATTTTTTTTCATGTTTGAGAGAGAGAGAGAGACAGAGCCTGAGTAGGGGAGGGCAGAGAGAGGGAGACACAGAATCTGAAGCAGGCTGCAGACTCCATGCTGTCAGCACAGAGCCCAACATGGGGGTCAAACTTGAGAACCACGAGATCATGACCTGAGCTGAAGTCGGACACTTAACCGACTGAGCCACCCAGGTGCCCCTGTAATGTGATTTTAAATACACTTTTATTTTGTCTTAAGTATTTGGTTAAAGTGTTCATTTTGTAACTGAATTAGAATTAGGTATATAAGTCATCTCATAAAACTTACGAAATGACATATGTCCCAATTAATTTATATTGCTGTTTAAATCATCCTTTACCTAAATGGTAATATAAGATGTGTATTTCTTCTGACAATTTAGAAGAAAATTTTTAAAAGTGTATTGTGAACAATAATGTTAAATTATGGTCTCTGTATTTTTTTACTTTCTATGAAAGTGCTTATTGTGTGCTCTAATTTGCATATTTGTTTTTCCCCCTTCATTTAACTATAGCCTTTGAATTTGGGTCAAGAGATATAGTGAACTTAAGTATAAAGTTACTATTTTTGTAGAAATTTAAAGTACATTTTTTCCACTTTTCTAAAAGCATCACACAGGTTATTGAACTTTTAGATGGAATTCGCATCTGTGAACTTGCTCTCACATGTGAAAAGATAAGTGAAGTTATTGTCAGAGATTGGTTGGTTTGCCTTGCAAAACAGAAAAATGGAACTTTACCTCAAAAAGTAGAACCTAAAATCAATACAGATTTACAATTACATTCTCAAAAGAAAGTTAGCATTGAAGATGAGATGTTTCAAGAGGATGACCATGGTAAGCTTCAATTTTATTTCATATGTGTTTGCAATAATAAATCGAGAATAGGCTCCTGAGTGTATTGACCAATAATCAGAGCTGTTTCTCAGGGATTTGGGTTTTTTTTCCCCTAGAGAAGATGAAATGTACTATTTCTTTGTTAAATTAAAATCTCTTAAGGGACAGAGTAATGTTTTTTTGCCTTTTATGTAAAACTGATACCTTTGAAGAATTGAACTTCTTATAATATTTGTATTTTACTTGTATCAAGGAGGTTGGCTTATGAAATACTTTAAATATACTAAAGGATGTTTTTAATTTAGATCAGTGATTATTACTGAAGGCAAAGAATAGGACCTAATATGCAAATGGCTAATATTCCAAAAAGCAACTTCTGGACACTGCTGGAATTTGTCAAAGAACTAAATTTAGGTCCTTGTTGTATGTACACATTATTTAGGTCTTGAACAAGTTTTCAAATATCCATTGATTTATGATATATCAGCTTACCCATTTGGTTATAAAACCATATACAAGTTTATCATTTAATCCTTTTCAAATTGTTTTGTAAGATAACTGGCAGAGTAGCTCCAAAACAAATGCTGAAAAAAATGTCTGAGAGAAAAAACTTAAAGAAACAGTAATTTGTATTTTAACAGTTTTGTGAGCAAATTATAACATATTTTATGTAGCTTATAATATATATTTTGTTCTACAACAGAAGAATCACATTTGGATTTTCCATATGGATCATTTCCCTATATTGCTAGACCTATACACTGGCAGACTGGTCATACAGGTGAGTGATGTTTTCAGGTCATATTAAATGGTGTTTTCTTCTAATTATTGTAATGACCTTACTTTTTTTCTCTCTCCTTAAATTAGCATTTCTTGTCAAGCTGAGGAAGTTTAAACCACAACTTAACTGAGTACCTCAGAAGGTAGCAACTGATGGGAAGAAGGAAAGGTATCAAAATAGAACTTTATATTGCAAAACACTACTTTCATAGATTGAAATTTTTTGCTATATGATTTGTATAACTTTTACATATAATTTCAAAAAATAACAAAAGCTGAAGGAAGATGTGTAACATTTCAAAACAATTTAAATGTCCCATTTTGACACTTGTCTTGTAGTTTGACATTTTGTAGTTAATGATTCCAAGTTGGTTTAGTTGAGCCATTTCATTCTTCACTTCCTGTAAACCACTCCATAGATTTGTCTTTCTTCATAAAATTAGTTTTCTTTTCTTTGTCTGATTGATGGTCGTTGGCTACCAAAATAAAATACGCATTTTAAGATAAATTTTAATGTATTTTTGTATTTTAAGTACATATTTTAATGGCTTGTCTGTATCTTAAAAAGTAGCGAAATCTGGGTTATAGTAAATAATAGGAAAACTGCTAAGAATCATATAACCATCTTAAAAACTGTAATAGAAGATGTAACAATTGACTCTTTTATCAGAATCATTTTAACTTGTTTGAAAGAACATCAGAATTAATTAGGGGTTTATTATTCATAGGCATCAGTTATTTAGCATTTACCAGTACCCTACATTGTTTTAAACTTTATATAATGTTTTTTCATTTAATAGAGGTAGCTTATCTTTAAGGTTATCTATATTCTACAGATAAACAAAAACGTAGAGTGGCTAGGTTATTGTTTAGATACGGGTTTTTATAGTTTTTATGTTTGTTTATTTTTTGAGAGACAGAGCACAAGTTGGGGAGGGGCAGAGAGAGAAGGAGACACAGAATCCAAAGCGGACTCCAGGCTCTGAGCTGTCAGCACCGAGCCTGACGCGGGCTCAGACTCACAAACTGTGAGATCATGACCTGAGCCGAAGTCGGATGCTTAACCAATTGAGCTACCCAGGCGCCCCAATGTTTTATAGTTTTTAAAGGGTAGTACCTGGGAGGATAAATGCTGCTATTCCTGGATTTATCCCTTAGGCTATTTAAAATAATAAATATTCTAAATAACATTTTACATATTTTTCATTTTTTGGAAAATTTTAACATCTCTGCTTTTTTAGACCATAAAGTTTAACTAGGCATTAAATAATCACACAAATAGAAATTTGTTATATGCTCCAAAGAAGTACAGAGTACTATAATAGAGGTTTTGCTCTGGCCAAGTAATTACCTATGCAAGTGACAAGTGAGCTGAGACCTGAATGGTAAGTACAAGTTAACTATAGCAGGGAAAATGAGAACAAAAAAGGCCAGTGATGCTGGGGTTGAGTGAAAGAGACCCGAAAAATAAGTAGGGGTCAGGTCATGCAGGATCTTCTAGACCTCTTAAGCTTGTCTATCCTAAGAAAAATAGGGTCTCATTGAAGGATTTAGTGAAGTGAGGGGTAACATGCTTAGATCTGTGTTTTGGAAAAAAACCACTCTCGTTGTATTTGGGGAACAGACTGAATCATATAAGCAGATTAGCCTTCTGATGTCATATTTCTTTATGGTAACTATCTAAACACTCATACAGTAATAATGGCTTTATAGTTTTCATAACACTTCAGATACATAGAAGCTCTGAAGTATTTTTTTTTTTTTTGGAAGTTTATTTATTATTGAGAGACAGAGAGAGACACAGTGTGAGCAGGGGAGGGGCAGAGAGAGAGGGAGACATAGAATCTGAAGCAGGTCCCAGGCTCTGAGCTGGCAGCACAGAGCCCAACGTGGGGCTCGAACTCACAAACCGCGAGATCATGACCTGAGCCGAAGTCACTTAACTGACTGAACCACCCAGGCACCCCTGAAGTACAATTTAAGTTCTATCATGGAACATGCCTTTTTCTTCTGTCCTGTGTTTAACCAGTAGTGAAATTCTTCATGTATTATTTTAAATGCAAGTTCTAATTGTACTACATGGAGAAGGGGCTGGCTTAAGAGCAAAGAAAAGTTGTGCCTCTACTCCTATTTCACGTAGAATAATTAGTTTCTGTTCAGTACACTGCGCTCAATTCAACTATTGACATTGAATTGAACAAGATGTCTTTAACGGTGTCCATTCTAATAAATATTAAGATGAATTGAAAACCAAACTACATAAGCAAATAAGCATTTATTTATATGGTTAAAGTCCAGCTTAAGCCCTTTCTCCATGTCTCCATTGAACATTAAGCATGTTAACAATCTTGCTTATGGGACAGATTTTATTTTTTTTATATTTAAAGTAAGCTCTTTACCCATTGTGGGGCTTGAACTCACAACTCCGAGATCAAGAGTCGCATGTTCCACTGACTGACCCAGCCACATGCACCGCCTACAGATGTGTTCTTTTAAAGTTAACCTTTCTTAAATTCGTGTCTGGCTGACATCTCTCTTACTGTAAACTCCTACAGATTTGTGACTGATTCCGTTGTCTTCCTAGTACCTTCCAGAGATCCCACCTTTTCCACCCACTAATGGTCAATAAAAATGTGCTGATGGCTGTAAACCTACATTTGATCATGTATTGTTTTTATCTGTTGACTTGGTTGTTCTGGGGGGAAATTTAGGCATGCAGCTCTTGGACTGTGGGGGACTTGGGAGTTTGAACTCTACTTCAGAGGCAGTAGGGAACTCCTGAGGGTTCTCTGGTCATGTAAAAGGAGATTTTTCTGTTTGAAGTTAGTCTGTTAGTAGTGTCTATGAGTATTTGAAGGAAGGAAGAAACAATTGAATCAGCAATTTCACAGTACCACGTGGTATACATTATGAGGTGATTGGTTGTAGTATATAACCATGAGGTAAGGAAAAGGGGTAGATTTAAAAAATATTGTGAAGGAATAACTAGATAAGCTATTCATTGGCTATAGAGACAGTGAGAGTATATGCTTTAAACTTTTATCTGCTATTCAGAAGCCCTTCCCCTTACTTTGCTGGGCAAAACAGGACTTAGTCGGTGTTCAGTTCACATATTACTTCCTCTAAAAAGCCTTCAACAGCCTCTAAAAAGTCTCTCACCCTAGAGTCTTTTGTACTCTTAAATGTTATATAATTAGCATTGCCTTATTACATCATTAATTTACAAACACTGATTATGCCTTTATTAGGTATTAGGATTTTAAACCAGTATGACTAGAACAGTTGTAGTGACTCAACTAAATAAGGATTTGTTTTTTGAGGAAAAATTACTCGATTTTAGATTATATAACAGTTGTACTGTCCCATGCATGCCTCTGTGATCCAGGAATAAGGTTTGATATATTGCTTTTTTCCTCTGGCTTCACTCTAAAATCTGAGGAGTCCTCTGCATATTCATGTTTCAGAGGGATTAACTTAGGTGTCACAAGGCTTAAAAATGCCTAAGGTAAACAGTGTCATTTAGTATTAAAATAGGCCATATTCAGATAGAATTGGGTCCCATCTTGCTGCTTTTGTTTTACTTTACAATTGTGACTTTTCTGAGTTTGTTTTTTCATCACTAAAAATCAGCTGCTGAGGCAGTAAGACACTGACCACTGCTCCTGATAACATTGTGTTACCCTTGAATGCCCCCACACCCCTACTGAGCTCACTCCCAGTTAAGCCTATTGAGGGAAAATGAATGTATATGTTTCCTGGTCAAGTGTATGATTAATAATTTTTCTTTACATCGAAAATTTACATTGAAAATGCCATCCTGAAACAAAAGCTTTTACATTTAACTTTAATATTCTGAATAAAACAGTAATGAGTAAATACTTGTTCTTTCCTGTATAGGATCCGTATATATCCTAAACCAGGGCTTCAGGACTTTCCTCCAGGGACAGAATGAAAGCACAGTTCCACTTACAACTCCCTTAAGTCAAGTGCTCCACTTTTCACCCACCATCTGTCAAAATTGTGCTTTTGCTTCAAAGCAAGCCAACTGGCAGAGCCCCTTCCTCCCTGGGTGCACTGTGGTTTCTACTCTTTTTTTGTTGTTGTTGTTTAATGTTTGTTTATTTTTGAGAGAGACAGACTGCGAGCAGGGGAGGGGCAGAGAGAGGGAGACACAGAATCCGAAGCAGGCTCCGGGCTCTCAGCTATCAGCACAGAACCTAACATGTGGCATGGACCCACAAACTGCGAGATCATGACCTGAGCTGAAGCTGGACGCCCAACGAACTGAGCCACCCAGGCGCCCCAGAGAGTGTTACTACTCTTTGATATCTACAGGGATTAGCTTGAGTAAACCATAACTGCTTGTGTTCTGCTTTCTATAAATATTTGTTCAAATTGTGGTTGGAATTCTCTCCCAATTCACTCCATACAACCTTTCATTAGGGCTGGTTCTTAACGCTTTCACCACTTCCTTAGTCCTTAGTTTGCTAAAAGACTTCTGTGGCAGCTTATTTTCATCACCAAAGGTAAGATTTCATCAAAGGGGGCAGCAGAGCATAATAGTTACAAATTCAGGCTGTAGTCTAGAGTCAGACCTGGGTTCAAATGTCGCTCCACTTTGGGCAAATGATTTAACCTCTCTAAGTCTCAGTTTCCTTATCTGCAAAGTAGAGATAATAGTATTTATCATAGGGTTGGCTGTGAACATTGCAATTATCAATGTACAATGTTTAACATATTGCCTGGAACATTTTAAACATCTAGTAACTCTTACCTATTATAAGAACCAAAAAGTGTAGGTAAAAGTTGCTGGTATAGAAGGGAAAGATGTTAAAAGGCAATTTTTATTTTATACTTTAGCCTATGGTAGATCCAACCTACCTTAAGATACAAGTGAACAAATGAAAATTATGCTTGGAGGTGTTGCAAGGGAAGAGACTATACTGTCAAATTTGTTTAGTGATTTACTATGGCCAGTGAATGAAACAATGATTGAGGTGTGATCCCTACCCTGAAGAGTCTTAAGAGTTTGGTTTCTCTTTTACTAAAACTTCAGTAGCCACTATTAATCTCATAAGGATATAGCAAAAATAAATACGTGATATTCTGAAATAATGGAGGTTCATTATAGAATTTAGGCAGAACTATAAGAAATCTGTCAGTCCTATCTTGGATGAAAATCTAGAAAAAGGCTTTATAAGAAGTAAAAAGGATCACTGCTGGTAGAATATTATTCTGGCTCGGTTTCAAATGTCAGAAATACTCTATAAACATAATTTGAATGAAAATTATGGTGTGGTCAACTAAAAGTATTTCCAGTTCATATGATTATTTTCTAATTAATATATCATTGTGCAAATCCATTTAAATACCAACAAAAATGAAATGTGCAAATAAATTATGATACTTATACCATGTCATGATTAAAAATCAGGTTTTCAAAGACTAATGACATGGGGAAATGCTTTATGGTAAGTGAAAAAAAGCAGGCCTAGATATAGTATGTTTCTAATTTTTTTTAAATAGTAGAAAAGTGTATAATATTACACTATAGTAATCAAAACTATGATTTTCACATAAAACTGACAAATAGAGAAATGGAATGGCATAGAGAGCCCAGAAATAAACCCACACATATATGGTCAATTAATTTATGACAAGACGTGCCAAGAAGTGGAAACAGTCTCTCCAATAAATGGTGTTGGAAAAACTGGACAGTCACATGCAAAAGAAATGAAGACCACTATCTTATGCCATGCACAAAAATCAACTCAAAATAGGTTAAAGACTTGAATGTAAGACCTGAAACCATAAAACTGGAACAAAATGGAAGGATACTCATGTTGCCAATGGTTTTTGGATTTGACACCAAAAGCAAAGGTAACAAAGCAAAAATAAACAGTGGGATTACATCAAATTAAAAAGTTTCTGCGCAGCAAAGAAAGCCAAGAAAATGAAAAGGCAACCTTATGGAATGGGAGAAAATATCTGCAAAATATCTGCAAACCATTCTGTTCTGATAAAGGGTTCAAATCCAAAAAAATATAAAGAACTCTTACAACTCAATAGAAAAGTATCCAAATAAAATGGACAGAGGAAATGAATAGACATTTTTCCAAAGAAGTCATACAAATAGCCAACAGGTACGTAAGGTGTTCAGCATCACCAATTGTCAGGGAAATGCAAATCAAAACCACAATGAGATTTGTGATTATTAATAAAGCATTTATGCTGTATGTAAAAAAAATCACAAGGATACACACACTCACATGCACATATACACAATGGAATATCATTCAGCCATAAAAAGTAAGGAAATCCTACCATCTGTGACAACATGGATGACTTTGAGGGCATTATGCTAAGTGAAATACTTCAGAAAAAGAAAATAACATGTGATCTCACATGTGGAATCTAAAAACAAAACTAAACCAAAAAATGAACTAGATACAGAGAACAGATTGGTGTTTGCCAGAAGCAGGGATGCAGGGTGGGCAAAATTGGTGAAGGTGGTCAAAAGATACAAACTTCCAGTTATAAGATAAATAAATCCTGGAATGCAATGAACAACAGGGTGACTATAGTTCACAATATGTGTTGTGTATTTGAAAGTTGCTAAGAGAGTATATCTTAAAAGTTCCCATCACACACACACACACAAAACTATATGTGGTGATGAATGTTAACCTATTGTAATCATTTTGCAATATATCAAATCATTATATTGTACACCTAAAGTTAATACAATATTTTGTGTCAATTATATCTCAATTTTAAAAAGTATATAAAAGAAAACCAGTAATCACTGATAAAGCTGGTGAGATTTCAAGTAAATTTATTTTCTTCTTGAAACTTCCTTTGAATAAAACATTTCATAGACAATGCTTCAGTCTCTTCAAATACTTAATACTTTAAAATACTTGAGACCCATGGTGTGTTAGGTTTCAGTGTAACATAAGTCACATTAAAAATCTTTTAGCTTAGGTACACTACCACAAAAACAGATACTGACACAAGACAAATAGTAACTTAAAAGGAGAAAACTTTCAATACTAATTCACTCATAATGTTGTGATATATAAATTACTATGTACCCCTGCCTGTAAGAACTGACTACAGGTCAATAAATGAGGTTTGTTAATAACTTGCATAAATCTAATTCTGACATATTACTAAATCATACCTTGAGAATAGCTATAAGCTTGAGAAGGATTGACTACTATGTCCATTGACTTGTGTGATTCCTGAGAATGTTTCTCCATCACCTCTACTGTATCACTGGATGAAGATGATGAAGACAATCCCAGTCTAACATATCTTCCTTTTTTACCACAGAGTGAACAATCTACTGGGGTGGCACTAGGTCCTCGGGGCAGTTGAACTTCATCTCTGTTGTAGTTTCTAACAGCTCCACTGTGATGCACAGAGCGTTCCCGCTGCCATATATAATGAGTTGGGGCAATAGCCATAACCTACGGTGGAAAGCTTCCTTTTAGAATTTTAATAAGATTTGAAAATTTGGTAAAATTAAATACAAAAATTAAAACTCACAGCTAGCTCTATAACTAGATCTAAAAATCTAAGTTACTGATGTTAAGAAAAAAAAAAAAGGCATCTCCAGATAAGACAGCACCACCTATAAAGTGATTCACTGCTTAGATCCTAAAGACAATAACTGACAAAGTACTTATTTCAAATATGAAATAAGACTGAAGCAACCTTCCAGGTTTTTCAATTCTGAGTATTCTAAGTTTGGGATAGATAATACAGTTAGTCCAAAATGACACTTAATTTTTAACTGGAATATACTGGGTCAAAAATAACATTGTTGAGGTTTCTAACTATACGTTAGGCTAATCTTAACATGTTTGCAATTGTGGCAAGGGAAATGGTAAATAACACAGGTAATTTACATAACCTCTCTGTTCCTCGGTTTCCTTATCCATAATATGGAGAGAATAATATTGTCTACGTTAGAGGATTGTTGCAAGGATTAGATGAACAATTAATTATAAAACTCTTATAATTCTTCACTACATGTTGGGCATTGTTCTCTAAGGTTAAATAAAATCCTGCCTTTGGAGTCTGGATAGACCTATTTCCTTATCCTGACTCTGCCAATTGCTAGCTGTATGATACTGAGCAAGTTACTTAAACTTTCTGAGGCTCAGTTTCTATATATTTAAAATGAGGATACTATCTGCCTCACAGGACTTTTCGGCGGGTTAGATATGTGTAAAATCCTTATCACATAGTAAGAAGCTGGCAAATGATAGTCATATATAGGTACTTTCCCAACATATGAAGGGAATTGTGGGGACTCTTGAAAATTTTGCTTGGAAAGAAAGAAAGGCTTCTGCTGTTAAAAATGAAAACCTTAGGTTTTGTTTTAGTGGGTCAGTTTGTTAAGCGTCCAACTCTTGACCTTGGCTTGGGTCATGATCTTGTAGTTTGTGAGACTGAGCTCCACGTCAGGCTCTGCACTGATAATTTTGCACTTGGAATTCTTTTTCCCTCTCTCTCTGCCTCTGCCCCACTTGCGCACTCTCTCTCTCTCAAAATAAATAAACTTAGAAATGAAAAGAAAACCTTAAAACCCCCTGATTAAAACCAGTCTGCTTATTAAACAGGGTACCGGTGGCCTCCTCCAAAATAATTGCTAAAGAATGCTAGCTAGGCTAATTTCTTTAGTGAATTATTTTATAATCTACTTAAATCCTTCAAAGAAGTTTTCAACAAACATGTAACAGTTACATATCTTTTATTTTTAAAAATGTTTACCAGGTTCAAAAAATTTTTAAGTTTATTTTGAGAGAAAGAGAGAGAGAGAGAGAGTGAGAGAAGGGGAGGGGCAGAGAGAGGGGGAAAGAGAGAGAATCCCAAGGAGGCTCTGCATCATCAGCACAGAGCCCAATGTGGGGCTCGAACCCATGAACCATGAGATCATGACCTGAGCCAAAGTCAGAAGCTTAACTGACTGAGCCACCCAGGTTCCCCCCCACTCAAGTTTTTATTTAAATTCTAGTTGGCTAACATATAGTGTAATATTGGTATCAGGAGTAGAATTTAGTGATTCATCACTTACATATAACACCCAGTGCTCATCACAAGTGCCCTCCTTAATATCCATCACCCATTTAGCCCTTCCCCTACATCAACCCTCAATTTGTTCTCTATAAAGAGTCTCTTATGGTTTGCCTTCCTCTCTTTTTTTTTCCCATCCCCTATGTTACATTTGTTTTGTTTCTTATATTCCACATATAAGTGAAATAATATGGTATTTGTCTTTTCCTGACTGACTTATTTCACTTAGCATAATACACTGTAGCTCCATCCATATCATTGCAAATGGTAAGATTTCATTCTTTTTAATAGCTGAGTAATATTCCACTGTATATCTTTATCCATTCATCACTTGATGGACTGATTTGGGCTTTTTCCATAATTTGGCTATTGTTGATAATGTTACTATTAACATTGGGGTGCATGTGCCCCTTCAAATCAATATTTTTGTATCCTCTGGGTAAATACCTCGTAGTGCAACTGCTAGATCTTAGGGTAGTTCTATTTCTAGTTTTTTAAAGCACCTCATACTGTTTTCCAGAGTGGCTGCCCCAATTTGCATTCCTACAAACAGTGTAATAGGGTTCCTTTTTCTCTGCATCCTCGCCAACATCTGTTGTTTCCTGTGTTGTTGATTTTAGCCATTCTGACAGGTGTGAGGTGGTATCTCATTGTGTGTGTGTGTGCGCACATGCGCACTTTATTTCCCTTATGAGTGACGTTGAACATCTTTTCATGTGTCTATTAGCCATCTGGATGTCTTCTTTGGAAAAATGTCTATTCATGTCTTCTGCCCATTTCTTAACTGGATTATTTGTTTTTGGGGCATTGGGTTTGATAAGTATAGATTTTGAATGCCAACCCTTTATCTGCTACGTCATTTGCAAATATCTTCTCCCATTCCATAGGTTGCCTTTTAGTTTTGATGATTGTTTCCTTTGCTTTGTAGAAGATCTTTATCTTATGAAGTCCAAACAGTTCATTTTTGCTTTTGTTTCCCTAGCCTCCAGAGACATGTCTAGTAAGAAGTGGCTACAACTGATGTCAGAGGTCGCTGCCTGTGTTCTCTTCTAGGATTTTGATAGTTTCCTGTCTCACATCCATTTCGTATTTTTATGTATGGTGAAAGAAAGTGGTCCAGTTTCATTCTTCTGCATGTCACCATCCAGTTTTTCCAACACCATTTGTTGAAGAGACTTTTTTCAATGGATATTCTTTTCTACTTTGTCTAAGATCAGTTGACTATATAGTTGTGGGTCCATTTCTGAGTTTTCTATTCTGTTCCACTGATCTATATCTATTTTTGTGCCTGTACCATATTGTCTTAATGACTAAAGCTTTGTAACATAACTTGAAGTTGGAAATCATGATGCATCCAGTTTTGCTTTTCAAGATTGCTTTGGCTATTCATGGTCTTTTGTGGTTCCATACAAATTTTGGGATCGTTTGTTCTAGCTCTGTGAAACATACTCATAGTATTTTTTTTTTTTTTTGAGAGAGAGAGAGAGAGAGACAGAGAGACAGAGAGAGAGAGATAGGGGGAGAGAGATAAAATGAGCCAGGGAGAGGCAGAGAGAGCAGGACACAGGATCTGAAGCAGGCTCTATGCTAACAGCAGGGAGTGTAATGTGGGGCTCAAACTCATGAACTGCAAAATCATGACCTGAGCTTAAGTCGAACACTTAACCGATTGAGCCACCCAGGTGCTCCTGTTGGCAGTATTTTGATAGGAATTGCATTAAATGTGTAGACTGCTTTGGGTAGTATAGACATTTTAACAATATTTGTTCTTCCAATCCATGAGCATGGAATGTTTTTCCATTTTGTTGTGTTATCTTCAATTTCTTTCATCAGTGTTGTATAGTTTTCAAAGTACAGATATTTTACCTCTATGGTTAGGTTTATTCCTAGGTATCTTATGGTTTTTGGTGCAATTGTAAATGGGATTGACTCTTTGATTTCTCTTTCTGCTGCTTCATTATTAGTGTATAGAAATGCAACAGATTTCTGTACATTGATTTTTGTATCTTGCAATTTTGCTGAATTTGTGTATCAGCTCTAACAATTTTTTTTGGTGGAGTCTTTCAGGTTTTCTATATAGAGTATCATGTTGTTTGCAAATAGTGAAAGTTTGACTTCTGCCAATTTGGATGCCTTTTATTTCTTTTTGTTGTCTGATTGCTTAGGCTAAGACTTCTAGTACTATATTAAATAACAATGGTGAGAGTGGACATCCCATCTTGTTCCTGACCGTATAGGAAAAGCTCTCGTTTTCCCCATTGAGGATATTAGCTGTGGGTCTTTCATATTTGGTCTTTATGATGTTGAGGTATGATCCTTCTATCCCTAATTTGTTGAGGGTTTTCATCAAGAATGGATGCTATACTTTATCAAATGCTTTTCTGCATCTATTGAGAAGATCAAATGGTTTTTATCTTTTCTTCTATAAATGTGGTGTATCACATTGACTGCTTTATGAATATTGAACCACCCTTGCAGCCCAAGAATAAATCCCACTTGATCACAGTGAATAATTCTTTTAATATACTGTTGGATTCAACTTGCTAGAATCTTGAGAACTTTTGCATTATGTTCATCAGGGATATTGGCCTGTAATTCTCCTTTTTGGTGGGGTCTTTGTCTGGTTTTGTCTGGTTTTGGAATCAAAGTAATGCTGGCCTTATAGAAGTATTGCCTTTCTTTCTTTCTTTCTTTCTTTCTTTCTTTCTTTCTTAATAGTTTGAGAAGAATAGGTATTAACTCTTCTTAAATGTTTGGTAGAATTCCCCTGGGAAGCCATCTGGTCCTGGACTTTTATTAGAAGATTTTTGCTTACTGACTCAATTTCTTTGCTGGTTGTAGGTCTGCTCAAATTTCTTCCTGTTGAAGTTTTGGTAGTTTATATGTTTCTAGGAATTTATCCATTTCTTCCAAATTGCCCAATTTATTGGCATATAATTTTTCATAATATTCTTTCATAATTGTATTTCTGTGGTGTTGGTAGTGATCTCTCCTCTTTCATTCATGATTTTATCTATTTGGGTCCTTTCTTTTTTCTTTTTGATAAGTCTGGCTAGGAAGTTAGCCAGCTCCTAGTTTTATTGATCTGTTCTGGGTTTTTGTTTCTATATCATTTATTTCTGCTCTAATGTTTATTATTTACCTCCTCCTGATGGCTTTAGGCTTTATTTGCAGTTCCTTTTCTAGTTCCTTTAGGTGTAGGTTAGGTTGTGTATTTGAGACTTTTCTTGCTTCTTGATGTAGACCTGTATTTCTACATACCTCCCTCTTATCACTGTTTTTGCTGCATCTCAAAGGTTTTGGACTGTCATGTTTTCATTTTCATTACATTAGCTTTTAAAAAGTAGAGGTAAATAGGGCTGCCTGGGTGGCTTAGTCGCTTAAGCATCTGACTTCAGCATAGATCATGACCTCATGGTTCATGGGGTCAAGCCCTACCTCTGAACTGTCAGCACAGAGCCTGGAGGCTGCTTTGGATTCTGTGTCTCCCTCTTTTTATGCCCCTACCCTGCTTTGTCTCTCTCTCTCTCTCTCTCTCTCTCAAATAACCATTAAAAAAGTTTTTTAAAGTAGAAGTAAATAAAGATGTTGATTCTAACTATAAACGTTTCCATAACAATGTAAAATTAGGTTCAGAGCTACCTAAAGCGAGGGAGTAGAATATCAGAATTTTTTATTCCTTCCATATTTAGTATTTCTTCCTTAACACTTGTACATCTTTATTTCCTGTTTCTGGAATGTCCTCTCCCTTTATTTGTCTTAGTATCGCTTTTCCTTCAATGCTGAGCATAAGTCCCACATTTTAAATACTCCAGCTTTTAGATTGTATTGTTTCATTGTTAATCTGACATTAGGACTTTTAACGTGTCTAGTACTCAGATATCTATCTGTCTATCTATCTATCTATCTATCTATCTTTTTATGAATGTAACCAATCTACGGAAGAACTCTGGGCAGGAAGAGTCTCTCATACACCTATCAAAGGCCCTCCACACAATATTATTTAGTCATATATTTTTTATTGATAGATGAAAATAGGAATTAGAGGCCACTGACATTATAAACTTTCAACAGCATGATTTTTATAAGACTCTAGTGAGAAACACAAACTCTAGTGAGAAGAGCAGAGAAACATAGGAAGCAAAGGGCACACAGTAAGTTTGGTAAACCATTCTTTCTACAGCAAGCTAGGCATCAGTCTCTCCACATGCTAAACCAGCTAGAAAAATGCATGCACACATATTTGTGTGCTTTTCTAAATACATTTTTTTAAAATTTTTTTAATGTTTATTTATTTCTGAGACAGAGAGAGACAGAGCATGAGTGGCGGAGGGGCAGAGAGAGAGGGAGACATAGAATCAGAAGCAGGCTCCAGGCTCTGAGCCGTCAGCACAGAGCCTGACACGGGGCTTGAACTCACAAACCATGAGATCATGACCTGAGCCGAAATCCGTCACTCAACTGACCGAGCCACCCAGGTGCCCCACATTTTTTAATATCTATTTTATTTTTGAGAGAGAGAGAGAGAGAGGCAGAGAGAGAGAGAGGGAGACATAGAATCTGAAGCAGGCTCTGAGCTGTCCACACGGAGCTCGACACGGGGCTCAAACTCACCAACCATGGGATTGTGACCTGAGCCGAAGTCAGTTGCTTAACTGACTGAGCACCCAGGTGCCCCATTTGTGTGCTTTTAAGTATGTTTGCACATATTTTATACACACAAATATAATTAGAATATTATTGTGATAACAGTTAATTAAAAAGAAAATTGTAAGAGGGTCAGGAAAGCAGGATTTAGTTCTATGACCTTAGGCAAATTACGTAATTTTCTGGGCTACAGGGTGACTTTTGTATATGAGCAAACAGGTCACTTATAGGCCTCAAATTCTATGATTTATGAAAGTAACTTCTTTAAGGCATTGGTAGCACTTGATCTACTGGGAATGTTATCCTAGTTTTTACTTTATCTTACTCTTCTGTCATTTTTAGTGATTTTGTTGTTGTTGTTCCTTTGGTGGGTGTTACAAAATTTAATACCTGGACTGTTTTTCTCTATATATTTTACTGGTTATGATCTCAAGAGATAGTATAGTATAGGTGTTAAAAAAAAAAAAAAACCCAACTCTGCGTGTGCCTGGGTGGCTCAATTGGTCAAGTGTCTGGCTCTCGATTTCAGCGCAGGTCATGATCTCATGGTTCGTGGGATCAAGCCCCGCCTTGGGCTCCATGCTGACAGCACAGAGCCTACATGGGATTCTGTCTCTCTCTCTCTCTCTCTCTCTCTCTCTCTTTCTCTCCTCCTCCTTTTCTGCCTCTCCTCTGCTCTTTCTCAAAATAAACAAACAAACACCAACTCTGGAATCAGACTGCCTAGGTTTGAATACTGGTATGCTGCTTGACTAACTGTGTGACCTTAGAGAAATCATTTATTCTCTCTGTGCCTCAATTTCCTCTTCTGGGATTATCTAGCTAGCTGTAAGAACAGTTATGAGAGTTAACACATATGCAGTACTTAGAACAGTGCCTGACAAGTACCCAAAAAGTACTAACATCACTTTCACCATGGATCTCTTATCTACTCTACCAAGCTTTCAACATCACTTATATGTGTTGACTCATACTTTATTCATACCTGTTGATCATGCACTTAATTATCCAAGTATCACCTTAAATTCATATGTGTGATATAACATTCCTTATTTTCTCAGTAAACCAGTTTGTTTCTTTAGCATTCCCTATTTTCATTATGGAACCCATTACTCCTTCTGTTCTACAGATTTGAAACCCTGAAAGTAGACTTTCCCATATAATCTATATCCAACTGGTCAGCAAGTTATGACAATTATAATTTCATAACATTGATTTTTCTTTGGCATCATTATATTCAGCACTAGGTTGATACCTTCCTTTCTGACCTATACCAAGTTTAGCAGTTTTCAGTACCCTCCCTATATTGGGTCTCTGCTGCATATGGTCATTGGATTATTTTGTTTAAAACTCTGTTTATATCACATCTCTGATTTCTAAATTCTAATCTGGAATCAAGTAGTAGCTGATAGACAAATCAGCTATGATGATACTGTGCCATCTAGGCCAGAGTACATAACAAGATCAGAGAAAAGATTCCTTTAGATAAAATTGCTACCCTCCATGATGCATAAAGGGACTGGAATTGGAGTCTAACTCTCATCAGATTGGCATATTCCATAATTTGTGAGCCAATCTAGAAATCAAGCTATCATCAACCTAAATAAATTCCACCTCAGAGGAGCTGCTATCCAAAAAAGTAAACTAACTGTAACTAAGAAGATAATAATATCAGAATGAGTAGGGAAATAGTCTTTACTCTTTTCTGGAAAGGCCTACATATATTTTTCAATTAAATCATACCTCATCTCTCTCCAAAAAAGGATTATTGGCAGCTGACAAAAACAGCAAATAAATTTTTCATTAAATTAGCACCCAAAAGGGAAAAATTTGGCTACAGGAAGAAAATAGAGGGGCGCCTGGGTAGCTCAGTCGGTTAGGCGTCCGACTTCAGCTCAGGTCACAATCTCGTTGTCCGTGAGTTCGAGCCCTGCGTCAGGCTCTGGGCTGATGGCTCAGAGCCTGGAGCCTGCTTCCGATTCTGTGTCTCCCTCTCTCCCTGCCCCTCCCCCGCTCACGCTCTGTCTCTCTGTCTCAAAAATAAATAAACATTAAAAAAATTTAAAAAAAAAAGAAGAAGAAAATAGATTTGCCAGTAGTAATGAGTAATAGAATTGAGGTAGGTAGAGAGAAAACTTGGCTCTTAGCTTCTTTGCAGCAACTAAGGTTAAAAAAAGAGACAAATTACAAAATTCATATAATCTGGAAGGAGAGAATTAAGTTGACAGTGGTATATATATATATAACGAGTGCCAAGTTTAAGTACTAGCTGGCCCTACCACTTATTAAATAAATGACCACGAACAAGTTACAACCTTTCTAAGCTCCAGTTTCTTCATCAGAAAAATGGACAGAATATACTATTTAGTTCCTGAGATAAAATAACATAATAGATATATGTGTGCCTTTCAAATTAACCAGTATGAGCAGTAGAAGCTAGATGTCAGAGAAAACAGAGCACTGAGAAGTCATTAGATATGAAATCACATCCTGAGTTTACCATTTAATTGATGTATGATCTTGAGTAAACCTCAAACTCCTTGGTCCTCAATTTCATCAGATGTAAAATAAGAATGCTGCAACTCTCACAGGCATTTTTGTGAGGATAAGAAGATAATCTACATATGAAAATATTTATGAATTTATGAAGCACAATGCAAATGTAAAGTATTTTCATTGTAAGCCCGTTTATAAGTACTATCATAACTTGGGTTTACTTTAGGGAGAGACTCAAGAAATGAGTTGGCAGTATGTCAATACCAGGCTCTCAATAACAAACGTATAGAATACTTAGCTAAATTTCTAACGCCATGTTTTGCACTTTAATGCATCAAACTTCAGGGCAAAGATGATGTAACACTTTTTTACAACAAACCCCCATAATACTGAACTTAAGTGTCTTACTTATTAGGTAGCTATTGAATGAATAGTTAAGAGAACAGGATAAAGTCTACGTAATTTCTTTTCCTATGTACTACAATGATTCAAATGTACCTGGTTGGAACAGCCATAAAAAAGCTTATCTATGTGCCCCTGTTGTAAGAGGCAGTGCTAAGTCAGCAAGTTTTATAGTTTATTGTTTTTCTACTACATGGATAAGAAGGTATGAAAAAGAATCAGAAGCTTTAAATCCCATTCACTCTGTCAGCCAGCACTATTTACTGAGTACCTACTATGTGACATGCACTGTTCTAGGCACTGGAGGTACAATAAGAAAATAAAGACCATACCCTCTTGGAATTTATATTCTAGTAGGGGGAAATCGTATTTGTAAGATAATTAAAACAGAGTATGTTATATGATGGTTAAGTGCTATGGAGGAAACTACGAAAAGAAATACAGAGGGACAGTGGGAAGTAGTACTTGTTATTTTAGCAGCTTTATTGAGCTATATCTCAAAATACCATACAATTTACCCACTTAAAGTGTAGAATGGCTTTCAGGATGTTCAGAGTTGCACAACCATTATTATAGTCAATTTTAGAACATTTTCATCACTCCATAAAAAAAGTAATCACACCCCATTTCTCCTTCCCCTTGGCCTCTGGCAACGACTAAGCTACTTTCTATCTCTTTGGATTTGTCTATTTTGGACAGTTCACTTAATGGAATCATACAATATGTGGTCCTTTGTGACTGGCTTCTTTCGCTTAGCATAATGTTTTCAGGGTTCATCCATGTTGCAGCCTGTATCAGTACTTGATTCCTCTTAATTGCCAAGTAATATATCACTGTATAAATATACTATATGGTTTATCCATCCATTCACTGAAGGACATTTGCGTTTTCATTTTTTGACCATTACAAATAATGCTGCTATGAATACTCATGTACAAGTTATTGTGTGGACATATCTTTCCTTTCTTTTGTATATACAACTAGAACTGGAACTGCTGGGTTGTATGGTAACCCTGTTTAGTCCTTTGAGGAACTGCTACAGTTTTCCAAAACAACTACACTATTTTACATTCCCAACCAAAGTGTATGAGGGTTCCATTTTCTCCATATCTTTATCAGCACTTGTTATATTTGTCTTTTTCACAATAGCTATCCTCGTGGGTGTGAAGTAATATCTACTTGTGGTTTTGATTTTTCATTTCTCTGATGGCTAATGATGTCGAGCATCTTTCCATGTGGTTTTTGCCCATTTGTAGATCTTCTTTGGAAAAGCCTTTTCAGATCCTTGCCCTTTTAAAAGTTGTCTTTTTATTGTTGAGTTGTAAGAACTCTTTATATATTCTAGACACAACTCCCTTATTGGACAGAAAATTGGCCAAAATTTTCATCCACTTTGTGGGCTTCTCACTTTCTTCATGGTGTCTTTTGAAGGACAAAAGTTTTCAATGTCAATGATAATCTCTATTTTCTTTTGTTGCTTGTGCTTTTGAGTTCAAGCTTGTGCTCGTATGATCTCTGAGAATCCTAATCCAAGGTAATGAAGATTTACACCTGTGTTTCCTTTTAAGAATTTTGTAGTTTTTAGCTCTTACATTTCAGTCTTTGATCCATTTTGAATTAGTTTTTATATCTGATATGAAAATTGGGGTCCAAATGCATTCATTTGCATGTAGATATCCACTTGTCCCAGCATCATTTGTTGAAAAGACTATTCTTTCCCCATTGAATTTTCTTGGTACTTTTGTCAAAATTCAATTGAACATAAATATGAAGGTTGATTTCTGGACTCTTCAATTTTATTCCATTCAGGGAGATACTACTTGATGCAGTGCTAAGGAAAGGTTTCTCTGAGGTGCTATTTAAGTAGAATCCTAAATGAAGTGAGGAAGTGAAGCACACGGATATCTGGGGGAAAAACATTCCAGGCCAAAAAAAAAAAAAAAAAAAAAATCCTGAGGTGGGAATGTCCTTGGTGTGTTTGAAGACGAGCAAGGAGGCCAGTGTAGTTGGAGGGAAGAGAGATGAAGAGATGAGAAGAGAGTTGGCAGACCAGGTAGAGCCATGATAAGGGTTTTGCCTTTTACTCTATGTAAGATGGGAAGCCTCTGGAGGCTTTTGAGTAGAGGACCAATGATTTGACTTACTTTCTAAAAGATTTACTCTGGCTGGTGTATGAAAATATACTACAGGAGAGAAAGATTATAAGAGAGACTACTTGGAAGATTATGGCAATGACTGAGACATGAGGAGACAGTCACAGTAGGATTTAGTGGTAGAGGTCACGATAAATGGTAGAATGCTGGACATTTTTTTAAGGTATGGATGTGAGAAAAGTGTAGGGCAACAGTTTTTTGGTCTGAACAACTAGAATGATGAAGTTACCATTTGTTAAGATGTGGAAGACTATATATAGAAGGAGAAGTTTTGGAGGTCTGTGTAGGGGAATCAGAAACTGGATTGTCAGCATGTTAAGTATGAGGTATTTACTAGATAATGAAATATGAATAGGAAATTTAATATGCACATCTAGAATTAGGGGAGAGATCTATTGTCAATGTCGAAGCCTTGAGATACTAAACTTTTCTGTAAATCCCATTACACAACTGAGTTTACAGTTATCTAAAACTTTTTAGTCTTTTACACAAACACCATTAAGGTACATCATACTCTGGCTCTTTAATAGTCTTATGCCAGCAACTGAAGTAATTCCATCTCCAATTGTGTAAATTAAGTTGTTGCAGTTGTAATGCTAGTTGTTCTATCTTAGGAGTGGGTGGGCAATCTGCCATGAGGTGAGCATTGCCTATCCCAGCCTCTTGCCTCTGGTGCCCATTCCATGCTCTTAGCTGAGTGTACCATGGGGCTTAAAGTGTTTACTTTGAAAAAAATCAGAGTGTTCAAGTAAGATCTACTATCATGTTCAAGGATGGCACAGGGGCACCAATTATCCACTCCTGACCTGGGGACATAGAGATAAAACATAGCAATACATGACTCTTTCAATGTCCTCTAATTGGAATGAGTTGTTTAAATCCTTTAATGAGGATCTATTAATTTGGGGGAGGGGAGATATATACTCAATTTTCCATATTTTTCTGTTGAATTTCATCTTTTTTTTTTTTTTTTGAGAAAGAGTGAGCGAGTGAGCAAGGGGCAGAGAGAGAGGAGAGAGAGAGAGAATCCCATGAAATGCAGAGAAAGAGGGAGAGAGAGTGTGGAGCCCAGAGTAGGGCTCGAGTTCACAAACTGTGAGATCATCACCTGAGCTGAAGTTGGATGCTTAACCAACTGAGCCACCCAGGCACCCCCACTGAATTTAACCTTGAAAAAACTTGGCCTTGCTATTTCAATCTTCTAAGTTATTTCTGAATCCTTTAATTTCCCTCAACATTCAACAATTCTCTTAATTTAAAACACAATTATCCATACTTGCTAATACTTTCATCTCATTAATAAATATAATTAACAAGGTTAATTCCAGGCAGAGTTCTGTGACACACCTCCAAAGTCTTGCCTGAAGTTTGACACTAATCCATTAATTGGTTCTTTTTCCTATCATCATTTAACTGGATATAACTTCATTTCATTACAGCATTAACTAATTCACATTTACCAAACTTTACTAGTACTGGCCTACAATGATCACTGCCCACCATTAATTTTCTATTTTAGAATATTTCTTTAGTTTGAAACATTAACATTTTTCTTTATTGAAAACCTAGAACATTAGGTAAAATAACCCATTTTCTAATTTTTAGTGTTTTTCTGTTTGACTTAATAGAATCTGGCATCAAGGAAACTTACTTTATGTATTATTCTATGTGAAAAGAGGTATGATTTTTAACATATTTAAATTTATTTAAATTTTATACCATGTAGTTTGCATTTTAATCTTGGGAACTTGAAATTTCACATACTTTATTTGATGGAAATTTTCACCTCCAAATGTTATTAACATATTTTGCAATCTGCACACTGTCCTTTCCCAATATACTGGTCATCTTTTAGACTAAAGAAACACACTAAAACAAAAATACTTACTACAGAAGTAGGCTGTTCTGAAAAACAGAAATGACAATTTTTAATTATTGTGGTAAAAAATTAAAATATCAACATTGTAATATACAAGATGTATTCATGGTAACCATCAAGGTTAATAGCCTACCCTTACATATACAAAAAATGTATTAGAAGCACATTTAAAAACAAGACGGAAATTACATAAAGAGAAAACAGATTACATACATAAAGTTTTTTAAAAACCTTACCTCCTCACAGCATCGCCTGCTTACAATAGCCCTATAGTCAATTCTATCCCAGAGTTGGTCCCTTAATTTTAAGAAATTAGGGAACAATTTTCTCCAGTTTTTCCCTAAAGCCCATGGAAAAATTTCATATTTGGATTCTTCTTCATCTTCTTCAACTGTATTAGCCAGATACCTAACAAAAAAGACCAACAACTCAAAAAAGAAATGGGAAAAGGACAAGAACAGGCAGTTCACAAAAATATATATAAATTACTTACAAACACATAAAGATGTTCAACCTCACTCATAATTAAAAAATGTAGACCAAAAATAGAAATACAGTGAATTTTACCTTGTTGAGTTCTGGATATTTTGTTTGTTTTTTAATGTTTATTTATTTTGAGAGACAGAAGGGGCAGAGAGAGAGGGAGAGAGAGAATCCCAATCAGGCTCAACACTTAGCATGGAGCCCAACATGGGGCTTGATTCCACAACCATGAGATCATGAGCTGAGCTGAAATAAGAGTCAGAGCTTAACCAACTGAACCACCCAGGCGACCCAAGTTCTGGATATTTTTGTATTCCTATAAAATTTGAACTTTGTTCCAGGATGCAGTTAAGTTACTTAGAAACAGTCTGATCCTTTCAGGCCTTGCTTTAATGATTTGTTAGGTGGATCTAGAGCAATGTTCAGTCTGGGGTAATTATTCCCCACTACTGAAGCAAGACATTCTTGAGTACTCTACTCAATATTCTGTTAATTATGAGTTTTTTCAGTCTGGGTGGTGGGAACAGGCAAAATTCCCAGCTCTGGGTGAATGTTAGGCACTGTTCCTTCTAATCTTTCCCCACACCCAAGTAGTTTCCTTATATACATATGGAAATCAGTATCCTCCTAAATACATGAGGGGGATCAGGCATGCACAGAAACAGGTACACATGACTCATAATGAAAAGAATCATCAACCAAAATTGACACGTTAGAAGTAACAGACATTAAACAGACAAGGACATTAAAACTGTTATATTTACTCCAGATGTTCAAAAAGAACAGGAGACACAAAGTGTAGTTCTAGAGATGAAAACTATCTGTACAATGAAAAATACATGGAGTAGGATTAATATACTAAATACTGCAGAAGAAAAGATTTGTGCACTGAAGACAGCAATATAAACTATCTAAACTGAAACATATAGAAAAAAAGAAACAAAAATAATAGAGCCATCAATGAGCTGTGAGACAACTTCAAGTGGTCTCATGAAGGTGAAACTGGAGTCCCTAACAAGAGTTGGGTGGACAGAAAAAACATTTGAAGAAATAATCGCTGAAAGTTTTTGAAATTTTATGAAAACTATAAACATACAAAGAAGCTGGATGAACTCCAAAGCACAAAATATGAAGAAAATTACATCAACACACAACATAATCAAATTATTCAGAACAGGTGATAAAGAGAAAATCGTAAAGGCAGTCCAGACAAAAAACGAGACGTTAGATAACACAGAAACAGAGGTAATGACAGAGATTTCCCACTGGAAACAATGAAAGCACCATAGATGATTTTCTAAGAAAAACAAGCAACTTCCAATAAAAAAAAAGTGTAAAACATGTAAGGGAACAGTGTACCATAAACATAAACAGACCCTGAGGTCTGAAGATACTGAAATTAATAGTCCAACACGAAAGAAATAAATCCTAAAAGCAATAAGAAAGGAAGGCAAATGATCCCAAGTGGAAGGTTTGAGATGCAAGAAGGAATAGTAAGCAAAGATATAAATATGTGAGTAAGTCCTTAAACAAATGTTCAGTGTAAAAACAACAATAATTTGTCTCAAAGTTTTTGGAGGGCTTCATGTAGAACCACAGACTTGCAAAACAAGAGAATATAAGTTGAGAAAGGGGTGACTGGAGTTAAAATGTTTATGGCTCTTGATGAAAAATAACTGGGATAGAGCTTCCTGGTTGGTGAACATGCAGAGATCAAGGGGTGCTGAAGGGTTATGGAAGCTCCATGCCTTTTCCTCATACCTTGCCCTATGCAAATCTTCCATCTGGCTGTTCCTGAGTTATATCCTTTTATAAGAAACCAGTAATCTAGTAAGTTAAAAAAAAATAGGTAACTAGGATAACTGCTGAAAGGATATAGACTGCATAATTTCCTAAAAAGCAGAGGAATAAAAGGTATCAAAAAATAAAAATTAAAAAGATCTCACAGAAAAAGTGGGACGTAAAGACAACAAGATAGTAAAAAATTCAAATATATAAGCAATAATATAGAATATTATTATTCTGCAGTGAAAATGAATGAACTAGAGCTACACATATCAATATAAATGAATCTCAAATCATATTATAAAGAAACAGAAGGAAGTTACAGAAGAACAGTGCACATTATTCTTTTACATATAGCTTAAAAACAGGAAAAACCAAATGATATATTATTTAGAGGGTTATATACAGAATAAATAAAATCAAGAAAATTACTATCTGTGGAAGGGAGGGGGCTCTAACTGGGAAATTGTGCACTGTGAGCCTCTAAGATTCTGGCAATGTTCTATTCTAAAGTTGAGTCATGGGTATATGAGTATTTGTTTTGCTTTTTCTTTAACATAAACATATACACATTCCATATACTCCTTTTATAGATATGTCACATTACAAAAATTCAAAAGGCACAGAAATGTATAGTATACTTCTATTCATATAATATATACACTGGTTCATGTATAGAAAATTATTTCTAGACAGATACACATGAAATGGTCATTGTTCTTGAGGAAGGATGCCAACATCTTGAGACACGAATACTTACTTTTAATTGTATACCTACTTATGTCCTTTTAAAAAACTACATGCATATTCAATTTAGTTACATTAATATAAAAATAGCACCTACCTATTACTTTACCTTCCCTTAAAATAACTGTACATATTTTTAAATTACTATAATATAAAAGCACCTTATTATGAAACCCAGTTATATGAATCCAATCATGTCCTCTGTGAAATTACATAATTTCTTACTTTAGTATCCTTGATAGTTCTTAGTAAAGGGTAGACAGAAGCCAGAGGTTGGTTCCTTTCACGCTTGTTAACCAAATAAAACAAAATCTATAACATACTGTGGTACTATGCTATCAGAACTACATTGTAATTCTACTCTAGATTAACAATTTTTCAGGCTCAATGTTATAAAAATATTTGTATTGTGTGCATGTAAGTTGTCTTCTAATTTGAAATAGATTTTCTTGGAGCAGAGTTCATTTCTTTTGTATAATAGCTAATTATGCTTATCCAAATAAAGAATTAAGAACAACCACACGTTAAAGGATGCAAAAAAACCAATTTAGATACATGTTCCTTCCCTTTAAGCAGCCTATAGTCAAGTAGAAGAAGTAACTAAGTATGAAACAAATAACTGTACAAGAGAATATGGAATAATGACAATAAAAGTCCTGAATGTTGTAAGAACATATAGGAAGGAAAAGAACTTGAGTTAGAACTGTGGCTAACTGGGACATTTGGGTGACTCAGTCAGTTACACATCTGACTCTTGATTTCAGCTCAGGTCAAGATCTCAGGAACTGTGAGACTGAGCCCTGCGTCAGGCCCTGTGCTGCACTTCATGCTGTAAGTGTGGAGCCTGCTTGGGATTCTCCCTCTACCTCTCAAAATAAATAAATAAACTTAAAAAAAAAAAAGAACTGTCGCTAAGAAAATATTTACTGAGAATTATTGAGTCAGGATATATAAAAAAGTATGATTAGATATAAAATGGAAATTATAATCCATGTTATACAGACTACTACATGGTAAACTCGTGCTGCTTTACTTTACTGGTAATAACATTACCAAAATGTCAAACAGATCCAATTTCAGGCATTTGTAAGAATTAAAAAGAAAGCTTCTTTTGGTTTGTTTTTAATTTGCAGGTAGAAAAAACTACAAAATAGATATTGTATCAACATAGAGGTATAATATAATACTAAGGAGACATGTTAACAGCAATGTAGCTTAGTGGTTAATCACTAAATTTGGCCACGGGCAAGTCACACCTGACTGTGCACCCCAGCCCTGCCACTTACTAACTTTTGTGAGACTTGGAAGTACTTCCCTTCCTAAGTCTCAATTTCCCCATA
Source organism: Prionailurus viverrinus (assembly GCF_022837055.1). Lineage (NCBI taxonomy): Eukaryota > Metazoa > Chordata > Mammalia > Carnivora > Felidae > Prionailurus > Prionailurus viverrinus. The sequence continues at coordinate 117,958,161 of NC_062563.1, forward strand.
TGTAGAATGAAGAGAATTTAATAATGTATCTCACAGAGAAGATTCAAGGAGCTTATAAAAAAAACAATTTTTGTGGTGTCCTGCACATAACACTCAGTATTAGTTAGTACTATTATATTCCCACAGTTTATCAATCATCACTAAATTTTATAAGGTTCATTATCCCTTATGCATGGGGAAATATGTCTTCTAAATACAAGGAGAGATCAGTTTCTTCTAGTCCTATTTCTTGAATCACACTTTGAGTCTGAATTAAATAGACTTTGAGTAAAAACTCACTCATCAGTGCAAACAGTTGTTGGGGTATTCAACTTAAGTATTTTTTATATGTAGTTCCCTAGTTAAGTACTTAAAATTATATTCATACATTCCCAACTGCAGTATTATATCCAGGTACTGGGTATAAAAAGTTTCGAGATTGAGATACATTTTCTTAAACACTGCTTCTAGTATAATTCTGACCTATAGGCTGGAAAGCCATGTTATTAAAACCATTTAACAGAAATGGTTAGTATCAAAGCTAGTATGAACAATCCAATATAAAGTCAATAGAAGAATAGAAGCATTGGAAAAAACAGCTATATTCCTTGGTCAAAGTTCAGTGTGTTAAGTAAAAGAGTCAGTGGTTACTAAAGAAAGGTGTCAGATATGAATAACTTCTTTTTTTTAAATGTTTTTTGATGTTTACTTTTGAAAGAGAGAGAGAGGCAGACAGAGCACGAGTGGGGGAGGGGCAGAGAGAGAGGGAGACAAAGAATCCGAAGCAGGCTTCAGGCTCCAAGCTGTCAACACAGAGGCACCCCAGATATGAATAACTTCTAGGTTACAGACAAAAATCTATAATTAGTATGTCTGTAGCATTTTCCACAAGTTGTTTCATGTAAAAGGAAAATGATGATGACTTTAAGTTTATTTTAGAGAGAGAGCATGCGCATGTGCATGAGTGGGGTAGGGGCAGAGAGAGAGAGGAAGAGAGAATCCCAAGCAGGCTCCACACTGTGTGGTGGAGCCCAACAGGGCGCTCGATCCCACAAACCATAAGATCATCTGCAAGATCATGATCTGAACTGAAAACAAGAGTCAGACGCTTAACTGACTGAACCACACAGGTGCCCCAATGACGATGATTTTTGCTATAAATTTACTGGAAATTTCAAACCGAATATTCTGGATTTTAAAACATATCTGAGTCCAAAAGAGGAGAATTTGGGATAATTTATATGGAGCACTCTGAAATATGTAAAAGATACAATACAAACCCAAGTGGAATACTGAGAAATAAATCTTACGCATATGGCAGGATAAGATCAGTGAAAAGAACATAAAAATATTCTATTAAAGTAAAAAAATATATAACTTCTATATATAAAGCCTATTCAAGGATATACATCAGGTTTTTAAAAGCCTCTGTTTTATTTTTTTATGGGTTGCAATGTTAACTTCATTTACTTATTTTTTTAAGTAAGCTCATACCCAATGTGAGGCCAGAACTTACAACACAGAGATCAAGAGTCGCAAGTTCTACCTAATGAGCCAGCCAAATGTCCCAAAACAGACTGTTAAATAAGTTATCATATATATTATAAATAAGGACCACAAAAATCACTTAGTAGAAAGCATACTTACAGAGCAATAAAGAAATTTATCCTGGTATGCTCATTTATGGTAAATTTAGCTCTCTTGAAATAAACAAAGGTCATAGCCAAAAGATACTATAGGGAAAAAAGTAAAAGTTAATATTAATGTTTTACGTTCATACGTAAAACTGCTTTAAGATAGTTATCTTTAAGATGAATAATAAGCTAAAAACAATAAAGCATTATCTATCTTTATTACAGAATTACCTATTTATTTGGGTCCTTATTTGCTGGCTTCCTGTAATCCATGTGAATGGTAAGAAATAGTTCTGAACCATTTATCATGATTAAGATTAGGAAGAACTCCTAAATTTTATTATTGCCAATATTTTTTGAACCAAAACCCTAATTTTTTTCTATCTTAAATTTCAAATACATAGAGAAGTTGAAATAATAATAAAACAAATAACCATACATCCTTCACCTAGGTTCATCAATTGTTAGTGTGTTGCCACATTGGCTTGACATATGTATCTATACAAAAATTTTTTCCTGACTCCTTCCAGTTAATTGCAGATACCTATACTCATTTTTTATTCATTCATTCATTCATTCATTCATTGTGGGAGGGATTTTTAAATTGAGGTATAATTGACACAGATGTATATATTTAAAGTTTACAGTGTGATGATTTGTTATATACATTGTGAAGTGAATAGCAAAAACAGGTTAATCAATATATCCTTCACCTCACGTAATTATCTTTTTTCCCTTTTTGTTAAGAACACCTAGGGTCTACTCTCTTAGCAATTTCACATACTCACTTTTAAAAATAACTTCAAATCAGAAATTAGAATAATTTATTCTAATGGCTCTATTTTCTTCAGAAAAAAAGTGTTTTAAATGTGTTATTAGAAAGACATATCTTTCCTGGTATTAGGGCACTGTCCAGGTTCTATATGTTAAAACTAAAAGCAATTAAAGTACTGATGTATTAGATTCTCTCTCATAAAATGCCTTTTTATCCTACCTTCACAGGATTCACTACAAAGGTGACTCCAAGTTTTCAAGATAATTTTCAGTAGAGAACTCTTAAATACGGTATGCATGGTTAGTTACTTTAAAAGCACTGCCCCCTGCTGTCCAGCAACTTTAATTACTGTAATGCATTTAAAACTGTAAAGTAGGAAACTTACAACTCCACATGCACATTATTACACAGCTATTTTATATGAAGGCATTAATATTAATTTTTAGAAGTGTTAGAAAAATTGTTATATTTAAAAAGATCTCATCTTTTAGAAATACATCTTGAAATATTCATGGATAAAATAGTCTAGTTTTGGGAAGAAGGATTAGAAGAAACAAGCAGAGCCATGAGCTGATGATTACTGTAGCTCCATGATAGGCACATAGAGGTTTTTTAATTCTATTTTCTCTACATCAAGGTATACATGTTTGAAATTTTCTAAAATTAAGTTTCCAAAATTAGAGATTAAAAAGACCAAACTTCGATTTTATCTGTGTTATCTTAAGCTTGAAATAAAAAAGTTCACATCAATATTAACTTAATGTATATTTAATCATAAGCCAGGCTTCCATTCATACCTTTCCCACATTAAATGGGACATTAAATTTAAGTGTGAAATGAAGTCATGCTGAATTTTCTGATATGACTACCTGGTCTAAGATACCATTTATAAAGCTGAGATCATAACTGTTCTGCTAAATCTAAAAAGTACAGAAATATGGTCGCTAGTATGTAAGTCAGCATCATGACGATCTTTTAGAAACACAGATTCTGAAATAAAAAACACAAGGACCTAATTTTATCTATAAAATTATTGGGATTTGTTTTACCTATGAAATATTAACTGTATAACAGACCGCCTTAGTGAAATTAATCTCAGAATATTCAGTAATTCAGAATTACTCCATAGCCTGATAAGAGGTTATAATTCTGATCAAAACATGTTAAGTCTATACTGATTCTTGTTTTCAATCAGATAACAGACTTAAGGTCACTTAAAAATTTTTTTCAATGTTTTTTATTTATTTTTGGGACAGAGAGAGACAGAGCATGAACGGGGGAGGGGCAGAGAGAGAGGGAGACACAGAATCGGAAACAGGCTCCAGGCTCCGAGCCATCAGCCCAGAGCCCCACGTGGGGCTCGAACTCACGGACCGCCAGATCGTGACCCAGCTGAAGTCGGATGCTTAACCGACTGCGCCACCCAGGCGCCCCTTTTTTTTTTTTTTTTTTAATTTTTTTTCAATGTTTTTTATTTGTTTTTGGGACAGAGAGAGACAGAACATGAACGGGGGAGGGGCAGAGAGAGAGGGAGACACAGAATCGGAAACAGGCTCCAGGCTCCGAGCCAGACTTAAGGTCACTTAAATATAACTAATAATATTCTGCAATTCCTCAAGTATAAAATGAGTCTATGATGTATGCTAATTTCAAAAATTAATGCATAAGGATTACCCTTAGAAGGAGCAATGCAGGCTAGTCCTTTTCCTAACAATAATTAATAGGATAGAAAATTCTTATAAGGTTTTGTTAAAGTTCTGACGGTTTAGTAACATAATAATTACATCTTTACCAAATTTACCTTGTCTGCAATTTTACAGCAGCAGTCCATCCACAAGAAATCTTGAATTAAATCGTCATCTAGAACAAAAGATAGCTATGACTTGTCTTTTAAAAACAGAATGTTTCCTTCTGAAGAATTAATTTCAAGATAGGGGATTATAAATGATGCTTAGAAATCAAACAAAAATGCCTGGACAAGTACTGTCTAAAATGTAATTTTCACTTCTTTGGTGCATTTACCATTGCAAGCACTGTACAAAAAGTTACGGCTTTTACTCTTGGGTTTCCCATCTGATTTGCTCGGGCCAGAGAGGGTATGGTAGAAGTGTTTGGTTTCCTGACTATCCCAATAGCTCTTTGAGAAAGATGTCTTGGGTAACTGTAGATTAGCTCTTTATTACTTTCAAAAATCAATCTTTACTGGTAGAAATGGAGTCTGATAAAAGATAACTCAGTCTTTAAGAAATAATGACTAAATGAATATTACTGATTTTCAAACTGTTTTTACTCTTTCTACTACTTTCCCCTGTTAGGTCTCAGGGTATTTTCAGTTTTGAATTCTTCTTTTCACCTATTTATCTCTGTCCAACTATCTATTATACAAATAATAATGAAAATGTCTATATAAAGATTCATAATTTATTAGCTATTTACAATTAATACTTAATTCTGGAAAAACTGAGTATTATGACAAAAGATTAACAAAAATACTTTTAAAATATGCAAAAAGTAGGTCAAAAGTACTTACTTCAATTTTAAAAGGTCAAAATATATAATCCCCAAATATATGAGTAGTTGTCTGAATACTGACAACTATCTCAGAAAATCTGAGAAAATCTGCTTTTTCTATTCCCCCCTTCATTTTAAGTCAAATAACAAACAAAACATACTTCTTTACACTAATTTTTTACATCCTAGAAATATCAATATGGTCAAATACATGGAAAATTCCAAGAATAAGTACACATTTTCTTAGAATTAATTTCTGCCTTGTTAATTCCATTTTTTAAAAAGTAAACTCTACACCCAACATGGGGTTCTAACACACAACCCCAAGATCAAGAGTCTCATGCTCTACTGAGCCATCCAGGCATCCAGCTATTTCTTAAATTACTTATGGTAGAACTAGGTATTTTCTATTTCTCAGGATCAGCTATGAATAATAGAAAAGTTTGTTGGTAATAGTTTTGCACTAGTCTTAATAAAGAGAAGGGGGAACTTATATTAAGAGTATTATACTTACACTACTTACATTTTTTCTTTTTAGCTCATCTTCTGATTTTACTTTACTTTAAATCTTAACCAGCTTGCCCTTTCTTTTTTTCTTTCTTCTTTCTTTCTTTCTTTCTTTCTTTCTTTCTTTCTTTCTTTCTTTCTTTCTTTCTTTAGGTTTATTTATTTTGTGAGAGAGAGAAAGTGCGAGTGGGAGAGGAGCAGAGAGAGGGAGAGAGAGAGAATCCTAAGCAGGCTCTACACTGTCAGTGCAGAACCTGATATGGGGCTCGAACTCACAAACCATGAGATCTTGACCTGAGCTGAAGTTAGACCCTTACCAACTTAGCTACCCAGGCACCTGCCTGCCTCTCTTTCTCTTCCTTCCTTTCCTCCTCCTCCGCCTCCTTCCTCTCCTTCTCCTCCTCCTTCTTCTCCTCCTCCTTCTTTTTCTCCTCCTCCTCCTCCTCCTTCTTTTTTCATATATATTTTTTTAAGATTTTTGTCTTCTGAGCAGGGCAAACACTCTTGTCCCCAACTGACTTCTGCGTGTTACCTGGATCTAAGAGACTGTGGTACCTACATGACTTGATTCACTCCTACAGATATTTACCAGAATCCATCTATCCTACCCTTTAGTCTAATCTGTCTACCTTACTACCTTACCTTAAAAAAAAAAATTCGTCCCTTCCTTGGCTACTAGAATATAAAAAAGTTTCTTGTTTTAAGAAATTTGTCAGCAAAGTAGCATTGTCTCATGATCTGAACAGATAAATTTAAACTCATTTCATGAGCATGATGATAAAGCATAATTTTTAAAAATATTCCCCTGGGACCCCTGGGTGGCTCAGTTGGTTAAGTGTCCAACTCAATTTTGGCTCAGGTCATGATCTCATGGTTCCTGAGTTTGAGCCCTGCATCAGGCTCTGTGCTGACAGTGCAGAAGCTGCTTGGATTCTCTCTCTCCCTCTCTCTGCCCCTTCCCCACTCACACTGTCTCTTTCTCAAAATAAATAAATAAGCTTTAAAAAACAAACAAGCAAACAAACAAAAAACCCCACAATATTCCCCATATGTGGAGCACCTGGCTGGCTCAGTAGGAAGAGCATGAGACTCTTGATCTGGGGGTCATGAGCTGGAGCCCCACACCTGGTGTAGAGATTACTTAAATAAAAATAAAATATTAAAAAATAATTCCTGGGGCGCCTGGGTAGCTCAGTCAGTTAAGCATCCAACTCTTGATTTTGCCTCAGGTCATGACCTCAGAAGTCATGGAATCAAGCTCCACTAAGCAAGGAGCACGGAGCCTGCTTAAGATTCTCTCTCTCCCTCTCCCTCTGCCACTTCCCCATGTGCACATGTGCTCTTTCTCTCTCTCTCTCTCTCTCAAAGAAAAAAAAAAAAATCCCTACATATAATACTGAAACTTCTCGAGGTTGGCCAACCTTCCCAGTTTGCTCAGTTTCAGCACTGAAAATCCTGGGAAACACCTCAGGCCCAGTCAAACTGGGATGGTTGGCTCACCTGAGACTTTATGTAGTATTTTACTTAGGTCACACAAAACTCATGCTATGAATGTGAATTGCTCAGAATTCACATTTGACACTTGGATTTAAGTAGTCTAGAAGCAAGATGAATCTGAACTTCAAATCCAAAAGCAATCCAAAACAACAAAAATCCAACATTAAAAAAAAAAAAAAAGAGAAAAACCCTAAGTAAAACAAAAACAAATTGATTGGAGACAGAAAATCTGACATAGAAAATAACAACATCTTCTTTGATTATTATGAAAATAATAAAGTAGATATTTATATTCTCTCATTTTTAAGTACCTTACAATTACTGCTATTACAACATTTTAAACGTACCAAATAATTTAAAGAAAGCAGTCATTTCCTGTCGCTGTATAACTAGACAGGGTCCTTTGGGGCGTTTAGACTTGTTGCTATTATGTGCATTTTTTTCAGATGCTGGCCAACTATCTTTAAAAATAGGACGCTTCAGATTAATGGGTTTTTTAGGCTGATGTGATCTATTTGACCCTGATTTTACATGAACAGTGACAGTAGGCGGTGTCTCACAACACAGCTGATTATGTCTCATTTTGGTTTCCCAAGATTCCTGTAAAAATAAAACATAATAATTTACCACACTCTTGTTCATTTCTATATAAAAACAACTAATCAGATGACATTACCAGATGCAGTCATATAAAATGTTATTGAACTTGCTACTAAAATACTATTTGTGATAGTAACTCACATAAGAAATTGTTTTTTCATTCATTGCTAAGAAATGCTATGTTTCCTTTGGGTAACTGATAACACCTTCTCTTCTCAGTAAGATCCTGTATACCATTTTGCTTTGACTACTAGGGAACCCAAAACCAAATTTGAAAGTTAATTAGAGAAACTATGCTGCACTTATAATCTATTTGTGGTATTCTTTTTTCCTAAAGTTTTAAATTCTGCTTCCACTGACATACTTTTATCATATAGTTGTTATATGACACTTCAAACTTTTTATAGAACAAGGCAAGCTATTTCCAGAAATAAATTATTATCATATCAAATCTTACATTGAAAGTAATCCACCTCCCCACACAAAATATTTTCTTACTGGTAATTCTTTGATATGCCACAAAAATCACTTATTCAACAAGCATTTACTGGTATTTATTGAAAAGTTAAAAACAATTCTAGCAAAGAAATGTAGGGTATACGTGAGGGATTCTCATAAATTGATCACTCTAATTTTTAAATTTGTGAGTGTATGACTTAGTGGTTAAATGAGCCATTGCTTTAGGGAAGAAAGATGGGCTTATCACTGTTTCGCTAAAATAAAATAACTCTTAAAAAACAGTATCCTTATTGAAATGACTACAGCATTTTTCTCTATCATAACCACAAACTGTTAATTTGAGTGACTGATTTTAAGTGTATATGAATGTACAGTGTTGTAATAAAATTAGAAACAAAGTTAATTCATCAATATTTTACAATATGCATAATCACTACCATGTTTGGTGGTAGTTAGTTCACATAATTATTACTACAGTTTGTATTACTTTTGTAATACCTTTTTTATACGGTGGTAGGAAATGGACATATGCATAGGCAAAGCAGGAAACTACTCTGAGATCCTAATGAGAACTTCTGAACCCATAACTCACAGTGACCCAAGCATGGCAATCCATAACTCACAGTGACCCAGGCAGCCATGCCTCCCTTGGTGTTCAAGGAGTTAGGTACAGATTCTCCTTCCTGACCCTCAGAAACTTCCCTGCTGAAGGAAGGAATGGAAAATAAGATTGGATATAGTAGGGCTAGATCAGCAATGTCCACTGTAATGTGAGCCACATTTGTAATTTTATATTTTTAAAGCCACATTAAAGAAGTACTAACAAGCAAATGAATCTTCGTAATATGTTTTATGTAATCTGGTATACCCAAAATATCATTTTAGTGTATAATCAACATAAAAATTAATGAGATATTTTACATACTTTATTTTTCATACTGAGTCTTTGAAATCTGGTGTGTATTTTACACTTATAGTAGGTCTCAATTCAGATGCTAAATTTCCAATAGTGAGAGTGAAAAGTAGTCCTACCAATACAGTAAAGTAGTGTGTAAGGGACAAATATTTTACACTCCTTCAGTACTTAATTTTAAATTAAAATAAAAAATTTTCAGTTGCACCATCCACATTTCAGGTGCCCAACAGCCACATGTAGCTAGCAGCTATCATATTAGACAGCAGAGGGCTAGATTATGAAAAACTAAGCAGAGGAAATTATATTCAATTGATTCTATAATTGCTCTCCTCCCTCTGTTTCACTTCCCTCCCATCCGCTCATCTTTCTTCTTATATCTAAGGTCCAACCAAATTTAAGGCAATTATGGAGTTGGGGATGGGTGCTACAAACTCCATAGAAAAAGGAATGGGTGATAAATTGAACCTTGAGACTTCAGAACTTTCTGCTCTTTCCTACCCACCTCGTCTGGGAGACAGCTGGAGGTCTCATCTGCATCTTTTTTTTTTTTTCCCCCCCGAAGTAAGAGCAGCCTTACAATCTAGATGGAAAAAATTAAAGTCAGGCTTCCCAAACTGGGAGCTAGGCTTGGGGGTGGAATGTGCCAGAATATAGAATAACTATGGCATATCTCCCAGAAGGTAAATTTTACTCAATGTTAGGTAACTTTAAAAGTGTTGTTATACTAAGATAACCACGGACATATCATGAAACCAGAACGCAAATTTTGTCAATCAAATAGATAAATATGTTCATAGTATAGCTTTACAGTATTCCGTTAAATTCTATATATGTGTTGGCATACTTCATATGAAATTTGAGGAAATAGAGAAAGAACTGTGAAATTCCCCAGAGATTCATTGAAGTTAATCAGCAAACACTGGCAGAAAAGTTATGGAGACACTAAGGAGAGAAGCGATCAATGCTACATTCTTACTCGTATTCCACCTTGAGGTAGTTTTAAATTATGCTCTTCATTTAGATATACTGAAAATAGAGTTCTCATGGAAGCAAGAGGAAAAGAATGCAAGGCAACTAAAAATATGAGAAAGGGTAAGAGACAGGGAAGAAGGAAGGAACCAGAAGAAACTACACTCAAATGGCAAAACCCTGTAGTGGGTTTTTATGTGGACTCCACCAATCTGAAAAAAAATTGTACCAGAATTCACACTTGAATAGGATGTCTGGGGTTCCCCCCACCCCTTTGGTAAATATACCACAGCTAATTTATAGGTATCTAAAATAAGTTGTTTTCTCTGGGGGTAACATAAAGAGTGTTAGGGTGTGGTGCACAGAATCATACGACAGAATCAGTACTGGGAGACTCAGCTGCCTGTATGAAAAATCTAATAGCAACATCTGATGGCGATTCAGGGCAGGCGGGGAAACCTTAACTTCCTTATAATTGCAGCCTTACACTGAACACTTAATATGTGCCAGGCACTGTGTAAAAAGTTTCACATGCATTATCTCATTTAATCCTCAGAACATTTCTATAAAATGGGTTATTATTTTATCCTTATTTTCTAGATGAGAAATTTGAGGCTTGGGGAAGAAGAAATTTGCCCATGGTCACATAATTAACGAGTGATAAACCTAGGATTTGAATCCAGGAATGTCTGACACCAAAGGCCCATATCCTTTAACCACCAAAGAAGTGTTTTCAAAATTAAATGAAATCATGTATAAAACATCATGGTATGCAGCCTGATATTACTTACTGTCACCCTGCCAGGAAAACAAACCCAGCTTATAAGCTTACACTTTATAAAAATTTAAGTCAAGCATTTGCATTGTCAATACGCAAAATAAATTGTGACTTAGTGGTCAAATATTAGCCATTGCTTTAGGGAAGAAAGATGGGCTTACCACCGTTTTGCTAAAATAAAATAACTCTTAAAAAACAGAATCCTTATGGAAATGACCACAGCATTTTTTCTCCATCATAACCACACACTGTAAACTGTTAAAAAAAAAAAAAAACACAGCAAATTTAAGAAAAAATATTCTTGGCAAAACTGTTGGAAGCTTTGCTGTGGCTATTATCACAACTCCATAATTTTGATTTTTAAATATGTTTTTTTTTTTTTTTCTAATTTAACATCTAAATGGCTATTGAATACTTTTGGCCTCAGCCAAGTGCTAGGTGCTACAGCACTTGTAAAATTGCAAGGCAGAGCTGTTTCAATAAGTTCAAGTCTGGGGGCGCCTGGGTGGCGCAGTCGGTTAAGCGTCCGACTTCAGCCAGGTCACGATCTCGCGGTCCGTGAGTTCGAGCCCCGCGTCAGGCTCTGGGCTGATGGCTCAGAGCCTGGAGCCTGTTTCTGATTCTGTGTCTCCCTCTCTCTCTGCCCCTCCCCCGTTCATGCTCTGTCTCTCTCTGTCCCGAAAAATAAATAAACGTTGAAAAAAAAATTAAAAAAAAGAAGTTCAAGTCTGATTAGAAATCCACGCAATTAGGTGGAGAAAAGCAGACACTTTGATGATGAGGTGGTCGGAATAAATGGAAGCTGGGCTGGACAGAACCGTAAGAGTGAGTTGTGACCGCACTCCTGGGAGCACCACTCCTGGGAGCACCCATTTCCTCACTCCGGATGTTAAGACACGAGACACACCTAGGTGCTCTTAGATCCTGGTACACAGAAGCATTCAGTAAAAATTACGTATTCTATTCTTAGACGTTGTTCATAATACATATTTAGGACGGTTCACGAGCGAAGGAAGTATACGGATCTGCCGAGCGTAGTGCTGAATCCGTGGCCCAAACTCACTACATGGCAGCAGCGTTACTGTGTCTTTTTTGCAGGGAGGCGTGTCTTTTCGAGGGAAGAAGAGTCAGACGGTGCCCGGAGAGCCACATTTCACCTCCGGCGATATAACTGAAATGTTAAGATGGTACTGGTAACAGAGACCAGAGGTATTTTTAAACGTGCTTGTGTTCGAGAACAAAATTTGTTAAACAAGCGGGACCTCGATTTTCACATAGCATGGGGTTTATCCGTGTCGAAGTGTTCAATTCCTTCAAAAGGTTCTTTAAAAAAAAAAAAAAAAAAAAATCGAAGCCCGCTGGCCCCCAGCCGTGCCGACGGGTAAGAAACCGGCGGCTGGAAACTGTGGGAGGTGGCTCGGGGCCAGGGCACGGACGGACAGCGGCTGCGACCCCACGGCTCCTGGAAGAGGACGCGCTGACGGGGACCCAAGCGGACCGGGGCGGGCTCCTCCCCAGAGGATCGCGGCCGGCGGCGCGCGGCGTCCCCCGGGGCCTCTCCTCCCCGCGAGCGCGCCAGGGAAGGGCCCGCCGGCGACACGGGGGAGCGCGACGCCGCTCCGCGGTCCCCACAGAGCGACCGAGGAAGGGGCAGCCTCGCGGACTCCGACCTCGTACGCCTCCCGCCCGAGCCCAGGCCCGAGGCGCCGGGAGGGTGTGCTCCCGTCGCGGCGAGGACACCTGAGGAGACTCGCGGGCCGAAGCGTGTGGGGGAAGGGGGCCGGGACGCCGTCCCATCCTCACACCCGGTGGGCGGCGGGGCCGGGGGCGAGAGGGATGGAAGGACCGGGCGCAGCCGCAACTGGAGGGTGGCCGGCGAGGCCCGAAGCCGGAGCGCGAGCGGAAGATACCTGCCAAAACCTGGGGCCTGGGCGTCGGACAGCCTCCCACGGCACGCTTCGAGGCCTCAGGCGGTTGCTCGCCACTCGCTCCGCAGCGGCACTACCCGCTCAGAGACCTCCCGCCAACCGCGAGCGAGGCCGGCGCGGGCCAATCAGCGCACAGAGCCGCCGCCGGGGGCGGGGCCAGGTTGCGCGCGCCGCGTCCCCGACTCTAGCTGGAGCGTTCCAGCTCGAGATCCCGCTGCACCTGCCCGCCGCCCCGCCAGCCTTCTATCAGGCCTTGCTAACCCTCGGGGCCGGACTCTGGCACAAGCCACCACCCTCCCAGATCTCTTCTGGCCTCCGAACTGATCCCCTTTCCCTTGGACGCTCATTGAAGTCTGGCTTGTATCCGAGCCCTGTACCTCGTCTCCAGTTAGATGGAGAAGCCCTGGGGGGCTGGGACTACAGGCCTTCCTTAACTCACTTCCACTTCACAGCACCAAGCGCGATGCCTGCACACAAACACCAGCAGGTACTCGACAAAGAGAGATGTCAATAGTAGGAAGAAAAAGAATCAGAGGTGAACTTTGCAGCAGCAGTTATTATGCCCATACAGTGACTACTAGGCTAAAATAAACAGAGGGACACCCCTTAAACTAAAAAAGAAAGGTGTGAATACCGTGTGGCTCTTTGTGACAAGGGGTCATATTGCACTCTTCCGTTTAATCTACTGTTTTAAGCTGTAAATTCTACAGGAACCTTTTGATTTTGGCCTCCTCCTAGCCCTTGGCCATGTGCCTGAGATGTAGTAGGTGATTAGTAAATGTTGAATTGAGTAAATAAAAGGATTCATCATAGCTTTAAAATGTTTTCCCTCATATCCTTTCCTCTTCACTTCCCTTCTACCTACTGTATAACCTGCTTTCTTCCCCCGTTAACATCTCATGGCCTTTTTTTTTTTTCATGTTACTACAATCTTTCTAAATTTTTATTGAATGCATAATACTCCAGGGTGGATGGACCCTTCTTTCCTGACGGTTCCCTTCTTTCCTCCTTCATTTGACCTGGCACTCTGATATTTGGGTTGCTTCCAGATTTTTCAGCAACCACAATTATTACACTTAAAAAGAATGTGGCCTTGCCTATTTGTGGAACTTCCCAGCAATTAGTTACTCAGCAACCCTGAAGAATGAGTAAGCTAGTTTCCTTCTTTCTTGGGCTCTCACCACAGCAAGATGAGGGCAAAATCACCTTCAGGTAGGAAGACGGTGCAGTCTGGGAACTCATTTTTGCTTACAAATGCCTTCACCTTTCCCCCTTGGCCTTTAAATGGGGGAATGGACCAAGAAGCATCAACTAGTTGTGAAAACCTGTAATATTTACTCCCCTAGGAAAATGACTGCTTTAAACCTCATTCCTCTGGTTTCCCTGGTTGTTCTTTTTTTCCTCAAAATAGCAGAGTTTACTGTGATAACTAGTTTCCAGCCTTGCATAAAGAATGTTTACAAAGACCACATATGTCCACTATATGGAAATCACTGTTACAAATGTGAAGCAAGGAAAGTAGCACAATAATGAATAGCGGCGCTATCCTTCTAGAACTTTCTAGACAGATACAGACACGAATAATTAAAACGAGTTGTGGCACCAGAGATGCATATATAACGCAAAGGCAAAGTACAGTTAGGAGAGGGTACTCCTTAGGATCCCCAAGTCTCCACACAGGAATTTGTTTTCACTTAAGTAAAATTTGTACACAAAAGTCAGCAAATATACATAGATGTTAACAAAGCAAGCTGTTGGGGAAGAAGCTTACCACTTAAGTTTTGGCTTCAAGTTAAGGGTTATGACCAGCAAGGTCTTCATGAGCCTTCTCATTCTTGGGTTTTTGACTATGTTGGGCCCATGACACAGAGGAAAGAAAATGTACTTTAGAGTCACAGGCCTGGTTTGAATTGAAGCTCTTTCACTTTACTGGCTATATGAACGTGGGCAAATTATTTAACTCTGTATGCCTCAGGTAAGTGTAAAGGTGGGATGATACCCTCTGCTTTGTAAGCGTATGGGACAAATTTCATATTGTGGTAAGTTGTTCAGCAGTGGACTGGCACACAGGAGGTGTGTTACCTTCTTTCCTCCTTCATTTGATCTGGCAACTGGCTGATAAGAACTGAATACACATTTAACTAAAGAGCCTTTGCATTATTGCCTACAGTCCTTTTCCTCTTTTCATCCATCCTAATGCATGGCTTTGCTATCTCCTCACTAAAATATTACTGATTGCCCACAGCCTTGACCATTCCCTGTACCGCGTGCATCGCCTCTAGTTTGTCCGCATTCTACCTTGTATCTCCCCACTATTATCCAGTGATTCTTTACTCCATTCTTAGTGACATACTTTTTTCTGAGTATGTCTTAAACTTTCTTTTTTGAGGGGCACCTGCATGGCTCAGTCGGTTAAGCGTCGACTTTGGCTCAGGTCATGATCTCGTGGTTCGGGAGTTCAAGCCCCACGTCAGGCTCTGTGCTGACAGCTTAGAGCCTGGAGCCCTATTTGGATTCTGTCTCTCTGTCCCTCACACACACTCTCTCAAAATAAATAAATATTTTAAAAAAGTAAAAATAAATAAAAGACCCTTTTTAAAAAAACAAAAACTTTCTTCTTTGAGCTGGCATATAATGTGCTCTTTTTTAAACTTCATTTAAATTTTCTACATGATATTCATCCTTTAAGACCCAGCTCAAGGCATCAGTCCATCATCTGAGTACTTAATAAGTGCAGGACTCTGCCATTCTTGAATTCCTGCAGCATTTTCTTTTTTAAAGGTTTAAAAAAAAAATGTTTGGAGAGAGAGAGAGCAAGCAAGCAGGGGAGGGGCAGGGAGAGAGAGAGAGAGAGAGAGAGAGAGAGAGAGAGAGAGAGAAAATCCGAAGTGAAGCAGGCTCTAGGCTCTGAGCTGTCAGCACGGAGTCCAACTCGGGGCTTGCTCACGAACCCTGAAATCATGATCTGAGCCGAAGTAGGACACTTAACCGACTGAGCCACCCAGGTGCCCCCTGCAGCACTTTCTGAAGTTCTGATTTTTGCAATCTGATTAACCAGCTATTTTCTTATACAAAATTTTTTTATTATGTGTACATATAAATACAATTTTACATAAATGGGGTTGCATACATGGTTTAAAAAATGGAATATTTGATATGTACAAAAGAATATATCGTAACATATATGCAGGCAGAGCATAATAAAGCAAAAACTTCAAGAAGCCACTACTAACCAAAAAAGCATGAACCCACCATCCAAGAAATAGAACATAAACAATACTGTTGAGATCCTGTATGCTCTTCAGTGGAAGAGCATACTTTTCTGAAGAGGTGACTTTTGTTTTTCCCATTCCCTTAAGATTCACTGTATCCTTAAATACAGATTGTTTGTAAACTTAATGCTTTGTATTCTTTATAGTTTAAGATTTTAACATGCAAATGCAGGACACTGTAAAGCATTTTCATTGTTGTATGGAATTCTGTTCTATGAATATACTGTAACGTATCACCATGCTCCTCTCACTGGTCATTTTTCACTATGAATGCCATGAGTCTTCTTGTACACAGACTTGGTTGGTTATCAGCTGCTGTGCCTCTGTAAAACCGTGTTAGTTATAGTGAGCATAGGTTCTGATTAGTTGGTGTTGGATTGGTCAGTGCCCATGTTTCAAATATTCAAATACTACTTCTGCTTGTATATGCCCCATGGTGCACACTTTTTTATATGTACTTTTCTTATAAAGGCTTTAAAGTGAAAATGATGGATTTTAGGAATGCTAAATTTATTTCCCAAGTACTTGTACCAAATTAATTATCTATATGCCCAAAGTGGAGCTCAAACTCATGACCCTGTGGTCAAAAGTTGAATGTTCCTCCGACTGAGCCAGCAAAGTGCTCCTAGTTGTACCAATTTTAAGTAAGAGTCCCATTAGTCTACATCTTGCCAAGTTTGTATTTTCGGACTTTTTGTGACTAGATTATCTTTTAAAGTATGTCATAGAGAATACCTTTGGATTTTCTTTTTAGCATCCCTTTTCTGGTAAATTTTCTACTCAACCTCCCAAACCACTTGGGTGCAGGGATATTCATACACTATACACTATATTCATACACTATATTCATACACTATCATCTCTCTTCTTCACCTGCTGGGAGTCCTAAGGGCACTTGACCCAAGTTGAGCCAAATTCTCTTCCTGGAATGTTGCACTAAGACCCAGAATTCAGTGTGGCTGACGGCTCTTTTATATGGAGGCAATAAAAACTGAGAAGTATGAGGATAGAACAATAATCAATCTAACAAGGTATAAGCACTGTATTAGTTTTCTTCACTGTACTTTTTTGTTCCTTACTGAAAATAACCTAAAAAAAATTTTTTTAATGTTTATTTTTGAGAGTGAGACAGAGCATGAGTGGGGGAGGGGAGGAGAGGGAGACAGAATCCAAAGCAGGCTCCAGGCTCCAAGCCATCAGCATACAGCTGGATGTGGGGCTCGAACCCACGAACCATGAAATCGTGACCTGAAGCTGAAGTTGGATGCTTAACCAACTGAGCCACCCAGGCGCCCCTGAAAATAACTTTCTTGATCTTTCCCCATACTTGCTTCTGCCTATGACATAATCCTTATTTGTTAAATTGAGGCAACAGCCTCACCACTTTCAACTTTTGATTCCTAGTTTTAAGTATTCACAAATACTAGGTGACTTTTGCAAGACAAAATGTTACACTACACCACTTTTCTAAAAATGTTTGAAGTGGCTCACAACAAAGGTGACTTGAAGGTCAATTACACAGAGAACCTAGAGGATAGAGAGGGGGAGGGGCAAGAAAATAACCATAAAGATCTTGGAAAGTTTGATTCCGAACAAGAGGCAACTTTCTCTACGTGCCTGTCAGGTGCTAGCTGCGTTTCAAGTAACTAGACACAACTTCTAGCACTTACCAATATTTACCAAATGAAGATTAGTTTTGACCATAAACTATTTATTTTGGTCCCACAGACCCAGATCAATTTTCTCCTGAAATTACTCCAGCATTCTTGTGAAAGACAAAAAGCAGTTCGAGGAGGATAAATGAAAACTGGAACTTTTTTTTTTTTTTTTTGCTAATTTCTCCAAAAGGTCAAGGTGTTTAAACAGTAAGTTTTGAAACTCACTTGCATTCATTAAAAAAAAAAAACATTTGAGTGCTTACTACGTGCCAGGCTCCACTCTAGAAGCTGGAGACACATCCACAGAAAAAAAAGAGAAAGCAATTTCTGCCTGTATGAGCTTACATTCTAGTCACATACAATCAAACTGATTGAAACCCAAAGGCTTCTAAGGGCCAAATACAACAGTCTTGAAGGAATGCCCACTGTACTAAATGGATCTGTACAATTACAGAAGAATTGATTTTCTTCAAAAAATAGAATAGACCACAATTCGTTTCAATCTGTCAGTGAGCATACGGAGTTTAGGGAACTCAGTTGGTTAAAGATTAAGGTACCACACTCAAAACAGGTGTTACTGTACAAATTCTCTTCAGTGGAGTTACCAGTCTCCACCCAGGCATGAGCTACAAAACCTGAGGCCATTATCCTGGAAGGTAGGGACCTGTTTTTAAAACTTCTCACTTTAGTTGTACACTACATAACAGTTCCATGTTAAGAGTTGGGTCTTGGGCTTCTCACGTTTTTCTAAGGTAAGAAAGTAGGTTATTAATTTTCAATTTCATAAATTTCAGTAGTTTTACAAGATCTACCAGAAAATGATTTCTCAAGTGATTCTACCCCTCACCCCTGCCTTCTTAGGAATCCTTACCACACTTGAGAGAGCTAAAGCAACAAAGCTCACAGTTACCCCACAACAGTAGACAGAACAGGTGTGTCTGTCAACAACCTGTCGGGAAGTGGCAGCATTTTCAGAAACTGTGCCAACACCAGCTTGAAAATGATATAGGTGAGGTAGCCGGATATAAAAAGTCGCAACACTTTGCTTTTGTTTCCGAGCTCTTTTTTCCGATAAATATAGTAGAAGGCTTAAGACTTACTTTGAAGTTAGTTGAAAGTAAACATACAGGATTCCTCTGGACTACTCCTTTCCTGTTGTACTGTATTTTGTCTTTGTGACTCTGTCAATATTCAGTGTTTATATATGAATAATCTATGGTAGTTTCACATGTTGAGTTGTGGTGTCACTGTTTTCTGAGGAAGAATTTTGGCCTGTAAATCTGCTGCATTGCTCAAATTAGGCAGCTGCAAACTGAGCACACCCTCTTACTTGGTGATCCCAGGCCTGTCTCCAGAAATAGACCAAGGCTCCCAACTTTTTGCATGTTGTATCAAAGAAATGCTGAATCTGTAAGCTTCAGGCAGTTAGCTTATTCTCCTCCCCCATTCCACTTGTTATCTTCCACCCTACTGACATTCAAAACACGGGTAACAAGATTTTATAACCACATTAGCTGGCAAAGTCCCTAAGAGGAGAAAAGCAAAGATTTATGGCCACTTTTATAAAAATACGGTTTAATAAAACTTGCAACCTGAACAGGAAAGTAAATTACAGTGAGAAATTAAAGAAGTTTATAAGTCAACCAATATAGGAGGTGGTGGCTGAGTAACTAAGTTTTGACTTTTATAATTTCCTAATTAGGGAATTTATTTAGAAATTCTGGAATTCGGGGCCCCTGGGTGGCTCAGTCAGTTGAGCATCTGGTTTCAGCTCAGGTCATGATCTCACGGTTCGTGGATTCAAGCCCCACATTGGGCTCTGTGCTGACAGCTCAGAGCCTGGAGCCTGCTTTGGATTCTGTGTCTCTCTTTGGCTCTGTCCCTCCCTGACTCAACGCTCTGTCTCTCTCCCCCTCTCAAAAATAAACATTAAAAAAAAAAAATTCTGGAATTCAAATATACAGGTAAAATCCAATCTCAACAAATCAAAATTGTTACACTATATCTAAACTTCACTTTTGTTGAAGTAAATTTTAAAGAGACTATAGATAAAACTCTACATGTATACTTGCATGGAATCAGTTTATGTCTTATTTAACTACTGTTCATTTTGCAAGGTATGCTGTCACTTTAAAATATTTTTAACTGCTTTTTAGCTGTTTAAGGAAATTATGAAACACTGAAAACTACCAGCAAAGAAATACAGTATTTCTAAGTGGATGCCCCTGGTCTAGTCAGGTAGGGTCTTCTCAGGCACAGTTCTGATTCAGGGCTGGATTCATAAGGAAATGAGGTTAATGAGGTTAATGCAACCAGGAGCAGAGTAAACTTGACCATTTCCTTCTCTGAACACATTTTCAGCATAAAGATGTGACAGAAAATAATTGGTTCTTTTGGTTCAAGAGTTATGGTTGCCAAGGAGACAAAGGAATAGAACTGCACTTATAAATGAAGATGTTACTTCAGTTCCTTGGCTCAATATAATGCACTTTTTATATTCCTTAGGGACACATCTCAAGATGTTCCTGGCTTTCCCTCATATGAGTTTTCTTTTTGAATGACATATATATCCTCTGAACACTGTTAACACTTCCAATTACCAACCACCTCTTAAGCTTTAAAATTCTTCTTGCTGGCATTTTGACTCAACACTTTGTACAAACCAAACCAGTTTGGATGATCATGATTAAAATTTGTCCACAAACAAAATTAAAACAATGAATTTGTTAAAACTTCAAACACAAGGGGTAGTACATTGCAAATGATTCTTTCCATTCAAGAACTAGCAAAAATTTAACCTAATCCATGTGATCCATCACATTAGCATGTTTGATTTTAAATGTCATGACATTTGGATTAAAGATAAATTTGAATATGGAAATCATTAAAAATCAGAGAGAAAGAATGCTATAAATCAGTGACACTAGAATCCGGGTTATTTTTCTCCTAAGAAATGAAGTTTTATTTATTTGAAGTGGCACTGTTACCAAGTAAGTAATCTTTGTAACACATTGTATGACAGAAACTTGTAATGTGGTTTTAAGACTCCTCAAATAATCTGAATTTATTTTTTTGAGTAATCTCTATACTCAATGTGGGGCTTGAATGCATGACCCTGAGATCAAGAGTCATATGCTCCTCTGACTGAGCCAGCCAGGCATCCTACTGCTCGAGTAATTTTTAAAACATGATAAATTTCCATCCTTTCATTCAGTGACCAATATTACTTTCCTTAATTTACTATTTTTTCATATTCAATACTGACCAGGATGAACTATTATTTTAAAAACATAGTAAGTCAAATTCAAATTTATGTGTTTTGACTAATACAGAGATTAATAAAAGACTGCCTTGTCTCCTGCCAAAGGTTTATTTTTCTAGACTTCCTTCACTATGATTACTTTAAAATTCTATTAGAAACTGCTCACCTTACGTTTCTTTTTTTTTTTTTTTAACGTTTATTCATTTTGGAGACAGAGAGAGACAGAGAATGAACGGGGGAGGGGCAGAGATCGAGGGAGACACAGAATCGGAAACAGGCTCCAGGCTCCGAGCCATCAGCCCAGAGCCTGACGTGGGGCTCGAACTCACGGACCGCGAGATCGTGACCTGGCTGAAGTCGGACGCTTAACCGACTGCGCCACCCAGGCGCCCCTCACCTTACGTTTCAATTAGGATGTTTAAATCACATTACATAAAAGCCTATGTGATCTAACCTAATAGAACACATGCAATACAAGAACACTTTCAGAAAAGAAATCAAATCAGTATATGCAAAAGATACTGAAATCTGTTTGAATAGAATGTGTGTTTAAATGTCTCATTGTAAAGGGAAAAAAAAAAAAAAAAAAAAAAGGAATAAAATGACCAGTCAGGCTTCATATCAATTAGACAACTTTTACTAAATGAGAAAACTACATTTAAAATGTGCTTTAAAACAAAATGGAATTAGAAAAAAAAGACATATGCATTTGAAAGAACTTTGCACTGTGCTGAAAATCAAATCTCTTGCAGAAATACAATACGCCAATTCATAAAATGTAAGTTAACAGAATTCTCAATTTAACATTTTCAAAGACAATATTAAGGTCAAGAATTTCACATCAATGGTAGCACATATAGAAGAAGGGCATTATAAATATGATGTCCATCCCTATGAAGCTTACAAATTTGACAATACTCAATAAAAGCTTTTAGAATCACATCCAAAAGGGTCGCATCCAAAGTATCTCAAATCTGTGTCCTGTAAGTTCTCCTTCTAAAATCCTTATGTTGACTTTTCTACTCCTTGTTAATACTAACCCTTTAAAAAAAGAGAACAGGAAAAGAAATGCTGCAATAAACCCTTGATCATGTACAGAAATTATTGCTACTATAGCTCACTACAAAGCATGTCTATACAATATTGGATGAACTTTGATCATGAAAAATCAGAATAAAAATCTTTAGTGACATAAGCCTTACAATCGTATACAACATTCACATGGCAATATTAGACAGTTAAGCACCCAATAACCATCGTTGACAAAATGTCCCACTGACCAGCATTCATTTAAATACATCCTTCGTACAGAGGGAGGAAAAAAGAGATAGTGTCAGCTTTCCAAGGCTTGTCAAAAAAGGATTCTCATGTTCTGTGGATCTAAAAACAAATAGCAACAACAACAACAACAACAACAACAACAACAATAGCAACAACAAAAAACCCCAAAAAAAAAAAAAAAAAAAAAAACCAATGCAGGTGTGTTACCAGAAAGTTAAGCATGCCAAAAGGTGTTTCGTGCGAATTAAAACCTAAAACCAAGGTACCACATAATCACATTACCAACTAGTTGGGTAATACTATATGAGCCTTATCTTAAAGTTAAATGAAATGCTACTGCACAATAGAGCATCAATAAGTTAAAAATTAGAGTGCACAAATCCAAATCAGTGGCAATTTCTGTATAAAGCAAAATATTCACTATCAGCTGTGAAGTTTGCCCAGTCAAACTGTTTGATTCAATCACTGGATTGGATAGTTGGTCTATTTTTTTTTTAAAATATCATTCTTTAAAATTCCTTTTTCCTGTAATGAGGCATAAGTTTTCTTAGTAAGATTAAACAGGTACATAAGTAAATAAGCGAGGGAAAATAATAGTTGGTGAATGTCTTTAAAGCTCTTCCCACATTTCACTTGTAAAAATGTTCAGGGAAAAAAAAAATTAATATTTGCCATTATTCTAGCAAAAACAAAACAAAACAAACAAAACAAGCCCAAAATAATTAAACGACCAAGCAACACTAAAACCACATTACACAGATGGATCATCATGCTTTCATCTGGTTTAACTATCACATCTAGTTTAACTGGGATGCTTTTCAACTTTAAAAACTGTGATACGTGAAGATGTAACTTTAATGGGTAATTTTGAATTTGAATTTAACTTTGCTGAATATTATAACAGAGTATACTTATTACAATACAGTGTAGCACATCTTTCTATTAGAAAAAAATTTAAGATCCTTTACCCGTCTCCTTAAGTTAAAGGTGTGACATCATAAAGGGTGTCAAATGGCTGGATGGTTTTACAGTGCACACTTATATATTATGAAGTATGTCCTTAACAAATCTGATGGTTTCTTTAGAGAGTTCCTTTCTTCACCTTTTCTTCGGTGGATTAGCTGTTCGAGGTGGAGTGACAGGACGTCCTGAATTCAGTCCACCATACTGGTACTTAGCTTTCTTTTCAGATGGTTTCAATATCTTAAAATAAATAATTTATTAACAGTGTTACTCTTTCAAGTGCAGTAAGTTTAAGAAAATTATTGTTATAATAGCAGGCTTTTCAAAAAATGACATAAATTTTAAAGGTTCAATAAAAGTATGGAAAACAGGAAAGTTCTAT
Organism: Prionailurus viverrinus; assembly: GCF_022837055.1. Taxonomy (NCBI): domain Eukaryota; kingdom Metazoa; phylum Chordata; class Mammalia; order Carnivora; family Felidae; genus Prionailurus; species Prionailurus viverrinus. Next base: position 117,981,532 of record NC_062563.1, read on the forward strand.
GGACAGCTCTCACATTTAAAGTGTGCAGATGACTAAATATTTGAATATTCTTATCATCTGTCAAGCCACTGGTAATTCAAAACCTTAAACACACAAATCCTATCAACTACCCAATCCTTAGATTTAAGTAAAAATTTTTTTTTAAATTAATATATCTCTGTGGTGAGGAAAGAACATTTAGTTTATGAGTCAAAATACCAAGGTTGACTAACAGACACAAGAAAATATACTCAATGTCACTCACTGGGGAAATACAAATCAAAACTATGATGAGATACCACCTCACACCTGTCAGAATGGCTAAATTTAACAACACAGGAAACAACAGGTGTTGGCAAAGATGTGGAGAAAGGGGATCCCTCTTACACTGTGGATGGGAATGCAAACTGGTGCAGTCACTCTGGAAAACAGTATGAAGGTTCCTCACAAAGGTAAAAATAGAACTACCCTATGATCCAGCAATTGCACTACTAGGTATTTACCCAAAGGAACAAATGGAGTACACGTGCACCCTAATGTTTATAGCAGTGCTATCAATAATAGCCAATTTATGCAAAGAGCCCAAATGTCCACTGACTGATGAATGGAACATGCAATGGAATATGACTCAGCCAATCGAAAGAATGAAATCCTGCCATTTGCAATGATGTGGATGGAGCTATAGTGTACTATGCTAAGCGAAATATGTCAGAGGAAGACAAATACCACGTGATTTCACTTGTGTGGAATTTAAGAAACAAAACAGATGAACACAGGGGAAAGAAAAAAAAAAAGGGAGGCAAACCATAAAACAGACTCTTAACTATAGAGAACAAACTGAGGGTTGCCGGAGAGGAGGTGGGCAGGGGGATGAGTTAAACGGGTGATGGATCAGTCACAATGTTTATTCCATAGTATATTTGCTCATCTAGTATCAGTTGTAAACAGAATTGTATTTTCCATTATATCTTCTAACTGCTTGTGGTTTTCATATTTTAAAGCTATTGACATTTGGTTATTAGTAATAAATGCTAATATTTTATTACATTATAAAATATTAGGAGCAAAAAAATAAATGGGTGATGGGTATTAAGGAGGACACTTGTACAAGCACTGGGTGTTATATGTAAGTGATGGATCACTAAATTCTACTCCTGAAACTAAGAATACATTATATGTTAACTAACTAGAATTTAAATAAAAACTTGAAACAATAAAATAATAATAATAATTCTGCCACTATTTACAGGATAGTCACAAACCCTTTAATTTTTATGTGTAGATCTTTAAAAAAATATTTACATATTTTATGTATCGTATCAGTAAAATGTACATGTCGATGATTTAAAAGTATTTACAGTTGTACAATCATTGCTGTAATCTAATTTTAGAGTTTTTGTCAGTCCAAAAAGAAATCTTGCTCCCATAAGCAATCATTCTCCACTACTCTAACTCCCTTCAATTCTGAGGAAAAACTAATTCTTCTCTATTGATCTGTCTTTTCTGGCTATTTCACATAAATGAAATCATACAATATGTGGTCTTCTGTGACTGGCTCCTTTCACTGAAATCATGTTTTTGAGGTTCATTTATGCTGTAGTATGTATCAGTACTTCATTACTTTTAATTGTCAAACAATATGCCATTTTATGGATAGTCCACATTTTGTTTTCGTTCTTTACGTGATGGACATCTGGGTTGTTTCCATTTTTTGGCAATTATAAAGAATGCTCCTATGAATATGCATATACCTGTATTTGAGTACCTGCCTTCAGTTCTTTTCGGTATACCTATGAGTGGAATTGCTGGGCCACAAAGAAACTCTTATGTTTCACTTTTTAGGGAGATGCCACACTGTTTCCAAAAGCAGCTGCATCATTTTCCATTCCCACCATCACTATATGAAGTTTCCAACTTTTCTGCATCCTCATTAATTCTTGTTATTATCTGATTTTTTAATTGTATTTATTCTGGTGGATGTAAACAGAGCTTTAACTTACATTATAGACAGAAATTTCAGTATTTACATACAAGTGTGTAGAAATGATTTAAGAAGCATTTCTTAGAACTATTCAGAGCATCACAGTGTCTCACTGAAGAAGAAATCCAATTCCACTACGGCAAATGCTGAAAGATAAGGTCTAGTTCCTATCCTTAAATTATAAATGAGAAGTCACGTGTTTATATTCAGGTGTACTAGCTGACAGAAATAGTAATAAAATAAAGGGAAAGAGGGATAGAAAAGCCCGTCCACATTTAAAGAAAGAGACATATAGTATATGCAGGAGAGGCACATAAAATACCCTTTGCAAAAATAAAGCACTGAAGTTGTTTTAGTCTGTGAACAAGAGTGATTTATAAGTAGCACACTATGAAGCCAGAGTTGGTCTATTTCTAGCAAAAGGAAACAAAATCTAAGTTATTAATTGAATTCACATTCTTTTAGTAGGTTAAGCCCCTATTCAAGAAGTCATACAGGAATTTAACAACTTAAACATTTGCATCAAGAATGACTGACATAACTTAGGCTCTCTAAAACTCTAATACTTGATATACACCAAAAAGTCCGGAGCATTTGCGAATGAAAACAGAAATCTCTAACAAGTCTATGAGTGATAATCACTTCTGAATAAAACTGATTTATATGTATTTATACTATACCTGAAATGAACACATCAAAGTTTCATCCACACTCATCATTCCACCAGCATTATCAAACTCGCCACAGTAATTTGGGGCTGAAAATAGGGTTACCAATTGTCGTTTAGCAAAAAATTCATATCCATCTTCCACCACCTGTGAAAGGAAAGGTCAAAAGAAAAAACACATTTATTTATAGCTGATTCTCAACTGTCTATATTACTGAGATTAATGTGACAAAGACCTAAAAATAAACACTGTTTTGTTTTGGAAGCTTGATTTTTATTTCTAAACTTGTCTTAGAATATTAAAGTATTTAGTATGCCTTTTCTATAATGGCAAGGATTTAGCTAAAATGAAATAGTACACTTATGATAAATAAAATGTTTAAAAATCATACCATTTCTAAGGCTCTCCGTATGCTGATAGGTATAGTGTCTACAGGAACCTTACATACCTAGTACTTCTTTGTTGATGACATTATATCACAACTACAGAATCCTTAATTCTTTAATGATTTAACATGATTTCTAGAATCTGTTGTCAATTTGAACGATTTAAACAATTTATATTTCTCAGCTCTACAATTCTGAGAAGTCAATAACACATATTTTATATTTATTTACAGTAGGAAAGAATAATTTTTGAAGTCTTTTAAGCATCCTTTGATTAAGCAAAATTATCCTACAATACTTGTTCATAAGAAGTACCTCCAAAACAATTTACATTTTAAAAGAATTCCTACTATAGTATCAGGTACATGCTCCTATTGTAATTATCTCATGGTAGAATTTAGATATTAACCTTTTCTGTTAAGATCTTGGTCACCTTATCTATTCCAGCTCGGTCACAGTGTTTGGAACTCAGTGTATCCTTTTAGTTCCTAGTCTTATTCACTTGTTCATTCATACATTTACTAAATAAACAGGTTTATTGTAAAAGGACACATGTGTAGTTTGTGGTGTTTCCCATCAGAAGTCTCTTAATTTTAGAGATAGGTTTGAAAATAAGCAGAACAGGATTTTGGAAGTGTCTGGAAAAAGATGTCCAAACCAAGGTAGTTCAATAATCTGACTTCTTTAAAAAATCATTTAAAAGTTTTATTCATTTATTGAGAGAGAGAGAGAGAGAGAGAGAGAGAGAGAGAGAGAGAGAGAGAATATCCCATGTAGGCTCTCCACCACCAAGCACAGAGCCTGATATGAGGCTCGGACTCATGAACCGTGAGATCATGACCTGAGCTGAAGTTGGGTGCTTAACTGACTGAGCCACCCAGGTGCCCCCATCATCTATTTTTGAAAAGATCTATGAAGGGAAATATATTGCTAAAAAAATTGATTATTAGTGGGTATCTTATTAGGAAACTTAGCAACTCTGCACTGTTATCTAGTAGAAAACTTCTATTAATTAGCTAAATCATAAACACAATATTTACCAAACCTTTGCAAAAGCAAAGGATTTGGGGACTTGACTTCATTTCAACTGAGTTAGGAAATTCTGGTAGGAAGAAGACCTGTGATATACAACATATGCAGAAAAGAGAAACCAATCATCTTTGTTTATCCATAGATCACATAGAAAAGTAGTCAAGTGTCATAGGGAGCAAAGCCCTCCCAAAAAGGGAAGTAGTGTGGCACAGCATCTACTTAACAAACTTTCTTTTAACAGACAAAAGAAAAAACAAGGAACCTTTAAAAGTATTACACTTAGAAATTTCAAATACTTTTAGTACTTTCAAAAGTAAACAGAAAAGATTTATAAAAATGTCTTTCACTGAATGTATTTACCAGTCATATTTTAAAGAGCATGAGGACTTGACATATCAAATCATCAAAATAAGCTTTTGCTAATTAATTCATTTATTCAAACACTAAGTGCACGCTGCAGTATGTAAGTTTACAAGGCAATGGATATTTGGGGCTCCTGGGTGGCTTAATCAATTAAGGGTCTCACTCCAGACTTTGGCTCAGGTCATGATCTCATGGTTCGTGAGTTTGAGCCCTGTGTCAGGCTCTGTGCTTGGGATATTCTTTCTCTCTCTCCCCCCCCCCCCCCAACCTGTGCCTCCCCTGCATGCGTGCACACTCACTCTCAAAATAAACAAACATTAAAACAACAACAACAACAACAACAACAACAAAGCAATGGATATTTAAAAGTCAACAAATCACAATCCCCTCCTTGAAGAGTACAGAATATAGTAGTGGTGGTGGACATAAAAAAAAAAAAAAAAGTAAACCTAAATAAACTTTATTTTAAAAATAAGTATGTATTTTTATAATGAAAGCTCAAAGACACACAAAAGGAGATAGAGTTCAATAAACTCTCATTCTCACCATCCTGATTCAATAATTACCAGGATTCTGCTACATTTGTTTCATTTACTCTCCCTTTTTTCTCTGATGTATTTTACTTTTTTTTTAGTAATCTCTACACCCAACGTGGGGCTTGAACTCACAACCAAGATAGAGGTGCACGCTCCTTTGACCGAGCCAGCCAGGTGCCCCAATGCTGATGTATTTTCAACCCAATCCTAGACATGTCATCTTGCTTCCATATACTTGGGTATGTATTTCTAAAAAATGGACATCCTTCTTACATAGTAACGTTATTATCCTAAGATTTAAACAATGAACAATGACTCCTTGATATCTAACACCCAGTCTATAACTGAATTTTTCCAAGTGTCTCAAAAGTATCCTTTAATACTATGGTCATTTGATTGTTATCTAAAATACATATAAACAGATTAAAATGGGATCAAGTATTTCTAGAAAGCTTCAGACAAGTGCCAAAAATTCTGCCAGCATTGTAGTATACTGCAAAATATAAATTAGTTTGAAACACCCTCCTAGAGGGTGAGAAAGGGTTAACAAATCATCAGATTGTTAACTGTGAGATCAAGGTATATAGGCTTCATCTCTCCTACTACTTTCCTTATATAATTAGTTTTATTTATTTTTTTTTTTTAAAATTTTTTTTCAACGTTTATTTATTTTGGGGACAGAGAGAGACAGAGCATGAACGGGGGAGGGGCAGAGAGAGAGGGAGACACAGAATCGGAAACAGGCTCCAGGCTCTGAGCCATCAGCCCAGAGCCTCACGCGGGGCTCGAACTCACAGACCGCGAGATCGTGACCTGGCTGAAGTCGGACGCTTAACCGACTGCGCCACCCAGGCGCCCCTATAATTAGTTTTAGATCTTCGTTTCCTCAAAAACAAAAAAAGATCTGTGTAAATAAATATTAAAATGTTCAAAAGTTTTAGATTTCATACCTGATGAGCTCGACAAATCAAATCTAAATCATGACGATTCAGAAATTTACTGACTACATCAGCTCCAAAAGTGAAGGAAACACCACGATCATTTTCTCCCCAGCCTTGCACATCCTTATCTGGGTCAGACCACAGCAAATCACAGAGCAAACCTTTAAAGAATAAAAACACAACAATGAAAAAAATAAAACAAAGTTTATAAAGTATATCTGTATCACATTTCTTCTCATGCCCTCTTACCCTCTAATAAAGAGTAACAATCACTTGCTTCCTAGTACCCCAGCCTATTGAATTTAGCCACTCTTTGCTAGCCCACCCATATAATTTTGCCTGGCTGAAAGTAGCACTTCCCAACTCTTCCCACATACAAGAAATATGTGCATGGCACACTCTAAGCACACAATATATGGAAAAGGCTGTTCCTTCTATACATAGTTACTCCATATGAACAAGCAATTGACCCAGCAGCATTTCCTGAATAGAGAGGCTACTTACACTATTTCTGGGGGCCAATCTATTAAATTAATCCATTTTATTTATCCCTAAGCCAGTAACACACTAAAGCTTTTAAAAAAATCTTTATATTTGGTAGGGGTAGTATCCCCACTTAATGCTTTTCTCCAGGATTAACTTGGTTACTTTCACATATATATTTCTGAATCAGTTAGTATAATTCTATGAACCCAACTGAGATTTCACTGGAATTGTATCTGATCTAATGATCAATTTGAGGGAAGAAAACATTTTCTATAAAAGCCTGGAGGATTTAAATGAAATATGGATGAACAAAATGAGAACGGATCCTTGGCTTCAGTGTCAGGCATAAGAAAAGAAGTCAGAGCTAAAAATATTTGAGTATCTTCATCATACTCATAGTAGTATAAATCTTAGGAGGGATTCAAACCACCTTGGGAATGTCAAGTGAGAAGACCAGTAAATGAACTCTGAGGAAGCAAACATTTAATACGCAGGCAGAGAAAGGAGAAAGGGGAATGAGCAAAAAGTACTGAGAAGGAATAGTCAAAACAAAAGGAAGAGATCAGAACAGTAGAGATCTCCTGAAAGGGGTAAGAATAATCTAGAAGTAGGAAATGGTTAAGATTCAAGTACAATGAACAAGTAGAGCAGGATAAAAACCAAAAAATGCCTACCTTTTTATAGACTCTTTGGATCTTAAGAGTAGGAAATGTACTTAGTAACCATCTTGTCCAACCCTACTTGATGAATAAACAACTCCCCTTTACAAAATTACCAATATGGAAAAAGACAGTCTCTTCAACAAACAGTGTTCGGAAAACTGGAAAACAGTATGCAGAAGAATGAAACTGGACCACTTTCTTTTACCATACACAAAAATAAATTCAAAATGGATGAAAGACCTAAATGTGAGACAGGAAACCACCAAAATCCTAGAGAACACAGGCAAGCAACCTCTCTGACCTCAGCTGCAGCAACTTCTTACTAAACACGTCACCAGAGGCAAAGGAAACAAAAGCAAAAATGAACCACTGGACTTCATCAACATAAAAAGCACAGCAAATAAACAATCAATGGAACTAAAAGGCAACCTTCAGAATGGGAGAAGATACATGAAAATGACATATCAGATAAAGGGCCAGTATCCAAATCTATAAAGAACTTATCAAACACCAAAACAACAATCCAGTTAAGAAATGGGCAGAAGACATGAATCAACATTTTTCCAAAGACATACAGATGGCTGACACATGAAAAGATGTTCAACATCACTTATCATCAGGGAAATACAAATTAAAACCACAGTGAGATACCACCTCACACCTGTCAGAATGGCTAACATTAACAATACTGGAAACAACAGGTGTTGGCGAAGATGTGGAGAAAGAGGATCTCTTTTGCACTGCTGGTGGGAATGCAAACTGGTGGAGCCACTCTGGAAAACAGTATGAAGGTTCCTCAGAAAGTCAGAAATAGAACTACCCTAAGATCCAGCAGTTGCACTATGATTTACCCAAAGGACACAAAAATACAGATTCGAAAGGATACATGCATCCCAGTGTTTAAAGCAGCATTATCAATAATAGCCAAAGTATGGAAAGAGCCCAAATATCCAGCAATTGATGAATGGATAAAGATGTGGTGTGTACACACACACACACACACACACACACACACACACACACACAAATATTACTCAACCACAGAAAAAACCAGAACCTTGCCATTTGCAATGACATGGATTGAGTTAGAGTATACATGCTAAGTGAAGTAAGTCAGAGAAAGACAAATACCATATGATTCCACTCATGTGTGGAATTCAGAGACAAGTGGATAGGTGATGGGCTAGATGGGTGATGGGTATTAAGGAGGGCACTTGCTGTGATGAGCACTGGATGCTGTATGTAAGTGATGAATCACTGAATTCTAATTCTGAAACCAATACTGTACTGTAACTGGAATTTAAATAAAAATTTGAGAAGAAAAAAATTACCAATAAACAATCCTCTCATCAGTAAGCTAAAACATCTTTTTTTATTTACATGACATACTTAATATATCAAGATTTTCTAGACCCCTGTGGCACTCTAGGCAATCCTCATTTTGAAAATATTCAAGTTGTTGAGAACTGATGAATACAACATATAAAGGGTGGGTCTGATTACACAAATGATGGGACAACGAATCCAACAACATAAATTCATTAAAAAAAAAAAGTCTGGTAGAAACCGAGAAAGGACAGTTTTGCTTATGTTAATGCTTTTAATGGTAAGACAGTGTGATATCATAAAAATACATTTAGTTTTTGTTCCTATTCCCAGCATACAGCTCCTAAAACCTTTGGAATTTCCTGAGTGACAGAGGTATCTTTTTATTTTTTAATGTTTAGTTATTTTTGAGAGAGGAAGAGACCACAGGCATGCACGCGTGGAGAAGAGGCAGAGAGAGGGAGACAGAATGTGAAGCAGGCTCTGAGTTGTCAGCGCACAGCCTGAAGCAGGACTTGAACTCACAAACCATGAGATCGTGACCTGAGCCAAAGTCAGATGCTTAACCAACAGAGCCACCCAGACGACCAGACAGGAGTATCTTTTATTATTCATAAGGAACCCCTTTCCATCACACCTGAGTGTATGCTAATGAAGTGATCCAGATCCCCTAAAGCACTTCACAATGAGGCAAGTCAACAGCAAGACTAAACATATGATTAGACGACTGGAACTTTCAGCTGTCCCCTCTCTCTGGAGAGGTGGGCTGGAAATTGAGCTCTATAAAAACTCTTGAACAACTGGACTTGGGAAGCTTACAGTTGTTGAACACACTGATGACAAAGGGTGTGGAAGTTGTTCCCCAACCGATATCTCCTAGTTCCTGAGTTGTATCCCTTTATGATAAGCTGATAAATACAAGTAAAGCATCTGAGGAAGTGGTTGTGGGAATCCCAGAATTGTGGCTGGGCAGTAGTGTGGGGGCAGTCTTGTGAAATGAAGCCCTTAACCTGTGCAGTCATGGCTAACTTCAGGAATTAGTGTAATTAAATGTTAGACACGTAAGTGTTGGAGCATGGGTTGTGATGTGGAAAAACCATAAACACTGTGTCAGAAAATGCCACCAAAAAAGGTATTGATGTTTTAAGCAAACGGTGAACAGAAAAGGAGAATTTTACTGCATTCAATTCACAGGTTATCACAGCATTTTATTTTTTTGTTAAAAAATTTTTTTTAATGTTTATTTATTTTTGACAGAGAGGGAGGGAGAGAGACAGAGTGTGAGTGGGGGGAGTGGCAAAAACAGGGGGAGACACAGAATCTGAAGCAGGTTCCAGGCTCTGAGCTGTCAGCACAGAGCCCGACATGGAGCTCAAAGTCACAAACTGCAAGATCATGACCCGAGCTGAAGTCGGACACTTAACCGAGTGAGGCACCCAGGTGCCCCATCATAGCATTTTAAGAATATAAATGCCATGATTAGTACACATCTTAGTACATACACTGGCACTCAACTATGAATAATTACCACTAAAAGCCAACAGAAAAGTTAGGCCACTGTGTCCAGAATTTATTTATAAAATTACGTGAGGCTCATTTGTTAATCAACAGAGCAATTTATCCTCAAGTGGAACTTAATTTGCTTTTGTTTTGACTTGCTTCACTTACCTAAGAGTTATTTTGAACATCTGAACAGTTAACTTTCATTATTCTTTCACAAATTTTTCACAAACTCACCATGTATCTCTACAGCTTTCTGAGCTCTACAAATGTGAAATATAGAAGATGCAAAAAAATACCAGAAAACTAAATGGTAATTTTTAAAAGGCAACTGTATCCTTAGCTAAGAAAAATTATTATTTTTATTTTTATTTTTTTTTTTTTTTTTTTTTTTTTTTTTTTTATTTTTGGGACAGAGAGAGACAGAGCATGAACGGGGGAGGGGCAGAGAGAGAGGGAGACACAGAATCGGAAACAGGCTCCAGGCTCTGAGCCATCAGCCCAGAGCCCGACGCGGGGCTCGAACTCACGGACCGCGAGATCGTGACCTGGCTGAAGTCGGACGCTTAACCGACTGCGCCACCCAGGCGCCCCAATTTTTTAAAGATTTTATTTAAGCAATCTCTACGCCCAAAGTGGGGTTCAAACTCACAACCCAAGATCAAGCGTCACATACTCCATGGACTGAGCCAGCTAGGCACCCCAAGAAAAACTATTTTAATTAAAAAACTTTTGGGGCACCTGGGTGGCTCAGTCAGTTTAAGCTTCTGACTTCAGCTCAGATCACGATCTCACAGTTTGTGAGTTCGAGCTCCACGTCAAGCTCTGTGCTGACAGCCCTGAACCTGGAGCCTGCATTGGATTCTGTGTCTCCCTCTCTCTCTGCCCCTCCCCAGCTTGTGTTGTTTCTTTCAAAAAATAAATATTAAAAAATTTTTTAAAACTTTTGATTAGTTTTTTAAAAATCCTTAAAAAAACTTTATTATTATTTTTTTTAACAAAAATAAATGTTTATTTATTCTTGAGAGAGGGAACAAGACTGGGGGAGGAGCAGAGAGAGAGGGGGACAGAGGATCTGAAATGGGCTCTGCGCTGACAGCAGGGTGCATGATGTGGAGCTTGAACTCACGAACCATGAGATCATGACCTCAGCAGAAGTCAGACACTCAACGAATGAGCTACTCAGGAATGCCCCCCCCCCCCCGCCAATTTATTTATTTATTTTTAACTAGGCTCCACTCCCAACATTGGACTTGAACTCATGACTCTAACATCAAGAGTCGCATGCCCTAACAACTGAGCCAGCTAGACACCTCTGTTTGACTAATTTTTAATAAGTCCTTGAAGGACATAATCAATGTTGATATGAATGAAGGAATTTAGAATGACAGGAAGATAAAGGGAATCAGTTAACAAGATCTTCTGTGATAAATAAGTTTGAAAGAACCATACTACAGTTAAATATGAAACTTAAAAGTATTGCACCTTGGGAAGTAAGTAGTGGGAAATAAAATACATTACTGCAAGTAATCTGTAGTTAGCTTACTATTGAAAAAGCTCTATTATTTATTACATAAACCAATCTTCAACTAAATATATAGTTAAGTTCAAATATGTCAATATTTTACATAAAACAACTAATTAAACTTCTCTATATACTCAACCTGTATCAGGGACATCAGTGGGTCTCATAATTCTCCGAATCTGCTCCATAGACTGCAGGTCTGGTGACAGTCCTATAAATAAAAGATGGTCAGAGTAATGACATCTAAACAATTTTCACTTAAATAAAGCAACATTTAATCAAAGTAGATTCACTATCTGAAATTAAAAATATGTAATGTGTTCCTTTTAATGTTATCTTCAATATACAGAGTTAGAAATCTTACCATTCTTCTTTCTTTCCAACCATTCTCTGCCTTTCTCCAGGAATATACCCAATTCCAATCCTTCCGACCACTTTTATCACTTCTCACCACCTAATCTTAAAGATGTTTACTTCCAAGTTTAAGTGCCTCACTGTCCTGTAAGACCTTCCTACATCTCTCTGCAACATGCTCATTATCTTCGTAAAGTGTAATTGTTGATCACAAGGATAAGAAAAAGCACATGAAAACACTTCACAGTCTTTAGTACATAAACTATTATTTCTCTTTTATGGATAATCCAAGTACCAACACATAACTTCTTGATTTCTACTTTTAAGTATACTAATGTGCAAGAACTACAATTTCCTAAATGTTTAGGATCTACTATAAAATACTTCAATTAATATAGTAACATGTTCTATCAGAGAATAAATCCTTTTTTAATGTTTATTTATTTTGAGAGAGAGAGAGGGAGCCCATGTGTTCCCACATGTTGGGGAGGGACAGAGAGAGAGAATTCCAAGCAAGCTTCACACTGTCGTCATGGAGCCTGATGCAGGGCTCAAACTCACAGACCATGAGAACATTACCTGAGCCGAAATCAAGAATCGGGATGCTTAACTGACTGAGCCACCCAGGCGCTCCAAGAATAAATCGCTTTTTACCTCAGGCCTAGACAAGTACATCTATCTTTTCAGCATTTTTCACTTTAATTCTTCCTGCATATTAATAAATAATAATTATAAATAATATTTATATAACTATATAAAACACTAATTTTCTTACAGTATTTTTACTATATTATTTCCATGTACAAAAACCCAATATGGTTATTAAACCATTCAACAAACTACTTTGCTCAGTATTCAAATCTCTATAATCTGATACTCATTATTCCCTATGTGCTTGACATTCTAGTTAGGCTAGTGCTCACACATTCCTTTAACTAGACAAATAAAAAAGACCATCTCAAATTCTTTACACGTCTTCAAAGTCTACTCCATCCTTCTAACTCAGGCTTCCATAAACATGTGTCCAACAATTCTCTCCCTTTCCAGACTGCATAAAAACTATTGCTTCTACAAGTGCTTTGACATAATTAAATTCTTTTCATTAGTATCTGTTTTGAAATATACTTTATTTTATCTTAACTTTTTGGAAACATGTATTTTATCAATAGGTTTTTAATTTCTTAAGACAGCCACATAATATACAATCTATATATTTTCATGGCACCTATTCCTGCTTATTTTAAAAGTTATACAGAATATTCTATCAAAAAGTATCTTTTTTTTTTTTAATGTTTATTTATTTTTGAGACAGAGAGAGAGAGAGAGAGAGAGAGCATGAACGGGGGAGGGGCAGAGAGAGAGGGACACAGAATCGGAAGCAGGCTCCAGGCTCTGAGCCATCGGCCCAGAGCCCGATGCGGGGCTTGAACTCACGGACCGCGAGATCGTGACCTGAGCTGAAGTCGGACGCTTAACCGACTGAGCCACCCAGGTGCCCCTCAAAAATTATCTTTAGGATGAAAATGGACATATTACATACAGCCTAGAACTCCTGATATGTGGGACTAATAAACCCAATTTCATTTGGATTCTAATGAAAGGTATTTAATATTGGCAGGAAAGTAATCATGATCCTCTCATTTTGACTGACAGTAGTGGTATCTTTCTATCAAAAATGAAGCAAAGGGAATACGTTATTTCAAATAAAAATCTGGTTATCCTCCTCATATGTGAAATTCTTTAAAGATAAGTACTCAACTAAACATTCATTTTGTATAAACCTTCATAAATTTCTAGTTATTAAAAGAGATTTTAGCCATGTTCAGAATAGTTTTAATAATTTGACCTTTTACACAAGCACAGCTATATTTTTCCACAGTGTGCATCCTAGTTACTGTAGGTCTTTTCCAAACAATGGAATGACAGTGAGAAAAACCCATAAAGCAAATTTACTAGTCTACCTCCATGACAACAGAAGATCTTCTCATCCACAATGGCAGCTATAGGCAGACAGTTAAAACAATCGGTGAAGGTCTTCCACAATTTAATATTAAACCTTCGTTTGCCTATAAAAAGAACAAGCAAATAGAAGAAATAAATCTAAAACTGTTTTCATTTGTTATCTCATAGCCACAGGATTATAATTTCAACTTTATTCTTTATACCGCACTTTGTTTTTTCTGTAATGAGTGCTTCTTGTGTATTTTTAAAAAGGTAATAAATTTAATGAACATTCAACACCTTCCATAAAGTTAAAAAAACTTGAAAGATTGTGCTAGGTATTTTACGGAACACATATATCAAATCCTTTTGTCTTTTAAGATCACTATAATATAGTCACTTTGAAATAGTCTAACAGACTACTAGTTTATCTGTTCCATTCAATGTGTACATTAGTTGAATACCTAGCCAAATAAGTAAGCAAAAGTGAAAGGGGTACCTCTGGAGATTGTCCATTTTAACTCTAATGCATTGAGTAACACAGCATAAATTTACTGACAAGAAAGGACAATTTCCAAATGCTTCAATGGTATTCACTTTTGAGTGAATTACAACTTGGCACTACATAAAGTATAAATAGAGACACGAAGGCTATAATTTTCCTATAGTCTAGCATAAAGAGCTACGACAAGAGAAATCTCAAGTGTATGTTCACCTTTTTAGAGTTACTTGATCTTCCTGAATTTGGCAAGAAGTTGCAACAACTAACGCTGGGGAGCGATGAAAGACACAGCACTAATTTCCTATGCTTTTATGCCATAACCTGCCTCTCTGTGAAAAAGTGTAACTCAAAGCAGTTTTTACAAGCTGCTCTCATGTACATTAGCTCAACTGATGTCATTTCTATAAACCTTGAGGATACTCAAGCCCATATTTTATTCTTTAAAAACACACCTCTATTCCTCATATAGCTTTAGAAAAGTGGTTATAGTTAGACGTACTACAATCTGCTTCCTGTCTACTGGTCTGATTTGAACAGTTGAAACCATACATTACACCTTAGAAGTAAAAATGCCACGTAAAATCAGATGTAGAATCATTCCTAGTAGAACGCAGCTCCACGAGACTAGAGATGATCTGTCTTGTGCGCTGCTGCATTCCTAGTGTGTAGAGTAGTGCCTGGTATACACACTTCCTCTTGTCAAATTATACAAACCAAGAATATAGGAGTTTGAATAGGAGTGTACCATATTTAAGGAAGGAAAAACACAAAAATAGATTCCAATGGAGAATTCACCACCAAAAAACAATAAATTCAATTTGAAAATCGTTGTATTTGGTTCTAAATTGTAATTAACCAAACATGTGTTCTTTCCCATACTCTAACAAAAGCAAAAGACCAATTCAAATGTAGTAATTTAGTAATTACACTTGGAAACATTACTACAAAACAGGAAATCAGTGATTTCTTACCGAAGAAAAAGAGTACAGTAAAATATACCTGAGTAGTTGCTATCCTCATCTTTCTTGTTTTATAGGCACAAATTAAAATTCTAATAATAAACTTAAACTTTGAAAAAATTTCATAGAACTTCTCAATATTTTTCCTTCTTTATCTCAAAGTTTATTTATTTTGAGGAAGAGAGAGAGGGAGAAAGAGAGCACTGCACGTGTGCCGGGGAGGGACAGAATCCCAAGTGGGTTCTGCACTAACAGAATGGATGTGGGGCTCAAATTCCCGAAAGGTGAGATCATGACCTGGGCAGACACTGAGTTGGCAGCTTAACCAACTGAGCCACCCAGGCGCCCTACAACTGGTGAATATTTCTTGTGACACAGGGCCAATGAAAATTTCCATCTTATCGCAAGAATGCTGAGAGCTACAATCTTAATAGATACTAGAAAAACAGAGGCTATTATCTATAGTGACCTCTGTTTCACGTGGATATTTTGCCAAATGAACTGATTAATTACAAGAGGCCCTTTCAGCTGAGTAAGGTGCAGTCAACCTGAAATACCATGATCTTAAGAGATCCCAAAGAACTAGTTTAATTGGTAACATGTTTCCTGGTTTCAGGTTTTTCTTCCATGAAAGATTATTCTTGGTCCTATGCCTGATAAATTATATTAAAAAAAAAAATGAATCAAAAGAAATCTTTTGAACTGGAAAATTATATTAGGGAGTATTAGGGAATTTTCCCATTAATAAAAGATAAATTTTTATTTTTACTTACATTCATCATAGAATCCATAAATGCGATTGATGCTAGCACACTCATGGTTTCCTCTTAAGAGAAAGAAGTTCTCTGGATATTTTATTTTATAAGCCAATAGCAAACAAATGGTTTCCAAAGACTGCTTTCCTCTATCCACATAATCTCCTAAGAAAAGATAGTTGGCTTCTGGTGGGAAACCTCCATATTCAAATAATCGCAGTAAATCTGTATACTGTCCATGAATATCTCCTGAAAATAGAAAAAGACAATTTTAGAGCATTTGGTTACTGTGGGAAGCAGCTTCAAATGATTCCCAATGTTTACACCCGTGTGTAATCCTCTCCCCTTGAATGTGGGCTGGAGCTGGTGACTCGCTTCTAACAAACAGGAGACAGAAAAAGTGGGATGGGCTGTCACTTCTGAAATTAGGTTACAAAAGATCACGAGTTCCAATCTGCTTGTACTCTCTTGCCATCTCTCATTCTTGATGCTGAAGCCAGCTGCCTTATGGAGAAGCACACATGGCAAAGAACTGAAGGAGGCCTCTGGCCAAACACTTATTAGGAGCCGAGCTCTCAGTCCATCGGCCCTTAAGGAACTGAATCCTTTCATCATTGAGCCTTGAGATGAATGTAGTCCCAGATCACACCTAGATCGCAACCTTGTGAGAGACCCAAAACCAGAGGATCCAGCTAAGCTGTGCCTGGATTCCTGACTCATAGAAACAGTGTGGTGATAAATTCATGCTGTTTTAAGCCATAAAGTTTTGGAGTAATCTGTTATATAACAGTTAACTACTACAGTTACTCTTATTATCTGGTAGTTTAACATTACTTTGTTATACCCAAGAGTGAGACAGCCAAAATTTAGAAATATTTAGTATAACTAATTTCTATTACCCTCCAATTATTTCTGTATCAAAGCATTTTAAAGAGTATCTTGCAGAGAATTGGAATCATTTTAAAATGTTACAAGTAACTACATTTGCTTCATTTAAATTCATAGAAGAGACTGATCATTTCCACAAAATTCTTCTTTTTCAGATTTTATTTTTAAGTCCTCTCTACACCCAACTTGGGACTCGAACTCACAACTCTGAGATTAAGAGTTGCATGCTCTACCAACTGAGCCAGCCAGGCTCTACTCCACAAAATATCATATTACCTCTTACTTAAAGGTGATATTCTAAGCAAATTAATTTATTCAACAAACATTTACTTAGCTAATATCTTTTATTTGCTAGATACTGTATCAAGAAGCACCAAGCACACGACTGAATAAACACAAGAAAGAGGAAAAAAAAGTAAAGAACACACTAAGCATCTGCAGATTACAAGGTATGAATGTGGATCACTAAGAAACATGCAGGACAGTGAAAATTTTTACATATAAAAATAGTCCTTGACTGAGCAAAAGATGATGATTAAGTCCATCATCAAAGTCCATGTAAAGCTATGTCATAGACACAAACAGCCACTACCAGTTATCAAACCAAAAGCCAATGATAATTATATCACTTCCCACTGTTACGTGAACTATAAAAAACGCTTTTTGTACAATAATTTTTCTGGCTAAAACAATGTGATCACTCAACCTAAGGTTGAAATTTTTGTTTTTGGCCAGAAGCCACTATAACACCATGGATATTGCCATATTGCCACCCAAACTTTAGTTTGTAACTGGTACACCAAAATGCCCATTTCTCTACATCCTTGACAACACTGGATTATCAGTTTTTGACTTTTTTTCCGACATGTCCAGAGTTTAGGATTTGTTTTTAAATTGTATTTCACTGATTACTAGTGAGGCTGAGGATCTTACATTTATTGACCCTTTGAATTTCTTCTAAAATCTGCCTTAAAAAAAGATCTTTCTATTGTATTGTCTGTCTTGTTTCTAAGAACTAAAAACTGTGAATAGCAATCTTGTTATCTGATGTATATTAAAAATATTGTCTGTAACTTACTATTTTATGAAAGTTTTAATTTTTATATTTTATGTTATCAAACCTATCAATCTCTCTTATACAAAAATTTTTAAATGTTTTCTCTAGATCACCTTCAATTTAATTAGGGGAGGAAAACTGGTATTCAAAATAGACTGTTTCCAAATTTACCCGATTACATACCACAAATTTTCAGCGGTGCTTCCAATTCCAAAAGAATAGGCTGGCTGAGAAAGATCTCCCGAGACTTAATACATAAGCCTCGAACTTCTGCTTCAGTCATCTGCACAATCTTTCCTGGACGACATCCTCGTACTGTTAGACAATGAATAAAATGGTCAGTTTTTAAAAATGTATCTATAAAATAAATAATCCTTAAAAAAAAAAAAAGTCATGCCCATATTTTGAAGGTCCAGAAAGTCACACAGACAGCAAACTACCAGATACCCTGTAGTGTTCTATGGCTAACAGTAAGGTTATTCCAGTGATCTTTGCCTTTCTATCTTATTGTTGCTAGTTTCTAATGATGCTCCTCAAGGCTGCTGCCACAGAAATGCAGTCCCTTGTGCTTTCCAGTGGCCAACCTTGCAGCCCAAGAGACCTAAACGATTTTAGGAACAGCACTTTTGAGGATAGCCTACTCTCTCAGTAAAGTCTTGCATTTAGGAAAAGGCCAAAATAGCATCATTAAGAACCAGTGGCTATGAAGAAAGGGAAATGAAACAAAAAGTGGCTGTCAGTAGGTGATTTAGTTTCACACACGTCCTTGGAAAATTATGAACAGTCTTAAGAATTTTAACAACCCCCACCCTCCAACTTCTAATCAAAACAAAATTTAAAAGGTTCCAGATAGCTATTAAATTTTAATGCATTATTATGTCACACAAGGGCACTATATGAAAAACTCTAAAAGCTATTTAGATGGAGGAAAGCATTTTTCCTATGAATGAACAATAAAATCTATCAACTAATAAGTAACTTCTGGAACAGAGTAGGGAGGAATGGTACATGAGGAGTTCTTATTTGCCCTATTGAACTGAACTTGAAATCATTTCCTCTCATTACCTTCTCCATTGGCTCTTTCTCTCTAAATATACTGCTTGCTCCCATTTAATCTTAACTGAAAAAACATTTATTTTTTATTTTTTAAAAAATATTATTTATTGTCAAGTTAGCTAACATACAGCGTATATAGTATACTCTTGGTTTCCAGGGGTAGATTCCTGTGATTCATCACTTACATACAGCACCCAGTGCTCATCCCAACAAGTGCCCTCCTCAATGCCTGTCACCCATTTTCTCCTCTCTCCTGCCCCCTCCCCTATCAACCCTCAGTTTGTTCTCTGTATTTAAGAGTCTCTTATGGGTTTGCCTCCCTCTCTGCTTAAAACTAATTTTCCCCCTCCCTTCCCCTTATGGTCTTCTATTAAGTTTCTCAAATTCCACCTATGAGTGAAAACATCGTATGTGTCTTTCTCTGACTGACTTATTTCACTTAGCAGAATACCCTCCAATTCCATCCACGTTGTTGCAAATGGCAGGATTTCATTCCTTTTTTTTTTTTTTTTGCCAAGTATTCATTCTGTATATACAAACCACATCTTCTTTATCCATTCATCAGTTGATGTACATTTGGGCTCTTTCCATGATTTGTCTACTGTTGAAAGAGCTGCTATAAAAATTGGGGTGCAAGTGCCCTTATGAATCAGCACTCCTCTGGCCTTCGGATAAATTGCTAGTAGTGTTATTGCTGGGTTGTAGGGAAGTTCTATTTTTAATTTTTTGACGAATCTCCACACTGTTTTCCAGAGTGGCTGCACCAGTTTGCATTCCCATCAACAGAGCAAAGGCTAAGAAGGTATTTAAAAAAAGAAAGCAGACTGTATCTCTACATATCCCTACTATTTCCCATTTACAATTAAGTCCACACATTTCTTGTTAAAGACTATGTTTCTTTTGTCAGGTTCAGAGGTTAAAAAAAAAAAAGGCCCCCACGTGCAAAAGTCAATCCATGTATACATAACATTAATATAGTAATATCTAAGTAACAGAAAAGACAGACTCTGTTGAAATGTGCTTTAGTAAATATGACTGTTAATAAGATCACCCCTGAAATTCAAAACATCATCAGAACTGCTTTTATTATAGGAACTTTATCATAGCTTCTACATTAGTACTAGCTCATAATCATCAATTACCTACTTCCCATGGATATGTGGATTTTTCTAAGACCAAAAAGGGCATCTTACTTGTACTTTCCAGTAGGTATCTACAATACTAGCTTAGATGCAATTCTCTGTAAAATTCTTAATCTTGGCATTAAGTCTTAACTGTATGGGAAATGATATTTGCAAAATACAGTTTTACCATCAGTGCATCAAGTACCTGTCTACCTTCTTGAAGGGAAAAAGTTATTTTTCTTGAAGGATTAAAGATCTCTTGTTGCTTTCAGATGACAAATACTCACCTAAAAATAATTATTTAAAGATAACAGCAATGGACAACACAAACAAAAGTTGGCTCTCAGAAAAGTTCCTACAATTTTTGTTATGATTCTGTAGTAATAAAACACTTTAAGTTACCAACACTTGGTTGTAACTTGATGACAATCATTAAAACTAGTGTCACTCTGACATGTCAATTTAAAGCGTCTAAATTACAGTGGTGAATATTTTATCTCATATTTGTTTTATTTTCTCTGTAAATTATCTGTTTAATTTCGACCTCCCTCTCTCTGTCCCAAAAAATAAATAAATGTTGGAAAAAAAAAAATATGGGGCGCCTGGGTGGCGCAGTCGGTTAAGCGTCCGACTTCAGCCAGGTCACGATCTCGTGGTCCATGAGTTCGAGCCCCGCGTCGGGCTCTGGGCTGATGGCTCAGAGCCTGGAGCCTGTTTCCGATTCTGTGTCTCCCTCTCTCTCTGCCCCTCCCCCGTTCATGCTCTGTCTCTCTCTGTCCCAAAAAATAAGTAAATGTAGAAAAAAAAATTAAAAAAAAAAAAATTTCGACCTCCCAGGTAATTTAGGTTACACTACGGTGTACTTTGACTAATATTTTTACAAAGCTAAAAACGCTTCAATTTAGAAGTCATGCTAATCCATAAAACTAAAAATTTACCAAAACAAAAACACACATGAAATTTCGTTGATTTTTAAGGTGCATGGTTTTCCCCAATTAATTTTTAAGTTCAGAAATACTTTGCAATCAATAATTTCTTACAATTTTAATTGGCAGTTGCTTTTTGCCTCTTACTGGCATATAAAACAATGGAGCATTGCGTAATCAAATCACTTCTAAAAGTTGATGAAATGCAGTTAGAGAAACTAAACGTTCTTCTAAAGGTTAAGCATTTGACAAATGACCAAATCTTAGGAATAAATTATCCAAATATTTGGAAAAAAATGATAGATGGCTCAGGGCAATTCCAGCTGTCTTGTCAATTCAAAAGTCCTGCTCCCTCATGTACTCCCGCCAGTATGTACACCCAAATATCCAAGAGCATTTCAAACTTCTCAGTCATCTGAAAACAGGGAGTAAAACAAGGCAACCTGTTAACAAAGAGGAACTAGTTCACTGCCACAATACCCATGAGGGGTTCCAGAATTGGGGTATATGAGCTTAGATACAAGCACCTAGCTAGATTATGAAGATACTAAAAATCTGCACAATTTATAACTCATTAGGTGCAAAGCAATTTCACATCAATCATCTCATTTAATCCTTTTGATGTCCCAAGAATTAGAAAGGGAAGCTATTATCCACACTATACAACAACAGAAAAATTTAAAAACTTGAAAATCAGGGAGCCCAGGTTTATAAAACTAGAATGAGTAAAAAGCAGCAGAGAAGAATTTAGAACCAGTCTTCTAACTCAACACACTCCCCCCTCTACTACCACAAAAAAATTCTTAGTCAAAAGTTTCCCAGAAAAAAATTTAGCAGCCAATAATTGTAAACCAGGTAAATATGCCATTATAGGAAATATCTACCATGCTGTTGCTGTTTAGAAAATATTTTGAGGTATCACACATATACAGTAAAGTACACTAACATTATGGGCATTTACTCAATAAATTTAAAAATTTTAATGTTTATTTCTTATTGAGGTGGGGGGGAGGGGCAGAGAGAGGGAGTCACAGAATCCAAAGCCGACTCTAGGCTCTGAGGTGTCAGCACAGAGACCAGATGCAGGGCTTGAACTCACCAGCTGTGAGATCATGACCTGAGCCGAAGTGTGAGGCTTAACCGACTGAGCCACCCAGGTGCCCCAAATTTTAACTATGTATACACCTAAGTAATCACATTCACATCAAGATACAGAATACTTCCAGCAACCCTGAAGGCTCCCTTATACCCTTAACCATTCAATAATAATGCCGAAGGTTACTATTTTTATTTCTTTCAGTATGATTAATCTGACTCGTTACTGAATTCTGGATAAATAGAAATATACAGTATACATACTCTTTTGCTCATTCTTCTGTGAAATCTATCCATGTTACTGTGTTCAGCAATGTTTATCTCCTCTAAACATATTTCCTTATGTTTCCTTCTAGACGCTTTACTATTTTAGCCTATCTCATTCAATAATCCATTGATTTAGCACTATTTATTGTAAAGACCATCCTTTCTCCACAGAACTGCAGGGGGAGATGTGTAGAAAAATCAGGTTGACCATACATGAGTGGATCCATTTATGGACACTCCATATAGTCCATTAATCTGTTTATTTTTACAGCAGTACTACATTGTCTTAATTACTGTAGCTTTTTAAAAGAAACTTTATTTTGAGAGACAGAGACAGAGCGTGCGCGCACCATATGTGTCCATGTGAACAACTGGGAGAGGGTGAAGAGAGAGAGAATCCCAAGCAGGCTCCACGCTCAGCATGGTGATGGTGCGGGGGGGGGGGGGGGGGGGGGGGGCTCAACTTCACCACCATGAGATCACCTGAGTTGACCTGAACCCATATCAAGACTTGGATGTTTAACAGACTGAGTCACCCAGACGCCCCTACTGTTGTTTTTTTTATAAAGTTATCTCATAATATAAGCATTCCAACTTTGTTAAGATTGCCTTTGCTAATCTAGGTCCTTTTGCATTTTCAAATATGTTTTAAAATTGGCTTGTCTATTTCTCCTCACCCTCAGCTTGTGGGAGTTTTAACTGGGAATTAATATATCCAGGGAGAATTTACCTTAGTAATTTTGAGTGTTCCATAAACATGGTATCTCTTTCAGTTGTCATGTGTTTCTCTCACCAATGTTTTGTAGTGTTTAAGGGGCAGTCCTGCACATTTTCATTAAATTGAATTGAAGGGGTGCTGCTTTGTAAATGTGTTTTATTTCATTTTCTAATTATTTGATGTTAAGTGTAATTGATTTATGAATAGTGACTTTGTTTCCTAGTCTAACAGTTTGAAGATCCCTTTGGATTTACCAAGTATACAACCATATCATCTGTGAAGACTTTTACTACTTCTTTCCCAATCTTTGTATCTTTTATTTTTCTTCTTCATTGAATTGACTAGGACCTCCAAGACAATGCTGAAGTGTGCTAAAGGTTTTCCTTGTCCTGTTCCTGAACTAAGAGAAAAAAAAGCATTCAATATTTCTCACCATTATGATAGCTATAGTTTTGTACATACTCAGTTTGCTAAGAATTTTTATCATGAAGGATGTTAAAATTTATCAAATACTGTATCTCATCCATTGAGATAATAATCCCCCTCCACCTTATTCTGTTAATATGATTTATATCGATTGAATGTTCCTTGGATTCCTAGAATAAACCCCACCACATTATGACATTTATCTTTCTTATTCAATTTGCTAATAATTTGCTCATGATTTCTGTGGCTATATTCATGAGCGATACTGGTCGGTAATTGCCTTTCTTTGATAGTTGTCAGATTTAAGTATTAGGGTTGTGCTGGCTTCAAAGAACAAGTTGGGAAGTGTTCTCTCTTTTTCTGCTTTCAACAAAATTGGCCTAATTTCTTCTTTTTTAAATATTTAAGTCACCAGCAAAACCAAATGGGCTTGGAATTTTTTTTGAGAAGTATTCCAACTACAAATTCATTTTCTTTAACATATATAAAACTATTCAGATTTTCTATTCCTTTTTATCAGTATTGTCAAGATTAGTTTTTCATCTAAATTATAAAAGTTATTAGCACTAAGTTATTTATAAAATCTTAACTTCCTTTAAAATACATATACATAACTTTTCTCCGACTCATTTAAGAACAGACTGTATTCTGGGTGGCTTAGTTGGTTAAGTGTTCAACTCTTCATTTCAGCTCAGGTCACGATTTCGTAGTTGTGAGACAGAGCTCCGCATCGGGTTCTGTGTTGACAGCATGGAGCCTGCTTGGGATTCTCTCTCTCTCTTTCTCTCTGCCCTTCCCCACCCTCAAAATAAATAAACTTTAAAAAAAAAAAAAAGATAGCACAGTATAAATTATCAGATCCAGGGAATTTAACAGATATAAATCTTTAATGTGAAGAATATACTACAATTTTAATAATTGTCTCAATCATGTCCTTTATAGCACATTCTTCTCCTCTAGTACAGAATCCCAGCCAGGATTACATTATTGCTTTTGTTTGTTCCATCTCGTTAGTCTCCATTACTAGTCACATCTCCTGTATCTTTTTTGATAATTTGTTTTCTATTTCTTACATTATCAGTCTTTCTGGGGATTATCAATTTTATTAATCTTACCAACAATTTCTTTTTTAAACAATTTTAATTCACTTTATTTTTCTTGTATAAAACTATATTGTGGCCGTAGCTGGAGCCTGAGCCCTCTGCATGGAAACTGTGGTGTGGGTCTTTACGAAATGGTCGGTGAATTCTTGATAGGAGATTTGGTGAACACAGTCTCTTTCCAAAGATCAGGGATGAGATAACTGTTAAATCTTGGAAATGGCATCAGAAGTGGCCTTGGCGAAGTTGCCCAGGGTGGCAGTGCAGCCCCTGGCCAAGGTGTAGCAATCATCAATACCAGCCATCACCAGTAGCTTCTTGGGCACAGGCTGAGACAATGCCAGTGCCTCTGGAAGCAGGGATGAGGAGAACCAGCACAAAGCCACAACAGCCAGTCACCTTGCATGGGACAGTATGGGCTTGCCAATCTTGTTTCCCCAGTAGCCTCATTGCCTGGGGACGAGAAACTTGGCCAGAATGATGGCTCCACGGATGGCAGTGGCTACCTCCTTGGAGCACTTAACACCCAGACCGATGTGCCCACTGTAATCTCTGATGGCAACAAATGCTTTGAACCTGGTCCACTGGCCAGCATGAATCTGCTTCTTGCACAGATATAATCTTCAAAACCTCATTCTTGAAGGATGACCCCAGGAAGAAGGCAATGATCTCACATTCTTTTTATGGGCAGGGAGGAGACAGGTGTCCTCTAGACTTGATCTTCATGTCGTTGACCACCAGGCGGCCCAGCCTAGTGGCAGCCTTGTCCTTGGCTTTGCCTCCGTGAGCTCCACAGCTCCTGTCCTGACCCCGGCTATGGCCCTGGCCCCAGATGCCGCTGCTGAAACCTCTGTGGAAGCCGCCATGGCCTCCCATTCCAGGGCCCCTGGGCCCTCCCACAGCACTGGTGTCATCTGTTATTTGGAGTCTTCCCAGAGAAGAAGCTACAACATTTTCATTTTAAAAAATCATACATTTGATTTCTATTTGATTTCGGCTCTCATCTTTATTATATCTTTCCTTATTCTTCTACTGTCCTGAAATAAAAATTTAATGTTCAGCCTTCCCCCCTCCCCACCAATATATATTATTATATGTATTTTTAAAGCTATACATATCCCTGTAAGCATTGCTTCTTGCTGCAATTGCACAAGTTTGACATGTATTTTTATTATTATTCAGGTCAACACATTTTATAATTTTCACTGCTATTTCTTCAGTAGCAGTAAAATATGTAAAAGTACACTGCTTATTTCTAAGTATTTGAGAATTTTCTAGTTACATGCTATTGATTTCTAGTTTATCATTACTGAAATCAGAGAACCTGAGACCTCATTTCTTTTAAATTTACTGAGAATTGCTTTTTGGTACTGCATATTGCATACTTTAGTAAATGTTCCATACATATTTGAAAAGTGTGTATATCCTGTAGTTGTTGAGTAAAGTGTTGTGTGTGTCACTTAGGTCAAATTTACTGTGTTGTTTAAATCTTCTAGATCCTTGATTTTTTCTTTGTTCTATTAGTTACTGAGAAAGGTACGTTAATCTATATAGTGTGGTTTTGTCTATTTTAACCTTTTGGTTCTATCAAGTTTTCCTTTTTGTGTTTTAGACCTATAATATTAGATACCTAAAAATTTTAAGATTATTGTCTCTTCCTGTGGCATTCATCCTTTTAACATTATGCAATGCCCTTCTTTACCTCTAGTGATACTTCCTGCCTTATATACTATTTCTGATGTATACAGCCAACCAGGTTTCTTCTGGTTAACGTGTGCATGATGCAGTTCTCCCATTCTGGTGCTTACTCCTCTATCTTTGCCCTTAAATTTAAAATATGTTCCCTGTATACAGTATAGTTAGGTCTCCTGAACTTTGTCTTGAGTGTTTACTCCTTTCACATTTACTATAATTATGGACAAATCCTGTCATTTGCTTTGTTTGTATCACATGTTCCTCATTCCTTTATTTCTCTTTCCTTGTGTTTCTTTGGAACAATTATCTTTTATTACTCCATTTTCTCCTCTGTTATCTTTTTAGTTATATATTCTTTTTCTTTTGGTAGTTACTCTAGAAATAACAAATGCACTTTTTAGCCTTTTGTTCTACAGTTGTCATATACTGCTTCCACATAGTTTAAACCCTACAAACCATAAATGTCTTAAAAAGCATTAATTTATAATTACACACATTTATCCTTATTGTTGTTCATTTACTTCTGCAGTTCTGTGCTTTTATCTGGAATCATTTTCTTTCAATACGAACTTTACTAGAAAATTCCAGTACCAGTCTGTATCAGTAAATTTTCTCAGCTTGTTTGTGTTTTTATTTTGTTTCACTTAAATTTTTTTTTAATGTTTATTTTTGAGAGAGAGAGAGAGAGAGAAAGAGAGACACGGACAAGAGCGTGAGTGGGGGAGGGGCAGAGAGAGCCAGAGCCAGAGCCAGAGCCAGACAGAGACAAGTTAGGGGGACTGTATTATAGTCTAACTTGGAGCCTGGAGCCTCAGGCACGCTCCAAGCTCCAAGCTGTCAGCACTGAGCCCGACATGTGGCTCAAACTCAGGAACCGCAAGATCATGAAGGCATCCGTTGCCTTCTCTTCTGAAGGATATGCTCACTGGATTTAGAATTCTAGATTAGCATTCTTCCTTTTCTTTCAGCACCTTAAAAGGACAGTCTATTGTTTTCTGGCATCTGTAGTTTCAGGTGATATATCAACCATCAATGTTCTCTTGAAGGTCATGTAATGACTTGTTTCCTCTGGTAGCTTTTAACATTTTCTCTTTCGGGGTGCCTGGTTGGCTAAGTCAGTTAAGAGGCCAACTTCAACTCAGGTCATCATCTCATGGTTCATGAGTTTGAGCCCTACATCGGGCTCTGCGCTGACAGCTCAATTCCATGCCCCCCCTTCTCTGTCCCTCCCCAACTCGCGTGCTATCTCTCTCTCAAAAATAAACAAACATTAAAAAGATTAAAACATAAAGATTTTCTTTTTCTTCATTTTTAGCAGTTAAGTCTACGATGGGTTTCAATATAGTTTTATTTGTATTTTTCCTTCCTGGAATCCAAGGAGCTTCTTTAATCTTTTGGTATCTTTCTCCCTTTGGAGAAGTCTTGGTCAGTATTTCCTCTACCCTGTATCTCCCCTCTTTCCGGGACTCCCATTATGTATGTTAAACCTTTCCACTGTCTCCTGCTTTCTTTATTTCCCCTCTGTTTTTTTCTCAGCACTGCGTAATTTCTACACAACACTTTTTTTCCTAGCTTTTACTACGCCGCTGTTTTTACTGTGCTAGTAAGCCCAACTCTCAAATTCTCATTGTTAGTGAATGTACTTTTTTAGTTGTAAAGTTTCCAGGACTCTGATAAAATTTCCCATCACTTCTTATTTATCCTGCACACATTAAATCAGTTATTTTAAAGTCTCTCAGTGATAACTCTAATATCTGAATAATCTGGGGATTTGTTCCCTTTTTTCCTCTGATTTCTGGTCAGTTAAGTCTATTAGCATGTCCTGTGGTCATTTCACTGAATGAAATATCTGATTATGGATGGAAATTGTATGAGCTCTAGACGACATCTTCCAGACAGCATTGTTTCCTTTCAGTGGTAAGAGTAATAATGACTTACATTTTCTTGAGGGCTAGTCTATTTCAGTTTTGCCTTCAATCTTAGGGAGTGGTCATGATGGAGTATCAATGGAAAATTTAGACTATAATACAGTCCCCCTAATTTGGCAGTCTGAACTTCAACTTTTGCCTCTCTGGCACTAGGGTGATACTGGAATCTCTGCTCAGATCTTTAGCTTTCCAGATACTGTTTTCTTCTGAGTTTCTTAGAATCTTCTCTTGTATATGTACACCTTAGAAGTCAATGACTTAAGGGGGACCTGACTGCAGATTTTGGGGTTAGAATCTATGTGGTTCTCTCCTCTTTTGGATTTAAGTTTCAACGCTTTAATGGCCTCAGACTTCCATCTCTCCTCTTGAGTCCAGGAAGACTGCCACTTTTTGTTTGGGATCTATTCCCCTATACCTCCAGGAAAAAAGCCAGAGTGATTGGTGAGCTCACTGCTGCTTCCTTTTCCTCAAGGATCAAAACCCTCAAAAATTTCCTGTGTTCATTGCTCAAATACATACAGAAAAGGACACAAAATATGATTATTGGTCACAGAGGAGAAATTTGGATGATTACATACAGAAACTAGAGGAATACATTGCAAGGACTAAACACTATGGGCCCTAACCCCATATTTTTTTTACCAGTCCTGACTGGTAAAGGTCTTCTACTCCTGATAAGAGAATCTTTCTGTGCAAGCATGTCCACATCAGAAAAGGGGGAAAACATGAATCAAATTTGGCCCAATGCCTGGTTTTGTGAGTTTTTACTTTTTAAAAAATGATGGGGGGGGGAGGAAGAGACACATAAAAATTATATAAATTTTCAGCATCCATAAATAAAATGTTTTACAGAAACACAACTACTCTTACTTGTTATGTTTTTCTTTTCTTCTCCCACCCCCAACCCCCATTAAGTATCATCTATGGGTACTTTCACCATACAATGGCAGAGCAGATTCATTGTGACAGAGACACAGGGCACTCTATCATTTCACACTGCTTCTCATGGTACTACGAATTACAGAAATACAGTTATAACTTAACAGTGTCTTGAGTTCCTGCTTGTTGCTGTTCTGCAACATTTAAAAACATTTTTCTACTTTTATTACAGTGCATACTCATCACGCAGGAAAAATGGAATGCAAATGTCGCACTTTTAAAGCACAGTGGAGTGTGGACTATTCTGTTACTGAACTAGACAGCTAAGCATTGTATTTATAACATTATAGCTATGCTTAAAAAAATACAATATATGTTCACATTACCAGGCTAAGCACTATCATCACAACATTCCTATTTCACTCAAAAGCAAAGACAATTTAAACATTTTAAATGGAATCTCATCACAGCAGAATTTCTTCACAAAAATAAAAATGAGACTGCAACCAAAATTAAATTGCTGGCTACTGTGTTAGCAAGCAAGGAAAGCCATGTACTAATGGTGAGTTCCTGAAATCATGTTTGATTGGAAAAGCCAAAGAAATAGGTCCTGAAACAATATTCTTGTTTAAGACTATTACCCTTTCTGTAAAAACAGTTCTTGAAGCATCGAAGACAACGGGAGCAGTATTAACCAATCATCAGTTAAAAAAACAAATGAGGAACACCTAGGTGGCTCAGCTGTTTAAGTATCCAACTTCTGCTCAGGTCATGATCTCACTCAGTTTGCGAGTGAGAGCCCCACACTGGGCTCTGTGAACTGACAGTGTGGAGCCCGTCTGAGATTCTCTCTCTCCCTCTCTCTCTCTCTGCCCCTCCCAGCTTGCACTCGTGCACGAGTGCTCTCGCTCTCTCAAAATAAATAAATAAACATTAAAACAACAACAACAATAAAAAAAAAACAATAAAAAATGAGGGCATCTGGATGGCTCTGTCAGTTAAGCTTCCGACTTCAGCTCAGGTCATTATCTAGTGGCCTTTGAGTTTGAGCCCTGTATCAGGGCTCTGTGCAGACAGCTCACAGCCTGGAGCCTGCTTCAGATTCTATGTCTCCCTCTCGCTCAGCCCCTCCCCCATTCATGCTATCTTTCTCAAAAATGAATAAATGGTTTTTTTTTAATTTTTTTTAATGTTTATTTATTTTTGAGACAGAGAGAGACAGAGCATGAATGGGGGAGGGGCAGAGAGAGAGGGAGACACAGGATCAGAAGCAGGATCCAGGCTCCGAGCCATCAGCCCAGAGCCCGACGTGGGGCTCGAACTCACGAACCTTGAGATTGTGACCTGAGCTGAAGTCGGACACTCAACCGACTGAGCCACCCAGGTGCCCCTGAATAAATGTTTTAAAAAATAAAAACAAAAACAAATGATTTCAAGTGGTTTTCCTTGGCTCTTCGTGACTTCACAGATACTACCAATACCTAACTGTTGCCTTATTTAAGGAGCCAATACTAAATTGAGTGACTGAAGAGTGAGCCTTGAATTAGCTATCAAAAATATTTTCAAGAAGCTGAGAAAAACAAAAGAAAAAATGGTGGTAAAAATATACATAGAGCACAAAAAAAGACCCTAGTTGGACGATTTTACAAACTTGTGAACATTTAAGGTGTTTATAGTGTATGGTGCAATTACTCAGTAGAAAGATACTTTACCATGTATTGTTGGCTCAGCGGTAATCAATAGTGCACATCATTAGCACTCATGAGCTATTGTCAGTTCCGTGAGTATTTGTCAGAAATAAAAGCTGAATACCTCAAATTGCTCTACTACACAGCAGTTCAATGGCCTAGTAGTGATAGTTTTATTGTGATTTTTTTGAGCTCAGGGCCAATACTGAAATTTTTCTGAATGACAACAATCACTATCACTATTATGGGTAGTTATTTTTTTTTTTTTCAACGTTTATTTATTTTTGGGACAGAGAGAGACAGAGCACGAACGGGGGAGGGGCAGAGAGAGAGGGAGACACAGAATCGGAAACAGGCTCCAGGCTCTGAGCCATCAGCCCAGAGCCTGATGCGGGGCTCGAACTCACGGACCACGAGATCGTGACCTGGCTGAAGTCGGATGCTTAACCGACTGCGCCACCCAGGCGCCCCTATTATGGGTAGTTTAATAAACTAGATTTTGTTGCAAACCTGATAATGTTTCTTAATGATTGAATCTAAAATTGTAAGGCAAAAAAACATTTATATGTGAAACGTATACTGTGGTAAGTCATTATGACAACTAATGATGCTTGAATTCACAAGCAAATGTCAAAAAAGCTGCTTTATACACTCCCAGTGCTGTCAAAGTTAAAACAAGATCTTCATTTCCTCACAGATTTGCATTAAATATATTCTAAGCTCAAATCACAGTTCCAACAGAACTCTTCAGACGTCAGTGCTAGTGCACACTATACCAAAATCTACTTAACTGTGTAGGTGAAGAGCTTCCACTTTGCCCTTGATTGGAATTGATTTGTGTGCTGTGATAACATAATAAAAGGCAAATATTAGGAGAGGACTAGAAGAAGTCTATAAATACCTTCCAAATGATAACTAAAATCATTAACTAAAATCACATTCTTGTGGACTGATATCAGTATTTGGCAATACCTATCCATGTTAAAAGATACCTTCCAAGATGAAATACAGATCTCATTACAGATCAGCATTAACAGATGAACACTTGCAATCAATTTTGATGACACAGAACACTAACTCTGAACCTCAATTAAACAAAATGTTATCTGATGCCAAAAGAAGATACACAAATTGCACTTAATCATTGTATTTCAAATTTCATATTCATGTAAAAAACCTTTTCAATGCAGGTTTATCTTTTAAATCACAAATGGTGTTGGGCGCCAGGGTGCCTCAGTCAGTGAAGCAGCCAACTCTTGACTTTGGCGCGGATCATGATCTCATGGTTCGTGGGTTCAAGCCCCATGTTGGGCTCTGCACTGACAGTGCGGAGCCTGCTTGGGATTGTCTCTCTCCCTCTCTCTCTGCCCCTCCTCTGCTTGTGCTCTCTCTCAAAATAAATACACTTAAAAAAAAAATACAAATGGTGTGTGATATATGTGTTTTTATGTGTATTGTGTGTATATTAAATTTTATCTTTCAATAACCATCTGCTATTTTCTCCGGCAAGTTCTCACAATAACTGCCTTCTCTAAAACAGAAAGGATGTCAAGAAAAAAGAACCAACCCCATTACTATCTATCATATCTGCCCCCATGAAATCTTAGGAATCTTCCATAACCTTTAATATCTTAATTCACTCTACACCCCCCCAAAATTCACTCATGGTTACACATTAATCAATAGCAAAGTTAACTTCAATCCAGACTTGCTAAATTTCCTGGTTTTTTTCTGTAGGATGAAGTGGCTATTTCTCCCTATTTAGCATGTAAGTCTCCCTTTAAGCCACAAAAAGTAAAAACAGTAAAATTTTTACAAGTGGTTAAAATGTGGAATTTTGGTTTCAAGTGAAAGAATTAGGCAGCTGTCACAATTTCAATTTATCTTAAGTCTGCCTGATAGGAATGATTAATGTGGCCTTAAGAAGCTCTGTATAATACCTCAAGCTGTAATACTGTGTATATATATGAACATACATATTTTTCTGAAAAGGCCTATGGCTTTCATGAATTCTCAAAGGGGCCTGTGAAGAGTCATAAATTAAAAAGTGATTCCAGATATACCAGTAAACAAATGATAAGCAAAGAATAAAGAAGTAGCAGATATAGCTGAGAGCCAGATGTTTCAGAACAGAGGAAGGGTGCCCTAGCTCTATGGTTCTCCAAGCGGGATCCCCTTTTTCACTATGTTGACATCTGCATGACACAGAAGCCAATGGTGGGCAAAAATGCTAGCACCTTAGCACAAAACAAAATCAGTGGTGCCAAAATGTACTGGTGGTATTCACTGCCGTGCATTTATAGTGAAACACAAAGAAGTCCAGTTTCACTTAAGAATGCCCTCAAGTAGTAAAAATTATCAAATTTATTACATCTCCACCATTGAATATACATCTTTTTAATATTCTGTATAATGAAATGAAAAGTATCCATTAGGCATTTCTGCTACATACCAAAGCACAATGGCTGTGTTCAAGAAAAGCACTCGTGTGACAGTTTTAGCTCCAAGCGGATCTAGCCACATTTTTCACAGAACATCTTTTTTACTGGAAAGCGTAGCTGACAAACTATAGCTATCTACACTTAGATTTAACAGATACTCTTGAAAATGAACAAAGTGAGGCTGTGTCGTTTCAAAGAAAACAACTGACAGCATTTGTTGCTAATGATAAAAATCAACCTTTCAAGTGAAAATTAAAATTTTGGAAACTTTGTATCCAGCACCACGAATCTGACAGCTTCTTCCATACTTAAAGACTCTTCTGATACCTTGTTATATCAACAAATATTATTTTTTGATATTGTGTAAGATGTATCAACATTAGAACATCTGCATAACTCGATGTAACTGATATTTTCCATATGACCAATGCATGTTATAAAGAACGTATAAGAACCATTTAAGTGTAAGACAGGGGCGCCTGGGTGGCTCAGTCAGTTAAGCGTCCGACTTCGGCTCAGGTCATGATCTCACGGCTCGTGAGTTCAAGCCCTCCATCGGGCTCTGTGCTGACAGTTCAGAGCCGGGAGACTGCTGCAGATTCTGTGTCTCCCTCTCTCTCTCTCTCTCTCTGTTCTCCCCTGCTTGCACTCTGTCTCTGTCTCTCAAAAATGAGTAAGTGTTAAAATAAATTTTTTTTTTAAGTGTAAGACGGATCAATGGATTTTAATGTAAAGGAACAAAAAAACTCAGATATTTCTGATTCCACATTACAACTAACCTTTAAGAAATTACCACTTGTTGATTAGTACAACATTAAAGAATATCATTAAAGAATAAACACAACATTAAAGAATATCCACAATTATCTAAAAAGACTAATAAAATACTCCTTCACTTTCCAACTATATGTTATATGGTTAACTTCTACAAAACCAGACATTAAAGAGGTTTACTTATCACTATATTTGTTTTAGAAAACATTATTTATGCTGGCATGCAATGGACCATTATTTTAAATGAATTAAAAAAGATATTTTAAAATTCTGTTTTAATCTCTAACACAGTACTAATAACTCACATAAATAAAAGCTCTTGTCCTCTATTCTTTTTAGGAGTATATAAAGTGGTCCCAAGAGTCAAAAAGTTTGAAATCCACTGCTCTAGTCCCCAGCCAAAAGAAGGCATACAACAAATTTCTTTAACTTACTTTTCACCATCTTATTCTGCCTAAAATTGTCTCTGCCCTTCAGCACCAACACTATTTCAAACCAGATTACAAACTCCGGATGATGGAAATAGGAACAAAATGTTTTACACACATATACACATACATGAAAAGAGTGGTTGCATGCAATAACACAATGTGGAGGACACAATACATGTTAGATCCTCATAAGGAATGGCCTTCTCAATAATTACTACAGGAAGGGTTCAGGACTCAGCAGCATAAAAAGTCTTCTATTGCCTATTTCTCAGTTCAGGTTTATACCAAACAGAAAGAGTAACAACAGCTAACATTTTCTGAGCTTTTATTATGTATCAAAGGGTTTTATCTGTTTAGTCTTTACAGATACATTATGAAATAGACACTATCATCCCCAATATGCAGAACAGAGGCAGAGCTGAAATTAAAATACATGCAGAACCTGTATCCTAAACCAGCATAAACATGGCCTCCCACTGTAACAATACTTACAGATATATCTTGAGTAAATACACAACTGAGTAAACATCTGATTAGCGTAACTACTGCAGTTAAGTTCAAAAAACACATTCCTTTCTATCACTGTGTAAACTTAGATCTCCTCAGAAGGCTGGTCATTTTCTCTCACTACTTTGGTTCAATTATTTGACAAATATTCAAACAACAGAGATAACCTACGAACAAACACCTATGAAGATTCCTTCCCAATTTATAGAAGTCATTATAACCGTGAATTATAATATTAAAGAAAGCTACATAATAGATGTCCTTATTAAACTCCTTTTATTATGAAAAGTATCTTTTGATTTCTCTAAATCTTAAAAATAGAGGAGGTAAAATTAGAGGAAAAGTTAAAATGGTGTTATTAAACAAATACTCAAAGCAAGAAAATGCTTCTGTGAATCTGTAATTGACTAGACTGGAACTTAGCGATATTCTGATGAAGATTCTGGGGATAAAATTCTTTTATGGTGAAATAAACTGTTTCACCTCCAAATTACACAGTGTGGGCACATTACCAGGACCCAAAGGCCATGTTTCCACTATTACATAAGTAACTCTTACCTGTTCTTGCAGGTAAACTTGGGAAGGGAGAGAGAGGCCAGGAATTTTCAGGAAAGTTATGTATATACACCCTCATAAATCACTCTGCTACATGAGTAGAGCAGAAGCAGGATAAAGGTCAACTGCCACTGTCCTTCTACTACTTTTTCTACTGTATTACAAGAACCCACCTAGACCAGGGACTGAATTCCTCCAACACTAGGAAAAGACTGGCCAGTGGTTTTTTATACTTGCTAAACTTCAGAAGGAGTTTCTGCATTTTTAGTCCTTTACCTCTAACTATGCAATGAAGACTATTTCCATTAAGGCATTTTCAATTTTATCTAACAGATGTCCTATGGTGTATTTCAGAGAATAGAGTGTAAAAAAACTGCATTTCACCTACCAGTAACCAAGACTTCGAAGGTAATCCAATTCAATCTAGGGGAGACACAGAGGGTGTACAAGAAAGAGATGTGTCCCTGATCACTTTCTCCTTCCTATATTCACTGACCCTCTACCTTTCCAGGAAAAATAAGCCTTGGAATGGCTATATACAGCTGCTAGAAGGGCAGGGATTGCTGCTTGAGGGTATAAATTTGTATCCACTAAAAATTAAATCCTAGAAAACTCAACTGGGAATTCCCATCCTCCACCACATCACTCCTAAACCTACCTCATTTACAAACCATTTCTTCTCTTTGCATCCCCATATCCCAATCAGAAATACTTATGAGATTTCAATTATTATTTCTAAATATTTTGACATTCTTATATACTTATATTATTTTACCTCTGTTAGAACTGAGAATACGTGCCATTGGAATGAATACTGTTAAAATAGTAAATATGGAAAGCAATAGAGAAAAAAGCCTGCTAGATATAATTTGTTATCTTCCTGTTAACCCTAAATCTTAAAATATAATCCTGTCTCTAGACTCAAATGTAAATAGATTTCTAAATCCCAACGAATTTTAATCTTGGATTTAGATATTTACCAGAAAAGCTTCAGCTTTGCATTTAAATAACAAAATAAAAACACTTCTGCACTACTTTAAACTTTCAATGTTTCCCTCACTTGTTGGAACCACGAATTAACAGGAAAACAAACCTAATCTCTGAATCAGTTAAAAAAATGTACCACTTTTATGCATCCTCTAGCTTCTCATCTAGGAAGCAGCAAGGGAAGAGCGAAAGTATCCCTCAGATGATCTTTCCTACTCCTCAACCTGCTCATTTCTAACAAACCTGGCCTTGGATCTATATATAAACAACACTTTCCTGCAGAAGTTGGGGTTGCCAGGAACAAGCAGACTAGCACTTCCTTCAAACTGCCTAACCTTTAGACTTCTGGATCACAACTAAACAATTTAAATCGGAGAAAAAAAAGGCTTTAAACAGTCTGGCAGTTCCTCAAAAGGTCAAACGTATATAGACTTACCATATGACCCAACAATTCCATTCCTAGCTGTAGACTCAAGAGAAGTAAAAACATGCCCACACAAAAACTTGTACACCAATGTTTATAGCAGTATTACTCTCAACAGCCAAAAAGGGGAAACAAGTCTAATGCCCAACAAGTAATGAATAATAAAATGTGGTCTACTGATACAATGGAATATTATTCACCTATAAAAGGAATGAAATACTAAGACATGACACAATATAGATGAATTTTTAAACATTAGAAGAAGCCAATCACAAGAGGCCATATATTACGTTTCCATTTACATGAAATGTCCAGCACAGGCAAAATCCATAGAGATAGACAGATTAGTCGTTGCCTAATGCTGGGGGAGGGTTGAAAGGAAAAAGAGAGTGTGTTGGCTAATGGGAACAGGGCTGTGTTGGTGAAAATGTTCTAAAATTGTGGTGATGCGTGGGCAACTCTGTAAATATACTAAAAATCATCGAATTATACACTTGAAGTAAGTGAAATACATAGTATGTAAATTATATCTCAATAAAACTTTTATTTAAAGAGGATTTTAATGTGCTTTTATTAATCTATTTAATTTTTCAAGTCCATTCCATTTTTTTAACTTTCAAAAGGACACAAACAAAGCTTCCTATTTGCTTAGTCTGTCTCAGCCTGACTAAATCTTTAGAATACATAACCCACAAGAACAGAAATGATCACAGAAGTTTCACAAATTCAGAGATATATACATACACACAGATATATATGATAAACATAACAAAATATAGGATCTACATAATAGGCATGTGTTAATTATCATCCGGTACAGCCCAGTTTTTAGACACTTGGATAAAGTCTGGTTGGGAACAGCTAGTGGGAAGCAGTTTTTCACCCTATCCTCTTTCCAAACAGATCCATCTACTCATTCTATTTCACTTCCTCCCAAAATAAACTCAACATTTATAATTTGAACAACGTTTGCAAGGTGATTATGCTATATTCCTACGGCCACCCTAACTCCTTTTGGAACTAATGATCAAAGTAAAAAGCTTTCACTGGGTTTTCCAGGACACCCACAGGAACTAGATTTAAACAATCAGTCAAGAGCATTATTATAAGCCATGAGAATGTGGTAACAGGGTTCACTACAGGGGATAGAATCACAGGCGTCCTTGGCTTTTAGTTCTAAGTAAAACTTAACCCAATGTACTGGAGGAATACGCACTATTCAAATAAGAAATTAGTATATGGTTTGCATTAAATAACAGAAAATTTTAAATTGTTCTGAAAGCACTTTGAAAATATTACATCAATGATATGCCCACTCAAAAAAGAAAAAAAAAACACAAAAGCAACTTATAAAATATGGTTACCAAACGTGTTACAGCTCACTGGCAATTTGATATAATAAAAAAGAAATCAAGAGCATGCCTTGGAATTACAATCAACGTTTTATTTTTTTTTTAAATTTTTTTTTTAACGTTTATTTATTTTTGAGACAGAGACAGACAGAGCATGAACAGGGGAGGGGCAGAGAGAGAGGGAGACACAGAATCTGAAACAGGCTCCAGGCTCTGAGCGGTCAGCA
Organism: Prionailurus viverrinus; assembly: GCF_022837055.1. NCBI lineage: Eukaryota > Metazoa > Chordata > Mammalia > Carnivora > Felidae > Prionailurus > Prionailurus viverrinus. The sequence goes on from NC_062563.1 coordinate 118,019,973, forward strand.
CAGAGCCCGACGCGGGGCTTGAACTCACAGACCGTGAGATCATGACCTGAGCTGAAGTCGGACACCCAACCGACCAAGCCACCCGGGCGCCCCAACAATCAACGTTTTTTTTTTTTTTTTTCCAACGTTTATTTATTTTTGGGACAGAGAGAGACAGAGCATGAACGGGGGAGGGGCAGAGAGAGAGGGAGACACAGAATCGGAAACAGGCTCCAGGCTCTGAGCCATCAGCCCAGAGCCTGACGCGGGGCTCGAACTCCCGGACCGCGAGATCGTGACCTGGCTGAAGTCGGACACTTAACCGACTGCGCCACCCAGGCGCCCCACAATCAACGTTTTAAAATAAGATGAAGTTCTGCTGATTTTTCCCATGTGGAGACATTCTAAGTTTTATCTTATATATTCATTTATTTTTTTTTTAATTTTTTTAAACGTTTATTTATTTTTGAGAGAGAGAGAGACAGAGTACAAGCGGGGGAGGGGCAGAGAGAGAGGTAGACACAGAATCTTAAACAGACTCCAGGCTCCAAGCTGTCAGCACAGAGCCTGACGTGGGGCTCGAACTCACCAACTAAAGATCATGACCTGAGCCAAAGTTGGACGCCCAAGTGACTGAGCCACCCAGGCGTCCCATTTATATGTTCTTTTAATACTAAAAAAAACCCAAAAACACCTACTGCAGCTATTTTGCTAGGCAGCTTTACAAAACACCATCACTTGAATCTAAATGAACTTTAATGAGCAAGTAACATCACTGAAAACAAAGGCAGACAAAAAAAAAAATACGTCTGTTCTGGATGTCTTTGAACAGGTATAGATTTTGGAAGAGGAAAAGAGAAGGAGCCTGCAGGATTTAAGAATTCCAAGGAGGGACTGTCAAACTAAATATACTTCCCAGGATTGAGAAGCAAGTAATGAAACTCTTTTACTGATGGTAGTGTGTTGAATATAGACAGAGGTCGCAAAAGCCCAGAAATCACTTTAGCCTGGAAGCTCCCTGGGTGAAGAGATTGTGTTTTATCTTTGGATTCCTGGTGATTGGCATAAAGGAGATCAATATTAAAAGGGGAAACTGTCTAGACTATCTCTCTCTCTCTCTCTCTCTCTCTCTCTCTCACACACACACACACACACACACACACACACACACACACAGGCGGGGGGAGGGGGAGGTTGTTCAAAGCCAGCACCAAATATTAAATCTGAATTCACAAAACTGATGGAATCCCTCAGCCTATTTTTCCCTCCGTATCTTTTTTCCAATAAACTTGAACAGTCCACTAGTGAAGTTTCTTAAGTATCCTAAACAAGTGCATCTGATTTAAAAGGTCCCAGATCAAACATTTTAAAACACAAAATCTACTGTTTTATGCCTACAAAGTATACAAGTATGTAAGTACATGAAAAATAAAAGTGAAGAAGTTGAAATACAAACATCAGATTTTTAAAATACTTAAATGTACAAACTCAAGTTTAAAATGTGTAAGAAAGCGGGGCCCAGATTCCCCCAAAAGTTATCAAGACATTAAAATGTTTAAGTAGCTACACTTCCCTCTTAGAACAATGCACAATCACAAAACAAAATTTTTTCCAAAGCAAGTATCTCGTAGACCCAGCAAGATGTCCACATCTGTTAAAAGTCCACCAAGACTTAAGCAGCGAACACGGACTACAGGCACCAGGGGGCCTCCCAAGAATAACTCGATAGTAAAAGAAAAGGTAAGTAAGAGTTCCTGGTAAAACTTTCCTATCCAGTCTTAAGACTGCTGGAAGGCTTTCACATCTGGAGCAAATAAACTGTAGTTTGTTACACAACGGGCACATACAGAACCAACGAGAAACCAACACACAGACTGAAAAAAGGAACTAGCCGGCCCCTCACCCCCAAGAATACAATTTTCTTTGATGATTTTCCAAATATAAGAATATACTGCGCTTCGCTGTTGTCAAGTTACCTTCAGGTAACCTGAAAGCAAGTAAGTTAGTGCATATACACTCTAACGATTTCCAACAGAAAAGGCTAATTTTTTTTTGAAGGCTTAGTATCTTTTCTACACACTCACAAAGCAAATTAGTGGTGAGGCAAATTTTAGGGTAAAGGGATTCACTGGCACAAGACTGCGATTAAGTGTGAATAATACCTTGGTCTCTCCATCTCTTCCCATTCCCTCTATCCCCCACCCCAACATAAAACTGTTCAATAAAAACAGAAGGAGCAGGAAACTTCAAAAGCAGAGAAGACTTGTAAATACCTTTCACACACGAGAGGCTTTTACAATAAAGTAGACCCTTCTAAGTTTGTGCAGAAATTAAATCCTGCTCAAGCCTGTTAAATTCTCAAACCCGAAAGCCGATCCCGTCAGCAAACGTGTCTACATATTCTTGAGTGCATCTTCAGCTCGAGTCAAAGACTTCTGTTTTACTATTTTTTTAACCTAAATAATAAATAGGAGGTACTCAACTCCCGCTAATGTTATCCCCTCCTTAAACAGAGTTCGTCCTACAGCATCATGCAAAAATGCAGAAGAGGTCCAACAATTGTCTCAATGAGAATATTTTTAATAAAATTCACTCCCGGAACAAGAATCGGAGGCAGCCAAGGGCAATGCACAAAGAGAACAGAGAAGAAATACACGTTCCACGGACATACAATGCACAGAAACTCGCATCCTCGCACCCTCCTTGGGAAGGGTCACCCAGCACCCTTGGGCTCCTCGTAGCCCCCGGCCAGCGCGATGCCATGACGGTCCCCGAGGGTTCGCGGGGACATTGCCCGCCGGGCCGCCCGCGGGGACAGCCCCTCTCGAATTGCCTCCTGCCGACCGTGTTCCTGGAGGCCGCTCCCCCCCGGCCAAGCAGCCTCCTCGCCTCCCTCCTCCGCAGCCGCCGCGGGGCGGAAACGGGGGTCCCCTCGGGTTCGGCAGCGAGGGGGAATGAGGGCTGAAGGGGGCGCCCCCTCCTTGCGGCAGGCCGGCCCCGCACTCACCCTCCAGCAGTCGGGTGATGAGACTGTCCACGTTCAGCTCCCCGTCCGCCATCTTGTCGGCACCAGACGCTCCTTCCCAGCAGCGGGAACAAGGGCTTCACGGCGGCGGAGGCTGCGGCGACGGCTCGGCGCTCCCTCACCTACAAGTCACGCGGCGTTTCGACCCCGGTTCCAACTCCCTCTTTTCCCCGGGCCCTCCCCCCACCCCCTCCCCACCAAGTAGTGGAGCGCGCGTACACTCGGAGGCCCACACGATAAATAAATAAATAAACAAACAAGTGGAGCCCCCAAGAACCTGGCCGCGTCAGACCCAGCCGCCACCTCCTCCTCCTCAGCACCGCCCAACTCCGCAAAGCTCACCAGCGCCGCCGACGGCCCCACCCGCAGCTCCACTTACAGGACACCACCCTTCCCCGCCACCGCGCCACGCAACCCTCCGCGCAGGCGCACGGCGCACGCCTCCGCGGCCCCCACCACAGCCCTGGCTTTTGCGCAATCGCACTGGACTCCGTTCTCCCGCCGCTGCCGCCGCTGCTGCTTTCGCGCAGGTGCGTCGCCCTCACTCGCCACTTCCACTGCGCCGAATCGCCACGGCGGCGCAGGCGCCCCGAGGCTCGCGGGGCTCGCCGCGCTGGGGAAGCTCCCATTAGGCAGAACGAGCGTGGGCAGCGGCTGACCTTCCCGCTGTTAAGCTGCCCTGGCAGGGGCCCTGTGCACACCGCGTTGGTGTGCCCTTCCCGCCTCTTTTTTCTTTCCTTGTCTTCCTTCCCTAGTTTTGCAAGCAATTCCTCATGTTTCCGTTAATCGGCAAACGTGGACGACATTATCCACGTTTGAAACCCAGGTTTGCGCGTTTGGGAAGCAAGAAGGGGTTGAGTTACTTTGATGGAAAAGTTTGACATTGCAAACGAGAGATTTTCTACCCCATCATTCCACAAGGCTAGTTGCCCAAGTGTCCCTGGATGAAATACGTTAAAGTGGGCTCTGGAAAGGTCAGCAATAATATTTCAACGTGGGTACCGCTCTCTGCCTTCTGTGTAGTACATCCACACATCTTACATCTTTATTCACTCTGTGCATACTATTTTATCCCAGTGCTTTTTTTTGTCCAGACCTCCGTTATATTAATCATCCTGCCTTGTGATTGTTTATGCATTTGTCTCCTACACTCGACTGTAAGCTTCTACAGGGTAGACCCACCAAGTGTCTGGCACGTAGAAAAGACAGAGAAAGACGGAAGTTCAGAAAGGTTGCTGCCCAGCTGTTCTTTCCACACAATTTCACCTCTAGAAAGGCAGGAGGGAGAGTAGCCACGAAAAAGATACTCTGGCGAGCCAGAGTTTTTGGCCTGTTCTAAGAAAGTGGTCAGATCAAAGGTCTCTACTCATTCCTCAGGTGTTAGTCCAGAAACCCAGGCAAGGTGCTGTCCTGAGGTCAAGGCAGTGCTTCTTCCACTCACCTATCACTAATACTAGCCAACATTGAGATTTCTGGATGTACTCTGGCACTGTTGTAAGATTTCTACATTATCTTATTTAATCCTTAAACCAGCCCTATGAGGTAAGAACTATTATTACCTCTACTTTGCAGATGGCATTAACTGAGGTACAGAATGATTAATTATGTTGGCCCAAATCACACAAGTAACTAGCATATCTGGGATTCAAACCCAGGAATCTAGTGCCAGTGTCTGCATTCTTAGCAATTGTGAAATGTTATCACAGTACATGTTAAGCCGAGACTTAAATATGCATGTGCTATCTCACAAACTTGGAAAGTAGAAACCAATCGAGTAGAAACTCGATTAACCAATCGGGTAGAAACTCGATTGTCCAATAGAGTGCTTTATAATGGCCCAGATGACTGACAGAGCTAGGATTTCCTAATGCCTTCCCCCCCCCCCCCCCCCAGCTTTTTCTCCATTTCAGGATTTAGCTTGTATATCGACAGTGGGCATAGAACAGGTGACAAGCAATAATGGTGATCCTGAATAGTTTTCACAGGCTCATTGCCAGTTCATGTTGGGGCTTTTAGGGTGAAGAAATGGCTCTTCATCACACTCTTGTTCTGTTAAAGAACATTTCTTTATACCCTGTTTTATTCCAAAAGAAGGGATTTAAGGTAGCTTATGAAAATACATGCAGTAGGATAAATTAAAAGTAAGTAAAGAGAAAAATAGGACCAAAAAAAAAGTGGGAAAGATAAGATAAAGCCAGCAGTTTTGTATGCAAAATGCATGGTGCTAGATACTATTGGTTTGCTAGGGATAGGCCACAAATATGATTCTCAGCTTTTTAGCAACCAGGGAAAAGATCAGTTGCAAGTGGAGTAGGTGTTCTAGCTGAGCTGGAACTAGGACTCAAACACACCAGCTGTGGTTTTGGATGCCACTTCCCCACATCTCTCCCATGAAACTCTTTGAGAATAACAGAATGCTTGGGAACAATTAAGTGACTGCTTATCTTCCAAATTTCATGGGACCCGTGAATCCCATGAAGCTATGAACCCTGTCCACAATTAGGGTTTAAATACATGCAGACATGTTTAATAGACAAGGGACACCCAAAGGAAACTGTATTGCACAGGGAGAAAGTAAGCTTCTATAGAGAAATCACCACAAGTGGGGCAGCGAGAGGCCAGTCTCAACAGAGTTGTGGGAGTCAGAAGGGATTGGAAAGTGATCCTGAGTACTGCCTGCAGATATCCCCTTCTCTAGGTTTTCTAGTGCTTTGGAATCCTGGGAAAGAAAAGGCCATTATAAAAATGAAAGAGCTATATATCACTAGGGGCCCAGTCAACTTCTCTGTAGAATCTCCTTCCAAAAAAATTACATAAGAATTCAGATTCAGAATTCCTCAGATTTTGAAGTTTAACTGGTACATATACTACATATTATTTAGCACCCCAGAAGCTCACTCACAGGCAGCTCACTATAATCTGAAACATTGTATTTTTTTAAAAGAAAATCATATGAATATTCACATCACATAAGATAAATAAGATGACATTATGCTTCATATCAGTACAGGTTAGATTTGCCATTAAAGTAGTCCCCTCTTTTGTCCCCGGAATAAAATGTATTTATTGAAGGAAATTTTGAAAACAAAGATAAAATATAAAAATCATCTATGATTTCACCAGCTATAGATAACATCTTTCCTATCATATACCTGAATATATCCTATTTTATGAAATTGGGATCATGCTTCACTTCCATTATATCCTACTTTGTTAAATGAGTTTCATATTTACATGAAACTCTGCTTGCAAAGTTTATTTGAACTTTAAAATGTGTATGAGATTGAGGACAGAAGAAGAGGTAGGAGGGGGAGACCTGGAGGCTGCTGGAGACAATCCTACAGGCAGTAACAGCAGAGGCAGTTGGAACCACCATGAGGTTCAGAGGTAGGTGAGGACCAAATAGAAAGAAGCCCCACTTGGCAGATATGGGCACTGAGGAGACTCGAGGTCTGTCCTGTTGGTGGAGTAGGGGTCATCAGTTAGGGAAGTCAGCAGCTCAGAAGCAAGACACGAGGAGGCTGCCAAGGGTGTAACAGACGTTCGTTGGGCCAGGCACTGTGGGGGGATAGCAGCCCTGTAGAGAACCCACACCTGGAGACCAGAAAACTTCAGAGCAGAGGACTGGCCGATAGTGGTCCTGGCTGCCTATAGGGAATTGCCTCTCAGTCTTTCTGAACATGTGGCAAGACTCGGGAAAGGGACCATGGTGAGGTCCTGCTTCTTGTTAGACCAGGATTGTTAATCTCACAGACCAAAGGGCAAACTATTAGCTGGGATTCCCAACCCAGTGGGGGCTTTAGATAATGGTGTGCTGTAGCCATCTTACACTGGCTCATGAGAGTCAGTTGTTAAACTTTTAGGAATTCTGCAAGCCAGTTGTTAAACAGAACCATGATTTAAAAATTAAATTATATAGACTTACAAATGAATAAATTATACTAGAAACAAAGGTAACGATTACTCAAAACTCATCATGTCCTGTTTATTTCGCTGCATTTTACTATTATGTATATTCTAGAGGTTGTTTACATCTACTGTATCTATATGATGGAAACACCATACAATGATAAGCTACTATGCATCTCTTTTCCAACTCCATGTTCAGTGACATCACACTGGCCATCACAGAAATATTTACAGCAAGGAAATTAGCAAATGCTATGAATCTGTAGGGTTTTTTTCCCCCTGCCATATTGCTGGTTGTTAAACCTTTACCAGTACACCACTGGGCTTAGGGAGACGTTTGGGTTACACGTGCCAATATCCTTGGGTAATTCCAGAAATGTCTGTGGAGGGGACTTGGACTTCCTGATATCAAGGGACGTGGGGAATCATAGTTTGGGGTATTAATAACATCATGATACATGTATTATCTGTTTCTTCCAAACAGAAAATGCCTGGTGTCCATCAGTGCCCATTAGATAAAGACAGACCAGTGCTCAGAGGACCCCAACCATTACTATGCTGAGATGTCCCTGTGGCTTATTCTCAAACAAGGCACTTTGGAACATAGTGAACAGAAGCCTCGTTACTCCTTTTAGTAAACACAGCATCTTTTAAAAAAAGATGTTCTATATACTATTCAATATTGGCCAATAGCCAATAAGATGTGAAATTAAGTAGGTTTAGGTGGCAAGATGTGGAGGCTATGGTAGTGATGTACAACTCTTTGTGCCCTGACTAATCCAAAATAGCTTCTACATGAATGAATCGGCATTCATTGGTCTGTCCTTCCATAAATGTAATTCCTCTTAATCAAGTCTTTAATAAGTCTACAGTGGCAGCAAGTTCTAAATTTTACTAGATACAGCTTGAGGGCAGCCATCTGTATATAAAATGCTATAGGCTTTTGTGGTCAGCTCAATTCAAGGATATTGAGAAACCACACAAGGACACAGAAGCTGCCCCTTGCAATCCACGGCCAGGCTGAAGTGGTACACCAGGTCAGAGCCAAGACTGTTTTTTGACATTTAGTTTTGGTTTCATTTCAATACACATATGAGAGAATAACCAAGTGCCAAAGTTACCAGCTAAGTCATAAGGCATGTCCTCAGGAATTTTAGCCCCCCAAATTATAAAGCCAGATATAACCAAATGCCTCTTCCCCTGCCCTTGGCCAGTAACTGCCCCACCTCCCAATTCTGACCACCTAACACACACATACAAACTCTCAGTGGAGCATTGTCTTTTAGGAGAAATTTCTGGTAGAACCTTCATGATAAAATGATTGAAAATAAATGCCTAGTAATTTATTACTATTATTATTAGTAGTATTAGTATTAATAATAATAAATGCTATATAGAACTGTTAACTATAAGGCAGTGACAGTTGGATGGGCAGATACCACAAAGGATGATGATTTAATTTTTTAAGGGTTGATCCTGTGGTCCTTATTTTTCTCGTAATTAGATTACAGGGCCAGCTGTCTATTTAGGTCACTCCTAGTTTGTTACAATAAAACCATGTCATCTGCATATATGAAATTGTTTCTCTTTAGGTGCTCTCCCGTCCTGCTCATTGAAACAATATATGAGGAAATAACTAAATGTGTCTGTCGGTGAAGGAGAGTATACAACATGTGAGAATTTGTTTCCAAATAAAACAATTTAAATGTTTTATTTCTAATGATGGCTGCTCTCCTCATACAGCAAATCCAAATTATGTATGAGTCACCTTTTCAGTTGGAGAAGGTTTACTTCTGAATGATTTCACAAGTCTGTGTCAGTTGGTTTTGGTAAATAAAACAAAGCATTATTAAGCTTTCTCCTGTAGTTACAAAATGAGTAGCTCTCTCCTAAGACTGTTAAAATTAATGGCATGTGTCTCCTAAAACTAAACCCAAATGTGTCTCTGAGCTGTGAAAAATATTTATTGATGCAGCACTGATAGGTCCTTTTATGCAGGAAACACTGGTTAAATAGAATATTTATGAATTCTTATTCAAATCTTGATTGAAACCAAATCCGGTCTATTACAAATACTGTAAATACTTAATTAAAATGTCATAATGGTACTCGTTATTTAAGGAAATCTTACAGTGAATGGACCCCGAAAGCAAAGTGAATAATGAACGAGTTAAGTATTTATGAAACATTTAGTATATTTGATTTTGTGCTGAAGACGTGATCTTCCCAACTTTGAAATGGTTTACTGACAAGTGGGGGGAATGACCACCAAATGATTTGGACGTTGGCTTGGAGGTGGAGACCAAAGTAGCTGAATAACCTGGGACAAATCTCTCTCGTGCTGAACCGTGGCTTTATTACCTACAAAATTAGTTCATTAATAAATGATCTGCAAAACTTTCTTCCAGCTCTAACAAGTCTTTGATTCTAGGACACAAAAATGAAACCCAAAACGTAACACAATATTGTACAGGCCGTCCCCAACGTAGGAACTGGATCAACTCCAAAAGGTCAATTGTTTGGAACACAGAATATATTTTCCCACGGAGACTGTGGTACAAATGGTGGTTAAATTCCCAGATCAGTCTGCAAAATCAATTTAATCCTTAATGTAACCGTAGGAAAGTATCCATGGTAATACGGACTCTAACCACCAATTATAACAAAGTTTATGGGGAAGAGCCATTGAGGATTCTAATTTGGCATGGCAGAAAACATCTATCTGTGTTTTCCACTCCCCTGTGCAATAGGCATGAAGACAGTTTGAGTTGTAATTCACAGGCAGACCTGGGCCCTAAATGTGGGACTGGCCGTATGGAGAGTGAAGGAGGCTGGGACACCTCTGATCCCATAAGCAGGGGGGACACTGAGGACTGTTCATGGAGTCTGGGGGTTTGGTTGCCAGGAAGGAGTTGGCTCCAAACAAAAGGATAGGGAATGAAAGGGCAGAAGGGAAAAAGGGAGTGAACATACGTGCGGGGAACTTTTAAAAAAAGATACTATTACTTTTGAGCTCGCTCACTTTGTGGTTGAGGAAGTTGAGATCTGGGAAGGTTAGATTGCATTGTCTTAATAACAAAACTAAAACTTGAATCTGGAACTTAGAGTTCTTAGCCTGGTGAGCTACCTATCTCTCCCTGCCTCCCTTCCTTTCTTTCTTTCCTTCCCTCCTTTCTTTCTCGCTCTTATTTTCACTTGGAAGCAGTTGCATTGTGCAGGGACCTACTCTTTTCATCCCTGCTTTCCTGTGCATGGATCACCTAGAACCCTGTACCTCCACACCAATTCTCACTTTAGTTTTCATTCTCTCATCTTCCAGGGCAGCCTGGTCAAGAATAAGTACAGCAGTTTTCTGTTTTCTGCCCCAATGTGTTTTAAACAGCGCCACCAGCTCAAAGAATGACTTTCTAGTTGCTAAAAAGAAAAAGGGCTGCTCTGACCCCTTATATTCCAGTCCAGAGAATGTGACCGAGTAAGCCTAAATCCTAAATTCTGGTAACATTAGGATACTTCTAATAGTGATGCTTCTGTTAAGACAGAACCCATACTGGCTGGGAGAGCCAGGGTCCCAATGCCCAGGAGACAGGCATGGCTCCTTTGTCAGAAAGAAGGCTTTTGGATGCGGTGTCTAAGTGTACCTAGTGCTGGGAATTTTTACTGGCATTATATTTGAGCCCCCTGAAAATCCTGTGAAGTAAGTATTTTCTGTGACAGATGTGGGGATGAAGATTCAGAGGCTTGGAATACCCAGCTGGTGAGATGTAAAGGTCAGAGCTAGTTACCGACCAGCTCTGGGACACTGTTGTGGGAGAAGTAGGAAGACGTGAATGAAGGGATGGGCTGGGTCGGTGACCTAGATCCGCTGTGATGGCAGGGCCCATTAGCTCGCAGCAGGCTAGGAGTGAGCAGAAGGTGGGTGGTTTCACTGTGGGTGGGAGTCTTCAGGGACGAAAAGGAAGGAGGGGTCATTCTCAGCCAGAGCCTGGGGAAGGTTGGAACGCCTGCCTCACACACCTGAGAGGGCTCCCATGAGCAACACTGACATGTCCATATTCTTCTGCCAGGCCTGCAGGCTAGGGCTCAGGAGTGTGGTCCAGATCCCAAGCCTTTTAGAATTCCAAAGAGGGAGAGGGCAATGAGGTCAGGAAAGGCCTTTACAGAGGTGATGCAATTGAGGGACGTTAACAGACGGGAAGCATTATGGGGTTTGGTTCAGCCCCCTTCCAATAAAGTGGGTGTGTTCTTGGTGTCAGGATCATCTGGGCAGCTTTTTCAAAACACCACTGTGTGATTCCTCTCCTCCGACCAAGGAAGTCCAATTTAATCCTCAGGATTGGGAGTGGAGGGGTACATATTTTGAAACAATGCCCTGGGGAATTCTGATAGGGTCCCATGCATCCCTCATCCACTTTTCATTGGTATGGAGTCAAAAAATAAAACATAACCCAAGAGACTGACTCAGGCAGAAGAGCCAGTGGAGGGCTCATTTCTGGTGAAGTTTGCAAAAGTGTGGGGAGACTGGTGGCAAGGGTTGCAGCAAGGTGGCAGTCGGAAACAGCATGGGGTAATTAAAATGGGCCATCAAGAAGGAGCTGGAATGCTGGGCTGGAGACTTTAAACCTGAAGCTGTTTGAAAAAGGAAACTATTTATGTATTCACCTGTTCAATAAATATCTATTGAGCACCTACTGTGTGCCGGGCACTGTGTTATGTGCTGGCTGTAGAGCAGAGAACAAAAAGTCCTTTCCTTATCAAGCTTAGATTCTGGTAGGGGTAGTATAGAGTGATCAGTCAATCCTAGTTTGCCTGGGACTTTCTGGATTTCAGCACCGAAAGTCCCTCGGCCCAGGAATCCCCTAGGCAAACCAAGATAGTTGGTTCCTTAGGAGATGGAGTGTGTGTGTGTTGGGGCGGGGGGTGGGGGTGGGCGTTGCTAAGGGTCATGATGAAAAATAAAGCAGGGTAAGAGGGATAAAGAAGAATGTTACTTTAGAGAGGGCAGTCAGGGAGGATTTCTCTGCAGCAATCTGAATAAAATGAGAGAGAGAACCGTGTACATATCTCATGGTGGGTTGCAGAGGGGTGACTATTTCTAGCTGATAGAAGCACCACCTAAGGGCCCTGTGGTGGAAACATGATGGGCATAGATGGGGAACAGCAAGTTGGTGGAGAGGTTGAGAAGAAGGGACAGAAGCAGAGAAGGGCCAGATAGAGCGAGCCACGTTGAGGACCCAGGATCATATTCCGAATGTGATGGGAGCCACTGGAGGGTTGAGAACAGAGGCATGACCTAATTAGTCAGAAGGTGGGGGAATAAGAGTGGAAGCAGGAGGAGCATTTAGGAAGCAATTTCATTCAGAAGTCTTGAAGAGTTTCCTCTCAAAATGTTTGGTCAGAGAAAGAGCAGGATACAGTGCCATTCAAGTAAATTAGCCTGCTATCAGACCGGGCTGGGCAGGATTGGGCTGACCCAGGCTACCCTGCAGTGATGGCACCAGGTATGAAGAGAAGGAAACATCTAGAGTTGTTTTGGAGATGGACTTGGCAGAAGTTGGTGGGGCAAGATTTACAAGGGAGATTAAGGAGATTCCTTTGAAGGAATCAAAGATGATTTCTAGCTAATCTTTCCCAGGCTAGTGTTCCAGGTTTGAATTTCTCCCTTGGGTTTTCCAGATCTAAACTTCATGGAAAAGAATGTGGTATATACTCTTTTCTACTAGAATGAGGAAGGTTCCATGATACTGTAGCAAGAGCAGGAACTTGGGATCATACAGACCAAGGCTCACACCCCAGCTCCACCACAGACAAGCCACATCTAAGGCAGCTCATCGAAGTTCTGGGGACCTCAGTGTACCTTCTGGTAAAATGGGAATAATGATGCCTGCTGACAGGGTTGGAAGCACTGAATGAGGTCACACCCATGAAGAACCTAGTTCAGGACATGGCGAGCCCTCAGTCTGGGTTCATCCTCTCCCCCTGGTTGCACCCTTGGAGTTCAGTATGTATGCCTACACACTTTCAGAAGAGATCAGTATCTTATATGCCATTCCATGCTCTTTGCTCCCTTCCCTCTCCCCAGCCCACTTATTCCATAAACACATTTCTGTGTAGTGGCAGGGCCCGGCCGGTCATCACTTGGTCCCTCTTCTTCATCCTCACTGACACTGCCTCTGTGCAAATCCACCTTTCCTTTCCCTTGGGCGGCTGCAGAAACCTCCCTGGTCTCACCCTCCCACTCCCACTCTCTCATCCTTCAGGCCCTGCACATCATCTGCAGGGTAAAATCTAAACAGCGAGCAGCCCCTTGCACAGTCCACTTGCCTCTGCCCACTTTCCCATATTCTGACCTCCCTGATCTCCCCCCCACCACCTTTGGTCTGCCCTCCATCCTCCACCCCCGCCAAGTGCACAGCTTCATTCTTAGTGCTCTTGTGGTACTTTGCACCTACTGCCACTTATCTCTCCATTATTTCTGTACAAAAGGGCTATGGTATTTTGTGCAGGGGTTCAGAGTTCTTGCTCTGCAGCTACCCACTCTCCATTTCAACCCCAGCCCTGTTACTTACCAGCTGAGCCTAATGAGTAGGGATTAATTTAATGAGTAGGGATGATATTTCTCTATACTGGAATAGTCGAGCAAGTTATTTCATCATTGTGCTTCAAGGATAATAACAATACCCACCTCACAGGTTGTTGTGAATAGTAAGAGTTAATACAGCTAAAGCACTTAAATAGTACCTCCTACATTGTAAGCCCTTAAGACACATTGCCTGTAATTATTACATCTATCTTCCTGAGCTTGAGTTCCATGAAGGATGACACTAGATGTAATTCTCTTCTTAAAAATTCTTCTATCTCCTCCTAATAGTCACTCAGATGTTTGTTGAACAAAGACATAAGCAAATCTTCTTTGAAAGACTTTGTTCCCCCTCTTTACTGAGCTCTTTTTTGACTGCAACATTTGGGCTATGTCCAAACCTTTGTTAATAAAAAATGCTGTTATTAATATTTTTGTAAACCTTTTATCTTCATTTCTGTTACTTCCTTGTAATATATTTCCCAAAGTGGAATTATCTGTTAACGAAAGGAACAATTCCATAGCTTGTATACATATTTACAGAATGTTCTTCAGGAAGACTTGTGCATTAACAACTTAAACAGGCAACTGGTGAGATTATGGTTTTATTTTTGTGTAGCAGAACATTATGCAGTCACTAAATACCATATTTCTCCACAACAGCCTTGCTGGGCTTTTATCGTGTCCATTTGGTTTTGCTAGTTGAATAGGTGGGTAGTGATACATTAATGTCACTTTAATTTGCATTTTTAATGAGCCTCGCCACTTTTGCAGATGGTGATTTACTACATTTATTATAAAATGTGCAAACGTTTGATTCATTCCCCTAGATTGCTTATGGAATATAATTAGATACTGGTCATACATATTTGAATCTATATATTTTTATCAATTACTATCAATATATTTTGGACGGGAAGATCCTATTGTTTATATTTAGCATAGGTATTAAATATATATTTTATGGGGCGCCTGGGTGGCTCAGTCGGTTAGACATCTGACTTTGGCTCAGGTCATGATCTCCCAGTTTCAGGTCATGATCTTCCGGTTTGTGAGTTCAAGCCCTGCGCTGGTCTCTGTGCTGACAGCTCAAAGCCTGGAGCCTGCTTTGGATTCTGTGTCTCCCTCTCTTTCTTTGTCCTTCCCCACTCTCTCTCTCTCTCTCTCAAAAGTAAATAAGTAACCTTAAAAATAACTATATATTTTATGTTCTGCTGTATTTTGTTTGTTTAACTTCATCTATTTTGTCGCTATCAATGGCATCCATTAAGTAAAACAGTAGAATGTTAGGGGTTGGAGAAACTTTACTGTCATGATTCTTTTGATGTCATGAATCTTTTGATGAATCACGATTTGGAGGGTCCCAGAATCTGACTTAATTAATGCCACAAAATTGTCATTTTTTAGTAGCTGAAACCGAATTTTCTCCTGTAGTTGGGGTGAATAGAATGTTTTCTGTTTTTTTTTTTTTTTTTTTAAATGCCAGATACTCCTGTATAGGATGGGATTTGCTTGGGCCATGAGACATGTATATGTAATGTTAAACTGCTCAGAGCATGAGCACTGTTTGTTTAACACCTTCTGTCATCTATGTATTATACTCTGAATGTGTGTGTACGTCTGTGTTGATGGATGACTGGTAAGAAGAAAAGCAAAAGACAGACAGAGAAAGGGAGAGAACCTTTCACTCCTCTCCTCAAAAGTCCTTCTTTTTTTTTTTTTTTAAATGTTGATTTATCTATTTTGAGAGAGAAAGAGAGAGAGGGAGAGCATGAGCAGGGGAGGGGTAGAGAGAGAGAGAAGGAGAGACAGAATCCCAAGCAGGCTCACACTGTCAGCACAGAGCCAGATGCGGGGCTCCAACACATGAACCATGAGATCATGACCTGCACTGAAACCAAGAGTCGGATACTTAACCAACTGAGCTACCCAGGCGCCCCTCAAAAGTCCTTCTAAATAGCAGTCCATTTGCTCTGCTATGTATCTACAATGATAATTATCACAAGGCTTCTCATACAGTGAAAAATTAGAAATAACTTAAATGCCTAATGATTAGGAGTTAGTTTTATGGTGCTTCCATAGAGTGGACCACTACAAAGCATTATAAATCACACTGTAAAAGAATATTTAATGACATACTTAGATATACATAATCTATTGGTAAAATTTTGAAAAGTGAACAATAATTTTAAAAGGTCTAAATAGAGTTTTATAGCATGCTCATGAATTGGAAAACTCAGTATTAAAATATCAGTCTTTTCCAAATTAACCTATAGATCTAATGGATTCCTAATGAAAATCTCAACTACTTTTTTCTTGGGAGTGGGGAGGTGGTGGTCAAAGTTGACAAACTGTCCCTAAAATGTATATGGAAATGAAAAGAATTCAAAATAGATAAGAAAATCTTGAAGAGAAAGAACAAATTTGGTGGGTTTTACTATCAGATTGAAAGATGCAATATAAAATTACAGTCATTAAGATAATGTGGTATTGGTGTGAGAATAGACAAACTAGTAGAAGAGAGTATAGAGCCCAGGAACAGACTTACATGTATATGGTGGGGGAGAATGGTCTTTTCAATAAATGATTCTGGAGCAATTGGATATTTTAATTGGAAAAAAATGAGCTTTGACTTCTACTTCACACTATACACAAAGAGTTAACTGGAGATGGATCAGAGACCTAAATGCTAAAACAACAAAGCTTCTGAAGAAAGCATAGGGGACTTTCTTCAAGACCTTGGGGCAGTCAAAGACTTCTTAAACAGGATACAGAAAACATTAACCATAAAATGAAAGATTGATTAAGTAGGACATCATTAAAATTAAAAATTTTTGTGAAAGGGCAAGTCATAGACTGAGAGAAGATATATATATATATATCTTATGTGTATATCTGTATATATGTATACATATATATACGTGTGTATATATAGAGAGAGAATATACATATATAGAGAGAATATATAAAGAGAAATGATAAATTTTATATACATATGAACATATATAGTATACATAAATCCAACAAAGAACTTGAATTCTATAAACCAATAAGAAAAAGGCAAACAAGGGGCACCTTGGTGGCTCAGTCAGTTGAGCATCTGACTCTTGATTTTAGCTCAGGTCATGATCCCAGGGTTGTCGGATCAAGTCCTGTGTTGGAATCTGTACTGAACATGGAGACTGCTTAAGATTCTCTCTCCTGCTGCCTCTCTTTGCCACTTGCACTCTCTCTCTCTAAATAAAAGAAGAAGAAGAAGAAGAAGAAGAAGAAGAAGAAGAGGAGGAGGAAAAGAAGAAAAAGGCAAAAAACCCAACTTAAAAAGTGGGCAAAAGATTTGAAAAGAAAAAAAAGAAAAGAAAAAGGCAAACAACCCAATTTAAAAATGGGCAAAAGATTTGAACAAGCATTTCACAAAAGAGGATGTCACATAACTTTCTGAGAAAGTGCTCAACTTCATCAGTCATTGGAGAAATGCAAATGAAAACCATAATAAGGTATCAAGTCACACTCTTCAGGATGGCTAAAATTAAAAAAAACTAAGACTATCAAGTGCTTGTGAGGGTATATATTAGAACTCTCACATGTTGCTGATGGGACCATAAAATGGTACAATCAGTTTAGAAAACTGGCACATCTACAAAAGCCAGATCTGACTATCCAATGACTTAGTAATTCCATTCCTGGATTATACCCAACAGAAGTGAGTACGTGTGATTTCTAAAATATATGGACAAAATGTCCACGGCAGTTTTATTTTTAATAATAAAAATTTGGAAACAAGCTAAATATCCTTCAACAAGGGAACTGATAAATTATAGTATACTAACATGGTGGAATTTTATACAGTAAAAACAAACAAAAAGTCAATCCACTGCTACATGTAGTAATACAGATGCACCTCAAAGATATTATAATGAATGAAAAAAGGAAGACAAAAAGTATTTACTGTATGATTCCATTTATATGGAATTCAAAAACAGGTAAAGCTAATCAAAAGTAATACAAGTCAATATAGTTTACCTATGGGGTTCAGGGACACTGACTGGTAAGTGGCAAGTTAAGAATTTTCTGGAGTGCTGGAGTGTCCTTTATGATGCCGAGGTGGTGGTGAAACAAGTATGAACTTAGGTAAAAACGTACCAGGGCACCTGGGTGGCTCAGTCGGTTAAGCGGTTAAGCAACCGATTCTTGTTTTCTGCTCAGGTCATGATCTCTCAGTTGGTGAGTTGGAGCTCCGAGTTGGGCTCTGCTCTGGCAGCTTGGAGCCTGCTTGGGATCCTCTCTCTCCCTCTCTCTCTGCCCTTTCCCTGCTTGCGTGCTTTCTCTCTCTCAAAATAAATAAACTTTAAAAAAGAGAGAAAAATGTATCAGTATGCATATGAAAGATCAGTATGCCTTACTCTTTATGTATATATTACACTTCAATAAAGAGTATTACAGGACATTTTAATTTTCTTCTTTTTGCTATGTGTTCTAAATGTTCTCACCTTTTTCTCAGCTATATTTTCCAAAAAGTCTAAAGTGAAGTCATGATACATTGTAAGGAGAGGAAAAATAGAAGTTATTTTTAAAAAGCTAGAGCTGAATCTCAGCTACCTATCCAGATTTAGTGCCTTAAGCCCTGGACCCAGCTAAAAATAGCTCAGGGTCTTGCCAGCCTGTGACCCGGGAGCTGGACAATGTTTAGCAGACCCAGCACGCGAGTGAAATGGGGTGGAGTCAAGTGGAGCCTCCAGGGTGTGGTAGGCGTGGCTCTCCTAGCAGGCTGTTTAGGCATTATTTGTCATCAGCAACTGGCTGTTTCTTCTGCTGCAGACCAACAGCAGAGTGTAGGCTCAGTTTACTGCGGAGTGGAAATGAAAGGGAGGAACAAGAACCCATCCTGATTAGAAGGGGGAGAGGTCCAGCGCTGTAAGCAGATTGCACATAAAGGAAGTCAGAGTAGCTAAGCCAGGGTATGCCTTCCTTTGCTCTTCACCAGGTTAGACTTTTAATTTTTGTTTTGGAAAAGATGTATTCATCTGTCTACAACTCAGTTTTTTAAAACAATTTTTTTAATGTTTATTTATTTTTGAGAGAGAGAGAGAGAGAGCTAGGGAGGGGCAGAGAAAGAGGGAGACACAATCCAAAGCAGGCTCCAGGCTCTGAGCTGTCAGCACAGAACCCAACACAGGGCTCGAACCCATGAACCCACCAACCCACGAACGGAGCCGTGAGATTATGACCTGAGCAGAAGTAGGACGCTTAACCAACTGAACCACCCACGCGCCCTGTGTACAGCTCTGTGTTAAATGTTAGGCTTAAGTTTGAGGAAATCAGTTGCAGAGCTATTGAGATTGTAATGATGAGAAGCTCCCTGAATGGTTTTGCTGCTGCATCAGCTTAACCTGAAGAATTGACTTCGTTTAACCTCTTCCTTTAATGTGCCCATCTCAAATGCAGGAACGACTAGTAATTATCCGTGTCACAGGGATGTTTTGCAGCTTAATTAATGTTTATAACCGGCTCTGAAGTATTCAGATGAAGAGAGAGTTGATAGGAATGGTGCCATGCTAGGTTTCATTTACAAACTATGACAAGTTGCAAAAGTAGTACGTGGTACTGGGCTTCCAAGGTGCCAGCGTGGTGTCTCCAAGATTCTACCTCGCCTGATCGCAATCGCTGTCACTCAGCCCATATGACTCAGGAGGAATCTCTTTCTACATTTTGTTGATTTGTTAAAGGACAGTGTAACTATGACAGTAATTCATAACAAGTGACCCCATTTAGGGAGATGACTTGAAACAAGTTGGGATGTTGCTGTTACCAGTCGACAGAAATGTTAGCCCCAAAGGAAGATGGAATTGAACTTTTAAGACAGGGCTAGGGTATGCCAAACTCTGAGATCAAATACAAGCTTTAAGTCAAACACTGTGGATGCCATAAGAAACCTTCCCCCCAAAGACTCCATCCTGCTGCATGATTTGAAATGGCTTAGGATACTATCTTTTCCATCCTTAAGAAGCAGAAACCCTGAAATCTCATCTATGAAAAACAATCTGGGAGATACTACTAAGATTCTGTCAAGAGCACAATCGTCCTTAAAATGATAGCCAGTAAACTTGGCTTTGCTTGATTAAAAAACTTAAGTCTGTGATCAAACAGGAATGTAGTGGGCTGAATAATGACAGTGAAGATGGTAACTGATGGTGGTAATAATAACAGCAAGCATGTATTGAGGGCTTACTAGGTGCCAGACACTGTTCTAAGAGCTTTGCCTGTCTTGACTCACTTGATCTGGGCAATAGTCCTAGAAGATAAGACCTGTTATCACCTCTATTTTACAGACAAATAAACTGAGGCTTGGTGAAGTTAAGTAACTAACTTGCCTAAGGTTATATAGCTTTGCAGCTAGCAGTGTTTCCAAAACATCAGTGTGCTAAAAAACAAAAACAAAAACAAAAACAAAAACAAAAAATCAGCGTGCTTACAGTTCCCTGGAAAGCTAGTTAAAATGAATATTCCCAACCCAAGACCAGAGATTTTGATTCAGAAGTGTGGGATAGGGCCTGGAAAAATACATTTCTAATAAACTCCCAACGCAAATTTACTGTAGGTGGCCTTTTGAGCATCCTTTGAAATAGTGGCCCAGGCTTAGAAAAATGAGAGGCTGGGAGTCAGCCTTTTCCAGTGTTTCTCCAGTCCTGGCCTTCCCCGTCTAGCTGAATAGTAGATCATTTGCCCAGCTGGGACTATATGTCCTTATAGTGAAAAAAGACTGTATCAGGCTGCCATTGCTTAATGAAAATAGCCTTTCAAAACATCCAACTTGATTCGTTCATTTTCCATATTTGACATTTAACCTTTCTGACTTTAATTTGATTTCTTAACAGATTTTCCTACCAGGAAGAGTATGTGTTGACCAACAGACATGGATTTCTAACTCTCACAGTTAATAAATAAATGGTGTTGTAATTTATTTTTTAATTTTACTTTCAAATTTTTATTTAAATTCCAGTTAGTTAACATACAGTGTAATATTAGTTTCAGGAGTAGAGTTCATCACTTACATATAATATCCAGTGCTCATCACAAGTGCCCTCCTTAATACTTATCACCCATCTAGCCCATCCCCCACCCACCTCCCTTCCATCAACCTTCTGTTTGTTCTCTATCATCTCATGGTTTGCTTCTCTCTCTCCCTCTCCCTCTCTCTTTCTTTGGTTGTACTTTTTTAATCGACCTATTATAACTCTAATTAATGTGAATCAATTCTCTCCTGAATGAACTGAGAATAATAGTTTATGAATCTGTAAACCTCAGGGCCAACATACCTTTTGAAGCCTTATTTATCCTTTCCTTAACACACACACATCACTGAGCTGGAAGATTCATTTTGAGACTGAGAATGTTGACACATCCAACTCTTCAAAAGGGTAAGTTTATCAAGTTTAACAAAACAATTCACAAAAAGTCATTCATATGGCTTTCATCTTACAATTCCTCAGAAATCATTCATATACTCTTCTATCCTTGGCTTTTAAACACGCATGACCTCTGAGATACTGAAGGGCATGATGATGAATTTTCTACATCCTTGTCCTTTCGCTCTGCTCAAATGTCATTTTTCAGATTTGGAACACGTATCACCTGGTAAATCTGGAAAAGACACACAAATGAGCTTGGCCAGAAACAATACTGTGGAGACTGAACCAACCCATATTATACACCCACTTTTCCTTATGATATATTTTTAAAATAGAGCAAAAACATGAGGCAGTGTAAAGCAGTTATAGTTTCCATGGTCCCTCTCCATGAGGAAATCATCAAGGTATTTGCTCCTGCATGCTTTCCACATCCTATGCTCTGGATAAGACTTATTGCCACCCGCCTCCTTGCTGGCCACACTCCAGCTCTACTACCTTTCTCTTCCCACACTCACCAAACTTGTTCCACCCCCTTTGTCCCTTACCTGTGATGTTCTTTACCCACTTCTTGCTATGATTGGCTCCTCTGTCTCTCAGGTCTCAGCTTTAACATGGCCCTTCGGAGAGGCCTTCACTGCTAACCCCTCTAAAGCAGTCACTATTACATTACTTGGTCTTATTCTCTGTACAGCACTTATCGGTTGTTGATATTTTTCTTGTTTATTTGTTCTTTTATAGTCTGTCTCCCTCAATTAGATGTAAGCCCCATTGGGTCAAGAATCTTCTATTAGATCATATTTTCACTTTTATATCCACAGTGCTCAAAACTATGCCTAACACAGGAGAGATGTTTTGGGAGGAAAAAAAGGAAGACAGTGGGGAGAGCCATGTCTGATCTGAGGCTGATTCTGATTGTCAGGGGTGTCCACTTGGCTATTTCTTTGCTTAAGAGTGAAATATTTTTATCTACTTCCTTTGGAAATAAATTAGAGATCTTAAAGATGTGTTGACTTTATTGTATAAGACTATTTAACAGATTTAAAAAAAACAGATTTATTACCCTGAGAGTCTTTGCTAGATATTTGTCATCATTAGCTCAGTCTCAGTAGTTATTACAATATGAAATCAGAAAAAACTGCTTCAGTGCTTGAATTCAGGACGTTAAGTTTCAAAGTATAATAAAAACTTATACTAAAAGGCTTTCTTTCCAAAGAGCTCAAAGATACCTTGTTGGCAATCAATTGGGGAATAGTAAAGTATCTTCCCATATAAATAGGAAATGAGGGTGCCTTCTAAAAGTTAAATCAGTAAAACACATGGGGCGCCGGGGTGGCTCAGTTGGTTAAGCATTTGGTTTCGGCTCAGGTCATGATCTCTCTATTTGTGGGTTCGAGCCCTGCGTTGGGCTCTGTGCTGACACCTCAGAGCCTTGAGCCTGCTTCGGATTCTGTGTCTCCCTCTCTCTCTGCCCCTCCCCCATGCATGCTCTGTCTCTTTCTCAAAAATAAACATTAAATTTTTTTTTAATTTAAATCAGTAACACACACACACACACACACACAGATTATAAATTGACTGAAGGAGTAAATGATAGATAACCAGTGTGTAACTGGAGACTTTGGAAACACCTATAACTACAGCCAAGGTGACATGGGAATAATCTCAAGGATGGCAAGCACCAGAATGTAACTCTTAATTTAAAAAGTATATAGCTAATCACCTGTTTGGAGAAAGCCTGGATGAATAGAGATGGTGAGCAGAGATGCTATCAGCCAATCTTGGAAAATCTAAGCCTAAGAAGCCAGAAGTTGAGAGTACCTTCCCAAATTCTGTTCAGGGGATAGGGGAAAAGGAGCCTTGGCCCAAGGACTTGAGCTCTCAGGTGTCTGTGGCAAATGATAAATCATCTACCTACCTCTCCTTATTCAGAGTTCATGCTCTAAGTACAAAATTTAAATGAGTTTGCTCCCTGTCCACAGGGATCTGCTGATACGAGGGTCCATCTGATAGCTGGTTGCATTTATCATTATTTTTTAAAGTAAGCTCCAGGCCCAATGTGGGTCTTGAACTCACAACCTTGAGATCAAGGGTCCTACGCTCTACCGACTGAGCCTGCCAGGCACCCCCAAAATGGAATACACTTCAATTCTGTCTATATAGCAGTCTCTGTGAACTTGGATTAGTGTGAGTCTACCCCTCAGATAAAGTTTGAGTGCAGAGTGACTTATGTTGGCTCCCTACCGCATGGCAGAGAATGGACCAGAGTTTATACAGCCCGTGACAGGCTGGCTCTGAGAAGACAAGGGCTGACCTAAGCTCGGTTCTTTCTCTCAAATTCACCAGTGCTATAACTCATGTTCCGAGGAGATATTGAGTGACAGAAAGATGAGAGGCCAGGAGTGTATTCCAGCTGGACACATCCTCAAGAACTGCAAGGCTTTAGCAGAGGAGCCACAAGTGCCACATTCTGGTTCCTGGGGTGACAAACTTTTCCTGTAAAGGACCAGATAATGAACACTTTAGACTTTGCTCATTGAGGAGACAAGTGAGCCCAGAAAGGGAACGTGGACTGGAGGGGCCAGACAAGAACTGTTGCCTCC
This sequence comes from Prionailurus viverrinus, assembly GCF_022837055.1. Lineage (NCBI taxonomy): Eukaryota > Metazoa > Chordata > Mammalia > Carnivora > Felidae > Prionailurus > Prionailurus viverrinus. The sequence continues at coordinate 118,043,472 of NC_062563.1, forward strand.
TAGAACACTTGGGAGAACTAGGGTTACCAGAACTAAAGGCGGGGGTGGGTAAGAGCAAGATGAGGTTTTCTAGAGAAAACTAAGGAGAAAGTGCCCTTGGCCAGGAATGTGATGAGCTCAGGTAATTAATTGGTGGAAAATACCAAATCCAAGGGATTTCTGAGACATCTTATAAAGGTCTCAAAGCTACACACACACCCTTTTGTGGATCTGTAACTGATTGGTTCTGCTGGGTTCTGTCAGTTCTCTACTATTTATATGGGTAAAGGGATCTGCCCCTCCCCCCCAAGCTTGGATAACACACCTCAATTGCACCCCAGTGAATGAATGGACATCATGTTGAAACACAATCCTCCAGCTACAATTGAATATCTATACTGCGTGCCTGGGTGGCTTCAGTCAGTTAACCGTCTAACTCTTGATTTCAGCTTGGGTCATGAGATTGAACTCTATGTCAAGCTCTGCACTGGTGGCAATGAGCCTGCTTGGGATTCTCTCTCACTCTCTCTCTCTGCCCCTCCCCTGCTCATGCACACACTTTCTCCCTCTCTCTCAAACATAAGATAAACATTAAAAAAAAAAACACGATAGAATATCTGTTTCCTTGATGGGGGGGGGCAAGATTTAATTAACCAACTTTTCTGTTTGGGGTTAAGTATAGGGACAGTCTAAATATATTTTTTTCCATGATAGCTTTTTCATTGTATATTTTATTCTTGGGAACTTAAATCACTTTTTTTTTTTTAATTCTCTATGCTGTACTTTTTATCCCTGTGACTTATTCATTCCATAACTGGAAGCCTGAACCTCCTACTTCCTTTCACCCTTTTGCCCATTTCCCTACCCACCTCCCCTCTGGAATCTATAAATAAATTCTGCATTTAGAGCATGAAATCTGAGTAAGAAGAGGTAGGTAGGTGATTTATCAAATTCAAAATATGCAGATGAACATATAAGTGTAATTGACCAGAGGGCAAACCAGGATCACAGAGCATTTGGGGAGTTGGTGGCAGAAACGTAAATGGAACCTGGGTTCCGGGTTCTAATCTGTTGTCACTCTACTGCCGTGATTCTCAAATGCTGCAATGGATAGGATGAGTGGAAGCAGATTTTCAAGCTATGTAGTTTGAAAAAAACTCTTACCCCTCCTTACCCCCGGTTGACATCCAATGATCTACAATTCATCTTCTGTTGCTTTGGATCTTCTTGACACCTCTTCAAATAAAATTTAAAAAGCCGAACCAAACCAAAACAAACATGAGTTTTATAACTCAAGCTGGAGAATGGTTCTCCTTATTTAGAAGCAGCCAACAGAAGAGCTATAAAGAACAGAATGATTCCTGAATCAGCAAACCTCACAAGTTTGGATGATGCAAAACCAAGAGACTGTGGCTGGGATCATTCTCATTCACTGGCAAGAAGCCGCCCGATAAATCACAAGATAGAACCATTTTAAGGCCTCTCTCTTCTAAAATAGGAGAGGGGAGTGTGTCAGACTTGTATTTATTCCGAAAGGAATGAAGACAAGTAAATTCGTTTAGAATTTCAATCTGTGGCAAGTAAGTAACTTGAATAAGATGACAAAACTATTCTCCACCAAATGAGGGTGAATTGAAGGTGCATTGCACCTGCAAAACATGCTCGTATCAACACCCCTCCTGCCAGAAGCAAAAGGTAACTGTGGGGCTTTAGGTAGGGTAATAACACCAGGAAAACTTTAACAGGAACCTGGAAAACACTAGGGCTGATCCTGGCATCAGCATTCTAGAAGTACTGTGGCTGTATCAGTATAGCTATTAAACACCTTATCTGAAATAATATGAAACCCAGAGTCATCAAGTAGAATCATGTACATTTTAGAGTTTGAATGGACCCTAGAGAAGTTATCCGGATGGAGAAACTGAATCCCTCCTCTGATCTCAAAGTATTCCCACTGAGTATCCCCAGTATCCCCACTGAATCCTCTAAACTGGGCTCCTTGACCACAGGGACTATATTTTTTTTTTCATCTTTGAATTCCTAATGCTTAGCACAGTGTGTAGCACTTCATAAGTATTCAATATTGTTTGCTAAACCAATCAGAAGGAGCAAAAGTGTAAATCCTAGGGCGATAGGAAACACAAATAGAGAGGGAAAATCCTTCTCTGATCTCTTAGGGAACGGTGGGGCAAAATCACCCAAAAAAACAACGGTGATCTTGACCTCAGTGTGTGTCTTTTTTTAGGTGAACACCCCAAGTCACATTAGCATTTGCTAGACTGCCCAGAGCTATCACTTCTATCGTTGCTGCTAACAATGTGGCTTGCTTATTTTGTCTTATTCGAGTATTAGAATGAGTTCATTCACAATTAAGTCTCCTGCTTTAATTATGGCAAAGATAAAAATTGGGCAGACAAGTGATTTTCATTCAAGGATCTCAGACGTGTTTCACTTTTGAAACCTGAGGTATTAAGGGAACATCAAAACAGCATTGTTGGAAGTTAAAGGTACAGGTTATCTCCTCGTGGAAAAAGATTAAATGTAATTCTATCTACTTTATGATTACAATGGTTCATCAGATTTGGTAACTGCTGGGAAACAATCATATCTTTTCTGTATCTAAATTATTTGGTTCTTTTCTCTGAAAAGACTGAAAATACTATGAACCCTTAATTTCAATGACACAAAGAATTGTGCATTGCATATTTATAAGTCAGCCACAGGACAAAGGGAAGCAATAAAGAATTAAATATTACATTCTCTTAAGAAGTATTTTTTATCAGTATTATGTAAATATCTTTGTGCTTTTCCATTTTCTCTTTGAAACCAAGTAACCCTATGACATTTCAAGCTGAAATAACTACACATGCAATTTTTATGTACAGACTACGATGACTTTTTTTAGAACCAAGTGTAATTAACCACACATGGCATATTATTCATTGTCCTATGACCTTTGTTATTTAATTTCATACTCCGAAAATGTTTGTTTCTAAATTTAGTCAGGAAAATGAGGGACTGTCATGATTGCTGTGTTGGCTGTATATTACTGTGGATTATACCTAGAAGGGTTTTCAAATGTGGAAGTTTAAAAAATATATATTGTTGGGGTGCCTGGGTGGCTCAGTTGGTTGATCGTCCCACTTCAGCTCAGGTCATGATCTCATGGTTTGTGGGTTGGAGCCCCACGATGCACTCTGTGCTGACAGCTCAGAGCCTAGAGACTGCCTTGGGTTCTGTGTCTCCCTGTCTCTTTACCCCTCCCCTGCTCACACACTGTCTCTTTCTCTCTCTCTCAAAAATAAATAAACATTAAATATATCTATTTATCTATATAGATATAGATATAGATATATGTATAAAATTTGCCTATTTTGGCATGAGAAAGGTTTAACAAAGTGGTAATTTGGATTTACAGAGAGACTCCCCATCCAAGGTCCAAAAAAAATTCTAAGTTGCAGGCACTGCAAAGGACAGTGCCTGGTGGGGTCAAAGAGAGGAGCCCGTCTATTGCTATAGAGGCCCAAAACCAGTGGCTGTTGATGTCCCTGAAACGCACCATTGCACTCTTTCACTGTCCCTCCTCTCACATTGCCTCCAGAGACCATGATGTGGCTGGTCTAGATCTGGAGTAAAGAAAAAAAATTTTTTTAAGTTGTACAATCCCTTCTTTCAAACAAAAATAAAGCCAAAGCCAAGAACACAACCTACACTAGATATCAGGCGACAACGAGCTGCTGTGGCTGATGTGTGTTTTGGGGAGTGAGGGTCAGACACAGCTCAATGGAACCAAGGGATGCATGGAATGGAATTTCGGAATCACTGCTCCAGTGTGCTGCCACCAGAAGTCAGGTCACCTTCCCGCTCTATGTGGCTGCCACTGCCCAGGCCAGAGCCACATGTGTGGTGGGACAAGTTGTGCCTGTGCTTGGTGCCCAGACAAGGGAGCTGCGGAGGGCTAAAATCCAGGCCTGGCTCCCCTTGCCAAATTCAGCTCCCTGGCTCAGGGCTGCTTCTGCAAGGAGGAAAGGGCTCTTTTCATGTTTCATTTGCCTGAAGGGGATTCGGTTTTCTTCCTAGCACAAAAGTCTTAGGAGCTGGCAAGGCCCAGGCCCAAGGCTGAGCATGCTCTAAAAGAGTTTCTGATCCCACTCCTGTCTTGATCTTTCTGGCCTGTGTGTCCTTGGGATTGTAGTACCCCCACTAGGGTGAGGAGCCCCCAAAATAGCACCAAAGAGGGGTATCTCCCTGGGAATCAAGTCCTGAGCAGGAGGCTATCTCTTAGTCCCGATCTCCGCCAGCTGCCCCCCCTCACCTCCACTGTGAAGTGGGGTGGGAGGCTCCTAATGGCCCCTGCCACCAGCACTGGAAAGTGTGAGTGAGTTCCTGCTTTTCCTCTCCCTCTTCCTCCCTTCTCACCACTCCTTCACCCCAAAGGAAGAGTCACAAACCTTCCCCATCTCCAAGGTTGTGGGGGCATGTTTCATTTTCCCTCTCTGGTGAATTTTAAGTGTGCTCAAAGAATTATGACCACCCAATGGAATTCCTGAAATTTTTATTTTTATTTTCGGAGAGAAAGGCATAGATTCAAGCGTTCCTTTCAAGTCCCCAATGCATCCTTTATATTTGCCTGGGTAACTTGGACCACTCAAGAAGCAGGCCAGGTCAGGGCACAGACAGAGGTCCACATACCCTATGTCCATACATTTAAAAGTTGTAAAGAAAGCTAAAAGACGTTAAGTAAAATGTGTCGTAGCTTTCTGTCTTGACAAATCAATGATGAAATCCGAAAATGTTTACAAAGCTCTGGTCTTTAAAACAAACAAACAAACAAACAAACAAACAAAAAAACAAAGCTTTGGTCTTTGTATGATGAAAATTGGCAATATACCAAAGATGAGTACATTCAGTTATTTTGCACATGTTTGGATGAGCTAGCCACATTTTGTATGAATAACAAAAGACATAAATAATTCACAAATCATTCACTTATTCTACAACATCTGCTTTATTTTCTTCATTTCAGCAAAACCATTAATTGTGCTGTTACATAAAGATTTTCATGTCATTTGTGTTCCATTGACAGTCATAACAGATGAAAAACAAAGTGCAATTGTTCTCAAAATGTTTAAAAATTTGAGTATACTTTTACCAAAATGTAAATTAAAGTGAATGGAAATTTTGAAGTTGTAATTACTTTGTATATTTTCAAAAGTTATTATTTTAAAATATTCATATTATCTATTAAAATTAAAAGGCAAAATAAAAATACATGAAAACAACATTTTAAGTAAAAATTGTTTAAATAGAGTTGAACTTTAAAAAAAAAATTTTTTTTAACGTTTATTTATTTTTGAGACAGAGAGAGACAGAGCATGAATGGGGGAGGGGCAGAGAGAGAGGGAGACACAGAATCAGAAACAGGCTCCAGGCTCTGAGCCATCAGCCCAGAGCCTGACGCAGGGCTCGAACTCACGGACCGCGAGATCGTGACCTGGCTGAAGTCGGACGCTTAACCGACTGCACCACCCAGGCGCCCCTAGAGTTGAACTTTTCAATTTAGCTCTGAAGAGTTGTTAAATCTTACTAAATACATTTATATACATATTAAATTATTGCCATCCTAATGTTTAATACCCAGTTGTCAATATAAAGAATCAGCATTCTGTTTCATGCGTGCTACAGCTACATTTATATATTTATATTTGAGGAGTAATACGAACTGTTTGCTGTTGCAAAATGTCCTCAGTCCCTGTGTACAACTGTTGCGAGTACGATGTAATTCTCAAAGTACCACCAGGACTGTGAGATAAAGGGAAGCAAGAATAGGGATGCTCAGCATTGCTGGGTAATGATACTTCGTTATGCAAGAGTCTATTGCATTCATACTCTTTGAGAGAAAGGATTTGACAACTTAATTAATTTGTCTTTTCTTACCTAGGAGCTTCCACTGCTCAAATCTTTCCAAAGCAATTTTTATTTCTAAGATCACGAGCAACACAGCCCATGAACCTTCTTTTGTTTTGAAGACAGAGGGCAAGAGAGGTCCAGCAGTGTTTCTGGGAGTCCTGGATGGTATTATCTCAAGAACAAATGTTTAGGGTCAGGGAGCTCCCTGGGCCAGTGTGGCGTGCTGGATCTCAAGGGCCAGAGGCACCCCTATTCCCCTATTCCTTCTGATCAATCTGGTGTGTGTGGGGTAGACATGTGGTACAAGTGAGGGGGCTCTGTTGTCTGGGTATCAGGATGGTGCTGTCTGGAGGGTTGGGAGAAATCATCTTAAAAAATACTTCCAGCATCAGAATTCAGAAGCAGATGAATTTATATGGTAGAGATCCTGCTATAACAAGCAAATTACAAATAACAGTTGTGCTCAAACTTTACTTCCCATTTTGGGGAGAGTAGTTCTTTTTTTTTTTCTTTTTCCTTATCTTTTCTCCTTCTTCTTTTTTACCTTCCCTTCCCTTCCTTTCCCCTTTCCTTTTCATTCTCTCCTTTTCTTTTCTCTCTCCACTCAACTCCCCTCCCCCTCCCTCCACAACGCATTGCCAGCCTGAATCTAAACAGGTCTGGGATCTACCAGTCAATTTGCATTCTGAGCTTTGTATCAGATTCCTTCCTTCCTTCCTTCCTTCCTCCCTCCCTCCCTCCCTCCCTCCTTCCTTTCTTCTTTTTAGTTACCATCTTATTGAGATATAATTCACATACTGTACACTTTATCCATTTCAAGTATATACATCAATTATTTCTGTACGTTCACAGAGTTGTGCAACCATCATCGCAATCAACTTTAGGACATTTTCATTATCCCAAAAGAAAACTCCGTTGCCACTTGTAGACACTCCTTATTTCCCCCCTCTTTTGCCTTCACTCCTTGGCCCCAGACAATCACTAATCTACTTTTGTCTTTATAGATTTGCCTGTTATAGCCATTTCGTATAATTGGCATCTTACCATATATGATCTTTGTGACTAGCTTCTTTCACTTATAATGTTTTCAAGGTCCACCCATGTTATAGCAGCTGTCAGTCAGGATTTCATTCCTTTTTGTTGTTGAATAATATTCCATTGTGTGGATAGACCATATTTTATTTGTCCATTCATCAGTTGATGGACATTTGAATTGTTTCCACTTTTTGGCTATGATGGGTCAGACTGCTATGAACATTTGCATACAAGTTTTTTGTGTGGACATAAATTTTCATTTCTCTTTGGTGTGTACCTAGGAGTGGAATTGCTGGGTCATATGGTGACTCTATGTTTAACTTTTGAGGAATTGCCAGACTGTTTTCCAAAGAGGCTGCACCATTTTACATTCCCACTGGCCATGCATGAAGGTTCCAAGTTCTCCATGTCCTTGCTAACATTTTTTACTGTCTGTCTTTTTTAGGATTTTGGCCATCCTAGTTGGTGGAAAGTGGTATCTCAATGTGACTTTGATTTATATTTCTCTAATGGCTAATGACATTGATAGTTCTTTTTAAGTGGCTTTTCCTGATGAGAAAGAACAGAAGTCTTTGTGAACGCCATCACTCAGTGCCTTGCTCATGGTAGTTAGATAGAAATCAGCTCATAGGACAAATGTGTTAGAAGGGACCTTCGACCCAGGGCAGGCTCCTGCTTTACAACACAGCTCACCTGCTGTGCTGAATGTTTACTACTTCCACTGTCAGAAAGTCCTGATCTTTAATGAGAACTGCTTTTTTTAAATCTGAAACTGAGTCACTGAGAACTATTTTTCTTAAATCTGAAACTGAGTCACTGAGACTTAGTCACTGAGTCTAGCTTTGCTCTCTGAAGCAAAGCAAGCTTTTGTCTTCATCCCAGCACCCTTCTCCTTCACTGGACTAAATCCCTCTACGTATTTGTAAGGACAAGTGTCTGCAGTCCACTAAGTTGTTACCTTGTTTCCTTTGCCTTTTGAGTTAATGAATGCAGCCTGAGGCTGGGATGCAGACTAGGCCACACTGCCAGGCTGTAGCAACTCAGCAAGGGTTCTCCAGGAAAGTCCCACAGGTCAGAGGGTACAGACCACATGGGAAGAGGATGTATAAGAGACCTGAAGAGACCTGAGAAATCACCTTGCTTTGTTTTTAGTTGCTGTATTGGTTTTGAAATTCCAAATTATTTCAAAAGAGGGTATGTGGATTTTATGTTTACTGAAAGAGAACAAATGTTAAGAAGGTATTCGAACGCAGTCTATAAAAACAGAGGCTCTGCCATCCTCTAAGGCTAAGAAAGACACGGTTAGCTCATTTTCCTCAACCTGGCACACTTTGAAAAGGCACCTGCCGTTGCCGTGTGTGTGTGTGTGTGTGTGTGTGTGTGTGTGTGTCAGGCTGGGCTAGGGCCTGTGCCTGTGTGCATGTGAGCACCGGTCCACCCGTCTCCTCCACCCCTCCGTGAACTTGAAGCTCCCGCTCCACTTCCTGTCCAGTTCTATGTTCTCCCTTGTCAGACCTCTTGTGAGGGTTCTCTGTCCTCCTTCTCCTCAAACTCTGGAACTCTGTGGACAAAATGTTTTCATTTCTCCCATCTCATACTTCCAAACCCCCACACATCCTCATCCATACTGATCACCTCCTCCTGAAGACACTTGTCCCATACCCTCCCCACCCCATTCCCTCTCTCTTAGGGAGACCCCATCTTTCTCTTGCTCTCTGCCACCACCTTTGGAGTCTGCACTGCCGTGCAGGCCTCTCCTCTCCTCTCTTCAGGTTCTAGTCTCTTACTACTCTATGCCATGGCTGCCACACTGATTTTCTGGAATCACAGACCCTCCCTCCCCACCCCTCCAGCTTGGAACGGAATTAGAGGCTTTTTATAATCTGACCTTACCTTTGGCAGGGGCATTCCTTGACATGGTTCCAGCCCAGCGACCTAGCAGCTACAAGTGGCCTTCATGTGTGTGTGACTAGACCCTAGGAATGGCTCAGCAAATTCCTTCCTTTTCCTGGAATGCGCAGAGCTAATGCTCTGCTCATAGCCTTTGCATTGGGCTGTTCCCTGTGGCTGGAGAACACCTTTCCAGCTATTTTCTCCTGGGCTCACTCCTTCCATTACTCAGATCTCAGCCCACAGCACAATTCCTCTGAGCCCCTTCCCTGCAGCCCTCCAATGCAGCTCAGTGGCAGAGGATTTCTGTTCTCTTTGTTATCTGCTTTGTTCACTGCTGTCTTCCTAGCACCTATAACAGTGCTGGCATGTGGCAGGCAGCAGATACATACCTGCTCAATTACTGGAACAAAGCAGCTTCTACAAAAAGTACTGGGTTGCGTAAGTTCTGCCATTCTCTGGGCTAGAAAAGAATGGAGAAATGAACAAAGAAAGGAGGAGCAGACAAGAGAAGAGGGGATACAAGCTCTTGCAGGGCAAGGGACAAATATAGATAGCTAGAGACAAAATAGGGCACAGGGTTTGAGACCTGTTTTCCACTCTCGTTGATGTGGAAAATAATCTCGGTTGTGATTAAAGCCAAATCCAGGTTTCATTTGCAGAAAAGGACATTTCTGAAAACACCAGAAAAGGAGACAATCTCTCCCCCATCCCTCCAGCCACTCCTCCTCAGTTTCCAGGTTTCACCATCAAAATAAAAAATGGGCAGGTGGGTGTCAATTCCCACTACGTATTTGGTGATTCCCTAGTTAAAAATATCAACAAAAATGGGATCCAGATTCAAAGGACACAAATTGTCTAACTTGTCTGAAAATTGTAAAAGCAGTTTCTTCTGAAGTGACATTACTTCCTAAGACTTTTGGCCACTCACTGAAGTACTTTTGTTCACAACTGAGCGAAGTACCTGTCATTGTAGAAACTGACAATGTATAAAGGATGTTCCCAACTCAGAACCCCATTGTGCAACTTTTCTTGATCTTTTTTTTTGTCAAACTGGATCTTCTGCTTCCTTTGCCAACTGAAATCAAATGGATGTGTTAGGTCATGGCATTAATATGAAATAGTTTCCACGCTTGTTTGTCTTTCTCCTTTCTTACCGCCTTTGTATTACATGTAACAAGTCAGATTGTCATTATGAAAGTGAGGAACTCAAGCAGCTTGCTAGCACACAGGCTGAGCAATGCTGCCTGTCTTGTTTAGGACTCTCGGTGAGAGCCAAAGGGTGTTGGTCACATGATTGTTTAGGATGTGCAACCAACCAAGGCTAAAATGACATCAACGGAGTGAATTACTCTAGGGCTTTGCAAATCTGCAATGGAGGATTTGCCCCGGGAAAATGAAACCATCAGCTCTTTTTACTCCTCCCATCCCCCCTCATGGATGTAGTATTCTTTTTCTAGTGGCTTTCATTTTATGCTGAAGAGGAACTTGGTCTGGTTTTTCTTTCCGGTACCTAAAAGTGTCACAGAAACTAAGGCTTTGTGGATGTGCAATCATTGCCACTTCAAATGTTTTAGTTTTTCTTTCTTAATGTAATTATCCAATGCTTTAGACCTCTGTACGTGCTACGTTTTCCCACATCTCTGGATTTTGGTGTGGGATGTTTCCTCTGTCTCACATGCCCCTCTCCCTGGCTTTGTCTCCTTGTCTATCTAGTGAACTCCTACTCAACCTTTAAGACCATTTCAAGTGACTCCTCCTATGTGAATTTTCTTTATTTGTTTTTATTTTTATTTTATTTTATTTTAAAGTAATCTCTACATCCAACGTGGGGCTTGAACTCACAACCCCAAGATTAAGAGTCACCTGCTCCACTGACTGAGCCAGCCAGGCACCCTTCCTTCTATGTGAATTTTAAAAATATATATTTAGAGTTGTTACATATCCCTGATGAATTAAGACTTTTATAAAAATTTAGTGACTCGCTTTATCTCTAATCCTTTTTTGCCTTAAGCTCATTTGTCTGATATTACTAATAGCCACATTGGCTTTTTTTGGTTAGTATTTGCCAGCTCTGTCTTTTTACATTACTTCTATTTTCTGTCCTTCTGCATCCTTAGAATTCAGCAAGCCTCTTATGAAAAGATATCAGGATTTATAATATTTTTAATCTAATATTTTCTGTATTTTTAATAGGACAGTTTTATCCATTTACATTTATTGTGATTACTGATAATTGATTACTTGGATTTATTGCTATAATCTCATATTTTGTGCTTTCTATTTGTACTGCTTTTTCTCTGCTTCCTGCTCTCCCACTTTTTCTGACGTTGTAATAAACTTCAACTTTGTGATTCTTTCCTTTTTGTAAACAGGCTGGATGTGCTACTCATATGGGAGGATTGAACTAGCAGGTTTCTGCCTTCCTGTTTCTTAGAACTTCTTTTAACTAGGTAAATGAGAAAATTCTAAAGGATATTTATGACTACTCATTGTATTATCAAAAAAGAAGAATAGCTAAGAGAAGACTTGGAGACAAACTTTATTTGTTAACGATTCTCAGTGAGGACTAAAACACTTTAACAGCCAAGTAGCTTGTTCTCAAAATGATGAGTCAGCATAGAGTGTAACGCTGGATACAGAAATATGGAATTTGTGTAATGTCTCTGCTTCCACTGTGAGGATGGTAGCTAAGGGGAGGTCCTTGAGAGTGTGACGTGTCTGTGCTATATGCTGCTTGACTGCATGGAGAAACAGTATTCCCATGATTTGTCTTTGTTGAATCTACTGCAAACCCCCCCCCCATTCATTCAGTGTGCCAGAATAGTATTTGGCCTCCCCTTGACTTGAAATCCATCATAAACAAAAAGAAAAGGGAGTCATTAAATTGTGTGACAGGACTCAGTTATAACTGGGTTGCTTAGTGATCCAGCATATGTTTATATCACTTTTTAAGATTATCATTTAAATATAAATATGTATTTTTAACATACTTACAGCAAGTTTTGCTTTGTGGTATCTTTCTTTGGATTTTTTTTTTCTGGAAAAACAAGTACAGCATAGCAGTGAATAGCCTGAAATCTAGGGTCTGAATCCTGATTCTTCTTCCACGAACTAGCCATGTGATCTAAGGTAAGTTACTTGATCATGCTAACCCTCAGTTTCCTCATATTCCCTGTGAGGCCAATATTAAATCTACACACAGGGTTGTTGTGAGAATTTGATAAATTAAAACATAGTAAATTATAAGGACTTTGGCATAAAGTGAGTACTAAAATATGATAGCTGTTATTATTATTACTTTTTTTACATAAATGAGGACTTTTTGGAGTCATTCCTTCTTCAACCCCTTGTCCCTTAACATGAAATAATGGAATAATATGTTGGGTTATTGGGTTGGAGCTGGAACTAGGGGATGATTGATTTTTTTACTTCAGGGACTTACTAGGCTGAATGTGGTAGAAATCCTTTTGAAGTTTAAGACGCTCTAAAGGAAATCAAAAGTGTGACTTCTATCCTCATATGTACTATCCTGAGCCAACAGATATCAGGGATGTTGGTAAACTCTGTTTCAACAGATGTGTCCTCCTTGATGACACTATGGCATGACTTTATGCCCTCAAATCTTGATTTTCCTCTCCAAACCCACTTAGAAAACCATCAGATACCACATTGCCACCAAACTTCTCATTCTCAGGAATCCCTGTTTCAAGGGTGAGAGGGAGTCCTGTCCTAGCATGCTGAGTTAGAATTGGGAATTCATTTTCCTATGACACGTGATCATTTGTAGGTGACGTGTACTATCAGACTCATGCTATTAATAATGGGTAAAAGAAAAAAAAAAGATCTTCAGGACCTACCTGAGATTCTAACCTCTTTAAATAACATGCTTCCCTATGGCAAATGTATTTTCAGTTCCAAATAACTGATTTACAAATAAAATATAGAAACATCCACCGTTAGGAAAATGGGGCTGCAATCTTGCACATCTTTAGTACAGGAAAAGGAAGGAAAATTCTGTAGGCCACCCAAAATGTAGGAACAATTGAACATTGTGCCTTTTTCTAAACTGGAATTTAGACAGGACAGTAGATGAGCAATTTCTTGCAAAGAACAACTGTGGCTCCTTAGTGACCACCAGTGATGGGGACATTGAATTAGGTTTGATCTCATAGCCACCCATTGTGCCCTCCTGTATCTGGATGACTCATTATTCTTTCAAGAGTCTTCCTCAGAGAGGACCACCTTCCTTTCCAAGGCTTTCTGGAAGTTTCTGAGATTTCCTGAGGTGGGGTGGTGTCTCTATGTCTATACTTCTTCCCCCAAAATTCGCCTGACTCTAAGCAGTTCCCTAAACAATTCTTGTAAGATCATTCTGTGTCCTCCTGTCACTCTTATCTCTGGTGTTTGACTGCGCTGGGTGTGGATCTCTCAACAATCAGTCAGTTAACATGTAGATGCCAAAAGTCTACTATTGCCCAGGATTCCTCTACTCTCTGTGAGAGTACAGAAAAGAAAAAGACAGGATCTCTGCTCTTAAGAAACTCACAAACTAATTCAGGAAGCAGAATATCCTAGATCTTAAAACACAGGATTCAAATCAGCCAGCCCCGATCTGAGTCTCAGGTCTACCATTTCATAGCTGTGTATTTAGGGTCTCCGCTTTTTCATCTGCAAAATGATTATAAAAGTGGTTATCCCATAGTATTGTCATGAGAGTTGTGTTGCAAAATAAAGCACTTAGCAATGCCTGCACATAGTAAGTACTCAATAAATGTTATCATTATTCAGAAAGTCCAAGATGGGGTATAGACTGGTCTGAGCAATGTAGGAACCTAATAGCACTTTCCTCAGTGCCCTCCTTACTCTTCCCAGACCTGGGAAAGGAGGTACTGCCTTGTCGGTCACAGAAATGGATGGGGTTGGACTGGTGGGAAAGGGGCCTTGGGGGCACAGTGAGGAGCTGTTGTTGACTTCCTGGCGAAGGCGATCTGCCTGTCTTGGCTCAGTTCTGTGCTGGGCGTCTTGTTGGGCTTGGAAACCAAACAGGTGGAACTTCCTCTACCTTTGAAGAATTTGCCAGTCCGGTGTGGATCTAGGACATACATACAAGATGCAGATTTAACACAATAATGAAGCAGCATCTTAATTAACAAGAGCAAAATGATATGGTACCTACAATAAATGTTTAAGTCAAGAAATGCTTACTGATGAGTCTAAATTCTGGACTTACAGGTAAAATTTTCTGAGCATGTTAATATCACCCAAAGCTCTGTGGAAAGCACAGCAGAGACACCCTTTTCTTCCTGCCCTCCACCCCCAGAATCTTGCCTCTTTGTTCCCTGTATCTGTTTCTGCCCCCAAACTATGGTCTAGACCAGCCGTGAAATATAATTCTGAATCTTGCCCACGGTTTTTGGTGATTTGGGATAAAAGGCCACAGTGATCTGCTAGGGGACCCGAGTGTATGTTTACACTTTGAAAGCAGGGACTGGTGGAGTGATGAATGGTGAACACTCCCTTTCAAGGAGTACCGTTGACTTTCGTGACTGCTAACTCCAGTCTTTGCAGAGGATAATGTTTACTTTGCAGGCTTAAGGACAGGGCTGGCTTCCTGGGAGTGTTGAAACAAAGAGACTCAGACAGAGGCGTCCATGGACCTCCTTGTTAGTAAATCTGCTCCAACCAGCACCGCAAAGGTAGTTCCACTGAGTTTAGGATTTGGTTGTGAGACAGAACTCTTTTCTGAAGATTTTTAGCCAAATACCTGCATGATTTTGCCTCCCGGAGAAATGGGTGTGTTCAGCAGCAACCATATCTCCTGGATTCATTCTCTTAGTTGTTTATGAGACTATGAGAAGAAAGTCAAAACAAAATATAAAACATGGTTGTGGGGTGTCTGGATGGCTCAGGTGGTTAGGTGTCTGACTCTTGGTTTTAGGTCAGGTCATGATCTCATGGTTCGTGGGTTTGAGCCCAAGGTTGGGCTCTGAGCTGATAGTGTGGAGCCTGCCTGGGATTCTCTCTCTCCCTCTCTCTCTCTGCCCCTCCCCTGCTCATGTTCTTCCTCTCTCTCTCTGTCTCAAAAAAAAAACAAAAACAAAAACAAAAACAAAAACAAAAAAAACCAACCACCATGGTCATGACTCTATAGTAGTTAAAAATATCCTTATGGAATTTGAAGGCATCACAGAAGTCATCTGTAGATGGGAAAAGCCAAAGCCCAGAGAAGGGAAGTGTCTTCTTCAAGGTCACACAGCAAAGGAGTCAAGAGCAAAGCCTGAAACCCAGGTTCTCAGCCGATGGTTCTCTTCTCTTTTCATTATTCTCCTTCTGTTGACAACCAGGGAGAGTTCTTTTCTCCTTTTGTCAGACTGTTCTTCCTTCCTAAGCCCCCCAAAAAACCAAGATGATCCAGGAAATCCTAACTCACTTCCAAAGACACTTTGTTGTCTCTTGGCCATGCTGTGCAGCTTGCTGTTTCAATTAAGTTTTTCAACATTTCACATGAAATTATGCAAATTACCACTGACTTTAAATAAATCAGAGTTTATTCAGGGTTTATAAATATGGACAATCTCGCTTTCCTCTTATTTCTCTTTTCCCTGGATTTATTCCCTACACTCGCCTCCGTTAAGATGCTTTCTTTTTTTAAGGCTTTACTTGGGATACATATTTTAACAGCTTTCTTCTATCCCAATCTTTATATTACCATCGTTAATAATGACCAATGTTATAATGATTTATATTTTGTAGAATTTCTTAGTATATTAATTTGCAGTATAACTCTTAACTTTTCTGATGAGGAGGAGGGTGCAGATAGGACTAGGTAGAGAGACTTTGAAAATGTGGGCAGGGTGTTTGTGAATGTCTGGGCAGTGGAATATTTTTGCGGCCTGGTGGGTGTTTTGAACTCTCTGGAAACTAACAAGCTAGCTCCACACATACACTTGATGGAAGTCCTCCAGGCTTCGGATAACACAGGAGCCTTTCAGAAGTCTGACCCAAGTCCAAGTCAAATTACAGCCCAGTGTACTTGGGCAAATGGGAGGCAGAGCAGATCAGAGGAAATGACACTGGTCCGGGACCTCACCCCCTCCCCCACAGAGCCAGGTGCTGGTTCTACCACTAGCACTAGTTTCCTGGTCTATGAAAAGGGATAATAATAGTTCTCACCTCATGAAGTTCCTTTGACAGTAAAAATATAATAGTGTCTGCAAAATGCTGAGCCCAACGCCTGGCACATAAGAAACATTTATTTGTATGACGTGTCAATAGGTTTCTGGGCAACTAACAGTCAACTAGAGAAGGCCTCCACTTGGGCAGTGAGGCACCAGGCCTACGGCTAAAGGCTTTGAAGTTAGCTGGGTTTAGACTTCAGCTCCAGAATTTTCCAGCTGTGTTGTCCTGGATAAGTTACCTCACTTCTTTGGGCCTCACGACCCATCTCATGGCATTCCTGCCTGGATTAGTGATGAGCCCATGAGAAGCTGCTGCCTTAGTGCCTTGCACATGGTAGATGCTCAGTAAATGGCAGTTATTGTTCTAGGTTCTGAGAGAAAGGGGCCATAAGAAACAGGAAGGTGTGAGGCAGATAAGAGAGTGGTTAAACTGAGAGTGGGGGAGGAGTTCGAAGAAACTAGGAGAGCAAGATTAACCTCTTTGGAGCTTATATTAGTCTCCTGGGCTGCTGTAACAAATTACCATGAAGTTGGTGGCTTTGAACAGTTGAAGTTTATTCTTCCACGGTTCTAGAAGCCAGAAGTCCGAAATCAGTGTCCCTGGGCTGAAAGCATGGTGTAGGCTACAGAGGCTCTAGGGGACAATCCTTCCTTGCCTCTTCCAGCTTCTGTGCCCTTGACATTCCTTGCTTTGTGGCTGCATCACTCCAATCTTTGCCTCTGGCTTCACATGGCCGATCTCTCTTTCTCTCTCTGTGTGTGTGTGTGTGTGTGTGTGTGTGTGTGTAATCTCCCTCTGCTTCTCTCTCACAGGAACACTGCGGGGGCACTTGGGGCCCACCTGGAGAATCCAGGGTCATCCCCCCATCTCTAGAGCCTCAATTTAAGCACACCTGCAAAGACCCTTCTTTTTCTTAGAAGGTAACCTTAAGCTCTAGGGATTATTCTGCCTCCACGGAGCCTAACACACCAGTGGCTGGGCAAAGATCCCAGCTTGCTTTTCTTTGGAGTGAGGTGGCAGGGACAGGAGTGTGATGAGGAGGGGAGGAGAGCTGCCACCAGGGCAGAGGCAAGACAAAGCAGGGCAGAGCAGGGGTGTGGGAGAGGCTGGTGGGGATCACATGGCCACGGGCAGGCTGACATCAGCGAAGCCATGGGGCAGAGTGGAGCTCCGCACCAGCATCTGGGCAGGGGCATGTTAATGGCCTCCAGGAAAAGGCATGAGTCACTTGGACACCCGGCCAGGAGAAGGAGGAAGCCAAGGCCTGCTTGACTGAGGGCCCTTGCCCAACCTCCCTCTACTGAGTCCAGCTGGGCTACACTGACTAGGACACAGTCCCTGTCCTTAATGAGCTCACATCTTGTGCAGGAGGCAGGCATATTCAAAGTGCTCTATTAGTAAAGCATACCTATCTATATGGATCTGAGGGAATGTGTATAAAAAGAACACTGGGGCATCTGGGTGGCTCAGCTGGTTAAGCGTCCTCCTCTTGGTTTGGGCTCAGGTCATGACATCACAGTTCATATGATTGACCCCGCATCAGGCTCTGGGCCGACAGTGTCGAGCCTGCTTGGGATTCTTTCTCTCTCCCTTTCTCAAAATAAATAAATAAAAATTAAAAAAAAAAAAAAAAGAACGCTATTCTACTTGGGGCCAAAGAGTGGTGGATCTAGAAAGTTTCAAAGAGGTGAGACATTTCAGATGGATCTTAAAGTTCAAGAAGGAGTCTTCTAGGCAGAGGTGGACAAAGTCCAGCAGGGTGATAAGGAGGCACAGGGCAGTTGTGGAAACCAGTCGTGACTTGGCGTGTCTCCAGATTTCACCTTGCTATAAGACAAGTGGCTCCTTCTTTACATCTAAACAGGCCATTGAACATTGCCAGGGTTTTATAATCACTGTGGAGCTGAAATATAAAAAAAAAAGCCCTGAAATTACAGTGAGAAGACACGAGCTCAAATCGTGGCTTTGCCATTGACTCGTTGACTGACCTTGGGCAAACCACAAACACTCTCTGAGCCCCATCGTCCTCTCTATAAAACGAGGGCGGTAATATCCTCCTCAGGGGATCATTTCAGTAGTAAGTACAATAATGTAAGGGAAATAGTCTGAAAATCAAATACATGTCAGTTTCCTTCCCTCCTGAGAAGTAAGGCAGTTAAGTCTGACAGATCATCACTGGGGCAAATGTTCTTCCTGGTTGGGCTGTGACAATGAGGTTACTTAATACCTTTATGGGCATCGCAGGCATCCTACCTTAACCATAAACTCAGGCTGGTTTTCTCAATGGTCTTTTTTCCCTTATTCTTGCCTTTACCCATGCTCACAGGAAAACACTGGGAGGGATTCTGCTTCACATTCATCCCTCTCAGTTTTGCTGATTTGAGACTGTTCACTCCATTTTCTTTTTAAACATTTATTCATTTTTCAGAGACAGAGAGAGACAGAGTGTGAGTCGGGGAGGGGTAGGAGAGAGGGAGACAGAATCTGAAGCAGGCTCCAGGCTCTGAGCTGTCAGCACAGAGCTCGACTTGGGGCTCAAACCCATGGACTGCAAGATCGTGACCTGAGCTGAAATTGGACACTTAACTGACTGAGCCACCCAGATGCCCTGAGACTGTTCACTCCTAAAAAGAAGGGGGTCTCTCAGTCATAGTGGCATTAATAAAAAAACACACATACACTCTTGACCTCAAGGATCAACTATCACACTCTGTCATCCTGACTTTCTGGAAGCAGAGCCAGTGCCCTCCACCATGGCTCCCTTGACCACTCCCATCATGCTTCTGACAGCCCAGTTCCAAGAGCAACACCGTTATAAGGTCTGTAGGAGTTTCCTCAGGAGAGTAGCTAAGAGCATGGGATTTGGGACAAGAGATAGTCTGGGTTTAAGTCTTCGCTCTGCTCTTGAACCTGGAAGCCTCAGTGTCTTCTTCCACAAAGTGCGATACTGATACTCATAGAAACACTGACAGGAATGTCTTAAGGATTAAATAAGATATTGTAAATTACTCAGCACAGTGTAGGGCTACTATTAACTGGGCTGGAAGGGAAGGGTTAGGAACAGAAAGAAGGAAAAGTTGTATAGAAACCCAGGCCTAAAATGTCCAGCAACTGAAGAATGGATGAAGAAGGTGTGGTTTATATACACAATGGACTACTACTTGGCAATGAGAAAGAATGAAATCTGGCCATTTGCAGCAACATGGATGGAACTGGAGGGTATTATGCTAAGTGAAATAAGCCAGGCAGAGAAAGACAGATACCATATGTTTTCACTCATGTGGATCTAGAGAAACTTAACAGAAGACCATGGGGGAGGGGAAGCGGGGAAAAAAGTTACAGAGAGGGAGGGGGGCAAACCATAAGAGACCCTTAAGGACTGAGACCAAACTAAGAGTAGATGGGGGGTGGGGGAGACGGGAAAGTGGGTGGTGGGTAGGGAGGAGGGCACTTGTTGGGATGAGCACTGGTTGTTGTATGGAAACCAATTTGACAATAAATTATATTTAAAAAAACATAGTTTGTTCATCTGAAAAAATAGACATCACATCATTAATATTATTTACTTTGTTGTAATTTTTATTTGACCCCATTTTTTTTTTCAACGTTTTTATTTATTTTTGGGACAGAGAGAGACAGAGCATGAATGGGGGAGGGGCAGAGAGAGAAGGAGACACAGAATCGGAAACAGGCTCCAGGCTCCGAGCCATCAGCCCAGAGCCTGACGCGGGGCTCGAACTCCCGGACCGCGAGATCGTGACCTGGCTGAAGTCGGACGCTTAACCGACTGCGCCACCCAGGCGCCCCTATTTGACCCCATTTTTATTACATCAAATTAATCAGTAAACCTATGCTGTATAAAGTCTTAGAAAAACAAAAAATCAAAAAAGAAACCCAGGAAGAGCCGGGATGGTTAAACAGTACTTCCCGTTGTCCCATGATTTCCTGTGATTGGGGCAGAGGGGCAGCAAATCCAGTGAGCTGTGATCTTCTGGGAAGGCAGTGCACAAGAGCCTCCTCCCAGAGCCATTTTTTCCAGTGGCCCAAGTGGAGCCTGATATTCTAGCTCCCAGAAAGTCATTCTCTTGACAAAGGGGTTAAATCTCTAGGCATCATCTGCTACATCAGAGAAGTAACAAATGAAGTCATTAACATTGTAGCTCAAAATATTTAACATCTTCCTGGAACCTGAAGGAAGGAAGCAGAGGGCAGGTAAACTTTGACAGGGGAGGTATAGTGGGTGGAAAGATGACCTCCAAAAGGTAGGCCACATCCAGAACCTGTGAATACGACTGACTTCATTTTGAAAAGGAGTCCCTGCAAATGTAATCAAGTCAAGGATCTAGAGATGAGACCACCCTGGATTATTTGAGGGGGCTCTGAGTTCAAGAAGTGTCCTTTAAGAGATAGGTACAGAAGAAGAAAGAGGGAACACCCTGTGAAAATGAAGATATGCCTGCCTCCTGCACTAGGATAAGCTCATCAAGGACAGGGACTGTGTCCTAGTCAGTGTGGCTCAGCTGGACTCAGTAGAGGGAGGTTGGGCAAGGGCCCTCAGTCAAGCAGGCCTTGGCTTCCTCCTTCTCCTGGCCGGGTGTCCAAGTGACTCATGCCTTTTCCTGGAGGCCATTAACATGCCCCTGCCCAGATGCTGGTGCGGAGCTCCACTCTGCCCCATGGCTTCGCTGATGTCAGCCTGCCCGTGGCCATGTGATCCCCACCAGCCTCTCCCACACCCCTGCTCTGCCCTGCTTTGTCTTGCCTCTGCCCTGGTGGCAGCTCTCCTCCCCTCCTCATCACACTCCTGTCCCTGCCACCTCACTCCAAAGAAAAGCAAGCTGGGATCTTTGCCCAGCCACTGGTGTGTTAGGCTCCGTGGAGGCAGAATAATCCCTAGAGCTTAAGGTTACCTTCTAAGAAAAAGAAGGGTCTTTGCAGGTGTGCTTAAATTGAGGCTCTAGAGATGGGGGGATGACCCTGGATTCTCCAGGTGGGCCCCAAGTGCTCCCGCAGTGTTCCTGTGAGAGAGAAGCAGAGGGAGATTACACACACACACACACACACACACACACACACACACACAGAAAGAGAGATCGGCCATGTGAAGCCAGAGGCAAAGATTGGAGTGATGCAGCCACAAAGCAAGGAATGTCAAGGGCACAGAAGCTGGAAGAGGCAAGGAAGGATTGTCCCCTAGAGCCTCTGTAGCCTACACCATGCTTTCAGCCCAGGGACACTGATTTCGGACTTCTGGCTTCTAGAACCGTGGAAGAATAAATTTCAACTGTTCAAAGCTACCAAATACCTTGAAATTCATTATGGTAACTGCAGGAAACTAAGCCAGGATGTGGGAGGCGCCGGGAAACACAGAGGGAAGGTCTGAGGCAAGTCAGGCTACAGGCATTGAGCACTGGCACCCGGGGAACAGACAGAGGCACTCCTGGAGATAAGCCCGTTGTTAGATGCTGTGGTCTCACTTGACTCCATGTCCAACCTCTGTCCCCTTGTTCATTCATGAGCTTCTGCCAATTTTGGCAACGGCAAGGACAAGTACTATTTATGTAGCCCTTACTGTCGGCCTGCCAAAGGCTCTGAGCTCAAGGCCGTGAGCCAGGCAGGCAGGACCCCCATTCTTGCAGAGTTCCCAGTCTGGTAGAGTTGCACCAGCCCTGGGCCTGGGTCTTGGGCTCTGTGGCTCACACTTGGGTTTGGCAGTGGGGTTGTAGATATTGGGTTCCGACCTTAACCTCTCGTTGTTCTACTTGTTTTCAGCCTCTGCTATTTCCTGGTCCCTTCCCCTCTTCCATCGTCTCCTTTGCCTTTCGAGGGTTGGTACTCAGCCTGCCGTATGCCTGGCCCAGCCTGGCCCTTGTGGATCAGATGATCCCGACTGCCCTATCCAGCCAGCGCACCAGCACGGACCCACCGTTTGTGATTCTATTTTCTGGCCTTGTCTCCTCACATCCTACTTCACCTCCTGAAAGTAACTTCACATTCTGTCTTTGGATTAAGTCACTGCTCTTGCCCCCCTGATTCTGACCCTGAATCGAAAGGGTGTTAGTAATTTATAGTTATTGACCTGCCCCACCTGCCTGGATCTAGGACGGTGGGGCACCCAGAGCAGGTTAAAGAAGGCCAAAACAAACTGAACAAGATTTCTATGTTATTGTGATCTTGAGATGAATGCCAGCTACACAAACTGACAGTTAAATTGTCACGGTGCTCGCCAAGGAGGGAACACTTACTTGGCTGCTTCTTCCTTATGCATTACAGCTTAGCTCAGGTTAATAGCTCCACTTTGTAGGCAGTCAATGATCGCTTTGTTCAAGGCAATCTGTTTATTTTGGTGTGTCTAACACAATGACCACCACATACAGCTTTCCCCAACTTTATCTTCTGTTCCTGCTTTACTCTTTCTTCTCTTTCTTAGCAAAGGGCAGGAAAGGGTGAAGGTGAACATTTGAAGTCTTTAAACAAAAGGAATGTGTGTCTGAGGCTTTTTAATAACCAAACTGTACCTCCTTTTAGAACATGTGGTTCTGAATGTATCTTTCCGTTTATTTTTCTGCAGCCTATGTGGCAAGGTGGGGGGGGGACGTGGGGAGGGAGGGAGAGGGGAACTGATTTTTACTGAGTGACTCTAAGTACCAGGCACGGAGGTAGGTACTTTGTTGATGTTGTCTGACTCAAGGTCACAATAATCTCCAGAGATAGGCACTATTATCTCATTTTATAGAGAAGGAAATAGAGGCAGAAAGCTCAAAAGACTTGCCTGAGGTTGTGCACTTGGGATTGAGAGCTGGAACCCATATATTGATGTACGTGCCCTAACACAAGAGGAGTAATGATAAAATATTGTTTTGGAAATCAGCTGAGGGGCACCTGGGTGGCTCAGTTGGTTGAGCGTCTGACTTCGGCTCAGGTCAGGATCTCACAGTTTGTGAGTTCGAGCCCCGTGTCGGGCTCTGCGTTGACAGCTCAGAATCTGGAGCCTGTTTCAGATTCTGTGTCTCCCTCTCTCTGCCCCTTCCCCACTTATGCTCTGTCTCTCTCTGTCTCTCAAAAATGAATCAACATTAAAAAAAAAATCAGCTGAGAATGTAACTAAAACCGTAGTCCGAAACACTGGAGGCATGTTATCTTGTTGCTAGAACGAGGGCTGACATGGGTTTTAGAACCTTGAATTTCTTTCCTTTTTTTTTTTTTCAGTGTTTATTTTTTCTTGAGAGAGAGCATGAGAGGGGAGGGGCAGAGATGGAGGGACAGGAGATCTAAAGCAGGTTCTGTGCTGACAGCAGAGAGACCAATGCAGGGCTTGAACCCACGAACTGTGAGTTCATGACCTGAGCCCAAGTTGGACGCTTAACTGACTGAGCCACCCTGGTGCCCCTAGAAACTTTGAATTTCTTTCTTAATGGAGTCTTGTGACTATAAAAGAAACTGTAGTTGTAGTTGGAGGTTGCCGCCTTCAGGTCTGCTTTTTTAGACTGTGTCTTGCATTAATTAACCTTCCCAGAGCTCTTTAAGGTACAGAGATAAGAGATGTCATAGATGTGACTAGTATGACTACAATACTGCCCTCAAAGCAAGGAAACATTCTAGAGACATCGCCAGGGCCGGGCAGGTGCCTATGTGTGTCCTAGTGACCTGCATGGTATGGAAAAAGCCCTATACTTGGAATGAAACATCTTCCCTTTGGAGAGAAGTAAAATTCTGCAGGGAGAATTTCAGCGTTTGGACAGAGGGTTCTGACCCTTGTTAAAATATAAATGCTCTTTGGGAGGTATTAGTGGTTATCTGTTACTTTCACCTGAGTGGGAAGGAATTTCAGATTCTGTCTAGAGATTAGGTTAGGTTCGAAGGAGAGAAAACCCAGGGACCCCATATCAGAGGGCTGGAAGGAGGAAGGTTTCAGCCAGCTGGGCAGATGAAAACGAAGTCAAAGACCAGCTCTACTCAATCCTGAACTTTGCCTGGGGTTGGTCCTTGGCATGAGGCCGTATCTTAATTTTCTAGTTAAGGGCCTGGGTCCATGAACAGGTTTAGGCACTAACAATTATTAGAATCTCAGAAGTACTTGGAAACTTCCAGAGAAAGAAAATATGAGCACAAAGAATGAACAAAGGGCAGAAAGGTATTTCAGAAATTGAGGTTCAGAATTGAGAATTCAGAATTGAGGCCCAGATTTCCCTGGGCAGGGAGTGAAGACAAGGACCGAGAAAAAGCAACGAAAGGTCCACATGTGGTGGGAAGAAGATTTAGAACCATGGTATGCTTTTTGATTGTGTAGGACAAGACACAGAAAATGCTCTGTGTTGGTGTGTTTGCCGTGATAGCTTTAGCCCCCTCACCACATCCTCAGAGATAGTGCCGTGATCCATTTACACGGGGAAGCTGAGGTCCAGAGAGGGGAAGTAATGTGTTCCAGGTCCCACCATATGTCATTAACAAGGACGCGAGTAACGAAGGGACAAGAATGGACACAGTGGAAAGAACCCGAGCTGTGGAGCCAGCACACCTGACTTTGCATGTTGGCTCCAACACTCATTTGCTGTGCAGCCTTAGCAAGTATTTGACTTTCTCTGCCTCATCTTCCCTAGTTATTGAATGGGCTGAGAGCTCCTACCTCTGACTTTTTAAAAACATTTTTAATATTTATTTATTTTTGAAAGAGAGAGAGAGAGACAGAGCATGAGTCGGGGAGGGATAGCGAGAGAGGGGGAGACAGAATCCAAAGCAGGCTCCAGGCTCTGAGCTGTCAGCTCAGAGCCCCGATGTGGGGCTCAAACTCACGAACTGTGAGGTCATGACCTGAGCCAAAGTTAGACACTTAACTGACTGAGCCACCCAGGCGCCCCTGCCTCTGACATTATTATTTATTTATTTTTATTTATTTTTTAAGTTTATTTATTAATTTTGAGAGAGACAGCACCAGCGGGGGAAGGGCAGAGAGAGAGAGGAGAGAGAGAAAGAGAGAGAGAGAGAGAGAGAGAGAGAGAGAGAGAGAGAATCCCAAGCAGGCTCCGCACTGCCAGTGCAGAGGCTGACATGAGGCCCGAACCCACGAACTGTGAGATCATGACCTGAACCAAAGTTGGACACTTAACCGACTGAGCCACCCAGGCGCCCCCTGCCTCTGACATTTTTAGTGCCCTATTCATCTCATGCTGAAAAGAAAATTCAGATGATGATGAAAATCATAGTAGTTCACACATTGAGTAATTACTATGTACCAGACACTGTTGTAAGCATGATCCATATATTAACTTCTTTAATCCTTCCCGCAACTCTGTGAGATAGAGGTCACCTTGGTACCCATTTCACAGATGAGGAAACTGATGCACATAGACGCTAAGTTGCAGAAGGCCCCATAGGAGTAAGTACAAGAGTTCAGTAAGAAGGGTACAGATACAGAGTTCAGTAAGAAGGGTACAGTCCCCCTGGGACTGGGGGGTACAGAGATCTGTGAGGACCGGGGAAGAGCTGGCCCCTCTTCGTACCACCTCGGTGCCCCCCACAGGCTCAAGCGGGAGCTCAGGGGTAATGTTGTCAGTGATCAGTTTCTTCTTCCAGGTGCTCCCCACCTTGGTCATTTCCCCCAGTGGTGACTCTTATCTCCAGCCTTGATTTCCTCTCTGCTGTTTTCAGCTGCAGCTCTTGTGACTCAGTTTACCTCTCCTGTTAGGCTTTCTGTCCTCAATCAGGTCTTGACTCCACCACCCCTCACTAATTCCCATCCTTGCAGAACTCGCAGTCTCCTGTCTTTTGCTCCTCTGGTTTCTCTAGTTCCAGGCACCCCATCACTTGCCTATACTCACTTCTCAGAGACTGATCCTGGGATGCAACTTACACTGGCTTCTGCTCCCTACACGTTTACCTCCAGGAGCATCCGGCCGGCAACCCGGCCTCCTCCTCGCTCTAGGGACATGTGTATGCCAGAGTAGAAGAGGGAGGTTGGGGGGCGCCTGGGTGGCGCAGTCGGTTAAGCGTCCGACTTCAGCCAGGTCACGATCTCGCGTTCCGTGAGTTCGAGCCCCGCGTCAGGCTCTGTCTGGGCTGATGGCTCAGAGCCTGGAGCCTGTTTCCGATTCTGTGTCTCCCTCTCTCTCTGCCCCTCCCCCGTTCATGCTCTGTCTCTCTCTGTCCCAAAAATAAATAAACGTTGAAAAAAAAATTAAAAAAAAAAAAAGAAAAAAAAAAGAAAAAAGAGGGAGGTTGGCTGTGACTGACTTAAGAGTACTCTGCCTCCGAGCAGCTGTTATTATAAAGCAAACCCAGAGCTGGTATGTGCAGTGCCTGGTTACAGGGAAGCAGAGTGGAAGGAATGTGTATCTGGAGCTCTTGGCCACACTCGACCCCAGACCCAAATAACGCGTGTGGCTTCACGTTTGAATTCTAGGGACAAAACTGTTAATTCAAGGCCTTGGAAAGGTAACTGAGCCCGCACTACTGGCCTTCTTGCTGCAATGCAGCCGTGTGCGCTCCACCCCTGCCCTGTCCCGGAATTTAAGAAGCTACAGGTGGTGGTAGTCAAGTCATTGGATGATGGAGTTAAAAAAAAAAAAAAAAAGCCACTTTGGTTACACAGGGCAAACCTGAAAGAACAGAGATCCAGAAAGCCCCCACGTCACAGCTTTAGGACAGGTGAAAGAGGGATTGGAGCTCGGGGTTCTGCCTGGTGAAGCAGCGCGGCGCTTCTCGGCCTGGGAGCGCGGGCACAGGCGCCCTGCGCGCAGCCGCGGTGAGTAACGACAGGTGCACACCCAGCTCCGCGTCAGACGCTGCCGGGGCCCTGAAGCGCTGTGACCCCCGGGGCCTTCCTGGAGGTGGAGCAGCGCCCCTCCCCGCCTCTCCCCGCAGCAGCCCTGCACGGCGGGAGGAGAGGAGCGACCTGCCTGATCACACCCACCTCTCCCAAAGCTCCTTTTAGCGCGGGCTGTTCCAGTTTCCCTGTAGCTTAGCAACCTGAGCCTCTGACAACTGATTTATTGAAAAACAGCTCGACTTTCTTGGGGCAGGTTTTCTCTTTTCTCTTCTCTTCCTCTCTCCTCCCCTCTCCTGTCTTTTCCTTCTTGCCTCCCTCTTCTTTCCTTCCTTCCTTCGTTTTTTTTTTTTTTCCGAATAATCAAAACCTTGACTATAAAAATGTTCTTGTGAATTCCTCCAAAAAAAAAATTTTTTTTTTTGCATGGACTCTCTCATGGGCACCGGCTTTCGCCCCACCCTCCAACCTCAGGCCTCACCCCCTCCCTTCACAAGACAGCCAGATTGATCTTTGTAGAGCTCAGTTCTGATGAGCTTCCTCTATTACTTAAAAGCCTTCAATAGCTCCCAAGAGAAATATTCTCTCATGGCCCTCCAGCCACCAGCTCTATTTGTTGTCACCCCATCACCTCACTGTCATACCCTGTGCCCCACCCGATTAGAATTCTCTTTCTTGCTTCCATATCTTTGCCTATGCTGTTCCATCTGCCTGGAGAGCCGTATGTGGGCTTACTTAGCTGTGAGATGTTCAGGATTCAGCTTAAACATGGGCTCCTCTGTGAGCCTTCTCTGGTCAACCCCCAGGCAGAACTGACCATTCCTCCCCCTACTTTTGTGGGTTAGGTATGGACCTGCACTAAAAATGTCTGTTTATGTGGAATTGTCACTAGACACTGGGCTCCTGGATGGCAGGGAGTATTTCTCATCATCCAACATGTCCCCAGTGCCCAGCACAGGGCCTGACATAAAGCCGGTTATCCATACATGATCAAATGAGTGAGTAATGTCGGAAGGAAGGAAAGAAGGAAGGGGGGAAGAAGGGCTATATGATGGAAACAAATGAATGAGGGTCCAGAAGCACCATCTAAGGGGGTGGAGGAATGAAGCCCAGGGTAGCATCTGGCCACTAGGATGAAGAAGCCATGAGGTGGCTTCTCTTTGATTCCCAGTCCCCAATCTTGTGGATCAAAGGCAAAGCAAGGTGGGCTTCTGGAGGCCTGGCTCTGGAACATGGTAGGAGAAAATGAAAAGCCAAACCAGCCCATTTGCTCCCAGATCTATTCCTTGCCTGTCTCTTGCTCTGCTCTGAACCACAGGGAGACTGACCACGGAGGTTTCATGTCAGTGGCTTCTGGCTGGGTTTGACCACTGTACATGTTGGTGGGAAACTGGAGGGTGAGAGGAAAGCAAGTGAGAGTATGCTTCTCTGTCTCTCTTAGCCTCGTGGTATTTCTTGCTGGGAGTTTTGGGTCTCTGGTTTCTGCCAGATAGGCCTGTCACTATTCCCTGACCCTGGGCTCAGGTAACTGCCTCTCCTTCTGTTTGTCCCTCTGGCCCTCAGGGATGATAGTTGCTTCCAGCTGCTGGGGGATGCTTCATCATCCCCTGGGAGATCCTGGGCTCCTCTGTCATTCATGTAACCAGCTCCCTGTATTAACCCCCCTTGTAAATATTCAGTTTGTTTGGACCCTGACCAATATACAAGTTCAGTTTAGTGTCCCACTGTAGGGGGTAAGGTCACTGATATTACCTTGAAGGAGATGGTGTATTTATTTTTGTCTTTTTCTAGTTGATTACAGGGTAAGGTTGTATGGCATGTATGTTTAAACCAGATGGGGAGAGTTGAGTACATTTGTCTGGTGTGCCAGCCCCATTGCTGCTCAGTTTGAGCTCTGAGGGTCCTCGGTACAAGTCCCATATAGGTAACAGGCCCTTGGGCTTCAGTGGCTGTGGAGAACACTTGTCTCCAGCCCTCTGCCTCATGGGGAGAAGACGGGGGAGGGGCCTTAGCTCCTGAGATCCCTTTGGAAAAGTATCACAAAGGGGAGGCAAGGAGCTGGTGCAAGAATGACAGGCATGGAGAAAGGAGGAAAGGAAAGGGAAAGATGGGGAAGAGAGCGTGGAACAGGTGCATTTGCGTTTAGCACAGAGTCTTTACACAGTAGGGCTCAACTGATGCTTGTTGAATGAATGAAAGAATAGAGGAAGTGGAAGAACAGGCAGAGATCTTTGGAACGTTGTCTCCATTCCCACAGCTGGCACCTTGCTTCAGGGCTTCCAGATAACTCCCCTCTGACAACAGCCTCCCAACTGGTGTCCTGGCCTCTGGTCTTCCTGTCCACTGCTTCAGGGGACTTTTCCAAAATCACAATCTCAGTTGCTTGAGTCACAATGCCTTGTTGCTTTTAGACGGGCAGCGATAAAAGTCTGCTGCTGTATACTTCCAAGCCTCACTTCCTAGTACCCACTTTCAGCCTGGACTCTTCTCCACTCCTAGCACATATGGGGGCGGAGATCTATCAGGGATGGTCCTTACCCTCAGTCCTGTTCCCTCAACCCGCTTCCTCGGTTTCTGTTTTTGTCCTTTTAAGGCCTGGGATCCAACCGTGATCTGAGACAGGGCTGGAGAAAGAAAAGCTGGGTAACTGAACTCAGGTCTGACCCTTGACCCTACTGGTCTTCCTCCTCCTACAAATTCCTTTTGGCTCTTCAAAAGTCTGGAATGGTGGCCCCAAGCCAGCAGCCTGGAGGTCACTCATCGTGGTTCTGACTCTCTGGGCTCCTGAGAGAGAATGCACAGAAGGGACCAGCATCCCCACCCCACGCCCCGGCAGGCTTAGTTCATGCTCAGAGAGGTCTCAGGATGCCTGCTGCCAAGCTGTGTGTGCCAGAGCAGATGTGAGGTCTGGCTCTGGACAAGTGAGCCAAAGACAGATGAGCACAATGTGCTTCCCCACGACCAGGTGGGTAGCTTGTGACTGCACGGGAAGTCACACTGGGACTTAAAGATCTTTTGCTGACTTTGCTGGGAGAGCTAGAAGCATCTAGTTCAACCACACCACTCAAATTCAATCCAATTAATGTTTTCAAGTGCATGTAGTGCAGCATGGCGGTTTTGCTTTGCACAGACCTGGGTGTGAATTTCTGCTCTCTTATATGCTCCATAGTAGCTCTCCTGCCATGTAGACCAATTACTTAATCACTCATTTTTCTCATCTGTGAAATAGAATGATAAATACCTACCTTATAAGAGTTCTGAGTACTTTGCATCTGATAAGACTTCAATAAAAGGACACTATTATTATAACTCCTATTTATTAGTTTATTAATTATTTGGGACCTCTTGGGGGACCCTGAGCTTGGCCTCAAGGCCCCAAGTGAAGCGTCAGAGATGAATAGGATCTCGTCAGTACTGTAGGAAGCTGACAGTAGGGATGGGCAAACTGTGGCCTGTGGGTCAATTCTGGCCTAGTGCTTGTTTTTGTAAATGAAGTGCAATTAGAACACAGCCATTGCATTCATTCGCATATTGTCCCTGACTGCTGTCATGCTACAACAGTGGAAGCAAGTAATTGCAACAGGGACCATATGACCCACAAAGCCCAAAATAGTTACTATCTGGACCTTTATAGAAAAAGTTAGTTGACTCTTGGTCTGGAGGAGAAGATAGATATGTAATCAGGATGAAGCCAGTTGCAGGAAATGTGTGAATCATCTAAATTGATGGCCCAGGGGCGCTGGGGTGGCTCAGTTGGTTAAGCATACAACTTTGGCTTAGGTTGTGATCTCATGGTTTGTGGGTTTGAGCCCCGTGTCAGGCTCTGCAAGGACAGTGTGGAGCCTGCTTGGGATTCACTCTCTCTCTCTCTCTCTCTCTCTCTCTCTCCCTCCCTCCCTGTGCCTCCCCGACTTGTGCTTTTTCTTGCTCTCTCTCTCAAAAGAAATAAACTTTCAAAAAAATATCAATTGATGCTCCTGAAAAAGAAAGAATCAATTCTGACTTGGGTAGGTATAAGGATTTTTTAAGCCAGGCTTTGAAGGCTGAGAAGGAAATTGATCCTTGGAGCCTCAGGGTGGGAAGGGGTGGGAAAGAGCTGGTCAAGTTGGACCACAGAAGTTTTACAGGGATATCATGCATATGAGGATGGACGAGACTAGAGATTAAATGGCTAGTCCACAGTCATACAGCTTTGGAGGCAGAACTTGAACGTGGTTCAGTGCCTTGCAGAGTTTACATTGCTTTATATTTAGATGGCATTTCATAAAATACAAAATGCATTTACGCGTATTGTCTTATTGGATTCTCACAACCATATTAAGAGTGGGCGTTACGAGTCTGATTTTACAGATGAAGGACACTTAGAGGGATTAAGAATCACTCAGCCAAGAAGTTGCTCAGCTTTGAATCCAGGGAAGGGGTCTGCAACAAGGGTACAAAGCTCGTGCAGGTTGGAACTCTGTCACGGGGGTGTGCCCTGGTTAACTGATGTATAGTGTAAACGACAGATCTAAAAATATAGGCAAGGTAACCTTAGCCTTGCACACCATGTAGGTTATTCAAAAGTCAACGTCTTTAGTAAAGATCTGTTGTGCACATGTACGAAGCTAGATGCTGAGAGAGAAACCCAGAGACGTATGAGACAAGACTGTATTGGGCTCCAGAGGCCGTGGGTTTAGTTGAGGACACAAAAGCCCCACAATATTATGAAGTAGTGTATGCCAAGTGACCAATGTGTGATGCAAACAAGGACACGGGAGTTAGAGGCTGTATCAGGCAGACTCCATAAAGGGTGTGGGGCTGGAGCCGGGGTTTGGTTGATCCAATGCCATGGATTAATTCAGGCAACCATCTTCACACATCACAAAATTCTCATAAAACCGTAGAACTTCAGAGCTGGAAGGGACTCCAGTTCTGTCAATGTACAGATGGGAAAACTGAGTCCCCGAGAAAGGATTGGGTTGTCTTAATCAGTACCGATGTAGAATTCAAACCCAGGCTTCCCTCTGAAGTCCAGGGCTCTTTCTCAGCATTGTTTTGCTCTTTGCTTCTGACTTAACCCAATAGTCTTCGGTTTTCCTCTTCAAATCTATACTATAGAGTGCTTGCAGAGGATTACTCCAAACCTCTGGGGGGTATATGACACCCTTCTTTCTCTCCTCTTCCTGCCCACCCATTGTTAATATCTCCATGCTTCCATCAGGATAAAGACCAAGTCTTGTCATCCTGAGAGGTTGTTGAGGGTAATGGATATGAGTGTGAGATCTGGCATCAAACTTTCTGGGCTTGAATTCCTGCTCTACCATTTAATCACTGTGTAACCCTGGCAAGTATTGCAACCATTCTGTGCCTTAGTTTCCTCATTTGTCTAAGGGGTATAATCACAGAAATTACCCCAGAAGTTTGTAAGGAATAAATGAGGTAATTCATGAACAAAGCAGAGATTAGTATTCAGTATCTAGTAGGTGCTCAATAAAAGCTAGCTAAAGCCTTACCGTGTGGAAGGAGACACAGACTTACAGCCAAGTGCTCAGCACTGGAACGAAAGTGGGACCACAGCTCAAGCTGGGGAGCCTGCGGAGGGAGGGAGTAATTGTGGAATGGGTGTTTGAGGGTGATGACGAACAAGGGTGACAGAACTGAAGAGGGAGATTCTCGAGTCATTATACAAGAAGACAGCGTGGATCTGGGCACTGAAGGACAGGGAGAGGTTAAGCCTGATACTGGGCTTTCCAGCCTGGAATACCAATGGTGTCTGTCTGAGAAGTGCCCGAGCCTGGCCAGGGCCGCCATGAGTAGGGAACGTGTGAGGACACAGGGCCTGGCTGAAGGGACATCTGTTACTCCATCTTTGGCCTGCAGACATACTTGGTAAGGGAGCCTGAGGCTGGGACACCGCAAGAAGACTGACAACCAGGGAAGGAGTCCATCTGTGCCTGGTACTGGAGGAGGTCGGCCTGAAGACAGGGATGGGTGGGAGCAGCCAGGCCAGAGGGGAAACATGCACAGCAGGGTGAAAGGGTAGCTCGGGGATGGATTCTGAGAGCGCTCACTTCTGAGAGTGCACTGGGCACTTGAGGGCAGGCCCTTGAGGGGTCTGGAAGGCCCCGCTCACACTGGGAAGTTTTATTGGCAGAAACAGGGAAGTACAGGAGGAGGAGAAAGGGTTTGCTCTGGACTGGGATATTTGGGGGCTATAGCATGCCGAGTCTCAGATGCTATTTGCATGTACAAACGCCAATGCCCAGGGGGCTGTTGGGAGATAGGAACTTGAGTTTTGGAGGTTTTGGGGTCAACAACTTTGAAGAGGTGGTTGACGCTGAAGTAGTGGGTCCATCTTGTGAGGGAGAGACCATCGGGGAGGGAAGAGGGCTGAGGACCAAAGGGACTTGGGGGCTGGAGGAGCAGGTGCCCAGAGAGAAGTCAGTGTGGTAGGATGAGAAGCAGACGAGGCGCCTCAAAAGAAAAGCCAGGGTTTAGACAAAGCTTTCTTGATTCAGGAGTGGGCCTGTTTCCCGTGGAAGATCTGAGCAAGAAGTCAGTATTGGAGGAATGCCCTCGCAGGTTCCCTCCTCAATTCACTTTACGCCAAAGGAGAAAGCAAGCTTTTCAAGGTCAGGAGAAGGGGTGGGGCCCATTAGGACTCCATAGCAATTTAATTCTATGCCCGTGGAGACACCGGCGGCGTGGCTCAGTTGGTTAAGCCTCTGAGTTCAACTCAGGTCATGACCTCACAGTTCAGGAGTTTGAGCCCCTTATCAGGCTCTGTGCTGACAGAGCAGAGCCTGCTTGGGATTCTCTCTCTCTCTCTCTCTGCTCCCTCCCACTTTCTCTCTCTTAAAAATAAACTTAAAAAAATTTTTTTAATTCTGTGCTAATGTTGAAACGGGCCAACAGCAACACCACCAATAAAGAATCTCCCAGGGTCTTCCAGTGGGTCCTCCCGTGGCCCTGACCCCCTGCCTTGTGAGAGGGAGCAGGTGTGGATCGTGGAGGGGAACACAGACAGCGAGAGACTCGGAGGGCATAAAAGCACAGTGGGCACCTTTAATATGTGAGGAGAAAGAGAAGGACACATTAGAGACTGACCTCAGGGAACTTCCAGGTGGATGGAGTAAGTAAGGGAGGCCCTATACCAGGTGGAATGGGGCAGGTGACACCGGGCAGGTATAACATATTGGGTTGTTTGGGGGTGGGGAGGAGGTTGTGGTGGGCCAGGGATGCCCTGTGAGGGTGAGGGCATTTCAGACAGCCCTGAGAAAGGGGGCGAGAGGGTGTTGTAGGTGGGGGACTGGCGTGAAGAGGGGGCGGGGCCGGAAGGGTAAGCTGCAGTCCAATGGTAAAAGGTACCAGATGCAGGGCTGAGGAGTTCAAATAACAGCTTGGCTCCAGGAAGCAGCCACTGACGGTTTAGGGCAGGGGACACACTGACAACGACATGAGTCAAACTGGCTTTCAGAGTTCAGAATGGTAGTCCTACCTAGCGTGGATCGGAGTAGGCGGTGCCTGGCACCAGGGAGGCCTTCTAGAAGGCTGTTGCTACAGTCTAGTGATAACCTGAGCTTTGTCATTTTCCTGAGAAGGACCTGGAGCCACCTTGTCACCCTTCTTGCTGTGCTGTCCTGCCCTTGCAATGCCAGACAGGGCTCCTGATAAGGTGGCCAGGTTACATAGGCTGGTGAGGCAGCGACCGAGGCTTGGTAGATGTGTCACAGATAAGCAGGATCCTCCCTCACACCCTGACCTTATCCAGTCACTTTGAGTGGGGGTGGGAGAGGATCAGATAGCTGCACCTGGCTTGTCCCTTTCCAGTCAGCCCTCTGCTTCCAAACTTGGGCTTTTTATGAGTGCCTGATGGTTAAGGGGGAGGTCACCTTCCTTTCAGACTCCTTGTTCCTTTTTTTTTCTTTTAAAGTTCATGATGTTTACGGGGTAACTTGTTCCTTTTTATTCACCAGTGTTTACTTTCTTGTACTAGGAACTCCCCTGAA
Organism: Prionailurus viverrinus; assembly: GCF_022837055.1. NCBI lineage: Eukaryota > Metazoa > Chordata > Mammalia > Carnivora > Felidae > Prionailurus > Prionailurus viverrinus. The sequence goes on from NC_062563.1 coordinate 118,078,221, forward strand.
ATCAGGAACTTCGTCTTTTCTAACCTTGTATACCTCACTCCTTGCTTTGTACACAGCAGGCACGCAACATTCTCGCCGACTACAAACCCAATGAAACAAACTCTCCGTAACTCCCCCCGAATTATTCAGCCCTGTCCCCAAGAGGCTTAGACAGATCCCCACCCTTGGTTAACTGGCACCACAGGATCTCATCAAGAGAAGACAGGATAATAATCAAACAAAAACATTCTCTTGGCATCAGCACTTTCTGAGGATAGTGGAGGAATTGTTTGCCCTTGTGGGGTTTTGTAAAGGTATGTAAAGAGTTAATTAAATCTCTGCCCATGGGGACTTGGCCATATAAAGGCATTCCACCCAGAAGGAATGTGCTGGAAAGCAGGTTTCTCTCTAGGCTCCAGGGCCTGGAGTGCTTGAGCCAATGCTAATGTCTGGGGCCCTGGGGCCGCAGACACAGGGAGACACAGGTCCCTGGGGTCACTGAGCATGATGTAGAGGCCTGGGCTTCCTCTGCCTGGTCTATGCCTACAGTGGAGGTGCCCATGTGACTCCAAACAGTGACGTGTCTCCTGAGTAGGGAAGACTCAAAATGGGGATAATCATTACGGCAGCTGCTGTTCGCTGAGCGCTCACTGTAAGCAGTCACACTGCCTGGAGCTCTCCATGTGCGACCTCACGGCCACCCCTCACTCTGGGGCTGGTGGCTTTGAGGACATGGCCTGGAATGCTGGCCCTGTTGGCCCGTCACCAGTCCACGGCCTGCTGCACATCTTCTCGGCTGAATCCCTAGTACCAGGCACATAGTAGGTGCTCAGGAATGGCTAATGTTAGGTGTCTTGTCTGCTCCAATTTGAGCATGTAGGACACAACCCCTCAGTTTCTCTGGCTCTGTGAGGGCTGGTTGTGAGGGTTTCTCTCAGTTTTTTTCCCTCAGTTTCTCTCTGGCTGTGAGGGTTGACTTGCCAGGGAGAAATATTTCTCTTTCTTCTCCTCTCCAGTGATCGATGCTTGCTTGCTGTAAGACTGCTCTCCAAAACATTTACTCTGTGAAGCCTTACTAAGATCACTCTCGCAGATCTCCCTCAATATGTATATATGTTTTTTGTGTATCAATCAAAGTTTTTTGTTTTTGCTTTTCCTGTCTCCAATGGTTTCCCTCTCCTGCTCTAATCCCCATCCCTCCATAAGCAGCCAGGCCTTTCTGAACCTGTCACCTCAGGGAAGGATGTGGCAGGGCAAAGGAAGAAACAGAAGCTCTTCTTGTTTTGGGGGCACCATGATATTTATCTTTAGGAGACCAGAGGGGACTCTGGACACAGAAAATTTGGGGGAAACACCTGTGTAAGTTTAAGAGCATGGAGCTGGGTGGCGAGAAAGGGGAGTTGAGAGTGGGTACAGAGAAAGGGAACCCTGGGCAGGTGGCAAGGCCTTCTCAGGGGATGGCCTAGTGGTGAACCTTGGCCAGTGAGGCCTTGAATATCCTCACAGAACTTCCTATGCCCAGCGTGGCACAGAATAGGGAAATGAGTCCCCTGCCCTAAGCACAGAACACCCTGAAGGAGGTCAGGAGCAGAAAACCGCCTGGGCAACCCACATGGGGCATGTCGACTGAGGCCTAGATGTGCCGGTGAACCCCAGAAAGACCTGAGGTTGAGGTGTCCGCGGCATGCCTCAAGCCCCCCAGAACTTACAGACACCTCAGAGAAAGGTAAGAGGAGTCATAACATGACAGAACTGAGGCTTCTGCTTCCCCGGTGAGGAGACGTGGTATAAAAATTAAGTTCTTACAGAGGAAGAGAATAGGGGCTAAGCACTCGGACTCTTGAATCAGACTGTTTGGGTTCAAATCCCAGGTAGCTGTGTGACCTTAGGCAAGCCATTCCTCTTAATTTCTCTGTGCCTCAGTGTTTTATTTTTTCATCTCTAAAATGGTGGTTCATATAATTTGTAAGACAGACCCAGGTTCCAATCCTGACTCAGCCACTAACTAGCTATGTGACTCTGGCATAGTCACTTACCTACTTTGTGACCAAGCTTCCTCAGAGTTATCCCTACTGAACTTACAGGGTGGTCATGAAGGTCACACGAGTTGTATGGTATTCCTTTGATGGCGCCCTATTGTGGAGTTAATTTCTGAACTGTAATGCGTTTTTTAAATAAATGTCGATTATGATGATGATTCCTGCAAATTGTAAGTAGATTATAAATAAATCAAGGGCAATACTGATTTTCACCTGTGCTGAGAAATGGAGGTGCCACCCTTCTGTCTTATCCTGCCCCAGCCTAGCTCAGGGCCCCATCACAGGGCAGCTCAGCAGATATCTATTATGAATGGGGATTCTTAAGAAATAGATGTAGTGTTACTTACAAAGAAGGTGAACACAGGGTTTGGTTCTGAGGGTCAGGAGAGAGGATCTGGTCAGGGATTGCTTCACAGGGGCCACTAGGACTTAGAGTTTTGACTTTGCTCAGTGCCGTGGCTGGCTTTCTAAGTGGGCCTGACCTCAGGCAGTGGTCCCACCAACCCAGTGGGGCTGTGGGGATTTCTCCCCTTCCTCGGTTCCCTTATCCTGAGTCTCGTATCCTAAACCTCAACTCCCCCCTCCCCTGGACAAATGCTTGCTTCAGCTGCTTACTTAACCCCCTTGCATCCCAGTGCCTTCATCTATAAACCGTAGCCAGCATGGCCCACTTTATGGGGTTCCTGCGGGGATTGAATTGGATCACGCATGCCTGGCCCTTTGTCCGGTGCTCGGCACAGAAGAGGTGCTTCCAACATTACTTTTCGTCTCCTCTTCCCTTCCTGGGGAGCTGGGTTAGCAGGAAAAACCTAAAAGCAGGCAGCGGAGTTTTCATCCTGCCATGAAAGGGACGGCTCACGTGATGTTTGCCCCTAACAATTTACTAGTCTGCAGCCACTTGAGGGATGTAAAAAGTCCTCACCCTCCTCTGGGGTCACAGAAGTTCAGGCTTCTGTTTGAGAAGCAGCGTATTGTGTTCAGAAGACATTATACACTGTGTCAATATTTGATGAGGCCCCGGGAGGTGCCGTGGGCTTGGCCGGCTGATTGCTCTGTGACTACAAGGTGTCCTGTATCTGATGTGACATGCCCAAGACCCACGTCCTAAGGGAAGGAGTGGCACATTTGTCCTTTAGGAAAGACAGCAGGGCTGATCTGGCTCCAAACTGGCTACTCTCATTTTCTTTCTCTCCCTTTCGAGAGGGAAATGATATTACTGACCGCTTATCCTGGGCCTTATCTCCCTTAGTCCTCAGGAGGCTCATTTTACAGTTGAGAAAACTGAGGCCTTGACAAGTAAGACACTTGCTCAAGGTCAAGTTGTGAGTTGTGACTGAGAAGGGCCAGCTAACCGAGGAGAAGCAGTATAGGGGTCAACTCAACCTCATGAACAGGGGCCTTCGTCTGTTGATAGACCCTTAAGTTGGCCTTACAGAAGTAGGCCCTTACAGAAGAGGCACTTTCACACGACGGAGGCTATGAAGGGCGAGAGAAGCCGAGGGAAACAGAAAAAGGGATGAGAAGCCTCGTTCCCAAACAACTGCAGGCCTGCCTCAGTCTTCACACAAGGATCATGGGATCGGCCTTTATGCTTCCTTCAAAATTTTAGCTTCCCTTTCCTCACTACTGCTCTTTGCCTGGCCCAGATCTTTCCCTTCAGGAGCAAATATGACCCAGGAGTTTTCAGCTGGTTTTTGTGAGCTTGGAATAGTGTCTGAGCTGCACCCCCAAGCAGCTCCTTCCCACCTGTAGACTAGGCTGGAGCCATCCCTGTCCCCTGGGTCTGTTCACGAAGTGTCTGCCTCTCTGCCTTGCCCCTCAGGACTTCTGCGGCAGGTGGACTTGTGTCCGCTTGGATCTTGGGTGTGGCCTCTTGGATACCCTTCCACTTAGCATTGCATCATGTTTGGTGTTCCTCCCTGGCCATCTTTGGGACCTCCCTCCTGGACACAGCACTTGTCTGCTAGAAAGGGGTGTGGAGTGATGGAATCATGGATTCAACAGGATCACGGGTGCAGAAGCACTCACCACAGTGAGTCCCCATGGTAGGTACTCCATCCGTGTTATTGGAATTCACTTTAGAGTGGAAGCATAGGATTTTAGTTCTGTAAAGGAACTTAAAAGTTCTTGACTCAGCCTCCACATCTTTACAGATGAAGAGATTAGACCCCAGACAGTTAGCGGCTTGCCCAAATTCATAAGAGGAGTGACCTGGGTGAGCACTCTGAGTGCCCGGATAGTAGCAATAATGCCCTCCTTTTAATTTTTTTAAAGTTTATTCGTGTATTTTTGAGAGAGAAAATGCAAGTGTGAGCAGGGGAGGGGCAGAGAGAGAGGGAGAGAGAATTCCAAGCAGGCTCTGTGCTGTCAGCTCAGAGCCCAATGGGGAGCTTGAACCCACGAACTGTGAGATCATGCCTTGAGCTCAAATCAATAGGATACTTAACCGACTGAGTCACGCAGGCACCCCCTTCTTTTTAAATTGAGGTATAATCAACATACATTATATTAGTTTCAGGTGTATAACATAATGATTAGATATTTGCATATATTCCTAAATGATCATCATAATCACTCTAGTTAGCATCTGTCACCATATATAATTATAGAATTTTTTTTTCCCTTGTGATGAGAACTTTTAAGATTTATTCTCATAGCAACTTTCAGATATGCAACACAGTGTTAATTTCCCTATGGTCACCATGCTGTACATTATATCCCCATGACTTATTTATTTTATGATTGGAAGTTTGCACCTTCTGACTCCCTTCACCCATTTCACCCACCTCATACCCCTGCCTCTGGCAGCTATCAATCTGTTCTCTGTGTCTTTGAGCTTGTTTTTGTTATTGTTGTCTTTTTTTAGATTCCACTTATAGGTGAGATCATAGGGTATTTGACTTTCTGTGTCTGACTTATTTCACTTAGCATAATACCTTCCAGGTCCATCCATGTTGTCACAAATGGCAAGATTGCCTTCTTTATTATTGCTGACTACTATTCCACTCTGTATATGTGTGTGTGTGTGCATGTATTTATGTGTATGTGTATACATAACATCTTCTTTATCCATTCGTCTGTTGATAGACACTTAAGTTGTTTCCATAGCTTAACTATTGTAAACAATGCTGCAATAAACATAGGAATGCATGTATCTTTTTGAGCTAATGTTTTTACTTTCTTCAAATAAATACCAAGAAGTGGGATTGCTGGATCATATGGTAGTTCTATATTTATATTTTTGAGGAACTTCCACACTGTTTCCAGTAGTGGCTGTACGAATTTACATTCCTACCAACAGTGCATAAGGATTCTCTTTTCTGCACATTCTTGCCAGTCAATACTTGTTATTTCTTATCTTTTTGATGATAGCCATTCTAACAAGTGTGAGGTGATATCTCATTGCAGTTTTGATTTGCATTTTTCTGATGATTAGTGATGTTTTCATATCCCTGTTGGCCATCTTTATGTCTTCTTTGAAAAAGATATATTCAGATCCTCTGCCCATTTTTTTAATTGGATTTTTTGTTGCCATTGATTTGTATGAGTTCTTTATATGTTTTGAACATTACCCCCTTATCTGATATATAATTTACAAATATTTCCTCCCATTCATCAGGTTGCCTTTTCATTTTCTTGATGGTTCCTTTTGCTGCTCAGAGGCTTTTGGTTTGATGTAGTCCCACTTGTTGATTTTTGCTTTTGGTGTCAAATCTAAAAATTCATCACCACGACTGATGTCAAGGAGCTTCCTGCCTATGTTTTCTTCTAGGGGTTTTGTTGTTTCAGGTCTTGTGTTCAAGTCTAATCCATTTTGAGTTAGGTTTTGTGTATGGTATAAGAAAGTGGCCCATTCTCATTCTTTTGCATGTTGCTGTCCAGGTCTCCCAACACCATTTATTGAAGAGACTGTCCTTTCCCAATGTCTATTCTTGGCTCCTTTGTCATAAAATAGTTGGCCATATATGTGTGGGTTTACTTCTGGGCTCTCTATTCTTTTCCATTTCTCTATGTGTCTGTTTTTATGCCAATACTATACTGTTTTAAATACTATAGCTTTATAATATAGTTTTAAATCAGGGAGCATGAGGCCTCCAGCTTTGTTCTTCTTTCTCAAGATTGCTTTGGCTCTTTGGTGTTTTTTTTGTTTTGTTTATTTGTTTGTTTGTTTTTGTGGTTCCATACAAATTTTAGAAACAATCTTTCTATTTCTGCGAAAAATGCCATTGGAATTTTGATAGGGATCGATTGAATCTGTAGATTGCTTTTGGTGGTATGGGCATTTTAATGATGCAATGATACCCTTAGATGCCCTGTCCTATTCTTGGCTCTGGAATTTAGAGGACTGCCCCCCAGCCCCCATTATAACCCTCCTCCAGCCATGCCCCTCTTTTGAGTAAGGAGTTCACAGGGCCAGGAAGATGTGACTGCCTAGAGTCTATGCCCCTCTTTGAGATCATTCTGTATATACCTAGAGAATTCTAGAACATTCTCTGGCTACCTAGGTAATCTTTAGGGAACCTAGAATTTCCTGCCCAAATGACCTCTTCCAGTCTTCTTCAGGCCTCTTCCAATCTTCTTCAGGCCTCTTTTCCATGTCCATCCTACCATAGGCAGAGATCAAAGCCAGTGTGGCCAGTCTGTGCACCCCTAGGCTCAAAGAATGGCAAATTAGGTGGCTGTTAGTGGTGCATGGATGGAGTTTGAACATGTGGTTTGGGACATGGGCAAGGAGAGTGGGGATAGGAAGAGGAATCCATGAGTCCAGGGCTGGGCATTTGTGGGCAGGCTCTGTCTGTACAGCAGAATTTTTTTTTAATTCTTTAAGTGTTTATTTATTTCTGAGAGAGAGAGAGAGAGAGAGAGAGAGAGAGAGAGAGAGAGAGGCAGAGAGAGAAGGAGACACAGAATCTGAAGCAGGTTCCAGACCTGAACTGTCAGCACAGAGCCCAATATGGAACTAAAACTTACAATCTGCAGGATCATGACCTGCACTGAAGTGGGATGCTTAACCAACTGAGCCACCCAGGTGTCCCTGTATAGCAGAATTCTAAGGAGGATAAGAGTTCTACATTTGAGGAGTGCTTGGGTGGCTCAGTTGGTTAAGCTTCTGACTCTTGATTTCGCCTCAGGTCATGATCTCACAGTCATGAGACTGAGCCCTGTGTCGGGCTCTGTACTGACAGTGCGGAACCTGCTTGAGATTCTCTGTCTCCCTCTCTCTCTGCCCCTCCCCTGATTGCATATGGTGCTCTCTCTCTCTCTCTCTCAAAAACAAACAAACAAACAAACGAATAAACATTAAAAGAAAAAAAGAGTTCTGCATTTGAACCTGGACTTCTAAGTCATGGTGAATATGTAGTTGTCAAGATAGGATGGTATAATGTATTTTATTTGTTAGCTTGATCTGCAACTCTTAAATATTAGACCTCTGTGTATGGGCCTTCATTTGCACTCTTGTGCTGCACCCTACAAATGTTAGGAGTGGCCTGCACCATGGTGATCTGTTTGGAGAGCCCAAAGGGGAGTCCCGATTAAAAAGCTAGAGAATCACTCGATGAGATGACTGGGACAACACGGCTGAGTGTTTCTTTTCGCTAACGGCCGGTGGCTGTCCAAGCCTATCAAGAAGCACAGCTAGGGGCGCCTGGGTGGCGCAGTCGGTTAAGCGTCCGACTTCAGCCAGGTCACGATCTCGTGGTCCGTGAGTTCGAGCCCCGCCTTGGGCTCCGGGCTGATGGCTCAGAGCCTGGAGCCTGTTTCCGGTTCTGTGTCTCCCTCTCTCTCTGCCCCTCCCCCGTTCATGCTCTGTCTCTCTGTGTCCCAAAAAAAAAAAATAAATAAATAAAAAATAAAAAACGTTGAAGAAGCATAGCTAGTTGTATGAGAAATCTGAACAGGTTGTAAGTAGGACTGGAAGAATCATCTGTACTGTTCTGTTAATATAATATCTGTTCTTGAAAAGAGCTGACTCTGGTCTTCAGATCAATTTTGCTTTAAAATTGAAGGAAACTTTGACAAGGCTGTAAAGGGTTCACTTCCAGGCCATCATCCAGACCAACAAGGCCTCTTATAATAAATAGCCCTTTATTCCCCATTCCTCAAAACCAGGGGTTCAGGGAGGGTGTGCAGTTTCTCTATACATGTCTTCTTCCTCGGCCTTCTCTCCATGGGTCAGTTTCTCAGACTCAAAGGTGAGGGGATGGGCACTACGGGACAGGGTGAGGTTAGAGCCTTCATTCCACCAAAAATAAGCCCTTTTCTGTGTCCGTCGGCTTGTCTAGAAAGCTGGAGAAGCAGCCCGGCTGCAGACCCGCCCTCTTGCTGCGAGGTGAGCGTGCCCTTGACTGTGAGGCTGTACTGCCAAGGTTTATAGGAAGCTACACCCCAGGCTATTGTGCTGCCATCCCTGAAGGAAAACCTCCTTCCCTCCCCTGATGGCATGTTCACCGTCTCTGTTTATTGCCAGCATCCAGTTCCCAGAACTCTCTGGAGAATTCACAAGCCTCAGACAATGAGGTGTCTCATGTGGAGAGAAAGGAGGGGCATGGAAGTCACCAGGGTCCACGTGGACACTTTGACCTTGGAGTGGCTGTACCTGCTTATTCCCATTGACTGAAGCTAGCCAGCAGTGCTCAGGGTCTGACCGTGTTGCCAGAATGAGGGGACAGGAAGTGCTCTAATGAGCACTTGGGGGAAGGCTGAGGGCTCAGAGGTCAGAGGTGGAGCCCAGTGACCCCTCGTGTAGTATCGCACACTGTAGTTTTTCCCCCATAGCCTAAGCTGGAAGGGTTGACCTTCAGCAAGAGCATGAGGTCAGGCAAGTTGGTGTTGGTTAAGCTACTCTTCATTGCTTCTTCCCCCTAGAACCCACGGGGGTGCCTTGCTGCTCTGGTCTCCCATCCAGCATTTGCCCATGCCTCTCAGCTCCCAGGGCTAATGCTGGGCTTCCTGCATGGGTTCCATCATACTACCCTTTATGGTTTACACCCTCAAGGACTAAGGTTTACACAGACACACATGCAAAATTCACTGGTTGGCATTGCATCTTCCCAGAGTCCTATTTACTAATGGGAGGCAGGGGAAGAGTGACCTCCCATTCTGGGGCACAACTGTTCATTTAAACCCTGATCGCTTGTTTTCCTAACCTCCAGGTGAGGTCTCTGCTGGTCCATGTGGCAGGCTGTGCAAGAGAATTCGAGAATACTCCAGGCAGGCACAGGACCTGTTAGGTGGAGTTGAGGTGGGGTTCTAGCCCTTATTTACCCCTTGCCTGGACACCCCTATGCTCTGAGTTATCTCTTAATTGAATGCACCCCACAAGAGAGATACTCATGGGAAAGATTCCAGGCTCGGGAGGAAAGTTTTGGTGGCAAATGAAGCCTTGTAGTTGCCCACAGACCATCTCAGGAAGCTATTTCATCTACTCTGGTGCTGGAGGCTGGATGTATCTCACTGGCTCAGCAAGGAGCCCCTACTGAGAACCCAGCACTCGCAGAAGCAGAGTGTGTGTGCCTTCACGGCGGGCCGCGTTCTCAGGAGCATGACCTTATTTGATCCAATGACAACTTTGGGAAGAAGGAAGGGCAAGAATCTTATGCCCATTTGTAAAAACGAAATGTTTATTTTTCTATTTTTGAGAGACAGAGTGTGAGCGGCGGAGGGGGACAAAGGAGCTAAAGAAAAAGCAGGCTCTGCGCTGACAGCACAGAGCCCAACGCGGGCCTTGAATCCACAAACTGTGAGATCACGACCTGAGCTGAAGTCGGACGCTCAACTGACGAAGCCACCCAGGTGCCCTTGTACCCGTGTTATAGACGAGAAAACTGAGACTCCAGGGAGGTGGAGTGATGTGCCACATAAATGGCAAAGGTGGAACAATGATCCTCCGGTTTTACCGGTTCAACAGCCTTGTCGTGTTGTCTCTTAGCAGGCAGCCTCACGAAGTCCAGTTTTCATTTTAATTTTCTAGAATGTAAAGTTATTTCAGAAGTCCTTTGTGTCTCCAGACCATGGCCCATTTGCCTCCACGTTTTCTCACGTCCTGCCAGACATTCTGACTGGATTGTCCCAACAATACTGCACACCTGTTGAGTGTTCACTGTTTGCAGTGGCTTTTTTCCCCCTGGCCGTCTCTGAGGCGGGCAGGGCAGGTTTTCTGTGCCTTACAGATGGGCAAAGGGAGTGGGGTGAATTGCCAAGCTCACACGCCCGGTTTGGCACCGACATCCAGTTCCTCTCATTTTCAAACCCAGTGAGCCTTCGGCTTTGTCACGCTGCCTCTTCCCCGGGGGGCTAAGGAAGCATAAGTAACTGCCTACAGGAAATATGCTTCCCTTCCCTTCCCCACAGACACCGAGTTCCCAGAGAACCAAACTCCATGGAAACAGAATGGAGAGGGTGTGTCCGCGACCTTTCTTCCGGGCCCATCCACTTCTCATGAGAGAGGCTGGGGAGCCAGCACATATTTTCCTGGTGGGTCGGTCCCTGTTTGTACCCTTCTTCAGTTTTTTTTTTTTTATGTTTATTCATTTTTGAAAGACAGAGAGAGACCGAGCACAAGCAGGGGTGGGGCAGAGAGAGAGGGGGACACAGAATCCGAAGCAGGCTCCAGGCTCTGAGCTGTCAGCACAGAGCCCGTCGCGGGGCTCGAACTCACGAACCGCGAGATCATGACCTGAGCGGAAGTCGGACGCTCAACCGACTGAGCCACCCAGGCACCCCTTGTACCCTTCTTCAAAACAGACCAGGATGATTGAATCACAGGGTATCGGAGAAGAAAGGGAACCACAGAATCTTCTTTCTGGTCTAATGCCCTTTCCTTCTGCAGACGAGGAGACAGGTTTTTTTGGTTTTGTTTTTCAGCTTTGCTGGCAATATGAGAATTGTAAGATATTTAGTTACGATGTGATGACTTGATACGTGGATATTTATTTATTATTATTTTTTAGCGTACTTTTAAGTTCTACTCTCTCAGCAAATTCCGGTCGTACAGTATGTTGTTATCAACTACAGTCACCATGTCATACATTAGATCCTCAGACCTTATCCATCATCTAGCTGGATATTTTTACCCTTTCACCAGCCTCTCCTTATTTCTCCCACCCCAATCCCTGCCAGCTACTTCTCTACTCTCCTGTTCCATGAGTTCAGCTTTAAAAAAAATTTTTTTTTTTCTCTCTCCTTAGGTCTCACACGTTAAATGATACCATGCAGTATTTGTCTTTCTCTGTCTGCTTTGTCTCACGTAGCGTAATTCCCTCTAGGTCTGTCCAGGTTGTTGCAAATGACATAATTTCCTTCTCTTTTAAGGCTGAATAATATTCCACTGTACATCTAAACCACATCTTTCTTGATCCATTTATCCACTGACAGACACTTAGGTTGTTTCCATAACTTGGCTATTGTGAATAATGCTGCAGTGAGCACGGGATGCAGATGGCCCTTCGAGATAATACTTTCATTTCCTCCAGGTATACGCCCAGAAGCGGGCATCGTACGGTGGTTCTATTTGTAACTTCTTGAAGAACTTCCACACTGTTTTCCATAGTGGCTGCACCCAGTTGAGATTCCCAACAACAGTGGACAAGGGTTCCCTTTTCTCTATATCCAAACCAGCATTTGTTATTCGTTTTTGATACTAGCCATTCTGACAGGTGTGAGATGTTTATCTCCCTGTGGTTTTGATTTGCATTTCTTTGATGATTAATGATGTCGAGCACATTTTCATGCACCTGTTGGCCATTTATATATCATCTTTGGGAAATCGTGTGTTCAGATCTTTCCCCCATTTTTAAGTTGGGTTGGGTTTTTTTTTGCTATTGAGTTGTGAGTTCCTTGTATACTTAGGATAGGAACCCTTCATCAGCTATGTGGTTTGCAAATAGTTTCTCCTATATTATAGGTTGTCTTTTCATTTTGTTGACGTTATTCTATGTTCATGGACAGGAAGAATTAATATTGTTAAAATGTCCATAGGACTCGAAGCAATCTATAGATTCAATGCAATCTTTTTGTTAAGTTTGCTTGTTTGTTTATTTAGAGAAGGAGCAGGGAAGGGGTAGAGAGAGAGGGAGAGAGGTAATCCCAAGCAGGCTCCACACTGTCCATGCAGAGCTTGAGGGGGGCTGGATCTCACAAGCTGTGAGATCATGACCTGAGTCGAAGTTGGACGCTTACCTGACTGAGCCATGCAGCCACCCCTCAATGCAATTTTAATCAAAATTCCAATGACATTTTTCACAGGAATAGAAAAAGCAATCCTAAAATATGTATGAAACCATGAAAGCTCCCAAGTACCCAAAGCAATCTTGAGGAAGAAGAGTAAAGTTGGAGGCATCACACTTCCTGATTTCAAACTACATTTCAAACCCATAGTAATTGAAACAGTATAGCGCTCACATAAAAACAGGCATGTATGGGGCGCCTGGGTGGCTCAGTCAGTTGAGCATCAGACTTCCGCTCAGGTCATGACCTCGCGGTTCGTGAGTTCAAGCCCCGCGTCAGGCTCTGTGCTGACAGCTCAGAGCCTGGAGCCTGCTTCGGATTCTGTGTCTCCCTCTCTCACTACCCCTCCCCCACTCTCTCGCTCTCTTTCAAAAATAAATAAACATTTAAAAAATTAAAAAAAAAAAAAACAGGCATGTAGACCAGTGGAACAGAACAGAGCTCAGAAATAAGTCCATGAATAGATGGTCAGTTAATTTTCAACAAAGGAGCCAAGAAGACACAATGGGGAAAGGATAGTTTTTTCAATACATGGTGTTGAGAAAACTGGACAGCCACATGCAAAAGAATAAAACTGTATCTGTATCTTATACTCTACACACAAATCAACTCAAAATGGGTTCAAACTTGAATGTAAGACTGTAACACCTCAGGAAGAAAACATCGGGGGTAAGTTCCTTGACATCGGTCTTGCAAATGACTTTTTGTGTTTGACACCAAAAGCAAAGGCAACAAAAGCAAAAATCGAAAGGGGGACTACATCAAACTGAAAAGCTTCTGCCCAGTACAGATGAGAAAATAATTTGAGGTTATAATTGAGACAGGGTAAGTGACTTGCTCAGGGCCACCCCTAGCTCTAGGTAAAGGAAACATTTCAGTCTCATGTGGAAGTTGCTAGCTTGGTTTCTGTCTACACATATCCACAATCTGGAGATTAGGCCCTGGGAAGGATGAATGGCTATTGTCATTTGAAGGAGACCTGGGAGAGACAGGGTGAAGACCACGGACTGGAAGGTTGGCATCTTATTGCTTGCTTTAACTCTGAAATCTGGGCTCAGTTGGCTTGCCCTGATTCCCTTTCACTTGGAAAAAAAAGTGTCTACTTTTGTACTGACCCATGCTTTTTGGGTCTGAGACCTGCACCCCAGGATTCCCTTCAGGGTCCCACCTTTTTGGGGGAAAAGTTGTTTTCTCAACACACATTTACAGAGCACTTATTTCATACAAGGCCTTGTGCTAGACCAGGGGAGACCCAATAAGCAAGACAGACATGGTTCTAGTCCTCAGTCTAGCAGAAGCAGAAAGGCTGCTTCAAATGATTAATCCTGGAGTTACTTAAATCCGTAATTAATCCTGAGAACGCCTTGCAATCAGCATTCACAACTTGGTTGGGCTCATGTTCTGGATCCTGAGCTGCCTTCCCCAGCCTCTGGATCTGTAGTATTCCCACTAGTTTCCCGATGCCTATCTTGGTTGGACCCTATGCCTTGATTTATGGGTATCTATGTGGATACCACTGTGTTCTCCTGCTTGGCCTGAGCACCTGAATTTGTCTCTGTGCCAGTTATTGGGGATAGGATGCTAAACAAGTCAGACTTGGCTCCCATTTTTAGGAATGGCTTCTGGTTCTGGCCGGAGCTATCGATGTTTTCCCTGTTCACTTGGAACTGCTGAGCATTAGCCTTGACTCTATTACACAGATTCTACCTTGTCTATGTACGTCCTCCCTTTGATCTCATGTCAGTCTCTGCCCTTGACTTTGATGTTCGGGTTCACGGTAACCGTGCATCTCCTTCACCGATGAGCTGACCCCCAGCTAGAATCTCACGCGTGACAACTTCCTGCCGTCATGCCTACCAGCTTGGCCTACCTTCTAGTTCTGTCCCTCCTTGGCTCACTTCATCTCAGGCAACCCGTGGCCCGGAGCCGACTCATCCTAACAGACCCTTGATATACATTTATGAATTAAAGCAATTCCAGAGTGGTTCAGAAATGTCAGGAGCCTCCGAAAGAATCCAGAAGAGTTGCCTAATCATATGTTCTGAGTTGAGAATCTCTCTCTTTCATTCCTGTGCTTCTCTGTGCTCCAGAAGTTGAAAAGAAAGCAAAGAGAGTCTCATGGTGGGTGTGAGGCAGGCTGAGATGAGAAACTCTTCACATAAAACTTCTCAAGCCCAGCCACCTGGGGGGCCTGGACAGCCCCAGGGAGGGGCGGTGTGGGACACAGGTGCTGCCTGTTACTGGCTGATCTGGGGAGTATTTTCTTCCCTCCACACTTCCTCAGAACAGATCTGCCCACACAGCAGAAACAAAGCTGACCCGGGAGGTGCTTTGTTTTCTTTGAATGCCTTTTTAGATTTTTGCATGGGCTGTTTCTCTGGATTAGAAACCTTTGTTGGCATCCATGAACTTTCTTCATACCCACGCAAGGTAGATGCAGACAACTTGCGTGAGCACCAAAGTTAAAGGCCTATGAAGCAGATGACCAGACCCCTGCTGAGTGGCCACCATTGGCCATTATTTTTGCCACCCTGCTCAGTTCGGCCACCGTGTCACTAACCGGAGAACACTCTAGTCCCTGCATTAAGTGAGCTTGGAACTTATCTCAAATTCTGTATGTCTTTTTTTCATTTTACCCCCCAGGGTGAGAGAAAGGTTTTACCTTTTTTTTTGTGAAATAGTGGTTGAGCCTTTATATCCTGATAGCCTCTAAGATGGCCTCCAATGATCGCCATCTCCCAGTATTAATACTCTTATGTAATCCCTTCACTTTGATAAACACTAATTTATTTATTTTTAAAGTTTACTTATTTTTTAATTTATTTTGAGAGAGAGAGAGAGAGTGGGAGAGACGGAATCCCAAGCAGGCTTTGTGCTGTCAGCGCAGAGCCCAGCATGGGGCTCGATCCCATGAACTGTGAGATCATGACCTGAGCCGAAATCAAGAGTTGGACGCTTAACCGCCTGAGCCACCCAGGCGCCCTGAGGACTGGCCTTATTGACCTATTGAAAGAATCAGATTCAGCAAAAGGGATGGATGTCACTTCTGAGATTAGGTTATAAAACATTTGGCTTCTGTATTGAACACCCACTTTTCTCCTCTTGTTTTCCCTTCCCTTCCTGTCCCTCCCCTTCCCTCTCATTCTCTCCCCTCTCCATCTCTACTCTCCCCCCCCCCCACCACCACTCTTGAATCATTTACATTGGGGGAAGCAAACCGCCAGGCTATGAGCAACTCTGTGGAAAAGCCCACGTGGTGTGGCAAAGACCTGAGACCCTCAGCCCAGCAGCTGTGAGGAACTGAAGGCTGCCAACTTCCCCATGAGTAAGCTTAGAAGTGGGTCCTTCAGCCCCAGCTGAGAGCTTTACTGCAGCGTTATGAATGAGGCTGAGCCAGAATCACTCAGCTAAGTCGCTCCTGGTTTCCTGATTCACAGAACAATGAGATAAGAAGTGTTTGTTGTTTTAAGCTGCCAAATTTTGGAGTGATTTGTTTGGCAGCAATAGATAAATAATATGCATTCCTGTATAGGAGCTCCGAATACATGGCTTTCATTTCTTCTTCTTGTTTTTAATGTTTATTTATTTTGAGAGAGAGAGAGAGAGTGGGAGAGGGACACAGGGCGGGGGGGGGGGAGAGAGAGAGAGAGAGAGAGAGAGAGAGAGAGAATCCCAAGCAGGCTCCATGCTGTCAGCGCAGAGCCTGATATGGGGCTCGATCCCACAACCTTGAGATCGTGACCTGAACGGAAATTAAGAGTCAGACGCATAACTGATTGAGCCACCCAGGCACCCCACATGGCTTTCATTTCTTCACCAGCGACTCATTCATAACCTTCTTGCCATCTGCCTCTGTCCCCACCAAAGCTGCTGCTAGCCCATCAGCCACCTTTGCGCCAGGTAAGAAGAGGGACCCATTCCTCAAGACACTTTTCTCCCTTTGGCTGGAGGATTGTGGTGAACATCCACTCTGTGGTGCCTGGGGAGGGAGTGGTACCCTGCAGATGGGCTGTCCTTGTGCAGTGCACAGGCTGCATGACCCTGGCCCTGCTCCTGTTGAACATCCTCTTTCCCATGTCACCTGTGCCTTGCAGTTTTGCAAATCTGATGACCTGTCCTGAGTTCTCCTTTTCTTTAATCAACTCTCAGTCTTTCGTGACACCTGTGAGCCACTCCCCCATCCTTGCAACTTGTTACTTGTTAGGTAGGCTTGAAGGAGACAGGACCAGACAGAATAAGGATACAGGTGGTTTATTGCCAAAGAGATTGATTGGCCATTACGACCAACCCCAGCCCCGGCATGGCTGTTCCCGGAGCCGGTCCTCTATGGTGATTCACCCCAGATGTTGCCTGGGGCTTCCTGCTCTCATCCTCACGGTCACCTCTGGTTCCAACCTCCTGTGTCCAGTGAGTCCTTGTTCTCTGCTCCGGCTTTGGGGCTCTCCCTTTATCGCTACCCTGATGTGCCAACGTGGACTCCATCCACTGGTCCTCACTTTTTATTCAAACCTCCCTACTTCAGTAAAGTTTGAGGAGACAGAAGGAGTGCATTTTCCATACAGAGTAGCAAACAACGGACTAGGAGAGCCCTCGATTCTTAGAAGTTCTTTGGTGATTCTGCAGTCCTCCTGGTCCTCTGGCTCTGTTGTCTCCCCCAGCACGGAGGCAGCTGCGTTTTTAACTTTCTCTTTTGTTAGCTTGTCTCCTGCCAACCTATGCCTCCAGTCATACCCGCCACCTGAGGGTTTATAAATGTACTTTCCTGTGGAAAATGTACTTTCCTCCCCCACCATGAGGAATTCCATTCCCAGACAGTAAGCTACGGGTTTTTGGTTTGGTTTTGTTTTGTTTTTCTTCATGTGCCTCAGTTAGTTCTTGAAGTGACCACAGATGAATCAAACGTTAAAGGTTACCTCCCAGACTGACTCAAAGTAGAGGGGAGCAGTTTTGACAGAGTGAAGATTCTTTTCTAGAATTCTCTTCTCTCTGGGACCATTTGTCTCCCTTTTCCTTGGCATCCCCCCCGCTCCCCCACCCCAGCATGCTGTAGGCACTTTTTACTCTGTATTTCTGAGTTTCCACAGGAGCCCAGAAACCACTTCTGATTTCATGGATTCTCCTCTGCACCTTTTACTTTGAAAACGGTTATGATGGAATAGGCGCTAGGGTTGTTCTCCGTGCAGGCCTGCGCTTGCTGTATGTGACGTTTGCTTTGAGCGGCTTTGAAAAATCCAACTTAGATGGTCATCACCTGCACTTGGTCTTGAACTCAGTGCTAATGCGGAGACTCCTTTGTTATCAAAATAATCCAGCGGTGGGGCGCCTGGGTGGCTCAGTGGGTTATGCGTCTGGCTTTGGCCTAGGTCATGATCTCGCGATCCGTGAGTTCGAGCCCCACGTCGAGCTCTGTGTTAACATCTCGGAGCCTGGAGCCTGCTTTGGATTCTGTGTCTCCCTCTCTCTCTGCCCCTTCATGCTCTGTCTCTTTCTCTCAAAAATAAATAAACATTGAAAAAAAAAATAATCCAGCTAGACACTGTTGAACAGTCTCTCTGGCACTGCTACTCTCCAGAAGTCCCGATCATGTTGCCTATTCTCTCCCTCTTTCCCTTTTGTGACATAAAGTCTTTTCTTCTCTTCCCACCACTCAAGCCAACGGTTTCTCTTTAGACCAGCTTCTTTCTTCTGTTCCTCAAAGGTGAGCCCTTTTGGCTCACTTTTTCCTTTTTTCTCAGGAAACCTTACCTACTTTTGGGGTTTCAGCTATTGCTTTTTTTTTTTTAAATGTTTATTTATTTTGAGAGAGAGAGAGAGAGAGAGAATGAGCAGGGGAGGGACAGAGAGAGAGAGGGAGAGAGAATCCCAAGCAGGCTCTGTGCTGTCAGCGCAGAGCCCAATGTGGGGCTCAATCTCATGAACCGTGAGATCGTGACCTGAGCCAAAATCAAGAGTCAGACGCTTAACTGACTGAGCCACCCAGGTGCCCCTTAGCTATTACTTTAGAAGTTATTAGATATTTTTTTCTTCCTTCCTTCCTCCCTCCCTCCCTTCTTTCCTCCCTTTCCTCCCTTCCTTCCTTCCTCCCTCCCTTCTTTCCTCCCTTTCCTTCCTTCCTTCCTTCCATCCATCCTTCCTGCATTTATGCACATATGTGGTTTTTTCCATCCTAACCATTTGTGTGTGTACAGGGCAGTGGTATTGAGAACACTCATGTTGTTGTGCAACTGTCTCCACCATCCATCTACAGAACTTTCTCATCTTATAAAACGGAAACTGTCTCCCCATTAAATACTAACTCCACATTCTCCCCTTCTCCAGCCCTGCAACCACTATTTTGAGTTTCTATGAATTTGACTCCTCTAGGTCCCTCACATATGTGGAATCAGGTAGTTTTTATCCTTTTGTTACCGGCTTATCTCACTTAGCATAATGTCCTTGTTGGGGAACATTATCAAGAAAATGACTGACCCATGAGCTGGACCCAGGCACCCGGAGGCTCCTTATACCTTCTCTGTCCTTAGAATGTGGATTCCATTTGACTTTCTCACACCCAGAGCCTGCTCCAAGGACACAGCCTTGACACGGTGATGTGGTGTTAAAAACACCTGCACGGTATATGTGACTGAGCCCAGTTAGAGCCTATTTATAAACTTTTAAAATTTGGAGCGTGGGTCCGGGGATCTGTTCATTTTGCTGCTGCCCAAGACAAGCCTTGTATTTAAGTTCTCTTTGCTGTTTCTAGAGTTGCCACCTAGCAACATGGAGTGGCCTCTTTCTTTGGTCTCTCCCTGCCCTCTGTACACGGGGATCAGTTTCAGATTCCACCAGGAAAGTTCCGGAGAGGTTTCTGAACCTATTGTCCTCAAAGTTCATCCATGCTGTAGCATGTCAGCTATTACTTTAACATGAGTGATTCCAAAACTATAGCTTCAGGCCTTACCTCACTCTCAAGATTCACTTCTATATCTCCAGCTCCCTTTTGGGCTTTTCCATCATTGCAGACAACTCAGAGTCCACATGTCTAAAACCATGCTCATCTGCCTTTTCTTCAAATCAGAACTCCTCATTTCTACTGATAGAAATAAGTTTTGACAGTCTCCTTACATCTTGGGTCATTTCTATTGCTTCTTCCTCTACTTCCTCACATCAAGTTACTCCAAAGTAAACTGTTTATAGCTCCTTATTGCCCACATAATGAAGTCCAAAGTCCTCAGGCCACTCATGGTCTGGCTTCACATTTGTTGCAATTAGGTTCAGTTGTATGTGTCAGAAATCCCAAAATAGTACTGGCTTAAAAAGAGATAGAAGTTTATTTTCTCTCATGTGAATAAATTCTGGAGATAGGCAGCCCAGGACTGGTATACAAAGCTGTCAAAGTTGCAGACCCCTTACAGTTCACTGCTCTGTCATCCCAGGGACATCCTATCCTCATGGTTTAAGATGCAGCTGGGGCTCCAGCCATCACATCTGCATTCCAGGCCACAAGATTGAGGCAAGGGTAAGGATAAAAGGCACATGCCACTTGTTGGTTTTAAAAAAAAAATTTAATGTTTATTTCTTTTAGGGAGAGACAGAGTGTGAGCAGGGGACGGGCAGAGAGAGGGGGAGAAGCAGGTTCCAGGTTCCAGTCAGCACAGAGCCCAATACGGGGCTCAAACCCACAGACCGTGAGCTCATGACCTGAGCTGAAGTCAGACACTTAACCGACTGAGCCACCCAGGCTCTCCATGCCAATTGCTGTTTAAGGAGGTTTCCTACAAGTATCTTTATACCATTTCCAATTATATTCCATTAGCTAGAACTTAGTCACATGGTCACAACTCACTTCCTGGGAGGGTGGAAAATATACACAATCTATTCTGTGTAGCCCTATATCAAACTAGAAGTTGGGAGTTCTGTTACTAAGGAAGAAGGAAGGCTAAATAATTGAGTAGGAACAGACTGCCACAGGCCTCACGTCTGCTTCCGAGTGCCCTCTGTATACCTGTATCAACATGTTCTGTTCGAGTGGGATTATTGGACACTTGCTATCACTCCCACTAGGCTGAGAGCTCTTTAAGGCTGAGCATCTTGTCTGCTTCATTTTTGGACTATGGTATTTGGTGCAGTGTTTGGCAAGGTAAAGGGGCTCAACAAGTGTTTAATGAATATAGCTGCCAGTGGAAAAAAATAAAGGAGGAAGGAGGGGCTCAGGAAAGTGTCCTAGAGTAAGGGGAGGGCTACTTGTGGGTGAATAATCCCGTCCTAGAAAAAGTAACAGCAAATGCTAATGAACAATGTCATAAAATAAATAATGTCACAACACATCATCATGCCATTTGTGATAACCTTATGAATTAGGACAGCTTTGTTTTTCCCCTTAACAGAAGAAGCAACAGATTCAGTGATGCTGAGACACTGTTTGAGGTCACATGCCCAGTTAGGGACTTGTTTTCCTTCACTTCAAGCCCCGTGTTCTCTTCCCCAGATGTGCGAAGGCTGCAGAATCACACTATCTCCAGTGCACGAAACTCCATGGTTTGTAAATGAAGGAAATACTGACGGGCACTTCAGCCAGAAGGGGCAGCTCTGGAGGGGACCCAAAGAGGAGCTCCGGAGAATGCCTTCCTGGGGTTGGGGCTGCCCCCTCAGGCTGCCTTGCCCCTGTCACTTGCAGCCTTGTAAATACAAGGGAGGCTAAGAACCTGGAAACCATGGCTGTCAGGACTTCAGTAGGAAGTCTGTCTTGCAACCATGTTTTATAGTTTTCAGAGTACAGGCCTTTCACTTCCTTGGTTAGATTTATTCCTATGTATTATTTTTGGTGCAATTGCAAATGGGATTGTTTTCTTTTTAAAAACATTTTAAAATAATTTTTTATTAAATTTTTTTTTAACGTTTATTTATTTTTGAGACAGAGAGAGAGAGAGAGAGAGAGAGAGAGAGAGAGAGAGAGAGAGCAGATGACCAGGGCAGGGGCCGAGAGAGGGAGACAACAATCCAAAGCAGGCTCCAGGCTCCGAGCTGTCAGCACGAGCCCCATGCGGGACCCGAACTCACAAACCGCAAGATCACGACCTGAGCTGAAGTTGGCTGCTTAACTGACTGAGCCACCCAGGCGCCCCCAAATGGGACTGTTTTCTTAATTTCTCTTCCTGCTACTTCATTATTAGGGTATAGAAGTGCAACAGATTTCTGCACATTGATTTTGTATCCTGTGACTTTACTGAATTCATTGATCAGTTCTAGTAGTTTTCTGGTGGAGTCTTTCAGATTTTCTGTATATAGTGTCATGTTGTCTGTACACAGTGAAAGTTTTACTTCTTCCTTACAAATTTGGATGCATTTTTTTTCCTTTTTGTTGTCTGATTGCTGTGGCTAGGACTTCCAGTACTATGTTGAATAAAAGTGGTAAGAGTGGACGTTCCTGCCTGGTTCCTGAACTTAGGGGAAAAGCTCGAAGTTTTTCCTCATCGAGGATAATGTTAGCTGAGGGTTTTTCATATATGAGATCCTGCCATTTTCAATGACATGGATGGAGCAAAGGGTGTGATGCTAAGTGAAGTGAGCTGGTGAGAATAATTCCACTTATATGTAGAATTTAAGAAAGAAAGAAACAAAAACAAGCAAACGAAAGAGAGAGTGAGAGAGAGAGAGAGAGAGAGAGAGAGGGAAACCAAGAAACAGACTCTTAGAGAACAAACCTCCCAGAAGCGACGTGGGTAGGGGGATGGGTGAAGTGGGTGATGGGGATTAAGGACTGTACTTGTTGTGATGAGCACTGGGATGTGTGGAACTGTTGAATCACTATATTTTACACCTGAAACTAATAGAACACTGCATGTTAGCTATAGTGGGATTTAAAATAACTAAATGAAATCAATCCAAAGACAAAAAAATAAAAATAAAGAGACAGAAGTTGGTCTTGGGGAAGTTGGTCTTGGGGCACGGCTCGCATGCTGTGTTCTTAGAGTGCCATAAAGATCTCATCTGATTGTTGATTGCCCCAAAACAGGACCTCAAAGACAATATGGCAGCCATATCTCTGCTTGGGGTGAACACTGTCTTGTATTGGACAGGAGTGCAGGGCTGTTTATGTGTTTTCCTGTCTAGTTGCATCTTGGGGTCAGGACAGGCAGGTTTTGTAGGATGGTTGAAAGCTGGCCGTGCCTTGCACTGATTCTGACCACTCGGGCATTCTCTGGCATTCTCTGGCACACTTGTTCTCCACAGGTGGTCCTGGGGCCAACAGCATCAGCATCGCTTGGGAACTCTCTAGAAAGGCAAATTCTCACACTCTTTCCAGGCTCACTAATTAAATTAAACTGGATCCCAGCCATCTGTGAGTTAACAAGCTCTCCAGGTGATTCTGTGAAAGGCGGCTCAGGTGAGAGTTGAAAAGGCCAGTAAGCAAGCGCTGGCGGTCTCTGTGGGTTGTGGGGAGAGTCGTGGGGGAGGCTGGTGAGGCATGTCCTGGCTTGTTTGCGGTGTCGGCTTTGAAGAGGCCCCGGAGGTGCTCTTCCGCTTCATGCTGATTCCTGGGAGGAGAAGGCCTATCCCAAAGAAGGAGCCATGGCCATCGAGGGGCAACAGGTAAAGGAACTGGTGGGGCCCCACCGGGGAGGAGGGGAGACCAGCCAGTTGGGACGGCCAGGCCTGGTTAGGCATGCCAACACCTAATGTGCAGGCCGGGCCAGAGCGGATGCACAAGCTCGCACTTGTGCTCTTGAACGTAGGCCAGAGGTTCTGGGCTGCCCGGCTGTCAGTGTTCCTGTTTCCTGCCCTGTTACCCGGTAGTGTCCTTGGCCGCTGCCTTGCCTGAGCGAACCCCGTCAGTGAGCAGCTTGAGTTCTCCATATTTCACAGAATGTCTGGCACCTCTTATTACTTCTCATTACCCCTCTTTCCCCTGCTCCCCGCGGTGGCCAAGTGGGGCATCACCTCCCTTGGCACGGTCTGCTTGACTGGGCTTTCGGGCTTTAGTTTTGCATCTCTGCCACTCAGGGCTTGTTATTCCAGTGATGAGGAGTAGGACGTCAATATGACACGTGTTCAGGGACTGGGGTGCCCCAGTTAGATGTGTCATGCTAAAATCAATAAGTCATTTCATTAAAAGTTATTGGTGAAAAACCATTAATTGCTCCAGTGCTGTGATTAAATCCCATAACTGTGTTTACCGTCGGGCGGCGAAAGCTCCGTGCTACACGTTTTACACATCCGTGCTAAGTCATGCCTTAGTCCTCACGGCCGTCCCACCAACGGTGTCTGCTCCGCCTGCGAATGGTTCTGGCTCTGGTGAGCTGGACCGGGCGGCATACCGAGACCTTGTGGCGGAGGTGGGCACCGAGGGGAGGAGAGCGACCCACTTGTGGAGCTGGATTCTGAGGGAGGTGGCCGAAAACTTGCTGGGTCCACCTTAGCAACTACATTTGGCAAATAAATGATGAAGGTTCATCAGGGTCCAAGTGTGGGACACACAAAGGGGAATCTCTGTGTTGGTGAGAAGCAAAGGTAGGTGGGTGGCCACCTGGCAGTCCGTCAGGTTTGGAGCTGGGCGAGGGCAAGGCTTCACATCTAGGACAGCCAGGTAGACAGGGGCTCCAGGCCTAGAAATGAAAGCCACGTAAGAACCAGGGTGGTGGCTGGGTGGCTTGAAGGAGGCTGGAGGATGTGTGGGTTTCTGTCGCAGCAGATGTAGCTGGAAGGACCGCTCCGTGGCCGGTGGAGGAGAGGGGCGCATCTGCCAGGAACGGCCCCAGACGGCGAGAGGTGTCAGGGCTTTCAGGAGGTGGGACCGCCTGGAAATGTGGTGTGAGTTATCAGTTTCCTGAGGACGTCATGGATTTTCCAAGCTTTAATTACAAGTCTACCTTCCACCTGTCTGTTTCCATCTTTGCCCTCCCTCGGGGAGGTTTCTGGAGTATTTGTTGGCTTTCTGCACACAGCGGGTTGTAGAGGGAAGCATTCGGAGTCCGGCCAAGCAGGCTCTGAATCCTGGTTCCGCTGTATGAATGTGGGTGTTCCAAGGGAGCTGCTTCTCATCTTGCTGAGCTTGGGTTTCCCGTCTTGAAAATGGGACCCGCGATGCCTTCCTCATAAATATCGTTGCAGTCGTGAGGATGAAGGAGGTGGAGAATCTACCTTTTCACGGAGCTTCTGAAGCAACGCCAACTCCCTCCCTTTCTCCTCCCTGCTCCCCACTCCCAGCTGGCGTGCACCCAGAGTCCTCAAGCTCCTCTGTATTTTGAAAACCCAAGTGCCTTAAGTAAACACACACACACACACACACACGCACACACACACACACACACACACGAGCTCATCTACGTCTGCTTTGTTGTAAACAAAGGACTTGGGGAGAGGGAGTTTGTCTCTCTATTTTTTACTTGGAAAGCCAGAGGCAGTTTTCTTTCTTTTCCTTTTAGTAAGACGGAATCTATGCCAGACATTCCATCCTAGAGATCAGGTTCAGTGCTCTCGGGAGGGTGTCACATAATATCCATCACGATCACAGGGGAGGTTGGAGTCGCAGCCTCGTCCACAACACTGACCCACTGATAGTGGACAAGGAGCCTCGCTCTGGTTGCAGGCCGGGGAGAACCAGGGTGGGGTGTGGGGCTCAGGCTCTCGGACAGGCCATCTGTTGTGCGCCACCACGTTGGAACAACCTAATGGTTTATTCTCTTCTGTAGGAATGCATTTCTCAAATCCCTGCCTCCTAGCCTGGATGTGAGTTTGGATTATACTGCTTCAAATAGCCCTGCTTGATTCTTGCTCCTTCTGTCCCCCCTGGAGTTTGAGCTGTGTTTGCTGCTAATAGCAGGAAAGGGGAGGTCCCTTGGACCTTCAAAACCTCCTCCAGCTGCTGGGCTGCCTGGCACGTCAGAGCATTACAGCTGCATTTAATCTTTTGGGAGCGGGGCTGCTGGAGGCGTCCCAGTGTCCTGGCGCCTGTGGGCGGGTGATTGCCTTGCCCCAACTATGCATTTGAGCCAAAGAGTCTTCAAAAGAAAGAATCGCATTACAAAGCTATAGACGTTTCTAAGTGGTGTGCGTCAGGGGTGTATGATGTATGTTTGTCATTCCAGCTTAAAACAAACTGTTGAGAGCTGTTGAATCCCCAGTTCTTTTTGCTACATAGACTGGGAAAATGCACATGGAGATTTTTGGAAGACCTAGGGGGGAAAAAGGGTAGGAAAGAATAAAGGAGACCTCTTCAGGGTAAGATGATTGTAGAGAAAGAAGGGAGGAGAGGAAGGCAAGGCAGTTAGCCACAGCTGAGCAATTCAGTTCTGTGTGTGTACAGTATATCCCTATAGTATGCAAGGTACTGTTTCCAGCACCTACATTGGACTCCGCCATCAACAGCAAGGGGAGAGGTATCTACGAGGGAAGGGAGCGCTGGTCATCTCTCTGAATGCAGCCAGGGAAGCATCTGCCCCAGAAGACTGGCTATGACCATGGCCTTGGCTTCCATTTCTTTGGAACATACATTATTCCAAAGCTCTTTAGGACCTAGACTGTGCCAGATTGTCTCCTGAGTCCACAATGCCTGGCACGAGGTAGGTGCCTACAGAATATCTACTGAATGAACAGGAATGAATATTTAATACTGGGAAAGACAACACCAGAGACTGAAAGACTGTAAGTCTAGATGAACCTCCCTGTATTAGCACTCTTAAATTTTCTTGACTGTTCTGCTGCTGTCTTTGAAGGTAGAGCAAGGAGTCTAGAGCCAAGGAATTTAGGTGGCCTTTAAGATTGGAAAAAGCAAGGAAAGGGATTTTTTCCTGTGCAGCCTCCAGAAGGAAACCTCCAGCCCTGCTGATACCCCCAAATATGTTGTTCAAATGCCGACTCTGACTCAGTAGGTATGGGGTGGGATGGGCCTGGGAGTCTGCATTTCTGACCAGCCCCCAGATGCTACTGGTCCTAGGGCCACACTTGGAGCAGCAGAGCTCTTCATTTTTCCTAAGAGCTGGCCAGTCCTCCTCTCCTGATCTGACCTAGCATTCCTGAGGTCAGAAGTAATGGCTCCCACATGGGCCTCACTGGATGGTTGTTACAATGGCTAAAGCCTGCTTCACCAGAAAGTGGGAGATTATAGGTTGAGACTCAAAAAGGATCGAGTTGCCAGCCTTGTCTGCAGCCCACTGAGCTCTGTGGTCCAGTGACCCAGGACCACCCAGAAAGAGAAAGCAGGCATTTCTGCTCCTCCCCCTGCTGGCACCCTGCGTCCTCCCCATAGCCGAGAGGTCTGAGCCTCCACTGAGTGCCCCTGGTGACCAAAGCCTTCCTGGACTCTAGAAGGGTGGTCACTGAGATCCCATGGGCACCAGGGGCCATTTTGCTAGGTGTCTTTGCTGTGGTCTGGATCCTTGGAGATACATGGTTCTCTTTCCAGCTTGGTCATGGCTTCTGGTGACTTTGGACAGACCCCATTATTCCCTTCCAGAATCCAGTTGAGCTGGATTCACAACTACCTATCCCCTCTGTCTCCACCATTTTACTACCACTGCTGCCCCGTCAGTGCCATGACCCCACCTCTAGCTTGCCTTCCCACTGTGCACTGGTGGCTTTTACCTGCTGCCCTGTCAACCCATGGAGCAGGCACCATTCTCTCCAGCTAGAAGTATAAGGGCTAGAGAAATAGTTTTATGTCTGAGGCCTCCTAGTAAGGGGCAAGGCTGGGACTCCATGTCCTCTGATTCCAGAGCAGTTGTTGTCACCCACTGTTACCGTGTCTCCTCCAATGGGTCCCACATCCCTCTTCGATTTCCGTTACATCAATAGGCCCGTGGCTTTTACTCTGGTGGGGAGATCCTGCTCTGTGGAGAAGTGAAGATTCATCCTACCCTGGGTACGGTGCTAATTCAGCCATAGAGGTGCTTCAGATCTTCCTGGGTCCAGCGGCCACCCCATTGGGTTTATGGCTGTGCTTCTGTGCCAAAGCAACAGGCTGAGTGGGTCCCTTCACTTAAACTCTTAATTCAGTGGGGTGGCTGGGGGAAGTGGTCAGCAATGTCCCTATCCCTTTATAATTTAAGTTTGTAGAGTCAACCTTTGAAAGCTATTTATATCTTTAAAAAGAAGAAGAGGAAAAAAAAAAACAAAAAAAACCAAACCCTTACCCCGCCCCTGTCCTGAGTCTCTGATGTGGGAAGAAAGACGCTAAGTCATAAAATACTGATGATAAATGCATTGCATTGTTAAGGCAATGTACATTTTCAAAGAGCCTGTGGTACTTTATTTCATCTCAATCCTCCTCATGCCTCCTTTTAAGGTAGGCAGGACAGGTATTATTCTCATTTTATAGATGGGAAAGCAGAGGCTCAAAGAGGTCAAGGACTTGTTTAAGGTCCCAGATGTAGGTCCTGAATGCAAATTACTCCCATTTCTGGTGCTCTTTTGGTCACCTGCACATGCCATGGTTACCTGACTTGGATACACTGTCACCATCCAGCAGAGAGTTCAGATGGGACACGCAGTCTGAGCCCTGGCAGATCTATTAATAGCAGATCATTCCCTATTACCAAAACACCCCACTCTTGAGAAAAACATCTGAAAATTACTAAGCAAGTGCTCTGATTGCTGAGTTGGCATCTGAGTGGGAACAGAACATGGAACACCCAGGGGAGGAGCAGGAATGCTTCTAGAGGAAAGGGCATGGGTACTGGGAACCAGGACACCCGAGGTCACGCCCAGAGATAGCTGATGTGGGGACCAATAGGCAAGGGCGTGCCACCCAGCAGGCTGGGCTCCAGTCTGGAAGAGCCCGGGCAGAAGGCAGGTCAGGCTAGTTAGTGTCTGGGTTTTAAGAGCCCCGGTTCAGAACTCTGGAGGAAGAATGTCAAGGACAAATGTCTGGCAACAGAGTCTGGATGAAAAATAAATGTGCCTAGGCAAGAGACCAAGAATAGAGCCTGACACTTACTAGGGTTGCATAAAGCAGAGGCTGCTTTTAGACTTCCTGTTCAAGATGGAACTAGGTTTAATTAAGTGTTTAGGTTGGTCTGGATCCATAGGGGAAAGGCAAGCGGGCTGGTGGACTGCAGTGGAAAACCAGGAGGTGAACAGCAAGGAAGTCCCGTCAGACAATTCTCCTAGCACTCTGTTTTCCAAGCTGACATTCTGCAGGACACTCTTCCGTGTGATGCTTCCAAGAAGGAAGGGTCTGTGCCTAATAAAGATGGGAAATACCGTATCAAATGAAGTTAAACAGGTTCCCTTATTACGTGAGTTCTCAGCACCTTTAACAAATGTGCAATGTGAGCTAATTGCATACAAATATGCAATGTGAATTTCCAGGTGAGAGCTGTTGAAAGCAATTTTTCCAGACATTTTTGACCACCGCCCCTTCCTTTTATTTATTTATTTTTTGGCCTCGATACACCTGTTACATCTCCTGGGACACAGTTTGGAAAACTCTGTCCTGTCCTCCTTTAGTTGGGCCAGTGGCCATACCTGCAACACTTCCTGCTTGCCACATTGGGACCCTCACCCAACTCCCTCCTCATAAGTGTGCTGGAAGGAGAGGTTAGGATTAGGAGTCCAGACAAAACAGCATTGTGATTTTAAAATTTTCCCACCCTTTCCTCTCTAACTTGGCATGTTTTCTTCTGGTCCTTTTTTTTTTTTTTTTCCTATGCCTTTTTAAAGCTTGGTTAGCACAGTCTAATACATTTTATTTTATTTTTTTAGAGAGAGTGTGCATGAGCAGGGAAGAGGGGCAGAGGGAAAGGGAGAAGGAGAGGGAGAGAGAATCTTAAGCAGGCTCCATGTCTAGCATAGAGCCCAACTTGGGGCTCGATCCCACGACCATGAGCTCATGACCTGAGCTGAAATAAATGGTCTACTGACTGAGCCACCCAGGAGCCCCCTAATACATTTTAGACTTGTGTTTGGTGTCTTGTACACTGGGTTTGGTAGCCAGTTCCAACCAATGTGCTAAACTATACTGAAATTCAAAATAAAGCATCAACAAAGCCCAGGGAGCTCAACCTGTTTCTGACCACCAGGATAGAAGCTGCCCGCCTTATTCACCCAAATGAACAGGAACCAGAGGGAAAGAGTGGAGTAGGGGCAGCCAGACGCTACTGTCCCTTTTGGATCAGTCTTCATCCCATGTGTGACCATGGCCATCTGGCCTGGACCTGGCAGTGCTCTCTGATTTTCTCTCCGGAATCTGTTCCCTTCCTGTTTCTCCCACTGGCGTCAGCCCTTCGGTATTGGGAAGGTCCTTAATGGTCACTGGCCTGCTATAGTGGTTCTCCAACTTGGACATTCATCGGAATTAACTGAACAGCTTTTAGAAACACCAATTGCTAGGTCCCACCTCCAAAATTTCTGATTGAATAGGTCTGAGATGGAGCCTGAGAACTGGCATTTCTGTTTTTTTCTTTAATATGAAACTTATTGTCAAATTGGTTTCCATACAACACCCAGTGCTCATCCCAACAGGTGCCCTCCTCAATACTCATCACCCACCCTTCTGTCCCTCCTACCCCCCCATCAACCCTCAGTTCTCAGTTTTTAAGAGTCTCCTATGTTTTGGCTCCCTCACTTTCTAACATTTTTTTTCTTCCCCTCCCCCATGGTCTTCTGTTAAGTTTCTCAGGACCCACATAAGAGTGAAAACATATGGTATCTGTCTTTCTCTGTATGACTTAATTCACTTAGCATAACGCTCTCCAAGAACTGGCATTTCTATTTAGTTCACATGTGATGCTGATGTTGTTGGTCAGATGGCCACACTTTGAGAACCTGCTGGTCTATAGTTCCTACACCTGTGTATCAGTCAGCTTGGGAAGCCTGGTACATGGAGATTCTTGGAGCTTACCTCAGATCTACTGAATTGGGATTGCCAGGGCTCAATGTTTTGTCTGCCTTTCTGACTTGGCCTCTGATGTGCTGCTTCCCTCTCTTCTGCACTACATAGGGATACTGGGATGTTGGCCCCTTCTGTAGTGAACTTTCTCAACTCCCTATTGCCACAGAAGCTCATCACCTCTAATGTGGCTAGGGAAGTTGAGAACAGGGACTTGTATTTGCCATTTGATTAGTTTTTAGAAGGTCCTTATCTGAATATACATGCTCTCTTTTTTTAACCTCTCCATGGAAGTAAAACTCTCATTACATGGCATATTGATCTTCAACAATCATCCTATGGTGAGAGTATCCTTTTACATAAGAAAAGACTCAGAAGTTTTCAAAAATTGGCTAATGACTCTAAGTCCCATAACTTCCCCATTATCCAGTGCTGGAGAGAAAGCTCTAGGTGCTTGTAGACACTAGGAGGGTAGTGGAGGGTAGGCTCCTCCCTTCTCTACCTGGGAGTAGGTACACAGGCAGAACTAATGGTTCTTCCTGATCTTGGGCACCACTGTGGTGAGTCCATGAGCATCAGGCTGCACCTAATCTCAGGTAATTTATATAAAAAGACATCTTAATAGGGCCCTTATATTAGAACTTCAGACATATTGGTCTGCAGAATCGAGAATGAATAAATATGGAGTGGGTATAATTAGGCATGCTAAATAATTGAACACATCTCCGCCTTCCACATAAAACTCCATTGTAGGAATATTCTTGTTTTTTAAATGGGGAAACTAGACTCCATAAGATCAGATGATTTATCCAAAGTTATGGGGTTAGCAAGTGGCAGGACTAGAATTTGAGGTCTGACTTTGAAACCTGTGCTCTTCAGATTAAGAAGACTAACAATAACAAGTATTGGTGAGGGTGTGGAAAAAATGGAACCCTCATTCATACGTGGCTGATAGGCATACAAAATGGTACCATCAGTTTGGGAAGAAGCTTGGTAGTTTCTCCTAAAGTTAAATGTATCCTTATTATATGACCTAGCAATCTCATTCCTAGGTATTTACCCAATAAAAAGGAAACCTATACACAAAGACTTATACACAGTGTTGATAGCAGTTTTGTTTACAATGGCCTCAAAGTGGAAACTACTGAAATGCTCAACAATAGGTGAATGGAATAAATCCTGTTCTATCCATATAATGAAACTCCCCTTAGCAATGAAAAGAACACCATGAAAAAGAATCACAACATAGACGGATCAAAAAAAAAAAAAAATTAAAGAAACCAAACCTCAAAGAACGCCTACTCTATGACTCCACTTACACGAAACTCTGGAAAAGGTTAAAACATCTCCATAGTAGTACATGTCAAGAGTTAGGGTATAAAACTGGGTTTTTTAAATCTCTATTTTACAGCTGAGAAAATGAGGCTCAAGAAGGTTAAAGGATTATATAGGATTGTTCCGGATTACACAGCCAATAAGCTACCCTTCTCTTGATCTGGGATATCCTGCTTAACCTTGCTTGTCTTGCTGGCTCCCTCCTCTCTTTGGGAGAGTGTTCATACTCACAGTGTAAACCTGGGCTTACCGTGTCCCTCTGCAGGTAACTCAATGCCCTGTAAGTTTGGTATCACCTGGACTTTTGTGCTCTGATCTTCACTCTTCTCTCCATCTCTACCCCCTTGCATGTGAATTACACAAAGACTCAAATTCATTGTCAGGGTTGAAACTGAGACAATCTCTGATCCACCATGGAGTTTTTAAGTCCCTGCTGGCTAAAAGGACTTAGAAATATATCCTCAGTTGACAAAGGGCAAAAAGAACAAAAAACTACATTTAGCTTATGTCAGTAAGATTCTGGATTGTTCCAGGAAATAAACAAGGGAAATCCTATGTTAGGCTACCTGGTGAGTTATTTCGCATTTCTCCTCTTTGAGATTTTGCAGACACAAAACACATAAACTACTTGATCTATAGAAAACTAAATGAGAAGCTGTCTATGGGAATAGTCGGTTTATAGTTACAGCATTTTTTTTTCAGATTTATTGGGATATAACTGACAAAATTGTAAAGTATTTAGAGTGCACAATGTATACATTGCTTTATGTATACATTGTGAAAGGATTCCCCCCATGGAGTTAATTAACACATCCATCACCTCACATATTTTATTATTAAGAACACCTAAGTTCTAGTCTCTTCGCAAATTTCAGTTTCACAGTACAGTGTTATCAACTATAGTCACTATGTTATGCATTAAATCCCCAGACCTTATTCATCTTCTAGCTGAAAATTTTTACCCTTTTACCAACTTCTGTTTCCTCTACCTCCAGGCAATCACTTTTATACTTTGTGAGTTTGACCTTTAAAAAACTTTTTCTTTTAGATTCTACATATAAGTAATACCATGATTTTCTTTGATTTCACTTAGCATAATGCCATCTAGATCCATCCATATTGTTGTAAATGACAGGATTTCCTTCCTTTTTTAGGGCTGAATAATATTCAATTATGTGTGCATATATGCGTGTATCCCATTTTCTTGATCCATTAAT
The DNA here is from genome assembly GCF_022837055.1 of Prionailurus viverrinus. Taxonomy (NCBI): domain Eukaryota; kingdom Metazoa; phylum Chordata; class Mammalia; order Carnivora; family Felidae; genus Prionailurus; species Prionailurus viverrinus. The sequence goes on from NC_062563.1 coordinate 118,110,824, forward strand.
CTGTCAATAAACACTTAAGTTATTCACAGTAGCCAAGATGCGGAAATAATACTGCACTGAACGTGGGAGGTGTAGATCTCTCTTTGAGATGATGGTTTTGTTTCCTTTGGAAATCTACCCAGAAATGGGATTACTGGGTCATACAGTGGTTCTATTCTTAATTTCTTGAGGAATCTCCGTATTGTCTTTCATAGTGACTGAACCAGTTTACACTCCTACCAGCGTGTGCAAGGGGTCTCTCTTCTCCACGTTCTAACCAGCATTCATTAGCTCTTGTCTTTTTTGGTCAGAGCCATTTTAACAGGTAGGAGGTGATAGCTCATTGTGGTTTTGATTTGCATGTCTTCGATGATTAGTGATGTTGACTACCTTTTCCTGTACCTGTTGGCCATTTGTAGGTCTTAGGAAGAATGTCTATTTGGGTTCTTTGCTCATTTTTATATTGGGTCATTTGGGGGTTTTGCTCTTGAGTTGTGGAGGTTCCTTATATATTTTGGATATTAACCCTTTACTGGATATGGGGTTTGCAAATATTTTCTCCTATTCCATAGGTTGCCTTTTGTTGATGGTTTCCTCTGCATGTACATGCTTTCTAGATTGATGTTTTTGCTTTTGTTGACTTTGCTTTTGGTGTCAAATCCAAAAACTCCTTCCAAGGCCAATGTCAAAGAGTTTACCTGCTCTATTTTCTCCTACATGTATTATGGTTTTGGGTTTTCAAGTCTTTAATCCATTTTGAATTAGTTTTTGTGTATGGCATATCATGGGGGTCTAGGTTCATTTTTTTTCCACGTGACTGTCCCATATTCCCAAAACCATTTATTAAAGAGAGATTCTTTCCACTTTGTATATTCTTTGTTCTTATAAACTATAGATACATGGATTTATTTTTGAGCTCTCTATTCTGTTCCATTTCTCCATGTATCTGTCTTTAAGCCAATACCACACTGTTTTGATTACCATAGCTTTGTAATATAGTTTGAAGCCAGGAAGCATGATGTCTTCAGCCATATTCTTCTTTGTCAAGATTGCTTTAGCTATTCAGTGTCTTTTGTGGTTCCATGCAAACTTTAGGATTGTTTTTCCTACTTCTGTGAAAAATACAACTGGAATTTTGAAAAACACTACTTTAAATCTGTAGATCATTTTGCATAGTATGAACACTTTAACAGTATTTTTTTTCAATCTATGAGCACAGAACATCTTTCCTTTTATTTGTGTCATCTTTAATTTCATCAATGATACATAGTTGTCAGTGTATAGATTTTCCACTTCCTTGGTTAAATTTATTCCTAAGTATTTTATTCCTTTTAATTCTATTGTAAATGGGATTGTTTTCTTAATTTCTCTTTATGCTAGTTTGTTGTTGGCATGTAGAAACACAACTGATTTTTGTATACTGATTTTTTTCTTAGCCTGAAACTCTAAGTGTGGAGTGGTTTTTTTTTGTTGTTGTTGTTATTTTTTATTTATTTATTTATTTATTTATTTATTTATTTTTGTGGAGTCTTTGGGATTTTCTATATGTAGTATCCTATCATCTACAAATAGAGACCATTTTACTTCTTCCTTTCTGATTTGGATGCCTTTTATATCTTTTTCTTGCCTAATTACTCTGTCTAGGACTTCCACTTTGAATAAAAGTGGTGAGAATGAAGATCGTTGTCTCATTCCTAACCTTGGAAGAAAAGGTTTTAACTTTTCATGGTTGAGTATGATGTTGCCTGTGGGCTTATCATATATGGCCCTTAATTTAATGTATGATTTCTTATACCCAGTTTGAGAGTTTTTATCATGAAAAGATGATGAATTTTTATCCTATTGTTAACATGGTCATTGACTGGTTTGCAGGTGTTGAACCATCCTTGCATTTCTGGAATGAATCTCACTCGATCATGGTGTGTGATTCTTTTAATGTACTGTTGAATTTGGTTTGCTAACACTTGGTTAAGGATTTTTGCATCTACATTCACCAGAGACATTGGCCTGTACTTTTTGTTTTGTATTGTGCTTATCTGGCTTTGGTATCAGAGTGATGCTGGCTTTGTAAAATGAGTTTGGAGGTATCCCCTCCTCTTCCATTTCTTGAAAGCATTTGAAAAAGGATTGGTATTGGGGCGCCTGGGTGGCGCAGTCGGTTAAGCGTCCGACTTCAGCCAGGTCACGATCTCGCGGTCCGTGAGTTCGAGCCCCGCGTCAGGCTCTGGGCTGATGGCTCAGAGCCTGGAGCCTGTTTCCGATTCTGTGTCTCCCTCTCTCTCTGCCCCTCCCCGGTTCATACTCTGTCTCTCTCTGTCCCAAAAATAAATAAACGTTGAAAAAAAAAATTAAAAAAAAAAAAGGATTGGTATTAATTCTTTAAATATTTGGTAGAATTCACCAGTGAAGCCATCTAGTCTTGGACTGTTCTTTGTTGGGAGGTTTTTGATTACCGATTCAATCCCCTTACTAGTAATTGGTCTGTTCAGATTTTCTATTTCTTCATGATTCTTGGTAGGTTGGTGTGTTTCTAGAAATTTATCCATTTTTCCTAGATTGCCCACTTTGTTGGCATATGCAGGTGTCCCCCTGCTTTTTGAAACTTTGCGTTATGCCATTTCACTTTCACGAAAGACCTACATTAGTACTTTTTTGTTAACCAACAGAAATATGAAGAGCATTTTCACTTTTACTAAAAAAGGTGAAGGACAAAAATAGCATTAGGTGTTTGTTTTATAGCAAACCATTATCTATCTATCTATCTATCTATCTATCTATCTATCTATCTATCTATCTCCTAGAGACCGCATGCACCCAAGCAGTGAGAGAGTGAGAGCAGCACTGCAAAGCTCCTTCCCCAGGAACTATGCTCAGCATCACAGTATTAAGCTGCCATAGCTTTAAGCTGTGTTTGTGAGCATCTGTGTTTTATCTTGACTTATTTTGTGCATCTATTAGCAAGATACATTCTAAGGTATTAGAAAAGCCTGAAGAATGTTATTTTTGTGGTCTGGGAATGCTCAATTTTTTTCCATATAAATTATTGCTAATTGTTTCTTTGCTTTGTGCCACTTTGGCTTATGAAAGCTTTCATAGGAACTCTGCTTTTGGATAGCAGAGAAAACCTGTAATTCTTCATAGTAGTCTCTCCTAATCCTTTGCATTTCTGTGGTATGGCTATAGCCTTTTAGAGGGGACAGACATAGGCATTTGGGGTATTTTTCTAGAGGTAAAGGTGGGATCAATCAGTCCATCAATATAGTATCATTGCCTTGTAAGTATAGCAGTACAACAACTGTCCTCTCAGAGACCTTACACAAAGCAATTAGTGAATAAGACAATATCATATGCATTATAATTAAGATATTCATCGGAAGTCAAGGAAACCAGCAAATTCAGAGGCTGGAAAGGGAACAGTGGTCCTGTGACAGAGAAGTTGGAGGAGTCAGGAAAGTGCTTCCTGAAGTTGCCTCTGGATGGCTGAGAAAGTGTTGGGTTTTAGAGAATGGAGCATACACCCTGCTCCTGCCTTCCAGAGGCCCCTTCCCAGGCTGGGAGGTACGCAGAAGGAGACTAGCATAGGCAACAGCTTTGTCATTGTTTTTGGTTTGGGGTCTCACTGAAAGGTTTCTTGGCAGGAGGCTGGGGAGGAGCAAGGTAGGGACAAGGTAGCACATCTCTCTGAGGGGCTGCCCTGCCAGCCCAGTGTGAGGAAGTTTCTGGGGACTCCGCCTTTCAGTTCCTGGGCACAGATAACCAGGAACACAAAGGCAGGTCCTGATGGGTGAAGGCTCAGGCTAAACTACATTGAGAGCCCAATAATGGAATAAGCTTGGGCGTGACCAAGTGTGGTTTTGGTGTGAGATCATAGGGGCAGCTGTGCTGTGCAGGCCCCCAGGCCCCTATTGCAGAAGCCACAACACATCACACCAGCCACTCAGCCTGGGGGTGGGGTGCGCGATTTAGGGTAGAGTTAGAAAAACGGAGGCCGGGTGGTTTAGGGAAAGAGCACAACTTGGTTTGTTCTTGTTTTTTTAATCTATTGAGTATAACGCATGTGCTACAACGAACCCATTTTCAGCATACAATTTCATGAGTTTTGACAAATGTCAGTCCACCACAATCAAGATATAAAACAGTCGCATCACCCCAAATTCTCTCCCTCATGCTCTTTTGTACTTAATACCCCTGCCCAAGCCCAGGGAACCTGCTATCACTATAGATGTGTTCTTACCTTTCCTAGAATTTCATATAATGCAACCAGAGTACGTACTCCTTGATATTTGGCTTCTTTAACGTTTTCGAGATCCATCCGCGTTGTTGTGAGGCTCAGAACATTCCGTCTCATTGCCAAGCAGTATTCTGTTGTACAGATATACTGTAACTTTTATCCCATTCATCTCGTTGGACAGTTTGGTAGCTTCCAGTGTTGGGCTACTATAAGCAAAACCATGATCAGCGTTATGTACAACTCTATGTGTAGATGTAGGTTTTGTTTTAGGGGGACAAGTGCAGGAATATATTACTGTGTCATATGATAAGGCTACGTTTAACCTTAGGAGAAACTGTCGGACTGTTATCCAGGGTGACTGTGCTATCTGCATACCCATCAGCAGTGTATGGGGGTTCCAGTTCTTCCGCATCCTTGCCAATGCTTGTGATTGTTGGTCTTTTTAATTTCAAGAGCACAGGTTTTGAAGTCAGATTTCAAACTCTAGTTCTGCTACTTGCTAATGCCATAACCTTGGATAAGCTTTCCCATCTTCTACAGCCTAGCTTCCAATCTCATTTAAAAACTGAGAATAATAGGGGTGCCAGGGTGGCTCAGTTGGTTAAGTGTCTGACTCTTGGTTTTGGTTCAGGTCATGATCTCACAGTTTGTGAGTTCGAGTCCTGCATCAGCCTCTGTGCTGACAGTGCAGAGCCTGCTTGGGATTCTCTCTTTCCTTCTCCCTCTGCCCCTCCCATGCTTTCTTGCTCTCTCTTAAATAAACTTAAAAGAAAGAATAAAACCTTCTTCATGATGATGTTGTGAAGATCAAAATGTTAAAAGGTGAAGCACCTGGCCTTGACCATATGATGTATGTGAAACTTGGGAATGAGTTAAAGGAGAAGGATAGAAGTTTGGGAATGGGGGAAGAACTACACTGTTTTAATCACAATAGGCTTAAAGCTGGACAAGGAGTGAACATAGAATCTCAAGTACAAACCTAAGAATAGTTTAGGTAACTATCAGGAACACTAAGTTAGAAACACAGTAACTTGCTGATACATTCTATCTCCTAAACCAGTCACACAGTAAGAAAACCAATAATGCACTTGATCTTAATTTTTCATATGTGCCTGAATTATTTGGGGTGTGGGTGAGGCAGTGGGATGATAATACAGGAAAAAAATTTGGCTGTAGAGTCTGTTGAAATGCAAATAGCTGTCTGGATGCAGCTCTAGAAATTCTGATTATGAAGATCTACAGTGGGGCCCAGTAATTTGCATTTTCCAGGTGATTCTGATGTTAGTGGAACTTGGACTCTAATTGAGCGTATCCTCAGGAATGCCGTGGAAGGTATCTAATCATGTCTCACCTCTGCTTAAAAACAATCATTCCCTACCACCTATAAGCTATTGTCAAATGCCTCTTGGATGAAGTCCAACTCCTTAACATGGCACTTCCAAGTTTTTTCACCATTTCCAGACTGGAGCCCTATGGAAGAAACACTAGGAGACATCATTTCTTACCAAGGAAATAATAATGATAATAAAAACTCCCCCTCTCTTTCAAGACAACACTGTACAATGTTAATGTAGGAGAGTACATTCTAAGTCCTTAAGAGAAATCAGTTTCACTTCCCGTTCCTTCTGATCAGCTCTGGATATCTTCATGTTCCCCAAACATTTCGCCATTTATCCTGCAACTCTGTTCCTACTGCTTCCTCCCTCCCACTGAAATTTCACCCTTCTTTCAAAGCTTGCTCAAAGGTCCCACCACTTCTAGTATGAAGTCCTCCTGAATTTCTCCTTATTTGGTTTCCCATGGGTCCACACGTGCCCCTTTATTACAGCACTCGCTACATTTATTTATGTATTGTCTTCTCTGTCTGGCTCCGTAGTTCTCACTGTGCATGCCCACTACCCAGGACAGACAACAATCCCTGTCCCATGGGCCCCTCCATGGTCGTCTCCCATTAAGCAGGAGTCTCGAGACCAGCTTTAACTTCAGACCGTTCTCTCTCCCTTGGGAAAGCACGTGGGTTTACAAGAATATTTGAGGAACGGATGGTAGTGATAACTGTTGTTCTCTGATAAATTGTTCCCTGGGACACAATATGTTTCACTTGAGGACTATCCCCAAAGTGAAGTATGTAGGATGATCCATTAGGATGGGGGATGAAAATATTAAAATTTCTACTTACATGCATTTTAACATAAGCTATCAGCCTTCCTAATATTTGTGGATTGATCCCAGTGTTCTCAAGTGTCACATGAGACCTACTGTATGAGCAGTGGCAGGTGGACTGAGCACAGAGGGGTTGAAAGTGCTCTGATGATTGTCCTCCCAGGTCAGACAGTTAGCAAGTAATAGAATAAGAACTGAAGTCTGACCACAAGCTGTCAGGCAAGTTAAAGCAACAAGAACATTGGTAAGGGCTGATGGCCCTTGGCAGTGAGGGCTCTCCATAGCGTGTTATGAAATGCAAATGATCTCACCAGACTGGACAAGATGACAAAACGTTGAAATTATCAAGAAGTCTGGATTGGATATGGATTTATATACACCCCTCGCTGGTAATAATACACCCATCCCTGAGTGCATACGACACGTTGAAATGTAGGCTGATGATCGAGCCATATGGATTAGCAAGATATTTAGAAACTAGGCATTTGGTACAGGTCCCCAAACCACTACACTTCTTAAAAGCAAGGTTTGAAATCCTGGGTCCTGAATTCAATCCCTCAAAATTCACTAAACGTAATGATAAATGTTTAGAGGTATTTTTTTTTTCCTTCTTCAGTTTTCTTACCAGCAGAGGCAAAGAGCCACATGCCATAACGACTAAAATAAAACAAGGAAACCACACAGCACAAAAGGAATAGGTACTTGTCTGCATACACTGTTGGAAGGTGCAGAGAAAACATTGCCAGGTGTTAGAACAAATTATGAAGCGTTGGGCATCTGGATAAAACACAGATTAAAAACAACTCAACATGTCTTAGCCTATGGTATTTATTGGACTGTTTCAGTTATGAGCTATCCGTACAGCTGGGATGCATGTACACCATTAAAAAAAATGTATCCCTGAAGATACATTCTCAACAGAAAACTACTTCTTTAATAAAACAATGCTTTGGAAAAACCGTAGAAGTAAGTGTCCCCACTAATAGTTCCTGCTTCGACTAGAATAAAGATTCCTGGGTAAGAATACAAATACAGCACTGTTGTTGACATTCTTTTACCATATTCTTTATTGGGGAGTTTGTGCAGCAAAGCCAAGGAGTGCCCAGAGTGAGATAACATCATCAGTGTGATAACTGTTACAAAAACAGGATCTTAAAGTACGATAGAATCCTCCTCACATTCTGTAAGGAGATGGGGAGTCACGATGAAAGGATTTTTGGCAACATGCTTTTAAAAGCTGTCAAACTTGAAGATGAATTATGCTTGCTTTTTTTTTTTATACTAATAGGCAACTATTTCAAACTTGCTGACCTTTTGTATGATGACAACTGGTTGTCAGTAATATGTCACCTAGCAAATATTTTAGGAAAAAAAAAACTCACCTCATGGAAAAGGAGGGGAAGTGACTGCTTTTTGAAAGTCATTTGTGGAGGGTGCTGTGCTAAAGGTGCTTCATAAAAACAAAGGTGGCGACGAGTGTTGATTTTTGAAACCGATGTTTGGAAATGTTACTGGTATGTGATTCTGTAGCTGATCATGATGAGCGCCTATAAAATCTGTATCTTTGTGAATTAAACAAAAACTCGTAAGTAAACTTTTTAAACCTGTCTTTGAAATTTCAAAATGAAGAGTATCAGTGTGGCTTGAACCCATTTGTGAAGAATGGCACATCTTAGGGAGAAACGGGAACCCTCTTGCACTGTTGGTGGGAATGCAAACTGATGCAGCCACTCTGGAAAACAGTGTGGAGGTTCCTCAAGAAATTAAAAATAGACCTACCCTAGGACCCAGCAGTAGCACTGCTAGGAATTTACCCAAAGGATACAGGAGTACTGATGCATAGGGGCACTTGTACCCCAATGTTTATAGCAGCACTCTCAACAATAGCCAAATTGTGGAAAGAGCCTAAATGTCCATCAACTGACAAATGGATAAAGAAATTATGGTTTATATACACACTGGAGTACTATGTGGCAATGAGAAAGAATGAAATATGGCCCTTTGTAGCAACGTGGATGGAACTGGAGAGTGTTATGCTAAGTGAAATAAGCCATACAGAGAAAGACAGGTACCATGTATTTTCACTGTTATGTGGATCCTGAGAAACTTAACAGGAGACCATGGGGGAGGGGAAGGGAAAAAAAAAAAGTCAGAGAGGGAGGGAGCCAAACTATAAAAGACTGTTAATAAACTGAGGGTTGATGGGGGGTGGGGTGGGAGGGAGGAGAAAGTGAGTGATGGGCATTGAGGAGGGCACCTGTTGGGATGAGCACTGGGTGTTGTATGGAAACCAATTTGACAATAAGTTTCATATTAAAACAATAAAAAGAAAAATGGCACATCTTAGAAGTTGCTAAAAAAAATAAAAAAGATTGACCTCAGGAGAAAGACATTTTATTAGTGACATTTCAACAGAAATCTTTGTATGACTGAGAATCAGGAATTATTTAGTACAACTAACAAGGTACATCTTTGGTTTGGAGCTACCCCTCTTTGCCAGAATTTTTTTTTTAAAGCTATAACAGCCTTTGAAATCTAGTTGAGTAATAAAATTAATTCCAAGCCAGACCTATGAATAGTTACCTTACACACCTTTAGATCTAGATTTTAAAAGGTAGTGAAACCTATTCAATCAAAATGCTCTCCCCCAAATATTAGTTTTGCAAGAGCAAAATGTATATTTCATCTTTCCCTTTTAAAGGTTTCTATTTTTGTGAGTGTCTTAAGATGGGTATAGGAGTACAGTTAAACATATAATTTATAAATAAGTATCTGTATATTGGGGTACATGTGCTAACATTTTTTGCAGGTGCATAATCCAAGTGTGACCATGCTACGGCAGCTGTAAGATCTTTGGAGGTGACCTGTATCTTCCAGGACGCAGGAGAATGAGGCTCAGTTCCATAGGCTGACATGTATTGGTAACAGTGTTTCTGTCCTAGAATTAGTAGAAGTATCAACTCGGGGTGGGGGTGGGGGGTGGAATTGGAAAAAATAAATAAGCGTTTTGCAGAGCAACAAAAGCAATCAAATGAAATATGAAAACAGCTTCGTATGCACAATAAGTAGCTACATTTATTGTCACTCAGCGCCAGGGGAGGCTCTGTGCTTGGCACCCAGCACCTGCAGGAACTCTCACAACAGCCTTAGAAGATACAGAGCCAGCCTGGGGCCGGTTTCACAGGTGCCTGAGTGGCCTTCTGGAAGGAGGACTGCCCTGGGGAAACTTCAGGATACTGCTTATGTTCTTGCATCTCCCCAGGGGATTTCAGACCCAAAGAGATCCTGAATAAGTCCCCTGCTGTGTAAAATGACTTACAAAAATAGAACTGGAAAAAAGGTCAAAATGGAGCCTCCATATATAATGATGTTATCATCGATCTGCTGGTCACAGGAGATCTGCTCTGAGCTATTTTTCTAGCAAGTGGAAAAAAACAAGCTGCCCTTTGGGCAGGGCCTCTTGGGCTCTGCTGCAGGGCCCTGGGCACCTTCCTCTCTGGGAGGTTGACACCCCTTGGCTGCCTCCTCTCCTCTCCCCACCGACGGGGCAGGGGTGCGGTGATGGTTTGTCACTCCAGCTTTTGAGAGCACAAAGCACCAAATGGTCTTGGGGCAGGGACAGCTTTGTGGGCGTGTGACCCGTCACCACAATCTTAAAATTCTTAAATTTTTAGCAAGGGACCTCGGATTTTGAGTTTGCTCTGGGCGCTGTGAAATATGTAGCCAGTAATGGATCTAGGCCAGGATGGGGGAGTCCTGGGGAGGGCTGGCCTGAGGGATTTGTTCCAGCTGCTGCTGTGGACTACAGGGCCGTTTTAACCCTTGAGATCAAGATTAGAAATAAACTTAACCTGAAACCAGATTTTGCTAGGGGGACTCTGTGATACGACCCAGTGGGCAGATAGCAGCTGCCTCTCGGGTGACTTGGGAACAGGTAGTGAGAGCCTGCTCCTGTTGTATCCTGTATCCTAGGGTGTTCCCCAAATTTAGGGCCAACCCAAGATGGTAGCTCTTGAAAGGAGACCGCACCATCAGCCTCGCTTCTAGGCCTTCTGGAATAATCAGTAAAGCTAGACAAGTTAAAACTGAACTTAGCAATGCTTAGAAAGTTGCTGGCAGAGGCATGACCAGAGGCTGCCTTGCTCACCTCTGAGTGTAGGACCCAGGGCTCCAGGCTCTGTTCGTCCACCTCAGGGAGGGTCCCCCCTTGGGTACCAGCTCGAGGCTGAAGGCCGTTTTGTTTCAGGCTTAGGCTGAGAACATCCGGCGACCCAGGGTAGGCGATGCGGTACAGAGGGTGGGGATCGGAGGACTCATGGACCTTCTTTCAGCCCAGCCTGTACACAGGAGAGGAGAATTATTATAGCTTCTGTTTATCAAGACCTCCTCTGCCAGACCCTTTTCTCCTAAGGGTTTCCATAGGATCCACAAGCAGCCTTTTATTTATTTGTTTACAATTTTTTTAAATGTTTATTTTTGAAAGAGTGAGCACAAGGGGGGGGAGGGGCAGGGAGAGAGAGGTCGGGGGGAGACCCACAATCCGAAGCAGGCTCCAGGCTCTGAGCTGTCAGTACAGAGCCCAGCACGGGGCTCGAACCCAGGAACCGTGAGATCATGACCTGAGCCGAAGTCAGACACTCAGCCGACTGAGCCACCCAGGCGCCCCAGCAAACAGCCTTTTAAAGTAGACATTATCACTGTTTGATTACAGTTGAAGAAATAGGGTCATTCTTAATAATCCAGGATTAGATCCTCTCTTGTTCCTGTCTGATCTCCAGCTCTTCTACTCCCTGCTTGGGGTGGATTCTTCAATCACTGAGCCAGACTGTGCTTGAGACTTTCATTGGTCATAAAGAATGAAATTCAAATGACTGAAGCACTGTCCATGAGGAATGTATTTAGGGGAAGCCTCTGTTCTCTCCTCTCCTCCCTTTCTTTCCTGTGCCTGCCCCAACTCCCCTCAGGACCATGCATGAGCACCTGAGGGGAGCTTGCTTGTTGCTGGATAGTGAGCCAGGGCCCCAGAAGGGTGAGCTCAGGGCCTCTCCAGGGGGACATACACCCCCTTGGCTGTTGGTATGTGACAGGGCCAGCTGCCAGAGTGGTGGGACAAGCTTGTAGTGACAAGTCTTCTGGACATTGCACAGAGGTACAGGATGCATGCCCTTAAGTGGCCTCCTTCTGCGGAAGCCCAGTGAGCTCTTGCTGCTACACGTGAGTGCCTTGTTGCCGGGAAACTGGCCTTAAACCGGCTACTGGTTCTAGGGCCGGAGGCTGCTTCTGTGGCCAGCTGGATTCAGGGCCTGCCCTGATGCAGGCTCCTTTTTCCCTGCTCACGTCAACTTTGACTTCTGTTTCCTTCGCTGTGGTGACTTTGTAAGGAATACTCATCAAAGTTTCGTATATGGCCCCTTGGAACAGCCTTTCCATGTTGGCTGGGAAAACCAAGGTTTTCCTGGGCATATCCTCAGGCTTGAGAGCCTAAAACGGCTCCCTCCCACTGGTCACCGAATAAATAGGCAACTTAATTTAGTTCTTCCATTTTTTTTTAACTTAAAAATGATGAAATATACATAGAAAAAGCCTGAAATCCATGTCAATTCAGTTTAAAGAATAATTATCAAGCAAGCTCATGCTAAGAAATAGCAATTCTTATGTCTCAGAAGCCTTCCATGGGTCCCTCCTCATCACCATCCCCCTCCTTTCAAAGGTAGCTATTTTACTGACTTTTATGGTCTCGTTACTTTGAATTCCTTTACCACATTTGCTACCTATCTCCACTTTTAAATGGAATCCTGTCACATGCATTCTTTGTAAAACTTTCTACGTTATATGTAAGACTCACCCAAGTTGATGAATGCAGCTGTCGTGATTGATTTTTCACTGATGCATAAATGCTCCAGGTTATTAATATACCATGAGCTATTTTCCTAATCTGCCATTGATGGGCATTGATCTCCATGTTTCTGGTTTTATTGTCCTTATGAAACATTGCTGTGTGTGTTCTTGCACATATCTCCCTGGAGGGATGCATTTGCAAATTTTTTTTGGGAACTGTCTCCTAGAGATGGAATTACTGGCTTGTCCATTTCCTCTTGTTCAATCTTACTAGGTTTTTCTAGGATATCCTTAGGTTCTATATATCTAATTTTAAAAAATGTTTTCTCTTTATTTTAAAAGTCGTTCTTTAAAAAACTTTTTTTTTAAATGTTTATCTTTGAGAGATCATGAGCAGGGAGAGAAGGAGACACAGAATCCGAAACAGGCTCCAGGCTCTGAGCTGTCAGCACAGAGCCTGACGCAGGGCTCGAATCCATGAACCAGACCCCCTGAGCTGAAGTTGGATGCTTCATTGACTGAGCCACCAGACGTCCCCAAAGTCATTCTTGTTTAATGTTTAAAAAGTTAAAAACATGATTTTCAGGCAAATATAGGATGAACGCCTGCCAAAGAGTTTAACTCAGTAATTGATGAAGGAATCTTTTGGATAGTTAAGTCTGGTTCAAGGGAGAATTTGGGCAATGGAAATTTACATTGTTGGTCACAGAAATGTTGAAATGATGTTGCTAATAGATGTAAAACTGGTTAATGTCCTATAGAGTGATAAAACTGTAACCTTAGGTGACTTTTTTTTTTCTTTTTTTTTAATCAGTCAGAAATCCAACAGTCAACAGAACTTCTCAGTGTCTGGGCTCTAATCAAACAGTGTAGCAAAGTCAAATGCAGGTATATTCTAGATAACTAAGTATTTCTTAGATGAGCTTGTTAAACTTGTTAAATTGACAGGACAAATGGTCCCTCTTCTGTCTTCTCTCCAAGTTTGGGTTATTTTTTCTTAACGATACTGTACTTTGCTTCCACGTCTGTAGTGAGGATCAGAGGAGATGAAGTGTTTTGTAAGGGACCAAATATATTTTCATTACTATGGTTGTTTTATAAAGCCCCTTGAATAATGTACTAGAACTAATACTGATATGGGAAGGGAGTTAATTATTGAATACCTATTTTTTTAAACTATTGTGTTAAATGTCATTTCATTCTTATAAAGAGACTGAATAAACATAGAATCTGCTTTAGTTATCTCTGTAAGGTTGGGATAATAGCTGTGTCTACCTCATTGGGCTGTTGTGAGAATTAATGATGGACTGCTAAAAACAGTGCCTAGGACACAGTAAATATGCAAAAATGTTGTTTCAAGAAGTGATCTGTTTTTGAACACTTCTGAAGTTTATTTTTCTTTAATAACAATATATTCTATTTCTAGGAATTCTATTTGGTTCTTAGTTTCTGCCTTAAAGTTTTTTTTAATGTTTATTTTTGAGAGCGAGAAGGAGAGAGCGCAAGCAGGGGAGGGGCAGAAAGCAAGGGGGAGACACAATCTGAAGCAGGCTCCAGGCTCTGAGCTGTCAGCACAGACCCTGACGTGGGGCTCGAACCCATGAACCGTGAGAACATGACCTGAGCTAAAGTTGGATGCTTAACCAACTGAGCCACCCAGGCACTCCAGTTTCTGCCTTTTTAAAAGAAATAATGACTTATTCTAGTTTCATGTTTTAAATTCCTTTGCCTTTAATCTTTCTAGACATATTTATGGTCTGTCTTCAATACTGCTGTTATGTAAAATCTCCATTTGTGTCTACAAATTCTCAGAGCCATTGTCTTCATTTTTTGTTTTTGTTTTTTTTTAATTAAAAGATTTGCTCACTGCTAGAACTCCACACGTGCTCTAGCAAAATAAATCTTAGTCCCTGTAGTTTTTAAATTTTTTTTTTTTTCCAACGTTTTATTTATTTTTGGGACAGAGAGAGACAGAGCATGAACAGGGGAGGGGTAGAGAGAGAGGGAGACACAGAATCGGAAACAGGCTCCAGGCTCTGAGCCATTAGCCCAGAGCCCGACGCGGGGCTCGAACCCACGGACCGCGAGATCGTGACCTGGCTGAAGTCGGACGCTTAACCGACTGCGCCACCCAGGCGCCCCAGTCCCTGTAGTTTTTAAAATGATAGATTTTTTTTTTTTTAAACTAGAGATGGTGGACTCCTTCAGACCAATTGGAAGCAGAGAAACTCATGGTGTCATCACAGCCTCGGTAAGATAATATGCCCCCTTTCTAGATTTTTATTTTATGACACATTCGTTTACAATTTGGCCTACTTCACTTCTAGAATCACATGTTTTGTATTTTCAGGTTATTCCCCCACCCTGGACACCAGTATTCATTTTGATGAATGTCCATCCTGTAATGTGAGTATAACTCTGGGCCAGCCACCTCTTCTCTGAGTCTGGGTTTCCCCCTCTGTGAAAAGAGGAGAATAGGGATTTGCAGTTTAATTCCCCTGTGCCATGGTGTCCCTCATAGTGTGAACACCCTGTCAGCTTTTATTGGTATTATTTTCTTTGCGCTATTCTTTTGCCGGTAACATTTACATTCCCAAATCCCATGCAGCCTGATAGTGCAACCGTTACAAGTCTAGTCATTACAAACTCCTTGTCCTTTCCAGGGTGCCCCCCGAACCTCCTCCGTCCTCGTTTTTCTGGCTTGCTTGTTGCCCGCCGTGCACACCACGCTCATTTGTCTCTCCACTTTGATGGAGTTTGCCTCGTCTCAACGCCACCATTTTTTCCCCCGGCCTCTAACCAAGTTCTCACGCCATCCTTCAGAGCTCAAAGTTCCATGCTCTTTATGAAGGCTTTTGACCAAGTTTAATCCACACTACTCTTTTGAATTCAGAACCCTCTGTGGAGAGCACTGTGGAGCACAGCATTGTCAGAATTTGGTGGTTTCATTCATGGTGTGGCAATGGGTGTCGTCCTAACTAGACTGGCCATTTTCCCATAGAAGATGCCACATATCCGATGTATACACACTTGTACTAGGTACAAGTAGCTACTCTCACATACTTAAAATTTTTAGCTTTTTATTACGCTTTCAGTGGGAATTCAGGGCCTGGCTCATGCTTGTGTCTCTGTGCCGAGTGTTTCCTTGGGCACCAGCCTGGGACTACTTTTTGGGGGGTTAATTTTTCAGACTGGGGACTCCTGGATCACTCGGGTAGTATAAATTCCAACCCAAGTGTGAGGACGGATGTGTGATTATGAATTCCATGTTTCTTTGAGGTGGGAGCTACTGGAGGAAGCTACTTGAGAAAGAAGAAAAAGGCGCATGGTGGCACTGGGCTCTTCGAGTTCACGGGCTCTCTGCTATTAACTGTGGTGAGCCAGGAGCACAAGCTGGAATGTGGTGGGTTTTTAGGAAATGTATGGTTCAGTCACTATGTTTTCTGGTCCATAGGAAGAATGGGGGGGGGGGCAGGTATGCTGTTCCCATAGTACAGAAACCGAAATTGGAGACCAGATGAACCCTGGGGCTGGACCGAGGTTCTCTGGGGACCTCATTCTGTTTGCCAGAGAGATAAGATAGTGGACCTTCACGAATGGAAGACAAGCAGTCTTTGTTGGTACGTGACTGCCCAATTCCCCAACTCATCTCTGAACCTCTCCACTTCCCTGACCATCTGAACCCTATCTCAACTCTTCACAGACGAGACAACAATCCCCTTTTATGTATGTAGTATTTTAGAGTTACAGAGCATTTTTATATGCCGCCCCCCCCCCCCCCCCCCAGCAGTGCTGTGAAGCAGGCAAAATGAGGACTTTCGTTTTAAAGATGAAATATCTGAGAAACCAGGGCCCGGGCTGGTGTTGGGTTTGCTCTGAAGGCCCCCCATTCAAATGGTATGCCTGGGGATTCTAACTCACATTCTTGGTCACCCCAATCTTTGGGATCAGGGAGGTCCTTGGCATGCAGATGATAATGGAATTCTCTCATTTTTTACTGAGGTGAAATTCACATGGCCTACGATTTGACATTTTAAAGTGAACAGTTCAATGGCATTCAGAGCAAGGGCATCCACAATGTTGTGCAACTATCCCTTCCTCCCTGGGATTTTGTGCAGAATAAATGAGAATCTGCGTAAGACATCCAGCTCAGGGGCTCAAGGAATGCAGCCTGTATTCTCAGCCTCTCTCTAGTGCTCTCTCCACCATCTGGTAACGTAGAAAGAGGAATTCTTTCCTAAAGTTAGCACTTTGAGAAAATCAGGTGAAGGTAAATAAAGTATTTAAGTCCCAATCCTTTTTTTTTTTTTTTAAAGGCATTTCAAAATTTCTCTCTTCCAGATAATAACTCTCCCCAAGGAACTCTTCCTATCCTCAGAGGGATCAGGCACCTTTACCTACCAATACCCAGGAACAGAATTGTACCTTGTCATGAGCTTCTTGCTTTTTTGAAGGAGTTTGTCTTTTGAAGGAGTTGGTGGCACGCACACCCTTGCAAGTATCACTGTGCACTACATTGTCCTGGGTACAAAACAGGTGTAGAAAAGCTATGTGTTGGAGTGAATGGTGGCCAGCCAGCCCCACTATATTCTAGCCAGCACCTGGTGGCCAGCATTTTCCCCACCTTTTACATAGTGGGTTTGGTGACTGGCGATCTGTTAATGGGGTGCCAGGCTGGGCTCTGGCTGAGGCAGGACATGAAAGGCTCCAGCTCCCACACCTGCGTCGCACAATAGATGGAAAGCGAGAGCTGCAAGCAGGTTAACCCAAGAATAGAAGGACTTTGGCCTTTATTTAAATTAGGCAATTCCAGGAGCATAGGCTCCAGGCCCCAAGGAGTCGTGACTGTCCCTTTGGCTTCCTATGTCACCAGGTGACGAAGCAAATGCTCTCTGGTGGCCAAGGTGGCTGAGGTAGACGGCTGGTGAGGAGTGTGGCTGGGGAATTGGGGATGAGTGCATGCCCATGGCTGGAGGCCTAGAATCTCATAGTGTTGAGGCTCATTGGAGGATTTTCCCGCTGGCGACCTCCTATGGCTCTCCATGCCATCACCGCGCCGACACCAAGTGCAAGGCCACCTCCTGCCGCCACAGGCAAGGCCCAGGACAGCACCGTGGGGCCTGTTTCAGAATGGTTTTGGAGTAGCTGACTATTCCTCAGGGTGTGGAGGTAAGGGCTCTCCTGTGGAGGAAGAGAAGGTCAGGGGTTATGGGCCTCTGAAAACCATCTTTCTGCCCACCTTGGGCTCGCTTAGTCCCTAGCCCCGGGGGACAATCGTGCAATAACTTCGCACATTTTCTCTGCTCATCCTTCATCGACACTGTGCTCAAACCTCCTGAACGCGGGTGGGTGTCCAAAGTGGTCAATACCCAGCTATAACCTCCTTTTAGTTTCTCACCTGTATCTCTTTTCCCTGTCAACCTGATGCTGAGATTGGGAACTGATAGGCGACCAGAGGGAGAGAGTCCTGGGGGCTGCAGAGCCCCCACCTCTGTTTCTTCAAGGCTACCACTGGACAGCTGTCCCCATTCCCCCATCCTAGGAGTGCCCGTGAGCAGGGACGACAGTCAGTGTGGAAGGACAGCTGGTCCTGTGGTAGGTGTGAGACCCGAGCGTGAGAAGGGCCAGAAGAGGAGGTATTCAGGCCTGCCTCCTTGGATTCTCTCCTTCCTCTGTGCACAGGAGTGTGGAGCCCTGTGTAGGAGCTGAGAGAGTGCCGAGAACGTGACCACTCTCATGGTCTTGGCCAAGTTCAGAGACAATCACATCACAAAGGAGACTCAGTCCCAGTCTTTTGAGAAGTGTGAACAGAAAAGAGACGAACACGGATGCGTGCTGGAGGCAGCAGCCTTAGGGTGAGGGGACAGGAGAGTAGACCAGGGAGGGCAGCACCTGAGCCTTACAGGGTGTGGCTTTCTCCTGCAGGCAGAGATGGGGATGAGCCTCTGGGAGGAGCAGGTGGCAGAGTGAAAGCACAGACCTGGCAACTGTGGGGCTTGGCTGGGAAGCTGATCCTTTCTCCAGGAACATAGTGTGTCTAAGGCGATAGAGGAAGCTGGGTCTCCCCTCTGGATGCTCCAGTGGGACCAGGGAAAGGTTTCAAGCAGCCTTGACAAGACTAGAGTCACTTTCCAGGTAGGCTGTGTAGTGCCTGGCAGCGGTTACAGGAGGGCAGGGAAAGGAGGGGAGAGCTGGGGAACATGTTAGGAGCTTGGTCAGCCATCCTGGTGAGGGCAGTAAGGGAAGAAAGGATGTGCTGGGACGGGATGAAAAGGAATCTGCGCTCCACAGCAGACACGGTGTCTTACTTCTTTCTGCACAGCACCCCCTCCCCCACCAGTGCCCCTTCAACTGCCTCCCCTGAGTGCCTCTTCCATCGGACCTGCTGCTTTCCCCCACACCCCGAGGAGCTGTGAAGTTTCAGGGACAAGGAGGAGAGGTGAGAATGGAGAATGATGGCAGTTGCATGATGATAAAGCTCCCAGGGAACTCCTTTGAGCCTCTAGGTCTCAGGGACCCCTGCCCCCTAGGCATCTGTTTCACGCTGGATGGAACAGGCCGGATGTTAGGACATTACTCACAGGAGAGGGGCATTTGAGTTTGGTTCGGCTGTGGGTGAAGTTGTTGGAGGTTGTCTTATGGCCCACTGGCTCCAGCTGGAGAGAGAGAAAGGACACTGTGATTTCCTCTGAAGCTGAGTATCTCACACCTGATTCCCTCCCTCTGCAAGGGTGGGTTGACACCAGCAATAAACACAAGACCCACATCAGATCCCAGCTGCCCTGGCCAGAGCTGGACCTGACTTCTGATTCAGAAGGGGTGGATCAGAGTCCATCAGGCATGGTTGGGACCCTGAGCCTGTGTCCTGGATTTACCAAGGAGGACCCTGGGGCCCAGGAGAGACGGATCGGTCCTGCCATAGCCAGTGTGTGGAAAGGCCTGGCCCAGCCTCACCACCTCCTGCTTCCCTTCTGGGTGGCTGTGATCATAGACCCTCTGCAGTTTTAATTTTATAAAATGTTGATCATCCTATTAACCAACTTGAAGTGTGTGGGGCTAGTCAGTTTCAGAAAAACTTTGAAAACATACTGGTTACCGTGACGTCCTTACTATGTATACTTGGCTTGCCAACCTTAAGAAATCAAAGTTTCTCACTTGAGCTATGTTGTTTTTCACACAGATGTAGAGGTTTACCTGAAACCTCCCTGGAGCGATTGTTGTTCAGAGAGGTTCTGCCTAACACTTTGAATCCTGGGACCCTCTGAGGATGAGCTGGAAGCCACTCTATACCCCTTCCCGGCACCGTTAGCCTGTAGCCGCCCCATGCCATGGCCAGCACTGAGAAGTGCGCTCCCTCCTGTTTACACATCCTGACTGTGTAGCCTCTACCCTTAGAATCTGCTTCCCTGCCTGGTCCTGAGCCCCTCAGGTACTGCCCGTAGGGGAAGCGAAAGCACAAGATGCCAGCTAACCACCACACCTGGCCCGTGATCTTGCTTTCTGTTGTTTCTTTACACCTGTTCCTTCTCACGAGAAGGGTAGGGTCGGCTGCTCTGGTCCTGAGAGACACCGTGGTGACTGGCACAGCACAGTGGGAGCATCACCTGGGGCCTGGTTCTGCTGCTATTGCCATGCCGGCAGGCTCCTGGGCTGCTCTGAGGTCAGGGGTGGGGCACTAAACCCTGTCCCGACCACCCCGATTCGGTGGCTGTGAGCAGCAGCTGAGAAGATGAAATGAAAGCTCACTGAGGTGGTTTACATATGTATTGTTGCTACTTCCTTAGAGCTGAGGAAGCACAAACTTCTTGTAATGGAACCACCATCGAGGGACAGTATAGATACTCAAGGTCAGGTTGGCTGATTCCCGGACATTCCAGGAACCCAGGAACCGACTGGCACAGAGGAAGGTAACGATCACGTGGGGTCGATGACTGCATCTGTTTCTCCCTTTCTCCTGGCTCCTTGTCACCAGTGCCCAATGTACCTTCCAGCTGTCAGCCAGCTACCTTCACCGCTTGACTGAAGCTCTGGTCACGGTCACCTTGACCTCCAGCTCGCCAGATCCACTACTCACTTTTCTGTCTTCTTGACTTTTCAGCAACATTTGTCAAAGTTGGTGCTTCCCTCTTGAAACACTCTCCTGCCTGCGCTCCCAGAACAAGGTCCTCTTCTTTTCTCCTTCCTGCCTTCCCCACCCCCTCCTCCTCTGTCACTGGAGTCCAAAGTTGGAATGAGGGTCCAGGGGCCTGGTGGTTGGTCCACACTCTTTGGCAACTACTCTTCTCTAGGAGGCCTCACTCAGTCCATGGCCTCAAATACCCCCGCCCATTAACAACTCCCACATTTTGTTTTTTCTAAATTTCCGTTCCTGATCATGATTCACTCTTGCTTACCTGATGCCTCCAGGTGGATTTCTAGAAGGCACTTCACACTTCTTATGGCCAAAAGAGAACTTTTAATTTTTTTGCCCCTCAAGCCTATTTATTTCTTTCCACCACCTCAACCACCCACCCAATTGATTTTTTTCTTTATTCCTTGACCCCGAATAAAGGAGTCTTTTATTCCTTTTTGTTTTAAGTTTAAATTCTAGCATAATATTAGTTTCAGGTGTATAACAGTGATTCAACACGTCCCTACAACACCCGGGACTCGACACAGCAAGTGCACTCCTTGATCCCCATCACCTGTTTACCCATCCCACCCACCCCCCCTCTAGCCCTTCTTCTTTTTCTACCTCCCCCATCAGCTGGTCCAAAACCTATTCCAAATCTGACTCCTTTGCTCCTTCTCCACTGTCATCACCCTGGGCCCAGGCACCTTCGTCTCTCACCTGGGCTCCACTTCCTTCCCTCTAGTCCACTGCTATATGGCAGCCAAAGGGCACACCAGGTCTCGTGGCTCCCCTGTTGGAAGCCATCCAAGGACATGGCCCTGTTCTTGCTTACCTCTCTGACCTTGTTCACTTCCCTCCAGTTACACTGGCCTCCATGCTGCTCAGACACTTCAAACTCATTCCTGACTTCGGGCCCACACAGGTCTTATTTCCTCTGCCTGGAACACTCTGGCTCTAGACCTCTGCATGCCTGGCAGACTCTTGACATTCAGTTCTCAGTTCACATGTCACTCTTGGATGAGGCCTTCGCTCCCGCCATTATTCTGTCACAGTACCTACCCCCACCCTCTTTTAAAGCCCTGAATATGGTCAGAAATTCTTAATGATTTGTTGGTTTTTGTCTGTCCTTTGCCCAGGAGTGCAAGGATATTCCCTTCCCCAGCACCTGGAATAGTCCCCACTGCATAGTGATGCTCAATAAAGAGTAGATGAGGGACTGGGTGGGTGAACTGGAGTCACGGAGCCCTGAGTGGAGAAGCTCAGATGAGAAGGCCTGGGGCAGGGTGCAATGTTTGTTCTAGGGATTCAGAGAAGGCTTCCTCTAGGAGCGGGCATCTGAGTTGAGTGTTAAGGTGGCTATGAATTCGGAGAAGGTCGCAAGGGCAGCCCAAGATGTAAGGGAATGAGCAAGAGCAGACACACAGAGGCACCATGGGTGGTGCAGGAAACTACTCCTTCCCAGACAGCCCAACTGCCAGTCGGAGGGTGGCGGGAGTGACCACTAGAGAGGTCAATTGGGGCCAAGTCTCAGAAGGCCTGGGGTGCTATGCTGAGGGGCCTGGACTTTCTCCTTCAAGGAGGGGCAGGCCTTGGAAGCTTGGTCAGATTTTCATTTCCACAGATTCCTGTGGCTGCCCTGTGGCAAACAGATGGAAGGCAGTGGTTTGCAAACTCTGTACAATAATATCACTTGAGACCTTTTGGAACCTACAAAACCTGTGGGCTACACCAGACTAATCCAGAATTTCTGGGGATGAGGCCCAGGCACTAGTGGTTGTTTGTATTGTTTTTTCTTTAAATCAACTTTCTACCGAAGCTAACAGGAGGAGCAGTGCAGATCATAAATGAACAGCTGATAAATTGTGATCAGATGTACCCGTGTAACCGGCATCCAGATCAAGGTACGGGATACTGCCAGCACTCCAGAGCTCCCCTCCCCTCCAAAGACCGTACATTAATTTGCTTGTTTTTGAAATGTATGGACATAGTTGCGTGTCGTTGAACCTTATTTATTCGCTGTAAGGTATTCCATTGCATGAATGTGCCACATTTTGATTATCCATTCTATTGGTGGACATGGGGGGAGCTTCCTGCCTGGGGATTATGAACGGTGCTGCTGTGACTTTTCAGGTGAGCCCACGTGTACCTTTCTGTTGGGGATCTACATGGGGGTGGGGTCGCTGGGTCACAGGGAATCCAAATGCTCAGCCTTAGTGGATATGCCAAACTGGCTGCCAGTGTGAAAATCTCCCAGATTATTCTAACCTCTGGCCACAGCTGAGCTTTGCTGTTCTAACGGGGGTAAGCCCAGACACAGGGGCACCGGTTAGGAGGCTCACGTGGTCACCCGGCCCCTGGGCAGATGCAAATGTTAGCGGACAGCAAGATTTCTAGTGAAGAGGGAGCAGGCATCAGAAAAAAGAAGGAAAAACTGCTTGTAGGAAGAAAAAAAAAGGAAAACGGCCTCACGCTGCTGGTGCTTTTGGTGTTGGCTTTGCAAAGGTCGCTGGAGAAGGAGGCATAATCTGTTGCGAGAGGAGAGGCAGAAGATGAAATAGTGTAAAGTGTGTTTGTGGCCACAGTAGAGTGCCTGGCAAGCGTCAGCCAAAGCCTGCAGACACTATGTCATAGGACTGTCATTGTGAGACATGAATTCACTGGTTATATATGTGCTGATCCAGTTGGGAGCGGGGAGGCCGGGTGATGCTGTGGCCAGGGCACTAGGAGATAGATTAGACATGGTCTAATCTCGGCTTGGCCACGACCAGGCTGTGCGATCCTGGGCAAAATGCTTCGTATCCCTGTAGTCTAGTTAGAGCATTCTGGCTAGATGAACTGTTAAGATCTTTTCTGGTTCTAATGGACTATTACATATGTCACTCTAGAGGTGACAGCAGAAGATCTGAAAAGTTGGCACGATGTAATAACTTTATATCTGAGATGGTTTTGGATGAGAACACTGGACTGTATAATTCCCTAAATTATCTAGCACAGGGTAAGATACTCTCAGATGATTTCAGTCTTTAGTTTTTTAAAATTAGGGATATGGCCAGGACACTGGTGGCTGGGAGCCCCAGACAGTCTTGTAATGTTACTAATATGGCAGCATTCACCTTTTGTTTTCATATCTAATCCCCTCCCACTTGCCTTTATGTATAAAAGCCTCTCACCTGGGGGTACCTGGGTTCCTCAGTCAGTTGAGTATCTGACTCTTGATTTCTGCTCAGGTCATGATCTCACGGTTTGTGAGATTGAGCCCCGCGTCGGGCTCTGTGCTGACAGCATGGAGCCCACTTAGGACTCTCTCTCTCTCTTCCCCTCCCCTGCTCATGCCCTCTCAAAAATAAACATTAAAAACAAATCCTGTGGCTTTCCCCTGAGCTCTCAGGGGGATACATGGGACTGTGCACAGATACCCACTCTTTGGAGGGGATGTAAAAGGAATGAGGTCATGGGACTCAGCCGTGAAGGAGAACTGGACTTCAAAACCGCTCTCAGGAATTATGTTGTGCAAACTTTGATTAAAAAGATTACCGTGGAGGTTGGGTAGGAGGGAGCGCAAGGATGTTTTGACTGTAATTCCAACTCCTGGGCTGATAGACTGTGACGAAACCTTTAGCAGGGGGCAGATTATGGTGTCAACAGCAGGAAACAAAGGGAGAGGAAGGCTGAGCCTGATTAAGTAGGCCAAGGATGGAACGTGCTGGCATGCTGCTCAGGGGACGGCAGTGCTGGGCTTGCTGGCTAAGGAGGCAGGTGTGGGAATATTCGCGCCAGGGAATGCCGGCAGAGCCCCGGCCAGCCCCAACTGCAGTAAAAGTGGGAGTGTGGATGTGTTTAGTCACCATGGGAGAAACGGGAGAATGCAGGTTGGGGTGGGGATTGGGTTACCCGCTGAGCCAAGATCAAAAGAAGCCACTGGGTTGGAAAGGCATTTCATTTGCTCTGCGCCACAGGCTACAGCTATTGTGGTGACCGGTCCAGCTCTGTGCCGACACAGCTGATTGTAGAGGAGTGGCCAGCCATCAGAGGCAAGGCCCGGTGACCCTGTGGCCCCTCGGCTATATGTTCATTTCCTAAGGTCCCCATTAGCCCCATCAGAAAGGACTGGAGAGACAGGCTGGGTGGCTCTTTTCTTTGTGATGTTCCAGAAAACGATAACTGGGAATGTGTTGAGACTGGAGTCCTGGGGGCTGGCATTTATTGGATGCTAACGATTGTGTTTGGTGCTGCACACACGTTACCCTCAACAAGGTCACACGGTAAGGGGCTGAAGCTGCTATTTTCATCCTGTTTATCTGGTTACAAAATTAATCCCCCCCCCCCCCCCGCCAGCACTGGGAAATTGCTAAAATAATGGAATCTGTCAGGACAAATAAGGTATGCCGCCATTCTGAGCTTTGCGGAGAAAGGGGCTCCTTCCATCAGTAGGTCTTTGTTTTGGACAATGGTCAACATCCTTGGGCTGCCTCCTTTGACACACAGCCCACTAGGTGCTCGGCCACTCACCATGTTGTTCCAGAGCGCGATGGCCATCTCCGCGTGACCACGTTCTGAGAAGTGGAAACAGTCCTCGGAGAAGAAGGTGAGGTCAGCGCCCCCTCTCTGTGACCAAAGGCAAAGGGATTACCTTTCTGGGAAAAAGGTGCAGCTACCCACCCTTGCGGGCACCCTGGGCATCTTCCCTTTCAATTCTGCCAGTTGTCTCGGATACTGATGGACAAACTCCCCAGTTTTGGAACGTTTTAAAAGACCTAAATTCTAGCCACCCCCAGTCCATCCCTTTTCCTTTGGCATCCCTGCCCTAATAGTTGAAAAAAAAAAAAAAATAGGAAGCTTTCCCTTCTATCCCAATCTAGCAAATACCAGGGCCATGCCTGGGGAGCTTGGTCACTGCTGACATTCTCCCTTTCCTTCCAAGCACATCCAGGTTCCATTCAGACCAAAAGAAAAGGTAAACAGAAAAAGCAACTCCCTAGGAGCCCTCTTAGAAGTACATGGTCAGAAAAAGCTCAGGTACAGAAGGAAGTATATCGCCTAAGAATAGTCTCCCAGAATTGCCCGTGGCTTACGCTGTTCAGGGGGACAAGAGTGTTCTGGAAGAAAGGCTGCACGACCACTGCGAAATCTTCACGCTGCAGGTACTGGTGCCAGTATGACAACCTGGAGATGCCACTCTGGGGATGGGAGAGAGGTTCCTCAACCCTCCTGGCAGGACTGGGCAGATGGGTTCTAGTCCTGCCTTGCGCTGGCTGTGAGGGGCCAGCCCACCCTCACCCAACATGACTTCAGGGGATGCTCCAGTGCACGTGCAGGCATTCATCCTGCCTGTACCTGGGCATGGGCACCACCCGTTCTGTTCTGAAGTCTCTGAGGCTGGATTTGAGTCTCTGACCAGACTGCTTGGGCCAAAGACCTCCCCTGTTCTTGCTGCATGAAGATGTAGTACCACACGGAGCTCCACATCTAGTTCAAATGGGGAGCATTTCAACACTAGCTCCCCAAGATGCCTATAAACTTGGAGGATGAGTGTCCATGTAAAAGGGATAGATGGGCTTCTCTTCCAGAAGCTTTTAGGGGCACCTGGGGGGGCTCAACCGATTGAGCGTCTGACTTCGGCCCAGGTTGTGACCTCATGGCTCATGAGTTTGAGCCCTACAGCAGGCTCTGTGCTGTCAGGCTCCGTGCTGTGGATTCTGTGTCTCCCTCTCTCTCTGCCCCTCCCCAACTTGCACTCTTTCTCTTTCAAAAATAAACATTAAAAAAATTTAAAAAAAAAGCTTCTACTCCATCTGGAAAAAAGAGCCAGGATGTTAACAACAAAACAAACATGAGAACCAGATAGGGCTTTCAGGGTCGTCAGGCAGAGATACCTGGGGGGAAATTTAGTCGGGAAACTTCTTGGAAGAGGTGAGAAGACCTGTCCTGTGCACAAGATGGAGACGTAGAAGAAAGACGTGGGGTGGCATAGCAAGAGGGGACAGCAGGGGTGCACACAGAGTTGGGCATGGAGGGAAGCAGGGGTGGGCTAAAGCCCAACAGGGCGGTAGACACCTGCCCTGCCTCCTCTGGGTGAGAGATGATGTCTGGCACATGGCATCTACTCTGGTCACCAGGGCAGCAAGGCAGGAATCCTCCCAGCTTCCTCTGAGAGTTCTCCCTGCCCAACTTGGTGTTCTTTTCACCCGAGAAGGGTTTCAAGGCCTGTGATCTGCCTTTAGGGAGAGGCCTTGCTCTCAGCAAGCCCTGCTCTGGGAGTAGAAGGGGTTCCCAGCTGGGACAGGAGGAGGAGGGGTGCAGGTTCACCTGGAAGTTCCAGTTCATTTTCTTCAGTTCTTGCATCTCCAGAGAATTCTCCTGGGAACGTGTGAGGCAAGTGCAGTTGCTCCTGGGAGAGAAGGGGTCCTGTGGAGAGGTGCCTGGGTGGCTGACCCCCTCCCCCCACCAAGGGAAGAAGGCCTGGACCCTGTATTGCCTTGCATGGGAAGATGGTAATACACAGGTGCCCCTGCAACACAGCCTTGGGTGACTCCTGGACCCAGGTCACAGACTGGGCACTAGGGGTAGCAGGTGCTTGTTTAAAGAGAAGGTGGGAGAACTGGCACCCGATATCTGGGTCCCCTTGCCACCTGGCTGCTCCCGCCCAAGCCTGGGCTTCCTCCAGGGAAGGGCTGGAGGTTTGGAAAGACTGCCATCACCACCTTATCTCTCTCCATGTTCCGGAGGGCCCCAACTCTACCTCCGGCTGCTTAGCGCTTGCCCTCAGGGCTCCAGAGCGGGGAGCCTCTTAGGAAGCAGACCTGAAGATCCTGCAGGAGCTGTTCACCCCTCCTAGCTACTGCCTGTTCCACCCTGGCCGGTTCCCAAGAGGAATGGGAACCAGCCGGTCACCTTCCCAGCAAATCCATGGGACCCCCAGCTGGGACTCCTCAGCCCCCTGCAGAATCTCCTCTTCCATAGCAGCCTCCCAGGAAGTCTGGGTGACTCTCTGGCCTCAGAAGCTGACAACTTCCTGCCAGGGTCACAGCTGAGCTTTAATAAATTCCAGCCACCAACAGAAATTCATGTCTTGTACAGCATACCTTAGCTCTAAGCCTGGCTTTCAAGGATGTTCTAAAAGCTACCGCTTACTGAGCGCCTGCCCCACAGGGACCAAGCCTGTGACACACATTTCCTCTAGACCTCGCATTACAGGTGAAGAGGAGGCCCAGAGAGGTTATCTAGTTTGTGCAAGGTCCCACGGCTCCTACATGGCAGACCCAGGTCCAAGACAGGTGTCTTGGATGCCCATTGCTCCATATTTGAGAGGCAGCACAGGGCAATCACAGATGGTGCAGAGGCCTTAAGGATTATTGGTGTGTGTCTCACTTTACAGAAAAGCAAACTGGGGGTCCAGAGAAATAAAATGACTTGCACACAATAGGCATTCAACAGCGTAGAGGTATTTCTGAATGATCTTCCAAGCCCCTGGCTAATTGCCGATGTCTGCCTTCTGGATAGGCTCGCCTGCCTCTGCCCGCACTGGTCCATCTGTCGGCACCTGTGAGTCCCACCCTCCCCAGGTGCCCTCGCCCTGGGACTGTGTACTCACTGAGCGGACAGCGGCAGGTCGCATTTCCCACCTTGGCCCTGGTGCAGGCCAGCCAACTCCATGACCTCCACCACGTTGATGAAAGCCCTTGGAAGCTGTGGGGGAGCAGAGGGGGTGAGCTTCGTTAGTCCCCAGGCCGTTGTGGGGGATGCTGGTTACTACTGGAAGGAGCCTAGGGGGTCCTCTACAGTCTAACTTCCTCCTCCCCAATTTTACCAATGAAGAACCTGAGGAACAAAGAGGGCATGGGACTTGTATCATCTCAGTCTTCTTTAGTGGCCCACTTTATAGTGTGGGAAGCTGAGACAGCAATCACTGGCCTCAAGTCACATTGCTAGTAAGCCACAGTGCCTGGCCACAAACAGGCCGACTGGCTCCAGAGGCAAGCTCTTTGCCACCAAACGGTACAGTGTGATCCAGTTAGAATTTCCCTTTCAGGGGAGCTTTGTCCCTGCCTCCTTCCCCTTCCTTCCCCTCCAGGTGCCCTTATCTGCTCACAGCGGGGCTTTTCTCAGCACGTATCTCACTAAACACAGCTTGCCTAGATGTGCCCAGAGGTGATGCCCGGTGAGGGAGTAGATAGGTTGCTGGCGGGAGAGGAGAAACATACGGCTGCTCTTTCCTACCTCCTCATAGAAGATGTCCAGGGCCTGTTGGATGTGCCGAATGTACTCCCCAGCTGAGTGGGCCTCCTATGAAGAAAGAAGGGGGCTCTTGTCATCCCCTGGGTTCTGTGAGAGGATGATCATGGTCTGATGACTAGCACAGGAGGATCTGGGATGGTGGCAGAGGGTACAGAGGGGCTATAAAGGTACTAGACAGGCTAAGCCCAGTCCTTGTTGGCAAAGTCTTCCTTTGACCCCTAATAGACACCATGGACAATCCTGAGGGATCCCCACCCTGATCACAGTATCTCAAACCCAGAGGCAGATTCTGATAGCGCTGCCTACCCCCCCCAATTCTCCAGTCCCATCTGTCACCAGCGTCAGGCTTCTGAGCCACATCAGTACCATGATGACCACACTCTCTTCCCTTTGCGCTGTGGCCCATGCTGGCCCCATTGATTCTCCCTAACTTCTATCTTTTTGACTCACCTCAAGGGTTTCCTCCTCTGACCCTTCCTAGAACATGGTCTGAGTTAATCCTGGTGGTGGCCTCTAGGTCTTTCCCACAAAAAGATGCTTTCAGGACTACAAATCTGGCTTTGCAAGAGGGGCAGGTATTCTGGGGATAATAGAGGCATTTTTCTATACCGGGTGTCCACAGGCAGCTCTGGGGACTCTCTTGGCTTCCTGGACCCTGTTGAGTCCAGGATACAATGGCATTTAAACCCCCTGGTGATGGGTCACTTCCTCCTCTAGAGTCTAGTAAGGGAGAGAATTGAGAGGAAGAGGCTCAGAACAAACCCCTGGGTGGGGGAGGGTAATTCTTGTCCAGCCTTCAGTGGTTGGTCTCTCTGAGCCATGAGGAATGATAAATGCTTTCTCCCCCTGCCTGTGACTTCAAACATTCTACTCTAATGTCTCAGTTATGGCAGCTGCTCTTTTCTGGCCCACTAAATACAGGACATCCCCAACTTAGAACAAGTTGTATTTCAACAGTTACAGCTTCCCAAAGACTATAAGTCTGGACATATTTCCCCATAGAAACATCAGGAACAGGCTGGATTCTCAGGCTGGCTGGCTGAGGTTGGTTCACTTACGAGATCCTCGGGGCAGCAAGCCCTCCTACTAGGACCAGTTTAATTTTATCCAACCTTGTTTATGACATTGTTTCAGCTTCCCCCTGTGTACACACACATGCACGCACATAAAAGAAAAATCAAAAATGGGTAGGGATGCCAAGTAGGTGTTGGGGGAAGCTTGCCATGTACTCATTGTATACCCAAGAACAATATTTGTGTGAGAAAGAACAGTGTCTGAAGAGTGGGTGCATCTAGACACTTCTGGAATTGGGGAACCAATCAAGCTGCTGTCCCAGGGGCCACTCAGGAATGGGAAAGGCCGGGGTCTGCCTGGGAGAGCAGGCCAATGTGACTTCCACGGGGTTGAGCAGGGGCCTACCTGATTCTCACAGTAATGACACATGTCGTTGCTCCCAATGAAGAGTGTGATCAGCTTCCAGTCATTCTCTAGATCAATTTCCTGGGGGTGGGGGGGGGGGACAGGAAGCCCTCAGCTTAGGCTTTTGTTGTGCATATGCAGATGGCATTCACCAGGACAGACAGCAACCCCCCCACCCCCAACCATTGTCTTTCGCCCTCTTTGTATCCTGATGGAGAGAAGATGCCAACTGGAGCCTCCCTGACCTTCACCTTGGTTCCTGGCAAGGAGCTCCAGAGAGTGGATTCAGTGTGTGCACTTGTGTGCACTTGTGTGTATGTGTGTGTGCGCACACGCATGTGTCTGCTCACACAGGAGAGGATGACTATTTTTCCTTCGAGATCCTAAGCAAGCTGCAGTATATCACGAAGCAGGGTGTATTAACACACCCCTGAAATGTCATCTCAATGCCTTCAAAGGAGCAGAGGGCAAAAGATACAACTAGAAGCAAAAGCCCAGAGGCGCCTCTTGGGAGAGGGGGCTGGCGGGGACTGGAGGTGGGGTGGGGGCTGGGGAGGCCCTCGAGGAGCCTGCCTTCCGCTCAGCCACCACCATAACAGGAGTCCTGCCAGGCGCTGAACTTGGAATTCCAAGGCCTAAACACACAGAGCATTTAAAAGAGTGCCGTGAGAAGTTTCAGAGGGGCCGGGTGAGCGGGAAGGAGGAAGGATCGGAATGAGAAGCCTATTTTTAGAACCTGGGGTTTACATAATAGGGCTCTGCAAAGCCAACTCTTGGGTAAGGTGGGAAACTGCCAGAGGCCAAGGCCAGTTCTGCTACCTCCTGTGGTGGGCCTCAGGGGTGCGGGTGCCAGAGCCTGGGTCAGGAAAGGGCAGCAGAGGCCTTGGTGGTAAGGCCTGCTTCTCGTGGCTTGTCTGGCCCCTCTTAAAGACAAGCAGGGGCTGAAACGGTGCAGAGCGGGCTCTTTTAGGGCCGCTGCACCCCCCTACATAGCTGGAGACTAAGCACTTTGTAGGGGGGCCCAGGGTCCTGTACTCACAGGGTTGTTTTTCATTCGCTCCACCAGGTCCCGGGCCTGCGTCGGCATGTCCCTAGATGGGGAAGAGAAGGGAACCTTAGAGCCAGCTGGGAAGCAAAGGCTCAAGCCGTGGGATCCTGGCTTGGTGAGACAGGTGCTCCAAGAAGAGAAATGTTATATAAACTTGACTCCTTCAGAGTGTATCCAAAGGCTTTCGATTCTCAAGAAACCTCAACCTAGTACAAATCAAAGATGTGCCCCAGACCTCAGAGCCACATGGATCCGGACCCTGCCAGGGGCTAGCCTGGGTCCACCCACCGCCTCCTTCAGGCCTGGTCCTCCCTGGCCCCTGGCGGGGGGGGGGGGGGGGGGGGGGGGGGGGGGGAGGAATCTGGATCTGATCATCCCTTTCCCATAGAGATGGTCCCTTACATTCCACTGGGCTCTTTCACAGCGAGCTGAGCCTGTTCAGATCTTACTTGGCTGCCTGTTTTAAAAATAACCTCTTGTATATTTGAAAAAAGTCACAGCCTTAAATTATCCCTCTGCTTTCTCCTTTTCAAGCGTCATGACTCCTTAACCTTCACTTCTAAATCCCGCTTTCTATTCCTTTAATCCTTTTTTCTTCTCTGTTGTTGCTTTGGACTTCCATACCATCCCCTTGCTTTTTCCCTCTCCCAGTGCAAAAAGGATTGCAGGGGTGGGGGGGTGGGCAGGGAGACAAATCCGGAGTGGGTTACTTTCTCCCTTCCTCCCCCCGATGTCTGCCACGAATAAGGAAAATGAACACTCTGGGTACGAGCTGAGCATGTGGTTGGAACAGTACCCAGCAATAAGGAGGAGAGGACTGTGGACAGGCACGACGTGCATGCATCTCAAAACGACGGCGGATGGAAGTTAGACAAGAGTACCTCGTGTCAGATTCCATTCATATAACATTCCAGAAAATGAAAACTGATCTACAGTGACAGAAAGCAGGACAGAGGCTATCTGGGGCCCAGAGAGTGCGGTAGAGATCGGGAGGGAGAGCTGGATTACAAAGGGCACAGGGAAACCTCGGGGTGTGATGGGTGTTTATAATCTGGATTGCAGTGATGACTTCACAGCTATGCACATACGCCAGCCATGCTTATCAAATCGCATACTTTAAATATGTGCAGGGTACTGCGTGGCGGTTGTACTTCAATAAAGCTGGTTTTTAAAAACAGTGAAGCGTATGAAAAGTTATGTCAGCGAAGGGACACAGCCAGTGGAGGCTCCTGTGGAAGAAGTCATTAAAAGCGGTAACTGGTACGAGATGGGCGTTTTAAATCTTGGCCTGCCGCGATGAGCTGGGCACATGGCCAGGCACACCCAGAACCACCCCTCCCCTATTTCTCACTTCCACATCCAGGATGCTATCCCATACATTGTTGCTATTGATGCAATACATCGGAAAGCTAGAAAGCAAGCCTGTCTTGATTAAAGGGGACCACAGAAGTGTCTGTAACCTTTCAACAGGCTCAAGAGCCTGTTCAGATCTTAACGTGCCACCCTCTTGAGCATGAGCGAAGTTAGGAGTGCACGCTTCCTCCCTCTTTCCCAGCCATGTTCTTTATACCCTGCAGGCTCAGAGCAGACTCCCTCAGCCCCCGTGAGCCTTCTCTCCAAGTGCCTTTATCCACAACTTCTTTTCCTTTTCCAGTCCTGGCGTGAAGAGCCCCCACTCTGGGAGTTATGAGTCCGGGGTTCTCCTCCAGCTTTGCTACTAATCTGCTGTGTGAGCTCGCCCAAATTACTGAACAAGGCTAGGGTCTGATTTTTCCATCTTTTAAATGAGAAGTTGGACTCGATGAGTCCTGGGGTCCCCTCTGGGTCTGCACCTGCATGTGGGTATCTTTCTGACAGTTATTTCCTGTTTGTTTGGCCTCCTTAAGGAGACAGCAAGCTCTTTGTATAGGCAAAGAAGTCACCTTTTGATTTTTTTGTATCTTTTAGTAACTACCTTGGGGCTCCAGCCCCGTCCCGGGTTTCCATGATTTCTTGCTTATTGGTTGATGGAATGGGAAGTTGGACATTGAATACAACTTTGAAACTAAATATCCTAATATTGGCAAACGTTTTGGCGGGCCTACATATCCTACACTATACTCAATATTTTCCATGGGTTATTAATCTCATTTCATTCTTAGGACAATGCTGAGAAGTAATAAGGGAAAGGAGAGTAAGCCATTGACTTCAGTAAGCAAGGTTGGAAAGTTGGTCTAGGACTCTCCTTTATCTGCATTGTCATTTGGCACGGTGTTGGATTAGAATGAGCGCACCTCAAGAAAAAAGATAAATACCACAGCAGAGCAGTTATTATCCCAATTTATGGATGAGGAAATGAAGACTGAAGCACTAAGTGACTTGTCCAAGGTCTCGCAGCTAGCATTCTGGGAGCCGGGATCTGGACACAGATGGTCTGACCCCAGGTCTCATTATGCTAGTTGCTCTGCTGTGGTCTTTATCTTTTTCTTGAGGTGCGCTCATTCTAATCCAACATCGTGCCAAATGACCATGCAGGTAAAGGAGAGTCCTACGACAACTTTCCAACCTTGCTTACTCAGGTCAGTGGCTTACTCTCCTGTCCCTTATCACTGGACATCAGAGATGCTCACAGGGAAGCTACCCGTCTCGGCTACTTCCCCTGGCACTGACTCCTGGTGGAGGCTCCTGGTGGAGGCTCCGAGAAAACGGAGAAGGCAGTAAGAGGTGAAGCGAGAGAGGGGCTCAAATGTCAACAGACTGAGGAGTCAGGCCCTGGTGAATGGAGCCTGGGCTGCACAATCATAATAAAACGAGGACAGTGGTGACAGCGGTCACAGCAACAACAGTAATTCGATGCTGATTTCATGGCCCCACGAAGCCCCGTGAAGCAAAATAAGTTCTTCCTGCTTGTGACGTTGAGGAACTGACATGGCTTCCTGTGGTTCGGAGACTCCGGCCGAGCGTGGGGCCCTCCTTACCACGTCTGAGAGGAACGCTCCGTGTAAACAGAGCGGGTCAGTGTCGTTTCCCTGGTGATCTGAGCGCAGCAATCCTTCTACAAAGCAAATACCCAGCACACTCTGTGCAGAAAAGCAATGAACTCTGTCAGGCGTTCCGGCTTTAATTATCTGGGTTGTTGTCGACAACAGAAATCGGAGTGAAAGCAAACAGCCGCTGTGCTGTGTCGGGGCCCTAAGCTCTAACTCCCTAGGGTCAAAAGATGGCTTTTACAGAGCCAAAGACTCCAGGTTCCAAGGTACAGGTGGAGAGAGGGAGGGAGGCCGCCCGTGGGGCCGTGCCCTGAGTTCTCAGCACCCTTCCCGTTAGCGCTGAGCCCCCCCTCACTCCTCCAGGCAGGGAGGTCAGCTGGTGTCAGCGGGACAGGGCCAGGCCACGCTTAAGCTCTCCTGCTGTCCTGTGAGCTGGTGACAGCCCGGTGAGCCTGGCCTCTCCTGGCTCCTCTGACAACCTTGGGGCATTCAGGAAACTTTGTCAGCCTTAGTGTCCTCATGCTAGTCCCCACCCTGAAGGATGTGAGGATTGCAAGAGCTAATCCACTTGAGAGGTCAGGCGTGCAGAAGCGTCCTGCCCACGGCAGCCTTCATTGCCCACCTGGGGCCAGGCTCCCAGACACACCCTTCTCTCCTCCTTCCCATTCTCCTGGGACCTCTCAGCCTTGCCCTCCTCTTCCTCCCGTTTCCACGGCTACTCACCTAGCTCTGGCCCCTTCCACGGCCACATTCAGTCCTGCTGTCTCCTCCAGGGTACCGGTGGAGAACCCAAGGATGTGAGGGTTGAACTTCTTCAGAATGTCTTTTAAGAGGGTGAAGCAGACAGCACAGGTGAGAGGGACGGAGTGCCGCCGCGGGGCCCAGGCGTGGGGCAGGACCAGTCTGGGTCTTTTCAGGGCTGGTGGACTCCCCTCCTTGCAGATGACCTTCTCCGCCCTTGCTCAGGGGGAGGCTCTGGCCTCAGCAAGGGGTTGTCGTGGGCGTAGTCACGGTGCTTCTCTGTGTTGCTACTTACTGGGCAGTGTGGTGTGGGTGTCCAAGATGCCGTCCCCTCCAATGCTGGGGAAGAGAAGGCACATGTGCGAGGGTCGCCCTGACCTGCTTCTCCACCAGTCGTCATATTTCTGAGTCTGCCCCTGACACTTGATTCCCACTACCCTCGGGACTGACATGAGCATCAGGGAGCCTCCTTGCATCTCAGGGCCAGACTGTGGGAACCCAGGCTTGTCTCTGGAGGGGTGACAGGGGCGGGGGGGAATCATTGTTGGAAAATGAGTGGAGAGCATCCTCACCTCCAGGAGACTCCTCTCCAGGACATGGGTAGGTCGCTGGAGTTGCTTGGTCTGGCTCCCAATGCTGTCTGTGAAAGGCAGAGAGAAGGCTCCAGAACGGTGCTGGGCCCAGGTGTAGGCCGAGGGGACTGGGAAGGGCCCCTGTGGCCCTGGCACACGTAGCAGTGGGGAGTTGGATTTACCTTTTCTGAAGATCGTACCAGCTTTTCTCCAGGCCACTTAATCTCTGGGTTGTCCTGACTCCCTACTCCTCTATACATAACTCATAACCAAGTCCTGGAATTATCAAGATTCTTCCTTCCCAGCCTCTCCAGCTCCCATCCCATTCTGTCTGTCCTCTGTGCTACATTCCTAAGTGAGACTCTTGCCTCCTGTTGTAGACGACACCCTGGCCTCCCACCTGACCCCACGGTCTCCAGTGTCTCTTCCCTTCTCACTGGAGTGCCCACCTGTACTTCTGAGTCCACCTCTTTCTTCACACCCCTCCCCACTCCCGACTCTGCCTTTCAGTGGGTCTCTCTTACCACTTGGTCAAAGCCAAACCCCATTACCAATGTTTTGAGCTCACCACAATCTGGGTTC
Source organism: Prionailurus viverrinus (assembly GCF_022837055.1). Taxonomy (NCBI): domain Eukaryota; kingdom Metazoa; phylum Chordata; class Mammalia; order Carnivora; family Felidae; genus Prionailurus; species Prionailurus viverrinus. The sequence continues at coordinate 118,146,714 of NC_062563.1, forward strand.
TACTTCCCTTCCCTTGCTCACCCCCTGCTTTCTAGTCCACACAAACCTTCAGGTGTAAGCAAATTGATCTGAAGCATGAAGTCCTTGGACCAGCCCACCTAGTTACCACCCACTGCATCCTTGCTGGGAAAGCTGAACTACCCGCTTTCCAGTCCTTAAATCTCTAATTCCTCCTCTAAGACTCTTCTCAGTTTCAGCCTCTTGTATGAAGCTTTCTCTAAATGTCTTCTCTTAAAAAAAAAAAAAAAAAGAGAAATTCCTCTTTGAAACTTACAAAGGTAATACATGTTCATTATAATTAGTGAAATGATACAAAGATTCTTTTAAAAATTAATAATCTACTGGGGCACCTGGGTGGCTCAGTCGGTTAAGCATCCAACTTGGGCTCAGGTCATGATCTCACAGTTCTTGGGTTCGGGCCCTGCGTTGGGTTCTGTGCTGACAGCTCAGAGCCTGGAGCCTGCTTCAGATTCTGTGGCTCCTCCTCTCTCTTCCCCTCCCCTGCTCATGCTCTGTGTCTCTCTCTCGAAAATAAACATTTAAAAAATGTAAAAAAATTAACAATCTACCCCCACCTTATTAATCTTGCCTCCTGCCACCTGTTCTATATCTCTCCCCCACCCCTACCCACATATACACATCATCAGAGCTAATTAACGGTTAAGACCCTGGGGTTTATCCTTCCAAAGCTTTCTCCATGTTTATATCAAAATTTACCACATTCACACGCATATGGGGAAGTTGTTTTTCCAGAAATGAGTACCTGATTTTAAAAGGCCCGTGTGTCACCTATATGATTATATATCTCCTTCTGTATAAGCAGCTTAGTTTTCCAGCTTGACAAGTTTCTTAAGGATTATGACCACATCTCATACTTCCCTCAGAATGGTTAGCAGAGCATCCTGCACACAGCAATAGCTAATACAATTTGTGCAGAGAAACTACACTATATGTAGGAATTGGGCTCTCTCTGCCCCCAAAGAACACATCTGCAAATGGGGTGAGGGGGTGCTAAGTAGTGTGTAGGTAACCACCCCCCCACCCCCACCCCTGCCCTGCACACACCGCTCTGTGAGTCTGGGTGGTTGGAGATGAGTTCCCTGATAAAGGCAGGCAGACTGAGAAAACTATGCCATAATACACAGATAAAATGCTTGGGAACAGTAGGAAAGTGGGGACGGAGGGCCGCCCTCACGGAAGAGGTTGTGTTTGAGCAGGACTGTGGAAGGGCGGAGGGCAGAGCATTCTAGATTGCCTGGTGAGGTCTTGTGGCTGCCTGGCTGGGTTTCAGTGCCTGACACAGGTAGGTTCTCAGTATTGTCAGCTAAGTGCTGAATGCAAAGCCAGTGTGGAAGAAGTGTGCATTCTACACAGGGTCTGGCTGGGTTAGGGGGTGCCCATGCCCCTCCTGGCTCAGCACTCACAGTCAATGAGTCGCCCATCGCGGCCACCACTTTGATGTCTCCTGGCCGGAGCTCATGGACTAGGGGAGACAGGAAAAAGACAGAGGATCAGGGAGACTCTTCCGTGTAAAGTAGAAGCTTAACTAGGAGTTGGAGATTCTGCTATAGTCCCTCGGGCCCCTGTTAGATTTATTTCTAGCTTAAGACTTAACAAATTTGCCTCTTCCATCCATTTGGAGCAACCAAGGCACTGAGGGTAATGGGCTTGATGGCTATCGTCCATCCTGAGAGGAACCCCATTCACACTGGGGTAGTCCAGGAATGTGCTGGTTGCAGGAGTCTTGAGCATAGGCAGATAGGGCCCCGATCCCTGACTATACCTTCCCTACTGGGCAGGGAGGCCTGAGGGGCTGCCACTGGGACTAAACAGGGATGAGAAGTATGATCTGTGCAGATGCCTGGGTGGGTCAGTCAGCTGAGCACCTGACTCTTGATTTCAGCTTAGGTCATGGTCTCACGGTTTGTGAGCAAGCCCCACGTCGGGCTCCATGCCGGGCATCTCTCTCCCTCTCCCTCTGCCCCTCCCCTGTGCTTGCTGTCTCTCTTTCCCTCTCTCTCCTTCTCTCTGTCTCTCTCAAAAAAGTGTGATCTATGGAGAGGCCTGGGAGCCCAGCAGTGGTTGCAGGCTAGCTTTTCATGGACTGCCCAGGATTGAGATCCGTACTGCACGGGAACCAGCAATGTCTGCTCAAGGCTCCAAGGTGTATTTGTAGGGTGTCCCCCCAACCTGACACTTAGCAAAGTCCTTAACTGAAGGGGATAATGATGATATTTCCACTCACCTGAGGTGGGGACGCTGTTGGAAGGATTCCACTCTGTACACAGGAAGTCACTGCCCCAGTTCTAAAGCAACAGGAGGAAAGACAACAACACCCACAACTCATTGTGCAGGAGGGTTAGCTTTGGTCCAGGGAGAACTGGCTAAGGAATTTTTGATGGAGGCTAGCACTGTGTCCCTGTAGGGAATCACGTGTGGGCAGGAACCATTCACTGTAGATGGTCTGAGAGGAAAATCAGGAGAAACTGGGTATCTACCAGTTTGCCCAAAACACATAATGCGCAGGCACACATACGCATACTCAGTGCTTCCCGGCTCAACTCATCCGCACTCTTTGTGGACCCAGCAGTCACAACAAAGGGGGGAGAAAACAGTCAAGTGCTATAGGTGGTCTCCCAAAGGAACATAGATTCGGATGCCCTAATGGAAGATTACACATAGGTTTTGGTGTTGCCATTTAACATTCAGCCACTGGACACTGAGTACAATGCTGGGGCCACAACAATATTAGAATATTTTTAGGAAAATACCATGAAATTTTTACCATTGTAACATTCCTGCTTTCTGCATATCTTTTTTGCTCGTGTGTATATATATTTTTGCATATTTAACTTAATAGCCAACCAATTTCCTGTGTGTGTATAAATTAATGCCTGTAACCTGGATGCCTTTAGTCAGATTCCCTTGTCTCTAGAATACAGAGCACATTTTCTAGGCACTGGAGGAGGAGATGGGGTGGGAAGCACAGGGCACAGAAATGACCAGTGTCAGTACGTTGAAGGAGAAAGTCTCTTCCCCAGAGTCCCCAACACTTGCACGTCCCCAGGAGGGTCTGAAGGACAAGCCCAGTGCTGAACGCATGGTAGGGCTTTGCAAACAGGTGACGACTGGGTGACTGAATCTCTGGGGGTGTGACTGCCAAGAGGCTTCTGTCGCTCACCTCTTCTGTTTAGTCAGCAGATGGTAAAGACCAGCCTTGTTGAAAAGTCTCCTCTCCCGAGGGAGCAAAGATGCAACCTCTTTAAAGTATTATTTGCTTAAATCTGATAGAGTTGAGTTTATCCCAAGAGGTTGCTCTTGGGATAAATTCATCACACTGATGTGGAAATTCTATTGAAATCAAGAACATGCTTGTGTGCAGAGGACAAACATCTGGGAAAAAGCAGCTTCAACGAAGTTCTGTAGCCGGGAACCCTTTAGAAATGTCTCAACTAGCTGGTGAGCCAGAGACAAGCATGCTCCCTGCAGCCGTAACCAATGCAGGTTGGACTTTGAGCATGCTCATCTGTCACAAGGGAAGAACCACGTGCTATACCCTGCACCAGGGCACCCAAATCCCCTGGGGGTCTTGTTGGACACGGATTCTGAGTCAGTAGGACTGGGGTGGTGCTCGGGACTTGGCATGTCTAACAAGTTCCTCGGTCATGTTGATGGTACCTGTCTGTGTCTACTTTATTTTTATTTTTTTAAATTTTTAAATTTTTTATTTTTGTCTGTGGCTACTTTAAATGGCAAGGTATTGAAAAAAATAACACCTTCTAGGCCTGGGGTTTAACTTTTAGCAGCAGAAGTAAAGGTTCATGAGGCTGTAAGATCCAAGAGGGCAGGCAGAGAGCTCTCTGCTCACCTCATCTACCCAGCACTTAGCATAGTGCCTGCTCCAGTCAGGAATCCGATAAGTAAATCAATGCCTCGTTGACAGGATGCAGCTGACATTTCAGTTATAGTGGATTTGGGGCCATGGTTTGTCTGGGACAAGCCTCGGTTGGGCTAATGGGAGCCTGAGAGAATCCAGAGAAGCTGGACAGCCGTTGAGACTGACATGGCTCATTCCCCAGAGCTCAGCATCTAACAGTCCTTGAAGAATTTCATACAAGTTAGCCTCAGCGCTCCCGCTGGCTTATGAAAGGTCTTCACTCACTCCTGCTGCTTTCGACCCATTTCCCACACTAGTCAGAGAGATCTTTCCACACAGTGAACCAGATTGTGTTCCCCTCTCCCAGAAGGTCCAGGGGCTTCCCATGTCTCTTCACTTGAAGCCTCATCTTCTTCCTCGGGAATTCAGATTCACTGTGACCTGGGCCCTGACAACCCTTCTGAGCTCACCACCCCACTCCCTTCCCCTTATTCACTTGCCCACAGCCACTCCGACCTTCTGTCTCTTCCTCCAATCCCCCAACTCAGCCCCACTTCTGAGCCCTTGCACTCTTAACCCTGCCTGGGACCCCGGCTTTGGCTTTCCAGATGGCTAGGGACTTCTCATCACGTGCATCCCAGCTCCTAGCTCCCCTCCTCAGAGAGGGCTGGTCTGTGAGGCTCATCAGAACTTGCCACCCCTCTCTTGCCCCTTCGCACTTTCTCAAATCACCTCCCACGGAGCCGCCCTCAGAGCTGAAACGATCGCATAGAGCTAGGTATCCGATGCCTCTTCCAGTAGATTGTAAGCTCCCTGAGGGGTGGAACCCATCTGTCTGGTCTGCTCTGTCTCTCTGGAGCAGTGCTAGGCACATCGTAAGTGCTCATTATGGAATGACCTCGAACTCCTCAAGGAGAGGACTATGTCTGATACTTCTCTGAGTTCCCTCCAGCCCCCAGCACAAGACTGGACATGTGCCATAGGTGCTTAGCTGAAACTGGTGGTTGAGCCCCCGTCCTGGTGGCTGACAGATCTTGTCTGGACCAGGCCTGCGTGGCCAAGCATCTTCAGGCCATCTTTGGAGTAAGCAGTCCCTAAAGCCACGGGCCTTGAACCTTCGGGGTTCCTCAGAGCTAGAACAATTGACTTAATCAGACAAGCCCTGGGGACCCACCTGGATCTGTGTCAGCTTCCTGTTGGGCCCGGCCCCTGGAACTGAGGCTCTTCCCACTCAGCTTCCACCTTACCGGAAGTCTATGGCTCATCAAACCCACCACCTTCCCCTCACCCCTGCTTGAAAGGCTGAGCAGCCTAATCAGAAATGAGGTCTGTGCAAAGGTTCACGAAAGCCGATCCACTGGTACTTCGGCTAGTTGGTTGCTGATGTCAGTAAGCACTTGAGGACATGTTAGGACAAACCGGGAATTTCACGGTTCAGGAACCTTTTTTTTTTTTTTTTTCACATTCCAATTTCCAGTATGTAAGAAGGGTGCATTTCTGCTTAAGCTCAGACTCTGGAAAGCGTACCACACCCCGAGTCACTGGCAGGTAGAAATGCTTTGTCCCTGAGAGAGGCAGACGTGCGTCAGGGGTTACCTCAATGGCCGGCTTGGTGGGGTAGGTGTAGTTGCTGTTCCGGGGAGTTCTCAGGAAGGGCTCATTCTAAAAGAGAACAGAAACCACAGGGAGAGCTTATCTGACAGCTTCGAAGGTTACTTAGGAAAGAGGACTAACAATGCCGTCCTCTCGATTTATTTAACATGACTCGTCTGCATTTCAATAGTAAGAACCGCCTAAACTTAATTTAATTCATCCTCTGAAGGGTTTTATGTAACAGCTTTGGCAGGAGGTGCAGAGACCTCAAAAGGGTTCCCTGCATATTCTTCTCAGGGTTCTAGGGTTTGGTTTTCACTGTAGCAACAGAACGTCTATCTACCTAATCCTCAGAATGATCGCTTTTATTTCCTTTGTACCTTCTCCGACAAGAGATCTGCATTATAGCATTTTTTTCTTTTCCAGAAAGTATTGACTATCAGTATATTTTCATCTTTTTTTTTTTCCCTTGCCTCCTTTGAACTTTGTGTCTTACTCTCTTCAGGTTGGCTTCATGTACTGTGGTCTTATTTTTATTGTGAGGCAGCCTCTTCATGTCCTAACCTATTTCACAATTGGTTTTCTCCCAAGCCCGGTCAAGATCCAAGTGTATTCAGTCGCAGGTGAGGGTTAATCGAAGCAGGAAGAAGGAAGTAGGCAAAGGAGAAACAGGGGAAACACAAAGTAATGAGAAAATGTAAAAATGATAAGAAGCGAGAACAAGTTAATAAGCCTGAGACCAGGAGTTAGCAAGTGGCCTAGGGCCACCGACACTTTCACCAGACGTGCTCTGTGGAATGGTCTAAACATTTAGGTTAAAATGGGAATAGGAAAGAAGAACCAGAATGTTGGAGGAGGGGGGTCACTGGGGATCAGTTCCAGGGGTCGAAAACTGACTGCCCGTGGACTAAACTGAGCCAGAAGACGTTTTGTTTTGTTCTCCTTTATTTTGGCCTGACTGGTGTTAAAAAAGAAGGGGGGTGGGGAGGAGAGAAGGAGAGTCTAAATGCTTTAAAGGTGCATGGTCTTCAGTTCCGGCCCTCCCACTGCCTCCTGTCCCATACCTAGTCCCATCCACCCAATCGTGTTCCTGCCTGGCCTGGCCTCTGAGTTTGCAACCCCCGAAAGCCCCCACTTTACAGATGAGGAGCAACTGAGGTCCAGTACAGGGGAGGGACCTGGTCCAGGTAGAGAGCAGGCAGTGAGTGCAGAGTGGGGTCTGACCGGACAGGCCTTTCTCACAGCAGGGTCAGGCCAGTGAAAGAGCTTGTGGGTCAGGCGGAGGAAGAGGAAGTGAGGGACTCAGCAGTGGCCTTGGAGGACTGAGTCTGCATGTGCAACACTGCAGGCCCGGCACCGATCCTGGCTCCCCGGAACCCCCATGTGTCTCTCCCTCCTCCTGAGGCTCAGCCTTCCTAGCTGAAACATGGGCCTGATGAGTACTGAGAGCCAAGGGCAGGAAGCGTGCAAGGCCGCGGAGGGCTCACGATGGCACGTCACCATGGCTAACTGGGCTTGTCTCAGCTGATATTGTTGGCAGCCGCTGAGCATTCCCCATCTCAGGAGGGCAATGTGGGAGCATTCTACAAATAACTGACCTACGTGTGTGTAAGCGGCCCATGTGTTCAGAGCCCTGTTCTAGGTGTTACGATGAGGGGAGGGTACAAAGAGGCTCACAACCCGGTCAGGCAGAAAGCATGAGATGACGCTGTGAGGAAGTAAAGCCTCAGAGACCAGTGTGTCCAGTAAGTGCAGTAATTGCTGAAGAGTTGGCTACAGGATCTGGGGACATATGGACCTCAAGTAGGAGACTCAGTGCGTGGAGGGTCACCAATGGTTCTCCCCACCATGTCAAGGGAGACCTGACTGGGTACAGGGTCTGGGGCTGGAGCTAGCCCCACAGTGGCCAGCACAGGAACAACCAGGGGGCAAAGACTCACCCTGCCCTTCTGGGAGTCCTGAAAGGCCAACTGGAGAGTCGGTTTGGTCACATGACCCAAGGGTTGGGGGAGAGGCCAGAAAGGGGAGACTGAGTCAAAGGGGTCAGAGGTCAAGGAGACACTGGAATGCTGTGGCGAGTGAGGCCAGAGCAGGAACAATGAGAACAGGTCCAGGGCAGTGGCAGAGAGGTAGCATTGTTTATTGACCATTGACCACATAGTGCATGCGTGAGTCACAGCGGTGGAAGGGCCTAGCTTGGAGCTGATAAGGTGGAAAAGGGACTGATTGCAGTGAGTCTGACTGGCTCTCTGAAGCTAGATCTGTAACGCCAGTAGGTAGAAAGCGAAGCTGATGGGATGCCAGCACCAGGGCGTGTGTTCTCCTAGGCAGGGCCGTGCAGAGATGGTGTGGCCTGCCTGGGGTGGCCAGTGCCAGCACAGCCACCTGTCATGAATCAGCACCGTGAGTCAGTGGCTACAGGGAAGGTCATGTTCGTCTTGGCTGTGTTACTAGGTGTGAGGTTCTTCAGGGAAGGAGTGGAGGTTTTCTTCTGTCCTGTGCTGCTCAGACCAAACGAGGAGGGTACAGTCAAGCCTAGGCACCTACCCAAAGGGGGCCTACATTCCAGGGGGCATACCTATCACATGAGGCAGGGTTTGGAAGGCTTGTCTGAGATAAGGAGAAGACGAGGGAGGGTGCGGGGGGTGGGGGTTGGTGCTAGTGACAGGAAGGAGGACATAACAGTACTATATGGAATGCCCTTGGCCTCTCTACCCAGCCCCATCCCATTCCAAACGTGCTGGTTCATGGCCGACTAATCTGATTTCACAACTGGGCAGCCAGTTGAAAGGTGCGGCCTCGAGAGCATGGAAGTTTAAGTAGATGCCGTAGAGATGCCTTGGGAGGAATAGCTCAGTTATTACAGGACACATCCCACCCACAGGACGCCAAGGCCCTCCCTGCTGAGATCCTAAGGTTATAGAATTCTCTGTTGTTGTATGGTGGGAAGGGCCACAGGACGTTTAGCACACAAAATGATGAGGATGTGAATGGAGGTGGTGGCAGGAGGAAAGGAAAAGAGGATAGGTGGGGGGGCACTAGGAAGGCTCCTATCAGATAGGGCACCCGACGTCCCACACCCACAGACCTGTGAAAACCACAACAATACAGAAATAGGGAAGTCCTAAGGATCAGACGGTTTGGGGAGACAAATATTTAGTGCCTATTTTGACATTTCTTACTCAGAAATAATTTTTTGGATGGATGTTTGTTGAGTTTGGGGTGATGGTGAAGTGGGGCAGGATTTAGAAGTCCAAAGCATTCAAAATATAATAGTGTCCCCCATATGTAATTCAAAAGAGAAACCCTGCTAGGCAGTAAAGTAAATATAAGAGAACCCAGCAGACCTCTCCTTTTTCTCAAGATGAAAGATTGGTGAAATAGCACTTAACGTTATTTCAGTTTCTCTCTTTCTCTGTCCTCACCCTTCTCGGTGTCTCTCTCTGGTTCCCCGCTTTGTCGATACCCCGGCAATACGTTTAAGCTGACTTCTGGGCAACCTTCTGCCACCCAGGGCACCCCAGCAGGAAACATCTCTCCCAGGTTAGAAGAACAGAACTGGAGTTTAAGAAAGGAGAAATGAAGACACGGGCTGGGGAAGTCTGGGCAGAGGAATTTAACAGAAAACTGTGGAAACCGATAAATCTGAGCGAGGGGATGTGGAGACAGAAAAAGGGAATCGAGGTGGGACAGGAAAGTGGGAGAATGTCCCCATTTGGGAAACAAGAAGAGACAGTGACTAGAAAAACAGCCCAACCATGGTGGCTTTGCCTCCAGGAATGCAGGCAGAGATGAACTTCATGGAGAAGGCGGTTAACACGGACAAAGGCGGAGAGAGGACAAGAGGAATAGGAACAGAGAGAGACCCATGTTGGTTTTCCAGCTGGTTTCTTCAAAGCCTGGAGGGGAGCCACAGCCGGCTGCCCTGGGTTAGGGGAGGCGTGGGCAGAGAGGCAATGAGAGCAGAAAGGGGACAGCGGTCGCAGTCCACAGAGCGGCTAATCAAAAGCTGGCTGGAAGATCATGTGTCCAACCTGAAAGTCTGACAGAAATCCATGGAGTGCTGTTAAGTGCCCGACCCGCCTGGCAGAATACCTCACAGTTGCCTAGGGCAGGGGGAGGAGCAGGGAGGAGGCTGAGAAAGCTCTCCAATGCTCCCATCCATCCCGGCCCCCTTCTCCCCGCTGGGTCCTGCCTGTTGCCTCTATGTTTAGACACAGCTAGGACTAAAATATGTGCTGCCTGGCCCCTGTCGGCTCGCACTGAGATGTTGGTGGACTTTTATATAGCTCGGAGGCACACGGGAGGGAGCAGATGGGCCAGGGGGACGCAGGGTGCTGCGTTGCCTGGTGTGGGGAAGCGGGGCTGGCCAACAGATGGATCCTTTCGGAATGGGTTCTGGGGTTGCCTGGCAACCGCTTCTCCCAGGCTGGGCTTCTGCAGTTCTAAGAGGCTGGCTTTGCTCTCCTCTGCTTACCAATGGCTCAGTCAGGCTCAGTCCAGAAGCTGGAGCAGAGCCCATTGTGGCCCGACGTGCCGGTTGAAGCGGCACCCTTTTGTGGCTCTTTGCCTGGTTTGGGGCAGAGAGTGGCACAGGTCCCCTTGAGGCCCATGGTGACAGAGCTCTCCCTGACACGGTACCTGGGCTCCGACCTGGTACTTAATAAATGTTTGTGGGGAGGAAGAGTGAATGACCGGTCCCTGGAAGGAGTTATTACATTCACTATGTAACGGAAAGGCAATTGACAGATCGGAGAGGATTTTCCATGGCTGATGTTCAGGATGGCCATCCGGGTTGTCAAAACACTGAAATACCTCTGGTATGGTTCACAGCCACTGCTCTGAGTCCCCAAATGCCCCATTATGTAGGTTGCCTGACCCCTCCCCTGGAAACTCCTGGACAGGCTCAGGACCTAGCAATTAAACAGTCTATACCTGGCACAGTAGGGCTCCCTCTGGGACCTCACCCCAGCCCTTCAGCAGATCTGAGGACCGGGCAGGAGGCATCCGTGTTACATCGTTTGCCTATTCCTTTGCTCCAAGCACTAGACCCAGCAACCCAGCCCTTTGCCCTCACTGCCTTCATTCTCTATGCCTCCTTCCCACTGCCCTTGCCCTCCTGATGGTGCACGAGGCTGGGCTGGGGGAGGCAGCAGGTAGGGAGCATGGGTGTGAGCTAGGGTGCCCATGCTCCCTGGAGCCCTGGTAGACACATGGGGGAGCTGCCAGTCAATTTCCTGCTCAGCCCTCAGGGCAGGAGAGGGTGAGGCCGCCAGACTCAGCAGGGAAAGGGTCAGGCTGGGTCAGGCCCTTCTGCTTTAACCACCTCCCGCCTGAGGGCCCTCTGGCTTCCGCCTTATTTGGTTAAAAAGCTGTTAAGACAGGGCCTAGGAAAGGGAGCTGAAGGCAGTGGGAACCTGCCCCCACCCTAGGCCTGAAATCAAGTTTAACAACCACTTAACATTTTCCTCCTTAAAAGGAGCCCTGAGCTAGTCCTGCCCCAGTGGCCCCTCCTCCACCAGCTCCCTGGTGCCCTTTGCCAGCTCTCCTATTTGACCCCTGGCCCTGCTGGGAGCTCCCACTCCTGGCTCTAAGACCACTAACCACAACTTCAGAGCCGCCTGGCTTCTCACGAAAGCTCCTGACCCGCAGTCAGACTTTCCCAGCGGCCCCAAGCACTGTTGCTAAAATGAGCCTTCTTGCCACACTTCTGGCTTCTTGCCCCCACCCCCACCTTCCCATGAACCCACAGCTCTCGTCCGGATCCTCTGCCTCTGCTTGGCCTGGGCTTCCCACCCCCACCACCTGCTTCTCTCATCTTGTCAAAGAAGGGCTTCTGCGCTCTCTCCTCTGCTTTCAGTTCCCAGCCACTTCCTTCCTTCTAAAGTCCTCCTGTTCACCTTCTAAAGTCCACCTGGGCCAGGACCAGGGGAGGGCAAGGTCTAAGCTCTGGTGTCTGGAGAGGGGCAAGGCAGGTCCTCCCCCATTACCTGAGGAGGGCAGGAGAGGGATATATTTGCCATCAGGTCCAGGGTATCTGTTTTCCTTCCTAGTGGCTCAAGCTATTGGGGAAGAAAAGAGAGATCAGGTGCACTAATTTGCTGCCGCTGAAGCGAACATCCCCTGGCAGCGGGGACAGCTCACAGCTTGGGGTCAGGGGGTTTGGCCTCCTCTCCTGGCTCTGCTGGGGGACACTGGGCAAGTGTGTCCGCATCTCCAGGACTCGGCTTCCTCAGAAACTCCTGAGAGTTGGCTGGCAGGCCTGGCGAGAGGCTGAGATAACATGGTTTACACCCCCTCGCCTAGCTGCTGGCACGTAGAACATATTGAATGAATGTGAGGGGTCTGCCTGGCGTTCCGAAGAGAGTCCCTCCTCACAGCTCAAAGCACAAAGGAGAGAGTGAAGTTGATCTGAGAATCCTAAGGACTCCGTATTTTCAGTTCTATAGACTTCTACAGTTGGGCCAGCCACTGCTCCTTTACACCTTACTTGCAAAGGGAGGCCAGGAACAGGCACCATTCTATAGGTGCTGGTGCTTTGCTAGACTAGAGCCCCAAACCCCAGGGATACCCCACTTATGTTACCATATTGGCCCAAAGGGCTCTGGAGAGCTGGGAGTGGAATTTCTGACTTGGGTAGATACAGTCTGGGGCGAAGAAGGATATATCCAGGTGCCCATCCTGAAAGAGAAAAATGGATTTAAGATCCTTTTGGTATGGAGGGTAAAGAGGGGGCCGCAGCTCATTGGCCTGACCCCTGGGGTTGGCCACTCGGTGCCCCCCTCCCTCTAGGGAAGCTCCCAAGAGGCCTTCTACAAGGTCTGCTCACCTCAACAGGGAGATAAGAGCAATCCCACAGATCAATAGCCTTGGGTGACCCCAACCCCCCATTCTCCTTTCTGGCCCCACAATGCCACTTATTTAATGTTTTTAAAAAGCGTTATATTTATTTTTAGGCACAGTTGTGCAATGCCCTAGCCCATGCCGTGGTTGAGGGAATGAGATCCTAGTCCCTGAGGAAGTCTTGGCAAGCCAGCTAGGAAAAGCTCCTTCCCAGGCCTTGGTCAACTGGTTCCAGTGGTCTTGGTGGGGAGAGTGGGGCAGAGCTTTGGGGCAGGCCTGGGCAAAGCTGACACCAGGGCAACCAACACCCTCATCTCTCTTGAGGTGATCAGGGGCGCTCAAGGCCTCGTCCAGCTCCCCTCCAACTAGGCGAGACCCTGTGGATGGAGGCCCAGGAGAAGAGAACCGAGTCCCCACCCCAATGCACACACAGAGCTCTTTGGCTCAGTGTGTCAGGTGGAGAGCATGGCCGGGGGGTAGGGGGACCCATTACCCAGAACCCTCCTTTATCACTTCGGTGGTCCGTGTGTGGCATGAAGTGTATAATCTGAAGTTGGATATGTTCAAATCTTGCCTCTCCGTCCCTCTTTCCCTATGTGATTGTAGGAAGGATACTTCACCCCTCTGAGCCTGTCATGTGGGGATGAAAACACTCCTCTCAAAGGTAGTTGTGAAGATTTTACTACGGCAGACCCAGGGTCTGGCACATAGCAGGTGCTTAACAAAATGGAGGTCACTATCAGTAGTAATGAAAACATCCCACATCCCGCTGCCTCTAGGAACACAGCTCAGGTGCCCAAGGAGGCTGTACGGCCAGACCAGCACCCAGAGAGTTGCCTGCCTCTTCCCCATTGTATTCACACTCTCCTGAAAGCCCTTGGCAACTCTGCCTTGAATTTCTTCTTCCTCCTCCCAGGAATCCCAACGGGGAGAACAGGGAGCGTACCGCCAGGACGGGGAGCCGGATGTTGCGGAAGAAAGGCTGCAGTACCACGGAGAAGTCCTCCCTTGTGTCATAGCGGCCTGACTCCACCAGTTCACGCATGCTGCTCTGTGGGTACACGCGGGGTGCTTTCAACACAGGCCCTGGGGGGCCCGAAAGCCCAGTGGGGGAAGCAAGGGAGTGGTGGGTAGCATCCCTGCCCCCATCTCCCCGCATGAGGGGGTGACTCAGCCCTTCCCTCAAGAGCACAAACACGTGTGACTGCAAATCTCTTTCCAGAGAATTGGAAACCGGTTGGTTCACCTTTCTTTTAAGGGAATTGCAAAATCTGAAGAGCCAGACAGGAAGTCCCACAAGGAATAAAAACCTGAGCAGGGTCTCCAGAAGGCCACAGGCTCAGGGCCTCTAACCCCCCTGTTTGTGGTCTGCCTGGTGAGGAGGGGGAAAGAACGGGGGAGGGACGGGGGCAGCTGGGCCTCCAGGGTGCAGGGGAGGAAAAGGCCCACTCATGGAGCACCTAGAACTACTGACCTCTTCAGGCCGAGCACGGGGTTAAGCCACCGAGGGCAGCTGGGCCACAAGGGCGTTGTCACCTGGATCCCTTTGGGATGACTCTAACCGAGGTGCTTGAGACACTTCAGCGAGGTGGGACAGAGGAAGGGGCCCAGATGGTGATGTCCTCAAACCTTGAATAGCTCTTCCCTTCCCCAAGCACTGGTGTGTTGACTGAGTAGGGGGAGGGCAGCCCGGATGGTGCCTTTCTTGGTCTCACCTGGTAGGCTTGGGTGATGGCCTCTAGCCTGGCCAGCTCTTGGGAGCTCTCCCGAGGGGTCAGAACGCAGTTACACAAAATGCTGCACAAAGAGGGGGAGGCAGGGGGACCCGGAGCTGAAGCTCTGGTCAGAACTGGTTCTGTTCGCTTGAGCTGCCCCCCCCCCCCCCACCTTAGGAGCACATGTGCCCCTCGGCTCTGATGCCTGTTCTCAGGGGCAGGTTCCCGGCCTGACACAGGGACTGGACAAAGTCCCAAGGGCACGTGAGTGAACACCCTCTCATACTCATAGAGAACCAGTATCTGACTGTCGGCACAGGGCCTGTGGCAAGTTATGCCGAACAAATGAATTTAGGCAATGAAAATTCAGTGTTGAATTCTTAAGAATAAAATTAAAATGCATCCTTGGTATGGGAGCCTATGTTTGGGGGCCTCTGATGCTCACGCCCTCAGATACCTCCTTAGTTCACACTAGTGTCTCACTGTGTCCCCCTTCACCGTGAACTGTGAATTCATAATGAGTCTGAATGAATTTCATCATGAATTATTTCACGCTCATGAAATGCACTTAATGTTAAAGCAGATATTATCTCTAAAGTACTCAGAACAGTGCCAGGCACACAGTTGGTTCTGTGAAACTATTGGTTAAATAAATAAATGTACATATAAGGTATGAAGATGAATGAAACGTGTACCTGTGCACCTCTCACCCTGCGTCAGAAACAAAACACACCCATTCTGAAGTTCCCCAATTTGCTCCTTCCCCGGAAAGGTAACCGAATTCTGTGGATCATTTCCTCACTTTCTGTTCCAACTTGACCACGTACGCATATATCCCTACACGGTTCCCCTTTTCACAGGCTGGGCTACACTGTTTCTCAAACACCAGCCTTTGTCCCAGCCCTGACCTTCTCCTTTGTGGCTCCCATGTCACAGAGGTTCAGTAAGGGGGGCTGTGTCCCCAACCTCTCAGAAGGGGGCGCTCCTGACCTAAGACCCCCTTTACAGACTTGGACACATAGACAAACCAAGTCACAAGGACCCTGAGGAGTCACCACTGTATGAGCCAGACCAGGGGGTCAGTGCTTCTCTTTCTGGGGCAGCCAGCACCTGCCTACCTGGCCTGCTGCACAGGGCACTTGTCTGGATTGCCCAGGAACACCTGTCGCATGACGCTGGGGTTCATGAAGTCCACCAGGTTGACCAGGGCTCTGGGCACCTAAGGGAAAGGCTGCAGGTGAGAGAGGGGCTCTGGGGGCTTCTCCCTCAAACTGCCTTAGGGTCCTGAGAAGTGGGACTAGCTCTGGGGTCCCTACAGAACTCCAGCTCAGTTGTCCCTGAGTGGAGTCTTGGGAAGGCGTCTACACAGATGACCGCCTAGGTCCCTGCAGGCTACAGTGCCCACATGAGCTACAGCATGAGTGGCGCCTCCTGGCGTGGGACAATATGGCAGACCGGAGTCCAACTCCTGATGGTTCAGCTCTATTCAGCCATCAGTCAGCAAGCTTCAAATGTGCTGGGATAGGTGCCCCATTTGCCATTTCCCTCTAGCCCAACCTGGACCCACTCTGCTGAGCAGGCATGAAGACTCAGCTGCCCAGAGAAGCAGGTGGTGGTTGGAGTGCCCCCCACTGGGCTGCTGGAGCGGCTTCCCCATGTCAGGGGGGTAGAAAGGGAATGAGGTCCTGGGAGCCGGACCAGAGAAGGACCAGAGAAGCCGCTCCAGATACAGCCTACGGCTCAGAGTGCAGGGCCCAGCCTGGGAGCCACCATGCTGCTGCCCCTAGGCAATGTCCCAGGTGGTGGTAGAGGATGATTAGCACACGAGCTGCCTACTTTTCTTCAAGCCTGAGATCCTTCTGTGTTGATTCCAAATGGAATAGGCTTCCTTGGGGTAGGGCCCAAACTCTAGAAAGGGGAGGAGCCCACGCCCCTGGCTGTCTCCTTCAGGGGAGGGGGTATCTCACCTTCTTGTCTCCATCCACCTTTACCCCCCACATCCTTGAGCTGTGTCCAGCTCAAGAACCCCTTGCGGGAACCCCTACCCACCTCTCTATGCAGGATGTCCAAGGCATTGCGGAGATGGTCAAAAAACTTGGCTGCAGAATACAGGTTCTGGGAAGAGAGAGGAGGGAGGTGAGGGGCTGGTTCAGGGGAGAGGGTAGGAGGCCAGTTGAAGGCTCCCCTCCGGCTCCACGCAAAGGACTTCTTCTCTCTCTGGCCCCTGGTTGTGACCAGCTCATCGTGTCAGAATCGGAACAGTTGACTCCTTGCTGTCACCAAAGATGGGCCAGCCCGAAGACAAGCTTTAGTTTAGGAGGTGAATGTACAGGTCCTCCCTCCCACTGTGGGGGTCTACACACTTTCCATGCTTTCTGGACTTTCTGGAATTGTAAGAGGAGAGTAGAAGCACCACATCTACCACCTGGGACATGGAGGTGGAGCCAGAAATCTCATAACCACCTGGGACTTGGAGGTGGAGCCAGAAATCTGAGGGTCACGGGGTAAGAGGAGTGTGAGTGTGTGTGTGTGTTTGCGTGTGCACGCACGCACACACACACAGGCATAGCTGGACAGTCCCAGCCTTGGTTCCAGGGCCTGTTCTCAAAGAGGACCCCCAAGCCTACTGGTCAATGTCAGGAGCAATGAGTAGGCCCGGCTGCCCCCATTACCGAATCCGTGCAGTAGTCACATAAATCGCTGCCTCCAATCAGCACCGTGATAATCTTCCAGTCCTTGTGGAAATTCACTCTCTATACAGGAGGAAAATGCTTGATGATTTCCAACAAACATACAAATAATGCCACAGCTCTAGGGAATCCAGTCAACCTTCTAAGACTTCCTTGCCCACTCAAAATAATAGAATCAGAATTTCGGAGCTGAAAGAATTTTAGAGGCTGATTTATAGACCACAGAACCTTAGCATCAGGAGGGACTTTCAAGATCATTGTGATCAGTGATGACATCCCACCCCCACCACCATGGGTGTAATCTCCTCCAGGGCCTTGGATATGGGCTGTCCTACCACTGCTTAAATGCCTTTAGTGACAGGGCTCACTGTTTTCACGGCAGACCACTCCATTTGGGGACTTTAGTGGGTTAGAAAATTAGTGCTTAAAAATAACCATAAATCCGACTCACATGGTCATCTTTCATCCTCTGCACCAGAGTCTGGACTTGGCTCATAAGTTCCCTGAGAAGGAGAGGAAATCAGTCCTACTGAGGAACAGTGCCTGGATTTTTTTTCCTCCTAAAGGGCCTGAACTGGAGGTTTCCATGGCATTATCCCCATTGCATGAACTGCCAGATATCCTGAGGCTCAAGGACAAGGAGCTACTTGCCTGTTCTGAAGACTTATTACAACAAATAACCCTTTGAAAAGCCACTTGTATGTTTGTCCTAAAGCTGTAGTCAAGGGTATTGTCAACTGTCTTTGTTACTCGTGGTCTCCTTTTTAGGACTCTTCTGGGATTCCATTGATCTCCTGTGAAGGACCAGTATAGATCCTGAAACCAGATCTATAAACGTTTTAACATGCTTTCTCTTTTTACTCTGGCTGCTAGGAAGCTGAGAGTTTGACGCTCAGGCATGATAACTGTAAAAAGGCTCAGATTGACACAGCTGCTTCTTCCCCATCTTCCCACCACCAGTGGCTGTGATTTTTCTAATGTACATGTTACTTGTTCGTATGTTTTTGGTAAACTTAGTAAGATGCTTCTTTTAGAACGGGGTGGGGAATAAACATATACTGCGCACGTGCCTGGGTTGATAGATAATTCATGGAAAGACTAGATCTCAAGCACCCCAAGAGCCCCACTGGTTCAGGCCCCTGTTACAGGTGTGGGTGACATGGAGCCACAGCATGATGATCCCCTGGGACCTGCTGGTGGGTCCCTCTGTCCCCAGATGTTTCTGCTGCCCAGAAAGGTCTTCCCCAGCTGAGTGAGCAGGTTGGAAGGACGTGCCCATCAGCTAGAAGGGCGTGGGCCTGAGCAGGAAGGTGACAGTGTGATGGAGGCTCAGATGGCTGGGTCAGGAGCAAGGAAACCCGGGCAGCTGGGGCCACCAGGAGCAGGGTGAGGGGCCTCCTGAGATCATCCTGGGGGAGGGGGGTGCTGAGCATTCCGCTTTAGCTGCCTCTGGTTTCTCAATTGCATTTCCTATTAGCTCCATAGCAGGACTAGGGATAGGCCATGACATGTGGCCCCAGCAGCCTCCAAGGCTGGAGATTCTGGCTTGTCTGTTCATTTGCTGGCACTCCTTGATGCTTTCGGGGAACTGCCACTTGTGAGGCTTTGGGGAGAGTGAAGCTCGCTGGCACCGTTGTGTCACAGTGAGTTTTAAAACCGGGATAAGGTTAGTCGGTTCGTTGCACGATTAGAACATGTCACCCACGAAGCAAGGTCAGGAGTTCAGCCTCCAGGGACGTGGCTCCTGTCCCAGCTTCAGCCTCTCGAGCCTCCCCGCTGTGGCCTTAGTCACAGGGGCAGCCAGGGAAGAGAGTGGCTGAAGGCCTCTCAAATCATCGCTGCAAACGGATGAGTGTCCCCTTTGCACATGGAGGCCAGTATTACAGTCTCAAAGGCGAGCGACCATGTGCCTCCCACTTTCTACCCCGCAGGCCCTCCTCCCCGAACGCCATACCCAGCCTTTGCTCCAGGAACAGCCTGATTAAGGAAGGCATTTGTGCCATTGGCGTCACCCGTGCCCAACGCGTAGCCTCTGAGATTTCTGTTAAACTTCCGAAGGATATCTGGGAGAGAAGGGGGTGAACGGGACATGGAGACTTTAAGAGGAAGGCCAGAAAGTCCACTCTGTCTGGTCCAGGCTCCCCAGAGTGGGCTTCGGGACCATCTCCAGGCAGTGAGGGGAGGCAGGGAGGCAGAGGGTGTGCCTGGCAGGGACTGGGGCTGAGTGGAAATGACCTGATAGACCAAAACAGCAAGAGCCTCTCAGGTTTTCTTTTCTCTTTCCGTTTCCTTTCTTTTCTTTCCTTCTCTGTCTCCCTTTCTTGCTTCTGCCCTCTCTCCCTCCCTCCTCCCTTTCTTTTTCTCCCTTTCACAGTTCACGGTGCAGGGACTACTCACTACCTCATTGGATTGTCTCTGTTCCCTCTGGACAAGTTGAAAAAGCCTGAGCCTCAGAAGGTTTGGTGACTTGGGCTAGGCCACCTTGCCCTGGGCGAGCACAGAGAAGAGCCAGGGCTTGAACCCAGGCGTCAGGGCTCCAAATCAGTGCTTATTCTACCCCCTCAACTACCTGTCCACGGGCCTCTCCTCCCATTCGGTGGCAGCCCGCAAAGATGATGTTACATCCTCTTTCTTAGCTGAGGGGCACTCAGGAAGCCCAGGGGTCAGGGGGAACCAGTGAACAGACTCGAGCCCCTGGTGGGTACTTACTTGGTAAGGTGGTCACGGTCTCAAGGGAGCCATCCCCTCCCGAACTGTAGGGAGTGAGCAAACCAGGGAGAGAGACTGAATCAATACTTAGACTTTATGAAAGAGCACCCCACCTTTCTTAGCGCCCACGCCATCAGCATCTGCAAGATGTGCCAGGCCTAGCAACCTCCTCATGTGGAGAAAGTCTGAGAAAATTTGAATTTCCCCAGTGGGTTGCTTCCCCTCAAATCTAGGATTTAAAGGCAAGAAAGAACTCTTTCTTTTTTTGCACCAATTTAGGAAGGAACGCGCTTAGCTGAGTATATGCTATGTGCCCAGCCCAGCATGAACTAGATTCTCTACACTAGTTACCTACTGCCTCCCAGCAAACTTATGCTATAGATGTGACTCTCCCCATTTTACAGAGGAGGAAGCTGAGGTGCACAGGGGTGAATTAACTTTTGAAAGGTCACTAAAAACCAGCGTGAGGGGTGTCTGGGTGGCTCAGGAGGTGAAGCGTCCGACTTCAGCTCACGGTCCGTGAGTTCAAGCCCTGTGTTGGGCTCCATGCTGACAGCTCCGAGATTGGAGCCTGCTTGAGGTTCTGTGTCTCCCTCTCTCTCTCTCTGCCCCTCCCCCCGCTCCGTCTCAAAAATAAACAAACATTAACAAAAATTAAAAACAAAACCAAAAACCCAAAAACCAGCTTGAGCTGTAGACCTTTGGAAAACGCATTAGGTCTTCCCTGCCCAGTGGTGAGGTAAATTTCACTGGGAGGTTCGGGCGATGGCCTCTCATCGCCTTCCAAAATCCAATCTGATTTCATCTACTTGAATCTAGTTCCATGGTGCTCAATCTAACCTCAAGACACACTCAAAATTGCATTTCCTTTCATGCATTTAAATTGAATACATGTGGGAGGCTGGGAGACAAGTATTTCTATTTTAACAAAGTCCAATGTTCACATGTACTGTATTTACTGTGTTTTCTTCTTCTTCTTCTTTTTTCCCCCTCCCCTGCTCAATGCCAGCGTATTATTCCAGGCCAATAGATTTTGAGAACACAGCATCAGCAACCAGCCCACCAGTATAGACTTCCAAAGGACAGGCCATGAATCAAAGTCACGGTGGTCCTTCACCCAAGGAAATGCTTGGAAGGAAGAAGACTATTTCCTGCGAGGGTGGTCAAGTCCGAGGCTCAGCAGCCGCAGGTGGTAGAGAGGAAGAAGCCCCGTGAGCCCTGCCCTTCTACCTTACCCAGGTATCTCTCTCCTGACTCTCACCCATGTCTGAACCTAGCTTGGCCAGTGATCGGACATTTGTTTGAGCTTCTAATTCTTTTCCAACTCTGCATGAAGTCAACTGCTTTAGCTGCTTCCTGATCCTTCTTTCTTTGGACTAAAAGCACTTAATCAAAATACTTTGCATTTGAGAGGGAATTAGAAATCCATGTACCTCCTCCAATCACTGTGTTCTAATTCTGCCTCCTTTTCTTCTTCCATAAACATATAGGAGCGCCTGGGTGGCTCAGTCAGTTAGGTGCCTGACTTCGGCTCAGGTCATGATCTTGCCGTTTGTGAGTTTGGGCCCCTCATCTGGCTCTGTGCTGACAGCTCAGAGCATGGAGACTGCTTCGGATACACACACACACACACACACTCTCTCTCTCTCTCAAAAATAAACATTAAAAAATAAAAAATAAATAACTGTATAAACACAAGCCTAGAGATATACCTAAACACAGACAGCAAGTACTTTTTATTGTAATTTCTTGTCTAAAAGTATCTTTGTTTTAAAACAAATGCCATAGCTAATCAACACCAAGAGGCTACAGAAATCTCTGGGTGAACACTTCTAGGAGAAAAGAGAATCACACAGATAAGTATAGAGGAACAAAAACATTTAAGCCCTCGTTGATCAGAACTATGTGACACATGAAAGAAAATAGACCTGTATGAAAGAGCTCCTTCATAGGAGATCCTTCCAATTAATGTAATTTATATTAAACCATGAGTTCAAAGGCTGGGTTTTGTTCATCTGTCATCACCCACAGTGCACAGAGAATTACAGAGTAGATGCTCAATGACATTTGTGGATGAAGTTTCAGTAAGATTGAACTCCTTTTTTTAAAATTTTTTTTTTTTTTAACATTTATTTATTTTTGGGACAGAGAGAGACAGAGCACGAACGGGGGAGGGGCAGAGAGAGAGGGAGACACAGAATCGGAAACAGGCTCCAGGCTCTGAGCCATCAGCCCAGAGCCTGACGCGGGGCTCGAACTCCCGGACCGCGAGATCGTGACCTGGCTGAAGTCGGACGCTTAACCGACTGCGCCACCCAGGCGCCCCAAGATTGAACTCCTAATTAATAATGAAAAGAAAAAGCTTTTTGTTTTTTTGTTGTTTTTTGGTGAGTAAATTTTATTTTGGTCTTTTGATGCCAAATAAGCAAACTTCTTCATTTTATTTTATTTTTTGTACGTAGGCTTCATGACCAGCATGGAGCCCAGCACAGGGCTTGAACTCACAACCCTGAGATCAAGACCTGAGCTAAGATCAAGAGTTAAGATTAAGAAGCTCAACTGACTGAGCCACTCAGGTGGCCCGGAAGAAGCAAACTTATTTCAACTGAAGAAAAAGCAATGCTCGAAAGACCTCTGGGCCTGCCACATAGTTAAGCTAGCTAAAGCTGGCACCTGTCACTGCTGTATGGTTCTCACAGATCAAGAGGCCTTGGAAATAGTCACAGCTAAGCCTCCT
The DNA here is from genome assembly GCF_022837055.1 of Prionailurus viverrinus. Lineage (NCBI taxonomy): Eukaryota > Metazoa > Chordata > Mammalia > Carnivora > Felidae > Prionailurus > Prionailurus viverrinus. The sequence continues at coordinate 118,168,878 of NC_062563.1, forward strand.
CCTTCATGTCCTGCTCGCACCAACCCATCTCCCAAGAATTCTGGGTCATGGTCCCTCTCCAAATGTACGCGGCCCCCTCTCTCCACTTGCTGTCTCCTTGGAGGCAGAGGCTAAAGTTAGAGCCTTAATTCACCTGGAATCATTCATTGCCTATTGCTTCCAATCCGGAAGCTTTAATGGCTTCAGAAAATTGCTTTTCTCAGGTCAGTCTACTACATGGACATTTCCTGGGGTGGGGCAGGGGGCATGCGCGCGCGCACACACACACACATACACACACACACACACACACACACACACACACACACGGCATGCGCGCACGCTAATCGGTATTGTGAATAAAGAAAGGTTTCTGGGATGAAGAGAAACACTGGATTAAACAGATACAATTTAAGCAAATGTCTTCATTGCAGAGCTTCTCAGAGGCTTTAATATGCTAACATACATGTGAGTTCTCCAGAGGAAGGATACGGTAGGTAATGTTCCCTGCCCAATACAAAGAACTTTGCCCTTGTCAGGAAAATGTAGGAGGCTAGTGTTCCATGGAACACTCTTTGGGAAACACTGTATATATTACCAAAGTGTCAAACTATCTCAGGCTCTGACCCAGAGTTTTCATCAGGAACACTTGTGGATGGTGGCCCGGGTATTTGAAACATTTAGAATAAAGGGTTTAAAGGCACAACAGCCACTTGAATATAGAAAATTGAAACATTAAGCCACACCTGGCCTCCCCTGCAGGGAGAAATAGAGCAATGGCTGACTTTTCCCCTTGCTACAGAGAAACATCTAGCAGAAGATTGCCTGTTTGTATGCAAAGCCCAGGAATCTGTCCAGTTGGACTGTCAGCAGTGGGGGGGGGGGGGGGCACACCACCCGGCTTCCCCAGACTGCACCACCAGGTGTGGCTCCAACCCCCCGTTGACCGGTCTGTCTACCTTACTTTCTGTTCCCCACGCTGTGACCCTTCTCCAGCTAAGACTGAGTGCAGCTGTCGCTCACGCTGTCTCCCGATTGTATGTCATAAGCCCTGCTTGCTTTCTTCCGCTCTGGCTTTCCTTTCTCACACAGACTCAGTAACATTTGGGGCACAGTGGTCAGATGGTGAGGCTTGGTTTGGTTCAGAGTTGGAGCCCCTCTACCCCGCTGAGGGGCTGGGGCAACCTGGGGGTCCCCCAGGAGCTGGGAGGCATTTATTTCAGTGGATGGTGTCCTCTTGCTACCCATGCCCGGGGCCCTCTCTCCCTTGCCCCCCCCTAGGAAATCCTTCCCCTCTGGGGCTGTCCTCTGAGTTGGCGGGAGAACTGCCACAGTCTCAGTCATCCCCACACGGCTCCCTCTCCCTTTCCAGAAAGAAACGCTCCATTTGAATTCACTGGGCAGAAAAGGGAGGAGGCGAGCGTGTGGTCTGGCTGCAAAACTTCTCCTTAGCACTCTGCCCTCTCCTGGCTGGCCTTGTTCTAGTTGTTTTGAATTCTGAGCTAATTGCCTGTTACTGTGAAGCATCCACAAACGTGAACTTCATGGGGAACCGAAAGAAACTTAAGAAAACCTACCCACATCCGCCCACTCCCCTGACGCACCGCGAGCTTTTCTGCTCCCCGTCTGGAATGCCCTTTCTCATCTAATTGCTAATCTGTCCATTCCCACCTTCTCTGCAAAGCCTCCCTCTCCCCTGGCAGGGTTGATTATTCCCTCTTCTCTCTTCCTGTAGCCCGCGGGCGGGCATCTTTCCTTTTTGAATAGCACTTGCCAATTGAGCACGGGCATTTGTCTGTGTTCCCTGTATGTCCCCTGGCCCACCGCCCACCCGCCTCAGTGCCTGGTATCTTGCAGGCACACAGGAAGGGCTCAGGGGCTATGACTCTCTCTTGGTCATCTCCTCTCGAAGTGGTGTATTGCATTTCAGAGTTTTCTGGACAGATGTGTACATCCATGTAAAGGCAGAGGTGTGAGTGCAGAATGACATGGATAAATGCACAGAGACAGTAACCAGATGGAGATCTCCACGTGCACACACACACACACAAACAGGCAGGTGAAAACTCAAAAGTTTGGTGCTTTTCAGGTGCATTTCATGTCGGATTTGCTGACCCAGGAGTCTGACAAGAACCCTGGTTTTCTTTTTCTGCAAAAAAGTTATCAATAAAATATCTTCTCCATTCACCGTATGATCACACTTTGCAGAAATATACAGGTTTTCCTTCTGAAAGCCCCTTCCAGACCTGGTCCTTTCCTCTTTGGTATTTATGTGTTTAAAAAGAGACAACCCCCTCGTCTAGGTTCTGAGAGTGAACTTGGGGAGGGAGGGGGTACAGGTTTAACATTACCTATATGACAGCCCCCGATACTGAGTGGTGACGTCAGAAAGGTCATCTGGTTTGGAGCCAATTCCATTGCCGGCCTTTGAATATATACCAAAATACGTAGGAAAATGAGTAAGTCAGAGGAAAGGGACACATCGCGTGGCACGAACAGACCCTGGACCGGGAGTCAGAGACCAGGCTTGCCTTCTGCCACCTCCTTTCCAGCTATCTGCCTTCCCTGAATCTCAGCTGTCTCCTTACTGAACTGAGGACATGACCTGCTGATCTCCTAGGATTATTTTGATGACCAAATTGGATCATAGCTGTAAAAGCAGCTTTGAAAACTCCCCAGTGCTTCGCACATCTGAGACGCTGCCGTATCATTACCACCAGCATTATGCTCCTAAGTTCTTTGATAAGCATGAAGAAAGAGCCTATAGATTGGAGTGGATGGCAGGGGACAGAATTCTCATAAACTGCACGTGTCTCCTCTTTCCCTCTGGGACATTCTGTAAGGCAATCGGTCATCTGGGGTGGTAAGGGCCCCGTTTCTTGGAACTTAGGAACAGGGCTTTAGCCACAATTGTGGACTCTGCTGCTTTCCATGAAGATGGAAAGAGGGGCTGAGTCAATCCAAAGCACAATCCAAAGGGAAAGGAGCACCCCCACAGGTAGGTTTAGAAGATTGTTTTGAGTTGAAACGACCTATTTTTGTAATCATTAAAAAAAAAAAGTGTCGTTAGGCGTTCAAAACCTCCACTATTTGAAACAACTCAGCTGACCCCCAAGAAAGATTTCCTCTTGTACACCTGCTTGACAAAGTGGCTGCAAAATCAAACCACTGCCACGCTCTCAGATCGACAGAGCCAGGACAGGGGTACAGGGCGACACAGAGGCCGGGGTGCAAGCCCTGGAACTGGCACAGCCCCACCGCACCCCAACTGGGGCCCAAGAGTCCTTACGGTCAGAGAATCCCCCAGCGCAGCCACAACTTGGATATCTGCCGGTCTCAGGGTGTGCACTGCAAAGACAAGTGGACACACTTGAGTCCGTGGGAAGGAACCTGTAGTCGGAGCCTATGGCTTCCTGCTTTAAGCAAGACCAGAAACATGACCCGCATGTGTGTTTGGGCCATGGAGGCCGACAGAGGTTATATGAGGAATTTTCCCATAAAGAGACCCAACGGTAAGTCCTGGACCTATGGGGAAAGAGGTGCTGAGGGAGAAGGAGAGGGAATGGACGGATGGATGGACAGATGGACGGACAGATGGTAGAGAGGGTGGAGTAGAATCAACCGCTTCAGTGCCAGTGGTCGTGTGGGAGGCCAGCAGTGACCTGAGCACAGGACCGCATGGGCACCAGACCATCTGAGATATGGTACAGAGTCTGGTGCTCAGCCCATTTAGAGCTGGGCTCTGGGTTTTCACCCAAAATCTGAGAAATAATCATGTCAGGCCTTTCCCTGTCCCAAATCTCTCTACTAGAAAGTAGGGTGAGAAAGTTGCAGAGTCTGGGACCACAGGACACCCTGCAGAGCCATGGCTCACTCTTGGGACTCCCCGGGTACCCCACCCCCACCTCTGGGCCTCAGTGCGGTCACACCACTGGGGGAGGGAGAACTCATGTGGCTCCCCGACGTGTGCTCCCTCAGGAGGCTGAATGAGAAGGCAGCAAACGGTTCCTGGCCTGGCCACCACGGGTCCTGCTGGCTAATGACATGGCTGCAGGGCAGAGGGGGACAAGGCAGGGACATATCACAGGCAACCACCCAGACAGGAAGCAAGCACTAGCCCTGTGTCATTTAGTTACATATGCCAAGTCTTGTCAGAGCACTTATTGGCCCCTGAGTCCTCGTGGAGGGGCCCAGGGGTCCTGGTGTCTCATGAGGAACTTACCTGAGGTGGGCGGTGAGGCAGAAGGAGCTCTGTCCCTGCACAGCAGCTGGCTCCCATGACCCTACAGGCACAGAACGAATCCTGGAATCCCGGGTTGAAAGGGACCCGAGATGCTGGCTAGGTGTCACACTCACCCAGAGAGCTTTACCAAACACAGGTTCCTGGGTCCCACCCGGGGGTGGGAGGGACCTGGAGGGGCACTGAAGAAGGCCCCCTAGGTGATCCCAGGCTGGGATCCGCTAACCTAGTTCAGAACCCGCACCATCCGAGGCAAGATCAGAGCATCAACTCAGTGGCCTCACCCCCCTCCATCTCTGTGTCTGTGGCAGTTTTATGAAGAGGAACTCGATCTTCACTTATGTCTTTGATGAGGCTGTGATTTGACTGGCTGGCCTCCACCTGGGCTGTTACCAGTGCGGCTTATTCTGCCTGCCACCCTGTCCAAAGGCGTAGGTGGCGGATCTCACACAGAAGCGTTCATTCCCCTCGGCTGCCCATCAGGACCCTTGCCAGCGTTCCCACCCTGCCTTGTTGGGCCAGTCCCAGCCCAGGGGCTGCCCGCTGTGGAGAAAGGGGAGAAACAAGCCCATACCTGCACGCTGTTCTTGTAGGTTCTCAGAAACGGCCAGAACTGTGAGAAGAGGGCGGTGAGCAATTCCAGCAAATTCTGCTTGCTTTCCGCACAACACTTTGGGCCTCCCCTGCCCCACATTCCCAGCCCCTCCCTGCCAGGCCGACCATTGCAGGCTCCCTCCCAGGATGCATTGGGCCTTCTCTGCAACCTGAACTTGTAGGAACAATTAGAATAAACCCTGTAGTGGCTCCAGAGGAGCAAGTCTGCTCTCAGGTTCCCACACAGCTGGCTGGGGCAGCTGTATCACCCCTCCTTTTGACCCTGCCCTTCCCAACAGAGCCTCCGTAGGCCCCTTGCCACCCCCATGCCACTCCCACTCTGCCTAGGCAAGAAAAGACAGGTGCTTTGAGGTCCTGCCCCACATCAGCCTCAGCTCAGTCTTGGGACCCCTCTGGGAATACAGAGACATGCGTAGAGGTGAGGGAACAGCTACAGAGATCCAAGAATCTTCCTGAAAACTGGTGAGTGAGCATAGGGGGCTGCTTTCTTTGCTCTGGCTTCCAGTTGACCAGCCCCATCCCCAACCCTTGTCCTAGCAGATGTTATTCCGGGTCTCAGTTCCTTGTTCTTTCTATCCCGCCATGGAGGCAGGGGCTACACGGAGACAGGGCATCCTATTGTCCCATCCTTGTCCTTGAGGATCGCTCCCGCCCTCAGTCTCCAAAATGAGAGCTGGGTGGTGCTGTCACATTCCTCTTCCCAGCTGGAGAGAACTGTGTGCAGCCCAGACTTGTGCTAGGGTTCCCTGGGATGTGGACAAAGGAGCACCCTAGGGGCCTCTGGCCACTGGGGGCTGTCACCCCTCATGGTCCAACCAGATAGGGCTCTGTGGATGGTTCACTGAGTCTGGGGTAGGGGTAGGATCTGGGGGTGAAATGAACTGAGAAACCTCACAGAGGTGTCAAAAGCCTGGAAAAGATGCTTCAGATAAATAGACCTGTTGCAAGGATGAACTTCCCACTCTACCTGGGTCGGACATGTGATATTGATCTTGTGTTCAAAATTATGCTGCGTTGTCTTCTGGCCAACAGGTTCCAGCTAAGGCAAGAAGCAGAAAAGAGGTGGCAAGAATGGGAAGGCCAGGAGGCAGGTCGGGGCTGGGGAAGGGAGGGAGGGGTGTGGGGAATGTGGTTTGTCATCATTGCGGTGTGGGAGATCACACAGCCTGAGTGATGGGCCTCTGAACTCCTTCAAGAGCTTGCCAGAGTCTTTCTCCTCCCAGAGGGAGAATAATTTTCCCGACCTCAGTCGTCTTACCATGTTGTTCCAGAGGGCACTGGCCGCGTGAGCGTGAGCTTTCCTGCTGAAGTGGAAACAGTCAGGAGCGAAGAAAGAGCTGTCGGGCAGCCCCGCCTGGTCACAGGGCAGAAAAGGGGGGGGGGCACGTTATAGGGACGTTGGATACAGAAATGACACTACAAACTGGACACTGCGTGGCTCCCCTTTACCCATGATCGTTGCTTTCGTTACCGAGGTCTTTGGCATGTCCACTTTTTCAAAAAATGGCTGCACGACCACCGTGAAGTCCTCCCTTGTGTCGTATCGCCCATTTTCAACCAGCTGGTGAGTCCCCTCCTGCAGGAGGCAAATGGGGCAAGGGTCAGGGGCCTCTTTGCACCGGGCCTTGTGCAATCTTTTTCTCTGCCATAGAATTTAAACAGAGTCTGACCCTGGAGTGAAATCAATCTGTAGCAAAATCTCAACCTATCCGGAACCAACTACTTACTTTTTAGATCAGGCTTTATCTCAGACCCTGCCCCCAACCCCAGCTGCCATTGCATATATTTCCCAGGCTGTGGGAAAAAACCAAAAACAAAAACAAAAGGAAAGATAAGGAAAAACCCGAGACCATCAGCTGGATCTCCTTTTAAAGCTTCTGATTAAAGACTGGGGCAGGGGACGTTGGGGAGGGGATAGGGTATTGATTTGATCAAATGACTTTTTGGGATAATACTTACATTTAACTTATTTCTGTCCTACATTTGTTTAGAAAATCCAAGGTGAGTCAGCAATGGCGCTTACTGCCCATTTCTATCATTCGTGCATGGTGTGTGTGTGTGTGTGTGTGTGTGTGTGTATGTGTGTGTGTGTGTGTGAGAGAGAGAGAGAGAGAGAGAGAGAGAGAGAGAGAGAGCGCGCATGAATGGTCCTGTGCGTGTATACTTCTTTGAAACTCAGATCTGTCCAGGAGGGTAACAGGGCTGTTACTCTCATAGCTCCCACTTGAGCTTGGTTCCAGGAGAACCAACTATCCCAATTCTAGCTCCAAATTCTGCCAGCCTCTGCCATTTCACTGCTTGCCAGATTTCTAGCAGATGGGGCCAGGACCCTGGCTGGAGAGGGAAGTCAGGAACCTTAGTGGGGGCATTTCAGAAGGACCATGTACTTCCTTTTCCCAGGGGCAGCCAGAAAGAGAGTGCAATACCACTAAGTAGCTGTGTGACTTTCAGCAAGATGCTCTCCCCCTCTCTGGACCTCTCTTTCCTCATCTGTAAATGGAGGGTATTTGGCAAGGCCTGGACCATCCCTTAGATCCCTTCTGATGCTACCGATTACCCTGTGGATGAGACACAATGGCTCACAGTGGAACTGTGCATCCCTTGAGAAATGAAAGACTGTCTAGAATGCCTGGCTCATGGTGGCTTTTAATGCAACGATCACCTCCATGGCGAGTTACGGGAACCATAGGTTTTGCAGAAAGTAGTGAGTGAGGAGATTCTGAGAGCGGGCTTGATGGCCTGCTGTGGCTGACCTGCAAGCTCCTCCAGGATCTCATTGGTAACCGAGATCAGACCTGGAAATGGCAGGCCTGTCTAGAGAGGTTGGTGAAGGCAATTTTGGTGAATAGATTTTCTTTTCTTTTCTTTTCTTTTCTTTTCTTTTCTTTTCTTTTCTTTTCTTTTCTTTTCTTTTCTTTTCTTTTCTCTTCTCGCTGACCACCAGCATCTGAATCCACTTTCTATGTTTGGAAAAACTCCACTATACTAAGAGCAGCCTGCCTCCCACTGTAGAAGGGGAGAAAGATGAATGCTGGCTTTCCCAATGACCCTCACACTAGGGCTTAGGCACAGGCCCCAGGGCCCTCCAGAGCTGGTGATAGAAAGACGAACAGCACAGAATCCTTTCTGCTAAGGGTGGCAGCTGCATTCAGTTCCTAAAAGCAGCAGTGACAGCTGTGTCCACAATGTTTCCACTGAACTAGTTCTTTGGCCTGATTTTGATCCTCATGGCTTGGACCCTAGAATTTCACGATTCTGTGATTTCTCATGGCACAGCCTCTGAGCCTCACTTTTTAACTCTTTCAGACACTCTGCTTGTATAACACATCTGCCTAAATTAACCAGCAGTGCAGAGGTTTTTGTTGCTTGCACCCAAGAACCTGTACCATCTGGAGCAGCTTTGCTTTCATGGCCATAACCTTGGCTGCCTTTCCCCACCTGCTGCCGGCCATGGACTTCCTCACCAGGGGAAGAGGTGCCTGCCCACAGCAGAAGGAGGTGCAGCTGGGGAGTCACCCAGAGGGTGATAGATAGAAGTTCATTCCCCTGAGCCCTGATACCCCTGGCAGGCATGGCTGCCTCAAAGCAGGGAAGTGGTTCTACTCCAAGGAGTCCATGGGTTTGAAGGATGGAACCTGGAAGCTGTTTGCAGCCTACCCTAAACAGCTAGAAGGCTACCATTGCCCTCTTGAGTGACTGGATGATTGTTTGGGGGAAACTCAACATAGTCAAGGGATCCATTTGCTCTGCTCAAAGATTGGATGGAAAAAGTCCCCAAATGAAGAACCCACAGGATGTTTGGAGATCACCTGCTGACCTTCTTTCTCCCTGTGCTCCCCAATAACACCTGTTTCCCTGGAAGAGGAGGACAGAGGAAATGCAAGTGATCTCACTGAATCCTCTAGACTCTCTTAGACAGAAAGGGTTTCCCAGCCAGGAGTCAGAAGCTCATAAACATTTCTCAAGGACAAATGGAAATATATTTGTGTGTGTGTAAGGCCAGGCACTGAGATTTGGTGAAATATGTTCAGTGACTTTGTTGTTTACAGTTTGATTCAAATAAACTGAATTACAGTCCCTGCTGCCTCTCAGAGTGTCTTTAAATCTGCAAACTGGTCAGCGGTAACCTTACACTGGACAGCTGGGGTCAAGATAACGTAAGCATGTGCTCATTTTCTAACCAGAGCAATCAGACGACATCTTGGGCAGTCTTAGAACCTTTCCTGGCTTACCTGGTATTTCTTATTGACTTCGATGAGGGAGGCAAGTTCTGGTGAGTTATCATCAAACTTCAGGACACAGGAGCACAGATTCCTGTAGACCAAACCAAGGAGAGGCCCCACCCCGTCAAAATCACCATCTGAATGCATGACCCTGGCTTGAGATTCAGAACCTATTTAATTTGGAGGTACCACAGGAAGCCGAAGAAAATTCAACAGACCTGGATTTTCTCCTTAAAGTGAAATAGTTACTTCTGACATCTGCAGGAGGGACTTACAGAGCGGAGTTACCTTATGACTGTCTGAAGACAGACGGCACAGATAAGGCACACCTACTTTTAAATGATAAAAATGACAACAATAAGAGGGGCTAATGCATACTAATGTTTACTGTGCCAAGAGCTTTATGGGTATGAACGCATTTAATCCTCTCAGGTATTCAAGAGGTTGGATTATCATTATCCTCACTGTACAGATGAGAAAACTGAGGCTCAGTGTGGTTGAGTACTTTCTCAAGGTCACACGGAGACTAAGTGTGGGAGCTAGGACTTGAACTCAAGAACGTCTGGTCTGATCCCTGGTTAAACTGCTTCTGTCCAGTCTGTATATCTGCTGTGATTGGCCACCTTGCATATCCAGGCTTTTGGTCTAAGGGGGTGAGGGTATAATAGTACGGATGGCTTAGAGTAGATTATAGTAGTAGATGGCTTAGAGTAGATGGCCCTCCGAGGAAGGCTCAACCACTGAGACAGGACAGCAGAGAGGCGGCAGACCAAGGTGACCCCCAGTCTGCCTAACCTGTCGGTGACTTGGCCATTTCAGAGCTGAGAACAGACCTGGCAAATGCCTACTCCGAACCTTTAGCTTTAATTGTCTAAAAACCCCGCAGTGATTGGTAGCAAGAGATTTGGGGGTAAGCTGCTCTGAAATGAATACACTGAATCCCCCGTGTGGCCCAGTGACTGGAGAAAGTGGGAGCCAGAGAATGAGTCAGCAGCTGAAAATAGCATGCCTGACACCAGCTGCATTAATAGGCCTGTGTCATCCAGCAGCCATCCTCCTGCTCACGGTGTCCTCAGGCCTTCCCCGGGAGACCTGTGCAATCTGGGCCCCCAGGTGCGGTCTGGCATGGATCTTCAGGGTGGCGGCCAAGGTACCCCTTCATTTCCAAGAGCAAACCTGGCCCTTGTGAATTATTCATTCACTCATTCAGCAAACAGCCACAGAGCCCCTACACTGTGCTAGCAGTGACTCAGACAGAGGTCAGGGCTGTTGGGGGAGAGGCACATGAATAATCAGCACGTGGTGTGCCCAGGGCTGTGGTGGGGGCCTGGGAAGAGCTACAGAGCTAGGGAGGAAGCTGGGCTGGGGCACAGCCACCGTGGCCTGGGCTAATGGTCCAGAGAGGGCCTTACAGGAAGCAATGCTGTGAGAAATATTCATGCTCGGGTTAGAAGGGTATCTTAACCCTGAAGGTCATGGAGATGTGTAATATCAGAGAGGGAACTGCCTTTGTTTGGCTCTGGAGACTGAGAATAAAGAAGGCTTCTCAGGGACTTTCCCAGGACCAGGGCGCTGTATGCTCCGGGAAGACTGTCCTCCAGATCCTGATTATAATTTGTCCCCCCCTCTCCTCTAAGTGACAAGAGCCCTATATTTGTGAGTGCCCATCCAGGAGCACCCATGCCAAACAGAGGCTCCCTGTGTCCTGGAGATGGGCCTGTAGGGATGGGGAAGCTCTGGATACACTTAGTGGTGGCCCGTGAGCCTGGCCACGCAGGACCACTCCGTTCCTCACACTTGACTCTTCCCTCCCCTGAGAACTGAAGGGTGTCCTGAGCCGCCATGACAACAGGAGCACGGCTGGGTTGTAAGCACATACTTGGAGGGTAGATGAGGCCCACGCTCAGTCACGGAAACCCGTTAGTCCTTGTCGGGTTGGAAAATGGGGTGGTCTTAACACTTCTCACACATCTGCCCTTGGGCTTTCTAAGTAATTGAGATTACTTTCTGCTAAGGGTCTCATGGCGCTACAGGGAACGGGGCGGGGAGTGGGTGGGTGGGTGGTTGGGGAAGCTTCCTTCTCACCTAAGGATCAGCCTCGGGCAGCTGACTTTCTTCTCCTGATACAGCTCCCTCAGGTTGATGATCTCCAGAACATTTACCAGGTTCACAAATGCCCGAGGAACCTGAGGGAAGGCAAGACCAGTCTCTAAGAGGACCAAGGCCAGGGGATCCAGTCTCTCATCTGGGTCTGGGGCCAGCTGGGTCCGTGGTCTTTAATGTGGCCCCGTCCACTTCCTTATCCCTCCTGCCCCACCTCCCCCCATTGACACTGTGTTTAGGACAAGAGCATGGTCAGCACTGGCCTCCAGGGAAAGGCAGAAAGAAAGCCAGAGCTGCCTCTGGGCCAAGCCTGAGGCCCAAGAAGGATGCGGTTGAACTGCACAGAGGCCACGCAGACCAGCTTCCACACCTCAGCATGGAGGATGTCCAGAGCCTTCCTGATGTTGTCCGTGAAGTTCTGGGGAGAATAGTGGACCTGCAAGAAGACAAAATATTTAACACCATTCACTACCCAATCTCTCTGCAGACCAGGGCCATTTCCTCTCTTGGGTCCCCTTCCTCTTGTACTTCAGCCAGAATAGGCAACGTTGAAACATAAGGTTCACCTTCGGGGCCCCAGCCTCTGCTCCAACCCCACTGTCCTTGGGCTGGTCGTGGTTGTGAGACCAGGGAAGCCTTTTTTTCTGCATGGAATTATGGAGAGCTCTGCATCCACTTTGCATTAGCGAGATGCAGGGTCTTAGCTAAAGCACATCACACCTCTGGGCCCCTCTAGAATGGGTTGTTGGAGCCTAGGACCTCTAAGATTCCTGTAGTTTGAATATTCTCTGATCCTATGGCCTGAGCTCTTTTCTTAGAGCCTCAAGTGCCTGGGGGACCTATGGCCCAATCAGATCACTTAAGGAGATGATGGGAGGGCAAGGGGGTCCTGGGAATCCTCTCCCCTAAGCATAAAAACATTTTAATCATTTTTTCTTCTGATCTCCCTACTTGTGGTTTAAAAAAAATTTTTTTTTTTTTTAAGTGGAACCCTTTCTCTGGCTTAAATCTAACCAAGAGCCCAAACTAATCAAAACTATAACTTTCAAGAAGGGGGGCAGGGCCATGGTCCAACTTCCCTACCCACTTCGCTAACAGCCCCAGACCCACCGTGGGCCTTCACGTCGCAGCCTGAAAACCTCAGACCCTGGTGACTTTGATGCCAGGGAAGCAGGCTGTGAGGGGTCTTGGGGGCAGGGTTGCCCCTCAGAGAAGAAGCTCCCAGGCTCAGCAAGACTCCCCACTTCCTCAACTTTCCTCTGCTGGTCCTCTTTCTGCCTGACAAATGTCCTCATTTTCCAGCCCCAGCTGGAAGGTCTCCTGCTCTGTGTAAACCTCTGACTCTCCCCCACACAAAACACAAATTCCCATGGCAATTCTTACTTTGGAACTCTCTTCTCTATCACTACAACCACATCATGATGTTTTCCTTATCATGTTATGGCGAGTTGTCTGCGCCTCCCTCCCTGACTGTGAGTTCCTTGAGGACAGAGCCTCAAGGCTTAGCTCCTAGTACAGCGCCTGGCATATGATACATGCCCAGCAAATGATACTAGAAATTAAAAACGTTCTGTTTATCAGAAAACACTATAAACAAAATTAAATAGAAAGCCACAAATAGGCAACATATTTGATAAAGGGGTTAGTATATTTAATATAAGGGGCTTTTAGAAATCAATAAGAGAGCGATAAATACCTTAACAGAAAATAGTCAATAGGCATAATATAGAACTTTTCAGGAGAAATTCAAATGAGCATTAAATAGAGGTTTATTCCTCCCTACTGATCAAATAAATGCAAATTTTGAAAACAAGATACATTTTTTTCATTTATTAGATTAGCAGCTATTAAAACAAATAACATACATTGACAGATGGAGAGTGAGGAAATAGACATAACTGATACCAACATTCTGGAAGCAATTTGGCAATATGTATCCAAAACATTAAAAAATGTGCAGAATCCCCCCAAAATAAGATGGATGGATAAATCCACTAAACTTATAAGATAACATCTTGCTATATTAGCTTAATGGATTTAACAACTGTAAAATCTAGGCGGTGGATATATGAGCCTCTCCTCCACAATTCTTTCCATTTCTCAGAATGTTTGTAAGTTTTCGTGATAAAATATTAGGGGAAACATATATATCTTCTTGCTTAAAAGTCTTACTAGTTGGAATATATATCAGGAATCAATTCTAGATGTACATAAAGATGGATGTTTATCCTAGTATTATTTATAACAGGCATAATTAGAAACAATACAAGTTATGTCTCCAATGACTGGAGACAGCTAAATAAAGTATGGCCAATATAGGTTATGGGTGACTTATACAGTCATTAAGAATTATTTTATGGAAGACTAAATACTGACAGAGGAGTATCTTCCCAATATATTGCTATTGAGAAAAAGCAGATCACCAAACAAGATTTCCAGAATGATGCTATTGTTAGCAAATAATAAAGCAATGGCTTCTCAATCACGGAACATGCTAGAAAGACATGCTAGACATGGCATTTCTGGATGTTGTCAATTACAGAGAATATTTTTTTTCTGTACTTTGATATACTTCCTATGTGGATTGCTTATAAAATAAAATTTTTAAGAAAACCTATTATCTTTAAAGTCTGCTGGATTCCATGCGGAAGAGTTGCAGGCATGCCTAGCACAGGCAGAAAAGGTAGAAATTACAAGAAGGCCGAGTTGGGCTTAACACAAAAAGCACTACCAAAAAAATTGGTACCTGCTTATAATACTAAGTAGAGCACATTAAAGAGCTGCCTATTGCTGGGAATGTTCAACAGCTAGATTCTATGGAAGGCATTCCTGCCACAGGTAGGAGAGTGGTCAGTAGGGTCGAGGACAGCTCAGAGATTCTGGGGTTCTAGGAAGAAGCGCCACATCCACGAGGCAGCAGCCTGGCTCTTGGGTTTCCCATCAACTCGGAGAGACTTGGCCCCGAACCTTGCCTAAACGCTTGCGTTAGGAAATCAACTTTTCCATTCAAATGACGGCCTAGATAGAGATGGTAAGGCAGTTCAATGCTGGAGAAAGGAGCTGACTTATAATGACCTAGATGAAGATACGCCTGATTTTTCCAGATCCTTGGAATGTTATCTTGGTTTCTAGAATATGATATGATAAGGTTCCCTTGTTATGAAACTTAATCAAGATCAATTTCATAATCAGCTTTGGTTGAATCTTTTCCTGGAGGTGAATGCCTCCTTGGTCTCAGGGTTAATCCCAGGCCACAAGCCCCAAGTCCCAACCCCTGCTGTACTGCTCCAGCCACCGAGGGTGACAATCCCTTCCCTGGGGAGTCTTGAGTTAAGGGCCTGGAGACTCACCAGGTCACTGCAGAATTCACAGAGATCATTGCCTCCTATAAACAGGGTTATTATCTTCCAATCTTCCTGAAAATTTATCTTCTGAAATGAATAAGAAACCAACAAGTAAGTGCCTTGCTCCAGAGTCAAGTCAAGGAAAAGTGCTGAACATTGGCAGGGATGGATCCTCACATACCAGAGGGTTTAATGGACATTAACAATTCCTGTTCTTTGGTTTTGGGGTCCTGAGATCATAGGTCACAGGTTGTAGGTGCTAAATCATTTGTTGTTTTTAAAGGTGGATTCTCTAGACTTCCATGTGGCCTCATCCTCTACCCCAGAGCTGAGCATTTCTGCCTCCATGGATTTCTCCTGCTCACTCTCTCTTCCGGGGAATCCTACCTCAAGCGGTCCCAGGTGGTGCTTCCCCCAGAATTACCGTGTCATTCTTCATCAGGTCCACCAGCCTCTTGGCCTGAACAGGTAAATCCCTGTGGGCACATAGGAAGAAGTCACCTGAGAAGCAGGGACTGTGAAGCGGGGCAGGGAGAGGACTTCGCAGAGATGGCAGGAACCAAATATGCAACAGGATAGTTGGACTGAAGGCTATGTTCCTGCCCCAGATCACCTTTCCCATTCAGTCTCCACTGGAGGTGTGGGGGAGGTGGGGGAGTGGTGACTGTGCTTTGGGAAGGGCAGGGCACGCCACACGAGGGGGTGACTCAGAGGAATGTTTCCTGATTGGCCTCCTTGATGAAACGTCTTCCTTTCTCTTCCAAGCCAGGCTCATTCGGGGCAGACAGAAGGCTGCATGTGCGTTTCATGTCATACATTGCTGGGTATGAGCCTTATTCTGTGGTATGAACTCCACCTCAAGGGTACCCGCACCCTCAAGGTGACGTGGTTGAGTCAGACACACTCGGGCCTGACATTTAGTGGCCTCCTGCTGACTGTGGTCATGTAACTTAAGTTTGCAGTCCCCAAAGAGTAGAGATAAACCCCCCCTAACCGAGAGGGTCATGGAGAGCAGTGAATGAGATGAGCAAAGGAGCCTTGTGGAGTAAGAGCCACTCTTGGTGCCACACAGCATGGGGCTGACTCCTGCTTCCATCAGCCACTGACCAGCTGTGAGACCTTGACAGAGTACTCGACTTGGCAAACCCTCAGTGTTTCCCTGTGTACCATGGGGACGGTAAGCATACCTTCTTCATCGAGTTGTCGGATGGATGAGATCAAGAACTTAGAGTAGCATGTGGTAAGCATCCACATTGGAAATAATCCACTGAATCACTACCACCACCACCACCATCAATACCAGTCTCTGGCACAGTGCCAGCAGGAAAATACTGGTTGTCAGATCTTCCTCTCTTTTTTAATAAAAAAAAATTTTTTTTTTAGTTTATTTATTTTGAGATAGAGAGTGAGAAAGCATCAGTCGGGGAGGGGGAGAGAGAGAGGGAAAGAGAGAATCTCAAGCAGACTCCACAGTGTCACGGCAGAGCCCGATGTGGAGCTTGATCTCACAAACCTTGAGATCATGACTTGAGCTGAAACCAAGAGTCGGATGCTCAACCGACTGAGCCACCCCGGCACTCCAATCTCGTCCTCTCTTAACTATTAGCCCAGCTAGCCTGGTCTTAACCACAGTGAACTAAGTATCAAGATGACCTGGGTGGGAGTTTTGGGTAAGCCACTTAATCTCTTTGAGCCTTGGTTTCTGCATCTGTAAATCTGAAGCCATCAGGGCACCTGCTCTGTGGACCAGAGTCTGATTACTTGACCTCTCTGAGCCTCAATATCCTCATTAAGAAAATGTGAGTATCTGACCTCTGTTCTGTCCAACTCACAATAACCACACAGAACACAGGGATAAAAAACATGAAGGTACCTTGTACATTGGACACTGCTGTCAGGTATGAGGGGTTATTACTGGACCCGGGATAAAGCCTGCAGGGCACAAGGACAACAGACCACATGGCTGAGTTGATGCTTTTGTTCAGACCACTTTGTCTCTTTGTGCTACAGTTTCTTCATCTGTCATCTGGGTGTAATAATCTCTAACTCCTCCCTACATCTCAGGATGTGCTTGGACAAATGGATTACTTGTGCAAAAGAGCCCCGTGGCCTTGAGGACAGCAAGGGAGGAATCCATATGAATCACGCTCTGTTTTGCTTACTTTTATATTCTCCATGAAGGTTTCATTCTTGGATGCCTCCTTGACCGAATCATGCTTAGAAATGTCTCTCCTGATACTACAAGCGGACAAATGCTTTGGGAAAAAGCAAAGCTATGGTAATATTAAAGCCACAATTTTTAGGCAGTAAATTGGTAACCTTTCACTTTTCCCCCACCAAAAGGGAAAACGAAGCCGCAGAATTCATTATAAAACTGATCAGGTTTTGTAAAATCTCTCATTTGGATTATTCCTGTTGTGAATAAATAAGAGTTACTCAGGTGGTGAGTAGATTCGGGATGGGATTGAATCGACTGGCCAAATGATGTCAGGGAATCTGGGAACCAAACACAGAATCCCTAAGATCTACATAGTAAAGAGGTTTGGGATTATTCTGGAAGAAAAATAGGATTAAGAAACAGAGAGGATTGAGGCACCTGGCCGGCTCAATTGGTTAAGTGTCCGATTCCCGATTTCAGCTCAGGTCATGATTTTGCAGTTCATGAGTTCGAGCCCCATATCAACACACAGCCTGCTTGGGATTCTCTCCACCCTCCCCCGCCCCTCCCCCAACTTGCACTCTCTCTCAAATAAATAAACTTTTTAAAAAATTTAAAAAAAAAGAAACAGAAAGGGTCTTTCCACATTTATCCTAGCTTCAGTGTGGTATTCACTTTTCTCTGACTAGGTAGCAAATCTGAGGAAGCACCCCAGGCTCGGGGATCATGGAGAGAAATGGAGGCGTAGGACCCAGGGAAGCCTACCCTGCTCTTGGAACCTTCTATTCAGTGTGCATGGACCCCTGCTCACCACCAGTTCACCCAGGTAGGTCCTGCATTCCTACTGCATTGCTACTGGGACCACCATCCTGACCCAAGCTGTCTGCACAACTTCCAGCTCACCAGAACTTTCACATCCAACATGGCATGGAACCCCATAGCCACCCCATGGGAGAGCTTCACAGCCAGGCCCATCTCGGAGGCTAAGGTTTAGGGAGGCGGGATGTGTGTGCTAGGACTGAGACTCAGAGCTTCCTCCCAGGACCCGTGCTCCTTCAATGACCCAGGAAGGGTGCAAAGTTGAGAGCCTGAAAAGACTGTTGGAAAGCATGTCTGAGGAAGGCAAGGAGAAGAAGACACGAAAGATGAAGCACTGAGGAAGCAATGAAAACTGGAACTAAGACTGAGCCCTCTCATACCACTGTCTTCTGTGGACATGAGATTTCTAAACAAGGCAAAGTAATTTGCTCAAAGCATATACCTGGCATCAGAGCAAACTGTGACTAGTTCCTGGGGTGGTGTTGGGGGTGGGCTAGTATGTTTGTGTCCCACAGTGAGGGACACCCCAGGAGAGCCCAGCCAGTCCAGTCTTTGACCCCCAGACCTCTCCCTTGGACCAAGCCTCCCAGCCTTCAGCCATACACCCCTGCCCAGGCCAAGCCCCCGACTAGGTCCCCAGAGGACCTCTGGGGCCATCCCCAAGGCTCCCCTGCTCACTCAGCTCGGGCTCCTGCCACAGCCTGATTTAGGAACGCTCCAGCACTGTTTTCTTTCCCGGTACCAATAGAGAAGCCCCTCAGGTTAGGGTTGAATTCGCGGAAGATGTCTGGAAATACAAAGAAGAGACATGCTTAGTAACTACCCCGAAAACAATCTTCACATTCCTTTGATAAGTGCCAGTGCATGTTAGGGACAAAGAACCCTCACCCTTCAAGCTCTTAACCTTACTGTTGACTCAGCCCAGAAAGAAAATGTCCAGCAGGCTGGTGCTTAACCACATGGGCAACACACGTACATTGGTGTTTCATGAATTATTGTCATGAATAAATGTGAGTCTGGGTCTGGTGCCTCTCTCATGCATTTTTCTTTTTGTTTTCTAGATATATAATAATTTTTTGAGATAGAATTCATACACCATGACAATCACAACTTAAAGTGCAGTTCAATAGTCCTTAATCTATTCACAGAGTTGTGCAACCATCAACATAATGGACTTTAGAACATTTTCATCACCCCCAAAAAGAAACTCTGTGCACACGAGTCACTCCCCATTCCCTCCAACCCTGTGGCAACCACTAATTTACTTTCTCTCTGTGTAGGTTTGCTTATTCTATACATCTCATATAAACGGAATCATACAACATGACTTCTGTGGCTGGCTTCTTTCACGGACCATGTTTTCAGAGTTTATCCATGTTACAGCACGCATCAGCACTTGATTCCTTTCACTGCTAAATAATATCCCACTGTACGGATAGACCACATTTATTCATGCATCCTTTGAAGGATTGGGATTGTTCCCACTTTTTTGGCCATTATGAATAATGTTGCTATGAACAAGTTTATTTTGTGTGAATTTCTCTTGGATATACATTTAGGAAGAGAAATGTTGGCTCCTATGGTAACTGTTTAAACTTTTGAGGAACTTACAGACCTTTTTTCAAAGCATCTGTGTGATTTTATGTTTCTGTCAGGAGTGTAGGAGGGTCTTAATTTCTGCACATCCTCACCAACATTTATCTTTTTAAAAATAACAAATATAGTGGACGTGGAATGGTGCCTCATTATGATTTGGTTTGCTTTAATGGCTACTAGTGTTGAACATCTTTTCATCTACTTATTGGTCATTTGTGTATCTTCTTTGGTGAAATGTCTATTTAAATTGTTTGCCCATTTTTAGTGGACCCAAATCAAATTGTCTTATTATTGAGTTTTAAGAGTTCTTTATATTTTCTAGATATAAGTTTCTTAGCAGATATGATTTACAAATATCTTCTTTCCCTCTTTGGGTTGTCTTTTTACTTTCTTGAGGGTATCTTTTGAAGCTCAAAGGTGTTTAATTTTGTCCCATCTATTTTTTTTCTTTTGTCACTT
Source organism: Prionailurus viverrinus (assembly GCF_022837055.1). Taxonomy (NCBI): domain Eukaryota; kingdom Metazoa; phylum Chordata; class Mammalia; order Carnivora; family Felidae; genus Prionailurus; species Prionailurus viverrinus. Next base: position 118,188,414 of record NC_062563.1, read on the forward strand.
GTGCTTTTGGTGTTGTGTCTAAGAAGTCTTTGTTTAGCCCAAGGTCATGAAGATTTGCTCCTATACTCTCTTCTAAGGGTGAATTTTAGCTCTTACATTTAAGCCTATTATCCATTTTGAGTTCATTTTTGTATATGGTGTGAGGTAGGAGTCCAATTTCATCATTTTGCATATGGCTATATACTTATCCCAACACTATTTATTGAAAAGACTATTCTTACCTATTGATGTTGGCACTCATGTTGAAAACGAGTTAACCATAAGTATGGAGGTTTATTTATGGACTCTCAATTCTATTCCATTGATCTATATGGCTATCCTTATGCCAGTACCACATTGTCTTCATTATTGCAGCTTTATAAGTTTTGAAATTGGGAAGTGTGAGTCCACTGGATTTGTTCTTTTTCAAAATTATCTTGGCTATTCTGGGTCTTTTAAATTTCCACATGAATTTTAGAGTCAGCTTGTCTATTTAAGCAAAGAAGCCACCTGGAATTTTGATAGAGATTATATCAAATCTGTAGATTAATTTGGAGGATGTTGCCATCTTAACAGTATTATATCTTCTGATCCATGAACATGGAACGTCTTTCCATTTGTTTAGGTCTGATTACATTTCTTTCAGCAATGTTTTGTAATCTGAAAAGTATAAAGGATGCACTTCGTTTGCTGAACCAAGAATGCAATAGAACCTACACAACACAGATGCACTGAACTCATTCTTTGGGGCTTTGGAGACATTGTACCCAATGGATAGAAATTACTCTGGGGGGTGCCTGGGTGGTTCAGTTGGTTGAGTGTCTGACCCTTGGTTTAGGCTCTAGTCATGATCTCACGGTTGGTTGGTTCAAGCCCTGCATCAGGCTCTGCACTGACAGTGTAGGGCCTGCTTTGGATCCTCTCTCTCCTTCTCTCTGCCTCTCTCTCTCTCTCTCAAAATAAACATTCAAAAAAAAAAAAAACAAAGAAATTATTCTGATTTCTACTCAACAGAAGGAAGAGCTGTGAAATCACCAGAGCAATCTGCAAATAGAATGGATTCTCCTAGGTTTCCCATTACTGGGGGAACCCAGCACAGGCCAGCTAGCTACTTATCATGAATATCACAGAAAAGCATTACACATTGTTTCGAGCAAGAACTTGCTGGTGCATGCAGTTCCCTCTGCCAGGAATGTTCCATCCCCTTTCCTTACCTGATGAATTCTATTTCTTAAAACCCCTTTCAGAAGGCACAGTTAACCATCTTCTTATTTATTTTCCCCTAAACATTGTACATAGCTATCATTATCGGTATATGTGTCTGTCTTTAGGGAGACATGTCCCCAAAGAGATTGTGGTGATGTCATGAGGGCAAGAGCCTTGCTTCATTCTCTTATTTCCCAAGCATCCAGATCTGGAGTATCTGCTGGATTAAATTGAAGAGGGAGCCGAACCCAGGTTCTGTTCTGACCTTATGTTCTCGTAAATCTTCGAACACATTTTCATGCAGTTATATCCCTGTGGATTACCCAGTTACTTCATAACTGTTGTGAGGAAGAGTCTGAACAGGCAATGGTCTGCTGCTCAGCCAAGTATGGACTCTACCCGGGGGGTGACACTGTCTCATTCCTTTGTAAATCACTGTAATGAAAGATCCAATCACCTCATCCACCATAATAGCGTGGGAATCAGGAAGCCCAGCAAAGCTGATGTATACGCAGGGCCAGCTCACAGCCCAGTCAATCACACTCACAGAAGCAACCCAAACCACCTCCCCTAGCAGTAAAGACAGGGAGGACACGTGTCACAGGACTGTACCTATTTCAATGCACCAGAATTTGCAAATAGCAAAACAGATAACCATACATGAAGCCCAATCGGTCCTGCCTAGGTGGAGATCAAGCCATCTCCATCACCAAAGTCTTGGTGCCTTAAACCTCAAAGAACTCCTTGCCTTCCAAAGATATGTTACAAAGGGATAATTCCAAGAAAAGTAAATGAGAGCAGGACCAATTAAGTTCCTCTCAGGCAAAAAACAAATATTATTAGCTGGAAGATCTGAAGGGAAAATAATTGTGACATTTAGTGAATGCCTGCTTTAAGAACAAGCACTGTGGTGTGCATGCGCTAAGGAGAATAAAAAGACACATCAGACCAGACCATTCAGAGAACATAGTTCAGGCTTAAAAAAAAAAAAATTATTCCAAGCAGGCTGTGGGTGAAGTGATTCAAGGAAAACATCAGGCCCCCAATACGGCTGTGTTTGCACAGCCTGCACAAACTACTGCTGTGGTGGTGGCGTTTCCTAGTGACACTCAGGGATTCAACGTCTTTGTATACAGTGGTGATTAACGGAGCCCAAGCCCAGATCAATGCCTCCCAGAAAGGTGCTCTGCTCAGAATGACAGGCAAAACAGAGATGGGTTTACTTTCCTTCTTTCTGAAATCATTTCCTAAGAATGACTTGCACTAAGATTTAGCCTGAAGTGTCTTCTCATCCCTCTCTTCCTTCCTTTACAAATACAATTTCTCTTTAAAAAGAGAGGGAGAGAAAGAGAAAAAAAAGAGAGAGAGAGAAAAAGAGAAATAAGGAAAAGAAAGAAAAGAAAGGAAAAGAAAGGAAAAGAAAAGAAAAGAAAAGAAAAGAAAAGAAAAGAAAAAAATCTCTCAAAGGCTTTCATGATGTTCAACAGAGACAGGCGACGGCCTCGGGGACGTTGCGCCCCCTGGTGAACGTGGCTGAGTCCCGCCGGCCGGCTCCCTGCCGAGCCCGCGACCGCCGCCAGGAGGCGCTGCTGAGCCGCACAGGGCCGAGCCCGGGCGATCGCGTACTCACTTGCGAGGGTGGTGACGCTGCTGAGGTTGTGATCGCCGCCGATACTGTGGTGGAACAAAAAAGAAAACCGAGGTTGAAAATGCCATTGATGCCAAAACACCTCAGACACTCCCAAGACAGGCCTTTCTTCTGAGAGACACCCTGGGGGCTTGGAGCTTGTCATTTCCTCATTATTTCCAGTAGAAAAACAAACCAGAACATAGCAACTCCTCTTTTTGTCCCCACAAACCAGAACACCCCGAGAAGAAACAGATTTAAATGGCACGGTGACTGCGATGATTTTTTTTTTTTTTAACTTCGAGCACTGACGTTGGGACAGGGGAACAAAGTGGTCCCCCTTTGCCCCTGTTTTTCTAAAGGGAAGGTGAGCGTTCTTTGGATGCTGAGCCAAGTCGCGCCCCACTCACCACTGCAGCTGGGCACGGCTGTTATTATTGAAAACACAGTGGAAACGTTTGCCCTCGTCATTCTGTTCCTATTTGGCTTGCAAAAACCTGCTTTTAAAGCGTGTCTTCTAGAGAGAACCCATCTTCTAAGCTGCTTCTAAAATTCCAAGCAAATCAAAGTTGGATGGGTTTCTAGGCATGAGAATATACAACATTCCACAGTTTATTGGATTCCCTGCTTTTCCATATCCCCTCATTCTCTGCCAAGTACATCTGAGAACGTTTAAAAGGGTCTCAAATGTTTGGGGTTTAATTCTGTGCAACATCGCAAGGGAGGATGCCTGGGATTCAACACTGAGGGTCAGTCTGGTCCCAGGGATGCCAGATTCCGGGCTGAGGAAACACCAGACCTGCCCTCTCATGCTTGGCATGAGCCGGGTGTTCAAATCCCGAGTCCTGCTCACTGCAGCTTGGGGCAGCCTGGGTTTGATTACAGCCAGAGCAGGAACAAGCCTGCATGAAGCAGTCACCATAGGGGAATGTGCCAGATTAGGGGTCAGGAACCATCTGCTCTATTTTTTGCCCTTTTATCATCTGGCTGTGTGATCTTAGATAGGTTACTTGTCCTCTCTGAGCCTTGCCTTCTCATCTGTAAAATGAAGGCCCTTTAATAATGATACAAACTTCCATTTATATCTACTTTGCTGGATGCTTAAACTCTCTCTATTCCTCATGACGGTGCTCAGGCTGTATTATTATCCCTGCATGGAAGATAAGGGATATTCCCTTGGAATTCCCTGCATGGAAGATAAGATATTCCCTGCATGGAAGATAAGATATTCCCTGCATGGAAGCTCAGAGAGGTTGAGTAACTTGCTCAGAGTCGCACAGAGTCAGGCAGCCAGGATTCAGGTGCAACTCCGGTTCCAAAAGGCTACTGTCTCCTTCTGAGCCTACTCCCCAGAGAGAGAAATGGAAACTAGAGAAACTTTTCAACCTAAACATTTATGTTCTTTCTCTCCCAAACTCGGCCTGTTCAGGCCTCAGTTCCTGTCCTGGGGAATGCAGTGGTTCAGGGGAAGCTTACAGTCCTTCCTCAAAGTAAACCAGAAGCTTCTGTTGAAAAGCACTAGGTGGCTCATGTGTCTGCTAGAAGAATTGTTCTCCGTGATGCTCAGGGGTCCTCCCCTGCCCTGCAATGAAAGGGTCACGCAGCGTCTTGCCACACCCTCACTCACCTCCAGGACAGGCCTCGATACTGAGTCAAGACATCCAAGATGTCCCCAGGCTTTGATCCAGCCCCATTACCTGCCTGAGAGGGAACATCAAGAGGTGAGTTTCCCTGCCCCCTCAGCTGGAAGGTCCGTGTTCTAGTCGTGCACTCCCTAGAATCTAGAGTGTAGACAGTGCCCTGTCTTTTTTTTTTTTTTAATGTTTATTTATTCTTAAGACAAAGACAGAGCATGAACAGAGGAGGGGCAGAGAGAGAGAGGAAAACACAGAATCTGAAACAGGCTCCAGGCTCTGAGCTGTCAGCACAGAGCCCGATGCGGGGCTCGAACCCACGAACTGTGAGACCGTGACCTGAGCCGGAGTCGGACGCTTAACCGACTGAGCCACCCAGGCACCCCTACCCTGTCTCGATATGCATCTACCTTTACAGAGATGAGTGAGAGATCCCACTGGGAATCCTGGTGCCATCCACCGCTTGGCCTCACCCTAAAAAACCCGGCCCAGACCAAGACCAAGTGCTACAGGCTAGCAAAATGGCTCTGAAAATCAGACTGCAAGTGTCCACTTTTCAAAAGGACCCATTTCTGGGTCCCATCCACCTCCTTTTGAAAAGTTGTGAAATAGACCATAAAAGGAAACATATCACAATCCTTTGAAATCAACGTATCTCCTGTATGTACAATTTTAAAAATAGCAATACAATGCCGTGTACCTACCCTTAAGCTGAAGAAAGACACGGTCTTTTAAAACCTCAATCTGGGGACTCTCTGCAGATGCGCGGCCCTTGACTAAAGCGTGTCATTTCCAAGCAGGGCCATTGCAAAGGTCATGCTGAAGACGGGCCTCTGAGGCAGGCCAGGGGGGAGGCTGGCCTCCATGAGAGACCCTCCAGGGTGTGACCCCTGCTGTCTGGTGCCCAGTTCTCTGCCACCTGTCATGTATGTCACACTCCAAAGTTTGCCTCCCAGGAAGTCCTGAACAGCTATGCTGATTCTTGAGGACTGCTTCTCCCAAGAGCATCTTCAAGCAGACCAGCGGGTCAGGGGTCAGAGGTCAGGCGTCGGGGGGAGGGGGGGAGCTACCAGGCCACATCCCGCAGGAAGTGCTTGGGATAAGCAGTGCTAAGGACCAGCCTGCCTGTTCTTCTGGAAAGTTACAAGCAGTAGGGTGTTTGGGGTAAAGAATCGCTGAGGGGTCATGGAGGGCACAGCCACAGTACAGGGACAGGCTTCTGGACTTGGAGTCAGGACTCATGAGTGCTGGTCCCGGTCCAGTGCCTGCAAGCTATGCAGTCGTGGGGACTCAGTGCACCTACCCGGCCCGTCTTCTTTTTGGGTTAAGTTTAAGGTAAGTCATGTTTCGGAAGATTGTATCGAGGATGTCGATGGGATAGATGAAATGCGAACGAGCCACAGGCATGAAAGGTGTCTACTGGTCTTTGGGGAAGACTCTCCTGGAGGCCCTGGATTCTACGGACTCAGAGAACAGCAGCTGGATGCGTCTGGAATGGGCCACTAGTAAATGGAATCTTGTGTCTGGGAACCTCTACCCCGTCTCTCAAAGGGCCTGATTTTGCTTTCATTGGATAGCGCTTTGCAGGCCTGAGGGGTCATCATGGAGCAGCTGCAGAGATGGGCTGGCATCATTCTGAGTACCTCGTCTTCCTCTGCCCCCTGCCCCCCACCCCATTAATGCCTGCTCCCGCCTAATCCTCTCTTCACCCTCCTTTGACTTCCTGCATGACCAGCGCTGGGTCTTTGAAGGAGCCCCACACTGTGCGTGAGACCTAGTCCAATCCGCCCAATGCTACCAGGCTGTGAGACTTGGGCTGGGTCACTTCTGTCACGGCTGCTCCCTCTGAGGTCCCTCCACTTCCTGCTCGCTCATTCATCCCAGCGTCGGGAGAGGAATACTGAGGTTAGAATGGACATGGGGACCGGAGAGGGGCAGGAGATGACCATGGTCGTGAGAGTTCCTCTCTCCGGGTTCTCCCATTAATCCAGATCTCCTCCCCTGCCCGCTCCTCCCACAGTTGGGGTAACTTACCGTGAGAGAGTCCCCCAGGGCTGCGATTACCTTGATGTCAGCCAGCTTCAGCCTGTGAACTGAGAACGCACACACCAGTTAATGGAAGACAGGGGTTCTTATCTCCTCTGAAAGTGAGCGATCTTCCAGGAAAACTGAGAGAGAAAGTCCATTTGTAATTGTAATTCAGCTTGGGCAGAGATACTAAATCTGTCACAAGCCTGTCATAAGGCCGTGGATCCTGACTGTTATCTCTTCCTTGGAGCACTTGCACATGGGCTCAGGACCTAGGAGGTGGACCCAAATTTCAGAGGGGATTCTGGGGCCTTTGGTGAAACCTGGTGCCACAAAGTGAGCAGTTACCCTCAGAGCCTGAAACGGCTCCTGGCAGTGTGGTCTGGGAGCCAGGCAGGAGTTGGCGTGGAGATGTAACCAACACTTAATCTATTCCAGGATCTGTTGATAATGAAGATAAAATTTTATATCATCCTGTTAAAAAAAAAATCAGCTCAGGGGCGCCTGGGCGGCTCAGTCGGTTAAGCATCCGACTTTGGCTCAGGTTGTGATCTCATAGTTCGTGAGTTCGAGCCCCACATTGGGCTCTGTGCTGACAGTTCAGAGCCTAGAGCCTGGAGCCTTGTTTGGATTCTGTGTGTCCCTCTCTCTCTGCCCCTCCCCTGCTCTCTCTCTCTCTCTCTCAACAATAAGTAAAATGCTAAAAAATTAAAAAAAAAATACTCAGTGAAAACAATGTTCAAAGAGATCTCCAGGTCCTGGCTCCTTCCATGGAGACATCTTGTCTACCTCACCTCCGTACCATCTGCAGATGAGAAGCTGCCACTCCCACTGAGGATCTGCTCTCATTGGAAAAGTAAAAGTCCCTGCCTCTTCTAATGACAGCATGCAAACGAACACATACATAATTGTGAATGTGTGTATGCAAAATATATAGATTAGTGATCCTCAAATTTGAGCGTGCATCAGAATCATTTGGGGAGCTTGTTAAAACGCAGATGGTCGGTTCCTACCCTCATAGTTTCTGCTTCAGTAGGTCTTGGGAGGGGGTGGGGTAAGGATATGTGGTTAGAAGAACAATATCAAATCACAAAGCCAGCTGCACACATTAGCACACATCCACGGGGTTGAGCCTGAGAACTTTAAAATGACCTCTTCTCAAAGAAATTGGGCTATGGGTAAAAAAAGGCAACCCAACAGAAAGTAAGACCTCCTTCCCTCAACTCTCGAGGGCTTATTTTAGTTGCTGGTGATGACAGCCAATCACTATATTCTTGTTGCCATAATGTATGATAGCCACAGTGAATGCTGTGAACACTTGCTAGGGGGCAAAGGTTAGGGGAAATCTTTGAAGCTGGTAAAATGTGGAAGTGATGGGCAGATTTGCTTCAAAAGCTCATTATAGTTTGCTAAAGAGGCAGCTGGAACTGGTCATCCTGCCGCCTGAATTTGTAGCAGACAGAAAGGAAACGTACACACATGTGCATGCGTGTGCACATCTGTATGTGTGTGTGTGTGTGTGTGTATGTATATGTGTAGATAGATCTGAAGGATTTCCTTTGAGAGCTGATAAACCAAACCAAGACTATGTGGGAGGCGTCTGACTTATCTGGGATTTTATTAATATAGAGCCTGACAGGTTTCATTTGTTTAACATCCTGCAGACCTTGATTTGAGCTTTGTTAATATCATCATGCATGACAAAGACACAGCCTGGAAACACAGCAAAGCACTTTAGCAATTGCTCTCCTTGGGGAAAGAACTACTTAGAGATAAGATTAAATTTATGTGGGCTGATTAGCTAAACATTATCTGGTACAAACTGTCCACCACCCTGAAATGAGTTGATAAATACATCAATAACTCATCAAGATTTCTACAGAGGGGGCCTCTTATCAGAAGGCCATCCAAGCTATGATGAAATATCACGAATGGTAAGAAAATGGTAGACTATAGAATGAGGAGAAGACTTGACACTTTGGAGCTTTGTCTTGTATACCCCAAGAGCTTAAACCACGTGCAGCCATAATCTGACAAAAGCAGCTTTCCTCGCAATTGTCAACTAGGGCCACCCAGCTCCTGTGCCCTCTGATTCTCAGGACTTATGTTAACTTATGTTAACGACGGTGCTAAACTGCTGGCACCATGTTAGAACCTTGTTTGTGCCTTGGAAGTACTTCAGTGTGAGTTTGTATGGAGCAATCTGTGTGTCTTAGGGAGCACAGGGGCTCAAGCAATGTGCTAAGTTGAATTACAGGCTAAGTTAGTGACTCTGTGTCAGAGACCTTACAGCTCTCAAAGCTTTAAATGACAGGCACTGCAGGGAAGGGAAATACCTGTGCGTCCAAGTGTCTTTGGGTGATTTTGAACTTGCTCAGGGGACTGAGCAAGGGGACAGGTGGGCTGTTATTCCCTGTGGGGCATCACTGCTTCCTAGTCATAGATGAGGTTAAACCACAAGACCCATGAGCAGGTGATGATTACAGAAGCATCTCCAGGGTCATTGCAGTGCTGGGTCATAACAGAGTGAAACCCTTAATGATCTCCCGGTTCTGTAACTAGGGCATTTTTCATATTGGCTTTTGAGTAGCTCATTTTAGTCAAATGGGTATAATAAAGAACATCAAGGACTTACAAGGGAGCCAATGTCTTAAGTGAATGAACTGTTCTAGATTTATACTATTGGTGACAGTGGCATATAAATAGCTTTGTAGTTCTCTATTTTCAAATACTGTGAATTTCTCCCCCAGCATGGAATTAGCAGCTTGACATCAAGATAGCCAGCCTGAGTACAGAGCCAGGAGCCACGTCCCCCGGCTCCATATTGTTACTCTTTTGTTTGCAAAATGCTACTCTTTTTCTCACTGGGAAAACCTTAGGTCAGCTGCCAGGCCCAACATATTTTTCTTAGTTACCCCAACTGTGTTAGGGGCAGACCATGGGGTAATATAAAATGATGCAAGTATGTGCAAAGTTAGAAAGCCCACAGGAGATAGCACTTAGAGAGAGCATGTATGCACTGACTGGGAAGAAAACTCAGCAGCTTTTATTTATTTATTTTGCTACCAAATGCCGATTAGTTATAAAAAAAAGTTATATCAACTCTCTATATCTCATTCCAAAAGGCTCACAGATTGGAGGAAGAGGTTCATCACCTGTGGGCCCCAGATGGCATGAGTGAGGCATCCAGGTTGCCAAGGGCTGTGGCCTATTGATGAAGGCAGTACCCTATATTGAGACATCACTTTTGGTTAGTTATGTGTACCTGTGGATGGTTGAAGAGAAACACTAGGGAAGGGGACACGGCAGGTTTTTGAAAAGAACTCTGAAGGCAAAACAGTTATTTTATACAGAGTCTTAGTGAAAAATTGCTTTAATGGCAGATACCTTGATCTAGTTGGATTTAAAGATCTTTTCCAACCCTGAGAACTGTTGGTTTGCTACATTGGAAATACTCATTAAGATTAATTCAGCGAGGGGCGCCTGGGTGGCTCAGTTGGTTAAGTGTCTGACTCTCGATTTCGGCTCAGGTTATGATCTCACAGTTCATGGGATCAAGCCCCATGTTCGGCTCTGTGCTGACAGCACGGAGCCGGCTTGCAATTCTCTCTGCCTCTCCCCTGCTCACACTTGCTTGCGTGCTCTCTTAAGATAAATAAACATTAACAAAATTAATTCAGTGAACATTTACTGGGCTCCTATTATGTGCTGAGTCATTGGAGATATAAAGATAAGACAATCTGCTCTTTTAAGTATGCATCAGATACCATCATCTCAATCAGAAATTGCAAACATGATCTCCAGAGGAGTGAATGACCTCGCCAGAAATAGGACAGTTGTCAAGAAAAACTAATAATGTGGCCCTGTGCTAACTCTCTTTTAACTACCCCAACAATCACAAGGATGGTTAAAATATCCATTCACAGATCACACGTGCTAATGAAATGTGTTTTTTATTATTGCCCAGTTAGCAGTGGTCATTTTCCTAAATGACACCTTTCAGGCAGGACTCAGAAGGGCAGGCCCAGCTCACATTTAGGATGGCCGTCACCCAGTTGGAGCGAGAGAGCATTTTGGTTCCATGCCCACTTGGTTAGATCGAGGAGACCTAAATGTACCCATTTGCTTATTCAGACGGTCCCTATCACTGGAGTATCTTCGATCTCAAGGTCTTAAGATTTCTTGTGCTTCCATCTTCAAATGCCAATAAACACAATAATCTTCAGGGTCAGAGGATAAAGAAAAGGTTCACATTTTATCTGCTTTCAGATGTTGAGATACGTTCTAAGGGATTGGTTATCATTATGGCAGGAACATAATCTGGAAAGATTGCAAGATACTTTATAGTTCATCCTCTCAGAATGATAAGATTAAAAAAGGGATGGATATCATTTCTCTGTAAAGACTGGCGATTAAAAAATTCAAATTCTCTCTGTCCCTATACATGCAAATGCATGGACATACATATATACGTACATCTTTGTGTTTTTGTTGTAAGACAGCCTGTGTAGGAAGCTGATAATTTGTTTCTGCTGCTAGAGTTCTGCTAGTAAACTAACCAATAGGACTAAGTTGTCACCAAGTATGAAGGGGATAAAATCTAAAAATTAAACACCCACGAGTGCGCGTGCGCGTGCTGTGTGTGTTTGTGTGTGTATGTGTGTGTGTGTGTGTGTGTGTGTGTGTGCCTTATCTCCTATTCCATTGTTCTGCAACTTAGAACAAGAACCAGTTACAGACTGAAGTTTGTTACAAACATTTTAACTTACTTGCCATTCACGTGGCTTAATTTGAGCGTAGAGAGCTAAGACCTGCATGAAAGGTAGGCTGACACTTTGTTGTTCTACTAACGCTCAGCAAAAGAAAACAGCCTGACGATAAAGATGTGCATCCCTGAAAGAACCCTGCTAGGCGCTGTGACATCTCCAAACCTAATTTTCTGTCTTGGAAGGCACTTAGGAGGCATTCGGCAATCACCTAATAATCAAGTGAATGAATCAATGAACAAAGGAGTTGCCCTCTAGGACCAAGCAAGGGAACCTATCGCACTGTTGCAGGAATGCTCCTGCACTGATGGGGTCAGTCCTACAGGTCAACGTACAGCCTCCTCCCTGCAATCCCCGCTCCATGACCTCCCATGGTCACATGCACACAGCCATCACTCTCAGACAGGCTCGTCTAGAAGAAAAGATTTAGCCCTTAGCCGGCCCCTTTCTGGGAGGATGTCACCTGGAACATTCCACGAGTTTCATTTTCCCGGCCCGGCAACAGTCATTTTGGAAATACTGAGAAGCAGTGAGAACAGCACGTTTCTAAGATGGCGGGCTTTCCTGTTCTGTGCAGTGTATGAGTGCCTCCTGCCTATGGCTCTGACGTATGGACCGGTTATTTCTGCCTCCTGCTTAAAGATTGTTTTGTCTTTTGGAGAAAAAATTCACTGGTTCATTAAGGCTCCACGGCAGAGGGACAATGACAGCAGCGCACTCAACTCATCCTGGGCTCTTTGCAGGACAAGACGTGGTACACAGTTAACGCTTAATCAATGCTTTCTGCTACTGGTGTTATCATGTTGTAGCTCAAGAAAAATCAAACACAGACACGAACTTCCAAACACACATCAGGAGCTACTTCTATTGTCCTTGGGAAAAACCCCCCTCTGATGTACCCCAGACTGTGTGGAAAGCCCGTTAAGGTGGCCCTTATGTTGATGATTTCAAGCCTCAAATGAGGTTAAAAATCGCTTGATTTGAGCCATGTACCTGAAGTGGGAATCGTGTTGGAGGGGTCCTTGTCGGGGCACCTGATTTCCATTGCATCTGTCACCTGAAATGAGAGGCACAGAGAAGGAGAAATGGATCTTGCAACATAGGAAATTGGGTGAGAAGTGGGGCCTGTATTTGGAAAGCACCCCTTAGTATAGAAAGCTAGGTATCCCTTAAGATCCCTCCCTCTCTATGACCACTCATATCTGAGTGTCCACAAAATCCTTTCCTAAATGCTCCCCATCCTGTCGCCTCCCCTCTAGTGCCTTGACCTTCATCCAGGCCTGTGTTACTTTTCAAAAATAGGGTTTTTTTTTAATGTTTATTTATCTTTTTTGAGAGAGAGAGAGAGAGAGAGAGAGAGATAAGGCTGAGTGGGGGAGGGACTGAGAAAGAGGGAGACACAGAATCCGAAGCAGGATCCAGGCACAGAGCCCGATGTGGGGCTCGAACCCACAAGCCATGAGATCATGACCTGAGCCGAAGTCAGACGCTTAACCCACTGAGCCACCCAGGTGCCCCCTCAGGCCTGTGTTACTTCTTGCCTGGAATATTACAGCATCTACAGCCTTCAGTCCTGGGGGCTTCCTCCCCAGCCTTCTGAACCCATAGAGATGATGCTCTCCCTCTCTCAGCATAATATAACAGTGTCACCACCCCCCCCTGCCCAAATTCTTAGTGAAAGCAGGGATTTTTGCTTGTTTTGTGTACTGTATCCTCGGAGCCCAGAACAGTGCACAGTGATGCTCAATAAATATGTGTTGGTTGAAAAAAAATACATTTCTGCTGTATTAACATCCGCACAAAGTTCATCCCCCTTGGCACATCCTAAGAGGACCCTGACATTCTAAACTACCAGCTCTGGACCCAGCTCTTGCGCTCTCCATGCCTCTGCCCGAGTCTACCTCCATTCCCCCCCTCACCCTCCCCTCCCTCCACGTTCCCACACGCCCATCCACCGGGTCACCCTTGGCCATCCTTCAAGGCTGGGGTTGTTGGTCTTCTTTGGGAAACTATGTCACCTCTCTCCCGTCAGTCGCTTCCTCTGTGTTCCCAGAATACCCACGGAAACTTTAATTAGAGTCATTCCGCGACTGCTGATCGGCTCCACGAGGCTGAGTTCCTTGGGACGAGCAACGGATTTTATCTGTGGCTTTATCTCTTATGCCCGGTATTCCTCTGCCCACCCAGCCGTGTAGCCATTCAACAAATAGTGATGAGTCCCTGCTCTGAATCCCTGCTTGCATTCTAGTGGCACACAGAAGGCTTTCAATAAACGCATCCTGAGGGAATGTGTCGCTGTCTCCTGCCAGATGACAAATACTGGCAACGCTTGTATAGAACTCAGAGCGTACCGACACTATTTCATGTACTTTCCGCGTATGAGCTTATCATTAGTAACAACTCTGTGAGGTGGGCCTGTGACTAGCATGTCACAGAGATGGTAAGTGCCTTGCTCAGTGACACAGAGCCAGTAAGTGGAAGAGCCTGGATTTGAACCCCAGAGCGCCCTGCTGCCTCTCAGGTATATCCTCACGCTGAGGTATCGGTTAGAACGTGAGGGACATGATGATAAATCAAGAGTCTTTCCTGCTGTGTCTCTCAGGCTTTGTGCTGGCGACCCAGGCCGTCGTCTTTGCCCCTGGCGGGGAGGGAAGTAGGAGTGAATTCGTCTCAACTCGTCTCGGTCCGCAGTCCTCTGAGAGTGAGGACATCAGCCTTGAAGTGCTTCTCAGCTCCCCAGAGGAGTGCAGGGTACCCTATCTCATCTTGACAGGAAAGATCAGAGAAGGACTCCTGAGACAAGCACCAAGGGAGGCGTGAGGAGGCACGAGGCGGCCCCCACGGGCGTGCGCCAACCTCAAAGGCCTTCTGGCCTCCATGCTGTCTGGTTTCGCGCTTCACCGCATTCCTCTGCTTTTTCTTAACCTTCTCCTCAGATTAAGCCCTCAGGTGAGTTTAAAAGGACTCGTCGGTGATTTGGGGAGAGCCTGAGGATTCTTGGTTTATGTCAGAAGAAAACAGGGAGCAGGCAGTGCTGAGCACCCCACCACGCCCCGTGAAGCCTCAGGATGCTGGTTGCTGAGGCCGTTCTAAAGACAGAGATAGGGGTTAAGGGTCCGACTTCGGCTCAGGGCACGATCTCACGGTTTGTGAGTTCGAGCCCCGCATCGGGCTCCGGGCTCCGGGCTCTGGGCTCAGGGCCTGGAGCCTGCTTTGGATTCTGTGTCTCCTTCTCTCTCTGTCCCTCTCCCACTCCCACTCTCTTTCTCTCAAAAGGAAATAAAGATTAAAAAAAAAAAAATCAAAGACAGGGACATAGGGCCGGCCTGCTTCAAGCACGAACGGGGCGGTCACACACCTGACCCTTTGACCCTTCCCCGTGGGCTCATGGGGTTCCAGGGAACCACGTAGAAACTTCCAAAGACTCGGCAAGGGGTACCGCCCCTGGTTCATTTGCATGTTTGTCAATCACAGAAAACCCGAGCCTACCTCAAGCTCCTCAGGAGATTTTAGCAGCCTGGGCAGGTAGTTGCTGTTCTTGTAGGTGAACAGAAAGGGATTCTCCTGCAGAGGAAGGTAATACGTTATAATCATGACCCAGAAATCTGTATCGTTTAACCACCAGGCTTTCTCACACAGCAATGCCTTTGGTCAGTTTGGGACGCTCATAGCATCCTTGAAATGATGAGAAAACCATCATCTGGCTTTTCTTCTCCGTGCTGCTCGTTAGTTCTCTGAGAGGGCTCACTAATGCTTTGAAATGTCCCCTTTGCCACAGTCAGCATCTCCTGCTTGTACTGGAGTTTCATGCTACCAGGCGAAGTACATATATTTCCACAGAAAGGGAACTGAATTTTAAGCTTCCTGGCAGCCAAGGCAAAGAGGGAAACAGGGCAAATGATCTAATTCCTACAGCCCAGTAAAAAAACAAAAACAAAACAAAAACAAAAAACAGAAAACCCCCAAACAACAACAACAACAACAACAAACTTACCAGTTCAGTAAGAAAGCCCAAAACTGGACTCACATTAAATGATAAAAAGAATTCTAGTGATTTATGTTCAGTGTTCCTTTTCTCATTCATTCACTCAGCAGCACTAACTCTATGCCTACTACATGTTGGGCGTGTTATTCAAGATGTTCATCCTCACATTTGGGACCAGGTAAGCTGTGGCTTTGGTCCTATGCCCTCCACAGGTGTGGAAGGGGCCTCAGTGCTGCGGACGCGGCTCTCCTGACCCGCCGGTGTAAACCTTCAGCGTGTCAGGTGTGCAAAGCTGTGCCCAGCCTCGAAGAGCCAACCCAAGCCTCTGATGGGGCTAATGTCTCATCCAGGGAAGACCCCACTTCACAGCAAAGCCCAGTTCTTCGTGGCCCCATCTCGGTCCCCAACTCAGCAAGGGATTCCCTCCCGTCCCCAGTTCTGGCCTACCTGAGAGGGACATTTCACGGGACTTCCCTCTCGTGCACTGAATGGCTCATCTTTCTGTCCTGCTGGCTCCATCTGGAAAAGGAGGTGATCTTTAGAACAGAGAAGTCTTGCATAGGTGGCCGCATCCTGGGGTGCCAATGACAGAGACTCATTTGCCCAGCATCTCTCAGAGTGTGACCCTGGGCCAGCTGGCGGCACCAGCATCACCTGGGGACACATTAGAAATGCAAATCTCCAGGCCCAACCCAGACCTACTCAAGTCAGAAACCTTGGGGTGGGGTCCAGTGCCGTGCATTTGAACAAGCCCTCCAGGAGGTCCCAGTGCAAGCCCCGGGTGAGGCCCAGGGCACGGGAGGATTCAGTGATGCCCAGCCCACCCCTCCTGATGTTAGGGAGAGAGGCATGGAATGCCAGACAGGCTGAGCTGGGTCTGGGACCCCAGCGCTGACGAAACTTCCCTCTGAGAGGAGAGCGGGGGGGGGGGGGGGGGGGGGAGGAAGGACAAACCCTTGGCTCTTGTGTAAAGCATGTGTCCTCTCCCCTCGGCTCCCCTTCCCGTGGTGTGTAAGCCCGCGTCCAGGAGGCAGGAAGAGCCTCTGTTACCTGAACACTGCTTACGTGGCCGTGAGTGAGACGAGCTATGGCTTCTGGCTCAAGTCCTAGGTCTTTAATCAGAGGAACAGACGTGGGGCACAGCCCAGCCCCCACTCCCAAACAACTTGAACATCTAGCGGTTCGGCAATGAGCAATGGTGGGCTTAGTGCTGATCTAGGCAACTACTTAAATGATAACCGGAGCCCATGGAACAGCCCCATCAAATAGTGTGCGTGTGTCAGCAGGGGCCCCAGCAGGTGATAAACTGATGTGAATGTGCTCGAGGGAACACGGGAAAATGAAGGCAGTTGAAGAATTCAGTGGGGGGAAGGCTTTCTTTCTTTTTTTTAAGTTCCTTTTGTTGGGGCGCCTGGGTGGCCTAGTCAGTTGAGCCACCACCGACTCTTGATTTTGGCTCCGGTCACAATCTCATGGTTTATGAAATCGAGCCCCACGTTGGTCTCTGTGCTGACAGCATGGAGCCTGCTTGGGATTCTCTCCCCCTCTCAGGCTCATGTGTGCTCTGTCTCTCTCTCTCTCTCTCAAAATAAACATTTTTTAAAAGTTCCTTTCATTATCTTTAAATGCTTATGATACTCTTGAAAGATACCACAGCTTCGAGAGAAGACACATTTCCTTTTGCACTGCTATTTTCTCCCATTTGGGAGCCTCGTGTTCACGGTCAGCCCTACTGCCCACAGGTACTAGACTCTCGGGCACCTTTGTCCCTCACCTCCCTTCCAATGACTTGACAAGAGGCAAGAGGCTATGGGATGGGGCGCTCTGTCTGGCTCAGTCACAGTCCGCCATCCTCCACGAGGATTTTAGATTCTTCAGCAATATCTTATCCCAGCATCTCGCCATAAACAAGAACCAGGGAAAGAACTTTACCCTTCTTGGGATTAGCTCTTCACCCAAATGGACAAAGTCAGATAAGAGGGTGTAATTGACCTTTTGGAAAAAGGGTGGCAACCTTTTAGCTCGAAGGCTGGAGGAGGAACTGGGGTCCCTACCTTCTTTCAGATTTATTCTGATGGTGGGCACTCCTGGAAATGGGAGGTCCCGCCCACAATGTTCAAGGTTGCTCTGAAAGGGAGTGTTCAGTGACCCGTGTCAATCTGGCCTGCCTTCTTCCCTTCTCCAATCTCTCAAGAATGTAATCAATAAGAGAGTCTGGAAAGAAGCTCTGAGAGAGCCACATTTAATAATTCTGGTAGAATGGATATAGCAGAGCCCATTTTTTAAGGACCTTAAAGAGAGGAAATTCATAGGCTTGAATAAACACTTTCCTTTAAGAGCCTTTCCTCAAATGTCTCTTTATCAGTCTCCTACATCCTTCCCACTCCTCTAATGCCCTTTACACCTGCTTGGACCCTCTACCCTCCTCTGTGCCCAGGCAGCATGGAGAATGAGGCGGCCAGGCCAAACATCCCCTCCCACTGTCCCTCCGCCTGCCACCCTGTGCCCGTGTACAAGTTCACATGCACTCCAGGGACAGTGGGGGCTGGTCTCTGTGCTCTCGCTCCACACCTCAGTCCTGGAATCACCCACATCTCTTCTCCACAGCCTCCCTGCCACACTGGAATTAACTGGAATGTGGGAGGGATGACCTTAGACATTCTCTCCCAGGAGAATTCCCACTCAGCTGAGCAATTCCTGAGGGAATTTCAGGGCTTGGCATGCAGTGGGGGTCTGTGATTGCTGGAAGGATCCAGTTCCCCAAAGGTGGGTTTCTTCAGAACTAGTGTTGCATAAGAATCGTCAGAAATTACTGAGGAGGCGGTGATGGGGGCAGAAGGGACCAAGGGAATGAATTATGTCTTCACAAAATCCCCCAGCTCTGTGTCAGGAGCTCAGCGGCAGTCTGGGGGCACGTTATGCTAGGGCGGTTCCAGGAGTGTTTCAGAAGTGAGGCTGCTCTCTTGCAGGTATCTGCAACTTTCCTTTGCTGGCCCTCACTCAGAGCTTACATGTACCCTGGGGCCTGGCCAGGGAGAAGAGCTGCGGGGCTGGCCTGCACAGCCACCCCCACTGTGGTGTCTGGGGGCATCGTGGGGGAGAAAAGTGGTGGAACTTGGGCCCCTGTGGTCACAGCGATTATGTTGGACCCTCTCTGCTCCCCACATATGAGAGTGGCCCTCATTCCAGGCCCTCTGTGTCTGTGAACGTGGCCTTGGATAGACCTATCTGGCTTTCATCTCTGTGGTCTCAAACCCAACACAGCAGAGACTCAAGGAGATAAAGGCAGAGACACGCCTGCCCTCCTTGTGTCCCTAGGAAGACACAAGATTGAACCCAAGGGTGAACCACTCGTGCGTGCTGCTAAAGGCCTCTGAGGCTCGCTGAGGGTCATCACACACCTCTGGCAAGGAGGGAAAAGAGAGGCCTAGAAAGACCACACGATTCGCCTCACGATACAACCAAAGACACAGGTGTAACCGGAACTCAGGGTTTCTGGCTTTTTACCCAGTACTTTTGCCCAGACCTGGTCGATTCCTCATTTCTTATGCACTAACCCGTGCCTGCAGGAGCTGTCCACTCACTCTCGCAGCTCTGCTCACTCTGGGAGCCACGGATGGTCTGGCATGTCACCCATGAGGAAGCCAGGAGAGTGACACATCCAGGGAAGCCCCTCTTTCTCTGCTGGCCTGGCTGTCCGGACCTCGAGAACTCTCATTGGGAAATAACTAGGGGTTGGTTGGACAGGACTGAGTGGGGGTAACTGCCCACCCAGGAAAGCTGCCTCCTCCTCCTCGGAGCCCTTGTGACACCTACTATGTCATGGTCCTTTGGCCTTGAGTCTGTTCCCATCTGTGGGCCTGCTCGGCCTCATCCTTATCCTCACCCTCAAGTGGGTTGTAGGACACTGGGGTGCCGGGTGCCTGTGTCAATGTGCAGGATGACACTCGGGCTCAATAAAGGCAAAGATTGTCACTGTTGCCCCTGCCACCAATGACGACCAATAGCAAGGTGAAGGGGTAGAGAGGGAGAAGGAGAGGGAAGAGAGGGAGGAAGTGTGTGCAGGGGAGGGAGGGGAGGGAGAGGAGGGAGAGGAGCCTTTCCCTGGATCTGTTCTTTCTGGCATTCAGGGTACATTATTCCTTCCCAGGGCCTCCTTATCCTCAGGTTTCCTCTCATCAGACCAGCCTCATACTGCCCCTTGCCAGTGCATTGCCTCTTCTCTTCTCCATGCCCTTTGCTCACAAAAGTCCTTTTGCCTGGGAATGCCCACCCTGACCTCCTCCGACACACCTTACAAAGCCATTTGGAATCCTGTCCCCATGGGATCCTCCTGACCTCTCGCTCCTATCGTTGTTGGGTACACAGTCCAGCACATCACTGCTGGCTGAGGTCAAGTTCACTCTTGTTCTTCTGGGTTGCCTGACCTTTCCAGCTACACCCTAGGTTCTATGAGGGCAGAGGTCATCTGGTGTGTGTCCTGTATCCTCCTAGGACCCAGCCTAGGGTGGGGCATGTTGTAGGCGCCCTTGTGTTGCTTGGGGGAAAGCGGACATAGAAGGAGGAGGAGGTTTGGCTGAGCTGGAATCAGTCCTTCTCCCCCAGAGAGAGGGTGGAGGGGGCTTAGCTCCTGCAGGAAGGGTCACATTCCTATTCTCTGCCCTTCACAGGAGATGGGCAGCAAAGTGGTTTCCTGGGGGAAATATCCTGCCCAAGGGTTAGGCCCACTAAAGGATCCTTATTCAAAGAAATCAGAAAAGAAATCATTGCCTTCTCCAAAGGGGAGTGTGAGTTCCTTGCCATGGGCCATCTGGGGACCTTGCCTACTGTCCTTGCTCCTGGCTAACGTGTGCCTGTGTGTGGGCTAATGAATGCAGTGGCTCACGGTCTCGGCACAGCAAACCAACTGAGGAAAGGGAGAGAAGTTTCCTAACCAAGAACAAGGACAACCAAGTTCCCATCACTAGAATTCTAAAAATAGGGCAACTTGGATGGGGAAACAGTGGCAAAGTCAGGTCTCCGTCCAGTGCCCTGGAAACGTTCACAGTTTTGAGGTTCTATCCCACCCACTGACTGAGCCCAGCTGGCCCTGGGGGACTTTCGTAGTCTGGGGAAAGCCTGTCACAGGTATAGTAAGAAGGGCCAACACGTGGTGAGTCCTCACTGAGGGCCAGTAGGGCCAGGAATAAGCCGTGCACAGGACACGTGTTGCATCAGGGGTTATGAAAAGGGTTTTGCAGAACGGGAGCTGAGACCTTGTATTCACACGGCTCGTGAAGGGTGGAATTAGGAACGGAAGCCAGGTCTTCTTCACTCACAGTCTACGCTCATCACAGCCACCACCCTGTGCCTTTGAGCCACACGATGGTGAGGGAAATCTGGGCTGGAACTACTATGTGAGCCCAATCCACAAGCAAAGTGGCCTGGGCAGATGCGGAGGAGATGCCCGTGCCTCTGTGAAGAACAGGACTGCGGTAGCCCAGCCCCGGATGGGAAGGTGAAACTCCCAGGAGGTCAGACCTGGGCTGTCAGCAGGTGCGCGCAGGGCCCCTGGTGGCTCAGAGTCACCGTCTGGGGTCCTGTGGGCAACCCGGAGCCCCTCCGTCCGAGCAGGGGGCATAGTGGGTGTGGCGGTGGAGGTCCTGCCTCTCTTCCTGTGTGCAAAGCCCCAGCTGGCACGGCAGCCCCCCCACCCCCCGCGACCCCCAGCCACTCACCATGCTGCTCCAGAGATTCAAGGCGAGTGTGCTGGGATCCTGGAGTGGTTGTTCCCCCTGAAACGGAACCAAATAAGAACCTGCTTTTGCCCCTTAGGATGGGGTGGCCTGCCGCACACTTTGAGCCTCCCTGGCAGAGATGGCGTGGCCCGCCAGACTCTCTCTCAGCCCCAAGTGCCACCATTACTGGTAGGCACTTAAAGGACCCTGTCTGAGGTCAGGCTCAGAGGTGAGGGTCTGCAGGGGCAGGTCAAGGGTCTGGCCGCTCTTCCCTATCATCAGGTTGTGCATACGGAGCTACACGGCAGAAGGAGCAGGTGACAGGGAAGTGAATCGTGTGTTCTGAGTGGGGGTGGGGGGATGGGAATGAATACTCCTCCCCCTCATTTCCAACCACTATCTGGACATCCCTGAAGCCCTAGAGGGGGCACAGGGACTCCAACAGGCAGGATCCAGGAGCCTGGAGGGAGGGACCATCCCAGACGCTAAGGCCTCAGACCCCTTGCCGAGCGTGCACGAACCCACCATGGTGCTCATGGTCCGAGCAGCCCCGGGGGGGTGGGGGGGCAAGAGGCATTTGCCCAGTGACCTGGGGGAAGGGTGGGGGCAACTCCAAGTCCCCTCCCTTCCAGGGATGGGTGTAGGGTGTGCAGAGGGAGGAACGTGGTGTTCTGCCCTGAAAATTCTATCCCGAACAGTCACAAGAGCTCGGAGGAGCCCAGGGCTTCCCAGACACAGGTGCCGCTCTGGGCTCCATACGTGTATTTACTCAAGCAATCCTGACAATCACCCTAGAGGGAGAGGATATTAGTAATGGCCCCGAACCCGCAGATGAAGAGCCAAGGCACACAGGGTGCAAACAACTCACCCGAGGTCACACAGCTGGCCCATTCCAGAGTCAGGACCTGTCTGGCTGGTAGAGTCCATGCTCTACCTTTAGGCTGTTGTGCCTCTAAGAACCCGCCTCCTGGGGCCACCCAACCCCGTGGCAAAACCGCCAAGAAAGCAGAAGAGAGTACCGCGGCGTTTCTCCCCCGGCACATGCTGGGCTTGAGGAAGCCCGGCTTCTGTGGAGGGAAGAGGGGCGGGGGGAGGGCTGGTCCCACCTCCTCGCAGCCCCCCTCACTCACCGAGGGTAGGGTCTGGTAGAAGAAAGGCTGGAAAATCACTGCGAAGGACTCCTCCTTGTTGTACTTGCTGGAGGCCAGGAGACGGTCCCAGCTCTCCTGAAGGAGGGAGCAGAGAAGTGTGCCACCTGAGTCCCGGCAAGGCCAGGCTGCCCCATCCTCCCACCAGGGAGTTCGGAGCAGGTCCCCGGGTCAGAATCGCCCCTCTGTGCGGTTCTGAATGACATGCTTTTTGGAAGCTCCCCCTGGTCTCACACTTTGGGGCCCTTTGATGAACTACATCAGGGTTTCGTTTTCCTCTGAAGCCTCAGCATCACGTAATACCAGAGATGAACCTGAAGTATATTCTCTGGGTGATCGTGAAGTGCACCCCAGCCCAGCACGAGCTGGGGCCCCCACGCTCTCCTCAAGGGCGGGGTTCCGTGGAGGGATGTGCTATTGACCACTCCAAAATTGTCGTTTCCAAAGTGAGAAGTGCCGTATATAACTTCATATAGGGCTTTCTTCTTAAATAAAAACCATCATGTTAGAGGCGCCTGGGGGGCTCAGTGGGTGAAGCGTCCAACTCTTGGTTTCGGCTCAGGTCATGATCTCACGGTTTGGGAGTTTGAGCCCAACTTCGGGCTCTGTGCCGACAGTGAGGAGCCTGCTTGGGATTCTCTCTCTCCCCTCTCTCTCTCTCTCTCTCTCTGCCCCTCCCCACCCTCTCACAATAAGTAAACTTAAAAAAAATTTTTTTTTAAATCATGTTAACACGCATCAGGAGGAACTTGTGCTTTGAGCTGTTTGCTGGAAGGGACGATGGCACCCACTGAGCCATCCACGCTCCCTTGGGTCTCTTCTCTAAACCAGAATGCTCATCATTAGGAATCCTGACTTGCCCATGGGTTGTGGTCTGGGGAGCAAGCCCACCCTGGGCACCACCAGCTCACCAGCCAGGGACGTGTGGTACAAGTGGTGATGACAACCAAAGGCATTTCAGAATGAATCTGCAAAATTCTCCTTGATCTTTTTTTTTTTTCTAACTTTATTTATTTTGAGAGAGAGTGTGAGTGGGGGAGGGGCAGAGAGAGAGGGAGAGACAGAATCCCAAGCAGGCTCCGCGCTGTCAGCTCAGAGCCCGACACGGGCTGAACTCATGAACGCGTGAACCATGAGATCACGACCGGAGCTGAAACCAAGAGTCAGACACCTGACCGACTGAGCCACCCAGACACCCCTTGATCTTTTACTTTAGGTTCCACCACCGCCCCCGCCCCCCACCAGTATTTTAGTCCCCACTGTGCTCAAGAGAGTACCGAAGTATGGCCAGAAAGTGAAGGAAGGGTAGCTCTCTTTGGTCCCTGACTCTTAGTCCTGAATTTATGGAAGAAGTTCGACATGAACAAGTTTGCTCCCTCCTTGTTCCTACCACCCCCGTTCTCCTCCGGGATCACCTGTCCCTGTGGGCCAACAGCCAGTGTCTGAGGGTGGGCTCACCTGATAGGACCACTGTGTCACAACCTCGGAAAGCTTCACGGTCTCCCCTGAGTATCTGCAGGGCTCTTCTGCAAGGCTGCCGGTTAAAACAAGCCAGAGATGAGAGCGTGGTTGCGATGTTGGCTATTCATGCTGTCCGTGGGGGAAGAAGGGAGCTGGTGGGGGGACCCTGGAAGTTGCTTAGGGAGTACCGAAGGAAAAGTTGGAAGTCTTACAGGTGTAGGAGGAGGAGGCACACGTCGGGGAGGACGAAGGGTAGGGTCGTTCTCATAGGGCTGAGGGACACGAAGTGCCCCGTGCTGTGCCTGACACATGGCAGCTAGTCAAAAAAATGCTGGTTTCATTTCACTTCCCTTTTTACCTGAGCTGAGTCCCTTGGTGCCAGTGAGAAACCACCAGAGCCTCAGAGAGATCCACCAGGTTCACAAACGCTTTGGGGACCTAGGAGGATACGAGGGAGAAGGTGAGCATTTGCAAGGTCACCACCATTGCTGCCCAGGGGCTTCTCTGGAACCCTTGGTTTGAGCCTGTTTGGTGTGTGGTTGAACACGGCAGGCCTCTCCTTGGTTAAGTACCTCCTCTGGGACGTGCTTGGTTGGGGTCTCTCCAAAGCTGCCGGCACTGCCACCGTGGAAAGGTGTCATTCACCATCCCCTGGGGGGGCAGAACACCGCCCCACCACAGTGTCAACAGGGGAGTAGGACCTTGGTGGCAGCGGGACTGTAATCCTGACAGAAAAGCCGCCTCCCGGGGGATCAAAGGGTTGGGGTGAGAGCCACAGAGCTCCCCTGCTCATCATGGTCAGGCCGGAAAGGGAAGGCCCTTGGGCTGTCACTGCCTCAGACTCAGAGGCCTTAGGAAAGAGGAGGGCCACTGAGACCCCAGTGCTCTATCCCTTCTTCTTCCAGAAGTCTTGCTCAGAACTCTTCTTGGATTGTGAAGAGCTATATACCTGACCCGGGTTTTTCTGAAAAGGCAAGAAGACTGGCTTCTCCACTTTGCTTTTCCCCTGGGTCTTGGTCTCCCTTCTGAGGCCACTTTCCCTGTCTCAGTGGAGGCCACTGGAGAATAAGCCGGAACCTGCCCCATCAGTCCTTGGAAGAGCAACTTCCTGCCGGCTGCCCGAGGAGTCTTTGGGGAAGGGAAACTCAGGGCCCGTGGTCCCGGGGAGCTGTAGTCTCACCTCCTGGTGCAGGTAGTCCAGCACTCCAGCTAGCTTGAGCAGACCTCCCGCCGCGTGCCTGTGCTGGGAGAGGAGAAGCGTGCTAAGGGCAGGTGGGGATGGGCCCAGGGCACCAAGGATGTGCAGGCTCCTGCCGGCCTGCCTCTTTCTCTCCCCACCCCCTATCGGAGTCCTTAAATCCAGGAATAATGGTGTTCCCCCTTTGGACCCGATTTTCTTCAGATAAAACTTCTTCCATCAGCCTCTGGGAGGAAGTCTGGTCCCAGGTTTTTGCCCATTCTCTGACTTCCCCAACCCATCATCCACCAAGAAAAACCAGACTCTCTAAAATGGGAAGTTCCGTGTCAGGGAAGGGCAAACCAAGGTCAGGGCCATTCCAAAGCTCTCAAGGAGGGAGGGGAAACCAGACTTATTCACAAAGACTGATGGAATCCCTTTTATTTTTTTAAGTTTATTTATTTATTTTAAGAGAGAGAGAGAAAGAATAAGTGAAAGAGGACCAAGAGACCATCCCAAGCAGGCCCTGTGCTGTCAGCAGAGAGCCTGATGCAGGGCTTGAACTCAAACTGTGAGACCATGACCTGAGCTGAAATCAAGAGTCAGATGCTTAACCCAGTGAGCCACCACAGTGCCCCTTCCCCCCTTTTTAAGTTTGAGAATCACTTTCATCTGAAGAAAATCAGGTCCAAAGGAGGAACACAATTACCGCTGGATTTAAGGACCCAGATGGGCCTCAAAACTTCTGCATGGCACACTTTTATCAGACCTCTCCCTGCCACATGGGTCCCCAGGGAGAAAGGGCTCAGGGAGAGAATCCGAGCCAACTCCTATTACTGAGTATTTAAAGACACCTCCTACCCCACCCAATTCTTTGTAATGAAAATATATAAACAAATGACAAGACCTCAAAAATCAACCCTGGTTTACCTTTTCAGGGTGAAAAAAATAACTAATGATAAATTTTGCGACAAGACAAACTCCTAAGCAGCCTGCAAACCAGCTGTCCCCTGAGGCGACGTGGCTCAGACAGGAAGACATAGAAGGCCAAGTCGCTGTTCTGTCTCCTGCGGGGACACAGGCAGGGACTCTGGAGACAGCTGCCAATCACTCGGGCTGGAACAGCGAGAAAGGGCAGCTCCTACCCCACATCCCTGCTTTGACGCAAAAGTGTCCTCTCGAGGCTGGTTCAGCCCGCTCTGTCACCGTAGGCAGCAATAAAGCCTTTTGTCCATTTCTTATAGTCTAAGGGAGTCTCTCCCTGAGCATGACAGTCAGCATCACACTTTCCCTTCCGAAGAGTCTCGGGTACTGCCTAGAAAGGTCCTTGCTGCCCATCTGGACCACGTTCAGGGCATCCCTCTTCCCTAGGGTACCCAGGGATCCCTGCGTGGTTTGACCCCTATGTCAAACCCTGCTTTAGACACTCCTGAGTCAAGGTGGTGGCAAAACAGTATTTTAGCTTTGATTTTAATGTGTTAGTTTTATTTTTAAGGCAAAAGCATTTGTGCTTTGTTTGTACAACTAAAAATAAAAGTAAATAAGGCATAATGGATGTGTGTATACAGAAATGCCTTGTGTAGGCAAGAATGCTTAAAGGCATAAATACATGAAAGAATACAATAATCCATAATGCTTGAATAGGAAATAAAGTGTATGGAAGGAATTATGAATGAGTGTGAGCATCAATGAATGCATTCAAACATTAAAAAAAAACAAATGCTAGCATAAACAAACTCATTATGAATACAATAGCACATACCTGCATGGAAGAAAAGAGGATGAATTTATGGATGAATAGATAACTGATGGATGGATGGATGGATGGATGGATGGATGGATGGATGGATATGCAGAGGAATTCAGCAATGTCTAAATGCTTGTTTGAGCACTTCACCGCATGAATGCATAAATTCATGAATAAATGTTGGTGTGTATAATGACCAAAAGGGGAAGCAGAGAATAAACAGGGCATGTAAGTTTCACTTGGCATTGGAGAAAACAGAGAGTAAAGTAGAAATATAAAGGTTCAAGATCTATATGCTACACACCCAGATCTGTAGGAATATTGTTCCACAAAAGCTGGTCAGGGAAGGTGGGCCTCCCTCGGCATTCTCCAAGGGCTCGACATCAGTAATGGAAGGCGGGAGGGTGGATGGTGGGGCAAGAATAAGTGGGAGCATGGGCCATTCGAAGGAAGGCAAGAGCATATGTTGTGGGAGAGGAGCACAGGAAAGAGGAAAGGACCTCAAGAAACTTCACCCGCCCATGCCTGTGCCGTGGCCTGGTGGGGGCCCTGGATGGGGCTGAATGCCCCATGGGCAGATAACTGGTCTACCATAGGTGACTTACGTGCCTTCAGGCTCCTGAGGAAGAGTCTGTGTGCCATTTACGTCACCATAACCTGGGCATCTAAGCCACCCCTTATACTTTCAACCGATCCTAACCAGGACTAACCTCCAGTAAAGACTTAAGTCATAGTCACCTACATAAATAAACGCAGGCACACGTTTCATGTTTGGTTTCCAGGAATGCCAAAGAGCCTGGAAGTTGCAGTCTTCCCACAGAAATACTAGCTTCCCCTTATAACTAGAGCCCATGGGCCAACAGGCGACAAGAACACACATATCCTGCTTTTCTTCCCAAATTCAGCACTAAATACAAGCAGAGCCTACAAGAAGCAAATGATTTTTCACTAGGAAGCGGATTTTCCTTAGTTGCAGAATAATTATTAACTCAGCCTCTCTACACCTCACTTTCCTTTCCTTGATATGAAAGATGGTACATTAAAAACACTGTCCCTAGAGATGGCTCTTGAGCCCTTAGATATCTAACACCCATTTATTTATCTGTCTGTTGCCCAAGTTCTGAAATAGCTGCCATCAGGCTCCACCTGACAGGTGTAGACCAGGCAGGTTTAAGGTCATTCTGGCTGCCCCTACCACTGCACCTGCAACCCTCTGCCTCCCAGCCCGTGGTTTACCTGTTGGGCGAAGGGACAGAGGTGACCCTGGCTTGTGTTACTGAAGAACACATTGATGAGCTTCCAGTCGTTTTGAAAGTCAAGTTGCTGGAAAAAAAAAAAAAAGAAAGAAAGAAAGAAAAAGGACAAGAGCATAAAAGGAGAGAGTGGTAAGACATGGCATTAAGAGAACTTTTTCCTTTTCAAATCTGTCAATTTCATTAGCCACACCCATAAAATCATATTTATGCATTTTTTTCCAATGAAGAAGTACATGGGAGGAATCTAAAGTTGTATAAACGCTCTAGAAGGCAATTTGGCAAAATGCATCAAGAACTATTTTTTAAGGGAATATCTCTTGATCTAATAATTCCACTTCCCAACATATATTTTAAGGAAACAAGGATACATGAAAGATTTAGCTGCAATGATGAAGCCTTGTTTATAAGCACGAAAAACTGGCAACAACATAAATGTCTAAAATAGGGGATTGCTGTATAAATTGTGGAACACTCATAAGATATAGCTGCTAAGACAACGCTGGAAAATGTAATTATCGTCATGGGAAATATTACATTGAGAAAAGCAGGTTATAACAAGTAGCTACATCCAGTAACATCCCTGTTTAATAAAATATATACTTAGAAAAAATACAGAAGGGAATATACATCAAGTTGTTAACAGCAATTATGTCGGGGTATCAGGTTGAAGAATGGTTTTAATATTCTTTTTGTTTATCCGTGTTTTCTGATTTTTCTATAATGAACGTGTATTAGTTGCAGAACGAAAAAAATAAACTTTCATTTTGTTTTTTTAAGAGGCAATGCGGTGAGCTAGAGAAACCTTAGACTGTCACCCAGGCTGCACTTTAGATTTTAGCTTAACTAGCTGTGTGAACTTGGGCAGGTCCCATGACTCCTTAGGAATTCAGTTTCTTCATCTGTAAAATTATGGGATTAGGTTCAGGATCTTCTAGCCATTCTCCAGAATGTTATGAGTATTCTAGAAATTCTGGAATTCTCCCAGTAGGGGAAACACTTAATAGCATAGCTCCTGCACTCGTCACTGTTCTCGTAGAACCTGAAATGACCTAGCTTTAATCCCCGAACTCTGTAATGAAGTCATGGCTGGCCCAGATAGCATCTTCTCTTGGTTCCAGCAGTCCAAGCTCAGTGCTGGTTACAGCCAGCTTGGTGGCAAGGCTTGCCTTGACCTGGTACTTGCCTGTAAGGAGGCCACAAAACATTTGGGGATGCTTATTACAAATTCATCTGAGTAAAGAGCATCTGAACTGCTAGGAGAATGGGTTTGTTGAGGGTCAGAAGCTTGCCCCTGGCCCCAGCACATGTGCCAGTCTCAGAGCCTGAGGCCACCGGGCACACTGCCCAAGACCCCAGCATGTAGGTTACATGACCTCCACCTAAGACCTAAAATGAATATGAAAATAACAACAATCATCACCTCAATGGCATTGGCAACTACAGGCTTTCATTGGAGCAATGCCTCCGTGCCAGGTACCTCTGATGCCCCATTTAATCCTCCCTAAACCTGTCCGGTAGCCTCTTTTATTACCCCCATCTCATAAATGTAGAAGCTGAGGCTTAGTGAGGTCAAGGGCCTTACCCAATGTCACACAGCCAACAGGCTGAGAAGTCAGGACTCACAAAGTGTCTCCCTGTGGAAGCCAAGCTCTCAAGTGCCTTCCCGGGTGGGAAGTCATTTTCATCTGCTGACTTTTAGCAGGACCACATTGCGGACGTAAGAAGAAGCCCTGTGTTTTAATGGACTCCAGAGAATTGCCACAGGAAGGGCATCTTTGGGGAACCCAGACCACACCGGTTGCTGTGTTCAGGGCACAGTGGCAGTGGGGTCACGCCTGCCCGGTGTGTTTGGTCTGACGGCCTCGGAGCAGACACGGGCAGCCCCGACCTCAGAGTCAGGCGGGTCCTCACCTGGTTCTCCCTCATGCTCCGCACCAGTCCTTCCGCCTCTGCCCGTAAGTCTCTGCAGAGAGGGAGCGAGCAGAGAGGAAAGTGAGTCCAACAGAGCTTTGTTGAGGGCTGGAAGCTTGCCCCTGGCTCCAGCGCAAGTGCCAGCCTCAGAGCCCGAGGCCACACTGCACCACCCCTGGCTTTTGCAGGGCAGACACTGACCTGATTTTTAAAATTAGGCCCATCAGGCAGACTGAAATCCATGCGGGAGACACATTTTGACTCTGATTTAATACAAACCTTTATTTCTAAGCCTCTTTGACTTTGCCAGTACCCCCCCCCGCCCCCCCCAACCCATCCAGATGCCCAGGACAGACAGGAGTACACAGTCCCAGGGGAAGCCAGAAACGGGACTTACTGAGCACCAGTGTGGGCCACAACTGTCTTCCCAGGGGCGCACAAAGGCCTCAGAACAGAAGGGTTGAAATATCTGATGATGTCTGAAAGGACTAAAGAGAGAGCTGCTTTGAGGCTGTGGCCCTGCCAGCTGGAGGGGACCTGTGAAGGCAGACCTCCCCCGCCACCTCGTAGGGGGAGGTTCCAGGGTAACTCCACTCTTCCAAAGCACGCCCTTCACAACCTGCCCTCGGCTGCGAGGTCAGTCTCGGAGAGGGCCCCCGGAAGTGACTGGGGCTGAAAGCTAGCACCTGTCCAGGGCTAGGCCAAGCCAGCGCTAAGTGCTTTACATGTGGGAAGGGGAAACTGAGGCGGAGAGGAACTAAGCAAGCTACCCAAGTTCTCACGGTAAACTGAGGTTGTTGGGATTTGAACCAGAGCTTTGAAACACCAAGCTTTTCACCATCACGCACCATCGACTCGTTAGGGGAAGTGTGCTAGGACAGGGACCTGGGTAGGCTGCCTCCCAGCCCCCCTTCCTCCTCCTGAGAGTGACAGCAGGGCGGGAAAGCTCCGGGGAACACATGTCCCAGAGCTGACAGCCAGAGGACCGCTAAAAATAGTGCTGTCAGGAGTAGTTAAGTTGTATCTTGATCCCAAGAGAGGAGAGGGCAGAGCCGGGAGAGTGTCATGGGAAGGAGATGCCTCCCCCCACCCCCAATCCCTCCTTCCCTTTTACCCCCATCCAGAAGGGCCTGGGGCTCTGTGGGAGCAGAATCCAGCCCATACTGTGCAGATAGCAGACAGCGGGCAGGAAGTCAGGAGACCGGTCTCTTGGCTTTGTCAGCCTGGACAGTCACCCAAGTCATGTGTGACTGGGTCTTCATCCTCAACCCAAACTAATGAGCTTCCTTTTCTAAGTCCTGACCAACTAGGAGGAGAAGCCCCTTCCCACATGTGGTGAGAAAACAGGAAGCTCAGAGGCCAGCTGAAGATGACAGGGACAGTGTATGCACACGCGTGTGAGTGTGTGCACGCGTGTGTGCATGCAAGCGGGCGGCTGGGAGAGAGAAGACCTTTTCCCTCGCTCCCCTCAGGAGAGCCTGTGAGAGCAAATGACAAGACATGAAAAGCTGGTGCTAGGTCTTTGGGAGAGAATCGCTTTCCAGAGTAGAGGTGTTTGTATCGTATTGTTCTTTTGTGATCAGACGGGACCATGCTCTTTTCGCATAAATCTTCCCGTCATTTTGTTTTAGGGCTGCCTCTCTCTCAGTCTCCAGTGAGGTCACAACAAAAGGCGCAGGCTGTGGGGCTGGACCACCTGAATTCAAAGGGACTCTGCCACGTACTGATCGTGTAACTTTGGGAAAGTCCATTCACCTCCTCAAGACTTAGTTTTCCCATCTGCAAAACGGCCACGGTGGGCAAGGGCATGGCTAGATCTGAAGAGCTTGGAGGTTCTGGGATTGAAGGACAGGTGGGCCGAGCCAGATAAAGTTGGGCCAACCCTAACAGACCCCTGCACGGCCTGGATGTCCCTGAAGCCCTTTCTCCTCGGCAGACTAGCTGCTGAGCTCCCGGTCCAGCTCTCGGCTTCGCCCCATTCTCCCATGCCTTAGGGTGGCTGCACCAACAGCTCCGGGTGAGGACGTTCAGGTGCAAAATCTGCCCTCCCTGCCCCACCTCCTGCTGCAGCTCTGCTTAGTGGGACTCCTGGTCACTCGGCTGGTGTACGAGGGGTCACCAGGACTTTTTACCATGTGGGTGAGGGGCCAAAAAATGGAGACGAGTTGAGAAATCAGGCACAGCAGCAGCTGTGTTTGTGCTGCAGAGCCTAAACTACATCCCACCTTCCCAGACACCCCAAATATCCCACCACGCTTCTCTTTTCCTACCATTTAAAGGAAAATGGGGCCAAACCGAGGCAGAGCTGCGACAGCCACTAAGTTGTTTGGGACGTCTTCTTTTGGAACACTTTGACCTTCTGCAAGGGGGCCCTGCCGCCACTTTGGTCAGCAATATCCCCTCACCCGTCAGTCAAATCCTGGAGGGCTGGACATCCGGTCTCAGCCTTCCCTGCTGGAAGGGGAGGGCTGAAAGCAGGGGCATTATCCTGCTCATCCCTGTCCTTTGCAGAGATCCTAGTCATTCCCAGGCCCTGGGAGAAGTTCACTGGCTGGGCTGACAGGGCACTATCTACCTCACTCGCTGTGCTCATCATGTGGAGGTGACATTGCAGCATCTTTGCTCTAATTATGAAGTGAAAGGTGGTTTCCTCGTTCTTGGCTTGTGAGCACCAAGCACAGGTGACTAACATCCCGCTAGGCTAATGCAGCGGCATTAAGGGACTTGGAGGCTTCAGAAGGTCTTAATAGAGTTGTAAGGGACCTTTGACAGTAAATGAGAAAAGCCAGGTCACGAATTGCATATTCATAAGCACATTCGTATGTGAAAAGGCCAGAATGTTACACAACGATCATCTCTGAGTACCGGGATTAGAGTTAATTTTTATTTTCTTCATTTCGTTTTCCTGAACCCAATTGACATCTTTATTTTACGAGTAAGGAAGTTATTACAAAATGAAATAGACTGAAAATCAGACCTGGCTCTTCTCCTTGGTGTGGGGAGAGGGGAGTGAAGAATGGTGGAGAGTTTCCCTCGAGGAAGTGCTACAAGTCCAGCCTTGGGGTCCTCGGGGAGAAGGAGCTTCAGGACTCTGCCACTTTGAGGTCTCCCCCGGGTCCCTTAACCTAATGCCTCACGCCTTCTTTTTGCTCAGAGACCCTCAGACACATTTCTCACGCCCCCCCACCTTTTGGGTATGTGACTTTTCATACCCTGGCTCCATGATGAAATAGCCAATAGGATACACGCTCTTCACTAACCCAAATGCTGCTCTGTTGGGAGGGATGGGGACAATCTGGAACGTGGCCATAAAGACACAGGACCCACCTGTCACCACTTCCATGCATGCCTGCTGTGGCCTTCTGTCCGTCCTGCAAGTAAAAGCAAACATGCAAGCCTCAGACTGCACCTGTCAACCCTTTCTCTCCACTAATGTGGTCTAGTTCATAACAAGCCGTGGCTCAGCCTCACTCTGGTTCTGGATTTATCCTTCCTGGAGTCAGAGACACACCACAGATGGCTATGGAGCCACCAGAATAGGGTGAACAGCTTTGCTGGGTCCTCCTCTAGTCTGGCCCAAAGCTGGAAGGGGATGCAGCCCCAGTGTAGAAGGAGAAGGACCCCGGCCCAACCCTGCATGCTTCCCCCAAAGCAGAGCAAGGAGACAGGTGGTAGGAAGAACTCCATATTCGACGCCTCCCCCCCCCCTTTCCTGCCTATTCACCCAGAGGCCCCAGGGGGATGTGTGGGCACAGGAGTGTCGGGCGAGGAGGCAGGAGCCTGGGTTCTCCTCCCTGTTTTGCCACCTGCTCCTGAGGCCACTTGGAGCAAGCTGTCTCCTCCCTGGCCCTCAGGTTTCCCCAACAACCAAGCCAAGAGATGAGAGCAGATCCTATTGGAGGCTCCTCTCAGCTCTATGGCTCTGTGGTTCCAGAACAGTTACCATTTTTGCTTCTCCAGGTCAACGGTCCCAGAGTCTGGAGGCTGGAAAAGATAGGAGGTGTGAACAGCCCAGCCAGAGAAGGAGGCAAGAGCCTGTCCTTGCAAGACCCCGGCTGCCTCCTACCAATAAAAGGGAGCCCATGGATCCAGAGAAAGGCCAACTCTGCTCACGAATGTCAGGCTTCCTATGCAACACGTTTGCTCATTTGTTCATCAGAGCCCAGAGCAACTGAAGGCATGAATGTTTTCTTCAGAACAGGAAACAGCAACAGCAGAGCTTAGATTCAAATGCCTCTGTGTAGAATGTTAACCTCCACTTAGACACAGAAGGGGTTGTTTTACTGCATGACGTTTCTCATCTGAAATTCTGTTTATTGCCTGTCTCCCTTGACTCAAGTGTTAAGTGCATGAGGGCAAGAGTTTGTGTCTGTTTTGTTCTTGACTATATTCCTCGGACCCAGAATAGTGCCTGACACCTCAGAAGTATTCAATGAATATTTGCTTGATAAGTGTTTTTTGAATGAATGACGCTTCTCATTTTCCTCTCGGTAAAATGCTGGACAACACAGAACACTCCCTGCCGAAGATGTTCCCTGACTTTGGACGGAGGCAAGACTGTGGGAAGCCACCTGGGCAATGTGTCCTTTACAGGCTTCTAGGGGAGTCTAGAATTGCGTCCAGTACATAGAAAGTACTCAGTGTGTATTAGCTATCATCAGTAGTAGTATTTTCACAGGTTCTGACACAAATTTTCTCTCTCGACTTCCTAGAAGATAGTGTCTCCAGGTGTCATGGTGACAGGTGACAGTTGTACTCACACTACCTACACCCAGTCTTCTGCTGCTTCTCTTTAAAGAGCCTGTCTATCCTTACCCACCCCGCTCAGCGGACAACCAGTCTGTAAAACTGGGTCACACTTCTGGAGCCTTCTTGGGAGGGCAGGCTGACCACAACCTTCATCTAAGTGGGACAAAGTGTTTTTACTCCCCAGGAAGAAGGAGTTTGAAAGGTAAAATTTCCAGGGAAATGCGGCAAGCTAAACAAAAATCAGGAATCATAAACCAGGATGCCAGGCCGTGAAGTCATGAGAGCAGCGGGCTGCTGGGCTGAGGCAAAGTGGGCAGCTTGTGCCCAAGCAAAGGGGACCTGAATGATAGCAGAGCCCCTGCCCAGAACAAGCTTGTTGTGGCTGGTGAGGGGAAGGAAAGAGAGAGAACAAGAGGAACAAGGTGGGGAGAGCGGGAGAAGAGCCCAGTTAGAAGTCACAGAAAGGGAAGGCTGGGACAAACCCAGCAAACTCCTATGTCTCCATCTTGCCTGCTGGCAGCCATTTTCTCTCCATATCACCTTGGCTGAATGCACTATGGCACTGGAGATGCAAACCTAAATGAGACACAAGCCTGGTCTTCAAGGAAGTTGCTAGAATGACCTGTAACCTCCCCGGCACAGAAAATGCCTAGAACTCTTAGTTAAGCAAACAAAGCAAAACAAAAGAACAAGTCATAGATACTACGTGCAGTATAACCCTATTTAGGCTACACACACTCTCTTCCTATGTATTGGTGTGTGTGTGTGCACGCCTGTTTGTGTGTGTGTGTGTGCGCGCGTGCTTGTGCAGACTGAGCAGAAGAGGTGATCAAATGAGATCTTCAATTTTTTATTCTGTATACATGTATTTTGTTTGATTTGTTTTAACATTTGTTTATTTTTGAGAGAGAAAGCAAGCGGGTGAGGGGCACAGAGAGAGGGGGACAGAGGATCCGAAGTGAGCTCCGCACTGACAGCACAGAGCCCAATGTGGGGCTCGGACTCATGAACTGTGAGGTCACAACCTGAGCCAAAGTTGGAAGCTTACCCACTGCCGCCCAGGTGCCCCTGATTTTTTCTTATACATTTCATATGTACCGCATGTTAGTTTGGAAAAATATTTTATGAGCATTTGTAAATCTGCTCTTTAAAGTTCTTTGAGGAGGGGCGCCTGGGTGGCTCAGTCGGTTGAGCGTCCGACTTCAGCTCAGGTCACGATCTCGCGTTCTGTGGGTTCGAGCCCCGCGTCGGGCTCTGGGCTGATGTCTCAGAGCCTGGAGCCTGCTTCCGATTCTGTGTGTGTGTGTCTCTCTCTCTCTGCCCTCCCCCGTTCATGCTCTGTCTCTGTCTCAAAAATAAATAAAAATGTTAAAAAAAAAATAAAGTTCTTTGAGGAAAAGTTGGTCTGGCTGAATTCAACAAACGCATACTACAGGCACAGGTAAGTGAGCCTTAGTTACAGAAAGTTTCAGGAATTAAGGGAAAAAAAGTACCAGTGTTATGAATTCTTTTCTTTCTAAATACACTGCTTTCCGTGATTTTTCCCTGGCCCCATACTTTCTATAAACCAGGCTGAGTTCACAATCGCAGTCTCTGGGTAGACAGGAAGGCTGCCTCCTAGGAGCTGTGTTTCCAGGTTTCACCCTGAAGGCTGAGGTGCCGTCTGTATGATAAGATTCTGGGAGCAGGGAGTCCATCCCTGACTGGAGCTGTGTTCAGTGCCAGGCCAGCTCACAGGAGGAGAAAGGGGGGGCCAAGAGTGACAGGCAGGAGCCCTGGGGTCTGCATAATTCATGAGCGCGAGAGCTCCCAGAGCTGCAACCACAGAGGGGAAGTCATCACCCCTAGCCAGGTCTAACTTTAGAGACCTGACTTAGGGGGCTCCCTTCACTGAACTTCTCTACCTACACGGGAGAGTGCTCGAGTCCTCCAGCGAGGGACACACACGTTCCGGGCACACAGGGACACATGGGCTCAGCAAACTCAACGTGCTATCCGTGACGTGAAGCCTCTTTTCTCAATCACCTCCCCTTCCACACTCTCCCACTAGCAGACCCCCACCTTCACCCCCATCTACACACACTCAAGGTCACACCAGGCACAGATAGCCTTGCCTGCCAGGTTCCCCTGGGCCCCTGGTCTGTTTTCTAATGTGAAGTCTGGTTCTTTCTGGAGGGCCAGCACCGGGCATGGGGAGTGGGCCAGGGCTTGTGGCGAGGGGACAGGGAAGGGCCGCTGGGAAGGAGCTGTGGTAGGTGGAGGAGGGAGAAAGGCACTGGAGGGGATGGTGGGGGAGGGGAATGTCCTGGTTCCAGGGCCGCGATGCAGCAGGACTCTGGGGTAGAGCGGAGAATGCTGGCCTGGGCACCCCTTCCCAAGACCCGGCCAGGGTTGGGGTGGGGGGGCGGGTCCTGCTGGAAGCCAGCACCGACCTGGGAAATCATACTGGCGTTTGGCTCTGTTCTCCAACCCCCTTCTCTCCAGACCCTCTTTCGCTGCTCATCTCTCTCTCCTTGTTCTTTCCGCCTCACTCATTGCTTTCTTTCCCCTTCATCTGACCATATAAAATATACCACCTAAAATCTATTAGCAAAGATGGGTAGATTTTTAAAAATTCACCAAGCGTGTAAGGATGATTTTTCTTTAGCTCATAAATAGAAAGTTTCAGAGATCTTTAAATTTCTCTGTGATCTTTGACTTTATTTATCCATTGATTTAATTCTTTAATGAGAAACTCCCAAAATTTCCTCATCCTGATGTAAAGGGAGTCATTCATCTGATTGAAACACAAACACACACACACACACACACACACACACACACACACACACACACACACACACACACAAAACCCTCTAGGGTTTAGAATGCTTCTAAGTCAGAGAATGTTCTTCTCTCCCGAAATGAAACACCTTGCCTGACTACCAGGCATGCATCTGAGGCTCACCAGTCCCAAACCCTGACTCCCACCTCCACATCCTTGAAATACTCACAGGTTCCACGTAGCCCAGGGCTGCCACAAATTTTATATCAGAAGGTCTCACAGAGTGGACTGCAAAGACAAGAACTCCTTTAAGAAGGTCTAGATCTGCATTCCCCACAAGATGAGCCAATGATGCTAGATGGCAGGGGCAGGCCATGGCAGTGAAAAGCCATGGCAGTGGAAAGCTGAAGACCAGGTGGTCACTGGGACCCATAGGAACCCAGCTGAAAAGAGGCTCATTCTTCTCTGGAAGCCACAGGTATCCCATGGAAGGTCACTCATGGCCCTCCTTTTCCCTCTTGCTGCCTCTTGCTTCCCTCTATCCCTTGGCTCTGCATTTCCCCATTAATAAGTAACCAGTAATGACCTGAAATGACCTGAAAATGACCTGGGTACAAAAGGGATAATGTCAGCTTGAAGAGTGCCAGAGAACGGCACTCAAAGAGTGCCGGAGAACATTACTCTGTGAACACACAGAAACCTCAGATGCAAGCCATATGCAAATGGTCCACCAGGAAGCCTCCATGACCCACCTGGGCCACAAGCATTTTTAGAACTAAAGTCTCCCTAGAAACCACGGACCTACTCCTGGTCATGTTACAGGGCCATTACAAGTAAACTTCCTGAAGAGATCATTTCCTGAGAGGTGCATCGATTTCTTTTCCTAGCTACACTCCTTATATAACAGAATAGTAAGGATAGCATGCTTAACTGGAAACTGATAAGACAGTGCAATGCAAACATAAGCAAAGCCATTAAACATGGTCTATAATGCAACTATTTGACAGAATAAAGCCAGAGAAGACAGCCAGCTCAAGAGCAACACTCATACCATCCAGGTATTAGACAAATCTAGCCTGTTATAGGAGAAAAATGTCTACAACAGCCACTGTAGCTTACGAGATCCAGGAAGGCACATGAGTGACCAAGTTCTAACCCACAGCTCCTATGGCACCATCTGGGCCCCCTGAAGGTGAGCTCCCAGAGGTCACCCTTTCCCAGGCAAGCCACTGTGGGGCCATGTTGGTTCTATCTCTGGTGTCCTTCTATAGAAATGGCTGAAGGGAAAGGAGGTGTTAAGGACTGAGGCTGGGGAAGAGGCTTGGATGGCCAAAGGATACAAGAGGAGTAGGACTGGAGCCTCTGCTGGCCACCTCACAAAGAAGATGCCAGCCTTCCAGGCTCATGGCTCAGGGTCACATACCTGACTTCGGAGGCACACTGGATCCTGACTTCTTTGGGTTGCATGAGAATGCAAAGTTCTTCAGGGCCTGCAACAGAAACCAAACATCAGAAACATCAACTGCCCTCGTAGAGAAATATTGTAGGTCCTGAAATCTGGTGTACTTTGACCATGTACTTGTTCTCTCTAGGCTCAAAATTCAGAAGCAGTGATTATCCATAGTCATGTTCATCATAGTCCCCGTTCACCTAGTAAAAGGGAACATGTGTCTATTGACAATGCCCTTAGCAAGTGGCAGGTAAGGATGCCTCAAAACATATGTGTATTTTACCACAGTAAAAAAAATAATTAAGAAGAGACCCAGTATATCTAGACTAAAAAGTTAAAAATAATCCATTCTATGCTATCATATTTTTTATATCATCTACTTTCCCTCTTTTAACTTGCTTACCTGCATAAAAGCAGGTACAGGAAGCATTATGTTCATGTGCTGCTGGAAATGAATGGTAAACCAGAAACTGGGAAACTCGGGAGTCCCTGCCATATCAGTGTGTCCCAAGCCCAGAGGGGCTGCTGAGAGCAGAGAAGGGACTGGGTGACCAGCACTCGGGTTCACATGACCACTCAGGCTTCATCAGGTGCCCACACAGGTCCAGAGCAGCTGCTGGCAATCACATAGAAGGCGTTGGGAAGGAAGATCATCTTTTCTCCCCAGAATCAAGAGTAGAATAGGAAATATGCCAACAGGGGAAAACACACCATAAATAGGCTGCTTGACCACATCTCACTGTCACAAGACACAAGTTAATTTCTCTGGAATTACTGATTTCGGTAAGAGATAAAGAATTTATTCTCAGCCCTTATCTTGTGGATGTTCTGGGAAGACCTCACCCAGATGCCTCCAGATAATTCACGGCATCTGCTCAAGGTTCACAGAGATAACAAGCCCATTTATAACTCTTTCTGGACGCTTCTGGGAACCACCAGCTCGGAATGCAGAGATGATGAGCCTCAAATTCCAGGAGATATGGTTGTGCCCTCTCTGCTGTACCAGGCAGCTTCACTGCTCCCGGGGGAAGCAGCTCATCCAGCCCATTCCATCCAGACCTCAGGGGGGCACCTGCCAACTTGCATCGAGATTTGGATATACCCACCAGAAAAGGAACCCACCCAGCCACCCCTCTTCTCCTACCAGGACAAAGCCCTCACCTCTGGTGATAGTTGCTTTTCCAGTGTTTTCTCGCCAGGAGAGGTAGTGGCCTGGGTGAGCCCTAAAAGAAAGCAAATACAGTTCAGATTATTTAGCTGCAGCTTTAGATTTACAGACTTCATGCCCTTCCTTCCAGCTCTATCTATGTGCCCAGCTCAGTAATGTCCCTTGTAGTAGAAAAGTCCAGGTTCATCCCTCCAGCTATCTCCTCCATTGTCAGGGACACCTGCTTTCATTAACACAGCCTATTAAGGCAGAGTCCCCAAGTTGAAAAGCAAGAGTGTTACCTGGCAGGGGTCAGTAATAACCCTTCATCATGCTGTTATCTAGCAATAAAGGCATAAAGATACCTTTACTGGCTCCTTAGCAAAGGGCAGAACTCTTAAGGTAATGTTGGACACCTAGCTGCTGTTGTTTGGGGATCCAGGACAAAGCAAGGGAGGCAAAGGACATTCTGGAATAGTCTGAAGGGTTAGGTGAGTTTCAGAGGTAACCGTGAGATTCCCGTGGGGATGTCTAGAAGGGTCTTGCTGAGTGTGAGGTGGAGGGGGAAGAAAAGGCAGGTAGAGAAACTGCAAACCTCAAAGACATTCTCTTCCTCCCAGCTGACTTTGGGGCAGTCTCACAAAATATTTACATTTTCTTTACCTTCTCAAAATATAATTTACATATGATAAAAGACTCATCCTAAGTGTATATGCCAAAGAGTTTTCCCATAAAACACTTAATTTTTGAAATACACAAGTAACACTATAGTACCTTTAACAGCCCTCCAAATAAAGGAACAAAAATTCGCCCACAGTGCCACTACCCCAATAACCAAACGTGGTTTGTTCACTCTCTTGGGTCTATCATCAGGCTCCAGACGGGGCACTCTTTCCATTTAGTTATAATCAGTGTGGATTACATTATATCCTGCAAGCTCCCTTTAATATTGTATTGTGAGTATTCTTTATATTGCTATGTAATGTTGATATTTACTT
This sequence comes from Prionailurus viverrinus, assembly GCF_022837055.1. Lineage (NCBI taxonomy): Eukaryota > Metazoa > Chordata > Mammalia > Carnivora > Felidae > Prionailurus > Prionailurus viverrinus. The sequence continues at coordinate 118,229,164 of NC_062563.1, forward strand.
TAACAGCTTCATGATACATTTATGATACTGATACCTAATCATAAATCCTGGTCCCTTGTGTCTTCTGACTTTCCTTGCCCAGTTCTCTGCCCCTGGTACACTCTTTCTGTAAGGATGTACCATGTGAGAAGCCCCAAACAGCATTAGACAACGCCAAAGTGGGGGGCCTGACCTGAGGGAGATGGCTCGATTTCTTTTCTACCTCTGCCGTCTTCTGCAGCTTTACCTTTTGACCCTGAAAAGTATTTATCTGGAGTTTCATAAGCAGTGAGAGTATATTTCCATTTCATGCCCACTGTGAGATCAGGCACTGATTTCCATATTGGAGCTCACGGCAGGAATGATTGCTGTAACTTGCCCCAGATCTCAGTGATAATCCTTACATTCCCAGAAGAAAGCTTTCTGGGCAGAAAGAGCCACATGACAGGGAGGAACAGGGGTGTGGACAAGGACAGAATGCTAGAAAAGGCTGGAGCAGATTTGTAAGTGGAGGGCAGGGTAGAGGAGGGTAGAGGCAGGCAGCTGGGCTATGGAGCTGCAAACGCCAGACTCCTCCGTGAGCAACAGGGAGCCATGACTGATCTTCAAAGACAGGAGTGTTGACGTGTGTTTTAAGATGATCATCCCTCTGGGGGTGGTAGGGTTGGTGAATTAGCAGGGCAAGGAGGAGAGACTTATTTTTTTAAAGCTAGGATACAAATGTATATGGTAGCTAACACTTATATGCAGCTTCTATACGTCAGGCATCCTAAGACTTACATGAAATAATTCATTCATCCTCATGACAACTCTCTGAGATAAATGCTATTAGCCCGACCTTATAGATAAGGAACAGCATCAGAAAGGTTAAGTGACATTTTAAAGGTGACACAGTTAGCAAATGGTGACTGCAGGATTTGAAAATGGGCAATCTGGTTCTGTGGGCTGTGCTCATAGCCAACAACCTAAGTGTAAGTCACAGCCTAAGATCTAGATCAGGCATTGGCAAACATTTTCTGCAAAGAGCCAGATAGTCAATATTTTGGGTTTTGCAGACCATACAGTCTCGGTCGCTATTCAGTTCTGCTATTGTAGTGTGAAAGACATCATAGACAACATGTAAACAGATCAACTTTCTGGAGACTGAAATTTGAATTTCATATCATTCTCATGTGTCATGAAATACCCTTCTATTTTTCCCAACCATTTAAACCTTTAAAAACCTTTGTGGATATCAATGAACGGATTTTAAGGTGTATATGAAAAGGCAAAATACCCAGAATGGTCAACAGAATATCAAAGGAGAAAAAAGTCAGAGGCCTGATACTAGCCAACCTCAAGACTTACTATAAAGCTACTATGTGGTATTGGCAGAAAAACAGACAAAGAGATCCGTGGGATGGAGTAGAGAGCCCAGAAACAGACCCATGGAAGTAAAGTCAACTGATCTTTGACAAAGAAGCAAAGGCAATATAATGGAGAAAAGAGAGCCTTTCAACAAATGGTGCTGGAACAAATGGACATCTACATGAAAAAAAAAATCTAAAAATGTAAAATCTATTCTTAGCCCACAGGCCATACAAAAACAGGCATAAGGCCGGATTTGGCCCCATGGCCATTATTCGCCAACCAATCAATGCTCAATCTATTCTGCTACTATAAAGAGATCATCAAGGTAAAACAGGAAAATGGCACCTGGGGATCAGCAGTAGCCTTTAGCCCCAGGAAGCCCAGATGGGAGCCTGGGATCTGCCTCTAGATTGTCAGGTCGGCTGTTGCTGAAGCTCTTCACTGGGCTTTGCCAGAATCCCACAGGTAAAGGAGCATTGGTGTGGAAGCCAACTATCCCATTGTCTTTGAGAGATGTCCTGTTCAGCACATATCCTAGTCTTCCAGGCTCTAAGCCTGAGAAACAAACAAACAAACAAACAAACAAACAAATCTCTCCTCAAAGAAACCCTTTGGTCCCCTGCTATAAAAAGTAGGTTCCTTAGAAAGATTTTTATGACTGTTAATACACTCAGCTGTCTATAATTTCTAAAAAATTTTCAATCAAATAACATAAGCAGAATATCTAGCCCAGTGCCTGCACAAGGTGTATATTGAAATATGTTCTTTTTGAGGAAAGGTGCTGTTCCTTATCAAAACAATCCAGAGAGAAAGAGGTCATTATTAGCATAATTTTGTAGCAGAAGTAGTTAACATTGTTCTTTCAAGAAGTAGGATGGGGTTGAGAGTCTCCATCTGCTGACTCTAGATCTGAAAGGCTTTAAAGGGGCTCAAAGGAGACTGTTCTTGCAGACAGTAGATGGATCCCTACATCTCTTTCCTGCAAACACTATGGGATCTTCTGGGCCTTGATTTTTCCCTCTGCAGAAATCCTATTGTGCATTTCCACATTCTCTGTGTGTGTGCACATGCGTGATCGTGCCCTTCCACTGAGAGTCAAAAAGGCAGCAAGAACTGGAGGGGTCAATAGCCAGAGAGAAGGGAAGTGAAGAGCATGGGCCCAACATTTGGTGCTGGTTTTACCCTAGAAACATTTGCCAAATCTCTGACAAGAGACATCAGCAGGTAAGAGGCTAACATGCCACGCAGAGCTTCAGGCAGTTGTGTGAAACTGGAGAGAAACACTAGGGTGTAATGTGCATCAAGGAGGGCAGGCCTGGTAAACATCCTGGGTTTCAGTTGGTGCTTCAAAGAGCTAGACCCTTGGAGTAGGGATAAACTTGAAATAGGCCATCCTGCAAAAAAGACGGAGTCCACTTTGAATCATTTTTATTCCAGAATAGACTAAGGTGATATGCCCCTACCTGTCTGCTTTTACGAAGGAAGATATCACCATCTACAACATGAAATTGTATTTCTAATGCCCGGCTTCCAATAAAAAAAAAAAGTACCAGGAAACACCACCAAATAAATAGAAACCAAGAGAGAAAACAAAAAACAAAACAAAACAGACAAAAGACAGTGTATAGTAGTGAACTAATAAATGGGTAACATCCACGGCTCTATTAGCCTAATGTTTTGTTTCAAGTTAGGGTGAGAGGTGAACTAATCAGATCCTTAATGGGGGCAATCCAGGAAATGAGGAAGGTTGAAATATGCTCTTTCCTTTCTCCTGGCTGACTGGAAATCTACATCTGTGCTAGGAAGACCTGGAATAAGTGAAGAGAAGCTTGAGAGTTGATTCAAACTTTGTGTCCTTCCACAACCTACACATATGGACCCTTAGCAACCCAAGTCATTTGAGCACGACCTCTGTCCGAGTCGCTGACTGATCACTAAACCATGCAGACCCAGGGATGACTCCTAGAACGCCAGGTTAAAAAGATAAAAATAAGAAATAAAAAACTGATCAAACACATCAGTGGCTACACATCATGAAGGAGAAGACGGATTCCACAGTTTAAGTCTAGGCAAGTTACTGAAAAACCAACAACCCTCAGAAAAAATTAAACAAATCCAGAATTGCTAGATGTTTATCAAACATGTCCAGTTTGCAACCACAAATTACTAGACATGCCATGAAACTGAAAAGGGAGCCTTGCACTATGGGGGAAAAAACAGCAGTCAATGGAAACCAGTTCTGAGTGGGCCCGGATAGAAGTTAGTAAAAAAAAAAAAAAAAAAAAAAAAAAAGAAAGAAAGAAAAGAAAGGAAATCCAGAGTTGAAAGTTGAAAAACACAACACTGAAAGATTTATTAGATTGGCTCAACAACAGACTTGAGATGGTAGGAAAGAGAACTTGTAAACTTCAAGCCAGATTGATAGATCAATAGAAGGTACATTTCTGAAAAATAGAGAAGAAAAAAAGATTGACGAAAAATAAACAGAGCCTCAGAGATCTGTGGCTACTGCCGAGCATACAAACATACACGTACTGAGTCCCAGAAGAAGCAGAGAAAGAGGCAGAAACGGATTTGAAGAGATTATGGCTGAAAACTTTCCACATGTGAAGAAAGATATTGAGCCACAGATCAAAGAAACTGGGGGTGAAGGGGGGGGGAACTTTAGGTGGGAAAAACACAGAGAGAAATTTACCCAGATACTTGAACTGTACTACCTGCTGTGCCTACGTGTAGTTCTAAAGCGAAGGAAAAAATTTCAAGAGCAGAAGAAAAACACACAGGAGACCAACATTATGATTAACGGTCAATTTCTCAGAAACAATAGACGCCCGAAGACAGTGGGATGACACATTCCAAATGGTACGAGGAAAATGACGCCAGATCGAAGCATGGTAATGTAAGAAGGAATGAAGTGCAGTAAGGGTGAATAAATCCAAAATAATATTAACTGCATAAAGCAGGAGCCAGTACACTGAGGCTCATAGGTCAAATCTGCCCGCAGCTTATTTTCGTATGGCTCTCTAGAGAAGAATGGTTTTCACACCTTTAAAGGTTAAAAAAAAAAAAAAAGAATAGGTGATAGAGACCATACGTGAGCCTCAAAAGCTAAAATATTTTGTCATTTGGCCATTTATAGAAAAAATTTGCCACCCCTGATAGAAACAATAAAAATAATGGAGGGTGGGGTTTAAAATACATGTAACATATTGCTGTGTGGGCAGATTCAGAGTCAATGGAGTCACGCCGATAAGGTTTTTCCTTTATCTGGGAGGTGATTAAAGTAATCATTTAATTAGATTTTAACAAGTCAAGGATGCATGTTGTAATTATAAATGCCAAAATAACAAAAACATGTATAATTAGCAGGCTCATGTTCAGCAGGGTAGGGTGGTGGAATTGAAGTAATAAAAATATTTAATCCAAAGGAGGCAAGAAAGAAAAAGATCAGAAAAAAGATAGGACATCTGACCCTTCACGTTTCAATGTGTCCTGTTTAAACACACTTGGGAAGACCAGGGAAGAAAAGCCAAGGGGGATGTAGGAGACCCTCCTTCAGTATCTAAAGGGGGCCTGGCCTTGCTCCATAAACTTTGTTCCCCAGAACCAGGAGTGGAAAACGTACAGTAAGTGATAGCTGTGATCATAATTTCAGTGTCACAGAGATGGTTAGCACAAACCATTTCTCAGACCTTTCCAACCTCAATGTTCTGTGATTTCCTCATACAACTACAGAGTTCACGTTTTGGGTTTTTTGTTTTTTTTTTTTAAGGTCTGTTTATTTTTGAGAGAGTGTGAGCAGGGGAGGGGTAGAGGATCCGAAGTGGGCTCCACACTGACAGCAGTGACAGCAGTGAGCCTGATGTGGAACTTAACTCACAACTGCAAGATCATGACCAGAGCCAAAGTCGGACTCTCAACCGACTGAGCCACACAGGAGCCCCCAGAGTTCATGTTTTTAACTTGATGATCTGAATCACCCATGGTAACTGCTTGGAGTAACTATATCCAGAATCTAAACATTAAGTGCTCAGAACAGGAGAACTTAGACCCCTTGGTGCTGTCCCCACTGACTCCCAATGTGACTTGGCCCTCACTCCAGTTCTCCGCTTCCCACCAGATAAATGGAAAAAAAAAATTCTTGCCTGTTCCCATAGCACCCTGAGGTATTGTGGAAGAAATTATCAAAGCACTTGTGGCATGATTGAACCCCATGAATCTTTCTCTTTTGGAAGATTGTTTTAGCCTCCATCTCACGGATCTATAAAGGGCTTTGAGCTCCCTGAGAAACTCCCAACTCAGTAAGGTCAGTAAGGGAAAAAAACATGTACTTTTCCATGCTGATGGGAATGAAAGAGGAAGGCATCTGTGCACATTCAGAGAAACAGGTCTGGCTGAGATCAGTCATCCAAGTGGGAAGAGCCATGACCACTGGGGTCCTGGAACTAACAAAAGGCCATTAGAGCATCAGGCCTGATGAGGTAAATTCACACACAAGTGTCCTTAGGGAAGCACCTTCTGAAGCAAAGGTCCTCAACCCATCACCTGCTGCCTAGCCCCCCAAGACAGAGGCTCAGATTTGGTTGGCCTGATGTGGGGCCTAGGTATTGTGGACACCAGAAGTTTTTAAAAGTCCTTTGATTGCTGCACCTGTGAGATTAAGAGCCCCAACTCTTCAGGGAAACCCAGAGTGCATTAGCCCAACATCAGGCCAGGGGTAAGGAGGCTGATTTCAAAAGCAAAATTAAAACAGCCCATGTTCTCTTAATTTACAAATTTCCTTCATATTTTTCCACTTATGCTGTGCCTGGGGCACAATTTTCCACCCCTATCCCTGCCTTGAGGAAAGACAGCCATTTTGTGACCTTAATCAAGAATTAATGTCTCTGAACCTTCACTTCTTCATCTATCAAATGGGGATATGACTGGTTTCCTGACCTTCTTCTTGAGGTTGTCTCAAGGATCAAAGAACAGGAAACTGCTGTGTGAACAGAAGAGGGCTGTACACAAGCTAGGAGTGGCTTGTCTCCCCGGATGAAAGGAAGGCCCTCGCCTTGGGCAGTGCGGGGAGGACTTTTAAGGCCAACGCATGTGCAATTAAGGCCACTCTTCAGGGTACATTAAATTCTCAGACTCTTTGAAAAGTGTATTGTCCTCCCAGCAACCCTAAAGGGTAAGTAAGTGGCAGGAATTATGACCCTGTTAACATTTTTATAGGCTCAGAGAGGCTAGGTGATTTTTACCAGCTCACACAGACCATGCCAGCAAGGGCAGGGACAGGCTCTGGGCCAGCGCTGCCATCCACCAAGCAGTGAGCTGTCCTGGCGACCTGGGAAGGGGAGGGTTCAAGTCAGCCTGTATCTGTCCCCTGTACTGTCTGGGCTATAAGCAGGTCTTCTGGGATTATCTGTCCCTGCATGCAGCACTTTATCCCATGTACACCCAAGGGCCTGCAGAATGCTGTTGACCTGGGAGGAGGCACCACACATGACTGCCTGTGGGAGCGGAGTCAAAAACCACAAGTCATGCTTGGCTGCTGCTCCAACACCAGGACCGCCTGTGCGCCAAGCATCACAAGATGTCAGCATCTCTCCCTCAGTGTGGTGCTTTGGTGGTCACATGCCATAGTCAGTAGAAGGGGACAGTGAGGACTAGAGAATCTTTCTGGGGTAGCTAGACTAACCTCTAAACATTTGTCTTAGAATTCTAGAATGGTGGGGCACCTGGGTGGTTCAGTCGGTTAAACATCTGACTTTGGCTCAGGTCATGATCTCACGGTTCATGGGATCGAGCCCCACATTGGGCTCTGTGCTGACAGCTCAGAGCCTGGAGCCTGCTTCGGATTCTGTGTCTCCCTCTCTCTCTCTGCCCCTTCCTCACTTGTACTAGGTCTCTCTCAAAAATAAACAATAAAAAAATAATAAAGAATTCTAGAATGGCCAACGTGGGCAGATCTTTGATATCATCTCATTTAACGTCTCAGGAATCTAAGACCCAGAGAGGTTAACAAACTTGCCGAAGATCACTCAGCAAGTTACTAAAAAGGCCATGATGTGGAATTTGATTCTCCTTAATGTCATCTGATATGCTTTCCTTGGGACTAAAGTCTTTTTAAAAGAATGTTCTTAAAGGGCTTGTTGTGTGTGTTGCTCTATAGCCTGAGTTCCCGGCATGTGGAAATTTATTCTTTTGTCACGTCTATAAGACCAGTTTTTTTTTGGCTGTCCTAACTCATCAATCTCAATTTTTCATCAGGCATGCCAAAGAATGATAATAGTATTAACATGGTCACAACTTTTTGGGTAGACACATCCTCTAGTCTGATGATTGTACAAAAAACATTAGAGATGACTTGGGAAGTCCCAAACCAACATTCTCTAGATACTCCATGTCCTGTGCTGATGACCACAGGGGACACCACCACCCATTACAGATTCCATCCCAGACACAGACCAGTGCACCCTCCTGTCTCCACCTCCTGATGCCCACCCAGCATCCAACATCATACACCCTGTGTCGGGGGAGAGGGAAGAAGTCTTTAGGGAGCAGTTTGAATGGGAGGGAGCACATCCGCAGTTGACTTAAGGTTTTGCCCTTCACTCATTATATGACCTGAGACGAGAAAGGCTTTGCTTGTCAGTTAGGTTTTCCTCACCTTCCTCATGGGAACAATTGAGGTAGGCCCAGAGCCAGGACAAACAACCCAAAGAAGAGGGTGCCATGGTGAAGGTGAACCAGTGGTATCTCAGCAGTGGCTGGCCAGGGCCCTGACTCCTCCCATGCCAATACCCTCCACAATCATTCCCAGCTCCAGTCAGAGATTTAACGGAGACCATCAAAGGTGGGTGGGGGTGGTAGCGATTATTAGTGAGCTCCAACAGGAGGGGAATCTCAGGGAACTGTGTGGGGGCCTCATGGTCCACCCTCCCCCACAATCAGGAAAGTCTCTTTCCAGAGACAACTGGGAGGTTCTAATGTGAAGAAGAGAACATGGGCTAAGGACCACTGTTCCCACTGAGATGCAAGAACACAAGAGGAGACAGTTGCCTAAAAGAAAAGCACTTGGCCTTCCCAGAACCAAGCAGACTCCCTATGGGACCTCTTTCTAGGAGCCAGGCACACAAATTCACCAGTGTGCTGCCTCTTTCCACACATGACCTTTTATGTTTGAAGCTGGCAGACTCATCTTGTCCAAAATACCACTTGCATTAGGCCACTCTCCTGCTGAAGAGTCTGTCACAGCTCCCCACGTCCCACGATAGCAAATCCAAATTCTAGGCTTGCTGTGTGACCTTGGGCAGGTCACTTAACCTGACCTGCCCAAGGGTTCAGTTTTTGTTCATGTAAAATAAATAAATAAATCAACACACCAACAAACAAACAATAAAAAAAAAAAGGGAATAGTTCTTTTAGAAGTCTCTTTAAGCCAAAAGATATTATGATAATCTCTATTGTTCTGGTCTTGGGATTTCAAATTCCTCCCCCCACACTAACCCTGCCCTCGGATCAGCAGACCTGCTCCCTGCACTAGGAACCTCAGCTTCATCTCTGAGTGTGCTGCTCCCTAACTTGCATGCCCTCCCTGCTCCTGTGTTTATCTTGATCCCACACAGCTTTCAGAGCTCCGCTGAGTTTCCCTCCTACGTGAAACTTCTCCAGCCCACGTTCACCTCTCAGTTCTCTGAAGCCTGTTGCTTTCATTACAGCTACTTCACCTATTTTGGTACTTAATTCTTCTCCAGTGATTTTATGCAAATAAGCTCTCTCCTGAGGGTTCCTTCTTTTGGTTTATTATCTCCCAGCCAGGCTCAGCTCAACTCGGGTTCTTAGAAGAACGCTCAGACAGTTAACTGACAGTAGCAAAAATGCAACTTGATGAAAAGGATGATTGATGATAAAGTCCTCAAAAACTACAAGGTACAGATGACAGCCCAGGAAAAGTATGGCTCCTGAGTCCCCCCAGAGAGAATCCCTTACCTGGGTGTGCGGCTCACAGAAGGAACTTGGAGGCAAGTGAGTTGGAGAAGGGGTGGAGATGGGGATTGAGGCATCTGATGTAGAAGAGAGTCTAACACCAGAGTTCCAAGGATGGCTCGGCCACCAACTGGCTATGGGACTTGAGCAAGTCCCCACTCCTCTCTTGTCAATAACTAGAAGAACCTGGACTACCAAAAGCTCTCCAAGGTTGCTATCTACTCTTATTTGGAAAGAGGATTTCTAGAAGGCTCGGCTGGCAACCTCCAGGAACGACTCTAGGTCCCTGTAAAACAAACATTGACTGGCTGTACTTGTTCTAATGAGAAAAGAGGTATTCCTTTCCTCACCTGCTCCTACCTTTGGCTTACCAGTGACAGGCCTGACCCAGGTGCATTACCAAGGCGATGAGTTTTCATTCCCCAGCCTGACAGTCTCCCAGGGAACTGCTGACCCATTCCGGGAAAATGAAGCTCTAGCAAAAATTGTACTTTATTAGATACGGTGGTTTCTTGCCAACTTGCTTTTGCCAATTGCAGTTTTAAGATAATGATGTTTCAGTTTTATACACCCAAACTTTTGGAACAGGAACCTATTTCTACGTGTGTTGTTTGTTGAGCCCATTTCAAAGCTTAAATAAAAGCCGAATTATGATTCTTCCCTCCCTGTAATACAGGGTGGTGGCAAAAAGCCATGACTCAGGACTCAGTCTCAGGACTGAACTCTGGCTCGTGTACTTACAGCTAGCTGATCTTGGGGAAGTTATTTAATTTCTGAGTCTCAGTTTTCTCATCTGTAAAATGAGGATAATAGTCTATCCCTCTTCTTTTTTTTTTTTAAGTTTTTATTTACTTATTTTGAGAGGAAGAGAGCAAGTGGGGGAGGGGCAGAGAGGATCCCAAGCAGGTTCCACACTGTCAGCACAGAGCTCGATGTGGGGCTCAAACTCATAAACTGCAAGATCATGACCTAAGCTGAAGCTGAGAGTCAGATGCTTAACCAACCAAGCCACTCAGGCGTCCAACAGTATATCCCTCTTAAGTGGAAGCTGTTATATATACACAGTGGTTAGTGTGGCGCTTGGCTGGCTGTTCTAGAGAACCTCACGCTGTGAGTGTAGTTTGAAGTGACACTCAAATGGCAATGTCCCCAGTGCTCGACAGTTACATTTATATGGTCATATTCATCTTAGGCCCCAAAGAGTCTACAAATAACTCTTGGAGGAGTCTGAGCTGCACACAATAAAAAATAACTAGGCAAAGAGAGAAACAAAGTATCCAGAGGTAAGAATCAGCAGAAAAAAAACAAATACAGTAGAAACAGATCCAAGATGGTGGAAAAGAAAATTTGAGGCTATTCACGGAAACAAAATTATTTTTAAAAGTAACACTGTCGGGGCGCCTGGGTGGCGCAGTCGGTTAAGCGTCCGACTTCAGCCAGGTCACGATCTCGCGGTCCGGGAGTTCGAGCCCCGCGTCGGGCTCTGGGCTGATGGCTCAGAGCCTGGAGCCTGTTTCCGATTCTGTGTCTCCCTCTCTCTCTGCCCCTCCCCCGTTCATGCTCTATCTCTCTCTGTCCCAAAAATAAATAAACGTTGAAAAAAAAAATGTAAAAGTAACACTGTAAGTTTGGTACAGAAATACATGTAAATTATATTTGAAAAATATTTTCAAAGCCTCTAATGATCAGGTCTAACAGCACATTAGACACAACTGAAAGAATGAATAAATTAGGACATGTGTCATAATATATTACTCAGAATGCAGCAATTTTCTAGAAATACAAAAAGATGGTACAGTTGGAATAGAGGCTAAGGGACATGGTATATAAAGTAAGACAACCAAACATACATTTAATTGGCACCATGGAAGGAAAAGACAGAAATAATGGAGTAGAAGCAGTATTTCAAGAGATACTGTCTGAGAATTTTCAAAATTTATGGAAGATATCAAGCTATAGATTCAAGAAAGACTATAAATGTCATGCGAGATTATTTCACAGAAATTAATGAAACAGGAAAAAAACATACAATTTAGACCGTAGTGTATTTTTCCAAAAAGGACCATAACTTTCCTCCCATCCTGCAGGCCACTTTGCAATGTGACTTTTGCCACCCCTCCCCACAAGAGGTAAAGTCTATTTCCTTCCCCTTGTATCTAGGCTGGCCCTGAAATTTACATTGACCAACAGAAGCAGCAGAAATGACTCTTGGGCCCAGGCATTAAGAGGCCTTGTGGGTTCTATTTTTGCCCATTTAGGTACTTCTGTACCCAGCCCAGGCTGTCCTCCTAGAAAGACCATGTGGAGGAGGACCAACACACCCCAGTACCAAGTCAACAGACATGTCATTTTAGATCGGCCATGTCAGTCCCACACAATACCGTGTGGAACAGGGACAAGATGTCCCAGCTGATGTCTTCCCAAATTGCAGATCCACTGAATTGTGAGTAAATAAAATGGTTGCTGTTTGTCAATATGATTTACTGTAACATGCTCTGCAGCAACAGACAACTATGACATAGAAGATCAATAAAGCCAAAAGTTGGTTCTTTCAAAAAACTAATAAGGTAGACAAACCTCTGATAAGATGAATCATAGAAAAAGGATTAAGTCACAAATAACCAGTATTGGAAATAAAAAGGGGGCATAACTACAGAAGCTACAGATATCAAAGAGATAACAATAGAAATTCTCTAAAAATTATGCAAAAAACTTCAACATGTACTTGAAATGAACACATTCCTAGAAAGACAAAACTTTCCAAAACATACTTATAAGAAATAAAAATATGAATAATTCTATAACCATTTAAAAAATTGAGTCAGGGGATGGAAGAAGATATTTGCTAATGACCTATCAGATAAAGGGTTAGAATCCAAAATCTATAAATAACTTACCAAACTCAACACCTGAAAAACAAATAATCCAGTGAAGAAATGGGCAGAAGACATGAATAGACACTTTTCCAAAGAAGATATCCAGATGGCCAACAGCCACATGAAAAGATGCTCAGCATCACTCATCATCAGGGAAATACAAATCAAAACCACACTGAGATATCACCTCACACAGATCAGAGTGGCTAAAATTAACAACTCAGGAAACAACAGATGCTAGCAAGGATGTGGAGAAAGGGGACCCTCTTGCACTGTTGGTGGGAATGCAAACGAGTGCAACTCTCTGGGAAACAGTGTGGAGGTTCCTCAAAAAATTAAAAATAGAATTACCCTATGACACAGCAATAGCACTACTAGGAATTTATCCAAAGGATAGAGGAGTGCTGATTCATAGGGGCACATGTACCCCTATGTTTATAGCAGTGCTATCAACAATAGCCAAATTATGGAAAGAACCCAAATGTGGCTGGTCTGATGAATGGATAAAGATGTGGTTTCTATATACAATGGAATACTACTCACCAGTGATAAAGAATGAAATCTTGCCATTTGTAACAACGTGGATGAAACTGGAGATTATAATGCTAAGTGAAATAAGTCAGTCAGAGAAAGACAGATATCATGTTTTCATTCATATGTGGAATTTGAGAAACTGAACAGAAGACCATAGGGGAAGGGAAAGGGAAACTAGTTTCAAACAGAGAGGGAGGCAAACTATAAGAGACTCTTAAATACAGAGAACAAACTGAGAGTTGATGGTGGGTGGAAGGAGAGGAAAATAGGTGATGGGCATTGAGGAGGGCACTTGTTGGGATGTGCACTGGGTGTTGCATGTAAGTGATGAGTCATGGGAATCTACTCCCGAAGTCACGAGCACTCTATATACACTGTATGTTAGCTAACTTGACAATAAATTATATTTTAAAAAATAATTAAAAAATAAAAACCTGAGTCAGTCAAAAATCTAGCAAAATATAATATTCTAGGCTATTGGTGAGTTCTACCAAGTAAAGGAAAATTTTCCATTCATATATTTTATATAATTTTTTTTAAGTAAACTCTACCCCCCAACATGGGGCTTGAACTTGTGGCCTCAAGATCAAGAGTCTCATGCTCTACTGACTGAGAGAGCCAGATACAACGAATTCCATTCATATTAAAAACTATTCAAGAAAGAAAAATAGAAACACTCCCAAATACATTTTACGAGAATGTAGAACACTGATATCAAAATCCAACAAGGGCACCAAGAGAAAAGAAAATGACAGTTCAATTTCATTCATGAACATGTAAGAAAAAGAATCCTACACAAGTGTTAGCAAACTAAATCCAGCAGTACAGTCGACCCTTGAACAACTGGAGGTTGGAGCACTGACCCTCCACACAGACAGAATCTATGCATAACTTTTGATTCCCCCCCAAATTTACTACCAATAGCCCACTGTTGACCAGAATCCTTACCAATAACATAGTCAACTAACACATATTTTGTTTTTTATATGGATTATATACTGTATTCTTATAATAAAGCAAGCTAGAGAAAAGAAAATGTTAATAAGGAAGAGAAAATACATGTATAGAGCTTTGTGTTTATCCATAAGTTTACATCATCTGTTTACAAGATGAATTATCGGTTGTACTTAACATCAATATTGCCTTAAAGGATACAAAATACTCTAGATGGTATATGTTTTATGAATACCAGACATCAAAAATGAAAAGATAATGTGTGGTCTCTGTGTAAGTTTTGATAATTTTTAACTTTTCATAATAGATTTGTGTACATTTTAATGGTAGTAAATAATAAAATAGACTAGTATTTACATAGAATTAACACATTCGTGACATCCCTAACTTTTTCTTAATGTTTTTGATATTTCCAGGCTATGCTGTTTCTGAGTTGTTTCGAATTGTCACAAATCTCCAAAAAATTTTCCAAAAGTTTGTTGAAAGAAATTGGATATAGGTGGACCCACATGGTTCAAATCCATGTTTTCTAGGGCCAGTGGTATATAAAGACAAAATATACCATGACCAACTCGATTTTATTCCAGGAATGCACAGATAGCCCAATATTAGCAAATCTATTAATATAATTCAAATATATAATCAAATTAATATAATTCAAAATATTCCCCCCCCTAATCTAAGGGGGGGAAATAAGATTATTTCCATAGATGCTAAAAAGACATTCAACAAACTTTAACATTCATTCCTGATAAAAACACTCAAGGAGGGGCGCCTGGGTGGCGCAGTCGGTTAAGCGTCCGACTTCAGCCAGGTAATGATCTCGCGGTCCGTGAGTTCGAGCCCCGCGTCAGGCTCTGGGCTGGTGGCTCAGAGCCTGGAGCCTGTTTCCGATTCTGTGTCTCCCTCTCTCTCTGCCCCTCCCCCGTTCATGCTCTGTCTCTCTCTGTCCCCAAAAAATAAATAAATGTTAAAAAAAAAAAAAAACACTCAAGGAAATAGAAATTTATGGATATTTCATTAATGCAAACACACACACACACACACACACTCACACACACACGTGTGTGAGTGTGTGTGTGTATTTATGCATGTATGGAGAATTCCCAAAGGCCATCATCCAATTGAATAGGGAGAAATTTACCTCCTACTAAGATCAGGAACAAGGTGAGAATTGCCACTATCACCACTGCTATTTAATATGGTATTGGAATATTAGCCAATTCAATTAGGAAAAAATAAATATAGGAAGAAGAATTAGAAACGAAGGAAAACTCTTATCTGTTAACGATATGGGTGTATAATTGCTCTAGAGAATTAATGATAAAACTAATTCAAAAGGTATAATAATGTAGCAAGATAGAAAGTATAAAATTAACATGCAAAATGTAAAAGCCTTTGTATATATCAATATATGAGCTGGCCCAGTTGGAAGTATAGTGGAAGAGAATAAAAAACATTTATAATAATTATAAAAGATTAAATACTTCTGGGTAAGCCTAGTTTCATTTTAATTTTAAGTGAATTTCAATAAAAATGCCAATGGATTTTTTTCCAAAGCTAGATGAATTGATTCTAAAGTTCATTTGGCAAAATAAACATGCAAAAATAGCTATTAAAAACCCTGAAGAAAAGAGCAGTGAACGTAGACCATTACAAAATGGTCACAAATACGCATCTGTGGACGCGTGTCACTTTACAGTGTAACTTTGCTGCTCCTTCCGTCTAGAGAAGTTTATTTCTCTTCCACTTAAACCTGAGGTTGCCCCATATGAATTGCTTGGGCCAATGGGATGTTATCAAACATTTGCAAGCAGAGACTTGAAAAGTGCTAGCACATTGGGACTTAACCTTTTTCATTACTTTTTTGGAACCTGAGATCACATGGTCTTTAAAAATAAGAAAAGATACTCAACTTCCTTTGTAATCAGAGAAATTAAACTAAAAATGCCATTTCTCACCTGTGACCTTTGCAAAAGTTCTAAAGCTTGACTATACACTATATTGTCAAGCTACAGAGAAGATGACATTTTATTTATATACTACCAGGGGGAATATAAAATGGTACAATCCTTACGGAGGAAAATTTGACAACATCCAACAAAACTATGTGTGTTTACCCTTTGACTCCTAAGTTCTAGAAACTTATCCTAAGCTATACCTCCAACAACATGAAAAAGACATATGCACATGATTGTTCATGACAACACTACTTATAATAGCAAAATATTGGAAACAACCTAATGGCCACATCAGGAGACTTGTTGAATATATACGGTAATAGTGGAATAGTCTACAGTTGGAAAAAAATGAAAAAGATCTGAATAGATACAGTATAATCTCAGGATACATTAGGTGAAGAAAATTAAAATAAACAAAAAAGCATACAGTAGGTTTTCATTTGTGCAAGAAGGAAGACAAAATAAAGTATATTGCAAAAGGAAATATAGTGAAGATATGAAAATAATGAAATTGGTTATCTACATGAATAAGTAGAAAAGAAAGGCTAGAGGAGATGGAACTTCTCTGAGTGTCTTTTTTCACATAGTTCTGACTTTTGAACCATGTTAATGTTCTATATATTCAAAAGATAAACTAAAATCAACAAGAATGGGAGAAACCCTATAACTGAATACAGAGACAAACTTAACTATGTGTCTGATAGATAACCATACAGTGAGAACAAAAGAAATAGAATTAATCCCAGTGATTTTGAACTAAGTATATTGATTATATACCTTGAGTGTGATATACTCGAAGGAAAAAGAATGGCAAGAAACCATTGTTATTGGTGCTATTGTCATTGGTGCTATTATTAGAGTAGCTCCGATATTATGTTGTATCACAGGACTCAGCAAACAAAAAGATTTATTGTTGCTTTTGTAACCTTGGTTTGCACTGTGAATGAAGGACAAAACCAATCTGAAATGGGGGAAGGAGATAAAAGGCTAATTCTACCTAGAGATCATTTGTATACATTTATTTTTTAAAAAGGAAACTGTACTTCTTAGCTCTGTCCACTGGGTGAGTTTGGACATAACTCCAGCAGCAATGAACACCCCTAGCACCTAATCTTGGTTTCTAAATAAAATCCCCCAACAACTGGAACCTTGAAGAAATGGCTAATTGCATGGCTGAGATTGGAAAAATACAGGATTAGTTGGAATGGCTTGTTCCATAAAACTAAAAAGTGCTTAAAAATGGATGGGGACACAGGAGGCAGTATGAAGGCGTCTCACTGGCCAAATCCATAATTCCTTGAGTATCGAAATGAATAGCAACCTGAATGGATTATACCATGCTGACTAATAAAAGAATCCATAGAGTCACCTGGGTGGCTCAGTTGGTTAAGTGTCCGACTTTGGCTCGGGTCATGATCTCCCTGTCTGTGGGCTCGAACCCCTTGTCAGGCTCAGTGCTGACAGCTCAGAGCCTGGAGCCTGCTTCAGATTCTGTGTCTCCCTCTCTCTCTGCCCCTCCCCTCATGCTCTGTCTCTCTGTCTCTCTTCCTCGAAAACAAACATTAAAAAATTTTTTAAATAATAAAAGAACCCATAAATCTATTTTATATTAAAAAGATAAAACATAATAAGAATGGGGTAGAGAATCTCTTATTTTTTTTAATGGGGGAATGCCAACTAACAATGTTAAAAGAAATGAGAGACATTTTAAAATCACCACGTTACAGTCACCCTGGTAATATTCAGTTCAGGCAAGAATCATCAGTGGATGGGAAAACCATTGGGTAGAAGAATGGTCACATAGGATCACAGTTCCTCCTCACAGATAACTTATAAATCACATGGGGGGAGGCACCCTTACAAGGGAGAACTCTGGCAGACACACCTTAATCAAATTACCAAACTTAACACAATTAGGGTATTTACCAGCATCACATGTATCCCCCAATGCACTACCTTAAGGACAAAACATGATCTATTTTTTATTTCTTCCCAGAGTTTAATCTGATTCCAGCAATAAAAAAAAAAACAAAAAACAAAAAACAATTTGGACAAATCCAAATTGAAATGCATACACACAAAAAGCCAGCCTAAAGTTTTCATCGACACAAAAGAACAAACCAAGAGGCTAAAGAACTATTCTAGATTAAAAGAGATGGAAAAGGCAGGGTAAGTAAATACAATGTGTGGTCTACAGTAAATCTAATAAGCAATGACTGAAAAAAATGAATAAAATAATAAAGTCAATTCATCACAATAGCAAATTTAATGGAGGCAATCATATAATCTTCTCAATAAGTGCAGAAAAAAATATTAGATAAAATCCAATATCCACTCATGATTTTTTAAAAATCTCTTAGCAAATTAGTAACAAGATAGAACTGCTTAGTCTTATAAAGAGTATTCGCAGAAAAGCCTACAGCATACACCATACATACTGACAAAATGTTAAACACTTTCTTTTTGAACTTGGGAATAAGGATGCCTCCAAACATCACTTCCATGAAAAATTGTAGTGGAGCCAGCACAGGAAGAAAAGTACAAGAAAGAAACAGTATATAGGTTGAAAAGAGAGCAACAAAACTGTCATTATTGGCAGGGTTGTGTATATAGAAAATCCAAAAGAATATGCAGATAACTTATTAAAATTTATAAGAACTTAATTGGGTTCACAATCAATATACAAAAATCAATTCCATAGACAAATAAACATTTTTAAAACAAACATTTAAAAATCCATTCAGACAACAAAAGGTCATATGCCTAAGAATAATTAAACAAAACATACACAAGCCCTCACCAGAGAAACTATAAAACTTCAAGAGGCATTAAAGAAGATCTAAATATATGCTCATGATTTGGAAGACTCAATATTGTAAAGATGTTTGTTGTCCCAAACTTGATTCATAGAATTCAGAGCAATTTTCATCAAAATCCCGACAGGTTTTTTGAGGGGTAGAAATTGACAGAAAGTAAACTGTATATGGAAGTTCAAAGTCAAGTCATTTTTAAGAAGAAAAAAAATAGAAAGACCCGTTTCCTCCAATAATAAAACTTACTATAAAGCTGCAGTATTGAGACAATGTGCTGTAGGCAAAGGGGCAGACAAACGGATAGATAAAGCTGAGTTCTGAAACTGATGCAAGCACATCTGAGCCCTTTCCATATGAACAGAAAGGGCTCTTCACAGCAGTGAGGAAACCATGGACTTCACCATAGTGTGGAGACAACTAGGTATTTGCACAAAAAGAAGTGTGTAAAAGTCGGTTCCTCTCTTACACTAGTCACAAAATCCAATCCCAGGTGAATTCAAGACCCAAATGAGAAAAGAAAATCTATGAAGTTTTAGAAGGAGATATGGGATAATATCATCAAGACCTCAAGGCAGGAGAGGAGTTCTTAAATAAGACCCAAAGAGCACAAACCATGGAGATTAAAAATGTTAGTAAAAGGTGAAATATTTATATGATCTGAAGAGAAACCAGAGTATAAGATCGAAAACTTTAGAAATAAAGAGACAGAACACAAAACCGACAACAGCCAAACGACTGATAAAACTGAACTCTGACCAGCACACCAGCAGGAAACCCAACCACCACCCCAGCAGCCATCAGTCTAGAACAGTGAGGACCTGGTCCCCAATTGCAGCTTCCCTACTTTTTGTCCCTGCTTCCAACTTAGGACCAACCACAGAAAGCCACATATGTTCCCCGAATGAATCATGTCAGATGCCTCGCTTCTCATTAGCCCGCCTCCAACTTCCCCATGGCAACAGCTTCCAGTCAGAGCACACCTGAGTCCTTCCCCTTTTCACTGTCAAGCTTTCCCACACCCCTGCCTGCGCTGGCGTCTCCCCAAAGTGAATGTTGCTGCCTTCCCTGCTTCAGCAACCTCTGAATTGCCTCCATTTATTCTCGTTTGGGTCATCTTCATTTATTTCCCCCAAATCCAGAATTTTGCTCGTCTAAAGTCTCCATAAAGAGAGCAGAAAGACAAGGTTCAGAAAACATTAGCTGTACCTGTCACCCACAAAGAGCAAGTGCACAGCATGTATGAAAAACCCCTTAAATCATGGGAAAAAAGGAAAAACCTATACAAAAATGGGAACACACTTGAATAGACACTTCACAAAAGAGGAATTCATATGGATCAAACATGAAGGAAAAAGCTCCTCTGCCTCATTTAGCAATCAGGAAAATATGATCACCCTGGATATTAAGCATAGCAAGCATTATTATCCTCCCCTTGCTTCATACCCTGCACCCTTGAGCACCACGCTCCCCCCCACCCCCCCACCCCCACCTCCACCTCCATTAGACAGGGTAACAAACCTGTCCAAGGTAAGCAGCAAGACTGGTGCTTGGACCCCAGCCAGACCTCTGGGGGCTAGAGGGAAAGTGCTTTCCCTCTCTGGGCCCAGGCCTCTCATATGGAGAGGCCAAAAAATCATCTTTAAGGCTTTCCAAACAAAGAGGAGCCAGAGGTCAGGAGAAGAGAGGCAAAGGGGATGTGGCAGAGGCACAATCTTCTCCTAATCATTAGTTCAGGAGAAATCCAAAGCTCTGACTAGTAGCCCACTCATTTCTGAAACCTACCTTCCTCTTTCCTTTTAGCAAAAACAAAACAAAGCCCGTAAATAGTAGTACTACCATCTTAAGGATGAGAAAGAAAAAAAAAAAATCAAGGTCCAGGGAGCTAGAACTTGCCCAAGGCCACACAGCACAGAGAACTAGAACCTGGGTCTTTGTGACTCCCTCTACCGACGGCTTTTTTCTGCACCACAGAACTGTTACCCATCAGCACTTTTCACCTATCCCCAGACCTGCCTCTTGCCTCACAGCTGTGGGGACTTGAATCTCAGCATTCCAGCCTGCTTGGGTCTAACCTGTGCATTCTGTGCTCAATGAAAAGAGGTATTCCTCTCTCAAGCTCTAAGCAAAAGGGACATCAGCAGGCTGACCCATTAGTTGCCCTCTGAGCAAACGGAAGACTTACCTTGCCCCAGAAGCAACAGCAGCCCCAGGAGGAAGATGTGTGGCTGCAGTCCCATGCCAGAATCGTCCAGGTGTCCCAGCCTTGGATGAATGGTTTGCACAGGTGGAGGCTGCCACACTTCCTCCTGCTTTTATTCTCCTCTGTTGTCTGATAGTACACCTGTCATAAATTTTACTGTGTTCACCTTTGAAAGGGTGCAGTGGCCAGCTGTAAATGATAAATATTAACATTTAGACAGAAGATTTCTCAAGGTAGATAGGTCAAAGATGGGTAGCATGTTCTAGACAAAGGCACCAAAAGACCAGGACCACATAGCCCCCTTTATATGGCCTCCCAGAATCGTAGGCATCCAGAAATCAGGCACTGACAGGCTGGGAGGAGCTTAAGATTGGAAATACAGGGCTGGAATCTCAGATTAACCACACCTGTGAGATCTAGGGTGCGTCCCTTAATGTGGCCTTAGCTTTTCAGCTGTAAGCCATGGAAATAAAAGCCACAAATTGAGTGAAAGTACTTAGTAACAACTGTAAACCATAAAGCCCCCTCCAAATGTGACATCTCTTAGTGTCTGAGGAGCGCAGCTGAGTTCCCCAGTCTACAAGATCCAGAAAGGTTTGTTTCTGTCCCTCTCTTCCAAAGCCATGGGTGGCGGGGAATGTTAGATGATGTGCACGCCACACATTGATTGTCTGCAAGTTGAATTGAGAGATACAAGCCAGAGAGGTGAGCCCTTGGAATGCATTTGACAGAATTAGCATTTTGCTTTGGGCGACTGACGTTGAAATGCTGGGCAGGGTCTAAACTGGGCAGACAGAGTCGGAATTTAAAGCCTCAGTGACAAATATCCTTGGGGGTGAAATTTAAATATTTTCCACAAATATCAAGTAACATTCGCCTTTGGGTAACATGGCCAAATATATGTAAATCATCCTTGCATTCTGGCCACAGTTATGGAAGCAAGGCTGAGAGCCAGACTTCTGAACTCCAGCTTGGGGACCTGGAGCTGGTTTCTATTGTTCAACCTTGGTCTTCATCTGCTGACATCTTTTTCTGTATGTTTAAAATCACAGTTATAGGTTGGTTGTCTTGAGTATAAAGTGAAGTCTAAGTGGGCGGCCCTCTGTTCCTGGCTATCTGTTATTAAGGTATTGTCTTCCTTTCTCATCTGCTCAATAAAATGTGACTTGTGGGTGACCACTGATTTAGCCATGCCAAAGCCTCAGCCTCAGAGCCATATGTGATGTGATGAGGTCACATCAGGCGTGTATGGCCGCTGCTACAACAGGCCCAGCTGGCCATAGGCTGGTTCCAGAGTCTGGCTGAGAGCAGCATGCACAGAGAAGGAAGAAGAAAATACACCCGAGAAGGGGTATGCAAGGGCCATTTGGGCATAGATGTTCCTGACCATTGGACACTTACTATCTTCACTAATTGGCCACAAGCTCAACAAGAGACCCAAAGCTGCTGTCTCACTACTAACGACAACAGGAGTCCCTCCTAGCTCCATGCCACCAGCAGCTTTGAGAAGCATCCCTGATGCTTGGACTGAATGAAAAGTCACAGGTTCCCACTCAACTTGGGCCCATTGGAGGTAGGGTAGGACACGTCATGGGAAATGGACAGAAATAGCCTGGCTTTACAATCTGTGTATTTGCTTCCACCTCTTAATGCTTCTCTGCACGACCACCATGGCCCCACTGGGTTGGCACACACACCAACCTCCAACCTTTTTTACATTTAGAAGCATTGAGAAATGAATTAAAAACATTTTTAACCTTTATGAGGAATTTTATTATAGGACAGACTGAATTCCCTCTGAGATATAAGAAATCTTGGAGTCCTGTCAACACATTAAGGAATCCTCATTAGTTATGAGGCAGTGAAGGAGTAACATCTCTTGGACACTCTTACCAGGCACCGTTGGCACGCTTCACATGCATTAGCTTAATTACCACTGATCATCTATTAGCAGCTATGAAAACTAGGGGGGCAATACTTGTCAAAAGCCAGAGACAAGCTCCATCACTTTTTAATACAATTTTCTTCTCTGAGTTTTGCTGCTCCGATGTCCTAAGATGACATATCCTAGAGGAGGGAAGATGCTCCATTTGAAATTTTAGCAACAATTAGCAGATGTTCCTTTTGGGAAAGGCACAGGCCCATGGATTCAAATCTTCCAGCAAAGGCAGTTCAAGCCTCCCTCAGAAGACATCTCAGGGATTGGAAAAGCTGAGTGCTTGCTGTTGTCCGGAAATCCACAAGGGGGTGCTAGACCAAGCCTCGGCCGCAGGGCCCGTGCGGCTCAAAGCAGCACTGGCTGCGAAAGAATGTTTTTCAAACTGGGGTTACAACCCATGATTATCCCATGAATTTAATTTGGTGCATGATCAATCCATTCAAAAAAATTAAATGGAATATAAAATATCTGAGGACATTGCATACAGTAAGGGTAAGTAATGTTTTGGGAAACTTGTTTCAGTCACAGGTGGTGATGCAATATGTCTTTCTTAATATGGGTCATTAAAAAAGAAATTGAAAACCACTCCCTCAGCCATCAGTAGATCAGTTCCACAAACAAATCCCTAGGCTTCAAGAAAGAAAACAGGTTTGTTCTTCCCTCTGGTTAAAGATGCACCTACACCAAATTCCCTGTGCTAACAGCTAGCAACAATGCCTGTGATTGGCTCTGGGCCTTGGGAAGAAAGTACAAATCAAACTTATTAGCAGTTGTGAGAAGACAGTCAGGGAAATTGTCCTCTTTTTTCAAAAAGGAAAACCTTAGTCCCTGGCTCCTGGGGGTGAGCTCTGCCAATGTGATGGAAATATGTGTCCACAGCCTGTCATCTGGGATGGGACAAGTTCCCATTGGTACCTATTTTAGGGAAGACCCACAGCTGGAAGGGGAAGGTCCACACCAGAACTGTGGGAAGGAGTGGAACTATCTGTCTCAGAATAAACTGCACCAGTGCCAATAATGCCCTGAGAATTGTCTTCCCCTGTGACTTTTCTGAAGTACCTACTTGTCCTCACCACGATGGCCTTCCATCACTCGCTCCTTCTGTGTGGAAATAGTCTTATGTCCCTGATGGGCTTCTTGAGGGAGAGGCTGGGCCTTTCTCTTCTTGCCATTTGGCACCTGTAGAACCCCATGCTACCAGAGTACCTAGCTCAATGTCCTGTGCCTAAGAGGCCCTCACCAAATCTTCGTTCATTGGTTGAGTATTCTTCAGAGGCAAAAAGACAACTGGTTTAACCAAGCCTGTCTTCTCCAAAACCCTTCCCAGGCACAGAAGTACAAGGAGGCTTAGGAATCTCCAATCGCAAATGTCATCCAGATTCCAGCATTCCTATGTATACACAACGCAAGACTTGTGTGTACACACACGCAAAACATTGTCCAGTGCAAGTAACTGAACTTATTTAGCTTCCTTTGGACAGAAGCTTTGCTTATAATCAAATAAGAAGTGGGGCGCCTGGGTGGCTCAGTCAGTTGAGTGTCCGACTTCGGCTCAGGTCACGATCTCGCGGTCCGTGAGTTCGAGCCCCGTGTCGGGCTCTGTGCTGACAGCTCAGAGCCTGGAGCCTGTTTCAGATTCTGTGTCTCCCTCTCTCTCTCTGACCCTCCCCTGTTCATGCTCTGTCTCTCTCTGTCTCAAAAGTAAATAAACGTTAAAAAAAAAAATAAGAAGTTTAATTAAGGACTAAAAAGTAAGAGAGAAAATGGAGAAGGGACGAATGATGTATGTCTTAAACAAAATACCATTTTCAAATATCCCAGCCTTGTTAATAAAAAAAGAACAACAGGGCAAATCCCAATAGAATGTACACACCATGAGACCTGGCCTTCTTGTTCTTTGCTATATCCAAGAAGCTAGTACATTGCCTGTGGTAGCAGGCATTCTCTAGATGTTGGATGAATAAATAAATAAATGAAAAGCAGAATAAAAAGAAAGACACTAAAACTACTGTAACTACTAAAACTACAGCTCAATTTGGGGCACCTGGGTGGCTTAGTTGGTTGAGCGTCTAACTTCAGCTCAGGTCATGATCTCACGGTTTGTGAGTTCGAGCCTTGCATCAGGCTCTGTGCTGACAGTTCAGAGCCTGGATCCTGCTTTGGATTCTGTGTCTCCCTCTCTCTCTGCCCCTCCCCCACTCATGCTCTGTCTCTCTCTGTCTCAGAAATAAATAAACATTAAAAAAATTTTTTTAATATCAGCTCAACAAAATATAATAGGTAAGATGAAAGGGGTAAAAATCATGTTTTAGGATAGAAAATAGGAAAAAGAGAGGCATGTGGCCCCAATACCATGAAGCATGATGGGAAAAAAACAACAGAAAAGCAACATGGAGGCTCACAGCTCATGGCTCTTCCCTAAGGTCATGCTGTTATTCTCCTGCATAATGGTCTCAATCCTGGCTGCAGATTGGAATCGCCTGGGAGATAAGAAAAATACCTGTCGCTGTGCTTCACCTACTGACATTCAGAATTAATTGGTCTATGGTAGAACTTGGTCATTAAAAAAAATTTTTTTTAATGCTTGTTTATTTTTGAGAGAGAGAAAGAGACAGTGTGAGCCAGGGAGGGGCAGAGAAAGAGGGAGACAAAGAATCCGAAGCAGGCTCCAGGCTCTGAGATGTCAGCACACAGCCCAATGTGGGGCTTGAGCCCATGAACTGTGGATCATGACCTGAGCCGAAGTTAGACACTTAACTGACTGAGCCACCCAGGCACCCCAGGACTTGGTCATTTTTAAAGCTCACTGATGGATTCTGATGTGCAGAGCCAGGGCTGCCTGGTGCCCAGCACTGAGGGCTGAAGAAGGCTCCATCTCTGCTGCTGCAGATAAGCCAAAGGTCCACAGGGCATAGCCTGATGTCTGACAAACTCAGACTGACCTGGTGGCCTCTCTAGAGAGGAAACCCATAGGAAACCCATAGCAGTGGGTTATGGGGGGACTGGGGCTTATCTCTCAGCAGTCAGATAATGGGGAAAGGGCCAGATTCTGGTGCCTGGAGAGGCCCAGTCACTGAGCACCAGGATATATGAGCTAAATTTGCAGATCAATCATATTACCCATTATCATGTACAACCATTTCCTCTTCTTCATGTCTTGGTTTCCTGATCGGTGAGTTTGACAACATAAAGTCCATTATCTGTTATGCACTGTGAAGAATGGGACCATGGGTGGGGAAAGGGTAAGATGAGCTGTCTACCTCAAGCATACAGGATACTCTCCCAGCCATTACTGCAGAAATGGTACCATCCCTGGCTGACTACCATTCACAGATGGTGAGTATGAGGTCCCCACAGCCTGAGCTCTGACATCTTCTAAATCACAGCCATACTGCCTATTGGTCCCTCTTTCTCCTCTCCCTTCCACCATCTCCAGACTCTTGGCCCCCCCACCAGTGCTTTCCCAACTTCATGCCTCTCAGCACACAAATGGTGGTGATATTTGCACGGCACACAGGATGAGCAGACAGGACAATTTGTGGCCTGAGATGATCAGCTGGGGGTCTGGGACAGCCCCAAGCCCTGCCCTGGTGGGCCTGAAGGCTAGGGGGATCAATGTCTTTGCCCATCTGTACCTCTTAGTGCACCTACCTCTGGGTGAAGACTTAAATAGCATTTGGTGAGCACCTACTAGGTGTCAGGCATCTTGCTAATTGAACTCATAAATGTCATCTTTATTTAATACTAGCTATATTCCTCAGGGGGTTAAAAGTCTCAACTAAGTTCACTCAACTAGTAGTAAGCTGTAAAAAGGAGTTTCTGATCCAAGTCTTCTACCTCCATATCTGCTAGTTTCTCTCTGCATGACTGAGAGATGCTCCTGGTAAAATGGCCTTAAATGCCCCTTCTGGAGAGAAGCCCAGGAAAGGCTCTTCAGTCTGCACTGGTGGAGGGCAACCTATGACTCATGCACCCAGTTTGGCAGGGGAGTCTGGCAGTGTGACCATTACCTCCTGGGAGATGAGACTGAGCAGATCATCTGGCTTGACTACCACCCAGCCAGGGCCCAGGGCACTCACTATTCTGTGGAGGAAAAGTGGCTTCTCTTGGTGGAAGCACCAGAGGCATTGTCCTCCTTGGTATCACCTCCAGAGGACCAGAGAACCAAAAAGGCATGCTCTGCCCCATCCCAGCTGATGGATCCCAGCCCAGCTATGACCTCCTCTCCCCTCCTGGGGAGAATCCCATCCAGAGGCAGGGAAGCGACAGGAATGAATGAGGTCAGAACTGGTCATCAGGCACATGGACCTTAATAGCCACCTAGTCAGTCCCTGCCACTCCCATTGCAAGGAGGAAACTGAGGCAAAGAAAGAGGTAGGGCCAGTCTGTGACAAGGGGCCTGAGCTAGGTTTTGGATTCCCTGATTCAAGCCTGTGCTCTTTCCCACTCATCATGTAGAGCTGAATCACCCTGACCACTTGCAGCAATGGAATTTCTAGTTTGATTTTACAGGTAAGAGACTAAAAACCCAGAGAGGATTAGTAACTTGCCCAAGGTTGCTCAGCTACTAAGGATAGCTTGCCCTCTTCACCACAGCCCAGCAATGGCCAAGTTCAAGCCAAAGGGACTTGGCATAGACCTCACACCAGCAGATACCACATAAGGCTCAGGGTCTGCATCTCCATTCTGGGAATGAAGATTCCATGGACACAGGATGGCCAATGTGGCCAGTAGACATTGGCACACAGGAGAAGCTCTTCCCTGGATCTTTTAGAGCTGAGACCCCACAAGGTAGAGCTGGTGGAGCGCTCTACCAACCAGCAGGATCCCAGGGAACTTCTGCTATGTGGCTAATCTTTCCATTAGTCAATTCCCTTTGAACCCTGTCCATGAGAAATGTGATCTGTTCTTTAAATCCAAAGGGAGCAACCAAAGTCCCCCAGACTTTTCTGGAAATCTCACATGTTTCAGACCATGCTAGGAAGCTCCTGGCTCCTACCATCCCAACCATCATGCGCCAACCCCGACATGCCTCCCTGACCTGTGTTCAGAACAGACCCCCTGCTTTGGAAGGCTTCTCCTGGACTAGGGGTCCAGAGAAGGAAGACAGCCTCTCTACCACCTGCCATGGTAGCTTACCAGCTAGGGACATCCCTCCATCCATACTGCCACTATGGAATGGGGCCTCTGGGCCTTTGGCTGTGGGCAGAGGATTGCTGTGACATGGCATCACCTGCTTGCTACCAGGCTAGGCTATCAGCCCCCACACCCACGCTGCACATGGTGTTAATAGCTTTGGTAATGATGATGATGCACAGGTGTGCTTACTTGCCAGCTCCCTGGGCAGGCCCACTGTTTGCCTTTGATGGCACCACCTAGGGAGAGGACTATGGGAGGGGAGAGGGTAAGACTGGCCTTCTGTCCCACAGCCCTCAGGCAGGTGATCCAACTGGGCTGGGCCGGGGAGGCGGGGGGCACCGTGGAATCTGTGCTGAGCTCTGGCCTTCAGGATAGTTAGGCTGGTTCAGTAGACACCTCGGGTTGTTTCCCAACTGCTCCATCCTGAGGGAATGCCTGTGCCTCTGCCTCTGGGCATTGCTGAAGCAAGCCAGCCTATTGTTCCTTTCTTCTTGGGTTCAGGAAGGGCCTTGTTCATAACTGGAGGGTTAGCACTCAAAAGAGAAAACATGAGGAAAAAGAATTTTCAAATTCCATATTTTCTCCATTCTAACCCACACACATTTTCATACTATAACATTCCTGAAAAGAGACTCTATCTTATAATCCACAAAAATGTTTAGAAACTTGTCCCAGATCACACAGAGAGCAGGTGGTGAAGCCAAGTATAAATTTTTAATACTGTTTTTTTCTGCTCCAAAAGCCAGTTCTCTTAACCTGAGATACTTCTTTATTTTTGTTTCTTTCATTTTGTTCCTCCATCAACCTTGGGAGGCCTTCTAGGTGCATGTGTGACCAGGAACATGCAGGGATATGGGCCTTGATCTCAGGCTTTTCAGAGGGCAGCTGGGATCTTGGCATGGTCTCTGTGGGAATCCCGGATGTCTCCTTCCACTCCCACTCATTTCTTCTTTGCTTCTGGGAGCCACCTCGAGCCAAGTTTCCAATTCTTCCCCTCTGTTGACATTGAGATCCATGTTTTGTGAACCAGAATGAGGCTCCAAACTTTTGAAATTTAACATCTCTTCTGGCACCAATCCCCAGAGCCTGGCCACCCCAATCCTCCACCCACCCCAGCCCTGAAGGGGCTTTTCAAAATACCTTGCACTCATCTCCACCCCCACTTCAGTAGGTGTGGTGTCTGCTCCCACCACTTTATCAGAAATGTTCTATAGTCAACAATTTGTTCAATCCAATGGATAGTGAGGTCCTCAGATTTCATCTTACTTGACATCTTAGTGACATTTGACAGCTGACCTCTACCCCTATTCTCAGATAACTGCCCTTGGTCTCCATGTGTCTAGTTTCCAGGTTTCTTCTTCCCAGCTATACCTTCTCAGTCTCCATCCCCAGCTCCTCCTCTGCTGCTGGAGCTCCTCAGATCTCTGGCATGGACCCCCCTGTCTCTGTCTCTCAAGGTGATCTCACATACCTATACCCCCATGGCTTCATTTAAAATTGATGCACTGATTCCTACACTTCAATTTCCAGCCAGCCCTCTGTTCTAACCTTCAAACCCTGTAAACTCGTTCAATGACTCAACATCTCCACTTTGATGCTTCATAGGCACCTCAAACTTAAAGAGTTGAGAACTGAATGTACGATCCTCCTTCACCCATCTGCACCCCTAAAGGAAAGGGCTATAGTGGTTGTAGACAGACCCAAGAACAATCCGTGAAAACTCTTTCTCCTTAGCCTCAACAGATCATCAATTGCTGAGTCCCATTAATTGTATATCCCAAATCACCTCGTGAACCCATTTACCATTCTCCATCTTCACTGCCCCAACCTGGACCCAGGCCACCATCTCTGCTCCCCAGAGTGGCTACAAGAGCTGTTCCTAAGTCTACTCTTTATTTGCCCCCCCCCCCCCCAGAAGCCTGATGATCTTTTCAAAGTGTGAGCCCATTGTCACACCCTTGCATAAACCCTCAGTAGCATCCCACAGCCCTTTGGACAAAGTCCAACCATCTTGGTATGGTTTAGAAGGCCCTGATTTCCTTCTCCTCTCTAGCCTCATACCCCACTCCCCCCTTCTTCCCTGACCCCATGCCCACTGGGCTCCTTTCACTTCCCTGAACATGTTATTCTTTCTGCCACCTCAGAGCCTTAACACAGGCTGTTCTCTCTGCTTGGAACTCAGGCCAGGCCAACCTCCTTCCCATTTCTTGACCTCACTGACTCTCCTTCCAGGCTCAGTGTAAATATTTCTTCCCAAAACACTTTCTCAAACCCAGCCAATGTAAGACCCTGTCTCATGCTCCCCTGGCCTCCCGTGCTTGTCCTCCAATACTCTGAACAAGCAATTACAAGTGTGCTAAGTCTATCCTGTCTGTCCAACCATGAGCTCTAAGATGGTAAGAACCAAATGGTTCCCTGCTGTGTCCCCAGCATTTAGCACAGGGCCTGACACCAGCAGGTGCTCATCAATTGCTGCATGGATGACAATGTCCAGCCTTGCTCCATTCACTCCTCCAGGGCCCCCAGTGAACAGAATCAAGTCCTACCTCATAGTAGGTGAACCACTCCTGCCCTCTCTGAAGCTCTGCTACACCACTTACTTCTTCTTGTCTGGTATCCCCAAACTGGCCAGATGGAGCTGTCTCTTTTGCTGGAGAGGGTATCGCCCACACTTCATTCTCTTTGTAACCTGCATGGTCCTTAACATAATGGCTTTGGACACAGTAGGAAACTTTCTCAAGAACTGCACTCTTGGGACCAAGAACAACACATTGCTGTAAAGGAAGGGGGCCCTGCTTGGCCTCTGCTTGGCCCAGATATCCTCCTATGCACCTTAAGAGTTAAGAAATCTCTTAAAATAGTCCTCCTAAAACAAACAAACAAACAAACAAACAAACAAACAAACAAACGTCAAGTCTTACAAATTATGGATAGCAAACCAATCAAGGACTGCCAAATGTACTTGAAGGTCGATTAAAACCTCCCGTTTCCAAAAATCGCCCCCTCCCCCCACTAACACACACTAGTAAACTGTGTGCTTGCCAGTCAGTGACTGTCAGTATTTCCTTTTTTTTTTTTCCTCTCTAAAACTTACCCTCCTTCCTGATACCTTTGAACCCCTGCTGAAATGTAAGTGATTACAGATGGTCCCCTTGTGGCTGTGAGTTTATAAATAAACAGCCTTGGCTAATTTTATCTCTGGTCCTGTTTGAATTTTGGCTGTGATCTTGGTGCTGCAGCTCAGATATAGGCTGACCTGCTTGTTGCTGGGGCCCTTGGCCCTTGGCCAGGTGTGGTGCTCACTGAGGCCTCTGTAACCTCACCGCCCATGGACCCTGAGGTCTGCGCTGGACCTCAAGTCCGCTCTGTTGCCATTGAGCTCCTTGATTGTTTCATTCATTTGTCAAATCCTGGGTGTTTATGTTTGGTTAATGTTCCCTTTGAGGGTTGTGTCCTTGGTGACTTGCTTCTGCCTGTCCCTTTGTTTTGTCCTATGTCCTTAAGTGTTGCTTTGTCAGGAGGAGGAGAATCACAGAGTGGAACACGGGCACCGTTCCTATAAGCTGGCTGTTGAAGCCGGCCTCACAGACTGGAGACCTGACTGTTCTCCCCAGGCCAGCAGGCTCTGAGGACAAACTATGCTGTAGGTCACCAATAAAACCGGATGAGGGTGTCCTCTCATCCTGGCCATTTGTCCTGAGAGCTTGGCTTTGACTCAGAGAGGGCGTTCTCCCTCTCCAGAAATGATGTCTTCCCAGCTCTCTGGTCCATTAGGTTAGGGGCCCAAGACACAGGTTGTATGAACAGTTTCTATTGACTGTAACTTTCACCTGACAGTCACCGAGAATTTTCTCTATCTAACCCGTGTCCCTCTCTGGGAAAAACTGCTTCTTACAGGCGCCCCCATTCCTGCTATAACCCCTATGCTTCTCCCAATGGCAGAACTCCACCAAAGATGATTTGGTCCTGCAATGGACACTTGGAGGAACACTTAATTTAAGTAGAACTGCTCATTTGAGAGGTGCCTTAGAACAAAAGCAGAATAAAATTCCTCAGGCCCAATGAGCACCCTTTTGTGATTGGCACCCTGATGTTTCTAAACAGAATACTAAAATGCCGGTTCTGTAAAGAATTTTTTCTTTCAAGTCTAAAGAAGGAACTTGATGACCAAGTATAAAGCTTTCTGGGATAAAACTGCCTCCCTCATTAAACCCCCACCTTCTAGCACCTCCTATTCTTTAACATACCCTCCCCTCCACTTCCACATGGTTCTGACCTCAATCCCCTCCACCTCTTCCATCCTCTTGCCTGGATCCCTTGCCATTTCTTAACAAGCCCCCCGACACTCCAAAACATTAGTTTCCTTTAAAAATCTCATCCTAATTGAGAATCACAAATGCCTTTAACCATAGAGTTTAAACCCTGGTCTCAGCAGAACTAAGAGCTATTGTCTGAAATGTCCCCAAATCCCGATTAAGAGAGACACCTCTTTACTGAAGAATTCAGAATCTGCCAGGGACCTTATAATCCAGGACTTCCAAATCTCTGCCAACAAATTGACATGTTGGTACAGAGATCAAATGCTAAATTATCAATGAGAAAAGCTGAATAGACTGATCCAGGGTCAAACTTGAGGGATCCCACAGGCACACGAAACCAGCAAGCCTCAGGGGGGCCCAGAAAATAGGTCAGAGTTTACTAAAGGCAACTTCTGGGACCTTCCCTGTAAAAATAGATCTGAAATCAAGAGCAGGAGAAGACAAGCCAGAGTCAGGGAGAAAATATTTACAAAAGACATGTTTGGTATGGGACCATTATCCAAAATATATAAAGAACTCGTAAAACTCAGCAGTAGGAAAATGAACAACCTGATCAAAAAATGGGCAAAAGATCTGAGCAGATACCTCACCAAAGAAAATACATGGATGGCAAATAAGCATATGAAAAGATGCTCACTCTCATGTTATTAAGGAAACGAAAATTAAATCTACACACATATCAGAACGGCCAAGATCCAGGACACTGACAACACCAAATGCTGGTGACGATGTAGAACAGCAGCAAGTCTCCTACGTTGCCGGTGGAAATGCAAAATGGCGCAGCCACTTGGAAGACAGTTTCTTGCAATACTAAACATATTCTTACCAGACATACCTGCAATCACACCCCTTGATATTTACCCACAAGAGTTGAAAACTTAAGTCCACACAAAAACCTGTACATGTTGTTTATAGCAGCTTTATTCATAACTGCTAAAACTTGGAAGTAATCAAGATGTCCTTCAGTAGGTGGATGGAGAAATAAATTGTGGTCCATCCAGACACTGGAATATCATACAGCGCTAAAAACAAAGAAGCTCGCGAGCCAGGAAAAGACATAGAGGAAACTCAAATGTGCATCACGAAGTGAAAGAAGCCAATCTGAAAAGGCTGTGAGCTGTATGATTACAACTGCATGACATTCTGGAAAAGGCAAAACTATGGATACAGTAAAAAGATCAGTGGTTGCCAGGGGGGAGGGGGGAGGGAGGGATGAATAGGCAGAACACAGAGGGTTTTTAGGGCAGTGCGACTATAATGGTGGATACATGTCATTATCTATCTGTCAAAACCCCAGAATGTACACCAAGAGTGAGTCCTAATGAAAATTGTGGACTCGGGGTGATCGTGATGTGTCTGTGCAGGCTCTTGGACTGGAACAGATGTATCACTCTGGTGGGGGATGTTGATGGTAAGGGAGCCTTGTGTGAGGGTGGGGTAGGGGGGAAGGGAAACTGTTTTCCTCTCAGTTTTGCTGTGAACCTAAACCTGCTCTACAAAATAAAGTCCATTTAAAAAATTAAATAACATAAAAATGATTGGGTCGCAATTTGGTCTTCTAAGCAGAGAAAAAATGAATCGAAAGGAGATTTTAGAGACATGAAATGACCTTTCAACAAGGTTCAGGAGTCCCTTTCAGAGCCGCGTCCTCTCATCTTATTCTGTAAATAGATTAAACCTGAAATCAGAGACCTGGTTTG
Source organism: Prionailurus viverrinus (assembly GCF_022837055.1). Taxonomy (NCBI): domain Eukaryota; kingdom Metazoa; phylum Chordata; class Mammalia; order Carnivora; family Felidae; genus Prionailurus; species Prionailurus viverrinus. The sequence continues at coordinate 118,262,902 of NC_062563.1, forward strand.
CAAACAAAAGCAGACTGGGCGATAGCCCCACTGTCTAAATTAAAACACACAGCTGAATATTTTAAAAGGGGGAAGGAAATGGGAAAAAATAGATACAAACACGGAGGGAGGGAGGGAGGCAAACCACAAGAGACTATTAAATACAGAGAACAAACTAAGAGTGGATGGAGGGGGAGAGGGAAAATGGGTGATGGGCACTGAGGAGGGCACTTGTTGGGATGAGCAGTGGGTGTCGTACATGAGCCACTTTGACAAATTATATTCATAAAAAATAATAAAAAATTAAAAAATAAGTAAAAGGACTTTGGAATAGAAACAACATAAAACGTAATTTTAAAAATGCGTGACTTTGCAGATAAAACAATTAGGTGCTCCTAATTCTAATTAACCCCCCCTGTCGATCAAGATGCCTGTAAATACTGTAAACAGCAGGGACACTGGAAAAAAGAAAACAGACTGAGCTTATCTACCCTGTCTTGTTAGAGGAAATGCCCTTCCTCCGATCTAATTCAGTTGCCTAGAGGCAGGCATGTTCCCAGGTGACAGCTTCCTGCCCTAAATTCCTCAGGGCTTGGCTCAAACCTGGAAAAGGTCTGGAGGCAGACATGGAAACTGCAGCCTCCCCTTGGAATCACCCTGGGCCAACTGTTGCTGAAATTACGAAATTACACAGGAGCGCCTGCTCTGAGGCTGAACCTCAGAGGCCCGGCCAGCCCTCTGCCTGCTGGCATCTGGGCTTAAGGCACTCTGGGCTGGGACGATGCCCCCAGACCTCCCCAGCGGCCCTGCACGGCCCTGGCGCACCGGGCTGCTTTGCACCTGAGTTTCCAGGCACCCTCTCAGACCGACCTCAGTTGAGTACTAGTTGGCTGAAGGTTAGCATGGAAATAGGGGGGGCAAAAGGGACATTAGAACTGAAAGACAACAAGGAGTGCCTGGGTGGCTCAGTCGATTAAGTGTCTGACTTCGGCTCAGGTCATGATCTCATGGTTCGTGAGTTTGAGCCCCGTGTTGGGCTCTGTGCTGACAGCTCAGACCCTGGAGCCTGCCTTGGATTCTGTGTCTCCTCCTCTCTCTGCTCCTCCCCCACTTGTGCTCTGTCTCTCAAAAATAAATAAATGTAAAAAAACTTTTTTTTTTAAAGAATTGAAAGAGAACGTGAGGAGCTACTACTCAAAACACAGGCTAGCAACAGTGGAGCCACCTGGGAGCTTGTTAGAAAGGTGGAATTGCAGGCTGGCCCAGACAGCCTGGATCAGTTTTGTGTGCACACTGCAGTTGAGAACAATGGTTCTCAAACATTGCTCCCTATCGGAATGTCCCGGGGCTCTTTAAAAAAAAAATGACAGATGGGGGAGGGTGTGTGTGGGTGGCTCAGTTGGTTAAGCCTCTGACTCTCGATTCCGGCTCAGGTCATGAACCCATGATTCGTGGGTCAAGTGATTCGTGGGTCAAGTGATTCGTGGGTCAAGTCGGGCCCATGCTGACAGTTCAGAGCCTGCCCGGGATTCTTTCTTTCTCTCTGCCCTTCCCCCTCACAGGCACGCCCCCACAAATGCACCCCACCCCCCTCCTGAAATAATAAATAAACAGGTGGAAGAGCCCTGTCCCAGACCGATGGAATCAGAAGACCTAGGAGTGGGGCCCAGGCACTGTTTTCATTGTTGTCTATCTTTTGTTTGTCTTATTGAGGAGGTGATTCAGCTGAGCAACCAGAGTTGAGAACTACTGGCTTCTCACCCCTTTTGTTTTCGACAAGGGGACACAGAAAGGAGGGAGGAGGTGGGTTTGCTCAGAGACATGACTGTGGTCAAACCCAGGGATCCTGACAGCTAATGCGAGCTGTCCTCACTGCCTCGATTGTCCCTAGGCCCTCTTGAGTACTGACACCTGCCAGGTAGATCCTGCAGCATTCCGGTCTTTTCAACAACGTGTCCCTTGTGAAAGTACTGGAAATTTAAAATCGTCCATCAGTAAGGGCACGGCTGAAAAAGGTATGGTACGGCCACACTACCGAATACGACAGAGTAATGGAAAGGATGGGGTGACCCACACCTACCAACCGAGCTTTTCAAGGTGTAATGTTGAGTGAAGAAAGTGAGGAGCCCAAAGGTATGTACAGTGAGAGATCTTTCTTCTAAAAAGAATAAACAAACAAAAATAACCAACAAAATACGATATGGGTTTCCTATGGGAAACCATATACGCACATGTATGTGAGTGTGGATATGTATTAAATATAGAGGAAAAGGCCTATAAGGATATTTTAAAAGTCATACCAAGTTACATCAGTACTACATGAGGCTTGGTGGTCAAGGGGTCATTATCTTTATTACAGTTTTATTTATCTTTTTAAAAATTTTATTTTATTTTTATTGATTAAAAAAATTTTTTTTATGTTTATTATATATAGAGAGAGAGACAACAGAGCATGAGCAGGGGAAGGGCAGAGAGAGAGGGAGACACAGAATCCAAAGCAGGCTCCAGGCTCTGAGCTGTCGGCACAGAGCCAGACGCGGGGCTCGAACTCATGGACTGTGAGATCATGACCTGAGCTGAAGTCGGACGCTTAGCTGACTGAGCCATCCAGGCGCCCTGAGAGTGTTTCTTTCTTACTAGTCAATTAACGGACTATATCTCCTCTAAAAGAGTGAATATTTTGCGCCTGAAGGACTTTCCCTACCTGAGACAGGTCTGATGCTCCAAAGCACGCCAGTGGCCAGCAGTTCTGGATTTTCCGGAAACATGCGTGGCCATTCCATTTTGCCTGAGGAACATCTACAGCTAACACACTGTCCACATCCTAGGACAGGTCCCTGCGAAGCCCCCGGCTCAGCCTCGCCCTGGTCATCTGGATCTCAGGGGCATCTCCATGGCGGAGGCTGAGGCACTCCACTCTGGAATGCTGTCACCCACACTGGTGAGGAATGAGGCTCGGGGACCATCGAGGGCCCACAAAGGCCAGTGGTTCATCCCACCATGTTCCTGATGATCTGTGATGAGACTATAACCCACACATTTCTCTCAATCTTTTATTTATTTATTTATTTATTTATTTATATTTATTTATTTATTTATATGTTTATTTTTGAGAGAGAGAGAAAGTGAGAGAGAGAGAGAGAGAGAGAGAGAGAAAGAAAGCACATAAACAGGGAAGGGGCAGAGAGAGAGGGAGACACAGAATCTGAAGCAGGCTCCAGACTCTGAGCTGTTAGCACAGAGCCTGAGGGGCAGGTGGTGGTGAGGGGGTGAGGCGGGGGGCGCTGGAACTCACCGAGAGATCATGACCTGAGCCAAAGTCGCATGCTCAACCGATTGAGCCACCCAGGTGCCCCATTTATGGATCTTGTTTTAAGTTTATGTATTTATTTGGAGAGAGAGAGTGTGAGAGTGAGTGGGAGGAGGAGTAGAGAAAGAGCTTGTGCCTCTTGCTCCGGACTCTACTTTCCTTACCTCCTGCCTCTATTTTTTTATACATCCCTGCCTGTTATGACGTTCGTGGAATAGGAGGATACCTGGGACTCTTCCATATGTCTTGACATTTGGGCAGAGCCCCCAATAGCCAAGAATAACTGAGCAGGTGCCAAACATGCCACTTCCTAACTTGGGGACCACCTCTGCCGTTTGAGAAAGAGTCTGAAATCAATCAGCCCGTGCCCCACCTCCAGGCCCTCCGGAGATTGACGGTCACATCGCCAGGCTTTCCCGGAAGGGCAGTCATCTCTGGGTTGTGCATCACCCCCACTTTCCAGCCCGGGGGTAGGGGGGCTCAAAGAATTTGACAGGTGTCTCCTGGATTTGAGGAGCACAAGAAGTGGTATGTAACCCCTGAAAAGCCTCAGTGTGAGCGGGGTGCCTGGGAGAGGCGTGTTTCCAGGATGTTGGAAAACCTCACTTCTCCCAGTGTCTCCTTGATTCTGCCTATGGCACACTTCTGACACCCGGTGTGGGGCAGGGGCGTTCCCACACCAAGCAGAAGAACCGCCAGAGGGAAGAGGGTGCGGAACTTCCCTGCCCTCTCTGGGCACACCACTTTCCCCAAATTGCCATGTTCTCACCAACCTGGAAGCTCTCCAGACCCCCACCCTTTTGCATTTTTACGGAGGCTTCAGGATACAGACACGATTGATTAAATCATTGGTCGTTGGTAACTGAACTCAGTTTCCAGCCCTTCTCTCCCGAGAGGTGGGGCGGCCGACGGGAAGTGAAAGCGCCAACCCTCTGATCACGTGATCGGTTTCCCATGGCAACCAGCCCCCAGCCTAAGGGGACCTAGGGGCTCTCCAAAACTCACCTCGTTAACATAACAAAAGATAACCCTTAATCCCTCACCACACTTAGGGAATTCCAAGGGGTTTAGGAGCCCTGTGACAGGAACGGAGATGAAGACTAAATCTGTGTTTCTTATAAAACACAGTATCGCGCAGGCTTTGGATCCCACGGAAGAGGACCACGAAGGGATGAGGTGAGGACTGGTGGAGCCACAGAGATCCTGCGTGACCGGCCAGGAGACCTGGCCCAATGTCAGGAAACCACATATAAAAGAGCCTCAGTGACAAGAGACGCGCTAAAGTGACCACAGACTCCCCCGCAAGGGGACCTGGCTCTGCCTTCAGCCGGACCTTCGGGCACCAATGCCACACACGGCTGTGAAACGTCAGGCAGGCCCTTCCCTGCCCTCAGCCCTTCCCCGCTCTGACCGCCACCCAGGAGCAGGCTCGCCGTCCTAGGCACGCAGGGGATGGACGCGGGAGAACTAGCTTGTTTTCCTCTGCACCTGCAACTTCCCCTGCCTGACTCCGGGAGGGAGACACTTTGGAGGAAAAGGAGCTTGGAGTTGTGAGATCCCACCGGCAAGGTATTTGTCACAAGACAATGGCCAGAATGGTGACCGGTGCTTGCCTGAGTTTCCCTGCAGGGAAAAACGGATCCAGAGAAATGTTTGCCGGGGCTCAGAAGAGAAAATGAAGGTACTTTCCCCTCATGTCATGTGTCCCTGCTCGCTCGCTCAGCAAAGCGTTCTCCCTGGGTTTTCACCTGCTAACTTGGGTTAGCAGCCTGCGCTTCAGCGAACATGAACATGAACTGAGCTTCCTCCAGGTGTCAAACTTGGGCCTTATCTTTATCTCTTGTGGTTCCATGCCGCAGCCCAGCTTGAGTGATCTGAACATTTTTCCCTGTCCCATTTGAAGAGTTTAAAATCGGGTGTCACAAAAGCGCCGGACCGGCCCCGCAAATCTTCCAGGTACCAGACCCCACGCAGTGTGCCGCCTAGGAACCCGGCCAGCCCAAGGGCCTCTGCACCAACAGCACCTGGAGACCTTTCCCCTCCCTGCCCTGGCCATGCTGAGCCTCTCTCCTGTAGCCCCTCTCAGCCTCTTCTGCCAGTAAGTCCCCACCCGCTGAAAGGCCCCAAGGCTCTGTAATTGTCCTAGTAGGCGGGTGTCTTGAAGGAAGATGTGACTGAGTCTCCAATGTGTGACACGATTTAGCTAGAGAACTAAGGGCCACCCACCTTGTAATAAGGGCTCCACGCAGACTCCCTCTTCCTTTCTCATACTGGTAGGAAATATTTTTTTTCCCTCAATTCAAGGCCAAGTCCCTAGGCCATCATCTTCTTCCCCTGTGACCAGAACCTCCCCGGAGCCTTGTGCTCCAGGCCTTCACTCCGCCTCCACTGCCCTGGATGCTGGGTCCCGCGGCTCACACCTTGCCTGTCACAGGAACAACACGCATCCGCCCTGCATAGCATGGTGACCGGAACCCAGGAGTGTTATCCCCGAGTAAGGCCCAAGGGTCAGCACATATTTCCTGAGCTACATCTACGTGTCAGGTGAGGCCCCTGACCTCAAGAAGCTTATATTCTAGGCAGGCAGGGGGCATTAGTTTCACAAATGAATGTGAAATGACAGTATAGAGACAGGTGACCGGATGCCCTCTCCCAGGCTCGTTTCAAGGCTCTGTGGTTGGCAGGGTCTCGGGGGAAATCCAGGAAGGGAAAGGCCAGGTGGCCACAATGCAGAGCGAAGGCAGATGTAGGTGGGAGAGCTAGGCCTTGGTAGCATCTGGGCCTTTGTCCTAAGAGAAACCAGAAGCCAATAAAGTGTTTTAAGGGATTGGGAGGAGGGGAGGTGTGTGACAGGATCTGCTTACTGTTTTAAAAAGGTGACTGATGCTCTTTGGAGAATGGATGGCAGGGAGAAAAGGGAGGGAGCTGGGAGCCCAGTCCCTCTGAGCGGGAGGTGGAGGGGACTTGAAGCAGGCTGGCAGTGGTGGGAGGTGCAGAGATGTGGGTAAAGAGGTGCTCAGGGTAAAACTGTGTAAGAAGGGAGGGGAGGCGGTGCTGGGTTTCCAGCCTGGGCCCTTCCCTGAGCCTGGACGGCAGATGATGTGCTGAGCAGGGATCACTGGGCAGGGACAGGGTTTGGGGAAGAGTGCTGAGGGAAGTCACAAATTCAGGTCTGGATGTACTGAGCGTGAGGTGCCTTTAGGACACACGTGCAAGAGGCACCCAAGAGGCAGGAAATTAGGTGGTTGGGAAACTCAGAAGAGAACGGGGAGCCAGAGCTCTGCAGGAATCAGAAGTGGTTCTTTCCCCGTGGCCGGTGGCTTCGTCTGCCAAGGAAGGGGGGAGGAGAGGGAGAAAAAAACCAGGTGACTGCATCCTGAGGCACTCTGAGGGCTAGATAGAGAGGAAAAACACCTGCAAAGGAGATAAGGAAAGACTGGCCAGAGAAGTAGGTTTGGGTCTGGGAGAGAGACGTTTCCAAAATGGGGAATGCTACAGACGGTGGGTCTGAGGCCTGGAAAACTGAGTTGTAGCAAAAGGGGGTCATTGTTGGTCATAGTGGTGTTTCTGAGGGACTCTGGGCACCTGTGCCCCACCCAGGGACTGCCATTTGCCCGACAGTGGAGTAAGGAGGTTGGATCAGCACCACGGTCCCCACAGCTTAAAATTGTTCCAGAGAACCATCAAGGTGGAGGCATGCTTCAGCCTCTCTGCGCCCAACTCCCCTCCCATGCTCGGCCATGTCTTCTGGGTCGGTTTGGGGGCTACAGTCCTGGAGCCACAGGGCCTGTGTGGCGGGGGGGGGGAGGGAAATTCCTTCTGTGAACCAATTTCAGGTGTCATGCAAGAGACGGGAAAATGTAAGATGTGATCCCTGTCCTCAGAGACCTTATCATCTCTGTGGGGACATAAGATGAACATATACAACAAATAAAATCTAGAGACTCTAAGTGAGAGGAAGGACTACATAGATGCACACTAAGCCATCAGGCAAAAGAGCAGGCAGCAGACCCACAAGGGAAAGCTGCTTGGAGCAGGCAGAGAAAGGTGTGCAAGAGGCTGAGTGTGCTAACCGGAGGAGTGTGAGCTAAGGCATGGAGGTCAGCCAGGAGCGGACAGATAAGGGCTAGGCCTGGCGGGTCTGACTGTGTGGGATGGGGATTCCGGAGATGGGGTGGTGTGGGCATGGCTGCTCCCATCTGGGTCAAGGGTGCTGGCCCAGTGGTTCTCCAGCACTGCAGATCCAATGCCACACAGGACAAGCAAAAGCAGGTATCATCCTGTAGGAACCTGTTCCCCAGAGTCACTTCTGCTGTGACCAAGAAGCACAGACTCACAGACACAACACATCACGGGCAGGACTGGGTCTGAGGGAACCCTCTGAGTACTGATGGTGTGGTTCTCACCAGACCCTGTCCCTTCTTCGTCCCTCCGACCAACCCAACAGAAAGTCGTTTCTCACCTGGACCATCCACGGGCCCTTCTTCCTCTTCTCCTCGGCCCCACTCCTGGCCTGTCTCTCTCCTCCCCGAGGTGGTGGGGGCTGCAGGCTCCTCCCTGAGGTCTGCCGGCTGCACCTTCAGGCCAGGACAAGCTTCTCTGGGCGGCTCGTCTCTAAGAAACTCCACTGCCCACATGAAGGGGCAGCTCCTCCCCTTTCTTCCTGCCTCCAGCTCACATCTCCAGAATGTTCTCCTTCCTCCAGTCTTGGTTTGCTTCTTCCCTCCTCTGTCCTCATTTCCTTTCTTTGTCATCAGGCCTCTTCCCTCCACCAGTGGTTCCTGTGGCCTCTGGAAGGGGCACCAGCCCCAGGCCCAGGGCCCTGCATACCTAAACCTTCCCTCTGGCCTTATCCTCAAAGATGCCCTTTGAGCACATTTCTGGTACCACACTGCCTCCGCACCTTTCCTCAGGCTGCACTTTCCTCCTGACAAGGCTCCATCTGACAAGCTCCTTCCCACCCTCCAGATTCATTTCAAACCCATCTGTCCCACATGGCAGCCAAGCAAAATGCATAAGAGAATGTACTTTGGACTCAGAGATATCTGACCTTCATCTCTGTTTGGCCTTTTTCCAGCTCTGTGTCCCTGGGCAAGTTACCTCATGTCTTCTGAGCCTGTTTCCCAATCTATAAAAGGAGGGGACGATAAAATGAAATTCTCTATGTGAAGTGCTCAGCATGGCACCTGGCTGCTGGCAGGTTCTCAGAAATGCTCACTATACGGCTTGTTTCCAGGCCCCTCCCACCAGCTGTGCTCTCATCCTCCTGTGAGGCTCCTGAACATTTTGGGTTTCTCTCTCAGCACCCAAATTGGCAGCAAACTCCTCTAAAGCAAGAGCTCCTTTGTACCCCTTTGAGTCTCACACAAAAGATATTTGTTGAATGGAAATGGAAATTGTTGACAGACCTGTAACGGCTTGTCCTGGGAAGAACAAACACTTTCCTGTGGTGAAAGATGCCCTGAAGCCAGTTAAGGCCAGCACCTGATCTTCGAACCCCGGGACCAGCTCACCTTCTCGTTCGACACCTTATCTCAGTGCAGCGGACCACTTTGGCCACTTCCTGGTTCCTCCTGTCCATCTTAGACAATGATGTCAGGCACGAATGGGCTTGGCTGAGCAGAGATGACCTCCAACAATAAGAAGCTGTGCCCTGATGGATCCCGCCTCACCAGCCTGACCACTCAACATGGCCTCGTCTCTTCCCACTCTGCAAACTGAATGCCAGACTCTGAGCGTTTCCTTCCCAAAGTCCCTGACATTCTCTCCCACCTGTTCCCCACACATGGAGCCACCTCCATCCATTAGAGATATTAGTGTGGATGATCTTCAGCGAGCCAGGGGCAGGTTCCCAAGGCATCACGGGGCCACTGAACAACTGCCTGCCTCCTCCCAGCAAACTTCAAGCTTTGCCTACAAAGGAATGTGTGAGGGGGACAGACCCACACTGTCCTATCACACCCTTTCTCACCCCAGGATAATAGGTGTCTACTTAACAGACGTCCATACAACTCTAAGCAAAGAGAATCTGCTCAGGGTGGTGAAACAGAGTCCCTCCTCATTCAGCCTCCTTCCTTGGGATGAGAGACCAAAATAATTGGACCGATCAAGGGTGTCATCCACACAAAGAGACAAGGGTGAGCTCTTGTCCAAGGGAACTGGATGGTAATAGAAAGTTGAGTCGGGGGTGAGTTAATCAGCAGGCCAGCAGTCCCCGCACCAAGCCTAGAGGACTCCCTAGAGCCCCAAGATAAATTTCAATCTGTGTCCCTGAAAAACGATCTTGCTGTGTCCCTTCTCTGGCCAGGCATGGCGGCACCCTGTGTCTACCCCTGTGACAACACTTATCTCCAGTCATTGGCCGATCACAGGTCTGTCTTAACATGGAGGCAGAGCTCCTTGTGGGATTTGCCTCTTTGTAGCTGTAAATTGCCTGTATGTACCAGCACATTCAGTAAAAATAGGTTAAAATGAATGAAACCATGGATTAGAATGTAGATGAAGACTTAGAATTTAAACCTCTTCCATTGGTGTGGGGAAGAAGTAAGATGAAGTCTCCTTTTCCTGACAACCCAAACTCTGTCTTTCGTTCTCCCTGTCTTCCAGGCCCCAAACCTCCATCATCTGACTCCTTCATTTTCTTGTCCTCTGCCTTCATGAAGCCCTTTTTGACTGCCCACGTCCCAGGGACCATTCCCCTCTCAAAATCCCTGAGCCCTGGCTGCCTGGTCCCTTCACCTGGTATTTGCTCTGTCCTGTCTTGGTTCCTAACTCTTTGCAGGCATGATTCCCCTCCCTATCTAGGCTTCTGCAAGCTTCAAAAAGGCAACATGCCTATGTTCTGATTCTTTGCATCCCCCAAAGCAGCAGCACAGGGTATGGGCCAAAGTCAGCATTTTGCAAATTAGTAAAAATGATGGAGTGAAAATGATGGAGTGAATTGATGAATGACCTAATTCCCAAGGGGTGTTTCACATTATCACAAAGCTCCGTACATACCCGTGGGGCAGTGTACCCTTGTGCCTTCTCCAGAACATACTTGCTATGGCCTATGGCACATGACACATGCAGTGTTCCACACACACCTCTCTGTGTGCATGGGACATTCTGAGGCCCCCGCATCCCACATCTTCTGAGTGCCCTCTGCCCCTATTTCTTTCACAATCTAGTGTAGGAGAAAGAGCCCAAGGGTCAAGAGTTGGGAGCCTGATATCATCCCAGGTCTCGGCTTGCTGGGATGTCTGGCTTAATATGCCTCACCTCTCTGTGCCTAGGTTCTTCTTTTCCTTTGTCACTTTTATTGTTACTATGAAACACATGTTTCAGCCTGGCATATAGTAGGTCTTCTCAGTGATTCTCTTTGCTTCCCTCATGGTTACAAAATGGCTGCTACATCTCTAAGCATCCCATTTTTACATAACAATGACCAAAGGTAGAAAGAAAATGCAGGTGTGTGTGTGTGTGTGTGTGTGTGTGTGTGTGTGTGTCTTTCTGTTTTTGTCAGAGGAAATCTTTCCCAAAGATCTCCAGCCAACACTTTCTCACTAGGTCTCACTAGGCAGAACTGGGTCACATTATCACCTCTCCTAAGCCAGTTACTGGCAAAGGAGACAGAATTATCACGACTGACCTAGACCAAACATGACTCACCTCCTAGGGCTGATAACACCTTCCTTGGGCATATTGTTGATCAATATCTAAACAAAACTGAGATTCTATTCACAAGGTAGGAATACAGAATAGCTGTGTTGGGAAAGCAGCCAGCAATATCTCTCACATCACCAAGAGATCTCTGGCCAGAGCAGCCTCTGTCCAATGGAGAGAACAATAAAACCTGTTCAGTGGAGTTTGGGGCAGTTCATTTTATGTAAAAGATGCATTCTGAGGGGCACCTGGGTGACTCAGTCGGTTAAGCCTCCGACTTCGGCTCAGGTCATGAGCTCACAGTTCTTGAGTTTGAGCCCCACACTGGGCTCTCTGCCGTCAGCACAGATCCTGCTTCAGATCCTCTCTCTCTCTCTCTCTCTCTCTCTCTCTCTCTCGCTCGCTCTCTCTCTCTCAAAAATAAATAAACATTAAAAAAGATGCATTTTCAAAACCTGCGCATTTTAAAGCTCATGTAAATTCAAACCAATCCTGACAATGTATGGTAGTAGTTTCTGTTACTAGGTAACGTTGTATCAACTATATGACAGTTGATAGGTAAACAGTTGGCATAAACATTTGACAATTCCCTTTGCCTGCCAGAGGTTTCAAATTATGCAACTTGTGACAAATTTTTAAAACTTTTGGGGACTCACATGATTTCATGCATTGCTTACAAATGGAGGCTTTATTAATATTTTCATTGATATTTTGAAATAAAATAACCTCAAATTTTTTTAAAATTTCAGAAAAATTTTCAACTTTTTAATTATTTATTGTTTATTATCTCGTTATTTATTATCCCCAAGTTCCCACTTCACATTAAAATACGATACTGTCTCTAAGGTGAGTTGATCTGGCCAGTTGTAAATGTGTGGGTGGTTGGGTTGGGGTGAGGGGCCATTGCGGTTCATTTTCCCAAGGCACTGGGAGGATTATATGAAAAAGAGGAACCAGTGAACCTGGGCAAGACTCTAGGCAAATTAGTCTCTGCCTCAGTTTACCTGATCTGGCCAGCTAGCTGGTTGAAAGCTTCCTTGTGGTTCTAAAAGTTTGAGTCTATGGATCCCATAATGAGTCTAAACTTTTATGAGCAACTACATTTTACCTTCTCAGTGCATGTTTTACAACTGAAGACACACAAAGCATTTATAGGTTCACTATTTTGCAAAGAGATAAGCAGAGTCTTTGGGAAGGAGAGAATGAAGTCACCCAGGAAGCCAGAGGCCAAGGAACATCTGATTTCTTCCTCCTCCAATAAGCGGGTAGATACTAACGTTCCTTTAGGGGGTGGGGGATTGGATTCCACTCAAAGCCTTTCCTCCACAAGATACTGCAGGCTCAACTGCTCTTTCCACCTGCCCAGAAAGCACTAGGCAGGCTCTCTCTGGCTGCTTAGATAACATAGCTGTCTTCCTGAATTTGGCCCTGGCTGCAGCGGTAACTTGAGAACTGTCTGGAGAGACTGAAGTAAAAGGCCAGTGGGCCAGTGCCAGGATCCACAGGCTCCAGCTCCCCAGCGCTATAGGTAGAGAACAGGGGCCCAAAAGGAGAACCAAGGGTCACAGTGGTCTGGCTTATCTTAGACACTGATCCCTCATACAATATTTTGAGAAAAAAAATGAATTAGTTGACATTTTAAAATGGGATGATTCTATATTTTAAAAGTTCACATTTCTGGCTTTTTTGGAAAACGTGGAGGATCTCAAAACACTCAGGGGCCCACGAGTAAATGCTTCTTTGCTTAGTTGGAAGATGGACCGCCCAGGCTTGTCAGAGCCCCTCTACTCCCTCTTGTCTCCCTGTAGCTGCTTGATTCTGAGACACTTCATCCAGCCATTGGATAGTCAGCTCTTCCTGGAGGGCTAGCCACATTCCTGCAGGCCTGAGTCCTCCCAGGATGGCAGCTTGTTAATTTCCCCACAAGGCATCCGCTCTGAAGAGAGGGACGCCGCCCCTCCTGCTCCTCCATTATTTGTGCTTACAGGTCTCTCTTCCTGCTCTGATGTGGGCTATTAATAACCTTGGGCAGCATTATTAGCCTCCAAGCTCCAGGTCATGGGAGGTGAGGGTCTCTGTTCTCTGCCCTGATGCCCCGTATGCGGAGTCTGGTGTCCAATTCTGAAGGCTGGTATTTTCAGAGAAGCATCAAACCCGTTAGAGACCTGCCTGCATCTAGAGGGCAGTTAGCTAGATGGGAAGGGTCAGGAAACCACACTACAGCAGGAAGGATTGATAGAACTGGGGGTGTTTAGCAGACAAAGAGAAGACCCAGGAGATGTGATTCTCTCCCTTAAACATGAAGGGCAGTCATGTGAAAAGGGGTGATATAAGTTATTACTGTTAATAACACTAATACAACCATTACTAACAATACTAGTGAGAAATCTTGAGTGCTTACTATATGCCAAGCATTACTCCAAGAATACATATTGACTCACTAATTTTGACACAAAAACTAAGAAATAGAAGCCATAGGAAGAGGTTGCCACAGTAAATAGTGAGCTCTCTGCCTCTGGAGGAGTGTAAGCAGAGACTAGAGACTGAAAGTCATCAAAGGGGTGGTTGTATTAAATGATTCGTAAGGTCTCTTTTGCCCCTGGCATTCTTTGATTCAAATATTTTAACTTCAGGGACCTCCCACAGGAACTGAGTTGGATCGGTGAGTGCGAAAGATCAGAGAACCAAGGAATGAAGCGGGGATCTCAGCTCTGTGGCCCTCAGTGTGCAGAAAAGTACATGTGTTTGACAGCAGCTCAAGGAGGACGAAGTATACATTTATATAAGTGCATTCTGAAGTTTGTATATGTAGATATATGGGAATGGATAGGTAGGTTGAGTAATCAATTGTTATTGAGACTTCTCGGGACCCTTACACGGCTCACCACTGTGTGAGAATCAGACAGACCAAAGCTGACTAGCTTATATGTTTTCCAAATTCCTGGTTAGAACCCACTAGTGAGTTACATAATCAGTTTGGTTGGTTGTAGCTATCATTAAAAAAAAAAAAAACACAATAGAAAACTATCAGAGTTCATCACAATTAATCAGTAATAACTCTTTCATTAAAGTTTTGTTTCAATAATGTGTGAGTGTAAATATCACAGGGGTGTGTGTGCTGAATGATGATGTAAAATTGGTGGGAAAAAAAGTTTGAAAGCTACTATGTCAGAATGGGAGCAACCCTGTTCTGCGGGCCAAATCTGCCTTACCAGGAGTAGCTTCCCCTACCCTTCTGGAAGGAAGCTTCTGGAAGACACCTTGGCCATCAGTGTTTGTATGGCAGCTGTACCCTCTTGTAGCTCACCTGAGTGCTTTAGCAGTCTTTTAGACTTCATTTTACAAAAACCAGAGCTAGGCACAACACCTTTTGGTCTTTCACATTGGAATTTGTTCTGTCAAAAGCCCATTTCTTACCCACTCTGATTTATAGTGAGTGCCCTGAATGGGCATGAAAAACAGGATGCTGTAGAGATCATGCAGCTTGACCCCAGGATGGGTTTGTTTTGTGGTCGAATGCAAATAATAAATCAGCAAATTCTTCAAAAACCCTTACCTTTTTCTATGTTTTGGAATAGGTAATATACGGGCACATTACAAAATTCAGAGAACTAAAGGGTGTAGATCCTTCCCACTGGGGGTGAAACAACAAGTCTCCCTCCCTCCCCTTTCTCACCCAACCAACCCTTTGACTATTACTACGCGACTACTACTACAACCCTTGACAAGGCACTTTTGTAAACCTTTCCCCTTTTAATCTTGTTGGGTAGAATATGAATTAGTAGCGTCTACAGATGAGGAAGTTGAGGCTCAGATGTGTTTCTCATCCAAGGTTGCACAGCAAATAAACAGAAGAGCCGAAACTGAGCCTGTATTTTCTGACCCAGTCTAACTCCCATTCCATACTTCCCAATGCTGCCTGAGTAGTCTCTTCAGAAGTATACAAAGTTTTGGGGGAAATTAGCAGTACAAATGGTTGCTATGGCTTTAGTTTACCTAAACATGCAGGCTTGCTGTGAAAGATAAGTAAGGTGAGGAGGCTCTTCCATGGCTCTCTTGCCTCACACACATCTGAGCTGATTATCAGTGTCTCCGCTGAGACTTTGAAAAACATCCTCAGGTAGAAATTTTAACTTCCTGCACATCAGAAATGAAGTTTACAGAGACTATTTTCCTTGCAATCAGCAGAATGGTTTCTGCTGCAAATATTCCATGAGGTTGAACAGTCAGGCTCACCAAGAGGAATCCAAGGGATGCCGTTTTACTCCAAAGGATGAGCTCTCTTTTCTCTTCCATGCTCAGGCTCTGGAGTACATTAATGGGACTTCTTCTGGAACAAGTTTTGACCTAAAATGGGTATTTGCTAGACTCAACTCCAACTAGTTTTGTCTATATCCAATATCAAATCCACCAACAAAAGACCATGATTTGTTGTCTTTGAGGGTACTCAAAACACGTAACTCAGATTTTAAAAGCAATTCAAGGGGCGCCTGGGTGGCTCAGTCAGTTAAGCATCTGACTTCAGCTCAGGTCATGACCTTACGGCTTGTGAGTTTGAGCCCCACATTGGGCTCTGTGCTGACAGCTCAGAGCCTGCTTCAGATTCTGTGTCTCCCTCTCTCTCTGCCTCTCCCCCACTCACACTCTGTCTCTCTCACTCAAAAATAAACATTAAAAAAAAAATTAAAAAAAAAAGCAATTCAAAGCAAAACTGTGTCCAAAAATATTTTGAGTTATGGCAATGTTCTTTGGAATAGTTCCCTAGAACTAATTGAAAGAATGGCAAATACCCAATTTTGGGGTTTTTAAAAAAGGTTTTGTTTATTTTGAGAGAGAGAGAGCACATGTGTGCATGCGTGCACTTGAACAAGGGAGGGGCAGAGAGAGAGAGGGAGAGAGAGAATCCCAAGCAGCCTCCACACTGTCAGCGCTTTGCCCAACATGGGGCTAGAACTCACAAACTGTGAGATCATGACCTGAGCCGATATCAAGAGTCAGACACTCAACCGGCTGAGCCACCCAGCTGCCCAGCAAATAACCATTTGGACTCAGAACTTCTGGTCTATGAGAATGAAGTTTCATTACTTTGTAGTCATTTCTTATAAATAACAGCACTCTGTTCTATGATAATTCATTTTTGAAACATATATAAAAACCATATTTATCATTTAAAAAATTTTTGGTTCTGAGCCACAAAAAATCCAATACAAACTGGTTTAAGAAATAAAGGGATTTCTTTTTGACCTGCTGCCTCTTTTCAGTGCTAGGCTAGGTCCCCTCATGGTCCCCTCCTCACCCTCATCACATCCAATATGCAACAGCTTCTCCACTTGCCGCCAGCTGCTATGGGTGAGCTGCTCATAATTCCATTTAGGGCCAACTCTCCACTTGTGCACAGGATCCTGTCTCCTCTCTCTCTCTTCCCGCACCAATTATTCCCTCTCAGCTATGCCCCCTTTAGCATGCCAACATTGCGTGATTTTTCCCAATGTCAAAACTTCTCTTCACTTCATATCCCCCTCCAGCTGCAATCCCATTTTTCTTTCCTCTTTGAGGCTTAAATTCCTGGAGAGAATTCTCCATGCTCCTGGACTCCAACTCTTTGCTTCATTTCAGTGAGTTCTGACTCAAACACCTGAACAAAAATATCCTCAGGTTTACCAGTGACCTTCATATTGCTAAGTCCAGTAGTGAGTTTTCAATTGTTATCTTAACCTTTGGCAGCATTTAATACAGTTAACTACTTGTCCTCTTTTGGAAATACTTTCTTCAATTGGACTTCAAGACAACACTCTCAGGTTTTTTTGTTTGGTTGGTTTTTAGTTTTTAGTTTTTGTTTTTGCCCCTCACTGTCCACTTTTTCTTGATCTGCTTTGCTAATTCTTCCTCACCATGCATACTGGAGTATAACTGGGTTTGGTTCTGGGCTTCTTCTCTTGTACAAGTATACTCGTATCATGATTTATCCACTCCCATGACTATGCACCATCTATATCCTGTCAAATGTTAAATTATTTCTCCCCAGAACTCCGGGTGCATATCCAACTGGCTAGTGAACATTCCCACTTGGATGTCTAATGGACACCTCAAACTTGATGTGTCTGAAACAAAAATACTAACAGTTCTGGTTCCAGGGTAGCTCAGTAAGCTTTATTAGACAAACTCCTGCAGATAACAATGATGAACATTAAAACAAAGCAAAACAAAACATTAAAAAAACACAACTACCTGAAGGCCTAGAGAGTGAACAACAACATGGGGTTTCTGGAGAGGAGTCAATACTTGTAAAAATGAATGCACAGGATGACTTTCCTTTTTTTTTATGGCTTTTAACCTGAAGGTTACTGTATTAAATGCTGCCACAGTAGGTTCATACAGGGCAGATAAAATGATAGAAAACCTACAGTCCTTCTGGCCTGAAGAATCAAAGGATAGAGTTTGAGGCAACCATAGCCTTTGGAAAGTGAGGGGAGGAATCCAGGAAAAGAGAGCCAGAAAGGAAGAACCACACACTCTGTATATAAACTCTGTCCAAATCTCTGGTCAACCTCTGAACTGTGCACACATAAGTCAGGCTCCAGCGACCCAGATAAGAACAAAAGTACTAAGCTGAGGTTTGAGCTGTGTCCCAAGAGACGAGTTACAGTTTTATCCAACCAAGTTTATTGCTGTCTCAAACAAACAAATAACCGACCCCAAATTCAGCATTTGGAGGGAAACTATAAAACAGAATCCAGAGCCTCTATAACTTAACAGTTACAATGTCAAAAATACCCCAAATTGCTCACCATATGAAGACAATGGAATTTGTGATCCATTCTCAAGAGAAAAGATAATCGACAGAGACTGACTATGAGATGACCCAGATGTTAGAATTAGCAGATCATAATTTTATTTTTAAAATTTTAGTTAATACACAGTACAATATTTGTTCTGTAGAATTCACTGATTCATCATTTACACACAACACCCAGTGCTCATCACAACAAGTGCCCTCTTTAATATCCATCACTCATACAGCCCATCTCCCACCCACCTCCCTCCAACAACCCTCAGTTTGTTCTCTATTGTTAAGAGTCTCTTGTGGTTTCTTCTCTTTCCCCCCTTCCCATAGGTTCATCTTCTTTGTTTCTTAAATTCCACATCAATGGAATAATATGGTATTTGTCTTTCTCTTATTGACTTATTTCACTTAGAATAATACATTCTAGTTCCATCCACATCATTGCAACTGACAAGATTCCATTCTTTTTGATGGATGAGTAATATTCCATTGTGTATATACACCACATCTTTATCCATTCATCAGTCAATGGACATTTGAGCTGTCTCCATAGTTTGGCTATTGGCAATAATGCTGCTATAAACATTGGGATGCATTTACTCCTTCAAATCAGTATTTTTGTATCCTTTGGGTAAATACCTAGTAGTGCAATTGCTGGATCATAGGGTAATTCTATTTTTAGTCTTTTGAGGAAACTCCATACTGTTCTCTGGAGTGGCTACACCAGTTTGCATTCCCACCAGAAGTGCAAGAGGGTTTCCCATTCTCCGCATCCTTGCCAATGCCTGTTGTTTCTTGTGTTGTTAATTTTTAGCCATTCTAACAAGTGTGAGGTAGTATCTCATCATGGTTTTGATTTGTGTTTCCCTGATGATGAGTGATGTTGACCATCTTTTCATGTGTCTGTTGGCCATCTGGATGTCTTCTTTGGAAAGGTGTCTATTCATGTCTTCTGTTCATTTCTTAACTGGGTTGTTTTTTGGGTGTTGAGTTTGATAAGTTCTTTTATTATAGGTTTTGGATACTAAATCTTTATTAGATATGTCATTTGCAAACAATTTCTGCTATTCTATAGACTGCCTTGTACTTTTGTTGATTGTTTCCTTTGCTGCGCAGAAGCTTTTTATCTTGATGAGGTCCCAATTGCTCATGTTTGCTTTCATTTCCCTTGCCTTCGGTGACATGTTTAGTAAGAAGTTGCTCCGGCCAAGGTCAAAGAGGTTGCTGCCTGTGCTCTCCTCTAGGATTTTGATGGTCTCCTGTCTCACATTTATGTCTTTCATCCATTTTGAATTTATTATCATGTGTGGTGTAAGAAAATGGTCCAGTTTCATTCTTTTGCATGTCACCATCCAGTTTCCCAACACCATTTGTTGAAGAGACTGCCTTTTTCCGTTGGATATTCTTCCCTGCTTTGTTGAAGAAGAGTTGACCATATAGTTGTGGGTCCACTTCTGGGTTTTCTATTCTGTGCCATTGATCTACTTGTCTATTTTTGTGCCAGTACCATAGTGTTTTGATGACTATAGCTTTGTAATATAGCTTGAAATCCAGAATCGTGACGTCTCCAGTTTTGTATTTCTTTTTCAGGATTGCTTTGGCCATTTGGGGTCTTTTGTGGTTACATACAAATTTTAGAATTAGCTCTGTGAAGAATGTGGGTAGCATTTTGATAGGGATTGCATTAAATGTGTAGTATACACAAAGCTTAAGCTTTGGGTGGTATACACATTTTAATAATATTTGTTCCTACAATCCATGAGCATGAAATGTTTTTCTATTTCTTGGTGTCCTCTTCAATTTCTTTCATAAGTATTCTATAATTTTCAGAGTACAGATCTTTTACCTCTTTATTTACATTTATTCCTAGGTATCTTCTTGGTTTTGGTGCAAATGTAAATGGGATTGATTCCTTAACTTATTTTTCTGCTGCTTTGTTATTGGTGTATAGAAATGCAACAGATTTCTGCATGTTGACTTTATATCCTGTGACTTTGTTGAATTCATGTATTAGTTCTAGAAATTATTATTTGCAGAGTCTTTCAGGTTTTCTACATAGAGTATCTTGTCTTATGCAAATAGTGAAAGTTTTACTTCTTTGTTGATTTGTATGCCCTTTATTTCTTTTTGTTGTCTTATTGCTAAGGCTAAGACTTTTAGTACTATGTTAAATAGTAATGGTGAGAATGGGTACCCTTGTCTTGTTCCTGACCATAGGGGAAAGGCTCTTAGTTTTTCCTCACTTAGGATAATATTAACTGTGAGTGTTTCATATATAGCCTTTATGATGTTGAGGTATGTTCCATCTATCCCTATTTTGTTGAGGGTTTTTATCAAGAATGGATGCTATATTTTGTCAAATGTTTTTTCTGAATCTATTGACAGGATAATATGGTTCTTTTTAAAAAATGTTTATAGGGGCACCTGGGTGGCGCAGTCGGTTAAGCGTCCGACTTCAGCCAGGTCACGATCTCGCGGTCCGTGAGTTCGAGCCCCGCGTCGGGCTCTGGGCTGACGGCTCAGAGCCTGGAGCCTGTTTCCGATTCTGTGTCTCCCTCTCTCTCTGCCCCTCCCCCGTTCATGCTCTGTCTCTCTCTGTCTCAAAAATAAATAAATGTTAATAAATAAATAAATAAATAAAAAATGTTTATATTTGAGACACACAGAGAGAGAGAGAATGCACAAGCAGGGGACGGGCAGAGAGAGATGGGGACACAGAATCTGAAGCAGGCTCCAGGCTCTGAACTGTCAGCACAGAGCCCAATGCAGGGCTCCAACTCACAAGCTGTGACGCCATGACCTATACCAAAGTCAGCAGCATAAGTGACTGAGCCACTCAGGCATCCCATGGGTCATATATTTCTTTCTTTCATTAATGTGGAGTATCATGTTGATTGATTTGCAAATATTGAACCAGCCCTACAGTCTAGGAATAAATCCCACTTGATCATGATGAATAGTTCTTTTAATGTATTGTTGAATTTGATTTGCTAGTATCTTGTTGAAAATTTTTGCATCCAGATTAATCAAGGATATTGGTCTATAATTCTCCTTTTTAGTGGGGTCTTTGTCTGGTTTTGGAATCAAGGTAATGGTGTCTTCACAGAATGAGTTTGGAAGTTTTCCTTCTATTTCTATTTTTTGGAACAATTTGAGAAGGATAGATATTAACTTTAAATGTCTGGTAGAATTCCCCTGGCAAGTCATCTGGCCCAGGACTCTTGTTTGTTGGGAGATTTTTGATTACTGATTCAATTTCTTTGGAGGTTATGGATCTGTTCAAATTTTCTATTTCTTCCTGTTTCAGTTTTGGTAGTTTGTGAGTTTCTAGGAAATTGTCCATTTCCCTCAGATTGCCTAGTTTGTTGGCATAGAATTTTTCATAGTATTCTCTATAATTTTGAATTTCTGTGGTGTTGGTTGTGATCTCTCTTCTTTCATTAGTGACTTTATTTATTTGGGTCCTTTCCTTTTCCTTTTCTTTTCTTTTTTAAAGTTTATTTATTTTTGAGATAGAGTGTGAGTAGGGGAGAGGCAGAGAGAGAGGGAGACACAGAATCTAAAGTAGGCTTCAGGCTCTGAGCTGTCAGCACAGAGCCCAACATGGGGCACAAACTCATGAACTGTAAGATCATGACCTGAGCCAAAGTCCAACACTTAACCGACAGAGCCACCCTAGGTGCTCCCCTTTTCCTCTTTGATAAGTGTGACTAGGGGGTTGTCAATTTTGCTAATTCTTTCAAAGAACCAGCTCCTAATTTCATTGATCTGTTCTACTGTTTTTTAATTTTATGTTAATATCATTGATTTCTGCTCTAAACTTTGCTGGTTTTGGGCTTTATTTGCTGTTATTTTTCCAGCTCTTTTAGGTCTACAGTTAGGTTTTTTGAGAACTTTCTTCCTTCCTTAGGAAGGCCTGGATTGCTATATACTTCCCTCTTATGACTGCCTTTGCTGCAACCCAAAGGGTTTGCACTGTCATGTTTTCATTTCATTGGCTTCCATGTACTTTTTTATTTACCCTTTAATTTTTTGGTTAACTCATTCATTCCTTAGAATTTTCTTTAACCTCCAAGTATTTGTGGTCTTTCCAATTTTTTTCTTGTGGTTGATTTCAAGTTTCATAGCATTTTCATCGTGGTCTGAAAATATGCATGGTATGATCTTGATCTTTTGGTACCTGTTGAGGGCTGCGCTGTGACCCAGTATGTGATCTATTCTGGGGAATGTTCCATGTGCACTTGAGAAGAATGTGTATTCTGCTACTTTAGGATAAAATGTTAAGCCTATCTGGTCCACTGTGTCACTCAGAGCGTTGTTTCCTTATTGATTCTCCGCTTAGATGGTCTGTCCATTGCTGTAAGTGGAGTGTTACAGTCCCCTACTATTATGGCATTATTGTCAATGAGTTTCTTCATGTTTGTGATTAAATGATTTATATATTTGGGTGTTCCAAGTTGGGGGCATAAATATTTACAATTGTTAGATCTTCTTGGTGGATAGACCCTTTAATTATGATATAATGCCCTTTTTCATCTCTTGTTACATTCTTTGTTTTAAAATCTAGTTTGCCTGATAGAAGTATGGCTACTCTGGCTTTCTTTTGACATCCTTTAGCATGATAAATGGTTCTCTTTCAATCTGCAAGTGTCTTTAGGTCTAAAATGAGTCTCTTGTATGCAGCATATAGATGGATGTGGGTTTTTTTTTTTTATCCATTCTGATACCCTATGTCTTTTGATTGGAGCATTTAGTCCATTTACATTCAGAGTGATTATTGAAAGATATGAATTTAGTCCCACTGTGTTACCTGTTGAGATGGTGTTTCTGGTAATGTTCTCTGGTCCTTTGTAGCCTTTGTTGCTTTGGTCTTTTTTTTTTTCCTCCACTCAAAGAGTCCCCCTAAAAATGTCTTGCAGGACTGGATTAGGGTCATGAACTGCTTTAGTTTTTGTTTGCAGGCACAGGGTTGGGAAGAGGGGAGAGTTGGTGTAAGTTAGTCTGCCTCCACTGGGAGCCACTGTGTTGCTCTCTGAAATCCCATCATGCTAGTGTTAGGGGGGAAATGTTGCAACTCTAATCTCTCGGCCCTAGACAGGGGATCTCACATGCCCCTACTGTTCAGCTAGCCCTCACAGATAGGAAGGGCAGTCAGCTTGCCCTGCACCATAGCTCTCCTGTATTTTTTCTTTGGCATGCTGCTGGGATTCAAAACTCAAAGCCTTAAGGGGCCCAGCATCATGCAGACCTGCCCCCTTCTCCAGAGTAGAGCCTCTCCACTCTGCATCTGATGTCCTTTGTCCCAGAAAAACAATCCTAACCCTGCACAGTGTGTGGAATCTATGGTGTAGCACATCTAAGAGCAGCAAAAAGGTTATATGCCCTCTGTGTGTGCCTCTGTCCTCTGCTGATGATAGGTCTTTTGCTGGTGCCTATGGGATCTTTTGTCCTTGGAGAGGCAATATACCCTCTTCCAAAAGTACTCCAGGAAGGGGAATGTTCTCTGCCACTGTGCCTGGATATTCCTACACCATGTTATGTACTCCAGGGCCAGCACCCGCTTCCCCAGGAGCATGCACCACAGCTCCACTCTGGAGAAAGTCGTGCACTTCCAAAACCTCAGCGTGAGCTCTACAAGCCGTCTGCAAAAAAAACCCTGCCACACTCAGTATCTCTCACTCCCCAGTTCATGGTCCAGAGAGGTTTTCCTTTTGTGTGAATCCAATGCCACATTCTCACATTCCTCTCTCTTTCTCTCCCTTTGGTCTCTTCATGGAAAGGGTTCCCTCCTCTCTGCAGCACTGCTGTTTTCTCTCCCTCAGCTCACTTCCATGCACCTTGCACCTGCCACACTGTCTCCCTCCAACCTTGGAAATACTTCTGCCACTCCACAGATCAATTTCCTGGATGTTCAAAGTGATCTGACTGCACTACAGCTGTGTTTGAGAAATGAGGAAAGTCCAGGGTCCCCCTATTTCTTCACCATCTTAACTCTTCCCATAGCAGATCATAATTTTAAAGTGGCTGTTATAACTATGCTTCATGAAGTAAGGGATTACATGTTTATAATAAATGAAAAGAGAAATAAACTATTTAAAAAAACTAAATGGCAATTCTAGAACAGAAAAAAAAAATTAATATTTGAAATTAAAAATTTAGTGGGTAGGCTTAACAACAGAATGAAGACACCAAAGGAAAAAAATCAAAGACCTTGGGGCACCTGGGTGGCTCAGTCAGTTGAGTGTCTGACTTCAGCTGATATCATGATCTCACGGTTCATGAGTTTGAGCCCTGAGTCAGGCTCTGTGCTGATGGCTCAGAGCCTGGAGCCTGCTTTGGATTCTGTGTCTCCATCTTTCTGCCCCTCCCCACTCACATTCTGTGTGTATGTCTCTCTCTCTCAAGAATAAACATTTAAAAAAAGTCAAAGACCTTGAAGTTAGATCAGTAGAAAGTATCTAGTCTGAAGAACAAAGAGAAAAAAGCTTGAGAAAAAAAAATGAACAGAGACTCAGAAAGCTATGAAACAATCCCAAAATTTCTAACACATGTAACTGACTCTTCTCTTGAAGGGGAGAAACTACCAAAGAGAATAAAATTTTTTTGAAGAAACAGTAGCCCAAATTTAGTAAAAGACATGCATTTGCAGATTCAAGAAGCCCAGTATATTCCAAGTAGCATAAATACAAAGAAAACTTCCCTTAGACACACTGTAGTCAAACTGCTGAAAATCAAAGATAAAGGGAAAATCTTGAAGGTAGCCAGAAAAAAAAAATTACATTTCATATGAGAATAGGAGGAATAACTCAAATGATCCTGAATTCTCATCAGAAACAATGGAGGCCAATATCTGATAAAGGGTTAATATCCAAACTATACAAGGAACTCATAAACTCAATAGCAGAAAAACAACCCAATTAAAAAATGGGTAAAGGACCTAAATAGACATTTTTCTGAAAAAGACATACTGGTACATGAAAAGGTGTTCAACATAACTGATCATCAATTAGATGCAAATCAAAACCACAATGAGATATCACCTCATGCTTGTTAGAATGGCTACTATCAAAAAGACAAGAGAAAAATGTTAGTGAGGATGTGGAGAAAAGGGAATGCTCGTACACTGTTGGTGGAAGTAAAGTGGTATGACCACTATGGAAAACAGTCTGAAGCTTTCTCAAGAAATTAAAGATAGAATCACCATACGATCTGTAAGTCCCACTTCTGGGTGTATGTCCAAAGGAAGTGAAACCATTATCTCAAAGAGGTATCTGTACTTCCATGTTCATTGTAGCACTGTTTACAATAGCCAAAGCATGGAAAAAACCTAAGTGTCCGACAACAGGTGAATCAAGAAAATGTGATATATTTATACAATGAGATGCCATTCAGTCTTAAAGAGGAAATTCTGTCACTTACAACAACATGGATGGACCTTGAGGGCATTATGCTAAGTGAAATAAATCAGAGAAAGAGAGAAAGACAAATACTGTATGGTATCACTTATATGTGGAATCTTAAAAAAAAAAAGTCAAATGTATAGAAACAGAGGAGAAAAGTGGTTGCCAGGGGGCTAGAGGATAAGGGAAATAGGTTGGTAAAAGACTACAAACTTCAGCTATAAGATGAATAAGGTCTGAGGATCTCATGTATAGCACAGTAACTATAGTTGAGAACACTGCATTGTATAATTGAATGTTTCTAAAAGAGTAGAATTTAAATGTTCTCATCACTCACCCCCACAAAAGGTAAATATATGAGGTGATGGATGTGTTAATTAACTCAATGGGGGGAATCCTTTCACAATGTGTGTGTGTGTGTGTGTGTGTGTGTGTGTGTGTGTATAAAATCACATGTTGTACACTTTAAATACCTTATCAATGTTGTCAATTATACCTCAATAAAACTGAAAGAAAGAAAAAAAATAATTGAGGCCAGAAACCAGCGGGCCAACATCTCTAAAGAACTGAAAGTAAAAACTTTTCAAACCAGCATTCTATATCCAGCAAAACTATCCTTTAAAAACAAAGGTAAAATAAAGGTATTTCCAGATAAAGGGAAACTTAAAAAATTCACCATTAGCAGATCTTAGTGCAAAAAATGTTAAAGTTCTCAGGCTGAAGCCAAATAATGTAAGAGGGGAAATTTGGATCATTAGAAACAAAGGAAGAGGATAGGAAATGGTAAACAGCTAGGTAAATACAAAATCAAATCTCTCATCCCCACTCTGCTCCACCCAAGCCTGTTTTTCCAGTAGGTTTTCTTATCTCAGTGATTAAAACTCCATTTTCACAGTTTCCCAGGCAAAAAAACAAAAACAAAGCCTTGGCATGAGCTCTTCTTCCTCTCATACCCCAGCAAGTGTTCTTGGCTCTACTTTCCAATCAATATATATTTAGAATCTGACCGTTCTTTTTATCCCTATTTACCTTCCTGGTCCAAGCCCCTGCTATCTCTCACCTGGATTACTGCAATAGACTGTTCATCAATCCTCCCTAATTTACCCTTGCTACCATACGGTAAATGGCACACGACACAGTCACTCTGCTGGTCAACACTCTCCATTGGCTTCCCACCTCGCCCAGAAAAGAACAGAATTCTTGTCACAGTCTACAAAGTCCCCATGTGGGTATGACCCCTGCCATTTCTCTGCCCTTCTTCCCCCACCCCCTCTCCTTGCTTACTCTGATCTGGCCACCTTGGCTTCCTTGCTGTTCCACAAACACATTAGCATACTCCTACCTCAGGGACTCACTTCTCTCCCCACTACTCTTTTCTGATATGTAAGAGCAGGCTCACTCCTTCACTTCTCTGTCTACATGATGCCTTGTCCATCCTAACCATCCTAAATAAACCAACGATACAACATACATTCTCTTCCTCCCGTGTCTTATGTTAGTTTTCTGCATAACACTTATTGTCTTCATATTTAAATGTTTGTTGAACAAATGAGTGGCCCAAATACCTAGAATACAAGGCTGAAGGCTCAGATAAAGGCCCAAGAGAGCTCAAAGGAGGAAACAAGTATTTATTGAGCATCACCCGTTTCTAGCACTGTTGGCTAAGTTATATCATTTGATCTTCATGACCATCCTGTTAACTAATTTGTTGTCATTAATTTAGAGAGAGATATTGAGGCCTAGAGAGGTAAAGAGATTGCCAAGGTTACGTGCATAGTAAATGGTGGCAGAATTCAAACCTAGATCTTTATAATTTCATTTAGATATTCATTTCATAACTCAGCTCCCCGAACCGTATCTGGTGCAGGTGAGGGAAGAGGGAGGAAGTATCTGGAACAGTTTCCTGGAAGAGGTGGCACCTTGGTTCCTGTGAGATAATAAAAAAAGTATCTATTAGTCTGTCCCTGGTTCCTAGCACAGAACTGCTAAAACCCTTATAATTCCCTAAGTGATAAGAGCGCTAGAAGCATCTTTTGTTCTAATATTTGGTCTTTGACCCTAGTTCCTGACACAGGGCTTCTAAATCCCTTGGAATTTCCTGGATGACAGCAGTATCTTTTGTTCTATTGAGGTGACTCTTGGTGGGCTTGTGGATGAGGGCCGGTCACCAGAATGACAGAGCCATAATGAGAAGCTTGGAATTTTCAGCCCTATGCCCCCATTCTCCAGAGAGGGAGGACGGGCTGGAAACGGACTTAATAACTTGATTACACCTACATGATGAAGCTTCCATAAAATTCCAATTGTATGGGGTTTGGAGAGCTTCCAGGTTGGTAAACATGTGGAGGTTCTGGGAGAGTGGAGTGCTCAGAGAGGGCATGGAAGCTTCTCATCCTTTCCCATGTATCCTGCCCGATACATCTCTTCCATCTGGATGTTCATCTGTAACCTCTATCATATCCATTTAAAATAAATATAAGCATTAATTAAACTGTTTTCCTGAATTCTGTGGGCCACTCTAGCAAATTAATCAAACCTGAAAAGGGGGTTGTGGGAACCTCCAATTTATAGCTGATCAGTTAGAAGCATGGGTGACAACCTGGACTTTCAACTGGAATCTGAAGTGAGGGGGTGGGGGACAGTCTTGTAGGACTGAGCCCTTAACCTGTGGGACCTGATGCTACCTCCAGGTAGACAACGTCTGAATTAAGTTAGGACACCCAGCTGATGTCTCAGAATTGCTAGGTGTGGGGAAAACCCCACACATCTGGTGTCAGAAGTGTTGCAAGTGTGATAGTAGTATGAGTAAAGGAGACACATAGGAAAGTTTCTCCTAACATAGTTCCAAGGGATTAGGTATAGGTAAGAGGTTAGCATTGCTCACGCTTACAAGGAGTTGGATGGAGTATAAATTTGCTAAAAGGAAAGGGACGTTCTAAGACATATTATGTAAGAGATGAGGTGATACCGAGAGCAACCCTTTCTGCTTCACAATTCTGCCTAAATTTCTCAACAATTACAGTTGAGCCAGTGACCCAGACAGTAAGGATTGTGAAACTGAATAAAGTGGAGCCAGGAGGCCAGAAGGGGGAGCTCTCACACTGTACCACTCACAGCACTTCTCAGACCCAACAGATAGTTGTATCTTGAATTCGCAACCCAACCAGGAAAAGCCTATTTTACTGCCTCAGAAAGAGAAAGGAAGATTTTCTCCTTGCCTGGCAACAAACCAGCCAATGAGAGACTCACAACTCAGCCAATGAAAAGCCACTACAACTCCCATATTACTCCAATGGACTTTTCATTTACAACAGCCCCTCCCAACTTCCCCCTTCTACTCTGTATAGCAGTGTTCCTCTCCTTTGTGCTCCCCACTTGCCTATGGCTTTTGCTGTAGCTGGCTTGTCCCGAATTGCAATTCCTCTGTGATTCCTGAATAAACCCGTTTTGCTGGGAAAAAGACTGGCTGTTTCACTTCCTTTTTTTGTTAGTTTGTTTTAATGTTTATTTATTATTTTGAGAGAGACAGCGCATGAACAGGGGAGAAGCAGAGAGAGAAGGAGACACAGAATCTGGGGCAGGCTTTAGGCTCTGAGCAGTCAGCACAGAGCCCGATGCAGGGCTTGAACTCACAGACCGGGAGATCATGACCTGAGCTGAAGTCAACACTCAACTGACTGAGCCACCCAGGTGCCCCCTGGCTGTTTTACTTCTAAGGTCAACAGGATGATAATCTAATGATCTCTTATCCTTATAGATTGCTTTAGAGTTTACAAAGTACTTTCACATATACTACCTCATTGATCCTGTGACAGTTCTGTAACTAGGATAGGGCAAGTATTATTTTCCCCATTTCATATATGAGGAAGTGAAGGCTCAGTTATTAGACACCAACACAGGTCTTTCCACTTGAGGGTCAGTGCTCTTTCAAGGTAGTGAGATCTCCAGCCTTGAAGTGTTTGGTGGAAGACACAGGACTCCATGTCAGATTGGGGTGTGTGTGTGTGTGTGTGTGTGTGTGTGTGTGTGTGTGTGAACAATGGTAAAAGAACAAGACAAACTCTGTGGACTTCATGATCCTGGTTCAATCAGTTTTATAAACAAGTATTTATGATAAAATATATACAGATGGTCCCAGACTTACGACGGTTTATGATTTTCCTACTTTATGATGGTGTGAAAGTGATACACAGTAGACATTGTACTTAGAGTTTTGAATATTGGTCTTTTCCCAGGCCAGTGATATGCACATACCCTCTTCTGACCCTGAGCACTGGCATCAAGCTGCAACTCCCAGTCAGCCACGTGATCATGAGATGAGCAGTCAACACACTTACAGTCCTCTGTAACCATACACCTGTTCTGTTCTAGCATTCAATAAATTACATAAGATATTCAACACTGTTACAAAATCGTTTCTGTGTTCGATGATTTTGCCCAACTGTAGGCTCACATAAGTGTTCTTGGCACATTTAAGCTCAGCTAGGCTAAGCTATGATATTCAGCATTTTCAACTTACGATATTTTATTTAATTTTTTAATTTTATTTTTTCAAGCATGTGCTTGAGAGAGCGTGCACAAGCAGGGGAGAGGGGCAGAGGGAGAGAAAGAGAGAATCTTAAGCAGGCTCCATGCTCAGTGCAGAGTCTGACATGGGGCTCGATCCCATGACCCTGGGATCATGACCTGAGCAGAAATCAAGAGACGCTCAACCGACTGAGCCACCCAGGTGCCCCACCTTACGATATTTTTAATTTATGGTGAGTCTGTCAGAACATAATCTGATTGCGAATGGAGGAAGATCTGTGTAACATAAAATTTAACATTGTAATCATTAAAAAAAATGCTTTTTAACATTTATTTATTTTTGAGACAGGGAGAGACAGCATGAACAGGGGAGGGTCAGAAAGAGAGGGAGACACAGAATCTGAAACAGGCTCCAGGCTCTGAGCTGTCAGCACAGAGTCTGACACGGGGCTCGAACTCACGGACCGCGAGATCATGACCTGAGCCGAAGTCGGATGCTTAACCGACTGAGCCACCCAGGCACCCCAGTAATCATTTTTAAATGTACAGTTCAGTGACATTAAGTGCATTCACAATGTTTTGCAACCATCACCACTGTTTTCAGAATTTTTTTTGTCATCCCAAACTAAAACTCTGTACCCATTAAACAATAACTCTCCGTTCTCCTGAAAACTATCATTCTACTTTCTGTCTCTATGAATGTAACTATTCTGGGTACCTCGTAAGACTACAAATACAATATTTGTCCTCTTGTGTCTGGCTTAATTCACTTGGCAAAATGTTTTGTGGCATTTATCAGAATTTCACTCCTTTTTAAGCCTGAATGATATTCATCATATATTTTTACCACATTTTGGTATTTTTTCATTGTTGCCATGGTTCAGTCTTGCTGACAAAAGACCGCAGCCTCCTTCATCAGAAATCTTTTTCTTTAGGCTGCCAGTCCTAAGATCGAAATATACCAGCATACTATCTCCTTACCCCAGGGAAGCTCCTCCTGCCCCCACCCCCCATGCAAGCAGGGCTATTTGCACAGAGAATTACCTACTTGGGATCGGATCCCATTGTGAGGACTAGACTTCCTAGAAGTTTCTAGTCCTCTAGAAGACAGTACTGTGCAAGGGCCAGGCACTAGAACTTCCCTTTCCTTGAAGAATAGAAATGGCAAAATATTCCAGTTCCTCTTCCTTCCCCAAACTCCAAATGTAGCCCAGCTGCTCAAATTGCCTGGGCCAGGGTGTGAAAGATGGCCCGTGGGGAACACAGTTTTTCCCCTGTTCCTTCACACAATCTCCCAAGAACCCTCCATCCTGCGTAGCCACTTCCCACTAAATGCCAGAACAGGGTGGTGTGGCCACCTGTTGGGCACCGGGGGTGGTGCAGCCTTGGGGCCCAGAGAGGCCACAAGGTCCACACAGGGATCCCTGCTCGACGCCATCACTGGGGAAGGAAAGGGCTTGCAGGCTGAAATTGTTTCTGGAGAAGCTAGATAAAAAGCAAAAATAAAAAACAAAAGCAGCCCCTACATCCAGACAATGGAATTTAATTCAGCGCTAAAAAAGAAATGAGCGATCAAGCTTAAAAAGACACAGGAAACTTAAATGCAAATTGCTAAGTGAAGGCAGCCAATCTGAACAGGCTACATACTGTGTGATTCCAAAGATAGAACATTCTGGAAAAGGTAAAACTGGAGACAATAAAAAGATCAGTTGTAGCCAGGGGTTGTGGGGGCAGGGAGGGAGAGAAGAATGAGTAGGCTGAGCACAGGGCATTTCTGGAGCAGTGAGACCACTCGGTAGGGTACTATAATGGTGGATACATGCTGTCATACATTTGTCAAAACCCAGGGAATGTGCAACACTGGGAGTGATCCTTAATGAAAACAATGGACTCGGGGTGATTGTGATGTGTCAGTACAGGCTCACGGAATGGAACCGATGCTCCCCTCTAGAGGCGGGTGTTGGTGGTGCTAGAGGCCGGGGGTGGGGGTGGGGGTGGGCAGGGGGGGATATGGGAACTCTCTGTACTAGCTGTTCAGTTTTGTTGTGAACCTGAAACCGCTCTAAAATATAAAGTCTACAAAACCAAACTCTGTGCTGTGTCACAAGGAGGGCCACTTTGATCCTTACAGCAGTCAGTCACTCAGTTCCAGACTCAGAAAGCCCTGCTGTCCCCCAGGAGCCCTCACAGCCCCTCTCTCTCTCCTGGTGCCTTTTCCCCATGGGCAGGCACAACAGCCACTCCTTCACCTTTTTCGCGAAGCGTAGGAAGAAGCTCTCTAGAGTCGCTTCAAGTCCTCTGTTCTATTCCAGCTTAAATGTCACCTCCTTGTGAGGTCTTCCTTGACCACCCTGACCCCCAGCCTCTGCCCATCCCATCTGTTTTGGGCCCAGCCCTCATCACTACCTCAAATTAGCTACTCGCTTACACATTTCTTTTATATTGCCCCATGACAGAATATAAGCCCCACCAAGGCAGGCACTGTCCCTAGTGCTCAGAACAGTGGGTGGCACAGAGTAAGAGCTCAAAAAGGCTTGTTGACGGACTGAATAGTTGTGTTACTGACCAGCTGCATAACCTGGGGCAAGGCAGTTAAACTTCTCCGGACCCCAGTCTCCTCATCTGTAAAATGGGCAATTAGACTTAATGATCATCATCTCTTCTTGCTGCAGTGCTCTGAGCATTCCAGCAAGCGTCAGAATGACCTTGTTATTCCACTTGAGGGCTTCTGCCAGGCCACGGGGTGACTGCGAGGTGTTTAGGGAGAGAATTCCTAGCGACCCAACGTTGCCTGACCTCCCCGGGCTAGGTGTGTGGGTGGAGAGGTCCAAATGTGTGCTGGGTGGGGGCGCCTGGGTGGCTCAGTCAGTTAAGCATCTGACTCTCTATTTTGGCTCAGGTCGTGATTTCACGGTTGTGGGATTGAGCCCCGTGTTGGGCTCTGCGCTGACAGCACGGGGCCTGCTTGCGATTCTCTCTCTCTCCCCCCACCTCTTTCTGCTGCTCCCCTGCTTGTGCTTGCAGGCTGTCTTTCAAATATAAATAGTTTTTTAAAAAAGGGGTGCCGGATGAATTGGGGCTCGGGGGAGTCCCTAGAAGTACATTCTAGGAGTCCCCTAGAACATAAACTCCAAGACAGCAAGGATCTTGTGTTTGTCTATCCCACGTGCCGAGAACAGTGCCTGGCACGTAATAGCCTCCATAGTGGGTGAGTGAAGCACACACAGTGCAGGTGTTTCCCTTCCCGGGCGAGTATTGTCTGGGTCATGTGTGGGATGAAAATAGCAATGATCGTCCCTCCCATTGGCGGAGCCCTCTGCAAAGTGTTTGCACCTGCATCATCTCATGTGCGCCTCATGACAACCCCACGAGATTAGTCCCATTAAGTATTATTATCCCCAATTTACGGATGAGCTAACTGAGGCTCAAGGAATTTGACCTGCTCAAGGCCACATAGCTGGTAAATGGCAGAGCCTGATCTTGGACCCAGGCTTTCTTTTGTTCCGGACCCAGTGCTTGGGTGCGTTGCTGGTCACGCAAAGCCCTGAGTGTGAGCAGGAGAAGGAAGCCTGGTGTTACAGCCAGGCCCTGAAGAGAGAAAAAGAGGAACAGAGAAAAGTGCTATGAGCTCCGGAGAGTTCATGGGGCTGAGCCCACGGTGTACTGGCTGGGGTGGAGGCTAAGTGAGCAGCAGGGGGAAGGGGCAGAGACCCCCCTCCAACAGAGGCCGATGACCCCATGCAGGGAGCTGCTAGAGAGACTGCTAGCCTCACGCAGGCTCCACTGCCCCTCAGGCCCAGACACGCACGGCTCCAGAAAGGTCCTTCACAGGGCACAGAAGCCAAGGATGTGGGCAAACTGGTTTGAGGCACACAGAAGCCAACTCAAAGCTTCTTCCCTTTCCTGCACGATGCACGTACCTGCCCCTCACCCCTACGCCAAGGAGAACTCTTCAAAATGACACTTACCCACCTCCAAATCTGACTTTGCCAAAGTCACTCTCGTGTCACCCCGAGTCATACCTACACACACAGCCGCCCAGACTGCTCCCCGTGGGGGCCCCCAAGCACAGCCCTGTCCTGCCCTCACCCACCTCCACCTGTGGAAGCCATCTGGCCTCATCCTGCAGAATCTTCTCTGCTTTCTGGGCCTAAAGTGCCTGCCCTCTCCTGTATGCCAAAGCCTGCGGCAGGCCCTCTGCCCTGGCTCCTACCACTGGAGCCTTCCACACCGTTAATGCATATGTGTGACTACTTCCCCTCCGCAGCTGTCAACCCAACCCCCCCAACCCCTCCAACCCCCCCAACCCCCATGGGTAAAACTCAAGCCCCCAGGCTGGGCCCAACCTGGCACAGGGGTCACAGAAGCGGTCACCTTGCACCAGCCCACGGCAGGGAGCCCCGGGGCGGGGGGGGGGGGGGGTCAGAGGCCATCACACATCCCTGAGGACTTTTCCCCAGAAAAGCGATGAGGAAATGGGAGGTGGGGTAGAGACCGGAACAAATGGGAGCCCACACACCTGCCTGTGTTAGTCACTGAGGGCATGCAGCCGAGCCGAAGTCATCTCTAAAGCTGGTGCAAGCAGGACAGGTGGGAAGAGGGAGGGCCCATCTGCAAAACCGGTGGGAAGACGCACTGGGTCAAAATGTCCTTCTCCTGCTGGAGGGACGGTTTTCCTTCCGGACTCCCCAGTAAGACTCGAAATAGCAAGAAGAGGATGTCTTGATCAATCACAGGCTATACTTTGGGTTTGCTCCATCAGTCAATATGGGCTGGACCCCGTGGCCTCCCCTCCTGCTATGTGCCAGACCCTAGAACTTAGATTCTACCTTCTGGCTTCAGATGGAGCTTGGGACGCAGCTTTCCCTGCCTGCCGCTCTGGAAATGGGCGCCGGAGCTCCACCAAACAGACGGTTATTACCGCCAAGTGTAGCTAATAGTTATTTATTGATCACATGTTCGTTGATTGCCTACTCTCCCGGGCCTCATACTAAGGACTTCACACGCATTCTCATTTACTTAGTGGGGTGGCTCCCGCAGATGATTCTGGTGGCTCCTGTGGGGAGGGGGCGAATCCAACCTGGGTGGGGTGACCAGATGCCCTGACTTGCCCCGTTATATGTCTGTTGTCTGTTATATGTCTGTTGTCCCAGTATCACCATCAACAGAGCCACCTCTCACTCTCAGAAGTGACCTGATGAGGAGATAAATGATGGGTTTGGGGGACTCTCCCTGGCCTGGCGCCGGGGAGCTGTGTGTGATGCACCTGTTCCCCAGAGAGCCACCCGGGCGTTGCCAGGCGGACACTAGAGGGCACCAGTCAGTTGTGCTTGGCCTTCACATCTCCAGAGGGCCCAGCAGCCCTGCAAGGCCAGTCTTGGGAAAGCAGAGGCGGCAGGTGGGGGGTGAGCTGGGAGAGTACCCAACAGAGCCCTGGCTGAGCCCCTTCCTGGCCTAGATCCAGCCTGGCCCACCTCCTCTTCCACCCCCCATCCACCCAGCCCAGTTCCTGAGCAGACAGAGCCCTCTCCCTCCAGGGACCTGGGAATCCTATGAGGGAGGAGGGGTCCCGGCACTGTTTCCGTCTCTTCCATTTCAGCCTGGCCAGGCCCCTGCCAGCCTCTTCCCCAGGATGTCGGATCCAGTATGGTTCACCCTGGGCTGGAGGCCTCAGACCATGAGGCCTGGGACTGGGCTGCAGGTGGTCGTTCTGGAAAAAATAACGAGCAGGCCAGGTATCAAGGAAACTCCTCAGCCCTCCAAGGGGTGGGTGTGGGAGTGAGGAGGACAGGGGACAGGAGGTAGAAGGGCTGATAGAGCACTTGGTTGGTTGTCGGGGGGGTGGGGTGGGGGGGGTGGGACCGGCCTTCTCCTCCTTAACCCACTCTCACTAGCCTTGAGAACTCAGGCACAATGCTCAGGCCTCAGTGTCCTCTCCCTTGGAGGGGTCAGAAGGCTTGTGGCCCACAAAGAGCCCACAGCTCACCATCCTGGCCTGGCCACTGCCCCACCCAGCACTCTGCCCTGCAATCACAATCAGACGCAAGATTGGTCTCCAGGGGGACAAACTGTTCCCGTTCAGACAAAACCCTGGCCCCGGCCCAGATGACTCCTCTCCAGCAGTGGGTCTGAGATTGCTGGGGCACCGAGGCCCAGAGCAGGGGTGATCACGTCTGCTTCCTTAAACCGGACGCCCCCAGGCATCTATCTTCAGTCCTCTCCCTGAGAAGGCTGCACCAAGGGCAGGCCTGGGGAATGTTAGAAGTGCTTTGGTGCCCAACAGACTTGGGCATGGGTTGCAGCTCTGATGTTGGTAGCTGGGTGACGGTTGGCGAGTCATTTAACTTCTCTAAGCCTCAGATGACTCGCCTGCAAAAGGTACTCAGAAGATCTATTTCGTAAGGCTGGTGTAAGATTAAATGCAATGACGAACATAAAGTGCACCGCTCAGGGCCTGGCACCCAAGTGAACAGCGAGCAGTGCTCACAGTGGAGGACGCCCAGAGCAGCGCCAGCGTGGCCCTTTAGCCCCAGCCCAGCTTTCCCTCTGTCACAGGAGTCCTTGTCCGTGAGAGAAGAACAAAGACTGGACCTTGCAATGCAATGTGGTACGCATGATACACACGGCTGAACCTTCTGTTTGACAGTGACATTGATGGATGTAGGCAGCCATGGATGCCTCCATGCCAACAGTTTCAACCTTTTCAAGAATCACTCATTCGGGGGCGCCTGGGTGGCTCAGTCGGTTAAGCATCCAATTCTTGATTTCGGCTCAGGTCATGATCTCACAGTTTGTGGGACGGAGCCCCGCATCGGTTTCCGTGCTGACAGAATGGAGCCTGCTTGAGATTCTCTTTCTTCCTCCCTCTCTCTCTGAAAATAAATAAAGAAGCATTTCAAAAAGAAAAAGGATCATTCATTCATTCATTCACTCATTCTTTCGTCCCAGATTACAACTGTTGTCCTGACATAATTATTAATAGCCTCCTTTCATTCTTGAAGTGTCCCAGTTTGGATGATAAATTATGTGATCGCCCTACTTTGCCAGATCCTGTGCTAGGCACTGGAGATTGGGAGAGGGATGATGGGCACTCCCCCTGCCCTCCAGGGCTCCCTCCACGGAGACTCTGGAATGCAGTGTGAAAAGTGGGGCTGGGTGGCTCAGTCGGTTGAGCGTCCGACTTTGACTCAGCTCGTGATCTCACGGTCTGTGAGTTCGAGCCCCGCGTCAGGCTCTCTGCTATCAGCGTAGAGCCTGCTTCGAATCTTCTGTTCCACTCTCTCTCTATCCCCCCCCCCCATTCTCTCTACCTCAAAACTAAATAAACATTAAAAAAAAAAGAGTTACAAATATCCCATCTGTTCTATGGGATCGTAGAACACGACAGTGACCTAGAGGCACACTCTGAACGGCCAGCCCCTCATAACTTACGCCAAAACACAACCCAACATTTTATGAAATGGGGGGAGTCTTAAGGAAAAGGAAAAGAGGGGCAAAAGGAAATGAAAGAGACAGATGTCTCCCGAGGGTGGCTGGGGCCCGTGGCCGGAGCAGTCACCTCTGGGCTCCTGCCTGATCATCTGTGTGGTGTTGGGGCAGGGTGATCGCCCTCCCCGAGGGGCAATAGGCAGCCAGGCGTGAGTGTGTGGGCGAGGGTGGTGCCCCCCCACACCCATGCCAGAACCAGACATGCCTTGGAATGTGGAGGCTTTAAGAGGCCACACCCCATGTCAAACATCCTCCTCCTTCCCCCACCTATGTCCTCCTGGGTGCCCCCTCCGTTAGCTGGAGAGCACGAGAGCCCCATGTTTACAACAGGGTCTGTGTCTGTCCAACCGTAGGTGTCCCACAGCAATCCTATCTGTCCCATCTCTCATCTGGGGATACATCTCATGGCTCTACGTCCCCATTACCCGAGAGTCGTGACTGGGTGAAAATCATGACAATTCACGGATCCTGGGGGAGTGTGGCCTTATTTAGATGTGCCGCCCCCAGAGGAGGAAGAGGCGGAAGGAGGGGGAGGGGGCTGAGAAGCAGACGGGAGTGAAAGGAGAAGAAAGAAGGCATAGGTGATTCTGAGAATTGAGGGTAGCTAGTGACGTCACCACGGGGAGTGTTTCACCCGGGTCAGTGGGTGGGGGCAAAGCATGGTGACTGGGGCCCTGTGACTCAGTTATGAGCCTGGCCCCTGTATCCAGAAGTCCTTCATTTAGTAAGTCATTAATTCTGTCAACACACGTTTATGGAGCTGTTATTATGTTTGAGACACTGGACTAGGCAGCAGGGAGGGAGAGCGAGCTGATGGGGGGCGGGGGGGGGGGGGTTGCTGGGGGATCCAGGCCTGGCAGGAAGGGAAGTTCCCCTGCAGGGTGTAGGTATGCAGGGAGGTGGGGGGAGGCAAGTCTCCTCTCAGAGGGAGTGGCCAGGGAAGGGCCAGCCGGCTGGGATAAGTCCCCGTGGGAGGAGTAGGCAGAAGCCAGACGGAGGAAGGGGAAGGAGGGAGGGGTAGGGAGTTTCAGGCACAGGAAGGAGATTCGTGCTTGAAGGCACGGAGGGTGGGAGGGAAGGCTTGGGGAACTGTAAGTAGTTCCTGAGAGGGTGAAGGGAGAGGCAGCGAGAAATGAGCTTGAAGAGGTAAGAAGGAAGAGGTAAGAAGTAAGTCCTAAAGGAGTTCAGAGGCCATCTCCAGGTGGCGAGGCCCCCTGACGGGGAAAACCTGGGAGAGTGTGGTCAGATCCCCCTCCTTGGGAGAGGAGACTCTTCATGCGGTTCCGCAAGTGACTGATAGACCGATGCCTGGCTTGCTCGGGAGACAGGACGGGTTTCAGGGATGGACCTCTTACAGGGGTCTGGCCTGTGCTGGAGGTGCCACCAAGCATCCCCCACACCACCTCCAGCGACCCTCGGAGGTGTCCCCCAGTGGCCGGACGGAAAGGCTGAGGCACTTGAGGCAATGAGCTGGCCCTGGCTTCTCAGCCAAGAAGCGGGCAGAGCCAGGATCAGAAGCCAGGGCTGTCACAGCTTCCGAAGCTGGCCACCACGAGGCCTCCTTACGACCTCCTGGTTGAACTCACTTTCCAGGATATTTTACAGCTCCTTCTGGGCCACAGCCAGTTTCACAGGGTGCCCTTAACAACAGCCAGGCTTCCCTGTGATGTAGGGTCCACTCAGCCTGGGCCCTCTCAGCCATGCCCTATCTGATCCCATCACAGATCCAGAAATCCTGGCTCCCTAGTCAAGGGCTGGGCAGCTCCTAGCTGTGTGCTCCCTCACTGTCTCGAACCTCCATGTCTGGGGGGAAGCTACCGGGGGGGGGGGGGGTCCTCCTGAGGGAAGTGAGGCCACGTCCTCCTGTGAGGCCACAGCCCACCAAGATGATGAGGGCTCCCAGGAAGGACCGTCCCCATTGGAATTCTCTTTTGAAAAAAGGAGATCCAGGAAAGAACCATGAGGATGGGCCCCCGGATACCAAGGGATTGTTTCTGTGTGAGCAATAGCCACAACTCCCTTGTTCAGGCCCATGGTGGTTCCTGTCCACACAGAAGGAAGGAAAGACCATTTCCAGCTGGCCTGGGGTGCCAACATTGCCAATATTTCCTTGCTGGCAATAAATTCCCAAATATATTTTTGCTTCTCCCCTCTAACATTAAACCTTGGGTATATTTCAAAGGAAACGCCACTCTGCCTGTTTCTGATTCATACCTGCTGAGCTCATCAAAACCAGAATTATTTGGTAATAGCTGTTGGGTTTACTGGATGTCCTCTGGGATCTGTAAAAATCTCTGTTCCTCAGAAACAGGAAGTTTCAACAGGAGGACAGAGGCTGGTACAAAAATCAAAATTTGAATTCTTTCTGACTATTGGAGAGGCACAGGGTTCATGGCATTTCCTTCCTTCAGCCAATCAACACACATGGATTCGATGCCTGCTGTGTGCAGCAGCTAGGAACACAACGATGATTTTTTTAAAGTTTTTTTAAATCTTTATTTGTTTTTGAGAGAGAGACAGAGTACAAGTAGGGGAGGAACAGAGAGAGAGGGAGACAGAGAATCCAAAGCAGGTTCTAGGCTCTGAGCTGTCAGCAGAGTCCGACGTGGGGCTCAAACTCACGAACCGCGAGTTCATGACCCAAGCTGAAGTTGGACGCTTAACTGAGCCACCCAGGCGCCCCACAAAGATGATTTTTAAAAGGGGCTCTGAGTTAATTTGAAGGGCTGCCGTAACCGACCGGATGGCTTAAACACAGATATTTATTTTCTCACAGTTCTGGAGAGAGATGTCCAAGATCAAGGGTATCTTCAGGAGTTTTGAAGGCTCTCCCCTTGGTTTTCCCTATGGTTGCCTTCTCTCTGTGTCTTCACATGGCCTTCCCTGTGGCTGTGTTCTGGTCTCTTCTTATAAGGATACCGGTCACATGGGATTAGGGCCCAGAAGACCTCGTTTTAACTTAATTAGCTCTTTAAAGACCCTGTCTCCGAATTCAGTCACATTAGGACTTCAACATATGAATTTGGGGAAGGGGAGTGAAATACAATTCAGCTGATAAGAGGCTCTGATCTCAAAAAGCCATTCTCCCATGACAATGTCTCTTTGATCTCTATCTGAGGTTAGCAGCCCAGATGAGGTGTTCTAGGCTGTAATCCCCAGGCTGGTGTAGACTTTCCGCGGCAGGATGATCCAGTGGAGAGCGTGGAGCCAGCTGTCAGATCTGGATTCGAAGTTTGCCTCCCTCGCTCACTAGTCGGGTGATGGAGCCCAAGTTATAAACCTCTGAAGCCTCAGTTTCCTCATTTGTGTAACGTGGATAATATTACCTGTGTAGTATACAGGGAATTTTTGTGAAGATCCAAAAAGATAATACATGGAAAACATAGCACCATGTCCAGGAGCATAGTAGGTGCTCACAAAATGGAAGTTTCTTTTCCAGGTGTGTTTTCTGCCAGGTTTCTTCTACCAGAGAGTGAAGGATGTATCACAACCATTCTCAGGCAGGCGGAGTATGCCAGGAAATGTAAGAAACTCGGGCACAGGGTTGTCACTGCCTTGGAACACATTCCACCCTTAAGACAGCCAAACCTGAGAGCAGGAGGGAGAAACGATCCAGGATTGGACCTCACCCGTAACCCCCACTGCTGGGACCTCTGTGAGAATGTGGTGTCGGAAAAGTAGCAGGGGACAAATATCAGGTCCGGGCTGAGCCCGGCTATGGAAAACTGATCTTGCAGAAAACAACAAAGCCCAAAGGCTGACAAAGCCCTCTGGTCAAAGGAAGCCTTCACGGTCCAGAGGTGTAGCGTCTAGACCAGTCGAGTCATCTGGATTCTACTCCCATCTCTGATATTTCCCAGTGGTGGGACATTTGCACCCACCAGACCTCTCTGAGCTTCAGTCCCCACAGAGGGACAAATGGAATAGAGTGTTAGACTGATGTGAGTTTATATATTATTAAGAAGTCCAAAAGGCACTGAACCGGCACCCTCCTCTGGGCTACCACACTTTCACAGCTGCGTGGGGCTGAAGGGGGAAGTCCCTGTTGCTCTGGTTTCTAGTTTCCTTAAACTGCCCACATTTACACACACACACTCCACACATGAAAGCAGATTAAGGATGCATATCCAGCTTCGGAGTAAGAGGGCTGAGGGCTCATCTGGGCCACATGGCCGCTTCGACATCTCCCACCCCCACCTGGGAGCCCTCTCCCTCTCCCCCACCCTCCCCAAATTACTCACACTCCTGGAAACATGACTGATGACTTCAGGATGAGTAAGAGGCCGAGCACGTCATGGCCCAACTGCTGGCAGGGTAAATGAGTTCAGTGCTCCCTTGAGCAGGGCCACTTAGACACGTGCCAAGAGTCCATTCTGGGGGAAAGGGGTCACGGGACCCTAAGAGCAGCTCAGCTTGATTTAGCAATGAGCCAGAAGTCCTTTGACCGATTTCCCTGTTTCCTACCCCTGAGTGATGACCGCCTTCTCGGCTTGGGGTGACTGCCCCAATGCCTCTCTGGGAGGCCTGGGCAGTGGGGGCAGGGGCTCACACTGAGCTCTAGGACACTGTGTTTCTCTGACCCAAGCACCCCTGGCCTCACCACAGCACAGCATGGCCCAGGGCAACCTGAACTTGGCAGCCTAGCCTGGACTGCTTTGAAAGGGCCCTAATCCAGGGCCCGACCTACAGTGTGCTTGTGTGTTTATTCTTTCCTGCACACCCTAATCTGTGGTGCCAGTCAAGCAGGCATTTTTGGTCTGTTTTCCATTTTCCGTGTGTCCCACTTCTGAGCCTTTGGTGGAAATGGGATCACAGCAAAGGGGTGTGTTAACTCAACGCGTCTTGAAATGCCAATTTTCACATTCTTGGAGTTAAGGTAAGGGCTCAACATTCTAATATAAGCAAAGCAGCACACAAACTGGACTGTCCTGGCACTTAATAAATAGGGCTGAAGCATCAGTTTCCCCATACCTGATACGGGTGGAGTCGGGGCACGGATGGCATGGAAAGGAAGGCCAGGACAGTGAAGGCTGAGGCAGCGTCACCTCAATGTCCTTTGCAACCAGGGCAAGATGGCGTCCTCACCCTGAGCCTCTGCTGCCAGACGATCACTCCTGTGTGGGGAACAGGGCTCACCCTCGAGCTTGGCTCCGTGAGGATATCAACATGTTGCTTGGGATCCACCGTGATGTCCTTCAGATTGCTCAAGACAAGAGTGATGCATTACATGTAAGGACTTTATTAGGGTGTTTCAGGACGGAGAAACTAGAACGCAGAAGAACATATTGTGAGGATGATTTGTTTGATGAAGTCTGAGATCCTAAAGGCAGGGGCTGGAACACAAGTGAGGCAGGCACCTGATCCTTCTCAGCCAGCTCCTCTCCCATCAGAAAGGATGGGTCTTCTACCCCCTCCCCACTTTTTATTAACATTAGACTTAGTCATTTAAATACAGTTTGTTAGAAGATCCATATAAAGCCAGAATAAGCCTTCAGCAGTAAACTCAGAGATGTTTAAGAGACATTTCTTTCTTCTCAGCTGAAACATCTTTGCCACCAGAGTGGCAAAACATTAATTGCCGTGGATTCGTGACCCCTCCCCCTTTTCTTAGTATCAAGACTGATTTTCTAGAGTTTTACAGAGAGTCAAAGCACTGGGGTGACTTCCTGCAGGGCCACCTGTCCAAACCTCTCCTGGGAGGGTCATCATTCTCACCCACAGCCCCTTCCGGGTGCAGCTCTCCTCAGGCCACATTGAGGGTCCAGCATTCATTCTGCTGTTCCTGGACCATCAGAGATGGGGGGCTCTACAAGGCTGCCCCATGCCTCCTTGAGGTCTCCATGGCTCCTGAGATCCTAACCGCAGATTTAAGGGTGTGTACTTGCTCTAATTCCTTCTACACAACCTAGGGGATTTTTCTGTAGTCTTAGAAGTGCTATTAACTGGAAGTAGAGGGTAGGGATGGGGGGTGGTGCTCTCTAGCATGCTGTTTTCCCCAAACTTTATGTCTCTATTCCCCTAAGGACTTAGATTTTCAGAACCAAAGCCAAAAAGTCTCCCTTTATTCCTTCCCTGTGTCTTGGGATTGTGCTCACTTCCCCTTGGCAGTCAGCAAATAATTGCTTGAGTGGTGAAAAGCGCGAAGGATAAATACTGGAAGGAATGAGTTGGTATTTCAAGAACTTGCTATCCCATAGAGGATTTTCACTACATGATTTAGGACCTGCAGTTAAGCTACAGCAATCAAGGTAGTACATACAGTATTGGCATAAGAATGGACAATGGGATCAAGGGAAGAGTCCAGAAGTAGACGCACACAGGTGTGGCCAACTGATTGTCAACAAAGACACCATAGTAATTCAATGGGTAAAGCAAAGTTTTTTTAAATTTTCCATGGTGCTGGAACAATTTGATAGTCATATATTTAAAAATGAGCAATCACCCTTACCTCACATCATACTCAAAAATTTCTTTAA
Source organism: Prionailurus viverrinus (assembly GCF_022837055.1). Classification (NCBI taxonomy): domain Eukaryota; kingdom Metazoa; phylum Chordata; class Mammalia; order Carnivora; family Felidae; genus Prionailurus; species Prionailurus viverrinus. The sequence continues at coordinate 118,306,510 of NC_062563.1, forward strand.
GGTGGATCACAGACCTAAACACACAAACTAAAACTATAAAGCTTCTAAAAGGGAACAGAGACAGAAATTTTCATGACCTGACAGAAGGCCAAGTTTTCTTAAACAGGTCATAAAATCACAAACTATTACAAAAAAATCAATTGGACTTCATAAAAAAAAATTGTTTTTGCAATCCAAAGACTCTGTTAAGAAAACAGACAAGCCAGTCTGCAAAGAAATATTCACAATATATACATCTGACAAAGTGCTGGTATCCAGAATATATAAAGAATGCCAACAAATCAATAATAAAAAGATTTTTTTTAAAAAAATCAACCCAATAAATGAAAGAGAGCAAAAGACTTGACCTGACAGGTCACAAAAGATTACAAGTAGCCAATAACCAAATGAAAATTGCTCAACATCTTTGTGTTAGGAAATGTGCAATAACATTTCACACCCACTGGAATGGCCACACTTAAAAAGGGCAACAGTACCTAACACTGGTAAGGACATGGAACAACTGGAACTCATACATTGTTGGCGGGAGCATAAAATGGTACAACCATCTTGGAAAACTAGCAGTTTCTTACAAAGTGAAATATATACCTACCTTATGATTCACTGATGCCATTCCCAAGTATTTATCCAAGAAACCTGAAAATGCATATTCACAAGAAAAATTGTCCAAAAAGTTTCATAGCAGTTTTGTTCATAGCAGCAAAACACTAGAAATGACCCAAATGTCCATCCACAGGTGGGCACATAAACAAATTATGTTATCTTCATATAATGGTATGCTACTCAGCAGTAGAAATGAATAAACTACTGATAGATGCTACATGGCTGAACCTCAATATTATGTTGAAAGAAAGAGAAGCACAAAGCATACATATGGGGTGATCCCACTTTTATGAGATCTAGAACAGGCAAAGCCAATCCATGAAGATAGAAATCAAGACATTGGTTGCCTTGAGACAGGGGGGTGGGTGTTGACAAAAAAGTTCTGGGGATCTAATGTTCTGGAAATTATTATCACAAGGTGACTATGATTATAATTAAGACTGAAAAACAAAAAATGAGAAATATGGCAACTTTGTGTGATGATGGAAATATGCTGTATCTTGATTGGTACATGATTACATAGGTATGTATGGTCATCTGTCAAAACTCATCAGGTTTTACACTTAAGATCTATGCATTCACAGTATGTAGACTACACCTCAATAAAAAAAAAAAAAACAGTTGCCAGGGGCCAGGGAGCGGGCGAATTGGGGAGTTGTGTTTAATGGGTATGGAGTTTCAGTTTTGCAAAACGAAAAATTATAGAGATCAGTTGGACAACAATATGAATATACTTAACATGACTGAACTTAATAAGGTAAATTTTATGTTATGTGTATTTTACAATAAAAATGAACACAACATGCTACCACAACCTAGCAAACCTTGTTCATGAAGACTCAAACACAAACAGCTTAATTTCTTTCTTTCTTTTTAAAAGCATTATTTATTTTGGGGGGTGGGGAGAGAACAAGCATAGGAGGGGCAGAGAGAGAGGTGGACAGAAGATCTAAAGCTGGCTCCGAGCCGACAGAACACAGAGAGCCCGATGCGGGGCTAGAACCCACGAACCATGAGATCATGACTTAACCAACTGAGCCACCCAGGAATCCCTTAACTTCTTAATATAATATTTATGTGGCCTCTTGAAACAGAAGGGCCAAGGTAAATCACAGGTTATATTGGATCACAAAACAGTACAATAGGAAATGAAATATAACATGCAAGTATTGCCATGATTCTGCTCTTGGGGCACCTGCTATCTGACTGTTGGCAGTGAGTGTCCCCCAACAGTGTCCTGGCTTTCCAGATTGCACCATGATGGGTTTTGAAGGGAAGGTCTCAAATGCTGATATTGCTCGTACTACTAGGGAAGAGAAGTTCCGGAACAACTTTCTGATGAATCCTACCCTAAAGATCCTCATTTCTTGTGTCTTCATATTGGGTCTTTAGGGTCTCTCTCATTCCCACCCCACTCCCTGGGCCCAGACCCCACCTCACACAGTCAGGGAGGGTTGGTCAAGGTGACTGGGCTCCTCCCACATCCTGCCCTCTGGGCCCTGCAGGCCTGCTCAGTGGTGGGGCTGGCTGGTGGGGACGCTGAGCCCTGAAGCCCTGTGGTCCATGCTTATCATGTGACATGCTTGCCATCCTCCCGGATGGGGAGGATCCTGCCCATCCTCCCCTCTGTCCCAGGCAGAGGACGAGGTCACTCTGCAAGCCTGGCCTCAATGCCCAACATCCTGCTCACTTGGCAGACATTCAGGAGAAAGTGCGGTTGGGGGAGCGGGTCTCGAATATTCCAGAGGTCGTGACCTTGCTCTCTACTTCCGTCATTGCTATGCCTCTGCACTCAGCATGCATCTTCTCCATCAGCCCAGTGTCATGGTGGCAGACATGGGCGGTGTGCTGGGGACAGTGGAGAAGTGAGCGGGTGCCCCTGTGGACGTGAAGTCCTCTCTGTAGGGCTGCCTGGCTCTGGGGCTAAAGAACATCATGGACCGTTTAAATTTCAGTCTCTGCCCACCTTGACTCCCCAGGGGACAGAGAGAGAATTAGCTGGAAGGTTCAGGAGACCTCTTCTATGAACCCATTTCCTGAGAAGCTGGCCCCACAAGCCCAGTCAGTATCCTAGAGGTTTGCGTGTGCCAAGAGGAGCAGGCCCTGCCTCGGGTGTGTGTCATCTGTGGCAGGGCCCAAGGAAGGAAGAAGGTGAGGGGGCGTGATGAGCCTGGACTCCACAGGTAACACCCTACGTGGCCTTGGCCAAGTCTGTCATCTGTTAAAAAAATATACATATATGTATGGCAGACACGAGCACAGGGCTTTTTGTGCTGAGGTCCTCAGCACTGGCTAGGACTCCCCTCTGGCTCTGCCTGTCTGGGAGCCAGGCTGGGGCAGGACCGAACGAGAGTCGACCCCCCACATGTGGCTAACGTCCAGGCCCGCTGCGTGGCTGAGGAGTGATGTTGTCAGTGGAATGGGGGTGGCAGCAGCTGTGGAGCCCAGATGGGAGGAAGGCACACAGAAAGGGCACCCTGGAGAAGCAGCGAATCGTGAATCATGCTGTTCATTAACTCAGGCTCATTAGGAGGCAAGCATGAGGGCCCCAGTTTTTACCATCCCCATCATCCTGCTGATGGGGCCCCCTACCTTCTCACCGGTCCTGAGTGCCCGGGGGGAAGTGCATGCTTTCGGGGTGCTTGGCGTGGATGGCTGCCTTGTGAGAAGGGGAAAGAGAGCTGGCATTTATTAAGCATCCCCTGCATGCCGGGTCTGTGTTAAAGTTTTCGCAAGGGTTATACCTCATTTGGTCCTCACAATACCCTGAGAGGTGGGATTCATCATTCTCACTTTGCAGATGGGGAAGTTGAGGCTCAGAATGGAGAGTGGACTTGCCCAAGTTCTCCTACTAAATTAGGCATAGCCTCTTCCCCCATCACCTCATTGCTTTCATCACAATATAGAACTGTCTTACTCGTAAGACTGAAGATACTTCTAGATTTTCTATTCTCAACGCCTCCAATTATGGCTGTCACCTGCCCTAAGAATCAGCCTCTGAGTCTTTCCAACAATCCCCTTCCCTTGCTGGAAATGGAAACTTCCTCCACAGAGACAGCTTTTAACGGCCTAGATGAAGAGTACTCCCCAGAAGAGGGAAGGTGGGATTTTAATCTTTCTGAAATAAATTGGAAAAATAGAGGTAAGAACAGCAACTACCATGAATGGCAGAGATATCTGGCAGAATGAGCATAGACTGTCCTAGAAGCCCAGGGGGCCATTGTGTCTGGAGTACAGGGACTGGGGTGTGGGGCGCAGACAGGGAAGAGGTATGCGTTGTATTCCATGGGCATTTTCCTTAGGGGCGATGGTGCCCACCCACGGCCCTGAGAAGACGAGGCAAGAAAAGTCAGGTGGGCAGCTCTACCGGGTCTGGGACTCGGAAGAGAGAACTGGGCTGGAGCTAGATCAGAAGTTGGGCTGACAAGAGCTCCCCCAAAGGAGGTTTGATCTCAATACCTCAGAGCCTGCCACAGCGAACTGCAAAGCTGGGCGCTTGTGATATGGGAAAGAGAGTCCAGAGGAACAACCTTGATTCTGGGCCCTGCCGCACACCTCCCACAAGTCTGGTGTCCCCAGATGCTCACCCTGTGTTGCTGGACCCAGCAGCAACCACCAGAGGTCCCAGAGCACGTTCTTAGCACCACAGCTCCTCAGGCCTGTCTGCCCTTGTCTTCTCCGTAGCCTTCCCCTGGAGGCCTCTGATCCCCCAACCCCATTTCTAAACTGGAGGCCTCCCAGCGACAGGCAGAACCCGGAAGGCAAGACTCCAGGTGCACACGCAATGGTGAAATGCGCAGGTATTTCAGCAATGGTCCTCGACGGACCCACTCCCACATACCCACAAAACCAACCTGTGCTGAAAGGCACGGGAGACCGGCATCTCAACAACAGTGCAGTGTCCCCTAAAGACTCTCAGTAGCAAATGGACAGCCCCTTGCATCTGGCTGGTCGTTCCTTGGAGGACTGATTTCGTCCAGAACTCCATGGTCTGCTGGAGATCTTAGGTGACGGCGCTGCTTATGGAAACCAGGCAGGCGCAGGAAGCCCTGTCTCCTGCCAACGATGCTCAGCCCTCGAAAGGACAAGGTGGCCCAGCAGCAGTTGTGTCTGCCCACACAGAGCCAGAGAGCAAGGAACTCATCCTGACACAGACATGGGGGATGGCCAAGGTGTGAGGCCCCTGCCCATGATTCCCCAGTGACTGCAGAAGCTTCTTGCTTTTGAAAGTCCCGGGCAAGGGCTTAGCTGGAGGAGACAAGAACCCAGTTATGGCTTGGGCATTCTAGCATCTCTGTAATGGGCTGGAAACCCTGTGAACTTGCATCGCTTTCCTGAACAGTAGATTTGGGTGTTAAAAAGTGTTAGCGAGATGTCTTTTAAGTATTTAGAAATATTTCCCAGCCCTACCACCAAAGACGAGCGTTTGTTTTTTAAAAATAAACCCTTGGCAAAGATGCCATGTGGTGCCTCGCGCAGGTGACGGTTGTGCAAGACGGCCCGCCCACCGGCCGTGGGTGGGGACCTGCCTACAGCTGTCACCCAGCTCCTAACAAGTCCTCGGGGCACACCCTGCTCATTAGGCCCCAGCCACGCCCAGCCGCCCAGACTCCTGGTGGAACCAGAATGCCAGGAGGGGGCGGTGGCTCCTTGAACCCTGAACAATGGGCTGTGAGGAGTTAATCCAGGCCCACGGCTCTAAGAACTGGGTGCTGGAGCTCGGGGGCTCCCTCCACTATGTCTAGGATGGGCCCATGGGGCCTACACACTGGCCAGGCTCCCGTCTCCTTGGGGGTCAGGGAGCAGCAGGGGCCCCCAGAGGGAGCCAGGCAGAGCTCTAGGCAGTAAAAGTAGACCTGTGTTTAGAGGCTGCCTCCCTCCGTGGAGGGCTGAGCCTGCAGACATTATCTCACTCCTGCTCAATGTCCCCCCAGGCAGGTAAGGGATGGGACTTGTTCCTGCTTTATAGCTGGGAGCCCAAGCAGAGAGGATGGGAAGCCAGAGAGAGGAGGACCCCGGCATAGCCTAGCCTGCCCAGTATGTGACTACAGCTGGGCAAATGCCCCTACTGGCCCATGTTCCTGCCCCCTGGGGTAGGTGCTGCCCCCTGTGGGTAGGGACGTGCCCCCTGAAACAGTCTGCCTGCCCCCCAGCCCCACCTCAGCTTGCACCCCCTAGATAATCCAGACCTGGCTCCCTTTCCTCCAGGATCCCCCCTCCCCCCATTTGCAGCACTGCTACCCTTGGGGCCCCGTGTGGCATGAGGAAGGACGGGCTGCCCAGCCCAGCCCCGCCTGGGAAGTACACCTCACGGGCTTCTGCTAACTCAGGATAAACCGGATTGGGGTTAGGCAGGTGGCAACATGCTGCTATTTGTGGAGGCTCCTGGCCTTTCTGCTCCCATGACACCGGGAGGGTGAGGGCGGCATCCATCTTTGCCCGGTCATGGGCTCAGGCCTGTCAGGGAGCCCAGATGGAGTCACGGGCCACAGGCTGGAGGCACAGAGTCTGCACAGAGCCAAGGAAGCTTTCAGGAAAGAGCCCTGGCTTGGGACACAGGAGACCCCACGCAGAAACACAGAAAACCCAACCTGGCCACCACCCGCCTGGGGCAGCCTTCCCCTCCTGGGGCCTCATCTGCCCAATGAGGGGGTTGGATTAAATGAGACCCTCTCGCTTTGTAATTCCTCCACTGTCATTAGGCTGTGTTCCCTGACTCTCAGTCCCTCCACTGCTGGTCTCAATAAAACCCATTCAAGTTTGGGGGGTTAGAATTAAACTCTGTCTAAATTAAAGGCTAGGCAGGGAGTGATGGCAGAGGCTGGGCAGACACAGCTCTGGGCAGGCAGCCCTGGGGCCTCTGAGAAGAATGAAGAGCCAGTTACAAGCCCAGAGACCCTGCCTTGCACCTCCTGCCCAGTCCCAACCCCAAACCTCGACTTTGTGACGCTTACCCACTCTTTCCGGGTCTCCAAAGCCTGGGCTAAGGTACTTGGGCCGGAGTCCTCTCTGGAGATGTGGGCACAGCGGCCCTGCAGGAGTCATACAGGATGGGGGCCATGAACCCTCAGTAGAGAGCCCCTCCAGGTGCCACAGACCAGCCATGGGGTTTGAGAAGGAGTCAGAAGCCTTCTTAAAACCAGCTGTGCTCCAGACACTCATCCGCTAGGAAGGCCCAGACCAAAGAAGCTCTAAGCTCTGCAAGCCCTTTTACTAACCACTTGAATTGGCTAATCATTTGTAGAGTATGTTTTGGTTGACAAAGCATCTTCCTATATATGATGTCATTTGATCCTCATAGCAACACAATGAGATATTTTCCCATTTTACAAAGGGCAAAACTAAAGCTCAGAATTTAAGCAACCTGCTTATAGGATCCCAACCAGGAAGGGGTGGAACCAAGACTGGGGGTCTTGTGGTCAAATTCTGAGTACAGAGCTCTCTCTCTCTAGGACACCATGTCCTTATCGCCAGGTTCCCGGGACCCAGAAACACTCCCCTGGGACGAAGACAGTAGGCTGAGGTTCTCCCACCTAGCAAGGCTATGTGCTTGCTATGTGTCTGTAGTCCAAAGAGCCTAGAGACTCACCATATTGTTGCCCTGGGCCCGCGCACAGGCCCATAGAGAAGGATAGAAAAGCAGTTTCTCTGTAGCAGGGCAAACCCTCCCTGAGGTCTGAAAGGACTGGATTTTCCTCCTGTTAATCCCCATGATGTTCTTTCTTAGAGGAAGTGACCCAGTAGCTACCTTCAAATCTCTGAAAAGCCATGAAGAACAGGGAATGGCCATCTTTTGTGGGGACCATAGACGGAGAGAGCAGGAAACAGATGCAACACGGTGTAAGGACGGATCCTGTAAGGATGAACTCTCCAGCAATGAGAACTGCTGGGGGATGAAACTAGCTGCTTTGTAAGGTGGTAAGGTCCCTATCACTGGAGGAGTTCACACAAAGACTGAATAACCACTCTGCTCTGGAAATGTTATATGGGAAACTCAACCCTTAGAATACCAAGTAGGAAGAATGGACTCCATGATATTGACACTTCTTCACACCAAGAGCCTATGCAGAAATGGGAATTATCCAGCTTCTATTTGGACCTCAGATTCCCCACTCTGAGCGCCATATTGGATCAAGACAGAGTTTTTGCTGAGTGTCTCTACTATCTAATCCATGTCAGACTAGGATGGAGTAGAGAGAAGGGGTCAAGAAGCAGGGCTGTGGGTGAGTATAGTAGCCCTCAAACCACTGCAAGGTCTGACATGGGAAGTTCTTCTGGAGCTCTGATCTGAGGGCTGAGAGTGTTGAGGCCATCATTATTTGCCCTCCCTGAGAGGTAACTGGGGCATTCCCATTGATTTGGGCAGCTAGCCACAGACCTGCCTAAGCCTCCTGGGTAGCTATCCCCTTTGCCACAGTGACCAGAATGAATTGTCAGGCCAGGTCAAGGCAAGCCCTGCCTGGGTTGTGAGTGTTGGCCACCTGCCAATGTCCAGGAGACAGCTGGCAGAGACATCTACCATCTCTTCTTTGCAGCTGGCCTAGATTTTTCATATTGAGGAAGAGCTCTCTTGAGACACCTGAGTACCTGGAACCTGGAATGTGGAATTGGAGGTGGAGAGATTCGGCACTAGCACCCCAGGACTGTCCATGGGATACCCCAAGCTACAAAATTGTCTGCCATGGTTCCCCAAGGGTTAGGAGACATCAGACCATCGCCCTCCTCCAGAAAGTCTCCCGGGATTGTGTTCAGTTGATGAATAGAGGGTGGTACCTTCCCACTCCCACCATCCTCTGTGGACACCCACCTTCTGCTTGTCTTTTGGTTTTCTCCTGGAGGTAAGTATTGCTAACCTGGAGAGGTAGGAAGGGAAACCCAAGTTTGGCCCAGCCTGGCCCATGTTCTTCTAGGAGTCCTGGGAACTGCTCCCACTCATTCCTTCAATCAATCAATGCTTACTGAACACCTGTGCACCTGCAAACCAAAAAGAAAAATCACCTCATAGAAAAATGGGTGAAGTATATAAACAGTCAATTCCCAGACTGGCCTTGACACTTACTTGCTGTGTAAATTTGGGTGAGTAACTTAACCTTTCTGTGCCTGTTTCCTTACCTATAAAATTATGATAATCATGGTTCTAATTCACTGGGTGACTTTGGAAAGTGAATGAGATTGTCCACACATTATGGGTGGAATTGTGTCTCTTGCAAATTCATACTGCCGAAGCCTAGTTCCCAATCCCTCGGAATTGGAATTTACTTGGAAATAAGGCCTTTAATGGAGCGATTAAGTTAAAAGGAGGCCATTAGGGTGGGACTCTAATCCAATCTGGCTGGCATCCTTATAAAAGGAAGAGACAAAAAGATGGGCACACAGAGAAAAGAACACGTGAAGAGGTAACAAGAAGATGACCATCTGCATGAGGAGAGAGGCGTCTGGAGAAACTAACTTTGTGGGCACCTGATCTTGGACTCCTAGCCTCCAAGCTATGAGAAAATAAATATCTGTTGTTTTAAGCCATCCAGTCTGTGCCATTTTGCTATGGCATCCCTGGCAATCTAATACACCACCTCAAGCACACATTAGTTTTCTGTTGCTGCTATAACAAGTTACCACAAATTTATTGGCTTAAGATAACACAAATTTATTATCTTACGGTTCCGTAGGTCAAAAATCCCACCGGGCTAAAAACATGGGGTCTGCTGAGCTGTATTCCCTTCTGAGGCCTCCAGAGAATCCATTTCCTTGCCTTCTCCAGCTTTTAGAAGATACCCGCCTTCCTTGTCTGTGTCCTTTTCCTTCATTTTATTTTATTTTTTTTAAGTTTATTTATTTATTTTGAGAGAGAGAGAGAGAGAATGAGCACAGGAGGGGTAGAGAGAGAGAGAGAGAGAGAGGGAGAGAGAGAATCCCAAGCAGGCTCCACGCTGTCAGCTCAGAGCCCAATGCGTAGCTCAAACTCATGAACTGTGACATCACGACCTGAGCCAAAACCAAGAGTTGGACGCTTAACCACCTGAGCACCCAGCACCCCCACTGCTTCTTCATTTTAAAGCCAACAGAGTAGCATCTTCAAATCTGTCTTTTTCTGACCCTCCTACCTCCCTCTTACAAAGATCCTTATGCTTACGTTGAGACCGTCCAGATGATCCAGCATAAATAACCTTTTTTTTCTCAGGACTTTTCTGCAAAGTCCCTTTTACCATACAAGGTCACATATTCACAGATTTGGGGGATTAGAACATGTACATTTTTGGGAGAAGGGGCATTATTCTGCCTACCACACATACAATCTATTATTTAAAAAAAAATTTTTTTTGAGCGAGCACTAGAGGGGGAGGAGCAGAGAGAGGGGGACAGAGGATACAAATCTGGCTCTGTGCTGACAGCAGCGAGCCTGATGCCAGGCTTGAACTCACAAACTGGGATATCATGACCTGAACCGAAGTCAGACACTCAACGGACTAAGCCGCCTAGGTGCCACCATACAATTTATTATTAAATGACAAAAGCAAGCCATAGAACAATGTACGTAGGTTAATCTCATTTATGTAAGAAGATACTAAATCAATTTATACAGATTTATACTCACAAAGCTATTAACTGTGGTATTTTCTGGGGAGGGATTGGGGCTTATATTTTTGTGCATTGTGCCTTTTTTTTTTTTTACAGTATGCACACACTCATGAATTACTTGTGCAATTTTTAGGAATTTTAAGTAAGTCAAAGACAAAAGGAAGAGATGTGTACTCACCCTTTGGAGCTGGGTCTAGAGACACCAAACAAACCCACAGCATCAGAACCTCTAGGAAAGTTTTCTGAGAAGCGTGAGCAGAGCACTGTGGCAGCCGGGGTGGGGGCCCCTCACTGCCTGAAGCGACACCTCTGTTGAGTTCTGAAGGAGGAGAAAGAGTTTCCTAGGTGGAGAGGAGGGAGAAGAGTGTCACCCATGACAGCAGGCCTAAAGGCGAATGACCCGGCTGCATGGCCGCGGCCAGGCCCAGGGGAGCTGACGGGCAAAAGGAAAGGAAGCTCGCACCTATTGAGCCCCTACCTGCCGGGCCCTGTGCCGAGTGGTGTTGTGGGCATTTCCTCATTGGATGGAAGTGAACCAAGGCTGTGTGTGTTGATGGAAGAGAGGGTCCGGGCTGGAGGAGAAAAGGCAAGGAGAAGGTGGCAGGGGGCTGGGCAGGGTCTGCTCCTAGAGCAGCTGATGCAGACAAGGAGGGGTGAAGAAGATGACAGGTAGGGCCGGCGCTGGAGGCAATTCCTTCCCTCACCCCCTCCCGCCCCCCCCCCCCCAACTTCTGGGTGTCCCATTCACATCCTCAGCCCGGAAGCAGGTGCAGGTTTGCAGGCCACGGTCTCAGGCGACCCCTCCGAGCTGAGAGTGCTTCCAGACCTGCCCCCAGACCTGCTGCCTCAGATCATCCTGGCAGCGAGGTGGCCACACTAAGCCACTTCTCTTAGTCCTTTGGGGCCACTATAACAAAATGACACAGACCAGGTCAGTGGCTTATAAACCCGAGAATTTATTTGTCACATTTCTGGAGGCTGGAGGCTGGAAGTCCAAGGTCAGGGTGGCAGTATGGCCGGCTGAGGGTCCTCTGGGTTGCAGGCTGCTGATTTCTTGTTGTGTCTTCACATGCTAGAAGCGGGGCGAGGGATCTCTCCGGGGCCATTTTTATAAAGGCGCTAAGCCCGTGTATGACCTAATCACCTCCGAAAGGCCCCAGTTCCTAATGCCATCACCTTGGGGGTTAGCTTTCAACACATGAATTTGGCGGGGGGACACAAACATTCAGATCATAGCATCCCTGAAGGGTTCCCAGGTGGGGAGGAGACTGGGCCCGCGGGGCAGGGAAAGCAGGCAGAGGGGCTTCAACCTGGGGCCCTCCGCCCCGGGCACTTGTCCTTTCTTGCAGCGAGAACACAGCCGTGTCCCGAGGATGTGGCTGCAGACATGACAGAAGGCACCTGTCAGTGGCCGAGGGAAGAGGTGACGGGTGAGTGGAATTAAGTAAGGGGGTGGCCGTCTCCGGTGTTCCAGTGGCACACTGGCCCAGACTATGGGCTCAAATCTCAAATCTGCCAGTTTCAAGCTGTGGGCATTGGACAAGTTACTTCGCCTCTCTGGGTCTCAATCTCCCCATCTCTAAAGGGGAGTAATGATAGTATCTGCTATGATAGATTACCATCTGGTAAGTGTTTGGAACAGCTAGAGCATTGGAGGCCCGCTGCTTAAGTGCTGGGGGTCATTCGTGTGGACTCGCCATGGATGCCCCAGCTGGGCTTGGCAAGCAGAGGGCCCCTTCAGGGTCCCATGCTACCGTGTCTCTAACCTCACCCCTGCTCCTGGGGTGGCTCTGGGAGCAGGGCACAGGGACGCCAAAGGAGAGCTGGCTCTGGGGAGTGGGGAATGACAGTAGCCATGGCCTCCCGGGTGGGAGGAGGACAAGGAGGAAGCGGCGGTTCCAGAGGGGCGGAGACACCAGCAGGAAGGTTTGTCCCGGGGGGGCAAAGACTGTTGGTCAGTCAATGCCTGGCTTTGGGGTGTCAGAGACAGCTTTATGGGAGCCAGAACTCCTCAGCTCTGTTTCGCGGGGCCGAGGTGTCCGTCATGATCTCTGGAATGGCTGTGAAGATTTCCAAAAAGAATTACTTTTAAGTCACTTTAACTGGACAGAAGATCTGTATCCCAGGCTGCACTTTTCAGAGGCGGGGCTAAGTGTCACCAAGTCAGAGAAATGTTGATGAGTCCGGGTCCATTCGGGAGAGCAGGGAGTGGGAGGTATCTGGATACTGATTCCGGCTACAGGCCGGGGGCTCTGGAATGCTAAACTCACTCAAGGAAGGGGAAAGAGAGAGAGAGAGAGAGAGAGAGAGAGAGAGAGAGAGAGATGTGCTGATCCCTTGGAGCCCAGCTGTCTCCCACAGGAGGCCCGTCTCCCAGGAAGCCGGGTAGAGCCTCAGTCCAGAGGAGCTCAACCAAATCATCCTGGTTTGCAAATCAGTGGCAGAGCTGGGAAACAGTAACAGCCTGCAGCTTTGTAATCCCATGGCCCAAGCGAGCGAGCGAGTGAGGGGGCTTCGTTCAGGTGTGAAATGCACCCCTGTCAATTCACCCCTGGGTGAGGGATTCTCAGAAAAGGCTTGACCAAGGCAGGGGTGGAGATGATTGCAGAGGAAGCCCAGACCTGCCTCGAACTGGCTGCGAGGCCTTGAATGACTTGCTTCTAATCTCTGGGTCCCCATCCCTCGTCTGGGTCCCTGTCCCTCATGTTGTAATAAGGAAGGACGGCTGCCTAATGATAGCATTAATCATTATGCAAGGTTTACTGCATCTGAGTCACCTTACGCACATTATCTCATGTAATCCTACAACAACCCTGCGTGGTCGGTATTTGAATCCTCATTTTGGAAATTCCATTTTCCATTTGTCCAAGGCCATGCAGCTAACGAGTGACCCGGCGCAACTGAAAGCCTTGAATGGCCGCTAACGCGGCTCTAGACCCCTCCGGGTCTGCTCTGCACTCCATCCTCAGCGGGAAAAATCAGGGGAAGCCACCAGGGTTTCGTTACGCTCTGCCTCACTGCCAGGCCGGAGAGGCCACGAGGACCGGGCTCCCGGCCAGGAGTGCAGGGGATGGGTGGGGATGGCCCCGGCCTGCCCCCAGGACCCCGGAGCGCCAGGATAAGAGGCCAGAGCCTGGCACCCCCACAATCCACATGCTTGGTTCTCACAGGCCTGAGAACGGTGACTGCCTTGAGTTTAAACTGAGCTCCTCTTTCCAAGAGCCTTCCACGCATACCCTTTACACAGCAACTTCCTCCTCTTCCACCCCATCAAATAATAGCTTCTCTGGAAGCCTCTCCAAAGGACCTTTCCACCCAGGCCCATTTACTGCTCATAACCACCCAGGCAGGGGAGGGCATCATCATCATTTCCACACTCAGCTGGGGCAGAGAGGTGGCCAAGAGCGGGTGCTCCAGAGTCACTTGTGGCTCTTCAATGACCAGCTGGTTGGCCTTGGACATGTCAGCCATCTGATGGTTATAAGGACTAAATGCCACATGGATGTGCAATGCTCAGAGCCCTGCTCCTGAAGAGCGAGCCCTCGACAGTGAGAGCTTTTTTTTTTCAAGTCCCTTTTTTATTTTTTTAAATTATTTTTTTAAATGTTTAGTTATTTTTGAGAGAGAGAGAGACACAGTGTGAGCAGGGAAGAGCCGAGAGAGAGAGAGAGAGGAAGACACAGAATCCGAAGCAGGGTCCAGGCTCTGAGCTGTCCGCTCAGAGCCTGACGCGGGGCTCAAACCCACAAACCATGAGATCATGACCTGAGCCGAAGTCGGACGCCTAACCGATTGAGCCACCCAGGCACCCCTCCAGTCCCTTTTTCTTTAAATAAACTATTTTTTTAGAGCAGTGTTAGGATGACAGCAACATTGAGAGGAGTATGCAAAGATTTCCCATATAAGCCCACGGCCCCTCACTGTCCACATCCCCACCAGAGCCGCACAGCTGATAGTCCACAAACCTGCATTCAGTCACGTGGGCCCACCAACGACCCGTCATTATCACCCAAAGCCCATCATTTACATTAGCGCTCACTCCAGGTGTCATACATTCTGTGGGCTCAAGCAAATGCATAACGCCCTCTCTCCATCATTGTGGTATTGTACAGAGTAGTTTCACCGCCTAGAAATCCTCTGTGCTCTGCCCATTCAGCCCTCCCTCCCCTCTAACCCTTGGCAACTGATCTTTTTATTGTCTCTGTAGTTTTTCCTCTTCCAGAATGTCACGTAGTTGGAATCGTACAGTGCTGTAGTCTTTGTGGTTTGGCTTCTTTCCACAGAGTAATAGGCATGTAACGTTCTTCCATATCTTTTCATGGCTTGGCAGCTCATTTCTTTAGTGCTGAAGAATATTCCAGTGTCCAGATGGACCACGGTTCATTTACCCATCCATCCACTGAAGGACGTCTTGGTTGGCATTTATGAATAAAGCCGCTATAAACATCTGCGCGCAGGGTTTTCAACTCTTTTGGATGAATACCTAGGAACACCGTTGCAGGTTTATAAAGAGCAGGTTTAGTTTTGTGAGAAACTGTCAAATTGTCTTCCAAAGTGGCTGTACCATTTTGTCTCTCCACCAGTAATCGCGTGGCTTTAATTTTTTTACTCAGAACTAAAAAGTGCCTTACTTATGACTACGTAGCCATTAGTTGGCAGAGCAGGGACCAACAAGCAATCCTTCTGGTTCCAAATTATGGGCGATTTCCTCTGGCGGCATTGCCCATCCGCTAGACAGGCCCTCACAAACACATTCACGCTTACTCGCCATTGCTTTTGAGAACTGATTCTTGGTGCGGATGTGTCCCGAAGCATTCCTTTTCTGCCCCATCCGGGAAAGGCCGCCATCTGGTCCCTGCAGCTGAGAGGCTTGTGATGCTCTTGCACAGTGCCCAGGTGCGTACAGGGGCCAGTGTCCAGGTGTCCCAAGTTTACCTGGACCTGGAGGAGAACCAGGTGGCTCTGGGAAGCCCTTCCTCCTTTCAGAGCCGACTCAGCCAGCCCCAGAGTCCTAGGCGTCACCGTGCCCCCATCAGGGACTGGCAGAGGAAGAGAAACTGCCCCCACACACCCACCTCTCACTCCAGCTACACGTCTGCCTGTCCTTCCTTCCTTCCTTCCTTCCTGAGGTGAAATTCACAGAACAGCATTAATCATCTTAAAAGTGTATAGAGTTCAGTGGCATTCAGTACATTCACGATGTTGTGTAACCACTACCTGTACCTACTTTTGAAACATTTGCATTATCCCCAAAGAAAACCCCACGAAGCTATCACTCCCCTTTCCTCTTTCTCCCTCGCCCCTGGCAACCGCCAACCATTCAGCCTCTTTGGGTTTACCTATTCTGGTTATAGAATAAACAGAATCTGTGTCCGGTTCCACACACATTTCTCAGACCACACTTTCTGTAACTTCCTGAGGAAGGAGGAGGAGGAGAGACCTCTCTTGCTGCCTTTGCCTCTGGCCCCACCCCCTTGTCCATGGTGCCCTGTGCCTCCTGCTCACGGTATTTGTGGTCCAGCGAATCCACTCTATGGCATTTCCTATTTCTGTGAACTATTGTGAGCAAAGGACTTTGTTCATAAATTCATTCAACGAATAGCTCATGAGCTAGCAGGGGAGACAGGGGAACCGTCATTACGACGTGTGATCAGGCAATACTGTGGATTTTTCAGAGAGGCAGGGGAGCCGTAGAAGAGACACATCACCGAGCCTCAGGGTTTGGGTGGTCAGGGAAGAGACCAGGGGGACGGGGACCCGCATCTGTCTGATTCATCCGTTTCCTTAGGACTTAAGAGAGTTCCTGGCACATAGAACCAGGATGAATGAACAAGCCAGTCAACCAATCAATAGAGCTCTCAGCTAAGAGCTGAAGGATGCATACAAATATGCAAAGCATATCATTTCATCATTTCATATCTGAAACCTTGGAGGCAAAGTTTCAGCCGCTTTAATACACTGAAAGACATAATGTCTAGATGGACACTGAAGCGGAGGCAGGTGGGAGATGGGGCCAGAGCATGCAGGGCCTTGGAGGCGACATGGAGTAGCTTGACTTTAACCTGAGTGTGAAGAGGAAGAATTTTAAGCACACTTGCATTTTAGAAACTCATCTTTCTTTTTTTTTTTTAATTTATCTTTTTTTTACAGAGAGGGAGAGGAAGAGAGAAAGGGAGAGAGAATCCCAAGCAGGCTCCGCATGGATAGCGCAGAGCCCCATGTGGGGCTCGAACTCACAAACCGCGAGATGGTGACCTGATGGTGACCAAAATCCAGTCAGACACTTAACCGACAGAGCCACCCAGGCATCCTTAGGAACTCATCTTTCTAATCCAGATTAGAGATTAGGATGATCTGATGATGTGCCAGGACAGACAGACATCGTTCTCGCCCTCCTCCAGCTGATGTTTCCATGGGAAACAGAGGTACTTGATACATCATATAAAATAATTAATTCAAAAGTCATAAGGGCACAAGGTGTTCTGAGGGATGCCATGGGTCAGGGAAATCCTCTTGAAGACAGTGACCTTTAAATCGAAACCTGAGAAATGAACAAGATTTGGTCAATTCAAGAGAGAGGCAAAGAGCTTTCCAGACCACCCGGAAGCTATTAGGAAGGTCCTGAGCAAAATGTGCTAAGAGGACTGAGAAAGGTCTAGTGTGTTTGCCGTGCATGGCGTGAGGCTGAGAGTTTGATCAGCTGAGGCTAAGGGATACGTGAGGCTCAGACCCCAAAGAACAGTCTTACACATTTTGGACTTACCCTAAGTCAAATAGGAAGTCTTGAATGATGTAAGCAGGATCCTATTTTGAAAAATGGAATAACTGGCATTTCTCTGTTGTGTTTCTGTGCATGTGACCTTCTTCCTGGTCACTGCAATTATCTGCTTGCTTTGGAAGTGAAGTTAGGATTATCGAAGACAAAAAATTCTGGGAAGATAAGTAATGTTTAGCTTCTGACATCCACGACAGAATTTTTTTTTTCAGCCAGACAGTAGTCTTGAAAGTCCATCATTGTTAGGAAATGGGGTATTCTAGATGGCTGTAACTTCCTCTTTAAAAGATACCAAGAAGTACGCCTGCTGGTAGAGCTTTACTTCAGGAAGAAAACCGAGGAGAAAGCCCCGCTCTTAGGTTTGGAAAATATTGGGGAGGAGGCAAGAGAGGAAGGAGGTGTGGAAGGAAGTCAGGTGTGTGTCCTAATCATCCATCTTGCAAGTCCCAAGTGGAGGTGTGTTTGATGGGGGAGGGGGTGGTGGTTTCTCAGGCCCTGAGGGGCGATTTCTGTACATATCTCTCTAGAGGTCGTCACACCAAAGTACACATCAGTAACCTGTGGTTAGGCACAGGGAAGGTTTGAATTTAGCCTTCTCTCTTGGAGTTGTGAGTTCGAGCCCCATGTTGGGTAAATGTCACCTTCTCAAGCCACTCTGGTTCCCATATGGTGTTAAAATGATGACGACACTAGAGCTTTAGCTGTGGGTTTTGCATAAGAAACTAACCAGAAGCGGATAGTTCGAAAGCCTAAGATTAAAAAAAAAAAAAAAAATGCTTTGAACAACAAGCATTGACAAAGTCCTGTCATTTAACAGCTATTTCCTAGTAAAATGCTTGGGCCCCGGAACAGCAGGAAGTAGACTACGAACCCCCTGAAGCTCCCAATGCCCATTTCAAGCATAGCTTGAGGGGTGATGGACCAGGAAGAACCTCCCGGAAGGAAAAGCCCAGAGACAGACAGTGAACGAAAAGAATTCTTCCCAGTGAACAGAAAAGGGGCTGCCAGAGGGGGCTAACCAAGAATTTAACTCCACAGCTCAAGAGGGAGGTCTTTACTCCTCCAGCCTATTAGCACTGGATGCTTGCTACAAACCAGGGCCTGATGTGTTCCCATGCTTCCCTTTTCTGAATGGAGGTCTTCACTGCAATTACCACGTCCCCCTTCCACCTGGTGTAGGGTGGCGTCTTTGAGCTTATTGTTTTCGCGTGGAGCTAAACTTGAAGTCCACGGAGAGGACTGCACATCGCCTGATAATACTGGGCTCGGATCCGCATGAGGTTTTGGGATGGTCTCCCCTGGGAGGGGAGGAGATAATTCAGTACATGGGAAGAGGGGAGCACATGAATTTTTGGGTGGCCAAAGGGCCGACTCCAGCAGAAACAGCTAGTTGTTTACTCCAGTATCCATTCTCCCCTTTTTCCTTACGAACATAACCCCTCGTTTTATTACTAAGACTGTATTTAAGATTGTGTATCTCAGACTCCCTTGCAGCTACCTAGCTCTGGCCTCAGGATTGTAAGTTCTAGCTAATAAAATAGAAACAGAAGCGTCCTAAGATTTTTCAGGGAAGGAGTCAAAATAAAAGGGGCCATTCCTCTATCCTGCTTCTTGGAAAGCAAATGTAATGGCCTGGGGTTGCTGAAAATTGGGTCATGGGATTTAGGGTCACACTTTGGGATCGGACGAGAAAGAACGGCTCGAGGGCCCTGGCCCCTGACAACCTCATGAAACCATGAGACGAGCCCTTAAACTCCAGCTCCAGACTTTTGTAGGAGAGAATAAAACCCGGTGTGTTTAAGGTTCTGTTCATTTGGGTTTTCTGTCACAGGCAGCTGAAAGGAATCCTAACTGATCTATCTCTAGGGTGGGCTTTGAGCAGGAGGCTAACATAATCCGTCTGGGGGTAGGGCCCCAGAACCTGCAGCAGCAGGAAGCAGAGTGTTGAACATACAAAAGCAGTCTGGGCAGCAGCGTGGGGGTAGGGGAGGTGGCCGCAGTTGTCGCCGGGGAGGGGTGATGGGGCGGGGACCAGGATGGCGGCAGTGGGGCTGGATGGAACATTCAGATTTGAAACATAGTTAGGAGGTGAGGCAGTGCCCTGCACTGAGACGGGCGGTGAGGCAGAGATGAGGGTCATGGGCAGGAAGAGGGAAGCAAAGAAAATGGCACGTCCAAGGAGCAGTTAGCGGTGCTGGCCGCTGTGCAGTGGGCAAGGAGATGCAGGCTGTGATGTGTGGGATTTGGTCACAGGGAAGTGGTGTCAGGGCCGTGGGGGTGGCAGCCAGCTGCAGGGGGTGAGTTGCGGAGGAAGTGGCCCAGCGAGTGGAGAGAACTCCTCCGAGGCTCTCCTTGACTAGGAAGCTAAAACTGGAGGAGGGGTCTAGGAAGGTTCTTGGCATTTTTTTTTTTTTTTTTTTTAGAGAGAGAGAGAGAGTGTGTGTGTGCAGAAGCTGGGGAAGGGCAGAGGGAAAAGGAGAGAGAGAATCTCAATCAGGCTCCGTGTCCAGCACAGAGCCGGACATGAGGCTTGATCTCACGACCGTGAGGTCATGACCTGAGCCGAAATCAAGAGTCAGACGCTTAACCGACTGAGTCACCCAGATGCCCCTGGTTCTTGGCACTTTTAAGATGGGTGAGACTTAACCTCGTTGAATGCTGATGGGAAAGGAAGGGCACCTTGGAGAGGTAAAGATCCAGGACAGAAGAGGAAGGGGAGGACACTGGCTCACGAGGTTCCCCGAGCACAAGGACCATGTAAGACCCGGAGCTGGCACTACAGGGAGCCTGGGGGAGCCTGGGGCTTCTCTGTGAAAGCAGGCAGAGGAGGGAAGGTGGCAGGCAGGCTGTCGATTTAGCGATGGCAGGGCGAGGAGATCCCCTATGGATGGCCCACACGCTTTCTGCCAAGTGGCCGTGATGTCATCCGTGGTAAGTGCGGTGGTAGGAGAAGATTTGGGAGAGACAGGAGGCAGCATGAGCACCCCTTCTGGGAAACAAGAGAGAGAACTGGCCAGGAGCACAAAGGGTCGAGGCTCCGGCCGGGCTGGAGCCATGAACTGGTGGCGGCACCAATCTGCAAGCCTGGCTGGTTTTCTCCAGAAGGAAATCCCGAATCTGGGAGCTGCGGGCCCGGCTTCGCACTCAGCAAAGCGTGTGCACCTGCAAATCCCGGACCCTCCTTGAATTAACGCGCCTCCCCGCCCAGCTCCTCCGCTTGCCCTCTTGCTCCTCTGGTTTTTATTCCTGCAACCAGAGGTCTTGGATCCCCAGGAGCACCTTCTTGCCTCTCTGACCTCATTGCAAGCTCTGGCCGTCTCCTGGGCTGTGGGCAGGGCCTCCTCAGGGACCCCCCTGTCTCGGCTTCCTTTCTCCCCTTCACCGCCCACCCCTGTCCCGCATTCTAATGCATTCAACTTCTGAGTGTGACTGTCACTGTGTCACTCCCCATTCAAAACCACTCTGCAGCTCCCGATACTTCAAAATAAAAGCTCTCATTTCCGCTTACTTTTGGGATCTTGGCTTGAAAGCCCCTCGTTCTGGGAAGCTTTCCTAGACTAGGGAAAGTGTCAGTGGTCCCTGCACCTGCGACACCTTATAAGTCTTCTCTGAGACACTCCATAATTACTTGATCCTCCCCTCATTAACGATGGCAAGGAGTGTGAGCGCGTGTGCGCGCACGCGCGTGCACAGGCACATGCTCCCTTATCACCTCTATCTCCCCAGCACGAGCACATTGCCTGCCTGATGACTGATAAAAAGAACCGAGCCTGTCAGTAAGGCCCTGGGGGTCTCAGGTTAAATTTCCATCACCCCATAAGTCAATCCATGCTCCAGATACTGGGGACTCCTTTCCAGTCCCCGAAGCTGCCCCCCACTTTCCTCCCTCACCAGGGGTCTTTGCTCCAACTGCTCCCTCTCGTACAGACATGCCCTCCTTCTGGCCCAGGGCCCTTCCACTGCGGATTCCACTGCAGAATCTTCTCTGAAACCCCCACCCGCCACAGGCTGAACCCCAGAACGTCAGCTCCTGGAATGCCTGCCTTCGTCAACATTTCACCCCCACCAGACTCGAACCTTGAGGGAAGCTTCCAGTTTGTAGTTAATCGATAACACATGAACAATGAAAACGTTTGCCTGTGAAGCCAAGAGCCATCTTCTACAAAACACTCGTCTAGTGTCCTATGCAACTCTGTCCCCGATGGTGACTTTCATGGTGCCACACACTTAGTAGGGACACAAAAATATTCTTAAATGCAGATGATATTTTCTCCCTCATATGTGTAGGAATATGGTGGTGACAGTCTCCACCTACACATTCATTTTGAAAATTAATTTAAACGCAGGTGTCCCGTGTTTACAACGTGAAAAGGATGTCTGTTTTCATCAGGGAACAAAGTCTGTCTTTTCAGGTTTATTCCATCTTTACTTGAGAAACAAACGCATGCCTTGTGCAGCGGATCAAGGTGGTGACTGTATTCACCAGTATACCAGACACACCACTGCGTAAGGGAAAAGGAATTTCTCCCAGAGCTGATAATTTCCAACACGTTCAGTAACGTTTGTCTCTCGGGCTTCTGAACGAGACCATGAATGTGTAGGTGCCTGAAATCTACAAAACACTAAAATAAGGGGGAAACTATATTGCTATCCATATATATGAGCTTATTTTCTGTGCTGATGTTTCAGGATGGTTTTTTAGTTCAGAAAACGGACTCATTGGGATTCTGAAAAGTACTGCCTAGCTATAAATCCATGGAGACAGAAAGCAGATTGGTGCTTGCCAGGAACGGGGGGGTGGGGAGGGAACAGGGAGCAATTGCTTGATGGGTCAGGGTTTCCTTTTGGGCTGATGAAATGTTTTGGAACTAGACAGGAATCCGTGTTGCACAACACGGTGAAGGTACTACATGCAACTGAATTGTTCACTCTAAAAGGGTTACTTTTAGGGGCGCCTGGGTGGCTCAGTCAGTTAAGCGGCCGACTTCGGCTCAGGTCATGATCTCATGGTCCGTGAGTTCGAGCCCCGTGTCGGGCTCTGGGCTGATGGCTCAGAACCTGGAGCCTGTTTCAGATTCTGTGTCTCCCTCTCTCTGACCCTCTCCCGTTCGTGCTCTGTCTCTGTCTCAAAAATAAATAAATGTTAAAAAAAAAATTTTTTTTTAAATAAAAGGGTTACTTTTAGGGGTGCCTGGGTGGCTCTGTCGGTTAAGCGTCCGACTTCGGCTCAGGTCATGATCTCATGGTTTGTGTGTTCAAGCCCCATGTCAGGCTGTGTGCTGACAGCTCAGAGCCTGGAGCCTGCTTCGGATTCTGGGTCTCCCTCTCTCTGCCCCTCCCCCACTCACGTGTGTGTGTGTGTGTGTGTGTGTGTGTGTGTGTGTCTCTCCAAAACATTAAAAAAATTTAAAAGAGGGGTGTCTGGGTAGCTCAGTTGGTTAAGCATCCAACTTCAGCTCAGGTCATCATCTCAAGGTTTGTGAGCTCGAGCCCCACGTCGGGCTCTGTGCTGACAGCTCAGAGCCTGGAGCCTGCTTCCGATCCTATGTCTCCCTCTCTCCCTCTGCCCCTCCCCCACTCATGCTCTGTCTCTGAAAAATGAACAAACTATTAAAAAAATTTGTTTAAATAAAAGGGTTACTTTTAGGTTATGTGGACTCCACTTTAATACAAAAGTCACATATCACTTACATAATACTGAATATTTTTCTGAAGGTCCTACAAGAGAAGGCAGTGCTGTATTCTAGAACAGCCCCAGATGGAAGGCTCCGTAGCACCCTGTACCTCACCTCTGGATAAGGAAGGGGGTCCCGCCATGTACAAGCAGGGCCACGTCCTCAAAGCGTCCTCAGAGACACGCTGCAGAGCACCGGTACAGATGCCACTACAAACCAGGCCAAATGCTGCTGAGGGTTTGTATTTTCATCTGTTTCTCCTTTGGCTGACACTGGGGCTTGTTAAGGTGTTTAGTTTGATTAGGGAGTTTTCTAGCTCCAGAGGTGGAGCCCAAAGCAGATTTTATTTTTTCCTTTAAACGAGTGGAATTTTCCAGTGACAACAACCCACAGACGGTGGATCAAGCCCCGGACACTTGGCTGGGCCATCTGTCCACCAGCGCCCAGAGGAGAGGAAGGGGGAGGAGCCTGCCCACGGGGCAGAGTCGTGGGCTAACAGTTTCCCTCCACTTGGGGCAGGTTCTGCAAAGGCAAGGGCTGACTGTAAAAGGGGTGGGTGGACTTGTCCTAACAGCTCACGGTTTCTCAGGAAACAGTCCTTTCATTGTCTTGTCCAAGGAGGAACCTACTGCCAGGATGTAAGAACAGCGTCGCGGATCAGGAGTGAGGCGGACCCGGAGGGGAGGCCATCAGCCCTCCTCCTTGCTGGGGCCCTGGGCCAGCGAGGGCTGAGCTGCCCGTGCACAAATATCCCATCCGTCCTTTGCGTGGGGCCCAAAGGGAAATCACACCTTTCCATTTCAAACATGGCACCGGAGCCCAGAGCCCAGTGGCTGAACTATAATCAGATTGCCTTAGTCAACTTTATAACCAAGGTCTATGGGTTTTAACCACTTACGTCTCCTCCTGATTTTAGCACTTCGTACCTTGTCACATGCCTTCACATACAGGGTGTCATTCAGTAGCCCAAGAGACAAATGCTGCCGAACGTCTTGGAAAATACTGGCTCTGGAAAAATTCCTTCTCTCTCACGTAGTGGCAGTGCAATGAACAAAGACAGCCTGGTGACAAAGTTCTGTGCACCTGGGGAACTCTAGGTCCAACAAAAGAGGGGAGTCCCAGGAATCTCTCGCCAACACATCCTTCCTCTCCTAACCCTTGAAACTCCAACTTTGTGGGAGATGTCATCAGTACAATTTGCCATAACCCAGGCCACTCCAACGGGTTTGGACCAGGATAGCCTAGACTTAGCAGTGACTGAAAAGTTCCCTGACAGAGGTAGGTCTAGGGACCCAACTGTGGCAGCCCCTTTTGGTTTTTCTCAAAACAAAAACAAAAACAAAAAACAAACAAGAGACTGAAGATCTGTCCCGATGCTTTTAAGGCATTTAGAGGCGCCCAAAGAGGCAGGACTGCTTACGACTCCATCTCCTAAGTGCCCGGCAATCATCGACCTCTCTAATTGCCATGTGGGCGAAGAGGTGGAATTTAAACGAAGTAGATTTCCAAGTGTTATTGAAAGATGAAAGGTGTTACGGAAGTGCCTGGGCACGAGAGGTGTGCATAGACACGTGAGCACAGGCTTCTCTCTGGGCGGCACAGTCCCCAGAGCCTACGGAAGCCCGTGTGAACACTCCCAGCATCCGACACTTAACACCGCCAAGGGACACATTCGCTGTTCAGGAAGACACCTCTTTTCTGTGGTGTCTGCTGGGGCAGAGGAGGTCCCCGGGAGGTCCCGCGCGGAGACTTGGGAGTGCCCCGTCCCCTAATGCCGCGGGCCCTCTCAAAACGGAAAGGGGGAGCTACCCTAATCCTTGTGGTGTGGGTGCTCTGAGTATACTATCATGACCCTCCCCCTCTACAGAGGAGGAGACTAAGGCTCAGAGAGGTTACATGGCTTCCTCCAGAACTCAGCAGCCACTGAGTAGTGAGGGCAGGCCCTTCTGACTCACGGTCCGCTGCTCTCGGGTCCTCCAGAGAAGGGAGCCTGCATGCAGAGCTTGTCGGAAGCAGACTTGCAGTGCCTGGTGTAATTTCAGGGGCTAATTCTTAGCCAGCTGCCAACCACAAGCACTAACTAATGACAGCCTGGCCACCCTAGCACTTATGCTGCAAGGCATAAGCAGCCCCAAACAGATGTTGCCCATTTACCCCGGGGTTTCCTGGTCCACAGGGCAATGGGGTCTGGGCTGACGCTTCTCAGTTTCACACCTAACAACCTGTGTCTTTTCAGGGAGAAAATCTGGAGATGTGATCATCCACTTAGGCGCACCCCTCAGTTGTTTTCCGAGGCCTTTCCCACACGTGATCTCATTCGACCACCTGGACAATGTTCGCGACACGTTTAATTGGTTCTTTGAAGATTCGTGGGTTTCCAGGACCAACCTGTTCAAACAAACTACCTCCAGGAAGGGACAGCACCTTGAACTTTTATTGGCTCACACCTTGGCAGTAGTTGGCAGCTAGCTGAGAATGAGGCCCTGAGAAAGGGGAACAGGATTGGGAGGAGTTGGGGGAGGTTCGAGAGGAGAAGCAGGAGAAAGGAAATGGGGGCAGCTGTGAGCCGGGGCCAGAGGCCCACCTCACCGTTTTGCAGAAAGAGGTCCTAGGAGGGCCATTTCCCTGCCTTGCCCACCCACCAGAGAGACCAATTCTACCCCAAGGCCAAAGGTAGAAAAGTCTAGAAGAAAAAGAGAAGGGACAGGAGAGACGGGAAGAAAAGATGGAATAAACCAACCATCAGAGGCTCTTCAATCTTAATCATTTTATTCTACAAAAACTACTCAATTGAAAGTGGGAAAGCTAACCGAAAAAAAAAAAAAAAAAAAAAAGTTTAATATGTTCTTTCTTCCATAGCAGCAAGCTTTTTCTAACAAGCTTTCTTTAGTGCAAATACTGTAGGCTTGGATTACAGTAAAATAACAAAACAACAGAAAACACCACCAGAGATGCTTCAGAGCAGAACTACTCCTCAATTTTCAAAACTATACAAAGATTTTTGAGCTCGCAGTCCTGCCTGGAGAGGCCTATTTAGAAGCCTTTCCAATGGGACCATTTCACCAATACTTAAACAAAAAAAACAAAAAAAAAAAACAAAAAAAAAAACAAAAAGAAAAGAAAAGAAAAAAGAAAAAGAAAAAAAAAAGGATGCTCAGAAAGGTAATTAAATTCCCCATAGAGCTATGACTCTTGTACAACCTGTTTCCTCCAGGATCTTATAGCAGACTTTACTCCACATCATTGACAGATCTCAAATACAGATGCACGAAATTTATGGTTTTCCACTATATACCAAAATACGATATATACATCTCTCGCTGCAGAAAAGACACCCTGACACCTATTCTTTATACAAAGGCAAATATTTTCTTCCTCGATATCAAGTAACCACAAACTAAAATAAATGGAATAAACGTTTAATCACACAGAGAAAATAATTTTTGAGGAACGTTGTATTCTCTTACAATATAGACTTCTTGGTGACCACTGTCCCCAGAGGAATGACCATCCGTCTTTAAGAACAGAACCTTTTTATACAGTTTATACAGCACATGTCACAAGTCATTTTAGAAACAAAAAAAAAAAGCATCATTAGCCTAAATTTAAAAACAAAAATGAAGAAAGAGAGGGAGAGAGGAACTGAGTACTTTAATGCTGTTTCTATTCAGGCTTGGTACAACACAAAGATGTAAACATTTTAAATAAATAATAAAATAAATGTCAATTTCTTCTCCCCCTCCCCTTCCCATGCCCCGCTCAAATTGACCCAGCCTTTCCTGAACACATCAGCACTGGCCAATTAAAACCCTCTGTTAATGTATGGCCCAAACACTAGAAGCATGAGATGTCAAATTAGTAGTGGGATGACTGAGTTTTCTTTTTAAAAGCTGCAGGAGGCACACTTGGAAATGTAGGCACGCACGCACGTGTGCATGTGCACACACACACACACACACACACACAACCTGTCAATAAATAGTGAGATGCTGGCTTTTAAGATAAATGCCAAGAAGACTCAACAAGCAGAAAGTAGCAAGACCCTTTTACTTAAGTTTTTAAAGGAAGTTACACACATCACGTATCCTATTGGTCCACAAATTCTAGAAGGACTCAGGTTACCCCTCCAACCTTCTGAGGAGTGCAAAGGAGCACATGACAAGGGAGAGGGAAAAGAAGTTTGGAGGTGGGAGGGCACTGTGGGGGATGGGTCTTTGAGAACAAACCTCCGACTGAGGGCAACCTTGCCTGAGATCTTTGAAGACGGACCTTCTCACCTCTAAGTGTTTTTGTTTATCCATTACTTGGGGGCCTTTAACAGGGGATACCCTCGCCCCTTAGTCTCATCCTAAAGAGGGTATATTTATAAAAGTGCCTAATACAGTGCCTGGCACATAGTAGGTGCTTATTCTTTTCCTTCTTCGAGGGGCTGTGTGATATCTGATCAGGAAAGGAGATCAACCTGAAACATGAGATTGCAGGAACATTTGTTGGTCCATCAAGGGGAGAAAAGTTCCATTGCCTATGGCGTCGAGCCCTCCCTTAGACTCAGAGCCCAGTGGGAGCAGAGAAGAGACTCTTGTCCCCAAAGCCTGAGGAAAAGAAGCCATAGCCTCTGATGGCTCCTGGCCGAGATGCTTGTGTGACTGGCCAGTGGGCGCACCTGGCCTTTCTCACAGGCAGAACAATGATGTCTTTCTGCAAACTTCCCCACGAAAGCTCTGCGTGCAGCTGGCCCCGGCTATTTCCTAAGCTTCACCTGGGATCTCCTCTCTTTCCTGTGTCCGCAGCTGTGTCCCTCCACTCAGCCAGGAAGAGGACGGATCCCAGAGAGGCCAGCCAGGTGGCCACGAGGACCGTGTGTTTCACACTAGCCTGTCGAGGCGCGCCTGCCCTATGCCGTCCCAGAGCTGCCTGCAGCCCAACTGGAGTCCACACCAGCTGCCTCGCGGCTGGGGACACAGGGGAGGCCCAGCAGTTCCCAGCTTAAGCACCAAGGCGCCCCCACTGCAGCTGTTCCTTTAGTCGGAGCCACGGGAGGAGAAAGCAGGCCTGGAGTCCGGTGATTCTGGAACAATGGGGTGTGTGCAGGAACTTCAAGAACAAGCCAGAAGAAGCCTCAGCTAACTGAGGATATGCTCATGAGTTAGGTGTGAATGGTCAGCCTTCCCCCAAATAACCTCTGGCTTTGGGGAAGCCAAACCACCTCCAAGAACAAAGCCGGGGGTCCTGAATGGGAACACAGCTTAGAGGCCTCTAAAGCCCTGTGAGGTGGTGGTTTTTCCCTTCTGCTGGTCCCAAAGCCAACACAGCTTGAAATCTGTACTAAGGCCAAACGCTATCCCAGGAATGTCCAGCCTGGCCCCAAGTCACAGATTACGGCCTGCCTCGGGATCAGTGCTGTGCCAAGGGGGGCACAAAGGGACTTTCAGAAATAAAACACCAAAAAGCAGCTTCATTTAGGAAATATATATAATATATGTATATTATATATATATATATATATATGCAAAAAGAAGCAAATAGCTCCCAATTGGCCACAAATACCACTTGAGATGATTAAGCCCTTCAGAGCAGAGCGCACCCCAGTTTTCTTTGCCCACCTCCTGCGTTTCCTGGCTGACTGCTATTTCTTTGGTTAATCCAAAGCCAGAAACTCAATTGCCCAATCTAATGCCCCGCCCAGAACCTCTGGGAAATCGGGAGGGCAGCATCATAGCCAAGGAATGTGGGAAATAACATTTTTAAGGTTTTTTGGGGGGGAAAAATCCTTTTTCTTTTAAACTCCATTCTCTGCATGGCTTATCCTTCCCCACATCACTTCCAGTCAGAGCGGGCTGCATGTTTTAAGCATTTGGCGGCTCCATTCTGCATGTTCCATTTTAGTGCACAGAGGAGGGTCAGGGGCATTAAGTCAGGACCCGCCCTCGAGGCCTGGGTGTGTGAAAGGAACAAGTGAGCTAATGTGTCACAGCTCTCTCTCTCTCTCTCTTTCTCTCCCGAGACTAACTTTGAAATTTAACCCCCACTGGGTTTGATTTAAATAATATCTATATAATTTTAAATTATCATACAATGATCTCTAGAGCTGAATCACAACAGTGGGGTCTCTCCCAAAGCACTAGCCCAGCAGAGGCCAATTCTAGAAGATCAGCCAGAGCTTTGCCTTAGGGAGAAAAAGGCTCAGAGGGGTGGGAGGCAGGGCCCTCGTTCAGCTGTGCTCTTGCAAGAGGCCAGGAGGACCTCCGCCCCCACGCCCCGCCCCCTGCAGTGGGAAGCAATACATCTCATCTCTGATTTCAGCAGCCCCCAGGAAGGGCATGAAAGCCCCAAGCCTTAGCAACAGCTCTGGGCCAGAGGTTCACAGCTGGCTGGCTGGACCTGAGGAGCACACTGGGAGGACACGGTGTGGAAGGGAGAAAGCACTCCATCAGGTAGCAGATGATGACCACAGAGGGCAGAAAAGGCCTGACATCTCACTGAGAGGCGAATCCCACTCTGCCTCCCCTCCTTCCTCCCCTACTTTTCCCTTCACAGCAAAGGTGCCTTCAAGGCTTGGGGAGGTGCCCCCCCCTCCCTGCCCCAGGCAGCAATCTGGGGAGGGCCCAGGCCCACGCTCATTAAATTTCTGTGGGTGGCGTCATCCTGAGAGCCAGACCGGGGATGGCAGAGCCAATAGAGACTTGGGAGTGCTGTGCGGTTCCTAGGGAGGGACACCTCCCTGGTCTAGTAGAAGGGTCCAGGGGCAGGATGGCGAGGCAGTAATTACAGGAGACGTCCTGCTCAAGACACCAGGTCAAGGGAAGCTGGCTGGGACACACCTGTGTGGCTTGTTGGCACTATTCCTGGCCTGGTAATTAGGCATTTGGCAAACCCAACCTGTGCCCCGGCTGTCTCACTCACACCCTGTCTTCTGGCCAAGCCGCTCCTCCAAAAGTTGTCTCCAAGGATGGGCAGGAAGGGTCCTCCAGGCCTCCCAGTGATGGCAGCATCTCCTTGAGAGCTCAGGGAGCCCTGCTGGTGGTTCTGGAGATGGTGGTGGAGCGGGGAGCATCAAGGGAGGGAAGGTTCTGTATTGCACATTGACTGTCCCCTTCTGGACAAGTCGGCCCCAGCAGAAGAGTCAGTCACCTGCTGCCCCATCTCCAGAAATGAAGAGCTTTAATATTCAGACCACCCCGATGAAATGTCATGGCAACTTTGATAAAAACCAAGAGGAAGTAAAATCGACACTGGGGAGAGGAAGGGGCGAATAGAGGGAAGGTGAAACCAAAAGGCACTGAGCATGCTTGGTGGGGCGGGGAAGGACACCATCACTCCAGAGACAGATCGTAACAAAGGGACAGGAACGGTCCACACCAGCTTCAGGCTCTTCAGAAGCCAGAGATATGCCTGAGTCCACTGAACCAAATTCTCCAAGGCTTTTCAAGACATAGGATTCACTTTGCAAGATGAACGAGGGAGGAGGTCCCGTGAGTTCTAAGAGATCACCAAAAGTCCTCAACACCTCACCACCAAATCCCACCTGGGTGTCCCCAGAGCCGGGAAGCTCTCTTCTCTGGTAGGGTCCCCCTCTTGCCCTCATGGCCCTGGAGTGCTTGAAGGTGCTGGTCCCTGGGAAGGAGGCAGTGACGAGGACCCCCTGGGAGCTGGGTTACAGAGCCAGCAGAGTGGGGGAGTTCAAGGAGTCTGATGACTGGTCCCCACTGCTACTGCTTCTGCGGTGTGCCTTGGAGCAGGACTCGGAGGGTGACGCAGGCGACTCCTGCTCCAGGACGCTGGGGTAGGTGAAGACGAGGTTCGAGGTGCCCGGAGTGATGGCAGGTGTGGAGGTCACCACGATGGGGGTGTGCAGGGGCTCCTCCCCATAGAAGCCCCCAGCAATGCTGATGGGCTTGATGACAGAGCGCTGGCCCTTGTCCAGCCCGGCCGATGAGGATGAGGGGCTGTCCTCTTCCAGGGGCTCCTGCTTCACCACGACGGCACCCACTCCGCCGCCTCCACCGCGCAGGGGCTGGAGCCCAGAGGCTGGGGGGGATCGGCGCTCCTCGGGGCTGATCTTGCACACGGGCCCGTGGGCCACTAACATGAACTCCAGCTTTTCCTTCTCCTTCTGCAGCTCAGCAATCTCCTTCTGCAGGCCTGACTTCTCCTCCTCCAGCTCCTCTGTCTCCTGCAGGGGGAAGAGAGGTGTGTGAGGGATAGGAGCCTGCCGGGGAGACCTGCTTGGGGTGGGGGTGGGGTTGGCTTCCAATCCAGGTGAGAAAAGGAAAACCAGAGCTGTCCCCAGAGGACCAACTGTGCAAGCAGCCCGCTCACACCCCTGGCCACGGACCCCACTGGCTCTGAGTCACCTGGTGGCTCAAGATTCCTTTTATGTCCAAAGCTCCTGAGAAAGGAGGAGAGTAGGCTCGGAGGAAGGCTGAAATGACACCACGACCGAGGGCTTACTTTGTGCCAGGCACTGCAGATCAATCCTCCAGAAGATTTCTAAAGCAGGCATCATCAATCACCTC
The DNA here is from genome assembly GCF_022837055.1 of Prionailurus viverrinus. Lineage (NCBI taxonomy): Eukaryota > Metazoa > Chordata > Mammalia > Carnivora > Felidae > Prionailurus > Prionailurus viverrinus. Next base: position 118,337,655 of record NC_062563.1, read on the forward strand.
ACTTTGCAGATGAGGAAACTGAGATTCAGAGAGGTCTTGTCATTTGCCCAGTGTCACAGAGCAAGCAGGTTACAGGGTAGCCCAGACTTGACCCTGATGTATCTACTCCAGAGTCCATATGCTACCAGGCTCTACTGCCCCGCTGCCAGGACTGCAGTTTCCCAGGAGGGGGGAACAGTGAGGTCTGGAGGGGAAGGGAGAGCAGCATGCAGTTCCCTGCACCACAACCCCCCCCCCCCGCCCCCCAGTCCTTCTCATACCCCTTCACCCCTGTCCAGCCTGCCTGTGGATGCATAAACACTAAACTCTACGCTGCACACACAAGCTTTGGACAGTGCCAGCCTGGCAGGAAGTTCTCCATTAGTCCCCGCTAAATCGTCACCGCCCCACTTCCCTTTTTTACTCTAATTTCTGAAGCGCGTGCTTCGGGACTCACAGAACCCTGGGAGAATATTCCGTTCAGTCCCTGTGCTTTAACAGATGAGGAACCTGACAGCCTGAGCAGGCGAGGAGGGTGGCAGGGTCCCGTGGCGAGGAGCTCGGCCCCCTCCCTCCCTTTGGTACAAAGCCAGAGAAGCAGCAAAGCACATGGAAGGAGCAGGTATGAAAGGTGACAAGGCGTGTGTCATGGCCTCCTCCCCACTTTTCCCCTAACACAGATTCCCGTTCAAGAATGAGATGATGTGGGCCAGAGCTTCGCTGAGCAGAGTACAGCATATTCCACAGTGAAAAAAAGTTTCCATCTGTCTCAAGGGTCTGACGAACGTCATGAGCTTATGAGAGGTTTCCTGTGGAGGATGTGGCTCAGGGGCCTGGGTGGCTGGGGTGGGTGGGGTGGCGGGGGAGTAGGGTGTGAGGCTTCTGGGGGAGGGAGGGAGGGAGGGGAGGAAAGCGGGCGGCCCGGAGGAGGAGGGGCTATTCTGGGGCTAGTGGTAGGGAGCACCCAGGGTAGACTCAAGAGGACCTGGCCCCTTAGAAGGTTAGTGGTAGGGAGGACTCTCCTGGGGGAGTCTACCCAGGGAGTACTGATCACTAAGGGATCTCTTCACCTAGTGACGGAGAGCTCCCGGTCTCCCACCCGATGCTCACACACACCTCCACGGGACATCACTACAGGCTACATGGAATTCACACAGTACACATTCAATTCCCAAGAGCTCTCACTCTTGGACAAAGGGGACCTGAAGCAGGTGGATGGTACCTGGGAGCATTCGAGAACGTCATGGGATGTGTAAGGTAATTTGTGATTTCCAGAGCCCGTCCCTGGCTGGTCATTGTTAAGGACTGCCAACAGTCTCCCTCTAACATTCTGCTCAGGAGAGTTAGTCCTGACTTTGGGCTTCCTCCACATGCCATTCAGCCCACCTTGCAGGGCTAGGCTCTGGAGGGAGTTATGTGACGTTGGTCAGGTCAGGCTTTGAGAGGGAAGGGCAGGGCCACAGCCCCCCCAGGTGTGGGCAATTAGGCAGCAGGGGAGAGTGACTCACAGGGCAGAATGAGGTACCAAGGTGACAGCTTCAGGCTCATAGCAGAGATTAGGAATCCTCCTGCCCATGAAGGATACGAGAAAACCCCAAGACAGTACGACTCAGCTGGCACATGACCATCTCCATGAGACCCAGATTGCTTCGAGACCCCCTCAGACTGCAGTCTCCCCCTGTCCACACCAGCTAGCTTGGATCATTCCTGCTGGTGGTAGGCATGGGGGCGGCTGGAAGGCTGGGAAGTAGCCCCAGAGGGGGCAGGTCTGGGCCTGCGCGGGCTCTCAGGGCCTAGCAATACCAACACTCTGTGCCATCCCTCACCCAGGGGCCCCAGCAGGTCTGAGAGCAGGAGACGCACAGGTGTTGGGTCCCTGCAGGCTGTTGAACTCCCTCTCTGGGCCCAGGCTGGTGCCAAAGGCCAGCACTCTCCCCCAATCTCTACTTTAATCAGGGCAGTGCTAAACCTATGTGCTCAAAGGAAGGAATGTTTCTGTCTGCACTGACTCATCTATACAGGCCACTGGTGGGCAAGGAGAGGGTGGGAGGCCAGGAGGCCTGGGGCCCTAGCACGTGCCCACCCAGAAGGGCCCCCGGCCCCTGCGGAGCTCCTTACCGCCTGCAGCTTCTCCGTCAGCTCCCGGCGTCGGTTTCTGCACTTGGCTGCAGCCAGCTTGTTCCTCTCCCTTCGGATTCGACGTTTCTCCTCCTCTTCCGGGGACAGCTAGAGGCCAAGGTCAAGGATCATGATTAGGTTTGGGTAAATGGTTCCCTAGCTTTGTTTCCTAACTACATTTTAAGAAACTCTTCTGGGATGGGTATGGGGGGGGGGGGGGAAGGGAGAGAGGCGAGAGGAGTGTGGTTGGGCTCAGCAATTCTAGAATATGCGCTCCCTGCTGTGGCCACCCGGGAGGGCCACTTAGAGCTGAGCCCACCCTGGAAAGTGACAGTTCCAGGCTTGAGGGGGAGAACAGGGCAGCAACGTGTCAAGGACTCAACAGCCCAGACAAGATGGTAGCATTTATCATGTCAGCCCTGATCCAGGGCTAAGGCCAGAGAGGAGAAGCTGGGGTTGCTCCTCCCAGAGTCCCTTCATACCAGCCAGGCCTGGCCCCACCCACTTACACAGCTTCTCCCAAACCCTGGCCAATTACTCCTCCCCACCACTCTGCCTACTCTGCAAGCCTCATTATCCCCATTTGGTTAAGTAGCTCGGCCCAGAGTAAGAACCACTGGCGGGAGGGGGGGGGGGGGGCGGGAGGGGGCTGGGGGGGGGGGGATGTTCTATTGCCAGAAGGTGGGCCATGGATACCACCCGGCTTCCAATTCCTCTACCAGCCCCAGCGTGCCAGTGGCTCACAGTTCAACCTGGAGGGCTCACTAGTGTGCCTGGCACAATGCTAGGCTGGACAGGACAGGCAAAAAGGAGAAGGGACCCCCCAGGCACATTAAATCCTGCTGCCCACCACCCGCATTCATTCAACAAATGAGAACCTTCCATGTGCCGGGCGTGGTTTGAGAGGTTGGAGATTTATCAGAAAACGAAATGAACAAAAATCCCTCCGCAGAGCGTTTCATCTAGCTTCTTGCAAGGAGGCTAGTTGGGGGCCTGTGACTCATGCCCCCTGGGCAAGAACTCTGCTCCACTACATAGGGCTGAGACTCTGTTCACATACAGCCCTTCCTGTGACCCCAGTGCCCCTCAGTGCAGGCAGAGGTGACAGGAGGAGATGGCTGTGGGCCAAGGCCGAAAGTAATTCCGAAAGAAAGACCATTCTGCGCAGTTCTCAGACACTGATAGCACACCTACTGCGTGCCAAGCTCAGTACTGAAGGCTTAGAAGATTCTTAGAGGAGTAAGATCTGGGTCCTACCCTAAGGGACAACATGGGAAAAAAGCCGAAGCCACTTTTGGAGGGGTGAGAGAAACTGTCCCCACTGAGAGAGGGAGGGAGTCACGGACCTGACTGGGCCCAGGTCAGAGTCCCCAGGGCTCCCCACAACCCTGCAGGTCTGTTGCTGTGATATCCTGAACAGCAAAGCAGGGCACAGCATCGGAGAGGACAATCCCATCTCTGTCTACACTGAGGTAACCCTATGGGCCCAACCAAGGTGCCAGAGCCCCACATCAAATTCTCCAAGCGTTGGCATGAAAATGTGCCAGGCAACTCCTTGGACACGAAGTCCCTCTGAGGCATCAGGCCACCTGAGCACAGAGAGGCTCGTCACACCTCCTCAACTTTCAAATCCACTGCCCACCCTCCAGCAGTCAAGGTGTGTGGCTCAGGGGGGAGGCAGGAAGCCTGGCACGCTAGGGAGACCTACCAGCCTCCTGGCACCTCAGATCTCCCAGGGCTTCGGCTGAGCCCTGCCTCGTCCTGCATCTGCCCCGGGGACCTCCTTCACACCCGGGATATCCTCCTCATGTTCCTTCACCTCCTCCATGACCTCACCTCAAGCGATTAAGAACCAGACCCAGTTCCCCTCCCGCATCAGCCCCACCCTCATTGTGCCTCTGCCCCCTGCAGTGGTCTCCAGGTGGGACACAGAGAGCACAGGGTCTGCCTCTGGGAGTCCCCAGGCCCCTTCCAAAGACCTGGTCTCAGGGTCCCATACCTCGTCCCACCTCCACCTCCGTCCTCACGCCCTGTCTTCAGCCCCGGCCTCTGAAATCCTCTGCCTCCCCTAGAGAGCCAAAGGCTCCACATTCTCTCTTCTGAGAGGTCTAAGGCAGACTGGAAGCAAAACACGGATCTGGGGGCGCCCGGGTGGCTCAGTCGGTTAAGCATCCGACTCTTGGTTTCAGCTCAGGTCATGATCTCCCAGTTGGTGAGTTGGAGCCCCGCGTCGGGCTCTGTGCTGTTGGTGCAGAGCCTGCTTGGGATTCTCCCTCTCACCCTCTCTCTGGCCCTCCCCCGCTCACGCTGTCTCTCTAAATAAATAAACTTAAAAAAAAAAAAACAAAACCACAAAACCCTGATATGACATTTCTGTGTTGCCATGGACAAATCACCAAACCTTCTAAGCCTCAGATTTCCCATTTAGAAAGTGGAATTATTGGGACCTGCCCTGCCTTCCAAAAAGTTTCTGTGGTGATCAGATGAAGACTCTGTGTGAGGGGCGCCTGGGTGGCTCAGTCAGTTAAGGGTCGGACTTCGACTCAGGTCACACGGTTCGTGGGTTTGAGCCCTGTGTTGGGCTCTGTGCTGACAGCTCAGAGCCTGGAGCCTGTCTTTGGATTCTGTGTCTCCCTCTCTCTCTGTCCCTTCCCTACTCGTGCTCTGTCTCTCTCTCTCTCTCTCTCTCAAAAATAAATAAAAACAAAAAAGAATTAAAAACAAACAAAAAGATTCAGTGTGAGGGCCCTCTCTAACCTAGAAAGTGCTAGAAAGAAGATGGAATTCCGAGGTTCCTCTCTGAAGCTTTTTCTGAGCCCTGGAAGAATCCACATGAACCGGAGATCCACAGTGCACAAACCTGGCACCTTGGCCCTGTGTGGGGACTGGCTGCCCAGCTGAGGTCATGAGGCCACTTGGCTGCGGCTCTGAATACTTGCTGCTTCTAAACTTGTCTCAACCTGAGCCCAGCAGAGTTACCGAGGGCCTGCTGGCCCCGCCGCAGCCCTGCGTTCGGGATTCATCACGCAAAGGGCTACCAGGCTCACCCTGAGGCCCAGATAGGGCCTTCATCCCTCACTGACGAGGGGCAGAAAAGATGAAGACCTTGTTGTGGTACATTTCAGCCTCCCTCCCCCTTTGGCTGCTTCCGGACCGCTTTTGGCCTCCTGATTAGCCCAGAAGTCTCTCCGCTATCTGTAAGGTATGGGGCAACGTGGGGGAGCTGTCAGCATAGGAAGTGTTCAGGGGTGGTGACTTCAACGCGGTTAAAGCTTGAGTGTGTCAGCACCACCAAGTTCCCACCCACAAGCCACACACCCTCTGCTCCCGGCCTCCTCGGGTCACCGCCACTGGCCTAAGAGGCAGCCTCTGGGCAGGCTTGGAGCAGGGCAGTGAGGCACCATGTTGGCTCTGGGTCACAGGTTCCTCCCCCTGGGGGAAGTCAGGAAGGAGGAAATCAGCTTCGGAGAAAAGACCCTAGGGCTAGGAACCCAAAGAGCCACGGTTCTAGGATGCTACTCCCCAGGCTTCCTCCAAGCTGCCAGATGATTGTCTGAATTCCTAACTGATGTGGGACAAAATGCTCCTGGCTCTCTCCCTCCCTCCCTCGCCGAAAAGGAAGGAAATCCTCCAGACAGATTGTCCTAAAGGCATGCCTAGGGTAGTGCGGTGGGAAAACCACAGGGCTGAAGGTCAAAGGAGGTAGATTCCAGTCCTGGCTCTGCCACTAACTCACTTTAGTGAGAGGAGACAGGCCCCTTCTCCTTTCTGGACTTCTGTTCCCTCATCTGTAAAATGGGGACAGAGGGGAAACTGGAAAAGCTGGTCTCCAAAGTCCCTTCCAGATAGAAGCTTCTCAATTTAGTGTGGGCGAGGCCCAGAAAAGAAGGAAGAGTGCTCAGCACATCTTGCTTTGTGTCCTGCTAGTTCAGGAATCCCTCGCAAGACCAGCTCTTACTTCGGGGTCACTTACATAAGGGGGGGATCCAACTCATCGGTGACTAGAAAGCTTGACACCTTGGGCTCCTGAAGGAAGCGTATTTCATAAAGGACATTATGATCACTGCTACTGCAATATCTACAATTACGGAAAGCAACAGTGAGGGGGATATTGGCCATCTGCCCCCACAGCAACGGAGAGCCAGTGTCTATTACTCTCCCCCTGCGCTGACTCCTACCATTAGCAGAACAAACCAGCATGTAGTGGACGCAAGGCCCCGCTTTGTCCTCAGAGGAACAGAGAGCCCATGAACGCTTCCAGTGTCTCGGAGTAGCGACCCTTGTAATTCTAAGTACCCTGGGGACTGCTGGAACTGGATCCGTGATTATCCACAGGGCACCATGTTTGAAGGTCCTTGTATTGGAACACTGTGGACCTGGGGTCTCAGAGTGGAGGTGGACAGTGGTGGAAATGGATAGGATTGATCCTCCAGGCTAATATCTCATTTGAAAAAGGGATTTCACCGCTAAAGTATCTTCCCTTCCCTGGATCCATGGTGGCATGGTATTGGTAAGAGAGCACTGCACAGGGAATCCAGGGAATGGGTTCCTGTCCAGACTTCCCTATTCTCTTGCCAAATGGCCCCAGGCATGTTTGTCTGAGGCTTCGGTTGTGTCATCTGTGAAGGGGGACCGATGGGGCTCTTGGAAGGCTCACTCCCTCTTTTTATGCATGATTCTGACCTCTCTTTGGGGAATCGGGGGGCCCATCACTACCCTGGTTCACTATTGATACGGACGACATACCTTTTCGGTATGGGTAGATGGTGTCTAGAGAGCACGGGCCCGACACTTTCTGGTGTCCCTCCCTGCCAGGCTGACTCCTTCTCAAAGCTGAACCCTTTGAGAATAAAAAAAGCTGATGCCTGACTTCCTCCCCTCACACGCAGTCAGCTAAAGCAGCTGAGCAAACTCCGAAGACCCCAGCGTCCCTGCGCTTCTGGGACGGGGATTCCAGGCACCCGAAATGGGCTCCTGCTGCGAGCCGGAGGCCCTGGACGACACCGAGTGGGCCTGGAGGGCGACCCTGCAGGTCGGCTGAGTGTTTCACCGGCCACAGACCCTAGGGGACGATCAAGGGCTAATCCAAAAAAAGCTCCCGGCCAGAGTTTCGTTGGCTGCTTGTCCTGTGGCTTCGCTGCCAAGGATCAGGGAAGGACACCACTGTAGGCAGGTCCTAACAGTCCTTCCCATTTGCTGATACCTTACCACATGCAATGTGTTTTCACAATTGTGATCTCATTTGCATGGCAACAAGTCCTGGCTGGCAGGTACCATGATCCCCATTTTGCAACTGAAGAAACGGCGACTCGGAGATTCTAAGGGACATGAGCAAGATGACAGAGCCGGGCCTGACTCCCCGGCCCCCAGCTCTGCTTCCAATGGGGAGGGTCGCGCGCCCCCGGTCCCCAGCTCCGTCTTCTCCCCAGTGCTCACTCCCAGACCGCTCCCCCAGCTCCCCACCATTCCACAGAAAAACACTGTGCGTTTTGAGGCCCGGAAAGCCACTGACGAGGCTCCTTTACACTGATCTGAGCCGTACCTGCTCATCTCTCCTCCTGCGGCCCACGGTGGTGCCTATGGTCTTGATCACGCCAGGTCTCGGGAGCGCCATGTGCCCAGGGACGGAGGCCAGGCCCGGCAGGGGGCTGTAGGGGTGCGAGCGGGGGTACGGGTTGGACATGGAGGTGATCACTGTGGGCTGTACCATCCACTGCAGGTCCTGGCTGGTGGTGATGGCGTTGATGGTGGGGATGAAGGCGCTGCCTGAGCCAGGCATATCTACCCGGAACTTCTGAAATGAGGAAAAAACAGTATTGAGCCAACAGGTGCATAATGGAACAGGACAAGCGGAGCCAGGAGGCGAAGCAGAGTCAGTGCTTGGGGGGGCCGAGGTCGGAACACTGGGTGGGCTTCCCTGGACACCCAACAACCCAAGAATCAGTGGGATCTTAACTACTCCTGAGGCCCCACGTCAGATCCGCTCCCCGGAGGTCCTGGCAACTCGCTCCCCAGGTGGCTCGTAAGGGTGTGGTCATACCCCAAATGACTTCGAAGACAGATGCGGCCCCTAGCCACTCAACACTCAGCAGGCTAGCTCTGCACCTGCAGGAGCGCAGGCCTCCTACCCGGCCTCACGAGCCTCTGGGTCACCTCCAATTAGTCCCCAGGGTACTGGGGCTCGGGACCCTCTGAGGACATTGGCACACCCATGGGTTGCGTGGGTGGGGGGCAACAAAGATCACCAGGAAACTTATTGTGCCTGCTTTTGTTACTTTCTGAATAGGTTCAGGATGGGGCTGGGACCCCATCAGGGTGAGACCAGGTCCAGGAAAAGGTGTCCTCCAACTAATGAGACTGCAAGGGTTAGCATCTGTGGCCAGACCTTCCTTCTCCTCGCCCTTAACCGCCATCTTGCTTGGGGCAGACACACTGCGTCTCTCCCTACCTACCTACATATCTATCTGTGTTCATGTTTGTGTCTGTGGGAAACTCTTGTGCTGCTAGCTCAGCGTTTTCTCCCTGTCTCTTAATTCATGCCCAGACCAAGTTGCAGAACTCTCTGGAACGTGCTGCAGGAAGCATCCTATTTAGAATACAAGATGATGACAGAGTACAAACACTAAAATGGGTCAAGCTCCTCTTTCTTCAGAGCGACTATTAGAAAGTGAGGGGAGAAAGGAAGGGCCTCCCTGCCCCCGCAGCCCACGGCTTCCAGCTCCTCAGGGGAAATCTCCCCTAATGAAGCCGTCATCCTCGGGTGACCCCCATCTCCACTCAAAGGAGTTCTGCAGCTCCTTCCTTCCCTAATCTGGTGGGTGACGAGATGAAAGCAATGAGAGCACCTGCTGAGCACTTACTAAACGACAGGCACCATGGTAGTGTTTGACCTAAATTATCTCCTTCATTCTCCCTCTGAGGTAAGAACGACCATTATCTCCACTTTAGAGGCAGAAATTTAGGCTCAGAGAGATTGAGTAACTTATCCAAGGCCACATGGCTCGTACGCAGGGGGGTCAGGATTCAAAGAGGCTCTCAAACACGGTGCTACGCAAGCTTCCGTAGTGTTGCTTTTTGCTTCCTTGAAATCCAGACCCAAGTGCCGTAGCCACCCCTGCTGCCCTCAGGGTGTCAGCTCATCCCTGTCGACCGCCCCTCTCACCCAGGAGGCCCCACAGGTCCGATCCCAGATGAAATCGTGCTATCACTGGCACAGGTGCTATAGCTTCCCTTCCTATCTTGGCCTGGTCAGACCAACCAGGAGTACAAGTATTAGCAGCAATGGCGGCTGCCACCACCGTTGCCTTTGTCCCCGGTGATGACACGTGGGTTCCTGTTATGCAAGTAAGTGGAGCTTAGAGCATCTCACTGTAACTGGGGGAGCTGGGGACCCCTCCTTGCTCACTCCCCTGCCGGCTGCCTGACCCCAGTCTGGGTGGTGGCACGTCTCTGCCTCCCTTCCCAGACTGCCCTGGGGCCCGGGGGCAAGGGCGTTTTGTGAAGAAAGCATGACCCAGCACGATGGATTCTGGGATTGGGCGAAGAGAGCTCCAGTGGGATGAATCGTGAGACTCGGTGAAGTTACCAGTGGATTCTGGGATACTATGAGAAGAGCTGTCCAGTACAATGGATTCTGAGTCACCTTGGAAGGCAAAGACGATTCGGCTTTTTATCAGGAGCTGCCTGAGCTGGGTGTGCGTGTGTGTGTGTGTGTGTGTGTGTGTGTGCGCGCGTGCGTGTGTGTGTGTGTGTGTGTGTGTGTGTGAAGGAAGGAAGGAAGGATGCAGTGAACAAGGAAGACTCCAAGTAGGAAATGATCTTCAAGGAGAAGAAAATGGACAACTCAGCTGGGCCTCTGAGGAGACAGAGGATGGAGAATGCGTGCGCGTGGCTAAGCGTGCGCAGAGGCACGCAAGGCCCAGACAGCTACGCTTCTCTTGGGCCGCTGGAGGGGAGCGGGGGGGGGGGGGTGTAGAGAGGAAGGTGGTGGCAGGAAACCCTCCACCTGGAGCCAGGAGGCCCGGACGGACACCTTCGCGAAATCACTGAGGACTTAGTTCTCCTGTCTGTGAAGAAGAATCTGAACACCAAACTCGCAAATCACTGTCACGATTAAACAAGTAGCTCCTTAGAATCACTGGCTATAAAAGGCACTCCGGTGGTTCTCCACCGAGGCTGCGCGTTAGAACATTCTGGGGAGCTTTCTAAAAACACCAAGGCCGGAGCCAGCCTCGCCATTAGGGTTCTAAAATAACACGTCCGGGGTGGGGTTCTGATAAGGTGTTTTTTTTAAATGCCTGGGGAGATTCTAGCGTGCAGCCAGGGTGGAGAACCGCCGCTCTGAACCAATGGAAGGCCGCATCGTCATCACGAGCAGCACCGCCGCCGCGGTCACGCATCACCACGGTGCCCGTGCACTCTGCTTGGGGCGGCTCCAGGAAAGACGGTCAGCTTCCCACTCCTGGGAGGCACCCGGCATTTTTATTCCATGTCTCTCTTCAGGTCAGGTTCTGGGTCTGAAGGGCACCTGAGGCATCCAGCATGATGGTTCGATGGGACCCTCCACCTCTGTGAGGGAACTGTCAGCTTCTCTTTCCGGATGGCACCCAAGAAATCCACTCCTCATTCCAACAGACAAACAAAAAGCTCCTCTCTCAGCCCATGGGAAGCAAGCAAAAACCCTAAAGCACAGCTCGGAGACTAAGACTCCTTGGGAGTAAGTGGACGACTCTCAGCCCCTCTGGGGGCTCTCGGTCCCCTCGCTCTGGTTCTACAGAATGTGCTCCCCGGCCAACAGCCAGATTGCTTGCAGCAATGGCTTGGTCTAGACAAAACAAGACAGCCATAAAAACAAGGCACTAGGTAATGACTGCCTCGAAACGCATGTACAACTTGTTTCAGAGGGAGGTAAAGCCATCTGGATAACACACTGGCCCTAGGAAAACAATGTCCCATCCCCACAGGGGACTGGGGCTGTGATAAAGAAGGCTTTTGTCTCCTAGAGGAGCCTCTCTGAGACACTCACACAAGTTTAAATGGGTTCTGGCCGATGTGACTTGTCTCAGCTCCAAAGGTATTACTCAGAAAGCTACACCGGAGTAGGAGAGATGAGGTGAGGCTAGGGGGTCCGTGGTCCCAGAAGTCAGCCTGACAGTCTTCTCTGCCAGCAGACCCGACCATCAGTCAAACATCGTGTTGGGGATAAGTCATGGTGCTCTATGGAAGGGTTAATACTGAGCAGAAACCAACACGGGGTTTCCCAGCTGTGAGCACTGGAACACCACGAGCCCTGCTGCAGCACCAAGTGTGTGCTGGGAGGGGTGGGGGATACAGCAGGGAACCCAGGATGTCACTTGAGTCCCCAGGGGGGCTCTCCAGCCCCCTTGGGAGCTCCTCCTCCAGGGACGGGATCAAAGATGCTGGACGGCTGTGTGGCATTCCAGCCTGGCAAAGCCTCCAGATGCTTTATTTGACTGTGTCATCCTGTTGACTTCTGGGTGGGCAAGAATGCCTATAAAAGGACAAACTGGCCCCCACCGACCTCCTAGAGCAGAGTCTGACGAACATTTGCTGTAAAAGGCCAGATAGTAAATATTTTAGGCTTTGTGGGTCATGCGGTCTCTGTCGCAACTACTCAACTCTGCCATTATAGCGTGGAAGCAGTCACAGACGATATGTAAACAAATAGGTGCGCCCATGTTCCATTAAACCTTATTTACAAAGACACGTGGGTCATAGTTTGGCGCCCCCTGTTCTAGAGGCCCATCCCCTCTCCAAATGCTCGGGGTGGTGGGCGGGGGGAATAAAGAGAGGGAACAAAAAAAGCCAAACACAATTAGAACTCTTCCTTTAACCCAGGGAGTCTCACTCAGACCCTGAAGCCGAAGTTCGAGCCCTTACAAGATTTGTTGTGTGTCTCTGGCGTCATAAAGACCCTTCTTTATCCCGAAGCACCTATATTTAAGGATGCCACGGGGCTGTTCAGTCCCGCTCCCACAGCCTGTTTAAGAAAGACAGCTCAGAACACAGCGCCCTACGGCCACCAAGCTTCGTCGGGTCAGAGGGGTCCCTGCAGCCTAGCACTTTCTGATTTGGGAAAATGACCTTCCTGAATTTTACAGCTAGGCCTTGGATTCAGAAATGAGGGTCAAGAGCAGTCTAGGATCTAGGAAGCACAAGGGTCTAGGAAGCAGGGTGTGGATTCCCATTTTCCTGAAGACACGGATGGGGTTGAGCTTATCTCAGACACTCCTGAGCTGGGCACAAATGGCATTTGAGATGGAAGTCAGGGGCGGTGTTGTCGGCCAGGTATTCCACCATCACATTGATTCTCAACTGGGCCCCCAACCACTCAAGCCACGAAGCCCATGAATACCTGTGACCTGTCTCAGCAGGCAGACAGGTAGGACTGTGCATACCTGGAAATGGACTGGGTTCTTTCTCTTAAGAACCACCCTCCCCCTTTTTCTTTTCTTTACATCCCCAGCATGGGAAAAGAAAAATTCCAAAATCTCCAGAGACTGGCTCAGGGGAAGAGGACAGAGTGAGGGCAAATGTTACCTCATACACCCCAGAGCACAACTGAGGTCCAGCTGGACCCAAATGCTCTCTATTTTTATTAAACGTGTCATTTTCTCCAAAGCCTTCTATATGGAATTCAATCAATCTTCACAGATTCTGCATTTGGTATCACTTTGACCTTTCCGCTCTGAAGAAAGCCATTTGTGTCACGATGGAAATGGTTGCTAATAACTCATGATTTCCCCACATTTTACATGAACACTCTCTCAGGTGATTTGCCTCCCGTCAGCTTCCTCTCTTTCCCAGGCTCGCTCAAAGGAACCACACTCTCCCCTTCCTCCTCTGAACTGCCAGGGTGAAGCAAACAAGGGAGAGAAGAAAAACAAGGGACAGGAGAAAGCGACTGATACAGAGTTACCTGTCAGGGTCCCCAGTTTCTTTCCTCCCAGGGCCCTTCTGGCCAGAACCCCCCACTCCAAAGCACCGGGTGAGGGTGGGAAGGGTAATGCCCACTATTCCATGTACCCCTTCCGCACTCAGTGGAAGGGCATGGCATCTGATATTCCCTTTAACTCCAGCAGGGTGAGAGTATGGCCAAGTCACTGCCAGTGAGATGGTGCTGGGCAAGAGAACGCATATCTTCTCTTTTTGGCCCAGTGAGTTGAAGAGGGATAGAGTTACCAAGCGGGGTTTGGAACAGATCTATTTGCCTCAATCAAAGCAGCTGCCATCATGTTGAAATGCTGTGGCCATCAAAAGATACCACATGCAACATGGATGAGACATGTCCACAAAGTAATGATGCTATTTTTTTTTCTTTCTTTCAACAAATAGACCACAAAGTTAGCTTCCTGAGTTCTCAAAAACCAACACCTTATTCCTGTTTAACAGAGAGGAAGAAAACCTAAAGTGATAGATGGCCAAAGTGCCTACTTTGGTGTGCCCTCTCTTGGTGCCTGCTCTCACAGGAAGACTCTTGAGATCAAGATCGAGACAACTCTGGGTCATACTGTGCTTTGGACCCAGCTGGATCACCCAACCTTCTATGTCAGACTTGATTCCTTACATGTCACATCTTTTGCTAACTTCCAAATATCAAGCTCACCCTCAAAGGACAAAGATTTGTTAGCAGGGAGGGTTTTCAAAAGGATTTGCTGAAGACAATTCCAAAAGAGGGGCATCGTAAAACGTGAGTCTAAGAGCCATGGCACTCAAAGAAGTATTTAGTCTCCTCAGTGAATAATTATGAAGGGGACCACAGGGATTTGGATGTGTACTTCTGGTGTGTTTGCATCAAGATACAAACGAAAAAAAGAAAATGAGGCCCCTAACTTTACACTCACTTTGAATAATAAGGCAGGCAGAAATAAAGTAATGGCAATGCACTCAGGGGCCTGGACAGAAAAATTCAGCTACCCTCTCAGACAATACATGACTGCTACTTCACCCCGCTCGCTTTGATGAAAAACTGACGCTGACTTCCACCATCAAGAATCAGTAGAACAGACAAATTCCTGGGATAACATTTCGTTTGATCCTAATCTACAACATCTACAAGATCAAAGACAAAGGGGTGGGCACCAAACCCTTCATACATACACCTCCCACCTTCCAGCCAATTCTGAAGACCACCTCCCCCCCCCCCCCCAAAATTCCCAGTGTCCTGATACAAACACAGCAAGAAAACACGCCGTGGGAATTTGAAGACATTGTTCCTGGTTACCCAAAAGATCAGACAAACATCAAGACAGGGAAAGAAAAAAATGCACTCCTTTTTCAACCAGGTTTTATTTAGAACAAAACAAAATTTCTTAAGAAAACTGCATCTCAAAGTCAGGCAGTTCCTAGCTAACCGCCTTTAAATATATGGCATTTATTTGTCCTGAATTAAAAAGAAAAAAATCCTAAGAATTCCGAAAACTCACCAAGTTAACACTGTCTGGGGCTGGAAAAATACATTCCCCAGACAGTTCTTCTAAGAATGTCCCGTAGGGGGCAGTAGAGAGGTGTGATTGGGACTGACTTGGGAATCACAGTCATTTCTGGTAAAAGTTCTTTGATGTGAGGAATGTCCCAGCCTGGTACAGTTGGCAAAAGTTCACTCCGGGGAATTTTGTGTGTGTGCATGTGTGCGTGTATGTGTGTCTGTCTGTCTGTCTGTCTCTTGGGAAAGGGCGGTTGCCAAAGAAGAGAGCAAGTCTGGTATTCCTTGATTCCAAAGAGGAACTGTCCCTCTTGGTTTATTTTCACGTTATCTGAGGAACAGACAAATGGCAGCCTTGGAAAAGTCCTAGATCTTGTTTTTGTTTTGTTTTGTTTTGTTTTTTTCATTAAAAGGGGGCCCAGCTGATGAAAACAAGTTATGAAATGACCTATGTTTGTGTAACTGGCTGATTGCGTAATGCTCAGGTCCTGAAACCGTAATAGTCGAGCAGCCAGGCAGGGCATATATCTGGGAGGTGTTTTCCTAGGAAAGTTAGGGGAGAGAGAAAACAACAACAATAAAAAGAAAAGGCCAGGAGGGGGAGGCGTGTGCAACTATTATTGACAAAACAAAATCACCAATGTTTTGAGATTAAAACTATAACTGGAACAGGAAATATTTTTCATGCTTCGAGTTCCTGCCATATACACGAAGAGTGGTTTTAACAAAGAATTATCTGCCCCCCACCCCTCTGAAGTCCCTGGAACTCATGGCCATGTGTTAAAATCAAGCTTTATGAAGCCAGAGATAAGGTTCTGGGTTGAAAAGACAGCAACAAACTTATCAGGAATATTAGACCCCACAAACAGAGCAGGAAAAAATAATATTCACTTGCCCAAAGGAAAACCAGAGAACCCTCTTCTACTGAGTGGTCTACTGAGATACCACAAAGGAGGAAGACCCCACTAAATGCCAGGAAAGCCTCCCCATAAAGGAAGCTGAGGGAAATAAAGTGATTACAAGTTGTATCTGGTATGTAATAAAGTTACCTTGAGCCCGTAGGGTCATAGCACAGACTTGCGAAGTAACAAAAGCCTCTCAAGTCAGTCCTGAGGACCACAGAACAGCTTTGCTCCAAGTTGGAGAGATGATGGAAAAACCTCCCCCCTCCACAAGACCCCTCTCTCCCCCCCTCCCCCCAGAGGCGGACAGGCTGAAAGACTTGTCCAGAGCGGCATTACCTTGCCAATCCCTCTGGTTTGAAAGGCACTTCACTCAAGCTGCTGGGCCAAACAGGCAGGCGTATATGCGAGAACCCATGCACTAGTTATTACTAATTGCAAAATTCTCATGTGTTACAGCATGCTAGGAATTAGCCAACAGCTGCTTTTTGCTTCAGTAATGAGGCCCCATTACACCCTGCCGGACCGAGTTCTCTTCCTTCTTCCTCGCACTGGTTTCCTGTCTGATTTTCTTCCAAAACAGGGAATTGCCTCTGCTCACATCCTGGGCTCAAAGCCCTAGTGACACAGATTATTCAATCGGGGCACTGATGTCCGGTCTGACTTCCCATTCAGGCCCCAGGGTCTGAGCAAAGCCAGGCGGCGAGATTGTAATATTGCAGCGATGACTGCCACAAAAACAGCAGCAAAAGGAACAGACAAGATATCAAAAGACCTCTTTGGGATTCCGGGAGGAGGAGAGGGATGTTTTGGCGTTTGTTGAATTAAAGAGTGAGGGAATGGGCATATAGGACTCCAAACCGTGGCTTAATGCTATTTGGATTCAATAAAAACCACCACTGGGAAGGGAAAGCAAACAAAATCACCTTTAGGACAAGATTGAAAACTCATCGCCTTGGTGCTCATTATTAAAGGTGCACTGAATGTGCCCTCAATGCACAGACTAGGTCTTCTTCAGCCGGTGCTTAGGGAGACACCAGGGGAGATAGAGGAAAGACACAGAAAAGCCATTTGGGGGACTCACCAAGTATTGGGAATCACTTTGGACAAGGTATCCCTCTTCAGATCCTAAAGAGAGCCATGTTTCCATTTTCTGGCAGGGTCCACCCCTCCCAGGAGCCAACCCCAGCCCCTCCTGGCTGGCTGGCTTCTGGAGGCCAAGGCCACTGCCTTACCGGACCAACTCTTGGCTGCAGCCAACTTGGCTAGAGACTCCACAGATCCTGAGGGAGATGGGCTTCAGGTAGTAGTGGCCTTGTTTGTTAAGCCAGCTCCCTCTGAAGCCTGGGGGTGGGCTGGGGGGGGGGGGCGGGGAGTGGCTGCTGCCCAGTGCAGGCACCCCACTGGCACCCCCACCCCAGCAGCACCTTTCTGGTATTTATAGACACAGATCGCAGGCACAATCCTTCCAGCGCAAACCAGTCCGGCTGCTTTAGAAACAAGTTGTTTTTCCGCTTCCAGAACCACCCAAGAGCCTAAGCAAGGCCTCTTCTTCCCCCACCCCCACTTTTCTCTGCAGGCGTCCTTGCCCCAAGTACCCTCCCAGACCCTCAAGGCGCCCCTTCTGGTGGCAGTACAAGCTCCTTCTCTGACCCGAACAGAAGATGGATGGGCACGGGGGCACAAAGGCGCAGGCCCGGAGCCTATCAAGGCTGACCTCCTCCTTCCTGACCTTCGCACCCTATTCCCAGGGCGACAACCCTCGCTCTCACTCTGGATTACTTGAAGGAGCCCAACCATGTTTCCGAATCCCCAACCTCTTTCAGAAATTAAGACTGATGGGGAGCAGGGGCAGAGAGGGAGAGGGCTTTCCCACAAGAAGAGTCCTTGGATGTCGGGAGGGGCCAGTGAGTGCAAAGATTTTTTTTTTTTTTTTTTTTTTTTTTTACCCACCACGGAGAAGTGAAGGGGGAGAGGGGAATGATTTCTGGGAGAGGAGTTAACAGGCTCCCGGGAAGGAGGGCTGCAATTCCAGGAGCTCGTCTGGATAAGGTGTAGCGTGAGGGAAAAGGTTGGCCGGCTCTTCAAGCCCACTACCCCGCTCCAGTTTTGTTTGTTGGTTTGTTTTTTAAGTGACGGGGGAGAACGGTGGGCGGACAACACGAAAATCCAGAACCTACAACGGTGACCCCGTAGGAATTTTCTCGCCAAGCCAAAAATGGGAAAAGAAAGCAAAAGAGGCAGTGGCGGAGAGAGGAGGGCGGGGGGGGGGGGGGTGGTCCACCCGCGCCGCCAGGTGCACCCAGGGCCCGCACCTACCTGCTGGCCGCCGCCGCTGGTGTAGGACTCGGCGTGCGCAGGTGAACCGCTGCTGCCCCGGGACGAGGTGTCAAAGTTCCCGGGATAATCCTGGTACATGATCCGCGGTGGGGGCCCGAGAGGAAACAGGGTGTTTTTCTTCCCCCGCCCTCGCCGCGGCCGCGCACCGGCTGCTGCGCGCTCGCTCCCTGCCGGCCGCGCCTCGGGCTCTAATCTTCACTCCCGGGCTTCTCCCCGACGGGTGGCGGGCGCGGACGGGGGGCGGCGACAGCCCGGGGACGGTGCCTCCCGAGCGCCTCGCGCGGCACTTCTTTCCTGCTCTGCGAGCGCCGCGGGACCGGCGGGCCACCCAGTCCCTCCCTCTAAAAGTCTGCGCGTCCCTCTGTCCCTCCCCTGCGCGCGCCCTCCCGCTCCCGCGCGCAGCCGGAGCCCGGCCGGGACGGCTGGCCGGATCAAAAACTGGAAATTACAAAAGAGCAGGAGCCCGGCGGGTCACGCCTGCCAGGTCCGGGGGCCCCCCGATTTCAGACAGGGCGAAAAAGGCGAAAAGAAAAGACTGCCGGCTGGGAGAAACTTCTATTTCCTCCTTTTAGAAAAGGAGCTGAGAATAAACTTCCTGTGGTCGACTCGCCGCCGGAGTTTCGGAGCGGCTCGGACACTTGCCGGGAGAAAGCAGCCTGCGCCCGGGGGAGTGGGGGGGGGGGGCGCGGGGCTCCAGCTGAGCCGGCGCTGAGAGGGACGCGGCCCCGCTGCCCGTGCCGCCGCTCCGGCGCCCGACTGCACCCCTTCCCCGGCGCCCGCTCCCGGACGGGCCGCCTCGCCCTGCCGCGCCTCTCTCCCTCTCTCCCGGGCCCGCTGAGCGCCGCTCACTTGCTCGTCGCTTCGCTCGGAGCCCCTGCGCTCTGCCCGAGATGAGTCACTACAATGGCACGAGTTCAACTCCACTCTTTATTCTCCAGCCCCTGTACCATGTGGATTCACTCACGTCAACCCCAGACTCCACCTTGCGGGGAGGAGCGCGCGGGGAGGCGGGGGGAGCAGGAGGAGGAGGAGGAGGAGGAGGAGGAGGAGGAGGAGGAAGAGGCGCGGGAGGAGGCGGGCACAGCGCTCCCCTAGGTGCCCAGGCTCCCGGCGGCGCTGACGCCAGCCGCACTCCCCGCGCGGGGAAGAAAGGCGGTGGCTGGGCAGGAGCGGACCGCGGGCGCTGCTTGGGGGCGCCGAGGCGGCCCAGGCCCTGGCCTTTCTCTACCCCCGCGCACCCCCGAGCCCAGCGCCCTTGGTCTGTTCCATTGGCGCACGTTGCCAAAGATGGTCATTTGCGTTAGAGGACGCGAGTGCGGGTTCCCTCGCTTTCGGGTGACGTGGAGGGAGAGGGATTCCCTCGCCGGCTCCCGAGCGCGCCGCGGCCTCCTCCCTCCACCGCCCGGGGAAGGGGCGCGGGGCGGGGCCCCGGAGAGCGGCCGCTCGGGCCTCGGCGCCGGGTTTTACAAAATAATCACAGCCTGAAGAGCGAGACGGGCGGTTCAGTGCGGCGCCACCGCGAGGCCGGGAGCCGGGCGCGCAGAGCCGCTCTCAGGGAGGGCGCGGCCAAGCGCGGTCGTCGGCGCCCTCCGCGGCGCCGCCCGGTGCAGCGGGAGCCCTGGGCGCGCGGGGTGCCCGCGCCGCCCTGCGGCCAGGCCTTGGCGGGGCGCGGCGCCGCCCGGCGGGGCCGACCTGCCTATTTTTCCCGGCCTGGCTGGCTGCCCACTGCTTCCCCCCACCCCCAATACGCTTCTTGGTTTTTGTTTGTTTTTTGGGGGTTTTGTTTTCGGCCCTACAATTAATCTGTTAGGGGTAGCCCTGAAGACAAAAAATTAACCAGTCAGGACATTCCGGCCGCCCTCCGTGTGGGACAATTAGGATGCATCTAATAGTAATCGGGCGTTAGAAGCAAACTCGACTGTTAAGAATTTTTTTAGAAATAGAGAGGGAGGGAAGACCGGGCGAGGGTGTGCCCCAACCAAGTCTTCAGCTGTTTTGGAGGGAAGTTCGGGGAGCAAGGAGTCTGTACTCCTGGGTCTTCCCGCCTCGCCCGGGGTAAAGAGCACAGACCTCGGAGTACGAACGCCAGGCCGTGCTATTTACGAGCTGTAAGACTTTGGGCGAGTCCCTTAACCATTCTGGGCTTCGGTTTCTTCCTATAAAATGAAGGGGTTGGGACGGATGACCTTCTAAGGCCCTTGCCAGCTCTGGTACTTCAATTGTTGTGCAAAGACGATCCGGAGGAGCACTGTACTAGGAGTCAAGGAACCTGGGTTCTGGTCCAGGCTCTGCTTTAGTCTCGGTTTGCCCAACTTTTAAGCGGCACCATCTGTACCCGCACAGGGTCCTTGTGAGGACCCAACGGGAAGCTATGTGAAGGCTGCGTACGCTGTGAAGCGCTGTGCGTTGCAACACGTCACAGATCCGGTCCTCAGTTTCCTTATCTGTAAAGTGGGGGGAGTTGCTAGGAAAGAAAAATAGAGCTGGGAGCTCAAAGCTTTCCCGGGGCACTATATAAAGCGCTGGCGTTTCCGGGACGGCTGGCGGCATCTGGCCGCCCCAATGGCCCCAAGATACGGTAATCCCAAACAATACTCGGGGTCATTGTTTACAGCTATAAAACACATTCTGTCCTGAGCTCCATCCCCAAGGACGCGCGCAACGAGGCGAGGCGGGCCCGACCCCTCGCACCTCCGCCGCCGCCCTCCGGGCAGAGTCCTTAACTCCGCCGGCCCGGGCGAGGTGTGCGGCCGGCGGATGTGCACCCAGGCCGCCGGGGACTGGGGGGTTTTGTTTTGTTGTTGTTTCATCCCTGAGTCCTGTCTGCCTGGGTGTTTACGTGCCTCTCCCAGCAGGACTGAGTAAATGCAGTTCTTTGACGCAAAACCCATCAGCCCTTTCCCCAGCGGCAGTGGCAAAACCAGAAAACTGGGGGCGGGGGCGGTGTCGGGGAGAGCGCAGGAAAAGAAATCGTGACACTTTCTCACTCGCCTCTCCGTCCCCTCCTGCGCCACACGGCCCCCCGGGTGCCTTAGCGAGATCTTGGGGGGCTGCAAGGGGAGGCGCGGCTGGGGCACCCAAGACCCTCCCGAGGACAGCCGCGTGTTGAAGCGGCGCGAACAGATGCACTTTTGGTTTTCCTTTGAGCACCAGCGGCTGCCTGGCCCTCCCCCACCCCGCGTTCGAAAATCCGGGTGCTTCTGGGTCTCTCCCACACAGTTCTTCCAGTAATGCGAGGGGAAAGGAGGAGGGGGAAAGGAGAGGGAGCTTCCTGCGCTGCCTCCGCCGTCCCGGGCGCGCCCAGGCCCCGGCCGGCGCCGCCGGGAGCGCGCGGGCGGGCGAGCGCACCCTCGCGCCCTCTCCCGCCCCCGCCCTGCCTGCTCCCCGGCCTTTTCCTTTCTTGTGGGTTCCCGTAAAGCCCAGCAGCACCGAGACGTCTGCAGAGCATCACGGAATCTGTGCTGATGCAAGTCGCTAGCCTCCCTTTGGTGCGCCCGGCCTGCCTCGGAGCGCTTTGATCCCGGTCTTCCCCAGCTCCAGAACTTGTGTTGGCTCCCTCTGCCCGCCGGGAGGCCAGCGTTCTGCGGCCGGCCCTCACCTTTCGGTTTCCCGAAGCGCCAGACGCACAGAGCTGCGCCTGGTGCTGCGGGGACCGGCCGTATGCTGGTGCCTCTGCCAGACTGTGAATGCCAAGCCGAGGATTCAGCCTCCAGGCCCAGTTTCTTGCCTGCTTCTTGGGGAATCATTTCCGATCCCAGTTAGAAAGGGTCCCCTGGCTCCCTGGAATAATAGACTAAGAAGAATAGAGGCCAACCTTCACGGAGTGCTTACCAAGAGTCAGGCTGATTACACGCATTGTCTCATGCAGTCCTCCCAACAAACGTTTGAGGTGGATATTATCCCCTGGTTGCAGATCAAGAAAGTGAGATTAAGTAGCTTGTCTAGGAGATTTGGTTGGTGGGTTGGTGATCCAGTTGGAAATGCAGCTGGACCTCTATGACACCAGGTTCTTCCTCTTATCCAGGACACTGGATGACCTGCCTCCTACTGGAAGGTCCTTGTTTCTCTCTTACTGGTCTCCAGAAAGCATGGACTTCATTTTGTGCGTGACTTTGTCCTACACTTAGAGGTGCTCCTAAATTCTCAGCTGAATAAATAAACAGCCTGGCATCAGGCTCAGTTTAGGGAAAGGTCATGTCAGGTGAAGGGAACAGAGGAGAGAGGAAAAGGGTTGGGGGAGAAAAGGATAGCTTAGGACTTTTTTCTTGCTGCCTCTCTGGGTCTGCCTGGCAGTTGTGTCTCCTCCTTTGTGCCTTCAGCCCAATGTTTGGTCCCTTACTTGAATCCCAGAATGGCTGCCTGCTCTGGGCTGCACTGGCCCACACATCTGAGCGCTGGAAAGTGCATGAAGCCTTTCATATACATAGCCTCACTTGCCCTCACACAACCTCCCTGCCACGGATGTGACAGCAGTGGAGGTGACCCTGGATGGCCAAAGACGAGACCAAAGAACAGAATGGCAAGGCAGCCTACTCAAGATTTCCCAGACTGTGGGTGTCAGAGCCTGAGCTCAGAGACATGCCATCTGACTTTGCACCCAGTGCTCTTCCCCACCACCTATGCTCCCCGCCTTGACAGGCCAGAAGCAAACTCCACGTCTCAGTGATAAATGGTCCTCTCTGCATCCTGCCTAAGCAAATCTGCCATCATTTCTCTGTAGGAAGCCACACGTTTTGATAATCTTTGAACACTTCTGAAAGCCACTGCATCTTATCACCAGTGACTAATATGGAAGTGTTGGTGTTTGCCCAGAGATCTCTGGATCAGTCAGGAGTCAACCAGGAACCAGACTTCAGCCCAGCTGGCTCAAAGGAAGAGGCTTTAATGGAGAATCTCCATACAGAGATGGGGGCATGGCTAAGAGAACAAGGGACCTTGGCACCCAGGACCTAGCAACAGCTGGAAACTGTGACCACCCCTAAGATTGCCAAGGGGAGGAAACAGTGTTATTAGAGCCTGGTGTGCACTGGGGCCATGGAAGAGGGCCATGGAAAAGGGCCATGGAGCAGGACAGACAGAAGGAGCCACGGCCAGTGAGTGCTAGAGGGGGTGGGGCTGGGGAGGGATGCCAGACCCATCTCTCTTCCCCTCTCCCCATCTCTAGCTAAAGGCAGGCTACTGAGGTCAGCCCCTCCAGGACATACAGAAGGGCAAAGAAGGGTGAACAGTGGATTTGGTGGGGGTGGGGGAGGCACGCCCAGCATATTGGGCAGGAGCTAGTATAGCTGCATCTTCTCATGGGTGACATTTCAGGAAGGGGGGAAATGTGACTCAGTCAGTGGGTCTCACACCTGAGTGGGGGTGAGTGTCAGAATAACCTGCACACAAGGGGCGCCTGGGTGGCGCAGTCGGTTAAGCGTCCGACTTCAGCCAGGTCACGATCTCGCGGTCCGTGAGTTCGAGCCCCGCGTCAGGCTCTGCGCTGATGGCTCAGAGCCTGGAGCCTGTTTCTGATTCTGTGTCTCCCTCTCTCTCTGCCCCTGCCCCGTTCATGCTCTGTCTCTCTCTGTCCCAAAAAAATAAATAAACGTTCAAAAAAATATATTAAAAACAAAAAAAGAATAACCTGCACATCTTTTTCAAATTGCACTTGCCCTCCCTTTAACCTTTACAGATACGCTGAGCCACTAATCCCAGGGGAATGTGTCCTATCCCTCAGGTGTGGGAGCAGAAGACAAGTTGGGAACCACAAATCAAAAGATATCAGGATCCAGGGGAGAGAGCTGAGTGAATAAGCGATGCTGACTCCCTCCCCTGTGGCCTCCTTTAAATTCCAAGGGCGACCCTCCCAGCTAAAGTGTTCTGAGATGTGGCCTGTACCTCTGCCCACCATGATTCCTGTTTCAGGTGTAGGACATACACGAATGAGAAGAAATGAAAACAAGGAGTTACAGAAACCCTCACTCTAGAGGCAATCATCATAATAATATTAAAACTGAATGTTTGGGGCACCTGGGTGGTTCAACTGGTTAAACATCTGATTCTTGATATCAGCTCAGGTCTTGGTCTCAGGGGCGTGAGTTCAAGCCTTGACTTGGGCTCCTTGCCGGGTGTGAAGCCTGCTTAAAAAAGACAAGAAATAAGGGCGCCTGGGTGGCTCAGTTGGTTAAGCATCCGACTCTTGGTTTCGGCTCAGGTCATGATATTATGGTTCATGGGATGGAGTCCTGCGTCGGGCTCTGCGCTGACAGCATGGAGCTCGCTTGGATTCTCTCTCTCCTTCTCCCCCTGCCTCTCCCCTGCTTGTGCATGCTAGTGCTCTGCTCTGTCTCTCTAAAAAAAGAAAAAAAACAAAAGACAAACAGAAAACCCTGAATGTCCTGCATCAGGCTGATGGTCACGTGTTAAAAATTCATCAAGCTCTACCCTAAGATTGGGGCACTTTTTTTTTCCTTTTTTTTATGGTATTTTGCTTTCAATAACACACAAAAAAGCAAACAACCACCACAACAAAAGCTTTTTGTTGCCTTAGACCATATTTAGAGTTCTATTGAAGTTTGTATGAGATTTTTCAGCAAGTTGGTGGCTTTCTGGCCACCTGCTTTTGGCCACTAGGAGACTCTGAATAGTCAATGCCCCAGAAAGCTTCGGGCAGGAAGAGGGTACTTCCCCAGCTGTTTTCTTTTTCTTTTCTTTTTTTTTTTTTTTTAAGCCGGATACATTCCAGAGATAAGTGCCCAGCGCTATTATTCAGAAATATCTTTATGAGTTAGAACAGAAGTTACCCCGGGTAGGAATGTTTGTGGGGTCTGCAGAGGAGGAACGGGACAACTTCCCTCACTTCTCCTTCTGGGTCTCAGAACTGCACTAGGAGAGATGGTTCAGGGTTGGCCTTCCAGTTGGGAAACCGAGATCCAAGGATGACCCTGCTATGGCTGGCTGTGTGACCGGAGTAAGGTGCTTGACATCTCCAGGCCTCCGCTTCCTCATCTGCTACCAAGAAACTGGACTGAACATAGGGTCTGTCTCAGGGCAAAAGGAGGTATAGAAGAAACTCTTTCCCTGCCACTCCTCTGTCCGAGATGAGACTCCCGTCAGGCATCTTCAAGTTCTTCTTGGAAACATAGGTCTCCATGGTGTCCCCTTCTGGGTTCTAAGGACCCAGAAGTCCAGGGGAAAGGGGCGATTTGGCCCCAGCGTGATCTTTTCCCCTGCTGTGCCCTGCCCAGGCCGGGAGCTCCAGGCAAGTTCCACCCACTTCTAATTCAGTCAGAGCCCAGGACCCTGCCAGGCTGTCTGTCACAGCCATCCATCAGCTGGCCCCAGGATTCGCCTAGCCTGTGCTGGGAAAAGGAGAGCATCAGAGAAACCTGAAGCGTGGATGGGCCCTGTCCTCAGGCGGCTTACAATCTAGCTAGAAGAATAAGAACTAACACACACATTAGTGGGGGCATGAGGCAGGAACAATAGTGACACCCGTAAAAACCTTTTATAGGCCTTACCTTGTACCAGACAGTCTTTTAATGGAGTCCTTTATATTAACTCAGTTAATATTCACAAGTACTCTATGAGGCAGTTACAATTATTATTCCCAATCAACAGATGAGGAAACTTGAAGTCAAGAGGGGAAAACTCACCCGGATGTCCAGAGAAAAACAGAAACAGAGCTGGGATTTGAACACGTGCACCCAGGCCGCAGACTCTTGGTACCGAAGGTATTAAATGAATCTTCCCATTAGCGTGGCGCTGGGCCATTACAGGCCATCTCTACACACACAGATGCGTCACCCAGTAGGGTTTTATCTGATCTTCTCAACAGTCTGTGCGGCAGACAGGGCCCACATTACCGGTCCTACCTTCCAAAAAAAGAAACTGAGGTTCAGGTAAGGTAAGTCATGGGCTCAAGGTCGCACCAACCTTGATGCGGAGCAGGGGTGTCCCCAGGTCTCCTGACTCCCGTGTGCCGGGCTTTCTGCTTTTCTCTTCTGTATCCTGGGCCCGCAGAGGACATAAGTGGAGTCCATTGAGAGACCAGGAACAGGAGGCCTAGTTGCTTTTCCAGGGCAACTGAGTTGGGGATCTGTATCTTGCAACTAAGAGAGTGGACTCACGCGGCAGCGAGCACACAGAGAGCACCTGACCGTTAGCACTCACCGTTTGCTAGACACTTCAAGAAAAACGGAGACAGGTAAGGAAGTGGCTGTCTTCAAAGAGTTTGGAGTCTGGTGAGGGATGAGAAAGATTCTCGAATAGCTTTACAACGAGTCATAACACAATAAACGCCACAAGGGAGCTCCCAGGGTTCTCTAGTTAATGCCGAGGGTGCGAACACACCGGATAGAAACAATAAGAAAAGCTCTCATGAAGGTGGTGGCCGTGACACTGCCCACAGGAGTCTGGTGGGATGTTGCCAAGGCCAAGGCCAGGGAGCGTGCAGAGCAGACAGCATGCGAAGGGTCCAGGTTCGGGAAAGTACATGTGTGCAGGAGCAGGAATAAATTTATGGGGTTGACTGAGACCTGGGGCATGTGCTCCAAATATCTGCAGGTATTCCCTGTGGAAAAGGACCCAGGCTTGTGGCTGTTCCCTATGGCCCCAAAGGGTACGGCGAGGGCTAAGGGCTAGTACTGGGGGAGGCAGAGTTGACCTCAGCTTCAAGAAGCAGCACTGCCTGAAAATAGCACGGGAAGTTTGGGAGAGATGTTCAGAAAGAGACTGGGACTTGGTGGGTGTTGTAAAGGGATTCACAAACCAGATGGGAGTGTGAATCAGCGGACCCTGATGATTCTGTGAGTTCCACGCCAGACTTGGAAATGTCCTGTGGCCGGCCTTGGAGGGGTTTGGATTTCATTCCAAAAGCGGGGCTGATACGCACCAACTTGAAGAGTGAGGAAAAGGGGCAGGAGCCGTGATGGGGTCAGAGCTTCCCCTGCATGTCTGGATTTCTTTTATAAGTACACATTTTGGGAATTTAATATAGCCTGGATAGTGGACGGTGCCTAGGATTTTTATAAAAAATGTTTAGGTGGGATAATGGCACCCACTGTGCTTATGTAAGAGAATATCCAGAGGTTTTAGATGCATATTGAAGAACACAGGGATGATTGGCATGATGTTTGCGTTTTGATTTAAAGTATTTCAGCAAGACACTACTGGTGAGTATAGCGAAACATATAGAACCACTCGCCGTGGGGTACGCTTGAAAGTAACATAACCTTGCATGTCAACTGTACTTCAGTTAAAAATTCTTACGCTATTTCAGCAAGAAAAGGGCAATTATATATTTTTCGCACACAGATTTATGTATGTATATATACACACATACATCTCTCTGTGTGTGTATACGTATACTACACAAATATACATAGTTGGCAAACATAATGTTGATCAAAAGAAACCAGACACAAAATGATACTGTATGGCTCCATTGTTTAAAAAAATTTTTTTTTTTTTTAAGGCAAAATGAGTCTGTGATGTTAGAAGTCAAGACAGTGGTTGTCCTCACAGGGTCAGGCAGGCTGGAGGGGCATGAGGGCCCCTGGCTCTGGCCCAGTTCTGTCTCTTGGCCGCAACGGACTTACAAAGGTGTGTTCCCTTTGCAAAACCTCAGTGAGCTGTGCGTACCATGCGTGCACTCGACTGGGTGTATGTCTTCTACTTCAATAAATTTACCCCAAAATGCCACCTCCTACACACACATGCGCCCGCACGTATGAGAGGGAGAGAGATTGAATGGTGATATACATGTGAGACGGAGAACAATCTGAAGCACTCATGACTCCTCCGCTGGCAGTTTCTTGAGAAGAGAGAGAAGACATGATCTAAGCTATGCCTTAAGCATGGGTCTTTCAAACAATTTTGAACGCCCCCGTCAGGGTAGCACTTTTGTCCCCCATGAATCAAGGGACCCACGTCATGGGCTGCAGCCTTGAATTTGAAAAATCTAACAAAGCTGATCACCCTGGTGGCAGGGGAGAGAAGATGAAAGGGGGCAGGAAGGACCCAGGGTGGAGACCAACGAGAGAGAGCTAGGAAGGGACCGCAGCAGGTCAGGGGATGGGAAGGCAGAGCCCAAGTTCAATGCTCCCAGCTGGGCAGTGCCCACTGCTCCAGCTGTCTGGGGTGCGCTCACATGGAGAGGCCAGAAACCGCACAGACTCAGCCAGATACCCTGAGAACAACACATACAGAAGGGGCCACGTGCTGCCAGAGCCCCTACTGGGCACCCCCCGTGGGTGTCAGCGCATGTCACCCTGGTGCTCACAGAGTAGCTGCTGTGGGTCACTGGACACATGGGCTGCCTCGTGGGACCTGTGTCTCTAAGGACACACGGAGCCTGGGGAGTGGTGGCTCTGCTCTCTGTACACGTGAGCACGGCATGCAATTTCCTGCCTGGGACATGAAAGCACTTAAGAGGGTAGGAGATGTTCCTGGAAAGAAGGAGTCGAGGGAGGAAGGAAGGAAGGAAGGAAAGGAGGGAGGTTTGTTTTGAGGCAGCTGTGATGTTTCCAGAAACAGCCCTAGGTTTTTAGACAAAAGGCAGGGTTTGATTCTTGCCTCTGCTACACGGAGCTGCCACAACTTGACAAAGTCTCTTTGTCGCTAGACAGCTAATTCACTCATCTGCAAAGTGGGGGGATGGCTGCTGATTTGTGCCTAGCTCAAGGTGACGGAAAAGGCCATGGGCTTAGATCAAAGAAACCTGGGTTCGAATCCTGATTCTTCTAGAGCCAAGGGGCCCTGGGAGTAACTGAATCCCCTCTGAGCCTCACTTTCCTCCCTTGTGATGTGGTGACGGTAATAACCTCAGGGCCATGGTGAGGGTTATGCGTGTATGCATTTACATAAATATCCATCCGCCGTCTATTTATTTATGCTCTGCCTTACTCCCAAAAGAGTTTCCGAGGCTATGGGGGAGATTCAGTGAAACAGCACGGGAAGGGCCTGGCTCATGGTTAATGCTGGAAGCAGAGCATTCCTTTCTATGTCAGTCTCGCAGGGCTGTGGTGAGGCTCAAATGGGATAATGTCTCTGAAAATGTCTCACAAACTGGGAATTTCCATACATGTGGGAGCTAGAGAAAGTGGGAAAAAAAGAGAAGGTTTTGGGGAAACCGAGGCAGGAATGGACATCCAGCCACCAACACAGAAGAAGAGCTTGAGTTCTTGGTGCCCAGAACCGGCTAGGTGCCCGTACACTTAAAGCGCAAAGCTTTAACGACCTACGGCTGCAGGGTCCTGTAATGTCAGAGCTGGAAGGAACGTGAGAGATCATTTGCTCCACTCACCCCTCCCTGGCAGCCACCATTACACAGATGTGGAAACTGAGGTTCCAGAGAGGGAAACAGGCTTGCCTCAGGTCACCCAGGGCAGCAGAGGCAGAGCTGGGACCAGACTCATTTTCTGATGCCAAGTGGAAGGCACCATGGTCACTGCCCCAGGAGCTCTGGAGCCTGGTGCATTTCCCTCGCTCTGGTCTAGGGCTCCCCGAAGCTGGTCTGCACGAGTGTCACTACCCAGGATGGATTCTAGGAGCTTAAGACAGGAAGGCTTGCTCCCCTCCTCTGGTAAGGGTGCTGGGGACCTGCCCTGGATGACGTGCGCAGGGGCTCCTGAGAAGGGACTGTAGCCAATGAGTATAACCCACAGCTGAGAGCAAACACAGAGCCTTATTGTTAGGGACACTGATTACTGCACTGGGCTGGGCATTTATTTATTATCACATCTATTTCTTTTCATTAACAGAAGGCAAACATTCCCCACCCCAGTAACTGGAAGGCTACTACCTGTACCAGAGGACAGACGATGTCTCTCCAGGCTGGGCTGGGAGCAGACCCAACCTACTTACAAGGTCCTTCCATGGAATCCAACTCCAGGCGAGGGTAGGGAGAACTGGGCACACCATCAGGATCCAGAGGCTGTGTTACTAAATAATGTCAAAAGCTGTGGGGTGGGACTGGGAGCTAGACAGACCTGGGCCTGTTTCTCGCTTTGCCTCTTGACTTTTGGCAACATCCTAAACCTCCCTGGGGCCCAGTATTTACACCTGTAGAATTTTAGAGGTTGTGAGGATTAAATCATATACGTGTGAAAGTAGTTAGCAGAGTGGCTAATACATGGGTACTTAATAAGCAGTCCCAAAGCTGTGTGTGAGAATACAGCGAACCTGTCAGCTAAAGGGCTCTGTACAAGGTGGATCCAAGCCAGGCTGCCCCTTCTGGGGTCTTAAAAACAGGAGAGGTTAGAGGCCCAGGTGTATCTCACCTGGAGGCAGGGGAATAAACCCGGTGGTCTTTTCCGTCCACCTTATTCACCCAATTCTTTAGTTTCCATGTCAACGTTTCTGTCTTTCTCTTGGGCCCGGAGTTGGAGCTCCCTGTCCCCACCCATCCCGTCTCCACCGTTTCCCTGGGGACACCTCCTTCAGGCTCTTCTCTTCCCTGACCAGCAGCATCTTTTCCTGGGAAGGCCCAGAGTTACTTTTTGCTCCCGTTTCATAAGATCCAACTTCTTTGAGATTTTGTTTTCCCTGCAGCCAAGTTAGGAGGGATTTAGCTGGGACCTTCAGCAGAAGCTTCTGGCAGAGCTAGGTTCAGAGGTAGTCACCTAAATAGAGAGGGAGAGCTGAGCAGGTGAAGTCTGAGGTCAGGTGAGATCTGGATCCTGGGGATAAGCAGGTCCTGCAAGGCAGAGCAACAGAAATGCTTCTTCCTCCCCTGGCTTCCTCCCACAGGCCCCATCTCTGCGGAGCCAGGCAGCGGCAGGAGAGGCCTGGGGCCCCTGGGAGGAAGCCATGACCCACAACCTCGGCCAGCTGTCTGCGGCTTGAGGGAGGGGCCTCTCATGTTCCAGATTCTTGCCTCTCATCCTGTAATGGATCGTTTGTTACCTCCAGCAAAACGCTTAGCAACGATTCTGGGGATGGGAACCAAAGACCATGAACTTGAACTCAACCATTTAGTTTGACCTCCACAGACTGTGAAAGCTGGAAAAGACCCCCAGGCATCACAGAGACCACAAGGCAGCACGGAAGTTCTGCAGGGTGATAAAAGAAGATGGTGGTCGATAAAGGGACTCCATTTTCAAAGAAGTTTGGAAAATACTGACTTAAATTAGGGTATCTCTACTCAGGGCTTCTCAGAACCTTTAATATGCCAGTGTGAATTGTGAATAGCCAGGATGCATTTCCCAAAAGTGTCCTGTGGAAGGAGTGATTCAGCCAGCCCTCTGGCATTATGGTGAGGAAACTGAGGCACAAGGTCCTAGGGACAGAGCCACCAGTGAGTCAAGGTGTCCTGACCCCAGAGTCTGTATAACTGCCCCTGACATCAAGATTAAGCTAGCTCACAGTTTGTCTGATTTTTGTTCTTACACTGCAATTGGGGGCAGGAGGTAATGGGAATAGTAAGTGAATTTATTTAGATGTATTTTATGTGCTCCAAATGCCAGAGCTAGGGCCAACGGGTAGAGGTTCCTGCTGAGTAGAATTTCACCTCCACCTAGTAAGAACTTTAGGGTCATTAGACCTGTCTGGATGTGAATTGAGCCAACTCATGAGGTAGTGAGCTTCCCACCACTGGAGGTGTGCAAGCCATCCATAGCCAACTGGCCACTGGATGGTGTAGAGGGTTGAGTGGTACCCTTCCTCTGCCCCTCCCAAAGAAATGTCCATAACTGAATCCCTGGAGCCTGTGAATGTGGTCTTACTTGGAAAAAGTAATGAATGAAGTTTAGGACCTCAAGATAAGGAGGTCATCCAAGAGTATCTGGGGGGACTTGAAATCCAATGACAACTGTCCTTACAAGAGTGAGGCAGAGGGAGATCATACAGAGGGGAGAAGGCGATGTGAAGTCACCAAAGCTAAGGAATGCCATGGCCACCCGAAGCAGGAAGAGGCCATGCCGCCATTTTGCTTTCGGACTTCAGATCTGCAGAACTGATATTGTGTAAGACCACCACGTTTGTGGTCATTTGTTGCAGCAGCCGCAGGAGACTAATAGAGGTGAGGATGCCATCGAGGGGATATTGGCACAGATGGGTGAGGGATGCTTCACTGAATGATCCTCAGGGTAGGGTCTCTCCTGACCCTCTGCCCACGGGTCATCACCCCCCCGTGGTACCTGTGATTTCGTACTAGGAAGGCTGTGCCAGGGTTTCCCATCTGTCCCAGGAAGGGGAAGCCACCAGGGTATAAGACCCAAGTTAGGAAAAGCAAATGGAGGCAGTTTAGCGGCTGAACCCTGGCTGGTGCTTCCTGTGGTCACCAGCTACGGCTCCCACTTTGGCCTCTTAAGCAGAGTGTCCCTTAAAGTCAAGGAACCTGTGAGCAGCCTCCAAACCCTCGTAAGTCAGGCCATCTCCACTAAGTGATCAGATGGCCTAACAAACAGGATCATGAGAGCAGCTTCCGAGTCAACCAAGCTGGCTGTGCCCTCTGCCCTTTGGTCCTCTGCCTCGGTGACAGAAATCAGCCTGATGCTCCCCCCAACACACACACACACACACACACACACACACACGGAAGGAGGGCCAGGCACGCAGCCCCACGTACAGCCTGTTCCCTCACTCTGCTACACTCGTGCACTTTTACATGCACTCAGGGGCTCTGTCGCAACTGCCTGTGCCCTGAGACAAGCGAGAACACGCCCGTCTGCCCGGCTCATCTTGCCTTCAGTTCCTGGCAGAGGGAGGCCAAACCCAAGTTGCAGGGCAAAGGAGGACCAGTTGCCAGGTAAAGTTGGAGGAGGCTACGTTTGACTGTCTCAGCAGCAATCTGGGGAGATCTGAGGACAGGAGAGGAGCTGAAGCCAGTGTCTGCCTCAAAGCTACTGACTGCTCAAACGCCTGTAGTCGTTTATAAAGCAAGTCTCAGCTGCTTTGTCCCCAAAGCCAAGAGCCCAGCCAGCTGGGCACATCAGGGCTGGCGGCTCTACCCTCCTCCTTGGGGAGCACAATGGGCTCTGCCCACCTGGAACACCTGCAGGTGTGGTCTGACTGGCTCGCCCAGAGCCCAGCTGGCCCTCAGGGGTGGGAAGGGTTCCCACCTGCCCGGTTCTGGTCACAGCAGAGCCCCTGAAAGCCCCGGATGGGCTCCGAGGTGGCCTCTCTTTACTTCCTGATTCATCTTCTCCACTTTTCAAATTCTCCAGACCCCAATATCTAAGTTCAGGGGGAAGGGAACGTGGTGTTCTCCCCTTTCTAGGTCAGAAATGTTTTGTAACCAAGCCCTTGGGCTCTGTAAATGTTTGCTTGCAGGGTTGTTTTGCTCAGCTGGGGCAAGGTTGGGCTGAAGCCCCCCTGTCCTCAATTGCCTTTGCCCCCCCCCCCCCCTTCACCACCCTAATTTCAGGCTCAACTGTGCACATTTAGGGCTTAATTAAACTCTTGTCTTGCTTTCAGAAGAGACATTTTCTGCCCCAGGGAGTTGCTACCGTGCTTTTCGAGGAGGGCAGGTCTGAGCAGGCTCCCGGGTAAAGATCTGCTGGGAGGGAGAAAGAACATCGCCTTCTAGAAGCTGCAGAGCAGTGGCCAAAGGGGAACCAGCAGAGCAGGAGGCACGGAGGCCCCCAGCCTCGGTGAGGCTGCCCGCAGGCAGAGGGGCCTCCCTGCTGCCGCTGCCACTGCTTGCCACTCAATTATCACAGGTCACACTGTCCAGGTCACACTGTTCTCCGTGCCCGCCCTGCCCTGCCCAGCCAGCAGCCTCCAGCACCTCCCACCCACTGCTGGCCGCACCCTGAACTCACCATCTGAGATTCCTCCAAAGGGGCCAGGCCCCCACCCCAAAGAGCCTCAGCGGGAGGGAGAGCTCCAGAAGTGGGCTCTGAGATCTAGGCCCTCAACCCCTAGGATGGGCCTGCCTTGCACTGATTCCAGGAGGGGCCCCATGGTACAGAAATTTCTAGAGAATCTCAGAGAGATACCTGGGTTAAAGGCCTGGGTCTGCCCCCTTACTACCCATGTGTCCTTGAGCAGATTATTTCATCTTTCCAAGCCTCTGTTTCCTCATCTGTAAATTGGGAGTGCTAGACCTCTCCCACAGGTGTGGAGGGGGTTAAAAGAGACAACATAGAAGCAAAAGGTTTTTAATAAGTTAGGTAAAAGGTTATACACATCTTAGGGTTTCTGTCGAGGTTAAGCAGGCTGTGAGCAAAACCACTAATGGAGCTCTTAGCATTTCCTCCTGAAGATCGCTTCATCCTCCTCTCCCCTATGTCCTGCACCCCACCCGGTCTATTCCACGAGCACCGTGTTCTCTGCACGCTCACCCCCTTGCCAAGACAGAAGCCGATCTCGCCGTTCCCTGCATCTCTTTCCTCAGGCTCCAAGAGCCCCCACAGGTGTTACTTCAGTGGCATTCCTTACTGCTGTTTTTACCAACAGGGAAACTGAGGCCCTTGTCTAGACCACACAGCACGTTTGTGAGGGCCAGGAGCCAGAGCTAGGTTTCTCGACCCCCTGCTCTATCCCAAAGGTCTGCCGCTGTCACTGGAATGAATCTGCTTTCTAGCGAATTCTTTGAGCTCGCGCAGGGGCAATCATGGAAAACAGACAAGATTCTGGGGAGTGTGGCACCGAGTCAGGGCACAGGGAACTGTCAGAACTGGAAGGGACCTCAGAGGTCTTTATGGTAACCCCCTCGAGAACTGGTCCCAGGACAGGGACAAGCTGCTCAGTCACATGACCTGGCCTCAACCTCTCCCTGTCCTCTACTGGTGGGGAGGTTCACCATTCAGCCCTCTGTCCCAAGAAGCATGGTCCTTTCCAGAGAGACCCCCAGGGCGGACATGGGAGGCTGCCCCAGAGCCTGGAGGGAAGTCCAAGGGGCCACTGTCCCCAGATGATACCCTGTCATTCCAGGTGACCTGCTGTTTCCATTCTGAGAACTTCCCTGTGGGATGGCACAGAACCCAGGACAGGAGGCTTTTCATCTTCCCCTGGGCTGCTGCCTCCAGCCTTCAAAGCCCTTCCTGACATGATCTCATTCAACCTCACCTGCCCACAGTGGGTTGGGAGGGAGTCAGGGCTTCGGGGACTCTGGACTTGGGGGTGGGGTGGGGGAAGGGAGAAGTTGTGGAAGAACTTGTCGAAGGTCACACACTTGAGCAAGTCAGTTTTCCTCTGGGTACATCAGTTTCCTCGTCTCTAAAATGGTGACCAGTAATACCTAATGTTACCTGGATGACTCGGCATAATCAGTGACAAAGAAGGCGGAAGCATGTTGCTTCGACCATGGCGGAGGAGAAGAAATGGTGGCTTCTTCAACAAGCCAGTGTCCTCACCTGTGAAATGGGAACAAATATGCCCTACCTCACATTTCCCTCAGATTTAGGATGAGACTAAATAGCCAAAGTGCCTTGTATACACTGGGTGCCCTATAAATATTACTTCTCTTCCCAAATCACTAGGTCAAACCGGCAAAACCATGCCTATGGGCCTCCCTCGATTTTCCCAAGTCTCTCCAGAGCTCAGTGGCCCAGACTCCCGCCGGCAGCCACTCTGTGGCCTGGTGGACCCGGAGGCTCGGCTGCTGCCCCATCAGCCTCCTTGCCGGGCGGGGTGGAAGCGCATGATGTCTGAGCTTCTCCGAGCAGCCGGGGGCTGTGAGTTCCAACCCCCGTGGGGCTGCCAACTTATTGTGTGGCCCCAAGCCAATCTCCTGGGTTCTCTTGGTTTCCCCACCAGTAAAAGAGGGCTAATGACCATCAGCCTCCTGCACCGGGGTGTTGTGAGAATTAATTAAGGTTTGTAAAAGGCTTTGAGATCCAGGGATGAAAGGCACTGGAGAAGGACAGAGTGTTATTATCCATTATTAGTACTGTTATATTCCATCCAAAGATCTCAAAGTCTCTTACAGACAGTAATTAGTACCTTGCAGGGGTGTTTTGAGGGTGATTAGTCCCATTTCACATATGGGAAAACCAAGACACAGAGAGTAGTTAAGTCAGAGCAGGGCAGGAGGGGTAAGAACTAGCTCACTATTCCTAGAATCTGTTGCCACCCTGGCCCTTGTACCCTCAGGCCCCACAGGGTACACTTGGCCATCTTCCTTTACACCAGGCAGCCAGGGTCTCCGGGGGCTGGTGGGGGTCAGAGCTGGCACCTCATCGCCTGTTTCCCCAACTCTTCCCTCCCTGTCGTGCTGTCCCCAGGGAGGGTGCCCAGGGCAGCCCATCTCCAGTCTGGCTGGGCAGCAGAAGCTGGCACTGGGCGGGGAGTCAGGGCTGGAAGGAGGACAGCAGTAGGAGATGAAAGAGAGGACATGAAGGGACAGGGAGGAAAGTCAAGACCCAGAGCAGCTCATTGCTATGGGGCGCTAGGCACACACTCTCCCTTTCTTCCTTAGCTTCCCAAGCTCCCAAGCTCCTCTTGTCCCCTTGGGGGCAGGATCACATTCAGGCTGGGGTAACCAAGACTAACCCAGCCTGCCAAGCTATTCCTACAGGGACCTTCAAGAGGGGGAAGAAGCACAAGGCTCCAACACCCACAAGGTGGATGGTGCCAGGTGGTCAGACCCATTTAGGGCTCGATGGACAGACAGTCCACAGCCTGCCTTTTCTGGATGAGGTCCATTATCTCTCTGGGGACAATCAGGAGCCCCTGGTGCTTGTGGTTGGCTCCCTAGTGCTCTGCTATGTGGATACTGTGCTTATTATTTTTTTAAAAGGGCCGCAGAGCTCGTAATTTGAGGATAGGTTGCGATTGTTTGCATAATAAGGCATGGTTCCGAGTACATAAAGTAAAAATCAATGCATTAAGGTAGCAAGCTGCAGACGTGTTCGATAGCAAACCCAACCTCAGAGCATGAATCCCCAGCAAGGCTACCAGATTGTGCAATTCCAGGTGCTTGTCCTGCTTCTCAACCCCACTCGCTAGGAACCAGAGCACCAAATGAGGAACACCGATATTCAGTGGTGTGCTGGTATGTTTAATAACAAGCTCTCAAAAAACAAAACGAAACCAAAAAAAGTCCTCACAGGCAGCATTTGCCAATTTCCCTGGTGGAAATACTCTTACCATGGCTGACCTCGAGCTATCCATGTGGCGTCAACCGACTCACCAAATTCTTGAAACTCTGACAGGTGGCTCTCGTAAGCTGGTTCAAGCCAGCTCCTGCACATTGCTCTCCCCTGAGACCTGTTTCTCCAAGGAGAGAGGGGTACCCGGTATCATAGAGAGGGAGCTGTCTCCCCCAAAGTACTTGCTTCATTGGTTTTTCTCGGTCACAGGAAATTCCTAAGGAACCTTGTGTGTAACAGAACCCTGACATGGACAGAAAGAAGGAGGGCTGAGTTCTCTGCTCCAAGAATTGGATCATGTATGAATCTTTCTCTGGACATTTCCTTGAGAAGTGGCAGCAGGTTGCTAAGGAAAGGGGCATAAGCCAGGTAGGTCAAAGTGAGAGGCCGCAGGACGGAGGCTCTGGCTTGAAGCCTGTCCCATTCTCAGCCTAACAAGAGAAAACCCCCAGACTATTCAGGGAGGACCAGAAACCTTTGTCAAATGACCTATCATATTCAGAAAAATGACAGCGGCTACTGCATCCACGAAATAAGAACGAGATGATATCAAGAGGGGCCATCGGAAAACCCGGAAGAGCTCTTTGAAGTTAAGGTGCTAGACAATCCTTAAAAATCCAATAGAAAAGTCAGAAGATAAAGTTGGGGAACTTGCCCAGAAAACTGAATGAAAAGGCAAAAAGTCAGAAAAGAGGGAAAGTCAAAAGATTAAAAAATTAGAGAATGAATCCCAAAGTTCCAACATCTGCCTATAAATAATTCCAGAAAAAGACAGTGGAGAAATTGTAAGGGAGAAATAGTCAAAGAAATAAGTAACACAAGAAAAATTCCCTAGGACTAATGACACGAGTGACCAACATAAAAGGACCCCCCTGCCCTCGCCAAGTGCCTCGCACGGTAAATTAAACAAGGCCGGCACCAGGGAACATGATGGTGAAATTTCAGAATGGACACAAAGAGAAGTACCGAAAAACTTCCCAAATGGAAAGAAAACAGATCCATGCCAAGGATCTGGAATTAGAATGAAATCAGACTTCTCAACAAGAATGCCAAATGCAAGAGGGACAATGGAAGTTATGTTTTTAAAATTATGAAGGGAGGGGCGCCTGGGTGGCTCAGTAGGTTAAGCGTCCGACTTCGGCTCAAGTCATGATCTCACGGCTCGTGAGCTTGAGTCCCGCATCGGGCTCTGTGCTGACAGCTCAGCGCCTGGAGCCTGCTTCAGATTCTGTGTCTCCCTCTCCCTCTGCCCCTCCCCTGCTCATGCTGTCTCTCTCTGTCTCTCAAAAATAAATAAACATTAAAAAATTTTTTTTTAATTACGAAGGGAAATGATCTCCAGCCTCTACTCAGGAAAACTAACAACTGAGTGTGAGGGTAGAAAAATAGATGCAGAATCTCAGACATGCCCGATCTCAAAAAAAAAGGATTCCCTAGAAGCTCTTATTTAGTGTACTTCCCCCAAAAACAAAGGGAAAAGGGAGGGGGGTGGAATCTAGGAAACCAGAGATCAAAACAAGTCAGTGGTGAAAAGAAGTGATAAGTTAGGGGAATTGAAGAGACTCTTCGTGAGGGCCTGTAATCTCTCTAACGAAATGGGGGGGGGGGGAATAGATCATCTGACAAAAGGGGAGGGGAAACAGCCAGCCAGAGGCCTGAGCCGCCGTGGTGCAAGTTTGGCAATTGTGTCTCAGAATGAAAGGAGCAGTTAACAGGAAGTCAAGAACACCTGAGAATCAGTGCCATGCATTTGCTGGCCACCTGTTGGCAGAGCTGTGTGAAAGCCGTGTGCGGGGTGTTGGGTTCATTCACTAATGATTTATTTTGAAATAACCTCAAACTTACAGGAACATTCCGAAAATAGTTGCAAGGAACTTCTATATCCTGTCACCCAGATTCTCTGTTAATATGTTAGCATATTTGCACCATCTCTCTGTGTCTCTATAAACGTATATACAGACATACCTGTTTTCCCCTGAACCATCTGAGAATAAATTGTAGATCTAGGATGCCCCATGACCCCTAAATGCCCCAGTGTGTATTCTCCCCAAACGGCCCCCTCTCATCATTACTATCATTCAGTCCTCCAAACTTCTCCAACTGTCCCAACAATGCCTCCTTTGCCTTTCTGGTCCAGGATCCAAGTCGGGATTCCTAGCTGCATTTAGTTGTCATGCCTCATTAGTTTCCTTCAGTCTGGAACAAGTCTTCAATCATTCCCTGTCTTTATCGACCTTGACTGTCTTAGGATGTCCCCTAACCGGGGTCTCTCCAGTGTCTCCTCGCGTCCACTCTCAGGCTGTGTGTCCTTGGCAAGAATACAACCGAAATGATGCTGAGCTCTTCTCAGGGCATCACATCTGGGCATGCGTTCCTGACCGGTCCTACCAATAATGATGGTAACCCTGATGACCAGGTCAGGTTGGTGCCTGTCAGCTTTCTGCACCATGAACTCACTATGTCTTCCTTTGTCTTAGATAAGTACGTGGTAGGGAGACACTCGGAGGCTACACCAATATGCTGCTCCTTGTCAAATCTCTGCCCACCGGTCTTAGCGTTCTCTGACGACTCCAGCTTTCTTCAACCACAGCTACGATGGTTGCCAAATGGTATCTATTTCTACTATTCATCCTGTGTGTATTAGCCGGGATTCTACTGTACAGAAGAGTTTTCCTTCCTTCTGTCACCCATTCACTCATATCAGTATGGACTCATGGATTCCTATTTTAATCAAAAGGTTATGATCGGTTACCATAATTATTTATTTCGATCCTCACACTGCCCCAGATTCAGCCTTCAGGCAGACTCCTGTGTTGTTGTGCTATGTCCCCATTATCCTTTCTTGCACCAAAAGATGTTTCTTTATCATCTTGTATTTTCCCTGTCGTAGCCCCGGGATCAGCCATTATTCTGGTTCCTTAGAGTGGAGAATGGTATCTTAAAACTAGGATCTGGGCTCTTGATGCCTGATTTTTTTTCTCTCGATGCCTTATTGCTACTGGGGTATCATTGCCTCTAACCATAGCACTGATTGTTAGTTCCAGGGTGATACTGAAAAGTGGCACAGCCTGGCACCCTCTTCTTGAGCCTGCCTTTAGTAGCAATATCTCTGGGGTTTCTGAATCACACGTGGTTCTGGCTACTGATTTGACATAGATATTTTAAAACCATATCAAGGAAGGACTGGTCTATTTCAGTTTTTCTAAGTCCTCATTTCTTTAAGCAGGTATAGATATTGTATTTTATAAAATACATTTTTTTGGCATCCATCTAAACAGCCAAGTTGCTTTTCCTCTTTAGATATGTAATATGAGTTATAGTATAAAATTTAACAGTATTAAGCCATATCAC
This sequence comes from Prionailurus viverrinus, assembly GCF_022837055.1. Classification (NCBI taxonomy): domain Eukaryota; kingdom Metazoa; phylum Chordata; class Mammalia; order Carnivora; family Felidae; genus Prionailurus; species Prionailurus viverrinus. Next base: position 118,377,809 of record NC_062563.1, read on the forward strand.
TCTCCCTGAATAAACTCTATTTGGTCAAGATGTGCTTTTTACAATATAGTCCTTGATTCAACGTGCTAATATTTTATTTCGAAATGGGATATCAATATTCATAAGTGAGAAGAACCTGGAATTCCCCTGTTTTATGATCTTGGTTGGATGCTTGCAGTGTCCGTGGGCTGGAAACAGAGTACAAGGGAGTGTGTGTCAGAGTGAGGGGTTCTGGAGCTCCCCGGAGAAGGGAGGAGAAGTAGGAGACAAGGAGGTAGAGGCGGTCCCCAGTGAGGCGCATGGGAGAGGGAGATGCACAGCAAATTGCAGTCTGAAGGGGGATTTTCAAGAACAGAGCCCTTCCAGGAAGGATCCGGGCTCAGATTTTGGCCAGGGGGTGGCTTACTGAAGACGAGCTGACAGTCCCAGGGGTTGGCGAGGTCAAGAAAGTGTGAGGCAAGGATCTGGATGGACTGCCCACCTGGGTGTTGAAATATCCCCAGGTGGGGGCCAAGCAGAGGGCAAAGAGTCAGTGCCAGGGCCAGCAGGGTCGTGGCCTGGAGAGGCTGGTGTGGCATGCAGGGCGATGGGATGACCCAGACTGCTGCTAGAGCGACGGTGGGGCGGGGGGGGGGGGGGGGGGGGGGGTTTCTCTAATCCCAACCTGAGGACCAATTCCGTTCAATGAGTTACTAGCCGTGCCTGGCACAAAGCGAGCCCAATAGAGGCACTACTGTTATTCTTATTTGTCCCAAGTAATTAAAGCTTTTCAAGTGACGCTGAAGGGTGTTTGCAGACACTGCCCAAGAAACGTGATTGACACATTTTCTGCTTATAGGCAGAACTGGGTATCTTTTCCCCCTTCCTCCCTCTCCCTCATTTCCAGATCCTTCAGGCAGTCTTTGGCATCAGCCAGCGTCCGGGCTCCGAGTCCGGTGCCCACTGTCAAGCTGCAGGGACTCAGGCAAACTTGGGCCTGTCTGTAAAATGGGTAGCCACGCCTCCCGGAGGCGGAGAAGGGCATCAGTGCTGAAGCCACAGGCCTGTCCGAATTCCTGCTGGCGAGCTCAGCCCGGGACCGCGCAGCAGGGTGACTGCATAGAGGCTGAGCGGATCCCGGGACAGAAAGGGGAAGAGCGAGGGGTCCTCAGTCAGGGCCTGGGTTCCTACGGCCCAGACAGAGGACCAAGAAGGAAAAGGGGGTGGAGAGCTGGATTTTTCAGTCCGTACAGGCTGTAATTAGCCATCTAAGATCCGGAAACACTATCCAGACCCTGGGAACTTTGTGGCGGAAGAGCGTGGAAAGCAGGGGAAGGCGCAGGTCCTTGGCGTGTGGTTAGGTGGGTGGTCTCTGCAGTTCCCCATTTACACTGGGAACCAAGCCACCGGCGCTACCACATGCCTTCGTCCCGCCCATTTCCGGCCGAGGTCCTCACCCCAAAGGGCCCTCCTGGATGCTGGTGTGGTCACAGGTCCTTCCCGGGGTCCCAGCCAGGGCTGCCTCTCCCCTTGGGAGGGACCCTCCCTCCTCAAGGGACAGGGCATGCAGGAAAAGCCAGGGTGAACTTGGAGCTTTATTCTAAAAGCCCCTTATCACAGAGCTGGGGGAGGGGGGAAGGAAGGGAGGGTAGGAAGTGGGCGATCCCAGCACGATGAGCCTTTCCTAGGGGAGGGCTTCCGTGGGGGCTCTGATTGGTGAGTGATAACGATGATGATATGAAGACTCCTTCAGCATCCAGCATGTACCTGCATCAAAACCCCCATTGTACAGATGAGTAGACGAGCTCAGAGTCTGATTTACCTAAAGTAGCAGAATCACAGGGCAGGATTTGAACCCAAACCTATGGCACCTCAGTGCTTTGTGTTATGATTCCCCGCCCCCACCGCCCCACTCCCCACGCAGGGCACAGTAGTGAGCAGCTAAGGTGAGCCCAGCATCGGCCAGGGGTGAGGTCAGGCAGCTGAGTGCAGAGCCTGGACTCCAGGGGCACAGACTGGACTCAATCCCAGTTTGACCAAACCGTCTGGGGTCTGATGTGAGTCACTTTCACCACTCTGGGCCCCAGGTGCTTCTGGTGGCAAATGGGGGTAATAGTAGTCCCCAAGGGGAGATACAAAAACAAACAAACAAAAGAGTAAACCAGAAAACAGGTGTGCCCCAGAGTCAGCTGGGTGCTCCAGCCCCCAAAGTCTACACAGGAGCAGTGGGAACCCCCACACCGGGCCCCAAGGAATGCAGAGCCCTCCCCAGGATTCCTGCAGACCACCCAGAGCAAGGTGAGATGGGGGGACCCTTCGGCCTCTGGCCCTGCCCCTCGTTTCTGTCTCCCGCCACCCTGGGATAACCCAGGCCTGGCACCTGCCCCTTCCTCTCTTTCCATCCAAATCCCTCTCTCATTCCCAGGGTCTGGGGGCAGCACGTGGAGGTTCTTACTGCCTAGTGGACGGGAGGACAGAGGAGCAAACAGCTTCACCTTGAACGCAGCACACCGAGTTTCTTCAAATGCCCCTCAGTCACCCCACTGTTGGGAGACTTGCACCTGCCCTCCCCCCTGCCGGCCCCAGACTCCCAGGCCTTAGCTTCACAGGTTCTCAAGGCTTCTCCAGCCCCTCTCCCCTCCTCCCCTCCTCCGACCCTATGTACCCTCTCCCCTCCCGTCTCCCTCTGTGCCCCCTCCCCGCGCCCTGTTGGCCCTCTCCAGTCCTCTCCTTCTGTTAGGTGGTCCAATCAGCTCCCCATTTCCTCCTGCCTGACTTCTTCTAGACCCTTCTCTGCACACCCAAGTCAGCCAGGTGCTCACAGAACAAAATGCCCTTCTTCTAATGGAACTACCTTCTTAAATAGCAGTCTGGATTATCTTAAAAGGTGGGGGGTGGGTCCAGGTGAAGTGATTTGCCTTTCCCATCACCAGCATCCTTCCTGGCTGGAAACCTGCCCCTAAGAAGTTTATGGTCAAGCGGTGTAATAAAACCGATCCTTGTGTTGTTCTTTGTGAAGACCATTTGGAAAGAAGACAAAATCAAATACAGTTAAGGGCTTTTTGGAAACTCAGGGAGGGGAGCAATTTAGAGAACAGAGGCCAGCCACCGGGCTCCACCCCCACTGGCTGTGTGGCCTCCACTTTCCACTCACCTGGGAGAGGGGGAAGGGGCGGGGCAAGATAACACGGAAGGCCCTCCGGCTCCTCCTCCTCTGCTTCCTGGAGAAGCCCTGGGAGGGGCAACTGCACTAACCCCTGTGGCACCTGCTGCCTCGCTGGCTCTCGGATGCCGGGCGACCCTGTGCACGGGGCAGCTGCAGGCAGAGGGGCCGGGCACTCCTTAGAGCAGTATGCTTTGAGCTGCGGTTTACACTGCACACGAGGAAGGCCGAGGAGGGAGAAGTGGGTCCCGCTTCCTGGCTCAACCACTGACTGTTACTTTGAACAACGAGCTTCCTCTCGATGAATCTTGGTTTCTCATCCTATAAGAGGGAGGGCCTGACTTCTCGGGTGGGTGGGGCTGGGGGCTGGCCCAGCCAGGGTAGGAGCCAGCACAGATCCCTCGGCCCTGGGTCTGGGCAGCAATGTGCAGGAACCCCTATTTGGGGCTGGCACAGGGGGGGACACCACAGCTGTAGGAAGAGCTGACTGGGGAGGCAGGAGAGACTCAAGAAGGGAGACTTTAAAGGGTTAGCCAGCCTCCTCCAGAAATCAACATCAAAAAGAAACTTTGCGGCCTCAGGAGCCTAAACTTCTTAGGAGAAGGTACTGAAACGGTTGCCCACAGCACCCTAATCAGCCACTAGTTTGTTCCCCAGTGACTTGGATATGCCCAGTGCCAGGCATTAGGCAAGGCCACACCGATCACACGCAACCTGACTATGGCCCCTCCAGTGCTATCATGGTGCTTCCATCATGCTCTGACGCCATCCTAACCACTGCCAGGACCCTCCTCCTGAAGGACTCCATCAACTCAGACCACCAGGCCACCTGACTGCCCCACATCAACCTTGGGTTTTGCATGAATGAGTGAATCAATGAATGAGTGAATGAATGTTTTCAATAATGAATAGATATTGGGTGCTGGGCTATGAGTTATGCCCCAAGTGTGATGGGCTCTGTGATGACCACCCAGGTCCCCTTTGGTGAAGGACTTGTTGCCCTGGCTGCGGGCAGTGCTGGTCAGCCATCTGCCCCTCCACTGATGGCCTCAGCTGCAGGGACCCGCCTCTCCCATGGTCTTGCTCTTTACCAGGGCAGGGCTGATTCGGTGACAGATGGAATCGAGAGCTTAAAGACCCAAGTGGATGACTCTGAGAGCAGATCTAGTTCCAGAACTGTCATGATGCTGGCTGAGGCTGCCGTTGGGCATCCCAATTCAGCTTCCCTCTGCCCGATCCTGCTTCCTTGTCCCCTCGTCCACAGGGCTTGATCGCAAGGCCACTTCCTAAGAAACACCTGAGTGCTAGCTCCATCTCGAGTCTGCTTCCAGGGAACCCAGCCTGCGACACAAACAAGATAGTGGTCCTTGCTCTCAAGACCGTTTGGTCCAGTTGGGGATAGAAACAACAGCAATAATCACCACATGGCACTTCCCATTGGTCAGGCACCAAGCTATGCATTTTACATTATCTCTGTATTAGTCAGGCCTCTCTCTGTTGAACCAGACAGAAACTCAGCCAAAATGGCGTAAGTAAAATTGAGAACATATCAGCTCATGTAGACCCCTTGCTTCAGCCACCGCTGGATCCAAGTGTTGTCAGAGTGCCAAGAGTCCAAGTCCATGGCCCTCATTTCCCCAGTGTCGGCTTCCATCGCAGGCGGTCTCTCTGTTCGGGGGCTGTATTAGTTTCCTGGGGCTGCCATAACAAATCACCACAAATTTGGGTGGCTTACCACACAGAAAGTTATTCTCTCCCAGGTGTGGAGGCCAGAAATCATGGTGTCGGAAGGTCGGTTCCCTCTGGAGGCTCTGAGGGAGAAAGGGTCCCGTGCTTCTTGCCCGGCTCCCCGCAGTGACTGGCAAAATCCTTGGCTCCTTGGCTTGTGGATGCATCACTCTCACCTCCACTTCTGTTTCCACGTGGCCCTTGCCCTTTGTGTGTCCGTTCCCTCTTTTGATAAAGACACCAGTCATTGGATCAGGGTCCACCCTAATGTAGTGTGGCTTTGTCTTAACTTGCTTGCATCTGCAAAGACCCTATGTCCAAATAAGATCACATTTGAACATACCTTTTTGGAGGACACAGTTCAACCCACACGGTGGCTAAACGCTCCAACTAGTAACTCTGATGGAAAGAAAGTCTTAGTGACTCCAGCTAAACTCCCAAGTAGGATTACCACTGGCCTGCTCTGAGTCACATCACCCATTTCTGGGACCCTGTTTCTATGGCCTGGCCAATGGAATATTCTCAGTGGCCGGGCCTGGGTCATGAGCTCACACTGGAACCAGAAAGTAAGGTCAGACCTACCTGGATCACATGTCCAACAGCAAATCCAAATAATAGCACCAAAAGAAAGAGGAACGGGCATTGAGAAGACCCAAATGACAGAGGGTCCTCAGCCCTGTGTACTCCCAGGTGTCCTGAAGGGCTGCATTACGATTTACTGAGAGAAGGATGGGAGCTCAGAAAAGTTAAATGACTTGCAGCTAGCTAATGGGATTAGTACTGAGCTGACACCCTAACCCAGGCCTTTATGGCTCCAAAAATGAGCTCTTTCCCCAACAAACAAAGGCCAAGAGTTCAAAGAATGTTCTCTATCACAATGGGATAGTCAGGCAAAGCCTTGTGGAGGCAGTGGGACTTGGGCTGTACCTTGAAGAGAGGGAAAGGAAGACTGTCCAGGGGAAGGTGATGCCTGGAACCTGAAGAGGCATGGTTCTCTCTTTGGTTGAGGCACAACGTTCTCTCAGGGCATGGTGAGAAGGGTGGTTGGAAGTATGGCTGAAGTCAACTGCAAGGCCTTGAGAGTCTTCTGCTTCCCACTAGCTATTGGGAGCCATTGAAGATTTATGAGCCAGAGAGAGACTTGGCCCTTGATCAGCTCACAGGGCAGGTCTAAGGGTCCTTCGGGAGGAAGGATTAGAGGCGCAAGGCTTGGGCAGGGAGGTCCTGAGGAGACTGTTGCCACGGTCCAGGTAAGCGGTGATAAGGACCACCTGGGGCTGGAGAGGAGGGATTGGTGACTCCACCCACCTCCCTCCATAACTAGCCCCAAGACCAAGTCCAACCCTGTCCCAACCTGGTCCCCACCCCTGCCCCATTACAGCCTTGCCTGGTGATACCAGCCTTAAAAGATGGGTTCAAGGACCAGCTGGGACTTCCCTCACACTCATGTCTGGCCTGGGCCCTCAAAAACCCCTCTGGGCAAACTGTTCTCATGACTAGTGTATGGGCAGACCTCCTCGTGGGCGAATCATCACATCCCGGCTGGTTCCAATTCTGCTGCCAAAGGCATCTCCACAACGATGAGGGGTTGGGGGGTGGAGGTGGGGGGGCCGACTACCAGGCCAGCCCTGGGCCAGCTTCTCTGCTTCCTCCAGCTGACTTGGGGAACGGGGCTGGGGGGCTGGGGGCAGCTGCACCCCAGAGTTCCAGTGGACGGTGGTCTCAGGAGGGGTGCACTTTGCAATGGGCTCCTTGGCCTGCTCTCTGTAGTGAGGCATGCAAGCAGGGAGATTCCTCCCACTGCGCCAAGGCCCACAGCTAAGGATGGAAGCCGACAGGCTGCTGGGAAAACACCCCAGGGGCCTGGACTGGGAAGGGGGCTGTGGGGGTCCCTCAGGTGGAATCCCAGGCCTAAGAGGTGGGTGAGAGTGTGGGTTCCACAAGTCTTTGGCCGGTGAGGCAGAGCATAATGGGACAAGGACAGGAAGGAGATTCCCACTGTCCCAGGAACCAGGCCACAGTGCCCTTGCAGGAAGCAGGGGAGGGGGAGGCTTCAAGGCTCCATTCTCCAGTGCTCCCTAAGTCTGTGGAGATCGTCTCAGGCCAAGCCTGGAATTACGGTCCCCCTCAGGAGTTCTAGAGGAGATGGAATGACACCCTTCTCCACTGGGTCCCCTAATCTTTCCAGTGACTCAGTATGGGGTGAACCTTGCTCACCTTTCCCCTCGCCTGCGGGAGGAATCCTCCTGGCATTTGACAGAAGGGGAAGTGTGTGGGCAGCCCAGGGATTTCTCAGTAACCATTCCCAGGCCCCCTCCCGGGGCACTTGCTGCTCTGGCTGCTGGGAAGTGGCCCCTGGGAGGGGGCTCACTTGCATCAGAGGGAAGGCCCCTCGTGTCTCAGCGACCTGGCTTTTTCCCAGAGTTCCCACTGGTGCCAGAAACGGCCACCTCCGGCCCCCACTTCTCCCAGGCCAGCACAGAGCCTGCCTCCCCAGGTCACAGGCTCTGCAGGTCCTAGAGGTGGGCATGTAATTGATGAGGAGACTCCGAGTTCCTCAGAGATCAGTTCAAGAACACGGGGTAGGGAGGGGGAGAACTCTGACCAAAGCTCGTTTAATGTATTTACAAAGTTTGGATCGGAAAAATCTGTTCTTGTGAAGAGCTGATATGCTCCCTTTTATCAGAAAAGGAGAGCTTGATAACCACCAGCATTATGTTTTGGATAAGACTACCAGGAAGTTGTGTTCAGAGGCAATAGCATCATCAGCCCAACGTTCTGTGACAACTCTCTCCTCCTCACGTCTAGGCTCATATTTTTAAAACCCTACCTTAGGGGCGCCTGGGTGGCTCAGTCAGTTAAGCGTCCGACTTCGGTTCAGGTCATGATCTCGCGGGTTCGTGGGTTCAAGCCCCACATCGGGCCCTGTGCTGACAGCTCAGAGCCTGGAGCCTGCTTCGGATTCTGTGTCTGCCTCTCTGTCTGCCCTTCCGCCACGCCCACCCTGTCTCTGTCTCTCAAAAATGAATAAGTGTTAAAAAATTTTTAAAATAAATAAAAATAAAACCCTACTTCAAAGGCCTATAATATCTGTCTTTGCCATTGTGAGTCATCGCAAAGCTTTTTAGAAACAGACAGGATAGGATCACTGAATGAATGAGTGCATGAATGAATGATAGCATTTACTGAGTACTCTCGTGCCAGGCCCTGGTCCAAGCACGTTATCGTATCAATGCATTGAAGCCTCCCAACAACCCTGCGAGAAGCCTTACTAGCATCCCCATTTTCCTGCCAAGAGACGAAAGCACAACAAGAATAAAGGTTTAGCCCAGGTCACGCAGGCTGCCGGCCTCTAGCATCCTCTCTGCTGGCTGCCTCTGGGAACGAGTGAGTGAGAAAAGCCCACAAGCGCCAAGGAAGAGGACGAAAGCCAGGTGTTGGAGGGTCAGGGCTGATGCCGGTGCCCATGGGGTGAAGGTGACAGGGAAGGGGGGGCTGAGGAGTCCTCAGCTGGTGACTTCCAGCTCCCCTATGAGAGGGTTCCTTCAGGCACTGAGGCAGCTGGTGCGCTGGGAAGGTCCCGGTCCCTGGCTCTTTTGTGGCCATGGATAAGTCCCTTGCCCTCCCCTGGCCTTGCTCTGCTCATTCGGGACCGAGTCAGTGGGATCTGGGGATTTGGGTTGCTCTGCTGCTGATGGTGCACAAAAGCTTGGCGGGGCGGGCAACTGGGCCCCAGGGGCCCTCAGAGGGCATGAGAAGTCAGCGGGGGAGGGCCCCAAGCTCCGGAAGTTCTTCGGGCCAGGGGCCGGGCGCAAACCCCCTGGCCAAACCCCCTGTCCTCCCCAAGAACAGCTGAGGCTGAACCGGACTGGGAAGAAACTCAGAGATCATCCTATCCGACCTTCCACCTTATGGACAAGGAAACAGAGGTGGGGAAGGAGAGAGAGGCCTGGGGCGCATGAAAGGCTGGAGCCCGCTTGCCTGCCTGCCTCTCGGCCTGCCTATTGCTCTCCTTCCTTAAAGTCCCAGCCACCAGGCAAGAGGGACCCCCAGAGCATCCGGTGGGGCCAGCAGGATTGCTAGCTGGTCCCTTAGGGCTTTGTGTTGTCCTAGGCCATGAGTCAGAAAAGTTTCATTGTGACACCAACCCAGTGAACTATGACTTTTGGGGTCAAGCAGTTGCTCATGACTAATCCTCACACACAAGGTGCCGAGTCGGCCCTGGGAAAGTGTCAAAAGAGGCCAAGTGTCTTTAGAAGCCTCCCTTGGCCCCGCGGGGCCCTCCCTCAACTCCATACCCACATACCGGTGCTCCCCAACCCCAAGCTTGCCCTCTGCTTGCAGCCGGTGACATCTGGGAAAGCCTCTGATGGGAGTTCATAGGAGGACGGGTACAGCAGTGCGGGGAGGGGAAACCCCAGAGCAGAGCGAGGACAACCTGCGTTCTTGTTCCTGCACTGCTGTCAGCTAATCGTGTGGCCGTGAACAAATCCTTTCCTCTCTCTGGTCTCCGTTTTCTGCTCTGTAAAATGAGAGGCTTGTGTTGGGTGTCTCTAGGTTTCTCTGCACCCTGAGAGGATTACAAGGTGCTGCCTCTCCACGGGGTACCCATATCATCAAGAAAAGAACTAAAAAGGGCAAGCCTCAGCCCAAACGGTTGTGCCGTCAGGCGTCAGGAGGCCTGTGAAGGGGAGGAGTTGGGCCCAACAACCCGCACTGAGTCCCGCAGGCTCTGTGGGCCCTTGGGGCCGGTCGCCACTGGAGCCGCGGGCCTGTCGCTGAGCTGAGGGGCCAGGGCCTGGGGCAGGTCAGCGCGCACAGCACACGGATAGCTTTGGCTGTAGGATTGAGGATCTCGCCCAGCCCTGTGGGCATCACATCTGTCCTTACAGTCCCACCCGGACACACAGAGAATTTCCTTCAGGCACCCCCACCCCCACCGACTCACGCAGCCCTTAATTCTTGAGAGAATCAAGTCTTCCGGTGTCCATAGATGGCTGTCTGTCCCCATTCGAGCTGTCCACTGGCCCCGACTATACTGAGGACACCCCTCCAGCCCCAGCCACCAACCCACCAGAACCAGTGCCCAGACCTACGCCGGAGCCAGGTTCCTCAGAGAAAACTGCTCAAAGCATTGATAAAGTAATGGCATGGGTGAAGAATAGGGTTCCCTTTAGGAAATCCCTTAACTGTGAGTCAGGACATTGGGTAGATGAAGAAACGGAGGCTTGCAGAGGGTAAGGGGCTTCCTCCAGGTCCCAGAAGGTGGGGTTGGGGCTTAAACCAGGGCCTCGGGGCAGACAAACAGCCAGCCTGTTGGCCTATAAGCTTTATGGCTATGAGGTTAAAAGTACAGAGCAGAGGCCCACCAGCCTCCTCTCCCTCATCTGCGCTTGGGGATCGGGCCACCCTCATGGGGGCTCATCTCATGCCGTGCTGTTGAGCTAACAGGGTGAGGGACCCACATTGACGGGACTTATCTTCAATGCTATTGTCACTTAGGACGACCACCACAGTAAACAGGATCCTCAGAACTTCAGGTGTCAAGCCCAGGTCTTCATGAGAGGCCGGCAGAGCAGCCCCACCCACCGGGTGACCTTCCCACAGGACCCAGGAAACCGCCCTGCCTGGGCTCTGACGTTCGTCCTGTCTGGGAGCCCTCTCCTTTCTTGTGGTTCCGTGTTCGAAAATCTCCCTCTGTCTTCCCGGCCACCCTCTGACCAGAAAGGTCCAGGCTCTCTGCCCCTCTGTGCACAAGAGTGACTTTTGCTGAAAAGCAAACATCACTGGGGCACCCGGCCTCGTGGTTTCAGGCTGTGTGGTTTACCTCATGACGTCATCTTCCTTCCTCCAGATAAACCAGAAGAGACTTCACTGCTCCAAGTGTCACAGGTCCCCGGGGGGGAAATGGTGCCTGCTCCAACTCGCCGTCTGAAGGTTCAGAGAGGGCAGCTGGGTAGTGGCTCCACCAGGGAAGGCATCTGCAGGGTGCCTAGGCTCAGGGAGGGCTCTTTAAACGTGGGAATCAGGCACAGGTCAGGCGCTGGACCTCATGGGTCCCACGTGACACAGCACCCGACTCCAAGCCACTATCCACACAGAGCAGGAAGACAGAGCAGACCCCCTTTTTCAGATCAGGGCCGTACCCCCTCCCCAGTCTCTCTTGCTGCCAGCCCAGAAGGGGTGGGTATGCCAGGGCTGGGGAATGGGAAGGGGTAGCTTATGCCGGTCCCAGGCTCTGTGCTCTCATTTAAGGTTCCAATGACTCTTTGAAGTAGGTAATTCACAGAGTGCTCAGTTGACCGATGACAGACCCAAGGCTCAAAGACGTTTGGGATTTGCCTGAGGCCCCAGTTAGCATTAGGTCTTGCATGTGGTCGGTGTTCAGGAATGTTTGTCGCGTAGAAAGGGGCCAAGATGCTACCCTTTTCTCAGAGAAGCAGATGTCTCAGGGCACACGGGACAAGACTGTTTCTGTTCTGAGGGAGCTGGCACCCCCCAGTGAAGGGGCCCTGACTGGGCCAGGGCCTCCTCAGGAGCTTGGATGTCAGGCTGGGGCTGTGGATGGCCAGAGCATCACAGACCCAACTCAATCCAGATCCATCCAATGCTGGAGAACGTGATGGCCCTTCTGCCTTTGCAGTGGGGCTCCATCTCCTTCGACTTGATCCAAATTCTTATTGGGCCACTACCCGTGCCAATCAGGCTCACTCTGCAGGGCCCTTTGGGGATCAGATAGCCTGGCCAGAGGGGAAATAAAACAGAGACAAAATGACAGGGTTCCTGTCCTCAGGGAACCTACACTCTCTTTAGGAATGATGACAGGAACAATGGCCACCACCACCACCCCAGTGTTCTTAATCACTGTATTTATCCAGCATTACTACGTACCAAGCCCCATAAAGCGTGTCACACATATGTCTCATTTAATGCCTGTTAAAGACAACCTGTGAAGTGGGCATCATTCCCATTTTATAGATGAGGCAACTGAGTTTTGGTCCCTTGCCCAAGGTGACGAGGTAGGAAGTGGCAAAGCTGGGATTTGAATCTGGGACTGTCAGACTACAGGACCATGGTCCTGACCACAGAACACCAATAACTTGGACCCAAGGCAGAAGGACACACATTCCACACAACTGTGCTGAGTGTGCAGAAAAGGGATGCAGGGGAACCCGGGGCCCTGTGGAAGGCAGGCAGGGTTCGGCGGGCAGGGACGGGGCAAAGGGCAACAGTGCCAGCCAGGGCTGACGGGTGGGGCTCATGGAGCACATAAGCCTCGTGAGGAGCAGCCAGCAGTTCCTTTGGGACAGAGGCCAGGCCCTTGGGAAGGGGGCACTTTGGGAAACAGAGATCAAGGCCAGAGTGGGGCAAACTGGTGCTGGGTGAGAGCTTCCATCTTTGTTTAGCCTTGGGCTCCTCACGGAAGGCCGTGTCCTTGAGGTCAAAGGCCTGTTCAGGCCAGAGCTTCTCCAGCACCGTGCCCCACCCCTCTGCTCTCTACATCAACTTCGCACCCCTCCCTGCGGTCCGGTCCGCATGCCTTCCTTCATCAGCTGTTGAGACCAAGCAGTTCCAGAGAGGCCTGAGCAGCTCAGAGACGGCTGGGTTTGTGGGTGGAGCCTGAGACCTGGAGAATGATCTGAACTGATAGAGCCCACGTGGGTGGTCTCCCCTAGAGCCTGGGAGGGAGCCAACGGGGCTGGCTCTGTCCCTGGCCTGGACACCGGCAACTCAGTCAGAATAGGCTTGGCGTCCATGTTGCATGCTGGGCTGGTTACAGGCCTCCAGAGGCCCCAGGCACTGTCCCCAAAGCCATCGCCGGGCATCATGGCGGCCACAGCTGCCTGCCCGCCCACTCTGCCTGTGCCCCCTGGCGGGGTGGCGGGACCTTTCCTGCACTCCTGGGTTCCATTCCACAGTCAGAATTCTGGCAGCTGCCTTCTGCCTCTGGCCTCACCTCCCTTCTTCTCTCATCCACCCATCTTCTGCTCCTTTACCATCAGGAGGTGGGTCTCCACTAAGTGGCTCTCTGGGGCCCCAGAGTGGAGGCAGGCAGGACCCTGAGCTGGGCTGCCAGGCCTGAGGGTGGCTCAGAGGTGGAGAAGGGGCCAGGACAAGGGCAGCGAGCCTTGAGCAAAGGCGCCGGGGATGGTTTGTGAGCCCAGCTCCCCCTTGCTCACGCTCCTGGCAGGAGGCCAAGGCTCAGAGCCGGCCTCACAGGCTGATTCGTGACTGAGAAACTGCCTCCTGGGCCCTGCTCTAGGTGGGAGGGGCCTGGGAAAACCAAGTTGTTGGGCCTTCATGGCCCTGTGGGGCCTGCCCAGGCTGTGTGTGGCGGCTCAGGAGGCCCGGGAAAGCCATTTTCTTCATTAAGCATCTGGGTGGAGATTGCAGGAATCAGCAGGAATGCCTTGCCAATTATCCAGACTCGGGCTGGTGGCCGGGCCCCAGGGGAAGCAGGTTTGACTCCCTCAGTCCTTTCCAATGCCCCTTGCTCTTCCTTCTGGAGTGGTAATTAATCAGGGCTGCTCAGGGGCGGTGGGCGGTGTTTTCCATACTGCCCTGCCATCCACCTGCCCGCTGCTGCCCCTGGCTCTGGAACCTGGGATGAGCAAGGTCCCAGGATACAGTCAGCATCCCTGCTCTGGGCCAGCTCCCAAGCCGAGCATGGGTAACAGAGGAGCCAGAGATGTGGCCATCGTGGCTTATGCGCCACGGCTGCTGTGGCTGCAGTGACACCCCTAGGTGGCCAAGACGGCCACCAACGATCAGCCCCTTGACTGCTCCGAAAGCCACCCAGTGCTCTGCATCCTGGCAGGACTGCTGCCTGAGATCTGCTCTCAAAGAGCATGAGCTCCCTTGTGGAGCCACATCCCCCGGCATCGCTCGCAGCTCCACTGTCCCCTCTTTCAACCTGAGAGCCCCGGGACCTGGGCCTCATCTGTTCACCTCATCGCCCTCCAAAGTGGCAAGCCTACAGACTGGCTAAGTGTCCGTTTGTTGACTTTGCAAAGTGTGGGCCTGGGGTGGACGAGGGCGGAGCGGGCAGGGCCAGGGACTGCAGTGGGGGTGGCAGAGAGGATGCGGCCAGTAGGCAGGATTTGGAGGGGGAACAAATCAGAGCAGTGACTGGCTGGATGTGGGGATTAGAAAGAGTGTTGGGTTGTGTCTCGGGCAACTCGGGGTTCTGTCAACTTGGGCCCGTGCTCTTACCTCCCAGAGGCAGAGGATCCCCGACCCTGTCCACCGCCAAGGCGGGAGCAGTGAGCTCATGTCTGCCTGGCTCAACTGCTCTAGAAACTCACACTCTCTCTGTTTGTCATGAGAATTATGAAAAAGTCCAAACGCACTAAAGGGAGAACAAAAGAGTCTCACAACCCCCGAGGATCCCACCACTCAGCCTCCACACTCATCAGCCTTTTCTAATCTTTCCTATTTCCCATCCCCCCCCCTTTTTTTGTATTTTAAAACAATACCAGACATCAGACAATTTTTCCCATAAATATGCAGTTTTTATCTCCAACAGATTGAGTGTGTCTGTTTTACATAACCACAAGGCCCAGTCTTAGCAACTGTTGGTAAAAGTTAACGGAGTGTCACATAAAACCCCGCTCAGGCTCCCATTTCTCTGGTGGCCTCATCCTTCTGGTGCCCCCACACCGATTCCTAAGACAGGAGAGATTGTCACAGCAGGTCACATCATAGCCTTCAGGTCAGCTTGGCTCAGCAAGCTCTTCCTAAAGCTCTCAGCCCCATGCCAGGGGCTAAGCTACATAGGTGACAGAGACAGGCCCTGTCACACAGGAGCTCAACGTGGCCACTGCCAGGAAAAGAGTCTTCTAGACCAGCCTGGATCCAGGAAGACACGAAATCCTCTCCTGCCTCCCAGAATCCTTGGAATCAACTCATGAGGCTCAGAGGCCCTTTCACAAGGCCCATGCCTACCCCTGGTCTCTTTCTCCCCATTTCCTCCCACCCCCGTTTCCATGTGCCTATGCACCAGCCTGCTGGAATGACCAATCCTGTCCTTTGGCCCGGAATGTCTCTTTTTCTCCCTCCCTCCCTCCAGGCTCCTGCTCAGTGCCTCTTCTGAGACCAGCCCGGGGTTGCTCCTGTGTTCCCAGCATAAACTCCCGTCCCTGCTGTAATGACTGTTTCGCGTGTCTGGGGTTTTCCAAAGGGCAGGACTGGGTCCCTAGTGTTCCATACACAGCCAGCCCTCCACATTGGGATATTCTGTATGCTTGTTGTATGACCTGGGTGTGCAAGTGAAGGAGTGAATTCGAAGGAGAACCAGTTGGTGGAAGAACAGAGAAACAGCTGGGAACACATGGGAATGGGGGGGTGCTCTCCCAGAGCCCTCCGTCCATCTTCAGAAGCTGGAAAACAGTTGGAGCCAGCAAGTGGTGGGGCCGCTTCTCTCCCAGCAGAGCAGAGGATCTCCTGCCCCTTCCCATCAGTGAGGCCTGAGCTGTCTAGTGTCCCGTGTCACTGGCTCTCTGAATGCCCCCAGGGCAGTTTCCCTCCCCGGGTCAGGCTGGAAACACGCATGGGGAGCTCAGCGCATGCCCAGACCCCGCGCCTGCTGGTGGGGTCTGTTTGCACATGGTCATCTGGTTTCAATCCAGTGAAATCTTAAAACTTTCCACGGGAACTTCTTCTATTTCGAACTCCTCCCGGATGGGCTGGATGGACTAACTCCGAGCAGGCTGTGAGCTCCTGAGCAGCGGCTGGGGAGTCGCCGCCCCCAGCCGGCCCGTCAGCAGGAGCAAGCGTTGCTGGGGCGGCTTCGGGATTCAGACCCATCCCCCCTTCAGGCTTGCGGGGGGGGGGGGGGCGGGGGACCCTGAGCCTGTTCCTTTTTTCCTTCTGGGCCTGCATCTCCTCATCTACACAGAGCAGGGCTAATGCCAGGCAACCAGACTGCCTGCGTGCAAATCCTGGCACCACCCGTAGTAAACTATGTCACTTTGGCAAAGTTACCGGACCTCCCATTCTTCATCTATAAAATGGAAATAAGTTGAGCTGTTGGGATTGCAGGAGTCAACACCTGTGAAGTGCTTAGCACAGTGTCTGGGATATATTGCAAGGCCCCTACTAAGCACCGGTTATTACACAGCCGTAATTTCTTATCTGAAACCTTTGGCCTTTCGCATCTCAGAGTTTATGTTTATATGTCTTTGAATTTTTAGAAATGTAATATGCGTGTTCCGATAGCACATGTGATCCAGCGAGGTCTTGGCAGCTTGCCGTGGCCAAACGTATTAGCATTTCCTCACTCACAGCTACGAGTAGTCACCCTAAGCGGGAAAAGGAAAGACCACAGGCAGACTCACGTGTGATCAGGCCACGTTTTGCTGCCAATTAAGTTACTCCAAAATGTTGGGGGTTTTAGGACTTTGGGAAGTTTGGACTTGCGGACAAGGAACTGGGGAGCCGGGATTGTTATTGCAACACTTGTTTAGGAGGGAGTACGGAAATGGTTCCCCTTGCGAGCCCACTGTGGAGAAGGGTGGCTGGGCGCCTCCTCCTGCCCCTCTGGGCTGCCCACCGGGGCCCGCCCTGCACAGTGTCCCCGGCACAGAGGGCCTCCACCCAGCGCCTTTGTATGAATTAGAATAAGGCAGGCTCCTCGCAGCCTCAGCACCTGGAGATAAAGCTTGGCAACTAGAGAACAACTCTACACGGGAAAGGCGTCTCTTCCTCTGGGCAGGCTGACACCAGACGAGCAAAGCACCAGCCTCGCAGGGTGGCCCTGCAGCTGATGGGCAGCTGGCACCCTCCTGACCCCATGTGGACGTGCTCTGAAGGCCTGAGAGGTCACGAAGAACACAAGCTGCCCATAGAGTGGAGCAGTGGAAGGAGCTCCTTCAGATCAGGCCATCTGTCCTCAGGCACTGGAAGTTGATTTCTGACTCATCTGCCCCTCTCCGCCCCCACCCCCCACCCCCCACCTTGCCAACTTGGGCCGCTTGGGCCAAGAGTCACAGGCTCAGGGCTCTGCGGGGGAGAGGGAACGAGTTCCTTTCATCTCAGAATCCGAGTGAAAATCCTGGGCTGACGTCCCCATGGGGTCATCAGGCCCCTGTCCTAGAGGTGGGAGCAATGCCCTGGACATTTGCACAGAGCGTTAGCATTTCCAGATCCCTTCCATAGACTCCAATCTGATATTCACAAGGACCATTCATTACCCCTGTCTCACGTCTCAATAAAGCCAGGTTCAGAGGCGAAGTGACTGGCCCAAGGTCACATGGCAGCAGTTGGCGGAGCCCATATTTCCTGCCTGTTTAGTGTTTTCCGTGCCACACCTCAGTGCCTCTGGGCCCCCACCTCACAGCTGGTCTGCGGCCTTCCCGAGATGGCTTCCCTGCTGGCTGTAGTGGGTGCCGGGGGCAAATTCCTGGCCAAAGGCAGGTGCCGGCGAAGAGTTGGGCCCCGGCCCCGGGGGGACCTGGCCCCCGCGTCCTGGCCACAGTGGCAGGGGAGATATCCTCTGTCTGCTCCCGAGGGTTAAACACAACACCTCAGCTAATAAAATATAAAGAGCAAACAAGACAACAGCAGGGGTGGATTAAGGAGACTAATGCTTATAAAAGTGCTTTGAGCCCCTGAAGAAAAGAGACACCAAACACGAAGCTTCATTCCCTAGCCTTCGGTCACTGTCAGGTGGCCAGGGAGGCTCTGAGCCTCACAATGGAGGAGGGAGGGAAGGGCAAGGGGAAGGGGAGAGAGGGGAGGAGGTGGAGGGGGTGTCCAGGCATACTGGGCAGAAGACATGCCGTGACACTTGCCATGTCCATAGCTCATGGCATCCTGTGAGCAAGAGGGGTGGCCATTAACACAAGTGAACTGCCACACAGACAGAAGAGCAGGAGGCCAAGTATGTGGCGTCTCGCTGGCCTCCAGGCCCTGGAACACGATGCACAAACAGCATGGTGAGGAGGCTCTCAGGTCCACAGGGGCTCAGAGCCAGGGCAGGGTCCTGGGAGGTGAGCCCTGGCTCATTGTGGCTGAACAGGTGTGGCCACCCCCCCACATAGGGTAAGAGCAGCCCCAGTGGGGGGGGGGGGGGCTCTGCATGGACCAGGGCCAAGGACCAGGTGGGAAGATGCAGGAGTCCAAAGTAGGTGCCAGTGGCCCTCCCAGGAATGAGCACAATGTGAGGAAACAGTCCAGGAGGGCAGACCAGCCTCTGGAAACAAAAACAGAATCTCAGCTCCCAGACCAGGTGGGAGGGAAGAGGAAATCAGCCCAGAGCAGGGCCAGTGCTCTAGGTGCCAAAGCCCCCCACCTGCCCTAAGCGAGGGGTGGTGGGGGGGGGGTCTCTCCAGCAGTCTGTGCTGCGGCCACTACCCCAGCTGGCCAGTGATCCTTTCCAGAACTGGGGCAAGTGATGTGCATCAAGGTTGCAGGTGGTCCCTATGGGGCCTGTGAGCAAATGGTAAAAAGATGCCCCCATCTGGGCAGCTGTAGCCCTAGGCACGGGTTTGCTGCGTAGATGGCGGCTGGGGCTACATTTTAACCCCATCCCCTTTCCTGACTATACAGAGTGACCCTCACCTGGATGGTCCCCTGCCAATCCAGGATGCTTCTGCTGTTATGGGGCCTTTGAGATCTTCCTTCCCACCTCACCCCTCACCCTGGTCCCTGATGGCCCTTGACTGAGTCAGAGGCAGATGAAAAAACACTGATTCGCGAATCAGATCAGGTTTCAGCCCCATCCTGGATCCCTGTCCCTCTCTGGGCCTCCGTTTTCCCACCTGTATTAGCATTGGACCGCATGGTCTCGATGGCCCTTAGAAGCCTGAACATTGGGTGGTCCTCTGATAAGTGCCAGAGTAAAGGTTGTCCATTGTCCCTGGTAAGGCTCTCTGCCACCAGCCTTTCCCACAGAATGGCAGGAGCAGAGACGCAGGGGTCTGAGCACTGACCAGGGGAGGGGCAAGAAGTGGGGTTGAAGGTGTGGGGAGTGTGGGGAGGGCTGGGCTACAGGCCAGACCCACTGCCTGGGTCTCCTGTGTCCCAGGGTGATGTCTCATGCTGTGGGGACACCAAGACCCTTCCCAGAGTGGACGACAGCCCTGCATCGTGTGGGTGTGGCCCCAAACCTCCCCATTCAGCTCCTCTCCTCTTGCACTCAGACCCGTCCCGCTCACACACTCCTAACCTGTGGCCTGCGAGAGGGAGCCTAGCATCCTCAAGTTGGAGGGCTGCAGGTCGGAGTTCTACTAGCACCTATTACGAGCCGGGCGGTCACCCTGTGGGGCTCCCATTTTCTTGCCTGTGAAATGGGGATAAAAACTTTGGCCTCTTCGGGTTGACGTGAGGGCAAGGGTCTGACCCCGGGGCTGGCACAGCGGAGAACGCTCACCAGACGGGAATCGTCACCATCGTCCCGGCGCTTGGCCAGGTGCCATTCCTTAGCGCAGATGAGTCCCCTGCCATTCTCTCCCCCTGGGATGCCCTTCCTGGCTCCTGCCACTCAGAGCCCGTGGGGCAGGCAGGTGCCACCTCTCCCAAGTAACACTTTCCGATCCCCTAGCCGGAGTATGTCTCAAGAGCCCCTTTCACCTCCACCACAGACACTCCGTCTTTCAGAACATCCTTGGAACATAGTGTGTGGGCACTGGAGACAGGCTGGGCGTGAGGCCTCTTGGAGGTGATTTCTCACAGAGGCTGGCACATAGTAGGTGTTCTAGAAGACAGCGTGGAATGCCCTAACATTGAGGCCTGTGGCCGGGCCCTTCACAGGGGAAGCTCAGGGAAACCTGGCCAAGGGGCTGGGCCCGCGGATGGTGCCCTGGCCCCGAGTGAGCCGGCCAGCGGCGAGGCAAGCCGCCCCCTGCAGCCTCCCACACTGGCCAGGTGTGGCTGGGCTAGACTTGCGGTGGGCTGAGGGCTCCTTAATGACAGTAATAATAGTAACAGCAGCTCCCATCCGTGGCTGCTTATTATATCGCAGGCATGTTATGTCCATCACTCGCCAGATCGGCATAACCAGCCTGTTAAGTAGGTGCTACTATCATCCCATTTCATAGACAAAGAAACTGAGGTTCGGAGAGGTGAAGGTCAGGTAACCACTAAGTAGCTTAGTGAGGATTTTTATTTCTGGCTCCAGACCTGGGTTTCTCTAGCCCCAACTGGGGGGTTCCGGGCCGTGTTCAGGCCCCCGCGCCTCCCACCAGCCCTGGCTGGTGGGAGGCTGGCAGAGGAGGGCAGCTCCAGCATTCTCTGAGGCGCTGAGACCTTCCCTTTGGTCTCAGGCTTCCTCCTACCTCCACGCCCACACATGTCTGGACAGATGCAGGTTTCAGGCTCTCCCTGGGGCCCCCACCCAGGCCTGCCCAATGCCACCTCCCCAGGCTGCTTCCATTCCCAGGGCTTGAGGCCACGTGGGGAAGGCAAGACTCAGGCTCCCCTCTGCGGCCTGAGCATCAGCACCCTTGCTTCTCACGCTCTGTGCCCTCTGCTGTCAAAACTTGAGGGGGCGTTTTCCCATTTTCCAGCTCTTCTAGTTCACCGCTTCCTGCCCCAGGGCCCTCCCCTGCCCCACCTGAGGGTCTGATTCCTTTACAAGTTCCACCTTAGGCTGCCTCTACCCTTTGGCTTCCAGCCACCACTCCCGGGAACCTCCTTAAATATCACTTTGATCCTGTCCCTCCCCTGCTCACAAGCCTTCAAGGGCTCCCTCTTCCTCCTGCAGCAGCTAGACACCTCACTTCCTGGGAAGCCCTTCCTGAGCTGACCGTTTCTCTGCCTTACTTCTCCTCACACCCCACCTCAGCTCAGCCTGGAGGCCCAACACCCTCCTCATTGTCTTACCTACCTCAGTGCTTCCTCCTCCCCTGCCACAATATTCTAGCACATTCTCCCATTTCCCACTGCATGAACTGGTCCATTGCCATGAAGTATGTTTCACGGAATATACTTATAATAGGGAAACTCATGAGCTAATTCAAATGGCCAAAAGGGGAGGCGCTATGCGAACCCCGGAGAAACAGGAGGGAGATCTTCCAAAGATGGCTGTGAAGACCGTGGCAAGATGGCTGAGACTTAGGAAATAATGTTAAGTAAAAAGCAAAACCAGACGTAAAACTGTGTTATCTTGGTTCTGAACCTGTGACAACCGAATGGCTGGGATAGCATTCCCCATCACAGAATCGGCGCACGGTACGTGTTGCCTGCTGTTAAACACCACGCTAAACGCAGTTACGTCAGGAGGATGGGTTGTGGATCATTTCTGTGCCTTGCTCCTCTCATAATGGGAAAAAGGCGTCGAACAAGCGGTTTTGATGGCAATGACGGAGAGGTTTGGCTATGACACCTGTCCAGGTGCCCGCCTTCCAGGTCACACCCACCTCGGAAGGATCCAGGATCCAGAACGCAGGGCTTTCAGACAGGACTCATCTCGGGCACCCCACGGGACCCTGTTCGCCCACCTTGGGTCCTCTGGAACTGAATGGGAGGAGCAGGCGGCCAGCCAGGGCGGCTCTGGGGGTGGGCGGAGCCCGGGGGAGTGTAGGCGGCAGGGCCACCGGCACCCATTTCACCACGTCCTCGGGGCACCCCCCCCCCCCCCCGAGGGCCCCTGCCTGGCAGCAACAGCGACTCTGCATTAGGTGGTGGCAGTGGCAGACTGCTCACACAGCTGTGCTATCCCCAAGCCCTGTCTGCCTTGTTCTCATGAGCAGCCCGTGAGGAGGGCTCCTGTTGCACAGACGAGGGACAGTTAACGCCCCGCGTGGTCAGAGGGTGGCGGGCCAGGACTCAGCCCTGCCTTCCCGCTTCACGATTTTCGCCTGCCCCGTCTAGAAGCTCTGGGGTCAGCGACCGACGCCACTCGGGGTGGGCGGGGTGGGGCAGGGCGGTCTCCAGGGGCCAGAGGCAAGCCCACACTGGGGCCTGGGAATGAAGCAGGTTCTGGAAGGGGAAGGAGGACAAGTGTGCCTTGCCTCCTTCCGGTCTTCCCTGAGCGCCCTGGTCACGGTGCCCCCCCCCCCGCCCCCCACTCCTCCCTGCTTTACACCCCCCAGTGTACTCACTGTGCGTCCTGTTCATGCTGTCTCTCTCCGGCGGGATTGGAAGCTCCACGAAGGCAGGCGTCCTTATGGCTTATTCACTGCCGCCATCTCCAGTGCCTGGGACAGTGCCTGGCACCAAGTAGGTGCTCAGTAAATAACTGAACGCCTGTGAACTAGGCATCCTGTTCTCCTCAGCCCAGCCGCAGACCCCACCAGGAAGCCCAATCACCACGACGAGGCAAAGGGATAAAATATTTTGAGGGCCAAGAGGCTGAATCTGGGCCCAGCTGACCCCTCCTCTAGGAAGCCCTCCCTGATTTGCCTGGTAAGCGGTGTGGATTTGCTGCTCTCCCGCAGGGCATATACCGCCTCCCCTGTGAGCAGTGTTATCTTTCCGGCTTATCTTTCCGGCTCTTTGGGGGCAGGGTTGGTCTAATCATCTGTACGGTCCCGGGGCCAGGAAGAGAGGGTGCTCAACAGATGTCTGTCGAATGCCTAAGTGGGGTTCAATCCCTGCTTCTCCCTGGGAGCAGCTCCCACATCCAGGCACACAGAAAGTGCTCAAAAAACACGTGGAAAGGCCGGAGGCCTGCCTGGTTCCGTACTGCTGTTCCGCTGTTTTCCACCTGTTTGGTCTGGCCCCACCTGTTTGAGCCCAGACACGTGGGCTCACCTGTGTCCTGTTCACGCTAGACCCGCCTCGGTCAAGGCCTTCTGGCTTAGGATGGCTCCGGTGTCTCTTCCTGCAGTCTCTGCAGGCTTGGCCACCCTCCCAGGGGTGTGGGACAGGCAAGGTTTCTGGATGACGCTACCCTCTCCAGCCCTGGAAACCTGCTTCTCGCTCTCAGGGCCGCCCTTCACGACCGGGGAAGCTCACGTGTGGGCACGTGGGAGGCAGAGGTACTGAGAAGGGGCTTCGTGTCTCTCCACAGCTGCAGATGGTTAACGCTGGGCCTTCATCCTGCTTCTCCAGATCAGCTGCGAATACCCGCCCCCCCCCCCCCCCCCCCCCAGCCGTCAGCCCAGGGTCTGGCTTGGGCAGACCAGGCTTTCTAACCAGGGGCCTAGAAAGCCGTCAAGGGGGTCCGTGACTGACAGTCCAGATTTTAAGGGAGGCTAATGTTTATTGTATGTTTACCACAGAGGAGGAACCCCCGGCTAATAAACTGTTCTAGTTTTGTCTGGAAACGTGCCCATTCAGTGAGGTAATTTCCAGTCCCTAGTATTCTTTGGAATCTCTAGCAAGCAAGCATATGTCATTGGTCAAAAGGGGGGGAAATAAATGATTACTTAATAACTGCAGTTTAATAAACAAAACCTTCTGAAAGCAGGGGTCTTGACAGAAGTGAAGAGTTGGGAACTGCAGGCCAAGGTGCTCAGCATGGGCTCACTGAGGGGAGAAGGGGAGGGAGAGGGAGGGGGAAGAAAGGGGGAGGGGAGGAGGGGGAAGGAGGAGGGAGGAGGGGGGAGGAGGGGAGGAGGGGGAGGAGGAGGGAAGGAGGGGGAGGAGGAGGGAAGGAGGGGAGGAGGGGAAGGGGAAGGGGGGAAGGAGAGAGGAGGAATAGGGAAGAAAAGGAGGGGGAAGGGGAGAAGGGGAGGAGGGAGTACAGGAGGAGGGCTGTGGGCCTGGTGGGGCTGGCAGAGGCGGTGACCGTGACCGCTGGCCCCAGGAGTGTCAAATACACGGAGGGGGTGGCATCTGAATGCCTGTAAGGCAGGGGCAGGAAAGGATTATTTTCGGAGTCAGCTGAAGCTTAAGAGCAGGGATGGGAAAGGGAAAGAAGGACTAAAGAACAGGCAAGGCTTAACCTGGGCAAAATCTGAGTGACAAGAGAGACTTCAGACCTTTCTGAGCACTCACTACCTGCCAGTGCTGGTCTAAGCATTTCACATGTCCCAATTCACGGAGCCCTTCTGCCAGGCCTGCGATGGAGGCAGGAGTCCCATTTTGCAGAGAAAAAAACTGAGGTCAAGTGGCTTGCTCAAGTTCATGCCTCTACTAAGTGGTGGAAACGGCATTTGACTCAGGCTGACTGGCTCCAAAGCCCACGGGCCTCATCTCCCACAACAAGCCAATTAGCCAAGGGCTTGGGTTCACCGAAGCGTGCTCCCGTCGGGAGAGTTCTGCGCCCTTTCTGTGATTCCCCTATGGCTGCCGACTGCTGACTGCCGGCACCTGGAATGGGCAAGGTTGGGGGGCTGCTGGTCCTGGGGTGACAGAAGGGAAAGCAGAGGAGGTGCCCCAGGGGGCAGCCTGAGGTGTCGGTGCCGTGCGGGTGGAAAGGTCGAGGAGACGGGTGGAGGCAGCTGTCCGGGTTGGGCAATCCGCCAGCCCACGCAGGCTGACGGCCCGGGTGTGCGGAGAACTCCTTACCCCACCTGAGCCTGTGCTTGAGCATCAGGAGGGGACACTGAGGCAGGATAAGGGGCAGCGGAGTCATCTGAAGCCTGGGCTGTGTGTGGGAGTGAAGGAATGAGCCCCTGAGGAGTCTTCCCCCAAGTCAATCTGGCCCCCCTGGGCCGACCCTTGCCCCCAGGCCTAGTGTCCCCAGGCGTGACACCGGCCCCTAGCTGGGCTACGAAATGAGCCCAAGGTAAAATCCCTCCGTCAACCTACTTGAACTTATGCACCCAGATGACGACTGACTCCAAAGCTGTACCCTGGGGAGGTGGCGCTCTTATTCTGCAGGCACTGTTATACCCAAATGGTTTCTGGCCTGCCCAGGAATTGCCCTCAGAGCCCCGATGCCTGCCTTCGGCTCTCTGCAGTGGTGGCCTATCAGCTCTCTGAAGGGCCAAGAAGGCAATGGATGCAAAGGACCCAGAACAGGGCCTGGGATCTCATGCATGATGCTCGAGAGGGCTTTCGTCACTATTAATACCCCCCCACCACCTGCTCAGACAGCCAAAGGTCATTGCCAGCTGGGGAGTCCTATTTTGCAGCAAAAGTACGATCACGGAGTCGAAAGGGATGAGTTCTCTTGGGTGACTCCAAACTGGGCTCACAGGGGATAGAGTGAGGAGACTTCTGTAGAGGGACAGCTCCTAGCTGGTGTTGAAGAAGTGGGTGATGGGCTCTATTCTGGAGGAACACGTATCTGTCACACCTTCCACATGCCATGCGGCTCATCCCAACGTGGCAACTGGCCCAGCCCAGGGAGGGTCATTCTGGTCATTCCTGGGTTGCCTGTGGGGTTACTTTTATTGCCACAATTAGTCATAATTCATCATAACCCCAAGCTTGACCTCTCAGACTTATAAAGCGTGGCTCTTCCAAAAGGGTCAGAGATGAATGGAGGAGTGACATGGGAGCCCTGAAGCAGGAGAACACGAGTTATGTTAGGAAATAATCCTTGGAGTTCTTTCTTACTTGCCCTGGGATCCTGTGCTTTTGGAAGTAGCCTGGTGCCCTTCCTTAATAACTGCCACAACCATTCCCATCTAGTTTTCCCCAGATGTCACGCCATCGTTTCAACCAAGTGTGTCCTGGGCTTTAACCTGAGAATGTGGCACAAACTCAGATTTTTTTCCCACAGTGGGCTGGCCCTGGCTCAGTCATCTGCAAGTCAGTTGGTATTTCTATGGATCTCTGTAGCCACACAGGCCCATCTGCCTGCACAAGGACTGCTTCAGAGCATCCTGCAGTAGAGGGCACACGGACACACAGAACCCCCGGTGGTGAAGCCTTGGAACCAGCAGACCTAGGGCCAACCCCGGCTTCCACCTGACCTGGCCCAGGCCCGACCACCCCAAGCCCCTCTCCTCCTGTGGAAAATGGCAGAAACCAGGATATGAACGTCTCGTATGCGATAGATGCTCAATAAATCTCTCTCCATGTGGAGAAGCTTGATAAGGGAAGTGGAAAGAAACCAAGCCCTGGGCTCATTGCCTTTGTGTAATGAGGACCAGGGATGGACAGGGAGAGGAGGAGAAAGGGAAGGAAGGAGGGAAGGAGGGACAGAAAGCAGCAGGGATGAATGAATAGGTAAATATACCAGCTTCCTGTCCTCAGGTGAGTTATTTAGCTTCCTTGAGGCTCAGTTTCTGCATCTACGAAATGGGGATAAGAACACCTACCTCATTTAGTTATTTTGAGGATTAAAAAAGACAATGTACAAAAAGTAGCTAGCACGGAACGTTATTTATAGCTCCATGGGGATAGCCACCACCATTTCCCCCCGCCCAGGACCCATTTCTACTTGGCATCTGGTCCCCTCTCCTTTTACTCTACTCACTGCGCATAATTACTACAGGTGCCTAAACAAAAAGGTGAGGCTTCTTCTCTTGCTTTCATTTCAAAAGGCATCAACGACTTGGTTATGATGCCATGAATAGCGTGAGACGCCATCTGACCGTGAGATGGTGTTTTTAACATTCGCGTGAAGGAGAACGTGGGACGGGCCAGTCCCCGTGAACTGGGGCAGTTTTCTGGGGCTGGCACTATTTATAGGCTCAAGCAAGAGGCGAGCCGAATGTGGTGATTTCTCTACCAAGGCCGTGCCTGCAAAACAAGAGTCTGTGGCCGCCAGGAACCGAAACTGAGTCAGACGCAAAAGCGACCTGTGCTGCTCTGATTTTCCTGCCTGTGACAGAGCAGGCTCCAGGGCGGATAAGCAGGTCACGCGGGTGTTTGTTCTCAAGCGCTACGCAGAGCAGCACGCTGACCCAGCGTGGCGGGGGTGGGGGTGCCCACAGACACTTCCCATCGCTCGCTCGTTACGATCAAGAGGACTCATGATTTTGTCTTCCCGGTGATCCAGACAGGGCCACTCTTCCGAAGGCCACATTCGTTGGGCAGGACTGCTCAACAGGGGCATTCTGACTTTGCAGAAAAAGGCCAAAGTCAACATCAGAAAATCATCTTTCTGGTCTGCAATAGTAATAATAGCCGCTTTTGATCAAACCTTTCCGTGGGCCGAGCACCGTAGTGGTGCTTTAGGTACATTGTGTCTTCACAACCCTAGGAGGCAGGTGTTTACTCCCATTTTACAGATGAGAAAACAGAACTCCCAGAGATTAAGGGAAGACCCACCCTGGGGTCTGTTTACCCCGGCCGAGGCTCCCACAAGCACCCTCCCTGCTTCTCCCCCGTCTGCATCCAGGGACCTCAGGTTGGTAGCTTGAAATGGATCACAGTAGGGGTATTTACACCGGGGAAACTGGCAAACAGTGCAAGTCACGCCCCTCCTGTTTTTCTCGTCCTTTTTAAAACCGCTGAAGAACTGCCTGTCAAATATTTGCCAGCCACCAAGTGGGCAGAGCCAGGAGTCAAATAGAAGTCTCTCTCCTCGGGGTGCCTGGGTGGCTCAGTAGGTTAAGCGTCGACTTCGGCTCAGGTCATGATCTTGCGGTTCATGAATTCGAGCCCCGCGTCGGCCTCTGTGCTGACAGCTCAGAGCCTGGAGCCTGCTTCTGATTCTGTGTCTCCCTCTCTCTGTTCCTCTCCTGTTGACACACATACACACACACAACTCTCTCTCAAAAATAAATATTAAAAAAAAAAAGTCTCTCTCCTCAAGTTCACGCTCTTTCCAATTCATTCCCAGGAGCAAACGGGCTCTGTCATGGAGCCCCATGCCATCAGGCTGGAGGCAGTGGGTCCTCAGGAAGCCGAGCGGCTGAGAGAAGGCTGAACACGGCCAGCCCAGGTCTCTTGCACCTCCGTCCCGGACCTCCGGGGAGAAGCCCGGGTATTGCTAGTCAACACATCGGAGTCCTTTCCCTTGTCCGTGCGGAGCTAAAGATTCAACCGAAATGACAAGGGCTGACTAAGCTGGAGACGGGTTTTATGAGGTAATAATAATGTGCTCTTATAAATGGCACTTTTCTTCTTCAAAGCGTTTTATAGCCATTTACTAATTAGTCCCGGGCTGTACTCTGTACGCAAGTACAACGCGTGACGATTGGCTGAACTAGCAAGAAGTGTTTAAAAACACACAGGTGACTGTCATCCATTTACAAGCACCGCTTGCTCCTGTTGCTGTCAGGGCAGAGGGGAAACTCACAGATGCTGGTTTTGAATCCTTAGCATTTGCCACACGAAGTGGCTACTGTCACCTTCGGTTGTTTGGTTCCTCCTAAGAAAATCAGCCCAAACCCTCCCCCTGAGACGCAAGTCTTTTTAAGATTCATATACTCCTCGTGCTCACAGACCTATACAAGGCACATCATCCTTCTCTGGGAAAGAAAAAAGTGTGTTTGTTTTACGAGAGAGATGGGGACATACGCGAGACACGGCACTGTGGGTCCAGAGCCGGGAGCCTGGGTCGAATCCTGACCCTGGCACTGACTGGCTGGTGGTTGTGGGCAACTCTCCGAACCTCTCTGTTCTTGTTTCCTCATCTGTGGAAACCTCTACTCAGGGGCTTACTTCACAGGTCTGCGGTGGAGATGCTGAGACCAAGTGTGTGACAGCACTTCCCAGGCACGCCGTGCCTTGCTCGGCAGGCGTGTGGGTGTATCGTCAGCAGCCTGGTGGGCCTGAGCAGATATGCACCCCTAGAGGTTGGCAGGGGTGGGAGGGCCATTCCCAGATCACATGGCCCGCTACCGGCTGGTGTCACTACTGACTGGCCGCTTGAAGTGCCGAGGGTCCAGGCCACATGACCTGACCCCACCCCACATCTACCAACCACCCTCTGCTGGAACCGGCGCTGAATCCCTCAACTGGGTCTGAAGCCCTGACTCAGTCGACTTTTGGCTCTGTGGGCAGTGAGCCCTACCCATGCCCCTCCACGGGGGGGGGGGGGGGGGGGGGGACACAGCCACAGCAATCCTGGGCGACAGCGTCACGGAGCAGAGAGAATGAGGCTTGGTTCCTGGTCACACGGAGGTAGAGTGGACTGTCGGCCGGCCAGGGGCAGAAGAGGCTCCAGAGTGGTCGGCTGGCTTTGGGCTCATAATAATCATCAGGGGAGTTTTATCACAATCCAGATGTCCCGGCCCCGATGGGTGAGACCTGATCCAGAACTGCAGTGGCGTCCAGAGCAGCGGCTCTGAAAAAAGCTCCCCGGGGGGTCCTGATGAGCCAAGTCTTTGTATGACGTACAGAAGGGACTTACTCAAGGTTACACAGCCAGCTGCTGGCAGAGCTGGGGTGTGGACACAGGGCACTGGGCTCTTCTCCGTCATGGGAGTTCCCAAGGTTTCAGGGCAGGGGGCAAAGCACGCACGTGGTGTAAGAACCCGGAGCTGGGCGGTCCTCCAGCTGGTGGCTGGCCGGGGCGGGGGCTCTGTCCCAGCCATTCCCCTCCCTCCTGGGAGCTGGAGAATACAGGAAGGAGAGAGATCCCTCACGGGCCCCCACGAGGGCCCTGGGCTGGTCCCCTTTCAGGCTCACATGATAAAAGGGGAACCAAGGGGAACAGTGAGAGGCCCCGTGAAACCCTACAGGTGGGCTGGGGCTTCACCTTCGCCTGGGAAGGCAGGTGGGTGAAGTACGGGTACAGGCCCTGCAGGCCAGCTGCTGGCTTCTCTCACCTCGGTGCGTAGGTCCGACATCCCGTGTTGAAAGCCTTCAGGATGGGACAATGCTAAGCGAAAGTGGCAATCTTATAAAGTGGTCAGGGTGGCTGTACTCAACTTGTGAGGGAGCTAAGAGAAGTCGTGTGATGGTATGGAGAGGCCTGGCCCCCAACTCCAGGCTTGCTCCCATCCCAATTTGCTGGGAGAGTTTCTGTAGCTCTTGGGTCATAGTTCTCTCTGTGTACTTAAGGGGGCGGCAGGGGTGAGGGGCTGGGGGTGGAAACGAGGAGTCCTGACAATCCATAATCCATAAATATAGGAAAAACGGAACTTGCTCAGGGTATCTTCCCCAGCTGCCAGGCCTGAGCCTGGATATCACACATACACCAGTGATGGCCCACAGCACCCAACCTTTGTCTTCCTGGTAGGATTTACACCAGGCCGCATGGGCCCAAGTAGGCCTCCTATCAGCCTAGGGAGGGGTGACGTGAGAGAGGGAAGGACGGATTCACTGGCTGATTCAGCAAACTCTGCACAGGGTGCCCACTCAGGGAGCTGGAGGGGTGGGGGTGGGGGTGCTGGACCCAGTTGTTCCTGAGCCCCAGTCTTAGGCCTGGCTTGCTGGGTGGCTGAAACCACGCAGGGTGGTCAGATTCATTCAGGCAGCACCTTTCTCGATGGAGAACTGCCCCAAGTGGGAAATGTTGGGTGTAAAACACACACACACACACACACACACACACACACACACACTCGTGACACTAGTTTTAGGGACAAATAAAAGCAAAGGGGGGTTTAATGTTAAAACTTAGACAAGGTCTTGGAGACAAAGGCTTTCCTGGAATAAGGGTGTGTGCATTTGTGGTGTCTTCCTTTCCCCGGAAAAATAGTTTGTCATAATTTGTGATTTTATTTCTTCCAACTAGAAATATACTGAAGGAAACAAAGAGGGAGCAGCCGGAGGTGGGGGCCAGGTTGCCGCCGGCCAGCTTCAGTTTGGGTCCCAGGCAGGGCGTGCAAAGCCGCTGTGTGAGCAAAACGCTGCCATGAAGGCATTCCAAGTGGCTTCCAGGAAGCCGCCATATGTGCTGACACGCATGTGGACAGAGCAGTCTGGCTGGCCGCTTCTCAAGACTGGTGTTTCCTAGAGCTTTCCATTGGCAAACGCTGCCTCCTGGAACTGAGGGACAAAGGTTTTGAAATAAGCCCTGGTGGGAAAGAGGGGGAGAAAAAAGTTGTGGTTAGCACAAACAACTTGAAAAAAAGTGCAACTCAGAGCTTTCAACCTAACTCAGAACAGTTGTTATTTATTGTTCGTGCATCTGGGGTTGGATTTCCCTTCCCTGCTGATGCAAAGCCCTCTGGATTTTTCCAAGGGAGGTACACACAGTTCACTACTGTGCTATCTTGTGTGGACATTTCAAGGGCCCGTATGCAGACCTTCCTGGCGGCCAGTTCCTATTAGACATCAGTGCTCAGTCTCCCTCTGCTTTTCCCGGGCCAAAGATGGGCCTGATCCCCGCGACAAGCCAGACAGTGGCCAAGCCAGCCACCCAGTCGTTTCTGTGCCCTGAAGTATAAAGAGAATTGTACTCTTCATTCAGTTGGATGAGACAAAGAGGGTCTAAGAAAAAGGATTTCTAAGCGTTCCATGGTCTCCACTTATTTCCAAATATATGTGCAATTTGGTCTACTGGAAAGAAAGCCAGGCTGGGTACCAAGAGAACGTTCCTTGGTCAGTCATAGACTGGCGACGGGATCTGGGGCAGACCGTCTGGCCTTTCTGGAACCCAGATTCGAATCTGTAGAGACAGGCTCCACGTCCTACATGGGCCCACCCTGCCAGGCACGGTATGCGGTGCAAGGGGCTTCGAGGTGACCTAGACGGCCCCTGCCGCACAGGAGATCCCAGTTTAGAGAAGACAAACACATAATCGGTGCCAGCCGAGGCAATAAGGGCTCCTGTGGAGGCACCGTGAGGCACCAGGCTCGCACTGTCAGTGATGGTGGAGGGGGAGTAGGCATTAGGGGTGTTCTAGGCAAGAAACAGCCGGAGCGGGGACAGGGGGCGAGGGGTGGCTTGCTGTGAGCTGGGAAACGCAAAGCTCTGCCGTAAGACAAAAGGTGAGGTAGGAAGTGGAGGGGCGGGGTAGGCGCCCTCGGCCCCTGGTCACCCAGGCTTGCCTCCTACTTCTCTCTCCCCACCCCTGGCTCACATGAGGGCAGGGTAGTCACACCTTACTTATCCAGAGCGGCTCATTCAGAATCACAACATGAACTAGGACGGGCCACCGAGAGGCCCTGTCACCACCAGTACCACAAAGGCCGCAAACAGGGCTCCCACGGTGCAGGGGTGAGTGGCCCTACACGAGTCAACAGGCCCTGGGGTCCCACAGTGCAGTTACAATGACACCCGACTGCCCTCCCGCTGCCCCAATACCAAGTCAACTGAAACTTCTTTCCAATGTCGCCACTGTGTCTGGCTTTTGCAGGCCTGGCCTCCGCGGCCTCAGTGTGGCCTTTATGTGCTGCCTCCTCTCTCAGGAAGCTCTTCTCCGGCGTGACATCCCACATCCTAGGTCTCCTACCTCCCTTCTCCTTGCCGTGCTCCCCGGATGAGCTCTCTCACCGGGACCCTCCCATCTTGGCCCCCCCCCCCCCCCCCCGCCGCCCCCCTCACCGCCCCAGCCCCTCACACCCGGCGCCGTTCTCAGCCTCGGCCTCCTTAGCACAGAAGCACGCAATCTGGGCCCCTCCGCCCTCATTTCCCTCCCAGACTTCCGGCCCCACGTTCCAGCCACCTGCGGGACACTGCGATCTGGATGTCTCTGTAATTCAAACCAGTGTGCTCCGAATGAAGGACTCCCCAATATTAGGTCTTTGAACTTCCTTTGGCCCATCTGTGCTTCCGTAACAGAACCCTGTTTCCACGGCTCCCATGGCTCCCTAAAGCCCTGCGGTGAATTCATCCTGATGTTCTTCCTCCTCCTCCACAACGTCCCTCCGTCCTTTGTGACACCCCCTGGCTCCAGGTCTTACTATCTCTCAACAGAGCTGCTGCACAAGGCTGTTCCCCCCCCCCACCCCCCCCCACCCCCCCCCCACCCCCCCCGCCGGGCACGGGCTTGCTTCACCCTTCTGCTGCAAGTAGAGACCTTTTCTTCGAGTGTGCATCTCTGTCGCTACACCAACCACGACCCTGCATGTTCCCCGGACTTGCAGCCTGGCACTCCACGATTGTCACTATCTGGCTCCGACATGTTAAAAAAGCTGTGTTTGCCCTTCCATTTTGGGGCGCATGCACCCCTCCCCTGGGAAGCTAAGAAAGCTAAGGATCCTATTCCAGAAAAATTGCAGGTATGCCCTCCAGCCTCCTGGAATTGGGGGAGGTCACAGACTCCCCGACGCCCACGCATGGTCCAGGACGCAAGCCCCCTGCTCCAATCTGGCCCCCTGCTCTTCCTCACACATGCCATTTTCCACCTCTGGGCTTTACTCGTGCTCAGGTCAAATGTCAAGTCCTCCCTGGCTACCAAGAGGTTCTCTCCCTTTGCACTTCTCCCAGCATCTGTCACGTACGCTACATGTCATACTTGCCGGGCTGCGCGGTGGGCCCTGGAAAGCAGGGAGCACATCTTTCAGTGACCCCACAGGCCATCCCGTTGACAGCATCCTCAGCTGGCCCCTCAGCGAGACCTTCACGGCTGTAATTAAGGTAACTACGGATGGCCACCGGGTTGCAGGAGGCGTTAACGCATGTCCATTGCACGCTGTTCAAGAAGGTGAGAGAGTAGCCTCAGAAGGCAGACAAATGTGACACGTAGGCACCGAAGAAGAGGCTGCAGTCCGTTCTCAGACTTCCAATTATGCCAACACTTTGAAGGATAGAGCAGCCTCCTCCATCCACATCCTGCTTAACACGGGCCTGAGCCGGCCACGCTGTCACCGTCTCTGGGACCCGTGACCTCAAAGCCCTTTCCAGCCAGTTGCACCACCACAGTTGTCCTGATGGACAGGAGGGGCTGCATGGGGTCCAGAGAGCCACAGACCTAGAGCGAGGCTGGCAGGGCATGCGAGGCCCTGGGCTGTGTCTCCCACCGCGAGCAGGGGTGACGAGTCCAACCCCACGTGACGCTTGCACGGGACAGTGTAGGAAGGGATCTTGTCAACTGTCTGCAGCCACCCAGTGTGTGGGCCACTCCTTCCCCACCCATGTTTCATTTGCTGCTGTTCGCCCAGCGACATGCATGTGTTCACTGGAGGACAGCCTGGTGGCCCATCCTCGACAGTCAGCGACTGACAGGCTGCTGCCGACGTCCACTGTACTTGCTTTGCTGCCTGAGGTGTCCTGTGGAGCACGGCCGACCCTGGAACCACTGGGCAGGGTGGTGCCCCCTCCCCAAGTTACAAGTCGGCCCCCCGATAGGCACCCGATGAGTGGACGACGCTGGCTGGGGCTGGGGCCCGCCCCCTCCCTCCCTCTCGCTTCAGGCCCAGAGTCCCACGGGTCCCCAAACAAATCTGATCGGCTGTTCTTCCTCGGAAACTTCTGGGGTACGGGCTGCAACACTACCAGCTCCTTAGACCAAAAGGTCTTGGCAAGAGGGAGCAAGCTTTAGAGTTAAGTTCTTTCCTTCTTCAGAAAGTTCTAAAGTTTCCTGTTCTGTCCTGGGCTTTCCCTCCAGGGCGAGCTGTGTGACGCGAAGGGGAAGCAGTGTGGAGAAGGGCTATTTAAAGGCATGAGGCTCCCGGCTGTTGTCAGCGGGCGCTGCCCCACTGGGCTCCTCACGAAGCCAGTTCAGGGAGAGGGAGGAGGAGGAAGGGGAAAATGACAACTGGCTCCCACCCATTTATAGATTTATTTTTTTTAAAGTGCTGTTTTCATTTATTTCACTTCTTATCAGAGAAAATGGAGAAGTGCCCAGGGTATAGCTTGCCAAAGGCACTAGTCATCTGTCACCTTTTGAAAAACTCTTTGACCCAAAGACAAAACGTATGGCACGCTTTGAAGTGTAAGTGTGCGGCAGGGTGGGGGAGGGGAGGTCTCACCTCCGCGCTAACTGGCCGGGAGGACCCGTGGGGAGAGAGGCCTTGAGTCAGTCGAACTCATCATTTCTATTCACGCTGGAAGGGAATTTATTTTTAGACCAAATTCGAGCTGAATATGCCTTAGGACAAAGTAAGGTTCTGACCTTCTTCACTGGTCTCAGTCCCTCTGCTCCGGGTTTTATAAAATCACAGCTCGGTCCAATCCCAGAGTCTCAAGTAGGAAGAATGAAGCTTAAAGAACGGACCCCAGGCTGCGGCTGGGTAGGTTTTCCATGAATTCAGAGCAGGAGTGGCTACCGGCCAGGCCTCGGCTCCCGGGCCCGACAGGGAGTGCGGCAGACAGACCCCTCGGTCCAGGAGTCAGGGAGTGGGCGCTCGGCAGGAAATCTCTTCCCTTCTCGAGGAGTCAGATCCTTCATGTACAGAGCAGAGCCCTGTAGGCCGTGGGCTGTGAAGGCCGCGGGGGTGAGTGTCGTGTGCGCTCCGGAGCCAGCACACCTGGGCTCGAGGGCCGACGCTGCTCTTTACTGGCTCTATCGCTTGGGCAAGTGACTCACCTCTCCGGCTTTAATTTCTTCAACTACAAAAGGGGAAAAGTAACCTTCAATTACCTTAAAGGGTAATCCTCATGAGGGTTCAATGAGATGGCCCAAGTGAGCACTTGGCCTGGTGCCTGGCGTCATAGATGATCAGTAGATGTCAACGGTTACCGTGGGGACAAAGATGGGTCCGAGGGGAGAGGCTCTGAGTCTGTGGGGGCAGCAGAAGAGGGAGCCCCTGTGGGGAAGAAGAGGACATAGGGTCCTTGCCCTCGGTTCATCCTTTCTGTCACGGCTTGTTGGATGATCTCTCGCTTATCACATTGAGCGGGGCAGTCGGAGGGACAGAGATGGCCAGTCTCGGGGGCGGGGGGACACCCAGCCAAACTTTTCAGGACACGGCGCATCTCTTAAAATCCAGGCCGGAGGTGCCAGCGGCACGCTTGGGTTATCTGAGGATGGGCTGTGCGGTCACAGCCACCGGCACCCTCTTTGTCTTCTGCCCGAGCTGCTGGCTGTGTTCCTGTGTGTAGCTCTGGTCAAAGGCTTGGTCAGGGAGGAAGCTGCAGCCGTGAACTAGAGGGATGTTTAAGAATCACAGGGCTCTGGCGGCCCGTGATGGGGGTGCCCAAGTTGGCTGGGTCCCCACACGGGCCTTCTGTTCAGGTCACCAGGTACCGTAAGGGGCAGTCCGTGGGTCAGGTGGAAAGAGTACCGAACCACGGAGACATGGGCTCTAGTGCAGGCCTTGGCTTGTCGTGTCATCCGGAACCGGGACTCAGTGTCCTCACCCGGAGCAGGAAGATTTATACCTGATGGTCTCTTAGTGCCACCTACTTATGGTTCTGAGACGCCCACGTGACCTTGAGCAAGCCATTTAACTTCTTTGGGTCTTGATCCTTCACCTGTTAAGTGAGGGCCCCGGCCAAGCCCGGGGCCCAGCGTGTCACAGGTGGTGGCAGTGCGGAAAGGCGGTAGTGGTGGCTGTTACCATCCGCGGCGCCTTTTCACAAACAAGACAGGGTCAGCGATGAACACTGCAGGGCCCCGAGGAGACGTTTAGTGGCACCACAGGCAGCGCACGACAGGGACGGAAGACCAGTTCCCCAGCCGTCCCTGTGCCGTCCCACCGAGGGGAGGCTCCACAGCAGGTTGTTAGTAACCGGCGTGTTCTGGGGAAGGGGTTCTGGAAAGTTATGACAGGGACCATTAGGGAAATCTGCAGACGCCTTCGGGTGAAGCCATTTAGGAACTGTGTCCAAAAAGGGCTCATCTATAGGGGTTTTCCCTACGGGAAATGCAGTTCTGTATTTATTCAATGGATATTTTCAAACGAATAAAATTCCACATTTGAACGTGTGAACTGATATGGCTTTAAGAAAATTCTAACAGAAACAAAACAAGGCCCAAACGGGTTGGGGACTCTGGAGAAGGGGAAGGGGCCCCGTGGAGCGGGTGAAGCATGGCTGTCAGTGTGGCAGGAAGCCCCGCTCTCTGTCTGCAGGCAGGAAAACGCAGGCTTAGTGAGTTCACGTGCTCTGTGGTGCCCTGATCCTGGTGCCACTGGGGCACATCTTCCCACAGGCCGGAGACCCTGGGGTCTTGCTGCCTTCAGCCTTGCTTACTTGGGACTTTGTATTGTATAAAAGCCTAAACGATTATCTTCTTCCAAAACAGGGCTTGGTAGTCTCTTTTTGGAATTCGAAAATCTTTTTTCTCTGGGCAATCATGAGATGAGCCTTAGGATGTCTGCCAGAGTCAGGCCAACGTGGTGGTGGAGAGGGGCGGGGTGGGAGAAGTGGTTTGGGGACACGACCCTCGTTGTCAGGAAATCAAGGAAATATAAATCAAGTCAGAATGCATTTTTGCAAAGAGAGGCAAGTTCCAAAACATCTAAGGCCCATTTCTTTCCCCACTTTTCTGCTGCAGCTGTGACTTCAACTGGCACATGTTTTTAATCAGTCATATGAAAACCGATTGTGGTCTGAAAATCAAAGCAGTCCTGTAAATAGTGAGACAAAGTCCTGCTAATCATTTCTCGTGGTCTTGCCTGGTCCTCATTGTCCTGGACGGGCCACTGTAAATACTGACTCATCTGAGGTTACTCTCCTCGTGTCAGAGGAGTCAACCTTAAAATAGGATCTCTACAAAGAGACTTGCGTCTACTCCAATGCCCTTCACCCCAAACCCTCCAAAGGCCCCTGTGAAGTCTGCCCATCCGACTCCGGGCGCCTTGGTGGGCAAGTGGCTGGCACAATGGAAGCTTATTTTGTAGCTGCACCCCAGGCGATGTCCGCCTGGCTCTCTGGCATGGGCTCTAGGAACAAACAAGTGGTTGTAACTGGTTCACACAATCTCCCTAAATGTGTCGATCCTTGAGCACGGCTGCTTCGTTTTTAGGGGGTCCGAACTTGCAAAACAAGAAAATCAACACGCTTGAGATGCAAAGGCTTGATATCTTGCTGGGAACACAGCATCACGAGCTCACAGCTTCGGGCGGCAGCCCCCACCCCCAGCTGGAAGCAATCTCCCCTCCGCTGGATTCCACGGCACACCGGGCCTCCAACCTCAGGCCCAGCCATGGTCTGACTCGAGTCTGGAATGTTTAGATTGGTGTCTAGACGATGTCTTGTGCAGCTCGGGCTCCTCGCCTGTGAGACTGCCGACGGGCTGAGACTGTAGTCTCAGTATGTGTTGAATTAAATCAAATGCTGTTTTAGGAGGACTTCAACAACCAACCAACCGAGATCCATTTCTAGACATCAAAGTATTGGGATGGAATCTGGCTCCTTCTAAATCACAGGGTATTTTTAAATGCTTACTAAAATGATCAAAATTACCTAGTGGTTCTCTCTCCTTCTGAGGCCCTCCAAGGAGGCCCTCTGGAGCCTGGCCAGTTCCTTTGGGCTACAGAAGCTTGCAGCCAGCTTCTGCAACTGCAGGAGTGAGGCCTTGTCCCCAGGGCTGCAGGTATCTCTGCCCCCTGGGAACCCTCTGGCACAGTGCATGAGAAGGTGGCCAAGGAGGACAGCAGAGGTCAGCTGGCCAAACGAGAGGGAGGGACGGGTAGTCCTTATGGGCTCCTGAGCCTCCCCCAGCCACAGGGCTCCCATCTTCCACTGGGCCCCATCTCTGGGGGCACACATCCGCCACATTCCAACCGTTCTTCCATAGCCACCACACACTCCTCGACGGCAAGATGGTCATATTCAACCGCCTTCTGGCATCCCATGTTTGGTGTGGGGCTCAACACACAGCAATGCAATAAATATTTCTAATGAATGTAGACATTTGGCTTAAAGACGTACTTTAGAATTATAACATTTTGGAACAAAAGGAAATCTCAGAGGTCATATAGTCCAATCACTACAGGGAAGGGAAAACTGAGAGCCGGAGAAAATGGTGGCTCCTCTAACACAGCACACGACAGTCACGGCTGTTAGTACAGGTTTTCTCTGTAAGTCTCTGGACAGCAGAATTTAGGGATGGTTCGTCCTTACTGCCCAGTAGTGCTCAACTTCCTTCGGGCCTCACAGCAAGTGAATGCTAACTTGGTGCATGAGTGAATGGAGTGCCCACGGCCAGCTGGAGGCCCTGGAGCTAGGGGCAGTGCTCGCATTCCTCTCAGCCTGATGCTGTTTGCACCCTGAACCTATTCGATGAGAGGCTGGGAGGAGGGGGTACCTTGTGGCCACTGAGAAAGGCCTGGCCTCTGGGTGGGGAGGGGGCTGAGATGAAGGGGTGCACCTGGTTGGGCTGAAGCTGGACAGTGGGTGTTGGGGGCGGTGGGGGGGGGGGCTAGGGAGTGTGGCACTGCCTGGGGACCCAGAGCAGAGCCACAGTCCTGTGCTCATCCTGTTTCCCTCACTGTGCCTCAGATGGCAGGTACCTGGGCGGCGGGCACCGGTCTTCTGCTCCCTCTGCCCAGGGCTGCATGAATAGGAGCTGAGCACTGCTCCCACGGATGGCTGTGTGGATGCCCGTGAAGGGTGTCGGGATCCCTCCACAGGCCTGGCCAGGACGAGAGCTACTCCTACGCTCACCTGTGCTGGGGAGACGCTGACCGCCCATCTGATGGCAGTGAGTCACTGCCAAGGTCACAGATTACTCTCCCCTTCTTAGTCAGCGAAGGGGGAAAAACCAAAGGATAGACCTCGAAGAGGAAGTGCTCAGGGTCCCAGCCGAGCTGGCCATGTGGAGTGGGAGTGTGTGTCCGAGGCCCCAAGTCACACTCCAGTGGGGATTGTGCCTCAAGGCTCCTGCTCAGCACTGCCAGGCATCAGCCTCCGCAGGAGAGTGCCAGACCCCCACAGTGCCAGGGAAACACTTAGGAGATGGACTCTCTGGGGCACAAACAATCCTGTCCTCCCTAGAGAGTCTCCCTGGAGCTTTAAAGTGGTGTTTGCCTGGCTGTGAATTTGGGTTCTCCACTTAGACTCTGCATCTGGAGGCTGCAGTTCATGTCTTCCGTGGATGCCCGGGCCCCTGCCTGCTGCTTCTGGGCCCAGCTTTTTGTCACTCCAGCTCTCTGAGTATTCGCACCCCCTCCCCAAGCTGG
Source organism: Prionailurus viverrinus (assembly GCF_022837055.1). Taxonomy (NCBI): domain Eukaryota; kingdom Metazoa; phylum Chordata; class Mammalia; order Carnivora; family Felidae; genus Prionailurus; species Prionailurus viverrinus. Next base: position 118,417,289 of record NC_062563.1, read on the forward strand.
GTGTTCACAGGTACCCCTTGCAGACCGAGGGGAGGGGCAGCAAGGATGGCCAGGGTCCCTCTTCTTTCTATTCTAATCCCTCTGCCTGGCAGCTGAAATAAGATCCACAGACATCTGGCTCTCGGGGCTCGCAGATGGGAGAGCAGCGATTCCAAAGGAAGGAACTATTCAATGGGAGAGGCTGCCTGAGACCCACCCTCCCTGCTGGGCTCCAGGGGCCTTGACAGAAACTTCAGGTGGGCTATGCTGGGCTGGGAGTGTAGCGAACTTCTCCAGCAGGCTGGCAGGAAGCAGAACCGTGGCAGGCGGGGAGCCTTATGGTTCCTCTCAATCATTCTGAGGGGCACCGCGGAGGGTGGGGAGGAGCACGGGGGAGGAGCCCACCTGCTCCTTAGGGCTCTTTGCACCCTGCACCAAGCCCGGGGCCCTGTGCATGCTGTGCACGGGCAGCTCTGGCCCCGTGTGCCAGTTACAGAGAGCCAGGGCTGGAAGGAAATGAAGGACACACAACGTGGGTAAATGAGATCCACACGTGGTATCAAACGGGCTGGTTCAAATGATTGGTATCATGGTTGCAGTGCGTTGTGAAATCAATTTAGTGGGTCCCAAGCAGCATTAACATGAAACAAAATAAAGTCAGAGCGTATCACATGTGGCGAGGGGAAACAGTTTTTCACGAAACTTTTGTTTTAGTTATAAAGACAGAATTAGGTTATAAAATAAATACCTTCCCGTGGATTGCGGTTAGAAAAAAAAAACAAAAACAAAAAACCTGGAAGCCGTAAGTATAAAGGAGGGAGGGTGCCTGCTACGTGCAAAGACTTCATGCTATTTGTTTCCATCTATATTATTTTACGTTTACTTCTCCTGATGGGCCTACTGCCGGGGAGGTATTATTATCTCTGTTTCTGCCAATGAGAAATCTATGATTCAGAGACGCAAAGCAGCTTTCTAAGATCACGCAGGTAACTGGTGGCAATGCTATTTATAAATCCAGAGCTGCTAGCTGTTGGACTCCAAAGGACACGTTTTTTCCACACCACCATGGTTTCCAGAGGAGAGAGAGCTGGAGATGGCGTGTGGAGGCCGGGGCCCTACCTCTGGGGCTGCCGTGTGACACCGAGTCACTCGGACTCCTCTTTGCGTTCGGGGATTTCTCCAGTGCTCTGCTTTGGCGATCCTCCCCTCCCAAGCACCAGGTTAGCTACATTTGGGTCTCCTCCATTAACACCGAACGGCCGACAGCCCAGGAATGAATTCAGAGAGTTACTTACTGCCAGCTCACATTCGTTCTTACAAACCCCTGCTAAATGGCCCTCCCTCTTGTAGGTTTATGTGTCTAGAGGTGTTGACTGGTATCTTTAGTCCCCCTCTAGGGACCTGCATCGGGTGGCTTTTCAGTAGAATCATGACTGCAATGACAAGGGACAAAGGGATGAGCTTGGCCTCCCTCTCGCTTGTCCCTCGGGTTCCCGGAAGTACTAAAGCACCTGCGTGAAGAATGAGGCCTACTCTGAATGTCCGCGAGAAGGAAAAGAAAGTACGGGAGGACATGTGCAATCTACCCAGGTGCACATAAGAGGCATCATAAATGTTCTCCAAATAATGAGCCCCAGAAGAGCAGAGGGCAGAAGGTCCTTTAATAGTAAGGTCATTTGGGATCTTAAAATCTCCAGGGTTGTTGAGAAGTACGATGTCTGGAAAGTGCTATAAAATGGGAGGTATTATTATCTTGACATAATTGAGCTGTAGACTAGGAATGGGGAGGCCTGAAGTGTGATCCTGGCTCTGCTTCTTACTGGCCATGCGACTTGGGATGGGCCACCTCACCTCTCCGCACCCCACACTGCCTCATCTGGAAAGTGAAGGGATGGCTTCTGAGTTCACTTCCAGGTCTAAAACACTACTATCCACTCATTATTATTATTATTATTATTATTATTATTATTACTTTGGTAGCAATCCAACCACTTTAGCCAGAGACAGTGGCTTATGTGGAAACAGTAATTAATGAATGACCTCTCCCTGTGCTTTGCTAGAGGGGTTCTCTCAAAGCCTTAATAAGTATTGTCAGGGATATCACACATGTCTGAGGTTTCTAGATCTCTCCCTTTGTCTCTAGATCTGACATAGGACCCCAACATTGGGTGGCCAGCATCTATCCTGGCCACCTTCCTTCCATCCTTCAGACCAGTAGACAAGCAAACACTCACTCAGTCATGGATAGCTCCTGCTCTAGTAACAGGCCGGATCCTGCGGCGATCAGGGAATGAATCTGAGCAGGGCCCTGGCCCTCGGAGGTACACAGACACTTGACTCTTAGAGCAGAGAGCTGCAGGCTAATTCTGGTCAGGGTTGGATGGCTTCACTTTCGCAGTCATGGGCCAAGCCCTCCTTGACCTGCTTCTCCTCACTTCTAGCGCTCTGGAGCAACCAGAGCAAATGTTCTGCCGGGAGTTTGCTTTCTTTTCTTCTCAGAGCTATACCAGGGCATTAGCCAGCAGGCCAGACGTCTAGCACCTTTAATGACAATAATAATAATTTGCATTTATACAAGGTCTTTCATCGGGGAATCTTAAAGTGTATCACAAACAATAATTAATTCCCCTTTGCAACTCTGGGAGCCAGTTAACTAGGAGTGCATTTGCTTTGCAGGTAAAGGGAACTTTCCTGGACGCTGCAACATGCTACCTACCCAAACCTACCCACCTGCCCTCAAGGCCTGGCATAAGCATCAGGCCCTCCACAAAGCCTGCTGCTGCCACCCCCAGCCACGCCATGTGTCCGGTCTCTAAAGCTCCAACTGTGGAGCCGCTCATTCGGTACTAACCAGAGACACAGTGGAGGAGATCTTAGGATCCTGCGCAAGGCAGGGCTTGCCCTAACAGTACTTCTGAGGGGGTGACCCTCTAGTGCTGGCCTGAATACCTTTCATGAGGGAGAGCACATTACCTAAAGGCATGTCTAATAGTTACAGTGTTTTGCCTTATTCTAAACTGAAACCTACCCCCTGGGAACCCCCCGCCCATGGGTGCTACTTGTGTCTTCTGGAACAAAACACCCTACCTAAACTGTGTTGGGGTTGCAGGTTGATGTCTCTTGTAGCCATGTCATTGTCTGCCTCTGCGATCACTCTCAGGGGGAGGAGATGTTTGAGGCCTTGTGAACTGAATGGTGGGGGCAGCCGAGGCCTCCACCACGTGCCCCGGGCCCCAAGGTCAGGCTGCCTTCCTGAGCACTGTGGGCAGGAGTTCTCTGGTGTTGCTGGCTCTGGAGCCCTGGGTCTGCCCAGCTTTGAACGCAGCCTTGTAGATTCCCTATCCTTCTGACGATCCACCCCACCTGGATGCCTCTGTGTTCATTTTTGGGAGCTGTACCTCAGTAACACAGAAATACTCTCATTTTCTGTCAAATGCTTGACCATCAACAAAGGTCCTTTTTTCCTACACCTATTAAGTCTAGGAAATAACTGCCAATTGCAGGGACTGGTTTTTGGAAACCAAGCCAAACAGTAACCTCACTAGTTTTGTTTTGTTTTGTTTTGTTTTTTTACCAATTCTTTATCAGAATAAATAGCTGGTGCTAAACTTGAGAAAAGGACGCCTCAGTTGCTGAGCTGGTAACCTACATAAGGACAAAAGTTCCATGATCTCCCTCCCCTCCAAGGTGTTAGAGGCAAGACAGGCCTCAGGATGGAGGCCAATGGAATCCTTTGCTAAGTTTATTTCCAAAAGCTAGATCCCCTGGGGAAATCAACAACTCCCTTGAGTGATTTCTGGGTCCTTGCTGGTAGCTTTATGCCTGAAAAGACACCCACCCTCCCTTTGCCAAGAGTACGTTGTTTGCCAAGAGTACGTTGTTTGTCTCCTGGGGCCTTACCATTGAAGGAATCCTGAGCAGGCATCAAAGGCTATTGTTTCCTTAAAACCTGTGCCCTTGTGAACATGAGGTTTTGGCCTGTGGTCATAGAGCCTCACCCTGCTTTTGCTTTCACACGAGTCCCACTTTCTGGCCTAGAGGCAAGAGTGACCATTTTTGGCTAGGATCTGGCCTGAGTCATTGATCTGGGGGATATTTGGAAGAAGGAAAATCAGAGAGGTTAGAGAGGGAACAGGCTGGTCTCATTCTGTGGCAAGAAGAGCACTCTGCAACCACTCTTACTGCCCAGAGGGAAGAGGTGGATTTCGGAGTCAGAACTGATTTAAATATGCATCTGTCACTTAGTACCTGTGTGTCTCTGGGGAAGCTACTTAACCATCCTGGGTCTCCATGGAGTTCCCATAGGACTCACGTGGCTGTTGTGAGGAACCCGTGCCAGGCACGTGGTAAGAACTCAAGCCATGTTAGTTTCCTTTCCGCCTGCCCTCTGCTCCCACCACACGGCTGCATGAACACACTCCAGGCAACTCCTGCTTCACTTTAATTCAAGAAACATCGATAGGGGCGCCTGGGTGGCTCAGTCGGTTAAGCGTCTGACTTTGGCTCAGGTCATGATCTCGCGGTTTTTGAGTTCGAGCCCCGCGTCGGGCTCTGTGCCAACGGCACAAGGCCTGGAGCCTCCTTCAGATTCTGTGTCTCCTCCTCTCTCCACCCCTCCCATGCTCATGCTCTGTCTCTCAATAGTAAATGTTAAAAAAAAAAAGAAAAAAAAAAGAAACATCGATGGAACAGCTTCTGTTTATAAGAGGGTCTGGAATACCTGGGACTGTTGACTACATAGTGCCTGTACCTAGTAGGCGTTTAATATTTGTTGAATAAATGAATGAACTAACTTGATACTTGGTATTTTCTAGTTTATAATATGCTTTTAAAATAACCTCATTTTGGGTGCCTGCGTGGTTCAGTCGTTTAAGTGTCTGACTCTTGATTTCGGCTCAGGTCACGATCTTGTGGTTTGTGGGATCGAGCCCCGTGTCAGGATGTGCGCTGACCTGCCTGGGATTCTCCCCCTCTCTGCCCAACCCTGCTCACGCTGTCTTTCTCTCAAAACTAACTAAATAAACATTAAAAAAAAAAAACCCTTCATTTTAATGCAAGCCAACAATCAAGTATATGAAAATAGATACCACTGCTCTCCTGCCACTGGATACATGAAGAAACAGACTTGGAGAGAACAGGTAGCTGGCCCAAGGTCAGCTGTGTGGTCAAGGCAGAGGGGGATGTGGAACAAGCTAGTGCCCTGTGGCAGCGCAGCGCTTTCCCTGGGAGGTCTCCTGCGCTTTGTGTGCCCACAGGCTTGGAGCAGGATGGCCACGGCTCTGAGGCACTCACAGTCCACTGGAAGGGCCCTATGTTTACCCACAGCATCTGTAGTGAAAAGTGAGGGGCATTATCATGTGCCTGGCGATTTGAAGCAGTATGTTTTAAAAATCAAAAACATTTGCTAACTGCCAGCTTTCTTTCTCTCAGTTCCCAGGCCTCTGGTCCCAAGGTAACTATAGGGCTCTTCCCCAGTGCCGGCTTCACTGGGCTACCATCACCCTTCCCCGCAAGGAGTGGTGGCACTGATGCCCACACCCCACCCTTTTCCTCCCTAGGGCATCTTTCTAGGGCACAGAGAGAAGTGCCCTTGTACGCAGGCCTCTGTTCCTTAGCACAGTGCTCTGCACGCTTTAGGGGCTCAGAACACTGACAAACTATATTTCCTCTTGTTCCCAGTGGCCTTTCAGAACCAAGAAAGGGGGCAGGAAGTAGATATTAAGTTCTTGGCTACTGTGGGCTCCCAGCCTCTCTTTCTTCCCAATCCTCCAGCCTCCAAACTGCTGGGGGCTGCTGCTAGATATGAAATGAAAAGGGTAGGTTAGGAATCTTTCAAAATTTGCCCACACAGCTGGCCCAAATGCAATTCCCACTGTGAGCTGAGAGCTGGAAATCATATCTGACCACAAAGCCGTCTCACCCATGGGGAGTTCATAACAGCCTACTGAAAACCACTCTGACAGCACACCCTCTGCAGGAGGGGTGTCCCGGAACGGCGTCACCGTGCACACTGGGCAACGCGTAACCCAATGCCTCGGGAGTGAGGTCAGCTCCCACCACTGTGAGCTTGTCTATTCTGGACCGCCTCACCCATTTGTGCTGCTAGCGTATCACCTGTGAGCTATAGCTCTGGAAAATTATGTGCATTCCTGAAGTTGACGGCCAGTTTCGGGTCAGAAATTGCCAAAGAAGAGCCAGGACGTGGGCTCTCCAAAAGCAGTGCCTAACATAGATCAGGGTCTCTGGTGTCTGTTGGGAGGAGACCAAGTCTTAGTGCTTCTGGCCGTGGGGCGCCCCTCTGCCAGCCCCGAGACTCTGAGCCACCCTTGGCCTGGGCACTGCTGACAGGGACAGGTATTAATGGGCAGGCTAGGGGCCAGCTGAGGCCGCTGTGGTCTCAGAAACCAACGCCAAGCAGCATGAATGTGTCACTGGCCAGCAAGGCCCCTGGGAGAAGACCCCGCAGACGTCTAGGATACCAGCATCAGGAGTGCCTGATGCATTTGGAAGTACAGCTTCTACTCTGCACAAAGGCATCTAGCTGAGCGAGCAAGTGGGGACTGGAAGTTCACTCCTGCTCTACTTGTAAGCTGTGTGCTCCAGGGGCTATGTGCCCAGAGAAACAGACTGCTGTGGGTTTTTTTGTTTGTTTGTTTGCTTTTAACTCAAAGCTATTAGTCGAACTCTGCTCTGAACCAATGCAAAGGGGACACCTTTTCTAGTCTGCACAAAAGTTCTTTATAGACCAGAGTGGCCCTGAGAAGAGAAGCATTCATTTCTGTACTTTGGGTTCTCTCTTGTGCATCTGGCATGTGCATAGGGGATGCATGTCACTAGGACGCAAATTTTATAAATTAGGATCTTGGGGCGCCTGGGTGGCTCAGTCGGTTAAACATCCAACTCTTGATTTCGGCTCAGGTCATGATCTCACGGTTCGTGAGTTTGAGCCATGCACCAGGCTCTTTGCTGACAGCATGGAGCCTGCTTGGGATTCTCTGTCTCCCTCTCTCTCTGCCCCTCCCTTGCTTACGTGCTCTCTCTCAAAAATAAATCAACATAAAAAAAAGAGAGAATCTTGTTTGGACTGCTAATGGGGGAAGAAGATGTAGTTTTTCCCTGGTCTCTGAATTTTTTAAGGCATCTTCAGGACTCATTTCTGTTTTTCTTACCACAGCCACCAACCTACCCCACCACTCCGGGCTATTCCCACCCCATCCTACATGTAGCTCAGACTCAGGGACAGAACACAGGTGGGTGGGTTTGGGCAGCCACACAGGCTCTCAAGGCAGTGTCTGGCTCCCTTTTCCTGTCATGGTTATCAAGTTGACGAATCTGTGTTCCTTTCCATGGGGTACAGATGGCCCACCTTGAACCATGCCACTGAATGCAGTCAGACCTGCAGCTGGGTGTCTTTTTCCAAAATTGGTGAACACCGTGGGTGCCAGAGACATCAGACCAATAAGCAAACTCAGATGTACAGCAAAATAAACTGTAAAAATAAACAGAATGAGTCCCCACCTGTTGTAGATTTCAACAATCTCAAAACATGCTTTTAACTACTACAGGGAAGAGAGAGTTAAGACCCTTATTAGTTACTTTAGGAGCTCATGCTATAAAAGCACTGCCTGCCACAAGTTCAAAAGTCACAGGGAGTTGGATTTGAAAACCCTAAAGATCATCTAGTCCAGGGACCAGCAAACTTTTCCTGTAAAGGGCCAGATAGTAAAAAGTTTGTTTTGCAGGCCATATGCTCTGTTTCTACAATCTGCCTCTGCCCTTGTAGTGATAGGAGCCCCGGACGATATGTAAATGAATGGGTGTGGCTGTGTTCCAATAAAACTTTATTTGTAAAAACAGGCAGCTGGCTGTCGTCTGCCAATTCTTGTTCTAGTCCCACCCCTGTATTTTTAGAGGAGGAGTGACGTGACTCCTTCACAGTCACAGGACCCACCCAAGACCACCCAAGACCAAGACCTGCACGGTTTGTGGGGAGGAACAGAGATGCTCCTGCAGACCTCAGAGTCACCAGTGTGAAAGGACAAACTAGCCCCTGGGGTAACTGGAGAGTCTGACTCTCACATTTAACTCCAAAGAGGACCAAAATGCAAGTGGAAAATCACAGGTTAAAGTCTAATAGGACTGGGAAACACAACCCACATATCAAGCTCGGCTTGCAGACAGGTAACCATTGGTTATATCCTCATAAGTATATGCTGCTAAGGTTCATTCATCAGTGAGGCTCAGGCACAGTTTTAAAATGTCTCTGGTGAAGGGCTGGAAAAAAAGGGAAAAAAGGACCCGTGAAGCCACTGGCACTTGTCTGTGAACAATACGAGAAGAAAACAGCATATTCATTTTTTCCAGGCAGCAGCTAGTCAAACCTCTAACAGTACATAAATGGTCAGAGAGGGCAAACCCTCTGGTCCAGGGCTTGGGAACAGGTTGTTTTGGCTGTCAAGCATTTTCAAAACAAGTTTTCTTGGTCTCATGACAGGTTGTGGCAAGAACAAGAAAATAAAAAGAGTGGAAGATCCCATGATCGCTGCTCCCAGCTTCCACGTGGGCAAGCTCAGCCTGCACGGTCAGGTTTGCTTTTAGAGTGTGCAGATAAAGCTGGTCTTAGGGCTAATACCACTTCACCAGTGACACCATTTAATAAAGTGATTCCTCTAAGAACTCTCTGGCAGCTGGATAATCATTCTAGTCTGGGAGGAATAGGTCAAAGTCACTCTTAAGCCCAAGGGTGCTGTTCTGCTCAAACCTACGCCCTGCGTTGTTTTAAATTTCACCTCATGTTCCGTGGACAAATTATTCTTCTGAAACTGAGGTTAAAAGCCATCTGCTCTAAGGTGGATTTTTCCATCTCAACCACAGAACACTTGGCAAGGGTGGGGCAAAGAGATCAGCAAGGAGGCACCAACGGGGAGGGCCAAGATCAAACCGGCCTAAGATAGTGCCACTAACTCCCTACCAGTGGTGATCTTGCTCTTAGGGGCTTAACAAACTCTGCCTCAAGGAGAGAATGAGTCAAGCATAAAGCTGGGTATGGCAGCACCAAAGGACACACAGCCAGATGGAGACCTGGAGACGACTGTGATCAAGTACCCAGAGCAAATGTTCGACTAAACAAGTCTGCTGGGAATTTCACATCCCCTAAGTTATTCCTGAAGAGCCCAGGAGCACAGACCCAGACTTAAGTTTAGACTCAAATTCTGAATATTTGTGTGACCTTGGGCTTCCTTTCTTGGGTCTTCTTTGCTTCACTTTCAAAGCCAGGCAGCTGGATTGCCTTCCAGCTCCAAAGCTGTGGTCCTCAGACTCACCAGAGCAGGGAGCATTTGGTCAGTTACCATCACACCTGCCATGGCCATCTCAAGTCACACCACAAGGGACAGCTGAAGTTCCCACTTTTAGCAATGCTCCTGGAAGAAAAACTCTCTAAAAGAGGGCTCGCTCTTATTTGGTGAGACAAGTTCTCAGACCACGGAGGCAGTCTTCACTCTGCCAACTGTCCTCGAGAATGTTCTGAAGAAAGAGGGTGGGAATATGAGAAGACTGGTCCAAGACACCTTTCCCCACATCACCCCTACTCCCACCCCCAAACACACACAGGGACACCTGCCAACATTTAACATCTCTACCCAGGAAGCGACTTGAAGGCACTGCCTACAGCCTGCTGCGCAAGCCTACGCTACCCAAGAGAGAAGCCTAGAAGACCAGTGGATTCCCTTTCCCCAATAAGGCACACAGCCTGTTCTGACTGGTTCTTGGGCTGTCCCTCCACACAGGATGGCCAATGGGATTTAAATTTCAGATAAGCAACAAATAACTTTTTAGTATAAGTGTGTCCTAAATACTGCACAGGATCCACTTAACACTAAATTATTTGGTCTCTGAAATCCCTGGGCGCTGAAGTGGCAAAGAAGGGGTGCAAAGACCCAAGACAAACATACCTCCACTATGTTCCTCCAACGTGACCATAGAGCTTAGGGTCTACTGCCTTTGTTATTGTTTCCAAGACCAAGAAGGTTCTATTATGACTTCTACATCTACACCAAGGCAGACCACTGTACAAAGAGTTACCTGTCTTAGGGTGGTTAATAACAACGGTTATCATTAGGTGAACACCAACAATATTCCAGCCATTCTATAATCGGGCTCCCGTTTAACATTCACATTCCTCTGTGAGAGAGAACTGTTAACCTTAATGTACAGATGAGAAAACCATCTACAGCGGTAAGAAAATACTACTACAATGTGGTAGAACCAGGATTTGAATCCTGGTGGGTCTGATTCCAGAGCACATGTTCCCTCCACCCTGCAGAACTCTGCTACCTGCCTCTTCTTTCTTTCTTTCTCTCCTGCCTCATCTACTGCTACCCTCTTCTGTGTATACAGTGTATACGGGGTGTACCAGTGTATATGGTGCTACATGCTACCCCGAACCCGCCTGCTTCCTGGCCTCTGGCAAGTCTGTTCCCTCTGGCAGGAACGTCCTCCCTTTGTCGCACTGTTACCCATACTCCAATGTCAGCCTCCTCGATCTTGGGCAACAGACATCCTTCCCTCTCCTACTGCATTCCACCTGCACGTTGCACGTGTTGCTGCCTTATAAAGACACCTATTTATGTAGAATTTCCACCTTACCTCGGTTCAGTGAAGGCAGGGATTGAGTCCCACACATCACTTATCAAGGTGCATGATACCTACTTTGAGTTCAGTAAATATTTGCTGGATGAGTGAATGAATGAATCAAAGGACACCGGTGATCTGGAGAGAACCGAATCAGACCATCTGCCACTATAAATCCACACTGGGGCATACCAAACCTGAGCGTCAACCAAGGCTGACAGCCTAGAGACTCTACAGTTCTAAACAGAATGCTGAGCTCAGCTGCCTGGCAGATTTGGGATAACTCAGGCAGTCAATCTGAGGAAGAGAGGCAGGGTAGTATTAGAGGCCAGAATGTAGTCGAAAAGTCAGGAAACCTGAGGTGAAGTCTCAGTTCCCATACCATGTTACCCTGTGACCTTGGATGAGTCATTTTCACGTTGCAGGGCCTCAGCTTCATAATCTATCAACTAGGTATAATGGCAGTATTGATCTCACAGGGTTGTTAAGAGAATTATAGGAATTAACATATATGAAGCATTTGGAGTTATGCTGGTACAGTGTAGACAGCCAGTACACATTTATCCTCCTCCTCCTCCTCCTCCTCCTCATCATCATCTATAAGATGATCAGAAGAAACTGCGTGATCCGCTATCATTTATGCTGAGACAACAACAGTCATGCGTTTACATATATGTTCTTGTAAATTTCACTTTTTTTTGGACAACAGGAATAATGACCATTTAAAGATGATACGCTCCTTAATATGATCAATAATGGAAAATTCTGGTCTCCTAAATTTTGATTTTTGATTTGTAGAAGAGCGACAGAGCTTCCTGCTTTGCAATTCTGACTCATACTCAGTGTGCTAAGTAGTTAATGCCACGGGTGGCACCACTGCCAGAATGGAATCTCAACTGGTGATGAACCGCTCCAAGATTGATCAGCAGGCTTTGTAGTTGGGGCTTTTCAAACTGGGTGTGTTGTGTGTCTCTTGTGCTTTGCACATACTCTGTATGTCATATATATAACTCCTAAGTGTTTTCCAAATGAAGTACCAGCAATAACTTAACGGCAGAAACCACCATTACACTGGGTTCTTACAATCATGGCTACTCTGAAGCCTGCTCTCCTGACAGCCACAGCATCTCTACCTGGAAGCCCAGCCCTGACCATCCAGGGCACACAAGGAGACAAGCCCCTTTTTCTCCTCAGAAGCGACTCTGGATTAAGGGCGACCCTCGATCACTCCAGCTTCGCTTCTGCTTTCTTGGCTTCCATTTTCCATTAGGCATGACTAAGTGCCAGCAGTTCTGTCTGTCTGGGAAGATAAGAGTCACTGGAATTTTTCATCCTCTTCTCCATGTGCAGCCTTCCTGCTAGTTTGGAGGCCAAGAAGCGGCATCTATTCTTTGGCCCGCTCCATTAAGACATCCCCTTTCTTCTTTCGTCCACTGATTCTCGTGATACGTTTGGCCACAGGAATATTTAGTTCCCTTAAAGGTACTCAGTGCCAGGTCTTTATCCTCCCAGAAGAACTATTTCTGCTCAAGAATACCCTGGGCTTTCTGGAGCACTTGGGTGGCTCAGTCGGTTGAACGTCCAACTTCGGCTCAGGTCATGATCTCGTGGTTCATGAGTTTGGGCCCCACATCGGGCTGTGTGCTGACAGCTCAGAGCCTGGAGCCTGCTTTGGATTCTGTGTCTCCCTCTCTCTCTGCCCCTCCCCTGCTCACGCTCTGTCTCTCTCTCTATCTCTCAAAACTAAGTAAACCTTAAAAAAAAAAAAAAAAAAAAAACCAGAAAAAGAATACCCTAGGCTTTCCCCATGGCCGCAGCATCCCTCAGCCCCCAAGTGAGCCATGAGGAAGAAGGCCAGGCCACACACAGGGTAGGTGGCTGGGTGTGTGCAGGCAGGCATGCTAACCTCCAGCCCTTGATGTCACTATACGGCTCCTGTGAGCAAGGAAGCAGGAAACAGACTGAGTAAAGGTGAGAGGTCAGAGGTGGCTTGGGGCACAGCGTTCTAATCATGGTACTGTATGGTCTTGAACAACTGCTTCCAGGAAATGAGAAAGATGAACTGAACTGCCAAGTCCATGCCCGCTGCTGTGCCAAGCGTTTTATGCCAATTATTTCATTTAATTCCCAGCACAGTGGTTCGTGCCTACTGTACTCAACCTTAGCTGTACGAGATGGTTTCTAAGGTTCCTTCCAACCTCCGTGTGCCGAGACTGGTCCCCACTGCCACACCTACCTTCCTGGATACACTTGTGCTTGGCTGCCCAACTTTGCTCCACTCTTAGCAATTTTGCCAGTCTCTGAGCAGTGGTGACTGCACCAATATCTGCTCCTTGTTTCTGCTCACCTCTATAAATCTGTTACTTCAACAAGTCATGAGACTTATTTTCACAGGTGGCCCCCGTCCAGAATGATCCGACAAAAGATAAGACAGAATCCCACTTCTGAAGAAACAAGGCCTCTGCTTGTCATTAACGATGTGCCCAGAATGGATGGTCCTGACTGTTCTTTGCTGCTTCCTTTTTTTTTCTAGAACTCATGCCTTAATGTGAAGTGATAGAAACAAGCAGCTTGGCCCTCCTGCCTTGGCTGGACTCCACATCACACGTGACAGCCCTGAGCGGCCCTGGCGGCACCTGTCAGAAACCAACACACACATCTGAACAGTCAGGCCTAATTCCCAAGAAGCTGTTTTAACTTGACATCCGAAAATGTATTACATCTAGAAGTATTTTACTGGGTGTGTGTTCAGGGCATATGTGTGCACGTTCTGCAACTGAGGTGCTCTATAAATACCAGATATGGGTTGTAGAAAAAAGCATCACGTACAGAGCGTACTTAATTCCATTTAGTAATGTTTTCAATTTGTGTCTGACCTCTGGCAATAGAGGTGGAATTTTCTCAACATGAATAAAAAAGTATGCTAAGCACATAATTTACACACAATTTTCACTTAAAATCCCAAAAATATGCTGGAACTTGGTGACCATCAGTTACCAGCCCAGTGCTTTTAGATGAGGGTACTGAGGCCAAGGTGAAGTTTCCTTCCCAAGATCACATGGGCAATTGATGAGAGTGCCCAGATCAGACCCAGGTCTCCTAGCTCCCAGGCCACTCTTTTTTTGCATGGTCTTTAGTTACTGTTACATTTCTTCCTCCAACAGTTCAAAGGCAACTCTGCTTCCAGTGCTAAGTGTATGTTTCTACTTTGATATTCTATAAAAATCCCAAACCAATTCTCCTATCCTTTGCTTTCAGCTCTGTAAGACATCTATTTTTCCAAGGAAGAAAAATACGTGACCATAACTCACAAACAAGGAGGTAGCTGTCCTTGGTTATCAGATTTTCACAATGGCTGGGTGGGATCATCAGAATCCTCGCCTGAGCGCTGGGTAGCATTCGAACACTATAACAAAGTTCACGTCCATGACAAAGATGAATTGATCTTCCAGCTATTCTTCTCATGTGCAGTTTCTTCTGGCTTACACGATGAGACCAGAAAGTAAACCCTAACCCTGTTTTCCACTGAGAAAGCAGGATGGAAGGACGGATCCGAAGGGGGTGGGGTGGGGTTCAGTCCTTAAAGCAGACCTCAGAAGGGCCAAAGAGTGGAATCAAAAGAAGCCAGGGACACAGATGCAGGGCCTGTAAAAGATGGCCTGAGGGGTCCTGCCCGAGGGGAGTAAGGAGGCTGAGCTGGGCTGTAATTGCTCTGTTCCTGGTACGGCCTGGTTCGTGAAGGCTGGAAGGATGGTAAAACAGCTCCGTCGGGATGAGGGCTGTATTAGCAGTAATTGATGGCCAGGATTTTTAAGGGAGCTTATCATTTCACAGCAACAGATGTCAGGTTCTAATAAATAACATGTTCTCTCTGACCTACGCAATTTGGAGAGGATGCCTGGACGTCAGGCAGATCTGGATTCCTCTCCATCTCCATTGCTCTCTCTTCTGAAAGGAAAAACAAACCAAATCCCTTGAAGATACTTTTCAAAATGATTCTCTCTGAGAGTTCAAGGATCCAATAATTCCATGTTATTTATTTGCTTTACTTTTCTCTTCACAGCGTCTACGTTTCTAAACCCCTGGAGGAAAAGGCGTGCTCGCCCACGCAGGAAGCCAGGGCATGTGGGTGAGGGGAAGGCTCGGGGACCTCGGCCTTCCTCAGTTCCAGCCTGGTTCTGTTCCTGTCTTCCCAGGGCACTCTGATGGCCCAAGCTGTGCTGGCTGGACCAGAAAATTCCCTCTTCTCTTCAGAGGGGAGTTCAGCTAAGATGAGACTGGGTTTGGGATTTTTTAAAGGGAATTCTTCCAAGGGAACTTAAGGCAAAATAAAAGAATAAAGAAAACCCATGAATCATAGCAACATTGGAACTGCAGGTTCTATCACTGTGGCACAGCACCCTGAGAGGCCAAACCTGGTAGCTTTGCCTGCCTCGGTGCCCTCCCTTCTGCCAATGACTCTTTTGGCCCAGAGCAACTCGCTTCTGTAGCTGCTCCCCCTTGCAGAAGGGCTGTGGGGGTGAGCAATCACAATTGGGCACAACCCTTACCTTTCTGGTCATCTCCCTACCCTTGGGTGCAGATGGGGGTTCCAGAAATATGGCTATAAACAGGAGGAGGGATGGGGCCCAGGGAGGTAGAGGGGAGAAGGGGAGGTAGCGGTCCAGGGAGAGGGAGGGTGGCAATGTCCCTATCAGGGTTTTCCGTAACACTGATGGGTGTCACACATGTCAGAGTGTCCCTCTGGCCAGCTGACCAAGCACGGGGACTGCAGAGAGAGGCCTGACTCTGCAATGAAATCTCAATAGGAACAAAGCATAATTTGAGCTGCCTTAAGGAGCTACCCACAAGGAAGCAAAGAAGTAAGTGATTAATTTCTGGAAAGACAAACACATATAACAGGCTGACATTATAACCACTTACACTTCACCAACACCCCTCCCTGAGTCTTCCCCTAGTCCCAAGAATTCTCAGGCCTCAGGGCTCCTGCGACCACACCATGTATTAACCTCTTTGAATTGGGGTTTCCACACTGAGTTCCATAGCATCTGAGGGACCCGAAGGGGCCTCGAGCCACAGTAAGGGTGGGGATGGGCAGCAAATCAGGTGGGGACATCTAACCCCCTTCTCTTGAATCAAGGAGAGGAGATCTATTTTTATTGGGTGTATTTAGAGGACGGATGCCCAAGACTGATTGAAGCATTTGGCAGCTAATGACAAGTTTGGAGAAAACTGTGTCTTTGGGAATATATAGGTATTAACAGTGAAAGATTCCTGAAATAGTCCAGAATGTACAATCTTTTAAAAACGCCTGAAAGAGAAAATTATTCTGCAAAGACAACTGGATGACAAATTATAAAAGTGTGCATGGCGAAGAACATATGGTGAATTACGGACTGCTTTGGGACCATTTGGATAGGTTTCTAAATAAGAAAATAACAACTCTCTGACCTTGAGGCAAGAAGGGAAACAACAAATGGTTTTAGGAGGTTCATGAATTACTCCCATGTGTTGACTGAGAAGCTATTTTTTGAAATATTCTTTAAGTGATTCCATTTATATAACGGGTTTTATTTGTGACAAGCCATTGCAGTGAGGGGTTTGGGGTTAAATCCTATTCTCAGATACTACTTAGGCCTCTAGAATCAACCTGATGTTTTACACAATGAAGCTCATGGAAAACTCACTCCATCTACTCACAGATTTATCAGACTAGAAAGGATTACAAAAAAATCATCTGATTCATTCATCTAGACAGATCTAAAGCTGTATACAAGATACCAATGTAGGTAACTAGTAAGTTCAGTTTGTTTGTTTTTTTTTAAGTGATAGTTGGTTTTATGTAGATTAAACAACTGAAGTATGGATTTTTCCAACTTTCTAAGCTGGCCTGGCTGGCACCAAGAAGAGACAGCCATAGGTGATGGTGTGCATAGATGGGGCAGCCTAGAATCTAAGAATCTCTGGCCAAGTCACTGAGGCCAGGGGACTGTTTAGTTGGGTGCAGTGCTGACTCTGCTATCCTTTAATTAAAAATCTTTTTCCCTACAGGGATAGTGACATTAATAGTGAACATCGACTGAATGCTCACGACATGCCAGACCCTACGCTGGACAACTCACCTACACTACCCTGTGTGGGAAGCAGAATTCTAAGATGGCCCCTGAGATTTCTCACCCCTTGTATAATAATCCCCAGGACTATGAAAATGTTGGATTTCATTTCTATGGTTTCATGTTATGCTACATGAAACAGATGACTTTAAGAAAGGGAGATTAACAGTAGAACTGACCTAATCAAATGAACCCTTTGAATGATCTGAGTCCAGAAGTCAGTGACACCAAAGTCAGAGATTAGAAACAGTAGGATTTGATGCACCACTGCTGGCTTGATGATGTGAAGGGGCCACATGGCAGGAAATGGCCTCCAGCTGACAGCCTGTAAAGCAACCAGCACCTTAGTCCTACAACCACAAGGAACTAAACTCTGCCAACAACCTGAATGCATTTGGAAGAGGCCCTGGGCCTCAGATGAGAAAGCAGCCCCAGCCAACACCTTGACTTTAGTCATTTGGGACCCTGAAAAGAGACCCAGGAAGGTTGTACCAGACTCCTAATCCATAGAAACTATGAGATAATAATTTGTGCTGTTCTAAGTTGTTAAGTGTGTGGTAATCTCTTAGTTAATAATGGAACACCATACACACCATTTGATACTCATAATCACCCTCTAAAACTAGATTCCCCATTTAATAGATAAGGGGACAGACTTCAGGGAGATTATAAATTTGCCCAAAGTCACACAGATAGTGAGTGGCAGAGACAGGTTTCAACCCAGCTGTCCTGACTTCAGGGTCAGTGCTCTTAACTGCCACATGCATTTCCTCTCTGTATTTATGTTATTCAAGTGCCAGGCCTCTGAGGGGGTTGAGTCAGACAAGTGGTAAACAGAAAGGGGAACTGTATCTGTCTGCCTGGGGACAGATGTACAGAAAGTCAGAGGCCCTGTGTTGAGCCCTGACTCTATTAGAAGCTAGCTGTGTGCCCTCAGGAAAGATACTTAATCACTCTGAGCCTAAGTTTCTTTATCTGCATGAAGGACAGTGAGGATTTCTACACTGTACACCCCCACACACACACAGGGCTGCTGAGATGATCCCATGAAGGTGTGTGAGGGTGCACTGAGAATGGTGAGGTCCACAGGGCAGGCAAAGGTGCCTGGATGGCATATGCAGGCACAGCTTTGACTTCAGCTTCCATCTTAAGAAGCTTGAAAAAGGAGAACAAATTAAACTGAAAATAAATAGTAGAAGTAACCAAGAGGAAAAGCATAGATTAATAAAATAAATAGCTTTCTTTGTAAAGATCAGTAAAAATGATAAATCCCTAGCTAGACTGTTCTAAGAAAAGGAGAGAGAAAAGAATAGAAACTTTCACTATAAGGACTGAAAGAAGTTCTATCATTAGAGCCCACAGATATTAAAAGAAAAATGAGGGAATATTATCAACAATCTCACGCCAATCATTTCAACAACTTAGACAACTTACTTAAAGGAAACACTACTTGCTAAAACCAACACAAGAAAAAATGGTGAATATCCCTGTATTTAGTAAGGATTTCTTTGAATTTCTTCCCATAAATAAAACTCTATCAAACATTAAAAAAAAAAAAAAAAAAAACAGTGCCAAACCTACACAGACTCTTTCAGAAAACAAAGGTGGAAGGAAAAATTGCCAGTTCATTTTATGAAGCCAGCATGGTGCTTTTATCAAAATCTGACAAGGACAACAGAAGAAATTTCAAATCAGTATCACTCACGAACATGTAAAAAATTTTAACACACTGTTAGCAAATCAAATCTAATAATCTAAAAAAGGATAAAATATCATGACTGAGAAGGCTTATTTACCCCTGGAATGCAAGGTTGGTCCAATATTCAAAAACTAATTAAGGTAATTTATCACTTTAATAGAATAAAGCAAAACCATAGGATCAGGCCAATAGATACAGAAAAAGCATTCTACAGAATTCAACACCCCATTCACGATAAAAACTCTTAGCAAACTGGGAATATAAGAGGACTTCTTCGTGTGATAGAGACATCTATATAAAACTTACTGCTAACATCAGCCCTAATGTGGAGACATAAGGCCAGATATCTGATCTTACCACTGTGTACTAAACTGCAGATCCCAGCCAGTGCAATTAGGTAAGGAAAAGAAATTTAAAGCCATAAAAATTATAAAGCGAAAATAAAAAGTAAAGCTGTAAGAAGTGATGTGATTGTTTATGTAAAAAATGCTAAGAAAACTATAAAAAAGCTACTAGAATTTAGTACTAGTTGTGAATTTAGCAATGTGACAGGACACCAGGTCAACACAGAAAAATTGTCTGTATTCCTATATACTAGCAGTAAGACAGAAATAAAATCTAAAAAAACTATCATTTGCAATAAAAGTAAAATCACTAAAAAAATACACAAGCCTTCTACACTGAAATCTCAAAACACTTTTCAGAAAAATTAAAGAAGACCTAAATAAAACCCTATTCATTGACTGGAAGATTCGATATTGCTAAAACGCCAATTTTCCCCTGGTTGATCTATAGATTTAACACCATCTCAACCAAAACCTCAGTGGGTTTTTTTTTTTAAGGGGAAAATGGAGTTGGAATTGGCAAACCAATTTTAAAATGTATGTGGAAATGCAAAGAACCCAGAATAGCCAAAACAATCTTCGAAAAGAACAAAGTTGAAGAATTTACGTTTCCTGATTTTAAGAAATATTGGTATTGGTATTCCAAACAGAAAAACAGACCAATGAAACAGAACAGAGTATCCAGAAATAGACCCACTCATATGTAGTCAATTTATTTTGACAAAAGCATGAAGGTGATTCAATAGAGAAAGAAAAGTTTTTTTCAACACATGTTGCTGGAATACCTGGATATATATAAACAATTAACTTCAGCCTTTACCTCATACCATACACAGAATTTAATTTGGGATGAGATGGATCAGAGACCTCAATATCAAGCCAAAATGAAAGCTTCTAAGAAAAAAATGTTGAAGAATCTCTTCATGACCTCGTGGTAGACAAATAATTATGAGGCTACGAAAAGCATTAACATAAAAAGAAAACACTAATAAAATAAATTTCATTAAAAATAAAACCTTTCTTGTCATCAAAAGACATCATTAAGAAAATGAAAAGGCAAGCTACAGATTGGGAGAAAATACTTGTAATACATAAATCTGACAAAATTATAAATAACTCCTAAAACTCAATAATAAAAAGACCAACAACCCAATGAAATATAGGCAAAATTTGAACAGATGCTACTTAAAAGAAGGCATACCAATAAGCACATGAAAAGATGATCAACATCATTAATCATCAGGAAATCAAGATTAAAAAAACACAATGAAATCTCATTTCATCCCCTCTGGAATAGCCAAAAATAAAAAGACTGACAATACCAAGTGTTGGAGAGGATATGGAACAAATGGAACCCTGTATATTGCCCATGGGAGTGTAAAGTGGTATAAAGACTTCATAAAAAATTTGTCAGTTTCTTATAAAGTTAGTCATACACATACTCCCAACCCCAGTTATTTACTCAAGAATTGAAACCATATGTCTATGAAAAAGGCTTATATAAGAATGTTCTTTAGCAGCTTAATTCATAAAGTCCCCAAACTGGAAACAACCCAAATATATATATGCAGACGAATGGATTAACAAATTATGATATATTTCTATAATGGAAATTCCTCAGCAGTAAAAAAGGAATGCCATAACCGATAATTTTAAAATAATTATACTAAATACAAAAAAACACACAAAAGAGTATGATCTGTACTATTCCATTTATAAGAAGTATCTAGAAAAGAAAAAACTAAGACATGTGATAGAAATCAGACAGTGTCTGTCCTGGCGATGAGGAGACTAATTGGAAAGGATAGAAGGTAACTTTGTCAAAACTCCATCAAAAGACAGTCTTAAACCTGTCCACTTCGTTGCATGTACATGACACTGTATGTAAATTACACTGCAATAAATATCTTTCAAAAGATATATACACAAAGCCCCTGCCTTCAAAGAACTCACAATTTAAGGAAAGGAAACAATATAAAGATGTGAAAAATCAAAGGATAATACAAAAGAGATTTCACAGCAGTACACCTGGCCCCTGACTTACAATGGTTCCACTTAACAATCTTTTGACTTTACCATGGTGCAAAAGCAACATGCATTCAGTAGAAACCGTACTTTTGAGTTCTGAATTTTGATCTCTTCCCAGGCTAGTGACAGGTGGTAGGATTCTTGTGATGCTGGGCAGAGGCAGTGAGCTGTAGCACCAAGTCCACCCCTCGATCACGAAGGTGAACAACTGATACACTTATACGAGCATTCTGTCCTCACACAACCATATTGTCTTTCACTTTCAGTACAGTATTCAGTAAATTATGTGATATATTCAACACTATATTATGAAATAAGCTTTGCGTTCAATGATCTTGCCCAACCGTGGCTAATATAAGAGTCCTGAGCACATTGAAGGAAGTGCAGGGCTAAGCTAGGATGTTGGGTAGGTTAGGCGTAGTAAATGCACTTTCTATTTACGAATGATATTTTCAACTATAACGATGGGTTTATAGGGACATGACCCTTTCGTAAGTTAAGGAAGATCTGTACATGACCAACAGTCAACTGAGACTAGGAAGAGTGGAAGAAGCTGCCTGTGTATTAGCATGGATGGGGAAAACCATAGGGAAGAACACTGAAGGATCTGAAGGAGCAGAAAGAGGGCGAGGGGAAGGGGTGAGCAAAGGCAGCAGTGGAACAAAGCAGAAGCTAAACACAAGAGTCTTTCATATGTCCACTCGTTGACTGACCCTTCATATCAGGTCCATCCAATAGGGAGGAGTACGGTCTTGTTTTACAGGATGAAGTTCAGAAAGATTAATGGCCCTGCCCAAGGCCGCAGAGCTTATTCGATTAGAACCTGTGATAGGAGCTGGGCATGCGTGACCCCAAAGCCTGTGCGCCGTCATTAGAGGGCATTTTTCTTGTGAGGACAGAATTTGCCGGACAGCCATGCGCAAGAAGCACATGTCATAGGAAAAGCTCGGATCAGTGCCAGAAAGCGTCCTTTCTGAGTTCACATGTTTAGAACTTTGCTCTACAGGAGGGAATAAACAGCTGACTCCACTCAGAGAGCTCTACTGCTGTTCATAAACCGTGAGAGTGTTTATGTCATGGGCAGAGCTCTCCAAGTGAATTATAGCCTTTTACGCACTGAGCACATACAATATTTTCAGAGGACAAAGAAACAGGGCGTGGAAGGAATGCTACAGTTGACCTTTCTCTCTTTCTGTCCTTTCTCTCCAACCTTCTCCAGCAATCTTAAGCCTATCCTGCATGGACAGTTCTCTGATTGTGTTTATCCATTACCTGCCTTTCTGACACAACCCAGGAAAATTACTCACTTCAATTTAAGAAGCGAGCTTTTAAACTATTTCTTCTTCCTAGGATGAGTGGCTGGCTTTCTCTTTTATTACATTTAAAATGAATCCATCTTCCCTACAGTAGAAAGCAGATTTTTTTTAACGTTACTTCAGATGTTTTCTTTAGACTGGTGTTAACATAAAGCAAATGTCTCTTGCATCTCTGAACCAATCTGTTAAGATAAACAGGCTTCACTTACGATATTCCTATACTGAAATCATAGGCTCATGGTCTGCAACTCCTTAAAGACTCAATTCATACATGCTAAAAGGTCTAGTTCAGAAACACACACACACACACACACACACACACACACACACACACACACAGCTTTGCCATGGAAACCACAAGGACATGTCTGGTTCAGAGTCCATAGCACGTACCACAAATAACAGCCCATCTTCTAAGGGCAGATCTTGTATATACACAAGGAAAGCCCAGACAATTAAACAACTGCAATACCTCAAACATAAAGCTTACTTTTTAATCCCTTTCTTCAAGTCTATTTCAAGACACCAAAGTCTCAATGATTGTTCTTAGGTACATTTGATTATGTCTGTTGTTTTCCTTAAACACAATTTCAGACTTGGACATCATGGATAAAAAGGGAAAATACAGGGAGAAAGGGCACACTGAAGTTTCAGATAACAACAATTCTGGATTCCACATGAGTCTGGGAAGGTGTGTGTTTCTACAGAAAGCAGCCCTGTCATTATTTAACAGAGCCCCAATCCTGATTAGGTGGAGGCTTTGTACTACAGAAAGTACAGGGGATGCCAGCAGGCACCCTGGGAAGGGTGTCAGGGAGGGGAAGCAAGAGCAACAGGTCCTACTAATCGAGAACATTCTAGGTCTGGAAGGCCAGGTTTTGTCAGTACTTAAAACTGTCAGAAGTTTGGTATGATGAAGACTTTGATCTCTCTTGCTGGGCTACAAATTCCATGAAGACGTGGACTACTTTCAATTTGTTTATCGCTGTATCCCCAGCATGGAGCTCACTGCCATGGGGGATGCTCAATAAACAGAGAAGGAGTGAAGGAAAAGGACGCTTAATAAGTATTCTTCATTTGTGTGATTCTGTGAATTTCATCATCCTTCAGCTGGGCTCACAGGTATGATCATATG
This sequence comes from Prionailurus viverrinus, assembly GCF_022837055.1. Classification (NCBI taxonomy): domain Eukaryota; kingdom Metazoa; phylum Chordata; class Mammalia; order Carnivora; family Felidae; genus Prionailurus; species Prionailurus viverrinus. Next base: position 118,440,535 of record NC_062563.1, read on the forward strand.
GTGGTTCAGAGTGAGTGATAAAGTAATAGCCACCTGCCACTCTAACCATGATTGATTCTTGGAAACTATGATTTTAAGCCACTGTTGCTTCAGTCTAGGAGGCCATGGTCCAACAAGACTGGGGTCCCAGACACTGAAGTCTTATCCACAAGGAACACTCAACATACTTTTACATTTACGTATTCTATATGACTTGTGAATGCTTTCCACAGATAGGTTCACGTGTAGTACTTAAATCCCTAAACTCCAAACTCTAGCTAACTTCAACCTCTATCAAATTTCCAACCTACTTCCATCCCTGTGGATTCTAATAGTTCTAAGCTATTTGTGTAGCCATTTATTGAGTCGAGGAACACACAGGCCCTATTTTGGGCAATGGCTGTAGAGACACAATGAGGTATATAATCACTTTGTTCCTTCAGACATTACAGTTCCACGTGAAAAACTCAGTACTGGATTCATGTATTCACTGAAAAAAATCCTATTTGTTTACCATCAGGTGAAATTTTCCATTTAAAAAAAAATATATGAAAGTAGTTGCTAACATTTTCATCATCGACATCATTTATCCGCTATTCTAACTTCTATCTAGTACTTTTTCTCCAATCTAAACAGACAGATTTCAGAAACATCCTGTAACCCATTAAAAAAAGAAAAACAATCTACCTGATGAGGCTAGATAAGGGGTTGGCAAACTTTTTCTGTAAAGGGACAAATAGCAAATACTTTTTGCTTTGCAGGTCCTATGTGATCTGTTGTAATTTCTCACTCTGCCACGTTAGCAGCCATGCGAACAGCCACACAAAATAAGTAAAGAAATGGGCATGGCAATGTTTCAATAAAACTTTATTTTCAAAAACAGGCATAGGACGGAATTTAGCCTGTAAGCAATAGTTTGCCAACCCCTGGACTAGATAAACAAAATGCTCCTATTTATAGGAAATAGCAACGGATTCACTTACTTTGCTCTTTTGGCCATCTCATTTCCATCCCATCTGGGGCTGTATGGATAATTTTTTTGGGCCTGGGAATAAAGCTGTCCACTGTTGGTAAAGTGATAGACAGACTGGAATGTGAGAGTCGGCTGGTCTCGAGGGAAAAACAGGGGCAGGTCGACTGCAAAGACAAAAGAAAGGAAAAAAAGTTATGGTTTCAACATATGGGTTAAACTTGAATGTTGGGTACAGGACTCTATCTGAACTACAAACGGTTTGAGATTTAGGTAAAACATATGGAGGGAGGGGCCAAGAAATACCAAGGTGCCTTCCCTGACTTCAAGGAGTTTACAATCTAGGCACATAAATGAAAATCACACATAAAAATAAATTTAACCAATATGAGGCATGATTGTGTGGCTGCTGCTATGAAATGGTCACAGAAGCTGGGCACTCCCAGCCATGTGAATTCCTCCTATGGCATTTACCTTGTCTAGTATTTAGTAGGGAAGTTAGTTGATTATTTTTTTAAAGTCTCTATTAAATCACAAACTCTTCAAAGGTCAGGCAGTATCTTCCTCATCTAGAATTTGATGGAGGGGGTGGGACGGAGGCTGTCCTTAAAAAATGGATTTGGAATGGGGAGCAGGAGGGGCAGGTGATAATCTTTATATTTTATAGGATATGGCCACTGGACTACCAGAAAAAATAAAGTTATCACTTTACTTCCAATCAAGCAGTGAATTCTGCTACTCAGCAGTTTGAAGCATCTCCAGATGTGTTACCACATATAGTTCCTAAACCAGTGGGGGCTCCTTAATGGAACGCAACAGGGACTAATCTGAACACTGCATATGTCTACTGAGGGTAGCCTGATTCCAGTGTTTGCTGCTAACAAGTATTATGTGCTTTGTCTGTTCATTTTAGGGTCCTTTAACTCAATTTTTAAAAATAAAATGACTCCTTTTTAGTTTGAGGCAAAGCAACATTATAAACACAGACTGTTTCAGCAGCACATTCCTCAAGGCATATAATGTGTATTTGTATGAATGTTACCACTTCTAGGGCAAAGAGCAGACAGGGACATCAACTTACGAAAATACGATAATGAGAAAAAATGTGTATAGAATTTCCTAGCTTTACAGAGTACTTTTATATACTTTATCTCATTTGATAGTTATAATTCCATGAAGGAGACATTATTTTTACCATGTGCATTTAGCAGACAGACAAACTTGAGACTCCAAGAGGTTTATTAACTTGCTCATGCCCCAGCTAGGTGGAGGTGGGGCTCGAATCTAGTCCCATGGTGTAAATCCTGAGCTCTCTCTACTGGGCCCCATTGCCTCCTGCTCTTAATGATACTGGTGCAACCTGTTCACAACACATTCATTGTGTCACGGTTACCATTCTCTGAAGTCTCTACTGTGAAGAACGTACAAGATTCATCTTTCTGGCTACACGAGGCAAATATATGAAAAGAAAATACATACTAGATAGCTACACATCTGTCACCATGCCAGTGTAGGGTGACATTTGACTTGGGCTAGGCCCTCTAAGCATCCAAAATGATTTCATGAAGGAAAAGTCAGGTTTGCAGCAAACTTTTTAAAAAACCCAGAAAACAAGAAACAAACAAAAAAAATTGTTCAGTGTCTTAGACCACTGCATATATTTGACTCTGACTCAGTGCTGCAGGGGGTTTCTACATATGAATCACCACAACCCAAGAAAAGTGGCAAGACTTTGAATGTCCACTCGTTAGTCACATTTTCCATGGGCCTCCGTGTGGTGCCAGCACATGCCTGTTTGTGCCAAAGCAGAGATTTAGTAACGTATAGGAAACAATACAAAATAGGAAAAACAAACTTAAATTATAAATAATTTGATTCAGAAAGCCCCTTTGAGTCCCTTTATATTACAAAGCAGGATTTGTAACATCTTCAGTCATTTTGAATACATATTGCTTTCTAAAATTAAGTTTATATCTTTTCTGATTACTCATTTCATCTCCTCTAATTTTAGAAAGCATGCCTATTTACACATAGTTTAATTTGGCTTCAATTGTTTATATTACATATACATTTCCAAGTATAAAACGAGATTCACATTAACCCCCAAAGCAATCACCAACAGCACCGGTGAAAAGTATTTAACATGCATGAGCCTCCCTTAAGAAATGCAGTGATTGTGAATAACCGAATTCAATGGCAATAATTTACCAATTTAAAGTAAGTATAGTCATATTTCGTATCAAAGTAAAACAGAGAATACCACAGGCTTCATGATTGTCAAGCTATCAGCTTACTGGGCTTTGGAAAACGTTATATTTTTTGTTCCTGTTATTTTGTTTTGTAGAAAATGAGTTGCTGGTATTTTGACATGCTGAGAAATGATTTTCCCACCTAGTTCTGAACCATCCACTTTGACCCCCTAAATGCCCAATTAAGATCAGAAACAATTCAAAATGTGAATGTAAATTTATTTACCGAGGCAAGTGAATTGTTCTGATTTAAAAAAAAAAAAATTTCCAGCCAGCTATATGCTGATATGTACCGCGACTCCCAGAGAAAACAACACTGATTGCATGATTATTTCTCCATGGAGCTTTTTCTAAAAAAGTATAGTTGAAGCCAATATTAAAATCTGAACACAGTAGCTAGATGAACAGTGAAGCAGGAATGGTCAGAGTACTTGAGACATAAAATCGATAATCCACATGAGAAAATAAAATTCAAAAAATATAATTATCTTGCTCAACTGAACTAAACCATACCCTGCCTGTATCGGTCAGGAATCAATAAAAGGATGGATTCTTTGAAAATGTTCTATGCATAAGAAGGAGTTAATAACTAAAATATTTATGAGAAATGCTTTGCATTTTTCTTGAAAGAATGTTTTGGATGGTACAAATCAGTCAGAATTTAAAAAAAGACACAACAAAGTTTGTTTTCCTTATCTCCAAATGTTCTTCTCACTTAACACTTGCCTATAGGCTAACTCATGATTTTTTAAAAAGATTTCACGTTTAAGTAATCTCCGCACCCAACGTGGGGCTTGAACTCACAACCCTGAGATCAAGAGTCACATGCTCTACTGACTGAGCCAGGCAGGCACCCCTCACTCGTGATTTTCTGACGCATAGTAAAATAATGACGGCAGGCCTTCGCACAGCTAACTTGTTCTGAAGGTACTCCCAGGGCTCTACGCAGTTTGGGCTCATATTAGCTATATCGGAATTGAATATTTTAACTATTGGCTTCCTTTGAACCCAACCCACCTACCGGCTCAAGTTTGATTCCCAGGGTAGAACCCCTCCATTTGGTTCAGTTACTCGTCAGTATTAGTTGGACAACTGCTGCCTATTTCCTTCTTCCCGTATACAGAGACTAAATTTTGGTCAGCTCTCTAACCACGGAAAGGATGGCCCTCACTTGTTCAGTATAATGTCAATAACCACTTTCCAAAGCATTGCTTTCTTCAAGAACTTGTCGAAACAAGTCACTGCCAAACACTTCCAATTCTGTACAACCTGGGCATTTCACAGGATTCATTCACAGGGCACCCCCTGCCAGAGCGCAGGAAGGCACCATGAGGCTCTGTACCAGCTTGCTTCATGGTGGATAGTCACTGCCGTGATGAGCTCCACTGCATACAGTCCCAGAGCTAGTGGTGTTCTCCAAGCGCCCGGCAGCCATGCGGCGTGGAGAGGGAGCTGAATATGCATCAGTAAGTTTTCTGCTGCCTCTCTCCAAACCATGCTGGGGTTCACACGGGACAGATGCAGTTTCGCTTTCCCCAGTAAACAAGCGTTAAGTGTCCCCAAGTGCTCATCCTTCCACATAAGATGACTTCACTAAAGTTGCATCTGAATTCCTAAGCCTCTCTAGAAATCTGTCACTTCTCCAAAGACCTCCACGACGGAAGAATGACCTTGAACGGCCAAAGCGACGCCACACCATGTATGGGATCCATAGGACAGCTGCCAGATACTCATTCAGAACATTTCAGGCATAGTTCTAACAAGTTTGATTATATGACCTTTCCAGAAAAAAACCCCTAATTATGGCAAGATTAGGACAAGGTATACTGACAGCAAGTAATGATAACTAGCAGTCTGGCACAAAGGAAGGAGAGAGAATAATAAATATAAAGACTTAGAAAATAAAAAATAATCCCAGCCTGGGGCCATTCAGCATAGAACAAAAAGCCCAGCCATCCGTCGAGCTATTACCATACTGTAAGTGACGTTCACTCCCCATCTTGGTAACCTGGCAGACACTCTTGGTTCCCTACCAACAGCCATTCTCCATGGGCAGAGCCCTCCTCCCACTCTAGAGCCCAAAAGTGCTGGGTATTTGCTCTCTCAGCCTTCCATGAGACCAAGGCATAGAAATGTGACTCAGTCCTGCCAATGAGGCCCAAGGGGAAGTCGGCTAGGGGTCTTCTGAGAAATATTTTCCTCTCTGAGTAAAGACACGTGTAAGGAGAAGCCCCCGTTGCATTCGTGCCTAGATCTTATCACGTGAGATCTCGAGGCTTGGAGCTGTGCACCCCACCTTGTGACCATAAGGGGAAAGTCAGCCTGGCAACACTGAGCTGTTGAATTCATCAGCCCTGGAATGTCCAGCTCTGGAGTCCTTGCTACGTGAGACCGTTACAGGTCCTAACTACTTAAACTTCTTTTAATCAGGTCTCCTCAGACTTGCACTCAGAGGCATCTAAAGAAATGTTATTTCTTGCAGCTTCTGTTCAAGAAGGCAGGATAATTGGATAACCAATTTCAGAAGTATTTCCACCAAGCATGGTTGAAAACATTCAAGGCACATAAATAGGAAAGTTTTAGTTGTCAGGAAAATTCAGTTATGTGGGACAGTTCAATCCTTGAAAATGCCAAACAAATGAGGGGTTAACCATAATTGCTTCTCTGGGAGTCACATCATCAGATATTTTCATCCTTATTCACCAGTCAGCCATTACTTCATTTCTCCGAACCTTCCAAACGATATATTGCTGTGTCCTTGGGTTAGTAGGGAAGATACTCACGCCTTGGCTTCGTGGTGGTTACAGTTGTGTTTCCATTTTCAGTCCTCTGCAGACTCTCCAGTTCCTAGAAGCCTTATTAGCAGAGAGTCTTAACTCCATGTCGACTTGCTGAAAACTCCCCCTCCAACGATGACTCCATTTGAGGTCAACTCTTCCTAAAAGCATTTTGCTCACATCTCATTCCCAGGCTGCCCCCACAGTGAGCATACCAACCACCTAGGGAAGTCTGCCATTTATTACTGGACCACCCCTTACTTACACCGTCTTACTAACTACACACAAAACCCTTGAGACACATGGAATCTAACCACTAGAAAGTGAAACACCACACATCCAAAGGACTTGCCTGCAAGAAATATAAAAGCAAAGTTTTCCAATTCAGAAGTACCCCCCTACTTAAGGCGTTAAAAATAGAATGGTATCTCCGCTTACCATCCCTGCCTTACCAGATTTTGTTGAACTGCCTTCAAATTTTCATTGCCTTTTGTAGATCTGACCAGGTAGACAGATTACTTTGGGGGTTTTAATCTTACCAAAATAAAGCCTGGGGATTCTTGAATTTTGCTGTAAATTCTAAACATTCTAATACGGTAGAGGACAGTATGGTATGGTGGAAAAAAGCGCAGCCTTTGGAGTCAGATAAAAATGGGTTTAATTCCTAGCCCCACCATTTATTAGTGGTGAGGCCATAGGCAAAATATTTTAGCTCTGTAAATCCTGATGTTCTCATCTGCAAAATGAGGATAATTTTTAGCTCAGCACTGCTGACAGGACTGGACAAAAACAGAGCAGGTAATAAATAAATATGAATTCCCTTCCCCTTCCTCCTTTCTTCTTTGTTTTGTTTTCAGTCTGGCTTTATGCACTGTCCCGTATATGTGAAATTTCTAACTAGAGCAGAAATGTTCACAGTGCTTAAGTTTTAACCAGTTTGATGAAACCTTCTAAACCTTGCACATACCTTCATATCCCAGTGTATAGTATACTGAAAATAGGTTAGCCTTTTCTTGATGACAGAAAACACACCAAAAACCCATTACACAGGACGGCCTCCAGGGTTAAGGAAGATTTAGTTTGCCCTTTCCCAATGCCTCCTACACAAGGGCCACGCCTCCTCAACTGTCCACTGGTAAGAGGTGATGTGCTCTTAGAGCGGCACACGGAGGCCCCCAGGACTACCGCGCTATGACATGCTTTCTGCCCCCTGATCTCAAACTTCCTCTACTTTGTTTCCTTTTTCCCCCTTTGCCACTTCTCATCAACGCCCACTCTCAATGTCCTCTCTCTTTTTTCCCTCTTCTCTTTCTTCGTCTACTTCATTCCACGTGTGTGTCAGCCACTGAAAAGTCGGGTCCAGCCGACTATCCATTCTGAGACCAGAACGCGGCACGGGGCAGGGGCTGCACTAATGGGAGAAGGTGATGTGGTGTGGAGTCCCGGGGTGCCTTCCTCCAGCACCGCTCAGTGAGCATCTCCCCCTCCTTTTGTTTCTGTGTTTGTTTCCTTCCAGGTTTACGGCTGTCCCAGATAGTTGGGAGTTACAGGAAATCTGGTCTCTGCTTATATTTTGTTTAGCGTTTGCTTTTGAGGTACTTTATAGATACAAATGAATCATTCCAACACCCAGTGAGACATTCACATAAAATTGTAAGAAGAACCTCAGGATGAAAGGGATGCCATAGTGCTGGCCGGCGAAGAGCTGGGCTCTCTCACCCTGCCCACACAGACGAGCCCAGACTGAATACAGTAGGCTTCTCCTCCCACGAGATCAGAGGTTCAGAACTGGAAGTAAGCATCGGCATCACCGTGGAATCACACAGTGCGGCTATGTGAGCCCTGCCTCAGACCTCTCATTTTCGAAAATGCACCTTAAATGATTCTGATAGGTCTCCCCAGGAAAGAATCACCCAGACTGTTAAGCTGCTAAGGGTAGGGGCCAGGGATTAGCTATCTCAGTATTCCTAGTATTTGGAACAGTTTGTGACATAGGAGAGACTCTTAATAGATGCTTGTTGAACTACAGGAAAGGGGCATGTAAGGGAACTGCAAATTAAAACCTCAAGAGATCCCATTTCATACCCATTAGATGGACAAACATTTTAAAACCCAACAATGCTCAAGTGTTGTCAAGGTGGTGGGAATTCTCATTCACGGATGAGACTATAAATTTCTATAACCTCTTGTACAATAAAAGTAAAGATGTACATACTTCAAGACTCAGCAATTCCACTCCTAAAATATTATCACCTGTGCATGAGAAGACACACAGGAGAAAGTTTGCTACAGCATTCTTTGTGGTAACAGAAATAGGAAACATGTGAAGTGTCCAGCAACACGAGATTAGATCAATACATTGTCCTATGTTCTTCAATGGAATACCCTATAGCATTTACATTCAATTCAGAAAAGCATTTCCTTGGGGCGCCTGGGTGGCTCAGTGGGTTTAAGCGTCCGACTTCAGCTCAGGTCATGATCTTGCAGTTCGTGAACTCGAGCCCCATGTCGGGCTCTGTGCCGACAGCACAGAGCTTGGAAGCTTTGGAAGCCGACAGCCGAAGCTTGGAGCCTGCTTCGGATTCTGTATCTCCCCCTCTCTCTGCCCCTCCCCTGCTCATGCTCTGTCTCTCTCTTTCTCTCTCTCAAAAATAAACATTAAGAAAAAAAAAAACCATTTCTTCAGGCCTGGCTCCTTGTTCAATCCCTCAACTATCTCTTGCTTCTGTGACACAGTCCAAGTCCCCACCTTCTTGCAGGAAGCTTTTCTTGCCTGCTCTGTCCCTCAGTGATTTCTCCATCCTCCGTGGCCACGTAATCGAGTTGTAGCTGAACTGCTAATAATTCAGTGTACTTGTTATTTTATATCCTCCACACGTGTAACACTGGGCTGGACACAGCAGTTAGTTGATATATAACCAGTGACTGACTGGCATAGATCATGAAAGTGAGGAAATGTTGATTGCACTGGATGTTTTTATGAGATGCAGAAAGAAATCAAGCAACAGAGAACATCAAAAGTGGCATTTAATACTGCTTTAACTTTTTTTTCTCAATTTTTAAAAATGTTTATTTAATTTTGAGGGAGAGAGAGAAGAGGGGAGGGGCAGAGGAGGCGAGCAGAGTATCTGACGCAGGCTCTGTGCTGACTGACAGCAGGGAGCCTGATGCGAGCGCAACTGAGCCACCCAGGCGCCCCTGTGTTCACTTCTATCTTTAAAAGAACTTAGTCACAATAAATTCCTGGCCTGGGAGGATTAAAAAAGAAACCTGGCCACATTAGGGAAAAGAATATGATGAAAAGAATCCTTAAAGAAGTTAAAATGTATTCAAATGCAAAGGTGTTGGCACTTAAAAACTAGGCAAAGTCTTTAAAGACGTTTTAATTTTAACGTTTATTTTTGGGACAGAGAGAGACAGAGCATGAACGGGGGAGGGGCAGAGAGAGAGGGACACACAGAATCGGAAACAGGCTCCAGGCTCTGAGCCATCAGCCCAGAGCCTGACGCGGGGCTCGAACTCCCAGACCGCGAGATCGTGACCTGGCTGAAGTCGGACGCTTAACCGACTGCGCCACCCAGGCGCCCCAGACGTTTTAATTTTAAAATTAATTGAAAATTAATTTTAATTTTAAAGATTTTTTAAAACCTTTTTATGTTTATTTTGGAGAGAGAGAGCAAGGGAGAGAGAGAGAGAGAGAGAGAGAGAGAGAGAGAGAGAGCACGTGCACGCACAAGTGGGGTAGAGGCAGAGAGAGGGAGACACAGAGTCCGAAGCAGGCTCCAGGCTCTGAGCTGTCGGCACAGAGCCGGACACGGGGCTTGAACTCATAAACCGTGAGCATGACTAAGCCGAAGTTGGACATTTAACTGACTGAGCCACCCGGGCACCCCTGTAAGGTTTTAATTTTAAAAGCTCACGGACACAGTACCAAATGTAGATGATTAGAAGAAAAAGGATACATTTAAAATAGTTAAAGTAGAGGGACTGACACTGGTCAGTTTAAGTTCCAGTCTTGAAAAATCGGAACATGCTGCCAGGTACGAATCTGCAAGTACTGTGACTGTGCCACAGCGGATGACTCATGTAGTTTTATGAAGAAAAAAAAAGTCTGAAACTAGCCTCATCTTATTTTATTTTATAAAAAAGCCAAAGCCAGAGAGAATATGGGGGAGGAGCAGAGAGAGGGAGAATCCCAAGCAGGCTAGGCACTGTGAGCACAAAGCCCGACCCAGGGCTCAAACCCATGAACTGTGAGATCATGACCTGAACCAAAATCAAGAGTCAGATGCTCAACTGACTGAGCCACCCACGCGCCCCTAATCTCGTTTTCTTAAAGGATCTAATTATGAGCTTTATACTCTAGAGAAAACAGCAACAAGTATCCAATTTGACAGGAATTTCTCGAGGATTTACTATGAGCCAGCTCTGGGAGGCCACGGTGACCAAAGCTGGGTCCTCCTTGTGACAGTGGCAGCATGCCCTTGACTCTCACTGTTCTCAGGAAGGGAGATGGTGATGAGAGCCACAGTAGAGGTAGTGACCACCATGGGGTATGTGTTGGAAAGAGAAGCTCTATTCCAGAAGGCTTAGTAGATGGGCAGGGCCTTGAAAGACAAGTGGGATTCTGACAGGCGGGTGCAGCAGGGGGATTTTGACTGGGAGGGGGAACTGAGGGGATGCCAGGCAGAGGGAACAGTATTGAGCAGTCAGAACAGAGAAGAGTGAGGGAATGAGGGGTGGTCAGGGTAAAGGGAAGACAGGCCTGGAGGACAGCATGCTGGTGCAGAGGGGCTCTGGATCAAGATGGCAAACTGTGGAGAGTTGTAAACACAAAGCAAAGAAGTGTGGACACTTTTCTATGAGCAGTGTTAGCCTTGAACATTCCTAGGGGAAATATCCCAAACTACCCATTCCAGTGGGTCAGAAGTTTTCCTATAATTTAAATACCCCCAGCATAGGAGGGCCTGGGTGGCTCACTCTGTTAGGCATCCGACTTTGGCTCGCTTCATGAACTCACAGTTCGTGAGTTCAAGCCCCACGTCAGGCTCGGTGCTGACAGTTCGGAGCCTGCTTGGAATTCTGTGTCTCCTTCTCTCTCTGCCCTCCCCTGCTCACGCTCTGTCTCTTTCTCAAAAATAAATAATAAAAAAAATAATAAGTACCCCCAGCATAGTATAAATCCTCCAGAATGGAGAGTATAATACACAAATCAAGAATAAATTTTATTTCTTCTTAGAAGAGAGCTGTCATGTACTCCTCAGTATGGGGATTGATTCCTCTTTATAAAACCTCTCTTAAAACTTACTTGTGCATCCTTTATAGTCACAGGAGGCTCTGAAGGAAAAGGCTGATGGTAACGGGCTGTTGGCCATTTATGGGAGTCCTCCATTTTCTCTCAAACAACTCTGACTTCCTATATGGACAATCCATACAGCAGGGCCTAAGATTTGGTACTGGATTTAAGATTGGGATGGGAATAGTTGAAGTCAAATATCTGACCATGTTGGAAACCATGCCCCTCAAGAGTGGCTACGTGCTTCCTTGTAAGATGGGGCAGAAGCTCGGGTTACCATGTCATTCTGCTCTACAGAAACCTCCACTTGCCTATTTTTATTTGTGTATTGCACTTTCCCAGCATTCTCCACTACAGATTTATATTGTGCTAGGATGTTAAAATTACAGGAGAATGTCTGACCCACTAGATTTGGTGCTATGGGGTATTTTCCCTGGAAATGTTCAAACATAAGCCACTGCATTCTTGGGTTGCTGTTGGTTCAGTTCTGTCTGGTGAGAAGGACAGGAAATTGCTTATCTAGGTGAAGTTGAAGGTTCAGGTGAAGAAGACACGTGTTCTGTATGTGGTGAACCAGCCTCTACTTAGTAGCTGTACAATTTTAGCATATTAACTGGTCCCTCCGAGCCTCTCTCCTTATCTACCAAACAAGAAAAACTCTAACCTCTGGGTTGGAAATAAAGCATGAAGCGCAGTAGCTGGCACATAGGAAGTGCTTGATAAATACAGGTTGGAGCCTAAAAGGAATCAAGAACAGGAAAGTATGCGATCTTTGGAATTTGACAGATCTGGGCTTGATTTCTACTTTCCCAGTTACACCGTGGGTGCCCTCAGGCAACTTACTGAACTCCCTGAGCCTAGGTTTCCTAATCTTTAAAATGGGATAATACCTACCTTGCAAGACTTTTGAGTGGTTTACATGATATAATAAATATATACGGAATACTTGCCACATAGAAGACATCCATAAATGAGACCTATGATTACTCACCTTTTCCTTAGAAGCAATTAAAAAAAACCAAACAAACCTGAGTCTATAGAATTCCTTTTCCAACTGGACTTTCAGCTGAGAAAATACAACCTATAGATTAAAAGTAGCCAAATTCTTTCAGGTAAGCTTCCAACTTAGTTCTGCCACTATTTATATTTGAGGCAAATTCAGGAGTCCTTAGGAACTCTTCATTTTGAATTCCATAATCTCCTTCCTTCAAAAAAAAAAAAAATCTGGAGAATCTAAGGTCAAATGGGGTTTTGCAGCAAAAGTTGACCATGGACCAGAGAACAGCGAAAGAGGGAGGAAAGAGGGAGGAAGCCTGAAGAAAACTTGGCCAGACGGTTTTCTTTTGTGCTTGGATACTGAGATACTCTTTATTCTCATAGGTGCTTCCTGTAAGTTAAAGGCTTTTTTATTTTCTTGCTAAACTATTCATGAGTGGTTTTGCTCTTTGGGGAAAAGAAAAAAAAGGAAAAAAAAAGATCAGAAATATAACCAGTCTTCATATATTTAGAGATTATATTTGGTCTGTGAATTTCCAAGTTTTTGTTCAGTGGTTATCGTTTTGGGCTCAGCTCCTAGGTCATTATTTCTTCTGTGAGAATTGGTGGGGGAGACAGTAGGGGAACGGAAACAAATTCTTCCTTGATAGCAGTTCTAATTAGGAATTTCATCTGAGAAGAAGGTATGATTGCCATCTAAAACATCTAAAATGATGTTTTTAAGTGGTCCTGTTCTCCTATCTAATGACTTCAAAGAGAGTAACTATGTACACAGAGGTGATCATGTGGAGGCAAGACCTCAAGTGAGTTGCTTGGACAGTACATTCAAACTTAAAGGAATAAGGTAATTTTCAAGCAAAGGTACTTAGAGCCATGTTACCTAAGGAAGACAAGCATATTCACACTCAAGCTGAGGGTTTTTTCTTGGAAGCTCCAAAACTTTCTTCCTTTTTACTGATTTGATAGGAATCTTTCTAAAGTAGACTTCACATTTACTTCTCTCATATCGCTTTCTAAATGACTCAAAGTGAAAATTATAAATATCAACTCTTAGAGTGGACTGTATATATGGTCATGACATCACACCAGCCCCTACACTAATTGGTATCTGTCACCTGCACTTCTTGGTTCCCTCCACCGTTACCTCCTAGCTCGGGCTATTTCGTTTGTACATCTATATGCTACAGACCGTCTATGGGCAGTTAGGCTGCTAGGGACTTGGGAACTAGCATGCCAGCTTATTACAAGGGATAAGAGCCAGGCCTGGAAGGCTCTTTGTGAGTAAAATACAGACTTTGTGACCCCTCTTTAGCCAACTCCCTTCCTCTTGGCTATGTTTTGACAGGTGTGCTCACAGGGTAGAGCTGAGCTGCAGATAGGTGAGATATTTACTTTAAAATCTCCATGTCTTGTCAAATAGAGGACATACTCGTTAAACAACAGTACAGAAAGGGGTCTTGGGAATCATCTATGCGGGTGATAACTGAGCAGCCTGCAGTACAGAGGGGTGAACTGCTTGAGCAGCCACACTGAGGACGGACCCCACATCCAGCAAGCCACACGTTACTGTGTGTGCCACTTACAACCTGGTGCGTCTCCCAGCAGGTGCTTTTACAGTAGTTAAGACTTTGGGTTCTTCATTACCCCAGCTCGGAAAAATCTCTTGCTACAGACAACAGTTAGGCGTAGGCAGTCTTTTGTTTTTGTGGTGGTTTTTTGTTTTGTATCTCATTCTAATAAATAAATAAATATATATATTAATTTTTTTTAATGTTTATTTATTTTTGAGAGAGAGACAGAGCGTGGGGGGGGTGGGTGGGAGGGGCAGAGAGATAGGGAGACCCAGACCTCGGAGCAGGCTCCAGGCTCTGAGCTGTCAGCACAGAGCCCGATGTGGGGTTCAAACCCATGAACTGCTAGATCATGACCTGAGTCAAAGTCGGATGCTTAACTGACTGAGCCATCCAGGCATTCCTAAATAAATATATTTATGCTAAGAATGCTAAGAAACAGGAAGGAAATTAACATTTATTGAATGCCTACAATGTGCTGGGTACTTTGTGCCACACGATTCTCTCTTGCCCATTGTCCCCAGGGAACAAGCCTGTCCCTGGGGCAAGCACGAGAACTTGCTTGCAGCCATGAAGAAGACGGGCTACTCCCAGCCCATCTGGGTCTAGAGTCCATGTTTCTTCCACTGCAAAGGCTACAGATTATATTTACTGCTTGTTTCTGACATTCTGGAAGGAGTTTCTCCTCAGGGCCATTTTGGCTCATCTGCCATCTCAGCCAGGGGTGGCTATTGGCAAGTAAGTTCTCTGGCCATTGATCAAGAAAGTGTGCAAGAAAGGAAGAAGAGAGACTGGCATGCACAGTCACAACAGACCTAGAGGAGGAATAGGAAGTGTTTGTCTTTCAGACCTTAAAAATTATTCTCAAGGGTACAACAATCTCAGGCTTTCGTGGATTTTTATTTTTGACATTTCAATCTCTTTGTTTTCTTCCTTTTGACTGGGAAAGCATTTTATGTTCATATCTATGGGGTTTTAATGGCATCTGACATTGTTACTCATTTCTGTTCTTCTCCCATGGTTTCCATAACACTGTATTGATCTGCTACTTCCTTTCCTTTTAAAATGTTTACTGCCTTTTCTCTGTCTGCTTAACAGCCCCTCATTCCCAAAGCTCAACTGAGGGGCTTGTTAACCCTGAAGGTGTGGCCCTCAGTTTTCCTCCTTTAGAAAGCTGCAGAAAAGTCTCATTTATTGATACCCTCTGATGACTTCAAAATCTCCATATTGTTCCCTGACTGCTCACCTGCACTTCAGTCTGATAATTCCAGACGCCTGCTGGATGTCGGAACAGAAGTTTTATGGCTTAAATATGTTTTCACATATACCGTCTCACGTGTACTTTTTAAGCTGGGCATATAACTCCATTTATAGGTCAGAACACGGCCACTCGGAAACAGAAAGCAGTCTGTTCAGAATAACAGTTATAGGACGGAGCTGGACCTCAAATTCAGGCCTTCAGGTTCCGAACCCAGTGGTCTTGATGCCATTAGGATGTTCTGCTGTCGACTGGGGAAGAATCATACCACACATGTGAAACAAAAGCCACTGCATGCTCCCCATTCACTCGCATCCAGGTTGGGTCTGATATTCCATCCATATTCTGTCACCCGAGACTCTTTATTCTGTTTCCATCTCTGGAGAGCCTCGCCGTTGACAGCGTATCCTGTAGAGGACTGTCCACAAGGCACGGTACTATCGAGAGGGGACAGGAGAGGGCTGGGGGCCATGTCTACTCCCAACGTGGACAAACACAAGTGGGCATATATATTAAAAAACAGCACCCCACTTTACACAGCTGAATACAGTTTGTATTAGGCCTCCCATGCCCACCAATTTAGGTCTGCTGCAAATACTCATCATTCACACCTGAAGTCATTCACTATGTTTTCTCTGCCTCCAGGAATCGCTTTTCTGCCTGTCCTACACAGTGATGCCAGCTTAATTACCTTAATTCCACCCCTTGTTCTAGCCCATGGGGACTAACCAAGGTCTCTTGGATAAAAATAGAATTTTTGAATGCTACTGGGGAGCAGCTCAGATGAGGCCTATCTAGCTGTTCCTCCTAAAGAAGGCATGGGACGGCCATCAGCTTCTGGTTAAAACACTGAGACCTGAAAGTTGAAACTCATATACACAGAGCATTTAAGGACACATGAAAAGAATCAGATAGGAATAAAAAAGAGAGGGAAGTTCCAAAGAGCTTTAAAATAAAGTGCCTTAAACCTGGTCACACCTCGGCAGAGCCTGATGTGGACTCAACAGTCAGCCCCTTCTCGCTGAGCCCGCCTGCTGCCCTTACAATGAAACAGCTCTTCTAACCTGCTCCCCTCTTATTCAGAACCCCTTACCAGCACTCTGTGTGATGGAAAATGCTCTGTTTCTATAAGCCGAGTGGTTCACTTGAGGTATATCATTATTTGGTTCCATGGAAAAACAGGTTTGAGTCTTTAAATGTTCAACTTACTAAGTTATCACTCAACCAATCTTAGCTCGTGGGAAAGTGAAATGGAAATCTGCAAAGGAGTGTGTGAGCAGGCCCCAATATGGCTTCGGAGGAGAGGTGTGGGAATCCCAGGTCTAGACGAATGCTGTAACAAGTGGTGGCGTATCTCGTGTGCGTGTGTGCACACACACACATGTGCGCGTGCACACATGCACACACACACACACACACACACACTGCTATCTAAGTTTACACCTTTGTGTATATGTGTGTGTATTTGGTTTAAGCAGCAGGACAATTTCAGACTTGTACAAAAAGAGGTGGGAGACCTTCTCGTCTGAACCTCAGAGACAGTGACCATGAGCATTCCTGACCATGGGACTGGTCCTGGCCAGTGGGAGTTAGGGCATCTTTTAGGATAGTACCACCTATGGCGTTTTAATGATTAAAAAAAAAAATCAGTTATGATTTGGTATGAGAGTAGGGCCAAATGCATTATTATTAGTCAAATAAGGAAAGAGTATGCGAGTTTGTACATTGATTTATCAAGTGTCTGAGCTGCCCTAACTCCTACGCTAAGGGAAGGGGATTTCGAGACGAAAGAGAAATGACCTCTGCCCTAAAAAGTTCATCACTGGGAAAGGTCAGTAAACCAAGTATTCACAATACAGTGTGAGAAGTCTGAAGTAGGAGGCTGCATTACATGGTCTGGAGTTCAGATGAAGAGACTCTAGATGAACTACGTGCTACTCAGGCTTTGTTTTCTTTTTGCCTCAAAACACGCCATCTTTCTTTAGCAGATAATAAAAAGTAAAGCAAGAGACCGATGGCTTGGCTTTGCTGACATGCATCCCTGCTGAATTGTGCTGAGGTTTCTGGTGGACTAAACCTCAGGTCCAGGGACAACTCGATTTTACTTCTCAAGCTGCCTGTTCACCTGGCCATGGCAGAGAAACAAGGTGCGAACCCTTCAGTGGCTCTGAGGGGCACTCGGGCAGGAGAGTGAGGGGGGCCAGCTCAGTGTATTACTCTTGTCTATATATTTTGCTCATGAGCGGCCAGACTCTATGGCCAAGAAATCCCGTGGTTAAACAGGTTGTGCTGGTCATTGGGACCTGCAGGACCAGATCAGGGTGACAGGCCACGGGGCCTGATCTGAGGAGTGGGTGTTTCTGTATCAGGGCTCAGGCTGAGGTAGGAATGCTGTAGAGCATTCCCGTGCCTCATAAATTTGCTGAGGTGAATGCCCAGTTTTATTCTGTTTTCATTTCCGGTATGTCACTGATAAAATAAAACTGAGTAACTGAAAAAACAATTATGTGTTGGGATGTCACAGCAATGTCAAACTGCTATACAAGTTTGTAAATGTTTCCTCTCTATTTCTCTGTGTCTCTTCACGGTCGGGTCAAGAGCAACAATCCGTAGCCCACACTTTGAGCCTCTGGAGCAGGTCTCCTGGCACGCTTTTGCTTGTGCTACCCGCCCACTGGGCATCTGGCCACCAGGCTAACCGTGGCTCCCTGAGGGGCTGTCCGAATGGTAACGAGCTGTCCACCACACCTTTCCGTGTGGCTGGAGCTGGCCCTGTGCAGACCTTAGATACCTCTTTTCTCCTCCCTAGCTGACCAGTTCCTTTCAGTGAGGCTCATTTTCTGCTAAAAAAGACCACCTGTCCTCATGACTCTGCCTAATGCCGTCTGTCACCTCATAGGACAAACAGTCTGTACCACACCCTCTGCTTCTGCTCCAGGAGTCACCTTCTCACTTCTTCTCAGAGCGTTCTTGCCACCTCCTATCTCCAGTGAAACCTGGCTTTCTCTCGTGACCACCGCCTGGATAGAAGCCACTGGTCTTCCCAGACTTGCCTACATACTCAAGCCTCACCTCCAAGAAAAGCATCCCCATTCGAAGCTCCTACCATTTGGCTACATGACCTCTGTCGATCCCCTTTGCTGTTACCTACTCGGGCTCCTGGTTACACACTAATGCTCTTGAGAACCTCTCCACCTGCTCCAAGACTCCTCTCCGTTCTGATCTCCGTAATCATCCAGTGTAACTTCATCACGTGCAAGGGCAACCCACCCAGCACCCGCTTCCCTGGGACCACACCCTGAACCTTCTCATCATCTATTCGTGCTCTAGTCACAAAATTATAACTTCTGAAACCCTCGCCTCTGACCCAATTTAAAAATTCACTGATTCAGAGACAGTTGTGCATGCTGATTAGGTTCCAGGTACTGTCAGGTGCTAGTAATAGTGAGATGAATGAAACACCTCTTGGTTTGCAGCGCTGTTGGCTCTGATGGCTTTGCCACAACTTCCTGTCTCTTCAAAGACGTTAATCCCTCCTCTGACACCTTCACTCAGGAGACAAGCCTGCTTCCAACTACTTAGAGAAAATGGACACTCGGGGTAAATATCTCCATTTCTGGCCCTTCCTCCCTTCCCACACCTCTTATTTAGCAATATCTGTCTACACTCTTTCCTCCTGTCTCAGAGGAGGCGAGTTCCTTCTTGCGCAAAGCTTATTCCTTGACTGTGTCCCATGCTCCATACTCTTTTTTTAATTTTTTTAATGTTTATTTATTTTTGAGAGAGAGAGAGAGAGAGAGAGAGAGCGAGCGTGCACGCGCACAAGCAGGGGAGGAGCACAGAGAGAGGGAGACACAGAATCTGACAGGCTCCAGGCTCTGAGCTGTCAGCATAGCGCCCGACATGGGGCTCGAACTCACAAACCATGAGATCATGACCTGAGCTGAAGCCGGACACTCAACCGACCGAGCCACCCAGGCGCCCCCATGCTCCATACTCTTAAGTCACATAGGGTTTCACTCTTTCAACTCTCTTCTCTCTAAATTTCAACCTCTTCCACTGGTTCCATCTCACTATGCTGCAGAATCCCTTATTCCGCAAAGCACTCCCTTGACCACCACCCGGGCCGCCTACTTCCCGTTTGCTCTTCTCTCTTTTTCCAAACTCTGTAAGAGAACTGGCTCAACTCCTTCATTGTCGATGAATCCCCTAACCCACTGACACCCGGCTTCCGCCTACACCAACGTGTGGATGTTTCCTTTACTAGTCGAACACTGTGCCCCGGGACATTAATTACCAAAGCAGATGCTTTTCATCCGTGGCTCCCCCACCACCCTGCCTTCCCGGTGCCCCTCTCACCTAGTTCTCATCCTCCCTCCGGGCTGCTTCTCAGCCTCCACCCGGTCCCCTCTCATCACAGACACCGCCTGGAGCGGCCCACCAGCCCCGAGCCACGTGGCCCACACGCCTGCATTCGCCAGGATGGCTCTTCTGAATTTCAGCCTCAGATTTTTGGAGGCTGAGTATTTTGAATATCTCCACCTGCTTATCCTATTAACACCTCAAACTCAATATATTCAAACTCATTGTCTTTCCCCTTACCTTCTGGTCCTCTTCTTAAGTGTCTGCTCACCACTCAGCTAGCCCAGCCAGGAATTACAATTCCTCCTCCCTCCCTACTTAAATCTGTGTGTTCACTGAGGCCTGCTGATTCTACCTCTGAAGTCGTTCTAGGGTCTGGCCTTCCTCTCCCTCTTGCCTCCCCCTGTTTCAGTACCTCACATTCCCCTGTCTGGAATGGTTATCCCAAATGGTTTTGCTCTCCCCGGCTTTCTCCCACTTGAATTCATCCTCCCCTCTGCCATCAGACCTGTAACATCACTGAGATAATGTCACATATTTAAAATCCTCCCAAGGCTCTCGAATAGTAATAGGATGCACTCTGAACTCCTCACACACAAAGCCCTTCTTAACCAGGCACATTCTTTCCCACCTCATCTCCCACTACTCCCTTCACTCAACTACCCTGCAAATGCGACTTCATTATCATTCCCTGTCTTCTGAGTGTGCCGCCATCGGTGCATGAGCTCACTGTCCTCTCCATCTGGGATATCTCTTCCTTGTTTTCTCCCTAGAAGATTTCTACTAGCACGTACAGACCCAGCTCCAGGACATTTCTGTAAAACACAGGGGTCTGACACACCTGCATCATACATCTGTATGACACGGCTTCCACACAGTCGTCGCCTTCACGTATCTGCGTACCTGGCTCCCTGACCTGACTGCAAACTCCTTAGTGCACCTACCCGTTTATGGGACTACGGGGCCTAACACAGGAGTCGGTGTGTAGATACTCAAATGTTTGCTGACTTGACTAGAGTGTACACACGGCTTTTCTCTTTGACAACAGAACACGGTTTTTAACCTCTGCCTGCCCTGATGTTCTCAGTAATAGTGCTACATGCACAGCAGGTGAGGAATGAAGGCAGTTACAGAGGTAAACGCCAGTTGACCGAAGGGGTTAAAAGTGATGGTTATTAAGCAGGCATGGGACAGAGTACTTTTGCTTTTCATATAAGTCTTTCTGGAGTATTTGCTTTTGTAACCATGTTCGTGTTTCTTTGATAAACATAATAAATACAAGGCTCTTTGTTGGTTATGAACAGTCTATTGATAATGTCTACAAGCTGCAAACTGTATTTTCTGTATATTTGAAAGGACAGGTCATGTTCTGAGGGCTTAACTCCAATCGGGCTGCATAATCAGCGTGTGCCAACAACTGGGGGGTAAGCCTGCTGTGCTGGGGCACCTGCAGGGGCACCTGGCCAGCAAAGCCCGGCACCGAGAACCACTAGGCAGCCCTGTAGAGAGAACAAGGCATTTGCTTCAACACGTGTGTCTACATATAGAGATTATTTTTACCAACGTGTGTCCACACACGTGTGTAGGGTATTAAAAGAAAAACCCTAAGAACACACTTCAAGAAAATGTGATTTTATTTCTTCTAATCCCTGTCATGGGCACAGTGTGGCTGGGAGCAAGCCTGTGAAAGTTCTGCCAGTTCATAAAAACCAGATTTTTAATACGGTAGGCTAGAGATTTCACTCACTCACTCACTCACTCACTCACTCACTCACTCACTCACAAACATTTGGTTAAAGGAACATGGGCCAGAATGCCGGACATGATAGTGCGGAAAGGGGGAGGCCGAGATTTCTACTGAGGACAGTCGTGCACCAGAGTAAGGGACCCAAACATCAAGGTGCACAGCAATGGACAGCAACAGACTGAAGGGGCACATTAGCCAGCGTGGACCACAAACGGATTCTTTCAAAGGCCAGAGACAAAGATACATCAATCCTTGCTAAAAACATCCGATGACTGTGTGGTACAAAGACGTATTTTGCTCTGGTATGTAATTTCCTTGGTACTTAACTATAAAAGTGTATCAGAATTGAATTCGAGTGCTCTTTCTAAATGGGAGCTGAGTCACAGGTACCTCAATGCTGTGTCTGCAGTCTAATGTGGGTGACTCACATCTGTAAAATTCTGAGAGAAAGTACCAACCGACCCGTTGCTGAGTCATCTTTTGCATGGATGCTGGGTTCATGAGCTCTGTAAACTATAATGAGTGATCTAGCCTTTTACCATCTCTTTATTCTTTTCTAAACACTACAAATTACATCTCTAAAAATAACTTCATCTATGCAAGTGAGTCACTTCGACCTGACAAGCTTCCACAAGTTACCCAGCTAAATTGTAATATTTACTTGCGAAGGGACAAATCTTACTGTCATATTAGCCACATTTTTTCTTTCTTTCTTTTTTTTTTTTTTTTTAAGATCAAAATTTGGTAGACTTAGGGAAGGAAGGAGGGTTTCATCAAATGTTTTAAAGAAAATATGGTTTGCTCTTAACCTTCGACATGGGCAGGGGTTTGAGGTGGAGGGGGGAAGGAATTCTTTGGAAGCCATTTCTAACAGCTTATAAAAACAAAAGTTTTAATATTTCAAGTTAAAGATTAATCGAACACTCTGCACTTTTCTCTTAGTGAGGGGTGCTGTTGACTGTTGAGAGAGAAGTATCAGTGATCTTATTTACCTTAAAATCCCGAACTGTGAATTTATGACATTTCTGACGAAAGTACAGCCACGCTAATAAACGCATACGTATTCAACATTAATTTTTACTGTCGCAGTGGCTGATTTCCCTCACCACGCCCTGGATTCTCTAGCTATGTAACTCAGCTTTGGTCTCCACCCATCTGCTGGGTGGCTGTCCAACCCTCAGGCCTGCCTGCTGGTCTTCGGCTTGCCTTTCTGGGCCTGGTGTTGCCAGCCCTCCCCAGCCCTGCCCCAGGCCTGTCCCAGTTAGGCAGTAAGTACAATGACTTCAACCAGAGGCAGGAGCCAGTTACCTGCGTGGAGCTCATGCCTTCATAAATTAGGCAGCAATACTGAAATGTCAAAGCACTATTTATCTACACGCCGGCTGAAGCCAGAGAAGACTGGAAGGGTTTCTCATCAGTGTTGGTCAGGAATGGAATTACTGAAAGCTCTAGGCCTAGAAAGTTCCCAGAGCTATTTCAGCTTCTCCTTTAAGAAATCAGACCACGTGGCCTCAGTCCCTTGACCCCATAAATAATAGCTCCCAGGGAATGGAGGAGCTTTAGAAGAGAAAGATGAAATCACTGGTCCATTTGAAAAGTCCCCAGGAAATGGCCTGCTAAGCCCACTGCCTGGCTCCGACCAGGGCAGAGGCTGAGTCACTTACATCCCTCCCGACTCCCGATCAGGGGGCCAGCTGGAGTCATCCTGACTCTGCTCTTCCCCCTGGTGAGCGGCCAGCCCCGTAGAGGGCCCACTGAGGCCTGTCTGCTCCGGTCACTCCTGCTAGGTCTTCACTAATTCGGCCTCAGTCCCGGCCCGGCTGAGACCTGACTACAACCTGCAGGAGCTCTCCTTCGCCTCCACACCACCTATGGGCTCTGCTACACTGTGGCTCCTCTCTAGGACACAGTGCCCCTCGTCTTCCTTTCACCCCGCAAAACTGATGTTACTTAACCTGAGGCTCTCTTCTCTCATGGGAAACGGGGTGAATAACCACTGCCTTCCAGGGTAGTGATGATGAAAAGTGACCCTGGAAGTGAAAGTGTGCCACAGGCTGCAAGCGTGCTCTGACTACCAGGTCCCTGCCTCCACCTCTGCCCCCTCAGCCTCAGCACACGGCCGCTGAGCCCTACCACATGCCAAATACCTTGAGGGGCACTGGGCACAACTGCATCACAATGTAAAACATCACTTAGGTGTAGTCTTGGGCCTTGGCAAGAAAATTAACTAGAATAATAAAGCAAATACATGTGACAATTACAGAATCATCCTAGAAAATATATGTTAACGTCTCATAATTACATTATTTGGATCTAAGATGGGGGTGATCAGTTTAGAGAGAAAACTAGGGACAGTTTTTGAGAGGTGGTGCAAGATGGGGCACCTGGGTGGTTCAGTCAGTTGAGCGTCCGACTCTTGATTTTGGCTCAGGTCGTGACCTCACAGTTTGTGAGTTCGAGCCCTGTATCAGACTCTGCTGACAGCACGGAGCCTGCTTGGGATTCTGTCTCCCTCTCTCTTCTGCCCCTCCCCTGCTTGCTATCTATCTCTCAAAATAAATAAAAATAAACTTAGAAAAAATTATTTTTTCAAAAAGAAATGGTGTAAGAAAGACATGGAGGTCAAGGAGAGACCACAAAAAGGGACAACAAACAGGCCAAGGCTGAGGGAAGAGAAAGTCTGATGGACAAAGGGAGCCTGTCTACTGGAGAGACCAGTCGGTGCATCTGAGCAGAGAAGAAACAAAACGGAAGTGGTATTTCAATACGATAACTTGGTGGCAGGGTGCGAGGGCAAGAGACAAACCAGCTGGCCAATGAAACAGTCCTGGCGTGGAGTGGTTATATAATCTAGGGTGGGGGCATGGGAGTGGCAAACACAGGGATAAATAACCCCTTACATTTTTATAGCAATGATGGTTTCTAATTTGCGCCCATGTGATTTAATCCTCACAAAATCCCTGTGAAGTGTGGGATAAGCACCAATCCCATTTCACAGATGCAGAACAGTCTGGGGGCCAGTATGTGGTGAGTGTGGAAACGCAAGCCAGATTTTCTGGCTGTGAGGTGGGTTCCTTCCACTATCCGTGCAGCTGTCAGGCAAGACTAGCTGTGCCTCAGACTTTCCAAGGAAGCTGTTTTTAAAATACAACAGTTCAGGGGCACCGGGTGGGGGGGGGGGCGGGGGGGGGGTGGGGCTCAATCGGTTAAGTGTCCAACTCTTGATTTCGGCTCAGGTCATAATCTCAGGGTTTGTGAGATTGAGCCCGGGGTCGGGCTCTTGTGATGACAGCGAGGAACCTGCTTGGGGTTCTCTCTCCCCGCCTCTCTCTCTGCCCCTCCCCTGCTCTCTCTCTCTCAAAATAAATAAATAAACAACACCAAAAAAAAAAATACACAAGTTCAGCAACCATGCCCCTCCCTCTAATTCTGACGCAATAACGGAGAGGGGCTGGGAGAAGAGAAAGGCAGGGAGGTGTGGAGACGGCAGACCTTTTCAAGGTTCTGGAGGGGTTTGGATGCAGG
Organism: Prionailurus viverrinus; assembly: GCF_022837055.1. NCBI lineage: Eukaryota > Metazoa > Chordata > Mammalia > Carnivora > Felidae > Prionailurus > Prionailurus viverrinus. Next base: position 118,465,265 of record NC_062563.1, read on the forward strand.
GTCAGGGCTGGAACCACAGGCTACACTGTGCTGCATTACGTGGGGCCCAAGTGGACAAAGGGGGTAAAAGAGAAGAAGAAATCACACACCATTCCATGGTTTGGAGCCTCAGTTCACACGTCTGGTTCTTCCATTAAAAGCTGGGTGAAGCAGATGTTCAATCCCAGGAATCTGGTGAAAACTGTCTCCTACACCGGGGTGTCGTATCAGCTATCTTTTATCTTCGCCAGCCAGAGTAAAAGAAGTTTTGGAGCATTCCAGGAGACCGTGCTGAGAGCAGTCGCTGTGAAGATGACTTCCTGTGCTGGGGACCATTACTCTCCCCGCTCGGAGTGGGCATGGGTGCTGCTGGGCCTTCCCGGTCTCCCATCTCCAAAGCTCTCATTACTCCACGTGCTGCCTCAGCCATGCTGGTCCCCGCTTCGTGCGTCTTTGTGAAGCCTTCTCCAAGCTTCCTCAGAATCTTCTTCAGTGTTCCACAGAACTTGGCAGTCTCTATCCCACTGCGGGCTTTCTTGGTCTCACAGACTTCGGCACTAGACAGCGAGCAACTTGGCGGCAGGCACCACGGAGTACCATTTCGGACTCCCAAGTCTGAGAGGCTCAGTACCTATTTGTTTACTCTGTGTGGTGGCCACTGAATCTGAACCAAACTGTCCAAGTCTCAGCTTTTTATAACCCCTAACCATCCTTTGGACTAAAAGTAAACTTCTATCAAGCCACACCTTCACTTGACTATTCTGACTTACACTGAGGCCAGAATCCTGGAGTTGAGCCCGGTCAGCTTTCCCCTGATCTCTGAGCCTTTGCCTAAGCAACAGTTCACCTCTTTGTTATGTGGGGTTCACGCTCTACTCCACTTTCCTCCCCAAAGCTACAAGTTTTAAAAGATTTTGCCTTAACGGCCGTTTCCCCAGGAGATATCCACATTACTAAACCAAGGTGACACAATTCTAGACCAAAGCAAAAATTTTAGTATTTCATTTAGCTCGTACGATTTTATCAGGGACAAAAGTTTGATTTCTATTAAGCTTTGTGATTTACAGCTCTGAGCACAGTTCGGTCATAGACCTCCATCGCTGCTTTTGTGAAAAGTAAACTGGACCAACTATTAGAAAGAATCTCTTGGTCTCCTGCTCATCACACGACACCCTTCCTTCAAAGTAGAATCCTGAAACCTCCACATGTTTTCCCAAAAGAATGCTCCCAATTCTGCCTTCTCTTCCCCTCTTAAAATATATTTGTACCTACGCTTTCTGTACACTCTCTGCACACATGCCTACTGAAAGTTAATGCCTTTAACGATAGGAATCACCTCCAACATCTACCATGTTCTTAGAACAGGATGAGCGATCATCTAAGATTATTAAATGTTACCGATTAACACAAATGTCATAAGCTATGGGTAATCACCAAGCCCGAGCACACATTTGTGAAGCTTGAAAACCCATTTCAAACCTGCCGTTTTCAAAGTGACAAGCAGAATCTTCCAGTATTACATTTTTTAGGTAACCTACAAGGTTGGCTGTTTCCCTTGTAACCAGTGGCCCCAGAAAGGAGAGATTTGGGGTGACACGTGCTTTTTGTATTTATCTACAATCTTTTCCAATACCATAGCGTTGTTTCAGTTTCAATATGTTAGTGGAATTCTTGCCGTAAGGGCATGGACATTTACCATACTACCCAAAGTGATCTAGAAATTCAATGCAATTCCTATCAAAATCACAATGGCACTCTTTACAGAAATGTTTTAAAATCCTAAAATTCATATGAAACCACAGAAGACCCTGAATAGTTGAAGCAATCTTGAGCCAGAAGAACAAAGCTGGGGGCATCACACATCCTGATTTCAAAATATATTACAAAGCTCTAGTAATCAAAATAGTATGGTACTGACATAAAAACAGACACATGGACTGATGGAACAGAACAGAGAGCCTAGAAATAAATCCACCCATTTACAGTCAACTGGTCCTTGACAAGGTTACCAACAACATACAACGAGGAAAGGCCAGTCTCTTTAATAAATGCTGCTGGGAAAACTGGACATCCACATGCGGAAGAATGAAATTCGACTTTTATCAAATCATACACAAAAATCAACTCAAAATGGATTAAAGACCTGAATGTATGACCAGAAAACTGTAAAACTGCTACAAGAAAACATAAGGGAAAATCTTCCTGACACTGGTCTGGGCAATATTTTTAGATGTGACACCAAAAGCACAGGTAACTAAAGAAAAAATAGACAAGTGGGATTGTATCAGAAAATTAAAAACAGAACTACCACAGGATCCAGCAATCTCACCTCTGCGGATATATGCAAAGGAAATGAAAGCAGTACCTTGAAGAGGGGTCTGCACCCCCATGTTCACTGTAGCATCATTCACATTGGCCAAGACAGACAATCTAAATATGTTAATAGGTGAATGGATCAAGAAAATTTAGTGTATACACACACACACACACACACACACACAATGGAATATGATTCAGCCTTCGAAAAGAAGGAAATCCTGCCATTTGTGACTAAATGAATGAGCCCAGAGGACACTAGGCTACCTGAAATAAGTCAGATATGGAAAGACAAATATTGCGTGATCTTATATGAGGAATCTAAAATAGTCAAACTCATAGAGGCAGAAAGTAGAATGGTGGTTGCCAGGGACTAGGGTGGGGAGGGTAGGAAATAGGGAGATGCTGGCCAAAGAGCACAAATCTTCAGTTATGCAAGATAAATAAGTTCTGGAGATCTAATGTACAGCATGGTGATTACAGTTAACAAAAGTATATACTTGAAACCTGCCAGAAGAGTCGTCCATCTTGTGTTCTCACCACACACACACACACACACACACACACACACACACACAGAAAAAAATGGTAACTGTGGTGTGATGAGTATGTGATCAATTAGCTTGCTTGTGATTTCACAGTGCATATGTATATCTAAACATCAAGTTGTACACCTTAAATATAGCTGACCCCTGAACAACATGGGTTCGAACTGTGTGAATTCACTTATATGCAGATTTTTTTCAATAAATACAGTATAGTACTGCAAATGTACTTTCTCTGATGATTTTCTTAATAACATTTTCTTTTTCTAGCTTAATTTATTATAAGAATACAGTATACAATACATAAAACATACTAAATATGTTAATTGTTTATAATGTCAATAAGGCTTCTGCTCAACAGTAGGCTATTCATTGTTAAGTTCTGGAGGAGTCAAAAGTTCTGCGTGGATTTTTGACCATGGGGGGGGTCAGCACCACTGACCCAACATGGCTCAAGGGTCCAATGTATATGAAACTTTAAATATTCAATTATAGCTCAACCAAGCTGGAAGAAGGGCAGGACATTTAAGAGGCTTGTTTCCTTCATGGTGTATTGACAGGTTGATCTCTCTTTCTTTGAAAAAGGAAACCAGAGGGGTGCCTGGGTGGCTCAGTCGGTTGAGTGTCTGACTTCAGCTCAGGTCACGATCTGGCAGTTCATGAGTTTGAGCCCCGCGTTGGGCTCTGTGCCGACAGCTTGGAACCTGGAGCCAGCTTTGGATTCTATGTCTCCCTCTCTCTCTCTGCCCCTTCCCCAGTCATGCTCTGTCTCTCTCAAAAATAAATAAATCTTAAAAAAAATTTTTTTTGATTGGTTTAAAAAAAAAGAAAGAAAGAAATAAAACCAGGAACTATCTGAGGTCACATCACTGCATTTGGAAGGACGGCTATCCCCATGGGGCCCATGTCACGAGAGGAGGAGGTCATGCTGGGGCACTGCCTGGGTAGGGGAGACCTTGAAAGAACGATGTTCCGGATGCAGCAGGAAGTGGCCCCAGTGGCAGGTGGTGGCTCTGGTCCAGCTTGAGGCCCAACCAAATTAAACACATGCAACCGCCTTGTGTTTACAAAATGTTAGGTGATGGGTGATGGGTGAAAACTCTAAGCCCCTGGGTCTGTGTTCTTCTGAAGAATTCTATACATGTGAAGTAGCCTCCTTTCATCTCAAACACTATCAGACAAGTTAAGCACTCCACTGCAACCCGGCTGTAGATGGCCATCTTCTATCCTTCCCATCTTTCAACTGGAAAAGCCAAATAAGATGTTCTCCATCCTTTTTTGCACCCGAGGCTCTGGAACATAATGTGTGTACGTTGAGCTCTTATTCGTGCACCCTCTGCACAACAGACTACCACATCCCAGGGAAACAGGGCAACATCACATCACTGTAAGAATCAAGGGGGCGCCTGTGTAGCTCAGTCAGTTAAGCATCCAGCTCGTGGTTTCGGCTCAGATCATGATCTCACAGTCTGTGAGTTCAAACCCTGCACAGGGCTCAGCACTGACAGCGCCTAACCTGCTTGGGATTCTCTCTCTCTCTCTCTCTCTCTCTCTCTCTGACCCTTCCCCATGCTCTCTCTCTCACAAAAGAAATAAACTTTAAAAAATTCTTTTCAATGAATCAAGAAATTATAGCATTTTATCATTGTGAAAAATAAAGCAAGGAAGGAAGGCAGAGCAGAAAGGGCTCAGAGTTTGAACACTTGGGACTCATTGAAATCATTCTGCATTTATCACCGGTGAGATCTTAGGCAGGTTACTGCCTCTCTGCTCTCTACTTTCCCATCTGTAGAATGGCAATCATGATTTTTATCTGGTAGGACTGTGAGGAATACATGAGATAATACACATAAACCGTCTAGTGCAGTGATTATCTCACAGTGAGTGTTCCACAAATGACAATGACTAGTGTTGATTTGAATTGAGGGCCCAGACACTTTCTCTTCCACAGAAACAGCAGAAGGTATCAACAGACTGAAGGAATAATCATGCCATCTGGGTGGACAGCGGGTCGACTCTTTATTCAGGAGTAGAAGGCAAAGGTGGTTTAGGTACAAGGAAATACACAACCAACAGCAGTGGTGGCCAAGACCCCCTCCACGGCACAAAGGCCACAAAGCAGGTGCCACACACAACCTCCTAAAGGGCTTGTTCTTCAGTCTGGCCCTTTCTTAGAGACTTTAATGTTAACTTCTGGAACAGCAGGATATATTGATGATCTTCTCATTTTAAGCACCATAAGGGAGGGACCACATCTTATTCACGTCCCCGATACAGCGGATGGTCCAAGACGAGGGTTCAATAGTTTTTAATGGAATTAAAATACTGGGTTGAACCCTGTTTTCCAGGGACCGAGTAATGGGAAATAGTATACTTACTACATATAATGCCAAGGCAACATTCCTTCCAGCATTCTGTAATATGTACACTTAGCCAAGTACTTCTAAGTACTCTCAGGCTCTGGTAGAGCCTCTAACGTGCTCTTCCTGTAACAAAATGACACCACAAAGAACAAAATCCAAAATATCTCAAGATTCTTTTTATCGGGCAGCCCAGGTTTGTTTTTAATCTTTCCATAGCCTGTGTTCACATCTGTGGCCTCCCATTCGTGGGCTCTGGAGCTATAAATCTAAAAGAAGACAGATAAGGCAGAAACCTTGTTAAACACACTCCCCACCAAGACGACAAACATTCAAACAGGAGTGGCCCGCCTTTATCTGGTCACCACCCAGGTTTGAGTCTGTTGCCATTCTACAAAGGATTTGCTGTCTGAGAAGTGAACATTTTGCCCGGGAGACCAAAAGTCACTCCCCAGTCAGGTATTTCCCAAAGGAGCTGTACTGTGTGTTCCAGAGTGTGGCTCTTTGGGTTGCTATAAAATGCCTTGATCTTGATCTAGGGTCGGACAGATGGGGTTTTGTGTTTGTTTTTTTTTTTGATAACCTCAGTCCATTTCCCTGGAAATGCAGGTGTGTTTCCATATACTGACTCCTTCCAGGTGGAAAGAGCACAGGATCCCGTCCAGAAGGCAGAGACTGCAAAGGCGAAATGTTCAGAAGAAGAGAAGTGGGAGAGAAAACAACAACCCAGAGGACTGTTCTGGATTGATCATTTACAGACTGTTTGACAGCAGCCAGATAAGGGGTGGATCCTGGCTGGCAACTATTACTGTGGTGCTTCCTTTAGGTCTCTCATTTTAAGATAAAGAAGAGGTGGCATGTTTATTAAGTACTTTGGTTGCCCTGGAAGTCGAGTATGTACCTGTGGCGATAACTGTATGGCAATGACTCCTGCTTGTTACAAGCCTCAGCTTTTGTTTGCTGAAATGCTGGACCTGGTCACATCTTTGTAGGTCTGAGATACTTTTAAAGGAACGGTATTTAATACATTTAGATACACAGAACTTGCCCTTTGTAGGGAAGGATCAAGGTACAACTTTGCAGAATTTCTCTGCGGGGAGTTATCTCCACAGGAGACATCAAGTCACATTACTCACTGATGAGTATGAAGACCACGGAGTCAGTGGGCGAGCGTGACTGATTTAGTGGGAACTGCAGGGGAAATTCACGAAAACTGCAGGAGAGCAAGACGGGTTCTGAGCTGGGCACCGGGGATCCTCACGGTGATGGGGATGTTCTGCATCTTGACAGTGCCAATGTGAATATCCTGGTTGTTGCTACTGTGCTAAGGCTGTTCAAGATGTCGCCACTGGAGGAAACTGGGTAGAAGGGACACAGGATCTCTCCGTATTATTTGTTACACTGATGCGTGACTATACAATTATCTCAGAACAAGAAGTGTTGAGAAACCATGAAAGACTATGTGGTAGATATGGAGAAGTATAAACAGAACTAGGGAAGGCGATTTCTCCCTTGTTTTGGAAAACAGGAAAGTGGCGTAAGGCATAGAGGACGGCCCTAGACCCAGACGTGTGACCCAACGCAAACCCTTTACCCTTACCTTCCTCACTTTAAAAACAAGGATAATACTTGCCCTCCCAACTCCATGAGGTTTTGGGAGACTCAAATTAAAGGAGACGATAAATGAGAAAGTACTTTGAAATATTGTGAAGTCTTATACTGGATATTGAAGAGACATTTCTAATAACAACTTGGGAGTGACAGAGGCATTATATAAATCCCACCTAAATTTACAATAGCTGGAAAGCTGTACGTTCTTAGCCTTTGTGTTAACTCAGTAACCATGACTGAGGGGAGGTTAGGAATTGCACATCCGTGGCGACAAGACATCAAAATTTCTTGTTTTAGGTGCAGATAAGGTGTGGCATGTGCTTCTTTTCATGTAAGACGGAGGAAAATTAAGAATATAGTCTTATATTTATTTTATCCACCTGAAGAAACTCTGAAAGGCTGAATTGAAAAACTAACAAAAGTGACAAGAATATGTCACACACCTGAAATGACTTTAACATTGTATGTCAATTATACTTCAAAAAGAAGTGATAAGAAGAGAAACGGATTGAGCAGGGGTGAAAGAGAGATTTTTTTCACAGTGTGCATTTTTTTAAAAAATTAGGTAAATATACTGCCTATTCAAACAACAAAATAAAAAATTTTAAAAGGAGGGGGTGCCTGGGTGGCTCAGTTGGTTTGTGGGTTTGGGCCCCATGTCAGGCTCTGTGCTGACAGCTCAGAGCCTGGAGCCCGCTTCAGATTCTGTGTCTCCCTCGTTCTCCGCCCCTCCCCCACTAGCTCTCTATCTCTCTGTCTCTCTCAAAAATAAACATTAAAAAAAATTTTAAAGGGAAGATTCTTAGGGAGAGTCCCTCCATTTTGTGTGTGGGAGGGACACTTTTGGTTTTTCTCGAAGCCTTAGTAGTTCCAGGAGTGTTAGGGTGGCTGAGTGTTATCACTGAAGGGTGTGTGTACGTGCGTGTGTGCAAGAACAAGCCTGCACATGCTTGAAAATTTTGGCCAAGCCCTACCTGCTTCCTGTTCTCCCAAACTGGAAATACCCAAGAGTTGTGGAAGGTGAATCACCACAGCAGCTACCCCCTGCTTTCCAATTGTGTGTCCCTTAGCTCACTTTAAGAACCACCAATTTAATTATATTATTACCTTACATGGGGAGATTGAGGCGGACCTAACTCACTGGACAGGACAAAATGGGGTCCGAAATAGACACTGAGGTCTTCACCCCCACTTCTGCACTACAGCCACTGGCCAGTACTGCCTTGGTTCCTACGTGGCTTAAAAAAACTAACGTTCTCAAGGTACCAAAGTGAAATCTGGGTTGTTTCAAAGTACTTTGTAGTTGTTAAAATCATCACATTTGGAAAACTGCAATCAAGAAGCCACTCTTTCTGACTGTGTTGGTTTTCTGCAGCCCCCATGATCTCTGGAATAATGGAAACAGTGAATGATGCTGGAGTAAACGGTCTCTGAACATTACAGCATACAGTCTCTTTTTGTTTACTCTCTGTGGAGTCCACGGAGTCTGCGATCTTGGGCTGTTCATCTCCCAGAATAATGGGTCTTTTGAAGTATTCTGTCCTCTTGGGTGGAGGCCAGCTGAGCATGTTTTCATCTTCTTGTAAATACAGTGTTCAAGTGCTTCTCATCAAATAGGTTCTACCTTCTCATTGACCGACTGTGGTGGAACAGTCTGAACTGGGGGTTCTGGCCCACTCTATTCTTCCGACATAAAACAAAGGCTATGCACCATTTGGAGATGCTTTGTTCAGACCACAGTTCATTTCTGAGGTCTCAATCAAACAAGAGCTTAAGGATAAACTTTGCAAATTCTTTTTAATTTGTCTGACACAGAAGACAGTTTACAATACATGTGAGGTTTCCAAGCTGCAGCCAAATGAAAAATAGGAAATTTAAGCATAGCTAAAGAGATTTTTCTTTAAAGACAATGTTCACTGGGAAAAGCCTCCTGGAATCTGAGTACACTAGACTGTAAGTTTCTTTAGAAAAAGAACATGTCCCATTCGGCCCTATATCTTTAGTATTCAGCATGGTGCCTGGCACAAAGAATATGCTTAAACGCTCATTGGAGTCAAATGCACCTGTCACCTGGGAGTACATAAAAAGGCAAATCCCATTCCTACAAATGTTCAGGACTATAAAGCTGAATGAGACTCTGCGTCTAACTTGAAAGGCTAACTGGGAAAATGCAAGGAACTAAATTTGTCTCTTCACTGGGAAACAAACCGAGTGGGAACAATGGTTTAGGTCAGAAATTGCAGGGGTTGTTTAAAAAGTGAGTGTTAGTTCCCTGGCCTCAATCACACTCAGATTCCTTTCTGCAATTATCTTCACTAGGCTCACCTGTATGCAAAGTTTGCTGATTGCTGGCAGGCACTATGGTTTCCCTGGAGACAGGGAATCCTAATCCACCTTTTCAACACCCCGGAGAGCTCAAAAGACTCAGAGTACAAAGAGACAGATTCACAGCTGGGCACATCAGAAGTAACACCGGGAGAACCCTGTAGGACCTCGTGTGCAGAAAGGAACTAGGAATTAGGATCCCTCCCCATCATGTAGACTGGTCGTATGCATATCTAGGGTCTTCTAATTGTTTTAGAAAACGCAATATAGTGTCCCACCATTTCCCCACTTCTTTCAAATCATGGCATCATCAGAGAAATGGTGTGATGTTTTGGCACGCTGGGAAAAATGCGTGAGGCCAGCAGAGGTTGCCGACATGGGATCCAGCTTCCATAAGAACTACAGTGATTAGTAGCCTCTTCCCAAGCCAGTGGTGTGCCCCAGCACGTAGACTGGGAAGCTCTAGTGAACTGTTGAGAATGAGAGTTTGGAATGAAAAGGTCTTCGTTCCAATGCTGTTTCCTTCAACTACTAGCTATGGGACACCTGGCAACTAGTTTCCTTTAGTGTAAAATAGGGATCTGTTTTATAGGGCGGCTGAGAGAATTCTATGGAATTATGAATGTACTTAACACAGTAATTTGCACACAATGATCACTCAGCAAATAATATATTCAACAATGGCATTACTATTATTATTGTTACCTATTATTTATTAGAGGTCACTTCGTATCACCAGTAACCTCTGATTGACAATGAATTAGAGAAAAACACCAGGTTGACTGAGACTGACAAAAGTTTGCCAATAAGATGCCTGCCTACAAATGAATTGTGTCTTTTTTTTTTATTGTGGTAAAGTATACAGTAACATAAAAATTACTATTTAAACCATTTTTAAGTGTACAGTTGAGAAGTATTAAGTACATTCCTTTGTTGTGCAACCATCACCATCATCTATCTCCAGAACTGTCTCATCTTCCCAAACGGAAACTCTGTCCCCATGAACCAACAATTCCCCACTCCTTGTCTCCTCAGCCCCTAGTCACCTCTATTCTACTTTCTGTCTCTATGAATTTCACTACTCTAGGTACCTCAAATACGTGGAATCACACAGTATTTGTCCTTTTATGATGTGTTTTGACATTCCCTTTGCCCTCACCTGACTGAAGGCAATGGCTTAACTTTAGCCAAGGGTCATTCTCAGTCCAGAAGCCCAAAAGCCTCTTTCAGGGCATCCTAGGTCAGGCCATGTCAAGAATCTGAACCATATTTATGGGAGGAAAACTGTATCAATAAGGTCCAAGTTCCAAACCAGATCCTGTCCACCATGAAGCATGACTGAATCCTTTCGTTAAAGGTTCAGTTGGGCCAAATAGTTCTGAATCATCTGAACTGGGGATGGCTGGGGGTTTGTACAGACTCCAGGAATAGACTCCAGGCCAATAAGCTGTTTGATGACAGCCTCTACCACACATTTGTTCTGTGTGAATGTTCATTCACTCATTCTTCGTTTGGATTTCCATTGGCTCATAAAACTCAACGTATCCCAAACTGGGCTCAACATTTCCAAATCTGTTCCTCCTAATGCAGTCCCTACTTCAAATGATGGCATCATTAGCAGTCTGGATGCCTAATCAACAAACCTGGGAATCATCCTAATTTTCCTTAGACCTTCACCTTGGTTGGGATCAATCACTAAATTTTGCCAGTTCCACTTCCAAAGTATTTCTTGAAACAGTTCCTTTCCCTTCATCCCTGTTATGATTGTTCTCATTCAGGTCTAATCATCTTTTGCCTAAAATATCTTTTTAGGTGTCCTGGTCCCCATTCCAAATCATCTTCAACATAATACCAAAATAGTCCCTTTCTTTAAAAAGCAAATTATGCCACTTCTCTACTGAGCACACTTCAATAACTCCTAGCTATCCTCAGGAGAGAGTCCATATTCATTAGCCTGGTATACAACTCTCTGAGTTCTGGTCTCTGACTGCCTCTAACTCAATCTCTCACAACTCCCCAGGATCCAATACACATTTGAGAAATTCTAAACGGCTTACTGCTCCTCACTCTGTTTTTCCCCTCGGTGCATTTGTTGATGCGAGCCCCTTGCCTGAAATGCTCTTGCAGCCCTCCTGTGCTACTGGGCTGGGTGCCCCTTCTCTGTGTTCCCATAACACCTGGTGGTTGCCTAGCATTACATTTGAAATGTTGCATTGTTGTTTTTCTATGTTCATCTTCCTTAATAGACTGTGAGGCATTTTAGAGTGGGTGGCATTCCTCTTGTTATCCCTTGAGTCTTGACTGCCTCAACCAGAGCAGGTACTCAACATATGGTACATGAAGAATTAAATCAACAAATTATTGCATAGGTCAGATCTGGAGGCCACTGGAAGGAAGGAAGGAAGGAAGGAAGGAAGGAAGGAAGGAAGGAAGGAAGGAAAAGAGGGAGGGAGGGAAGGAGGAACGAAGGAAGGAAGGAAGGGAGGAAGGAAGGGGGGGTAGGAAGGAAATACATGTTGGAAAGGAAGAAGTAAAACCGTTTTTATTTGCAGATGACATGATCATGTAAATAAAAATTCTAAGAAATCCACTAAAGGTCAATATGCAAAAATCAGTGGTATTTCTATATACTAACAATAAACAAGTAGAAAATGAAAAATTTTAAAAGAACTCCATTCATAATAGCTTAAAATATACTTAGGAATTAATTTAACAAGAGATGTATAAGTCCTGTATACTGAAAACTATAGAACACTGCTATGGGAAACTAAAGAAGATCTAAATAAATGAGAACATAAAACATGTTCATGAATCGGGGGATTCAATATTTCTAACATGGCAATTCCCTCCAAATTAAGTCACAGTTTGAATGCAATCTTAATCAAGTTTTTAGTGAAAATAATTGACAACCTAATTAAAATGTATATGGAAAGGCAAAGGACCTAAACAGAGAAAACAATTCCAAATAAATATTCGTAAGATTAAAGGACTTATACTCTCTGAATTCAAGACTTACTATAAAGTGAAGGCACAGACATGCAGATCAATGGAGCAGAGTATAGGTACAGAAACAGATCTACACTTATATGTTCAGCTGATTTTTGACAAAGGTGCCAAGGTAATTCAAAGAGGAAAGGATAGTCTTTTCAACAAATGGGGCAGGAACAAATGGATATTAGCATAGAAAAAATATATAAACGATTATATATTACCTTACCTCACACCATACACAAAAATACCTGCCTTACCTCACACCATACACAAAAATTAACTTGAAATGGACCAGAGACCTACATTTAAGAGCTAAAACTATGAACGTACAGAAGAAAACAATGTAGAAATTCTTCCTGAACTAGATTAGGCAAAAATATCTCAAGCAGGACACTAAAAGTACAGCCTGTAAGAATGCAAAGTGGTGCAGCCACTGTGGAAAACATGGAGTTTCCTCAGAAAATTAAAAACAGAATTATCATATGATCCAACAATTCCACTATAGGTATTTACCCAAAGAATACGGAAACACTAATTCAAAAAGATATATGCACCCCTATGTTTACTGCAGTATTATTTACAATAGCCAAATTATGGAAGCAGCCCAAGTGCCCATCGATAGATGAATGGATAAAGATATAACACACACACACACACACACACACACACACACACACACACACTGGAATACTACTCAGCCATAAAAAAGAATGAAATCTTGCCATGTGTAACAACATGGATGGATCTAGAGTATATAATGCTAAGTGAAATAAGTCAGTCAGAGAAAGATAAATACCGTATGATTTCATTCATATGTGGAATTAAGAAAACAAAAAAGAAACAAACCAGTAAACAGACTCTTAAAGTATAAGTTACCAGATGGGAGATGGGTTGGGGGAAGGGGGGGGGGTGGGATGAGTGAAACAGGTGCAGGGTATTAAGAGTACACTTATCATGATGAGCACTGAGTAATGTACAGAATTGTTGAATCACTATTATACACCTGAAACTAATATAACATGATATGTTAACTATACTGGAATTAAAAATTTTTTTAAAAGTACATCCATAAATTAAAAAGTGACAAAATGAACTTCATCAAAATTAAAACTTTCTGCTCTTTGGAAAAAAACAGTTGAGAAAATGAAAAGGCAAGCCACAGGCTGGAAAAAAAAAATGTGTAGAGCATATAACTGACAAAGGGCTGGCATCTAATATGTATAAAGAATTCATGGCTCAAATAGAAGATAACAACCCATTTAAAATCAGGAAAAAGATTTGAACAGACATTTCACAAAATAACTTACTTGGCAAATAAGCACATGAAAAGGTGGTGCCCAACATCACTAGTCATGAGTGATGTTGAGCCATAGTTTCATTGTACATTAAAACCACAATGAGATAATACTATGTACCTTACAATGGCTGAAATTAAAAGGATTGATAATGGCAAGGGCTGAAGAGGATGTGGAAGAACCAGAACTCTCATATGTTGTTCGTGAGAATGTAACAAGTTACCGCCCTGTGAAAAGCAATATAGTACTACAAAACTGAGTTAAACACATATTTACTATATGATCCAGTATTCTTTTTACCCAAGAGAAACAAAATATTATGTCCACACAAAGACTTGCACTTAAATTATGTTCATAGGAGTATTCTTTTTTTTAATGTTGATTTTTTTGAGAGAGAGAGAGAGAGAGAGAGAACATGAGCAGGGGGAGGGGCAGAGAGAGAGGGAGAAGAGAAACCTGAGCAGGCTCCACACAGCACAGAGCCTGATGTGGGGCTCGATCTCATGAAGTACGAGATTGTGACCTGAGCCAAAAATCTAGAGTTGGACCCTCAACTGACTGAGCCGGAAGCATGGTTCTTACTGGCCAGAAACCGGAAACACATAAAATGTCCACTGCATGGTAAATGGATAAATAGTAGAATGGGAAAATGGAATACTACTCAGCAATAAACAAGAATGAAGTACCGGCACATGCACAACATGGATGGATCTCAAAAACATTACGTTAAGTGAAAGCGGTCAAATACAACTTGATTCCATTTTTATGAACTCTATACATTCTATGAAAGAATAAGCTACAGTAACAGAAAATGGTCAGTGACTACCTGGGGCTGAAGGTCAACAGGGGGGATCCGCTGCAAAAACGTTTTAAAGATGAAACACTTTTTAGGGTGATGAAAAATGTGTCACGTCCTGACTGTGGCGCTAGTTCTGCGTCTCTATGTGGTTGCCAAAATTTATTATTCACTTAATAAGGGTGAGTTCTACTGTAAGTTATAGTAAAGTTATAGTAAGTGATACCTCAGAAAAGACAGGGAAAAAATGTCTCATGGACTTACGAGAGTTGAACTTGTGTTTATCAGGGAGCATATAATATGCAAAAGACAGGTCATTAATCCTTAAATCTGAGCACTGTTTTCCAGTATTTTCCTTATGTTGAACAGTTCTTCAGGCCAGCGTTCACACATATTGCTGCAAAAGTATTTCCCTTGCCTAGGAGTCTTAGAATTCAGCCATTCAAACATAGGAAAAATACTTAATTGGATTGCAGAAACCTGGTTTCTAGTCCTATTCTCCCCTGACGTTACGCATGGCTGAGGGTGAGGTACTCAGACACATCTGAGCTCTGTAACACGGAGTTTTCCAAGATTCTCAGTCAGAGATCTGTACACCTCCCTTCACCTCCCACTCCGCAAGGTCTTGGATCGAATTTGGGTATCTGGGAACTTGCACAGGAAGAATGTGGATCTCTACACTCACTGCCTTGAACTGAAATTTAGCGTTTCCTCCAGTTATGAATGCAGGTAACAATCTACAGCAGTATTAGCAGTACCTTGCCTTTGTTGTCATAAGACATTGCAGATACTTTTATAGCACATGGCAGGTGTTGCCCAGATCTTAAAGTGTTCTTCAATGCTCATCACTATTTCCAAATTACAAGGGTTATTAGATTTGCCACTGGATATTGTTATTTAAGGTTGTTATCAAAGAAGCTCATATTCTGTGTCATATGTTTTTAAGTATATGATTAAATCACTTTTAATGACTTGATAATATTTTTTAATAGAATCAGCTTCCTTTGCAGTACTATCTATTTTATTTTATACATTTTAAAACGCTGTTTGAAGAATGGATCCACAGGGTTTTTCAAAGGGGTCTTTGGCACAAAAATGTTAAAAGTCCCTCCCTGGGCTAGATGATCTCTAACCATTCGTTCTAGTGCTAAGAATTCTATTCAAAACTGACAGAGAGACTCAATGACTCATATTCTCAACGTTTATTTATTTTTGGGACAGAGAGAGACAGAGCATGAACGGGGGAGGGGCAGAGAGAGAGGGACACACAGAATCGGAAACAGGCTCCAGGCTCCGAGCCATCAGCCCAGAGCCTGACGCAGGGCTCGAACTCACGGACCGCGAGATCGTGACCTGGCTGAAGTCGGACGCTTAACCGACTGCGCCACCCAGGCGCCCCAATGACTCATATTCTAAATGCGATAATTAAAAGCACTTTGAAACGAAGGTGATAAGCAAACGTCAGACCTTATCTTCTACAGGCCCATGGGTGAAATGATGTTTTAATAATTTCACTCCGTATTTTCTTAGCTAAATTATGGGGAAAGAAAATGGGTGGTGATATCCATTATTTGGGTCCACATCTCTTCTTTTCCAGGGATTTTCAAGATTCATGGGTCCTGACTTATTTGGATTCTAATTTGAACAAACCAATTGGAAAAGAAAAAAAAAACATATATGAGACAAATGGGGAAATCTAAACACAGACTGTTATTAGATGATATTAAACAACATTATAATTTGTTACTGTACTGTAACATTCTAATATTGTTGTTTTGGATACATCTTTTCAAAACTCCTGGGGCACCTGGGTGGCTCAGTTGGGCATCTGACTCGATTTAGGCTCAGGTCATGACCTCACGGTTCGTGAGTTCAAGCCCCGCATCAGGCTGTGTGCTGACAGTGAGGAGCCTGTGTGGTATTCTCTCTCCCTCTCTCTCTCTCTGCCCCTCCCCTGCTTGTGCTCTCTCTGTCTCTCTAAAAATAAATAAATAAACTTAAAAAACAATTTTTAAAAAATCCTTACCTGTTCAAGACACACACTGAAGTATTTATAGGTGAAATGATATTTCACATTTGCTTCAAAATATTCCAGAAAAAATTTTAAATTAAATTAAAAAGCAGGAAGAAATCAATGAAACAAGATAGACAAAGATGCAACATGGGTGATGGGCACATAGGGGTTTATGATATTTTTCTATTTTTGTGTTTGAAATTTTTTTAATGTTTATTTTTGAGAGAGAGAGAGAGAGTGTGTGTGGGTGTGTGTGAGCAGGGGAGGAGCAGAGAGAGAGGGAGACACAGAATCTGAAGCAGGATCCAGGCTCTGAGCTATCAGCACACAGATGTGAGGCCTGAACTCAGAAACTGCAAGATCATGACCTGAGCCAAAGTCGGATGCTTAACTGACTGAGCCACCCAGGTGCCCCTGTGTTTGAAATTTTTGTAATAAAAAGTTTTTTTTTAAGTTTATTTATTTATTTTGAGAGAGACAGAGACAGCATGAGTGGGGGAGGGCAGAGAGAGAGGGAGACAGAGAACCCTAAGCAGGCTCAGCGCTGCCACCGCAGAGCCCGACGTGGGGCTCGAACTTAAAAACCCGTGGGATCATGACCTGAGCTGAAACCAAGAGTCAGAAGCTTAACTGACTGAGCCACCCAGGTGCCCCAGAAGTGTTTTTTATTTTTATTTTTTTTATTTTTTTTTTTAAATTTTTTTTCAGCGTTTATTTATTTTTGGGACAGAGAGAGACAGAGCATGAACGGGGGAGGGGTAGAGAGAGAGAGGGAGACACAGAATCGGAAACAGGCTCCAGGCTCTCAGCCATCAGCCCAGAGCCCGACGCGGGGCTCGAACTCCCGGACCGCGAGATCGTGACCTGGCTGAAGTCGGACGCTTAACCGACTGCGCCACCCAGGCGCCCCCAAGAAGTGTTTTTTAAAAGAAGATTCATAAGCCATCAGGATAAATCCTGGCCACAGAAATGTTTGGATTGTACTTTGTTTAAAAAAAGAAACAAAAATCCTGCAAAGGAGCATGGAGTTCCTATCACTCCTTCTTGTCTTAGAACCTGAGCTGCTCTCATACTTCCAGTGCCCATTTGGCTCCAACCTTGTAGGTTTGCATTTGCAGGACTTTGTATAATCAGCCATTATAACTGACCGCATTAACTATATCTAAAAGCAGGTTAAATCTAGTCTTTGATAGCCAATAGCCAGTTAATTCTCTAATTAACTCATTAGTTATGTCTTTCTATAGCCACAGAGTGAAACCCTACTCAAGCCGGCATGTTTGCGCCACTGGCCAGGGGTTTACAGCTGGACAAACTGTCATCATCACTGAGGAGCGACACCAGCTTGCTGCCTTGCTGCCTTCAGATCGGTACAAGCCGGCATGTTTGCGCCACTGGCCAGGGGTTTACAGCTGGACAAACTGTCATCACCACTGAGGAGCGATACCAGCTTGCTGCCTTGCTGCCTTCAAATCGGTACTGTCTTTGGTGCGATGTCCACTGTCTACACGTATCTCCCCATGCCTGGGTGAACACTTCTGTTCCTGGGGCTTACAGGGTCTCTGGGAAGCTCCAAAAGCTTTCAAAATTCAACACATACTTGGGGATACTGCCAACCAATCTTCTGAAATAGTACAGTAATGCAGTCTAGCACGTGGGCTCTGGAATCAATGCCTGGATTTCAAACCCTAGCTCTGTCACAGTGAGTGTATTTACTCCTTCTGTGCCACAGTTTTGTCACTTGTAAAATGCAGTAATACTTGTAATTATCCTCAGAACAGTGTTATGTGGATTAAGCCACATAATACCATATATGCAAAACACTGAGAGAAGTGTCTGGAGCATGGTATATGCTCAACACTTGCTGACTGTTATTACTGTAAATATTATCTTTAACAACAGCAAAAGTTTTACCCCCAAAATAATACCCCTGTTTCACCAATGTCAGTAATACTTTAAAATTAATTCTAAGAAAAGATGATACTGAGCTGGATCAATACTCTAAAAGTTATTCTTTGTAAACTACTTCCTTTCACTGAGTTACATGCCTTCTTGGGTTACCATGTGTTCATTTCAAAGCAGCTGCATACAATTTTAAGTCAAAATCACTGAATTTTAATGCCCTTTCTCTGACTGGATAAACTCACCTTAGCAATTACTTTAATCCAACAATTACAACTGAGAGGACTCACACAACATATATGAGAGAGAATAGGGAAAGAAATCACCGCATGGTGATCGTGCATCCGATTTCAACCTCCTTCCTTACGAGACGTCCTTCAAGGTCATTAAAAAGGAGTCACATAAATCCAAGGTATTAGAATGAAAAGGATATTCCCAAGAATATTTTAAAGATTAATGTGGGGCGCCTGGGTGGCGCAGTCGGTTAAGCGTCCGACTTCAGCCAGGTCACGATCTCGCGGTCTGTGAGTTCGAGCCCCGCGTCAGGCTCTGGGCTGATGGCTCGGAGCCTGGAGCCTGTTTCCGATTCTGTGTCTCCCTCTCTCTCTGCCCCTCCCCCGTTCATGCTCTGTCTCTCTCTGTCCCCCCCCCAAAAAAAAAAGAAAAAAAAAAGATTAATGAAATAAATGCTCAAGCCAGAGCCAGAAATTACAGAAAAAGACTTTTCTAGAAAGAAGTAGACTCTGAAGATGAAACCGGACTTTCAATTTGAATCAAAATGGTGACAGTGGTCGCTAAAGTTCTAGAGTTTTCAGGTTGTAAACTGTGAACAGGGTGTGCTTCTGTATATAATCAAAAGATGAAAACCGCTTTACCCACCACAGCTAACCACTTTCAAGGAAGTCTGGGAAAAAAATTAACCAAAATGTTTAAAGTATCTGAAGGACCAATAGTTCTCTTAATCAAAGCAAAAAGGCATTTAGAAAGTAGATTTTCTTTTATCTTTTTCCATATTCTTTTATCTCTTTGAACAATAGAGAACTGATTAATTTTACTTTTTATTCATAATCAATTTTAGCTCCTGCTACTTTGATAGCTATCATTCCTACTAGAAATGAGAAAATTAAGCCACAAATCTTCATAGATGCCTCATCTGAGGTAATCATATTAATTCTACAATAATATTACACTTTCTCTAGATTCACTTTGAAATGAATTCTAACACTGAAATGAATTCTAACATTGTGGTTCCAATTTTAATCACTTTAGTGATTCTGATTTGTTCTTCAAATCTATTTATTTATATAACAATGTGACTTGTATCCAAAAAGTAAGCAAGTTTTGAAAAACCGCACGATGTTGGTTTTTACAGAATTAGTAGCCATCTCGCTTGTCGCTATAAAGACACGATGTTGATTCTGTGGCGAGGACATGAGCCCACCCCACTTTGCCGAGGAACTAGTCTTTCCCAACCGGCCTAACACCACCTTCCCTCGGTCTCTTTTGCAGCCCCCTGCTTTGTTCCGTTATATCACTTGTCAGCATTTGAAATTTACACAGTTGATAGTTTTAGTTCTTTATTGTCTGTCTCTCTCACCAGACTTGATTAGGGAGGGTCTCTCTTTTTCTACATCTCTCTCTTATGTATAAAACGTATGAAGCTCTCTCCCTGCCCGCTCTTTGTGCCTGGCATATGGTAGGCACGCTCACAAGCTAGTTGTCTTAAAAAGATACACCACCGTGATTCACCATTATCTGACCTCCTTTCTCATCAACCAGACCAGGGATTGCACACATTTTTGGTACAGGGTCAACGAGTCAGTATTTTAGGCTTTACCACCTCTGTTGCCTATTCTTTCTCCTCCCACTTCCAATAACTCTTTAAAAACACAAAAACCACTTTTAGCTTAGGGCCGTATGAAAACAGGCTGAGGGTGGGATTTGGCCTGCAGGGTAGCATTTGCCAACTCTTATGCCAGGCTCTAAGTGTCTTCAGAGCAAGCCTGAGTTATGGACCCATTTCTGTCCCCTGGGACCTATCATAATCCTAAGCACATACAGGTTCTCAATAAACCCAGAACTCAGTTGCATTGGGTTAAAGTGATTAGGTCAGGGGCAGAGAAGATAAAAAATTAAATGGAACAGCCCAAACGGTCAGATTTAGAGCAACAGATATTTTGCCACGGAGACCTGGCTTGCGGTCCAGGCCGGATGACTCAAAGGGTCGCTTACCAAGGATTTACGGGTAATGAAAAAAGACAGCTTCTCATACGATCACACGCTCCCTCGCTTGCCTTGGGAGTCACAGACCTCAATACCCTCCACTTCCGAGCAGCGATCCTACTACCGTGGGCCGGTGCCTCCTCTCATATCTACTTAGAGTGCCACTGCCTGGGACCATGAAGAAGAGCTGATGTTTTTCCCAGTGGTTGCTTTTATTCTGTGTTACCGTGCTTTGCTGTCTGGTTCTCCTGTCACCCAGCATTCTCAGAAGGTGCTGGCTTAAAGGTGACATGTCCCTCCAGAGCTCGGCAAACACGGAATTACCTCCATAACCACTACAGATAATTCTCACATGTTGGCCGGGAAACCTTCCTGAACACAGTTTTTGGATGGGAGCACTCCCTGATTTCTTGCATGGTTCCAAGTCTTGCAGTTTGTTGATAATGGATGAAGGAAGGAAAGAAAGAAGGAAGAAGTGGACAAAAACTCTCCACAGCCATGATCATGGCCCCGTCCCCACTCCTGAAACCGGCAGAATGCTGGGAGGTTGCAGAGGCTCCTGAGAGAACCCAGAATATGTACAATGTTTTCCCCAAGGACATTCTTGCTTCCGCACACTCTAGCAAAGTGTGAGGTCAGAGCCGCCTGCCTCGAGAGAGAAGCGCCTCTTTCCTCTGGCATCCAAAATGCTCAGAATTCTTACCAGCACCTGCCCTAGTGACCGAGTTCTTCCCGGGCCTGGGAAAGGGGGAGAAAGGAAGGAGAGCAGGGATGTCATCCGGTGTCCTGCCAGGTGCTCACCCTCCATGGAGCAGCGGGGCCAGCCATGGAAGACTGGCTCCATCCCTAGGCACTTCCTTCCTTGTTCATGTTCTTGAGATCTCAGAATAATTCACTGCAATGTTCTTTCAGTAAGTCTCTGCCACCCTGTATTTGCTTCCCTGTCTTCACGGAAAGAAACAAGGGAACAAGTGGCCCCTTGGGTGCCGTAACCAAGCAGGCAGACACTGAAAACAGGTGAGTGTCAGATGCTTAACTGCGTGACAGAACAAAACACATTGTCCAACCAAGCTTCACTTTGATGCAGCAAGTCCTACGTTTGTTTTAGACACAAGAAAGAAGCAGAAGGGTGAGAATAATATATGTAAAGGCAGGCTGCGTGTTGATGATGGAGCAGGAAATAGCATCTAGCCCCATGATTCACAGACGAGGTCATATCCGCCAAGGAGCCACGAGTGCAGGCAGTAATGCTAAGAGACAAGGGGCAAGCAGCCCGGGGAGGAAGAGAGTAACGGCCTGAGGAAAACACTCCGGAAAAAGTAAATTAAATGAATCCCAAAGCCCTAGTAGCTGTTGTAAAGAGTGCCTGTGGGTTCTACATTTCTGAAGAAGAGAACGACAACTAAGTGGAAATGTGACTCTGAGACTTCATGTTGCACATCTGACTTGGAAAAGCGAAGACAGGAAGGTGGAGAAGGAGCTGTAAGAAACACCGGACCCGCGGTACCAGGGGAAATATTCTTTGGGGAACAGACCTTCCAAAGGAACAAGAACCGCTCTAACACCACGTGTACCGATGAGGGAGGGCAGGAGCTGGCAGGTGAGTTCTCCCTCAGCCCCGTGCAGCCCTCCTGCTCGCCGCCACCAGAAGAGTCATTGTTGAGTCGCATGCGGAAGACACAGGTGAGAATGAACAATGGCAAGAGTATCTTTTGTCCCTTCATATCTGATAGGATCTGACATCAAGATTTTGGGAAGTAGAATCATGGCTGGAAAACCAAAATAAGTTTCATTTAAAGAGCTGAGATTTCATGCCACTGCAGTTGAGCATTCCTCTAATTTCACGTTTGCAATTATCCTTCTGTGCGTCCCTCCTTCTGTGTCCTTCTCTCACAGCCACTCTGGGTGGCTTTTGACTGGCACCACCACCACTCGAGGCAGGGTACAGGCCCCTCTTGCTGGGCTGGGCTAGGGGAACTGCGCCAACCAAATCACCCAGGCACCTGTCCAGGGTCATGAGAGAAGAACCAAGAATGTAATCAGGATCTGGGGTCGGGTTACCAGGCCAGAAGCAGACTCGCTGGGATCAAGATGGTGTGCAAAGTGAATGTGGCAAATAGGAAATGGGATCTCACAAGGGAATTAGGACTCAGAATGAAAACAACAAAACGGCAACACATAAGGTGAGAACCAAAAGCGGTGGCTGGAAGAACCAGTAGGGCCACGTAAGATGACCAGCAGAGAGGAGATGGCCAGGAGGCCTTGACTGTGAGGCTTCCTCTTCCACCTGGCCCTGTATTACGGGTTGAGCTCCATATGCGAATGTCTCCACAGGACTTAACAACCAGGTCCCCAGGGTACATATGAGGAAACGAGAGCAGAGGGAGGCTCGTCCCAGTGATCTGAACATCATGTAACTAGTTGGAGGAACACCCAAGATTAAAATCTCTTTTTATCTGTGCATAGAATGAATACACTGCGATATGCTTGCATTCCTCAGGTGCATTTAAAGAGATGATCCCAATGCAGGACTAGCTATAGAGTAGAAGCCCAATGTGAAGCACTTCATGACGAGGTGTTTATCATTGGGAAACACCTCAAAATCAGAGCCAAGGCTCAGTTATCTCTACGCAGATTATACCATGGTATTCGAGGCTTTCTGTCTCTGTCTCTTACTGTCTGTTGGTGTGAAATGGGGTAAGACAAAGGAATTTAAAAACTATTTTTTAGTCTAAGCAAATCGCAACCAAGAATGTCCGTCTGCTGGGGAAACAAAAATCCCCAAGTCAATGGCTTTATACTGTCTGATGGCCTGGTTCAATAGGGCCAAGGCTCCTCTTCCTGGAATAGTTTATTAAGGTCTAGGGTAGTTTTATCCACTGAATGAAGTCAAGCCAAGCCCGCTGCTTTTCTGTAATTTGATTTGTGAGAGCTGGAACTACGTGTCTTCGGCTTAAAGACTGGGCATTTTGCAGAGCAAACCTGGCACCATGGGTTAATAATTTTTATATAACCAAAAATAAATGAGAGAGACTTCAAATTATCCATCAGGAGAAAGGTGGACCAAAGTTTACTGACTCGCTGATTAATGTAACACAATAAGCATTTAAATATGCCTATCTGTGGAATAAAAATGAAAAGTGACACCGGGGATACATTCCAACTTGTCTCACCTTTTACATATCTATTATGTGTTATCAAAGATGTAGTCTTTTCCCTTAACAAGGATGATAACCACATGACCAAAACAAGTATGTTTTGAATAATCCTGAAAGTTTTGGAACCTCATGCTGGAAAGATGCTTTGAAATAGCAATCTGGAACCTGAGTTCTTAAACTCCGGGTTTCTCAAACTCAGCACTATTGACAGTTTATACCCAAATGATTTTGTTGTTGTTGGAGTGCTGTTCTGTGCACTGTAGGATGTTTAGGCAACCTCCCAGCTCTCTACCCACGAAATGCCAGTAGCAACAACCACCATCCCCACTCCCCTCCTGCTCAATCGTGACAATCAAAAATGTCTACGGACACCGCCAAACATCTGCTGAGGGGCAAATTATACGTGGTTGAGAACCACTGGTCTAGAGATATTTTCTCTTTAAGACCACGCGGTAAATATACTAAAGTAAAAGGAATCACAGCAGGGCACTAAAGGTTTTCACAGCCATTATTACATACGGTTTAGTACATGGACGTACATGCAAATGAATGTAGGCTGACGTGCTCATAGCAAAAGTATACTCACTGTGTACAAGAAAACAGAAATCTTTCCACATCAGCAGCAGAGTGAGTTTTGTAAAGCCTTCTGCATCATATTCCACGACACCTCTGGGTGATAAGAACACACACACAAAGAAGAAACCCTCATAAAAACAAGGCAGAAAAGAGATGTAAAGAATAGATTCCTAGAGTCACGGTGACTGAATCCAAGAGGCATTTAAGGTGAGTGTTACCACAGGAAGGACATGGGATTTGGAATGGCAGCATCTACATTTATGTTACAGCTTTGCCATTTACTACCTATCACGACTCCAGGCAAATCACTTAACCTTTGGAGCCTCAATTTCCTCATCTGTAAGACAAATAGAACAATATTTTCGAGCTTCATTACAGGGTCGTGAAAAACAAGTAAGATAGACCATACAATGCTATGCAAATACTGGTTATGAGTAAAAGGACAAATTAAGCAATCAGGTCAACAGGGACACTGCTGTCTGGATGGTGATTAAGACCCACTTTCACTCGGGCACTAAAAAGCAATGAGCAGTGACAACGTTACTAAGTCTGGAAGTCTATGTTAGTTTCTTCCAAAGTACTTGGAACCCTTTCACTTGTGTCCCCTGTCCTCCCCACCGGGCTCAAGACAAAGTAGCCACGTTAGCTGGGTGGACACTGGTTCAGGTGGGAGATGCACAGGACGGGTGTCAAGGAGAACAGCCCCCGACTGCTAAGGGCCTGGCCAGAATCCTGATAGGCTAGCCTCCCCCATTCCCCTCAAGAGCTGAGTGCTTGGGAGACGTGACCATAAGGTGACAATACTAACTACACAGAGGACAGGCATAATCTTCTCTGTCATCCACCAGTGGCGTGTGCTATCTCCCTGGCTGAGTCAGGCCAATCAGACTGTCGATACCAATGGCCTGCCAGTTTCAGTAGGAAGGGTGAACTCATCATAAGGGCAAAGGGAATTAGGACACTAAAGACTGAGTGATTTGCTCAAAGACTGTTGGCACATCATTCAGATGACTTAGGTCAATAATTTTAGTCACCGGTTTATATTTCTTTTCGTGAATTTATAATCAACTCAACATGTTAAACACCGCTATCTAAACTTTTTAGATCCTGCATGCTGTACGTAAAAACAAGCACAGAATCCTTTCCATTATGCATACAGCACGGTAATAGAATAGTATTTGCACAGGATTTAGTAGTTGTATACAAGTACTACTATATTACTGTATTATATGCATAATAAAACATACACAAAATGTATATTAAAAAAGAGATTTTCAAAAAAGCTGTAAATGCGAATTTTCCGATTTTTCTTGGGTGCGAATGGTTATGAGTGAGGTGGGGTGTGTGTCCCCTACTTGGGAGGTTACTATGTTAGCTCCTTCATTTTTCATTCTATATTCTTAAGATAATTTCCTCAAAAATTAGAAGTCCAATGGTGCCATTTACTAACCACTGTTTGTATCATAAGAACTTTTTCAAAATGTTCATAAGTAAAGCTGAAAAAAAATCGTTGAGTATTAAAGGCTTATGTGAGAGACAGTCACACTGTTTAGATATTGACAGTTCTATTTTGGAGGCATAAAAAATTTCACTATGTATAATGAGAAAATTTCTTAAAATTGTTTTGAGGAGTCAGAAATTTTGCCCATAATTATGCTACAGTTTATAAAATTATATCCCTGGGAATGGCCAACCTTATTCTTTGTTTTGCCTGCTCCTGCCTAGTCCCAATTTTTTTGGTCCCAATTTCTTCACTTCCTTGTTTAAAATCTTAACTTTGTGTGACTATATATATCTTTCTATCTTTATAAACCTTCTCTGGAACAAGGTGGGCTATAAGCAGATCGCTAACACCCTTAGTGCTCAGCCCCCCTGAATGGGTAGAGCCTTCCATCTTTTGAAGAAGACTGGGGGGAAAACACGGTCCCTCTGCCCTTGAGCTAAGCCCTGGGCAGAAGCTCAACCAGGCCTCAGACGCCATTTAGGAAAACAGAGCTGCAGAACATCAGGCCACCGGCAACCTGAAGGAGGGGGCCAGCCACAGGGGCGGCAGCAGGAGGAGACGCACTCCCCAGCCCCACGCCTGCTTTCCCCTCTCTGTGCCTTCTTCCAACCCCTAATCCCGAGTGTGAGTCGCTGCTTTTGCATTGTCTAACACCGGCTTTCCTCCCTGAGAAAAGCCTGCCTGAGTCCCGAGAACCAGGGTTCCCGCCCTGGCCCTGTCTCTTCCGGGCAGGTCACAAGACTTCCCAAAGGTCCAGGGCTTTCTTCAGTCAAACATGCCAATAATGCCCACGTGGCTCCCTCCCTCACAACTCCAGGGAGCAGCTGGAGGTGTGTGCTGTGCACACTGCAGAGAGCTCAAGAACAAGCAGGCCTCGCTGCCCTCGTTACTGCTGGGCTTGGGGTTAGTTGTGAGGCTGATCCAAATTCTGCTCCACAATCAATAACGCGATTCTGATATGTAGCAAAATCCTAAAAAATGTCTTCCTGGGAGCTTTAGCTTAAGCAACATACCAAAAAAGAATCAAAGTGGTACTGAAAAGCTATTCCGTACAAGAGCAAGCTGCTATTTTCTCAATCAAGCTCTCGCGTTAGGGCCATCAGGACGGGAGGACATTGTTGGTACATGGTTTAAGCACAGAGGAACTTACGTGCCGAAGTGACTGAGGAAGGCAGCAATATACTCCCTTCTTTTGTGGTATCCTTGAATCACATACTGCACCTGAAACAGGAACCCAAAGCTGAGGAATAGGGAGTTTTCAAATGCTATTTTACAAAGCATTTCAAAGATTCAGGGAGTAGAAAGAATGGTTAAATGAATGCCCATATTCCTGCCACCTGTATTCAACAACTGTGAGTATTTTGTCTGGTTGCTTCAACCAGCCATCTATCTCCCTAACAAGCTATCAGTCAATCTTGCTGAAACATTTCAAAGGAACTTAGAGACACCATGGAAGTTTCTCCCTAGATACTTGGGCATGTACCTCCAAAAAATAAGATATTTTCCTACAAAGCCACAATGTTATGATCGTACCCAACAAATTATCAGCCATTTTCTGACTTCATCTAGTGCCCCAGGCGTTTTCAAAATATCCCAATTGTCCCCAAAATGTTCTTTTAAAAGACAGGGCATACTCAAGGATCAGGCATTTAATCTAGAAAGTCTATTCATGTAGATTAATAGGACCGTGTGTGCATGTGTCCATGCCTGCATGCACATATATGATTCTGACTTTTCAAAGAGATTGGGCTAGTTGTCTTATAGAATGTTCTGCATCCTAGACTCTCTGATTGTTTCCTTACTCCCTGTATTTGTCCTCTACTCCCTGTATTTCCTATTAATTGGAAGTTAGACTAAAGGTGTGACTAGATTGGGGGTGCCTGGGTGGCTCAGTTGGCTAAGCGTCCAACTCTTGATTTTGGCTCAGGTCATGATCTCAGGGTCATGAGATTGAGCCCCGTGTAGGGCTCTGCACTGACAGCACGAGGTCTGCTTGGGATTCTCTTGCTCCCTCTCTCTCTGCCCCTTCCCTAATCATGTGTGCCTGTGCATTCTCTCTCTCCCTCCCTCCCTCTCTCTCTCAAAATAAATAAACTTAAAAAATAATGTGTCTAGACTAGATTCAGGTTAAATATTTTTGGCAAAACAACTCCATAAGTGATGGTGGGCTTGATCACTGATTTAGGTGACGACAGCAGGATGACAGCAGGACTAATCCATCATAAAGGGAGGTTTCCCCTTTGCTGCCGCTGGCAGTGACCCCTGGGTATGCTTCTCTAGGCATGAGAAGACCTAGTCCCCTCTCGATCTTTTACCTCACGGTTTCGATACCTGTTGGAGATCCTTGTCTGAATCAGATTTTTCATTAGGAGCCGAAAAGTGGTGATTTTTAAAAATTCTAACCCTCCTTGTGTACTTACCATCTGGAATTCTCTGTAAAGAAGAGTTTCCTCACATCTAATGGGGGCTATTTTTTTTTAATTTTTTTTTTTTAACGTTTATTTATTTTTGGGACAGAGAGAGACAGAGCATGAACGGGGGAGGGGCAGAGAGAGAGGGAGACACAGAATTGGAAACAGGCTCCAGGCTCTGAGCCATCAGCCCAGAGCCCGACGCGGGGCTCGAACTCACAGACCGCGAGATCGTGACCTGGCTGAAGCCGGACGCTTAACCGACTGCGCCACCCAGGCGCCCCTAATGGGGGCTATTTTATCCTGAATTACGACTCCTATTGAAAAGGCAGGATAAGGCTTAATTCTTTCTTTTCAAATTCCTAGTATTCAGAAGAAGGAGTGTTACAATAGATTTTATTTTGCCTTTTCAGATTTCCTTGTTATCACCAAATGACCGTTTTTATTTTTAAAAAAATTGTGAACTTATTAAGCTAGGCATCTGAAAGTTAGTCATTTACCCATCAGCTACTAACACAAAAATTCATTCCTTATAATGTCCTCACAGCGGCTCAAAGAAACGGGGCGGGGCGGGGGGAAGCAGCCCCCCAAATTGTTTTTATTGGCTATAGCCACAATGAGTTTCCATGGCTAACAAAAGCTCGAGATAAAGTGCTTGAAATAACCTTGACACAATTGGTAGTGATAGCCATTTTGTACCCTTTAAAAGTAAAACAATTCTATTTATATAATAGGGGTTTATGTCAATTTATAAAAACAGTGCTTACTTTGCAGGCTTAATGCAGGATCAGAAATGTTATTTTGGGAAAAGAAAAACAGATGATAAGTTTGCTTAAGTGGCTTTGTTTAAAAAGGGGATGAAAACAGTTCTGTGTACTTGATTTTAAAAACAGAAAACCATTTTAACAGAAACCCACAACAAAACTGGCTATAAAGATAGATTCCCATGTAATTATGGAAATTCATTTGAAGAGATTGTTTCTAAAAGCAGCCCATACTGTCCTCGTTTGTAGCAAGCATAAGAACATCAATTTTAAAAGACAAGTAAAATTAATGAAAGGGAACCAGATAAGAAAAACAAACCGATTCTTGTATTTCTGGGAAAATGGTAATACAATTTTTTGGAGAAAAATGTATGACTAGAAATTAATCTCAATTGGAGAGCTTTAAAAAAAGGCTTTTCTTCTCAATTCTGGAAGACCAAATTTGCATGTTTCTCTAAAATACTGGGACACAGATTTGAAGGCAGTGTAAAGTCCCACAATGTAAATAAGAATTCTATCCTCCGATCAGTCCTCAAGGAGGGCAGTGGCTGGGGGAATTTGGTCCAATGAGAAGCGTCCACTTCACGAGAGTTAGATGCCCTGGAATCTGTGCCAAGCCCACAGACTGCAGAGTTGCCAGATTTTAGGTTCTCTGACATTTAAAAACTAATACTGAAGACTCTGAAATATTATTGTACTTTTAAAATATTTTCTATATAGAGATGAGCCATCTTTTGAAAGAAAGAGACAAACAAAAGATTTATTTTCCAAGCCAATGTGAACAAGTCAATAGGGGCATAGAAAACAGTACTTTGGAACTTAAGTGAACTGAGTCAGTCCATGTAGAAGAAGAGAGTAAATCAGTATTGCTTGTGGATTAACACGTCCAGTATTTAGCTAAATACACTGGCTGGACATGAACGAGCATATTCTTATGCTTTTTTAAAAGTATCTAACAATAGCCATTAACGTAAACTCAGCTACTTGACAGTGTAATGGCTCATAAATGCAGCTCAGGGAAAGCTTTCGATAATCTGATGTGCTGGGTTATCGGACCGGCTGACCTGGAGATCTCGCCCTGAGGAGCGGGGCTCTGGCAAACTGCTCCTGGACAGGACACGGACAACCAGGAACTCACTACTAAAAAGTGAGGTACAGAAAAACAGAAAGAGCTGAAGGCAGCTCTAGTGAATTACCTTGATGCTAGCCAGTGGCAACCCCCCCCCCCCTCCCCAAAGCCATGCATGCATGCATCAGATAACTGGGAAATGGAGGAGTTCAAAGGTGAACGATCTAGCAAAAACTCAGGACACAAAGGAAATTTCAGAAGAAGGAGACAGAAGTTTAAAAGATGAAGATAAGGCTGGAGCAGGAGGTCAGAATCCTTCGAAAAGGAAGGAGGGCGAAGAACTAGGGAGAGAAACGGATGAGCTGTAATTCACAGTAAGAAAGGCCGACGTCAGGTGGAGACTGACTCTAAGATGGGGTGAAGAAGCTGGCGCCTGCACACAAGGCCGTGTAGGTGCCACGCTGGAGAGAGGAGCCTTACAAGGGGTGAGGGGAGGGTCAGGAGACTTGCTTTTACCTTGTTGGTGAGCAGGTGGCATACTTGAGGCACATAATCAATGAGACATCCTCCTCCTGGGAAAGCTGGGATATGAAGAGCTGAGGAGCCTCCAAGCGCACTGAAAGGACAAGAGGACAAGGGACACTTGTCTTAGGGCTCCGACAAGGTACAAGTGGTACCCTCACAGACTTGGCTTCTCTTACCAAGGTCTGCCCACGAACCACTTGGAATGATGACAACGGGAATATGGGCTTCACTTTATGATTAGATTTATTTTAATCCACTTTGTTAATTCAGCGTGTTCGGGTTACCGATGAATAACAACGAATGATTCTGTCACACAAGAGTACAAATTAGCACATTCTGATTGGCAGGGGTAAATGTCTTACCAATAGTAATGGGTTGGACCTAGTATGGAAACACATTTTTTTCATCCCCTTCGTTACGTGCCAGGCAAAGAGAAGTCAGAAGTCATTCCTTAAACCCCTGAATTGAACTGAA
Source organism: Prionailurus viverrinus (assembly GCF_022837055.1). Taxonomy (NCBI): domain Eukaryota; kingdom Metazoa; phylum Chordata; class Mammalia; order Carnivora; family Felidae; genus Prionailurus; species Prionailurus viverrinus. Next base: position 118,496,100 of record NC_062563.1, read on the forward strand.
CTGAGTTGCTGCAGCGCTCCCAACAGTGTACCAGAGGGACCAGTTCTGCCCTCACCAGCTTGGGGGTCCTGGGAAGCCTCCTTGGGCTTTAGCGTCCTCATGTTTAGTGTGAGGCAGGTGGCCTAGGACAGGGGCTGCAGACTCCAGGGTCTACCCGGCCCAGGTAGGTGATGGAAACGAGCACAGAGAACTGGAGTTTCTGCCCAGTGGAAAGGGCCCTCCACCTCTTCTCTTCAGCTGATCTCTGCCATGTGGGAACACAGGCTCGGTCTTATAGGAGCTCAATTTTTCACGTGAAGCCAGAAATCCAGAATATTTAACGTCTCAAGTTTTAAACGGTGGCAACTAATTAAACACCTTCTGGGAACACCATGCCGCCCGGTCCTGTGTCTCTGGACCAATATGGGTGGGAAGTCTGTAACTAGTCCAAGTCAACACTGACATCCAATCCATCTAAACAAGAAGGTACAGTCAAAAATCACCAAACCAAGCACTACGACACAACACCGATCCAGAAATAGTTTCCAGGTCCTGAGCAGTATACAGTTCGTATCTCATTCTTTTAAACTGTTTTTATTTTTTTTAATGTTTATTTATTTTTGAGAGAGAGAGAGAGAGAAACAGAGTGCGAGTGGGGCAGGGGCAGAGAGAGAGAGATATACACACAGAATCCAAGGCAGGCTCCAGGTTCTGAGCTGTGAGTGCAGAGCCCGATGCGGGGATCGAACTCACGAACTGAGATCATGACCTGAGTTGAAATTGGACACTTAACCAACTGAGCCACCCAAGCAGGCGCCTCTCATAATCATCCAATCTTGATTTTATCTTCTTTCCTCTCTCAGTTTCCTTTGGTCCTAATTTGTTTTTCTTATTTGAATTTTAGCTTAATGTGTAGGTTTTCTGCTGTAAGCCCCTTGAACCATCTCTGTAATATGATGGGGTGTAAAAAGACCCCTAAGATCTGTTAATGCTGTGATAATTCGTTAACCAAGTCCCCACAGTTACAAGGCAGTAAACGGAAGCAAAGTGCTTCACAATAACAGTCTAGAAAATCATTCCTAAATAGTTTAGAGCAGAAAGACTTAGCCGAGGGTTTGCGATACAGAGAACAATACATAGAACTACTGAAAGGGTTCCAGACCCAGCCTGTCTCCCTATTGACTACAGATTTCTGAAATTAATTTTTCTGGTAGGAATGAATATTTTGTTTATTTATTTATGGAATGAAAACGTCGCAACACACAAATAAAACCCCAGGTGATATGAGGAAGTCAACATCGGGTGGAAATATTTGCTGTTGACTTTCTTCTATTCAGATGATACCTAAAAAGCACAACAACTCTGACAACTGAGAAAATTATGAGACAGCATTTGACTAAGTATGACATTAATGAATCATCTACAGCCTGCAACTGCACAGAATCAGCAAGAACATCATTTCCGTTTGCTACTCTCAGAGCAGACACTGGCTTAGATTTACTCTAAACTCTGAAGAAGGCTAGGAAAATTCCTATGACTTCTTGTGAACTGGAAGAAGGCTTTTTGTCCCCTCTTTTGTGTGCAAATGTACACAGAGGGCACACTTCAAACCGGAAGGTTCTACTGGTTCCATTAGGATGGAAACTGATCCAGAAGAAAATTCTGTAGCACGAGTAACAAATCCAATATTTATATCCTGTAGTTACTGGGGGAAATATCTGTGTAACACAGAAAATACCAAGATCCAGCTTCTCATTGCTTAGGGGAACAATCTTTGGCATGATAAAATTCCAGAAAATAATTTGGACAGTTTCCTGGAATTGATTATAGTGGGCTTTGACCTGTATAAAATATTACAGGATAAGTTCTTAATCATTCATTAAATTGAATACAAAAAATGAAAATAGTCTGTGGGTAATCCTCTAAACTTGAGACTCTCTCTGCTTCTGAAATACAGCCATTAAACCAAAATTACCTGTGATGATGGAAAGAAGCAGAGGTGTGGAGAAATCCAAAGACCGTCTGCTTGGCCGCCAGGCCCGTCTCTCTCCACTCTGCTTCTGTGATCATCGGGAACTAACACTTGTTGCTAGGTGCTTTCTCATGATCGAACTTAATGCTCCCCACAATTCAATGAGGTGACAATTATCAGTGTAATTTTACAGGAGAAGAAACTGAGGCTCAGAGAGCAGAAGAAATTTCCTTGGGTTCATTCACACAGCCAGAAAATGATAAAGTCAAGATCTGAGCTCAGGCCTGCCTACTGCCAGAGTCCAGGCTGTTACTGCTGAATTCCATGCCTCCCTGAGAGCAGGGGGCTTTTACTCTTGAAAGGGCTGCAGGGACGGGAAGAAACAGTGGGTCTGGCCACCAGTGAGTGGGACCAGGATTCCAGGGATGCTGTAGGGCTTCCAGAAGCACTCTGACTACCCCTGAAGCAGGCACTGTGTTGTACAGCCCACCATCTCTCCTGACGTTCCTCCACACAGCAGCTGAGCAAGCATTCTTGTCGATTTTGTTCGTACTTCAGTCTCTCCCACCCCAACCACCAAACAACCAGATTCACTGGATCTCAGATGCGAGGAGCCAACCTCTCTGCCATGTCTCACTGTGGGTGACCGAGTTGGCTGCACAGGGTGAGCCTCAGTGAGTGAAGGACTTCCGATACTACGAAGGATGGCTTGAAGTGAGAGTTTATTTTTAAAATGGCACTTACTGCACCCTTTCTTTAACTCGGGAGCTCCTTAGCTTGTGAGCGTACTGAACCTGACTTCCAGCGTCACACACTGATAAGTGCTGCTGATTCATGTATAAATATCCGCCTCGTGGGTAAATATTTAACAGGTTTGCTATAGCCTGAATGCTGCCCTGATCATGCTCAATAAACAAAGTCAAGTGCCATGAAATAAAAAAGCTATTATGTTTTTAAAAGGTGCAAGATGGAGGTAAGGCCTTGTGATCTCTAATTATTTAATATTCATGAATCAAAAACTACTGGGTTGAGCACGTACAACAGAAGGCTCAGCCTGTGCAGATTCCAGGGCTCAAGGAGCTCTTCCCAGGAATGCAGGTCTGGCTGGAGAAGGCAGGGCTGGACCGGTTGGCTTAGCGGCGGGAAGGGGCTGAGGACAGGGTGAGAAGGGGGTGGGGGGGACCACTGCTGTTGATTCTTCTGATCTTCAGACCGGTGAAGTGAGAAAGCGGGGTACAAAGTGATGGAAAATCAACTACTGGGGGGGCATCTCAGGTTGAAATTAGGAGGAGAAAGAGGTGAAGGCGCTGTTCTGATGAGAAAATACCATCTATCTCTTTATTGACTGAAATGCGCCATGAAATTAGTTGGTAATTCTTAGAACTGAAACTGAATCTGTGGATACAAATTAGAAGGACAAGACCAGAGTCTGAGAAATCTGTCCAACAATGGAGTTGAATAGACCAAAAGGTAGCCAGAAAAGCATTTCCAGGTCCGTCTCACTGGATGTAAAAGTCAAATACAAGAACTGTCTGTGTTAAATGTATTGATACAATGGTTTTCCATGCAAATACAGCCAAGAGAGCCCTTTGCGAACCTGGCTCTGTCTGCAAATACTCAGAGCACTTCTAATACTGAAGACTTGACTTGGCTACAGTGCAACAACACAAAGGAAATACTTTTGAGCATTTTGACATGGAAAAATGCAGGGAGTCAGCCTGTCTGAAGGCCTGACTTGGGACAATGGGGTTTGATTTTAACCCATTATGGAACAGTAACTCTTCCTCTCCAGGTGGCATTTTATCTTACTGGCCCGAGCAAAGCATGACTTGGCACTAGAGAAAGCAAGGAGGGCCAGTGGTTTTCAATTAGAATTCTTGCTTCTGCCAAGTTTGTTCTGCTTGGCTCTACTCAATGCTCCCATCAGTGCAGTAGGGTAACACTCCTCCCAAAAAGACCCATCTCTCTCAAGGGAGAAATAACAATCACAATCACATTAAAATTAAAATAGCACCAAGCACTCCAAGAGAGACTTCATTCTAAACCGCCTCCTCTTGGAGCATGCTGTGGTCAAGGGTTATGTCAAGGCCCTTCAGAGACACTTGGCTCAGCGTTATCATCCAGCTTTTGCCTTTGGATGGGATTCCGAGGGAGAGGACATTGCCTCCTCCACAATATGATTCTGGGGAGTGTTGGAGGGTCAAGCACTGACATGGGGAACTTCCAGGATGTCAGACGGACACAAGCTGCCACTAAGCCCCAAGGCTAAGAGACATCCTAAGGAAAGGTGAGCCTTCAATTCAATTCAACAAACACTAACTGTATGCCTAACTGTGTTTAAGGACTTTAGTTTCCCATTCTGGATATGTGATTAGGGCACCACTGCTAATTCCCTTCACGGTAGAGGGACGCCAGGGAACCTCAAGAATCTGGAGCACTCTATAATGCCAGAGTATGTTTCCTGGTGGCCCGCCAGGAGGGCCATTACAGCAAAACAGAAGTCACTGGTATTTATGGAGTATCCACTTTTGCCAGGCACCCTACCAGGCACTTCACTATCTCTAAACCTCATAACAACCCGGCCAAGTGGACCTACTGAGTCCAATTTACAGAAGGGGAAACCAAGGGTCTTAGGGTCTAAGTATCTTTCCAAGGTTACCCAGGCGAGCGAGCTGCAGAGTCTTCTTGGTTCCAAAGTCTACGTCCTTTTTCATCAGAAATTCTTTCATAGAAAGAGGTGTGAGAAATTTGAAACTCTCACCCCCCCTATGTCCTGAAACAGCGGTGTAAGTGGCTGAAATTATCCTCAAAAAAGCTGGTATCCATGAAACTCATCACTGTGCCGTCTCACTTGTTCTTAAGATATCATATGTCACAACAAGTTAACTTGCAGGATAGAGAAAAACAGTCACGTATAGCCTCTGAAAACCCATAAGCACACTAATAGTACATTAAGGAGAGACCCTGGTTTATTTGTTTGTTTGTTGTTCCCAACGGGATTTTCTTTTTTCCTACCAAAGCATTTTCTAGTGCTATTGTTAGTTCTTGTCTCATTTCATAGATTCAACTCTGAGCCGTCTCAAGAATCTCTGGATACCTCAGTTAAACAAAATCAGGGTATAATTAAAAAAAAAAAATCTCAGCAAGTATAACAGGAGAAAATAAAGAGATCACAGAGACAAGTTTACAAGTAGAAGAAAACATGGGGAGTCAAACTGGATGAGGGGTTCACTGAGCACCGATGGAGGGCTGGCCACACTACATTTGTGACTAACCCAATGTTTCTATTCAGCATAAATCAGGTCTTTATTAGAGTACTGTATTCCATTTCTTGTTTCTCATTTTTGGAGGGACATACAAAAATGGAAATGTTCTGAGACAATGACAAATATGACTGAATACTTAGAAAATGTCCCTCTGGAGGAAAAGTCTAAAAAGAAGCTGAAATTGTTAAGTAAAATTATTTAGAAGGTTACGGAATTATTAACTAGAGTAACTTAAGAATGTGAAGATATACTATATGGACAATTTGAATCAGTGGTTCCTTGCTTGGGCACCGTATACATGAAGAGTTTAAAATATGACGGATTTCGTTGGTACAGTGAGTGAATTTTCTACAGGACGAAGAGGGAATAACAGGTCCATCTGAGAAGCGGTAGGTGTCAGGCACTATACTCAGTGCCCTCCTATACGACGTCAACTCTGCTTCACACCAAGCTGCGCCAGAAGCGTCATCCCATTTTACAGACGGGAAGGCCGGAGCTCAGAGAAGTTCCGGAACCTCTCCAAGGTCACATATATAGTAAATGGCAGAGTCAACTAAATCCAGGCGTCTCTGACCTAAATCTACCCCACCCTCAGGTTATCACTTCTGTGATTTCTGAATCCCTGTCTGCAGACCGGATATCGGTTCCACGTGTATCAGCTTTATCGGGCTCCTTCTGGCTTGGGTGGTTCAGGCAGATGCCTGGGTTGACTGAGCCACTGAGGCTGCTTCCAGGAACATTTATTCAACTGCTTTAGGTACCTGAAGAAGCAATTAAGGCCTTTCTCATTGTAGGCAAGCGAACCCCAGGAAACCCAGAAGCACTCTGAGGGCCGGAGGACACGATGGACAGTTTCAGCAGACAGGAGGTGGCACGCAAGCCAAGAGACTTCACGCTTACACAAATACAAAAGATGGAATATGGTGATTGCAGACAGAACATGTCTAACGACATGAAAGCTAACCAAGTTTTTGTTCGGAAATGTGTTTTTTAAGTTTGTTAACAGCCTTCAAGGGACGGTAATCTTAACAGCTGTCCACCATCAGGATTCTGTTAGCATGTGGAAAAGCATTTAAAGTAAATCCCCCAAAACAACAACGGACTCGGCAGATGTTGTATTAAGATTTGGTCTGAACTACTTACAGTGATGCCTGGCCACACGAGACATAAACAGACCGGGCAAAAGAAAAGCTTTCTCCCTCTTGCCTTTTGATCCCTCGCCGTGTATCTGCAGTTGACTCCACCACAACTTCTTTAAGAAATGGAACTATTTTCAAAGACCAGTCATCAGGAATGTGTAAAGTGACTATGAGTTTGTTATAAATTTACAACCCTGAGGTTCCAATGAATGGCTTTACCGCTCTGCTATTACACAGGCAGAGGTTCCTCTTCCTATGGCATGCTTTTATAACATATTTACTGCGAAAAGTTCAATACCTACATGTATCACATCGTGACACTGTATGCTTTGAATATCTTACAATTTTGTCAAGTATACATCAATAAAGCTAGTAAAACATCAGCGCACACCACAGTTACCCTCGACGAAACCCACAAGCATTTTTACAACTCCCTCATGGCACGCTGGTTTTAATGATGGTCAATGGCAGACACAGAGAACGAGGGGGGGAACAATGCCTCTCTGCCTGGCCAGGGCAGAGAAGGGTATCCACCTGGTTCCTGTTTACTGTTAGTCACTAAAGGCTCAGGCACATAAACAGCATTAGGCAACTTCATGTGCACATTACTGGTCTCTGTGCTCAAAGAGCTAATCTGTAGAAGCTGCAGCTGGGCTTGCCCACACAAAATCAAGCAGAGATACGAGAAGATGAGATTAGCCAGGGTGCCAGAACATAACACTTTACAATTTGTTTCCAAAGTGCTCATTTTTTTTTTTTTACAACAGCCTTACAAAGTAGGTAGCAAGTGTTGTTATACCCGTTATAGAGATAAGAAGACTACGACTTGAGATGGGGGGCTTGCCCAAGGTCTTAAAGCTGGAAACCGTGAAAATGGGATCGCGATCTTTTCTCTGCACTAGTAGTTGTCATGATTGTGTGGCAATAATCTGGGGAGCCTGTTAAAAACTCAGATACCCAGGCATCACCCCAGAGAAGCTGATTTATTAGGTTCAGCAGGTCTGAGATGGGACCTTGGAATCTGCATTTTAAGATTCTCTAACGGATGGAGGTGCAGGTGGTCCTCACACCACTGCTCTATACATGATGCTGAGGATGCACAACTGGGACTGAGAATGTGGAAGGTGCAAGAAAAGCAAACTTGCACCCCATCCCTGGTGCATTAGGTCACTGACAATTTGAAAGGCACTGTGGACAAGAAGGTGAAGAAAACCTAGACATGCTCTCAAGGACTTTAAGGCTTAGCATGGAAGTAGAATATGTTTCTGGAAACAACTAGAAAAGGGTGATTAGCACTGAGTTTACACATGGACAAAAGGCAGTGTAGTTACCTGCAGATAACCAGAAGGCAAGGCAGAGGAGCAGTGAAATCAGGACTGGGCCGGAAGTAAGGACAGAGATTCTACTTTACAAGAAGGCAAGGCACAAGATCAAAGGCCAGGGACTGTGCAGACAGCAGGCCGTGGGGCCTGGACCACAGCGAACAGCTTCTGCCCCTATGAGAAAAGCATATTTCATACTTCAGCTACTGCTGAAAGGGCATCTGTCTGGAGGAGGTAAGAAGAGACAAGAGTAGATCCTGGTGCATGCCAGTGGTGACCTGGGCAGGAAAGAAAATTAGAGGTTAGAAAAGAAGTTCTGTTTAGTCACAGAGTGAGAGATGTCCTGGAGATAAGGAAACGTCTGAGGTTGGATAATGAACCTCATTGCTTAACGTAACTCTTTTACACTGACAACTTCCAAATTTATACTCTAGCCCAGACCTTTCCTCAACTAGGGACTCAGCCGACTGCTTACTCCATGCCTCTGCCTGGATGTCTCAAGGGCACTTCCAACTCAACCCGCACAAGCAAACCCTGCCTGCAAACCTCCTGCTCCTGCCCTCAGCCCTTTGCAGCCAATGGCAGCTCCAGCCTACTGGCTCCCCAGTCATCCTTGACTCTTCTCCCTCACATTCCACATTCAGTCAGCCTTGTCCAATCTCCCGTACCTTCTCATCTGGATTCCTGCCCCCATGGGTACGCCGGGGCTGCTCCTACCTCAGTGTTTCTGCCTCGGACACGCGGCCAGTCCTTCTGGTCTTTTCTCTGCCTGGAACACTCTTCCCAGCCATCTGCAGGGCCTGCTTCCTCACCCGCTTCAGGTCTTACTCAGATATCACCTTCTTAGTAAGGCTTCTTGAACAACCTATTTAAAACAAGCCACCTCCAGCCCGGGTATCTCCTCGTCTTTGTTTTACCTGCTCTATGGCCTATATGTCCATAAAACGTTCTACATACTGTATCTGTTTACCGTCTCCCCCCACCACCCTTCACTAGAATGGGGACTTCGGTCTGTTTTGGTCTGTTTTGGTCCCTGCTGTTACACCAGAAACAAAGAATAGTGCCAAGTTCCTAGTAGGCACTCAATAAATATCTGTGGTATTAAAGTCAAATGAATGTAGGGAAAGATACAGGAGTCAAATTTCCAAAATGGACATTAAAAGTCAGTAAAACGTATACATATTTTCTGAAATAGTCATTATGAAAAGGAAGGTTTCAAGGGTCCGGGACAGGGGTTGTCAAACTTGGTCAGTAAAGGGCCAGGCAGTAAATGGTGTCGGCTCTGTGTCCATAACATCTCTGTTGCAACTACTCAACTCTGACGCCATGGCATGAAAGCAGCCGTTGACAATTTGTAAACGAATGACGCAGCTGTGCTCCAACGAAATTATTCAGAGCCACTGAAATGTGGATTTCATACCATTTTTACAAAGTACAAAATATTATTCTTTAAGTGCTTCTCTAGCCATTTTAGAAGTGTAAACCATCTTTCTTAGCTCACGAGCCGGACAAAGTAGGCTGTAGTTTGCGGACTCTTGATCTAGGATCCTAGGTCATTTGACAGTTCTAGGGGTGCTGAGGAGAAGTGTATCTATCCAAGAAGAAATAGAGCCAAAGAGACCTGGATCAGGTTAGCAAAACTGAAAAGAAGCCCCTTTGGTCAAACCTCTTACAAACCATATTCGACCAGCAGGGAAACCACAAGCATTAGTCTTTCTCAGGCGAGGGTGAGGTGGACGTTAAGCAGCAACTCGTGCGCTGTGGGAGTTTCATAATGACACTGGATTGGAACACTGTGCAAGAGAGCTATTTATATGATCTCAAATGAAGCTTGAGGCATATTCTGGTGCTTTCTACGTCTATGCTAGGTGAAAAAGCTGCCTACAAAAGCCTTCCTCCCACCCAAAATACTAGCTGTTAGTTGGTGACTGATCCTCAGAAATATTAAGATGAATCATATATGCTCTTTTCACAGCGCAAAAAGAGATAATTTTAAAACTCAGAAAATGTCACTTTGGGTAGTCACAAACCGTACAATTAGAAAAGCTGCCCAGCCTGAAAATTGTAAATAAATAAAATCCTGTTCTTGCATGGAAACATTTTCCTCATTTAGATTCCAATGCTTGTCTTAGGACTTGCCTCCAAGGTTGGCTGGTGTTAAAACGTGTTCAGTCCCATAATCTGATGATGGAAGGCAGCCTTTGTTCTCCACCCCTCTTCCCTGGGGCTCTCCCCGGCTAACGCTGCTGCCCTTGGTAACCCCCGGCACTCAGCTCGGACTTGTGCCGTTCTTCTCACCTACAGGCAGCTTGTGGCCTCCCTGTCTCCTGCTCTGGGTTGGCCTGAGAGGTGCCAGCTGACAGCGGGCTCAGTCTGGACCCAAGCACAGGGCAAGGAATCCCACGTTTCTTTCTTCTTCCTGCTTGGAGAAACAGGTATTTCTGTCTTTGATCCCTAAGCTCTGCTTTCTTTCTCTTGTTACTAAACAGCTCACTCCCTATCTCCTCCTGGCCCCTCCCTTGCCCTTTTCTGCAACATCATCACTTTTACACACTGCACCGTTTGGCACACGAGAAGGAGGGACCACATCAAATAAAGGAATGCAACCGCAAAAGCTGCCTGGAGAGGGAAGGCCTCGGATTTTTTTTTTTTTTTTTTTTTTTTTTTTTTGTCAATTTACCGTTTTTGGACTTGTTCTCCCATAATCAAATCCTCCCTATCGTGTTAACAATGTGGTAGTGTGTCAATACATTGGAATTCTGCTTCCATCAGCAACCCAGAGCTTAATAGGAAAATGAAGCAATGAAATGCTGGTCTTACTGCTAACCTTAGGCCTGGCCTGTACTCAGGATGGGGATGTTGGCTTCTTGACGGTATGCGGGCCAAACCTTCAACGCTTTGTGAGAGCTCAGGGTTGTCGGCAGAGGCCTAAGCCAGCGTCTTGGGCATTGTATGGGCATGCTTCTGCCATCACAAGAGGGACACCCACTCTGAGTACACTGACTGAAGCATGAAACACCCCCAATTTTTGTAAGCCAGACAAAGTTTAGACATAATTCACCTGCAGGGATTTAAAAGGCATTTGGCGGGGGCAGGGAGAGGCAGGAGAATAGTCTGGGTAGATGAAATGGACCTACAATTTAGGAATAAAAAGTAACAAAATAGTCAATCTCAATAAATAAATGACCTGTTGAGCTGAGTGGCAGCAACTCCTGGGTCTGGCTCTGGGACACGCTCATGTCCAGAGTTATCACAAAAGGGACTGTGTAAAGTTCAAGTGTTTTGTTCTTGTTTTAAAAATTTTTTTTTTTCAATGTTTATTTATTTTTGGGACAGAGAGAGACAGAGCATGAACGGGGGAGGGGCAGATAGAGAGGGAGACACAGAGTCGGAAACAGGCTCCAGGCTCTGAGCCATCAGCCCAGAGCCCGACGCGGGGCTTGAACTCCCGGACCGCGAGATCGTGACCTGGCTGAAGTCGGACGCTTAACCGACTGCGCCACCCAGGCGCCCCTGTTCTTGTTTTAAATTAAAAACACATGTGGGGTGCCTGGGTGGCTCAGTCAGTTAAGCATCTGACTGGGGCTCAGGTCATGAGCTCACAGTTCATGAGTTCAAGCCCCATGTTGGGCTCTGTGCTGACAGCTCAGAGCCTGGAGCCTGTTTCGGATTCTGTGTCTCCCTGGCTTTCTGCCCCTCCCCCGCTCTCACGCTGTCTCTGTCTCAAAAATAAACAAACATTAAAAATAAATCAATTAAGTAATTAAAAACACGTGTCCAACACATAAACTATTTACGGATAACAATGAGATGCCACAATTCCAAAACTTTTGCGAGTCACTATTTCATTCCCTCAGGATATATGTGTTATAGTTAATGTTTAACAACAGCCGGTGAATAATATTCACCATAAATGAAAACATCAGTTAGAGGCTGAATACTTTTGATGTAGTGATTTTATCTTTTGTGACTAACTTGGTAAACTAAATTGTCCATAACATTCAGGTAAGTAAGTATTTCAGTTGTTATTTTGGTTTGGTTCACATGGAAAAGGTACATGCCATTTTGGTTAATGTTGGAAATTAGCTTATTCCTTTTTTTTTTTTTTAAGTTTATTTATTTATTTTGAGCGGGGAGGGGCAGAGAGAGAGGGAGACAGAGAATCCCAAGCAGGCTCCATGCTGTCAGCACAGAGCCCGATGCGGGACTTGATCCCACGACCCTGAGATCATGACCTGTGCCCACAACAAGAGTCAGATGCTTAAACAGCTGAGCCACCCAGACACCCCAAGAAATCAGCTTATTCTTGAACACCCTCTACAGCATATATAAACAGTCAACAGACAAGCCAGTAGGCAGTGATTCTCCACCGTCATCCGCCCCAGCACACACACATACTGTGGTGTCCCTCCAGCGATTCTCTTGGGGAGAAGGGAAGGTGGAGAAGAAAAAAATCTCTCTTCTCTCATCCCCATTCTAGGGTAGAATCTAGAATCTAGAATCTCAGGGTGAAGAAATGTGTGATTTGAATAAAACAAAACAAAACACCTTGCAGCTGCTTCTGATATGAACTAACAGCACAGATTTTCCAACTGCCCCCAACCCAACATGAGAATCACTGTACTGAACACACAGAAGGAGAAGTCTTCTATCCTTAGGAGTTGAAGATCTTCTCAGCTTGCGGGCAAAATCACATTGGTCTTCCAATGTTGGCAGCGTCCGGCCCAGCCCCGGCTCCACCTTTACGAGCCAAATCACCCACGTCATTCCGGACGTCCACCGATTTTCTCGCCGCCTTTCTAGCTCCTCCTCCCCACCGCAATGCCACGGCTGCCCGCCGTGACCGAGAGTATGATAAAATCAAGGCAGTGGCTGCAGAGGAGCGGGAACCGCAGGCCACTGCTTGCTGAGAAGCACGCCCTCTACTCCGCTGCCATGGCAGAGATGCCTGGCCCCGCTGCCAGCTACTGCCCCAGGAAATGCCCACAGGTGTGCGCACAGGATGTCACCAGCGCACCAAAGCAGGACACAGACACCCGATGGGAGTACTGCCCCCCTCCCCAGAACCCTCCATCCTCCCCGCCCCCAGGGCGGCATGCTCCGGAAGTCACCTGGGAAGCAGAGGGAGCCATTTTCTGGAGCACACTGGGGACAGGGAGGACGGAAAAGATGACGGAGGAGGGAATCTGCAGACATGAGGGTTGAGCAGGCTATGCGCACCATCGGAATTCTAACAGAAACAACACGCATTCAGTAGATGCTCACCATGTAAAAAGCATTTTATCTTACTAAATAGTTTACGTACTAATGGAGAAAGTGGGAGTTCAGTTCTGTTAATACCCATCTGGCAGAACCGGGAGCCTGTTTCTGAGTATCACAATTTACTCACCTGTGTCTTTCACTTAAAAAAAAAAAAAAAAAAAAAAATATATATATATATATATATATATATATATATATATATCTCCATTGGTTTAAGCACTATTTTTATCAAATTCTCTAAAATAGATTATTCAAAATAGCCATGCCAGTCAACAAGGGCCTGCACACTCCTGGGCCAAGATTGTGGGGCAGGACTGAGGAGAAGCAGCAGGGGGCCCAGGAGGCACGCAGGGGCCCAGGCAGCTCTGGGAAGTCTGGGCTTGTGGGGTGCTTGCTTACCCCACAAGGCAGGTGCGTTTGCTTTCTTCAACCCCGTGGCACAGACACAACACAAGGAAAAAGGTTTTGTCAGGCAGGGAATGGGTTCTGGTAAATGCAGACAAGGAGAACACCAACTTAATTGGCCAAATATAATTGAGTTTGGCCTAATAATTTGTTTATTGAAACTTTCGTGACTGCTGCAGAATTATGATTTTCTTCTGCTTTCAAAACTGAAACATTATTAAAAGAGGAATATTAATAGCAGACAGGGGAATGCAAACACAACTTACTTAAAAAGTTGGGTGGCTGAACCACAGCCACCGAGTCCTGACTCTGTAGCACAATTGCATCACTGGCATCGATGGACCCGAAGCAATTTCACCCAGACTCACATGGAAGAAGAACATGCTGACCAGACCTCTTGGTGTAAGGAGGCAGGTGCAGACACTCTTAACTCTCAAGAGTTCTGGTACTTTCCCCAGCTAATAATCCCACAGATGTCTGTGGACATTTACAGTCTTTGAGGAGAAAGGCAGGGAGGGGTCCACAACTTCCAGGACGTCTGGCAAACCCTGAGAATCGAAGTCTGCAGGGCTCAGCAGTCCACCCTGCCACTCGGCCACTCGGAGGAAAGGCCCCAGGCTCACATCAGCGTCCCTCTCTCTCAATCAGACCGAGAAGGTTTCTCAGTATCAGCTGTGGCAAATGGAGGACAACTCACTTCCGTGCGTGCTTCCTCATTTCGCTAGGAATGAACAGGGGCTCAGGGTCACTTCAGAGCAGGGGGAGCCCTGAAGCTCACTCACATCACCTCCTCAAACTCGAGCTGCAGCCATGCTCATCACCTGAGCAGTAAACGCTCTAACTGTCCTCCAGACTCAACACATGACTTGGGCATATTCGGAGACAGGAGCCTTAGAAGGGTGAGGACTGAGCCAGTGCTCAGAGAGAATGTATGGCTCGTTCACACAGGTAGAACCAAATCACAAACGTAAACAGGTTTCAAAGGGAAACATCTGCCGACTGAGGAGCTGAATACATTGGAGAGAACCTTCCAGTGGAGTACAACGTACCCACTGGGAAGAATGACAGTGACCTATAGGTCATGGTTTAGAAAAATGACCATGACATATTGTTAAAAGGAAAAGCGAGTTGCAGAATGGTATGTAATAGATGACACCATTTTTACGTCTAAATTAAAACAGCAACAACAAAAGCCCAAGCTGAGCTAATAGGGACAACAGTTTGAAAACACTACATCCACATATCGTGCATTTCCTAGTAAGTCATATTTCCCCTCTCCCTTTTCATCGAGGTGAAAGCTTGAGGCTCACTGTCCCGAGGAAGAGGGTGGTCCCACATAGGTCAGCGTTGGCCCCAGCATGGGGAAGAAGAAGGCTGGACACATCACTGGGGAGCACATCCCCTAGACAGGAACGGAAAGACACAGAGGCAGAAAGGGGACAGAGTCAGAGCGAACAGGGGCTTCTGGAGCATCTCAGAGGCCTTCTTTGGGCCTCAGAGGGGACAGAGAGCAATAGAGCGAGAACACAAACCAGTGGTGGTGGAGAGACAGAAATTCTAGATTAACGGAGGGAAATCCAACCGACAGGGGTTTTTAATTCTGCTGCCCACTTGGGAATGAGGAGACCATGATGTCAAGTAACTTCCAGGGTAAGGGGGAGCTATTGTAGGACAAAATGAAGACATTTTACCTTGTATACTTTGTTCTTTGGTGGTACTGGAATTGGTATTGGTGGCTATAACTGGCACATACTACCTCGGTAGTAGGGAGAAAAAGAAAGAAAGACAGAGAAACCAAGGTATAAAAATAAGTGAATGCAAAGCATAGAAGGTGTTGAACTTGGTAAGCAAAGGCGTAATGGGAAGGGCAATGGCCAACCAAATGGATGAAGTACCTGAGAGGTGTGCAGAGTATTTACATAGTTTAGTTCCAGGGCTGGGACCCTAAAATCCCAAGGGCTTTGGGGTTCTACATTATTGATCTAGATTCTACTACTGTCAGAAGATCCGTAACGACAGGTACCACATACCGAGCACTTTCCATGCACCAGGCATTGTACTGAAAGCTTTCATTCATTAGCTTTCTTTACTCCTTATAAGAGACCTATGAGGTTGACATGTTCTACAGATACACAGTAAGGCGTGGCAGGTTGGGTAACTGACTCCGTTAACTCATCCAGTAAATGAAAGACACTGGGTTGAATCGAGCCATTCAATTCCTGAAGCCATGTATTTCACCATTGCTCGAAACCCTGCCTCGCACCACAGACCATCTGGCTGTGGGGGCTCTAGTGATCACTTAGCTTTCTTGGTATTGTCTTCTTATATGCACAGTGAGGATGGGGTCAACCACTCTCAAATCCCCTTTGGTTCTCTCGTTATCCCCTGGTCTAGTGCAGTGATGTAGACAGGAAGGTAGTTTTTTGGGGTTCAGAACCCTAGAAGCCTGTCTTATTAAAGAAAGCTTTAGAAATCCTGGAACAACTGAGAGATCCAATCTCAGCATATAAACTTTCTTGGCACAAAATTAAAAAAATAGTGAAAGCACATGATTAAGAGACAGGCGTGCTAGGTGCTGTGAAAAGGGAGGGTGCTCCATACGGGAAGTAGGAACTCTGAGCCATGCCTGTCCCCCATATGTGCTTTCTCACCAGCCCTGCATGCATGGAAGTTCCTACAGCCAACAGTACCACAGTTTCAGTTTGCAACAGGGACACCTGGACACTAAGCCCTCCATGCTTGTGTGGTTTCTCCGCAGCCTGCCCAACTCTTCAGGAACTGTGACTGAGGCCCTGTTCTTCTATGTTCTTCTCAGCCCCTGCTCCTGACTATAAGCCTATTCCTTTTAACAAAATATGAAACAATCTCGCACTGAACACTTTCTTTGCTTGTAATTCTCTGCCTGATGTCTCTTTCTGATTAAACAGAAGCAAGTTCCTAGCACAAGCCTTGAACAGGGTTAGGCATTTGTGACAGGCAGAATAATGGCAGAATAATAGGCAGAATAGTCTTCAGAACCTGTGAATATGTTACCTTACATGGTAAAACGGACTTCCCAGAAAGTTAAAGACCTTGACATAATTATCTTGCATTACCTGGCTGGGCTTGATCTAATCACACGAGTCCTTAAAAGCAGAAGAAGGAAACAGAGGAGTAAATAAGAGACGTGCCTCCAGAAGAGACAGGAAACACTGGAAGCAAGAGGGACCTGTTGCTGGCTCTGAAGATGGAGGAAGATGGCCACAAGCCAAGGGAGGCAGGCAGCCCACAGAAGCCGGGAAAGATCATTGGGTGATCTCCAGCAAGGACACCGGATTCTTCCAACAACGCAAGTGAACACAGGGGCAGATTCTCCACTAGATTCTCCAGAAAGGAATACGGCCCCCTACCACCTTGATTTTAACCCAGTGAAACTTACACTGAACTTCTGACCTACAGAACTGTGGGACAATAAATCTGTGTTGTTTTAAGCTGCTAAAATTGCAGTGATCTGTTACAGCAGTAACAGAAATCTAATACAGCACTCCAAAGAACAATCCTTTTTTTGGAGACGGGGTTATCTTTCTTTATGCAACAAAATAATGATAGCAATGGCATATGCCCCACTGAATAAAACAGAATCAGTAATACAAATAGATACAAATAGACAAATACAAATTTTCTGATACAAAGAGGTAAATGGGTAAATAAACACACAAGGGCAGCTCTTCTTTGTAATAGAAAGCCAACTAATAAATGTAGAAGGAAAGAAGCTAGAAAAATCATCAATGGATGTTAAAACTAGCAGGTGGAAGTCTGATGAGGATGTTTTAATAGTCTCAACATATCTCCCCATAAGCTTTTCATTAATTACAAAGAGAAAATTAGTAACGTTAAAGAAACCTTGTGGACACTACCTTAGCCAAGTGATCACGCTGGCATCACGTGCCCTCGGGACACACACCAGGTACATGCGCCGCTGCCAAAAATCCATTAACCTGAATCTAATCATGAGGAAGCATCAAACGAACCCAAGTTGAGCAACAAAATAATTGGCCTGAACTCCTCAAAAGTGTCAAGGTTAAGAAAGATAAAGAAAGATGAGAAACCGCTCTAGACTAAAGAAAAATAGACACGACGACTAAAGACAATGTGTGATCCTGGCTTGGGTCCTGGACCAGGGTAAAAAATAGCGAACAGGGATATTAGCGGAACAATTGACAGAATTAGAATACAGATTGTGGATTAGATAATCGTACTGTGTCACTGATACATTTCCTGATTTGAGACCTGCACCGCAGTGGTGGGAGAGAATGTCCGTGCTCTTAGGAAATACTTTCTGAAGCAGTTAGGGTAAAGTGCCTCATGTGCCCAAGTCTTCACTGGCTGAGTTAAAAAATAATCATAATATACAAATATAAATTATACAGAATGGCAAGGCAAATGGGGCAAAATGTAAATAATGGGTGAAACTGGGTAAAAGATAGAAGGCAGTTCACCATTCTATTCTTGTAACTTTCCTTCTTCCATTTAAATATCAACATAGAAAGTTACCCAAGAAGCCCTAATAATTATCCTTTCAATTGTTATGCTCATATTTGATCCACTGCTATATGACACACAAAGAGAATTTCAGGGAAAGAAAATATGACTTTGATGAGTTTAATTTTCTTCAATGTAATGCAATATATAACTGGCTAGGTGATTTTTCAATTAACGTTATTAATATGCTATATAATACCTTGTGTATCGTAGGCAAGTAATAAATAACTGTGCAACGAACATCAAGTAATTTAGTTTGAACAGGTCAGCATCTCAAATAAAAGCATGGAGATGTACAACATGATACAAAATAAAAACATAACAAAACGTAGACGGAAGTGTGAATGAGCCAGAAAAATGAGGTGGTTAAGAGCCCTTGCTCTGGAATCAGATGGACCATGAGCATCTGAGAGCCAACTTGGCCACATAGAATAATGACCTTGGGACAAGCTGTTTAAAACTTCCCTGAGCCCCAGTTTGCTCATCTATGAAATGGGGACCATAACAAAGCTCCCAGGGCTACTATGAAAAGTGAATTAAAGAATTATGTGAGGTATTTAGCAAGTGGTTCACACATAGTTTTAAATGTTACTTCTTACTACCATTGGGTTATAATACTTAGGTACTCGTTTGTTTCTCTTATAAGAAAGAGAATCAACATTCAAACCAAACTAAAAAATAAATTCATTTAGTGGGTATCTACTGTCAAATGCTTGAAAAGCCACACTTTTAATGCACCTAAGAAACAAATGTGCCCTGGAGGATAGTTAAAGCACAGCTAAAGTAAAAGGGCAGCTAAAGGGCCCTTTTAAACTTTCCTTCTCCCTATCCAGCCCCCTGCCCGCCCCCAACCCGAGACTCTACAACTTTAGACATGTTTCTTCAAATAGAGAATTGCTTCCTCATGGTAGACATTCTGTTTTTTCTACTTCAGGCCCACTGTTTATTTTTCTGAATGCAGGATGGCCCCTGTAATGCTCGGGCCAACTGAACCGCTTTCTAAACATTCTGAATTCCACGTGTCTGCTCCTTTCATGCTTCTTCTCCAAGTGGTGCCTTCCCTACAGTTCAGCTGGTCACTCAAACATGCTCTTATTGATTATCTTAATGCCTATTTGACCTCAACACAGCACTTATGAATATAGGGCATTCCTCACACATAAAATGCCTTCTGGCCATTGTTCCTACCCAACCATGTCCATCATCCAAAACACTTACATGAGTGCCAGTCCATGAAGTCTTTCTTTTCTTTCTTTTTCCTTTTTAATCACCTTATTCTGTTTGCATTTTTCAGCAATGCATTCATTTTGGGGGGGGGGGCTCATTAGAGAACTGTATAATAAACAAGCGATTTGCTCTTAATCTATTAAAAATAGAGAAGGATAATTGAAAACAAACAAACAACTACGCTCTTTCACTTGCTGCGTACCAGAGGTGATCTGGAGCCGTTCTTGACTACCATGATGGTCCATCACTCTCCTCTTCATTCACTCAACAAATATTAATAGGTGTGACAGGAAACAAGACAAATACCATTCTTGCTCTCATAGAGTTTCTAATAAGAGACATTCTAATAAAATACAGACAATGCAATAATGAAATGATAACAAAATAACCGAAAAGAACAAAAAGCACTTAAGAAGGAAACAAAATATAATGCCAAAGAGCTTAATTAGGTTACGTGGGAAGGTAGTGGGAGGCAACTTTACAGCAATCAGGAAAAGCCTCTCTTGGGGAAATATATTCAAATAGACCCTAAGGGTGGAGTGGAGCCAAATAAGTAAACACATGGCAGCAACATCTTTGTGGTAGAGGGAACACACGTGCAAAAGCCCAAAGGTGGCAATGAGCCTGGAGTGCTTGCAGATCAGGAAGAGGTCGATGTGACCAAAACAGAGAGCCTCCGGGGCGGGTGGGAGGAGAGGGGCTAAATGTGCTGGCAGGGGCCAGCTTATGAAGGTGATGGGCAGGTGTCTGGATTTTATTCAATCTCCATGAGAGGGTTTTTTACCATTTCTTTCTTCTTATGTAGATATTTCATGGGTTTATATAAGCTCTCCACACAAAAGGTGCTTAATAAATGCTTGCTAGGGGCATAAATTACAAAAGAAGCTAGCAGGGAAATGGAGCCAATATTCTTAGATTTTGGATGATGCTTTCTGTCATCAACATGCACATGTGCTCCATCAACCTTAACTTCAGGTCAATAGGTCTGTTATACTGCAGGAAAACAGAGTTGTCATGGCAACCCTAATTAGGTGGTTTTCTTTCCAAGGAGGATGAACCAAATGCTGCACTTACAGGCTGGTTTGGCTCTCTAAAATATCTGAAAGGACTGCAACCCTCTACAAGTTGGAACACTTAGCACAGGGAGTGCCCCGTGTACCAACAAAGCGGGTTCCCAAAGTCAGCTTGTTTGCGAATTCAGGGGATGCATTTTCCTTTAGAAATAATGTTGTGAAGGAGGTGATACTCTTAGGCCAACCCACTAAAGCTTTTACAAATCCACAGAGTAGCAGAAATACTGTAGATCTGCAATGAGAAAATAATAGAAGTGAGTTCCTTTGAAATGTAGCAATTAAACAAAAATTAGGTTGGAGCTTTTAATTTATCTTCATGCTCTTATCTGAGGAAAAGAAGGTTTAATCAGAATAAAATGAGGAGAGAAGTGGGAAATTCAGTGCAGATTCTATTAAGGAATTCTGGGCGCCATCAAGGCTTTTAGAGGTTAATGTCACTAATTTTTTCATTATTATTACTTTGGATTCAGGCGTCTCTCAGCTTAGTCATAATCATGGGCATTTTGGGCTTAGAAATACAAGAATAACCTGTGAAGAGGGGCTGCCCTGAGGTTTTCAGCTGTCCCGAGATTCTCTAAGGAAATAGAAAGATTTAAGAGAAAGATGGCCCCAAACATAATTAGGGAAGCTCTGAAAAACTGGAAAAGCAAAATGAGGGAGAAAGAAAAAAGGAATCCCCACGAGAGTCAGCAACAGAAACTGGTTCACCTAAAACAGCTTGACTGCTACCAAAAACCAGTGAGGTGAGGAGGAGAGAGGAAAAGGGGGAGAGTGAGAAAGACAGGACAGGTGCCAAGGGGCAGGGGTGGGAAGTTAAGGACCAAAGACTGACTGGTCTTGGATGGGTGGAAGAGAGGAAAGTTTTCATTCACTTACTCAAACATATGGGATGTTTGAAAATTGAATGGCACATTCTTCTAAGATTGAATCTGCACTTCATATAACTGTGTCTCAACCAAAATACAGCACAATGCTTTGTATGTGAGAGAGTTTAATAAATTCTTGTTAAATACGTGAATACTGCAACAACTACAACAGCAGCAGCTGATACCTATTAAATGCCTATTACATGTTAGGCATTTTATATGTACCATCTTGTTTAATCCTCACAACAACATGAGATAGTTATCAGCCCTATTTTACAGATGAGGAAGCTGAGGCTTAGATAAGGTAAGTGGTTTGCTTAAAGTCACATATAGTTAGTAAATGATGAAGGCCGCTTTAGAACAAAGTCTTACACATGGAAAAATGCTCCACATCACTCATCATCAGGGAAATACAAATCAAAACCACAACGAGACACCACCTCACACCTGTTCGAATGGCTAACATGAACAACTCAGGCAACAACAGATGTTGGCGAGGATGTGGAGAAAGAGGAACCCTTTTGCATTGCTGGTGAGAATGCAAACTGGTGCAGCCACTCTGGAAAGCAGTATGGAGGTTCCTCAAAAAATTAAGAATAGAACTACCCTACGACCCAGCAATTGCACCACTAGGTATTTATATAAGGGATACAGGTGTGCTGTTACAAAGGGACACGTGCACCCCCATGTTTATAGCAGCACTATGCACCATAGCCGAAGTATGGAAAGAGCCCAAATGTCCATCGATGGATGAATGGATAAAGAAAATGTGGTATATATATACAATGGAGTATTACTTGGCAATCAAAAAGAATGAAATCTTGCCATCTGCAACTACGTGGATGGAACTGGAGGGTATTATGCTAAGTGAAATTAGTCAGAGAAAGACAAAAATCATATGACTTCACTCATATGAGGACTTTAAGAGACAAAGCAGATGAACATAAGGGAAGGGAAACAAGAATAATATAAAAACATGGAGAGGGACAAAACAAAAGAGACTCATAAATATGGAGAACAAACTGAGGGCTGCTGGAGGGGTTGTGGGAGGGGGGATGGGCTAAATGGGTAAGGGGCATTAAGGAATCTACTGAAATCATTGCTTCACTATATACTAATTTGGATGTAAAGTTTAAAAAATAAAAAATAAAGTTAAATAAAAAAAAAGAACAAAGTCTTATTCTTTTTTTTTAATTTTTTTTTAATGTTTATTTATTTTTGAGACAGAGAGAGACAGAGCATGAATGGGGGAGGGGCGGAGAGAGAGGGAGACACAGAATCGGAAGCAGGCTCCAGGCTCTGAGCCATCAGCCCAGAGCCTGACGCGGGGCTCGAACTCACGAGCCGCGAGATCGTGACCTGAGCCGAAGTCGGACGCTCAACCGACTGAGCCACCCAGGCGCCCCGAACAAAGTCTTATTCTTAACCTCTCTGCTCTGTACCTGCCTCAGTATATATTACGGCAATGCTAAGAAAGGAAAGAACTTCAAAAGCCAGATTTTCAACAAGTATCTGATCAATTCCTTTTGATATTCATCAGTGTAGATCTATCAGTAACATGCACTCATATGCCAAATTGCTTTCTCTGGAATATTCTTCTTCTTTAGATTATTTTACCGCTGGCAATAAGGGGCCTGCCATGAGTGTTTGGGGAAGGCAGCAGTTCAGGACAGATATCAACTGCTAAACCAAATAAGCACATCAATAGATGCAGAAAAAATATTTTACCATGTCCAACAATCATTCATGATAAAAACTCCTAGAAAACTAAGAATAAAGGGGAACCTCCTCAATTTGATAAAGAATATCTACAAAAATCCTAACATCATACTTAGAAGTAAAAGACTGAATGCCTTCCCACCTAGGATCAGGAACAAGGCAAGAATGTTGCTGCTCACCACCCTTATTCAACATAGAAGTAGAAGTCCTAGCCAATGCAATAAGGCAAGAAAATAAAATAATAGGCATATATATCAGAAAGAAAAAATAAAACTGTCCTTATTTGCAGATGTCATGATAGTCTAGGTAGAAAATCCCAAGGAACTACAAAAAGCCAGTAGAACTAATAGGCCAATTTCGCAAGATTGTAGGATACAAGATCACCACACAAAAATTAATCATATTACTATCTACTAGCAACAAACATATGCAAACCAAAATTAAAAGCATGGTACCATTTATAATGACTCCCTCAAAATAAATGAAAACCTACCTACCTTCCTAAGTATAATGCAAAAACAAAGAGACCATACAAACATGTTCTTTTGCAGTGATACAACAGCCCTGGCTCATGATTGTGGTGGTGGTTACATGAAACTACATAAGATAAAATCACATAGAGCTATACACACACATGCATAAAAACATGCAAATGAATGCAGGTTCAAAAGATGCTGAAGAGAAATAGATGAATGTAGTATATAACAAAATGTTGTTAAATATGAAGGATGATTATCTGGAGTCCATTATACTATGTTTTCCTGGCTTTGTGTATGCTTGAGAACTTTCTTAAAAAAGTATTTTGAAGTCCCAACCTAACTCAACATAAAGACAGCAGTTTCCAGAACCAATCTGATGACTCTCCTTTTTGATGACCAATAGGAAATTCAGAAGACATTAGCATAAAAGTCTGCGGTACCCTCTGAAGGTTTTAGCTACTATATGCTGAGGAGATGCAAAATCATTCTATCATTGATCCAAGAAACGTATCATGGTAAACTTGGAACTGCAAATGATATAGGCTGCATTCTGAAAACAGATTAAAAATACTTGAATTGTCTTATACCACTGTCCTCCATTTGTATAAGGAATTAAGAGTTAACACTGAGATGGAATCACTTTATATCTCTGATCCAAAATCTCTGTTAAGTGTTCTGCTTGCATGTTTAAAATGCTTTGTTTAGAAGAAACATAATTATTTCAAGAAATCTGCTCTGAGGAAGTTTCTTTGTTTTTCCTTTCCTTTTAGATATTCATTTCAAAGGGACTGGCCAAAATTATTTAATGACTGAGCTTTGCTACTGTACTTCAGTTTCATGGAACACCTAATCCAGGAGCTTTAACTGACACTAGTAGGAAGAGGGAGGCTTGCTTGCCTTGCTCTTCCTTTCTCTTGCATTCTCCCTCCCTGCCTTCCCTCTCTCTCTTAAGGGAAAAAGCAAAATAATTCCGTTTTTTATTGGGAAAAAAGTCACTGTAGCACATGCTATCCTTCTGTTTCCTTGTGGTATAAAGGTGAAATACTATCTCCTGCTGCCACCTTTGCCACCTGGCAAATTCTACAGCTTTCTTTGATACCTAGCTCAACCATCATCATATCTTGGTGAAACCCCTACGCCCTTTTGGGAAGTTACTAGCATAGCACTCTCTTGTATTCTTCTAGTGTACTTTGTTCATAACTCAGACCCAGCACTTTCCACAGTATAGTATAATTTACTATTTCATATGCTGTTCTCCCTCCCTAGACTGTGAGCAGCTCAAGGGTGGAAACACATCTTTCTTATTTATCTTTGTAGCTACAGGACTTGGCTCCAGCCCAGGCACGTACTAGGTACTGAATACCTTATACATTAATAAAAAACAGGAAAGCAGGAAAGCACCAGACAGGCTTTCCCCTACCCCAGCTCCCCCTGCAGGCTTTTCTTTTTCAAGAGACTTTAATGTTAAGGAGATGGAATGACATTGTGGGAGGCTGCAGAGCCAGTGAGCCATGGATAAGCCCAGAGATTTCTACAGCTAAGGAAGGAAGTACAAGAAAAGAATGGTGACATTACGGAAATGAAACCACAGGGTTAACAATTAGAACAGTTAAAGGTACGTGAAGAAGGTAATTAATTATACCGAGACTTCTGCTTTCTTCTGGATTTCTCTATATCAATTAATTTGAAATACAGATATGTACCCTTAGAATTTAAGATTAATTTATGTTAAGAAATAATTATATTTCTATAAAGGAAAGTCACATCAGAATGTTTACCTCAAGAAAACTGTGTCTATATCTCAATCCCTAGGACTGGACTATGTAGTATGATCAAAAAAGTCACTAGCTTCTGGGGCACCTGGGTGGCTCAGTCGGTTAAGTATCTGACTTCGGCTCAGGTCATGATCTCATGGTCCATGAATTTGAGCCCCACGTTGGGCTCTGTGCTGTTAGTTCAGAGCCTGGAGCCTGCATCGGATTCTGTGTCTCCCTCTCTCTCTGCCCCTCCCCCACCCCACTCACCCTGTCTCTCTCTGTCTCTCAAAAGATGAATAAATGTTTAAAAAAAAATTTTTTTTTTAAAGTCACTAGCTTCTAATGGCAGGCAACCCTAACTTAGGCCAAAGTCTGAGAACAGTCTTCAGTAGCGGCCCTAAGGAATAAAGAACCCGTAGTGGCTAGTCAAGTATCCGATACATGGCTCTTCAGTGAATGTATGTTGAATGAATGAATCAATGAGTAACATGACAATAATAACAATACAATTAGAGCACATACATCATCTTCTATTCATCTGGCAGGCCTTCCCTCCTTTCTCCCAGTTGGCAATGCTTATAATTTAGTGTCTAGAAACTTAACAATTTTTACTGTTCCTTATCAAGTTAATCCTTTTCCCCCAGGCCACACCTTCTACAAGGAATCTGAACATCGGCTAAAGTCCAAAGTTTCTATTATTGGCAAAGTCCCCACCCCCAATTTGTGGGATGCCAATCTTAGCAGATTGCTAATAGGTAATCAGAACCTTCTCCACCCAATGAGGCTACTACAGAAAACAGCACGGCCTCGGAGATAAAGTAACCACCACCTCCCCCCGCAAACTGTACCTCCATTCTGAGGAAGAGCCAGGAGAGAATGCTGACTTCTTGCTCTGGTGCCCACTTTGGGCCAGAAAAGAATCTCTGAGCTGCGGGCATGGGGTGTGACAGAAACTGTGACCAACTCAACTGGCTTTGAATCTCAAAACTTCTTATTGCAAAGAACTTATTAGGGATCCTCAGACCTAATTTAGCCTCACTGTACAGGAAACCGAGGCCAGACACAGTAAAAGACCTGCCTGAGAACACAGTCAGTGAAAGCAGCTGTGACTAGAACCATCTACTTTGTGTTTCTGGTCTCCCAGCAAAGAAAGGGGACCAAGAGGCAAAGAGAAACACAAGGAGTGAATAATCAGTTCATTGGGAGCTGATGCAGTTAATACACCTGGTCAGAGGCTGTGAGCCCATCACCCTAGAGCCCTGCACACCCGGGCAGTTCTACCGAACCCTATGCAAGTACTGAGAGGGGAAGGCCGTCGGCTGGACAGAACTGCTCAAGAACTTAGAAAATGGCCTGAAGAATCAGAGACAGGGGGAGCCCTCAAGCAGGTACACAAGGAGAAAAAGGAACCGAAAGTGTAGGAAAGGTACACTAAGAGAAAGATTTGTCTACAAGGCGGTGCCTCAGGGGCCCCTTCTGGAAGTCAGAAAGACTGAATAAGCAAACAGAGGTCCACCAAGCTGGCTTCTGATTCGAAGTTGTACCACCTGGGATTGCCAAGGGGGGCGTTTCTGCTAACTTACAAAAATTTTTAAAGGTCTCAAAACCATCGCCCTACAGTACTTAAAAACCCAATTCAATGATTTAGCTTCTTTTCTTCTTTCTTCTTCTTCTCCTTCTCCTTCCCCTTCCCCTTCCCCTTCCCCTTCTCCTTCTTCTTCTTTTTGAATAGCAACACCCAGTTAGGAAATGTTTCATAAGTATAAATGGCCTGCTACAGACATGGCACCTTGAGCTGGACTCCCTCTCACACTCTGAGTCTTGTACTGATGACAGCTGGCTCTTCTGGACTGCCGCTAACCCCAGGAAGCAGTCCCCGGGGCTAACCACCTGCCTACAAGTACCTTCCTATCACAGCCCAGTGAGGTCTGCTGCCGCTGAGCGATCCCATTCTCACAGGGATGTGTGTGCACGGCCTTAAACACCTTCCCCCCTCACCGACTGATGAATTTCTGATGAACTGTCTCAGGAAAAAATGTAGTCTCTCTTCTTGTCCCATTGTGAAGCAAAGAAACAAGACAAAACAGAAATGCAAAACAGTAGCAGCAGAAACCAGGGACCTAAATCACTGACGAGAGGCCTACCAGGAATTAGTAATGAACCAGACACATACTCATGGTACAGAAAAGGAAGTGAAATTAGATCTGATTAACAGTCAGACAATCCCATCAAACTTAAGTTCTCTTGGGAGTGTCAAGAAACCACCATTAGAATGTTCACAACAATCTTTAGCTACATTTACACTGTCCTCTAATTTAACCTCTTCCCCCACCTCAAGTGCCAGCATTCAAGAATAGTAGTGTGCACAAACCATGGGAAATGTTTGCTGAGCACCTGCCACGGCAGACTGCTGGACTAATGCTATCCCCTGCTCCTTTGTTGCTTTAAAAATCTGTTGTTGTTGCTGTTGTTGCTGTTTTACTTGATATCTAACAGGACAGCGATTTTGTTTTCTGAGTTACTTCACCCTTAAGTACTCAGGGGAGATCTAATATAGTGGGTCAGCCCTCAGGTCTGGAGTCAGAAAGATGGGCTTTGGCCCCCATTCTGCCACTTAGAGAGATAGTATTAGCATTTGCCCCACGGGGAGCCTGAGGGTCAGGTGATGATGTATGGACAGCACTGAGTACTGTGCTCGGCACACATTAATTTCACAATAAGATGTTCACTTCACAACAAGAACTGCACTGAAACTAAAGATGTTGAGCTTTGGAGTCAGAGACTGACTATGTGAGAAACCTGGACAAGCTAATTTCTGGTGCCTTCTTCACCTACAAAGTGAGGGATAATACTATTACCATACTTGGTTAGGGTGAAGTAGGAAATGCTGCACATGTCATAATCTGCACATGTTAGTGTCTTATCGCAGCAAAAGCTCATGGGAAGTTGGCTCCATGCACGAGTGATTGTCCTGGACATCTATCTTCACTTCAAAGCTCAGTGATCCAGGTTGACCGAAGAAGAGAGGCATGGGAGAATTTGGTAAAAAAGAAAAAAAAAAAAAAAAGAGGTTTTGTTTTTGTTTTTTTACCAACCCAACCTGGAAGAGGCACTGTCGACTCTGCTCATATGTGACTGGCAAGAAGTAGTTACATGGTCCAGGCCAATGAACAAAAGATCGTTATATATAAAAATTTCTTACAGAGTGAAAATTCAGTCTGAGTTAGAATTTAATGACTGATCGCTCTGTACTTACTTATATTGGTATTTGAAATGATCCTGTTCCTGAGTACGCCGAGGAAAGATACTCCAAAGAGCCAGGAATCCCCACAGATGACTCAATGCTGGTGTGCACCGTAAGTGACTGCTGAGCACTCCCCGTGCTCATGCTTCCTGGAAAGTTCTTGTGGAATGCACTCTGCACACTGCTTCAGTCTCAAAGATCAGGCTGGTTCTTGAGTTCTCTAAACGTTGGCCTCGACTTTGTAATTTTCATACCATCTACTGACAATCGCTAGCTCCAAGCAAACACAAAAAAATTTTTTTCTGAAAAAGCTGCAAAATTTTAAGTAGATACATAAGGATTTCTGCTCAAAGATGGGTATAACCGACAAAATGAACGTACAGGTAACTTACAGGGAGAAGATAATAGCAAAGACTAAATCAAGGAATTAATATCTAACATATAACAGGAACTCCAGCAAATCAATAAGAAAAAAGGTAGAAGTGGGCAGAATATATGAACAGGCAATTCATAGAAGGGGGAACTTAAATAGGTAAAAGCAAATAAAGTGATGAGCAGCCTACTAGTAATCAGAGAAATAAAAATTAGCGATGCCATAAAGATTGACAAAAATGAAAAATTTGTATAATGCAAAGTATTGGCAGGGACATGGGAAAATGAGCCTCCCCAAGCATCTCCACTGAGATTCTAAACTGGCCTTCCTTTCCAGAAGGGCATCCGTTCATGCTGTGAGGGTGTCTCTCACAGTACGCTGAGACAATTTAGCTGTTGATCACGATGGGAATGAAAAGAAAAATGTAATGCATGCCTGGGATGGAACCCCACATGGCGACAAGGTTCAACCACCTCTGTACATAGAGGAAAGACCTGAAAAGCATAAAGCCTAGCCAACGTGAGAAACAGAATGAGAACCTGAGTACATCATCTATGTCAATGAAAAACATCACTTATGTAAAGTCCCCAAAACAGCACTATATATTTTTAAGGGCATATCAAGAACATTATCAAGGAGAATGGAAACAGAACAGAGATAGGGAGGGGAAGAAAGAAAAGAAAAAAGCAAAAGCAGGGCCTTCCTCCAACTAGTGGTGATGATTATGCCCTCTATTAACTAACCGGTATGAAGAATTGAAGTCTCTACCCCAAGGTTCCACAGATACTTACACCCACACAAAAAGGTAGAGAAGCAATGGCAGGAATTAGTTGTTATTCATCCATGAAGTTCTTCCTAAAGTTACCAACTAATGTATGTAGACAAATGGGATAAAATAAGCTATCCCTGTTTAGACAGGGATCTAAACAGAAAAGACTTCGAAGCAAATAAAAAATACTGATGTTGTTACTCGTTGTTTAACTGCCAGAGTAGATCAAAATTGCTCCACAGGAGGCTTTAAAAGGAAGAAGTGAGCCCTTTTTGTGCGGAATTAATTGATAAATCTTCCAAAGCAAGAAACCCGGATCCTAAAATATAAGGCAGCCCTGGTGGAACACAGTCAGAGACTTAAAAAAAGTGAAATTCAGTGAATTCGTTATAAAGGTCAAAGTACTACCTGTCACCTAAGCTCACTCTGTTATTTCATTCTGACTTTCCCAATTTTGGTACATGTTAATTTTGGCACATCATTACCCTACACACGAGACAGGATGTGTCCCACAGTGATTCATCAATAAGAATGTATTCTCTCTGTGGGGGTGTAAGGACACGGGTGAGGTGAAGGTACAAAATACATGCTGATACTTTGCCATAATTGACTGCAATAAAAAATGGGAGTAGTTTTCTCCCATGTTTAAAGCACTAACAGCATATATATTTGTGTTGTGTGTTTTATAGACTTTATTATATATTACCCGTTGAAGATTTTTTTACTGTATTTGTCTCTTTTTATTCTTTTTCTTTTATTTTCTCTCTTGCTCTCCTTTTTTCATCACATCTTAAGAAAGGATGAAAGTCCTGATTATTTGTATTCACATGTTCAATTCTGGGGGCAGATAAAGATAATGTTATGGGCAAGTCAACTAATGCACGTCCTATTCCCCTCCCAGCTGCATGTATGAAATTAACAAAAGCCCCAACTAAAATGGTCCCATCACATAAACTAGGGCAACATTACCAAGTCCTGCTTTGACAAATCCAATTCACCCCGGTGTTTTTGATGCAACCAGATGCTGGAATTACAGTAGAATTTTCTGTCCTCTGAGGAACTTTGTACTCAGCCTTGCAAGAATATAAGCAGTCCTTGATAAAGCTACTGAGAGAAGTTACTTCTTACATCAGAGGAGAAGGGAGAGGGGACAGGGAAGAGGAAGACAAGGGAAGGAGGGGGCACAAATGGGAAAGGGAAGGATGGAGGGAGAGGAGGCACCAGGAAGCAGGGGGCAGGTGTGAGGGAGGACACAGGGATGAATGGAGGAGGGTCCAAGTTGAGGACCAGTGACAGAGCAAGGCTAACGTAGTTATTCCAATTATTAGGGATACTGTAAGTACCCTGGTCACGAATTGTACTCCATACAGTAGTATGGATCCAAATCTCCCTGTTATCTTCTCTAGGATTTATTTTCATCTTCTGACCCTGCAGTGCTCTTCCAGCTGGCCTTACAATCCTTATCAGAGCAGAGGTGAGAACTGCACCCAGAGACTTCTGAGCACCCTCAGTTCTAAAAGCTTTTCACTTCCTCTGGCAAAGGATGCCCCTGGCCTGCTGTCCCCAATTGTTCCCCTGGCCACCTGGGCATGACGGCTCACCCCACATGACCACCCAGATGAAGGGACAACCCGTCTCTGCATCTGTATGGTGACCACAGTGATCTTTCATCACCCGGGGCTCCAGCTCCATTTTGTGGCCTGGCCTCTATCAATCCTCTGTGCCTTGCCAGAAGCTTTGTCTTCATTTTGCAACCTGTTCCTGCTGATGCACGGCACTTGCTTGCCAGTTTCTTTGGAAGTCTTAAGACTTAAGAAATCCCTGGCAAGAAACTGTGGAGGATTAGTTGAGGCTACAAACTGGAGATGAAACTCCTGATACAGCCAAATCTTAAAAGTTTGGCCACATTTGTCCGTGATGATTTTTTTTTTCCTTCTCTTCATATTGAAAATTTGCAACAGAAGAGTTTTTAAGGAAAATTAACAGTGATCTCTTGGTGACAACTACAGCCATAAATGAAAGCCTGCTCCTTATGCACAGAGAGATTCGGAGTGCCATGTAACACCCAGGCCAACATCACATCCTCTTTGAGTGGGCACTGGCTTCCGCAAACATATCATCTCTCTTGGCATCTTACTCGAAGCTCCATACATAAAAAAAAAAAAAAAAAGCAATATAAATGAAAATGTGTGCGTAAGGCAGCAAACAAATGTTGAGGAGATGAAGTCCACATTAGCCATATGGTATTTTTTGGTAAAAACAATCATTATGTGATATTAGGACCAAAGAATATGAAATTCAAATTCATCTCTAAAATCTGGCATCTTGTTTATTTCTGCTATCGTGTTGTATACTAGGACTTCTTTCCTTATCGTTAAATCCTCAAAAACAAAATTTAAAAAAAAGATGACACTTTAATATGAAATAGCATACTGCTTTTTTTTTCATTGGGACATAAGACATAGCTCCTTGGTTATTACAGAAATCTACTCCCTGTCCCATAAAAAAAAAAAAACAACCCACAAACTTGGTAAACATGTAAACAGCTTAGAGTTTTCAATCTGGAAAGACAAACTTTGTAGTCTCAGTCTATTTTTGGAAAGGTCAAGCATGTTATCTATTGTTTGAATTTGATGGGCTGTTTCAGTCAAGTGAGAGAAGAAGTTATTTAAACTATTATTTATAGATGACGAGGCTGATTAATTGCTTCAGCAAACTCCTAGCCGCCTACGAACATGCACTTGACCCTATGGCTGACTGAGCGTGTGCACACTATAGTCACAAATGGGAAGCTCGTGGTGCTTTCTTCCATCTGAAATGACATAGTGCTATTATCAACAGGAGTAAAGAAGAGGGTTAATATCTATAGATAACATTATATTTCGTTCACTCCTCTAACAAATTAATCTTGTTAGCCTTCCATTAGTAGAGGGTAATAAGGTACAAACATATTCAACAGAGACACTTGGACTTAGTGAGAGGCCAATGGCCAACAATGAGCCATGTCAAAGGAATACAGAAGACTGAGCGATGACTAATGAGGGTAAGAAATTTAGTGCGAAGATCCAATCTTTGGTCCTGCCTTCTCCTCTAAGTATTGCTCACTGTCAACAGCACAGTAGCTAGGAGAGGTTGTTTGGAAAGTAGATACTAAATCAACTATGAAGGTCAAAGAGAGTGAGGTGTGTTTTGCATTTCCCTAAAAGGCACATTTCACACATTTAGGAGAGAAGATACCAGTGCAAACTGTGATTAGCAGTTCGCTTTTATTAACACAGATAGAATAAACAGGAGCTCCTAATATTTCCTTTGCAAAATAACAGGGTGTTAGGGACTGTCCGGCTCTACCCACACTCTGAATTCGTGTCAATCCCAGATCAAGAGCACTTAACTTAGGTCTTACAGCCCATGGTATCTGGTTCTATACCTACTGACGATGGCTCCCAAATCCTGGCCAGAAACTCGATCTGCAGGCTCTTCAAACGTCAACTGCTGCCTTCCTACAGACGTGTCTGTGGACGCCAACCCAACACACTAGTCAGCTCTCTGCTCCTCACCTGCTTTACTGCCAACTAAATGGACAACACAACTCCTGAACCCTTCTATAACCTTGGCTTACACAACCTTGGCTTAACCTTCCTTCTCTTCTTAGCTAACACCGACTCTCAGTTTTATCTTCTAGATGTTAACTGTAGTCTGTACAAAATAATAATCCATTCAAAAAATTTACTGAGCACCTACTATTTGCCAAACACAATTCTAGGGGTTGGGTGTGTAGTAGTGAACAAAGTCATTTGTGACATTTTTAAATTTAGAAATGAAGACTGTCATCTGGTAGGAAAACCCACAGCCAAACAAACAGCAAATACAGGCTCAGGAAAGGGAAGAGCTGGGTGACACTTATCTGTGCCATCCTAGCCAAGAATATGCACGTAAAACATGCAACTTGCTACAAGCACGTAATAAAAGAGCAGGGGTTGTGTGTCGGCCAAGACGTCAATTCAGCATGTAATGTAACACACGTCACCTTGCTTCTGGGATTACACCAACTGGCACAATGATTCCAAAATCAATTGTCTGCCCTCGATGCTGACCCAGCAAAGGGATTAGCATTGCATTACAAAAATGAACCCAAGAAGCACAAAAACAAGGAAGGCACTAAAAAATATGCTGGGACAGAACTATGGAAACAGGTACACAGATTCAAGCCAACCAACCACAAATTCTACCGTTTAATAATCTTACCCAAGCAGTGGCCTTCCTAAGCCTGCATTCCCAGGGTACTTGGTGTGACAGGCCCTGTAGGGAACTCTACAGCCCAGTTACCTACTTTCTCTTTGGCTGCCCTATGGGTCTCACCTTGGTCAGATGCTCTCCTCTCAGTCCTGTTGCCAAAATCACCACACTCTTAATCCACACCCTCTGACTTCCACTTTCAAAGCCCACAAAGGGCTTGCTTTATTTAGGATTGCTTTGGGGGAGGTGGGGGGGACTTATTATGGTTAGGATTGATTTTTAATACAGTTAGGGCATTAAAAAGTTCTTTTCTTTCCCCCTTCCCACACATATTCTGTAGGTCAAGAACAAAGAATGTGGATGCCGTATTGGGTCTCTGCTTACCTAATGGCCCGACCTAAAAGTGGTATTAATGAAGAATATTTCAACCAATTATAAACTCTAATAACTGAAGGTTGAAAGAAAGAAGACCCGGTCTTTGGCTTTCCTGGTATTCAGTCACTAAAACTAAGGCAAAGAAGGTAAGGAGGGGGCAGGTGCTTGGATGTGGAGCAAAAAGTCAGCATGGGTACCGACATTCCAAAACTATGCTAAAGAAGACTCTGGTTGAAGGTTTTCAGACTCTCAGAGAGTATGAACGCAGGCTATAAACTTGTTGGAAGGCTGCCTGTGGTTGTTAATTTTTAGGAGAGAGCTTTTGCTCCCTTCTACCCAACACCAAGGTCAAGGCAGGCATGTTTCTTTGCCATCCCCTTCTGTAGTACAGCTTCCTTTCCAATTTATACCTTACATGGAGGGTATTGCATTTTAGGGTCCCAATTTTACATGAATTCTTTTTATTAGACTCCTCACCTTGGGCAAAACCTTGTATTTGGCTTCTGTTCTCAACATCCAGTAAGTTATCAGAACCTAAGTCCAAGGACATCATGGTTAAGTAAATGTCTTTGGTTGAAAGCTGACTTTAGTGCTAACCTATTCCACTGGACTCCTGCCTAAACATATTTCTGGCCTTTGAGGCTGTGTTACTTTCTTTTGGCTTTAATTTTCTCTTACTTCACTTCCAGAGTTTTTAGTCACAGAGCTTTTGTTTAGGTACTTAATCTTACCTACTAAGAGAAACAGAAGTTGGAACATACATTTTTCATGAGCAAGTTCCTCACGTGATTCTGATATGGAATCAAGTTTGGTTACTAGTGCTCTAAAACGATGACTGTAGTAGACACGGTTTCCTGATTCCTTCTAACAAACACAGCACTTAGCTAATTAATCTCTTTTACCCCATCTTTGCCTCCCGCGTAGGTTTAAGGGTAGGGCATGCAAATAACTGTAAAAAAGAAATGCATACGCTGATGCACCAAGCCCGTTTTCCATAACAAGTGTCTTTGGTACTTGAAAAGCACAAAGTCCTCGGTTTTGTGATTTCACACACACTATTTACTTCTTTCTGCCTAGTAAATTAGGTTTTATAAGCTGTACTTTTACAATAACATCATAAGCTCAGAGAGGCTAAATAAATTGGTCAAGGACCCATATGCATTGAAGCTTTGAATCAAAAGTCAGCGTGACTCAAAAATTTTTTTTTCTCCTCTATCTACAAGGCTGTTTCTCAGAAGTACAGAATACAGCTCATGTCCCCCTGGAGCTAATTCAGAGATGAAGAAAATGGGGTTAAAAAAAATAGCTGATGACAACCTCACAAACACTGGTCAAGTTAATGGCAGAGTAGACAGTGAGCATGCTTAACCTTAAAAAATTTAAAAACTTTTTGTGTGAAAATGTCTTAATTTTGGACCATTCGCTCTTGTGAGGAGCACAATGCTCACCATGGTGGAGGCTGACACTATAAAGGATGAAAGCTTACAGTGAACCAACTGCCAACTGGTGAGGCATCAGTGGCGGCCCCAGCAGTATATTTGGGATACAACATGGGATACTGTTTTTCGCTTGCTCAAGCTAACATTTTACGTGTGTTGTTAGACTTGCCCAAAGCTACTTCCATACAATCCAGACTTGAATTTTCAACTATTTTGTGTAAAAAGTGTGTTACGTTCAAGCTGGCACTTCCATTTCTGCTGCTACGTTAACTAATGGCCTGTGTCAAATATGCTTCCTGAGACCTTATATCCAATGACAGCCCTTTTACACACACAGACTGTTCACGTCTGAACTGTACTATCCACGTCTGTATCTCTACACACACATGCATATATACACAAATACACACATATATTAAACAGATACCAACATTTTGTTCAATAACAATTCACTGGTGTCCCTGAAGACTCCGGCCTTCTTGATGGACGCCCTCGACCAAAAAGGAGGAAAACTGTGCTCCCACGCTAATAGGGCCCAAGCCCTTTGTCCTTTGGAATTCTCATGTTATAGAGATTTTTTTCTGAATATAAAAACAAATAAGCAATAAGCTATCCTGGCACCGGGGGAAAATTCTGCAAAGATTACATGTTATTATTAGCTATAAGAGACCAAGGAATCTGAAAAGTTCTTGTCCAAAGAAACCTACAGCTATAAAACAGAAAGACAAAAGGAAGACCAACATAGGTCCAAATAAGCAAGAACTGCAGACAACACATTCTTAATAGTATCCCTGAGGCCTGCAAAAGCCAGCACACTTTCCCCAAGTTGTTTTAAAAATGCCAATGTGACATTTGAGGCAAAGGGAACAGAATTAATCATCCTACCGTTAAAATAAAATCTCATTGCATTTGACCTCAGAGTGTTTCCCCTATATTCAAATCTTTCTGGTCTTCTCTGCTAGAGCACAGTTTTCTCTCTGGTAGAGAATTCCCATTTAAAACGTCTCTGTCGCCACCACACAACAAATTGTGAGGGAAACACTGAAAAGTATGTTTTGGTAACCAGTATAAGAAACAGTCACTACTTATTTGGGGAGGTTTCTGTTTTCTTGGAAGGTAAACAAGTCAGTTTGGTCCAAGAAAACCTCGCCCAGACAGAGGCTCATGGCCTCCTTAATCTTGAGGAGCACCAACCAGCAGGACTTCCCCGGGAACCTGGGAGCTGGGAGCCTCCCACAGAGACCGGGAAGGAGGCTCCTGGTGGCTCTTACCATGGGTTTCCAGGCCCCAACCCAATCTGTCCCCAGGAAGCCCTTGACTCCATCTCTTGACCACCCTCCTTCCCCTCTAATCTCCATTCACACCAGTGTTCTCCCCTACGCCTTTGCACATGCTGTTCCTTTTGAGTAGGGCGCTCCTTCTCATTCTTCGCATGGCTAATCCTCACTTATCCTCAGGTCTCAACTTAGACATCCCTTCCCCTGACTCCCCAGATTTGGGTAAGAAGTCCTCTCAAGTGCTCCTGAGCACCCCCTGTTTTTCCTGTCATAGCACTCATCACACTGCACCACAGCCCCTCACTGGAATGTCTGCTTCTTGAAGGCAGTGACTCATCTGTTTTCTTCCTTGTTTTATTTCAATTGCCTACAAGACCTGACACCTGGCAGGTGCTTAGCAAATATCTGTTGACTAAACGAAGGAAGCAGAGGAGGGAAGAGAAAAAAGGGACATGAGAAAGAATTGCTTTTGAAGGAACAGGGTGGAGTGTCCATTGCAATAGTGTCATGCGTGTGAGTGACGTCATCTGTTTCCACACAGAACATATATTATGACATAGCATTCTTTTCCTTCTTATTAATTACAAAGATTATGTAATATGGTTTCCTTGAGCAATGAATAAGCAGACGTTGAGATCCTAGGCAAGATAACAACAGAGGTAACAAAAACCTTTTGCATTTTTATGCCATTTTACAGCTTTTAAAGAGTGGTCATGTAACTCTCATATCAATTCTGGAAGGCAGGCAAGACAAGCATTATCAGTACTCTCATTTTGCGCATGAGGAAACCGGGACTCTGCAACACATGACTTGCCAATGTCATTAGTTTTTTAAATGGCAGAGCCAGAGCCAGAGACCAGGCCTTCAGACTCCTCGCTGAGGAGTTGACTTGGGTCCACTCAGCACAGGGCATAAATCCACTTAGCACAGAGCCTCTTGCCTAACACCTGAGGGCCAGGGGCTTAAGAGTGCATGATTATTAACTTCTATCTTGAACAAATTAAATCTAATCAAAGTGTAATTTTATTATGTGCCTAATTCATTCTCCACAGGTACCATAAACAAAACTATTGCTCTAGAGGAGTTTCTTCAAAACAAAGGCAAACACAAGTGAAAAACAGGAACTAGAAACACAGTCGAGCTAACAACGACTCACAAATTGTGATTGCTCTAGCTTTGTACCTGGCTTAACGTATAATCTGCTGCCAACATCAATAGGACATTGAGCTCCTGTTGGAAGTATCTCTTTGATTGATGTTATCAGACAAATGAAAATGACCATAATAAGCTATCAATACTTTTTTTTTATAGCTTTGAGGAGTAACTGACATATAATAAACCGCACATCTTTAAAGTGAACAATGTTAATGACTTTTGACATATGTATACACCCAACAAACCATCACCAAAATCAAGATAATGAGCATATCCATCATTCCCAAAAGTTTCCTCTTACACTTTGTCATCTCTCCCTCCACCAACTCTACCACTCCTACCCCCAGGCAACCACTGATCTGCTTTCTGCCATTAGAGATTAGTTTGCATTCTTTACATTTTATATAAATGGCATGTACTCTTCTTTGTCTAGTTTCTTTCCCTCAACATGATTATTTGGAGAATCATCCACTGTTGTGTGTATCAAAAATACTCTCATTTTTATTGCTGAGTAAGTAGTATTCCATTGTATATATATAACACAATTTATTTATCCAATCACCTATGGATGGACATTTGGATTGTTTCCACCTATGACTATTATAAATAAAGCTGCTATGAAAATGCATCTGCAAATACTTGTGTGGACATATGCTTCCATTTATTTTGGCTAAGTACCCGGGAAGAGAATGACTGGGTCACATGGCAGGTGTATGTTTAATTCTGTAAGAAACTGCCAAACTGCCTTGCAAAGTGGATGTACCATTTTATATTCTCATTAATGTTCCAATTCCTCTATATCCTTGTCAACACTTGGTCTGGTCTGTCTTTTTAATTTCAGTCATTACAGTGGGTGGGTAGTGCTATATTATTGTGGTTCTAATTTGCATTTCCCTAATGACTGCATACCTGTTCAGATCTTTTTAGCCTGTATTTTATTGAGCTGTCTTCTTATTCTTCAGTTGTAAGAGGTCTCTGTATACCCTGGATAAAAGTTTTGTCATACACATTTTGAAACTGTTTTCTCTCGAGTCTGTTGGTTTGCCATTTTGTTTTCATAACAGTGCCTTTAAAGAGCAAACATTCTGGTGCAGCTCAATTTATTGATTTTTTTTTTATCTTCCATTTTGTACTTTTGTGTATCCTACTCAAGAAATCTTTGTCAAGCCCAAAGTCTGTAAGATTTTTTTTCCCTATGTTTTTTTCCTTCTAGATGTTCTGTAGTTTTCACTCTTACATTTTGGTCTACAATCTATTTTGAGTTAATTCTGAACATGGTATGGGGAAATGATCGAGTTTCATCTTTTTGCTCATGCTATCCAGCTGTTCCACATCACTTTTTGAAATGATTACCCTTTCACTCTTGGACCACCATAGCACCTTTTTCAAAAATCAATTGTCCATATATATGTGGATCTATTTCTGGACTCAATGTTCTATTCCATTGATCTATTTTTATCTCTTTATATGAATATCACCCTGCCTCAATTATTATAACATTCTACTAAGTCTTGGAATCAGGTAGTGGAAGTCCCTACTCCAACTATGCACTTCTTAAAAACTGTTATGGCTATTCTTGGTCTGTTGCATTTACACACCTATTTTAGGACGAACTTGTCAATTCCTATTAAAAAAAAAAGTCTGCTGAGATTTTGACTGGGATTGCCTTGACTCTGGATCAATTGGGAAAGAACTAACATCTTCCTATTGAACCTTATAATCCATGGACAATATATTCCCCACTTATTTAGGTCTCCTTTCATTTCTCTTGTACAGTTTTTGGCACACGGGTTTTGTGCCTCTTTTGCCAAACACTCCTTGAGCACTTCCTATTTTTGATGCTATCATACATGGCATTAATGAAAATGATCCTTTTTCAAAGGAAAGCTGTGAACTTTTCCTTCTGTTCTATCTCTAATCTCCTAGTGAATCTTCTGTTCATCCAGCATTTTTTTTAATTTCCTTTTTATTTATTTTCTATATATGATTTATTGTCAAATTGGCTTCCATACAACACCCAGCGCTCATCCCAACCAGTGCCCTCCTCAATGCCCATCACCCATTTTTACCTCTCCCCACCCTCCCCTCATCCACCCTCTGTTTGTTCTCTGTATTTAAGACTCTCTTGTGGTTTGCCTCCCTCCCTCTCTGTTTCTAACTATTTTTTCCCCTTCCCTTCCCCCATGGACTTCTGTTAAGTTTCTCAAGATCCACATATGAGTGAAAACATATGATATCTGTCCTTCTCTGACTGACTTATTTCACTCAGCGTAATACCTTCCAGTTCCATCCACGTTGCTGCAAATGGCATGATTTCATTCTTTCTCGTTGCCAATTAGTATTCCATTGTATATATAAACCACATCATCTTTATCCATTCATCAGTTGATGAACATTTAGGCTCTTTCCATGATTTGGCTATTGTTGAAGGCACTCCTATAAACATTAGGGTACATATGCCCCTATGCATCAGCACTCCTGTATCCCTAGGGTAAATTCCTAGTAGTGCTATTGCTGGGTTGTAGGGTAGTTCTATTTTTAATTTTTTGAGGAAATGTTTTCTAGAGCGGTGCACCAGTTTGCATTCCCACCAACAGTGCAAGACGGTTCCCATTTCCCCACACCCTCACCAGCATCTGTAGTTTCCTGATTTGTTCATTTTAGCCACTCTGACCAGTGTGAGGTGGTATCTCAGTGTGGCTTTGATTTGTATTTCCCTGATGATGAGTGACGTTGAGCATCTTTCCATATGTCTGTTGGCCATCTGTCATCCGGCATTTTCTGTGTAACTACCGTATGCCAGGATCTAAAGACTCTGGCCCATGACGATCTCTTCCCCCTTCGCTCTCACTGACTGTAATACTTAACCAGCACATCTACTCTGACTGTATCATACAACTTAACATCACATATGCTGCTGTGTCCTTTTATTGTTTCTTGTTTGTGTCTTATCTGTCCATCTAATTTGCAAGCCCTTGGGAGTAAAAACTGTAATCCAGTAAAAACTGGATTTGTAAATCCACAATGCTTAGAATATTGATACACAAACAGGAAAGAAATCTTTTTTTAATAAAAGGACTCAAAGTTCAGCAAATAAAACCTGTTTGAAACTCTAGTCTGTCTGCATTCAGTACTAACTCGGAATTAATTTAAAAAAAAAACAAATATTAAATATGTGTTTATGTGTTCAACTGTAGCCTGGGGAGTAAGAAGT
This sequence comes from Prionailurus viverrinus, assembly GCF_022837055.1. Taxonomy (NCBI): domain Eukaryota; kingdom Metazoa; phylum Chordata; class Mammalia; order Carnivora; family Felidae; genus Prionailurus; species Prionailurus viverrinus. Next base: position 118,537,169 of record NC_062563.1, read on the forward strand.
TCAAAGAACTATGGATTTGCTTCTCTGTCCTTAGGGAGCTCATAAGGAGGGAAAGCAAGACAGAGACCATCTCCTACAGATCTAACTGGCAACTGTCAAAGAGCCCAGGGCCTGTTAGTAGGGGAAGCCTAGTTCCATGATGGCTTCTGTCCACTTTCCATTTCAGTCTCTTGGTATGTGCAATTCTGGCAAATAGCTGTTGGCATTTGATTGAATCTGTTTACAAGATACAGGCGGCTATTTATAAGACACTAGCCAAATTCTACCTATCCATATCCAAGAATTATTTTCAGTGATTTCAGGTCCATTACTGGATTCTGGATTCTGGCACTAACCATTTTTCAGTATAATATAAGACTGTAACTAACTTGTTTTCAAGCTCCCAACTGTAGTGTTCCTCTCTCTCCTCCAAAGAAAGCACTTTCAAGCTTATTCACCACAAAGAATAGAAGATAGTTTAAGGAAGGCATCAACAGTATATTTTGAGTGGCAAGCCAGTCAGATGACTGGGATGTTTTGCTGCTGTTACAGAGATGTGTAGGTAGAACGGAGAAAGTGATATATGCCCAGAAATGATAGCATGAGAGGCACGAGGAGCACATATATGAGGCAGGCATTGTGTTGCGGACCCTACAGTGACTTATGTCTCAGAGTTCGTGTGGTCCAGAGATTAAAACATCAAATTTGCAAATAAGATACTTAGAATCTGGTCTGTGCTTGCAATTTACTGTCTTCTGCGAGTCTTAACTTTTCTGAGTTTCTCCATGTCAACCATCTCAGTCCACATTACAAGCTGCAGATAACAGACTGTGTAACTGAAGGGCTGTGGCAGTTACACGTAATGCTGCCTAACTCAAGCTCAGTAAAGAGTGCTAGGGGTATCCCATCTAGTATTCTCTGCAAAACAGGAATACAAATATATAGTAATAAACAGGTGTAAATGGGAGAAATAAACAGTGTCACTAAGTTAATTAAGAAATATTAGTTCAACATCCATCAAGCCTCATTATAAAATCTGCTGATATTTATGGACCCAATGACATGAACGATCAATGGTGGATTTGCATTTTATTTCTGTTACCAAGCAACTTTCAGGTTCAATCCCAAAGAATCCATACATGTCTACTGCCTGGGGTAGGGATGTGGAGGAAGGAAGGATGTCCTTTTAAATTACAAAAGTAGTAAAGAAGTATCTTTAAAAATAATCCCAACGGTCCTGTTCTATAAGAATGGTTGTAACTATATAATGAATGTGTGTTTCAGTACTGTTGGTAAAAGCCAGAGGCCATCATCTAGAATTTTTTTAGATTTCAGATAGACAGATAAATGGATAGGATAGATAGAACTTTACACTAAAAGACTCAAAGCACAAAGAATCCCACAACCTGTTCCTGGGACTCGGCTGTGTTTAAAGCATTGTAAAGGGGAACTGTATGTGGAAAGGGCTCTCCAGATGGAAGAATTCACTCATTCAACAGATACCTTCCAGGCACTGTGGAAGCCACAACAGTGCCACACAAAACAGTCATGGCTCCTGCCCCCAAGATTCCCAGTGTAGTGGCCATTCTCCACAGGCCTTTAGGAGCTTTGCACTGCCACTTTCTTAGGCAGGACTTGGGCTGAGATGCAGTGTACTCACGAGAGAGAGGAAAACAGTCAACAGTCAAGGCTCACCTACCAGAGAGCCAGTGACAAGCACAGTCAAAACCTATTTCCCCATCTTGAAAATGTTGAAGTCCTCATGATCCACGATGTTACAATAAATAGTACAGAATAATGGGATACACAGGCTGCCACGTTTCCTCACTACTGTTCCAATTTGATCTGCCTCTCTTCCTCTCTTCTTTCCACTCTTTTCTCCAGTCTCATCTCCCTTTTGCTCTCTCTGTGTGACAATAATGTCTTCCAAAATGTTCCTGTAGACAAACATTTTTACCACACATGTTTGGATTTGTTTCAAAAGAATCCAGTGGGGGAGGGAAAGCTGGGACTGGGAAGTGAGTGGGGTACAAGACTGCCCACAGACAGAAGCAGCAGCCTGACGGGCACCTGAGGTTCATGATACTATTCTACTTTTGTATATGTTTGAAATTGCCCACAAAAGAGTGAAAGTAAAACAGATAATTTTTCAAACACTTAACCACATCAACATTTTACCTTGAAAATATGGTGGGAGGTTAAGGCAGGAATTAACCATGGATGTGCAGACAAGACAGAAATGCCTTAATTTGCATTCATGATTCACCCCCTTTGAAAGAAAGGAGGCCCTGTCTTGGGCTCTCCCTCTTTCATTCCTCTTTAGCATTTCCCACACGACCCCACCTTGAGGTATGTACTAGCCTTTAAAGAAAGAAATCAGTGATATTCCACGTAAGAGTGACTCATCTAGTGGGCACTGTATACTGTCCCATTCTAAAATAAGTTTTATGAAAAAGATATATTTAAAGGGGCAAAAGAATGCTTCAAATATTTAAGTATTGAAAATACAAGAAATGTGGTGATCCACATAATCTGCTTTACTTCCTAAGTAGCTTGTCCACTCTTTAATAATAACTGGAAAGACCTCACGCACTGACACCTGCCCAGGGGATTATTGGGTACCAATATGCATTCAGACAAAAGTCCCAGGCATATGACTGGAATTAGAGACCGACTATATTGTCAATATAACTGAAGTTTAATATTACAGGTTTCATATTTATTTATTTATTTATTTATTTTTCAACGTTTATTTGTTTTTGGGACAGAGAGAGACAGAGCATGAATGGGGGAGGGGCAGAGAGACAGGGAGACACAGAATCGGAAACAGGCTCCAGGCTCTCAGCCATCAGCCCAGAGCCTGACGCGGGGCTCGAACCCACGGACCGCGAGATCGTGACCTGGCTGAAGTCGGACGCTTAACCGACTGCGCCACCCAGGCGCCCCCAGGTTTCATATTTAAATACGTAAAGTTTAATATGCCCAAGTCAGTTACAAAACTGTGCCTAATGAGGTTTCTGGCAGACGTGCATTCTGGAGCATCCATGAAGCTATTTAAAATTGCTTGACATGTAACCACGACAGATTTTAAAGATCAAAACACAGGTGTGTGTCAGTGTTGCACAATTCCGCGGTAAGAGCAGAACATGAGATCATTGCACCTAGAAACAGACCCAAACACAAACACCCACCTGGGGCTCAGGTGTATGGCTCTGTCTGCAGGCAGATGAATTTATCTCTGGAGTTTTGTTCTAATATAATTATGTTCTGATAAGAAATGAAATTTTGATACATTAATGTTATCTTAAACTGGGTGGGTCTTTTTAGCTGACAAGCACCTTACACACCTGTCTTTATGTTCTTTTTTATCCTATTTCTCAACATAAATGTTGAGACCCATTTCTCAACATAAATGAATTGTAGTCAGTCACCCATGATTTAAATAGCCTTATCCTTTTCAGCCTAAATAAACATAAGAGAGTAGCACAAAAGCTTTAGGACAGTAGAGGCATAAATCTCTTCCAACTCGTTATGAAGCACAAAAGAAAATTATCCAAATAAAGTCTTAAGAAAATAAGTGACTTAATCAAAGCCACTTCACAAAGTAGTACGTGCAATACATCCAATGATCGATTGAATACTCAACGTCTCTTATATGTAAGACATTACACACTAATTGTTTCATGAAGCTTGAAACTACTTACAATAACGGGAGTGGGATGAATTGAATAGAAGTCAGTCCAGGTAATCCTCACAAGTCATGGCCCTGGATTGTTGGTTAAGGTTCTCAGTAAACCGGAGATTTATTTCATTTACAAAAGAATAAAGGAGTTACTATTCAACGGAGCAAGCAGCAAGTGTGCACTTATCTCCTGAACCCAGATGCAACCCAGGGCTCAACAGACTAGGAGTTAAGTTTTGTGTAAGAGCACAAGGGAAAGAGAGTTATGTGTGTGTCTCTGTGAGCAAATATCTATATTGTAACTCTCTGAGATTAGGCCTTCCCAAGAAAAACAAATCCTTTCTTTAAAACACACACACAGGGGCGCCTGGGTGGCGCAGTCGGTTAAGCGTCCGGCTTCAGCCAGGTCACGATCTCGCGGTCCGTGAGTTCGAGCCCCGCGTCGGGCTCTGGGCTGATGGCTCAGAGCCTGGAGCCTGTTTCCGATTCTGTGTCTCCCTCTCTCTCTGCCCCTCCCCCGTTCATGCCCTGTCTCTCTCTGTCCCAAAAATAAATAAACGTTGAAAAAAAAAATTTTTTTTAAATAAATAAAACACACACACACACACACACACACACACACACAGATGCATTTTGTACACCACCACCATTTGGTTAACAGATGTTGGCATCTACCCTCAACTCTCAAAAACAAATCAATGTACTTTATTTTTGTGTAGCATCTTCTATCCAAAAGTAACATGAAAAGCTGTGTGGCCAGGTTGACAGTGTATCTGCAGAATCCGTGTAAGAATTATAACGGAGCAAACACCTGTCAGGCTTGTTTAGCTGCTGTCTGAACCGGTGATTGGCTCCATGATAAGGCAGCTGCTGGGCTGGAGAAATGTTCAGTGTCTCTACAGTAAAGCCAGGCACCATCATTTGTCATGATGTGTTGCTACTGCTTGCTTGCTTTGTGCCTTATTATATGACCTCCACTTCTGCTGAGGGAAGAAGTGTATTTTAGGAATTTTCCTAATTCTTAGGAATGTTTTGGATTAGTGGGAACCATAAATGACATACTTTTTTAAAAAACCAACACAATGGGGCGCCAGGGTGGCTCAGTCGGTTGAGCGTCTGACTTTGGCTTAGGTCATGATCTCACAGTTCGTGGGTTCGAGCCCCGTGTCGGGGTCTGCGCTGACAGCTAGGAGCCTGGAGCCTGCTTCAGATTCTGTGTCTCCTTCTTTCTGCCCCTCCCAACTCGCTCTCTGTCTCTGTCTCTCTCTCTCTCTCAAAAATAAATAAACATAAAAAAAAAACACCACCAAAACAATACTCACTTTTGGATCCATGAGAACTAGGATCTGGTCCCTACTTTATTACTGACCATTTCCCCTGGATTTCAGTGCCCCAGCCCATAAAGTAAGTTGGAGGGTTGTGCTAGATTTGCGTTTCCCAACCTTTTCAAGCGTAAGGGACGTTTTAACACATCAAAACCTCTCTCAGCCTAATCAAATAACAGCAGTTATATTTTAAGAATGTGTGCAATTAAAAATATACAATGATAAAAAAGATACTTTTGATGCAGTGACGGTTGAAAATAAAATTCCAATTTATTAATCACAGCAGAGTCTGCATTGATTTTTACAGTAATGGTTCGCAGATGTTAGGCATTTATTTAGTCTGTAAACAGCAGTTGGGGTACGTATGAGTTTGCAGTCTTTGCGATAACTCCATAGCAGATACCCTTATCTCAACTTGGTCCTCTGTTTAAAAGCTGGGAACCCTGAACTAAAATACAGAGGCTCCAAATCCTTTCTGACACTGGCTCGCCATAATTCTAGTCCTACCACTGACATTTTGTATGCGCTGTGACTCTGGACATAGGAAAGATGTTTCTGTTCCAGAGTTTTCTCACCTGTGTGGGGGTGAGGAGGGTGCCGTATGGGTCACATGGCACTGTGAACCATGATTCGATGTGTGCCATGTTTTAGCAGAAACCTAGAGACCCTCAGGAGAGAAGCCCTACTAAAATGTAACATAATCACCCAACTCTTCCAGGGCCCTGGAATGTGCTTCTACACAGACTCTGCCATATCTTCCAGTAGAAGGAGAATGAATCCCTGTTCCCAAGTGGGAGGCCATCAGTTCTGACACACCCCCACAAATCCTACCTTCCCCTAAAGCAAAGAGAGACAGATTCTGGGAGGACAATCTCTCTGAACCTGAGACAACATCTCGGGGCACCACACTCCAGAAAAGCTGGAGCTCTGGGTGAAACAGAAAAAGCTGAAGGGAGGAGTGAGGAAGTGGTTATAAAACACAAAGCAGGTTTACAATGGTTCTTTCTCCAACAGTTCAAAAGAGATTCTAAGGTTCCCAGTATCACTGAATCTTTTGAGGCCCTAGAATAATGAGGCCAGAAGTAGAATCCCAGATCAACCCAGATGGCCTTCACAGTCCTTGGGAACTTTATTATTGGCGTCAGTATATCTAGATACTAACTGTCAATGGATACATATTTGCTGTTTGGACAAGCAATACACAGAGACAAATACAGTTATGCTAGAGCCATCTTAACAGACCAATTTCTCAAAAATGACACAAGGCAAGGCTGCATAAACAGAATCTTTCTGCCCTCAGCAAACTTCTACTACTCAACATCTATTACTATTACTCAAAGTTCTTTAGATAGTTTCAAGGCTCCTCTATACTTCAATGACAATTCTTTGGAAGTACATTCCTGATCCCGCCCTTTCCACCAACCAACCAGCCAACCAACCACTCAAATAAAAAAGTGGGCCAAAGACCTTAACAGATACCTCACCAAAGAAGAGATGAGCCCGAAAATAAGCATATGAAAAGATGTTCCATGTGACATGTCATCAGAGAAAGGGACACCACTACATACCTATTAGAAGACCCCAAGTCTAGAGCACCGACAATACTATTGCTGGTGGGAATGAAAATAGTACAGCCATTCTAGTAAAGAGTTCGGCAATGTCTTACAAACTAAACATACTGTTAACCATACAATCCCACAACTCTCCTTGGTATTAATCCAAAAGAGTTGAAAGCTGGTGTCCACACAAATACCTGCACACGGCTCTCTATAGCAGCTTTATTCATAATTGCCAAAACTTGGAGGCAACTAAGACGTTCTTAAGTATGGGAATGGATAAATAAACTGTAGTACATCCAGACTATGGAATATTAGTTAGCAATAAAACAAAATGATCTACCAGGCCACGACAAGACATGAAGAAACCTTAAAGGCATATTCCTAAGTGAAGGGATACTTGCTATCGATGGTTGAAAAGAGAACTCAGTGCCACGTATTTATGCCTTTGTCCTCAGATTATAAAATGCACACAAGTTACCCCCGAATTATAGAAATAACCTTTAAAAAACCCCAAATCAAAAGAAAACTAAGACCTTTTAAGGCAGTTATCCCATGAACTATCTTGGGCAAAATATTTAACACCTGTGACCATCAAGTTATTACTTATATTCAACCTAAATCTATCTTGCTGCAAACCGGCCTCTTTACTGACCTGTGTTGATTATATGTGTTCCTATCTCCAGTAATTGTTATGCATTCTCCCCATATAAGTGAGTTACAATATAGTAAGAAACAGAACTTAAAGTAAAATCTTGAAATATAGGACTTCTCTGCTCGGATCAGGCCAGACCAATTTAATATATCAGGTTACATACTGGCTCTATCACATGCTATGGCTGTCTAATCAAAAGAGACAGCTAGAATAAAAGATAGTCCTACAGTCTAAGAAGGTAGGAAAAGTCTCAGCACAAAGGTAAGTTCTGGAATACACCAATGGTCAACAAATTATGGCCTATGGGCCAAATCCAGCCTGCTTCCTGTATCTGTAAAGGTTTACTGAGCATAGGCATGTTCATTAGTTTATACATTGTCTATGGTTACTTTGCACTACACTGGCAGAGTTGAATAGTTGGCTCACAAAGCATAAAGTATTTACTATACAGTCCTTTGCAGCAAAAGTTTGCTGGCCCCTGACTTAGACATTCACTTTTGCCCTGAGCTGGTTCATGCGGGAACTCCAGGGCTCAGATTCAGTCTTCTCCACCTTGCACTTGCTTGCTACATAAGCTCATCCAGTGTCAAGACTTTAAATGGCCTTAGAATACAGTCCTATGGAAAACCACATTTCTGATTTCAGTATGAAGATTTAATGGGAAAATTAAAACTCCTTAGTGAAATGTGCTTCATAGACAAATTGGTTGGAAGGTACCATTCTAATCTAAAGCAAGGGATCCTGTTTCTTAATAATTTATTTGTTTTTCACTCAAATACCTGTATGCAAGGGAGTTTATTGTTCATCTTTCTCTTCATCCTCCCAATTCTCTTAACCTTTATAAATCCTATTTCTCAATCTTGTCCTCAGTTTTCGTTTCTCCTGGATTATATCCAAGACTTGCAAACCCAAAGGTCATGTACCAACCTGCACCACAGAATGCTTTCAGCTGCCAAGAATTTTCATTGGCAATACAGCGCTGTGATTGATTTCTTGGCAGTACATCATCAAATGATGCACTTATAAATCAAACAGAAATGACAATATCACGGCAATCCAACAGCTAGACCTGAGTTAAAAAATCTAAAACCAGCAAGAAAAGACCAGGGACACCGTGGTCTCAGCATGAAGTCAGTCTGCACACATTAAAGCCACACAGCGTGACCCTGCTGCACTCAATGACCCGGGAGCAGATCACCAGAGCTGGGCTGGGTCACTGTGGCTGCTTTTAATGACTCAAGTACACCCTCCTGCTGTTCTGAACACTAGCACATCTCAGATAGCTAATTTTAAAAAGTCTCACCCCTTCCTGGGGCTATTTAGATCTGGAGGGTCTGGTCTTCTACCTGCTCTTCACCTGAAGTCTTATGAGGCCTACAGGCTTGTGAAATGTACACACCAAAGGGGGTAAAAGTAAACAGAGTCACATGTTTATATATCATTAGTTGTTGCTCAATTAGGGCCTTGTAATATGTACATGATAACCTGTACCAGGAAAACAAAGCTCACTCAAGGGGGAACTGAATGTCTGTGTCCCCCTCCAATTCATGGGTTGAAGCTCTAACTCTCAAAGTGATGGTATTTGGAGATGGGAGTCTTTGGGAGGTAATTTGATGAGATGAAGTTATGAGGGCAAAGCCCAGGTCCAATGGGATTAGTGCCCTAAAAAAGAGATCTGGAGAGCTTGTTCTCTGTCATGTGAGGAAGATGGCAAGAAGGTAGCTGTCTGCAAGTCAAGAAGAGTCCTTGCCAGAAAGAGACCCAACCGCACTGAACTTGGACTTCCCAGCCTCCAGAACTGTGATACATTAATTTCTGTTGTTTAAGGCATCCATTCTGTATCATTTTGTTATGGCAGCCTGAGCTAATACATGAAGATTTGGATTTTAAAAGTTGATTTAAATTGTCAAGTCCCAGAAAGCACAGTTGGAATGCTCTGTTGATAATACTCTAAACTTGATTTCTTCTTCTACTCAACACGAGAATACAGGAACATTTGTCCATCCCCCCCCCCCCCCCCCCCACACACACACACAGTACTCTGAGAGCAGCCACACCTTGCTGAGACAAGGTTTTCTTTGCAAGGAAGTATATGCTGATAGAAAGAACAGACCCAAGATGTCCTGGGGAAAAAAGACATGTCAAAGCAGAGTACCACAGCCCCGGACTTCTGGCCCAGTCCCCTTCCAGTGTTCTTCCTGTCCAAAGGAGCCAACGAAGCAGAACAGGGAAGCAGACACATGCAGTGTAGGTGTGTTGGGGCTAAATGTGGGTGGAGGCCATGAAATACTACGCATCTTCCCTGTTCTATAACCATTCAGAGGAGATCCTCCAAACTCTTATAAAAACCTGTTTTTGCCTTTCTTTTTTAATGTCTATTTATTTTTGACAGAGAGAGAGACAGAGCGTGAGCAGGGGAGGGGCAGAGAGAGAGGAAGTCACATAATCCAAAGGAGCTTCAGGCTCTGAGCTGTCAGCACAGAGCCTGACATGGGCTCAAACCGACAAACCATGAAATCATGACCTGAGCCAAAGTCGGACACTTAAGTGACTGAGCCACGTAGGCACCTCTGTTACTGTCTTTTTGATAAGAAAAGTTAATGCAATGGATATCAAACAACTAAAAATAGAACAAATCCATGAATATTATCACAGATGTTGTTCTCCAAAGCCCTGAACAAATGTACTCATCTGATCATACCATCAGATGCCAGAAAGAAAAGGAATGGTCAATTCCATTAAGGATAGTATGTTGGATAATGTAAACACACACACACACACACACACACACACACACACACACACACACACACGCACACGCACATGCACCTCAAAGCAAAATAAAACAAATACAGAAAAGGTAGGTAATTTTTAGCAGTGTTTCATTCCTTGAGTTTCTCTGACTTTTCCATTCCCTTTGATCACATTCCTAAACTAAACTCTGAAGAGCATATAACTTGTTAAGAAGGTCCTTTGTTCTAAAATTAGACACACAAAACAAATCAGGTAGCCATTGTTTCCTACCTGAAGCTGAAGAGAAGAAAATGAAATTAACTCTAAAATCTGAAGAAAACAAGGTCCCAATCTACAGATTTCCCTGACATGCCTCTTAAAAATCAGTAGACAGTCCGTGTGTTGCACATAGCCCTGGAAAGCCAGCAATGTTATCAATGACATAATTTATTAATTAAAAGGGAAATGAGAAACGCCCCAAGCAAGGGGTGAATAAATTCTTAACCACAGCAGTCCAATAAAAATGAGCATAGGGCATGAAATGTGAAAAAAAAACTGGAATACAATCAGATTTCCCTCCTCTTTCCCATTTTCAGTCAGTATTAGTAAGAAAACTGAAACTGCTAAAAATACACACACACACACACACACACGCACACACACACACACACCTTTATTATGGAAAGACCTATTGGACAGGAAAGCAGGAATGGACTGTCTCACCTCTCTGCTCCCTGGCCACAAGGCACCCCAGACCATTAAGTGAATGGCTCTGTCTCCACAGCAACCTTGCAAATGCCTCTGATGGTTGATCACCTCCAACAGTGAGAAGTAACCATTTGTGAAGGCAAACAAAAGAGGCAAATAAGGTACGCAGAAGAAAAGCTTTAAAAACTATCAAGCACTATAGGAATCTGAGAGGCCCACCAACATCTCTGATCATTTGAGAGATGTGACAATTGTAATAGTACTCCTCAGTGTAAGCACAAAGTTATTTCTGTCTAGTGACAGTGGCAAGAGACTGGAAACAAAAACTCATACATCCATCACCAACAATTGCGTTAAATATTTTATGCCATAACCATCCAATGGACCTACCAGGCTTAATATGAAACAATTCCATGATACATTTTAATATAAATTTTAGGTAGTTACCATATGGTGCAATACTTGTTTCAGAAGTAGAATTCGGTGATTGATCAGTTACATACAACATCCAGTGCTCATCACAAGTGCCCTCTTTAGTACCCAGCACCAATCTAGCCCATCCCCCACCTCCCTCCATCAACCCTCAGTTTGTTCTCTATCAGTAAGAGTCTCTTGTAGTTTGTTTCCCTTTCCTTTCTATCCTTACCGTAGGTTCATCTGTTTTGTTTCTTAAATTCCACAATGATTGAAATCATATGGTATTTGTCTTCTCTGACTGACTTATTTCACTTAGCATAATACATTTTACTCCATCCACATCCTTGCAAATGGCAAGATTTCATTCCTTTTGATGGCTGAGCAATATTCCATTACATATATACGTGTGTATATACATAAAGGGTAAACACATATTTATATGTGTGTATATGTATCCATCCCACTAACCCTAAACTAACCCTAACCCCTAACTCTAACCACTAATCCTAAACCCTAAACCCTAACCCCAACCCCAACTCTAACCACTAACCCCTAGACCTAGCCCTAAACCCTAAGTCTAAACTCTCTCTCTCTCTCTCTCTCTCTCTCTCTCTCACACACACACACACACACACACACACACACACACACACGTATCAATCACATCTTCTTTATCCACTCATCAGTCAATGGACATTCAGGCTCTCTCCATAGTTTGGCTATTGTTGATAATGCTGCTATAAATATTGGGGTGCATGTACCCCTCTGAATCTGTATTTTTGTATCCTTTGGGTAAACACCTAGTAGTGCAGTTGCTGGATCATAGGGTAGTTCTATTTTTAGTTTTTTGAGGAACCTCCATACTGCTCTCCAGAGTGGCTGTACCAGTTTGCATTCCCACCAGCAGTGCAAGAGGGCTCCCCTTTCTCCACATTCTCACCAACACCTGTTGTTTTCTGTGTTGTTACTTTTAGCTATTCTAGAAGGTGTGAGGTGGTATCTCATCATGGTTTTGATTTGTATTTCCCTAATGATGAGTGATGTTGTACATCGTTTTATGTGTCTGTTAGCCATTGGATGTCTTCTTTGGAAAAGTGTCTATTCATGCCTTCTGCCCATTTCTTAACTGGGTTGTTTGTTTTTGGGTGTTGAGTTTGATAAGTTCTTTTATTACAGATTTTGGATACTAACCCTGTATCAGATAGGTCATTTGCAAATATCTTCTCCCATCCCATAGGCTGCCTTTAGTTCTGTTGATTGTTTCCTTCACTGTGCGGCAGCTTTTTATCTTGATGAGGTCTCAATAGTTCATGTTTGCTTTCATTTTGCTTGCCTTCGACAACGTGTCTAGTAAGAAGTTGCTCCGGCCGAGGTCAAAGAGGTTGTTGCCTGTGTTCTCCTCTAGGATTTTGATGGCTTCCTGTGTCAGATTTAGGTCTTTCATCCATTTTGAATTTATTTTTGTGTATGGTGTAAGAAAGTAATCCAGTTTCATTCTTCTGCATATTGCTGCCAAGTTTCCCAACACCATTTGTTGAAGAGACTGTCTTTTTCCATTGGATATTCTTTTCTGCTTTGTTGTAGATGAGTTGACCATATGGTTGTGGGTCCATTTTCTATTCTGTTCCATTGATCTATGTGCCTGTTTTAATGCCAGTACCATATTGTTTGATGACTACAGCTTTGTAATATAACCTGAAATCCAGAATTTTGTGATGCCTCCAGTTTTTTTTTTCTTTTTCAGTATTCCTTTGGCTATTTGGGGTCTTTGTGGCTCCACACAAATTTTAGGATTGTTTGATCTAGCTCTATGAAGAATGCTAGTGATATTTTGACAGGGATTGCATTAAATGTGTAGATTGTTTTGAGTAGTACAGACATTTTAGTAATGTTTGTTCTTCTAATCCATGAGCATGGAATGCTTTTCCATTTCTTTGTGTCCTCTTCAATTTCCTTTATAAGTCTTCTACAGTTTTCAGAGTACAGGATCTTCTTCCTCTTTAGTTAGGTTTATTCCTAGGTATCTTACTATTTTTGGTGCAGTTGCAAATGGGATGGATTCCTTGATTTCTTTTTTCTGCTGCTTTGTTATTGGTATATAGAAATGCAAGAGATTTCTGCATATTGATTTTATATCCTGCGACTTTGCTGAATTCATCTAACTAGTTCTAGCAATTCTTTGGTGGAATCTTCTAGATTTTCTGTATAGAGTATCATGCCATCTGCAAATAGTGAAAGCCTGACTTCTTCCTTGCTGATCTGTATTCCCTTTATTTCCTTTTGCTGTCTGATTACTATGGGAGGCTGAGACTTCCAGTACTATGTTAAATACAAATGATGAGAGTGGACATCCTTGTCTTGTTCCTGACCACAGGGGAAAGGCTCTCAGTTTTTCCCCATTGAGGATGATATTAGCTGTGGATCTCATGTATATGACCTTTATGATGATATATTTTTCAATTAATGAAAAAGGGAAGGCTACAGTATACTGTGCATAGCTGGATGCCATATAAGCAAGGGTACATTTGTGTACCCTGTATATTCCTGAAGGGCACAGAGACTGGCTATTTTGGGGGTGAGGGACTACAAATCTAGGGGATATGGGGTTGTACAAATGTACTCTGCATTGTAAATCCCTTTATATCTTTTACTTCACTTAATTTTTTTCTAATTTATATATCCTTTAATGGATATACAGTCTGGTTTTTCTTTTAACAATGTTTTAAAATTGTGAGGGACAGGGGCACCTGGGTGGCTCAGTTGGTTAAGCTCCTGACTCCTGACTTCAGCGCAGGTCATGATCTCATGATGTGTGAGATTGAGCCCTGCATCAGGCTCTGCATAGAGCCTGGTTGGGATTCTCTCTCCCTCTCTCTCTGCCGTTCCCCTGTTACTGCATGCTCTTTCTCCCTCTCATAATAAATACATAAACATTTAAAAATAAACAAATAAATAAAATTGTGAGGGAGAATCAAATTTCCTATAAAGTTAAATTCTTTTATTACTTGTACTCATGAATCTTTGTTTAATTGCTTAGAACCATAAAATACAAAACAATAATAACAAAAAAGCCCTCTAATCTCCCTTTTACATTTATATAATTCTGTTGAAGATCTTATGATTCTGTTGTACTTCACAAACATCTCAAAATAACTTCTAAAAAATGTGATACTATCAATCAAACAGAAACATGACTTTTAGGTAAAGGGAGGAATATTTCTTATATTTTAATTGTTCTTCATTTTCAGTATTAATAGCTAAGTTAATTACTTTAATGGCAATTGGATGGACTTAATATTCCTAGGTTTTTATATACACTAATTCTGAGACTTTGGGTATCAGCAAAGTCAAGATACCGGCTCTGGCTCTTCTTTAAAGTATTTAAATAATTTTTCTGAATAAAAAGTAGTGCATGTTCATTGTAGAAAACTTGAAAAGTAGAGAAAAGCACAGATGAAAATTAAATCAATTCATTATCCCACCACCCCAGAGAAAACCTCTATTAATTTTGATTAATTTTATTCCTTTTTTATTTCCAATGTATACATGTAAATTTTTTCTTTTACAAAACTGGAATTAAGCTGCACATACTGTATTAAAAGTCTGCTTTATAAATTATCATCCTACCTATGTTTTGTTTTATAATTTTTGTGCTTATGATTATAAAATATACATTACTTATAAAATTTCAAACAGATAAATTTTTAATTTTTTTTATTTCATCCTCTCTGACAAATGTTAATTGAAACCAAAAAACAAATAAAAAATAAAAATAAAAAAATAAAAATCACTTCAAATTCCCAAAGTGAAGCATAAAAGAAATTTGAAGAATCTTATTTTCAAATAATGGCTTTTTTGAAAATTTGAGGCATTTGTACTTCTGAAGTTATTAAAGCTTAACACTGCACCAGGACTTCTGGAATGCCCTGTATTATAAATATATCTCCATGCCATTAGTTATTTTTAAAAATGGCTGACAGGATTCTGTTATACTGATGTGTCAAAATACAATTCTCTGACCCCTTGTTATTGGATATTTAGACTGTTTCTTTGAAGAGCTCATAAAGCTAGGTGACTAAATGCCTTAAGCCAAAAAGGGTCCATCCAGGTTAGAATTCTATTAATATACTGAAATCCTAGAGTAATAGGTACGTATCTTTTAGAAGTTCTTAACACATATTGTCAAGTTATCTTCCAGAATGGGTAACAAGCAACAATGTCATTGATATTGGGCACACTTAGAGTAAAATAAAAATGTCTTGAAAAATAGAAGTGATTTTCCCCGCTCACCCAATGATATCTACAATAATAATTAAAGTAATAGGTTTCAGGTTTACTTTGTTACCACAGCTTGAAATAAAATTTCATTTAATATTGTGCCAAAGAGCCCTTAAAAAATGACCCACAATCCTTACTGGGGTTTAAAAAGAAATAAAGTTTTATTAATAAGATAAAACCATAATAAAATACAGTTAGGCAGGTCTTCAATATGAGTAGTAAGATGGTTAGAACCCCACATTACTGAAGTTAAGCTAAATCTTTCATCAGTTTGCTCAGAACGTACACTCTAAATGTCACTGTCTTTCTGAAAGGCTGGTTGAATTGACGGATTTGAGGAGCAAAACGGAGACTATCCTTGACCATTGGGAAAGCTACCAGGTCTCTGTCAAGATAGGACATAACGAAAAGAAACGTGAAGATACTAACATCTTCCTGTCTCCATTTCAGGTCTGACTTGAAACCATTCAACTTTTAGAGAAATTCTTCAAATCCATTTATGATACTAGCTTCAGAGATTAGACACTTGTTCAGAACTACGCTTCTTATCCTAAGAATCATAAAATATACTGACCATCTTCAACCACGCACTGCACAAAAAGGTAGCACGAACCTTGGGCCATAAGCCATTTCATTTATGCATGCCCCCAAAACTTTCAAAACCTCAAGAGGGGGGCAGGAGAATTTTAAATAAGTGAAATGAAAAAACTCACAGCCGCTAGGGGTGATCATTACCTGTACAAAGCAGACTGGTAAACTCCCATGGGACCACACCAAGCCACGTGCAGACTCCCAGAAGTAGGAGGCCACAGCTTATAAAAGTAGTAAGTGCACTCTGATTACACATATGCATGCCTGTGACTGACAGCCTTCCAAGGAAATCAGATTCTGGTGAAATTATTTAATTTGTTACAAGGGATAAAACTTTTATACTAGCCAAAGATAGAAAGGATGTATTTTATCCATACTGCCTGGGCAATTCCGGCCCTCTATAATAAAATGGTTCAACTCTGTGCTGGACCTTCTTTATTTTTTTATTATTATTATTATTTTTAATTCGGACCTTCTTTAAAGATATCTTCCTGAGTCCAGACCGCAGAAACACACCTTTTAGATGCAAGCGTGTCACACTGGGTTCCTGGAGTTCTTCTGTAACAAAAAGCCCTAGAATGGGGTCCGAGAAGGTCTTTCCAAGTATTAATGAAAACTCTCATTTATTCAGATAAATAGTAGAATTTGGCTCTGACGTTTACTAACTGTGTGGTCTTGAGAAAATTAGCAACTTCTCTAAGTCTCTATTTCACCACTGGCAATGAGGAAGATTATTAATGGTACCCACTTCATGGCATGGGGCAGAAATGCAGATTACATGAGACAGTGCAGGAAAAACCATCTGAACATTATTCTTTTTTTAAATTTTGTTTTTAATGTTTACTTATTTTTAAGAGAGACAGAGACAGAGTGCAAGCAGGGGAGGGGAAGAGGGAGAGAGAGGAAGACACGGAATCCGAAGCAGGATCCAGGTTCCGAGCTGTCAGCACAGAGCCTGATGCGGGGCTCCAACTCATGAGCCAGGAGATCATAATCCGAGCGGAAGTCGGAAGCCTAACTGGCTGAGCCACCCAGGTGCCCCTTATTATCTTCTTGATTTTATAGGTACTGCAGTTTAACTACTTTGGAATCTCAGCCAACAAAGTGCTGTCTACCAAAAGGACTCAGCAAACTGGTTAACAGATAAAAGTGGCCTGTCGTTAAATAACACAGATTACTTGTAAACAAATGTATTTCTGAGGTCCTTAAGGATATAGCTTAAATATTCTCTTTAAAATTATCTCATTAATCACTGGCTTAAACAACAGAACTTCATTTTCTCACAGTTCTGGAGGACAGAAGTCTGAGCTCAAGATGCCCGTACGGCAGGCTGTCTCTGAAGCCTCTCTTCTTGGCTGGTAGATGGCCTTCCTCTCCCTGTGTCTTCACATGGGTCTTCCCTCTGTGTTGTCTGTGTCCCGATCTCCTCTTTTTTAGAAGGACAACAGTCATATTGGATTGGCCTACCCTCAGGACCTCATTTTAACTGAACTAACTTCTCTAAAAACCCTATTTCCAGGGCACACGGGTGGCTCAGCCAGTTAAGCGTCTGACTCTTGACTTCGGCTCAGGTCGTGATCTCACACTTCATGAGATTGAGCTTCGTGCTGTTCAGCATGGAGCCTGCTTGGAATCCTCTCTCTCCCCCTCTCTCTGCACCCACCCTGCTCATTCTCTCTCGCACACGCGTGTGCACACAAAATAAGTAAACTTTGTTTTAAAAACCCTATTTCCAAATATAGTCGCCTTCTGACATCCTAGGGGTTAGGTTTTCAACATATGAATTTGGGGGGAACACAGTTCAACTCCTAACACTAAGTATGTAGTTTCTCTGCTTAAAAGCCTTCACTATCCCCCAACGCTCCCATTTCCTGTAAGACAAACTCTAGATGCCACGTGACCTTCAGCACCTCCTGGCTGCCCGTGTTACTTTTCCAGCCCCAGCTCCTCTAGCCTCTCTTTTTGCACTCTAGACACTGAGCCCACTGAACCACCTATCATTTTCCAAACACACTTTCGTATCTCCTTGTCTCTGGGCATGCGGCTCTCTCTGTCCAGAACACTCTCACATGTCAGGTACTCTGTGAAGTTATTTTTGATGCCTGAGGCAGGGCCAAGCACACTCTTCCCACTCTTCAAAGCACCTTGAACACCCTACTTTTATAGCATGTATCTCCCTGAGTTGCAATTACTTCTTTACATGTCTCCCCCACTATATATACTGGTTAATCCCTGAAGGCAAGGACCATGTGTGTTTTGCTCATTGCTGACTCCTCTGTGCCCAGCACACACCTGGTACATAGTAGGAGCTAAAAAAACATTTCTTGAATAAAGGAAACAAATAAATAAGTGGAAATACAAACAAACCAATGAATGAGAAAAGAATTTAATTTCTCTTTTATTTTTCTAAATGTGTATTTCTTTTGAGGTGGGGGGAGCATAAGCAGGGAGTGGTGATAGAGAGGGAGAGAGAGAATCCCAAAGTGGGGCTCGATCTCACGAACCATGAAATCATGACCTGAGCCGAAATCAAGAGTTGGACACTTAACCAACTGAGCCACCAGGTGCCCTTAATTTCTCGTTTAATACCTGGTACAGTGCCAATGTATTCGGAAACTTGGTATGTGCTTAATAAAGAGCTGATTAAGATACTGACCGAGCCAGAGGAGAAAACCTGAAACAAGGAAGGGATCTGGAGATACTTACATTCAGAAAAGTTATGGAAGCTGATCATCTTGGGGCAGAAAGGAAATGGATTTTAAAAAGCCTATAAACTGCAGGAAAGACACGCCAAGCTACATGTGACAAGGCAATCTGAGCTCCACTCCGATCCAAGAACAAAGGGTTCCTGGTTTAAGCTATGGAATGGCCTGTTCCAGAAAGCAGCTGGGCAGAATTTCCTCACACGAATAGTCCTTAATGTATGGGAAAAAGAAAAGAGCAAAGCAAAACAAGCAAAGGCAGCAAAAGGGAATAATTAGTGTAAACAGTTTTTTTTTTTTTTAATGCATTGGACAAACCCCAAGAAGAAAAATGTTGTGGGATAAACATCTGTTCGTTCGGAACATGACAGAGCCCTTGACAGGGTCTGTGGCCTGTGCGTGTCCTTATGTGCCCGAGGTTTATATTTGTGCTTCCAGTGCGCAGGCAGCCCAGAGAGTGGCCCAGAAAGAGGTCTATTCCAGGCCAGGGTGCACTGCGCTAACTCCAGTTGGGGCTGTGAGAGGTACCCCTCGTTCTGCTGTGTCTGACACAACAAAAACCACATAGAGGAGCAGAGTAAATACCAATCGTCCAGACATGCAGACCCACCTTGCTCTATTTGCCCACGTTTCCACCGACACTGTATTTTTACTGCTTGCGTGAAAGCGGTCAGACATGTCGTATCAAGAGAGATTCGCGTTTGTGTCCCATCCCTACGATGTTTAGTATAAGACAGGAAGTACAATAGTTTGAAAGTATCTGCGTCCTTGTGCCAGACGTGCCCTTGCAATCTGTCACTGAGCCCAGGACTTTCTGTTAAGAAGAGATCTCCAGGGGGGCGCCTGGGTGGCTCAGTCGGTTAAGCTTCCAACTTTGGCTCAGGTCATGGTCTTGTGGTCCCTGAGTTTGAGCCCCCTGTTGGGCTCTGTGCTGACAGCTCAGAGCCTGGAGCCTGCCTCAGGATTCTGTGTCTCCCTCTCTCTCTGTCCCTCCCTCCCTCCCTCTCTCTCTCTTTCTCTCTCAAAAATAAACATTAAGAAAAAAAAAAAAAGAAGAAGAGATCTCCAGGGAAAATTCTGCTCCAATCTCAGGCCTCCCTGACTGCACAAAGGTGAGCAGCTGTGGGCCTGGAGATGAAGCTAGGTGGGAATGATCTAGCAATTTTCAATGGGCAGTGTCCCTGAGGGAAACATCCCCAAGGGGTGGGTGGCCTTAATTCTCATTCTCATGGCTCTAGACCACCTTACCTTAGAGGCCTGGGAGCCATCAGCCCAGACGGTCCAAACCCAAGTCCCACTCCATATCGGGGGGGGGGGGGGGGGGGCTGGGGGAGGAGCGCGGGGAACAGACTCTGCCACTCCCTTCATCCTTCTTTGTAGCTGTGATCAAAATTCCTCTTGCTCTGTCCTCTGATTCACTTTGCTTTTCCCTTTCGAAGGCCCAGCATCTCAGTGTTTCATTATTCTCATGTCATTAAAGTCTAAATCTGGCATTTTACTAACTACCAGGCAGGGGTGACTGCCTTATGTGCCTTTCCCAGACCTCTGTTCCTAGCTCTGTGTGATCTACACAAGGGGTTTAAGTCGAGATAACGGGTGCCTTGATCATCTAAGTCACATGTGATTATTTTCCAGATGTACATTTTTTTGTGACCTGCCTCAAGTCCAGAAAAATGCTCTTTCTTCTTATACCTCTCTACATCTCTAAAGCCTCCCAGATAGCCAGCTATTGACGTATCCCATATAACACAAGAGGCCACATTTAACGGAATTATTTTGAGAGTGGCCGGTTGGGGCTGTTAAGGAAACTAATTATAAAACTTATCCTCGTCCACCTACTGGGTTGGCTGGAACAAGTACCAGCATCCAGAACTTCACATTCAGATGAAGGTCATTGAGGAAACAGAGCAAGCCACGGGCTGAGAAGGCATGCGGGTGAGATCAAGGATTTCACCACAGGAGAATGCCATCAGCTGGTCAAAGAACACAATTCGGACATCTTCTCTTTGGGGCAATCCCACCCTATCTGTCCGTATACTCACAATGTGAAACACGTATATAAATAAAGATATTTGGTACCAGCTCTGATTTTCTACAGAGCTGTGATTGAAAAGCCAATTTATTCTCATGGATTGAATGGTTACCCCACAGTTTAATTTTATCTGGAGGAAAAAAGAGCTGACATCTAGCAGCTAAATAAGTCTTTGTCACTAGAGGCCTGTGACACAAATCTCAATGATATTTGATGGGAACATGTATGGCTTTTCTTCATTTGTGGCTATAATTGCTGCTGGAGAAGCCCCAACATGTAAAGGTTGATGCTTCTGAATGTGCTGAAAGATGCTGGAACTAAACCATGCAATGACAGCTATCAAAATGTCACCAATGCAGTGTCATATTCAGTCAAGATGCTTAAAAATCACATGTTTGACTACCACTGTTCTAGCTGTGAAAGGAAAAGGATTACCTGGCTGGCTGGTGGGGAAAATAAAATGAGGAGTGTGCGTACCAGCACCTGGTGAGCAGCTGGGCCCTGAGGAGGCCACACCGGGCAGAGTGCTCGATCCCTGGGTGCGTCCCACGTGCCTGCCGGCCACCGTGCAGGGCTTCGCGAGCAGTAACTCACTGAATCCTCACAACTGTCCTCAGGCCCAGTTCACGGGGGACAAACTGACACACAGAGAACTTGAGGAGCGTGTCCGGTATGACCCAGCTAAAAAGTGTGGTGGGTGGGATTCAAAGCCGGTTCTGTCAGGCTCTGAGGCCTATCCTTTAACCATTATGCAAGTTCCCGTTTCTCACGTGCGTCCTTCTGCAGAGTAGAGTCGGTCTCCTGTGCCCTTTATCTTTACCCGCCAGGTGTGACTCCTGCCCTCACAGCCCAAAGATGGGACTTTCTTCATCAGGGCCTAAACACCTCCCAGACGGAGCGTGAAAAAAGGTAAAGTATGACGTTTCACATTTCTAAATAATTTATCTTTAAACAACTGCAACTCCTAGACACTTGACCGTAAGTTCAAAAGGCCTCAGTTGAATTGGTACTCATTTTAGGAATTGGTAATTGGCCTGAAGAGATGGTCGCAAGAGCTAAAATTTACATTTACGCTAATCAAGGGTGCAGGAAACAGAATGATCTAGCGAACTATGCTTGAAGTTGAAAGCAAAGGAAGGACGTCCAAATGTGCAGTCCTGGTTCCACCGGAGTCTATCTCTAGCTTTAAATCAAATAATTAAAGATCTCGTCCCTCAGTTTACCTCAACTGCAAAATGGAAAGGGTACCCCACTCAACAGATGCGTGGTTAAATTCGCCGCAGCTGTGCCAGCCTGACATTGCGTAACTGCTGTGCAAGGTTCTCTGACCGCAAAAGAGCAAACTGGAGGGGGAGCAGTGCCAAAAAGGACACACCCCACTTGTGTTCCCTTTTATACTCTGAATGCAGGGCTCAGCACTGCTCACGGGGCTTCAGGATAAGATCCTGGGCAGGTCTGCTGCAGAGCTCTGGCTAAGCCTTGCTTGAAAAGTAGGAGAGTTCGGGTGCCAAGTAGTTCCAGAGTTAAAGGAAGAAGGCCTGGGGCGCCTGAGTCAGTTAAGCGTCCGACTCTTGGTTTCGGCTCAGGTCATGAACTCCAGATTCGTGAGTTCGAGCCTCACATCAGGCTGTGCGCTGGCAATGTGGAGCCTGCTTGGGATTCTCTCCCCACCACCCCCTTCCCTCCCCTCCCCCTCCGCTCTCTGCTCTTCCCCTCACTCATGCTTTCTCTCTCTCCTTCTCTCTCCCCCGGCCCAAAAATAAATAAATAAGCTTTAAAGAAAAACAGAAAAGAAAAGGAAGGGCCCTCTGAGACACTTTGGGAGGCTGGCCCAAACCAGAAACTCCCTGAGAATGAGAAAATAAATGGTCCATCCTTATCTGATCTACATGTAATTTCTGCTCTCCACCGGCCCCCAGCCCAATCTGGTCCCCATCCTCATGCCCAAGCTCTAGAGTCACCGGCACTCTAAACCTCCAGGCCCTGATAAGATTACTGGCTTCCTCCAGCAGCAGCCCAGATCCCGGGAGCCATCCCAAGCCCCCGAGGGGACATACAGAAGCCCTGGGGGTCAGGCGATTTAAAATAAGAATGTGCCAACTGGTGTCCCTCCCCAAAAAAGGACAACGGTTGGATGTGTGCTCTCTGCCCCATAATGGCATTTTTCAAATGCTTTATAAGCCACTTGAAAAGGAAACTGCCTACCCATGATTCCCTGACGATGTCCAGACGGTTGAAACAATTCCTCAGTTATGAGCCTTCCCTCTAATGGGAATCTGTTGGAAAGCTGGCTCTGGCTCTTCACAACTGGCAAATTGGGGATCATCATGATTATAAACCACCATTAACAAATTCAAAGAGAACCATACTAATAATTTCAACTTTGTAGTAGTCTCCAAAACTTTGACTAAGTAACATTACATTAAAAGAAAAAAACAAAACAAAACATGGACGGTAGAGATCTTTCATGTGCCCAATTCTGACACGCTCAGACCACAAGTCTCTCCACTTTCCAAACTCCCTGATTCACCACTGTCACTTTCTAACACCCACCGAATCACAGCCTTTGCTCACTTACCCACACTGTTGCACAGGAGGTCCCACCTACCTACATTTTTTTTTTTAAGAAAGCAATTTATTGTGTCCCTTTCCACGTTCACTTAATTCAGTTCTCTTGATAAATGTGCATGTAATATTTGCTTGTGCTACATGCTAGTGCTTGTGCCCCCAAAGCCATCAAATACTTAGAGAGTGACTTGCAGAGCTCAACTTTTTATTAGGAATAATGGAAGGAAAGGCAAAAGAGCACATTTGTGTGACTGTGTGCGGGTGGTAATCACGCAGAGGTGCATAGGTACGGGCTCCTTTAAATCGCTGCCTCTGCAGCCCAGCACGGTGGCTGAGGGAACAGGGAAATGTTCTCGATATAACACGTGAAGGTTGACATGAACAAAGCTGGCTAGGGGGAGCTGAGGGACCCAGAGGGGCAGCCACTGTCGCCTAAACACACAGTAAGCTCTGTGCACAGGATCCAGCAACAAAGAGCATACGAAAACCCAACAACTTTCTGTTTGGGTTTTGTTTTTCTGGATGATACGAAATCCTTCCGGATCATTACCTTTTACCGAACTAAATTCCAGCACGTGATTGAACTACAGCCAGGATCACTCATGATTAAACATCCACGCTGCTCCAATCACCACATCCACAAACGGTGGGCACACGCTTCCCTCTGGGCCTAGTTCAACAGGTCCTTTCTGCCTGGAATGCCTGTCCTCTCCTTCACCTTCTGGAAAAACGTTACTCTTCCTTCAATACCCCTTGTATGAGTCCTTAGACCCTTTAGTAGCACTGTCAGCTGGGTTCCTCTGGTTCTGTGGGCACACCTCCAGCATAGAATTCACCACTGTTCCAGCTAGTAACTCCTGTGCTTGTCTCTACCAGTAGACTGCATTCTTCTTGAGGGTTGGACGTCTTTATCCTTATTCCACGGCTCCCTACCTCCACCCAAACAGTGTTAGGAGAGTGCCTGGCATGTCACGGGCACTCAAAAAATGTTGGTTGAATGAATGAAGAATTCTACTTTACGTTTTTTCATAACAAACTCCTGAAATGCTCAGACACAGATCAATTCCCTTGGAATATGGGAATTTCAGGTCAAATGCTTTCTCCTCCAGCCATTCAAGTGAAGAGAGAATCTTACTGATGATTCGAAAGCTCCACAAATTGCTTTCCAAACCTGTGTGATTTCCAGGCATGAACTAAAACAGAACTGAGTCTGCCAGACAGCTTAAGCCACAGGTGATAACTTGAAACAGAGCAAGAAATGACAAAGGCATTAATGAAAATAAACAAAAGTGTCCTACTCTGCCAACTTTCGTTTTTTTTTTCCATTTAAAAAACCTCCCACGATCCCTATGTAAAAATTCAAAGTATAAATCATGCGGCAAGAGTAACGTAGGCAAAAGCTGCATTAGGCAAGTAGAATCAAGATGTGAGGTGAAAGTCTCAAGCTGTGTTATACTGCCTTTTTATAAGGTTGAAGGAGTAAGAATTTGGCTTCTGAATAATGGAGATAGAACAAAAAGGTCCAAGAAATGGAGAACACAAATCTAAGTGTGAAGACTGTCAGTCCTGAGAGAGGACTGCTCCTGGAAGCTTTAATGGGGGTCAAACAGTGGTAACACAGAGATCCAGAACGGTGATGGGAGTCCCTTACCGGGAACCATCTTTGCTATGGATATAGCTTTAGGGCCACTGTGAGCCATAAAGCAGGAGCTACCTTATTTGGAGAATAGTGTGTATATCAGCATTTGTTAACTTTCCTGTTATACAAGCAGCCATTTTTGTTTTTCCTTTGGATCTCTGTCTTTTCTTCCTAACTAAGCTTCTTCATTTAGGGCTAATGTATAGTTTTACTGTCCTGCTGATTTAAACCTGATGCGAGTATTGTGTCCTTTACACTTTGCATTCTTGGGTCATTGGATGAGGGTGAATGTTCCATATTCATTAGTTGCTTTATTTCTTCTTTTGTAAACGAAATGGCATTATTCTGTATCCTTTTTCAAAAGGATAGAGTGTTCTTCTGACCAATTATTACACACAAAAAATGTTAGCTTTTGTTACATGTGTAATAGATATCGTTCTGGGTTGTTTGTTAATTGGTTTTGTGATATTTTTGACACAGAAGAAAAGCTTGGTTCGAATGGTGGGTAAATTACTCATGATTGTGTCATCAATAGGTAGTGTATCTGAGACTAGAACCCAGGCCTGTCTGGTCCCACAACCCACATCCTTAAATAATTTGCTTAACAGAATTCAGGAATTTTAGTACAAACTCTATCGATGGTGTGGAGCCACTGCTGAGGCTACCATATAGTTAACCATATTGTCAGCTACCATATTGTATTCTGGGTTTTTTGTTTTGTTTTTTGTTTGTTTGTTTGTTTGTTTTTGCTTCGTATAGCCATCCTTTTTGCTGTTATCACAGCATATCTACCCATAGCAGCCTACCTACCTTCTGAGCGGCTGTTTCATATATACTATGGGTTTCAAAATAGATTAACCAAGTTTCCAGGTCAGTATAAAACAAAACAGCTGTGTGTATTTTTCAGCTAGGTTCTCTAGATGCTCAGACTCCCCTTCTCTGAGCTCAGGGGTCAAGGCTCTTTTCCAGGGAGTTGCCAGGAGTCTCACCTTTGGATAAGTGGGGTTTTTCCAAGGAACTGGTAATATGACTTTCCCATAGCAGGCACTTGATAAATGTTTGCTGAAGATGATGAAATACTTTTTTCTTTAGTTTTCCAAATTGCCCTGGAGAAACTTTTCCAGGCGAGATTAGAGAAATGGAAATTTTCCATACACAGGGAAATAATTGGGATGTTATTTTTATAAGGAAAAATCTTACAGTTTTCTTTAAGTTAAAGAGCTATTTTCATTCTCACAGAGTTCTAAAAATTATAGGCCAATATGTTTGTTTTCTAAAGAGAAATACATAGTTCACTTTAAAGAAGAGTCGGCTGTGAAACAGATTTGTATCAATTGAATTGATTGGAGTGAATCACATTTTCCCATTAAGTTCCTCTTAAAAATGTATAATATAGAATCAAATTTGGCCTATCACTCAAAGATGTCCCTGAACTACTTAAACTCATTTAAGGAAAAGACCTATTTTTTTTTCAATTAAAGTAATAAGAAAATGCATTCCAAATAAGCCACAAAATTAAAATTCCAAATAAGTCTTAAAATTCCATACATCTGCTGCATGAGGAGCAGACCCAAAAGTCTGCTTTTAGCCTTTTGTATTGCATGGTCCTTAGAACTAATCCTCTAACCCTTTCCCTCTTAAGATAAATGCTTCTTTCTAAAAGTCTTCTAAAATCAATTATTTTGTAAGCTGACTCCTGACAGCCTATTTATAATCCTGGGGAAGACTTCTCAGTAACAATTAATAGCTTAATATTCTTTAAATGGTCTGTAATAACTATAGTTTACAAATATTTAAAACCCGGTTATTCTGTGACTACTACCTGCCAGGTTTTGCACTCAGGTTTGTACTCAGCAGTGGATATAGAAATAGAAATAATAAATGGTCTCAGGACTCTCCTAATTAGTGGCAAAGATAGTATCATTAAAAAAATAATTCAATGAGATAAGAACTGTTATAAAGCAAAACAGCCAGCAGGAGTACAAAAGGGAGCATTCTTTACTCTTTTTGGTAAAAAGTTGCCAAGAAAGGTTTTGGAGAAGAGAGGACATTTGAGCTGAGCCTTAAAGGAATAGGTCTTAACTAGAAAGGCAAGATTACAGGCAGAGAAGATAGAAAATAACTTTTCTCGTGCTCTCTTAACTCTGGATACATATACTCAGGAAAACGTATCTGTATTTGCGCCAGAACTAAATTTGTAAATATCAGAAAAGTAACTAGCATCATTTCATAAACAAATCTAATCTGATTACTCTAATTTTCTTCTCAGATAGGAGGGTAAAAACAATAAATATTTTGCCAGCCATACAGGTGCCTCATGTTATGAATTACCCACATACCCAACAACCAGTTTCCTACTTCTTCCTTCCTCTATTATCCAACAGGAAGCCCACTGGAAGAGCAACTGAGCTGCCTATGGCTGACAGCCCCATCTGGTGGTTAGTTTGGGGAACTACATGGTTAGTGTTTCTGTCCCTCTACTTTTCTTCCCCAGAGAAATGAATGAATATGCTATGTTCCCCTACTGTGTCGACCTTTCCCTCTATAGCTCAGTACCTCCAGCACCTGGCCTTTAGTACACAAATGGTTGTTTTCTAGATTCCCGGTAAATATTCACAGAACTGAGCTGTTTTGAATAAGAAATCACAAGGCTTTGTATAGCCCCTTCCATCTTCCAGTGCTTCCCCAGCACTGTCACATGTACCTTTACCTCAGTCATCTTACTATGAAGAACAGTGTCGCATAAACCACCAGGATTCTCATCAGCCTGCATTAAGAATTAAGATACAGTGTAATCTATAAGGAGATGATCCCTTTCTATTAATTAATTGTTTGATGAAGAAATGATTAAATTTTCTATCCTCGAATTCTTAATCTGTTATCTTAGAAACTGTTTTTCATTTTATTTGTAAGGCAAAGGTCACCACAAACCACCGATAAGAACAGTGCTGGTTATGCATGCACTTAAGGCTGAGCAAATGGAGGCTGAAGATTGTGATAATAAAGAATTCTCTATTTCCATAGAGCTGTTGGGAGTCCGTATAAAAAAAAAATTTCAAATATTCCAGAAGTCTACCAGTTTCTTTTTCTTTATCTTCTAATTAAGTATGCCTTTTCTAAAATGGTGATCTTTAGGATTTTTAAAAACTTATTCAATTTTATTTTTCAGGGATACTTAATTACTAGGTTCCAACAGGATTAGTTTATGAAAAGCAGAAGGAGAGAAGAAGGATTAGGAAGCATACAGAAAAAGCAAATGTAAGCCAAATTAAAAGGCAGTAATAGCAAGGAAATACCTAGGGTCAAAAGTGGAGGTTAAAAAAAAAATACAGGGGCACATGGGTGGCTCAGTCTGGGTAAGCATCCGACTCTCAATTTGGGCTCAGGTCATGATCTCACAGCTCATGAGATCCAGCCCCACACTGGGCTCTGTGCTACCAGCGTGGATCCTGCTTCAGACTCTCTCTCTCCCTCTCTCTCTCTCTGCCCCTTCCCCACTTGTGAGTGCCTGCTGTCTCTCTCTCACTCTCAAAATGAATAAACTTTTTTTAAAAAAAAAGAATACAAAAGAAAGAAAAATGGAAAGACAAAATGGTAACAATGAAACAGGGTCTCTAAAAGACCCAAACCGAGTCTCAACTTTAAACTGTATTCATTTAATATATACTCCAGCTCGGTTGAGAAAAGACACACAAATAAACACACAAATGTTTGTAAGAACTCTGAAAGCAGACCAAAAAAGGTGCCAGGGGCTGAGAGGTAGAGGAAATATGGAGAGACTGGTAAAAGGGCCCAGACTCACGCTGAAGGATAAGTAAGGTCTGAGGATCTAATGAAAACCACAGTGCTGCGTAAATGTTAACACTGTATTGCACAACTTTAATTTGCTACGAGAGTAGAACTTAAATGCTCACATCTTCCTACCCACACTTTCTGGGCCATTTTGGGTGAGTCTTTCACTTCATTTTTTCCAGTCTTAATTAGCCTGCCCTGTAAAATAAAGGGGTCTGATGATAAGATCTTTAATGTCCCCTTTAGAAGGCTGTACGGTGGTGGTTATTGTTGTTGTTGTTTTAACATTCTCTGACCTTACAAATGATTAAACAACCAAGAGGGCCAACGAAAGGAAAGGCAGATGAAGGAGCTAGAAGGAATATGCACAGAAATGCTAATAAGAAAAATGATGGTGTTTTCTAGCTCAACACCTCTTATTATTAGAGGCACTAATTAAAGTAACCAAAAATGGTTATTTTCACCCAGGACAGAGCCTGGAATGTCAAAATAGCTACCACCCTACCACTCCACCACCTCACCTCCCATGAAAATCACAAATGTTTCCTTTGAAACATTCCCATTTCTCCAAGTCGGCCGTGCCATTATCCAAGTGTCTAAGCAGAACTTCCGTATTCAGTTGCGGGCTGTACACTGTGTTTAATATGGCACTTTAAGGCCTTCAGCTTAAAGGCACTAGAGAAATACAAAGGGTCATTATGTGAATCACTATTATTATAAGGCTCCAGAACTTAGATTAGCTACAGTCTAATATCTAACGTACTAAGTAGTCCTCTATGGCCCAGGCAGGTGATGTCCAAGCATCACGTGTAGGTCCATTACTCTTGTGTACCTCCAAACCACCGCACACAATAGGTCTAAGAGGGTCCAGCTGAACTTGGGCATTGACAATAGTGTTGGAACCTAATCTCTGCAACTCTACTGAATACCAGGGAAAGGATGACCCTACTCCTTCCTAAGACTGTTCTTCATAGAATTCAAACCAAAGCGAGACTGTACAAAAACCAAAACCCAATCGTGTATGTCTTGAAGAAATTTAGGTAGTACATCCCAAATAAGTGAGTGCTGAGCCAACTTCAAGGCAGAAGTTCTCCAACTTTGTGTGCACATAGCCACCTATAAAGTTCATAAAAATGCAGGTTTCTCAGCCTGAAGATTCTGACTTGGTAGGTCTGGAATGGGTTCAAGGAATCTACACTGCTAACAAGTTCCAAGGCTGGTGCAGGTGGTCTGCTGACCACACACTTGAGAAGCACTGCTCTGGGGTTCCAGAAAGGCATCTGATAAAACAAAAAAATTCTGATTCAACACATTCAACAAAGATTTAGATAGAAGTCTCAAAGATGGCAGCACAGAGTGGAACCTATCAATCAATTTTTTAACACAGTTTCAATTAAACAGCAATTTAAGTGGCTAAGATTTATTCCACTCACTCTGAAGTCTTGAATAAAAAAGCTGAATTGAGAAACTGTTCCAAAAATGCAGTATCAAGAAATCCACGTGTAAAGGAACAGAAAAAAAAAAAAAAAACCTTTTAGATAGCCAAAGTGATTGTTATACACTTTGTATTTTCAAAACCACCAACCAGCAGCTTAGGGAACAGGTGTGACTAACAATGGACCAGTTTAATGCCCATTAAAAGAAAACCATGAGGGGGGAAAAAAGCCATTTGTGAATAAGCCTCTGTAAGGAGGAGCATCCAAGAAACAGGATCCAAAATCCTAATGTGTCTTTACATTCTTAAATGCTAAAGTCATGGGGGAGAAAAAAAAAAAACAACTCCCAGTGAAATGTTATGAGGTGTTAATGTTTCACAGTGTTACCCACTAAGAATAACACACAAAACTGCTCAAGTGATTCCTGGAAGCTTTTATTACAAAGACAAGTACGGGTAGAAGAGATGTAGCTGAATGAAGCAAAGAATGGCTTTGCAGAACAACAGAACTATCTATACACCCCACCCCCCTACTAAATTACAGACTGAACTATCAGCAAAGATAATGCATAAACTTTATGCTAAACTCCTGGTATAGCCACCAGCCAAATCAACTGGATCTGTAATTAGGGCTCAGTAACTAGTAGCTGGTGACTGTCTAAGGCAGCTCAAATCACACCCCTTCCTCACCCTAGCAAGAGAAACTTACTAGTGATTATAATACTGGTTTTTGGCATTCTGGTATCATACTATTTTCACAACCCAAAATACTGATATTTCTGTTGGTGTAATAGCATGACTTCAGACTGGGGGACCAGCTTCATTCACCCTGGGCTCTCTCCAATTGTTGGTTCTCTCCAGCTGCTGTTGCCCCGCCCCCACTCCTGCCCTCCCAGCCACTCACTCCAGACACCTTCATTGTGAAGCAGGTAAAGCCTCCCCGTTCCTCCTTACCATCCAGCTCCTGCAATTTCCCACCTCTTGCCCCAAACAAAAAGGCTCAAGCTAGACACTGGGAAGGGGGAAGATCCCCTAAAGTTGAGGGAGCTCTTCCCTGGGCAAGGGCTGGCCTCAAGAGAAATCGAAGCTGGTATCGAGGCCACTGGCCAGAGCTGGGAAGCTGCCCAGTGTACGGTGGGGTTCCTGAAAGGTCCACTCAGAGGCACTTAAAACATGGCAAGAAAGTCCCAAAGCCCTATGCACGTGACTTGATGCCAGGGCAAAGGGGCTGGAGTCAAAACCCTAGGGGCCCGTGGATCTTCAATCTAAACTGTTGGAAGCAAAAGTTTAAATCCTTTAAGAGGTGAGTTGCTGTACGTAAGTGTGGGTCTTCTGAGCACACAGAGGAGTGATGCCACGGGCAGTATGTTACAGCGAAAATGCTTCAGGAAAACACACCTACTCAGAAAGCTCTTATATGTTCTAGCATGATAGATTCATTTGGGTTACTCCTTCTAAAATCATTCTTTTAAAATAGAAACAGCCCCTGGAAGGATTAGGTTTATCGCTTATTTACAGGCTGTGCAAATAATCTGGTCGTCACACCACACAAACCTGCCCGCTCTCTTGAGGTGTTCAGCGCTCATGAGAAGGGAGAAAACTCTGTGTATGAAAACCACTGACACCGAAAATGGGACTGGTGTCCCGAGAAAGACCTGGAAGCTCTCTCCAAGAAAAGATTTAAATTGAATACTCTACCTGGGGAGATCCAGAGGTAGATGAAGTAGCAAATGTTTAGAATTTTAGTGTATTAAGGAAGGGACAAAATTGCATCAAAGTATTTTAAACTATCTTGCTCTAAACTACAGTTTTTCTCATTTTATTGTATAAATATAGTTATTAGCTTGAGCTCACTATTTAAGTACTATCACAGCAAAGTCTGTATGATGGAAACGTTTGCCATTGCCTCAAAAGCAGCCAATCTGCCTGAAGCATGCAGGCAACAATAAAACCAAAAAATCTGAGGTACCTTTAAATACCTTCAACGCTATTCACCACTCATTCACTCACTGATCAATAACCATCTTACTCACCGATCTGATTACAACACTACCTTCTACAGCCTCTATTTCCCCTAAAAGACTCAAACCTCTAGGAGTCATTCATACTCGGTGCCCTTTCAGGAGCTGTAATTGGCAAAGACACCGAGCAGTCTGAGTTTGCCATCATTCTCACGGTCTTGTTTTCTAAGGCTGGTTTTCCTACTAACGTGACAAAGAATTTTCCATGGATGAGGCTAAAGCTGCAGTTGCTGGGTGCTCAGTCCCCCTGTTTTACAGGTGAAGGAACTGGAACCCAGGGAGGTCACACAGCTATTGTTAGAGGCAGAAAAGCGGGGCCAGAACACAGCACCCACCCCACCCCACCCCCACCCCCTGCTTCCAGCCACTCCTCCTTCCCGGATCTCACTGCCTCTCCAAGCAACTTCTAGCTGCTCAGCATGGGTGATGTCTATGAAGGGCGATCCCTTAACCACCACTCAAATACTTACAGATTGCCCTTGGTTGGTTTACCTTATTCAACTAAGTTACAAGTTCAAACTTATATGAGAGCATCTGTCAACAGACCCATGATCTTTAGAGGAAAGAGGAAGGAGGGAGTTGGCTCCTTTCTGGCAGTGGTCAGGAAAGGCCTGTAGCTCAGCTTCTCCCTGCCACCGTATCACCGTATGTCCAAGGCGCGCCTCTGTTACTATAAGGCTCGCAAATGGTGCTCTTTGCCCAAGGGAAGGTGTGTGGCCAAGCAGATGGAATACAAGCCTTGCAACCAGAGAAGGCCAGATTTTAATATTCCCTCTGCTTTTTATTTGCAGTGTAAGTCACTCCGCTTGTCTGAACTATGGTTTCTTCACCTGCAAAACACACTACCTGCCTCACAGCCAGGATGAAATGAGATCATATATTTAAAGCCCCTAGCACAGTGTCTAGTTCACATGAGCTTCTCAAAGAAATTAGTTGCCTTCTTCCCTTTTCTGCTGTTACTGTTAAGATTTTAGACAAGCAATTTAACTAGTTAACTTCCTTATAATGGAAGATAATATAGGCTTCTGATGAAAAGACACTATATAAAACAAAGTATGATTATTAAACACCAAGATGAACACCTGAAGGCATTAATTCACTTTATAAAATATGCAAAGGTACCAATTCACTAATAAATATGCTACAGCAGGAGCTTGTCCTAAGGTGCCAATTTGCTGAAGTACGAGGCAGACTAGGGCCCAAGTGCCAAGAACACTGACTGGAACAGCCAGAGCGGGGAGCTTAGGTCTCTGCTAGAGATGGTTCACACTGGGGGGAAAGACGTCTGAAGAGAGCCACCAGCAAAGAACAAGCAGAGCTAAAGGAGGCAGCCAGGGCGCGGCGTGCAGTGAGGTGCCACGGAAAGATCAGGCGCAGGGCTGCGCTCGGGCTGCAGACCAGCGGGGAGGGCTGCCAGAGCTGGGCAGGGCGTGTAAGGTACCGGAGTGTTGACTTTAACCCTGGAAAACAGGAGTGACGTTACCAGCGCTCCGCAGCTTGCAAAAGTAAGAGTGGAGGGCACGCTTCTAAAGTAGGGAGTGCAAAAGGCATGGAAGTTAAATGACTGCCACTAACCAGCACACAGAGATGGGCAAGGAAAGATGAAAATAAGGATGCCCCCGAAGTGTGAGGACCAGACAGGAGCTGGAAGCCATCACCCTGACCTGGAGGGTACTGGGTGAAAATTCCAAGGAAGTAACACCGAAAGGCTGAGTGCCACGTATCCAGTGCTTGGCAGGCCGATGGTAACCCACCAAGCCAGGGGACAGGCCAGGTGAGAAACAGGCTCGATTAACATTTAGGTTATACTCACCCTCATTTCAACAAAGACAGTAAGAACACAGCAGCAATAATGCTGTTCCCATTCCTGTCTTTAGAACAGTACAATGGGCCTACTGTTCTCTCAATTCCTATCTTTACTATAATAAGTGACATATAACAGGGAAATGCTTTGCAATTAATCCTCAAGAACCTAGATCGTGGGGTAATAAGCATTTGTGGAAAGGCCTCCTATCCGGTTTAGGCTGGCTGGCCTTCTCTGGGTGACACAGGGTCCACACAGGCGACTCATAGAGACAACTGTGTATTGCAAGGGCACCGGAAAACATAAGGAAGAAAAGCAAAGTACGCCACCCACTCTGTGCTCACTCTGGCTCCAGCTCTCCTGGCTCTGGGACGTGGAGTGGGTTTCATAAGCAATGAGGGAAAACTGCTTAGCACTGTTCCAGATGAAAGCCAGAACTAAGGGACAGCTCAGGTGCTGTTTGCTCTGCACTTACACTTTACAGAAAGAAGATATGCCTGGGCTTTGGGGACCTCTTGCTCTATGGACTTCTGTTGGGTGAACCAAGCCTGCCCAATCGGCCATGGCTGGATCGCTGCTGGCTCCCTGCCATCCCCCAACAAGGAAGCTGGACAACTGACAGCCAATGAAGAGAAAGCAAAAGGGCTGGGTTCTGTCCCTCAAAATGTGGTGATATACATGGCAGGCACTATGGCTTGAAGGACTCCTTCGGTACCTCCAGTTTCCTTGGTAACCTAACTATGTACTGAATGGTTTCCATGGCAAAACACATTCCGAAGTCTAAATGATCAACATACACATACAATTTGAAATGTAACTGATTAGTAGGGGGGGACTGCCCACACTTGGAAAACTTAGTAAGCTTAGAGAACAGCCCCGACAACCTGATTGCGGTACCAAAGCAGGTGTGTCTATGCAGCCAGATCCGAAGGGCACTCTACTGAGGAACGGCCAGGGCATGAAGAGCCAGCTCGAGCCATGTGACATTTTCTGCAGTGAACTGGGCTCCAAGGAATGAGATCCTGATCTGAAACCAACAGGCCAGACAACTACAGAATAAGAGCAAAGTACTTCTGGGATTCCTAGAAATCTCTTCTAAGAACAGGAATACGATTCTCAAATAAACAACCTATTGAGGTGTTCAGTTTATCATCTGGCACTAAGAGGGAAAAAAGCTATTATTTTATTTCTCAACTAGGGTGACATTTGGAAATGTATGGGAACGTGTTAAGTGGCCTCCATTACTGAGGGGATTATTCATGCAGGACATAGGGACCAAGAACATTAAATGGCCTACGCTGCACAGGACAGCACCACACAACAAAAGGAGTTTAATCTATGTTGGAAAATACGTCCTATTAGGAAAAGAATTCCCTAATGGGAATAATGA
The DNA here is from genome assembly GCF_022837055.1 of Prionailurus viverrinus. Classification (NCBI taxonomy): domain Eukaryota; kingdom Metazoa; phylum Chordata; class Mammalia; order Carnivora; family Felidae; genus Prionailurus; species Prionailurus viverrinus. The sequence goes on from NC_062563.1 coordinate 118,572,476, forward strand.
TCAGCTTTTAATGCACTGCCACTTGTCTTTATTCTTTAAAAACAAAAAATAAAAAGGGAGCGGGCAAACAAAATAATATTTTTAAAGTTCTTAATCTGTTTAATGAGGATGTTGTATCACAAAGATGGGAACTTAAGCAAATCACATAAAAGAAAATTTTTAAATGGTTTGTTAAAATGAAAAAGAAAGCAACTCTAATTTCTAAGAAAGGACAATCCTCCAAAAAATAGGTGGGAGCAGAGGCTCCAGGCGGGCTCAGCTCTGTAGGGTAAATCTGCAGAACCCTATGTCCCAAGGTTAAGGTCTACATAGGTCTTCTTTTCACTCTGCAGCTGACTGAGACTTTCTAGTTATCTTGCAAAGGAGCAGTTAGTGACAATGTAAAGGACAGTCATTAAATGCAAAATCCCTCCTTTCAGATCTCCAGAAATGATCAAGATGTTTAGGTCTGGGATGAGCAGACCCTCCAGATGTTACTATATTCTGCTGCTGGTCCAATTTCAAGTCCAAGACAATCTGCTAAAATGGGAAGGCTTCCTTAATCCTAGAACTCCCTCCAGGGAGGTCCTGAACACCTTTAAAACTGAATTTAAATACCTATATTGGCTTTTCTTAAAATTCCTCGAAATGCTAGGAATTTAATCCATGTTAAGAGTTCCTAAGAGTAGGTTCCAAACCAGGATCAGGATGCCTTCACTAAAGCGTTGAAAAGTTTCCAGGCCTTTAATTCTGACCAAAAGCCCAATTCAGCCTTAAGATCTCAGAGGCTGAGCAAAGTCCAGAGTCACTCAATAGTTCCAGCCATTCAACAATCTACAGTGGCCTACTGATGAGATATCTGTTCATATTTTATTAGTCATGTTTCCTTGTCTGTGAAGTAACTGTTCATGCTTTTTGCCCATTTTTCTGTAAGATTTTTTTCCCCATCTTCTTATTAAGTTTCTTATTCTGGATATGAAGCTCATATCCATTATTTTAGGTTTATAATTTATATATTTAAATGCTATAAAATGAAGAAATGGCTATTTGGATCTTCAACCAGGGAAATAAATGATCTAATGTAGAAAAGATTAAAATATGCACATGGGAAAATTATAAAATACGATTATAGTAGGAAGTAGATAAAAATACCAGCCAAAAGAACTTCAATAAGTGGCTGAATTCAAAGGACATCAACAGGAAAGTGAAAAGACAACCCACTGAATGGGAGAAAATATTTGTAAATCATACATCTGATAAGGGTCTAGTATCCAGAATATAAAGAATTCTTACAATTCAATAATTAAAAGAAAAATAACCCAATTAAGAAATGGAGGAAAGACCTGAGTAAACGTACATTCGTCCACACAAAAATTTGTAATACGAATGTTTGCAGCAGCATCACTCATAATAGACAAAAGGTAAATACAACCCAAATGCCCATTAACTGAAGGATGGATAAATAAAATGAGTCCATACAATGGAGTGTTATTAATCAATAAAAAGGAATGACGTTCTGGTACATGATAAACACAGATGAAGCCTGAAGACATTATGCTAAGTGAAAGAAGTCAGTCACAAACAGCACATATTACGTGATTCCATTTATATGAAATGTCCAGAAGAGGCAAATCTACAGAGATTTGGTAGAGATTGGTGGCTGCTGGGGGCTGGGGGAAATGGGGAGCAATTGCTAACAGGTATGGAGTTTCTTTTAGGTGATAAAAATGTTCTAAAATTGCGGTGATGGTTGCACAGCTCTGTAAATATACTAAAAAATGCTTAAGTATTTTAAATAGATGAACTGTATGGTATATAAATTATATGTCAACAAAGCTGTTATTTAAAAAATAGCAAGGCAGGCGTGCCTGGGTGGCTTAGTCAGTTAAGTGCCTGACTCTTGATTTCAGCTCAGGTCATGACCTCCTGGTTTATGGGATCAAGCCCCACGTCGAGCTCTGCACTCACAGTGCAGAGCCTGCTTGAGATTCTCTCTCTCCCTCTCTTTCTGCCCCTCCCCAGCTTGCATGTGTGTGCTCTATCTTTCTCTCTCTCTCAAGATAAATAAACTTTAAAAAATAAAAATTAAAAAAAAAATTAAAAATAGCAAGGCAAAGTAGAAGAAAAGAATGACAGAATGCCTGAAACTCAGGGTGACACTTCCAGGCTTCAGTCATGGTGCATTCTCCTGTGGGCCTTAGGAGAGGTAAGTACCATTAAAAAGTGGGTAGAAACACACAACTTTTAAGAAGTCATGAAAGTCCCTGGGGCTCCTGGGTGGCTCAGTCAGTTAAGCATCTGACTTTGGCTCAGATCATGATATCATGGTTTGTGAGTTCAAGCCCCACGTCGGGCTCTCTGCTATCAGCACAGAGCCTACTTCAGATCCTCTGTCCCCCTCTCTCCCTGCCCCTCCCCCACTCTGCACGTGCTCTCTCACTCTCAAAAATAATAAACATTAAAAAAAAAAGAAGTAATAAAAGTCAGGAAGAGAAGCTAGTGTAGGAAGCCAAACTTCCAGCAAAAAAAAGGCTGGATTAAATTAATTGACAATTAAATGGGTCCAGATTAAAACAGTCAGGGTCAAGCTAAAACAAAAGCAGTATGTATTCAAAGATATGGGCACATACAGGGCAAACTCTTAGCTCTTTCTGTCCGCCCTTCATAGTCCTTCATTTCCGTTCTGTCCAACACTCTAAGCCACATCACATCAGAATGACCAGTGACTCCCAAAATATTTCGTGAGCATAAGAATCCCCTGGTACTTGCTAAAAGCACAGGTTCCTGAACCCACTCCCAGACCTTAGGTTCAGAATGTGAGTGACCTCAGGAATCCAATTTTAACTAACTCCCAAGCTCACCACCTCCCAAACTCATCACCTCCCTGACGCAGGCGTTCCGAGGACCACACTCTGAAGCACAGCACTCACCGCCCGCAGTGGACTGTGGCCCCCTTTAATGAAGCAGTGCAGGGTGTATGAGCAAAGGCTGTGGAAAATGACAGATCAGAGTTGGAGTCATCTTGCCGCCACATACTCATTGTTGACCTTTGGCAGTTACTTAACCCCTCCGTGCCTCAAAATCCACACGTGTAATTGTGAGCCAGCAATTCCTGTCATGCAAATTGAGTAAAGTAATGTTTGCAATGTGTTCAGCACGGTGTCTGTCACGGCCGGGTGCTCAGGGGCTGCTGGACTGCTCTTGTCTGATTTTTGTCCTTAGCCGGCTGACCCACTGCAGTGGCCAGTGGACATCTCACTGGATGGTATCTCAGGAAGAAGCTTTAGGGAAAGGATTCTTAATTGAGAGTAGTGGATCCCTAAAGGGCCTGGGCTTGTATATAAGAAGTCTGTGAATCCTCTGAAGAATATGCAAAATTAGGGGGTGCCTGAGTGGCTCAGGTCACGATCTCACGGTTTGTGGGTTCGAGCCCTGCATCGGACTCTGTGCTGACAGCTCAGAGCCTGGAGCCGGCCTCGGATTCTGTGTCTCCCTCTCTCTCTGCCCCACTCGTGCTCTGTCCCTCTCTGTCTCTCAAAAATAAATAAAAAACATTAAAAAAATTAAAAAGAAAAAGAATAGGCGTAACTATCTGTAGTAGCAGAGGCTGGGATCACGGGGTTCTCAAGTTTGGAGGAGGGTGGTAGCCCAAAAAAGTCAAAAGCTGCTCCCTTATAGAAATCTTTAGTTCATTTCTGTCTCCAACTTCAGATGTCTGTTCTTACGTTTTCCCCACTAGCTTACCCTAAATGAATTCAGGGGACTGACAATACCTCAAGGTCCTGGTGCATGGCACCTACAGTGGAATTTTCAAAAACTGGGGTCTCTGAACATTTCAGGAGGAGGAGGAAGATGAGGTTGATGTTGATGACAATGACAATGTAATAATAAGTACAGCAACTTACCACGTGTCTGGGGTTTATGAAGTGCCAGGCACTATGCTGAGCACTTTATACACATTCTCTCATTCAATCCTGACAAAAACTCTGAGGATTATAGATGAAGAAACTGTCACACAGGTTAAGCAACTGACACTGGCTCACATACCAGAGAGTGGCAGTCAGGCTTAATCCCAAATCTGTCTTATTGCAAAGCACTACTCTTAGCCAATACCTACCTCTGTATTTCACTAAATACTTAATCTTGATGGGAGGGCCTAGTGGGCCAGGATGAAGGGTAAAGCAGCTGTTGACAACAGAGGTGAAGACTCTGCTTCTGGCTTCACTACATTTATCTCCCGAATGTTGGGAATTTGGGCAAAAGGCAGAATTGAGCTTTGTGTCCTGTTGATCTTTGAGATATATTTGTCCTTTCGAACTAAGATGCTGAGTGACCCTTCCAATAAGGTTATAAAAACCAGCCCAAAAGTGTAAACATGCAGAAGTGCTCTGTCACCAAAGTCTGTGAGAAAACCGAGAACTTGACTAGGAAATACTCATCTGTGGAATGGAAAGGAGGGGAAAAAATCAAAGATACAAATGGAAAAACACACCTTAAATATGGTACCAAGTGGAGAGCTGTGGCCTTCCTTCCTGAGATTAAGGGAGGATAGGAGGCAGACAGTGAATTGGAGAGACTCTAAAAGTCAGTTGGCTGTACATCACACAGGACATATGGAAAGACTAGAGGCTACGAGTTTAGGGGTAAGACAGGAATAGGGTAATATGAACAGTACTGAAGCGTCCATTATTTCAACTTCTAATTGTTCTGCATGACCTTGGTATGACAATCATTACACACACTAAAGGAAAACAGTTTGATGATATGAAAGAAAGGTATTACTAAAGCTTAGCAGCACGGGTACAAATAGACTCCTGGAAGGTTCCTGAAGGGCACTGATAGTAGACAGGTGGTTCTCAACTGGGGATGATTTTGTATCCCCTGCCACCTTTTCTCCAGGGGACACTACAGACATTGTTGGCTGTCAAGATGGGGGGGGGGGGGGGGTTGGTGGATACTACTGACATCTTGTGTGTAGAGGTCAGGGACGCTGCTAAATATGTTGAACAGGAAAGTCCCCTACAGAAAAGAACCATCCAGCTCAAAATGTCAACAGTGCCAAAGCTGGGAGACCCTGTAGTAGATGAGAGGGATTACAGCATAGTATCAGACAATCACCACATGTTCAGAAGCCCCACGAATAATATCATTTATCACACACAGAACACAGGTTCCACCGAAAAGTATGTAGGTCATCAAATCTCCAGGATATTTCTTCCCAATCAGACTCTTTTCAATTTTTTTATGAATTTTAATTTCATAATTAAAATGCCTAAATTCACCCTGAAAAAAATTAAAACACTACCAGGAAGCTAAAGTTCCCTTTGATCTCTACCCTCAATCCTGTTGGAATCAAACCACCCAGATGCAAATGGCGGTGCCACCACTCACTGGGGAAGTGACTCAGGCAAGTTTCTGGCCCTCTCTGAATTTCAGCCTCATCATCTATAAAACAGGGACAACAGTAGTAACCAATTTCGATTAAAGGGTTGTTGTGAGGACCGAATGAGTTAATGGGTAGAGTGTACTTAAAACATGTGACTTAAGTGCTCATCAAGTGTTTGCTATTGCTAGTACCCAGCGCGCGCGCGCACACACACACGCACACACACACACACACACACACACACACACACGCTCTCTCTCTCTCTCTCTCTCCCTCTCTCAATCTCTCTCTCTCTCTCTCTCTCTCTCTCTCTCTCTCTCTCTCTCCTGTAGAAAATATATCCTATGGGGTTGAGGCCTAGCTTTTTATTTTAACATAAAAATGTAGACTTCTGCTCATCTTTCTGATATTTACCCCTTTTCTTCAACTCAGAAACCTTTCCATGGAGAACAGAGAAATCTATCTACTTCTTTACAGCTTCATTCTATGCCAAAGCATTTCAAGTCATATCCCTAGTGAGGATAATTTCAGTCGTTTCTACTATTTGGACTCCCAAAGTTAAATTCTCCACTGACCAGAACCAAACAGGCACAAGTTTATCTGTGTTTTTGAGAAAGAGTATTCCAAGAGTAAATGAACAGCCACTGGTCAATACCCCTAACAGAGTGGAATAATAAAGATCAGTCACCAAAACAAACAATATCCACAAACAAATATTTTGAAGGGTTTCCTTATGGTATGAACAGAAAAATCTAAAATTTAAAAATAATCATATGCTCCATAATATGTTTTTTTTCCAGAGAATCATATATGATATTATAGTTAATGAAAATTTAAAAGCTTTCAAAATAATTTCCTTTGGCTTTAACACACATATTGGATTGATCACGTTAAACTCCAACAAAACTGGGAAAATAGTACTAGGTCAGAGGAGGCAATGAAAACACGGAACTGTTATCACCATTTGGTCATAAACTCCTCTTCTCAGAGAAACATGGCAATAAAAATCTGTTCCAGGATGAAAACTTGGCACAAAACAACCCAATCTTACATCATACTTTTTAAAGGTTGGGGTGGAGTAGGGAAGGGAGGGATTAAAAAGTAGGAGGGGAAAGTTCTTCGCATGTAGGAAAAAAAGAGAGAAAGGCTGTCAGTAAAGTAAGTTTTCCACTGATGCATAACTTCTTCAAATTAATGGTTTGGTTTAGCTAAAATCTGGCAAGGTAGCAGATTTTAGTCTTTTTCAAGAATGGCCTCTATTTTGTTGAAGCTGTCTGTAAAAGATAATGTTCATAGACAGGATGTTCATTCCCTGTTATGGTCCTATTTACAATATTATGTTAACTCATCATTTGTTTTGTTTTAAACTAAAGGCTTCTCCATTCATTAAAGTCATTAGCGAAAGACAGCGTGTCTGAATTTTAACAAGTACAGAAAAACTCCAACATAATTATGAGCCCTATATTATGAGAATCAAAATCAGACATACCAGGATCAAATTACATGCTCTTTAATACAACTTCACACAGTAAAATCTGACAACATCACTGCTGTTGGACCTTTCCTCCAACAACAGTATAAGGGGTTCCACTTTATATGTGAATTTTATACATTAAGAGCCTTAGTCATTACCTACTTACACCAAACACTTGTAGCCAAGAACCAAGCCATTACTTTCGGGACTAAATAAGTACCCTTTGTTATGTTGTGGACGTAACAAACCGTACACTTTTTTAAGAAGAAAATGAGGCAAGATGATTTCTTTTATAACCCAACTGCCCTATTTCCCTATCTACATCCACACACTGCTCTGAACACTAAGTGGAAGATGTTATTTGAATGTAATGGACCAATTCAGAGATCACTGTGTAGCTAGCATACTGGTCTGAGAAAAACATGGAACAGCTGAGAGCTGGGAGCCCTAGAAAAAGAAGCGCTGTGAGCCATGGGAGCTGCACACAGGCCAAGGCCCAAGCACAAGAGGAGAGCTCCCAAGTGTTGGTTTCAATACCCTGGAGACTTGTTCCTTCTGGAGTTCCTCCGTCCCCACCGTGAGCTAAACTAAGAAACCCAGGTGTTTGTGTTGGGCAGAGAAGAGCCAGAATGGCAAGGCTCTTGGTGAATCTGTCATTCCACTATGAGACAAAACAATAAGGTTAAAAACTGCTTCCAAACGTAGTAATTATGTTAGCTATTTTGAGAGCAAGAAGTTAAAATGTGCTCTTTAAACAAATATCAATACATATAAACAACAGAATTCGTGGAAAAATGGTCATTTATTAAACATCCCTTATTACTAATGTTCCCAATCTGCTGTCTTCAGGACACTATGATATAACAGCTTTCCTAATTTATTGGATACCAAGCATCTGAAGACCGAATAAATGTTGTGCGTGTAATATATCATACATATAAGAACAGATACAGGAACGTGTGTATACATATATGCATACACATACCTACAGCACAGAGAAGCATGTATATGTATCCATTTTTTCAAATATGTGCACACGCTCTTGTGATTAATAGAATGCAGGTTCATTTAAGAGGTATTTGAATTCATCATTAATTCACAAGAAATACTAAAAAGTATTATTTTTTATCTGTACGGATCTGTGAAACGTTTTTCAATTTACTTTTTGACCATGGTAAAATGTACTCTTTACAATGCACCGTTCTCTAAATTTTGACAAATGTGCAGAGTTGTGTATCCACCACCACAACTATGATACAGAACAATTCCATCATTCTAAAATAATCCTAAAAAATCCCCTTGTGCTGCCCCCTTGTAGTCAAGCCCTCCTTCCACACTCACAGAAAAGGTTTTGACTGAAAACTGGTCCTCATACTTGAAAGAGATGGGAAGAACTACCCCAGAGCATTGAAGGCCACCTTTTTTACACATATGTTTCTACCTCCACCCAGTGTTTGACAAAAATAAGGATTAAAGGGGAAGGAAACTGAAATAACAGGATAGGAGGAAACAGAGACTTAGAGGAGTTCAGACTTCAAGCCAGTATGAAGGAAAAAATGCTAGAACTTGATGACAGACTATAATGGGTAGTATTATATACATATGTTTATGTATGTATATACAGAGATTTTATAATGTATATATGTATATATGTATGTATACACACACACACACACACACACACACACACACACACACACACACACATACATATATATGCTGGGAGATACAGGAAAAAGCCTTGAGTGAGATAAAGCTGGTAAGTGATCGTTGGTGATCAAAGGGAATGAATTTTTTTTTAAGTGATGAGATCTGATTTATTTAGAGAGCCCACTCTGCCTGCAGTTTGGCAACTAGTTAAGGAGTGGGGGAAAGAGTGGGCGTGGGAGACCAGTTAGAAGAGTATTTCAATAGTCCAGCTGAGAGACAACAGTAGCTCAGATAAGTTATCTCAAAGGGAGAGGTTTACTAAAAACCACAAGAGGTAAAGAACAGGAAAATGCAGTGGAATATTACTGGAATATCATTCAAAGAACAGCTACAATCACAGTCAATCCTTATAGAAAACTGAAACGATCAAGATATAATGCAGCATATCTCACAATGTGACCAACGCGATAACCTAGAGTCCTCCTGCTATAAAACGCTTAAACATGTTGGATAAAGTTGTTAGATACATGGTATACATGTGGCTATGAGTGTGCTGAGCACTGAGGCTTCTCAGACAGGACAGCATAACATGCAGTTTTCTTCCCCATCTTGAAAAGTGACACTGAGAGTGTTTAAGCAAGGGACTGACATGGATCTGGCTCTGCTTTGAAAAGATTAATGTGGCAAATGGTAAAATACAGAGGCTTGAAACAGGGGTAGGGAAAGGGTGAGCAGATGAATGTGAGACACCATGCAGGCAAAATCAACCAGCAGTTGTGTACGTATGGGCAACAATGGTCAAAGGAAGGTCAAAAACAGTATGCTTAGGTTCTATGGCCAGGAGGCACTACACTAGTCAAACAATTAATGAAAATAAAGAACACAAGGCAGCAGTAGATTTGGGGGAAGGGGAAATGGGTAGTATTGGATTATAATTTCCTCTAGAAATATTAAATCTGTATATTTTTCTGGGGGAAGGTCCGTGGCTCTCATCAGATTTCCAAAGAGGTCTGTGTCAACCGACTATTCCTTTAAACATAATGTGTCAACTTTGGATATTTTAATTTTTGGTGTTCTGCAGTTTCAGATGATATGACTAGGTGTCAACTTCTTTTTATTTAGCCTGTTTGAGACTTGCTGTATTTCCTCTATCTGAGGATTGGTATCTTCCATCAGTTCTGGAACATTCTATGACATCTTCTCTTCCCTTTTCTAATTTCTCTGCTCCTACCTGTAACACAGCCTAATGTTTGTGTTAACTATCACTCTTTCATTGCAGACCTTCCATTGAGGAATATCTTCCTACTTGTGAATAAATACAAATGAACACTGCATAAAATAGCACAGAGCTTTGCTGCCGAAATATAGGGTAAAACTGAAAATCATGAACTTCTCATCTTCACTGCAGAAAAAACACTGCACATAATCCTCGAGATGTTTAGCAGAAAGGTGCTAGGTTGATTTTTTTAAACGGAGACACATTATATCTTACAGTCGAAAGCTAATCAGTATGCTGTAGTCAGGAGAATAGTGCTTAAGAGAAACAAGGCACAGAACTGCCCACAGACAAAATAAATCCAAGACTAGAGCTTAAGGGTCAAACAAGTTTAAGAAACATGTACCAGTGAGATTTATCACAGACTTATTATATACATCTTCTTTCTAAATGTATATTTTCTGCCTAAAAAGAAAGCTAGATAAAAACATTGATACACCACCAACTCAGGCAGCTGGGGAGGTGGGAGTTCTACACCAGAATGTTTCCAAAAATGTGCTATTTGGGGGCTGATTGATTTTCTCCCCCAACTAAATTCCGTTCTGGTTCTTTTTGGTAATGTTTCAAAGTGCAGGCTGAGCTCTTGATCTTTTGGGAGGCACAGGCAAAACAAAGGGCCAAACTCACTAATGAAAACTTGCTGAACTTACTTTTCAGAATTCCAGCCGAAGTCACGAAGAACCCTTTTGGCCCTGCTCCCAGACTAGTAAAACGAACATCTCAAATCCCTAGAGGCTAAGATAGCTCGTTCCACTAAAACCAAATACACATCTTCTCCTGACAGCTGGTTGTCTTAGCATACTCAGGACTATATATTTATCAAAGGAAAAAAAAAAACTGTAGAAGCACAATATTTATTATAGGATTATCTCAGTGACTCAAGTAAACATGAGTAAGGCTAAATTAAACCACGTTTACTATGATGTTCTATTACTTAAATCCTGACACAAAATCACCCGAAGAGATTTGGGGTCTTATTTATTAAGACAAGTGATACAGGTTTAAAAAAAAAAAAAAAGGCAACTATCTTTTCTTTCGAATCTGTGTTTAGTTACACAATTTTTCTAATTATTCTAGAAAAAAATCTCTTGAGCACCTAAAACAAAAATTTTCCATCCTGTTATGATACTGAATTCAGTATTTAATTTAAATAAAATCACAAATTATTGAATTTGCTCATTGCTCTAAAAAATTTATCTGATTTATCTGAATTTTTAAAATATTTTTTAATGTTTGGGGCGCCTGGGTGGCTCAGTCGGTTAAGCGTCCAACTTCAGCTCAGGTCACGATCTCACGGTCCGTGAGTTCGAGCCCCGCGTCGGGCTCTGGGCTGATGGCTCAGAGCCTGGAGCCTGTTTCGGATTCTGTGTCTCCCTCTCTCTGACCTTCCCCCGTTCATGCTCTGTCTCTCTCTGTCTCTCAAAAATAAATAAACGTTAAAAAAAACGTTTTTTTTTTAACGTTTATTTATTTTTGAGAGACAGAGAGAGACAGAGCGCACGCAGGGGAGGGGCAGAGAGAGAGGGAGACACAGAATCCGAAGCAGGCCCCAGGCTCTGAGCCGTCAGCACAGAGCCTGATGTGGGGCCCAAAACCACGAACCGCAAGATCACAACCCGATCTAAAGTCAGATGCTCAACCGACTGAGCCACCCAGGCCCTCCTGATTTATCTGAATTTAATCCATAATTTCATTAAATGTCACCCATAATTCTAAGTAGTAGTATTGTAATTTTCAGCTGTTCCCTACCCTTTCCCTAGGCCCTTTAGCCAAGTTTCAGTTTAGCCCAGCCTTTGTGGATTCCAAGCTATCCAAATGTTCCAAATGACCATGTCTGTGGCCAGGCTCACTGTGGGGTAAAGGCAGGGAAAAAGGAGGCTGGAAAGGCCACAACAGGAGTAGATGACAGGGCACATAAGATCAAAAGCACATTTACCACCTTCAGGACTCAGCTGTTAAGCCACTCCTACGAAATAAAGCTCCACCTCTAGGAAACAGGGGTCCATAAGGGAAACAAGCCTGCTGGCTGGGCCAGAAGACACATGGCCTTAGGAGACCACTCGCATCTGTAGCACAGGGATCCAACAAGTTCAAAGCCTTCTGACCCACCAGGGAGTCCAGTCAGAGGGAACTGTGGCTGAGCTCTGGCATGGCCTGAGGGCAGGGCGAGCTTGGCAGAACATGGGCTGTGGCTCACCAGCCCTCAACGGATGGAAGCAGAGACGCAGCCTTAAGGAGTTTACAGTCCAGGGCAACAATTTAACAACAGAGGCAAAAACATAAGAAGGAAAAGTGCAGTCTTGCTGGGGAGGCAGGTGGTGGTGACTTTCGGGACTGAGAAGATATATGACGATAGACAAAAACTGTGACAGATTCTACAGGAGAGGAAATAGAATTCAATGATCTCATAGAAGAAGAGCCCAAGCAAAGGTATGGAAGTGAAATAAGGTGTGTCCGCAGGAAATCCCAGAAAACGGTTTGGCTTGAACAATAGGATACATACAGAACCCAGATTGGGGCAGAAAGGTCAGCTGGGATGACAACAGAAAATGCTTTGGATGTCAAATTGAGAGATGTGTACTTAATTCAGTTGGTGACAGGGGCCACTGATGGTGATGAGCAAGGAAAGAACATTACATTATCAGAACTTTCTTCAGGAAGACAGTGACAGCTCTGTGCTGGATAAACTAACATAGGAAGAAAGGTTAAAAGGCCATCAGGAGACATAGCAACTGAAGGACTGAACTAGGAAACGCCAGTAGGAATGACAAGAAGGACAGATACAACGGAGAGAGGATTTCCAGTATAAAACAGGGGTTGGCTGATGCCTTTCAGATGCAGCATCTGGGCACCTCAGAAACAGAATGTCCTGAACAGAAGCAGGGCTGTGAGGAAGGAACCTGAGTTCACTGGAGGAATGAGGAGTCTGGCTGCAGACACTTCCAATTTCAGAGTCAACTGAACACACAGACAGATATGTCTATCAAGTGGCTGGGAAGGCAAATCTGCAAGCAGGGAGAAGAGCTGGGATTAGAAATGGGGACTGAGGGGAGTCCGGGTGGCTCAGGTGGTTAAGCATCCAACTCTTGATCTCGGCTCAGGTCATGATCTCACGGTGCATGGGATTGAGCCCCACGTTGGGCTCTGCACTGGCAGTGCGGATCCTGCTCGGGATTCTCTCTCTCCCTCTCTCTCTCTACTCCTCGCCAGCTTGCGCGCACACTCTCTCTTAAAATAAATAAACTTAAAAAAAAAAAAAGAAAGAAATGGGGACTTAGGGGAACATCCACAGAGAGGTAAGGCTCTGGGGATGAAATCACGGGATATAGAGGAATATAATACAGAGGAAAAGAGATGTATTCTGGAACACGTTAGCAATATTATCGTCAGGATCTGATGGGATGGTACAGTGAAAGTGGTTTAAACATTTTAAAGTACTAAACAAATACATTTTTATTATTGTTACAGTAGCATGTGTTTAACCTCTAGAAAAGCCATATTACATCAGAAGAGCCAGGCTTCCCAAAATCTTCCACAAAGTCCCCTCTCCACCAAGTCCAATGGAAATGTGCCCTCCTCCCGCCTTGGACTCTCACAGTACTTAAAAAGTCTATTTCTGGTATTTAGACGTTCCAGCAGCATGACCTGGGCACCCCCCATGTGCCAACACTACGGGAGCTGCTTTCATACACGCCCCCTTGGAGGAGACGAAACAGAAAGTTAGGAGTTACCTGCCTTTGCAGAGGACGAAATGAGTGAGGCTCAAAAAGGCTAAGTATCTTGAGCCAGGCCACCAGCTAGTAAGTAGAGGAACCGAGAGCTTCTGATGCCAAATTGCATCGTGCCTTTTCTACTAAAACACATGTTGGAACTTGCCGTATTTGTTTTTATTTCCCTTATAATCTGTAAGCAAACGAAGGGACGAGCCACATCTCACTTATCTTGGTATCCTCTGAAGCACCCAGCCAAGGGCCTTACGCCTGGTCAAGTCCTCACTGTGCTTTCGCGGCCTGAAAGAATCAACGTGTGGATCCTTGCAGGCACACAGGCCTCCCTAATGGGGAGTGTTTGTGGGCTGGTAAGCTTTGAGTACTTACTTCTAAGGCGGACTGTAACTTAACAACAAAAAGTTCTAAAAACAAATTCTGTACTTGTGAAAGATGCCACCTGGTCTGCCTCAGGGGCTGAAATCCTCTTTTTATGCACCGAGTGGGAACAGCACAGGGAGTGACAAGCTGGTTTTCTTCAAACCACTCCCACCAACTGGCTCAAGCCAAAAAATGGGCCCACACCTTTCGGCAAAGAGAATTGGGCAGCCTCTGCCGCCCGGTTAACCCTTGCTGTCGCTGCTGGGAGCCAGCAGCGTGAGGAGGAGGGAAAGGTGGAACAGATTGGTGCCAGCTCTGAGGATGTAACTTCACACGTCCAGCTTTTCTGCCAGGAAAAAAAGGCAACTGGTTTGGAAAGCACGTTCCTTCCCCTCTCTTCATCTTCAACCAAAGTCTACTTTGCATAACTGACCACTAGCTTTTTTGTTCGGTTTTGTTTAAGGAACAGTACTTAGTGTCTCATTTAACTGATTGGTCTGGGTTCCTGGGAAAACAAATGTATAGATAGAGAGCCTGAAATATGCGTATTTCATAAATGTCCCGTGTGCGAGAAGAACACGAAGTTCTCGGAAGGTTTACTTTTGCAAGCCATATACGTGCGTGGTGGGAGATCAGGAAACAACATATACGTGCACGGTGGGAGATCAGGAAACAACATATATGTGCGCGGTGGGAGATCAGGAAACAACATACATCTAAACACCATAAAGGCGTGCAGTCATGTTCCAGTGCTGCCAGAAACACCAGACCGCTCTTCCAGGCCTTGGGCAAAAAGACAGGCTTCTGAAGCGGGATTGCATTTCAGAGCCTCATTAATTATAATACACTCAGGAAGTTTTCCACCCGATGTCTCTGACAGATGTTCCCTTTTGTGGGGATTGTCTAATGTGGGGACATTTGGGAACCACGTCCCTAGAAATCTTTAGGGTACAGCAAACTGATCCCTTTTCGCACATATGAAGACAAGACCCAAAGAGGCCTTTCCCTTTTCTAAGACTAGTTAGTGTAAGCACAGTGTCCCTGCCCATTGCATGCAGGGGCAGAGGGACATCAGCCAGACTGAAAGGCACTATGTTCCAGGCTCAACGTATCTTTCCAGGCCCACAGAGTGGTAAGAATGCAAGTCTCTTCTTGCCAATTTTTACCTAATGTGGACCAGGCCACTGGTCCTGCCCAGATCCGTGTCTGTCACATGCACTGCATGGGGCTTGGGACTTCCTAGAAAGAACCATAGCAGCAGCCAAAAGGAGTAACAAACCTCAGCTCAGGGCGAGCGTCTGGCACCGGTTCTGGGCGGGTCCACACGGGATGCTTTCCTCATGACTCCTGAGAGCACTCTCCAAGTCCGAGGCCATACTTAATGTTTGGACGGCTCAGAGTTGACAGGATGGTACGAACCATGGAAAACTAACGAGAGCTTCACACAGTATCAAAGACCAGTACCAACCTCTCCTCGTTCAGTTCTTAAAATCTATCCTACGATGCTGGCCTTACTGAAATGACACCACTTCTGTTCTATGTGTACTCTCAACTCTGCAAGAGTTAACCAAAGATATTAAAAACTTTAAGTAACTATGGAAGCCCTCAGAAAGTCATACCACAATTTGACCACTTTCCATTTTAACCTTTTTCTAAAAAACTCATTTTTAAAACTTCTACTCAAGGATGTCAGAACTTTTGGCAGTTTTCAACGGTATTACGAAGGCAGTTCTACTAAGTTAATCTGTATCAACTGGAAAAAAATGTAAGAGCTCTCAGTGTAGCATTTTCCATTTTTCTTGTAAGAATTACGTGTTGAGCCTTTAAAATACTGCCAACCAGGCTACTGTTCCCCATGTGCCACCTTTCTGTAAAACCATTAATGAAACGAAAAGACTTGTTCCTGCCCTTGAGTAACTTGCAGTTTAGCAAAAGATGGGAAAACAAATACACATCACTAACTAAATCTGTGTTGAGCAGATTCTAATGGGTATAAATTCAGTATTCTAAGAGTTCAGGGAATGGCCAGAGAAGGCAGCCCAATGGTGCTCAGGAAAAATGGTACAGACGGCATTTGGAGAGGTCTATTTCAACAGAAAAAGGGTGTTAGAGAAGACATTGTACATGGAGGTAATAGCTTTAGCAAAGGCACATGGCCGGGAGTGCACAGTAAGCTAAGAGAAGTTCAAGTGAGGGGCACCTGGGTGGCTCAGTCAGTTGAGCGTCTGACTCTCGATTTCGGCTGATGTAATGATCTCACAGTTCTGTGAGTTCAAGCCCACATCGGGCTGTGCACTGATGGTGCAGAGCCTCCTTGGGATTCTTTCTCTCTCTCTCTCCCTCTCTCTCTGCCCCTCCCCCACTCACACATGCAGAAAGCTAGATTTTATTATTTTTTTTTTAATTTTTTTTCAACGTTTATTTATTTTTGGGACAGAGAGAGACAGAGCATGAACGGGGGGGGGGCAGAGAGAGAGGGAGGCACAGAATCGGAAACAGGCTCCAGGCTCCGAGCCATCAGCCCAGAGCCCGACGCGGGGCTCGAACTCACAGACCGCGAGATCGTGACCTGGCTGAAGTCGGACGCTCAACCGACTGCGCCACCCAGGCGCCCCTGGAAAGCTAGATTTTAGAGGAATTAACTTTTAAAATACAACCTTCACTGATAATTCATCACATCATATCTTAGATTTTAGAGGGAGAAATATTTTATTAGCAAGTTTATTTGCAAACGGGTACAGTAACTTAAAAGAAAAGTAATGTAGGTGTTGGGAAAATCATTCTTCTGAGCTGGCAAATTCCTGTCTGCAGCTTAACTGATAGATTCTTATTACCTACATCTTGCGATTGTTTCATTGAGATCTGTCTTTTCTCATCACCAAAATACCTTCTGAATTTAACTTAGCATGTACATACAGAGTGACTACTTTATAGCTGGTATCTGCTCATTTATTACCCATCCTCTCCTTTTCGGCCCCAACTTGTCCTAACCATGCACTCTCACTCACTCATTCTTCTCTTGTGAACTGTATCGATAATCATAAAAACATTAATAGCTCCCACTTGCTATAGTGCCAGGCACTGCAATTAATGCCTTAAGAACAGTGTTTAATATAATCCTCAAAATATCACTCTGAAATAGGTATCGCCATCCCTATATGGAGGCAAGTTCAAAGGTGCGAAATGCTCTGCCAACTGGTAAGGGGCAGGACCTGGGTTTAAAGCAGGTATGCTTGACTTGAGAGCCCTTGCCTATTGGCAGTTCACTGTACTGCCTCCAACATTCTTTGGCCCCTTACCAACGTGGGTTAGTATTTTTGATTACAAGTTAAAACATTCAGTGAACACCTGCTACTGTAAAATCCCGTCTTAGGTGCTCTCAGTGGTATATAAATAAATGAGAGCATGCCTGATGCTCACAGTCATCCGTATTTGAGTAGAAACACCTGTATCTTGTATCAGTGTGTAAGACAGGATGGCCATGATTCACGAAGTGGAGCAACGAGGGCCAGAGGGGTGAAAATGACTCAGGATATGAATGCTGGATGGCGACCACATCTCACAGACAGAAATCTGCCAACCCTGACTGACTTTTAATAATACATTTCAATCAGAGTCTGTTAAAAACTCTCTCTGCTGATGAGAAATCTATCCTGTCAGAAGTTTCCAGCCAAATCTGCTTACAATCTATTTTCAATGAGCCTCAGCTTCCTTTGAAGTAGAATAAGCTTCTGAAGCATGTGAGCCAACAATAAGCACATTGTGAGGCCAGTCCTTGTAAAATTCATTCCCGACGAGTAAAGTTACTTAGTTAAAACACAAATGTGCTATCAAACTACTTGTACCACAGAGCCTGAAAGTTGTGTAAAATGACACAGCGCTATTTAGACACAGAAAAGTAATTCAAACGTGTCAGCTTCTTAAGCTATCTGCTTTTAGTATTACCTTTATTAACTTCTGAATATGTTTTTGCTTAGTATTTTCAGGAGACGAGTTACATTTTTACCAATAACTATATTAGTTACAAAAACGTAAGAAACTGGATAGGATGCTGTTCAGTAGTCCTCTTTAGGCTATAACCATATGTACCCAGGGAACATTTGGAAGGAGTCGCAATTTCGGATTCAGTCTGCCTACTCATCTCTCTCTACAAAGGTACAGTATTCATATCACAAGTTGCACAACTAAGACTCATCCAAAGATTGCAGTGGCAGATACTGACTACATTTACTCTGCAATCTAACCTCCTGATACGAGTCATGTTTAAGGAAACAGAAGTCGGTAAAGAGAAATCATTTTAAGAGTTCCAAAGGGGCAAAAGAATTAGCGAGACATGTTTGGCTAACAGGGAGAAACACCAGGCTGCGGAAAATTAATGACATTGATACTTACTGTTCAATTCGGGGTGACAAGTACAGCTTGGGATACACCTGAGTGGCTTCAGTGTCCTCAAAACTGACAGAAAGGAGGGCCACATCTTCTCCAGGGTCTTCGTTTACATCCTTGAGTAGGGAGTGAAAAACACGATGTCATCAGTGCCTACTCTTGGAACATCTTCCTGGTGCTAAGCTCACAGTCCACTGGCACTGAGGCCACAGCGTGTGGGTTACCTGGATTCGGATTAAGCAGCTTTGTACATCCTTCACCATGTGCCAGTCACTCCCCTAGAGTGATGGCTCTCAACCTTTCTGATCAAAGCCCACCATGGTGAGGAAAAGACTCCCGCCTTCTCATTTGTTCCCACATTCCAAGAGGGGAAAAGTGAATCTGGTGATAACCAAGAATTAGTCAAAAACATAGCTAAAAAGTCATAGTAAACATTTTGCTAAAAATATGTGTAACAGCTCATAATTCCTACAATACACGTAGATGGCTTGTAATTTTCTTTTTATAGGAAAAACAGGAGTTATGAACATGATTTATATCATAAGACCACAACAAAATCTTAAAATGCCCAGTAATCTTATTGTATATACCTTGGTAGTATGTCGTAAGTTATTTAAATAGCAAAAGTTCCCAAGAAACACATCACTATGAACTGTGCCACCATACAAGCAAATGGCAGGGGGTTACATACGCATCTCCTTTGCAAAACGATTATGGATGATTCATACATGAACCACGAGACTTGCATATTTTAAAAGCCTGGTTATAAGAATAATACAAGACAAAAACACTGTTGATCCAAATATGTACCAAGAAACACTGAGAGGTTAACAACCCACAATAAACAAAACTGATAATGATAAAGCTAAACTTCCTGTAATTTATAATCAAAAAGCAAGAATAGTGATAATTGAATGTCATAACCAACTCAATCCAACACTGATGAAGTGTCCTGACTCAAAACTGTGGGTTTTACAGATTTGCGATTATTGCCAAGCACCAAGTGTTTGCCAGACTTCTGAATAAACTACTGAATTAGAATAAACTCTAGTAGCATGCTGGTTTTACTTTGTGAATATCAGATTTTAGTAACCCTTGACAATTTTACTTTTGGTTGGTACTGGCTCTAAGTCAAATACAAATTTTTTAAAAACTTAATAGGATTACACATCTTTCACCCATAAGCACTGGTGAGAACTGGCCTGTATTTCTGGATTGGTTCAAGGTCCTCTGGAGGCCTCAGCAGCCATCCTAGGAGGGTCCCAATCTAGACTTTGAGAATTACTGCCCATGAGCATTGAGAACCTCAGATATGATGTCCTTCCTTCGGTCCTAAACTAACCTTACCCCTTCCTTTCCTGCATCGTGGCGAGCTGGTCATCTCACCCAGCCAGCTCAGCTCTGACATCATCCTTGCTCTGCCTTTTATTGTGCCTACAGTATGCACGTGTGGCAGGGATACAAAGGGACAAGAACCAGAAGTCTCTCCCATTTAGAATAAGAATTTTAAAAAAGAAAGAAAAGAACCGTGCTGGTCTCTACACAGCCCCTTGCATTCTCTCCTCTCTCTCCTCTCTCCTCTCCATCACAGACTGCTTGAAGAAATGGTCTGCACTCCTGGTCTCTACTCCCTTCCCTCCGACTCATCCCTTAGCACATGAGATTAACCTTCTGACCTCCCCCCACCCCCCAGCCCATCAAGACTGCCCCCACCAAGGCATCCACGAAACACAGCAAATGCTTCTCTGTCCTTATCTTACTTGATCTCCAAACAGTATTTGACATGGATGATGTCTTTTCCTCTGGAAATACTCAGTTTCTTACTTGTAAGAAACTATGCTCTCCTGATTTTCTATCTCTGTGACACGCCCCCCTCCCTTTTCATTCTTCTTTTTTTTTTTCCCCTCTTTTACTTCCCAGTTGTTTTTTGGTTTTACATTACAAAATTTAGGCTTGTTGTAACAAGTCAAGCCATACAGAAGTTTAGAAAGAAGAAAGCTCTTCTACCCTCCCTTTTAAAGGTGACCGATACTAGCTGTGTATGTGGCCTCAAACAGCTTTTTCTAGGCGCACAAAAACATACACACATACATACACGTGCAAATAAATAGCTCTTTAACCTTCTGTTTTGTTTCCCTTAATGGAATTGTATTACACCTATCACTCTACCAACTGCTTCCCAAATAGCCACATAATATTCCATGGCATGGATTTCGTTCTTTTTTTTTTTAACCATTCCCCTAGCAACAGACATTCAGGTTGTCTGTACTTCTTAGCCATTTGACAGTGTGACAATAAATATCCTCGGATAAAGATATGTATATTCTTTTCCAGTGGGACATATATTTCTGAATTAAGAACTAAAACCGAGCTTGTTGGGTCAAAAGTTATGAACATTTTACACTTTAACAGTGTAGGGTTATTTTTCTAAAAACTGTACAGCAATTTACATTTGGACCAGGAATTTGCATCAGCATGAGAGAGAGAACCTGTTTCTGCTCATCCTGAATAACCTGATAATACTAGCTGTTGTCGCTCTTCAATTTAATGTTGGCAGTCTGACTGCCAGAAAATGGTAGCTCAGCTGAGATTCAATGACTAAAGATGAGCAACTTTTTACTTGCTTACTGGTCATTTCTTCCGTAACTTTTCTGATCAAATCCTTTCCCCATTTTGCTTAAAGACTCTTGGACTTTTCTTGTTATTGGTGTCTGTTAGGTTCGTTAACCCTTGTCTATCACATGTGTTATAAATATTTTCTCTCAGCCCAGCTTTTGACATTTTACTTTGTCTAGGGACTCACAACAGCACAGAAAATATAGCTTTTTTTTAAATTTTTTTCTTTAATGTTTATTATTTTTGAGACAGAGAGAGAGAGACAGCATGAGTGGGGCAGGGGCAGAGAGAGAGGGGGAGACACAGAATCTGAAGCAGGTTCCAGGCTCCAAGCTGTCAGCACGAGCCCGACACGGGGCTCAAACTCACGGACTGTGAGATTGTGACCTGAGCTGAAGTCAGATGCTTAACTGACTAAACCACGCAGGCGCCCCTGAGAAAACTGAGCTTTCTACAGAGTTAAATCTGGTCAGTAACTCTGAGGTTATATAACTATTTCCCTAGCATTTCATCTAACATTGTATTTTTACATGTAGATTTGTAATACTCTGGCATGTAGTTTTAGGTAGTATGACTTAGGAAGTATGTAAGAGGAGGACCTTAGCACAGTGCCTAGAACATAGAAATCACTCGATGTTTGCTAAATGAGTACAGCAGTAAACAAATTCATGTTAACTTCTAACCTTCATTCTCCACACCTAGCGGTTTTCAGGAACCAGCTTTACAAACGTTTCACCAGTGATATCTGGAAATGCAGTACTGACTCCCTGCTCCTGTCCCCCCATAATATACCGAGGTCCCTAGAAATAGTGGTTTCAAAAGGAAAACCAAGATTGGGAATCTGAAATTATCTATCATTACTTACTCTTTTACAGATGATAAAGTATTCAACCTTGAATATTCCTTTCTGTAAAATGAGGATGGAAATTTTAAAACATACAGTCGCAACAAACAGAAACTATGTAATTATATAACACAGCCCTAAAACTCATAAAATATCTAAAACTAAAGTTGAAGCTGGAAAAATTCACATTCAGAGAGACATTCATTTTATGGTCTACGTATACGAGTAGTTCTCTTTAGAGTTAGATTGTTCACCTCAAAGTAAGATGATAAAAAAAGAACTAACATTGATTGTCAGATATCTTCCCTCAGTGACTGCATTTCCCTGTTAAAGGTCAAGGCTCTAACTACAAGTCACAAAACCTGGTTAAAAAACAAAACAAAACAAGACACTGCAAAAAACTAGGGACAACTGAAACCCTTTTTAATTAGCAGCTTCACTCCATACACCTATGGATAATTTATAATTATTTCTCTTCCCTACTCTCTAACTTCTCATTTCACTGCTCTATTTAAGCAAAAAACAAAAATGCTCGGAGACAGTCCTCTAAACAAATGGAATGACCCCGGTTTATATAATCAACATTTATCATCTGGCATCCTGCAAACAGTACATGAAACTGTAGCCTGAATAGGAAAATAGTTGTTTCCAGGAGTTCCTTTTATGGACTACTTTTAATATAATTTACTTGCCTTGGTGTGGCACATGAGTTTCCCCTGAATTGGTATTTGATTCCTAATGGATATCTAAGTTTGACTTGGAGTGCTTAAATAAGCCCAAAGAGTTCCAAAAATACAAATCCACACAGTACTGTTTCTAGTTTCTGCAACTCTAACAGGCTTGTACATGTGTTCCTTCCCATCTGGGGAATTAGAAAAGAAGCTCTTGTACTGTGGTTCTTAGAAGCTAACATTACAGATGATTATTGTAACCACTAATGGCAACATTTGGAAAGCAGGGGGAGGTTAGAGTGTAGTAGGGGACATTTAAAAATGCACAAGGATACACTTTCAGGGCTTTCTATCTGTACCATCTGAATCTGCAGCAGGCTAAAATGGGGGGAAAGATGTCAAATCTGCTGAAGCAAAAAAGAGAATTGCCTCCTACCTTTTATAAAAGCGTGTCAGGCGCTGACATACATATGGCGAGGCAATAATGGCCATGCTATTTTGCTGAGATTTAGCAATAGATTTGGCTCAACATTTGGCTATAGAACAGAAAGGGGTTCTTATGGCTTATAGTGAATATTCACTAGGTAGTGAGTTCCTCGCAGGCTGGGAGCTCTTCCTATTTGTTTTTATATACCCAATGTCGGAAACTACACATACATGGCAAACTGGTTAGAAAAAAAAACTGAGTTAATGCAGGAAAGACTATAAGAATGAATAAGTAAATGACGGAGTTATATAGAAAGTACTTGTAGTTAGACTCTCAATATTTATCTCACTTTTCCGTAAATCTATGACTACTTAAGGTTTTGGTAAAGAAAACTCAAATCTGAACCATACATAAGCAAAAGATGCACCTACTAGTAAGAGTTAACATTTTGTTTAGGTCATGATGATGTATTCATATAACTGTTCTCAACTGGGGCTCTTTGCAAATATCAGAAGGGGGAAGAAAAAAAAAACAATTCACCTTGGAAATGAAAGTAAACACAAACACAATTTGTCATTATGCGGTACCCCTTTGATGCACTAATTTCCAAGTGAATCTAGCAGCCATGAAACAAGCCCCTGTATGTTGAAGGTCAGTATAGGTACAAACTACCAATTAACTATTGCTGATAGACATTAGCCGAACAATAAATATTATAAACTATACGTCACATAGGAAGACTGTAAAAAAGCCACTGCATTTCTCAATTCAAAAAGGCATAAAGCAAAGCTGTAACTATTACTAGCAAAACCAGTTTGCAGTCATAAGGACTATAAATAAGCCATTATACAGCATGTCAAAACCCAGATAAGAACCATTTTGAGTTAAGTTTATTTCTTTTCAGCTTATTTCTTTTTAAGAGAGAGAGAGAGAGAGAGAGAGAGAGAGAGAGCGCAACCAGGGGAGAGGCAGAAAGTGAGGGGAAGAGAGAGAATCCCAAGCAGAGTCTTAGTGTTACCAGAGTGAGGAAGCCAAGCCAAATAGATGAGGAAGAGGAAGACGCGGGGCCATGTCTGCCCCTTTTGCCTTTCGCGTATCTCCCGAGCCTGAGCCTCCTCCTTTCCAGATGGCAGGGGGTGCAGAACCCAGGTAGAGGTTCTGAGAGCCTCGTTACAGCCTATCTCCACCAAATACTGAGTTCCTGGCTAAAAACTCCCTTGATATTTTGATATCTCTGATGAAGGTAGCACTTAAGAGAGTTATTTCTGATTTGGTTTCTCCAAATGGAAATGGGAGTAAAAAGGCTCTCCCTGCGTAGTCCAGTCAAACTGGGCCACTTCCCATATATTTTGCCAGATCTTTAATTAAACCTTTTTTTAATGTTTATTTATTCATTTTGAGAGACAGAGAGAGCACGCACACACGCAAGCAGGAGAGGGGCAGAGAGAATCCCAAGCAGGCTCCATGCGGTCAGCGTGGAGCCCATCGTGGGGCTCGAACTTAACAAACGGTGAGATGGTGACCTGAGCCAAAATCAAGAGTTGGCTGCTTAACTGACTGAGCCGCCCAGGTGCTCCTATTTTACCAGATCTTGACTGACACTTTGACATTAGCCATTCCTTTACGGAAAAGCTCTTTCTCTCCTTTTAATTGACACAGTTTTAATTTAACTCTCATTGTAAATTCACTTGCTCCATTAAGAATCCTTTCAACAGCAATGTAATCTATGTCTGCCCTTGGCAATTTCACCAGGTTGCTTCATGAACTTCCCATGTGATTTAAGCCATATGTACTTTATATTGCAAATAGATTGTGAATTTCCTGAGGGCAGGGTAGAGATCTCCTACTTCCTATTATGCATAATATTAAGACCTGATATTTATTCACTGATTACTCATTTTGTTTAGTACTTTATATGCATGACCTCACATAATCATCATACCAACCTTGAAAGGTAGGTACTATTACTATATATTTGCAAATAAAGAAACTGGGACTGAGGAAGATTAAATGGAGAAGATGAGTTTTGAACCCGTGTTTATTGACTTAAAACCTGGACTCTTAATCACAGTGCTACACCCCCTGGCATGTTGCTGGGCACAAAGAATGGACTCGCATCAATGCCCAGAGAAAGGTATGAAAAACTTGAAAATCTATATGCAGAAAAGATATCAGAGATTCACTAAACACTTGTTCTCTATTTAGTGTCTAAATCCTGTATGTTCCAGAAGACCATGAACATCTCAAGGAACCATTATGCCTTTTTTACCCAAATAGACTACCCGACCTACACCAGGCACATAATGGGTATTCAAAACAAACTAAGAAAGGGGCACCTGGGTGGCTCAGCTGGTTAAGTGTCCCACTCTTGATTTCAGCTCAGGTCATGATCTCACGATTCACGGGATCGAGCCCCACATCAGGCTCTGCACTGACAGCGAGGATTCTCTCATACCTTCTCTCTGCCCCTTCCCTGCTCACGCACTCTCTCCCTCTTTCAAAATAAATGAACAAACATTTAAAAAATTTAAGGAGTATATGCTTTATGTGTTTTAATGTTTACTTAAAAAAAAATTTTTTTTTCAACGTTTATTTATTTTGGGGACAGAGAGAGACAGAGCATGAACGGGGGAGGGGCAGAAAGAGAGGGAGACACAGAATCGGAAACAGGCTCCAGGCTCTGAGCCATCAGCCCAGAGCCCGACGCGGGGCTCAAACTCACGGACCGCGAGATCGGGACCTGGCTGAAGTCGGACGCTTAACCGACTGCGCCACCCAGGCGCCCCTAATGTTTACTTTTTAAAACTATGGAGCAAGACATTAAAATCCTTAAGAGGATAAAAACTAAAAGCTATAAAGGTCACTATGCCAAATAAAATGTATTCATTTGACATCTTTACACAGACCCGGTTAAGAAGGAAGGATGCCTTCTCTAAGAACACAGATGAGGCCTGTGGATTTCTAGGCCATAATATCAACCTTCCTTCAATTATGTATGGTTAGGCACATTCTATGATTAACTAACTATACTCGGTGAAAATAGGAAGAGCTGATTGTCAGGTCAGGAAAGGAAAACTGCAATGTTCTGGAAATAGCCAGCTTGTAGAGGGTGAGCCCAGGACACCAGGACAGAGCTGCTGTCACCTACCCATGTTTTCTAAAAGTGACATCTTGAGTTCATTACTACTAGATGTCATGATACAGTATGGGGTTAGGGTTTTTTTTTTTTAATTTATATCTTGCTTATTATTTTCATAAACAAAGACCATTTCACTGCTCTCATTTATGCAGGAATCTGCTTGCAAAGCTGTACTTACCCTTAATATGTTGGTTATAGCTTCTGTTTATAAAGCTAAGTTGAAACACATGTTGTACAAATAAACTTTGGGAGAAAAAAGTCCTGACTCTTTTAAAAGAATAATGATCAAGATTTCACTGGTCAAGTACCATCCCATCAGTTACTATACCTAACAGATGCAGCCTTGAGATCCACCAACTTTCTCTGAATAGCCACAGTGTCACTCTAAAAGGTGTGTGAAATAAAGCCTTTTCTCCAGAATAGGCCACAGAGGTGGGGGAGAGCCTCTGCGGGACAGCCAGGGTCCTCACTTGAAGCAAACGATGTTTCCTGGCTTCCGCCTCCTTCTCTCCCCACCAACATTTTCAGAGAAAGAATCTGGAGTATGGGATTTCCTCTGTTGTCCTCACAACTGTATTCTTAATGAGCCCAATAAGAAGCTGAGCTCATTTAAATAAACATCCATTTTTGCAACTATTTTACAAATCATACTGAACCACATATTCAAACATCCCCTGAGTTGTGATTTTGCACACACCTGCTGATATAAACCTTGTGCCAGACTTTTATCCAAGAGCCCAAGAAAACAAGTTAAAAATAATAGTGAGTTTTACTAAAGCGTGTGTGGAACAAATATGAACACCACATCCCCTGTATGTCTCCACACCTTAAAGAAAAGGGAGATACAGCTTTTACATAGTTTACATAGCTCTTTCTTTTTTTTTAATTTTTTTTAATGTTTCTTTATTTTTGACACAGACAGATCATGAGCAGGGGAGGGGCAGAGAGAGAGGGAGACACAGAATCCGAAGCAGGCTCCGGGCTCTGAGCTGTCAGCACAGAGCCCGACGCGGGGCTCGAACTCACAGACCACAAGATCATGACCTGAGCCGAAGTCGGACGCTCATCCGACTGAGCCACCCAGGTGCCTCTACATAGCTCTTTCTAAGAGAGAGAAGCACAGATTTAAAGTGGTAGCTGATACAGCGGACATCCACGATAATGCTTGCCTGGCACCGTCTCTTCTCCTGGGAAGACCCTCTCTCTTCTAGAACCAACCCTTAGTGCTCCTGACCAAGCGGCCTGTTCCTACCCTCTGGAACAGCTGATGGGTCCAGGGAGGGGCTGGTTCTTGTCTCCAGAGTTGTAAGCCTGTGGGACACCTGCGTGGCTCAGTCGGCTAAGCATCTGACTCTCGATTTAGGCTCAGGTCATGATCCCACGGTTCACGGAATCAAGCCCTGCATGGGGATTCTCTCCCTCTCTCTGCCACCCCCCTGAGCAAACTTTCTTTCTTTCTCTCTCGGTCTCTCTCTCTCTCAAAAATAAATAAATAAAATTTAAAAAAAAATTGTGAACTTGGGAGCCAAATGCAGGCCAGTCCCTCTGCAGAGGCAAAAGAAGCTGTCAGCAGTCATGTTCCCCGTACGCGGACGAGGCGAGGCTGCAGGGTGAGAGAAGAAAGCCAACGTGTGGAGAGAAGTAGGGACGAACGACAAGAGAGTCCTGGCATGGTATTCACACCCCTAGGTCCCAGGCTCTTGGTCCAGCTGTGTCCTGCTCTACTGTGCTTTGGCTACTCAACTTTCTTCCAGCTTTGGAAAGCTAACAAAATTGCCTGATCTCCTTAAGCCGGTTTGAAGTGGCTTTCCTTGACTTATAACTAACATTTTCTCTTGTCAATTATGAAGCTAATATAGATGATAACCACGGGCAAATCAATAGCTACAGAATTAAGTGCTAAAAGGAGACTCTCATCCCTGGCTTATTGGAATGCTTGTTACATACCTTGGAATGCCAGGCCCTAATCAGAACCCCTTTAGGACAAAGCCTCTTAGGACAAAGCTGAGTGGCATGCCTCCATACACGCCGGAAGAAAGCTCTGCTAGAGCAGTCTGCCAGCCGCACCAGGCTCTGGTTGCAGTGAGGCTACTTCTCGGGATTTAACGCTTCCCATCCTGGTAGACTTGAAACAGTCCCGTTAACCCATCCTGCGTCATGCACTCCCTGCTCTACAGACCCCTGGACCTCACCAGTGAACAGAAGGTACTGGACGTGCCAATTCTAAAGGCGGAAAATCCACAGCGGCCTGCCATTTGAATACATGGAACGCTTTGCAAGTGTGGCAGGCAACTGAACTACATAAAAATGGTGACTGTTTTCAGCGATAGAAATAAAAATTTTTTTGAAATGAGTTTACATGTTTTTGTTTTCTCCGTACGATATGCTAAATGTAGGCATTATGGAAAGCAACAGGTTTGCACAGCTTTGGCAAGTATATGTGGAAGTGCCACGCACAGACGGAGGCATGAGGAAGGTGCTCAATAAATGTTACTTGCACTTTCCTTACTCCTTCCAGACTCTTGGCCTGATGTCATTTCCATTACGTTACCATTACCATGCTATTCTTCCTACTATTAAAGCTACACCCTACCCCTTCCTCTCCAAGTTGCTTTGAGTTATAGGGTTTAGAGATTCCTCCCAGGTGGTTCTGCATAGGAGACAGAAGGAAAAGACACCCTAGACGTGCATAACACCTTTGCACCCACCCACCCAGCAAGTCACTTGGCTCAAACTGCCTGGTGCCCATGGCAACTAGGCAAGTGGTTACTTCCAAGTTCTTTCAGCCACCTGGCACCACACCCTCATTAACTGAAGACAATCACAAACCACAGGTGTTAAAACAGAGAATGGAGCCTACTGGCGAAGTAATCAGAGATCTTCTGATGGGCATATTGGTGTTATCCACAGAATCTGAAGGGCAGAGGAGCTCTGTAAAACACTTGTGAAAAGTCTGGAGCCCTAACCCTCTAGAACTGGCCAGCGGAAAGGTTCAGGGAGGAAGCAGAGCTCTGAGAAGCAGAGTAAATAGTGCACCTTCTCCCAGCCTCCAAAGCCGGCTCGTGTCTACAGTGGCCTGGCATTCAAGCCCCTCCAAGCTATCTTCCCCCATCCCTGCTGATACACCCTAACTGCAGCGGGTGCCCATACTCCATCCTGTCTCTCCATCCTGTCTCTACTCTGCCTCTTGATCCTGGATGCCTTTTTCTAACTCCCAACTTTTCCAACTCTACCTATTCCTTAAAGTCCCATTGGAATGCCATATCCTGCCCTGAGATGTCCTTAATCCCACCCTCCGACGTAATGGATTCTCCTCTGAAATCTTACAGGTCTTTAAGCTACCCCCTTTATATGGTAACATTCTGCTGTTTCTTTTGTATTTTAAAGTTATATACATATGTGCTGTTATTTAACTGATTGAGTTCTTTAAGAGCAATGACTGTGCCATTCCTTTTTGTATTCCCAGTGCCTAGTACAGTGCATACCACACAAACAGGCACCCAATAAATATCTGATGAACAAATGAATACATATATGAAAGAGTAACTACGTATGCGTGCCACTGATCCAAACATGGGTTCCCAAGTAGATTTCCCTAGTCAAAAAGCCTATGTAGATAATTATTAACTTGACTTTCCAATATTCATCAGTGGAAGTATGTTTGGGCAGAATGAGCCGTTAACTGCTGAGTTCAGGATCACCTCAGGAATAAGAGGAAAATTCAAGTTCAAATACTAAGCAGAGAGATCAAACTCTACAGAACAGAGAAGGCAAGAAAAATACTTTTGGCATTTCTAATAAATTTCCAAACAATATACTGTGTGCTGTCACTAAGCCAATACTCATTTGTGATGTACTTAGCATGTGCAAGACACTTTGGTAAACACAATGGGGGGGGGGGAGGAATTGCAAGAATCAGTCCTCCACTCAAAGAGGCAGATGTAAACACACAAAGGTAAGAAAAGTTTTTTTTCTTCTCCTTCAATAAGAGATCCTATAAGGTAGTGTGTGACTATCCTCAAAAGCCCTATAAGGAAAGGCAGAAAAATTCATCAGTTGTTTCTATGTATCGAGAATGACTCCATCCTTCCTGGCATTAGGCTTTTACAAGAGAGGAGATAGGGAAAGCAGGAAAGTAATGGGTACACCAACAAGAAAAAGGCAAAACTTCTAAAAGTGGCTCAGTGGTAACTTTCCCAGCCTGCAGCTTTGGATGTTTTTCAACAAAGACAGTTCTCCCTCTCCCATATTTCCAACTACCTAGTTCAAAATGCATAGGGACGGAGGGCCAGTACCACACCGGACATGCAGATGAGGCATAACATTTGTGAACAGCAGGCAGCTGAAGCCTGAATGAAGGGAGCCTTGCCACTCAGGCCAAGGACATCAGCTTCACCTAGGGGATACTTAAATTCCTAGGTGATTTCTATGCAGTTTGAGTTTAAGAAGCACTGGCTAAGGGAACTGGCACTTAAGGAAAAGAAAATGCATCAGAAGATGAAGGAAGAACAGAAAAGCAATGCAGAGAGAGCCATCCTGTGATTAAACAGGAGGAGAGCACACCCTGTGATGTTTCTGCTGGACAAGGAGAGTGGAAGGTCTCTCAGACGAAGTTTAGGACTTAAAAAAAGTATCGAGACATATTCCAAAAACCCAGGGCTAAATGGAACAATGAATGATAGAGGAAGCTGAAAAGTACAAACATTCTTCTAACTGGCCACATCCATACTGGCCACACATGCAGGAGAGAGCCGGCACTGCTGAGCCTGGTCCCTTTGGGGCAATGATTATGGCGAAATGTGCTTAGGTATGATGATATGGGTGGACGGTAAACAAATCAGAAAACATTAAAGGTAAAAAGCCCCTTAGAGGTAAGTTCCAGTGGTCGTTACCCTGTGTTCTAGGAAGAACTAGAGATCGTGTGTACCTTAAGACTCTGTCTGAAGAGCAGCTACTAATTCCCTGTTTTGTATACTGGGCAGTGGGAGGAAGACTGCATTTGTAACAATGTTTCCAACATATTAAAAATGTAACCTTTGATTTCAACACCCACACCTCACAGATTTACAAATGGAGAAACTGAGATAAGGGAAGTGATTTGTCTAATGTGCAGAGCTAATTAGTCACAGGGCTGAAACCAAAACCCATGACTGCTGATTTGTGCATCATGCCTTTTTTCACTCCGTCATTCTGCTATATCCAAATTTGCTTTGAAAACTCTTTGTCACTTACTAAATGAAGCTTGTGTGAACTAAAAAGGAACTGTAAGATCCCAAAGAGGAGGGAGTTACGAAGAGTGGAAAGATTCCTATGAGGAAGAATATGTTATATTAAAAGTTCCCAAAATGTGAAACTATAAATGTTGGATTTAGCATAACTATTGAGTAGGTGGCTTTGTAAGAACTTTACTAATTATAGAAGTGCTGATGACCAGATTTACAGGAACTCTAAATTGAGTTAGCCTTTATCATTGACTTGAGTTAGTGAGGAATATTCTTTAATTTCTAAACTAATAACAGGTTTACGACAGACCAATTAACGAACATTTACAGTTTGGTGCTTATGAACAGAAATTGTGACATTTCACGATGCATAAATGATGATGAAAGTACTGAAGCGTTCTAGCAAGTTGCAATTCTCCAGGGAAGCTATTAACAGCTTAACATTTTAGCTCGCATTGGAATGCGGATTCAACTTACTGAAAAAAGTTTATACTAAATAAGCATGAAAGAATGCAATTAAGATAGTGGACTGGGTTGGGGGCCTTTCCCTCCTTGGGTTTCTTGGGTCTATTACTTACTGAATTAAATGTTGGCAATGTACGAGAAAATGTGTGTAACTAGCCAAAACAGGTTTCATGAACTATGCTAAAAAAACCAATACAAGAGCAAAAAAACTTCCCAATGTCTCAATAAAACTAGGCTTTCCTCCCAAACAGACAGGCTATGGCTGGACCTGCTGCCTGTGCAGTGTGGACAAAATACGCTGCAGATTTTTAAAAATTTTCTTCTGTCTTCAACTACTTCCATTTCACTACTATACTGAGTATATTTTTGCAACTAACCTCGGGATTCATTCAATCATTCATTCTACAAACATGCGTTAACACCCCCCTACGTGTTAGGTGCCACCTAGGAGGCACTAGGAAAAACAGCCATCAAAACTTTGACAGTCGAGTGTAAAAAAATAAATGAGTAACCTGACCATTATGTTAATATGGTTACAATAGAGGTATGTTAAAAGAGAGGTGAGCACCTTTGGCAGGGTGACAGAGGGGTCCTAAAGAGAAGGCAGAACTGATCATTGTTACAGAAGACGTTTCAAGCAGAAGATGTTTTTCGTTGGAAGGACTCCAAGTGACTGAAAGGATAAAAGAATAAGAGCATGTGGCCCATTCAGGGCACTGTTCCAGGAGGCTGAAATAGTGGCACTTGTGAGGAGAGGTTAAAGATGAAGCTGGACAGGTTTGGAGGCCCAATCGTAAACAATCCTGATGCGTTTAAGGCAAGGAGCTTGTTTTAAGAGGAATGTGAGAAGGGATTGCAAACAGGTTAATGACACAATCAGATCATTTTAGAGTATTCTAATAGCCTGAGAAAGATGGATTGAAAGGGGCAAGGCTGAATGCAGGGGAGGGGGAGGGAGGTCTACAGTGGTCCAGAACAAGAGCGAGGAGGGTGTCCTCATAGAAAGGCAATTGGTGCAGGTGTCAGAGCCCGAGCAGAGTGAGGAGGGTGCCCACACAGGGGAGTGGCGGCAGCAACAACAGGAGCTTGGTCACATGCAGCGGGATGGATATAATACATATGTTATGCATTATAATACATGTAACATATGTAATATATTAAGGAATATTAAAAATAACGGGAACTGGCTCTATCGCAGTCAGAGAAGGAAGTTATAAGTATGTGTGAAGAGAAAAACAATAAACCCAGGGTACTGAACTGGAATCGCAGGTGTCTATACGAACATGGTTGTTCAATAGATACAGACAGAGAGATAATATTGAACATCAAAATAAATGATAGCAACTGACTATAGTCCATTAAATACAGAAATTACAACTCCATACTGCTACAAACACATAACGTTTGATGAAAATGGGATACTTATTAATATCAACGGACTGCCCCACAAAGTAGGTACCAATTACAAAGGGGGAAAAAGTAACTTCAGAGTGAACCTTACAGACACCTCCTGAAGCAGGCAGTGCACATGAACACATCATCACTGACGAGTCAGACAGGCTGTGCCACCTTCGGGGGCCATGAGACAGAGACAGCATCGCTTCGGTGATGTTCCCGCCACAGACGCACAGGCAAAATCCAATCACGATGGAACATCAGCCAAACACAAATTGAGAGACATTTTATAAGGCAATCTGCCTATAATCTGCAAAAATGTTGTAAACATCAAGGGAAAACCTAGGAAATATTAGAGACTAAAGAGCTATAACTGAATGGAACACATGATTCCAAATGGAATGTGTCTGCTATCAGGAAACCACTAGAAAAATTGGTGAAATTTCACTGGGGTCTCAGAATTGGATGGTAAGTAGTTGCGTAGCAATGTCTTCCTGATTTGTAGGACTATATTATAATTCCAGCAAATATTATAATTCTGTCAGAGAATATCCTTACTTACAAGAAATAGACACTAAAGAATTTGGAGGTGAAGGGCATCACATCAACAGCTCACCCTGAAATGATTAAAAAAAAGAGCTTTGTACTGTTCTTATATTTCTATTATAAATTTGATATTGTTTCAAAATTGAAAAAAAAAGGAAAGGAAAGAATTAGAAGATGATAAAATCCAGACTGGACTATATAAAGACCCTGTTCTCTTACTCAGGAATAAAAGGGAAGAGAGAAGCTAGAATTTTAAATCAGAAACCCATTATATATACTTCAAATTTTTATGGTACATATTTATACTTAATTGCATAATAAAATGTGCATAATTCTCAAATCATAACATGGGTTTAGTAATTCACCCAAAACCGCTATCTTCCCCCAGTATTACTATTTTCACCAAGTTAAGGAATCTTGCTACATTTGTCTACAGCTATCTATCTGGAATGGCTGGCCTCCACCTGATCTGGAGTCGAGATCTGATGTCTAAAATAGTTGAACCTAGGTTAGCAGTGCTCCTTACAGAAAATGTCTTAATAAGGCTTGCGTCTGGCTGCTGCGCATCACACCAAAACTGACATCACCAACAACCCTTTAAGATAGACACTGTTATCATCTCCACTTTGCAGATCTAAAGGTTTCTAAAAGAGATTAAGCAGAATGTCCAGAGTCTTCAACTAGAAAATGGAGCATTAGCACACAAATTCTGTCCTAACTCAAAGCCCATGCTTTTCCCACTGGGATCCAGGAGCTCCCTAGACACATGGCACCATGCCATTGGGAATGACAAGGATAATGAGACCCATTTTCAGAGAACCAACCATTCCTGCCCTCCCCTTTTTAAAAAAAAAAATTTTTTTTAACGTTTATTTACTTTTGAGACAGAGAGAGACAGAGCATGAACGGGGGAGGGTCAGAGAGAGGGAGACACAGAATCTGAAACAGGCTCCAGGCTCTGAGCTGTCAGCACAGAGCCCGACGCGGGGCTCGAACTCACGGACCGTGAGATCATGACCTGAGCCAAAGTCGTTTGCTCAACCGACTGAGCCACCCAGGAGCCCCGCTGCCCTCCCCTTTTATGCTGTAGTCGGAATCTTCCACCTCTCACCTCCTGCCATGACTCTCCTACACCGCGGTTTTCATCAAACTGAATGTAATATGTGATGAACTCAGGGACACTATTTATTCTACCTTTTCCCTCAGTGAAGAGACACTACAGCAATTCTGAAGATGTACAAATGTGCCTTAGAATATGAGGGTAAAAAGATGCTCTCTTAATGTGCTGGGCTAAATGAGCTTACTGAGTATATATTGACCATTTCATTAACTAAAATTGGAAAGAACAAATGACATAGAAGGAGTATACAGAGAATAGTATTATTTCTGAATGATCTTATGTTGGACAAGAAAGCCAAAGACCAACCCAGGAAATGTTAGGAGTGCTGGCCAGTGAACTGCTTACTCTCAAACCTCCAATGTTCCACTTGGTGGAACATGTCTCTGAGAATCTCTCCACAATCAGAGCCAGGCCCCTGACTAGAAGCAGTGGAACTGCTGCCCTTTGAAGCCTCAAAGGTTTTAATCATCTCAGTGCAGATTATGGTTCCGTGATGGTTAAAAAGAAGCTGAGCACCAGATAAAGGCAGAGGAAGGAGAATAAGATGGCACTTTACCAGGTCAATAATGAACACTCTCAGCCAAGATCACAACACAAAATATGATATATTTAATATTTCTGTAACTCTGATTTATCCACCTGGAGCACTTGATATAAGACTGGATGGAACACTGGGCATAAGGCCTTGCTAGAATTTTGAGAAGTTTACATGTACTGAGTAAATTTTCCCCATACAACAAATATTCTAAAATGAAAGACATCATACAAGGACCTTATAATTACTTTCAAAGTTTAGGGAAAAGGAAAAAGGAAACCCTCTCCATAAAACGAACAAAACAAAACTATAGGCTTGTTTACAGATTACTCCAATTAACTCAGAAATGATTTGAACACCGAAACTTCTAGAAAAACTCAATACCGTTGTGTTTCTTGTCGTCGATACCACGTCAAGGAGGGCAGTGGCTTTAGTTCACCTCCAACGGTCTCTCCTAAAAACCGACAGAGCCTATTCCTGGAATTGCTCTAACCTCCCCTAGAATTCCATCCTTTCACACAGAGTGATGCACGGGGAATAGTGGTAATGTGTGAGACAAGTTCAAAGATCCCAAAGTGGAAGATGTTGTTTTCCTGCATCCTACCTACTGTAACTAAAAACTGGGAATTTACTGGAATTGAAGATTTATTATGAGTCAGATGGTTGATAGCCTTTCCAACCAAAACATCTGCTCTACAAAGGCACAACTGCTACAATCCATTTCCTCTCGGACCTGGAGAATGACCAAGTTGTAGCTTGGCCCTTTCCTTAAAGACACAGGGACTTGAAATGAGAATGAAATACAAGCAGATCTCTACATCATCTTCCAACTTCCACTACTTTCTTTGATGGTATTAAAATACAATATGTAAGAGAATTAATATAATTTTTGAACAGTAAACAATTGTGGTCAGCTCAGTGGAATGACCAAAGACGTCATCAGAGCATTCACATTTACAGCAGCACAGCTGAAACTAATTCTTTCTTTGCTACTTGAGGAAAGGAGCGACATGTATTGCCCAAACACAGTGGCAAAAGGGTTTCACCATTCACTCATTCGTTCATTCATTCGACAAATATTTCCTGAGCGCTTCTGTACGTCAGACACTATTCTAGGAACAAGTGGTGACCAAGCTGGTAGCGGCCCCTCCTCCTGGAGCTTACCTTTCAACAGGACTAATAAACAAATAAGCCAAAGCATTTCCGATTTCCAAAAGTCTATTTGTAACAGTGGGCCCCAAGATTTGTTCCAGCAACTACTAGTTTTGAGGGACCATACCCTAGAAGAGTGGTTCAAGTTCTCACATTTGTTCAAAATCATATTCCTGGACCCTACCCCTGGAGATCAGGCTTCAGTAAGTGTGGGTGGGTGAAGGAATTCTGAGCTTTTTTTAACATACCGTGAGACTGAGCTGCCCAGCCAGCTTTGGGGTCTATTGCCCTAGAGTACTGATCTCCAA
This sequence comes from Prionailurus viverrinus, assembly GCF_022837055.1. Taxonomy (NCBI): domain Eukaryota; kingdom Metazoa; phylum Chordata; class Mammalia; order Carnivora; family Felidae; genus Prionailurus; species Prionailurus viverrinus. The sequence goes on from NC_062563.1 coordinate 118,609,155, forward strand.
TATTTAAAATCACATCCCCTCTCTCCCTCTCTCTCTGCCCCTCCCCCATTCACACTCTCTCTCTCTCTCAAAAATAAACATTAAAAACATAAAATAAAATAAAACCGCATCCCATCAGTAAACACCGAGCTCCAAGTCAATATGTCTGTATGGGTTTACTTATAAGCCCTACACATGAACCTCTACACTAATAACTGTTGAGTATCATGAAACACGCGCTAACTGCAGAAATTCTAAGAGGGTGGGAGAAAAACAAATATTTGTCCCAATCCGGTGGCTGCCTGCCCAGGCTGTTGCTCACTACATGGAGCACTCCAGGAGGCTTACAGGTTCCTCATATAGATGAGCAAGTAGGACAACCACAGGGGAGGCCCCGTGATTCACAGCCTGGGGAGGCAGACTTTATCCCAGCCCTCACTCTGTTCCATCAGCTTGCAAAAAATATCACTTCTAGCACAGGTGAGGGAATTAGGCAGAGGAGCATGAGATTTATAATCATCTCAGTGACAGGAATTCGGGAGATCCTGCCTCACTTGACCTGCTAACATAGACCTGCCAGTTCTTGTTAACACACACTAAATACAGTACGGAAAAACCAGACCTGGGAAATGTATAAGCTCCGTCCTAGGTGCAGCAGTTGTGAGAATCATGTGTGAATGCGTTTCTGCACATTAGATCCCAGGCAATGTGGTACAGTAGAGAGATCACAGGCTTTGGAGTCAGACTAGTCAGGATCATGGCTCCACTGCTTACGCGCTATGTCGACTTGCCTGGGTGAATCATTTAAAACCGGGATGAGCTTCTGTTTCCTCAACTGTAAAATGGGAAACGTTATAAAACTATTGTATCAGTAACAACATGTGTAAAGGGTAGCAGTCACTAGGGCTACCATCATTGTCGCTGTAATCTCACATCACCTTGGGATATCTAGCCCACCTGTGTCCTGTTCTCTATGCACACTGAGCCTGGCCCACTTCCCTGGAAACGGTAGCCGTCTATTGCCATCTCTGTGTGTGAACTCTTTGTTGGCAAATCCTGACCTGTCTATGCAGAGTCAGTTTCTCGTTTGGTCCCTCCTGACTGTGATGAATGAGTGGCACCACAGCTGTCACCCCCTTAGAACCCACACCCTGCTCGGCCAGGCCTACACACGGCCTCTGGACTCTGAATTCAGTGTCACACTTCACAGACCAACAGACATCATGTGCCCTTTCCTTTGGCAACTAACTTCCTGGCTGTTTCTCTGCTGGCACAAAATCCTAACAGGTAATAGCTTCTCTCTTCCAGGCACGGTCTCCATGCCAGCATCTTCTCGTGCTTCCTATGATTACTATTCAAATAGTTTCACGGCATGAAATCATCCGAGTTTGAAGATCAAAAGGCAATACTCAAATGATTACTCCTGACTGCTGGAGTGGCCATACACATACCCTCATAAGGAGATGTTTTCAACTAATAGGACCTTTTTTTTTTTAAAGATATTTTGGCAAGCATCTTTATTTAAATGATAACTAATAGGGCTTTTAAAAGTTAGGCAGCCATCTTAAGGAAATCAGGTCTCTTAAAAGATTTTCCAACTGCCTAGAAAAACAAAACAATCAAGAATCTCTCTGAAAGAATTTTTACAAATAGCAAAGAGGCAATATCAAACTAAAATTAGAAAGGGCAAAAAATAAAACTAGGAGGAGGAAAAACATAACAAACGAGTTTAGCACCTGCAACTAATCCAAAAGAGAGAAAAATCTATATTATTAAATCAGAACTAATAGTTAGAAAATAGGTTTTTTTTTTAAATTAGGGCATTATAAATTTTAGATGTCTGCTAATAAATTTAGTAATTAAACAGAAATAGATAAAAATTCAAAATTGTAAGAGAATAAAAGAGAAGTATCAGGAAATAGCAAAATTAAGCTAACAACTTACAACAAAAAGAAATGCTATTTTATTAAGAATTACTGTTTTTTAAAAAATGCCTATAGCCAGTAAGTTTGTTGCAAGAATGTTTCTAAACTTTCCAAAAATAGATAAGAATGTTGTGCTTTTCAAGCTACTTTGCCTACTTTGTTAGGCAAATATAGTTTTATTTTCCATAAACACACAAACATTCACAATGTTTTTTTTAAAGATTTTTTATTTTTAAGTAATCTCCCAATGTAGGGCTTGAACCCACAATCCCAAGATCAAGAGTTGCACGCTCCACCGACCAAACCAGCCATGTGCCCCCCAGAAATGGTTTTTTAGAAGTATGGCTCTGATAAATTAAAAAAAAATCTTAATAAATAAAATACAAAATCACATTGAAATAATTTTCCGATATGAAGAAGCAGAATTTATACTTGACTGCATGACTAGACATAAAGAAAACAATATAATTCATCACATAAAGAGGAGAAGTAGTAAGATGATGATGATGATGATGATGATGATGATGATTATTGCAGTAAGTGCTCACAGAAAACTAAAATCCCCATTGTTAAGCCCTTTGGCAATGCAAACACTACAATCAGGTTGTCAGGCTCTCTCCAAGAGGCCTCAGGAGTGTAGCTGACTTTCTTGGTGAGCCTTCTGAGCTCAGAAACAATTCTGTGTGCACACCAACTGCACAGCCACTCCCCAAGGGTAGGTGACATACAACCAGAATGCTAACTCATTAGTGTACTATGGGAAATTAATTAGGTACTAAAATATTCTAAGTTCAGATGGTTAGTGCATTCTTTCTCACAATGTCAGTCTATTACATTATAATGACAGATTATAGTCACAGAGAAAGGACTAGTCCAAGCCCCCTAAGATCTGTGCCTTCTCTTTCTATGAGGACAATCCACCTGGGTTGCTAGGTGAGCAAAGGGGTCAGAGGAAGGGTGTTAGAAGAAGTGCATTTTAATAAAGGCTGATACGCCAATCTCACTCTTGGGATAACTTTGTAACTGGGTAACCCATCCTTTATTCTGGGTAATGCTGGAATAGCTACCGACAAACTTTAACATTCTTTCTTCTATTCTTTCCCTGGTTTGGGTTTGACACTTTCTTTCTTCAGGTACATGAGCACATTCAAACAGACCTAATATTAATCACCTGGGACCCATTTTCTCTCCCAAAGAGAAAACCACGCGATAATATCTTTAGCCATTTATGGGGGGGATCTCGGTGGCTCAGTTGATTGAGTGTTTGACTTGAGCTCAGGTCATGATCTCGCAAGTGAGCCCACATGGGGCTCACTGCTGTCAGCACAGAGCCTGCTTCAGATCTTCTGTCTCTCTCTCTCTGCCCCTCCCTTGCTCTCTCTCTCTTTCTCTCTCTCTCTCTCAAAAATAAATAAATCTTAGGGGTGTCTCGGTGGCTCAGTCAGTTAAGCATCCGACTTCAGCTCAGGTCATGATCTCACAGTTCGTGGGTTCGAGCCCCATGTGGGGCTCTGTGGGGCCCTCGTGTTCGAGCCCTCGTGGGGCTCCCTCTCTCTCTCTCTCTCTCTCTCTCTCTCTCTCTCTCTCTGCTCCTCCCCTGCTCGCTATCTATCTCTCAAAACTGAATAAACGTTAAAAAAATTTAATGTTTTTAATAATAATTTTAATAATAAATAAATCTTAAAAAAAGAAACTGACAAAGATAGATACATATTTTTATAGATATAGATATAGATAGATATATATCTTTAGCCATTATGTGCTGGCTTCAACTTTCACAGGGTAATCTGGCTGCCTTTTTACCTAGTTCTTAGGAAAGCAAGACAAGTTCCTTCACTGAATGGGCCAGCAGGTATTTGAAAGGAAAAGAATTAAACAGTATGACCACAGAAAGGACAGAAAAAAACATTTTATATATGACATGTCTCTATGTCATTAAGTTAAAAAGTTACATACTTATACAACTCCATAAAATCAATTTTCTTTTTTTTTTAATTAATTTTTTTTAATGTGTATTCATTTTTTTTTGAGAGAGAGAGACACAGAGCGTGAGCAGGGGAGGGACAGACAGAGAGGGAGACACAGAATCCGAAGCAGGCTCCAGGCTCTGAGCTGTCAGAACAGAGCCTGATGTGGGGCTCGAACTCATGAACCGTGAGATCACGACCTGAGCCAAAGTCTGCCACTTAACCGACTGAGCCACCCAGGCACCCCCATAAAATCAATTTTCAATAACTAATGTTAAATGGCTTCAGCAAAGTCACAGGATAAAAATCCATTTCAAACTACTACCAGCCTATGGCCCTCAGCTAGGAAATATAGTGGAAGAGACCCCATGTACAATGCTGACAAAAAATTCTCTAAGTGGGTATTAATTTAAATCAGAAAATTAGAGGCTTATTCAAAGATGACATAAAGTCTGATGGCAGAAAGATGGATAAATGGAGAAATATAATTTGCTCCATGCTGGGGAAACTAAATATAGTAAAGATGACAACATTCCCTAAATTATTATGTAGATTAAATAAAGTACTGATTTTACAGAACCTGATATTGGCTTCCTTTGAGAAACACAAATGATACACTTCCATGTTTGAATGCTGAATAGTGAATTCTGTCCAAAAAAACAGTGGAAAGAGCTATTACCACCACCACTATCACCACCACCATCATCATTATCATCAGATTAATTCTTTAACAGTCTCACAAGGTTCCTCAGAGAAGTGTGAAAGCGATGATGAAAAACAATAATTTCTAGTTGTCTTCAGTTCTGTGCTATCACGTGATCAGCATGAAATGGAATCAACACTGAGAATTTCAGAGCAACATTTTTAAGCGTGTGTGTGCGCAGCAATTAGGGTGCTCGAGTCAAATGGCAACTCACCCCACCCCTTGTAATTTCCTGCTTTGATGGTGTGATGAGAAACATATATCCTGGCACAAGGAAATATACAACTACTCAAGGCTTAAAAAAAAAAAAAAAGTGTTTGAAAAGTAGAAAAATACCAAAAACAATGAAGTCATGACACTGGTTTCAAACTATCAAATTTTAAATTGTAACGAAAGAAAAATTACTTTTTAAAAAAGATAACGGTATTGACTGAAATAGAAGAAACTCAAAACAGAATTCATAAATAAATACAAAGTGTTAGTACATGATAAGCCAGAAGCAATCTTATTGCTGAAGAAAGTGCAAGCGAACAACTGAAGAGTGAACAGCGATGCAAAGAAATAAATTAAGAGTTTAAGCTCATGCCATACGTGCAGGCCAAAGAGTGAGGATATATATATACAAGAAAATAGGGCAATATATTTATTCCAACTATGGAAATCAAAAAAGGTAGAATATCATCAGAGGCAAGATATTTTCAAATATTAAAAAACATCTATCACCCCAAATATATCAAATATACCAATATAATATATAACTAACAGAGCAGAATAGTTAATGTGATATAATGTTACTATCCATGGCATATAAGTAAAAAAAATCAATAACCACATTTTACTTGAAAAAGTGGTCCAAGAACATGAACCCTGGAAAAATGTACAACTTGAGAAGGCAATGAAAAATCATTCTAAGGCATAATCATGAAACTATTAACTTAGCAAGAATAAGTAAAAATGACAGACATCCAATTAGGCCAGGGTTGGAGTACACAAAGCTTTGCCTCCTATTCTAATAATCCCACCCATCTCCCCAGCTAGTTTCAGATTTTCTGGTTATTTTTGTGAGATTTATCTGGTTACATGATCAACAATTTACTTTTCTATGCATTCCAGTAAATGAATCTGAGTTTTACTTTCCTGTCCCTAGGTGCTTTGCTGCCAGGCATCACAGATCTTGTACAACTATGGCCCTACCATGCTTTTGCCCATGCTCTCAGGAAATGAAATAAAAGCTCAATTATTGTAACTGGTCTCTCTTTCTGCCACCTTGAATGCCTTGTGGTTACCTGAGACTGCTAAACTCCTCATTACCATCCCACCCAATGGATCAGTTTAGTTTCCAAGGCCTGACCCATCCCACAGAAAACAGAACCTTAATGAATCATGGAGATAATTTCCACACTGGTAGAAATACAGTTGACCCTCGAACCACACAGGGGTTAGGGTGCCAAGCCCTTCCGTGGTCAAAAATCCGTGTATGTGTAACCTTGACTCCCCCAAACAGTAACTACTAATAACCCATTGTTGACCAGAAGACTTACTGACAACATAGTCAGTTAACACGTATTTTGTATGTTATATATCTCTTACAAACTGTATTCTTATAATACAGTAAGCTAGAGAAAAGAAAATGTTACTGAGAAAATCATAAGGAAAAGAAAATACATCTACAGTACTGTCCTGTATTTATCAGTAAAACATCTGCATGTAAGTGACCTGCACAGTTCAAAGCCATGTTGTTCAAGGGTCATCTATACTATAAATTGGTATAATCTTTCTTGAATGTATCCTGGAAATATGTAACAAACTGTGCTTATCCTTTAACCCAATAACTCTATTTTTGGGAATTATTCCAAGGAAATAATCCAAAAGAAAATAACAGAAATTAGTACAAAATGTTCAAGGCAGTATTATGAAAAATAAGAGAGAGAAAGCAAAGGAAGGGAAGAAAGAAGGAGTGAGAGAGACAGAGGGAGGAAGAGGAAGTAGGGAAGAAGGAAAGAGAATTTAAATATCTGTTATGAGCAGAATGGCTGATAAAACCATGAAATATTAACATAATGGAATGTGCTAGAACTACTTTAAAATGGCAACTATGTAAATCATATGTACATGGAAACAGCTGGAGGAATGGTTCAGCAATATTAGAAGTGAAAGGCCTTAGAAATTGGTTGCCTGAACCCCCATGCTCACCCCAAAGCTTAGACTATCTAGGAGTCTTTCTGTACCCTCCCTCCACCCCCACCGAGGAGAAAAAGGTTTTCTTTTTCCCACTGCAGTTTATTTTTTTTTCAGATCAACAATACCTTAAAATTGTTGTTAAGTCCCCTGCTTCTAAACGAGTATCTAAACTGACATCAATTAGGTTTCCAAGATTTGCACAGTGCAATTTTTAAAACAGTGGTATTTTTGACAGATGTCAGACATTCAACCTCTGGTTTGCCCAAATACTCTCCTGGTAGGAAAGGTTCAAACCCACTCAGGGCGCCTGAATCAATGGGCGCCTGCCCTGGCATATTCGGAGGTCCTTCCCCAGGCAGTGAACAATGTAGGGAAAGGCAATGAGTGCAGAGTAAGAGGACAGATCTGGGTTTGAATCCAGACTCCACCACTTGATATCTAACTCTAACAAATTATTTTGATTTCGTGATGCACAGATTCCTTATCTATAAAAAGGGAACACTAATATCTACTTCTTTGGACTATTGGGAGCATTAAGTGCCTAGCATATAATAAATGCTCAATAAGTGATATTCTTTCTTAATTACTGTTCTTATTATTTGCATCCGGTATTCAATATGGATTCAGCCTTCAATATCCACATGGGCATCAGACTATACTTATTCTGTGCAACCTTTCACATATGTGGCCAAGAGTATATGACTGGTTCTCACGCTAGTTAGCTCCTGAAACTAAAACCTAGCTCTGAACCTCCAATCATGGACAGGGGTGCTGAATTCTTCACTCACAGAACCTGACCCTATCTCCAACATCTCTTGCATTTCCTCAGAAACTCTTCCCTGATGTTGCAATCCCTTGGAATGGACTTCAAAGCAATCAACACTATGCTTCTGGTAGTCTCTCCTGGGAAAAGAGGTCTCTGTCTTAAGGGGGGTACAGTCCTCGTGTTAGCTGGGCTGGTCCCCACCCTGCACAAGTCTTGACTTGGTCTTCCTCATGAAGAAAATCCAAAGGCCAAACTTTTGTGACATTTCACAAGGCAGTGCATTTTTGGACTCAATTATAATTGAGTCAAAATCTGCAAATCTCTAAGTCTTGACTTACTAGCTCCAGTCCTCCCCTCTGAAACTACACAGAAACATACAAGATAGTATGTACTTTTGCCTTAATTATCATAATAACTGATTTCTTACCTGTTTCCCCACTAACTGTGAGCACTTTGAGAGCTCAGTCCCAGTCTTATTCAGTGCCTATTCAGTCTTATTCATAGTAGATGGTCAATAAACACTTGCTAGAGGAATAAAAGAATGAACAAGTGAACGAAGGAATCACCACAAAACTAAATTAAGGGCAAATTAAAAACTGAAAAGGAACAAAGAAACCAAAAAGAAATTAATGTTCTATATTTATTCCCATTACAAGTATACGTGGTAGCCAGCTCTTTGCCCCAAAGGCAGGGTGTGGCCATTCAGAGAACAGTGGTGGCAGAATGCCCACACTATGCTGATAACATGCTGTCTCCCAAAGAGAGGCAAACGTCTCAACCAAGAACGCAGTGAGTGATGTGGTAAAGAAAAATAAGATTGAAATAGAAAGACAGGGGTTCAGGCCCCAGCTTTACTTACTAGCTATAAGACCCTGAGCAAGCTGCTTAATATTTCTGACACAATTTCCTCCTCTAAGAAAGGGGGGGGCAGGGAAATATATGTGTGTGTGTGTGTGTGTGTATACATGTGTGTATATGTATGTATGTATATATACGTATATATATATACACACATATATTACATATATGTATATTACACATATATATGTAAATATATATACTACATGGAATTGTTGGGGTGACCAAATAAAACACTCTTCATGAGAGTTTTGTGACAGTACACAAATTGAAAGGACAAGACTGATTATTCTTCAAATCTGGATCAAAGATTTGTTAATGACTAAAACTCAATGAGACAAAATATAATAAGGAAAAATTATATCTTAACTAAAGTGTCAGTTCCTCCAAAGTTACCTTTTCATACTTTGATGGTAACCGTAAGGAATGACCCAAAGATAAAACCCACAAAAAGGCAATGGTCCTACATAGCCTACTCAGTGTCCATGTGCCAGACAGAGACTATGCCAGATGTTGAGAACATGAACACAAAGACGTGATCCTATGATCCTGTCCCTAAGAGGACTCACAGTCTAGTGAGGGTGGCAGAAATAAGAACAAGTGATCAGGGTGCTGTGTGTGTGTGTGTGTGTGTGTGTGTGTCTATAAAAGAAAAGAAGGAAAGGAAAAAAGGGAGGGAGCGATATTTGATATAATTATTCAAACGGATTAATTAGGTATGAAATACTACAGGAGAATTACAAACCCATTCTATCCTATTCTTTAACCAGGCCCCTGTTTGAAACCATCCTGGGGGTATTCTGACGATTCCTGGGCCCCACGCCATGGTATATCTATTTACTTATGTCTATAATTTCTCTTAGTAATATATTGTAGATTTCAGTGTAGAGATCTTCCACATCTTTTATTATATGTGTTCCTAAATATTTTATGGTTTTTGATGCTATTTGAAATGGTATTGCTCTTAATTACATTTTCCAGTTTTTCTGTTGGTATATATAAATATAATAAATTATTTCTAATAGTAACCTTGCATCCTGTGCCTATACTAAATTTACCCTTTGTTCTAATAGCCTTTTAGTAGATTTCATTTGATTTTCTACATATACAATTATAATGTCTGTAAAGGCAGTTTTACTTCTTCCTTGCCAATCATTGACTTTTATTTATTTTTCTTGCCCTACTGCACTCATTAGCACATCCAGTACAGCCCGGAATACAAATAGAGCAGACAGATCTGTGCCTTTGTCCTGACCTTAGGGAAAAGGTGATCAATATGTCATCATTAGGTATGATGATCATTTTGGGTTTACTGCAGATGCCCTTAATCAGGTTGAGAACATTCACTTCTATTTACAGTTTGCTTAGAGTTTCTCTTTTCTTATACTGTGAGTGGGGGTGTTGAATTTCATCCAATGTTTTCCCCATTTCTTCTGAGGTGATCATACGATTTTTCCTCTTTATTTTACTAATGTAGTTACATTCATTTTTGAAAATTAAATCAACTTTAACACACAAAAAATAAAGTTTAAAAGAAAATTAAACCAACTTTGCATTCCAGGGCAAAACTCCACTTGCTCATGATGTATTCTTTACCTTTTTACATATAACATTCAATTTTATTTGCTAATATTTTATTAAAGCTTTCTACATCTATGTTCATACATGAGGGATAATGGTTTGTAATTTTCTATTCTTTCACTATCCTAGGTAGGTTTGGTATTAGAGTTATCCTGACCTCATACTAATCAGTTCTACTGAACTACTCTGATGGGCTGAAATTTACAGCTGATTTTAGCAATGTCTATACTGCAAATGCCCAGCCCAGAGAATGGTTGCTAAATTTTATGTATAAGAAAACTGGAGAAACTATTATATAAGCACATTATACGCAAAGTATTGATTGACAAAATATTATTTAGCATGAGGAGAAAATTAGGCCATATTTCACTTTAACTCCCTATTCCCTGGTGCTAATCATTTTACCTTTCAGAGACAAGGAGGTAATTATTTCAGGTGGTGTTAAACATCAAATATTTATATTTATCTTTTACATCTTTATTATTTCCCTGATTCTGAGAAGGAAAACTACCCCAAGTTCATTATTATTTTCAGCTCACTTCCCTGAACTGAGTCACATACTCAATGAAGTCTAAAGCTGAAAGGAGCTTTGGGGATCATCAATTTTAACATCTTCAAATTTTAAAAGATGGGTCATTAGGCCCCAAAGTGAGAAATGACTTTTCCTACATCATCCAGACCATATACAACACAAGCAGAGATGGAACTGAGATCTCTACTCCTTCCCATCCTAGAATCATCCAAATACTCTGCTCTCCCTGCCCCAGGGATACCCCTACCGGGACAGGCACTCCTACTTTCCCATGCAAGTTCAATGGAAAACACTGTGAAACCCTGAGCCAGTAACATCTAAGCATCACGTATCCATTTGGTTAAAAGATTCTGCATTAAAGGAGCTAGTATTTTTTTTCCACACCACTTTTAATCAAAGCAAGGTCCTGATTGGCATAAGCCTCCATTTTAATTGTTTTAGGGTTGGAAAACAAGAGGTTCTTTTTTTTTTTATTTAAAAAAAAATTTTTTTTTCAACGTTTATTTATTTTTTTTTGGGACAGAGAGAGACAGAGCATGAATGGGGGAGGGGCAGAGAGAGAGGGAGACAGAATCGGAAACAGGCTCCAGGCTCCGAGCCATCAGCCCAGAGCCTGATGCGGGGCTCGAACTCACGGACCGCGAGATCGTGACCTGGCTGAAGTCGGATGCTTAACCGACTGCGCCACCCAGGCGCCCCGGAAAACAAGAGGTTCTGATGGATGTTAAAGGTAATGTGAAAATAAACTGACTTTCCTAATCTTCACATAAAATATGATACTGGAAAATTAAATTTATAAAAGTAGTACAAGGGCAAAATATATTATTAAGGCTCAAGAATGAGGAAAATAACATCATTATGGTAAATGAAAAAACAATGATATCTATTATTTATATAAGCACTTGGCAGTTAAGAATATGTTTTACACATGTCTCATTTGAGTCTTCCTTCCAAACCCAAGAAACTAGAAAGATAAATTGTACTACCCTGATTTTCATGGTGAGAAAACAAGTTCAGAAAGCTAATGGCAAATGGCAAATCTGGACTTTAACACTGTCCTATAATTCCAGATAACAAAATCACCCTACTCTGCCATGGTCCCTTTGGTTGGCTATACATATAATTTACACATGAATAAGTCCAGAGGTAAACCAGAAGATAAATCTATCTTAACAAATGAGACCTTAAAGAAGTAGAACCCCCTTGGAGTGACCCTGAACTGGAAGCAAACCTATCTATTTCAAGCCCAAAATTAAATATTCCAATAGGTGATATCCACAGGAAAGACAAAAAAGACATGAAAATAAGAGCTAGAATAGAATTACAAGAGATAATTTCCTTTTCTCAAGGATCTATGTTCTTAGTACAGGACATAGCAATAAGCACTCTGTCATCTGGCCATCTCTTGATTACTACCTTTTACTCAGGCATTAGGGGTTGAGAAGCTATAAGTATAATTCCTATTAACTAAGACAGGTAAAATTATTCTAAGATTATCTGAAAACTGGAGACTGAAAAACCCAGCCTAATGTGTAATATGTGAGGCTCTGCCAACTCATCTAAGCCCCAAGTCCCCATATCTTTCTATAAAATAATGCTAACCCATTAAACACACACACACACACACACACACACACACACACACACACCCCACATACACACGCATACCAAAAACAAAATTAAACAAACAAATTTTAAAAACCCAGAGTTTAGAGGGTGCCTGGGTGGCTCAGTCAGTTAAGCAGCTGACTTCAACTCAGGTCATGATCTCACGGTTCGTGGGGTTCAAGCCCCGCATTGGGCTCTGTGCTGACAGCTCAGAGCCTGGAGCCTGCTTTGGATTCTGTGTCCCCCTCGCTCTCTGCCCCTCCCCCACTCGTGCTCTGTCTCTCTGTCTCTCAAAAATAAATACATGTTAAAAAAAATTTTTTTTAATTTAACAATGGTAACTGGCAGGTAATTTTAAAACAAAATGGCATTAAACTAATTTATTGTGACTAAAGTTTTTAACAGTGCCTCATGGCACTAAGTACAAAATCAACCCAGTCTGCCATTACGTAACAAGTGGAATATTAACCCTTCTTACTCATAAGATTTGAAGTCAGAGGACCCAGAACAAAGTCCCAGCTGAGCGACTACCAGTTATGAGCAAACTGCTCAAAGTGATTAAAAGTGTTTCCTCATCTGTAAAATAAGTGCAATAAAAATAACTCTCCCTTTTTTTCCCCATCAGGTTGTTTACTGTAAACCTCAAATGTAATTATGGATTTTGTCATCTGTTATAATACCTAGAAATCTATCACTTGGGCTCCAGCCAAAAATCTAAATGTGAAAAAAGTGAAAATCAGGCCCTAAAGTTGTTCTTGAAAATGACTTCACAATATCAGGGAATGTGTGAAACTCATCTTGGGGCTTCCTCCACTAAGAACAGTGACAGGCCAAGCCACCTGCATGAAATGGAAAAGTGAATACAGTGGTTTGCACTTTTGTATTGAGACATTTGTGATTTCTCCGTAGGTTTGGCTCTCCAGGCTTTACGTCTATCTAGGTGCAGTGCCTGTGCAAACCATGAGGATCCTCTATACACACATTAAAGGAAAGAAGAATGTCAGACACTTGGGGCTGGCGGAGTTCTTAAAAAGCAAGGAATGTGGAATGACGTTTCGACCATTTAATACTCTCTGTCTCTTTTCAGTAAAAAGAGAGCTGAAGTCATTAATTGTACAAATATCTTTTGATAATCTACTAGAACATCAGGGACTGTTCTAGACACTTGGGATACAATGATAAACAAAAGAAAAAGACTGCCTTTCCTCTTAGTACTTAAGATTTGTCCCATTAAGGCAGATGCACACACAAGGGCGCCCTGCTAGTCAAAGACCAGAAAGCGTCTATAGAATCCCACAAGGTATACATTCTGATTACAGTAAGCACAGAGATTACTTTTTCAGGCTGGTCCTGAACATCCAGATGGCTACTTAGGAATGAAAACGTTTAATCTGCCCTTTAGAGCAGTGACTTGCAAATATTAGCTGTAATCATCTGGAGAGTTTTAAAAACTATAGATGCCTGGGTCCCTTCCCCAGAGATTCTGATTTAATTGGCATGGAGTGCAACCTAAGTGCCGGGAGTTTTTAAAGTTCCCCAAGTACAGCCATGGTTGAGAGCAGCTCAGAATTTCCTGGGAATTCAGTAACCACCTTGTCCTACAAAAGTCTCCTCACCCAGGAGAACGGAATAAGTGCACAAGCCCAAGGACTATCTTCATCCACACCTGCAGCTCCAGAGTGATTCAACTGAAAGCCCTGGGGTGAAGCAGGGGACCCTAACAGTGAGTCCTGCTATAAAGAACTACTGATGTCACCACCTCCTACATCCAAATGGCAAGTTTCACTGGAATGCTAGGTGTTTACTATTCTAGACACTTAGAGGAGAGCAAGCTAGGAGAAAACAAACAAAAGACAGTCTTTAAAGTAGGAGTAATTACAGTACATATTTCTGTTGGCTGCATTCTCTTAAATATTTATTTGTAGCATTTCAGAAAAAAATTTAAATAGAAATAGAAGAAAAACATCACACGCAGTCTATGACCTATGTATATGGAAGTCATACTTGTTTTAGAAAGAGAGATCCATACTGTGTCTTCTCAATCACGGGCCATTTTCAAGTAATAACATACCATGATGGAGACTTCCAGCTTACATGACAGATTAAACCACAGAAAGGGATATGGATGAGAAGTTCCGATTCACTTTTTTGCACAGAGAAAGCCACCAAGGGCAAGACAGAGGTACTCGGTTCCATGGCAGTTGAGGTGAGGGGCAGGATCTCTGTGTGTATAAACCACAAAAGAGTGAGAGCCCCCTGATGTTCTCAAGAGCCTTGGCCTCCAGCAATTCACCAACACTTCTAGTTAAATCTTCTACAAGCATCCAGCAATTCTATTTCAGGTAAGCAAATGCTTATGTCATGGGTCTCACTAAGGGCCTCTGTCTCTTTCCAGACTTTGGGATGGCCTTTTTGTTGTGTGACTTCAGTTCTTTGATGAGTTCACAAAAATCTGTCTATCCAGCTGTTTTCCTGTGGTAAGGATGGGACTTATGTTGTTCCACCTCTTCACATCACAGAGCTGATGCCAGAAATTCACTCCTAGGATATAAGCAGCCAGGCCTATATATCTTATTATACTCCACTCTCCACCCCCAGGCAAGAGACCAAAAATTTATTCTCTGGAGACTTTTAGAACTCCCCCCCCCCCCCCACAAAAGACCTGATACTGCTAGTTGAGGGTCTCGCAATGAAAAAGACAGCTCACTGCCTAATCTTTCCATAGTTAAACCCTCAGTTAACAAGCATTCTCCATGAACACACAATCTTGCTCCTTCTATCACACACACACGCGCGCGTGCGCACGTACAGCCTCTATTCAGACTTTCAGTATCTCACTCCTAAATATAAAAGAACCATCAGGCTTTTGAGGAAAGCCTCCAACACAAACAAAAAGAAGAAACTCCAAGAAAACAGGGAAAAATTAAAATTAAAAAACTGAGTTGATGTATTAAAAATGATAGCAAAATTTAAAAATCCAATGGAAAAATTGAAGATAAAGTCAAAGAAATCTTCCAGAGAGCAGCATCAATAAGCAAAGAGAACTAGGGGACATATAAGAAAACAAAGGGAAAAGAAAAATCAAATCCAGTAGTCCAATATCATAGACAAAATGGAGTTCTAAAGAAAGAGAGCAATGAAAATGGAATGGAGTAAATTTTCCAAGGAAAAATATATGATAATGTCCTAGAACTGAAAGGCAGGAGTCTCCATATTGAAAGGATCCAAACCATCTATCTACACAGTCACCTTCTGTTGATTCACACTAAAGAAGAAAAAAAATTAACAGGTCAATAGACTATAATGAATTATATGAGTAGTTGTGTTTTTTTTTAACCGCAGGGTTGCTTCCCTGATAATTAAGATTTGCTTCAACTGATATTAAGATTAATTTTGTATTCTTAGTGTATATGCTGCCGAAGCAAACACTAATTTTGTATTCTTAAAACTAAAACCTATCAGGAGGCTGCTGAAGTATGGTGACAGAGCAGAGGACAACCAAGTCAAGGTAAACATTTGTTTTTTCCTAATTGAGAAGGGAGGTGATTTAAGAGTTGACCCTTACAGATATTTTGAAGATATATGAAAGCCCTTAGAAACAATTCAGGAAACTATTTTGGAATCAAGGAAGATACATTTATTGGAGACTTACAGCAACATTTTTGTGCTTATCTTAAGAACCTTTTTGAAATTATTAATTTGAAGAGGGAAAAATACACCTTAAAAAAGTTCTTATATTGCTATTTCTAAGTGAAGTTTTACAGTAGTTAAATAACAGAATCGTAGGACTAGAAAAATACATAAGGCCCTTGAAAACATATTTCAACATTCTCCTTTTTTTAGGCAAAAGAACACCTTACTTGGCCACAAAAGTAGCGATATGCCATGCTAGATCAAAAAAAAAAAAAATTAACCTGGAAACACGTGTCCACATGCATGAAACAAATATTTATAGATAAACTTATCCAACATGAGGCATGTTTACTTTGGGGTCTAAATTAACTCACTATGGTTAAGAAATAATAAAACAATTAAATTAATTAATAAAAAATAAAACCTGTTCTATAGACTCAAAAGGGTTTCAAAACCCTAGTCAAATTTCTCCCTGTACTTGGGGACTGTGTCAATGTATTAGTACACTGGGTCACACACCAACCAGCCTATTCTTAGATATGAGCTTTTACACAGATTCAAAATCTTCTTCTATTTGTCTAAGCTCTAAATCTTTTTTTTTTCTTCTCTGCACTTGGGCATATCCCATCTACAATTTACAGATGGACACGCTCATTTGAAAATTGACTAATTAAAATATATTGATCATAAAATATGTACTGTTATCTTTTTCCCTTAACACATCCTAAAGCTAATCTTAGTTGAAAATGTATATGTGCTTATCCTTGTACAGCATAAGACAAGAATATAATTCAATGAAACCTTTACAAAATGTCAGATTAATTACATTTTTTCAGTGCAGATGGATTTAAGGAAATCATCTCTGAAAACAGTACTTCATTTAAAGTAAAATAAAGACATAATCTTCCTTGATAAGTCAATGTGTAGGAGATGCCAAAATATTAAAACTGCCATATATTAAAGATGCTATGATATGAATTTTTAAAGCAAATACAAGTAGTTTGTGATGTTGCTGGGGCAATGTCCTCGAAAAATTAAAGTCCTCTTTGGTAGCCCAAAAGGAGGTATTGGTAACAAGATACACAAGAAATAAACTTTCAGTCAATGGAACTAAAAATGTAGAATTTTAGAGGAATCGCTAATACATAACTCGAATCATGTGTTAAATATTCATGTAGCAAACATTTACAGAGTATCTGCAGTGTGTAAATTTTCAACCATATCTATAACTCTGCAAGTCAAGTTGGAATGAAGTTGGTCACATGGGCAAGTTTTACCTCTCCCTCAACACAGGTCAGCATGACATTTCTCTAAAATGACTTCTTTATGAGGTTTTGAAATTCAGTGCCATAAAAGTCAGATGCATAAATCTCTTCTGAAGAATACACTTATAATGTACCATGCATTGTGCAATGATTCATGTTTTGGTGGACTTAAAAGATTTACTGTTACTTGAGCTAAGCAGTAACAGAGACAAAATATTTATCTCTTTGCCCAATAAAGCTTAATATGCACCTTAAAACAATTTATATTTCTGTATTTGTTGACACAACACAAATAATGTTCTGAAATTTGGTATTTAAAACATTCCTTATGTTATGTCTGATTATAAATGACATTTAAAAGCAGTATTCGAGTTAGGAAATGCACAAAGGGGAGAGGCTGAAAAGTGTTACTTCTTGTAAAAATGGATTGGTTAATATTTCCTTGTATTGTTTCTACTGTTATCCTTCATTCTCTAAGAGCAATCTTCTTTCTGTTTTTTTTTTAATAAAAATAAAGAAGAAATTAGTTCCATTTGCTTCTAACACTGCACTACGTAAAGTGACACTGGGGAGTGCCTGAATGCACATTCTGACCTTTTAAGTAAATTACACGGGACTGGGGAAGTGTCAAAAAATAGGAACACTTAAGGTTACGTTAGGTTTCTCTCTTTATTGTGATGTCCTAACCATCTATAAGAAGGACGAAGGGCTTCTCAGGCCACGTTTTGATGGACCATGGACCATGGCCCCTAAACTATTGTCCCAGACCTGTCAGAGGCCACAACTTGGCCCCCTGGATTCCTCCAATGAATGAAATCTCTAGGATCATTCTCTCTGGCAACAGACTAAAATGCCTACAGCACATGTACAAGGCATCAGCACTCTCTCTTCAGGAAACTACCAAAAAAGGAGACATACACGGGCTCTTGCATGATAAAACTCTTTCCTTCCACATGCCCACTGGCTCCTTCAAGACCCATGACTACAAAAAGGAGGAAAGAAGTCACCTGAGTTATAGATCCCATCCAAGCTCTACTTTCAAATACACTTCAACACAAAAATAAAATGATGGGTAAATTGTATCCATGATCTTCTATGATGGTTGACATTTACATTTCACTCTAGAGAAATGCCCTATTCCCTCATCTCTCGTCAGAGTCAAGGCCAGCTCTCTGGCTGTTGCAGCCAAGATCACCACTTGCATCCCTGAGATGTTCATTGCACACTACCTCATCAAATGATACCTCTCCCCTCCGAGCCTGGCTCTGCTTTCTCTCTAAACACACCCTATGGAGGCCTTCCCGGGCCTATTACTCTAATCAATTTTATAACTGCTACTACTTTCCTGCCTTTAGACCCTCTGAGTCTTTCTTTAGCACAGGTGTACAAATTCTGAATGATTGTTAGTGTGTCTCTATCATAGCCCTGGAAGCAGAAAAAGACAGCCATGCTACCCATTAAGTCACATCCTGCTCTACCCTACACCACAAGGCAGAGGACACCTTGAAGGTAACCAAACTTATGGTGAGAGTCAAGTGCATATTAATGAGGTTTTACTTAAATTAGGTAGGTTTGTCTCCTTCATTATCAATTCAGAGACAGAGAGGATGGGCTATGTGTTTTACTCTCTTATTTTCCTTACTATATGGTTACTTAAAAACTTGATCAGACCTCAGGGACACAGTGCTGCTGTGTAACATTTTGTTCATCAAGTTCTCAGGGACAACGCAAGTACATGCACAGCAGCAAAAAACATCAATAATCTCAGTAAAGTAAGAGGGAAGATCACCTCCCAAGAGGGAGGGTGGCCTAGTTAGGCCTGGAAGCATAGGGAGAATAGAAAATATTTATTAGTCATTAAAGAAAATGTGCTAAAGGACTGATAAGATTACTACCATTAAGTCATAATAAGGGCCTAAAATGCAATCAGAATCACAAATTTGTAGTGGACCAAATCAGTATGGTTCCAGGAATTTCTTCTAAAAGGTCCTATCATCAGATTGCCAAAAGAGAAAAAGCACGTTGTGGCTATGGCAGAGGACCAAGCGTGTTAGGAGGGCCACTGAGGTGGTGCTGAAGCAGCAGGTTTCTGGGACAAGCTGAGTAGGGAATCTGCAGTGTCTAGGAGTGAATGGCCCACGGCAAAGACCCAGCTCCACAGATCCGGATGCAAAGTGCAGGACTTTGCAAACAAAGGAGAGTACTGCCATCTTAAAAAGAGACTCCTAAAAACTGAGAACTGAGGGTTTATGGGGGGTGGGTGATGGGTATTGAGGAGGGCACCTGTTGGGATGAACATTGGGTGTTGTATGGAAACCAATTTGACAATAAATTTCATTAAAAAAAAATAAAAAAGCAGAGCAGTGCTGAGGAAGTACAAGGTACCCCCAGGGGGAGGTGGAGAATAGAGATGGAGGTGGAAAGAGCCCAGCAGGCTGAAGAGTAATGAATGGACCCTCGAGTCGCAGGATCAGGCCAGAATCTGTAAGGAGGGCAGGGGATGGAGAACATGTGTGTCCCAGGTACTAAGGTCATGAGTAAAGTAAGAATGGGTCCTAGGGTGGAGAGAGCAATGACTTACTTGAAGACCATGATGCAAGCAGACAAAGGATTACGTTTTCATATTTTCTCAGTGAATCGGAAGAAGTGGGAAAACGGGAGGCCTTCACAGAAGAGGGAAGAATCAATTTTCATTAAGGACAGGAGAAGAAACTATATAAAGGAGTAGAGAAATGACTCAAGATTGAGGAGGTATGTGTCCAAATGAAAAACTAACAAAGAACATAAGCAACTCTGGGCTGTCTCCACGTTGTTATTATCAACATTACTAAAAAGCACAAAACGTATTACGCGTTACTTTAATTCTTATACATAGTACAGAATTGTTTAAAAATTAAACTATATATAAAAACATCTTTAGAAAAGCATTTAAGTACGCCTGTAATGTTGGTTGGATTAATTAATCAAGCTTAGAGACTATTAGTAAAATACTCTGGAAGTCTTTGAAAGCTACCACAAAAATGACCACTATCAAATTCCTTGGCTATTATTTTCTGAGGCCTTTGTATTAAACAGTAGGCACTGCGTGAAATGGTACATGCATTATTTTATTTCATCCTTACACTAGACCATGAGAAAGGTGTTGTACTCATTTCTGAGAAGAGGATGCTTAGGCATAAACGAGTCAAATGCCAGTCCAAGGTCAGAGTCGGCGACAAAGCTGGGACTGGAAGCTAGCAGTGATGTGACAGCCCTTCCTATTCTTTTTAAAAAAATTTTTTTTCAACGTTTTTTATTTATTTTTGGGACAGAGAGAGACAGAGCATGAACGGGGGAGGGGCAGAGAGAGAGGGAGACACAGAATCGGAAACAGGCTCCAGGCTCTGAGCCATCAGCCCAGAGCCTGACGCGGGGCTCGAACTCCCGGACCGCGAGATCGTGACCTGGCTGAAGTCGGACGCTTAACCGACTGCGCCACCCAGGAGCCCCAGCCCTTCCTATTCTTAACCACTGATGGACTTCAGATGGTATAAAGGATTCCCTCCTCCTGCATTTCTGCTCTTCATCCTTTCATCTTTAAATCATTTCATCTAAAGCTATGCAGTACCAATTCTCCACCACATCAAAGACCTAGCGCCACACATTCATTTGCGTTGTACCCAGAACGCCCTGTGGCGTCTTCCCAGGAATGCAACACTTTTCACCTACAAGCGAAAAACGAAAAACGAAAAACGCATCTGGCTGAAGAACAACTGCCCTTCACTTTCAGATCACCGATATCCCAGTGAATGGCTTGGGTTCTCCTTCCGTCGGCAGCAATGGGCCACGGTCACATCGTGAAATCTCACGCAGCTGTTGTTTTGTCTCGATACTCGTTTCCTCGCCTCCGAAGAAAATGCACAACTCTAGGCTGTCTCCACATTGTCACTATTAACCCATTACTAAAAAGCACAAGACATATTATGCATTACTAATTTAATTCTTCTACATTGCACAGAACGGCTTAAAAATGAAACTGCATGTAAAAACATCTTTAGAAGAGCATTTGATGAAACATATTGCTGTGCCTTTTCGGTAGCAGTATCATGTCCACACCAGCGAATGAAGCAGGTGTGGGACACAAACTAAAGAAATGGTGGGTCTCTTTTAATCTGGCTTAAAAAGTTTCTGTTCTGTTTCTGTTCCATTTCTGTTCAGCAATCTAGATTGTTTTAGGGATGGCAGAGGGAGTTGCTGGGAAAAGAAATAGGGGTGGGATGGTATTAAAAATGTGAGAGGGCCCAAGGTAAATTAGGCTGGTGGAAAACGTGGGCTCTTAAGATGTGCTGAAGTTTGACAACCACCGTAGGCTGTTCTCAAATCCACAGCGCAGACGCATCAACCTTACCTGGCGGTGATTGTCGACCATGTTCAAGTTACCACTGGGTACGCTAAAGGCCACATTTTCTGTTCGGAGTAATGTGCCTCACCAAAAATATCCCAACACAATGGCTATGTCTCTGGTCTTAGCCACGGATTGGCAATTAGGGAAGTGTGGCTGTAGCTTGTCTTCACCAATTATCTGTACCACAGACTTTGACAAGTTCTCTTCTAGAAGAGAGGAAGCTATTACTTGCCCTCCCGCTCTCAGCGGGGCCGTGAGGAGGAGCACCTGGCGGCACCGCACCCAGGAGAAAGTGCTGTGCAGAGATGGAGACGCGAACCTGGCCGGAATCCGGCGCTGCATGGCCAGCCCTCCAGTCAGTGTGACTGCACCGTGTTTCCCCGCTTTCCTCTCCCATCACTATAGAAGATTGTTTTTTAGGCTCGTTATTGCTTCACACGCTGCTAGGAAGGAAATATTTCTATGCAATAAAAATTCTTTTGGTGTTTTTTACTCCCTTCTCATCCATGCAAAACAGGAAAGCATGACACATTGCCTTTTATGGTTACAAAAGATCCAGACTAAGGTTCTTAATGTTCCTAGACAATTGTAATCACAGTATCACCGCAATACCTCCCTAACTTAACACTGAAGGGGAAAAGATGCCTTACGTGCTCCAGGCTTAATATATCTCCAGGGAAGCCGTATCTTGACAAATGTTTACTAAATCAGGTCACTAGTTAATCAAATAAGGAGTTCAATGAAATTAATAGGCTTATAGAGGGCTACTTAAAATGAGAATGTCAAGGTAATTTTACATGCTTTTAAAAGCAACTTTCTTTCTATTTGCACCATGCTCTGAACAATGTGGTCTATAAAGCCCTAAACACTTAAGGGCATGGGTTGGTCTCTCACAGCATGATTACTTGTTTTGTTCACTGTATTCAACAACCATCACCACAAAAAGTGCTGGGGAAACTGGATATTCACATGCAAAAGAATGAAGCTGGACCCTTACCTAATACCATATACAAAAGTTAACTCAACATGGATCAAGGACATAAATGTAAGACCTAAAACAATAAAACTTAGAAGAAAACACAGGGCAAAAGCTTTACAACGTTAGATTTGGCAGTGATTTCTTGGCTATGATACCAAAGGCACTGGTAACAACAACAACAAAAATAGTTAAGTTGGACTTAATAAAAATTTTAAAATTTTGTGCATCAAAAGACAGTATCAACTGAGTAAAAAGGCAGCCCACAGAAGGAAAAAAAATACTTGCAAATCATACATCTACTCAGGGATTCATGTCTAGACTATATAAAGAACTCCCCAAACTCAGCAACAACAAAATTAACAACCCAATTCAAAAACGTGCAAAGGACTTGAATGAATAGACGTTTCTCCAAAGATCTATGAAAGGCCAATAAGCACTCATCACTAGTGAAATGCCAATCAAAGCAATGAGATACCACCACCTCTTACCCATTAGAAACCCTTGTACACTGTTAGCAGGAATGCAAAACAGTACAGCCACTGTGCAAAACAGTGTGACAGTTCCTCAAAAAATTCAAAACAGTATTACCATATGATAAAGCAATTCCACTTCTGGGTATATATCGAAAAGAACTGAAAGCAAGGTCTTGAGAAGATACATGTACACCTATGTTTATAGCAGCATTATCCACAATAACTAAAACGTGGAGGCAACCCAAGCGTCCATCGACAGATGAATGGATGAGCAAAATACAATATATGCATATAATGGAATCCTATTCAGCCTTAAAATGAAAGGAAATTCTGCAAATGCTACAATACAGATGAACCTTGATGGCATCATGCTACGTGACACAAGCCAATCGCAAAAAGATAAATATTATATGCTTG
This sequence comes from Prionailurus viverrinus, assembly GCF_022837055.1. Classification (NCBI taxonomy): domain Eukaryota; kingdom Metazoa; phylum Chordata; class Mammalia; order Carnivora; family Felidae; genus Prionailurus; species Prionailurus viverrinus. The sequence goes on from NC_062563.1 coordinate 118,632,406, forward strand.
CATGTATATGACGTATTAGAATAATCAAAATCACATAGACATAAAGTACAATGGTGGTTTCCAGGTGCTGGAGTGAGGGGAGGATGGGGAGCTGTTGATTAATGGGTACAGAGTTTCAGTTTAACAAGATGTAAAGAGTTATGAAGATGGACGGTGGTGATGGTTGCATAACAACGTCAATGTATTTAAACCACCATTTGAAAGTGGTTTAAGATGGTAAATTTTATGTTATATGCTTTTTAGTACCATTTTTTAAAAAACCCATCAGCCGACGGGTAGCTTATCTAAAGTGGTACTATCTTCCCCATTATTTCTGGACATGTTTTTCTCCTCAGGTTGAGGCAAGTGGTCTGTGGGTTCTTCTGCCTTACTCAAGTAGTCTGCCCAATAGACAAATCTATGTGACTGAGATCAATCCCACTTTTTAAAAAAATTTCCCAATAGTCTAATAATACTGCTTTCTTTAGAGGATACACAAACCCTTAATCATTTTTTGTTTTAAATGCTGTATGGTACAGGTATTTTTAAGATGAGCATCACAGAATTTCAAGGCTGAACCTCAGGGACTAAGCTAACCTAATTCTGGAATTAAAGATAAGAAGGCTGAAACTCAGAGAGGTCTCTTAACTTCTCTGGAGTCACACCATTACTTAAGGACAAATAAAGGATACCCAAAATTAACTACTTTGAAAAATCTAATCTAAAAATTTCAACTTACAACAAGTTATTTGCTTTATAAAAGGGTTGGCTGGGTCACCTGGGTGGCTGAGTCAGTTAAGTGACCAACTCTTGATTTCAGCTCAGGTCATGATCTCAGGGTTCATGAATTCGAGCCCCACATGGGGCTCTGTGCTGACAGAGATTTTCTTCTCTCCCTCTCTCTCTGCCCCTCTCCTGCTCTCTCTCCTGCACACTCACACTCTCTCTCTCTCTCTCTCTCTCTCTCTCTCAAAATAAATAAATTTTTAAAATAAATAAATAAAAGGGTTGGTTGAACAGTTTCTTAAATAATGAGCTCCCATAGTTTACCTTATGCAAAATAATGTATACTAAATTTGTAGAAATACATCTTTTTTTTTTTTGTATGTGAGTGATGAATCACTAGATTCTGCACCTGAAACTAATGTTACACTGTATGTTAAGGAACTGGAATTTAAATAACAACTTGAAAAAAAAACCTGTGGAAATGTATCTGTACCATTAAAAGTTAACTAGAAGCCTGAATTCATGACTGATTTTTAGATAACATATTTGTAAAACAGTATAAAGTAACTTTTGCTGTTTATGCCACTATCAATAAAACTTTAGGATAATTCTGCCTTCTTCAAAAAAGGTCCATTTGAGAACAAAAATGTAAACAGTTTACGTTCTAATGACTTTGAGACACTGTTTCAATCAATAAAATAAAATCCACCCACCTTTACTTTAAATCAAAGGTAATGCTTACATTTACAAAGAACTATAGCTTAATAAGCACTGTAAATCCAAATAATATAATGAGACTCTGAATTTCCCATGAAAAGAATTTTGAAGGAAAAATACCTAACCAAGGGCCTAGAGATCAAAATTTTATTTAAAAACATATACAATGGTCGTACCTATCAACAGTAATATATTAATTCACTACATAGAATAAATTTACATAAATAATACTGCAATTCCATAATTAATCATAAAACCTTTCTGTAGTAAGCTACATTTCCTATTAAAGAAAGCAAAGAATTTTATTTTACCTCTTTCCAATTCCTGCCTTACTTGTAATCCAACAAAAAGAAAATTAAGAAACACTCTCACTGGAGTCATCAAACTCTGACAACTTTCTCAAGAGATAGGTTTAGTCCAGACAGATATAATTAATACCAACCTATTCACCATGCAGATAAAGAAATACATTAAATACAAAAGAAGTGTCTGTGGGTTCCCTACTGCATTACACCCCCTTCCCAATTATCCACCATCCTGAAATTTCTGTTCTGATACTAATTTGGCACACTTGATGGCTTTTTGAGAAATGCTTTTTATTGTCGTATTTTCCCTCTTTGCACATTTCTCTTATTTAGAAAAGCTGAAATCAATATCCCCCAAGTTATTTGAGAGGATCTTAATTTGCATATTCAATTGACATAAAAATGAGATGAAGAATCGGTCCATGCTACAAAATATTAATTAACTGTAAGATCTAAGCTGAGAACCACTTGTTTAATGAATAACTAATATAGAACAAACAAATGAAGGAACGAATGAAGAAAAACAAGTTTAGCCACCACACTTTTAACACTGTTTTCCTCTCAGTCAGCGCACAGCAGCCTGAGACACAGCTGACCATGCTCTCTTCTGGAACATCTCTCTTGGCTTCTGCAAAGCGACTCTCTCCTGGTTTTAATACCATTTTAACAAGCATCTTTGTCAGGCTCCTTTACTGACTGCTTCATCTCTACATGACCTCTAAATATTCCTCCAGGACTTGGGGCTCTTCACTCTCTACCTTCTCCTCGGGCAACTTCAGGCATTCCAATGGATATGAAAAATGCCTTCATGATAAACACTTCCAAGTTTACATTTCTACATCAACCCTTTTCTGAACTGCAGACTTTCATATCTTATCTACTGGACATTTCCACCTAAATGTCTACCAGATAGCTCCAAGTTAACATGTCCAAATTGGAATGCTTGATCAACCCTTCAACGTACTCCCTCATCCCAAACATGTATCCTTCTCCAGTCCCCATCCTCCCCATCTAAGTAAACAGCCCCACCATCTATCCAGTTACTCAAGTCATCAACCTGTTAGTATTTAATTTTCTTGACATAAAATGGCTTGCTTGAAAACTACATTTAACATTGTTCTATCTTCCCAAGACATTGGCACTCTAGAGAACTACAGAAAGGAAATCTGATAACATAATATGGTGCCTTTGTTGTGTTTCCTAAGCACTAGCTTTGGGGTGGGGTTGAAGGAGTGGGAGGGAGGTTAAGAAAGGAATTGAAGTGATATGATCAAATAAGATACTACTAGACATTCTGTGTGTTCACAATAAACCGTGCTGAAGAATTGCTAAAAAATATTTATTCTTCAAAACCAAAGACTGTTGTCCAAAAAAAAAAAAAACCCCAAAAAACAAAAAACCAAAAGCTTAAATTACCTCAAAAAGAACAGTCTTTATTCCTAGAATGTAAGTTCTAGAATCTTATGTGAATTTTTTTGTGAGATAAACAGCTCTTCCATACATTACCTTTTCTGAAGTCTGTAATCAAGGATAATTATACTATGGAATAAAAGCCCAAAGTTACTACAATTTTAATAGCATCTTATACACTCTATAAAAATATTTTAAATTCATAAAACACATAGGAACAAAGAGCAGCAGTCTTCTCTTAAAGCTTCAGTCCCTAAAGAGGAAAAACTTTACTTACACATGCTGTAAGAAGATATTCAAATATAGAAGGTCGTGCTTTGTTGTTACAAACATTTATGTCCTTTTATAACAGTCTCTCCACCAGTCTCTCCACCCCCATTAATTATATTTAATTCCATTGCCAGTAAGTCGGCAAAACTCTGGATAATTTTAGAGTTTGTCTCTAAAACCTAAAGGCTTGGTGGTCTGCTTAGCCTCTCAAAATGAAGGCATTTGAGAGAATACTTAGAGATTTGCTAAGTCATTTCTCCCACTACCAATTTCCAATTAGTGAAAAAATATGTCAAGTTGATAAACATTATTGATCACCTAAGGTTAAGTATTGATGATACAAAGATGAGTAAGACACTGAATCTGTCTTTGAGGAGCTCAATAGTATAGACAAACCTTCGTACAAAGTAAAAAACAAAACAAAACAAAACAAAAAATTTGAGATGACAAACTCTCTATTAAAAATGTTTAAGTGGGGGCGCCTGGGTGGCGCAGTCAGTTAAGAGTCCGACTTCAGCCAGGTCACGATCTCGCGGTCCGTGAGTCCGAGCCCCGCGTCAGGGTCTGGGCTGATGGCTCGGAGCCTGGAGCCTGTTTCCGATTCTGTGTCTCCCTCTCTCTCTGCCCCTCCCCCGTTCATGCTCTGTCTCTCTCTGTCCCAAAAATAAATAAACGTTGAAAAAAAAAAATTAAAAAAAAAAATTAAAAAAAAAATGTTTAAGTGGTCAAATAGGATTTAAATGACCTCAAACTATACATTAAATTACTGAAACAGGAGTTGTTTCCACAAACATTTTTAAAAACTTTTTTAATGTTTATTTATTTTTGAGAAGAGAGTGAGAGAATGCAAATAGGGGAGGGGCAGAGAGAGAGAGGGAGACACAGAATCCAGAGCAGGCTCCAGGCTCTGAGCTGTCAGCACAGAGCCCGACGCAGGGCTCGAACCCACAAACTGCCAGATCACTACCTGAGCCGAAGTCAGACGCTTAACTGACTGAGCCACCCAGGCGCCCCTCCACAAACATTTTTAATCTCAAATTTTATAAAAACAGGGATGAAATTTTCTGCCTCAAATAAATTTAATTATATTTAATAATCTACATTATACAATTTACACAACATAAAATAAATATATAAATATAAAATGTATACAGTAAATGAGGGAAAGTACATGAGGCGATATGGAAATAGTCTTATTCAAATGAAGTAAAAATAATGATTTTATTATATTACAGCAACCAGAAATGCTAAAGAACTTTCTATTTGAGGTAGGTGCCTACTAGAGATCTCTGAAGTACAAATAGCAAACACTGTACCCTACATTCAAATAATTAGTTAAAATGATTGTCCATACCTGCCAAAAACTTCAGAACACAAAGACCTGTACAGTAAAGAAAAGCAGGGGGTAGCCCCTAAATAGATACCCTGTGCACACATGCACGCACACACACGCAGTCTTTGACAGTAGCTATAATTTGAAATGGTAATAGGAAGGTATAACGCTCTTTCAAATTTAACCTTACTTTTATCCTTTTTTAACTAAGTACAAATTTTCCCTGCCTAGAAGGGAAAGCCATTATGAATCAGGAGCCACTGTTTACTACAGGGGTGGGGCCCACCATGGTACAGCTCCATTTCAACTTGTTAGGAGCTTGAAGGCCAAGTTAATCTGCATTTAAAAAAAACAAAAAAACAAAAAAACAGCCCTCTCAGCTTTCAAGCAGAGGTGTGGTCCAATCCAGACAATTGTCCCAGCAATCCTCTGCTAGATCCAAACAGTTTCCGTTGTGATCAAGAAAAAGGCTTACTTGTTAGAACTTGTATTAGCTGTATTGGGTGCACTTTGTATTAAAAGTGGAGGCAGGCAAAGGCAACAGCTGGCTTCTTAATTCAGTGATGTGGAAAATCTTCAGGGTTCAATGCAGGTGTTGTCCCAAGAGTCCACGAATTGAGAAAATCTGTGACTGCCTTAGGTAGATCCCTGGGGGATTTCTTTAAAACTTGCTGTCCTCTCCCCTGGTCTGTATCAAACCTCCTATTCCCCAAAAAAATCTTGACAGAAGCATGGTCTCAAATATCTATTTAGTCAAATGTACACTAAAAGTATAAAGAAAAGTTTACTATTCAAGGAAAATTTACATCTCAAACAAGAGACTGAAATTCCAAATTAATCCAAATCAATGGAGAGATTCTGGGTAGTGAACAGGTACCTTCCATGGGACTAGGTGTGACCATGGCTGGGGTGACCATTCCCTCCAGTAAGTTCTCCACGCTTTTCATCTTCCCTCACCCCTACTAATAACAAGGAGAAAGTAAAGAAAACAGAGGATTAAAAAGTCCACAGAAAGGGAAATCAGTCTCCTGAAGATTTACCAATAGTATAATGCAAGGTTTCTTAGGAAGAGTTAGGAAATCCAAAATCCTGTTTTATTCATGAACATACACATGAAGCTACAAAGGGCTAACTGGATCTGCTCCAGAAGCCCTAACCCTAGCCTTTGCTCTGAGAATTACAGCACTCTATATCCGCTGAACGAAGGAATATAAATGATACCAGTGGCATCTGATATTAGAACAGACTAGAGAAAACTCGGTGTGAACCAAGAGATGCTAACCTAACAACAATAACAAAAAGTTCTAAATTTGAGTTTATGCATAAATCAATAAGGAGAAACACAAACTTCAAAGCACAGCTGACTACCAAGTTTTCTTACAGTGAGTGCAAGGAAGAATCTGAAGGTCAAGGGGGCTTGATCATTTGGGAACACCATAGGACTGAAGGCAGAGCCTTTCACCCAGTTCAAGCACCTCCCCGAGTCTGTAAGTGGCTGTTCATTAGAAGATGCATTTGCAATCCTAAATCCCACATAAAGAACAGAGTTAAAGCAGAGGGTAGAGTCCTGGAGAGGAAATCAGGGTCAGAGAAGGGCTCTGTTGTCAGGGCTCCCGTCACAAAAGCACAGCCCTGGTAACAAATGATTCTGATTTATTTACATACTACTTCAAACAGGTTTAAAAAGTAAAACTGGCAGAATGCAGTCTGCTCCCTGCAACATTTCAGATCTGGTTTCTATCAAACTCACCAGCTTCACCTCCAATGGAAACACCACAAATGCAATTTTCTAAAAGCTAAAATAAAGTTCCAAGATAATGCACTTTGAATTCATTTATGACTGGGAGGGGAGAGGCGGAGGGTGTTAAACTCTTAAGCGAAATGATGGTCAGATAAAGAAGAAGCAAAGGGCCATCACCGCTGGAGTAAAACAGGTCCTCAGTGCACTAAAAAGGACCAGGGAGGATGGCAAACCCTGTCAGGCAGCTTCACAGAGAGAAGGCATGGGCAGGACACAGCAGGGCAACACTGCCATGGTTAGAGAAAGTGTGAATGACCAAAATGGAACAAAAAAATACTGTGATTCACAAACAAGTCTTCAACATATTCCATTTCCCACAAATTTTCTTTATTGTCAAAGGAATAAGGCAAGAACACCCACAGTTTTACCAAAGGAACTGTACCTAGACTATTTTTCCCCCTCAATCTACTGTAACAAAAAAGAGAAAATACTTCTTAACTACTTTATAGGAATTTAATTATTGGTATGCAGGGATGATGAATTAAATTTAACGAACAGATTTGCATTATAGAAACAAAACGGGGGGGGGGGGGGAACTGCAGTGGTTTTTCCAACTGGGGGCAAGTTTGCCCTCCGGGGGACATTTGGCAATATCTAGAGAAATTTCTGGTTGTGACAACGAGGGGTGGGGGGGGGGGGGACAGGAGGAAAGTTCTACTGGCATTCAGTGGGTGGAGGCCAGGGAGGCTACTAAACATCCTTAAACATCCTACAATACATAAGACAGCCCCTCACAAAAAAGAACCGTCTGACAAAAATGTCAGTAGTGCTGGGGTTGAAGAACGCTAAATGGCAAGCTGTCCCCATAAGTCCATGTCTACTCTTAGTAATTGTCCCAACTCCTAATGGTCCCAGCAATTTGCACCCAAGTGTAACCATGCCTTAGAGCACCAATCATAAAAATTAGAGGGAGAGTAAATTGATATAATCTTCTGGAAGAAAAAAACACATATAATACAAAGTAAATATAAATATAAATAAATATTAAATATTAAAAATATAGAGAGATTCTCTTTCTCTCTCTCTATTCCTTGAGCTAGCTTCTAAGACTTTATCCTACGTTAGCAATTAGATTACATGCACACGTGTTCAGAGATTTTCACAGAAGCACTAAGAGTCCCACCCCTTACTCACCCTGAAAAAGATGAAAACAATCTTATGCTTAGCGCTGGGCCATTAGTTAAATTGTGGCTTTTTTGAGAAGATGAAAGATTAGAGAGTTTAAGTCCCACCTGCTAGGTGGCAGAGCCAAGTCAGTAAGAAAGGTGAAGAGAAGGAGACACAGAGCACACCAGAAAAAAACAAACATGAATTCAACAGCATTTGTAAGTAAAATTACATGATGTATGGAATTTGTGTCCAAATAATCCAATGTGGGGGACAGGAAAGGAGAAAAATATAATTAAAATAGATTAGCCTTCTGTTTATGATTATTGAAACTAGGTAATGGGTTACATGATGATGCAATATAGTATCCTCTCTACCTTCGTATACATTTGAAATTTTTATAACCAAACTTTCTTAGGCATGTTGAATATGTATGTCTTAGCTCTGTACCACACACACACACAAAGGCCTAAAATCTACAATCAACCCAGTAGCAATGAACGTCCCAAGAGCCTAACACGTGAGTGAAATATTTCCCGCTAAATGAAATCAGAGTCTCTTTAAAAAAAAATGGTTGACTTCAGATGTGGGTCAGGAAATATTCAAGATGAGTTTCAAACATCTTGTTACATCATACTAGGGTCATATCAAAAGGACTCAGGAGCCCACTTGAAAAGGTTACTGCTGACCAAAGATGGGACCATTTTAATTTCAACCCAACAAAAATATTTAAAGTCATGAGTTCAAAATGAATTTGAATACACACAATTAATTAGTCAACTTCTAAGAGTGACAGACCAATTCATTATCTTAAAGGCTAGGCAAATAATAGGAAAGAATTAAGTATTTATCCTGCCTTTCCTATATGTACCGTACCACTGGATAACCAAATAGAAGATGAGAGAAATCCTCTTCTTATAAAATTATTCCAGCCAATAAATAAAAATAGAATGATAAAATTATAGCATCACCATTTCGTAGCCCCCAATGAATTAAGGGATCTGCGCATTAAGCACCAATGCCTGCTGACATCATGGAAAGAGCAACAACCAGACATTTACCTGCCTCTTGATCAAAGAACACACCACCACCACCTATAATCTTGCCAAAGGCACTGAACCCAGATCTGATTAAGCCTTTCCATTCAGCTGCCAGTTAGCAGGAAATACATAGGAACACGCTGAACTTCACAATAAGTGTGCAATCAGCAAAATCTAGACTAGGGGAAACTCAAGTAAATGACCAGGTTCTTCAACATATAATTGTAAGGGGAGGAAGGAAGGAAGGAAGGAAGGAAGGAAGGAAGGAAGGAAGGAAAGGAAAGGAAGGGAGGAAGGAAGGAAGGATCTGTAGATGGAAAGATACTTAAAAGACACATCAAATTTTAAAACAATAGGTAAGACTCAGTTATAGTTAAGGGATGCACACTTGGGTGATGAATCTAGAAAAAATCTCAGGGTTTCTTTCTAAAACCTTTCAGGGTAGTGGTGACTTTGGGAGAAAGGTGGCTGTGAGTAGGATGGGGCAGGTGAAGTCAAGAGAGAGCACTGACACGGTGACATTTAGGCAGAGATTACTCTTTTCATTTTATAATTAAGGAAACTGAGGCTTGGAGGGTTTGAGTAATTTTCCAATGCTACACAAAAAATGGCGGGTGTGTCCAGACATAAGCAATCTGACTACAAGCTCAAGCTCTTACCCAGATTTTAACTCAGATTTAACACCTTTTTCCCTTGAGGTATAAGTCACAAAAAGTAATGTGCACAAATCTTGAGTGTAACTTTACACAGGAGTAAAGTTCCACAAACTTCATATGTGAAACACTGTTTTGCTCTGATGGTTTTAAATGCCCATATAAAGAGAGAAATGCATCATCTCTTTAAGATAACATCTTCATGCCAAGCCCAGTTGTTGGCAACTTAAGACTGATAAGGAAGGTACTTCAAAGGCTGCAGTAGTAAGCAAGGCTTTCCTGGAACTGAGGATAGGACAATCAGGAATGACGCTTCTTATCGTGATCTAGTGCTTTAGTTTTCTTTTTCTACTGACCAAAATAAAAACTTCCATTGGGACTTTTGAAGGCAGCTAAGGTATGGCCACTGGAGGTGGGAGATGACGACGAAGGAGCCCGTCTCCAAAGAAAAAGAGAGTGCGTGAGGGTGAATTAGAATGGGAGCTCCCCACAGATGAAACCTGTCAGAGAAGCTAACAAAGGGGAAAGCTTGCAGAGCACCCCAGACCAGGCAGAAGAAGACATTAAAAGTTTTGTGGGAATTGAAAGATTTTTTTAAAGGAATAAAGAAAACCAGAGTGCAAAAGCAATTTGACGATGTTAGGTTTAATGAAGCTGTTTGAAACCATGCCTTAAAGTGCAGCCCTTTTAAGTTTATTCCATGTAACATCTAGACTTGGATTTGTTTTGTAAATTGTAATCATTAGTAATGGCAATTAGAATATACCTGTCCTGTTATTTTAAGGATTAATTTTGGGGGCACCTGGGCAGCTCCATCGGTTAAGCGTCCCATTTCGGCTCAGGTCATGATCTCATGGTTTGTGGGTTCAAGCCTCGCATCGGGCTCTGTGCTGACAGCTCAGAGCCTGGAACTTGCTTCAGATTTTGTGTCTCCCTCTCTCTCTGCCCCTCCCCTGCTCACGCTCTGTCTCTCACTCTCAAAAATAAATAAACATTAAGAAAAAATTTAAAGGTTAATTTTGATAACAATCATAGTAACGGGAACAATAACAGGTATCATTTACAGAGTGCTCTGTGATAGTCATTGGACTAACGGGTTACATGTATTAACTCACTTAATCTTCCCAGGAACACTCAGAAAGAGGTAGGTATAAGGTTCATTTTTTTCTTTTTTTTTTTTTGCCTGATGAAGGAAGCAAGGCACAGAACTAGTAAGCAGTGATATTTTGGTGTGTTTGCATTTATCCGCTGCTTTGCAGTTACTTGGCAGTTAGTCTCCCTGTTTGGCCAATCCTGCTCAAAGTTAGCATCACAGTTCCCATGGGGCCATCTTAGGGGAATTTGGGAGAAACTAAGAGCTCTGAAGAGGGAGCATCTATCTGAATCCGTTCCATTTCAGGAAAGGAAATAGTAGAAATAAACTTTACCTGCAAACTTGACCTACAAATTACACTCACCATAATTCTATGACCCATCATATTCCAAAGACATCTGGAAATACATCAGACAGGATTCAGACAGTAAACTCTAAGTTTCTCTAGTATAGTGCCTGGCACATAGCAGGTACCCAGTATTTATCAAATGAAAGTAAAAATGAACACATGAGATCACATCACAGAGCATGCAGACATGCTATATAATCTACCTGACACCAAGGAAGTAAACCAGATCCTCTAGTGGTCCCTTTCTAAGTAGCAGTTGAAAGATTTCACTAAAGAAACGGATAAGACGAGGGGTCTCTGGAGAGAATAGGGGAGAAGACATGAACAAATGCAGGGACTATGTAGCTGAGAGAACCAAGAATGAGGATAATAGACAGTGATGGCAATTTTCTCACTAATGCATAAATTTACATGGATATGTGTCTTTATTTTCAGTTTGCTAGGAGGCTTTATTATCCTGAAAGGTGAAAATATAATTAAGAGGTGCCCCTTCATTAACCCTGTACACAGACACATACACACTCCATTAAAAACATCCTCTAAAAGTGAAAAAAAAAAATCAGAGCAGAATTTTTTTAATTCACGCATTCATTTTTTTTTTTTTTGGTTTTTATCAACCTAGTTATTTTGGGTTGCTATTCACTAAAAACTATAAAATATGTCAGTGTCGGGGCCATATGTTGAAAGTCAACGGGATTCTTTTTCTTCTAGCATTCTCTCTTTTATTGGCAGGTTTTCTTCGTAAGATCTGTCATCTGGAAGAGCTCATTCTGAACAGTTGATGATTCTCCATAGGTTATGTTTTCAGGCTGAATCATAATCTTTTGTAGCCATAATCTGCTGAAATTCTCATCACATTCATATAATATTTAAAACATTTTGTTTTTTTTTTTTTTCAAAATGTGAGTTTTCCCCCATCTTCACAATTAAAACAATATCAAAATGTCTTGGCAGAATTAATTATGGGGTGGGGGGATAATTAAATTTTAGAACTTAAAACTTAAAACTCCAATTTCCCACAGAGTTATAACTTGGTATTTTATGCACTCTTAACAAAGGTTGTCTGCATCAGCCAAGCAAGTTCACAAATGTTACATTGCGTGACTTGATTCTGATTTACTGTTAAGATTGTTAGAACTTGTATTTTGTGCCCTTGCTACACATGTACATTGTAAATATTGCATAAGAAGATTGGAATGCAATAGCCATAAAAATAATTGCAGGCTATTACATAATCAGAAGTCTGTTTCTATTCTTTATTAGGCTAGTCTCATCACACCAAATAAAATATAGGCTCTGAACAAAAATAGAATGACTTCTAGAATTGTATTTCCTTTTATGTTTTCTTTAGATTTGGGATTTTAATGGCTGTAATTATGGACCATGTTTCTTTTTTAAAAATCAGTTCAAAAAGTAGGGCTCGCTTGAAAAATATAAGAACTCATCTATATTATCATTCAATCATTTTATATGTCCTATATCCACAGACACACACACACACACACACACACACACACACACACACACACACACATATATACTCCAAGTGAAATCTTATTGGGCATGTATTCTGTTCAGGGCACTGTGCTACAACATAGGGAAATTCAGAGGTGAATTAGACTAATTCTGCCAGAAGGAACTCAAACTCTTGCAAACATTAGCCTTTCCTTTCTATCTGTATCACTTCGCTTCTAGACTACTGCAGTCTCCTTTAACCTAGGCCCCTTGCCTCCCTGTGCCACCCCCAGTGAAATCTTGACTGTATCTTGCCTCGGTTTTCAAACTTCAAGTGGTTTTTCATTATGAACTAAATGAAGTTCAAGTCCTTTAATCTGCCAATCCCTATTCAACAATCTTGTTTTTCCTTGAACAGAATTCAAACTTGACCACCCCAGGCCTTCCCTCAAATATTCACTCCCCCCAGACATGATAGCAGTAGAAAGCCACATATGATGGGTAAGACTTTAACAGAAATTATAATGTAAAGTATTCCAGATGGAGGGAGACACAAAACCAGAAAGAGTAAGAAATGTTTAGACTAATTTTCTAGTAAGTAGAGGGATACAAAGACAATATAATGCTCATGAGCTTTTAGACCCTAGTGTTTATCTATCTCTCTACCCATTTACCTACTTACTACCTGTAATGGTTTTTAAAATATGTCTACAAATTCTTTGATACTCCTGCCTTTAAGAAGTAAAGCCTAATTCTCTTTCCCTCAAGTGTGCACAGGACTTAAGCCACTTCTAACGAAGTAAATAAAAGGAAGTGGCAGTGTAAAGCCTTCAGAATCTAGATCTTAAAAAGCAATACGGCTTCCTTCATACTCATGCTCCCAGACCGCTTGCTCTGGAAAGTCAGGTGCCATGTTTTGAGGATACTCAAGCAGCCTCTAGAAAGGCCCATGTGATAAGGAATTAAGCCCTCCTGCCAACAGCCATAGGGGAAGCCATCTTGGATCCTCCAGCCCAGCTAAACCTTCAGATGACCATAGTCACTGCCAATATCCTGACTACAACCACGTGAAAAACTCTGAGCTGGAACGCCCCCAGCTAAGTCACTCCTAAATTCCTCACCCAGAGAAACTATGACATAATGAATATTTACTGTTTTAAGCCTCCAGAAGTTTTTGTAGTAATTTATTATGCAGCAGTAGATAACTACCATGCTACCTATCAATAAATGTCTACCAAGAATGTCGATGGCTTCAGATATAAATATAAATCATCATGACAATATTCCCAAACAGTATACTAAAGAATAAATAGCCTTTCAACTTGTGGTATCACTGACATAATTAAAAAGGACAGTAAGGACACAGATCATATTTATCATGTTTACCAAATATAAATATATACACCATATATATCTTTGGCATCAATTACAGTCCCTGATTCATAGTAACAACTCAATAAATATTTGTTGGCTGGATGAATGGACTTCTAAGGATGGCTCTGAAGGATATTTTCTTACAATATTACAGCTATCACAGCCTTGGGTTTCTCAGCAAAAGACAAGACTAAGGCAAAATAAATAGAAAAATATAATTCCTTAAAACTCTCTATAATCAATATATTGCTTTTATTTTTATTATTTAAAATAATATTTTTAGAAGCCCCTCCAAACTGGTATACGTGGAGATGTAGTTTCCCTTCCTACGCCCTACAACTAAGAAAGGAAAGAACCGACTACGTAGCCCTAGAAAATCGGAGACTAAACGAGAACCAATTTTGAAGGGGACTCTTGTTATGGCAGGACCTCATGAACAGATTCCCTAGGACACCAAGAACTGGCTGCCAGCTGTGGCAACTGTGGGTGAGAAGCAAGAACAGTACAACAGGATCATGAATGGGAAGACTCTCAATATGAAGTCATCATTTTTTTTTCTTTTAATACATGGCATAAAAGAAGCATGGATGGAATGTCTGAGTGAGAAGTGTGAGGGGGATGGCAGGCTCACACCTCAGCCTTGTAGACCAGGCGACACACTTGCTTTGTAGATCTTAATGTGGGGCAGCTTTACGTTATGCTGCCCTATTGAGTTAAACTTCCTTGAATCATTATGTTATTGTCTAATAACGAAACATTTGACAGTGTGCTAATGAGGCGAATAAACTAACTTGAACTTTTAGCTATGTGCTATCAAGTACAAATTTTTTACTGCAATTATGGATTGCCTGGGTGTCCTAGCATAAAACCTCAAGCCTCAGTCATGTTACTTCTCAGTATATGGGTTTGTGACAATTTGCTAAAATGGATCAGCTATTAACTCAGTTATCAGAGTATTGTAATCATTCGGAAGAATGACTCAAATACAGAAAAGAAGACCCTCTTGTTGATTTCCAGTTTTTTTCAACATCAGTTATAGCAACTAGAGAAGACTGAATCATTCTAAAATTATTGTGAAAACTTGCTTAATTTTATTCAGGGTGGAAAACAGATCTTGGCCTTAACAGGGCTCATATGTCCTGCTCTTCATTGACGTAGTTATTTACCGGTGCTAATAAAGTTTCCTGGACAGGCTACAATATATTTCAAAAGAAACAAGATTGTATTACTCCACCAATCTACAAGGCAGCATGGATGTGATCACAGGATATGCAGGGCTGAAGTAGGTTCCACTCACTGCCAAGTGACTTGCTGAAGTCACTTTTTAGAAACGGGTGGAGGTAGAATGTGTTGACAAGACTACTATTCATTCCCACCAAGAAGTTCCTCTCAAAAAAAGAAGTATTTTCATAATTCCATTATACCAGAAGCTAAAAAGAACTATGTTGGGTACTGCATGTGTAAGAATAAAGTTCCATCCCTTTCCCCAAAGCAAAGGACCTGCTCTACACCTAACTTCCACGGCAATCTGTTGTGGTGGAAAGCACATGTGCTTTTGAGAGAGACAAACCTGTACTGAAGCCTGTGTGCTGCTGTACACAGTCAAGATAATCCTGAAGGACACATTTAACTTCTCTCAACTCATTTAGGAAGGAAGGAAGGAAGGAAGGAAGGAAGGAAGGAAGGAAGGAAGGAAGAAAGAAAGAAAGGAAAAAATGGAGATAGCATGCCTTCCTGTAGGAGTCAAGATTTTTCCAATGATAAATGACAAAAACCCAAATCATAGTCACTTAAGCTAAAAAGATTATTTCTTGGGAAACTATGAGAGAAGCTCAGACTCCAAAAGACAGCTTATAGTAGGAGTTAAAGCCAAGACACCTCCTCAAAACTCAAGAACTGAAACCAAAACCTCACCATTGACAACATTCTTTCTAAGTCTTCATCTCTCATCTTTACCTCTTTTTTCCGTGTTGGCTTTCCTCACTCCCACTGTGTAGAGCTGTGCTGTCCAACATGGTAGCCATTAACCAAATATCGCTATAGAGCACTTCAAATAGGAAAAGTCTAAATTGAGAGGTGGTACAGAGTAAAATACACACCAGATATCAAAGACTTAGTATAAAAAATATCTCTGGTACAAAAAAATATGCATCTGTATAAGATCTCATTAATTTTTATTATATATTGAAATATTTTGAATACAATAAGTTAAATAAAACATCATTAAAACTAATTTCACCTGTTTCTTCTTAGCTTTTAAAATGTAGCTACTAGAAATTGCATGTGGCTCACATTTGTGGCTTGCATTATATTTCTCCTGGGCAGTGCTGATCTAGAGCTTTTCCACATGGGGAGGAACATGGCTGCCTACAGTTCTGGACTCAATTCATCCCAGCCTACAAACATCACAGCACAGAAAAAGTTCTCCTCTTCCTACTTCAATTTTCAAATGTTCTAGGGAAGACTCTGACTGAGCCAGAATGGATGATTTATCTACCCCTTGGACTAATCCCTTCCAGGCAGCAGAGGAACTATAATGTACAGCCCACCAGAATCACAGGGATGGCACGGGGAAAAGAAGAACATGGAATACTATTACAAGAAGGGAAAGAGACATGCTAGGCAGATAACAACAGATCTCCACTATGCCACCTTGTATGGAAGCAGGGAGGATTAAATATAAACATATGTAGCACTGCCCTCTCTACCAATGGCAAGATTCTGACCAAAATCCCTTTCTGAATGCTGACTGTAACATTAAACCACATACTCTCCGAATAAATAGGTGGCTGTGAGTCATAACACAGAATGGCAGACATAGAAAGTTAAGAGGATAAGCACTCTGGATTTCTACACTTGAGTATTCATTAAATATACCTAAATCGACCATACTTTTGCTAAACCCTAGAAGCTGGCAGCTTATGAGTAGGATTGATTTTAAAGAGCAATTTGCAACAATCTCAGGTTTACTCTACATTGCTATGAGCTTATAATACTTTTTAGTACAAGTATCTTGACTGATAATGCAGAAGTTTTATGAAGAATATTTATATTATGCTGTGAATCCACTCGGAAATCCAACAGGCTATAAAGTATATAGCAGCAGCTCTCAAACATTTTGGTCTCAGGACCCTTTTTTCTCATGTATTGAGAACTCCAAACAGCTCTTGTTTATGTAGGTTATCTATTTTGATACTTCATGTATCAGAAATTAAAACTGAGATAAAAAAAAAGCAGCTTTCTTGTGGTTTTATCATATGTTTTCCTCTAGAAATTTTGAGTTTTAGGTTTTACATTTAAGTTGATCCATTTGGAGTCAAATTTTGTATCATTCAAAGGTATGGACTGAAGTTCCTTTTTGGTATAGATGTTCAATTGTTCTAGCACCATTTGTTGCAAAGACCATTCTTTTCCTTCTGAGTTATCTTTCCACATTTGTCAAAAATCAGTTGTCTATGCAGGTGTAAGTCTATTTCTGGATACTCTATTCTGTTACATTGATATATACTGATCTATGTGTCTTTTTAAAACCATTATCACCTGTCTTAATTACTGCAGTTTCATCATAAGTCTTGAAATCAGGCAGTGTAAGTCTTCTAATTTTGTTCTTCTCTTTCAAAATTGTTTTGGCTATTCTAGGCCCTTGGTATTTCAAAATAAATTTTAGAATCAGATTTTATTAATCTCTACTGGAAAAAAAAAAAAAAGCTGGCTGAGTTTTGACCTGCTAGGATTGGGTCAGATACATAAATCCATTTGGGAAGAAACTGATGCCTTACAATATTGAGCCTTCTAACAAATAAACATGGTATACCTATCAGTTTAGGTTCTCCTTTAGTGTCCCTCAGCAAGGTTTTGTAGTTTTTAGCATACAGGTCTTTCATATCTTTTATTAGATTTATCCCTAAGTATTGCCTATTTTTGATGCTATTATAAATGATATTTTTAAAATTTCAATTTCAGATTATTTGTTGTTAGCATATAAAAATACAGCTGTTTTTAATTATTGACCTTGTATCCTGCAACATTAAAAACACTCACTTACAGGGGCGCCTAGGTGGCGCAGTCGGTTAAGCGTCCGACTTCAGCCAGGTCACGATCTCGCGGTCCGTGAGTTCGAGCCCCGCGTCAGGCTCTGGGCTGATGGCTCAGAGCCTGGAGCCTGTTTCCGATTCTGTGTCTCCCTCTCTCTCTCTGCCCCTCCCCTGTTCATGCTCTGTCTCTCTCTGTCCCAAAAATAAATAATAAAAACGTTGAAAAAAAAATTAAAAAAAAAAAAAAACACTCACTTACAAATTCCAAAAGGTTTTCTGTAGATTCATTGGGCTTTTCTACATAAATTATTATACCATCTGTGAATAAAAACAGTTTTGCTTCTTTCTTTCTGCTCTGAGTGCCTTTTATTCCTTTTTCTTGCCTTATTGCACTGGCCAGAACCTCCAGTATTGAATAGAATTGATGAGAGTAAACATCTATTTTTTTTTTAATGTTTCTTTATTTTCGACAGAGAGAGACAGAGCATGAGCAGGGGAGAGGCAGACAGAGAGACACAGAATCTGAAGCAGGCTCCAGGCTCTGAGCTGTCAGCACAGAGCCCAACGCAGGGCTCAAACTCACAGAGTGCGAGATCACGACCTGACCCGAAGTCGGACACTCAACCAACTGAGCCACCCAGGCACCCTGAGAGTAAACAGCTATTAACCGTAGAGATAAAGCCTGGTCTTCATCATTAAGTATGATATTAGCCACAGGATTTTCACAGATGCATGTCATCAGGTTGAGGAAGTTCCTTTCCAGTTCTAGTTTGCTGAGAGTTTTTACCAAGTGTCAAATGTTTTCTCTGTGTCTATTAAGATGATCATATGATCTTTCCTTTTAATTTGTTAATTTGGTGAACCATATTGATTTTTAATATTCAGTCACCTTGCATCCCTAAGATAAACCCACTTCATCATGAAGTATCATCCCTTTTATATAATATTGTATTGAATTTGTTAAGACTTCATTTTGAATTTTACATGTATACTCATGAGAAAGACTCATCTGTAGCATTCTTAGAATTGTCTGGGTTTTGTGTAAGGTAATGCTGTCCTCATAGAATCAGTCAGAAAAGTATTCCCTCTTTTTTGATTTTCCAAAGAATGTACGTAGGATTTGTGCATTATTTCTTCCTTAAAGGATTGGTAAAACTTACCAATGAAGTCATCTGTGCCAGGAGTTTTCTTTCTGGGAAAGTATTTAACTATCAGGAATAGAAGACTATTCAAGCTATCTGTTTCTTCTTGAACACACTAAGGTAAAAAGTGAGAAATTTCTAAAATATGAGAACACACAAGCAAACGTGATTGGCTATCAGTGTGACGATAACATACTAACACACCGTGTACCCTCTGGAAAATTCCCCCATTCACTTCTAAAGTAAATAAACTCTTAACTTGATTTTGCAAATAGTCTTTACTTTATGGACACTCTGAAAGGGTCTTGGACATACTGGAGTGCCAGGACCAAACTCTGTGAAGCGCTGGTCTATGGAACAGAGATTAAGAATACCATCACTAGCAGTATTCAGAACCTTATTATGCTAATGTGTATGAAGTGCCCACATACTGAACAGACACTCAAGCTATTGTAGACTACTTTTAGAGTTAGCACAAAGCTTGAAAATCCTAAATCATCCTTTCATCCTGTTTCAAGAGAGCCAAAACCTTTTATAAGCAACCCTAGAACAGACAATGACACCAACCTTATTTCTGGGTATCACCCCTTCCAACAATATGGTCTGAATGTAAAAACAAAGCTATAGCAAATGGATTCAAGAAAGGAAATGGCGGGGGTCGGGGGTCATGGAGCACCAGGGTGGCTCAGTCGGTTAAGTGTCCGACTCTTGATCTCGGCTCAAGTCATGATCTTATGGTTTGTGAGTTTGAGTCCCACATCAGGATCTATGCTGACAGCACAGAGCCTGCTTAGAATTCTCTCTCTTTCTCTCTCTCTGCCCCTACCCCACTCCTGCTCTCTCACTCTCTCTCTCTCAAAATAAATAAACCTAAAAAAATTTTTTAAAAGAAAGGAAATGGGGGCGCCTGGGTGGCGCAGTCGGTTAAGCGTCCGACTTCAGCCAGGTCACGATCTCGCGGTCCGTGAGATCGAGCCCCGCGTCAGGCTCTGGGCTGATGGCTCAGAGCCTGGAGCTTGTTTCCGATTCTGTGTCTCCCTCTCTCTCTGCCCCTCCCCCGTTCATGCTCTGTCTCTCTCTGTCCCAAAAATAAATAAATGTTGAAAAAAAAAAAAAAAATTTAAAAAAAAAAGAAAGGAAATGGGTCCAGAAAAAATGGGAGAAAGAGGATGGAAATGATTGTGACATTATTTTATCATGAAACTAGATCAAAATATACATATGTTGCTAAAATATGTTTAAAATGTTTTTAAAAGGAAAAATCCCTCTCTTCTGGGTCTATATTAAATGTCATTCTAATCAAGGGCTGCAGGTTATTTCTCCTACTCCAAATCCTAGGAATGCATTTACAGTAAGAAAAGGGGCAAGGGAACACTGGGTAACAGTGAATATAAAACCCAGCTCAGCAAAAAGAACAAAACTGAAAAACCCCAAAGATACTTAAAAGTCCATTGTATTTCAGGATAGGGGAAACAACAGCACCCAGGGGCCACAGAAAACAGAGAGGAGGCTACAACATGGCTTTTCAAGCATCTACAGTGAAAGAGCAGTTACTGTTTCTTTGGTTTTGTTTCTCCTAATCCTTCATAGATTTATGGCTTCATACAAAACATTAAAAATGAGTTATTAGAGGGTCACCTGGGTGGCTCAGTTGGTCTAGCATCCAACTCTTGATTTCAGCTCAGGTCATGATTTCATGGTTGTGAGATCGAGCCCCATATCAGACCCACAAAGGGGGGGGTGAAGTATGCTTAGGATTCTCTCTCTCTATCAAAGTAATAAATGAGCATTTAAAAAATTTTTTTCTATTTCTAATAGCTCACTGTTTGAAGATGCCTTTTAGTTTTATTTATTTATAAATAAATAAATATTATTTATTATAAATAATAAATAATATTTATTTATTTATAAATAATAAATAAATATTATTCTCTCTCTCTTTAGAGAGAGAGAGAGAGAGAGAGAAAGAGCGCATGAGTGGGGAAGGGGCAGAGAGAGGGAGACAGAGAATCCCAAGCAGGCTCTGTGTTGACAGCACAGAGCCCAACATCAAAATGCAAACCAATATTTTTATCAATACAAGAGGCATAGAATTATTCTGTCAAACTGCTTTAAATGTTTCTGAAGACTCTCAATTCTGAACTTACCATTAACTGAAGAGATACACTTTGGGTAGCACTGACTAGAAGAAGGTTCTGACTGCCCCCTTTCCTCTCCCTCATTTTCCCAGGTTGATCATTGAGCTCGATGAGCAAGCACATTAGCTGCACGTGTGAAAACTTCAGCCAGTCTGAAACATGGGTCACCTAGAGCTTTAATATTCAGTTTCACATCCTTTGAACCCAATCAGGCCCTTTTCCCTTCTTCTTCCCCCCAGTCATTTTATATATTGTTTCCTGGCAGATTTCTTTTCCTAAATACAGACCCAATCATAGCGCTACTAAAAACAATAAACTTCTCAGCTGAATATATAAGGCTCTACCTGTATCACTGTATCTTTAAAACGCCTTCACTTAGTTATCTCCTACTACTTCATACACGTGGTCTATGATTTAGACAGACTGCACTGTTCTATTGTTCTCCAAATGTGCTACTATTGCTAGCCAAAATCATGCTCATTCTTTGTCTCTAGCTCCTATCGCTACTAACATTCTTCCAGGGCCCATCCCAAATGTCACCTCCTTTATAAAGATCTTTCCTAACCAGATGTAATCTCTCACCAACCCACTAAAGAACCTGGTGCTTCTCTTGTGGTACCGAACTTATTATGAACTGCATTACTGTTGTCTGTGTAGTCATCTTATGCTCCTAACCGGATTTTACTTTTATTCTGAAGTATAAGTTTGCTAATTGATGCAAACGGTTTAACGAGAACAGAGGGCAGTGAAAAACTGACCTCTGTCAGGTGTCAAGTGGTGCCTTTATGATGTGGGTGGAGAAAATGTCATCATAGAGAAAAGAAGCTCCACGTTAAGAAACGGTCACCTATAATGATCACATCCTATAATCCCTGGGCTACTTGGTTCCAACCTCTACCTCCCCACTTTGTGGTCAAAGGTGGCAATACCTCCCCAGATGCAGGCAAATTCAAAAAGACAACATGACGGAATTAGTCTATGGTTTGCCTTTAAAAACAGACTAAGATTAGTAAAACAAGGAGGTTGGGTTGTTTACAAATTCGGTGTATACTAACTAATGGTGAAGGGTTCTAATGGAAAACTGACCTGATCAATCTTATCTGAAGTTTTGTGCTTATTTCTGGGCACCACACTTTAAGAGAGATGCTGGCAATCTGGAACATTTCTTGAAGAAAAGCATGAGGATAGAGAAGGATTTAAAACTTACAATAGATATTTAAAGTGTAAAGGATAAAGAATGCATAACCTATAAAGAAGAGAATCTCTAGTTGAAAATACAGGTGTTTCTGTTACAATGTGACATATGCATTCCCTAAAAAAAAAAAAAACTGAATTCTAGTAAATTACATATTAAGAATAAGAGGTTTATGAGAAAAATATGGTAAGGCCTGTATACCTCTGTAACCAAAGCATTAGCAAAATGACCAAAGTAACTCCAGTTAAAAATATTAACGTACTTAAACTGCCATGCCATATTCCTAATAAATAAGGAATTATTACAGTAAATATAAGACTTCTGAAAACACAGAGATAGCTTAATGAAAGGTGCTACAAGGAGGTTGGATGGCTGAGTTATTGGGAAGAGTCGGGTGCAGGGGTGAGGGGACAGCATCACAAGTTACAGTGGAGAAGCAGGCTGGGGACAAAGTAATGACACCAAATAGGGATAGCTCTGGCTCATTGTCTTGAGTTTGTTTCTTTTCACAAAGATCAGGGGAAATCATGCAATAAATATTTAAATACAAGTCGTATGGCAAAACTGAGCCAAATGGAAGGATACGGAGTGAATGAATGGACATTTTGTGCAACACAATGTCCCTCCACAGCTTGCTACGTTCATCGGTATTAGTATACTTTGGATTCAGCTGATGTTATTTAATGGTCAAAAATTAACATGATAGGAAAACTCAACTATAAACCATGGTAACTTTTGTATGATACTGACATGTGTCCACTACCAATCGTGCACGAATTGTTTCATGTTATTGAAGCATGCTGTTTCGAAGAACAGACTGTACCTGAAGGACTATCACCATATACGGGGACAGCGTAGCAAAGCAGGTCAGCTAACCGTCATTTGAGACACATCTATATTCTAAAATTCTCACTTAGAAAATGAAAACACAAGCATGCCATAAAAAATAAGAGCAAAATAAAATGAAAGAACACCCCAAAAAAAGGAAGTTCACGGAAACTACCTGTGATTGTTCTTCATTTTTAGTAGGAAAATATATTGCTGTCAGAATTACCATACATTATATCTGGAAATCTAGGGCAAGTGTAAATTTGGGCTTTGAATTCTAGATGGGGGAAGTCAGGACAGAGGAAACAAGAAGCAACAAATATAGTTTATCTTACTTTCAACAGAATACTTACTTTCTTCCTAGTCCACAATAAATTCGATACTTTGAAATACAAATTAAATGACTAAATAAAATCAAAACCATTTCTATTCCTTGTCTACTGCAAGCTCAGACATATATTAAGTACCATCATATTCATTATCTCATTAATAATATTGGAGGGAGAGCCTGACCACATTTTAGCAGGGAGACTAAGACTCAGAAGAGAATTTAGTAAAGTACATGTTACTAACAGATTATTTAAAAATAAAAGAGAAGATGGAATAAAGGAAGGATGAAAACAAGGAAGGAAAGGAAACAAGGAGGAAGGAAGAGGAGGGAGTCTTCAACCACACTGAAGATTCTAGTAATATAAACTGAGAGATCATGGTATTAAAAACCACTCAACCTCACTGAACCAAATCCCTTTACTTATCTTTCTGTGATGTCCCCAGGGTTTTGTGAAGAAATATTCCCCTCCATAGTCTAGAAAAGGGATTGGCAAACAACTGCCGACAGGCCAAATCCAGCCCAGTGCCTGTTTTTGAAAATAAAGTTTTATTGGAACCCAGCCACACTCATTCATTCACATATTGTCTGTAGCTGCTTTCATGCTGTGACAGCAGAACTGAGTAGTTGTGAAAGAGACCATATGGCCTGCAAGCCTAAAATTTTACTATCTTGCCCTTTAGAGAAGACGTTTGGGGCCCCTGATTTAGAGTGTATTTTTCTCTAAGCCCCGCTTCTCTCTCTAGAGGAGGGAGGTGGAACAAGGACAATGAACTAAAAGCAGCCATGGGTCCCCTACTTCATGAAGGAAGAAAGGGAAGTTCCCTGAAGAGTAAGTTTTCAGATCATCTCACTACCTTCTTTGCGATTAAGTCTCAAATGCTAAATTTGGCTCAAATTTAGCAATGATAAATCAGACTCATTACAAGAATAAACAGCACCCTGCTTTTATGGTACTTTCTTCCAGGTACACACTCCCACTTTTATAAAAGTATGCCCTCTCCTATTTGACTAGACAGAAACTGTTTCCTTTGAGAGAAGATGAGGGTTCCCTATGAATTCTTTATGGCCTTTCAAGCACCAGACAACTGTTTTGCCTTAAAACCAGATTTCACAAGAATGAGTTAAAGCAATCTTTATTTCTAAAAGCGTGACTTTACTGGATCCAAGAAATTCCCTAAACTAAAAGGTCTCAAATTCTGAGGCATCATTTAATCTGTGGTTTAGAGAAAAATCTTTGTGAGGTCATCCTTTGAATTTATAGTCATTTATCAGGATCAGAAACCTTTTTAATGTTTGCTATCTTATGCTTGCAGAGAAATGACTATAGTCAATATATATCACCCTAACAAGCTTGCTGGATTTCAAATAAAGAGAATATTTTGGGGAAATTATCAGTTTCCTTCCCAGCAAATACGTAAAACTAAATAAACTTTCACACAATTCCAAATAACAAAGGACGGTACAAGAATTCATCAAAAAAAAAAAAAAAATCCCAGAGAAATTCATTGGTCTAACTCTTCTTATGGGTGCACAGAATGTAAAATCCTCCCCTGTTTCTAAGGGAAGGTGAGAAGAATGAGAAATTTCAAAACTGCAAATTTACTAAAACTCAATCTTTGATAAGTCACAAAATGTGACTGTCACACACACTTTTTTGACATGCATGCCATTACCTATTTTCCCTGACTATATGAAAGAACGAGAGTACCACTTAAAATTGGTTTCCCCAGCCATATTCCCTTGAAACTTTCCAGAGAGAACACCAGTAAGATTATCATATTCAAGTCTGTCATGAATTAAAGCTGTTGCCTGAAAAGCCTTCTCCATGACTGTTTTGGCTAGTATGCTATCATTTCAGTTGTTTCTTCTTGACAATTTCACTTGGTCTTTTCAGTTTTTCAAGTTTCCATCCCATCTCCCAAACTCATTTTGCCAAATACCCACTGGGTATATTTCCTACTCACCTGCACTCTCATGACCACCAACAATCTGGTCTCTCCCTGACCATTATACTGCAGTGTTCTCTCTTCTCACCCTCCCTATGGCTCCAGGCAAAGCAAATGTTTTTTTCTTGGGTCTAATCTTGTTCATTCAGTGGCATTTGAGCATTCCCTTCTTCATTTAACATTTTTAAATCTTTGGCTTACACAACTCTGGGCTTCTACCTAGATGACAACTCTCTTCCATTGGGCCCTCCAAGTTCAGGCCTTGGCTTCCCCATAGTTGTATGTTACACTTCCTCATTTTGGTTTCATGATCCTCTTCTCTACTTTGATCACTTAGCTCCTCTCTAGTCCCAGCTGTCAATAATGAAGACTAGATATTCTGTCAACAGCTCCAAATAAACACTTAACAGTCTTGGGCAAGTAAATGAAACTTCTTAGGGCCTCACTTTATTCTTAGGTCAATTAAGTAAATTCCCTAGGAAAAGATTAGAGGAGGGGTTTCAGAGCTGTGAGGGGGAATATAAGCAAAGTGACAGTACTGTGAATTCTCACAACGCTGGCAGGACAAGGAGGGGAGCCTCCCATCTCAGATTAATAGCACAGTTGGGGAATAGTATAAAATAGCACTGCACGCATGGCTAGGCTCTGGAAGCAGGATCCAAGAAACCATTATTTGTTTCAAGGGAAGATTAAAGGAGACTACACTAGCAGTAATATTGCAGAGAAATTGGACAAGGGAGGGAATGAAGCCAAAGAAATAAAATAGGAAGCCATTACCATGATAATCCAGGGGTAAAGAGATTAGGACTACCTGCTTAATGACGTCTGAAATCATTCTTCAAGCATTCAAGATCTTTCCAAGGCATCTTTCCAGTTTTCTCTCTCATGCTCTGCAAGAAATTTCTCTTCCAGCCTAGATTATTATTCCCTGCTCCCTAAATCAAGTGTGCCCACTGTCCCACCAAGAATGACGTGATCAACGACATCTTAGCTGTCTCTCTTCCCTTTCCAGTCTTTAAAAGCTATGCCTCTTTCAGGGTCTAGTTTATGCCTAAACTTGGTCACAAAGGTTTCTCTAACAATTCCAACCTGTAACAATCTGTACATCTTTAAAGGCCTACTGTACATGTAGCATGCAAATTAGTGCTTATTTTTTTATTTTATTTTTTAGTGCTTAATTTTTTTTAATTAATGTTTTTAACTATATTTTACCAACTATAGTATAAGATATTTGGGAACCATAATTATCCTTGTATTCCTTTTTTTTTTTTTTTTTTTGGCTTGTCTAATCCTCTACAGATTCCAGTATCACTTTAAATCAAAATCACTTTAAGTCAAAATCAATACTTCAGGGTTCTGCACAGTAGTATTGCACTGAAGACCAAACAAGCCAAGTCAATATGGTCTGGGTCAGGGTCCGGGTCAGGGTCAGGGTTACAGGATGGAGAGACAGATAGAAGGATGGATAGATAGATAGATAGATAGATAGAGTGAAGCCACGCCCATTCTGTACACTCTGCTTCAGTTGTTATAAGCAGCTGAGGACACTAGGGAGGAGGGTAGAGGGGTTCTGGAGCTACCCCAGTTCCAGGTCTTCCTTCTGTCACCTGCTGGGTCCCACTAAGATCCCCCTAACGTCACTCTATAGTGTAAGTCAAGGAAAGAGAAGAAGGGCCTGGATCCCATCTCTTCCTCCTCACTAACTTCTCAGACTCTACCTGATCCAGCATCATTCCCATTTTCAAGTCGGCCTGACCTCCTGAGTTAAAACAAAATGATTCATGTGTTAACACAATTAAACTCTCCCCAGGGGCAGGGAGTTTCAGCATCCCTGCAGGTCAGATCTCCAACCACCTTAACTCCACATCACAAAGAACAAAAAGCTGTCTTGGGCTCCCCCATGTCTCACCTCTTTTCCACTGTCACTTCCATTTAAGCCCTTTCTGACTACCTTTTCTCTTCTTCATGGTGTCCCTGGAGTCCCTGTGCACTGCATCTCCCACCTTCATCTTATCCAGGGACACCCATGTCACTCTCCTCCTTTGTCCTGCCCATTTTAGGGCTTCACAGAGCACATCAACATCTCACCTCTGAAAACCACTCCGGATAGATTTACCTTGGAACACAGACCACTGCAGCTCTCACTTTAGCGTCCTTCCTCAGTCTCATTTATTCTTTCTACTGCAAGACAGATGTAAGGAGGCCTAGCTTCCCATTCTGACAGCTAAAGTGAAAATAATCTAGCAATACAAAGTGTTTCTTGCTGCAGTGTGGTGTGCTGGAAAGACCACTGGCTTTAGAGCCAAGGAACCTGCATCCAAATCCCAGTTCCACAAATTGCTACCTGGATCACTTATATAATGTTGCCTCCAGAGTCCTTATCTATTTAAAAACATGAAGGGAAAAAGTTACCTTGCAGAGTTGGTGAGAATATTAAATGAGATCATATATATAAAGTACCTAGTCCGGTTCTTAAAACAGTATTTATTCAATACCAATTGGTTCCCTCTCCTCACTCCCACCATTCTAAGCTTACCACTGCCAGCCCATTAATAAATGAGGCTGGAGGTACCAAGGAGGGCCGCAGTCATGCCATCACTGTGCCAATAAATCCATTTACGTCTGAGTCTATTAAGCCAAAATAGAAATCCATAGCTCTTACTTAGACCAGTAGCTCTTAACCCTGGGTGCACATCAGGATTACCTGGGGAACTTTTAAAATATAATATTTGGGCTTCACCTCCAAAAATTCCAGTTTCATTGGCCTGAGGAGGGCCAGCAATCAGTGCAGCCCAGCATGAGAACCACTGACTAAAACTAACTGGCATCATCTGGAGTTAAATGGAATCCAAGGACCCTTGGAACTTCACGCCCAGTTCTATAAGTTCTCCCAGACAAGACCATGCTGAACAGATGCAATCTCCCCAAATTTACTTTGGTTCCATAGGCTCCTAAAATAATCTCAGGGTACCAAGCCACTTCATATGGATCTCTGTCATGTAATATGATATCAATCAAAGTGGAAAAGTATCCAATAAATACGCAATAGAATTTTGGTGTACCACATATCCCAAAGGAAAACACAATACACACCTCATGAGATAATTTTAAAATGTACTTTCTATGCCCTAGAATACCCAAAAATCTAGGTCTAAACTGCTTCCTCTATGAAATTATACATTAGTTATATTTTAGTTAGTGGCTCCAGTCACAAATTCACCAGCCTTACGAACAGGATGCGTGTGTGATGGTTAAATCTATGTTTCAACTTGACAGGGCTAAGTAGTGCCCAGATAGCTCCTGAAACACGATCTCTGGGTGTTTCTTTGAGGGCATTTCGGGAAGAGATTAGCATTTGAACCAGGAGACTTCGTCAAGAAGATCCACGCTCACCAACGGGGGAGGGCGTCATCCACTCCTTGAGGGCCCCAACAGAACACAAAGGTTGAGGATGAATTCTCTCTCTCCCTCTTTGTCTCCATCTCTGTCTCTGTCTCCTCCCCTCTCCTCCTGCTCTCCTCCTTTCCCCTTCTTTCTCTCCTCCCTTGAGCCAGAAAGTCCATTTTCTCCTGCCCTTGACATGAGAACTCCTGGCTCGCTCACCTTCACACTCCATGATTTACACCAGGGCCTCCTCTCCTCCCCTGGTTCTCTAGCTTGCAGACGGCACACTGTGGACTTCTTGGCCTCTGTGACCTTGTAAACCAATTCTTGTAATAAATATCCTCTCATAAGTGTTCTGTTTTTTCTGTTTCTCTGGAGAACACTGACAAATACAAAATGGTTCCCTAGTTCAGAATCAGTGTCTGTACATCTGAAGGCAAAACATGGTGCCAATCCATCTACTGCTCTCATAGTCCGGCAACGGATGACCACCCTATGCCCTGGGGAGTGGTGCCTTATCTGCCTGAGATTTTCTCCAGAACACCCTTCCACAGCCTACCTGGCTATCAGACTGCCACGGCCAACACACAAAAGTATTCTGTTTGGCCAGCAGTGTTTAAAAAAAATATTTATCCGTTGCCGTCACTTAAAAAGCAGCCATTTTTTCCAGATAAAAACCCCTGAGAATCTAGGCTCCTTTTCATAACATCTGTATATCTGGCAGCAGGAGGCCCACACTTTCACAGGCAACAACTCTGTAGCTGAGTAGCAGCTGCTGCTCTACATGAAGCACACACGTGCCGGCTCTCTACGGCTCTCACCATTTCTTACTGTGTTATATACATCCAGCCAGATTCATGCCTCCTCAGTACCTGCCTGGCCCTGAGAGCACCTGCAGTTGCTAACCTACATGTGATAAGAGAAAAGGATGACTAAGCAGGTGAACCCGCCAGTCAATGTCAGGCTGAGGAGGCAGCTCCTTCCCACACAAGTAGTCTTGGACTCTCCCCCATGTTAATGACCTTCTTACACCATGTAGGATTTCAGTCTGGATATCTGCCTGAGACTCTCTACCTGTCCTGGGCCCTGGAAGCTGTCTGGATAACCTGACCTTAATTCCTGCTGTCTGCCTCTGTTTGGCAGAGTGACCTGTGTTCCACTACCCTGCGCTGACTGTGCCCTGACTGATCAGCCATGGTGGCTTCTGAAGGGTAAGAAGGTTGAGCACCTCATCTCCCAACACACACAGCCCAATGCAGCTTTTTAACCTTCAATTCATTTCCATACAGCGTTGTGATTCAGACACCACAGTGGGACTAAACTGTAGCAAGCAATACTTCAGACTGTGTCAAGTTAAATGATGCTGAGAAGATTACTGTAGAAACCAGAAGTCCAAGTACTTCAGTCGCAGTAAGTTGGTTATGGTACTACCTCTGGGCTGGGCTAGGGCTCAATGGAACCTAGTGTAGGGACACTCCAGTAACCGCTTACACAAATGCCATAAAATGAACTTTTAGTGTATGTTTTTTCTCAAAGAACAGGTCACAAGGCTGAATCCTAGTCATTAGAAGTTGCTGCTCTTGATTTCCTTTAGGATGTGGTGAAAACTGACTTGTGTATGTTCTTGTCTTTATTCTTGGGTCTGAGAATTATTAAACCTAAGTATATGAGGCTGGAAAGCAGTTTTTCTTTTTCAGGGAAGCCATACTCCATTGTGAGATAACATACAACCTTCTCTGGTTTAGTAACTAGAGTGACTCTTACACTTTTGTCATTTCAGTAATCTGCCCTTTATTCTGGGACCACAATTTCTCAACATAAACACACCAGTTGAGAAGTTCAAGGGTGCATACCTGGCCCAAGTGGGACAGACACGGGAAAGTTGATCTATGTCTATCTGTAGATTATCCTGCTATGTGGACTACAGAAACAGGGGATTTGTACTACATCTCCCATTTCATTTCTGGTAGTTTGTGCTGGATTTCCACCACCCACAAATAAAGAATCCTAATTAATACAGAAGTATTTTTTTTCCTGAGTTTTTACGTAAGTGATTTATCTGACCCACTGAACTTATCTCATCCAAGAATAAAATTTAGACACTGAAGTCAGGACTCATTCTCAGAATAAATTCACTCTAGTCCACGTAAGAACCATATATGCCGAAAGCATAACATTAAGTAAAATCATATCATCGAATATTTAATGGATTTTTCATTCTCACATGAAAAAATTATTTTCATGGATAAAAGAAGTATGCTTGGAAATATAAACTTATTACGTGGATGATGGCTTCATCATGGTACAAAGAAATTTCACTGTAGCAAATCAGTATGTCATCAAACTCCATGTTATTTCAATATTTAAAATTCTACTTCACTTTTCATTTCTTTGGGATGGTGAGGCAAAACTACATTGATGCTGAACAGTATCCTCATCCCAAGAATCTGAAGACTTTATTTTGGGACTGAGACTATCAGATAGCAGCCTGGTAATCAGATTAGGAGCATCTAAATGCTAATAATATGTAAATCAGTTCCTAATGCAAACTCAGTTTTCAGAGTAGTACAGCCAAATGTCCCAAGGTTATGATACAAAAACTTTAGGAACTTAGATTTTAAAACCTTCAATGGGCATTCTGGATTACTTCTGCTAGGCAGGTATTTTTTTCCTGGTTGTTTTGTGTTATACAAGAAAGTTTTTTCTTTTTGTTTTTTCTTTCTTTCCTTCCTTCCCTGCTTTCCTTCCTTCCTTCTTTCCTTCCTTCCTTCCTTTCTTCCTTCCTTCCTTTCTTCCTTCCTTCTTTCCTTCCTTTTTCTGTCCTTGTGGCTTTATTCTTTTTGCATGGATTAAGATCCAGAAAGATATCAGTGCTGCAATGTAGGCATTTCATCGATGGTAGAAACATCATTTCATAGTACCTTGGGGGTGTGGGGGTTGGGGGGAAGCTTTCCGGTTTTGCCAAACAGTTTCCACCTTTTTCCTATCTGACTGGCAAGGAAAGTAAGGACATAATAATACAAAGTTAGGACTCTTAGAGTAGAAAATATGGAAATTTGATTTTGAAAAGAAAAAAATTAGATTATAATACAAGATATATTTTTTGCCTTGACCCTCAAGAACATGAGCAGGGGCAACATTAGATTCAAATAAACAAGACAACCCATCCAACTGATAAGGCCCAACAAATCAAAACAGATACTGTCACTATAAATAATGGATTGACGTGATTATAGAAATAACATTCTCTCATATACTATTGAATTTGGCTTTAAATGAGCTGAAATAGAGTTTTAACTGGAATCCACGCAGGTCGATGAGTCTGTGATCTAAGTTTCCAAGGAGACTGCTTGCTACTCGAACAGAGCATAGTAATTGCTAAAACCAAATTAATTATGCTTGGTAATCACAGATATAATATGCATATTTTCCACAACAGGAGTGTGGAGAAACTGATATAAATTGCTGACTTCCATTCTTACTTGGACTTCATAACCCTTAGACACAGAGTGGAAAACTAGTCAATGAGAAATTAAAAATGAAAGTTTAGGGGCGCCTGGGTGGCGCAGTCGGTTAAGCGTCCGACTTCAGCCAGGTCACGATCTCGCGGTCCGTGAGTTCGAGCCCCGCGTCGGGCTCTGGGCTGATGGCTCGGAGCCTGGAGCCTGTTTCCGATTCTGTGTCTCCCTCTCTCTCTGCCCCTCCCCCGTTCATGCTCTGTCTCTCTCTGTCCCAAAAATAAATAAAAAACGTTGAAAAAAAAATTTTTTTTAAATAAAAATGAAAGTTTAATGAAGCACAAAACTCCCATGTTTTACTTAGGGTGAAAGAAAATAATTTCCCCACCTTGAGTGAAAGGTATTTTTTTTAATGTTTCATTTATTTTTGAAAGAGAGAGAGACAGAGTACAAGCAGGGGGGTGGAGGCAGACAGAGAGGGAGACACAGAATCCAAAGCTGGTTCCAGGCTCTGAGCTGTCAGCACAGAGCCCTATGCAGGGCTGAAACTCGTGAATCATGAAATCGTGACCTGAGCCCAAGTCAGACGCTCAACTGACTGAGCCATCCAGGCGCCCCAAGTAGAATGTATTTTAAAAAGCGTTCCCTTGGGGCACCTGGGTGGCTCAGTCGGTTAAGCATCTGACTTCAGCTCAGGTCACAATCTCACAGTTCATGAGTTAGTGTCCCGTCTAGGGCTATGTGCTGACAGCTCAGAGCCTGGAACTTGCTTTGGATTCTGTGTCTCCCTCTCTCCTGCCTGCCCACACTGCCCCCACCCCCTGCTCATACTCTCTCTCTCAAAAATAAAAAATAAAAAGTGTTCTGTAATCTTTTCTATGGTCTATAGCTTATATTCCACCAAACCATACTTCCAATCAAGATTAGTATCTAGTATTATTTATGGCTACAATATACCAGGAAACTTGTACAAGGTTTCTTTCTCTCTAAATGATTGTAAATACCATTAACTCTCTGCACAACATCAAATTAGGAAGGCAGACATTTCTCTTCCATTAGACTAAAGCTATACAACTACACGTTGAAATACAGGGCTGAGGGCAGCTAGCTATATCTTAAATCCCAACCCAGATCCTCATTTGTGATGAACCTAGGCCTTGTGTTACCACTTTCTGTTCAAACCTGCTCCCTGGTCCATTTGGTTTCTTTCATGCTAACCACAGCCTAGTCACTGGGATTCTGCCTCTTATGTGCAAAGCATCTGCAGACCCCAGCCCAAAGTGACTCTCCCCCAGCCACACCTTGCCTGCAACACATTTTAAAGAACGCCATATAGGGGCACCTGGGTGGCTCAGTCAGTTAAGCATCTGACTTAGGCTCGGGTCATGTTCTCACAGTTCACGCATTCTAGCCCCACACTGGGCTCTGTGCTGACAGCTCAGAGCCTGGAGCCTGCTTCGGATTCTGTGTCTCCCTCTGTCTGCCCCTCCCCGACTTGTGCTGTCTCTCTGTCTCTCAAAAATAAATAAAAACATTAAAAAAAAAAAAAAAGAATGCCATATACACTGGTCTAAATCAATTCTGGACAGCCCAACAATGAAGGTGCCTAAGATGAACTACTGACATAAATAAGAAAAATGAGATGCCCTTTAGCACACAATAATTAATATGCAATCCTACCCAAAGAATACCTTTTAGACAACTTCCATGAGAGTCTCTCCTCCCAATAAGATTACTAACAGTGATTGTTTTCCCCAAATTTAGTTTACTTATTATGGATTTTATTTTGTAAGGAAAATTCATTTTGAAATTACTTTTAGGGCTACTATTTTAGCTTTTTGATAACAAACTCAGTAATCTTTGTATAGTAAATATTTTTAATAAATTCATCATCTGAACAAAATGCGGGCAAGCCAATCATACAAATATTCAGAGTCAAATAATGACTTTAAAAGCTCATTTATATTCTCACACTGATATCGTATATTTTTACCTTGAGAAGGTAGGTGGGAATATTGCTGAAATCCACTGGCAACTTCAAGAGGAAACGAGCTGAAAATTCACCAGTCTGTAGGACAAAAGGTATAATAATAAGATTAAAATAAAAAATTGATTGTAAAGTAACAATTATCACCAAGGCCACAAGTTCAACCTGTTCAAACTGGAGGCATTTTCAGTTTGGGTTTCCTAACATCAAGCAAGAAAAGAAGGTTGGAAAAGTAGGGAAAGATCAAAAAGAATTATTAAATTATTAGCTACTAAAAGCACAATCAGAATTTTTTAAATCTGCATTTTTAATGTGCAATACAATTATAAGGTAGCATTACCTTTTTGGTTTTTTTAAGTGTAAAAAAAAATACATGAATATATGATTTTTTTTAATCCAAGCAATAAAGACAGACCTGTCCCTTTGATTCATTTCTTTTTACTAAAGCATTCAGACCAATTCGCTAAGATTTATAACTCACAGATGACTGACATGTATCACCATGCCTTACAGTATGTCTGGAAATACATACATAGGTCAAACTTCTACCCTTATAATATAAAGCAATCTATCAGTAGGTACCCCAAATAAGATTCTAATCTCCTGGACAGTCTATTAGCATCCATCATCAACTAATAACTTTTCAGTAATTCTCTCAATTCTCTTTCCATAGGAAAGATGTACAGAGGTTTATAGAATTAAAACATTTAGCCAAGCCTAAAAATAGCTTTTACTTTTCTTTAAAGAAAAAAAATTCATGTAAAAGAAAAAAGTTTTCCTCTCACTTTGTGATGATGGGAAATCAAAGTTGTTTTTTTTTTCTTTTTGGGGTTTTTTGTTTGTTTTGTTTTGTTTTGTTTTGTTTTGTTTTGTTTTGTTTACGATGGGAAAGTCTAAGGCATCACATTTTTTTAAAAACACTTTGTCACAGTATGGAGAAGGGTCTTTCCAGTTGGGCTAACAGACACCTCGGGGTTCCAAGGAACCTGTCTGCAAAGGCCACAAGGAAGGGTGCTGAGCTGGTGGTATCCTGGGTCTTTCAACCTCTCTCACTACATGTCTGCAGTTCAGCTTGGGATTTTGACATACTGGGTTTCACTATAACAACTTGTTTGAACAAAGAACTCCAGGGATGATCTAGAACTACTCTAAAGAGTGGGTCTCTATCCTTTTTATATTTTGTGAACACTAAACAGCTCCCAATGTCTCCACTGCCTTCCCCCTTAAAAAAAAAAAAGAAAGCACCTCAGGTTACTAAAACACATCTTTAGACATAGCAAGCATTTACAAATATTTTTTTATGGATCAGTGAATGAAGGCACACAAGCACAC
Source organism: Prionailurus viverrinus (assembly GCF_022837055.1). Lineage (NCBI taxonomy): Eukaryota > Metazoa > Chordata > Mammalia > Carnivora > Felidae > Prionailurus > Prionailurus viverrinus. Next base: position 118,667,793 of record NC_062563.1, read on the forward strand.
ATGCACAGCTCTTACAGAAGACTGCACATCAGTCACCACACCTTTCTATAATGACCCTAGCAACTGGGTGCAATTTTTAAACTCTGACCTAAAACCTTGAAAATGCAAACAGAAATATAAACCTTGAGCTCAAAAGATAAAAGTGATAACGACCATCTACATGGGAGTTGTTGTTTTGCCGCTTATAACATCTTTAAATTTACATCAACCTCCAGCTAAGGACAGAGCACTTCCTCATTGCCACAAGCCTAACCCCATGACACAAAAAGCAGAAATGAGAGAACTGAATGGACAGACTCAAAGCTGAGGCAAGCGAGATAGACTCACAGCAGCCACTGTGCCGCCAGAAATGTCAGCGGTGAGAAACAAGGAAAATCATTGGTGCTGAGCAGCTATCCTCAGTACCCAATGCCAATACACGCAGGCTACTTGAAAGAATAGTTAAGAGTCACCTAAGGATCTACAAACAGCTTGCATCACAGTAGGTGGAAGGAAAAGGTTTGTGAAAGAGCCTATTAAAACTCTTACATTTTATCAGAGTCCAAGATGACCAGAAAGGTATGGTCTTGGTGTTTTGTTAAGCAACTGGAGGACTCTACAATTAATACCACCTGGTCAGTGGGATTCTTTGGACCTAAGCACAGGGGCTCCTACATTGAAAGAGGTGAGTATAGGGATAACGTGTAACACTACAGATTTCTACGAGAGCTTATTAGAGGGGTACCTGGCCCAGTGGGAATTTGGGGGTATGGGAAGAATGAAAAGTCTTCCTTTGGTGCTGGTAGAGCGCCACAGGGTAAGGGACATTCATCAAAGAAGACAAATCCCCAACCACTATCCCCATTCTTTCTCCTATATAAGCAATTCTCCCCTCTTTATCCACTCACTCCCACCAGCATGCAAACGTCATTTAAAAAGTCTTTCCGGGGGTGCCTGGGTGGCTCAGTCAGTTCGGCATACAACTTCAGCTAACATCATGATCTCGCGGTCATGGTCTCGCAGCTCGTGAGTTTGGGACCCGCACTGGATGAGCCCAAGCCCTGCTTCTGGTGAGCCCCGCTTCTCTCTCTCCCTCTCTCTCTCTCTCTGCCCCTCATGGGATTCTCTCTCCCTCTCTCTGCCCCCTGCTCACTTGCGCCCTCTCTCTGAAAAAAAAAAAAAAATCTTTCTTAACTTCATACCTCACTTCAGGTCCCATCTCATTTCTCTGTTGAACTTCACAAAACAATCTCCTGTAAAGAACTGGTCTATACTCAACGTACACATTTCTTCTTTTACTATGCTCTCTGGAACCCTCTCCTGCCAGCACTTCCTCCCCACCAGCCAACCCCCACAGCCCATCAAGGTCACCAATGACCTCCCCACTGCCAAACCCAATGGTCATCTCTCTGTCCTCATTTTATTACTTGTTCTCTCTGTGGCATTTTGACATAGCTGGTTATTACTCCTTACATTCTTCCCTTTGTTTCCAGGATCTCACTCTCTTGGTTCTTCTTTACTTCACTGGCCTCCCCTACGGTCTCCTGGCCTCTGAACTCTGGTGCACACCACCACAGCTCAGATCAAGATCTCTCTCCTTCCTTGACACTTCCTTGGTGATCTCATCCAGGCTCAAGATTTTCAATACCTTTTATATGCTGATGATTCCCAAATTTTCTATCTCTGCCCAGACCTTTTCCTAACTTGTTTCATGTATCCAACGATCGTGAGTAAAACCAAACCCTTGGTTTCCTTCCTTTGATATTTATTCTTCATTTTAGTAAACGGCAATTCCATTCTTTCAATCCCTCAGGCCAAAAAACCTCAAGATCTTGACTCCTCTCTTTCTTGCTTGTCCTACATCCAAGGTGGCAGCAAATCCTGCTGATTCTACCTTCAAAAGAGATCCTCAGCCCCAACCCCTTCTCGCCACCACACAACCACGTGATCTGAGCCACAGCTACCTCTAGCCTAGACGGTTGCAATCACCCCCAACTGCCTCAGCCCTTGTTTGCCAGCAGTCTGCTTCCATCGCCATACACACAGCAACGCTTTTAACACATTAGTCAGATCACGATTCCCCTTTGCTCAAAACTCTCAGACGGTTAAGTAGAGCTTCTTTATAGAATAATCTGACAAGGTAACAACTGAGCAGAGCCGTGAAAGAGGTGAGGAAGAAAATCATGTGGGATGTGGGGGAAAAACATCCCAGGCAAGGGAAACAGGAAGTATAAAAAGGGGTGATGCGGCCCTAGATGTTCAAGAAAGAACAAGAAGGACAATGTTACTGGAGCAAACAAGTACTAATACTGATCAAAGCTCATGCAGAAACTCTCTTTTCCTAACCCCAGTAGGACGTGCAAAAATCGCTCATAAAATTAGTGAACACTAAAGTGACTACTTCATCTATGTGGAACATCGGGTAAGTCATTTCTGGGGATGTTGAGAGAGAGAGGTTTTTTAGAAGTACTAAGGGATTAGAAGAGGTTGGTGAAGGGAGGTGGCTGGATAGGCAATAATAAATCAAACTCAATTCATCTTCATTTTCAGTTTCAGAGAAGCAAACCAATCAATAAATAGCCATTGTTAAAATGGCAATAGCCAAGTTAAAATGGCGATCTCAAAATGTTCACATTGTTACACCCAATGGCTCATCTATATTTAGGGGGAAAAAAACAATGAAAGGAATAAAATGTACGATTTAAAAATTAAAACAAGTCTTGTACATATAAGGTAATGGGAAATATAATTACGTATTTAGCACTTGGACTCATGTGAACTGCTAGTTATTTTAGTCCATCCACTGCATTTTAGCTCTTTTGCCCTATTTTAGTTTGTACAATATATTTTTATTCTACCAGCTATTTTAGACCAACATTCCTTTTAAAACGCTCAGACAATCCCTACTTTATCCCCTCTCAAAATGTTGATCCTAGAGCTAATATAAATTTATGTTTATTGGCAAAAGACTGATTTACACGACTAAATTAATAATAAAAGGCATGTGGATCCGAGGACTAAGAGGAGTTTGTGTTTATCAGCAATGGGCTGATTTGCACAACTAAACTCGTAACACGAGAAACTTGAGACTGTGAAAGGAAATCTGGTTCTCTGGAAACCGCAGAAAGTGTTTTTTGATCTCCAACTTTCAAGCTGACCGTACAGTCTTTATTTTGCCATTGAGAGAATAAAGAAAACTTACCACTTGTTTCTCACAGTGTTGGAAGTGCTGGAAACTACAACTCAAGAATTCAGCTTTCAGTTCTGCCACTGATTTTCCTTGTAACCTGGACGTCATCTCTTTCTGTGTAACTAAGTAAATGCTGATTTAAAACATACCTTGATATGAAATTTGAACCATAAATTATATAAGGAGTAAACCATAAGTGAAAAATCCTTTCTGAGTTCTACCTCAGATGACTTTTTCTGTGTTTTTATATTCGAAGTTCCAACAGTTATTCAAGCAATTTATGGTCACGCTGTTGTCACGTCAAAGATTGCTTCCATAGCAATCTTTCCTGTAAGCTGAAAATGAGACATTTAGATGCAGCCAAGTGAACAGAATAATTTGATTTTTTTTGTCAGTCCTTGGTCAAACCTTCTCTTGGATAGATGTAGAAAATTATCTGACCTCCGACTGTGAAAATGTCAGCCGTTCTGCCAACTGCCTTCATGGCAATTTCCCCAGCTTAGCAATAAATATGTGCATCCTTCCTTTTTTTTCAAGTTGTAGTACACTGGCAAGTAATTTAAACTAATAAGACTCTGAGTTTTGGCAATTTATTAAATCTAACTTTTCTTCTGGTAATAGCGGCTATGTCATGTGACAGGTAGTGACAGGCAGACATCTTGTGCAGAATGGGCTCCAAACCCAAGTTGCTATGTAAAGGGAAATTTGACTTCCTTTCTTAGAGGTTGTTCCTTTGTCAACGAACAAGCTGTCATCTGAAATTGACTGCTTCTATCACTTAGACAGCTAAAAGCTAAGAAACACTCAAGAATGACTATGACTTTGGAGCACCCGGATGGCTCAGTCAGTTGGGCGCCCAACTCTTGATTTCAGCTCAGGTCATGATCTCATGGGTCATGAGATTGAGCCCTGAATCGGGCACTGCGCTGATGGACAGATCCTTCTTGAAATTCTCTCTCCCCCTCTCTCTGCTCCTCCTCTGCTTGTGTTCTCTGTCTCTCAAAATAAATAAACATCAAAAAAGAAGGAGGAGGAGGAGGAAGAGGAGAGGGAGGAAGAAGAGGAAGAGGAGGAGGAGGAGAAGGACTACAACTTTAACAGGATGACAGTCTGATGGTGATTCTTCAAATGGACTCTGACAACCAAGAGCCTAAGTCTGGAGACTATTCCTTGGCAAATGCGTAATTACTCATTGCACGTGAAAAGGAAAGCCAAAGCCAGTCTAACGAGGATTTCATAACATCTCATTCTTTACCAAATGTTTTCTAAGCTATATTATTTAATTATCCCAAAACCCTGTTCTATAGATATAATTCACTTGTTCCTATTTTAGAAATGAGAAAATTTAGGCCTAAAACAGTCAAGAAACTTGCCTACAGCCTTTGAGAGAGCAATAAAGAGTCAGAGCTCAAGATTCATTCCCCATTCATCACTATGGGTTAAGAGCCTAAAATGTGTCAGGCCCTATATTAGGTACTGCAAATATAATGAGGAAAAGAGACATGGCCCCTGCCCTCTTACAGCTTATCATCTAGGGAGCGACTCAGAAACTCATCAAAATAATGCTTTTATAAATTACAACCTGTGAAAACTCTGTCTACACTTTGGGGCTCATTACTCTGAGGGAACTCTTAGAAAGCCAGGCCCTTAGACCCCACAGAAAAATAAGCAATTAATACCAGCTAGGAAAACTTCAAAGAAGCAAAGCAGAAGGGCTAACTACACTGGAGAGTGAGAACACAGTAATTACAGCAGGGTAATACTGTAGCTAAATCAAACAGAAAATAAGTCCAGAAATAAGCCAAATACATTTAGTGTTATGTGGTGATGTGGGACAACTGCATCATCATCTAGGAATAAAGTTAGATCCACATCTCATATCATATATGAGGATAAAGCCCAAGTAGATTAAGAATTTCAGTGTAAAAGCTGAAACCTTAAGGAGGAAAACACTGATGAGTATCTTTATAACCTTGCAGTAGGGAATGCCTTTCAAATCCGACTCCAAATTCAGAAGCCAAAAGGGAAAAGACAAATAAGCTTGACAGCCTGAATAGAAAGATTTCGTGGATGGCAAATAACCACCATCAGCGAAGTCAAAAGACAACTGACAGAGGAAAATGTCTTTGTGACTCTACCACAAAAAGCTAATGACCTTAATGAAGAAAAAAGATGAAAACCCCAAGAAAAACAAGCAAAGAATATACAGAAAAGAAATACAGTCTGAAACATGAAAAAATGCATACCCTTATTCATAACAAAAGGAATACAAATTATCATTTTTTACCAAACAGCTTGGCAGAAATCCATCAGCACTTCATAGATGTCGCTGCACTGTGTTCTCACCTCCGCTGTTTTTGATGAAAAGTCAGCGTTGACTCAAGTTAACTACTCACCTACAAATAAAGTGTCAGTTTTCTGTGACCACTTAAGATTTTCCCTTTATGTGTGGTTTTCAATATTCTGACTTGCATTTGTCTTCGTTAGTTAGGGTTTGTTGAGATTCTTGAATCTGTAAATGTATGTCTTTTGCCATACTTGGATATACGTAGGCATTATTTCATCAAATATTTCCCTGCTCCCTCTTTTTCTCCTCTCCTCTCCTTCCGGGACTCCACATTCATGTATGTTCGATGTTTTGATTTTGTCCTGTTAGCTCTGCCTTTGCCTCTTCCAAGTATCAACCCCCATCCGGTATCTGACTGCTTTCAATCACTACCCAGCACCTTGAGGCACATGGCTTTATGGTCTGCCCAGAGCTGACAGCTGCTACTTGTGGAAGGGTTAGTCCAAGAGGAGCTACCAGGACACTCTGCAAAGTGGAGCTTGACAGAAATCTTCGAATATGTTAACACACTGTTGGCAACAGTGTGGAGAAACAACCACCGTTATGTACTGCTGCTGGGTTAATAAACTAGAATGAACTGCATGGAGAGCATTTTACAGACAAAATTAAAAACACACATAAACCTGGATCCAGCCATTCCTCTTCTAATTATTTATCTTACAGACATACTTGGACACACACAAAACGGCAGGTACAAGGATGACGGGTACAAGGATGAAGGCGCTCTCTGTGTGCTTATTCAGGAAAGAAACTCGGAGCTGTATCAAGTCAAAAGCAAAGCTGCCAAGCACGGTGTGTGATACATGTTACCACTTGCATTGAAAGGGGGGAATGTGTGTGTATAGACACACATATATACACACATATATACACACATAGACACATATATACACATATATATACACACATATATACACACATATATACACACATACACACATATATACACATATATATACACACATATATACACACATACACACATATATACAAGTGTCTGTATTTGTATTTGCTTCTACGCGCATAAAGGAACTCTGAAAAGGTACACTAGAAGAAAGCTATAGCAGTGCTTACGTGGGATGAGAAAGGAAAGGAAGACGGTCCTGATTTGGGTGGATATTGGACAATGATGGGAGAGAGACTTTCCCCACATATCTTTTAACAGATTTTGATGTTTCAACAATATGAATATATTATTCACTCAAAAACTTTTAAAAAGAAATTCACAGTCCAAAGGGTGCATAATGAGATGCTCCTAATTCATGCCTTCACTCATCCATCCATCCATTCATTCATTCATTCATTCAACAAACATTTCCTGAACACCTACTGTGCCAAGTGCCAGGTTAGGTGATGGAGATCTTAAGACAAACAAAATACAGCCTCTGTCCTCATGGAGCTTAAAGTCTATTTTGACTAGACAAACAAAATATTACGATGTGATGTTCTGACAGATATTCACTGGATCCTGTGGAAGTCATGGAGTTAGGACTCCTCATTTTAGGTAACAGAATTCCATTTCAAACTCACCGAGCAAATGAAAGATAATTTCTTACAAGGATCTGAGGTTTCTCATGGAATCTAAGGCTAAAACGCAGCCCAGCCTCAGTTCGAAAGACTTGAACACCTTGAGCTGTTTGTCCTGGTCTTATCTCTACTCTGTGCTTCATCTTTCTCTCCAACTACCACTTTCTCATTCCTTTGACTAGATAATATGAGAAAAAATTTACATGTGACACACCAGTTACTCACAAGGAGGCTAAGCTCACTCTCTCAGTGCCATCTCCACATTCCCAGGCAAGAATTCTGTTTGGTTTATGCACCTTCTGAACTAATCAGCACTACCTCCAGAGTTCTTCACAGTAAAACAGCTAGGGACACCATAAATTCACTAGAAATAACTGAAAAACTAGGAAACCTTTTAGGAGTGGGGGGATTAAGTTACGTGCACTCTCCCCCAGAGCCATAAGACGATCTGAGGGGTTGTCTCACAGAACACTTCGAACACAGGATCCTTCACCTTTTCCCTTTTACTACACGGAAAAAAAGCATTAAAAACTCGTGAAGGGTCGCCTGGGTGGCTCAGTCAGTTAAGCGTCGTACCCTGGATCTCAGCCAAGGTCTTGATCTCAGCCTTGTGAGTTCAAGCCCTGTGCTGGGCTCCACGCTGGGCGTGAAGCCTGCTAAAAAAAAAAAAAAAAAATCCAGTGTAGCTGGTTCTCTGATGTCCCCTGCAGACCCCTTTACGCTGAGAAATCTGTGCAAAGGGTGCTCCCTACATCTAAGTGGCCACCTAGGAAATGGGGCAAGGCACCCAAGATTTCAGAACAAACAAGTGGCCTCCCAGAGGCACGTGGCACGATCCCCGTCCTTCCTCACACGCTGCTCTCCAAGGTACAGGCAAAGGAAATGGAAAGGATTTCCTCTGTGCTTCATCTGCTTCCATAAAACCAGGTCTTCTCCACTTAATGCATCCTGCTGCTAAAAGAAATGTGAACTTCCTACTGACAGTTCTATTATTTAAAAAATAAAATAAAATTCCTTTCAAATGTCAGTAAAACTGAAAAAGCTATTCACACTCACCTTTAACGTCTACAGGTATAAAGTAATTTAGGGGCACACACATACCACTTCTTAGGAATCAAGTCAAAATCTGAGGGCAAGATCAGATAGAGGGCAAGAACACTACTGAGGGCAAGATCCCAAGTACTCCTACTGACATCCAGGTCAGAATTCGATATAACAAATCCATTACAAAAACAATAAAAATGCGAGCCCCTGTCATGGGTTCATTTATTTTAAATAATGTTCAACTCATAATAGTTCCATGTGGTTAAAAACAAAAAACAAACAGGGGCGCCTGGGTGGCGCAGTCGGTTAAGCGTCCGACTTCAGCCAGGTCACGATCTCGCGGTCCGTGAGTTCGAGCCCCGCGTCAGGCTCTGGGCGGATGGCTCGGAGCCTGGAGCCTGTTTCCGATTCTGTGTCTCCCTCTCTCTCTGCCCCTCCCCCGTTCATGCTCTGTCTCTCTCTGTCCCAAAAATAAATAAACGTTGAAAAAAAAAATTAAAAAAAAAAAAACAAATTTGTCACTTCCTAGAAGTGTGTGTAACACAGCTGATACCCACACCACACCCTTTTCAAAGGAGCACAAGTTTATCCCTGTCTCCAAGTCAAGTGCCGCCAGGGCATAACTCCCAAGCAGAATAAATTGAAAGACGATTATGAGAGAAGGACCCCCTGCTGACGAGCATCACCAGAACACCCACTCCATCCTCACGGCCAAGGTAAAAGGGCCACGCGCTTTCTGACCCTCCAGATATTTTGATCCCCCTCGTAGCACTCTGGCCCTCCTCTTCCACCATTCTAGACCAGTGCTATCCAAGACAAGGGAGACACAACACACAAACGTAAGCTACACATGCATGTGTAAGATTTTTAGTATTTTCTAATAGCCACATTTAAAAAGGTTAAGAGAGGGGTGCCTGGGTGGCTCAGTCGGTTAAGCGGCCGACTTCAGCTCAGGTCATGATCTCGCGGTCCGTGAGTTCGAGCCCCGCGTCGGGCTCTGTGCTGACAGCTCAGAGCCTGGAGCCTGTTTCAGATTCTGTGTCTCCCTCTCTCTCTGCCCCTCCCATTCATGCTCTCTCTCTGTCTCAAAAATAAATAAACGTTAAAAAAAATTTTTTAAATAAAATAATAAAAATAAAAAGGTAAGAGAAACAAGAGAGATCAATTTTAATGCCATATCCCAATATATCTAAAATACTCCCATTTCCACATGGAATCAATATAAAAATTGGTAATGAGATCATTTTGAGGTACAAAATTCTTCAAATTCTGGTTTATATCTTGCATTTGCTTCCATCCCAGTTCCGAGTAACACTGCAGGTGCTCAACAGCCACGTGTGTATGGCTGGCTGGCAGCTCTCGTGTTGGGCCGAACCGTTCCAGACATTTTTCCAATACTAACCTCCACGTCAAGTTAGATTCTCTCTGTGACAAATACCTGAAGATCTGCTTGAGCTACCAAACGTTCCTAACAGGAAGGCTGACACCTGTCGTCCGGTCAGTGGGGAGTGATCATGGGACCCCACTGCCTCTTCCAGATGATTCGTTTTTTCCTCCACCAAATGCTGCCTAAACCTACTGTCCCTACTTCTTTTTCTCCACCTGCATTCCTGACACCCTGCAATGTGCTCTCCTCTGCTCCGAATGCCATCAGAACTGCTCCCGGAAACATAAGCACCTCTGTCTCTATTAAAAACTAATTTTGGGGACGCCTGGGTGGCTCAGTTGGTTGAGAGACCAACTTCGGCTCAGGTCATGATCTCGCAGTTTGTGAGTTCGAGCCCCACGTCGGGCTCTGTGCTGACGGCTCAGGGCCTGGAGCCTGCTTCGGATTCTGTGTCTCCCCCTCTCTCTCTGCCCCTCCTCTGCTCACGCTCTGTGTCTCTCTGTCTCTCGATAATAAACAAACGTTAAAAAAAAAAGTTTAAAAACTAATTTTCCCTCTCACCTTACTTTCCATTCCTTACCTGCATCTTAGTGGCATCAACTTCTACTGGTCCACATATGGTACTTTATGATGAACAGCATATTCAGAGATAATACAGGAACAATCACTAACCTAGAATGTATTGAGCCCCTACTATCATAATTCATTTCAACTATTTACAAAAGAAGGCTAATAATAACAATACTTCGTATTACATAACCCCATGTTTGCTCAATTCTGTTTGCTTCCTACGCACAGGATCTAATTTACCTTTGTCCCAAGGGTGACAGGGAAGTTACTCCAGGAAAGTGACAAAGAGAAAATCTATAGTCACACGTACACAAAACTAATGACAGGATTAGAATCTGAAGCTCCCACCTCCCAGATCACTCTCTCTCCAACACACTTCCAAATGGCCTCTGCCCAGAAGGACCTGAAACTCCAACACATACTGCTATAAAAGTAACCAAACAAGGAGGCCATTAGACTGAGGTGGTTCTAACACCTTGGTAGGTGACTTAAGCAAACTGAAATCTCAGCCAGTCATTTCCTAGAAATGCCTCAAAATTATCAGGAACAATCAGGCACAAACAGCCAACTAGGCTTTCCCAGATAATGCGAGCACTTAGGCTACAGCCAAATTCCCTGCTTTGCTTCAGTGTCTTCTCTACAAAAACCCTGCCCCTAGCTTTTGTCAGTAGAATGCTCCTAACCACGTCGAGTTGATGTTTACTCAAATAAACTCTCAAAAGTTTTAATATCCCTGTTTATTTTTTTAACACTGCTCACATACTTTCCCTTCAAATGTAACATCACAGCAGGATGAGATGACAGAAGCCTAGGTCATTAACTCAAATGAGGAGCTCCTCCTAGAACAGCTCCTTTCTTTTCTGCACGGTAGTTTTAAATGCTGCCAGAGTTTAATTTATAAACCATAGATTCCTAAAATCTTACTGGCATTTGGGGTCAACTATAATAACGAAAAAAAAAAAATAATTGCTTCACATTCTCCATTATGTAAGTATATGCCATTATTAAGAAAATACCCACAAAAGGAAAAAAAATCTGTTGCCAAAAAACTTTTATCTCACAGATCACCCACTGGTATTCTTTAATATGTAAACTATGTGAAAATAAGTGGTTGCAGAACATCTCAAAACATTCATTTCATAGCAGGAAAGAAAAATGTCTTTGATAAAAATATGAGGTACGATAACTAACTTTGAGTTCTGGGAATTAGAAGTCAAAGAAAAATTCACAAACTTCTTTATGGTGCTTTGTTAAAGTTAACAAACACTGGTTCTTTAGACACAACAGACCCATGCAGGAAATACTGACAAGGCAGTCAATATACATAATTTAAAATGAGACCTTGGGCTTTACCCAATGAGAAAATGTATAATGTACCTTTATTTTGATATACTGTATCAAAACAGTATATATGATTTTATACCTGTGGCTTATGTTGTGGCATTCACCAAAATTAAAATTCTAATCTTAACACTAACTCTGCTTAAAGAGGTAGCAGAAGGGAGATCTTTGTGGTGAGGAATAGTTTTGCCTCTTGACTGCACTGGTAGTTACAGGAAATGATGCATATGGTAAAATGGCAAACACATACATTGTACCAATGTCAATTTCTTAGTTTCCATACTTTACTATCATTATGTAAAATGTAACCACTGGAGGAAACTCAGTGAAGATGGTATGCAAGATCTCTCTACTATTTTATACCCTCTTGTGAATTTATAGTCATAAATAAACAAACAAACAAACCTTTAAAAAAAAAACTCTGACCATGCAGGCACATATAAGAGTTGTTTATTCTGGGGATGCTTGGGTGGCTCAGTCAGTTAAGCATCTGACTCTTGATATCGGCTCAGGTCATGATCTCACAGTTTGTGAGTTCAAGCCCCACGCTGGGCTCTGTGCTGACAGTGCAGAGCTGCTTGGGACTCTCTCTCATCCTCTCTGTCCCTCCCCCCACCTCTCTCTCTAATAAGTAAATAAACTTTTTTTAAAAAAGAATTGTTTATTCTGAACACATAAGCTTACATTCCAATGTATCCTCTGTTTTCTCCAGATTTAAAAAAAGTGTTTACTAAAAATTACAAAACCACCATAGACAAAGAATGCAATGTTCAAAACTAACATCTACTCATTCATTAAAGGAGATGGGCAAGGCAATAAGAGAAACGGCTTCATAAAAAGACAAAGGCAAAGAGCAGAGGGTTTTTGTTGGTTTTCTTTCAAATGTTTACCTCCAAGTGTGCAGTTGCTGAAACCTTCTAAATGGAAGTTTGGGGTGGGGGGGGAGACCATCTTTGAGGTGATATGGAGGGAACACTGTATTTCAAATTATCAGACTTGCCAGAATGTTGATGAGAGATTAGAACCCTCTCCCTCTTCTACGTGGCTACTGAAATTTTCTTTTTGCCAGATGACAATAAAATGGAGGAGGCATCTCAGGTTTTTAAGAGCCTCACACTTTAAGAACAGAAATGGAAAGTTAAGAATGTAAATTATGTGGCAGAAAGAAAAATTCAATGATGACAACGGTGAAGGCAAGCAGTCACCATCCTCTCAAAAGAATACAGGATCTTGTAATCCAAAGGTATTAAACACTTACGTATACTCTTGGATTCATTACAGAGGGTACTTATCAGATGGACAGTCGGATCAGGAGAACCAAAATAAATAGACTTATATTTAGGCCAGGAAGAATATATCAATCTTATGGTGGTTTAGTTAGAGAGCATATTAATGTTAATGTTTTAATTAATAAACATCAATGTATTTCATACAAAAGTCTTCACGCTTCAGTATTGCATTAAGCGATAATAGATCGGATTTACTGACCAGTAAACCAGAATGTGTGCTTACAATTCTTGTTCCTCATGTATGTCATGCCCCTAAGTTGTTCTCCAACCATTCACTGACCTCCTCTACCTATCATGCTGTGCCCACCGTCCCTTGTGGGCTTGGCCAGTTCCAGTTCATCAGTGACAGCTTTCCACAGTCACTCCACTCCTCAGTGGTCGGGTCGTCTAAATTCTTACACGGGCTCTACTTCCACTTGAGACCATCTATCCAGCACTGCTCCTTCATTTTTCACAAACAGGTACAGAGCCTTCTCAATTGGATTTTAACACCTTCAAGAGCAAAAGCTGTGGCTGGGATACGGCCCTTATAGCCCAAAACTAGCAGAGCAGACTTTCCATAAATGTACATCAGTCCTGCACTGGCTTAGCCCTATTAAAATTGCATCTTGTGGGGCCGGTACAGCATTCAGTGCCTAAAAATAATTTTAAATAGATTCTGTAGTCTTTCAGAGCAACCACCTTTTCAAATTCTGTGTTATGAGAAAGCCTGAAAAGCGTGCCTTTCAATGTCCTAATAAAACAGTGAGAAAATAGGCCCAAAAGAGAATCCCTGTGACATTCCGCAAGACACCTGATGGCTGACAAGAGTTATATTCAATCTTTTAGGTGTAGTTCTTCCACATATTCAAATGCCTAAGAAAGGAACATACTGTCAGTAGAATGTTAAGGGAGAATGAAAAATGAAGGGCACCTGGGTGGCTCATTTGGTTGAGCGTCCGACTTCGGCTCAGGTCATGATCTCACGGCTGGTGAGTTCGAGCCCCGCAAGCTGGGCTCAGAGCCTGGAACCTGCTTCGGATTCTGTGTCTCCATCTCTCTCTGCCCCTCCCCCACTCATGTTGTGTCCCTGTCTCTTAAAAATAAATAAACATTGAAAAAATTAAAAAAAAAAAAAGAAAAATGAGATAATCTAAGTCAATGACATCCACCTTCCTTAAAAGGGTAAAACAAATTGCCATGACTATTTCTTGGTTACCCAACTTTTGTTCCAAGGGACTATCGCGTTCTTATGTAAATGTCTGCAAATCATCCTGAGTGTCATTAAAGACCTGAGTGTCATTTCTTTCAAAAATCAACAGAATGTTTTTTTCTTTCTGCAGTCTTCTAAGATCTTTCTGCTTCTCCATAGTATCTCAGAGATATCTCTGAGAGCACATCTGCCAGTTTCTTAAGTACCCTGAAACAGTCTCCTGTAGAGACTGTGTTCCATCTCCAAATGGAACACAGCCTTGCCAAAACCTTGACTTTAGCCCATGGAGACCCATTTCCTACTTTTGACCTCCAGAACTAGAACATAATACATTTGTGTAGTTTTAAGCCACCAAGTTTATAGAAATTTTTTACAGTAGCAATAGGAAACTCATACAATCCCTGATTCAAAAAATCTTGGCTCAAAATCAAGTTCCTTTCTTTCTGCCAGGGCCTTGTGTTTATTGTCCAGATTCTTGGTCTAGTTTTGGATTCCATTAGCAGACTGTCCTTTAATGCATTCCTGAACCAGTATGCCAAACTTCAGTGTGTTTCATCCCTCAAGACACCTTATATTCTGTTCCTTGACCAGTAACTAACTCATATGCCTATATATTTATTTTATAGTCTCAGCTCCCACTTCTACTAGGCCTTCTCTAGGTCTGCTCTGCTGTAAGCTTGACCTCTAACTACCCACCTTGCCTTGTCATGGGATTCTCAGTTTCTTTACTTTCCCTAAATCCATACCCATTGCTCTAATGCTTACAAAGTACTCAATAATAAATCAAAATAAACTGGGGTGAGTAGAGCAGTAGTAGGTTTTTTAAGTGAAGAATGGAGAATCAGTAACATTAAATACAAAGTTTTTATTTTTTTTTTTATTTTTTTTTTATTTTATTTTTATTTTTTTTCAACGTTTATTTATTTTTGGGACAGACAGAGACAGAGCACGAACGGGGGAGGGGCAGAGAGACAGAGGGAGACACAGAATCGGAAACAGGCTCCAGGCTCTGAGCCATCAGCCCAGAGCCTGACGCGGGGCTCGAACTCACGGACAGCGAGATCGTGACCTGGCTGAAGTCGGACACTTAACCGACTGCGCCACCCAGGCGCCCCTTAAATACAAAGTTTTTAAAACACTATAAATTCAAACTGTCTAGCTGCTTTAAATGAATTTAAACTCCAATAGCTACATGGACTACAAGTCGAGTATTAGCTGAGCCAGTGAATACACAGTTGGCCCTTGAACACAGGTTTGAACTGCATGGGTCCACTTACATGGAGATATTTTTCAATAAATACAGTACAGGACTATAAATGTATTTTCTCTTCCTTATGATTTTCTTAACATCTTCTTTTTTCTAGCTTACTTCATCATAAGAATACAGTACATAATACATATAACATACAAAGTATGTGTTAATCGACTGTTTATGTTAGCGGTGAAGCTTCTGGTCAACAGGAGGCTATTAGTAGTTAAGTTCTGGAGGAGTCCAAAGTTACACACAGATTTGTGACTGCCTGGGGGGAGGGGAAGAAAGTCAGTGACCCTAACTACGTGTTGTTTAAAGGTCAACTATAATTTAAAAACTTTTTGGATCAGAAAAGGTGCCATAAAACTAGATATATTTAAACTCAGCGTTAATATTCAAAGGGTGAATTGGGTGGGAAGGAAAATCCTAAAAACCAAAGACTAAAAAAAACTAAAGTCTGAAGTGATTCTCATTTTCAAATGAGTCTATCAGCACTAAAGACAACACAGGTTCACCAAGAAGTCATGCCAAATTAACCTAACATCTGTTTTTGAGAAGAGAAATATGATGATTACTCAATAAGAAGAGATGCTAGGACTAGAAGATAAACTAACTTCAACAAAGTTTTCCTTACTATCCACGTGAACAGATTCAAATTTCAAAATAACCAACAGTTTAAAACCTTAAACTCCGCAATGTTGATGGAAACTGAAAACGGTGCAGCCTTTACGAAAAACAGTAAGGAGGTTTTTCAAGACTTAAAGATAACATTAGCAAGATGGTCCAGCAATGCCACCCTTGGGGATATAATCAAAAGAATTCAAAGCAGTGAAAAGATATGAGCACGCCCTTATACAATACAGCTTTATTCACAATAGCCAAGGGGTGGAAGCAACATAAACGTCCATCAACGGGTATATGGATAAACAAAATGTGTACATACTTACAATGGAATACTATTCAATCTTAAAAAGGGATGCAATTTAAACATACTACAAGCTGCATGAACCTCAGAGACACCATGCTAAATGAAATAAGCCAGTCACAAAAGGACACATGCTGCATGACTCCACTTATTTGAAGAATCTAAAAGACCCAGAATGATAGAAACAGAAAGTAGAAAGGCAGTTGCCAAGGGCTAGAAGGAAAGGAAACTGGTACTTAATGAGTATAGAGTTTCAGTTTTATAAGATGAAAAAGTTCTAGAAATCCGTTGCAAAACAAGGCAAATATACTCCACACTGTTAAACCGTATACTTAGAAATGGTGAAGATGGTAAATTAAATTTGATGCGTCTTTTACCACAATAAAATAAGCAAAATAGGTTTTTTATTAAACTTTGGACAGAACAAAAAAGATGGTTTGCAACAAGAATAAATTTTAGACCTACTGATTCAAAGGCAATAATCATGGCATAAGACCTTGGGAAACACGTCCTTTAAGAAAAGGCTGAAGAATAAAAGGGGAGGAGCCATATTTAATAAGAAAAAGAAGGCTAAGTGAAACCTAAAAGAACAAACGCAGAGAAGGGAACCTGCAAGTTATTTTATGCTTAACTAAACCGACTTTATTAACTCACTCTTTCAACAATGTTTATAGAATGTAAACAATGTGGTCGGCACTGTTCCAGGTGTTTCTGATACAACAGTGAACAGAGCAAAGATCCTTGCCTTCATGAAATTCTACATGTCGGTGGGGAAAGACGCACAAACAATAAGCGTAATAAATGAGTGCGGTAGACTATTTCTAAGTGTCTCCCAATGGTTCCGGGTATTCACACTCTCGGGTGATTCCTTCCCTGTGTGTGGACTGGACTTAACAGAACATAGAAAACGTGGTAAGATGTCACTTCCAAGATCAGGTTATAAAGACTATGACGTCTGTCTTGCTCACACACTCTTGATCTCTCCTGCTTGCTTGCTCTGGTGAAGCCAGCTGCCACCTTATGAGCTGCCCTGTGGAGAGGCCTTGAGAAGAGGTGAGGAACTGAGGGCGGTCCCGGCCAACAGCCAGCACTGAACCGAGACCCTCAATCCAACGGCCTGCAAGGAACTGAATGGTACCAACGGCCACATGAGTGAACTCGGAATGGATCCATCTCCAGTTGAGCCTCGAGGTGACTGCAGCCCTGACCACCACCTCGGGTTCAGCTTCTGAGAGACCCTGAAGCACAGGGTCTACACAGATTCCTGACAAACAAAGACTACGATAATAAATGTGGTTGCTTTAAGCCACTAAATTCTGGAACGATTACTTTATGCAGCAACATATATTAACACAACATGTTAATCACGTGGTATGTTAAAAAGAGTTGCAAAAAAAAAAAAAGTAGAGCAGAGTAAAGGTGGGGGTGTGTGAGATGTGATTTAAAAATGGGGTGTTACAAAAACTTGCATGTGAATGTTTATAGCAGCATTATTCATAATGGTCAAAAAGTGGAGCAGCTCTTTCTGCCCACGGGTCCTGTCCCCATGCTTTAATAAAACCACCTTTTTGCATCCAAAATAACAATAATAATAGTCAAAAAGTGGCAACGACTCAAATGTCCATCAACAGGTGAATGGATAAACATAACGCGGCATGTCTAAAATGGAAAATTACTTAGCCATAAAAAGACATGAACCAGTGATATATGGAAGAATCCCAAACATATCATCCTAAGAAGCCAGTCACAAAAGTCTACATATTGTGCGATACCACTGTATGAAAAGAAAGTCTATACAGAAACAAAGTAGTTTAGTAGTTCCTGGGGTTGGGGTAGGAAAAGGGCTACCCATAAATGGGTGTGAGGGATCTTACTGGGGTGAAGGAGCCAGTCTCAAACCAGACCGTGGTTGCTCAACTTGGTAAACGTATTATAAATCACTGAATTGTACACTTAAAACAGGTGAATTTATGGTTAAGGAAACTGTACCTCAAGAAAGCTGCTTTTCAAAAAAACAGGCGGTGTTAATACAGGCATGCAGAGAATAGGACACAAGGGGAAAAACGAAAAGGAAGGGTTCAGCCGTGAGAATATCTAGGGGAAAGAAGGCAGAGGAGGGAAAAGTACACAAAGACCCCAGGGCAGCAGCGCACCTGTGTGTGCGCAGCACAGCAAGGGTGTCAGTGTGGCTGGACTTGAAAAGTTTTAGGTGGGAGAGCGAGAGATGAAGCAGGAGAAGCAAGGATGGGTAGAGGACGGTGGTGATGGCAGCACGTAGGGCCTCTGCACGTCCACGGGAAAGACGTGGGCTTTTGCGACGCGAGAAAGGGAGAAGAGATGAAAGTTGTGCGCAGAGGAGAGATGTGACCTGACTTGCATTTTAAAAAGATCCTACAGGGCACGCCTGGGCAGCACAAACACTAAAACCGGAACGATACAGAGAAGATTAGCATGGCCCCTGGGCAAGGATGACACAAGCTCCTGAAGCGGTCCCTATTTTTATAACTAAATATAAAAATGAAAAGATCCTACAAAGTAGGAAAATTATAAAAAGAGATGATAAAAGGCTCCATACAAGCTAGCTACCGCCAGAGTTACTGACCTCTCTGATCTGACTGGGATGCTGACACGTTCTACACTGAAAAGGAGGGGACGCTTGTGTCTCAAAACGTGGCCTCTGTGACCTGCACCAGACCCCAGTCCAGGGGGGCCTGTTATACAGGCAGGTCCTGAAGTTCCACCTCCGATGTGTGAACACCTGGCTCTGAGGACGGGAGATGGAATTTTACACACTTCCCAGGAGATGACTTTTGAGAAACACAATGAACCAGATGAACATTCAAGTCCCTTCA
This sequence comes from Prionailurus viverrinus, assembly GCF_022837055.1. Classification (NCBI taxonomy): domain Eukaryota; kingdom Metazoa; phylum Chordata; class Mammalia; order Carnivora; family Felidae; genus Prionailurus; species Prionailurus viverrinus. The sequence goes on from NC_062563.1 coordinate 118,686,688, forward strand.
AACTCTGAATTATGAGAAAGTATACAGGCAACTAAAACCACGCTTGTCTAGGGAAATGGCTGGGGTTTACTATAAATGAATAGCTGAATTGATTATTTTATTACAGATGAAGTGCCTTTTTTCCCCCATTCTCGAAAATCCTTACCCAGTTGTTTTTTTTCCCAGCATAAATTTCCATGTTCTCTCCATACTGCGGCTCTTCCAGTAACGTCTGATACTCAAACATGAGGCGGGAGCTCTCACGAAGGCGGCTGCACTGGAACTGGTGATACTGTTGCACAAGCTCCTTCACCACAAGCAACAGACATTCAGGATTTGAAGGATTCCAGGAGGCAAGGTTCTGTAGAAGCCATAAATGAAAGACCAGTTGAAAAGGAATTTTCATACACATCCAGCATCCCATCAGCACATCGACACAGAGGAAAACCGTGAGGAAAATCTAAGATTACTCTTAATTAGCCATAAACTCAGAACTGAAGTGACAAGGGTCTTTTGAGCTTGGTGACTTCTCCTTGTCTTCTAAAAATCCTTGCAGAAAATGAAGGAGAAATTCCATTAGAAGGAGGCAGAGACAGTAAAGTGTGAAGCCGGGTAGTAACAAAATGAGAAACCTAGATACCCTAGAAGACCGTCATTTTAGCCCTGGGAGACTTAATTTCCTCTTATTTTTTTACAATTTTAATTTTTTTCAATCTGCACATAAATTCAGCATTATATGCTAACATCATTCAACCCAGATCCGTAGACCATCTGCACCTATACCAGATATAAATAAATGTTCCGTAAACACTGGAACCCCACAGAAACACAAGCACACCGATGATGGTTTGGTCTGGAAATGATAGGAACGGAGTAGGGAAGAGGGAAAATAAGTTAGGAAATACAAGGTTGAGAGAGAGGAAGGAAATGGCTGTGAGAGCTGACGACAAGGAAAGAAGCTGGGAATGGGGAGAGATTTGGTAAGCATGCAGTCCTTGTTAAGCTCACATTCATTCATTCATTCATTCAACAACAGCTATCAGATGCCTATTACTAAGCTTCAGCCACTGTTCTAGGCAGTAAAGAAAACAAACCAAGCCCTTGCTCCCCAGAAGCTTACATTTTAGAGGGCCAAAATAAGCAACAAACAATGAACTACATCAGATAGTAATAAATGCTACTGAGGACCAAACAGCATGTATCTCGGAAGCCTAGTGAAGGGAGTGGCACAAGGAGAAAGAGGTGATCAGCTTGTGTGAAATGGTGTTGACACGGTGAGTAAGGAGGTCTGAGAGTTGACTGCTAGGTCCAGTGACACAGCCATCAACAGCGTCCTCAAAAAGCACTCTTTGGTGAGGTAAAGCATGACTGTCAAGCATTTAAGAGAGAATGGGTAGAAAGTGCACATAGCTGGTATAGACAATTCAAACTGGTAACTAGGGAGGAGTGTGGGGTCAAGGGAAAGTTCTGCTCAGATGTTTGCAGCCTGCTGGAATGTCCGTGTAGAAAAAGAGGGGGGGGGGCATTAAGGGGGTGGGTGCAGAAGAGCAAGAGGAAAGAAAGCCAACAGGTAGATAAGGATGGGATCTCTAAGAGGGCTGGCTTTAGAAATGAGCACGGAGAGCCCATCCATAGGAACAGGAGGAAAAGACAAGTGAAGGAGGAGGAGCACAGGTAGGTTGTTGTGTGAGGTGACAGGAGCTTGGGGCCAACTCCTCTCCTTAGAGCTTATATGTTCTCCTTGAAACACGAAGGATGGTCATCAGCTGGGAGTTAGGAAGAAGGAAATGATATTGGAAGTTTGAGAAGGAAGTGTGAACCAGTCATTTGGAAGAGTCATTCAGAAGAATAAATGGACTGGAAAAATGTAGGAGGAATTCCAGACAGCACTAAAAGCCCCACTGGGGTTAGAGGTACAGTTTTTAAGTGAGACAAATTAGCATAAATTTCGTTGCCTGGGTGCAAAGGTGGAGTGAGAGGAATTTGGATTTAACAAAGCTTGGGACCTTGCCAGAAAAGCACAATAGAAAGGAAGAGAGGCAAAAGATCTGAGAGGGTTTGCAAAAGAATGATCACAATTATGGACCATGGCTGTTAAGTCAGGAAAAGGCCAAGCAAGTCTGTAAGGGAGGTGGGTTAGTGAAAGGGTGGCAGGACCAACGGTCCTGTGTTTCATGGGTCATTAGGTATCATTACACAGGGAAAGGCTTACTAATAAATAGGGAAGATACATAAGCTTGAACTAGGGCTACTGCAACTCCAAGGACAGTAAGCAGAATGAGAATGACAAATGAAATAAAAGCCTGGTAGGCTGGTGCTCATTAGGGTGAGGTTTGCTCCTCCAATTAGGTCAATCAGTAGGTGTCCGGCAGTAACACTGGCAGTTAATCCCACAGCCGGTGCTACTGGCTGAATGAACACTAACAATCTTGATACCTACTAACATAGGAACGAATAGAATAGAAGAGTTGTTGGAGATGAAACACTAAAAAGATTGAACTGGAAGGATGGGAGGTATGGTCAGAGGATAGGATGATTGCAACTGGGAGAACAGAGATGAGTCTGTTAACTGGTACTGACAAGGTATGGAGTACTACCGAGAGTGCGCCTGGCTCGAAGAATCATTTATGTGAATATTAAACCATATATTTGGGGAATTTGGGGAAAAGGGAATGCTACAAATTTCCTTGGTATTGGTAGCAGCACTGAAGAGCAAGAAAAACACCTCCCGTACCTCCAGATTCTGTTTCAAGTGGGATAATCTGAGGTGTGTCTGGGGTATTGGGGTGTTTAATTACAGCTTCCCGGGTGATTCGAATGCACAAGAAAGGCTGAGAACCACTGACTTGGAGGAAAAAGAATTACAGAAGAGGTTGCAGGTATCTAGGACTCTACTGATAACAGACAGACCATGTTAATACCCCCAAAACACTCAATCTCCAGAAATCTAGAAATTTAGCATCAAGAAAGAGAATACATATTATACTATGAATGTTCAATAAGTGATAATTATATAGCTTGCCAAGTGCTATATAAATTCTAAGAACTTTTCATACGTTCAAGTTAATCCACATCACAACCTTACAAGTTATATTAACCACTTTACACATGAGGCAAAAAGTAGTTTAATATCTTGTCCAAGGTCAAAGAGCTATTAAACAATAAATCAAGTTGAATTTCAAACTTAAGCAATTTGGCTCCAAGTCCGTGCTTAAGTACTACACCAGAGGTCCTTACACATTTTGGTCTTGGAAACCTTTTACACTCTTCAAAAAAAAAGTCCTGAGAACACCAAAGAGCTTTTGTTTATATGAGTTATAGGGATCACATTTACTATATTAAATATGAAAACCAAGAAATTTTAAAAATATTTATTAATTCATGTTAAAATAACAAACCTACTACATGTTAACATAAAAAACATTTTTAATGAAATCACTATGATTTCAAAAAAAAAAACAGCACGGCATTGTTTTATATTCTTGCAAATCTCTTTAATGTCTGGCTTAATAAAAGAGCTGAATTCTCATACCTGCTTTTACATTCAATGTTGCGATATGTAGTTTTGGCTGAAATATATGAAAAAAATCCAACCTCACTCAAATATGTACTTTAAAAAGAGAGGAGTATTTTAATAGCCTTGACAAATAATTCTGGATATATTCTTCTTGGATACTATACCAAAACTCAACAAGGGGTAGTTTCTTAAAGGTTAGTTACAATGTGGAATCTGAAACTATATTCATAAATGTTTCATACTCTTACATCAAATTCCATCCATCTATCCTGCACTTTAAACATATCATTTACTTATATATGATTTTGTACCATCATAATGTGGTCATTTAGAAAATACTGATTCACTGAGTTACGTAAATCTTCCAAACTGTGACACGTTTCATTTATATAATACCAAACAGTCACATTCATTAATACCATAACTAATCTCACCAGAAAAGTCTATCAAAAGAAAACAAACAAAAAGTAAAGAAATGCATCCTTTAAAAGGATAGCAATTATTCTGGTCTACTAAATGGGTTGATTTACAGGCACTAAATGACAATGGGGAAATCACAAAATGCTCTTTTATTTACAGGATAGATAGGTCTTAAGGGAAGTTCAAATAAAGACTTGATGAACAGAAGAAAAGTAAGATCTTCAGCATCATACAGTGAATGAAAGGCAGCCCTAACTATGAACTGATTTGATAAGAAGAGTACAAAGTCTTCACTGGCAAATCTCTTGACTTCAATATTCTGAAAATTCCTTTTGAGCTACTAAGGAACACAAAGTACCAATAGGATAAAACAACATAGTATAAAACTTAAAATGATCAGTATGTAGCTTGCTATGCATTTCCTCCAGAGATTATCATTAAACATTAATAGGAAAAATATGCAACCTTCCATTTCTTGGTCAAGTAGTCAAGTCCCTATTCAAGGACAAAAAGAAAAAACTTTAGTTACTTCAACTTCTATTTTTTTCAATTCTATCATTTTCTTTAGCTGTTTGGCAAGTTACAAGCCTATATCCCACAATAAAGAAAAAGAAGAAGAAGAAGAAGAAGAAGAAGAAGAAGAAGAAAAGAAGGAGGATGAGGAGAAGGAGGAGAAGAAGAAGAAGAAGAAGAAGAAGAAGAAGAAGAAGAAAGAAAGAAAGAAAAATTCTAAAAGCATCTAAACTGGCAAACATCTCTTACCAATTTCAATTCATGTCAAGTAATTCAACCTAATTGTTAAATGCATAAAGATATGCCAACAAGTCCCTTTCCATTAAAATATAATCTCCCAATGCATGGAAATGCATTTGACCTCTTTGGCCATTCAGTGCATACTTCACTGTGAAATGACTTAGCCAAAAAACATCCTCATCAGGGGAGGTAAAGATAGGCTCAACAAGATAAAAATCCTCCCATTATTGCTATATGACCATTTTTACTTAGGTAATTTGTGGTTAGAACCACTTTGTTTAGAAGAGGAGAACACAGAAAATATTACAAGATTGTGATCACTTCCTAACTCTAGGACATATTTTTTAAATGGTCTAACAATGGAGGATGTTGGCGCTTTCCACTCTCGAGTCAAGTTAGATGTCCAAAGGTTTCTTCAGGGAAGTGTGCAGGCCAGCACTTGGGAACAGGGGCTAGGTGGATGGTGCAGTCAAGGCATAAATTAAGAGGCCTCTTTAGAAAAAAGAGAAATAAAAAAAAAAAAAATAAAAATAAATAAAAATAAAAAAAAATTAAAAAAATTTAAAAAAAAAAAAAAAAGAAAAAAGGGGCGCCTGGGTGGCGCAGTCGGTTAAGCGTCCGACTTCAGCCAGGTCACGATCTCGCGGTCCGTGAGTTCGAGCCCCGCGTCAGGCTCTGGGCTGATGGCTCAGAGCCTGGAGCCTGTTTCCGATTCTGTGTCTCCCTCTCTCTCTGCCCCTCCCCCGTTCATGCTCTGTCTCTCTCTGTCCCAAAAATAAATAAACGTTGAAAAAAAAAAAAAAATTAAAAAAAAAAAAAAAAAAAGAAAAAAGAGAAATAGGTATGTCTATATATATACATATTATATATATATGTATATATATAATATGTATATATAATATGTATAATTCTATGTATATTAAGTTCTTATTCTACTTACTTTTGGTAACGCATGAAAGAAAAAGTCTGAAATGAGGATGGTCATGAAGAGTAAGCATAGGACACACACTACCAAAGAAAAGAGAAAAGAGATATCAAAAATGAGGAATGAGGGGTGCCTGGGTGGCTTAGCCTGTTAAACAGACAACTCTTGATTTTGGCTCAGGTCACAATCTCACCGTAGTTCAAGCCTCACATCCGCCTGTGAGCTGACAGCACAGAGCCAGCTTGGGATTCTCTCTCTCCCTCTCTCTATGCCCCTCCCCTGCTCACGCTCTAAATAAATAAATAAACAAACTTTTAAAAAGTGAGGAATGAAAACCCCATTAGAAAAAAGCAATAAAATACAATGAAAGTAAACAGACAAAAGCAGAGAATTAACTACTATTATGACACTTTATTCACTCTCACTAAACACTGATGAAGCAGCTCAAGGGAAGGTGTGATGTCAGTTCTTTTTAAAGACAGGTTAACCAGAGAGGCTGGCTAACTCTGGTAATACTCAGGGGCGGACAGTGACAGTGCAGAATGTAAATCTGCCAATCCTCTCTTCAGTTCCCTGAAACTTTGGCTGCTAACCAAACAGTTCGCACCTGCCTCCCTATAGCCGTGACCCATCTCACACCTGGTGCTAATTCTGGATTCCCCACTTTGGCTCCCCTGCTGGGGCTGCCAGATGTGAGAGATGTTCCTGCTCATGGGACCCTCAACCATCTCACATTTCTCTCTCATCAACACACTCCACCGCATATGTATACTCCCAAACCAATGGCTCCACGACCTTGAACATGCCCAACAAATCCTCAGTTCCTTGTCAGCTTCCTTATGTCAGCAACACAGTGAAGGATACTGTTTTCGGAGGCCTAGCTCACCCTCAATTCACATCTCACTGAAAACATGGCTTCTCAGCCATACTGAGGCAAATTTAGACACATCAATCAATGAAAAAAGTTGGGAAACGATGTGCTAAAGTTCGTATCTTTGGGGGGATAAAGGAGAAAAATAAGCAAATTAGCAAATGAGCCCTGGGGCCCATCACTGCCTAATAATGGAGAGAAAAGAAATTGAAGGGGAAATTTTTTTGTTTAAAAACAAAAATCTTATAACGAAAAATTTCCATTAATAAAGGAATTACCTGACACTTCATACTACAAAATTTTGCGCTGTCTGGCAATCAGATAAAATGGAAATCAAAACTGATTGACAGCATATGAAAAGCATGCAACCTTATTAATAATCAAAGAAATGTAATATTCCTGGGTTCTTTTTTGTTAACTAACTTTTCGTTGAAAAAAATAATATACACACATGGTAAAAGAAACAGCACTTTTCCAATAGCATAAAAGAGTATCAACAACAAAAGTTAAGTCTCCCTCACAACTTCCAGATTCCCCAAGTAGATTTCCCCATTCCCCAAGTAGACTACTCTTATCCCCCAGAAAAAGCAACACTGGGACTGTGTAAGGCACCAACACTTGGCCCTTCTTGGGTATTTCTAGATCACCTCTAGCTCTGCTACCGCTGCACCTTCTCCCCCGCTCTCTTAGGCTACATACCCTAGCTCCCCTGGTTCAACTAGCTTCCCTTGAATCAGCTGTTAATGTGAACTCAGTAGCCTGACTTTTACTCCAAGATGGGTCCTTGGTCCCATAAATTGTTTCTTGCTCTCTCATGGGACTCATGATTCGGCCAGCCCATCACTTTTTAAGCAACCAGCTAATGCTAGTGAGGATGCAGTTTAATGGACACTTTCACACATGAGAGTGAAAATTGATATAAGCAGTTTCATTCTCAAAACCCCGTAGAAGTCCTATTTCTGGGAATCTATTTAAGAAAAAAAATAAAGGGAAAGTATCATAGACAAAAAATGTACAGTCATTTAAAATATCATGCAAATGCAAATAACCTACATGCCTGATAATAATAGTTGAAAAATTGTTATAGTCATTCAAAGGAATACGCAGCCAGTATGTTTACAAATACTGTGCAAGAGCACAGAAAATACTATTAAATACTGGCAAAATATTAAATGAAGACAGATACAAAACTACATATACATTAAGATCTTGACTTGATTGTCCCCATCCCCTCCTAAGCCCCTACACACCAAAAACCACCTGTGCATAAAAAAATTATTTAGAAGAAATGTTAACAACTGATGTCTACAGTTGGGAGCTATTTAGAAGAGTTCTTTTTTCCTTCTTCTAAATGTTCTACACCTTCCAAATTTATATAAATGCGTGTGTATATGGGGCGCCTTGGTGGCTCAGTTGGTTAAGGTGCCAACTTCAGCTCAGGTCATGATCTCGCGGTCCGTGAGTTCGAGCCCCACGTCGGGCTCTGTGCTGACAGCTCAGAGCCTGGAGCCTGTTTGAGATTCTGTGTCTCCCTCTCTCTCTTCCCCTCCCCTGTTCATGCTCTGTCTCTCTCTGTCTCAAAAATAAACAAACATTAAAAAAAATTGTTTTAAATAAACGTTAAAAAAAATAAAATAATAAAACAAATGCATGTATGTGCACATAAATAACACATGCACGTATTTTCATAATGGAAAACTACAAATTTGAAATAGTAGAGCGCCCACGTGGCTCAGTTGGTTAAGGGGTCTGACTCGTGGGTCCAGGTCAGGTCATGATCTCACGGTTCATGGGTTCGAGCTTTCCATCAAGCTCCATGCTGACAGTGCAGAGCCTGCTTGGGATTATTCTCTGTCTCCGTCTCTCTCTGCTCCTCCCCTGCTTGCTCACTATCCCTCTCTTACTCAAATTAAATAACTAAACATTAAAAAAATAGATTAATATACTTCAAATACCTCATTTCAAACTGTCTTCCAATCTCAAGTTGAAGAAATTCCACTTGCCATTTACAAATTTTATGAGGTCAGACTTCAATTGTCTCTTTTTATCAACTCAAAGTTACCCAGTTCTACAGCCTTCTGGAGAACAAATCTTGCATCGCTTAACCCTAGATAAATATGCTTTAAGTAACCTTGAACTGTTTCTTAAATTCCAAACCTCACACAACATTTCCAGAAAGCTACTGCAATATGCTATAATGTAATGGCAACAGTTGTAGGAATTCATTATGCTTCTCTCAACCAAAACTCTTTTGTGTTAACATTCCTCTGAATGGAAGTCTTAGGAAATGACCGGTGACATTTTACATTTCTAACAAGAACTGTAACTGGACAGCATGAATTTTTAAAAGATCATTTCATCTATGGGATACAAAAGATAGAAATAAATCTTCTAACTGACCTATTTGTAAGAGGACCACATATTATCAAAAATGAATGTCTACACTGTGTACAATAGCTCCTGTAACACATCACCTAAAATGACTTAAATGAAATTATTTTAAACTTTTTTAATACTTTTTTTAAAATACAGCAACTTCTTAAAGTAGAGTTAACATAGCATGACGTTTAAGGGTGGGTGACAGGGAAGCTGAATTAAGAGAAGCTAACTCTAGGACTACACAGAGCAAGTCTACTTCTACCTGCATAGAACTACCCTCCACACATTTATAGTCATGTGGCTAACAAAAAAGACAACACAGCACTCACAAGCATATCCCTTACAGTTAACTTGTAGTTCCTGTTTAACTTCTATCTTTTGAGAAAATTCACACGTTAAGAACAAAACGGGGTAGGTGGTAGGGGAGAGTACCCCGCAGTTGCATTCTGTTCCACTAAAATTTGTAGGGTAACACAAAAATAAATACTGGTAAGGCAAAAAAATTAAATACGGTCATTTTGTAATCCTCAGTGGCTTTATTTTCAAATACTCTAATAATTATCTTCATCCTTATAAGCAGGGCCTATTGAGTATGAGATTTGAGATTGTTGCCATGATATTTGAAGTTGTTGTTAATGACGGTCTCTGAAAACTCAATGGGTTCTGGGAAGTACAGAAGAGCTAACTGAAAAGATACAAATCTCTGACATCCAAATGAACAGGTAAGGAGACAACCAATATAAGACCATTTCTGGAGTTAATATGAGCTTTAAAAGATACTCCTAGAAACAGTTAGATTAAATCTTCATATCTACTTAGGAACTGTATATGACAAGTAAATTGAATATACACTGGTGAAACAAGGTGACGGTGCCGCCTGTGTTCAGGGGCTACTGAGGGAGGAGGAGAAGGCACTCCAGACCTTTTAAATCCTGCTTTAACCAGAACACCGCTGCCATTCTGGTTTTTGTTTGGTTGGGTTGGGTTGGGTTGGGTTGGGTTTGGCTCTGGCTTTGGTTTTGTTGAAGTTTTACCTAAGACATCATCTGAAAAAAATACTGCTGGGAAAATGGGTCTCATCTAATACACAGTAAATACTTTGAAATCTCATGCTCCTTTTCCCCTTCCTATCTGTGACCATCTTCATCTTGATACCAGAATCCCTGATAAGCGGAAGCCAGGGAAGCCAGACCCATTAGATGACTTGGAGAACCCACAAGAAGAGGTGCTGAAGAAAAGCATTTTCTCTAGTTTAAGACAGCAGCCCCAAGTCTCAATTAATGTACAAATACACAGCTCATGCTTAGAGTAAAAGGGATTTGTCACCTTAAATCATACATATCTTGATAATAAGCAAAATGGAATTGGTATCTTCTCAAAAACTCTAATCTATTTGGGTCATCCATGAAAGCTTCTGGCTGTGATTTCTCCCTCAGCTTTCTCTAGAGCTCTCCAAGGTTCTGACCTGCCTCTCAACCAAAATCCAACTTCCCCGAATTCTTTTTTTTTTTTTTTTAACTTTTTGTGACCTAGGATCTTTCTAAAAGGGCTTTTTTGTTGCCCTGCAGGATAAAATACAGCAGTGCATTCCCTGGCTTACAATCAATAAAATCTCCTGGCTACTAATGGTAAAGTGATCCTGACTGTACATCAGTACAGAACAGGGCCAATATGTATCTTTAAGAAGGACAAAGGTAAAGTCCTGAACAAAATCCACAATTAACCTTACTAGCTGAAAAATCACTTTTCCATGTGATTTCCCCAATGATAGAATTGCCAGACTCATAATAGAAAAAAAAAGCAAAACGAGGAATCTTAAATCTGAACTTTGAAATGCCATTCAGTAGGCAGCCCCACCCACAGTTGATAGGTAAGCAAAACTTCCAATTAACAGAGGACGTCTGGGGAATCTTCAAACATCTACAACGAAATGACCTATCAGTGCATCACACCAGAATTTTCTATCATCCCAATTTTGTGCTTGGGTGTCAAAATGGTGCACTTGACTTATTTAGTTTCTTCCACAGGTAAACATGCTTTTAATCTAAAATATACAAAAATATCTAAAATTAGATATTTGGCTCCATTTAGAAAATTCAAAAAATTATCCCTTCTTGCCCATCAGAAATTACTGTAAAATTACCTGTCAACTTTTCTTAAAAGGTGACCAGCATGCAGGCCCAGGTCATGTTGAAGTATCCCTTCACATAGGTTTCTATGACCAGCCCGCACACTTCTAAGTTCTGTTTCTTTGGAAAGAAAGTACTGTTTCTTTGGAATTGGAGGTAGATAGATGATAGGAAACAAGGGTTGGAGGGAACAGGGGAGGGAAGGAATCTCAAGCCACATCCCTTGGCCCAGCCTTCCTTTTTATTAAGAGGAAGAAAACAGAGAGCAGATTCCTTTCTAGCTTAGAAACCCCCTTAGGTGCAATAGAGTTGAAAAGAAGGGACAGAGTACTGTCCACAGAACCTTTCCCAGCCTTTCTTCTCTCAATAGTATAATCACTTAAAGAATAGTAATGGTAGCTTTTCCCTGACATCTTGAATATAAAGAGCTAAGACTGGGAACACTGACATCACTGAATAGAAGCACTTTGGAGAATACGGACTTGAATAATAACTAAATCCACTCTAGCAAGGTGCTACCTTTAAATATAAAATCAAATCTATTGGGAGCTAATATGCTCAAGTTTTATACCCACTGTTGATCAAAAAAGTATGAATAAGTAATATTATTATTAAGTTCAATTTTGCATAAAATGCCAGTGTAAATAAACCCTAAGCACTAAAAATCCTTTTGTGTGGCCAACAAAGTGTTTTAAAGAATTTAAATTTAAATTCCTTTAAGCTGAGCACACATCCAGCTCACCAAGACCCCAACAATCTCACACACACATACACACACACATACACACACACACACACACACACACACACACACACACACACAATCCTCTGTGGCCCAAATTAGTTGTGCCCCTGAAATGAATGTTGCTATTTACCTGAGTCACTAACACCACACCCCTTCTCAATCGATGTTACTCAATTCTAAGAATAAAAGGCAACACCGCAATGGCAGAAAGAAAATTGGCAAATGTGATTTCTAACTTAATTCAAATTGTTTTTCCTGGGGATGTATTTAAATTGTCCAGGTTGCTCGAATATCATCCAGGGATGTGATTTTGAAGGAGACAGCTTGTTACTGGTTTTCCTGGCTGTACTACAAGAAACAACAGTGTGAGCTTATTTTAAGTTAATGTGTGCTTCTGTGTTTCTTTACAAGAAATTAACTGCAATCATTTAGTTAAAGCAAACACTTTGTTAGGGTTTCGTTTTTCATCAGAAAATGTCTTCAGGAGTCTTTTAAACTTAGAAGATTAAGAATCCCAACTTCTGCTTGTAGATTTTAAGCTTGAAGCAAATTATTTACATCACAGGGAAAGATCATTCAAGCCTAGTGATCCTTTGTGGCACTGTGTTTTTTAGCCATACGTGAGCCGCAATATCCTAGGAGTCCTATCCATTCTCCCAAATCAAAACAGTAATCCTTTGCCTGCCTCAGCCAGAACCAGACCTCGGGGTCAATTCTCATTTCTTTCCAGCTATGATAATCACAAGGAGACCCATAGGAATGGGCAGTATGGAACAAAAACAGAACAAAGAGCTTCAACCAAGTTATTTTTAACTAGAGAAACACCTGCAGGCTCTGACACCTGGTTTCTGACCCCTGCCCTAGAGGATTTCCCTAGCTGGACTTGGCCTCTGGGCTACAATGATTTATATTATACAACTGTTTCTCCTGACCTTAGTTGAGCTTCCAGGACTGAATTCCAGACCTACGGACTTGCCAGATACTCCTCCTCTTAGTCAAAATCCCAGTCTTGGACCTTCCTGGCCAGTGGTCTTAAAGTCACCAGTTGTCCTAGTAACACAATTTTTGTGTAAAAGACTAGAGGAAACGTCAGCTAAAAAAGAAGCTACCCCAAGCTCTTCTTCTTATACCAGCCACAAGCAGCTAAAAGAAAGAAAAAAACGATTCAAAGTAACACCGACCAAATGAAAAGATAGCCACAAAATATAATACATGGGGTAGGAGAAGCTTTCAGTATCTTTATCCTTCCCCCTAAAAACTCTACCTCTTAGCCCCAGGTCCATATAATGTCCTTGTTCTAAATCCACATTTAGAAGACATGTATTGTTTGATGTCCAACACCCATTTCCCTCCTTTTGGTAACACAAGTTTCCTTTGGGAAACCACTCCTCCCCATTCTCAGGCATGGGTTTTGAGTAAGAACCTCCACTCCAAGCTCCTTGGGTCCTGACCGCCTAACCCTATCAACATTTCCTACGCACTTAGCACCTACATTTGATTCAACTATGGGCACATATCCAATCAAACCCAGTGAGATAAATGAAGACATCAGTTGAGACTTCCGAGAAATAAAAGCGTTCTTTCCTTCCGCAGTGGGAGAATATAAAGTCTGAACCGGAGTAACAACTCTGTATTCACAAGGGAAGGGACTGAGCTGCTGGATGGATATGGAGACTAAGAATAAAGTCAGCACAGTGAAAGGCAGAGCAGAAAAGAAACAGAAACAGAAAGAAACTAGGTCCTGAAATTACATTATTTCAGCCGTTGGACCAAGCCTTATCTGAAGCCCACCTTTGGTCTTTTGAGTTCTGTAAGCCAATGGATTCCCTTTATTGTTTAAGCCAGCTTCAATCAGATTTTCTGTGAGAGAGCAAGAAGAGAAGGAAAAAGTGAGAAGGGGGGGGGAGGAATAAAAGAAAGCTGATACATCATAACACCGTATCTCCATCTTACCTCCTCCAGGAGAAAAGAACAGACGAAGAGGTACATGAACTCTTATGAGGCCATATAACTATTCAAGAGATCTTTAACCCCAAAGTATTGCCTCAGTTTGGGTCTGATGTTTTCTGAGAAAAAAGTTAAGTAGCTCCTTATGTTATTTGCAGAAAAATCTATGCAGATGGTTTAATCTATTTCCACTAAGCCAATAATGATTACAATCATTTCTCTTAGGGGAAAAATAATAAAAGGGAAGGAAGGAGGGAAAGATGGAAGACTCTACCCTTGTATATTACAACTCATTCAAAGAAATCAAGTTAAAATGGACCTGAGGTAGAGCTTTTCACACACCAGTCAGGTACTGGATTGGCGGGGGGCAGGGGGGAATAAAGTGAGACTTCTTGTAGAAGCCAACAGTGCCGCTGCAGGGCATAGAAGAGAAAAATGAGCAACTGTTCTAGACCAGATAAAGACGCTCTGGTTACTGACGTGTATTCGGAGGTTGTATCTGACAAGCAGCAGCATGTCACTTCCTCAGCACTGAGCTTAGAGAGGAGGTCTTCTCTGGCTTCATGGTCCTGTGCCCAGGAGATATTTCTACCTTCCCTCCAGTTGACTGAAACATAACCAGCACGTACGAACTGTACTATGGCAGCTCATGAATGCTGGCTCCGTGCCAAGCTTGAAATGTGCACCTTTGACCAGTAAGCCTTTACATCTTTTGCACGCGTTCTCTCTCCAGAGACACGAAAACAGGGCCCCCACAAAGCAGCCACAGTGACTGCCTTTGAACCATTTGTAAACTGAGCAATACACAGCAATTACTCAGTTGTATCAATTTTCCCTTTCTTAAACTCACCATCCCTCTCTAGCCCCCAAAGCCATTCCTCATCAGTCCTTTCAAAGCTGTGGTACCCCTCACAGCCAACCAAAGAAAAGCATCTGTTTCAAATGTGCCATCCAAACAGACATCCCTGGACCTCAATTATTTAATCACGTGTACCCCTCCAATGAAATGCCTCAAGAATCTTAACAAAGCCCTAACATAGAGAGCTACCAATTTCTAATGCCAACAGCTCACTACCATCCAACAGAATGAGGCTCTTTTTACCCCTAAATACCATTTTTAAAAATTCCTTTAACAGAGGGTTATCAATACACAATCTTCATTGACCAAGAAAGCCTGATATCTACCTACAGCTGTAGCTCTCATCCTGGTTGTCATCAGAGTAACCATGGAGGCATCTGAAAAAGACAGATTCTTGGGTCCTACGCGCTGAGACACTGATTCAGCAGACCTGGAATGATACATACTCCCTGGCCCTAGAAAATTTGTTTCGTGATTTTTGGAGCCACATTCAGGCATTCCAATGCAAGGCAGAAACCAGAAAATCTGATCATCTTTCTGATGAGTTCTCTCCCTGAGATCAAAGACCCAAGTAATTTCACATAAACTCATTAGGCCTTCACATAAGATCCACTGCCTAAATGATGGCAAAATGCTCCATCCACTAAAGTTTTCCATTCAAGTTGCCTCACACATTTCCCAGGTAGTAACAGAATGGTCTCCAGACCTCTGCCTATCTCTAGCAATTAACACGTGGAATTCAGGGCACTCTATATCCAGAAAAAAAAAGTCTTCAGAAATGAGGAGTCAACATCATTCTTACTAATTTCTGTTTCTTCTGCACTAATAATTCTTCTAAACTTGATCCCCTCACCCGCCTAGATCAATAGTATATTCCAGGCTCCTCCTAGAATATCATCATCCCTAATTTAATGTCACCTATGCTCCAGAAAAAAAAGCACCAAATAGCTTACTAAATTGTATGATCATTCTTAAATTGGACATATTTAACTTTAAATCACCAACTTTTCCCTTAAATGTTTTTGTGATGCTTCCATTAATATGAAGGAATCAAAGAAGGGTTGCAATCGGCAGCCTCAGAGTGCAGGCATGCTTTCTTCAAGCCACACACATTTTTTACTTTAAAACCTTCAGACAAAGCATACACACTTCAGAGGTCACAATCCCCACCAATTACAAGTGCCTTTGGACCTATCTTTTTCACTCATTTTTATTACTTGGCTGGTTCCTTTAGGCATCTGAGTTTGCAACACCTGAATTAAGATTTTAGGGCATTTCCTCAAGATATTTTTAGTTCCCTCTACAGTTCCTTCATTTGTGGTAGATGCATAAGGTGTTTATTAGTGTAAGCAAAATGCAACAGAAAAAAAAAATGGCTAAGGTTTCTCAGGCACTGAAAATGAAAGATAAAAAGAAAATTCTCCTATTCAATGTGCCCACTAATGTTTGTAAAGCAAATGACTGTCTGGGTGATATAGTTACTTCACATTACCTTCCCTCTATTGGACCATAAACGGTATGAGAACAGGGATAGTGGTACCATTCCTCTTTGTGCAAGGGTTGGGCTGGACACCGGCTATTCAACGTGGACACTCCAACTATTTGTCAAGTGAATGATCGCTACTATTCAATTAATTATAAACTATGTTAAATATATTAAAGGATTCAAAACTTTTCCAGGGTCAAGAAAGATACTGGCTACTGGGAGCTAAACTAATCTGCGGTTATAAGCAGAAGTAGACAAGGGAAACTGAACAGCAATTCTGAAAATACAATATTGCAATATGACTAATTATAGTCATCAATCATTAAAAGTTTCAACAGTCTGAAAAATATTATCTTAAAAGCATTTCAAGATAGAATTTCTTTCCAAAGGTTAGCACACTTAAAATAAGAATGTAAAAAAAAACACAGCTATAAAAACAAAATCAAATTATCATGCCTCAATAGACAAGGTCTAAGGGATACAAAATAGCACATTAAATCAGTTCCCAGTTCAAAAAAAAAAAAAACCTGCATGAGATGTTGATCTTCCTGTTTTTCATAAACCTTATAATTGCGCTTCCAGAAAACTACCAAGCATCTGCCTCTATGTAGCTAATTCATTTAATCTTGGAGCTCTCACAAGGAAATAGAGAGTATACTGTGCCAGGATCACTATCTTCTCTAGCCAAAATCATAATGCCTTGGAGCCAATTTCCTTTTGGTAAATTTTGATCAAATTCCTTCAATTTGCAACTTCCTTAGTACTGGTAATGGCTGCACATGTCACAAGTTAGTGTGTGTGTGTGTGTGTGTGTGTGTGTGTGTGTGTGTAACAATATACATTACAAATTTAATAGTAATATGTACACATGTGCACACAGTTGGACGTACCCACACATGCAGTCACACATACATATCCATGCATACCGATTCCTATACATCTCTCTATTTGATGCTCTGTGAATACCACAGTCACAAAGCCCATTCAGACTTCCTTGATCCAGTAATAATTCTCTGGTAACTAACATTACTTTGTAAATCTGCATTAATCAATTCTACTATGCAGCTAAACATAATGATAATCAAGGTTAATAATAATAATGCTGATGTGATAAATAGTCCCTTAAAATTTTCTGAATCATTAAAGAAAGATCACATTATGTTCTACTTTTAGAGTAAAGGGCATTTTATCAAAATTCAATTATTTTAAAAGAATTGGTGACCCATATATGGCTTGTCCAGTAAACTTTTAGAGTCTAAATATTTGATTAATCAGTATACCTTATTTCCCAGTTATTCTTGATAAAGTAGAATTTCTGTGATTTTTAACATATGGCTCCTATATTTAAAGTGCACATATTACATACTATTAACAGGGATTACAGATTAACCACATCACATTTTACAACTATGATCTATAATTCTTCAATCCTTGAAGTGCCAAACTGTTGACTCTCTAGTTGTTGTTATTCTTTAAAACTAAGCCACATTAAATATAATTCACCTTTCCTGATGCATCAAGGTCATTATTATGAGAATGTATTATAATCCTGCCTTTTTAAAAAAATGGTATCAGTAGGGGGTTAAGTGAATAGGGTTATCTGTCTTTAAATAACTCTAGAATAATGCATCTTTATAATCCTTCTGTTGTTTCTGACAATTCTCTTCAAATTACTATACATGATATTTGTCTCATTTTGCTATATCCTGTGTCATTATCAATCTTAATCTTTAGTCATGCATTATATACAATTACCTAAGTAAAAACTAAAATGCCTTTATATATCTCATGTATAAAATAGAGCACATAGTCCCTACGACGGCTGTTACAAAATTAAGAACCTCTTATTTTTTTGAGGGGTGGGGCTTATTTTTGGTTTGTGACTATGACCAAATGGTTAAAGGTACATGAAATCTGAGACATGTATCTACCTACCAATTTATAGGAAATTCAGAGGAACAAAGGAACATGTTAAACTATGCCACAGGCATACAATCAACAAAATCCAGTGTGTGGTAATTTCAAAAGACAATGGCCCTACTTCTTCAACCACAAACTGCACATGGGAGAAAATGAAGATGGAGAAAACTTATCGGCTACAAGAAACTTAGCAGCTAAAAGACCTAACAATTAATCACAGCATGTAGATTTTGGCTCAAACAATTTGAAATTTGAACACTGGTTATTGGTGATGCTAGGGAATTCCTGGCAATGTTTTTAGGCAAGATAACAGTATTTTTTGGCTATGTCTCTTAAAAGACTTCTTATCACCTCACACCTGTCAGAATGGCTGAAATTAAAAACATTAGACACAACAGGTGTGGGCGAGGATGTGGAGAAAAACAAACACTCGTGCACTGCCGGTGGGAATGCAAACTGGCGCAGCCACTGTGGCAGACCGTACAGAAGTTCCTCAGGAAGTTAAAAATAGAGTTACCTTATGATCCAGCAATCACACTAGTGAGTATTTACCCAAATGATACAGAAACACTAATTCAAAGGGATAGCTGCACCCCTATGTTTATAGCAGCATTATTTATGAAAATACAATTATGAAAGCAGCGCAAGTGTCCATCAACGAATGAATGCACGGATAAAGAAGATATGGTGTATACATATGTCTGTCTGTGTGTGTACGTATACACACACACGACGGAATATTATTCAGCCATAAAAAAGAACGAAATCTTGCTATTTGCAACGACATGGATAGACCTAGAGAGTATTATGCTAAGCGAGATAAGTCAGTCAGAGAAAGACGAGTACTGTATGATTTCATTCATATGTGGAATTTAAGAAACAGAACAAACAAGCAAAGGGCAAGAAAAAAAAAAGAGAAAGAGAAACAAACCAAGAAACAGACTGTTAATTATAGAGTCTAACCACAAACTGATGGCTACCAGAGATGAGGTGGGTGAGGGACAGGTTAAATTTGGTGATAGGGATTCAGGAGTGCACTTGTTGTGATGAGTACCGGGTGATGTATGAAAGTGTTGAATCACTACATTGTACACCTGAAACTAATATTACACTGTATGTTAACTAACCTGAAACTAATAAAACACTGTATGTTAATGATAATAAGATAATAACTAAAATAATGATTCCTTATCTTTTTATTAATTTTTTTAATGTTTATTTATTTTTGAGAGAGACAGAGACAAGAGTGCAAGGAGGGGAGAGACAGAGAGAGAGGGAGACACAGAATCCGAAGCAGGCTCCAGGCTCTGAGCTGTCAGCCCAGAGCCCGACTCAGGGCTCGAACTCACGAACCATGAGATCATGACCTGAGCCAAAGTCGGACGTTCAACTGACTGAGCCATGCAGGCACCCCAAAGATTCCTTATCTTTTTGAGTAAATACAAAAGTATTTACAGATGAAATGACATAATGTATGGGATTTGCTTCAAAATAATATGGTAAGAGATAAGTGAATGTAGATACAGATGAAACAAGACAGAATATGAATTGACAATTCT
The DNA here is from genome assembly GCF_022837055.1 of Prionailurus viverrinus. Taxonomy (NCBI): domain Eukaryota; kingdom Metazoa; phylum Chordata; class Mammalia; order Carnivora; family Felidae; genus Prionailurus; species Prionailurus viverrinus. The sequence goes on from NC_062563.1 coordinate 118,706,177, forward strand.
TGAAGCTAAGTGAAAGAGCCATGAAGACTCATTATACAATACTGTTTACTTTTATATATGTTTGAAATTCTCTGTAATACAAAGTCTTTAAAAATGAATCAGTTCTATGGTTACAAAGAATATTGTTTCACTCTGATTTCTAAAAACTGTCTAAGAATTATGTTTTTGTGTCTAAAAATGGCTAGTTACAAATTTACAGTCATAAATTGATGTTAAACATTTTAAAAAGCTCTATCATTAAACTGATCTTAATTTTTTAATCGACTAAGGTTTCTCAATTTTCAAACTTTTCATTAATCCTTTTCCTTAATTTCTTTCTTTTTTTGTTTTGTGGAAAGAGAGCGCACATGGGGAGGAGCAGAGGAAGGGAGAGGGAGTGGGAGAGAGAAAGAGGGTGGGGGAGAGGGGGAGAGAAACGGGAGGGGGGAGAGAGAGAAGGAGAGAGAGGGAGAGGGGGAGAGAGAGAGAGAGAGAGAGACAGAGAGAGAGAGAGACAGACAGAGAGAGAGACAGACAGAGAGACAGAGAGTGAGTCTCAAGCAGGCTCTATGCTCAGCATGGAGCCCAACGTGGGAGTCGATCTCACAATCGTGAGATCATGACCTAAGCTGAAATCAAGAGTCAGATGCTTAACTGACTGGGCCACCCAGGTGCCCCTACCTTAGATTTTATAAACATCTTCTATTGCATTATTTTCTTAGAAAACAAAATTCTCACAGGACATGCTGTAAAACAGCACATTTACATTACAACTTTAATGATTATAAATAAAAAGGTCTAAAAAGTACTAACAAAAGAAATGGTGCCTAGGCTCTCTTCAGGAAGTTAAAGTCATGTTAATGGATTTATTTTTAGTCTTCAAAGTTTGCAAATTACTATTAATAGATTTTCTCATTCAAAATATATTAAGGGTGTCAATTTATTCACTTTAAGCTAGAAAAGGCACAGTTTTTTAAATTTTTTTTTAACGTTTTTATTTATTTTTGAGACAGAGAGAGACAGAGCATGAGCAGGGGAGGAACAGAGAGAGAGGGAGACACAGAATCCAAAGCAGGCTCCAGGCTCTGAGCTGTCAGCACACAGCCCGACGTGGGGCTCGAACTCAAGGACCATGAGATCATGACCTGAGGCAAAGTCAGACGCCCAACTGACTGAGCCACCCAGGCGCCCCAGAAAAGATACATTTTCAACATAAATCTACAGCTAATATCTCAAAATCATTTCTATTCAGTTCTATTCATGTATCAATACAAACACACAAACCCAAATGTCTAAAATAGTTATTTCATCTTTTCCTGACTCTAAAATGCTTTTAACTTAATATGAGTGGATTTAGTGAATTTGGGCTCAGGAGCAGTACTGAGGTAGGGTTGAAAGTAAAACAAATGATTAACTTACACTTATAATGTATTAGTTTTTAAATTAAAATCAAACTTCCTTGGGACAAATTTTGCATTTTTAAAATACTTCCTACAGGGTCTTACTGAGCTAAAGTCCATGGTAACCTTCCAAGTACCTCCAAATCAATAAAATAAATAAATCCTTTTAAAATGTCCTTTGAACATACAAATGATATACAATTGTTATATTAGTCCTTACCGATGAATTTTGTCAAATCTCCTAAAGGACCCCTTTGATTTCAAATGAGTGATGATCTCTGGTAGACAATTTTAGATACTATAAGTAATTTGCTTCCTTTCTTTTAAAAAATCTATAATAATCCAGACTTTTTACTTTTCAATATGGCTTCTTCATAAATGTTCTTGAAATACAGTCAAGAAACTACATTATAAATGTGTTGAATGTTTTGCTTATAATAATATTGTGCTTCTATGGTATTTTCATAATCCCAATAACTTAAAAACATTTTTTAATGTATACAAGGTCTACTGAGTCATTGTCAGTTCAAGGCTACAAACCACTCTGTGGTTAACTGATTACATCAGACCAGCGTAAGGGTTGAGCTGGCACTTTGCAGGTTTAAATATCTTGGCTCTCCAAAGCCTGTGTGGGGGCTGCAGTTTGGCATAAAATTCTCAGCCGGATGCAGATAATTTCTCCGAAAAATGTTTTTAAATGGCTAAGAGGGTTTTTTTTTGTTGTTTTTTTTTTTTAGCTTTTTTAAAATGTTGGAGAAAGCATACATTAGAACCAGGTTCAAATTTATGAGGCTCTTCTCCTTTCTAAAATGTTCCCATCCCCATAGATAACCCAAGTACAGCAAAATAATCCCAAACCTAAAGACTTTCAAATAAAGTGCAAAGCCTCACATTTATATGAGTTTAAATGTAAGCTCAAAAAGCAGAATAAGCTGCTTCCAATTATATAGGGAAACAAGGGGACTTCTTTGAAAATACAAATATTTGCCAAGCTCTCTGTACTTATCATTATTATGTTGCCCTTGGTCATTTTGGTTTCCACACCCACAATTTTATTTCTATTTTTCCACTCAAATATTACTTTCCTTACTCCCACAACAGCCTTGTGACACTGGGAATAATATTAAGAGTTTTATCAATAAATATAGGCATAGGTACTAGATGCCTTGGCCAGCATAATCCATCCCGTAATCAACAGAGCTGACCAGTACTCATCCAAACTGTCAAGGTCATCAAAAACAAGGGAAGTCTGAGAAACTGCCACAACCTAAACAGACATGAAGATTATGCAAGACTAACGTAATGTGGTATCTTGGACAGGATCCTGAACAGAAAAAGAACATTATTTAAACAAAAAAAAAAAAAAAAAAAAAAAAACTAAGAGAATCTGAATAAAGTAAGGGCTTTAGTTAATAATACTGTATCAATATTGGTTCATTAATGTTCACATATGAATCACAGTAATGTAAGATGTTAATAACACCAGGGGAAACTGAATGTGGGGCATGCAGAAACACTGCACTATCTTTGCAATAATTCCGTAAATCTACACCTAAAAATTCTAAAAGTTCTAAAATTAAAAGTTTGTTAGGGTTTATTCACTCATCAGGCCCTGTATGCCAAAAGCACACAAATCAAGCAAATTGGAAGACCAGCCTCTGAAACAAGTGGAGAATGTGAAATAATCAATTTCAAGATTCTGAAGGAGTATAATCAACAGTTAACCGCACATTTTTCTTTAAAAATATATAATAAAAATTTGACTCCTCTGAAAAACTAATGCGCGTACATGAAGTTCATAACAATTTCCAGAAGTGCACTTAACAGCAGGTGGCTACAAAGATATCAAAAATTTCTGTAATCCTCAATACCACAAGGGGAAAAAAAATTACCTAGATCATGAACATCTCACAAAAGCTTCAATGTCTTTTTCTAAAAAGGAAAACAAAACCTAATAAGTCTGCAGTAGTTCCTTAAAATCAGAGGCTATGCTAGTAATGAGTAATCTTTAGCTTTGGATTCCAAACCCCTTACAATTTCACCTCAATCTACCTCTGTAACTGTATTTTCTAATATTTGCCCATGCAAACTCTCCCCCAATAAAACCAGTTTGCTGCTCAGTGCTTCCAATATGTTATCCTTGGTTCGTGATGCTTCTCTGGAAGCTCTGTTCATTTTCTAAATCCTATCCCCTGCTTGAAGACCCAGGTAAAACCCTCCTACCTGCATGAAGCCTCAGATCACCACAGACTCCACAATCACTACCCCATCGGAACTCCGGTGCCATTAATGTGGTACTCAGCATATCGATGCATTTAAAAAAATATACGTATTGGTGTGTACTTACTAAGTCCCCTTACCACACGTAAGTGTTAGAAATTAAAGATGAATAAGATACGGTCTCTGCTTCAAGGTGCTCAGGGAATGGTAGAAAAGACAAAAATGGAAACACACAATTACTGGACAAAATAGTAGTGCTCCAGAGATAGTATTACGGTGCCATGACAGTATACTACAATTTGCTACAATATTTCTCTTTTTAAGTTTAAGTCCTATTTCTCCGAACAAGCCAAGGTCCTCTTGAAAGGCAGGTTCTTCATCTCCAATTCAATGTTGTGTGTATGCTAGCCAGAAACAATTCTGATGCAGTTTCACTAAAACTTTCGTTCCGCTCTTATTTTCTTAAGAGAAACATGGGCAGAATCCCTGTTCATAGCCATAAGACTTACAATGATGAATTAAGACTGTTTTTAGTTAAGTTATTAACCATAAACTACTATTAGTTACTAAGAATTCACAAATCATCATTTCACTTAGTTAACAGCCTTAAGCCGCAGTCAGCGTTTTTTATGAGAAATTTAAAGAAAAAGGACTGGTTTCCGATACACCTTTTATTTGCCTGGGTAAGTACTAACCATCAGAACAGGTCAAAAGAATAGAAGCCAATTTTAAAAGATGTTTCAGAGCAATCTGTAATGTCATCAGAGACATGCTTACGATAATATATAAAGTAAAAATCACTGACAACTGTGGAGGACATACGTACAGGTGACACAGATGCAGAAAAACACTAGGAGTAAAGACATTAACTTCATTATACATTAACACTCGTCTCTAAATTGTGCACAATTATAGATTTGTTTTCTTGGCACTTGCCTATACTTTATATTTTAATAATAATAAAAATATGTTATCATAACTTTAAAACCCAACTCTCAGAGGACAATGCTGGAGAGGGTAGAAGGTGATAAAGAGAGGATAACAAAGGAAATCAACCAACCAACGACAATGAGCAATCTCCAAACACTGATCATGAACTAACTCCTCTTGCTCTGGGAGAGCAAATTCTTAAGCTGAAATGCGTCACATGCAACTCAGTACCTCATTTTCCCAAAAGCATTTTTGCAAATTCAATCGAGTAAATCAAAACTGGTAACATCTGCTAAATGTTATATTTGCCGTTGGATTTCAAAAAATAACTTGGTTTGCCTTTTTTTTTTTCATTTGTCTTATGAGAGTGAACATCTTAAATGTCCCTTGTTTGTACTTTCAAGATGCTCTGTTTTTCTACAACTGTGCTTTTAAAGCCCTGTTTATAACACACGCCTTCAAAATTATACGTGTATATAGACATGTGTATATGTTAATACTCCACTCCTTAATCTACAGTTAGTTGTAACAGCAATGCCTTTGGAAAAATAGATGAAATCACAAATCAACGTTTTTAAACCAAAGCCTTCCACCATCTCCCCTTAGGAGGTACATTTTACATAGAATAACATTGACATCCCTCCTACCTCATAAAATGTTTCCATGGCTGATAAGTAAAAACAGTGATATTGGGTAGAAGTACAAATTGAGTTTTTAACTCATCAGCACATAAACCAATTTTGCATCAAAATTTCTAGTAATTCTCTCATATTCACTTGGATCATACATAAATGCATCCTTTGAATCCAATCTGCATTCAACTCGAGAGAGCACGAGATGCCACCTCTAAATAACATTCACCCTTATTTCTACCTTAGAAAAACCTACTGGAACTTAAAGTCTAGGTTTTCATAAAAAAGGAAGAAGTACACTGTTTTCAAACACTTTACTAATTAATGTTACTTAACATTTTTATTAACGTCAAATATTTTTAATTAATACTTTGTATTAATTCTGTATTCTTGCCAACAAAGCGAGTAGTATTTTATGGTCCACTAAAGTTTTGTGTGTTTTTGCTATGAAAGTAAAGGGTAAAATTATATGTTCTCAAAAATGCAAAACAACTGACTTCTGCTTTTACCCTGGGGACATTTGCAAATTCCAGGCACAAGAGGGAGGCTGAGAATCCAGGCTTTGCACAGTCACATAGCTGCTGCTGGACTCAGAAAAATCATTTAGAACTTTTGGCAGAGCCTTTAGAGACATCAAACATGTAGCCAGTTACCCTCAAGATATTTGATGAATTCTGTGGCCGCCCATGGGCAAGAAGCTAAAATTAAGCAAGTACCTCTGAAAAGCAGAGCCAAGCTATCAACAGTCTTATAATCGAAAATTTAGAATCTCAAATCTATTGGGGCAAAGATCCATGCTAGGTATTTGAATATTTGGTAAATTATGTGGAATTCTACTTTAAAATATTTCATAAGCCAAGGATCTTAGAAGTGTCTTAGAACACTGACCACTCCAGACTTTCACAAAAAAGCCCTGAAGAACTGTACCTCAGAAATCATAGTGAACCACAGGTAGACGACCCTTACCAAAGACATAAACCAGCCTCAACCCAGCAGAGTCCTATATAGCTTCAGGTGATCAATCAACACTCTCTGCCTAGGAGAGGGGACAATGAACCCTCTCTCTATAAGATGATCACATCATCTGAAGTCTCTATGGTTCCTTTTTTTTTTTTTTTTTTTTTTTAAACAGGAATGTCTGACATTCACTCAAAACTACGAAAGACGGGAAATACAGAACCACGTGACTGATAACTAAAGAAAGAAGCAGGCAAAATAAATAGACCCTAGGATAGTCCAGATATTACAACTGGCTCACATGACTGGAAAATAAATAGGATTAGCATGTGCAATAAAATGGCAAAACTATAGATAAAAAGATAAATTCACCAAAGCATTGCGGAATTGAAAAACATATTACTAAAAATAAGAACTCATTAAGTGGACTTAACAGTAGAGTAGACACAACAGAAAACAATACACTGGAAGAGAAGTTTGGCATTGTCTAGTTGTGCTATTCATTTACTGCCGCTCCTCTTCCCAATCTACTCTTTTGTCCTATTTATGAAACTGGGACTGGACCTTGCAAACACTTTTTCTTTGCCAGCTGGTGCAATGTTTAGCTTGTCAGTAGAAAGTGATGGAGGGACAGCGCAAGGCATAACAGAGGCAGGAGCTTCTAATCCCGGTTCTGAGGTACTTTTCATAGTTGCCCCTATGGTGCCACTGCCAGAGGCATGCAGGAGACCCAGTAGTGCCACCCTCCAGCCTGTTTAACTGGCACCCAGCCCATCTCCACTCGCCACCCTGGCCCACCAGCACCCAGTAGGCCACACCAGTTCTGGTCTGCGGCACCCCCAAGTGCAAATCTCCATAATCCAGTGGGCTGCAGTCACACCCTCTCCAACAAGGAGGACAGAATGTCAGCCCGGGGCAGGGAACAGAGACCCAGGGAAGGAGCCTTCCAAGTTTGTTCCCTCTTGGGTATTCTCTCTCAGCCACGGAGTAGCTGCTTTCTACAACTGCTGTGCTTTGCATTCTCTAGAGTGCTCTTCTACTCCATTAAGTAGCTAATAATTCTCGTTACTCAATTTTTCCTATTTGAGTTACTGGTATGGTTTCTGCTCCTGACTAAACTCCGAATGATAAACTGGTCAAGTTTCCTTTTAAGGGCACCTTGTTTGTACTTTCAAGATGTTCTGTTTTCCTACAACTGGGCTTTTAAAGCCTAGTTATAACACATACCTTCAAAATTAAACATGTGCGCGCGCATGCGTGTTTATTAATCCTCTCCTTAACCCTCTACACCACGTGGCCCAGCAAGATAGCCCTTCCGTATATACCCCTCAGAAATGCACACACATATTCACTGAGACAGGCACAAGGATATTCATGATAGCACTATTCACAACAGAGAAATCCTAAAAAGAATCCAAATGTCGATCAATACTAGAATGAATAAATAAACTGCTCTGGGCTCATGCAATGGAATGAGCAAACAACAATAACAAACTACAGGGGTGAAGCTCACAAATAAATGTGGGGTGATGGGGCGCCCAGGTGGCTCAGTCGGTTAAGCATCCGACTCTTGATTTCGGCTCAGGTCACGATCTCATAGTTCATGAATTTGAGCCCCGCATCGAACCGATCCTGATCTAAGTGCTGGTTACATGGTATGTTTATTTTTTGGAAATTCTCCATGTAAGACACTTGTGATTTGCACACTCTCCTGTAGATACATCCTTCTTCTATAAGTTATATAAAAATGTGGATCTTTTATAAATGATCAAAGAATCTGTTCCTTAGTCTCAACACTTCCTGTGCTCGGAGCTGGTAGAGCACTCCTCCAATTATCCCCACGGCATCATGGGCACACACCCCCATCCCTGCACCTATTGCCTCAGGCTGCAGTTTCATTCACTTCTCTGTCTTGAGCATTATGTCCAGCCTTAGGGCTAAAGAGGAGTCTTTTAAGGGTCTCAAATGAGGCAGTAAATAAATATTTGAAAAATGAAAGAGATTGCGGTTTTAAAATGTGCTGTAGGCCATGGCACAGGGAAGTGTCTCGGAATAGGAGCACCACACACCTGGACGGCATTCTGCAGCCATGGGCCATGCGGTGCATCTCAGCAAAGCGCATTCTTCACATACATTTCATGTACACAAGGGACGGGCACTGTTTTGCAAGGACACATTCAAAAGATGTCCTTCGGAAGGCACAGTGAAGAGCGAGCAGGGGAGCAGTGACAAGGTGTGAGCACAATCCTTCTTTCTACACTTACATTCCATATGAGCAGAAAAATCAGTGAAGGAATGAGTAACATTAGATTCCCTACCGTGAAGGTGCTTGTCCCAAACCCAAGACCGCTCTTACCTTCTTCAAACTAGGAAGTCAGATATCAGTGGCTTCCACTTTTGCTATAATTGCAACATGTCCTTCTCATTTAAACTTCTGAACCACCCTTCCTCCTTGGTGCAATTTTATTTTAAATTAAAGGGAATTATCATTATTACTTCTGGGGAAAGAATTTCACAATGCCCTCTGGGTAGCCAAACATACCACAGGGCATTGCAAAACTGAGGCTGAAAATCACTGCCTCGGAGATTCTGCTAACTGATTTTTATCTCCCAGTTTCTCTAAAACTGAATCTCTTCTTCTATTTTGAAATTTTCATCTAAAACATATTTTCGAGTTTTGGAAACCAACAAGTCCCTTAAGAAATACACAAACTTAGGGGAGACCTGTTCATCTAACGAACATATATTGTGCACCTCCACACACCAGACACTTTTCTAGATACTAGGACACGGCAGTGAAGAAAATGAATTCATTCTCTCATGAGGCTTCCATTCCAGTGAAGAAACAAGGGGAACCCTCTATCCCAATTTGCCCGGGACTACCCAGTTTCAGCACTGAAGGCACTACATTCCAGAAAACCCATCAGCCTCAGGCACACCAGGGCCATTGGTCACCCTGGGACAGAGGTACCAAAGAAATAAGCAACCAAAAATTTATCAAATAGTTAAGTGCAAAGAAGAAAACAAAGCATGATTTAAAAATGACAGCGTAGGGGCGCCTGGGTGGCTCGGTCGGTTAAGCGTCCGACTTCGGCTCAGGTCATGATCTCATGGTCTGTGAGCTCGAGCCCCGCGTCGGGCTCTGGGCTGACAGCTCAGAGCCTGGAGCCTGTTTCAGATTCTGTGTCTCCCTCTCTCTCTGCCCCTCCCCTGTTCACGCTCTGTATCTCTCTGTCTCAAAAATAAATAAACGTTAAAAAAAAATTTTTTTTAATAAAAATGACAGCCTAATGGGGAGGGTGTTACTACTACTTTGTATAAGGACACCAGGAAAGGCCTCTCCGATATAATGACATTTGAAAATAGGAGGGAAGCAAGCCATTCAGATAAATGGGGGAAAAGAGTTATGAATGAAAGCGGTGAATAGCAATTCTCTAGCTGGATCTAGATTCGACGCAATTCCTATCAAAATCCCAGCTGGGCTCTCAGAAGAAACTGACAAGCTGATCCTAGGAAATGCAAGGGACCCACAACAGTCAAAGGATTCTTGGAAAAGAAGAACAAAGTTGGAAAACTCATATTTCACACTTCAAAACTTATTACAAAGTCACAGCAGTCAAGACAGTGTGGTACTGTATAAGGTTAAAATACAGATCAAATCAATAGAAAGGCAAGTTCAGAAATACACCCTCACATTTATAGTCAACTGAGTTTCAGCAAGAATGCCAAAAGAACTCAACAGGAAAAAACAGTTTTTCCAATAAATCATATTTAGACATCTGGATCTCCACTTATAAAACAATGAAATAGGGCCTCTATCTCACACAATACACAAAAATTAACCCCAAATGGATCAAATACCTAAATGTCAGCAAAAAAAAAAATTCCAGAAGTTTTTAAGGAAAAGATAATGGTAAGATTTCATAACCTTGGACTAGGCAATGGTTTCTTAGATGTGAAATCGAAAGCACACAAAACAAAATAAAATGTAGAGAAGTTAGACTTAAATATTTTTTGTCCTTCAAACAATACTACCTAGAAAGTTAAAAGAAATCCACAGAATGGAAGAAAATTGTGACAAGTCATATACCTTATATCCAGAATATACAATGAACTCTTACACCTCAACAACAGAAGGCAAATAACTCAATTTAAAAAATGGGCAAAGGATTTGAACAGACACTTCTCCAAAGAAGTTATAAAAATGGCCAATAAGGACATGAAAAGATGCAAAACGCCATTAGCCATCAGCAAAACACAAACCCCAACCACAATGAGATACCACTTCACAGGCTATAATCAAAAACACAGATAATAACAAATTTTGGTTATTTGGGTGTGGAGAAACTGGAACACTTATATACTGCTGGTGGGCATGTAAAATGGTATAGCCACTTTGGAAAGCAGCCTGGGAGTTTCTCAAGAAGCTAAACACAGTCCCCATTTGACACAGCAATTCTACTCCTAGGGATATATCCAAGAACAATTAAAACAGTCCTTATAATAGCCAAAACATAAAAACAACCCAAATGTTTATCAACCGATGATTGATACATAAAATGTGGTATATGCACACAATGTAATATGATTTAGCAATAAATAATGAAGTAGTGATACATGACACATTGAAAACTGTATGCTGATGAAACCGGTCAGTCACAAAGGATCACATATTGTACGATTCCATTTATAGGAACCGTCCAGAACAGGCAAATCCACAGAGACAGAATGCAGAATAGTTACTGCTTAGAGTGGATACAGGTAGGAGTGGGGAGGATAGGGAAGTGACTGCTAATGTTTAAATTTGACTTTGATAATAACAGATGTTAACTAGACACTGTGGTGATCACTTCACAATAAATACAAATATCAAATCATTATGTTGTACCCTTGAAAGCAAATAATGTTAAAATGTCAATTATACTTCAGTTTTTAAAAATGTAAATTCAACTCTGGCAATGGTTACACAACTCTGTCAATATACTAAAAACCACTGAATTATACACTTTAAATGGGCAGATTGCATGGCACATAAACTATGTCTCAATAAAGCCGGTAATTAAAAAAAAAAAGAAAAGAAATGAAGCTGTCCCCAAAATGGAAAATGATACCTCACTGGAAACAATGTCAAGCAAAGACAAATGACCTTCTGTTGGAGACGTTACTATAAAAGATGGGTTCAATGAGTGATTCCCAATAGCAGTTCACAAACTAATACATAGAAATGGCCCAGAGAATTTAATGACTCTTCAGCTCCCCAACAGGTGTAATTCGCTATTCCAGTGGGATCCAGGAATCTGTATTTTTAACAGGCTTCCTAAATTATTCTAATGGATAGCCAGAAGTGGGAACCACTGGACAACTACATTTATAACTCCATGATTTTATGACTCTGGTGTCCATGAGATACTTGTCTCTGGTGTCTATCTAGTATTTATCTGGATCTGGTATCTCTCTCTAGTATTCTGCATTCATCTGAGGATCTCAAAGTCCTTAATGAAACTCATCTCTGTGAATGAAGAGCTTGAGTGTGGAAAGAGGTGACTTCTTCTGATGGATTAGAGCACCTCACATATTTTTATTGACTTTATGTGCATCCTTTATTTAATTTACTTCAAATCCTTTCATGGAAAGAAGCCAGTTTAAACAAATTGAATAAATAAAATATTCTCAAAAACTGTATTTCTCAAAGTAGAACACATTTTTTTCTCACATATTTGTAATTTAATACACTTTTTATTAAAGAGCACAAGCATATTATGGAATCAAATGCAAAATAATTTTTATTAATTTTGAAGATAAAACCCAGTAACTTCAGGGAAATTCCATATTTGCCACAGCGACTACTTTGGACTACACTCCCAGAATCTAAGGGACCTATTCATTCCCTCCTGCAATTAGTACTTCAAGGGGAAAATCCAAAAACTCTAGACATTCTGTTCTCCGCTCCATAGGTGATGAAATATGTAATCCCTCCTTCATTCAGAACTTCATATGGACTAATCAGGTTATTAGTGACTGTGCTCTGCACACTGCAGGAAGGAAGGAAAAAAGGCTGACCTGAATTGAAGAATTAAACCATAACCTGTTAACAGGTGAGGGAAAAGTCCTTTGGAGGCATGCTACGCTCAGGGAGACGTCTGCTGACATTTATCCTGTCCTAGTGTTTTAGCCAGATGACAATGAACATCCAGAGTACCTCTAGGGCTGGGTGGACCTCACCAGCTGGTAGACGGTGTCCCTTGGTTGCTTTTCTAGACTTGCCTAAACCACTGGTGCCGGAAGAAGCACTGGGTAGCCTGCCTGAGTCCTCAGATTGACTATAGCTGAAGAAAGCATTCCCCTAGATTTGTAATTGTCCTCTTGGACATAGTGCTTTGATTTTTTTTGGCTGTTCCTCTTCAGCTAATTTCTCAAAAACACCTGCAAAAACTTCACTCAGGGACTAAATATAAGAAGAGTAGAGTTATAATATCAACTCTGACACAATTATACAATTCTAGGTCCATTTCCTCAGTATTAGAATAGAAAAATAGTGGGGTGCCTGGGTGGCTCAGTCGGTTAAGCATCTGACTCTGGATTCTGGCTTAGGTCATGATCTCAGGGTGGTGAGATCGAGCCCCACCTCACACTAGGCACTGGGTGTGCAGTCTGCTTGGGATTCTCTCTCCCTCCCTCTCTGCCCCTCCCCTGCTTGCACACTCACCCTTGCACAGGCGCTCTCTCTCTCAAAAAAGACTAAAATAAAAAGAATTTCAAACCCATAAAAAATAAAATAAAACAGAAAAGTGGAATAAGCTGAACCTCGAGGTCCTTTTGGGTTTTAAATTCTACACTCTCACAATACTTTTCAATATAGAAGATGTGCCTTGCAAATTTTAAATGCAATTCCCAAAAAAGAAGTTGTAAATATTTCTTATCCTTTCCTTCATGGTATTCCCTCTTGTATCATCCTAGCTCAAAGCCCCTTTCTTCGCCCTCCCCCAGATTTTTGCAACAGTTCTCAGTTCTGCTCCTTACCCTTTCCTTGATCCATTATACTGACCACATTGCTACTGAATGATTCTGTTATTATCATTTCCTTCAGTGGCTCTTAACCTAGCATTCAATGTTCTCCACAATCTTGTCCCAACTTCCCTCTCTAACCTTTTCCAGCCCTTCCTTATATTAACTTACACTTCAGCAAACTTGTCAGTAGCGCTACAATACATTATACATTTCATTTGCTTATGTCATGCCCCCCGTTTGAAATTCTCGCTGCCATACTCCCTACTTAAGCTCCATTCTTTGAGAGTGAGTCCAAGTGTCACCTCTACTACAAAGCCTTTTCCGACAACCTTCTTTAAATTCCTGGAGCACTTAGCCTGTAATACATCTTTGGCATTTCGCATATGTTACCCTCCACTGGGCAGATTTAACACAGAAGAGGTCTGTAGAGATACTTCTGACTCTTTAACTCCAGGTAAGCCCCTCCGCTTCAATATGGGGTCAATGTGTAACACGTAGCATCTAAAGGGGCCATGCTTAAACTACACATTTTTGAAAATCAACTAGCAGTTTGAGTGTAATTATTAGAAATTTTGCAACAAACCCAGCCTACTCTTGCCAATCGCATTTTTACGGCTGTGTTCCAAAATTTAAGATAATTCTTTAGGTTTGGGTTAAAACTTCCTGTTTAACACTTCCCTTTTTAAAAAGGGAGGGGGGGGAGACAAGATTTCAAAGTCATCAAAATTTTTAATTACAAAACACTGAGACAAAAAAGACCAAACAAAGGACATAGTTTTGAACAATAAAACCCTCTTATAGTATAGGCATCATGGCAAAATTGAACTTGAGAAGGGAAAGAAAGAGACATTTTGTCTGGTCAGACGTTTTAAACAAAATGGCACATGTTTTTCTCCACGAGCAATGTGAAACACACAATTTTTTATGTAAACCACATGTGCTCTGACAAGTACCACAGCTCCTTTCCCTGCTTTAACCCCAGAAATATTTTACTTTAACTACAAAGTTTTTGGTCTTGCTTAATAAAGAACACTTAATCTGATCTTTACCCTTCTGATAATAATACTGAGATAATATGGATACAAGTCCAAATTTGCCACTTTCACTTCTATACAAAAAAGGCCTCTTGAAGAGCCAAGAAACACTCCCCTAACAAGCTCTGTGATGAAGTGTTAGTAAACATCAGAAAATTGATTGCAGGCATGAAATATTAAGTTAAAATAAAGAAATCTCTTCAACATGTCTCTTTAAGCTGAAGTAAAAATATTTTAACCGATATGCTACAGATTTTAATTCAAAATAGTCTGCAAGTAAAACTGCAATGAAAAAAAAAATCTTTAAACTATGTTGGCACATGAAGAGTTGTACTTATTTCAGAGGACAGAGGGAAAAAGGGGTGGAAAAAACCCCACATGTTTGGCCAATTTATCTGTCAAGCAATTGTCAAAAGCTCATTTTATTTTCCTTCAACAAATAAAGATCATCCAAAACGAGCCTGCAGTACTCACATGCAGAGCCGAGGGATCTGGCAGGAACTCAGCATCTTCTCCAAAGATAAAATCAGGGGGCAGCTCTGGGTATTGGGCATTGAAAATGATATCCCCTGAAAGAAAAGAAAACATCAGGCCTTTTGTATTTCCTTGCTAATTTATGAATGTTCTGAGGAATGCATCAAAAACACTTCTGAAAAAAAAAAAGAAAGGAGTTTACATTTACTTTAACAAAAAGAAAAAATTCTCAGGGACGCCTGGGTGACTGTCGGCTAAGCGTCTGACTCTTGATTCCGATTCAGGTCATGATCTCACGGTTCATGAGTTCAAGCCTCGCATCAGGCTCTGCGCTGTCAGATTCTCTCTGCTTGGGATTCTCTCTCACCTCTCTCTCTGCCCCTACCGAGCGTTCTCTCTCTCTCTCAAAATAAATAAATAAATGAATAAATTTTTGAAAAGCATCTTCTAAATGATTAATTCTTCAAATGGAAGAAATGATATCATCTTTTAAATTCCTATCTACAACACGCAATCAGAAGTTTTGTCTCCTACCACACTACAAATATAAATACCCAAGCAGAAAAGTGGAAGCATCCACATCCAAAGCACATGAAGATTTTTCTGTAAGAAATGTTACCGTCCAATCACTGCCTGCTAATTAAGAAGCCTTTCCTGAAGACTGTTTCTCTAAAGATAAGGACCTTGCCTTGAAAAAATTAAACATGCAAACTTTTGGTATAATGGAAAGAATATCTGGCTTGGAATCAAAAAGGTCAGGTTTATATCTACAATGTATCCTAATTATTTATTAGCTGACACCGTCTTTGAAACACAAGACAAATTACAAAGTCTCCTTAACAAATTTGTGTTGCTAAGTTCTTCCACCTCTGTTCCTTTCCTGTCTCCTTCTTTAGCATTTTTTTTTTTGCCCCTCTGCTCACCCCAAGAACCAGTACTCATCATTCTGCTAATACCAACCAGCACATTAATGTACGGACAACTGAACACACGTACCGGGTTCTAGCGTATGAGTGTGTATACATGTGCACGTGCACACAACCTCTGTACCCACGCACAGAGTTTCATCAGTCCAATCATTTTTCCTGCTCAGACAGGATCTTCATAGTAATATCCAAATTAATACACTTAGACTTCAGTTCTCACTTGAGCCTCTCTACCTCTACGCACTATGTGTTTCAGTCTCAAACTCTGCAAGTCTAAAAACATGCTCTGACTCTCCCTTTTCTTGCTCCTCACTTCCCCTAGCTGATTTGCCTATTTCTAGAGATTCCTTAATCCTCCATGCTGTGACTTGAGTGTCCTCTTTGACCTTACGCACACTCTTTATACTATTAGAAAACAAGTCACCTCAATTCTCCCTCCAAAATGTTTCTCACATGGGTATTTCCTGCTGCTAACAGCTCTCTCCAGGCCCAGATGACCTAGTTCATGCATTCATGCATCCAACAAAAAAAAGTAAAATTGAATTCTGCTGTAGCCACTATGCTAGCCACTAAAGATAAAAGAAAAAACTCTGCTCTTTAAGAATCGACAGACTAGAAGAACTCAATTATTTTCATACCCTCCTAAGTGGTCTCCTGGTACAAGTTTCCCTCCACCCCATAATATATGCTATCACCAAGTAAACATTCTTAAAGTAATGCTTTGCCCCAAAACTTTCTAGCTCCAAAAACTTCAATGATTTGCTAATGTCAAATGGAGTAAAGGGCAAATCTTTCAAACTAGCCTTAAAGGCCTCTGAAATATGACGTTCCTACTTATTGGTTCACCCTTCTATCTACAAGCCAATACCAACCTTCCATTCCAGTCGATATGATCTGCTTACTGACCTCCAAACTATGACACCTACTTGAAATGCCCTTTCGCCTTGCTCAGTTCTTACCTATCCTTTATAAGTGGACTTTATAAGTCCACTTAATAATCCTGCCTTGCATGAAGACTTTCCTGATAAATCCAGTACACGCCAATCATCATTGCCTCACATTCAACAATACTGACTAGTGACGCCATTCACTTGAGTATTTAGTTGTAGTATTATATTGTTTTTTTCCCGTTCTACTGATTTCAAAAATTCATAATAAACACATGGTATATGTGAGGCACTGTGATACACACTGTGTCAATATAAAGATGGTTCTCCTCAAGGAGCTTACATTTAGTCAGGGAGACAGGGTATACACACAGAACCACAAATACAGAGCAGTACAAGGACAAACATTTGATTTTCCTAAATATCTTGCAAGCATTCAGAGAATGAACAGGCTTATACTTATTTGGTGTTTCCAATGGGGCAAAGTGTAACATACAGAATATATTCAAGAAATGTTCAATATATTTAACAAAATTCTATTTTCTGAATTGGATATCTAAGTACTAACAATCTATAATAAGGAATAAAGTACAGAAGAGTTACTTCCACCTCTTTCTATAGAGAATAAATATGAGCAAGAAAATATACCCTTCATATTTACTCAAAGAGAACAAAAACACTACTTCAGAAAGCTATATGCACCCCTAGGTTTACTGTAGCATTATTTATAAAGCGAAGATAAAGAAGCAACACAAGTGCCCATCGATAGATAAATGGATAAAGAAGATGTGGTATATAGGGGTACCTGGGTGGCTCAGTCGGTTAAGCGTCCAACTTCAGCTCAGGTCATGATCTCGTGGTTTGTGAGTTTGAGCCCCGCATCAGGCTCTGTGCTGACAGCTCAGAGCCTGGAGCCTGCTTCAGATTCTGTGTCTCCCCCTCTCTCTGCCCCTCCCATGCTCATGCTCTGTCTCTCTCTGTCCCTCAATAATAAATAAATGTTAAGACATTTTTTTTAAAAAAAGAAGATGTGGTATATACACATGATGAATCATGACTCGGCCATAAAAAAGAATGTGATATGCAACAACATGGATAGACCTAGACGTTATAATGCTAAGTGAAATAAGTTAGTCAGAGAAAGACAAATATCACATGATTTCACTTACGTGTGGAATTTAAGAAACAAAACAAAGAAAAAAAGAGACAAAAAAAACCCACATTCTTAAATACAGAGAACAAATTAGAGAACAAACTGGTGGTTGCCAGAGGGGAGGTGGCTGGGCAGATGGGGGAAATAGATAAAGGAGATTAAGAGTACACTTATTTTTTTAAGTTTTTTACTTAGAGAGAGAGACAGAGAGAAAGCACGTGTGTGTGCATGAACGGGGGAGGGGCAGAGAGAGAAGGAGGGAGAAAGACTCCTGAGGAGGGATTCTCAAACTGACAAACTGTGAGATCATGACCTGAGCCACAATCAAGAGTCGAACACTTAACCAACTGAGTCACCGAGGCGGCCCTAGAATGCACTTATTTTGATGAGCACTGAGAAATGTATAGAATTATTGAATTATTACACTGTACACCTGAAACTACTGCATAACACTGCATATTAATTATACTGGAATTTTTTAAAAGGGTTAAAAAGGAAAATACGCTTTTCAGAAGTTGGATGTAGAATTAAATTATCAAAAGTAGTATAATCACTACCTCTTCATCACCTTACCCACTATCATTATCTCTGCTTGTCAACTGTATCTATTACAAATT
The DNA here is from genome assembly GCF_022837055.1 of Prionailurus viverrinus. Taxonomy (NCBI): domain Eukaryota; kingdom Metazoa; phylum Chordata; class Mammalia; order Carnivora; family Felidae; genus Prionailurus; species Prionailurus viverrinus. Next base: position 118,724,394 of record NC_062563.1, read on the forward strand.
ATAAACTTACTTCAAATGTGCTAACTGTAAAGCATTATTAACCCAAACTAAGACTAAGTAGCACTAATAGAGACAATATGAACATCCTGATTACTCATTCTTATTCAACTCTACTCAGTACACACAATTCCTTAGGACATATACATTAGAGATAATGTTTTTAGAAGTCCCACAGTTGGCCTACTTCAGTGACATTTAGAAAACAAATTCATAAGGCTAACAAAGCAGAGGCATTGAAGTTTTCGAAAAAGCCAAGCTAGACTCTATTGTGCATATTAATAATCAAAAAATAAACAGCATGCTAAATTCCAACAGAAGTTTTGGGGTACCTGAGTGGCTCAGTGGGTTAAGCATCTGATTTTGGCTCAGGTCATGATCTCACACTTCATGGGTTTGAGCCTCGTGTCGGGCTCTGTGCTCGCAGCACAGAGCCTGCTTAGGATTCTGTCTCTCCCTCTCTCTCTGCCCCTTCCCCACTCGCTCTCAAAATAAATAAACTTAAAATAAAAGATTTTACTACTTTTGTTACTACAAGAGGACAAAAAGCTGGATTTTCAAGTTCCCAAAGTATCACTGTCAGTAATACGTACTTCCAAACCACTAAACATTAAAAATCTGATCCAAGGAAATCCACTCTTGCCAATTCTACTCAACATTTGACTGGAGGTTCTAGCCAGGGCAATTAGGCAAGAAAAAGAAATGAATGCCATCCAGATTTAAAGAAAAAACATTATCTCTATACACAGATGACATGATTTTGCATATAGAAAATCCTAAGGAATACACATACATACAAACACACCAAAATAAACAAGTTCAACAAGGTTGCAAGAGACAAAATTAATGTCTAGAATAAATTACATTTTTATAACACTAGCAATGAAAAATCCAGAAATGAATTTTTTCTTAAATCCATTTACGACAGCATCAAAAAGAATAAGATACTTAGGAATAAATTTAGCAAAACCAGCAAAACTTGTACACTGAAAACTATAAAACAATGGGAAGATATGGAAGAAGGACTACATAAATGGAAAGACATCTCATGTTCATGGATCAGAAGCCTCAATATTGTTAAGATAACAACACTTCCTAAATTAATCCACAAATTTCATGCAATCCCTGTCAAAATCCCTCCTGGCTCTTTTTTTGCAGAAATTGACAAACCAATCCTAAATGTCATACAGAAATGTAAGGGTTCCAGGACGGCCCGAAAGCAATCTTGGAAAAAAACAAGTTGGAAGACCTGCTTCCCAATTTCAAAACTTATCATGGAGACATGCTAATCAAGACAGTGTGGTACTGACATAAGAACAGACATACTGATCAATGGAACAAAATTCAGAGTCTGGAAATGCTCTGACATTTGTAGTCAACTGATTTTTTTTATTTTTAATTGAAGTATTCTCGATGTATATTAAATTAGTTTCAGGTGTACAACACAGTGATTCAACAATCACTATATACATTACACACATTACAAAATGCTCACCACGATAAGTGTATTACAATATTATTGACTGTATTGCCTATATTATACTTTTCATCCTTGTGACTTATTTTATTATAATCAATTGATTTTTGCCAAGAGTGCCAAGGGAATTCAACGAGGCAAAAAGAGTGTTCTCACCACCTCACACTCATAAAAAGTATTACTATTTAAAAAAAGAGATGACTACTATAAAAAAGAAAGAGAGAGAGAAAGATAACATATCAAGTGTTGGAGAGGGTGTGGAGAAATGGGAACCCTTGTATACCACTGATAAGAATGTAAAATGGTACAGCTGCTATGGAAAACAATATGGCAGTACCTCAAAAATTTAAAAATAGAATTGCCTTATGACTAAGCAATTCCACTCTTTGGGGTATATACTTAAAATAAGTGAAATGTGTTTCAAACAAATATTTGTACACCCATGTTCACAGCAGCATGATTCACAATAGCCTAATGGAAACAACACAAGTGTCCATCAATGGACAAACAAAATATGGTATACACATACAATGGAATATTCTTCGGCCCTTAAAAAGAACTTTCTGACACATGCTATAATATGGATGAAACTTGAGGATGCTATGGTAAGTGAAAATAAGCCAGTCACAAAAAGACAAATAGCTTATGAGTCCACTTTTACGAAGTACCAAGAGTAGTCAAATTCATAGACACAGAAAGAATGGTGGTTAGCAGGAGCTGGGGGGCAGGGCGGGCAGGGGGAGAAGGAGAGACTTGGGAGCTGTTTAATTGATACAGAATTTCAGTTTTTAAAGATGAAAAAAGTTATGTAGATTAGTTGTACAACTAAATATTCTTAACACTACTGAAATATACACAAAAAATTATTAAGATGGTAAATTTTATGTTATTTTTACCACAAATTAAATTTTTTTTAAATGAAAGAGTCTGCTACTGACTGAATGTATCCCCCTTAAAAGTCATATGTTGAAACCCAATCCCCAATGTGATGGTATTCGGAGGTAAGGCCTTTGATAGGTGATTAGGTCATAAGGGCAGAGCCCTCGTGAATGAGATTAATCCCCTTTAAAAAAGACCCAAGAGACCTCCCTTGCCCCATTCTGCTATGTGAGGTTACAGTGAAAAAGACAGACCATGAACCAGGAAGCAGACCTACCAGACACTGATTAGGACAGCACCTTCATCTCAGACTTCCCAGCCTCTAGAACTGTGGGAAATATTGTTGTTTAAGTCATCCAATGTAGGGTAATTTGCTCGAACAGCCTGAACAGACTAAGATGGTCTTTTTTAACGAATGGTGCTGTGCCAACTGGATAGCCACATGTAAAAGGATGAATGAGTCCCTAATTCACATCATACACAAAAATTAACTCAAAATGGATCAAAGACCTAAGTGTAAGAGAAAAACTATAAAACTTTTTGAGGAAAACATAAGAATAAACCTTCATAACAAGAATGTTTACTTAGATATGAAATCAAAAGCCTAAACAACAGAAGAAAAACTAGGTAAACTGAACCTCCAAAAAATTTTAAACTTTGTCCTTCAAAGTTCATTGTCTAGAAAGTGAAAAGACAATCTGAAGAGGGGAAATACACGATTTGGCAAATCATATATCTGATAAAGGACTTCTATCTAGAATATACAAGGAACTCTTATACCTCAACAATAAAAAGACAAATAACCCAACTTAAAAACGGGCAAAAGCAGCATTATTTACAATAGCCAAACTCTGGAAGCAGCCCAAGTGTCCAGTGATAGATAAATGGCTAAGGAAGATGTAGTGTATACATACAACGGGATACTACTCAGCCATAAAAAAGAAAGGCATCTTGCCATTTGCAACAACATGAATGGAGCTGAAGAGTATGATGCTAAATGAAATAAGTCAGGAAAGACAAACATATGCTTTCACTCATGTGGAATTTAAGAAGCAAAACAAACGAACAAAGGGGGGAAAAGGAAGACAAAAAACAGACACTTAACCATAGAGTACAATCAGATGGTTACCGCAGGGAAGGTGGGTGGGGGATGGGTGAAATAGGTGAAGGGGATTAAGAGGACACTTAAGATGATCACTGAGTGAGGCATCAAGGTGTCGAATCACTATACTGTACACCTGAAACTAATATAACACTGTATGTTAACTATACTGGAATTAAAAATTTTTAAAAAGAAAGTTAACTTTAATAAATTAAGTAATTGAAAATGAAAATGGACAACATATTTGAATAGACATTTCTCCAAAGAAGATACAGAAGAGATTAATATTAATAAGCGTATGAAAACATGCTCAACATCATTAGTCATTAAGGAAATGAAAGCCAAAACCACAATCTGATACCCCTTCATACCAACTGTGATTGGTATGAATCAAAAAGTAAGTGCTGGTGAGGATGTGGAAAAACTGGAACCCTCACACTCTGCTGGTGGGAATATAAAACAGTGCCATCACGTTGGAAAGCAGGTTGGCAGTTCCTCCAAATGTTAAATTTAGAGTTAACTTATGACCCACCAATTCCACTGCTAGGTACATACCTAAGAAAAATGAAAATGTATGTCCACACAAAAGCTTGTACATGAATGTTTGCAGCAGCAGTGGAAAACAGCCAAAAAGTGGAACAGCCCAAAGGCCATCAACTGATCAATATAGAAATAAAATGTGGTATATACATACAATGGAGTATCATTCAACTACAAAGAAAGCAGCACTGATATATGTTACAATATGAATGACCTTGAAAACTTTATGCTAAATGAAAACAGACACAAAAGGCCACCTATAGTATACGATTACTGTATAATTCCATTTACATGCAATGTCCATAATATGTAAATCCACAGAGACAGAAAGCAGATTATCAGTTACCAGAGGCCAGGATGAGAGGAAGAGGGAGGGAACACTAATGATAATGAGTGCAAAGATTCTTTTAGTGATGATGAAAATTAATGTTGGAATTAATATTGATGGTTGTACAGCCTTGTGAAATGTATTAAAAACCAATGAATTGTATCCACTTCCAAGAGTGAACTGGATGGTACGTGAATTAAATCTCAATAACGCTGTTTTTTAATCTGATGTAAAAATCTGTTCCACTTTAATCTTAACTTAAACACAAATAAATAGAAAGTGTTTACTCAGGGCACCTGGGTGGCCCAGTCAGTTAAGCTTCCAACTTCGGCTCAGGTTGTGATCTTGCAGTTTGTGGGTTCAAGTTCCATATCGGGCTCTGTGCTGATAACTCGGAGCCTGAAGCCTTCTTCAGATTCTGTGTCTCCTTCTCTCTCTGCCCTCCCCCTACTCACACTCTCTCTCTCTCTCTCCCTCAAAATAAATAAACATTTAAAAAAAAAGAAAGTGTTTACTCAATGGTTATGAGTAAATTTAATTTTTATAAATAAAATCATCTTGAAAATGTAGTTGGGGAGTTTTCCATTTAAAGTAACTCTACAATGAGCCCTTTTTAAAAGCAAAGAATACTTTTATTAAGGTAAGTACTAACAAAGATCTGTATTTTTCAAAAAGTTTCCCAAATGTCTCCTTCTAAAGGAAAATACTGGGGAATACTGATTTTTTTTTAATTTTTGGTGATTTTTAAAAATTGTTAGATTAAAGTATTTGAATATACAATAATTTTTCAAAGAAACAATGCATACCAAATTACCATACCCTCAACTAAAGAAAATCTTTTGAGAGAGAGAGAGAGAAAGATTACTATATTGCATACAGTAAAAACATTATACAAATATTTTTCAAAACACGGAAGTAATTTAAACATCTTTCAGAATCTCACATTCTTACATTTCAGAATTTCTCAAACACTTTACCTTCGACCCCAAAGAACTCATGAAACACTCTGCCTCAATACTCTATAGCCTCTTTGGAATAAAATGCAGCATTGTTTTCTTGCTAGGGTGAATAGTCAGTAAATCAGTCAAAGACTTTTATTAAAAACCCACCACGCACAGATGCACATATTGGACACCTGGGGAGTTATACAGGAAGTCGAAAACATAGTACCTGACCTCAAGGCTGGGATGGTGGAGAAAAGACCAACACAAATCATATAGGAGAGCAATAACACTGTATTTCCTTTATTTCACCCTGGAGAAGATGATACAAACACAGAGTACACATTACTTGAATACTGCTTAGTTCAACTTTTCATAAAGGGGGAAGAGTAGGTAAGAGGAAAAAGAAATAAAAATAGGATCAGAGGTGATACAAGGTGAGGTTAGAAAAAAGAAGGAAAAAGTAAAGAAACAAAACACACAGAATGGCTAGAAGTGTTATGACCACCTAACAACAAAATGGTAGTTTCAAGTCTTATTTTTATGACTCCCTAAAAATTGCCAGGCTACCATATTGGTCTCTAATGGAACCAATGGGGCAGAAGTTCCTCCCTTTGAAAATACATTATCTACCATGGCTCATAATATTACATATACATGAAATCACATAAATTCCAGGTGCAAGACAGTTTTTATTCACATGCCTATGCAGCTGACAATCTTTACAAGATATCAGCACCATCTCCGGAAGGCCCAGTTACTTAGATCCGCAGGGTGGACCAGATGTCCTGCTCCCCAGTTACAGAAAGAACACAGCTTGTCCACAGGCTCCTTTCCTTATTGTTAAACCACTGAAACAGTATCATGCTGGCTTGTCAAAGAAACAATTCAAATGGTAAATAAGTGGAGTTTTGCCAATGATCAAAGAATTATTGCTATCAGTTGCTGCATAAAATGCTAATTTACTGAAACTCCAAGTATAGGAAGTAAGAGTCAAACACGTATCTTGTGGGAATGCCAGGGTGATGGAGATTTTCAATAGAAAGGTAGGTTCAAGCAATAGTTTTACAAAAGACTTTGGAGAGGTGACTCATTTCCAACGGTTAGCTCCAACTCTTGATAATGTTTCCTTACACTTAAATTTAATTCTCTTTCTCCCCAAAAATTTCATCCACTGGATCTTAAAAATTTATGGAACAATTCTAGTTTCACTTTAATATCATAGCCCTTCAATTATTTGCAGGCAGTTCTTATGACCTCTCTGTCAACCCCACCATGAGTCAGTCACCTCTTGACCAGGCTAAATACCCCAGCTGCTTTCACTACTCCTCATATAACTTGGCTTCAATTCCCTTTATCGTCCTCTCCTCTCTCTTCTCTGCATGTGTACCCGTTTGTCCATAGTCCTCTTAGAAAATAATAACCCAGAACTACACATAAGATAACAAGTGTGTTCTAAAGAACACAGAATCAAGTAAAAAAAAAAAAATCCATGCCTTCATTTTAGATAAGCTTTTATTAATAAATACCATTGCAAATTGAAACTGGTTTTTTGGCAGCCACATCAGTGTTGACTTGTATTATGCTTCTTAACAACTAAAAGCCCCAAGACTTTCATATATACACTAAGCCACGTATCTCTCATTCTTAATTTGGACAGCTGAATTTCGGAATCCATTTCAGGATTTTAAATTTATCCCTATTATATTTCAATCTTGTTAGATTTATCTATTTACAGCCCGTTATAATATTCTTAGATTCTATTCCAATTTTGGGTTGGCACTCCCAGTTCTGCGTTATAAACAGATATAAGCATGCTTCTGGAAAACTCCCTCTCTGGCAGCCACAGTTCCATTAATCAGTACCTCTTGGGTACGATCATTTAAATAATATTTACCCAATAACACTATGAGCTTAAACATTCAGCACAAGGATATCATGAAAAAATTGATCAAGTGCCTCAAAGATACACCGTTTGTCCTACAAATTCAGAGACAGTGTCAATGATTCCATTGTATAGCACACATTTTGTTTTGAGAGGTAGAATTTCTTTTCCTCAAGGAAAAGAGACTGTAAAGAATTATCATATCCGAAAGTTGGCATAATTTGCATGAAACATGTCCTCAAAAACTACCTGTAGAAGAAACAATGGAAGTGGAGACAGATTAAACAGGTAATTTATTTATTTTTTTTCTTAATGTTAATGTTTATTTATTTTTGAGAGAGAGAGAGAGAGAGAGAGAGAGGCAGACAGACAGACAGACAGAGTGCGAGCAGGGGAGAGGGGAGAGGGAGACACAGAATCTGAAGCAGGCTGCAGGTTCCAGGCTCTGAGCTGTCAGCACAGAACTCAACATGGGGCTTGAACCGTGAAGTCATGACCTGAGCCGAAGTCAGGTGCCTAACCAACTGAGCCACCCAAGCACCCCTGAGCAGGTAATTTAAATTGGCCACCTTTCCTCATGAGACTTCCTTCTATCTAGAGATCCCTCTCTCTAGATTGAGACCACATCTTATCCTTCTTTGCATTTCTAAAGCTGTGCTGTACAACAGAAATATAATACAAGCAATGTACCTAATTTTAACTTATTAGTAACCACATGAAAAGGGTGAAATTAAATTTTAAACTATTTAAAAAAATTTTACATACAGCACAGTTCTCCTTTTTTGTGTTTCATTACATGAGTTTTTTTTTATCACATGCATAGATTCACATACACAGATCTGTGTAAACCACCAAAACTAGGATACAGAACAATTCTATCATCCTCCAAAATGTCCTCGTGCTATCCTTTGGTAGTTAAACTTTCCCACCATCCCTCAGCCCTGGCAACCTCTGATCTGTTCTCTGTCACTTCAGTTTCACATTGTCCAGAATGTTATACAAAGGAATCACATAGTCTGTAACCTTTTAGAAGGTTTTTCACTTAGCATAGCTATTGGAGATCAGGCCAAATGTACTGATACACTTAAGTGCACGTATCAACAATCCGTTCCTTTTTATAGCTGACTAGTGTTCCATTCTAAGGATACACAGTTTGTTTATCCATTTACCCAATGAAGGACATAGTTCCAGTTTTTGATGATCATGAACAATGCTACTACGAATATCGATGTACAGGGTTTTGTGTGAACATAAAATTTTCATTTCTACAGAAATTATTATCATAATTTCTAGACAAATACTTAAGAGTGAGATCAGTAGGCCATGTGAAAAAGTGTATCTTTCACCCAAAAACATACTACCAAACTGCTTTTCCGGAAGGGCTACTTAACAGTAGTACAAACAAGGCATGAGAGAGAGTTTCAACTGCCATACATTCTCACCAACACTTGATGTGGTCAGTTTGTAGCTGTTGTCACTGTCCGTGTTGTTTGTAGTCCTTCTAATAGGCATGTCATGACTTCTCAATGGTTTTAACTTGCATTTCCCTAATGACCAATGAAGTGAAAATCTTTTCATGTGCTTACTTGCTTTCTGTATATCTTCTTTGGTGAAATTTGTCTTCTGTCAGATAAGGGATTTGCAAATATTTTCTCCCACTGTGTCTTATCTGTTGTCTCAAAAGCATTTGCAGAACTAAAGTTTTTAATTTTGGTAAAAATCCAATTTATCAACTTAAAAAAATATATATTTTTTTAACATTTCTTTACTTTTCAGAAAGAGACAGAATCCGAAGCAGGCTCCAGGCTCTGAGCTGTCAGCACAGCCTGGCGTGGGGCCTGAACCCACAGACTGTGAGGTCATGACCTGAGCCGAAGCTGGAGGCTTAACTGACTGAGCCACCCCCAGGTGCTCCATCAACTTTTTTTAAGGACTGTGTTTTTGGTGTTGTATCTAAGAATTCATTGCCTACCTCAAGTCACCAAGACGTCCTGCTATGTTTTCTTCACGGAGTTTTATAGTTTGGAATTCGACATTTCAGAATGTAATTTGAGTTATATTTTGTACATTGCTTAAGATATAGGTCAAGATCCTTCTTTGGGGGCGGGGAGAGCATACGAATGCCCAATTGCCCTAGCACTATTTGTCGAGAAGACTATCCTTTTTCCACCGAAGTTCTCTTGCCTAATTGTGAAAAATCAATTGACCATATTTATGTGGCTCAATTATTGGACTATTTTGTTTTATTGAGTGGTATCTATTCTTTTGCCAATACCACACTGCCCCTGATAATCAGTCTTAAAACTGAATCATCTGATTCCTCCAACTTGGTTCTTTCCAAAAATTTTTGGCTATTCTGATTCGTCTTTTAAAATAAATTTTAAAGTAATGTTTTTAATATCTACAAAATCCTATTGGGATCCTGATGGGGATTGCACTAAAACTGTAGATCAATTTAGAAAAAATAACAAGTATACTGAGTCTTCTATGAATATGGTATCTTTCCATTTACTGAGGTCTTTGATTCCTTTCACCTACATAGAGATCCTGAACATATCTTAATAAATTCACAACTGAGTATTTTTTTCTTTTCCCTTTTTTTTTTTTTGGTAGGGTAGCTATTATAAGGGCACTACTTTTAAATGTTGTTTCTGATCATTCTTGCTAGTATAAAGAAATAGGATTGATTTTCCTATGCTGACCTTATATCCTATACCTTTGGACTCAATGGGTCAGGAAGTTTCTTGGAAATTCCTTGGGATTTTCTACGTAGACAAACATGTGGTAAGTGAATAAAGGCAGTTTTATCTCTTCCTTTCCAACATGTATATCTTGTATTTCTTTTTCTTGCCATAGTACACTATCTATGACTTCCAGTATAATGGGATATAGTCATAAACGTGAACACCCTTGCCTTGTTCTCAATCTTAGGAGGAAAGCATTTAGTCTTTTACCATGTATGATGTTAGCTGTGGTTTATTCCCAGAATAAAACCTGCTTGGCCATAATGCATTTCATATGAATTTTTTTCTCTTAGATTCAATTTCTTAGTATTTTTTGAAGAGTTTTGCTCCTCTCTTCAAATGACGGATATTTATCTATAGCTTATTTTGTTTTTCTGGTACTTTCTTTCACTGGTCTTGACAGCAGGAGGATGCTGACCTTGTAAAATGCATTCGGAAATTTTGTGTCCACTTCAATTTCTGGAAGAGACTGCATAGAAATGGTGCCATTTTCTTTAGTAAAATTCATCTGAGATCATCTGGGCCAGCATTTTTATTTTTGAAAGCCTGTTTTTAACTATGAACTCAATTGTTCTAACAGATATAAATCTATTCAGATTATCTGTTTCTTCTTGAAAGACTTGTGACGGTTTGTGTCTTTTAAGGAATTTATCCATTTCATTAAGAATGAGGGCACCTGGGTGGCTCAGTAGTTTGAGCAGCCGACTCTTGATTGTGGCTCAGGTCATGATCCCAGGTTCATGGGATCGAACCCTACATCAGACTCCACACCGAGCGTGGAGCTTAAGATTCTCTCTCTCTCTCTCTCTCTCTCTCTCCCCCCCTCCTCCCCTGATCTCTCTCTCAAATTAAATTAAATTAAATTAATAAATAAATAAATAAGTTACTGAATAAATTGCCATACAATTAGGTTCAAACTGAAAATGCTGAGCCATCTTCTGCAAACTTGATTCAAATGTCAGGATAGTTTTCAAAGCCGCTTAATGCTATTCTGATTTTTCCCAAGTATATGTTACCCAGGGACCAGTCTGAGATCTTGGCACTGGGCTACACCACAGATCAATTCTCAAAGCCTTTGCTACATTGATTCTGTCTGGTTCCATACATGTGCAGCTTGAGGATAAGCCTGAGACTTCATACACAAATTAAAGGATCCTTTTCTCCAGCTCCCTCCTCTCCAGGATTTCTGCCTATATTTTCTTTTTTTTGTTTTGTTTTTTTTTTTTGTTTTTTTTTTTTTTTTTTTTTTTCATTTTTTTTTCTGAAATTTATTGACAAATTGGTTTCCATACAACACCCAGTGCTCATCCCAAAAGGTGCCCTCCACAATACCCATCACCCACCCTCTCCTCCCTCCCACCCCCCATCAACCCTCAGTTTGTTCTCAGTTTTTAACAGTCTCTTATGCTTTGGCTCTCTCCTATTCTAACCTCTTTTTTTTTTTTTTTCCTTCCCCTCCCCCATGGGTTCCTGTTAAGTTTCTCAGGACCCACATAAGAGTGAAACCATATGGTATCTGTCTTTCTCTGTATGGCTTATTTCACTTAGCATCACACTCTCCAGTTCCATCCACGTTGCTACAAAAGGCCATATTTCATTTTTTCTCATTGCCACGTAATATTCCATTGTGTATATAAACCACAATTTCTTTATCCATTCATCAGTTGATGGACATTTAGGCTCTTTCCATAATTTGGCTATTGTTGAGAGTGCTGCTATGAACATTGGGGTACAAGTGGCCCTATGCATCAGTGCTCCTGTATCCCTTGGATAAATTCCTAGCAGTGCTATTGCTGGGTCATAGGGTAGGTCTATTTTTAATTTTCTGAGGAACCTCCACACTGCTTTCCAGAGCGGCTGCACCAATTTGCATTCCCACCAACAGTGCAAGAGGGTTCCCGTTTCTCCACATCCTCTCCAGCATCTATAGTCTCCTGCTTTGTTCATTTTGGCCACTCTGACTGGCGTGAGGTGATACCTGAGTGTGGTTTTGATTTGTATTTCCCTGATAAGGAGCAACGCTGAACATCTTTTCATGTGCCTGTTGGCCATCCGGATGTCTTCTTTAGAGAAGTGTCTATTCATGTTTTCTGCCCATTTCTTCACTGGGTTATTTGTTTTTTGGGTGTGGAGTTTGGTGAGCTCTTTATAGATTTTGGATACTAGCCCTTTGTCCGATATGTCATTTGCGAATATCTTTTCCCATTCCGTTGGTTGCCTTTTAGTTTTGTTGGTTGTTTCCTTTGCTGTGCAGAAGCTTTTTATCTTCATAAGGTCCCAGTAATTCACTTTTGCTTTTAATTCCCTTGCCTTTGGGGATGTGTCGAGTAAGAGATTGCTACGGCTGAGGTCAGAGAGGTCTTTTCCTGCTTTCTCCTCTAAGGTTTTGATGGTTTCCTGTCTCACATTTAGGTCCTTTATCCATTTTGAGTTTATTTTTGTGAATGGTGTGAGAAAGTGGTCTAGTTTCAACCTTCTGCATGTTGCTGTCCAGTTCTCCCAGCACCATTTGTTAAAGAGGCTGTCTTTTTTCCATTGGATGTTCTTTCCTGCTTTGTCAAAGATGAGTTGGCCATACGTTTGTGGGTCTAGTTCTGGGGTTTCTATTCTATTCCATTGGTCTATGTGTCTGTTTTGGTGCCAATATTTTCTGGCTCCCAGGGGTGTCTTTTCCTGGAATTCTGGCCAGAAAGTGGAAGTTTTAGCCTCCCCATGCTACACTTCCCATAACCATGCCCACCTAGCAGTAAAATAGCAAAAGAAAAGTTTGAGACGCTGCTGCAGAAGTCTATTTGCATCACTGGAACTTGGCTGAGTTTGGGCCAAGAGTAAATTAAAAAAGCTCCATCCTAAAGCCTCCTCCCCCCTCTTTTTGGTCTTCTGACCTAAGACAAAGGGTTTCACTACAGCTTTTTCTGTCCATGCTTACTACACAGTTCCAGGATCTAGGGTGCCCTATGGTCTAAACCAGGAGAAATGAAAGAAAAAAAAGGGGAGGGGCAATACAGAAAACTAACCTCTATATGAGTCATGCTTCGAGTTCAAATTTTTGTTCTTAGTATGCCTGCTATTGCTTTCAAGAGTCCTCACATATTCGCTCTATGTATTCTTTAAGTATTCTAGGGTTTTCCACCGTAACTGCTGAGAGATAGATAGGGTGGAAAGTCTTTACATCTTCTTATCTAGAACTGATCATTATTCTTAATAAGTAAATATTTAATAAATATCATATGTAAAAGTAATTAATACATTAATTTAGCCAATAGATTAAAATAGCATCATTTCAACACGTAATCAGTATCTAAGTAATTAGTGAGGTATTTTAAATTATTTTCAGAATGAAGAGTTCAGAATCTGATGTGTCACACAAGCACAACTCAATTCAGACTCACCGTATTTCAGCTACTACATAGCCACAGGAGGCTAGTACTGACCATGTTAGGCAGCACAGATCTAGAGGGACAAATGAAAGAAGAGCACAGAGAGAATGAAGGAAATGTCATGCAACCTTCCATGGCTCCTTCCTGGTAAAAATGCACTCACTACTTCATTGGGCAGCACTTTCTGTGGCTGGGCAATTAACAGTTGATGGGAAAAGCTCTTTTGTATGATGAAAACAACATATGCCTACAAATCACTTTTACCTATTAAGGGTGGTCCTAACCCTAAGCATTATTCTACACAGCAGTCCTCAGATTCATCTGCAAATGACCTTTCTTTTAGTCTTCTGCAAGTTAAACATCCCCGGTTATTTCAGTGGTTTATAATAAGAGACAGTTCTCAGGAAATTAAGCTACATGACTTAAGTGTACACCAGGGAATTTGCTATGTTGCTGATACTTAGAAATCTGGACTTATTAGGAAAGGGGCATAAAAGTCCCATCTTCAGATGTTATAATATGTTTTAAATGAACCTTTAACCTTGTATTTTTGTATACTGATTTCAGTGCATAAAATAACAATATTTTAAGCCAAATGCTATGAATTAGCATTACGTTATTGAGTAATAAATATTCTACTGCAGAAAATTTTAGTCTTAATAATTTTCTAATGCATATTCACAAACTGTTTCATTAATACAATTTATTACCAATTCCTTTTTAATGACTGTAATGTATCTGACACCATAAAAAGAAAGCAAGCTTTCCCAACCTTCCTGTGATTTTTTTTTTTTGTAGTTTTAAAAAGTAGTTAGGAACTAAACATAATTTGAAAGGAAATCAGTAATGATGAGCGTCAAGAAGTTGTGAGAAACTGGGAAAACAGTAGGAAAGGAAAACTTAGCAGATAAGCTTGATTTTCATATACACATCATTAATGCAGGGATAGCCATGTATTTATTTACATTTCACGGTCTGGGAAGTAACTGACAGTGAGATGGATAAAAAGGCTGGTTTAAGTGAACAGAGTAAGCAGCTTTGCATTTACAGAGAAGAAAAGGAGACTGTCCTTTAGAGGATGCTGCAGAAAGTGGAAAAAGGAAATGTGAAGCAATGCAAACAAAATGGTAACAGTTACTGTGCACTTGAGGAAGCTTCAGAAAGGAGTATGTGACTATAAAGATTTGGGTTCAAGTGACAAGATAAAAGAAGACTTCTTTCCTTTTATACAGAGATAATCTTCACTTATTAATTCTTCCAATATCTCAGAAAATATGAAGCATAGGGGCGCCTGGGTGGCGCAGTCGGTTAAGCGTCCAACTTCAGCCAGGTCACGATCTCACGATCTCACGATCTCGCGGTCCGTGAGTTCAAGCCCCACGTCAGGCTCTGGGCTGATGGCTCAGAGCCTGGAGCCTGTTTCCAATTCTGTGTCTCCCTCTCTCTCTGCCCCTCCCCCGTTCATGCTCTGTCTCTCTCTGTCCCAAAAATAAATAAACGTTGAAAAAAAAATTTTTTAAAGAAAATATGAAGCATATACAACACTCCACATCGTGTCAGTAACAGAAAAAGAATGAAGAGATTCTGCCACCAATAAAGCTTGCCATCTAAGAGATATGATGTCAGAGGTAAGACAGATTTTTTTATTAAAACATTTTTATAAGCTTACATCTTTTTTTTTAAGTTTACTTCTTTATTTTGAGAGAGAAGGAGGGAGCATGCAAGCAGGTGAAGGGCAGAGAGAGAGTGAGAGAGAAAGAGAGAATAGAATACCACACAGCCTCTGCACTGTCAGCACAGAACCCAAGGCAGGGCTGGATCCCACAACCTTGAGATCATTACCTGAGCCGAAATCAAGAGGGAGACACTTAACTGGCTGAGCCACCCGGGCACCCCGAGGTAAGACATTTATAAAGAATAACTACAGGGGCACTTGGGTGGCGCAGTCGGTTAAGCGTCCGACTTCAGCCAGGTCACGATCTCGCGGTCCGTGAGTTCGAGCCCCGCGTCAGGCTCTGGGCTAATGGCTCAGAGCCTGGAGCCTGTTTCCCAATTCTGTGTCTCCCTCTCTCTCTGCCCCTCCCCTGTTCATGCTCTGTCTCTCTCTGTCCCAAAAATAAATAAACGTTGAAAAAAAAATTAAAAAAAAAAAAGAATAACTACAAGCACTAATGAATTATTGATTTGGGATAGGAATTGCCAAAGGATACTAAAAATATTTGGTTATTGGGGAGCAGGATACAGTCTCAAAGTATCACCCGACAGATTATTAATAACATAAGTATTATTACTACAATAGTATTACTACAATAATACAATCCCCACAGTATAAAAAGGTATCTTTACAATGGAGAAATCTGGCAAATATCACCTTAATTTAACCACAGGGTCAAACTTGGCAGCACCAACAATGGACCAAATGCACATCACGGACCCTCTGATGACTACACAGAGGACAGAACATCACTTATTTAGAAAGTCTGACAGACATGTTTGGCCTAAATACAATCGAGAAGAGGTAATCAGACAGAACAAGTTGTGGGACATTCTACAAAATAGCCTGCACTCTTCATTCAAAACCATTGATACCATGAGTGACAAAACAAAAACAAAAACAACACCCAAAAACAGGCTAAGAGAACTGTTCTAGATTAAAGAAAATTCAATAGATATGAACAGGAAATACACTGCATGATCTTTCACCGGATCACAGACCAGGGGAAAAGTGCTAAAAGGACATTAACAGACAATGGTGGAAATATAAATATGGGCCACTTATTAAATCATCTTATTCTATCAATGTTAAATTTCTTGAGTGTGATAATGGAATTGAGATTCTACAGAAGAAAAATATTCTTTACTTGGGAAATATATACTGAAGTATTCAAGGTGAAGTATCAAAATGTTTGCAACTAACTTTGAAATGGTTCAGCAAAAATATTTTGATATAGGGATAAAAATATCTATCGGCACACATATGCACATATGTGTTGAGTACAGAGAGATAAATAAACTGGCAAAATTTTAACAACCAGTAAACTAGATAATGGGTTTACGGATACTTGGTATATATATAATTTTTCAAAAATTTTATCAGAGAAATGTTATTTTTAAAAATAACAACTTGAGAGAAAAAATAGTACAAGGTAAAAATTGATTAGTGCCACAAGAAATGTCACAAATAAAATGCCATGGTAATTCTGAAAATGGAGGAATCAGTAAGGAATATAAGAGACAGCTTCATCAAAGAAGCAGCACTTGAGCTAGGGGTTAGTCAACACAACCAATTCTGAAAGAAAAAAATTGTATAAAATATATTGATACTCTTTTATAAAAAGTGAAACAATATAGAATATATACCCCCCAAAATTAAGGAATAAAAAGGATTTAGAAATGAGGATGTGAGGCATGTCTGGGTCGCTCAGTCTGTTGAGCATCTGACTCGATTTTTAGCTTAGGTCTCATGGTTCATGGGATCAAGCACCACATCAGGCTCTGCGGTGATGGCATGGAGCCTGTTTGGGATTCATTCTCTCTTTCTCTCTCTCTCTCTCTCTCTCTCTCTCTCTCTCAAAACAAATAAACATTAAAAAAAAAAAAAAAGCAGAGGGGCACCTGGGTGGCTCAGTCAGTTAAGTGTCCGACTTCCGCTCAGGTCATGATCTCACAGTCCGGAATTCGAGCCCTGCATTGGGCTCTGTTGACAGCTCAGAGCCTGGAGCCTGCTTCCAATTCCCTCTCTATCTGCCCCTCCCCTGCTCACACTCTGTCTCTCTCTCTCAAAAATAAATACAGTTTAAAAAAAAATTTTTTTTTAGTAAAAAAATGTTTAAAAACCAGAAATGAGGATACGAAGGGAACATTATGAACAAAAGCAGAGTGACAGGAGACATAAAACATATCTATGGAAGAACAGCAGATGCCACTGGTGCCCCAGCCACTTTCCCTTGGTCCACCCATCCCAGTGGTCTGCAGCCTTGGATTCCTGGACATCAGAGCTTCTCAAAATCAGTACTATTGACATATGACACTGGATAATTGTCACAAGGAGCTGCCCTATGGATTGTACAATGTTTACCAGTATCCCTGGCTTCGACCTGCTAGATACCAGCCAGTAACGCTCTCCTCCTCCCTCAGTTGTGACAAAACTTTCCCCAGACACTGACAAATGATCTCTGGGGAACAACAAAACCTCCCCATTCCCATTCCCCTACCTCAACTCCTCATCCTGCTATAGCCTACCTCACCCCTATGCACCCCCATCCCTTTCCTGGCCATAGCTATAAACCAGTGACCACCCACCCAGCTCAAATAACTTTATCTACCTGGTCTAAAAGAGTTTGGTCAGCATGGAGCGGGGAGAAAAAGAGCCTGAGGACCTGAAAGTGAACGACACTAAGAGCAAACGATGAGAGTGAACATATAAATCATTTCTTTGCCTTCCTTGAGGCAATCCTGAGACGAGGTACACACAGTTGGGAAGTCGGAAGTAGGGTTTAACCTCTCTGACCACATTAATAACCCACTCATTGATGTACCCTTTTTTGGCTTTTCTCCCTCCCTTGTCTCTCTAACCTACTCCCTCACTGTGCTTCCAGGGATCACCCCCCAAATAAGCTGTATGTACCCAAATCCTTGTCTCAAGCTCTGTGTTTAGGATCCAAACTAACGCAAAAGTGTGGCTGCTGAATGAAGAAATATATGCTGCTCCTGAAGAAATGATACATCTAATATCAAACCATGGCTGTGTGTGATTTTCCAAAATCTTATCTCTGACAGTTCTGCCCATTCAGCGATGACCTCACAAGACGGCAGCACTCAGTATCGGCCACTTAAGGTCAGTGTCACGAGACGGGCCTTCAGTAATCCCATTTCTATCCCACCAACAATAAAGAAATATAGCACCCAAAAGGCAAGAAAAAGGAAGAAAAGATGGAACAAACAAAATTATTTCAAAGAGAGGAGAATGGGTCAAGCTATTAAAGCTGCCTGATGTACCAACTTGGTCAAACCAAAGCATTAGCTTGAGACCTGAGAGAATCTGGTTGAGCAACTCACTAAACACAGACGTACAACTTTGCAAAATGCAACAATGTCATACACGAAACTGTTTCCCCGCTTGTTCCCTGGAGGGTGAGGAAGACTGATGGGGCTGGCCTGAGGCCCAGAATGAAAAAAGCACAAGATGAGCCAGGAACATCTGGTCACACCAGAAAGCACGAAAGCTATCAAAGGCTTTTGGGGTCAGAGCAACAAACAAGACTCAGGAACATCAGGAAGAGGCGCTCCCCGGCCAAAGATGGGTCACTTCAAACATCAATAACAATAGTAAGTGGGATGGGCTAAAACATATCAAATTTTAAACCCAGGAGTTAACAACAATACTCTAAAAAGTCAATAGTTATCTTTGGAATATGCAAAGAAACATACTCAATATTTTGAAAACCAGAAAAAAAAAAAAAAAGAATCAAGCATTCATTCACTCCTTCTAAAGGAATTGTACTCAGGATTACCAAACAGTTAATCAGGAAAAACATCCTTTCTTTTTTTTTTTTTTTTAGTTTATTTTTTTTTATTTTGAGAGAGTGAGAGCATGCATGAGTGGAGAAAGGGGGACAGAGACAGGGGAGAGAGAATCCCAAGCAGCCTCCACACTGTCAGCACAGAGCCCAACACAGGGCTCAATCTCATAAACCATGAGATCATGACCTGAGCCAAGATCAAGTCAGATGCTTAGCCAACTGAGCCATCCAGGAGCCCGGAAAAACTTCTTTTTATAGAAGTATTTCAACCAAAAAGTAAAGAAGGGATAATAGAATATCACCATTTTGTAACTCTTAACAAATTAATGGATCTCAGCAAGGACCATTAAAGGTTGCTACATCAAGACAACCAGACATTATAGGCCTCCTAATGGAAGAATATGTTACCCCTTGAAATATTCTTGCCAAAAAAAACCCCCTAAATCTGATTAAACCTCTAGATCAAATTACCAATTCATACAGGTTATACAGAATACCATACAGGATATTTATATCATGCAAGATATAAAATCACGCCACGGGGTGAAAATCATCAAAATTCAAACTGGGAGAAACACTATAGGACAAACGGCCCAGTTTCTTCCCAAATAAATTGAAAACAAAGAAGAAAAAGGAGAGAGAAAAGAATGAAGGAGGACGAGGAGAAAAGGAGGAAAAAGAATATGAGGAGGAAAAGGAAGAAGAGTAGAAAGAAAAGTTCAAACAAAAGAAGGGAGCACAGGGGGTTGAGATGACTATAAATAGGAGACCTAAGTAATACATCAATCTATTACAATGTACACACTATGCATATTGAAATACACTGTAAAACACACACACACACACACACACACACACGTGTGCACCCACACGTTTTACATATGCATGTGTGTATGTGTGTGTATATGTCAACCAGGGAATTCTGACCACTGACTGGTAATGATAGATTTAAGAATTAGTGTTGGGGGGCACCTGGGTGGCTCAGTCACTTAAGCGTCCAACCTCGGCTCAGGTCATAATCTCACGGTCCGTGAGTTCGAGCCCCGCGTCGGGCTCAGTGCTGACAGCTCAGAGCCTGGAGCCTGCTTCAGATTCTGTGTCTCCCTCTCTCTCTGACCCTCCCCCATTCATGTTCTGTCTCTCTCTGTCTCAAAAATAAACATTAAAAAAAATTTTTTTAAATAAATAAATAGAATAATAAAAATTAAAAAAAAAAAAAAAGAATTAGTGTTGGGGTGCCCAGGTGACTCAGGCCACCGGCTTCAACTCAGGTCATGATCTCATGGTTCATGAGTTCCAGCCCCGTGTTGGGCTCTGTGCTGACAGCTCAGAGCCTGGAGCCCACTTCGGATTCTTTGTGTCTCCCTCTGCCCCTCCGCCCCTCTTCTCTCAAAAATAAACATAAAAAAAAATGTTAACTTCTGAAGTGTGACAGTGATATTAAAGCTACGTTTTAAAAAAGAGTCATTACCCATCCAGATGGCTAACAGACACATGAAAAAATGTTCAACAACACTCATCATCAGGGAAATACAAATCAAAACCACAATGAGATACCACCTCACACCAGTCAGAATGGCTAAAATTAACAACTCAAGCAACAACAGATGTTGGCAAGGATGCAGAGAAAGAGGATCTCTTTCTCACTGCTGTTGAGAATGCAAACTGGTGCAGCCACTCTGGAAAACAGTATGGAGGTTCCTCAAAAAATCAAAAATAAAACTACCCTACGACCCAGCAATTGCACTACTAGGTCTTTATCCAGGGGATACAGGTGTGCTGTTTCGAAGGGGCACATGCACCCCCATGTTTATAGCAGTGCTATCGACAACAGCCAAAGTATGGAAAGAGTCCAAATGTCCATCAACAGATGAATGGACAAAGAAGATGTGGTATATACATATACAATTGAGTATTACTCGGCAATCAAAAAGAATGAAATCTTGCCATTTGCAACAACGTCAATAGAACTAGAGGGTATTATGCTAAGTGAAATAAGTCAGTCAGAGAAAGACAAATATCATATGATTTCACTCATATGTGGAATTTAAGATACAAAACAGATGAACATAAGGGAAGGGAAGCAAAAATAATACAAAAACAGGGAGAGGACAAACATAAGAGACTCTTAAATATAGAGGACAAACTGAGGGTTGCTGGAGGGGTTTTGGGTGGGGTTGATGGGCTAAGTGGGTGAGGGGCATTAAGGAAGACACCTGTTAGGATGAGCACTGGGTGTTACACACAGGGGATGAATCACTGGAATCTACTCCTGAAATCACTATTGCTCTATATGCTAACTAACTTGGATGTAAATTTAAAAAAAGAACGAAAGAAAGAGAAAGAAAGAAAGAAAGAAAGTCATTTTCTCATAGTGATACATACTGAAATATTTATAGATGTTATGACACTTTGGATTGCCTTCAAAATCATCAGGAAAAAAGTTGGCAGAGGACACAAATAACATGATTGACCATGAGTTGATAATTGTGAAGCTGGGTGACAAGTACCTAAGAATTCAATATACCATTCTCTCTAGGTTTATGTTTGAAATTTTCCATTAAAAATTTTTTTTCAGATAACTTTCTCAGAGACTCCACATAATACCACCAGGACTTGATTTCAGATGGCAAACCAAGATAATACATGTTTGGTTTTTTTTAGTGTTTCTTTTTGAGAGAGAGACAGAGACGGAGCGCAAGCAGGAGCAGGGCAGAGAGAGAGACACACAGGATCTAAAGCAGGCTCCAGGCTCTGGGCTGTCAGCACAGAGCCCAACGCAGGGCTCAAACCCATGAACCGCGAGATCATGACCTGAGCCGAAGTTGGACGCTTAACCAACTGAGCCACCCAGGCTCCCCAAGATCATTCATGTTAAAATAATTCTCATTCAGCAGACTTCCAGAGTTGGAAGAGAACTTACAATGAAGGCAATCATATAATTTATTATCCAAACTGGGGCACCTTAGAATGGGAAAGGGGGCATTATTAATAATTAACCAGGACAAGAGATGTAAAGAGGAACATGGTTGATTGCTTTGTGCATACATATGATATCCAGCTCAGTTCCTGACAACTCTGAATTATCCTCTAAAACACATAATATCTCCAATAAAGAAGTCATATGGTATCTATATCAATTCTTCCAATAGCAAAGAACTCATTATTTCTCAAAGCAGCTCCTTATATTATAGGACAACACCAATTTTTCTTAACTACAGTCTTTTTTTTTTTTAATCAACCAAAATTTTAACCAACTGAGCCAGCCAGGTACCCAGGACAACACCAATTATTAAAAACTCTGTGCAGAGTCAAAAGCTGCTCCCTAATCACCTCTCCCTGGTAGTCCTGGTTTTACTTTCTGGAAAAGCAAAGTGTGATGAATAGAAAGAAGCCTGTACTAAGAGTAGAAAACTAGATCTGCCATTGGTTAATACCATCTTGGACAACTGAGTTAACCTTCCAATCCTGACTCCACTTCCAATCCTTTCTATCTTTAAAAACTAGTAGCCCTGGTTTCTTCAAGCACTAATTATGTGTCAAGCACACACTAGTTTGATACTGTTTCTCCTACACCATGGTGCACAAATGTCAACACAGCACTCACGTTTGGTCTGCTATGCCACAGGCACAGCACAGGAACCTCACTCCAATCTGCAGACAGGATGTTTCTAACACAGCACAAGACGGTTAGTTTTTTCTAGATCACATTAGTGGTTCATACTATACATCCCAGATCTTTCCTCATGTAACTGCTTTCCTCTACCTACGCAACTAATTTTTAAAATCTAAATAAGGGACTTTACACTTTCCCTGTTAAATTTCATCCTGTTGTTTCTGATCCAATGTACTACTCCGATGGGATAAATTCAAGTTTTGTCACATACCATAGTATCAATGTCTTTAAACGTGTGCTCTTCCACCAATTGAACACGTATGGCCGTATTATTCAGAAACATGCTAAATAAAACACAGTAAAACACATGACCCTAAAAACTTTTCAATGATTAATCAACTTAGCATTTTTTGGTTCAAAAGCATAAAATAGCCAGCAAACAACACAGAGAAATTATCAGATTTTCTGCTGAAATGATTTGCTATGTCAGCTGATCAATCATCCAAAAAGAAATGAGGTTAATTTGACGTAACTTCCTTCCAAGTAAATCTGTTGGCTACCGATGACATAACATGTTTTAAATGCTCTCAACCCATTTGTGTAATAATCAGCTCTTGAATCCTACCCAACATCAATAGAATAAATCAGACTGTAATTTTAAGAACACATCTCTCCTTCCATTTCTTTAAATACAGGGACCATGGTTTTCTTCATCCGTAGTCTGCTGCCACCATCCACAATTTCTCCACCTTGATGGCTATTTGGCAATTCTAGCAATTCCATTTTTCAAAAAGATCACCACTATAAAAAGAATATGGGTATGGGCTAATTAACCCAAACAAGAATTCTGCTGAGCTCTCCTCTGGGTACCATGAAACTATCATGCGGATGAGGAAATAAAGTTGTTTTGTCCCTAAAACAAAAATATCTTTTGAATGAGCACTGTAATGTTGTCTCATGAATGGTAAGATTCAAATTAACGATAGTGGCTATCTATCCACTTAGCAAGGACACTACCAAAGAAGCCGCTACAACGGGTGGTAGAGTAGTGGGCATCAAAGGCTCTTTAGCTCTAAAATTAGAGTCCCTTGGCTTCAGTTAATTATTAGGATGACATACGTTCTGACAAACCCATGTCTCTTAAGAGGAAATGTAGCAAGACTAACAGGCTGAGGGGAGAACATTCTCTTTTAATTACATTTACTTTTGATCCTATCTAATTTCTTTCAGATCCCTTCTGTTTCATAAAAATAAAACTGGCTATTTAATCTGCTAGACACTTAAGGGCTCTATGCTAGACACTTAAGGCTAAGGTTAAAATCCTCTGATAATTTCATTTGTAAGTAAATTTTAAGTACATTTTTCACTGAAAACCCAATTTTTTCGCTCACAAATGCCCAAAGAATTTAGCTCTATAATCTGATCTACCTTATTACCTGGCCCGTTAGGTTTTCCTCCCTCATCTTTCCCACATTAAAGAAAAATCATCCAAGTGATTTTACAAAGTGGTTCAAAATGCCGTTTAATTTACAATCTGACTATGAATTAAACAATAGTTTGTATTATATCAGAAAGACACAATTAAGACAATTAAGGATGCATCAGACAAGATAACAGACCGGAATCATAAAGCCAATGCCACTAGGTCAGGGCCTACACGGTAACTTAAGATCACAGGCTAACTCCTCTTAAAGACAGATACAGTAAAATACAGCATTTAAGACTAGCCCCTACCTCTCAAAGCTGAAACTGAGCCTCTGCCTCTCGTAAACCTGATTCACTTCTCACCCTATTTTCATGAACTTCTTGTGAATCCTGCCCTCAGAAAAAAACAACCAACCACAAGTTGTTACTCCTCAAGCGTCCAAGTGATTCGCACACAAAAGTGGAAGTTTGTCAGTTAATGTCCCCATCAGATATTAGTCAGCGGACCACCACCTTTCCTAGAGATGTCGGGCAGACAGCAGTAGCATTTGATGTTGTGTCTACTTCCTATTCAGGGATGCCACTGCTTGTCTTTACTTCCTGCCTAACTTTCTCAGTGTGCGCAGCGGATTATTCCTGTTGACTTGCTCTTACCTGCTTCTGCTGAGAAGCGGATTGTTACTATGACGGTAATAAAGAACGATATTTATTTCCCAGCATGTTACGGTGGGAAAAACATTGGGTTTATACTCCGAAGTCCTGGATTTGAGTTCTGAGTCCCTGACTTCCCAGTTATGCGACCTCAGGCTGCTTAGTCGTTTAGACTCTATGGGCTCTCCCTTATATGGAAGCTTAGAATGAGATCATTTAAGTAAAAATACTTTGGAAAATACGGACAGCTATACGACTGTAAATACCTCTTTCTAATTCCTAGCTGAATTATACAAAGCAGAAATTTAAGGCTGATGTGGCACAGCTTGACACAGACAAGTTAACACTTGCCAAAAAATCAGGAGAAATAACCACAGAATGCAAGATGGGGGGAAAGAAACCACACCAATCTTTCTTTCAATTCTGAGTTCATTGTTGAACAATGTGACTTCTGCTGACCAAGGCACAAGCCAGAGCACCAGCAGCAGAATCAAACTGGTGCACAAAGAACAATCTCAGACCAGACTCGGTCCTCCAGCTCCCACAGAAACAGTGCTTGGAAGAGCGTGTAAAAGCCCGCTCTTAAACTTTCAGAAACTCTGTGAAAACCACGCTTTAGCCTGCGGAATTCATGCAAAAAAAAAAAAAAAAAAAAAAACACTGAATAATACTTCCTACTGTCAAGTAATTCTGAAATGCCCAGCAGCTGGACCAAGAAAGATGTTTAAAAAAAATAAATAAATAAGTATGAAGGATCCTTTGAGTTCACACACGACAGAGCTAAACAAGTCTAACAATGAACAAAAGCAAGTCCCATAATCCACAGAAGCTAAAGTGGGGGGCGGGTGGGGGGGGGGGGAAATCGATGGAAATGAATGAAAATTGAGGATGCTGAAAAATAAGGATAAATAAACTAAATTCCTTCAAAAGTGGGTATCAGAAAATGCTTTTCAGAAACAGTAAGTGAAAAAATTTTTACAAATAAAACTACTACCAGAGTGAAAACAGTTAAAGGTACACAAACTCTAGCCAACATTCACTGAAAATATGAAAAAAATCAAAACCCAAGCAACACAAAATCAGCCGTTTTTTAAAAGCAACGGTATCACAATGGCAACTTTTTCTGTTTGATAATTTAAATTTAAGTTGGTGATAACAAAGGACAAAGACAGTCATGCTCCTGCCAGGAAAATTACGCAAGTCAGAAAGAAACAAATCAAGCAGCGTCTGTAAGAGCAAGTTATCTACGTGTACCGCAATTTTCAGGGAAGGGGTGGAGAAATACGCAAAATACAAGTCATAACAGCTCAGAAGTGCCAAGGTCACTCCAACACAGTAAAAAAATAATAATAATAAAATATTAAGAAAAGGGAAAATAAAAGCATCTAACAGAGGCCAACTGAAATACAGTAGAATCTCTTACAGCACAAGGACAAACTCTGCAGTAATATAGAATTTAATTATATTCTGCCTTTAATACATGAAGGAAAGGTTCGGTCCGTCACAGTTACCCTGTCATGAAAGTAGTGATCTTTTATCCAGTAACAGTATTTCAGTGAGGTTCGAGAGCAGCTCTCCTCAGTACAGCGTCAACGAAAAGATGTCAACAGCCAATCAGATATTCTACTAAATGGTTAAAAACATCTGAGATTTGCAGGATTCCCAGACTCTTCAGAGTACATTGAGATGTGGAGCATGTAATCCTTCACAGAAACAAACTGACTTGCATGTGGCTGGTGGCCAGACCCCTGGATGCTCCAGAAAACAATTCTTTTATAGAAGCCATTCCACCATTCAATTAACAACACTTGCTGAGTCCTCAATGTGGGTAAAAGCCCTCTGAAGCTCCATAGCTAGAACTAGAGATTTGTTCCCTCTCCCGCCTCAAGAAAGCTGCTACTTATCAAACTCCCCACTCTAAAAGGTAGGAACCCTTCCATTTCCCAAAACCACAAGCAGCTTTGGTTATCCGAACCCTTAAAAGTCGTGTTGAGGGGCGCCTGGGTGGCACAGTCGGTTAAGCGTCCGACTTCAGCCAGGTCACGATCTCGCGGTCCGTGAGTTCGAGCCCCGCGTCGGGCTCTGGGCTGATGGCTCGGAGCCTGGAGCCTGTTTCCGATTCTGTGTCTCCCTCTCTCTCTGCCCCTCCCCCGTTCATGCTCTGTCTCTCTCTGTCCCAAAAAAATAAATAAACGTTGAAAAAAAAAAATTTAAAAAAAAAAAAAAAAAAAAAAAAAAAGTCGTGTTGAGATTCAGAATTCATAAACAGAGAGCCACGGTAGTCTGAGGCGCTCGTCTGCGAAGAATCACTTTTACTTCTTCTGAAGGGCTCAGAGTGCTTCACACTGCGGGTGTATGCTATGCTCTCTTGAGGAAAGGAGGCCATAACAGTAAAATGCCACACATCTCTCTCTCCTCACAAGAGTATTTGCTAAAGGCAAGGAGCTGAAAGCCAATAATCTATATCGTCTTCAACATTCTCTACCAGGCAACCAGGCCCTTTCCAGACCTTCTGCCTCTAGGTAGGTGACGTCAACCCAACTCCATACAAAAATAAATACAAATATATTCAAGTATATATTCACATATATATATATATATATATATATATATATATATAAAATTAATTAATCATCAGGGGGCGCCTGGGTGGCTCAGTCGGTGAAGCGTCCGACTTCAGCTCAGGTCATGATCTCATGGCTCGTGAGTTCGAGCCCCACATCGGGGCCCTGTACTGACAGCTCAAAGCCTGGAGCCTGCTTCAGATTCTGTGTCTCCCTCTCTCTCCGCCCCTCCCCCACTGGCATTCTGTCTCTGTCTCTCAAAGATAAACAAACATTAAAAATTTTTTTTTATTTTTTTAACATTTATTAATTATTGAGAAAGACAGAGACAGAGCAGTTGTCTGCTCCTACAGCCATCTCTTCCACCCTCCTACGGGCTCCTGTTCCACTCCTGTTCTCCAGGGTCTATGTGCTAATTACTAACGCTACCTATCAAACTACCTCAAAACTAGAAAAACAACATCCATTTTATAATACTCGCAGATTCTGTAGGTTAGAGATACAGGCGGAGCACAGACAGGTGATTTTGTTGCTCCTCACAGCACTGAGAGCACTAAGGGGCATTCAGCTGGTGGACAGGATTCAGTACGGTTCCACTCACGTGTCTGGTACCTGAGCTACGATAACTCAAAGCCAAGAACTGCCAACCGCATGCCTACACGTGGCCCCTCCACGTGGCACAGCTACCTGGCAGAATGGCAAGCTCACGGCAGCCGGGCATATCCTTATGCAGAGGCTCAGGGCTCTATGCACAGGTGTTCCTGCTAAGAAGTCAGAAGCTGGACAGCCTCAGAAGTCATGCAACATCATGTGCGTGACACTCTACTGGTCAAAATCGTCACGAGCCCACCCAGGTGCAAGGCGAGGAAAACTATACTCAACTCCTGAAGGGGCAGTGGGAAGGTCACACTCCGTACAGCAGAGCACGTGGGACAGGAGATTTGGCTGCAGCCGCCTCTGGACAATCCGTCACAATCTCCTAGTCCACCGAATACTTCATCTAAAATCACGTGTGGGCTAATCAATTCTTTTTTAAAATGTCCACTCTTTGTGCTGTCCACAGGAGGCTGAGATAAAGAAACAGGAGAAGGTAATTACAGGCAAGGGTAAAAGAATTAGCAAAACTTAGGGGGCAGAAAATCATGTGCCCCAGGAACGACGAGTAGACGGCATGATAGGAACAAGATGTTCAGAAGGGAGAATAGCAGACAGAGTTGAAAACAAAGGTTAGGGAACAGACTGTCAAAAGACTCTGATTTGGTAGAAGAGAGGATGCCAGAAGGGTTTTGATGGTGCCAAACAATGGAGGCCCTGCGATACCGTGCTCCAGAATTTGGACTGGGTAGGTGCTCCACGACTGGATGGGTGGGGTGGAGAAGTGATAAGTGTTCTGACGTTTGTGGATTCTTTTCTTCCCTTTCTGCGGAAGACAGCCAACCCTGCTAAAGCAGGTTAAAAAAAAAAAAAAAATCTGATGTCTGAGTACAATTGCCTGGAACTGGTCTTACCCAAGTATACTGAAATTACAGGAAGGAAAAACGCAAGAATAAGAACACTAAAAATAAATAAATAACTGGAGAAGAACAATTGCTCTACAATGGCTCTACATCTGCACTGCTCTACTTGAAGACGACCGAATTCTCCGATTTCCACCTTAAGCAGCATTCGTTCTTCAGTGGTGACACTTGGAGCATTCTGTCAAGCAACACATTTTATGTCTAATGAATCATTTCATGATCTGCTTATTGGATCCATTTCAAAGACAGAACCAAAAGCCCTGCTACTCCTGGGACAGAGTCAACTTATTCGTTTCTTCTCGGTTTAGTACTATACTCACCCTTCTATAATAAGACATAAACCTTTTAAGATTTGTTCTTTACAAAATAAAATTGGTTAGTCCTATTCTAGACCAAGTAGGGCTAAACTACTCTTGTGAGTCTTTTTCCAGGTTATTTCTAAATATGTGTATCAACCTGGTGGATCTATATAATATTTCATAGTTATTTCTCCCTTTCTTCAATAAGGAAGCTATGCTGCTCTTCCTCAGATCTTCAGATACCCCCTTGTCCCACTGACAGGTCGCAAAAATTAGTATCCATCTTCACGACGTTCGCTTTTTTCTGTAACGCAGCACAATTTATCTTTCCTTTCCCTTCATTCATCTTAAGAACCAGAACACAAAGGAAACCAAGAGCTGCACTAACCATGTTGTTGAACTTCACTAAAGATGGGGCTTTTACAAAGATGAAAAAAGAATCAGTAGTAGAAATGATCTGTGCCACAATAGATTGTTAAGGGTACCATGTAAAATACCTCGTGCATGAGTTTGCATTCTCTTTACAAACAGGTTCTTCTCCCAGATGAAGGGGAGAACTGGGCTAAAGGAATTCTTGTTCTATGTAAATAAAATCAAATTACCAAAATGTGACTGCTGAGTCATAAGAAAAGAGGAAAATTGCTCCCTTTCTAAATTCTACAACAGAGTTCACCCTCTGGCATGATAACTTGGAAAAACGAAACTGATACTTCGATCTTAATATTAAAGAGTGAAGAAATGTGACTGAAATATCTCTGTCTTCCATAAGGTTTAAAAATCCAATGCAAATACTCAAGTCATACCCAAAGTAAATAGTCTTAATGGCTGCTGATTACAGAAAGAGAAAAAAATCCCTCTTTTTTTAATTTTTATTTTTTTGATGTTTATTTATTTTTGGCGGGGGGGCGGGGGGGGACAGAGAGAGAGGGAGACACAGAATCCGAGGCATGCTCCAGGCTCTGAGCTGTCAGCACAGAGCCCCAAGAGGGGCTTGAATTCGCGAACCATGAGATCGTGACCTGAGCCAAAATCGGGAACTTACCCGACTAAGCCACCCAGGCACCCCAGAAAAATCCCACTGTTAAGGGACAGAAACACAGAAGAAATAACTAAGGCAACAGCATGGCCTAAGTAATTAGACTACCCTTGAAAATCAAAACCCAAAACAAAACAAATTACCCTGATGTGACTCTCTGAAGATTTCAGCATGACTTCATTTGCAGTGGGGGGAAAACTAATACACCGATCGGTGTTATGGAAAAATGAGACAAGATTTACAAATGATGTCAAAGGTCACTCAAGTTTTTCCCCTAGATCAATGAAATGGAAAAGTAATTTCAAACCATTCGGGGCACTTTCAGAATTTGCCAAATTTTGAAGATTTTTGCTCTTTCAAAGGAAGAAAGCAGCAAACGAATAACAATGGTACACTTCCCGGCCTTAGGAAGAGGGAGACAGGACTCCCCAGCTGCACTTCCTAGAGAAGTATGCCAGCTGCCTTCTGTAAACTGAGATCAAATTGCCAAGAATTTACAGGATAGCAGTTACGATAGATGACCTAAAATACTGATCTGTTGCAAAGAGGATGTAGTGCAAACCACACAGGAACTGACAGGAAATCAGCCTTCAGGCTGGCACTTACACATTCAAGAAGGCTAGGAATCCTGGACCTCTGACAGCCAAATTTCATCATCTTCCTCTGTAGGAAGAGTTATCCTTCAGAGAGAACAATCAGAAAAATCTCGTACAAAGCTTTGGGATGCCTACTCCCACTTAATCACACTGCCCCCTGCCTGAACCAGCGGTTTAACATGTGCTGAAAGTCCAGCTGAGGTCCTACAGCACTACTTGACCAAAAAAATCACATGTTCGCACGTCCCTTCATTCCCTCAGCCATGAGCCCCCTGGATGCCATAAATGATTCACAGCCTGTGATGATGGAAAGGAGAAAAACTAATATTTGGAGTTCACCAAATAATGACTCATCCTCCTGGAAGAAAAGAAAGACTTACTATTGGCAGCCCTATGGGACGAAATTTTAATAACCATTTTTAACATTAATATTAATGCCATAAAAGTTGGCGAAAAGAAAACAATTTCGAAACATGTGATATTTGGTTTGCTTATGCCTTATAAAAGTCCAGTTCATGCTCCAAGAAAAAGAATGAGTAGGATCTCTACTACCTATTCCTAGACTTGCCTTCTGGACTCACTGCTGCCAAGTTACTCATTCTCCCACACAACACTTTCCATATTAATTTTGACCCCTAAGAATCGAAAAGAAGTCTTGCCTTCTTTGCACCCAAATGCCAAAATGGAATCTTTTAGTATTTCACCTTTATAAAGGGAATGTTTGAAAACAGGCCTCTTTGGCTGTGACATCAGTGAGTTACTGAGGCCTCCAAGGGCCGGAGGAAGAATTCCCAGTCCCTCGCAGCGCGGCTCTACTCCTACGGTGCAATCTGGCAATGGCCAGGGACCAAGTCTTTAAAGCTGTTTTATGGTATTTAACATATGGTCATAAATTGCTCAGTGCTCTAAAGAGGGGCTAAATTTGCCACCCCTATTGATGAGAAATGTTCTTATTTATTTAAATTTAGTGGCAAATTGGCACTTCTCCAGATGGAGAGGTTTCGGCATAAGTACAAGAGAAGAACTAACTGGAGAGGAGTTGTATGTAACTTTTCTATACACTGAACGCAACCACATCAACTTAGGCTTACAGCACCACGATCAAACAGGCTTTACCACATAGCATGACAGCACTAGGAGAAGATTCTAATTTCTAAGGCCCAAACAAGGGAAAAACACTAATTTTATTCAGACTGCGGAAGAATTTTTTTTAAGACAATTCTCTTCCTCCTCAAGCTAACGCTATTCCGTCCCTTGGTCCTTCATTCCCCTCACAAATTAGAGGTATCTGGTCTTCATCTGAAATCCCAAATCTACAAAACTCCCTGGAATGTCCTAAGCCCTCTAGCCACCACTTTCCTCTTTTGCCATATTTTTGGTTAAGTTGTTTATTTTTTTTTAATGGCTCTAATTCCCCCTCAGTAACGACACGATCTTACTAAAACATTTTGTTCTCTTCCTTTTACAGCCTAGTCCTGTAGCCAAAGGCAGAAGAAAAACAAGGATTTTTTTATTTTGTTTTGTTTTGTTTTATCTTGGTGGGGTTGTTACTAACGGTATTAATGTGAGTGGTATCAAAAGAGAAATACGAAGGGTAAAGCCACTACTGGCTTTCTTTTTGTATTTTCTCAAATATGCAATACAGCATTTATTATACTATTATATATATGTGTGTGTGTGTGTGTGTGTATGTATATATATATATATATACATACACACACACTATTTTATATATATTATACTATACTGTAGTATAGTGTACTATGAGAGAAGTACAGAAATAATAGCAACAACTATAGACACAAACATCCTTAAAAGAATATGAATGAACCAAATCCAACAATATATAAGAAGGATAATACATAGGATAATACATAATGATCGAGTGGGATTAATCCCAGGAATGCAACATGGTTCAACATTTGATCAGTTTATTCATCATATTAATAGGATAAAAGAGACAAAGCATGTGATCATCCTAATAGAGAAAAAGCATCTAACGTATTAACATTCTTTTCATAATAAAAACTCTCAGCACGTTTAAAGAGATGGCAACTTTCTCAAACTGACAGAGGGAAACCACGGTTGACAATTATGCTTAATGATGAAACACTAAACACCTTCCCCTTAGGACTGGAAATAAGGCAAGGATATCTGATTTCATCACTTCTACTCAAACACTGTGCTGCAGAGCCCATTCAGTGCAATAAACCAAGAATAAGAAATATAAATTCGACAGATTGGAAAGGAGGAAGCAACACTCTTTTTCACGAGTGGTATGATTGTTTCTGAAGAAAATATACAAGGAACCTAAACAAAAGTTACTAGAACTAGTAAGTGACTATAAGGATGCAGAAGCACACAAGGTCAAAGTACTAAAATCAATGATATTTCACGAGATCAGCAACAAAAAATTAGATAAAGTTCCAAAAAAATCTATACATGCTATAAGTTAGCCTCAAAAATATGAAATACTTTGAGGTAAACTTAAGAAAAATTGTCGAGACCTGTTCACAAAAAAAACTACAAGATACTGGAAGAAATTACAGAAGACCTAATAATGGAGAGGCTACCATTTTCACCTAACGGTGATATTAAGATGTGAATTCTCTACAAACTGATCTTCAGATTGAATGCAATTCCAAGCAGGACTTCTGCAGACATTTGACAAGCTGATTCTAAAATTTCTATGAATATACTAAGGACCTAGAATAGCCAAAAGAGCTTTGAAAAATTAAGTTGTAGGACTTAACACTAATTTAAAGACTTACTCTAAAGCTATAATAATAAAGGCGGTGTTATAGTCACATGAGGATAGACATATCAGTGGAATACAATATGAAATCCAGAAACAGACTCACACTTAAATGGTTAATGAACATATATGTGGTCAAAATCAACTCAAAATAAATCATAGACCAAAATGCCTGAGGTAAAAATATAAAACTTCTAGAAGAAAATCTTCAAGATCTTCAGGTAGGAAAAGATTCCATAAACAAAAAGTCAAAAGCATAAACTATAAAAGAAAAAACTGTTAAACTGGACTCCATCAATGTTAAAAACTTCTGTTCTTGGAAAGACATCATTAAGAAAATAAAAAGGGAAAAAAAAAAAAGAAAAGAAAAAGGGAAGCCACAGACTGGAAGAAAATATTGACAAAGCAACAAACAACTTCTTTCTAGGCTATATAAAGACTACCCACAACTCAACAAAAAGCCCGACAATCCAGGGGCGCCTGGGTGGCGCAGTCAGTTAAGCGTCCGACTTCAGCCAGGTCACGATCTCGCGGTCCGTGAGTTCGAGCCCCGCGTCAGGCTCTGGGCTGATGGCTCAGAGCCTGGAGCCTGTTTCCGATTCTGTGTCTCCCTCTCTCTCTGCCCCTCCCCCGTTCATGCTCTGTCTCTCTCTGTCCCAAAAATAAATAAACATTGAAAAAAAAAATTAAAAAGCCCGACAATCCAATCAAAACGTTGAGCAACAGATGTGAAGAGGTATTTCACAACAAAAGATATATGGATAGCCAATAAGCATATAAAAATGCAAATTAAAACCACAATGAGACACCAGTACGCATCCACTAGAAGGAATATAGCTAAAAATAATAACAATACCAAGTGTGGACAAAAACACAGAATACCTAGACTGCTCATAAATTGCTAATAGGAATGTAAAACAGTACAACCACTTTGGGAAACAGTTTAGTAATTATTTATGAACATACACTTAGCTTACAACACAGCAACACCACTCCTAGGTTATGTACCCAAGAAAATCAAGACATATCTCCACAAAAGACATGTACAAAAATGTGATAGCTTTATTCATAACAGTCAAAAACTGGAAACTCAAATGTCCTCAACAGATGAATGTATACAAAAAACTGTGGCACTTGTACAGATACAATGCAATACTACGCAGCAATAAAAGAAACAAAGTACTGATACAAGGGAAAATATGGATGAATCTCCAAACATTATGCTTAATGAAAGAAGCCATATACCAAAAACTACACAGTATATGATTCCATTTCTATGAAATTCTAAAACAGGAACAACTGGTTTATGGTTTCAGAGAGAAGGCTCAGGGTTTACGGGGATGGTGATGGAGGAGATCGATCTGTAGACGGAATGAAATGTTCTACATCTTGGGGGGATGGAAATGTTCTGTATCTTGACTATGGTTTAGTTACTCGAGTGTTTACAACTGACAAAATGTGTTGAAGTGTGCGCACATTTTATTATATGTAAGTTATACCTCAATAAAGTTAATATTTAAAAAAGGAATATACATTTCCACCTCAGAGGTGCCATGTGATTAAATGACATCACATATATAAATAAGCCACAAAACAAATGCTCTACAAAATAAATGTTCAATAAGTTATTTTAGCAATTCTATCTATCAGCTATTTTTAATAAACTATAACCAGAAATTTTTCTAACATTCCATGAATTCCAAGAAAATAAGATGTTCCGAAATACCAGGACAAAGGAATCCTCAAAATCTAAGGGAGAGATAATGTCTAATCCACAAAATTAGCACTTCTTACTTGCCTTTCATGAGCATTTTTTAGAACATTCACTACATCAAAGGTGACCTGCCTCCCTAATTAGCCTCTAAAAATATCCTGAATGCTAGATAATAATATTCTTTAAGTAAATGAATCTCTTAAAAGGATAAAAATAAAAGTAAAATGAACTATGCTACCAAGGCAAATTATAATGCCCCTCAGCATGATGCAAAATACTAAGTCCCTGGACAGAGTGTCCAACTTTTTACTTAGCTCAACTGTTAAAAGTCAGAATGAAAATGGTTAACGCCTCCTCTCCCTGCAGGTGATCTCGGAGGCAAGAAGAGAGCTGGCCAAGGAAACTCATAGACAGCGCATCCAGTAGAGTAGCAGATTTGTGAGTGCAAATGAAGAACCAAATATGACACAAAAACACTCAGGATGCTTTATTATGTCCTTGGTCCATCCTACTAAAGCCAAACTAAACTGTGTGAACAAAAGCTGAAACTGGAAAGGTGGGGTATTTGAGAAGTTCAATGAACAAATTGGTTGTGTAGGCTTTTGACTTGGATTGCTGTCAGCTGAGCTCCAACAAGGGGGTACAGAGAGGCGGTAATGGCAGGCTGTTGACAGTCTTGAATGCCAGGCTGAGGGATTCAGTCACTAAAATACTGTAGGGGGGGAGGACAGGGTTAACACAGAAAAATTACTCGGTTAACATTTTCCAAACCGATTATTTTTGACAGCATAAGAAAAACGGATGCCTGGGTGGCTCGGTCGGTTAGGCATCCAACTCTTGGTTTCAGCTCAGGTCATGATCTCACAGTTCGCGGGTTCAAGCCCCAAGGCAGGCTCTACGCTGCTTGGGATTCTCTCTCTCTCTCCCTCCCTCTGCCCCTCCCCTGCTCACTCTCTCTCTCTCTCTCTCTCTCTTTCTCTCTCGCGCTCACGCACACACTCAAAATAAATAAATAAACTTAAAAAAAAAAACAACGTAAGAAAGAAATCACACTGCCATCCCAACAAAAGGGCCAACAGCTATAGCCACTGCAGCCAGCTTCTGGACCTCCTGGTAAAAATTCAAAATACAAGGTATAGTAACAAAGCAAACAAAGTGCAAAATTCTTACAGATAAGATTAAATCAACAGGACCTAAATATCTTTCTCAGCTGGTGCAACATTCGCCACAACACCGCTGGGACTTTCAGGGGCTACCTCTCTGGTGTTTAGTTTCTGTTTGACAGCCATCAGTGTCAGGACCCAGAGTGTCTCTACACAGTGCTGCATAAGAAAGATCTTATAGGATGAAGAACAGGAAAAAAAGAGCATTCTGAGTTTACAATGCAGCTGGCTACAAAACAGTATGTAACAGACCTGCAGTGCAAGAAGTGCTGTGTAAATGCAAGCCACTTAAAGGGATGGAATCAAAAATGAAGTTGAGTTTCAAGATCCAATAAAGTAGAAGTTCTGGAATACTATTTGCAACGTGTCTGCAAAAATCTTTGTATATGTTTCACCACTGTTTAATAAAACATTCCATTGAAAGAGCAGTTCTAAGGTTGGTTTCATTTCATTGCAATCATTCCCCAAAAAATACAAATTTAAATTCAGTGATGTCGTATGAAAGCCTTGGAAATGAACAGTAATTTTACAATGTTCCTCTGAGGACATGGGAGAGAATGGAGTATCCAAATCATAATCCTTTTTTTCACTTTCTCCTCTGAAAATAAGGATTTTCCTCTAGGAAAGTCTTTCCAGTTCAAAACCTTTGGGGGTAATTTTTTGGCATGACTTCTTCACTCTGTTGCAAACGGCTTTGAAAAGTTCATCATTCCTCTCAAATGATAAACAACTGTATTGCTCCGATTGTTAAAGACAAACGGCAAATGTCTATAGTTTCATTTGGAACCTCTTTAGAAAGAATCCCTGTAACAATGTAATTGATGCCTCTCAGGGTACCTGCCCAGCTCATGCTTCCCTTGTGCTAAAACTGTCCCCTGGTAACCATCACCCAAAACTCTTGGCCAAACCACTGGATCAAGAGTGGGCACCCAGTCCAAGCTGCCAATCAAACCTTCTCTCCCAGGAATTTAGACTCAAAGACCATAGGCTGTCTCTGGTGGCCCTGAACTGAGTCACCACAGAGGGGGCTCAGCCCATTCCACTCGATGTGAGGAGAAACAGAGAAATCTTGGGAAAAACAATAATGGGAATCAAGTGACAACAGAGCGTGCTGCAGGAAAGACAGACAAACAAGGACAAATGCCGACTGCCTCTATAGTGTCCACCTCCTGCTAGTCCCAGGTTCCAGCCCCTCTGAGGCCTGGGCTGTGCTTCCTGCCCTTGGGCACCATGGAATTCATTTAATTCCTCATAAAGACAAACACCCTCTTTATGTTTCTTTCAACGGGTTTCTTATAAGCAAACAGTCCCTGATTAAGAAAAAATTGTTAGTATGAAAAATACAAATTTTAAACAAAAGATAATTTCAAATTTGAAACCAATGCTAGCAAACAGTTTGGTACTGGCCACAGACTTACTCAATATACTTAAAACGTTTCAATAATCTCTTTATATAGTTACATAAGTAGTGCCATTCAAAGAACTTGTAAAAGTGAGAATACTTCAAAGTTCTCTCACTTCTTCATCAAACCTCACCATGGCCAGATCCAAAGAATGAACACAGTTAATGCATTCCACTAACATCTAT
Source organism: Prionailurus viverrinus (assembly GCF_022837055.1). Lineage (NCBI taxonomy): Eukaryota > Metazoa > Chordata > Mammalia > Carnivora > Felidae > Prionailurus > Prionailurus viverrinus. The sequence goes on from NC_062563.1 coordinate 118,762,113, forward strand.
TAAAGGAGCCCTTCTAAATGCCAGGCAATAAGCTAGGGAAACGAAATAAAATAGCAAAACAGCCTCCCTCCCTGCCCTATTCATTGGGTCCACAAAAACACAAACACAGTAATTTCTTCAAGAGTGTTAAACAGAGTGACTAGAGCCGCTATATTTACAAATATGTGTTTATAGGAAGCTCATCAATCTTCCTCTGAGTTTTGTTATAATTGGTAGATTTTCACTCAGTTTAGTGGCATCATCCTAGCCCTTAACCTGTATTTTATTTAAATCAGTCTCGATCACTGAAGATTCACTTTTCCAATCCTGTTCGAGTAAGTACCGGCTGTCTCTTCTACCATCGTGAAATTCAAGGACTTCTCTTTAATTCAGACATCTTTTGAGATCTTGCAGGAGAATCTTACACAAATTGGCAATTCTTGCACTGACCAACGGTTGTCTCTTCACATTAAAAGAGCTGAAGAAACAAGAACACCACTCCTAATGTACTGTCATCTTCTGGTCTTTTTTATTTCAGTGATTTAATTTTGAATGTGGGTAATTCTGTAGGAATCAATGCACGAATTCGTGGGTAGAAATACGTCCTCTCCCTTGTCTTTCATTATCATTAACTGCACAGTTTCCTTTGTTCACAGAGGGAACATTTATAGAATAACTGTTTTCTAATATATAAAATATTCTGAAATATAAATTTGAGTTACATGCTTTTTTCATTAATCTACTTTGAGGACAAAGTGAAATATATAAAGACAAAATTGATACAGACTCCAAATCTATGGAGTATTCTATGATCCTCGCTTTTTTCTGAATTGTTAACAGCACTGTTCCAATTTAAAAATTCCTTGTATAATCAATAACTTCTAAAGACTGAGTTTCTTTTGGCAAAAGACAGATACAAGTGACAGAACGCCACATTCTTTATAACATGATACTTCAACCAATAAAAATCTGAACGTTAAGCTTCATTAATTCCTGCATGCATGCATTTACCTCCATTCCTTCCACAAATATTGAACTGAGTATCTTTACCATGCTGGGGCCTGGAGATATCATTTAATAAACAACGCAGTGTCCATCTCTAACTTCACTGAATTTAAAGTTATGAAATAAAATCACTATAAGCTCCAAATACCTCGAGTCAGCCTTGGTTAAAATTATTCTTGAAACCACCCACCGCAAGTTTTCAATAGGATTTAATGAGAAACTTCAGATAAAGTTGTTTACACAAATGGCTTGCGACTGTAAAGCCCTGGGTTAGACATTACCCTGTGCTTAGAAAGATAAAGGTATGAGTTAAACAATATTTATTTAGTAGTTACCACAGAATATAATTTAAATCTATACTTATTCATCTCTTGCTACCATGAAATTAAGTTTCATTCTGGGTCTGTTTCCCCAACAAGGCAAAGAGCTTTTCTGTTTGCAATGACAGTTATTTTCCAAGGACTGTTAAACTACGTAACTCTTCAGTGGTATGTATATGTTTTAGAAAACTACTTTTGTTAAAATATTGGCTGTACAGAATAATAGCTAATTATGTAAAGATGAACACTGTGTTGGTTGTAGAATGTGGAACTCAATCACAGGTCTTGTGATAACTAACCACTATGACCTTACTGATCTTGGATATAATATATTTGAGGTTATAAAAATGGATGGAGTAAAAACATATGTAGAAAGTGTTTGGCCTTGCCAGGTTTTTTAAAAGTAAAATGAAGGAGTTAAAAAAAAAAAGAAAGAAAGAAAAGAAAACGGAGTGTAACATTAATTTTAAAGCAGTGCAAAATCTTAGTGTTCTCCAAGAGGGAAAAAGATTCTTTGCAAATTCATGATTTGCTTTGAATGATTTATTCTTTTACAATAAATTTGGTTGATACAGCAAATGATCTATTTCCATGAACTTCAAAGCACACAGAATAAACCTATACTAATTATCGAGGTTAATAAAATATCTAAGTGTTCTACATTACTACTTCTACCAACACATCATGTCTCAACAAACTCCTCTCAGAAACATTTATATATATAAAAAAAAAGCTAGAAACAATTAATTTTGGAATACTGTAATTTTAAAGTAAGTATAGTCACAAAGAAAGATACTTTTTTCATTTTTTTTAATTTATTTATTTATTTAAATTCAAGTTAGTTAACATACAGCATAGTATTAATTTCAGGAGTAGAACCCAATGATTCATCACTTACATACAACACCCAGTGCTCATCCCAACAAGTGCCCTCCTTAATGCCCATCACCCATCTATCCCATCGTCCCACCCACCCACATCCCCTCCAGCAACCCTCAGTTTGTTCCCTGTATTTAAAAGTCTCTTCTGGTTTGCCTCCCTCCCTGTTTTTATCTCATTTTTCCTTCACTTCCCCTATGTTCATCTGTTTTGTAGAAAGACACTTTATAACCTAAATATTATACAAACTAAGGAAAGTAAAATAACCTTGCTATGTAATCACTGACATGAACAAATTTATGTGGGGAGATTTACAAAACACCAGTCCAGTAAAGATGGTTCTGCTGATCATCACTTAAGTTTTAACTATCTCAAAAGGTTTGTTTTGATTTTCTTCGTGTAAATTTTTCCATTTTTGTACTGTCAGGAGAACAGTGACTTATGTTTCATAATTTATGTAGTTGATTTATTTTTGACAATTCTATCACATTTTCAACAGCTATCAAAAAACAATTTCCATCTGGAAGTTTTAAAAGGTTTGTAGTTTGGCTTCCATGCTGAAACACTGCGGTACCTCAAAGTGTATGCCACTTTTCAAGTTTAACAGATAATTTTTTTAAAGCAAGGGATTCTAACATTAGCTTGATCATAAGACCAACATCCTTCAGAAAGCCTTCCTAAATAATATCAAGAATTTCAGAAGAAAAAAAAAAAAAGCTCATTCTTCAAATTCAATGAACTTTTATAAATGTAGTTCGTTATCAATTGTCTTTTCCTTTTATTTGGCTGTGGGCTGTTTCAGGCTAGAACCTTGACTCACCTTAATGTGGAAGAACCTCAATATACAAAGTTCATTTTTTATTCATTACAGAGCATTCTACAGCCTAAATTAAGTCCCTAGTACATAATAATTATATACAGCAGTAGCTTAAGAGGACATAATTAACTTATATGGGGTATTCCAGGCAAATACCCTAATCATCAGTATTATAAGAGATTCCCTGGGAAAATCTTATAGTAATGAAAGGGTATAGATTAGTAAATGCTTTCTAGCATAAACTCATACAGCTAGTAAGATCTTTGTGAGGTTCCATCATTTTTGGCAAAAAGGCTGTGGACTAACCACGCACATTTATTTCTTCTCCCTCCTAAGACCCACCCTCCCATTAAACGATAATGAAACACAGAAAATAAGAATTCAAAACAACATTAAGTGAAGAGGAAGGGAAGGGAATAGCAATCAGTAGATGAGCAATTTCCGCAAATTCCTAGAAGGCAGAATGCAAATGGGAGAGTAGAAACTGATGAGACAGGGCAGAGAAAGCTTTGGCTGCAGGAATGTGAGGAAGAGGCTACTGCTGAGAGGGAAGCCCTCTGTCCTGGTGGACCCATAAAAACTTGTAGTCTTCCAGGGTGAGGAAAGGGAAAAATGAAAACTGGGGCTAAGGATGGGGAAATTAACTACAAGCTCCATGAGGAAGAGTCTATGATACCCATCCCCCAAAACTGGTATGGTGGCCAGATGTGTATGCCCCCTTGAAAAAAGGGGATTTGCTAAAAAAAAGTAGGACAATTTGGGGGAGAGCCAGAACAGCTGAACTCCATAATATGACACATAGGAGTTCCTCATACTAACAGTTCGTCCATGATTAATCCACCACTCAGTAAGCTCGGTTTACCCATAAAGAAGTCCTATTCAATGTTTTATTGTCTGTCATAAACATACATAGATAACTGAAACCCATCTGTTATTTAAGAAAAGACTCCAGAATAGTAAAGAGGGGAAAAGATGATAAACAAACAAAAATACAATCCCTGGGGAAAATTAAAATAATTAAGAAAGCTTTTTTAAAAATCCACATTCTTTGAAAGCTTTCAAGATACCATATTCATAAAATAAAAACAAAATGTTGTGAAAGAGGAACAGAAAGCAAAAGCAAGAGAGAGCTCTTCGAAATTAAGATACCTAGTTATGAGTATGGTAAATAAAACTGATCAGGAAGGGCTACAGGAAAGGGAGGAGAGCAGAGAGAGAAGTGGAATCTAAGCAAGGTATTTTACTGTGTTCCAGCAATTATGTTTTAATTCTACCAAAACAGAGAATTTTCAATACACAGACTACAGAAAAAGGAAGAGAAGGCTACAGGCAAATCCCATAGAGATAACTGTACAGGAGCATTCAAGCAATTTATAAACGAAGCACAGAAGACAACTCTAGGTTTAGAACAAACGATAGGTTATTAATTTTGACGATGCAAAAGGAAAAGAATACAAAACTTGGGAGGTGAAAGAAGAGGCATGGAGGGAAGGGCGGGAGCTAATACCTTCATCTCACAAAGTGGGGAGCCAAAAGACACTCTCTATGGTTAAGGGGAAAGTAAAAAAAAGTATACCAAGTAGCTGTCACGAGTGTGCAGAGATGCTGACTGCGTGCCAGGCACGTGCTACGAATGTTTTAGGAGCTGTTCATTTAACTGTGCCATACAATGCTGACAGTGGTCCTTAAGAAAGAAAGGAAAAATGTTCAAGCTACAGAGTAACCAACATAGGAACCAATCGTGGCGATATAATTGCACTGAAGAGGAAGAAAGAAGAAAGACACAGAGTTCAATGAAGACAGGCCAATGCTTTATGTATCAGAGCAGAGAGTCAAAAGATAATAATATCTACAATTGATGTCAAGAAACAGAGGCATAAACATTATTTAGACATATGGAGAGCAGCCCCAGAAGAACTACATACTGAAACAGTTTTACAAAAAAAAAAATGTAAGTGACTCCCTTGGGAAACAGGACCGGGCTTGGGAAGAAACCTAACAGAGGCCTACAGCTTTCATGTGTAAAAAATTTCTGGACTTTTTTACATTTTTAGCCACATGAATGACTTAGTTTGATCATTTCTTCTAAATTTAGTTAATAATTTTTTCAGAAACAATCTAGAATGTCCCACTACCTCAGGCAGGTGAAATTCTTATGTATTTTAATGGTTTCCAGAGAATGATCTAATAGTAACGCCAGGTTAACAAGACAGCATGTCCTATATTTTTTGCTTAATGTTGCATTTGTGATGCTACAGAATATTAAGATGTAGCCCCTGGTGGCCTATAATTTAAAAAGAGTCCACAATCCTGAGAAACTTAACAGAAGACCATGACGGAGGGGAAGGAAAAAAAAAGTTAGAGAGGGAGGGAGCCAAAACATAAGAGACTCTTACAAACTGAGAACAAACTGAGGGTTGATGTGGGGTGGGAGGGAGGGGGGGGTGGGTGATGGGCACTGAGGAGGGCACCTGTTGGGATGAGCACTGGGTGTTGTATGGAAACCAATCTGACAATAAATTTCATAAAATAAGTAAATAAATAAATAAATAAATAGTCCGCAGCCTGAAAGGCACTATTTACTCATCTGTCCCATCTTTAACATTTATGTTCCTTATTCCTCTGTTCAAGACCAGAGAGACTTCAATACCTTCTTTGCCACAAGAATAGGCTCCAGAGAGAAAATTCCTGATGAGATTGGGACTAACCCACCAAAGCCACCATCATTTCCACGCTGCACTAGAGCATCAGCACTGGTAATAACAGCAGAGAAGGGCTGATACAATGTAGGCAGATGTTGTAGACGGTGGACTAAACCCAACAGTAGGTCTTGACTGCTCTTCATCAAGATCACAAATCAGTGGTCGAAGAGCTCGAGCCAGGCCCACACACATTTGGTCTGACCCACTTTATGTTGGCCCACACTATGTTTCTAATTTTTGAAAAAGTAGTTGGGACCCAAAAATGAAAGAATTTATACAAAAGTTCAGATTTCCACCTCTCAACAGAGGCAGTCCCCTCAAGACGGTAGGTGTGCCCAATTGTCACACCTAGCCTGTCCCCCTCATTTCTGTGACTAGTCTGGCCACGGTAGCCATTTGCATTTCCAACCCTTGCTATAAAAGAGGTAACCTGTTGACAATCCTAATCTATGCCAAGAGTCTCTGAGGGAAGGAAGACTCTTATGCTCGGGTGGCAATCAGGAGTTGGTTCTTGGCAGCAATAGTTCCAGAAGGGAGTTAGAAGCCATTCCTACCTAAAAGCTGTTTCTAAATAGGTATTTTAAAGCAATGGACTCTCTTTATTGACAAATTACATAAGATCTGTCAGTAGAGGGGAAAAAATTCAAGAATTACTACACAGTCCTAAAAACTAAGAATTTCAGTGTATGCCTATTTGACCACCGCTTATTCCCTGCCAACTGCCTTCCTTTGAATAGAACTCAAATTAAAAGACAAATTTTTTTTTTAACGTTTATTTATTTTTGAGACAGAGAGAGACAGAGCATGAACGGGGGAGGGTCAGAGAGAGAGGGAGACACAGAATCTGAAACAGGCTCCGGGCTCCGAGCTATCAGCACAGAGCCCGATGCGGGGCTCGAACTCACGGACCGCGAGGTCGTGACCTGAGCCGAAGTCGGCTGCTTAACTGACTGAGCCACCCAGAAGCCCCAGAAGACAAATTTTTTAAAAGTGGTAAATCCTAGGAGTACCTGGGTGGCTCAGTCAGTTAAGCATCCGACTTCAGCTCAGGTCGTGATCTCAACAGCTCGTGAGTTCAAGCCCTGTGTCGGGCTCTGTGCTGACAGCTCAGAGCCTGGAGCCTGCTTTGGATTGTGTCTCCCTCTCTCTCTGCCCCTCCCCTGCTCACACTGTCTCTCCGTCTCTCAAAAATAAATAATAAACATTAAAAAAATTATTTTTTAAGTGGTAAATCCTAGTGATAATACCTAATAGCCAGAAATAAAAACTGAAGCACAAAGTCTGATAACTAGCACTGTAATGTACATTTTCAATAAAATAGTCATCATTTACTTACATTTTAATGTCTCTCCAGCATATGGTATGTGCAGTTTAAATCGGTCACAGTTAGGTCCAGGAGTCAATGATGTGCAGCTTTAGAAAAAAAAAAAAAAAAAAAGAAAGATAAGAAAAGATTTTTTTTTAATAAAAAACCCACACGTTTATGATATTTAATAAAGTAAATAAAAAAGTGATCTTTATAGATAAAAGATTAAAGCACTGGCTTATAAAACAAAATAAAAGCCCTTGATGGTCACAGAGGCCAAGACATTAAGACCTGCCCTGAAACGCATGATCCATTTATCTCACAATAGAACTTAAATGCCTTCTAACAACAAACACCAACAAAGCTCCAGCTACTCCTCTCAAATACGTGTATCTGGGCTTTCAAAGTAGGTGTATCTTCCAAAACAGGTCTGTACTCTTTGATGCCAAGAATTGTAAAAGAAGAGTAGTTTTAGGGGCAGATTTTAAATATAGACTCTTAGCTTTCACTCAGTACTAAAAAGAGCCCACTTCGGCCTTTTTTCCTGACACCAGGTCATATCCTCTTTCTCCCCAAAGGGGAGGTGCTTCCTCTCCATTTGGCACCCCCTTGTCTTCCCTCTACAGAGGGGCACAAGGCACTGCCCTCAGTTTCAGATAAAGTGTAAATTTAAAAGGAGGTGAACTGGTCACTCAGGTGTTTGGTTTCTTTTCAATCTATTACTTCACAAAGTTAAACAATGTTCTTTGTTCTTTAAACAAATTTACAAGATACCGTTCATGATCTCACAGGTCATAACTTCAACTGCATGACAGCAGCACTGGCTTCGTTAATTAATATTAATACAAAGTCAACTGAGGAAATTATATGTCTTCATTTAGTTTTAAAAGTTGAGGTTTTTCAATTATAAAATAAAGCAAAAAATGCTAAGTTTCTTTCATAATTCCAAAACTGACTATGAAGCATCTCTGAAAAGAGTTATTTTAAGGAATGGAAGCATTGTTGGAATAAATGTACAACTTCCCTGGATGGCCACTTTGAAGGCAACAGTCATGTGAAAATAAATTTGAGAAAAGTGGACTCTAAAAAAGCTAACTCAGATCTCATATTAGATTTACCATAACTTTTTCCCAAAATGTAAACAGAGAAAAGAACCAGACAGAAAGCTTAACTCAGATGTATTTAATCATAAATCACTAGGTTGATTTCTCCTCTTATCTTTAGGGGACAACAAAAAACAACAGTTTATAAACTAAACAACAAAGCTAAACTAGTAATTGCAGAGTAAAACGATTTTAATTTCTTATAGGTTTTAAGAACACATTTTCCTTTACTGTTCAATTTAAAAAAAAAAATCTCCAGGGTATATTTTATTAAAGGTACTAAAATATTTCCCTTATAGTACAATCTTTTCTAGACCATAGCACAGCAGTTATTTGAAAACTTATGGAAAACACATAAATTAAAGCATTACAAAATATAGTCTAATGACAGAATTGGTCCTACAAGCAACACTAAGAATTTCTTCTCTTGCACATATTCCATGAACGATGCCTTAAAATTATTTTTTAATAAATAACAAAATATAATAAACATTCACAATCAATGCCTCTTTGAGGCATGAAGATCAAATTATCTTATATTAGATCAAAATATCTTATATAGCCTAGCAACTGAAGTTATTAACAGCACAGGAAATCCTGAGGATTAATCGGATTCTAGATTGTCTGAATAACTAGTCCTTCTTCAACGTGAAATTAGTTTCTCAATTGTTACATTCACTGTTGGGCCACATTTTGTATTATTTACTTTATGCTTTAACTTGGGCTAAAACAGTGCTTTGTGCTCTGTCCCTCCTCTTCTTCCCTTCCTACGTGAACAGCTTGGCTCCAGCCACCCTAGGGTGCTAAAAAGCACATTTCTCCATCTGAGTGGTTCCCTCCCCATTTTTTTTTTTTTTTTTTTTTTTTTACTTAGGTAAGATTTACTGAGCATTGTTCTATGTGTTAGGAATACAGGGTGGACAAGACAGACAAGATCTACGCTCCCATGGAACCTAAAATTCTGGCAAAAGAAAAAGAAGCGATAAACAAGAGAGGAAGATATAAAGATGGTTCGAAACTGCTACATGTTATGAAGGAAATAAAGTGGCGTGGCAGCGAATCGGGGGCTACATTACACTGGAAGACTGGGGAAGACCTCGGAGGAGGTGAAATCCGAAACCTGCAGGACACCACGGGCTTAGGGCCTACCCAGGCGAGTTCTGGGGCAGAGCACTCCAGGCAGGGGAAGCAGCTGGTGCAAAGGCGTGAAGGCAGGAACGAGCTGCATATATCTGGGGGAAGAAATCTTGATATGTCTGGGCGATGCAGCTAGAGCAGAGTGAATGAGGGAGAGAACAGAGAAAGATTAGGACAGGGGTAAGCAAGGGACAGATCGCGCAGAGCCTTGTAGGTGGTGGCAATTAATTCAGGTTTTATTCCAAGCTCAAAGGAGGGTTTTAAGAAGAGTAATATTATCTGATTCTATGCTTTTTAAGAGATCACCCTGTCTACTGTATGGAAAAAGAGACTGTAAAGAAGTCAAACAGAAACCAACAGGAGTCCACTTCAGGAAAGAAAGATGATACTTGGACTAGGGGAGCCACGGTGTCAATGGAGGAATGGATTTACTGACTAGGGACAACTAGAAGGAGAGCAAGTTTAGGAAGAAGGGGAATCGAGAGTGTACAGTGTGAGACAACCAACCATATCATATGCGGAAACAGCCCGAGTAACGGGGGGGGGGGGGGGGGGGGGGGCGGCTAGCCAATCCATAAGGGCCATGGAAACATCACAGAAAAGACAGAAGAAAAATTTGCCAAAACTCATTTTAGAGTGCTGTATATTGTCGGAAAAATCACTTACTTGGAGTGGGGACGAGGGCAGGGGTCACACTCCCCAAAAAGCATTCCCAAGTTAAAATGGTTAATCTCCAGTGAACTGCAGGGTTTCTGCTTTGCTAAGAGGAATATACAAATGTGGGCCAAGAACTTATCCATTCAAGGCAACAGGGGAAGACTAAGCTGTCGTTAGCAGGCCTCACTCCTCAACAGTGCTCAGTTTCTCCAATGAAACGTTGAGCAAATTATTTAAAATATCTACTGTGCTCTATCTTCCATCTTACCTAGGATCAACAGCTTTATGGAAAACAAGTCAAGGTCATGTTACCTGAGAGTTCTTTTAAGATTAAACTAAAAATATTTCCCTTTCTTAAATTACCTCTGTCTAAAATCGGTTTTGGTCACATTACTTAATTTACTATGAAATTTCAAATCGCATTCAAGGAGGGCATTAGCTTTTCTGTTACTCAAACAAGGGCATGAGTTTAAAAAGATGGAAAAACACACATGAATGGTATGCTTCCACTTATGGAAAAGACAGACCTATGTGTATGTATGTCTACACATAGAAACAGATTTCAGGAGAGACACCAAAATGTGGCAGGATTTGGAGTAATTTTTACAACTTTGATTACCTTTCTGCATTATTTTGATTTTTGTGATGAACATGAACTATTTTGTAATTACATAAATATTTTAAAAAGGAGATCCTTTTTCTATTTGAAAAACCGCAGGGTATCTACTGATGAACAGTCTTCAAGTAAAATAGATATGAAAGTCTTTATATTACGATATCACAAAACTTCACACGGCTAATATTTATTATCCCTCACAGTTTCTCTGTGTCAGGTTTCAGGAATGGCCTGGCTAGGCAGCTGTTGTATAGAGTCCCGCAGGATGTTGCAGTCAGATGTCAGTAACAGATAACTAATACAGTGGAGAAGTTCATTCATCTAGAAAATCATTTCCTTTTAGGAATATGAAAAAGCTACTAAAAGGCTGCTGGCTTCATTAAAATTCTATTTTTATAATGGCAACTTGTCCTAACAGTTAGATCTGAGGTTTAAAACCCAAAATTCCAGGGGCGCCTGTGTGGCTCAGTCAGTTGAGTGACCTGCTCTTGACGTGGACTCAGGTCATGATCTCACGGTTCTGTGGGTTCAAGCCCCACATTGGGCTCCATGCTGACAAGTGTGGAGCCTGCTTGGGATTCTCTCTCTCTCTGTCCCCATGCTTTCTCTCTCTCTCTCTCTTTCTCTCTCCCTGCTTCGTCCTCAACACAAATAAACGTAAAAACAAAAAAACAGTATTCCAAACTGAGTATCTTTTAATAACAAGATAATTTTGAATGATTTAAAAATTGTTGACAACTAAATGTAATTTCAAATTTGTCCCTCAACTTTATTTCCTGAGTGCTTACCATTTGTCAGGCACTGTGCTAGGTGCACAGAACACAGCAGTAATGAGAACAACAACAACAAAAAAAACATCTTGGCATTATATTGAAAAAAAAAGTTTTTAGATGAAGAACTATGCCTTAAAATGTATCTTTTACTAAATTCTAATCACCTCAATGTGCTGGGAATGCACTATTTTAAAGTTTAACACATGGGAGAACAAAGGGAGTTAAACAACCACCTTCTGCAGGTTATGCACGTGGGAATTATCAAGTCGGAATTCCCGAAGGCATCAGACCAGGCAGTTGACTGTAGTGCCTTATTACAGAACTATAGCCAGCTAACTACACACACAGTAAAACGCTAAGCATAACAACCCCCACATACTCGCATCCATCTCTTAGCTTACATCTAATCACGTGATTCCCAAGATTATTATTTATCTAGTTTCCAACTGTGGTTTGTCTTCCCAACCATGTCATAAGATTCTTGGTGCTAAAACTGTTCTATACTTTTTTAAATGTCCTAGTATAGCATCTAGCATAGTACTAAGCATCCAGCACTGATGACATTTTAGTACAGACTTATCATCATAAACTCAAGTCAGCAACTGTCATTTTACAATGACAGTGAAGGTCAAGGATCTCACAGTCACTCAGCGAGAGCACTGGGACTGGAAAGCACTCCCAGAGCATTCGGGCCACACCTTGGTCTCCCTGACACAGGCATCCTTCAGTCATCTGCAAATCTCCAGCATATAGATAGCTGGTGTCCAGGATGCGGATACTCCAACAACTACGTATGGAGATAAAGATTTGCCGAATTAATGCATAAACTGACTCCCAGTCTTGTGCTCTTTTCGTGACAAAAACTAATGCTTTAACTGGAATTAAGAAGATACTCTTATCCTCACCTCTGAGATAAAAGTGTGATTATTTGTAAGAGGTCCTCCCTTTGAAGAGCTGTACATGTAACTCAGAATTTATATTTAAAGTCACTTGCTAAAATTACCGTTTTCACAATAAATAATAACAACAGGCACTAACATTTGTTGAGCATTTGCTATGTGGCAGGTACTATTCTAAATTATTTAATTAGATTGAACTATTTAAACCCACAGCAACCTTCAGAAATAAATGCTATTATTGCTTCCATTTTACAGATGGGGCAACTGAGGCACAGGGAAGATGAGCATCTTGCTAGTTAGTGACAGAACTTGGATCCAAACCCAGGATGTCTGGCTCCAGGGCCCATTTTCTTAAACACCACTCCAAATCATCCCTCAATATTTAAAGGGGAAACCATCAGAATTAGTAAAAAAAAAAAAAAATGTGAATTATAAATCTGTCAATAAATGCCATTTTATTAAGTACCTAAAATAATAAAAAGTAAAGGCTAACAAACTGTTGCCAAAAACAGTGTTCTCCCCTACCAGCTTTAGTGAAAAGAAAATGATTTAGCGGTAATTAGCATAAGAACTATATACATGTAAATCAATGATGCAAAAGAGGGCCCTCCTAAATTGATTTTAAAAGGCTCTACAATGGTAACACTATTGACTTATTTAGCAAACTCTTTAAATAAACAGTGAAAGTAAATTTGGATTTGAATCCTTTTTAAGTTATTACTTGCTCATAGCCCCTGAGATCTGACTCCAATTATTAAGGTATCACTATAAACAGGAAAAGTTGACAATTTCTCTACAGTTCATATGATTTTAGTGACAGCCAACAACTAATCTGGATTAACAAAGTTATACAAAGATACTCTACAACCTTGAAGACATCAGCATTTTTAAGATCATGCAAAATATAAGTAAAGCATATGCTTTGCAATTTAATACTAAACCTATTACTTGATCAGCTTTCTGGGGAAAAAAAATAAAAAAAGAATGATTTAAACCATTTCTACTCTCCAAGCCACCTAAAAAGAACAAAGTAGATGAGTCCAGGGTTCCTTCCCTGAGTCTGCGTCAGTTTCCTTTACACTATTAATTTACCATTTGGCACGTTCTCCTACATAGCTTCCTGTTTTCTTGATAATGACGTTTGTGCTTAACCAACAATATTCAACACCAGCTGAGAAGGAAGTCTTCAGCTCTGGCAATCTAAAATCACAGGTGACTGTGAAATAAAATAGGCTCAAAGACCAATAACTGCCTGGTAAATGACTCTCAAGTCATAAGTTAGAGTGAATTCTTGTTAGTTCATATTCACCACCTTTTCATTATAGAGAATTTATTTTCCCTGAATTAACCCTATCATCAATGATTCCACTCAGACCGAAGCAATTTCAAAATTATCATGGTTTATAGACTGAAAGGCAGCAGCAAAGAAGCTAGGAGACTGCCACAGGCTATGTGAACAGCTACTAAGTAACCTATAAAATAGGCATTTTATCCACAAAAGCATGTGACCTTCTGATTCACAGATTTTTACACCCTCCGCCTTAAAAGGGAATTACGGCCCATCTAGTTGACTACATCAAAACTCACTAGGTCAAGTTGGGGCCTTTCTACAAGGAGACTCATGAATTAAAATTGGTAAAAGGAGGCAATAAAGTTACACTGAGATAGATTTTTTACATCATTCAGAAGAATGGCACTATGTGCTTGATGACATATGATGTTCCCGATACACCACATATATCCTCTACGTCTCTAAAGCCTGAAATCTATTTCTAGATCCTACTAGAAAGTGATGGATCCAATTCTTAGCAGAGGATTCCAAAATGCCATCACCAAAATATGTGACTCAGCTCAGAATGCTTTAAAAATTATAAAATTAAAATATTCAGAAAAACATGTATTTGCCAGTTCATGTGGCATCAGTTGCTGTTCCCAGTTTATATGCTATATCTCCATTTATAAATGATAGATTTCAACTCTAAAGGAGGAAGTATTTTTAAATGTTAGTAGGTGTTCCTATAACAAAAAATGTGATTTAAAGTACAATATGATTCCAGTAGGAATGATAGGCTCACCCACTATTTTCAACAGTTAACTAGGAGGGGGGGAAATCTTAATATTTTGAGATGATGCTTCGCTTATTAATGTTCAACCTTTCTTCTTTTCTAATAGGTGCTTTCAATTCACTCTGTTAACAGAATAAAAGAGAAAATTAATAGGATTATCTCAATTAGTGCTGGATACGTGTTTGATAAAATGAAACATCCATTCATGATTTTAAAAACTCTTCGCAAATAAGGATAAAAAGTAGCTTCCTTACTATGATAAAGGCCATCTACAAAAAAACCTGCAACAATATCGCATTTAATAACAAAATGTTACATTGTTCCCTTTGAGACAGAATGAAATGACACCCACTCTTACCACTTTAATTCAACACTATACCAACAGTCCTATCAAGTACAGAGTAGCATGGGGAAATAAGGGGATATATATGGGAAAGGAAGAAATAAAACTACACTTGCGTGAAGATAATATGTGCATATAGAAAGCTTTTGAAACCTTCGTAGGCATTATTGGAAATATGTGAGCTTAGCAAAGTTGCTAAACAAAGGACATACACAAACATCAACTGTAGACTGTATACATATATCTGCACACCATCAACAGCCAGTTAAAAAATAAAAACTTTTAGAAAGATGCCATCAAAAGTAACATCAAACTATCAAATATATAGAAATAAGTGTCACAAAAGATGAGCAAGATCCCTGTGTAGAAAATTGTTATTAGAAGAAAATAAAACGAATAAATGAACATAGGTATGTTCATAAATGAAAAGATACATAATGAAAAAGATGTCAGTTCTCCTTAATTGATACAGAACCTCAAAGTAGATTTTAAAATGTAAATGGAATGCCAAGAACCAAAAACAGACCATATTCTCTTGAAGAAGAAAAGCTTGATAGGATTATACACAATAGCCAAAAACTGGTAATAACCCAGGGTCAATAGAGACTGACAAATGGATAAACAAAATGTGACATACATGTATAACGGGATATTATTCAATAGCCTTAAAAAAGAAAGAAATTCTGCTGCACACTACAACATGGATAAACCGTGAAGATAGTATGCTAAGTGAAATAAGCCGGTCACGAAAGGACAAGCACTGTACAATTCCATCCATGTGAGGTACCTGGAGTTATCAAATTCACAGAGACAGAAAGTGGAATGGTAGTTGCCAAGGGCTGAAGGGACAGTGGAAGAAATGGTAGTTAAGGGGTACAGAGTTTCGATTTTGCAAGAGGAAAAGTTCTGGAGATAAATGGTGATGGTTACACAACAATGTGAATGGACTTAATGCCCGGAGATGAACACTTAAAGTTGGCTAAAATTATAAATTTTATGTATATTTTATCACAGTAAGAAAAAAGCTTAATAGGAGAAAATATTCTACTGAATATCAAAAATTATCATCAATCTTAGTAATTAAAATATTAATATTGATACAAAGATAGACAAAGAATAGAGTTGAGAGATTCCCACACATCTGGACACTTAATTTATGACAGAGGCATCTCTGCACAGCACTAAGGAAAGGCAATTGTTTTCAATAAATGGTGCTGAGTCAACTAGACATACTTATGGGAAAAATATGAAACCTGAGCCCTACCTCATACCATTCACAACATCAAGTCCAAGTGAATTGAAGCTCAGAAGGGGAAAAGCAAAAGCAAAATATTTTTAAAAGAAAATGGGGGAGGGTTAATTGAGTAAACAGAATATGTTCAAGAACTTGGTGGACAGGGATGCCTGGGTGGCTCAGTCAGTTAAGCGTCCAACTTTGGCTCTGGTCATAATCTCACAGTTCTCAAGTTCGAGCCCTGCATCAGCCTCTGTGCTGACAGCTCAGAGCCTGGAGCCTGGAGCCTGCTTCAGATTCTGTGTCTCCCTCTCTCTCTGCTCCTCCCCCACTCACACTATATCTCTCTCTCAAAAATAAAAAATAAACATTAAAAAAAAAAAAACCATGAAAATTCCAAAAGTACTACTATGAAAGAAAAGATGGGTAATCAGATTATATTATTATCAGATTTTCTGTTCAACAACAACAAAAAAAAAAACATTAAAGAGTGAAAAGACAAACCATGGGGTGAGACAAGATATTCGCAACACATAACACTGATATTAAAATATATAAAGAACTCCTATAAATTGATAGGAAAAAGACATGTTAGTAGACCTGAAGGAATACTTCATAAAAAGGGATCCAAATGGCCAATAAAAGTGAAAACGTGCTTAACCTAATTAGTCACTAGAGAAACGCAATTTAAATCTACGATGAGGCCCCACCACACACCCGTCAGGGTGGTTAAAATCAAACCGACACGACCAAGTGGAATTAAAAACTGGTCTTGTGGCATTGTGTATACAGTCAACGCTGCACTTCTTTCATTAGTATCCATATATTTTTGCAAATTTCTTTTTCAGGAATGACAGGTGAAAATACCCTATTATATGTAATAAGAATTACTGTTACAATATTGTTTATTTATCTTATCTCATGATTTTCAATTTATATCCTATATATGTTTTATAACCTATAAAGATAGGTTATAATTAAGTAAGTATGCATGTATTGAGGGTTCCTAATTAAATTGAGGTGTATAATCAAAAAAAGTTTAGCAATCACTGCTATAAGAGTATAGAAAGGAGTCCCTACTCTTAAGAACCTGCAACTATAAATCAGAAGACAAAAATCAAACCTATGAAAGTCAAATAAGCACAATTTAAATAACAATCCAAGACAACAATAGATACAAGTCACAAAGCAATTAACATGATTAATTGCCAAATTAGTGGTTAAAGAAAAAAAGCACAATAGAAGTTGCCAGAGCGGAGAAACCACTTTTAGCTGGGGTAATCAAGGAAGGTTCACTGGAATACAGCTGGCCTCTAAGAATGAGTTAGATCTGGTAGGTAGGGGAATGAAACTATTTACCTACAATTGTCCTCAAATGGGGACAAAAACCAAGGAGACAGATACTGAGCTAGACTGAAAGCTATGTAACGAAACAGAGTATATGAAACCTTGGATCCAGTGCCCCATAGCCCACCTGCTGGCACACAGCAGCACCTGATAACTGCCCCATAAATAGTACAGGTGAACAAGTGGAGCTGGGGATGACAAGCACACTCCAAGGTCATGTCAAAGTCAAAACAAATTACATAAATATCCTGGACTGATTCCTATCTCAACTGTGGGAATGTTGGTAATTCTTACTATTTTTTTTTTTTAAGAGAAAGAGCACACGCATGCAGGGGAGAGGCAGAGGGAGAGAGGGAGAGAGAGAGAATCTTAAGCAGGCTCCACACGTGGCACACAGCCCAACATGGGGCTGGATCTCATGACCCTGGGATTATGACCTGTGCCGAAATCAAGAGTCGCACGCCCAAGCAACAACCACCCAAGCGCCCCGTAGTTCTTTCATTAATAAATAGTATGAGAAATCTCCAAGGACAAGGCCAACTTACATACTATTTCTATACATTTAAGGAGAAACACAATTTCATAAAAGGCAATTTTTATGCTAAACTCTTTGAATTTGTTCTGTAAAAATATTCCTGTAAACTTTTTAGGTCACCATTTTCATTCCTTGACCCAAAACATATCCTAAATGGATGTATTCCCAAATCTCTGCATTCTGGGATCTTTATATTTTACACCACTTGTATATTATGTATCTAAATCCCAATCTCAATTCCTGCTCCTTACAGGGAAGGACTGGAAAGTATCTTGGCATGTAGCACAGACTCTCAAGGGAATGAACTAGCAGAGCTGTGATCATTCTCTTACTGGCTTTCATGTTACTTGCTGCATTTATGTTTGTACCTCCACAATGCCTCACACTAAAAGCTCAGTTGTATGCTTTTCTTTTTTCCTTTTTTAAATTTGCTTAATGTTTACTTTTGAGGAACAGAGACAGAGCACAAGCAGGAGAGGGGCCAAAGCAGGCTCCAGGCTCTGAGCTGTCAGTACAGAGCCCAAAGCGGGGCTGGAACCCATAGACGGCAAGATCCTGACCTGAGCCAAAGTCAGACACTTAATGGACTGAGCTGCCCGTCAGCATATGCTTTTCTTATGAAAAATATATTCAAGTGAATATGAACAGTACAAAGGCACAGGGCACAGAAAAGAGTAGATGGAAAACTGGTAGAGGTGGAGGGAAAGAACAGGGAGAAGAAGAAAAAAAGTGGAAGAATGAGCTGTAGTGGAAACATGAGAAGGTGGAGGTAAAATGGGAAAGAGAGAGAATGGAGGAGTGGAAAAGAAGGGAAGAAGGAATTAATAGATTCTCTTTCCTTTTGGTGAAAGGTGCTGTCTAAAGATGGAAGAAACATTTTTGAAATCCTCAAATTTTTCTACTTAGGTGATTACGAAAGGACATCTGCTACATGAGCATACCTGGAACTACAGGGTAATAGGATAAATAAATGTATCCGGGGTGCCTGGGTGGCTTGGTCGGTTAAGCGTCTGACTTCGGCTCAGGTCATGATCTCACGGTCCGTGAGTTCGAGCCCCGTGTCGGGCTCTGTGCTGACAGCTCAGAGCCTGGAGCCTGTTTCAGATTCTGTGTCTCCCTCTCTCTCTGCTCTTCCCCCGTTCATGCTCTGTCTCTCTCTGTCTCAAAAATAAATAAATGTTAAAAAAAATTTTTTAAATAAATGTATCCATGTATTTTCAGTTTTTCAATGGTTTGGGGGGATTTTTTTCTTCGATTGCTCCTTGAGATACTATTGTTATACACTATGAATTTTCTAGCCTTGTGCAAGTCAAATAAATTGTCTCTTCTTTGGTTTCCTCATCCACAAAATGGAGGTAACAGCCCCACTTCGTGGAGTTGTTATAAGGATCCAGTGACTTGGTACACATAAAGTATTTAGAAGAGTGCCTAGCACATAGTAAGTACGTTCTATTATGATTATTCAAAAGCATAAATTGCAAAGTCAAAAATATGACGGAGAGTCCATCTCAAATACTATGTTCATGAAACCCTTAATTCACTTGGGCAATAATTTCCAATATTAAAAAAAAAAACAAAAAGAACTTCAATTGACCCCCTCACCATACTACTATACCTTCTTCATTCCACAGACAAAAATTCTCAGAGGTAGTCCGAACAATAAGAGACTGAATCTGGCAGTAAAATGATTTTTCTAGGTTCTAAAGCAAATCTAATGGAGCTGATAATGCTCCTCATGTTACAGAGCAGGAGACCCCCAGGAGAACAAAGAGAATAGTATCACAATGGGTTATCCAAGTGTGAGACAGGGCAAGAAGAGACTGGAAGCAGGTCAATGTTTTGTGATGGTGAGTGGCATAGAACTTATTGGTCTTTAAAATGATACTCTCAATCTAATTTGTTCTTGGGATCTTCTACAAAATACGTAGAATTCTAGATTTTTTTTTTTTTGCATGTAATGGGAAATGTTCTTTATTCTTTTTTTCCAGAATATACGCAGTAGCCTGCTATTTGCTTTTCTGATTACTAACATTTCTGCAAGTAAACCATACAGATCCTCTCCTTTTTTATTTATTCTTTCTTTTCACTTCATTCAGTTCTAGGTGTTACACTTTAAGAAGGACAGAGACTGACTGCATCTCACTGAGAAGCCAGCAGGGATGTTGAAAGGACACAAATTACATGGTTATAAGCAAAGACTCCATGTTAGCCTGCAGAAGAGAAAAGTATATACAACACGATAGCTATCTTTATTTACTGAAGTGTTATCACAAGGGGGATTGATTAAGCTTGTTCTACATCGCACCACGAGGTAGAAGTGACACAATAAGGTTCAGTCAACATAGGAAAGCCGTTTCTAACAGTATCAGTGGCCCCACGAGCAGCCTTGGGCTTCAGGGAGCTTCCCTGGGACAAGATACTCTGGAGCAGCCTCAACAGTCACTTGTCAGGGAAGCCTAAAAGGGGTTCATTTAACACATGGTAGTCGTTAGAGTTTAATGCCTCTAATCCTGAAATTCTATAATCCTCAACTAGATTAAGACAATATTATAGTATAATATGAATTCTAAAGCCAACACCAATTCTTTATTAAGTTTTTAAAAAGAAATGAACTCTACCATGAACTACATAAAACCAACTTGAAAGGGCAGGTGACAACATTTTAACAAAAACAACCTAAGAAAAGTTGACCTAATGTGCCTAGCACAGTCACTAAATCTTCATCAGTTACAATTTCAGGAAAACTGAAATGCCACCCAAGTCACTGACCTGATATAAGATGCTCACCAACTTAGAAAATATAAATCTACATACAACTCTAATAAGCAAATAGCAAAACAAATGTTTGAACTTTAAAAAGTGCGTGAATAGGAGCGCCTGGGTGGTTCAGTCAGTTAAGCCTCCGACTTCGGCTCAGGTCATGATCTCACAGTTTGTGGGTTCAAGCCCCAAGTCAGGCTCTGTGCTGACAGCTCAGAGCCTGGAGCCTGCTTCCAATTCTGTGTCTCCCTTTCTCTCTGTCCCTCCCCTGCTCGTGCTCTCTCTCTCTCTCTCTCTCTCAAAAATAAATAATACAAGCAAATTACATAAACAAAGCAATGATGCTCTCTCAGTTTTTACTGTCCCAACTAACTGAAAAGTTTAGTAATTTTGAGAGAAGTCTTCATTCTTACAACCATCCACCATATTTGTTCTACCATATTTGTTTAAAAAGAAAAAAACAGCAATAGCCTAGATTATCTAATGTATAGTTAGGAATTACTTATCACTAATGTACTAGTGATTATTTAAGTCTTCAATGACTTAAATAATGTAACTATCTCTACTCTCAAACAGAATTCCACGAAGGCCAACTTCTGGATTGTTAGAATGCAGAAATCCTTCTAGAACAATGCCACTCAAAGTAGGATTCATGGGCTAGTGCTACACTATAAACTGTTAGTAATCTGTAATAAGATAAACAGAGAAGCTGAGAATCAGAAACTTTCACAGCAATATGTAAGACCAGTACTAAGTCTGATGAATCCAGTATTTTAAAACCCGGCCTTGTATCTCATGTCTTTTTTACTTCATTTTTCTAGTAATTCATTTCTATTATATTTTACAAAAGTATCAGTTGGTTACAGAGTCAAAAAATCTTTAAACTCTTATCTTTCACCATAGGCGAGTTGAGAACACTTCTCAAAAGATCCTTTAAATGCTGAAGGTCCTTGGATAGGAAGATAAATTGCTTTACTTTGATGTCCCCCATTCTCCCTATTCACCTTGGTCTCCCCATCACAGTAACAAGCCTACTAATTTGTTCAAGTGTTCTTTTGATATCTCTGCTAAATTGTCAGTAATATCAACACAGTTCACTGCTTAAAATTTATCATCAGATTATCTGACTGCTCAGAATTTGCAACACTACTTCATCTGCACCCAGATGTAGTTCCAACATGTTCTTGGACTCATTCCTCATAAGAAGATATTAACTAATTTGATGATCTAGTTGGGAGGGTCACCCAATCTTGCAACATGACAGCTGGCATAATCCATGGCAGTCAGTCATAATTTTTAAGAAAGTCTAGAGGTAGTACAGCACAGATTTAAATGCCAGGCCTCCACGCGTGCATAAAGACTGCCAATCTCAGGGGCACCTGGGCGGCTCAGTCAGTTAAGTGTCCGACTTCAGCTCAGATCATGATCTCATGCTTCATGGGTTCAAGCCCCACATCGGGCTCTGTGATGACAGATCGGAGCCTGGAGCCTACTTCAGGTTCTGTGTCTCTCTCTCTCTACCCCTCCCCCACTCGCTCTCTGTCTCTCAAAAATAAATAAACTTTGAAAAAATTTTTTAAAAATTAAAAAATAATTTATCTCAGCAATTCTGCCAACCCCCCTATACTTTCAATTCTCCATTTGAACTATTTTGGTCAGCAGAATTGTCTTCAGACTTACATATTCTTTTATTTCTTACATAACATGTATAAAGAGGGACTTAATAAATATATTTGTAAAAACCTGCCAATAAACAATTCCTAAAGATATTTTTATTACACAAAAGCATTATGTAATATTCTTAGGAAAAATTAAATACACAGTGATGTGCTATAAGAAATTATTCCACAATGCCAATAATTATACACTTTTAGTTAAGATTTGCAACATCATCCAAGCTTCCAACTCTTCAATGACTTAAATAATGTAAAATATATATATATATAAATGGAGTCTGATAATTTAGGTCAAAGAGTTATTCAGTGAGAGACCATAAAATAAATACATGTTGAATTTCTGTCCCAGTACCCACTACGAAATTGGATTCCCTCCCCTCAGTCTTTAATTTGCAGGCATCTACAAACTCCTGTCAAATGATCTGGGATCTAGCCCATTTGTAGTAAATTATTGCCTAGAAAATACTGCTATTTTAGATAGCTACTTTTTCTGAATGAGCTCTAAAACTGAACTATTCCTGATGTTTAAGTTTTAGTCTCAATCGCCTAACAAATTTCTGTCTGAATTCTAGCCAGTAA
Source organism: Prionailurus viverrinus (assembly GCF_022837055.1). NCBI lineage: Eukaryota > Metazoa > Chordata > Mammalia > Carnivora > Felidae > Prionailurus > Prionailurus viverrinus. The sequence continues at coordinate 118,784,846 of NC_062563.1, forward strand.
CAGAGGCTTTTTTTATGTCCGTATCTAAAGATGTTGCATAAATATGGCTAGAAAACCCATTCCACAGTATACTGTCTTAACAAGTGACTCCTATCTTTTCCTGGCCAATGCCCTCTAGAAAAAATACATAACGTCTGGTAGAATAGACTTGGGATCCAGTCCTGGGATCCAGTCCTGGCCTCCACCACTTGTCAGCTAAGTAACCCTGGATGAGATGCTCAGTCTCTCGGAGACTTATGTTGTCTCATGTGTTTAAAACAATTTTTAAGGAGAGGTTATAAAAATATTCCTCACAGATCTACTGAGGGCAAAGACAGCCTATGAAAAAAGAGCTTTATACTATTCACAAAAGCTACATTCATTTACTGCTCATTTCTTCATAGAAAAAAGTATAGGGGAGCCTGGGTGGCTCAGTCAGTTAAGCATCCGACTTCAGCTCGGGTCATGATCGCACGGTTCGTGGGTTCAAGCCCCACGTCCGGCTCTGTGCTGACAGCTTAGAGCCTGGAGCCTGCTTCAGATTCTGTGTCTCCCTCTCTCTCTGCCCCTCCCCTGCTCATGCTCTGTCTCTCTTTCAAAAATAAAATAAACATTAAAAATTTTAAGAAAAAAAAAGAACAAAGTATATACAATTGTCGTCCGTTTGGAGACCTGAGTCCACCGAACAGACGGAGGTAAATGAGTAGACTGGAAGTCAGAGAGCCTCAGAGAGGTGATGATGGGGTGTAGAGAGAGGCACATTTCAGGAAATGATAATACCTTGAAGCCAATCCTCAAGACTGGGACAGAGTTTTTTAGGACATTGAATTTAGGGGCCCCTGTCAATGGCTGTATGTTTGCCTCTGTTTCTCTTCATCCTTTCTTCTCTATATTCTTTTCTTCTTCCTTAATTGTATCTCCCCGTCACACTGTCCTTCTGCCTCCCTTCTATCCCTCTTTACCCTCTTCTGTCTTCCATCTTTAGCTTTCTCCTTTAATTACAATATGGAACTAAAATAATTTTTAAATATTTATTTATCCTATTCTTAATTTAAAATCCAGAGGGTTCGGACACGTATACATAACATTCACCAAAAGACATGTACTAGAATATTCACAGCAGCACTGTTCATATTAGACAAAAAGTCGGAATTACCCAAATGTCTTTCAACAGCACAACAGAAAAACTGGTATGTTCACATAATGGAACAGTCCTTGCTCAGCCAGGAGAATGAATATATCCGCAACAATAGAGAAATTCACAAACACAATGCCGGAACCAAAGAAGCCAGACACAAAATGCCAGTTTGTGGGTTACAAATTCCACTTATATTAAGTTTTTTTAAAAAGGAAAAACCAACTTCTGCTTTTAGAAGGCAGGATGGTGGTTATTCTGTGCGTGTGTGATGGGAAGGGGAGAGCACCGGAGGATGTGTGAGGTGCTAATAACGTTCAGGTTTTTTTAGGTCCCAATTACACAAATGTATGCAGTTTCTGGAAATCCTCTGAGTAATATACATATGATTGGGTGCACTTTTCTAAATGTATACTATACTTCCAGAGGCGCCTAGGTGGCTCAGTCGGTTAAGCATCTGACTCTTGATTTTGGCTCAAGTCATGAACTCACAGGGTTCGTGGGTTCAGGCCTGTGTTGGACTCCGCGCACTAACAATGCAGAGCCTACTTGGGATTCCTTCTCTCCCTCTCTCTGCCCCTCCCCTGTGCACATGCACACACCTGGGCACTCTCTCTCACTCACTCTCTCTCTCCCAAATAAATAAACTTTAAAAAAAATAATAAACATATACTCTACTTCAATAAAAAGGTAAAAAGGTTTTTGTTGGTTTTATTTTTTTATTCTTTGAGAGAGTGTGTGTGAGCAGGGGAGGGAGGGGGCGGGCAGAGGGTCCTGAAGCTGGCTCTGGGCTGACAGCAGCAAACCCAATGCAGGGCTGGAACTCACAAAACGTGAGATCATGACCTGAGCCAAAGTCGGATGCTCGACTGACTGAGCCACCCACGTGCCCCGTAAAAAGATGTTTTTAATCAATGAGTTTAAACATTTAATGTCCAAGTTAAGGGAGTAGCAACATCTAACCACTTCTTTTTTTCCCTGGTGCCCTCTAATTTTTTTTAACCCCAAAAGACAACTGTGATACAGTCCTGAACTTGGAACCATACAATCTACTTCCAGATTCCCAGCTTTATGCTTACTGTGCTTCTACTATGTACCAGGTTCTATGCGAGGCACTAAAGATACATCTGTGATGTCAGATGGGGCCCCTTCCTTCTTTGAGGAAACAAACAAATATATACATCTGCATGTATGTATGTATATGCGACAAAAGGACAGATCCTGAGATGGAGAAAAACATGAGAGCCCTGCTTTTGATGGAATGGTCTAGCAAGGCAACCCTGAACAAGTCACTTAACTTACTTGAGTCTCAGCTACCTCATCTGCTTAGGATCAAATGTGATATCTTTCAAAGCAATCATATTACAATGATAGCATTATGCACGATAATAACTATTATTGTTCTTACTGCTTAATATAGAGTTGCTTGAGTTAACCAAATGTCAGCATGATCTATGCACTAACACAGTAATAGTAAAAATGAGTAATATTTAATGGTCACTAATTCTCAATTAAAAGGCTTCTACTCTGGGTAGAAGATCTACCCATAAATGGCTCTCCTCTCCCTTTAAAGGGGTGTTAATGATACAAAGTCCTGGCTCAATTTCAGCACAGCCCTCTCTTGCCTTTAAAGAAAATCAAGCACAAAGAGACGGTGCTAAGAGAGAGGCTGGCCAGAGAAGTGATATCAGCATCTCAGAGATCAAATTAACCAACCAAAAAATATATGTGAAGGATTCTACCTTAATGTATTAGATGATCAGCACTTTCCTTGTACTGACAACAATGAGTCTAGGCCTATATTTAAATTTTTTTAATGTTTATTTATTTTTAAGAGACAGAGAAACAGTGTGAGTGGGGAAGGGGCAGAGAGAAAGACAGACAAGGAGACACAGAATCAAGCAGGCTCCAGGCTCTGAACTGTCAGCACAGAGCCCAACGCAGGGCCCAAACTCAAGAATTGTGAGATCATGATCTGAGCTTAAGTCAGACGCTCAACTGACTGAGCCACCCAGACACCCGTAGGTCCGTATTTAAAGGAGCTTAAGGGATGCCTGGATGGCTCAGTCAGCAAAGCGTCCAACTCTTGGTTTTGGCTCAGGTCACGATCTCAGGGTTCATGGGATCAAGCTCCATGTCGGGCTCTGTGATGACAGCATGGAGCCTACTTGGGATTCTCTTTCTTCCTGTATCTCTGTCCCTCCCCCTCATGCTCACGTGCACTCGCTCTCTCTCTCTCTCTCAAAAATAAATAATCTTTAAAAAAAAACTTTAAAAAATAAAGAAGCTTAAGATATGGTTGCAGAATTAAAATCAAACAAACAAAACAAAAACAACAAATTAGGGGAAAGTTGCAGAGCTATACAATCAGATTTGGTTTCAAACCCTGGCACTGCCACATGATAGCTTAGGACCCTCACCTTGACCTCTGAGGACTGATTCCTCGCCTGTAACAAGACGATACTAAAGACTACACCTCATATAGTAATGAGAGGCTTTAGGAGGTAATATGTCTAATATGGCTGGGGCAGGATCTGGTGCAGTAGCTGTTACTGCTGTCATTATTGTGAATACTTTACAGGCAGAAGCCCAATAAAAGCAACTAACATATACCCCAAACTATCTACAGATATTGGTTCCCTCTGTTCTCCCCAACTGCTATTCCCTCAGCCCTACACCAAACAGTATATATTCAGATATATTTACAGTATAAGGGTAAAAACAAAGTGTAAATGCAAATCTATGTGCTTGCACAGCCTGAAAAGGTAAAAAAACCTCTTTGACTTTTAAGACCCTCAACTTTTTCTAAAACCATGAAGGTGCTCCACCCATTTATTCTGGCTTAAACCTTTGGGCAGCCTCCTTTACAGAAGCTAATTTCATAAGAATTTACAGTTCAGGGGCGCCTGGGTGGCGCAGTCGGTTAAGTGTCCGACTTCAGCCAGGTCACGATCTCGCGGTCCGTGAGTTCGAGCCCCGCGTCAGGCTCTGGGCTGATGGCTCAGAGCCTGGAGCCTGCTTCCGATTCTGTGTCTCCCTCTCTCTCTGCCCCTCCCCGGTTCATGCTGTCTCTCTCTGTCCCAAAAATAAATAAACATTGAAAAAAAAAAATTTATAAAGAATTTACAGTTCAAAAATAAGTTCACAATTGCAGTACTATTTTAACTTTTCTCACTTAACTAGTTTGCCTCCTCAGCCAAAGGCTTAAATCAAAGCATGAATTGGGGGATGGGGGGAAACTCAAATGTGAAAGATTGCTAGCCTCTTCTCTAAGGTCAGGAATAAGACAAGAACGCCCGCTTTCACCATTTCTACTTAAAACAGTTCTAGAACTCCTAACCAGACCAATGAGGCAAGAAAAAGAAATAAAAGGCATCCAAAAGTAAGAAGAAAAAATATCTGTTTGCAGAGGACATGATCTTATATATAAAAAACCCTGAAGATTACACACACACACACACATACACACGCACACACAACTATTAGAACTAATAAGTTCAGCAAAATTGCAGGATACATGATCATGCAAAAATCAGCTGCATTTTTATACCCTAACAATGGACAATCTGGAAGGAAATTATAAAAAACAATCCCATTTATAATAGTATTAAAGAATAAAATACTTAGGAATAAACTTAACAAAGGAGGCAAGGGTTGAATATAGCAGTCCCCCACTTATCCACAGGAAACACATTCCAAGACCCCCAACAGATGCCTAAAACCGCAGACAGTACCAAACCCTATGTATATTCTGTTTTTCCCTATACATACCTATGATAAAGTTTAGTTTATAAAGTAGGCACAGTAAGAGATTAACAACAACTATTAAGTAAATGGAACAATTGTAATGGTATACTATAATAAAAGTTATGTGAATGTGGTCTCTCTCTCTCTCTCATAGTATCTTACTATACTGTACTCACTCTTCTTGTGACCATGGGAGATGATAAAATGCCTGCACGATGAGAGAAGGGAGGTGAAGGAGGTAGGCATCATGAGGTAGCATTAGGCTACTACTGACCTTCTGACGATGTGTCAGGAGGAGGACCACCCGCTTCTGGACCATACTTGACCATGGGTAACTGAAACCATGAAAAGCAAAACCACAGAAAAGGAGGGACTACTGTACTCAAACCTACAAAACATTGCCAAAAGAAATTAAAGAGGACACAGATAAATGGGAAGACATCCTGTGTTCACTGATGACTCAATACTGTTCAAATGTCGATACCACCCAAAAACAATCTATCAATTCAAAGCAATCCCTATCAAAATCTCTACAACAATCTTCGCAGAAACGGAAAAAGCCATCCTAAAATCCATATGGAAGCTCAAGGGATCCTGAATACTGAAGAGCCAAAGCAATCTTGCAAAAAAAAAAAACAATGGTGGAGGTCTCACACTTCCCAATTTCAAAACTTACTACAAAGCTAAACAAAAGAATGTGGTATTGGCATAAAGACAGACATACAGACCAAGTGAATAGAATACAGATCCCAGAAATAAACCCTCAAATATATGGTCAAATAATTTCAACAATAGTGCCAAACCCATTTAATGGAGGGCAAGACTGTCTTTTCAACAAATAGTGTTGTGAAAACTGGATATCCACGCGCAAAAAAAAAAAAAAAAAGTCGAACTCTTATACCACATATACTTCATCAAAAGTAAAAACATTGTGCATCAAAGGATACTATGAACAGAAACAAAAAGGCAACCTATGGAATGGGAAAAGATGTTTTCAAATCATATATCTTATAAGGAATTGATTATCTAGAATATATAAAGAATCTAGAATATATATATAAAGAACTCCTACAACTCACCACCAGCAACACGATTAAAAAATGGGCAAAAACCTTGAATAGACATTTCTCCAAAGCAGATATGCAACTTGCCCCTAAGCACATGAAAAGATGCTCAATGTCAATGGTCATCAGGAAAATGCAAAACCACAATGATATACCACTTCATTAGGATATACCACTAGGATGAGTACTAATTTTTTTTTTAATTTAAAAACAAAGAAAAAATTTAACAAACAGCAAGTGCTGATGAGGATGTGGAAAATTTGGAAGCCCACGCATTGCTGATGGCAATATAAAATGATGCAGCCACGGTGGAAGTGGATATGGTGACTCCTGAAAAAATTAAAAGTAGAATTACCATATGTTTAATTCCACTTCTGGGTATACCCCCAAAAGAACTGAAAACAGGACTTCCAACAGATATCTGTACACCTATGATTATAGCAGCATTATTCACAATAGTCAAATGGTTGGATCTGGATGGATAAGTGGATAAACAAATGTGTTATATACACACAATGGAATATTACTCAGCCTTATTAAAAAGGAAGGAAATTTTGAGCTGTGCTACAGGAAAAACCTTGAAGACATTACTCAAAGTAAAATAAGCCACTCATAAAGGAAAAAGTACTGCCTAATTCCACTTCTATGAGGTACCAAAAGCAGTCGGATTCATAAACAGAAAATAAAATAAAATGGAGGCAGAGGGGAACAGGAAGTTATCATTTCACGGGCACAGGGTTTCAGTTTGGGAAGATGAAGCTCTGGAGAGGGGTGGCGGTGGCCGCTGCACTACATTGTGCTCAATGCCACTCAACTGTACACATAAAAACGGTGAAAAGTGGTAAATGGTGTGTATATTTTACCACATTAAAAGCAAAGTGTGTGCCAAGCCCCAAAGTGAATTTACCTATTAAGAATTTACTGAAGCACAAAATTTTTAAATGCTGTTTTTAAATTAAAAAGTCTAAGGAGTCCACAGATTTAAAAACGACAACAAACAATCCTTCTGAGGGCATTATACCTACTTCACAGTGGAACTTCAAAACGTTCTCCCAAAACTTCCACTTGACTCAAGAGCTCTTATCAATAAGTTGGCAAGAGCAAAGGTTGAGATGAAAACTATTTCAGAAAACAAAAAAGGATACATTTTTCAAAAAGTCAAGAGAAGCAAGGTCAATGGGAAAAACAACTTTCATAACATGCCATTAGAAAGATAACCAAATTACTCAGGAAATGTGGCCCTGAAAGGAAGATTACAAAATTGTTTCTCAAGAATATGGCACCAGAAAGCAAGATTATTCAGGGATCATGTAAGTTAAAAAGGGGGCTATCTACATGGATTCCTTAGAGTCCTTTAACATATAAGTGAGAGCACAGGACTAGATAATTTGCACTTTTTTTTAATTTTTTTTTAAAGAGAGAGATAGAGTCAGAGAGATAGAGTGCAAGGGGAGGGGCAGAGAGAGAGGGAGACACAGAATCTGAAGCAGGCTCCAGACTCTGAGCTGTCAGCACAGAGCCCGACACAGGCCTTGCACCTGAGAACCCCGAGATCATGACTTGAGCCAAAGTGAGCCGCTTAACTGACAGCCACCCAGGTGCCCCTAATTTGCAGTCTTGAAACAAACTTATTATCATGTGCCCATGAATGTGAACTAAAAGAGTCCCACTCATCTTCTAAAGAACTCTGCAAATTTGTCATTCTAATGAAACAGAAACCAGTCAAAAAATACCATCTTAAAATTGCACAGAATAGAGGGGACAAAAGATAACAGTAAGAGTGATTTTTTTGTTCCCCTGAACAGTACAAAGTAGAGTTAGGAATAGATTAAATCAATCTTCTACCTCCTTTCCTTTACACATCAGACTGGCAACTTCTCTTTACCTCTTCCCCTACCCAAACTTCCATACCAAATGAAGCCACTTTGAAATGAAGTCACTGTAGGGCATGAAAAGTCCATATGATTCATAATTCATAATCAAAATCATTAACCTCCAGACCCAGGTTTCTCCCAGCATTGACCACCCTAGTCTCTGTAGGAAGACTGTGAAACCCTAGCACAAGTTCCTAAGGTCAATGATGTCAGAGTTCACTGGGCCAAAGCCAATACCATCCTTTGACTTCTTCTCCCAAAAATCCTATGTACAAAATAAAACAAGTGAAAGCCCTCTGAAATGTTAAAAAAAAAAAAAATTAACTGTTTGACATTATTTACATTACTGTATCACCCTATGAAAATTTACATTACTGTATCATACTATTATAATCAGAAGAAGGCTAGACAGGCAGCTACCCAAGTCAAAGATCTAAGAGAAGAAAAGCCTAGAGCACGAGGAGTAGGGGAACTTGTGTTTCTCCAAGTTAAAACACACACACACACACACACACACACACACACACACACACACAGTAATTCCCAGAGGACAACCTAGGAATGGTAATACCACTCAAAATATCAACACTATGCACCATTCACTGTGTTTCTAGATGCTCGGGTGCCCAGATAAGCACCTTGAGCCCTAGCCAAAATTCTGCCCTGTAACATCCACAACCCCACCCACGCACTGCCCACACTAGCTCCCCACCCTCCCACAGAGCTCCCCACTTTAGTCTGTACACCATCTTCTGAGGTCCTGGCAGGAAAGCTTCTTCAACCCTGTGTAGAGAACTGCATGTCTCTGGTCAAGACAGCCAATGTTCAATCTCAAACACCTGCTGAAAACAGTTAGGTTCTGTGTGCTAAAATAGAAGTTGGCATCGCCAAGCCCATTCATTCTTCAACCTACTCAAATATTTCAAAGTACATCCACCTGAGGGTCTGAGTTAGCTACACCGATATTTTTTTCTGCTTCCATGGATCTCCAAAAGGCGATGAACAAAGACAGAAAGCTACCCCAGAAACAGAAGTCTCTGGCTCTCCTGTCCTTATCTGCTCTATGATTTCTAACTTTTGTTATATGTGTGTGACCTCTTATCTTGCTCTGCTTGCCTTAGTCTTATTTAGACAGCTCCCTTATACCGCCTGCATGGACACTCACTCTTTAAAGAGTCCCTGATTCTGAAATGCCAAAGTGATTCTACCAACTGCCTAATAACAGTTACAGTGAAATAATGATATGTATGATGCCATGCAAAATATATTATATAAGACACATAATATGATAATAATAGCATTTTTATTGTCATAGATAAAAATAGCTACCATTTATTGCACACTAAATGTATTATTATATTACATTACATACATTACATGCATACATACATTACATTACATACATACAATACACTAAATGTATTGTTAGAATACAAATATTCTAAGTACTTTATATTGAGTTATATCCTTTCCTCCCCCTAACTACTCAATAAGACAATTATCAATATCCCCAAGTAAGAGAAAACCGAGGCACAGAAAGGGTATGCAATTTGCCAAAGCTCATTAAGCTATTAAATGTCAAAATCAGGATTCGCACTCACTGACTAAAAACCCTATACCTGCTTACCACTATATCATGCTACCATCCAACACCCCTAAAGGTGGCTCACTGGGTTCCATCCTTTGTCTACCTTGACTTCTGGCTTATGCCACCCCAGCCCCTTCCCCCAGTATTGCTTTAGATCTTCTGGTTCCGGCTATTTTTCCTTTCTTCGAACTCTTCTTAAATATTCTTAGTGATTCAGATAACAGATCATTGAACTATTAAATTTTCCGATACATCTTTTCCTTTACTTCAATCTAACTTCTAAATTAGCTTTCATCTATGCCAATAAACCACTAAAAACCTCCACTTGAAAGCAGCCAAAGAATAAACCACCTAGGAATAAAGTGAACAGTAAATGTGCAGGAACAAAATGAAGAAAACACAAACCTTTACTGACAGACAGAGAAGTGGGCATAAATAGGACAGACTGACCACATTCCTGAAGAGATATCAATATTAAAAGCAGGTATACTCAATATTGTAAAACTACAATCCAAGGGCGGCTTGCTTCTTTTTGTAAATCAAATCTTATTGGAACACGCGTATTCATTTGTGTTTTGTCAGAGATTCCATGCTACAAGAGCTGAATAGTTGTAACACAGACCGTAAGACTTACATGCCTAAAATACAAACTGACCCCACAGAAAGTTTGCTGACCCCTGTTGTAAAGACATCCATTCTCTGCAAACAAAAAGGTTTTATTCAAACTCCCAGCAGGTGAGATGATGAGTATTTAAACATAGTATGCAGCTATAATAATTGAAAAGCTGTATAACTGCACAAAGCAAATACAGATCACTGAAAATAAAGTCAGAAATAAATACAGGAATTTAGCACATAAGATGGCATTTCAAAATAGTGAATAAGTGAAAGATTTATTCTATAAATAATGCTAGGACAACCAGACGATTATTTAGAAAAATAATATCCCATTCCTACATTGTATCATATACCAAAATAAATTCCGGATTAATTTCAAGTAAAAATGAAACTACAATACAAGAAAGCATAGGTATCTCAGGAAAAAATACAGGTGTCTCAAAGTGGAAAAGGCATTAATCTTGCAAAATGTTAAAAGAACTCACGAAGGAAATAGATTTGATGACAACATAAAAAGTAAACATTTTGGCACATCAAAGATAAATGTAAAGGAGATTCTTTACAGCCCCATGTTATAACAAAAGATAGACACTGAACCTGTCTCAGTAACAAATGATTAAATTAGAGTACGCTCAGATGCTGGAATATTATGCAGACATTTAAAAGGGGCAGCAGCTATATCAGTACTAATACAGAACAGTCTTCAAAATATACAGGTCAGATGAATACATAATATGCTACTCTCTCAATTATCTATTGCTGCATAACAAACTACCCCAACACTTCATGGCTTCAGGAAACAACTTGTTATCTCCCATCACTGCGTCAGGGGGCTGGTCAGTTCTGCCAGCCCCTGGATGACTCGCACATGCAGCTGCATTTGGCTGACAGGCTGGCTGTGGGGCCAAGCAGAACCGGGGCAGCTGGGCTCCGTGGGCCGGTCTCTCTCAAGGAGACCAGACGCAAGCCCCCTGAACATGGTGATGGGAGTATTCCACACGAGAACAGAACCACAAGACCTGGTAGAGCCTACGCTCAGAAGTCACATGACATTTTTGCCACATTCCACTGGTAACGATAAGTCACAAAGGCAGCCCAGATTCTGGGGTGAGGAAACAGACTCTCTACCTGTTGATGAAAGGAGGAGTAAAATCATCTTCAGAGAAGACCAGATAAAGAGAGGCATGATTTATTCGGGGCCATTACCATAACACTCTGCCACATCTACTATTTAGACAGAAATGGAAAAAAGGTGGGGGGGGGGAGCTTACATCTACAAAGAACACCCCTAGAAAGAAAGAAAAGAAACTGCTGAGAGTAGTTACCTCCAGAGAATAAAATTAGGAGAAAGGAATAGGAAAGTGACTTATTTTCTACTTAACACCCTTCTACTTTTTATGTGCTGTACATTTATTATTGCTTCAAAAAATGAGCAATATTGGGGCGCCTGGGTGGCGCAGTCGGTTAAGCATCCGACTTCAGCCAGGTCACGATCTCGCGGTCCGTGAGTTCGAGCCCCGCATCGGGCTCTGGGCTGATGGCTCAGAGCCTGGAGCCTGTTTCCGATTCTGTGTCTCCCTCTCACTCTGCCCCTCCCCCGTTCATGCTCTGTCTCTCTCTGTCCCAAAAATAAATAAACGTTGAAAAAAAAAATTAAAAAAAAAAAAATGAGCAATATTTAAGAGCTTCTGCATATATATATATATATGCAGATATATAATATCTGCATATATAGATATATAATAATATATATAAAAGTTTTATAAATCAAAAAAGACAAATACCACATCAGAAAAGGGAACAGACATCATGAAGTGGTAATTTACACACACGCATATCAATAAATAAAGCAAAATATAAGAGCAATTAAATACCATTTGCATCTATTGAATTAGCAATAACCGTACAGAATTTATAATACCGATTTTATCAAAACTGTACAGGAACTGGCATATTCATATACTGCTAGTGAAAATATAAATTGATAATACATTTCTGAAGAGACATATAATTATATGTATATTTAAATATCCTTACATATAAATATAACAATACACCAAATACGTCAGAAGTCTAAATATTTACATACTCTGGCCCAATAGTTAGAATTTTGCTGGCACACAGGACTATATGCATCCATATAGACACTTTTATTTTTTTAATGTTTTTATTCATTTTTTGAGAGACAGAAACAGAGCATGAGTGGAGGAGGGGCAGAGAGAGAGGGAGACAGATTCTGAAGCAGGCTCCAGGCTCCCAGCTGTCAGCACAGAGCCTGACACCAGGCTTGAATTCATGGACCATGAGATCATGACCTGAGCCGAAGTCGGCCGCTTAATCAACTGAGCCACCCAGGAGCCCCAACAGAGAAACTTTTATTTTTTATAGCCCTAGAGAAAAGATCTGCAAATAATGAATCCGACTATCAGCTAATAAAGAGGCCAGGGTGCTGCCTGATCACGCTACAGTGAAGTTCGGTAGCTGAGAAGTCCACCCATGTACAACATCTTCAAATTCACATTTTTCTTCTTCCCTCCTTAATAGACATGGACAGACAAGAATCAACAGTTTGAGGAAAGCCACCAACACTAAAGACAGAGAGCAAAACCGAGATAGTGAAAGGTACAGAAAAAAATGCTGTTTTAAAACTATGGTCAATTATACCTCAATTTTAAAAACAAACAATAATTAATATCCTTACAGAGAAGACACCGCATCCATGAAACTACAACAATGTGTCAAGGGTTCCCAACATTACAGACCAAGGCCTTCAAAATCTGAAGGGAAGATAATTTGCAACAGACTTCTGTACCTGCCCAAATTATCAATCAAGTTTAAACGTAGAATAAATACATTTTCAGACTTTCAAGAACTCAAAAATAAACCTCCTCTTCTCCGTTTCTTAGTATGCTACTGAAGTGCACGCTCCAACAAAACAAGAGGGTAAAACAAGAAAGTAAGATAAGAGATTCAACACGGGAAAGAAGCAAAAGGAAACCTACAATGATAACTGCATGGCAGACATAGACAACAATCAATCAAAATTAAAGTCGTTCCTCCACCAATCTTTCGCGTCTCGGCAGGTGGCATAACCATCTTACTCACTAGCTCAAATTTAGAAGGAAGAAGTCATTCTTGATTCTCTATCAAATCCCAAATTCAACATCCTCATGTTTTTACCTTCTAAACAGCTTACAATCTATTCACCTCCTTCCATCTCCACTGCCACCACCATATTCTTAACATTCCATCATCTGTCACCTGGTCTATTGTACAAATGGACAGCTAACCAGACTACCTTATCCTGCACAAGCCTCTTTCTATGTAACAACCAATGATTTTTTAATATAAATTAGATCATGTCACTCGGCTTAAAATTCTTCAATAACTCCTTATTCCACCCAGAATAAAACCCAAGTTTCCTAATATAGCCCACCAGCCTCTCCATAATCGGGCCCCCGACTATCTTTAGAATCTCATCTCATTTCCCTCTTACACTTTCTCACTACATTTCAACTTTCAGTGGCCTTGCAGATCCTTGAACATGCAAAGCTTTCTCCTGCCTTTACACCCAGTATTCCCTTTTTACATCAACTTCCCCAGCTCTTCACATCGAATTATTCTTCTCTTTCATGATTAAACTTAAATGCCATTTCCTCAGAGAGCTTTCCCGACAATTAATTCTCAATTAGCCCTTCTCACCAGGTCATTTTCCCTTTATTTTCTTTTCTCAATGAGTTAAGAAGAGGAGCTTTGTTAAGTGAATTTGGGGATGGTCTAGTAGAACAGTATGCAACTATTTAAATGTGGTTATCATAAAAGTCTCTAGAATATATGGTTAAGCAAGGCAATTTTTAAAAATCAGAACAAGATGGGTGAAAGTTTTCCTACCAGATATTATGACATACTATAAAACTGTAATCATTAACACTGTGTGCAATTGGCATAAGGACAATGAGGCTGACAGAACATGACAGAAAGCCTAGAAACAGATCCATGTATGATGTAAATTTGACATAATAAGAGAGGTAGCATTGTAGATCCACAGGCAAAGGATGACTTTTCAATAAATGATGCTGGGATAACCAATTATCCATCTGAAGAAAAAAACTGTATCTCCCACAACATGTTTTACAGAAAAAAATAAATTTCCATTTGAAGAGCAAAAAGGAAAACTTTAAAATTCTTGGAGGAAGATGTATGACTTTTGAGTGTGACAGAATTTCCTGAAACTCTCCCTCTCTTTCACAAACATACACACACACACACACACACACACATACACACACACACACACACACACACACAGCACAAATCTAAAAAGGAAAATACTGATGAATTTGACTTCATTAAAATTAAAACTTCTGGACATCAATAGCATGAAATTAAGAATACTGGGGTGCCTGGGTAGGTCAGGTGGTTAAATGTCTGACTCTTGATTTTGGCTCAAGTCACGATCTCACGGTTCATGAGATTGAGCCCCACTGACAGGGTGCAACCTGCTTGGGATTTTCTCTCTTTCCCTCTCTCTCTGCTGCTACCGTACTCTCTCGCTTTCTCTTGCTCTCTCTCTCAAAATAGATAACATATACTTTTTTAAAAAAGAATATAAGCCACAGACTGCATGAAGATATTTGTAATACATATAACTGCTAAAAGATTAGTTTCCAAAATACATAAAGAATGATTTAAAATCTATACAGAGGTTCCTGGGTGGCTCTGTTGGTTAAGCACCTCACTCTTGATTTTGGCTCAGGTCACGATGTCACAGTTTATAAGATCAAGCCCCACGTCCAACTCGGTGCTGACAGATTGGAGCCTGGAGCCTGCTTCAAATTCTGTGTCTCCCTATCTCTCTCTCTGCCTCTCCCTCACTTACGTGCGTGCTCTCTCGCTCTCGCTCTCTCTCTCTCTTAAAAATCAACATTAGAAAAAATCTTTTAGTAAAAAATTTTTTTCAAAAATAAAATAAAATCTATATAAAACTACAAACAACCCACTTAAAAGATGGGCAAAGGATATTCCTAAAAGAAAAACACCTGAATTAGCAAAATATTCTTCACTACGCTAATAATCATGAAAATACAAATTAAAAACATAATGAGATTCTCTTTCACACCCATTAGCTTGACAAAAATTTAAGTCTGACAACACAGAGTATTGTTAAGGCTACAGAATAATGGGAACTCTCATTCGTTTCTGGTGAAAGGGAATTGATACAATCTAGCAATATCTAATAAAATGGAAGATGCATATACCTTAAGAGCCAGCAATTTTATTCCTAGGAATATACTCTAGAGGGGTAGCTTGCTTTCAAACTTTTTTTTTTTTTGCTTTCAAACTTTTTTTTTTATCAAAACACACATATTTTGCATTGTGACCCAGTACCCACATACTTACTTATTTAACTGAAAGCAAAATCCACAAAACAGTGCTTATTTTTATTATGTGTGACACATTCTGATAGTTTCCATTCTATTCTCATTCATTTTTTAGATGTTGGAGTGACTCACTCAACTGATTTTATAACCACTAATGGATGAACACACCCAATACAAAAAACGGAAGCCCCAGAAAATATTCTCATATATATCTTCTTGCACAAAGGTGGGAGAATGTTCATTATGGCATGCATTCTTCATCAAAAGAAACTTAAAACAACATGTAAGTCAATCAGGAGAATGAATAAAAAATTGGGAGGCATATTTATACAATGGAATATGATACAGCAATGCAGTCCGAAGAACTTGAACCATAGGTATTAACAGGTAAATCTCATGAACTTCCTACTAAACAAAACAAGCAAGCTGCAGGGGAAAAAAAGAAAAAAAACTACATACACACACATACACACACACACACATACACACACACACAGAGGATGATACCATTTGTATGAACCTTTTAAATATACAAAATAGGGGCGCCTGGGTGGCGCAGTCGGTTAAGCGTCCGACTTCAGCCAGGTCACGATCTTGCGGTCTGGGAGTTCGAGCCCCGCGTCAGGCTCTGGGCTGATGGCTCAGAACCTGGAGCCTGTTTCCGATTCTGTGTGTCCCTCTCTCTCTGCCCCTCCCCCGTTCATGCTCTGTCTCTCTCTGTCCCAAAAATAAATAAACGTTGAAAAAAAAAATTTAAATATACAAAATAATACTATATATGGTTTAGAGATATATTTTCATATAATGAATGTACAAAGATATGCATATGAAGAAAGGAAAAAGATCACAAAAGAATACAGAAAAGAAAGTGAAATGGAAAAGCCCAGTGAACAGCTAGATACTAAATGGTTAAAAGTCACCCATCCTCAAAATTAAACTAATGCCTCCTGCGCAGCACCTTCCTTCCAGGCACAAGGCTAATAATAAAGGCTCAGCCTGCCAGCTAGAGGGACTAAGGCAGCAAACGGAGATCAGTCTTCAAAGCTTACAGCACTCATCTTTTAAAACCGTTCTATTTAGTAACCAAGTACACTGAGCATCTATTTTTAATTAAGTAATGAAATTCAGAACATGAACAAAAAATGCAACAGGTAGTTGTGGGCGGATGAGATGTCATAGCAGATGCCCCAAACACAGCCATGTGCCAGTAAGGTTGAGTCACTGTGATATGCTGAAAAAAGATAATAAGGCTTGGCTGCCACAGGTTGCAGTGAGCCCTCTGCTTTCCTCTCTCTTACATTTGCCAGGCATCATTCCAGAACGCTGAACATTTAGATATCTTCAAGATTAGTAAATCACTAAAAATGACAAAATATGGCATCTTACAAATAGCACATGCTTGTGATCAAAGTAACAGAACAAAGAGCTAATAAACATCCAGAAGCCTCATGGAATAAGTCCCTAAAATAAAAATTTGCCCCCTCTACCTAGAAGAGTAAACCCAGTACTATAAAACACTTTACTATCATTTCAAAAATGTCCACTCATCTGTCAAGGAATGATGTTTTAAAGGATTACATATAACAAAATTTAAGCAATAAACTACCAGACCAATAAAACATGTTTCCAAACCAGAAATCCAAACCACTATGATCCCCAAACCAGACAACTTCTCTAGGACATCTTACTTATTCACTCATTCAACCTCTACTTACTACACTATATGCGAAAGGTACTATGGCAGACCTTAAGGAGACCTAAAAAATTCAGTAAGAACCCTGTCCTAAGATCGTGACAGTCTAGCAATGGAACTTAGAAACACACATACATACATAGGTATACACTAGGTAGAAAGATTTAGGTGCCATAAGAGAAATAAAGATGAATTTCTATTTTTTTTTAAAAAATCTTACTTTGAATAGTGTTTACCTATCTATTTCTCCTATGAGCCAGATCTAGAATATAGATACCCAGACCTCATCTCTTCAAGGGCAAGTAGCCATACATAGAAGACTAGTTCTTGTCACCCCTAGAAATCAAGTCTCCTCATTTTATAACTTTTGCATATGCTGTGTCCTACAGGGTATACCCTTTTGAGTTCACATAAATCACAAATGTGTACCCCATTTCTTGTAACCATGAGTGCTGCTGATCTAAAAGAAAGGGAAATGCCATAAAGTGACACACTAAAAAAAAAAAAAAAATTAAAAAAAAAATTAAAAAGCCATTCTCTTCCCAAACCCTGCCACTGTTCTGCTATGGAAACTTAAGGAATGCACACTTAGTCTGATGTAAGGATTGAAGAAAGAATTGTTAACGAGATTCCAAAGAATTTTCATGAATCTTTCAGACAAGTACTACATAAAAGGCATCACTAATGCTCTAGATTACTAAGGCTTTCCACATCATTTTACACGTAGCAACTTTGTTAATGTAGGGAGAGGTATTTGCATTCCTTGTTTAAATCTAAAGAAAGTACATTCCTTAAGTACTAAATGCCATTAATGTCATTTCAAATATTTTTCACAGAGCTAGTCCAGACCAGGCCAGGTCTAGTGGATTCATTTCAATGTATCATCATATCCACCATTTGCATTTAAACACTCAACTAAACATTCAGTAATTGGGAAGCACTGGAGAGGGAGTCTGCAGAAAAGAAGCAAAGTGACTTTCTGTTGATGAACCCAACTGTTCTCTCAGGATACTGACACAAGGAGTAAAAAATTCAGATCACATCACCTTACGTAAGTCAGTCCCCAGTCCTCTATCAGGTCCTCACCACCTCTAAAATAATATTTGTGATCAAATGAAGAAGAAAGACCTATCTCCATGTCTTACCCATTCGGGACAGTAAACATCTCTGGTTCATGGGTCTGGCTTCTTTTGAGGACAGCTTTTCTAAGCTATAATTAACATACCACAAAAACCGCCCTTATAAGGTGCATAATTCAGTCATTTTTCACATATTTACAGAATTGTGTAACCATCACACTATCCAATTTTAGGACATTTTTGTCACTTCCAAAAGAAACCCCATACCCAATGATTAAATTGAAGAGAATACCAGATCTTTTAAAAAGCATCCTACTATTCCAATAAAGTATCCAATTCAGTCTTCTTTATCTGACTACTGAAGAATGTAAGTATATACCCTTGTATGTAAGTCTTCAGCTTACTCAAAAAACAGCAAGACTTAGGAGAAGGTAAAAGGGCCGAAAAAGAAAAGCTTAAAGAGAATCAAGAATGCAACATTTCTAGTGAGAAAGTGCACAAAAACTGATGGGGGTATGTCAAAAAGACACAAAAGTCAACTTGACAAAGCTCCCAGTGACAAAGCTAGAACAACTGAGGAACAAAATAAATGAAGACAATCTTTGGCTATGACCCACAGAATAAAATAAACACCTAAAAATTCATACTGACATAATTAATAAGTGAATAAATATGTAAGTGAGGGAGAAGGGATAGTGCTTCCTTACAGCAGAATTCAAATTAATAAATGTGGGGGGAGTAAAGAAAATAGAAAATCACTCTTAAACCAGCACCACAGTAATAACGTTTGCAGGCAAGAACCATCAGTAGACACAGAAATTAGTGGCAAAAGTATGATGAGGAAGTGAACATGTGCACAGTCTCAAGGCATCACTCCCCAAGATACTTACCAATGACAAAGGGAAGATCAAGTTAACTTTACAGTGGAGAAACTTGGCAGATACAACCTTACCTGAGCGGTCAACGTTAACATACCAGTAACAGCACATATGAACATCATGTACTTCCTGACCTAATGCACTGAAAATCGTACAATTCTGTAGTATTCCTGAGCGGGGGAGGAAGGGGATTACACAATCAAGGGATAAGAGTAGACAAACCCATACTGAGCAACATTTTATAAAACAACTAGCCAGTGCTATCTTCAAAGGTGTCAAAATCATGAAGGACAAAGACAGTCACAGGTTAAAAAGAAGAAGTGACAACTAAATTCAGTTTGTATCCTGGATTGGATCCTGGACCAAAAAAAAGGACGTGCACGGGTGGGAAAACTGGAAAAATCCAAACAAGGATTGTAGAACAACTAACAGCATTATAGCACCCCTAATTTTCTGTGGTTATTTTGTAAATTCTCTATAAATCTAAATTTATTTCTAAATAACAAGTTGGGGCTTTTTAATGCAACATTTCCAGGTGTGAGAGTCAACTGTTCTAAGCCCACTGTGAAAAATGACTCATGCCAGCTAGCTATTATAATTTTCCTATTAGGAGAGATTATCAAATGATGTCATATTCAGAATCCCAAAACCCAACTCTTACAGTTCCTTCTGGATTGCAGCAGACATAACAAGAAAACAAGTCAATGCATGAAAAACCACATGGCACACTGTTAACAAAGAGACATGCCCCAAAACAAAGAAACAAACAAAAAAAACCAGACATGAACGTTCTGATCATAAAGTAACGGTCCACAACACAAATAAAACAACTTGAAACATAAAATGTCAAGAACTGGACAAAACCAACTGCACCAACATGCGATAAGGCCATGACTTGATGAATTTCTCTGGTGTTCAATTTTTATGAATCTGGTGGTAAAAGTTTATTATTGGGTAAAGGCTGGATTGGTTCTGATACATTAGTTGAATCAGTTCTGGTACATACCCAGATTTCAAGTCAGTTATCCTCAAACAGTTTGTAGCATCCAGTCCCACTTTTCCATTGCGGACCACACTAGATATGAATGGAGAGAGCATTGGAGAAATTCGGTTCAAGGCCACTTCTGGGGACATTTTAACTTGATTTGCAAATCACCACTGAAAGCAGAAGGAAAGAACAGCGGTCAGGGTATCCAAAGGAACTAGATATAACAAGTTTCCCGAAAACTGGCACAGTACACACAGTATTCAGTCTCTTGAATGAATACTTCATTTCCTGTCATACAGCAGCCTCTTTTAATGACCCTCCAGAAGAAACCAACCCCCTGTTGCTCCCCTCCCCAGCGCAGAGACTACATCAATGCTTTTCAGGAACAGAAGCAACCCTTCAAATCCAATTCCCTCCTCCTTTCCAAAGCTGATTTCTACACTGCCACATACTACTTAAAGCTATCTTACAATCAGCCGCTTCCCACTTCAGTTGAGGCCTTAAGAAGCCTTCACTCACAATCCTCTCCCCTGACACACAAAAGGTACACACCATTAAGTTAGGAATTGCTCCCTCTGTGTCCCCACGAGAAGAAGGGCTTGATAAAACTGTATAAAATTGGTGACTAAGCATAACCTACTTGTTACTTACTAGAAATTACTTACTTCTGATCCACTGTCCTCCACAGTGTTCTAACCACCTGCTTTGTGATCTCCCCTCTGCAGGGACCATGTCTTGAATCCCCAGTGTTTAACAAAAGTACCTGGCATGCGCTAAGCACCAATAGAAATCTTTTAATAAGTAAATGAGTGAAGAGATAAAAACTAGAGAAATATTAAGGCATGGAAAGAAGATAATATGCCCTCAAAAAAATTGGTAGAGGATAATGTATCTGAGGAATATATGCAGCAAAAAGCTACTTAACAATTAAATCACGAAAATATACACTTATCCAAATATTAAGCAACACAAACTCACATGGATCTAAAAGACTTTGACTTTCAGGCACTAAGAAGTACTTACACCTGAAAATGCAAAAGCAAAACCAATAAATCATATCTAAATTATTTGGAAACCCATGGGGCAAGGGAAAGGGAATGCATGAATTCCTCTAAATAGATTTCTAAATGAGTAGAGGTCTACTTTCAGAGGTGAATAAGTCCATTTAAATAATCACTTTCTTCCTCTATCTGAAAGGATGATCCCACATCAAAGGCAAATTAATTTCCTGCAAGTTACAACTACAAGGAAATGATGTTCTGGTTCTAGTTTTCATCTGCTTTACCATAAGAGGACTTACAGGTCTCTGACAAAATAAATGTTGAAAACCAGTACCTGTCTTAATCACTTCAGATGGTAATAAAGGGAAGGACCGCAGTGATCTTTCAAAAAATAGTAACATGGTGACCTTAATTTAGCAACGACACCCAGAAGTACCTTTGAGACAGTAAAGGCTTTATACTTCTGTACTCAAATCATCCTTTCTGCAAATATAAAACAAGCTCCCCTACCAGCCACTTATGGGTGGGAGATGACCTCCCTCCACCACTTCAATGTCCCCACGAAGTAGGAATAAACATCTAATGCACTGTATTTTCAACCATAAAAATCATGTTGTACATTTTTATAACACTACCACTTGTAAGGAGCTTCCAAATACATTATTACAGTTGATCTTCACAATCCTGGGCAGGAAGGCAGGTATTAGAATCCCCACTCTGCAGGTGACAGGAATAACTTCTGGGATTTGTCCTTGAACAGTCTACTAACCCGTATTATATCTTGATGCTTAATTTTTTTCCTATTTTGCAACATTTCCACTGTTACTTCTACCCACTGATGTCACAGTTCTTGAAAGGATGCTTATCTAGATCATATGCAAAGCAAAGAAATACTCATCTGGAAAAAAAGCAAAAGGATCTCACCTACATTACAAAATTATTCTTCCATGCTTTTCCCCATAATACCTATCATTATTTTACCTCTCATTTCTATGAAAAATGGAAACAATCAGCACATGCTGAAAACTCTGCTGAGCATCAGGCACTATATTACCCACCACTATGTAATCTCATTTACTGCCCCACAACAACCCTGTTCCCTGATTATTATTGGAAAACTAAGGCTCAGCAAGACTAAGTAACTTGTTCAAAGTTACAAACCTAGCAAGCATAAAGATCAGAATTCAAATCCAGATCTCCCTCGAAGTCACTATACCCAATCTCCCCTCACATAACAATGTACAATTGCAATCACCAAGAGAAAAGCATCAGAGCTATTTAAGTATACACCTTAAAAAATCTGAACAGACAAAAAAGTCACGAATTTGAACTAATGGTTGCTTGACAACTAGAAACAGGTTTGACTACAGGCTGGTCAGCTGTGGAAGATGGCCTGAGTCATCTACTAGTCAAATCCTACAGGGAACAAACCCGCACCAGAAGCCAAACTATACTTAAGGTGACAACAATGCATCCCAATTCAGCAACTGTCATGACCTCAGACTAATACCTGAAGGAATGAATTTGTTTCAGAACAGTTACAACGCCACTTTTTTTTTTTTCACAGTGCAAGATTTCCTGCAGCATTAAAATCTGTTTCAACCGCAGGTGTAGTGACTTCTCTAAGAAGGGAAATAAACACTCCAAAACCAGACGTCACCAAAGAGCCAAAGATGATGGTTCTTTGGTGTGATCCTTTTGAGCCAGGAGCATGGATGGGGAATAATCCCCAATATGAGCTTTTTCACATCATAGTCTCATAATAGATCCCAGGTAGGCAAAAAATTTACAGTGGCCAGCCTCCTCTGAATGCCAGTTGTGCAATGTGTATTTCCTGATGTTGACGTATTACAGGAGGAAAATGCAGCAATACAATTTTTACAGGGCCTGCTGCCCAAAATAGGGTCACACAAGGTCCTCTGATGGGCAGGCTGTAGACTACAAAGACGTCTAAAGCACCGTCCAGTATCTCGCAATTAAGATGGGATGACAAACACGGAAACATGTGCCCTGCTGACGTCATGGAACGGAAAGGGGTGGCGTCCTGCTGCGTCACCTCAACGTCATACAGCGCACGAGGGAAGTTAAGTGGGGAAGCAATTTGTCCAGGGGCAACATTCAAGAAAAACAAGTCGGCTCAGACCCAAAGAATGACCACCCCATTCTAGGGGCCATCTAAAAAGGGATACTCTCCCTCTCCCAAACTGTATGATCCCCTCACCAGGCCGGCAGGAGGAAGGAGTCTGAGTTTAATGAGGGACCAGGGGGCGGGCTAAATATGCAAAAAGAGCAGCCTCTGGCCTTGGGGGCTCGTTCTTGCGGGGACCAGCGTGATAGGGATGAGCAGGGCATCTTTAGAACGGGGGGCCTTCTCTACAGGAAGAGGCCGCGAGCCCCGGGCATGCTTAAACCACGGTCCTCAGCGCCACCTGTGCGACTCGGGATCCAACCTCCCCGCACCAGCCCCAGTCCAGGTACCTGGAACTTAGTCCGATCGGTAACCGGCGACTACGTGGGGTACAGGTTACCCGAGCGCGCCCCCGACTGACGCACCGACCTGCGCGCGCACCGCGGGCCGGATGCGTGCGCGCCCCCGGACGTCCCGCCCCGCCCCCTCTGCCGCCCGCGAGCCGGGAGGCGTGCGCGCCCCCGGACGCACCGAGCCGGGCACTCGGAAAGGCGTCCCCGCGGTGCCTGAAAGGTCTTTACTCCGCGCGGGCCTCGTGGGTGGCGAGTGGCGTGGAGTCTGGAACTATCAGAAGCGCCCTGTTACGAGAGGCGGTGCAGGGAGACCATCCCGGAAAGAACGGAGGGCAGTTGGGGGGCTGGGGTTATTTCGGGCAGTCAGGTGGGCGACCCGCAGGGGCGTCTGGAAGGCCCGCGTCGTTAGGGAGCGTAGGAGCGGCGTTTCTGGTTACGGGGTCGGACAAAGGGCAAAGGTCAGCCTCCTGGTTGGAGAGCGCCTCCTTTTTGCCATGGCGGCGTGTGGGGAACCCGGCCGGCAGTGGCAGGAGGAGGTGGCGGCGGTGGTAGTGGTGGGCTCCTGCATGACCGACCTGGTCAGGTTAGTCCGGCTCAGGACACCGAGTCTGAGGTCGCGGGAGGGGGCGGACCGTGCGTGGCACAGGGGCTTTGGCGATCGTGTTCGCTTTTGGGGTGAGCTACAGGTTTCCCCAGCCCGCAGCCTGCCTTCCTGACGCTGAAGAGGCAGAATTTGAGTTTGTAAAGGTAACTCTTAGGTCGGGGAACATAGAGGCCAGGACGTAATGAAATCTCTTACTGTTACTTTAGAGGCTCTGCAAGAGCTGCTCCTGTTTTCTTGACCAGGCTGCTGAACCTGTCCCCTGCCTAGCCTAAGTAATGGTTAAGTCATTTTCTCTCTCAGATCGTGCCTATCTCGCAGGGTTTTTGTAAGGACTAGGTGAAGGAAAGTCTTTTCTGTACAGTGACATTGACCAGGTTGGATATTATTCGCCTGAACTTGAATGAGTGGAGCAGAGAGGTCAAAAGTCCCTCAGTCACCTTTAACCGTATTGATCGTTGGCATTCCTGCAGTTCATATTGACACCTTGCCTTTTAGTATTATTTGTGTCAGTATATAGGTTACCTTACGATAGCCCAAATGGGAACCAAAAACCTACAAACACAGTGTTTACAACCATTTAAAAAAACAATGATCAGATCATGAAAATATGCTGAATGAAAATAGGATGGAGAGAGCCTTCTAATTTTTCATTATTTGAAATGAAAATGGCGGAGTGCCCGGTTGGTTTATTGCTTAGAGCACGCTACTCTTGATCTTGGGGTTGTGGGTTCAAGTTCACCTTGGGCGTAGAGCCTACTCAAAGAAAGATAGGAAGGAAGGAAGAGAGAAAAAAATCCAACCTCTGATTATTAAAAACACTACATGTTCATTGTTTTTAAAAAAGCAGATAGCCCAAGAATATCCTCCAATTCAGATTGCTCCCATTTAACATTTTTGTGAATAGCTTTTCAGGTATGATATTTTTTACATTATAAAGATCAAAAACGGTCACGCATACAACATTAAGACCTCATCTGTCCTGCAACCTTCCTTTTCCAGACAATAGCAGAGAGCCTGAAAATTAACAGAAAGGCCTTGGGACAATCAAAAGAAGTCACCAAGTCTCTGCACAACCTGTGTTTTGCTTAGAAAATAGTTCTAGGGTCTTTACATAACCAATTTAGTCTTACGCTGCTTAAACTGTTTATAAACTAGGTCATCAAATTTCTAGACCAAGAGTAGAAAGGGGGAGAGACTGCTAGGGGCAGATGTAGTGATTGCCAAAACCCATACTTTTATTTTATGTTGTTGTTTGTTTATTTTGAGAGAGAGAGAGAGAGAGTACAGGAAGGGCAGAGAGAGAGGGGGAGAGAATCCCAAGCAGGCTCTGCACCATCAGCGCAGAGCCTGATGTGGGGCTTGAGCTCACGAATGGTGAGATCATGACCAGCCGAAACCAAGAGTCAGATGCTTAACCGAATCAGCCACCCGGGGGCCCCCCAAAACCAATACTTTTATAGGTGCAGTAGCAGAAGAGTAAGAAAGCTAAACAAATTTCCCATGCACTCGACCTGAATAAATGTCAGGGTTAAAATTCAGAGCCACTTTCTTCTTGAACTAAGAGTTTTCTGTGAAGCTTGACCATCAGATATTAAAGATAATTATACTTTATAAAATGAGGGCTCTTCATACTTTGGAGAGGGGGGAGTGTCAAAGGCACCTGTCATCTCATGTTAGCATCCGTCAGGATTTTAAAATCTTTTTTAAGTGCTAGAAGAATTTAGAGATTATTTATCCCCGCACTTCAGTTCATAAAAGAGTAAAGTGAGGCCCAGAGAAGAAACTCTTATGTGGTATATAACTTTTCTAATTTCTCTCATCATTTTCTTTCCTTTATAAAATAACCAGGTTTCTACCCTTCCCACGAATCACTAGTAAAAATTTTATTCCCTTAGAGACTATTCTCATGACTTTTCTGCAAACTTTTTATGGTTTCTGATTACTCCTGCCTCTGAAGATCTTTACAAAATACCTGAGTATAGAATTTTCATTTAAACCCTGCATCTGTAATAACTTGGCTCCAACTTTGCTAGTTATGGTACTTATCATGATTGTGTTAGTTCCCATGGCTGCTGTAACAAATTAACAAACTTAGTGGCTTAAATAATACAAATGTAATACAGTTCTCCAAGTCAGAAGTCTGACACAGATCTCGCTGAGCTAAAATCCAGGTGTCTGTAGGGCTGCGTTCCTGGAGGCCCTAAGGGAAATCTGTTTTCTTGCGTTTTCCACCTTCTAGAGGCTGCCCACATTCCTTGGCTCATGGCCCCTTCCAACATCTTCGAAGCAAGCAATGGTCAGTCAAGTCTTTCTCACATGGCATCACTCTGAGGCTTACTTTCTGCCTTCCTCTTCTACATTGTAAGAACCCTTGTGATTATAGTGAGCCCAAATGGATAATTCTGGATAATGTCCTTATTTTAAGTTAGCTTATCAGGAACCTTAATTTCCCTTGCCACATAACATTCACAAGTTTCAGGGTTTAGGATGTGAATGTCTTTGGGGCAAGGTGGGAGGGGAACGGGGGGGGGGGACGTTATTCTGTCTACCACATTGATTAAGCTTAAAGTCAAAAAATCTTATAATAGTTAGAGCTTGGGGAACCATTGAAGCCCATCAGTCCATCCTCCACATTTAACAGGTGAGGTAACTAAGCTTCGAGGACTCACCCCGACTCACACAGCCAGTTAGTGGCACAGTGAAAGCTGGAACCCATGTTTCCCAAGCTTTATCCTTCCATTATATCATTCTGCCTGTAATTCTGGCTGATCTTGATAGCCCTTTCCATCTGCAGTTCACTCGAAGGCTTGTAGTCTCTGCATTCATTGTTTACTTTGTAAGCGGGTGAAGAACAACCAAGGATTTTTCATTTTCGGGCCTAAAGATAGTATCTTCATGACAGTTCCTTACTTGATTTCTTAGTTTAACTGGAGCCAACCCGGACACCTGTGCGTATACCGTAGAATCACTTCGGAAATAAGACTCCTTCAGTAACTAATCCCTCTTGGACGGCATCCAAGTCCAACTCACTTTGTATATTACATTACTGTGTGCCAGACACTGCTAATTCAATCAATGAGCCACTTTTTTTTCATGTCTAATTTCAGTTTGCTATGAATAGTAAGCTCTGTGTACTAATAATTTTAAAATATCATTAGCTCATCCAACATGGTAAACAATGAACATTATTTAATACCCACCTATGTGTATCATTATTCTCTTCTTGAACAGTCATCTCTGAAGTTCCACAATGCAAAGTTAAGAGATATCAAGCTTGTCCTTGTGGAAAATTAAGTCAGAGTTCCTCCAAAGACAGATTTCCATGAAAACCCAGTAACAAATGAATGATTTTAGACATTAAGCTTAGAGATCTTTGTTAATCATGCTTTCTCACTAATAACCTTTTATTTCTTATGACATGAATCACCCATTTTTTAAATTGTGCATTCAACAAATACTTCCTGACTTTATACTAAGTCAGGTATTTCCCTAAGTGCAGAGGATGCAGGGATGAAAAACACAGCCAAAAACCCCTGCCTCGTGGAACTTACATTCTTTTTTTTAAGTAGGCCCCACAGTCCATCAGTCCATCAGCCAATGTGGGGCTTGAACTCACAACCCCGAAATTAAGAGTTACATGTTCTACTGACTAAGCCAGCCAGGTGCCCCTCATGGAGCTTACATTCCAATGAAAAAGACAGTATCAATAGAAATAAGTAAAATGCATAGTATGTTAGGTAAATGCTAAGGAGGAAAATAAAGCATGAAAGGGAGATGGAAGTAGTAATTATTCTAGACCATTGCCCACAGAAACCCTCACTAAAGAGGTGATTTTGAGTCAAAACCTAGAGGAAAGGAAGCAAGCCATACAGATACTCAGGGGAAGAGCATATGCAAAGGTCCTGAGGTGGGAGCATGCCTCTTATGATCAGTGACCAACAACGAGTCCAGTGTGGCTGAAGAAGGAAAAACAGGAGGGGAGAGGGCAATTAATGATTAAAGGATGTTGGGTCATACCCCGAATAAGATGAAATGCCACTGGAGGATGAGCAGAGAGATGACCTAATATGATTTGCATTTTCATATCATCACTGTGGAGACTGTGAGAATAAACCGAAGGAAGGCAAGGGCAGAAAAGAGGAGACCAGTTCAGAGTCAGAAGAATCCTGGCGAGAAATGATGGTAGCTTGAAAGCAGTGCCAATGGGAAGAAATGAGCATCTTTTGATTATATTTTGAAGGCAGAGCTGACAGGATTTGCTGAGGACTAGAGATAGGTCAAGGATTATTCCCAGGTTCTGTGGCCTTTGCAAGTAGAAAGGGAAGCTGACCTTTGCCGAGATACAGAAGATTGTGAGCAGAGCCAACTGGGTACGGAGAGGGCAGTATCTGGAGCTCAGGGTGGACGTGTGAGATTCGAGGTGCCTGTTAGACATCCAAATGAGACTGTCAAGACAGATACAGGAGTTTGGAGTTCAGGGGATAGGTCCAGCTGGAAATGTAAATTTGAGAGTCATCAGTGTATTGATGATATTTGAGGCCGTGAGGCAGGATGAGATCACTGAGGGTCTGAGCTCCGAGGGCGCTCAAACATGTAGAGCATACATTTTTTTACATAATTTATCTCCTGTCTCCCAGTCTCTCCGTACCCCTAAAACTTGCTTTGAGACAAGTTGAATACAAATCCATGTTTACATTTCCATGGCAATAGACTATGATGTCAACTAAAACTCTATGTTATCCTTTCACATGCTCCAATTAAAGGCGATGGCTTGAGAGATAAGGCTCATGTTCAACCAAGCATCTAAATTTAATCCTTGGCAAGTCAGGAAATGATTGCTTAATTCTCAAAAGATTTTAATTGGATGGCAGAATAAGTGAATTTAGAAGCTTTTTGATCCAAAGTGGATGAAACGTTGGACATGTATTACTTAGGGGGAAAAAAAAAAAAGCCAAAAATGTATGCCATACCTAGAAAAGGTTACACGTGTTTAACGTATTACAGTAACCTCTAACCTGCATTCCCCCAGAAGCCTCTTGACTGTCATGTTTAGAACAGAAAACTCTCTTGTGCATCACATTTTCAGTAAAGTAAAAGCCTGAGGAATACCCTGCATGTCCAATGTTAAAGCAATAGAATATCCTTTATTATTCCTTCTGCTCCTTAAATTGGTCTTGAAAGTTGCTTATTAGTTACCAACTTTAAAGTTAGTATTTTGGTAAATGTTTCTGTCAACCAAATTCCCTAACGTCAAAATAAATCTTTCATCAGAAATTTGCTAATTCTGGTCCCTTCGAGGAAAACATGTATTAAAAAGTAAATTACATATGACAAAGCAAGCCCACCTCCCATGTGGTATTACCAAGAAGTCCCTTTAGTCATCCGTTCCTTTGTCAGCTCTTCATGCCCTAGTGTCTGTATTCTAGGGAAAGGAAGGTCGGGCAGGCTTCATGACGAATGTTGCTCCGGAAGTTTGGTCACTTGTGTACAGCATTCAAAGACTGAGACTGTGCTAAGTGCTAAGGATACTGCAATTAGTAAAACATGGTCATTGCTCCTGAAGGCAGACACAAAGATCGATCACTGTAGTGTGATGTGGTTAAGTGCCCGCAGCTTCTACAGGAGCAGAGGGAAAAGCGCCTGGATGGGATGCCTCCTGAGCCAAGTTTTAGAAAATACGCAGGAGCGCCTGGGTGGCTCAGTCAGTTAAGCGTCCAGCTTTTGATTGCAGCTCAGATCATAATCTCACGATTTGTGAGACGGAACCGTCATCGGGCTCTGCGCTGACAGCCCAGAGCCTGGTTGGGAGTCACTCTCTCCTCTGCCCTTCCCCCACTCGCACACAGACACATGTGTTTTCTCTCTGAAAATAAACTTTAAAAAAAAGAAAAGAAGCAGGTTCTAACCCAGCAAAAAAGAGGAAAGGATTAAGTACATTCTGGCCAGCTGGGATAACACACAGAAGTAAAGTCACAGATGTGGGCATATGTGGGTGTGCTGAGGACAGCGGCTACTGGGCTGTGAAGAGTCACATGTAAGATGTTGATGTAGGGGCGCCTGGGTGGCTCAGTTGGTTAAGTGTCTGACTTTGGCTCAGGCCATCTCATGGTTCATGAGTTCAAGCCCCACATTGGGCTGTCTGATGTCAGCACAGAGCCTGCTTGGGATTCTCCCCTTCTCTCTCTGCCCCTTCCCCACTGTCTCTCTCGTGCGCGCGCAGAATAAATAAACTTAAAAAAAAAAACAAAGATGAAAGGATTCATCAGCCATGCTAAAGTGCTAGGGTTTTTATCTGTAGGCCCTGGGAACTAGCAAAGGGCCCAAAGGACAGGAACAACATGGTCAGATTTGTATTCCTATAGCTCACTTGCTGCCAAAGGGAGGATAATGCCTATTCTAACCTATCTCACAAATGTATTGTAAAGTTCGAGCATAATCCATTCTCGATTATTCACGATGATGGGAATGTGGGAGAAGCATGAGCACCAAAACCCAAAAATAGTAGATAAGTTAAAATTTTTAATAATTGATTCCAGAGTACATTTTTTTTTTTTTTTTGGTGCACTGATTTATCTTTCTAATTACATTTCGCTTAGGATAAAATTAATTCCATTTGTATTCCTTTAACCTACACCAGCAGATGGCAGGAAGAAGTAGCCCGGATAATTACAATGTGGTGACAGAAGTCATTTTGAAATTTAAAGTTTACTATAACTAATTGGCAAAATAGAAAACAAAATACCGGTTGTGTAGTTATTTATCACTATTCATACTTTGCTTGTCTTCCTCAGTGAAGCAAAATGTTTTCCATCAGGAACTCTGATAAACGCTTTAGCTTCGCCAGTTCCTTTTCCGCTCCGTTGTTCCACATCCTGCTTTTCCTGCATACCTTACGCCGTCCTTTAGTTGTCCCGTCCCCACTCACTAATCCCCCATCCACACACATAGTTCTCCTGCCCGCTCCTCTCACAGGTTCTAGCTCCAGGATTAGGTCTTCCTGTACCTCTCTAGACAAGCTTCTATTCTCTCTCCAGAACTTTGCTCACCCGGGAGTAAGGAGGTCTGTGTGTGATTGTCCAAAAAGACTAGCTGACATCAGATGGCATTTTAATTTTTAAATGATGTTTTTACTGTTTGACTTGTTAGCCTCTCCCAGTGCCGTCTGTACTCAGTCTTCAATCCTGTATTGGAGGGATGGAAGAGGATGTGGCCCCTTATTGTTTCCTTCATTCTGACCAGATTCCTGTTTAATAACTAGTTTACTTTTCTCCTTGGGCTACACTCGTACACAGCACTTTTGCTCTGCTCTCACCTCATTGTAAGATTTATGTACAGAGGCATCTGTCATCCCAGCTATTTCTAGAAGTGTCTTTTAAGGTATAGATCATTCATTCAAAAATATTTACTTGTGACCATAATGGAGTAACTAGTACCAGACTTAACCTTCCCACCATAAACAACTAGAAAATGGGGTATATAAGGGACAAGATCTATGAAGCAGCTGGATATTGGACAGCAGGCGTGTTATCCAGAAGAGAAAGGAAACAAACAGGTGAGTCCTGGAGGCACATTACTGACCATGGCACAGAGAGAAGAAACCCAGGGAAAGCATGGCAAATATCAGTGAGGTGAGAAAATGGATTTCATAGTTTAGGGAGACTAAGGTAGCTAGAATTTGAGGGAACATGCACTAGTGAGGAAGGAGCTAATCGGGGAAAGTTCCAGAAATCTGCATAGGAGTGCCCTTGAGTCTAAATACTAAATGGACGTACAGAGAAACTCCACAAAGCCAGGCCACTACTGGAGAGCTCTAAGCTGAACATTTCCCAGGTATCACATTCTATTCAGCCAGAAACATTATTGAACCCCTGGAGCATTCAGTAGAGATCCCAGAAGGACCACAACTTAAGGGGTAAACGTGCCCTAAAGTAAAGGCTACTCTAAACTCTTCCTAATAAATCACAAAAACAATCCTTAAAGGATCAAACAGATCCACAAATTATTTAGATGCCCAAAAAAACAAAGTTCAACCCTTTGGAAAAATACAACAGAATTAAGACACTCAACAGTGTAACCTTTGAAATATTCAGCCTCCAATCAAAAATCAATAGTCATGCAAAGAATCAAGAAAATGTAATCCATAACCAAGGGGAAAAAAATCAATCAAAATTGACCTGCAGAAATGGCAGGGATGGTGGAATTAGCAGAAAGGGATTTTAAAAGAACCATTATAAAATGCTCAGTGATTTAAAGAAAAACACGAATACAGTGAGGAGAAAAGTGGAAGATATATAAAGGAACCAAATAGGGGCGCCTGGGTGGCGCAGTCGGTTAAGCATCCGACTTCCAGCCAGGTCACGATCTCGCGGTCCGTGAGTTCGAGCCCCGCGTCGGGCTCTGGGCTGATGGCTCAGAGCCTGGAGCTTGTTTCTGATTCTGTGTCTCCCTCTCTCTCTGCCCCTCCCCCTTTCATGCTCTGTCTCTCTCTGTCCCAAAAATAAATAAACGTTGAAAAAAAAAATTAAAAAAAAAAAAAAAAAAAAAAAAAAAAGAACCAAATAGAAGTTTAAGAAATGAAAAATTCTTTTGATGGGCTTATCAGCAGAGTAGACATTACAAAAGGATCGGTATACTTGAAGATAGTAAGAGATAGCATCTAAATTGAAGCATAGAGAAGAAAATGACCAAAATGCACAGAGCCTTTGTGATTTGAGACAAGGAATCTGTCATTTGTGTAATTGGAGTCTAAGAGTAAGAGTGGGTGAGGCACAAAACAATATTTGAAGACATAATGGCTGAATTTTTTTCAAATTTCATGAAAATTATAAATATATAGATCTAAGAATTTCAATGAACCCCAAGCAGGATAAGCATACTGTAAACAACAAAGCACATTGTAATCACATTCCTGCAGACCAATTAGAAACTCTTAAAAGTCTCCCATACAGACATTACATATGTAAGGGGACAAAGATTGAATGCAGACTTCTTGTCAGAAACAATGCAAGCCACAAAAAAAAAAAAAAAAAAAAAAAAAAAAAAAAAACCTCTAAAGTGCTTCAAAAATAATCTACATAGAATTCTGTATCTTTCCGATATGAAGGGGAAATAAAGACAGAAAAACAATAGCTGAGAGAACTTATCACCAGAAACTCACACTGCAATAAATATTGAAGTTCTTTAGGTGGAACCAAAATGATACTAGATGGAAACTCAGATCTACCCAAAGGAATGAAGAGCCCAGAAATGGCAAATACAAAGACCTACTTCTATTTCTTAATTTCTTTAAAGGCAATTGATAGTTTAAGCAAAAATAACAGTATTGTAAGGTTTGTATAATATAGAAGTAAAATATGTAACAATAATAGCACAAAGGATAGGAAGAGAAATGAAAAAATACAATCGTAAAGTAAATTACACTCATAAGTGGTATAGTAATGTTTGAAAATAAGCTGTGATAAGTTAAAAGATGCTCATTGTCACTTTTAAAAACAGAAAAACGGGAGGGGCTCCTGGCTGGCCCAAGTGGTAGAGAGCACGCAACTCCTAAACATCTCAGAGTTGTAAGTTTGAGCCCCACGTTGGGTGTAGAGATTACTTTAAAATCTTTTAAAAAATAGACAAAAGAGAGTTAACACATCGGTAGTGAGTATGAAGTAGAATACAGTTAATCCAAAACAAGATAGGGAAAGAGGAAAGAAATTAATGAGTATTATAATGTCAGATAGTGATACTGATCTGAAGAAAATCGTTGGAAATCAATGCTCCATAAATGTTCTCACGTCTCTGCGTGATCGGGACTTTCTGAGCAAAGCTCTCTAGCGCCAGGATTAAAGAATGTTTGAATGGCAAACAAACCTTGCAAGTCCAAACCTCTGGGGAGATTTAGGGACTTCTCCCTTGGACACATTTATTTACATTCTGGGGACTGTAAATCTAGAGACCTCCCTGCTCCCCCTGCGAGGATCCATTTACGTTACAATGCAAAGGTCACTAGGGTCGTGTTTTCTCCCTCTCCCCCTCCCCCACCCCAGGGGGGAGGAGGGACAGCAGCTGTATGGGCTCCTATATAGACTCCCAATAATTCATCATTTGGAAGTTCCTCTCGTGTCACCCTGGGGGAGATTGGGACACGGAGAACTAATGTAATTGTGAGTAATTAAAAAGCTGGGTCTCTGATCCAGGAACATAGTATTCTTTGTCAGAATGAATATGTACTTAACAAAAATTGGGAATGGGGACATCTCCTGTAAGGTGGTGTGGGAAGACCTCTCTGAGGAGGAAACATCTGAGCAGAGATGGGAAGGAAGGAAGCCACACAAGACCAGAACACAGGAGACCATACTCTCTTCATTGGTTCCCCTAGTACCTGGCACACTTTGTCACGCGTCAGCAAAATTTAAATAAATAAGGTTCAAGAATATGACGTTCTGGAAGGCTGGCCACTTGTGGCCAATATTCTTCATATGTATCCTATACGTTCAAGAATAGTTACATCTTCGGGCAAAACTACTTTTTAGCCACAGACTGGTTTACCAGGAAAAGATAGGATTAGTAGCCAAAATCAGTTTAAAAAAAAAAAAAACAGTTTCAAGCATAATTCAGCTTTCATTCCCTTAAATAAGCCCTTTGTCTGCAAATTTAGGGTTGGGAACCACATAATGAAGTTTTAGTTGGGAGGCTAAGTTCTTTTTACAGAGCTGGAAAGAGATATCACTAAGTTGGTTTGGAAATGACTCTCATTTCTGTAAATGTGACCCACACAAATGCTGAGAAGAACAGATACAGTTGAAGAATACAGGCAGTAGGAATAATAAATAATGAATTTTAATTGGGCAATAATAGTACAATTCCCCATTATAGAGATAGAGGCATCCAGTGTGTCAGAAGCTTGCAGCCAAAAGACGAAAGGATGGAACGAAAAAAGCCAAAAAGCGACATATTCCTTGACTTTTGGCTGGAGCCCGGATAGGGTGACCTCTTTGGTCAAAAGACTTCTCATCCCTGTTTCACTAGGTCATTCCTTCCCTTGGTACGAATCATCTCTGAGAATCTAACAAACACATCATTGTCAAGAAGCTAAAAGCAATTGATTAGTTGTTCTGATAACACCTGTCAGTGAAATAACTCAGAGCACAAAACCCAGGCATTTAAGGAGTTGACAAGTATTATTAAACCTGTTTTGCAAGAGAAGAAGCTGGTTCAAAGAGGGAAAAGCTGTCAAAGGTAATACATCAGTAAGCGGCTCAGGCCTGCTGCCTTGCACAACGAGGCTCTAACCTCACGGCCTCTCAAGGCCCAGAAGACTGAGGGGCCATCTCTGAACAGTTAGCAGTGTTTTCTCCTGTGCAACTTTAAAATGTGACATTTTTTAAAGCTACTAATTTGTTTTAAATTCAAATATATTTCTTATGACTGGTTTTCTCTGTTTGGGTTTTCTCCCCCACTCAGAAATACACCGTTCTTAATTTTTAAATGGTAGCAATGGTGTATTAACTACCAGTACTGCTCCCTCTTTAGTTTCCTTTGAGCAATTTAATTTGTCTTTGGCGCCCTGCTAAACCTTATGTTTGAATTGGGGCGAATCATAACAATGCTTTCATCGAGGGGATGGTGCCTTGTGTAGATCCTTTCTTGAACCAGACCTTAATTTCATGATATTTCATAAGAGAGAGGAAAGCCTAATCCAAGGTAAATGAGGATTTATAATTCAGAAATGCTTCCGCCTATCGGCAACTGTAACTAACTTTCTAGTGCTTTCCACTCCAGTTCCTTTACCCTTAAAAAAATAAGCAGTAAACTGTCTTAGTCTGGGTTCAAGAGAAAGGGCACAAGACAAAGGCCTCAGTGCACATAAACTGCTCGGGTCTGTAATCCAGGGAGCAAGAAAAGCCTATACAAAGATACCTGACGTGTTCAACTGGTCGCTTGATGCTGCGGGACAGCCTGGGGAACCATAACAAAGAAACAGAAACCCCTGGAATGGAAAGACTGGCATTGGGCAAGGCTCAGTTGGGCAGGTGGCACCCACAAGAAGCCAGCGGGAGCCCAGGAAGAAGTGGTGGCAGGGATGCAGGGACGCCAGATGAATCTGAAGTAGTAACCAGTGGCCTCCCATAATGCACAGATATATTCTTGTTGCACATACCTCTCTGTTGAAGTATATAAAGTAAAACGTGAACTTTTGCTCCCTCTCTCCACCCTGTTCATGGATGCTTGTCATTAACATTTCATTTTCTGCACATTTACATATCCTGTAAGAACATGTACATCTTTTTATTTTAAAAAACCGTGAGTTGGGGAGGTCCCCTCTACTTGCTAGATGCTGCCCTGATTCATGAATCGCTTAATAAAGCCAATTTGATCTTAAAAAAACAAACAAACAAACATGAATCAGATCATACTAACCTCGTGCTCCAACAGGTTTTTGTTTGTTTGTTTTCACTCATGTATTACTTGCATCAGGGTTAGGTCTTACTACATTGTCAGGAAGTTGATTTTGTCCTGTAGAGGTATACTGGAAAATACCAATAGAACATTTGTTGAGGGGTGCCGGGGTGGCTCCGTCGATTGAGCTTCCGACTTCAGCTCAGGTCATGATCTCGAGGTTCGTGAGTTCAAGCCCCGCGTCGGGCTCGGTGCTGACAGCTCGGATTCTGTGTCTCCTTTTCTCTCTGCCCATCCCCCGCTTGTGCTCTGTCTCTCAAAAATAAATAAATCTAAAAAAGATTTTTTTTTAAATAGAACATTTGTTGAATGAATGAAGGAATGATACTATGAGTTCTAGTTACAGTTCCTGCTTAGAGGACAAGAGTGGCTGCTAATATTGGGAATGCAGTGGGCGAGGTCTGGTAGAACATGAAATTGTCATTGCCAGACAATTGAACATCCCTGCCGGTCTCCTTCCCTTTCATCAACACCTCCACGTCCGCAGTTCAGAAGTAAGAATGGATGCTACACAGGGGAGACAGAAAAGAGATGTAGGGGAGGAAAAATAATTTTCCCTCTACCCTTCTCAGTTCTTGGCTGAGACCCCAGGAATAAAAGATTAACAGGAGAAAAACAAGTTTACTGGCCTGCATCCCCCAGGTATACATGGGAAATACCCAGAGGAAAATGAGTAACTCCCCAAGGCGATTAGGAATTCAGGATTCTTAATAGGAAAGGGGGAGGAAGGAAGGAGGCTTCTTAGGGGGAGAGCAAATGGCTTAGGAAAGACGAACTAGCCCTCAGTAGAACAAATAGATAAGACAACATTTGTGACAACGTTTATCTGGGTGTGATGTTGACTTCTAGCCTCCTCTCCTGTGACAGGAGTCCATCCTTGCTGGTGGATGAAACTCCTGGGGAGGGGATTCATGGCCATTGAGTCCTTTCAGGGGACTGGTCTGTAGGCAGATAAGGGCAGTTCAGAGAAAGCCTCTCCCTCCATTTGCTACTTTTCACGTGCCTACCGCTCAACATAATCAGTATACCGAAGTGGCATATTTGGGCAGCATGTCTTGCCCCCAGTCGTATTTTGGGGTGGCATTTCCTGCCACCCTTCAGAGACAAGGGAAAACTCTTTTAAAAATTCACTCAGTCAAATATTTTATCAACCCCATGCTAAGTGGCGAGCCCTCTGGATAAAATGGAGAACATGACAGACTTGGTCCTTGTCCTCACACAATGAAAGTCCACAGTTAAAGGAAGAAAGAAAGAAGAGTAGGGCATAGATGCAGAAAGAGAAGGGTAGGGTTCCAAAGGAGTGAGAAATTTCAGTGATGGCTAAATTAGTACAGTGCTTGTGTTAATATAAGTTGTTTAGAAAGGAGTTTAAATCCCAGCCATCTGCTGTCACGTCAAACACATACACACTGTACCCCCGATTTCACTCCTCCGTCCCATATATATACATCCCAATAATCATCTGCTGATATATGTTTCATGATTTCCCACAGTCAATAATAAAAAAATATACCTGATTCAAACCAGTGAATTGTGACCCAGATCTAACTATGAATATAGTGGAAATCATAAGTTTCTTTACCCACAGTCTTACTAATTAAGTTATTTGCCTGTTTTTAGCCACATTGGATATTTTTTTTTCTTTTTGAGGTTGTTATGGATGTTGTTTGTAGCAGCATCAATAAGCCAAGAATTCACATACTCAGTCGCACAGATTACTCATCATTGCCTGTTCATAACAGAATCCTAAAATGTTTAAGATTTCTGATGCAAATCAAAATCTCATCATCACTTGTCATTGCTAAATTAAATGACAGGATAATAACATTACATTAAAACCATTTTTCTCTTGATTGAGTACCTTTTTCAGAAGTGAACCTTGTAGATGGATTTTTTTCATCAGTACTATAAATGCATTTAGAATAGAAGATAAAAATAGAGTTGAAAGGGGAGGAGTGGAATAGAATGTTTTCAAATTATTGATGAGTCTCTTTTGAATCTCAAATAACCATATTTGACACTGCACTGCTTGGGAATGGAGTCATTTAGCCCAGTTTATTGAGATTTTTTAGAACCACATAAAGGAGGTGCACAGGTTGAACTTGGTCGTTCTCGACACGGTCACGTGTTCTTGGCATTAGCCATCAGTCATTCCATTGCAAACAGGCTGTTAGTGACCTGTAGGAATTGGCATTGTTCTGTTACTCTATAATTAGGAATAAGAACTGGTTTCAGAAAGATCACAGCCTAGGTGGGAAATGAATATAAATTGCAAATCTGCCAGGACAGAGTAGGTTCTCAATTGACTTGCTGTCGTGAACTGCTCTCTTGGCCTTTCTTTCCCATCTAAAGCTAATTAACCTTTTCGGTCACACCTGCCATCCTCCCATCTGGTCCGTCTAGCCCACTTCTTTGTGGCCACCCAGTCCTCATGCCACTGGTGCCCATCTTCTTCACTTGCCCTTATACCAAGGGCTCTTTCCATTCTCAAGTCTTCTGTCCTTCAAAGATTTGTTTCCTCACATTTTCCACTTTGATGTTACGAAAATCATATCCTGGAGAAAACCTTTTACCCTGACTTTTTGTCTCCTTTAGTACTACCCTCATTAGGCAGTAACAGGTCAGTAAAAAAATCCTTAGCTCTTGGAGAAGTCCCTAAAAATGCAGACGGAAACAAGATTGGCTAGGAGTTGACAATAGTTGAATCTGGGTGATGAGTGCATGGGGGTAGAGAAGTTAATATACTGTTTTCTCTAGTTTTGTATGTTTGAAAGTTCCTATAGTAAAAATTTTAAACTAGGTTCTTTAGACTCCGTTTTTTGTTTTTTTTAATAGATGCTGTTTTTGAGTCAGTACCTGAAATGGGCGGTAAACAGGAGGGACTGGGGCTAACACCTGATCCTGTCACTGAAATGCCCCACTCCCACCCCACCTGCAAGGAAACAAGTGTGATTCCTTAGTGCCTAGAATTGAAACTTCCTCCTTCTCCGTAGGTCCGGAACATGGGTACCAGAATCCTGCTACACTTCCTACCTCTTGTTAAAGTGACCAGATCAGTCTGTACAGAAACACACATTAACTTGGTCTCATTTATCAAGTCCCATGGTAAATTAAGGTCTGTGCTGGGGGCACTGAGAAGCAGGAATCTGAAGTTACCTCCCTCCAAAAGCTCCCCATCATGGAAAACAAAGGCACCTACGAACACCCCTGATGCAGTACAGACACTAGGAACTGTCATCTGAAGTGGAGCTTCAGTAGCGTGGTTGTGAGACTGTAGGGAAGTAAAGAATCCCGTCAGCAGATGCGTTCTAGGAGGTGATGCCAACCACTGAGTGCTATCGCTTTTTTATGTTTGTTTATTTTTGAGAGAGAAAGACAGAGGGAGGGCAAGCCAGGGGAGGGGCAGGGAGAGAGGGAGACAGAGGATCTGAAGCGGGCTCTGCGCTGACAGCAGAGAACCCAGTGTGGGTCTTGAACTCATGAACCATGAGATCATGACGTGAGCTGAAGTCAGACGCCGAACCGACTGAGCCACCCAGGCGCCCTGAATGTTACCTTAAAGGAAAAGATAATCTCTGCTTCTGATTGCTAAGACTAGAGCTCCTTCAGAGAACCTTCCTTCTCTCTTCTGAAGAACTTAAAGTGATTGCAGTTACCAATGTGCCTTTTTTTTTCCTTCTCTTTTTAAATTATGATAGCCTTACTTCTCGTTTGCCCAAAACTGGTGAAACCATTCATGGACATAAGTTTTTTATTGGCTTTGGAGGGAAAGGTGCCAACCAGTGTGTCCAAGCTGCTAGGCTCGGAGCAAAGACATCCATGGTATGCAAGGTAAGTGTAGACTACAGTGGAGAGGCTCCTAGAGGCAAGAGTCTGTTTTTAAGATTTGAGTTGTTTTTATTTTTTAACCGTTTGAAAGTGAACAATTCAGTGCCATTTGGTACATTCCCAGTGTTGTTGGACAACCGCTATTCTCTTTAGTTCCAGAACAATTCTATCATTCCAAAGTAAAATTCCTTACCATTAAGCAGTTTCTCCCCATCCCCCCCCCCACCCCACTCCCACCCCCAGACCCTCACAACCACCATCTGTCTCTGTGGATTTATCTATTTGGATATTTCCTAGAAATGGAATCCTAGGATACGCGACATTTTGTGTCTGGCTTATTTCACCTAACGTAATATTTTCAAAGTCCATCTACCTTATAGCATGTACTATTTTTTTTTCCTTTTGTGGCGGAATAATATCCCATTGTACATACCATTATCTGTCTATCCATTTGTCTGTTGATGGACACTTGAGCTGTTTCCACCTCTTGACTATTGTGAATATGCTGCTGGAAACATGCATTTACATGTACTTGCTTTTGAGTATCTGGTTTTTGTTTTGTTTTGGGTTTTTTTTGGTAGTTCCTTGTTAAAGATTTAAATAGGAGAGGATAATCTTCCTTGTCCTTTAGATTGCTTTCTACCTCAGTGTGTCCTCTGGGAAGTAGCAGTCCTCAAATAACTTAATTATGCACGTCTTTAACTTGCTGGGCTTCCAAGTGAAGGATGAGAAGTGAGAGGAATTCGCCTGCCCCACTGAGTTTCTGTATGCCAGCTTCTGAACGACAGCAGAAGTTAATCCTGCTTTTAGGAGTTTTCGCTGCAACACAGCTCTTGGAAAGTCGGTGTAATAACTTGTGATTCACTCGTGTAGCTCTTAAGTTATTTCTTCTAATGCTAGCCCTTGGATCAGAAAGGAATCTGGGCTTTACTGAACTACCCATAACTAATTTTTAGGCATAATTCTTTTTGCAGGAATATAAGGAAGTGATATGTAAAATATCCCCTATTTCTATCCATCTGTCTGAAATTATTTGAAAATAAGACAAAATTGGCTGCCAGAGGTTCAATGTTTGCATGTTTAATGAAATTTTAAGGTGCTTGCATCACTGGTGTAACAAAAAAGATAATTTACTTTAGAAAAGCTAGACTCGGTCTACACAGTAAAAGATAAGAGGAATCTGAGAAATTTAAAAGAATGAGCCCTCTCCTGTAGGCTGGGTCATTTTTACCAAAATGTCTCTGAAATTTCACTTCCCAGTGCACACAGCACTCTTCTCTCCATGGGAGTCTTTAAATGATGTACAAATGATAAGCGATTATCATTTCATCTGCTAATGAACTGCAGTTTTATTTCTAATTTATGATTAACACGATACAATTCTCATCTGGCTGTTTGGTCAAAAACATCACATGAAGCACAAGATTCAAAGTAAGAAACCCCCGTTTGCTAAGGTTGAACTCTTGATAGATTTTAAGTGTCAATCATCCATGAATTATTGATGACCCATTACATGCTAGGAATTGTGGGGCAAGGAGAGGGAGCTGTAGGCCTGACCTCTCCTGTACTTGATTAGAAATGAAGGGTTTGGGGAGTCATCAGATGGTGCTGACTTAATGGGGGCTTGGGAACTGGAAAGAGGACGATATTTCCTGGCTGGGAAAACGTGGACAGAGAATGGGTATTGGAAGCAAAGTACCAAAAATGGCTGCTCTGGGAAGAGAGGAGTTCCCTAGAGCGGAGCCGTAAAAGGAGAGATTAGAGAACCCCTCTTGGAAGCTTCATAAATGCTATTCATGTAGCCATGAAAGTCAAAATTGGATGTCCCCTGGGATCTCATCCAACTCGAAGATTGAGATTGGTGTTATTTTGGGTCTGTTGAATTTGAGGCAAAGAGAAACGCAAAATAGAAATATTTGAGTTGTGGAAGTGAACTTGGGAAGTGAATCATGCAACCATCAGGAGTGGATGTGAGAGGAATAGACAGCAGAGGGCTGTATTTGGGGAAATGTTACAGTTAGGAGTTTGATAAAGCAGTGGTGCTGTTTTATTCCAGTCCGTGTATGACAGTTTGTGTTAACACCTGTGCAGTTTGGAAAGTGCTTTATATCTACTGTGCCCCTGATGCAGTCATCTGCTGTCCAGCCCCGTGCTAGGCTTCAGCATGGGTATCTGTACAGAGAGGATAAGAAAGCATGGTTTCAGCCAAAACCTAAAAGGGGTGCCTTTGCTTAGATAACCTGGAACCTTTAGACACATATTTCTTTAGCTTAATGTTCTTAGACTTCTTTATATATCTGTAGATGTCTATAGATATATGTAGATAGATAGGTGATGTATTTGATATAGGTATAGATATGGATATAGATATAGATATATAGATATAGACATTTTTTTAAGTAGATTTCATGCCCAGCATGGAGCCCAGCGTGGGGCTTGAACTCACAACTCTGAGATCAAGACCTGAGCTGAGACCAAGAGTCAGACACTTAACTGACTTTGCAGTATTCTTAGACCTGTTAAAGAGAAAAATATCTTAGGGGTGCCTGGGTGGCTCAGTTGGTTGGGCATCCAACTTCAACTCAGGTCATGATCTCACAGCTTGTGGGTTTGAGCCCTTCCTCAAGCTCTGTGCTGACAGCTCAGAGCCTGAAGCCTGCTTTGGTCTCTGTGTCTCCATCTCTCTCTCTGCCCCTCCCCTGCTCGTGCTCTTTCTCTTAAAAATAAACAAACATTAAAAAAAAATTTTTTTAAGAAAAATTGGTGCGCCTGGGTGGCTCAGTCAGTTAAGTGTCCAACTTCAGCTCAGGTCGTAATCTCACAGTTTGTGAATTCAAGCCCCACATCAGGCTCTGTGCTGACAGCTCAGAGCCTGGAGCCTGCTTCAGATTCTGTGCCTCCCTGTCTCTGTGCCCCTTCCCTGCTCATGCTATGTCTGTCTGTCTGTCTCTCTCTCTCTCAAAAATAAACATTAAAAAAAATTTTTTTAAGAAAAATATCTTTTATAGTAGAAGGTATCATTATCCATTAATCTTGATATTTTTTTTCCATTGGTGAAGTATTTTCTTGTTAAGCAAATTAGCCAACCTGCTGTATAGCAGTTTTTTTAAAGATGACAACTTTCAAGTGGAAACCAAAATCATGACATTACTCCAGATAAAAATGAACAGATGGAGCAAAAGAAAAACAGGTAGAAAATTTCCTACAGTTTTCTTAGCAACATTAACTTACCTACTACTACCCTGCAACAAACTAAAATTCAAGCTCTGGTGAAGTAAGACTGATGGCACATGCAAAATATCTTTTGAGCTCAGGGGAATTATTTGCCAAGATACTGTGATGAGGACTATTAAGCAAGAGTCTGTCGATATGTATCCAGCGCAACGTGTAATAATGAAACACTTCAAGTTGTTAAGAGTTGTACAGTCAGTACTCAACTGAGTCGTGGGCCCAAGGCCACAGTCGAAGGATAACTGGAAATGATATTTTCAG
Organism: Prionailurus viverrinus; assembly: GCF_022837055.1. NCBI lineage: Eukaryota > Metazoa > Chordata > Mammalia > Carnivora > Felidae > Prionailurus > Prionailurus viverrinus. Next base: position 118,828,723 of record NC_062563.1, read on the forward strand.
ATTAAAAATCTAGGCAGATATCATAGAAAACGAAAGTCTTCTTCGCAGGGCAGAGTCTGTTAGAATACCTTTCATAATACCTGATTTTTGTGTTTCCTCTTCCACCGTTCCATTGAAGATAAATGTTGGAGGAGGAAGTTGTTTCTAAATATCCAAAACTGGCTGCTAGGGAGGACCTTGGGTGAATAAAGAGTTCAAGTTGTGGTTGCCTCGAATGAGCCCAAAGACCCTGCTTCTTGTGCGGTGGAAAGGAACCCTGAGCAGGCAAGGACCCAAATAACCCCGATCTCAAATCAGCCAACTGGGAGGACCCTCAAGGACCCTGGTCTTGCTTTCCTCAAACATGACATTATCAAAACTCACTAGGTCCATCTGGCTGGCTCATTTGGTAGAGCATGTGACTCTTGATCTTGGTGTCATGACTTCAAGCTCCACATTGGGCATAAAGCTTACTTAAAAAAAAAAAAAGACAGGGCACCTGGGTAGCTCAGTCAGTTGAGTGCTGACTTCAGTTCAGGTCATGATCTCACAGTTTGTGAGTTCAAGCCCCACATCGGGCTCTGTGCTGACAGCTCAGAGCCTACAGCCTACTTCAGATCCTGTGGCTCCCTCTCTCTCTGCCCCTCCCCAACTCACGCTTTCTCTCTCTCCCTCAAAAAGAAAATAAATATTAAAAAAAATTTAATGAAAATAAAAAGGTAAAAGAAAAAAAACTAATAAAAACAGCTGTGTGTTTTCCCTGAGGAATGGGCAGATATTAAGCTCTGTGACAGAAGTAGTATATTAGAGCCACGCATTCAAGGTCTGACTCTCAGGCATTCTGCAAACTGTCAGTGGTCTGGACATTACAGAAATTGAGAATAAGCAATTAGAAATATTTATAGCAATTTTACAGAGGAATTTTATAGCTGTTGAATATAGTAGTAATAATAAATTAAGCCTTGTATTTTGTAGGATTTTTTTCTGTTTTTATTTGTTATATTTTATGGAATTATTAGTCCACAATGGATTGAAAATGAAAAAAGAAAAAAAAACTGAGCCTTCACTACAGATGGTTTGAAAAGCAATATATTAGAGTACTCATCATCTTAACCAAAAAGGTGCCTTGTCAGTTAGATTACTGTGGGACAGTCAACTGTGCAGTAAGATTTAGTTTTCAAAGATCAAAAATTAGTCACCATCCCTTTCCAAGTAATCCCATTCCAGGAATGAAGTGAAATTTATCCTTTCCTGAGCTCTGCTGTAGGACAACTGGCTAGAACTAATGGTTATATTGATTGGAATGCTTGGCCACATGTCCAAACACAGGGTACCCTATGACCCTAACCAAATAATGTGTCTCATATAGGAAGAATGGAAGAAATAATTGGATTACCAACTCACCTCCACTCTTGGATAAGCAGGCCTCGTAATACTGATTGTAGCATTAATTTTGTATGTTAAGGGCCATTATGAAGCTAAACACCCATTTAGATAGGATTTAAACCACCAGCTAGCTTATACAAGTGGAATCGTATATATTCTCCCCTCTTTTAGTCAAAGCCACAAGTAACAAGTTAAAAAAAAATAATATTCTTTTTTTTTTTTTTTGGGACAGAGAGAGACAGAGCATGAACGGGGGAGGGGCAGAGAGAGAGGGAGACACAGAATCGGAAACAGGCTCCAGGCTCTGAGCCATCAGCCCAGAGCCTGACGCGGGGCTCGAACTCACGGACCGCGAGATCGTGACCTGGCTGAAGTCGGACGCTTAACCGACTGCGCCACCCAGGCGCCCCAAAAAAAATAATATTCTGAGGGACTTATTCAAAAAAGCAACTGCCAGGTTTTGTCATAGGACAACAAATGCATGTTAGTATCCCTAACCTGCTGTTCATTAGGACTTTTGGGACTAAAATGTCACAGAATGTCTTGAATCACAAATATTAAATTGTGTTCAACTTCATTTGAGTGTTAATTATGTTTTTGTGCACTCTACCTTTGAAAGTTGGCAATCTGTTTTAATATATGTGATAAATTTCTTAGCAGAATATTCAACTTCATGTGACCTTGAGTACGGTATCTTGGTCCTCTAGGTTTTATTTTCCTCAACTATGTGTTGATGGATAGAATTACTAGATGTTTTCTACCATTCAAGGATTCCAAGAAGCCCATTTCTCAGCCATTTTGAAATGTGGATGTTTGTTTGTTATAAATGTAGTGCTAACTGAAGTTACCTTCCTCAGCATTAGGTCATGGTTCTGGACTATGGAAGCCATGACTGGCTCTCCCTCAATGCAGAGAGCCTTCTCGGTGGTAAGAGTGAAGGAAATATCTCAGTAGCCTTAGCTGGAGTAAATGTTCTTGCTCCTGATACACCCAGCCCTTTTGTTTTCCGTGATTCTAATTTACATCTCCCTATAGCTGCATTATCCAAGATGGTAGCCACTAGCCACGTGCAGCTAGATTTAAATGTAATTAAAATAAAAGTGTAAATTGAGTTGCTCAATCATACTGGCTGCATTTCAAGTGCCTGTTTTGGGCAGCACAGTTAGAGAACGTTTCATCCTTGCAGAAAGTTCTATTCAGCTGCATTGCTCTACAGTCTTCAGGGTAGAGCTAAGCCTGGGATTTCCTGAAGAGCCTCTCGGGTTCTAGGAGTTGCCTTAGCATAAGTGCAAGTAGTTGTCCATAATTGCCAATGACCTGGCTTCTTTCACCTGGAACAGGCTCCCTCAGACTATGGTTTTCCCAGAATCCTTCTACCCAAAAGTGGTTTTCCCAGAACCCTTTTACCTGAAAGTATTTCACTGCTACTATCTGAAAGGATAGTGTAGGAGTGTAGGAGTGCCTTCAAGAGGGCTGTTTAGGAGCAAAACCTTCTATAGACCCTTTTGGCAGCCACTGCTAGGAGAGTCTGAGTGCCTGTGGTCACATCCCTTTAAGAATGATAAGATAGGGGCGCCTGGGTGGCTCAGTTGGCTAAGCATCTGACTTCGGCTCAGGTCATGATCTTGCGGTTCGTGAGTTTGAGCCTCCCCACTGTCAGCCTGCGCTCACAGCTCAGAGCCTAGAGCCTGCTTCGGATTCTGTGTCTTTCTCTCTCTCTCTCTCTCTCTCTCAAAAATAAACAAACATTAAAAAAAAATTTTAAGGGGGCGCCTGGGTGGCGCAGTCGGTTAAGCGTCCGACTTCAGCCAGGTCACGATCTCGCGGTCCGTGAGTTCGAGCCCCGCGTCAGGCTCTGGGCTGATGGCTCAGAGCCTGGAGCCTGTTTCCAATTCTGTGTCTCCCTCTCTCTCTGCCCCTCCCCCATTCATGCTCTGTCTCTCTCTGTCCCAAAAATAAATAAACGTTAAAAAAAAAAATTTAAAAAAAAAAAAAAAAATTTTAAGAATGATAAAATAGGCCCAAGAAAATAAACAGGCAACTAAGATGACCAAATACTTATGAACACATTTCACGTACAGGGCTTGAGTCTTGCTAAGCTAGAGTCTCCAAGAAGCTTTAGGAAGGCTAGACCTTTAGGGAGATTGTTTAGGCAAACAACATAAGATGATATTCAATTAAATGTTTAATGGTATCTATTAGGAATGCTCTAGGAGTTTAGGAAATGAGAGCATTAAGAAGGGCTAGAATAGGGAAGGTAGGCTTTAAGTTGTGCTTGAAAAACAGGTAAGGTTTGATTAGGTGGAGAGAAGAAAGGACTTCCAAGTTCTCAGAAGGCAAGGAAATAGACACGACTGAATTGTATTCACCTTGTGTTTTAACACAAATGATCATACCAAGTTAACAGTGCGTTTCTACTGACCACTCTGCAAAACAGAGAAATCCAACTACTTTTGCCAAATAAGAGTGTTAGAAAGAGAAGCCAGCAAAGCAAGGGGGAGCGAGCCTAGCCACGTGAAAATGAGACCAGAGTCAGCAAACACAAGCGCAGCAATCTTTGTAGCTTTACGATACCTTGATCCCAGTGTTGGACCCTGATGGGCCCCTCGCCCCCAGCAGATTCTGTAGGCGACACTCCTCCGTGTTCCCACTTAGAGGACTTCCCACCCCAGCGTCAGGCAGGACTGTGCTCTCCCTTTTCATTTCTTCCACGCAAAGCTTTACGCACACTGTCCCAGCGGGCCGAGGCTGCAGTCATTGCAATCACCTGGTGCACCTGCCTCGGTCTCACCTGCACAGGGCCTGGTTCAATTGATGTGGCGTGTGACCCGAGCACCCAGATGTCTGTAAACTCCTCGGGAGCTACCGATGCACAGTGAAGGCTGAGAACTATCGGTTTCCTACCTGCCAGAGAGAACGCACCCCGTCCCACCCTACCTAGCTCAGGTGGAACAATTTGCAGCAAAATATAAAGAATTTTAATTAGCTCGATAATGGCAGAAACTGAAATTCGATTCCAAGTTTCCTGACTTCCACACGCACTATTTTGCTTCACGGCCAAGATACTTACACTTCAAGTTCTCTTGCCAGGTTGATAAGCAAAATGTGACCGGGAAAACAGGGAAGACTCCAGAGACACCTATGAAGGTTCCTTTATGACATTATTTCACGTTCTTTTTATTTCAAGGACCTTCCCTTTGCATCATTCACTGTGATTTTCAAGGTTGCTTCACTCAGCTGTCAGTGGTAGTCATTGCAGGACACCTGCTTGGGTTCTGTTCCTGTGACTCCTGGTTATCAGTGTCCAGCGACTGGGGAAGAGGCTTACATTCGAGTCAGAAGTAAGCACAGGGGATGGGAAAGTGTTCACTTCGTTCCACCTTTTTTAAAGGAAATCCAGCAGAATAAATGATTGTGTAAGAGGTTCGAGGATGGGGAAATCGGGAAAATGGCGTTCTTTTAGTATTACATAGCACAAGGCATCTGTGCGACTCTGTAATGCAGAAAGAAAGGACTCAGATCTCTGTTGCCTTTTTGTCTACATTTCGATGTAATATGTATGTCTAAGACACAGACATCCTCCCAGTTGGCTCTGTTATTCTTGCGGAAGCAACAGGATACATGGTTACATTAAACAGCATTAGTTACACCATTAATGGAGATGTTACGTTTTTATTACAATAATAGTAATACAGTCTTATTTTTTAAATAATTTAATGCACCCACAGGCTTGCTTCCATGATCAAGTGCTCTTCTGTTTGAAAATAGGGAGCAACAGGAAGAATTGGAAGCATCAGGGAGAACCAGATGGACAGGAAAGTAGTTTATAAGATTGAATCCAAGAAGCAGGAGCCCTGCCCCTCCCCACAAGGGAAGCTGCCCTGGTAGCAGCAGTAACTGCCATGGTGATGATGAGGATGGCAACGACAATGATAATGACAGTGATAGCACCAAGCCATTATTTAATCCTTTACGGTTTTAAGCACACTTCATGCATGTTATTTTATCCTCACAGGTGCTGTGACTTTCCAGATAAGGAAACTGAGGCCAAGAGGCAGTTAAAAGCAACCTTCCCAGGGGCGCTTCGGTGGCTAAGTCAGTTGAGCGTCCAGCTTCGGCTCAGGTCATGGTCTCAACGATTCATGAGCTCGAGTCCTGCATGGGGCTCTCTGCTGTCAGCACACAGCCCACTTTGGATCCTCTGTCCCCTCCATCCTCTCTCTGCCCCACCCCAGCTCGCACTCTCTCTGTTTCTCTCTCTCTCTCTCAAAAATAAACATTTTTTAAAAAAATGTGGCTTGCCCAAAACCACACAGGAGGTGTGAGGGCACTTCTGACTTCCATGACACAAGTGCAAAGGTCGTCTTCCTGTTCTCAGGCTTCTTATCACTCCTTTTACTTTGTAATGTATCTCCACAACCCAGATGCAAAGTTAACAGGGCTAAGGTTGACTTCTGTAAATCCTCAGCAGTGCTGTTACTTTCCCATTATTTTTTAGTCACGAGATTTTTATTTTTGTCATGGGAATATCAAAGAAGGCAAAAGCAGAGTATGTTGTTTCACCTCTCACGTAGAGCTTAGAACACCAGCCAACAGGTTTGCCAGGAAGTCACTATTGGAATAAATCTGGAACCATAACCATCAGCAAGGGACGAAGCCCATCAAGTGATTCCCCAAGCAGAAGAAGACAGCTACTGCAGCCACTAAAATACCACTGCGGCAAGTCTGAGCAGGCTGTCCCTTCCTCATCATGCCTCGGATGCGCCTGATATTCCACTTGGTGTGACGGGTGTCTCTGTACGCCTTCTTTTCCCTGCAGTATTATCAGTTTCTTGAAGGCAAAGCCAAATGTTTTGGGGTTGCCTCCTCCTCTCCAACAATTCTCCCTAATCCCTGCACTTCCAAATGTTTATATCATCACCACCATTTATCAGACATGCCTTTGGTGTTCACCTTAAACAGATTTTGCCTGTATTAAACTGATAGGAAAGGGGAGAAAGAAGTTTCTTTGCTCTAATTTGTACCGGGCCCCACATGCTGAGGAATGGCCTTCCTTTAATCCCTACAATATTCTTGTAGTGATGCTTTCCCCAACTATATCACATCTTTTTTTTTTTAATGTTTATTTATTTTTAGAGACAGAGAGCAGGAAGGAGCAGAGAGAGAGGGAGAGAGAGAATCCCAAGCAGGCTCCGCACGGTCAGCACAGGGCCTGACGCAGGGCTCGATCCCATGAACTGTGAGATCATGACCTGAGCTGAAATCAAGAGTTAGATGCTTAACCGACTGAGCCACCCAGGCGTCCCTCCCAACTATATCACATCTTGATTGCCCATGGGAGAGAGTTAAATAATGTTTAAAAACAGATGAGAAAACAGTTTGTTTCTGGTATGAATCTTTGACCTAAGAAATGGGATGCTTTGGTAGATAAATGGCCAGCCTCCCACCAAGAAAACCTTTGACAAATGACCTCCCTCCACTGGGCACTCTCCCCTACAGCAGTGCTTTATAGTGGACACTCTTCTTTGTAGAGACAGAAATTCTGCTCATAAGAAATTATTATATATTATTTGAGATTATTGCCTACTCAGCATTTCTACCAGAAAAGCACAGGGAAAAGTGTTCTTTGAGAAAGAAGCTCTCGAAGGAGGCATTTAAATTGGGTCAGCAAACTACCGCCCATGGAGCAAATCTTGCCTACCATGTGTTTTTATAAAGTTTTACTGGAACACAGCTACATCCATTTGTTTACAGATTTTCTTCGGCTGCTTTCACACTGCAACAGCAGAGCTGAATCGCTGCAAAAGAGACCGTCTGACCAACAGTGTCCGAACTATTACCCATCTGGCCTTTTATGGAAAAAAAAAATGTTCCAACCCCTGATCTAGACCATCTAAAATCTTACCAGGAAATTGTATCTGCACTCATTGAGGAACTTGACCCAAGTAACCTCCTAGGTTTCTTTCTATCGATATATCCAGAGGGGAACAATTTTCTGTGGAAAGGCAGAAGTCACCAGGAGTGGCTGAGACCCAGACACATACATGATCCAATGACACGGTGCTCACCTGCAGGACAGAAAAGTAGTTCAGGAGTGAAGCCTAAAAGCCTACGGGTGCCAAGAAGGTAACATAAATTGCAATAGGCCTGGTAGGGGCTGTGGTCAACTAGACAGCATGGACTCACCTTTGGGGCAGACCCAGCTGGGTTCCCTTGCAGGAATGTGGGCCCAGCGTTACCAGAGCATCTGAATTTTCAGGACCTCCTGGAAACTTGTTTTTGTGAAGCCTCCTAATACTTAAATGGTGACAGCTGATTAAAATTTAAAATACAATAGGAGAAAACAACTATAACACTGTATGTCAACTATACTGGAATTAAAAGCATAAAAATAGGAGGGCATCCACACAAAAACCTGCACATGAATATTCACAGGAGCCTAAATTTATAATTACCAAAATTTGGAAGCAACCCAAGATGTCCTTCGGTGGGTGAATGGATAAAGTGCAGAACGTCCATACCATGGAATATTTTTCAGCACTAAAAAGAAATCAGTGATCAAGCCATAAAAAAGACATGCAGGAAACTCAGATATATTTACTAAGTGAAAGAAGCCCATCTTAAAAGGTTACATATTATATGATTCCAATGATACGGCATTCTGGAACAGACAAAACTATGGAGACAGTAGAAAGATCAGTGGTTGCCAAGGACTTGGAGGGAGAGAGGGATGAATAGGCAGAGCACGAAAGGTTTTCAGGGCAGTGAATCCATCCGGATAAGATTGTAATGGTGGATAAGTGTCTATACATTTGTCAGAACCCATAGAATGTACAACACCAGAGCGAACCCTAATGTAAACTATGGAGTTTGGGTGATAATGATGTGCCAACATAGGATTGATGGTTGTAACAAATCTGCCACCCTAATTATGTTGCCTATGAATGGAAGAGGAGTGAGTGTCCAAGGAGAAACTGAAGGATCACTAGCAGAATGCATGCTGGGACTTAAGAACGACAGACTTTCACTACACCAAGTTACCCAAGTTAGCGACAGCTTTTTAAATTCCCCCTTCTCTGCCTCCATCCCGTGTCAAAGAAGACTCTAAAACACCAGGCAAGTCATGACAAAGATGCCCTCATTTATAGTGAAGTACAGACAACTGAGATTCTTCATAAATATTGAGGGCCGTTGATGGTGGACAGCACGGTGGTGATTTCCACAGGAACAGATCAAAATGAGAGCAAAGTGATTGAACTTGGGACAGTCATTTAATGCTTCACGTTTTAGGTTGGATGCAAGTGGAACATTAATATATAACAATTATTTGGGCTGAAATCAAGTCTAGCATCTTACATTAAGAAGATTAATTAGCTAATGTTTATAAAGTACTGTGCAGATATGCCCTTTTAAAATGCTAAGTATTCTAAAAACTACATTGTAGCATTTTACTAAATGTAAAAGATCTAACATTCATCATTTCTTTGGTACAGGTTGGCAAAGATTCTTTTGGCAATGATTATATAGAAAACTTAAAACAGAATGATATTTCTACAGGTAAAATTTCATCTTTTTTAAAGTTAGTTTTTATGACTTTCCTCTGGGATCTGGTTACAAGAAAAGTTGAATATAGAATAGAATTATTAGATCCTCCTCTGGTGGCCAGAGAATTTTTATGCACAGCTCTGTCTCATCTTGCTTAAATGTCGTTTGGTTAATTCTTTCATGTACATTCCTCCAGATGAGAATAAAATGATAGGAGATTACAAACCTTCATCTCATGGAAATGTTTCTAAAGCAGGTGACAAGAGAAAACAGGTGCTACGTTCACAAAAGATATTTTAAGAAAAGTCATTGAATGTCATGGCTGGAAATGATCTTAGAAACCACTGAAGCCGATACCATTGTTGCACAAAAGAGAAACGAAGGCCAGATCAGTTCTCAATTTGTCCAAGAGCACACAGCTAGTTGGAGCTAGAGCCAGAAGTAGAATGCAGGTCTTTGGGTCCATTTCAAGGCTTTTTGCCGCTGCCAGAAGCTGCCTGATCAACATTTCCATTTACGCTCCAGACCATAATGCTTCATGAGCCACAAAGTTTATGAAGAAACACAAACAAGTGCATTGCATAGGTTTGACTTTAATCTCTCATCTGAAGCCTATCATTTCTTTCACTGAAGAAAAAAAAAATGGCGGTCTAGAAAAATGCATGTGGATATGCTATGAGTAATTTGGGTGATTTGGCAGTGGAGGGGGGGGGGGTCTGCTGGGTTGTTACTAATGCAGAACGAAGGTGCAACAAAGTAAAGACTTCTGTCTTCCTTGTTGTATAGGTGATGGGTATAAATTAGAGGTAATTAGTTATTTCTTTTATCATCCCAGATGGCTAAAGGTTAAAAAGCTTTTCCAGCGATTAGTGGTGCATTGAAATCGCTAAAATAGATTGTCCGTGCCAGGCTGTATATACATGATTGTAATTTCTTTTTTCTTTTAGAATTTACATATCAGACTCAAGATGCTGCTACAGGAACTGCTTCTATAATTGTCAATAATGAAGGTACGTGTTTCGCATATGAGAGTGTCATTTCAGGAAGCAGTTCGTGTCCAGAACTAGAACAGAAGCATCAGTTTTTACTCTAATCCTATGGATTTCTTACTATGCCCACCAGTCTAAGGCCTAAAGTGTGGTCTTTCTAGTTTAAAAAATAAATGTTTCCCTTTATTTATACTTCCCAGGTTGATCATTTAAATATAAAATTGTCCATCCAATACATATGAAGTGTTACAGTTGCCTCAAAATAATATTTATATCCTATAATGTCCCATTACCCTTCACGTGAACTCAGAATTGGTATTTGTCTCTAAAAGCAGTTAAGTATTCATCCATCATTTCAGTTATACTAGGTAAATAAATGTAAATAGATAGGTGCACAAGGAAGTTGATGAATCATATTTATAGAATATTTACTGAGCAAATGGCAGCAACTAATTACTTCCAACTTATCATTAGCATTCAATTTTGTCTGCTCTTTAAACGGCAATCAAATCTTAAAAGTCTATATATACAACCATGTCTGTCTGTCACAGGGCCTTGCGACAGTTGAAACATTTGTCTTTAAAAACAGTAACTTCCCTTTACCCTCAAGTAAAGTTTTCATAATTTCTTCCCACTATTTTAAGTATAAAAAAACCTGCATAAGATTCTTGAATTCAGAATGACCCAGCATTCCAAGGGGCACCTAGGACAGAACCTAGTGCATTGTGGGCAGTGTGCACTGTGTGAACTTAGGATTTGTCAAAGTAACATCTTTTTTTTTGTTTAAAGTTTATTTACTTTGAGAGAAAGAAAGGTTGGGAGTGGGGATGGGTAGAGAGAGGGAGAGAGAGAATCCCAAGCAGGCTCCCTGCTGCTAGCCCAGAGCCCATTGTGGGGCTCAATCTCATGAACCGTGAGACGATGACCTGAGCCGAGATCAAGAGCCACTCAACCGACTGAGCCACCCAGGCCCATGCCCGGCCCCTGTCATAATTAGGTCGTTGATGTAGGATAGTTTCACACAATCATTTCTCACAGAAGATACAGAATATTCAGCTCTACTCCAGTGATCCCCAAGTTGCAATAACAATGAAAAAATGTATCCCACTTAAAGAAGATAATGTATCCCACTTAAAGAAGATAAAATTTGTCATTCTAACAATAGCCTGTGTTCATTACTTTAAGCTACGTCTGAAGTAATTATTGCCGCCTGTCTTAAACCTCTGTCTTAAACCTCTTTTTTGTGTTCTAGGGATGTCTTTGAGTTCCATTTCTAGCCTATCCATGGAACAAGTTCCTGCCTTTCCCATACAAAGATACAGTTTTATATGACGTATTGAGTGCCTGTTATGATAGAACTTGTCAGATTTGTGTATAGGATATGGTTATACCCTTGAGGATACAGATTGCCTTAGAGGAGCTACCACAAATACCCAGAGAGGGGACAGTCGGCTCCCATAAGCTAAGGAATGAATAGCAAGGTGAAGTCAGGAGTGCAGTCTTGACAAGTTGAGTTTGAGGCCGGAACGATCCAGCCAAATGGCAGTGTCTGTCAGACAGCTGTAGCCTAAGTCCTGCTGCTCATCAGCCAAGGCCAGGCCAGAAACATAGATTTGGGAGTCAGCAACCCAGAAGCAGCAGTTGGTGCTAGCAGAGAGAATGAGGTCACCGAAGGAGAAAAGGAAGGAGATATGTTGTCTCTCAGTGTGTGTGGGTACTTTGAATTTTTCCAGTCCCAAGATTGGGTTTATGCTGAACCATCCCCACTTTTTTAAGTCCTCCTTGCGGCCAACAGACACATCTGCGGTAAGATGATAGGCTAGCATGTGTTCTGTGTTCAGAGGTAATTTTAGGTCATGTCTATACAGGATCAGCACGAGCAGCCTGGAGTGCAAAGAAATGGCTGCTACAACTCACCTCTCTAGGTCCTTGCCGTCCAAAAGAAATATAATGCAAGCCACATACATAATTTTAAGTTTTCCATGAGGCACATTTTAAGAAAGAAAAAGAGGGGTGCCTGGGTGGCTCAGTCGGTTAAGCATCCAACTCTCGGTTTTGGCTCAGGTCATGGTCTCAGGGTTTCGTGAGTTCAAGCCCTGCATCAGGCTCCGTGCTGACAGCGCAGAGCCTGCCTGGGATTCTTTCTCGTGCTCTCTCTCTGCCCCTCCCCCACTCATGCTGTCTCTGTCTCTCTCAAAAAGTAAATAAATAAGCTTTAAAAAAAAATTAAAAGTAGGGGGCACCTGGGTGGCTCAGTCAGTTAAGTGTCCGACTTCGGCTCAGGTCACGATCTCACGGTTCGTGGATTCAAGCCCCATGTTGGGCTCTGCGCTGACAGCTCAGAGTCTGAGCCTGCTTCGGATTCTGTGTCTCTTTCTTTCTGCCCCTCCCCCACTCACACTCTGTCTCTCTCTCTCTCAAAAATAAACATTAGAAAAAAATTTTTTTACAAAATAAAAAGTAAAAAGAAACAGGTAAGATTAATCTTAATGTACTCGCTTAACCCAATATCTCTCAAATATTATCTTTTCAACATGGAATCAAAATGTTCTTAAAAAGTAATAAGAGATTTGACCTTCTCATCTTTGTACTCAGTCTTTAAAATCTGCTATTCATTGTACAATTGAAGCACATGTCAATTTAGACAAGACACATTTCAAGTGCTCAACAGCCACCTGTGGCTTACACTCATGGAAAGCACAGCTCTGGAGAGTTCAGTAACATAAATGCACCCCCAGTCCTTCCCCATTTAGGTGGGATTATAGACTGTGGGTCCAAGTGATGAGTATTCACGATCCTTTACCCCTGCTTCTGTTTGATCTGGTGCTGGATAGGCCAAATATCCTCTCTCTGCCTTAGCTGGTACAGCTTTCCATCTGTTAGCTATTATAAACTATGTGTTGACCTTCAGAATCACTTCTCGGAGATACCCTAGGTTATGTACATGAACTGACTGCATACTATTGAGCCTTAGTTTTTAGTGTTAGGCAAGTTTATTCCTATTTATACACATCATTACCACATCTGTCATCTAGGATTCAGAATCTTTACCATATACATCGTACCAGCCATTTTTAAGTATGTTATATATCACTTCCCAGCTAGTATTCTTTGTATATGAGAATATTAATGGGGAAATATTTTTTAGATTTTTCAAAATTATCAGAATAATATTGATCTTACAGAGCAGGAATAGTGTAAAAAAAGATACAGTAGGAATACAGAACTTCACCTAAATTGCCTAGAAATGTTAAAATTAATACTTACAACACATTTAACATAGTGACTTTGTAAGGGATTGTAACATTGCAGAATATCATTGCTTGGCTTTGCTTGGATTTTAATATAAATATGTAGGAATTCTTTATAGGCCAGAATATCATCATAATAGTGGCCGGAGCGAATTTACTTTTGAATACTGAAGACCTGAGGGAAGCAGCCAAGGCCATCAGCAGAGCCAAAGTAATGATCTGCCAGCTAGAAGTAACTCCAGAAACTTCTTTGGAAGCCCTGACCATGGCCCACAGCAATGGAGGTGATTTTACATATTTATTCTTCTTCCTAGAAAAGCGTTTATCCCTGTTTTAATGAAAGGTAACTTTTCAAGTTAAGCAATGCAGTACTTTTCCTGTAGTAAAATATCCTCTCTCCAGCCTGTAAGATTCACGGTCTTCTTCTAGTTCTTCATAAGGTTAGAAAAGCTTATAAATTGGGTACAAAATAACCTGAGTAGCATTTCTGATATCCAGCGATATAAATCTTCAATCTAGTTAGCAGAAATAATACAAGTAGCGACTAGTACCTCAGAAGCAGCCCATGGTCCCACAGTGGAATGATCGCTTTTCCGAGAAGCGAGGTCAAGCTGCGTGTCCTGTATGATGACTGCCCAGCTAGGTATATTTTGATAAACGTCTCTAGGAGCTGAAGATTCGTTCTTTCTCGTTTTTGTAAAACTCCACCCCTGTTCTATAAACAACAGAAGATTATTTGTATGTAATATTCTCTATGTTGTCAAGGTCTTTGAAGTCTTTGGTTTCATTTGACCTTAGCTTTTGGAAATTTTCAAACACACAAAGGTAGGGAGAACTGCATAATGAAACCCTTCACTTGGCTTCAGCAGTTATCAACACATGGCTAACGTTGATTCATCTGCCCTCATGCTCACTCCCCCCACTCCACCCCCAGCCAAGAACAAACTCTTTAAAAATCCAAATGGTTTCTTTCTGTTTGCTTCTGTTTCACCGTTGACTTGTAGGCAAAGCATCTTCTTATTTAGACTCCATTTCTGTTCCTTGTTAGCTTTGTGGTCTTTCCAGAACCATCTGATGTTTCTGAGCCTTGTCTGTCAAACGCATCTAGAAATACCCCCCGACAGAATTGTTCTAATAATGAAACAAAATAAAATAAAACATGATGCCAAGCCTGGTGTCATGAATCTCAGTAAATTCCAAATGTCTTCCCCTTTTCACTTTTCTCTTTAAAGTAAAATCAGGATTGGGGTGCTGAGCCTGGGTGGCTCAGTTGGTTAAGTGTCCGACTTCGGCTCAGGTTATGATCTCACAGTTCGTGAGTTCGAGCCCCACTGTCTGTGCTGACAGCTCAGAGCCTGGGGCCTGCTTCAGATTCTGTCTCCCTCTCTGCCCCTCCCCCCCTCTCGTGCTCACTTGCTCGCTCTCTCTCTCTCTCTCTCTCAAAAATGAATAAGTACTTTAAAAACTAAATAAATAAAATCAGGGTCATATCCAGGGCATCTGGGTGGCTTAGCTGATTAAGCATCCAACTTCAGGTTGTGTCATGATCTCACGATTCATGGGTTCAAGCCCCACATAGGGCTCCGTGCTGTCAGCACAGAGCCTGCTTCAAATCCTCTGTCTCCCTCTCTCTCAGCCCTTCCCCTGCTCACTCTTGCTCTCTCAAAAATAAAAATATTTAAAAAATTTTTTTTAATTGAAAGTAAAATTAGGGTCATATCCTGATCTCAGCGCCATTTGGTCAAAAATATATATAGCAAAATAAAAAGTAGCCACTCCAAGACAGTAGCTTCCTTTTGATATTGTGACCATAGTTCTGTGATTTACATTGACTTTTCCACATGAAACATTCTCATCAAGATACAAAACTAAAAAGAAAAGAAGAAAAAGAACAGTAAGTGTATGTGTGTGTGTGTTTGCATAAGTGATTTCTCCCCAAAGTCTACACCATTTTAAATAGCAGTAAATGGAAAATAAGTTACTTGAAATGATTTTGTGGAGAATTTTTAAATGTATGTCCTGATTTAACAAATTTTTCTCTTGGCAAAACAACATGCCGTGGCAAATTCTCACTGACATTTAATGTACTTTTAATGGACTCGAAGCTGTCAGAGAGAATTCCAAGCCAAAACCCATTTGGTTGCATTTTCTCAGGGGTGTCACAGAGAGAGTCTCGTGCCTGTGGTAAGCGTCGCCTGCACGCCACGCATCCGAATCGGGTGATGTGAACACAACGTGCCACCTCATTCGTGCTCCTGTCTTTCCTTATATAGGTCAAGGCATATCCTCATGCACCTTCTGTTCCTACCCTCCCTTGCTTCTCAGGGATCACGGTTTCCTCTGTCCTGCTCTGGTTCCCCGTTACCTACCCAGTGTGTGGAGCAGAGAAGGGTACCACGGTGGAGGATCTAGAGTTATCTAGAAGGGCAGGCAGCCTGACCTCAGGATGTCATTTGGATGGGGTCCAAAACTGCTTCCTCCATCACCTGCCTGGCAGCTGTGCCCGCTGAGGAGCTGGAGGACCTGGGGCATCAGGGACGGGCAGGGGTAGGTGATGGCAGGCCCAAGAGCACTGGCCAAGTCGGCATTTTTACTAAGAGCCAGCCTGCCTAAGGATCAATTCCACGTGGTCTTTCCCATATAGTGATTTTGGAAGGAGTAATGCCTTACCTTTATTATGTACTGTATAGTTTATAAAGCACTTTCAAATATATCTGACCCTCAGGAAAACCTGTGACAAAGATATGGCAGGCGTTGTTCTCCCAAATTGGCGGTGAGGGGACAGACTTGGGGAGGTTAAGTACTCAGTTCAACCAAGGTCAGCATAGAAACCCGGATTGCAGACGCCAGGACCCAAGTTCTGTGTCCTGGAGCACACTTAAATAAAGAAACTGCACATCCCGTTGATTTCAAGGAACTGAGCCTTTGTGAAGAAAAGTAAAATCCACGAACTGTAACATTGTTCATCCTGTAGCCTAAGCTCTCAGTGTGTTCACTGCTCCCGTCTCCCGGATCCTAGAGTGCTTTCTGCACTGCGTCCCTTGCGCGCTCCCACAAAACACAAACACACAAGCACACGTGCACACGTACTCCTCTATCCAGAACTCAGCTGGTCCTCGATTGGTAGTTACCAGCCAGAGCAGCTTAGCTACTATACCATGAGGGGTGTGTGTGTGTGTGTGTGTGTGTGAACTTAATGTCTTCCTTCTCACATAAAAGAGCGATACAATGAAAGGAGCACTGGTTTGGGAGTCATGAAGCTTGGCTCTGAATTCAGAATCCATCCCTTAGTAAATGGAGGACCGCATGCAAGTCTGTCAGCTCTTTGCTCTGGGCCTCACTTTCTCCTTCGGTGAAGCAAGAGAACTGGGCCTAGAGCTCTCACGGTTGTTTAATGTCAGGACGTGTGAGCGTCCTGATGGCAGAGCAGAGCGGGCAGTCTTAGAGATGCGGTGAGCACCTGGCGTCCTGTCCATCGCCCTGTGAGATCGCCTGTGTGGTCATCAGCAGTATTCCACCTGCAAGAAAGGTGGTAAAATCCCCCTCCCCCTCCTCTGTGGGTTTATCACAGCCACCTTATCTTTGCTTCTCACAAGTAAGGAGCTCTGAATTAAACACACTGTATAACTGGATTAGGGATAGTTGTTAAAATACAGAGGAAAAAGGCCCCCTTCCATCTTTGAATAGATTATCTCAGAAATCTCTTTGTGTCTTCACCAAGAAGAGAGCATTGGTCTTAAACAGCACCTGCAGCACCAGAAATGAGCCAGTGGCACCCTCCGGCCCCCTCCTCCGTGGGTCAGGACGCTGCGAGGCAGGCCCACAGCAGAGAGCTGGTGCTGCAGCTGCTCGGGATGAAATTAGGCATGCCGGGTCTGGTCTTTACATCCATTTCAAAGCAAATGGAACATTACAGGAACAATTATAAATAATTGAGATTGTAAGATCGCCAAGATTAAATTCTAGGTAGGACACAAAATATCTTTTAATGCCACTTTAGTCCTTTTCCATTTGGCAAAGCAAACTTCTTGGCCGGCCACCTTGACTTTCACAGCCACGAGCACAGAGCCCAACTTTTGAGCGTTTCTGCTGATCAACTCACAGTAAACAACCCCTAGAGGGAGGCCGCCAAGCCAGTGTTTGGTTACCCCAACCTTCTCCCGGTTTCTTTACTTAGGGTGACTTTCTTCCTATTTCTCCAGGCTAGTTGTTTTTTTCCAAAATTTTTTCATGTTTATTTTTGAGAGAGAAAGAGACAGAGTGCGAGCGGGGGAGGGGCAGAGAGGGAGACACAGAACCTGAAGCAGGCTCCAGGCTCTGAGCTGTCAGCATGGAGCCCGATATGGGGCACAAACCCACGAACTGTGAGCTCATGACCTGAGCCGAAGTCGGACGCCTACCCGACTAAGCCACCCAGGCGCCCCCAAGCTTGTTATTAGGACCTTCTTAACTGTCTGGCTCCTGCCCTCCATGGTGACACCATGAAGCGCTTCCCCCTCATTTTCCTGGCTTTGCACCTATGCGTCCCCCCTCACAGGGCTCACCCGTTCCTCACTGGCATCACTGTGCCAGCCACTGGCATGCTGTTAAGACAACCGGGAGCTTAGCCCGTCTATGTTGGGGGCTGTCAGTCACCCCTCCAGGTCCAAGTTACTCCATGGTACATCTTGTGTCCTCTGCTTTTGTGTGGTTCCGGGATGACATTATTTTTTCCCACCTAAACTATCACAAAGGTGCGTTCTTATTTGATTAACTACATCTACTGATTCTTCACAGTTTTTTCACCCTGGTAAAATATTTATGCTAATTCATGGTAGCACGAGCCAAAGAGAGTCCTTTGCTTTATGGTATTTTCATTTTTTCCCCTAAATTTAGTTACTAGTCAGACTCTAAGCCTACATATCCAGCCTGTTACCATCCGGCCTTGGTAAGAATGCTTTCCTTCAGCAAAATACAAGCAAATAAGATTGGATTGGTTTTTATACAATATTTATGGTCAGATTAAGTTGTAGAATGTCTCATTCCAGCAACTCTTTTTATTGCTTAAAACGCAATGTAATGGTTTCTTTAAAATTTGTTTTTTATGATGGAAAACTTCAAATCTATCTGGACATACAGAGAATAGTACAGTAAACCCATATTTACTGTCATTAAGCTTCAATAATTCTCAACACATGGCCAATCCTGTTGAATCTATACCCCAACTCACTACTCCCCCACCTCCCCCACCCCCCGCAACCTTGGAAGCAACAGCCAGACATTATATCATTTCATTTACAATGTACTTGGTTTTTGATGTAAGATATTATACATGTTTCAAGAATGATGTCTTTGCCTGGTGTATAGCAGGTAATCTGTGGTCTGATTGATGCCCATCAATCACCCTTTGGAACTAATCCCTTATTAGTTTAGTGAGTAACTTCTCAGACTTTGTTCTCTTCTGTGCAAGTGTATAAATGTAAATACGCATATAAGTATGCTTTGTTTGATTTAAAAAAGAGAGAGAGGGTCATACTATGGATTTTATTACAAAACTTCCTTTTTTTACTCACAAATTATAGAAATCTTTCTGTGGCTAAACAGAAATCTGCTTCGTTCTTTTTAACAGCAGGAGAACATTCCATTAGAGGTTTTTGTTTTTTTTTCCTAACCAGTCCTCTTTGATAGAAGCTTAGGTTTCTTTTTGTCTTTTTCTCTTTTTCTGTTAAAAAAAGAGCTGTACATCACTGTACATCCTGAACCTCACTGTACCTCATCTTTGCCTGCCTGTGTATTTCTGTAGGATAGGTTTGGAAAAGGAACTGCTGGGTCAGGGATCTTTGGAGATGAAATGGCACTTTTATAAGAATGGCTCAAAGCTGTTGTTCCATCCTGGTACTTCGCTCTAACCTGTGCTCAGATGCATGCAGATTTAGAGATCATAATATGTGAGCAATGCTTTTGCAATTTACCCTTCAAGGAAAATAGGGAGCAATATATTTGTTCTACAGAGGTAAAAAGTAAATGGGTGTGTTGGAATGCTGGGCGTTGAGGGCCTTTATGCGTAACTGACATCTCTTAAGACCTTGCAGAAGCGACAAAACCAATGAGAGAGACTGTTGCCAGGCTACAAACTTCAACAGAAGGCAAAAGAGATGGGTGGATGGGCGGGGGTGTTGAGCTGTGTGTAAAGGACAATATAATAACAGTAATAATCCCTTACGTTTGTACAACACTCTACAGTTTACACAGGGCTTTTACACCCGTTTTCTAACTTAAGCTGCACAATAACCTGTGCAAAAATATGAGCAGCCAAAAATATACCATAGGATCTCTGTGGGTGGACATTCTGAATTCTAAAATAATGAAAATGTGGGAATAGCATTAGTCTGTAGACCACTGGACGAGATCCATTGACCAAACCAAAGTGTTAAGACCAAGGAAGGTATGGAAGCAAACTAGCTAGCTTTATCAGGCAGAAGTAGTGGATAGTTTCCATTAGCCACGTGCTGAGAAGCATCTCCCCAAGAATGTGGAACGGATCGATGCCACAACAGCTACAGAAGAGCCACCTGAAGAACTCCTCAATGTGCACGTTCCTGTTCCTACCCCAAGAGATTCTGATCAGTGAGTTCGAGGGGGAGACCAGAAGTCATGCACTTTAATGAGCTCTCCTAGTGATGCTGATGTGCAAGGAAGTTTGTGGGTCACTGTTCTAGACGGGTCTCTGAGAACTGCAGCTAGAGGAGTTTACTCTGTGGGTCCATTGGGGCTACTAAACACATAAGTCATTGGACCTGGGCAGAGAAAAAGAAACCAGCCAATCTAGTTGGGTACTCTGGTGGATAAGTGTTTTGATAAAGGGGAAGCTTCCTGTCATTGTGATTTCTGAAGACTTCTTTAAAAATAGTAAATAAATAATGAATGGATGAATAAATAAATAAATAAATAAATAAATAAATTTATTTGCCAAGTTCCACACCAGAGGCTGTTTTAAATACACTGTAAATTGGAATGGAGGCTTGTGTTGCTATAAACAGAGTCCTGGCCTAGAGAGATGACCAAATACTGGACTTAAAGCTGGAGGACCCCACATGGGCACCCAGTTTAACCATGTCCCAGCATATGACCTTAGACTGTGACCTCATCTCTCTGAGGTTCACGTTCCTCCTCTGAAAAATGCAGAAATTCTTCTGATGCTGTATTGGCTGTGACATTCTCATTCTCCCTGTCTCTGCTATCCCTATCCATCCTTCTCTTGTAGGTCCCTAGTCTGAGCTAGCTCTCAGTCTCGGATTGAATTCCTCCTCCTTTCTCAATCAAGCTTTCCTTTATGTTCCCAGATTCTTCACAGAAGCCAAGAACGTAAGCTTCTGTGAAAATGTATGTTTGGGGAGCCTGGCTGGCTTAGTCAGTGGAGCGTGTAACTCCTGCTCTCAGGGTTGTGGATTCGAGCCCCACCTTGGGTGTAGAGGTTACTTACAAACAAAATCTTAGAAAAAAGCGTATGTTTGCATGAGTACTTGTGATATATCTGGAATGCATGCATAGATGTTCAAAACCTGCATATGTACATAAACTTCCTATTTGACTATTCTTACCAGGAAATTTTTGACCTCTTCATTATTTCTTTTCTAACTTCTTTTCTTTCCTGGAAAATGGACTTAGGAACAAAAATGTTCACCAGCCTGAATGTTCACGTTCATGCGTGTCCTTTCAGGCCACAGCACTTAAAATTTTCTTTAATATTCTTGCGCTTTGCCACAACTTTGTAATCATCTTGACTGTAATACCGACGCTTGCCCTTGAAGCTGAAGTGTTGCAGAGTGAAAAATAGAGCAAACAGAAATAAGAAGGGGCTGGTACTAGGCCATCATAGAGACTGAGATTTTAGACTTCCACACCCGTAACTAAGTTGATTTTTCATTTCATGGGGAAAGTGGTCATACTCAGGGATTGCCTTTACCCAATGTCTGTCAACACACCATGTTAAAAATGAGGACCACTGAAGCCCCTTTCCGTTCCTTTACAGTGAAAACATTGTTCAATCCAGCTCCTGCCATTGCTGACCTGGATCCTCGCTTCTACGCCCTCTCAGATGTGTTCTGCTGCAATGAAACTGAGGTAAGGATGGAAGGTTTTGCTCATTCCATGAGAAACCAAAGACTTTCATACAAACGGGTAAAGCAAAGAGGCAGGACTAATCATGTCAGTTTGATTGCGTGTGAATTCTTGAGCCCAGTGAAAACACATTTTTCAGCTAACTGGGGTGTGGAGAAAAGGAAATTAGTGAATCCTAGGTGGAGAAAAAGGTTCCCTGAGTCATCTCCATAATTTGGCACTTCTCAAACCTCAGCTAATTTTAGTCCCCTCCCTGCCTTCACACTATTGGTGTTTTGTTTTCTTTTTTAATTATTCCACATTCTATGGAATAATTAGTATTAGAGTTGCCAAATTTAGTGAATAAAAATACAGGATGCCTAGTTAAATTTGAATTTCAAACAAACAGCAAATAATATACGAAATGGACTTATGCTACAAAATTGTTTGTTATTTATCTGAAATTCAAATTCAACTGGTCTAACAACCCTAATTAATATGCAACCCCTGGAACATTTGCTACATTCTCTTGTGAAGATGCTGTGACTGCCTGAGGGAACAGACATAGGTTCTCCATGATGCCACAGGAAGGACTTCAGGGGCCACTCTGTTACGAGAGGGCTCTCTCAGTCCATCTGAGCGTCCTAATGTATAGAGCTGAGTAAAATATCTCTCAGTTACATTCAGATCGTCCCATTCATTCTGAACCATTTTAGGAAGAAAATTTCAGTATTTTTCCCTTATATAGGTCAGACAGTTTTAGACCAGAGCTCTCTCTCTCGATGTTGGGAGGCAAAGACACACTATACGATGCAACATGCAGAGAGAACGTTAGTAGTTAAAGAACTGTAATAGTAATTTTCCATGTGGTTCAGAGGCTGAATGCATGTTTCCAGGATTTCCTGACCTGCCTTTTTGTTAATTTCATCTCTCAGAACATGAAGTAAATAAAAACTAAAACAAAAACAAAAAGACTGCCACAAGGAAACTAATTTTAACCAATCACAATAAGCTATGCAGTATTTTTGAGCACCCATTATGGCCAGGCCTTGTGCTGGGAGGAAGGAATTGTGGGAAGTAATAACCATTTTATAGTAAGAAATTAGATTACCCTCCACGGCCAACTGGCGTAGATTTCCCTGCTAGATACTTGCAGAACACTATTCTTCAAACACTCATCACAGCTCAAATGACTTACTCAGTACTTCTGTCTTCTCCATTGAATTACTAGTCTTGTGAGGCCAGGGACATCTGTCTTATTCACTGTTGTATTCCTAAAGTAGGCACAGTAAGAGATTAACAACAATAATAATAAAAGAGAGCAGTTATAACAATATACTGTCATAGAAGTTTTGTGAATGATCACATTCCCTCTCTCTCAATATCTTGCTGTACTGTACCCACCCCTCCCCTACGAGATGGTGTGAGATGATAAAATGCCTGCGTGAGGGGATGAAGTGAGGTCAGCAACACAGGCACCGTGACATAGCGTTAACCTGCTGTTAACCTTCCGACGATACGACAGGAGGAGGATCACCTACTGACTGCGGCTGACCATGAGTAATTAAAACCACGGAAAGTGAAACTGCAGATACAGGGAACCTGCTGTAATTATTTCTTGTCCTTCATGGTTTCTGTGCATCAGGAATTGAGAGACGGGGCACAGCATGGCTGGTCTCTCTCGGTGATGTCTGGGGCCTGGAAGACTCACAGGCAGAGAGCTGGAATCATGGGAAGCCTACTTCACTCATGTGCCTGCTAGTTGATGCTGGCTGTTGACCAGACTTACACAAGGCCTCTCCTTGTGACCCGGGCTTCCTCACAATGTAGAAGCTGGGTTCCGAGAAACAGTATCCAGAGGGAGAGGGAGGGGGAGCCCAGCAGAAGAGTTGGCTTTTATGACTTAGCTTTGGAAGTCACGCAGTATTTCTTCTGGCCCATTCTATCGACTGAGGCAGGAAACTCTGCCCTCACACTCCACCTCTCAGTAGAAGATTGCCATTGCACAGCGTGAAAAGAGCATATACACTGTGACAAATATTGATACAGTTATCTTTGGAAATTACCATCTATTACGTTGTACCTGGCACATAGTTGGCACCTAGTAAATGCTTTTTAAATGGATGAACAAATGAACAAACTCTAGTCTTTAAGAAAATTGATCTCAAACACATAATGGAAAAAAGAAAAGCTTTAAAAACCTAACATTCTTAAGGATGACGTCTAAATTTTTTTAATGTTTATTTATTTTTGAGAGAGAGAGAGAGAGAGAGAGAGAGAGAGAGAGAAAGTGCAAGTGAAGGAGGGGCAGAGAGAGAGGGAGACACAGAATCTGAAGCAGGCTCCAGGCTCCGAGCTGTCGGCACAGAGTCCGATGTGGGGCTCGAACTTGCAAACCACGAGATCATGACCTGAGCCAAAGTCAGATGCTGAGCCACCCAGGCGCCCCTTTATGGATGACTTCTAATCTCGATAATAATGTAAATTCATGCTTTAAGACACTCTCTCTGCTCACACACAAACCATTGATATATAAAGATACAAAGGGACAATGAAAAGGTACTCACAAGCTCAAAAACAAGACACCTCCACAAATCAGAAAGGGAGCAGAATCCTAGAGCATTCAGCCCTGCGTGTGCCATATTTCAGTCCCAGAGGCAGGTGTAAGTGGTAGGGACCTCTAATGGGTAACGAGCACTAGAAATGTGCCACTCATGGGAGACTGGGGCAATGCCCCCTGCTCAAACCCAGAGATGCTGGGCTAAGGCTCCCTTGCTAACCAAAAATGTTAGAGGAAGCTGTTAAGCCTGCTGCCCAGGACTACAGCATATGTAAGGCTCCCAAACTGAGGAGATAGGAGGACAGAGGTACTGCCTCTGATCAGGAAGGAATTAAGCCAATGCTAACGTGGTGACCGTGAATGTGACGAGATTGGCAATATCGCCAATGACAGCAGAACAGGAACTCCGTATTGCCGATATAACACCTGGCTCTGGTTTAGAGACCCTTGGGGCCCGATGGATGCAACCATAAAACCACTGGAAAGGCAGGGATAAGCCTAGCGGGAGCTGAAGTGTGGGATTCTCCAACTCTCAGAGAGCAAAGTGAGCCTTCAGATGACAAAACATAATGCTCAAGAGTTATCCAATAAAATCAACAATCCAAGATGAATTTTCCCAGGGTGAAATCCAAATGGTGAAGCAGTGCAAAAAAGACATTAAAATAAGCATGACTGAGGGATGCCAGGTGGCTCAGTCAGTTGAGCATCCAACTCTTGAGTTCAGCTCAGGTCATGATCCCAGGGTTGTTGGGATCAAGCCCCACATCGGGCTCTGTGCTGAGTATGGAGTTGCTTAGGACTCTCCTTCTCTCTCTCTCCCCTCCCCCCACTCACTCTCAATAAATAGATAGATATGATTGAGATTCTCATTCATTAAAAAAAAAGAGAAACAGAATCAAAGCAACAATATGTGAATACAAAAATCAGTCAATTAGAAATTTGAAAATGACACTGAAAACTATAGAAAGCTTATGAAAGAAATTGAAGAAGACACAAAGAAATGGGAAAACATTCCATGCTCATGGATTGGAAGAGGAAATACTGTTAAAATGTCGATACTACCCAAAGCAATCTACATATTCAACGCAATCCCTATCAAAATAACACCAGCATTCTTCACAGAGCAAGAACAAACAATTCTAAAATTTGTATGGAACCAGAAAAGACTTTGAATAGCCAAAGTAATGTTGAAAAAGAAAACCAAAGCTGGAGGCATTACAATTCGAGACTTTGAGCTAGATTACAAAGCTGTAATCATCAAGACAATATGGCAGTGGCACAAGAACAGACACTCTAATCAACGGAACAGAATAGAGAACCCAGAAGTGGACCCACAAACGTATGGCCAACTAATCTCTGACAAAGCAAGAAAGAATATCCAATGGAAAAAAGTCTCTTCAGCAAATGGTGTTGGCAAGACTGGACGGTGACATGCAGAAGAATGAACCTGGACCACTTTCTTACACCACACACAAAAAACAAACTCAAAATGGATGAAAAACACTAATTAAAATCTTTCTACAAAATACTCATTAGGTAAACACACTGGAATCAAAGAATTAGTGAATTGAAAAAGAATCTTGATCAATTCACCCAGAAGTGAAAAGCTCAATTCACCTAGAAATATCACAGAAACTTTGTTTTTAATACTAAAGAGGAAATTG
Organism: Prionailurus viverrinus; assembly: GCF_022837055.1. Lineage (NCBI taxonomy): Eukaryota > Metazoa > Chordata > Mammalia > Carnivora > Felidae > Prionailurus > Prionailurus viverrinus. The sequence continues at coordinate 118,854,176 of NC_062563.1, forward strand.
GAGAAAAGAAAGATAGGTTGAGAGGCTCTAACATACATCTAATGGAAGTGAAAGAAGAGAAAGGAGAGAACTGGAGAGAAGCCATATTGGAGAAAAAAACTGCAGGTTGTTTTCTAGAACTGAAGAAAGGCACAAGTCTTCAGATCAAAAGTGTATTAAAAGTACCACTTGAGATACACAGATACAACTGTCTACTAACATACATTTTAGTGGAACTGCATAAAATCCAAAGTCAAAACAAAAATATTTTTAAATGGCCAGAGGAAAAAAAACCAGATTTTATATACATGATAAGAATATCCAATACTTCATTGTTTGTAAAAGGGGAAAATGGAAAAATGAGTGTCCGTGAAAAGGAGAATAAATTTTTTTTAAACTGTAATATATTTGCAGTATTTTTGCAGTATATGGAATGCTACATATATATACACAAATGAAATAATGTTAAGGGGAAAAGCACATTAATACATAATATCTATGGAGGACATTATCTTTTTTTAATGTTTTTTTTAATGTTTATTTATTATTGAGAGACAGAGCATGAGCATGGGAGGGGCAGAGAGAAGGGGAGACGCAGAATCTGAAACAAGCTCCGGGCTCCGAGCTGTCAGCACAGAGCCCGACGCAGGGCTTGAACTTACGAACCGTGAGATCATGACCTGAGCCGAAGTTGGACACTTAACCAACTGAGCCACCCAGGTGCCCCGTTGTTTATTTTATTTTTGAGAGAGAGATAAACAGAGCGTGAGAAGAGGAGGGGCAGAGCGAGAGGGAGACACAGAATCAGAAGCACGCTCCAGGCTCTGAGCTGTCAGCACAAAGCCTGACATGGGGCTCAAACCCACGAACCCTGAGATCATGACCTGAGCCAAAGTTGGATGCTTAACCAGCTGAGCCACCCAGGCACTCCATCATTTACCTCCTTTAGAGAAAAATAACTGAAGCAAATAAAATAAAACGTTAAGACTTATTAAAAGTGGGTGGTAGGTGGGGCGCCTGGGTGGCTCAGTCGGTTAAGCATCCGACTCCAGCTCAGGTCATGATCTCGCAGTTCGTGAGTTCGAGCCCCATGTCGGGCTCTGGTGCTGACAGCTCAGAGCCTGGAGCCTGCTTCGGATTCTGTGTCCCCCTTTCTCTCCGCCCCACCCCTGCTTGTGCTCTGTCTCTCTGTGTCTTTCAAAAATGAATAAACGTAAAAAAAAAAAATTTTTTTTTAAGTGGGTGGTAGGTACATGGGTGTTTGTTGCATTATTTTTACGTTCAGGATCTTTCATCAAAGAATCGTTTTTTAACAGGTTTTTAGAAACCACAAGAATTCAGTGTTTCTGAAAATAGACCCAACTAACTCAACAGATGTAAGTGATCTCAGTAATGAAGATCAGTGAAAAACTTATAAAAAGAAAACAGAAGGTGGCCTTAAGGCATAGCCAACTCAGACAGGGTGTGGAAAAGATGGTTCAGGAAGGACACATGGTCAAGTTAACAAAACCTTTGCTGCCAGGGAAGACCAAACCCCAGAAGGAGCAGACACTGTGGGATGACTTATAGGCAACAAAAAGGGTTAATCTGGGCATGTTCAGAGCAAGCACAGGAAGAGATAGACCCATTCTTAGGAAGAAATAGGATATAGAAAAGACAGAATTTGGTGATAAACTTTTTGAGTCAAAAAGTATCATATAATTCATCTGGTCCAGTGAATTTTCAGCCACTAATTTCAGAACCATAGAGGGTCCCCACAGAAGCTAGAGGGGTACCTAGGGGGTGAGGAAGCAGGGCTACAGCCCTTCACCCCTACTTCAGCCAGAGCCCTTTTTATATTCTGGGAGAGAACTGTGGTCCTGTGCAAGCCCCTCATTTTATACGTGACTTGGCAAAAGTCCCAGAGTTAGTAAATGGTGGACATCTCCTGAATATATCAGCACGTTGCTTTCTCTGCTCCATGTCAGTGCCCCTCCTACCCTGCTTCCAATTTCTTGAGCAGAAACAAACAAAAGAAATGGGTGTTGTGCAAATATGGAAAGCTATAACCAGTAATAAGAGAAAGGCATTATGACCCAAGAGGAGCCTAGAAGAAATACAACCTTAGGGGTAAAATTTACAGACACGACTTATATATCAAAGTCATTGGCAGCGGCCCCTCCCTTACTCCTTTCTTCCTTCCCCTCTTCCTTTCTTTTGTAGAATTCTTTGTTCCCCCTAACTCTTTATGATGAAAATTATCATACATACACACAGAAATGCTGGAAGGGCAACACAACGAAGAGTGATATACTCTCCACCTAAACAGTTGTTAACATCTGCTATATGCTTCCCCTCTCCACTGTGTGTATTTCTTTTTGTTTTTGTTGAGTCATTTCAAAGTAAGCTGCACATAACATGAAACCTCACCCCTAAATACTTCAGTGTGCATCTCCTAAGAGGAGCCACAACACCATTTTCACACCTAAGAAAATTATTAGTGATTCTGTGCTGTCATCTAATATCCAGGCCACATTCACATTTCCCCTGTTGTCCCCAAAATGTCATTGATAGCGAGTTTTTGTCATTGTTATAGGGTTTTTAATTTATTTTCCTGAGCCAGTATCCATCAAAGTTCCCCGCTGCATTGGTTGTTATGCAAAAGAAGGGGGACATTTTTCTAGAAAACCAAATCTAATCTGGAAATAGACCCAGGTTACTTTTCTCACCGCTGTTTCCTTTCACTTTTCTGTATTCCAGGCCGAGATCCTAACTGGCCTCACGGTCAGCAGCCCTGCAGACGCTGGGAAGGCTGCACAGGTGCTCTTGGAAAGGGGGTGCCAGGTCGTAATCATCACCTTAGGTGCTGAAGGCTGTGTGATGCTGTCACAGACAGAACCTGTCCCAAAGCACATCCCCACAGAGAAGGTCAAGGCTGTGGATACCACGGTAGGTTTTAAAATTTCAGAATCATTTCTGCCCCCCTTGAGAATCATCATTTATAACAAAGATACTACACCTGAATTTTTGGATCATAAGGTAAGGGCCCAAGGAGGTAATACGGTAGAAGAGAAGAAAAACCAGGCAGGAGCACTATATCTTAATCCTTCCCCAACCCACTGTGGGACTTTCTACAAGTCACTTAACCTCTCTGAGCCTCAGTTTCCTCATCCATAAAAACAGAATATCAGTAAAACTGTACTTGTATCACCTATATTCATTCATTGATTCATCCAGTAAATATGTATTGAATACCTGTTATGCCAGTCATCTATTAAGTTCTGGGGCTATCGTGATGAACAAGACATAGTCTCTGCCCTCGTGGGGCTTAGATTTTAGACAGTATGCCCAGCTGCTGGTTCTTACAAGCCTCCTGTGTGGAATGAAAGCGCAAGGATCACTGGCTGGCAAAACTCATTCTTTTGGCCATCAGATAATGCCCGCTATCATCTACTATGCGCTTACTGTGTCTCTTTGGCATACATCTCATGTGATCTTTACAACAATGCCATGAGCTATATTATCTTCATTTTACAGATTTAGACACTTGCTTAGGACCATAATGCTAGGAAGTAACAGAGCTGGGGGTTCAAAACTTGGCCTGTGGACTCCAGACACTTCTTGTGTAAGGCATGCATTAAGGACAAGCAGGTTACATAGACGAGTCACAGCCCAGAAGGGGGTGGAAGGGAAGACAAGCTAGAAAAAAAAGCTCAGAGGTCCTCTAAATCTGGGAAAATAAGAATTATTGTTTATGACCTAGAATTGAGAAGAGCAAACAAAATCGATAAATACCAGGAACGTAAAACTAGAGTTGGGGAAGAGTAAACATTTTAGAGTTTGTATTTATAAGAAATTAATGTGTAATTACTTATAAAATACATTTTGGTTTTTATGCTTAGAAAAGGCTTTAAAATGTGGGTCATTAAATAAATAAAATAAAATAAAATAAAATAAAATGTGGGTCATTTATCAAAAAGGAGCCTAAGCAAATGTAATGAAGTCATGGATGCAAATACGCTCTGAAAGACAGATAAGTACAAGGACTGCTTTTTATCACATGAAATCACACCCTGATTGCCTTTCACAATGTGCTGATCAGATATTTGATCAGTTGCACTCGGTGGTGTCATTCTCTTCATAGTTAGTCATTTTGGGAACCACGAATTTTTTTCCTGTTCTGTCACGGACAGTCGCCTGAACTTGAGAGGTTCCTTCTGAGTTCTGAAATCGACCCTGCATGAGACTAAAACGAGTCCAGGTCCTGAACTACAGCAGAAAAGTTTACTCTTCCGTTGCTAAAAATGAAGGACCCTCATGAAGATGTCGGGCCTACGTATCTACCCCGAAAGAGACTCAGCCTCTGCTTCGGGTGTCTGTGTCAGCCACAGCTCCTTTGCCCACAAGCACCAAAGCACAACTGGAGTGGGCCTACACAGGAACAGGGATGTATTCGGTGCACCTGGCTGAGAGTCCGAAGGTACGGCCAAGGGCAGAAGTGAAGCCATGTCATGGGGGCCCACTCACCCCCTCCCTGTTGGCTCTGCCTGCCTTGCTGTGCTGGGCTTTGAGCTCAGGCGGGCCCACTCCTGGGAGTGGTCCCAGATAGCTGTCTGCCCACACAGTGCCCCATGTCGTGTCCCCATCCCTGGTGTCAAATAAAAATCAAAGAACTCTCATCAGAGGATGGGAAGTGGATGCTGGTCATACAAAAACAAGCCCCGCCTGGAATGTGGAAATGCCCTGCCTGGGTATGGGACAAAGTGATGAAGACACCAGCCTTGGAAATGTTCATATTTGAATCGATAGTCATTATCCTCAGAGCCATTTCATGTTGAAGGATTGGATTTCCTAGATAGTGATGGATTGCGTCTTGAGCATCTTAAATACAGCAGGGTGCACAAGGAGGTTTTCACACTTTGCTGATACTGTTTTGTGCCCTTTCATTTGGTTTCTTAGCATGTGCACTTAAGTTTTTGGTTTCAGGAAAGTTGAAACACAGTGAGAGCTCAGAGGAGAAAAGATTACTTAAATGCTTGGAGGCAGGAGGTAGAGCACGGGATCACGAAAATCGGGGCACTGGATTGGGATCAGTGAATTTTTCCGTCAAGGGCCAGACAGTAAAGTTTTAGGTTTCACGGACCTTATGCCACAACTGCTCACCTCTGCCATTGTCGCATGAAAGCAGCCATAAACAACTTTGTATGCTATCCAAAACGAAGTTGGTATTAATCCAAACTAGACTGTTTTAAGTTAAGATGTTAACCGGAATCACCAGTGCAATCACTAAAAAAAGAACTCAAAAAAAGAAGAAGAAAAAAAAGGCGCCTGGGTGGCTCAGTCGGTTAAGCGAAAGACTTCGACTCAGGTCATGATCACATGGTTCATGGATTCAAGTCCCGCGTCAGGTTCTATGCTGACAGCTCAGAGCCTGGAGACTGCTTTGGATTCTGTGTCTCCCTCTCTCCTGCCCATACCCTGCTTGCTCTCTGTCTCTATCTCTCAAAAATAAATAAACATTAAAAAAAAAATTTTTTTTTAAACCTGAAAGAAACAAAAGAATTACCATGGTACACTTCAAAATATCTATTTAACGGGCACCTGGCTGGCTCATTCGTTAAGCATCTGACTTCTGCTCAGGTCATAATCACACAGTTTGTGAGTTCAAGCCCTGCATCGGGCAAACTCGAGCTCCACTTCTCTCTCTCTCCCTCTCTTAATCCCTCTCTCTGCCCCTTCTGGGATTCGCGCTCTCTCTCTCTCTCTCTCTCTCTCTCCCCACCCCCCTGTCTCTCTCTCTCAAAAAAAAAAAAAAAAAATTAACACAAAAGAGGGCAGGAATGGAGGAATAAAGAAGGTACTGGAAGATTATGCTGTTGTAAACTGAGGGATAAAACTAGCCCTGAGGGAGATAAGGGATCCAGGAAGCAGACGGTGCCACAGAGGAGAGAAGCCGGGGTGGTGAAGGGAAGTCCCAGGGCAGCAGCTATGCAGCAGGCCTGCAGCAAGGCGGGTCCCAGTCCCCAAGAGAGCAGGAGAGCGGAGAGCCCTGGAGGAGCGACTCCCAGAAACAAAAGCAAAAACAGGAAAGGACAAAGAAGGAAATAGCAGAATACCCATGTGTTGGCATATGACCAAAGATTTTTAGTTTTCTTGCAGAATTTGAGGATGAAGTAGCAATTAATTATGTTGAAAACTGTGGAAATGAAAAAAAAAAGGAGGCAAATATTTTTGCTCTACGTCATCTGCAGTCTCAGGGTAAAAGTATGATTAAGTAAATATTCGCACGCCACGTGGCTGTAAAGACATGGTCCTAACAGTGCAAGTGCCGATTCTTGATTTAACCAAAAATAGAGATTAGAATCCTGTTTTGAAGATGGAAGGATAAAGTGAGTGTGTGATCTGTGTGCACCTGGGGGAAGAGAAGAGAACTGAATGCTCATTCTCCAGAGTTGGGAGTCAAGAGAGAATATCGGAAACTGATTTTTAAAAACAGCAGTATAAGCATATTACCAGAGGGAGAAGATGAATACCAGAAGAAACTTAAAGGGAATTTAAAGTATTTGCCTCATGGAAATGGTTCAAGAGAGAGATGGGGCGTTTACTCCTTAAGCGTTGTCTTTTTACACTATGTGTATGGATGGCTTTGATTTTTTTCCTAAATGACAAAACACGATGAGATACCACTTGTCACCCGCTAGAATCAAAAACAGTAATGAGCGTACCTAGGACATGGAAAAATTAGAACCCTCAAACGATGCCAGTGGGAAGGTAAAATAGTGTAGTCGCTTTGGGAAACAGTCTGGAAGGGCTGCGAAAAGTTAATTTTCTAGTTACCATAGGACCCAGCAATTGTCCTTCTAGGTCTCCACCCAAGAGAAATGAAAACACGTGCCCACACAAAAACCTGTACATGAATGTTTCTGGCAGCATTGTTCCCGATAGCCCCAAATAGGAAACAACCTGACTTTGAACAGCAGATGACTGGATAGACAGATTGAGGCACCTACATATAATAGACTGCTGTTCAGCCATAAAATGGAATACTGATACAGGCCACAGTGTGGATGAATATCCAGAACATTACGCTAAGTGAAAGAAGACAAACCTAAAGGCCACATATTATATGCTTCCAAGTCTATGCCATGTCCAGAATAGGTAAATCTATAGAAACGGAAGGTAGATGGATGGTCACTGGCAGCTGGGGAGACGGGGTCAGGAGACTAATGAATGGGTATGAGGGTTCCTCTCTGGGCTGAGGAAGACATTCTGGAATTAGATAGTGGTGATACATAGACAACCTTGTGGATACCCTGAAAACCAGTGAATTGTTCACTTTTAAAGGGTGAGTTTTGTGGTAGGTTAGAATTATATCAATTTAGAAAACAAAGGTCAAACAATAACAAAAAGATCCACCTAGGCACTTCACCCGTGAACGGATACTCTTGTGATAAAGAATCTTCCACTTCATTGCTCTACTGAATCTACTGAATGGGCTCTCAACATCCCCCAGCGGAGCAGAGGTGACACGGGAAACAAGGGTGGTTATTTTCTGGGGGTCAAATCTCCCTCAGCCTTTTTTATGCTCTTTGTCCTCTCATCCTGCACTCTCATTTTTAAAATCCTTGCCTGTTCTGCACATACCTGTTCGGCCTCTTCATAGGTCTAATAAAGAGGAGATAATTCACATGGCGAGGTGAGGAACTCCCAGGGAGGCATTTTCTTCTGAACAAATGGGCTTCTTCACTTTTCTGTCAGGAGGGCATTACTTGCCCTCAGGAGGTTTATGACCTCACATTTCCCCTTCTCCTAATCCCTTACGAGGCACACCTTCAAAAAAAAAAAAAATCATGTTGTGCAACCTCAACGGATACAATTTTTGTCAATCTTAACCTCAACAAAGCTGGCCAAGATAAAATCAGTCAGTCAGGGATGGCATGGGTGGTGGAAACACCTTTAGCTGGATTGCACATTTTCCAGCCCGCCCTGGAAGGGGCCAGTCCCGCTCCGCGTCAGTACTCCCGCAGGCTGCTACATTCATTTGCCTCCGTGTTGATAGTTGCTGTATCACTTCTATTTTTACATCCATTTTTCCTGCTGTACGACAGTGAGATGGTGGCAGTAGTGCAGATGTCCTCGGCTCAGTTGGGAAGACATGACAGACATGTCGCTCTTCCCATCTCTGTGTTACCTGAATCTCAGCCTCAAAATGCCACGGCACTCGTGTCCTCGGTGCAGTCCTCCAACCTGAAGGTCAGGGGGCTTTGCTGTCTTGTGTCGATTGCACTACATAATCACCCCGTAGTCGAGAGTCACACACATTTAAGCACTGTCATCTTCTAGGTTATTGTGCTACTGTGATATATCATTAATTATCCTTGACCTACAGGCTGTATAAAATTCTTGACACAGAAATTGTTTTTCTACACGTAAATGGTTGAGTCCTAGAATCTGCATTGGTACTCTTAAGAATTTCGCCCATAGGCTAAATCCATCTTTCCAAACCTTCACCTTATAAGTCATTATAATTCAGGGTATATAAGTAAGCTAAGAGTAATCAAAAGCCAGGAGCATGGGGATTCTCTTACCTCTTCCTTATTCCCCTTTCTTTCTATCCATTATATTTGAGTCCTATAGTGCTCAAAGTTGCAGGTGTGGCACTAGGCAATGTCAGCCCAGCTGCATGGATGTCCCCATCAGATGACTCAGGGCTTGGAGACTCAGCTCTGAACTAGAAATTGCACCAGTAGGAAGTGGTGATAGTTTCTTTTCAAGTTTGCATGGAAGCACTCCTAAAGGTACCGTGATTGCTGAGGCTGGTGGGTTACCCACAGCTTTCCAAGGTCACTTCTCCTCAGTGTATTCCCCTCATCCTGGGGTCTGGCCTTCGGCCATCCAGGCTGTTCTTAAGGGTTGGCTCCCATTAACTTACCTCTGAGGCACCATCCAGAATGATAGTTCAGCCTTTGAAAACCCAGATTTGAACCCATTTTTCCCATCGTGGTATGACTTCCACACCCCCATCCTACACCTGCACCCTCTTCCCACTCTCACCCCCTAGCCAGTGGAAGGCCAAGCCAACATTGCCAGATGTCATTAGAACAAATGGATTTAGGTGCTTTTAAGGGATGTTTCTCAGCCCAGGCAAACTGAGGTATTTCCTGCTCCAAATGTAGTTTGAGCTCCCCTCACTGTTGATTGCCAGTACTTGAAGAAGGGTTGGGAGAATAAAACACTGTGGGTAAAGAATGATAGAATCGGGGGTGCTGAACAGGTAATTATTACATAATAAGGCTAACTTCAACTGCCATATCAAGTTATTATGCAAGAAGTAATTGTTGTTTCCTTCACATTTTGACCTTAGGAAAATTAATATCTACTGATACTGCCGCTACTCAAAGTGTCTTGGAAAATTTTTTTGGAACTGCTTTGAGAGCACCTTTACCCTACTTTCCAGTCTACTGGGGTTTTTTCTTTCTATTCATAAAATTAATACGTACTTAGCGTTCAAGAGTAGAAAAAAAAGCAGAAAACGTAGAAAAGTATAAAAAAGAAAGTCAAATACCCATGAATCTACCACTCAAATGTAACTACTGTTATCCTTTTAAAGATTTTATTTTTAAGTAATTTTTAAATAAGACTTTTTTTTGAGCCCACATGGGGCTCAAACCTATAACCCCAAGATCAAGACTCACACGCTCTACCGGCCAAGCCAGCAAGGCACCCCGTCTACTATTATCCTCTTAATATAAATCCTTCCATTTTTTTTTCCATACCAATTCATGCACTCTTGAATATCTTTTAACAGAAAATTTGAGTATTTGCCCCTGCAGAGATTAATATGTGTAACTATGGGAAGCCTCTACAACTCAAAAATATCAACCATTTCTCTAGAATAATGTAAATGGACAATTCACTGAAGAAGAAATGCAAAAAAATAAATGTGTGGGCACCTGGGTGGCTCAGTCTATTAAGCATCTGATTCTTGATTTCAGCTCAGGTCATAATCTCACAGTTGTGAGATTGAACCTCACCTCGGGCTCTGCTCTGGGCATGAAGCCTGCTTAAGATTCTCGCACCCCCACCCCCACTTCTGCCCCTCCCTGCTTGCTTGAGTGCACTCTCTCTCAAAAAAAAAAAAAAAAAAAAAAAGGAAAGACAAAAAAAGAAAGAAATGTGATAATGTTCAACCTCACAAGAAATCAAGAATATTTAAATGAAAGTAACAGTGAGATCCCCCTTTATTGCCCATCAGTTTGGCAAAAAGTAAAGACTGATAATGTCAAAGTCCCAATAAATTGGAAAACACATGCTCTCATATAATTCTGGTAGGAGTGTAAATTTGTACAATGTTTTCAGAGGGAAATTTGACTAACAGTTTTTAAATTTGGCCCAGTAACTCTTCTAAGAATCTATCTTGCAGAACTGCTCATATATACAAATATTTGTATAAGAATATTCCAGCTTTGTAATAATCAAAAGTGGATCAGACATATCTATACAATCATCAGTAGGAGAAAGTCAAATTTAATGATATGGTGCCATTTATTTAAAAATAACTGTAGCTATCCATAAATAAAAGCATAGCATATTTTAAAAATCTGGGAAAAAATAACCCACCAAACTATTGCTCATGGGGAGGGCCAGGGGATGGGAGGCAGGTGTTGTAAAGGAGGACTTCTACATTCTACTCCATGTTCTTCTGAATTGTTTGAGTTTTTCCAAGACCCTTTATTTTTCATGCATTACTTTAAAATTTGGAAGAAAATACAATTTGGAGACACATCAAAAAGCTATTTGGAGCCACATCTAGCAAATAAGAGAGGTGATATCATTTCTCAAAGGGTGTACGGGGGGGGGGGGGGGGCTGGGTGGCTCAATCAGTTGAGTGTCTGACTTCTCAGGCCATGATCTCTTGGTTCATGCATTTGAGCCCCATGTCAGGCTCTGTGCTGACAGTTCAGAGCCTGGAGCCTGCTTTGGATTCGGTGCCTCCCTCCCTCTCCACCCTTCCCCCACTCACACTCCATCTCTCCATCTCTCCATCTTTCTCTCTCTCTCTCTCTCTCTCTCTCTCTCTCAACTAAATAAACATTTTTAAAAGTCATTGTTTTTTTTTTAAAGAGGCCTGAACCTTTAAAAAAAAAAAAAAAAACTTGCCACTACCTTCCCAAAGGAGCCAGTAATTGGCCAAGTTCACTCTTGGCCTCCTAAAGAACCTCTCAACCATCCCAAGATCTCTGTGTAAGTAGGCTGAGTAACACTTTGACTTAAAATAACTTCTGAATGGATAGACACTTGATGCCAAGGAAATGATCTGCATTGCCTTCTCATCCAGGCCCTGGAGCCTCTTTAAGTCTAGATATTTCACTACACATTTTTGACAGGCTTTTTTTCCCTTAATCTTTCTAAAGAAACAATCTCTCTCAAAAATATGTTAGTTTATACAGTTTCCTTTGGAAATCACAGAATAAATGTCAAAGCTGCATTTTTCTGTTCCTCACTCAAATGCATAGCCTATCTTCAGAGAAGCTTTACTCAGCATCAGGTTTTCTTTCTGAATGTGTCTGCTTACATGTCTTAAACTCTTCAAGCCTTATTCCCACAATTAATAATAGGTTGAATGATCTAGACTTTGGCCTTGCCACAGCTCTTGGTCTCTATTAATCGATGACCTGAAGGAGTTGTAAAAGGGCCCAGGCCATAGGTGATACCTCATGTTTAGGTACTTAATAGTTCACATACTTCACCATTCCTGTACCTCCGGTTTGAAACACACCTGAGTGGAATGGCTCCTGGGGGGAGGAGGAACATAGGTAACACAGTCCTTTGGACTGAAGCTTGTCCCCTCTAAAATTCATATGCTGAAGTAAGGAGGTAATTAAGGCTGAACGAGGTCATAAGGATGGAGCCTAGACCCCATAGGATTAATGTTCTTTTAGGAAAAGACACCAGAGAGCTCGCTGTCTATCTGTGTCTGCTCAGAGGTTAGAGCACACAGCAAGATGGTGGCATCCTGGGGAAAAACTGAGAGCTTTCCCCCTAAGGTCAGGTACAAGACAGGGATATCCACTCTCGCCACTGTTATTCAACATAGTATCAGAAGTCTTACCCTCAGCCATCAGACAACGCAAAGAAATAAAAGGCATCCAAATCAGCCAGGAGGAAGTCCAACTTCCACTCTTCACAGATGACATGATACTCTGTATGGAAAACCCAAAAGATTCCACCAAAAAACTGCTGGCACTGATTCATGAATTTGGCAAAGTTGTAGGATATAAAATCAATGCACAGAAATCGGTTGCATTCCTATACGCCAACAATGAAGCAATAGAAAGAGAAATCAAGGAATCGGTCCCATTTACAATTGCACCAAAACCCATAAAATACCTAGGAGTAAATCTAACCAAAGAGGTCAAAAATCTATACACTTAAAACTATAGAAAGTTTATGAAAGAAATTGAAGAAGACACAAAAAATGGAAAAAGATTCCATGCTCCTGGATAGGAAGAACAAATATTGTTAAAATGTCGATACCACCCAAAGCAATCTACATATCCAGTGTGATCCCTATCAAAATAATACCAGCATTCTTCACAGACCTAGAACAAACAATCCTAAAATTTGTATGGAATCAGAAAAGACCCCAAATAACCAAAGCAATCCTGAAAAAGAAAACCAAAGCAGGAGGCATCACAATTGCAGACTTCAAGCTGTATTACAAAGATGTAATCATCAAAACAGTATGGTACTGGCACAAAAACAGACACTCAGATCAATGGAACAGAATAGAGAACCCAGAAATGGACCCACAAACGTATGGCCAACTAATCTTTGACAAAGCAGGAAACAATATCCAATGGAATAAAGACAGTCTCTTCAGCAAGTGGTGCTGGGAAAACTGGACAGCGACATGCAGAAAAATGAACCTGGACCACTTTCTTACACTATACACGAAAATAAACTCAAAGTGGATGAAAGACCTAAATGTAAGACAGGAAGCCATCAAAATCCTAGAGGAGAAAGCAGGCAAAAACCTCTTTGTCCTTGGCCGCAGCAACCTCTTACTCAACACGTCTCCAGAGGCAAAGGAAATAAAAGCAGAAATGAACTATTGGGACCTCATCAAAATAAAAAGCTTCTGCACAGTGAAGGAAACAATCAGCAAAACTAAAAGGCAACCAACAGAATGGGAAACAATATTTGCAAGTAATATATCAGATATAGGGTTAGTATCCAAAGTCTATAAAGAACTTACCAGACTCAACACCCAAAAAACAAATAATCCAGTGAAGAAATGGGCAAAAGACAGGAATAGACACTTCTCCAAAGAAGACATCCAGATGGCCAACCGACACATGAAAACATGCTCCACATCACTCATCATCAGGGAAATACAAATCAAAACCACAATGACATACCCCCTCACACCTGTCAGAATGGCTAACATGAACAACTCAGGCAGCAACAGATGTTGGCAAGGATGCGGAGAAAGAGGATCTCTTTTGCATTGCTGGTAAGAATGCAAACTGGTGCAGCCACTCTGGAAAAACAGGATGGAGGTTCCTCAAAAAATTAAAAATAGAACTACCCTACGATCCAGCAACTGCACCACTAGGTATTTATCCAAGGGATACGGGTGTGCTGTTTCAAAGGGACACATGCACCCCCATGTTTATAGCAGCACTATCAACAATAGCCAAAGTATGGAAAGAGCGCAAATGTCCATCGATGGATGAACAGATAAAGAAGATGTGGTATATGTATACAATGGAGTATGACTCGGCAATCAAAAAGAATGAAATCTTGCCATTTGCAACTACGTGGATGGAACTGGAGGGTATTATGCTAAGTGAAATTAGTCAGAGAAAGACAAAAATCCTATGACTTCACTCATAGGAGGACTTTAAGAGACAAAACAGATGAACATAAGGGAAGGGAAGCAAAAATAATACAAAAACAGGGAGGGGGACAAAACATGAGAGACTCTTAAATATGGAAAACAAACAGTTACTAGCGGGGTTGTGGGAGGGGGGATGGGCTAAATGGGTAAGGGGCACTAAGGAATCTACTCCTGAAATCATTGTTGCACTATATGCTAACTTGGATGTAAATTTTAAAAATTAATTTTAAAAAATTAAAAGAAAAAAAGATGGTGGCACCCTGCAAGCCCAGGAGAAGAAGCCTCAGAATGAAACCTACCTTGTGAGCACCTTGATCTTGGACTTCCAGCCTCCAGAACTGTGAGAAGTAAATTTCTGTTGTTCAAGCCACTCAGCCTGTGGCTTTTTTTGTACAGTGGCCCAAGCAGGACTAACAGGAAAGCAAATGAATGTACTTCAGAAGTGATCTAAAGCAAAAACTGAAAAGTCAGCTGTTTTGTGAGGAGGAAATAATCTGAATTGAACTAACAGGATCATCCTAAATCACCCTCTTGGTGAAAACCATCTTGAGTGTTTTGCTTATGGTTCAACTGTAATAATCGGTCCCAGTGGGTAAGGCCAGATGATGTCTTGAGCTCAGACCCTAATCTAGCCAGTAATTAGCAGGCTGCTTTGGGCAAAGGACTCAATTATGTTTGGGCTCAGGTTGTGCATCCAAACATGACATGTCTGGGGTGGGTGATCTCTGAGGCATCTTAGACCTCTGACATTCCATGATTCTTACAGATTCTTGGGAACATGAGGATTCTTAGGCTAATCTGGAAAGCCAGGCACCATGCTGTGCTGGGCTTTGTGCTGGACTCCATGTGCTCAGAACAACCCCACAAGACAAGGTTAATGCCCATTTTAGAGAGGAGGAGAGTAATGCTCCCAAAGGCAAACAGCCTGACTGGTCATACAGCTGGTAAGTTGGCAGAGCCAGGAACTGCTTGCCGGTCTGTCTGTCTGACTCTAACATCCACGTACTCTCTACTGCACCCCTCTTCCTCTTGATTTTGTGGCAGTCTGCCTAGCCTTCAGTCCCTCCTAGTTGGCCTTCCAGCACTGACTTTCCTTGTCACTTGTTAAGATACAGGCTTCTGTAATCACTCCATTTCTCTAGATGTTCAGGAGCTACCAGATCCTGCAAAGGCACTGCCTGCTTTGTGCCGTACGGTGCAGCCTCACTTAAATGCAGTAACCCAGGGGCACCTGGGTGGCTCAGTCGGTTGAGCATCTGACTTCGGCTCAGGTCATGATCTCACGGTTCGTGGGTTCGAGCCCGCATCAGGCTCTGTGCTGACAGCTCTCTCAGAGCCTGGAGGCTGCTTCAGATTGTGTGTCTCCTTCTCTCTCTGCCCCCCCCACCCTCTCTCTCTCAAAAATAAATAAATGTAAAAAAATTTTTAAATGCAGTGACCCATATATGGCTCTAAGAATAGTTCCTGGCGCACGTGAATACTCAGTACCTTTTAGTGCTCATTAGTAGGTCCCCATGTGTCTGTTCATTGAACCTGGATCACGCGGGGGGTACCAGGAAGTATGCGCCAGGTGCTTGCATCACTCTCCAGTACACAGAGTGGACATAACCTTGGCTCTGTATATTACAGAAAAGAAACCCAAGTCCCACTGCCATTCAGTTCCAGCATCTTCCTGTACAAGACAAGGAGCTGGACTGCACGGCTAGTAGTGTGTGGCAGGATCATCCTGTCCAGATTGCAAAGTTTTGGGCACAGATAGATCACTTCCGTTCATTCTTGTCATTGAATGACTAACTCTGAAGGAGAGGTGCACCACTCCCAGTGAGTATAACCAAATCATCTTTCCGTGAGGCTTCTTTAAATAGAGGCCTGAACTGCTAACTAGAGAGGCTAGGGAAAATAGAGTTCCTCTTTTTTAACATTCCCAAACTAACTCTCTAGTTTAAGGAAAGACAAAAACACTCATTCCCTGCCTAGCAAACTCCTATCCATCCTCAAGGTCCAGCTCAGAGAGTTCTTCTTGGGAAATCCCAGTGCTTACTATATGCTTGGCACATAATAATTATGTGAAAAAACGAAAGAGTTCTAGTTCCTTGTGGGAAAGTAAGTAGTGTGTGTATTAGGGCCGCTTGGTCTCACTGAGCCACTGAGTGTTCTCAGGGGACTAGAGGATCGACAGGATTCCTTATAGTCCTTAAGTTCTACCTTGAATATGTCAAGGGAAAGAATAAATCTCAGACACAAATGCTCTTTTCTAATGTTATGAAAACAAAGTACCCAGTTGCCCATTTTAAAACCTATCTTTAGATTATTTTACCTGCAGGGATAGAAAGGCCAGGCCAAAAAAAATGAAGTTACAGAAGTAAATGGCATCTCTGAAACCAGCATCATAGAATACAGAAAACCCAGGTGAGGCTCCGAAATACCCATCTTAATCTTAGGAATGATATCAATAAATGGGCATGATATCTGAACCACTCTGCCAACTCTGGCTGCCAGAAAAGATGAAAATGAAAAAAAAAGTTGACTGGATATGAAGAAAGGACAGAGGACAAGATAATTGCTAAAGACACTGATTGACAAGGCACAAGACATCCGTCAGGCCCGGGGGGTCCATATTAGCTCTATTACATTACTTCCATATCAGCAGATCACCTCATTTACTGGCTAATCAGGCAGAATTAAATATTTTAAATTATCTTTCTTAATCCTGCATGGGATCCGTTGAAAACACAGGGCTCTAAAAATCTAATTGTAACTGCTTACCAGAAATGTCATCTTCACTTGGAGGAACTGAACCAGGGCCAACTACGAGGCTGTCTTTTCCGTTTTCCTAAAGTACTGTCCCACCTGTCCCACGGCTGGACCTGGACACGCATGCACATGTGCCTAGTGCCAGACATCTTAGGGGCTCCCGAGCAGGAAGCTGGGATCCCTGGCCCTGCTTCAGAACTCAAATACAGCCAGAGATTGAAAAGAGCAATGGTAGTGGAGAACAGGGGCATGGAGGTGGAAGGAAGATGTAGAGGAAAAAATAATGTTAAAACATCAGCAAAAGTCAAGAGAGCAAACTCTAAATCTAGATGTAGAGTGTTCTGTGGGCCTCGATGCTCCCTGACTGAAAGGACAGGAGACAGTCCCTGTCCCGGTAAGAAGGGGCGGTTTCAGGGTGTATGAACTTGCTTATCCAGCCACAAGGAAGACTTCTCGCTTCCTACCCCTACCCTCCACTTCTCCCCGCTCCTGGAGAGCAGCGTGGTGTCTTGTGTCCTTGATAGCAGGGTGATAACTTGGCTGGGAGGTGGCAGTCAGGACTACACCGTAGTGCTTCTAAAGTGGCTTCCAGTATGTGAAGATGTTGCTTGGGTAGACCTGAAATTGTGAGGAGGTGAAGAAACCATCTGGAGCCAAGCTGTAGAGCCCAGTGAGTTGGAGCCATGCCCAGCGCCCTCAGTGCCCATCACTGCTGAGAGAGGTGAACAAGGAAATGAAGAAGGTGTGTGTGGTTCATAGCTTGCTAAACACCTGTCTGCCTTCATGTGAAAACATGTGTGTGGTGTAGTTTAACGGTGTGGATACTTTGTGTATTTTCAGTGCTGAGGACGTATGCTCTGTGTGAATAAATTGTTGGTGGCATGAATGTCATGCATGCATGTGCGTGTCAGTAAAATGTACTGCAGTGGGACAGAAGGTAAAGGCATGATTCATCATTCACACTTTCCTCCTTTTAAAACTACAGGAGGGCTCTATACTGTGGTACATCCCTACAAATGCGATGTGATTTGGGGATAGAGGGCGTCCAGAGGTTAGGTGAATCACATCTCCCCTGAAAGAGTCTCTGAAAACTGAAAATTGTATATCCTTTTCTTTCCCTGGTCAAAACAAATGAAAATTAGAGAAAGAAAGATCATGGTTATATTTGCTAAGTGACTTCCCGTGACTGTCCTGTTCCCTGTTAAGAAAACTGTCTTCCTCTCCTTAGTCTGCTTTAGCATGTGGGTATCTAATTGTATGGATTCAGTTGTACGTGAAATATAATTCGCATCAAATACTTACATTTACTAACTTCCCTCAGTCATCCCAAGGCCAGTCAGATTGCCTGCCGCCCTCCCTTCCTTCCTTCTTTGTAAATTGTGAAATATTTCAATTATACTGAAAAGTATAGAGAGCCGGATAATTTGTTATTTCTTAATATTTTGCTATTTTTGCTTCAGGTGGTTTTTAAGAGGTAAAACGTTAGAAACACAGTGTGACCTCTTTGCTTTCAGATGCTTAGTGCTATGAAGATGCAACCTATATCAGGACCTAGCTTTTAAAAACACATTTGAACAGAAAAACAGTAGGATTTTGTAAGAACTTTTCTTGATCTTTGCCATTCTGCAGTTTTACTACGATGAGCCCAGATCTGAATTTATTCTTATGTATTTTTTTTTTACTTTTTTAATTTATTTTGAGAGAGAGAGAAAGAGTGAGCAGGGGAGGGATGGAGAGAGAAGGACAAAAAGAATCCCAAGCAGGCTCTGCACTGTCAGCACAGAGCCTGATGTGGGGCTTGTATCCAAGAATGGTGAGATCATGACCTCAGCTGAAATCAAAAGTCAGACACTTAACCAACTGAACCACCAGGTGCCCCTATTCTTATTTATACTGCTCATGACTCTGTTCTTCCTGAAGCTTTTTGGGGAGGCTGGGAGGGACTCTAATACTCTATTTTTTTTCTTCAAGTTTTTATTTAAATTCAAGTTAGTTAGGAAGAACAAAGATTGTTAAAATGCCAATACTACCCAAAGCAATCTACATATTCAATGCAATCCCTATCAAAATAACACCAGCATTCTTCACAGACCTAGAACAAACAATCCTAAAATTTGTATGGAATCAGAAAAGACCCCAAATAGCCAAAACAATCCTGAAAAAGAAAACCAAAGCAGGAGGCATCACAATCGTAGACTTCAAGTTGTATTACAAAGCTGTAATCATCAAAACAGTATGGTACTGGCACAAAAACAGACACTCAGATCAGTGGAACAGAATAGAGAACCCAGAAATGGACCCACAGACGTATGGCCAACTAATCTTTGACAAAGCAGGAAACAATATCCAATGGAATAAAGACAGTCTCTTCAGCAAGTGGTGCTGGGAAAACTGGACAGCGACATGCAGAAAAATGAACCTGGACCACTTTCTTACACTATACACGAAAATAAACTCAAAGTGGATGAAAGACCTAAATGTAAGACAGGAAGCCATCAAAATCCTAGAGGAGAAAGCAGGCAAAAACCTCTTTGTCCTTGGCCGCAGCAACCTCTTACTCAACACGTCTCCAGAGGCAAAGGAAATAAAAGCAGAAATGAACTATTGGGACCTCATCAAAATAAAAAGCTTCTGCACAGTGAAGGAAACAATCAGCAAAACTAAAAGGCAACCAACAGAATGGGAGACAATATTTGCAAGTAATATATCAGATATAGGGTTAGTATCCAAAGTCTATAAAGAACTTACCAGACTCAACACCCAAAAAACAAATAATCCAGTGAAGAAATGGGCAAAAGACAGGAATAGACACTTCTCCAAAGAAGACATCCAGATGGCCAACCGACACATGAAAACATGCTCCACATCACTCATCATCAGGGAAATACAAATCAAAACCACAATGACATACCACCTCACACCTGTCAGAATGGCTAACATGAACAACTCAGGCAGCAACAGATGTTGGCAAGGATGTGGAGGAAGAGGAACCCTTTTGCATTGCTGGTGAGAATGCAAACTGGTGCAGCCACTCTGGAAAGCAGTATGGAGGTTCCTCAAAAAATTAAAAATAGAACTACCCTACGACCCAGCAATTGCACCACTAGGTATTTATCCAAGGGATACGGGTGTGCTGTTTCGAAGGGGCACATGCACCCCAATGTTTATAGCAACACTATTGACAATAGCCGAAGTATGGAAAGAGCCCAAATGTCCATTGATGGATGAATGGATAAAGATGTCTACATATATGTACACACAGACACACACACAATGGAGTATTACTCAGCAATCAAAAAGAATGAAATCTTGCCATTCACAGCTACGTGGATAGAACTACAGGGTATGATGCTAAGCGAAATTAGTCAGGGAAAGATATCATATGACTTCACTCATATGAGGACTTTAAGACACAACAGATGAACATAAAGGAAGGGAAGCAAAAATAATATAAAAACAGGGAGGGGGACAAAACATAAGAGACTCTTAAATATGGAGAACAAACAGAGGGTTACTGGAGGGGTCGTGGGAGGGGGATGGGCTAAATGGGTAAGGGGCACTAAGGAATCTACTCCTGAAATCACTGTGGCAGCATATGCTTAGATGTAAATTTAAAAAATAAATAATTTTTTTAAAAGCACATGAGACTAGTCTCACATTTTAAAAGTAAGTTAAATACCTTTATATCCCGTCCTTAAAGTACATCAATAAAACCTTTGTATTAAAAATAAAATAAAATAAAATAAATTCAAGTTAGTTAACGTGCAGTGTAGTATTAGTTTCAGATGTAGAATTTAGTGACTCATTACTTAATATACAACACCAGTGTTCATCACAACAGGTGGATTCCTTAATCCCCATCACCTATTTTTAATGTTTGTTTATTTTTGACAGAGAGAGAGAGAGAGAGAGAGACAGAGCTTGAGTTGGGGGAGGGGCAGAGGGAGAGAGAAGGAGACAGAGAATCGGAAGCAGGCTCCAGGCTCTGAGCTGTCAGCACAGAGCCCAACGTGGGGCTCAAACTCACAGATGGCGAGATCATGACCTGAGCCGAAGTCGGATGCTCAACCGACTGAGCACCCCTCCCCATCACCTATTTAACCCATTCCCCCACCTACCTCCCCTCTGGTAACCATGTCCTCTGTAGTTAAGAATCTGTTTCCTGGTTTGCCTCTCTCTCTTTTTTCCCCCCATATGGTCATCTGTTTTGTTTCTTGAGTGGAACTATACGGTAGTTGTCTCTCTCTGATTGACTTATTTCGCTTACCGTAGTACACTGCAGTTCTATCCAGGTCATTGCAAATGGCAATATTTCACTATTTTTATGGCTGAGTAATATTCCATTGTATATATACATCACATCTTTATCCGTTCATCACTTGGGCTGTTTCCATAATTGGGCTGTTGTTAACAATGCTGCTATAAACATCAGTATTTGTGTTTCTCATCAATTCTGAAAAATTCTTAACCATTCTCTCTGTCATTATTGCCTCCCCTCCACGTCCTCAATCCCCTCATTCTAGAACCCCTATAAGGTATATATTTGACCTTCTCTTTTCTATTCTTCGTGTCTTTTAAAATTGCTAGGGAGAGATGCCTGGAATCCGGAGGCTTCCTGTCACCTTATTCTTGTTCCAAGGTTGATGAAACAAAAGTGACCTCTAGAACAGAAAACACAGTCCTTAAACACAGAAAGTCACTGTCCTTTAAGAAACAGAAACGATCCCTGTGGGAAGTTCTGGCAAAAGGAGGTGAGGAGCACCCCACTGACCATACGTTTATTCAGCACACTGTATTTTAATTTTCTGCATGCTAAACAGCAGCTGTGCACTGGTATAATAGGGACACTCATGTAATAAGATAGTCCCTGGCGGGGCGCCTGGGTGGTTCAGTCAGTTGGCCAGCCCACTCTCGGTTTGAGTCACGATCCCCCAGTTGTGAGATTGAGCCCTGGGTCGGGCTCCGAGCTGAACATGGAACCTGCTGGGGATTCTCTCTCTCCCTCTGCCCCTCCCCCACTTGTGCACGTGTGCTCTCTCTCAAAATAAATAAACTTTTTTTTTTTTAATTTTTTTTTTAACGTTTATTTCTTTTTGAGACAGAGAGCGACTGAGCATGAACGGGGGAGGGGCAGAGAGAGAGGGAGACATAGAATCGGAAGCAGGCTCCAGGCTCTGAGCCATCAGCCCAGAGCCCGACGCGGGGCTCGAACTCACGGACCGCGAGATCGTGACCTGAGCTGAAGTCGGACGCTTAACCGACTGAGCCACCCAGGCGCCCCAAAATAAATAAATTTAAAAGGACAGTCCCTGGCCACAAAGAGCTTAAGTCTGGAAGAGTCTGTAACCCACGTTCAGAATGAGGAGTACCATGATGGGGAGGCCCCTGTCACCTTATTCTTGTTCCAGTGTCAATGAAACAAAACAGGTGTGGTGGGAGAGCAGATGAGGAGCCCACCTGGCCTGAGGGGCCCGTAACCCTGCTTTTGAGAGGGCAAGGGAGGGCGAGCTACAGGATAAGTCAGCTTGGGGAAGGGTCACCCAGGCAGAGGCAGCAGCTCATGAAAGGTGCAGGACTAAGAGAGTGTATCAGGTTTGTGCCTCTAATTTAAGTAGTTCTGTGTGGAGTTTATGATACAAGGAAGAACAGAACAGGATGAGGTGTGGCTCTAACAGGGACAGGCTGTGAAGGGCTTCATTTGCCACAACTGGAAATCTGCATGTTCTCCTGAGGGCAATGGGGAGCCACTGAAGAGTTTAAGCAGGAATAGATTTTATCAGATTTGTACTCTATTAAAAAATTTAAATGGCTCCTTATAAAGACTAAATTGGAGATTACAATACCAGAGGCAGGGAGAACCACCCAAAGACTGTTGTCTTGATCTATCTAGTAACAAATTATGGCAGCCTTGACTAGGGAGGTGGCAGTGGGGATACTGAGAGGGAGTTTAGGAACTCAAGAATTCAGAGGACAGAATGGTAGTTCATTTCCTTTAAAATAAAAGGGGGGACCAAGTAAGATGCTTAGTTCATGGTCAACACCACTAGATCATTCTATCATTCGTGGTGGTTGTCAGCATTTTGGGGGCCTTGACTCACCTAAGGAGTAAGACCTACTCCCATTAGAAACAATCCACATCAGGGGCTCCTGGGTGGCTCAGTCGGTTAAGCATCCAACTTCAACTCAGGTCGTGAACTCACGGCTCGTGGATTCAAGCCCCACGTCGGGCTCTGTGTTGACAGCTCAGAACCTGGAGCCTGCCTCGGATTCTGTGTCTCCCTCTCTCTCTGTTCCTCCCCTACTTGCTCTCTCAAAAATAAATAAAGGCTAAAAAAAAATTTTTTTTAAGGAAACAATCCATATCATCGGTGATTCTCTGCAGATAGCACAGGAAGATGCCTGTGTCGTTTACAGAAAATCAAATGAAATGCTCAGGTGATCCCTATACGCCCTTCCATTGGGCATGTCTGGCTGCCTGCCACCCCCATTTCGGGGAATCACTGATCTGTGCAACAGAGTAGCATTTGGAGCAGAAATGTATCCTTCATTTAAAGTAAATAGCATGTGAAGGAAACTCTTTTGCAACACAATGCTAGTTGAGATATCTCCCCTCCCATCTGTGCCTGAGACACTAGCTTTCTGCAGGTGCAAACACAGCCTTCGCATAACTACACACTGCCCCCCTGATGAAGTGACAAATCAGCCAGTATGTGATGAATATGGTTGTGTAGACAAAGCAGGTATTCAGGCCCAGGCGTACAGGTTGTTGTGAATCATCCACACCAGCCTTCAGCAGTGAGATTCCCAGAAAGATGGTTCAGTTCCACCCTTCATTCTCCCAGTGTACAACCGACCCAAGACCCAAGAGTGAACCAGCAACTCGTAAGGAACCAGAAACGTTATAAATAACCCAGAGAACCCTTTTATAACAGCAACTGCCTACGGATTCTGTGGCCTAACAGCTCAAGCAAAAAAGGATATAAATACGATATTGTGCAATGACTAACTACTCAAAATTTTGTGCATCAGCAGAAGTGGAACCTGTGGTTGGTGCTAATATTATCAGATGTCTTTGCTGTTTAATAATCTGGGAGCTCTATACTATTTAGCGTGCAATTTTCCCAGAGAACAATGATTTTATTTCAAGTACCTCTCACCGAAATGAAAAAGCAGCTGCTAGAAGATGAACATTTGGCAGAAGATGTTCTAGCATAATCTTTTGTGAGAGACTAAATCCTATTGGATTAACTGTTTTCTGTCTAGAAGAGCGGAGTCACAAAGAAAAAGGATTGCGGAGCACAGAAGGCAAGGCCAGCCTTTAGAACCCAGTGGATCACTAACAGACAGTTTAGTTCTAAGTGCCATTTACTCATCAGTATACAAAGTTATTTATACAAAGCTTCCATTAATATTGCCCAAAGAATGGGCCTTTTTTATTCCAGTTTTAGCTCATGCTCGGGATTCTACTTCTCTTTCATTAATCCTTTCCAATAATGGAATTCTTTAAATTATAGAATAAATTAAGCCACCACAGACATTTTGGCCAGAAGGGTTTTTTTTGGGTTTTTTGGGTTTTTTTTTTTTTTACCAGTTGCAAGTCTCCACAGGCCATTCTCTGTGGCCAGCCGGACAGAAGAACAGTGAGGGCTGTGACTCAGCAGCACCTGCTGACCACATGCCGGCCCTGCCCCTGAACCTGAAGAGGGGCAAGGGCAGCCATTGGCTCCCTGCACTCGTGGCCCACCCACTCCAGGTTGCCACAGCAGGCCCACATCCCAGGTTCACAACAGACCCTCACATGTTCTTCAGGCTGGCCAACCACTGGTCAAATTAGGCTGTTCTAGAGAGGAAGTGACTTCATGCCGAGGCTACTTGGCACAGCCAGTTTTAGCCAAAGAGTATTAAGACCGAGCTGTTTTCATGTGACCATACTGATTCAAGAATATTAAGCTATTAAAATTAAACATAAAATGCTCCTTTTTTCTAAACGATCGAGCAGTGTACAAAACAAAGACCTTCACTTTATCCCCCATTCCCATTCCTGGGCTGGAATGTGTGATGGGTAAAAATTAAAACTGGAGACTTTTCTGAGATGGCTGAGGATTGTTTTTCAGGTAGACCCCAGGCTTGGGCTGAGAGTGGCATGGGGTGGCAGAAAGGGTGTGGGGTCAGGGATGTCTGTTGCGTATGTTACTTGGTAATATGAGACAGTGTGTCTGCATGTTTCATATAGTCATTTTGATGCAAGTGCTAACTCAAAATGGCTTCATCAAAATGCCCCATTTCAATACTGGTATGACGGGCCAGCCCAGAACCCTCACAAACCAGAAGCTGAGAGTGGACACTGAGTCAGGCCCCAGTTGAAACCAACAAATGACCTCTTCAATGTGGACCAATTGTTGACTTGGACCAGGAGCCATTTATCACCAAAAGCGGAGTCCACGGTGCTGACCTCTGAGGTTGAACACCACAACCGTGGACACTCATGTGGGCGAAACACACGGCATCAGGCTGGTGGTTTATTTTGCCTTAAACTCAATTTTAGATCAAATAGAAGTGATACAGTTATTATGATCATCCGTCCTCTTAGAAATGGCTACCAAATACTTGTAGGGTATGAATTAATGAAGAATCTGGAAGTCCTGGGATGAAGGTTGATAGAGTTTTTCTTGTTCTCTAGTAGTTGAATTTTTTTTAATGTTTATTTATTTTTGATAGAGACAGAGAGAGAGAGAGAGAGAGAGAGAGAGCAAGGGAAGGGCAGAGAGAGGAAGACCCAGAATCCAAAGTAGGCTCCAGGCTCTGAGCTGTCAGCACAGAGCCCAATGCAGAACTCGAGCTCACCAACCGTGAGATCACAACCTGAGCCAAAGTCGGATGCTTAAACCACTGAGCCACCCAGACACCCCACTAGTAGATGAATTTTAATATATTGAAATTTGAAACACTGGTGTCATTTTCAAATACCACTTACAGCGAGATGCTGCCTTGAACATATATCGGCCTCACCTTACTTTGGTTTTGTGCTCAACCCCCGATTGATCCCTCTCTGTCTTCATCCATCTAAAATAAAGACGGCTTTAGCCCCATAAACCTCATTCCAGATGGAAATGCATAATTCAAGAGAAATACTGATGTCAAAGAAGAGAAGGCACACCAATTTGTGTCAGCAGTTGCTGTAAATTAAAGAGTACAAGGAGAGTTTAATGTAATGTAGAATTGAAAATAAAATTAGAATGAATATTTAGGCAGTCCTCCGCCTCTTTTCTTTTCCCCTTCTGTGACACGAAGGATTGACTCTCAGTTTAAATACCTAATGTAGTTCATTCTTCTTTCCTGCTAGAATTTTCTTTCCCCATAAAATGTTGCGTGTTTATCTTTGGCATCCAAAATTAGATCTTTTCACCTTTTTCCATTCTAATCTGGACAGAACAGCCAGGCTAGGAAGAGTCCAAGCTTTCCCCTCATCATCCACACCCATCATGCTTTCGGCCTAGAAAGGACCCCTGCTTGGAGCGCCTGGGTGGCGCAGTCGGTTAAGCGTCCGACTTCAGCCGGGTCACGATCTCGCGGTCCGTGAGTTCGAGCCCCACGTCAGGCTCTGGGCTGATGGCTCAGAGCCTGGAGCCTGTTTCCGATTCTGTGTCTCCCTCTCTCTCTGCCCCTCCCCCGTTCATGCTCTGTCCCAAAAATAAATAAACATTGAAAAAAAATTTTTTTGGGGGGCGCCTGGGTGGCGCAGTCGGTTAAGCGTCCGACTTCAGCCAGGTCACAATCTCGCGGTTCGTGAGTTTGAGCCCCGCGTCAGGCTCTGGGCTGATGGCTCAGAGCCTGGAGCCTGTTTCCGATTCTGTGTCTCCCTCTCTCTCTGCCCCTCCCCCGTTCATGCTCTGTCTCTCTCTGTCCCAAAAATAAAAAAAATAAAAACGTTGAGAAAAAAAAAAATTTTTTTTAAAAAAAAGAAAGGACCCCCGCTTTACCAGCCTGACTAGTCAGCTGCTGTAAATAGCTATTAATTCTCTCCTAATACTGATTCTCCCTAATGTGGGTGTCACCTCCATGGTTTCTTTCCTTTTTCTAAAGCTGGGAAATAAAAGAGTACATCTCATACATGTACTACTGTGCATGAGAAAAATTCTTTAGCACACATCTGAAAGAGTGAAATCCCCTTTAAAGTAGTAATATTAAAAGGCTTCATACTGGAATGCCTGGGTGGTTCAGTCGGTTAAGCATCCAACTCTTGATTTCAGCTCAGGTCATGATTTCACAGTTCATGGGTTCAAGCCCCACATCAGGCTCCACACTGATAGCATGGAGCCTGCTTGGGATTCCCTCTCTCCCTCTCTCTCTGCCCCTCCCTCGCTCACTCTCTCTCTCAAAAATAAGTAAGCTTAAAAAAAAATCTAAGTAACAAGCTTCACGTTTAGTTCAACCAAGCTGCCATTATGTAGCACCCTTCTCTTTATTCGAATTTCCCTCAGAACTGGTGGTGGTCTTTCCCACTGTCCACCGTTCTTGGCCAGTGGCAGAGTCCCCCAGCTTGGTCTCCACTGTGGTCACAACACTTGTTTTTGAATGATTCACCTTTTCCAGAAATAAATTCCTTAGGATAGTGGTTCTCAAAGTGCATCCCTGGACTAGCTACACCACCATCACCTGGGAGAGTCATCTGGGCCCTACCTCAGATTTAATGGATCCAAAACTTTGGGAGTAGGCCCAGCAATCTGCGTTTTGACAAGCCCCTCAGGTAATTCTGATGCTCGCTCTAGTTTGAGAACCACTGACATAGAAGATGAAATATTGCCTCCACTGAGGGTATTCAAAGATGTGCTGCAGATTCGTAAAGTATTCCAAAGAGAAGCTTTCAAAATCTTTTTGAGCGAAGTTAGAGTACATGGATGGCCTCTCCAGAGGATTGCTTCAACAGACCCTGGCCTTCAACTGAAGCATCCACTTCTGCCACCAAGCCATTTGACCTTGACCAAGTTCTCACACTTGGTTTCTCATCTGGAAAATGAAAGACCCATCCTACCTATGTCACAGGATTGTAATGAGATTCAAATGAATCACATCTGCAAACATGCTCTGTGATGCATGTTCATGACAGAACTATGAAAAAGTGAAAGTCATTGTCATTCTGCAGACAGGATTCTGGTAATATGAGCATTATATCAGGGCAAAGACTTGGAAAAAGTTCTAATTTCCTTGGCCAGATCCACCTTTTTTCCTACATAATGACTGATTCATCGTCTTGGTGGATGTGTCTCAGATTCTGCCAACTCAGCCTAGCAGTTTATCTGGTGCTAAGAGAGGAAAACCACTGCCCGATAAATGGCTGCAAGGTCTAGAAAAATATATCCATTTTCAGACACGCTGTTTTCTATGGAAAGCTTTGTGATGATTGGTAAGGACAGACTCTGTACATAGGCACTGAAGCTCTCATGACTGGAACTTGTCACATACTGGCAGTGGAAGGGTCTGTACTAAAACCACCCATTTTGGCCCTATGCAAGGGAGTCATGACCTTCAAGAAGGAAGCTAAGTGTCCATTGCCACATGGTAATCATTGGAGAGAGGACCAAAAAGAAACTTCCTCAAGCAAACCAAACCTATAGAAACCATGAGTTAAAAACCCGACCAGTCAACGTGCCTGTGCTGGAGACAGCGTAGATGGATTTTACCTTAGAGATTAGCCTTTACAAACACCTTCACCGTAGGAATTCTTTAATGGCAAGCTCCTGGTATATTTATTATTTCACTTCGAATCTTTACTGACTGTTCGGTGAACATATCTGGACAGGAAAGAAGCTAAATCTGTTGCCTCGGTGCCCATTGGGAATGTAGTTTTAGTAACACAGGGCAGTTCTCAGTAGGCCAACGTCAGCTTCACTTTTCACACAAAATCAAGAGATTAGGTATGACTCTAATTGGTTAAATGTGATGAAATTATTGTCTGATTAGAATAAGCTGTTGGTTAATTATGGAATTAGAATATGAAATGACTTTGCTCAAAAACATGTGCCTATTTAACAAATCTATAGAGACAAAAGTAAATCAGTGGTTCCTAAGCCTGGAGTTTTTCGGGAAGGTAGGAAGTGTGGCTGTCAGTGGGTAGGAGGTTTCTTTTAGGGGGGACAAAAATTTCTACCATTAGACTGTGGTGATGGTTGTTCAACACTGTGACCATATTAAAGAACACTGAATTGTATACTTTAAGTGGGCAGATTATATAGTACATGAATTATATCTCAAGCTATTTTGGCCGGGGCACCTGGCTGGCGCAGTCAGTGGAGTATGCAACTCTTAGTCCCAGGGTTGTGAGTTTGAGCCCCATGTTGGGCCTATAGTTGACTTAAAAAAAAAAAAAAAAAGCTTTTGCTTTTTTTTTTTTTTTTTTTAATCAAATAGCTAATAAAGTGTAGAGCTGGGAAAACACTGTGCCTATTTGAAAGGCAGGAATAAAAATCACATCAGTAGTTTGCTGCATGCAGTTTCGTACTTGATTAATCGGAAATAATAATCATTTGAAATATATTAAGGCAGGAAATATTTACTTTTTCTTTTAATCACACTGTGTTTTAAAATCTGACTACTCTCAGCCTAATAATTGAAATTTAAATGTAATAAACGAAGGTAGCTAATAGTTGAAGCCACGGTCATGGATGTTTCTGACATAATGATTTGTCCATGTTCCCTACAGGTTTATTTAGAATAAAAATCAGCAGCCCTTACACAATAGTGATAAGAAAACTAGATTCTCATTGTCCATCATGATGCTCCTAAGCTGATCTGGTTAGGGCAGCCAGAAGGTTGAGGTTGGAAAGGATGTGATCTCATCCTTCTGATGTCAATATGTACTGATAAGAGAAAATAGGGATATTCAGATTTGAGCTGTGAAACGGGGCTCTTGTGTAAGCAGCATCCTATCTCGTGGTATGTTTATCAGACTCGCTCTTGCCTGCCGAGGAGAGAACCTTTGCACTTTCCTGCCTTGGGAAGATAGGCCAGGCAACCCTGGTTCTAATCTCCTTGTGAAGTCCTCAGTCCGGGAGTCGGGGCTTGCCCATCCATGGCTCACTGGTGGCCATGGAGACTTGACTGAGGCCAGCAGGAGAGGAGCTGGCTGGGAGATGCAGGGGTTTCTGGCTCAGCAGAAAGAAGGCAGGGAGCTACCAACACCTGCCTCGTGTGCCAGGGAACTTGGAGATCGCTGGTCAGGGCTTCTGAATGCACCGGAAGATCCTGGTCAGGCCACTGGCAGTTCTTTGGAACAACAGGCCCTACTTCAGGGTTTCTCAACTTTCTTTTCTTTAAAAGGAGCCTTTTAAGATTTTTTTTTTTTTCCTATTTGTCATCTCCCCCTGTGAAATTTTAGTGCCACAGATACTCTCTCTTTCTAGATAGATACGTTTCCATACTGTGCCTTTGGAGAACCACATATCATTGTACTATGTCAAAAAAAATTTTCACCACAACCCCTCCCCACCATGCAAGCAGGAATTTCCCCCCTGCCCCCTGTCGGGAGATACTGCCCCAGTTGAGAATGCACGCCCCGAATGGAGTGAAGGGTCTAGGCAGGCCTCTCTCTTTCTGCTCACACCTTGAGTGGTGAGGGCAGTCACATAGGGAAGATGGATTAGGTGACCCAGCGTCCGTCACTAAGCAGGATGGGCCCCGACTGCAGACTCCAGCACAGCCAGAGGAACATAGTCCAGGGTCGTCCCTGCACCGTCTGTTCGGCCTGCCTGCCATCCTCCAGGCTCTGCCGCCACCTCCCCCTCCCGGGCAGCAGCCCTCGGCCCAGTGGCTGGCTCGGCCGTGAGGGAAAACACGGCCCTCCCTCAGAGTGGCAGTGCGGGCCGATGTGCGCAGCTTTCCCCGCCAACGGGTCAGCCTCTTCCCGTGCTGTCCTCCAGCCCCTCCCAGCTGCAGGCCACTCACACAAGCCTCACTCGTCGCTCTCCCTGTGTTCCTTCGGCTCAAAGGAAAGCATAAGATTTACCAGGTTTCCCGTCTTACACTGACTAGAGGGACCTTTATATTCTTCACTGTACATTTCTTTAATCTCCTACTCACAGCCTCTTTAGAGGTCTCATAAAGCATCTCCCTGCCCCCACAGAGGAATGGCTGTCCCAGGCCCCAGCACATACAGGAGGTCACTTCTAGAACTCTCTGGAGCCTGGCCTCCCTTGTCATGAAGAGCTCCAGGACACTGGCTTCTGTCTGTTTCTGGCTGAGAGAGCATTCCTGAAAATAAAGCCAGTCACAGCATAAACTCCTTCCCCTACGACCCTTAGGGACATGCCCTAGGATCACGACCCTCTTTGTTCCTTAGAACCCTTGTCTGGTCCCTCCTGACCTAGGTCATGGGCTTTCGTTTCCAAAAACGTTCACAAATGAAGGGGCCTCTGAGATGATACCGTCTAGTGCATCCCACTCTTGTTGGGCACCTGCTGTCCTCCAGGCTCTGTAGTGGGCCTTTTCACGTACGTTATCTAATTCGGTGTTTACAGGAGCCCTATGGGGTAGGTTCCCATTTTACAGATAGACACAGAGAGGTTGAGCCACTTGCCAGAGTGGTGAAATCAGGACTTAATCAGGCCCATCTGGTTCCAAACCATTTACTGCATTGTCCCAGCTGAGAAAGCATGTTCCCAGTTGAGAAAAACATTTTTCCCAGCTGTGGCCAGAGGGGCTCCACTGTAGGTATAAAAATAGTGGATTTACCATATTTAAAAGATGACACACAGCTAATAAAAAGGCGAGAAGGCAGGATTTAAAATCAGGTTTGTTTGTTCCCTCCGTGCTGCTTCCTGGAGGGTCATGACACTGTGTCTCCTGCCAGTGCACGATGAGCCCTTTCAGGAGAAAGAATGACGCCTGCTTCCCGGGCCCAACCAGATGTTCATGCCTCAACCTCCTGCAGACAGGAACGTGGCAGAAGCCCCATTCTTAGAACCTGGCAGCAAGAGCAGAGCAAGACTTGCCGCCAGGCTAGCCCGAGGGGGAGCCACCTGTCTGTGTGGGGGAGGAAGGTGACAGGAACCCTGGTGGGTTTACACGGTTCTCCCTCCCCTTCCTGAACCCTTTGCAGTATTCTGTTTTTGTGAAGAAACAGTGCATTGACTTGGGAGTTAGTCATGGTTCATCCCATTTGCCTTTTCCCTGGCCTCTCAAACCACAAGCCTGGCTGAGGAATTTGGGTCCACAGTGTGGGCTTTGAATAGCTTTGTGTAGGGAGAGGTTTTGCAAAGAAAGGAAAGTGGTATCTACTTGTCAGATGGAATGTGTTAAGACATCAAGGAGGAATGTGAGGGTTTTAACTGTTAGGGTCCCTCAGCAGTTTGGGTGATGAGTCATCCAGCGTGGGTACGGATTCCTAACAAATGAAGCCTCGTGATGACATCATTGTTGCAAGATTGTCTGGGATCTGTTGGAGCCGCCTGACAAGTTTGTACCTTGGGGATTTTCATCACATGGGGTTTTTTCCCAACCACACTTAATAGCCGTCATGCCTTCTAACTCGTCCACTTTTCTATCAACTAGAATTTGGCAAACCAGGACTTTCACAAGTCTGTCTCATTGTCATCCCTCCTACAGGGCATTCTTGGGACAGTGTGTGTTCCTCGCCTGATCACTCAGCACCTGCCCTCCAGACAGTCCTCCATTCGGTCAACACGTTTTTCAGCGGTGAACCCGCATTGTGCTGGTCTGAGGGGATGGAGGTTTGAGGGGATGAAGACTAAGGAGGAGGGCAGGAGCATGCGGGAGGAAAACACAGGGCTGTATATGTGGTGCCAGTCAGTATCTACGTGATGACTAAGTTAATACCTTGTCGGAGTCTTAGAAGATGAGTAGGAGTTAATCTAGGGAAGAGTCCAAGCGAGATATTTCCATGAATGAAGACCAAAGATGCCAAAGGTGAACAGGAAAGTGTAAGACGTGAAACCGAGCAAGTGTGCTAGAGAACCTCACGTGCCATGCTGAAGAGCTGAAATTTTATCCTAAGAAAGATGAGAAACATTCCAAGGACTACA
The DNA here is from genome assembly GCF_022837055.1 of Prionailurus viverrinus. NCBI lineage: Eukaryota > Metazoa > Chordata > Mammalia > Carnivora > Felidae > Prionailurus > Prionailurus viverrinus. Next base: position 118,886,828 of record NC_062563.1, read on the forward strand.
GCAGTGTGGAGGCTGGGTTGGAAGGGGCCGGACTGGAAGCAGGGAGACTAGTCAGGGAGTCGTGTGGTCCTCTAGAGGTGATGGGAGCAGAAAGTAGGATGATGGGAGGAGAGGGTGGAGATGAGAGGATAGACTTGAGAAACATCTAGGATTTAAACTTGGCAACCTGTGACTCATTAGTTATATGGGAGGAGACATGCAGAAGACCCCCAAACTGTCAGTGCGGAAAAGACAAGAAGGGGCCTGTGTTCTTTCAGAGGTGTGAGTGCAGTTTGGGCCTGTTGAGTTAGAGTTGCCTGCAGGGGACGTGAGGCTGGCTAAGCAGACTCAAGGGGTAGTTAGATATGCGAATCTGGAGACGGAGGAGGGTGCACTAAAGGTACTGACTTAGGACTCATCGCGATCATAGCAGTTGAAACTAACCACACAGCAGTAGAGGCACCCTGGAAATTGTGGGGAATAAGAGGGATGGCGGGCCGGGGACAGAAGGCAAGGGAACACCAATATTGGTAGTGCAGGAGAAGGAAAAGGGCCCCATGACAGAGACAAGGGAGGGTCAGACACGGGACCCAGGAGGATCCCTTGCCACTCTGTGCTTCTCCCCCTCCTAAACCTTCTACGGAAGGCCTACGGCTGCCATTCCTCCTAAATAAGCTCCTTTACATCCTTGACTCCCATTCGGCTTTTGCAGGTGAAAGCTGCTCCTGATCCCAAAGCCCATTGGCCGCAGCTTCCAGCCTTCCCTCCTTGACCCTCCTGTAGAGAGTCCTGCATTGTCAAGGCCCATGCACTTTACTTACAACGCCTGGACCTCCTTTCCTGATCATTCCGTTCATCTCCATCACCATTCTTCCCTCCACCCCATCCTACAGTCATCCTATCAGATGACTCCAGTGCCATGAGGATGCCCTCACTTCCAGTGACTCTTCACCTCCACGCCAGCCTCCCACCTCCACGAGACTCCCAGGAAATGGCTAATACCTGCACCACTCCCATTATGTGGGAATAAGCCTCACGTCCCACGCTCTGACCACAACCAGCTCTCTCACCTCTTCTCCTGCCCTTGTTCTCACTGTCCTCCTAGTTCCCTCTGTTTTCTTCTGAACTGCTGACTCCCTCCTGACCTCCCCTCCTTCCTTAGCCAGGTTAGACTATCTGGTTGTTCATCTGAGATGGTCTTTCCTGAAATTCTTTCCCCCACACCTGCCCAGGGCAACTCAAGGTCCCATTCTCTTACCGGCTCCTGCCCCAAGAACACTGAGGAAAGTGGGATCCTAGACAGAGGGACGTCATTAGAGATTCACCGTCTCCACTCTCCCCTCCCTGTCATTCTTCACTGCGGTAGAAAACCTAAGCCTTCCCGTGGGGAAATAGGAAAATTCAAGCAGTAGCCAAAAGCCCAATCTCTCTCTCCCAAAATAGCTTCCGCACCTGCTCTGTTGCTGGATGTCCACACAGATGTCCTTGGAACAACTCCTGACTGCCCTTTACCACCTTTATTTTTCCCTTGGGCAAGTTATTTAACCTCCTTGAATCCGAGTTTCCTCAGTTTTCCAATAAGGACCCTCCAGTGTCGCTGCCAACCTCCATGGCACTTTGTGCAAATTAGAAGAAGGTGCCCCTTTGGCCAGGCACACAGCTTGATGAGCAGAGCGTGGCCTGTGGACCCATGGTCACCCCCTCACCTGGACGCCCTTGTGCAGTGCCACCTTGCAACACCATACACTGCAGCCCCAACCACGCCTACCTCTCTACAGGCTCTGGTGAAAGAAAGGCAATGATTCGCACAGCGCACAGCCAAGAGCCTGACTGAGCAGAACTTGGGACAAAGGAGCTAACGTTGACCACCTGGACGTGGCTCAACATGCGGGTGTGCTCTGCTGTGGTGGCACCATCTGCCACTTTCAGGCACTTCTGCCAGCTCCATGAGCTGGAGCTATCAGCCCGCCCCCATCTCTCGTCAAGAGAGCAGAGCCCTGGGGCCCCGGGGTGCTCAGTCAGTTCAGAGTCCGACTCTTGATTCCAGCTCAGGTCCTGATCTCAGGGTTCGTAAATCAGAGCCCTGCATCAGGCTCTGCGCTGGCAGCGGGAATTCTCTCTCCCTCTCTCTCTGCCCCTCCTCCACTCTCTCACTCACTCTCTCTCAAAATAAGTAAACATTAAAGAAAAGAGAGAGAGAGGGAGTGCAGGGCCCTCAGAGACTGGATGGGAGCTGGTAGGTGAGGGAACAGACCCTTGGTCATAGCCAAGGGCTCCAGGCGGGCAAGGGGCAGTGGGAGGGAAGAGAGAGTTGGGACAGTCAGACAGAGAGGATGGTCTGAAGGGGAGCAGAAGGGAAATGAGCCTCAACCTCCTGAAGGCAACAGCGCCTCAGGCACTAGGGGCAAAGGCTGCCCACCCCAACCCCACACCCCAAATCTGGGGTGCCGCCCTTGGCTCCCACCTCTCAGATTCTCCCCTTGGGGACCTCTCACTAGCTGCTCAGGAGTGTCCTGCTACCTACCCCGCCAGCCCCGCAGATTGCCTGGGCCCCTGCACCCACCCACCCCACTGGAAGGTCGGGTGCGCCACAAGCCATGTCTGGCTCTCTTTTCACTGCACTGCCTCCATGGGCACCACAGACCAGGACTTCTCCAGACCCAGGAGCGCAAAGGCCCTCAGGAGAGCAGGAACCTCGGAATGCCACATCCATCCGGTAAGAGCGGCTCTTCAAGAGGAAATCGCTGCGAGAAGGCAACGAACGGTAGCCACCTGGGTATTTTTATTGAAGAAAGACGAATTATGCCATGACCCCTTCTAGCACAAAAATAATTTTCAGTAAAAGGTTAAAACCGTCATGTTGTATCAATGAGAACTGTTCCATTATTCCAAGAATGATTGATTGGAAAGTACTTACAGGAAAATCAAAGTGATACAATGCAGCTTCCACTTTTAAAGTACTTTCCATTAAAAAAAAAATCATACCAGTGTATAAAAATAGTTATACTGAAGATGTGAATCAACAGCCGAGGAATTTATTGGCACTTGAAAGCCTTGTGATATAAATAGATTCAACAATGAGAATGAATCTCAAATAACTCTGGGCTGTGGCAACCTAACCTCCATTTTCACTGACACGAAAGAAAGTCACATGTAGTTCAGTGAGTCATCTGGCCACCTTGGAAGAGATCACAGGAAAAGAACACAATGGAACTAGGTCCAACAGGCCAGGTCAACTCAAAGCACAGGGTGAGGCAGTGGGGGAGACGGAGGGGACAGCGATGTGGTCTCTGTCCTCAAAGAGTTTTCAGACTGTCCCAGACTGTGGGCCTATACACAAAACAGCCACCAGTACAGTGTCCTAAGAGAAGGACAAAGGAACAGGAGATAGTAGGGAGAGAGATTCTTTTGAACTTGGTGATTTCCTTCCTTCTCTCCCTGCCTCCACAAAAGGTTACTCTGTGGTGTAACGGGAACAGAGCACGGAGTCCACTGGGGCCGGATGTAAGCTGCCACTCTGCCACGTACTAGCTGTGTGACCCTGGACAAATTATCTAATGTCTCTAAGATTCTGTCCCCTCAAGTGTGACAGGGGGCAGGAGGCTGTTGTTGTAAAGATGAGATGAGGCCAGTCGTGTGTGTATGGAAGCACCCAGCTTTGCTGCGTCCTGAGGCAGAGCAAACGATAAAAGATCACTCCCTTCCCTACCCTTCTCCTCTGTGAAGGTTAACTAGTACTCACTTTTGTACCCCTTTCATGCTTACATTTCTAAGAGCTTTTCCATCATTGGATATAATGTGATTTTCAAGGTAGTATTTGCTGGTCTTCGTGGCTTTTGAGTTCACGGCCCCTGTCCTCCAAGAATTTCCCTCCTTCTTTGTGTCTGGGGACTCAGAGAGCCAGCTGCTGCCCTCTTTGTAAAGAAGAACATGAAACACCCCCCCACCTGCCATGTCCCTTCTGGTGAGAAGGTAGCTGAGATCTGGCCCATCAGCAGTCATTAATTGAGCATATAATGCTTTTAAGGATTATAGAACTCTGAGGAGTCAAGGAAAGAACTAGACAAGATTTCTGACCTCTCATCAGACTTTAACATATGGGTATCACCTCAGTCAAGGTTCTTGGTTGAAAACAACAGACCAGTGGTGGTACTGGGATAAGGCCCTGGATGCTGTCACCACAGTGCTGCCACTCACATCTTGGAACTCGGTTTTTCTGCGGCCATTGTCACAGCCAGAAAGTTCCTATCAGTCCCCTTGACATTCAGGTGGATGTCACTGCCTAGGCCTTAGTTGCAAGGGAAACTGCCTTGATGAGATGAGTATTCTCAATACAGGAAGGAGCGCCTCTCAATTCAGTTCACCCTGGCTTGGAGTAGATGTCCATTTAATTAAGAAAAAGGGAAACTATTCACAGGCTGAAATTGGCTCATTTGTAAATTCATAAAGAGTGGCTGATGTGGATTTTTAAAACTTCTTTAGTAAAATTTCTTTTATTAAAAACATTTTGGGGTGCCCGGGTGGCTCAGTCGGTTGGGTGTCCGACTTCGGCTCAGGTCACGATCTCACAGTATGTGAGTTCGAGCCCTGCGTCGGGCTCTGTGCTGACTGCTCAGAGCCTGGAGCCTGTTTCAGATTCTGTGTCTCCCTGTCTCTCTGACCCTCCCCCGTTCATGTTCTGTCTCTCTCTGTCTCAAAAATAAATAAACGTTAAAAAAATTTTAAAAAAAAACATTTGAATGAAATGTTTGCTTACTTACAGAAAAGTTATAGCACTCCTATATACTCTACAGAGTTTCACCAGTTATTAGCATTTTGTCACATTTGTTTTTGTCATTGTTTTTTAAGAGACTGAGCTTGTGAGAGGGGGACGGGCAGAGAGAGAGGGAGAGAGAGATCTTAAGCAGGCTTCACACCCAGCACAGAACCCGACACAGAGCTCGAGCTCATGACCATGAGATCATGACCTGAGTTGAAATCAAGAGTCAGACGCTCAACTGACTGAGCCACCCAGGCACCCCTTGTCACATTTGTTTTATTGCTGCCTCTCAAAGTACATAAATATGCTTTTTTATTTTTGGATGAACCATTTGAGAATAAGTTGCAGACATCATGACTCTTTACCTCTTACTAATTCAGGATATATCTCCTTGGAACAATGACATAATAAAACTACAATATAATTATCAAAGTCAAGACACTTAACACTGAAATAATCCTATATGCACAATCCAATAATGTCTCAGTAGTGTTTTTTATAATTTTTTTCAGTCCAGGAGACAATCCAAGATTATTTAAGGAATTTAATTGCCATGCTGTTTTAGCCTCCTTTAATATGAAACAGGTCCTCAACCTTGTCTTTCATGATGTTGATCAGTTTTGAAAAGCACAGGCTTGTTGTTTTGTGGAATTTTTCTCAATATAGGTTTATCCAGCACTTCCCCATGATCCGAGTTAGTAAATCTTGTAGGCAGAAACACTGCACAAGTGACATTACGTCCTTGTTGAGGCCCCACACTCGGGAGTATGCGATGGCAGTTTGTCATATTGGTTTGTTGCTGTCTTCATCAAGGTGGCGTCCACCAGGTTTCTCCACTAGAGAGCTATTTGTTATTAATAGGAAATCTGTATGGAGATACTTTCAAACTTGTAAATATTGTGTCCTCATCAAACCTTACTCCAGCAGTTTTAATGCATCCATTGATGATTCTTGCCTGAATCAGTTATTACTATGAGAGTTGCAAAGTGGTGATTTTTCACACTTCTATATTTACTAATTGGCATTCTATTTGAAGGAAGTTCTCCCTTCTTCATTATTTATTTTTTCATTTATCTGTTTAAAATCAGTATAGGGGCACCTGGGTGGCTCAGGCAGTTAAACGTCTGACTTCAGCTCAGGTCATGATCTTGCAGTTCGTGAGTTCGATCCCTGAGTCGGACTCTGTGCTGACAGCTCAGAGCCTGGAGCCTGCCTCGGATTCTGTGTCTCCCTTTCTCTCTGACCCTCCCACCCCCTCTCTCTCCTCAAAAAATAAATATTAAAAATTTTTTAAAAATAAAATAAAACCAGTATAGACTCATGGATTCTTTAATAAATTTTCAAGTGATCGTTAGCCTCCATTATCCATCCCTTCTATAAATTATACACTTCTGCATTTGTGGATGGGTCAACCTAATTGCAAGCAGATTTCTTTTTTGATGTGGACTTGAACATTTAATCTATACCTCACTATTTACAGAGACAAACAGGAAATAGAAAACTGAATTTTTATGGGGATTTTTGGTTGAACACATAGGTTATCAAGGTGTTTTTGAGTAGCTGTGGCAAAATGGGCTACCCTGAGAAAACATAAGGGAGCAGGCCCTTCTAAAGAAAGGAAGGAAAGGGGTTTTGCAGAAAGCCATGAGAAGATAGAGAAGACTGGCACAATTGTGCTTTCAAAGTAGACACAGAGGAACGGGGATGTGGCAGAACAAAGTGGGGTGCGGGGAAGGCAGGGAAATACAATGGGCATGCAGAAGAGCATAGAGGTCAGGGGACTAGGGTGGAAAGGTAAAGCAGCAACATGTGTTGAGAGGTCTGTAAATTGATATTGGGTAAGAAAACTGAGAGGCAAGGAATGACAGATTCAAAAAATCCCTACGAGATGTTAATCGTTTCATTATTTATGAGAAAACTAAGTCACAGAGAATTTACATTCATTTTCCCAAGGTCACAGAGCTAGTTAGTGGTAAAGTCAAGATTCATATACAAATCTATGTGACTTCAAAGCCATACCACTAGAAGAGAAACATTTATAGTGAGAGAATAGAGGTAGAATTAGGGCTCACAGTATAAGGCCGCATAGGTTCCACTATGCCAATTATAACACTTAATTAATCCTGACCCCACAGTAAGTCTCAATAATGATCCCAACCATGCACTTGAGTGTAAATCCATAGTAAGCTCAGAGCACTTAAATATTGCCAAAGTTTTCAAACTTTGCATTATACTCTTGCATGACTCAGTGCCCCCACTCCCCCAACCCTGCCTTTTAAAAAATCAACTTGATTGAAATATCGTTTTCATACATAAGATTTCACCCATTTGAAGTGTATGATTCAATGAGTTTTGACAATGTAGACTCATTTAACCACCAATCATAACTATAGAACCTTCTAACACTCCAGAAAGTTCCCCGTGCAGCCCCTGTGGAGGTGATATTCTCCAGCCCCTGGCCGCTTTTTGTTGGTATACTTTTGCCTTTTCTAGAATTTCATATAAATGAAATCATACAATATGGTATGTAGTCTTTTGTGGCTGGCTTCTTTCACTTAGGATAATGTATTTGAGATTCTTCCCATGTTGTGTTAGCAATTTGCTCCTTTCTGTTGCTAAGTAGTGTTCCACTACATGGACGTACCACAATTTTTTTACCCATTCATTCGTTCAAGGACATCTGGATTGTTTCCAAATGGAAAATTGCCAAGTGGAGCAGTTACAAATAATGCTGCTATAAACAGTCACATATAAATCTTTATGTGCATATATGCTTTCATTTATCTTCAATAGCTAAGAATAGAACTGCTAGGCTATAGGATAAGTATATGTTGAATAATGGCCAAACTATTTTTCAAAGTGTATCATTTTTCATTCCCACAACAAATAAGAATTCCTACAACAAATAAGAGTACTGGAACTAAAGCCAGTATTTTCAGTCTTTTTAATGTAGTCTTTCTAATGGGTATTTAGTATTATCTCATTGTGTTTTATTTTGTTTTTTAATGATTATTTATTTTTGATAAAGAGGGAGGTGGAGGGAAGGGGCAGAGAGAGACAGACAGAGAATCCAAAACAGGCTCTGTGACAGCTGACAGCACAGAGCCTGACGCAGGGACCGAACCCTTGAACCATGAGATCATGACCTGAGCCAAAGTCAGACACTTAACCGACTGAGGCCACCCACGCACGCCCTCATTGTGTTTTTAATCTGCATTTCCCTAGGTCTAATGATGTTGAGCATCTTATATGCTTATTTGCCATCTGTGAATCTTCTTTGATAAAGTCTCTATTCAAATATTTTGACCATTTTTATTGGGGTTTTTGTCTTTTTGGGTTGTACTATTGAAATATTAGAATGCTTTATCACATATATGTTTTAAAAATATTTTCTCCCAGTCTGTGGGGTTGTCTTTTGGTATTCTTTTAAAGGACAAATGTTTTAAATTTTAATAAAGTCCAATTTATCAATTTGTTAAATGTCTTATGCTTTTGGTATCCTAAGAAATCTACCTAACACGGGGTTACAAAGATTTTTCTCCTCTATTTACTTCTAGATGTTTTGTTGCTTAGTTCTTATATTTGGGTCTGTGGCCCATTTGGAGTTAATTTTTATTTATTGTGTGAGGTTTCATGTTTTTCCATATGGATATCCATTTCTTCCAGCACCATTTGGAAAAGACTGTCCTCTCCTCCATTGAATTACCTTGTTAAAAATAAGTTGCTGGTTTGTTTACAGATTCTCTTTTCTGTTCAAGTCATCTACATGTCTATCTTTGCATCAATATCTCCCTGTCTGATATCTTATTCTGATATGTCTGATACTATATCTTATGGTAAGTCTTGAAATCAGATAGTTTACATCCTCCAACTTTGTTCTTCTTCAAAATTGTTTTATCTATTGTAAGTCCTTTGTATTTCCATATAAATTTTAGAATCAGTTTACCAATTTCTAAAAATTGCCAAGTGGGATTTTTATTGGAATTACACTGAATCTGTGTATCATTTTAGGAAGGACTAGCATGTTAACAATGATGAGTTTTCCAATTTATGAACATGGTTGATCTCACCATTTGTTTTCTTTAATCTCTTTTGCTTTCCACAGGAAGAGTGTATAAATCTTGCACATATTCATTCATTTTGCACAGATTCATTTAACCCTAATTACTTCATATTTTTGATGCCATTGTAGTAGTATGTCTGGATAATTCAAATTCCTTATTCTTCATTGCTACTCTATAGAAATATAATTTGGCACAAAAACAGACACTCAAATCAATGGAACAGAATAGAGAACCCAGAAATGGACCCACAAACGTATGGCCAACTAATCTTTGACAAAGCAGGGAAGAACATCCAATGGAATAAAGACAGTCTCTTCAGCAAATAGTGCTGGGAAAATTGGACAGCGACATGCAGAGGAATGAACCTGGACCACTTCCTTACACCATACACAAACATAAACTCAAAATGGATGAAAGACCTAAATGTAAGACAGGAAGCCATCAAAATCCTCCAGGAGAAAGCAGGCAAAAATATCTTTGACCTTGGCCGCAGCAACTTCTTACTCAACATGTCCCCAAAGTCAAGGGAAACAAAAGCAAAAATGAACTATTGGGACCTCATCAAGATAAAAAGCTTCTGCACAGCAAAGGAAAAAATCATCAATACTAAAAGGCAACCGACAGAATAGGAGAAGATACTTGCAAAAGACATATCAGATATAGGGTTAGTATCCAAAATCTATAAAGAACTTACCAAACTCAACACCCAAAAAATAAATAATCCAGTGAAAAAATGGGCAAAAGACAGGAATAGACACTTCTCCAAAGAAGACATCCAGATGGCTAACAGACACATGAAAAAATGCTCAACATCACTCATCATCAGGGAACTACAAATCAAAACCACGAGATACCACCTCACACCTGTCAGAATGGCTAAAATAAACAACTCAGGCAACAACAGATGTTGGCAAGGATAGGAAGAAAGAAGATCTCTTTTGCACTGCTGATGGGAATGCAAACTGGTGCGGCCACTCTGGAAAACAATATGCAGGTTCCTCAAAAAATAAAAAATAGAACTACCCTACAACTACCCTACTACCCTAGTGCAATTGCACTACTAGGTATTTATCCAAGGGATTCCTTGGTGTGCTGTTTCGAAGGGGCACATGCACCCCAATGTTTACAGCAGCACTATCAACAATAGCCAAATTATGGAAAGAACCCAATGTCCATCCATGGTTGAATGCATAAAGAAGATGTGTGTGTGTGTGTGTGTGTGTGTGTGTGTGTGTATAATGGAGTATTACTCGGCAATCAAGAAGAATGAATCTTGCCATTTGCAAGTACATGGCTAGAACTAGAAGGTATGATGCTAAGTGAAATTAGAGAAAGACAAATATCATATGACTTCACTCATATGAGGAGTTTAAGATATAAAACAGATGAACATAAGGGAAGGGAAGCAAAACAAATATAAAAACAGGGAGGGGGACAAAACAGAAGAGACTCTTAAACACAGAGAACAAACTGAGGGTTGCCGGAGGGGCTGTGGGTCGGAAGATGCGCTAAATGGGGACGGGGCATTAAGGAGGACACTTGTTGGGATGAGAACTGGGTGTTATACGTAGGGGATGAATCACTGGAATCTACTCCTGAAATCATTAGAGCACTATATGCTAACTAACTTGGATGTAAATTTTTTAAAAAGAAAGAAATACAATTGATTTTTTAACGTTTATTTATTTTATTTTTTAATTTTTTTTAACGTTTATTTTATTTTTGAGACAGAGAGAGACAGAGCATGAACGGGGGAGGGGCAGAGAGAGAGGGAGACACAGAATCAAAAGCAGGCTCCAGGCTCTGAGCCATCAGCCCAGAGCCCGACGCGGGGCTCGAACTCACGGACCATGAGATCGTGACCTGAGCTGAAGTCGGATGCTTAACCGACTGAGCCACCCAGGCGCCCCTCATTTATTTATTTTTGAGAGAGACAGAAAGCACAAGCGGGGGAGGGGCAGAGAAAGAGAGGGAAACAGAATTTGAAGGAGGCTCCAGGCTCTGAACTGTCAGCGCAAAGCCTGACACAGAACTTGAACCCATGAACCCTGAGATCACGACCTGAGCCGAAGTTGGACGCTTAACCACTAGGCCACTTGGGCGCCCCACAGTTGATTTTTTTTAATTGATCCTGTGTCCTGTTACCTTGCTAAATCTACTTTTTTGCTGGATTTCTTAGGATTTTCTACATAGGTGATTATGGCATCTGCTAAGAAAGAGTTTTACTTCTTTCATATCTGCATGCCTTTTCTTTTCTTTTTCTTGTCTTACTGCACTGGCTGGCAATCCAGTATGATGCTGAATAGAAGTAATGAATATAGACATCCTTGATTTGTTTCCAATATCAAGGGGAAAGCATCAGTCTTTCTCATTAAGTATGATGTTGACTATAGAGTTTTCATAAATGCCCTTTACCAAGAAGATCAAGTTATACCTTCTATTCCAAATTTGCTGAATTTCTGTTATAAATTGATGTAGAATTTTGTCAAATGCTTCTGCTGCTACTAAAATTATAAGGTTTTTTTTTTTTAAAGTGAACTACACTGGGGCGCCTGGGTGGCGCAGTCAGTTAAGCGTCCGACTTCAGCCAGGTCACGATCTCGCGGTCTGTGAGTTCGAGCCCTGCGTCGGGCTCTGGGCTGATGGCTCAGAGCCTGGAGCCTGTTTCAGATTCTGTGTCTCCCTCTCTCTGACCCTCCCCCATTCATGCTCTGTCTCTGTCCCAAAAATAAAATAAACGTTGAAAAAAAAAATTAAAAAAAAAAAAGTGAACTACACTGATTATTTAAATGTTAATTAGTTTTAAATGTAAGTAGTTTTAATGTCAAACTAATCTTGCATTCCTGGGATAAACCCTATTGTTCATGAGATACACACACACACACAGTTTACTAAAATTTTTTAAGGTTTTGCAGAGTATTGATCTGTTTTGTTTGTTTTTTTCTTGAATTGTCATTGTCAGGTTTTGGTATCACACTAATGCTGGCCCTACAAAATGACTTGGAAAGTGTTTCCTTGACTCTTCCATTTTCTGAAAGAATTTGGATAGAATTAGTGTTATTTCTTACTTAAACATTTGCTAGAATTCCCAATGAAGCTATCTAGCTGAGAGTTTTCTTTGTGGGGAAACTATTTTTAATACAGGAACAGCTTACCTTTGCAGTCTCTACCAACACAGTGTAGCTCTAAGAATGAAAGGAAGTCAAGCTCTGAAAATCACTGTTACCTAAATAATGCTTCCAACACACACAGTTCTACTAGACACTGTGTTTCCCTGGCTTTTTTATACTGGGAAGCAATTTAAATTATTTCAATCGTCTTTTCAGATATAAGAACAATGCTTTTTATACTTTCTTAAAGTTATCTGGTCTGCAGCTAAATACCCCACCGGCCAACAGGAATACATATAACTGATTTCTGTCAGTGTTGCTAGAATGTTTCCCCTCAGCCCTGTGCCTTTGCTTTGGTCAGGCTACATAAGTTAAAGGTGAGGGAGGTATAGAAACATGACTTAACTATCCATGAAATATTTTTATTCCCTTAAATTTTTTTGGAAAAATATTATAAGCTTGTAACAATAAGCTTAAGCAATAATATAAAAGTTACATAAAGGAAAGACTGCCTCCATTATTTGTAAATAAGAAAACCAAATATCAACACCATTGCATTGCTATACTATAAACTAAGGGAAGGCAAAAAGCATATCTCTCTCCATTGTTTCCGTCAGGAAGGACTGACATAAACAATTGCAAAGCATCTAGCATGGCCCCTGACACATTTTGGGCACTCAGAAAACATTTATGGGAGGAAGGGAAGTGTCGAATTCACACCTGCATTACTATGACTGCTTGGCAAGTTGAATACTGCCTGCTTTATCTATGTAAACAAGGGGAAATGTCATTCTCCTTAAAGCCATTCACTGTCTCATGAGCTCACTCTGTTCCTTCCTCCTCTGCGTCTTTGTTCCTTGAGGCCTTCTTTCTCTATAAATCTGTGTCATCTATAAGAACTCCCTTCTTCAGGGAGGCTTTCTTCAAACTCTTTCTTAGCATCCAATAGCATTTATGGATTCTGCCACACTACTTAGCATTTAATCCACAGTGGATTTTACCCCTTTACTAGTGTCCATCACTGTTCTGGGCATATGCATCTGGAACAATCTTGCATGCCAAGGCTCTTTACAAAGGCTGAAGTATAGCCTCAAGATCTGTCGTGAAAACTCTTGGGCGTTAAGGAACAACAAACTGGGAAAAAAAACTGGAAAATGACCCTGAAAGCTATTTCAGAATGGTTTTCCAAGCGAGACTGTATAATCATATTTAAGTTATCTTAAATACATTTGTTAGATGAACACATGACTAGGTATTACCCTGCCTGAAGGTGGAAGTCAAGACTTTCTTTGGTGTTTTCTATTTCTGTGGGTCCGTAAATGTACTTTACCAAATCAGATCTTTGGAGCTTCAGAGAAAATGGAAAGAAACTGTTTTGTCCCTATATTTAGTTTGAAAATAATATCTGCATAGCTCTCACCACTTTTCTGCATCCATTTAATGGAGAAATGGCTAATTCTAGAACTAAAGCAGGGAATATACAAGATGCGCCTGGAGCATCTTATAGTGTCAGAAAGTAAAGCACCCAAAAGACAAAACCATGGGGTATGTTAAAGGGACACAGGAGCCAACTGAAAGAGTCCCTTACAATTTGAGCAAAGAAGTAATGCAGTACTAGATTATAGCCCAAAGAATAAATTTTTAAAAATTTTCAAAGACCCATGAGTTCATGGGTCTTTTATACAGATATAATTATGTAATGAATTGGGGGGAGAAGACAAAATTCCCACAGAGAAGCATTCCAATAATAATCTACCCTACCCCTTACATGTGGACTATACTTAGTGACTTGCTTCCAGAGGGTGCAGTATGAAAAGAGGGAGGAAAGTAACTTTGCAGTGGAGAAACCTGGCAAAGACTGCCTTAGCCAAGTAATTGAGATTAACATGATCAGAGGCAAGTCACATTGACAGTATATACCCTTGATACAATGTGATGAGAGAATGGTACTTCACCTTTGTGGTCTTCCTCCCAAAAACCATAACCACAGTCTAACTGTAAGAAAAACAGACCAGTCCCAGCTGAGGTATATTCTACAAAACATCTGACCAGTCCTCAAAACTAGGAACTCGAAACAGAAACAAACTAGAAACAATTCTAGAAAGTAGAGACTCAAAACAGAAATAAACACTGTCCAAGAAACTGTCACAGCCTACAAGAGTCTAAGGAGATGACAACTAAATGTAATAGGGTACCCTGGAGGAGATCCTGGGACAGAAAAAGGACATTAAGCATAACTAGTGAAATCCAAATCAAGTATGGAGTTCAGCTAATATCAATACCATTTCATTCATTATGACAGATGTACCATAATACTAGATGTTACCAAACAACAGAACTGGATATGGGGCGTATGGAAACCTCTGTACTATCCTTTTACCTAAAAATCTTCTACATCAAAAAGTGTACTTAAATATTGTTAAAATACAGTTTGGGCAACAGGTGACTACATGCTTATCTCCACAACTATGCTTTTAATTACAGGGTGCTGGTGACAGTTTTGTGGGGGCTCTGGCCTTCTACCTGGCTTACTACCCCAATCTGTCCTTGGAAGAAATGCTCAAGAGAGCCAATTTCATCGCAGCAGTCAGCGTCCAGGCTGCAGGAACACAGTCATCTTATCCATACAAAAAAGACCTGCCACTTGATCTGTTTTGATTGCTACTAACCCTAAAATAAATGTACTTGGAAATAAAATGTACTTGGGGGAGGGGGTGGCCACTCTTAGCTAGCAGCTTACTATAAAATATCCTCTTCTCCATTCTTTGCAAATATGTTCATTTATGAAGTCATACTCAAGCTTTCATTATTTTTAAATTATTTTTCTAATGTTTATTTTTTGGGGGGAGAGAGAGAGAGAGAGAGAGAGAGAGAGTCTGAAGCAGGCTCCAGGCTCCACGAATGGTCAGCACAGAGTATACAAGGTCCTATATGATCTATATCCTACACCCCTCTCCCTTCCCATGCCATTTCCGCCCATTCTCCCCTCTACGTTCATTTCACACTGGCCTCCTTACCCAACTCAAACCACTTCAGGGCCTCCGCACTTACTGTGCCCTCTGCCTAGAACACTCTTTCCCCACAAGTTGATGTGCCTTACTCCCTCACGTGTGCAAATGTTACTATCAAAGGCCTCCCTTAGACACCCTTTACCTAACACCAGCAACTCCCTCTTTCTCTCCACCTGCTTCATTGTTGTGCATATCAGTTATTACCCACCTGTTTGTTCATTTGTCTCTCCAGAACTTAAGCTCCAGAGCAGAGAATGTTAAATGAGGGAAGAGGGCACAAGAAATTGGACCTCGAGCAGTTCCTAAGAAGGACAGCTGACATTCAGTGTTAGAGTTGTCAAAGCTTCTGTTTTGCAAGAGAAGCCAGAAGTCTGGATGTTTATTGAAATCTTTTCAATGTTTAAGGGTCAGCAACTGATTTTTTTAAAAATGTAAACATGGGGGAATGCCTGGGTGGCTCAGTCGGTTAAGCGTCTGAGTCGATTTCAGCTTAGGTCATGGTCTCACGGTTTGTGAGTTCGAGCCCCCGCATCAGGCTCCATACTGATGGTGCGGAGCCTGCTTGGGATTCTCGTTCTCCCCTCTCTTTGCCCCTACCCCACTTGTTCTCTCTCAAATAAACTTCAAAACAAAACAAAACATACTTTTAAAAAAACATAAACATGGGGGCACCTGGGTAGCTCAGTCGTTAAGCATCTGACTTCAGTTCAGGTCATGATCTCACAATTTGTGAGTTTGAGTCCCACTTCAGGTGAACTCGAGCCCTGCTTGGGGTTAGCATGAGCCCGCTTCCAGTGAGTGCTGCTTCTCTCTCTCCCTCTGCCTCTCTTGGGATTCTCTCTCTCTGTCTCTGTCTCTGCCCCTTGCTCACTTGCACCCCCTCTCTCTCACAAAAAAAACTTAAAAATGTAAACACCACCTGTGGGCCATGTTCAGCTCATGTGCTGAATAGATAAGTCATCTGTTAACCCAGATTTTATGTTGTTTTGGGTTTTAAAAAAAAAAGGTGATTCATACCTGTCACAGACCCTTTACATCTGACTTAGCTAGGATCAGGTGAAGGATTTTTCTTGTAACCCAAAATCACTACGTATAGTTTCAACCTACAAATAGCCAAGATCTCACCTATTATTGCTTTGAACCAAAGTTTTAACAAAAGATGCCAGAAAATAGTTTATTGACTTTAATGCCACAAGCCACGAAGGCTCAACAACTGTCTACATCTAATTCCATTTTCAGAAAGCTACTCCCGCACGTCCTCCACAGACTGAGCCATGGTGGGGGCGGCGGGGGGGGGGGGGGGGGGGAGACACACCTGTTATTTTGGAATAGCATTGGCTTTGTCATGCTTGAGGCCATGGTGGGCACGCTATCATTCTCCTAGATAAATGCTTTAAATGGGTTAAGATTATGAACCAGCAGAGCTCAAAATAAAAGCTGATCCTTCTCACATTGTCAGAAATTTGATACATAAAGGAGAAAACTAATCTCTAGAAAAGAATGCAGATTTCAACTCAGATTTCTTACTGAAAATCTGTAGGAAACAATAGCTTGAGTGAGAAAGTATATGGATCTGGGTAGGGCAGGGGTCCTTACGTGAATGTCAGGGATTATCAGTGGAACTTCCAAGCTGGTTAGCTGTGTGGTACCAAGCCCCAGAAGCCCCAGTCATAGCTCTGTGGAAATACACTCTAGCTTTTCTTATTAAAACAAATAAAAACAATTTTTTTTAAAAAGGAAATCTAGGAGATAAAGGGAGTCCACAGCATTCCTAGAAACTCCTAACTACTGTTTCAGTGACCAGAGTTTGAGAATACGGACCAATGGCATTTTTCCTAATTATATAAGCACAAAACAAAATGAAAGTTCTCATGATTCCTTTTATGTTACAAGGCTGGCCCCCTTCTTATTCCTGTTCACCCTTACCACCTCTGTTATTGCACAGTTTTTTCAAGATCACTCTGGAGAATGACTCTGCCTTTCCTATGAAGTACAAAGAGGAGCAGACTGGAAAGTCTTGCACAAGTTTCATTATGGAAACTTTCTTTTATATGAAACAATGCTTATTCTTTAGTAATGTAGTTGTTTTTTTTATTTCAAAGAGTGGGGGAAAACATCACTAAGAGACAATAGTACGCGCTATTTTAATATTTTTTATTAAGGGCTATAAAAATATCCAGAAAGATAAATAAATGTGATGCAATGATATATGTCCTAATATGAAGAACTTTCTTTCAGTCCATTGTTTTCCTTCACAATGGCCTTCAAATCACAGGAGGCAGTGATTCCGTGCCATTTCCTCTTCTTTTATTACACGCTGCAGAATTTCTGAATCAGTATCCCGCCCTCAGTCTTCTCATTTATAAATCAAATTCATTTTCAATCCATTGTTTAGAGGGAGCGTATTTTTTTCTGTTCCACAAAGAGGACTTTTGTTTTCACTGTAAGAGAAAAATGGGTTGTAGCAGAAAACTAAAAGCATCATCATCATTTTTAAATAAAAATATGTGTCAGACCACAAGCACTCTCTTTTCTCTTGTTTTACTATTCCTTTCACATGAGGATGGAGCAGATTTGCAAACTCGGTTCCTCAATCCCAGAGGCCAAAGAAACCTAGAGAAAATGGTAAGGAAATCAAGGGAAGGTTCACCAGCCAATCAGTGGCATCTCCGGGACACCACAAGGTCATATCTCACTCAATGTGAAATATCCATATTAACAAACAAAACTAGGAGCAAAAAATGGAAAACATCCAATGTCTTCACCCAATTAATGAACACTCTTGCAGGAGAGAGACTAAGAGCTGGACTGAGGAAAAAAAAGCAGCAAGAACTGAGCAGACCAAGCAAAAGGCAGTCTGGCCAGAAGAGTAAATATACATTAAACCTTGTACTTTCCAGAGATGGTTTAATATACCCAAAAACTGATTTTCTTGTATGGTAAAAGAATGAAAATTATAACCAAAATCTCATTACTGAAAATATCAAAACAGTACAGTTCTCTGAAAGAAAGCCAACACAAAAGTACTAACTGCCCAGATGAAAGACTAGAGACTGGATGCTGGGCAGTAAGGGTTTCACCGTTCGTGTAATGCTTTATAGTACTCCATTAACTTCCAACATATCTCTCTCCCTCCGTCTCTCGGTCTCTCACCACCTACTTATTCCTGGCCAAAAATCCAAAAGCAAACAATGCACCCAGGAAGATCCAGGAACTCAAAGGACTACAACACAACACCCCTCACTTATCCCGATCACACAGACATTTCACCACGGTTTTTCTTCTTCTATAATCAATATGGATACTGTATACATGAGATTCCCAAGCTCTCTATGATTAAGAATAGGCTAGGGAGCTTAATTAAAATACGTTCCTACTTCTCACCTCCACCCCTACCCTAATTCTGGTCTAATACATCTAGAGTGAGGACTGAACATCTACATTTTTACAAAACCTCAGATGATCCTGATGGTCAGCCAGATTTAAAAACTATTAGCCAGGGGGCACCTGGGTGGCTCAATCGGTTAAGCGTTGGTCTTCAGCTCAGGTCATGATCTCACAGTTCGTGAGTTCGAGCCCTGCATCAGACTCTGCTGACAGTTCAGAACCTGGAACCTGCTTCAGATTCTGTGTCTCCCTCTCTCTCTGCCTCTCCCCCACTTGCACACTCTATCGAAAATAAACAAACATTAAAAAATTTTTTAAAAAAACTATTAACTGGTCAACAGAATTTTATCTGTTAATAAAAAAAACAAAATATATTATTACACTGTACAGAGGTATTTTTAATATATTCTGAATTATCTAATATTTTAAAAGTAGTATTGATGCTCCTTCAAAGTCTAAGAGGGACTACAAAGCATTATAAAATGGTAAACCACAATAGTTTCCCATCAAACAATATGATTCACTGCAGAAAATGTTTCCATGTTTTTCTACATGGAACTAAAAAAATGGCTAAAAAGAAAACCAGAACCCATCTCACTGGTAACCAATCAGGAGACTATTTAAATTACCCAGAATAGGAGTGACTAAGATCAGTAAAGCAAGGCTTTATTCATGAAAAATTTCTGATTCACTCACTGAATTCATTCTCTTACTCCAAAGAATAAATATTTCAGTCCACAGAACTGGGCTAAGCAATGTGGAGTTTACAGAAGTATGAGCAGAGCCCCTGAATGTCCAAGAAGTAGGACCCTAAAGATCGAAGGGACTGGACCGGTAAGGGAACACCTCACGGACAGGGAAAGTTCGGTCCCTGAAAGAGCAGCCTTTGGATGAACTATAAAAGGAATACACATCTGGTACCAAGGAACAGTGGTAACAGGTAAGAGGACAGTAGGGCTCCATAGCCTTAAATGCTAGGCTGACCCCAGTGGAAGATCCTAATTAAAAAAAAAAAAAAAAATTTAGGAAGATTACTTTGGCTCCATGTACTAGAAAAAATAGGGAGCCTGGCGTCGGAAAGACTGGGTTCCAACCTTGGCTCTACCACTTATATCTGCTGGGAGTCCCTGGACAAATTTCTCAAAATGTTCTGCTTTCAGTTTGCTTCCCTGTGTGGGGGATAAGTCCATCTCCCTCACAGGGTTGCTGCTAGATACACAGTTGAGCTGAAATAATACACTGCTATCCATGATCATAAACAAAAATTAATTTTCTGTCAAAATATTTGGTGCTGAATTCATAGAAGAATGAATCTGTCAAGTTCTTTCCTTACGTCTAACCTAAATCAACTCTGCTTCAATTAAAGTCTATATTGTCTTGTTTAGTCATCCAAGGAATCAAAAATGACAAGTTTTCACTTTCTTTATGATAAGCCTTCATATATTCAACAAAGTTTAATAAGCTTATGCCTCAGCATTTGGTCCTTCCTCCTTGGAAATTAGCGAAGAAAAGGAGTCTGAAAAGACAGGCTGGTTCTAGCCAGAGTATACTGTGAAATGTTCAAATAATTGGGAATTTTTCTGTTTCCTTACTGATTTCCTTTATAAAGCAGACTAACAAAACATTACCCTAAACTAGTCATTTATTCACTGCAGTAAAATATGTTGGGAGAACTGCCAAGCTATTTGGTACCTTGGGCAATGGGGCAGGCCCCAAGGCAAACATCATCATGCTAGACTGCAGGGCATTCAGTAGATGGGCAGAAAGCCAGGCAGTCCACTATCCCGGAACATTCTCTTCTTCAGAAAAGGACAAAGTCGTGCTGTGAAGACTTAGACCATTCCTTATCAGAAAAGTTCTAACAGTCTTTTATGGATGTTTTCTCCTACTTTCAACTTATGATCAGAACTGTTTATTGTAGTATTCTTTCCCAATCTCAAAACTTAAAATCAATTTGACAAATAAGTTCCTAACACCTCCGTACTAAGGATGAAAATCCCAATACATTCTCATGCTGAAAATATCATAAAAGGTTATTCAACTAACATTTATTAACGTTGTGCATGTTCCTAAATATAAATTCTAAAAGAGCTAAATGCTAGAAAAACAATTACTTTCTGTAAAGTTCATCACTTTGAGCTTTTACCAGCTGATACAAAGAAATCAGGAGAAAAAAATCACACCAACTCTATCATATAGCTATAGTCTGAATATTTGTGTACCCCCACCCCCCCACCTCCCCGCCGCTCAAATTCATATGTTGAAATCCTAAACCCCCAATACGATGGCATTAGGAGGCAAGGCCTCTGGTAGGTGCTTTGGTCACAAGGGTGGAGTTTTCATGACCAGGATTAATGCTTTATTAGGAGACCCCACAATACTTGCTTGCCCTTGTCCTCCATGTGAGGACAAGACGACGACACAGGCTGTGAACCAGGAAGAGGGCCTTCACCAGAAAGCAGCCATGCTGGCACCTTGAACTTAGGACTTCCCAGGCCCCAGAACTCTGAGTAATAAATTTCTGTTGTTTATAAGCCACCTAGTCTGTGGTATTTTGTTATAGCAACCCAAAAGGACTAAGAGACATACCTTATCATTGTAATAATTTTTCAACCATATGTGGTCACACCCTAGAATTCAGACTCCCAATCATCAGGTACAAACCTAGAACTCCTTTTATATTATGATAAAGAATGACCAGAAATTTTAACACTGTAAAAACAGCAGAGAATTTTATTTCCG
The DNA here is from genome assembly GCF_022837055.1 of Prionailurus viverrinus. Lineage (NCBI taxonomy): Eukaryota > Metazoa > Chordata > Mammalia > Carnivora > Felidae > Prionailurus > Prionailurus viverrinus. Next base: position 118,907,880 of record NC_062563.1, read on the forward strand.
TTAAAGAATGGAAATCATCCAATTTTAAGCTGACAACTGGGCTTCTCAAGAGTCTTTTTTATATGCTCCTCACACTGGTAAGGGCCTTTATGGGTTTTTTTTTGCAGGCGATACTATTTTTATTTTTCTTAGACATTGATGAATGAATGCAGCATAATGAATGGTACAACAGCGGTCATGAGACCTTCTGTACAAACTCTGAAGGCAGCTGTGAATGTAGCTGCTAGTCAGGATTGGCACTAATGCCTGCCCAGAAGTCATGCAATGGTAGGTAGGTTTTAGCCTCCCGTAAAACCTGCCATTCATAGGTCCCTACATAGAATAATTTAGGGCCCGGGGTTTAGAGTCAGAGAGTCTTCAGTTCAAATCTTTGTTCTGAAACGTACTTTAGCTTTGTGTCCTTGATTAAAATCCTTTGCATAAAATTCTTCATCTAGAACATGGAGATCGCCTAGAGAGTATAGGTGCTTGTGTTCATGACATCTGAAGATAGGAGACTTGTGTAGGTAAGCAAAGAAGACAGAAATTTCCATTTTGTCTGGTTATTCACAAGCACTAGTCTGTTTCCTTTCTTTCAGGGATCATGGTCTTTTATTGCAAATATTGTCCTTTTGTTGTTGTTTCCAGTGGGAAGGGAAATTTGATTCCTATTATTCCATCTTGGCCAGAAGTGAGAGTCTTATTCTTAGTTAATGAAAAAGTTGATTATGAGGTTAAGTATCTTTCATTATATAATGGATTAATTTTGGGAAATAAGATTCTGGTACCAATTCAATCTTGATCACCAAGTGGGTGTCTTACAATTCAGCTCAATTCTTCTCTCTTTTCATGCCCAGTACAGCCACGGCTTGTGGTCCCAAGAAGCATCTGAAGCACATAGCAGCTCCAAAGACTGGATGCTGGATAAACTGATGTGTTTGCCCCCTGTCCATCTACTGGTCCCCATAAGCTGAGAGAATATCTCTCTCTCATCATTTTCCTAAGGAACAGACTTGAGTATGCCCTCACAGCACATAAAGTAAAGATCAGTATGCAGCATCTTACCAAGATTGATGGCAAGATCCCAACTGATAACAACCTACCCTGCTGGTTTTATGGATGACATCAACATTGACAAGACTGGGGAGAATTTCTGTCTGATCTGTCACACCAAGAGCTGCTTTGTTCATAATATTGCACCTGAGGAGGCCAAGTATAAGTTGTGCAAAGTGAGAAAGATCTTTGTGGGAACAAAAGGAATCCCTCACCTGGTCACCCATTATGCTTGCATCATCTGCTATGCTGATCCCCTCATCAAGGTGAAGGACACCATTCAGACTGATGGTGGAGACTGGAAAGGTTACTGCTTTCATCAAGTTTGGCACTGGTAATCTGTGAGTGGTGACCAGGGATGCCAACCTGGGAAGAATTGGTATAATCACCAACAGAGAGAGAGAGACACCCTGGTTCTTTTGATGTAGCTGGCGTGAAAGATGCCAATGCAAGAGCTTTGCCACCTGGCTCTCCAACATCTTTGTTATTGGCAAAGGCAACAAACCGTGGCTTTCTCTCCCCCTTGGAAAGGGTGTCTGCCTCACCATTGCTGAAGAGAGAAACAAGAGACTGGCGGCCAGAGCAGTGGATAAAATGGTCTGTAGGTGATATGATTGGAAGTCTTTATACTTAATTAAAGATAATACAGCATGATTTAAAAAAGAAGGAAAGTTCTGACATGATCTACCGGTTATTAGTAACTCAGGAACAGTCAGATGGAAGTGACGCATAGGTGTGGGCAAGGGGCGCACAGGTCACTCTCCCATAGTCAATACGTGTTCACCAACCCAGAAGCTCCAGTACAGTTCTTACTAACAAACATTTATAAGGAGGCTGTTCAGAATCAAGGGCACAAAAATTAAGCAAATGGCCTGGAGTTTTAAAATAAATCATTGGTTTGCTAGTTTACTTCACATAACTCTGCTCACAAAACCCAAAAACAAAACTGGGCTTCTACCAATAGCAATCAGCTGCTGTCTTTTGTAAGCAGGCAATCTTGCCTTGGAAACACTTGTCTCTTCTGGACAAATACTTCTACCTACCGAGACTATTTAAAGTTACCATTTATTATGGCATTTTAGCAGAGAGTACAAATGACATTTCTTTTTTTTTTAAATTTTTTTTTTTCAACGTTTATTTATTTTTGGGACAGAGAGAGACAGAGCATGAACGGGGGAGGGGCAGAGAGAGAGGGAGACACAGAATCGGAAACAGGCTCCAGGCTCTGAGCCATCAGCCCAGAGCCTGACGCGGGGCTCGAACTCCCGGACCGCGAGATCGTGACCTGGCTGAAGTCGGACGCTTAACCGACTGCGCCACCCAGGCGCCCCCAAATGACATTTCTTAACTTCCTCCATCAATATATAGATACCATACTCCTTTAATTCAAATCGGGACCTAACTGCCTGCCACTGTTAAATGATCCCAGGAGAATATTCCCTCCCCTTCTGAAGACACTCTTTTCTTTCCGTTTCCAGAACAGTATCACCTATTCTGTTTACATAGCTGGTTTCTTTACCAGATCTATCCTATTCAAGAATAAGATAAAGGTGGAATCTGCCTCTCCCCAACTTTATCGTGTATCTCAGCATCCTGCTTGTGTCTCTCAAAGCACTCAGCAGAACGTCATTTTTTTTTCTTTTTTTTTTTCTCTCCCTTCCAAAACAGACTGTATGTACCAAGAGTGCAGGGACTGGGCCTGAAGGTGTCCTGGTGTATCCCACCACCTGGGATAGTAAGTGGCACCATAGTAAACACTCAACATATACTTGCTGACTGAATGCTACAGTGTCAGAGGGGCCACAAAAATGGCCAAAAGACGTTCAGCATCAATCTGGAAAGGGCAACAGGCCTTGAAAGCATATGAATTTACTGTGGAGTAATTTATCTGGATCTTACCAATTGGATCATAATGTAAGAGAGTCAGTTTCTCCCGTAGTCGGCTTCTCTTAGTGTTGAAGGAGTAACCTGTCCCAGCTTGGCTTAGCATTTTCACCAGAATGGTTCTAAGATTTAAAAATAAGCTATTATAAGCTGAGGAAATAAACTAAAATCAGTCGTGGGAGGATGACACATTTTGAGAACTCTGTACAGTAGTATTAGCTGTGGGATATCAACACAAAAAGGTTCAGTTCTAAGACAGCCTACATTTTCCATAAATCACAATTTCAATGGTTCTGATTTCCAAGGTCTGTTCTATTATAGAATACCTTGGCAATCAACTAACCAAGCAGCAAGAACAATCAAACCACGTTGTGGAACAGACTCAGACACTCACCTCTTAGAAGGAGAAGTCAGGAAGGGGGTGGGGGGGGGGGAGGGGGAATACAAAAGTGCTGGTAACTCTAGCTGGCTAGTCAAGAAATCATAAAGCTGGCTATCACAAAAGAGCCCTATCTTCCAGGATGTGTGTAATTGGAGTAAAATTAGACAGGGACAAAATAAAAGGATGGTAACTTTTACACTATTAACATGCAAAATCTTGTTCTCCCTCATATTGTGTTTAAGTTATAGTCATCCAAAGCATAAAGTTCATGTTTTGCCTCACTAGACCTTTTAATCCCTTGTACTGTTACTTGTTTGTGTGTCTGGCTTCCCTATGTAGACCATGCTATCTTATTTCTTAACTATTCCAAAGAGAATCTGTAGCATCTATAATACATTACACATCGGGGCGCCTGGGTGGCTCAGTCGGTTAAGTGTCCGACTTTGGCTCAGGTCATGATCTCATGGTTTGTGGGTTCAAGCCCCATGTCGGGCTCTGTGCTGACAGCTCAGAACCTGGAGCCTGCTTCTGATTCTGTGTCTCCCTCTCTCTCTGCCCCTCCCCTGCTCACACTCTGCCTCTCCCTGTCTCTCAAAAATAAATAAATGTAAAAAAAAAAGTAAAATGGAAAAAAAATACAGTACACATCTTTGCATCCCTTTCAATGTCTAGCACAGTGCCTCACACATAAAAGGTACACAATATTTGTTAATTAAGAAAGGCCATAGGGGCACCTGGGTGGCTCAGTCGGTTGAGCATCCGACTTCAGCTCAGGTCATGATCTCACAGTTCATGAGTTCGAGCCCCAAGTCGGGCTCTGTGCCAACAACTCAGAGCCTGGAAGCTGCTTCAGATTCTGTGTCTCCCTTTCTCTGCCCCTCCCCCACTCACGCTCTTTCTCAAAAATAAACAAACATAAAAAAAAAAAGAAAGACAATAATTAGTCCTTCATTCAAAAAGATTTAACAAATACCTATTAAGCGCTTACTCTGTGGAAAGCACTGTGGGAAATGCAAAGCTCTATAAGGCTGCAACTGCCCCTTCCAGGAACCAACAGTATAGTATGGAAGGTGAGTGGTGAACACAAAGTCTATAAGGTAAGACATATTTGGCAGATGTCATAAGAAGGAAACAAAGAACATGAGAGGCAGGGTTTCTAAAGAAACCAGAGGCACTGGAGATTCCTACATAATTTAGACATGGGAATTCTAACATAAATAAACTGGATTGTGGGAAAAGCTGTATGAATAAAAGCTATTTGGCAGAAAGCACTAACTTATATGTTTTCCATTAACTTTAATCCAAAAACCTAGTTTTAAGATTTGTGATATGTCTTGGGTTGTAAGTAAAGCCTGCTTTAGAATTTTCCTTTTTTTTTTTTTTTTTTTTCTGGAAAATAATTCTCCTATTTTTAACACAGAAAATCTTACTTCAGTTATTGTCTACAAATTTTATTTTGAGATGCCAGTTTGGTATTTATAGTCTCTCTGGTACAGCATGGAATCTTTAATCTTTGCTATTTTTGAAATGCTTATTCTATGAATGCAAAGGATCACACAACTCATCAAAACTGACTCTGTAGTTCAATCAAATCACAGCTTGTTCAGCTAGACTCCTGTAGTGGCCTCCAAACAAATGGCCCTTCGACCTGACTTTGAAGAAACAGAAATATGGTAGTATTCCAAAGAGAGCATGGGAACACTGATGGTTTGTTCAGGAACAAGGGAGCAAGAGCTCCTTTAATTATCTGAATGGCTCACTTAAGTAGATCAGTTGGGCCGGGGGGAAAATATTTTCTGAAAGCATTCATAGACCCAAAACGATTCACCAAGTAATCCTCAAATCAACTTTCAGAAAATTGAAACCAAATGCTTAGTTTAATTAATATAAGGATGTATTGGCAGGGGCTGGAAAAACAAATCTAACATAAACAAGTTAAAAAAAAAAAAAGAAAGAAAAACCTTACTTACTTTGACTTGCTCTTGGCAACTTTTTCGCAGAGAGGAAAGGTTGAAAGAGAAAAGAAAATATCAATTTATTATCTTTCTTATGCAAAGTTCATATGTCTGTAATAAATAATGTAAGTTATAGAAGTATGCCATGGGTTGTCACTCAAGTAACTACTCCCTAGCTTGTAGGGATCTCGCTAAGATTCTGGAAAGAAGACAAAGATCCAATGAAACCAACACAATTCTGGATGTAATGCTTTGCACAATCCCTTTTCAGTGGGGCTGGTTACTTTTCAAATCGCTCTAAGATCTGCTCCACATGTTCCTCTTCTAGGTGCAAATATTTGCACTGGAACAAGCCTCTGGTTTGACAAGTTAACCCATGCAAATTTCAGCAACCACATGAGGTGGAGGAGGGAAACTAAATCTAATCGAACAGTTGGCCTGGTGCAGAAAAGAGCTGCCTTGGGAAGCCAGAACACTTCTTTCCCAGTAACACTTCTTTCCCAGCCCAGCTGTATTGACCTAGTCGCTGCCTCTCTCAAGCCATTTCCTCGTCTTCAGAGTTTGAAACGAGTGGAATAAAAATTCTGAGGTTTTTTTTTCCCCCCCAGTTCGGACGTGCAGAGATTCTGCTGACACGTCCCTACGGAGGACAGGGAAAGCACCCCACTCCTGCTGACCAGACACGACCGTCCCTGCGACCGCAAAGGGATGAAGAACTAGCACTAGAGACCTCCAAGCCCCACGGAGGAGTGCCGCGGAGCATGCCGGACGCTGTAGTCCTGAAGGCCTGGCAAGCTCCCGACCGGCGCGCGCCCTCAAACCCGCACCGTCCCGAAGCCTGCCTGTCACGGCCTCCCGCCCTTGCCGCAGTCCCTGCCGCCTCCTCCATCCCCACTTACAGGTGACCGCGGACAGGAACATGGCGACAACTCCCCCAACAGTCTCTGAAATCGGCCCAAAAGCACTCAACAAGCAACTTCTTCCGGGGCACAGGCCTGTTCCGGAAGAGAACGTGATGATTTGCTCCAGGCCACGCCCCACGCCGCCCCCCACCCCTCCCAAATAAACCTCCAGACCAGACGCTGTCTCTTGCTTGTGTTCAATATGAGCTAGTTGTTTTATCTTTGTAGTGGTGGAGGCTGAACTCCCTTTCTCTACTAGAGAGGGAGTTTAAAAGCGCTCAGGGTTCGCGCTCCAACCCTTGCCTCTTACTTCCGGGGCAGAGTTAGGTCTTTCCATACTTGTTTTCACTAAATAATCGCAGCCACCTGCATTAAAGCCACAGGCTATGTATGTGTTTCTCAGCTGCTCCAGACTACCAGGCTCCTGCATATTTCCTTAAAATGTTGCCTTCTTTTGCTTCTTCCGGCCCAACTTCATCCCCTCCTGGTTAAGAGCTGCTCTTAGTCCCTTCAGGGTTAGAACCTCCACCTGAATATCCCCCGTTCCTTAATTATCTGTTGGATTTCTAGGAGGGCACGACCTTGCGTATCTTATGTTAACGTGCCTTATTAGAGCACCCAGCACAGTTGCCTGCAAGAGGGACTGAATAACTCATTTGGAGCGCTCACATACGTTGCCTAATGTGACAAAACTAGTAAATGGCAGAGTCAGAATTCGAACCCAGATTTTGTCTGACTGCCAAGACTCATGCCTTTCCCACTAAACATTGGGACCTAATCTGCATCTTCAGTTCTTCACTTCTCTCTGCAAGGAACTCCTTCAACACTAGGAACTTCATCTGTAACCCCATTCCCCAACTAACAATCAAGACTTTCAGATTTTTTCCTCATCTATGATTTTGTCTATATATTAAATCTTAACAAATGTGTGAAATAAAATTCAATCTCATGGATTATATTCACTAAAAGTAATAAAATTATTTAAAAGAGAAAATTTAGCTTTTCAATACAATTCAAGCTTGTAAAAACTAGGACTGCCCTTGCCCTTCGTACCTTATAGTTTTTTCACCCTCTCATAATTTTCAGTCCTCTTGATAATCTGACTTTAACAACTGAGTACCCTGTAGGTGCCCAAATCCTTCCTTACCTTATGCAGTTTGCTGACAAAGAGTTTTAGGTGTTTAAGAGGGTAAGGTTTCTTATCTAGGAAATTCCTTTAAAGGATATATAAGAAAGAACACAGGACTGGAAGCCAAGAAACATTAATTTCAGCTTTTGTTCTGTCCTTTGGAAAGTCAACTATTTACACCTCAGTTTTATGCTCAGTGGGGCATTGGATCAGTGGATCTCATCCCTAGATGGTATAGCAGAGTCACCTGTGGCCTTTTAAAAGCTCCATTTGCCACCAGTGAGGCCCAGAGTCTGTATTTTCGCCCAAATTTTCTATAAAGAGGCATTTCAAACATATCAAAAAGTTGAAAGAATAGTGCAGTGAACACATCAGATACCCAATGCAATCAATGTTAACATTGTACTCTCTCTGTATACTATTTGAATAAATAAATATATTTTTATATATGGTTTTTTGCTAAGCTGTGTGAAAAGAAATTGCAGACGTCACAAACCTTCACCCCTACACATTTAAGTAGGTATCTGTCAAGACTAAGATTATTATAACTATACTACTATTTTCGCTTCTAAAAGATTAACAATAGTTTCCTAGTATCTAGTCCATATTCAAACTGTCTTTTATAGCTGGTTTCTTCAAAAACAGTACCCAATGACTAAGACAACATCTCTGTCTCTCTCAGAATCTGGCATCAAACTTTTGCCTCCCCTCCTTCCTCCTCTCCATAGAACCTGTTCTGGTGAGGGCCTCGACCCCTACGCAACCAAATCTCATGGTCAATTCTTGAGCCTCATTATACTCAGCATCTATCAGTATTGTTTTTACACAGTTGCTCACTCCCTCCTCTTGAAAAACTATCTTCACTTGGTGTCCAGGTATCCGCTCTCTTGGTTTCCCTCCTTCCTCATCAACAATTCTTTCTCCATTTTCACCTCACCATTTTCACCCTTCAGTGGAGGCATGCCCAGGGCTCAGTCCTCGAATCTCCTCTGTCCACACTTATCCCCTTGGTGGTCACACCTAGCTTGGTCTTTGAAACACCCAGGAGCTGAAGATTTCCAAATTTATATCTCCAGTCTCAACCTTTCCTCTGGATTCCAGATTGGTGTATTTAACTGCCTACTTGATATCACATGACCAAAATCAACTTCCCAAACTTGGTCTGTACCCGTAAGGCATCCCCCATCTCAGTATGTGGCAATTCCATGTTTCCAGTTGCTCAAGTAAAAAGCCCAGGAGCCAACCAGACACCTCGTTCTCTCATGACCTATATGTAATAAACCAGTAAATTGTGTCATTTGAATGTTACCTAATCAGTGAAGCCTTCCCTGGCCACAGAAAGAAAGCAACACACACACACACACACACACCCTCCCTATTCTCCTTACCCCACTTTACATTTTCCTACAGCACGTCTCACCATTTAGTATTTTTTGGTGTATTTGTTGACTTCCTTATTATCTGTCTTTGCCTACCACGATGTAAACTTCTTAAGATCAGGAACTTTGTATCCTGGCACCAAGAACAGCGCCTCCAACACCCTTTGTCTGCTGAATGAAAGAATAAATGAATCTGAGATGAGAGGCACCATGCCAAAGTTAAATTATTAATATTTATGTTTAAGTGGCAAACAATGATAAGTATTTGTGTATTAATAGTTTCGGGGTTCAGGAGAATTTATAAGCTTGTTTCTAAAAAGAGATAGCATATGAATTATTTCTTGAAATTTCTGAATGGAATAGAAAGGAAGCAGTGACTGTCTAGTCTCATTACTTCAACCTGCACCCACCTGTTATTTACACCTAACACTTTGTTGGCAGTTGGTAAGTGTTAATTAAAATGTTTATTAATACAGATGTAATTCCTGATTTGGATTGGAGGGGAGGATTTCCCGGATATACATAATGAGCCCTCTGTGCCTTATTAAAGTGTAGAACACTTAGAGAATCCTGGTAGCCCAAGTGGAAGACGTGAAGGCCTTAGGGGAGGGGCATCCACCTCTTTGCAGGGGGAGGTGGGGGGGGGGGGTAGGTACAACTGTTTAACCCGGATTCTCAGCCCAGGAAAGCAGATGTTCAACATTTATTGAACATCTACTCTTGCAGAGCTTTAGATGCAGTGTCTGTGTGGTGTCAGTCAACACTGAATTCCCAGCACTTAGCACGGGGTTTCAAACCCAAGGATCTGGAGGTTACTCCACTCCTCCTCTGCTATTCTGAGAGGCCTCTAACTGCCCATTTTCCAGTCCACTTTCATACCGATGTCCCACCTGACTTATGGTTGGGAAGTACAGTCATTGTTCTTATCTATAGGGTCAGAGATCCTGGCTCCCTGATTTGTTCTAGGGGCCTGGGAACATGGGCAGTGTGGGAAAGGAGACTCTACAGAAGGCTGAGGCTCCCTGCAAAAAGCTAGCACCTTCCCAAGTTTAGACACCCCTAGGCAGAAGACACAGCTTCAAAATTAGCTCCTATGCCTCAACAGCTTCATATAGCAAAGACTTCCTGAGGGAGCAAGACTAAAAGCTGGCAAGACCTGGGGGCACCAGCTGGGCTCAGTCTGTGTGTGGTGAGTGTCCTCAGGTTGGCATTCAATGCCCTCTATAATCTAGTCTCAGCCTCCTGATTAGGCCCATCTCTCTCCACTGGGGTCCTTTCTGGGACACTGGGAATCAGTCCCTTTCTAGATGAAGTCTTTCCAGACCCTCCACTACTCCTCCCACCCCACAGGTCCCCTCCACATATTCCTCTCAGAGCACCTAGTATGCTTCCCTGCACTCCTCAAATCACTGGTCCACCTCCCCAACACTGGCATCTTAGTCTCTCAAAGGCCAGAACTTCTCTGAATCTCTGTACATCATCCCCCTACTCCCCAAGCAGGAACTCCTGAGGTCGCTGCCCTACTCACTTTGACAAATGTAACTAAGTACCTTCTGTCCCCAGAGAACCCACCTCCAGCCATTCTCTTCTATCTTCCTCCCCTCCTAGGCCCATCCCAAGGCAGGCAGAGTTGGGGAAGGGGGTGGAGCCTGGGAAAGAATAACAGCAAAGGCACGGTGTGTGAAAATTGAACAGTGAGCATCCTCTTAGGGCTCAAGTGTGTGAAGAAGTGAGGGAGATGAGCTAGAAAGGGTGGCTGGAGCTAGGTCATGAAGAAACCAGGATGTTGTGGTCCCGTAGCCATGGGACAGTTAGGTGATGTGATCAGACCTGTGTAGGGGCAGCATCTGAAATCACACAGTTTTCCCGGCTAATTGGGAGAGATAGGGACTCTCCCATCCCACCAAACAGAACATTCCCAAGAAGCAACAACAGGTACTTTCTCTGCTCTACATGCTAATGCCTAACTTATTTAATTAACACATGTATTTGGTGTTTCCTTAAAAATTGGCAAGTTTTCCCTCCTTATTTATTATCTTAGACCAGTCACTGAACCCTTTTTGAGGTGGGGAAAGGGAAGGAGGAAGGTGCCATGGACACCTTTGAGAATCTGCTAAAAGCTATGGCTTAGCTTTTCCAGGAAGTGCACATATGCTTATCCAGAAACAATTTTACCTGGATTTTCCAGTGGCCCTCAACCTTGGCTGCACATTGGAACCACCTGGGGAGCTTTATAAACCACTGATGCCTATCTCCCACATGAGTTTTTAAATTAATCAATCTGAGTGCAGTCCAGACATCGGTTTTTTTTTTTTTAACGTTTATTTATTTTTGAGACAGAGAGAGACAGAGCATGAACGGGGGAGGGTCAGAGAGAGAGAGGGAGACACAGAATCTGAAACAGGCTCCAGGCTCTGAGCTGTCAGCACAGAGCCCGACGCGGGGCTTGAACTCACGAACCACGAGATCATGACCTGAGCTGAAGTTGGACACTTAACCGACTGAGCCACCCAGGCGCCCCATGACATGGGGTTTTTTAAACTCCCTAAGAGACTCTAAGGTACACTCAAGATTGAAAAGTACTGGGTTAGAATATGTGGTTGCCAAGCTAGGACCCCTATCTTAGACCATAAGTTCCAAGTGTGTCCATTGAACTTCACTGGTGAGCAGCACCTCCCCGAATAGGATAGGGAGGGAAGAAAGTGGCCAATCTGAAAGAGTGAGGAACTCTTGAAGCTGAGAGCAAAGAGAGGAGGTGCTCACATACATTCCAGAAGGCTGCAGAACACTTATTGAGAGAGACGCCAGAACAGAAGACAAAGAGCAGAAAGTTGAACAGCCTTCCTGAAAGATGGATGGAAGTCCAGAGGGCAACACCCTTCCCACCCACATACTTCACCTGCCCCAAGAAGAGCCACGATCATCAAAGGCTGACAGAAACAGTCTTTGGGGAAAGTCAACCAATTAAACGTGTGGTTTGGCTGGTGGGTGATGTGGGTGGGGAGAGGATAGCAGTAAAGAATTTGTGAGGGTGTGGAGGCTTAGAGGTAATGGGCTGAAACTCTGCTGGAGGAGGGAAAGATTTGGGTCACAGTCAAGGAGAGGCATTCCTGTGGTGGGTAGGAAGCAGGACTGTGGTGGAAGAACTGCACGTGTGTTACAGGCCAGACTTCGCCATTTATAACCATGTGACCCTGGACAAGAACCTGGCCTCAGTTTCTTATCTGGGACTCGTGTGGGGATGACTTCAGAGGAGGACACAACCTCAGATGACTATCATGAAGTCGTCTCTAAGGCTATTTCCATGGGGAAGTGCCACAAAGCTCAGAAATTGTCCTCTGAAAATGCTCTCGCGAGTTTTCAGACCTGGTATCCATCAGAATCACCTGGGGTGCTCGCTGCCAGGTCATCCAATTCTGTGGAAGGGGGAACGAGACCCACAGGTATTTTGTGACTGTCACCTATAGCTTCTGATGTTGCATGTGCTTTGGGAATCAGTGCTCTACATGTTTCTCAACTCCTGGGGATCCTGTTGAAGGATAGATTCTGAGCCAGTAGGTCTGAAGCAAGGCCCAAGGATCTGCATTTCTAACAAATTCATGGGTGGTGCTAATGCTGCTGGGTGCCCATACTTGCTACTCAACACGTAAGCCAGGCGGCATCCTCACAGTATCATTTGGGAGCTTGTTAGATGTGCAGAATCTAACATGTGCATTTACCCAAGTGATTTGAATGCACACTGAAGTTTAAGAAATATTGTTCTAGGGCGCCTGGGTGGCTCAGTCTTTAAGCATCTGACTTTGCCTCAGGTCATGATCTCACAGTTTCTGAGTTCAAGTCCCACTTTAAGTGAACATGAACCCTGCTTCAGGTGACCCCTGCTTCTCTCTCTCTCTCTGCCCTTCATGGGATTCTCTCTCTCTCTCTCTCTCTCTCTCTCTGCCCCTCCCTCACTTGCACGCTCTGTCTCTCTGAAAAAAAAAAAAAAAAAGAAAAGAAATACTGTTCTAGAAGAAGTGGCTTACTGACCAGGGAATGACAATTGAAATTTAGGACAAAATGGTAGTTTCTTAAAATGAAACAGAAGTTAAAGAGGGGCAGGGATTTCTATCTATTTTAGTTACTGCCATATTTGTGGGCCTGGCACATAGCAGGTGCTCAATCAATATTTATAAAGTGAACGGACAAGATAAGAGTCCAGTTTCTGGAGCCAGGGTGGAGCCAGGAACCACCATGACTTGGTACTAACATTAGGTCCAAGGTCTTTTCTAGCCCTCTGTCCAAGACAAGATTGGTCCTGATGCTGTCACAAAGCAGATCTCTGGCCACATGTGGCAGAAGCATGTTAAGTTGTCTCATCTGTGGAGATTAAAAGGCTACAGAAAAATGCAACCAAGAAAATACACCAGCCTTCCTAAGTAGGTCTGCTATAGGAATCAGGGACTGGGCCAACCAGTGGGGAAGTAGGTGACCAAAGAAGCCCCAGGTCCAGAAATAACTGTTTTGGTCTCTATGAGTAATTCCATGAAGCTGCCTGAAACATGTCTGTCATGGGTAGAATTTAGTGCACTCAAAATCAATTCTATTAATCTTTTCCCTCCACTCAAGATAGATCTCAGTAAGATACATGCCAGGGTCAAAAGCAACCAGTATGGCTGTGTGAGGTAAGGCCAAACTCCATGTGCTATAAGTGGGTTGGGCAGATGTTAAATTCTACAAAGAACAAACAGTGTTCGTTATTACCCAGCCTTAGAGGAATGGATCAATAATTCATATTTAAAGTGATTCTTATCTCTAGTCTTCAGGGGTGCCCGTCTAGAAAAGAAAATGTTTCTGTGTTTCCTATGTGTAGCATTATCTAGACTTCCTGGATAACCCTGGCAGTAGCAGTTAGGACTTCAGCAAAGTAAATCCATTGTCACTCTGCCCTAGGAACAAACTGAGCTGAAGATTTCTGATAGATTCCTCAAAACACCAGGCCCTTTTTCCTAATGATTATTTTAAATAAACTGTGAATGTGAGAGAATTCTTTTCAAAGCAGTGTTGTTTCACTCAGGCAATTTCATGTGCTTGATTCCCACAGGTAAACTGGGTAAATAGTCACTATGCATTCCTAAGGGTTCATCTACCTCCACCTTGGACTAGATCCCACGTTTAAGGCAAAATGAAATGACCATGTTAATGGCCATACCAATCATGGCAAAGTTCCCATGAATAACTATTTTCATGGTTATTGGTAACTGTTGTTCCCATGAATAATAATTTTCCGTCACTGCTTCCTCCTCACTAACCTGATCCTCAACCTAATTTCTAACTGCCCCAATGAGCCTGGTCCCACAGAGGGACAATCCCATGAATGTCTCCAAGGGCTTTGAAAGATGGTTCCTGCCCAGCACACAGTCCCCCAAGTTGTTAGGCGCATGTGAGGAGGGACCAGGAAATCAGACAACATACTCACTGGCTACCAGACAAATGATTTAAATCCCTGTACTCAACGGTCCTTCTATAAACTGGTGTGAATGTACCCTGGCACCTTTCTTGGCTTGTGAAGAAGATTTGGCGAATTCATTCTCCACCGCTTTGGAACAGCACTCAGTGCAAGTCGTCACAGTCATGCAAATTCTGTCTTTTAAAGCCATTTTTGAATGGGTCTATGTTTCTTTTTGTTGACTAAGAGAGACAGCAAGTTGTCATGTTCACAAAGATGACCTAACTTGAGCTTCTGTGGTTTGGGATCCTGCCTGCCTGTGTTTCTCCCTGTTTTGCCTCCAAGGCAGGAGCCTACAGTCTCATAGCCAGGAGATTGTGGTTAGTTTCCTGGCCTCCAACTGAGGTGGGGACACACCTGCACCCCTGAGGGAGGGAGAGCCTGTGGAGGGTCCATGAGGCCAGGGCTGAGTCATTCACCCAAGAGACATGTCAAACGGCATTAGAACATCAGTTTGGCATTTAAGGAGCAAGAACCCACACAAAAATTCTTCTGTATGTTAACCATCTAGTCCATTTTTAAAGCAAACTAAGAAAAGAAATTGAAGTTTGGTGTCACCTTACTCCAGCACTGGAGTTTACTCTTCGTGTGAAATCAACCCCAAAAGAAACCTCAGTTTCACCTGCAAATATAAGGGAGGTGAAGGGCCTCCACCTGATAATATAACCTCCCATGGGCCCCTCTCTACGACTGCCCACACCGCACAGTCCTGTCCTAAGACCATGCAAATTCAGAAAACTCCACTGTAAGCCATTGTCCTACATTTTTCTACCCAAACCACTTCCCTCACCCAGAAAATTACTTGAAATGCAATGTGAATAAATGTAAGCCTTCTTCCTCCCTTATGAAGGTCCACCTTCACGTGGCATCCTATTCAAAAGAAACACAAGTTGAATCTCCAATGTCTTAAACATAATGTGAATCTTTGCTAAGCTTCTTGAAGAAGTGCCCATTTTTCTCGAAGTCACACTCAAGAGCTACACACCCAGCCTATTCTCTCTCTCCAGAGAGTAGCTCCACACTTTTTCCTATGTAAATCAGTGCAGCCTATTTGATTCCCATCAACCTTCCATTCTAGCTGGCCCCTTAACCCAGCCACAAGAATGGAAGGCCAACCACCTCAGAATCCTCCCATAGAAACCAAGGGAAGAAAGACTGTAGCCACCCCTGCCTCAGGGGCTTAGTTCCAGAAGTAGGAATGGGGAATAGGAGCAAAAGGATGCCAATAGCACTGTGAGAACCTGAGGGACCTTTTCCATCCTCAAGATGGCAGCCTTCTGACTGGGGCTGGGTTCTGATGTGGCTGCCCTGGTGCTCACCAGCACACGG
This sequence comes from Prionailurus viverrinus, assembly GCF_022837055.1. NCBI lineage: Eukaryota > Metazoa > Chordata > Mammalia > Carnivora > Felidae > Prionailurus > Prionailurus viverrinus. The sequence goes on from NC_062563.1 coordinate 118,923,360, forward strand.
GAGGCTGGCAGTGAAATCCTCAGGACCTTCCATGGGGTCCTGGGACAACTTAACCCAAACAGGGATAGTCAGAACAATCTGCATGTGTTTGCCTCTGGGAAGAGTTTTTGAAGGCTTCAGAAGCATTTGATGCAAAAGGATGTGCAGCCAAAAGAGAAAAACAGGGTTTACATCAGGTTGGATTTTCATTTAAGTAAGCCATTTGAAACGAAGGAGGCAACGTCTTTCCAAAGATGTCTTCTATGATTCAGAATTATTGGGTCTGGCTTAATTGGGTGCACGATGGAGTTAAAGAGCTATGTGACTGCTTCAAGTGTGTTTTGCGGTTCCCAGCATCACTAATTAGCTCCACAACATAAAGGTTAATGAGATAAAACATCTATAAATCAAGTTGATGGCTGATTCAAGAAGAAAGCCCCCAACTCCTGCTACACCATAACACTATAATTTCACTCTTTCAGGCTATCTATTTGATTAACCTTGATTATGTGTGAAGATATACAAATGTATAATTATAAAATTCATACTTAAATTATAAACTACCTTGCCCAAAGCTCCTTTCTACATTTAGCTGTTCAATACCCATAAGAAAATAAGTCAATCGTTAACAAGCATCAGAATTAATCGTATTGGAATTAACTAATTTAATGAGAGGTTTAGTAGTGACCCTTCCCAAAGAGCAAAAGTCTGTTATATTCAAAAACTATTTTCCTTAAAACTTGGGAATCAAACCAACCCAGAAAATAAAACCATGGATTTTGCTGACTGAAGTTACAGGGGAATTTGGGGTTTAGAGACCATTCTGGAGAATCCTTTTGTAACTTTTGTAACCTGAAGGATTCTATTCCATTTAAATCCTCTGTTTGTATATGTGAGTTTGTCAGATGCATTTAACCAAAAGAAGAAGAAGAAGAAGAGGAAGAAGAAGGAGGAGGAGGAGGAGGAGGAGGAGGAGGAGGAGAAGGAGAAGGAGAAAAGAAAGAAAGAAAGAAAGAAAGAAAGAAAGAAAGAGGAAAAGAGAAAGCAGCTCAGAGTCAGGGTAACCAGGCTAACATCTTAGCTCGACCACTTACTAGTTCTATGTCCTTCAGCAAGTTACTTACACATCTGTGCCTCAGTTTCTGAATCTGTAAAAGGGGATAATAACAGACTCTATCTCATAGGATTTGAGGACAAAATGTGAAAACTCATGTATATCACTTAGCACAGGGCCTGGCACATAGTAAATGGAAATTAAATTGATGATTATGAGTGGCATAGGGCCTAACTGTACCTGGACTTTACTTCTTGAGCCCATTGCACAGAATGTTCAGTCTTGAAGCATGAATTTAGTAAGACAAAGTTCTTTGCAATTTATCATGAAGGTATAGTTACTCATTATCAAGCTAGTTTGAGTGCAATATTTAGCAATTTCCTTTTGTCAAGGACTTGACAAAGGACTTGATGCACCTTCTTTTTTCCCCCTCCCACGCTTTTGTTTTAACTTTAAAGATTAAAAGAATTATATTATGTCTGAGGCATGCAGATCCCTGGGAGATGGGCAAGTAGCCCATCATTTATATTTGATAGATGGGGCCTTGAATAGAAATAGCATTCCCTGTGCCATATTTTGAGCCTTTGGCTATGCAGGAAATTTCCAGATCTTCTGACACTCTCTGATCTTTCTGACTGAACCCACTTCCTCAGAGGAGCACTGGGAGCACATTCTCAGAACACCTATCTCACGTCCGGATGCCCCCACTGGGCGTGTGTGTACACCCGTATCGTGCACACTCCTGGCAGGCAAGGATGTTCTCCGCAGGTTAGAGTACCACGAGAGAATAGATGTGAGTAGATTCTAACACAACAGTATCAACTATTGATTCTGACGACCACAGAGTAAACTCCATTCCAGGAGAAAGAGTCAAGGAAGAAGAGGAAGCTAAAACTCTGTAAAGAACAGGGCCTGGCAGCTGCAGCCCGGGCTGGCCCAGCCCAGCTGACCTTTGCTTAGTCTTCGAAGAACAACACGGGCTTGCGTCTGGCTATTGCATCAGCTGCTACCATCTGCCCTTCCCTTCCCCACCCTGGGAAGTGGTGAGGAGGGTTAAGTAACAGCCTGTGAGGCAACCACTCAGGCAGGGGGAAACCTGGGGGAGGCTGGCTCATTCTTTCCAGCCAGGCCCCACCCAACGGGTGATCCTTAAACCTAAGCCCACGAAGGGAAAGTACTCAACTGGTGCAGAGTCCTCCCCACTGGCCTGAAACTGCATGGGCTCCCTTCTCCCTCCACTTGGGCATATGCGGGGTCGTGGGCAGGATCTCTGAGCCTTCTGTTTGAGCCAGGGTGGGCTCCATAGGGCACCTGAATCAACACTTTCCTTTCACAGACGATCAAAGTGAGGCCCGGGGAAGTAACGTGATTTGCTGGGGGCCCACAGCTAGATTGCATCTGCTTGCTCTGACTACGGCCCGCACCTCCTCTCTCCTGCATAACCTCAGGAACAGCTAAAGAACCACAGTGTTCAGACTTGGCCAATCTTCGGATGGAAGACAGCGCCAGACATGAATGTTCAGAAGTCACATAAACTGACAAGTAGGATGCTTAGAAGATTCTGAGGAATGAGGTTGACATATATTGTGCACATTATGCAGAAGAGGAGGAGGTGGGGAGCTCACATGAGAACAGGCCAATATCAGGCTGAGCACAGGCAAAAGAGATTGTGAGGGAGAAGAGGGACCCATTCTGGAGCAGTCTCGGTGAGATTAACCTATGCCTGGCTCTGCCCAGGCCTCAAGTCCCCTGGATCCTGGGAAGGGCCAGGGCCACTGAGGCAGATTGGCACATTCCAGGTTGCACTTCAACTACGAGGCCGACTTTGGCAGGGCTCAGAGCTCGCGAAAAGATCAGCCATTACCAGAAGGTATTAACATGGGATGCCAGAGTATTGGGTGGAGATCAGTAACTACAGATGATGTGTGCTGATTTAAAGGGTACATTAGAAACTATAACCACACACAAATTCATGCATGTATTCTTTAAAAAAAAAAACACTTTATTGGGGCGCCTGGGTGACTCAGTCAGTTGAGTGTCCAACTTCAGCTCAGGTCATGATCTCATGGTTCATGAGTTCGAGCCCCACATCAGGCTCACTGCTGTCAGTGCAGAGCCTATTTCACATTCTCTGTCCCCCTCTCTCTACCCCTCCCCCACTCACACTTGCTCGCTCGTGCTTGCTCTCTCTCTCTCTCTCTCTCAAAAATAAACATTAAAAAAAGACTTTATTTAGGTATGATTGACATATAACAAGCTGAAAATATTTAATGTATACTTGATGAGTTTGGTGAACACACATATTCTGTATTAACCTGTAATTACACTGATGCTCAGTCTGAGGTAGGCAGCTTCCCGGAGCTACTTGCAGCTGAGGAGGGCAGCCTCGGTGAGCGCCTGTTCTTTCTGTGGTCTGCGTAATAACCACCTTCTTTGGTTTTTAACCTAAGGGCTCTGGCAACACCTGACGTCCTGCATTTTAAGCTCTCGCACTGAAAGTCTCTCTTGGAGCATGATACTGATTTAATAGACACTCGGGCTGTTTATCTGGCACGTGATTTTGCTGAAGACGACATATTATTTGACTGATTTTTAAACTGCCCACCATCTCAGGGCACCTGGGCAGCTCGGTCGGATGAGGGTCTGACTCTTGGTTTCAGCTCAGGTCATGATCTCACAGTGTGTGGGTTCGAGCCCCACGTCAGGATCTGGGCTGGCAGGGTGGCACCTGCTTGGGATTCTCTGTTTCTCTATCTCTACACCCCTCCCCTTTCTCTCTCTCTCTCTCTCTCTCTCTCTCTCTCTCTCAAAAATAAATAGACATCTGGGGCGCCTGGGTGGCACAGTCGGTTAAGCGTCCCACTTCAGCCAGGTCACGATCTCGCGGTCCGTGAGTTCGAGCCCCGCGTCGGGCTCTGGGCTGATGGCTCAGAACCTGGAGCCTGTTTCCGATTCTGTGTCTCCCTCTCTCTCTGCCCCTCCCCCGCTCATGCTCTGTCTCTCTCTGTCCCAAAAATAAATAAACGTTGAAAAAAAAATTTTTTTTTAAATAAAAAATAAATAGACATTTAAAAAAAAAAAGCCCTGCCCACCTTCTCATAGCCCCTCTGGACTTGAGAGTTCAGCCATGTTCTCCCGCTGACCAACCACCTTTCTGATTCAGGGCTCTACTTTTTTTTTTTTTTTTTTTCAGGGCTCTACTTTTATAATGTAATTACTTGTCTCAAATTTTCATAATCATCTCAAAGGGGCAAGAAGCATCTTCTTTTCAGCCTGATGTAGACAGTTTCCAGCTGCCAGTAAATGCTGGTACCTGTGGTACCCACCAGGTACCCTATGGGTACGGCCCTACCCGCTATGTGGGGGGTCCAGGGAGGGCCCTCAGGTCCACATGAAACCATGAAGATAGGGCTTCAGTGTGACCGTGGGGCTCCCCCATTAGGCCATGAAACCCCTGGCACACATAGTAAATCATGCTGACACGTCATACCTCACCCTTCCTCAAAAGAATGTTGGATAAGCCAGAGCCTATGAGTTGGGCAGAGGGAGAGGACAGGGAGATGGTCCTGTGAGCGAGGGGGTTGGGCAGAGTCACAGTGCAGAAGCACGTGACAGGAGGAGCCTCAGACAGTGGAGGGAGGATCCAAACCAATACTATCAGACAGTTTTTTATTTTCTCACCTCACAAAGTTTCACGAGTCGACTCAAATGTTTTCTCTCTCTTTCTTCACCCCTAATGAGGAAGAAGGTAGCTAGTCCAAGGATTTGGAATTGGGGGCTGCTAATTTCCAAGTATGGGAAAAGTCCATTAAAAACGAGCACTTGGTACTCTGTCTTCATTTCATTCCTTGCATAGACAACATATTATTCCAAAGAAGGAGAGCTGGATAACAGAACATAAAAGGGAAATTTGAAATCAGCTAGTCAACATCCTCATTTTGCAGATGAGAAAACTGAGAACTAGAGAAGTGCTCAAAATCACTCAGCCAAGAATTGCAGAACTGGTGGGATTAGAACTGTGTCTCCTAACTCAGTCTGTGCCTTTTATTCCCTTCTACCCTGCCCACTACCTCTTCCCATCCCAGCTGCCCAGACTGCTTAGAGGTGAAAGTTTGCCTTGGAGCGCCCTCCTCTGGCTCTGGGCTGCTGGAGCAGTTACTGCCTAGGCCCGGGTTCCTGACCTTGAACCTTGAACTCTGCAACAGAATCACCCTCATGGCTGCTGAAAACAGATTGCTGGGCCTATCCTAGGAGTCTCTGATTCGGTAGGTCTGGGCCAGGGCCCAATAATTTGCATCTCCAACAAGATCCCACGTGATGCTGATCTGCCGATTCAAAAACCACTTACTGAGGATGGTGCAGGCAGAGATCTTTTCTATCTTGGCAGCAGAATACCTGGGTTCAAGTCCCATCTTTGCTATGGATGTGCTGTAACCTTGAACACAGTGTTACTTAATGTCTTGGCATCTCGGTCTCTTCATCTTATGATGGTAACTGTAATAACCACCCAGAGAATTAATGTAGAAAACAAATAAATCAGATGTAAAACTACCTGAGGATTGCTGTACTGATGCTGTGTGAACACAGATTCACAAATACGTTACCCTTGTCTGGAAAGATGGCACTGTGGGCCAGGGAATGCCCACGGTGACAGCGTGTTCTTTTAATGCCACTCAAAAATACCACAAATCCAGCAGAAATGGGGTTCATTCTTACACAAATATTGCCTGGGGAATTATTAGGGCCCTGCACTGGATTTACAAAGGTGACTGACACAGTCCCTGCCCTGGAGGAGCGACTAAGGGGAAGATAAACATGCAAATCCTAATAACTACTTACTGGGTGATGAGCCAGGGAAGGAACCCTGTGCCTGGAGCACAGAGCAACCAACCCTGTCTGGGGAGTCAAGCAAGATTTGAAGAGGCATCTGACTTTTGAATAGGGTCTTGAAGAACAAATAGGAGTTCTTTAAGAAAGGGAAATGGCAGGGGGCACTCCAGGCAGAGGGAAAAGCATATGCAAATAGGTCACAGAGGCGTGAAAATGCATAACATATTCAGGGCGATAACAGTAGTTTTATGTAGCTAGAGCCCAGCCAGGTCTGGGGAGAGATAGCAGAAGAGGGGATTGGCAAAGAAGGCTGAGGCAAGATTCTGCAGAGTCCTGGATGCCGCGCTAAGAAGTTTGGACCTGATCATGGGTCTGGTGGGAAGCCACTAGAAGACACCCACCTACTCCTTGGAGGATTCTTTGGAAAAAAAAAAAACAAAAAACCCTAACGTATCCCCAAGATGAAAATTTATGAGCCAAGGTACTTCACCACCCTCCTCTGCAGCCCCAGTGCCTCTGAGCCTCCTCTGCCAGGAAGCCAAGCCCAGAAACGCCTCCTGAACTGGGTGGGGGCCCTTGGGAATGAGCTTCCCTGGAAGGCACGGGAGCACAGGAGCAGCCTCTAACCTCTTACCTTCATCAGATAGGCGGCACTTTCCGAAGGTTTCCTCATTCCCTCTCCCCTTGGGTGTGGAGTCACTGGGAGAACAAAAGACTGTTATCTTAAACTGAGAAGCCTTGGGAGGGGAGGAGGGAGGTGCAGGCGCCCTTGGGGTGGGAGAACAGCACCCTGGCGGTGGCGGTGCACTGGCGCAATCCGGGAAGAGCCCAGTGGGAACCTACACCTGGGGAGCAAGCCCCTTGCCTCACTGACCTCTCTGAACTACGGACAGATTTGGAGCTGGTAGAGCCCTGAAAGGTCATCTGCTCCAAATTCCTCCTTTACACTCAGAAGTCAAGTGAGCCGCCTGAGATCCTGGAGATCCTGGCCAGCTGACACCGCGTAGCCCTCTCCCCACCAAGATTTAAAGCCCCAGTATTTCGGAAACTGGTGGTCTCTTTATCCACTCACTGACCTCCTGCCCCTCTCCTGAGTCTCTCGCATAGTCCCCGGCCAGCCAGATCCCTGCCCCTCTTTTAGAGTCAGTCTTCTGTTTCCAAATAGGCATACAGCGGTGTGCCCGGAAAGTGGGCGCTGCTGTTTCTGAAACCGGCAATGGCAAGAAAAGGGGACAAACTGCTATTCTGAACTGCATGGGTTTGGGTTTTTATGCCAGTTCCTCTGTCTCCTGTGGAGGTGGATGCAGACTGCTCTGGCGGGAATAATCCCTTTTGTTTTTAGGAAAACATTTTAATAGGTCTTTGGGTTATGCAAGGATAAAATTTCAACCTATTCTGGAAATGAGACAAAGCAACTCGGAACAATGTGAAGTTACAGGCCCTGCATCATAATTGTAGAGGGTAGTTTTCCTTCGGAATGAATGGCATCTCTTCAGGGTTTAGGAGGGAATTTTCTTAAATGCTGTAGCCTGGCCTTAGCTGTGCTTTGAGGAGTTGCGGGAGGGACCCCTCTTGGCTTCAGAAGAGAGGAGGACTGAGCTGGTGGTCGGCAGGGAGGGCATCCCAGTCCCAGTGGGATTCCCAGGAGGCCTCACAAACACAGGAGGAGGGAACCCAGGAAAGGGCTGAGCCAGGCCCCGGGTTGTTCCTCTTCGTTGCGGGTTGTGATCTGTTCCTCTCTCTGGCAGAGCTATTGAGACCATCAAAGCCAGTCCCAAACCACTGAGCTCTTTCTGAAAAGACCACAGAGACATGTAAAACTGGCACCTCCACCTCCCAGTTCCCCTGCCACAGCCCACCCAGAGTGGAGTAGGAGCCCCTCTGTGAGAGCACAACCTCCCTTTCTTCCAACTCTGTTCCGTGAGGGGCCCCCAGGTCTGGTTGGGATATGGACAAAACCAGTAGTACCTTTGAATTGCGAAATGTTTTCCTTTGAAAAATTTCTTTTTTCCTCAACACTATAGTTTGATAAGGTAAAATACTGTATTTCGAAAAAAGTTCTGGGAAACTGGATCCTCGCAGGATTAGGGATGCATGTCCTGCCAGGCATACAGAACTGGGTTTAAGGCAACAACCAAAGGCAGGAATAAAGGGCCATTTGGGGGTTAAATCACTTCTGCCTTATATTAGTGTAAAAATTACACTAATCTATTATTTATATAATAATATAAAGATTATAAATATATTACTATATGTTTATATTATTTTATAGCATAAATATATTATAAAATAATTAAAAACAATCATTTCTAACAGAAAAATCCATGTTAATATAAATGTAATACACCACTTTATAGAAAATATAAATAATGCATCAATGGTAAAAGCCATAAATATCACCAGTTATCCCACCACCAAAAATTAATTGATGTTAACATTTTAGGATACTCCTTCAGAGCTTCCTCTATGCTTATCAACAAATAACTAGATATACTGAACATCCACCCACATTTATTTTACAATCCAATTAGAAAGAGAACATGCTCCTTTTTCAATAGTTCTAGCAATAATCCCAAGGCCAACTCTGACTGGCCCAGCTCGGGTCATGTGTCTAGAGTCTAGAACCCACAAAAGCCAATTTAATGTATACGATAGTTTAAGTTAGTGTATACTTTTTTGAGTTTTTATAATTAATGGATAAATGAGACCATGCATGTGGAAGCTTTTTGCAAATGTCATTATGAAAATCAATGATTATAAACATTATTATCAATATCACCGCCCTTCCGCCGCCCCCCCCCCCCCCCCCGGCATCCTTCTTTTTCTCTTCTCCTTGCTTTATCTGTTTTTCTGCTTTCTCCTCATCCCACCAAGTCCCTGTTGCATCTGGGTTAACTAGGCTGTGGTGGACTGGTGAGGAGACAAAGTACTATTTATAGCAGCGTTTCCGTGGGCAATGTGGTGTGTGGTGATATGGGAACACACCATTAAAGGGATACTTCCCTCTCTCACTGCAGCCAAAGTGGCTTCTGATAACTGAGTCTAGAGTGAGGAAATATGTGGAGAACACACTCCTCTCCCACAGCAAAGGCAAGCTCTGCCTTTTACACACTGTCTGCTCAACAGTTTAGGGCACAGATTTTGGCAGAATAAGAGTTTGTCACTCAAGGACTTTCTGAGATGGATACATTTCTTGTCAGCGAACCTCCAGAAGGATATTTCAACTGGAGGGAAGTTAGAGAAAAACAACCAAGATGACCCAAAGCCTGGAGAGGGTATCTACATGAGAACTGGCATTTTAGTTTGGCAAATTGAAGGCTGGGAACAGATCAGGGACTGTAAGAACAAAATGACATAAAGTCCTTCATAGAATTTTAGACACTTGAAGTAAACAGTTTCAGAAAAATTGAAACAAATTCCTACTTTAAAAAGTGAGCAATTGACAATACACATATACTGGGAATGATTAACTCAATGGCTGGCAGACAGTGAGAGCCAGATTTCTTTCTTTCTTTCTTTCTTTCTTTCTTTCTTTCTTTCTTTCTTTTGTTTATATTTACAAAGAAGGGGAGAAGACTAGAATGATCTCTGTATTAATAAATTAGAGTTGAAGACATCAATGGGAACCCATGCTTAACTTAATATACATATGGAAATCTAGATTTCCATATAGATATGGAAATATAGATATTGGAAATATTTATAGATACTATTTCCTTATTATGTCAGAAGAAAAGACCTAGAGTGAATGACATCCCACTAGAAACAAGCACATCTAGTACCCAGATCTTGGTTTCTAACACCATTCTCCGATGAAAAGACTAGGCCACCTTGGAGAAATGGTTGATTCTAGAACTGGGGCAGGAAATATACAGGCTGACCCAGGAGCATCTAATAGTACCAGAAAGTAAGGAAGTGCCCCAAAAGTTCACAATGATTGGGAGAGGGGGACACAGAGAGACACAGGAGCCAACTGAAAGGGCTCCCACTGGCCAAAACTGGAACAATTTGAGCAAGAAAATAAATAAAGTAGTATTATATTATAATCCAAAGTATAAAATAAATATCCGTAAGTCTATACTGATATCAATAAATAAATAAATGAGGAAGAATAGGTAAATCTCGCAGAAGAATTCCAAATAATTTATGTTGTTATGTGGTATAACTCCCTACTCTTTAGGTGTTTGTGGGCTGCCCATAGTGACTTCCTTAAAAAGAGGAAAATTTGGAAAGGAATGGGGGTGGAAGTAACTCTACAGTGCAGATACCTATCAAATGCCAGCTTAGCCAGGTAATCAAGGTCGACATCAACAGTAATAAGTCATGTTGATAGGTATGCACCCTTGATATGATGGGACAAGAATGGCACTTCACCTCAGTGGTCTTCCTCCAAAAAAATCCATAACTCAAGTTTCATTATGAGAAAGGCATCAGATGAATCCCAGCTAAGGCACATTCTACAAAATATCTGACCAATACTCTGACACTATTAAAGTCATCAACAACAAAGAAAATCTGAGAAACTGTCACAGCCCTGAGGAACCTAAGGGGACATGACAACTAAATAATATAGTATCCTGGATGTGACCCTGCAACAGAAAAAGGACATCAGGGAAAAACTAAAAACAAATCTAAATAAAGTTTGCACTTAGTTAATAATAATGAGTCAATATTGGTTCATTTATTATGTATCATACTAATGTAAGATATTAGTAATAGGAGAAATTGGGTGTGGAGAATTCTGTCCCATCGTGGCAATTTTTCTGTAAATCTAAAACTATTCTAAAATAAAAGGAGGGGCGCCTGGGTGGCGCAGTCGGTTAAGCGTCCGACTTCAGCCAGGTCACGATCTCGCGGTCCGTGAGTTCAAGCCCCGCGTCGGGCTCTGGGCTGATGGCTCAGAGCCTGGAGCCTGTTTCTGATTCTGTGTCTCCCTCTCTCTCTGCCCCTCCCCCGTTCATGCTCTGTCTCTCTCTGTCCCAAAAATAAATAAATGTTGAAAAAAAAAATTTAAATAAAATAAAAAAAATAAAATAAAAGGATTATTTTTTTTAAAAGTAGGTGATTGTATCATGCACCCAAATGTTAATATTTGATTATTTCTGGGTGGTATGATCATGAGTGCTTGCTTTAATGTGCTGCTTAAATTTTCTACAATGTACTGTTTATAAAATCTGGAAACATTTTTTTAAAAAAATTTTTAATGTTTTATTTTTGAGAAAGACTGTGAGTGGGGAGGGGGGAAGGGGAGGGGCAGAGAGAGAAAGAGACGCAGAGTCTGAAGCAGGCTCCAGGCTCTGAGCTGTCAGCACAGAGCCCCATGTAGGGCTTGAACTTATGAGTGGCGAGACCATGACCTGAGACAAAGCTAGATGCTCAGCCAACTGAGCCACCAAGGCACCCTTGGAAACATTTTTTTTAAATAAGTATGAACTTCTAGTTAGAGACAAAAAATTGATCATATACCTTTATCTTCTTTCCCTTCACATGCCCACAACATTTTTTTGAAAGTATAGGGGTACCTGGGTAGCTCAGTCAGTTAAGCGTCTGACTCCATTTCACTCAGGTCATGATCGCATCGTTCATGAGATCAGGCCCTGTGTCAGGCTCTGTGCTGGCAATGCTGAACCTGCTTGGGATTCTCTCTCTCCTTCTCTCTCTGCCCCTCCCCTGTGTTCACACACTCTCTCTCTCTCTTCCTCTCTCTCTCTCTCTCTCTCTCTCTCTCACTCACTTTTCTGGGAATACAGAGAATAGCAATGAGGACATTAGTGAACAAGAGAGTTAGTTAAGCAATTTGGGAATGATTAAAAGTGGCTGGAGGAGAGGTAACTGAATTAGTAGAGTAAGTAAAACTAAGACTCAGAAGGGCCTGGAGAAGAAACTGATGGTGATGAGAGAAGAGATTCTACCAATAGATTCCAGAGAGATGGGGAAATCAGAGGCAGTGGGTGTTGCAAGAAGTGGGTCTGAAGCATGGGTTAAACACTAGGGAATTGGTTGAAAAAGACATATGGACAGTGGCCCTGGGTGTCTCAATCTGTTAAGCATCTGACTCTTGATTTCAGCTTATGTCATGATCTCATGGTTTGTGGGATCAGGCCCTGTGTCAGCTCCACAACAACAGCGTGGAGCCTGCTTGGGATTCTCTCTCTCCTCTCTCTCTGCCCCTCCTTCCTCTCAAAATAAATAAATAAACATTTTTAAAAAAGATATATGGACAAATGCCCTCTAAATCCCATAATCAGGCAACTATGTCCCTACAAGAGACTAGAAGTTTTTTTCTCTAGAGAAATTGAAACAGAGCACCTCCAAATTCAGGGATTCCAGCAACAATAGAGGAGAAGTTGACAGGCTGAAAACAGGGAGATCAAGTGTAAGTTCACATGTTAATATTAGAGTCCTCTGCCAGACACCTTGCACTACCCAATTCCCATAAAGGGACTGTCAGGTATATGTTCCCTGGGTAGAAGATTAGAAGATTCTTCACTGGAAAACATGTACTAGCTCCAAAGAGAAATCCTCTAAGCAATGAATATTCATGATATCCCAATGAAATGGCCTGAGAGTGAAGTTCACCAGTCAAATCCTGTCACCTCTCTACATTGCACATACATAGTTGCCAACCACATTGATGCCTCATTGTTTATAGGACTGGATAGCCCAGGATCACCAGAGATTTGCAGAAAGTATCCCACATGAAAGAGAGACCAAAGAAAACAAACATTTAAAACAGAAAATGAACTCAAAGGAAACAGAGATGAAGAAAAAAATTTTTTTGTATCTGTTTAATTAATGGTCTCACATCTAAAAGAAGATGCACTTCCATGAGAAAGAACAGGATGGTTTGAAAAAGGAATAATCAAAGGAAAAGCAAGAGCAATTTGAAATCTAAAATGTGATAGCTCGAAGATTCAACAAAATAACAGAAAAACAAAGTTGAAGAAATATCTAAGAGAGTAGAATAAAAACATCAGTGAAAGTTAGTTTTAGAGGAAAGACTTTTAGAGAATTATCCAAGGTGTTCAGACATCTGTATTCAGTTTCAGAAAACAAAAGATAGGAAATCATTATTTTTTAGTAATAATAATGTAAAAAAATTTCCCAGAAGTAAAGGAAATAAATCCCCAAACTAAAAGTACCCTATGAATGTCCAGCGGAATAGAAGGAAAATACCAAAGCAATAATTTTACACTTCAGAATGCCAGGATAAAAGACATAACCTAACAGTTTCTAGAGAGAAAAATCATGCCGTGTGTGAAGGTGTAAAAAGCTGTGGCATCAGACAGCAGTACAGGATGCGAGAGGACAGTAGTGCTGGACACCCAAAGTTTTGAGTGGAAATTATTTCTATCCTATAATTCTATACTTATCCAAATAAAGGATAAGTATAAGTGTGAAATAAAGATATTTTCAGATATGTAAGAACTCAAAATTTTTTCCTCCCACACATCTTTTCTTAGGAAGATAGTGAAGGATATGATTCAGTGAAATGAAAGACTAAGCCAAGAACAAGAAACAAAGGGATGCCAGAAAACAGAGAAACAATCCAAAGGATAAGACTGATAAAATGAGGTATTAAGATGACACCTGAGCCCCAGGTATAAAGGGCAACCCATCCAAATTGAAGTAAGATGAAAGAAGGAATAAAAGGGAGGCCTCCACGGGTGGAGGGCAGGAAAGATAGTGATAGATTATTTGATACATTTGGACATTTGGAAAGAAACATCACTAGATGTTTAACAGATGCATAGAAAACATTTTTTTTAAATGTCAGCAATAGTTATTAAAAAAGAAACTAAGCAAAAGAAAAACTATGGCAAAAAAAAGAAAAAAAACTATGGCAACAGTTAACTACAAGGAAAACACAAAGTTAGAGGGAATGTAATTTATAATATTGTTCAGCAGTAAATACAATTTACAGAGTCAAAATAGACATTGGCTATTGACTTAATTTTTTAAAATTGTATTACATTTACATGGGAACATTGGAGAAAGGAAAATGTAAGAAAACTAATAACTTTAATTACCATGGAGGAAATTGACAGATAGTGTCAAGCTATGCATAGGAAGACAAGGCAAGGCCAATGCCTGACTGATACAACCAGTAAAATATAATGGGCCACTCTTAGATTTAGACAATCACTCACATAGAAAACAAAAAGAAGAAGCCAAAGGTGCCAGCTCCCTATGGTCCTTGTCCCAGACACCAAAAAGGATGACACTGAAACAAAGGGTCAGGATGACTAAAACATGAGCGGTAGGAAACCTGTTGTTGAGGGGCCAATTCTAGACTGTGGCTAAGCAGTTAACATGTTCTGCAGCTCTAGTCTTAGGTATGCTTTAATGGTTTGGAAAATAGGAGTGAGGAAGTCTCCTAGATGATAGCCAGAAAGATCAAAGAGATAGCATAAAAAAAAAAATTAGCACAACTCCTATAATGAGAATTCTGGGATAGAAAAACAAAATGTCAGGAAAAAAAGCCCAAGTATATCACTATATCATGAATCTTAATAAATATACATTAATTAAAATTAATACTTCCAATTAGATCTTTTAATCAAAATCCAGCTACTCTGTAAGAGAGGAACAAGCCTTGAAACAATAATATAAAACACATGCAAATAAAGACACAGAAAAAGATATACCAAGCAAATATTAGCCAATAAAAAGCTAGTTTTAATTCAAAGTTAAAGTAAAATAAAACATAATTTTGAGCTTTCTTTTCTTTAGTTCTTTATTATGTGTGGTATGTTTATTACTCCGATAAAGCCGACACAGAAATTGCTACATAGAATTGAGGCTCTGCCATACCAAAGGAAAAAGGGAAAGGAAAAAGAAAACAGTACAGCATGTGGTAATGGCTTTGGAGCTGGGCAGAGGGTAGTGAGGAAAGTTTTACTGGAAGCTGAAAAAATGGTGACCAATGTGTTGCAGTGGTGCAACATTTGAAAAACTTGTGTGTGATCATTTGAACGACTTAGGTACCTAATGAGCTTGTAGATTTTTAAAAATTTTTTTAATGTTTTTACTTATTTTTGAGACAGAGAGAGACAGAGCATGAGCAGGGGAGGGGCAGAGAGAGAGGGAGACACAGAATCCAGAGCAGGCTCCAGGCGCTGAGCTGTCAGCACAGAGCCCGATGCG
Source organism: Prionailurus viverrinus (assembly GCF_022837055.1). Taxonomy (NCBI): domain Eukaryota; kingdom Metazoa; phylum Chordata; class Mammalia; order Carnivora; family Felidae; genus Prionailurus; species Prionailurus viverrinus. Next base: position 118,938,370 of record NC_062563.1, read on the forward strand.
GATCTAAATTCACAGACTATGAGATCATGACCTGAGCCGAAGTCAGACACTCAACTGTCTGAGCCACCCAGGCGCCCCTGAACTTGTAGACTTAAGTGAAGAGGACTTGAAACAGAATTTTTAGTAGTGTATCCTGGTTAGTACTACCTGCATTTGACAGTGTTCTACAAGATGGAAGAAGGTTTAGAAAATAATTGGCTGGTTTTCAAGAAAGGATGAAAGATTAACAGGGAATTCAGAATTCAGGGACTTGCAGGGTTGAAAGATCAGTAGAAAAGCAGAGAAATGCTGCACACAACAAGGTCAATTAAAACACAGCTTTGGGGTAAACATTTTTGTTAAAACTGCTAAATAGAACTAGACCAAGAGCCCACCCTGCCAAAGAGAGTGTGCAGTGGATCTGGCTCTTGCCCTGTGTGTGCTCCCCCATGAGAAGCTACTCTCTCAAGGGAGGCACAGAAGAGTCCCAGTTGTCACAGAAGTAACCTACTGAACTGATGCCACTGTTCAGGAGTGTGTATTCAGACCCATTCTCCCACCTTCTGAGACTCCCCAAGATCTCAATCTGAGTTGAAGGCCACATCTGGGCCCAATAGGGCAAGATGGAGGATGAGGAGACCCCACCACACCAGTTGATGGTCTGCTCTGCCTGTTTTGCTTCCTGCTCCATGGTGCCAGAGTGCATGGCTCTGCATCAGGGCGAGAAGCAATGCTGGTAACTGAGGCAGACCTATAGAGAGAGCATGGGGGAACACAGGCAAAGCACTAAGAGAAGCTACAGAGATGCAAAGCACCTATTCACATAGGAAGTCTCAGAATAAACCAGCACCCAGAGAGATGAATGGGTGGATGAAATCCTAACATGGAAGGTAGGCCAGGAGATATCAGACTCAGAGATAATCTTTGTGCCTGGGACTAGGAGACAACAGCCATGGGTTTGGACATGACCATCCTGAATAGCTACCACGTTTTCACAATCATCTCCCTGCCATCCCCACCCATCTTGTTCCACCAACATTGCCATGCAAAACAAAGACTTGGGTAAAGAAGTGCTCCCCTACCTCACTGAGTACTGAGCTAACTATAGGATATTTTAATTTTAAAAGAAAATTCACAATCTAAGGGTAAAATTGGTTACCTGAGCAGGTTTTCATTTATCTGGTCATTAGTTCAACAGCAAGTATTTCCTGAGACCTTCTCATGGGCCACATAGCATATTGGAAACATGCAATAAATAACATGACCTCTGCCCCCGAGTCATTTAGAGTTAGAGAGGAAGAAACAACACTAAAGCAACTAACTTGTTTAAAAGAAAAGGCAAAAAATAACAAAAAATAACAAAAAAACCAAACCCACAAACAAATAACTACTTCTAAACAGAATAAGATAGCCCCCAATAAATTCTTTCAATTGAACACAAAAAGAGTATAACAGGTTTCCACAGAAGCTGATTAACTCAAAATACTTGCAATGAAGTCTCGAAGGAGGCAATTCTCCAAAAGAATTATGGGTACAGCTATGGACACACAAAGCTCCCTGAAATCAGATAGTTAAAAAAAGAAAAAGAAAAAGAAAAAAGTTTTGAAAGAATTGCATTGTCACAAGAGCCACCAACCTGTGCTAAAAGAAACTGTGGCATCTTGAGATGTGAAATGAACTTTGAGCCACTGTCCCATACCTGAGAGTGAGTACCTCCCTAAATTCTGTTAATGAGATTTGGAGAATTATCCACACAGAAAAGCTGACCTTATAGAAATTTTCTAACATAGCAAAATAGAGAAAATAGTATAATGAAACTCCCTGTAGCCATTATTCAACTTCAATAATTAGGGAATGTTATTTCAACCCATTCCCCCATCTTTGTCTTGGATTATTTTGAAGCAAATCCAAGATCTCTTTATCATTTCAGTATATGTCTGTGAATACTGTGAATATTTCAGTATATGTCTCTAACAGCTAAGAGACTCTCTTTAAAAATAACCACAATGTCATTATCACACTTAAATTTTTTTTTTGCCTTGAACCTATTTTTTTAAATTGTGGTAAAAAATACATAACATAAAATTTACCATCTTAACCATTTTTAAGCATACAGTTCAGTAGTGTTATGTATATTCACACTGTTATGAAACAGATCTCCAAAACTTTTTCATTTTGCAAAACCGAAACTCTATACTCATTAAAACACCTCTGCTTCCTGCCCCACCCCCACCCCAGTCGCTGGTAACCATCAGTCTACATTCTGTTTCTATAAATTTGACTACTTTAGATGCAGTATTTGTCCTTTTGAGACTGCCATATTTGACTGAAAATAATGTCTTCAAGATTCGTCCATATAGCATGTGACAGGATTTCCTTCCTTTTTAAGGCTGAATAGTTCCATTGTATGTATATATCATATTTTGTTTATCCATTATTCATCCATTGATGGACATTTGGGTTGCTTCTACTTCTTGGCTACCATATCACACTTAAAAGTTCTTAACAGTTTTTTAATAACAAATTATATTTGCTTGATATATCTTTTAAGTCTCATTTAATTTGTAAGATCCCTCCCTTTTTATTCTTTATATAAATATTTATATATACTCTGTATATATTAAATATTATACAGTAAATATAAAATCTTAAATTATATTTTTATATGATATGTATATATGAAACTGTCATTTTTTAATAGAATTTCCCATAGTCTGGGTTTTGCTGATTGCCTCTGTGTAGTGTTAAAAAGAAAACCACAGGCCCAAGATGGAGTAACTTGCCCCCAGGACAGCAAACCAAGACTTATTGCAGTTTCAACCTCTCCAGGAGTGGAATTTTAAGCCAATCAATCTGGAATTTTCTGGTCAGCACCAATGAGGTAATCTGTCACATGGGCCCTGTCCATCCTCCAAAGGAAGATGAGGTAATGTGCAAGATAAGACCTCTCCCCAACCTCACCCTAAGGGAAGGTGACCTTGCCTGAAACAAGCTTTTCTTTTCTTTTGCTAATAACTGGTTGCGCCATGTTCCTTATAAAAACCTTCCATTATGGGGGGGCACCTGAGTGGCTCAGTCGGTTAAGTGTCTGACTCTTGGTTTTGGCTCCAGGTCAAGATCTCATGGTTCATGAATTCAAGCCCCATGTCTGGCTTGGGATTCTCTCTCTCTCTCCTTCTCTCTCTGCCCCTGCCCCACTCACTCACTCTCTCAATCTCAAAATAAATAAATAAACTTTAAAATAAAATTAAGAAACCTTCCATTTTGTACAACTCCTGGAAGCTCTCCTCTAATTGCTAAAGGGGATGCTGCCCAATTCACTGAAAGACTTAATAAAGCCAGTTAGATCTTCAAACTTACGTGTTGTTTACATCTTTCTTTATACCCTGTATTTCCTGTGAATTGATAAATACGTAGCATTTTTATTGATTCAGGTTCAGCTTTTGGCAAGAATAATAGATTGTGTTGTATACTTCCATCAGGACTCATGTTATATCTGATGTCTCTCTCTGTGATTTTATTGGCCATTGATAATGGGCATTGCTATATCTCAGTGTTTTTCAAAATGATGATATTCTAAATGTTACTCCTTTTTCATTAGCTGGAATACTTCTTCAACCTTTTAGTCAGCCTGAGATAGTTCATATAGGAAGGAGGCTAACTGCTTAATCTTTTCCTTTTGCCAGTTTTCAGAATTATGAGCTGTGCTCATAACATCCTCCAAAGATGACTATTTTTTAAATAATAATATTAATTCGGGCTTTAAGATATTTCCTGTGTTTTAACTTAGTGAAGTTATCATTCTTATTGACACTTAAATTACCCGATTTGGGGCCAGTGGGAGCCTCTTCAAGTTGTTGCTACAGCTCTTTTGACAAGACCCTAATAGTCTTTGACAGCTTCCTTCTATTTGGTTTGACAAATTTTTCCACACTGTACATTATCCCTATCCTATAATCAGCCATTTCCCCCAAGGAGGCCCGGTCTTTGTAAAATGTGGTATTTAGAAATCACAGTCTGGGAGTTAGAGGTATTCATTGTTACTGGGTTGGTTATTGTTTCTAGGACTTCTCAGGTGACCCCACTGGGAGATCATTTCAAATTGATTGTAAATCCATACTTACATTTCCAATGCAAATTTTGGATTTTTGCTTAATTTGTCTGATTTTTATATTTGTATCTGTCTTCTTTCTCTTACTTGGAAAATCTTGGATTGTAATGGTGTTAACACAATCACTTATTTTCTTCATTTTACCTAGGTATAGTAGTTTAATAATAATAATATTAATATTACTAACAATATGATTAGCAAAAGTTTAATATTTATAGGGTTATAGTGTTTTCTTTTATTATTTCATAGGGTGCATTCTTCTATAGTCACATCCTCAAATTACTGTGCTTTAAGCTCTCTTGAAACAATTCCCTGAGTTTTGTAACCAATTTTTTAAAGTTGGCTTATTTATTTTGAGAGATAGAGAGAGAGACGGGGGAGGGGCAGAGAGAGAGAATCGCAAGCAGACTTCCCACTGTCAACATGGACTCGACACAGGGCTGGAACTCATGAACCAGGAGATCATCACACGAGCTGAAATCAAGAGTTGGACGCTTAACCAACTGAGCTACCCAAGTGCCTCATGACCAGTTTGATACATGATATCATTTCCTTTTTAAAAATTGCTTTCTTCTATTTTAATTGTTTTATAAGTATGCAAATATTTGTATGGCTCTGAAGTCAAAGTCCATAAAATCACCTATTCAAAGAAGTCTGGCATCTATCAATGACCCCTCTGCTCAGTCTCTCTCCCAGAGAGAACTATTTTATTTTTTAGTTTGTTTTTTTATGTTATGGCTCATTCTGCTTTTTAAAATATAGGCAAACACATAATTTTTTTAGATAAACAGTAGCATACAATATATATTTCCTCCTCTCTGCTTTCTCATCTTAACAATATAAGTTAGAAATCATTCTATAGAAGCATATGAAGATGTCACTCATTCTTTTTCACAACTACGTAGTACTCCATTGTGTAGACATACCAAATTGATTCAAGTGGTCCTTTATTTAAGGGCAAAATAAAATAAAAATTAAGGTAAAAAGCATTGTAAGGGTCAAAGTGGTACATTTCACACTGATAAAAGGAACAACTCACCAAGAAGATAAAATAATTGGGAATTTGAATGTATTTAACAATGCAGCCTTGAAATAGATAAAATCCAAAAGTTACCGAGGGAATTTTACACATCCATAAAGATATTTTGTTCATTTGTTTCATAGAAAATGGTTAGCAATATCCCACCCGGAATGTCGGAATACTTCTTAGATGCAGCCATTGCATACCTGACCTTCCTATTTCTGTCTTCCCTCATCCAATCAATTCTCCATACTGAAGGCAGAGTGATTTCTCTAAAACATGTACTAGAGCATGCTTAAAACCCGGCAATGATTCTGTGCTAAAAGGTGCTAAAAGGCCCTGCTGCTCTGGCCCCACATTTGTCACTGGCCACCTTCTCCACACTCCCACTCTCACTGTCTTAAAGCTGGTCACGCTAAACTGGTTTGTAGATCCTTAGTACAGACCATGGTGTCCCCGGCCTTGGGGCTTTTGCATATGTTATTTCCTCTGCCTAGAACACTGCTCATCTTTTCCTTTCCTTTTCCTTCTCCTCCTCCTCTTTCTTCTTCAAGATAATTCCTTCTAATCATTTAGGATTCAGCTCAGGCACCAGCCTTTCTGGCTCCACCAGACTGGGTGCTTCCTTAGATGCCCGACATTCCCTAACACACCGTGTATTCACCCGCTGGCCTTGGGCCTTTCTCCATCTAGATTGCGAATGGAGTTCCTGAAAGGGCAGGGTTGTGGTACTTTTTAACCACTGTACCCCCAGTCCCTAGTACATGCCTAATATATAGAAAGACTTTTTTTTTTAATGTTTATTAGAGAGAGAGAGAGAGAGAGAGAACAGGGGAGGGGCAGAGAGAAAGGGAGACACAGAATCCGAAGCAGGCTCCAGGCTCTGAGCTGTCAGCAGAGTCTGACGCAAACCTTGAACCCACAGACCGTGAGATCATGACCTGAGCCAAAGTCAGACACTTAACCAACTGAGCCACCCAGCTGCCCCAAAAGGCTCAAGGTTTATTAAATAAATGAACAGTGGGCAGAGGTAGGAATTATAGTAGATTTATGTTACCGGAGGAGAACAAAGGCCCAAAGATGGTCAAGAAACAAGTCAGAATCAGTTGGAGGTAAACTCCCTCAACTTTTGGTCTCTTAGCCAAGGCTCTGGCTTCAAGGTCTCATGGACCCATAATGAGCTGTCTAAAACAAACAAAACTGACTGTGTCCCTCACATGTAAAACACAGGTGGTATCTGGGAGTTTGATAAGCAAAGCAGTGCAAATGGGAGCTTTTCGGAGCTCCTGATCCTAGAGTGTCAGTCATACCTGGAATGGGTGGCCAAAAGCATGGAGGATGATGAGAAAAGTGACCCTCACACCAGCCCTTCCCTTCTGGGCTTCTACCCCAAAACTCCACACTCAGCATGTGCTCAGGTGACCCTGGAAAGTGTTCTGTGCTCCCCAAGCCTTTCCACTATACCGTGCAGAGTGAAAGCTGGCTTTCTGGAGCAGAAAGCTCCATCCTGGGGTGGGGAGAGTGTGTTGGGAGGAGGGGACAGTGCACAAGGGCAGGGGGATAACAGATGAGGCTAAATTAATTTTGGAAACCATTAAATCTCTGAAAAGAGAGCATGTTTTCGGCAGGGACAGTGAATCACTGTGATTTGCAGAAACAGGCACAAAGCAATTAGCCATCTGGATGCTGTGGCTTCCAGCCCCCCAACGGAAACTTCAAGTGAGCGGAAGGCTGGTCATTACCCAGCCCAGGCCCAGCTCTCCAGGCCCCACAGATAAGTCTGTGCCTCCAGCCCCTCCAGCCGGCTGGGAGCCCAGAGGCCTAGGACAAAGGGCAACTTGGCAAGAGTCACAGAAAAATGGGCAGGAAATGCAACGCCAGCCTCAGGGAGCCAGGACTACTTCCTTCTTCCTGCGAGCTCCTCTCAGAAGCCATCATGACTGAGTGAGCAGTTCATTCACTTGACAAGCATTTGGTAATCACCATCTCCCAGGCCTCGTGCTACTAGTACACAAATTATGACATTTCATCCACACGTCACGCACGGGAAGAGTTCCACCCCGTGAACAATGGCAAGGGGACCCCTCGTGTTGGTCCTCCATGTGGATAGACAGCACTCCCTGGAGTTAGGAAACACAGTAGCCTTGCCTGGGAGAGATTAGTATCTTTTTTATTCAATGAGTAAATGAAAGCTAAAAGAGATGAAGTGAACTTGCCCAAGGTAAGTGGCAGGATAGAGAATGTAACTCAATATTCCGTGCCCTTTTCTTAGATGATCCATATTTGCCAGTTCTGCTCTGTCTGGCTCATACAGTTATGAGAAAAAAATAATACATGTGGATGTGCAAGGGTTTTTTATAAACTGTAGAGTGCCATATGCAGCTGAACTATTCTTATCAGCAGTCACCCCGCCTCCAATGCCCTGTGACCCTGAGGGGCTGCCCCTCCATTCATTCCTAGAAGCTGCTAGGGAGTCCTGGCCAAGCCCGTCTAGGAAAAGGGTCAGCCAGCCTTTCCAGAGAAGAACGTACAATGAACCAGCAAGAGCGCTTTGCTTGAGGAAGCCTGAGTGGACTGGACTGTGCTGTGATTTACAGACTGCGGTGGTTCTGGCACTGTTGTGCCATCAGGATGCACCATGCGTGGCAGAAAGGCCAAATGCCAAATGGCAGAAAGGCCAAATGGCAGAAAGGCCAAGTGCTGCCAGAGGGTGCCTGCTTCCAGGGAAGAGAGTGAAGCCAGGAAGGACACTACCACCTAGACTGACTAGAGAGAGGTCACTGCCCCCAAGCCAAGGTACCTGGGGCCTCCTGCCTGCCCACATTCGCTGTGGGACCATTGACCAACCCCTTATCGCTCCATGCTCTGCTGAAGTGTTGCCTCTGCAGAGCCTCAGCCAGGAGCTGTTTAGCCCAGCTCAGGACTCTGCAGTGGCCTGGGAGGCCCCAGACCTGGGTGGCCAGAAGGTTCTCATTTGCTGTCTCCATCTGCAGTCCATGCAGCTGCTGCTGGGAGTACCGGTTCTCTGATGAGGAAAAGGCTGGGTGAGACTCCCAGCTCTGCCTCTCCCTGGCTATGACGCTGGGTCAGAGGCCATTGACCTCTCCCCTTGTTTTTTTTCATGTATAAAATGGGGTTAATGCTCCTCACAGGAGTCTGGGGAGGCCTGAATGAGATCACAGGTGCCCTTGGAGAACAGGCAGGTAATGGAACTGTTAGTGAAGTTCCACAAAAAGTTTTCCTGATTCAGCCATGGCTGCCACGTGGAACACAGGCTCGGGGTTGCCAGATCTTTTTATTTGTCAGTAAAATCAGAAATCTGGATTTTCACGTGAACTTTCCCAATTTTCAAAAGCCTGTGAGGACAGAACAGAGCATGTCTGCAGGCTGAGTGTGAACTCAGAGGACAATGACATTCCTACAGGTCTCCCGGCACACTGTGCTCAAAGTATGAGTGTCCTTCCTCCTCTCCCTGTTTTCCTCCTTTCTTCCTTGTTCCCTAAGGCTCTGCTTTTCCCCTAGTCGTGTCTGTCACCCACATTGTAAACAGCCGGGGTTAGTTCAGCCGTGGAGGGGCCTGAACTCAAGGCCACGGGTGGGGCTGAGAGAGGACAAACGTTCTCAACAGAAGCAGGCTGGGTGCAGGTCACCATAAAGCCCCACCAAGCCTCTTTCCCAAGAGGGAGAGGGAAGGATGAGGAACAGGGATCTTCAATCACAAAACAAATGAATGAGTGAATGAATGAATGAATGAGTGAATGCATGAACTAAGCACAAATGAAAGAGCCAGGGCTGCCTCAGACAGAATTTTGCTTGGCAGCTGTGGGGCAGGATTGAAGATTATGCTCTTCTCGATAATGTTGACAGAACTTTGAGAAGGCCTCTTGCAAAGGTTGGTGGGGCCTTTGGCTGGGAGTCCTTGTGGAGCAAGCAGGCTCAGAGCCAAGTGAAGCAAACGGCCTTCCAGCTCCTGATCTCCATCTCGTGTTCTGATTAGAATCAGGCCTCAATCTCCTCCCCCAGAGCCTTCCAGAGAATCAAGCTGGGGCTGCCGGAAGCAGGAGTGTAGGGCGAGGCTGAGGGGGTAGGGAAGGGGGTGGGCACTTGCATCAGGGTCCTTCCCAGAAGGGGCAGGTCTTTCCTAGCACTGGGCCTGCTGGTCTCCCCCGCCCGCCCTTTCCCGGACTTGCCATGCCGGTGTCCCTCACTGCAGTCTTTCCCAGGCGGGGAGCTCGGCCTGGTGGGCCCTCTGGAACCCGCGGTGAAGCCACGCCACGCGTTCGCACGAGGTCCTGAACCACACCCCTCACTCTCTCTCCTGCTCCTGGAAAAGGCTGAGGAAGAAGCCCCCACAGAGCCTCTTTTCTTTCCAGTGTTACTTCCCAGCAGAACCACCAGGGGAGGAATTTTCCACAGGGTTCCCCCTCCCAGTGTCCAGGTCTGACTAGGTCACTTCAGCTTCAGCGTGCCCCTGAGCCTCCCCGGGGCCAGAAGGGGCAGGTCTGTGCCCAGCCACATCTCCTCCCTTCTGCAGCTACATGACTTGACCTCAGCGCCCACCAAAGGGACAGTGGAAACTCATCCACCCAAACATCAGATACAGTTAAACTGAGGGCTCTTTACAGAGCAACAGAAAGATAACAGCGCTGAGGGACTGTTCCAGACTAGAGGAGACTAAAGAGAATGATCATTAAATGCAATGGGTGACTCTGGACAGCGTTGGGGGGGAGGGGGTCGGCAGGGGGGAACTGCCATAAAGGACCCCATTGGCAACATTTAAATAATAGACGGTAATATTATATTGGCGTTAAATTTCCTAAACTTGATTATTGAAAAAAAATGAAAACAAAAATGTCCTTAGTTTGTTTTCTCTAAAGTATTTAGGGATAAAGGGGCATATCTGCAACTTATTCTCATATGGTTCAGAAGTAATAATAATAATAATAATAATTGCATTATTATTCCTCAAACAAAACATACAGTTAGAATAGGCCCAGCAATTCCACTCTTAGGTATATGCCCAAGAGAAATGAAAACATATGTCCACACAGAAACTTGTACACCAATGTTCACAGCAGCGTTATTCCTAATAGCTACAATGTAGAAACTGAACTATCAAGTGGTAAGTGGGTAAATAAAAAGTAGTATATATCTAATATACTGGAATGTTATTTGGCTATAAAAAGGAATGAAGTACTGATATATACTACAATATGCATGAGTCTTGAAAAGGTTATGCTGAGCGAAAGAAGCAAGCCACAGGGTTACCTGGCTGGCTCAGTCGGTTGAGTGCCTGACTCTTAATTTCTGCTGGGGTCGTGATCTCATGGTTCATGTGTTGGAGCCCTGAGTGGGGCTCTGCCCTGACAGCATGGAGCCTGCTTCAGATTCTCTCTCTCTCTCTTTCTCAAAATAAATAAACATTTAAAAAAAGCAAGTCACAGAAATGACACACATGATTCCATTTATATGCTATGTCCAGAATAGGCAAATGAATCTATAGAGACAGAGAAGATTCATGATTTCTTAGGGCTGGGGTGAGTGGGTTTGAGGGGGTGGAGACAGCTAAAGGGTACAGAGCTTCCTTTCTGAGGTGATAAAAGTATTCTAAAATCGCGGTGATGGCTGCCTATATCTGTGAATACACCAAAAGCCACTGACTTGTACAACTTACTTGGGTGAATTGCACGGGATATAAATTATACCTCAATAAAACTGTTACGAAAATAATAATATGTAGGAGTGCCTAGCTGGCTCATTTGGGGCAGTATGTGACTCTTAATGTCGGGGTTGAGTTTGAGGCCCGTGTTGGCTGAAGAGATTGCTTAAAACTAAAATCTTAAAAATAATAATAATATGTATACATGTAAGGAGAGAGAAAATGAGTGATAAGAGTAAATGTGGCAAAACATTAATGACTGCTGAATATGGGAGAACGCTATTCAAAGTTCATGGTATTTTTTTTTTCTCAGTAGTCTCCATGCCCAACATGGGGCTTGAACTCACAACCCTGAGACGAAGAGTTACATGCTTGACCTACGGAGCCAACCAGATGCCCCCATGGTATTATTCTTGCATCTGTTCTGAGTTTGAACATATTTCAAAGTAAAAGGTTGGATTTTTAGAGAAGCTTACCCAGTTACCCATCTAGAAGCTGAGTGCAAAGAGGTGGCAGTTCGGGTTCTGAAGTCCAACAAGCTGGGTTCCAAGTTCAAGTTCACTGTTTACTAATTGTGTCACTGTAAGTGAATTACTTGACCTCTCTGGACCTCAGTTTTCTCATCTGTAAAATGGTAATTCTGTCAATAGTATTTATCAAAGAGAACCATTGTGAATATTAGAAACAGTATATATACAGCTCATTTTGTGTATAGTTCTTAATTTATGTGGTAAGTGCTCAAGAAATAGTAGTGATTATCCTTTTGAAGCCAGTTTTCTAATAATTTATTTTTCCATTTGTATTACAAAAGTAACACATGATCATTAAGGAAACTTTGGGAAATGCAGACATGCAAAGAAAGAAAAATCACCTGTAACCCCCAAATTCTGTGAAAATTGTTAACATTTGGGATGTTCTGGGTGGTGATATATTTATAGTATACATAATACAATATTTAGCACACTGCATATATTATTTTGTAACATCCTTTGTTCACTGTACATAAAAGACATCTGCTGAGTATTTACTACATATAAGGTGCTGGATTGAGTGCTGAGGATTCTGAAATGGATATGACAGATATCCAGTCCTTAGGAGTGAAGTCTAGAAGCAAAAGAGACGTATTAGCCAATAATTAGAAGACAAACTGACGAAAGCCACCGTAAGTAATAATAATAATGAAAGTTTTAAAAAGAGAAAGGCCCGCCTAACCCCAGTCTACAGGGAGGGTTTTTCAGAGGTTCTCGGTAGAAAAAGAGACATTTCAGACAGAAATGGGTAAGTACTGTCTGGGTAGAGTGAAAGATATGTGCAGACCAGCTGGGGCATGTTCATGGACAGTCGAGGCAGTGGATCATGGTGGTAGGAGGCAAGGAGGGATAGCAGTAGGGCTGAGACCAGATCATAAGGGAACCTGAATTCCATGCCAATGCTTCTGGACTACGGCACAGCCTCCAAGGGTTAGACTAGACCTCCAACCTTCTAATGCTCCCTCTTGTAATATAGTACTTAAAATCCCAACTTAGGAGGCAGATTGGCTGTGTTCAAATTCTGGTTGTGTTGCTTACCAGCTTTGTGCCCTTAACCTCTCTGAACCTTGATCTCTCACATGGACAATGGAAAAAAATTATAGAACCGAGCTCACTATGTTGTGAGAATTACATGAATTTACAGTAAGTTGCTCAGAGCAATGCTGGCATGTAATAAGCACTACGTATTTGTTATTATTTTTCACCTAACCGCACCTCAAGCCTCCCTTCTAGCAGCTGAATTTCCAGTAATTTACCTCCAAGAATGTGTTATAAAGGTAGATGCCCAGAGCCCTGGGGATCACAGGAGCAGGCCATTTATCAGAGCCGAGCCTGGAGCCCCCTTCTAGCCAAGCCCTGGAAGTGAGAAGGCAACAAAGAAGGCTCCTTACTTCCGGGAGTCCTCACTATTATCTGATTCCCTCCTATCAGGAAGTTGTCCCTTGGGGCTGGGGCTGGGGCTGGGCCCACACAGCCGCCTGTCCTTTGAGGGGAAAGCTGTGATGGGAACACTTCTCCCTAGGGAGGAAATGGGCAGGGAATGACATTTGTGTCCCTACCAGTATGCAAATCATCTTGTGAGACAAATGATTTTGCAGGAAAACACATCCTGTTCTCTACAGAACATTTCCCCTGACGTCTGGGGGGAACCAGTGGGGCGGCCAGGGCCAGAGCAACTGTTCAGGGAACTCCTGACCACTGGTCCTGCATTCCTGAGGGGACAATAGGGTGGTGGAGAAGGAGGCCTGTAGGCTGGGCAGCCCCAGACTTGACAGCTGAAGAGGGAACTGGCCCAGGACCCCTCTTCAGCCAGGTTCTCCAAGCCAACAGGGAAAGCAGAGGAAGCCTGGTGGAGCAGTGCCTGGGGGAGCCAGTAGTCCTGGTGTGAAGGGCTGACTCAGTCCCTAACCCACTGTGTGACCCTGGACAAGTCATTTCTCTCTCTCAGGTCTGAGTTTCCTGATCTACAGAATGAGAGGGTTAAATTAGATAAAACATTTGCGACTGTTTTAGGTCATAAATGGGCTTCCAGGAAATTGTGCCACCTTCAACTGTATGCAAATTTCCATGCAGGTTGTGTTTTTCTGGGGAGGTATGCAAAGCCGTCATCAGTTCACAGAAAGGTCTATCACACAGACAAAAGTTTTGGGGATCTCTGGGGTCCCCTGAGCAAGCTGCTGGTTACACAGAAGTCTCTTAAGGACAAGGATATGTCTTGTAACATCAGTGTCTTGTAGTATCTGGCACACAGTAGGTACTCAATAAATATAAATGGTAGGTAATGACCATAGGAAAGGGTGGAGGCATTTGCCGGTGGGAGTCAAGGTGGCCAATGGTTATGGGGCTGATGAGGGGACAGGGCCCTGGGGGTGAAGGAAAGATGTCTGAAATGTGTCCCGGAATCTGTTCCGGTTTTGAACTGTCCGGCTTGCATTTCTAGTCTCCACCAGACACGCACACCTCTAGCTCCCCTTGGGTTCTCATGGACGACTCAGCCAGGCCAAACTCAGCTCAAGGTTCAAAGGTTCAGCAACTAGATCGTTTGGTGGCAACAATTTAATTTTCTTTTTAAATTTTTTTAATGTTCATTTTTGAGAGAAAGACGTGCCACATGAGTGGCAGAGGGGCAGAGAGAGGGAGACAGAATCTGAAGCGGGCTCCAGGCTCCGGGCTGTCAGCACAGAGCCTGACGCGGGGCTCGAACCCACAAACCGTGAGTCATGACCTGAGCTGAAGTCGGACACTTAACCGACTGAGCCACCCAGGTGCCCCACAATTTAAATTCTCACATTTCTCCAACCAGAAAATCCACTGAACCTGAAGAATGTGGACTCGCTGCCTGGTCTCTAGGGGTCACTGGAGCTAGTACAGGAGTGAGAGTGAAAGCAAGGGGCAGTTTGCCTCCCCACCCAGAACACCTCCAGCCCTAACTGCCCCAGCGCCACCCCCCACTCCTGGCCCTGGCCCCACTTGGGCTCCTGGCTGACCTCCGTCACCCTGTACCATCTTTGAGTCTCTCTCTCCACTCACACCTCCTCCTTCGCCAGCAAACATACACGGATTTCCATGCTGGTCTCTCCTGGCCTTAATTAAAATGCCTTCACACGTTTTTTATGACCTGGAAGAGTGCTTGTGATTTGGCGTTCTGTGAAAAAAAGGGGGGGGGGGAGGGGAATACAAAATTGTATCACTACAGTAAAGCCTCAACCCCCAAATATAAAAGAAATATGTATGTTATATTATACCATTTATAAGTTATACATTTATGTATATATTTACATAATGCTATAATATCTGCTGCCTTAAGAACATCCTATTTCTCCACTCAGTAAATGTGCTCAGGTGAAAGGCATTCTGGGAACTCTGTAGCACAGGAGGCACAGGGCTTGGGGTTATCTGCATGGTAGGGGAGACCCAAGGAGGATAAACGCATGGTCCAAGACACAGAGGACTGGGAGCAGACACACCCTGGACCTGGCTAAAGAAATCTCCTCTGCCACTGGGCCCAGGGAGGTCATGCATGGGAAGAAAGCTTCCAGTGGTCAGTCCCTTCCAGGAAGGATCTCAGCCCATTGGGAGTAGGGGGGCGGGGGTGTTGGTGAGTGCAGGATGAAGCAGAATCCAGTTCCTTTCCAGAGGGAGTGACAAGGTCTGGGTCAGGCCTGGGACCTGGAGCTGAGCCTTCCCTCCCTGCAGAAGTGGGGCAGATCAGCTCTTTCCCCAGGCAGAGGCCAGCACCCAGGAGGGGGAAGAGAGAGGGGGAAGGACTACCCCCTCTTGGGAAGTGTGGAGGAGAATATAATTGGAAGCTATTTCCTTCTTTCCCCTCTGCAGGCTGGCTTCCAGCCGCACCCGTTTTCTGGAACCATTCTCTTGCCAGAATCCCATAGGCCTCCTTCCAACAGTACCAGTGTTAACACTGCTGGTGACCCCCTTCCTGGAACCCTCTGCCTTGTTAGCTTTCCTGACCTCAAGCTCCTGGTTGTTCTAAAACCACCTATTCTTACTTCCCTGTGCCCTTTACAAGTCCTCCCTTTCCTGCTGGGGGCACCCCCAAGGCTCAATCCTTGGGACTCGGACTTCTTTCTCTGTGGTAGGCTCTCAGGAAAATGAGCCATCTCAGGGTTTTAGTTGATATCTCTGTGTTTACCAATGGATAATGGAGGGCCATGTTCACCACTGGCTAAGGGAGAGATTCTTTATATCATTCTCACTTTACAGATAAGGAAAGAATTCAGACGACTTAGGTGACTCACCCAAGGGTCACCCACCCTAGGTGACCTGGCCCATTTTGCCACCTTCTCTTCCTCTGTGGCTCCATCTTCCACAGCTGGTGAGTCTATAACACGGGCTAAGGGAGCATTTGCAAAGTGAGTAGCCCAGAAAGGAAGAATCACTTAGTCATGAGAAGTGTGAGAGACTGGGCTGCAGATACTCCCCCTGCCCAACCCCATGCCTCGGCCAAGTCATTCATTGTCAAACTGTCCCAGGTGTGGGTCCTGGTGACTCCCTGGCCTTGGGAGGAGTCCTGAGCTGGTGATTCGACTTCCTCTTCCTTTCTCTGTACTGCCCCTACTGAGAGCATCTGGGAAGAGTTGCCTCTGTCAGCAGGCCCATTTGTAGATTACTATTAAAATAACCATAGATGAAAATAGTGGTGTCTCCATTCAACCAATATCTGCTAAGCCAAGCAACTACTATATACCCTGAACCTTCACGGGTTCTGGGGATATAGCAGTGAGCAAAACAAATCCTTATCCTGTACTGTAATAAAAACATATTGAACAAAGCATTCAGCCTTGGACGACACATACATAAACCCATACAGATGATGCTGGCCCAAATATTTTCACCACAGAGATGTATCACTTTGTCTGCCCAGAACAGCACCTCCCTTTTTTGAGGGAACAGCTTCTTCCCCACAACAACGTGTAATTATGGAAGGAACTGCCAATCATGAGTATTGTTCCAGTGTTCATAGGGGTGAATGTGTAACCCAGGCACGGCCAGCCAGAGCCCTGGGAGCCCCTTGGTCACTGATGGCCAAAGAATAGTCACATGACCCAAGTTGAAGCAATCAGAATGCTCCCATTATTTTTTCTTCTTCAATCTTAAATCTAAATACATAAATCATACACGGATATGTTATCATCGAAAAAATTCAAACGTGACAGTCTCCTTCAATTCCCATTCCTTAATTCCTCATCAAACTTTTTTTTTTTTTTAATTTTTGTTAACGTTTGTTTATTATTGAAAGACAGAGAGAGACAGAGCATGAGCAGGGGAGGGGCAGAGAGAGAGGGAAACACAGAATCCGAAGCAGGCTCCAGGCTCTGAGCTGTCAGCACAGAGCCCGAGGTGGGGCTCAAACTCACAAGTGGTGAGATCATGACCTGAGCTGAAGTCAGACGTTTAACGGACTGAGCCACCCAGGTGCCCCCCTCATCAAATTTTTTTGTAAGCATTTGGATATACTTTGAAATATATGTGATACACATACACATAGACATATCGATTATTTCAAGGTTTTGTTTCTGTTTTTGTTTATGCTCAAGTGAATAGCAATATTGTACGCATCATTCTGCACATTACTTTTTTCATTTACCAAGACAAGTTAGGAGTTTATGTCAGTACATACTTCATTTTTTTAACAGTTTCCATATACTCAGAGTATAAAATGTACATATAGTGGTTTAAAGACGAACATTTAAGTGATTCCTAATTTTGTTCTACAAAGAACATTTCAAATAACATCTTTGCCTATATTTCTGTATGCACATGTGTGAGATTTACTAATCTGGATTTTGAGAAGAAGTGGCACCATCAGATCAATAGTACCCACACTTAAAATCATAATACAAGTGTCACATTTTCCTCCAAAGGGACAACTTACCCCACCCCCCAGCAGTGTATCAGAGCGTTAAGGTCGCTATTTTCCCATCCCTTCACCGATAGTTGAGATTAATGAAGTCTAACATTTTTGAAATCTGACGACTAAAAAATGGTATGTTGCTGTTTGTCAGAGCCTTCTACCGGAAGCTGGTGGGAAGATCTCTCTTCTTTCTGGCACAGCCCTGAGAGCTGCGGATGTACTAACACCCAAGAGGGGAAGGTGAGTCCCCAGGGTGGCCACTCCCAGAACCCAGTTGTTCCCTCTCTGCTGTCTCCACCGTCAGCTTATGAGACCAACACTTTCCCCTTGGAGGCTCAAGCTAATTAGAATTGTTCCTGTTACTTTCAGCCAATAAACTGAACTCCTGATTAAGATGTGTCATGACTGTTGTGTCTGTCATCTTTGTCCCTGAGCTCACAAGGCAACTGATAAGTCTCTCTTTGCTCCTTGCCTTTTCTCTTCTTTCCTCTTCTCTTTCCTTGCTCTCCTCATTCACACATCGCTCACCAGAGGCACCACATTCAGCGGTCCAGCTCACAGTGCAGACTTCTGAGGGGAGGGCGGAGCAGAGCAGCAAACAAACCCACCCCAACAGGCAACAGGCAACAGTGGAAGGAAGGAGAGCATTTGCCTGGCTTCCTAGTTGGACTCTTCACAGAATGAGCACAGGCACTCTTAGTACCCAGCTTCTCTGCTTTGGTCTTGTCAGAGATGGCCAAGGTCAATGTTAACAGAGGGATCAACTCCTCTGTTTTAAGGGAGAAATGAAAAAGAGGAAAAGGAAGCGAAAGCAGGATTGAAAAGATGCAGTAGAAGAATCTGCCCTCCTTTTTGTTTTTAATTATCATACTCCCCAGCACTGAATGAAAACCATTTTGTTAAAAATCTACATCGCAGTTACAGCTTTAGTGACAGACACAACACAAACACATAAACACAGGCTGTCAATGTTCTTTTGATGGTAGCGAGTGTTTATTGTTTTATTTTATTAACAAGAGTGAGAACAAAGTGCTAAACTATATCCAATCTAAAATAAAAGGGGGGCGCCTGGGTGGCTCAGTCGATTAAGCGTCGGACTTCTGGTTCCAGCTCAGGTCATGATCCCTGAGTTCAAGCCCTGCATTGGGCTCCGCGCTGACAGTGTGGAGCCTGGTGGGATTCTCTCTCTGCCTGTCTCTTTGCCCCTCTCCTGCTTGCACACTCTCTCTCTCTTAAAATGAGTAAACTTTAAAAACAAAACAAAATAAAATAAAATAAAATAAAATAAAATAAAATAAAATGGAACCTTTACTCCCACAGGGACATCATCTCCCAAGTTTGTAAAACTCTAGGGCCTGGTCTTCCCCTGCCTGAACTAACACTGAAAGCAAGACGCCATCAAGTGTGTCTCTGGTTGACATGACCCATGGTGCTAGAGATCTGAGCAAAAGTCCTTTCAGATACGAGCTCACTTCACCCTGGAACAATTCTGAGAAGTGGAAATGGGATAGAGACGACACCACCATGTCAGAAAGCAGGAGCCCTGCAGATCAAGGCTGTGTCCTTCAAGGTCAAACCATGAGACAGAAATGAGACAAAAAGCCTTCCCTCCCAAGTCTGTGCAAAACTGTGGGAGAAAGGCTGGCCAGACGGGGAGCTTTGGTTGGGGAGTGGAGAGAGAGACCTGTGCCCCCAGGACAACTGCAGGGTCAAAAGGAAACGTGGGAGAAGGATTCACAGAATGGGAGGCTGCGAGAAGAGCCACATCGCTTCTCACCCCATCCCAGGAAATCTTCAGTAAAATTAGCCCCCTACTCTACATTTGCTAGAAAAGGATTTTTTTTTTTTTTCTGGAAGCTGGTAAAGGGGCTAAATTTTGCATTGCATTTGCTGGGGTCAAAATAGCCAACTCACGAGCGAGAGAAGACAATCTGTGTATTCTAGGCATCACATCTATTCTATCCTGCAGTATCCCCAGATCTAGAATACTGTCTGGCATGTAGTGGATGCTCAGAAAATATTTCTGGAATAAACACATACAACTCAACTCCTCACATGCACAATTTCAGCCACACCCACCACTGTGTCGTCCTCCTTCAAAGTCTAGTTCAACATTCACAGAGACTCTGCTGTGACTGACCCACACCCTCACTCCCAGCACTCAGCACCAGGATTCTGCTGCCCCAGGGAGGTCATCTCCGCTGTCCACTCCGTGCTCAGGGAAGGGGTACTGAAAAGATGTGTCCTAAGGAAGTTCTCCAAGCTCCTCCAGTGAAAGCTGCCTGCCTGCCCCTTTTGCCTGTGGCCGGGGCAGAGCCATGGCTCCAACCATCCATCCATCAAAGCATGGCCTCAGGTCTGCCCCCTGCTGTGGGAATGGAGAAGCTTCACCCAGAGCACCAACTCCCATACTTCTCAGAGCAGCAGCCTGGCTGATCACCTTGCTCTGGGCTAGCAGGGAGCCTCAGCATTCCGGGCAGACTTTAATCTCTCAGCCCGTTTGTTCACCTACAAAGGAGAAAGTGGCTACAAATACCCTCCTTGCTCACTTGACAAGGACATGGTAAAAGTCAAATGAGGTCAGACATGTGAAAGCCTCTTGAACTCTGTAAAGCCCAGGCCAGGTGTGGCATTGCTGTTTAAAAAAAATTTTTTTTAATGTTTACTTATTTTTGAGAGAGAGAGAGAGAGAGAGTACAAGCAGGGGAGGGGCAGAGAAAGAGAGAGAGACACATAGAATCCGAAGCAGGCTCCAGACTCTGAGCTATCATCAGCACAGCAGGGTTCGAACTCACAAACCGCTAAGATCACGACCCCAGCCGATACCGGACGCTTAACTGACTGAGCCCCCCAGGTGCCCCATGGTGTTGCCATTTTTAAAAAACTACCTTTAATTCATAGACCCAGGGCAGAGCTGACATCTCCCTTTTCCTCCAGTCCTCTAGTCCCAGGCCCCTTGGGCTACCTGCTGGGCCTGGATGTGACACCCTGGCAGACACTGCTGACCAGAGGACAGCCCTGGTACCTCATTAGCTAGGTCTCACGATCAGAAGCAGCAGCCTGTCCCCACCCAGGCGGAGAGCCACTAGCATGTGGAAGGCCACACTAGCTTGGGTTAGATGCCTGCTGGCCTGAGCCAGAAGCTGAGGGCAATCAGGGACAGAGCTTGTCTCCCCAGGCGACCTGAGCCCCAGGTTAACATGGTCTCAGACAGAGGAAAATCCCCAGGCCCTGGTAGGCTGCAGCAGTGGGACACCCCAAGGGTTGCCAAATTTAGCAAATAAAAATATAGGGCAGACATCCAGTTAGACTTGAATTTCAGATAAGAATCACATACTTTTAAAATGTAAGTATGTCCCATGGAATGTTTGAGATATACTAAAAATTATTTGTTATTTATCTGACTTTCAAATTCAACTGGGCATCCCATATTTTACCTGGAAACATTACCCTCTCTGAATTCCCCAGGGCTAAAAGGGCTCAGGGAGTCCAGTCCCTCCCCAGAGCCTGCAGCTACAGCCCCCTGGCTGCTCTGGGAACTCTACTGAGAGGCCACTTCCAAGACCGTGTCCTCACTTCCTGAGTGGCGACCCGTGCAGCCCAGCATTGGGTGGCAGAAGGATCACGACAGAGGGAAGACCCAAGGGTCCCCTCAGGTCCTTTTACCTGTGAACTTCCGTGAGACAAGAGTAACGTGTCTCCTTCACAGGGCCTTGTCACGGGCAGGCAGGCGCCCTAACATTACACCATGCCCTCCTCCTGTGAGACTACTGTCACAGGGGCCGCACCTGCCTTTGCTCAGCAGATGTAGGGGGCCCCAGTGTGCCTCCCTCTTCCCTGAGCCACTCATCTACTGCCCTGCTCCGGTCACTGTCTATCAAGACTTCTGGCCCCCTTTACCATAGAATTAGCATAAACGATTTACTCAGAGGTGACGCCACCCCAGGAGCTGCTGTCCACAGGCGGACCATCCGCTCTCAACTGAACTGCAGAGAGAGCCTCCTAGCTGCCCTGCTCCAATTCCCTGCCACGCCAAAACCAGGGTCCCCTGCTTAAAATCTCTCAAGGGTTTCCCATTGGTCTCAAGATAAAGTCAAGACACCTTGTCTATCTTCTGCCCCCATGCAGACGTATTTCTTGTTGTACTACAAACCAGCCAGCACCGTCCCTCTTCCCCAGCTCACTGTCCAACCAAATGCCTGGCAGTGCCCTTGCCAGCTCCGCCCCTCCCTCGGCATGCCCCAGTCCACCCCAGCCCTCAATGCCCCTCACTCATCCTTTTACAAGGTCTCTCCCTGTACAGTGGTGATACTCGTCACCCTTCCAGGCTTCGTAGGGTCTTGGAGAGAATCAAGTGAGAAGAGGGATGTAAAACTATCTTGTGAGCTGGAAAGTTTTGTGAGAGGTAAAGAACAGAATGGCAGTTGGGGGGTGTGGAAGAGCCTTGCAGGCTGACTTCGGACGCCCACAAGAAGTGAAGGCACCAAGGAAATTATGGCAATCTAAGCGGGGAGGTGTGGGTGGGGGGTGCGTAGTGTCTGGGTGGAATAGCCATAACCCATGCATGAGGTCTGGGCTTCAGAGGAACCCCTGGAGATGCAGGGTTGGTGATGGGAGTGCAGGATAGGGGGGCTTTGGCCCCTTCCTTCCAGCTTAGCAGGATGAGTCATCCAAATGTACCGGCCCAAATCTCACCCTCCTCCACTCGTGGCTGAGCTGAAATGGTCCAGAGGATGTGCCCAGAGTGTGGAGACAGCAATGCAGAAAGTGAGTCACAGAGCTGAGTCAGAGCCCACTCAGCCCTTTTCAGGGCTCTGACGAAGGCTGTGCCAGCAGAGAGGTATTCTTCTAGCCTTGCCCCTTTCCAAACACTACACACACTCACTCACACACACACACACACACACACACACACACTACTCCAGATACATGAACTCATAACATGCTTCCCCTGACTGCTAGCCTCACTTATTTCAAAGATGCAGTGAAATCCTGGGTCTCTCATATAATGGGCTTTCTTCACTCTATCTCTCTCCCATTCATTCATTCGTTCATTCGTTCATTCATTCATTCATTCATTCATAGTTCAGATACCAGGGATAAAAACCCAGTTCTTGTCTTAAAGGACCTCTTTACCAGGCAGGGGAAACAGTGTCCATTCAGCCCCTGCACTGCAGAGGAGGGGGAATGAGGGAGCTGGGCCCCGACACAGCCCCTCAATGTTGGGATGGGCCAGGAAATGACTGCTCACCACCCAGTCCCAGGACTCCCATGTCTGGGGCCTTCTATCTCCCAATGAAAGCAATCGGCCTAAGGATGCATCTACACAGATTTAAACAACATTCTTCTTCTCCCAGTTAACATGGAGACATTTACACACGCAAGCATAGCCTAAGCTAACTGCTACAAAACAGGTTCTTGTCTGATCTGTCCGTTTTCAGTGTGAAGACTGAATTTTGGCTTTGAGTCTGTAACAGAAAGAGCCACCTGCTTATATCAGAGAATCTACAATATCAGAACTGGGAGGAGTTAGAAGTCCTCTCCTTCTAGTCTAACTGCTTCTTTTACAGAAATTGAAACTCAAATCCAGGGAGGAGAAAGGAAGCGGAGTTCTTTGACAATTTCCATCCATTTTCCAGTCTTTAAACAAACATAATTTTTGCTACAAAAATAAACCACATTACAGAAAGAATGACAAAGAAAACCACATTAATCCCAACACTATAATATAACCATTGGTATCATTTTGCTGCTATTTCTTTACAGTTTCTTTTCAGACAAATGTAATCATACGTGCATATAACTGTGCGAACTACTTTTTTCATTAGACTTTACCTTCTAAGCATTTTCACCATGTTACTAGAGTCTTCATAACCATCATTTTTAGTGAGCATATAATATTCCCTCAAAAAAAAGATGGTCGCCATTTTTTCCCACTTACTACTTAACCGTTTCTTTACTGAAAGGCATTTAAGTTACGCCCCAAGTTTCACTCTCCTAATGCTAAATATTACTTTTTCACTTATTTATTTGCTTGGGTCAGACACACACTCCTATAAGCGGAATTGCTCTGAGGCAAAAAGCATGAACATTGGTAAGTCTCCCAGGACAGAATAACAAATCGCTTTTTCTAAGACCGCACTCATTAACACAAGGGTCTACTTACACTGCATCCTCGCCTTTCATTGCACATCATGGCTTAAAGTGAAATCATAACTTGTCCATTTCAACGAATGACCAAAACATAAGCGTTCCAAGCTTCTGGCCCACCAACTCCCCGCTGACTTTTGGAAATGACAATCAAGTGTGTAGGGACACACACAAAGATGTCCCCTGAAGAGCATGACAGTGTGATATGTACAAGTGTGTCAGAGTCTATGCAGAGGCACGCCATGGGGAAGGACTTCTATATTTTACTTTGCACACTTCTCTGTTGCTTTAATTCTTCACAGGGAGCGTAGTACTTGTATAATCAGCACGATGACAAAGATCTTTCCGGATATTTCGGAGAGAAAAAAAGCTTGCAAAAACTAGCACCTCCTTTTAATCTGCTGAACCAGAGTGCCGGTTCAGTGCATGCTAAGCCTTACCCAACCTTGACTTTTCTGTCAAATGGTGGTGATACTATTAATGAATGCCGCAGGGTGACACTACTAATAACATAGGCTATTGTGTCACTTCAATGAGATCATCCCTGTAAGACTGCTTAGCACAATGCCTTGCATTTACTAAGTATTAATAAATGTTAACTATATATTATTCTTTTATTCTGACTTGTCTTTTAGTCCCCTAACCCACAACCTTAGCCACACTTCTTACCACTTATTCCCACTTAGCTCCCAGGCCCCAGGGAACAAAGCCCATTTGAAGCCACATTAGCCACATACCTTTCCTGAGAATTCTGTTTGGCAAATCATAAGCCATTAACCCAGGAGCAGTGCAAAGGCATAATGAGGGAGGGAACCAGAGGCGCATGTACGTGTGTGGGCAGCGCACTTGAGCACGAATGAATGCCCATTCCATTCCAGATGGTGACAAGGACGCACAGCATTTGCAAATGGCAAAAATGAGAGCACTTATTTTCAGTAGAGCAACAGCTGGGGGGAAAAACACCCAGAGAAGTAAAAATTAAGAGTATCTGATTTTTTTAAGAACTGAAATCTCAAGGCACCCATAACGCTTAGAATCTCAAATATCTTATGCTTACTTTCAGGGAAAAAAAATAACAAAACAAAAATCATTTTTAGAAAGAAAAGCTGAGTAGGAGGGCACTAAGCTAAGAGACAATAACAGCAGGTGAAGTTCAGCAGAAGGGACCCTGCAGTCAGACCACTGGGGGCCCAAATCCTGGCCCTTCCACTGGCCTAGCTCTGTGAACATGGCCAACTTAATTTATTTTTGTGTGTCTCAGTTTCCTCACGTGGAAAATGGGGATAATAAAAGTACCTACTTTTCTAGTAGGGGGTTGTTGTGAGGATTAACAGAGTTAATATGTAAAGGCTGGCCAGGTACTATTTTTGTATGTGGCTGTGTGTCTCAGCCCCTACTGCAGCAGCCGGCCCCCTGCCTGGCAAACGCTATGGCCAGTCAGGGAACCTCTGTGAGGGTCCCCATCCGTGGAGGTGTCCACGGAAGGAGGGCCAGCCCCCATCTGCAGGCAGAGTTTTTGCTTCGGCTCAACCCCTCTGGAGAGAGTGGTCGGGTGAAGGAACACCCACCCTGCTGGCCTTTTTGCAGGCACCAGGCTTTGACAGTCTCACAGAGATGGGGGGGTGGTGACTGGGTCAGGGGTGGTGGAGGGGTCTTGCAGTCAGGCCCAGGGAGGCTGACCTTGAGGGTTGTTGCTCCTAGAACGACCTCTGATTGGATTGCCTAGGAAGGCACTAAGGGCCTCCCGGCAGCTTCCGGTGTGGAGGTCAAGCTGCTGGCAATCCAGAGACCAGGAGGAAAGCAGGCAGGGCTTTGGGGGAAAGGGGAGCGATGGAGGGGCTCGTGTGGGAAAAAAACAGAGGGGGAGGGGGGAAAAAGGGAGTGTTTAGAGGAAGGCAGTGGGTGGAGGAGGAGGCTGGAGGCAGGGGGAAGGCAGGAGACCAACGTGGGGGAGGGGATATTGAGAGGGGGGAGGGAAGGAGGAGGAGGTGAGAAGGAACCAGCAGGGGGGCAAGCGGGCCAGAAAGGGCGGCCCAGCCGTCCCATCTGAGTGTCTGTTTACTGAGCAGCCCCCCTTCCTCAGCAGAAAGGCAGCCTCGGCCTTTCTGGCCTATTCTGGCCTTTTCTGTCCTGATTGCATCCACACGCGCCTCCGACGCACTAGTCAGGCAGCCGCTGGGGAGGACTCGGCAGGAGCCTCAAATGCCACCTACTCCCCGGCCTCTCTCCCAGTTGATGCTTCTATTTTAGGCACCACATTATTTCCTGCTGTGATTTTTTCAGCCTTCTAATTCGGGCTCTGAGGTAAGCCGTGACATCCGCTCCGGCTCCCGCAGCCTCCCCCCTCCCGCCCCCTGGAAGCAGCGATGCGACCCTTCCCTGGGCGGCCACCCCTGCGCCCCGCGCTGCGCAGCACCGGGGACTTCAGGGAGTCACTCAGCCACAACGGCCCCAAAGGAGGCTTTATGAGGAGGGCTTTACACCCCCCTCCTCCCCACCCCGGGACCGATGAAAGGCTCGCTAGAATAGATCTCTAGGCAAGGGTTTAGAAAAAAATGACAGGGACCAGGTATAAATTATGCCACTGGGTCTCGGTAGATGCTTGGGAATCGGTGGTTTTCAAGTCTTTTTTGGACAAAAGCCCCTTTGAGAATCTGATGAAAGCTGTGCACCCTTTCCCCAGAAAGTGTCCACAATGCAACCCTACCCCACCCCCACCCCACCCCCACACAGACCCTGAAATTCTCTCATAATGTCAGGGTCCTGTATGCCACTCTAGGTGTCCAAGGACCCTAGGTCAACAGCCCAGCTCAGAGGCCCCCATAGAGCACCTCACAGAGCAGCTTCTCTTGTCAGTTTCCTCCCAACCAGACTCACTTCTCCCTTCTTCCTTTCCTCTTCTCCTCGGTGATCTGCTTCTTTATATTTAATCAAGGTGTGTTTTTAAAGGCGGCTTTGTATGTGCAAAGATTTCACCCCCAAATGGGCTAAGGGAGGTCAGACTGTAAAGTGCTTACTTGGGGTAGTGGACTCGCCCCTCATCTCCGGTCTAGTTTATTTCCTGGGTCCTGTCTAAGTGGTGGTAGGAGAGACGTGGCACTTGGACTTGAGCAGATTTGCACTGGAATCCAACACCTGGTAGCTTTGTACCTTGACGTCCCTGAGCCTCCATTTCATTTGCACAGTGGGAACTCCATTAATAAAGTTTCCCTCACAGGACTAAGTGAGGCGGTGCAAAGGGAGGCAGCTCTCAAAGGTATTTCTCTGTCAAGGGAGGGGCGGGGTCCAGTTTACTTCTCAGTCACTCAGACCTCGTCTGCTGCCCTGCAGAGTAGGCAGCACCCAATAAAGTTTTTGTTTTCGTTTTTAATGCTGATGGGAAAAATGAGTCCTAAATAAGGAAGTGACGTGAGATAGCTCCAGAATGATGAGTGAGAAGTCAAGAGCCCATCCCCAAGCAAATGGGAGCAGCCAGCATGGAAATCAGCCTTTGTAATCTGGCTCTGGATTCAGAAGCTCTCCTTTTCCCACACCTGTTAAAAGGGCCCCTCGTTCTCTTCCTCTGTCTATGGAAGCCTTCCCTACCACCTACAGACCCGCCTCCCTACCCCCCCTTCCTTGGTCCCTAAGGTGCCCACTGTCGATTGTCTTCGTTCCTTCCCCCAGCCCTGTGAGATGCCTCTACAGTGCCAGAGTCACCTCTACTTCCTAAATATGCGTTCTCAGTGTGATGCCCTCCTCAGTGTCCAGTTCAAGGACCTTTTCTCAGTTCCCTGCTCTCTTGACTTCTGGACCTGTTTCCTGACATTAGACACGGCTCTTCTCAAGCTCTCTTCTCCTGAGCTTCGACAGTGATACCCCAACCTGGTTCTCTTTCTGCCTCTCTGATTGCTCTTTCTCTACCTTGGCTCTCTTTCTCCTCTGCACCTTTCTAAGGGTGACTATGCCCAGGGCTCATCACATTGCCATCAGTTCCCCCACCCTTTGCCCTCTGCCCTTTGGTGGCAGTGATGCTGGTGGTTTCAGCTATCTCATCTGCGCTGCCAGCTTGAGTTGCAATCCCAGCTTCACCTGCCGTTGTCATCTCAAAATCAACATATCTAGAAATGAATTCTTCATCTTCGCCCAAGTCAGCTTTCCCTCCTGGCTCCCCTTTTCTGTTTGGGGTATGATATCCCCTTGGTCACCCAGGCACAAAGGTGCCATCAACTTTGACTCTTCTGCCTTCTCCTCCCACCTCCACACCAGCGCCAAATCTTGTCCATCCCTTTGGGATCTCTCTGGCATCCATCCCTTCCTTCCCTTTCCCACCTCCGTTCACTAGCTCTCAGCTCTGATGGCTGTAGTAGCTTCCTGGCTACTTTTTCTACCCATAGGTTCTCCATTCTTTAAAATAGGTCAACTTTGGGGCACCTGGGTGGCAGAGTCAGTTAAGTGTCTACAAGATCATGACCTTGCGGTTCGTGGGTTCTAGCCCCATGTCGGGCTCTGGGCTGACAGCTCAGAGCCTGGAGCCTGCTTCAGATTTCTGTGTCTCCCTCTCTCTCTCTCTCTCTGCCCCTCCCCTGCTTGCACTCTGTCTCTCTCTCAAAAATAAATATTAAAAAAAATTTTTTTTAAGTAGGTTAACTTCTGAGTCAAGACCCATCTCCATTATAGCTTTCTCAACCATCTGAACTGCTTTAGCTCATCTTGCCTGTTCCAGTCACTTTGCCAGGGCATCTGATCTTGCCAGGTATCTCTCCTATTGTTATTTAGCATCTCACATTTTTCACCTAAACTGGAAGCCCCTAGAGCTCTTTCTCAGCCCCTGATCTGAGCTCTCCCAGGACCAGCCAGGACCCCTAGTGTTGCACCCTGGCACTTAACGCGAGTGCTTCTGACTCCTCAGTGTGTCCCCTATTTGGTCTGGGTCACTTCAGCCCTCTTTTTTATGAACCAAGGAATGCCCTTCACCATAAAGCAGAGAACCTAAACTCCAATGCCCAGAGGGACCAGCAGGTCATGAAGACAGGCCAAGTATACAATGACAGGGCGATGGGAGATGGCATCTACATCCCGTGTCCCCAGTTGGAAGGGTGGCTGCTACTCGGTCCTCCTTCATTGCCATTGGGCCAGGTATAACTAGATTTTCCATCTTTTCAAAAGAAACAAATGTGGATTTTTATGGGAAATTTCCCAACTTTTAAAACACTGTGCAAGCCAAACACAACACCACCGCAGGCTAAATTCGGCCTGTAGGTAACCCTGGACATAAAGGTTTTCTGCATCGTAATTATTCTTGACATGGCAGAAAGCACTTTGGACTGGGAGCATCTAGTTACAGTTGAGTCGGTAAGAAGCTGTGTGACCTTGGGTAAGTTACCTCCTTTGTCTGGGCCTCAGTTTCCTCATCTGTACACGAAGGATCCTATTAAATGATCCCCAAAGCCTTTTCAACTTGGTAATTCCGTGGTTCCTCAGTTCATCCTGAATGGTGGGGGAAATGCCATTGAAGTAAATCGTCTGGTTATGAGATTTACCATAAATACACACTGAACATAGATTACCACATTTGACAGAACTAGAATACAATAAGGCATTGGTTAACTGAGATTCTCCAAGGTTAACTGGAAAATCCCCTTTTAATCAAGCTTATTGTTGTAAGACTTTCTAAAGTACTGGCCTCCAGTTTCCTGCCTTTCTAAGCACAGGAGACACAGCAATGCTGGGTGAGGGGAACTGATGAATCAATGTCTGGGGGTGACTCTGCCACCTGGGCTCATGCGGGCGGCAGCTGAGCAGGCTGGGAGGTCTCTCAGGCCACTCCCAGCCAAGGAGCTGCTAGCGCTCAAGGACCAGTGGCTGAGGCCAGAAGATAACTACACTGAGGCCTCACAGCTTCTTTGCAAAACTCGGACTCCTGAGTTTAACATCCACTTTGGGAGCAGACCGCAGCTATAAGCTGGGATTTAGTTGAAAATTGGCCCTGCCTGGGATGTATGTCAAGGCTGAATGTCATGAGCTCCTTCCCACCAAAAACAGTAAGAGCTTTGCAGCCCAACAGATCTTAGTTGAAATCCAGACTTCCAGTTCTTAGCTGTATGACTTCAGGCAAACACCTTAACCTTTCTGAGCCTTAGTTTCTTCATCTATAAATTGAAGAGAACAACAGCCTCTCCTAGAGTTGTTACAGGACTAGGGAAATAGCGTCCGCTAAGTGGCTCACGTGGTGTTTGAAGTTTACTAAGTGCCAGTTAAATGGAAATCATTATTCTATTAGGAAGTAACACCTTTTATCATTTAAAATCCACTCTGATTCTTTAGTTTTTTTCTTAGTAGGGTTAGAAAGTAAATACCAGTCACCTTCTACTTTCCACAACAGACATTTGAGAAACCAACTGTTTACAAGATTAGATGTTGTCTCTAGCTCCCTCCTCCCTTCCATCCTGCCCTGTTATCCTGAAATAGTGACACCAGCCTTACAATCAGAACCAACACTTCCATCTTGCAGCCACCATACTAATCACTGGTTCAGTCAAGAACATCAATGGATGGAAAAGTTTGGTGAGAGCAGTGTATTCACAGGCTTAAAGTATCTCTCCTTAAATTACTTGTTAAAGGGAAAAAAACCAGTAACTTTACAGTGGAGAAACCTGGCAGACACCTCCTTAACCAAGTTTTTGAAGTTAATGTCACCAATACTGGAACAAGCAGACATCACGTGGTTCCCAGTAGGATGCACTAAGAAGGATAAAGCATCACTTCTCTGAAACTCCTGTCCACAAACACCTAACCTGAATCTAATCATGAGAAGACATCACACCACACAAAGCTGACGGACATTCTACAAAATGGCCTATACTCTGGAGAAATATCTATGTCATGGAAGAGAAAGAAAGGCTGAGGAACCGTTCTGAATTTAAAACCAAGGGGATATGATAGTTAAAGAGGAATGTGTGATCCTGGGTTGGATCTTAAACTAAAAAAGTATTATGAAGAATATTATTGGGACAATTGGATAAATTTAATACATATTGTACCTTAAGTATTGATGTAAATTTCCTGATTTTGATTTTGTGTAAAAGAATATCCTCGTTCTTAGGAAATTCACACTTGGGGTGCCTGGGTGGCTTAGCCAGTTAAACCTCCAACTCTGGATTTCGGCTCAGGTCATGATCTCATGGTTCGTGATCTCATGGTTCCCCACGTTGGGCTCTGCGCTAACAGCATGGAGCCTGTTTGGGCTCTCTCCCTCCCTCTCCCTTGCTCGTGCACACCTGCACGTGCACACACACATACTCTCTCTCTCTCTCTCTCTCTCTCTCTCTAATAAAAAAAACAAAAAAGAAATTCACACTGAAGTATTTAAGGGTAAAGATGTACAATGTGTGCAACCCACTCTAAAATCACTCAAAAAAAAAAAAAAAGAAAGAAAAGAAAGAAAGAAAAGAAAATCAATATAAACATGGAAAAACGCAAGCCAGGAGAAAGAATATTAAAACAAATGCTCACATCCGGTGAACTTGAGAAAACAGTACACAGGAGTCCTCTGTACTAGTCTTACAGGTTTTGATCAGCTGAAATTATTTTAAAATAAAATGTAAGAAAGAGAAAACAGCCAGAGGCGGGGGGTGCCAGGTACAGAGCCTTACATGGTGAAGTAGAAAGAGCCCTGACTTAGAGACGAGGTTCAAACCCAGCTCTACCAACTGCAAGATACTTAAAATCCCTCGACTCTGTCTCTTCACTCCAAAATGTACGTAATAATAATGCCTTGCTCTTAGGGTTATCGAGAGGACTAAATGAGGCAGTCTATGAAAATCTGGCGCATGCCAATGTATTATTCTCATAGTCTACAAGTATATGCTGCTAAGGGTCCTGAAGTGATAAATACAAGCAGAATTCTTACCCCTACACAGCTTTTACTGTCATTAAAAAGGTGGCAAATAAATAACCAAAACAGGCAGACAAATAATTACAAGTTGCCATACATTCTATGGGGGTCATGGAGTTGTGGCAGGAGAACTGGGGGACCGTACCGCATATGGGGGTGCGGGGTTAGGGAAAGCCTTATTGAGGAAATGGCACTTAAGCCAAGACTGACGAACTAAGAGGGAGGGGTTGACAGTCAGTGGTGGGAGCAGCAAGGGCAGAGGCCCTGAGTGGGCAAGAACTCAATGCAGGCAAGGAACTGTGATATTCTCTCCTCTGTGAGAGCATTTAGAACTCCTTGAAAGCTCCTTGAGGTGAGGGGCAGTGGAGCACGCGGCACAGATTGGACCTCCATTAGTGTTTGATGAGTGAACAGGGAATGGGTATCCCTTGGTTTCAATATTTGCCATGAGGAGATCTACCCTTTCCCAGCCCTTCGCAGTACCCTGTAACAGAAAGGAAGGTTTCTTTTGAACTTGCAGCTCTGGCATTTACCCCTCTGTGGGCAATTTGCTTAGATCACAGAGCTGGAAGGGACCCCAAAAATCCCACGCTCCCACCTCTCGAGTTGGAAGGAAGGAGCAGAGGTCCAGACTCAGGACAGACTTGCCAGAACCCATAGACCCGGTTGGGGGCCCAGTTCTGGTGCCTTCCCCAGCCCCTCAGCCTGCCTTGTTTATTTGTTCAACAAGTTTGTTTCAGCCATGGCACAGCCTGTTCTGACACTGGAACACTTATAAGATGAGCCAAAAAATCAAAGAAAAATGGTCTGCTCTTGGAGTTAAGGGGCGGGGCAGCCAGGGTGGGAGACAGGTTTCAGGCCAGCTCTGGGGCAGAGTTCTGGCTTATCCTTTGCTGTCTTTTTCCCTTCTGTCTTGGGAACCAAAGGGACTCCAGTGGGATTTCCCGCCTCAGTTTCTCCAGGACCATGATGTGGGAAGACTAGAACATTCGACCATAACATTTCCAGTTCTCACCTCCACCCTCATTAGCTCCATTCCAAAACCCAGCTTCCACCCACTGAGTTCATGCCACAGCCTGATGCACCCGATCAGCCCAAGGATGGAGGAGATGCACAGTAGTGGCACTGACCTGCCCCCTCTGCCTGCAGTGTCCTCTTTCTCTCTGCTTGGGGACTCTAGCTTATCCTTCCAAATGCAGCAGTCATGCCGCCATCTCTAAAACGAACTGACTCCCGACAGTCTGCTAGCCACTTCCCAAATTTTAAAAAGCCCAACCACGGCAAACAAGATAGCCGAGACGCTGATTTCTTTGCTTTTGTCTGACTGGATACCTACTCGGTGTCGTAATGCTAGTTCTTATCTTGTGTTGATCAAAAGCATTCATTTGCAGTTACATAAATAATCAATTACCAAAAACTTAGAAGTGAATAATTAATAAATGCAGGGCTTTTTTGGCTGACAACATAATTTATTGAAACCTTAATTAAGCTTAGGGTGGGAGAGGGGATGGGGCTAGAATGACAAAAGGAGTCCAGATGGTAAAAAGGTGACTCTAAGGTCCTATGCAGCCCTTTGATACACATGGCTGCCTCATTTCCCCCGAAGGCCTGGTACATAGTAGATACTCAGAAAGTATTCGTTGAATGTATGAGTGTGTGAGGATGATGACACTCCCTGCCCCTGGGATCATTCCCCTTCTGCCCTTTTACTCCAGGCAGCTCCCCAAGAAGCAGAGTCTGGCCAGCTGTGGGAGGTGCTGTTCTCCTTCACTTCCAAGATTAGCTCAGACCTTAAAAATCACAGCACGGCGCCTGCTCCTTCCATGCCAAGGAAAACAGTAGATGTCAGAAGCCTCCTTAGGTATCTGGAAGAGAACAGCTCCTTCTGCTCCCTCCCTTCCTTGTATGAGGTCATTGAATCAGGATGACAAAGCAAACAGTGACATGTGTTAGGACTTGTTCCTGCCCTGATTCCAGGCTTCTCCAGCCCCTCCCTCCTCCCAATCTTCAGAATGGCAGCCCTAGGTGTGGACAACTAACTGAACTAAACTCAGTCCTTGGGATCCTGGGAAATGGGTGCTAGTTAGGAAGCATCTTCTACAGTAGTCAACAGAAGGTCCTGGAGAAACCTCAGTAAAACAGGGAACTGGGATATTAGCACCACTGGACATTTGCACAGACGTTTCCCAGGCTTCAGTGTGCTCTCATCTATTCTCATCTGAGTTATGGAAAGCAATACTTCTCCGACTTTGCAGATGAGAAAACTCATTTAAGGTCGGCAAGTTAATCAGGGCTACATGGCTTGGGGGTCACAGAGCCAGACTTGAAATGAATTTTATGACTCTAGTTCCATCTTCCCACCTCATGATAATTCCTTGACCTTCAGTCATTGGTATACCTGCTTCATGCTTTTTGGCTATTGCATGCCACCATACTATTATTTACTTAACAATTTTCTTTAAATAAACTCAAAAAATGGACTTCCTTCTAAGCAACAGTATGTATGCACCTGTATATATGTATAAATAATATATGTATATATTTGTATGTGTAACTGCTAAAATTAAACATTTTTATCCTCATCCCCGAAAGTCAACTCCTAGATAACACCAGGGATGCCAGTGCACTCTTTGAGAAACTGTCCAACTGTCTTCCATCAACCTTGCATTACTAAGGACGGATCTTCACAGGCTGGCAGCCAAGTGGCTGCCCTTGTTGAAGTGCCCCACCAGTGGGATGGCTCAGGGCTCACACTACTGTTAGGGCCGTGCCTCCAAATCACAGTTACTAAATCATGGAGGATAAGAAAGAGATCATGGAATCCAACTCCCAAGGGTCAGGGCCTTCTGCCAGTCACAGCCCTAAAGATGAAAGGGGGCACCATTCAGAGACACAAAGATGAATCAGAGGTAGTCCTGACTGTTAAAAAATTTTTTTAATGTTTATTTTTGAGAGAGAGAGAGAGAGAGAGAGAGAGAGAGAGAGAGAGATCGCAAGCTGGGCAGTAGCAGAGAGACAGGGGGATAGAGGATCCGAAGCAGGCCCCACAGGCTGACAGCACAGAGCCCGGTGGGGGATTCAAATCCACGAACTATGAGATCATGACCTGAGCCGAAATCAGATGTTTAACCAACTGAGACACCCAGGCGCCCCGGTCCTTGCTCTTAAAAACTCAGAGCTGACAAACATAAACAACCGAAAACTAGAAGGAATAAGCAAAGGATCTAGAATCAGAGAAACTCTAGACTTGGTTCCACCATGAACTTGGCATGCCTTTGGGCAAGTCACTTCTTGTTTCTGAGCCTCAATTTCCTTAAACAGAGATGATAACATCTCTTCTTTTTACCTCTTAAGACTAACAGGAGATTCATTTTTTTAAAAACACATCAAAACGTCAAGCTGTG
This sequence comes from Prionailurus viverrinus, assembly GCF_022837055.1. Taxonomy (NCBI): domain Eukaryota; kingdom Metazoa; phylum Chordata; class Mammalia; order Carnivora; family Felidae; genus Prionailurus; species Prionailurus viverrinus. The sequence continues at coordinate 118,972,972 of NC_062563.1, forward strand.
CCCCTTAATCATATACAAATTTTATTTGTCAATTATACTTCAATAAAGATGGGGGAAACGGGTGTGAAAAGTCCTCTGTTAAAAAAAAACAAACCGTAAAACTGTAATATAATGTGTAAGTACTAAATAGACAATGCCCAAACTCCTCCATAGAATTGGCATCACTTGCTGGAGAATGACTTTCTCAAGGTGAAGTGAAGCACCAGCAATGACAGGTGGGGAAGAGATTTGGAGAGCACCATTTGAGCCTTACCAGCATCCCTGACTTCCTGCTCTCAGATCGTGGGCCCAGGAAAACATTAGTGAACTGAACCAGCTCGCTGCGCATATCTCTTGCAGAATCTTTATTTTCTTCTCTGATTTGTACTCTTTCTTCTGCTTTGAAACATTTTCTTCTGGCTTTCTGCCCAGCGTGCAAGTTGACTGCATAGTAATGGGTCTCTACTGCCCTCTTGTGGTTGTTCTCAGACACAGCTGCATTGACTTTTGAAGGGGTGTGCGTGACAGCCTGAGGAAACCAGAGCCAACCCTCAAGATCAAGATTTTCCAGGGCCAGCAGGGGACTTAAAGCCCAAATTAAAGCCAGCTGCTGGAACCCAGAGCTCCTTGACGGGAAAGGGTAGTTCTGCCTGGTTTTGCCCCAAACAGGACAGGAATCCAGGCGGTCTGTCTGCATTAACCCTACTAAAACCATCAGTTCCTAGATTGTCCAGTTTGTCTGAAGCAAGATGTTGGAAATGAAGGCAGCTCTGAATCACCTTCTCTGCCCAGATGATCCAAGAATAGAAAGGGCCAGGACTAGAACTTCCAAACTCCACTCATTTAAAGCAACAGATAACTGAGTCCTCATTTCGTGAGTAGGTGCCACGGGGTTTGGTGGGGGGGGGAGAGGTATAAAATAAAACAGAGAATTCCTGTTCTCAAAAGCTCATAAAGCTTACACGTGTAAATAACTCAAAGCACACATATAATTAACAGACACTGGGGCACTGGAGTAAGGGTCGTGTACAAGGCTGCTGAGGGAAGGAGAGATTCATGACGACCATGGGGATCAGGGTTTTCTGAAGGTAGTGAGACTCAAGCTGGACTTTTTTTTTTTTTTAATGTTTATTTATTTTTGAGAGAGAAGGAGAGACAGAGTACAAGCAGGGAAAGGGCAGAGAGAGAGAGGGGAGACAGAATCTGAAGCAGGCTCCAGGCTCTGAGCTGTCAGCACAGGGCCCGACGTGGGGCTGGAACTCACAAACTGTGAGATCATGCCCTGAGCTGAAGTTGCACTCAAGCTGGACTTTTTAAAAATGACTGGCATAGGGGCGCCTGGTTGGCTCAGTCGGTTAAGCATCCGACTTCGGCTCAGGTCATGATCTCGCAGTCCGTGGGTTCGAGCCCCGTGTCAGGCTCTGTGCTGACAGCTCAGAGCCTGGGGCCTGTTTCGGATTCTGTGTCTCCCTCTTTCTCTGACCCTCCCCTGTTCATGCTCTCTCTCTGTCTCAAAAAAAAAAAAAAAAAAAAAAAAAAGTTAAAAAAAATAAATAATTTAAAAAAATAAAATAAAATAAAAATGACGGGCATAAGCAGACATGAGCAAGGAAAACCACAATGAAACTAACAACAGCTACATTTGGGGGGAGCTGATTATGTGTCAAGCACAGCTAAAGGGTTTTATAGATATCTGTTATTTAAACTCCACAAGACTATGAGGCATTATTTTCTCAATTTGATAGACAAGGAAACCGAGGCTTAAGACCATGTACAGCAAAACTGATAGAAAATATAGGAAGAAATAAAAGCAAAAGGTGCACTTGAGGAAATAGTCTATTATTACTAGAGTATCAGGTACACCGCGTCAGGTGGCAGAAAGGAAGGGATAAGGGCATATGGGGTATATGATTAGAAAGTACACCAACCCTGTAATAAGGGTTTTTAAAGCCTCAAATGAATTTAGACCTCAGCTTTTGGATACTGAAGAACATTTGAGATTTCAGAGCACAGGATTCTGCTCAGGGATGCATTTTAAGATAACTCAGATGTATGAAGGAGAGCTTGGTGATACGGGGATAAGAGGAAGGGAGCTCTGTGAAGAGTCATGGGGTAAGGGGAGCTGGGGTCAGGGCAGTGGTCAGGGCAAAGAGATGAATCTTAAAACCTCTACATCCAGAAATTGTTAAGACTGACTTGGGGGAATGAAGAAAATGGAACTACCTTTGGTGGGAACCCTTGTCCCCTCCCATGCTGAGCTCTCCAACCCACCTCTCAACACCAGGTCTTACTGGAAGAAGGGAAACTTCTGGTCTCCCATGGAATGGAAGCCTCAGTCCCACCCTGGACCATGGTTGTGCCAAACCTCTAAGACCAAGCAGGCCAAAGTCACTCCAAGACCAGAGAAGAAATCTTGAAAATTATTCTCAATGCCCACATCAAGTGAAGAATCTCAGGATCAAAGAGCAGCCTGTCACAGAAGAGACCATGCCAGTTTGATGCTGTGACCTACTTCCCAAAGGTCAGGGAGAGTTTTATGTCATTTCCCAGCAGTCTGTCAAACCTGGTTGGGTCCAAACAGGGTTGGATCAAACCCTGTATGGGAATACCGCCCCCGCCCCCTGCCCAAGGGGCTTGGATTCCTGCTTTTGACTACCATGGGGCTGGGCTGGCGGGCTTCCCTCTGGCTCCCACTCTCAGGAAGCCGGCCACAGCTGCTGGCTCCTTGTCACACCATATCCGGAAGGTGGCAGCATTTCAATGGTAAAGCAACAGATGCCGAGGCCCTGGCTAACAGCTTCAAAGTTTGTTGAGAATTGTGTCATATTTCCCAAAAGAGCTAACTCCATCCAGTTCCAGAAGTGGTAACGGGTAAAGGCTTAGGCTACAAGGAGACAGTGAGGCTTCATAATTCCTATCCTAGATTGGGGAAGTTCCAGGGAAAATATTTATAGCAGCCACTCAACAAACATTTGAATGTACCAGGCACTGGGCAAGCTCCTTAGAAATTTCCTAAAGCAAAGAAAGAGACTTGTTTTAATGTTAACTATATACCTTTTTTTTCTCTCCAGAATCCTGCTCACTATGGCACTACTTTATCTTTTTCTTCCAATAAGTGAGGCCCCATACCACAAAAAAGTGCTCCCAATACCAAAGAAAGGGCAACTAGCTGTTCAAGACTGGGGTCTGCCTGCAAAATTCCCACCTGCCACCTGGTCTTTAACCCCACCTGCTGCTGGTGCCCCCTGACTTTTAGGTCCATCTAGTGGAAGACTGCAATTGTTCTCCAGCCTCTCCTACTAAGATGCAGACTTCTAGATCTAACTACTTTCCTGACATCTTTACTTAGATGTCTCAATGGGACATCCAGCTCAACTTGTCCAAAACTGAACTTTTATTCTCCTCTGGCTCTACCCCCTCCTCCCAGCAATCCGTCACTCAGTCTCAGCTACTGCACTTTTCAAAATATTGCTAAGACCCATTTACCTCTCTGCATTTCAATCTCTACTTAGTACAAACTGCCATAATCTCTCCCTGGTGTTCTGTAGCAGGCTTCTAACCTGGCTTCCTGCATACTCTTGATCTCTTCCCTCCTTCCTCCGCACTGTAGCTTGGGTGTTCTTTTAAAAACCCAAATCTGGGGGTGCCTGGGTGGCTCAGTAGGTTGGGCACCCGACTTCGGCTCAGGTCATGATCTCACAGTTTGTGGGCTCAAGCCCCGCGTCGGGCTCTGTGCTGACAGCTCAGAGCCTAGAGCCTGCTTCGGATTCTGTGTCTCCCTCTCTCTCTGCCTGCCCCACTCAAGCTCTGTCTCTGTGTCTTTCAAAAATAAATAAACATTAAAAAAAAAAAAAGTCTGGGGGGTGCCTGAGTGGCTCAGTTAGTTAAGTGTCAGATTCTTGATTTCTGCTCAAGTCATTATCTCATGGATTGTGAGTTTGAGCTCTGCGTCGGGCTTTGTGCTAACAGCACAGAGCCTGCTTGGGATTCTCTTTCCCTCTCTCTCTGCCCCTCCCCGGCTCACCTGCTCTCATGCATGCTCTCACTCTCCTATTCTTAAAAATAAATAAATAAACATTTAAAAAAATAATAAAATAAAAACCCAAATCTGCTCATTTCACCATCACTAACATCCAAATGGCTTCCCGCTGCCTTTTAAATATAAAGGCAGATGTGATACAGAACTCCTGGGGAGGCCAGGACAGCTGACCAGGGATACTTTGCTTTTAATTAACCTATTGTGTTCTTGCTGTAACAGTATTTTTTGTAATGACTAATAACCTTATTTTCCTTTCTATGATAAGGAGACTGGGTCACCTTGATTCCCAGTAACCATAAAACTACAACCTCCCAGTTCAGGAAGGGATAACTAGCCTTTCGAATAGAAACTTCAAATATCCATGAACTGAGATATTTACTTTTAAAGTTCCTGTAAGGAACACCCTGAGCCAGATGGAACCTTGAAGATGAATTAGCCTAGAGCAGGGGTTGGCCAACAACGGCCTGAGGGCCAAATCAGGCCTGCCACCTGTTTTCATAAATATTTACTGGAACACAGTCACACTCACCCGTTTGTGTCCTGACTATGCTGTCTGTACTCCAATGGCAGAGTCAAATGCTTGTGACAGAGACTGCATGGCTTGCACAGCTTAAAGTACCTGGCCGTTAACAGAAAAGTTTTGCTGACTATGCTCCAAAGGTTGGGCTGCACGTGAAAGTCACCTGGAGTGCTTTTTAAAAGGGCTCACATCAGAGGTTCTGATTAAACTGATTTGAGGTGGAATCTAAGCACTAATATTAAAAATTTAGAAACAAAAAATTTCCCTCAGTGACTCTAATATGCAGCCACAGTTGAGAATCACTGATTTGATCTAGTCTCCTGTCTCATAGATGAGGAGTCAAGCCTATAGGCCAGGATTTGTCTCCTGTTTGTAATGAGTAACAACTACTAATATCTACAAAGCCCTATACAGCACATCCCTCTATATTATCTCACTTGACTCTTTTTTTTTTTTTAATATTTATTTATTTTTGAGAGAGAGAGAGAGAGAGAAAGAGAGCAGGGGAAGGGCAGAAAGAGAGGGAGACACAGAATCCAAAGCAGGCTCCAGACTCTGAGCTGTCAGCACAGAGTCCAATGCATGGCTTGAACCCACAGACTGTGAGATCATGACCTGAGCCGAAGTCAGATGCTTAACTGACTGCGCCACCCAGGCACCCCTCTCATTTGATTCTTAGGACAAATCTGAGGTTCAAAGAGCAGGAAGCACTTCTGTCCCTGCTTCACACATGACAGAACTGAGGCTCAGGAGATTTAAGTCATGTCCCCCCAAGTCTCCAATTTAGTAGAGAGAGCTAAGACTCACGTGCATGTCTTCTGAATTACCGATGCTCACTGTACAAGTTACGTATTTATGACTTATTTTGGCATATGGAGTCCTATTTGCTGTCAGGGTCTCCAGAGCATTTAGAAACCTACCTTCCTAAACAGACTATGCTCTGCAGAGCCACTAGGATTCGTCATGGTCACTGTCAGGGTAGAGTAAGAGGGTAAGGATGCAGGTGAGGGGAGAGGATGCATGTAGGCGTATATCTATAGATCCCATATCCGTGCCCTCACTTAAACCAGAGCAGGTGTATTTTTACCTGTTCAAGCATTAGGATCCCACATACAATTGTATGAATAAAGAGTTCCACCTTTGAAGACCACTGACATGGCTCGGACCTTTGCTTACCGTTTCAATCCAAGATAGCAAGGTCACTCTGCCCCCAAATTCCTGTCACTTCTTACATCAAGTTCTTCCCTGTTGGTCTTAACGAAGTCCAAAAGAATAGTTTCTCATAATATCAATATAGGTACTGTTTTTTGAGAAATGAAAGGCATTACTTTCAGCAGACCAGACTTCCCACATCTGACAGGGTAACTGACATTTCTTGTTACTGCTCCCTGCCTCACTCACACATATCATATAATGCAAAATATATAATATATACTGTATAAAAAAAGGAAAATATCACCCTCATCCACTCTCTTGCTCGGTCACAGTGTTTCTCCTGACTACTCACTGGGTCTGCTTCCAGCCTAATCCACCAACTCTCCACCTTGCTTCCACTCTGAGGCTTTTCCTTCCTGTGGAAGTGAGGCATTCGTTAATGTCGGGCGGGGGGGGGGGGGGGCGGTGGTCGGGGGCAGGGGATGCACTGGGGGAGAGAAGACATCTTCTCGCATTTCTCTGTGTTTCCAGAGAGGAAGGAACTTTTATTCTCCTCTCCACAGAAGTGAGAGGCCCCATACTGGACAGAACACACCCAGCTTTCCATTCTATGACCTTATTTGCAACTTTCCACAGGAGGAAGAGAAACTAATCTGATTGATCTGAGTCCAGGACATTCAAAGGACTGAGTTTTTATCAGGACTGGTGCCTGAGTGCACAAGGTGTGCCACGGTCCCGGACTGCATCCTGATAAATCAGGGTCTGTCCTCAAACCTGGCAGTGTGAGGGGGTAGGAAGCTCTCCCTCTGTGTCTACTTTCAGTTCCAGGAATGACAGGGACACCCAGGGTCACACCATGGCATGACCTCCTATCTCAACACTTATTGGAGGAGGAGGCCATATCAGTGAATCCTAGAGCCCAACTGCCAGAAGCACCCTATTCCTCAGAAGCACAGTTCCTAAAACTTAACGAATGAAAGACACTGTGGCCTTAAACATGAGACATCTTCACCTTCTCTTTTAATAGAGTCATGTCTCTCACTTTACCAATTCTCAAAATATATGGTTTCTCTTTACATACATACACAAACACTTTTAAACATAAATGCCAAATTCAAAAGAAGCAGAGGAGGAGATAAATTTATGGAGCCACAGAATAGGAGAAAAGGCCAGTCACCAGATTTTACAAAAGATCACCTGAACTCCTTCTCTGGACATTCAACTTGATATATTATCCTAAATATCCCATGTCACATGGTCCACAAGTCTTCCTTCAGGATTCTGAAGCAGTCAATAGCCATACTTGTCATTAAGATGGGTCCTGCCATCTCCACTTTGGCCTAGATCAAAGTATAAAGAAAAAAAAGAAATACATTCACTTCTCCAAAGTCAGGAGGGAAAAGATACCCAGACATTAGTGTCCAAAAAAGTAAAACAGACAAAGAGGTTTCTTCTATTCCAGAACTCTGCCCTTTGGCATATGATTTCAAAACGTGGTCATCTTTTCATGTCTACCTTCACATTTATTAGCTGATAAAAAGCAAACATTTCTAGTACCAAAATTTCTGTTAACTACTAGTGTATGAGAAACTTGATCCATAGAAAAAGCAACCTGTGATAAGCTTATGGGGAGCAAGCACCTCATATACTGCCTTAAGTGCATGTGTATGAACATAAGCTGTATACTCTCTATAGAATGCAATTCACAATCTCAAAAATGTTTATAGTCTCTCATCCAGTATGTTAACTTTTACGACTTTTTTTTTCTATACACACAACTCCACACTTGCAAAATTATGTTATGTTAGAGACTACTTACTGCAGAGTTGTTTATAATAGCAAAACTTGAAAACAGCAAATATTCACTGAGGGAACTGGTTAAATAAGTAAAGGTATATCTATACCATAAAAAAGAACTATGCTACAAGAAGAAAGAAAGAAAGAAAGAAAGAAAGAAAGAAAGAAAGAGAAATCTATAAATAGATACGGAAGGATATCCATAGAGTGATAAGTACTAAACAGAAAGGTACAGAATATGCTTCTATTTGTATAAAAAAGGTGGTGAAATATCATGTATTTTATTGTTTACACAGGCATTTCACGTGACACATATAAGAAGTCACAGAGGGGCTCCTGGGTGGCTCTGTCTGTTAAGCATCTGACTCTTGATTTCGGCTCAGGTCATGAGCTCACAGTGAGATTGAGTCAGGCTCTGTGCTGACAGTGTGGAGCCTGCTTGGGATTCTCTTTCTCCCTACCCTTCCCTCAAAATAAGTAAATAAACATTTTTTTTAAGTCATAAGAAAGTGATATTTTGTTGGCTTTAATGGAAAATACTGAGTAGCTGAGGTAGAACCAGAAGTTGTTGTTTTTTAACTTGAAAGAAATTTTAAAATACATGCAGAAGAGAAAAATACAATGAACCTCCATGTACTCATCACCCAGCTAAAACAATTATCAATATGTGGCAAATCCTGCTGTGTCTACTACTCCCTCATCCTCTGCTTCTACTGGATTATCTTTTTTTTTTTAATGTTTATTTATTTTTAAGAGAGAAAAAGAGAGGGAGGGAGGGAGGGGCAGAGAGAGGCGGAGACACAGAATCCAAAGCAGGCTCCAGGCTCTGAGCTGTCAGCACAGAGCTCAACATGGAGCTCAAACTCATGAACGAGATCATGACCTGAGCCAAAGTCAGACACTTAACCGACTGAGCCACCCAGGCATTATCTTAAGGCAAATCTCAATTATCATTCCACCTGTGAACCTTCTGTACACAGTCCTAGAAGAACTTTTCCTAAAAAACAAAATTCACACTTTGAAATAATTAATAGTTTCCTAATAGTATCAAACATCTGGCTAGTATGCAAAATTATCCAACTCGTATGTAACTTTTTTAATAGTTGTTTGTTCCAGGGGCGCCTGGGTGGCTCAGTCGGTTAAGCGTCTGACTTCGGCTCAGGTCATGACCTCATGGCTCGTGAGTTTGAGTCCCTGCATCAGGCTCTGTGCTGACAGCTCAGAGCCTGGAGCCTGCTTTGGATTCTGTGTCTCCCTCTCTCCCTGTCCCTCCCCTAGTTGTGCTGTATCTCTCTTTGTCTCTCAAAAATAAATAAATGTTAAAAAATTAAAAAAAAAAATAGTGGTTTGTTCCAATAAGGATCCAAGCAGAATCCACAAATTATACTTGGTTGATGTATCTCTTTAGATCTTTTACTCTACCTGTTCCCCTAGAAGGGAGAATTTTCCCACTTCATACTCTTATAAAAACTTCACATTTTGAACCTTAAACATACATTACCTACTCAGAAATATAAATAAGTCTTAAGGAGAATAAGTCTTAGAAGAGAAGAAAAGTAAATACAATCTACCTTCAGGTGGGACCCACACACAGTAGTCTGGGTCATCTTCTGGATATCTGGAGGAAAGTGTTGCTGGAAGCTGCAAAGAAAACATAAGTTATTTTACTGAAAATAATTTTAACTCTAAGGACTATTATCCCTATGCCTGTCAGCAAACAAAAACTAAGAGCAGCTTCCATTAATTACCTTCACATAAGTAACCAAAAAATGGGAGAACATCTCTGAACCTTGACTTTTTCCTGTAAAGCCTCAACAAGTTGATTTTCAGCCAGTAAGAGTGAGTGAGGTTTTTTAAAAGAGGCAGTTAACAGAGATATGAGTTCTAATGGTATGATCTCCATACAGGGAATTTTGGTATTTGTCTTTTGAGCTAGGTGGAGAAAAGAGTTAACAGAGCAAGCCTAACTGCTATCCTTTGAAAGGCCTGTTTGCAAGGCTGGCCCTCGCCTAGTTTCTGGGGACTTGGATTTCAGGAGAGTTCCTACTACCCTGATAAAAGTGGCTCACTATGCCTAAACTGTCTGTAAAAAACAATAGGGTTCATGCTGAACATCTACTTTCCTTCTTGGAGAATGAAACTGGAGTACATGCCAGGCAGGAGGTACCCATATGATCAGTCCCCAGTGGGCACTGAGTCTCTAATGGGCCTCGCTGGTTAGCAACATTTCACAAGATGTCACAACTCACTGCTAGGGGAATTAAGTACATCCTGTGTGACTCCACTGAAAAGGGACTCTTGGAAGCTTAGCCTGGTTTCCTCAGACTTTGCCCCATGTGCCTTTTCCCTTTGTTGACTGTGCTTGGTATCCTTTACTGTAGTAAATCACAGCTGTGAGTACAACTACATGCTGAGTCCTGTGAGGCCTCCTATGAATTATCTAGCCTGAGGGTGGTCTTACGGACCTCCTAACACAACTAGCAATCCCACTTTTGGAAACTTACTGTATCCATACAAAATTTTGTACACACAAGATTAGTCCTTATAGCACTGTTATAATAAAAGACTAGAAACAACCCAGCGTCAGGGCGCCTGGGTAGCTCATTCGGTTGAGTGTCTGACTTCGGCTCAGGTGATGATCTCACAGTTTGTGGATTCGAGCCCCATGTCGGGCTCTGTGCTGACAGCTCAGAGCCTGGAGCCTGCTTTGGATTCTCTGTCTCCTCTCTCTCTCTCTCTCTCTCCCTCTCTGCCCCTTCTCTGCTCGTGCTCTCTCTCTTTCTCAAAAATAAACATTTTTAAAAATTAAAAACAAAAGAAACAACCCAGCATCAATCTATGGAGAAATGGTTAAGTACAGTACATCCATACAGTAGGAAGCCCTTGGTATACCAATACCTATTATGATTTCCACAATAGGTTAAAAAAAAAAAAAGATGTATAATGCAGTACATTACATTCTATTTTCCGTGTAATAAAAGGTCAAATAAGAATATATTATTCAAATGTCTTTGTATGGCATAAAAGGATATGAACAAAGATTCACAAATTAATAAAAGAGGTATATGCACAGTTATAGGGAACAGTGTGGATGGAGACAACAGAGAATTCAGAAAACAAAAACTCAAAAATAAGAGAGCCCAGACTTCTAGAAGAGGAGGTATTAGGCAGTTGGGAACTCTGCTAAGGTGATCCTTAAAAATTCACTTTTCTGAATGTGGTCCATGACAAGGGGATTCATTTTTACTCCTAGAGACGTGAAGATTATGACTAAGGTACTTACTTTGCCTGGACCGGGAGCTTTCTTTTTCTTCAATTCATTTCTGTTTTTCTCATATTCATTCTTTGATGCTAATTTGAGAAAAAGAAAAAAAAAAAGAGGCAATAGCTATTTCAGAATAAGTAAAATAGAAAAGAAAAATTCCTCCTTAGAGAACATTATAAAAATTGAAGAAAACACGTAACAATCAAATTCTTAAAAATTCCCTCTACTGTCAAGATTCTATTAAAGAGAGAATTTTCCCTCTGCTAATAACCCTAGCTTTCAAATCCAAACGCTGTTCTAGAACTTGAATATAATCGCACTATTTGAAAAAGGAAAGGAAAATGGGCTGATTTTACTATTCTACAGTTCAACCATTACAGTTAAAAGCAGTAGAGGGGTGCCTAGGTGGCTCAGTCAGTGAGCATCCAACTTTTGATTTCAGCTCAAGTCATGATCTCCCGGTTTGTGGGTTTGAGCCCATATCTGTACTGTTAGTGCAGAGCCTGCTTGAAATTCTCTCTCTGTCCCTTCCCCACTCTCTCAAAAATAAATACTTTTTTTTTTTTTTTTAAAAAAAAACAGGGTGCCTGAATGGCTCAGCTGGTTAAGCGTCTGACTCTTGGTTTCGGCTCAGGTCATGATCTCACAGTTTGTGGGTTCAAGCCCCACATCAGGCTCTGTGCTGGGTGGCTGGTGTCAAGCCTGCTTGGTATCCTCTCTGTTCTCCCTCTCTCTGCCCCTCCCCTGCTCATGCTCTCTCTCTCTCTCTCTCTCTCTCTCTCTCAAAAATAAATAAACATTAAAATAAATGTTTATTTATTTTTTTAATGTTTATTAAACATGAAAAACAACAAACGGTAAGATGATGACCTGAGCTGAAGTCAATGCTCAAACGACTGAGACACCCAGGCACCCCAATAAACATTAAAAAAAAAAAAAAAAAAAAAAGGCAGTAGAAAACCAGTCCTTTTTATTAAAAGGCCAACTTTTCAACCAATTTCTTTTAATAGTTTTGGAATCACTCCCATGATAGGCACAGACTCATCTCTGGGAGATGGAAAATTGTGTAGGGCTATGCATGGCCATGGGAAGAGTGAAGGCATCAGGTATTCTGCAGGTCAGGAAAATGGAACCCAAGAGGCAGAAAAGGAATAAAGAAAGGCAAATGGGATGGCAGCAAACATAACCTCTCATATGTTCCAGCAGCGTCTCCCCCCAGCATGCTCTGTGAAAGGCCACGCTCTGTGCTGCTTCAGCTCGACTCCAACCCCTCCTCTGACACCAGCTGGTTGCTTATGTGCAGAGCAGCTAAGGAGGCGGCTACGCTACTTGCCTGAGGGTTCCTCACATGATGCAGCTGTTTCACTAATCTCTTGATAATCTTTATTCTGTTGCACTTGGCTGAGTTGAGACATGTTTTCTATAAAATGCAGAACCAGAGTGTACTGTTATTATTTAATTCATAGGAGGGAACCAAGAAAACAAAGGCAAAAGCAAGAAAAGCTAAGTAAATACAGAATCATCCAGCCTTACCATCATTAGCTTCAATCACCTTAATTAGATTTTCAAAAAAAAGTACCTCCATATGTCTAACAGAGAAACCAATTTTCCACTTTAAAAACTGGCCAACTCTGAGTTAAAACTTTTCAGCAGTACTTACCAAAACCCTTAAAAATGTACATATTCCTTGGCCTAGAAATTCTACTTCCAGGAACAGATTCAAAGAAAATAATCAGAGATGAATACCAAGATTTATTACATACAGTATGTTTATAATAGCAAAAATTAACAAATAATGTACAGGTCTAACAATATGGAGTTGATTAAATCAATCATGGCACATGCATATGATGGACCACTATGCTTATTGAAGTCACATTTTAAAAGAACATTTTAAGACATGGGAATGCAAGCTGGTGTAGCCACTCTGGAAAACAGTATGGAGGTTCCTCAAAAACTTAAAAATAGAACTACCCTATGACCCAGCAATTGCACTACTAGGTATTTATCCAAGGGATACTGGTGTGCTGTTTCGAAGGGACACGTGCACCCCAATGTTTATAGCAGCACTATCAACAATAGCCAAAGTATGGAAAGAGCCCAAATGTCCATTGACAGATGAATGGATAAAGAAGATGTGGTATATATATATACAATAGAGTATTACTCGGCAATCAAAAAGAATGAAATCTTGCCATTTGCAGCTACATGGATGGAACTGGAGGGTATTGTGCTAAGTGAAATTAGTCAGAGAAAGACAAATATCATATGATTTCACTCATATGGAACTCTTAAAGTCATAAGGACTTTAAGAGACAAAACAGATGAACATAAGGGAAGGGAAGCAAAAATAATATAAAAACAGGGAGGGGGACAAAACATAAGAGACTCTTACATATGAAGAACAAACAGAGGGTTACTGGAGGGATTATGGGAGGGGGATGGGCTAAATGGGTCAGGGGCATTAAGGAATCTACTCCTGAAGGGGCGCCTGGGTGGCTCAGTTAGTTGAGCATCCGACTTCAGCTGAGCTCATGATCTCGCAGCTCGTGAGTTTGCACCCCACGTGCTGACAGCTCAGAGGCTGGAGCCTGCTTCCGATTCTGTGTCTCCCTCTCTGCCCCAACCCACTCGCATCCTGTCTCTGTCTCTGTCTCTCTCAAAAATAAACATTAAAAAAATAAAAACTAAAAAAAAAAAAAAAAAAGGAATTTACTCCTGAAATCATTGTTGCACTATATGCTAATTTGGATGTAAATTTTTAAAAAAATTTTGTTTAATAATAAAATTAAAAACAAAAAAATTAATTAAAAAAATTAATTAATTAAAAAAATAAAAGAAAATGTCAAGACAGAGAAATAGATTATAAAATAGCATGTACAACATAATCCTAATAGTGAAAAAAAAAGAGGCCTAGAGTAATCCCTAATCAGCTGCAAATTTACTAATTAATGTATCTTTACCAAATTTTAAAATCTTCTATTTTTATACACACACATATTTCCTTTGCTCCTTTAAAGAAAAAATACAATACTTATTGCTCCCCTTCCTGCTGGCCTGCTTATATGCCACCCTCACAATATATGGATCAGAGACTAGACTCATTAAAAAAGCATGTATTTCGCACCTTGTTTGAAAAGGCTAAGCATTTTGCCAATAACTAAACAAAAGGAGAATGCAAAAACAAAAGATCTCTCACAGATGAAAAAACAGTAACTTTTCTTTTCTCAAACAACTGAGGATGATTCAAGAGAATGTCTACATACCAGGCCTGTTGTTTTATGTAGATAAGCCTGGTTTGTTTTGGAAGTAGACATGCAAACTTTCCCACACATATTTAATGTCAGTTTTTGTTTTGTTTTTCGTCAAGCTCTCTATTTTCTGTGAAGTCTTAATATTGCCAGACAGTTTGGCCACCCTGCAGGAAAGTAACTCCTGCAGTGGACAAGGAGAGAAAGATACTAAAATGATAAACAATTATCTCTAGGGGTGAGACTGCAGTAGATCTCTCTTTTCTTCTTTGGACTTTGATGTATGATCAGAAGTTTCTAAAATGAATTTATCTTCCTCTTACAATCAGAAGAAAACATATTCAAAAGCCAATCAATTCCCTCTTTTTCATCAAGCCTTTGCTGAGGTGGGTCTCTGCTAGGTGTTCTGCTAGGTACCACGGACAAAAAGATGAATAAGGCATTATGCTTCCTGAGCAGTATGCACAGTGGGTACAATTATGCTTAGCCTCTGTTTTAGGGATAGGAAAAAATGAGCAAGAGGAGGTTTATCCTTAAACCACCTAATCAGGCCTCATCATGAACCTAGTCCACTGCCCTCCAATCACACAGTGGCAGCTGTTCAGGGTTATTTCATAGCAACTGTGGTTTCAGATTCCACAGCTTTCAAAGTTTCACAACTCTGGAATACACTGGAAATGCCTGCCCTTATTTTGCAATGAGGATAAATAATGACTGACAGTCAAAGAAAGACCAAGAAAATATGTTTCCACAGAGTCAGCTGTGTTATATATCATAAAGTGCCACAAAGTCAAAATGCACAAGCAAGAACTGGCTTTGCTTTTTAGACCTCTGCACAATTAATGCAAATGCCCCACTGAACAGCATAGGAAGGAGAAGAAAGATTTACCATGGTTTTTTGTTTCTTTAGAACATGTGAGATCAGTGGGAGGCCTCGCTTCCTGCACTGCTTCTTCTGGCTCTATCTCCGCCTGTAACCTACTGCTCTCAGCCTCCATTTTTTTCTTTTCATCCTCCTCCTTTTCCTTCTCCACATCTTCTTCTTCTTCTTCCTCCTCCTCCTCTTCCACTTCAGGCTCATCCTTCATTCTCATTAGAGCTGGAGGGAGCTCTGGACGTTTGGGGGGTAACTTCTATAAAGGAAACAAAACCATGAATGAAGAGTTCCACATAATGAGAAAGAGACAACTCTCCTCAAGGAGGTTAAGCTAAATGTGGAGAATGTCTAACCCCTCCAGGTTGATGAACCCTGCAGAAGTCTGCTGGAAGGAGGACGTGCACATGAGCTTTTATCCATCTGTGGACCCTTAACACATATCTTTATTAGTTTCTAGGGTCCAAAGAATATTAAGTACAAAACACTTGAAACAGCTTGTAGGGAATGAAAACACTTATTCCAGGCGAGTACCTGCTGCAGGAATTCTGTCCTGTTACCCCTCAGGGGGTTAAAGGATCTTCATCACAAAATCTAAGAAACAGATTATTTGCCTAGATTTTTCACTTTAGATTTAACTCAATTTAAGGAAATAAGACACGTAAATCGGTAAAACAGATCCTGAAGAAAAGACATTCCTTGAAGAATAAAGTCAAACATTCTGATCAAGACCTCTCAATAAAAGTAATTATTAGAAAAAGTTGATTGCAGCTTAAGAAATAGAAAGTACCAAAGTGTACGTTGGGCATATCATTTTTTAAATAAAGGATTTAATTCAGTAATCCTTTCAAGAGAGCTTTTTATTTTATTTATTTTTTTAATTTTATTTTAAGTAGGCTCCATGCCCAACATGGGCCTTGAACTTATGACCCTGAGATTAAGAGTGGTATGCTCTACTGACTGAGCCATCCAGGCACCCCTAAAGAGAATTTTTAAGTAGAGTTTTTCCGCTAACTAAAACACAAGTACTTCCAGTCCCCCCATCCTCACAGAAAAACCTCCATCTCAGGTCAACCACATGGCTGGGACTTCAGGCTTCTTCCCCCAGATGGCAGTTTACCCTAATTGAAGGTGCTGGGGGCTGAATTCTGTCCCCACAAAATTCATACGTTGAAGTCCCAATCCTTAGTACCTCAGAAGTAACCATATTTAGAGATAAAATCTTTAAAGAGGTAAGTTAAAACAAAGCAGTTAGAGTAGGACCCTAATCCAATATGGCTGGCATTTTTTTTTTTTTTTTGAGAGGGTGAGAGAGAGAAAGAGAGAGAGAGAGCGAGCATGCATGGAAGGAAAGAGCAGGGGAGGGGCAGAGAGAGAGGGAGGGAGAGACTCCCAAGCAGGCTCCGCACTGTCAGCCCCACCTGGGGCTCAATCTCACGAACCTTGATAGTGACCTGAGCCAAAATCTAGATTCAGACGCTTAACCAACTGAGTCACCCAGGCATCCCACTATGACTGGTACTCTGATAAGAGGAGGAGGAGAGGGGAGACACCACAGGTGCAAGTGCACAGACAGGTGACCACGTGAAGATGCAGGAAGAGGGCAGCCATCCCCAAGCCTAGGAAAGAGACCTCAGGGGAACCCAACCCTGCTGGCATGCTGATCTTGGAACTGTGAGAAAATAAATTTCTGTCCTCTAAGCCGCTCAGTCCGTGGTATTTGGTTAGGGCAGCCCTTGCACACTAATACACAAGATTCAGCTCTTTGGGGTGATGAAAACCTTCTAAAAGCTGGACCTGTAAACAGGGATGTATATAAAACAAAAACATTCACCAGTGAAGTGTTAGAGGATAACAGAGAGATCACAAAACTCAAAAAAGAGAGGACCTGGATTTGATTGCCAGTCTAGTCACTTAATGATGATGATGTGTCCCGTAATTAATTTCTCTGACCCTGTTTCCTCACCTGCGAGAGGTAATAATTCCCACAAGTCAGCAAGTGTTGAAGGGATTAAATGAAGTAAGGAACACCACATGGCAGAGCCGGGTGCAGTGACTATATAACTAACAAATGTTGAGTCCCACCAGGAAAAGAGACACTTCTTAAATGCAACATCCATCACAAATTAATACACTGATGTTCAATGTACAAATCAGTTATATGCAAATTGACTTGACAGCTAAAAGTTTAACACCGTGACCCACAACTTACCCCTACTGTTCCCGTTTTTAATTTGAATTTGCTTCCTCCTTTCATGGCACCAAAGAGAGGCAACGTAAGCTTTTTAGCTTTGTTTTCCACATCTGTAGTCTGACTTTCAGTCCTAAGAAGAAAGAGTAATTGTACATGTCTATTCCAGTGAGGCCAAAATTTTATCTAAAAACACTCTGGACTCTGACAAAGAAACTTCTGGGAAACAAAAATTTCCACAAAATGAATATCTAAGCATATACCAACAGGAAAAGGCCAACAGAGTCTGAATGGACAATGATACCGCTGACTGTCACAGACACAGGACTATTAAGGGTGAGATGAGGTTCTTAACTTCAGTAAGTCCCAACATGCTACATGACTTCACCTTCATAAAATGATGCTAACAGTACGAAGGTCACTGGCAAACGGGGCAAGATCCCATTCCCACTAAGTGGCAGGAGACGGGTCCACAAAGTAAAGCCCTATTTTCCACCAACCTCGCAAGAGGACCCACAGTGTCTTGCCTGGAGTCCACACTTACAATAACCATGGACAAAGGCTCTGATCACAGAAGTTAAAAAAACAAAAACAAAAAACCTCTGTGAAGGGGCTACGCTGCGTGGTGAGTAATGACAAGGACATAATGAGAGACCTTACAACTGGTGAGTTTGTCAACGTCTCACTGGCTGGAGAGAGTTATAACAGCTAAGCCCACTAGGGTAAAGCTAAGAGCAAAAAGAAGAGATTATAGAAATTGGGAAACAGCAGGGGCAAAAAAAAGAACACAGCAAAAACAAAAAGGATGTAGTTGAGTTGAAAAGACATTCAGAGAGTAGGCAGAGGTGACGATGACAAGATAGCATGAGGAGACATAGGGAAGGGCAGGCCTGCATTCTGGAATACAGGGACAGCACTGGCACTCAAGACACACAACACAGTGAGCCATATGCTTATATTGAGCCTTGCTGCTCTATACTGAAGCCCCATTTGTCACTACTACCTTCTTCTACCTAAGTCTTACCCCCTCAGTGGTGCTCTTGGGCCTAGCCTCACCACCTTGCTCTCTACCATGGACAAACCCATTGCCTTGCTAAGGCCACCAGAAAAACCCTGCCTGTTTGTCTGTAAAGACTTTTCATCAAATACTATCCTTCACAGCCCCTCCCTACAGGTCTCAGGAAGGTTCTAGCATAGAAGACAAAAGCAAGAGCAACCCAGATATTCTTCGGCTCCATTAAATAGCTTGGCTTGTCTGGAAGATGGGCAAAGTCACCCCAAGGAGACAAGATGGCAGAAGACGGGATCCCAATCAAGAGCTGCTTGGGCAGGGGCAGGAGCGGTGTTAGGTAGAAAGGTTGGAAGGTCAACCAAAGTGAGAAGAGGAGGGAGAAGGTACACACATCTGTACATGTGCTGCTGAATGAGCACAAGGTACACACATCTGAAGTCCAGGATATAAAGTAGGAGAGGGAGGAGAAACTAAGCAGACACACAGACAGCAAGAAGGGAGGCTGTGGAGGAGACTGGCATACCTTTTCTGGAAGGGATGACTTAGCAAGGGAAAGGATTTCAGAGCTGGAATTAAAATTCACTGTTAATTTGTTTACCCTCAGCTATACCTCCAGAGTTTTTACCCTTTCTCCACAAACACAATGTTACAAATAACTGCTAGGTATAAAAGAAACAGGACAATGATCACAATGATGATACAAACACTTTGTCAAGTGCTGTTCGTGTCATCTTTGCAACATCACCAGTACTTCTAATTGACAGACGAGGAAGCGGAAGGTCAAAGAAGTTGCATAATTTGCCTCAAAATGCCCAAAAAGTAATTGATAGAGCTGAGAATGAAAGCCAGGGAGTCTAACTTGAGTGCCAACCCCCCTCCTCACTATCAGTAAATCAAATGCCACCAGGGTCAAACAGACCTTTGTGGACTGACCTATCAGTCACTGCGTTAAATAACCAAACTACACATAAATCTTTTAACAAAACTGCTAGTAATTTAGGGACAAATTTTCTGTACAATCAAGGGCTCCAGATACATACATTTTATCTTTACATCTCGACATAAAAATTGTCCCCCAGTATCTAGATGTTTATCTATACAATGCCCCAAGCATCAAGTCACAGGTTTTGTACACAGGGGTAAGGCGCTACATACTGACAATCTAAAGCAGTGCCGTCCAACAGAATTTTCTGCAATTATCGAAACACTCTGCATCTGCACTGTCCAATACAGTAGCCACTATCCACGTGTGGCTACTGAGGAGTTAAAATGTGGCTAGTTGTCTGAAGAACTGAATTTGCAATGTCATTTCATTTTAATATCACATAAGACTAATGGGTGTTATATAGGAAGGACATCACAGATCAAAAGAAAATGAGAAATGTTCTAGAATTAATTACCTTCTTAAGTGTGTGTACCCATCTGGGCAATGCCACTTTTTGAGATGCCCACCTGGATTGTCCTGGATTGTGCTCACTTAAAGTGGCTTATTTCTGCAAAAACCTACTCAACATTTTCAAAATTTGTTGAGACCACATAGAACAAAATTTGAAAATATTGTCAAGTTGAAAGACTGGACCTTATTCTCTCTCTCTCTCTCTCTCTCTCTCTCACACACACACGCACGCACGCACGCACGCACGCACATTCATACATTCATGAATACTAGTCAAGTCTGGGAAAAGCTATTCCCAAAATTTTGTTCACAAATTACTAAAAAATCTTCTTGATTTCTACAAATGGATTTGGGTTATTTTCTTCCAAAAATTTCCCCAAAATCAACTTTAGGGGATTATGCCTTCCCCCATTTTAAAGGAAGAAATTCCACTTTAAAAGTATTTAAATACATTAAAATTGTCAACTGGTTCTTAGGAATGACAAATCAGGTGTTAAAATGACAATCTGTGGTTTTAAAATCATAGATAAAAAAATGGTATTACATTGTTGTACTTGTCTTTCTCTTTCTCTTATGAGCAAGATTGAGCATCATTTTATTTTATTATTATTTTTTTAATTTTTTTTTCAACGTTTATTTATTTTTGGGACAGAGAGAGACAGAGCATGAATGGGGGAGGGGCAGAGAGAGAGGGAGACACAGAATCGGAAACAGGCTCCAGGCTCTGAGCCATCAGCCCAGAGCCTGACGCGGGGCTCAAACCCACGGACCGCGAGATCGTGACCTGGCTGGAGTCGGACGCTTAACCGACTGCGCCACCCAGGCGCCCCGAGCATCATGTTATATAGTTATATAGCTATTTGTATTTCTTTTTCAGTGGCCTGTCAGTTGATATCCTTTTCCCATTTTTCTCTTTGGTAGATGGTTGTCTACTTATTCGAAGGTCTTTATAGATTAGGGAAATTTGTCTTTTGTGCATGTTGCTCTTTAAAATTTACTCTGGGGGCACCTGGGTGGCTCAGCCCAGTTGAGCATCTGACTTCAGCTCAGGTCATGATCTCACAGCTCATGAGTTCAAGTCCTGCGTCAGGCTCTGTGCTGACAGCACGGAGCATGGAGCCTGCTTCAGAATCTATCTCCCTCTCTCTCTCTGCCCCTCCCCTTCTCATGCTCTGACTTTCTCTCTCTCTTTCTCAAAAATAAACATTTAAAAAAAAATCTTTTTAATAAAAAAATAAAAAATAAAGAAGTTTACTCTGCAATAAAAATTAAGAAAAAAAAATCGGAGCTTTCCAATGAAAAAGGAATCAATATAGTTTTCTCTAAAAATCCTACAGCAGTCTATATTTCACAAATGAAATGGCTTTTTACTCTATGAAATCACTGCCTTCTGTGCGTTAAAGGGTTCCCTACAGTCTATTTTTATTCTGTAATGATTATCTAAGAAAATAAAGATATAATGGGACTCCTGGGTAGCTTAGTCGGTAAGCATCCAACTTTGGCTCAGGTCATGATCTCACAGTTTGTGAGTTCGAGCCATGAGTCGGGCTCTGCGCTTACAGCAGAGAGCCTTGCTTGGGATTCTCTCTCCCTTGTTCTCTGCCCCCCACCCCCCCCCCATACCTTCTCTCTCTCTCTCAAAATAAATAAACTTAAAAACAATTTTAAAAAAAGAAAGATATAATTCAAAATGTTATCTGTGCAAACATGCTTATTTAAAATTTCAAGTATAACTAAGACTGACTTACTTTTTTAGTTCTGGAATCTCTGCTGGTTTTACAATTTTTATCAACCCTTTAAGTCTCTGTAGTTCTTTCCTCAGTTCAAAAGTTCTCAGGTGAAGTTTCTTCCGGGACACACCATCCAATGCACTCCCGGATTTCATTTCTGACATGAACGCATCTAAGGAGTCCTGAGATGGCGACTCTGATAAAGCTGTCCAAGAAAAAGATAATACATGTTTAGAAAAATTGCCTCAAATATTTTTTTTTTAATTTTTTTTTTTCAACGTTTATTTATTTTTGGGACAGAGAGAGACAGAGCATGAACGGGCGAGGGGCAGAGAGAGAGGGAGACACAGAATCGGAAACAGGCTCCAGGCTCTGAGCCATCAGCCCAGAGCCCGACGCGGGGCTCGAACTCACGGACCGCGAGATCGTGACCTGGCTGAAGTCGGACACTTAACCGACTGCGCCACCCAGGCGCCCCTGCCTCAAATATTTTAAAACTCAGCCAAAATTTCTGTAGAAAAGTCAGTAACTTAAAGTTGGACAGAGGACATTACTGGTATTAGGAATAAGAAAACAGGTTATAGCTTGGAGACCTTGGGACATCACTTTGCCTTAATGCACTTCATTCCCCTCATCTATTACATAGAAAGTTTAAACCAAATAATTTATAATGTTCCTTATAGTTCTAAGATGTTCTGTTGTTCCTTAGAAAGGCTCCATATTCTGTACATCTTACTAACTAGCCTGGAAGAGTGCAA
The DNA here is from genome assembly GCF_022837055.1 of Prionailurus viverrinus. Taxonomy (NCBI): domain Eukaryota; kingdom Metazoa; phylum Chordata; class Mammalia; order Carnivora; family Felidae; genus Prionailurus; species Prionailurus viverrinus. Next base: position 118,994,939 of record NC_062563.1, read on the forward strand.
TACTTATGGGAGATGCCCCATACATATTTGTTTCATGGGTCATTAACTTACCTTTGCTTGACGCTTTCAGTTTCTCAGAAATTTCAGAGAGTTCCCTTTCAGCATCATTTAACTTTGCAACCTGTAATGCCCAGATTAACAGGGTTAACAAATGTTTTTCTTCTTTCAAAATATGGTAGCTTTCCTGTCTTCCTCATTTTATTTCCACTATTGTTACAAGTTTAAGAGGATTCAATCAGAAGTGTAATTAAATGTGCTCTTTATGGAGTTAACATTTTCATGCGTTTATATGATTCAAGCTGAGTTAATTTCTGAATTCAGAATTTAACAGAATGAAAGTACAGAACATAGACTTGACTTACTTAGAAGAAAGAACTCAAGTCATTTCTTTTCACTGATGAATCAAAGAACAAAGCAAAACAAAACAAAACAAAAAAACAACAGATGTTGGGTAATGTTTTAAGCTCTGAATACTACTAATCATAGTGAAAAGACATGCTATCTTATAACGATTTCATGAAGGATATACTACTTAAGACTATTACCAAACTACATTCCTCAAAATTCCTTTCACAATTCTTGACTGCCAGAAGTCTAAAGTTGATTTCACCTCAGAATGTCCAAATTTGGAACCTTTTCCTTTCTTTTTGTGAGATTAACATCATACCCAAAGAATGCTTATGAATGGATCAAGATCCACTGTGAGGCAGACAGAGTCTCGAGCAGCAAGCCAAACTTTTCCCCAACTTGTGTAAGACTAGTTGTTTGTTACTATCAAATTTACAGATCAAGAAAGTTATACTTGAGTACCAGATTTCAACACCACTGCTTTAAAAACTGTAATTATAAAACAAATTTAAATAATATATTATCTTATTAAAAAATTAAACTACCACAGCTACTTCTATAAATAAAACTTGCCAATGATTCAAACGTCTCTGGCTTCTCATCAATCTTCCCAGCCTTCTTCATACGGTTCAGACGTTTCTTTTCAACCAGGCCAGTCCGATCAAGAAATGTGTCATCATCACTATCATAAAAGTCTTCATCCTCCCAGTTCTTGGCTTTCCTTTTCCGAGATACTAGAAGGAGATAAAAAAAAAAGTGGTAATGAAATAAGTTAAAAAGAAAAAGAATCTTTCAATTATTGAAAGATTCAACAAGCTGTCAAACTACATATAAAAACAAACGGTTAGGGTGCCTGTGTGGCTTAGTTGGTAAAGCATCCAATTCTTGATTTCAGTTCAGGTCATGATCTCCCATGCTGGCAGTGCAGAGCCTGCTTGGGATTCTCTCTCTCCCCCTCTCTCTCTTCCCCTCCCCTGCTTGCACTCTGGTTCCCTCTCATAAATTAAATAAATAAATAAATAAATAAATAAATAAATAAATAAACTTAAAAACAACAACAACAAAGCGTTAAACCTGGAAGACATTATGCTAAGTGAAATAAGCCAGACATAAGATTCCACTTACAAGAGTTAACTAGAATAGTCAAATTCAGAGAAACAGAAGGTAGAACGGTAATCATCAGGGACTAGTGGAAGGAAGAATGAGAAGTTAGTGTTTAATGGGTACAAAGTTTCAATATGGGAAGATGAGAAAGTAATGAGATGGACATAGCAATGGTTGTACAACAATGTGAATGTATTTAATACACTTAATGCTCACAATGGTGAATTTTATGGTATGTATGTTTTACCACATTAAGGAAAATTAAACAAAGGGCTAATTTATTTAATGAACAAAAGGCTCTCAAAAATCAATGAGTAAAAAAGGAAAAAGATAAATGAGGAAAAGTTCAATAATCTAAAAGAAAATTTGGGAAAGAATAATCAAAGCAGTTCACAGAAAAAGAAATACAATGGCCAAAACATTTTATAAGATGTTAATAATGCCCAATTTGGCAAGGGTACGGGGAAATGGACTCTCAAACAGCTGATGGGAATGTACATTGATACACAATCTTCTTTTTTTTTTTTTTATGTTTATTCATTTTTGAAAGACATAGAGAGACAGAGCACAAGCAGGGGTGGGGCGGAGAGAGAGGGGGACACAGAATCTGAAGCAGGCTCCAGGCTCTGAGCTGTCAGCACAGAGCCCGATGCGGGGCTCGAACTCACTAACCTCAAGTTCATGACCTGAGCCGACGTCGGATGCTCAACTGACTGAGCCACCCAGGTGCCCTGTTACACAATCTTTTTGATGGTCAACCTCACAATATCTGTCAAATGCAATTGATCTAACAATTCTACTTATAGGAATTTATCTATGGGTATCAATGCCCTGTTATTTGTAACAGTGAAAATCTGGAAAGCCCATCAATAGGGAACTATGTTAGCTATTACTTTTTTGTCCACCCTATGTCCACCCTATGCCATTTTACTCCTCTTGTTATGCTAAAAGTACCCCTTTTCTTCTAGAATACTCCTCCTCCATTCCATCTGTATTAGGGGTCATCATGTGACCAAAGCCAAATCAGTAAGAATCCTTCCCTCATATTTATATTTAGATACGTGCAAAAAAGGGCTCTCTTTCTAATGAGATTATGAAAGAGGGAAGATACAAATCTAAGCAGTGAGCAGCCAGCTCTTTTGCATGGGGTAAGAATCTGTCTGCAAAATAAAACCATACGCTCATGTGACAGACTCACACACATACACACACACAGCTTTTATGGTGTCCTGTGACACGAAGACTCCTGGTTTGATAGGACCAGAACTTAAGGTCCTAGTTCATACAGTTCCTCCTTCAATCCTGTAAGCAATTCTTCTCAACCTGGAGAAGAGATGGACAATAGTGGAGATGGAGCCAATAACTTTTCTCCCTAAGCTAGTCTGAATTGGGTTTCTATTATTTACAACCAAAACAGTCCTTATTAAAAAAACTTCATGATTTCCAGGTTAAGATGGTACACTGAACATACATATGTAATTTCACTCTCTCCCCATATCCCACTAAAGCTTTGGTAAAGAGATCTGTTTTAAAAACATTAATCTACTGGGGCACCTGGCTGGCTTAGCTGGCACAGCATGGGACTCTTGATCCTGGGGTTGTGAGTTTGGGTCCCATGTTAGGTACAGAGCTTACTTAAAAATAAGTAAATGGGGCGCCTGGGTGGCTCAGTCGGTTGAGCGTCCGACTTCAGCTCAGGTCACGATCTCACGGTTCGTGAGTTCGAGCCCCGCGTCAGGCTCTGGGCTGATGGCTCAGAGCCTGGAGCCTGCTTCCGATTCTGTGTCTCCCTCTCTCTCTGCCCCTCCCCCATTCATGCTCTGTCTCTCTCTGTCTCAAAAATAAATAAACATTAAAAAAAATAAATAAATAAAAAATAAGTAAATAAACAAACAAACAAATAAATAAACATTAATCAACAAAGAAAGAACAGGAGAAGGAATAGCAATACCTAATTTTTGGAAATTATAAAACAGATAGACAAGTGGAAACTTAACTTAGCAGAACTAAAAAAGATGAATCCAAAACAACAGTGGGGAAAGATGAGAACCAATCTGATGATACTGCAGAATCCTCAAAAGGATCTGGAACCAGGGATAGACAGTAGTGCTAAAATAAAAAGAACTGAGTAAAAGCTGGTTGAGAAAAAGATCCTCCTCCCTGACTACTTACTTCCTCATCCCCAGAAAAAAATCCAGAGGTTAATCCCTAGAAAGGGTAAGATAAAAAGTCTTTGCATTGTGGACTGCCCAGTTTATGTTCTATATTCTACATATTAAATATGTATTTATTTATTCTAAAAATAGTATTGTCCTGAAAATAGCTGAATTTTGAGAATCTGCTCAGCCATCTTCCAGCACTTAGCTCTAAGAATTTCATGCAGGAAGTCAGAAGAGTACTCTCTGAGGAATCCCGCCAGCAGAAGAGGAAAAAACCTAATGATTCTTACATGAGGAGTTCCCCAACAAAAGGCCCACATTAATCTATAGTGTTACTCAAAGGTAATAAGCCCCACCTATATATTCCAAGCTGTCAATCACCTTTTTTGTCCCCAAATAAGAATCTACACCCAAGGACTACACAAAAACTGGGAAACACCTCTAACATGCAGGACAGAGACTACACAAAAAAGAAAAGGCAGAGATTAGCAGCAAGATGAGATACTTAAAATCCAGGAAACAACAATAGCATATTATATTTTAAAAATGAATATCCAAAGGACAAAAATGAGCCTTGGAAATTAAAATCTTGATTGCAAAATGTAAAGATAAAGCTGCAGAAATCTCCCAGAAAGAATAAAAACACATAGAGATAAAAAAAAAAAAAAAGAAAGAAAAAAAAAGATAAGAAACTTAAATGGTCAGTCTAAGATGTTCAATATCAAAATAACAAAATTCAAGAGAGAAAGAGAAAACAGAAGGATGAAATGATTAATGGCATAATTCCAGAAATGTTTCTAACTATCAAAGATTTCCAGATCAAAAGGACCCAACAAGTACCTAGAAAAATGGATGAAAATAGACCCACAGAAAGGTACATCATAGTTAAGTTTCAGAAGCTTGAGAACAAAGGGAAGCTCCTACAAACTCCTAGTGTGTGTGTAGGGGATGGGAAATGACATACACTAGATAGAGATTTTGAACCCATTAGGACTGCAAGAGCAACACTGAATATAAGGTGGTAACGGTAATACCTTCAAAGCTGTGAAGGAACATTATTTCCCATTTAGAATTCTATTCCTAGCCAAACAATTAACCAAGAGTAAAGCTAGAATAATTGTATTTTCAGAGTGGGGAATTTAATATAGTTTACTTGCTATACATCCTTTCTCAAGAATTCACTACATGTCCACCAAAATGAAAGAGTAGACCAGGAACAATGAAAGAAGTGAAATCCACTGGAAACTATCATCATCCATGACCCCTATTGTTGTACCAGCTTTTTAATCTGCAAAACTGCAGAAAGATGTGCTCCACTAAAACAAGGGAATAAACCAAGAAACATGAGAATCTGGGAATCAAGAAGCAGAAAATCCAAACCTGGAGAAAGACAAAGGAAATGTCAAGGATGACAGCAAAATGAGGTCCCAGATGACAGTGCTCCAGTAGGTTCAGAGAATAGTGAGCCCTGAAAGAACATTGCTCTTCAGGAGAAATGTTTCCAAAAAAAATCAGAACTGATCAATTACTTGATGTGATTGACCATGTGGAAAAATACTGAAAGTCTCTTGAAAGATGTGGAAAGAATGAACAGAGCTACAAAAAATCCACACACATGAAAAACAAACAATTATTAACTTTAGGAAAAACAAAAAGAAAAAACTCCTCAGTTTAATATTCGCATAAACATAATCGTGTAAATATTAAATACTAATTTAACAGAGTCAGTACATAATGTTTAAAATAAGTGATTCAGTTGCACCTGGGTGGCTCAGTTGGTTAAGTGTCCAACTCTTGATTTTGGTTCAGGTCATGATCTCACGGTTAGTGGGTTTGAGTCCCACGTCTGGCTCCATGCTGACAGCAAGAAGCCTGCTTGGGATTCCCATTCTCTCTACTCCTCCCCTGCTTGCACACTCTCTCAAAATAAATAAACAAACCTATAAAAAGTTCAATCATAAAATAAAATAAAATATTCAAAATAAAACAGCATACTCTTCCTTTTGGGAAATACGGATATTTTTAAATGCCAGAAAAAATAATTAAAAGAGTTAAAAGCCTTCTAAGATTGAAGACTGGGGAGAGGCAGGGCAAGGAACAGGTATATTTTGTGTAAGCCTTTGGTAGTTTTTTGGGTTTTTTTTAATTTTTATTTATTTTGAGAAAGAGAGAGAAAGAACGTGAGTGTGGAAGGGCAGAGAGAGAAGGAAAGAGAATCTCAAGCAGGCTCCAGGCTATTAGTGCACAGCCTAATATGGGACTTGATCCCATGACCCTGGGATCATGACCTGAGCTGAAATCAAAAGTCAAATGATCAATTGATTGAACCACCCAGGTGCCCCAAGCCTTTGGTAGTTTTAAATAATACATAAGTTACTTTGCAATAATACAAACTAATTTTAGAATAAACACAAATATAACAGAAGCCTTTATTAATAAATGATGATGGGGCGCCTGGGTGGCTCAGTTGGTTAAGCGTCCAACTTCAGCTCAGGTCACGATCTCGCGGTCCGTGAGTTCGAGCCCCGCATCGGGCTCTGGGCTGATGGTTCAGAGCCTGGAGCCTGCTTCCGATTCTGTGTCTCCCTCTCTCTCTGCCCCTCCCCTGTTCATGCTCTGTCTCTCTCTGTCTCAAAAATAAATAAATGTTAAAAAAAAATTAAAAAATATATAAATAAAAATTAAAAAATAAATAAATGATGATATAGCCAGAAAGCTTTTTATTTTTATTTATTTTTGAAGTTTATTTTTGAAAGAGAGCGAGAGGGAATGAGCACAAGGGAGCAGGGCAGAGAGAGATGGAGAGTGGGAGAGAATCCCAAGCAGGCTCCATGCGGTCAGTGCAGAGCCCGACATGGGGCTTGATCCCATAAAGAACCATGAGACCATGACCTGAGCCGAAATCAAGAGTCAGATGCTTAACTGACTAAGCCACCCAGGTGTCCCTGACAGGCTTTTAAAAATGAGATAAATTTAATGCAATTATACAGACAATATCCATGATACATTCTTATATTAAAATTGTAAGTCATGAAAGAGTATAATATAAATAAATGCATTTGTGTATGAAGTTTGCTTTTTATTAAAGTATCTAGTTCCGAACACATATCTATACTCATAAAAAATTTCTAAGAAAATATGGCTTCTAAGGGGTGCCTGGGTGGCTCAGTCGGTTGAGTGTCTGACTTTGGCTCAGGTCATGATCTCGCGGTTCATGAGTTAGAGCCCCGCATCGGGCTCTGTGCTGACGGCTCAGAGCCTGGAGCCCGCTTCGGATTCTGTGTCTCCCTTTCTTTCTGCCTCTCCCCTGCTCATGCTCTGTCTCTGTCTCCAAAAAATAAATACACGTAAAAAAAAAAATGTTTTTTTTTTTAAAAAGAAAATATGCCTTCCTTTGGGTATTGAGATATGGAATATTTTCTTTTCAGCTCATAGAATTTCACACAATTTACATTTTCTCCCTAAAAAGTCATTTCGTGGGGCGCCTGGGTGGCTCAGTCGGTTAAGTGGCCGACTTCGGCTCAGGTCATGATTTCGCAGTCCGTGAGTTCGAGCCCCGTGTCAGGCTCTGTGCTGACAGCTCAGAGCCTGGAGCCTGTTTCAGATTCTGTGTCTCCCTCTCTCTGACCCTCCCCTGTTCATGCTCTGTCTCTGTCTCAAAAATAAATAAACGTTAAAAAGAAAAAAATTTTTTTTTTAAAAGTCATTTCGTTGCCTTTTGTGTTAAATTCTTTCTTCCTTTCTTTTTTCTTTCTTTCTTTTTCTCTCTCCCTTTTCCTCTCTCTTTCCCTTCCTTCCTTCCTTCCTTCCAAAAACAAAGTGTTCCCATATACTCACCTGCCTCCTGCCGCAGCAACCCCAAAGTATCAAGGATTCGACAAGCCTCCAGTGAACACTGGATCATTGCTTCTTTTTTCTTTCCCGAATGAATGGCCTCAGCTACCAGTTGTTTTCCAGTTGAATCATCCACAGGTAATCTGTATTGGTTTGGAGTGAATCATAGCATAGTACTAAGCTCCAATTCTCATGAAAAAAAACTAATATGCAGTGAAAATAGTCATTTCTTTTGACATGGCTTTCTAATCTCTCCATTCATTTTGTTATATCTTGCCAAGGTTGGATCTTAAATCTTTTCCTTATGCCTCTGACCCATCTCACCCCACCTGCCAATGATATATGTTATTAAACTATCAAGGCCCAAAATCAGGAGTAGCATAAAAATAAGACTAAAGTTATTCTTTGGGTCTACTGTCTATTACCTAAAATTGGCCACTTTTCACAAAAGGACATTAATGAGAACAGAACATACCTCACCCTACAGAGCCAAGTGCTGTGCCCCTGTTCATCAAATTCATATTCTAATTCTTCTCCTGTGGGAGGAAGAAAGACAAAACAATTTTAACAGTATATGAAAATTACTAGTTAAGACCAAGGGAAAAGAGAGGAAAGGCTGATAAAAGAATATCAAGGTCCAGGGCACCTGGGTGGCTCAGTCAGTTTAAGTGTCTGACTCTTTATGTCAGCTCAGGTCATGATCCCATGATTCATGAGACTGAGCCCCACATCAGGCTCTGAGCTGTCCCTGCTTGGGATTCTCTCTCTCAAAATAAATAAACACTTTAAAAAAATAGAATATCAAGTTCCCATACCTCATTTAACACTAAATTTCAAAGCATTTCACTTCTTATTTCCAGGAATTATTATCTGATAATAAAATAAGGGGGAACTTGAAGCAAAGAAAAGCAAACTCAGACCAGAACAATCAGCTTGCCATAAATAGCCTTGTCCACTACATAGCAACTTTTACACTTATAAGTGCAGATGTAAGTTGTCACTTTGGTTTGTAGAAGCACAAATATTGGGGTGCCTGGGTGGCTCAGTTGGCTAAGCATCTGACCTGAGCTCAGGTCATGGTCTCGCAGTTTGTGAGTTTGAGCCCCACATCAGGCTCTGTGCTGACAGCTCAGAGTCTGGAGCCTGCTTCGGATTCTGTGTCTCCCTCTCTCTCTACCCCTCCCCTGCTCGTGTTTTGTCTCTGTCTCTCAAAAAATGAATAAACATTAAAAAAAATTTTTTTAGAAGCACAAATATCAAGGGCAGAATGCAACCAGTTCATATATATATTCACACACACACACACACACACACACACACACACACACACACACAGATGTTCTCTCAAAGCATTTCTACTGAAACAGTCCTCCATGGAAACATTCTTTAAATTATATAAGGTGAACATCCATGTTAAGAATTATAAAAGATGAGGGGCGCATGGGTGGCTCAATTTGTTAAGCTTCCGACTCTTGATCTCAGCTCAGGTCATGATCTTGTGGTTTGTGGGTTCAAGCCCCGCATTGGGCTCTATGCTGATGGCATACAGCCAGCTTGGGATTCTGCGTCTCCTTCTCTCTGCCCCTCACCTGCCTGTGCGCACACTCTTTCTCTCAAAATAAATAAATAAATATTAAAAAAAAAAAAAAAGAATTATAAAAGATCAGATGAAGTAGAAACAAAGAATTTTAAGAAGTTAGGCCAATCTCCCCACCACCCCCAAGTCTAGGATCTTCTGAGAATAATGAAACCAGACGAGTCGGAAAAAAGTAGTCCCTTTTTTCCAAGATGGGAAGAAAGACTAACAAGATTTTTACTGTTTTCAAAATAAACCTGAAGCAACTGACCACAAGGGCAAGAACTGAGCAAGGAGAGCAGCAGATAAAACACAGCATTTCTAAGTACCTTGAAGATCTATAAGACAATGCTGCTGTGGAAACCTTTCACTGGCAGGATCAGAATCTGTTTACATACCTTCTCGGTCAAAAAAACCTTGGAGAGCCTTCTTTGGATCCTTTATATAGAAGGCCTCCCTTTCCTGCTGAAACTCTAAGACAATAGGGTTCTCTTCAGCCTCGTCCTCTACAGCATCTTCTCCTACAGGATACGGTAAAGAAAGAAAAGACAGACATAAGAAGAGACTATCTGAATGACACCCACTTTTCATTTAGCCTGCATAAAGACACAGTTATCAATGAAAAGAAAGGTGGGGGGTGGGGGCCAAGGGGGCATACAAAACCACCAATATAAATATCTTTAGGTTTCCTAAATCGTGTGACAAATTAAAACTTGTTTTCATGGCATCTTTTGTTTTTCCCCCATCACTATATTTCAAAAACAAAATTACCTACCACATTGTCCATGGGAAGAAACCTAAGCTTCTTGGCCTGGCATTCTCATTCTCTATCACCTGGGTCTAATACTCTGTCTCCGATATAATTTCTTAATATTTACCATATCTGCCACATGGACTGGCCTTCTCATTACCCCTTTAAAATCATCAATCTCTAGGGGCACCTGGGTGGCTCAGTCAGTTAAGAGTCCAGCTTTGGCTCAGGTCATGATCTCACAGCTTGTTAAGTTTGAGCCCCACGTCAGGCTCTGTGCTGACAGCTCAGAGCCTAGAACCTGCTTCGGATTCTGTCTCCATCTCTCTCTGCCCCTCCCCTGCTCATGCACTGCTTCTCTCTCTCTCTTTCTCTCTCTCTCTCTCTCTCTCTCTCAATCTCAAATATAAATAAACATTTAAAAATAATATGGGGCGCCTGGGTGGCTCAGTCGGTTAAGTGTCTGACTTCGGTTCAGGTCATGACCTCACGGCTTGTGAGTTCGAGCCCCGCGTTGGGCTCTGGGCTGATAGCTCAGAGCCTGGAGCCTGTTTCGGATTGTGTCTCCCTCTCTCTGCCCCTCCCCTGTTCACACTGTCTCTGTCTCTCTCAAAAATAAACATTTAAATAAATAAATAAATAAATAAATAAATAAATAAATAAAATCATCAATCCCTACCCTGAATATTTGATATTCAGCTTCCTAAGTGCTAATTTTTCTTTCCTTCAAGTTCCAACTCAAGACCCGTATGTTTGTAGACTTAAAAACTTTCCCAAATTTTAAGTCAGTGTTGCTCAAAAGAAATATAATGAAAGCCATGCATGAAAGTTTTCATTTTCTAGTAGCCACATTAAAAAGGAGCAACCAGTAAAATTATCATGTAATCAGTATAAAAATACTATGAATGTGGTATTTTATATTGTTTTTTCACACTAAGTCTTTGAAATCCAGTGAGTATTTTACATTTATAAAACAAGTCAGCTTGGACTAGCCAGACTGTAAGTGTTCAATAACCACATGTGGGTAGTGGCTACAATACTGGACAGTGTGGGACTAAGTCCTTAGTGATCACTCCCTTCTCTGAACCCTTACTCTAGCATACTTATGGTTTCTATAGCTTTTGTTTGGCACTTACAAAAGTAATTTCATAATATTTATCCAGTCTTCCCAACAACATATTGAGGCATTCTTTTTTTTATATTCCTAGCCCCTGAATACCCATTGTCCAAAATGTCTGCTATTATAGAAAGTTCAATTTATTCCTCTGGCTAAAGGATGAGGTTTCTCTGATTAGCTATTTCGCATTTCAGGGAATTTACACAAAGTACAAAAATTCGAAGGACTATCCTATATTGAACATTCCATGTTACTTGACTGAATATAGTTCCATCCTCTCCAATGATAATAGTCAAGGCCAGTACCATTTAAATGGTAAAAATAATAAATTAGTTGTATGCTGAGGAAGAGTTTACAACAAGGGAGTGGACTGTAAAATGCATTAAAAGACTGGGCTCCTGGCTGGCTCAGTCCACAAAGCAGGCAACTCTTGATCTCTGGGTTGTAAGTTTGAGCCCTACTCTGAGTGTAGAGATTACTTAAAAGTGAAAGAAAGAAAGAAAGAAAGAAAGAAAAGAAAGAAAGAAAGAAGAAAAGAAATCCATAGTGCCTGTAATTCACCTTTTTGACATCAGAAAAGTTAATGAATCTCTGTGGGTTTTGGTAGTCTCGTGTGCAAATTGTATTTGTCCCATCTATCTCAAAAAGTCATGAAAGGCATATGATAGAAAACAATTAAAGATACCACCAGTAATGAATTTAAAATATTAACCTCTGGCAGCAATTTTAATTTCTTACCCATTCCCCAGGTGCAGCCCATTTCATCATCTTGACTACTAGTATTTCTCTTCCTTTCATTGGTATCCATTTCTTCTTCCTCATCCGAGTCTTCTCCTAGCATCTTCTTCTCCAACATCATTTGTTGCTGCTTGCGCAATTCTTTCAATTGCGTTACTGTCAACTCGGATTCTGCTTCTCGGTCTTCCTCTGGTCCCTGATGAACCAAGAGAAAGAATTCTTTCAGAGTTCAGGATCGCTGAATTCATATCTCACTTTCAGAAACATGGCAATGTGGGGGCTCCTGGGTGGCTCAGTCGACTAGGCGTCCGACTTCCTCTCAGGTCATAACCTCTCAGTTCGTGGCTTCGGGTCCCGCGTGGGGCTGTATGCTGACAGCTCGGAGCCTGGAGCCTGCTTCGGAGTCTGTGTCTCCCTCTCTCTATGCTCCTCCCCTGCTCAAGCTCTCGCTCTCTCGCAAAAATAAATAAACATTAAAGTAAAATAAAAGAAAAAAAACGGCAATGTGTACAGAGGCCTGGAAAGGGCCAGATTCTCCCACTTTTGTAATCGCTTACTGGGAGAATCTCCTTCCTCCGCGAAAGCTTAAGGAGCTCTGGAACCCAGCCCGGTGCGCTCCGGAGATTTCAGTCCTAGGTTTTTCTACTTACCTGAAGAAGAAACAGCCGGGTGCTGCCTCCAAAGCGAAGAACATGCCCGACGTGGACGCGACAATAGGTGCGGGGTGGGATGCGGGTTTTGTTAAGAAAAGTGCCATGGGTGCTTCCCAGATCGTAAAGGTAGAAGCCAGGCCCGTGGCCGTCGCATTCTCCTTCGAGGCCGGACACCCTGTGCTGCAGCACGGCGTGGTACCGAGACACCGAAGGGTGCTCCAGGCACACGTCGCAGCTAGACAGCCTCCCGAAAAGGCAGTAGCTTGTCCCTTTCAAGCTCCAGGTGCCAAGGATGGTGCCGCTCTTCAGTGTCTCTAGGCTGTAGGGGGCCGTGGCGGGGCCGCCCCACGGCGGCTCTCGGTATGGGGGAGCCCGGGCCGGACCGCCAGGGGATGGAGCCGCTGTGGGCGGCCGCGGCTGCTCCTCCGGTGGACTCCTGGTGTCCCCGCTGTCCGGCCGCACTGGCGGGACGTCAGGCTCCACGGAATCGGGGTCTAGCAGCGCCGTGGGCCCTTCCTTCTTCACCTCCTCAGGGTCTGAAGGACTGGTGGCGGGGGCCCTGCCCCGCACAGCCGGGGGCACCGGCAGGGTTGGTTTCTTGAAATCGTCATTGAGCTCTTGCAAAGCCTGAGGCTCGGACTTAGAGGAGCTATCGGCCATCCTCAATCGGGTGCGGTCTCGGAATCTGTTCCTGGGAAACCTCCCCCTTCGGTCTCTAGGTTCCTCTCCACGCCTCGCTCTCCCAGCTCCCGGTGGCTTCTCTGAACCCCGATGGCGGATTTGTTCCTTCACCACCTGCCACGTTACGAAGAGATGAATATCAAGGGCAGGTCATAATAAGAAAAACAAAAACAAAAAACAAAACAGTAAAAGGCGGCCGAGGAGCTGTCAGCACGGGGACATCTTTAGAGGTTGCAACCGGATAGTAATGACTTCCTGTGGCACAGCCAGATTGAGCAGAAGCGCTTCCGGCAGCCTGGGACCACTAATCCGAAAGCCAGTCTTCCGGGCCTGGCGCGACCCTCGCCTCGGGCCTTTCCGAGTCGTATAGTCGCGCAGCCCAGCTCCTGCGAAGCGGCAGTGAATAGTGCCTCCGTCCAGGTCCAGACCTCCTCGTCTCCCGGCTGCTCCGGGCATCAGGAGACCCCAGGATCCTGTGATTGGCGCCTGTGCCTGCTGACCGTGACCGAGGAGCCCCGAGGGACCTGGACGTTCCTTGAGCTTGGTGCCTGTTCTTCGTCCTCTTTTCGGTGAAATTAAGGAAGAGGGCGATTTTTTGTGTGTCCCCTCATTGATCCGTTTCTTTGTTCATTCTTTTGTTTGTTTTCCAAAACCAGTTATTGAGACTGCATAGTGTAGTGGTTAAGAGCCTGACTATCTGGATTGTCTCCCTCGGTCATTTGTGATATTGGGAAAGACAGTGGGCCTTAGCTTCCACCCTTAAAAACTGAGGTAGTTGGGAAAACCGAATCAAACAATAAAGGCAAAGCCTGGCACATAGTAAGCGCTCACTAAATGCCGGGTATACTGTGTGCCAGACACGGTACAAAGATCATGGTTGTGGGAGATAGATGAAAGAATAAAATTGATTGAGATAAGTACTAGTTTAAATCCATGCCTAAATGCTGTGATGGAAACACCAGAAGTGCTGTGAGAATATAATAAAGGGAGATTTACTGGGGAGATGATGGGGAGTGGTAACTTAACCTATACTTAAGAATGAATAAAAGTCTGCCAAGAATGTAGTGGGTGGCAGGGCATTTCTGGCAGATCACAACTTAAAGAGTCAATTTGTGGAAATACATGGCATTCTCAAGAAACTGAGTAGAATGATGTATGTTAGAACTAGGGTAGTAATTTCCTCCAGGAAGCTCCCTCTTTGTTATTCCACTGCACCAGGTCTGTGTCTCTAGAGCAGCCCTTTCTGCACATTTTTATATCAAAATAGTCTGTTTATATTTCTCTCCTTCACCTCAGGTCGGAGATCTGGCAGTGGTCTTTGTCTTCTTCCATAATGCGTGGCATTTGGTAAACATTTGTTCAACTTAAAGAGACATATGGGCAATGAATCTGGAAAGGTGGGTTGAAGTCAGATTGCAAATTTTGATCAATGGTAGACCAAAGAATTCTGGCTGACTTTTTCCAATAGGCAATGAGAAGCCATTAGATCTGAGTTGTAATCAGAGTAAGTCTAGCAGCACTGGAGAATAGATTAGACACAAGGAGAGACTGGAGTAAGGGATGCCAATTAGGAGGCAGCAGAAATCACTCAGATTCTTCCCTATGTATGTCAGAAGTTCAATGCCTAAGACCATTTAGATTACTGGTCAATAAATTTTTCCACCAGGATCCATTGAAATGTTGCTCATGTTTTTGACATACACAGAATAAGAACCACCTCTTCCTATCTTTACTCCCTTTTCTCCTACTGATTCAGGACAGATGTGTCAAGATACTCTGAGAAATATTCCAGGTGTCATTTAAGTATCTTGCCTTGCAAATTGCTCAAGATTGGGCACAATGATAGTTCTAGTAATGAGTTAGTGGGGTGAGATGGAAAACACGGACACTAGAGCTCCCAATACTATTGCAGCTGTTAGTCTCCTAATGACCCAAATGCCACCTATGGCTCAGTCCAGTAGGAATTGTCATTGTGTGTGACTGTGGTGACTGGCATCTAACAGTTGTATCTCTCTTAATTTCTTCAGGGAGAAAGTCTTTGGTCCTACAGCATTGCTGACACTGACATATTCTAAGTCGTGTTGAACAGCCTACTTTTTATGTCAATAACTGGCCAGACTTCATACTTTTTACCACAGAAGCCTATATAACCTAGAGATTTAAGAACACTGCTTTCGGTTATCACTACATTTAACGTGAAAGTTCTTTCTTATTCCAAAATGTTGAGATACTGGGGAGAGATACCAATCTCATCAAGCCAGACCAACAGGAGTTCCTTTGATTTGCTCCCACGGGAGTTCCGTCTTGTGGAAGTCCATGACCCACCCCTGCATCAACCCTCAGCCAATAAGCCCAAGCCCCCCACTATGCTGGACATCCCCTCAGAGCCATGCAGCCTCACCATCCATACCATTCAGCTGATCCAGCACAACCGACGTCTGCGCAACCTCATTGCCACAGCTCAGGCCCAGAGTCAGCAGCAGACAGAAGGTGTAAAGACTGAAGAGAATGAACCTCTTCCCTCTTGCCCTGGGTCACCTCCTCTTCCTGATGACCTCCTGCCTTTAGACTGTAAGAATCCCAATGCACCATTCCAGATTCGGCACAGTGATCCAGAGAGTGACTTTTACCGGTAAGACAAGGCTTTGCTCTATCTTACTTTTCTCAAAACATCTGCACAACACTGTTCAGCATGTAATAACATTCCTGTGAAGAAACTGAGGATAAGAGTAATTGACATGGCCAAAGTTGCTCAGGTAATTAGTAGGAAGTCTAAGGCTTGAACTGATCTTCAAATCCAGAATCTGTATCTTTTATTTATTTGTTTTTAAGTTTATTTATTTATTTATTTTGAGAAAGACAGAGCACACGCAGAGGAGGAGCAGAGAGAGAATCCCAGGTAGGCTTTATGCAGTCAGTGTACAGAGCCCGACAACGGGGCTCGAATTCAAGAATTTGAGTTTAACCGACTGAGCCACACAGCCTCCCCTGCATCTTTTATTTTTGAGGTAACAAATATTTATTGAGTGCTTATTCTATACCAGCCACTTTGCTAGGAGCAAGGAACTACCCCGGTATGTGAAAGAAGCCATGGCCTCACAATCCACAGAGTGTAGTCTTTCTATTTCATTTAAAATGTATATTATGGATTTAGCTCAATGTCTTAAAATTTAGGTTCATGGACTTATTCTCATATTCTCAGAAATCCATTGGGGCGCCTGGGTGGCGCAGTCGGTTAAGCGTCCGACTTCAGCCAGGTCACGATCTCGCGGTCCGTGAGTTCGAGCCCCGCGTCGGGCTCTGGGCTGATGGCTCAGAGCCTGGAGCCTGTTTCTGATTCTGTGTCTCCCTCTCTCTCTGCCCCTCCCCCGTTCATGCTCTGTCTCTCTCTGTCCCAAAAATAAATAAAAACGTTGAAAAAAAAATTAAAAAAAAAAAAAAGAAATCCATTAAGTTTTATGTAAGATGTTTAAATTGTGTACAGTTGACCCTTGAACAACACCAGTTTGAACCGTGCAGGCCCACTTACATGCGGATGTTTTTACAGAACAGTACTGTAGATGTATTTTCTCTTCCTTATGATTTTCTTAGTAACATTTTCTTTTCTGTAGCTTACTTTATTGTAAGAACATAGTATATAATACATATACAAAATATGTGTTAATTGACTCTATGTTATCACTAAGGCTTCCAGTTAATAGCAGGCTATTAGTCATTGGGGTGCCTGGCTGGCCTAGTCAGAAGAGCATGTGACTCTTGATCTCAGGGTCGTGAGTTTGAACTCTGTGTTGGGTATAGAGATTACTAAAAAGAAGTTAATAAATAAATATAAAAAAAAGTAAACCATTAATCATTAAGTTTTGGGGGAGTCAAAGCTATATGCAGATTCTCTACTTCATGGCGGGGGCGGGGGTGCTGGCACCCCTAACTCCCACATTGTTCATGGATCAACTGTATTTTCATTTTGATAACATCATTTAAGAAATAATATAAAAATGTTCTTGATCCTTGTTATTCAAAACCTGGGCGGAGACTAACAGCATCAATTATCACCTGGGAGCTTGTTAGAAGTTCAGAGTCTCAGGGCCTACATAGCCTGCTGAATGAGAATCTTCATTTTAACAAGATCTCCAGAAGATTCATGTGTATATTTAAGTTTGAGAAGCCCTATTCCAAGTTCTCTGAATGACTGCCTTATAACCTAATGCTACTACTAGGTTTCAGTGTGTAAGTTTGCATTTGGCGCGAAATAATTACTTTTTGTTTTCATTTTGAAGTTTGTCAGACCAAAGAAAAGTTTAAATAATAGTACAGAAGGGACGCCTGGGTAGGTCAGTTGGTTAAGCATCCGACTTCGGCTCAGGTCATGATCTCATTGTTTGTGGGTTTGAACCCCACAGCAGACTCTGTGCTGACAGCTCAGAGCCTGGAGCCTGCTTCAGATTCTGTGTCTCCCTCTCCCTCTGCCCCTCCCCCACTCACACTCTGTCTGTCTCCCTCTCTCAAATATAAATAAACATGAAAAAAATTTTAAATAGTACAAAAAATGCCCAAATACTCCTTACCAGGATTTACCAATTGTTAACATTTTGCTACATTTATTTTCTCTCACATATGTATAAGTGTGTATACACACGTAAATATATATATAATATATACACATACACACTTTTTTTGTCAAATATTTTAAAGCTGCACTTTATGCCAATATTTCACCCCTTAATTCTTAAGCATTCTTTCACCTCTAAATTCTTCACCTTATCCTAAGAATAAGGAAAATTTCCTATGTGATTTCAATACTATTATCACACCAAAGCAAATGAACACTAAGTAAATAATACAAACCCAGTTTAGATTACTCCAGTTCTCCAAAATACCTTTTGTAGATATATTTTTCCCTAATCCAGAACCTAACAAAGATTCATGCATTGCCTTTGGTTGTTTAGTGTCTTTTAAACCAGAATAGCGGGGCGCCTGGGTGGCGCAGTCGGTTAAGCGTCCGACTTCAGCCAGGTCACGATCTCGCGGTCCGTGAGTTCGAGCCCCGCGTCAGGCTCTGGGCTGATGGCTCGGAGCCTGGAGCCTGTTTCCGATTCTGTGTCTCCCTCTCTCTCTGCCCCTCCCCCGTTCATGCTCTGTCTCTCTCTGTCCCAAAAATAAAAAAATAAAAAAATAAAAAAAAAAAGTTAAACCAGAATAGCTTCCTCTTTAAAAAAAAAAAAAAAAAAAAATATATATATATATATATATATATATATATATCTTTTTTAAGAGTTCAGGTCATTTAGAATGTAGAATGTCCCACTCACTGGATTTGCTGATTATTACCTCGAGATTAGATTCAGGTTAAATATGTGTTTAGCCAAAAAAAAAAAAAAACCCATAAATAATACTGCATATTACTCATTGCATGTGCTTATTGATGATAATAGTTACTACTATTTTAATTGTCCCAAATTAATGAGAAAAGAACAGAAATAGGCTTAATAAGTAAGGGTTGCAGTTGGGCCAGATGGAGACCAGATGATGTCCTGGGGCACTGTATAATCGAAGGTTCTAAAGTCCTAGGAATAGTGAAAACTGTGTCATTACATGCATGGCACAAGAAAACTTGCTCTGTGGTGATCAGTACCCTATTGACATTTTGAAGGCAGTTTAGCTTTAACAAAATTATCTTGTTCATCATATTAAATTGATGCTGTTACTTATTTTTAACTTAAAATTTTTTTTTAAATTTAGAGAGTGAGAGAGAGAGACGGGGGGAGGGGGAGCAAAGGGAGAGAGAAAGAGATAGAGAAACTCACACAGGCTCCACACTCAGCACAGAGCCTGATGCAGGACTCAATCCCCTGAGGCCATGACCTGACCTGAAATCAAGACTCGGATGTTCAACTGACTGAACCACTCAGGTGCCCGATGCTGTTATTTAGAATTCTGTAGTTGTGTGTAAAACTTCTAATTTTTTTTTCTTTTTCAAGTTTTTTTTTTAATTTTTAAATATTTATTTAGTTTTGAGAGAGAGACAGAGACAGAGAGACAGAGTATGAGCAGGGAGAGGCAGAGAGAGAGGGACACACAAAATCCGAAGTAGGATCAGGCTCCCAGCTGTCAGCCCAGAGCCCAATGTGGGTCTTGAACTCACGAACCGTGAGATCATGACCTGAGTCAAAGTCAGACGCCTAACCGACTAAGCCACCCAGGTATCCCTCAAGTTTTTATTTAAATTCCAGTTAGTTAACATACAGGGTAATATTAGTTTCAGGTGTAGGATTTAGTGATTCATCACTTACATACAACACCCCGTGCTCATCACAAGTGCCCTCCTTAATACCCATCACCCATTTAACCCATCCCCCTGCCCACCTCTCCTCCAGCAACCCTCAGTTTGTTCTCTATAGTTAAGAGTCTGTTTTCTGGTTTGCCTCTCTTTTTTTCCCCTATATTCATCTATATGTTTTGTAAATTCCACATATGAGTGAAATCATATGGTATTTGTGACCTCTTTCACTCAGCATAATACTCTCTAGTACTATTCATGTCATTGCAAACAGCAAGATTTCATTTTTTATGGCTGAGAAATAGTCCACTATAGATATGTAATATATACATATTATGTATGTATATAATACATATATATTATGTGTATATATTATATATTATATGTTATATATATATATATATATATATGTCTTCTTTATCCATTCCTCAGTCGATGGACATTTGGGCTCTTTCCATAATTTGGCTATTGTTGATAATTCTGCTATAAACATCAGGGTGCATGTATCCTTTTAACTCTTCAAATCAGTATTTTTGTATCCTTTGGGTAAATACCTAGTAGTGCAATTGCTAGGTCGTAGGGTAATTCTATTTTTAACTTACTGAGGAACCTCTATACTATCTTCCAAAGCGGGCTGCACCAGTTTGCATTCCCATCAACAGTGTTAAGAGTGTTCCCTTTTCTCCATATCCTCGCCAACATCTCTTGTTTTCTGTGTTGTTAATTTTAGCCGTTCTGACAGGTGTGAGGTGATATCTCATTGTACTTTTGATTTGTATTTCCCTGATGATGACTGACGTTGAGCATCTTTTCATGTGTCTGTTAGCCGTCTGTTTGTTTTCTTGGGAAAAATGTCTATTCATGTCCTCTGCCGATTTTTAACTGGATTGTTTGGTTTTTGGGTGTTGAGTTTTATAAGTTCTTTATATAGATTTTGGATGGATACTAACCCTTTATCAGATGTCATTTGCAAATATGCAATATTCCGAAACATTCTCCCGTTCTGAAGGTTGCCTTTTAGTTTTGTTGTTTCTTGTTGTTGTGCAGCAGCTTTTTATCTTGATGAAGTCCTAATAGTTTATTTTTGCTTTTGTTTCTTTGCCTCAGGAGATGTATCTAGTAAGAAGTTGCTACGGCCAATGTCAAAGATGTTATACTACCTGTGTTCTCCTCTAGGATTTTGATGGTTTCCTGTCTCACAGTTAGGTCTTTTCATCCATTTTGAATTTAGTTTTGTATATAGTGTAAGAAAGTGGTCCAGTTTTCCCAACACCATTTGTTGAAGACACTGTCTTTCTTTCCATTGGATATTCTTTCATGTTTTGTCAAAGATTCGTTGACCATCTAGTTGTGGATCCATTTCTGGGTTTTCTGTTCAGTTCCATTGATCTCTGTTTCCATTTTTGTGCCAGTACCATACTGTCTTCATCACTACATCTTTGTAATATAACTAGAAGTCTGGAATTGTGATCCTCTGGCTTGGCTTTGCTTTTCTTTTTGAAGATTGCTTTGGCTATTGAGGGTCTTTTTTAGGATTTTAGAATTATTTTGTTCTAGCTCTGTGAAAAATGCTGGTGGTATTTTGATAGGGATTGCATTAAATGTGTAGTTTGCTTAGCGTAGTATAGGCATTTTAATAATATTTGTTCTTCCAATCTCAAACTTCTGATTTTAATTGTTAGGAAGAGCTGTAACCATCAGAAGCTTATAACTAGTTTGTTTTATACATACTTAAGAAACTGTTTAACAGAAATAATTTGCATCAGCTATGGGGGTGCTAAAAAAATTATTGTCCTTTGAAATAAGTCCATGCATTACTCAAATAAAGCAATACTGGTTTAGCTATTTATTAGGTACTTCTGAGCCTTTAGCTTTTGGCCTAGGGAGCCTGGCCATGGGAAATGATGGTGGAAATAGTAAATGAAAAGTTATTTCGCAGTTGGTTTTATTTTCCAGCTATTATGTGGATTGCAGTAGTTGCTTCTGAGCAGATGATAGTAAAGTGGGTGGATAGCTCCTCAAGCCCCCTTGTACAGCACATGGGGACACATGCCAAGTATGTACCTTATTTTATCCATTTGCTTCCTTTGTCAGAGGGAGACAGAAGACAGGAATTTTATATTTTTCTAAGTAATTAGAAGTTTGCTAGAAGTTATTTTTAGGAGACCAGGCAGCTTTTTTAAGTTGTTTTTTTTGTTTTTTTTTTTTTTCAGATTAAGATCTCTACAGGGGTGCCTGGGTGGCTCAGTGGGTGAAGCATCCGACCCTGGATTTTGACTCAGGTCATGATCCTAGAGTCGTGGGATCGAGCCCCACATTGGGCTCCATGCTAAGTGTGTAGGCTGCTTGGTATTCTCTCTTTCTCCCCCTGCCCTTCTCCCTCACTCGTGCTCTCGCTCTCGCTCTCTCTCTCGCTCTCTCTCTCAGACAATTAATTTAATTTAATTTAATTTAATTTAATTTAATTTAATTTAATTTAGAAAAGATTTCTACAGCAGTGATTAGGACAAAATGGTGTATTATGAAGAACATATTCTATATGCTGCCAAAGCAAGCACAGTATTATGAAGAACATAGGATCTGAAGTTAGAAGCTCAACCTCTTGATAATACCTGTACAACTTCTGGCAGGTCAGCCCCTGTGAACCTCAATTTCCTCACCTGCCAAATGGGAATAATAGGGACCCTACCCATTTCTTTACACAGGGTAGGATAAAAATGCTTTGGAGACTGTATGTATTTTAAATTGTTTTTATAAAATTGAGTTGCTTTCCCAGTTTCACAAATGGTCTATTTTAGTTGTAGAAGAATCTCCTAATTGGGACTGTGAATTTCTGAAAGTCCATTTATCACCCAGCATATGAGGAAACTATGTTGTGGGGAAATAACTAGAGTACCACTGAGCAGTATCTCCTCTCTAGTGTTAAATTTTATTATCTCCTACAAATGATCAATATCAAGATGGTAAAAGGAAGCTTCCTATTTACCTGACACTCTCTTATATTGTTTGTTATAGACATGTATTGCCTATTAAAGCTTTGTGTACTTGGAGGAGCTCAGAGATGACTGTGAGTTGTTGAGACCTGCGCTGGCCGCAGCAAGATGAAACTGGGCTCTGTAATCTGCATAGAATCCCCTAGAAAGCTGGGCCAGCAGCTTGACCGAAATTATAAAACTCCTAGGGAAACAGGACAGGTGACCCCTGTGCGAGAGCACTGATAACATTGCCATGTGTCCCCTTTCAGTGGGAAGGGGGAACCTGTGACGGAACTCAGCTGGCACTCCTGTCGCCAGCTCCTTTACCAGGCAGTGGCCACAATCCTGGCCCACGCAGGCTTTGAGTGTGCTAATGAAAGTGTCCTGGAGACCCTTACTGATGTGGCACACGAGTACTGCCTTAAATTCACCAAGTTGCTGCGCTTCGCTGTGGATCGGGAGGCCCGGCTGGGGCAGACTCCTTTCCCTGACGTTATGGAGCAAGTATTCCATGAAGTGGGCATTGGCAGTGTGCTCTCCCTCCAGAAGTTCTGGCAGCACCGCATCAAGGACTATCACAGTTACATGCTACAGGTGAGGTGACCCCATGAGAAGTGGGTAAAAGTGTGTAATGTAGGGGTGTTAGCAGGATCCCACAACACTTACCCTAGAGAGCAGGGTACAGGGTCTTGGAACAGAGTGGACTTGACATGCTCTCCTCCTGGCCCTGGCTGTGTTCCATCGGCCTCATCACTGACCTGGTCAGAGCCAGGGGCCTTCTTTAGCCAATGAGTGGCTCCATTTATTGATCACACTTCCTCTGGAAGAAATTATACACGGGTATGTAGAGTCTGAGAGAATGTGGTTAGCATGCTTTATTCAACAGATATTTATTGAGTCCTATTTTGAGTCAGGCACTGTGGGATACAACAGTGAACAAGTTCTTTCAGCTTGTATTCTTGAGACGGAAACAAAAACAAGTAAATAAATAATGATCAAAACAATTTCAGCTGGCGTTAAGTGCTGTGAAAAACAGAACCAAACAGAATGAGATGATACTGCCCAAGGGTGGAAGAGGGGGCAGAGATACCATTTTGGGTTAGAACCAGAAATACCTAATCTCTTTAACCTATGTGGCCTTAAGTCATTTGTTCACTGTTTTGTTTTTCCCAAATCTAAAATATGATAAGGACTTTTTAACACCCAACAAAAAAGTCTTTGCTAAGCGATTCAGATTTCCTGCACCATTCATTATCCACCTAAGGTGCATATGTCAACAGTTTTTACAGACAAAAATATAATCTTTTGTCCCCATTCTGATTTATCTCTAACAAAGCCTCTTTTGCCTTTGTGTAGCTTAATTAATGACACACAAAGTCTCTGCAAACAACTTTTCCTTACATGTCTCTGTCATTTACAAATGCAAACACCCTACACAAATTCCTTCCATGTGCCAACTATGCTCAAAAAAAAAAAAAAAAAAAAGTAAAAAAAATTTCCTTCCATTGGCAGTGGTTGCTTTATTCATATTCACATGATGTTGTTTTTTCCATGGGATGCCACAAGCTGACTATCCACCTTGCTTTTAACATTCCTTTGGAAAAATGACTCTTGCTTGCCAACAGATTAGTAAGCAACTATCTGAGGAGTATGAAAGGATTGTCAATCCTGAGAAGGCCACAGAGGACACTAAACCTGTAAAGATCAAGGAAGAACCTGTAAGTGACATCACCTTCCCCGTCAGTGAGGAGCTGGAGGCTGACCTTACTTCTGGAGACCAGTCACTGCCCATGGGAGTCCTCGGGGCTCAGAGTGAGCGCTTCCCATCTAACCTGGAGGTCGAGGCTTCGCCACAGGCTTCAAGTAAGAGAAATCAACCGACTCTGATTCTGGGAGATCTGCCAATCTCAGCACTCTGCATTTTGGAATCAAACTCT
The DNA here is from genome assembly GCF_022837055.1 of Prionailurus viverrinus. Taxonomy (NCBI): domain Eukaryota; kingdom Metazoa; phylum Chordata; class Mammalia; order Carnivora; family Felidae; genus Prionailurus; species Prionailurus viverrinus. Next base: position 119,019,089 of record NC_062563.1, read on the forward strand.
GGAGATGAGAGGAAAAAAAAGTGTGGGTGGCAGGAGATTGGAAAGTCTAAAAACAAATACAGCCTCATTGATCTAGTGATACCAACATTCTTTTCTTTGTAATCAGTGAAGGGAGGACTAACACAACTGTACAGGCATTATTTAAAATCATTCCAAGTTAGGATATAGATTCAGTATGTGTTATCCTATTGATTGCCAGAGTTAATTTAGCTGACCCATATGGGTGGGCAGATGCCCCCTTTATCACTTAGTATGCTGTACTGTTTTTTCCTGATGCTTCTACTCATTAGACAACTTCCAGATTAAATAGAGGAATGTTAATTGCTCGAGGCTGTTTGAATAGTTGGGCTTCCTTGCTAGAGTGCTCCCAATAAATTGTAGCTGAAAGGGATTGAAATAGGGCTATCCAGTTAGAGGTGCCTGCTTCTTCTTCCAGACTCTGTGATCACCTTAGGAACCAGGATGAGCAATTCTTAAGTTAGGTAGATTGCAAATTAGTCGAGATACTCAGTGTTGTTTGTTTTTTTTTTTTTTTTTTACAAATATAAATGGCCATTTCATCAATGCACAAATCCTAAACAGAATTAGGCCACATCGTTTTAAGTGTTGAGCAGAGAACCTTTCACCATGGAAGAAGTAATAACCACAAACAGTGTTGCTAGAACACAGACAGGAGGGCCGAAGAGAAATTGTTGCAGACTTAGGAACCATGTCTCTTTTCAGCATTCTGGGAACTGCTGCCAGCATTTTGTAGTGATCATGAAGTTCATAATATGAGAGAGGACCAGGGACTCAAAAGGCAGGAAAATAGGACAGCTTTATAGAAGGAAGGAAAGAAGAAACAATACCTGAACAAGAAACCATGGTTGTGCCTGCCTTTGGGCCATGAGACAGGGAATCTTTGTACCTGTGTAGTTTTACTTCCCTGGTTAGGGAAAATGGGAGAGTGGGTGAGGTGGGGTAAAGGAGAGTAGAGGAAGTGGAAAGGAAAATATTCAGAATCGGTAGTTTGTTTGTTTTTTAATTTTTATTTTTGAGAGAGAGAGCTAGAAGGTGATTGGGGAGGGAGAGAGAGAATCCTAAGCAGGCTCAATGTGGGGCTCGAACCCACAAATCATGAGATCATGACCTGAGCCAAAATTAAGAGTCAGCCACTTAACTAAGCCACCACCCAGGCACCCCTGGAGCTGGTAGTTTTTTGAACAGAAGATAACAACCATATTCTCCAGCCAGGCAGAATCAGAGTACAAACTGAGCTTAAAGGCTGCCCTGAGTAAAATTTTTGTTTTGCTGTGTTCCAGCCTTGGCTTACTACTAGTTGTGTGTTCTTCCATTGCTAGGCACGGAGGTAAATGCTTCCCCTCTTTGGAATCTGGCCCATGTGAAAATGGAGCCTCAAGAGAGTGAAGAAGGCAACGTCTCTGGGCATGGTGTGCTGGGCAGTGATGTCTTCGAGGAACCCATGTCCGGGATGAGTGAAGCTGGAATCCCCCAGAGCCCCGATGACTCAGACAGCAGCTATGGTTCCCACTCCACTGATAGCCTCATGGGGTCCTCCCCTGTTTTCAACCAGCGTTGCAAGAAGAGGATGAGGAAAATATAAAAGGAAAAGGGGAGATGTTCTGTCCAGATCCATAAGACCCAACAGAAAACCTTGATGTATTCAAATATTTCCATAAAAGGTGATTTGACTCTTACTCTCAACCACAGAGCAATTTCTGGATTTCAGTGGAGATGGATTTAACGAAACAAGTTTGCATTTGACTTTTACATCCAGTTTTGTAGTTTTCCACAACGAAGCCATCTTTTACAGACCGTTCATGACACTGGGATGATAATCAGGAGACAGAGCACTGTCCCTGTCATCCTTACCATTGCACAGCTAAGAAGTACATACTGGTTGGCCCTGTACTGCACGGATATTGTACAGATTGAGATTGTTATCAGACCTCCAAGCTGTGCTTGCAAAGACTCACAAGTAAATATATGCTGATATGTCAGTTTTTTCACTGAACTTGCTTCACTTTGGGGTCGAATCAGTGGGAACCCGGTACTAAAACCTAACAGAAAATAGCTAATCCCTTTTTTAGTGGTCTTTTTTGAACAGTGTTTGCTGCCCATGAGGTCTCCTGAACCCAGGGGTGTGTGGTGCTTCTTTGGCAGCCATGTTTCATCCACATTGCTTTTTTTTTTTTTTTTTTTTTCCCTTTAGGGAAAAAAAAATTTGTTTAACATTTGTTTATTATTGAGAGACAGAGAAAGATAGAGCATGAGTATGGAAGGGGCAGAGAGAGGGAGAGACACAGAATCCGAAGCAGGCTCCAGGCTCCAAGCTGTCAGCACAGAGCCCAACACGGGGCTCGAACTCACAAACCACAAGATCATGACCCAACCCAAAGCCAGATGCTCAACCAACTGAGCCACCCAGGTACCCCTCCTTTTTCCTTTTAATCTCTGCCCCCAAAATGGGGCTCGAACTCACGACCCCAAGATCACGGGTCGCATGCTCTACCAAAAGCAGGCACCCTTCTCCTTCTTTAGACTTACTCCATCTACCTCATCCTTTTTTTGTCATTTTCTCATTTCCATGCAGCTTTTAAAAATATTTCACCATGTACTTTTCAGTTGTTTTCTTATCTTTATTGGGAATGAAGTAAACATGACCTGTCCAAGGACAGACTTGCACGGATTCCATTTGTTGCATCTACTTGGCCATCAGAGGACAGCAGTCCTTCCTTTGCCAGAACTCCACATCTGCATTGTGTTGCTACTGGACGGGCAGCCTCCAAAATAACAATAGTATACACATCTTTCTCCTTTACATCATGTCCTCAACTTTACATTATTACTCACCCATCACAGTATTGCCCTGCCTGGCATCTAAAAGTCTCAGGGGCACCTGGGTGGCGCAGTCGGTTAAGCGTCTGACTTCAGCCAGGTCACGATCTCACGGTCCGTGAGTTCGAGCCCCGCATCAGGCTCTGGGCTGATGGCTCAGAGCCTGGAGCCTGTTTCTGATTCTGTGTCTCCCTCTCTCTCTGCCCCTCCCCCGTTCATGCTCTGTCTCTCTCTGTCCCAAAAATAAATAAACGTTGAAAAAAAAAATTTTTTTAAAGTCTCAGTATTTATTAAGTGAATGATTAGCACTGGAATAATTAGGAGTAATTGGCAAATGTGTGGTTTTTGCCTTGGTAATGGGTGCTGGTATGTTAAATCCTGCTGAAATTTGTTTTTTGGGTACAGTCTTTTGAAATTTACCACATTCTTTTAATAGGGACCAAAATCAAAGCATGGCTTTAATTAGTACATTATTGAATGCCTTAAATGTCCCAGGTGCTGAGAATAAAAATGAATGCAACAGCAGTAAAATGAGGTTATAAACTATCAGGTAACTTACAAATTTGCTAACTGTACAACCCTTAGCATGCTTATCTAAACTCCTATTCCAGACTCAGTTACCTTCACTTTCCCCTATTTATGAAAGTAGCCATCTAGTATTTAATCCATTCAATTAGCAAGCATTTATTGAGCAACTGTTATGTAGTGGTTCCTGTGCAAGAGATACAGAGATGAGTAAGACTGTGTCCCTGTCCTTATGGAGCTTTCAGACAAGTTATTTTTTAAAGAGGTATTCAAAGGCACTAAGCAGAAAAACCAAATATATTGTTTGCTTTGTAAATGTTTTCCTCTTGAACAGATTCAAAAAAATTTTTTAACGTTTTATTTTTTACATTTATCATGCCACGAATTCATAGGGAATGGGCTCCAGCAGCTCATGCTTCTTTCCATTGGTTCAAAGTGTACTTCTCTGGGTGGGGCAGGCTGGCACTTCAGCTGAATCCAAATACCTTTTTCTTTGGCTTCCTTCTTTTCCTGATCATTTTCCTTCGCACGTTTCAGGAAGCTCTCTGAAGAATTAATATGTACAATCCCCTTTCACAAGAACCAATGGCAGCAGCATACTGGACAACACTGTAGACTTTTCCAGTTTTGCCATGCTAAAATTTGTGGGGCGTTCCTTTTTGAATAGTGCCTATTCCCTTGAGGTCCACAATATCACCTTTCTTATAGATTTGCATGTTATGTGGCCAAAGAACAACTCCATGCTTTCTAAAAGGCCTAGAGAACATATGGCAGGTACCATTCCTCTTTCCCTTTGTGTTGGTCATTTTGAAAATTACTGGAAGATGGCAGTTCTGCTATGTTCAAATTATAGACCTATATAGGTCTATAATCTATAGGTATAGAATACTGAAATTGATACTTAATGGCAAAATAAAATATTTTTACTTTTAGAACGTTTAAATTGGAGAATAAGCACCAGATGGTCAAGGTTAGGGTACTCTTAATAAAGCAGGTCATTTTGTGGATACCTGAGATTTTCCTGGCCTAGAACTGTCACAGGCTATTTGAGTTAGAGTAGTGGTTCTCAAACTTAAATGCATGGGAATCCACTGGAGGACTTATTAAAACAGATTTCTGGGTCCCACCCCCAGAACAGTTTCTGATTGAGGTCTTGAGTGTTGTATTTCTAACAATTTCCCAGGTAATGCTGATGCTTCTGGTCCACTGGCCACACTTGAGAACCACTGAATCAGAATGCAGATTAGGCAGGGATAAAATTCCTTAAAGGAAATGCACTATTAATAGGAAGAATGTGCAAGCAGGGCAAACCTTACCATGGCTACTATGTATGGAATGTGCACCTGACCCAAATCCATGGCCTTTGATGAAATCACCAAGGATACTTTAAGTTTAAAGTACAATACAGGGGCACCTGGGTGGCTCAGCTGGTTAAGAGTCCTACTCTTGATCTCAGTTCAGGTCTTAATCTCTGGGTTGGGAGTTCAAGCCTCGCACTGGGCTCCGTGCTGTGCATGAAACCTACTTTAAAAAATATATAAATTTTAAAAATAAAGTACAATACAAACAGCCTGGCTCTGTACCTGGTTACTAGGTATGTATACACAGGAGGCTTTAGTAAACATCCCTCTTTACTGAGACAGGTTTGGACAGGTGGCTTTAAACCTCTGTGTTGAATAAAAGTGAACCTATGTGCAATTATATAATTTTCTTATTTGAAATTATGATAGGGTTACAACAAAATTAAAATTAAAAACTCTTTATCCAAGTCACCATCAAAAGCAAGATTCTTACTCATTAATCTTATGTTTTGCTCAATTTCTTCAACAAACTGGTATCCTAAAATGTTAGCTACCCCACGTGAGACACATTTCATACCCAACATTGATTGGTTGCCAAGGAGACTTCCACTGCCACTCTGGGCAAGCTCATGTTTTCTCTCTCCCTTTCTGCTAAAAGGAGGGGAACTCATGGTGTAGGATCAAGGGCAAGATGCAGGGAGAGTAAAGTATAGATCCAGCCTAATAGAGATTTGAAGTCAATTTTAAGTTCTGTTTCATCCATCAGCAGCAAAAGTACGTAAGTTCAAACAATAAAACTGGAAGCTTTAGGCTTGAAGGGGTATCAGCATCCAAGGACAGTCCATATCCTTCCTTGCATAAATCCAAGGAAAAGGCCAAGGGGAATTGGCATCTACCTGCCAGGTCCAAGAGTCTCCTAACCCTGGCTTCATCTGAGTCAAATTTCCCTATTAGAGAAACTCTGCTACTCTGAACAAAATTGTCCTTTATGGTAGCCCCCAATCAGAGGTAAGAATAGTTCCTTCACAGAGTTCCAAACGTTTGAACTTCTAGAAACTATTTGTTGTTTCTCTTCCAGTATTGTGCCATTGATTCTTGCATAAAATTCTGGAATGCTGGCTCTTCACGGCTTTCCTCCGTAACTGCAAGGAAAAAAAAGGTCAATTCTTTTTAGCTTTCCCATTATATAGGTGGTTAGAGCTGCTGTCACCAGTCCATCAGAAATAGTACTCTGTTTCTAATAAACTAAGTGTTCACTAATCCCAGTAAGGAAATACCTCCCAGGAGCATGCTCTATTTATCATGTTGCCCAAATGCACAGTTTCTCTCATCTGTAAATGAGAATACCTCATTCATAAAGTAATTAGAATGAGGTCCCATTCCTAGGTATTTTTAACCAAGAGAAATATATATAGCAGCTTTATTAATAACTAAAATCTGGAAATAACCCAAAAGTCAATTAGCTAATGAATGAACAAATTGTGGTATGGCCACATAATAGAACATTATTCAGCAATAAAAGAACGTATTTCTGATACATGGATGGATCCCAAAAGCATTACACTGACTGAAAAAAGTCAAATGCAGCAAGCTATTAAATACTATGATTCCAATTATACAACACTCTGGAAAAAGCAAAATTATAGGAACAGAAATCAGATTACTGATTGCCAAAAACTAAGTGTTCAGAAAGAGGACTGAATAAGGAATAAGGAACAAACAAGCATAAGGAACTTTTGGGGGTGATGGAAGTGTTCTGTATCTTGATTATGATGCCTGTTACAAGTGCACATATATTTGTTAGAACTCATCAAACCAGACACGTAAAAAGGTTGGACTTTATGGTTTGTAAATTACACCTCAATAAATCTGAGTCAGTGAGGTACACTGGATGGTAAAGAGAGGTTTGCGCTTGGTCACTGATTTGACCTCAAAGAGTTGTTTCAAGAAATCGATTCTGTTCACGGTCCCTAAATCTATGCCAGGTGGAGAGCCCTTTTGGGTTTCCAGGGCCATTCTATCCTCTGGTACAGTCCCTTCTAACTGGTTTCAGTCTGCCGAGGCATCTCCTTATGTACTCTTTGTTTCCCCCTCCCCCGCCCCCCCCCCCCGGTAGTCTTTTATTTTTTTAAGTTTATTTTAAGAGAAAGGGGAGAGTACACACATATGCACATGAGTGGGGGAGGGGCAGAAAGGGAGAGAGAGAATCTCAAGCAGGCCCCATGCTGTCAAGATAGAGCCTGAAGTAGGGCTCGATCTCGCAAACTGTGAGATCGTGACCTAAGCCAAAATCATGAAGAGTCAGACCCTTAACTGACTGAGCCACCCAGGTGCCCCTTCCTCTCATGTATTCTTAAAACAATAATTGCAACCAAACAAAAATCCTGGATTCCTCAGAGTTACGACCTAAAGATGAGAAGACCTGAGATTAATAAATAAAAAAGCCTGTAATGAGTTCAATATTAACTACTCAGTAGAAAGGCCAGGAACTCTCAATATACTGAACTCTTGCCTGCTGCTGTATCCAGTGCCTCTCTTCTCTCCCCTGTCACTGGCTGCATACATAAGGTGTCTCTCAATAACAAAAAGCTCCTGAACAAACGATGTGAGGATAAGCAGCTGTTCTCTTTTCATGGGCCACCTCTCACCTCTGTGGTCAATATCATCAGTATCACTGTCTGCTTCCTCATCCTCTTCATCCAAAGTTCCCCGAGTCAGGATCAAGTCAGAAGGGTCGAGTGCAGGAGATAAGCTGTCTACAGAGAAAACACCTATGAGTACCATGTAATGAACCTATGCCTCCTCAAAAAGGTGATTTTCAATCCATGAGTAAGTAGGATTATAAACTGGCAGGATGAAAGTAGTCACAATAAATATAAATGCAGAATCTTACCTCTTCTAAATGTATTGTTAATACCACTTAACATTTCTACAGTGGTTTAGTTCACACAATGTTTCATGAATCTAAAAGGTGCTGTTTTTAAGCTTAAGAAAATTCCTGGTAGTAACATCATTCCCTTTTTACTAGCTTCCAGCTTAGAAGAGGCTATAGTTTTTCCTACAAAGACTAAAGACATTTAAGCAGATGCCATGTGCTGGCGAGTCAGGGTAAAAGTGTACAGCACTAAGGAAGTTTCCTGGTGGAAATTTAAGTTCAGAGGGTCTGAAGAGATCAGAGGGTGAAATGACACAGTAAAGGAGCCAGGATATGATTCAAGAAAAAGAGGGAGGGAGGAAAACGGAAAATCGAATCTATTTTTAGAGCCAAATGCCCTACTCAGGGAAACTGAATAAGGACTAAGTGCCAATCATCAGGGAAACGTCTAATCAAGTAATTCCTGTGAGGGGATTCAGCCTGAGAGAGTTGGGCTCTATGAGAACCTAAAACCATGCTAAGTATCATAGAGCTATGGGAGGACATGACCACTCTCTTCAGGAGCTTGGTCTCAGAGAAATCAGCTGGGGAATAAAGGTGGCCATCAGCAGCAACATCAAGGGACACAAATTTCAACAGGCCTGTGGCCCTGAAAAAGGATGACAACGTGGCATGCTAACAGTCAATGCTTCATTCTGTGTCCAACTATACTTGGGATTTTCCAAATAACTTCTTGAAAGTCCCCAACCTTTAACAGGTTATCAGAATATGGCAGCAGATTTAATTCACATTTGTTGATTCACATATTCATGAGTGATTCCAAAGGAGCACAGCACACAAATTTACGTTGCTAAGGTGTGCAACAAGGATGGCCAGGCAAGTTCACTTAAATGGTAAACCTAGGCAGTTTCCTGGTAAACCCAGCATTTCCTCCTCCAAGTGGCTTTGTTCTCTACTAAAGATACAGCAATAGCTTTCATCAACAGAACTTCAATCTTTTAAAGGCCAGTCCAGTCCATACCACTCAAAAGTGTGGTTGGGTGGGGGTGCATATATTCTAAATATGAGCACCAACCTAGAAACCTCTAAGAATCAATGACAACATTAATTCAAAAAATAAAAAATTCAATAAAGTAGCAGCATAAAAAGACTAACATATGGAAATTAGAAGACTTCATATACACAAACATAACCAGTTAGAAGATATGGTTCAGAAAATCCCATTTTCAACACTAACAAAGAAGATAAAATTCTTAGAAAATTTTAACAAGAACTATGCAAAAACCACATGAGGAAAACACTCCTGAAAAATCAAGTTACATTTGACAAATATAAACACACTCCTTGCTCTTGGACAGGAAGACTCAACGTGACAGTTGTCAGTTTGCCCTATATTAAAGAACATAATGCAATGTCAATAAAAACACCAAAGAGCTGTTTTAGCAAGCGAAATAAGTTGACGCTAAAGTTCATACAGAAAAACAAACAGACAGGAAGAGCCAGGGAAACACTACAAAAGAAAAATATGAAAAGGGACTAGCCCCGTCAGACATTAAAACATTTTATACAGGCTCTACGTAATTATAACAGTGTGGTAAAGACACAGACAATCCAGAAGAATAAAACAGAAGTCCAGAAACATACCCAAGTACACATGGAACTTTAGTATACGATACAGGTGGCATCTCAGATTGCTGAGGCAAAGGTAGTCTTTTTAAGAAACAGTGTGGGGGCGCCTGGGTGGCTCAGTTGGTAAAGCGTCCGACTTTGGCTCAGGTCATGATCTAGCGGTCCGTGGGTTCGTGCCCCGCGTCGGGCTCTGTGCTGACAGCTCAGAGCCTGGAGCCTGTTTCAGATTCTGTGTCTCCCTTTTTCTCTGACCCTCCCCTGTTCATGCTCTCTCTCTGTCTCAAAAATAAATAAATGTTGGGGCGCCTGGGTGGCGCAGTCGGTTAAGCGTCCGACTTCAGCCAGGTCACGATCTCACGGTCCGTGAGTTCGAGCCCCGCGTCAGGCTCTGGGCTGATGGCTCGGAGCCTGGAGCCTGTTTCTGATTCTGTGTCTCCCTCTCTCTCTGCCCCTCCCCCATTCATGCTCTGTCTCTCTCTGTCCCAAAAATAAATAAATGTTGAAAAAAAAAAAATTTAATAAATAAATAAATAAATAAATGTTAAAAAAGAATTTTTTTTTTTAAAAAGAAACTGTGGTACAATTGTTTATGAAAAAGGTAATACAGAGCTATACTTCACACTATATCCAGGAATAAATTAAATGGATCAGGGATCTAAATGTAGACACTGAGGGGCACCTGAGTGGGTAAGTCGATTAAGCGTCCGACTTCGGCTCAGGTCGTGATCTCACAACTCGGGAGTTCAAGCCCTGCGTTGGGCTCTGTGTTGACAGCTCAGAGCCTGGAGCCTGCTCTGGATTCTGTGTCTCCATCTCTCTCTGCCCTTTCCCTGCTCACTCGCTCTCTCTCTCTCTCAAAAATAAACATTAAAAAAATTTTTGTAAACATAGACAGTGAAACCATACAAGAACTACAATAAAACATAAGTAAATTCCTCTTTAACACAGTATGGGTAAGGGATTCACAATTACGACACAAAATCCAGATGCAGTAAAAGAGAAAGCAAGTAAATTTGACTATATCAAAACAAAATAAAAACTTTCGCCTGGCAAAATAACACCATGAACAAAGTCAAAAAACAACTGATAACTGGGCGCCTGGGTGGCTCAGTCTGTTGAGCGACCCACTTCGGCTCAGGTCATGATCTTGCGGTTTGTGAGTTCGAGCCCCGTGTCGGGCTCTATGCTGACAGCTTAGAGCCTGGAGTCTGCTTCGGATTTTGTATCTCCTCTCTCTGCCCCTTCCCCGCTCATGCTCTGTCTCTCTCTGTCTCAGAAATAAACATTTAAAAAAAACCTGACAACTAGGAAGAAAATACTTCCAACTTGCATCACAGAAAAATGGATATTACCCCTATTACATTAATGGGTATTAAAACTAGTGAGTAAACATGTGAAAATTAAAAGGCTATTCATATGGTCTCAAAGCATCACCCAACAAAATACTTATCATAAAGGGAAAAATAACTTTATAATGAAAAAAATCTGGCAGACACCAATTTAAGCAAGTAATCAAAATTAACATCACTAGTAATGGGACAAATCTACACTGTGTGCCTCCAGATGTTCTGCGTGGAAAAAACTCAACTTCACTTGTGTAAAGTTCTGCCACCTGAATTGAATACTGAGGGAACATCAGACAAACCCAAACTGAGCATCATTCTATAAAACATCTGTCCCATACATTTCAGAATTGTCACTGCCACAAAATACAAAAAATGGCTACAGAACTATTCCAAATTAAAGGAGAACAAGAGACTGGATAACTAAATGCAATGCAGATCCAGGATTTTCTCCTGCTACACAGGGCAAACAGCTACCTCTAAATGAGGACTACACGTTAGACAACAGTATCAGTGTTAATTTCCTAATTTTTAGTTAACTATAATGGAGTTCTATAAAATAATACTATTGCTAGGAAATATATGTTAAAGTATTCAAGAACAATATTCAAGAGTAAATCCGTAACTTATTCTTAAATGAGTCCAAAAAAAGGGAATATATATATAATGTATAAACATTTTGTTTACAAATACACTTATATGCTTATATGAAATATAACTGCATACCTATTGAGAAAGAAAGAATAAAGTAAATGTGGTAGAACATAAACATTTTTGGAATCTGGTTGAATGGCATATAGCAATTCCTATGCTAACCACACAATTTTTCTGTTAATCTGAAATCAGGCCAAAATAAACAGAAAAGGAAAAAAAAAAGAGGGGGGTAGAGGGTGAAAAGTATTTAAGAAAATAGAGAAGATATCAAGTATCTTGCCAAAGCAAAGCAAAAACTACCTTAAGAGGAAGAATTCAAAGTCGTATAGTTATATATACAACTTTCAGGAGTTTATCTTTCCAAACCATTTTATATATATATACACACAAAGTAAATGTGACAGATCAATTGATCTATCTAAAACACCACATTATGTTCATCCTTTTCTCTTTATCTCTCTTAAATGTGAGTATCTTCCTGCTCAGTGGAAATAAGCATATTCTGCTTTTAGTTCCTAACACCAAGAGACCCCCCATTACCAGTGGCAGTCCCTGTGTCCAAGGCTACGGAGCCCATATCTTGCCGAAGGCGTTCCAGTTGTTCTTTCTGTTGCTGGCTCTGTGCACTGGCCTGTACATACAGAGAAAAATATCCTCATATTAAAAAAGGAGCCCCCGAGTTAGATGCCAGACTTCTAACAGGAGACAATTAAGTATACAAATACTAACGGCTATTTAGACATTGAGGCAGGTAAGAGATGGCTGATATGGGGACAGAAACACTAAATACCATGGGCCCAGATTAGCACAAATTCAGACTGAAGGGCTCTGCAGACTGATTTAGAGGTTTCAGAAATAGGACACAAAAACACATCAAAAGAACCCTCAAGAAGACACAGCAGTGATAAGGGGCCCTGTGCAGCCAAAGGGGGCAGGCCAAGCAATTATTTGGAATCAACACTGTGAACCACCTCTTTTGTCTTAAAATTCTATAACCAGCCTTTAAATGAGCCTTGGAGAAGTGAAGTAGGGCATAAGAAGTGCTTAGCAAATGTAACAGAAAAATCAGATTTTTAAAAATTCAAATAAAGAGAAGGAAAATAATTAAGGGGCACTTCTGCATCCAGACAGCACACATACACATTTACTAATTTAAAATAACAAATACCTAAAACATACCCTGATGACCAAAACAAAAGCATTTATGGCAGAATTATTAGTACATGGTTTGAAGTTATTTTTTTTAGTGGCCCAAAATATACACTAACCCTCCTCTCTTACCAGTGATTTCTTCAGACGTTCATATTCAGGACGATATTCCCTGGAAAGAGAAAACACTTTAATTCTTTTGCTTATTAATCTGTCCTATCTGCCCTCTATCTTCCTAGGTCTCTGACAATAACAGAAGATCTGACCTCACTGAACATTAGATGTAACAAGTCTCAGTCACTTAGATTCTAACCCTTTGGAATTAAAGTCAAGGTGCTTGTCTCCACCCTGTAACCAGCAAAGATACAAAAGACTGACTGCAGGGCTGGAAAGATGAACTCTGGCATCCATGACTCAGGAGCTCATCTTTTTTTTTTAAGGTTTTTTTGTTTTTGTTTTTTTTTTTTCAGTAATCGCTACATCTGACATGGGGCTTAAACTCACAAGCCCGAGATCAAGAGTCAGATGCCTACAGACTGAGCCAGCCTTGTGCCCCAAGCTCATGCCTCATTTGGGTAAACATTTGAAATGAATAAAAGAAGGAAGGCCTATTGGGCTCAGGTAGCCCAATATATAATTATGTGGCTAATCTGGGCAACAACAGGATACAGAAAAGACTTCATCCTGAGGCTTTGATAACACACAAAAAGACCCCTTGTCTGATGAATCAAAATCAAAATAATGTATATAAGAACCACCATGTGGTTGTTAGAATCTTGCTAAGTATGAAGCCAAGAGGAACATACTAGTAAGCAGCCAATGATCATGCCAGGAGCCCAAGGAAAGGTGCTCTGATGACACTTTCCTTTAGGTAGACAGAATTCCAGTATTTACCACAATAGTAGTAACAACCATTTATCATGAAGTATGCTTGCTACGTGTCAGCAAGTGTGCTAGGTGCTTCAGATGTATTTTCACAAATAATCCTCAAAACAACCTTAACAGTAAGTGCTATTATCCCTGATCTACAAATGATGAAAACTTGCTAAGGCTACTCATTTATTAAGTGGGGGAAACAGAAATCCAACCCATGCCTGTATGACTCCAAAGTCTATGTTCGTAATTCTTTTTTTAAGTAAGCTCTACGCCCAGAGGGGGGCTTGAACTCATGACCCTGAGATCAAGAGTCACATGCTCTGAGCCAGCCAGGTGCCCCTCCAAAGTCTACGTTCTTAATCCAGGGTCAGCCAATGTGGCAAATAGGCCAAATCAAGCCCCCTGCGTATTTTTGTAAATAAAGCTTTATTGGAACACAACCATACCCATTTGTTAACAAACTGTCTGTGGACACCTTTGCCCTACAGTGACAGCTGAGCAGTTGCAACAAAGATTGTATGGCCCACAAAGCCTAAAATATTTACTATCTGGCTTTTTACAAAAAGGTCTGATGACTCTTGCTCTTCATCTTTCAATATAGCGAAGGTCTTATACTCCTATTTTTAAAAAAGTTAATGGGACTTGTTATCCCTAAGTGTACACATACAAATCCAGTACACGTAACACGTGGTAAATAGAATACTTACACTATGAAAACCAAAATGCTTTGCCCGGTAAAACTGCTGTTGTATCAGATTGTGTGTTGCTAAGAATGTCATCTACAGGATTTTCCTTTATCCTCACCTTTCATACTCTTCTGCAGCACTGGTGACTTGCATGAAGAGTTCATCTAAGCCTGTACCCAGAACAGCAGACACACCCACCACCTGCCAAAAGCATCATTAATGCCACTGAGGAAATAAGTGTATATTTAAAAAAACATTTTTTATGTTTATTTTATTTTTGAGAGACAGAGACAGACAGACAGACAGACAGACATCACAAGTGTGGGAGGGGCAGAGAGAGAGAGGGAGACACAGGATCCGAAGCAGGCTCCAGGCTCTGACCTGTCAGCACAGAGCCTGACGCAGAGCTCGAACTCACAGACTGCGAGATCATGATCTGAGCTGAAGTCAGCACTCAACCAACGGAGCCACCCAGGCACCCCACAAGTGTACATTTTTAAATGGTATACATTACTTTGTTCGAACGTCATAAAATCTTCACAAAAGGTTAGATACTTCAAGATATCTCTTACAAAGAGTAAAGCTAAAACAAAGCAAAACAGCATGCATGCTCAAAAACCATGGAAATAAGTCTATGAAAAAGAGAGGACTGGAAAAGAAAGAGAATTAGCAGGAACAGCAGGAAGTCTTCTCCACTATTCCCTGTCAATTTCAACCACTGTCTGTTCTCTACAAAAATTAGTATCTCATGTTAATTATCTGATGTTAATTATGTCTTTGCTTGGACAATTACCATACTGCTTGCCACACCTACCCTCTTTTGCTTATATAAATCTTAACCTTCCTTCAAAGCACACCTCTAATGCTATATCCTCCAAAATCCCTCATTTCAAGAGTGATGTGTCCCTCACCAGCATCAGGCCCAACCTCTAATCTTTTGTAACGTCCTTACCACAATATATCATGTTTCAATTATGTGTGTAGCCTTCTCTTCAAACTAGACCATAAACTCTGAAGGCAGGGTCTTTACCTTACTTATCTTTTTTCCTCTTTTTTTAAAAGTAATCTCTATAATCAACATGGGGCTGAAACTCATGATCCCAAAATTAAGATCATATGCTCTACCAATTGAACCAGCCAGGCTTATTTATCTTTCAAACCACCAGTTTTCAATAAGTAATGCTTTCAATGCTTTTTTATGAAGATAATGAACTTTTCTAAGATATGTTCAAAGCCAGCCCTATGGGTTAAGAGGTTGTCTGAAGGGACTGTCAGTATAAGCAGAAGAGAAAGTTTACCCTAAGTGAGCTGTAGAACTCATCTAACACCAGGCTCATTGAACGAGTGAGGTTACTGACGTATGTAGTCTCTTGATTCAGGGCATCTTGGAAAGCCTCAAAATCTTGCATCCATTCCACTGCAAAGCTGTGATCGATGATGTCAGTCTGTACCAGAAAGAAGTCAACTATCAGCAACCAGAGATGAGTTCAGACATCAAACAATGCTAAAAAAATTTTAATTAAGTGATAATAACAAAGAACAATTATTCATATAGTTCCTTTCTGTTTCCCCCATTTCCTTCTCCACTACAACAAATCACAAAGAGCCAAGACTGTTGTAAATAATTAAATGAAGATAGGTGTTCTCTTGATGGACGCAGACCCTCCACTATCCACAGCCAAGTGACCATGGCCACAGTGGATGCCAGCACATTCTAAGCTCTGAAGTGATACGGTCTTTTGAATACTAGTCATCAACCCTAAAACAGGGAAGTTTAGTATCTGTTTTAATTGCTACTTCCACCCCCACGTGCACAGTCACAATTCTGAGGGATAACACACACTATGCTTGAGGGGCTACTCTATCTGGCTTAAAACTACTTTGATGAGAGTCAGTGATACATATTCATATATTCATATAATCTGACTGAATCTTCTTCCTAGAAGTGCTCATGACTTTGTTTCCGCTAAGTCTGAATCTGTTCTCCAGCATGTGAAAATCCTTCTCACCTACCCAAACCTTCCATTAACACAAGGTTCTGATGAAAAAGAAATACTGAATCACAAAAGGAAGGATCCACTTACTTTATTCATAACCAAAATGAAAGGCAGCTTGGTTTTGTACAAGATGCTGAAAATCAAACATCAAGACATTAGTAAAAGCACTTAAGTTCTTGCTTGCCTTGTGTCACTCTGTTGGAATGGAGTAAAGAGAAGGGGGATGGGTTCAGACTCTACATACAGGTATCCACTCTTGCAGAGCACTCACATTCTCCTCTCCCAAGAGGAAAAACCATCACCACCATCAAGCAAACACCACACACGCTTTCTTGGAGTAATAATGCTTTAATACTGATTTTGGTTTTTGTGTATGTTTTTTGCCTGGATGTTTGTTTTTACCAAATAATTGTCTTTTAAACAATAAATATGCAAACAAAAAGTACTGTCATCCGATCTCTATTTCGATTAGGATTTCTTGTGTCTAACTAGAAGGGACATCCCTAGTCACATTAGGAGGCATGAATACTGGCAGTGGCTTCTGTATACCCCCAAAATCAAACTCTCTCAGATTTAATAATGGTTGGCCTTGCTCCTATGTCTAATGCATTCACATACCCGAGTGAGGCATGTCCTTCTGCCTCTAATGACACCATTCCTGGAGCAAACTTGTACTTTTTGGAATTATAGATGAATCTCTTTGTTCATGACCCCTCATATTATAATTTAACTCTACCTGTCATAACACAGAAAAGGAGCACTTACACCAGGGAACTCTATTCTATTTAGACTTCTTTCATTCAATTGGGAGCAACTACCAGAAACTCCACCTATTTCTGTAACAAGCAAGGGAGGAAGATAAGTTGCCCATAGAGAATGCCAACCCATGTGCCTCTTTTCCCTTCTAACCCCTCCCCAACTCATAACCACTAAACTGAGGGGCAAATTTGGATGAGCACAAATCCAGGTTGGTAAGCACTCAGGACTCAAATACAAAAAAAAAAAAAAAAAAAAAAAAGAGAGAGAGAAGGCTTCATACCTTGCTGTAATACCATGCCCACCAATAATCAATTACCTGCAGGCATAGAGCATATTGGACATGAAGGTTACTGGGTTGGTACTTCTTGATGTGTCCATGACATAAATGACAACTGTTGGAAATGAAGATGCCTAAAGCCACAAAATAACCACAGCCTTAGTCAAAGGGCTCATAACCTATCCCCAAACTCCCCCCAACCTTCCTTAGCAAGGGAAAGTCATTTGAAGCAGGGTGTACAGAGCTTCCATAACTCCCTCCCACATTAAGGTCCCAGGCAATAAAGAGATGCTTAACCAGTCTAGTTCTCTAGTTACTCTAAGTAACAAGTCCTAGAATACTCACCAGGGCCTCAGTGATGATTGTCCCAGAAGCTGACCACGTGAACACCTCAATCTGTCCAGGTGTGTCAATCAAGACATATCTGTGCCAAGAAAGACCATTAAAGGGGGGCACCTGGGTGGCTCAGTCAGTTAGGCATCCAACTCTGGATTTTGGCTCAGGTCATAATCTCACCATTGATGAGATCAAGCCCTGTGTCAGGGCCTGCTCTCACAGTGCAGGGTCTGCTTGGGAGTCTCTCCCACTCTCTCTACACCTACCCCTGCTCGCTCTCTCTCTCTCTTAATAAATAAACATTTGAAGTAAATAAATAAGTTAAAAAAAAAAAAACCATTAAAGAAGTATTACACTTGTGCAATGCTGAAAGAGATTCCATCACACAAAACACTGAACATCTGATCATCCAAGATTGGAATAACCTCTTCACACTATCAAGTGTAACTTCCTCCCATTGCCCTTAAAATGCATACTACATTCCCCCAGGCTTTGCTCAATGTCCAGTATTCACGCTACCAGGCAGCAGGAGCAGCGGTCCTCAAATTGGCGGCAAATGATCACAAAGGAAACTGTGTTAGTTTTAGAAACACACTGCATTAAAAGAAGAGAGAAGCAGGGGCACCTGGGTGGCTCAGTTGGATAAGCATCTGACTCCTGATTTCGGCTCAGGTCATGATTTCACAGGCTCATGATTTTGAGCCCCGTGTCAGGCTCCACACCGACAGCTCGGAGCCTGCTTGGGATTCTCCCTCTTCCTCTGCTACTGCACCGCTCTCTCTCTCATGCGTATGCTCTCTCTCAAACTAAATAAATTAACTTTTTAAAAAAATGAGAGATAAGCAAAACTGGAAGGAAAATATCCTGGGAAACCATCTGGTTTCTTGGGGTAGCCGTGGGGTAAAGGTGGAGGGGAAGGAGAAATAGAGGGATAGGGAAGTGACAGCTAAAGAATACAGTGTTTCTTCTTGAGGTGATAGAAATATTCTAAAATTGACTGTAGTTATGGTTGCATAATTCTGTAAAAGCCACTGAAAGAACACTTTACATGGTATATGAATTACATATCTAAATAAAGCTATTTTTAAAAATGAGCAAAGAATTTTCAATAGACATTTCTCCAAATATACACCAATGGCTAAAATGTATATAAAATGATGTTCAACATCACTAATCATTGAGGAAATACAAACCAAATGTGATACCACAATCACATGCCACTTCACGCCCACTGACATGGCTATAACAAAAACAAGGACAGCAACAAGAATTGGCAAGGACGTGGACAAGGAACCCTCACACAGTGCTGGTGAGAACGTAAAATGGTGCAGCCACCAGGAGCTGGGGGTGGGAAGGGGGAACAACAGGAACTGCTAATGAGTATGGAATTTCTTTTGAGGATGAAGAAAAAGGTCTGGAATTAGATAGTGGTGATCAATGCATAACATTACGAATACACTGAAAACCACCACATTGTATACTTTAAAATTAGAGTGCACTTTGTGTATTTGTATCTCAATAAAGCCATTATTTTTTACCTCTAGTACGATCCCATTTCTGTAAAAACACCTTATCCATCCATCCTTCTATGTATATACGCATGGAAACATGTGGAATGATAGTCAATGATAGCAATGACAACATATATAATATTATGTAATAATGTTTTATATGTATCATACACTATAAATACTAAAAAATAATATGTAATAATTAATAATAATGATAGTTACTTCTAGTGGGAATCAGGGTGATAGTTTCATCTTTTAAATTTTTTTTTAACGTTTATTCATTTTTGAGACAGAGAGAGACAGAACATGAGCAGGGGAGAGGCAGAGAGAGAGGGAGACACAGAATCCAGAGCAGGCTCCAGGCTCTGAGCTGTCAGCACAGAGCCTGACGCGGGGCTTGAACTCATGGACCGCGAGATCCTGACCTGAGCTGAAGTCGGACGCCCAACCAACTGAGCCACCCAGGCGCCCTGATAGTTTCATCTTTTAAATATTACATGTGGTTTGAATTCTCTACAATGAGCAGATAGTCTTTTTTTAACAAAAATAATGAATCATCTTTTTTTTAAAAAGTGAACCTAGCATGATCTAATGACAGTTAAATGGAGATAATAACAGTGTTATTTTATTTTACATTTTGATACTATTTAAATTTAAAGAAATAATTATTCTCTCTGAATCACGTAAATTATATTCATTTAAAACAAGGGTTAGGGGCACCTGGGTGGCGCAGTCGGTTAAGCGTCCGACTTCAGCCAGGTCACGATCTCGCGGTCCGTGAGTTTGAGCCCCGCGTCAGGCTCTGGGCTGATGGCTTAGAGCCTGGAGCCAGTTTCCGATTCTGTGTCTCCCTCTCTCTCTGCCCCTCCCCCGTTCATGCTCTGTCTCTCTCTGTCCCAAAAATAAATAAAAAACGTTGAAAAAACAAAAAATTTAAAACAAGGGTTAAAAAGGTGTTTCAGAGACTTTCATGCCAGCAAGTGTGGTCTCCCAAGAGAAGGCAGGCAGATGACTGAATTTGGACAAAGTCTCAATGCCTCCTAGGAAGTGGTGGGCTTATATGACAGTGATCGGTGGCAGGATACTATTAAATTTAGCTCTACACTATATAGCATCTTAATGATTTTTAGCCCACTTTTTTTCTTCACTTCTAATGGTTTTATCCCAACCTACACTCTTTCAGAGCCTGATGGTACCCTGAAATTCTAGAGATGTGTCAATTACAGAGTAATAAATAGGTGTTAAACTGAAATCACTTACTTAGACATGTTCTGGGCCTTCTCAATAAATTTCATGACCTAAAAGAGAAAGATGCCAATTATAACAGATAATCACAAATCCCTCTGCAGGGAGGCCTGCCTTTTAGGCACTATCAACTATTCAATCTCTGTGTTCTCGATTAGGACACCAACTAATGAACTCAATGAACTGAAGAAACACAGCCACATCAGCAGCAAGAAAGGTCCTGAGAAGCTGAAGATGATCTGTCACTGTCAGGTCATATCTCTTGGTGCTTTGGTAAAATATTAATAGCCTGTCTCATGGAGTGACATCAGGGTAAAAAATTAGTAACTACATGAGGCACCTGGGTAGCTCAGTCAGTTAAGCGTCCGACTTTGGTTCATGTCATGATCTTGTGGTTCGTGAGTTCAAGCCCTGCGTCAGGCTCTGTGCTGACAGCTCAGAGCCTGGAGCCTGCGTCGGATTCTGTGTCTCCTCCTCTCTCTGCCCCTCCCATGCTCATGCTCTGTCGCTCAATAACAAATAAACGTTAAAAAAATTTTTTTGTTAATTAGTAACTACAAAACACTTTTATAGAAATAGAGAAAAAGCTAACCAATGACAATTATGTCACATGTAAAAAGCCCCATTATCTTTCCATTCCACGCCCACTAGCCCATCTCACTCCCCAACCCTCCACTCCATCCTCAAGGTAACGTCCAAGACATGATCAAGAAAAGAACCTACGTCTCTTGGATTTTTGTTTTACTGGCTATGAAGCATCTCACATCACTGATCATTGTCATTACCCACTTCTCTGTCTACCAAAACACTTACTTATTTTCTGTATGCATACGCAGGCTTATTGCTCTTCTTTCCCAGTGTGAGCAAGCTACAGCATTTAGAAGTCACAGGTTTTTACACAGCCATGTCATAAAAGTAGAAACAGACATACCTGATCAAATCTGGTAGCAAAGAGATTGAGTGAAGTCACTATACCACCATTGGGCCCAAGTCCATACCTGGACACTAAGTTGAGGATTTAAATTACTTACAGATCAATTTAGATGATGAAGTTCATACTTAGGGTATCATTCACACAAACAGCATTATAACTAATTGTTCCATGAATGGACACTGGCAGCTAATCCTTGACTAGTACATACCACACAACCCTAACATCACAAGGAAATATTCATTATCAACATCTTCCTCATCCATTTGTCATTTTAGGGATGGCTAGGCAAAATGAAGTAATTAAAGTGACCAAAATGTGGGGCACCTGGATGGCTCGGTCAGTTAAGCGGCCAACTTCGGCTCAGGTCATAATCTCACAGTTCTTGAGTCCAAGCCCTGCATCGGGCTCTCTGCTGTCAGTGCAGAACCTGCTTCAAATCCTCTGTCTCCCTCTCTGCCCCTCCCCTGCTTGTATTCTCTCTCCCTCAAAAATAAACAAACTTTAAAAATAAATAAATAGGGGCGCCTGGGTGGCGCAGTCGGTTAAGCGTCCGACTTCAGCCAGGTCACGATCTCGCGGTCCGGGAGTTCGAGCCCCGCGTCAGGCTCTGGGCTGATGGCTCAGAGCCTGGAGCCTATTTCCGATTCTGTGTCTCCCTCTCTCTCTGCCCCTCCCCCGTTCATGCTCTGTCTCTCTCTGTCCCCAAAATAAATAAACGTTGAAAAAAAAATTTTTTTATTTTTAAATAAAAATAAATAAATAAATAAATAAAGGTGCCTGGGTGGCTCAGTCAGTTAAGCATCCAACTTCGGCTTGGGTCATGATCTCATGGTTCATGGGTTCAAGCTCCACATCGGGCTCTCTGCAGTCAGCACAGAGCCTGCTTCACACCCTCTGTCTTCTTCTCTCTCGGCCCCTTCCCTGCACGCTCTCTTTCTCTCAAAAATAAATAAACATTTTAAATAAATAAATACATAAATACATAAATAAAGTGACCAAAATGTAATAGATGAATCAGGCAGTGACAGCCTAATGGCATTAGCCATTAAGACCATCTATATCACACTGCTTGCTCTGATCTTTACTGATCAAGCAACCTGATTATAATTAGTTAACCCACTTAGACCTGCCTACACTCAAAGTACACATTTCACACAGCAATGTACTATGAGTTGATCCTACTACTAAACCTACTCATTTCTGAGTTTCCCAGTCAGAGGAGGTAGTGGCCTCCAAGGCAATACTACTTTGTGGAACCCAGGCACAGCACCAGCTAGCCTCTCTCACTCTGTGCTCCCTCCTTACCACAGCCTATAATTCTAGGAAAATGGTAAGAAAACTGAAATCACAAGCTGAAATAGTATTTCTAATCACCTACAATACCTTTCCTCACATTCATCTTTCCATCCTCTTAGTTCAATTACTTTGAAACGGGAGTCTGGGTGGCTCAGTTAAGTGTCTGACTCTTGATTTCAACTCAGGTCATTATCTCACAATTCATGGGTTCAAGCCCTACATTGAGCTCCGAGCTTGCTAGGAATTCTCGGTTTCTCCCTCTCTCTCACCCTTCCCCTGCTTGCACGTGCGTATGGGCACTCTCTCTCAAAATAAATAAATAAACTTAAAAAAAAATCCTTTAAAAAATTACTTTAAAGCAATTAAATGCTTTTGCTAGTACTGTTTTACAAAGATACAAAAACACTCTCTCAAAGCCACAAAATATGGACAATAACTATCCAGTTATGAGTCAGCACAGGAGGCAGATGCAGAAAAGGATACTGTTTCATGACTTCTTTATACTTGACGGTGTCACGAATATCTGGGGGGGGGGAGGAAGGGGGGAAAGAATTCACTGGAATTTAACACATAAGAAACAATAAGTTTGAGACCCTCCACCTATCATAGCGTCAGCCAATAGGCCTCTCAGGTCACCTCTGCTTCCTCTGCGGAGAAGAAATAAGTTTCTCTCTTGGTATTTCAGTTAGTTTTCAAATCTGTTTTCTAAATTTTCAAGCTAAGGTCAATGAACTGTGATAGGGAAAAAAGCAAGATCGAGAAGAGAACAAAAAGGGAGAAGGCACCCTGCAAGTACCTTCTCTACCAGCAAGAAGCTAAAAGCAGCTTTTCAGGCTTCTCTTGCCTGCGTTCTCTTCTACTAACCTCCGGCTCCACACTGCTTTCCTTCCTTACAAAGGATAACTGGCAAGGCACCCATGAGAAAGACTAGGAGCTTGGAAGTTAAGGTAGACATGGTCTGAAATAAGGAGAAAAGTTCTGTACAACTTAAATACCTTATCAGTAACCATATGCATAGAAAGAGAGGTAAAAAAAAAATATCAAATTGTTGAGTTACTATATTGTACACCTGAAACTAATGTAACGTTATATTTGAACCATACTGGAATTAAAAGTAGAAAGAAAGCAAGAAAGCAAGAAAGAAAGAAAGCCAAATCAAGAAAAAGTTTTCTTACTCCCTACTAGTAACAGGGTAATACAGACATGATTTTTCAAAGGGAAAATTAATGCATCCAGTAATATCTAACTAAATCTAACTATCAGCCTGTAGATCCCACCAACTATTAGAATTCCATCTTTTTCTAAATTTAAGTATAATTGACATAGAGTATCTTAGTTTCAGGTTTATATCATAATGATTAGATATTTTTACATATTTCAAAATGATCTCCACAGTAAGTGCAGTTACCATCTGTCACCAAAGTTATTACATTAGGCTGTACGTTATATCCCTGTAATTTATTGTGTAACTGGACATTTGTACCTCTTAATCCCCTTCACCTACTTCACCCACCTCCTAAATCCTCCTGTCTCTGGTAACCAACAGTTTGTTTCCTGTATCGGAGTCTGTTGCTGCTTTGTTTTGTTTGTTCCTTTGTTTTGTTTTTTAGATTCTACATATAAGTGAAATCATAATGTATTTGTCTTTCTGTCTTGATTTATCTCCCTTAACATAACACCCTCTAGATCCATCCATGTTGTCACGAATGGTAAGATTTCATTCTATTTTATGGTTGAGTCATTTTCCACGGTGCATACATATATATACACACATATACTGTATCTTGTTGAACCATTCATCTATCAACCGAAGTCCATCCTTTAAGTGAGAAGATGTCAATTTTTTCCCAAACCCTTCCCAAAATGATCTCTGCTTAATACAAGGTTTTCCTTTATTAGTTTAACTAGGGTACGAGCAGCTTAACAAGATTAAGAGACACGGAGGGAGAAAATTAGCACAGTGACAGCCTAGAAATCAGGAGACCCGCAGGTCCCATCAAGAATTATGACACTGAATCATATCCACTCTTAATTTTTTTCATAGCCACAGATTCCTCTGAAAGCCTGATGATAACTGGAAACCCCTCTCCAAAGCAATGCGTATATATATACACATATATATATGTACACACACACACACATTTTCCCATGTAACGTTGGGAGTGGAAGCAAGGTTCCTATAGATCAGTACATGAACTACCACACAAGAACCCTTAAACTCTCAACTTTTGATAAAAGAAACTAAATAAAACAGGTTTATGTACCAGAGCCTGCTGAAGTGACCTGGAAGTGAGAGGACTGACTTTCTGTCATTTCGCTATCCCAAGTAACAATAGCCTGACACCCTAGGATCAGAAAGAGGGGAGAGATAACAGTGTGAAGGAAGCAAATTTAGTTAGGGAACAAATAAAAGAATGTGCATAAGGGAGAAGACTTGTTTAGAGATTCTAGCAAATTCACAGAAAATGAAAATTGGCAGTTTTGAAAAATGAAAAACGAAAGCATTGAAGTCTGGCAAGCTGGAAGTCTTCCATTTTCTGAGGTACTTCACCCAGTTCTGGTACACTTCACCCAGTTCTGGTACAGTTTACTCACCAATATTGGCAGGAAAGGGTACTTCATGTACAGCTGGGTCCAGATTAATCACATAAGGTGGAGACCCCTGGCTATGCAGATGTCCTGTAAGCCTCTGCAGAGGTGATGGGAAGAGGGATGTAGTGAGACAAAGAGGGAATGATAGGGGCCGAGAGAGAACTTCCATTCCTTTGTGGATGATCATACCTGAAGACTTCTGCACTTACCCTTCTCAGTACTTGAAATATTCGCCCCCAATATCCACCTCCAACATTCAACTCAGATGAAACGCTACCTTTTATCACCCACCTAACAGCCTCCCCCTACTCTCGATCACTTATCTACTTGATTTGTGTGTTTTTTTTCTAGCACTCCCACTAAAACATTAGCTCCAAAAAGCGGGAACCTAGTAAACTCAATTTCGCTGCGTCCGCGGTGGTTGAAACACGACAGCTGTGCAAGAAATAATTCTTTAACAATCTACACCAAAAGTTCGTGTGTTGGCACTGTATTAATTAATTGCCAGTTACTCCTAAGACTGTCTTCGAGGAGCTGACAACTTTGTCGGTAAGACAATTCCAGAACGCGGTAAGTTGTACCAAGCACGAACTGAGGGTGTGCAGATGAGAGCCCTAGCCCTAATTAAACCAGACTAGAGTCGAAAAGGCTAGCCTAAGAAGGAACCGGAGTTGCTGGCAAGTTCTCGAAAGCCGCACGCGGGTCCCCTCCAACTCCCTGAGACCTTCCTCCCGTTCTCCCTGGCCTTTCGCCTGCCACTGTCAACCTCTCGCGCGCACCTATTACGCCCGCGCCCTGTACGTCACCTGTACAAAGGTGGTTTTCCCAGATCCCGCCATTCCCAACACCAACAGACACACTGGGGGCCGAAGACCCCCAGAAGCCTGCGACTCAGCTTCACCTACGGGCTCCGCCATCTTTCCCCTGGCTCCGCCCACTCTGCCGTAGTGACGCTGCGCGCTTAGAGAGGCTTCTGTGACGCGAGGGGCAGAGATAGAGGCTAGAACCCAACCAGTGCGAAAGGGGAAGGCGATGGGTTGGGGCGGGCGCAAGCGACTTCTTCCCTCCCGGCCAGGCTGCGCGCCAAGTTGGGACAGGAGGGGGGAAATGATGGGCTCGGAGGACGGCAGGAGGTGGCCAGAAAGAGAGGCACTCACCGTTGTAGGGAAGGGCCTGGGAAGAGCAGAGTTCCTGTCCCCAAAGCGAGCCGAAATGAGGTCCCCGGAGCGGGGCCCCCAGAGTTCGAAAATGAAGACAGTGCGTTTCTCTTTGGACCCCCAAGGAGCGAGGAAGGGAGCCGAAAGGGAACCGGCAGCTAGGGCTTATTCGGCAACCGGCAAGGTTCAGCCGATCCAGGTTGGACCGGCCGGGGCTGGGGTGAGGTACGACCCCCAGAGTTGCTGGACAGCGCCGAGACCCAAGGAGCACAAAATAGAGAAATTGCAAAAACCTTCCGCAAGGGGACGCCATTTCCGCGTGGCGCAGGACCCTAGCACTACTAGCGCTGCCGCCTCGGCAGTCAACCTCTGTGAATCACACGGGGACCTTGGAGATGAACTCTTGGATTCCCAGAGCAAGTAGGTACTGAAGGGGCGCTGCCCTCGACGGAAGTGTCCATGAAAAAGGAAAGGTGGTAGAAAAGCCGGGAAATTTATTGTTACTCCCGACCACCCCAACTGTGCCTGTGGCCCCCCTCGTAGCCGCTATAGTGTTCAGGAACTCCCAAGGTTGGGTTTCACACCCACGCTCTGCCACTTGCTGGCGGTGTAAATCGTCGCCACGTCATTTAAAGTCTCTGAACCGGTTTTCTCCTCTTTAAAATGGAGGTGATACCTGACAGGGTTGTAGTGACTGTGTACTTAAATTGTAAACGACACTCATTTACCTTTACCATAAACTGTATCCCTCGTGCCGTGCATAGTGTCAGGAACATAATAGGTAAGCAAAAATATTTTCTTGTATGAATTAAAGTACAATTGTGCATTTTGTATTTACTAAATTTTCATTAAGAATTGATAGGAGAGGGGCGCCTGGGTGGCTCAGTCGGTTAAGGGTCCGACTTCGGCTCAGGGCATGATCTCATGGTTCATGAGTTCAAGCCCCGCGTCCGGCTCTGTGCTGCTAGCTCAGAGCCTGGAGCCTGCCCAAGATTCTGTGTCTCCCTCTCTCTCTGTTCCTTCCCCGCTCGCACTGTCTCTCTCTCAAAAATAAATTAAAATTAAAAACAAAAAGAATTGATACGAGAATGCCTCACTTGTTCTTCCTCCAGGTTTGCCAAGGACTCTGGGAGTTCCACTGCACCGTCTGTTAGTTTAATAAATATAATTTTCAAGCCACAGATGCTAACAAAGTCAGAGACGACCTTTAAAGAAAAGACCATGACGGAGCTGAGGAAGGTGAACAGCCAAATAAAACAAACTCGAATGCAGCAAGAATCAGTAATGCAGGAAACCGAGCAGCTATACAATGAAAAGTTACTTGTCCAGACTGAAAACCAATTCTTTCTGGAATACCTAGACAAGGAAATTGAGGAGTACAGAAGGAAGCCTGAAGAGCTATGGGAACATTATTTACAAAAAAGTGAAGAGATTGAACAAAGGAGACAAGAATCAGCCTCCAGATATGCAAAACAAACCTCAGTGTTTAAAAGGGAGCTCTTGCAGAAGGAAAACCTCCAATCCAATTTAAAGCAGCAGTTGCAGGCACTGAGGGATGTTTCCCTAGTAAAGGAGAAACAGGAGAGAGAAATACAGATGTTACAGGAGAAGAAAAAGGAAGCCCAAGCTGAGATCGACGCAAAGAAATTGGAAGTCCAGCTCCAGATGGTCCAGGAAAAAGCATTACTGGAAAAACAACTGAGTGAGCCAGACCCGAGGCAGTTGGGAAAAAGAAAAAGAGAAGAGCTTGAAAGGAAGGCCCAGGCCTTGGAGGCAGGAGCAAAGCAGTATACTTTTGAGTTCTACCATGACATGAGGAGAGAGAACGAGCAGTTAAAGAAGGAATTACAGCAGCAAACTCAGCATTGCCAGGAGTTGGAGGCTATTAGGAGTTGGCTCAAAAATCAAAAGCGGCAGCTCCAGCAGGAACAGTGGTATATGGACTGCTTAGTCCGGGGGAGGAACCGACTACAGGGAAGGCATAACCCGTGCCCAGGACAGGGTGCTCCAAAGACCACAATAACACCTCTCCTAATCACCAAATCAAGTATTAATCCAAAGCAATTCCCAAAACAACACTGATTATATAAGGACTGGAGTAAGAATTCTCACATGCTATATAGACCTGGTTAGGAAGGCTTTGGGATCTGACTGCTATGGTAAAATATCCATCATGATGTGTTAGTGTGAAAGATTAGGTGTGAAAGAAAGATTTTTCTTCCAATAGTACTGCTAGGTATTTGTGTGACTGGCATCCCTTAATTAGATTTTCCTTTAATTAATCTTGTTGATGAACAGGATGTTCCTCAAATCTCCAGATAACCTGATACCACTCCCTAAACACCTGTACTTCAAACTAGCTCAAGGAAACCACCTTGAGGAAATGAAAGGAAAAGGGTTGTGTGTGACTTCATCTAACTAAATTAGATTTCTTTATATAAAAAACACCTTTTAAGAATAGCATTTCAGATTGACTTTATATAGTGCCTTCTGCTCTTTAAACAACCAATTATCCTCATGCCTCTTGACCAGCTCCACACAAAGGCAAAGTGTTTTTTAAGCTTTTTCAAGTTCACAAGCAGTGGCCAAGCACTTCCCCCAGTTTTGTCAAGAGTGAAAAAGTAAACTGCAAGTCGGAGAAGAGCTAGGAAGAAAAAAAAGCACTGGGCAGAACGACCTTTTGTCTGATGCTCTGCCCCTCAACTGGGTAAATTGAGAAGGGAAGAGCAGAAAGGGGATGTATATTCGGTCAACTACTTTTGACAGTCTTTTCTGTGAAGAAACATTTCTGGCATTAATGAGGTGGCTGAATGCCTCTGCTTGTTTTAGGAAAAGATATCAAGAAAAGTGTTAAAATATTTGGAAGACTTTTTTAAAGAGTCTTATGATATCTATTTCCCTAACATTCTAAATTCTAAGATAACAAGATCACTTAATTAAGTTAACTATAATAGGTACTTCAGTTTTAGGTCACTTATTACATTTTCTTATTGTGTGTGCACTTGATAGTACATGAAATGCCTTTTGTAATTAATATGTGCCTTGTATTTATGTCTATTTAGAACTGGAAACAAGATTTTTAATTAGTATAGACCTTTAGTTTTTGAAATTTTTTTGCACTAAAAAATATAAAATAAACATTTTTTACACTTCTGACATATTGATGATTAGACTATTTGAATGCTAAATCCTAGTACAGGGATATAACCCCATGTTTTAACATCACTCCTCTATGGAAAAATATAATCCAACCTTATGTTTTCTAGAAATTGTCAGTGATAAGAAACTACAAAATAATTTTCATGAATTTTGTTTTATTCCTATGTAAAATGAACTTAAAATTGGCTTAAAATTTTTTTTCTCCCTCAATGCCTTTTACCTCTAGCTTTAACAGTTTTGTTAAATGTGTATTGTTATTAAAAATAAAATGTATATTAATATATCTGTTGATTTTTTTATTTTTCCAATGTAATGTATTTTCTACTCCATCACTCCTCTTATTATTCTTACAAATGTGCACATAACAAAACCACAATTTCAACGCAGAAGAGTAATATTTTAGATAGTATGCAGGTTCCTTAACTTGAATACTTCAGTTCTTGAGCTGAAAATACAGAAAGACTCAACTTGAAAAACATGGTAACCAAGACAAATTTGAAGCCCTATTCTCTGTGGATGCAAAAAACCACAGAAAAATATATACTAAGGCTGAAAAGGGGTTGGGAAAGTAGGAGTGATCTAGAATCTTACTCTGCTGTTAATTTCCCTCCTGCCTTTACTGTTCCGATGATCAAATTGGAAAGTGGGTAACTTCCATCTCCTATGTTTATTTTTAATTCCTATCATCCCAGATAACGGATCTGGTGTATTGCTTTATGGCTGTCCCTTTCAGAGTGAGGCCTCTCTTAAGGGCTTGAAGACTTTTGAGGGTGAATCATCTGATAAAGGTATTTTGAAATCCATACCTGCAAGTGAGCATAGCTTGGCCAGGTACCATGTCAGTCTACTTTTTGTCTGCTATGAAGAAAATTAAAACAGGGTGATATTACAGAAAGTGCACTTAGATGGAAAAGACCCCCAAGGGGAAATTTAGGTTAAGACCTAAATGATTCAGTGAAGTCTACTGGACAAAAACCAGGGAAGAAGCCATTTCAGGCAACGGAACAGTGAGTGCAAAGGCCCTAAAATGGGAATGAGCTTAGCAGGCTCCAGGAAGAGAAAGGTCAATGTGGCTCAGGTGTAGCTGGGGAATGATCAGAGAATTTAGGTGGAGGGGAGGGAGAGGAAGCTAAACGGGTTAGCAGTGGGAGTGGCAGGCCCTGTGGGACAAGGAAAGGGAGTGGCTTGAATTCTAAGAGCACTGGGAAATTATCAGGCTTTTAGCCCTTGAATGAGGTCTGATGGACAATTTTAAAAACTCACTACAGCTGTTCTGGGAAGTGTAGCCAAGCCAGTAAAAATCAGCAGGAAACAATTAGGAAGCTATTGTCCTCTAGGCAAGAGGTGATGATGGTTTGAACTGGCGTGGTTGAAATAGAAAGTGAACAGGAGACAGGGGTAAGAGCAGACTACAGGGGAGAGGAAAATGAAAGGTTAAGAATGAAGCACAAATGGGGCACCTGGGTGGCTCAGTCGGTTAAGCATCTGACTCCTGATTTCGGCTCAGGTCATGAACTCACAGTCTGGTATCTGTGCTGGAGCCTGGTTGGAATTCTCTCTCTCCCTCTCTCTCTGCCCCTCCCCCACACACTTGTGCTTCCTCTCTTAAATAAATAAACATTTTTAAAAAGAATGAAGCACAAGTAAAATTTCTAAAGTGATCCCTTTTAAAAAGGAGAGGAGCAATAATTTGTGAGAGCTGATTTTTCAAATGAAGTCTTTCAAAAGAAATACATAAAATGAAGTATTTCAGACACACGATATAGAAAACTACAACAAACTCACTATCCACCTTAAGAAATAAGAACTTACAAATTCACCGTAGTCCCTCTGAATCCCAGAAGCACTGTCCTAAATATGGTGTTTATCATTTCTGTGCATGTTTTCATGCTATACACACACACACACACACACACACACACACATATACATATATATTAATATATATTAAACTATAAACGTACACTAAATATATATTATATAACATATACATTTCCATAAACAATATGGAATATTTTTACCTGTTTTTAAACCTCACATAAATGGTATGCTTGATGTATTCTGTAACCTGCTTTTCCCATTTTTAAGATGTATTCATGATACAAGCCCTAGTTAATTTCACAGCTATACAGTATTCCACTGTATTTACCTCTTCTGATGATAAACAATTAAATTATATAGTAGAGTAAGCTAACAAAGAGACCCAAGCATGTATAATGTCTCAAAAAACAGATTTTTTTTTTCTCTTTAATAGTCTCAGATGTTCCTGGCTAGCAATTAGTCCTTCATGGGGTGATTCAGGGCATCAACCATTTTCCATTTTGTGCTCTACCACCCCCTAAAGCCATTTTATTATCTTCATATGGCCCAATGAAGGGAAAAGAAAGCACAGAGGTGCCCTTTCTTAAAACTTCTCCCCTGGAGGTATCACACATCACTCCCATTCATGTTCTACTGGAGAGTAGTTAGCTACCCTTCACTACAGGGGCAGGGGATTGGAGGGCCGGGAACATAATCTAGCCATTTGTCCTATAATCCTAGGGGTCTGCAAAGTGAGAGCAGATTTTGGCAGACAGTTAGTAGACTCTGCTACATCATTCTTGTTTATGTCTCCTGGTACACCTGGGCAAGAGGATTTTCTCTGTATACACCCAGGAGTAAAACTGTCGAGTCTTAGGGGCGTATTTTCAGCTCTACTAGATACTGCCAAATTGTTTCCAAAGTAATTGTACCAATTTAAATTCCAAACCGTGCATGAGAGTTCACATTCCACACAACCTGGCTATACCTGATATTGTCAAATTTGTTATTCAAATGAATTTTGTTTAAAAAACTTAAAAACTCAATAGTATGATTAGGATACTCCTGCTGAGTGAGACCTGGCCTCAGGAAGGAAAAATTTTAAACATTTTTTTTTTTTTTTCAACGTTTATTTATTTTTTGGGGACAGAGAGAGACAGAGCATGAACGGGGGAGGGGCAGAGAGAGAGGGAGACACAGAATCGGAAACAGGCTCCAGGCTCTGAGCCATCAGCCCAGAGCCTGACGCGGGGCTCGAACTCACGGACCGCGAGATCGTGACCTGGCTGAAGTCGGACGCTTAACCGACTGCGCCACCCAGGCGCCCCAGGAAGGAAAAATTTTAAAAGTGCCTGCGAGGGTCCTGGATGAGACTGGACAAGTTTTCTACACTAATTCACTTTAATCTCAAACAAATTTATTCACTAACCAGCAGACTTCAGGAGCTAAAGAACTACTAAGATGCCGCATTTGGAACTTATTTCAAACCCACTCCCACGTTCAGCTGTTTTCTTACCCCCATACACTTTGTCAGCAAGGAGTCAAATAGCAGGTTGGAGTCAATGAACTGGAAACATCATTCTAACCGACAGTCATTTATTTCTTTTGTCATTGCCCAACATTCCCCAAGTCTTACTCACCAGAAATTAATATAGCTTCTTCATTTCTCCTCCCTGACAATCCTCATCTACTGAAAGGGTTTTAAGGGTGCAACTGCCAATGAAAATGTAGAGTGGACATACCATGTCCTTCACTTGTTTCACAACTATCTATTTTGGCAGTCTCCAAATCTGGTTTCAATGCTCCCATTTGAAAGTGGTCTTCACAAAAGCCCACATTTTAAAGCTATGTGGAGCAGCACAAAATACAGAGTTAAAGAGTAGTAACAGCCTTTCAGAATTTGAAAAGGTAGTGTTTATCCATATCAGGGTTAAGGGTCCTTGCTTTTTATGTGGCATATGCCACAAAAATTGGCAAGAATATATAAGACCAATATTTATGGAAAAGGGGAAGAGAATGTGGAAACACAACAACAGAGCTGGTCTAAACAATGTTCCAGAGAAAGCCAGCCTTGAAGAGAAGTAGCCCACTAGACATTAGCAGGTAGGCATGAGGTACAGAAAAGGAATTTTTCTTTCCAACTCCAGATAAATATCTACATCTGGTGACAAAGTCTCAAGATATAAAGAGGATAGAACTCCACATATAAAAGAGGATAGAGGACAATATTCTCAGAGAATTCCAAGAGACAGAGGTTGGCTAAAGGGAGGAATAGACTTAGCACGGCATAGACTAACAGGTAAGGTCAAGTCCGGGGGAGAAGGAATGTGCACCTTGGCTGCCAGTCTTAGTGGCATTACCAGGAACACTAGGATTCTGTGTCAAAACATCAAGTGCAATGTGGTATTTCTCAATCCATAAAACTGGGGGAGAAAACAAGCTTTAGGAGGGCACTGATCATAGCAACCAATGAGGCCTCAAGCCCCAGGAAAGATGAGGCAGTATTTATTGCTTCTTCTACTTCCTTCTTTCCAATCATTTTAATGTTTGCGACATTTTAATGTTTGGGCTGCTTTTCATGCCTGTGGGTCTAGTCAGTCACTGCTACTTGGGACAAACAAAACATTTCCCAGTAAAACCAGTGTAGCGAGGTTCTAGCTTTTTCATCCTACATCCATTTTCTTACATATTGAGAGAACAAACAGCCTCCATAAAATCTGCTTCCCAAGGAGACAGGATAAGCTTTTTACATGAGTGACAACAGTTCTAGCTTCTAGGATTGTTAAATCACAAATACAAAATGGTAAATCAGTATGGTTTTAAAAAATTAATTTGGAATTGTTTTATAAGCAAGATGATGGAATGACTACTAATCAATGGAGCTTCCAAGAACATTCTATAGCCCAGGAAGGAAAAGGACAACCAAACAGGTTTCTCAGTTTTGTACAGGGCAAGAGGGGCCCACAGTTGGCCTTAAGAGGGAGCTCTTTGGGCAAGATAAGAGAAAAACAAGAGGACTCCAATGAGGAATAGCAGGAAAACCTACCAAAAAGGGAGTGGGGGGGGGGGGGGGGGTCAAAGTGAATAAATAGGGAGAACAGTGAAATTTACACAGGAGGAAGGAGCTGAGAAAGTCACAGCCTTACACAAACAGCTGAGAGAGTGCATTTCTCCTCACTCAGCCCCCGTGACTCAGTCCTCCCAGCACAGGCCCCCGTGACAATGGCATCATGTCCGCTTTCCTAGGAGCTTTCACACTGCCTGCCTATTTCCTTCCTCGTTTATGATTAGTCTTTGGGGCCTTTACTTTCTGGAATTGTGCTGGCACTGGCTCCTGCTCCGGTTCCTTACAGGAGGTCGACACTAGCAATTCCTCGTTACTCCTCCTCTGATCCTTCCCTACTCTAAGACTCAGCTCTGCCTCAGGAAGCTCGATGCCAGGCTGCTGCAGCCTTCGCAGAGACCTTCTGCTCCTGTGCTGCTGCCTCCGCTTTTCTTCTTCTTGCTGCCGCTGCTTTATCTTCATTAGCTTTTCAAAGCTTTTGGTTGTGGTTGGGTTTACAACGAACCAGTCCTACAGAGGCAAAATGGAAAAATCATCCAGTCAATCAGTACACAGTAGAGAACATAAAGAATGGGTGTGGGAAGAATCTCTAAAAGGCACAGTTAGGGCAGAACACAGTAAGGAGGAAACAGATAGGGAACCATAGCTTAGAACTCTGTACTTGAAACTGAAGAAATTCATCATGAGCAGTCATTATAAGCATTTATTGTGTAAGACATGATTTAGGGTACTTCAATAAGTGATCCACGAAGTCTGATCACTTAGCATCATCCCACTCATCTATCTCCTTTGTAAAACTCTCATGAGATATAAAGCATTGGGTCATAGGAGATTTTTATTTCATGATAGTATTTGCATGCAGCCAGACTGCCTGGGTGCAAATCTCAACTCTGTTTCTGTCTCTGTGACCATGGGGAAATTACTTAATTTCTCTAAGACTCAGTTTAAAAAATTAAGAGTTAAGGAACATGGACTCCAACTATGAAATATTCTTGCAGAAGAAAGAAAGAAAGAAAGAAAGAAAGAAAGAAAGAAAGAAAGAAAGACTTCAATCTAAATCAAGTGATCTGATCAGTCTTCTAGGTCTAACAACCAGTTTATAGGAAATACTCTGCTAGAGGACCACCACCACAGGAATGTAATCAACAAAATCCAAAATGTGCATATATGACCTTGTTTCTTCAACAAATACATTTGGGGTGGGGGGAGAGGAAAGGGAAACTTCTAGACCTGCATTGTCCAATGAGATAGTCACTAGCCACATGTGGCTAATGAGCTCTTGAAAAATGACTAATCCAAAATGAGATACGCTTTCTAAATTTTTTTAATGTTTTTATTTTTATTTTTGAGACAGAGAGAGACAGAGCATGAGCAGAGAGAGAGGGAGACACAGAATCGGAAGCAGGCTCCAGGCTCTGAGCTGTCAGCACAGAGCCCGACGCGGGGCTCGAACCCACAGACTACGAGATCGTGACCCGAGCCGAAGTCGGACGCTCAACCAACTGAGCCACTCAGGCGCCCTGTTACGCTTCCAATATATAACAAATAGACATGAAATTTCAAAGATTTAGTATGAAAAAATATAAAGTATCTCAATAATTTTTTACTGACTACATGTTCAAAAGATAGTATTTTAGATATACTGGATTAAATAAAATATATTATCAACATTAATATCACCTGTTTTTCTTTATACTTTTGAAATGTGGTTACTAGAAAATTTTAAATTACATACATGACTCACATTACATTTCTATTGGATAGCACTCTAGATTAAAACATACAGTATATGGACCTTTTTTTTTTTTTTTTTTGCTCCTGATTTGAACAAGCCAACTCTGAAAAAAAAAAAATTATGAGGCAATCAGGGAAATTTAAATAATTTAAATAATAACTAGGTATATAATGATATGCAAGAATCATTGTTAATTTTTTTTAGGTGTAATGATGGTTGCGGTCATATACTTTTAAAAGTCCCTATATTTTAGACACAGTGAAAGAAGCAGTGACAGTGACAGGGTATGTGAAATTTGTTCAAAATAAGCCTTTAAGGAGCACCTGGGTGGCACAGTCAGTTAAGTGCCTGACTATTGATTTTGGCTCAGGTCATGATCTCAAGGATGGTGGGATCAAGAGTCAGGCTCTGCTTTAACAGCATGGAGCCTGCTTGGGTTTCTCTCTCCCTCTCGTTCTCCCTGCTCCTCTCCCACTTGTGTGCACATGCACACACACTCTCTCTCAAAATAAATAAACTTAAAAAAAAAAATAAGCCTTTAAGGAACAAGAGAAGTAGGTGTGGTTATAAATGAAAACAAGATTGGCCATAAACTTGTTGGCCAATCTGTTAAAGCTATTCATATCTGTTAATGCTATTCATTACACTATTTTGTCCGTTTTCATGTATTTGAAAATTCCTGTTTAAAAAAAAAGTAGTGTAAGAACATGCGAGGCAGAAAGGGAGGAACAGAATAAAAATGTTTTACCACCACATATAATTCATAGACACAGGCACAAATCATTGAACAAATGCCTGGGGAACAAGCCCCAAACTAAGTGAAATTTGTTGGTTCCAACTTTTTAAGAGGAAACTGGAGAAAACTGGTTAACTACATAAAGGCCAGATTTTGTCAGGAGATAATTTTTTTTTTTTAATGTTTATTTATTTATTTTTGAGACAGAGGGCGAGCACGTACACAAGCGGGGAAGAGGCAGACAGAGAGAGGAGGACACAGAAGCCGAAACAGGCTTCAGGCTCTGAGCTGTCCGTGTAGAACCTGACACGGGTCTCAAACTAAGGAACCATGAGATCATGACCTGAGCCAAAATCAACAATCAGGCACTTAACCAATTGAGCCACCCAGGGACCTCGAGATAATTATCTTTTAAGTACTTCCTGAAGCATAAAAAGGTACACTATTATTATAAAAAAAGACAGGACTGCATTTCAGAAGAAATCTCAGACATGGAAAGGGCCTCCCAAAGCTTAAACTGGTAAAACAACAAGAACCACATCTGATGACACTAACTACAGCCCACATTGTTAAAAACTATTAAATGTGAGGGTAGAGAACAGCTGAAGGTGCTTGCTATTTTTCCTTATCAGGCAACAATAGTTTCTGCAGTCAGATATTCCAAGAGAATGCACTCTACTCCTTTAGCTTTTGCAATACGGGTATTTAATTATACAGGAAACAATTTCTCTACTCACCTATATTACTAAAAACTTGCCCTAAGAGAAAAAAAAGACTCAGCTTTCTGAACTTTAAAGCATTTTTAAAAATTTTTCTTTCAAATGTTTATTTTTGAGAGAGAGAGAGAGAGTGAGAGAGAGAGAGAAAGAGAGAGAGAGCGTGAGCAGGGGAGGGGCAGAGAGAGAGGGAGACACAGAATCTGAAGCAGGCTCCAGGCTCTAAGCTGTCAGCACAGAGCCCGACGGGGGGCCCAAACTCACAGACTGCGAGATCATGACCTAAGCCGAAGTCGGACACTCAACCAACTGAACCACCCAGGCACCCCTGAACTTTAGAACACTTTTACACAGAATTTATTTTTTAATTGTCAAAATGTACAAACCTTCAGAAAAGTTATAATAGTTCAATGAACCCTAGATTTACCATCGTTAACCTCTCTTTCCTTTCTTCCTTCTTCCATTTGCAATTTATTTTCAGGCGTATTTCATCCCTAAAAATTTCAGCATATATCTACCTAAGAACAAGGGCATTCCCCTGCAAAACAATACAATGATCACATTTGGGAACATTAACATTGACTCATTACGATTATTTAATAGAGTCGTAGTCCAATGACTCCAGCTGTCTCATTAATGTCTTTCATAGTTGTTTCTTCGCGGTATTTTTTTTT
The DNA here is from genome assembly GCF_022837055.1 of Prionailurus viverrinus. Taxonomy (NCBI): domain Eukaryota; kingdom Metazoa; phylum Chordata; class Mammalia; order Carnivora; family Felidae; genus Prionailurus; species Prionailurus viverrinus. The sequence continues at coordinate 119,056,953 of NC_062563.1, forward strand.
TTTTTTACGTTTATTTATTTTTGAGACAGAGAGAGACAGAGCATGAACGGGGGAGGGTCAGAGAGAGAGGGAGACACAGAATCTGAAACAGGCTCCAGGCTCTGAGCTGTCAGCACAGAGCCCGATGAGGGGCTCGAACTCACGGACCGTGAAATCATGACCTGAGCCGAAGTCGGCCGCCCAACCGACTGAGCCACCCAGGCGCCCCTCTTTGCGGTATTTTAAACAACCTTAAAAACAGGTTGCTCCACAACATTAATTAGAATACTAGAAAACGGAAGTATGGAGAACGCTAGGAAACAAGAATTGCAAAGGTGTAAACTCAGCCTACTGCCCACATGCCTGATTTAACTGAATTTAAAAGAATCAGAAGAGCTCAAGGATGCTCAGACTTATACTGACTACAAATGCTTTCATAGAAAATATAATTATGCATCTAATTTTACAAAGTATTTTAACTCCAATGTCTCCAGTAACCACTTTCAAGCTACTTTCCTTGGCAGTCCTAGCCCAACGCAACACACAAATTCCACCTTTCTTGGGGCACATGTATGGGTTCCAGGGATTACAAAAACATGATGGGAAAAGCAGGGACCTCACCTCGGCATGGACAGAGTTGATGTGATACTTGACACCACTCTCTGACACAAATTCTTTTTGACACAGAAGACACTTGTATTTTCCAGCCACAAAGTTTCCCTGTTTTCAAGAGAGAAAGAAAAGGGAATTACTGGTAAATTCAGGAACACGTACCTGGGCCGTGTGTGGGGACTGTTAGAGATGAAAAGAGGGGATTTTACTTCAGCAAAGATAAGAAGGAAGAAAATCCAATACAGCAATAAAGTTGGGAAAACCATATTTAGGCAGACTATTACCACTAGAAATCTATCCTAATATAATTCTATACATAATACCCCCACCCCCTCAACACAACCTAAAGTATTCCTACTTTTATTATGTAACAAATCACCCTTTTCTATCTTCCCTAGTTTCTGTCACTTCACTTCCAGGTTCTCTTGGTTCCTCTTCCCACATGATCAAACTCCTAAAGTTCACCAGAGACACCAATGTATAATTCTTCCCACTATAATCCACTGCTCCAAAGAGTGCCTTGCAAATCCAGAATTAGAGGTGTATTGTCCATAATGCCTAGTTTAAGGACTCAGAAACTAAGATCATGATGACAAACTCCTAAGCACTTGTGGCCAGATCTGGGTTGGATGCCTACACTCCCTTGCTGCTTTGAACTGAGATTTCTCTCCCCTCCTGAACCTCTGAGTGTCCATGGTGCTAATTTTGTGTGAGGACATATTTCTGAATGGAATTAAAAAGTGGCAGCAGTCCCCATGTCTGTGAGTCAGAGGGCACCTGGGTCAACACAGAAAAGATGCAGTGAGGTGAATATCTGTTTGCCTGACACCCAGGGCTAGCGTCTACCTCCCATCCCCAGAGGCTATATAATTCAGGTGGGATTAGAGGATCTTCATCATCCAGATAAGCACATGTAAACTGATTCTAGAAATTTTAAGGCCCAATAAACAGGGCAGGTCCAGGGCAGGACAGGCTCAGGTAGAAAAAGTTACCTCCCTGATATAGACTCAAAACTAATAATAATACTTTTCCTCCAACTTTTTTAATTGATAAGACTTAAGGCTATGTTGGCTTCTTCTATATCTTGGACATATCAGGACATCCCATCCAATACCAGATCAAGAATCTTTAGGACATAAAAAACTAAACAAGCCTCTGAACTTAACAGTAAACAGTGCGACTAGCTGTTCGCCTAAACTGAATTCTCTTCCATGTCAGACTTTTGTTTGAGAGATCACATTAAGATAAAGCATTCAGAAAGTTACAAACCAAGGTACAAGAGCCCAGGTGAGCCTTAAGGCCTGATACACTACTGTAGACAGCCTCACAACCCTGAAAGAGAGAAGAAGAAATAATGTGAAGATTATACCAAACCTCATCCTTCTCTTAGCAATCTGGCCGTTCACACTGACCAACCCTACATTTAGAGGAAGAAGCCCGATAAATTGTACTACAAACCAAACAGGAAAAAATTCACACACAAGCCACAAAAGGAAAAAGGAAAACCATGAAAAGGTATTTTTTTAAAAAAAGAAGAGCTTAAGATATTCCCTTCCCTGATACTTTTTCTCTGACTTTTAGAGAAACAGAAAATTGCATGGTTGGATTTTTTTTTTTTTTTTTTAATCTGCCTTCTTCAGTATAAATATGTCTCCTGTTTCTGGTAGATACCCTCCTTCCCAAAGTACTGCATATACAGCTGTGGTGGATTAAAGAAATAATGGAAATTCTCTGCCACTCTTCCCTGTAAGAAGAGGAGTCTATTCACCCTCCCTTTGAATCTGGGTTAACCCTGTGATTCCTTTGACCAATAGAATGCCATGGAAATATTGCTGAACAAATTCTGAAGCTAGGCCTGAGAGATCTACAGCTTTCATCTGCATGTTCTTGGAACACTCTAAGAAGTCAGTTGCCATGTACCCTGCTGGTAACCCACTACAACCTCATGGACAGAGAGGCCACGTGGAGAGCGAAGCTCCCAGCTCAATTAGCTGCACAGAAGCTATCTTGGACGTTCAGGTCCCATCTGAGCTTGCAGCTGAATACAACCCATGAGTGATCCCAGCTGACGCCATGTTTAGCAGGAGAAGGCTCTCTGAGCCCTGACAGAATTACTGACTCACAGAATTCTGAACAAATAAAATTACTAATGTTTTAAGCCACTAAGGTTCAGATAACTTTGTCATGAAGGAATCAGTAACTGAGACAGAAGTTTGATAAACTTGATAAACATTTACTGAAAAAATGAATGAGAAAGAACCACCTGGTTAGGGCACTGAATGCGATGATATTTCTTGATATCTGACTTCCATTTGTGTAGTACTTCCTGGCTGAAGGTAGGAAGCCCAGGGCGAGTATATTTTAACTACAAGACAAGAAATATTTTATTGGAGGAATCCAACTTCCAACCAAAATACCCCAAAAGGTTCATACCCAACTCTTTAGGTTATGTAATTCTGGAGTCTGACAAACATATTTTCATGTGCCAAAAATACTGTAGTATGTAAGACCCTTTAAATACAAATTTATCTGAAACTGGTAAGTATAACTGCTTTGTAATCTTAGAATAGTTTTGATTTTTAACAGAGGGCAGGAGAGGAGACTTTCAGATATAGCACTTCATCTACAGTTTTAAAAAGCTAGTGACAGAGCATTTACACAGTTAAAATACTCATTACGTAAAAGACAGAGATACAAATATGTACTGTAAAATATAGGTATACTCATAAATATGGTACATATATACACATATATATATACAACATATGCAACAGAAATATATGTAGATGGGGGGAAAGCTAGAAGGCTATACATCAAAATGTTAACAGTAGTCCTTTCTGGGTGGTAGAATTTTGAGTAGCTTTAGCGATTTTTCCCTGCTTATCTGCATTTCTCCTTTTTCTTCAAAGGTGTCATGTTAATTTTTGGTATTTAAAAAATTCAGGGGCACCTGGGTGGCTCAGTCAATTGAGCATCCGACTTCGGCTCAGGTCGTGATCTCGTGGTTTGTGAGTTCGAGCCCCGTATCAGGCTCTGTGCTGACAGCTCATCAGAGCCTGGAGCCTGCTTTGTATTCTGTCTCCCTTCTGTCTCCCTCTGCCCCTCCCCTGCTCATGCTCTGTCTCTATCTTCTCTCTCAAAAATAAACATTTAAAAAAAACTCAAACAGGGGCACCTGGGTGGCTCAGTCGGTTGGGCGGCCGACTTCGGCTCAGGTCATGATCTCGTAGTCCGAGAGTTCGAGCCCCGTGTCGGGCTCTGTGCTGACAGCTCAGAGCCTGGAGCCTGTTTCAGATTCTGTGTCTCGCTCTCTCTGACCCTCCCCCATTCATGCTCTGTCTCTCTCTGTCTCAAAACTAAATAAACGTTAAAAAAAAAAATTTTTAAAAACTCAAAAAAATTAAAGTTCAACCTAAAACAATGATGTGAAAGAACTTGGGGATGGAACACATGATTTTTACTTATACTGCCCAAGCAAAATTATTCCTCACACTTGCCTCCACATGCTTTGACCCAAGTTAGTCTCTCTCTCTCTTTTCTTTAGATTTATTTATTTAGAGTCCAACGTGGGGCTCGAACTCACAACCCCAAGATCGAGTTACATGCTCCACCAATTGAGCCAGCCAGGTGCCCCTAAGTTAGTCTCTTCTTACAACTACTATAGTTTCCAGAAAAGAGACAGCTAGCACCTGTAGAGACAGTTCTTACAAAGTCCACCACAAGTAATAGCTGTATTTCCAGTGAGTAAACAATCCTCCTGCTTGGAAAATGGAAGTATCTGAAAAGAAGCTGATGCTCTTTCTGAGACAGAAAAACAGAACCAAAACCCAGAGGTAAGGGGAAATAAGGAAGGCAGCCTAAAGGAACTCTGCTAAATCTATAAGAGGAATCAGAGCACAGAGCTGGCTTTATTTATAAGCACCTCCTCTCTTCTGCAGCTAGGGTATACAGGTCCATCTAAAATCCTTTTATAGTGATGAGAATATTTGCATAAACTATTATATTCATATAATAAACTATCATGTTTACGCAGCTATAAAAAAAAGAAATGAGGATAATCTCTAAGAACACATATGGAGTGATTTCCAGGATACACTTTTAAGTGAAATAAAGCAAATTACAAAAGAGTATCTATGTGAGAAAGAAAAAGATGTAAGAAAATATGCATGTATCTGGTCATCTAGCCCATAAAAATACAGGAAGGACAAAGCAGAAACTGAGTGTGGTGGTCTCTGCAGGGAGCAGGGTGGGGACAGGATGGAAACAAAAGGGTATTCAGAATGGGAAAGCTGGGAAGAGGGCAGTGACCCTTCTATAAGATGACCTTTTGTATGGGGTCTGACTTTTGGAACTATGGTAATGTTTCACATACCCCCCAAGAGAAATGACTAGTTTCAATTAAACAGGATGTAGGGGAACTCAAAATGTAAAGAAAAGTAACACATGAACCTAAGGATTACAAATGAGAAGCATAATGAAGGGAGCGAGGGAGAAAGCCAATCTAAATAACCGTAAAATAATACTTTGAGGGACGCCTGGGTGGCTCAGTCAGTGGAGCATCTGACTTTGGCTCAGGTCGTGATCTCACAGTTCATGTTAGTGTGGAGCCTGCTTGGAATTCTCTTTCTCCCTCTCTCTCTGCCCCTCCCTCACTCTCTCTCTCTCTCCCTCTCTCAAAATAAATAGGTAAGTTAAAAAAAAATAATAAAACAGTACTTTGACTATATACTGTAAGGCTGAAGATGAAAAGAACGACATACAAATATTCTTCTACAGCTAATAAACCTGTTTTTACAGGGGTATGGCTTAATAATTGTAAAACTATGTTATACTAGGACTAAGCAAATAAGTAAATATATTACAAACAGTGAGAGCTAGGTTTTCTTACTGTTAGAGAAAGGAGTTACAAATAAGCACAAAGGGGGGGCGCCTGGGTGGCGCAGTCGGTTAAGCGTCCGACTTCAGCCAGGTCACAATCTCGCGGTCCGTGAGTTCGAGCCCCGCGTCGGGCTCTGGGCTGATGGCTCAGAGCCTGGAGCCTGTTTACGATTCTGTGTCTCCCTCTCTCTCTGCCCCTTCCCCATTCATGCTCTGTCTCTCTCTGTCCCAAAAATAAATAAACGTTGAAAAAAAAATTTAAAAAAAAAAAACAAAAAACAAATAAGCACAAAGGAAGGCAAGAATGAAACTTGTGGTGTTGGACTGGAAGTGAAGGTATCATGGCTTTAAATATGTATACAGACAGACATAAAAATGAACACAGAGTGTGTGTTTTCATCTACGAGTAGACATACATATATATCCTAGTTCTAGCCACCAAGAGGGCCCAGAAGCAATGACACCCCAGCAGGAATGAGTACACCCAGCATTCAAATCTTGTTTTTTAAGTATATTCTCCAATAAAAGAAACCAGCATTCTTTAGAGAAATGGTTGATTCCAGGGCGGGGGAAGGGAATACACAAGATGACTCTACAGCACCTTATGTTGTCAAAGACTACTCAAAAAAATGATAGAAGCATGTCAAAAAGGCACAGGTGCCCACTGCAAAGAGCTCTTGATGGCCAAATCTGGAACAATCTGAGCCAAAAAATGAATAATAATAATAATAGCACTGGATTATACACCTACAATAAAATATCCATGAGTCCATACTGATATAAATAGATTAAGAGAAAAAAAGGACGTATTTTCTCACAGAATTTCAATTAATAATTTATGGAAGAAGTAATGGAAACACAAACCATCATTAGGCAAACAACCATAATAATAACTGTTGCAGGCAAGAATCACTGACGGATGCTACAGCAAGTGGGCAGAGGTATGATAAGACACAGGGTAGTTGCACAGTGTCACTATCCCCACAAAATGTTCACAAATTACAAAGAGGAAAACTGTAATTTTGCCTTGGAGAAAACTGGACAATACACCCTAATCAAGTGATCAAAGTGATCACTGGTAAAAAAGACATCAACATCATATACCTCCTCATATGGTACATTGAGAAAGGCAAACACTGCTTCAGTGGTAATCTTGACAAAAACATATAACTTTCAATCTAATCTTGAGCAAACACTAGACAAATCCATATTAGGGATATTCTACAAAACAACGAGCCTGTTCTCTTCAAAAGTGTCAAGAGCACAAAAGATCAATAAAGCCAGAAGGATGATAACAGATGGGAGGAGACTAAGGAGACACAGTAAAGAGAATTAAATGTGAGATCTTGATGGGATCCTATGTTATTGGTTATGTAAGATGTTGGCATTAGGGGAAGCCAGGTAAAGAGCATATGGGAACTCTGTACTAATTTTGCAATGACTCGGTAATTCTAAAATTATTTCCAAATACAAAGATTTTTGAAAAAGGAATATAGGAGTGTCTCGGTGGCCCAGTCAGTTAAGCTTCTGACTCTTGATTTCAGCTCAGGTCATGGTCTCACGGTTTGTGAGTTCGAGCCCTGTGTTGGATTCTGTCTCTCCCTCTCTTTGCCCTTGCCCTGCTTATGTGCTCTCTCTCTCAAAATAAATGGAAACATTTAAAAGAAAGGAATATATATTTGTGAAACAAGAAAAAATATTTATTGGTCTCTGCCCTCAGTTCCTGCTAATACTCAGTCTCTGAACCTGGTTCCTGATAGAGAGTTCCTAAAACACCCTACTAATTTTCTGAGTAATACCAGTATTTGGACAGAGTTCATAAATCCCTTGGAATTTCCTGGGTGATTGGAGTATCTTTTGTTTTGATGAGGTAATACTCTGTGGGTTCCTCGGTGGGCTAGCCACTGGCAAAACCAAGCCTTGATTAGAAGCTTTGAACTTTCAGACACATTCCCCATTCTCTAGAGAGGGAAAGGGGCTAGGGATAGTTAATCAGTCATGCCTATGTGATAAAGCCTCTATAAAAATCCCAAAATTATGGGGTTCAGAGAGTATATATATGTGCCAAGAGGGTGATACACCTCCAACTCCACAGGGATAGGAGCTCCTATGCTGGGGACTCTTCTAGACCTCACTCTGTATTTCTTCATCTGGTTGTTCATCTGCAGATTTTATTATATCCTTTATAACAAACCAGTAAACACCTTGCCCTGAGTTCTGTGAGCCACGCTAGCAAATTACCGAAACCAAGGAGGGGAGCATGGGAACCCCAATTTTTAGCCCAGTCAGTCAGAAGTACAGATGACAACCTGGGACTTGTGACTGACACCTGAAATTGGAACAGTCCTGTGAGACTGACCCCTTAACTTGTGGACCTGACACTAACTCCAGGTAGATAGTGTCAGGACTGAATTAAATTGTAGGACACGCAGGTGGTGTTAGAAAATTAGTCTGTGTGGGAAAAACCCATACATCTGGTGTCAGAAGTGTTAAGTGTGTAGTAGGATGTGAGTAAAAGAAAACACAAGAGTTTTTCCTAGACCATATTGCTTGCATTTGCATTAAAAAACACTGGAAGGACACACAAGAAACCAGTAAGAATGGTTACCATGGATACAGGCTAGAACAAGGATGGGGTGAAACTGAGATATCTCAATGTTTATTATCATTTTGACTTCTGAACAAGAATATATTATCTATTCCAATTAAATTTTTAGTTTAAAACAAAACAAAATAATAATGCCTTTAACCTACACAATGTCAAACTATAAAACTGATGATTTTAGGAGAGTATCTGCTAGATAAGACTAGCAAACCTTATCAATCAGTTAACAAATATTTATGTCTAATTCCCTACCACCGATCAACACAGTGAAAGCAAATGGACTACAATATCATAAGATACATACCACTGTACAAAATTCACATTTAAACTGAATTTAGATAACCACATACTTTAGCCTGTGGCAGGAAAAAAGTAGCAGTGAGTCTGAAACAAAAAAGGATGCTCTGATACTCAAGAACAGGATCCAACTCCTTGGACACCAGTAGGACTGATTTTTAGACCAAATAAAAGGTATCCACTTCCACGAATTGACATTTTCTTATAATATATGACATTCCCCTCATGAGTCAAAGCCCTAGGCCAAATCTAAACTATCTTTCTTGATACCATGGAGAGTAATAGGTCCTTAGCTCTAACCTTAATCTTTACTCGTATATCCTCCCAAGCCCTTCCCATGACTACCCCATAGTCATATACTCCTTATCTCCTCTTGGCCAAATAGGTTCCTTTGGTCTATGATCTATTTTAAACCAAAGGCTTCTAAGCTAGATTCTGTAACCCTGAGAAGTACACTTGGGGCCATGGAAGGAATGATAAAAGTATCAAGGAGAAGGCCAAGAAGGCAAAGTTTTGGGCTCACTACCCCTAGTTACATAGAGAAACTCCATTTTTAATTTTTTTTTTAATATTTATTTTTGAGAGAGAAAGAGACAGAGCATGAGCAGGGGAGGGGCAGAGAGAGAATGACACACAGAATCCGAAGCAGCTCCAAGCTCTGAGCTATCAGCAGATAGCCCAACATGGAACTCAAACTCACAAACTGCAAGATCATGACCTTGGCTGAAGTTGGACACTTACCCAGCTGAGCCACCTAGGCACCCCAGTGACTCTATTTTAAGTTATTCTACATATTGGTGTTTTATATAATTTTCATTTGGAAAAAAAGAGTGGGTGGGGAGAGGAGTTCTGTTGCTAGAAAAACAAACTGAAATCATTTATCTAAACTAAATATAAACTACTACATACAAATTAACAAAGTGGAAACAGAGACTAACAAAAGACTAACAAAAAACTAACAAAGTGGAAACAAAGACTAACAAAAAAAGACTAATCTGGGAATTCGGATTCCCTCCAGGAGCAGTTCAAAATTAAGAGGGTTCCTTAAGGAATTTCTGAAACAGACGGTCTCTCTAGGACCCATATGAATCCAAACACTGAAGCTGGATCAGACATACTCCATCTCTAAGGATTAAGAAGCAACATACTGATGAAGAAATTGTAGTTTATATACACAATGGAGTACTATGTGGCAATGAGAAAGAATGAAATATGGCCCTTTGTAGCAAGGTGGACGGAACTGGACAGTGTTATGCTAAGTGAAATAAGCCATACAGAGAAAGACAGATACCATATGTTTTCACTCTTATGTGGATCCTGAGAAACTTAACAGGAACCCATGGGGAGGGGAAGGAAAAAAAAAAAAGAGAGGTTAGAGTGGGAGAGAGCCAAAGCATAAGAGACTCTTAAAAAATGAGAACAAACTGAGGGCTAATGGGGGGTGGGAGGGAGGGGAGGGTAGGTGATGGGTATTGAAGAGGGCATCCTTTGGGATGCACTGGGTGTTGTATGGAAACCAATTTGACAATATTTTTCATATATTTTTTAAAAAATAAAATTAATTAATTAATTTTTAAAAAGCGGCAACATACTGTTTATCATGTACTCAAGTGCATTTACTTTTCCGTATGTACTAAGCACAACATCAGACATGGTTCAAAATTAACGCAAGTTTCTACTTTACCTTCCGATCATCAGGCACCAAATCCTGAAGCACCTTCCTCTTAGGCCATTCCTTGGCCAGTTCAGCAGAAGCCAGCTCCTGCAGGTGGTACACAGCTATCTTGGCAGAACGCCTCTGAACTCGACCCCCACTCTTTGGCTCCAGGCTCATCTCCTTTAAGCACTCTGGCTGTCCTGACTCTGGAAAGAATGAGATCTGCAAGAATGAGACATAGCAAAACACAGGCCTGAGAAGTGGCTTCCATCAAAGCCAATGATTAAGGGCTATCCTTCCTGCTCTAAGTATCAAAAGCTCTTCACTGGCTTGCTAACCACTAGCATAAAGCTCTACCACCTTCATGCGTATTTTGCTGATATAAAAAATTTCTTAGGGTGAAGTCTGTTCTATTTTAATAAGTAAAGGTCAAGACATAGCCATGTGCAAAGACATGAACCTCAACCCATTCCTATCTCATACTACATATAAAAATTAACTCAATATGAAATGTAAACCATGTAACTATAAAACTTCTAGAAGAAACAAAGGGAGGACATTTTTGTAATCCTGGGTGTAATGGTTTTTGATGTGTCACCCTGGCTAGGCTACAGTCATCAATCATTCAATTAAACGCTAATCTATGTGCTGCTGTGAAGGTACTTTGTAGATCTAATTAAAGTCCAGAATCAGTTGACTTTAAGTAAGAGAGGTGCGACAGAAGAAAAGGCAGGAGAGATTCAGAGTGTGAGAGAGACTCGATACTGCTGCTGACTTGAAGAGGAAGGGACCACAAGCCAGGGAACATAGATAGCCTTCAGAACCAGAGAACAACTCTCGGCCTATAGCAAGCAAGGAAATGAGGTCCTACAACTAACTGCATGGAACTCAAGTCTTAATTTTAACGAGCCTCAAAACAGATTCTCCCCTTGAGCCTCCAAAAAGGAACAGTCCTACTGACATTTTGATGCCAGCCTGGTGAGGTCCTACACAGGAGAGCCAGCTGAGCTGTGCTATCCCTGGACTTCGGGCCTAATACACTGAAACAATACAGTTGTGTTATTTAGGCCATCAATTCTGTGGTGATTTTTTTTAAATGTTTTATTTTCTGAGAGAGAGACAAGAGTGTGAGTGGGGAAGGGGCAGAGAGAGAGGAAGACACAGAATCAGAAGCAGGCTCCAGGCTCTGTGCTGACAGCTCAGATGCAGGGCTGGAACCCAAGAACTGTGAGATCATGACCTGAGCCAAAGTCAGACACTCAACCGACTGAGCCACCCAGGCCCCCTTGTGATTTTTTATAGCAGCAATAGAAAATTGGGTTGGGGGGGTGCCTGGGTGGCTCAGATCATGATCTCACAGTTCATGAGTTCAAGCCCCATATCTGGCCCTGTGCTGACAGCTCAGAGCCTGGAGCTTGTTTCAGATTCTGTGTCTCCCTCTCTCTCTCTCTCTCTGCCCCTCTGCCCACTCACACTCTGTCTCTCTCAAAAATAAATAAAAACATTTAAAAAAAAAGAAAAGAAAAGAAAACTGGGTTGGGCAAAGAGATATTAGAAACAACAACAAAAAAAGCATTACCCATACAAGGAAAAAATGATAAATCGAACTTAAGAACTATGCTCTTTGAAAAACACTATAGGGGTGCCTGGGTGTCTCAGTCGGTTGAGCGTCTATCTGACTCTTGATATCAGCTCAGGTCATGATCTCACAGCTGTGAGATCAAGCCCCACATCAAGCTCCACACTAAGCAGAGCCTGCTTGGGCTTCTCTCTCTCCCTCTCCCCCTCCCTTGCTTGGGTGCTCTCTCTCCCTCTCAAGATAAATAAAACTTATAAAAAAATTTAGAACACTGTAAATAAATGAAAAGACAAACTATAGACTGGGAGAAAATATTTGCAAAACATGTATCTGATGAAGGGCTTCTGTCTAAAATATATAAAAAACTCAGAATATTCTCAAAACTTCCTAGTAAGACAACAAAACTCCAATAATAAAGGATTTCAATGGCCACTTCAAAAAAGAAGACACTTCACTAACAACTGACATTGCCAATAAACAAATGAAAAGATGGTCAATGTCATTAGTCACTAGGGAGATGCAAATTTAAACTTCAGTGAAATACCACTGCATACCTAATAGAATGGACTAAGAAAAAAATGAAATTAACAATAGCAAATCCTAACAAGGATACAAAGCAACTGGAATTCTCATATTTTATTAGTGAGAATGCAAAATGGTATAGCCACTCTGAAAAAGAGTTTGGCAGTTTCTCATAAAGTTAAACATACATTTATCATATGACCTAGCTATCCCATTCCTAAGTATTTACCCAAGAGAAATTAAAATTTATTTTCACACAAAAGCCTTTTATGTGAATGTTTATAGTAACTTTATTCATAATTGCCAAAATATGGGAACAACCCAAATGTTCTTCAACTGATGAATGGATAAAGAAACTGTGAAACATCCATACAATGGAATCCTAGACAGAAATAAAAAGAAATAAATTAATGATACATGCAACACATGGATGAGTCTCAAATGTATTATGCTAAGTGAAAGAAGCCAGACTCAAAAGGAAGGCTACATATTGTATGACTCCATTTATAGGACATTGTGAAAAAAGCAAAACTATAGGGACAGAAAATAAATCAGTGGTCAAATCGTTCTATATCTTGATTGTGGTGGTGACTACATGACTATGTATTTGTCAAAACTCGTAACTGCACACTAAAAAGGGTGAATATTGGGGCGCCTAGGTGGCTCAGGCGGTTAAGCGTCCAACCTCGGCTCAAGTCATGATCTCACGGTTCGTCGGTTTGAGCCCCGCATCAGGCTCTGTGCTGACAGCTCAGAGCCTGGAGCCTGCTTCGGATTCTGTGCCTCCTTCTCTCTCTCCGCCCACCCCCCCATACTGTCTTCGCTCTCAAAAAATAAACATTAAAAAAAATAAAAAATTAAAAAATTAAAAGGGTGAACATTAATTATCATATGTAAATTATACCTTGAAACTGAATTCTAAAAAGAAACATGAAGTGGGGGAAGCCTAGAAATGTAATCAAGGGGGAAAAAAATCAAGACAAAAAAATTGGAATGGAAGAACCAGCCGGACAGAAATTTCCACAAAATTTCTAGCTAAATCGGAATGCCTTAAGCTTTAAAAGTGTAATAATGAGTTTACTTCTGCACAGATTACACGATGAACTTTGATTTCTCTAACCTAATTATGTTCAAAAGGCAGAAATAAGAGAACCAAGGAAAAATAAGGAAAGGAAAACAAAAGCATTCAAAGATTAAAAGGGGATACAAATAAGGAACAGCGGATGTATGGGAAGATGTCGGAGTAAGGAGTCCCCAAAAAACAGATCCCCAAACAGGGTCTGGAAAGTAATCAGTACTCACAGGCCCATGCTCTGACCTCAGGTGATACGCAAGTCCAGCCTTCGATTTATATGGCTTTCCACAGTGGTGACATTTCAGGGTCATCTCCTCCAGCTCTGCAGCCCCTTTGCCACATTTTCTGACATGGTACAGATATCCCATGATGCTGGTGAAGCTACTAGAGCAACTCTGAACACAGGAGAAAGGCCTGAACTATAATCTTACATCTTTTGACATGATTTCTCAATTTCTCAACAGCCACAAAGCATTCAACCACCACCTCACGTAAATAGATCCTCTGGTATCACTAGACCCTCTCCAACACTTCCCGTTGGCACAACCTTTCCTTGGCCCTTGTGCCTGGCCGAACGCCTGTCCTGTCCACCACCAACCGTGACAGTCAATCAGTTTAGTTGGCATTCAGTAAACTGGATCTGTGTGTCTCCCCTGTGGCAGAGCTTCCTCTCTGGTCTGTGACTCGACTCCACCCCAGTATCATACACCCAGCAATGGCAAAGCTCCTCACAGTGAGAATACTAAGATCCTTTTCATCACACTAAAAAAGGATGGTAAAGAAACTCCTTTGAACAAAGGGAAAGAGGGGGGAAATAAGTTTATGGAGATGAGAAAGAAAATAAAGAACTACTAATGAATTCACAACAGCTGGAAAAGCAGGAGCCACTCTTACGCTGTACGATGACACAGAACCAGGTCTACAAGAGAGAAGAAATGGAACAAAATAACAGAAAGACATTGATTCCAGACTCCAGGCAGAAGGAGACACTGTCCCTGGGCTCTTACCTCGCGCATGCACCTGAGCTTTCCCAGTCTCTTTAAAACTGTTCGGAGCCGTTCTCTCTCACTTGGTTCGTCTATTTCATCTCCAGCCTTCAAAATGGGCTAGAAAGCAAGACAAGCAAACAAGCAGATGATTCATGGAAAAGACAGATACAGAAAAAAATTGTATCATAGGAGAATCAAGGACTGGACTAGCACCTAAGCCGATGCCCATGAAGCTTAGTTATCTGACTCCTGGCTTTCTCCATCTTCTCCTAGACAGACAAGGAAGCAAATGTAATGCAAATAAGAGCTCAGAGCCTCTATCTTCCAGGAGACGAACCTTTGGGGCTAACCTAAACACACAAATACCCACCGCAAAGGTTTCATGTGCATGACTCTTCTATCAAAATGTATTCTTACTCACACCCCTATAAAGCCCCAGAGCCTTAGACACCTCCACTGGGTTATCAGCACTCATCTAAGTAAAGACATCCAAACACACACAGGCTCATACAGGACAGAAGATACTCTTACCAAGCTATTATGATTTGCCATCACGTGATACTTCATCCCTGCCAGTGAACGAAGTTGTTTCCCACAATGATGACAAGTAAACATTTCCTACAGGAAGAAATACTGCTCAGTGTCAGGTTGTTCAACAGAGAAACAGAATGTAACAAAGTCCTACCCGGATGTTCTCGTCTGTGTCTCCTTTATTTCCAAACCCAAAGAATCTCAAAACCCCACAACCTCAGTGTCACATCCTCAAGGGTAAAGAAGTAAAAGTAACTCATTTTTAAAGGAGTAAGAATTACCATTTACTGAGCGCCAACATTTGCCGAGTAATGGGGTGGGCATTCAGCATGTATTCT
This sequence comes from Prionailurus viverrinus, assembly GCF_022837055.1. Lineage (NCBI taxonomy): Eukaryota > Metazoa > Chordata > Mammalia > Carnivora > Felidae > Prionailurus > Prionailurus viverrinus. Next base: position 119,072,015 of record NC_062563.1, read on the forward strand.
TTCTTATCCCCTCAGGGACTACATAAAATTATTTGTATAATTTGTAATATAAATGAGAAAACCAAGGTCCACACATAAAAAGCTAAATGACACAACCAATAAGTGGCTAAATGAAGATTCAAACCCAAGTCTGTCAGACTCTAAAGCCTCTGTTTTCCTTGTAACACAATGCTGCTGCTTCTCCACAGTAATCAGCACACTGACACAGCGATAGTTGTCTGAGGTATGGGAAAAGGTCATAACCCTTATGAAACGCCACAAAATCTCTAACCTGTTTGCAGGTCTCCATGTGTTTCTTTAAGCCCTCTATGGTCTTCCTCCCCACCGCCTGGCAGGTAGGACAGGAGACACTGCCTTTATCCACAATTTCTAGGTACCATTGTTCCTCCAAACTGCCTACAAAGCAGAGAAAGAAACACTTCATAATTTGCAGAATTCTCTAGAAACAGAAAACGTATTCCTGGAATTTAGTAAAAGTATCATTTTTTTTTTCCTTCCTGGGGAAAAGACTCTTTCTAGAAGTAATTTTTTTTCAGACAATGAGGAGTTTCTGATACTCCTACTTAGTCCTCCACGACCAAAACCATCTGAGAACCATTCAAAAGCCCAGCAGCTTAAAGAACTGGGCAACATTTTTTTTTCTAGCTTTACTGAGGTATAACCAACAATGGGGCAACATTTTCACAGCAGCATATAATAATGGGATACTTAGATATATAACAGCCAATTTCCTGTTTCCTGTGTGTCTGAGATGTTCTTAAATGTTTTTATCCCCATTTAGTCTCCATGAAAATTCTGACTACCTTCATTATCCCTATTTAGAGACAAGGTAACTGAAGCCTGCAGAAGTTAACTAGATGAAGGCAGACCAGAAAATGAGTTAAGAGCCAAAACTTAAAGGCGGGTCTGACTGGCCTCCAAACCCACACCCTTAATAACTGCCTCCTTAAAGAAACTCTTTATAACATCACTCCTTGACCAACAACAACAACAAAAAACAGAGTGCAAGACCTTGATACCCCAAAGCTTCCAACAGAAGACATACCTGCTGCGTAAGCTGGTGGTTCCTTCCGAATACGACGAGCCTGGGATTTAGGATTAGGTTGAGTTTTAGGCCGTTGCTTCCTCCCTGACACAAGACAGAAACTTGAAGCCCAACATATCACCTTTGCCATCCAATCTGTTACTATCAAAATTTCCTCCCATCTTCTCAACACCCTATGTCCCACTCCCTCAACCAACCGTCTCCCTCAAGTTATGACAGGGTCCCTCTCTCTCTGCCCCTCCCCCATTTGTGCTCTATCTCTGTCTCTCAAAAATGAATAAATGTAAAAAAAAATTTTTTTAAAAAGTGCTCGCTTCGGCAGCACATATAAGCATTCCATATTTTTAAAAAATAAAATAAAAATAATAGGGGCGCCTGGGTGGCTCAGCCAGTTAAGCATCCGACTTCGGCTCAGGTCATGATCTCGCAGTTTGTGGGTTCGAGCCCCACATTGGGCTCTGCTGATAGCTCGGAGCCTGGAGCCTGCTTCGGATTCTGTGTCTCCTTCTCTCTCTGCCCCTCCCCCATTTGTGCTCTGTCTCTCTCTGTCTCTCAAAAATGAGTAAATGTGAAAAAAAAAAAGTTATGACAGGAAAAAAACAAAAAAGTCAGGTAGGATGAAAGCCATTCCTCGCCAAAAAATCAAAGGGTTCAGCAGTGCTCCAAGGGCCAAAACCTCAGGTCTCTCTCCCTTTTACCCCTGAAGAATAAAGCCAAGGTACCCAAGGGAAAAGAATTAGCAAAGTTACTCCCTCACCATAAAGCTTATGCTTCTTCTGAGGAAATTCTCGATAGTCTTCATCTTCTTCCTGCCTGGGTTTCCTTTTTCCTTTGGTTGATACTCCACCTGACCCTGAAATACCACACAAAAACAAACAAACAAAACCCTCAGTATGGCTTACAAGTGAACATACTGGCCAGCCTTCAAAATATCACTCACCAAAAAAAAAAAAAAAACAAAAACAAAAACACCACACTCACAAGGTCATCACAGGAGAGATCATCAGCAAACACAAGCCCCACAGAAGTGTCTGTGACAGTTTTAGGGAAGTTGGTAAAACGTCACTAACTCATTCGACCTCCCCATTTCATTTTTTTACTGTTCTCCATCCCAACTGATCAATTGTTCCCCATGAATAATAAAGGCCTCTAAACGTCAACAGAGGATGAAATTGGTATAATGGGAAAGAAGTTCAAATCATTTGAAGAAGAAAGGCTGATACCCGTATAACCTAGAGGAGTAAGAATTTCACTCTAAAATAAAAGGACAGTTGGGAATGCAAGCTGGTGCAGCCACTCTGGAAAACAGTATGGAGGCTCCTCAAAAAACTAAAAATAGAACTACCCTACGACCCAGCAATTGCACTACTAGGCATTTATCCAAGGGATACAGGTGTGCTGTTTCAAAGGGGCACATGCACCCCAATGTTTATAGCAGCACTATCAACAATAGCCAAAGTATGGAAAGAGCCCAAATGTCCATCGATGGATGAATGGATAAAGAAGATGTGGTATATATATACAATGGAGTTTTACTCGGCAATCAAAAAGAATGAAATCTTGCCATTTGCAACTACGTGGATGGAACTGGAGGGTGTTATGCTAAGTGAAATTAGTCAAAGAAAGACAAAAATCATATGACTTCACTCATATGAGGACTTTAAGAGACAAAACAGATGAACATAAGGGAAGGAAAGCAAAATAATATAAAAACAGGGAGGGGGACAAAACAGAAGAGACTCATAAATATGGAGAACAAACTGAGGGTTACTGGAGGGGTGGTGGGAGGGGGGATGGGCTAAATGGATAAGGGGCACTAAGGAATCTACTCCTGAAATCAGTGTTGCACTATATACTAACTAATTTGGATGTAAATTAAAAAAAATAATAAACTAAAAAAATAAAATAAAAGGACAGTTCACAAAGCTTAACAGTGTGTGACAGCCTAACACAGATGTGAGAAACATATGTGATGCTTAATACTTTTAAGAACCATTTACAACAGCTACCTAGAGAATGCTCTGTCTTTGAAATAAAGCAGAGATACTGGTACCTTCAACACGCGAAGCAGCAGCTGCCTTGACCCTTCTCATCTTCATCCAGTAGGTAGACTTTCGGAAGGATGCTGGAAAATCACTCACTGGCTCACATGAAGAAGCAGACGACGAGCCGCTTAAGGAGTCATCGTGAGGAATAGTGTACTGGAAACTATTATCCTTTATGGAGCACTGGGTCCTGCTATTAATATGACACAAATATATATACCACAAGAGTAAAGTTCCTATTATTTTATATCATAAGAAGTTGGTAACCGATGCAAAACCTAAGAAGCCTGATAATAAAAACAGGATTAGGTTGTAATCTAACAATTACAATGGTTGACCAAAGGCAACATATAAAATTATTATTATACTTTATTGTGTTAAGAGAAAGCAGTACACATTAGTGCTCACTCTGCAGTCCAAGTAGGCATTCTTTCCTAGATTGATCCAAGAAAAGAAAGTAGTCAAAGTAATAGGTTGTTCTACGACCCTTCAGAAGATCCCATGGATCTGTAACCAGGCACCTCTATTTCTCTGAGAGAGGGACAGTAACTAAACAGTACCCCTGAGAATAAAGAAGGAAAAAAACAGTTTGTAGGGCTCTAGTCTGCTCCATCTTCCCTCTCCCTTAGCCTCCTCCCTAAACCTGGTGTCAGGGCTGTCCTGTCTTATTTAGGCAATATGATTCTTAGTTCCCACAGTTAAAGGAAGGGTGCTGTCTTGTCTGAGGTAAGCTGGCCAGACAAGTCTGATACACAGCTGGATCCAAATTCCCAAATTTAAGACCAGTCACTATGTAGTTAACAAACATGACTGAGTAATTACAAAGTTATCTTCTAGGAGGCTCAGAATGCACAGAGGAGCAGCAGTTCTCAAAAGTGTGGTCCAAGAACCTCTGAGACATCCTTCTCCAGCTAAAGATCTGTGTGAGGCATGTGTTAGGCTTATGGTTCAGAAAGATCACTCTGGATGCTATACATTAGATGACCCATGGAGGAAAAGTGAATAAAGGGAGAAGAGGTAGCAGTTTATTGTAATAGAATAGATAAGAGATGATAAGGACTTGAGCTAAGGTCTTGTAGTAGACGTAAATTGGCAGATTCAATATAATACTTTAAATGTTTACTTATTTATTTCGAAAGAGAGAGTGTGCACATAGGCACAAAAGCCGTCCTGAGAGAGAGGGGGAGAAAAAGAATCCCAAGCAGGTGCGCCGTCAGCACAGAGACCGATGTGGGGCTCAATCTCATGAACTGTGAGATCATGACCTCAGCCAAAATCAAGAGTTGGCCGCTTAACCTACTAAGCCACCCAGGTGCCCCTAGGTGACCAGTCTTAAGAAATATGTAAGTAAAATGTGATACATGTCTACTATGGAATACTATGTAGTTGTTAGAAGCAATAAACCATTTCTACACATAGAGACATGAACATAACCAAAAAGCATACTGTTGAATGACAGAAGAAACAGAACAAGACTAATGTCAATTTGGTAAATTAAAAACAAATATACGTGTAAACAGCACTAGCTATTTTACTAAGATTCATAAATATTTAAGGACAAATGTCACACTTGCTAACATGGTTGTCTCTGGAAGGAGATGGAAATGGAAACAGGTAAAACAAAAAATAATAGGGACTGATGATGTCAGTATACTCTGAGCAGGGAAGAATGATTTTCACTTCTCTGCACATGAGATCCAAAATTACAAATTTAATACAGCAAAGTCTTGATTCAGCCATGGTGCATAAGCCCTCTACAGCCCATCCCTCCTGCTTATTACAACTAAAAATCCTAGATTCTGAAAAGAAAACAAAGCAGGTGGATTGTGGAGAGCAGTCAAAACTGGGAGAAGTGACTCCCATGGGATGTGTTCCCCCCCCCCCTTTTTTTTTGCTTTCCCTCACATGTGGCTCTACAATAAGGGTGGGCCCATTTGTAGAGTAGCATGGGCAGCCTACATTCCAACAAAAACTCTATCTTTCTGACCAGAGAAACTAGGAAAAGGGGTCTCTATAGACCAGAAGGTGTGAGAGAGCTGTGAAGAAGAGACATGCAAAGAAGGTAATCGCATAATTCTGTCTGAATTCATACAAATCACAGCTTAATCTGAGCCATGTATGTGTGGAGCATACCCAAGCCAGTTTAGCAAAGGCTTCAAAAGGTGAAATAAGATTTTAACAAATTGCACAAGCCTCAGACTAACCCCTGAGCTACTAGTGAAAGACAGACCCAATCCAATGTAGCAAAAGCTTGGAGAAATGAAACAAGACTTGGAACACCTGAAAAAGTCTCCAACAAACCACTAAACTATTCAAAACAGACTACAACTATCATAGCAAAGACTTAGAAGAGTGGAACTAAGGGGCACCTGGGTGGCTCAGTTGGTTGAGCGTCCAACTTCGGCTTAGGTCATGATTTCACGGTTCTTAAGTTTGAGCCCTGCATCAGGCTCTGTGCTGACAGCTCAGAGCCTGGAGCCTGCTTCATATTCTTGTCTCTCTCTCTCTCTCTCTCTCTCTCTCTCTCTCTCTGCCCCTCCCCTCCCTCAAAATTAAACATTAAAAAAAATTTTTTTTTTTTAATAATGGAACTAAGATTGAACCAATACCCTCAGAAGACAAGACAGAACTTATGGTCTGAACAGTAAACAGGTTACTTGCTAAAATAAAAACAGCAATGATGGGGCACCTGGGTGACTCAGTTAGTCGGGTGTCCGACTTCAGCTCAGGTCATGATCTCACAGTTCATAAGTTCAAGCCCTGCATCGGGTTCTGTGCTAATAGCTCAGAGCCTGGAGCCTGCTTTGGATTCTGTCTCCTTTTCTCTTTGTCCCTCCCCTGCTAGTATTCTGTCTCTCTCTCAAAAATAAACATTAAAAAAAAATTTTTTAATAAAACAAAACAGCAATGATCTCCCAGAAGATTCTAAAAGGACCCAAAGTCTATACAAATAACATTCACAATATTAGGAATAAATTCCAAAATTATGCAATACACAAAGAACCAGTAAAATGTGAATAATTCTGAAAGGAACAGATAACAAACAAATGTCACCCCAAGATGATCCAGAAGTTAGAACTACCAAAGATTTAAAGACGCTATTATAACTATGTTTCATGAAATAAAGGAAAACACACTTGAAGTGAAGGAAAAGATAGGAATTATCAGCAGAAAACAGAAACCAAAAAAAAAAAAAAAAAGAATTGAAATTTTAGAACTAAAAATACAATATTTGAAATAAAAACAGAATGGGCTCAATAACAGAATGGAGATGAAAAAGGAAAGAGCCTGTGAACTTGAAGACAAATCAATAGAAATTAACCGATCTGAAGAACAAAGAGAAAAAAGACTGAAAAACACTCAGCAGAGCCCCAACAACCTGTGGGTCAACATCAAAATGTCTAACTTAAGTGTAGCCATAATCCCAAAAGGAAAGGAAAAAAGTCTGTGGCATGAAAATACATTTGAAAAAAATAATGGTGGAAAATCACCCAAAATTAATGAGACATTAATTTACAGATCCTAGGAGTTCAACAAACACTCGAGAAAATAAACTCAAAGAAAAATACACCCAGATACATCTTAATGAAAAATTTCAAAACCGAATGTTAAAAAAAAATCTAGAAAGCAGTTTTAAAAAATAACATTATATTTCTGTATATGCATATGTACATATGTATACATATGTATGTGTGTGTATATATATACATCAATGATTTGAATGACCACAAAACTTTGAATAGAAACCAAAGAGAACAGGCACGCCTGAGTGGCTCAGTTGGTTAAGTGTCCAACTTCAGCTCAGGTCATGATCTCATGGTTTGTGAGTTCAAGCCCTGCATCAGGCTCTCTGCTTGTCAGCACAAAGCCTGCTTCTGATACTCTGTCCCCCACTCCCTCTGCCTCTCCCCTGCTAGTGTGCTCTCTCTCTCCCAAAAATAAATAAACATTAAAAATATTTTTTTTAACTTAAAAAAAAAAAAAGAAACCAAAGAGAACAGAAAACAGTGTAACATCTTTAAAATCTTGGGGCCCCAGGGTGGCTCAGGGTTAAGTGTCCGACTTCGGCTCAGGTCATGATCTCGCGGTCCGTGAGTTTGAGCCCTGCATCGGGCTCTGTGCTGACAGCTCAGAGCCTGGAGCCTGTTTTCAGATTCTGTGTCTCCCTCTCTCTCTGACCCTCCCCCATTCATACTCTGCCACTCTCTGTCTCAAAAATAAATAAATGTTAAAAAAATTTTTTTTAAATAACAAAAAAAATAAAATCTTGAGAGAAAAAATTTCTCAATCTGAAATTCTGTATTCCATGAAAATATCCTTTAGGCATACTTCTTCAGATGAAAAAAAAAAAGAAAAGAAAATTTGTTGTCAGCAGACCTGCTCTATGAGAAATGCTAAAGGAGATTATTCTAGCTGAAGGAAAATGATACCAGAAATCTAGGTTTTTAAATTTTTTTTTTAACGTTTATTTATTTTTGAGACAAAGAGACACAGCATGAATGGGGGAGGGGCAGAGAGAGAGGGAAACACAGAATCGGAAGCAGGCTCCAGGCTCCGAGCCATCAGCCCAGAGCCCGACGCGGGGCTCGAACTCGTGGACCACGAGATCGTGACCTGAGCCGAAGTCAGACGCTCAACCGACTGAGCCACCCAGGCGCCCCTAGGTTTTTAAGAATGAAGAAAGAACAAAAGAAATGGGTAAACATATTTAAAAAAAAAAAAAAAACCCTCTTTAAAACAAAACTTTAACATTATCTGGCAAGGTTTTCAACATAGGTAGATGTAATACATATGACAGCTATAACTTAATGGTCAGCAGACCGGGTTAAGGAATCTACATGGTTGTAAGGCCTTTACATTTAAGCAAGGTGGTAGTACGCAAACTCTAAGTAGCCTATGAAACGACAGGTATGTATACTGTAAATCCTAAAGCAAGTACTACACACAAGAGAAAGAAAGAGAAAAAAGAAAGAAAACAGCAAAAATTAAATATATAAACTAAAATCAGACAGTAAATATTTAAATAATCCAAAATAAGGTATAGGGGTGCCTGGGTGGCTCAGTCGGTTAAGCGTCTGACTTCGGTTCAGGTCACGATCTCACAGTTTGTGAGTTCAAGCCCCGCATTCGGCTCTGTGCTGACAGCTCAGAGCCTGGAGCCTGCTTCAGATTCTGTGTCTCCTTCTCTCTCTGTTCCTCTCCTGCTTGCCCTCTGTCTCTCTCTCTCTCTCTCTCAAAAATAAATAAAGACTAAAAAAAAAATTAAAAACAAAATAATGTATAAAGGAACAAAAAACTAGGGTACAGAGAACAAATAATAAAATAACAAACCTAAATCTAACCATATCAATAATTAATTTAAATGTTTATGGTCAGGACACCTGGCTGGCTCAGTCAGAAGAGCATGCAACTCTTGATTTTCAGGTCATGAGTTCTAACCATTGGGTGTAGAGATTGCTCAAATAAATAAATAAATAAAGTTTAAAAATAAGTAAATAGATGGATAAATAAATAAATAAATGTTTATGGTCTCAACACTCCAATTAAAGTCAGATTGTTGGGGCACCTGGGTCGCTCAGTCAGTTAAGCACACAACTCTTGATTTTGGCTCAGGTCATGATCTCGGTTTGTGAGGTTGAGCCCTGCATCGAGCCTGACATAACATGAAACTGGAACTCTAAAAAGCTCTAGATCTATTAAAGAAATTTAATTTATCATTAGAATTTCCCAAAAAGAAACCCCTAGACCCAGAATGGTTGATTCCACTGTTGAATACCACTGCAATAAGGTTTCTTCCTTTATATATATTTTTTTTATTTTTTAAGTTTATTGGTTTACTGGGGGGGGGGGGGGGGGGGGAGCAGAGAGAGAGTGAGAGAGAGGATCCCAGGCAGGCTCCTTGCTATCAGCACAGAGCCCAACTCAGGGCTCAATATCTGGAACCTCTGAGATCATGACGTGAGCAGAAATCACCAGCTGGACACTTAATCGACTGAGACACCTAGGCACCCTTTTAACCTTTTTAAAGGGGAGGAGGAGGCATAAAGATCAAAAAAGGAGAAAAGAAAACTGCCCCTTTTTGCAGATTATATGTTTGTTTACAAAGAAAATCTCAAAAAATAGAAAAACTACTAGAACTAAAAATGAATTAAGCAAGTGTCAGGACACAAGGTTAACACATAAAATCAATCGTATTCTTAGATACCAGCAACAACAAACTAGAAATGAACTTATAAAAATAGTATCATTTATAATAACATGAAAAACACATAAAATACCTAAGAACAAATCTAACAAAAGATAACCAAGATTTTATAATGAAAACTACATCATGTTGGTGAGAGAAGTTAAAGATCTAAATAAACAGAAAAATATACCATGTTCATAAATCAGAAATCTCAGTATTGTTAAAATGGCAACTCTTCCCAATTGGTCTACTGATTCCATATAATACCAATCAATACTTTAGCATGCTTCTTTTTATAGAAATTGATAAACTGACTCTAGAATTTATATAAAAAGACAAAGAATCTAGAATAGCTAAAAAAAAATTTAAAAAAGAACAATAAAGTTAGATGACTTCTCCTATCTGATTTCAAGATTTACTCTAATCCTACAAGACAGTTTAGTATTGGCAAAAAATTAGATACATACATCAGTGGAACAGAATAAGGAGTCCAGAAACAGACCCACACATATATATATTCAAATAATTTCTGACAAAGGTGCCAATGTAATTGAATAGGGAAAGGGAAGTATTAACAACAGGATAAATAATAAAAAGAAATTAACATTGATTCTTATGACACACCATGCACAAAAAATTAGCTCTAAATGTATCACAGACCTAAATGTAAAACCTAGAAAACTTCTAGAAAAAACAAAGGAGAAAATCTTTGCAATTAGGGATGGCAAAGTTTCCTCAACAGAATACAAAAAGCAGGAAGGATAAGGGAAAAAATAATAACATTTTAATCATTTTTAATGATAAATTTATAATTTTTGGTCTTCAAAAGACACAATTAAAAAATGAAATGCAAACCAGAGACTGGAAGGAAATATTCAAGATACATCTATCAGATAAAGGAACTGTACTCGGAACAGAATTTTTAAAAATACTACAATTCCATAGTAAGACAAACAACTCAACTTTTTAAATGGGCAAAAGATACGAACAGGCACTTTGCAGAAGATACATGAATGGCTAATAAGCACATGAACAGATGTTCTACATCATTATTCATCAGGAAAATGCAAATCAAAATCACAATGAAACACCACTCTACACCCATAAAATTGGCCAAAATTTAAGGCTTATTCCCATATACTGCTGGTATATAAAATAATACCACCAATTTGGAAAACAGGTAATTTCTTAAAAAGGTAAACATAATCCTAACATATGGCCCAACCAACCTAAAATGGTATTATCTTAGTAAATAAATACCATCGTAGGCATTGATCAAGAGAGAAAAAACATTTTTCCACACAGAGACTTGTATGTGGATGTTCAGAGCAGCTTTAATACCCCCAAAATAAAATTAGCCAAATGTCCATCAAGGTAGATAGCTAAACAAATCATGGTATATCCATAATGGAATTCTATTCAGCAATAAAAACTAATTTTCAGTCAAAAATTATTATACTGAGTGAAAGAAATCATGCAAAAAGAAAACATACTATATGATTTCATTTATATAAAATAACTTATATAAAATTTCATTTATATAAAAAACATACTATATGATTTGCATTTATACATGCAAACCACTGTACAGTGACAGAAAAAGGTCGGTGGTGTCCAGAACAGGAGCAGAGGAAGGAACGGATTACACAAAAACTTCTGGGAGAAATGGAAATGTTATCTTGATTGTGCTGACAGTGTTATGGTTATTTACAAATGTCAACGTTGATCATACTGTCTACTTTAAATATGTAAACTGTGGGTATGTAATATGTAAATGTATGGTATCTTGTACTTCAATGATACCTCAATAAAAGTATTAAAAAAATTTTTTTAATAAGAATTGGCAGTCCTCTGGGCCAAAACCCACCCTCCAAAACAATGGGACCAATCTCTACCAGGAAGACTTGAAAGTATCAACAAGCCATTAAGAGTCAAGTCCCATGTGACTCCTCTTAGTAAACTGTCCTCATAGGAATTTCTTTAAGGTCAGTGTAGGACTCAGACGCATATCCCGTCTCACGAATAAGTACAAGCACATGATCAGCATGATTAGCATCTTGGGAATTAAGTCAATGTGGTTAGAGAACCCCTCCCTCTAGGCCTCTTTTATTTTTAGAGGACTCACCAAAACCAATTATCAAGTATTTTACAATACTTGTCCAATGAGGGTATTTGGTTACTTGCAAAAACTCCAATTAATCTCAAACTTCCCTTACCATAACTATGGCAAGAAAAAGTTCAAACAGTATGATCATAATTGTAGTGACTTTATAATTTGTTGTCTGTGGCATTACTTTTCAGTCTCAGCTTCTAATCACAAAGAAGAAAAGTTTAACCTATTTTGGATTCCTCTCCGATCTACCAAAAATTTTTACAAGACCGTAGTTCATTCTCTAGGTGCAACTACTTAGATTTCATTAGAAAATTATTTTGGTTCATCTCAGTTTCTTTTGCAGCCTCCCTTCATTCTACCCAATCCTTAAATGATGACATTCTCCAGGGTTTCATCCTGTAGTCTCTTCTAGTCTCACTTCTCCCCAATGGTTCTCAAACTTTCTCCTACAAAGTCAGTTAAAAATAAGGATTCCTATACCCTAACTCCAATGATTCTGATTCAGATTAATAGATGAGGGCCTATTATTCTTTATATCTCTTAGCAATTACCCACTTGTTATTCCATTAAATGCTTTCACCTGTTCACATTCTGTTCTCTATGAAAAATACCTTTTCCTTATGGCTAACTGCATTATTTCTTGACTTTCAAGTCTGTTTAGAAGTGATTTGCTCTGGCAACTCTTCCCTTCTGAACTATCACTCCCCCTCCCTAAATGCTATATTAAATTCCGGTTTAAAAATATTTAATTACACTGTATCATGTTGATGTACTTGCCTATCTTCCCTTTTAGATTATTAGTTCTGTGTTTTTCTTGCCTGTATATCTAACCCACTACAGAGCTGGCACATACCAGATATTTAGTAAATGTTATCTGAATGAATTAACCCTTTCAGTGAATATCTAGTTAATAAGAATCTATTTTGTAATAACAAATATGAAAAAGGTTAGCACATTCGGTCTACAAAGTAATAAACCAGTCTTAAAGCCAAGCAGTCTGAAAAGAAAAGGATTTCTTCCAGGCATTTTTATCAATCCTTTCCATGTTCATCAATGTATTCATGAGTACATACTTGATGTCTGAGGATATGCGAGGCTACACTAGGTCATACCTTCCATTTTTAATATAATTCGTGCTTTTCTTTGCAAGCTAGGTTCTTCTCCCCTACATTAGGTTTAGACCCGCACTGTCCAATCAAGGTAGGCACTAACTATAGGTGGCTATTTAAATTTAAGTTAAGATCAAATACAATTTAAAATTCAGTTCCTCAATCACACTGGCCACATTTCAAGTGCTCAAAAGCCATACGTGGCTACGGTCCTTTACAGCGGGAATACAGAACATTTTCATCATCACAAAAGTTCCATTGGACAGCGCTGGCGACACAATTATAAATGGACCCCAGAAAATCTCACTTACTTCTTAGCTCCCACGATCTTCGTGCTCCTCTGGTGCTTAAAGGATGTGGGTTCCGGAGTCTAGCAAATCGCAAGCACATGAGTGAATGCTAGGGACCGCTGAACCTTGACCACAAAAAGACGAATCCCCCTGTGCCCAGAAGAAATGAAGCTCTCCCGGGTCAACTACCTCCAACGGAAGAGAGCAAGACTTTTTTGGAAAAGCGTGTCGTCTTGTCTTCCTACCCAGCCAAGGCAGGTGACAACACCATAGCCTTCATCTCCCCCATTCTCAAAGCCCCGTCCCAGATAGAGGCTCTAAAAGGGAGGCGAAAAGAGAGGACAACGGATATGGGAGGTACTGGGGATATAAAAGAAATAGAAACTAATGGCAATCTAGCGAAGAACTGAGTCCAAGGAGGTGGGAACAGTTAGCGGTAACTGGGGGGGAAAAGGGAGACAGGTAGATCTGACCTAGAAGGGTGGGGCCTACGATGGGCTCTGATAAAACCAACTCTGAGCATGGCACAAAAGCGAGGGACCGCGTGTTGCGGGCTCGACAGCGCTACCCCTAAAACATAACGGTCAAACCGAGAAACTCACGGCGGGTACTGCACCGAGCCTGGAAGACATCACTCCCTCTCCACGCCTAACAAATCCACCCAAGGGCTCCGGCCAGACCAACGCCACTTCCGCTCTCCTCTCCTCTCCCGGATGTGGAGTCGGCGCCGCCGAGTCCAGATCTGAACGTCTACTTCCGCCTGGCGGCTTCCGAGGGGGCTGCGGCGGGAGTGAGTCACATGACGTGCCTCCCTCCTCTGAGACCCCGCCCCAGGAGGCTGTAGGTGGGGTTTGGACCTCAACACGGCCTCAGAACCCCTTCCTGTCGTTCCATCCTTTTGCGCGACACCAAATATCCTTCCACCCTCCATTCCCCACCCAGCACGACGAGTGGTGTTTCTGGATGGAGATCAATTATTGCCCCTTTATTTATCTTAAAGATATTACAGACCAATTCCCGCCCTCCCTCCCCCAGGAAGAGTGGCATAGACGCTCTTTGCTGAGGGCGCAGGTATTGGAGGCAGTGGCTTAGCAGGAAAGAAGCCAGGAAAGGGCAGCTTGGTGAAGACTTGAGCCAGTCAGTGAATAAGGGGGGCGGATCTCTTCTCATCTGTTAGCTTCAGGACTCTAAACTTGCCCAGCTTTGGGTATTTTGTGTGTTTGAGTAGCCCTTGAAATCTTTAGAGACACTATGTCTGAGCCTCTCCCTAGGGTAGCTGCGCTTGAGTCTCTCCTTAGGGGTACTGTGATGGGTTTTCTCAGACCAACTGTGTTGACCCCTCTTAAAATGACTGTGTTTGCTCTGTCCAAGTGACTGTGTCTGCTCCTCTCAGAGGAACTGCAGTGAGTTCTCTCTGAGGAACCGCGACCACCCCTCACAGGGGGTCTGTGCTGTCTTCTCCCAAAAGGGCTGTGTCCTCTCCTCCCTAAGGGACTGTGATGAATTTTCTGAAAGGGATTGCGACATCTCCTCTCAGAAGGACTGCGACATCTCCTCTCAGAGGGACTCTGGCAGCTCCTTTTGGAGACACTATGATGGCTCCTCTGAGAAGGACTTTGATTGCTCCTTTCAGAGAGACTGCGATGGCTCGTCTGAGAAGGACTGTGATGTCTCCTCTCAGAGGGACTGCGACATCTCCTCTCAGAGGGACTCTGATGTCTCCTTCCAGAGAGACCGCGATGGCTCCTCTGAGAAGGACTTCGATGGCTCCTCTCAGAGGGACTCTGATGGCTCCTTCTGGAGATACTGCAATGACTCCTCTGAGAAGGACTTTGGTGGCTCCTTCTGGAGATACTGTGATGGCTCCTCTGAGAAGGACTTCGGTGGCTCCTCTCAGAGGGACTTTGACGGCTCCTTCCGGAGAGACCGCGATGGCTCCTCTGAGAAGGACTTCGGTGGCTCCTCTCAGAGGGACTTTGACGGCTCCTTCCGGAGAGACCGCGATGGCTCCTCTGAGAAGGGCTTCGGTGGCTCCTCTCAGAGGGACTTTGACGGCTCCTTCCGGAGAGACCACGATGGCTCCTCTGAGAAGGGCTTCGGTGGCTCCTCTCAGAGGGACTTTGACGGCTCCTTCCGGAGAGACTGCGATGGCTCCTCTGAGAAGGGCTTCGGTGGCTCCTCTCAGAGGGACTTTGACGGCTCCTTCCGGAGAGACTGCGATGGCTCCTCTGAGAAGGACTTCGGTGGCTCCTCTCAGAGGGACTTTGACGGCTCCTTCCGGAGATACTGTGATGGCTCCTCTGAGAAGGACTTCGGTGGCTCCTCTCAGAGGGACTTTGACGGCTCCTTCCGGAGAGACCGCGATGGCTCCTCTGAGAAGGGCTTCGGTGGCTCCTCTCAGAGGGACTTTGACGGCTCCTTCCGGAGAGACCGCGATGGCTCCTCTGAGAAGGGCTTCGGTGGCTCCTCTCAGAGGGACTTTGACGGCTCCTTCTGGAGAGACTGCGATGGCTCCTCTGAGAAGGACTTCGGTGGCTCCTCTCAGAGGGACTTTGACGGCTCCTTCTGGAGAGACTGCGATGGCTCCTCTGAGAAGGACTTCGGTGGCTCCTCTCAGAGGCACTTTGGTGGCTCCTTCCGGAGATACTGTGATGACTTCTCTGAGAAGGACTTCGATGGCTCCTCTCGGAAGGGCTATGACATCTCCTCTCAGAGGGACTTTGGTGGCCCCTTTGAGAGAGACTGTGATGGCTCCTCTGAGAGGGAGTACCATGGCTCCTTTCAGAGGAATTACATGGGGTTCTCTGCCTTAAGAAGCTTTTGTGGTTTCGTTTCTTGGGTGTCAGTTTCTCTTTAAGGTGACTGTGTGAGTTTCTCTTAAGTGAATCTTGTAGAATTCTCCCTCGGTCCTGAACTCTGGTTCCCGATTTGGAGTTCTTGGACTCCTGGATGGAGATTTCACTTCTGCCAAAGTTTTTCTTAGCTCTGCTGCTACTGTCATTTTGAACAACACCCATAGACTGTCTGCTTGAAGTGGTTTTGAAAGTGGTACTTCTTTGGGAAACTATGCGCTTGGGCAGTTGGGTATGTCTGGGTTTGAAAGAGCTATCCCATTTGGGTTGTTGAACTGATCTGAGTTGCTCTGTTTCTTCCCTTAATGTGCTCTCCTGCTTAGTGGTTAGGTCTGTTGGCTTTAGCTTGACAACTGGCATCCCGTCACTTTTGATATCTCTTGATAAGTAATAGTCTCTGGCTTTTCGTTTTGGATGCTGGTTTTTGCTTGACCACAAATGGTCTGGCCTTGATCTGTCCTCAGGCTTCTGCCCAACAAAAGCCATAATTCTGTGTGCCATCTGGAATGCTTGCCTTAGGCCTTGAAAAAGCAGTTGAATGAATTTGGGTTGGGAGGATTTCTTAGGTTGTCTTTTTAACGAGGCACTCATTGTCTGAGATGCTCCATTCCTCTTCCTTCTAAACTGGGCTGGTAATTCCCTAGAAGGACTCTGTGTCATGGCTCTACCATTTGTGTAGAACTCTGCGCTTTGTGTTCTGCCTCCCTTGGTTCCTTTCATTGGATATTTTGAATCATGGGTCTTTTGGGTTCCCCTGTTAGCCCATTTTTCATCCTGAACATCTTCAGAGTCACTATCTGGTAAAGAGTGAACTTGAGTAAATTCATATTGCCCAGGGTCTCTAATTTCTGTTTCTCCTACTAGGTCAGGGCTCCTATACGGCCTTCGCCTGATGTGCACTTGTACAGGAGAAGCAGGAGCCTGGGAAGATCCAGACTGCAAATCTATCGTAGAAGTAGGACTCTTGGAAGCTTGAGTGTAGACATTAGCTTTCCTTAGTGATGGTGACATAGGACTCCTTGGTGTGATGGGTCTGTCTCTTCTGTGATACTTTGAAATTTGGGGTCTTTTCCCAGTTCGCAGCCTAAAGCCAAGATGCAACCTAATCTCTCCATGGCCTTTAGGAGTGCTTACAAGGTGGAGCTGTGGATAAATAAGAAGGTAAGGCCCAAGAGTGCCCTGTAATTTATGACAGCAACTAAATCCTGCACATCGGCCACACTGTAGGCAGATAGGGTATTTTAAAACCAGACCTGAAGTTAGAGGTGGAGGAACATTTGGGGGTATTTGACTCCTTAACAGTTTTGCTGCTATTTTTAGCTGCAGATCTTGTAACAGCTGGAACTGTTCTGAGAAGTCAGTTTTGGCCTGGGGAAGAAAACTTGGCTTGAGAGAGTGTTGGGATTCAAAAATCCTTGTCTGTGAGTTACTCTGTGAGTTCTCACTCTCTTCCACTGGAACAGAATCTTTCCTAGTGAAAACTATATCGAAGGAGGACTCTAACTTTACTGGGGCAGGAGGCTGGCCCCCTGTACATGAAGCAGGAATGGGCTGAATGACTTCCTTGGATATATCATTGAGCCTTGAATTCACTTTCTTTATTCTCATTCTAGTCCCAGAGTATTGCTGTACTATAGAGGACATGGAACCACGTGTCCACATCTTTAAGGCCATTCTTTGCTCATGATCATGACATGAAGTATGTCTTTGAATGTAGTTTTTGACCACTGAAGGCTGAGAGATAGTACCTCGACCCTTCTCTAGCAAACTCTGGGAAAATTTCATCAGTTCAGCTGGAACCCCAAATAAATTCTGAATAGACTGACAGACATCTGCAGTGGCTCTCTCTGTTAAAGATGTTCGAGAATAGAGCTTCCTTTTCATAGTGGCTCCCAAGACATTCCCCAGCGTTAGCATATTGGAGAGATATTTTCTAGGTAGTCGCTGTCTCCAGGAGTGATTCTCCCAGACATTCTGTTGTCTCCCCAGGACAGACCAGGTAAGGCCTCTTTGAGTTCCCGATCCTGACTGAAACGTCCTAGATGGTGATCTCCAGCTTTGTGGTGGATGTTGGGATAGGTCGTGGAGTAAGTTCTCTAGCTCTTCCACCTGCTTCTTATTAGTCCTCTCCTTAGATATGACACCCACTCCTGGGATCTCAAAATGTGGGGTTTCTACAATGTTAGTTATTTTATCAGACGGTTGATTATGAAGGGACAAGGTAAGGGTTGAAGACCGTATCATAGTAGAGTCTATAAAGGACTCTTCAGGCTCCAAAATATCTGTCCCAAGGTTTTTTACATCCAAAGTCCTTGATACTTCCGGCAGCTCAAAATCCCAAAGGCTTCCTAATTCAGATGTTTCGGCAGAGCTTGAGATAAGCGAGTTTGAAGAGTTGTGCAGAAATCTAAAGATATAATTATCTATTTGTAACTCCTCTCTTGATGTAAAATCCTCAGATTCCCTAATCTGATATACCTGTCCTAGATTTAAATCCTCAGATTCCCTGATTTGAGAAGACCCTATTTTTGTCCCTACTGATTTCATGGCCTGAAGCCCTTGTTCATGAGTGAACATTGTAGGTTTCTCAAATGGAGATGTTGGCTGTGAGAGTAATTCTGCAGATTTCACTTTAGTATTTGGCCTTGGAGTTAATTCTACAGGTTCTACCATTTCTTGAAGCTGTGGCCTTGGGAATAAATCCAAACAATCCAGTGCTTCAATCGCTGACCCTAAGGCTACTCCTATTGGTTCTACAACCTGAGGAATTGGTCCTGGTGCTAATTCCTCAGATTTTACAATTTGAAGTGGTGGCCCTGGGATTAACACAGTCTTTACGATTTGAAACCCTGTCAACTTCATTGTTTCCAAAATTTGGTGCGTTGGCTCTGTGGCTAATTTCTTAGATTTCACATTTTGCAACCATAGCCCTGAGGTAAACTCAGAAGATCTCACATCTTGCAGTTTTGGAGTCAACTCAAGACAGTCTACCATTTGAGAGATTGGCCCTGGTGTTAATGCCACAGATTTCACAACTTGAGGTGGTGGCCCAGAAGTCACTTTCACATAGTCAATAACTTTTTGGGGAACTACCGGGGTTACCCCTTGAGCAACGTGAAGCTGTGTCTTTGTAGATTCTGTGACCTGATCTGGTGGCTTTGGACTAATCCTCATATATTCTGTAATTCGACCTTGTAGTCCTGGACCTATCTCTGAATATTTCATCCTTTGATTCTGTGACAATGATAATCCCACTGATCCATCCCCTTGCTGCCATGTCTCGGGTATGAGCTTTACAGATTCTGCACATCCTGCAACTTGATTTGTCGGCTTTGGGGGCAACTCTAATGATTCCTCCCTTTGAAGCCGTTGCTTAGAAGTTAAACCCATAGATTCAGGAACTTGATATCCTACTCCTGGTGTCATCTCTGAAGACCCTGGGACATGATGTAATGACTGTGTAATCAATGCTTCAGAGTCTTCCCTCTGCAGCCTTTTCTCAGAGATCACCTCCAAAAATTCTAGTGCTTGAGGATAGGGCCTTGGAAATCTCTCTGCATATCCAGTGGTTTTACGTATTGGCTTTGGGGTCATTCCAAGGAATTCCTTCCTTTTTGGCCTTGCCTTGGAGGTCAAGCCCATAGTTTCTGTAGTGTGATGCTTGGGCTCTGGGGTCATCTCTTCAGATCCTACAGCTTGCTGCAGTCGCCTTGTATGTAATTCCTCCAAATCTTTAACTTGAGTCTGTGACTGAGAGAGCAACTCCAGAGTTTTTGGGATTTGGTAGCTTTCCTTTAGGGTTAATTCTAAGGATTTAGAGCCTCGATTTCTTAGCACTGGAGTCACATCAACAGATTCTGGTACTTGGAGATCTAGCCCTAGAGGCATTCCTGAAGATTCCATGGCTTTACTTGTTGGCTTTGGGGTCAACCCTACAGATTTTTCTATGGTTTCTTTGCCTTGGTGTGCCAACCTTCGTGCCATTGCTGAAGATTCTGTGATGTGATAAATTGGTATTGAAATCAAACTCACAGATTTAGGGACCTGATGCATTGGCGTTGGGATCATCTCCACATGTTCTACAAACTGATGCTCTGGCCTAGGGATTATCTCAGAGGAGTTTGTGATTGGATACCTTCTTTTTGGAGTTAGCTCCTCAGATTTTGTTCTTGGAAGCAGTGACCCTGGTGGTAACTCTACAGGTTTTATGTCTTGTTGCAGAGATGCTGAAGACAATTTCACATGTTTTATACTTTGCAACTTTGGTTCTGGAGTAAACTCCAAAGATTTCTCACCTTGTTGCTGTGATTCTGGAGACAAACTTGAAAATTTAACACTAGCCAACATCGGTCCTGGTATGAACTTCTTAACTGGCTGTGGTGCCAACACCACTGATTTCATACCTTGCCATCCTGAAGTCAACTCTTGGCAATTCATACCTTGCTGTTGGGACCCTGGTGTCAACTCTATGGATTTGACATCTTGAAAACATGACTCTGGTGCAAAGACCTCAGAATTAACACATGGTGACCTGAGGCATGATGACAACCCTAAAGAATTAGCACTTTGAGGCTGTGGCAATGGGTTTGACTTCAAAGATTTCACATCTTGAAAATGCGGTGAAAACACCACGGATCTCACATTATGCTGCCTGAGGTGTGAGGGCAACTCCTCAGAATTCATACCTTGAGGATGTGGCCCTGAATTTAAATCCACAGATTTCATTATTTTAAAACATGGCTCTCGTGCAAACATCTCACATTTCAAGTCCTGCAGCTCAGAGCCTGAAATCCGTTTCACAGAATTTGCACCACAAAGCAATGGCTCTTTGCTCATCTTCATAGATTTTACATCTTCAAGCAATGGCTCTGGTAAAAATAAGACAGATTTCATACCATTTAACGGAGAGCCTACAGTGAACACTGACTGCACAACTTGTCGCTGTGACCCACAGTGATTCTCCCAAAACTGGATTTCTGGAAACTTTGCCCCTGGTATTAACTCAGAAGATTTTATACCTTGCAAATATTGTCCAGGGTTGAACAGAATAGATTTTGTACCTTGAGATTCTAACCCAGGATTCAATTCAGCGGGTTTTGTGCTTTGCATCTGTGGCCCTGGATTAAACTTTACAGAATTCATGCACTGAAATTCTGACCCTGAATTCAAATCAGAAGAATTCACACCTTGCGGCTGTGGGCCACAGTTGAACTCCTGTGATGTTACACCTGGAAACTTTGTCCCTGGAGTCAATTCACATTTCATATTTTGTGAATGTTGCACAGGGTTGAACAAAACAGATTTTATACCTTGAAATTCTGACCCCAGATTCAAATCAAAAGATCCCATACCTTGACATTTTATCTCTGAAGTCAACCCAAAAGATTGTATACCTTGCAAAGGTGGCTCCAATTTGTACTCCACAGCATTTACACATTGTAATTTTGCCTCTGGATTCAACTCAGAAGAATTTACACAGTTCGTCTGTGGCCCAGGTTTGCATCCCATAGGTGCTACACCTAGAAACTTTGGCCCGGGAATCAATTCAGATTTCAAACATTGCAAATGTGGTTCAGGGTTGAACACCACAGATGTCTCACTGTGACTCTTGGTCCCTGGATTCACCTCAGATCCCATACCTTGACATTTTGTCCCTGAAGTCAACTCAAAAGATGGTACACTTTGCAAAGGTGGCCCCAGTTTGCACCCCATAGAATTTACACATTGTAATTTTGGCTCTGGATTCAACTCAGAAGGATTTATACAGTTCATCTGTGACCCAGGGTTGCATCCCATAGGTGCTACACCTAGAAACTTTGGCCCTGGAATCAGTTCAGATTTCAAATCTTGCAAATGTATTCCAGGGTTGACCACTACAGATGTCTCCCTTGGAAACTCTGTCCCTGAATTCAACTCAGAAGACTTCCTACTTTGAAGTTTTGAAACTGAAGTTAATTCAGAAGAGTTTACACCTTGTGAGTGTGACTCAGGGCTGCATCCAACAGCATTTACACACTGAAGGTTTGGTTTTGAAATAAATGCAGACGAATTCATATCTTGCAAATGTGGCCCAAGGCAGAACAAGTTAGATTTTATACCTTGAAGCTCTGGCTCAGGATTCAACTCAAAAGATTTTACACCTTTCAATTGAGGCCCCATGTTGAATGCTGTAACATTTATACACTGAAGCTGTGGCCCTGGGTTCAACTCAGAGCATTTCCCACCTTGTAACTTAGGCTCATGATTGAATTCTGGAAATTGCTCATATGGAAGCTTCATGTCTTTGCACAACTCAGATTTTATCACTTGTAACTGTGGCCCAGGATCGAACTGGAAAGACTGCATACCTTGAACACTTGTTCCCTGGCACAGCTCAGAAGATTTCACATCTTGCAACTGTTGCTCAGGATTGAATTCCATAGATTTCACATCTTGAATCTGTGTCCCTTTGCATAATTCTGAAGATTTTCTATGTTGCAAATGTGGTCCAGGATTGTATACCATAAATTTTACACTTTGAAGCTCTGGCCGTGGGTTCAACTTATATGATTTCTCTTCTTGCCACTGCTTCCCAGCACTGAACTCAGAAGATACCACACTGTGAATCTTTGATTCCAAGGCTAACTCAGAGGGGTTTGCAACCCGAAATTCTGGGTCATGACTGACTTCTGTAGTTTTCACTATTTGAAGCTTTATGGACTCAGGAGATTTTGCACCTTGCAACTTTGCCCCAGGGTTGAATTCCACAGATTTCATACCTTGAAAGCGTGCCCCTGGTGTCAGCATAGACAATTTCCTATTTTGTAACTGTAGGGCTGACTTGAACCCGAAAGATTTCACATCTTGTACCTTTGTACCTAGATTGAATTCAAGAGATTTCGTATCTTGCCACGTGGGCCTGGTGATGAATTCCACAGATCCTCCACTTTGAAGCTTTGTTTCTGGTGTTAACTCAGAAGATGTCACATCTTGTAACTGTGGAACAGGTTTTAACTCAACAGATTTCAAATCTTGAAGCCTCCACTCTAGCGTCAAATCAGATTTCTCACCTCGTCTCTGTGGCCTAGGGTTGAACTCCACAGATTTCACTCCTTGAAGCTTCCTCTTCTGGGTTAAATCAGATTTCCCACCTTGTAGCTTTGGACCATGGTTGAACCCAAAGGATTTCACTTCTTGAAGCTTTGACTCCGTGATCATTTCAGAAGATTTCATACCTTGAAAGTGTGATCTAGAATTGGACCCTGTAGATTTTATATCTCGAAGCTTTATACCCATAATCAGCTCTGAACATTGCATATCTTGTAACTTTGGGCTGGATTTCACACCTGAAAACTTCCTCCCCAGGGTCATATCAGAAGATTTCTCACCTTGTAACTTTGAACTAGGTTTCAATTCTACAGATTTCACTCCTTGAAGCTTTTCCCTTGTGATCACTCGAGATTTCACATCCTGCAACTGTGGCCCAGACCTGGAATTCGTAGATTTTACATCTGGAAGCTTTACACCCATGATCAACCTAGAAGATTTCGTATCTTGAAACTGTGGGCCTGACTTGAAATCCACTGATTCCACTTTTTGAAGCTTTGTCCCTAGTATCAATTCAGAAGATTTCACACCACTCAACTGTGACCCAGGTTTGAACTTTGCAGATTCCACATCTTGAAACTTTGTTTCTGAGAGTAACTTAGAACAATTCACTCCTTGAAATTGTGGCTCAGGGTTGAACACCAATTTCACATTTTGAAGCTTTGATCCCAGGATCAGGTCAGAAGATTTCACAACTTGCACCTGGGGACTGGGGCTGCTTTCTTTATGTTTTACATTTTGAAGTTTTGTCTTTGAGGTCCCTTCAGAAGAATTCACACCTTGTAACAATGGTCCGTGGTTGAAATCTGTAGGTTTGGTACCTTGAATTTCTGTCCCTACAGTCAGTTTAGAAAATGTTGTACCTTCCAATTGTGAACTTGGATTTAATTCAGTAAATGTCATATCGTGGGACTTTATCCCAGGTGACAACTTAGAAGATTTTAGACCTTGCCACTGTAACCCAGAGTTGAAATTCTCAGATTTCACACCTTGAAGTTTTGTCTGAAGAGTCAATTCAGATGACTTCCTACTTTTCAAGTGTAGTGGAGAGTTCAACTCTATAGTTTTATCACTTTGTAATTGTGACCCTTGGCTTAATACCCCAGATTTCACCTCAGGAAGCTGTGGCTCTTGTGTAAGCACTAGAGACTTGACACCTTGAGGTTGTGTTCCTGGGGATGACTGTAAGGGTTTCACTTCTTGAAGCTTTGGTCCTGCAGTCAATTTAGTAGATTTCCTATCATGCAAGGAAAGCCTAGATTTCAGTGTCATAGATTTTATACCACAGAGCTTTGATCTTGATGTCAGGTCACATGATTTCATACTTCTAACCTGTAGAAAAGGTTTCAAATCGAAACCTTGAGGCTGATGTTCCTGGAGTGATGCTAAAGATGGTGTATCTTGGAGCTTTGGCCTTGGAGTCAATGCAGATGACTTTGTATCTCTTAACTGTATTAAAGGTTTCAACTCTACAGACTTGACACCTTGAGACTGTAATCCAAGATTTAACTCTACAGACTTCACAGCTTGGAATTCAGGTCCTGGTATCCACTGAACACATCTCATACTTTCTAGCTGTGGCTCTTGTTTAAACTCCATAGTTTTTATATCTTGAAGCTGTGGCTCTGAGGTTGATGCCAAAGTCTTCCCTTTTTGCAGCTGTGGTCCTGGGAACAACTCAGGAGTTTTCACATTCTGCAACTGTGGCCCACGGTTGAAATCTGCATACGTTGCACCTTGAGTTTTTGTCCCGAAAGTCAATTCAGATGACTTCACATCCCTTAACTGTACTGAAGATTTCAACCCTCCGGATTTAGCACCTTGAGATCGTGACCCAAGATTTAAATCTACAGATTTCACAGCTTGGAACTTAGGTCCCGGTATCCACTGAATACATTTCATACTTTCAAGCAGTTGCTCTTGCTTTAACTCAACAGTTTTTACACAGAGTTGTGGCTCTGAAGCTGATGCTGAGGGTTTCACTTGGTGCAGCCGAGGTGCTGGGATCAACTCAGGAGATACTATGCTTTGCAACTGTGGTTCAGGTTTAAACTCTTTAGGTTTTAAACCTTGGATATTTGATTCTGGAGTCAGTTCACATGGTTTCATACCTTCAAACTGTAACTCAAAATTGAAGTCTACTAATTTTCCGTCTTTAAATTTTAGCCCTGGAATTAATTCCAAAGACATCTCACCTTCTGACTTAGACCCTCTCTTCAATTGCTCTGAATTCACACATTGCTGCTTTGGTGAGAGTACAGATATCTCGCCACCCCGTTCTGGCCCAGAAGTTAAATTCTTAAGTGCCATCCCTTGAAAGTGTTGCCTTGGGGCTAAATCCACAGATTTTACTCCTTGAAACTTTGGTCTTGTGGTCACATTCACAGATTTTACTTCCTGCTTCTTTGGCCTTGGGGTCAACTTCCCAGATTTTAAACATTGCAGCACTGAATCTGGAGTTTCCGCTACAGATTTTAAACTTTGATACTTTAAACATGGGGTACTCTCGACAACTTCCTTATCTTGCATTTGTGGCTCTAAAGTCAATTCCTCAGGTTTCACAACTTGCAGTTCAGATCCTTGGAGCAATGGCCCTTGTGCAAAAGACACAGATTTCTCACCTTGCATCTTTGGCCCAAATTTCAATTCCACAGTTTTCACATCTTGCAGCTGTGTTCTTGGGACCAACTCCACAGTTTTGAATTCTTGAATTCTTGCATGCATAGTCAACTCAGATTTCTCACCTTGAAGCTTGTTATTTGCGGTATCTTTCACAGATTTGACATCTTCTATTTCAGCCCCTGAGGCTATCTCCACAGATTTCTCACCTTCCAGCTGTGGACTGGAAGTTAGCAACATGGATTCCATACCTTTTAGATACTGTCCTGGAATTAAGGCCACAGATTTCATATCTTTCAGCTCTGACTCTGAGATTAACAACTCAGATTTTAAACCTTGAAGTTTTGAGCCTGGGATCAGCTCCATTGGTTTCACACCTTCCACCTGTGGCCCGGGGGTTAACACCATAGACTTGACATCTCCCATTTGTGGTTTTGGTGTTTGCATAGATTTCATACCTCCCAAATGCAGCCCTGGGGTTAACTCCTCAGATTTCCTATCTTCCAGTTGTGGTTCTGGGATTAGTGCCTTAGATTTTAAACCTCGAAGCTTTGAGATTGGGGTCCACTCCACAGGTTTTATATCTTGCAACTGTGGTCCTTGGATCAATTTAGGAGATTTTATACCTTGTAACTCTGGTCTTCTAGTCAACTCAGAATATTTCACACTTGGCAACTGTGACCCGGGAGTCAACTCCACAGGTTTTGCATATGGTTTCTGTGGCTCTGAGACAAATTTATAAGAAATGTTACCTTCAAAGCTTGACATTTGGTCTATCACTAAATGTTTTACACCTTGAAATAGTGTCTCTGGTACTAACATCTCAGGCGTGACCACTTGCTTTCCAGGTTGTGGGGTGAACCTCATAGATCTTACTCCTTGTATCTTTGGCTTTGGGGTCAACTCAAAAAAATTCACACACTGTAGTTGTGGTCCCAAGTTTAACTCTGAAGATTTCGCTCCTTGAGGTTGAGTTCCTGATATCAGATCACAAAATTTGACATCTTGTAGCCATGGCCCTGGGTTATGCCCCACTTGTTTTATACCCTGCAGCCCTGGTGACATCTTTGCTAATTTAGAATCTTGAAACCCTAACTCTGGAGTCTTCTCCACAGAATTCACACCATGAAACTTAGATCCTGGGGTTTGCTTCCCAAATTTGACACCTTGAAGCTTTGGCCCGGAAGTCAATTCAGAAAATTTTACATCTTGCTGCCTTGGCCCTAGGTTTAGTTCCTGAGATTTCACACCTTGCAACTGTAGTTCTGAGGTTAATTCATTGGATTTCGTGCTAGGAAACTGTAGTCCTTCAGTAGACAGAAGAGATTTTGTATTTTCACCCAAGGGTCTTTGGCTTGACTGCAAAGATGATTCTGTTACAAATCCTATAGACTTCATATCTTGAAGCTGTGTTCCTGGTATACACTGCAAATGTTTGAAACCTTGACGCTTTGGTTCTGAGGTCAAATCAGAAAATTTCACATCTTGCAAGCATGGTCCTGAGTTTTGTTCCACAAATTTCACACCTGGAGTTTGTGGTTTTGAAGTCAATTTTATGGGTATAACACTTTGATGCTTTGGCCCTGGGATAGATAATTTGATTTCTTGTACCGGGGAACCAGGGGTCAGTTCATCACATTTCATACCATGTGGAGACCCTGAAATTAAATCTATAGGTTTTTCTCCTTGAAGAAGTGGCCCTTGGGATAACTCTGAAAATCTGACACTTTGCAAATGTGGCCCTAGGGTCAATCTCACACCTTGAGGCTGGGCCCCCTTAGTCAATTCCTCTGATACTACACTTTGTAGTACTGGTTCTTGTACCAGCTCCTCAAATTCTACCACTCCAGTAGTAGCTGGCTGTTGGATTAAATTAACATATTTCATGTCTTGTAATTGTGGCTCTGGATCCAACTGCATAGACTTTACTCCCTGGAGCTGTGGCCCTGGGGTCAACTCCATAACATGTGGTTTTGGTCCTGTGATAAATTGTTTAGATCCTACCACTAATGGGGATGACTCAGGGGTTAACTTCACAGATTTCAAATTTTGTAGTGGTGGCTCTGATTTCTCATATTGCATCCCTGGTCCTAAAGTAAATTCCAGAGATCCTTTTTTAAAATATGGCATTGACTCTTGGGTGTTTTCAACTTGAAACGATGCCAACCCCATAGTTTCTGTCTTTTCTGACCTTAGAGGTATCTCTGAAGGCTCAGTAACTTGAAGGTGTGGTTTTAGAGTCATTCCTGCAGATTCTATAACTTGACCTGTTGGTTTTTGTGTTAATGCCTCAGAAGTCAGCCTCATGGCTTCTGTGTCTTGATAGCCTGGCCCTGGAGTCATCTCTGAAATTTTTTTAAAATGTGGCCTGGCCATCATCTCAGCAGTTTCCATGACTTGCTGTGGGATTAACTTCACTGATTCCTCCTCTTGTGGCCAGATCTCAGAAGCTAACTCTGTAGATACTGTGTCTTGAT
This sequence comes from Prionailurus viverrinus, assembly GCF_022837055.1. Lineage (NCBI taxonomy): Eukaryota > Metazoa > Chordata > Mammalia > Carnivora > Felidae > Prionailurus > Prionailurus viverrinus. Next base: position 119,099,838 of record NC_062563.1, read on the forward strand.
GCCATGGTCTGGAAGTTGGACCCACAGATTTAATTGCTTGCAAATGTGGTTCCATGGTCAGTTTCCTTGATTCTTCATGTAAGTGTGTGTCAGGAGTTAACCTCCTAGATTCTTCCAGTGGTGCGGTTAAATCCACAAATTTATTACCATGCATTAATGGACCTAGAGTCAACTCCTCAGGTTTTGTACTGTTGGGCTGTGGTTCTGGGGTCAATGGGACATATTTCATACTTTGAAATTGTGGTTCTGAGATCAAGTCCTTATAGTTCGTAAATTCTGAATATGGTCCTAGATTCAAATGAACAAACTTCATACCTTGGGACTCTGGGTTCAATATTTGTGGGTTCATACCTTGCATCTCTGATCCTGATACCAACTCTGGAGATTCTTGTATTAAGTGTTGAGACACTGGAGTCTCCAAGGCTTTTACACCCTGGAGCATTTTCTCACGGGTACCTTGTAATGGCACTGAGTTCATCTGAATAGATCCTGAAGTTTGACTCAATGGTCCTGGAGTATTTCCTAAAGATGACTGTTTCAACTCCACAGATTCTTTCCTGTAGTGACAATTGTCAGAAGTCAACTCTGCTTCTGTTCCTGGATATCTTGGCTGTACAATCATTCCTAAAGATTCTAAAGTTTGATGCCATGGGGTAGATCCTTCAGGTTCTGTGGCTTGATGATTTGGCTTGAGGTTCAACTCTACAGATTTTACTGCTTGAATGTGTGCCCCTGAGTTTGGTTCCTCATATTTCATATCTTCTACCTGTGTTTCAGGAATCAACCTTCTACATTCTACCATTTGAGGAATTTTCACATCTTTAAGCAATAGTACCGGGACTATCTCCTCAGATCTTTTATCTTGTAACCATGGTTTGGGGGCCAAATCCACAGATTTCCTATCTTTCTGTAATTGTCTTAGGGTCAACTCCACACCTTTTATATCTGGAAACTCTGGCGGTAGGGCCAAATGAACATATTCCAGACCTTGCAACTGTGAACTGGAGGTCAAATCTTTCAATTTCCCATTTTGCAACTGTGGTGCTGGGGCTAACTCAGTGGATTTTCTACTTTGTTGTTGTGTTCCTAGGGTTAAATGAATAAATTGCACACCTTGAAGCTGAGACCCTGGGGCTACCTGCACAGAATTCCTACTTTTTGTCTGTGGAATGGGGACCAACTCATCAGATTTTACAGTCTGCTGTTGAAGTTCTGGGACCAATTCTATAGAATTCACAGTTGGGATCAGCTCTCCATATTTTACCACTTGTGGGACTAAACCTGTGGTTATATCTATAGATTTTATATTTTGCATTCTTGGTCCCAAGGTCAGTTTCTCAGAGTTTGCATTTTGCAATCCTGAGGATAACTTCACAGAATCCACAACCTTAAGTTGTAGCATTGGCTGCACCCCCAAATACTCTACACTTGGAAGTAGTGATGCAGTAGTCTTTGCTGTAGATTCTGTGACTTGATGCAGTGGCTTTTGGCTCACTCCCTTAGATGCTGTACTTTGACCCAGCGACCTTGGGACTGTCCCTAAAGATTCCATTATTTGATGATGTGATGGTGTTAACTCTACAGATTTCTTCATTTGTAACCATGTGTCAGAGGCCAACCCCATATTTTCTGTAATTTGATGGCTTTGCCTTGGGCTCACCTCTGAAGATTCTAGGGTTTGAAGCCATGGAGTCAACCTTGAAGATTCCATGACTTGATAAGGTGGCCCTGGGATTAATGCCATAGTTTCTGTGCCTTCATGATATGGTTGTGGAGTCATCCCCACAGGGTCTAGCACTTGAATCCATGAACCAGGAGTCAACTCAAGAGGTTCCTTGACTTGAGATATTGGCCTTGAGGTCAAATCCTGAGTTTCTACAACTTGTGACTGGGGTGCTATGATCATTCCAATTGGTGACCCCGGTGTTATTGGAGTTACCTTTAGAGAATGTATGGATTGATGTGATGACATTGGAACTATCCCTACTGATTCTTTGACTTTAGGTGATGGCTCTGAGGGTAAACCCACATATTCTACAACCTCAGGTGGACCAATAGTAGTAGGAGAGCTAGAAGTCAAACCATTTGGCTGAGTTGCTCCTGGGGTCAAATTTGCGATTTGAGACTGCGAATCTCCAGATTCTACAACATGTGGCTGTGCTGGTGGAATTATCCCCATGAAATCCATAGCTTGTAATAGTGCCACTGGAGTTACTTTCATGTAATCCATAACTTGATGAGATGGACTGGAGATCATTTCCAATGATCTTGTTTTTTGACATATTGGCTCTGGAAGAAACTTCAACGGTTCTATGACTTGACTTTGTGGCTTTGAGGTTATGTCCACTGATTCAGTAACTTCATGCTGTGGCCCTTCAGTCACTTCCACAGTTTCTACAACTGCATGTTTTGCCTTTGGACTCATCTTTCCTGGTGGTATGACTTGATGGTCTAGTGATGTGTTTATTTCTGCTGACTTCATGGCTTGATATTGTGTTCTTGGGGTTATTCCCACTGATTCTGTGATATGTGGATGTGATTTTTTAATCATCCCCATAGAATCCGTGACTTGAAGCAATACTATAGGAGTTACCTTCACATTATCTGTGACTTGATTCTGTGGTCTTGAGGTCATCTTTGATTCCATAGCTTGATGCTGAGGACTTGGTATTACCTCCACTGATTTAGTGACTTGATATGATGGTTTGGGGCTTACTCTCACTTTTTTCATGGTTTCCATTGGTTTCCCAACTTCATCTGGTGGCTGTGGGAACAAACCCACAGATTCTATCACTTCTGAATGTGATTCTGGGATCATCCCCATCAAATCCATGACTTGAAGTAATGCCAATGGAGTTACCTTTATGTTATCTGTAACTTGGTATGGTAGCCTTGGGGTCAATTCCACATTAGTCACTTGGGTCTTATGCTGCTGTATCCTTTTTTCTGGAAGGCCTATGACTCTCTGCTCTATACTAAGCTCTAGGACATGTTTTGGCTCCTTCTGCAGTAAAGTGGTTTCCTCTTGATTTATGTCAACTCCTAAACTTTTGGGAGGTGGAGTGCCCAGTGATGTAACTAAGGGCCTGGATTCAAGAATTTGGGGGCCATCCCCTGGTTGTGACTGCTTACCTGGGATAAGTGACTGTGAAATTTTTGTTTCTGTTCTCTTTAATCCGGATTCCACTCCAATATTCACATGGAGCTGAAATGATGGACAGTTTGGGGATTTATTGTTGATACTTTGTTTACTGCTTTGATGAATGGGCATAGATACCTGGATTTGAGGTTTCTCTGGTTCAGAGACTCCTCCTTGTGCATCGATTAAATAATTCAGCATTGCCCATGAGTCCCTCACAGGCAGAGGTACTGTTTGTTCTCTCAAAGTACAAACCTTCCAAGCCATATGTCCCTCTAACTCCCACCTAGCCAAAGGAGAGAGACGGATTGGAGCCCACCCTGAGAATCGTGGTCTCTCCCTGGAGCCAGAATTTGGCCCGTGATCCAGTGTCAAATGACTCTTGCTCCTCCTTCCATTCTTTGTTTTCTCTTGGTGGCAGAGAACTGGGGATTCAAGAACAGAGTTGATAAAAGAACTTTGAGATCCTAAGGGTGAAAGTGCTGTAAAATTCTGAAAAAGTTTTGATTTCCCAAACTCTGAGAGCCTAAAAGTAGACAGCAATGTGCCTTGGCTCCTGAACACAGAAGGCTGTTTCTTGGGTAAAATAGGTAAACTATGGTTCCGGAGTTGCCAGGTTGTTTCTTCAGAAAAGACAGGAAAGTGTGACAGGCTAGAGTTGTTGCTTAATGATCCAGAGGAGATGCTATGGTCAGTAGAATGTTTTGCCTTCTTACAGCCACAACAGGGTAGAACAGGCTCCTGAGCCACAAACACAGAGGAGGTGGAGGAAGAAATCCTATCTTGTGGTTCAGGCAAACACAATTCCAAAAGACTTGATCTGAGAAATAAAGAAAAGTTTCCATTTGCTTTGAAGCAGAAAAAGGTAGGAAAAGTAGGAAAAGGGAAAAATAATGGCTATTTCAAATGCAAAATATTTTGGCCTGAAGGAGAACTACAACAGCAAAAGAGGCTGCTTTCCCCAACATCATTTACTTACGGAAAGAATTCCTCCATCAAGAGGAAAGGGAGCATTTGTCTCCATTCCATTCAGAAATGATCCACAGACCAGTTGTTCTTAAATGTCCTTTGGACCCAGAATTTATCCCCACTGCCAAACAAACAAACCAACTAACTAACCAACCAACCAACTAGCAATGTCCCGTTTCCCTCTCTCTTTCCCTCCCTCCTTCCCTCTCTCCTACTCTCCCTCCTTCAGTTCCTTCCTTCCCCCTCTTAAAAGTTTACCACCTTTGCGGGGCGCCTGGGTGGCGCAGTCGGTTAAGCGTCCGACTTCAGCCAGGTCACGATCTCGCGGTCCGTGAGTTCGAGCCCCGCGTCGGGCTCTGGGCTGACGGCTCGGAGCCTGGAGCCTGTTTCCGATTCTGTGTCTCCCTCTCTCTCTTCCCCTCCCCCGTTCATGCTCTGTCTCTCTCTGTCCCAAAAATAAATAAACGTTGAAAAAAAAAATTTAAAAAAAAAAAATTGGGGCACCTGGCTGGCTCAGTCCGTAGAGCATGTGACTGTTGATCTCAGGGTTGAGTTCAAGCCCCAAAGAGTTTACTTAAAAAAGGGGGGTGGGGGGCTCTACCACCTGCTGCAGTTCCCACCTAGAAACTACTACTTTCCCTGACCTTGCACATTCCAGGTGTTGGAAGATCTGTTGAAGAGTTCTCTCCATTGACCAGAGTATATATTCCTGGGCCCATCCCACAGGGAGTCCTGAAGAACTGGATATAAGAGAGTGTATCAGTGTAGTTGAAGTGATATTAAAGTACTAGTAAAGAAACCATTAAGAAGAGTGACTTAACTTGTAAAGGAAACAGCTATCATAGTGAGTGAAGTAAAATAGTCCTAGCTTACTCCTAATTTTACAGAGTTTATCAGTAGGGTAGGCTGAAGAGAGAAAGAATAGATAGTGAAGATCAGCTTTACTCACCATGTCAGGTTAGCTTCAGGGTAACCCATTCTGAGATTTTCTTCCCACTGGGAAGCTGGGAGTAGGGGTAAAGAATCTATCAGCATCAAAATTATTGATACTACCTTGTTCAGCCCCCTTGTTTTACAAATAAGGAAACAATGGTGAAATGATGTCCAGGATCATAAAATTAATTAGTGGTAGAGTTCAGACTTAACCTAGGTCTCAGGTTTTTCTATTTTAAACTATACTATATTGCCTTCACCATGTAGTAGATGGAAGCCATTGGAAATAGCAGGAACAATCATGGTAGTAGGGAGTTGGAGTAGGGGAAATAAAATTCATAATACATATCTTTTACTCCAAGAGAGTCTATCCAGTGTCCATGACAGGGAAAAAAGGTATTGAAACTTCCTGCACCAAACTCTTGGTAGTTACCCCTTCTGTATTCTCTAATTTCACCAAATTTCTTTCCTGGTGCTTTGAGTTGTGTACAAAAGGAGATTAGGAAAGGAAGCATAGAATTATAAAGCTGTTTACATCTCTTTGGAAGTTGCTAGAAAGAATCTAGCATCTTTAGAGACATTGGAAAGAATAGGCACATTTCTTTCATTTACATAATCTTTCAACCTCCTTCTCTCCACCTACTATTAAAGGCTAGAATCTTAAAGCAGACCCATGGTTGATGTCATGAGCCTTGAGCTGAAGAATAAAGGATAGAATCTTTCTGACCTGTGAATTTCTTGATCTTTTTCAATTTATGCTGCTTTGAAGTCTAGAGAGGCACAAAAAGAAAAAATAAAATCAGAAAACGTTCTAGGTTAGAGAATTTATCAACAGCACAGTCCATCTTATAGACACAAATATTAATACAGTGGGTATCCATAACCACAGCAACAATTATGACCCCATTCATTTATTCCTGAATCATTTCATGAGTACTTACTAAGTTCTAGGTATTATATCCAGTGCTGGGACAACAAAGATAAACATAATTCCTGTATTCTGAGAACTCACACTAATAAGGAAAACAGATGTCTAAACAGTCAAGTTACAATATTGTGTGGTAAATGCTGTAACAGAAATATAAGTGTTAGGGGCGCCTAGGTGGCTCAGTCGGTTAAGCATCTGACTCGATTTCAGCTCAGGTCATAATCTCATGATTCATGAGATTGAGCCATGAGGCAGGCTCCAGACTCCACACTAACAGCACAGAGCCAGACCCTGCTTGGGATTCTCTCCCTCTCTCTGCCCCTCCCCCGTGTGTGTGTGTGTGTGTGTGTGTGTGTGTGTGTGCGCGCGCGCGCGCGCGCATGTGCACACTCATTCTCTCTCTCCCTTTCAAAATAAATAAATAAACAAAACAAAAAAGAAATGCTAAAAAAAAAAAGAAAGAAAGAAATATAAGTGTTAGGGAATAAAGAGGACAGTAATTAACTGCCTGCGAGAGAAGGGAAAAATTACTCAAGAAGTTGCCATTTGTACTGGAGTTTGAAGAATCAGCAGAAGATTTTTGGATAAAGAAAGAGCATTCCAAACAAGTGGGAATATCACCAAGAAGATTATAAAGTAATGATTGTCAGGTGCCCTTTTGCTAAGTAGTGAGAGGCAAAGCTGAAAATGTAGATGGAAGCCAGATTTTGCCAAACAGTGGCATTTTTCTTTTATCCTGTAGGTCAGAATTTCCCAATCAGTAGTTTGTAAACTCCTGGGGTTGTTTTGTTTTGTTTTGTTTTGTTTTGTTTTGTTTTGTTTTGCAAGGGTGTTCCAGGTCATTTTAAAGGCATAAATGACATTTGTTACCCTTTCAAATAAAACGATTCTTATTTCTTCCTTTTGAATCAGGACATCAGTCTCTGAGAGTGTATTAGAAGAGCATACACAATATGATCCACAGTATTGCCAAATGGTTCAGCTAAGCAGTGTTGGACGGAAGTGTTGAAAGCAAGATTTCTTCCAAGAATGCTAGAGTGGTTCAACATAAGAAAGTAAATAAATGATATACCACATTAATAATATGAAGGGGGAAAAACTGAATGATTGTCTCAATTGATGGAGAAAAAGCATTGGCAAAATCCAACGCTCATTCATGATTTTTTTAAAAATGAAAACACTCAACAAAACTAGGGATAGAAGAAAACTTCTTCAATATAGTAAAGGGCATTTATGAAAAACCCATAAGTAATATCATTCTCAATAATAAAAGATTGAAAGGTTTCCCTTCAAGGTGGGGAACAGACAATGATGCTCATTTTCACTACTTCTTTAACATTGTACTGGAAACTCTAACCAAAGCAATTAATAATAAAAATAAAAGTCATCTAAATGGGAAAGGAAAATGTTAAACAATCTCTCTTCACAGATAACATAATCTTAGTTACAGAAAATCCTAAAAAATACACATAAACACACATACACAATTCTTTTAGAGCTAATAAAAGAATTTAGCAAAGTTACAGATACAATATCTGCACATAAAAAATCAGTTGTATTTCTATACACAAACAGTGAATAATCTGAAAAAGGAACTTAAGAAAATAATTCCATTTTTTTAGTATCAAAAAATAAAATACTTAGGAATAAATTTTGCTTTACTTAGAAATAAATTTAATCAAAGAAATGTAAGGCTTGTACCCTGAAAACTATAAAGCATTGTTGAAGAGATTAAAGAAGACCTAAATAAATGAAGACATCTCTTAACAATGGATTAGAAGATTTAACGTTGTTAAGATGGTTATATTCCTAAAGCAATTTGTAGATTCAGTTTAATCCCATCAAAATCCCAATGTCCTCTTTTGTAGAAATGGAAAAGCTGTTCTTAATATTCATATGGAACTCTAAGGGACTTGAATAACAAAAACAATCCTGAAAAAGAAGAATAAAGTTAGAGGACTCACACTTCCTGATTTTAAAGCTTTCGGTAAAGCTACAATAATCAAAATCATGTGTACTAGCATAAGGATAGACATATAGATCAATGGAATAGAATTGAGAATAGAAATAAATCCTCATATCCATCAATTGATTTTCATGGGTATCAAGACCATTCAATGGGGAAAGAATAGTCTTTTCAACAAATGGTGCTGGGACATCTGAATAGCCACATGCAAAAAAATGAATTTGAACCCTTATTTCGCATTATATACAAAAATTAAGTCAAAAAGTATCAAATAGCTAAACCAAAGAGCTAAAACTATAGTTTTATAGGGATGTGATCATTGGTTTTATGTTAATTTTACATTGTGGTAGTTAATTTTATGTATGAGGCTATGGTATTCAGTTGTGGCCAAATACTAGTCTAGATGTTGCTATGAACGTATTTTTTAGATGTGATTAAAATTTTTTTCATGTTTATTTTTGAGAGACAGAGAGAGACAGAGTGTGAGCAGGGGAGGGGGAGAGGGAGAGGGAGACCCAGAATCCAAAGCAGGCCCCAAGGCTCTGAGCTGTCAGCACAGAGCCTGATTTGGGGCTCAAACTCACAAATGGTGAGATCATGACCTGAGCCAAAGTCAGACGCTCAACCAACTGAGCCACCCAGGCGCCCCATCGATGCGATTAACATTTTTTAAAAGATTTTATTTTTAGGGGCGCCTGGGTGGCTCAGTCAGTTAAGCTTGGAGCTTGGACTCTGTCTCTCTCTCTGTTCCTCCCCCATTCATGCTGTGTCTCTTTCTGTCTCTCAAAAATAAACATTTAAAAAAATAATAAATAAATAAAAATAAAGATTTTATTTTTAAGTAAACTCTACACACAACATGGGGCTCCGACTCACAACCCCAAGATCAAGAGTCATAGGCTCTACCTACTGAGCCAGCCAAGAGCCCCTAGATGTGATTAACATCCAAAATCAGTAGACTTTAAGCAAAGCAGATTACCCTCCATAATGTAGGCGGGCATCTTCCAATCAGTTGTTGGCCTTAGAGCAGATTGTGTGAGTTTTTCTGAAAAGGAAGGAATTCTGCCTCAAGATTGAAACATATGTTGAGGGGCGCCTGGGTGGCGCAGTCGGTTAAGCGTCCGACTTCAGCCAGGTCACGATCTCGCGGTCCGGGAGTTCAAGCCCCGCGTCAGGCTCTGGGCTGATGGCTCGGAGCCTGGAGCCTGTTTCCGATTCTGTGTCTCCCTCTCTCTCTCTGCCCCTCCCCCGTTCATGCTCTGTCTCTCTCTGTCCCAAAAATAAATAAACGTTGAAAAAAAAAAATTAAAAAAAAAAAGAAACATATGTTGAATAACTATGCTGTATACCTGAAACTAATGTAACATTGTGTGTCAACTATATTTCAGTTAAAAAATAATTTAATTTAATTTAATTAATTTTTTTAAAAGATCAAAACATAGGGGCGCCTGGGTGGCGCAGTCGGTTAAGCGTCCGACTTCAGCCAGGTCACGATCTCGTGGTCCGTGAGTTCGAGCCCCGCGTCGGGCTCTGGGCTGATGGCTCAGAGCCTGGAGCCTGTTTCCGATTCTGTGTCTCCTTCTCTCTCTGCCCCTCCCCCGTTCATGCTCTGTCTCTCTCTGTCCCAAAAATAAATAAACGTTGAAAAAAAAAAAAAAAAAAAAAAAAAGATCAAAACATAGAAACCCTGCCTGAGTTCCTAGCCTGCCCCAAGGATTTTGGATTTGTCAGCTCTCACAGTATATCAGCCAATTCTTCAAAATCTCTTCTCCTCTCATTTCTCTCTCTCTCCCTCTCTCTCTCTCTCATGTGCATGAGTGTCTCTGTGTGCTGTTATAGTAAAGAACATAACTGGTGTTTGTCCCAGATTCCTGACATAGAGCTTTAAAAACCCTTGGAATTTCCTGAGTGATAGGAATGCCTTGGTTATACTAATGAGGTAGAAAGGTTACTTCTCCCTTTACTTTAGGAAACTGAAATAAACTTGCTTCTAAAATCTGATAAAGACATTACTAGAAAGGAAAATTACAGACCAATCTCTTTCAAGAACACAGATGCAAAAATCCTAAACTTAATACCAGCAAACTTAATCAAACAATATATAAAAAGGATCATGAACAATATCACAAACCTGTTATGTTTATTTCAGGAATTCACAGTTGCCTTAATATTTTAAAAATTCATTGTAATTCAGCACTTTAGTAGAATAAACAAGAAGAACCATATGAACATCTCTTTTTTTTTTTGAAGTTTAATTATTTTTGAGAGAGAGAGAGAGAGACAGGATGGGGGAAGGGGCAGAGAGGGAGAGAGAGAGAGAATCCCAAGCAGGGCCATTGCTGTCAGAGCAGAGCTCAACATGAGGTCCCATCTCACAAACCTGGAGATCATGACCTGAGCAAAAATCACGAGTCAGATGCTTAACTGACTGAGCCACCCAGATACCCCCATACAAACATTTTTTTTTTGTGTTTATTTATTTTTGAAAGAGAGAGAGAGACACACACACACATACACACACACACACACACACACACACACACACACACACAGTGTGAGTGGGGGAGGGGCGGGGGGGGAGAGAGACAGACAGACAGAGACAGACACAGAGAGAGGATCTGAAGCAGGCTCTGTGCTGACAGCAGAGAATCCAATGCAGGGCTGGAACTCACAACCTGAGCCGAAGTCAGACACTTAACCATATGAACCACCCAGGTACCCCTTGAACATCTTAATAGAGGCAGAAAAAGCACTTGATAAAATCCAATACGCATTCATGCTAAAATTCTTAGCAAACCAGAAATAAAAGGGAACTTCCTTCATCTGCTAAACAATATTAGCAAAAACCACACAGTAAATATTACACATAAATAAAACTTTCCTCTATGTAAAAAAAAAAAAAAAAAAAAAAAAAAGAAGATAAAAATCCCCATTATCCATTGAACATCGTACTGGGAATCCTAGCCTATACAATAGAGCAAAGAAAAGAAATAAAATTCATAAGGCTTAGAAAGGAAGGAATAAAGCTATCATATGCAGACAATATGATTGTGTAGAATATCACAATATGCTTTTGGAAAAGCATCTACTGATAAATTTTTAGGATTGATAAGCAAATTTAGCAAGATTTTTAGGTAAAAGGTCAATATAGAAATATTTATTTTTTATTTAAGAGAGAGAGAGCTTGAGTGGGGGAGAGAGGCAGAGGGGCAGAGAGAGAGAGAGAGAAGAGAATCTTAAGCAGGATCCACCCTCAGTGTGTAGCCCAACATGGGGCTCCATCCCACAACCTGGAAATCATGACCTAAGCTGAAATCCAGAGTTGGCCACTCAACTGACTGAGCCACCCAGGTGCCCCGAAAGATCTATTTTATTTCCAACTATTGATATTATTTAGCAAATGGCATTTTTTATTATTTAAAGATTTCATTTTTAAGTAATCTCTACACCCAACATGGAGCTTGAATTTACAACTCTGAAATCAAAAGTCACATGCTCTAATGACTGAGCCTGGCATGTGCCCCTAGAAAATGACATTTAAAATACCACACAAAGCCAACATTATGTGCCTCCTGATGATCATCATTACCTATGAAATAATCCCACCCCCCCCCCCAAAAAAAAGTAATTCTGATAAGTCTTAGATCCAACTTCTCCATCTACAGGAAATACAGAAGACAGTGGAACATGTTAAATAACAACATGGGTATTTAATCAGTAAATATCTGCCTACAAAACTGTAGAGGACAGAGGCACCTGGGTGGCTCAGTTGGTTAAGCATCTGACTTGATTTCAGCTCGGGTTTTGTAAGATGGGATTTTCTCTCCCTCTCTCTGCTCCTCCCCAGCTTGTACTCTCTTTTTCTCTCTCTCAAAATAAATAAACATTAAAAAAAAATTTCTAGGGGTGCCTCAGTGCCTCAGTTGGTTAAACCTCCGACTTCGGCTCAGGTCATGATCTCACGGGTTCGTGGGTTCCAGCCTGGCATCGGGCTCTATGTTGACAGCTGGGAGCCTGGAGCCTGCTTTGGACTCTGTGTCTCCCTCTTTCTCTGCCCCTCCCCCTCTCGCGCTCTGTCTTTCTCTGTCTCTCAAAAATAAATAAATTTGTTTTTAAATTTAAATTTTAAATTAAATTTAATTTAAAAATTTTTAAAAACAATAAACACAGCAACCAATCTCAATATGTGAACCTTATTTAGATCTTGAGTCAAACAAACTATAAAAAATAATTTATATCATTTATGAGACAATTGGAATTTGAATACTGATGGATATTTGATGGTATTCAAAGATTATTGTTAAGTTTTTAGACATAATAATAACATTGTGATTAAAATATTGTGATTATTTCTTTTTAAAGAGTCCTTACCTTTTAGGTATACATATTTAATTATGAATGAAATTATATTATCTGAGATTTGCTTGAAAATAATGTCAGAGTTGAAGCTGGGTGATGGGATCACGATTCCATCGAATTCATTATACACTTCTTTTTTTTTTAAGTTTATTTATTTATTTTGAGAGACCGTGTGAGCATCAGCTGGGGAGAGGTAGAGAGATGGGGAGAGAAAGAATCCCAAGCAAGCTCCATGTTGTCAACATGAAGCCTGATGTGGGGCTTGAACTTACAAACCGTGAGATCATGACCTGAGTCGAAATCCAGTCAGACAATCAACCAACTAAGCCACCCAGGCACCCCTATTCATTATACACTTCTACATGCTTTTGATTTGTTTAAAAATTTCCCTAATAAAGATGAAAAGAATCATTTACTATAGCTTCATAAAACCCTCTTTATTGAAAACTAAATTTTATTAAGAGAAATTAGGAAGGCTTAAATAAATGGAGAGACACACACATTTGTGAACAGAAGACTCATTATTTTTAGTATGTCAATTATCCTTAATCTGACCCATAAATTTGATGCAATTCCAATCAAAATCCTGCATGTTTTTGCGTGACAATTAACAGGATGATTCAAAAATTTATATAGAAATGCCAATGACTGAGAATAACTAAGACAATTGTGAAGAAGATAAAAGTGGTAAGACACAACCAAATTTCAAGACTTACCACAAAGCCACATTAATAAATACAGTGAGGTATTGTGCAAAGATAGACTAACGTAGCAAAATGAAGAGTCCTGAGACAGACCCACACATGTATACATTTACCTGATTTATGTGTACTAATACAATGCAAGGAAAAAAATTGATGGTATTTTCAATAAATGCTGCTGGAAGAAAGTGCTAGGATTTAGAGTGGGCTGATGAGGCAGAGTCATACAAGTGGAGGGTCAGATTTAAAAATTCTGATATTTTGTTCATCATAGATTTTCCACATTAATTTTGATTTGTAAATAACATTGTATTAAATATTACCTTGATTACTAAGGGGTTTTTTTGGTGCCCCTTCAATTGTGTGCCCAAGGCGAATGCCTCACTCATCTCACCCTACTTCCTGCCCCACTGAAGGAATTGGATATTTCTCTAGAGTTTAAAAAAAAAAAAAAAAAGAACTTCAATACATTATACCATAGACAAATTACACCATACACAAAAAGTAACTTGAGATGGATCATAGACCTTAATGTAAAAGAAAAAAAGAAAGAAAGAAACCTAGAAGACTATCGTCATAGCCTGGGGACTGGCAAAGATTTCTTACATTGGAAACAACAACAAAAAAGGCCTCACAGTAAAAGTAAAAACTGATACACTGGATTTCATTAAAATTAAGAACTTCTGTTCATTAATACACCATTGTGAGTGAAAAGATAAGCCACGGAGTGGGAGTGTTTATTTTTCATACCTATAGCAGACAAACAACTCATATCTATAATATTTAAAGAATTCCCACAAATTAATAAGTAAAAGGCTGACAACCCAATCATTAAAAATGGGCAAAAAATTGGACAGGCAGATCACAAAAGAGGATTTTCAAATGGCCAAAAAACATAGGAAGTTTCTCAATATCATTAGCAATCAGGGAAATGTGCATTAAAACCACAAAGCAAGCATAATACCTGGAGTGTCTAAAATTAATAAGTTCGACAAAGTCAAGGGTTAACAAGAATGTGGAAAAACTAGAACTCTCATACTCTATTAATGGAAGTATAAACTGGTATAATCACTTTAGAGAACTGTTTGCTATCATCTACTAAAATTAAACATAGCAGGGGTGTCTGGGGTGGTTCAGTCAGTTAAGTGTGTATATACACATGTTCTTGATCCATTCACGTACCAATAGATGTATAATTTTATTTTTACAAGGTTCAAGAAGAGGCAAATTAATCCATGACCATAGACATCAGAATAGAGGTTGCCTCTGAGTGGGAGGAGAACAGACTAGAAAAGATCATGAAGGAACTCTCCATGATTATAGCAATATTATAAGCTTGATTGGGGTGCTAGTTAATGGGTATATAAATTTATCAAAACTCATCAAACTGTACACATAAGATCTGTGCATTTTGCTGTATATCATCATGCTTGACTGAAAAGTATATTTGACAAAAAAGCTTTTTCTTACATACATAGGTACTAAGAAAGTTTATTAATTATGTAGCAAGGTGACACTGAGTAATTTACACTACACTTTGTTTTCTTGCTACATCCTTCTGGGAAAGAAACTGCTGTTTCCTCTCACCAAAGAGGGCAGCTAGGCCTTTGTTCTTAAGGTCTTGGTTCCCCTAATCCATGGCAGGGAGTTAAGTTTCACATGCTGAAAAAATTAGCAGGAATGTAAGAGACACCCCTCATCTAAGACTAGATCTGTGGGGGGTTTTAAGCTGAATTGTGCCAGAGGCTTAGTGTTTAGTGCTTTCAGGGTTGAGAAGAAAAGGAAGCTGGCTCCCTGAAATGGAAACAACACTGAGGCTGCTGATACACCAGAATAGTGAGGCCCTGAGCATGGTGGGATTTAGCCCTCCTGGTGTTAACATCTCAGATGTAGTATACTGAGGACTTTAGAAAACGTCTCTGTGACCAAGCTTGGCACAAAGGCATTGAGCCACAGTTTTTGCCTTCAGATGGCAAGGAAAAAAGCAACACTTATTCCCATGGTTTAAGGACCTGATCCTCTGCCATTTTGGACAAATGGCACAAACTCCAGAGTTCTTGGGGCGCCTGGGTGGCTCAGTCAGTTAAGCTTCAGACTTTGGCTCAGGTCATGATCTTGGGGTTCATGAGTTCAAGCCCTACGTGAGGCTGTGTGCTGACAGCTCAGAGTCTGGAACCTGCTTCAGATTCTGTGTCTCCCTCTCTCTCTGCCCCTCCCCTACTCAGGTTCTCTCTCTCTCTCTCTCTCTCTCTCTCTCTCTCTCTCTCTCAAAAATACACAAACATTTAAAAAAATTAAAAAAAAAAAAACAAACTCCAAACTTCTTATACAAAACAAGGGTTGGGGAGTTAAAACTGATACTGGACTTTTTTGCCAACCTAGGTGATAGGAGGTTTAAACTAGATTAAACTTGATAACAGACAAGGAAATATATTTGCCCTTTTTTTATACCTAAATGTTGTGGAACAATTCGTACCTGTCCAAGTCAATTAGATATCATGCATCACTTGTTACATGGGGAAAAAGTGGACTTTGTCTTTTCTCTTTCTCTTAAAGATGGTATTAAAGTGAACTTTGCAATTTTAAAAACCATGCCGTTTTAAAATGAAATATTATTGTCTACAGCCATACCACCCTGAACGTGCCCAATCTCGTCTAAAATGAAATATTATTTACCTAAAGTCATTTACCATATATGATGAAAAAGAGATAAAAATGATGTTTAAATTCCCAAGGGGGTTGACAAACTTTTGACAATGAAAGAAGTTTGAGGGTCAAACCAGGTTGGGAAATGCTGTTGCAGGCAGAGGATGCTGAGAGATTTTATTCATTTAGTTAGTTACTTTTGGCAGAGTGACGCAATCAGCTGCAGGAAGTTTTGTGTGGGTGGTTTTTGTCTTGTAGAGTCAGGGTCTCTTTATGCACTAGGCTGAAAAAAGTTTGCAGGAGACAAGCTAGCATACATGAAGTCTTAGTTAAGGCAATAATAATCTGGATTGTTGTATCTGAGAGATGTTTCTGAGAAAAAAACTGAAAAGACTTTGTGGCCAAATACATTGACAACTATATCTATCTCCAAGGTCTGGAAGGTAGGCTCGTGCTGTCCAATAGATTTTTTTCTCTGACGATGGACATATTCTATTTCCGCTCTGTCCAATATGATAATCTCTAGCCACATGTGACAGTGAAATGTCAATAGGGCAATGAAGGAACTGAATTTTAAATTTTATGTGATTTGATTAATTTAAATTTAAATGGCCACAGGTGGTCAGTGGATACCAGATTGGAAAGCACAGGTCTATACCATTAATTTGAGTGGCTAGATGAATATCTCCACATAAATTTTACAAGCACTTCAAACGTAATAGTTCATGTTCCGCCTCCTACCACACTCACAACTTCTGTCTAATGTTTCCTACATCGTTCAAAATGCCATCATCTTGCCATTCACTCAGGGTTAAAGTTGAGGGTTAAAGTTGAGAAGTCATTTATTCATTTCACCAACATATAGGGAGCACTTACTAAATGCCATGCAGCATACTAGGCACAGGGGATACAAAGATAAGTACAGTCCTTGTAGGAAAACAATGATAATATTCATAATTAACTCTTGTATTTGAGATCCAATCAGGAAAAAAAGATTCACTCCCTTCTCTCTCTTTCTGCTTTACTTTCCACATCCAAACTTTCACCACAATACCTCCCTGAGGGCAAAGATTTTTGTCCCTTGCATTTACTGCTGTATCCATTGTGTCTACAGTAGCACCTTGTATATGGTGGTAGTGGGTGATAAACATTTGAGGAATGTATCCAGGACCTCTCTCCTACCTTTCTGATCTAATTCTTTAACTCCCTTTCCCCTTCTTCCCACTACATCATTAATAGAGCCTCCGATTGGATTAGCTACCCAGGCAACTGCCATAGATGCTTCCTGGAGTTATTTTAAAGCTTTCCTCTCAAAATGTGGTCCTGAGTCAGTCAGGTTACAGGATACAAAATCACCATACAGAAATCCACTACATTTATATACACGAATAATGAACCGTAGAAAGAGAAATTAAGAAAACAATCCCATTTACAATTGCACCAAAAATAATAGAATACCTAGGATTAAACTTAGGAGGTCAAAGACCTGCACTCAGAAAACTATAAAACACTGATGAAAAAACTGGAGATGGCACAAATGGAAAGGCATTCCATGCTCATGGCTCAGAAGAACAAATATTGTTAAATATTTGTTAACAATTGTTAACAAATATTGTTAAAATGTCCATACTACCCAAAGCAATCTACAGATTTCATGCAATCCCTATCAAAATACCAATAGCATTTTTCACAAAACTAGAATAAACAATCATGCAATGTATATGGAACCACAAAAGGCCACGAACAGCCAAAGCAATCTTGAAAACACACACACCCACATACCCACAAATCTAGAGATACCACAATTCCACATTTCAAGATATACTAAAAAGCTATAGTAATCAAAACAGTGTGGTATTGGCACCAAAAACAGACACAGAGATCAAAGGAACAGAATAGAAAGCTCAGAAATAAACCCATGATTATATGGTCAAGTAATCCTCAACAAAGGAGGCAAGAATATGCAGTGGGGAAAAGACAGTCTGTTAAACAAATGGTGTTGGGAAAACTGGACGTTTACATGCAAAAGAATGAAACTGGACCATTTTCTTACACCATACACAAAAATAAACTCAAAATGGATTAAGGACCTGAATGTGAAACCTGAAACCAAAAAAATCCTTGAAAAAAGCACAGGCAGTAATTTGACATTGACCACAGCGACATTTTTCTAGATATGTCTCCTGAGGCAAGGGAAACAAAAGCAAAAATAAACTATTGGGACTACATCAAAACAAAAAGCTTCTGCACAGTGAAGGAAGCAATCAATGAAACTAAAAGACAACCTACTGAATGGGAGAAGATATTTGCAAATGACATATCCGATAAAGTGTATCTAAAATTCATAAAGAGCTTACAAAACGCAACACCAAAACCCACAAATAATCCAATTAAAAACGGGCAGAAGAGATGAATAGACATTTCTCCAAAGATGACATACAGATGGCCAGTAGACACATGAAAAGATGGTCAAAATCACTCATCATCAGGGAAATGAAAATCAAAACTACTATAAGCTATCACCTCACACCTGTCAGAATGGCTAAAATCAGTAACACAAGAAACAAGTATTGGCAAGGATGTGGAGAAAAAGGAACTCTCACGCACCGATGGTGAGAATCCAAACAGGTGCAGCCACTATGAAAACCAGTATGAAGGTCTCTCAAAAAATTAAAAATAGAATTAACATATAATCCAGTAATTGTACTATTGAGTATTTACCCCAAAACTATGAAAATGCTAATTTGAAAGGGTATATGCACACTATGTTTATAGCAACATTATTTACTATAGGCAAATTACGAAAGCAGCTCAAGTGTCCATTGAAAGATGAATCCGTAAAGAATATGTGGTATACAGATACAATGGAATTCAGGCATAAAAAAGAATGAAATGATGCCATTTGCAACAGCATGGATGGATCTAGAGAGTATAACGCTAGGTGAAATAAACCAGGCAGAGAAAGACAAATTCTACATGATTTCACTCATATGTGGAACTTAAGAAACAAAACAAAAGAACAAAGGAAAAATAAAAAGACAAACCATGGGGCACTTGAGTGGCTCAGTTGGTTAAGCGTCCCACTTCAGTTCAGGTCATCATCTCACAGTTTGTGAGTTCAAGCCCCACATTGGGCTCTGTACTGACAGCGCAGACAGAGCCTGCTTCAGATCCTCTGTCTCCCTCTCTCTGCCCCTCATCCTGCTCCCAAAAATAAATAAACATTTTGAAAAAAAAAAAAAAAAGGACAAACCAAAAAACAGACCCAAGTATAAAGGGTTTTTTTTAAATGTTTATTTTTGAGAGAGAGGGGGGACACAGTGTGAGCAGGGGAGAGGCAGAGAGAGAGGGAGACACAGAATCTGAAGCAAGCTCCAGGCTCTGAGCTGTCAGCACACAGCCCCACATGGGGCTCGAACTCGTGAACCCCAAGATCATGACCTGAGCCAAAGTCCGATGCTTAACAGATTGATCCACCCAGGCGCCCCCCCCCCCCCGACTCTTAACTATAGAGAACAAATAGATGGTTATCAGAGGGGAGGTGTGGGGAGGGGATGGGTGAAATAGGTGAAGGGGATTAAGAGTACACTTATCATGATGAGCACTGGGTAATGTATAAAATTGTTGACTCATTACATTGTATACTTGAAACTAATATAATACTGTATGTTAACTATACTGGAATTAAAATTTAAAACTAAACTAAACTAACTAAAATAAAATAAAATAAAATAAAATAAAATAAAATAAAAGTTTCTTCCTTAAAAGAAAAAAAGTGTGGTCCTTGGTCCAACAGCAGTAGCATCACCTGGGAGCTTGTTACAAAGGCAGAATCTCAATCCCTACCCCACAGCTACTAAATCAGAATCTACTTTTTTTTTTTATTTTTAAGTTTATTTATTTATTTATTTATTTATTTATTTATTTATTTATTTTGAGAGAGAGAGAGAGAGAGAGAGAGAGAGACAATGAGTAGGGGAGAGGCAGAGAGAGAGAGAGAATCCCAAGCAGGCTTCATACTGTCAGTGCAGAGCCCGATGCGGGGCTCAAATTCACAAACTGGTAGAGTATGATCTGAGCCGAAATCCAGAGTCAGATGCTTAACTGAGAGCCGGGCACCCCCCCCCCCCATTCTACTTTTTAACAAGACCCCCAGCTGATTGATTCATATGCGTGTAACAGTTTGAGAAGCACTGCTCTAAAGCACGGATCTAAGCACATTTTTACCCGGCTCTAAGATCTTCGACATCTTTCAACTGCATACAGAATTAATATTTATAGGAAGTGTTCAGCTTGGCATTCAAAGCCCTCCACAATGTCATCTCTATCAATTTTCCAAACTTTTCTCTCACTGTGCTCCCTATACTTCTACACTCCCATCCGTTTAAGTTCAAGCACATCTCTTCAAACACATCCAACACTCTTCAGCTTCCCATGCTTTCCCCCCATCTATTCCTTCCATCTGGAAGGTCTTCACTACTCTCCTTCATCCACACTATCCACCCTCAAAGCCCTACCCTTCCTCTGAAGCACAACTCAAACCTGAGCTATCCCAGAGGCATTTTATAGATCACCCTGCTTCAAAAGACTCTCTTTACCTCCCACCTCTTCAGCAATATTTATACTTCTATTAATTCATCATTTCCTCTTTCCTTGTGTTATGTACATATCTGACTGCCTGTCTCCCCCACTTCACCTCGAGCTCCTAGAAGGTGGGGATGGTGTTTTATTCTTCCTCAATGTCTAGTACACCGCCATATATAAATGGTGTTCAAGGTTTGTTGAAATAAACTGAAGCAGGGGGTGCACCTGTGTAGCTCAGTTGGTTAAGCATCCGACTCTTGATCTTGGCTCAGGTCATGATCTCACAGTTAGTGAGATGGGAGTCCCAAACTGGGCTCTGCACTGACATCGCAGAGCTTGCTTGGGATTCCCTCTCACCCTCTCTCTTCCCGTCCCCCACTCATGCATGCGTGTTCACTCTCTCAAAATAAATAAATATCTAAAAGAAAAAGAAATAAACTGAAGGGAAGAGGATTGAGCATGACTTATAGGAAGACATCCATAGGCCCTATCTCAACTCCCCTCTTCCCCCCACCTAATTCCTCCCATGGTCCAAGACGTAGGGGTTTCCACGGCTTCAGGGGCAGGGACAGGGAGCAGTGAATTTCAAGGGACTGTTGCATTACATACCTCTGAGCCTGCCTTGACTGCCACATGCTCTGTGCTCTGTTTCCAAGAAAACAGCCCCCAAAGCCCCCAAACAAGGAAGCCAAATAATAGTGGAAGGCTGACATATGATGGCAGTGGGATGGCCAGCCCCCAAATTGGCGCCATTACTCAACCCCATGCCCCTCTCAGCCAAACAGTGTTTTCCCTCAAGGTTTTGACTATATATGACATCACAATGGACATTCCAAGGTAAACCTGACAGGGCCCAGCCAATGTGCACGCTACCCAAGTGTCTCTTCTGAGCCATGCCCATCTGCTGCTCCTTTTTGCAGCTGCTCGCAGGCTCTGTCCTGACAGCCAATGCTCAGGGAAGACCTCCTTTACAATTCCACTAAGATTGGGCTGGAAAACTTGGCATAAAGAGTATGGAAGCAAAATATTAAAGAAGGCCTTCCATGTGGCCTGTCTTGCCCTATAAGCATCTTCTCTGGAACTAGTCATTCCCTAGAGTCCAGGTATGGTGTCATATGTTCCCAGTTACAAATTAGAATAGAGGGTCAAGTACATTTAAGAAATCTAGGATATCTTCAGTAGATACTCTCAGAAAATCTGATATATATGGTTTCCCAACTCCAAGGTTTGACACATTTCTTAGTTGCTATAGCATTGAAACAGAGAAGAGATGTCACATAGGGAAATTAAATCACCTTAGAGGATTGCTGTATTCCAGAATCCATGGTCTCATTTTCCAAGTCTAGAACATATATTATGTCATTACACCCAGAGTTAACTGGATTCTCTATGGTTAATTCACTGTAAACAAAATTTATAAGGCATTAACTTGTGCTATAATCAAGAGAAATAAAACTGGCCAGGACATTTTTTTTTTCTTATAGGAAAGTTAATCTGGAAAATCAATTCAATTAAATAACTACTGAATAAAAGGTACTGTTTTAGAAAAAGACAATCATCATGTGGGGCGCCTGGGTGGCTCAGTTGGTTAAGCGTCTGACTTCAGCTCAGGTCATGATCTCACAGTCTGTGAGTTCAAGCCCCAGGTCAGGCTCTGTGCTGGCAGCTCAGAGCCTAGAGCCTGTTTTGGATTCTGTGTCTCCCTCCCTCTCTGCCCCTCCCCCGTTCATGCTCTGTCTCTCTCTGTCTCAAAAATAAATAAAAACATTTAAAAAAATTTTTTTAAAAAGACAATCATGGTCTCTCAGTCTCTCACCTTATAGAATTTTCAGTCTACTGGGGCAGCCAAAGTAATATTCTCAAAAAGTCCATCAATAAGGAAGTGGTTAAATACACATGCTATGTCCATATTATGAAATACTTTGCAGTCACTATAAAAATCATAATTATAAAGAATTATACTTGTCATGCTGAGCACATACTATATGGCAGGTGCTAGTATATGCCAGCCTAGAGTTCTAAGGTTAGGGATGGAGATACTGTTTTGGTTCTTTTTTCCTTTTTTCCTTTCTTTCTTCAAAAAAAATTTTTTTAATTTATTTATTTTTGAGAGACAGAGAGAGACAGAGACAGAGACAGAGTGTGAGCGGGGGAGGGGCAGAGAGAGAGGGAGACACAATCCGAAGCAGGCTCCAGGCTCTGAGCTGTTAGCACAGAGCCCAACATGGGGCTCGAACTCACGAACTGTGAGATCATGACCTGAGATGAAGTCAGACCCTTAACGACTGAGCCACCCAGGAGCCCCTGATTTGGTTCTTAAAACACGTTTGTACGGTTTTACAAGCACCTTTTTCTATATGTACATAAAAGTTAGTTCTTCGTGTCTTGAAGATTTACTCACCATTATGTTTGAGTCATCTGCTATTTTCTACAGCTCAGATTCATTTTTATCATTTCATTGGATTGTATAACCACTGCATAACTTATTTATCCATTACAATATTGATGGACATTTGGCTTGTTTTCCAAGTTTGGCTTTTATAAGCAATGCTGTTAAGAACATCCTTGTCCATGTATCTTGGTGCACCTTTGTTCCTATTTCTCTATGGCAGTGGTTCTCAAGCTTTAACATGCATCAGAATCATGTGAAGGGCTTGTTAAAACACAGATTGCTGTCTCTATCCCTAGAGTTGTTGAGTAAGTTTGGAATAGAACTCTGGAATTTGGCATTTCTAATTAGTTTCCAGACGTTGCTGATGCTGCTGGACCAACGACTACATTTTAAGGTTCTCTGCTCTAAGGCATTTACCAAGGAGTGGAGTAGCTAGGTTATGGACCATGTGTAACTTAAACTTTAGTAGATAGCGTTAAACTGCTTTTTCCCGAGTGGTTACGTCAACATTTCCACCAGTGGTGAATGGCAGGTCTTCCTGTTCCATTTTCATGCCAGCATGTGGTATTTTCAGGCTGTTTAATTTTAGTCAATCTGGTATATGTGGAAATGGTATTTCATTGCTTAACTTAAAGTCCTCTGACTACTAAACTACTAACTTGTGAACACATTTTCATAAGTTAATTGGGCATTTTGTTTTTAGACACAATGCTGCATTCCAGTTTCTAATATTTTGTTGGGGATTTCTGTTACCTCTTTTCATGAGCGAGACCATCCTGTAATTTTTCTCTCCTGTTTTTTGTCAGGCTTTCGGTATCAAGGTCATGCTAGACTCATGAGTTGAGGAATGTTCCCTCTTTTTTTTTTATTGTTATGAAAAAGTTTGCATAAAATTGGAACTGTTTGATTCTTCACCATTTGGTACAACTTGTCACCAAAGCCATAAAAGCCTGGAGTTTTCTTTGAGTGAAGGTTTTTGGCTAAATATTCAATTTATTTGAAGGTTATAATACTATTGAGAATTTGTAAATTTTTTTGAGTCTTCTATGGTGACTTATATTTTCTAGTAATTTTTCCATTTAATCTACATTTTCAAATGTATCGATATAAAATTACTCAAATGCAGTACTGTCTCCTTGTTTTTATATTAGTTATTTGTGTCTTTCGTCTTTCCTTTTTTCCCTATCCTTGATGTATCTTGCTAGACATTTGTCCATTTTAATTATTTCAAAGAGCCAACTTTCTGTATGTTTACTTTCTATTTTAATAATTTCTCCCTTTGCCTTAATTATTTCCTTACTTCTACTTTCTCCCTTGTCCCAGTTTTATTGAGATATAATTGACAATTCTACCTTCTTTGGATTTACTTTGCGTTTTTTTCTAACTTCCTGAGATAAATGCACTTTTAGCCCTTTTTCCCTAATATGTGCATTTGAAAGTATAAATTTCCTCTTAAGTACTACTTTAGTTTCATCCTGCAAGTTATGTAGAATTTTAAAAAATTTTTTAATGTTTATTTATTTTTGAGAGACAGAGACAGAGCACAAGCAGGGGAGAGACAGACAGAGAGGGAGATACAGAATCCAAAGCAGGCTCCAGACTCTGGGGCTGTCAACACAGAGCCTGACACAGGGCTCAAACCCACAAACTGTGAGATAATGACCTGAGCCGAAGTTGGATACTTAACCGACTGAGCCACCCAGCGGCCCCTGATATGTAGCATTTTTATCATTCTGTTCCAACTATTTTCTAATTTCCAGGATGATTTTTTTCTTTGATTCATGGGTTATTTGGTAGTTCATTTTAAGTTCCTAGACATATGGGGAATTTTCTTTTTTTTTTCCTTTTCAAATTTTTATTTAAATTCTAGTCAGTTAACATACAGTGCAATATTGGCTTCAGAAGTAGAATTCAGTGACTCATCACTTACATAAAACACCCAGAACTCATCACAACAAGTACCCTCCTTAATACCCATCAACCATCTAATCTAGCCCATCTCCCACCCCCTTCCCTCCATTGACCCTGTTTGTTCTCTATCTTTAAAGGTCTCTTATGGTTTGTTTCCCTTTCTCTTTTTTTTTCCCTCCTCCCATATGTTCATCTGTTTTGTTTCTAAAATTCTATATATTAGTGAAATCATGTAGTATTTGTCTTTCTCTGACTTATTTCACCTAGCATAATACACTGTAGCTCCATCCACGTCATTGCAAATGGCGAGATCTCATTCTTTTTGATGGCTGAGTAATATTCCATTGTGTTGTGCGTGTGTGTGTGTGTGTGTGTGTGTGTGTATGTGTGTGTGTTTTCTTTATCCATTCATCGGTCAATAGACATTCAGTCTCTCTCCATAGTTTGGCTATTGCTGATAGTGCTATTATAAACATTGGGCTGCATGTACCCCTTCAAATCTGTATTTTTGTATCCTTTGAATAAATACCTAGTAGTGCAATTGCTAGATCATAGGGTAGTTCTAGTTTTAACTTTTTGACAAACCTCCATACTGTTCTCCAGAGTGGCTGCACCAGTTTGCATTCCACCAAGAGTGCAAGAGGGTTCCCCTTTCTCTGCATCCTCATCAACATCTGTTGTTTCCTGGGTTGTTCATTTTGGCCATTCTGACAGGTGTGAGGTGGTATCTCATCATGGTTTTGATTTGTATTTCCCTGATGATGAGTGATATTGAGCATCTTTTTTTTAAGTTTATTTATGGTGGGGGGCACAGAGAGAGAAACTCGCACTGTCAGCACAGAGCCTGACTCAGGGCTCGATCCCATGAACCATGAGATCATGGTCTTAGCCGAAATCAAGAGATGGACACTTAACCAACTGAGCCACCTACGTGCCCCTTGACCATCTCTTCATGTGTCTGTTAGCCATCTGAATGTCTTCTTTGGAAAAGTGTCTATTCATGTCTTCTGCCCATTTCTTCACTGGATTATTTTGGGGGAGGGGTGTTGAGTTTGATAAGTTCTTTACAGATTTTGGATATTAACCCTTTATCAGAGACATGGGGATTTTCTAGTTATTTAACAAAGTTGCACTGCGGCCCAAACTGTTCACAAAATCCTAGTATTCCTAGTTTCTGGTCAGTTAAAAAAATTCTTGGGGCACTGACAGCACAGAGCCTGCTTGGGATTCTCTCCCTCTTTCTCTGTCCCTTCTACACTCACATGCTCTCTGTCTCTCTCAAAATAAATAAACTTTTAAAAAATATTTTAAAGCTTATTTGTGGAGATGCCTGGGTAGTTCAGTTGGTTGAATGTCCAACTCTTGATTTCAGCTCAGATCATGATCCCAGGGTTATGGGATCAAGCTCCACATTGGTCACCTCACAGAGCCTACTCAAGATTCCTACTCTCTCTCTCCCTCTGCCCCTCTACCCTGCTTGAGCTGTCTCTCTAAAACAAAACAAAACAAAACAAAACAAATAGGGGTGGTTCAGTTGGTTAAGCCTATGACTCTGGTTTTCGACTCAGGTCACGATCTCACAGTTCATAGGATCGGGCCCATGTCGGGCTTGGCATTGACAGTGGAACCTGCTTGGGATTCTCTCTCTCCCTCTCCCTCTGCCCCTCCACTGCTCACACACACTCTCTTTTTCTCTCTCAAAAATAAATAAGTAAATAAACAAACTAACTTAAAAAAAATAAATCCTATTTTAAAAAATTCTTCGGGCATCTGGGTGGCTCAGTTGGTTAAACATCCAGCCTTGACTCAGTTCATGATCTCACGGTTCATAGGTTCGAGCCCTGCGTCAGGCTCTGCGCTGACAGCTCAGAGCCTGAACTCGCTTCAGATTCTGTGTCTCCCTCTTTCTCTGCCTTCTCCTGCTCACGCTCTGTCTCTGTCTCTCTCTTTCAAAAATAAGTAAATATTTTTTAAAATGCTTATAAAAAATAAAAAATAGGGGCGCCTGGGTGGCGCAGTCGGTTAAGCGACCGACTTCAGCCAGGTCACGATCTCGCGGTCCGTGAGTTCGAGCCCCGCGTCAGGCTCTGGGCTGATGGCTCGGAGCCTGGAGCCTGTTTCCGATTCTGTGTCTCCCTCTCTCTCTGCCCCTCCCCCGTTCATGCTCTGTCTCTCTCTGTCCCAAAAATAAATAAACGTTGAAAAAAAAAATTTAAAAATAAAAAATAAATTTAAAAAATTCTTCGTGTGCTTAAATATAAGATATATTCTGCAGGTGTTAAAAATAGTCTTTTCAGAGTTTTCCCTTCTACCTGTGTCGGGTCGGGGGAGGGGTTGGGCAGAAGTGTCTCTGTGACTGATCAATTCTGCACATTATTTATTTACTTATTTATTTATCCAGACCAACATGGGTTTGGATCCCACAAAACTGGGATCATGACCTGAGCTGAAACCAAAAGTTGGTTGCTCAACCGGCTGAGCCACCCAGGCGTCCCAATTCTGCTCATCTTGATGTTCAAATCTATATTATTCCCTAAACTTTTGTCTGCTTTTTTCCACCAATTACTAAGTATATAAAATTTCTCATAATTATTGGGGATTTGTTTATTTCTCCTGTGACTACTGAGGATACTCACCTTATGTATTTTTAAAAAATTTTTTTTATTCTTTATTTTTGAGAGAGATACAGAGTGCGAGCTGGGGAGGAACAGAGAGGGAGACACAGAATCCGAAACAGGCTCTAGGCTCTGAGCTGTCAGCACAGAGCCGGACGTGGGGCTCAAACTCATGAACAGCAAGTTGATGACCTGAGCCGAAGTCGGACGCTTAACCGACTGAGCCACCCAGGCGCCCCGGTTTTGTATATTTTTAAATGTTATTTAAAATCATAAGTTATTCCTGGTGAATTAAATCTTGTATTACTATGAAGACCCTCCTTATCTCTAACGATACTTTTTTGCCTTTAGTTCTTTTGTCCGATACTGATATTGCTGTAGCAATTTTCTTTTGTTTGATATTTGCATAGTATATCTTTTCCCATTTTTTTACCTTCAACCTTTCTATATCTTTTCATTTTAATATTGGATAAATAAACAAAATCTAAATATATGTTATTTTCAAGAGACACATCTAAAACAAATAGGTTTTGGGGGCACCTGGGTGCTCAGTCAGTTGAACGTCTGACTCTTGATTTCAGCTCAGGTCATGATCCCAAGTTCATGAGATCCAGTCCCATGTCAGGCTCTGCGCTCAGCATGGAGCTTGCCTGAGATTCTCTCTCCCTCTGCCCCTCTCCCTCACTCGTGTTCTCTCTCTCTGTCTCTCTCTCTCTCTCTCTCTCTCAAATATTAAAAAAAAAAAAAACACTAAAACAAATAGATTCTAACTGGAGCATTGATAGAGTAGGCAGTTAGTTAGACATGTGCTAGGGGCAAGGACTGTGATAAATAGGTTACATATTAGAAGCCTAGAGAAACAATATCCTGACTTTGTGGCTTCCAAGACCTCTGTGCTAACAGATCAAGAGCCACAGGTGCAGCACAGGCCCCTCTCCTCTTCTACCTCTGCCCCAAGGTAACCCCTTGGGGCATTATAATGTATTTGCATTGTGGTTTTAGCCTTCCCTCCACCCCAAACACAGGGGAAGGCTGCCCTAACTGTTATGGTACAAACCTTGTAGGGTCAAAAACTCCCCCTCCCAACCTGTGGGAGGAGTCCCCCAAAAGATTGCAAGCAGCCTCCTTTAGAGACCACCTCACCCTGTCCACGACCCAAGACCCTGGCCCCCCATAGAAAGAAAAGATCCCTGTAGCCTCAGGGAAGTTGCTACCTGGGGGCCTGCCTGCTCTCCCACCTTCAGCGTGTACTGTCCTTGATACGCTGCTTTGTGCTTGATACTTTCCTTCTATCTTTATTCAAGCACAGATCCCCATGTAAATCTTTTGTGGGGATTCCAAGAACCAAGACCTCCATTCATACAACACAGATTCTCCCACCTGTAACAACATGTATTCCATGTTGCTACTATTTTTCTCTTTCCATATGCTGTTCTTTGGAAGCAAGCCCCTATGTGTAGCCCACAGTGGGGATGGAGGGAGTGAGGGGTTGTTAAGCTTCATCTCTCGGAGTAGGGTATATCGACATGCATTATTTGGAATTCTTGTATAGGGAAGATTTGTTTCTTCCTCTTATTTATTCAATTATCTTGTTATATCCGAATGAACTCATGCATACTTATCTTGTACTTTGTGTTACAGTCCAATACTGTATTATTTATTCTGGTGCTCAAATTGTTCCAGCTTTGCCCATTGGGAGGCTCTCTTAGGTTGGGTCTTGTGTCCCTTTGATATGACCTCATCCCTTTGTTTTTACAAGCATTTCTTTACTTTCTGGCACTACAAGATGCTCCCGGCTCCCCTTCCTGTCTCTTCCACCCGAGTCATAGCACCACAGCTACTAGTTGACAGGTAAGCCCAGTTCTTCTCTCTTCCAAGATGGAAGCATTTCCCACTACCTAGATGCATGCAGTGCCTAGGATTTGACCCACTTGTGCATACCAGAGCTGAGTCTGGATTGGATCTTAGACATTTTGCTGTACTCATAGGGCCCATCCCTGGAGCCAGATTTGGGGCCCCTCTATCTCCTACCTAGTCCCAACATCTTCCTTCAGCCTTACTGTTCCATGTGCCCGGACCCAACCTGTCTAATATTCAAGACCATTCATGAAAGATCAGCTGATTTGGATGGAAGATCCTGGGTTTCACTTTTTAATATATTAAGTTTGAAGTACATGCAATAGCCAAATATCTTGTACCCTTTCTCTCTTACTTTCGATCCAGCAAATGAGTATAGCAGGAAATTGTTTCCTTCATCTTCCACAATCCAACCCCGTCTTCTGAACTGACCTTTAGTCATTTCAACAGAATTACTGTGTTGTGTTGATAATAGATTACTCTCTAGCTTTCTTACCTTCAGAAGTTTGCTTTCTCCAAAATAATGGTAAGTGTTGTTACCCAACCATTTGTCTCTGGATAATTCTAAATTTTTTTTTTATTAGTTTTCTTTATTTTTGAGAGGCAGAGAGTGTGTGGTGGAGGGGCAGAGAGAGAGGGAGACACAGAATCCGAAGCAGGCTCCAGGCTCTGAGCTGTCAGCACAGAGCCTGATGTGGGGCCCGAACTCGTGAACCATGAGATCATGACCTGAGCCGAAGTCGGATACTCAACCAACTGAGCCACCCAGGCATCCCTGTCTCTGGATAATTCTAAAAAAAAAAAAAATCTTTAAACCTCTTTAGTTCTGCCTTGAGGTCAGATTCCATTGACAATGATCTGACTCTCTGATACTGGAACCACACCCAAGTACCAGTTTCCAAACATGCCCAGGTTTTCTTTGGATGTTCCTTCACTCCACCCCGACCTCCTTTTCCCCAAAATTTTCCTAACTGTTGGCCTACTCTGTAATCTCCCCCTAAATAATTCTGGCAGCAATCTGTACCTAGCCTGCTGTTCTAATCTACTTCGACTCTCTCTGTTTTGTTTGGGAATTGCTCATATGTGCTTGTGAATTCCTAGCAGGTGGGGATTCAGACCGTAGCCATCTTTGTGACCTCCATAATGCCAGACTGCATCCAGCCTCTCCTCCACCTTGTTCATAACAGCTGAATATCATACACAACTGTACAAGAATTGAATTCACTCGCTATCTTTGTACCATCCAAGAACTTGGCAAGTAAAACAAAACAAAACAAAACAACCTCTGGACTTCTAGAACCGTCCTGCATCCAACCTTGGAGAAATCTGACCTTACACCATATCCACTTCACATGTGGGAGTGAGGCTACTGCACATGTTGGCATCATCAACAGGATCATGGGGTACTCTGCCCTCTCCAGTGCTCGAAAGCAGGGTATCTTCTCTGACTTGACCCTGTTCACGGTGCCAAGAAGAGAGAGGAATTTACCCAATGAAAACACAAGGGAGAGAGTTCTGGGTAAAGAGAAGCAGAGAGCCTCTGAAGGACCCTTTCCTCACTTTACGCATCTTGAGCTGCAGACTTAGGAAGAAGCATTTGTGGAGGATGAAAACCAAAAGGATGACGCTGAGAAGGCACCATGGGAGTGGTGGTTGAGGAAAGCGGTACCGGTTAAGGATCTAAGGTACCAGGTACATGTCGATGTACAACAGGAAAAGAGAGCTCAGATAGAGGCCCACAGATACTTCGAGGGCATTTATGGCTACCTTTAAAAGGTTGATTACTTTATCCTAAAACCAAAATCTGGGTGCGCGTGGGTAGCTCAATCGGTTAGACGTCTGACTCACAGTTGCGTGAGTTCAAGCCCTGCATCAGGCTCTGTGCTGACAGGGCAGAGGCTGCTCGGATTCTCTCTCTCTCTCTCTCTCTCTCTCTCTCTCTCTCTGCTCCTGCCCCACTTGTGTGCGCTCTCTCTCTCTCAAAATAAATAAACTTAAAAAAAAAAAATCTGGCTCTTAAAAGTTACCTTACTGCCTGAAAGTTCCGGGGAGCTTCAGAGGTTTTAGTTGGGTACTTCTCAGGCACAAGGGGGAGCCCACTGTCTACTATCAGAGTCTTATGTATAGCCACTGAAGAGCTGGTATGGGTCTGTGATGAGCAAGGGTGCCTTTGATTTGTCAAAACAGATGACAGCGGAGGTGTAAAATGGACAGACAGAGGTTTCCAGTGTCTGTCGCGTCCTGCCACCAAAGGCTGTTCAGCACCCCCAGGGTTCCTTATGTGCGTTCCCCTTACAAACTTGGACAGGGGATGCAACTCTCACTTCAGGGTCTAATGTGTGGATGTAGTTTGCATTCTAGTGACAAAGATCCTGTCATGCCTAACAGGGACTCTTTTTCTGAGTGGCCTATGTTGGGGGCACAACTTCTTCCCTTTTCCTCTGGAATTAGCTAAATTCCCACCTCTCCCCATTTGTGTGATTCTATGCGGGAGCAGCGCGTACGTGCGTGTGTGTGCACATACGCGCCTACATGTGTGTTGGGGGTGGGGGTGCATACAGAGATGCTGGAGTAAGGTCTGGATTAGTGGCCAATGAAATGGGCTTGGGGGGCAGGGGGAAGTAAAGAAACAAACCTGCTGTTGAGACCAACCCATGCCACCCATCTTGTCCTACCTCTAATTTATTAACTCGGATCTACTGAGTTTGGAAGATTAACTTTCCAAAACAAGAAATTTAGTTTTATTTCTAGAATCAGAACATGCCAGTGAAAGTGGGGACCACTGGGTCAAAAGCAGGAACTACCCCCAAACTTTCCCCACCCTGGGCTGCGGGTGGCCCTGGGATTGGGCCTCTCCTCCCACCGCAAGTGCTGCTAGCCCAACAAGCCTCCATGGGCTTCACTTCACTTGCCCAGAAACACCAGTTCACTGCAGGGCAGGCTCTAGGCTTGATGATGTTGGAAATCAACATTCTCACCAAGGGAAAACAGGAAGGAGAAGAAGGCCGTATGTATATTCTCCTCTATATGTATATATAAGTACATATGTGAAAAGAACATATACAGTTAACCCTTGAACAAGGGTTTGAACTGCACAGTTCCGCTTATATGTAGATTCTTTTCTTTAAATACACTGTGGTACTGTAAATGTATTTTCCATATGATTTTCTTAATATTCTTTTCTCTAGCTTACATTATTATAATAATACAGTATATAATATATATAACATAAAAAATATGGGTTAATTGACTGTTTATATCATTAGCAAGGTTTCTGGTGAACAGTAGGCTATTAGTGAAAAGTTTCTGAGGAGTCAAAAGTTATATAGAGATTTTCAACTGCATGGGGTGTCAGTGTCCCTAACCCCCACACTGTTCAAGGGTCAACTGTATTTCCTTGTTCTTTCTACTGAAAAGGCCAAGAGGCAAAGTCATCAGTAGCAGTGAGCCTACCCAGCACCTAGGTTTCTAAATACAGCAGTACCCACTTATCCACAGGATAAGTTCCAGACCCCCCAGTGGATGCCTGACACCATGGATAGTACCGAACCATATGCATACTATGTTTTTTCCTATACATACATACCTATGATAAAATTTAGTTTATACATTAGTCACAGTAAGAGATTAACAATAACTAATAACAAAATAGAACAATTGTAATATACTCTAATAAAAGTTATGTGAATGTGGTCTCCCTCTCTCTCTCAAAATATCTTACTGTACTATACTCATCCTTCCCCCTTCTTGTGACAATGTGAGATGATAAAATGGCTACGTGATGAGATGGAAAGAGGGGAATCACACAGGCATTGTAACGTAGCGTTAGGCTACTACTGACCTCCTGGCAATCCGTCAGCGGGATCATCTGCTTCTGAACTCTATTTGATTAGGGTAAAGGAAACCGTGGAAAGCAAAACCATGGAGAAGGGGGGACTGCTGTACCAATCCCCACTGACAACCACCAGGACTCCTTGAAAATTACTGATTCCAGCCAGGGCTGGAACCAAGGAAAGCACAGGCTGAACCTGGGACATTTCTGTACTCCTACATAGATTGGGTACACAATTGTCCATACACACATACACACATAAATAATTATTAAGAGATTTAGAAACTGAAGTGATTTCCAAAATGTCTTGTTAAGCAAAAACACAAGGCACAAAAGACTATAATATGCTACCCTTTGCATAAGAGAAAGGTAATTTTTTTTTTCCAAAAAGAAACATAGATGGGGAGCCTGGGTGGCTGAGTCGGTTAAGTGTCCAAATTCAGCTCAGATCATGATCTCACGACCTTTGAGTTTGAGCCCCGTGTCAGGCTCTGTGCTGACATAGCTCAGAGACTGGAACCTGCTTCGGATTCTGTGTCTCCCTCTCTCTCTCTGCCCCTCCCCCGCTCACACTCTGTCTCTATTTCTCTCTCTCTCTCAAAAAAATTTTTTTAAACAAAACACAGCAAAGAGTGTTCAAACACTAATGGTGATATGTCACAAGGACACAGGGGCCAGCTTGAATAAACTCTCATTTTGAACATTAAAATCAATAATGACAGGAATGGATTAAAACACATTTAACAACAACAAAAAATTAATGAGTCCATACAGAGTCTAAACAAATATAGATGAGTGGGAAGAGAAGAGAAAGATTTTCTTTCCAGAAGAATGTCAACTAATAAATGGAGAAATAAGGATAGAAATAGAAAATCACCATTTTAAAACCACCATAGTAATAATTGATTCAACCAAGAATCACCAGTGCATGCTAAAACCATTGGGTGAAAGATTGCTAAGGAACAGGATACAAAGAAATCTGATACTACCTTGAGTAACTGATCAAACATAGCATCACCAATAAAGGGACTAACTGATATCAGGTGCCTCCTAATGTGATAGGCTGATAAAGGATATCAGTACTCCTATGCAGTACTCCTGCCAAAAAACTTCACCTGAATATAATGAAGAAACAATCAGGCAAATCCAAGGTGAAGCACATTCTAAAATCAAATTGGTCCAGATTTCTATGCTATCAATGTCATAAGGGACACAAAAAGCAGCTGAAGAACTCACGTAGAATAAAGGAAACTAAAGAGACCTGATGACTAAATGCAATGCATTATCTCTGATTGAATCCTAGGCCTGGAAATAAAAAATAATACAGGGAGAATTGGGGAAGTTTTAATACAGTCTGCATGTTAGATAATAGTATTCACTGTCATTTTCCTGAGTGTGATAATTATATTGCAGTTACGTATGCAAATGTCCTTGTTCTTAGGGGACACAGTAATTTATGTCAATTGTCATCATATCTCCAAGTATCTTTTAAATAATTCAGAGGAAAAGAGGGATGAAACAGATGTGGTAAATGTTAAAGACTGGTTAATCTAGGGAAAAGTGTATGGGTGTTCACAGTCCTATTTTTGCAATTTTTCTGTAGGGTGGAAAATTTTCAAAATAAAAGTGTGGGAGGAAAAAATGTGTGGGAGTTTACATCAAAAATATTTCTGCAACTAAAGATTTACTAATGGAAACCTCCTTATTTCAAACAATTGCTATACATTTAGAAAGATACAAACTGGATTCAAGCAAAAGACAGAAGCCATAGACACACACACACGAAATATTGCTAGATGTGACTATCTAAAAATGTAAATCATCTCTACATCAAAAACATAGAAATAAAAAATAGTAATAAACTAGGGGAAAATACAGAACAGGAAAAAATGGCTGCTATCCTTGCTATATACACTCCCTCTTATAATTAGTAAGAAAAATAGACACTTCTAAAAGAATGGGTGAATATTCCCAAAAGGTATGAAGAAGTAATTCAATAAAGAAAAAAAATTCAATGGCCAATATATACTTTTTTTTTTTTTTTTTTTTTTTGGAGACAGAGACAGAGAGCAAGCAGGGAAGGACAAAGAGAGAGAAAGAGAGACAGGATCCCCAGCA
Organism: Prionailurus viverrinus; assembly: GCF_022837055.1. Lineage (NCBI taxonomy): Eukaryota > Metazoa > Chordata > Mammalia > Carnivora > Felidae > Prionailurus > Prionailurus viverrinus. Next base: position 119,134,788 of record NC_062563.1, read on the forward strand.
GGATCCCCACCGGCAGCACAGAGCCTGACACGGGACTAGAACCTAAGAACCATGAGATCATGACCCAGCTCAAAAGCTCAACTGACTGAGCTTCTGACTCAGAAGCTCAACTGACTGAGTCCCCCAGGCGCCCTTTAATCTTTTTTTTTAATATAATTTATTGTCAAATTGGCTTACATACAACACCCAGTGCTCATCCCAACAAGTGCCCTCTTCAATGCCCATCACACACTTTTCCATAGTCATCAAAGGAATATGAATTAAAATAACACTGAGTGCTTTTTGTTCTGTTTCACTTTCTTTGCTGATTAGTGAAGATTAAAAAGAACAATGCTACCCAGTATTCAAAGGGTATGGGGGAACAAGCAATTTTCTACTTTGTTTGCAAACCTTTTAGATCACTTTGACAACCTGTATCCAAAAGCCTTGGAGCGCCTGGGTGGCTCAGTCGGTTATGCATCTGACCCTGGCTCAGGTCATGATCTTGAGGAGGTCCAAGAGCTCCAGTCCCACGGAGCCCCGAGTCAAGCCTGGGATCAGGCCCTGTGCTGACAGGTCAGTGCCTGGTGCCTGCTTCAGATTCTGTTTCCCTCTCTCTCCACCCCTCCCCTGCTTGTGCTCTCTCTCTCTCTCAAAAAATAAACATTAAAAAATTTTTAATTAAAAAAAAAGCCTTAACATTTTACACACCTTTTGGCCCAGTGATTCCACTTTTGAGGTTCATCCCAGGGCTTATCCTCATGAAACAGTCAAATACATGTAGAAGGATGTTCAGTGCTGTATTTTGTTTATTTATTTATTTATTTTTGGGACAGAGAGAGACAGAGCATGAACGGGGGAGGGGCAGAGAGAGAGGGAGGCACAGAATCGGAAACAGGCTCCAGGCTCCGAGCCATCAGCCCAGAGCCTGACGCGGGGCTCGAACTCACGGACCACGAGATCGTGACCTGGCTGAAGTCGGACGCTTAACCGACTGCGCCACCCAGGCGCCCCCAGTGCTGTATTTTGATTAAAGCCATGATATCGAAACTATCTACAATGTCTAACAATGGAGGGAAAAGTGAACAAATTATGGTACATTCATACAGCAGGATACTACATTAACATTAAAAACGATGATGTGGATATAATTGTGCAGAAAGGTGCTCATAATTTTCAATGAAGAGAAGCAAGTTAAAAACACCATGTCAAATATGGTCCTATTTTTGTATAAATATACTTACATTTGCATAAAAAGTCTAGAGGGACATTCTCCATAATTTGTCTAAGTGGTTTTTGGGAAGAAGGCTGTTATGGATACTTTTTTCCTTCTTTTGATTTCTGTATTTTCTAAAGTTTTTACAATGAAAATATTGCTATTATAATTACAATTTTCTATAAAAATACAGATATCTTTCAAAAGATCACAGGTTAACACTCTCTACTGTATCCTCTAACCCTGGAATAGTACCTGGCATGTGATATGTGTATAAAAAATATTTGTTGAATGAATAATAAAAGAATCTGGTTCAACTCACAGGTATGGCCAAAGTGTATATTGTACAGCGAAATCAACCACGGACTTAGAGTCACAAGGCTGGGATTCCAGTCCTGACTCCTGCTTTAGTTGTGTGGCCATGATTGTAATCCCTTAATCTCTTAGTTTCAACTTCCTTATTTGAGATATGGGGGACATTAAACATACATCCTTTAGGAGACGGTTATAAGAACTGATATTATAAATGAAATACCTTGCAAAGTGCAGAGGCCTACGTGTGTATTAGGTATGATGACTGTATAATAAACCCTGTAAGTGTGGAGAGGTATATCACATAAAGGAGGAGCCTAGACAATGTGGGTTTAATCAGAGAAGACTTCTTAGAAGATGTGAGATCTCAAAGGAGACAATGAATGTGGAAAGTATGCCAAAAAGTAAAGATGTGACGAATGAAGAGCATTTGGAAGGGAAGATAAAGATACACGTTGGAAGGAGCATGGATCCCCTTGCTCAGGGGGAGAAGGGCTTCTGGTGAGCTCTGAGTACAGGTAAGGCAACATTCCAGCTGTTGTCTGCTCGAGTTAGGAAACTTCCTGGAGGAGGTGACTGAATAATGGATGAGACCATGGCTCTCTAGGGCAAACCTTCAGGGCCCTCGTTGGGCCCTGTGGATGGTAAACAGGTGTTGAGTGAGAAAACTGAGGGCCAGAGACATAAAACTGCTTTCTTTCTTGGGCTACAAAGCACAGCTGAACTGACACCCAGATGTCCTGATGTCCACTTCAAACTCTAAACTGCCAAGTGCACCCAGGGTGATTATTATTTCTGTGGTTATCATCATGGGTGTACCAGATTATAATTTTACTGGTAAACAGGACCCGTATCAGTGTAATATTGCCTGCAGTGAATTCAGCATAGTAAACTTGCAAACCTATACCATAAAGACTTTTGTATAGTGAGGAGGACTATGGTATTGACAGTGAACCTGTAACAAAGGACCAATGAGTATCTGTCAAGTGATTGGTGGTCTGGCCTTTTTTGCATTTTTCTTTTTTGCATATTTCTGGAGAAAACTGAGCCACTGCCTTGGAAACTCTGACCAGTGACCTGGTAGCCCAAGAACTTGCCCGGCTGGCTTTGTGGAAGCCCAACAAAGCTTTCTACCCACTAGCCTTGAGTTTTCTAATTTCTGGAATCCCTCCTCCTCTGAGTTCTTTCCTATAGATAATACTTTCTCATGCTCCATACCTGGATAAAGTGCCCTTCATATTCGAAGAAAAGCAGTGGCCACATGATACTGATGATGGAGGGGAAGAGTTTCTTCAGAGGGGTCTGGAGAAAGAGAGACAGAAAGAGGAACAGAAGATCTCCAGGAAGGCCTTGCTGTAACAGCCACCCAAGGTTCCCTCCTAAAGGCTGGACCCTCACCGGCAGGGACTGCCCCACAGTGCTATGTGCCAAGGCCTGGATGTTGTCTTCTCTTTCACCTGCTCCACCAGCGTCTGCACCTCCATGAGGTTGTCTAGAAGGGGAGTGCACCGGAGTTGAAAGGCTGGCTGTTCAGCTGTTCTTCCTGTTACCCTGGGGTCCAGTCAGGACATATGCCCCTGTCCCTGCCTCTGAGCAAGTGCCTTAAGACCCAGAAAAACGACAGTTCCTGAGTCACTCCACTGCCTCCATCTACTCACCCCACTGCTCCCATCTTCCCTCTTACCATCCAGGGTAAAAATGAAGACCACAGTGTCAATTTCTGTGAGGGATAGCAAGATGGAAGTCAGGAAGTCCTCCTGGGAGAAGGAGAACTGGGGACCCTGTGCAGAGGAAGATGAGAGTTCCCCCCATGAAAAACTCCAGCACATTGGCTTGGAGACTGCAGAGAGCCTCAGAGGACCTTTAATACAGTGTTCTTGTATATAGATGAAAGGTTCAAGGAGGTAGTGTTTTGCCCAAGATGATGCAGCAAGTTGAGGGAAGAGCATGGGACTAGAGCCAGCTTTAGAGGGCGAATCCAGAGCCTTCCACCCTCCCTGTGCTTCCCCAAAGACTCCTGACCTCTAACCCATATTCTCTTCTCTGGATGACTACCATGTTGTACCCCCCGACCTGTCTCCACCATTCCTTACCTCCCACTCCCTGATCACCAGTCACCTTCACAACCTCTCCCACATCCCATCATCCTCCCACCTGGTTGATGAGCTCAGCCTTCTGGTTAAACATATCACTGTGATCACCAATGAGAAAGCCACGGACATCTCGGAAATCTGGAAAGTTTAAGGAGTAAGGAAAGTTTAAGGAGTAAGTTTAAGGAAAGTAAGAGAGGAGTAATGGGCTTTATGGGAAAGAAAGTTTCCAGACTTGGGGGGGTGGGGGCAGATGTTAATGGGGCTTGGAGGAAAGTGGCAAGTGGGGTGTAGGGTGAGGTGTAGCACGCATGAGAGGCCACAACTAAAGCAGGGCTGGGAACTGAGGGACCAAGGCCGGAGTAGGGGTTCAGAGGAAAGAGTATTTGACTGAAATGCCTATTCAGATAGAAAAGAATGGAACCCTCATGGGTTGGGAGTAGGAAAGTGTTTCGATAGCAGACCAACTGGTTTGCATCAGGAGGAACCAGGAAGAGAGTCTGGCCTGGGGTTCCACCAGCACCAAAGGTGTGGATGCACTCCACTCCATCCATGATGGCAATGATGCCAAGGGTCTGCCAACCAACCAGGTACACTCAGCCTTTTTTCTCCAGGCTGAGAATGGGCCAGAGGTCAAGACATGAGAGATCACAGTAAAAAAAAAAAAAAAAAAAAAGAAAGAAAAAGCCAGGGATCAGAGAAAGATGCGTATGTCAGAGCACAGGAATAAACCAACAGAAAGCCTGCCATGACCCTCCACCATGCAGATCTGCTACCCTCACCACATTAACATGTGTTCTAAGGACATTCCCCATCCACACCACTTCCCCCCTCCAAACACATTTCCACACACCTGGTGCTGGCTTGCTTCATCAGGGTGGCACTCTTAGGGCTTTGGCTATAGGTCACCTGATGAGCCCACTCAAATGTCCGCAGGATTTCCAGAAGGCATCTGGGAGAAAGGCTAGCAGTTCCCAGGGTGGGCCCAGTTTCCCCTCAGAAAGTATGAGTATCACCCCTGCCCAGGGGAAGGCACAATTCCCTTAAAACTAAGTTCTACTGGCCCTTCATGGAAGTACAGTGAGTGGACCCCGACAGCATTCCAGAAGGGCAGAAAAAGTTTCAGTGAGCAGAAAACAAAGACCAGACAGAAGGACAAGGACATGGGAGAAGGATAGGATCAGAGCTGGTGAGAAGGTAGGTGGAGAGTCTGGAAGCCAGGCCAGAAACCCTGGTAAGGGAAGAAGCCCCCAGCAGAATGAGCTCTTCCTGCCTGACCTGGATCATCCCTAAGTCACAGACTCTCCGAAGCTAGGTTAGTTTTGGATGTCCCAGATGGGTTCAGGGATTAGGTGCTCCAGGTGGGCACAGGGATTAGTGGGCCCTGAGGAATCCAGGGTCCACTGGAAACAATCGAGACTCTAGGACTGCGTGGTGGGAACAGTGGCATCCACAGGCCAGCTCTTTTCCCATGGGAGGATTGCTGGCGCCTCTCACCCTTGCTGCCACTAACCAGTGTCTGAGTCCGGACCTGCCACCCCCCAACCTGAACCATCCCACTCCCTGCCTGACTCTGAGCTTTCTCTTGTCCAGATCTTCCCTACCTCTCTGACGCTGCAATGCCCCCCGCCCGGTCCACAGTCTTGTGCGCTGCCAGTAACAGGGTTTCCAACAGGATCTTGGTAGCGTTTCCACCTTTCATCCAGGATGAGCCACTGAGGCCCGGGGCTGAGGAGGTGATGACACCCAGGAGGAATTGGGGAGGAAGGAGAATCCCCGAGCTCACTAGTTAGTGATCACTGGGCACGCAGTCTGGTTAGTGACTCCCGGGCACGCGCTCTGGTTAGTGGCCCTTGGGCATGGAGTCTAGGTAGTGACTCTTGGGAATGCAGTCTGGTTAGAGGCCACTCGGCATGCATATGGCAGTACTGGTGGTGCTCAGTATGCTATGAGGAGTGCTGGGTTGAGGGCTTAACTGAGAGAAGGAGAAGAGAGAGAGTAAGGGCCACCTCTGGTCGTTTCTATGGTACATTCAGGACTCTGAGGAGGAAGCCACAGGGACTGGATGCCCTGCTAGCTGGAGATAAGCGTTTTTCACTGAGGGTCTTTTTTTCCCCCAAGAACTTTCTCCCCACTCAAGGCCCCATTTTTTAAAGAGCAGTTTTTCAATGCAAACACCACATTTCATGTTCTTTGGACAGATCAATGAAGCAGCCATTGTAATGGTCCAGGTAGGTAACACGACACACCAAACATAAAGAGATTATTGCAAAAAGCAGGACAAAGGCAGTGTCTGAGAAAAGGAGATTAAAAGCAATCAACTGCAGGCGGGAGAGGGGAGCTCCTGAGAGATGAAAGATATGGCACTCACATGTGACGTGGGGTTCCTGCCTTCCCATCTCACCAAAGGAAGAGCAAGGAGAACGTCACAGCCGTGCCCGTCACAGGCAGGGAGGGGCAGCGACAGCGATTCAGCCAAGGCTCCTGCCAAGTCAAAGTGAGTATAGACGATGCCGGTGCCATGCATCCTCGATGCAGAGAAAAAGGCACAGGAGCACAGGAGGCTTGGAAGGCCCACTCAGTTTTGGAGAAGATTAGAAAGCAGAAGAATGAAACTGAATGCCATATTTTTTAAAGCCCATCTTTGAAATTAAAACACAAAAGAACAACTCTTTCTACTGATAGATGAAGAAGAGGTTCTTCAAACAGGAAACTGCCCTAGATGGCTTAGGTATTTGATGATGACTGATTTAAGAGGCAGGGTCAGGATGGAAACACATCTTAAGGTGAACAAGGAAAGGGGAAAATAGGATTTGCTTTACAACATTTTAGTTGACACACAATGCCAGGAATTCAGACCAGATGTAACAACCTAAAATTGGAGGCATTTGGGAAGTGGCAAGCATTCCCTGTGGGGGTGGGGGGGATCCTACCCCAATTGCAGGATTGAGCACAAAAGCTTCCTGTTTCTCTTGCAGTTTCTGCATCCATTCTGCTACTTGTCAGAATGTCGAACGCCAGTCTTCAATGGGGTCATTTCTGGGGCCCCAGAGAGACAGAGGTGGGGAGATTATCTGTGAGGATCTCAACGAAGGGCTTCAGATGGGAGTCAGGATCAAAGACCACATTGAGATTGGGGTCCAAGGACAACAACCTCCTAGAGAGGTGTGCTTTAGAGCTCTTAGGGGCGCTGTGTCCCTGAACCCCAAGGACAAGGGTTTGTAAAACATTCAGCGATTTAATCCCAGAGCGTAGCCAACTCTCAAACCTAAAACTCCAGCCTGAGACCAGAAGTTTCTTGTATCCTGGTCCTTGCACATGTTCCACTGTCATGACCATACTACCCACACTCTCTGTAGGCCCCTGGAGGAGTACCTATCATCAGAATGTCAAAATTGCCACCTTATTTTCAGTCGTAGGGTCCATCAGAAGCCCTTCCCATTCCCAGAAATATATTAGGGAAATCTCCCCAAATAGCAAACCCCTCACTACCTGAGGGACAAGACAACAGCTCCTCCTGAAGGAACCCGATTACAAGGTATGAGGCATAGCACCTAACAGTTGGCAAACATACCTTTAATAAATGAATCCTGAAGAAAACAATGTACTAATGGGACAAGAGAGTAACAATCTTGTTGGCTTCGTAGGTGTAACCATGGAATCTCTGAAGAATGGGGATCTTCTGTAGTTGATCTCTGCTTGTCAATTCTGCTAGGGGATAATTAGCAAATCACCTATTGTGGCAGGAGCTCAAAGAGTTACCTTTGAGTTCTCCCTAACCTCCCCTTATCATCCCATCCCTGCAAAAGTTCTACCCCTTCTTGAACTATTTTTACATTTTTTTCATCTGTATTTCTTTGAGGGCAAACAAGTTTCACATATTACATACCCATTGTGTTAAGTGTTTCCTATCATTTGTCCTCAAACTACTTCTGAAACTCCTCTCCCAGAGAGGAGACAGTGTTCACTGGGTGGTTTAAAACCAAGATTCTTAAATTTGGCTAGTCATCAAAATCTCCTGGGGGATTTTGTTTGTTTGTTTGTTTTTTAAACTACCCATTTCTGAGTACCACGCCCACCCTGAGAATCAGCTTCAGGAGTTCTGGAGAGGAGCCCAAAAATCTGTATTTTTAAAATGCTTCCCAGACGATTCTGAAGATCAGCCAAGTTTGGGAGCCACTGATTTAAGGAACAACTGGAAGATCTCCACGCCTACATTGTTTGAAATCCTTCATTTCACTTAGTCACAGTGCCTGAAATTAGCATCATTTGCCGCAGATACATTTTTGGTGAAGGAGAGTCCTCCATTAAAAGGATCAGGGTTAAAAGTATCTCAGACTCATTTATATGTTCATACGAATTACACTACAAGCCTGGAATCTAGAAGTTGAGAAAAGGGCCTCAGAAAGAACCCAGCTGTCCCTCCCTCCAAGACCACCATTGAATGTGCAAAGCTGCTTTTGAGGAATCAACAAGCCTTCTCTGGAATGCTCCAGAGAAGGAAGCCTTCAGCTTCATCAGGGCGTCCACTCCAAAGGTTCATTTACAGAGTTCCCCAAACCTGCCTGTGCACCAAAATCTCCAGGGATGTTTTTAAAAAATAGATATTTCGGGGCCTTACCCCAAACCAACAACATCAGAGCTCTCACACAAGGGGCTAAGAATCCACTTTCTTATTGCTTTAATACTCTCAAGGCAGCACATTCACAGAACCATCTGAGCACTATTGGTTTCCTATGCTGACCTTCTCTGAGATCAAAGTGACCATTCACCTAGAGAGTAAGAGGGAGGTGATTTGGTGGCACAGAGTTCTCAGGAAAGGGGAACCGGGTGAGGGATTTGAGTAGCCAGAGGGGACTGAAGGGGTGCCCAGAATGACAAAAGAGAATGGATGCTAAAATAAGGGAGCTGGGCAAAGGGAGTCAGTACCCAACACTCCTTTGAAAAGACACTTGAAAGAAAGTACAGAACTTTGTGGTACGCATTTCTCTGACCCTATTCTATCTTCTAGCCCTTTTTTTCCTTGTCTCTTCCCTCCCTGTTTTGAATGTATCCTTTATTGAATTTTATGTGGTCTTTGTAAGCTGCTTTTAATCTTTTCTGAAACAAGAGAATAAATCAACCAACTGACCAAAAACACAAAAATAAAAACCAAAATTCATAAGCTTAGGGACAGTCTATATTTACTTTAATATTCTCAGATGTGATTAATGAGACCATAAAAACCGTGCCCTCACCTTTGTGGATTTTGGCAGGGTTCCTCTCTGCCTCCCCCTGGGGGGTTGGCCAATCATCACCGTTCATCACGGAAGGCTCACCTGGCCATGTTCACGGGGTTGAAACCGACCAGGACTGGCAAGAAGATGGTTGGGTTATCCATGCAGTAGTCCATCTGGCCTGCCACAAAGGGAGCCTGATGGTAGAGAGAGAAAAATAGGCATGATGAGAGGGGTTACTCTAGTGTTGCCCAAGGCCCAAGTGCATCAGAATCCCCCAGAATGCTTGTTAGAAACGCATATTCCCAGGCCCAGTTAAGATCTACTGGATCCACATTTGAAGGGAGAGCCCAGGGCCTGTATTTTTAACAAGATCCCCCAAGGATGTCCTCTGCACGGTAAATTCCGAAAACTACTCAACTAAATTGTATGCTCCTTAAGGTCAGTGTCCTGCCCTCCTTGTGTGCCTCCTTCCACATCTGGCATCGCTGAACTCGTTTCTGTTTAGTGAATTGTTAGAATCAGAGAGCTGCAGTTGTGAGGGAAAATTTGGGTCACCTAGTCCAGTGCTTCTCAAACAGGCTACCTGGGAATCTTGTTAAAATGCAGAGTCAGGGGCGCCTGGGTGGCGCAGTCGGTTAAGCGTCCGACTTCAGCCAGGTCACGATCTCGCGGTCCGTGAGTTCGAGCCCTGCGTCAGGCTCTGGGCTGATGGCTCGGAGCCTGGAGCCTGTTTCCGATTCTGTGTCTCCCTCTCTCTCTGCCCCTCCCCCGTTCATGCTCTGTCTCTCTCTGTCCCAAAAATAAATAAACGTTGAAAAAAAAAATTTTAATAAAATGCAGAGTCAGACACAGTAGGTCTGGGGTGGGACCTGAGATTCTGCATTTCTAGCAAATCCCAGGAGATACTGATGTCGCTGTGTGAAGGCCATACTTAAGTAGCAAGGGACTGGTCCAGGGGTCAGCTCTTTCTATAAAGAGTGAGAGAGTAAGTATTTTAGGCTTTGTGGGCCCTATGGTCTCTGTGCAATACTCAACCCTACCGTTGGAGGGTGAAGTAGTCATAGATATTACGTAAACACAAACAGCTGTGTTTCAATAAAACTTTACTTACAAAAACAAGCAGTGGCAGGATTGACCTGCCAGTGTAGTCTGCTGACCCTGGGACTAGTCCATCTATCTTGGTTATTGAACAGATTGATACACAGGTATTCTGAAATAGGATCCTTTTCCCATTGTCCCACATTCATACAACTGGATCTTAGTGAGAGTAAAATCAAAATTCCTTATGCAAACCCTCTCTGTTGTCTAGCACCCACTTCATCAATCTATTTTCCATGCTATTCTATTCCCACTTCCTTTCTCCCCATAGGATAGATCCACCCAGCCTGTCTTCACACTCACAAAGAGTCTCACCGAAATGCCAGTGACAATCACCCTCTTCTTCCCAGCAGCCACCTAGGAGAGGAGGATGGGTGAAGCAGTGCCACCAGGAGGATTCTAGGATGCAAACCTATCGTGTGGGAATGTCAGGGGCAGGACTGGGGAAGGGAATGGGCTTTGGCTAGATAGGGGCTTTAGTGTCATCATGAGAAGGAACAGAGGTCTCTGGTTGACTCTTAGTGGAAGACACAGACCTTCTTTAGTTCCTCAATCCTGTGCAGAGCACTATCTTCTGTCCCCTCCCTAGATGCCACCACAGACCTAAGAGGACAGACTCAAGGTCAGTGGCACTGGTTTGGAAGTAGAAGCCTATGGTATATTAGGGCAGGCTGCTTTGAGAGAAGGGAATGAAGGGAAAGCTACCATTGACTGAACACCTACTCTTTGCTTGGCACCATAACAGATACTCTATAGGGCTGAAAAACTCAAATACCTACAAAGGCAAGTCATATAATTTAAGTATGTGAAGGCAATAAGTGTAAGGCAATAAGAAACAATGGGGACCAAAGCAAACTGGATACAATCTCCATCTAAAAGCCTTAAAATTAAATTTCTAAAAAACACTATCCAGGCCAAGCAAAATATTCATAGACCAACATAGACCAATTTGGCTTACCTGTCACCTCCTGCAATGAGGTAGGTATAAAGAGGTTTCTGTCCTAAACCTTTCTGACAAAGCAAAGGAGCAATTATTTTGGATTTTCGACACTTAGAGAGTAGAGACTGTGTAAGGATTCTCTCAGGCCAGTGCTTAAGCCAGTACTGCCTGGAAGCTGGCACTTAAAACGCTACTTGCAGATGAGTGATTGGGGGTGGGGGGAATGGGCTGTAGAGACAGAAGATATGGGGCTCCATATGGAGTGAGATCCAGTTTGGAAGAGAGGGAGCCAGGGATAGAGGGGTCCACCTAGGAGCTTAGCTATGATTAGCTTTGTGGTCCTGAGGGTCACCCCAAGAAGGCAGAGGGAGGAAAATCAGGGATAGGGGCACTCACCGACATGAAGAATGCCATCCTGCCAGAGATGCCCCCTCCACTCAACACCACCAGCCCCACCCCCCACCCCCCCCCAGGCTCCTGAGAAAGGAAAAATGCCGACATCGTCATGGCCTAGCTCAGGTTGGAGGAAGCATGTTCTTTTCTTTGTCAGTAGCAGAACAGGAATTAGGGAGTCTTCTTAAGCCTCTTATGACAAAAGTGAACAGAACATAAGCAGTACGATGTGGCAGGAAAAATCCTGGATTTGAGAAAGAATCTTCAGTCTGCTCCTAACTCTGGCTTAGCTACTTATTCAAACCCTTACTTATTCCAGAAAGGACTGAGCAGCTTGGTCATCAACCAATCAATCAATCAGTAACGCAGTGCTACCCAGCAATTATTAGCTGGATATATTTGGGCAAGCTACTGTGATTATTCTTTGTTTTCCTATCTGGAAAAAAAAGGAGACAATCACACTAATTTCACAGGTTTTTGCAAAGGTAATGAGTGTGAAAGTACATGGTCAATTACCAAGTATTATGCAGATAATAGTTATTTTAATTACTGTGGATTAATAACATGACAATAAAGATCCCAGGGGGAGGACTGGGAGAAAGGAAAACTGAGATCTAGCAAAATGAGAAGTGGAGGCCAAAAAAAAAAAAAAAAAAAGAGAAAGGTGGAGAGAATAGAAGTTCAGTTGGGAGCAGATGAAGAGTCAGTACCTTCAGCACTTCCTGAACTTTTCCAGTCACTTGTACCATGGTGGTCAGAACTGATTCACTATACAGTCACTATAGGGAACACGCAGGAATCAGAAGCCAAGAAAAAGAGAGTGGATTGGGGTGGGGGAGAATGAATGTTGCGGTGGAGGGGCTCTCAGAGTTTCAAATATTAAGGACTATGGTCTCAGAGAGCAGAGGTTAAGGTGCGGTTGGGGTTGGCATCTCTATTTTCAGTGTCCAGGGGATGGGTCTGGGTCACCTGGTACGTGGGCATGACTTGCCCCTTCTCCTGGAAGATCTCAGCATCACATTGCCCCAGCAATCGAACAGTTTGTTCAGCATCTGCTCTGTCCAGGTCCTGGGTCAGTGGGTTTGACTTCTCTGTGACTGGCAGGGGTTGCCTCATGCCCAGACAACTAGAGGGAAGGGGGCACAAAGATACAGGCAGGAAGCCGAAGCCTCATTCATACCTGCTGATCCGGAGGTGGGAGTGGCAGCAGGCGCAGTACTTGGACACGGACACACACACACACACACACACACACACACACACACACATGCACACACACATCACCCAAGGATTTAGCCTGCACTTGGTACTCTGGGCCTATAAGGGAAAGAAGATCAGGAAGAAAGATGGGAAGGAGGAGGGAGAGAACAGAAACCAAGGGTGGAGGAAAGTCCAGAAAAGAAATGATTCTAGGAATCAATGCAGAAGACCAACATGGAGAAGGGGGTCTCACCTCCAACTTGCCAGGCTCTGGGGTCTCAATCACATGTTGAAACCGTTTTGTGCCCGGGATGGTCACATGCTGTGGACACCCTGTCATGCCTGCCTCTTCAGCCACGCAAACCTTTCTGTCACACTAACTCGGCTTCCAGCTGGCAGGGCCTTATCTGAGCCACAGTGATGATAACCCAAGTACCCTGGCCTCTCTGAGTACCACCCCCTCTGAGCACCTCTTCCTGCACCCTTTCCTGGTCAGTAGGCCCCCAGCCCACTCCTCACCTCAGGGGAGCTCCTGGGGTCCTTCTTTGCATGCATGCAGACTGCCCAGCCTCTGCTTTGCCCCTAAAGAGGAAACCTGAGGTTCATTACCTTTGCCCTTTGGACACAATGACCTCTTCTCTGGATGACCTGGAGGCTGGAAGTGCAGGAAAATACTCAGGCTCAGGCTCAAGCCCAGGGCAGTGAGAATCCCTGAGCAAGAGTGCTCTGGGACCAGGATGCATCAGGAGGCCAGAGATCAGGATCTTCAGGGACAGTGGAGGTCAGAGGACCTGGACCATAGCTTGATCACATGCTCAGAACACCCAGTCCTCCCTCTTGCCCCATTTCACTCTTTCATCTCAGAAGGAAGGCAACAGAAGCTTCAGAGCCCCAGGGGGACACACACTGAACTGGATATTACAGGAGAAAGTGCCACAGAAATAGAAATGCTGCAATGAAAATTAGAAACCAAAGTATCTGCCCTAAATACATTAGCCAACATTTATTTACACTGAACAATGCACTTTTCACATATCTTATCTCATTGGATACATTAACACTAAGAAGATTGTATTGACACCCTCATTTTTCAGATGGTGAAACTGAGGCTCAGATAAGTGTTTTGCTAAAGATCACATAGCTGACACAATTGGAACTCACACCCAGGTTGTCACTCCAGATCTCATGAAATAACTTAAGGATTTACATGTTTGTTGAATGAATGAAGTAACTAACAGATTAAGTACAAATTACTGATAATCTCTCACTCACATAGTGTTGTAAGATTTATAAAGACATTTCCCAACATTTTCTCATTCGATCTTCCCAACAGCCCTATGAAGTTCTGGACCCTCTGATTTGCAGGTAGGAAACCTGAGACTTAGGTGACCAATTTCTCCATGCCAAGCAGTAAGTGGCAGAGCTAAGACAAGAACCATAGGTCGCTCGCTGCTCTTTAGATTTCCCCCTATACACCCAGCAATCTTAATAATCACTGTATCTCCAGCTCTTAACATGCCAGAACACATAGGTGACGCTCAATAAATATTTGTTTAATAAGTGAAAGAATGAATGAGAGAGTGAAGAGAATCAATATCAGATTATGAATGGGGAAGAGATTTAAAAGCTGACGCAGTCTACAAGTAGGAGATTGTTAAAACAATTATCTCCGCCACGCTATCCCTCCCGCACGGGAGGTGCAATTCCTTCTCCCAACTTGGCTAATTCCAGCGCGGGAGGGAAGGGCCCTCCCAGGTGCAGGAGACCCTCGCACCTGCGCCTCTCCCCACGCCCCCCGCAGGCTCCAGGGCCGGAGCCGGGATCGGAGGGATGGGGACCCGGGAGGCCGCCAATGGGAGGGTCGTGGGAGGAGCCCCGGGAGAACGGGGTCGAAGGGGGGGGCAGGAGGGGGATGACGGCTGCGAGAACCCCAGCGGGGCGGGGCGGGCCGGCACGTCCCGGTCGGGCTGCGGCGGAGCGAGCGGGGCCAGCTCTGCAGAAGGCGGCGGCTGGCTGGCCGGGACGGTCACATCCCGCTGCAGGGGCCGGCGGAGCAGCCGCACTGCCTCCCGCACCCGGACTCAGGCCAGCGGCCAGGCCGCGCCGGCACCGCCCCCTGCTCGAGGACAGACTACGCGGCCCGTCCGAGCTCTGGGGGCCCCGCAGCCCCGCGGCCGGCTCCCGCTACGCCTCCGCTCGCCCTCTGCCCGCAGCTCGGTCCCGCGCTGCCCCCCGCGCCGGGCCCGCGCCGGGATGGGGTAGGGGCAGCGCCACGGAGTCGGGCGATGGGCCGCCCTCTGGGCACCGAGCAGCCCCCCGAGGCCTGACCGATCGCGAGGACCGGCGGAGGTGGGTGTGGGCAGGGCAGAGCCACGCACCCGGGTGCCCGGGTGATGCGGGGGCGGAGAAGACGTGGAGGGAAGGGGGGCTCCCGGGATGCTGTGGGCGGTGGGGAGCCCGGGAGAGCTGCTGCCACCGTGCGTTCTGGGCAGTCCTTGAACCCCCCCCCCCCCAACTCCTGCCACCTCCAGGAGCCCCGCCTGGATGTCAAGCGGATGCCCCAGTGCCTCCCAGCGGACTCGGTGGGGACCATGGCTTCGCTGATGCCCCTCTCCCCATATTTAAGCCCCACGGTCCTCCTGCTGGTCAGTTGTGACCTGGGCTTTGTGCGAGCAGGTGAGTAAAGGGGGCGTGGGGTTAACCAGAGCTTGTGGATGGTACCTGTTAACCTGTTAACTCACTGGCACCCACAGACCGGCCTCCCTCTCCTGTGAATGTGACAGTCACTCACCTCAGAGCCAACTCGGCCACTGTGTCCTGGGACGTCCCAGAAGGCAACATCGTCATTGGCTACTCCATTTCCCAGCAAGTATGAATCACCCTTCTGCTCCCTCAACCTGTGTCCTTGGATCTCTGAACATTCCTTCAGTTACCCCCACCCCAGAACTAAGCTCCCCTCCCAATGGTGGGGGAAGCTGGGACCTGGTGTTCCCTCAGTCTCAGGCTGCCTTTTTCACCCTACTCCGTGGAGTGCTTGGAGTTCAAGAGTCCTGGGACTGGTGTGAGACTGCCTTCCTGTCCCATCATCTCCCTGCAGAGACAGAATGGCCCTGGACAGCGTGTGATCCGGGAGGTGAACACCACCACTCGGGCCTGTGCCCTCTGGGGCCTGGCTGAAGACAGTGACTACACAGTGCAGGTCAGGAGCATCGGCCTGCGGGGAGAGAGCCCCCCAGGGCCTCGGGTGCACTTCCGAACTCTCAAGGGTTCTGACCGGCTACCCTCAAACAGCTCAAGCCCAGGTGAGGGTCTCAGCTATTCTCCATTCCCTAAACTTTGGATTCTCTGGCTTTTTACCTGGCCTTTAGCCTCTTGTTTATTTCCCCAAAACCGGCAACACTCTAGCTTAGATGAATAAAAGGATGATTTAATTCATCATACTGCCAAGAAAGGAAGGAAAAAGGTTGGCAGGGGACTGGATATAGACAGGCTGATAATGAATCGTTTGGGGGAAGGGCTTTTAAGCTTCCTTTTACCCATCCTCAGTTCACAGCCTCCACCGCAGCCTGCGTGAGTACTCGCATGCAGCCCTCCTGCTTTTTGGTCGCTAACTACCTGCCCACCAATAGCTTCCTAGAGAGCGGCTACCGGGGGCAACCCTGTGATAAGTCTACCCTGACACTAGTGTCCAGAATCATAGAAGAACTCTGTAGCTGCTCCCCCATAACCTGGAGTCTATTTCCTCCTTCTTAGGTGACATCACAGTGGAGGGTCTGGATGGAGAGCGACCGCTGCAGACAGGGGAAGTGGTCATCATTGTGGTGGTGTTGCTCATGTGGGCTGGTGAGTAAGCAGCTGGACCGGGGGGCCAAGGATTTGGGGGGTGGGGAGCTCAGTGAAGGCAGGACATGGTAAAGGTTGTTGGGAGAAAAGGCAGGGAGAGAAATGGAGTGGGGAGATGCTTAGTTGAGGGGGGTGAGCAGAAGTTGGAGGAGAGGAAGATTAAGAGGGTGGTGCTTGTACATGGGCCCAGAAATTCAAGGATTTTCTAGAAACTGTATGATTATCTCACTGCCCTTCAAGGCTGTGAGTGGAGAGGTCAAGATCAAGGCTCAGATTGTATTGTTGTGTTTCAGCTGTAATTGGGCTATTCTGCCGCCAGTATGATATCATCAAGGATAATGACTCCAACAACAACCCCAAGGAGAAGGGGAAGGGGCCGGAACAGAGTCCTCAGGGAAGGCCAGTGGGGACAAGACAGGTGATGTGGGGTCTGAGGGAGGGAAAGGTGATTTTGCTTCTAGGAGCAGCCATGGAAAGGGAGAAGGGCAAGGAGGGGCAGGAAAAGAAGGAGAATGGATATTTGGGATGGAGAAGGCTACAACTTTGCCACAATTAGAGACTCAAGCCATTTTCTTTTACAGAAAAAGTCCCCATCCATCAACACCATCGATGTATGAATGAAGAAACAGAACCAGAAAACAGATGCACTAGCAACCTGGGGATGGGGATGGGGTCAGGGAGAGCCCCAGCTGGTGATCTGCCCAAGACTGAAGGATCCCAGTTTCCTAGAGGGTAATGACACTCCCACAACCTCAGGCCTGGTACCCATCCTCTTTCCACTGTGAGCAGGGCCAGAAGGTAGGTCTTAGGGTCTGCACCCCTGGACCTGGGGAATGGCTATCAGATGGGATACGTCCTTCCATCCCCCAGGTCCAGGGGAGAGTCACTTACTCAACTGTATCCCATTAGGTCCCAAACGGGACCCCCATTTCACCTGCATCAGGACTCTCGGCATCCCCAGCTGCCCCCACATCTTGCCTCTGGGTCTCAGAGAGGGGTGTTTCTTTGGGGACTCCCCCTCCCCCAGCAAATAAAAGGAAATGTCTGGGTCTGGAGGCAGATGCCGCACTGCACTACTCCAATGTCTTCCATGGAGCCTCGGGTGCTCCCCCTCTCACCCGGTAGCCCCTCCAGCTGCTGGTGACCTCACCCCTTGGACATTTTTCCAATAAAGGTTCTTGGACAAACTGGAGCTGACTGTATGGTATACTGTATAGTATGCTGAAGACATTTCCCCACTGCCTCTCCCCTGACTATAAGGGCCTCTCACCCCACCACCAACTCGACAGGAGCACTATCATTTTTAGGTGTTTGTTTTGATTCTCTAGCCTGGGATGGGTGGAGAGAGGCCAGAAATGGGTGTAGAAAACTAAAGCCCTAGTTCCTTTTGTTTTGTTCAGTGAGAAGGGGGAGAAGGTGAAGAGGGGGATATAAGTTCTCCCGTACCAGTGGAAACTAAGGTTATACCACACGAGAAGGCCAGTAACCTTTTTATGTTCGCTGCCCACGTTGACACCCAAGCTCTTCACCATTTATCCCTGATTCCTCCATCACCCCGAGTTGATTTTCAGAAAAGGACTGAACAGTGTCTTGGGACAAATGAAAGAGCAGCTACACTAATGGATCCCTTGGTGCCACATGCTCCTATCCTGTGCATTCCTGTACCTATTCTTCCCTGCCCTCACTTTCCCTTTTGTCCCCGTCTCTGTCTCTGTTCATTCTGTCGAAAGTCAATAATAACTGTAAAGTGCAAATGAGTTTATATTCACTCTCCGCCACTATGTTCAGAGGAGGATTATGGAAATAAAACTGAGGGGTTGGAATCCCCCCTGTCAAAAGACTTCTACTTTGGGCTCTGGGGTGACTTGTTTCCTGTGAAAATAGGGGCTGTCCTCTACTCTTTCCTAAATTCCAAGGGGGGGTGTGGTGCCAGTGAGAGAAATAGCTGTTGATGTTTGCATCCACTATGGGGGAAAGGATTCAGAACCCAGAACTGGTGTAGACAGCATATGCTACATTTTCTGGAGACGTACAGGTCTTCTCAACTTCGGATCTTTCCAGAGGAGATATATAAATAACTCTCCTTCTCTGCATCTCAGTCTCTCTGGTATGTTACAAGAATTTAGACCAATAATTCTGAAATGGGCCCCAATCCAAAGAGAGATCAAGAAGTCAATATCCCTTCTACTCAAACAAGCTCCAACCCCAGGTATCACAAGACTTAACCTTAACCTATCAGGTGAGCCAAGCTCCGGTTTGCCCTCTACCTTGAACCATAGAAGCATCCTGATCTGGGCAGCTGTCTTTAATCCATTGCCCCCCAATTCTGAAGTAGGATACCTTACCTCTCACTGGCTACGGGTACCAAAACACTCATCTCTCAGACTCTGGACACATCATTTCTTGGGATGGGGGTGGCACAGGGTATAGAAGCATGGCATGGAGATGGAGAGACAGGAGTTCAGAAGGGATATAAAGGGTGTTTAAATGCACCAGCTCTGGATTGAATCCCAGTTACATCCTTTACTGGCTGTTAGTTTGGGTCCGTGACCCTTCTAATCCCGAGCCTCCTATTATGTAAAATGGGACTAATAATGTCCTCGCCTTCAAAAAGTGTCTTTGAGATTAAATGAGATAATGCATGTACAGCACTTTGCACAGTACCTGGCAGATAACATGCTGAGCATTCACTGTTAGCTATCATTATTAGCCTTTTGATCCCGTGCAAGTCACATAACGTATTTGGGCTGAATTCCATCAGCTGCAAAAACGTCTATGAAAGCAATTGCCCTGCTTTCCATCAGGGTTATGATGATTAAAAGAATGCATTCAGGTACACTTACTCACATCAAGGCGCGAGAAAGACTGTGATTACGTAGCTCCCCGACTTGCTGAGGGCTTGTGGGCGTGGCTTGAGCCTGGGCTTGCAGGCAACGACGGGATTGGTTGAGAGGATTCAATTCCACTCGCAGTCCCGCCCTAGATCTCACTGCGCCTGCGCACGTTCTGTTTGCTTCGCCGCGAACCTACGTGGTGACCTTGCGAAGTGTGTGGCGCTCTGGTCGCATCTGCGTCAGCGGCAGTCGCTGCGGCTGCGTGGCGGGTTGTCCAGGTAACCACGGGAGTTGTCGCTGACTGGTGGCATCTGAGAGACAGGTGTTCGTCATGCAGTTGAAGCACCTGAGGACCCTGCTGAGCCCTCAGGTGAGGAGTTGCGTGCCTCTTCCCACCCCCACCCGCCTTCACGTTCCAAGAAAAGTGAGGGAACGGAAATTTAATGATGTTGAGCGCCTACTGTATGCGGAAGACCGAAGGCTCTAGCGATGATCCCGACTGTGTGCGGCCGATAGTGTTGAGTAGGCGAGACGGACCGCCAACCTCGGTAGCTTTCATTCCGTTTCCTTTAACATCAGTTGTGTACGGGGCCCCGTGCTGGGCGCACATGTAAACAACGAACATAAATCTGCACCCAAATAAACCAGTGCTTTAGGTGCAGGCCCAAAAGAGGGAGTGTAGGAGACCTTACGTTCCTTGTGATGATGCAGATCTCAGACTCAGAAGAGGCGGGGCACTGAGGGAGAAAGCCTAAACCATGCTGAAGAAAGGCTGGGTTTTGGAGCTAGGAGACCAGAATTTAAATCCTAGTGGCAGCTGTACTTTTAATACATGACCCAATACCGCTGACTTTAGCCCAGGCCACAGTCTCTCTGAGCACTCACCCAACGACTTCATTGGGAAAATGGAAGTAACAATAATAGCAACCTTAGGGGATATGATGGAAGAGTTGAAGTAATGTACACAAAGTCCACTGTAAACCGAAAAGCAGTGTAAAAACTGATAGACAAGAGAGGAGAACTTTCAAAATTCAAAGAACAAAATTATACAAAGCTAATAATAATACCTGCCACCGTGTATGTTTAATATGTTTATTATGCAAGGCAGCATAAGTTAAGTTAGGATTGTGGTTTGTGGGGTCCAGCATACATGGATTTAAATCATGGTTCTGCCACTTACTGTGTAGGTAAGCTTGAGCAAATTACTTAACCTTTCTGAACCTCAGGTTCCCCATTTGTAAAATATGCATAATAATGGCATCTATGTCAGCTTTACGGGGGTAAAATGAGGTAACGCATATCGGGTGCTTATCAAAATGCCTAGTCTATGGTAAGATCTTGTTGAGGGTTAGCTATTATTGTTGTTTCCTGCCCCATTTAATCCTCATGACGGTGCTGTGAGGAATCAGGAAGGCTTCACAGAGGATGTGGCATTAGGAGGATAGAAGGAAATTGGGATGAAAGAGAGAGGTGCTCATTGCTCAGTAAACTGCCCCCAAAACTGTAATTTAAAAATTCCTTTACCCTAGTGGAATAATTGGAAATGAAAACCTCCCTCAGTCTTTCAAAATAAGATGTCATGATGCCGGGAAGGGCAAAGGCCCAGGATTGGGCAAAATGATGAAGATGATGAGCAGTGGTTGTTGAGGCATCCTCCACCCTTGGAACCGAATTTAAGCAAGAGTTGGAGGGCGGCAAAAGTGGTGGTATGGCTATTTTCTGCCTCTGGTTTGAGGACCTTGATGAAAGGGGGCCTTTTTTTTTTTTTAACCCTTTACCTCTGATTTTGGAAGTAGGTGGGATAGGAGTGAAAAGTACCAAAGTTTTAAACCAGACTTCTAGAACCCAAGTAATTCATCACACAATTGGAGCAGAAACTAAATTTTTTATTTCAAGGAGGGAAGTCCCTAGTGCAGAACCATTGAGGACCAACACTCGTGGTGGGCAGACGTGGCAAGAATAAGTCACTGGGAGATGATCACTTCTAACCTGGGCTTCTGTTAAGGGACGGGAGAAGGGTAGAAATGCAAAAAACTAACCAGGTGGCATTGTTCATCCTAAGTCTCAACTCTGATTATCTATCTTACTCCTCATTCTGGAACTTTCACCATATCTCCTTTTCCTACCAAATAAGCCCACACTCCTTGGCCAGGCTTCAAAGACCTTTCCTGAGCTGGCCTTGCTCTGTTTTTCTTGCCTTATCTCCTCTATTCTATTTGCAAGATAGTTTCAGCTACATTAAATTACTGTTTCTTGACCAGACTTGCCTTTGGTCATAAGTTCCCCATTTGTGGATCCATTCCTCAGAGCTTAAAGTTGATCTTTTAAACATAAAATTATCTCAAACTTCTCCAAACTATTATTGTGCTTTGTACATGCTGCTTTTATGGGACTCTTCCTGTTTTTGCACCATATTATTTAGCCTGGGGCAGGAATCAGATTTTGCTCTTTGTCTCCTTTTCAGCCCCTGACCAAGCGCCTTTCTCAGCATTCAAACAAAATATTGAAAAAATGGCTAAAGACCAAAACTTATCGGACCAATTGAATTTACTTCAGCAGCAGACCTGGAATATGAGGAAGCAAGGCCATTGCAGGGCAAATTGGTACAATTGATTTAGCATTGTCACCTCTTAGTGTATTTGCATTATGGGTTTCTGGAAGCACCTGTGCTCCTGGTCCAGGGTTTTATAGCCTTGGAGACCAGGATGCGTCACAGGCATCTCTTTGTTTTAAGTACTATGGTGAGGAAAATTGACCAAAGTCACCCTAGAACTAAAGGAACTAGAAATGCTTCTGCCATTCTAAATGAGCGCCTGGGTTTGTTTTTGCCCCTGCTGCCTCTGCAGGATGGAGCTGCAAAGGTGACCTGTATGGCTTGGTCCCAGAACAATGCCAAATTTGCTGTCTGCACAGTGGACCGAGTGGTGTTGCTGTATGATGAACACGGAGAGCGGAGAGATAAATTCTCCACCAAACCAGCTGACATGAAGGTAAAGAGAGTACTCTGTGTGTACCTTAACTTGTTACTGGGGCCTTGCAAACCTGGCATTCTTCCTAACCGACTCTCCAGCCGTAAGCATGAGAATGGCCTGCCTCGTCTTTTCTCAGGATAAATCCCTCAAGCCCATTAGGGTCACGCGTGCCCCTTTTCTTCTCTTTTCTCTTCCATGTGTACTCATTATTTCTTTTCCTTTTCTTTCTTTCTTTCTTTCTTTCTTTTTTTTTTTTTTTTTTTTTGAACTCTTAGTATGGCAGGAAGAGCTATATGGTGAAGGGCATGGCTTTTTCTCCTGATTCCACTAAAATTGCCATAGGACAGACCGACAACATCATCTATGTTTACAAGATTGGAGAAGATTGGTGAGGATAGAGACTGGGATGTGGGGTGACCTGGAAAAGAAGGGGGAGGCAAGAAGAAATGCCTTACCGGGGAGGGGGAGTAGAAAAGATGATGATCCAGGCTGAGACATGGAAAACAAAGGCCTTCCAGAGTCTGTTGTTGCTTTCCTGCCTTTGCTTGCCCCATGTGTTCTGACATCACATCCCTGGAGGAATCAGCCTAAGGTCAACATGAGGCCCTGTGAGATCCTGGGAGCCCTGGTGATACAGCATCTTTGTTATTGTTCCAAAGCTGTCCAGGCTCCCTCTTATACCTCCTTTCAGGGCTCCTGTGGAATGGTAGGGAACACTACGGGGCCAGGGAAAGTATCTGCTCTTTCTTCCCTTCCCCCAGCATCTTGTGTGGCAATTTATTTTTATGAAAGTGTTTTTAATACGCTTTCCCTCCTTTTGTTTGGCAGGGGTGACAAGAAAGTCATCTGTAACAAGTTCATCCAGACGGTAAAGTTCAGACCAATCTCTGGGAGATTAGAACACACAAAGGTGTATCAGTATATCTACTTATAAATGTAACCAAGTGTTGTATTTTTTAACATTGAATCTGTCTTTGTACTGCAAGGATGGTGCTGCCAGGCTGCTCATCCCCATCTGCTTTCCCCAGTAAAGCCTAGTTGTGTCCTCTCCTTCCTTATAGGCAACTGGGGTGGTAGCATGTGGCAGGGAGGTTCAGGTTGTTGTAATTGCGCTGAGCTACATAGACAAGGTTATCCTTTCCATGATTTGCTTCCTACAGAGTGCTGTTACTTGTCTGCAATGGCCAGCAGAGCACATCATTGTCTTTGGGCTGGCTGAAGGGAAGGTAAAGGAAGAGAAACATAGGAGAGGTTGTGGGTGGGGATAATGGTTCTGGAGAGAGAAATATGGTTAAACTTCTCCTTTAAGGTCAAGTTGTGTGTTGGGGGAGAATACAGAAAGACCAGTGTTTTGTTTTTTCTTTTTCTTCCCTTAGGACCTGGGTGAGATTGAAAGTAGCCTAACCAGATTCGTGTCCATTTTCCCATTTTCAGGTTCGTTTAGCAAACACTAAAACTAATAAGTCATCTACCATCTATGGGACAGATTCCTACGTTGTATCACTGACAACGAAGTGAGTAAGGAAGAGCGGTACCCCAAGAGCTTGGAAATGTATGAAGAAGCATTGGGGATGTCAGGACTGGGAGACTGTAATATGGAAGCTGGGGAGGACTGGTAGCAGGAACCCCAGGCAGGGTAGTGTGGAACAGGGAAGGGGAGTTTCTTGGTGAGAAACGATAATCTCTTCCTGTATTTCTTTTCTTTCCTCCTTTTCTCCTTTTTCAGTTGCTCTGGGAAAGGAATTCTCTCTGGTCATGCAGATGGCACCATCGTTAGGTATTTCTTTGATGATGAAGGCTCTGGAGAGTCACAGGTATAACTAAAGGAGGCTCTGGGATAGGGGGTAAGGAAACCCAAGATCCCTCCCAGAGGAAGTGGAACATTCAGATTGAGATGCCCAAGGGATGTGGCTATAGGAGCAAGACTTCTGAGAGAGGCATTTGGATACAGCCACAGACAGGGTTTGTGTTCAGGAGGCCAGAGCTTAGTGTTTGTGGGAAACGGGGAGTCAAGTTGATTGATTTTGAGGGTAAGGAGATTATTTTCATTTATGTAAAAGATATATTTATGTGTATGAATTCACAGGGAAAAAAAGCCGTTTACTCTCAAGAGGGAAAAGGAAAAAGATGGGAGATAAAAGAAATGTTCACATTTTACTGTATATAATTCTCTGTTGCTTGAATTACTTACGTTAAGAATTACTTGTGTAGGGGCACCTGGCTGTCTCAATCAATAGAACATGTGACTCTTGATTTCAGAGTCATGAGTTCAAATCCCACGTTGGAGGTAGAGATTACTTAAGTAATTAAAACTTAAAGAAAAAAAAGAATTACTGTACTTTTGTAATAATTAAATTTACATCTCCTAAAAAGAAAGTCCTATGCTCTCTGTGGGCCTACCCAGTGTTGATTAATGTGTAGGTCATCTCCCTTTGGAGGGCCTTCTAGGTGTTTTAAGACCTCTTACATACAAGTATTTTGAGGTTTCCTCTTGAGCACAAGGTCAGTAAGTGTGTATATATGTCATATGTATGTGTGTGAGAGTATACAACAGAAAGACAGTTTGTGGAAAAAAAAAAAAGCAAGCTTGTGGAGTCCTCCAGATTAGGGTGGGAAAATGTTGGGAGGAAGATTTATGCAGAGTAGGACGGTCAGAGTGCTGGAGCTGTCAGGGTCAGAGTGATTGAAACCCTCTACTTCTGTCTTAGGGGAAGTTGGTTAACCACCCATGCCCACCCTATGCCTTGGCTTGGGCAACCAACAGCATCGTGGCTGCAGGCTGTGATCGGAGGATTGTGGCCTATGGAAAGGAAGGCCATGTGCTACAAACTTTTGATTACAGCCGTGACCCTCAGGAGCGGGAGTTCACCACAGCTGCAGCAAGTCCTGGGGGCCAGTCTGTTGTGCTGGGAAGTTATGACAGGTGGGTCCCCTTTCACATGCGCTTCAGCACACTTTCCGTGTACACTCTGCTTTAGCCCAGTTATTCTCAACCAGAGTGGGAGACTGGATGAGAATCAAGAGTATGTTGAAAGAGATCCTGAGGTTTTAATTCATACACTTCCCTCTTCCTGCTCCCACCATCCGTTGGCACTCTGGCAGTTCCAGAATGCACCGGCATCTTGTTGTGTCTCTGTGCCTCTCCCTGGGACTCCACAGTAGAATTCATCTCTACTTTCTTTGTGTTACCATTGCCCCTTTTCAGACCAACTTAGTGTTTGTCACACTATATTACACTTTGATGTTTGTAGCTGTCTGGCTAAATTGAAACGCCCTTGAGAAGAGGAGCCTATTCAAAAAAATTCTTTTTAAATCTCCAGTGCCTAGATTAACATCTAGTATATAATACATGCCTAAATGTTTGGTGAATGAATGAATGAATGAATGAATGAATGAATGAATGATGTAACAGTAAATAAACACCCTGGGTCTGGGTCCCCTCATATCCCTAGAACACTTTTAACCTCAGCTTTGTCGGTCCTACCTTTCTATCCCCTTCAATATCATGTATATCTCTTTCTTCCTTCTTTGTTTCCTACCATTTCTCTTTCCTTTTTCCTTATTTCTCTGCTGCAGACAGCTCATTTTTCTCACCAGCCACGATCTCCTTTTGTTGTCTCCACTCCCATCACTCACCCCACTTTACTTTTGACTTGATTTTCCCAACTTCCTTCTATTGAACCTTTCTGTCCTCTGCTACAAGACTCCCTAGACTGTGTGTTCTTTTTTACTTCTTTTATTCTCTGATACAGCAAGACTCATTTCCTTCAGTTACCCACCCATTTCCACTCTTTTGCTCAGCCTCCCTCT
Organism: Prionailurus viverrinus; assembly: GCF_022837055.1. Taxonomy (NCBI): domain Eukaryota; kingdom Metazoa; phylum Chordata; class Mammalia; order Carnivora; family Felidae; genus Prionailurus; species Prionailurus viverrinus. The sequence continues at coordinate 119,160,694 of NC_062563.1, forward strand.
GTTCTAAAAGCCACCTACTTAATTTCAGACTTCGGGTGCTCAACTGGAGCCCTCGAAGAAGCATCTGGGAAGAGGCAAAGCCCAAGGAGATTGCCAACTTATACACCGTCACTGCCTTGGCCTGGAAACGGGATGGCTCACGACTCTGTGCGGTGTGTTTACTAGTAATCCCTTTCTGCATGGGTGACTTTCTCCAAACTAGGAAAAATCTTGCCTTTACCTAAAGTACTCTCTCCTGAAACTAGAGAATCTCCTCTTCCATTTTGACTCCAATGTAAAAATATGACATTAAAGGCAGGAAAGAGAAATTCACACTTTATTAGAAGCCAAAAGAGACAGAGTTCTGTAGGCAGAGCTGATTTCTCTCTTTCATCCCATCACTGTGTGATACCCTTGAGCCCTGTGATTGCCCTCTTTCCATCTGGTTCTTCCAAAAACTGCCAGCCCTTTTACTGCCAACTCTTCTCTAGATTCTAGAACCTAGGTTTTGAGGGTGTCTCTAGATACTCTCCCCAGGCCTGTTACCTTTTATGCTGTCACTCTTCCTCCTAGGGCACACTCTGTGGTGGAGTGGAACAGTTTGACTGCTGCCTCCGGAGGAGCATTTACAAGAACAAGTTTGAGTTGACATATGTGGGACCTAGCCAGGTAAGCAGCTGATGGCCTGCCTCACCGCAGTCTTGCCTGCGCTCATTCATCCTTGTGATGCTTTCCTGCCTTCTGGACATAGGCACAGTGTCAACCTTAATCCCTGGCAGAACTGTTCTGGAGAACAGAATGTGTCAGGGCAACTGCTTGGCAACTTTTATGCTGTAGTTCTTCCAGCTTATTGCAAGAAAATATTTATAAACAACATATCTAAGGGCCTAAGAGGTACAGAGATTGCTACTTACATCTTCCTGGTTTAAAACTTTACTACCTGTATGCTGTCAACTGGGGAATTTGATCAATAAGATTACATGGGTATGTCACATTGCTTTAGGGCCTCTGAACTCACCGTGTATGACGTTACAAGCTAATTTCCTAGTCCCTGAGCTCATTTTTCACTATCTCTATACCCTTTTCCTTTCATTTATTATTCATTGGTTCCTTCATTCTTTTATTTTCTCTCCATTCTCTGTGTGTGAGCACTATTAGGTATTGAGAACACCAAGATAATTATTTGTAATACATTGTCCCTTAATGAAGATCATTCTAGCAAGGGAGACAGACACATGAAACAACAATATAGTACACCATGGTTGAAGTCATCATAGAGGTTTTTACAAAGAGGTACAGGAATGTAGAGTGATTGGTTTTACCCCATGGAACTTACAGAGTCATAGGTATTGTGAGCACCTAAAGAGATAACATATGAAAGCATTTCATAAATAGTAAAGCACTGTGTGAATGTGAGATTTCATTTTTACCAACAATATCCTAGGCCAGATGAAGAAATAAGATGTTAGCTTTGTTTAACACTGTGGAGGTGGGCCAAGGGCACGGCATGTTTGGGTTGGAAGAGGCCTGTTACTTACCAAGACTTGTTCCTTACCAAGGTGATTGTGAAGAACCTGTCATCGGGGACCCGAGTGGTACTCAAGTCACACTATGGCTATGAGGTGGAAGAGGTGAAAATCCTGGGAAAGGAACGTTACCTGGTGGCCCACACATCAGACACACTGCTGCTGGGGGACCTGAACACTAATCGCCTTAGTGAGGTAAGAACCAAAAATGGAGGGGTGGGGAATGGAGCATCTTGAGTTGCTACTTCAGGCGAGCCAGTGTCCCCAAAGGGAAGATCTCTGGGGAAAGCTCTACCATTCTGGTGCTGGGGAACTGATAATCCGGGAGTGAGGCTCAGGAGGTCCAGAATCCTGGAATATGAATCCTCACTATTGGACTCTTGGACTGTTCTTATGCTCTCTCTCAGAAACCTAGAGACTAGGGCAAAATCTGAGACAGCACCTCTTTTGTGCAATGTCAAAGCCTTCCTAAACTCGATCTCTCTTCCTCCTACCCTTTCTCTCAGCATGGTCTTGGATACTTACCCACATTGTTCCTTATGTCTTCTCCCTCCTCCCTCCTTGACAGGTAGCTTGGCAGGGATCTGGTGGCAATGAGAAGTATTTCTTTGAAAATGAAAATGTGAGTAGAACTTGATGAACCATCACCATGTCAATAAACCTCCTTCTAGCTCCTGTGTCAGAAGGATGGAAAGGGGCAAGGGGTTGAGGAGACAGCAGATAAAGGGGGAGGGTGAAATAGGCAGAAGAACAGAATAAAGAGAAAAGTGGGAGTCACTTTGAACTGACAGTACACCTCCCTCTACTGTTTGTCCCTCTCTTCTTGCAAACTTTCCACCATATAACAATTCCATTCATCCCCAGGTGTGCATGATCTTCAATGCTGGAGAGCTAACCCTGGTGGAATACGGGAGTAATGATACCCTGGGTTCTGTACGTACCGAATTCATGAACCCCCACCTCATCAGGTAACCCCACAAGGTTCTCTAAATTTTTGAAACCCCAAAGAATTCCTTTTTAACGTCTAACTCGTATAACCTCGGGTTAATCTAAAAACTTCATTCTGTATGGTACTTCAGGGCCCTTGGTAAATATTACAGTGGCCTAAGCCCATTTTGCCTTACCTCACCCTTCATGTTTCAGTGTCCGTATTAATGAGAGACGTCAACGAGGAATTGAAGATAATAAGAAATTGGCTTATCTTATTGATATTAAGACTATCGCTATAGGTGAGTAAGACTTTCTCATAATTCTAATAACAGAATAGATATTTATATACACTTCCATATCACAGGATTGTGTGCAGTGGAGAATATAGGAATCTAAGAGGCACCAGGTAAATGTGTGACCCCGCTCTTACAGAGAATATGTGAAATGTTCAGGTGTATGTGTGTGTGTGTATATGTAGATATCTGCATACAGATACACTGCTTACATATATAGTCCTGCCCATATAATTATTCATGTTCTCTAGGCACGTATCTTAGGGCTGGAAATTGTGAATTGTAGAGAAGAACCATTAGCAAATTTATGAATCTTCCTGTCTAGACTTCATAGGGTAATAGTCTATTAGAACCAGAAGGGGGTTTGTTTTCTGCATATTTTGTCATTAGTAACTAGTGATGACAGACTTTATTTGGATTTCACAAATGTTCACATAAGTAAAGTTTAATCTACATATTAATAATTAACTCTGCATTATAAAATGTTTCAAGCATAGGAAAATGTGTATAGAATAGCATAGTATTCCCTAAGAAGTATAGAGAATAGCATATCCGTATAGTGTTAAGAACTATAGTTGTTAAGAACAAGGGTCTGGAGTCAAACCTCCCCATTTCTGTACCTAGTACCTGTGTGATCTTAGGTAAGTTTCATAACTTTTCTGTATCTCATATTTCCTCATCCACAAAATGGGGATCAGAATAGTACCTACCTCGTATGAAGAGCACTTAGACTAGTGTCTGGCACATAATAAGCACTTCATAAATGTTAGCTATTAATATTATTACATGTGTACCCACACCCAGTTCTGTCATGTCCTGACCTCTCATTGTATTTACTTTGGATCTTTTATCTCTTGTCTTATTGAGGGACATTTAAGTTGTTGGTTTTTCACTGTCTCCAGTGTTTCTGTTCTCTGAGGTTTATACCTAGAGTGGAATTGCTGAATCATAGAAGAGGTACATCTGCAATTTCACTAAATATTTCCAAATTGCCCTCCAAAGAGATTGTACCAATTTACATTCCCACCAGCAGTTAGAGGTCCCAGTGTTCTTCATCCTCTCCAATACTTGAAATTGCCTGACTTCATAATTTGGCTCAATCTTTTTATATGAAATAATATCTCATCGTATTAATTTTTTGTTGTTCATTTGTTTATTGGCTATTTGGATTTCTCCTTCTGCATATTGCCAGTTCTTATCCCTTGCCTATTTTTAAAATCAGGTTGTCTTTTCCTTGACTTGAAGGAGTCCTGTGTATGTGTGTAGATAACCTTATCATTTGTATTGTAGATACTTTGTCTCAGCATCTTTTAGTGTTCAGACTTCTTTAATTTTAATGTAGTTCATTTAATCACTTTTTAAGAAATAGTTGGTGATTTTTGAGGTCTTATTTAAAAAGTTTCTTACTCCTGGGGCGCTGGGTGGCTCAGTCAGTTAAGCCTCCGACTTCGGCTCAGGACGTGATGTCACGGTTTGTGGGTTCGAGCCCCATGTCGGGCTGTGTGCTGACAGCTCAGAGCCTGGAGCCTGCTTCCGATTCTGTGTCTCCCTCTCTCTCTGCCCCTCCCCTGCTTGTGCTCTGTGTCTTTCTCTCTCTCAAAAATAAACAAACATTGAAAAAAAATTTTTTTAAGGTTCTAACTCCCTCCTATATTTTGGTTTTCACCTGGAATTAACTTTTGTACATAATGTGGGTATAGATCATATTTTACTTTTTCCATGTTTAACCACTTATTGGAAGTCCATCCTGTACTCACTAATTTGTACCATCACTTCTCATAAATTGAGTTTCCATATATGTATGGGTCTGTTCTTTTTTTTTAACTTTATTTTTTATTTTTTAAAATTTACATCCAAATCAGTTAGCATATAGTGAAGCAATGATTTCAGGAGTAGATTCCTTAATGCCCCTGACCCATTTAGCCCACCCCCCCTCCCACAACCCCTCCAGCAACCCTCAGTTTGTTCTCCATGTTTATGAGTCTCTTCTGTTTTGTCCCCCTCCCTGTTTTTATATTATTTTTGTTTCCCTTCCCTTATGTTCATCTGTTTTGTCTCTTAAAGTCCTTATATGAGTGAAGTCATATGATTTTTGTCTTTCTCTGACTGACTAATTTCACTTAGCATAACACCCTCCAGTTTCATCCACGTCATGGCAAATGGCAAGATTTCCTTCTTTTTGATTGCTGAGTAATACTCCATTATATATATATATATATATATATATATATATATATATATATATGCCGCATCTTCTTTATCCATTCATCCATCGATGGACATTTGGGTTCTTTCCATACTTAGGCTATTATTGATAGTGCCGCTATCAACATGGGGATGCATGTGTCCCTTTGAAACAGCACACCTGTATCCCTTGGATAAATGCCTAGTAGTGCAGTTGCTGGGTCGTAAGGTAGTTCTATTTTTAGCTTTTTGAGGAACCTCCATACTGTTTTCCAGAGTGGCTGCACCAGCTTGCATTCCCAATGTATGGGTCTGTTCTTAGGAGACTTTTACATCTCATCAATTTTGTATTTCACATCAGATTATTGACCTCAGAAATGCAAGTAACTGTAATGGAAATAATAATATAGTCCAGTGGCCTATGAGCCATGAAACTTTGGACAAGTCACCGCACTCCGTAGGGCTCATCTTCATGTGTATAAAATGACAGAGTTCTTCTCTTAACCTTTTTTGGTCCCTGACCCCTTTGAGTATCTAATTAAAATCATAGATCCTTTCCCAGAAGAATATATATAAACACATAATTTTGTGTATAATTTCAGGGTGTTCACCGACATAGGGCCCCCACAGCTCTAGCGTTCTATGATTTTACATGTAAATTGGGACATTAAAACATGGCCTTATGATTTTGCTGTTTGTTTAATTAAAAGAAATTTCATTTTTTTAAGTTTATTTATTTTGAGACAAAGCATGCATGTGGGAGGAGTAGAAAGAGAGGGAGAGAGAGAATCCCAAGCAGACTCTGTACTGTCAGCACAGAGTCCAATGTGGGGCTCGAACCCACGAACCATGAGATCATGACCTGAGCCAAAATCAAGAGTCGATCACTTAACCTAGTGAGCCACCCAGGTACCCCTGCAAATTTCATTTTCAAGTTGGTCTTCTCAGCTGTAGACATTAGCTGATATTTGTCTTTAGCTTCAGCAGGTATAACCAAGACAGGATGTTGCTCGTTGTTAATATATATAAAGAAGAGTTATGAGTGGGCTGTGTTCAGGAGAGTCTCTGAAAGCATCCTAGTCAATCCTGAGTGGTCTGTGCTAAATGTGATCATTTCTCATATTGTCTGCAGACTTCACACCGAACAAACATCCATCCCCAGTGTGGTCAGCCTAACTGTAGTCAGAGGTTCCTCCTGGTTTGTATGTGTGCCCTCACCGCTGTTTGCCCCTTAGTGCTCTTACATCATAGGCACTCAAAGTGCAGGTAACTCCTTGGAGCAAATAGGATCATCAAGGTCATTTCATCCATCAGTTTTACCTCACTGGGGTGCTAGAACTGGGGCTCTTCCTTAATGTGCTCAGTGCTGCCTTCCAGAGGATTTTGTGAGTAATGGAAGCCAGTTGCTCTGATCTGATCTGCTAGGAGACAACTCCAGGAGTCCCAGAGAAGAATCACATTTCTTGATGGATCTAGACCTTTGAGTTAACCACAGAGTTAAACAAAACCTCTACAATTTTAGAAGAAATCTAGCATCTTAAGCATCTTCGCAAAATTATGTTGCATTGGCCATTTGCATTCCTCATATTCTAGGCTGATACAACGTTCGTAAAGCCCAACAGACGAGTGAAGGCAAGACCTTTGCAGGCTGCCTCATGTCCTATGTAGGATTATATGGAATCTATTTGCTTAACCCTATCTCCTTTGCTTTGTAGTGGATCTGATTGGTGGCTACAACATTGGCACCATCAGCCATGAGAGCCGTGTGGATTGGCTGGAACTTAATGAAACTGGACACAAGCTTCTCTTCAGAGACCGGAAACTTCGTGTGAGGAGGTTTACTAAGGCCTTAACCATTGAGTGGTCCATAGAGGATGTAGTGCTGCCTGCCTGCCACCAGGGATTGTGGGGGGCAGGATGGGACATAGTTCCTTGGTGCTATGCCATTAACATAGCAAAAGGCACAGAAGAATCAACATTATGTCTGATATCACAGCCCATCCTGTATTACCCATGAGATTGTATCATGATGGCACCAAAGTCAAGAGGAATTTGGGAGCTGCTTTTTCTCTTACTGTTTACAAGTCTAATGCCCTCATGAAACTGCCTCACCCATGCATGCCTAGCTGACCTTTACCCACACCTGCTGCAGTGTTTTTCAGCTACTCTTACCTGACAGCATTGAAACTGGCTCAAGGATAGTCTCCCCTCAGCCCCTTATTGACTCTAATCTCAATATGGTACCACCAAAGAGTTCAACATCCGGGGCAAAGAGACGATCTGGTGATTTTTAATTTCATTTCCATTGTTATGTGAAAGCCACACCACAAATATCCAGGCCATTTAATTTGCCTCATAGCCTCACTTTTGTGATCTAGTGTGGCAACTCTGGCCCAGAGTTACTCTTAAGATTGAAAGTCCAACCATCACCTAACTTAAATTTCTGGGTGTAGATCTTTGCTCATTTGGTCATCTCTTACTTGTCAGAGCGATGATGTACCAAGTCAATATAAACTTCAAGGGTAGCAGATTAGAATGCTTTGAAATTCAGAATGTACCTGATTGGTGGGTTAGTTCACCATGTTTCACCATTAGGGAAATGGTCAAGGTCAGAAGATACCCCATACCCCTTCTAATTGTGCTGTCTACCTCTTTCTCCTTCAGTTACATCTATATGATATTGAAGGTTGCTCTAAGACAATGATTCTCAACTTCTGCTCGTACGTGCAGTGGGTCCCAGGAAGTGATGTGCTGGTAGCTCAGAACCGAAACAGCTTGTGTGTGTGGTACAACATTGAGGCACCCGAGAGGGTCACCATGTCCTCTATTAGGGTATGTCGACACCAGGACGCCTCAGGCATAATGTCAGACTGACTGATTAGAGCCCTGAGGAAGCTCCAAAGGTTATTTGGTTTTCTCTGGCCTACCACCCATAATCTCTGTGATGGAGTTGGCAAGTAAAGCTTAGACTCCCCAACAGCGGGCCAGGCCCCAAAACCATCCTTGTTCAGATTCCTGACATTATATGAGGTCCTTGGAGTATGGCTGTCTATTACAGCCCTGGGAATTCACCAGGTCATAATGAGGAGTTCTCTTAAGCTGGAAGAGCCCCAATAAGAGGGGCAGTTCTGGGCAGTTCCTGTGTGCTGATTCTCTGTTGTAAGCCAGGAAGAACTTCTTTTTTATCAGACTGAAGATCAGACCCTCCTTCCTATCCCACCAGCATCACACACATTCCAGTGATATCCCAACACCTGGGAGGAACCTGTGAAAACCAAAGAGGCCCCTGTGTAAGGCTAGGATGATTGGTATAGGTATGGATAGAACACTCTTTTGTTCTTTTTTCTCCTTTCTTGCCGTTTTAGACTAATTAAGTTTGGGGTTTTTTAGGTTGTTTTGTCCTTTTTTAAAAACTTGTTTTTTACTGTTTTGCTTTGGAGGTTATACATTTTATTCCTATAGTGGTTACCCTTAGAAGTTGGCTATATAACTAACAGTCTAAAGTTATCTAGCATCTAAACCCCCCCTGCAAACAATACAGGGCCCCTAACTTTGATTACCTCCCCTCTGCCATTATTGTCCAGTATTTTGTCATCCCCAAAGTTAGACATTACTCTTTTAACACAGCCATAATTTGTTTAGATTTGCCATCATGGCACCAGTTTCTCTGTTCACTTTTTCTTTTTGCATTGCTGATCTTCCCTCTGGAGTTACTTTTCTTCTTCTTGAAAGACAGTGGTTTTTCTTTTGTTTCGTTTTATTTTTATTTTTTTTATTATTTATTTTTTTAACATTTATTTATTTTTGAGACAGAGAGAGACAGAGCATGAACAGGGGAGGGGCAGAGAGAGAGGGAGACACAGAATCTGAAACAGGCTCCAGGCTCTGAGCTGTCAGCACAGAGCCCGACGCGGGGCTCGAACTCACGGACCGCGAGATCATGACCTGAGCCGAAGTCGGCCGCTTAACCGACTGAGCCACCCAGGCGCCCCTATTTTTATTTTTTTAATGCTTATTTATTTTTGAGAGAGACAGAGTGTGAGTGGGGAGGGGCAGAGAGAGAGGGAGACACAGAATCCAGAGCAGGCTCCAGGCTCTGAGCTGTCAGCACAGAGCCTGATGCGGGGCTCGAACTCATAAACTGGGAGATCATGACCTGAGCTGAAGTCAGATGCTTAACTGACTGAGCCACCCAGGAGCCCCTGAAAGAAAGTGTTGTTTTTTTGTTTTTTTTTTTTAATTTTTTTTTTTAACATTTATTTATTTTTGAGACAGAGAGAGACAGAGCATGAACGGGGGAGGGGCAGAGAGAGAGGGAGACACAGAATCGGAAGCAGGCTCCAGGCTCTGAGCCATCAGCCCAGAGCCCGACGCGGGGCTCAAACTCACAGACCGCGAGATCATGACCTGAGCTGAAGTCGGACGCTCAACCGACTGAGCCACCCAGGCACCCCTGAAAGAAAGTGTTTTTAAGATAAATGCTCAGTTTCTGAAAATTACTGAAATGTAATTATCTAAATTTTTTGTTTATTTTGAGAGAGAGAGAGTACTCTTCACCAGTGCAGAGCCTGGTGCAGGGCTCAAACTCACGAACTGCAAGATCATGACCTGAGCTGAAGTCACTTAACCGACTGAGCCACCCAGGCATCCCTGAATTTTTTTTTTTTTAAATAGGCTTCACACCCAGCATAGAGCCAAAGACAGGGCTTGAACTCAGACCCTGAGATCAAGACTTGGATGCTTGATCCAAGGCAACCCTGGATCTGAAACCCAGGGTTCAGATATATTCCCTGGGCAACCACCCAGGCAACCCTATATGAAAATGTATTTATTTGGCCTGTTCTTGAAAGATATTCGGACTTAGTACCCGATTCCCGATTGACAGTTCGTTTTTCTTAGCCTTTTGCAAATACCATCCCACTGACTGATTTCCTTTCTTCTGAGAAGTTTATTAATAGCCCTTTCTGTCTTTTCTCTCTTGATGCTTTTAAAGTCTTTTCTTTCGTCAGTGTTCTGAAGTTTCATTACAATGTCTCACTATTTCCTTGTACTTAGTTAGCCTGCTTCATATATTTGTGTGGTATGTGGCATATTTGTGAGTACACGTATTTTCATCAAGCTTGGCAGTTTCTCAACCGTGATCTCTTCAGACGTTGCTTTTTCTCTTGCTCCGTCTAGTCTTGCCCTCAGGACTCTAATTAGGCATATGTTCAATTTCGTGTCCTGTCTTTGTGCCTCTGTAACCTCTCTTTCATTTCCCTTTCTTTTTCTCACTCCAAGCTACATTCCTGATTATTTCTTAAGATAAATCTTTCAGGGGTGCCTGAATGACTCAGTCGGTTAAGCATCCAACTCTTGATTTCAGCTAAAGTCATGATCTCACAGTTTTGTGGGTTTGAGTCCCACGTTGGGTTCTGTGCTGACAGCTTGGGATTCTCCCTCTCTCTTTGCACCTCCCCTGCTCACTCTCTCTCTCCCCCAAATAAATAAACTTAAAAAAAAAAAGTTCAGTAATTCACTTTCATCATTGTCTAATTTACTATTTAAACCACCCATTGAGTTTTTTTACTTCAAATATTAAGTTTTCCATAAGGTTTTATTTGGTTCTTTCTCCAGACTGCCTGGCCATTTTTTTTTAGTATATACGCTACCAAAGTGAGCCCAACATGGCCATTTTTGATAATCTCTTATTTATTGCTTAACTTATCATTTCATTTTTTAGGTCTTTAAACGTTTTACACTTATTTTATATTCCATAACTTTTTCCCATAACTATCTTTTTTCAAGTTTTTAAATTTTTATTTATTTTGAGAGAGAGCGAGCATGCATGCACACGAGTTGGGGACGGGCAGAGAGAGAGAGGGACAGAGAGAATCCCAAGCAAGCTCCATGCTGTCAGTGCAGAGCCTGATTCAAGGCTTGAACCCACAAACCACAAGATCATGACCTGAGCCGAAGTTGGATGCTTAACTGACTGAGCCACCCAGGCACCCCATCATGACTATTATTTTTAATGTCAGAAATCCTTGGAGGTCCAAAACTGCTGTAGTTACTATTTCCTCCTTTATAGTGGCTAACTTGTATTTTGGTACTTTTTTTTATTGAGCTCATGTTATGTTGAATATAAACGTTTAGAATCTTAAGGGCCTAAAATGGATTTGTTTTCCTGCAGAGATGATTTGTTTGCTTCTGCAAGAATCAGGCATATTAATAACTTTTGTTCCCTTTATTGAAGAGAGGCTCCCAGTATTCATGAGGGAGTCTCAGATTCAGCCTCCCTATCCTGCTGGAGGACCCATGATTTATTCTCTCCATAAGTGTGCGCCTTCAGGGCAGCTGTACCCTTTTACTTGCTCAGCTTCTGTTTTTTCCTGCTCAGGTTTTAGCACACTGATCTCTTTGTTTATTTCTTTTCTTTCCTTCTTTTCTTTCTGTTCTTCCCTTTGCTCCTTCCCTTCCCTCTGTTTTCTCCCCTGTTCCCTTCCTTCTTTCCCTCCTTCCTTCCAGTAGGAGATGGGGTAGGAAGCATGCCTAGTGATTTCTTCAGATGAATTCAGCAACTAATGCATTATAAAGTATGTCCCAGGTTGAAGTTGTATTTTAACAAGAGGATTCAAGCTAGAAGCAGAAGGGGATGCGCATTTTGTCAGTTTACCTCCAGGCATTAGTGCTGGCACAGCTATGAGTGTACTTTAACCCAAGGATATTACCATAGATCAGGAATTTTTACCTGCTTTAAAGAAACTAAATGTTAGGCAAACAAGGGCCACTGTAATTCCCTCGACGTGTGAGCAGGAGGGTTGGGTTAGGGTGGGTCTGTTCTACAGTGGAGGCGGTGGAAACACCAACCTGGAATTGGGTGGGGGGGAACGTTGAAATTTTACAGGGTGAGGTCATAGGCCTGGAGCGAGGCGGGGGGAAGACCGAGGTGATGGTGACTGAAGGTGTGACTACAGTCGCCTACACACTGGATGAGGGCCTTATCGAGTTTGGAACAGCCATTGATGACGGCAACTACACCCGGTGAGGGTCTGGGCTAATAACCTGCCAGGTGGTGGGAGAATCTGGTTCTGAGGCAGGAGGACTTGGAATGGGTGGTAAAACCGGCCACATCTAAAAAGAACCTGGTGGGAGGAGATTAGACAAAAAGGGCAAACAATTGCCTGACCCTCCCTACCCCTTTCCCCCTGCCCCCTCACCAGCCTTCTTCTGTGTCTTGCTGACCCTGGACTGTTGCTTTGCTTCCTTCTCTCTTCAGGGCAACAGCCTTCTTGGAGACTCTGGAAATGACCCCAGAAACAGAGGCAATGTGGAAAACCTTGAGCAAACTGGCACTAGAGGCAAGGCAGCTCCACATTGCTGAGAGGTGAGGTAGACCAGAACTGAGGTGCTGGGCAGCTAGGAAGGATGGCCAGTGGGCATTTTGCCTGTGGGCCGCTCCTCCAAGCGCCAAGACACCACTTCCATCCCGTGCCAACAGTGTCATCCTAGAACCCTTGCATGTAGTTATTCCAAACATTCTTCTGTCCTGGGTTCTAAGAGTATGTCTTTTACTGCTTTTGCTTCCCCTTCTTGTAACTAGGTGCCCTTTCAGAGTTTTAACACCCATATCCTCCAATCCATGCATCACTGTGTATTTACAAACATGGATTAGGAGTGTAGTTAGTAGGACAGACTTGGGTCTCCAGACTTCGAGTTGTCTTGTCTCCATTTACCAGCTTGTATAACCTGCAGTTCAGTTATCCTTTCCAAGCCTTGGTTTCTCAATTTCCTGTATGTAAAATGGGGGTAATAATAGAATTTACCTCGTTGAGTGGTAAAGAAAACCATGGTGGCAGTGAAGAAAGTAAGAGAATCTGTGCAAAGTGCACAGTAAATGTCTGTTGCTGCCATTTTGTGTGGGAGTCCTGTATCCCTTCTTTCCCAGCTAGGCTGCCAGCTAGTCCCAGGGGCTCTGACCCAGCATCTTCAGAACATACCCTGGATCTCTCACTGTTCAGCTCTACTGTCTCCACCCTAGAACAGACCACACCTCTCCTACCTGCGGTGTCGCAGACGCCTCTTAATTAGTCTCACTGATACTGTACTTACACCCCTACCATCCGTTCATCATCCCGTGAGAGCTCAGGTGACTTTTTAAACCACAAATTAGATTATGTCTTTTTTTTTTTTTTTTTTCTTTTTTTGCTCAGAACCTTCCAGTTGTACTTAGTATAAGACCCATACTCCTTGCCGTGTCCTAAGGCCCAACAGTATATGGCTTCTGCTTCCTTCTTATACCAGGTACCTATTTGCTCATTAGTCTCCAGCCGCCCGTTGAGCACACCAAACTCACTCCGGCCATCGCACCTTTACACTCACTGTTCCCTCTGCCTGGAATAGTTTTTCCCCATCTCACCGTGACTGATTTTTTCTTATAGTAGGTCTCAGCTCAAATGTCGGCTCCCCAGGCCTTCTCCGACTACCAGCTTAACTGTCTATATGTGATATCACACTACTTTATTTTCCTTTTCATTCTTTGAAATACCTTTGTTTGTTTGCTAATTATTTGTTTCCACTAGAAACTAAATTCCCTGAGAGTAAGGCCCTCATCTATCTTACCCTCTTGTGTCTCAAGTGGCAAAAATAGTGTCTGGCACATAATCAATGTTCAGTATATATCTGCTGAGCCAGTGAATTCATGATGATTCTGTACTAATACTGCTTATTACCATTATTGCTTCCATACTACAGGTGCTTTTCTGCTTTGGGCCATGTAGCAAAAGCTCGATTCCTGCACAAGACCAATGAGATTGCAGATCAAGTGTCTCGGGAATATGCAAGTATTATCCTCCTGAATCATTCAGTCTCTCAAGCTGAGATTTCTCTTCATGCTCAGCACCCTGATCCCTAGCTTTCCAGCCATGGCTCTTTTCCTCTGTTCTGGCCGGCCATCCCACCTCCACCCTCGAGTCGGACCACTGTGGAATTGCTTGCCAGACCTCTTCCACTAAGCCCCATGAAGTTTTTCAGCTTCTAAATCTTTCAGCTTCCTCATCTCTCTAGCCTTTCTGTCTAGGCTCACGCAGACAGAATGGCTCCTGCAGCAGCAGAATAACCAGAACCTTCTTCCTCCCCATAGGGTGGAGAAGGAACAGACTTCTACCAGGTCCGAGCACGCCTAGCCATGCTGGAAAAGAACTACAAGCTGGCTGAAATGATCTTCTTGGAACAGGTGATGGGGAGAAGGGGGACCAGATTGAAGAGGGGACCAGGGTCGGGGGGAAGCAAAACAAACTGAGGGAAGAGCACTGGGGGAGAGCACTTAGACAGGTTTGTACAGTTAAACGCTTACTTACCCCTCTGCGTTAGTCCTTACAGTTACATTTTTCTTTCATCGACTGTCTGCCATCTCCCCCTATACTCCAGAGCCTGTCCTGGCAATTCTAGCACACAGAGATAGATCCAGGTTTGTGGGGCCTGAAGCTTACACAATTTGAGGAGCCCTCTTTAAGAAAAAATACCTTGGTGGGGCGCCTGGGTGGCACAGTCGGTTAAGCATCCGACTTCAGCCAGGTCACGATCTCGCGGTCCGTGGGTTCGAGCCCCAACGTCGGGCTCTGGGCTGATGGCTCAGAGCCTGGAGCCTATTTCCGATTCTGTGTCTCCCTCTCTCTCTGCCCCTCCCCTGTTCATGCTCTGTCTCTCTCTGTCCCAAAAATAAATAAACGTTGAAAAAAAAAATTAAAAAATACCTTGGAATGGGGGCTCTGCAACTAAGGTGCCCTGAGGCGTTAAGCGTCTCTTAATTTCATAATAAACCCACCTCCGCTTGTGCATAAGTAGAGGATGAGGCTTTTAATCCACATGGGCTGGCATCTTAGCGAGGCTAAGGAGAGCCTGTGATTTCTGATCCTCATGTCTTCCTGGTGCCCCTCTTTGCCCGGGTTCCCCTAGAATGCCGTTGAGGAGGCCATGGACATGTACCAGGAGCTACATCGTTGGGATGAGTGTATCGCAGTGGCTCAGGCCAAGGTACTACCAGCTCTGTCTTCTCCACAGTGCCCACAACTCAGTTCCACCAATATCAGAAACCTCTCGTCGAGGAGGCTATAGCAACTGGAACAAGGTTGGGGCTGGAAGTTAGGACATTGGTGACCAGGAGGATTTCCGTTGTCACAGTGGGATTGTAGAAGCATGGGAAGCAGCAGGGCAGGAAGGAGGGATGTGACTCCTCTTGCCTCTCTGTTGCATGTCCAGGGGCACCCAGCCCTGGAGAAGCTGCGCCGGGGTTACTACCAGTGGCTGATGGACACTCAGCAAGAGGAGCGAGCAGGTGAACTACAGGAGAGCCAAGGGGATGGACTAGCAGCCATCAGCCTCTACCTCAAAGCTGGGCTCCCTGCCAAAGCTGCTCGACTGGTGCTGACCCGGGAGGAACTGTTAGCCAACACGGAGCTGGTAGAACATATCACTGCAGCCCTTATCAAGGGGGAACTGTATGAAAGGGTATGGCTGGCTTCCCATTCCTGTCCCTTATCTCCAGGGCCCAGTGCCCCCTCCTACCCAAGGAGTCCTGGAGTACATAGCCCTCTGTGACTGGTTGCAGATTCTCCTCCTTTGGGGGCTGATACTTGATTCTTTGGGTGGTAGGGCTATCATTGTAGTAATGTGGTATGTGTTACTAGGCAGGTGATCTCTTTGAGAAGATTCGAAATCCACAGCGGGCCTTGGAGTGCTACTGTAAAGGCAATGCATTCATGAAAGGTACTACCACCACCAATTCAGTCTTCAGTGTTACTTGCTCAGACAGTCCCCTGGCACCTATTTTGTGCATCTGTTCAGGTTGACCGGCTCAGTTCTCCATTCCTCCACTTCACCTGTTTTCCACACCCCATTTTCCTGTCTTTCTTTTCCTGAGTCCCATCCCCAGAAGTCTTAACTGAGCACACTGTCTCTGGCAGCGGTGGAGCTGGCTCGATTGGCATTCCCAGTGGAAGTGGTGCGACTGGAAGAGGCATGGGGGGATCACTTGGTGCAGCAGAAGCAGCTTGATGCAGCCATTAATCACTACATTGAAGCCAGGTAAAGGGGTGCAAGATGATGGGGCAAGTAAGGGCACCCAGGCCTGGAAGAAGAGAGATCACAAAGTGTAGGTTGGAGTATGCTTGAGGTGTCTCCCTACCTCCATCTGTCTTCCTCTTTTCTCATACGTACGTGTGCCTTTCCCAACTATGCCAGGTGCTCCATTAAAGCAATTGAGGCTGCCCTGGGTGCCCGCCAGTGGAAGAAGGCAATTTATATATTAGATCTACAGGACCAGAACACTGCGTCCAAATACTATCCCCGTGTGGCCCAGCACTATGCATCTCTGCAGGAGTATGAGGTGAGGAAGAGTCCCTTCCTTCAGCCTGAGGCAACGCAGTACAGGATTAACAAAGAGAGAACCCAGAACAGGAAGTGGGGGCTACCTCACCATGTCCTTCTTCCTGGGTCCCAGCCGCATCAGCCACCTGAGTGGGAAGAAAGCAGTTTACTGCCCTTCCTTCATTCCATCATGACACAGACTCCTCTCCCAAATATATAAAGCTAGTGTCCAGCTCTCTTCCTATGCTAGCATGAGTGATTCTTCATGGTAACGCCATCATAGTTACAGTGTAGAATTGCCTTACATTGCAGAAATGGGAGACCCTTTTATTTTTTTTTAATGTTTATTCATTTATTTCGAGAGACAGAGAGCAGGGGAGGGGCAGAAAGAGAAGAGAGAGAATTCCAAGCAGGTTCCGTGCTGGGAGCACAGAGCCGGATGCGGGGCTCATCTCACGAACCATGAGATCATGACCACAGCTGAAATCAAGAGTTGGATGCTTAACCGACAGCCCTTTTAAGCTCCCATCTTCCCCATTCTGGTTTGGGCTAGTCTTGTTTTTTTTCAAAACAGTAGAAGGTGTGAGACCCCCATTGTCATCTTTTCTTCTCTGTTATTATACAATAGTAGTATCCCCAGCTCTCCTCCATCCCAGCTGAGGCTTGTTCTTTCCTTCCCTCGCAGGCTGCTTTAACTCTGTTGCTCTTGGCCTTTTGTGTCTACCTCTCTCAACCACAGATTGCCGAGGAGCTCTACATCAAAGGAGACCGGACAAAAGATGCAATCGACATGTACACTCAGGCTGGCCGCTGGGAGCAAGCCCACAAGGTAGAGGGAGGGGTCGCGTTCATCAGAGAATCCCACCTCTCAGCATCTGTTGCCACTTTCTTTGGTCTCTGATCTCCTCCTCCTTCACTGGGTTCCCTGAAAGCTGAGAAAGAGTACCAGAATGAAGTCTGGAGAACCTTGATCCCTAGCCACAGGCAAAGGCAAGGATGAAGAGGCCCTTGTTCCCAAACCTGTAATTCTGAAGCGGGCATGACGGGCTCAGGAGCTGGGACATCTGAAACACCACTCCCCAAGCCCTGGTCACAGATACGACTTTGTTTCGCATCTGTTTCCTGAACCCGGTGGATACAGTGGGAATATGGGAATGGGGATGGATGCCCTCAGCACAGGGCATCTCTGACCCTTCTGCCTGAGCAGAATATAGTTCTTACTTTGCTCCTTATGGACTTGGAGTTCCCTGGAATGACTAGGAAAGCAACAGTAACCAAACTCCTGTGGTTGTTGGGAAAATTCAGAGTTCCTGAGAAGACTCGTTGCCCCAGAGTCCGGCTTCCCGGGCTGCTCTGCATATCCCTCTGCTTCCCTTGGAAACTGGCACCAGAGGCTACTCTGGCTCTGTGTGTCTGCACAGCTGGCGATGAAGTGCATGAGACCAGAAGACGTGTCAGTGCTGTACATCACCCAGGCTCAGGAGATGGAGAAGCAGGGCAAGTACCGTGAGGCCGAAAGGTGAGCTGCAGCCCCAGAGCGGGTGTGGGAGGAGGCTTCAGGGCTGCAGGGAGGAAGGTGTCTGAGGATAAGTGCCCTCTGCCTAGAAGGCAGTGACAGGGTCTCTTAGGAATGACTCTGGCGGCAGGAATCTGGGTCTAGGAGGCCCCAGGTGTATCTCCCATCCCCAGGCTCTACGTGACAGTGGAAGAGCCTGATCTTGCCATCACCATGTTCAAAAAGCACAAGTTGTATGATGATATGATCCGCCTGGTAGGGAAGCACCACCCAGATCTCCTCAGTGACACACACCTCCACCTGGGCAAGGTGAGCCCTTCTCTTGTCTCTGCCCATATCTCCCCCAAACAGGCTCCATGGCCCCCTCTCTCCATCCTGACCTACCTTTCCCCAGGAGCTGGAGGCTGAAGGCCGACTGCAGGAGGCTGAGTATCACTACCTCGAGGCTCAGGAGTGGAAGGCAACAGTGAACATGTACCGCTCCAATGGGCTTTGGGAGGAGGCCTACCGGGTAAGGAGTCCAGTTCACACTGGGGATATGGCCACCCCTCTTTCCCACTCTCAGGTGACTAATTCTGAACTAGTAGTGGGTATCTTTGAAAAATGTCCACACCTGTCGGCAAAATTTCACATGTAATATGAAGGGTTTGTAGACTACCTAAAACTCATCCTTGGACCCTAAGCAGGTTAATAGACCCTGAAACTTAGTCCTCTCCCTGCTGTTCTAGTAGAAATACTTGATCCTTGTCAAAGCTGAAGTCAGGTCAGAGGTGAGAAGGGAGCAGCCATGTGTCCCTGCATGGGAGGATTGCCAAGTGGCTTTGCTTCACAGGTGGCCAAGGCTCATGGAGGCACTAATGCCCACAAACACGTGGCCTATCTGTGGGCAAAGAGCCTGGGAGGAGAGTCTGCAGTTAGACTGCTTAATAAGCTGGGACTCCTGGAAGCTGCTATTGACCACGCTGCTGACAACTGGTGAGGCCCTAAGTCTTCTCTCCACTGGCCCCATTCCAGTCAGATCCTCTGTATAGACAAGAAAAGTTGTTGTATAACTGAGAAGCATTTCTAAAAACTGAGGCAAGAGCGAAGAGATCCTTGGTAGAACTTGATGGAGAGGCAAGAATGAATTAGTAGCTCTGCTCCTATTTCTTGGGGGCTCAGATGAGCATTTGTTTAACTGTTCTAAACATGGGGCTCAGTCTCACAACCCCGAGATCAAGAGTCTCTCACTCTACTCTCTGAGCCAGCCAGGTGCCCCAGAGAGAAAAGCTTTTAAAGCTAAAGTGCACTAAACCAGTACTTTACTTGAGGAATGGAAGTATGATTCTATTAAATGCAAAACGCTTTTCTTAAGCAAATGTTACGGAAGACCAGTAATAATCCTGTATCAAATCAGATTGCTGAGGATCGTCTTAACTCATTCTTGAGAGACTGTTTTTCTGCTAATGAAGTTGTGGCTCGGGAGGATGTGGTGGGAGAACGAGGAGCCCTTGCTACCCTGGCAGCTGTTGTGCTGTGAAGCTCACTCCTGTCCCCTGCCTCGTGCCGGACCCGTGCTCCTAACATCAGCTGGTCTCGGGACACACAGGCTTTTCCAAGTGTCTCCTGATCCACATCTTCCTTTACATTTCTCTGTGCTTCTCTATCACTTCATATGGATTACCTTTCTTCATTTGTCCTTTTTCCTCCCCCCATCCTTGCCCTTTCTGTTTTCTCTTGCCCTGTTTGTCTTCTTCTCTTATAAAATGAAGTACTGAGTAGGCAGACCTTATTTGCACCTTCCATTTCAGCTCCTTTGAATTTGCTTTTGAACTCTCTCGGCTGGCCCTCAAGCACAAAACCCCTGAGATTCATCTCCGATATGCTATGTACCTGGAGGATGAGGTATGGATGTGATCCCTCTCCATTGCTTTTGACCCTGACCTCCTCCCCACTCGTGGCTGCCTGTGATGCCAATCTGCTTCTCATCATGTACAGCTGCCCTTCTGTCCCTACAGGGTAAATTTGAAGAGGCTGAAGCTGAATTCATCAGGGCTGGTAAACCCAAGGAAGCAGTTCTCATGTGAGTTACCCCATAAATTCTTTAATCCTGACCTCCCAGGCGCAGTCCCAGGACCTTGCATGGTCCCCTTCACCTTCCTCTGAACTGCGTACCGATAAATCTTCTATCCTCCCCTCAGTGACATGGCTGTTTGCCTCCCACTGTTGAGGCCTCAGTCCTACACTTAGCCTCTCCTGTGTCCTCATCTGGGAGCAGGTTTGTCCATAACCAGGATTGGGAGGCAGCACAGCGTGTGGCCGAGGCCCACGATCCAGACAGCGTCGCCGAGGTGCTCGTGGGGCAGGCCCGGGGGGCCTTGGAGGAGAAGGACTTTCAGAAAGCAGAAGGGCTGCTGCTTCGGGCCCAGAGACCGGGCCTGGCCCTCAATTTTTATAAGGTGGGGCACTGGATTCAGAGCCATGAGGGAAGGGGAGAGGGTATGAGAGCCCAGAGAGTACTACAACGACCCCTGCTACTAGGAGAGATCCAGGAAGTTAGCACTGGGGAGGAAGAAGGAGACAAGAAGGAGAAGAGAGGTCTAAGGACCCAGGGATGAGTGGCCCATAGCACCTGTGTGGCAGTGGGAAGCTGTCATGCCTGCCTCTGCTTCCCTGATACCTGGAAATCTGAGCAGGAGGCTGGATTATGGAGCGATGCCCTGCGGATCTGCAAGGATTATGTGCCGGGCCAGCTGGAGGCTCTGCAGGAAGAGTATGAGCGGGAAGCTACCAAGAAGGGGGCCAGGTATGAAGGCGGGAGGCAGCAAGTGTTGGCAGGGTGGGTCACACAGTATGCACAGGATAGGCCACACTGCCTGTCCTGTTCCTGGTCATGTGTATTCTCATCTCATCAGGGGTATGGAGGGGCTAGTGGAACAAGCTCGACAGTGGGAACAGGCTGGAGAGTATAGCCGTGCCGTCGACTGCTACCTCAAGGTGCGGGACTCAGGAAGCAGCAGCCTGATGGAAAAGTGCTGGATGAAGGTAAGACCTACTACACCCTTCCTGGCCTTCCGTTTCCCGGGCCGCCCTCACACTCAGCATTCCCCCTCGGACATTCCTCTTTCTCCTTCTGTGTCTTTCGTTTTTACTCAAGCAGCAGAGATCTACTGAGTGCTTCTGAGATGCTAGAGCAATGAAAGCTGTAAAAGGGGGGGGTTCTAAGGCAGAACCCTAATGGCCAGAAATTGGGGAAGTCAGACTAACGCGGCTCAATTGTGTATCTCAGTGAAGACTTAAAGGGTGCGATCCAAGTTGGGGTTCAGAGAAGGATGGGACCTCTGGGCTGGGAGGGGTCAGGTAGGCTCTGTGAGGGAGGATGGAGGCCATGAAGAAAGCAGAGGCTCCTCCTCTACCCAGCAGCTCCTGAAGAGAAGCATCTAGCAGATTAAGTCAAACCAGTATGTTTCATCAACTCTAAAACATATATAATTGCATTTTAATATCTTAGAAATTGGGGTACATGTGAAGTTTTAAATGATGCATCGTAGATTCAGAGTTGTGAATGGGGTAGATTGATTCAGCTTCCTAAATAAAATTGGTGTGATGATTCTCCTGCAGAATTTCCCTCTGGTTTCTGAGGACTTGTAATTGAATAGCCCCTAGACGTTGGCGGGGGGAGGCGGGGGGAGGCGGGGGGAGTAGAAAGGACTGATGGTTGGTTATGCAAAATTTAGCAGATTTAACCAGCAAGTGTTTATTAAGCATCTGCTATATTTTACCCTGGAGCATTGTTTATTGGCATCTGTGCACGGCTATACCTTCTGCAAATTAGCTTCCTGGATGGGGCACTTTAAGTTTTGAAGGGTTTGGCAGGTGAAGTGAGGCATATATAGGTGGGGGAAAGACCAGGAGGATTAGCATAGACTGTAGCTAAAACTGGACTATGTACATGGAAATTAAAATCTGGTGAGGACGTCAGCATCACAGTGGAAATAGAGTAAACGTATAGAACGCTCGGATTTGTAGAATTACTGAGTTTTAGGGTTGGAAGGTGTCTCCACGATCATCTAGAGCATCACTGTCCAATAGAAATAAAATGCAAGTCACAAAGGTAAATCACACATGTAAATTTAAAATTTCCTAGTAGCCGGGGCGCCTGGGTGGCTCAGTTGGTTGAGCATCTGACTTCGGCCCAGGTCATGATCTCATGGTTTGTGGGTTCAAGCCCTGTGTCAGGCTCTGTTCCAAATGCTCAGAGCCTGTAGCCTGCTTTGGATTCTGTGTCCCCCTCTCTCTCTGCCCCTCCCCCGCTCATGCTCACTCTGTCTCTCAAAAGTGAATAAAGTTAAAAAAAAAAAAAAATTTCCTAGTAGCCATACTCAAGTAAAAAGAAATACAAGAAAATAATTATATTTTACCTAACCAAATATATCTAAACTCATTTCAACATTAAACTCATTTCAACTCAATATTTTATTGATTGCTTATATTATTGATATTTATTTATCTCAATTTATTGAGATATTTTACATTCCTTCTTTCATACTAAGTCTTTGAAACCCAGTGTGTATTTAAGCTGATAGCACATCTAAGTTGGGACTAGCCACATGTGACTAGTGGCTTCTGTTCTGGACAATACAAATCTGGACCAACCATTACTCTTATGGGTGAAGAAACTGAGTCTTAGAAAAGCCCAGCACAAACAGTTGCAGAATTCCTTCTTTCGCTATACCTGCACCACCAAGATTCTGTTTGTGACAAAGAACTCGAGAAACCAGTTTGTCAGACATGGCAGGACCAAATGCAGTGACCTCAGACATCAAAGGGAGTATGTGACAGAGCAGGAGCTGAGAGGAACAAATAGGTCCACTGATGGTCATTTAAAGGCTCTGATGGACCGTGAGACAGGCTTTGCCCAGGAGGGTAGAAGGTGAAGGCGAGTGCTAGAGAGACCGTCAACAACTGGAAGGAAAAAACAGATCAGGCTGAGGGCGCCCAGCAGTATTTGTCTCTCCTACCCATTGTCATCTTCCGTTCAACCGCTCAGGCAGCTGAACTCGCCATCAAGTTTCTGCCTCCTCAGCGCAGTCTGGAAGTAGTTCGGGCTGTGGGACCCCAGCTGACTGGAATCAGGAAGTACAGTGCAGTAAGTAGAGTGCTGGGACTGAAGAAGTAGATTCCACAGAGAGGGGTGGAACAGTACCAGCCACACCCAGGAGGGTGTGTGAGGTGGGCTCCTGGCAGTGTCCCATGCAGTTCCTCAGAAACAGAGGAGAAAGCTGGTCTCCGAGCTCCATTTTCCCCACTGTGCAGGCTGCAGAGCTCTATCTGAACTTGGACTTAGTCAAGGAAGCGATCGATGCTTTCATTGAGGGTGAGGAGTGGAACAAGGCCAAGCGTGTGGCCAAGGAGTTAGATCCCCGGTAAGCTTCTGACCCCTTCTACTGGGAAATTCTTTTACTTCCTTTTGTAAAGAGAGGAAGTTCTCATGGGAAGGGTGTGCATCCCGGGACCGTGCAGTGCTAGATCTCTGCACATCTTCACAGGTACGAAGACTATGTGGACGAGCATTATAAAGAGTTCCTCAAGAACCAGGGCAAAGTGGACTCGGTGAGACTGGCAGAGAGTTAGCAAGAGGGAGAATGCATGGAGACTCAAGAGATTCTCTCCCTCCTTTCCCCGCTTATGTCATCTGGCCTCTTAACTCTGTCTTTTCCACTGATCCCTAGCTGGTGGGTGTGGATGTGGTAGCTGCTTTGGACCTGTATGTGGAGCAGGGCCAATGGGACAAGTGCATTGAAACGGCCACCAAGCAGGTACTGCTCTTTCTCCCATCCCCAGCCCTTCTAGACATTTCCCTTGGCTCCACTTGCCCAGAGCTGTCTCTCTCTTAATTCCTCCAAAGCCCAACCCCAGAGATCCCTAACCAGCATCAGAGAGTCAGTCTTCCACACTCTTGAAACTGGGGTCAGAGGCCTAGCTGGGCCTGGCTTGCATATGCCTTGGCCTCCTAAACAAATCCACGGCCTCAAGTTACCACCCCACCCTCACTGCCTGCTCTTACTGATCCCAACTTCCCCATGCTTTTCCTCCATCCCCGGGACAGAACTACAAGATTCTGCACAAGTATGTGGCTTTGTATGCGACTCACCTGATCCGAGAGGGTGACTATGGCCAGGCACTGGCCCTGTATGTGCAGCACGGAGCCCCTGCTAACCCACAGGTACCCGCCTGCTTCTTGGGGTGAATGTTCCCCTCAAGGAAGTTGTTACCTTCTCCTCAGAACCACCCATTCCCTTAGGAATGGTCTTCTCAAAGGATTCTTTTAAGAGAGCGTCATGCCCTTGGGGCGCCTGGGTGGCTCAGTCGGTTGAGGGGTTGAGCGCCCCGACTTTGGCTCAGGTCATGATCTCACAGCTTGTGAGTTCGAGCCCCACATCGGGCTCTGTGCTGACAGCTCGGAACCTGGAGCTCGCTTCGGATTCTGTGTCTCCCTCTCTCTCTGCCCCTAACCCACTTGCATGCTGTCTCTGTCTCTTTCAAAAATAAACATTAAAACAAACAAACAAACAAACAAACTTGAAAGCATCATGCCCAGAGACAGCCCCCCTTCTCCCACTAGCCTCTTCTGAAATGTACAGCCTCGCAGGATTTACCATCTGAGGAAGCATTCAACAGCATCCTCATACTATTAGCTAATGCAGGAACAGTCTTCCAGAGATGAATCCTGGACACACCTCTGGGGCCTCATTAACTTCCTAAAGAGACTAAACATTGCTCTCCTGTCTGAGCATCCCAGCTCTCTAGAATATCAGCCCATTAACACCGTGACTGCATTCACATTCACCTGTTTGCCCACACTCAAAGCACCAATTGGTAAGAAAGTCATTTTCTTGTTCTTCTTTTCTCTGAAAATGATCGACACTTTCTTCATCACTGTCCCCTAGCTCCTCCCCCGCTCCCCCCCACACACTTAAAGCCTGGTTTCCTTTTTGGGCCCATGTGTACTTTCTCTTCTAGTTACCCCTTCTCACTCAGCTCTCCTTTCCCCATTACCTCTAGAATTTCAACATCTACAAAAGGATCTTCACAGACATGGTGAGCTCACCAGGGACCAACAGTGCTGAGGCCTATCACAACTGGGCTGATCTTCGGGATGTGCTCTTCAACTTGGTGAGGAAGTCGGGTCCACAACAGAGTGAAAAAACCACTCTGCCTGTCCCTGTCCTCACGTCTTTTATAACATATACCTTTAGGGGCGCCTGGGTGGCTCAGTCGGTTAAGCGACCGACTTCGGCTCAGATCATGTTCTTGCGGTCCGTGAGTTCGAGCCCTGCGTCGGGCTCTGTGCTGACAGCTCAGAGCCTGGAGCCTGCTTCAGATACTGTGTCTCCCTCTCTCTCTGCCCCTCCCCCGCCCACACTCTGGCTTTCTCAAAAATAAACGTTAAAAAAATTTATAAAAAATAAATAAATAACATATACCTTTACCTTCAGATGGCCTACACCTTTGTCCAGGTGGCTCTGGCACTCCTCTGACCCCTGACCCAGGCTGTGCTGTCTTCCTACTCTAGTGTGAAAACCTGGTGAAGTCTAGTGAGGCAAATTCTCCAGCCCATGAGGAGTTTGAGACGATGCTGCTGATTGCTCACTACTATGCCACTCGTTCGGCAGCCCAGAGTGTCAAACAGCTGGTGAGATGGGGGTAGCACCCAGTCTTATGGACACATCTTTAGATGTATGAAGTTGAATGAATTCAAATTCTGGATTCTCAAGCTTGATCCACTTCTTTCCTACTTTCTCTTGTTTAAAGAAATCTTTAACCCTTGCTGAGATGGTTTTCTTCCTGACTCCTCCTTTGACCTTCTCAGGGCTCTACCCACACAGTTCCACCTTCATTATGCTTAAACATTCAAATCCCACAACTTCTGTGTTGATCTCTTACAATATACACATACCTTTGGCCTACTCATGATAGTATATTGTATATTTATTGTGTGTACTTGAATAATAGAAATAATCTAGGCCCAGTTCTCTTGTGCATATGAAAAAAAACTAAGACCCAGAACCACTTGAGATCCAGACCAATTTAATACGGATTGTTGGTTTTCTGGTTCTGGTTCTGCCTTAGTTATAAGATCACTGGCCTGGTAGCTCAGTCCCTTCCATACCAGGATCATAATGCTTTGACTTTACTCTGTAGGAAACTGTGGCTGCCCAGCTTTCTGTTTCACTCTTACGCCACACCCAATTACTACCTGCAGACAAGGCCTTCTATGAAGCTGGCATTGCTACCAAGGTGAGCTGGGACAAGGAAGGGTGTGGCGGAGGAATTAAGGAAATCAAAAGGAAGGAAGGTAGACTATCCCGTGTGCTCTGGTAGAGCAAAGCTGAGGGTGGGGCTGATGTTATGGAGGATATCGCTTTCCTGTGACTTCCCGAATTCCTCCCCCTGCATCCTGGAAAAGCAGCATCCAAGCACAGCTGCTGGCTCCCACCTGCAACTTTCCTCTGTTGCAGGCAGTTGGCTGGGAGAACATGGCATTCATCTTCCTCAACCGCTTTCTGGATCTGACTGATGTGAGCATAAAGTTGTGCCCAGAGGGTGGGAAGTTTTGCCTGTCACAAGTTGTGTCTATCTCATGGCTGCCCACTCTTCCACAGGCAATCGAAGAAGGGACTCTGGATGCCCTTGACCACTGTGACTTTCAGGATACAGACATTCCCTTTGAGGTGCCACTCCCAGCCAAGCAGCACGTACCGGTAAGGGCACGAGATTGGAGAATGGGAGGCCTCACTGGTATTAGGACGTTGTGAATGGAGGACACTTTATTTTGGCCCTCCTAACCTTTAAAATGGCCATGAGTTAGCAACATCTTTGGAAGGGCTTCTGCCCTCACTGTTCCTCCAATGAAAGTAGAAGCAGAGAAAAAAAACTAAGGTGGTGATCATGAACGCCATCCAAGGAGGATCATGTATGGGTAAAAAATGATGCACAGGACAGCAGCTTAGTAAAACTCGCCGCCTTCCACTTGCCTGCTGTGGAAGCTGGTGCTGAGGAGGCTGCTGCTCCCTGTCCTTCCCAGGAGGCTCAGAGAGAAGAGGTTCGAGACTGGGTACTCACAGTCTCAATGGACCAGCGGCTGGAGCAGGTTCTGCCTCGGGATGAGCGCGGTGCCTATGAGGCTTCCCTGGTGGCGGCGAGCACTGGAGTTCGGGCACTACCCTGCCTCATTACAGGTACAGAACCCTACAGCACCCAACGTTCTGTGGTGGGTGGAAAGGAGGGGCAAACAGCAGGTTCAAGAAAGTGTTTTCCCAGACTCTGTGCTGACAGCTCAGAGCCTGGAGCCTGCTTCGGATTCTTTGTCTCCCTCTCTCTGCCCCTCCCCTGCTCGTGCTCTGTCTCTTTCTGTCTTTCAAAAAATGAATAAATGTTAAAAAAATAAAAAATAAAAAATAAAAAAACGTTTTACTGTGATTCAGTAAAGGAGGCAGAACTTTTTTTTTTTCCTTTGAGAGAGAGTATGCACAGGGGAGAAGAGCAGAGGGAGAGGGAGAAAGAGAATCTTAAGCAGGCTCCATGGCCAGCATGGAGCCTGACATGGGGCTCGACCCCATGACCCTTAAGTCATGACCTGGACCAAAATCAAGACTCAGATGCTCAACCAATTGAGCCAGCCAGGTGCCACGAACATTCTACTTCCTGCTCCTAAATTGTTCTTTGTTTTCCCCCTCAAATGCCAGTTCATCTTTTTTTCTTCCCCCACAGGATACCCCATTCTGAGGAACAAAATTGAATTTAAGCGGCCAGGGAAGGCAGCTAACAAGGACAACTGGAATAAGTTCCTTATGGCGATCAAGGTTAGAGAGGGAGACTTGAAGGGTCGGGGCAGGGAGAATAGCACTGAAGGAAAATAAGAAACCACTAGAAGGGTGGGTGGGAATGTCAACAAGGCAGGTGCAACCCTGAACTCTGCTCCCCATACTAAGATAGGGTTGATTTTCCTTATAGAAGGAATGCTTTTTCTTAGCACTGAGTTCCTCTCCTGTTCTTCTGTTTGTCCACAGACCTCCCACAGCCCAGTGTGCCAGGATGTGCTGAAATTCATTAGTCAGTGGTGTGGAGGGTTACCTAGCACCAGCTTTTCCTTTCAGTAACTGATAGAATTCAAGGAAGAGTTATTGGGTTCTCTCCCTCATTAAAGACTTGTAGATAACAGACCAAACCATTGTGTTCTTCAATCAAGGTCATCCCCAATATCAGCCCATTGCCCTTTAACCCCCAAAAGGAACCATAATCAAGTAGAAGAAAAGAGTTATTTTATTATAACTGTTTATGTCATCCTGGGGAGGTGGAAAACCTTGTGTACTGAACCTCTGGATCAGCACCTGTTCTGCAGAAGGGAGAACCTGGGTCAGAGGGCAAGCAGCCTGGCAGGGGACATGACCCAGTTCTAAGAGTGGTTCCCTGCCTCCACACCTTCCCAGGCCCCAGTCTCCATAGATTACCTGTCCTAAGCCCAGCTTTTCTGTGATGCCTGGATTTCTTGATTTTGATCCAGTAGCTGTTCATTTTCCTGTCTTTTACACTTAGGAAGTTCAAGCTCTGTCAGTTGCTCCAGCTATAGGGGAGGATGGAGTTAGTACTCCTGCCCTGAATTACAGGCAGTCTGTTTTGAATGAGCCCTTCCTGTTCTTCTTCCTTACCTGCTCCTGAAGCCCTTCCTTCCTGCAGGGCCCAACCCCACGTAAGGTGAGTGCAGCCACACAGCAGTAACCAGATAGAGCAGCCTCTCCTGCAGACATGACCAAAGAAGGGATCCAGAGAGCCAAGGCTGTATCCTAAAAGGTGAAGAGGGAGGGTGGGGAACTGAGAGGGAGCAGGGCAGGAGTGGCAAGTAGGGGTGGTAGGACCAAGGCCCTGGAGACTGCAAAAAGGCTGAAAAAAACATGCACTCACATAGATTCTTGTAGGGTCAAACGGGCAGTCAGTGCGTCCAGACCCCTTGTCCATCGGTAGCAAAGGATCCAGCAGCCCTGGATGGCAGTCAGCAATAAGACGGCGGCCACCGTTGGCCACAGTGAGTGACACAGCAAGGAGGATGCCCAGGGAGCAGGCAGCAGACAAGAGGAGGTTCACCAGAGCTAGTGCCAGGAGAGCCCAGTGCTGGCAGGGGCAGAAGATCAGGGTGAGCAGCTGTGAGTGGCGGACTCTCCCACTGCTAAGACACCTTGGTTTCTCTATTTGAGGCTCCTCCTCCCACCTGAAGGTGAATCTGAGTCAGGTCCTCATTTCCCTGACTCAAGACCTCATGAAAGCTCCAAAAATCCCCTCACCAGTCTTGGGCGCAGAAGGTTCCTGGATGCCAAGAGGGCCACAAGTCCCACGGAAACACTCTGGAAGATACAATGCCTGAGGCCCGCGCCTCTCTCCGTCCCGCCCCTCTCCCTCACAGCCGCGGCCCCGCCCCCCGCCGCGCTCACCAGCAGCCCCGAGCCCACGGAGATGACATTGGCCGTGGTGTACTCCGGGGTGACGGCGCCGCGGGGATTGGCCACGTGTCGCAGGACGGTGCCGTGCAGCACGGCCCCCAGGAGCAGGTTCACGTGGCCCACCAGGATCAGCGCCAGGCCCACGCGCATTAGCCGCCGGGGGCCGCGGGCCGCGTCTGCAAAGCACGGGGGAGGGGCAGGCTTGAGCCGGGAAAGGAACCGGAGGGGCCCTCGTGGCCGCCCCGTGAACGGGGGGGGGAGCTGTAGGAAGGGTCGGCGGCGGACGCAGGGGAACGAGACCGGGGCCGGAAGTTACCGAATCTGCAGAGGCGGCAGCACCTCATCTCGGCCCTCCTCGCCCCGCCGCAGGGCAGCTCTACCTGGCCCCGGCCCCTCCCTCGCTCTCCCTACCAGTTCCGCCCGGCTGCCACCTGGAGGCCCAACCCCACGCCCCGGGCGGGGCTCCGAGCTCGCTCCCCCTAGCGGGGAAGGCGCACACACACACGACGCTTGTAGCAAAAAGTAGACTTTTATTACAGCAGCAACTGAGGCGAATCGAATGGCCCCCCAGGGCCACCACTGCAGCACCACCCTTCTCTCCCGCCCCGTCCGCCCCAGCGGGATTGTAGAATTCAGCTCCCCCAGTGCCCGTGGGCCTCCTTCCACACAGGCTGGGCGGGAGCCGGCAGATCAGCTACTAGCCCCCAACTAGAAGGCGGCTGCTGAGAAGGCCCAGGCCCACGTCTGTGCAAAACAAGTAAACAAAGTGCAGAGGGGAGGAAGAGGGGGGAAGGGGGAGGGTGATGCTCAGAACCAGGGAGCCCCAAAGCCCTCCTGAATAATAAAGGAGAGAAGGGGCTTCACAGGGTAATACTGACTGGGGGGAAGGGGCAGAAAGGCTGTTGCACATCTAGCGACGGCCACAGCTCTGATCAGGGGCCTGGCCCGAGTGAGCTCTAAGAGGAGACGGTGACAGCGGCTGAGTTGAGGGTGCTGTTCCTGGCAAAATTGAACTTGTTCAGGGTCTCCTCTAGCAGAGAAGTCAGTCGGCTCTGGTCAGCCTGGGAGAGAAGAGCTCGGTGAGACAGGGCGAGAGAGGAGAGAAGAATGGAGGCAGCCAGAGCAGCTGAAGGCAGAAACCTCACCTCGCTAATGAAGCCCAGCTGCACCAGCTCAGCTGCCAACTCAGGGATGTTCTCATCTGACAGAGAAACGGGAGAGGGTGAGCACAGTGTGGGAGCAAGGGGCCCAGAGCCCTTCCAACAGCCCCAGTTGGGTTACCCCGGCTGGGAAAGAACACCACAAAGCAATGGTGTCAGATCCACCCTCTAGTATTAGGAGCTATTTAAGATATTCGTTCTGTGCGCCCATGTGTTACTGCCCTGTAACCTTCCCCACCCCCATGAAGGTTTCTCACGGATGAGGCTCACAGACTCTCATCGTCTGAAGGAAAGAAGACACTCACTTGGCATCAGGTCACAGCTCAGGTGCCGGTTGAGTTTGTCCTCCAGCTTCAGAAGAAGCGTCAGCTGAAAAACAGGACAGTCAAAAAATGAGGCTCCTCTTCACCTCCTGCCCACCCAGCCCTATGCAGCCCTGGCCCTGAGCCTTACATGGTGTTTGACTCCCTCCTCCACTGACTCGATGTTGCACTGCATCAGCACCACCTACAGAGAGGGCACAGAGAGGGTCCCTATAGTAGACACCAGTCAATAAAAAGCCCCCAACAGCTGGAAGGCTTTCCAGTCCACAGGACAAGCCTGCTAAGACAGAAACACCTTCTTTTCTCTAAAGGACAAAGCCTTATTTGACATGTCCTCTCTCCCTTCTACCATGACCATGGAGACATCCACACCCACAAAGCCCCACCTTGCGGGTCTCCACCTCAGCTGGTTCAGGTGTTGGAGTCTTGACAGAGGGGGGCACAACAGGTGATGTCACCTCCTCCTGCTGTGGCTGCTGGGGCCTAGGTAGCCCAAAGGCTGTCAGAGGGTAGATCCCATTCCTGGAGGGAGATCAGACAGGTCACATGGGCTCTGTGAATGCCCCAGGACAGCCACCCCCGCTTCCTCAAGCAAGCCTTTCCTCTCACCTGACATCTTCAAGGAATTTATCCAATTCCAGAGCTGGTGACTGAGAGTACCTGCAAGAGAAAAGAGAGAAAGCAGGTGAAAGGAAGGAAATAAGCAAAATAGCAGATTCAACAATTACCAAAGAATGGACAGTTGACAACCCTCAGGGTTGTAGTGACCAATCTGTCCCTTTCAGACCCTCTCAGTTAGTTACTCACAAAGTCTGAACTGGTTCTCTTCCTGGTCCTGCAGGGATTTCAGCCAGTACAGCACTGGTATCCATGTTTTTGGTGATCTCCTCCAGAGCATTCTCTGGGATCATGTCTGGAGGGCATAAAGAAATGGGAAGTTACAGAAGAATAGTCAGATTAATGTCATAGAAAGGCACAGGGGTCCCGGGGGGATAAAGAATTCTTTTGGAAGTGGAAGAGAAAAGAGCATGCTCGTGATAGTTATTAAGGCTCCAGATGGGAAGAAAATTCCTAGCAGGGCCAAGGGGACTCACGCTGGTGTCCCACAATGCAGTGGGCAGCAAGGAGTTTGAGCGAGGGCACTTCAAACAGTGCTGGGTGGAACAGAAGTTCTCTGGCTGTTGGTCTGCGAGCAGGCTCAGAATGCAGGCACTTTTGAATGAACTCCTAGAAAAAGGAACAAGGAAGTAGAACAGACATCTGGCAACCAGTCCACTGGGTTCATCTTTATCTCACTCACTATACTTAGCACAGACTTTGTACATACTAGGTGGTTTGCACGGACTAAGGGGGCAAACTATTAAATGTATATGAAAGGGCTTTGAAAACTCTAAGGTATTAACATGAAAGCTATTGTTCACTGTTTTTTTGGTTTTAATTATTTTTCTGTTCCCCAACCGCAAACTTCTTTTACTATTCAAACTTATGAATTCTTTTCCCTTATTTTCTACTTCTCTGCTTTATTAGCCCACACGCTCCTCAACTCTCACCAAAGTTACCTTCTCTGTTGTGATCAACAATATTCACCATCTTTTTATTTCCCAGCCCTACAATTTCCTTATCTCCTATATTTATTAAATTCATTAATCATTTATTAAATTCCTTTATTTCCCAACCCTACAATTTCCTTTGTCTCCTATAATCATCTATTAAATTCACTGGTTTTCCCCAAGCCTCACCCCTCCTTCCCACCTCCTGTAGGTCCTATGACAATTAACCTGCTTTTCCTACTTAGAAACTTAAAAGCCAGCAAGGTCATATACCTAATCTGTTACTTGAATGCCCCAACCTAACGCTGAACTAGAAATTCAATCCACACTAGCCTCAGGACTTCACACTAGTCTTCCTGTCACACTATCTAATAATTTACAAACTATCCTTTGGACGTTCCTGTCCAACCTCTACTTACTATACTCCATCTACTGATTCATAACTTTATACCCTTTAAACCTTAGCTTGTTTTTTTAGGGCACTTTCCCTATCTAAAACTATATAAATATAAAACCCCAGATAATGGATTTAATTAAAACTGATCAATTTGTTTAAAAATATCAAGATGGTTGTCTGAAGAACATATACCAATTACCTGAGGTAACATTAAGTTAGTTTACTTCTAGGCAGACACACCTAAATTAACACATGACCTTTACCACACAACCTTTACCCCCAGTGCTACCCATCTTAAACCCCTAACCTGTGTGTGTGTGTATACAAAAAACAAAGTAGGCACCACCTAGGGAAACATCCACTGCTTTTGCCTGTCCTTTCTGCTTTCTGTTCTCTTGTTCTTAGAAAAAAAAATATTACCAGTAACTAAAAGGAAATAAAAACGTGAAGACGTTTCAAAGTCTGTTAAGGAGGGAGTGATCCAGAAGATTCTTACCCTCTGTAATGGGTCTTCTAGAAGCTGGATGGCACTGCTGATAGCTTCTTGTGGCACATATGAGGACTCTCCATTGCCCTGAATCTCCAGCACTGCCATCTGCAGCGAGGGGGAACAGAGAAGACAAGTAGAAACTTCAGAACTTCAGCGCTCCAGAATCACTCCCTCAAGAACTTACTTGTCATCCCTCCATCTCCCCCTTCTGTCTTCTAATTTGATCCCTTTCCATCACCACTGCTTGTGGTTTCCTCACCTCCAGTGCACACATGCCAAAGGAGTAGATGTCTACTGCCGTTGTCACATTAGTGACTTCTAGGGAAAACAGAGAAGGTTCTGGTGAATCAAAGGATGGGGGTAGGGAGTGGCAGAAATACCTTTTAAAAACTTTTTGTATGCCAGCAGAGAAGGACTGGAAGTTTGTTATATTACCTCTGTGCCTCAGGTTATAAGGTGGGAAACATGGGAAACAGGGAGAGGGCAGAGAAAACTGAGATGCCTTACCTCCGTACTCTGGTGCAAAGAAGTGTAGATTCTTCTGCTCTTCCCGACAAGTCTTCACATGATTGTTGATAGTGTCAGGAGCCACTGGGAGTAGGGGAGATACCCACAATCTGACCACCATCAACAAAGCATAGTCTCACTCCAGAGAGAGGTCCCCAAAAGCCAAATTCTCTCCTGAAGTCTCTAACCCTCAAGGCACAAAACTGTCCCTTTCCCATCATGAACCACAGACTAAACATGAATACCACCTACTTCGCCTTTCTCAGGTCTATCGCTTCTCATTTAAAGTCCTGAATTCTGAACCAACGAACACTCCACACTAAACTAACGAGTATATAGGGGAAGCTGGCGAAAGAGCAATAAAGGCTAAAGTAACACTTTTGCTTGTGTCCTGTTCACCTTCCCCAAAGCTCAGGAATATCTAATCCCTGAACACATGAATATGTTTGGTCTAGTTCTTTCAGCCACCCTGCAAAATAGCATAAAGACCCAGACAGTTCTTCCTAATCTGCAACAATTACAGACCTTGGATACAGAAACTTGGATAAAGAAGAATAAGAAGGGTTAACAAACAACCAACTAGACAACCTCCTTCTTCCCCACCTTTGCTGACTGAAACTCAAAAACAGCTCATAGTTGAACCAATACCCTTGAATCAGTCTCACTTTTGATCTACCAAAATTTTAGACTCCTGCTCTACTCCCTTATTCTTCAACATTGCTGTCACAGGGCTGAACGAGGAACCAGGGCCGGGCCCAGTTTGGACTCACTCAGGTCATAAACAATGACTACAAATCACAGAGAGTCTGGGAGCACAGTATGATTCAGGGAACCAGCCTGATGATGAAGGGGAATAAGAATCCAGGACATAAGTGGCCAGCCAGGCAGAATCCACAGGAAACAAGCAAGTTATGGAAGGGCAAGCAGGTGGAGGGCTGGTAGGGAGAAGCCAAGCAGGCATAAGTAGGCAGGGGAGATAGGCAACAAGGCTTGCTCCCACGACTGCATGCACTGGGCAGCCGCAAAGGGGAGCAGAGGGAGCACAAACAGAGCCCCAAGTGGGGCAACAGGGAGCTCTCACCATTAGCAAAAATCCTATGAAAGACTGTTGGGAACAGAGCAGCCCGTAAGCGGGAGGGAGGAAAACAGAGAAAAGTTGTGAGCGATGGAGCAGCCAAGCCCCAGACAAATGGACACACAAACCGCACACAGACACAGCACACAGAAATGTTATACACTGCACACAGATACACGGCAAATGAAAGCACTCACAGCAGGCACAGCCTGGAACCTCCTTTGGTAGGGTCTGGCCCCAGGGGCTCAAGTCAGATCTTAGACCCATCTCTTGCCCTTTCCCAACCTATCAAGATCTCTAAATTAACCCACTTCCCTCCAAAAAGGTCTTAGACCCTGCCCCCTAATTGACTGGCCTCTCCCTGTGAATTACCCCTAGCAAAGTCCTAACTCTTACCACCAGCCCACACCTCAGAATTTTGCCCTATTCTCCCCACTCCTTTCATCTTACCCCCATGGTTCCCAAATTCCCGAGGCTCCCCTGCCCAGAACCTCTCCCTCCCCTCACCAGAGCCAATCTTGATGAGTCCGTTGTGCTGGATGAAGATGGTGTCACAGGTCAGGTTCCCATGGATGATGGGGGGGTCACAGGAGTGCAGGTAGCTGTGGGGGCACTGGGCTGTTAGAGGGGCCACTGGGAAATTAAGGGCAGGGGGAACCCAAGGGTTAAGAGGAGCAAGGGCCTGGTCTCCTGCTGGTCACCACAAAGATAATCCCCACACTCTGAATCTCCATTATGCCTGATGAGTTAAATAGCCAGATAAGCACTGGGAGAAAGAGGTGGGAGATATTTTGTGGTTAGGGCATTAGGATAGACCCTTTAAAAGACCATAGGGGCCTAATCTTGAAAGTATATGACTCAAAAAAAGTGGGCAGAGGCAGAAAAGAACAGCAGAGTAGTGCCCTAAAATCTGTTTGGAGGAACTAAATCAGGAAATAGGGAAAAAACACTAACCAGATCCTACTTACCTAAGGGCAGAGAGGATTTGCGTGCACCAGCGTTTCCAAGCCTGGAACAGTTTGATCAAAGGGTCAGCAGTAATTCCCTGTCTTAACCCTCCAAGCAGTTCCCCTGATGAGCTTCATAATTAATATAATCTTTTTAACCCCCAAACCGGCCTAAAGCTTTGTCTGCTCTCCCTCCATACCTTTTCATTCATAGTCTTGTGGTTCTTTTTGGTCTTCTTCAGAAATTGCTTAAGACTCCCAGATGACATGTATTCTGTGATAAAAATGACCTGGAGAGGCAAAGCACTCAAATAAGGCCTTACAGTAGAAATGATCCCCTATGTGGTGACACAGACACCATTGGAAGCTGGGTGGTGGTGGCTATTGTTTTAAGTGTCCCTCCTATGGTTGTTG
Organism: Prionailurus viverrinus; assembly: GCF_022837055.1. Lineage (NCBI taxonomy): Eukaryota > Metazoa > Chordata > Mammalia > Carnivora > Felidae > Prionailurus > Prionailurus viverrinus. The sequence continues at coordinate 119,196,808 of NC_062563.1, forward strand.
GTATCACTTCCTTAGATTTAACAAGACAAAGAAAACTATGAACAATTATAACTATGGAAAGGAAACAAAAGTTCGCTCATTTCTGCCCTTCTGTAACAAGACAAAAGACACAGTTTGTAGGCAATGTCCTACTCTCATCTCCCTAACAGCTAATTCCAGTTTTGTTTCAAAACTACCTTGTTTTCATCTCTAAATGTAAAAAGAACAATAAACGTAGCTAGACTCTCTGCAGTAAACTCAAGAAAAAGTTCTTACCCTGGCCTTGTTCTCTTTAATGTCAGCCCAATACTTGTGAAACTTAACAATGTTGAGATGTTCCAACTGAATCAGATTATCAAACACAGCGCGGACCTTTTCCTGAAAGCAGGGGAGACAGTCAGATGACAGGGTTCATAAATCACTGTAATCCTGAAAAGGCATTCCTATCCCTCCCCAGAAATGATCTAACCCCAACGTACTCTCCTCCTCAGCAGCTTCCCACCACCAATCCCTCTTTAACACGTGCATTGTCACATCCTACAGGCTACATCCTTTCAGCACTACCTACCTCCTGCAGCTTGTAGTTCTTGCGCTCAGAGAACTGGACCTCATTCCACACAACCTCTACACCCTCCTCTGTATCCATGGCCAGGTATGCACTGTCAATACCTGGTACATTCCGCTGATTCACCTGAGAATTCAAATGAAAAGGAATAATTAAAGTTTCCTTATAAGTCTTCCATTTTAATACTCCACATATCTGTTAAAGTTTGGGCTGCCCTCTGAGACTTTCCCCTTCCACTTCTCACCTCTCAGAATTCACTCCCACAAGAATGACACTACCACCACCTTACCTCTTCTCGCCTCTTCTGCCAGCGTCCACATGGTGACTCTTCCAAGATCTCAGACTCATCTTCACTTTCTTCTTCTTCCTCTGGGGAAGCAGCTGAGGTTGTGGAGGTCACAGGAGGTGACACTGACGTCAGGCCAGGAGCTGATGATGAGGATTCTACCTTGGGGTCTGAGCCACTGCTGACTACTGTCTGGGACTCCCCTTCCGACATGCTGGAACGAACACTCTGGCCTGCATTGGTTGGGGCAAAGTTGGAGGGAGAAGGTAGAGTGGGTCAGGATACATCTATAAAGATTTAATCCTAATAACCTCATCTGGGGTTAAAAAGAAAAAACAGGTTTCTTTTAAATCCAAAATCAAATTAATCCTGTCTGAAAAATGAAACATTAACTACTCTCTTAATCTAAAGAAGAGAAAGTATCTTTTTTTTTTTTTAATATTTTGTTTTTTAAAACTTACTTATTTTGAGAGAGAGTACGTGCATGTGCAAACATGAGCTGGGGAGGGGCAGAGAGAGAGGGAAAGAGAGTCTCAAGCAGGCTCCATACTGTCAGCTCGGATCCTGACATGAGGCTTGAATTCACAAACTGTGAGATCATGACCTGAGCCAAAATCAAGAGTTGGATGCTTAACCAACAAGAGCCACCCAGGTGCCCCTAGAGAAGGGAAGCTTTCTTGGTTGAAGATGACCCACCCAAGAATGGCCAACCTAAGATTTAGGACAATGAAACCCCCCTCCTTGGTAAAGTCCAAATGAACAAACGAACGCCCCAAAATCAGGAACACCATTCCTTCTCAGCAATACTCACCCAATAGCCTTCCCTTTGAATCCTTACCTGCCCCTATTTCCACTGTGTTCAAGAACTAACCTACATGGGCCCTGTTCAGAACAGATGACTCCAGACCCCAAAATGTTCTACTGATTTAGCCCTAAATCAGTGCTGGACCTGTAGCACTCTCACCCAATTTATCTAGCCGAAACTCTCAGCTGATTTATATCACTAGAACTAATTCTGGCATTCACTATCCAGCCCTTCTATACACAGATCAAGTCTGCCAGTCCATGCTGAGGCTACCCTTGGGCCAGGTGACTGGCAGTGATTAGTGACTTCATCCCTGATGACTTCACCTTCCCTGTGATGTGAGCGTGCAAATGGGTATTGGTTAGCAACATTTTTTTTTCATTCACTCATTCAACAAATGTTTATTAAGCACTTACCGTATGTCACATGTACTGAGCTAGGTACTTGAGATATAATAGTGAATAAAATAAATAAGATGCCCACATTCATGGAGCCACAAATTAAAAACAGATCTACAGGGCACCTGAGTAGCTCAGTTGGTTAACTGTCCAACTTCGGCTCAGGTCATGATCTCACAGCTCGTGGATTTGAGCCCCACGTTGGACTCTGTGCTGACAGCTCGGAGCCTGGAGCCTGCTTCGGATTCTGTGTCTCCCTCTCTCTCTCTGTTCCTCCCCCACTCACGCTCTCTCTCTCTCTCAAAAATAAATAAAGATTTAAAAAAATTAAAAAAAAAAACAACAGATCTAGGACTTTAAGCTTCCAGCTTTCATTTCATTCACATGGCTCAAAGGCTCCACCCTCTGAGGTACTAGATCTGACAGAGATTTTCCCTCAAGTACAAATAACTCAAGATGACAGCCGTTACAGGAAAAAGTACTATATAACATTTTTTTCAAGGCACATGACTATTCGGAAGAAAAAAATTCTCAAAAGTTAAACATCACTAACATGTCCAGACAGTCACAGGACAGTCACTGAATGTTATGCCATGTGTCTAAAAACAAAGGGCGGGAAGGAGTTGAAACCTGTGTGTGCTGGGCTCAAGGGGGTGTTCCAGTAAGAAGTGACATCCTGGAAAGTAGATTTGCTCCTCTAAGTCAGTTCAGAATACAGAAGCCTCTCAAAAGCCCTTATTTTACAGCTCTTGGATACCCACTTCTGCCCATCTCTGCTCTCAACCTATACTATGTTTAACCTGAATCAGGAGATTCTTATTAGATGACATTCTAGTCGATACCAGAGGACAACAAAGCACAAGAGAAAATCTGGCAAGATGTTCTTTCCTGTTATTTTTTTTTAATGTTATTTTGAGAGAGAGAGAGAGAGAGAGAGAAAGAAGAGCATAAGCAGGGGAAGGGGAGGGAGAAAGAGAATCCCAAGCAGGCTCCACACTGTCAGCGTGGAGTCCAACATGGGGCTCAAACTCAGGAACCGTGAGATCATGTATGACCTGAGCCAAAATCAAGAGTCAGATGCTTAACCAACTGAACCACTCAGGTACTCCTTTCCCTGTTATTTTCTAGGTCCTGCCTTTCAATAGATTTTATTCAACCAGCCAAGAAAGCTACTATCTGTATGTCTTAGTAATCTACCAGAAAACAAGTTAGAGATTGTTTTCCTTTTTGTTCCCCTGAAAAGTAGCTAAGAAAATGGTAATAAAGTTCATATGGATTACTCTCTAGAGCAGCTACATTTATAGGATGCATCTTGAATCTGAACAGCTAAGTATAATTTCCAGCTAGATTACAATAGGAAATACCAGTGAAGCTCTAATACAGGAAGCCTATATAGCCAATGGGCTCTAAGGAAATTTCTGGACCCAGGCACAGAGAGTAGACCACCACAAGAGAAGCCAAACCTTTACCAGTCACAGGCATGTCCTTGGAATGTGCTTGTCTTCTCCCTTCCCAATCTTTCCCCAGCAGGCAAAATGAAGATAATGCCCAAAATCCCCCAGCACTTCCCCTACTGATGAAGAGATCTTTGCTGGGAGTTTTGCCTCAGGGTCGTTCAGAGGTTTAAGAGATCACAGAAGGAAAGGGCCATGTACGCCCCTAAAAGAGAACCTCCTCGCCACCTCCAGCCACCCGACAAATATAGTGTGTTCACTTCAGAGCAAGTTGGGTAGATCGTCGCGCAAAGTTTCTCTCCGAGACTTTCATTTATTGGGCTGCAGTCCCTCTGCATTTCAACTCCTCAGCAAAAGCTCTCAGGCCACAGGCCTCTAGGCTGCCCGCACCCGGTTCAGACCAAAGGGCCTCTGGGACCTACAGGAGTGTCCCGTCAGACATCAAGCAAGCGCAGGGGACGGCTTCACGCTCCAACAGGTCGCCCAGCCCGCTGTCCGCAAGGGAGCGGGGGCAGTCCCGCAGGCCCCGGAGCCAGCGGCGGCCACCTCATCAAAGGCCAGCCCCGCGGCGCCGTCAGGGGCGCAGGCCACGCCCCCGCGCAGTCGGCGCGCCGGCCTCAGCCAGCAGGCGCGGCCCCGACGCTGCGCTTCCGCAGGCCGCGGGGCCCGCCACCGCCGCCCCCGCCCCCGCCCCCGCCGCCGGCCCCGCCTCTCGTCAGCCCCAGTTCGACACGAACGCTAGGGCCTCGCGCCCCGCGCCGGCAGAATTCCGGGTCGCCGCCACTCAGGGCAGGCTGGGAGGGCCGGGCAGGGGCCGTGGGGCCGAGGTGGTCCCTCGGCTCCCGCGGGCCGGGCCTGGGCCGCCGACCGAGCAGGGCCGCCTCCAGACACCCGCCGGCCGGGGTCCCAGCGCCCTGCGCCGCGGAAGCCGACCCTTCCGCCTTCTCGCCGAACCCCTCCCTCCCGCTCATTCCCCTCGGTGCTCACCTCCCGACTCCGCTCCCCGCAGCCTGTGCTTCAGCTCCAGCTCGGATTCGGGGCCGCGGACCAGAGAGACTCCCTCACAGCTGCGCTCCGCAGCGCAACCGAACTGCGGGCCCCGCCCTCGCGGCGTCCCGACCAACAGATGGGCGGTGCCGCAGTGCCGTTGGGTTTCCATTGGATAAGGCGGTCACGATGGGCGGTGCCCTGGGGAGACGGTCGCTCGCAGGCAGTCTTCAACACGGTCTCCTCCTCTTTACCGTGTCCGGCCGAGACCTCTTGGAGGCTTCGGTGTGTTGGATCTCAACTGGGGGTGGTCTCTCTGTCCACCCCTCCGTCCAGTCCAGGTGCCTCCAATGATTCTGCTAGGCGAAAGGCCGGCCTTCCCTCTCTTCTTGAAGGCGCCATGACAGTTCTAGTCCGACTAAGGGACAAAAGGAGAGAGAGACGTAGCCTCAGTCTGAGAGGAGCGCCCACCCACTTTCATTATTTGGGGGTGAGACTGCGCAGGACATCAGTTCTTCAGAAAGCGTAAAAAATTCCCTGAACACATTCTAAAAATTAATAGTTAACGCTTCGTGATTGCATAGCACTGGTATTTGCCCAAACTTTGCAAGAGGTTTTCACAGATTACTCCTTTGATCCTCCTAAGAAATTGAAATTACTAATGCCAATGCTAGTTGACAAATGCAAAAACAAAAAAAACAAACAAACAAACAAAAAAAAAACCTGACTCAGAGGCATAAGCTATTCACTAAAAGTTGATAAGGGCCAGATCTGGCATCCCTAAACAGGAAGATTTATCAAAGACTTACTTGAAAAGATGTTTGAAAAGAATTTGGATTGACTTCAAGGAAGTGGAAAGAAAAGGGGATAGATTCTGGGTGAACGCATTGATTTCGAAAACTAAACGCTGAATCTGAGCGGTAAGAAGTTAACTCTGCCATTGTAGGTACAATATGAAGGGAGGAAGATGAATTTATCATCAGAACTTGGGAATGTCATAATCATGAAATTTCACTGTCCTTAAAGGGAATCTCTAATCTTAATACAAAGAAGAATACTGTATATGGCAAAAGCCTCATTTTTTCTTCATCTCAAAATACTTTTTTTTTTTTTTTTACGTTTATTTATTTTTGAGAGAGAGAAAGAGAGCATGACCGGGCGAGTGGCAGAGAGAGGGAGACAGAAGCCAGCTCCAGGCTCTGAGCTGTCAGCACAGAGCCTGTTGTTGGGCTCGAACTCACAAACTGTGAGATCATGACCTGAGCTGAAGTCAAGCGCTTAACCGACTGAGGCACCCAGGCACCCCTCAAGATAACTTATTTTTAAAACCAATCTTTCATCCTTCTTTGTTTTTGTTTAAAACAAAGTTTTGTTTGTTTGTTTTTACCTTTGAGAGGGCTCACACACTCTCAGAAATCTGAGGAAAGTTATGAATCTTGTTTTGGTTATTTAAAAAATTATTTTGTCCACCAAATTCAGCATATAATTTCAGAAGAATTGAGGTTAAAATTTCTTGTTCTGATCTTCAGAGGAAAGATGTACCCCCTCCTGTCCAGGTTAACCTTTTTTCCTTGGGGGTTCAGAATCAATTGGAGCACCTGGTCCACTATAAACTTTCATTAAATATTGGTTGATATTATCATTATAGTTTACCATTCTCTTCTGTCTGATCCTTACCATTATCACCTTTGCTTTTCAACTAGCTCTTTCTTTCAAATATGCATAGAGAACCCATTGGCCTCCTCTGGCTTTTATTTTATTTTTAACTTTTCATGTTTGAAATGCTCAAATACTGCATTTTGCAACCTCATTTATTTTTTTTCTGCTTTAAAAAAATAAACGTATTTAGCATAACAATATTTATCTAATAGCTTCTATGTGCTATGGTCCACTGTTTGAATTGCCTTAGGCATATTAACTCATTTAATCCTCACAAGAATCCTATGAAATATTGTGAATTAACAATCGCTATAGAATGTGAAAATCTCGGGGCGCCTGGGTGGCTCAGTCGGTTAAGCGTCTGACTTTGGCTCAGGTCATGATCTCACAGTTCGTGAGTTCGAGCCCCGCATCGGGCTCTGTGATGACAGCTTGGAGCCTGGAGCCTGCTTAGATTCTGTGTCTCCCTCTCTCTCTGACCCTCCCCCCATTCATGCTCTGTCTCTGTCTCAAAAATAAATAAAAATTAAAAAAAAAAAAAGAATGTGAAAATCTCTCCTAATCTTACTTCAATAAAATAATTAAGACTTTGTTGTATATTTCTCCATTTTTTTCTATGCATATATTAATATATGAGTATGTAATTTAAAATGAAAGCAAGCCGATACTTCATAACCTTTTTCAATTTACTTTGTTACTTTTTTCCATAGCTCATACAGCACTGCTTTAATTTTTTAACCACTATAGAGTATTCCATTATCCAACATTTAATTAATAACTAGCAGGAGGCATCAGGATTATTTCCAACATTATTATAAACAAAGCTATAATAAAATCCTGTTGCACACATCTTGGGCTATTTGTGAAAAATACTTTTATACATTCTTAAAAGTGGAATTGCTAAGTCAAGGGCTAAAACCATTTTAACTTGAATAGGTATTGCCAAGTTACTCTTCAAAAATATATCAAATAACAATACTATCAAGAGTATGTTAGGGTTAAAAATAAAAAAGGTATGTTAGGTTTCTGCTTCCCAACAGTCTTACTAACACTGGATATTATCAATCTTTTCAACATTGGTGATACAGTAAGAAAAAAAAGATATTTTAATTTGCATTTAGCTAGGAGTAAAGTTAAGACTTTTTAAGAGCAATTGTAGGTTTACAACAAAATTTAGAAAAAGGTACAGAGATTTCCCGTATTATTTACTGCACCCCATATGCATAGCCTCTCCCCCATTATCAACATCACTCACCAGAACTGTATACATTTTATTAAGGATGAGTGTAGAGTGCTCTATCATAATCACCCCAAATCCATAGTTTACCTTAAGGTTTGCTCTTGGTATTTTACATTCTATAGGTTTGGATAGTCATATAATGGCATATATCATATAGAGCATTATATCATACAGAGCATACCCTGAAAATCCTCTGTGCTCTGCCTTCCCATCCCAAGCAACCACTAATATTGTCTCCATAATTTTGCCTTTTCCAGAATGTCATGTAGGTGGAATCCTATAGTATGCAGCCTTTTTAGATTGGCTACTTTAACTTAATGATACATGCATTTAAGAATTCTTTGTATGTTTTCATGACTTGATAGCTCGTTTCTTCTTAGCACTGAATAATATGCCATGGTCTAGATGTACCACAGTTCATTTTATCTGTTCACCTACCAAAGGACATCTTGGTTACTTCTAACTTTTGGCAATTATGAATAAAGCTCCCATAAATATCTGTGTGCAAATTTTTGTGTGGACGTAAGTTTTCAACTCCTTTGGATAAATACCAAGGAGTGAAATTTCTGGATTGTTAAGATTATTTTAGTTTTATAAGAAACTACCTGGCTGAGGGTGCCTGGTTGGCTCTGTTGGTTAAGCATCCGACTGTTGGTTTTGGCTCAGGTCATATGGATCCTTTCTTCCAAGCTTGGCATTTACATTTCTTTAGGACCTCAAATTAAGGACCTCAAAACTAAGCCTAGATTTCTTGATAATTGTGAATTATCTGAGGTACTTTAAAACATACACATTCCCAGGACCTTCCCTGAATCAACTGGATCCAAATTTGGGGGGAGGAGGAGAATTTGGATATCTGTATGTTTAAGAATCTTCCCAGGTGATTCTGATGCAAGTAGCCTGGCCTGTCATTAGGCTGAAGGGTAAAAACTATCACCATAGCTCAAACCTTATCCCTGTCTAGGAATGATTCCTTGGGTCATTGCCTCATAACTTAGGCCTCTGAGCCTAATTAAATAGGAATTATTATTTAACTCTACCTCTATGTCATGTCATAAGAAATTGAATCAACTTCTAAGATAAACATAATGGATTAAGTAGGGGCACTGGGGAATAAAAAACCCAGACATCCCATGTAAATTAATAATTCACCTGAGATTATTTGATTTCCACAATGGTATTCAATTATGCTCAAATCAAATTCATCTGTCATATATTTTGCTCCATGTTTTACTGACCTAAAGGTAATTATCTGCCTTATCTCCCAGGAATGTTGTGAGTTTAAAATAATTATCAAGGGGCACCTGGGTGGCTTGGTCAGTTACGCTTTGGACTCTTGATTTTGGCTCAGGTCATGATCTCATGGCTCCCGAGTTCAAGCCCCAAATTGGGCTCTGCCTGCTTGGGATTCTGCCTCTGTCTCTCTCTCTGCCCCTCCCACTCACTCTTACAAAACAAATAAAATTTGAAAATAAAATAATTATCAAGTCATTCCATAGTTTTTTCTGGGCTAAAACCCTAATGTAACCTTTTCTGTTTTGTTTTGTTTTATCTTTGTTGTAGTAATAAAGACAACTCTCCTAAATGTAAACTTATTTCCTGATAAAATATAGATTCAGACTATAAGGAAAGGACTTGACATCCCTTTTAGCGCTGATAGTTTAAGACTCCATTATTTTATAGCTTATAGTTGTACTGCCAGGCTTGAATCTGAGAATAAAATTCAATTTAATTAAATATTTATTTAGTGCTTACTATGTGCCAGGCACCATGCTAGGCAGTAGGATAACAAATGAATAAGACAAAGTTCCAGTCTTCAAAGAGCTCCTATTTATTTGGAAAGATATCTGTATAAACAAAAACATTCACAACACTTAACCAGAGCAACGACAGAAATATGTATAAAGTTCCACAGGCTGAAGAGAGAAGGACATGACTGACTCCATGGAAGAAAAATACCTGGGAAGATGTGGCAGGCTGAGTAAATAGCCCCCAAAGATATCCACATCCTAATCCCTGGAATTTTCAAATGTTACCTCATATAGCAAAAGGGACTTTGCAGATGTGATTACGAATTTTGAGATGGGAAAATTATCCTGGATTATCAGGATAGGTACTAAATAATCACGAGTGCTCATAAAAGAGGGAGGCAGAAGGAGATGTGACTACAGAACTGAAAGAAATATAACCACAGAAGCAAGATGTTGGAGTGACACTAAAGAACGCAGGCAGCCTCCTGAAGCTAGAAAAGGCAAGGAAATGGATTCTTCCTTAGAGTCCCCCGAAGGAACCAGGATTACTGATAGCTTAACTTTAAACTAGTGAAACTGATTTCAGGTATCTGGTCTCCAGAACTGTAAGTAAATTAATTTGTGGTGTTTTAAGTCACCAAGTTTGTGGTAATTTGTTAAGGCAGTCATAGGAAACTAATATAAGGTTTCTCAGAAAATAAGACTAATACCTGTCTGACCTGGGTTTTAAAGAAGGAACAGGAGGGGCACCTGGGTGGCTCAGTTGGTTGAGCATCCATCCGACTTAGGCTCAGGTCATGATCTCACAGCTTGCGGGTTTGAGCCCTGCATCAGGCTGTGGGCTGACCGCTTGCTCAGAACCTGGAGCCTGCTTCAGATTCTGTGTCTCCTTCTCTGTCTGCCCCTCCGCGGCTCACGCTTTGTCTCACTCTGTTTCTCAAAAATAAATAAATGTAAAAAAAAAAAAAGGAATAGGAGTTGAACTTGCAGTTAAAGGAGGGAAGAATAGTCCAGAGAAGACTGAACTCTCCCTTTCTCTGACTCTCCAGACTCAGAAGATATGAATTAGACCATAAAACCTATGATTTTCCATTCCAAGTTTTGTGACATCTGCCTCACATTTTAGCAGTTATGAGTTGAAGATTTCCAATGTGTTATTTTTTTTCCCCTTTACCTCACCTCTGGCTTTTCACTTTGAAATTTGACCTTTGTTTTTACAAAGTTTCTTACATCTGGGAAAGAAGAAAAATCTCTCCAGGGAGAACATTCTTAAGAAAGTAAATGAGAAAACTAGAGAGAGAATCTGATAAGGACACTTGTTTATTATTGGAGTATGCTTGGAACAGAGAATGACGAAACCTTCTCCAAAAACAAGTAAAGGAACTCCTGGCTTGATTTGCTTGGGACTAAAAGAAATAAAATCGTGAAAATAAAAAGTAAGAGCTCTAGGGGTGCCTGGGTGGCTCAGTCAGGTAAGCATCCAACTCTTTTTTTTTTTTTTTTAATTTTTTTTTTCAACGTTTTTATTTATTTTTGGGACAGAGAGAGACAGAGCATGAACGGGGGAGGGGCAGAGAGAGAGGGAGACACAGAATTGGAAACAGGCTCCAGGCTCTGAGCCATCAGCCCAGAGCCCGACGCGGGGCTTGAACTCCCGGACCGCAAGATCGTGACCTGGCTGAAGTCGGACGCTTAACCGACTGCGCCACCCAGGCGCCCCAAGCGTCCAACTCTTAATTTTGACTCAGGTCATGGTCTCATGACAGTGACATGGAGCCCAGCATTAGGGTCTGTGCCAGGGATGGAGCTTGCTTATGATTCTCTCTCTCTCTCTCTCTCTCTCTCTCTCTCCTTCTTGTGCTATAAATAAATAAATAAATAAATAAATAAATAAATAAATAAATAAATAAATAAAATATTTTAAAAATAAGAGCTCTAAACCAGGTATAACTGAAGACAGAATAAGTTAATTCACTCAGAATATAGTACAAAGACAGATATAATTAAAAGAGGGAGGCTGGATTGAAAGCCCCAACATGTATGATGAGAGTTCTAGAAAAATATAGAAAAATATGAGATTGATGGTTAAACAGTGTTTGAAAACATAAGAATTTTTTTTAATGTTTATTTGTTTTTGAGAGAGACAGCATGAGCAGGAGAGGGGCAGAAAAAGAGGAAGACAGAGAATCTGAAGCAGGTTCCAAGCTATCAGCTCAGAGCCCAACATGGGGCTCAAATCCATGAACCATGAGATCATGACCCGAGCCCAAGTCAGACACTTAACCAACTGAGCCACCCAGGTGCCCCTGAAAACATAATTTTTTTTTTAATTAAAAAAAATTTATTTAATGTTTTTATTCATTTTTGAGACAGAGAGAGACAGAGCATGCGCAGGGGAGAGGCAGAGAGAGAGGGAGACACAGAAACCGAAGCAGGCTCCAGGCTCTGAGCTGTCAGCACAGAGCCCGACGCAGGGCTCGAACTCACAGACTGTGAGATCATGACCTGAGCCGAAGTTGGACGCTCAACTGACTAAGCCACCCAGGTGCCCCTTTTATTAATTTTTTTTAACGTTTATTTATTTATTTATTTTTGAGAGACAGAGCACGAGTGGGGAGAAGCAGAGAGAGAGAGAGAGAGAGAGAGAATCTGAAGCAGGCTTTAGGCTCTGAGCTGTCAGCACAGAGCCCAACACAGGGCTGGAACCCACAAACTGTGAGATCATGACCTGAGCCGATATTGGACGCTCAACAAACTGAGCCACCCAGGTGCTCCAGAAAACATAAAAATTTTTAAGTTTTGATGAAAGACATTCGTCCTCAAATTAAAAAAAAAAAACAAAAAAAAACCCAAAACAGGGGCACCTGGGTGGCAAAGTCGGTTAAGCGTCTGACTTCAGCTGGGGTCATGATCTCACAGTCTGCGAGTTTGAACCCTGTGTCGTTGGGCTCTGTGCTGACATCTCAGAGCCTGGAGCCTGTTTGGGATTCTGTGTCTCCCTCTCTCTCTGCCCCTCCCCTGCTCATGCTCTGTCTCTCTCTCTCTGTGTCAAAAATAAATAAAAACATTTAAAAAAAATTTTTTTAAAAAACAAAACAAAACAAAAAACCAAGCTTTTAGTGGCTCCTGGGTGCTCAGTTGGTTAAGTGTCTGACTCTTGATTTCTGCTCAGGTTGTAGTATCACAGTTTGTGAGTTCGAGCCCTGTGTAGGGCTATGTGCTAAGAGTGCAGAGCCTACTTGGGATTGTGTCTCTCTCTTCCCCTCATCTGCCTGTGTGTACGTGCTCCCCCACTCACTCTTTCTCAAAATAAACTCTAAAAGAAAACAAAAAAACCCAACCTTGGGATGCCTGGGTGGTTCAGTTGGTTAAACGTCGGACTTGGGCTCAGGCAATGATCTCACAGTTTGTGAGTTTGAGCCCCTCATCAGGTTCTGTGCTGAAAGCTCAGAGCCTGGAGCCTGCTTCAGATTCTGTGTCTCCCTCTCTCTCTGCTCCTCCCCACTCACTATCTGTCTCTCTCTCTCTCCTTCAAAAATAAACATAAAAAAAAAAAAAGAGTCAGATGCTTAAAAAAAAAAAAGCTTTTAGTACAAATAAAATAAACACATGTGGAGACATATCAGAGGGATATTTACAAAATATCAAGGATACAGAGAAAAATGTAAAAGCTATTAGAAATATGAGAAAGAAACAGATTACCTACAGAACAACAGTAAGGCTGATAAAACACTTCCCTATAAACCTAGAATTTTATCTCCAGCCAAATTGTCATTAAAGAGTGAAGGCAAAATACATTTTGATATGCCAGAAATAGTTAACAGTTAAGGGATTAAAAGAAACCCACCCACACAATCTCACTGAAAGACCTATTTATAAACATGGCCGTGATGGTATAAGAGGAACCAAATTTACCACTGCCTTAGCGATCTAGAACACTGGATCAAATATATAAAGCAACAGTTTTCAGATATTGGATAACAGGCAGCACAGGATAATAGCCCCTGAGAGAAGGGAAACAAATTAAGTAAATCCTATGAGTACCCCCAGCTTATTACCTAGAAAGAGTTTTCAGGCCACATTGTGGAGAGAGGAAACCCACACAGAGCCTAACAATCTCATTGCATTGAGAAGAGAGAGTTGAGAGTTCAGGGAGGCCAAGGTGGTTAACATTTCCAGGGCAGAGAGCCAGAAAGGATGGAGTTACACAGAGAAATAACTACGGAGCTTTGTAAAAGAATCCTCTCAAGATTTTGTCTGTGAACTGAGCTAAACATACACATGAGGAAACTCTCGGGGTTGAGGAAAAGGAGTAGGCAGACCAGTGGAAAGAAAGCCATTTGGGTGGACATGATAGGATTCCAGCTGGCAGGTTTCCTATTACTGCTGTCTGTCCCTAGCAGACTGTAGAGCCGAGGGATTACAAATGTGAGGTCATTCATTTCTTTGCATGTGAGCCTCAGTTAAGAATGTTTGCCCCCATGGTGACTGCAAGAAGCAGCAGGGTTTTTCTAAGTAACATTGTGGTTTTCACGTGCCAATTTGTCAGACTCAACTTGTGTCCTCCATTCTCAATAGCCAATATAGCTAAGGAGATCTTTTACTAAAGGATTTTGAGGAATCCCTAAGGAATGGGTAAGTGTGTCACAGATCTTCTCTGGAAATTACTTTTGCCAGCTGTCCCTGCTCCCAATCACTGCTGCTCTTGAACTTTGCCACCACCTCCTTTGGGCTCTCCACGTGGTTCCACCCACTGGATCGAAGATCTCTTCACTTTATTCCCTAAAGTTTAGCTCAGTCCAAACTATGTAACAAGACACAGAGTCAGACATTAGAAACAAAGAGGAGCCCTCAGCTGCCACTAGAAGTGGCTGTTCTTCAGATTCCTGATAAGACAGAGCCAGCTCAGCTGGCCCATTTCCCCTTGCAGTTATCTCCAGGCTATGCCACTTCCTAGAATCCTAATGCCAGCAACAGGGATGGGTCCAAAGAGAATCATTCTTTTCCACTTTAAGGCCTGCATATTTCCACTCTAGAATATTTGACTGAGGGACTATCCTTTTCCTTAGGGGGAAAAAGCTCAATGCTGGCCTGCTTGACACAATTCCAGGAGTCACTGACATTTTCCAGACTTTGGATAATCTGGGTATATATAACATAATTTTTTGATATGCCAGTGGTTCAGGCCAGCCTGTCCTCTTATATGAGGTGCAGAGGTAAGATTTGTATACTCCTCAGAGTGGCTCCAGTTTTGTGATCATCTATGAGCAAACAGTTGGACAAAAACATGCATAGGTCTCCAAAGAACAAGTAAGGATTTTAAGAGACATTCCAGTCCATATTCTTATTTAGGGGAAAAATAATCTCTTTTTCTCTGTAAGGGCATAGTCCTGCAAAACATTTTATATTACTAATAAATAAATTAACTCCAGCATCTCAGTCTGAAACATCTGAATTTTGGTTAATGTCATTTCAGGATTTTCTTTAGGATAAGGTATTTCCTTTATGCATGTGTAGAGAGCTCATTGTGGTAATTTCCCTGAGTAAAGGTAGACAGCTGCAAGATGAACTTATGTCTGGCCTTCTAGAAATATAAGACTCCAACTTAAAATATAACACTTCTTTGACATTAAAAAATGCATTTATTGGGCAGCTTTTTATTTTTTATTTTAGAGAGAGACAGTGCAAGCAAGGGAAAGGGAGAGAGAAAGAGAGAGAGAGAGAGAAAGAGAGAGAGATAATCTTAAGTAGGCTCCATGCTGAGCATGAGCTGGATCCCACAACCCTTGGATCATGACCTGAGCCGAAATCAGAGTTGTCCCCTCAACTGACTGAGCCACTCACACACCCCATTGGGCACCTTTTAAAACAATACAAAGAGGACTATGGGTTGGCCCAGAACCTCAGAAATGGACTCTTTCCCCTCTTTTTTCTAATAACTTCAAAATATCTTCATTCCTTCTTTCATAGCGCTAAATCTTGGCCCACACTTTTTTTTTTTTTCCTTCCCTTGGATCATTCTTCTAGCTTTAATCACACATGGGAAAGAATGTATCAAAACTTCTGAGGGGCACCTGGGTGGCTCAGTTGGTTAAGTGTCTGACTTTGGCTCAGGTCCTGGTCTCATGGTTCATGGGTTCGAGCCCCACATCAGGCTCTGTGCTGCCAGCTCAGAGCCTGGAGCCTGCTTCAGATTCTGTGTCTCCCTCTCTGCCCCTCCCCCACTCACACTCTGTCTCTCAAAAATAAATAAAAACATTTAAAAGTTAAAAAAAAAAAAAAACCTGCTGAGCTTCTGGGATGACTGGCGGGCTCAGCTGCTATAGCATGCAACTCTTGATCTTGGGTTTGCAAGCCCCACGTTCGTTGTGGAGAGGACTTAAAAATAAAATCCTACATCAAAACTGCTGAGCTTCTAAAGACAATATCTTATGAATAGTAAAATATAATCAGAAACAGGATTTGAAGGAAGTACATAAAGAGTCAAAAACAGAGTTAGGAGCTCCTGGGAAGGGCAGGGAAGCCGGGGAAGACCTACTTCCCAACTTCTCACCCTTCTCTCATTCTCTCATTTAGCATCCTCCATATGCAGGTTGAGTTTCTCAGCCTGTGGTCTGCTACCCTCTGGGGGTCTTGTATTTCCAAGGCACTATGCATTTTTAAAACTTTGCGCATTTTAAAGCTTTGTGCTTTTAGTTTTATAATATAAGCATGTTAAACCTATTTGGGATTATCTGGATTAACATTTTATATTTTGAGTGATCGTGAGTTTATGTTTAACAATTGAACTGGTGTTACATTATACTCTGAAGTTAGCCTTTTAATTTTAAGGCAACGTTGCCTGGCCTTGGACAAGGGAGGGCAGGGGTGGTCCCTTGAATCCCTTGGGACCTGCAGAAGTATGTCTCAGTGGTTTACAATTTCTCATGTTTGAAAAACACTGGCTTAAACCACCTTCTCCTCTTCTCTCATGAGAGGTAACTGGAAAGAGGCTGAGAGGCTAAAAGAAACAAAAACTTTAAAAAATGACTAGTATTTGTTTATCTTCAATGCTTGACCAATTTGAGAGATAATACAAGAAATCTAGTGATTTTTTAAATAAAGCAAAGGTGGGGCATCTGGCTGGCCCAGTCAGAAGAGCCTGTGACTCTTGATCTTGGGGTCATGGGTTCAAGCCCCTAGAGATTACTAAAATAAACTTAAAAAAAAAAAAGCAAAGATGATACTGGGACATACAATAGTGAATATGTGTAGGAATTACCAAATGCTTAAGAGTTTTTTTCTATCCACAGCAAATCAATCCCATGCCTTTATCCCTTGTTGAATAAACTTGGTATATATTTTAGAGACAGTTTTTATCATTCAGGCCAGCCATTAAAGTACATCTTCAGCTCTTCTGTTATTATGTTTGATTAGTCACATTTCTTTCTTTTTTTAATTTTTTTTTAAACATTTATTTTCCAGAGACAGAGTGCTGGTGGGGGAGGGGCAGAGAGAGAGGGAAACACAGAATCCAAAGCAGGCTCCAGGCTTCCCGTTGTCAGTGCAGAGCCTGAAGCGGGGCGCCAACTCACTAACCGTGAGATCATGACCTGAGCTGAGGTCTGACGCTTAACTGACTGAGCAACCCAGGCGCCCCGATTAGTCACATTTCTGAAGCTCATAGGTTAGAGACTCAGGAAGATCAATCTACTAATATAACATTTGGGTGGAATTTTTAGTTAAAACCATTTTTTCCTCTCCCTGTTAGAGCACAAAATCTTTGTGTCTTTCTTAGTGTACTTTAGTGGTTTGGGGGGATATGGGGATGGAATAGGGAGAAGATGATCTTCATATTGTTTTCCCAGGTCTTTCCATGAGACCCTTTACGATCTCCATTTCCCCTAAGACACCACCACCTTCCCAGTACCTTGATTTTTCCTTCAGTCATATTTTTTCCACTTTTTTCCTTGTCTGTTATTCATTTGGTTTCAGATCATTTTTAATCTAAATAAAAAATAATTTCAAATAACTTAATGTCATTTCCATCCCATATTTAGCATGTGTATATGGATACTTAATAAATGTAGTCTGTGGTTGAATACAGCATTTATGCAAACTCAGCACTTTGTATTCAGCTCCTCTTATCCTTAAAGCAATCTGAAAAAATAGATATTGTATGTTTTCCTTGAAGAACTGAGCCTGAGAGAGAATAACAACTTGTGAAAGACCACATAGGTTAATATATTTCAAAACTCATTTTCCCCCCCACAATGTCACATTCCATTCTTAGGAGGGGAAAAAGAGGCTGAGCAATTTCGTGTTCCTGTTACACTGCCTTGTACAGAGATCTCATTAGGTTCACTATGACCTATGGGCCTAGGTAACATCCTCTACCCTCATAGTCCAACTTCAATGTTTTCAATGTTTAGATATCTAGTGGTCCCCTTAAACTGAACCCACCATTTTCTCCCCAAACTAGCACACACCCACCCATGCCACACCATTTTCTATTAATGGCTCCACCAATTTTTGTCATTCAGGGTCGAAACCTTGGTGTTATTCAACAAAAATACTGAACAAATACAAGAATTGTGCTAGGGATGCTGGGGTATACAATGGTTAGGTTTGATGGGGTTTCTGTCTTCATAAAGGCTTCAGGAAAGACAAATGGGGAACCCACGCTAGTATATGGATATTAGAGAAGACGTCTTGAAGGAGGATGAAGATGGGTGGGTGCGGAGGTGTGTTTCATAGGTAAAGGCATAGGAGGAGAAAGCATGGCTTTGGAGGAACACAAAGATGTACTACTGAGGCTTTGAGCAGTAGTGGGAATGGAGAGAAAGTGGGACAGATATGCTAGTTCAAGCATGAAGGGTCTGGTAAACTATGTTAAGGAATTTGGACTACCTGAAGAGCAGAAAGAAGCATAATTAGTTTTGTATTTTAAAAGAACCAATCTGCTCATAGTTTGGCCAATTTCCCCTTTCTCTTCCATCCTCTGAACCCAATCTATTAATAAATCCTGATTTCTTATTGTCTCATTTGTTCATCTCTATTACCACTGCCACCACCTCAGTTCCAGCCCTTCTCATCTCATCCTTAGATTAAGAGCCCTTTAACCAGTTAGTCTCCAGACTTTCTTCCTCCAATCCACACTGCACACAAAGACTACACCAAAAGTCCTAAAATGCTATGCCAGAATAGCAGTAAAGCCCAAATCACCCATCTTGGCGCTTACGACCATCTCTACTCTATGTAACATTACTACTTAAAACCCCTTTCCAAAGAGACCAGTCAGCTTCCTCAAAAATCCTCCCAAATGCAGTTTACATTCTTGTCTCACCCCTGCAATCTTGTAACATTATTCTCTTCTCCCCCGCATAATGCACTCCTGGGGCATCCTGAGGACGTCAAGCAACAGCTCGGTCTCCTCTCCTTCGGTTTCTTCTCACCCTGCAGACTGTGCCAAACATTTCTGCATTGTATTAACTCGAATGGTGTTACAAATCGAGGTTTTCATTGTCTTTTGTCACAAAAGACTCTCATAAGGCCGGGTCAGGTACTTCAAGCGCTCAGAGCAAATGCTAGTAAACTTTAATTGAGCCCAATCCGGCGGGTTTGCGGAGTCTGAGCCCGCGATGGGGAGAGGGAGCTGACGCACTGGAGGATGGATCCGGAGCGCCGGGTCCGACACAAAAGAGCTTCAGACAAACACGCGACAGGCCAGGGTAGGGCAGCGAAGGTGGGGCGGGGATAGCGGGAGACAGCAGGGGACAGCTCCGGGGGGCCAAACTCTGGCGAAACCGCGGGTGGCAGGCTGAGCCACCGTTGGTAGGCGTGACCGCGCCAGTCTCGCGGGAGCGGCCGTTGGGCGGGCCGTTGTCCCCGCGGGCGGGGCGAGTTGCTAAGGAAATGACTTCCCGCAGCGCCGCGCCGTGCCGCGCCGCGCCGGCCGGGCGGGGTCTGGAGCGGCGCCGTTTCCGCTTCCGCTCCGTCTCTGCTCCCGTCCCGTTACCGCCTCCTGGCCGGCCTCGCGCCTTTCACCGGCACCTTGTGTCGGCCGTACTGCCGGGCCCGCTCCTGCCACGCGTGCCCCCGGGGCTCCGGCGCCGGCACGGGTCGCGTCCCGCTCGCCTGCTCCTGAGGCCGCTGGCCAGCAGCCGCCATGGGTGCCTACCTCTCCCAACCCAACACGGTGAAGTGCTCTGGGGACGGGGTCGGCGCCTCGCGCCTGCCGCTGCCCTACGGTTTCTCCGCCATGCAAGGCTGGCGCGTCTCCATGGAGGTGAGGCGGGAGAGGCCCAGAGGCGGGCCGCTGCAGGGCGGGAACCTGACGGAGAAAGGGAGCGGGGGGATGGGGTCATCCCCAGGGAAGGGTCCTTATCGGGAGCGTGCAGCTTTGGCTGCGGCGGCAGTTTGACGGGCGGCAGCGAGAGTGGGCCCGGGGCCGAGAGGGAACTGCCGGTGCTTGGGGGCCGTGTGCCGGTGGCCAGTTTGGCGGCGAGAGCTCGGCCATGTGGGGAGAGGCACCTTCCGCCCACTGACCGCCCTCTCCTCGTGCCTTCGCGCCATCCTCTTCTGCCAGCCCAGCCCTCCAGGCTCATAAACGGTGTGAGGTGTAGTGTGGGAGTTAAGATGAAAAGAGGGACGATTTATTCATTTACTTTTGCGAGGACGAAGAGAATAGACGGGAATGACTACTCCCCCCGCCCCCCCCCCCCCCGCCTTAAATATGTGATGTGAGAGGCCTTTTTAGACGAGGAGTTTGACAGTGAAAGGAAGCCTAGGCAAGTAGTCTGTTTGAAATTCTCAACACCTAGTTACTTGGCTCTGGGCACCGAATGTTAATTTCAGAAGCTCGCCCTGACCCCTAAGAATTGTCACTCGTTTGTATTTCTCTTCAGGGCCTTTTACGACCTTTGGAAAACTTGAGTTTTGTCATTCGGTATCATTACTTTTTTATTATGCTTGATATTTTTTTCCTCGGGATTTTTCTGAAACTTACTCTGTAATTGTCATTTGCCTGTGCTGACTGTAGTTTATAGTTTCCTTGATTTGTAATCATTTCATCATAATCTATAAAGAACTTTAACCTGTAAAGAACTGACTTTTCTTTTCTAGAAAATGTCTTCTGGATAAAAGGGAAAGGTGGAAAATTTCTGGATAAAAAGGAGTAATATTGGGCAAAATGGATGTGACACTACAAGGAGAACAGGAAAAACCATGGTAGAAAGGAAAGGTAGAAAGACATGTGTAAGACATGCCTTTGTGAAGAGTGTTGTGAGAGCTAGGCAGAAGGGCCAGGGAAATGCTCTAATTATTTCTGGGATTAAGGGTTTATCCACTTACTAGGTGGGCTTCAGTTTAACAGCCTAATAGTGTCTCCCTCGGGAATTTCTTCAAATCCCTCGCTCCTCCCTGTGGTTAGCTCTGGAATGACAGTATAAACTTAAATGGTTTGTTCTCAGACTCCACTTTCATACCCACAGCAGACTTGAAACAATTCTGTCAGTAGCTGTAACATTTCAAGAAGGAAGGGGATCCTATGGTTCAGCTCATCTAATTTGGCTCCCGCATTTTACAGCTCAGAAACTGAGGCCCAGAAAAGTTAGGACATTTATTTCTTGGTGGAAAGAATCTGTGGGATGAAACTGTTCAAGACACTTATTGGACACTGTTATCGTCTGTGTCAACCTGAAGCATAGCGTTCATATTCCATTGTGGTGCTCCGCATTGAGCTTACTGGGTCCTTGGTGAATGTAATTGTCTGAGGGTTAGAAATAGTTGGATATAGCTTCAAAAGGAAAACCTTAATGTAAGGTTGGGGTTTGGGTTAGTTGCTAGTCTGGAGGTCCCATTTCTATGGCATTTTCTGTTACTATTGTAAGATTTGAGGTGACTTTCTTCTCATGTTACTGTGAAAAGGCTTTTCTGGCAGGTTTCTCAGTCCTTGTTTTCCACTCTCTTCTCTGCTGCAGTTTTTCTGTTTTGGGGGTACCCTTCTTTCTAGTTTTCTTTACAAACTGAGTTGTTTGGATATTTAGTTTTCAAAGTTGTTTGCTCAGTGGTTCTGTGCTGTTTGTTTCTCTGCAGGGTATTTCCCTTCATTTTTGGTTTCTCTTCTGGTAATTAGAAAAGGACTTTTTTTCATCACCAGCTGTTTGGTTTGTAGAGATCTTGTTAGACTATTCCTTAGATCCTAGTCTTCCTGAGAGGTAACCAGTTCGGGTTTTAAAATCTTCCTCTTAAGCTATTTCTGAATTTACCTTCGTTTGAATGGTTAAATATACTTAACTAGACCCTCTTGAAGCCCTGCGTGGGGCTATATCAAGTAGTTTTGTGCTACATCAGTAGTTTTCCTTCTGACTTTGATTCGTTTCTGTCCAAAGCATAACATAGTTTCTTTGCTATGGCAAGAAAATAACTATGACCTGTAGCCTCTTAGTGAATCTTATCTTTTCAGAAAGTGTACACACCTGTTCCTCTTAAGCTTTAGGACTCAATTCCACCAGTTCATTAAGTATGTTGACCTTAATTGCTTGGTCCTAATGATTCCTTTGAGGTAAGTTTTTCGTGCCAATACACATTACAAGAGGTTGCTCAAATCCTGATTGATGAATAGATTCAGTCGTAGTACTATTTTACCCCTTCTCTTGAGGCAAGGATGGCAACTATCAATAGCTGGCATTTTATACTTTCTGCCTCTCTCCAGCCCCTCTTGCTGTGGAACCAGGGTGTTTTGAGGAGGGGTAAACAAAATACCACAGTTGATGTTCCCTTCCCTTCTTCCTTCTCCATGGTTTGGAGGGATCCTCAAGCTGGTTGAGGTATGTATTTTGGGGGTTAACAGGTAGGTTGTGGAAGGGTGCCTGAGAAATATATTTGGAAAGGCTCTGAGTTTTTGGTGGCTAATGAGAAATCAAATCTGAAAATAGTTTGAGTTGATGTAGTTTTAAGGGACATGGATACTTTGGGGTTGTGAGGTTCTCTGGAAGTGACAAAACTGCTTTCTATGGGGAGTTAAATTTTTTTCTTTTTAATTCTGTGAAATATATTTGCCTTCTTTAAAAGGCACTATCAATACCTAGGATACACTTTTGAGTAGACTAGCTGTTTATTGCCATATAGAAACTGGCTTATTAGTGGTCATACAGGGGTCACCTAGAACTGAATGTAGAGCGTGTTAGGCAGAAAATTCTTAAGATACCTACATGACTGTTTCAATAATTGTATTAATGGGGCAAAATATAAAATGGGATACCACAAGAATGCTGTGGGGTTCCACTTAAGAGAGGGTATCTGAGGCTGAAGAACATGTATTGTTTGATTCTTAGATTAGTGCCTCATCTCTGTATCTTAAAGCACTTTTTATTTATTGAACCAGATCAGAATTCCTTTGTCTAGGATGCAGTTAAGCAACTTTTATAAAAGGGCATTTGAGGGGCGCCTGGGTGGCGCAGTTGGTTAAGCGTCCGGCTTCAGCCAGGTCACGATCTTACGGTCCGTGAGTTCGAGCCCCGCGTCAGGCTCTGGGCTGATGGCTCAGAGCCTGGAGCCTGTTTCCAATTCTGTGTTTCCCTCTCTCTCTGCCCCTCCCCCATTCATGCTCTGTCTCTCTCTGTCCCAAAAATAAATAAACATTAAAAAAAAAAATTTAAAAGGGCATTTGATTAGCATGTCGTAACTATTCTTCACAATTCAGAGATAGTATGACATGAAATCAAATACATATCCACGCATATGGAGAAATTGTTTTCTACTATATGATTCCTTTGTAAGTTCTTAAGCAACAGGAAGTTACAATCAGATTTTATTCCTCAAGATTTCAAGAATATTTTACATAAGTTATTTCTATCGCCTAATCATATAGCAGATGTTACTACTGCTTCTCCACCCTGATCCTCTATTGGGTTATCATCTTGGAATTGTACTTTGAGAGGTGAGGTAAGGAACTGTGCTTTGAATTCGAGTGTGGAAGTTTAATAGATCTGGTCAGTAGTTCTTGCCATTGTGAGCTGTTATTAAAATTGTGCTGTCTGGAAGCATAAACCTTTAGAACTGAACTTGAAGCATCACTGATGTGTAATGACATGCTTTAAACGGAGTACTGATTTCAATGGAGTTTTTGGTTTCCCTTTAGATCCTGTTCAAAGATGCAGTCTATCAACTTTTAATCATATATAGTACTTGAAAATGTATATATGGGTGTCTGGGTGGCACAGTTGGTTAAGCATTCGACTTTGGCTTAGGTCATGATCTCACAGTGTGTGAGTTTGAGCCCCACATTGGGGCTCCACGCTGACAGTGTGGAGAATCCTGCTTGGGATTCTCTTTCCCTCTCTCTGCCTTTCCTCCACTTGCACACGCACGCTCTCTCAAAATAAATAAACTTTAAAAAATTATATGCAGACTTCTTTTTTAAGAATCTTATTGAGATGTAATTCACATGCCATATCCATTTAAAGTGTACATTTCAATGGTTAATATATTCAGAGTTGTACAACCATTACCACTATCAATCTTAGAACAGTTTTATCACCCCAAGAAGAAACAATTTAACTATTACCAGTCACTCCGTATCTCCCTTCCTCTAATCCCTAGCAACCACTAATTTACATGATATTCTATATATTTATCTATTTTTAACATTTCACATAAATGGAATTATGCATATGTCTCCTTTTATGTCTGCCTTCTTTTACTAAACAATATTTCTAAGAGTCATCCATGTTGTATCATGAATTGGTACTTCATTCTTTTTACTGAATAATATTCCATTGTGTGGACATTTTGTTTATCCATTCATTAGTTGATGGATATTTGTATTTTCATATTTTGGCTATGATGAATAATGATGGTATGAACTTACATTTACAATTTCTTTGCGTGGAAATAAGTTTTTATTTCTCTTGAATATATACTAGGAGTGGAATTGCTGCATCATACAGTAACTCCATGTTTAACATTTTGAGGAGATGCCTACCTAACTCTTTGGCAAAGTGGTTGCACCCTTTTACATTTTTACCAGCAATATAGGAAGGAGGGTGTCAATTTCTCTACATCCTCCCTACACTTGTTATCATCTTTTTTATTATAGCCATTTTAGTGGGTGTGAAATGGTATCTCATTGTGGTTGTTATTGTATTTCCCTGGTAGCTTATTATGTTTGAGCATCTTTTCTTAATTGCCACTTATATATCTTTTGAGAAATGTTTATTCAGATCCTTTGTCTATTTTTATTGGGTTGTCTTTTTATTGAGATGTAAGAGTTCTTTATATATTTTAGATACAATTTCCTTATCAGATATGATTTTCTCCTAATCTGTGGGGTGCCTTTTTGCTTTCTTGTTAGTGTCCTTTGAAGCACGATAACTTTCAATTTTGATGAAGTCCAGTTTCTCTATTAAGAGTTTTATAATTTTAGCTCTTACATCCATTTTAGATTAATTTTTGTGAATGGTGTAAAGAAGAGGTCCAGTTTCATGCTTTTGCATATGGATATATACTTGTCCCAGCATCATTTGTTAAAAAGGTCATTCTTTTGGGTGCCGGGGTGGTCTAGTTGGTTAAGCGGCCCACTTTGGCTCAGGTCATGATTCCATGGTTTGTGAGTTCAAGCCTTTGTTGGACTCAGCACAGAGCCTACTTCAGATTCTCTGTCTTCCCCTCTCTATCTGCCCCTGCCTGCTCCCACCACTCTTCAAAAACAAATAAACATAAACTATTTTTTTAAAAGTCATTCTTTTCCCTCATTAAATTATCTTGGCATCATTGTTAAGATCATTTGACTACAAATAATGGGAATTTATTTCTGGACTCTTAATTCTGTTTCATTGATCTATCTACTTATCATTATGCCAGTACCACACTCTCTTGGTTACCATTGCTTTGTGTTAAGTTTTGAAGTTAGGAAAGTTAAGGAGTGTGAGTTGTCCAACTTTGTTCTTTTTATTGTTTCTTCTTTTCTGGGTCCCTTATATTTCTGTATGAATTTAGGATCAGCTTGTCAATTTCTGTGCAAAAGGCACTTGGAATTTTGATTGGGCTCGTGCTGAATCTGTAGAATCAGTTGAGGAGTATTGCTACCTTTTACGATATTAAGTCTGTAGTTTTCTTGTAATGTCTGTGTGGCTTTGGTATCGGGATAACACTGGCCTTATAGAATGAGTTGGGAAGTGTTGCCTCCTTTTCTATACATTGGAAGAGTTTGTGAAGAGTTGGTATCATTCTTTGAAAAATAGCTGGTAGAATTTACCAGTGAAGCCATCTGAGACTGGGCTTTTCTTTGTGGGAAGTGTGTGTGTGTGTGTGTGTGTGTGTGTGTGTGTGTGTGTGTGTGTGTGTGTGTTTATTTTATGTTAAGTTGTGATAAAATAAACATAACAAAATTTATTATCTTAACCATTTAAAAATTGTACAGTTCAGTAGTGTTAAGTGTATTCACACTGTTGGGCAACCAGTCTCCAGAAGTGTTTTCATCTTGCAAAACTGAAACTCTATACCAGTTAAACAGCTCCCCATTCCCCTTGCCACTAGCTCCTGGCAACCATTCTACTTCCGGTTTCTATGAATTTGACTATCCTAGGTACCTCATAGAAAGACACATTTGTTATTTTGTGACTGGTTTGTTTCACTTAGCATAATGTCCTCAAGGTTCATCCATGTTATAGCATGTGTCAAAATGTCCTTCCTTTTTAAGGCCGAATAGTATCCATTGTATGAGTATACCACATTTTCTTTATCCATTCATCTGTTGGTGGACACTTAGGTTGTTTCTACCTTTTAGCTGTTAGGGATAAAGCTGCTGTGAACATGGATATACAAATACATCTTCAAGATCCTGCTGCAAAATCCAAGACTAAGGTGTCTGCTGAGGACCCACTTTCAGGTTCATAGATAGCTGCCTTCTAGATGTATTTTCAAGGCAAGGGAGCTCTCTGGGGTCTCTTTATAAGGGCACTAATCTCATTCATGAGGGCTCCTCCCTCATGACCTAATTGCCTCCCAAACACCCCACCTCCAGACAGCATCACATTGGGGATTACATTTCAACATAGGAATTGTAGGGAGACACAAAACATTCATTCTGTAGCACTGAAGTAATATATGCATATAATTTTAAAAGTCAGATAGTAATACATGACTTTTTAAAACCAAAAATGTAGTTCCCAACCACCTTCAACCTTTTAATCTTAGTTTGTAAAGATTTAGATAAATTTATAAATTTAAATAAATCTAAATGGCATCATAAATCTAAATGGCTGGTCATCCGTGAAAACAGGAACTTTTGTGGATGTATTTATGACCTTAGGAGATTGACATCAGGCAGGATAACCAGGCTTTTATTCATACAGATCCATTGGTTGTCTAGAAGGTCAAAAGGTTCTGTGTGATACATGATTTAAGTAAGGCAAGGCCTAAGAGTCCTGACTCAGGTGACCTGTGTGTTCTGAGTCATCTCCTCCAGACTATCAGTGGTTATTGTTTTATGATACATCTCTGGGTTTAGAGTAGGAAATGAAGGAGGAGGCATCCATAAGGTATTTGTCCTGAGGCAACTGGGGACTCACTGTCAAAAACAGACATGGAAGTCCTATGATGTTGCAGAACCTACTTTTAGGCCCAAAAGCTGTAAAGACTTTTTATTTATTTATTTATTTATTTTAAGCTATAAAAACATTTAAGACCATCTTTGCTTTCATGCTGGTTTACAATCTAGTTTGGGACCTAAGAGTCTCTTTTCCCCCATGGAATGCTGGATAATAATACAAGATGGTATATTCTGAGTTTAGAGAGGGGAATGATCAGAGTATTGGTGTGACTGAGAAAGATTTCTTAGAGCTGGTAAGACTAACTGGACCTTACGGAGAGTTTATAAAATGGGACAAAAGGAAAGGAGGAAAGTGGAAGGAGAAGAAGAAGGATATTAGAAAGAGGGAAGACTGAGGCATGCTTGCTACCTTGCTAGGTTGGGGTGATCAGTTCAAGAGTGGAGTAGTTTCTTTTGGGGAATGGTATGAAAGGTAAGAGATTAGGTTATAGAGATGGGTAGGAATGATGATTGAGTGCCTTTAACTGCTTGTAAGTTATGTGGAATTAATCTGATATGCAGTAGAATCCACTGAAGCTTCTAGCAGTAAAATATTGGGAAGTATAATCTGGTATCTGGATGTATGTAGGTTGGGCTACAGGGGCAGAGAGTAGAGGCAGGAGAGAAGATAAAATGCTATTAAGAGTAAAGTAATTCATGAACAAAGTCATGAAGGAAAACTTAGTAGGACTTGGTGATGGATGGTGGAAGAGAGCCAGGAAGTCAAGGAGGTCTGGTATTAAGTGTTGCCTA
Organism: Prionailurus viverrinus; assembly: GCF_022837055.1. NCBI lineage: Eukaryota > Metazoa > Chordata > Mammalia > Carnivora > Felidae > Prionailurus > Prionailurus viverrinus. The sequence continues at coordinate 119,224,257 of NC_062563.1, forward strand.
GGAAAGATTCCATGAACAGAAATAAGACCTGTAGGGGAAGTTCTGAGTTTTTGAAGACTGCTGAGTTTCTGTTTATATAAGTTAAGTTTGAAGTGGAGAAAGGCATCCTATAGAAACAGGCAACTGGAACTTCACAGAACCCACGAGAACTTTCAAGAAAGCTGACACGGTTTTTACTATTTAATTATATACAATAGTTGGGAAAAATGAAGCCTGCAAAATAGCTATTTGGGTTGCTGTTATGGTTATTGCCTGCTCTGTGTAGTAAGATCTTGAAGGAAAAGGTTTTGAGATCAGGAGTTTAAGCATGTAAATCTAAAAAGATCATTTAAAAAAAATAAATACATAAATAAAAAATAAGAAGAGAGATCATTTTAACCAGTTTCCAATAAATGGTTTAATGGATGCTTTGTTGAATTAAAAAAAAAGGGGGGGAGAAGCACTGCTTTGGAGGCAGAAGTGAAGGAGAGGTTAAGTAAAGCTGTAGAAAAATTTTGAGGTAGAATAGAGATGATGAAGTGGTTCTTCATCATATGTGGTCACATCAAGATATGTGACCTTGATCTAAGTAAAGCAAGAGGTTAGCTCATCTGCTAAGAGTGAAAGAAGAGCATTGAGAACTTGAACAGTGTGGGAAAGGTTTATGACTGGCTGCAGTCAATATATTTAAGTGTCAATGCAAAACACTAAAAAAATGCTGAATGATGGAAGTAGGTGCACAAACAACCAACATGATTTCATGACATTTTATGACTAGCAATACTTAGTGGCTCTGATTTCAGGTGTAAAGAAAGCAGTTGGTCGGGTTATACGAGGTTGGATGAGTTTTTCTAGATTGTTAAGAGACAGTGTTGAAATACTTGGCTCTGGCTCAGAAAGGGTCAGAGAGAAAGAAAAGCAAGGGTAGGTGAAGGTATGGAGGCAATGAACAGAGATGCAAAAGGGGAAACGAAAGTGCTTAGAGAAGGTAGTTCCAGGTGATAATATAGATCCAAAGACTCACCAGGCAGTAGAAGGGAAGGTAATGTGGAGTAGTTCTAGGAACTGACACCTCAAGGTATAAGGTGAATCTATGTTGGGCATCATCTATGGATGATTCCTCTATCATTGAAGAGAAAATGGAGGCACACCAAGAGATAACTGGCCAGTGATCATGTGGTATATTGCAGCGTGGCAATTCAGAAGACAGTTCATAGGTTCGTTTTACTGTCATAAGCATTCAAACTGGAATAATATGGCATATTGTACAAAAATTTTAAATGTAGAAAAGCAGAATAATTATTACCCAACTCTTACTCTCCATGCAGTTTGATACATAATGTGGTCTTCCAGATTTCTAGCATATGTGTGTTTTTTTTCCTGTCTTTTTGTCACTTAGTATATTGTGGACTTATTTCTAAATTAACGCATATTTATTTCTAACGTTTATTTATTTTTGAGACAATGCAAGAGACAGAGTGCAAGCAGCAGAGGGGCAGACAGGGAGACACAGAATCCGAAGTGGGCTCCAGGCTTTGAGCTGTCAGCCCAGAGCCAGACGTGGGGCTCGAACTCACAAACCGTGAGATCATGACCTGAGCTGAAGTCGGATGCTTAACCGACTGAGCCACTCAGGCACCCCAACGCATATTTGTTTCTAATAACTGCATGTATTCTTTTGGAAGGATGTACTACTTGTAATCTAATCTCTTCATGGATATTTCGATGTTTATAGTTGTTCTTTACTATAAATAATGCTGTAATGAACATTATTATACATATTCTTGTACCCTTGTCTTATTACTTCCATAAAATAAACTTTTAGAAGTCCAATTACTGTATCAAAGGGCATGCACATTTGAAATTTTGATACATATTACCAAATTGTGCTCCAGGAAGGCTGTACTATTTATATTCTTGCTGATCAGGATATGAGAATGTGTTTTTATTTAACTCTTTTTTTTTTTTAATGTTTATTTTTGAGAGAGAGAGAGACAGAGCGTGAGCAGGGAGGGGCAGAGAGAGAGGGAGACACAGAATCCGAAGCAGGCTCCAGGCTCTGAGCTGTCAGCACAGAGCCCGATGCGAGGCTTGAACTCACAGACTGTGAGATCGTGACCTGAGCTGAAGTCGGACGCTCAACCAGCTGAGCCACCCAGGCGCCCCTACTTCACTCTTATTACCACTGGTTATTATTAATCTTTTCCATTCTTTTAATTTGCACAAAAGGATATTTCCTTGTTTTTAATGTTCATTTCTTTGCTGTTGAGGTTAAGTATTTTTTCATATGTTCACTGAGATTAGATCTACTTCAGTGCTTTTGTGAGAAGTAGATGAGGAAGTGAAAAAGGTAATTTGAATAGAGTTGTGGGTTCAAAAGAGATGGTGCAGCTTTGACTTAGAGTGGCATTGCAGGACAGAGAAAGACCGATTGATTGTCCTATTCCACTGGGAAGCAGTGGACAAGAAGACTGCTCTTCCCTCCCCTATCAAAAAAGTGGAATTAGTTGGACTAATTTCTCAAATTTCAGTGAAATATTGAGTCTCCTAAAAATATTTAATTTCCTTTTGAAAAAGCTAAACATTCCCATGGCTCATTCTTGCTCCCATCCCACAGTTAACCTGCTTTTCTTAGTTTTCTGTGTATCCGTATGGTATTACAGTGTGAGAAGACAAACATCTATTCCATGCTCCCTCTTCTTACACAAAAGCAGTTTACTAAATATAGCATTCTGTACTTGCTTTCCTTCTGCACTTTGTTTTCTTTATTTAACAAAATATCTTGGAGATCTTCCATGAATTTTTTTTTTTTTTTTTTTTTTTTTTTTAAGGAAAGCAATACTTGTGGAACTCCAGATTTCACTAAAACAATTTTAATTTAATGTTACCTAAATGTGTACAAACAGAACTGGGCATAACTTCCATGCCAACAAACCATACTACAAAATCATCAGAATTAAAGTCAACGTCAATATGACACAACTGTTTTGCCAAAACTCATTAGATACTCACAGCACGACTTAGGTAGTGACTGCTGAGGTATAGTTTCTTATGGCTTTAGCAAGCCTTTACACACTCATGCCTTTGCCAATTCAGTTCTCCTGTCACTTTTCTATAATCCAACCCGGTCCTCCTCCGTTCTGCCTTTTCTTTATTCCATAGCACCATCCTCTTTCTGTAAGTGTTATATCGTAATGCTATATGATTTACCTATTTATTGTGTTTATGTGTATTTCCCTCATGAGAATGTAAGGTTTTTTATGAAGTGCAGATCTTCATTTTATTCACTGATATATTCCAAATACCCAGAACTGATCCTGGCACATAGCGGATAGTCAGATATTTGGTGAAGAAATGAGTGAATGAACAAATGAAGTCTGAGAACCACTGGTGGAGGATGTTGGAGCAATAGATAGTCATATAGGTCAAAAGATGGAGAGAAGAAGTAGGTTCAGTAAGGTCTAACCCTGGCTTAGACGGAAGGGAGGGCAGTGTGGCTGGTGGTGGAGTGGTTGGGAGAGGGTGAAGATGATGTGTGGTTGGTAGTGCTCTCTGGATCCTGGGGATGAGACTCAGAGGCAGTTATTGACAACCTTAGATAGGCCATTGTGTGCCCTCCATGGCAGCCCATTAGATTCTGGGACACTTTCTCCTGGAATCAATGAGAGGGAAATACAAAATAGCTATTTTTCCATTCTCTCATTTACTACCTTAAAATAGCTTTTATTTTTAGGGTGCCTGGGTGGCTCAGTCGGTTAAGTGTCCGACTCTTGATTTCGGCTGAGGTCATGATCTCACGGTTTGGGAGTTTGAGCTCCCGCATCGGGCTCTGTGCTGACAGCGCAGAGCCTGCTTGGGATTCTCTCTCTGCCCCTCTCCACGCATGCCCTCTCTCTCTCTCTCAAAATAAATAAACTTAAGAACAATAGGTTTTATTTTCTAGGTTTGTATAACGAAGGCATAGTCTTATTTCAGGGACAACAGAAGAACCACTGCACTGATTTCCTAAGTATTGATACAACTAGAAAAATTTTAAATGCCAGAAAGAGGAGGAGAACCATTGACTTACACGGGGATAATCAATCAAAGTAAATAGCTGATTGCATTCTTTTTGTTTGTAGAAAGTACCTAAAAGAGAGGTGGGGTTGTTTTCCCAGATGGGGCAGAGTAAGCTGCGGCACATGCTCACCTAGGTTCAGTGGTCTTGGCTTGAACTATGGCACAGACTAGAATATTTGTGTGGGGTGGCAGAGTTTTGTGATTAGAAGAATTTGATCAGTTCCAGCCTTCCAACCATGATGTTGTTGCAGCAGGGCCATTGCAGACTTCTCTTCAGGTGTACTATGCCATCAGTGTTGAATGATACGTCATTTCCATCTGGGGGTAGGAGGTGGGAAGGCTGATCATATGGGACATTGTAAATTTTAGTTAACAAAATCTAAGCACAGTATAGTTTTAAGAATATTATTTATTGGGAAGATTCTTTTGTAAATATATCCTCTGCCTAGCCTGAGGGCAACTTCATGAGTGAGTTAAACTTAGAAGAGGGAATAATTTATTTAGATGGTGCTTTGGGAAAGTGGCAGTATAAGTGTATATAGTTTTACAAATTCCTAGTGCTTTCTCTTAGGCTGTTTTAGGATTCTCCCAGAAACTTTTCAGATTGGTAATGCCCTCAGGTCTCTTTTTGCTATCTTCCCTAGGATTTTCTTCCTTGAAGTTCACTGATTCATAGAATGGGTCTGGAAGAGACTTTAAAGCCTTTATTCTGGTTCTTCCCATAGTTGCCGCAAACCAAAAGGGTCAGGTCTAGAGTTCCAACAGTCAAACATTCTGCCATCTGGACTCCGAGATCTCCTAGGCTGAGGCTGCTAGACTGCAGAGAAAGTGAACTGATTCATTTCTCTCCCTTCCTTTCCTCCCCTACTTCCCTCCCTTGCCTTGCTTCCTTTCTCCCTCCCCCTGTATTTCTTTTCTTTTTTTATCATCCCGTTTCCTTTCTTATTTCTAGGCCATGTAGTTCAGCCAGGGAAGGGTTAGTGAGATTAAGGTGTGAAGGAAATCCTCATGACCTGAGTGAGGTGGCACAAGGAAGAACATCCTTTGATCTTGAGAAATGCTAATTATGCTCTCTTTTTCCTAGGATGCTCACAACTGTATTCCTGAGCTGGACAGTGAGACAGCAATGTTTTCTGTCTATGATGGACATGGAGGTAATGGTAGCAGATCATATTGGTGACATTCTTGAACCCTAGTTCTAGACTTTAGAGGGCAAGAACAGGTCCTTTGTTCTTTTCCTTTCCAAGGTTCTGGTTGTAAGATATCGTTTCCATTCCTAGTGCTGTTTTTCTCTATTCTGCCATTCTACCTTCCTAACTGGATATTGTATTGGTTTATAATCTCACCAGACCTTGTTTTAATCCGAAAAGCCTCTTCCTATATTACAATTTATCTTTTTTCCACTGAGAATTAAGTATGCAGGTAAGAAAAGACAAAAGGTATATTAACATAGCCCTGAGAGAGTTGATGGTGAAATCCATTTTCTGGATCAGAACTTCCTAAACAGTTGTCTTTCAAATTGTATAAGTTAAAAGTGTAAGTTGTCTTTCAGTTGTATAAGATATTCATTTCTTCAACCCTTGGGATTCAGTCCAGTATGGCATGTAAATATTATATAACTTTATATGTGGGAAGCAGTGCTCTGGGTGACCTTACCTGTTTCCTAGGGGAGGAAGTTGCCTTGTACTGTGCCAAATATCTTCCTGATATCATCAAAGATCAGAAGGCCTACAAAGAAGGCAAGCTACAAAAGGTCTGTCTTATCGTAATGCTCCTTCTCTACTTCTATAGGCTCTCCCTTATTTTCCAGTCCTGTGGTTTTTCCTTTCTTGTTGCCGGTAAGCTGCTGCTTACTGCATTTCTTTTTTTTTTTTTTTTTAACGTTTATTTATTTTTGAGACAGAGAGAGACAGAGCATGAACGGGGGAGGGTCAGAGAGAGGGAGACACAGAATCTGAAACAGGCTCCAGACTCTAAGCTATCAGCACAGAGTCCGACACGGGGCTCGAACTCACAGACTGCGAGATCATGACCTGAGCCGAAGTTGGCCGCCAACCGACTGAGCCACCCAGGCGCCCCTGCTTACTGCATTTCTTAAAGAATTCTATGCCCCAAACAAGCTTATCCTCACTTGAGCCTTCTTAGAGTTGCCTCATTATTCCCAGGTCTCTGAACTGGTTTTTATTTATATGTGAGTGTCTCCTCATGTGGCAGATCACCCTGTAACTTGCATGCCATTTTTGTACCCAGATTGTATATAGGCAATTTATTTTGTACCTCCTGTACTTTTTCTGACACTTGCCTTATACTCTTTTGCTTACATCCAGGCATTAGAAGATGCCTTCTTGGCTATTGATGCCAAACTGACCACTGAGGAAGTCATAAAGGAGTTGGCACAGATTGCAGGGCGACCCACTGAGGATGAGGATGAAAAAGAAAAAGTAGCTGATGAAGATGATGGTGAGTGTTGCTGGCATCCCTTGTTTGAGAGGAAATCTGCATTTTAAAGAACTCTTCTTTAATATATATTATTTCAGTGTCAATTCTAAGAGAGGATGACTTCATAGGGACTTGGGGAGTCCCCACATTAGAGAACCTTATGTTCTGCTACACTACATGAGGTTATGAAGGGAGAAAAAATTAACCTGTGTGCCTAGTGTCCATAGTTGTAAGCATTTTATATATATTTGTCATTGTGGTAGGGTCTCTCTGGTTCCTGTTAATGTTTATATGACCTTTTTTTTCTAGACAGGAGTTGTCATTAGCCTCAGCAGCCAGTCCTTAAGCCTGGGCTGTAGGCCTAAGACTAGCATTGTGGGCTTCCTGGGTCCTCAGCCATAATGAGCTTTCTACTTATCACTCAAAAATAAGAGATGATAAGAGAACTATAGTAACTAGTGTTCCTTTGACTAAGAAGAGGGTGAAACTCAAAGACTAAAGGAAGTCTATGCAGGCAGACGTTATCTGAGAAGAAACCAAAGGGGTCTTCTGAGACCCCAGGGAGTGGGGAAGTTGGAACTCAGGCCTCCAAAGGCTGGGAGGCAGGAAAAAGGACTGGTCCTATGAAGAGTCTGGTGTGGGGGTACTGATTCAGCCTCTTCCCTGCAGTGGACAATGAGGAAGCTGCGCTGCTGCATGAAGAGGCTACCATGACTATTGAAGAGCTGCTCACGCGCTACGGGCAGAACTGTCACAAGGGTGCTCCCCACAGCAAATCTGGAGCTGGGACAGGCGAGGAACCAGGGTCCCAGGGCCTCAATGGGGAAGCCGGACCTGAGGACCCATCTAGGGAAACTTCTTCAGAGGAAAATGGCCCCACAGCCAAGGCCCACACAGGCCTTTCCTCCAACTCAGAACGTGGGACTGAGGCAGGCCAAGGTGGCGAACCTGGCACTCCCACTGGTGAGGCTGGGCCTTCCTGCTCTTCAGCCTCTGACAAGCTGCCTCGAATTGCTAAGTCCAAGTTCTTTGAGGACAGTGAGGATGAGTCAGATGAGGCAGAGGAGGAAGAGGAAGACAGTGAGGTAAGGGCCAGTGGGAGCAGACAGATACTGAATTTGCAGAAAAGGCCTGTTTGGTTACCATACATAGCTTTCAACTCCTTTCCTTCTCTCTCTCTCTCTTTTTTTTTTTAAGTAATTGCTACACCCACCGTGGGGCTTAAACTCACAACCCCAAGATCAAGAGTTGCATGCTCTACTAAGCTTGGTGCCCACCATCTTCTCCTTTTTTTACAGCAACCCCCAAGGCCTATATTCCACGTTTTTCTTGAATTCATTATCTCCACCAACATAGGAACCATTAGCCCTCTAACCTCTTCCTTTGTCGATACTATAACATACAGATCTAGTTCTAGCTTTTCAGAGTCTGTCTTTTATTATATTATTATTTTTTTTTAATGTTTATTTTTGAGAGAGAGAGAGACAGATATAGTGTGAGCAGGGGAAGGGTGGAGAGAGAGGGAGACACAGAATCTGAAGCAGGCTCCAGGCTCTGAGCTGTCAGCACAGAGCTCAGTGCAGGGCTCAAACTCACGAACCGTGAGATCATGACCTGAGCTGAAGTCGGATGCTTAACCGACTGAGCCACCCCAGGCGCCCCAGAGTCTGTCTCCAAGAGAGAACAGGAAGGTAGGGATTGTTACTTTAGATATTTGGATATTTCCTTCTCTGAGCCACTTATTTTCTGGCCCTGTTGCCTGAAAGGTGCTTTTGGCTGAGAGCCCTGGCCTTTTGCAGGACTTACTATTCGTGACTTCCGAACCCAGTTTAGGATATCAGTTATACCCATCTGGCCCTCTCCCCTCCCCTGGATTTTTCTATCATGATCATATAGTTGCATCTTTCATTGTTCTCAGAATCCGTGTTCAGGCCGGGCTCTTGGTTCTGAGTACAAGTTGGGGGGAGGGGGGCAGGGGGTCATCCCAGTCTCAGCAGCCTGGGATCATCCCTCTGGCAGGAATGCAGTGAAGAAGAGGATGGCTACAGCAGTGAAGAAGCAGAGAATGAGGAAGATGAGGATGACACTGAGGAGGCTGAAGAAGACGAGGAAGAAGAGGAGATGATGGTGCCTGGCATGGAAGGCAAAGAGGAGGTGTGTAGGGAAGGGGAGCAATGAGTCTGGAAAAGCCAAGAGGCAAATGTAATTCCCCTGATTGTTATTTGGTGACAGGGGAACTCCTTGCTGCCTTAGTACTGAAGTCCTGGTGATGCAGGGATTTATGCTACAAGTGGAACTAGGTCTTCAGGGTAAAATTAGCTCAGAAAAGAAAGAGCATGCTCTGGTCTTTGGAAAGATTATAAGTTCATGCCTCTCCTGTTTGTTAAAGCTCTCTTGGTGGTCCCAGTGAGAGAAGAAAGCGTAAGTGAATGGTTGGGGAGCACCAATGAGGAGCTTGTGTCCAGAAGCTCCCATGATGCTTCCTTTCTTCCTCTTAAGCCTGGCTCTGACAGTGGCACAACAGCGGTGGTGGCCCTGATACGAGGGAAGCAGTTGATTGTAGCCAATGCGGGAGACTCTCGTTGTGTGGTGTCTGAGGCTGGCAAAGCTTTAGACATGTCCTATGACCACAAACCAGAGGATGAAGTGGAGCTAGCACGCATCAAGAATGCTGGTGGCAAGGTCACCATGGATGGGCGAGTCAACGGGGGCCTCAACCTCTCCAGAGCCATTGGTAAGGGCCAGGAAAGCATGGGAAAGACTTCTGGGGTCTTACTCTCTCTTTCAGATTACCTAGTAGCAAACTTTAATCTTAATAGGCCCATGTACCTTGCCAAGTACTTTGGTATCTATTATTACCTCTGTCCTTAAAACATCTCCGTGAGATAGGTAAGATAGCTGTCATTTTTGGATAATGAAAAAGGTGAGTGGCCTACCTAACGTTTAGCAACCTGAAAATAGGGCTGCAACTAGAAAAACTGGAACACAGTTTTTCGTTCACTTAGATTATGGAACTTTGCTAAGAAGGGAAATGAATGGCAAGGCTTGACCAGCCCTAAGCACAGGTCTGTGGGAGGTGCCTAAACTACTCATCAACCAGCCGTTCCTTTACTTCAGGAGACCACTTCTACAAGAGAAATAAGAACTTGCCACCTGAGGAACAGATGATTTCAGCCCTTCCTGACATCAAGGTGCTGACTCTCACTGACGACCACGAATTCATGGTCATTGCCTGTGATGGCATATGGTGAGCACCAGCGGAATGCCCTAAAATTCCCTCTTTTATGCAGCATTACTTCTCTTACAGGTCTCTGAGCTGGTTTGGTTTTATCATCCCTCTAATGGCTGCATTCAGCACCTTTTCTCAAGCTGCTCTAGAATTAGAGTCTAGGCAGACACCTTGGTGTCAAAACCCCCAAGCCTAAGGCAGAGCTAAGGATATCTTTGTAGGTATTTGCATTGGCCCTGGGGGGCTATCATCTCTCTCTACACTCCTCTATTCTGCTTTGTTGGGACTAAAGAAGAGTATTGTTTTTGACCCCAGGAATGTGATGAGCAGCCAGGAAGTTATAGACTTTATTCAATCAAAGATCAGTCAGCGTGATGAAAATGGGGAGCTTCGGTTATTGTCATCCATTGTGGAAGAGGTGAGTGCCAGGGTGGAGGAGAAGAGGGTGTCTGGTCTGCATAGCCAAGGTTTTGTCTTTGGACCAGAGCTAAGACCACAGCTGGGAAGTATCCTTAATTACCGACTGATGCCAAACCCTGACTAGAAAGTTCCACCTTCCTTCATTTTCCTAACATATCCTCATGCCTCTTACGCTAGCAAGTGGCTTGTTTTGGGACATCTGTTGCCTGTTCCCCTCCTTCTGCCACCCTGTCTCAGCACAGTCAGCCCTCTTGTGGGGGCTTAGGTTCCTAGGAGGGTATTCAAACCCTGAAGCTGAGCTGCCCTGTCCCTTTTGTAGCTGCTGGATCAGTGCCTGGCACCAGATACTTCTGGGGACGGTACAGGGTGTGACAACATGACCTGCATCATCATTTGCTTCAAGCCCCGAAACACAGCAGAACTTCAGCCAGAGAGTGGCAAGCGGAAACTGGAGGAGGTGCTCTCTTCTGAGGGGGCTGAAGAAAATGGCAACAGTGACAATAAGAAGAAAGCCAAGCGGGACTAACGGTTGTCCAGACCCCTGCCCACCTAGACTGTTTTCTGAGCCCTCTGGACCTGAGACTGAGTTTTGTCTTTTTCCTTTAGCCTTAGCAGTGGTTATGAGGTGTGCAGGGGGAGCTGGGTGGCTTTACTCAGCCCATTCCAAAGAGGGCTCTCCCTCCACACAGCAGCCTGGGAGCCTCTGCTGTCTTCCCTGGCCTTCTCCTTGCTCCTTGGGGCTCATCACCGGTTCTGTGCCTGTGCTCTGTTGTGTTGGAGGGAAGACTGGCGGTTCTGGTTTTTACTCTGTGAACTTTATTTAAGGACATTCTTTTTTATTGGCGGCTCCATGGCCCCCAGCCGCTTGCACCCGCTCTCTGTTGTACACTTTCAATCAACACTTTTTCAGACTAAAGGCCAAAACCTAATTGTGCCCGTGGTGTCCTTTTTTCAATACTGCTGTTCTGTCCGGCCCACCCAGAGTTCCCTGGCCCCAGACTCGACCTCATTGATGGCTCTACCAAGCCCCTCTGCGTATTCGTGTGCGTGCGTGTGCGCGCGCCCTCCACAGTGCATGTGCCCCACGTCCGTGTGTGTGTGTGTGTGTCCGTCCGTCCCAAGAATATGGGGCAGAGGGGTCCCAGGTATTGCAACTCCCTAAGCTGCTGGCAGGCTGGCGTAGCGTCATGGCTCATCCTCACCCCCTCCTGGTGTCAGGAATAGTTTACTAGCTACTGCAGGGGGTGGTTAGGATAAGCCAGGCGGCAACTAAGACAGAAAGTAAGGCCGAGGCTTCTCCTGCCCTCCTCACCGGCCTGCTTTCTATCTGATCTGTGATTGGCTCGGCCGCTTTCTTTCGTCACAATCACTTCCTGGTCACGCTGTGGACGTTTTCGCCGCTTCTGCTTTCCACGGACTACGCGTCCCGTGTGACTCTGCGGCAGCGGAAGCGGAAGCGAGGACGGAGGTACCAGCTGGTCTCCGTAGGGGGGGGGGGGTAGGGGGCTCCATGAATGGACGCGGCGGCGGCGGCGGGAGCGGCCTGAGCTGGGCGCCGGGGCCAGGGCCGGGGGCTGCCCGGGGCCCGCGCCGCTGCATGGGGGCGGCCCGCGGGCCCTGAAAGGAAGGGCGGGCGGGCCGGACTGGGAGGGGCGGGGCCGGGCGGCCGCAGGCCGGAGGCGCGTCGGGCTGGAGCCGGTCACGATGCCCCGAAGGAAGCAGAGCCACCCGCAGCCCGTGAAATGCGAGGGGGTCAAAGGTCAGGGGTCAGGGGCCGCAAGGGGGGGGAGGAACGGGGGTGGGGTCAGTGGAGTGGGTTCAGGTCGGGGTAGAGGGGGACTCCTGAGGGATGGGGTGGGCGATCTGGACTCCTAGCTTCTACTAAGAGAACCCGAGAGGGTCTGAGAGTACGGGAAGTACGGGCTGCCAGGGCTAGCTCCCGGGGTGCGGATGATGGGCACGGTTCCTGAGGGAGAATCTACAAGCCCCCTCCCCTCTTCAGTGGATACCGAAGACTCCCTCGACGAAGGACCCGGGGCCCTGGTATTGGAGAGTGACTTGCTACTAGGCCAGGATCTGGAGTTTGAGGAGGAAGAGGAAGAGGAAGAGGAGGAAGGTGACGGCAACAGCGACCAGCTCATGGGCTTCGAGAGAGACTCTGAAGGTGGGTTTGAGGGACTTGATTAAAGATTAGTGACCGCTGGAACCTCGGCCCTTCAGGATCCAGGTTAGGATTTAGTGCCAGTGAGCTAAACTCGAAACAGTGCCACAACCCAGGGATGATTTAGTTTAGATTTGAGCTGGATTTCATTTGCCCAGTTGTTCGATGAGCTCCATCACTTTGTTGAGGTGAAGTTTTGGGGCCTGGTCCAAAGGCGGCATGAATAGCACAGTGGATGACAGAGCAACTGGTTAAAGTTAATGCCCTTTTAATAACCTTGTCCTTCTGCCTAGCACATTCCTTATGTGAAGTTCACTTGAAAAGGTTCAGCAAAACAACTTATTTCAAATTAAGTTATGTCTAATCTAACTCCTTTCACCTGCAGCATAAACCTTTTGTATTGAGGTTTTGGTCTCTATCCTCAAGTATTCTTGCACATTCCTTTCCCCTGTGATGTTAACATCACTCCACCCTAATTTGCTGCACCACTTACCCCCTTAATGCTACCTATACTAAGGATGTTTCTGAACGTCATTGGGGGGAATCCATGTAAAAAATAATTCATCCTTTAGGGACATTACTTTGTTTTCACTTCTCTCCAGATTTTGCTTCACTCTTGAGTTTTTATTTTATAATCAGCTCTGTACTAAAAAGGACCTTACTAAAACAGAGCTTAGAATAAGATGTCAGGCCTCTGCCTTGTGTACTTTTACTTTTTTTTTTTATCCCAAGAATCACCTAATTACATTCTTCATTTCAGTCTGTGGTCCACTGTGAGCCTTTGATCCTTTTCCATGCAGTGGAATTAGGTACAGCTGTCATCACTAGGTTAGTCCAGGCTCAGAAGCAGATCATTCACATTGAATTTTCAGGATCACTGAAGTGAAGAGTGGGGCCAAACAAGTGGGGAGACACCAGTGAGAAAGCAAGTTTGGAGCCTGATTGTACTCCATGTTGATGTTTCTTCTCATGTTTGTCTTACCAGGAGACTCTCTGGGGGCCAGGCCTGGGCTTCCCTATGGGCTGAGCGATGACGAGTCTGGGGGCGGCCGGCCACTAAGTGCTGAGAGTGAAGTTGAGGAGCCAGCCAGGGGTCCAGGGGAGGCCAGGGGTGAGAGGCCAGGCCCAGCCTGCCAGCTGTGTGGGGGGCCGACAGGTGAGGGGCCGTGTTGTGGGGCAGGAGGGCCGGGTGGGGGGCCCCCGCTGCCCCCACGGCTATTATACTCATGCCGCCTCTGCGCCTTCGTGTCCCACTACTCGAGCCACCTGAAGCGGCACATGCAGACACACAGCGGGGAGAAGCCGTTCCGCTGTGGCCGCTGCCCCTACGCCTCAGCCCAGCTCGTCAACCTGACGCGACATACCCGCACCCACACTGGCGAGAAGCCCTACCGCTGTCCCCACTGCCCCTTTGCCTGCAGCAGCCTGGGCAACCTGAGGCGGCATCAGCGCACCCACGCGGGGCCCCCCACTCCTCCCTGCCCGACCTGTGGCTTCCGCTGCTGTGCTCCACGTCCAACCCGGCCTCCCAGTCCCACAGAGCAGGAGGGGGCAGTGCCCCGGCGACCTGAAGGTAAAAAGCCAGAGACCAAAAGAACCTGGGACATGGGTGGGTGGCTTTAGGGATACTTGGTTGGATTCATACACCAGGCCTCATTGTCCCCACAGATGCTCTGCTGCTTCCAGATTTGAGCCTCCATGTGCCACCAGGTGGTGCCAGTTTCCTGCCAGACTGTGGGCAGCTGCGGGGTGAAGGAGAGGGTCTTTGTGGGACTGGATCAGAACCACTGCCAGAGCTGCTGTTCCCTTGGACCTGCCGGAACTGTGGACGAGAGCTGGAGGAGGGGGAGGGTGGTCGGCTGGGAGCTGCCATGTGTGGGCGCTGCATGCGAGGAGAGGCTGGAGGGGGTGCCAGTGGGGGGCCCCAGGGCCCCAGTGACAAAGGCTTTGCCTGTAGCCTCTGCCCCTTTGCCACTCATTATCCCAACCACCTGGCCCGGCATATGAAGACGCACAGTGGCGAGAAGCCCTTTCGCTGTGCCCGCTGTCCCTATGCCTCTGCTCATCTGGATAATCTGAAACGGCACCAGCGCGTCCACACGGGAGAGAAGCCCTACAAGTGCCCCCTCTGCCCTTATGCCTGTGGCAACCTGGCCAACCTCAAGCGTCACGGTCGCATCCACTCTGGGGACAAACCTTTTCGGTGTAGCCTTTGCAACTACAGCTGCAATCAGAGCATGAACCTCAAACGCCACATGCTGCGGCACACAGGCGAGAAGCCCTTCCGCTGTGCCACCTGCGCCTACACCACAGGCCACTGGGACAACTACAAACGCCACCAGAAGGTGCATGGCCATGGTGGGGCAGGAGGGCCTGGCCTCTCTGCCTCTGAGGGCTGGGCCCCACCGCACAGCCCCTCCTCTGTGTTGAGCCCTCGGGGTCCGACAGCTTTGAGTGCCGCTGGTAGCCGGGCTCTCCATACAGACTCACCCTGAACCAGGTCCTTCTCCCTCAGGGCCCTACGGATTAGCCCTGACTGTCCTGTACGTTTTATACAGATGGACCAGAAGCCACCTTCTACTTCCTCCCCCGCTGGCCAGGGGCTCCACAGACTAACCTAGGCGCTATATGGACCAGCCCAAACCCTGTGGGCGGGGGGCCCATATGGACCAGGGGGCCTTGCCTTGACTGATGCACTTCATGAGCTCAGTGAGAAGGGCCCTGTATTCACCTCCACTGCTCCCAGGGGCAGTAGAGGAACTGGCTGGGGGACTGCCCAGCCTCCCACCTGTTTATTTAACTTATTTCAGTGCTTTATAATAAAGGAAACACTAACAAAGCCATGTCTATGCTGAGTTGGCAGTGGCAAGCACAGCTCCGCCTCACCCTTAGCACAGCAGTCTGTGCTGTGATGGGGGAGCAGGGGCAGTGAAGGGAAACAGAGGTAGGCAGCAATCAGGCTGAGTTTAATGATGGGGAGCTGGGCCAGATGATACACAGACCTCTGCCCATCCCCTTGGCCCATGGCCCCGAGAAGCCAGAAGCAGCCCCAGGGGAAGATGTAGTTCTTCCCCAAGGCAGGTAGCCATGGTCCCTTGGACTTTGTGCAAAATACTAAATGCTAATTTGGCATTAAGGGCCGGCTTTGAAAAGAGAGAACAATCCTTTGTGCAGCCAGCCCGGGGAGTGGAAAGGAAGGTGGGTTAGGAAGCCCCTGGCCGAGAGAAGGGAAGGAAGGAAGAGACCCCCTGGCTTGGGGGATACAGGCACAGGGCAAGTTTCTGAACATTCCTCCGGGGCAGAGGGCAGACATCTGAGCACTGGAGATCACAGATCCTCATCTCCAATGCCCTCGAAGGCAAAATTGCCGTGGACATCACTGGCACTGGCATCTGTGCTGGGACTGCCAATCCCCCGCAAGCTCACGGCACTCAGCTTGCTCTGTAACAAAGGCAGGGTTGGCGTCAGAGGGCTCAAGCCTCCCTGAGGTTCCCCTACCAACACCAACCTCACCAACCCTCATGGGAAACTCACTGAGAGTTTGACCATGGACTCCCGGCTGGCATCGGGTGACTCCTGGGGAAGAGGAGGCAGAGGTGTCAGAGAGCTCACTGGGGAGGTATGGCAAGGCTAGGAGGTGGGGCACTGATCAGAAAGTGATACTTACAAGCAGGGGTGGGGACTTCACTGCTTGCTGGCTGTCTGAGCGTCTCAGGGTGCCCCCTACTCGCCGACGCAGCATCTGGGGATGGAGACGCTGATAAGGGCAGAATCCCTTCGGAATCCCCATCACTTCCCCTCCCTCCCACCTAGGACAAAAGGCAGGGAGAGCACAACCACTCAGCTGCTTGGTCCACACCTCTCGCTTACCTTCCTGATGCTGCCACCAGATTTCTTCACCATCAGTTCATCTACCATAGACTGCAAGCAGATACTCATCATGATAGCCTGAGGGCAAGAAGAGAGCTCAGCCTGACTAGAGTGGTCATCCTGAGCCCAGCACCCCTAAGACAAGGGCTCCCACTCACATGGAGTCCTGGAAGCCCTAGACTTGGGTATTTAAGAGAGCGGTGCAATGGGCTCCAGAGGAGGCATGAGGGTGGGCTCACACCTGGGGGCTGGTGATGGTGACCCACTGTAGCCGGTCCTTGCTCATGAGGTATTCAAAAGCCAGTTCCAGGCGCACCTCACCCCGGCCCCGGCCTGGGCTGCTTGTGCCTCCACTGGGCAGTGGCACCTGGGAGAGAAAGGGGAGTTAGGCTGAGATCATTCTGACCAGTCTGCCTCCGTCCTTGACCCACCCATTCCTGAAGCTCAAGGCTTGCCAGAGCACCATCTCAAAGGCCTACCCCAACTCACAGAGGAGGTGACCCGCCAGCACCGCATGCGGGTGACCCGGAAGGAGCCTTCTCGGAGTTGTTGGCCAGGCAGGCGGAGCTGGAGGCTAAGCTCACTGTTGCCTGCACTCACTACCACGGGACAGTCCTTCTCTGGGAAGTCAGCCACACAGGCATCGAAGCGCAAGTAGCCATAGTGCCGCAGTGTCTGAGCCAGCCGCAGGAACTGAAACCCAGTCACCACAGGGGGCAGGTCAGGAAGGGAAGTGGGGTGAGTCAGAAAACAACCCCCCTTGAAATAAAACAGGGAAGCAGGCTTACCTCCTTCTTGGAGACCTTCTCTTGCAGAGATTTGAGCTGCCGGTGCTGCTCCTTGGTGACCAGAATCCACCCACGCTCAATGTCTGATACCGTCTATAGTAGAGACAAGGGGTGGGGGGGTTCAGGGCTCCCAATCAGAGGTCCAAGGAAAGTGTCCAATTACTTCTGTCCATCCTGACCCTTAGCAGTGACCTCTTTGCAGTGAGTCCTTGACTATATCAGCTTACAAAATAAGGAGACTAGATTGTGCCAGGTGCCCTGATAGTATTCTAGGAACTTCCCTGTGAACTGGGAGTAAAGACACGGAGTTTTCTTGGCAGAGTGAGACACCAGTATTCATTTCAGGGGAAGGGTTCTGAGGCAGCTCCAAGCTCACCTGAGCATAAAGCAGGTTCAGGCCAACCCGGTTCTCCATGACATCGTCGTCATAGGCAGAGTCCCAGTAACTGTGAGGCCAAGGGGTGGAAAGGGGATAATGGGGCTAAGCTGGGGTAAGGCAAGAGAGGTAGAATAGAAAACAGGAGCAATCTGGAATTTGTGGGCAAATGGTGGTACAATGGGAGGAAGCTAGGAAGGCCTGGTAGAAAACACCCAACGCTACTCCCTTGTCCAGGTTATTCTATCTCAGTACATGGCCCAGTAATCTAATCCAGCACCCTTCCCCCTCCTCCAAACCCAGCCCTGACCTCTTCCTTAGCACAATCTTATACTCTTGACTCCGAAGACTGGTGACAGATACATAAGGCAGCTCAAACTCTTGCAACTTCCGTACGACTGTGGGTTTAAAAGAAAAAAAAAAAAAAAAGGAAAATGCCATGAGACTCAAGGGGAGAAAAGCCAAGAGAGAAACCGTAAGGAAATGTTACATTCTGGGAGGAAATAGGGGGGCAAATTCACTACTAGATGCACAGGGAAGTAGTCAAGTCCACAGAAACTCACAAGAAAAGGTTCCATCCTCTTTCTCTCGAACTAGAAAGAGACTGAAGTATCCGATCAAGTCATCTGGAAGATCCAGCTTTGCAGCCACAGCCTTGGGAGAGGGAAGGAAGTACAGCTCATCATACTGGCTGGTTCCAATCACCCCGAAACCTGGGACCCAGAGGTGCCGGGGAGGAGGGGCAGCACAAGTGCCTCACCTCTAGGACATCTTCAGTCTGATCTGAAGTTAGCACATTGACGAGAACTTTCTGCCCGTTGCTGAGCAGCACTTCCAAGGAAACTTCCTCTGTGGGGACCTGCTGTGTCTCCTGGTCGTGAATATACATGAGAATGGAGGCACTGCCTTGTTAATACCTGCCCAGTGTCTAGCTCTGACCCATCCTAAACTCTCTATTTCTAGATCCTTCTAGCATCTTTATTCTCAGTTGCTTAATTACAGGCTGAGTTTCCTTGGTTTCATTAGTACAGTAGAAGCCCTACCTCATAAAAAAAGGTGCCTGGATGACTCTTGTAGCCACTGCCTTAAAATGACATGGCCCTACAGAAAAGTCCTTCCCTTAAATCTTGTGGCACCCAGAGCCTCACCTGTTGTGCCCGACGCAGAAAGCTATTGAAGGTCTCACTGCTCCCAAGCAGCGGGTCTTGCCGAACTGTGGGGACAAGAAGACGATGTTGCAGTAACTTTGGGCTCCCTCTTGACTCCCCCCAGTTCTTTTTTTGGTAGGTTTCCCCCCTACCCCATTTCCTGGGCTGGTGATGGCCTGTCACATCCCCCAGCTGGCCTCACCTCACTCACTGTTTGCATAAATTCTTCACCTGCCCCACCCTTGGCTGCCTTCTAGTTGAGTCCAGTCTATAGAACTAGGGAAATAACAATGATGTTAATCTAAAGCGCATCAGATACAAATTAAGCTCTCCCCACCAATCTGAACTGCTTTAAGACTATTTAACACTATGTTAGTATTTCCAAACTGTATTAGTATATTGACCAAATTGCTTTGTTAATACCTACAACATCCTTGTATGCTATTTACTTTTCTTAATTAAGTAACAGATGAAACAAAAGGCTCCCCAGATCCAGAAAGTAATTCAGGACAGTCTACAGAACCAGCTGTTTTGAGTCTCTTCCCATAGTTCTCAACTGTTAGCTTAAAGTTCCCTCCAACCACTCACCGGCTTGCATGTACTTCTCTAACTGCTCTCTCCTCTGTTCTACCTCAGCAGGTGTCAGAGAGAAAAGCTTCTTTGGGGGAAATGCAGGAAGAACATTGGCCCCATACTCCTTCCGAAGCTATTTGGAGAAAGAGATACAACCCTTCACATAAACACAGCAAATGAGAAGAGGTAATCCACACTCACGATGTTCTCTTGGTCTCCCTTCCCTTCCCTTAGTCCCTGCTCCCCCATTTAGCCTGGTCATCCAAGAAATAATTCCTGTGGTGAAGGTAGCATACCAACAGAGCTGTGTTCCTCTGTTCTAAATATAAGTTGTGTCCTATCTTGCTATGTACAAGTCAGCCCCTTCACAGTGTGGGTGCGGTTTGTATAGGTCTGGGGCCTGGGGAGCCCCCTAATTATTTAGCAAGACTGTTCGTTGAACCCTCACAAGAAGCAAAGGGCTTTACAAGGAAAATTTATGTGCCTGGTTAAATATAGCCAAATATGTACACAAAATGTCTTAGAACTTAAAGGGACTTTGCAGAGCAACAACTCCATTTTTCAGTCTTAGAAACTAAGGCCCGAAGAAATTAGGTAACTTAGTCAGGGTTGCACAGTTAGTTATCAGTGGAATCAGGACTCTGTACGGAGTTGAAAAGAGCTTGCAATCTGGTGAGGAGAACATAGAAAACATTGCGTCACAGATACATGAGGATAACTGAACAGCTAGGCCCACTGAAAGTTGTTAAAGAGCACAGAAGGTATTGGTGAATGGTTTGTATGAGCAGGGAAAAGAATTTCAAGTTGCAGCTCAGATGATGGAAGGAATGTGCTTCAGCAGCAGAGGGGGGAGGTCGGTTTTTCCATGCACAGGCAAAGGCTGAAGTAAGACGGGGCACAAGGAAGCAAAAAGGCGGATGTGAGTATAAGGAGGAGCAGTTAGAGTAACCGACAGTAAGCTTCTTAGGGAGTTCCCCGGAAATGTCAATCGATAAGATGAAACACCAGATCCTCCCCAGTGGCAGTAGTTAAAGGGGAACTACACGGCCGAGAGGAAGCGACGAGGGGGGAAAAACGGAGACACTGATGCCCAATTGTAGGAAAGGGCTTGAAAGCTGCCTCAAGGCAGGGGTGCTGGTCCCACCTGCTCGTGCAGCCCCAGGAGCTGGCTGTAGCGCACCCGGCAATGAAGGACTCCATTCACGTGGATATTATAGGCCTGAGGACACAAAAGCAGGCAAGCATTTTAGGGTCGCAGTCTGGGCGACCCCCTTGAAAACCCTGGCCAGAAGTTGCCTGGCATAACTCCGCCTGAGTAACGCACCGAGATCTTCCGAGGGCTTATTCGTCTGTTCTCCCCAGGGCCAGGTCCCAAAGCAGAAGGACCAGCCCGAGGGCAACTGGGGCGCTGGTGCCGCAGTCTCCCTCCCCAAGAGGCCAGTGACGCCCACCAGAGCAGTCGCGGCCCAGCCAGGGGGGAGGCGACGCAGGCGAACAAAAGACCTGAAGGAGCTGGGGCGACCTTTGGACGAATCTGAGACGGGATATAAGCTCCCAGCGAGGCCGTCAGGAGTCGGCTGCCTGGGAACAGGCCCCAAGGGTGGCGGCCAGGCCTCAGAGGCCGCTCGGAGAGGGCTCCGGCCCGTTATCCCGCCCCTGCCCGGCCCGGCTCCGGCCGCTCCTCACCACGTAGGCGGAGCCGCCGCTGTCCCCGCTGCGGGACTCGGTTTCAGGAATGGAAAAGTGCATGTTCCCTGCGGCAGGGCCCAGCCGGGCTCCGGACTGACAGGGCTGCAGCGGCTTTACACGCTCGCCTCCGCCGCTCAGCGCGTCCCCGCTGTCTCACTCGCCATTTTGGGGGGGGGGGGCTGGGATCGGAGGTAGAAGGGTGGTGGGACGTCCGCTCTAGGGCGCGGCACCCCCGGCATGCTGGGAACTGTAGTCTAAAGAGCAAGAGCCGACTGCCAGGACTGGGCGCCCCGAGGTGAGAGGGCCCTCATCGGTGCCCGTAGCCCGGGGCGGAGCTCCAGTGCACGTTGGAGATTGTAGTCCGCTGGGAGCTGCGCGCCACGGGTGTCTGCCCAGGTGGCGCTGTAGGCCTAGGGACCGCGGCGGGCGGAGCCTAGAACGGAGGGTGATGGCTGCCGTGGCTGTGGCTGTTCGCGAGGGTGAGTGAAGGGCGGGGGCGCACTAACAGGTACGCGAGCCTCCGGGCGCTGGACGCCCGCGACTGAGCCCTGAGTCCCTCTGGGTCCTGTCGTTCCGTTCCGGCGCCTCTCCGGGCCCTGGTGCGCGCTGCCTGGGGCGCATTCCCGCGCCGCGCACCGGCTGGCTCTGGCGAGAAGGGTAGGGGCCCCTCCCGGCCGCCTCCCCCGCCTTCCTTTTGATCCTGCCGCGCACTGCGTCCCCACGCGGATCCCTGGCTAGCCTTCCGCCTGGCGGCGGAGCCTTGCTCATGCCGACCCAGCAGCCAGCCGCGCCGAGTACGGGTCCCCCCAAACCCTCCCGGACCCTCTCTGGCTCACTTTGTGACCTGTTTTCTGATGCAGACTCGGGGTCTAGGATGAAGGCGGAGCTTTCTACTCGACCTGGGGTAAGTGAGAGTGCCCTTCCAAAACCCCTGTCAAGCGCTACGCAGCAGGCTGTGTCAGCTTCATTCTAACCCAGCTTCCGCCCGCGTTTCACTCTATTTTTCGGGAAAGCCAGATTTTACAGAATTCTTCGACCCCTAACAGTATGAGACTGTGATCCTGAAGGAGAAGCTTCGATCCCTATGGGATGAAAGCTTGTAACAGCTAGCTGGTTAGAGTTAGGATTAGGGGCTTTACTTTATGGGAATTTTGGAAGACTCCAGTAGTGTTTTTTCATCTTTGGAATTGTTGGGGAAGAGCAATATTCTATGTCTGTGTCTCAGGCAGGGGGAAGGGAGATGACCCAAGAAGAGAAGTTGCAGCTTCGGAAGGAAAAGAAACAGCAGAAGAAGAAACGGAAGGAGGAAAAGGGGGCAGAACCAGAAACTGGCTCTGCTGTACCTGCAGCCCAGTGTCAAGGTGCCGAAGCTTGTTTAAAGGTCTGGGGTGTGGAACTGGTAGAGGGATGTGTGGGAGACCAGAGGGGGAGATAAGACAAAGTTGGTTTGAGCAAGTGAAGAGCGAAAAAGTTTAGATAAACAGGAGCTTTGGGTGGGGCATAGATAGATACTACCTGCCTGGGGCTTGGGCACCTCTTCGTTCTATCTTTAGTAGGCCCGACCAAAGAACTGGCAGGACCTGGCAGTCAGCAGGCCACTGCTGGGGGGAAAGTTCCAACTGGTCGAAGTAAAGCCGAACTTCGTGCTGAACGGCGGGCTAAGCAGGAGGCGGATCGGGCCCTGAAACAGGCAAGGAAAGGCGAACAAGGAGGGCCACCTCCCAGGGCCTGCCCCAGTACAGCTGGAGAAACCCTCCCAGGTACCTTCCCTTCATTTCAAGACCTTTGTTGATGCAAATTCTTATGTTAGCTCAGGCTTCCCATGGTAAGACAGCTCTCCTCTCCCATTCTTTGCCTTGGGGCCAAGAGCTCAAAAATTTTCTCTCAATCTCATCCTGTCTCTATTTCTTCTATCCTTTTGTCCCATTTTCCCCCTCCCCCTGTCCAGTTTTTCTTGATGTGCCTCATACCTTAAAAGCAGATTTCTCGTTACCACGTACAGCATCTTGAAGACATAATCATTATCTTTTAGGAGTGAAGCGTCTCCCTGAGCACACTCAGGTTGATGACCTCACACTTCTGAGAAGGCTTGCTAAAAAACCAGAGCAACAACAGGTAGGAAGTGGCCTCGGTGTGTGGCCAGGAATTACCTAAGGAAGATGGGAAAGAGGGGGGAAAGGTCCTCAGGTGGAAGTGAGACCCTGGGGAAGAATGGATATTTGGGTCAAGGTAGCCTCACTGTTTACTTTTTTCCACTGTCCTGTTCCCCTATTTTGTCAAGGTTCCTACACGAAATGATTATGGATCCAAAGTCAGTCTCTTCTCTCATCTACCCCAGTATAGCAGACAGAATTCTTTGACTCAGTATATGAGGTAAGATCCTGTGAAATTGTCACAACTTTTAAGTTCTAGGAATTTTGGTAACTTAGGATTGAAAGTGACTGAAACTTTGAGATGGGGTCTGTGGGAGGAAGCGTGCACACAAGGCAAAATTCTCGAGGAAATGGGGATGTCTGTGCTAGTGAAGGAAGTTCCTTTTTATCAGGGGCAGGTGGGCAGTAGGTGCTCAGGCTCCCTTGCAAAGTGTGTGACACCGCCATCCCATCAGCATCCCATCCTCTGTGATCCACCCAGCCATGGTGCGACTCGGCCTGCAGTACTCCCAGGGCCTGGTCAGTGGCTCCAATGCCCGGTGTATTGCCCTGCTTCGTGCCTTGCAGCAGGTATGTTGTCCTGTCCCCTCTAGGACCCAATCCCACCTTCCCCAACACTGTGTTCGCTTCTGTCACCCAAAGTAATCTCTGGGGGACAGAGGGGATGACTGCATCCTCAGAACACTTTCCCCAGTGAAGCTTGCCCTCCCCTCCTGCCCCTCCTTCAGAGACCTTTATTAGCGGACGTTTTGCCGATCACCCTGTGTACCCTGTAGGTGATTCAGGATTATACAACACCTCCCAATGAAGAACTCTCAAGGGACCTAGTGAATAAGCTAAAGCCCTACTTCAGGTAAGGAGGACCACTACAAGCCCACTCCCATGTCACCAAGTCCTCTTCTTGTACCTTTTCTCTTGCTCTTTTACCTCGTTTCATTTTTCTGTCCAACCTTTATTTTGTAACATAAATCGCAAAGGGAATGTTATAAACCAAATAAATTGTGGGAATTTGACATAAGATCTCTGTTAACATACAGAAGAAAAAACATACTACATAAAGTGACACTTTGGTCTCTGAACTATAGTAGTCTAATGTTCTGAGTGTTTTGTCAAAACTGTATATCGTAAATAGTAACCACAGATCTGAGATGTTTTAGGTCAATTCTTATTTCTGACACTGTGCCCATAGTCTCCTAACCATATACAATTGTAATAAGTGAGCCATGTGTCCCGGTATTATTATTTTTCATCCAAAAGCCTCTTGACAAGCCCTTTTCTTTTATTGCTTTTTTTTCTTTTATTGCTTTTTTTTCTTTTATATCTTCTCTTGTTCTCTTTCTTTTCTTTTTTTCTTTCTATAATTTATTTTTTTATTATTTACATCCAAGTTAGTTAGCACATGGTGCAAGGAGTAGATTCCTTAAGCCCTTTACCCATTTAGCCCACTCCCCCCCCCACACAACCCCTCCAGCAACCCTCTGTTTGTTCTCTGTATCTAAGTGTCTCTTATGATAATTTTGTTCCCCTTCCTGTTTTTGTATTATTTTTTGCTTCCCTTCCCTTGTGTTCATCTGTTTTGTATGTTAAAAGTCCTCATATGAGTGAAGTGATATGATATTTGTCTTTCTCTGACTAATTTTGCTTAGGATAATACTCTCTAGTTCCATCCACGTAGTTGGAAATGGCAAGATTTCATTCTTTTTGATTGCCCAGTAATACTCTATTGAATTTATGTAACACATCTTCTTTATCCATTCATCCTACCAGTGGACATGTGGGCTTTTTGGCTATTGTGGATAGTGCTGCTATAAACATTGGGGAGCATGTATCCCTTCCAAACAGTATACCTGTATCCCTTGGATAAATACCTAGTAGTGCAATTACTGGGTTGTAGGGCAGTTCTATTTTTAATTTTTTGAGGAACCTCCACACTGTTTCCTAGAGTAGCTGCCCCAGTTTGCATTCCTATTTCTGTCTTCTTTTTAAACATGAATGTAAGGTGTAAAAAGTCACATAAACGTGAGGTGTTGTCTTTGTAGCTTCCTGACTCAGTGCCGTCCCCTGTCAGCAAGCATGTACAACGCCATCAAGTTCCTGAACAAGGAGATCACGGGTGTGAGCAGCTCTAAGCGGGAAGAGGAGGTGATGAATATGAGGAATGAGCAAGGCATGCACCTGAGGGTCCAGCTGAGAAAGACATTCAGGACTCCCAGGAGGAACAGTGCTGTCATTCTGCCCTGGTCAAGGGTTAAGGAAGTGGTTGGGTTGTCTGACTTGGGCTCCCTTGGAACCCATCATTATACACATATTCAAGCATCTAGTACAATGATCAGAGGAAGAAATATGTCCATTTCTTGTTCCCTAAACATCTTAATCCATTTAGGCCAAGTCAGAACTTCAAGCAGCCATTGACCGATATGTGCAAGAGAAGATTGTGCTTGCAGCTCAGGCAATTTCCCGCTTTGCTTATGAGAAGATCAATACCGGAGATGTGATCCTTGTGTATGGATGGTATGGTCCAGACCTTATGACTGAGAAAATTGGGGAGTGAAACAGTCTGAACAAGGGAGTGCCCCTTTGCCCTTTAGGAATGAGGTGGTTGGTTGTTAGTGAAATCTGTAACTGAATCCTCCTCTCCATTCACTCCAGCTCATCTCTGGTATCACGAATTCTTCAGGAGGCTTGGGCTAGGGGCCGGCGGTTTCGGGTGGTAGTGGTGGACAGCCGGCCACGGCTGGAGGGAAGGCACACACTACGTTCTCTGGTCCGTGCTGGGGTCCCTGCCTCCTACCTGCTGATTCCTGCAGCCTCCTATGTGCTCCCAGAGGTGAGGGCAGATGAAAGGGACTCCAAAGTTGGAGGTAAAAGGGTGTAGTTGTATAGACATAATCCCATCTTCCTAGGGTGACAATTATTTAAAAATACTAGCCCTGTTTTATAGCCCTGTTTATATTTAATAGGAAAAACACCTACAGCATGTTAATAGTATAGCTGTTGTAAGAACATTGTATTAAACTAGCAGCCACCAAGAAGAATCAGGACAAAAGTAACTTTGGAGTTTCGTTTTCCTGTGGGAGATGCATGCCTCAATGGTCAGATGTTTTCCAAGAAGAAACATTACTAAGTTTTGTCACTGACTCAATATTGCTGTCCTGGGCAGGAGTGGGGAACCTTTTTCCGCATTAATCACTTACCGCATTTTCTCCCCCTCTCCACTGTTCAAAACAAATAGGTTTCTAAGGTGCTATTGGGAGCTCATGCACTCCTGGCCAATGGGTCCGTGATGTCACGGGTAGGGACAGCCCAGCTGGCCCTGGTGGCACGAGCCCATAATGTGCCAGTGCTGGTCTGCTGTGAAACATACAAGTTCTGTGAGCGTGTGCAGACTGATGCCTTTGTCTCTAATGAGCTAGGTAAGGAGCCCAGGAGGGCAGGAGAGAAGATTCTAGAGATTTGAGACTTGGGAGGGAGAGGGAGGGTTGAACTATGATTTGTTCTCTAAAAAGACATAAATGGATCTATCTCCCATTGCAGATGACCCTGACGATCTACTGTGTGAGCGAGGAGAACATGTGGCCCTGGCTAACTGGCAGAACCACCCGTCCCTACGGTTGTTGAATCTAGTCTATGATGTGACCCCCCCGGAACTGGTGGATCTGGTGATCACGGAGCTGGGAATGATTCCTTGCAGTTCTGTACCTGTTGTTCTACGAGTCAAGAGTAGCGACCAGTGAGTGGGGGAACACAGGGTCAATAAATGACATGCTCCCTACATTCAGCAACTTTGCTGCGTTTGTATCTATTTTAGTATCGTCATCACTTAGGTTAGAAGTCCAGGCTCTTCAACCCCTCTTTTATTTTCTTTTATTTATTTATTTTGAGAGAGAAAGAGCATGTGTGTGAGTGGGGGAGGGGCAGAGAGAGAGGGGGACAGAATCCCAGGCAGGCTCCATGCTGTCAGTGCAGAGCCTGACACAGGGCTCAATCCCTTGAACCTTGAGATCATGATTTGAGCCAAAATCAAGAGTTGGACACTTAACCAACTGAACCACGCAGGCGCCGCTGTAACCCCTCTTACGACCTGTACCAATCTCAGACCTTTATGAACCTCTTCAGTAACTAGTTCCAGGTCAGTAGTTTGGGGCCAAAGTGAAGGTCAGTATGGACACCAAAACCGATCCAAGTCATCAACCATTTATCACGCATGTACATGCTAGACACTGAACTAGATATAGGGAGGAATATAGAGACGGATTAGAGAGTTATCTTTAGTATTTTAGTATATTTTAAATAATTACATATTAAGTATTTCGTATTCTCAGCATTGAGTACTTGTTCTGTGTCAGAAACTGCTCTAATCCTGTATGATCCATTTAGGAAGGTTAAGATAGCTCTATGAGGAGAAATTTTACAGGTGAGAAAACTGAGACACAGAGAGGTTACCTGCCTAGGCAATATAGCTAAGGCACAGAGAGGCTAAGTTACTGTCCAGGGTAACACAAAAGCAGCTTGTGATTTCAGGCATTCTGGATGGAGAGACTGTGCCCCTAACTTTTATGCTGTCTGCCATTGAGGGGCACTCATCATGGTGGAGGCAGACAGACAATATCTGCAGTATGACAGAAATTCTACTAGTTGCATGAACAGAGTTTCTAGGAGGCGACCATGGATGACACCCAGAGACCTAATAAGGTTGAAGACTTCACAGGGAGCATCTGACCTGTGAGGGTAGGGAGTTTCCCGGTTGGAAAACAATGGGAAGGCAGATCAGCAAAGGGAAGAGCTTGAACACAAAAACAGAATAGGCTTTCAAATGTGTGGTCAAGGGGTGCCAGGGTGGCTCAGTGGGTTGGGCTTCTGACTTGAGCTCAGGTCATGATCTCCTGGCTTGTGAGTTCGAGCCCCGCGTCAGGCTCTGTGCTGACAGCTCGGAGCCTGGAGTCTGCTTCAGATTCTGTGTCTCCCTCTCTCTCTGCCCCTCCCCTGCTTGCACTCTGTCTCTCTGTCTTTATCTGAATGATAAAGCTGCAAAGGAGGTTGGGTTAGGGCCAGATTGTGAGCCTAACCATTGTGGTTAGCCTAAAAAAATGGAGCGTCACCCATTTTGTGTGTACATGTGTTTTATTGAGAAATTTCAAATAGCTCCACAATAGAGTAAACCATATTAAGAATCCCCGTCCCAGATACAATTACCAAGATTTGCCACATTTGCTTTCTTTTTCCTTTTTTATCCTTGCTGAAGTTCCTTTACAGTAAATCCCAGATATTGTATCTGGGATTTACTCCTACAAACCTCAGTATGTGTCTCTAAAAAAAATATGGAAGTTTACCATTGTATTGTTACACTTACTAAATTTAGTATTGTCCAGTCTATAATCAGATTTCCTTGATTGTCTCAAAAACTGGATTTTTTACAGTTGGTTTGTTTGAATCAGGATCCAAACAAATCTACACATTACATTTGGTTATTATGTCTTCAATTTCTTATAATCAAAAGCAGTCTCTTCAAGCCTTCCTCCTTAGGACATTGACTTGTTCAGGTATCAGATCATCTTATAAAATATTCCCTACTCTGGATTTGACTATTGGTTTCCATGTGGTGTCATTTAATTCATTCCTCTAACCCCTCAATTTCCATTCAACTTTTTGGGCAAGAATACTTAAGTGGTTCTGTGTTTCATACTGCCTCACATCAGGAGGCAAATAGTTGTTCCATGTTCAGTGATGAGTAGGTCCAGTTTTAGTCTTTTTTTTTTTTTTCCTTTAAGTTTATTTTGTGAGAGAGAGAGAGTGGGGGTGGGGGGAGGGGGGACAGAGGGGAACAGAGGATCCCAAGCGGTCTCTGCACGGACAACAAGAGAGTCTGATGTGGGGCTTGAACTCATGAACCATGAGATCCTGACCTGAGCCAAAGTTGGACGCTTAACTGAGACCCCCCAGTTTTAAAGTTTTAAATATTAAAATTTCTCAAGTTTTCACTTAGTGGTTTTATCTACTGGTGGTTATTGCCTGAATTATTTCATTAGGGGCTGCAAAATGACTTTCCCCCCCTAATTCTATCCTTCTTTCTATATTTCCTAGCCGGTAATCTAAAAAGAATTCCTTCTCAGTAGTTATCCTGAATTATATTTCTTCTTGGAAAGACAAGATAAATGTTTCTTTCCTTTTATTTGCTTGTCTCAAAAAATTGATCACTATTTCCAGTGGCATACAATGAGTAGTTTTTGGTTAGTTGGCTTTCTCTCCCTCTCCCTCCCTCTCCCTTTTTTAAAGGATTATTAACTCGTGGGTTTTTTATTTACTGAGCATCTTAATCATTAAAATTAAGCAGAAGATCCACAGGGTCAACTCTATACTTTAGAAAGGTAACTGATAAGAGATTAGAGGCAGAGGAACAGATCAGTTGAAAGATGGCCTGTCAATCAAAATTACAATTGCACCTAAACTTTTGGTCCAGCAACTCTGCCTTTAGGAATTTATGCTACCTACCCATATAGTTGCTCATGTTTGAAGTAACAAGGTTATTTATAGCAGCATTGACTAGAAACCACCTAAATATCCAATAATATTAGCAAGTTGACCTTTGAACAACACAGTTTTGAACTGTGTGGGTCCACTTATATATGCGTTTTCTTCATTACAGTACAGAACTATAAAAGTATTTTCTCATGATTTTCTTAACATTTTCCTTTTTCTAGCTTACTTTACTGTAATACAGTATATAATACATATTAACATACAAAATACACGTTAATTGATGGTGTATGGACTTCCAGTCAACAGTAGGCTATTTAGTAGTTAAGTTTTGGGGGGAGAAAAAGTTAACATGTAGATTTTTCCACTACTACACTGGTGTTGGCACCCCTAACCCCTGTGTTCAAGGTCAATGATATACTACATTCATATCATTACTAAGCAGTCATGATAAAGAATGAGGAAGGTTTTATGTACAGAAATGAAACAATCTCCAAAGTATACTGAGTTAAGAGAAGCCAGATACAGGACAGTGTTTGAATTAAAAGGGGAAAGATATATATGCATTTGCATATGTGCATGAATATATAAAATATTTTGAATCTGTAACAAGGAACTGCTTGTGTGGATGTAGACAGGTGGAGGCCTTCACTTTACACCCTATGTATCCTTTGAATTTTGAGCCATGCAAATGTCTTACTCCAAAAATGAATACAACTAATATAAAAGATTTTGCAGTAAAGTCAAACATAGCCTAACTGAGGCAACAGGAGTGGAGAGACATTTGTTCATTACAGAAGTGTTTAAAGCTGAGAGCTGTCCATCCGACAAGCATTTCAGATGTAATTTACTCGGGGAACCGTAGCCTTGGCTGCACCCAGTTTTGTGTTCTCACAAAGTTAGTCCTAAGCCACAGAGCAGCCTTACTTTGCCTTTAGGATGCTAAGAGGGTTGGGATAGGAGTCCCTGTACTCCTGCTTTTAAATCTTAGCTAGCTCCTCCCACGTTTTTCGTAAATGTTTTGTGTAACCAAGGGAATGTAATAGGTGAGATTTGGGGGGAAGAGAAAGGCTGGTCTCCTCCACCTCTTCTGGTCCCTATTTATAAATCTTGAATTCTCCCAGTTGATAGGTGGAGACCTGTGAAGTTTATATGGCTTTAAAGGTCTCAGGAAAGGGCAGAAATTTGTTACCTTTTTTTCTTTGTCCACCAGCATCCCACCTCCCCCATTTTTGTTTTTTTTTAACGTGTATTTTTGAGAGAGAAAGCATGAGGGGAGGGGGGGGGGTGTTCTGAAGCCAACTCTGCTGACAGCAGAAAGCCTCTTTTGGGCCTTGAACTCACAAACCTGAGATCATGACGTGAGCCGAAGAGCGGCACTTTACCAGCATCCCACCTCCCGGGAATGCGGCAAGGCCTATGCCCAACCAAGGCCAAGGTCCAAGCCTGAGGCTGAGGCGAGAGCAGCGTCCCCACGCCAGACTTTTCTACTGGCTCCCCTTCCCTGTCCTTTGCCCAGTCCCCCTTAATGTGTTTTAGTAGGGCCCATCCTTGACTTCACAAGTGGCTGCCCTTCGCGGAGGCCCCAGTCATCCTCTGGCAGGCCGCGGCAGGGATTCCTCATCTCTCAGTCTGTGTCTTCGTCTGGGACTGCGCCGCGTAGTTACTTTCACTCCAGCCTGGCCCGGCTCGCCACGCGGCAGGCAGCCTTGACCGTTAGGCAGGCTTCCAGTGCTCAGGAACAGCAACCAGGCCTGGGCGCGCCGCACACTCCAGGCTCTAGTACGGGCCCCTTGGGAATCCGCGGGGCGCGACGACCATCACCGCGCAGGCGTCAATCTTCCTTTCTTGACACTGCAATTCCCAGAAGGCCACGCAGCGTCCCCTGCGCGGCTAAAGCTCAGGAGCTTCAACCGCTCCGAAAGGGCGCGGGACTCTCGCCGCACTGCATTGTGGAATACATAGTCTGAGAAAACGTCTTCGGGCACAAAGTCCCCACCAAGCTCACGTGTTTACCTTGTGCACTGGCGGCCGGAGGGGCGGAGGCGGGGGGAGGGGGAGGGGAAGGGGGGGGACAATAAAGAGTAGCTACCAGATTTCGTCATAAAACCGCGACCAGACAGGCGGCGCCATCTTCGAACTTGGACTTCCGGAAGGACTTTGGTGAGGGTGAGTGTACCGCAGCGGGGTGTGCGGGGGCCCCAAGATTCCTCCTCCTCCTCCTTTTCCCATAGCACTAAGATAATGGGAACCAGCTCCCGGCTCCTCTCTTCCCTCTGCACAGCATCGCGATTTCCAGCCCCCGCGCTGCTGCAGAAACCATCACGCTCCCCACCTCCTTCCCTGTAGTGCAACCGGACATCCCTTATCCCTGCTAACCATGGCTCTTGCCTTCTTTCTCGACGCGGTGCGGGTAACACGGCATCCTGTGCTCTGGCCGCGTCGTTGGTAACATTGCATTCCTCGGACTCAGCAAACCTACAGTAGTCCTCGGCCTCAGAAAACTCAGGGCTCGCCCCCAGCCCAGGCTAGGGATGGAAGCTGCCTTCACGCCCATGACTGAGGAAGGGCAGACGGTCACCCCTAGAGTGGTAGCGGGTCATTCTCATTCGGCTGTGTCTCATCTTCCTCGATGAGGCTCTTTTAACCCCGGGGTTGTGCCCCGCGCGCTGCAACCCCATTGGCGCAGCCAAGGGCCAGTTATGTTTCCCTTCTAGTCCTTTTATCCCGCAGCAAGTTGGCTGACTGCTGGGGAAGGCAGAGGTGGCGGCTTCAACCCCACCCTGGTAACTCACTTTGTTAGAGAGGTGTAGTGTTTGGCGAAGCCTCTTCGCCCTAGTGGCATATCGTTACACACACTTCAGCCATTCCTGTGCCTTGGTTACTTTTTGCCATCCCTTCTTATCAAATGTATTGTTTTCTTAGTAGTTTTTAAAAATTGGCTTATTTTTAAAATTTAAGTGCTTTAGTCTCAATCTAAGCAAGAAAGATGAAACCATGGGTTTCATGGACTAGAGTTTTTTATACAAGTTAAAAACACAATCAAAATAAAACTCATTTTTGTATCATTAAAATAATCTTGCATACCACCAGCTGTGCCATAGGAACACTTTGGTATTAGACCAAACAGTGTGTTTAAAGTAATTCCATAGTTGAGGAACTGTGTTAACTAATCATTTTCCTTGATTAGGGAAATCCTGGCAGCCTTGAAGCAGCATTCCAAACAAGTTGAGGTGCAAATGTAAACTTTTATAAACTCTAGCAAAATTTATTAAACATCCCTTCCTTTACTTATGTCTAGGATTTGTATTATAAAATCATGAATGGAAATTAACCACCATACCCTGCTGCTGCCTTCTAGAGAAATGAATTCTTGAAGGGATTTTTGCACCTTGAGAAGGTGGTCATTCAATTAACAAAGTTTAATTATTGCACTTACCATGTACCAGGTTCTGGATTCAGTAGTGAATCAGGCAAGATCCTTATGAAACTTTCAGGGAAGATACATATGGAGTAAGTGAATACCCATACCTCTTATTATCATAAGAAAATACCACATGGACTAAAGAGCTACATTTAAGATTCAAAACTAGAAAAAGTATTAGAAGAACATAAAATAGGGTATGTTTATATCAGTGGGGTAGGAGATGCCTTTTTAAGACACAAACAAGTCGTAAAGGAAAAGTCATAAAGAAAAAAATTAACTCAGTAAATATAATTTCAGTTTAGCAAGAAACATTATAAACAAAGGTTTTTTTTTTAAATATTTTATGGGGCACCCAGGTGGCTCAGTTGGTTAAGCGTCCGACTTCGCCTCAGGTCATAATTTAAGGGTTCGTGGGTTTGAGCCCACGTCGGGCTCTGTGCTGGCAGCTCAGAGCCTGGAACCTGTTTTGGATTCTATGTCTCTCTGTCTCCAACCCGCCACCTCTCGTGCTCTGTCTCTCTCAAAAATAAATAAACATTTTAAGAATATATTTTATTTTTATTTTACTTATTTTAAGTAGGCTTCACATCCAGTGTGGGGCTTGAACTCACAACCCTGAGATCAAGATTTTCACGCTCCACCAACTGAGCCACCCAGGTGCCCCTAAACAAAGTTTTTTTTTAAAAAGTAGAGACACAGTATTTGCAACATAAATAATTTCACAGATCAATAAGGAAAAGATTGCTTTGTACTGTAGAAATATGGGCAAATTATAAGTACAGGCAATTCATAAAAAAATAGATGTCCAATATATAAAAAGAAGTTGCTAACCTCAATCATTATCAGGACAATGCAAATAAATACAATAGGGAAGAATTCTTTCATCCATCAGATTGGCAAGGGTGTGGCAAAATGGGTACTGATATATGGTTAGTGGGATTACAAATTGACTTTTGTTTTGGTGAGCTGTTTGCAGTATCTATTAAATTTTGAAATGTGTATATCCTTTAATCCAGTACAATAATTCCACTTCATATCATTATTCTGGAAAATAATTTCTCATTAACGAAGAGATCTGTACTTAGATATTTATTGCAGTATTGTCTGTAATAGTGTTGTGATTCAGTTGTGCATCAAATGGGGAATATCCGAATGAACTATAATTCTGTGGAACACTGGATAGTAACTAAGAAGAATGAGATACGTATTTGTGCACTGATGTGGAAATTCTTTAAGACATACATAGAAGTTCTTTTAACTGATACCTAATTTTTTTTAATTTTTTTTTTAATGTTTATTTATTTATTTTTTTTTTTTGAGACAGAGAGAGACAGAGCATGAACGGGGGAGGGTCAGAGAGAGGGAGACACAGAATCTGAAACAGGTTCCAGGCTCCGAGCTGTCAGCACAGAGCCCGACGCGGGGCTCGAACTCGCAGACCCCGAGATCATGACCTGAGCTGAAGTCGGCCGCTTAACCGACTGAGCTACCCAGGTGCCCCAACTGATACCTATTTAACTAGCTCCCTGTGTTAACTGACATTCCCCATTTCCTCTGTAAAGCATACAAACTGATGTTCATGGCACACTGCATACCTGAAGCGTATAGGCTTTTCTCCTATAGGCCTGGTCACTGTTCTCACTGGTGGAGTTGAATGCTTGCCAAGAGTCATTGTGATGGTCCTCAACATTTTTTATGTCAGTTAATTTGTCATTATATTTATATAATTGTGATATATGTTTAAATTTTAAAGATTTTGAGTAAGAAAGAATTACTGTTTCTATTAAAACTAAGTTGTAATGTGGCAGATAAACAGGTGCTTTATTTTTATTCTTTATATTCTACACATATTTACAAGTATTCTACTTCAACTAAAAGTATTATAAAGATAACTCAGAAAAGAAAGGAAACTAAGTTGATCCCTTGGGAAAGGCAAAAGAGGTACATTTGCAAAGAAACAAAGAAGCGTATGGGTGTGGGTGAGACAACTCTAAAAGACTGAGGAAATTTTGTAAAGATCTGAAACTTTATTGCACTTGAATTGCTTCTCAAGAAAAGATAATGTTTCAAGAAAGGAGTGATCAATAGCATAAGTGCTGCTAAGAGATCAAGTTAAAGGAAACAGAAGTGTCCACTGAATTAGTTGACAGCAGTTATTGGAGGCTTTAGCTTCAGTGATGAGTTGGAAGGCAAAATCTTAGTCAGAATGAAGCAGGGTAATTAAAACATCACGTGCAGAGAACTCTTTAAAAGTTTGTGAGAGGGAGGAGGAATATGGGTTAAAGGGTAGTTGTATGTGTGTTAAGATGAGAATTATTGACATTACTTTTTTTAATGTTTATTTTTGAGAGAGAGAGTGCACATGGGCAAGTGGGGTAGGGACAGAGAGAGAGGGAGACACAGAATCGGAAACAGGCTCCAGGCTCTGAGCTGTCAGCACAGAGCCCAATGTGGTGCTCAAGCTCACGAACTATGAGATCAGGACCTGAGCTGAAGTCAGACACTTAACTAACTGAGCCACCCAGGCATCCCAGTAATTACAGACATTTAAATGCAGTTGGGGAGGCACCTGGCTGTTTCAGTGGGGCATGCGACTCTTGTTTTCAGGGTTGTGAGTTTGAGCCCCATGTTGGGTGTAGAGATTACTTAAAAATAAAATCTTTATAGGGGCGCCTGGGTGGCGCAGTCGGTTAAGCGTCCGACTTCGGCCAGGTCACGATCTCGCGTTCTGTGAGTTCGAGCCCCGCGTCAGGCTCTGGGCTGATGGCTCGGAGCCTGGAGCCTGTTTCCGATTCTGTCTCCCTCTCTCTCTGCCCCTCCCCCGTTCATGCTCTGTCTCTCTCTGTCCCAAAAATAAATAAACGTTGAAAAAAAAAATAAAATAATAAAATCTTTATAAATAAATGAAGGAAGGAAGCAACCAATTGGACGATAGCCAATGAAAAGGAAAAGGATAAACAATTCCAGTGTCCCTAGGAGATAGGGTAATGGAACTAGAACACAGGTGGAAGGTTGGGTTTAGAAAGTAGATAAAGGGTTCAGATGGAGAGAGTAGGCTTCTTGACCAGACATTGAAGTATTTCCCACATCGTGACTTTCTGGGTTTTGTTTTGGGAATCAGAGGCAAAATACCTGCTGAGAACCAGGGCATCAGATATTGGGGGAGAGGTAATGTGGGGGCTGACTAGAGAGAACGTGTAAGTGGTAGCACTCGGCACCTTAGATGCACACATGGAAAAGAAGGATGGTTGGTTCATCCACGGCTTAAATTTTGCCAATTTTGCAGAGCAAAAAGAAAGGAACTTCACAATATCAATAAGAATCTGATTCAAATAAAGGAATCTAAGCTAGATAGGATGTGGCCAACACAGGGAGAAATTGGAGAGATCAATAGATAGTGACTTGATATGGTTGGAGAATAGATATAGATTGTAGTTGAGCAGTCTGGCTATAAAGATGGGAGGTTGTGATCAGATAGTGGGATGTCTTTGTGATTTTGGAGGTTAAAAGGTTTTGTGTGATGACAGGGCCCATTGTGAGACAGCAAGTGAGTAGCAATGGTTTAGCTGAATGTTCTGAGCTTCAAGAACAGTTTTTACAAGACAGGGAGAACTCTTCGTCTAGAAGTGGCATTGGAGACGAATTGACAAGACGCTGATCCCACTTTCTACTATGGGGTAAGTGGGACATGAGAGAAGGAAAAACCTCCACTGAGAGCCTGGAAAGCTAGAAATTTCACTTCCTGGAATTTTTTTCCATCCAAGATTTTGAATATGATTTAGGTCTTGCCAATTAAGTGTGCTCTTGAAGAACTCAAATTTGAACTTCAGTTTAGAGAGGAGAGAGCCAGGCCAGGAGGCAATACATATTATTGGTTCAGATTGTGGCAGTGGTATGATTCTGGATCTGGGAGCCAGAGAAGGGTCTTTCCTGTTCAGTTAGGTCACTTTCTGATCATTGCAGAGGCAATTCATGGAGCCATCAGCTGTGGCAGGAGCTTTGTGATTTGTGGGTGCCTCCTCGTAATCTGAAGGGCTTTGTGAAGACGCAAAGTGCTGGCCCCATCCCAGAGTTTCTGATTCAATAGGTCTGGGATAGGACTGGAAATCTGCACTCTAACAAATTTCCAAGTGATGTTGATGCTGCCTGGACCACCACAATTTAGGAACCACTGGTGTGAACCATGTAATACCCTATAATAAATTCCTTTTAGCTGAACTGGCTAGAGAGGATTCTGTTCTGTGCAGCTGAAGCAGGACCGATAGAGAGGTCAAATAATCATTTTATTCATGTCTTCCTGTCCTTATCTACTTGATCTGTCAATGGTTGAAAGAAGTAGTTCTTGTATTTCCTGAAGATTTTGCTTTATTTTGATGCTGTCATTTGACGTCTAACAGTTCATGACATTTATCTTTTATATAATTTGAAGTTTTATGACAAAGTATTCCCTCTTTGTCTCATTTAATACTTTCCCCCTGAACTCAACTCTGCTATTACCAAAACTCCTATTTTCTTTGTGCTTACATTTGCCCTATATATTTTAATGTATCTTTTGACTTACAGCTCTTTTGAGTTCCTTTGTATTAGACATCTTTTTTTGTTAAGTTTATTTATTTATTTTGAGAGAGAGAAAGAGAGAGCAAGTGGGGGAGGGACAGAGAGAAAGGAGAGAGAGAGAATCCCAAGCAGTCTTCGCACTGTCCGCGTAGACCCCAGTGCGGGTCTGGAACTCACAAACTGCAAGAACATGACCTGAGCTGAAATCAAGAGTTGAATGCTTAACTGACTGAGCCACTGAGGTGGCCCTGTGTTAGACACTCCTTCAAAGCATATAGTTTGACTTTTTAAAATCAATCCAAATCTTTATTCTTTTTTTTTTTTTTTTAAATGAATGGATTGATTTTTGGTCATTGTTATATGTATCTTTATCTTCTTTGTAGGTTTTTTTTTCTTTTCTTTTTTGTGTTTCTTTTATTTTCAATCTCTTATTGTACAGCCTTTAAAACAATTTTTTTTCTGGTTTCTGTGGTCTGCTGGGTATTTTGGAAGCAACAGAGTATACTGCCTTTAGTTCTGTTAAATATCTAAATGGTATTAATAGCCCTTTACTTCTCCAGTTACCGATCTTACAAGCAAAAGCAGGATACTTCTTTGTCTTGGTCTACTACAGTCAGAAAATTCTTATTTTTACATTGCAGGGCCTTTCAAAATTTTAAATTAGAGTCTGTTTTATAGTGGTAGTTACCGCAGTTGTTTAAACTCAATGTGTCACTGGGTTAAATGCTTACTGCATTCTTTATACCACAGCTTCTCCATTAGAAAGTTGTTGTGTTGCCTGGGTAGCTCAGTTGGTTAAGCATTTGACTCTTGATTTCAGCTCAGGTCATGATCTCACGGTTGGTGAAATTGAGCCCTGCCTCTAAGCATGGAGCCTGCTTGCGATTCTCTGTCCCTCTCTGCCGTTCTCCCCCACTTGTGTTCTCTCTCTCAAATAAACAAACTTAAATAAAAATTTAAAAACCTTAGAAAGTTCTTCGTATTGATTTGTCTTTCATTGGCTGAAGTAGGTCTTCAAGTTGATTTTTTAAAAACTATAATTCCTAGGGGCGCCTGGGTGGCACAGTCGGTTAAGCGGCCGACTTCAGCCGGGTCACGATCTCGCAGTCCGTGAGTTCGAGCCCCGCGTCGGACTCTGGGCTGATGGCTCAGAGCCTGGAGCCTGTTTCCGATTCTGTGTCTCCCTCTCTCTCTGCCCCTCCCCCATTCATGCTGTGTCTCTCTCTGTCCCAAAAATAAATAAACGTTGAAAAAAAAATTTTTTAAATAAATAAATAAATAAATAAATAAATAAATAAAAACTATAATTCCTAGAGACCTGCATATTGAGAATACCATCCTGTTGCCTTTATGTGAATGATGTCTCAGTTAAGTAAAGAATTCTCTTGACCCTCTTTGTGTTTATCTTCTGGCATCAAATGTTTCCGAGAACTCTGAGGCTGACCTGATGTTTACTTTTCTCTTTGTGGGAGAAATTTAGTATCTTCACTCAAGTATTTCTTGGTCTTGATGATTCTTTGTTGACTTTTACTTGCCTTTTACACCTTAAGCTCTTCTGATTGATAGACCAGGGTCTTCATTTATTTCAGGAAAGTATTCTATTTTTTATTTCAGGAAATTTTCTTCTGTTAAGTGGTTTTTTTTCCTTTTGTTTTCTTTCTTTCTTTTTTTAATACTTCTGTTTGCCTTTCCTTCTCTCTTGTTTAGGAACATCAGTTATTCATGTGTTGACTCCCTCCATCCTCTTTTTCATCTATATCATCTCACTAGTCACTTTTATCTCTTTATAGCAGTACAGTTTTCAACATTTTGCTTCTCCCCTGGTTTTCATTTCATTTCATGATGATCTTATCCATTTTACTCAGTTTCTTTCCTTATGACTGCTCAGTCTCCACCTCCCCATTGTCTTCTTTTATCTCTTCTTGGATTCCATAGTATCTTTTTTTTTTTTTTTTAAGTGTTATACAGACATTTTTTGTTGCAAATTTTATTCTGTTTTCTGGAGGCTTTCTTCGAAAGGGTTACTTTCCATCTTTTTTCATTTGTTTGTGTCCTTTTGATTCTTTCTGTAGTATCTATGCATAGATTTCATGTGGATCCTTTTTATTACTAATTTTGAATGGAGTAGTTCTCTCAGGGCTTGCTATTTAGTAAAGAACAGGGTAGATGGATTCTCATTGACCTCTATTTACGTTGGCGATATAACACTATGTCTTTAGCACAGTGTTCCTTAGCACCTGAGTTAGAGGATTGGCTATTTCTAATATGTTTAGACTGTAGCTTCTTTAAGAGAGACAATTGGGAAGTTTAATTTGTATATTTCCTATGGTCTTTGTATTAACACACTTTTCAGCTGAGGCCAATGAATTATTTATTCTTAAGGCATGTATAGACCTATGGGGGGGTTCCTCCTGGGATTTGAGGTATTTCTCCCTTTTTGTCATAAAAAGGTATGTTATTCTAACCAAAACCTGGGCCCTTGCAGAGTTCTGTGTTGCTCAGCTTTTTGGTTTGGTGGTCAATGCTTTGTTTATCTCTGTCAGTTTACTTTGGTCCATGGTTACACAATTGATTTTCTGAGTTTGAAAAAAATGAAGATTTGTGACAATTATTTAGTTCATTCTTTTTTTTTTTTAAGATTTTATTCTTAAGTAATCTCTACACCCAACATAGGGCTCGAACTCACAACCCCTGAGAGCAAGAGTCACATGCTCTTACCTACTGAGCCAGCCAGGAGCACCTTTAGCCCATTCTTCAATGTGGGAAAGGTCTCTTAATATAGTAGGATGTTCCTTAATTGTCTCATAGCCACCCGCCTCCCCTATTCAGGTGAAAGATTGATGGCAGGCCACTAGATAACTTACTTATAAAATAAATTTGTTCCTTAACTAGTATTCACAAACATGGATTAGCTCTGGGCATCCTCCTTCAATGCGGTCTAAATTTTATGTATCTGGCAACTATTCTTTATAGTCTGTTTTAGGAAGTTGTGGCCCTTCCCTGGATTCATAACAGGTGATTTCTTTCTTTCTTTCTTTCTTTCTTTCTTTCTTTCTTTTTTTAATTTTTTGATGGGAAAGGGGTGATTTATTTCATTGGGCTTTAGGGAAAGGAGTTGGATAATTGTTCATTCACTGCATTATCCTTACAAGAAAATGTAAGAGCTTTAAGTTGGCTAAGCAATATAGTGCCTGGCACATAGTAAGCATTTAATAAATAAATGGTAACTTTCTTATTATCCGTTCATTGCCAGCTCCACTAGTGTGTAGGTTCCATGAGAGCAGGGCCCTTAGCTGTCTTGCTTATTGTCATACTCCCAATTCCTAGAATAGTGCCTAACACAGAAGATGTTTAGTAATTATTGTTAAATAGTTCCCCCGGGGAAGTGGGAGGCGGTGGGTGGGATGGGAAGAGAAAAGACAGGAAAGTAGAAAAATCTGAGCCAGTGCAAATAGCTTTTGCCTTCTCCTCACATGTATGTCTCTGTGCAGGGACAGCCATTTTAGGGGGTGCTGATGGATACCTGCGGGGTCGGCTGTGTTGCCCTGGGGGAGGCCGGCCCCGTGAGGAACATGACTGTGGTAGACTCTCCTGGACAAGAGGTGCTAAACCAGTTTGATGTCACGGCCTCTTCAGAAATAACCAGTGCTGAGGCTTCCATAGAGATGTCTTTACCTCCACCTTTGCCTGGATTTGAGGATTCTCTTGATGAGAGCAGGCTCCCTCCAGAACAAGAAAGCTTCTCCAGACTTGAACAGCAAGGTATGTACCTTGTCCTTTAATCTTTTAATCTCCCCATGTTTAGCTTCAGATGACAGAGAGCAGGGTGAGCTCACAGGATCTTACCAACCTGGGTATGGTATAATCTCTACCAAAGAGATTTGAGCTCTGGTCCCGTCTCACAGACCCATATTCTTCTCTACAGATCTTTCTTCAGAGATGTCAAAGGTCTCAAAACCTAGGGCCTCAAAGCCTGGCCGGAAGAGAGGTGGTAGGACACGGAAAGGCCCCAAAAGGCCCCAACAACCTAATCCTCCGTCAGCCCCTCTGGTTCCTGGTCTCTTAGATCAATCCAGCCCTCTATCTGCCCCCATGCCTAAGAAACGAGGTCGAAGGTCCAAGGCAGAGCTGCTACTGCTGAAGTTGTCCAAAGACCTAGATCAGCCAGAGTCTCCACCTCCAAAGAGGCCCCCTGAGGACTTTGAGACCCCTCCTGGGGAACGACCCCGCCGAAGGGCTGCCCAAGTGTAAGGATTGTGGGGCGCAGCTCGGTGGAGGGGGGGTTGGGGTGAAGGGAATCAGGGTGGGACAGATGTTGGAGAGCTGAGAGGCTGTGGTGAGGCGTCAGGTAAGCAGGGGTAACGTCTGGGTTCTGGGGACTTGAGCCATCTTCTAGCTCTTACCGCAGCAACTTCTACCTGTTGCTAAGTTTGTCTGTCTAGGAGGTTGCTTTTTGTGCCTTGTATCCTGTCACCTTTTTCAGTTTCCTCCAGGTCTTCGTTGCAATTTTACCGCCCAGTATATATCAGTCTCTCTGTGTCCTTCCATTCTTCCCTTGGCTCTTACTGATCTCTGTGGTAGAGTGAAAGTGCTTTTGGACTTAGAGTTGGCAGATCTGGGTTCACATTCCACAAACATGATCTGAGTCTTATCTTGGCCAGGTCCGTAACTTCCCCGGATCTCTGGTTCTTTATCAAAGGGGAAGGGAAAATTAATAGCTGCTTTGCAGGGGTCCTTGGGAGGATCCAGTGAGATAAGAATCAGCTAAGTATCTGGAAAAGGGGCTCTCAGTTAAGTGTCTGTGAGTATGGCTCTGACTCTGCCCTGTGCCACAGGGCACTTCTGTACCTTCAGGAACTGGCTGAAGAGCTCTCAACAACCCTGCCTGCTCCAGTGCCCCGTCCTGAGAGCCCCAAAGTGAGCAGCCCTGCCCAACCAAATAAAAGCCAGCCACAGGCAGCCTGTCAAGGTGGAGAAGAAGAGAATAACACTGC
This sequence comes from Prionailurus viverrinus, assembly GCF_022837055.1. Taxonomy (NCBI): domain Eukaryota; kingdom Metazoa; phylum Chordata; class Mammalia; order Carnivora; family Felidae; genus Prionailurus; species Prionailurus viverrinus. The sequence goes on from NC_062563.1 coordinate 119,266,593, forward strand.
ACGGGATGAAGACTTTGTTCTGCAGGTTGAGGCTGAAGATGGAAATGAAAGCGAGGCTCCAAGCGAGATCTCATCTGACCCCGAGCCTGCGGTGCCTCGGAGCACCCCACGAGGATCCACTTCCGGGGTAACTGAATGAATAAGAAAGTGGGGAAATAGGATTATTAGGGGGTCTGCAGGGTGCCTAGTAACTGATGGCCAAAGTAGGTAAAGGAAGAAAGGGACACCCTCAAAAACAGTTGGGGCGCGGGGGGGCTGCAGGTGTAAGTACATGAGATTATTCATTCAGATACTGAGCATCTACTCTGCACTAGGAAACACATGTGACTGCAACAGCATTCTGCCTAAGTCCACAGTGTGATAGGTGCTTCACCGGGACTGAACACAGTGCTTTGGGCGTGTAGAGGAAGGTAGTGAACTACTCAGGCTTCCCAGAGAAGTGATGGTTGGGCTAGGTCTTGAGAGGTGAGTGGCAGTTTGCCAGAGGGATTGTTTTTCCCAGAAATTCCCGGGACAGGACACTAGAGCAGGCAGGGCTATTGAGAGCTCTCAGCAAGTTCCCAAGGGTGCAGAAGTGCCCAGCGGGACCTCAGAGGGTCTAGGGGAGAGCGGTGGGATCAAACTCGGGAGGATGGCCGGACGACCACTGGAGGGAGCCAACACAGGTGTTTGTACGTTTGTTGAATTGTGGTAAAATATACCACATAAAATTTGCCATTTAAAAATGTACGATTGAGTGGTGTTAGCGTGTCCTTGGTGTTGTGCAGCCATCACCACCACCCATTTCCCAAACGTTTTCATCATCACACACAGAAACTCTATACAACAAAGGTTTTTAAGTAGAAATACAATTAGTTAGGACAATAGGTCAGTCAGCAGTGGACAATTAGAAGACAGCTTCAGGTATCCAGGTAGTAATAGGGAGCGCCTGAATCAAGCCATGAAGCAAGTGAAGGTGGGGGACGGATGCAAGAGACGTTTGAGACAGTTAACAGCATTTGGCAGTCACAGGAAAGGAAGGAGTAGGAGTTTCTCTTAGATGGTGCTTTCTTGTGCTGGACTTCAGGACAGAGGAGCAGTGGGGGTGGGGGAGGGGGGTGGGTGAGCAGTGAGGCGATAAGCTCACTTCCTTTTCTTTTGAAATTTATTTTTAAGTTTTCAAAATTTATTTTGAGAGAGAGAGAGAGAGAGAGAGAGAGAGAGAGAAAGAGCGAGCATGAGTTGGGGGAGGGGCAATGAGAGAGGAGAGAGACAGAATCCTAAGCAGGCTCCACACTGCCAGCACAGAGCCCAACATGGGGCTTGAACCCATGAACTGTGAGATCATGACCGGAGCCAAAACCAAAAGTCAGATGCCCAACCAACTGAACCACCCAGGTATCCCTTAATTTTAAAATTTTATTTAAATCCAAGTTAGTTAACATATAGTATAATAATGATTTCAGGATTGGAATTGTGATTCATATTTACATATAACCCCCCATGATGAACTCACTTTCTGACATGTTGAATTGGCCTGTGGGCCATGGGCCATCCTACTAGAGATGTCTGGTAGCCAGTCATGTATGTGGGATCAGTGCCTGCCTTGTCTCAAGTGCAACATTTAAGGGAGTCCCAAACCCTCAGTAATCAAGAAAAATATTTTGATGCAACATTTTAAAAAATAAAAATTGAGGGGTGCCTGGGTGGCTCAGTCGGTTAAGCGTCCGACTTCAGCTCAGGTCATGATCTCACAGTCTGTGAGTTCAAGCCCCGCGTCGGGCTCTGTGCTGATAGCTCAGAGCCTGGAGCCTGCTTCGGATTCTGTGTTTCCCTCTCTCTCTTCCCCTCCCCTGCTCATGCTCTGTCTCTCTCTGTCTCAAAAATAAATAAGAACATTAAAAAAAATTTTTTTTAATAAAAAAAATAAAAATAAAAATTGATGCAACAGATTTATGATGAACAAAAATATCAAGGTTTTAAATAAAGACAGGAACTGTATTACTGATTTTTCCTTTTGCTTTAGGCTCTGTAATATGGCTTGGGATCACTATAAAAGTCTAGAATTTGTAGAGAAGCTGAAACTGAGTAAAGCTTACATTTTCTAAGATATAAACTTGATAATCAGGCATAATGATGGAAGTCAAAGCTATGGGCATGGGGTGAGATTACCTGGAGTATGTGTATGGAGGGTTGAGGAGAAGACAGAGGGACTCGGGGAAATACCATCATCAACTAAACCTGTCAGAGGAGGGAGAGCCTACAGAGGAATATTAGAGAGGCAGGAAGGAACAAGGAGACACTATCCCATAGGGCAGGAGTTTGAGGAAGCAACTGTGAGTCCTCTGAACCAAATTCCATGGAGACGCTGAGGAGAGTGAACAGAAAATACGTAACAGGTTCCAGGAACCTGGGTGGCTCAGTTGGTTGAGTGTCCCAATTCTTGATTTCAGCTCCAGTCACGATCTCACGGTTTGGGGGGTTGGGCTCCACACTGATAGCACAGAGCCTGCTTGGGATTTTCTCTCTCTCCCTCTCTCTCTGCCCCTCCCTCGTGTATACTGGTGCATGCTGTCTCTCCCCCCCACCCCCCCACTCTCTCAAAATAAATAAACTTCAAAAAAATAAATAAGAAAATACATAACAGGTTTTGCAGAAGGTGAAGTCCTAGTAATGGTGGAAACATCAATCTTTTAAGACACTGACAGGTCAGAGGCTAGAGAGGAGGTAGTACCAAGAAAAGTAAAAGCTGGGAAAGCTGTCTTCCGGGGACTTTCTCCAGTCTGTAAAGTTCTCTCACTTATGGTTTTTTTTTCCATTTGATCCTCAGAAACAGAAGCCACACTGCCGGGGAATGGCTCCCAATGGCTTACCAAATCACATCATGGCTCCAGTTTGGAAGTGCCTCCATCTCACCAAGGACCTGTGAGGCTTGAGGAGGGGGCTGGGGATGCGGGGGTGGTGTTGGCGTGCAGAGGACCTTCTAGAAGTGGGGCCATGGGAAAGAGGGAAGGCATTCACAGGGCAGGACACTGAAGACATTCATAACTAAAAGGTACCGCTCTAAAGGCAAGAGCTCCAGAGCCGTGCTGTCCGACATAAGCCACTAGCTATGTGTGTGGCCATTTAAATGTAATTTCAAATTAATTAAAATGAAATTAAAAGTCCAGTTTCACAGCTGCACTAGCCACATTTCAATAGCCACTTACAGCTAGCGGCTAATGTATCCATTGGACAGCACACATCATAGATCCCTCCCATCACTGCTCACAGGTTACTGGACAGAGCTGCCCAAGAATTTCTCTCCTCCTTCACTAACGCTGCTTCTGTCCCTCCAGCCGAGAACAGAAGCACTCGTACTGGGAGTTTGCAGAGTGGATTCCGTTAGCCTGGAAGTGGCACTTGTTGTCTGAACTGTAAGTTAGACATTCTGAAGCCGAGGAGGGGGTGACACTCCTGGGATCAGAAGAGGGACAGGGAATCCTGGGGTGGGTGAAAAGTCTTCCACATTCATGCTCTTTCCTTTGCCTGCCCCCAGTGAGGCGGCGCCCTACCTGCCCCAGCAGGAGAAGTCTCCACTGTTCTCTGTACAGCGTGAAGGACTTCCTGAAGATGGCACACTCTACCGAATAAACAGGTGAAGATTGCATCTCTTTCTGGTTCTAGGAGATAGAAACAGGACAAATGAATGTTGAAAGGGATGACATATTGGCCCTCTTCTTCCCCTGATGCTGTTCCAGTTGGTCCCAGGGTGGGCGGCCTTGCTAGACCTGGTCAACCCAGGTAGTTTGCAGTGTTCATCACTGCTGGCCAGACTGAGGGCAGCTACGGAGATGGAAGGTCAAACCCGTTTACAAGGTCACATCTACTCAGATAGACCTGGGCACACTGGCCCTGGAGAGCCCTGTGGTAAACCAGGATGCACAGCCTGTCATCTTTGAAGGTGAACTAGAGCTAGACAGGCTTTGGAAGGAAAGGAGGAAGATACAGATGGTGGCTAAGGACTATGTCACCTGTAGAATGTTCTTGATATTCTGGCCCTTGCTTAAGCTAGTTCATACCAGCTCCAGGTGGAGCTCCCATTCTGTCCTCATTACCTTTTTTTTTTTTTTTTAAAGGCTTAATTTTTTGGCGCAGTTTTAGGTTCAAAATTGAGAGGAAGGTGCAGAGATCTCCCATATACTCCCCTGCCCCCATACATGCACAGCTGCCCCATTATCAACATCCCCCACCAGAGGGTACATTTGTTACGATGAATGAGCCTACATTGACACATCATCACTCAAAGTCCATAGTGTACGTCAGGATTCACTCTTGGTGTTGTACATTCTTTGGGTTTGGACAAATGTATAATGATATGTCTCTGTCATGATGGGATCATACAGAGTAGTTTTGCTGCCCTAAAAATCCTATGTGTTCTAGCTACTCATCCTCCCCTCTAATCCCTGGCTATCACTGATCTTTTGACTGTATAGTTTTGCCTTTTCCAAAATGCTACATAGTTGGGTTCATACAGCGTGTAGCCTTTTTCAGGTGGGTTTCACTTAAACATGCATTTAAGGTTCCTCCGTGCCTTTTCATTGTTTGATAGCTCATTTATTTTTAGTGTCATATAATATTCCATTGTTTGGATGCTTATCCACTCACCTAATGAAGTCCTTATTACCTTTTATTAATTCCTTTCTTCATCCCATCTTTGACTTTTCTCTAGATTTAGCTCGATCACAGCACACCCAGAGCGCTGGGATGTGTCCTTCTTCACAGGGGGACCCCTCTGGGCTCTGGATTGGTGCCCAGTGCCAGAGGGGGCATCAGCTTCGCAGTATGTGGCCCTTTTCTCCAGCCCTGACATGAATGAGACACACGCACTGAGCCAGCTTCATTCGGGTCCCGGGCTGCTCCAACTCTGGGGCCTCGGGACCTTGCAGCAAGAAAGCTGGTGAGGTGGGGCTGGAACGCTGCTGTGGGAGGGTGGTTGAGGAGGAGAGAAGGATGGGGCTGGGCAGGGGCGCTGGGGCGCTTGGATTGGGTTGAGATGGGGCAGAGCACAGGCTCTGGCAGCCCTAGGCCCCTTCTCCCTACCCATTCTCCCCATATGCTTTCTCTCCTCAGTCCTGGCAACAGGGCCCACTTTGTCTATGGGATTGCTTGTGACCATGGCTGCATCTGGGACCTCAAGTTCTGCCCCAGTGGAGCATGGGAACTTCCAGGCACCCCGCGGAAGGTACCTCCCTGTTGTGGGATGCTTTAGGACTCAGAGTCAGAACAGAGAGGCCCTGTGAGTTCTCAGAGGGGACAGAGAGCAGTGGATGGAGTTTTCCCGGCAACCCCATATCATTTCCAGGGGCCAAAACCTCAAAAGTTTTCTGAGAGGCTCTGAAGGCAGCAAGCCTCAGCACAGATGTGGTCTCCCCCTCTAGGCTCCTCTTCTGCCCCGATTGGGCCTCTTGGCTCTTGCCTGCTCAGATGGGAAGGTGCTGCTGTTCAGTCTGCCCCATCCGGAGGCCCTGCTGGCTCAACAGCCCCCAGGTGAGTAGTGCAGCAGGTGAGGGGGTGGTGCTGCTCCAGCAGGGTCTGTCCATCTCCCCTGAAGCCCCTCCTGGCCCAGCCTCTAGGACCAAGCCTTACTCGGCATCCTACCCACTCTGACTTCACACCTTTTGTTCTCCACCTGTCTCTTTAGCAGTCTGCAAAAGGGGTACTCTCTCCTGCAGTCTTCTCACTGGGTTCTTTGAGCATACCCCCTTTCTCCCCCTTGCCTGCTGTGTGCCCTCAGGCCCTCCCCTCCTGCTGCCACAGCTTATGTGCTGAGCGTGATCTCCCCTGATCTCCTCTGCCACACTCTTCTCCTTCCCTCAGTCCCGTACTCACCTCTCCTTTCTTCACATAAACGCTTGCCTCTCCATGTACACATAAACACCCTCTCTTCATTGGGAAGAGAGGGAGAGAATATAGAGCTGAAGATGAGCAAGAAGAGGAAGGGGTTAGGGAAAGACATCTCCTATTTGTCAAACTTGATTTTCAACTGTCCCGAGTATTTAAAGAAGAGGGCACCCAGTTTTGAGCCCCGAGAAATGCCATACTTGGTGGCTTGGTGGAGGAGTGGGCTGAGGAGGGAATAGGCAGTGAGGAAGTGAAGACAGATGCGTAGACGATTCTTTCAAGTAGGTTGGCCGTGAAGAGGAACACGATGAGGGTGGTGGCTGGAGGTGAATAAGGGGTAAAGGAAAGGTTTTGTTTGTGTGTTTGTTTTATTGAGTTAGGAGACTATAGTGCATGTTTACGTATGCATATGAGAACGATCCATTAGGGAGAGAAAGCAGATCGCTCAGGAGAAACGAAAGATAACCAGATGAGCAAAGTTCTGGAAAAGGTGAGAGAGTGGGGAGAGAGCAGAGTGGAGCAATTAGTCATTCTGATAGGAGGAAGGACACGCTCACTATAAGGGGGTGGGGGAAGGGGATGGGGCCAGGTAGAGGTAGATTCATCAATGTGCTGGTGGAGAAATGAGCGTAAGGGAAGGTCATTGTCAGATTAGGGGTGCTGATGTAAGAGCAAGGCAGATCAGGACTTCAGTCCTCTGTTCTCAGAGCATTGCTCTTCTTCCCTCACAGATGCAGTGAAGCCTGCCATCTATAAGGTGAGTGAGGAATCTGCTACCTTAGCCAAGGCTCCATCTTCTCGAGCCTCCCTTACTGATTCCACAGTGAGTCTCCTTCTGCCACTGAAAAACCCCCATCCTGCTGATTAAACACTGATTTGAGCCTTTGTGACAAATGGTAGGTATTCCTAACCCTAGGCCCGGCTCTTCTGTCTCTGCAGGTACAATGTGTGGCGACCCTTCAGGTGGGGTCTATGCAAGCTTCGGACCCCTCTGAGTGTGGTCAGTGCCTTAGCCTGGCCTGGATGCCCACCCGGCCCCACCACCACCTGGCTGCTGGCTACTATAATGGTAACAAAACAAAACAAAACAAAACATAAGGGGATGTTGCTATTTAAAGTTTATATATGCTTGTTGTTTTTTGGTTGTTTCTTTTTTGGTTCAGTGTTGGGCAGTATGTTCAAGCAGTGTAAAAAAAATACAAAGAAGGAAGAAGAAAGTCACTAGAAATCTTCTTTTCAAAAAACCATAATTAAGAGTCGGTGAAGATCATTTCATGGAGTTCTGTATGCATATATAAAGATAAAAAGATCAGATGGCGAGAGAAAGAATTCTATGACTGTGGAATCATTCTATGTATTTTAAAAATATTTTTTAATGTTTTTTATATTTGAGAGACAAAGAGAGCACAAGTGGCAGAGGGGCAGAGAGAGGGAGACAGGATCTGAAGTGGACTCCATGCTGACAGCAGAGATCCCAGTGTGGGTCTTGAGCTCATGAACCATGAGATAATGACCTGAGCTGAAGTCGGACGCTTAACCGACTGAGCCACCCAGGCGCCCCCTATATAAGCTGTTTTAAAGATTTTGTTTTTAAGTAATCTCCACACCCAGAGTGGGGCTCGGACTCACAACCCTGAGAGCAAGAGTCACACACTTTACCCCCTGAGCCAGCCAGGCGCCCCTCTATAAGCTATTTTAAATGAAAATGTATGAAATTTAATTACACTTTAATTTTATAAAAGAAAAAGACTGGAAACTGAAAGATGGGCTAAGCTTCCCATAAATGTTCCTTCACCACAGAGACATCCATTCCTTAGGATCCTCTTGAGGTTAAAAAGAGGGGGAAAGAATGATAAAGAGCAGTCCAGTAGTTGGAGTTATCAGGTGACAATTTCATGGTCAGACCTCATCAGTAGCCTCAGCCTGCAGAGGTCAGGAAATTAGCACACTCACGCTTCTTCCTGGCCCTCTCGGCCTTCTCAGTGTTTCTTTTGGTACTGTGATTTTTCATCATTTGCATGCTGTCATTGTTGATGCTGTTTTGCTGTCTTGATTCCCAGTTATTTAACCTTAATTCTGTATTGAAATGATCATGTGTGTCCACCGTCCGTTCACCTCAGGCTGCCATTGTTGCCAAATTACTGATACGGCTCGGCTGGAGTTCACTGCCAATGAGCTTTTTCTTTTTTTTTTTAATTTTTTTTTTAACATTTATTTATTTTTGAGACAGGGAGAGACAGCATGAACAGGGGAGGGGCAGAGAGAGAGGGAGACACAGAATCTGAAACAGGCTCCAGGCTCTGAGCTGTCAGCACAGAGCCCGACGCGGGGCTCGAACTCACGGACCGTGAGATCATGACCTGAGCCGAAGCCAGACGCTTAACTGAGCCACCCAGGTGCCCCTGCCAATGAGCTTTTTCAAAAAAGGTTCAGAGGTGCTACGTTTCCCGAGTTTTTAGCTACAAATATTTTCCCCAGCTTTTGTTGATTAAATTCTTACTGTTCCTTAATTTCTTTTCTTTTTATCAGAGTTCTACTTTTGATTACCTCCTCCTCCGCCAGCCCGGTCGGGGGCAGCTTTTTGGGTCAGCAGAGTTGGTTTCTATTTATTCGTTTGTTTTCTGTTTCTCCACATCTTGTTGCTTTTGGCTCCTTGCCTATTCTCTTTGTCTTAGAGCAGAGTTGGCAGACATTTCTCTAAAGGTCCAGGTAGTGAATATTTTATGTCTTGTGGGCTGTTTGACCATTGTTGGAACTGCTCAACTCTGCCATTGAAAACTGAAGGCAGCCATACATGAGGTAAACGAATGGGTGTGACCGTGTTCCAGTCAGACTTTATTTACCAAAGCAGGCAGCAGGCTGTATTTGGCCCAAGGGCTATAGTTCGTCAACCCTTGTCCTAGAGGGTTTATGCCTTTTAAAAAGCCCTTTGCTTTTATTTAGTAGGGAGTCCAGGCTACTGGGTGTATTCAGTCCAGCTTTCAACTGCAAGTGCCACACTAAGCTATTATTTTTTTGTTGATGAGAGTTGGAGCTAAAATATCATGGAGGGAATGTTGCCTAGATCATCGTGATCCACATATCCTTTCATAAGGGGGTCACATCTGAGGGTAAAAGGCAAAGGTCCTAGGAACCCAGAGGAAAACATTAGAGCAAAGAAGGGAGAACTTGCCTTTATTACCTACACATTCTATCCCTACCTCAGGCATGGTGGTTTTCTGGAACCTTCCCACTAGTTCACCCCTGCAGCGGATACGGCTCTCTGACGGCTCCTTGAAACTCTACCCTTTCCAGTGTTTCCTAGCCCATGACCAGGCTGTGCGTGCCCTTCAGTGGTGCAAAGCTAACAGGTACGGGACAGGAGAGCTGTGGCGTGGGAGGTGAAGCCTGGTCAGGCTGGCGCTCCCAGCCTTGCTCAGATTTGATCTGCTCCCTTTTCTCCCCTCTTTCCACAGTCATTTCCTCGTCTCTGCGGGAAGTGACCGCAAAATCAAATTCTGGGACCTTCGACGACCTTATGAACCCATAAACTCTATCAAGCGCTTCTTGAGTACAGAGCTGGCCTGGCTGCTCCCCTACAATGGTGTCACTGTGGCTCAGGACAACTGCTATGCCTCGTACGGCAGGATACACATAGGGGCTCTGGGACAGGCCCTAAGGGTTGGGGTGCAAAGTATGCCAGGTTGTTGTGGGGAGAGGGGAGTTCAGAGTTGGGCACTGAAGGGAACACCGAGGTAGTCTGCATTCTGGAAGGAACTGGGGAAGGGAAATGAATCCAATCTTGGAAAAAGGAAAGTGTTTTTTTCTTCCTCTTACAGTTATGGACTCTGTGGAATTCATTATATTGATGCTGGTTACCTTGGTTTCAAGGCCTATTTCACTGCTCCTCGAAAAGGCACTGTCTGGGTGAGCCCCTGTCTTCATTACACAGGAAAACGATTACTTTACTCACCTGCTGGTGGTCAGGAAGAGGCAGTAGTTTTGGATAGAAAAAGAGAGATGTATGGTAACTGTATCATCAGGGATAAGGGTTATGCATAAGCTCATTTGTATGTATGTGTGTGCCCACCTCAGACTGTGTGCAGTTGTTACCAGTTCACAGAACTGAAACAATGAGTGAATGAATGAATGAAAGACATCTGTCTCTTCTTATTAGAGTCTTTCAGGATCCGACTGGCTTGGGACAATAGCCGCGGGAGATATATCCGGGGAGCTCATTGCAGCTATATTGCCAGATATGGCACTGAACCCAATAAATGTCAAGCGACCTGTAGAGCGAAGATTCGTACGTATATGAATATTTAATGGCAGCACCATCTGTTGGGTCCTAATCCACGTGATCTCCTAAATTAGAACTATAAATTAACAATAGGGTACAAATTTGTATGAGGTCTCCCAGACCTGAAATTGTCTCTGGAAGTCTTTTTTAAATTTTTTTTTTTTTTTTCAACGTTTATTTACTTTTGGGACAGAGAGAGACAGAGCATGAACGGGGGAGGGGCAGAGAGAGAGGGAGACACAGAATCGGAAACAGGCTCCAGGCTCCGAGCCATCAGCCCAGAGCCTGACGCGGGGCTCGAACTCACGGACCGCGAGATCGTGACCTGGCTGAAGTCGGATGCTTAACCGACTGCGCCACCCAGGCGCCCCTGGAAGTCTTTTTTAATGTTTATTTTTGAGAGAGGTGGGGGGGAAGGGGAGGGAGAGACACAGAATCTGAAGCAGACTCCAGTCTCTGAGCTGTCAGCACAGAGCCTGATGCGGGGCTCGAGCTCACAAGCCGTGAGATCATGACCTGAGCCGAAGTCAGATGCTTAACCGACTCAGCCACCCAGGTGCCTGGTCCCTGGAAATCTCAGCACAAAGTTGTACATAATCTTCTCTACCTTAGTGCATCTGAGCATATGTTCAAACATACTACCTTCTTCCATCTTTTAAGTCTCTCCTACCCAAAATCAATTTTCTCTTTTACTTTTATTCCGTCTTCAGTATTATGGAACCTAATGTCAGGGTCTCCTTTCTAGCCTATATATAAAGCAGATCTGATGCCATATCAGGACAGCCCTGAAGGTCGAGACCGTTCTGCTTCATCGGAGGCCCCCAACCCTCCCAAGGCTCGAACTTATGCTGAGACTGTCAGCCATCACTACTTGCTCTTTCAAGACACAGATTTGGTAAATTGAGGCCAAGAGAATGGGTGTGGCATTTCAAAAAGTAGAAAATGTTAGTCCTGGTATAGTAGGGCTTTCTAAGGAGTTGTAGCCCAAAGATGCAAGACTAAGAAGCCCCTGGCTTTCTCTCTCTTGTTGTACTCCCCTCCCCAGGGTTCCTTCCACGATCTGCTCCACAGAGAGCCAATGCTGCGCATGCAGGAAGGAGAGGGGCATTCGCAGCTCTGCCTGGACAGGCTGCAGCTGGAGGCTATCCACAAGGTAAAAGCCTGGTCTCATCTTCTCCACCTTTCTTCACTCTCGTTTCGTCCCAACTCTGGACATAGGATCAATGAAATGGGCAATGAACACATAACAGAGACAGCTGAGAAGGGAAAACAGCTCTGGCGACCTCGTTCTGCAAAGCATGATAGACATTCCTCATTTCTACCTCTCACCCCATCGTGGTCTTATCCTTTCAGATTGTGGCCCTTTTTTTTCCCTCCTGTTACAGCTACAACTCACCCTAAAGCACCAACTGTGAGCATCTCTCTTTTGTTTTCTGTTCTCTGCACAGGTCCGCTTCAGCCCAAACCTGGATTCCTATGGATGGCTGGTATCTGGGGGACAGTCAGGGCTGGTTCGGATCCATTTTGTCCGTGGACTCACCTCACCACTGGGCCACCGTATGCAGCTTGAAAGCCGAGCCCACTTCACTGCTATGTTCCAGCCGTCCTCCCCTATTAAAGGGCCCGGCTTCCCTCCAACTAGCCATCGCCTTCTGCCCAGTCCCTAGTCGTGGTCCACACAGGACCTCTGGAATGACATCTGCCAGGAACAAATGGCCCCCAACCACAGGGCCATAGGAACTGGGGTCTTCCTGGATAGTGACGCTGCCAGACCTGGACCTTTAGACCTGCCTTGCCAGGACTCCTTAGATACCTCTCCTTCCACAGACTCTGTCATCACAGGCCCCTGCGGGCAGGGGGGCTCTCCCTCCACAAACTCTCAAGGCTCCTCCACCTAAAACTATGGCTCATGAGAAACACTCAGGCCTGACCTAGGCTTGGGAGTCAAATTGCTCATATTGAGCATATTGTGAAGTGGGTAAAGCTGAGTAAAGGTACTGGGTGTTTTTGAGACCACACGTGAGTGGGTGTTTGGAGAACTGGAAAGGGTATCTGTATGAAGGCTCCTGTCTGACTATATTCCAGGATCCAGTATTACTGCCTTCTCAACTTCCTCTTCAAAGTAACCAACACACAGGCCCATGAGGGGTGACAGTAATTTATTGGATTGAAGCGGCTTATAGTACTTCTTTAACTGAGGAACACCACAAACGCCCCACCAGTAGAACAGTGGCTCAGATCTTACTTGCTCCTGCTTATGAAATATTCCCAATCACTGGTCGTCTGACCTTACTCAAACACTCCTAGGCAGTCATGTTTTAAAAAAAAAATCTTCCTTTATATCAAGTCAAAGAGTATACTTCTATACATTTCACCATGATTATTAGGAAATCTAGTCATTCTTTCCTGTGATTGCCCTTTTAAATATTTAAAAATAGCTATCATGTGTTTCCCAAGTCTTTTCTTCTCTAGATTAAATATCTTCAGTTACTTTAACCATTCTTTACACGTCATCATTTTTGGTCCTTCATGATCCTGGCACATCGTTGAGTTGTTAAACACGTCTAGCTGCTTTTATTTCAACTCTCCAGATAGGAGGTGTTTAGAACCCAAATACAGTAATGTGTTGTTGTATCTCCTCTTGTTAGAGTCCTCTTGTGGGATGCTGCAGACTCCTAGGGACTGCAGTACTGCCTCCTAAGCAGAGACAGACCCCAGCAATGAGAAATAGGCAAACCACAGTCTTGGAATGTATAGGAGTACAATCAAGTTTGGGGTGGAGGGGAGGGAGGAGTCAGATGACCTCAGAAGACAGAAAGAAGTACACAGCCAGCTCCAACTGAAGGGAATGGAGATTAGTTTACCACCTACCTGGAACAAAACCCTCTGGCACTGTAGACTGGTTGGCCAAATATCTGTGAATAGCTTTCTGCCTCTTGGATTTGGGAATTTATTGTATGTCAAGAAAAAGAAAGGAATCAAGCAGTTCCAATTTCCTTCCTGTACAGAAGAGGAAACAAGCTGGAGGCAACCAGACTATTAGCAGCAGAGGGACCACAACCCATGTCGGTGCAAAGGAGTCCAGTCTTCTACCGTCCCATTGTGATCGGGCTCTGGTTGTGCCACTTTTGTTTTTGAGCTGACAGGGAAATGCCTTCCATTGCAGAGAAGCTTTGTTCATTCTACACAGCAGCCCCTTAACACTGCCTCATGGGATTCCACTTTCAGTGGCAGAAAAGATGGGACCTGGGGACCCTTGCTGTTGAGGCTAGAGGTCGGTGCTGGCAGCCTTGCTCCTCCTGTGGACTCTAGCCTTGGTCTCCACCTCCAAAAGAAAATCAGGAGGTTGCTATCAGCCCTTGCTGTCTTTCTCCACCATAAACCCTCTTCTCCCCAGGCTGTTCCACTTCAACCTTCCCTCCCAATGTGTACACTTTATACTATCCATGGATGCCTGTGTTTTTCTTTCTTTGTGCGTTTGCTCACACTTCCCTGCTCCAGGAGCATCCTTTTTCATCATCTCCACAAAAACCCTATTCATCCTTCAAGGTCCCAATGCAAATCTCACCTTTCATCAAGGAGTTTCATAGATTTCTCTGGTAAATATTCTCCCTCCCATGTGTTCTCAAGAGGAAAGGAAGAAAAAAGGATAAACAACTGTTTATTAAGCACTTGGTCTATTTCAGGTATTTTGCATGTTACCTAATCATATGAGGTAGGTACTGCCCCATTTTACTTGCTATTATTGAGAGTTTAAGCAGTCTGAATAAGGTCAGTTTACTAAGTGGTGATGCTGGGATTTGAATGTAGACAGCCTGACTTCAGAGGACAATTGTTTCCAACCTACCTCATTTGGTCTATTATATTTACCAGTGTAAATTCACTCTAGCACAGTGTTTTGTATATAGGAGCCTTTAGTTAAATATTTGTGACACCCAATTATCTTGCTTCCTCATTGTGTTTCTCCAGTAGCTGTGACAGGATTCTCCCTGCCTTAATCATATAGGAATTGAGTAAACTGGGGCTAGAGCTAGCCAGATAGCCTGAAAGCGTCCCGTATGGCTGCTCCCTGAAGTGTGGGCTCCCTGGATATAAAGGCTGCCAGCCTGACAAATGTACTGCCAGGGACCTGGTCATAGTTTCCACCACCCTAGAAAGGATGTTTCACTACATTCACAAAATTTTAGAATGTTAGAGCTGGAAAGGGATTAAGAAATCACCGAATCTATTGATTTCCACTTTTAGTTGTGGGCCCCTTTGTTTAAAAATGGCTTTTCCTAAAAATACATTTTAAAAGCTGAGGTAAAGAAGAACCTGTGGTGATATCCCCCCAAACGTCTCCTTATAAACCCCTAAAACTGAGGGGTTTGAAAAACAGTTAAACAGATGAGGAATCTTAAATATAGTACTGACCAAGGCTGCAGAAACCACTAGTTATGGAACCAGTAAGGACCTTCTGAGGTTCTGGAATCCTGTGCTTTCCAGGGAGGAGTCCTCTTTACGCAGCTTTTCTTTTTCTTTCTTTTTTTTTTTTTAATGTTTATTTTTTATTTTTGAGAGTGTAGGTGGGGGAGGGGCAGAGAGAAAGGGGACAGATGATCCGCAGAGAGCTTTGCGCTGACAGCAGAGGTCCCCATGCAGGGCTGGAACTCACCAACCACTCACCAACCGTGAGATCACAACCTGACCAGAATGACTGAGCCACCCAGGTGCCCCTGCGCAGCATTTCTAAAGGCCCGTCGTGGACAAAGACTGACCTAGGTGCTAAGAGGATGGCAAATACAAACAAGACGCACTTTCACCTATTCAGGAGCTCACAATCAAGGCGAGTGAAGAACCCAAGGACACTGAAAAAATAACACGCACTTAACTATGTTTCCAAACTGATGCCCGAGATTGAGCAAGGCGTCAGCACCTTGGCCAGTTCCGGGGCGCGGGAGCAGTGAGGGTCTACCCAGGTTGAGAAGCCCGGGCCTCGCGGAGAGGGGTCAGGAGGAGGCAGAGGTCAGGTGGGAAGCATGGCAGGAGGGGCCCTCACCGAGACCGGGCGCACACTTGGAAAAGGGTTTGCCCACAGACTGAGAGCTGAGCCGTTTTCCACGGGTATTTGTGGCTCAGTCCACTCCCACTCCAGCCCCGGGAGCCGGGTTAAGCTTGGGGGCCAGCCGGGCGGAAGGGCGGGGCTTGCGGCGGAAGTCCCGCCTCCTGTCGGGTCACGTGAGGGGCTGGACGCGAGAGCAGGTGAGTGGCTGGTGATCCTCCGTCCCGAGCTCAAAGCATCGCGTGCTGAGAGCGCCTAAAGCGCCTGTGACCTCTTCCAGGCCAGGGAATAATAGGCCCTATTTCCGGTTGGACTCAGGAAGGATGCGGGCTGGTTCCAACCGAAAGTGACTCAGGGGACCAACCAAGCTCTGGGTAAAAGCCTGAGCAAACTGTCCTTACGTGTCTCGGTACGGAAGGAGGTCCCCAGGTGGCCTTGCTTCAGGGCGGGGGATGGGGTGGCTGGTAGCTGCCACTGACATTCAGTAGCCGCTTACAGCCCTCCTCTATTACCTGATTGCCTAAGACGATCCCTATAACAGGAAGTTGTCCAGGAAGCATCTCTCCTGAGGCCTCTGCCCCTCTAGGACATATTGGAAGCGGGAGGGGGAGAGGGAGTGGGCACAAAGGAAAGTCAAGCGTCTCTTTAATTGTGGGGAGAGGCCATGAGGGTAACCCCCCTCTCCTCTTGGCTTGACAGGAATCATGGCACTCTGGCGGGCATACCAGCGAGCCCTGACTGTTCACCCGTGGAAAGTACAGGTCCTGACGGCTGGTGAGTGAATAGACCTGAGTGGAGCCAGAGCAGGCTGATTTGGGAGGCAAAAGCTCGCCCCACCACACCTCCCTCAGTTGCTTCTATTCAGCCCCCTTGAAGGGTTAGCTGTCTGTCATCCCAAGTTGTCCCCAGTCTTTGGGAAGGTGGGTCCCCAAGGCTGTTCTTAAGGAAAGGGTATGCCTAGTTGTAAAGTAGGATCTGAAAGTCCTCAGAAAGCTGAGGAGTCATCCCTTTGGGATAAAGGCATTGCTCCAGGAGGCCTTAACTTAGAAAACAATAGCAAACGCTCCTCTAACATCTTACAGTGTGCAAAACACTTTCAAGACACATTTATCGCATAGGGTTGTCACAAAGATCTGAGAGTCTGCATTAAATCACCTAATAAGTGCTGGGATCAGGACTTTTACCCCAGTTTATTTTCTTTGTGGTATTTTTTTTTTTTTTTTGGTAAAATGTATCTTAGCATACAAAAGAATAGTTAAGACGTGTGTACAGTTTAAATAGTATTAAAACTGATTACTTTTGTATCACTACCCAGCTCGAGACCCCTTGAGCACCTATCCCTAACTTGACTTGTATAGCCGAGAGGACCATTTTCATGAGTTTTGTTTATACAACTCTTTTGCTTTTCTTATAGTTTTACTACCTATTTATATATCCCCAAACCATATACTAATCAAGGATTTATGTTTACTCCAAATCCAGTGACTGGATAACAACCTCACAAAGGCAACCCAGTGACTTCACCTGCATTTGTTACCATCTTTATTTTGCACATTAGCTAAGAAATCCAGAGATGGCACAGAGATAAGTAAGTTTTATAGTGGGGGGTGGGGAGGACTAGAAGGTCTATGACTGTTGGAGCAGTGCAAGAGTGAGCAGGTTAAGATGGGGTCTTGCCTATGTTTAGAAGAAGGGAACAGGATTCTAGTGAGGACCATGGGCTTCTGGAACGAAGACTGTCAGGAGGAGCGGCAAGCTATGAAACCCAGGGAGGAACAGCAGTCTTGTTACTGGAATAGCCCCACATCAGCACTAGAAAGTTCACCGGGTGACTGGCCAAGGGTTGGATGCTTTTGCCCCTCCCCGGGCCCTTCTCCAACCTCTGTGCCCAACCACCCCATGTCCTGTCCTCAGAGTGTCCGTCAGCCTGCATGACTCACCTGGTTGCGCGCGTGGTGACTCATGCTGGACTGTGTGGCTGTGATGGGGACTGACACGCTGGGCCCTTTGCCAGCCTCAGACTCCCTCAGGGCCCTTAACGGCCGGAAGGAAGGTTCCCCCTCCTGGCCATCAAGAATAGAGAGGGAGGGATAGTCCCTGTGTTTCCCTTCCCAAGGGATGTGCAATTGACAAGGGGAGGAGCTAGAGTTCAGAGGGGCCCAAGTGCATATGTGTGACTGGACTGGGGTGCTGGAGCCCTGTATCTCCGTCTGGGTGTGTGGCTCTATACCTGCATCGTCTCCGCACAGCCCTGAAGCACCTTATAGGTAGCACTTTTCTCAGACATCTCCTTCCCTGCTGCTAATGTGTTTGGATCAAACTACAAATGAAGGGAAGAGGTGGGTTTAGCTCATCGAGCTGTTTTTAGATCCTTGCACAGTGCTTCCTAAGGTCCCATGGGGTAGCTCATCACACTGGAAGACAGAAGAGAGATTTCAGACTTGGACTTAGAAGACCAGGTTTTGTTTTTGTTTAAAAAAAAATTTTTTTTTTTTTTTGGTAATGTTTATTTTTGAGAAAGAAAGCGTGAGCAAGGGAGGGGCAGAGAGAGAGAGACACAGAGTCGGAAGCAGGCTCCAGGCTCTGAGCTGTCAGCACAGAGCCCTATGTGGGGCTAGAACCCACAAACTGTGAGATCGTGACCTGAGCCAAAGCCAGATGCTTAACCAACTGAGCCACCCAGGCGCCCCAAGACCAGGTTTTGAATCTCAGCCATAGCACTCAGTAGCTGCGTGAACCAGGCAAGTAAATCAGTAAACCTCTTGGAGCCTCGGTTTCCTTATTTAGGAATTGAGTTTAGTTATATGACCTCACAGAGTCAGTGTAGGAGTTATCTCTGTGAAAAGGCTTTAGAAATTTGAAGAAAAAAAAAAAAAGTTCAATAGACATAAAGCCTCCTGGACTTGGCCCTTTCCATGAGTGTTGTCAACCCTAAATGACAAGCTATTCTTTTTAGAGTGGTTTTTCAGCTGAGTTTGTTCCATTTGCCTTAAATTTGATCATGGGTGACTATCTTACCCTTGGCTCTCCAAATAGCAGAGCCTGGGGTTTCGATGCAGGTACTTTGTAAGGGAGTAGCAATTAATCCTGCAGGGGAAGAGGGAGAGCCAGTACAAAGATCATATTGCATACTGCTTAGGACATGTGTCTCCTCATCCCTTAAAACGGACCGAGAAGCTCTTTGAAATGCCTCTTAGAACTATATGGGAGAACTATATATATATAGTCTTTTCTGGAGACAAGAAGAATCCTTTACCCACCAGCTCTCACCCCACAGTGGTCAAATGTTTGCCACACGGGATGTCAACGCCTGTGCGTCCCCAGATCACATGTGCGTGGTCCCAGGTAAAGCATCAACAGCACAGCCCCAGATATGACTTAGGCCTGAGGCAGGATCGATCAGGTTGAGCCGCAGTAGTGGCCGGAGTAAGGGATAAGTGAATCAAGATCTGAAATGGTTCAAAAGAAGTGTCTGATACCCCCCAGCGTTGGCCAAGCCTGAGCAGCCTGGGAAGCGTGTTGTGCAGAGTCTGAGTCAGCCTTTTCCCGTCCTTTCTGGAGGGCCCTTCCAGTCTCCAGTGGGCCCGGGGCCCAGCTCCATCCATCTCCGGCCACTCTAGTCCTGCTATGGAGACAGCCAAGCTTCTACAGACCCTGGTTTCCCTAGAATCTGAATTCCACCAGGATGTGAGGGCTCAAAAGGCATTGGCGCATCCAGTCCAGCCCCTGATACCACAGAGCAGGCAGGGGGCAGGGGTGATGTGCACCGAGGTCCCCATGGCCGGTGGTAGAGCTGGCATTGGAACGTAAGGTGCTTCCCAATGCAGTGCTCTGCACTCAAGACCGCTGGGGCCTTAGACTGCGGAGCGTAGCCCCAGCTGGTCTGGGCTTCCATACCTGACAAAGCTGCAGAACCCTCCATTTTGTCTCGTTTTCTAGCAGTAGGATGGCTTCGGGCCAGGCGTGGGGAGAGCATTCAGCCCAGTCCCAGAGGACACACTCTCCCCTCTCTCTGCCCAGCTTCAGTTGCCTCTGGTCTCTATCAGACCAAGCCCCTGGCCCAGGCAGCTATTTAATTGTGGAAGACTTCTGGGGAGGAGTGAATCTACAGCACCTTGGGCCCCATGCCGGGAGCCCTACCTGCTGCCCCACGCCTTCTGCGCTCAAGGACACGTTTCCTGCTCCTCACTCCAGCTTCCTGCCCCTCACTTAGCCTTCTCATCTTCCATTAGTGCTTTATTTTCTTGCCTCTAAGACCCCATACACAAAGTCAGGAGGGGAACAAAGTGGGGCAAGTAGGGAATTAAGACGAGGGTGTAGAAGTTGGGGCTTTTCCACTAGTGGGCAGGGGGTGGTCCCAAACAGATCTCTGCTCAGAGGCAGCCTCTCCCCAACCCCCTCAGTCCGCTGAATCTGGTGGTGAGTGACGGCATGAGAACTGGCACCTACCCAGGGGCATGATGTCACACCTGCGCCAGCGTCTGCCTGCTGGGCTCCACGCCCAGCCTGGCATTGGGGCATCACTGCCCAGCAGCCCCTCACCCTGCCCCATCAGGGCTCGGGCTTCACATCTCTGCCCTGACCCTCTGGAAACAAATCCAAGGAAAGGGGAGCCAGAGCACGGAAAGATCTAGATCAACCAAGTATGTCCAGGAGGCCTCCCAGAACCTGGTGGGGGCCTGCTTGGGCTCTGCACTGGGGAAGGTGGAATGAGGAACCTGAATGTCAGCTCTTCTTGCTCAAATTCCCTCGGCTCAGAGACCAGGCCTTGTTCTGTGCTCAGACCAAAGCCTTGCACCTCCCTGGAGTTGCTGCAGGCCCAGAGTCCTTCTGATGTGTGGGCAGAGGAGGAACTGCTGGGCACGGTTTTTTGTCTGAAATGGACAAAGCTGGCAGGGGCTACAGAGCTACGTGCCCACTGCCTCTCGCCGCTGCCCTTTGCTCAGGAGTCCCTCGGGTTCCATGAGCGTGGTCTGGGGGCCTGGAAGCCATCTTTCTCAAAGTCCTGCTGGCTCCCAGGACTGTGGTTTTCATTCCTGCTCTGCCGTTAGCTTGTTGGGTGACTGTTGGCAAGCCACGAAGAGTGAAACACACACCTTCATCTCTTTGTGGCTCTTGTGACCCAGGAAGATTGCTGCTTGCCCTCCCCACAAGGGGACAAGGAACAGAGAGGGTCAGCTCCTGGGGAGTAGAAGACAGAAAGGAAGTGCATTAGTCTAGGAAGTCTCTTTGATGTGCAGCCTTTGGGGCCTTGCTTGGGCAGGAACCCCCTGCGAGTAGCAGAGCAGCCGAAGGGGCCTCTTGGCACCCTCTGACCCCTGAGCCCAAGTCTCAGCCCCTGCCGTGATTCCCTGGCTTCCTGCTCCTTCTTGAGAGAAGGCCTGGTTCAGCCCAACTCCACTCCTTACCAAATCACCTCAGCTCTCAAAGATGGTAAATGGAGGTGTGAGTCTACATCCCAGACCTTTCGTGAGGATCGAATATGCGAGAGCCGTTTGTAAGTTAAACAGCTTGCCCAAGTAGAAGGTCAGACTGTTACTCTCTTCATTTAAGAAGTGACTGCCTTCTGTTCCACCCTCTCCGGGGCTTCTCAGGGTCCCCTTCCCTTTCTGCATGGCCACAGCAGCAACCCCTCCCTGGGGGGGTGTGAGCGAGGGCGTAGGGAGATAAGTGCTAACTGCATGGAGCAGGGAGTGGGGAGCAAGCCTTCAGTTCCACCTGTCCTCACACCTTGAGCCTGACACGTGGTCCTGCGGGCTGGGCTACTCTGGGGAGCACTCACACTTGGAGTTCTTCATGCCTTTCCCAGAGCGAACCTGTTGGTTAGGTGTGGCAGGGGATAAGAGAACAGAGATGTCTAGGATTCTGTCCTTGGCCTCTGGGAGGTTGTGGCTAGCCATGTTCTGGGAAGAGCCTCCACCACTTTGAGTTTCTGGGAGAGGTTGCCTTGATGGTTTTGTCGGGGGTCCCAGAGCTGCTCCACGGGCCTGGGAGTGCCGTCACCCGTGGGATGGGGGGGGAGGGGGCGGATCACAGCCCCGGCCCTCCGCCTTCTTCAGCTGCCTCTGACGAGACTGATCAGGGGCAGGGCTTTGCAGAGGGTGCAGAGGAAGAGTAGTGAGGGTGCAGCCGGTGTGGACGTCAGAGCCAGCTCTGGACCAAGGAACAGGGTTAAAGGATGTGTTTGCCCAGTGCTGATTGAGGGCACAGGGACAGTGGTAGCTATGGGACTGGAGGGGGGGCCCTCATTACTCAGTGAGATGGACGGGCAAGCTGGAGGTCATACAGTCACTCCCGAGTGACCCTATGTGTGTGTGTTCGCTAGGAACCATCACGCCACCATAACTGACGGGGGCTCTGTAAACAGTGACGATTTCTGTCTCAGTTTCTGGGTGTGGGTGTCTGACTAAGGCTGCTTGGAGCAGGGTGTCTGTGTGAGTGCCAGAAGGGGAAGCAGGTACAAAGGCCTGGGAGAGAAATGGCTATAATATCTATTGTCAGCTCAGTCTGAGGTTGTGAATGCGGGTGCCTGGGTTTACCTGATTGTGCTAGGAGGTAGCCAGGACTCCTCCTTGTGGGGACTCTTACCAGCTCAGCCACTCATCTTCCCGCATGGTCCCATTTAAACATGGGACCATGTTTTAGAAAAAGAATTATTTTTGCTGTTATCCGTAAGTAGAGACCTCAAGACCCAGGGGACAGACATTGTCCAGGGTCTTGCCTTGGACTGGGGGGAAGAAACCAGGGTTCCTTACCATTCTACACATGATCTCTTCGTATTGTGGCGTCCTGGAAAAATCACTGTCTAGGGAATCAGGCCACCTGGTTCTTGCCTTGGTTCTGCCCCTTACTGGTTATAGGAGGTCCCAGGCCTTCATTTCCATACCTTGGAAAGCAGGAGTTTGGATGGGATTATCTGGAAGGCCTTTCCAATTCTGATCGTCCTTGGTTCTCAGCCCCAAGCACCTTAAATTCTCCTTCCTCTAGCTGCAGTCTCTGACTGGGACTTCCCTTTATTACTCTGTGCAGAGTCCATGGGCCCTGGCCTGATCAAGGCTGCTCGTCCCACTTTCTAACAGGACACAGGGGAGATGTCACCATCTTTGGGAGAGGAGAGTTTCGAAGCAGCAGTGAAGGACTGGCTCTTTGCCCCAGAATTAGTCTCTTGGGCTCAGAGTGTCAGAGCCTCATTCAGGGACTCACTTCCCTACCTGGAATGGCAGCCCATGTCCAGGAGTGTCCTGACAATACCCGTGTACCCTGCACAGGGTCCCTGATGGGCCTGGGTGACATTATCTCACAGCAGCTGGTGGAGAGGCGAGGTCTGCGGGAACACCAGACTGGCCGGACCCTGACCATGGTCTCTGTGGGCTGTGGCTTTGTGGTAAGTTCCGCCCACAGCCGGGCTGCTGGAGGATCGGACGGTGGCCTTAGTTCCATGTCATTCTTTAGTTTCCCTTGGCCTCTCTCCATCTAAGCCAACCTTGAGTGTGTGCTTCTACTGGGATTTGGTTTCTAATCCTTGAAGAGAGGAGCTTTGTGATTGATGCAAAAGCCAAGTGCTTCCCTCACTGCATACCCTCTCTCCTCCCCGGGGTTCACTTTCAGGGCCCCGTAGTGGGAGGCTGGTACAGGGTTTTGGACCGGCTCGTCCCTGGCACCACCAAGGTAGATGCGCTGAAGAAGATGCTGTTGGATCAGGTGAGCCGAAGGAGAAGGGGCTCAGGAGGGGTGAGCGGTGCTGGGGGAGGGCGGGCGTTGAGGTGCTCACAGACCTTTAATTCTTCTCCCCTAGGGGGGCTTTGCCCCTTGTTTTCTAGGCTGTTTCCTCCCACTGGTAGGAGCACTCAACGGACTGTCAGCCCAGGACAACTGGGCCAAGCTACGGCAGGTGAGCTGGGCAGGTGTGGGGCAGCCTCTGGTCTCTGGCCGGCAGCCCGGCAGTCCCAGGGGAACGACGCAGGTTTCATGGGGACGAGCCAGGTGCGAGTCCGGGCAGAGTCCCAGGCTCTGGAGAAGAGGAGCTGATGGGTGTGGCACAGACTTCCTTGAACAGAAGTCTGTGTGGGGTGTGACACACAGACCAGGAGGTGGGGGCGGCTTGGAAGCAAGTGCGAGGGTCAGTTTGTTCCTTCTTTGTCTCCTCAGGACTATCCTGATGCCCTCATCACCAACTACTATGTAAGCGATGACACCACCCCTGCCCGTCCTGCTTGCTTGAGTCCAGACGTGCCCGGGATGGGGGTCCTCCTGACATAGAAGCCCCTCCATTGGGATGAGTGGGCACCACACTCAGGGAAGCACTCACTCAGCTGCTCACCTTGTTCTTGTCTGCAGAAGTCGGAGTGAGACCAGGCAGTGAGTCCGGGGGTCGGGTGATGGAGGCAGCCCCCCAACCTTTACCTTCGTTCTCTTCTAGCTCTGGCCTGCTGTGCAGTTAGCCAACTTCTACCTGGTCCCCCTTCATTACAGGTAAGACAGGTTCTGCCCCCACCCATCAAAGAAGATGCATAAGGCGATTCTCCTTTCAACCTCGAATCACATTAGAGCCTCCCAGAACACTGCCCCAGCCGCAGCGCCTCACACTCTCAAGCATTTTATTCAGAACCTCTTATCCTTTACAGAGCCTGTCCCAGCACCTGCCCACTGACCTTCTTTCATCTTCCTGGAGAGGCTCTTGCTCCACAGCCCTGTCTCCGTCCCACCTGAGCTCCCACCTTTGATGGCATATCTGCAGGGACAGTGCCTGGGGTGGGGGTGGGAGGCAACAGCCTAGGTTAGACAGAAGGGTAGACGGAAGAGCCAAGTGGGAACCTGGCCAGGTTAGTCCACTGCAGAGTATTACTTTACCCTAGTAATAAAGGTAGTTGCTGAAACCACAGTAAAAATATAGTGGAACTCAAGGTGAGTAGTTGAAACTATTGGGGATGAAGGGATTTGGGGAACAGGGAAAAATATGAACTCTTCAGAGGGGACAGAGTCGACATTGACATGAATAGCATAGCTTAAAGGAAGAATTGGGGAGCAGATTCTCAACATTAGAGTCTTTGCAACACTCTTTGAAACTAGAGGAAGGTAAATTTACAATAAGGAGAAGGAGGTGCCACTTTACATGGCAGGCAGCGCAGTTTTGGAAGATAAAATCCCAGCTGGTATAAGACAGACCGACACGTGTAGTCAGAAGGAGCCTGGACAGGAGTGAATCAGAGCCACACTTGGCAAGATGAGGGTGTTCAACTTTGAGGCTCTTGTCCAGCAGACAGAGCTCTGGGGCAGTGCCAGACCCCAACCTGCTTGTCCTCCGGTCTGAGCCACACGTCCCTCCAGGGCTGAAGGAAGGAGACCTGAATGTGGACGTTCTCAGAGACAAGCCCTCCTTTTCTGTTGCACTTTCCTAGCTCTCCCCGCCCCCTTGCTTGCTCCCCATTCTTCACCATCCTCACGCCGCCCCTCCTGTCCCGTAGACTGGCCGTTGTCCAGTGTGTGGCTGTTCTCTGGAACTCCTACCTGTCCTGGAAGGCTCACCGGCTCTAGGCCCGCCTCACTCCATTGCCTGCACTTGTGGGGATGCCGCTTGACCCTGGAGCCACCAGACAGCCTCCTCAGAGTGGGCACATCAGCTTTCCTGGGGTTCCGTGCCACTCAGAACTTAATGGGCTTTGCACCCGCCTCCTCTTGAAACCATTAAAACCCTTCTAATGGTTTTGTACAACCACCACCATAAACGTTCGTTGTACTGTATGGTCTTGTCAACCTTCGTTTATACGCATATCCCAGCAGTGCCACTCACCCCCCACTCTTCAGAGACACGTCTGTTCTCTAACCTTCCCAGCCCTACAGTAACTCCAGCTCTTTGGGGGCCACAGACCCTTTATGTGGTGCCTCCAGAAGTATGCTATTAAATATGTAGTCTGAAACCTGCAAAAGCGGTGAGTAGGACGCAGCAGAAACCTATGGGGCAGTAAGAATTTCTAGAGCTGGAAAGAAGTCTAGAGACACCAACCCTGATCTTCTTTTACAGATGAGCACACCCAGGTCCATATAAGTGAGGTGACCTGTCCGTACCACCAACCAGTGGCAGAGTGGAAACTTGAACCCACATGCTATAGGTAAATGTCTGTATCCCCTCCAAAATTCATGTTAAAGACCTAATGCCCAAAGTGATGGCATTAGGTGGTAGGGCCTTTGGGAGGTGATTAGGTCATGAGGGATTAATGTCCTTCTAAAGCAGCCCCAGAGAGATCCCTCACCCCTTCCACCATGTGAGGACACAGTGAGAAGGTACTTTTTCTGCAGGTCAGCAAGTGGGTTCTCACTAGAGAACCAGCGCCGTCAGCTTGGACCTCCCAGCTTCTAGAACTGTGACAAATGTTTGTTTATAAGACGCCGAGTTGATATTTTTGTTGTAGCAATGTGAAGAGACTGAGACAGGTTCCCCGACTTCCTAAGTGATCTTCACTGGAGGTCAAAGGTATAGTAATACTGTGGCTGTGATTCCCAGAAGAAAAACTCACATGGCTAAAATACCACTTTGGGGCAAACTCAGTAGATGGACCCACATTTGTGGTCTGAAAGCACCCAGAGGCCAGAGACCCTCCTTTTAATGGTGCCTCACCTAGACTGCCCTAGAATTTAGACCACGGGGCTGGAATAAGATCAAGAATCCCGCCTGCCTTGCTGCCTCTGGGGTGGTAACCAGAGTCCTAGCTGGGAGCCGGCTGTGCTCCTGATGGCCTTAGGTTGCGGAACTGCTAGCCAGGCTAGGGGCTAGGTCTGAGCAGCACAACCTCTCAGTGCCTCCGGCCCCCTTCTAGAGGCAAACAGCAGGGTGGGCGCCACTGACAGCCCAGCGGTCCAGCCTCTCTTTTGTGTGCCACGGGAGGCTGGCTACCTGACTGGTCTGATCTGGGGATCGCCCTAATCCCTGCCGGCAGGTAGAGGACTCTCTCTCTCTCTCTTTCTCATGGCTCCCAGCGTAGTCGTTAAGCCCCGCCGGCTTCTCGCTCTCCTAAATCTGGGGCCGCTTCCAGCCCTGGCGCCAG
Organism: Prionailurus viverrinus; assembly: GCF_022837055.1. Classification (NCBI taxonomy): domain Eukaryota; kingdom Metazoa; phylum Chordata; class Mammalia; order Carnivora; family Felidae; genus Prionailurus; species Prionailurus viverrinus. The sequence continues at coordinate 119,292,817 of NC_062563.1, forward strand.
AACGCAGAGTCTCTGGTTCTGAGGTGCGCCCCTCCGGGTCTCGCAAGTGGCAGGACTCGAGGCTGCGGCCGTCATTGCTTCTACAATCAGTGCATGTTCCTCGCTGACGTCAGTAGGAGCTGTCCGGGAGCTATATAAGGCTGGCGGCGGTCCCGGGACAGACCCCGTGTTCCCCAAGGCGCCCTCAGCCTGCCCGGGGGACAGAGACTGGAGCGCCGTCCTGCAACGTGCAGACGCTCTCCGGCAACCTGTGAGTGGCTCGGAGGAGCATCCGCCCTGACTCCCTCAGCACCCGGACTCGTCGCATAGCTCACTCATCGCGACTCGCTCAGAGGGACGGAGGGAGGACAGGGTGGCGCTGGGCTGGGCTGCGGCTGGAGGGAAGGCTGTGGGCACGGGCGGCAGCCGCAGGGGCCCGGCGGGGGAGCTGGATGAGCGCGGGAAGGGGAGTGGCGCCACCTGCCCCGGGCGCATCTCACCCTGCGCTATGCCTGTGTGTCCAGGGCCGGCGGCACCATGAGGCAGGTGGGACGCGCGGCGCTGCTGGCGGCGCTGCTGCTCCTGGCGGCGCTGCGCCCGGGGAGCAGCCAGTGGAGCCCGGAGGCGGCGGTCGCGGGGGTCCGGGACCCGAGTCTGCGCTGGAGCCCTGGGGCGCGGAACCAGGACGGCGGGGCCCGCGCGCTACTCTTGCTGCTGGCCGAGCGCTTCCCGCGCCGCGCGGGGCCGGGAGGATGGGGACCCCGGACTGCGGGAGAACGGCCGAGACGGGACGACCCTCCGCTATCCATTGACCTCACCTTCCACCTGCTGCGGACCCTGCTGGAGCTGGCGCGGACGCAGAGTCAGCGGGAGCGCGCCGAGCAGAACCGCATTATATTCGAGTCCGTGGGCAAGTGATCTTCGGGGGGGTCTGCGGCCACGAGAACCTCGACCCCCGTCCTCCACCCCCTGGGCCGGGACGTGCGCGACTGGAACTGACCCAGTCCCGCCGGGCTATAGCGGCCCAGGGATGCCCTGAGCACTCTGTGCGTCACCAGTTTTTAATAAAAGTGCTGAAGAGCCTTTGGCCTCGGTTGTGGGGCGCAGGGAGCCACGGCAGGATGGGAGCCCGGGGGAAAGTGCGGCCTCCTATGCCGGCGGGAGGGAACCAGATGCTGCATGAGGGCTCCCGCAGAACGGCTTTCAGCCAGGACCCCATGTCCCCGTCGCCCCCAGGAACTCAAGTCCTGGTGCCGTCGCACCACCCCGACCCTCCTCCCTTGGCACTGGGCTAGCGAACCCGTGCCCTACAGGGGTCATTCCACTTCCGCCCCCCCCCAAATGATCCCAGATCGGGAGAAGGGCGGGATGATGGTGGGGTCGCCTCCGAAGCCGAGGCTGAGAGTGAGCAGTGAAAGGAGCTGCGGGTTTGGACTCGTTAGCCCTTTATTGAGTCCCTCCCCCGCGGCGGGGCGCCGAGCTGTGTGGCGCGGTGGTCTCTGCGCAGGTCCTCCGCGACCTGAGCGCCAGGCCCCAGGTGCGCGGGCTCCCCAAAGCGGGGGCGGGTCAGTGCCCGCCGGTGCCTGGGAAAGAAAGCTCGGTGGGCAGGCGCTCCGAAGGTACTTGGCGGCTCCGGACTCCAGCTCACCCACTTTCCCCAGTGGGTTTCTCCTCTACCTCCCGACCCAACTCGGTCTTCCCAAGCCCCAGAGTAAAGGCTGGTGGGAAAGTGTAGTTCTGCACGCGCGCTAGGGGGCGCGCCCCTCCTGCCGGGGGTTGGGAGGCTCCCAGCGATCCCCGTGCCACAGGAAGGCCATCATCGAAGAGGGGACCGGAGCGTAGGGCCAGCCCCGCCGGGCCCTTCAGGCCACACTCACCTTCCGGCCCATCCGGCCGCTCTTCCTCTGGCCCCGCGCTGCCCTCTTCCCCCTCCAACGCCACCTCCTCATCCTCTTCCTCTCCGGAAGCGCCTGGCCCCAAGGAAAGCGCGGTGAGGTGGGAGTCCCGCTTCTCTGGTCGTGCCCCCCCCTCCCCACCGCGCCCCTCTGGACCCCCGGTCCCCGCGGCCTGCCGCCCCCTCCCATCCTGCGTCCCTCACCCGCCTGGAAGTCGATGGTCCTCAGCATTTCGGCCACGTGCTCCACGCTCACGGTGAACTGATCCATGCTTTCATAGCCCGGCTCTGGCCGTCCTGCCAGCTCCACTTTCGACATTGTCCCGACCCTGCGGCGCGGCAGCCGCTCAGCTGGAAACGCCCCCCGCACCCGCAACCCCCTCCGCGCGGCGGCGGAGCCCCGGCAGCCCCTTCCTTGCCTTTCCCGCTCGGCCTACTCACTTATTGATCAGCTCCTTGGCCTGCTGCAGGGAAGAAAGGAGGGGGAGCGTAAGCACCGTGCCAAGCGCTGGCAAAGTCCCGTTTCTGGTGCCCACAGTCCCGCGGGGTGGGCGGGGATGTGTATCCCAATTCGTTGAGGAGCAGGTGGACTCAGACGGGGGTGACTCGCCCGAGGCAAAGTGGGGCAGACGGGTGCTGGAGGTAAGACGGGAGCCCCGCCCTCCAGGTGGTGCCCTCCGGGTGCCCGGGCCCCCACGGCAGCCACTCTGCGGCCTGCCTCCCTCCCCCGGGGCCCACCTGGAGGTAGAGCGCCATCTGTGGCTCCTCCATGGACTGGATGGCCGACTCCACGAGCTTAGAGGAAGCCTCCAGGTGGTCTCCGTACTGGCGGATGAGGCCCCGCACGCGCTGCAGCTTCTGCTCCTGCTCGCGGGCCAGCGCCTGCAGCAACTCAGCCTTGCGCTCTTCCAGCACCGCGCACAGGGCCTCGAACCTCTGGGTTAGTAACTGCTTCTGCCGCCGGCTGTTGTCCTGAAAGAGGGGAGCAAGGGTGAGACCTCCTTCTTGGTCGGGAGGGGACTCCCCGCCAAAGGGAAGCCACCGGGGCCAAGAAAGTACCCCACATAGCGGCAGACCTACAGGTGCAGCCAAGGGCAGGGTCTTCTCAGTAATAACCGTTACAAGATTTTTAAAAATTGAGATATAATTGACTTTTAACATTACATTAGTTTCGGGTGTACAATGTAGTGATTCGGCATCTGTATATATTGTGAAGGGATCACAAGTCTAGTTACCATCCATCACTATAGTTACAAAGCACAGAGAAGTGAAGTGACTGGGCCAAAGTCACAGAGCTAGCAAGGGGCACAGCTGGGACTCAAACCTAGCAGCTTGGCTAAGCATATCCCACCACTTGTGATTCACCCCCCAGGAACCCAGAAATCTCCCCTCCCTCCCATCCCAGGCTCACCTCTATGGTCTGGCACACCTCCTCCATCTGTGTGATCACTGCCTGCACGCGGTCGTTGCCGGCCACCAGCATTGCGATTCCATCGCTGAGCTCACTCTGCCACACACACAGGCCAGCACTTAGAACTGGGGGGCCCTGCCTAGAGCCGTACCCCTCCCATCCGGGCAGGGCACCCCCTCCACCCCACCATCAGGGCTATTCCAGAGATCTAGATGGCTTGGAACCATCTAAGAAGTGTGGAAGCACATTCATGGGTTCTGGAAGGAGGCGGAGAGAGGAGCCCCTCCACCACCAAATGAGAAAGGAGCAGACATTTGCCAAACATCCAGGCCTCGGGCTAAGTGCTTTATCTGTAGATTCGTGTCTTCCATCAATTTGGAAATATTCTTTGTAATGATCTGTTAGGATACTATTGCCTCTTCTCCATTCTTTTTATTTTCTCCTTCTGTGACTCTGAGGAGGCATGTGTCAGAGCTTCTCATCCTCATCTCCCGGTGCTGCATCCTGGGCTATTTTTTTAGGCCTCTCTTCCTGTTTGCTAATTCTCTCTTCAGTGAAATTTCAACAATTATATTTTCATTTTTTTAAGTTTATTTATTTATTTTGAAAGAGAGAGAGAGAGAGAGAGAGAGAGAGAATCCCAAGCAAGCTCCATGCTGTTAGCACAGAGCCTGATGTGGGGCTCCATCCCATGCACAGTGAGATCAAGACCTGAGATGAAATCAAGAATTGGACATTTAACTGACTGAGCCACCCAGGCACCCCTATATTTTCATTTTTTAAAGCAATTTCCTTTTTAAAAAAATATTTTTATTTATTTTGAGAGACAGAGAGAGTGAACAGGAAAGGGGCAGAGCGAGAGAAGGAGAGAGAGAATCCCAAGCAGGCTCTGTGCTGTTAGCTTGGAGCTCATCATGGGGCTCAAACCCACGAACCAGGAGATCATGACCTGAGCTGAAACCAAGAGTTGGACACTTAACAACTGAACCACCCATGTGCCCCTAGAGTTTCATTTTTAAAATCTCTATTTGGTTCTTTGTTAAATCAGCATTTTTGACAATCTATTATTGCCTGTTCTATTTATTCCATTTTTTAAATGTTTATTTTTGAGAGAGAGAGAGTAGGGGAGGAGCTGAGAGAGAGGGAGACACAGAATCCAAAGGAGGCTCCAGGCTCGGATCTGTCAGCACAGAGCTGGACGCAGGGCTCAAACCCACAAACTGGGAGATCATGACCCGAGGCAAAGTTGGATGCTCAAACGATTGAGCCACCCCAGGCACCCTTTTTATTCCATGTTTTTAAAAAAGCATTTTATACACAGTGATACTCTATTCTTTAATAATTCCAATATCTGAGGGGTGCCTGGGTGGCTCAGTCAGTTAAGCGTCTGACTCTTGATTTCGGCTCAGGGCATAATCTCACAGTTCATGGGTTTGAGCCCCGCATTGGGCTCTGAGCTGACAGTGTGAAGCTTGCTTGGAATTCTCTCTCTCTTCCTCTCTCTCTGCCCCTCCCCACTCTCTCTTTCTCAAAATAAATTAAAAAAAATTTTTTTAACTATTTTTTTTCCATTTTTTTTAATGTTTATTTTTGAGACACAGAGAGACAGAGCTTGAGCAGGGGATGGGGCAGAAAGAGAGGGAGACACAGAATCCGAAGCAGGCTCCAGACTCCGAGCTGTCAGCACAGAGCCTGATGCAGGGCTCGAACTTGTCAACCGGGAGATCACGACCTGAGCCGAAGTCAGACGCTTAACCGACTGAGACACCCAGGCGCCCCCTGAGCCACCCAGGCGCCCTTAAATAAAAATTTTTAAAAATTAAAAACAATAATTCCAATATCTGAATTCCTCAGGGGTCTGATCTGTACTTTGTTTCTACCGCCTGCACTCATGCGGTACATTTATTTCTGTATCTTCACTTTTGAATTGATATTTTGTTGTTCTTAATCTAAGGAAAACCCAAATACCTAAATTGAGGGTGTTTTCCTCCAGGCAGAATCTGCATTCGCTTTTGTCAAAAGTCAGGTGGCATGACCGACTACCTTAGTTCCTGGGATTCCAGTTTAACCTGGATTTCTTCAGTTCAGGTGTCCACCTTACAGAGGTCTGGAGACACAGTCTCATCCCAACATAGTCTCATCCCTCTGGCTCAGTAATACTGCCAGCATTTACCCCGTGGGAAGTCTGGCCTTTTCTGTGCTTACCACCCCGGGTTCTGTGGTCAGCTTACTGCCCCTTCCTCACCCCACTCCACCCCCACTTGGAGATTTCCTTTACTTTCTATGTGCCCACTGATACAATTTTTAAATTATGTTTTATGTCGAATCTAGCTGTGTGGTAGTGAGAGGGCCCGGAGAGCATCTAGGCCACCAAACTGAAGTTGCTCACATCTTCCATGATCTAATTGTGTCCTTACAGCAACTCTCAGAAGCAGGCATTTTCATCCCCATTTTACAAGCAAGGAAAGTCAGGGCCAGAGAGGTCAAGTGACTTACCTAAGGTCACACTGAGTCATGCATAGAGCTGGGACTGTAGCCCTGATCTGCCTGCCTTTACATGTGTGTGTGTGTGTGTGTGTGTGTGTATAATTTTTTTTTTTTGAGAGAGAGAGAGGAGATGGCTTGAGTGCCATGTGAGCAAATAGGGGAGAAGCAGGGGGTGGAGAAAGGGAGAGGGAGAGAGAGGGAGAAAGAGAGAGAGAGAGAATCCCAAGCAGGCTGCATGAGGGAGGACTCCATCCCATGACCCTGCGATCATGACCTAAGCCAAAATCAAGAGTCAGTTGCCCAACTGAGCCACCCAGGCGCCCCCTGATCTGCCTGCCTTTAAAACCAAGTGCAGTGACTTTTAAACCCAAGTGGAGTGACAGGATGGAAGTCTGAGAGGCTGTCCTGTCTCTGGTCCCACATGCCTGCTCCCTCTGCTGCTTGATACCTTCTGGCGTTTGTAAATGGTGGGCAGGGGGGCCACCTCACAGTCCTTGTGGGCACCGAAGACCTTACAGAGAGAGCAGGTGGGCACTTCACAGCTCAGGCAGTAGATATTGATCTTCTCCTCTTCATGCTCCTCGCACATAAGGTGCTGCTCAGCCTTGGAGTGCAGTGGTCTGGAGGGGAGCGGGCAGGGTGGCGGAAGGGTCAGGGGCCAGGCTGGGGGGAGGCGGGCCCCACAAGTGCAGGTCCCCATGAACACCTTCTCTTCAGCCCTCACCAACCACCAATCACAGTTGGAGCTGGGGCTGGGCAGGTGAGCGACTTCCACAGTGCCCTTCATTCGAGGAATACAGAGAGCTAAGGGGTAGAGGAGGCCTAGATCCAAGAACAGCATCTGTTCCAGGGGGCCAGGGAAGTCCCACAGGGTAGGAAGCCATAGAAGGTTGTCAAGGGCCTTGCTGGTGGACTGCCAGCCCCTCCCCCAGGTGGAGAGGGTGCAGGTGAAGCCCTGCCCAGGATCTGAGATGCCTCAGCTGGGTGACCTGGGGCAAATTCCTCCCCCTCCCAGGGTCCAGTCCTCTAATCACTAAAGAGGCTGATCCTTTCAGTCCTTCCCTTCTGGCTGATTGGTTCCCCTCTCTGTTCTGTGTCCCAGGCCCTGCCCCTTTGAGAGACAAGAGGTCTTGACAGCTCACCGGGAAGACTCTTGTTTGTAAATGTCGATAATGTTCTCCACTAGTAGGTTTCGCTGCAGGCCATAGACGCCATGTCTGTCCAGGACAACCTCATGCCTGCAAGATGGGCAACGGAAACGGCCTCCGGAAGACACAGTGGTGGAGCCCCGGGATTGCCACAGAGGGTTCGAGGCCTGTAGGGACAAGTAGCATGAGAGAACACACACGGTGAGGCATGGAGGAACGGGGAGGAGGCAGGGGGAAAGGTTGTGGGGGCTGAAATAAACTGTAGGAGAATGGTGGAAGGGGAGGCATCAGCTCCGTTCCTTGGGGAGGTCCTCCTCCTCTGAAAATGGTGGGTGGCCATGGAGATCTTCTTTCCCACTTTTGACTCATTACTCCTTAAGTGTCCCTGCATCCAGAGCCCAACTTTGGTCAAGGCCCAGTCAGGATGGTCTCCCTAATGGGGCCCAACTTGCAGGTGTGGGGAGACATTGGCATTGGCAGGAAGGTTAAGGTTGGAAATGGACTCTGTGTGGTGCAGCCAATGTCCTCCTGGGGCTTTCACGGACCACAGCTAGGGAGATTCTCTGTAACCCTCAGCAGGGAAGCCCAGACAAGTGCTGAATAATGGGGCACACAGGCCACATTGTGCCGGGCAATTCCTAGGAAACCATTCTAGAGACTGGGAGCCAGGAGTCCTGTGTTCTTGTGCTGCCCTTCACACAGTTCTACCATGTAAATTCGAGCAAGCATTCGATGTCTGGAAAACTAAGGACTACACTGGATTATTCATTCTACAACAAATATTGAGGGTGCCAGGTAATTTCGAGGCTCTGGGGATAAGATGAACAAAAGCCACCCTGCCCTAAGGACAAGCAAACTGACAACTACATCTGGCAGGCAGGGTTATGACAAGAGTCAAGCTTGGAAGGCAGATGTACGAGAGATGTTCATCACTTATACCTCTTAGAGAACTTGCTCCTTCCCATCCTAAAAGGGAGAACCCCACTATGGCCCAGGCCACAGATGACTGGCTCAGAGTTGAGGAGGTGATCACCTGACCCAAGCAGAACCAATCACATTTTCTCTCCAGGAATTTAGAACTGAGACACAGAGGTGGGGGTGGCTAGACCACCTGCGGCTCTGAAACGGAAAAGACCTGTGGAGTTGGGCAGAGAGCTGACATTGTGGAGACACTGCAAAGACACAGTCTTGTGCAAGTGGAAGTGGAAAGCCCAAGGGGTCAGAAAGTATGAACAGGAAGGCTTGTCTTTGGAGAAGACCACAAAGTCAACTTGTGGACAGCAGCAGAGAGAAAAAACTGGTAGAGACTGTTTGTTGTTCCTCAGTATTCACCTTCTCTTCTTCAGTAATACAGCCTCTGAGTTTTTAGCAAGACACATGGAATAAAGACTGTGTCCGGGGCGCCTGAGTAGCTCAGCTGGTTAAGCTTCCGACTTCGGCTCAGGTCACAATCTCACGGTTCCTGAGTTCAAGCCCTGCACGGGGCTCACTGCTGTCAGCATAGAGCCCACTTTGGATCCTCTGTCCTTCTCTCAACCTGTTCCTCCCCTGCTTGTGCTCTCTCTCGCTCACTCTCACTCTCAAATAAAATAAATAAATAAATAAATAAATAAATAAATAAATAAATAAAACAAGACTCTGTGTCAAGTCTCCCTTCCGACTGAGTATGACCAGGTGGCTACATTCTGGCCAACAGGATGTAGACAAATGTTTTATGCAACTTCTAGGAAGTATCTTTAATGGAAGGGGCATATGCCCTACTCTTTTCTCCTTCCTGTTGGCTACAATGAAGATGGAGTAGCTCCAGCTGAAGCAGCCATGTGGCTCCATGAGGTAGTCACAGGATGAGAATGGCAACAAGATAAAAGGAGGGAGTCTCTGGACTGCCTACCTATACTTTTGCTTGAGAGAAAGAACACATTTTTTACCTTCTTTAAGCCATTACTATTTTGGGTTTTCTGTCACTTAAGCACAACTTAGTCCTAGCTGGCTGGAAGGCCATGGACTCCTAGAGACTAATGAAGAGAATAGTCACCTGTGACTTTGAAAACTTAGATGTATTTCCTGAAGGTGAGTTTGATGAAATTCTCCAAATCCTCACGCTGGACATCAGCCAGAGGGACCCTTATGTGTGCAACAGCACCCAGGATACACAGAGGGCATCCAAGTCCGCAGTCTTCTTTGAACCTTTAGAAGCAACAGATGTAGGCAAGGCAGGAAATGTGGCCTCTGGGAAGTGGGCAAGCCTATACTAGGGAGAGTGACTGGCATGTCACAAATCTCACATTTTGGGGGAATTTCTTGTGAATCCTAAGAAGTTAACACATTAGGCCAGAACCAATTACTTTGAGATTATCCAAGGCTGCATTTGTGCCTTTGTCTTTCTCAGTAGCTGCAATTGTATATAAATCCTGCTGAGTTTAGGGTGTGGGTTAAAGCGTAAGACCACTGGGCTTTTGCTTACTTAATACAATGACCTTTCATTACTTAGAATCCAAGTGAGCAAGGAGGTGTTGGGAGAACTCCAAGCCTGCAAACTCCTGGAGGGATCTTACTTCTCTTTGATTGCTAGTGGCTAGCATATAAAAGTGCTCAGGAAATGGTTGAATGGGTGGAAATGGGTTTGAATGTTTGAATGGGCTAAAGTCTTAGCCCAGAGCACAAACTTCTGAGTTAGCCTCTCTCTTCCACCTTCTTCCCTCACAGCCCCCCCTTCCTCTATACTCATTATTTAACATTCAACTCATGTTTTGAGGGCCAATTATGTGTCAAGCACCATGCTATATGGGCTTCCCAGACATTATTGAATTTAACCCTCAAGGACTCCTTGTAAATATGGTGGAGGATATGAACATTAACCCCCTAACTAAGACTACAGGAAGTATAGTGACAATGGCTAACCGGACACATACTTTATGCCAGGTTCTTCTCTAAGCTCTTTTATCTGTATTAACTCATTTAAACCTCTTATCGACCCTTGAAATAGGTACTACTATTAGCCCCATTTCAAAGATAGGAAATTGCAGCCCAAAGGTGTTAAATAAATTGTACGGGGTCATCAGATAATAGATGGCAGAACCAATATTTGAACTCAGGCACTCTAACCCCAGGGTCCATTCTAAATATCAATATGCTAGAAGTGCCTGGGTGGCTTGGTCAGTTAAGCATCCAACCAGCTCAGGTCATGATCTCACAGTTTGTGAGTTTGAGCCCCGTGTCGGGCTGTGTGCTGACAGCTCAGGAGCCTGGAGCCTGCTTAGGATTCTGTGTCCCCTCTGCCCTTCCCCTGCTCGTGCTCTGTCTCTCTCTGTCTCCCAAAATTGAATAAACATTTAAAAAAATCAATATAGTACATTGTTAGATGGAGTAGAATTTAGGCCACCTGAAGCATGATGCCCAGAGCTAACATTCGCCCCTCTGAATCTCAGGTAAAACAGATTTTAGTTAGAGTCGTAAAAGGCCACACATCAACCCTTCACAAAGGAAACAACAACCTAAAAGTGAGCTGTGCAACTGTGGATTATTTGAGCTGAGGTAAACAAAATATGACCCATTAACCCAAAACCCCTTGTGTCATGAAGCAATACAGGGGTCCGGCTTGCAACCAGAATAACCTGTTTCTCTGTGAAAAGGAAAGGAAACCGCTCAAATCTCAGGGAGACCTTCGCCCATGGATCTCCACATGCCCTCAGACTAGCTAGTTCACCAGATTCTGTGTGAAAAACATACTGAGGCGATATAACCAAACTGAGCCACTCAGCTGCCTGCTAACCCAGGTCATACCCCTCTAATTCACCACAGAAGCCAAAGGACTGGGCTTGCAACAGAGATGACAAACCGATGGGAACATCCAGCTAGCCAGTTTACAGTTAAGTGGACCATGGAAGAAAGCCAAGGTAGACGGGGGGTTGACTAACAAATTCATACTCAGCCTCAGATAAAACTGCCCTGATTCAAAGAGGAATGGTAAGCAGAAGGGATCCAGCAGGAGATGTAAACGGACATAATAAAAAAGGAAAAAGAAAGCATGACAAGCAGCGGACAGACGAAGAATATGCTTTGTGAGAAGAACTGCTTCTAGACACAGTATTTCAATCTAACATTTTTAAAGAAAACAGGGGCACCTGGGTGGTTCAGTCAGTTGAGCGTCCGACTTCGGCTCAGGTCATGATCTACAGCTCGTGGGTTCGAGCCCCGCGTCGGGTTCTGTGCTGACAGCTCAGAGCCCAGAGCCTGCTTCGGATTCTATGTCTCCCTCTCTCTCTGCCCCTAACCCACTTGCATCCTGTCTCTGTCTCTCTCAAAAATAAATAAACATTAAAAATTTTTTTTTAAAAAAGAAAGAAAACATAGTCTCTTTGATTAAAGAAGAGATATAAGTGATCAAAGCTGGGAGAAGTGAAGGGAAATGGCAGAATTAAGAAATCAAGTAAAATATGTTACGAACATAGAAGCGAAATTCACTCATGACACTACAGCAGGAAGTAGAATGGAGACACTGGCAGAAGTCACATAGATCATAGAGGAAAATAACAGGGTAAAAGCAATCAGGACTACGTGCTACAACGTGGATCAACCTTGAGGGCTTTGTGCTAGCTGAAATTAGCCTGCTGCGAAAGTACAAATACTGTATGATCCCTCTATATGAAGTACCTGAAATAGTCAAATTCATAGAGATAAAAAGTAGAATGGTGGTTACCAGGGGCTGAGGGGCAGGGAAGCGGAAGGTTATTATTTAATGGGTACAGAATTTCCATTTGGAATGATGAAAAGTTCTGGATACACAACAGTGTGAATATACTTAATGACACTGAACTGCACACGTAAGAACGGTTAAGATAATTGGGGTGCCTGGGTGGTTCAATCGGTTAAGCATCGGACTTGGTTTTGGCTCGGGTCATGGTATTGTGATTTCTTGAGTTCAAGCACCATGTCGGGCTCTGCACCGGCAGCACAGACCCTACTTGAGATTCTCTCTCCCTCTCTCTCTGCCCCTCCCCAACTCGTGCTGTCTCAAAATAAATAAACTTTAAAAAAAAAGAATGGTTAAGATGACAAATTTATATTATGTGCATTTTACCACAATATAAAAACAGTTAAAAAAAAAAAAAAAAAGCAATCATGACTTGGGACATCTGGGCCAAGGAAGCAGATTTGGGTGGACCGGGAAGCCCACTACCTCTTCACCACTTCCTCACCAGGTAAAGACATTTTAGCAGCTCATCCCATTGGCTAATCACTGCCATTCTCCTGGGCCCCAGGGGTCTGAGAGGCAAGCAGTATCAGGCAGTCTCCCCTAAATCCTTTGTCTAAAGAGCACCTTTCTGGGGAGAGGACACCGGCAGGCAGGTGGGAGGGAAGGGTTGCACGTCTGCCTTCTTTGCAGTTTGGCTAAGGGCTGGTGCTGACGCAGGTACCGCAGCTGACAGCAGATTTCCCAGTCGTCCACTGGTCCCATGGTCTCCTCCCTCTCCCAAAGCTCAGTTCCTTCTGCCACATCCTACCTCTGGCTGGCTGGCTTTCCTCTTAACCTCCAGGGCATCCCCTCTTTTCTGTGACTGCTTCAGCCATGCCCCCGCCTCCAACTCCACACCCCATATCCTTTGCTAGTCAGTCTGTGGTATATGTATCAAAGGTGCCCTTTGGTACTAGGTCTAAATTTCTAGTAATGAAATAGTTAAGTTTATCTTTTGGATTTCCCAGGCTCTTTAACTCATGGCGCACTCACGCTGCTTAGAGGCCCTCTCTGTGTTCCTCATGAGCTAACTCAGTGTTTCCCTAAATACGGTATACATACTGATGAAGGCATGATGATTTCAGGTGGTATGAGGATGGACATTTAAAATTGTTGTGCGTTGGGGCGCCCGGGGGGCTCAGTCGGCTAAGCATCCGACTTTGGCTCAGATCATGATCTTGTGATTTGTAGGTTCGAGCCCTGCGTCGGGCTCTGTGCTGAAAGCTTGGAGCCCGGAGCCTGCTTTGGATTCTGTGTCTCCCTCTCTCTCTACCCCTTGCCTGCTCACACTCTGTCTCTCTCTCTGTCTCTCTCTCTCTCTCTGAAAAATAAACATTAAAAAATTTTTTTTCCAATTTTTGTGTGTTGATTTTAATGTGTATTAGAAAAAATAACCAGCCTATATAACTAGGGATTTTTCAAGGATTATGTCATTTAGAATGAAGATAAAGTAAATATTTAAGCTTTAAAAGTGAGCCCCTTTAAAGGAAATAATCAACCATTGCACAGGTGGTACCCAGCTATTGCAAAAATCAGGAAGCTAAATGAGAGGAAGTCTGAGGAGTCACTCTCTTTTCCTGACGTCCTCCTCAACTGAAACTTATTTGTCTTGTGTCCCAAACCTTTTGCAAATGCTGGGTGGCTACTTTGAGAAAGTCACCTGTACTGGATATGTGGATAAAATGGTTACCCCTTGGGGCACCTGGCTGGCTCAGTCGGTTAAACATCTGACTCTGATTTCAGCTCAGGTCACGATCTCATGGTCATGAGATCAAGCCTCACATGGGCTTCGTGCTGAATGTGGGGCCTGCTTGGGATTCTCTCTCCCTCTCTCTCTGCCCTTCCCCTGTTCATGTTCTCTCTCAAAACAAACAAATAAACATTTAAAAAAAAGGTTACCCCTTCTTGGTATCATCTCTGCATTTTAACAGAAGGCATTTAATGCAGCACTATATAGGGAAAGTAGCAATGATCTGAAGATCTGGTTTGGGATTTGCCATTTATGACCTTAGGAAAATAATTTCTCTCAGGGCCTCAATTTCCTCAGATCTAAAAAGGGGATCTGTACTTAGCACTTGCTCCCTTCAAGGGCTGATGTTCTGTGAGCAATGGGCATTGACTGATATAATATGGTAAGAGTTTCACACACCCTAATCGGACGAGGAAGGGAGCTGGTGGTTTTTATAACAACCTTCCCCTCTCACACCATGTAGGCCACCATCCCCCTCTTTAACTTTGACTCCTGTGATTCAGTATCTCACTTGTTTGTGCCTCCCCCAGCTGGCCCTGGAGCGCCCTCTTCCTGCCTGATATAAACAGTTCCTGAAATCCCATCTCTGAAATAGTCCTAGTGTGTTTGTTTGTTTTTACATTTTAAAAAAGAGTTTATTTTTTTATTTATTTACTTCGAGAGAGACAGAGCACACAAGTGGGGAAGGGGCAGAGAGAGAGAATCCCAAGGAGTCTCTGCACTGCCAACACAGAGCCCAATGCGGGGCTCGAACCCACGAACCGTGAGATCGTGAACTGAACCGGTCAAGAGCCAGGTGCTTAAGTGAGCCACCCAAGTGCCCCTAAAAAGATTTTATTTTTAAGTAATCTCCACATTCCACATGAGACTCAAACTCACAACCTTGAGATCAAGAGTCAAGTGCTCTGTGAGTTCAAGCCCCACATTTGGGGTGGAACTTACCTAAAAAAAAAAAAAAAAAAAGGGCCACACTACCGAATGAGCTGCTAGGAGCCCCTAGTTCTAGGGCGTTTAGATGGATTTACACGTTCTATCATTTGCATTATCTATGAGGTTTGAATTTTATATAATGTACCTGTATTGTTTTTGTAATCATAATAAACAATAAAATTTCTTTTTCGTATAGGAAACATTCTGGTTGCTTGACAGCAGAGGAGCAATTAAATGAGTTATAATGGAATTATTATGTAATTATCTTAGAGTTCTTTGTAACATGGAGAGATACTCATGTTACAATTTCATTATTATTTTTAATGTTTGTTTATTTTTGAGAGAGAAAAAGAGAGTGTGAGCAGGGTAGGGGCAGAGAGACCGGGAGACAGAGGATCTGAAGCGGGCTCCGTGCTGACAGCAGAGAGCCCGATGTGGGGCTTGAACCCACAAACTGTGAGATCATGACCTGAGCAGAAACCAAGAGTTGGAAGCTTAACCAATTGAGCCACCAAGGGACCCCTCATGTTATGATTTTAGATGAAAAAAAGCAAGACATAAATCAATATAGACAGTAGGATCCTAATTTAGGAATGGGTGATGGGATTCACAGGTAATTTAAAATTTTTCTTTGTAGTCATTTACATTTCCCAAATTTCTATGGACTCTGAATTACCTTTAAAATGCATAAATATAAAAGTTAAATATTTTTGCAGTAACTCTCATTGGCTGATAGAATTGTGGATTATTCGGTTCTTCTTCTTTTTCTTTTTTTAATAAATTCCAAATTTTGTACAAAGATTTTGGGGTTTGGAAAAAAACTTTACCTTTTAAAATTGCAATGCTCAGTACTGACATAAATGGAGAGGGGGCGCTGGAGTGCCATAAACGCCAGGAAGATAAACCAGCAGGAGAACGGTAAAAAAACTTTGTTAGTTCAGAGGAGGGGATGTTTAAGAAGATACCATTTTTAAAAAATGGCAGAGAAGGAGGGACACACAGAATCCTGAGCAGGGTCCAGGCTCTGAGCTGTCAGCACAGAGCCTGATGTGGGACTCAAACGCACAGACTGGGAGATCATGACCTGAAGTTGGATGTTTAACCCACTGAGCCACTCGGGTGCTCCCAAGAAGATACCATTTGAAGACAGGGTAGACAGGTAGCAGGTGGTTAGGTAGGAAAGAGTTTCAGGAGACCAGAGAGACTATAGGATTTTAGGTTACAAATAGGGGAGTCATGGGGCGCCTGGGTGGCGCAGTCGGTTAAGCGTCCGACTTCAGCCAGGTCACGATCTCGCGGTCCGTGAGTTCGAGCCCCGCGTCGGGCTCTGGGCTGATGGCTCAGAGCCTGGAACCTGCTTCCGATTCTGTGTCTCCCTCTCTCTCTGCCCCTCCCCCGTTCATGCTCTGTCTCTCTCTATCCCAAAAAATAAATAAATGTTGAAAAAAAAAAAAAAAAAAAAAAAAAAAAAAAAACAAATAGGGGAGTCATGGTGGTGGGGGGGGCTAGAAAGGTGGGTTTTACCATGAAGGGCTTTTTTTTTTTTTTTTAATTGTGGTAAAATCACAGAGGGCTTTGAATTTAAGGGTAAGGATCTGAACTTAATTTTGTAGCCAAGGTTTCTGAACTAGGAGATAAAATAAGAGTAAATATTAATCTCGGGGTGCTTGGGTGGCTCAGTCTGGTTAAGAGTCCAACTTTGGCTCACTCAGGTCATGATTTCGCAGTTTGTGAGTTCGAGCCCTGCATCAGGCTCTGTGCTCACAGCTCCGAGCCTGAAGCCCTTTTCAAGTTCTGTGTCTCCCTCTCTCTCTCTGCCCCTCCCCTGCTCTCTCTCTCTCTCTCTCTCTCTCAAAAATAAACATGAAAAAAAAAAGTGAATATTAATCTCACAGGTAATTTGGATAGATGGGAGGGGAGAGAGAGGTTAAAGGCACAGATCAACTGGGAAGCAAGTGCAGTAGTCAGTGCAAGTCACCTGCCTGCCCTCAGGTGGTGGCAGAAATCTTGGGAAGACTGGGGATGCCGGAGGTGGAATCAGTAGGACTGGCCAATCACTTAAATGTGGGTGGGCTGTGGGGAGAGGAGAAAGTCAAAGACTATTCTAGCATTTCAAGCCTGGATGCTTGGGAAGATGCTGGTGCCTGTAATGAAGAAGTATTTAATCTGGGGACCACAGCCCCAAAAGATCCATGACCAGAATTCTGTGAACTCAGATGAGAAAAAAAAATCTTATTTTTATTTTCATTAAATAGCATAAATTGGACATTTCCCTCAATTGCACATGTAGGCAACAAACCACAATTTTAGAGCACTTTGCCACCAACAGAAATCACAGGTATTTTCACATCACAGTATTGTTGATCGAATATCCAAAAATAATTTATGCTTATCACTACTTCTGAACTATAGTAGTTACTAGGCCCACTGCTTGATCTCATTATTTAATGTGTTAATCAAGGAGCACATACATTACTCTATCCAACGTGTTCTTTATTATTGACTGATTGATTGATTTGAGAGAGACAGAGATCTGTCAGACATGTTCTAATTACTTTGGTAATTATATTCCAGTGTTTCTCAGGCTTTTTTCATGACTGTTCCTTCCAGGAAGCTTTTAAGACATGTTTGCCCCTAATAGCCATCCCTTCCCCATTAAATTTAAGTACCCAAAATCGACAAAAGTGAAACTCATAGAAGCAGAAAGTAGAAAGGTGGTTGCCAGGGGTGGGGGGTGTGGGAAATGAGGAGATGCTGGTCAAGGGCACAAACTTTCAATTCTAAGATGAGTTCATTCTGGGGAGCTGATGTCCAGTATGGTGACTATAGTTAATAGTTAGTTATATATTTTATACTTGCCAATTGCTAAGAGAGTAGCACACAATGGTAATCATGTGAAGTGATGGATGTGTTAACTAGTTCGTGGTAATCATTTCACAGTATCAAATCATCATGTTGCACACCTTAAATATGTCTAACTTTTGTCAATTATATCTCAGTGAAGCTGGGGGAAAAAGTTTTACATGAAAGCAAAAACTAAATAAAAATTTTAAAATATAATCACAATAAAAAATTTTAATACCATGGATATTCTTGGGGCAATATCACCCCCGTTGAGAATGTATGAGAATGCATGCTGTGTTCTAATGCAATCCATTTTCTTTATAATCATATATAGTACATATAATTTTTTGTAGTACATATGCATTTAAAAACATTTTTGGGGGGCACCTGGGTGGCTCAGTTGATTAAGCGTCTGACTCTTGATTTCGGCTCAGGTCATGATCTCACAGTTCTGTTCGTGAGATGGAGCCTCCTTTAGATTCTCTCTTTCCCTCTCTCTCTGCTCCTTCCCTGCTCTCATGCTCTTGCAAGAGAAACAAATAAACATTAAAAATATAAATAAATAAAAGCATTTTTCTCACATAAACCACACACATTGCCCTTAGAGTCCACAGGCTTCACAAACTGACAAAGGGGTCCATGGTCCAAAAAGAGATTACTTCCTGCCCTGATTGTGAGTCCTACATGGTCTCATGACAGACAGGAATTTTATACACTAAGGTGTAGATGGCAACTTTCTTAATACATTTCCATAGCTGACAGTCTCTACATTGGACTAAAGATTTCTCAGCTGACTAATATCCAGATAGCAAAATCCTATCTTCTGCTTCTGTTTATCTTTGTATTTCAAGACTAAGAAAGAACACTGTATGTTAACTAAGTAGAATTTAAAAAAAAAAAAAACACTAAAAAAAGATGCAAGTTTTTGTAGACAATTGTTGTAGAAGCATATGGGAATAGGCCTGTTCTTAACTCAATGAAACTACACTGTATATAATGCATCTTTGAATTAATATCTTAAGATACAAGCTTTTGTAAACAATTGTGTAGAAGCATATGGCAATAGACCTGTACTTTAAAAAGACTAAAAATATAACTGAAAATAACTGACAGGCTTTATTACACACTTAAATTTTGTTCTTTCCTTAAATCTTACCTTTACACAAGAAAGCCAGCCCCATAAAGCAAAATTTCATGTGCCAATGAGGTGATGTGTAGAGAAAATTCCATCACTCTAGGAAACAGAAGACCTACATTTATGTCCCTACTCTGTCCCTTTGTAAGACTATAACCTGTTTCTTGGGTTGTCCCTGTAAAATGGAAGTAACATCCATTCTATCTAACTCAAATGGAATTATAAATGTGAAGGTACTTTATAAATTATAGAGCGTTTCACAAAGAGTGGTTAACAATCCTAAAAGTATATGACCACATAGAACCACAGGTCATGAAACAACTGTTCCTTCTTCACTGTGGAGGATACAATGGAATGCAATAAATAAATGGAATTTAATTCTAGGCTATGTTCCAGGCTTTTGTATGGCATACATTCCATGAGCCATCTCTTTTAGGCTGTATGGTGCTTCCTTTCTTTGTAATATTCCATAGCATCTAATAAAAATGTTCTGTCTAGAAAGATACTCTGTGAGTTCAAGAGGGTTGCTGGAGGCTGTTTCCCTCAAAATGGTGACCTCGTCAATGAGGAATAGCGGACCATGCACGTCCCTTGAGCCACACCTTCACAATATACTGGAGAAACCATGGCAAAACGGTAGACAGAAGATCAGACATTTGGAGAAATGCTGAAGAGCCTTAGAAGAATCCAGATATTGGCCACCAGTGGGTGGGAGAGGGATTCTGAGTGGAGGGTTAGCTTTGCCTGACAGAACTTAGCAAAGAGCCTGGCACAAGGGGTCTGTGGCAGGAGACTGGCTGGAAGGAAGATCAAAAATCAGAAGAGTGAGACAAGTCAGGACACTGGTAACAGAATAGAAAACACTTAAAAAATGGAAATCCATAGTAAAATTTCCTGAATTTGTGAAATCAGATTGTTAGAATTATAAGGATATTGAAGGTCAGTTTAGGGGTACCTGGGTGGCTCAGTCAGTTAAGCATCTGACTTCAGCTAAGGTCACGATCTCATGGTTTGTGAGTTCAAGCCCCACGTCAGGCTCTCTGCTGTCAGCGCAGAGCCCGCCTCAGATCCTCTGTGTCCCCCCCCACCCGCTTCTCTCTATATAATAAAAAAAAAAAAAAAAAAGATCAGTTTAAAGCATCCTATTAACCCATGTATGTGTAAACAGGCTTGAAGAGGTAAAATAGCCTGATTGACACCACACGGCAAATCAAGGAAGAGGCTGGTGGGACTAGAACTCGGGAGCTGAGTCTCGGTCTAGGTTTTTGCTCTCCACTAACCCAGTTTCTCCCGTCACGTAAGCAAGACCCCTAACACTGCCATAAGGTAAATGCCGTTCACAAACTTGCAGTGAACCAGTTTCTCACAAAGGAGACCCACCCATGGTTGGGCTGGGGAGGTCCCTCGGGAGCAGGGGAAGTGGTGGAGGAGGCAGGCCTGACAGCGGGTCCTCACAACGAACTGGTAACGAACTGGCTTTCAAGGTGGAGTGAACCAGAGGGCATGTCTTTCCTGGACTGCCCTTTATCACAGAAGGCGGCGGCGGCCCCTTTCTTCATATTCCCGTATCTGCAAATCTCTCCCTAAATGGACACCCTCCAGAGACTCTGTTCCTCAACAACCTCTGGTTGTCTGTTAAATTACAACAGGTTGCAGCTCATAAACGAGTGCCCACAGTGAAGTGGGGGCAGGTACAAAAATAAACTGAAGGCCTGCTTAAAGGAGTTTAGAAGTGACTAGAGTTTACAAATACAGAAACGCATGGGAAGATGTTTGTGTCAAATTCCCACACCAACAGCTTTCCTCTAGTCAAAGTGCTTGGTAGTTGAGTGGGTGCAAGTGTGGAGAAAGAGGGAGGGAGAAATTAGAGGGGGTTAATGTGGTATTTTGGTGTCTTTTCTCTTTAAAGTCAGGGTGAAGGAGAGATGTATTACAGCTCTAAAGGAAACTAGTTAAATTGTGATGGCAACTATGTAAAGATACGTATGTCAACAGGGGCTTGAAAGTAATATGCAAAGGAGAAAGTAACTGTGCTGGGAAAGTACGATAATGGAAGACTTTCTCCCAAACCTTTAATACTATTCAACATTTTCAATGACATGTTTTAGTTATTCAAATTTGCTTCCTGACTCTCTAGTTAACCTGATGTTATAAAGTCACAATTCCCTAAGTTCTTTTTTTTTTTTTTTTTTAAACATTTTTAAGTAATCTCTATGCCCAAAGTGCTGCCGAAATTTATGACCCCGGGAGCGGGAATCGCCTGCTCCACAGACTGAGCCAGCCAGGTGCGCCACAGTTCCCTGAAATTCTTGTTTGTTGTTCATCACAGCAGTTGTTAAGACAGCAAAACACTGGACACCATCTAAATGTTTTAGAGGACCAATGAAACAGACTGTGGTCCAGTCAGAACAATGGAGCAGAGCACTATTCAGCCATTTAAAAATGAAAACGTGTATCTGAATGTGTAGAGATGGAACAACCACCAAGAGAAAGCAAACAAAGGCAGATGTAGGACAGTGAGTCTAAACACACACACACCCCACACTCAGATGTAGCTATCCATGGAAATTTCTGGAAGGATACCCAAGGAAGTTGGATATGGCTACCTCCATTTGGAGAAGGGAACTGAGGGCCTGGGGTTGTCACTTTTCATGATACAAACTCCTATTTGAAAGAAAAGTGTGTGTGTGTGTGTGTGTGTGTGTGTGTGTGTGTGAGAGAGAGAGAGAGAGAGAGAGAGAGAGAGAGAGAGAGAGGGAGAGAGGGAGAGCGAGCGAGAGAGAGTGAGAGAGAGAGATACCGGTATAACTTTTATAAGTTCTATTAACTTTCTAGGCAATGTTCTCAGGGTATTCTTCTTAAGTGGTTTTAAGATAGAATTACCAAAAGTCCTAAGCTTGTTCCCATACTTAGAAAACAGACAATCTGATTATGCCTACAGTTGTCAAAATGTGGAGGCAATGTGAGAAAAAACTAAATATGCTCATCTTTCAGAGGGAGATCTACTGAGATGTATATACAGAAGTGCAGCCAAAGAACTGGGTCAGCCTCCCACCAGGCTGCCCCAAATAAAGCAGAGCAAGGAAATGAGCTGTTCACTCTTCTCCTTGGTGGTGGAGGGGGGGTTGCCCAGGGGTGCTCTGCACTTTAAAAAGAGACACATCAGTCCAGATCCACAGAACCATCCCAAACCTCTGGGAATCCTGTTGTTTCCTAAATATTCTGCATTGGGTTTGACTCAGTCCCTTTCTCTCTGGGCCCAATCAGTATTCCAGAGCTTCTCCTTTTTTTTTTTTTTTTTTAATTTTTTTAATGTTTATTTATTTCTGAGAGACAGAGCATGAGTGGGGGGAGGGGCAGAGAGAGAGGGAGACACAGAATCAGAAGCAGGCTGCAGGCTCTGTGCTGTCAGCACAGAGCCCAACATGGGGCTCGAACTCACAAACCATGAGATCATGACCTGAGCTGAAGTCGGTCGCTCAACCGACTGAGCCACCCAGGTGTCCCAGTATTCCAGAGCTTCAAGGAACCAAAACAGTGTGCCTGAGTACAGAGCACTGACTTGAACAAGAGAGGTCACTTAAACATCATGTAGCCTCCCTATAGATAGGGAACTTGTCTCTGGGTCCCTCTGCCTGATACTATATGCCTCCCACTTTAATATTCTGACCACTTATTTTCATAGGACAGATTACCTTCACTTTCGAAATTCCTCTTTGCTTTCATGTATCTCAAGATTTAATGGCAGGATGTTTCACTACAAATTAATGAGAAGGGATGGCAAAATCTTGTTGCCATTCCCTCCTAGGCATCTCAGCCTGGAGGAAAGGTACTCAGACCAAGGGGAAAACTAAGATGGTGGGCAAGGCGAAGCCTCTAGTACATGACTTGATGTCCAAGATGAGCAGACAGAGAGCAGTCAGCCTTTCCCAGAGACAGACAATCACTGGCTTTGAGATACTCTGGGGCCAAATAATGTAATGGCAGGTTTAGACACACAGAATAGGAGATGAGAATGGGCCTCGATGGGAAGATGGCATACAGCAAAGGGTGGGTCACAGAGCATAGCTGTGGAATGGCTGACTTAGCCAGCCCATTGGTTTTTCCCAAATACACTACCCTGAAAGAACCAAATAAAGTCTTGATTGGGTTAAAAAGCATTTGTGTTCAACATTATTTCCTTCTGAATTCTGATATGGTTGAAGGATATGTGTTCAAATGTTCCTTCTCACTGCCGTGCCTACTAAGCTAGCCAGCTCTGGTCTATTCAGAGATTTTATTTCACTTGCAAGGTGTGTGTGTGCATGTGCACGCGCACGTGCACGGAAGAACACACAACTTTCCCCTTTATGATCTCTTTACGATCTGTGATCTTTGTTCCAGTGGCACAAGGCAAGAAAGAAAACCCGTTTATAAACCATTTTGATAAACGCTCTTTTCTTTTTGAAACCAGTAGCTAAAATGACATTTGTGAATTCGATTAGCAACGTATGCTTTGCCCCATGACCTCACATAAACCAAAGGTGGTTGCATTTCTCTGCATTCTTTCTGCTTAAGTGACCACAATCCTTTCTAACCAGCAGGCCCTTTTATTAACCAATCTGGAGTGGGGCACTGGTGTGAACTTTTAGTTGGGGAGAATTCCCAATCTCCTGCCCACTAACTCTGCCCCAAAAGAGGATGTGCTGAGCTTTGTCTCAAATACAAATAGTTTCAACCTGAGCTTTTCTCACAGGGCTTATTTTTTAATGTTTCATTATCTCAGTGATATTTTCTCCAAATCTTCCCTACCATTCTCAAAATCTGAAACTCCAAACTGGAGTGCAGAGTCTAGCACAGACTATTACACAGCCTGGTGTAGGATCACCTCCCTCCCAGTTTGTAGTTTCTATGGGGGTCTTCTCTCCTCTGCAGATGCCGGCATTCCAGCCGCGGTCTGTGCACACATAGGCTGTCAGCCAGCCTGCAGAGCCACTGCTGACTCATGCTTACATTGTGATCTACTAGGACCCCGAATCTTCTGCTCTTCTACCAGGACAGCCAGCACCCACCTCACGGAGCACTCTGCCCATCCCCTTCTGGGGTCTCAGCTCTGACCTGATGACAAGTCTCCCGCAAATCCGCAAATCCGCACTGCGTCACCTGGCCCTGCCCTCCCCCCTCCCCATCCCTGGCCCACCTGGAAGACGTCGTTGGCACACTTGCGGCACAGGTTGTGCTGGCAGGGCAGGATCACCACTGGTTTGGAGAACATCTCCAGGCAGATGGGGCAGATGAGCTGCTTCTCCAGGTTGTCCATGCTGTGTGCATCCCCTAGCAGCGGCTTGAAACCCACTGTGAAGTTCATCCCCTCAGCGATCGTGCCTGCCCTGGCCTCGGCCCTGGTCCTGGCCTTCCCTCACTGCCTCTGGACCCTTCCTCGCTTAGACCGTCCGTGGATTCTTGTTCCCTTCTACTGCTCACTCTTGAAATAGCTCTGCTATCTCTCCTGTCCCCTCCTCCAACAATTCACCTCGTCCTCAGATAGCTGTTTTCAGACACTTCTCTATTCTTTGCTCTGTAACCCAGCCAGACACATGTAGCTTTATCTATCCCTCCCTCCCTGAATGACTCTGTCCCTGGAAATTTCTTTTGTTCCCCAAATGACTCTTGTTCCCTCTATGGGCAGCACTGTTTGTCCCTTACTTCCCAGAGAGGAGATTAATTTTAACATGGGGGTAGGGAACAAGGGGCATCTGCATGACATTCCAACTCCCAATTTAGCTCATGTAAGGCGAGCCACAGCTGTCACCAAGTGAGTGACCCTGACTCACTCGGGAATGGGTGACTCCCTTAAGCAAGAGCAGGGGTGAGCTTCACTGTTTATGGTGAAAGGTGGGTCTGCAAAGGTGCCAGGCGCTCACACTCAGAAGGCTCCTATGAGCCCCTGACCCCCATGCTCTGCCTTGGGCTCTTCTTCCATGGCAGTGATACACAATCTAAACTGGCCTGGATGAGAGGAGCCATACGTGACTCAGGATGGCAGGAAAGATCTCACCAGACCTACAGTCAGTGAAAGTTTCTGCCTCCAAGGCATAGCCAGTGACCTTTACCTTCTTCTGCTGATCCCTATAAATCAGAACAGGGGCATTGGCGACTAGAGAGAAAGGCTCTGGTCCAACACTTCTGGTCCATTGTTGTTCTTGCCCAGAACCTTCTTATACCACCCTAGGGAAAAAAAAAAGCTAAGGAGGCTAGAGCTGGCAGTCGCACCAGGGCCTGGAACGACCTCATGAGCGTGCCTCTGAAAAAGTGTGGGAATTTGGTCCATGAACACATCACTGGAGCCACTCCAAGGACTTTAAATTTGTTAGGAAATCGAGAGAAGTTGAGCTGAGCAGAAGGGACCTGAGTGCCAGGAACCTATTTTGGGTACCAGGGGAATTGGTCTCTGGGGAAATTTTAGAGCACTGACAAAATCATAATCACAAGGCTCCGGGAAGTCTCTGCCCCAACTCTACAGTTGTCCTGGCCTCCTCCTCTCCAAGGCAGGCTGGTCTCAGATGTGAGCACTGGCCCTCTGTCTTTTTCTCCCCGGGCCTTTTGCTCGATCCCAGGCACAATTAGTCTTTCTTAGGCCCAACAGATGCACTGGGATTGGACAAAAGCTCTTTTATTTATTGACATTCTTTACCCCTTCTCCCAGTCAGGAGAGAGGTTTGAGGAGTTACTAGCTTTGACCTTGGGTGGACAGGAAAATAAATTGTGTGGAGACTATACCAAACAGGCAGTGTGAAGAGGCATGAGTGGTAAAAGGGTCTGGAAAAGTATAATCTTCTCCCTATCACATGTTTCACACCCCTGTTTTAAGAACAAAATATATGAGGATCAGCTTGCACAAGACATGGTGAAAAGGATGAAGGCAAGCAGGCACTGATATGTGAGCTTCAGCTAACTCATAGGACCCATGCTAAGGCATGCTGTGCTGTGGTGTAGTCCAGGGAGAATCCAAAGGTGGGAGAACTACCCCTACATCTCAAATGCATTCATACTTTGCCCGGGTTGATTCATGGTGGCATGGAATAAGGCTGACAGCGACAAGTGCATGGGCACCAGAAGAACGTGAGACCAGCCCCAGAAAGGTGTGCTGGCATAGGAATGAGGCTGATGGTTAGAGTTCTTGGTGCAGAGGTGCAACAAAGGAGGTTAGCTGCTATAGTAGCTCTGGGAAAGGATCCACCCTGCTCACTTATCAGGATCTTGGTGGAGATATTGCAAGCAGCTAAGGGACCCTACCGGCTGAAATTGGCTCAAATCCCAAGGAAGGCACAGGAAAAAGAATGCTGGGGAAAAGTCTGTCACCACTGCCTGAGACCTCATAAGGGTAGGGACGGGAAGGCTGCTCTCTAAACAGATTAAAATTGGGACTGGAGCTAAAAAGAAGAGTGGCTGGGTGACCCTGTATTGCCAGGGTCAGTGATACCATCAAGGACAGAGGTGGCATCGTCACTAGGATAGATGCCATCAATGCTTCCGAAGTTTGGATTCTTATAAGAAGAGGGGCAAATCAGGGTCAATGTCAGGACAGGGCTACTTGCTCCTCTCTTCGGTGTGTCCAGTGGATTGGGTGGCAGAAGGCACCCTCACTGGGTCAGCACCTGGGGGCAAAAGAAGTTGGCATCTTACTAACAAGAAGGAATGATGATCCAGAATTTAAAGCAAGCCCTCTGTGGGTAAGGATATAAACACATGAAATCCACAGTATAAAATATAAACTTTCTACTAATGACTCATCAGAAGTTAGTCTATGTTTCTTTTCTTATCCCTTGATTCTGGCTGCATTTCAGTTTTCATAGGTACCTCATTCCTCTTAATCTTTTAGCCATTAAATTCATTATCATCGTCCTCTCTTCTAAAATTTCTTTTGTTTCCTATGGTGGAATTTGAAAACCACATATATCAACAATTAATAACAATTTTTAGTCCCGGGGTGAGAAAAGCATCACTTTGCAGTTACTCGTCAGCATCACTAGGTGGCACTACAGTAAACTTCAGTCAAGCCACACAAAATTAACTGCTTGGGGCGGGGATAATCTGGCACGTCATCTTCCTTTAGAGTAAAGGCAGTAAACTTCATCCTCTAGCTTGTCTCCAACTATTGCCTTTTCTAGGCACTCTCCCACCCATTCCTTACCTTAACTCCCCCCGACTCCCAGTTCCTTAGCCTAACAGTCATGAGAGGCCGATATTACATTCAAATTGTCAGTCGGCGGCAAAAGCCCCTCAGAAACCGGGTGTATCCCCTTCTCTTTCTTCACTTTGCCTCAATACTGACCTGAGTCTCCCATATTAGGGGTTCACGGTTTCACTCCCAACTATTCTTTCATTCCTAATCCAGTTCTTACCTCAGGCCCTGTCTATGGTCCTCACCTGACCTGGGAGGCTGATTCTGGACATTCTGCTGATATCTTCTAGCAACGTCCTCAGATGGTGGCCTAAGTGTTCCACAGCAAAAGCAGCAACAGCAGCAGCAACAGCAACAGGTGAGCAGAGCACACAGGAGGACAAGTGTCTGAAAGGTGGGAAAGAATGGCCTTGACCCAGCAGTTCTTTTAGATTTCCATTCCAGTTCCCCTCCCTGAATCCCCCCAGCACCCAGAAAATAAGAGAGAGAAGCATTTGTCCTAGGAGAGGAGGCTTAGCTCTCCAAGAAGAGGAGGGTCACCCCTCCTTCCTTATTCTTTTTTTTTTTTTAATGTTTTTATTTATTTTTGAGACAGAGAGAGACAGAGCATGAGTGGGGAAGGGGCAGAGAGAGAGGGAGACACAGAATCTGAAGCAGGCTCCAGGCTCTGAGCTGTCAGTACAGAGACTGACACGGGGCTCGAACTCACAGACTGTAAGATCGTGACCTGAGCTGAAGTCGGACGCTTAACCAACCGAGCCACCCAGGCGCCCCCTTCCTTATTCTTAAAGGACTAGAAGAATTGTATACCTTGAACCAACAACTATTCAGTGTAAAATAGTAAGTGACGCCTTCTTCGCCAAAGTGATCATATATATATATTCCCAACGAGCCATGCCGGTCGTAGATTTTCCGCTTCTTGGGGTCACTCAGTATGGAGTGGGCTGTGTTGATCTCTTTGAATATTTCTGTTGCTTGAGCATCCCCTGGATTCTTATCTGGATGATACTTCAAGGCCAGGTTCCTACCCAGGCAATACGCAAAAGGAGGGAGAGGATGGCTAGGGAATGGCTGGGGAGGGAGGGCAGGATGAACGACAGGGACAGGCCTTTGGATGTGAAGAAAGAATGCATGAGATGTGGTGCCAAGGATGGAGGCAAGCAACCCAGGTCTAAATTCTGTCCCACGCCACAATGAAATGGATGATGGCCCTGTCTGACCCAAAGTGAGGGCTCGAGGGTTTAAAAATGGGTCAGAAAGCAAGGTAGAAAGAGAAGGGTTTAAGGGGGGGAAATCCCAGGGCTTAGAAAGAGGCTGAAGTCTAAACCTGTAGGTCTTTTTGATGTCTTCGGGTGAGGCGCCCTTCTTAAGCTCCAGCACCGCATAGAGGGTTGTGCCACTTTTGGACAGCCGGTGGGCCGCTTCATCCAAATGAGCCATGATCTGGGTCAGAGGAGATGCATTTGTGAGAACTGCCACAGGGGAGGCCACGGAGAAGTGAGACTCCTAGTGACAGGAAACCCAATGCCTTCATTGGCCAGTCAAGTAAAATGACTACAAAGGGACAAGCGCAAGACAACAGTGAGCGGGCTCTGTGACTAGCAGGAGAGTGCAGGTGACCAGAAAGGACATCCAAATTCAAATTTTAAAGAGGAAACGGCTCCTCACATTTCCCAGCCACAGCCCTTTCCCTTCAGCGACACAGCCCTCCAGACACACCCCGCGTCGCGGAGAGGTGTAAGCAAGGGAAGGCCCAAACCACGGGAAGAAGCGGATTTTGTCCAGAACGACTAGTCCCGGAAGAGACGGCTTGTCCAAGCTCACTGTGGCGTTGGAAAGACCACGGCAGCCCAGTCCTCGTGCAGGCTGGGTCTGGAATCGGGGAGATGCACAATTCCCAAGAGAGAAACAATTCAGACCAAAGCCTGAGCCACCTGAGAAGTGAGGTGTCCCAAAAGCCAGGCCGGAGGACGCTGCTGCAGCTAGGCCAGAGGCCTTCTTCTCCCTAGCCTCCCCTCTCAAACCTCGGAGCGCGGGCAGCGGGGAGAACACAGGGGTGACTCCAGGGATGAAGTCCCAAGCGAAAGGAGTAGCTGCGGGGGCCGACCAGACAGGGACCAGGGAGCAGGGCCCCAGAGGGTGGGAGGCAGCCAAGGCCACAGGCTCGGAAGGTAATGCTCTGGTTCCCAGAGCCCTCTGGCTCTGTGTGGACTCCGCACCCGGCCTGGCGCTCTACTTCTACCTCAGAGTCGCCCTCCTCGGCTGGGGAGCCCTCGCACAACCTCCATCCGGGTGTGAAACTTCACACCGCCGAAGTCCAGTGGGCAACCGCGCTTGTGCGCCGCGCCAACCTTCCGGGTCGCTTTTTGGCGCCGCCGGAAAATCTGGAAGATGAGGCTGCGTGGAGGCTGGGACTTATTTCACTCACAAGGAAGCCTGGGCGTAGGGATCAGCCCCGCGGGCCGCGACGCCCCCCCAGTACTTCCGTTGGGCGTGGCCTCCAGGGCCATCCCTTCTCCCGTGGGAGGGGATCACCAGTCCTGATCGGCTGAACGACTCGGTTAAGATGATGGGCTTGCTCGCTGTGGCTGTGTGAGAGGTATGGCTCCTGCAATCCTTTCTCAAGAGGTGTATTCACTTCCCAGTCTTTTTTGGCAGAATTTAGGGGCCTCCACTTCGTCCTTTCTTTCCCTTCTACGTGGAAACTCCTACACATCCTGTAAGACCCTCTTGAAGGTCGGTATTCCTGGGAATCCTTCCTTCATTCCCCCAGTTGTTCCCACCTTGCTCTGTCAAAGCAATTACTATATTGTAATTACTAATTTGCACATTCCCTTAAAACGATAGCTTGAACATTTCCAAAAGTCACTACTGTTCTTCAAAAACTTCATTTAAATACTATTATATCATGAGGATGTGCCATAATGTATTTATATAATCCAGCTTGGATACTTAAGTTGTTCCTAGCCATTTGCTAGTGTAAAAACCTTATAATGAAAATTCTTATCTATAAATCTTCAAATAAATCTCTTCCCTGCTCCTTTGAGGTGGATTCCTGGAAGGGAAATTAATAGGTCAAAGTAAAATTTTTTGAGACTCTTAGTCCTTGTTGCCAACTTTCTTCCCAGAAAGGTACCACAGGTACCAATTTACATCCCCACAGGCAGGGCTTGAGAGCACCAATCTCCACCTGACTTCACTTCCTGTGATCTCCTATAGGAGGCAGTCTTTCCACCACTTATAATTTAAGACTTCTTAATTTCGGTGTTCTTTACAGAGGAGCACTCAATGGCTTCCATTACATGTGATTGAAAGAGCTTTGTTATTTCAATAATATTTCTCTGTTATACCTCATGTGGCTTTTATCACTCTCTTCCCTTTATACGGTCTTCTGTGCACATTTACATCCTCTTCTAGGTTTTAAGTGGTAAATCAGTATCCATCCCAAGAGATGTGAGCCATCCGAGTCAACTAAGGAGTCCATATGCTATAGGCACAATGACCAGTGAATTAACAAATTTATTTCTGTAGATCTGTGATCAGCGTATGGGGTGGGGATGAAAATCTTTGGCATCAACCACCCAGTTACCCGGTTGATAGATTCTGGGTAAGAGGAGTTTATAGGTTAATCACCTAAAGCAAAGGAGCTGAAGCTGACAATTTTTTTTCTTTTTTTTTTTTTTTTTGGTGGTTCGTACTATGATACATTTCCCTAGCTAACTTCCATCCTTTCATCACCATCATGGTTGTCAGGACTAGTAGACCAACCCAGGCTGTTTCTTTACACTGGGGAGACAGGAGAAGGCACCAGAAGTGCAGAGCACTTACTTTCCAGGCCCCGCGTGGTCTGGCCCCCACCTCTTACTCTAGCTCTGTTAAGCACTGTTAAGCATCACTGTTGTGCTTGCTCTGGTCTCTGCTGCACTGCTTTTCTGTCAGTTCTTTGAAGGCACCATGTTCCTTCCCACATCAAGGGCCTAAGTCTGCCTGGAGGATTCCTCCTCCGGCTATTTGCTAGCTGAGTTCTCATCCTTCTAGGATCTCAGCTTCATGTATCCTCAGATAGGCTTTTTTTTTTTTTTTTTTAATATTTTTATTTATTTTTGAGACGGAGAGAGACAGAGCATGAGCAGGGGAGGGGCAGAGAGAGAGGGAGACACAGAATCCGAAGCAGGCTCCAGGCTCCGAGCTGTCAGCACAGAGCCCGACGTGGGGCTCGAACTCACAGACTGTGAGATCATGACCTGAGCTGAAGTCGGACACTTAACCGACTGAGCCACCCAGACACCCCCCCCACCCCCCCCTTTTTTTTTTTTTAAGTAGGCTTCATGCCTATTGCAGAACTGGTTGGGCCTAAACTCACAACTCTTGAGATCAAGACCTGAGCTGAGATCAACAGTCGGACATTTAACTGACTGAGCCACCCAGGCATGCCATCCTCAGGCCTTCTAAATTGAGTTCCACTTCTCTCTCCCTACCTCATAATACCTTCACCATGATTTGTGAATGTATGTTTATTTGTGTGTTCATTTGTTTAAGGTCTGCCTTCCCTAGTACAAAATACAACAAATACAACTCTATGAAGGCAGGGACCTTATGTTTGTTCACCGTTGTCTCCCCAGCACCTAGAGCCATGCCTGGTTCACAGCAAGTGAGTTAATGATTTGTTGGATGAGCTACAGTAGGGGGAGCCCTCTGCTGGTGCAATGTCGGCCTAGAGGTTGAGCCATAGCAAGAATTCCCTAGGGCAGAAGCACTTAGCTGGGGAATTGGAAGACTCAGTGCCTCTTTTCCTCATATGATCCTGGACAAGAAGAGACATAAGGAGTTAAGAAAAATAAGGCAGCAGGGGAGATAGTATTGGTGATTCTGAGCTCCTTGTTTGTCTTAGTCTTCCTCCAGTTTCTAACACAGTTCCTGGGATATTGTAGGTGCTCAATGAATGTCAGTAGGTTGAATGAATAAGCAAATGTTGTGTGTCTTTTCAGAGGTACTTTAACCTAATAATATCTTCTGATTCTCACAGCAACCATGAGAGGTGCTGTGATCACATCCCTGCTTCATAGAAGTGAGCCCGGAGAAAGAGGGCAAATTAGGTTCTGAGAAGAGTTAGTAAATATCTTTCAGATCTTGCCAGAGGCTCCAGAATGTTATTACTTCTTATCATTGCCCTCTGACATTCTAATTAATTCTAATCATAGTTTGCTGGCTCTTGAAATAGCCATTATCTTTAAGTCTTCTGAGCCTCTCCTCTGAATGAAAAGACACTGCAGCCAGCAGGCTGCAGAAATGGGAATAAAGCAGGTAAGTCAGCCTGGCATCCTTCGCCTCTTCACTTTGCCTTCACCTAGAAACAGACCCCTTGTGGCTCTTTTTCTCTGCACATGGTCTCTTCTAACACCCAGCACAGTACCAGGAAGAACACACAATCTCAGAATCAGAAGCCTTAGACCTTGGTTTTGGCTCTGGCTCCAGTGAGCCGTGTGATCTTGAACAAGTCACTTAATCTCTGAGATTCTTTTCCCTCTTCTGTTAAAACCTGTGCCTCCACAGGGTTGATGTCAAAACCAAATTAGACTTGCTGTAAAAAGAACAGAAAAAACAGAAACAAAAAAATAACTATGCTAAAGAATGATTTCAAACTAAAACCTTTTCTAGAATCATTTGCCCTTAAGTCACTGATCTTATAGTTTACTATCTCACAGAGCCATTTGGTCTCTCCTGGAGACAGAACCATCCCTTATTTACCCACAAACAGCTAAAGTTTTAGTCATATAGCTGGAATACCCATATACAGACAGACAGCAGACATTGGCATATTTATACCCAAAATATCATGCTCTTGAGCATATGCAGTGGGAGAGAGAGATCATCATTTGTCATACCCAGCCACTAGGTTCTAGAATTGTATAGTTTTTGAGCTGGAAAAGACCTCGAGTCTTAACTCCCATCTAATGCCTTCATTTTGTAATTGAGGGAAGTGTGGCCCAGAGAGAAGGATTGACTTGCTCAGAGTCAACCAGTAAGGTCCAGACCTAACCTAAGTCTTCTAAGTTAAGTGTCTGTGCTGTGACTGCTCCTTATACACGCCAGCTCCCTTCTCACTTTAAAACTGAGGTCTAGAGAGAGATCAAAGTTGTAGTTGACATTCACCTCCTTTCATGATGTCAGGTAATGTCCTTCTTTACCTCCCTCCAGTTGGAGGCTTGCTCACTTCATGTGCCCAGAAACATCATTGGCCCAGTTTGTTTGCCTGTCGTCCCTGGGGCAGACAGCCTGGGGTGGGAGGTGGAGGGCTTCCAGCCAGAGAGGCTGCTGCATACCCCTGTCCTCTGTGCCCAGACTGCAGACCTAAGGGCAGACTGACAGAGCACAGCCACCTCACCTCTACAACTTTGATAGTAGTGTGTACCTCTTAGGGTTGTTAGGAGGACTAAATATTTAATTTGAACAGTGCTTGGCACATGGTAAGTGCTGTGTTGTCATTGTCATTGTCACCACCATCATCATCATCCTTTCCATCTGATCACCTCCCAATTTTGTAAAGAGAGAAGCTGGTTTTCATTTTGTTTCTGAGAAGAAGGGAAAACCCAAGATCCTTCCTCTAGGAAGATTTGCAAATTGTCATTCTATCCCCTTTCTATATCCTTCTCTCAGCCTCTTAGAACCCCCTTTCCCTGTTTCCCTACGCAGTACCCTCATGATGCCCTCTCACTATCCAAAATATCCCTGCCAGGGCTCCCTAAACAGTCAGAACTCTGAAATTTTCTGTCTCACTTCTTCTCCTTCAGTATTTCTAATAAAAACTATTACCTCCATAAAATGAGCTCATCCCTAAGGGCTAGGTGGAAAGCAGTCTGATTAAAACACTATAATTCAGCGGTGCCTGCCTGGCTCAGTCGGTGGAGCAGGCAACTCTTGATCTTGGGGTTGTAGGTTCAAGCCTCATGTTGGGTGTAGAGATTACTTAAAAATAAAATCTTTTTTTTTAATGTTTATTTTATTTTTGAGAGAGAGAGAGCATAGGTAGGGGAAGGGAAAGGGGGCAGAGGATCTGAAGCAGGCTTTACACTGACAGCAGAGAGCTGACGCGGGGCTTAAACTCATGAACTGTGAGATCATGACCTGAGCCAAAGTCAGGCACTTAACCAACTGAGCCACTCAGGCACCCCAAGATTGCAGTTTTTAAATGGATAAGCAGAGAGAGGTGGTAAAGGTGATATTTGAATCAAGACCTAAAGCAGGTCCTCAGGTGGGTCATAAAGACATCTGACAGATTGCATTACATATAGATGAGGAAATGCAAAGGTCCTGAGGTGGAAGAATGCCTGGTATATTGTAGGACCTGCGTGAACGCCACAGTGGCTGGGGAGGGAGGTGGGAGTAATATGAAATGAGACAAGGGGCCTATAGGGCTTTGTAGGCAATTGGAAAACCTTTGGCTGGTACTGAGTGACGTGAGGAGGTGATGGACCTGGCCTAGGTGCCTAGTCACTGGATTGAGACTAGATTGTAGGGCAATAAAGGTGGAAAAAGGAAGACAACCAAAGAGGCTACTGCAATAATCAAGAAGATAGATGATGGTGGTTTGGACCAGGGTGGGTGCAGGATTTGCTGACAGATTGGATGTGGGGTGAAAATAGAGGCATCAACGGTGATTCTAAGGTTTCTGGCCTAAGCAAATGAAAGGACAGAGCCACCATGTTCAGACATGGGAGGACAGCTGAAAGAAAAGATTTGGGATGGGGTGACAATCAGGAATTTGGTTTTAGACCAATGAAACTGGGGATGCCTATTAGATGTTAAGGAGGTAAGGTCAAGTTGACATTTGGGTATTTGAGTTTGAAGTTCAATGAGAGATCTGGAGATCATCGTATAGATGCCATTTTATTTTTTTAAGGTCTTTTAATTAAAAAACGTTTTAATGTTTACTTATTTTTGAGAGACAGAGAGAAACAGAGACAGAACACGAGTAGGGGAGGGGCAGAGACAGAGAGGGAGATACAGAATCCAAAACAGGCTCCAGGCCCTGAGCTGTCAGCACAGAGCCAGACATGGGGCTTGAACCCGGGAATGGCGAGATCATGACCTGAGCTGAAGTCTGACGCTCAACCAACTGAGACACCCAGGTGCCCCCTTATTAAGTTCTTTGAAATAGAAAATTTAAAAAAAAAAAAAAAAAGAATGGCACAGTGATCCCCCATCTACCTACCATTGAGCTTCAACAACCATTGCTTTCTGTGGTTTCTAGATAGTATTTTTAAGGCTTGAGACTAGATATCTCTATGGGAGTGTAGAAAGACAAGAGGGTGACCAAGTCCTGGACCACTCCAGCATTAAAGGGTTGAGAAGATGAGGAACAAGCAAAGGAGACTGAAAATAAACAGCCAGTGACATAGGAGAAAAACCAGATTAGGGTACGCTGGAAGCCAAGTGAAGAAACAATTCCCAAATAAAGATGTAATTACAGTCTGATAAATGCTGAGGAAGAAAACGAAGTGTGCAGTGAGAATGTGTAACATGAGAACTAACCTAGGCTGGGGGTCAGGAAAGTACCCCCGGAGGAGGTGACATTTAAGCTGCAGCCCTCGTTCATCCTGTCTATCTTCAACTAAAATCCTGCTTTCTCCAGCTTTCTTCCACTCCCAACAACCAGCTCCTTTTTCCTGGGATGGCTTCATCAAGGACTGTGTGTCAGCCACTAGGGGGCGCTTGGGACACCGTGATGAGAAAGATAATTCCTGCCTTTAGGGAGCTTGTATTCTAGTGAGGAGACGGCGGAGCAAATCATTTTGTTTCAATGTGCTGAGTGCTGCCAGCACAGAAGCACAGCAGCCCTTGAGAGCACCAGAAAACAGCACATAACTCAGCCTGGTGGGGAAGCCCGAAAGGCTTCCTGGAGGTAACACCTGAGCAGAATTTGGATGCCCTCTTTACCTCTGCCCATACCTTTCAGCCTGGCTTGGACCTTTCAAGTGTTAATTAACCCCTTGCCTGCGTGCTTGGATTCCAAATCTCGTCTGAGATCTCAAGCCCAGCCTAAATCCTGGCTTCAGGGCTGGACTTTGCTCTCTTTCTCTCTCAGTATGAACTGGTCCAGGCTGGGTTCCCTGAAGCTGCCTTCTGACCCGTTCTCCCACCCTCTGCTCTACCACCGACCTATCCTCCTGGGAAGTTCCAGGGGTTCCTGTCTCCTTCAGCCCTTTGGGACTCAAAGTGGCCTAAGGAATCTCCTTAGAGAAAATTGATACCTGAGGCAGGACAGGACAGACATTAAGAACATGTGGGTAAATCAGTAACCAAAGACTGCAGAATAGAAATCTCTTGCAATCACGTTAAAGCCAGAAGGGGGAGGAAATGCACCTATCTTGTTCACCAGGACTCCTCAGTTATCCTAACAAAGTACATGGCAAGAAATAAGTGTTCAGTAAATGTTGAATGAATAGTTCTTACAAGATTTCAGTTCCTTACGGCCAGCCCTAAGCTGCCCTTCTAACTCCTGCATAATTTTCGTAGCTCCTAACCAGGTGTAGAATGCCTTTCTCAGACCTGGCATTCAAGAGGACCCTTTGCAAAGATTTTCATAGGGCCACTTGGTGGCTCTTTGAGAAACAGGTGCAAGCAGTCTCTTTCGCTGCCAGGCTTTTCTTGCATAAATTTCCAAGCACAGGCAACTGTTGGTATTCTCCCCGCTGGTGCCCTCGGTTTCTGGAGGCGGCACGTTCCAAGGCCCAACACCTAGGGAGCCGCGCGGCAGAGGGCAGCCCTGTAATCCACCTGCTCCCACGCTTCTTTCCCCGCCGCCTGCTCGCTCCCTGCCCTGTGGCGGGGCGGGCGTGTGCCGGCGTCTGCGCCCCCTCTCGGGAACCCGGGACTGCTGTCTGCGCACTGTGGACTGCCCAGGAAGGGAAATCCCCCAGAGGAAGCCATTGTTGTTAGGTCCCCTGTTGTCGTCATCTGCTGAGGCACGGCTAGAAGAAGCCCCTTCCCCGCCCAGGGGTCCGCTGTTTGTCCCCATTCTCGAGCTTGCCTGCCCCGGCTGCTTCGGGTGAGACTACAGCATCCCAGCCCTGGAGTGCGCGGTGGCCTCTCCGCATCCTACTTCCGGGGGGCGGGGTCTCAGAAATGGGGAAGCCCCAGGCCCGATTCAGAGTTTTGAAAACCGACGGCGCCAAGAGGGACGTGCCAGGGCCCTGACCCAGGCGGGCTGGGCTTGAGTTCCACCCCGCTCTAACAAGCACCTACAAGGTGACCTTGGCTGGTGGCTTCCCCTCTTGCTATCTCAGTTTGCACCCCCACGACCTTAGGAAGGAGCTGAGGCCCCACTCCTCTAGGGGAGGTTGGAGGGAGAAAGGACCCCCACCCTCACTCGTGGGCTTTGGCCTGGGCCTTCCGCGGGGAGTCTGGGGGAGGGTGCTCTGGCCCTCGGCGCGGCGTGGGTGGAGACGCGGCGCCGAGGGCTAGTGCAGACCCTTTGGTTCTAACGTTCCGCACCGTTCCCCGGAGCACTACGCTCCCTTAGCGCACGCCGCCCGCAAACCTTGGCAAGGGCCTCACTCTCCCCCGCCCGAACAGCCAGCCCGCCGCCCAGCTTGCCTAATCCGTTCAAGCCTCACCTCCTCCGCGAAGCTCTCCCGGGTTAACCCCATCTCTTCCAACCACTCTATCTGGCACGTGCTCCTGATGTTTGTTTGATGGTTTATTTGGGGGTGTACACGCGGTCGCAATGTTTGGGATAATAACGGGGCTAGGTGTCTATTCCCAGAACCCTACATGACGGACCCCCCAGTGTGTTCCTCATGAAGGGTGCCCATTGATTAATGGGTTTCTCTGCCGGACTCACCAACCACTCCCACCCTCCACGCTTCTCCTTCCAAGCTCACTTTTCTCCCTCCTCCTCCAGACTCTTCACAGAGTGTCACAGCTTGGAGGGCACACTGCAATCCCCACCCCCATTTCATCCTACAGTGGCCGCAGGTGTGAGGGGCAGAGAGCATTGAACGTTTGAAGGTTTGACTCCAGGCTTGGCCACCCACTTTGCTGTAAGTCACTCCTTCCCCTGGGGCTTCCGTTAAAATGAGGCAAAATGAGGTAATGCCCCGCCAGGTGCTAGGGATTCAGAGGTAAAGAATCACCTGCTGACAAGCTGCAGCTTCCCTCCAAGAACAGTGGCTTGTGACCAGAGAGGTGGCATGGCTCCTTCCTCCTCCGGTTGCCCCAGCCTGAGTGACAAGACTGCGACGCGCGCTCTCTTCAGTCGCCAGCGCAGCGCCCAGAACTGGAGAGGGAAAGAGGAGGGGGCTCCAGTCCCAGCCTTTTATTCACCAGCTGCATGACCTTAGATGCTTCTTCCTCGGCAACTCAGTTTACTCATCCGAAAAATAGGGATAGTAATGGATTGGAGGAGAGCAGGAAGCTTGTCACCCAATGTCTCTATAAAAATAAATGATAATGAGCGGTACAGTGCTTGGCAGCAGATTTTGCTTACAAATTCCGACCCCACATCCTCCACAGAGGGGTTTCTGGCCGCAGTCCCTGGAGTTCTCCAGGATGTGTCACTGCTCACCCCACACTTTCTGGTTCTCTCGAGCTGGGTAATAATGGACCCACACCTGTTTCTACCTCCGTGTGGGGGGCTGAGCGACGACCCCGTGCAGGCTTGCAAGGGGGGATGTTCCTTAGAAGACGGTTGTTCTGGAGGTGCCTAGGCTTGTGGAACACCGCTCGGAGCCGGCAGGCGGAGCTTGGGTGGGGGCGGGGCTAGTTTACCCAGGGGGTGGGGCTATAGAGATAAGGCGTTCTCTAGAACCCTGCGGGGGCGCAGAGGGCTCGCGTCGCCCCCACCTGGCTCTGGCGCCGGGAAATGGGGCCTTGGCAATGGGGCGGGGCTCCGGGGGGTGAGGCTTAGGCTTGGGGGAGAGGCCCGGGAGCCTGGAGGCGGGGCTTGGGGAGCTCGCCCCACGCGGGGCGGGGCTCCAAAGGCCGCGGGATCTGCAGTTCGGACTCCCGGCGCCACAGCCGCTGCAGTTCCCTCCACTGTGGTGGCCCCGCGGCCCTGCGGGGAGTCCGGGGGTCGGCTGGACGCTCGGACTTGGTGCAGAGCCGGCCCCGCCTCTCGCTTCTTCAGTGGGGCCTAGACGGTCGGGGCCGCGGTGACATGGAGCCCTCTCCTGCCACAGGGGGCTCGGAGACCACTCGCCTGGTGAGCCCCCGGGACCGCGGCGGCGCCGGTGGCGGCCTGCGCTTGAAGAGGTAGGACAGACCTGGGCCGGCCCTCGGCCCGGGGGCGCCACCCTCATGCCATCCGTCCATTTCGTTTGTCTCTTTCTCGGCGCGGCCCCGGCTGGCCTCCCGGGCGCACCGCAACTCCCTCAGCTTCTCGGCGCCCGCCTCTGTCCTCTCCGGCTACATAGCCAGCACCCCCCGACCCTCTCAGCAGCCTGCTTTGCCTCCTCCCGGCCACCTTCTTTTTCTCGGTCCCGCAAAACGGCTCCCCGGCCGGTCCCCCAAGCCTCCGGACCTCTCTGCCGCCCTCGCCGCATCTGACTTCTCCGCGAGTAACTGCTCCTCCGTCGGGCTGGAGTCCGCGCCAGGTGCCCCGATGTCTGCATTGCTCCAGGGCCCTGGCAGTGGGAGCACCTCGCCTCCCAGGCTTCGGAGCCCCCGCTGCAGGCCCCTGGCCCTTCCCTCCGTGCGCCTCGGGGCGCCCCCTCCAGCCATGGCCAGCTGTGCGCACCCGGGCCATGGGCCCGGGCTCCACGGCGGTTCTTCCCGGCCCCTGGGGGGCGGCGGCCGCCGGGAAGCGAGGGGGTGGCAGGGAAGGAGCAGGTGCGGTCTGGGCGGCAGGGGGTATTCCCGGCTCGGCACAGACGGGGCCGGGGGCGGCGAGGTGTGAAATGAGGCGCGCGGAGCGGCCGGGACAGCGGGCCGGGGGCGGCCGGAGAACCTCCTCCGCGTCCCGCCGGCCTCCCGCGCCGGGCGCCCGCCAGCTCTGTCCGCCTTGTCCCTCAGAGCGGCCGCGCCAGGCCCATCCTGGCCACCTCCACTGGCCATTTTGTCTGTTGGCTGACCGTCCGTTTGTCTCGGAAATTTGACAGGCTCTCCGGCTTTTCCTCTTTCTTCATTTCTCATAATCGTTCTGTTTCCCTCCGAACACCTTTCCCTTTGTCTCTGATGTGATGCCTCTGTGTGTTTCTCGCTCTTTCCCTGGGTGGGGGCCATAAACCTGAGTGGGTGGGGGAGTGGATGAACAGAAGGGAGGACAGACTTCCCGTCTGACTCCTTCCTGCAGGGGCCTGCAGACGTGGGCAGCTGTGGGGGCTCCAGCCCAGGCACTGGCATCTCTTCACCTATCCTTTTGATTCTGCTTCAGGCCTTTGTCCCCTGCCCACACCCGCCCCCTCTAACCCTCCCCTCTACCCCACTATTATTTGTTGTTTGTTGGGGGTTTCAGAGGGCCAGCAAGAGAAAACTGCCTTGCCTTTCCTTCTCTCTAAACAGCATGTAGACAAACCCCCCCCCAACACCCACACCAACAATGAAGCTTCTTTTTTTTTTTAATGTATTTTTTTTTAAGTAGGCTCCACGCCTAATGTGGGGCTTGAACTCATGACCCTGAGATTAAGAGTCGCATGCTCTAACGAGAGAGCCAGCCAGGCACCCCAACAATGAGGCTTCTTTAGTCCCCAATTCATGCATAACAAAAGGGAGCAGCCTGTTGATGGGTG
Organism: Prionailurus viverrinus; assembly: GCF_022837055.1. Classification (NCBI taxonomy): domain Eukaryota; kingdom Metazoa; phylum Chordata; class Mammalia; order Carnivora; family Felidae; genus Prionailurus; species Prionailurus viverrinus. The sequence continues at coordinate 119,333,021 of NC_062563.1, forward strand.
GCTACCTTGATGACTAGCTACTCTGTGCCTTACAAAAAAGGCATCTTGCCCACTGCCCCAAAGCCACGCAGCCTCTGCTTGCTATCCAGACCCGCATCTTGGACTCCCAGCTCATTTTCATTCTCATATGACCATTAGTCACCAAATCCTGCAGTATTTTCTGAAAGAGGCTCTTCCCTACCTACCTGCCCCTCCCCTAAAGTTCTCTGGAGGGGCTCTGTGGCTTGATCTATTCTGGATCCTTCCATCTCCTCTCCTCTCTCCCTCCCAGGCTAATATACACCAGCAAGGTCATCTCAGGGCTAGGGAAGGATATATGAAATCAATCAGTATATCTCCCTTGATGTTCCTTTGAGCCCTCACTTTCCTCCTCAGCCCCTTGCCCTGGCTCCTGACACTTAAAACTCCCAGCCACTTATCTTGTCATTGGCATTCCATGTGTCCGGAGCCCCTTCTTCACCTAGGTCTCGTGTTAAACATCTCTCCCTCTGTGACGTTCTCCTCACCCCCATTACAGTCCATCATTCCCTGCCTGGTGCTCCGAAGTCCTTTGTTCATAAATCCCCCTGGCCCAAACCCCTCCTTGCCTAGTAAGTCATTTGTGACACATCTATCTCCCCCACTAGACTGGGCTTCGCTATGTGTGCACTGCCTGGCCACCTGAGTCCTGGGCACCCAACTATGTGTCTACCTCATTGAAGAATGAGGATGGATTTCAAAGCCACCCTCACCTCCTTGTCTCCTCTGGAAACACACCCAGAATCATACACACCAAGATTCTAAGTCTTGGAAGAAAATTCCGAGAAACTAACCTACCTGCCAGCACTTGAGTTTTCCCTACAAGCACCAAATGTCCCCCCCCACCACCTCCCTCACACCTCAGTTCACCCACTTGGCAGAGCTCTCCCTAGCCAGAAGGCCCCAGGCATCCCTCCTCACTTTACTGCTGTGATCACATTTCTATCTGGAGCCTTCATTTTCACTCGTGGGTATTTTTGTCACACCTCCATGAGTATTTCTAGGACTGTGTTTTCCAGTTAGGTTCTTTGTTCTGTGGAAGGTTCTGGCCTTGTTGGGGTTCAGGTTGGGTAGTACTAGGGTTGAGAATTGGGCCAGAAAGAGCCTAAAACTCAGCCCGAGCTCAAGCTCTGGCATCCCAGGTGAGGACCCAGCCCCATTCACTTATCAAGGGAGGCTTACGGCACGGTACAGTTAAGGCGGCCTCCACTGGGCATTTATGGTCAGACTGAGGTCCAGCTAACATGTAGCAGACTCCAGATCCACCTCTCCTACCACTGCCTCCCCATCCACAGCAGTCTGTCCTTCGTCCTCCCCATGACAACCTCAGTGTGGAATCCGGCCACTAGTTCTCTGTGCCTGGATCCTCAGACTTTTTGGGTCCCAACATTCCACCTCCTCTCTGTTTCTTTCTTTTTTTTTTTTTTTTTATGTTTATTTATTTTTGAGAAAGAGTGTGAGTAGGGGAGGGGCAGAGACAGGGGGAGAGGGGATCCAAAGCGGGCTCCACACTGACAGCCTTGAACTCACAAACTGTGAGATCATGACCTGAGCTGAAGTCAGACACTCAACCGCCTGAGCCACCCAGGCGGCCCTCCACTCTTCTCTTAAATGGCCACATTTCAGCTGCATGTCTAGATAGAGAAGGTGAAGGATCTGGAGTGGAGGCACGAGGAGATGGGTCTGGGAGAGAGGCACTCAGACCAGGATCACGTGCTTCGTCTGGCCTCACACTTTGACACCACCTGGTCATATTGCCTCTGCTTGGCATGTTCACCCTGTCTCTATCAACACCTTCCCCATCCTTCTAGGCCCTTCTCTTGGTGCCTCCTTCAGTTGTTTCCCTGGTTCCTCTTGGACTCCTCTACCCCTCTATCCTCTGAGCACTGATAGCACTTTGTTTTAACTGCTCTGATGGCGATAGCTACCTTCTGCTACATATCATAGTACTTAGGTACACATTTGTTCACCAAAAGCTCCCAGAGATCAGCATGATCCTGCTGACTTTGTGTGCCTTATGGTGCCTATCAATTGGTTATGGTGGAGTCGGCTCTCTACCATGAACTAGCTGTGTGGCCTCCATGTGTCCTCTCCCTCTCTGAGCCTCAGACTTGTAATTTCTGTAATAAAATGTTAGACTAGACTACCTCTATGGTGCTTTGCAGCTGTGAGATTCTGTGGCTCTGCGTATGAAAGGAAAAGGGCAGCTGGGATCCGAGCTGTTTGCTTAGCCCCCATCTCTCATGTGGCCCTCTGTCCCCGAGGCTCCCGGGTTTGAGCAAGCCTGGGGACAGACAGAGGGAGTGCGGGGCCATAGCTGATGAAGGCCATCTGGGGGACCGAGGGCCTGGGAGTGAGGAACAGATTCAACTGTAGCCAAGCCCCAGGTTGAATTGTGCTGCCTGCCTCAGTCTCTTCACAGAGCCCTCGGAGCCCCTCCCTGAGGAACCTAAACCTGAGGAGATGCCCTTCCACCATTGCCACAGGGACCCCCTGCCCCCGCCGGGCCTCACCCCCGAGAGGCTGCAGGCGCAGAGGCAGCTGTGTGCGGCCTGTGCTGTGTGCTGCGTCTTCATGGCCGGGGAGGTGGTCGGTAAGTTGGAGAGCAGCTCCTCCGACCCCATCCTCTCGACACCTGCCTCGGCCGCTCTCCACCCAGAGAGAGCATCCCAACAATATTCCTGGGTGGACAAGCAGAGAAAGGGATGGCTGGGGTGGGGAGTTGGGTGCTCGGGGCTCTGGAAGTGGGAGAGGGTGAGGGATAGCACCGAGGGGTATTTAGGGCGAGGTCTGGGGGCAGAGGGCCAGGGCTGGCCTCTCGGCATTAGCTGGTCTTTTTAAAGTCCTATTTTCTTGATATCAAAATGTGTCATTATAGGAAAACTAGAAAACGTGGGTGAGTGAAAAGAAGGAAATAAAAACTCCCTGTAATCTCATCCCCAGGGAAAAACACGGTTCACATTTTGGTGCACGTCCCCGCAGTATCTTTCCGTGCTTGTACACACACTACCACGGAGCATGATATCTTCCAACTGGACCCAGACCGTCCATTGCTTTGCCCTTGCAGGTGGGTATTTGGCGCACAGCCTGGCCATCATGACGGATGCAGCCCACCTCCTGGCGGATGTGGGCAGCATGATGGGCAGCCTCTTCTCCCTTTGGCTCTCAACCCGTCCAGCCACCCGCACCATGACCTTTGGCTGGCACCGCTCAGGTAAGGCCCTGCGTGGCCCAGTGAGCCTCTGATCTTACCAGAAGGTACCTCCTAGGGTCCCGGGCGGGTCTCTGATAGCTTGTCTCCCCCTGCAGAGACTCTGGGGGCTTTGGCCTCCGTGGTCTCCCTCTGGATGGTCACTGGCATCCTCCTGTACCTGGCCTTCATCCGCCTGCTGCACAGCGACTACCACATCGAGGGGGGTGCAATGCTGCTGACCGCCAGCATCGCAGTCTGTGCCAATCTGCTGTACGTTCCAGCATGGAGCAGGCACCATGCGGGGTTCAGGGCAAGGGGTCCTCCTCCAGGGTGGGAGAGCTGGCTCTCTCCCCTCCCCAACAGGCATGCAACACGCACACACGGTTCTCAACTGTCTGCCCCAGGGCTGCCTGAGAACAGACAGGAGAGAGACCTAGACGTCAGAGTCAGCGGACATTTATGAAGGGCCTACTGTGTGCCAGCTGCTCTGCGGGGGGTTTTCATCCAGTACTGTCTCATTTAAGGCCCACAACCACCCTATGAGGTAGACTGTGTCGCCCTTAGTGTACAGTTAATGAAATAGGTCCCAAGAAGTGGTCGTGTGACTTGCCCAGGCCACACAGCTGTCCAAGTAGCAGGGTCAGGATCTGAATCCCTGTCTCCTCCACCATGTACGGTATTTTTCCCCCCAGGCTGCACGATTTGTCTCTCTTATCCAATGCTGTCTTCTTCCCCGGGTTGGGAAAACAGGGAGACAATAGGTGGAGAAAGGGCTCCTGGGGAGGTGAGTTGGAGAGCCATGGAAATAGGGCAGAGGAGGCCAGAAACAGGCCACCTGGGCTGAGCTGCTCTGCTTCCCCCTCAGAATGGCCTTTGTGCTGCACCAGGCCGGGCCCCCCCACAGCCACGGGTCTAGGGGGGCGGAGTATGCACCGCTGGAGGAGGGGCCGGGGGAGCCCCTGCCCCTGGGGAACACCAGCGTCCGGGCAGCCTTTGTGCATGTTCTGGGGGACCTCCTGCAGAGCCTTGGGGTACTGGCCGCCTCTGTCCTCATCTACTTCAAGGTACTGTGCACGCAAGCCTGCCCCAGCCTGCCTTCCCCAGCTCCACATCCGTCCCCTCCTTCCCAGGACCCTTGACCTCCCTCCCCGCCGACTCCCAGCTCCCCAGGTCATGGTCCCTTACCCTTTAGCAGGGCTCTCAGGGGCCTCTCGGGTCCTGTCTTTCCAAGACACCCCTAGATCTTCCACTGGAATATTCCTGCTTCCTGGGCTTAGAGATCTCTTTCTCTATAGCCTCAGTACAAGGCAGCTGACCCCATCAGCACCTTCCTCTTCTCCATCTGTGCCCTTGGATCCACAGCTCCCACCCTTCGAGATGTTCTTCGTGTCCTTATGGAAGGTAAATCAGATGCCACTCTCCCTGCCCAGGGCCCTCTCTGATCTCCCTCCAGCTCTGAGCCACCTCTCTTCCCTGAAGAGAATTTTTGGAGAAGGTCTAGGCCCTGGGGCCTATTGCTAGAAGGAGGATTCAGGCACAGGGGGAATTGTGGGGGTTAATGGTAAGCAGGTACAGGGTAGGAGAGGTAGAGTCTGGTGGGGGGTGCTGCCTTTGGGCAGGAGTGGCCCTGGCAGTAAGCATGGCGGGTGCTGTTTGCAGGTTCCCCCCGAAGTGTGGGGTTTGAGCCCGTGCGGGACACACTGTTGTCAGTGCCAGGAGTCCGGGCAACTCATGAGCTGCACCTGTGGTCCCTTACGCTCACTTACCATGTTGCCTCCGCACACCTGGCTATCGGTGAGTCCTCACTGGCCCTATCCAGTTACCTCCTAGAAACAGTCCCCCATCTTCCAACCCCACCCCCCACACTCCCCTTCCAAACCTAGGGAGGTAGCCTGAATTGCTGTTTCTGTCTCTTTCTTGATCTCTCTCACACACACATGCATGTTGGAGACAAGGAACCCTGGACAGGGTGTTCTGGAGGGGAGGTTTCCCCCTCTCTGAGGTAGTGCAGAGAATCAGCAACCCTTTAAAAGATCACTAGTACCTGGGTGGCTCTGCGTCCGACTCTTGATTTTGGCTCAGGTCATGATCTAACGGTTCTTGAGATTGAGCCCTGTGTGGGGCTCCACAATGAGAACGCGGAGCCTGCTTGGGATTCTCTCTCCCTTTCTCTCTACCCCTCTCCCTGCTCATGCACACACACACACACACACACACACACACACACACACACTTTCTCTCTCTCTCTCTCTTTCTCTCTTTCAAAAAAAATACATAAACTTAAAAAAAAAACAGATGACTAGTACCTATAGGTCTAGTGACGGGGCACAGTTAGGTAAGTTATGACAATGGGGTAACATGGAACTATTCAAAATGATGATTATGAACACTGTATGGCAACTAGGAGAAATGTTTATGGTATAAAGCTAAGAGAAAAAAGCTGAATGTAAAATTATATCTACATTATGATTCAACTATTAAAAATATATATGGTGACTCACAAGCTGACAAAGGATTTTTGAGTTTCTTCCAGATGCAAGAAGCAATCAGAGACATGCAATTTGGATGCCAAAAATATTATACTTTGTAGGATAGTTGATGGTAACTCTAGAGGGACAATGGGAGAAAATATTTAACATCTGGATTGTCTTGGAAAGTCGGGTACTATGGCTGCTGAAACATACAGCTGCGTGTTAACAGTCAAAGAGCAGAAGAGAATAGAAAAATAAGAATGGTTTGGTGTTTTAGCCTGGTAGCATGGTTGATTAGGGGGTGAGTCTCCCCAACCTTTTCTTTGGCATTTTTATGCTGTTCATACAATACAGAAAGAAAATAAAGCTTCTCATTCAAACCTGGCTTTAATGCTGTGCAAGCCATTGGGTCCCCCTTCACCCGGCCTTATCTTGGCCCCTGCCTGATTCCCGACTCCCCTGGGAACCTGCTGCCTCTTATCACTCTCCCACAGACTCCACGGCCGACCCTGAAGCTGTCCTGGCTGAAGCCACATCCCAGCTCCACTCCCGGTTTGGATTCTCCAGCTGTACCCTGCAGGTTGAGCAGTACCAGCCCGAGATGGCCCAGTGCCTGCGCTGCCGGGAGCCCCCCCAGGCCTGAGCCGAGGCCCTGCCCTCACCCCACTGCCAGGCCCTGGCTCAGCCCTGGACTCTCAGTACCTGCCTCCCCGCTCTCCAAAAAGGGACAGAACTGGGCCCATACCCCTTCCTCTCTCCCTCCTTCCACCTGCCGGCGCCCCAGCCCCCAGCCCCAGTGGGCAAGACCAAAGTGGGTGTGGGGGGCGGGCAGGAGTCAGGCTGAATGGGAATCAATTGGTGGGGGTGTGTAGAAGGCCCTCAGTCCCCACTCTATGGTCTGGGGAGCACAAGCGTCCTCTCCATGCAGTTCATTTGTCTGTGTGGCAGGCTGGCTGGCTGGCTGGCTGGGGGCATCTGCCTGTCTGTGTGCTGTTGGTGTGCCTATGCCTGGGGGAGGTCAGCAGGGGCCCCCTCCCCACGTGGCCCTCGCTCTGTCTATGCAGGAGCCCCAAAGCCCGCACTTTGTCCGTGTGTTCTAGCCCTGTGGTTTTGTCTCCGTGTGTGTGTGTTTCTTGGTGCTGTGGCCTGTGTGTCTCTGTGCCTATGTGGCTGTGCTATAGTCTCTCTGAGTCTGCACCATCCATGTGTCCTTTTGGGGGTCTGTCTGTCCATCCCTCTGTTGGTGCTGTGCCCTCGGCTATCCCAGAGAGAGGGAGGACTCCGCTGCAGCTCCACCAATAAACTTGTGTCTAACTGCATCTCTCAGCCCTTGTACTGACTCCTCAGGAGGGGTTAAAGGAATCATGAAGCCACAGTGACCTTCCTTCCACAGTCCTCCCACCTCCTACCCAGCCCCTCCACCCTCTCTACCCTCCAAAATCCATTCCCATGTAGGCTAAAACCCTCCAGTCCTTTTATTACCTTCTCTGACTTCACAGCCTGGGTCGCTGGCTCAGGGAGAGGCCCCACACACCACGGGCTTGGTTGCAGGAGAAAGTTGGGAGGCAGGGAGCCAAGGGATCTTGGAGACTCGTTCCTAAAGACTCCTGCAGGCACCATGGCCTCAGGCTGGTCATAGAGAAGCTTTGTCCCTTCCGGGGAGAGTGGTTGGACCACATGCTGCTGTGGGCCTAGTTCCTGAGCTGTGTAAGGTGTCAGGGGGAGAGGCCCTCATCCTGAGACCAGTTTTGGGCTGTGGACACCAAGCACCTCTTTATTTATTTATTTATTTAAAAAAAAATTTTTTTTTTCAACGTTTATTTATTTTTGGGACAGAGAGAGACAGAGCATGAATGGGGGAGGGGCAGAGAGAGAGGGAGACACAGAATCGGAAACAGGCTCCAGGCTCTGAGCCATCAGCCCAGAGCCTGACGCGGGGCTCGAACTCCCGGACCGCGAGATCGTGACCTGGCTGAAGTCGGACGCTTAACTGACTGCGCCACCCAGGCGCCCCCCAAGCACCTCTTTTTAAAAAAAAATATTTTGGGGAGAGCACAAGTGGGGGGGGGGCAGAAAGAGGGGGACAGAGGATCGGAAGCAGGCTATGCGCTGACAGGCTGACAGCAGAGAGCCCAATCCAGGGCTCGAATTCAGGAACTGCAAGATCATAACCTGAGCTGAAGTCAGACGCTCAACCGACGGAGCCACCCGGGTGCCCCACCAAGCACCTCTTTTACAATTATCCTCCCTTTGCCTTTAAGAATCATATACATATTATTATTGTTGTTGTTGTTTTATTTTAGAGAGAGAGCATGGGTGGGGGAGAGGGGCAGAGGGAGAGAGAGAGAGATGGAGAATTCCAAGCAGGCTCTACAGCATGGAGTCTGGTCTGTCGTGGGGCTCGATCCCAGAACCGTGAGGTCATGACCTGAGCCAAAACCAAATGTCAGATAACCAACCAAGCCACAAGGGCGCCCCTAAGTATCATATATTTGGACAGATTTAGTCTTAGAAACCAAACTTAAAGGATTATTATTACTATTAAGGCCTCCCTTAAACTTAAGGGATTGTGGATTTTCTCTTTTAAAAATCAAACTCTTTGTGCTTCAATTTTAGATCTAGTGCATTGGATCAGCAGTTCACACCTTGCGACCCTAGGTTAATACAATTCCAGCCTGAAGCAAAGAAACAGCATTTTCATTAGCCCGTGCATATTTCTGCAAGGCTTTCCTCTGCGTAATGGAAATATCTTTATTATAAAACGATCGTTCTTTTATTATAAGAGCAATATATGATTGCTTTAAGAGTCCAACAAAGGAAAAGTGTATAAAGTAGAAAGTGAATGTTTTCCCTATTATATTACTCCCAGAGGTAACTGCTATTCAGTTTGGAGTCTCTCTGCCCATATTTTTATGTATGAACCAACAGTTCTATGTAATAACATAGATGGGATCACTTTATAGGTGAGATCACGTAACCTGCTTTTATGACTCAAACATACGTGCTGGATGTATCTTTCCATGGCAATACATACACATTTCATTGCTTTTTTTTAAGGTGAGGCTTTTGGACTCATTGAAAATAGGCCTCCCCACTCTGATCTCCAACTGCACTCCCCCCCCCCCCCCCCCCCCCCCCCGGCTGGGTGAGTCTCGGCTGGCCTGCGTCAGTCAGGCACAGGAGGCTGGGCTGAGGTGAAGGGCTGGCAGTCCATCACACTCGAGGATGCCCCAGCTGCTCTCCATGCTTTGCTAGTTCCTGATACTTTCTCATTTTACGTCTCATTGGTTACAGGCCCCAAGCGACATGATGGGGGTGGGGAAGAGTGAGGAAATGAAGGGTGGGGAAAATGAGGACTAGATTTTCACCCTATGACCAGCCTTGAGCTCAGCCCCACTATATATCACAATGCTGGGTTCCTTTGTAGGGGAGGGAACACAGTGTTCAGGGTGGAATGAGATTTCACAAAGGATGTGGCCCACCTCTGCCCCACACCCTGGCGAGATGAGGAAGTGGAAGCTGAGGCTTGGAGAGGGAAAAGAACTTCCTCAAGGTCACCCAGCAAGTGACAGGGGCAGGAGCAGAACCAGGGTTCTCACTCCCACTCAGGCCTCTTTGAAGCTCTTGCCCAGTGGAGTTTCTCAGCAAACCTTTGCTCAGTTTCTTTTTCAGCAACCTGCTGCCACCAGCATGGCAGATCCTGGGGCTCTGGACTCAGGCTTCTTGGTTTTGCCTCAGCTTCTATTAATACACTGGCCCAGCTAACCTCTCCGTGTTCCTGCCTTTGTAATTATAAAAAGAGGAATTACATTAGTGTGGATGTGAAGGTTCCTGGTATATAAAGGGCATGTAGGAATAGGTGTTCTTGGATGGAATCCAGGATGCAGGGGTGAGAGAGATTTCAGGGGAACAGGGTGGCCCAGCACCCTAATAGCAGGGATAGGAGCCATTTACTGAGCTTACACTGGTGCAAGGCACCATAGACCGCTTTACCTCCACTTTACCGATGGAGAAACTGAGGTGTACCTGCCCGGGGTCCTGCAGCTAATAACTGTCGGGGTTGAGATGCAAATTCCGTTCTGGCTGCTCTAAATCCCCAGCCCTTTTACGCACCACCCTCCCTTTCCATCCATCTCCCAGCTTCAGGCTTTGCTCAGTCAGGGTCATGGAAGGACAGAAGGATCAGGGGCATTCTCCCTCATTCATACAGCACTCTCCAGGGAGTCTTGGAAACCCTTATCTGCAAGAGCTGCCCGCATCCCCCCATTATCTGCCCAACACACCTCCACTTGCTTATCCAGAACATCCTTTCCTCTTGGTGTCCTTCCCTGATGATAAAATATGTGGTGGAGGGAGAGGTGAGGAGAAAGGGCTTGCCGGGGAGGCACGAGCAAGAGCAGGGCTGGGGAAGGGCCCATCCATCAGTCCAGCCCTGGCAGCTCTTTACACAGCTGGTTAACCAGGGGATGGGAGGGGAGACGGCCGCCTGTGAGGCAGACAGGGACCAGAAAAAGGTGGGGTGGACAGGGGGGAGAGAGGGACAGGCCGGGATGCTGAAAGTGCCATTGTCAGAGCGTTCGAGAGAGATATGAGACCTAGCAGTCAGAAGGAGAAGCCAGAATGGGGGTGTGTGGATGCGGGGAGGGGGCGTGGGAACATCCGGGCACATGGGCAGGCCCCGCCCCCTCACTGTGGGGCTCACCTGGGGCCCTCTGGGCGGGGTGGGGCTGAACTTCTCTGTCCAAGGGGAAGGCCTGACGACCCAGCGGACCGGGGGAACTGCTTGTCTCGGGCCGGGAGGAAGCACTGGGTGATAAATTGGTATCTTCCTCCCTCTGGTGACCCTGCCGTCTTTTCAGGAACTTCAGTGAGCTGGGAGCCCATCCCGGCCGCCTTTAGCCAGACCATCAGAGGGAGAGCAGCGCCCCCCTGCGGCCTACGCTATGATAAGCAGCAGAGGCGACCAGACCAGAAGGCTCTGGAGGGAATCTCAGAATCAAGGCTAGATGGGAAGAGCCCTCACTCTCTTCAGGGCAAATTCCCCCACCCCTGTGGAGAACTGCATTTAGGAAGTTTCCTTTGTACTTGAAGGACTTTTTATCTCCAACTCTGGGAGTGCCCAGGACCTCTCAGTCCCTGATCTGAGCACCAGAGCCATCCCATCACCACTAGATCAATACCTTACAAGGGGTGCTGGGCAGTGGGGCAGAGTCTGAGGTGATCACGAATGGTCCTACGAAGTGGGCCCTGTTGCTACGTCTAGTGAGAGAAAGTGGGCGGGGAGAATGCCCAGGAAGAATAGGCCCAGGGTGGCCAGACCTGTGCCTCTCTCCTTCAGTCCCCACTCCCTGCCCTCTCTCTGCCCCAGCCTCCCTCACCTGCTCTCTGGCTACAGCATCCTGAAGCCCCAGGAAGCAGCTCCCACTGGGCCTGGAGAAGCTCACTCATAGAACAGGTCCCCTTGTGTCAGAGCTGACCCTCTGCACTAGTCACCAGTATAGAGGCCCTAGTGGCCACCCTGGGAAGGGCACATCCCATGGCCGCTCATGGGCTATTCCCCTCCTCCCCTCCTGCACCAGATCTTCCACTCCCTGGGGAAGACTCTCTGGTCAATTCCTAAGTGGTTGCCTCAGGAGGGAGAGAAGGAAAGTGCAGCCAGCAATGTCCTCTCTCACCTTAGCTTAGAACTCTATGTAGGTTCCTTTTCCATTCTTTTTTTTTTTAATTTTTTTTAACGTTTATTTATTTTTTTGAGACAGAGAGAGACAGAGCATGAACGGGGGAGAGTCAGAGAGAGGGAGACACAGAATCTGAAACAGGCTCCAGGCTCTGAGCTGTCAGCACAGAGCCCAACGCGGGGCTCGAACTCATGGACCGCGAGATCATGACCTGGGCCGAAGTCGGCCACCTACCAACTGAGCCGCCCAGGCGCCCCGGTTCCTTTTCCATTCTTAAAAGGAAACATACAAGCTTCCCAGAGTAGAACAGAAGAGCCCCGCATGGGGGTCTCCAGGTGAATCCCGAGTTTTTCTCTCCAATCGGGTGCTATGCCCATGGCACCTGGTTCCCAGGGCTTACTGCCTGACATCTTCTCTGACCCAAACAGTCTGAACATTCAATTCCAGTCTCTTGTTCTCTTTGGCTCAACTAAGACACACTATAAATTTTAAAAGGACTGGAGCCAGAAGCCTAAGGAGAAACCAATGGAACCAAACCCAGGAACTAAAAGACAGCTAAAGCTTACCAAAATAAGCAGGTTTCAGGCCCTACAATAGCAAACTTGCTTTCCCTGGCCCGGAGATTGCCTCCCTGTTCTCCTCCATCCTGCCCACCTGCTGCACCAGAGCAGGGTTCAGATCAGGACTCGGTCACATGGAACTTCTGGGAAGCACAGTGATGGGGTGAGATTGCTCAGTAAATCACACACCCCCTGGAGGGAAGAAGGCACTGGTTTTCCTTACCTTTGCCTGGCACTTAGTAGATACTCAGCAATAGGTGTTGGTGGAGTGAATGGATGAAAAGATGGTAAACAAATGGACACGGGGGTCACACAAAGCCTATAAACTGCCATCTTAATTCCCTAGGCTCCTGCCCACGAGCCAATGAGCCTTACAAGCGGACTCTCCAGGGTAAATCTGCACCAGCATTTGGTGGTAACTAATCAGATGCCTCCCAAAGAGGAAGTAATTGATATTTCCAGAGTCCTCCATGGTGGGTGACATGCCTGTCTCTGGTCCTGCCCTGCACATTGCTTCCCCAACCCTACTACAAGCTCATGATGTCTATCTTTCCATTGAGCCCCACTCGGTGACCCTTTTATTACCCTCCTGAGGATTCATCACAGCTTTCCCAGCTTTTTCTGGAACTTCAGGTCCTAATGCCACACCCATCTTTCCTTACCTCTTGGCAAATGACCTCAGCTTCCAGACTAGTCCCTCATTAAGCCCATGACATGTGGTGTCCACCTTACAGCCACAAAGCATCAGAGTAACTACAGTGACCAAGTCCCTGCCCCATTGACCTATTGCAGGATCTGATCCGCTGACATCTCGCCCCACACCTCACACCCCTGCAACCCTGGGACTCTGAGGGCTTTCTTCAGAGTTCTTCTCCACACTAAGATTCTGCTCATTTCTCCTTGCTCTCATTCTCTTGGTGAACTAATACAGAGATACATATTTGAAGAGCTTCGATTACCTTTCTGTTAATGATTCAGTCAACAAATATTGATTGAGCCCCTGTTATGGACTCAATACTTTTCTTGGTGCTTGGGATATATTAATGAGTAAGGTCATTATGTAAACACATATTTATCCCAACTTGCACGTTGCCCCAACTTCCCAGCTTCAGTATCTATACATCTCCATATATGTCCCACAGCAGCTAAAAAGTATCATGCCCAAACAGGATTCATCCTTCCCTACCCCACATTGGCTCTCTGATCTACATCAGCCCTCATTCTCCCAGTCTCGAGGTCCCATGCCATGGAGTCATTTTCGAGTCTTTCCTATCCTTAGTATTTTCGTATTTTCTAACACTCAGACCCTTTTCACCCGTCATTTGCTTTTAGTGCAATAGCCTTCTAATTGGCTTCCCCGACGGTGGACTCTTCCCGATGCTGTTGCCAGGTTAGTCTTCCTGTGCACTCCCTTATCCTAGCAGTCATTGCACCACATCTCCTCCAGCCAGTGTCGTGTCCCCCCCCCCCCCCCCCCCCCCCCCCCGTGTATGGGATAGCGTTACACAATTACAGACACCTACAATGTTACCCTGGGAATTCCCAACTCTAGGCTTTCACTGAAGCCCAAAGCTGCACCGACTTGCCATTAATCCTAACAGGTAGGAATAGGATGAAAGTGGCAAAGCTCCAAGACCTATTTTCCTATTTTGAGATTTTCTTCTTCACTAGGGTAGACGGTGAAGAGTTGGGGAAAGTGACTTTGCAACGATAATGAGTGAACACATTAGGTCAGACCTTTTTTTCACAGAGCGGTATATTTAAAGGATTCGTCCAAAAGTAAAAGTGAAAAAAAATGTTAATATTTGTAAAGTGCTGGAACAGTGCTTGGCACATAATTAGAGCTATGTTAACTTAAAAAAAAAAAAAGATCAAATTGCTTAAGTATCTCAGGAGCCCGGAAAACTTTTAACTTTTTATAGTTAATGATAACCACATGGGACATACGAAGTTTCTCAGTGGATGTGGAACAGCCTTAGATATATTTTGTTTAAAGGACTGTTTTTATTCTTTGCTGATAGCTTCATTTATTGCCCAATGTACCAAGATCTTTCTGGTTGTAGGGAAAAGAGGTTTATTCAACTTGGAGCCATTTTATGATCAGGAGAGTCAAGGAAAAGAACAGAGCAGGAACACCTCCCACCACTTAGCAACTGAGTAGAACGTGTATGCTGCTTGGCAGCAAACCCTGCTTCTCCTTGAGGACGAGGCTCCGAGACGGAGTTCTATGGGAATCTGTGTGTGGCAGATTCCCAGGTACTTGGGAAAATAATCTCTTGACGTGTCTGAATAGCCTAAGAAGGGTAACCGGAGCTCTAGGAAGGAGAAGCGTTCTCCAAATGATATTCTTTTCCAACCAACAAAGTCCTCTAGGTACCAGAGGGAGAACTGGTCAGGGTCAGGGTTTGGGAAGCCTGGAAGGATTAACATTAGCAGGGCGAGAGGTCTCAGCTCTCCAGGAGCAGATAGAGTCATACCCAGTTCCACCCTCCAACAGCGCCTGTGGTTACGAATTCCTGTTTCTGTTGGAAAGCACACCCAGACCTCTCGGTCTGGTCTATCACCCTCATCCCTAACAGTATGAAGCAGGTGCTCCCTGTGGGGTCCGGGTGTAGCCCTTCACTGTGCCGCAGACACAGAATTGCCACTCCTACGTTCAAGCGGTGCTGGCAGTAGGATTCTCTTCCCACCCAACCTGCCCTTTCCTCGGGCAACAGCCCCAAACCCCACTCCATGGACAGAGGTCCAGGTTTGTGCTGATCTCTCTTCTGAAAACTGGCTCCCATCTTAGACTTCTTTCCTTGTTTAGATTTGAGTGGCTTGTCTCTCACACTGGTTTTGGATGCCCTTAACGCGTGAAATCCCTTTTTCCTTCTTACTAGAGGAGAGATGGGTTTGGAGTTAAGTGGTCCTATACATGAATCTTAGCTACGTGACTTTGAATAAGCCACCCAGGGACCTTTCAGAGTTCCTACATCTGTAAAATAGTTAGAAACTTGGTGTAAGATTACATGAGAATATGTGAAATTCTGTGCTCACAGTTTTCAGAAAATGAGTGCCTTTCTCACTTTCCCATCTCTGTGACGTGCTAATAGCTCTGTGTGTGAAGTAGGTTCCTCTTGAATGATGCGAATGCAGTTTAGACCATCATGTGCCAGCATGCGGCAGTCCGACCTGTGGTAGTCACTGGATGCCTTACTGGCTAAGAGGCCTCAAAACTGAGGGTGAGAATTCTCTTGTTTGTTCTTGCACTCTCGCTGCACATGTACTTTGTACCTGGGTGGTGGAGTCTCCTGGATCAAATTTCTTGAATGCTGCCAACGTGCACGGGATGGAATGGAACGGAATGGAATAGCTCACGTACTTTGTATGATCCACAGAAGCCCTGAACCGCAAAGACACAGGAGCTACTCCACCTCAGTCCCCAGTCCCACGGTTTCTAAGCCAAGTGCTCTTCAGCCTCCATAGCGTCTGCCCGTGTCCAGTCTGGAACGTCCAGCGTCAGCCAGAGGCTCCCAGGGATAGTAGGTGGGAGGGGCTCCTAACAGTGATGGTAGCTGAACTCCAAGGCCAGGTTTTGAGGACGCAATGGCCACCTCAGCCTCTGAAGGAGAGAACTAACCAGACAGAAGAGAGAAGAGCGAAGGCCTCACCAGAGGACCCAGCTGTTTGGCATTCCTTTTCCCATAACTCAGAACTCTGAGTGCAACTTAATTGAGGAAGGACACTGGACACCTGTCAGTGCAGCACAGGACTCAGCACCAACAGAACAGCACACCCCCGCCCAGAACCCCAAAGAGCCACGACTCTGAAAATGCCGAGCCCCGCTGCTCAGCCCTGGCCAGAGCAAGAGCCTGCCCAGCAAGGCTGCTCTTGGATTTGGGCAGCTGTTCGAAATTTCCAGAAGTCCTGCCCACTACACTTCGTGTTCTATGCTGAAGCCAGGATACATGCAAGGAAATAGGCACTTACAAGCAGCTTAGCTATTTATTAAGTCAGTAGAAAAATGACTTTACAGGTTTGCGGTGCAATAAAGGAGATGGGGACCTACCCCCATGCTAGAGCGCTCCAGTCCAGTCCAGTGCCCAAGTGTGGCCTGCATGTGTATGTGTGAGCACGTGAGCTGCCTGGACGCCCCAGAGCATCTCCTAAGTGTGCTGCCCCCGTGGGGGGCACCAGAATCTGTGCCCAGCAGCTGGGCCTGACGAGAAGAGTCTGAGGAGCTGGGCCCTAGAAGCGGCCCAGCACAGTGGCTAACAGAGCCATGCGTATGTACATGCCGTTCTCGGCCTGGCGGAAGTAGGCTGCTCGGGGGTCCGAGTCCACCTCCACGCTACAAGAGAAAGAAAACAGTTACCCCAGCCTGTCCAAGACTAAGTGTCCTCCCACAGCCAGCCCCTGGTGTATCCTCAATTTTGAAGCCGTGTCACCTTATCTCATTGACTCGAGGCATCGGGTGCATCACCACCATCTTCTTCTTGGCTCGCGTCATGATGTGGGGAGTGAGAATGAACTGGCCAAAGCACTGTAAGGCAGACGGGGGCCCAGTCAGCACCTCAGGGCCAGGGTGGTCGTAGGGCCACAAGCCTGGGTTCCTCCAGGGTTCCTTCCACACCCACATGCAGTTATCACAACTGAGAGGCCCAATCAAGCTCCTGGGGCCCAGCCTTCTTGGCCACTAGCCTGGATGCCCCACGGCTCCAGCCCTGGCCTCGCCTCAGCCCTGGTACTCACAGCTTCATACTCCTGACTAGAGTCAAAGCGTTCCTTCTGGATTCGAGTCATGTAGAGCACATCAGTGTCGGGCAGCGCTTCCTCAATGCTCTCAAATTCCTCCTGGAGGGGGAGGCAGAGTCAGAGTGAATGCAGTGCCAGGCTCTCACTGCCCAACCCGCAGCTCCCCATGGCCTCCCAGGGCCTCACCTGCTTGGTGCCACGGGCTGCCACAAAGGCCCGCACATTGGGTGGCATGCGCAGGCTGGGAGGTGCCACGTAGCGCAGGCTGACACGGTACTGGGTGAGCAGGCAGGCCAGGGAATGCACCGTGCGTCCATGCTTCAGGTCCCCCACCATTGTGATCTAGGGGAGGAACCCGATCACCAAGAGGGCCCCCAGATCAAGCACCTTGTCCCCCCACTTCAAAGCTTTCAGTCTCAGGATCAGGACACAGGCCTCCCTGATGCAGCATGCCTCGGAACAGAGAAGGTACTGCCCAACTGCCCCCCCTCTTCAGACCCTGCCTGGGCAGGCTCCCAACCCCTGCCGCTGCGCTCACCGTCATGCCATTGACAGTCCCAAGCTCCTCCCGGATGGTGAAGATGTCCAGCAGGGCCTGCGTGGGATGCTCTCCAACCCCATCCCCAGCATTGATCACTGGCCTTCGACAGTGCTTGGCTGCCAGCTGTGAAAATGGGAATAAGAAAGGAGAGCCTTGTCTTCTGCATCCCAGTGGCCCCTGCTCCCTGCCTGAGTCCCACTCTTCTTGGGTCCCCTCACCCATGTGGCCCAACCAGAGACTTGCAGTCATGTCCCTGGATCCATCCCAATCAACCCTGTCCAGTGGACAGCTGGCCTCACCTCCACGGCTCCAGGCTGGGGATGCCGAAGCACAACGACGTCGGCGTAGCAGCTCATGGTCTGCACAGAGTCAGCCAGGGATTCACCCTTTTGGACTGAAGACGTGGCTTCTGAGAAGCTGAGCACAGCGCCCCCCAGCCGGGCCATGGCTGCCGCAAAGGAGCTGCTGGTCCGCGTGCTCACCTCGTAGAACATGGAGGCCATCACCTTCCCCTGTGGGGGGGAGGGCCAAGATTCAGTGTGAAAGTGTGTGTTCATCTTGGGGAAAGCATAGGCTGCTGCTTGCTTCGCCCACTTACACAGGAGGGACACTGAGAGAACTCCCTGCAAACCTCCTTGTGACCTGTCCTAACCTTGACATTTCTATTAGCATCGCTCTGAGCTAAAGGCTCTGCCTCCGAAACACCGCTGGTAAATATCTGAATGAAATATTCATTCTCTGGGAGAAACAGAAACACCCCAGATCTATCCCACTGAATACATCTGCACAGAGCAAGTGACCAGATTAGCAGGCTGATGCACCGGCACTCAGGGCCTCACAAATCAGCTAAATACTGGTCAGAGGAGAGCAAACATGTGGGGGTCAGGGGTCTAGGTCAGCAGGACCTTCCAGAATAAAGAAGGCAGAGCAACTTATAGTGGAGGATCTGGACTCACACAAGGTGACCTATGGCAGGAGAGGGAGATCCCTCTGACAGGGAGGGTCCTGGATCTGTAGCCCACAGCCCTGACCCTGACCTTGAGGATGTCGAGGCTCCGCTCCTTCTGTACCATCATACGCAGTGTGTGTGCCACATTGAACAGGTGAGACATCTAAAAAAGACCCCAAGTCAGCTGGAAAGGCAGTGGACCCCAGAGGTCCTAGCCCCAACTTTTCAGATTCTCAAAGCTCTGGGTGTCCCCATCCTCCCTCCCCCAGGCACCTGATCCTTGGTGAACTGCTGGACAGACAGGATATGTTGACCCACTAATGAGTGCAGCAGGGGTGAGGTCTGGGGGTGCAGCAGGCCAGGGGTCCCCAGGTTCTGGGGTGACGCCTGTCTAGGTACTGGTGGTGGAGGGTAGCAGGTGCCATCAAGGGTTCCCATGAGCTCTGCAGTGAGGGACGGGGCAGAAGAGGTGGGTCAGAGGGCTCCTCCTACAGAGGTCAGGTCAGACAGGTCCCCGAAGTGAGCGTGGGCTCTAGGGAAGTCTCACCTGGTTCAGCTGCCTTCCGAGAGGACTTTTCCTTTGGCTCTTCAGCTACAAATAGGGCAACAGGACAGATATAAGCCTGCAACTAAGGTCTGTGAAGAACCCCCATTTCCCCACACTCTGGATCATAGCGTCTGTGTTAAACCAACTCACACAACAGTAGCTATAGCAGGTTAGGGGACAACAAGGATCAGTAGCCCTGGGGACACACCAGTGATTTCCCACGGGGGCTGCTGTGTGAGAGCAGTGGTGCCCTCCCAGGGCCCGCCCAAGTGGCAAAGGGATCCTAGGCAAGGGGAACGGCCAGGCTCACACCAACCAGTAACCTGGATTTACCCCACGTTCTGCTGCCCCGTGGGATCCCAGCTCCTGGGCGGAGGAACACAGCTGCCCACAACAAGAAAGGGCTGTGAGAAGCTGTGGGGTACCTACCTCACAGAGGGCACACTGATTTAGGCAAAGGAAGGTACAGCAGGTCAGACTAGTAGTATGAAGGAAAGGCAGGAAGAACAGGGTAAGTGGACCAAAGTGAGGTGCTGGGGGAGTGGGGGGGGCTGTGAGCCCGACCCCAGTCCATCAGGGGGACATTGGGGGAAAAGAAGCCTGTCCCTACACATCTCTGAGTCCAGGTGGCCCCATCCTCCGTGTCACAGGACCCTCCTCTTACCTGGCAGACCTGGGTCAGAGGCTCGGTGGATTCGGGGAGGCAGGTGGAAGCGGCCATCGGGAAGCCCTGGGATAGCCCGGCGAGGCCTTTCGGGTGTCTGGAGAGATATAGGCCTCACATTTTAAAAAGTATTGACCCAACTCCTCAAATTTAATTCCTCGAGAAAAGCCAAATTGCTCACTGTCCGTAGCGAGAATGGAATGGACCCCGTTCTCCATCATCTCCCCTCAGGTTCATCCCTCTGCTATGCTGCTGTGGCACAGGAAGACCAACTAGCCTCCTAGAGGTGTGTGCTAGCCCCATGACAGGCCCTCAGATAAACCTCTGGTTGGGTTAATAAGGGGCTTGTGTTTCCCCTAGGTAGGTAATCTCCTAAACTGAGAGTTAAGTCTATGTTTTGTAGTAGACAAAGAGATAGGTGGGGGACTTTTAGTGTCAACTACAGAGCCTTCCACCCCTAAACCACTAATTCTAACATCTGTGCTGCTGGCTGTTCCTGGCCACATCCCCCAACACCCCCTCCAGTCCCAAAGCACTGTGCATACCGTGGTTATCTCACTGGTGGCAGGGGCTGGAGGTGCGAGCTGGGGAACAACCCCCTGAGGCCACTTGCGTACATCCTGTCCATAGCCCGGGGGCACCAGGACCTGCAGACAGAAAGCAGGAGCAGGCGAGTGAGCAGGGGGAAAAGAGCTGGACTGAGACCCTAAAGCAACGGAAGCCAGCAAAAAGGAAACACGTCTCAGGGGACCTGTGCCCACCCATGTCCAGGGCAGCTGGAGGAGGTGCTGGAACCACAGAGATGTGCCAGAGCAAGTTGACAATGGCACCAAGGAAGTCACTACTGGGATGGGGTTCAGGCCACACACACACATACCTGCCCGTCAATATAGGCCACCTCGCCTCGTAGGACCACACGGCGGACGGTGCCCTTGACCTTCTGCCCTTCGAAGGGTGTCCAGTGGGCCTTGGAGAAGGGCATGTGGCTGGGGATGGTCCATTCATGCTCCAGATCCACCTGCCCAGAGTCACGGGTGATGCTAGGGTAGGGCCACACCTTGGAACAGCTGCGGGGGATACAGAGCCGCCCACCCTCCGCAGCCACCCACACGCCCACACCTCCACATAGGTGTCCTCCTGTGGGGGCAGGTGGAAGATCCGCCGAGGACCGTGGTGCAGCCGCTGCAGTAGGTCATCCAGAGTGAGCCGGCCCTCGCTGACAGCCGTGAGCAGCAGCGGCAGCATGGTCTCCAGCCCCGGGAAGCCTGGTGGAGGCCTGGGCCCACACTTCTCCTCCAAGGTGTGGGGGGCTGAAGGAAGAGAGCAGCACCCTCAGGCCCCATCGCCACCACATCTGGGGAGTCACACAGGCCACCAGGATTGCACTGCCTCGCTACACATCTCAATGCTCCTCTCCTCTGGTTATTTGGAAAACAGATAAACCATGACAGCTGCCACCTTCCGGGGACTACACCTTTTACCCATGTTCTCTCATTTATAATTTTTATCATTTGCTCATTAGTTCCTTCAGGGAGCATTTATCAAGCACCCATCACAGCCCAGGCACTGTGCTACAAAGGTCAAGTCCTTTGTATCCTCACAGAGCCCAGGGGCCCTGAGCTGGGGCACGAGCCCTGCTGGGCAGAAAGGTACACTGTGGGCCCTCTCACCATGATCTGAGGCGAAGCAGTCGATGACAGCCATGTTCTCCCACAGGGCCTCCACATCCTGGCGGGAGCCAAGCTCAGGCCGGACCTCGCCCTTCCCGGGCCCCAGGCGTTCCAGGTCATCGCGGCTTAGAAACAGATGGTGGGGCGCCACCTCACAGGTCACTGGCAGCCCTCGGGCCTTTGCGGCTTTAATCAGCAGGATCTGGGGGGACAGGAGATCTAGAAGGGGCCTCCCTCGTGCCCTGCCCTACAAGTCTCCGCAGCCAACACCCCCTCTAGGAAAGTTATGGGGCAGACATGCTGAGGGTACTGGCTCCCTGCTCCCCACCGCCTCCAGCCCCCAAGGAGACCCTGACCTCTGGGTGTCACTGAGAAAACAGAAGGGGCACTGCGATCCCGGGTGTACTCTCACCTCCTCCTTCCGTGCCACATGACATATGTGCACTGAGCGCTGGGTCAGCTGGGCCACCATGAGGATGGCGGCGACACTCTGTCGCTCCGCATGGGCGACAATGGGGAGGTGGGATGGCCATGTCTCAAAGTGCTGGGGACAGAAAGAATTTATCGGGGAGCGTGCAGAGCCCTTAATTCTCTGAGCTCATCAGAGCTCAGAGCCCTCACAGAGCTCCTGACACCTCACTGTTGTTGGTTAGCCCACTCTGTGTGGTCCTCAAGCCAGGACACTGGCTGCCTCCTCCCACGTGCCCACTCCCTACCTCCATCCACTGGGCCACGTTGTCCAGCCGAAGCTCAGAGAAGGTTTCGTTGAGGTAGAGCTTTAGCCCAGCAGCAGACCCAGCCACAGCACCCAGGGTCCCTGCATTTTCTGACGAGGCCCCAAGAAATAAGGCAAAGTCACAGCGTGCACCAGCCTCTGCCAGCTGGGGAAGATACATATGAGATAATGAGATAAGACCCCCTGGCATCCATGCCAGCCTGGGAACCAGTGGCCTAGGCCCCTAGGCTTCTGGGAGGGCACAAGGAGGATGGGTCTGGGAGACAGGCAGAGACGTCTGGATCACCGTGAAGCAGGAGTACAAGGGCTCACCTTCTGGGCCAGGGCCAGGGCAGGGGCATCAATGATAGGGGGCCGGGTATTAGGCATGGCACACACCATGGTCACGCCCCCAGCCAAGGCAGCAGCTGTGCCTGAGGCAAAGTCCTCCTTGTGTGTCCCCCCTGGTTCCCGCAGGTGCACATGGATGTCAATCAGTCCTGGGAGAACATGGATGTGGCAAGATTAGAGGAAGGTTCAGAGACACAAAGGACATCAAAGATGTGAACTGGGGTGGTAGGAAAATGAGCAGCCACTGATACGGGTGAGAGGTGGCAAGGTTCCTCAGTCAAGGGCACAGAGGATCGTGGGAGGAAAGAGCTCAGTGAGAAAGATTCTGGCCCCCACACTCTATGCAGTCCAGGCAGGGTGTGGGTCCCACAGCCCAGATCTCTGAGCCAGATGCTACCAGTGTGCAGAAGCTGGGTTCTCCCAGAAGATGCACTTACCAGGTAGCCGCACAAGCTTTTGGGAAGTCATACAGTCAACGTGCACCTTCAAAGGAGGGGCTGGCCCAATCTGGCCTAGGGCCTGCAAGTGAAAACCACAGTCAGCTCTGATTTAAGGGCAACCCAGGAATTGTAGGTTTTGCATAAACCAGGCTCTACCTCCCAATACCCAACTTCTCTCTGTAGCCCCAAAGCCCGGTTATTACCGTAACTGCTTCATACTGAGATTTCCCAACCCCATGGCACACTCACTTCTCCCTCTTGTCCCATTAACACTGGCTGTTGCTCTCCTAGCACCCAGGTCCCAGGTACCTCTACAAACAGTTTGGTGCACTTGATATCGATGATGAGGGGCACAGAGAAGTCAGCGGCCAGGCGCCGGGTACGGTAGCCCTTGGTGACAAAGGAAGAGAGACGCCGGCCCCCAGCCCCACGCATTGACAGGTTAATCACTAGCTCAAAGTGATTCTCAGCCAGCTGCTCCAAGATGCTTCGCTGCGGTGGGCACTCACCATCCACTGCCTCCTCAAAGTGCCAGTCCACAGCTGTTACCTGTGGCCCAGAGATAAGGTCAGGGCCAACCTGAACCTGGCAGGAGTCACGAAGGACAGCAAAGGGAGGAGAGGTAGCCCAGGAACCCATGAGGAAGAGACTGAGGACCTATAGGGTGGGGACCAGGGCTGCCTCTATTTATTATTGGCAGAGTACATTCTTGATAGGAAAAACATCTACTTTATGGTTATCAAGGACTGTGCAATATGAGCCCATACATGTACATATAGAAATAATATTCTGGAAAGAAATACACCAGAATGTTAAGAGTGGTAGAGAGACTGTAAGGAAGATTTTTTCTTTGCTTTTCTGTATACTCTATTTGCTCTATGCGAAATATAGAGGATTTATGCAATGACAGAAAAAGCAAGGGAACACAGAATTCTCTGGTACAAAGCAGGGGTAGGTTGCAGGAGCCCCGGTACCTTGACGCCATGCTCAGTGTAGAAGTCAGCAGTGCCCAGGCTGGCGTAGAGGCTGTAGCCCAGGCTCTCCAGCAGCCGCACAGTTGGGAGCAGCTCACTTTTGTTCTGAACCAAGCAGAAGGAGGATGCGGTTGTATCTCTTCTGTCTTCCACTTCAAGGTCAGCCCAGGCCCAGAGAACCAAGGCTATCTGCCCCCACCTCTCTGGGCAGCCCCTGCCTCTGGATTCTGTACCTTATAGCTGCCAATGGTCAGCAAGATGTTCTTCTTGGGGATCTTAAAGCCAGTGCTTAGCATGGCCTTGAGGTAGGCCTCGCAACGGCTCTCCCCAAAGCCAGCCACTTCCCCGGTACTGGTCATCTCCACACCCAACACCACATCAGCACCCGCCAAGCGTGAGAACGAGAACTGAGGCACCTGTGGGAGCAGGATATGAGACACCAAGGCAAGGAGGGCCCACTTCCCCTCATCAGAAGCAGCAGCCACAGTTCCTTTCCCGTGGTCTCAGCCAGACGGCAGGGTTAGCCTTGCCTGCTGCTGCTCTGCCTATGCTCTACACCAGTAGGTGAGCTGCTTCTCAAATATAGTTCGGGTCTTCCGGCAGTTTCCACTAAGCTAATTCCTTGGCCTTGGAACACTTCCTCAACAAGCTCTGACAATCAAACATCCTGACCACCCTTCAGGACTCCATTTAAATACCACCTCTCCCAGCCCTTCCCAGGTTACTCCTTTTGGAAGTGCCATCTCTTGTCTGTAAACTCCTATAGCATTTTAGTCTTATCTTTACTACGCAGGTTTACCAGAGACTGTTCTAGAAACAAGCTATTTTTTAACCCAACTTCCCTTGTCTCCATTACTAGTGTGAGCTCTTAAAGGACAAAGACCCTTAACACCCTTGTGGCCCATGATAGGTGCTCAGTTTACATGCGGACTCACATGTGTGCTAAGTGAACTCTCTCCCACTATGTCTCCCTGCTTCTGACTGCTAACCTCAAGGTTTCAATCCTCCGTACCTTTACCCCCACGACTCCGGAGCCAGTCATGAGCCCCACAGGTTCCACTTCTTCCCCCATGATGACGCGTGTGGCCAAGGCTACTAGGTCCACACCTAGTGTCTTCGAGACGAAAGGGAAGGAGCGAGAGACACGCACGTTGCATTCGATAACTTTCAGCTGGTCATCCTAGAGCAGACAGGGATTGGTCAGACCTTCTGTAGGCTGGGCTTGCTGACACTATTCCACTGACCTGGACTCTTTCCCTCATTTACCATTCTGTGGGTAATCAACCTTGAACAGGGGAACAGGGATCAGGTTGTGAACAGACTGTCACAAACCATTACAACACTGTGGGCTCTAGCTAGGAGCCCCTTCCCTCCAGCTTTTGGGCCTACTCTGATGAGGGCAGGAGACAGTGAGTGCTCACTGGCACTGTGGCCAGCACAGAGCAAGAAGGTACTAATGCCCGTTAGTCTCTTCCTTTAGCCCCCTCTTACTACCTTGGCAATGAGCTGCAGATTGAAGGGTCCTGTGACCTGCAGCTCCTGACCCACAGCGTGCACAATGGCTTTAATCCGCTCCAGGGTTTTGGCAGTGATGTCCTGCGGTGGGGTCACCAGTGTGGCATCGCCTGAATGCACGCCTGCATTCTCCACATGCTCAGAGATGGCAATGGCTGCCACTACACCATCACGGGCCACAGCATCCACATCAATCTCCTAGCGGGGACGTGAAGGCAAGGTGATGTAGGGCAGGGACCATTTTCTTCTCCCACTTGCCCCAGGAGGCTCCCTTCCTTGAAGAGCCTTGATACAACCCATCCTTCCCAGCCTTCTGTGCCTAGAAATTGTTGTAGGACCAGAGACAGGAGTCTCCTCTGAGGCTGGGGAGGCTGCCCTCAGAGACTTGTTTGAGGCCCTACCTTAGCCTCCTGGATGAACTTGGAGATGACTACAGGGTGCTCCTTAGAGACGGCTGCTGCACTGCTCAGGAAGCGCTCCAGGTCCCCGTCAGTGTAGGCCACATTCATAGCAGCGCCACTCAGCACGTAGGAGGGGCGCACCACGCAGGGGTACCCCACTGTCTGGCAGAACTGGCGAGCAGACTAAGAAGGGTGCAGCTGGGTTGGTCACACTCACCCCTGACCGCATCTAGCCTCCAGCCCCCAACCAAGCCCCAGCCCACCTCTAGGTCACTGAGTTCCCTCCACTGAGGTTGGCTGATACCAATGGTGTCGAGGAGCCGGGAGAACTTGAAACGGTTCTCAGCCGAGTCGATGGCTTCAGGGGAAGTACCCAGCACCCGGCACTGCTGCCGATGCAGAGCCATGGCCATGTTGTTGGGCAGCTGTCCACCCATAGATAGGATCACACCTTCAGGGTTCTCTAGCTCATAGATGTCCATCACCACCTTAGTGCAACAGGAGAATCAAGTGGAGATAGCAGGTAGTCAGGGATCTGAGCCTTCCTGCTCACTGCTTCTCACCCTCTACCCACGTCCCCTCAAACCCCACAGAGCCCAAAGAATCTTAAGTCAGCCAGCCATTCCCACTTGACCCTGGCCACCCAGGCTAACGAGCAGCCTTCAACTCTCTCACCTCAAAAGAGATCTCATCAAAGTAGAGTCGGTCACACATGTCATAGTCAGTGCTGACTGTCTCTGGGTTGTAGTTCACCATGATGGTCTTATATCCCATCTGCGAGAGGGAGGGAGATGAGATTGAACTATAAGATGGGAGGAAAAACATGGAGAAACTAAGGCAAAGCCAAAAAGCTTTCTCTGAAATAGCTATATGGGACACCTGCCTTGGGAGGGAAGTGGGGCCAAGCACTAGAGAGACAGGTACAAAGTATTGGGAGAAAAGACACATACCCTGTGTGGGGCACAAGATGGCCTAAGGGGAGTCCCCCGCCCCTACCACCCCGACACTCTTCCCAAAGCTCTAAGCGTAGCAATTAACAGAAAGTGCCAGGATTAAATGTGGGCGTAAGGCAACTGCTGGAACTGAAAGAGAATAGAACAGCAGATAAGACGGTAGGAAAGACTAGCTCTTGGACCTTTCGGAGCTGCCGGATACAGCCCACAGCACACCAGTCAAACTCAACGCTGGAGCCTATACGGTAGACGCCAGAGCCAAGGACAAGGACGTGAGGCGTTCGAAAGGTGAGATCATGGGTGGTGCCCCAGTATGTCAGGTACAAATAATTTGTCTGGGCTGGCCACTCAGCTGCAACTGTGTCAATCTGTTTCACTGCTGGGCAGATTCCCAACTCCTGACGTAGTTTGCGAACCGCCAGCTCTGTGCTAAAAGAGAAGAAGGGTTAAAAATATAGCCCTGGTGGGGTTCAGACTTAGTAAAGGGGTGAGATCCCAGGGCAGGAATTTAAGAGGAAAACAACCCAGTGATGAAGGTCAGAAGCCTCCAAAACACCCCAATCTCTCCGGGGGCCCCTCACTGGTACCAAGATTCTCTGCCCCACATCCTCAACCCAAGGCCCTCACCACCACCTCTGACCTCAGAACCGCAAGGGCGATCTGCTTGTCTGAGAAGCCAAGGCGCTTGGCCTGGTGTAGCAGGTCTGGGGGCAAAGGCTGTCCACGGTGCTGTTCCAGCAGCTGGGCGTGTGCTATAATCCGCTTCATCCGGTGCAGGAACCAGCGGTCGATGCGTGTGAGTTCATACAGCCGCTCCACAGAATAGCCAGCCCACAGAGCAGCTGCTACCACAAAGATCCGCTTATCAGTTGGCGTCTCCAACTCCTAATGGGGAGGGCAGACAGATGGATATGGAAGGACTGCGCAGAGGGAGGAGACGTACGATTGTTAAGCAAAACATTCCCAATCTATTTTTAGCACCTCATAAAGCCTGAGAGTATGAGTGACACTGTTTTAGGAAAAGACACTGCAAAAAAGGAGCCAAAGCAGCAACTCTGTAATTGCAAAAACCTGTATATAAATCCTACCTCTGCCACTTTCTGGCTGTGCAGCTAATGTATTAGCAAGTTCCACAAGCTCTCTAGGCTTGTTTCAGTGTCCACAGAAACAAGTTTAAGAATACATCCTTATGAGGGGGACCTGGGTGGCTCAGTCAGCTAAGCGTCCAACTTTGGCTCGGGTCATGATCTCATGGTTTGTGAGTTCAAGCCCCACATCAGGCCCTGTGCTGACAGCTCGAAGCCTGGAGCCTGCTTCAGATTCTGTCTCCCTCTCTCTGCCCCTCCCTTGCTCACAGTCTGTCTCTCTCAAAAATAAACAAACATTACTAAAAAAAAAAAAAAAAAAAAAAAAAAGGAATACATCCTTCTGGAATAGATGAGAGGAACCACAAAATTCTGAGCCAAGTGAAAAAATGCAAATGTCTAGTAATGACTGCTGCTATTAATGGTAACATGTCCACAGACTGGGGACAGAGGAGGGTCCATTTCAGGGGTGTTGCCAGGGGAAGAGAGCCACTTACCATGTCACTGACTGGCTTTACTGTGTGATCAAAGCCCACACAGTTCTCATCTACCATACGAAGAGCCTTCTGGAAGGCTTCCTCAAAAGAACGCCCAATGCCCATGACTTCACCTGGAGGAACAGGATGTGAAAACTGAGGCCCTGGAGGTAGGAGGTTCCTATGTCTATGATTTAGTCAAGATTCTGGAAGATTCTCAGGACAAGAACCAAAGCAGTGGTATGTATCATGTTTTGTTATTGAGCAATCTTAAACTGGAACTTCTCTCCTTACCATTTTGTTTTGTGTTTATTACGGACTATGAAATTAAGATGCCTAAAATGGACATGTGGATACTAGAAATAGTGCAGCTGATCACAATGGCCCAACCACTGACAGCTATCCAGTTATGTGCTTTATTCCTATTATGATGACACCATCTGGGATCAGTCTCATCCTTTAAAACTTTTCAACAGTCTGAATAATAGGAAGATGATCCCACTGCTCTTTGAACCCATCCAGAAATAATCACATTCACAACTCTCATTTTAGAGTATTCCTTCCTGGACTTCTTTCAAATATATGTTTTATATAGGACTATAGTACACATACAATTTCTATCATGCTTTTTCTTTTATCATAACCATGTTCCCACACTGCTTTGTGACCTTATTACCGGCAGTTTAATTCCTGTATGATTTACCATAACTTAACTACTCACTTACGGAAGGACACCTAGCTTTGAAGTGTTCATCCTTCTAAGTGAGGCTGTGAGTTCTTCAGTGCTTTGGGTTATCTCCTTAGGATAAACTTGCAGAAGTACAGGAGAAATAGGTAAGAATTTTCTGGGTCTTAATAAGTATTACTTGCTTCACAGAAGTTTATGCTTACAAGTTTCACCATCTTCTAAGAAGTACATATAATCGTTTTAAACAATTTTTCTCTTAAATTTGCTCATTTTAGCTAGATTTCTATTTATTAATAAAAGGGAACTCCCCTCTCCCTACAACTCCCCAGATTTGCTTATTGATTTCCTCGTCCACAAAGTTTTATAATGTCCTCTGACAATTTACCCTAGGATCATCTTACCAATTGTGTTTTCTTTCTTTCTTTTTTTACTAACTGTATTTTTCTATTTACAATCCTAATTGTTTCTTCAAAAGAACTTTAAAACACTAAAAAGCTAATAGCAGTGTTAAGGAAGAGAATGATAAATGATTTTGTTCAATTCCTTTGTAGTATGGTTTTATTATAAATGCTTATTTCGAGTAAGAGAGATACCCAACATATTCACATATACATGCCTAGGAAGATTCTGGAATCATATATATACCCAAATAATCCCTGTGTAACAAGACTACAGAGGATTACTCTTTTTTGGTTTAACTACTTTACTAATTTCTCAATGGTTCATGTATCTTACTTGCACGATAAAAGTCACAAAAAGTTATCAAAGAAGATCATGTTCTAAGAACACCTGAATAGATATAAAACATTAAACATCTCATCTGGGGATTAATCTTTATCCTATTTCAGTCCACTTCTTTTACCAACAATTTAATTATGGCTTTATTCCCATGTTTATTGTAATTTTCACACAACAGGAATTCATCTCCAGAAGGAACAAGTTGGCAGTCTTGTAAGATTTCTAAAAATTCCAAAATAATATCTGAGCTTACTTAGACTTGCTTGTTTAAAGGCTACTATTGATGGGGTGCCTGAGTGGCTCAGTTGGTTAAGCCTCCAACTCCAGCTCAGGTCATGATCTCACGGTTCGTGAGTTCAAGCCCGGCGTCAGGCTCTGGGCTGACAGCTCAGAGCCTGGAGCCCGCTTCAGATTCTGTGTCTCCCTCTGTCTGCCCCTTGGCTGCTTGCACTCTGTCTCTCGCATTATCTCAAAAATAAACAAACATTAAAGAATATATATAAAAAAATAAATAAAGGCTACTATTGCTATAAACGGTTATTTGCAACACAATGAAATGCTCTTATCCTTGGCTGGTGGCACTGTGGTATGTGAAATGCTTGCTTTGGTTGAAACGTTTTAGAACAGTCTAACGTGACTTAAAGGGACGTTACAGGGAAGCGTATTAACTCAATTCTAGCATACTCTACCACTGCTTGCATGCTGTTCGCTACTAAATTTCCTTGTTTTTATGAAAAAGGGCTCTGATGTTCTGCTCTGATCTTAAACATGTTAAAAAATGTGGGGGATGACCATGGCAGAAAGTACCCAGAGAAGCTGATAGGCGTTAACGACGACTGCCACTGTGCCAACTTGGATATACAAGGGTTCACAAAACAACAGGCATCACTTCCCCGAAGCATCAGTATTTAAAGTCACATGGAGAACAAACTGTCACTGGCATTAACAACCTAGTGATGAGGCCGTGGGCAAAATGCACTGCAAGGCTGTGGGTAGAATTTCATGAAACTGGTCTTGCCGATGACAGGCAACATAGTAGGACAGAGGTGCACATAACTAGCAACCGGATCTAGTTTTCAGTTCTTGGCTCTACCCTCTACTCAGCCATGTCACCTTCCTTCTGCGGGCACCTCAGTTTACTTATTTGTAAACCAAGAGAGAGGAGATAGTTTGATGGCCATCACCCCATCACAGAGATTCTGACAGACGGCGGGGGAGTGGAGGTGGCATGTGTATTCTGGCACAGATTTCCAGATGCCTTTGATTCCTGCTCTTGATGAGGACCACGGAGTTTGAAATGTCCGAGTTCTGAGAAACCACGTTCCCAAGCTGCCGCTAATATAGGATCTGAAAGCCTATGCCAGGGAACTAACTTTATGATATTCTAGATTCTTAGGACTGCTGGGACCCCACAGAGTGACCTGGGGAAGGGTTTCTTGGGGCACGTCTCACTCACCGACGCTCTTCATGCAGCTCCCGATCTTTGTGCTGACACGGAGGAACTTGCTGAGGTCCCAGCGAGGGATCTTTACCACACAATAATCCAGGCTAGGTTCAAAAGCCGCTGTTCCCCCTGTCACTGAGTTCCTGGGAGCCGTCACGTGGAGGTGTCAGGACAAAGTGGGAGACGCAGAGTGAGCTTCCAGATAGCTTCCTCTGACCCCACACATCCAGGCCAATATCTTTTTTAAATTCCTTGTCCCATGAATGTTTTCTTCAGCTCCCCTCCCCATCTCTGTGATCTTTTCCCCACCCTTGTACCTGAGCTCAGGTAGAGGGATGCCCAATGCTAGCTTCGCTGCCACATAGGCCAGTGGATAACCTGTGGCCTTACTGGCCAGGGCAGAGCTTCGAGAGAGCCTGGCATTCACTTCAATGATGTAATACTGCAAAGAGAGAGAGAGAGAAAGAGAGGAGAGAGAGAGAGAGAGAGAGAGAGAGAGAGAGAGAGAGAGAGAAAGACATCAGATAACTGGCCCAGAAGGCCCACCTAGGAGAGGTATTAGAAGGGCCAGAAAACTAAGCCCTCTCCAAAGGCACAGATAACAAAAGCACCACCCCCATCCCAGTCCAACCTTACCACAGACAATCCTGACTTCTACTTCAAGGTCTTTAGGGCCAAAGAGTCCCCTGGCCTCAAAGACCCAAAATTATGGATGGAGATCCAACAGCTAGAATATCAGCTCCAGGGCCTAGGATCTCACCTGCTCAGACTCGGGGTTCAAGGCGTACTGCACATTGCATTCCCCGACGATTCCAAGGTGCTGGGTCACCTTGATGGCTGTCTGCCGCAGTAGCTGGTATTCCCTGTCATTCAGTGTCTGGCTTGGAGCCACGACTATGGATTCTCCAGTGTGGATGCCTAATGGGTCCAAATTCTCCATGTTACACACCTGTGAAAGAAGGATCCCGTGGAGGTCACTGCCAAAGGAAGTCAAGAGAGGCAAGAGGCTGCATCCCAGGGTCCTGTTGCTTTTGGGACAGTACCCATTCTGGGTCTGAGGGACATCAAACCCTCAAAGATCTCAGCTATGACCTCTGCTCTTACTGGAGCTCATACTGCCTGACATTACTCCCAGCCCACCTCCATCACTCACCGTGACACAGTTGCCATAGGCATCTCTCACCACTTCATACTCAATCTCCTTCCATCCCTTCAGGGACTTATCTACCAGCACTTGGCTAGTATGGGCAAAAGCTGGGGCCACAAGAGCAGAGAGCTCCTCCCTGTTGGAGGCAAAGCCAGAGCCCAGGCCACCCAGGGCAAAGGCCGCACGAACCAGCACAGGATATCCCAGCCGCTCAGCAGCTGCCTGGGCCTGTAACGAGCAGAAGAGATGAACACAGTGATCAGGCCTCGAATGCTTGCTGCATAGAGGGTTCCTGGCCCCAGAGAAAATAAGACACAAAGAAAATGACATCATTCCACCTTCCCCCAACCGCCCCTCGAACCTGTTCAAGAGAATTTGCCGCCTCACTGGGGGCCACATGCTCTCCAATCTCTGCCATCCTGGAGGCAAATGCCCGCCGATCTTCAGTCAGTTCAATGGTTTCCACAGGTGTGCCCAGGACCCGGACCCCATACCGAGCTAACACTCCAGCCTTGGTTAACTCCACACCACAATTCAGAGCTGTCTGGCCCCCAAAAGTCAGTAAGATGCCATCTGGGCGCTCATTACGGATCACCTGAGGGAGAAGAGGAATAACAAACATTAGGACCTTGGGGGTATAGAGTGGATCAAAGAAGTTTAGAAACCCAGAGTGACCACAGAATACCCCTGCCCACGTGGGTCCCTTCCTCAGTCCAGCCTTATGCCAGTCATACCTGGGTTACATAGTGAGGCGTTATGGGAAGGAAATAGACTTTGTCAGCCAGCCCCTGGGAAGTCTGCACTGTGGCAATGTTGGGGTTTATCAACAACGTCTGGATGTTTTCCTCCTTCAGGGCCTTAATCGCCTAGGGAGACAAAAATGGCGTACCAGCCTTGCCTACAGAAGCAAGACTACCAAGTCTGAAACCACCAACGTGTCTCTCCCTTCCTGTACTTCCAGTCTCTCATAACCAACTCCTTTTCCTTAGCACCTCACCTTTCTGAACATTCCCCGGATCTCCTGATTCATTCTCTCCCTACAACCAATGTTTATGCCTCAGCCCTCTCCTCAAGACCATCCGTTCCTGAGGGTCACACACCCAGAGGGGCAGGGATGGACATGCTTTACCTGAGAGCCTGAGTAGTCAAACTCTCCAGCTTGGCCAATGGAGAGGCCCCCAGAGCCCAGGATCAGAACCTTTCGTGGTGGTGGAAGCCCAGAGCCTGGGGTGGGAATCCCTGGGGGACAGAGGCGCTCAACCAGCCGCTCTCGAACTGTGGAGGCAAAGAAAGTCATAAATGTTAGAGCTGAATGAGACCTGAGAGATCACCTGTATTAACTCCCACACTTTACAGAAGAATTCAAAACAGGTCATGCCTCTAATGAGTGGCAGACGCGGAACAACGACCCAGGACTCTTGACTCTGGAGCTCCTTTCAGTAGAAGAAGTAAATGAATCATCTTGGCTTGGTTGCTTTCCCACCTCATCCCCTTAACCTCCCAAACAGATGTCAGTTTCCTAGGGCATGCCCATTTTATGCCCATCCTGGAGCCAACCCTGTTCTTACTTCTACTTAGTTCTACAAAACCCAGTTCTACTCAGGGGCTTACCTGTCTGGCCCCCGGGGTTCCCAGCTGTGGCTTCTTTCACAGTTTCCAGAAAGATATCAAAAAGCAGCTCCATATCTGAAGGACCAGCTTGGTGCTCTGGGTGAAACTGGACACTGTTGAAGAGATGGGATCACGAAATCTGCCATTATCCCTGACTTGGGAACTGGTAGTCTTGGAAGCGGGCATCAGGATAGATGATTGGGACCCACTGTTGCGCTTCCTTTTTTGATCTTCAAGACCCCGGGGCTTCCAAGCTGTACAGATCCAGTCACCCTGCCGGAATCACTCTAGCTCACCTGAAGAAGGGCAGGCTGTCATGTACAATGCCTTCATTGGAACGATCATTGGCGTTGGTAAAGAGAGGAAGCCAGCCGGCTGGCAGTGAGTCTGTTTCCACAGCAAACCCATGGTTCTGGGATGTCAGAAAGCAGCGCCCAGAGCCCACTAGCAAGCATGGCTGATTATGGCCTCGGTTCCCGTATCTGGAGATGGAAGCACACTGAGTCACAGGCCCTCTTCACCCTCCCTTCACCATTGTACCAAACCCAGCTTTTGTTGAGCTTAGGACCCTCACCAGCCCCTGCTCCTGTTTCAACACTAACGAACACCAACTCTATTCCCATCCCCAAGACTCCCCACCGCTCATGTCAGTAGTTCAGGCCCTTCCTCTCCCCACAAGTCCCACCTCATCTTGTATGTCTTGGCCCCAATGGCTAAGGCCAACAGCTGGTGTCCCAGACAGATCCCGAAGACAGGTCGGGGATCAGGCTCAGATAAGACACGGCTCAGTGTGGATACCACACTGGGATAGGAGGCGGGGTCACCAGGGCCATTACTCAGGAAGACACCCTCATACTCTGGAGTGGGCAGAAAAGATGATGTCAAAACCAGTAGTTTAACCAGAGAGACAAACTTGCAGCCTTTCCTTACCATCAGAGCAAAAGCCCTGATCTCTGTCTCCTTCCCTGCAACTCATGTTGACTTACAGCGACTGGACCAAGGGACAGATCTTCCACCCAAGCTACCTGTCTGTAGCCCTATACACGCCCCAGCTACTCACCCTGGCTGTCTAATGCATGGTCCCACGGTACCACAGTGACCTCAGCTCCACGCTGGCACAGACATCGGATCTGATTGTACTTGAGACCACAATCCAAAGCAAGGATCCGAGGGGTGCCCCCTGCATTGAAGACCCGTGGAGCCTGAAGAATAAAGGGCAAGAGCGGGCAGTTGTAATCAATGAGTATAGATATACACACACCAACCCCTGCCTTTGAGGCCTCTTCTGATTTGCCCTCAAGTGTTCACCCGTTAGGAACAGAATAAAACTGATGTGCTATAGCTTGCAACATTTTCCCACTCTACCTCTGTACCTTAATCGAGACCTCTGGCACCAGGGGGCGGGCATTGGGGTCCAAGAATGGCAGGGCTGAAGGCTCTGTTCCATCTTGGACCAGCTTTCCCAGCAGAGACCCTTGCTCTCTCAACTTCTTAGTCAGCTCCCGAGTATCCACTCCTGTCAAAATAGCACACTCTCAGAGATCACACTCCCCCAACTCAGTCATGCATGAGGTTAGACTTTCAGGAGCACTGCATTCCAGAGCCCTGAGTCACACACAGCTGTTCTATGGGCATCAAAATCCTGGGCCATCCTGATGGAAGTACACTACCATGAAGTATTCTTGCTAAAAATATCACATCTGAATTGAACCATGACTTCTAGATTTGTTTACAGAAAATAGTATCAGGAGACAAAAGAACATACTAAACAACACTACAGGAACGTAATTGACAAAATGCAGCTTGTGGGATACTCTAAAGGAAAACCGACTTGTTTTTGTCAAGTGGGTTACAATGCCCATAAATTAGACATACCAACCAAATGCAATATATGAATCTTATTTAGATCCAAATTCAAATAAGCAATAAAAAACATTTAGATAATAGAAAAATCTATAAATATCGCCTGAATATTTAGGAATTATTGTTACTTATTTAAAGGTACCATAATGTTATTGTGGCTCTTTTATTTTTTTAAATATTTTTTAATGTTTATTTATTTCTGAGACAGAGACAGACAGAGCATGAGTGGGGGAGGGTCAGAGAGAGAGGGAGACACAGAATCTGAAGCAGGCTCCAGGCTCTGAGCCGTCAGCACAGAGCCCGACGCGGGGCTCGAACTCACGAACCGTGAGATCATGACCTGAGCCGAAGTCGGTCGCTCAACCGACTGAGCCACCCAGGCGCCCCTGTGGCTCTTTTAAAAAGGACTCCTTTTTCATAGATTAGTGAACTATTTGTGGCTGAAATGATACAACGATGGAGACCTGCGTCAAAATAATTAGGGGGGTTCTAGTCATGGTGGTGCAGTTAAGTTTAGTCCTCAGTTAATGATTACAGAAGCTGGGGGGCTCATTATATTCTTCTTTCCTTTTGTATGTACAAAATTTTCCATTTGAGTGAGAACTCAGTTCTTTCTCCAATTCCCAGACCCTACTCTAACCTTCCAAGTCTGATACATTCTATCACAACCTCAGACTCGAGTCCCAATAGTGCAAAAGAGATCTCGATTCTTTCCATCCAGGCACCTGTGTTCTGCCCAGACACAACTGTGCTAGCACCGTACCTTGCAGGCCAGGTATGCCATGCTGTTCCAGCCACTGATGCAGGGTGTGGGTGGCGCTCCAGTGGCTGGGTGTGGGGCAGCACTCTCCCACCACCAGTCCTGCCACATGGATCCCTGAGGATTCAAACCACTGTCGACGGAACGAAGAGAGCATGAGGGGCCAAGGGCCACACATCTTCCTATCTTCTTTTCCCAACGTACGGCGGAGACCCTACACTTCACCCACACTGAATAAATGACCCAGTCATTCCTTTAACACAGCAAGCATCTCCTGCTTTTGTCCTTTCCCAACAATGTTGTTCCTCATATGGAACACCAAAAGCTGGGCCCTGATTAATAACTGAAAATATTTTCCTTCCCTTCCTTTTCTTTAGTCCAAAACTGAGATTACAAATCCTACTTCTGTGAAGATACCACCCCCTCACTCACTGTAGTTTGTGTCTCCTCCTTAGGGGCTCACCTAAACTCACTGTTTCTATTGTTCTTGCTACTTACATTGTATCGTATATGTGTTTGTGTTGTCTTCCTCACCAAACTGTGAACTCAGCAAGAACAAGGTGGCTGACACACAGTAGCAGTCAACAAACATTTACAGAGTGCCCACCCAGTGCCAGGCATTGTAACAGATGTTGGGGGAGGAGCAGTGAGTATGCAAAAAGACAAGATCCCTGTCCTTACCATATGAATTTACTACTTAGGGAGCCTGAAAATTAATAAAGTAACATGCAAATAAACAAGATCACAATTACAGAATGTGGTAAAAACAGAAAATAAGATAGGTGCACAATACCTCATCAAATAAAAATAAAGGTTCAGGGTACAACGCTAGGCATGATTCTACCCTCCTCCATGTAAGGGATAATAATAATAAAGTTAATATAAATTTGCTACCCAGTAGATAAACATTTAATAATTAAAGAGAAAAATGGGTCATTTACATGGGAGGGAATGGTATATTTAAATCACATCTGTTTAGTGGTAGAGGTTTAAAAGAAGATGGATGTTGAGACTGTTCTTTACGGACTTGAAGGAGAGTTTGGCAGAACCCTCCATGGCCAGGAAGACAAGTCTGCATGTGGACAGGTGCATTCACAGCACACGTGCCACAAAGTATCCATGGTGGGCTAGAGGCTCTAGGAGGCCTTACTCACCCTGGTTCTGTCATGGGCCTCAATTCTGCAGGTTCATAAACTCTCATTTTGTCAGTGTGTCTACAGCTAACAAAGCTAAAAACTGCCATATGTTAACCAACATACTGCATTATAAACTAGAATGCAGTGTATTTACAGATCTGTGATAAGGAATGGTCCTTTCACTCCTTATCTCGAGTTCCCTCTCCTAAATGTCAGGGTGAATTAAGGAATTAAAGGCCCACTAAGCGTGGAATACCAGGACAAAATGAGTTTTGAGGAATACTGTATCTAGGCTGCGGTGATTTCCACTATTAATCTCCGTGGACTTTTTTCATTACTTTAATTTTCACAGCGCAACTTAGTTTCCAAATTCCAGAGGAGGAGGAATAGGTGGAACCTCACTGTGGGAGGAGACTGAGTTTTCTTATCTAGAGATAAGAACTCCACTGAAAAGTGGCAAAAAAGTGAGTCAAGGCAAGGAAAGTAGGTTTACAAGACGATTACCAACTTGGTTTGGTAGGTGAACTGGGACCCACAGCCACTGAGAAGGGTGTGGCCCTAATTCCCAGTCTCTTTCCTACTATGTATTTTAAAGCATTCCTCCCATCACACCACTGTTAAGAAATCTTTACTGGTTCCTTACCAAAATCCAGACTCTTTGGCTTGGCCTCCAGCACTGTGCCTCTTAAGGTACTTAAGCTGTGGGTAGTACTTGTATTATCACTTCAGTGTGTATCTTTGTTCTCTCCAGGATGCCTAACTTAATGTCAATGTCTTCACTTGACTAACAGTTAATAACCACTGATTTGAAAAGATAAAGTACAGAAAGCATTGGGTGTGGCTACCTTACTGAGACCGAACTCATCCATTTCATCTGCAGGGATGCCATAGTTGCCGATCAGAGGATATGTCAGCACTAAGATTTGTGCTTTGTAGGAAGGGTCAGTAAGGGCCTCGGGGTAGCCGACCATGCCGGTTTGAAACACTGCAAGAAAGAGGCAGGGCTGGGGCTTGGGCAGGACACCCTTCCCACCACTGCCCTGAGCGATGACAATGCCCCAGCGGAGGCTGCCTTGACCTTGAGGGATAAAAGGGGCTAGGGTGGGGACACGGGCACCAAATGGGGGTGGGAGGCTGGGTGTGCAGGCGGGAAAATGGCGGGTTTGGGCAGGGCAGGTTGGGCAGAGAGGGGCAGCAGAGAGTGGGATGAGGTCGGCAGCCGGCCCGAGCTTGCTT
This sequence comes from Prionailurus viverrinus, assembly GCF_022837055.1. NCBI lineage: Eukaryota > Metazoa > Chordata > Mammalia > Carnivora > Felidae > Prionailurus > Prionailurus viverrinus. Next base: position 119,371,582 of record NC_062563.1, read on the forward strand.
ACCCACTTCACCGGCAGTCGACACAGCGGCCCCAAAGGGCTGGCCCCGCAGGACCGACCCATCCTCCAACATCAGGGCCGCCATGGGAACGGAGCTCAGAGGCGGGGGCGAGCACAGAGAAGCGGGAAACGCAGCAAGCCCCAGCCGATGCTAGAACCACGTGAGGTCGGCGCGCCAGGAGTCGGTCCACGTGGCTAACCGCGCTGGTGGCTGGAGCGCGGGCCGCGGAAGGCGCAGGAGCTCCCGGCGCGCTGGGCAGCCGCAGACTGCGGCGGCGCGAGCTGCCGGCAGCGTGAAGGGCGGGGCCGAGCACGTAAGAGGGCGGGGCCAAGTTAACTTCGGCGTGGTGGGCGTCTCCTCTCCCCGCCCTCCCCAACACCGCCCCACCGCAAAGACCCGGGAAACCTGAAAAACAACCGACTAGTCCAAAGCACTCTCTCCCACTCCAAGAAACACACAAATCCACGACGTCTTTCCCTAAAAAATAAGAAAATTAAAAAAACAAAAAAAGAACGACAAGTAAAGATGTTTATTATAGTCAAGCACAAATGGGGCACCGGTCCTTGTCCACTCCTGGACTGCAGTGTCCACAACACCCCAAAGCTATGCAACTTCCCATCTTCCTGCCAAATGGCGGCTTCATCCTTGAGGAGGATCTGCTGGCCACCATGCCTGTCTAGGTAGAAAATCTCCCTGGCTGGGCTAAGGCAGATCAAGATAATCTTTAAGTCAGTAGGAAGACCTATGCAGTTCATGAAGCCTTGGCTTTTCGGCGTTGGGTCCCCCAAAGCAGAATGGAGACGGATAATGTGGTGGATCCCAGAATACCGAAGAACATAAGCAGTGAGAAGGAGCCCTGTGAATGACAGACCAAAAAAACTTCATACAGCGTTTCATCAAGGACTACATCCTAACAGCTATTTCTTTCCTAGTATACCAATCCCCTTACCCAGGGCAATTCTCTTAGAGTTTCCTTCTCTAGATGATTTGCATCAGTTCTGGTCTTATGGCTCTTCTTTCAAAGAGGTTCTTCCTTATGCATTTCTCCTATTCCTAATAAGAAGGCCTAATTCCTCACCTGGCGCATACACTTGTAGCCATGGAAGCCGTCAGCACAGACACATCGCAAGAGACCTGGACCATCAGGTACACAGGATCCATTCTCAGGACACATTTCTGGGAGCCAGAGAGAAACAGAGAAAATCACTGGATCTCATCATGTAGATTTCTCGAATATCTGCTTCAACTTAGATTCATTCTCTCAATTATTTCTAGGTCAAAGTAGAAGAAAGAAGATTTCAGATAAACAGAACACAACAACAATAATAAAATGCATCTTATGACCTTTCCTTTCAAGGTGTTAGAGCTTCAGAAACTTGAACAAGAGGCACGTACGCAACTTTACTGTTGGACCTAAAATGGGGAGTAGACGTGAAGAAAGGCAGTTCCTAGAAGGATGGAAGTGAGACAACATACCTTGGTCCCCCGTGCTGTTGCAAAGGTTCCTTTGTCCTTGACAGGTTTGGTTGTTCATATAAAAGGTGACAGTATTCCAGGCATTAATACCTCCAGGACAGCTGACATCTTGTGGCAGTATCCTGAACACAACACAGGCAGTCATAACACACAGCCCCAAATTGCTGCGCTCACAGCACTGTCCCTTTTTGGTTCTCTCCCACACCCTGTACCCTTACTCACAGAGTCTGGAGCTGGGTAAAGCCACGGAAAATGTTGGCCAAGTCATCCTCGAGGGGGTTTGCTTGCAGGTCTCTGCAAAGCATACGTTGTTAGCACTGTGCTCTAGGAAAACACTCTACTTCCATTTACACATCTTCCTGGACTGGCAATCCAGTTCTTATTCTGAGTTGCCCACGTTCGACATTAATATTCAAACATCTTTTTAGAAGTTCATCCTTAAAGACTTTTCCCATCACCCTTTCACCATAGTGGCCCTTTGGAGGGAGGATAACCAACCACTTACATGATGACAGCAGTATGTGCCTGAGGAAAGTTTGGACCAGGGTCCTTCAGAGAACAGTTCTGGAGATCCAGCCTGAGGAAATAACCAGTACAATTATGTCTCTCTTCTTCATTCATGGTAAACTAATACAACCCTTTTTACAGCTAATATTAAGTGAACGCGGCTGTGTTCAGGGCCACACACTACATGCTGTGGCATATGTTTTAATCTGCACTGTCCCATTGTCACCATTAGTTACATGTAGCTATTTAAGTGAAAAAAATTCAGTTTCTCATTTGCACTAGCCATATTTCAAGTATTCAGTAACCACTCCCCTTGTGATCAGTGACTACTGTATTGGAAAGTACAGATATGGACCAGTTCCATCATAGCAGAAAGTTTTATTGGACGGTGCTGTTCTCATCAGTATACCTATGCATCTGTGCCTGTATTGGAAGAAATTTGTTTCTTGTCTAGGTTAGTGAATCTCACATTGTATTATGATTCTCAGATTCACAAAGGGCCTTCAAATGGGAAAAAAAATGCAAGTCACATAAATGAAAGTCTTTTCCAAGTGCATTTTCTTTTCTTTAATTTTAAGTGTTTATTTATTTTTGAGAGAGAGAGAGAGAGAGAGTGCAAGTAGGGTAGGGGCAGAGAGAGCAGGAGACACAGAATCTGGAGCAGACTCCAGGCTCTGAGCTGTTAGCACAGAGCCCAGTGCAGGGCTTGAACCCACTAACAGTGAGATCATGACCTGAGCTGAAGTCAGATGCTTAACTTACTGAGCACCCAGGTGCCCCTCCAAATGCATTTCTACCATAGATTGGAGATAAATTACTGGATGTTAAGGACCATGTCACGTTATTTTTTTCTTCACTATCTATTGCTAGTTCCTTTATTTTTCAAATATTTACTGAGTACCTACTAACTGCAAAACTTGGGAGAATAAAAGAAAACCCTCAGTATCTTAGCTTTCAAGTGGCTTACAACGTAGCAGAGGAAGACCGTAACCAAAAATTTAAAAGCAATATAAACATTAAATTATGATATGAAAGAAATCACAGGAAAGTATATAAATAATTTTAAGTGGTACAAACATTAAGGATTAGAGGAAGTAAAAAAATGAGATATTACCCTGGTATTTGGTAGTAGCGAGCATTCACAGAAGATGCTGGAATTAAAGTATGAATATGTTTTAATTTGGTGGAGGAAGGACATTTCAGGTAAGGAGAGAGGCCTGAACAAAGAAAACAAAAGTGGAATGCTTTTGTAAGTAGGCAAGTCTGGCTGAAGCCAGACCCTTGTGAAGGATTTTAGTGGACAAATAATTGGGAAAAAATGTTGGGAAGGTGGATTGAAACCAATCTGTGGTGGTTTATGGTTTGAACTTTATCCTGAGGGCAACAATTAAATTTTAAAAATGGAGGGATAATGGGGAAAAAATGGTTTTCAGATAGTTTCCTATAAGGAAGTATTTCGGTAATTAGAGGAGGAAGAGAATGGAAGACAGATGACATTTATGATTTTGAAGTGAGGGTGCTCTCAAAAGGAAATGCTTAATAGAAAGCTAGAGGTGCCCATGTGTACAGCTTGGAGAGAAGGCCAAGGATACTAAAAGAGATCTAGTTTTGGGAGACACCTGCGTGGTGGTTATAGCTGAAGTCATGAGAATAGGTGGAGCCTCAAAAGCATAAAGGGAGTAAACACAGAGACTAATGTTCATAAGGGATGAAAGAGGAATTTGCCTCAAAGACAAACTTGAATTAATTGGAAGGGAAGAAAATTCTGTTAGCATCGTGCCTTGGAGGCTAAGGGAGTCATTTCATGGAGACACACAGTGAATAATCCAGAGTTGAAAACAAACAAGAGAACAAAGCTTCTTTTAAAAGAAAGCCATAAAAGCCTTTTTTTTTTTTTTAAGTGGGTAAAAATTATGACTTCTATGCAGTTTCAACTGCATAGAAGAATAACAGGGTTGTTTAGCTAAAAATGCTACTAACACATTTAAAAGCATGAGAATCACACGGTTCATGAGTTCGAGCCCCATGCACTGTGGAGCCTGCTTGGTATTCTCTCTTCTCTCTGCCCCTCCCTGGCTCACTCTCTGTCTCTCTCTCAAAATAAACAAACTTAAAAAAAATTTTTTTTTAAAGTGTGAGAATCATGGCTTGGATGACTCCAAAATAGGCACCAATATTTATCCCAATAGCCAATCAGGTAAGCCTTTAAGAATCCAGTTCCAGAGCTCTTCCAGTATCCAGGGTTGTCTTCTCTCACCCCAGGATGGTGCCCTTCTGATTCAGGCAGCAGCGGGCCTGCAGCATTAGCTCCGGTGTCTGCTTACAATAAAGCGCCACTTCTGACAAATTTCGCACACTCCCTGGACACTGGATGCATATCTGCAGAGGAGAGAAAACGATTAGGATTCCAGAAAGAAAAACCAAGAACAAGCAGGGGTCAAAAGTTAACTACCAGTACACTCTTCAAAATTCCTTTAACAATGGGCAGGTAGGTGTCCTATCTTTATGTCAAGTTTGACTAGGAGATGCATTTCTTCGCCTAGAGCCAGGAGCCAAATCAGCACACTAGAGACTTTCTGTACCAGAGCTCACCCAGGACAGGCCCTCGTCTTCGAGGATCACCATTCGACAATATTTATTATGCCCTATCCAGTGACTTCTCAATCTGACAGACCCGGTTTGGCCAGGTATAAAAGCACTGCAGGTATACAGAGAAGTCATCAAGCATTACAGAAAGTACAGTCCTGCCAGGGCACGATATACGGCATTCGCGCGTGACGAGGGTGAAGTACAGTCAGACGACTCGTCGGTAGAAGAACAATTTACAATTATTCAAAAGAGCAAGGAGATCAAATTTTAAAGGTCCACGTCAGCAAGGCGAGGTCACTGGGGGACCTACGCAGCGTGAGTACACGGGAGCGGGAGCCGGCGGGGCTACAGCGAGGGAAGCCTCAGGGACGAAACCGTCGCCACCGGCGGGCTGGGGAGAGCCGAGAGACCAGGGCGGGCGAGCGCGAAACAAGGCTGCCCAGGAACTATGCTGCAGTCCGACCTCTAACTTGTTTCTGTACCTCGGGTAGCGCCAGGGCCCTTTTCGCGCCCACAACAAGGAGCACGGCAGCTGCCCAAGGCACCAGGTTCGAAGGACTACCCGGCCCGCGAGGAGCCATTTTTCGCTCCCTTTGTCCTTCTCAGCGCCTCGCGAGATTTGCGCGTGTGGCTCCGCCCTCCTCGGGTGTGACCCAGTCGGCCCGAAGCGGGCTGGGGGATTGCTGCGGGTTGAGGAGGTCAGAGCTCTTTTCAGTGCGTCCCAGTGCCCGTTAGAGAGGACTGGCCAACCCCCTCTCCTTTCCCCCGTTAGCGAAGGCCTCCCAGCCGCCGCTCTCTCAGCTCCGCGTTCCTCGCTTCCGGATGCCGAGGTCGCGTCACCGCAGCGATTTGCAGCTCCCGCCGCCCTCAGTAAACATGGCGGCGCCACGCGAGGCGGCCAGGGGGCGGGCCCCGCTGTCACTCAGCCGGCAGGTGGCAGGCCAGGCTTTGCCACCGCCGCCGCACTCAACCGTGGAGACCCGGCAAATGGGGCGGGCCGGCGCCAGGGGGCCAGTGCCCAAAGGCTACCGAGAGTGGCGCCGAGGCAGGGAGGGGCGGGGCGAGTCGGCCCCCCTCGTGGAGGCGCGGGAAGATCTGAGTTGCGAGCCTCGTGGTGCTAGTGGTTAAGCCACCTCACGTGTGGAGGGAAGGCGGGAAGCCAGCAAATAAAGAGGGTAAGGGTGATGGAGGAGCGAAGAGTGAAGGGCAAACCCCGGCGGGAGGAGATGAGCCTGGGGACGTCCTGGGCACCCTGGCCCCGTCACCTCAGTCAGGAGACCGCGTGGCTGTCGGAGCTTGGTGAGGAGAGAGGGGCGGGACACGCGCTTCGCTGCCTTCTTATCTCCTTTCCCTTCCCAGAAAAACGGGCTGATGCTGATCACGAGAAAAACGACTGGACTCTCTTAGCCCTGGCTGAGCCACGGAGGTAAGGGAAAGGCGAACGCTCCCCGAGGGTGGCCCTGGGGAGCCCCGCGTCCGAAGGGACTGCGTGGTGCCTTTGCTGAGGGCCAGGCAAAAGCTCATCAAAGCTAACTCCTCTAGAGTGGCCCCCCGGGCTTCCCTTGCACTTATCCACGGGCACGTGGACTCTCCTAAAAGGATTTACTTTCAGCCGGCGGCACGTTCTCTAAGGCTTTGGTAGTTATTAGCATTTTAATGAGGGTACTAAACCCTTTCAGACCTTGAGGAATTCTAGGCACAAGGACAGATTTTGAAGGAATCTTTTTAAGGCAGTGGGTCCTGCGGTGGCCCCATTTGCCTTTTGTAGGAGTCCAGGCAGTTCAGCGCAGGCAGGGGTTGGGGGGATAGGGTGGTGTAAGTGATTCTCTTCCCTTTCTGTGTGTGTTGTAGTTTTAAGAAGGAGTCTCACAGTCCACTATTTGTGCCTTGTGTGTTTCAGTTTTAGTGACACAACTCAGCTCTTACTTTTGGCTCCCATTGTCTCAGATGCGAGTCCATGGGCTTTACAATGGTGTAGAGTTTTTGGAAAGCCACTAACTCTCCTGTTCCTAGAATCAGAATCCTGTCTAAGGAACACTTCTAACCCTAACCCTAACCCTAACTGGGTCAGGTTTTACCTGTCTTGCCTGCCTCTCTTCAGCCTTCTGGGAAGGTTCTCTGCACCTCATGCTAATAGAATTCTATCAAGAAGCTCCACCAATTTACCCCAGAAGTAGAGGGTCACCAGTTCTGTAAGTCTGTGTTCTAGTCTATACCGAGACTTTTTTCCTTTCTGTAACCGCTCCGTCTTTGTCACTAACCCTACATGTTCTTTTTTTTTTTTTTTTAATGTTTACTTATTTGAGAGAGAGAGAAGAAAGCAAGCAGGACAGAGAGAGAGGGAGACAGAGGCTACACATTCTTATTTGCATACAGCAGACACCTTCTCTTACTCCTAGTATTTTTCATCACCTCTGTCATAGTCAAATTTGCCAAAGAGGAGCCGCAGGGAATCTTTAGGTTAAACCAGAGGGACCTGGTGGGAACGCTTTTTTGGGAACTAACATTTGAGACTCGTAGAACATGTGATCCAAGAGTTGCCGGCTCTGATTTCCTATCTTTGTTGGGTCCACGAGGTTCAGAGTTCAGGTTTGGTCTGTGTAAGGCCGTATCTTGCCAGCTAGGCAACATCTGCCCAAGAACACAGTGTGGGAGAACCATAAGACAGCCAGGCTGATCTTTCTCCTAGTGGGCAAGCACAGAAGACATAGGTTATATTAATGTGTGTCTAGACTAGTTTAAATCTAAACTTTGTTCTGCGAATGACTGACTGCAATTAATGTTCTGCTCCTACCCTGGTTCTAGGAATAGTAAGGATGTCCCCCTCCCCCCAGGTGAATCACCTGTCATACCTGCAGTTAGTGCTCTTTCGTTCTCCTTTATTTTGTATTGTGCCCTGTAACCTTAGGCAAGTTATTTGTCTAACTCTGCTTCCTTGAGAATCAGAGAATGTTTGTGGAAAGTGCATAAACTGAGGCATGGTGTTTTAAAAGTGATAGTAATGGTTACTTTTTCCTTATTTATCATTATTGGAGTTTTTGAAGTTCACGGCATACCGCTGGGTTACAAAAAGTGAGATGCTTCACTAAGAAAATGTAAAAAAGAGATACTGAAAACAACATTACCTGTCATCATTTAGGCTATCTAAAAATCTAACATGCTGTGGTATTTTCTCCATATCAGTGAGAATCTCACAGATATTCTTTGAAGACATTATGGTATAAATGAAGAGTGGCTGGATGGGAATCACCAGACTTGAGCTCTGATCTGGACTGACAATAATTAGCTCTGTGGTTTTTGGAAAGATCACTTGAATCACTGAGCCTCAGTGTCTTTGTTGGTAACGAGGGGTCGTAATAGTGATCTTTTAATATTCCTTTAAGTTTTGAAGTGTATAATCTTGTCCTTGTTCTGAGGATAATGCTATATTCTTGAGGATTAGTATTTTCTGTGCAGGAGTCAGAAAAGCAACTTTCCCATTTCTCTCAGCTCCTTCTTTGTAATTCCCTTTAGCACACAGTGCCAAGTGTGACTTACAGCGAAAGCCTAATCCAGCTAGGAATGCTGTTGAATGTGAGCTCCCTGTTCCCCATTCTGGAATCTCTAGGACTGAGCTAGAGTTTGGGGGCCATAGGGTGATAGGGCCATTTGGATCACATTGGTTCCTTAAAGCGGCCAGAACAAATAACTGCTGAACTTCACTTCACCCCTAATTCCCGATTTCACCTCCACCACTTACAGAGCCAGACTCTCAGCTTCTGCCCAGCTCTAGACACACACAGCTTCTCCAGGCAGCGCTGCCTCTGAACAGGGATTACTTCTCTAGGTAGGTGTCTACCTCAGGAGGATAGGAGCACTCTCCCCAGCTGCCCTTGCCCCAGCTCCCTGGCTGATCTGCTTTTCTATAATCATAAGTTGAACTCCTGGCTCCAGCGTGTTACCCTCTCACTTTTGAATTGTATCACTCTTCCCAGATCTGCTATTGACTGTTGTGTTACAGGGAGGAGCTGGGAGGTGGGTGGCAGGAGAGAGCAAAGTGGTTGGCCTGGGGATGCCTGGAATGGAGTTTGGGCTTCCATGAAGGTAATCTAACTAGGGATCAGGGCTAAGAAGGCGTCCTGTTAGGAAGCTGACACTAGGAATATGGGAGGTGGGGGCTGAGGCTAGGGGAAATAGAGGAAGCCATGCTGTTATTGGTCTCCATTTCTTCTTCCCTGCTGGGCTGTGGCGCCAGGTTGGGGTCTGCTGGCTTAGTACATTGTAGTGACTGGGTCTGTGCCTGCAGGTGGGGGCAGGGAAATTTTTTGAGAAGAAATGTGGGCTCGAGTTGATTTTTCTTTTGTTACTGGGGTGGAGACCTAAGAAAGTTTTTATATTTCTCAGCTGTGTCTGCCCAAAACGGTCTTAGCCAAATAGTTGTCTCCTGGCTGTCTCACTCTGTTGCTTCTTTCCTCCCCTACCAAACCATACCAGGACCTCCAGATCTCCAAGGGCTGTACAGAACTGGCTGGTCCAAGTTTGATGGTTGTTGGATACACAGGCCTGAGGGCAGATGCGCATGAAGGCAAGATAGGCCTGACTAGGAGCTGATTCCTTTGCAACTCACCTTGGACAATGTCACTTGGTGGAGGAGAAGGACTGTGAGATCGTGGCCGGAAGCCAGGTTGTAGCCACTTGCCTGCCGTTGCCCAGCTGAGTGGCAGCCCAGAGCCCAGGAGCAGCAAGTGACTGTAGGTCACAGACACAGTGAAGATGAGTGTGGGGGTTAGCACCTCTACTCCCCTGCTTCCAGCCTCAGACACAGATGTGGTCACATCTGCCTTCTCCCTTGTGGACTATGTGGTGTTTGCCCTGCTGCTGGTTCTTTCCCTTGCCATTGGGCTCTACCATGCCTTTCGTGGCTGGGGCCGGCATACTGTTGGCCAGCTGCTCATGGCAGACCGCAAAATGGGCTGTCTTCCTGTGGCTCTGTCGCTGCTGGCCACCTTCCAGTCAGCTGTGGCCATTCTGGGTGTGCCGTCCGAGATCTACCGATTTGGGACCCAGTATTGGTTCCTGGGCTGCTGCTATTTCCTGGGGCTGGTGATCCCTGCACACGTCTTCATCCCTGTCTTCTACCGCCTGCATCTCACCAGTGCCTATGAGGTGAGCAGAGAGGAAGGGAGGAGCACATAGGACCACCAGGGTCAGAGATGGAAAGGAGGAAGAGGGCACATACAAGGGATCTGGGCCCCTGGACCTTTTCTGCCTAATTAGAGCGATGGGACACATCATGTGTTTCCAAGTTCTTTCTGGGTGAAGTCAGGTGGGAGTGGGGAGAGAAGGAAGGTACTGTGAATGGAGGCCCAGAGTGGATAGGAGTTGAATATTCCTTCATGTTCCTGGACTTCTTGAGGGATGCTGTGTGTGAATTGTGGGGGTAGAGTGGGGAGGAATGCCTTTAAATGTATAAAGATGTCTACAATTATATGTCTATATCTGCATATTTCTATCTAGTATCTGGAGCTCCGCTTCAATAAGGCTGTGCGGATTTGTGGGACCGTGACCTTCATCTTTCAGATGGTAAGTGGAAATGAAGGTAGAATTTGAGCCTGGGATATGGTAGGGGGACCCAAACTCAGGCATTCTGAAGCACTCTGAGCTTCCTCTGCTCTCAGGCAGGATTAAAGGTCCTGCAAGGTGTCAGTGTCCCTGAAGCCACCAGAGGCATCCTGTTTCCTATTCCTTCTGGTTCCAGCACAGTCAGTATGGTGGCAGCAAGCTAACATTTGGAAGAAGGGAAAGGAAAGTGAGCCTAGATGAAGGGAGGCCATTAGGAGCTGAGGTCCATCTTTTCTCCTTTCCGTACCCACCCTCATTTCCCCTCCCCCTCACATTCTCTTTTCCATACCTGACAGGTGATCTACATGGGGGTTGTGCTCTATGCACCATCGTTGGCCCTCAATGCAGGTGAGGAGTCACAGCCCCTGGCTGTCAGCCACAGCAGGCTGGGAAAACACCTTTGGGAGGGGCAGGTAGAGGAGAGTGTGCAGAAAAGAATCTGACCTTGGCCGGGGAGTTATTTCACTGCATGGGCCCTTGGCTTGTCTCTGCCGGAGGTGGAAGCACCTTGGTTCACCTCACTTGAAAGCTAATCAGACATTACCATGTCTCGTCTGAATTGGTTAATCAGTACCTTTTGGTGGGGTTCGAACATTTTTTTCGATTATAGTGAATGATTTATTACATCCTTGATGACTGCATGTTTCATGTCTTACTGGGTTTTTTTCTAGTCTCTGGGAAACCCTCTTCTAAAGACAGAATTGTGGTTTTTACTTGTTTGCAGTGACTGGCTTTGATCTGTGGCTGTCAGTGCTGACCCTAGGCATTGTCTGTACTATCTACACTGCTTTGGTAAGTGTGGTGAATCTTAAAAGAGAGAGGGGAAGAGGTCAAGTAAGGAGGGGAGATGGGAAGAAAAAGAAGGGATGAGGTAAAAATGTAGGTGGGAAGGTGGGATGGAGTTTTAGAGTGGGATGAAATAATACGTAGGAGATGCGATAGGACTTTGGTGGGAAGTGGGACGTAGGAGAGGGGACGGCATACTGAAGGTAGGGGGTGGGGTGGGAATTAGGCCCCTGGTGGTATAGTGCCCTTGCTGGTGGTCGGGTGTCTTAATTTGTGGATGGTTTTAAAGACATCTGTGTCAGGTATGCTTTCTTTTCCCTGCAGGGTGGTCTGAAGGCAGTCATCTGGACAGATGTGTTCCAGACGCTGGTCATGTTCCTAGGGCAGCTGGTGGTTATCATTGTGGGATCAACCAGGGTGGGCGGCTTGGGGAATGCGTGGGAAGTGGCTTCCCAGCATGGCCGCATCTCTGGGATTGAGTAAGTGTACCCCTTCCCCTGGCTGGGGTCTGTAGTGCCTCTGAGCCAAGCCCATCCTAGAACCTGAACTCAGGGTTGTAGTAAGCAGAGGACAAGCTGTGTAAGCCTTAGGTGGCATCACTGAGATGGGTGGGAAGCTGGCACTGCAGAGATTGAGGGTGATCACAGGAATCTGGCTGGAGGGTAAGGAGGGGCAGGATGTTTTTGGTACTTGGAATGAGGCTGTGGGTTGGAGGGATAGAACCCTTCCTCCATCTTGCTGTACCATCTCTCGTGTCCACCCAGTTCTTGCCTTCGGTAGCTCCTTGGCCCTTGCAGCAGCGTCTGTGCTCTGCTTTCCTCTGACCCTCATTGTAAGAGTGCGAGGAAGGCTGAGACTGTTGGGGGCTATGCCACAGTGACCATTTGACATCTGTTGCAGGCTGAATCCAGATCCTTTTGTACGGCACACTTTCTGGACGTTGGCTTTTGGGGGTGTCTTCATGATGCTCTCCTTGTATGGGGTGAACCAGGCTCAGGTGCAGCGCTACCTCAGTTCCCGCACGGAGAAGGCTGCTATACTGTGAGTGCAGGGACAGGAAGACCAGGGAGCAGGGGCTAGAGAAGATGGTGGGACCCTGTTCTACAGGGCAGTTGGGTGAGGGCATGATGCCAGAGCGCAAACATACCCATTGGGGTCAGGATACAGGTTTGCCTTTTGGAACTTGGGGACATGCCTGAAGATGTCTATTAACAGTCTCTGTTTCCTTGGCACTGGTGTCTTGCAGCTCCTGCTATGCAGTCTTCCCTTGCCAGCAGGTGGTCCTCTGCATGAGCTGTCTCATTGGCCTGGTCATGTTTGCCTATTACCAGAAGTATCCCATGAGCACCCAGCAGGCTCAAGCAGCCCCTGACCAGGTGAGAAGTCCTCCCTGGCACTCTTCTGTGCTCATGAGGGCCAACCTAGGCCCCCAAGAGGAGTGTCTGGTTGGCTGCAGAAAGGACTCCCACCCTGGGTAAGAAATGGATGTAAGTGGCTTTTCACTGTGGGATTCTACAATCTGGCACATGAGGGTCCCAGTTCCCAGTATCACCTAATCACAGTGCTCACCCTGCTGGGGTGGGGACCTACCTTTATTGGCTCACCACGATGCACCATGTGATGCGCTTTGCTAGGAGCTGTCACGTACCCGGTCTCGTCTAATCCCCACAACAGCCTCATTTTATAGAATGGAAAAAAGTCATCAGGGTGGCCCACATGCTCGTCACACTGCTAATTGGGCATGGCTGGGGTGCGAACTGTGTTCTGTCTCCAGAGCCCATTTTTTTCTACTTCCTGTGGGTCACCTTCAGTGCTTAGCGCCCTTCTTAATCACCGGGTTTCCGTAGGCTGTCAGGGGCACATGTAGGGGGCTTCTCACATGTCTTGCCCTGGGGAAGGGCTCCTCTCTCAAGAGAGCTGTGCACTTCTGCTCTGCCTGCAGTTCGTCCTGTATTTTGTGATGGATCTCCTGAAAGGCCTGCCGGGCCTGCCTGGGCTCTTTGTTGCCTGCCTCTTCAGTGGTTCCCTCAGGTACCTTCTTTGACCATTTTCCTCAGGCTTGGTGCAGCTGATCCCTGCTTGACACAAGGTGACAGGTGGAGGAGGGGATCTCTCTGAGTTTCTCAATGTGCCCTTTTATCTGTGGATGATGAGGGACAGCTTATCTGTGTAGGAGAGAGCATATCATCTTCCAGGAGATGCCCCCCTTTTGGTGAAAGATTCTTCTTTTTATGACACCAGGAATTGATTCTACTTGATCAAAATCTGTACCCTACTCAGAAAAGGACAGGTGTCCTTGCCTTCCAGGCCTCTTCCTCGGCTGCCAACTGTGAGGATGGCTTCTGGCTGCATATGTTTTCTCCTGCCTTTAGAGTGCTACTCCCTTAGTAGGGCCCCTGGTGGTTTTGCCTCTCAGCTCTCAGAGTCAGCACAGCTCATCTTTTTCTTCCTTCTTTCAGCACCATATCGTCTGCTTTTAATTCATTGGCAACTGTTACGATGGAAGATCTGATCCGACCCTGGTTCCCTCAGTTCTCTGAAGTCCAGGCCATCATGCTTTCCAGAATCCTCGGTGGGATTATGCTTCCTCATCTTTTCAGTTGTATTCTTTCTAAGACACACCTGAAGCACTGTCATCAATCAGTCTGCTTGACGGCACCGGCTTTAGCCTTGGCTTGGCGCTTGCCACATGAAGCACACAACCTTGTTTATTATCTCAGGGCATTTCCTGGGAAGGTCTCTGAGTCCCATAAGCGTGAGGACCGGGTGGGAGGGACCTGGAGCTGGGGCAGGAGGTAATATACCCTGTTTCCAGGGACACAGAGGTAGCGGTTTGGGGAAGGAGCTTTCCTCTGCTTTTTCTTCTTTTAGTTCTATTTACTTACCTCTGCGTGTTTTCTCCCTTTTTTTTCCCCCAGCGTTTGGCTATGGGCTACTTTGTCTGGGAATGGCCTATATTTCTTCTCAGATGGGACCTGTGCTGCAGGTAAGGACTATGCAGAAAAGAAAGCAATTGTTAAGGGAGATAAGGAGGTGATTGAGATGGGAAGTTGAGGAATACCACTGATGTGAAGGGAATGGTATAGGGATGGGTGTCAAAAATTCATCTTTGATGGACCACCTTTAGCTGTGAGTAGCCTTCTCCAGAGTCATTCCCAGGTCCTTGTTGGCTCAGACATCTGGGGATTATTTTAGCCTCAGAGGAGAACCCACAGCACATTTCCTTACCCATATGCCTTTTGGAATCCTGCATTCTAACATTTTCACGTAGAAGACACAGATCTGACAAGGGGGGCGCTGAGCCATTGGCGGGTGGCTGTACTCTACATTGGTGAGGCTGGGGGGTCTCTGAGCCTGAATAGTCTCTGTTATTTTTTTCTTCAACCCTATCCTCCGCAGGCAGCACTCAGCATCTTTGGCATGGTTGGGGGGCCGCTGCTCGGACTCTTCTGTCTTGGGATGTTCTTTCCTTGTGCCAACCCTCCTGTGAGTGACCGTCTGGCTCCACAGTCGTTTACAGGGGTGGGCCTGGGGACTGGCTTGGCAAGGCTCTCCCCGTGAGTTCTGGGAACTGGTGTGAAGGTTTATTAGGGCTGGCATCATAACTGGAGAATGTGCTGTGTCTCTGGGCAGGGTGCCATTGTGGGCCTATTGGCTGGACTTGTCATGGCCTTCTGGATTGGCATTGGGAGCATAGTGACCAAGATGGCCTTTGGCGTGGCACCTTCTCCCTCTAATATATCCAGCTTTTCCCTGCCTAGTAACCTGACCACCGTTGCCATGACCACACTGATGCCCTCAACCACTCACTCCAGGTGAGTTGGGGTTCACTCACTTTCTACTTTGGGAGAATAGCTCATTTTTGAGGGGTTTCCCAGGGGCCTTGCTAAGGGATGGACCACCAGAGTCCTCAGGGCAATGTTGAGAGTTGGGTCCCAAGACCCTAGGACAGTGTAGGTGAGTGGAACCAGGTCCCTGAGGAATGCCCTGTCAGTAAATTGCTAACTATCCTTATTCCTGTTCTCCCCAGGCCTACAGGACTGCAACGGTTCTACTCCTTGTCGTATTTATGGTACAGCGCTCACAACTCCACCACAGTCATTGTGGTGGGCCTGATTGTCAGTTGGCTCACTGGTGAGGGCATGTGGGATGGGGGCACAGAGAAGCAAGACAGGCTGAGGGAGGCTAATCAGGGAATCTGGACTCTGGGGTAGAACGGACCCTGCCCTCTGGGCTCCTGGGTGTCTTACAGTCAGACTTCTTGGCTGAGCTCTGGGAGGTTGGCAGGAGCTGAGAACTCAGAGCCCCAAGAACAGATGGCTTGTTGGGTGTGCACTGGTTACTGAGTAGGAGACTCAGAAGTGCCTTTGCCTTTGCCTTTGCCTTCAGGGGGAATGCGGGGCCGGACCCTGAACCCTCGGACCATTTCCCCAGTGTTTTCAAGACTTGTTGATCTCCTGCCCCTGTCTTGTCAGAAGCGATTTCACTGCAAAAGCTACAGCCAGGTAGCAGCTACGTTGCCCAGATTATACCCTCCCTTACCTCTCCAGATTATTACCAGACCTTCTAGGTTTCCTTCCATCCCTTTCCTTTCTCCCCAGCAAACCTCATTGTTTGCCTGAACCTGGACCGTCCCCCAGCAACCCCCCGGCTTCTACCCATGGGGGAGTGCTGGCTTGGTGGACAGAAGGGTCTCAGCCCGGAGAGGTGCCCAACATGCTGGCCTTTCCTTTCTCCTGCCTCCCTGCTCACCGTGTGCTTTGCTTCTCCCTTTCTCTCCCGCTGCCCCTTGCTGATCTCCCTTCCAGCAAGGATCAAAGCAGTGTCTCATTCCCTTTGGTCTGTGTGTTCTCCAGGATCTCTCGGTGGATACCCCTGCGTTTCCAGAAAAGATGAGTAATGGGATGTTGAAGAATAGCAGAGACAAGGAGGCCATGGCCGTGCCTGAGGAAGGTTCAGCCCACCAGGGGAGCAGCCCCACCTTCATCCTGCAGGAGACCTCACTGTGATCCGAGCTCGGGTCCCAGTCCCGGAGGCAGCCTATAGTAAAGTGATGAGTTATGTGATGCATAATGCAGAGACAATCAAGGACTAGATTACCTAGCCCACCAAAGGACCTTGTTCTTAGATGTTTGGGCTGCAGTAGAAGCCATCATAACATGGGAAGTGTGAGGGCAGGACAGGGTTTTTACTTGTCCCTTGACAGTCTATTCTCTAGAAGACCGGGCTTGCAGTGGACAGGATTTTGCTAGCAAAGGGTATAGAAGCAAATCCTCTGGGGAGCGGGTAATGGCTTCTGATTAATCATCATCAGGATCCTTTGAAGTGAATAGAAACTGCAGTGCTGGTTATCACTGTTCTGGGGCCTGATTTGACAAGGTTGGCCATGTTTACCATTAAATACAAAGCTGCCTTGGCCAGCTGTCACTTCTCTTGCAGTCCTATTTTGAGCATAGTTTCTGTCAGCCACAGAGAGCCCGTGACTACTTTCAGGTTGTCCGTGACACCGAGGCTCCTCTCATTCTTACCTGTCTACCTCCATTCTTGAGGCAGAGGGTTAGTTGTCCCCAAGAGTCCTCTCAGAACAGACCGGTACGGGGTGCCTCGGTGGCTCAGTCAGTTGAGCGTCTTGGCTTTGGCTCAGGTCATGATCTCGCGGTTCATGAGTTTGAGCCCCACATGGGCTCACTGCTGTCAACGTGGATTGTGCTTTGGATCCTCTGTCTCTCCCCTGCTCATGCTTTCAATTTCTCTCTCAAAAAAAAAACAAACAAAAAACATTTTAAAAAAAGATTAAAAAAAAACAAAAAGGATCGGTACATTCATCTCCTTTGCATAAAGTTGGGAAGCTTTCTACCTTGCTGCCCGCACCCTCCACCTATGTAATGGGCACTTGGGGACGGGACAGATGTAGATCCAAGAAACCAGGGCATGACCAGGTCCACTGTGGAGTGTGCCACCCACCTGGCACACCACCCTAGTGTCATTTTGTTGTTTGTACTCGTTTCCTTTTGGAGTTTCTTTCCCACATATCTTTGTTCCTAGGAAATAAAAGCTTAATGGGCCTAGAATCGGGGTTCCTGTACTATTTGTTCACAGCTGCTCTGGTTCACCCCAGGCCCGTCCATGGCAGTGATAGAGCCCCTTCTACCCCTGCACAGACTGGCTGTCATGTCTTCAGGGAGCAGCATTGTGCTTATCTGGGTGGAAGATGCACACTCCCTCTGCTGCTGTTCGTTCCCTGCAGCTCAGTCCATCTCCTGTCCCACCCATCTTGTCCTTGACTGGTACAATCACCGCTGCTCAAATTTTCACTTTGGAGGCTGTTGGGAGACTGCTGCTACTTGCTGGGTGGTGTTAAGCCTGCTTGAGGTTGTCTCTCCTCTCTGCCCCTCACCTGCTTGTGCTCTTTCTCTCAAAATAAATAAACTTAAAAAAAATAATAAAAATAGAACATTGGAGCTGGACTCTTGTGAAGAGCACAGCTCAAGCCCATGTACCCTAGGCCCTCGGTTGGCCTGGTCTTGTCCAACTGCACAGAAGTAACTGCATAAGCTCTCCAGGCCCCTCAGGCAGATCTGTGGGAAATGTTTCAGGAAATGCCAAGTTGACTGCCCTGAGGTCTGCCTTCTTGATAGCCCCTCTACCTGGGGGCAAAGGGGGTGCTGCTCCTGGCTGACTACCCCCACGCACCAAGCTATCAGAGTTCTAGATCTAACCAGGCTGTGCTTTGTTCATTTTCAACATGTTTATCCATCACCTACATGCAAGGGCGTTAAAGTTGACCGCCATTTTGCATCGAAGAAAATGACTATGCCACCTCAGGACCCTGCACCAGGTGCCACCATTATTTCAAAGTTGCCTCAGTCCAAAACCCTTGCATGTTAGCAGAGAAAAGAGGAAAAACCACAGGATTCAAAGGTTTCAAGGATTATGACATTTAAGGGGAGAGGGTAAAAACATTTGGTACTCCGTATAAATAATTCAAAGTCCGTAACAGAACAAAGATGCTCTGCTTTTAACAAAGTAAACTTATTTGCACATTTTTAAAGTACCACTTAGGGGGCCTCTAGCTGGCTCAGAAGACCACGCAACTCTTGGTCTTAGAGTTGTGAGTTCTACCCCCACATTGAGAGTAGAGATGACTTAAAAATTGAATCTTTAAAAATACCACTGGTGATTGGGGCGCCTGGGTGGCGCAGTCGGTTAAGCGTCCGACTTCAGCCAGGTCACGATCTCGCGGTCGGTGAGTTCAAGCCCCGCGTCAGGCTCTGGGCTGATGGCTCAGAGCCTGGAGCCTGTTTCTGATTCTGTGTCTCCCTCTCTCTGCCCCTCCCCCGTTCATGCTCTGTCTCTCTCTGTCCCAAAAATAAATAAACGTTGAAAAAAAAATTTTTTTTTTTAAATACCACTGGTGATGGTGGAGTCGAGTATACAGATCTAGGTTCAAATGCTGGTTCATCCACTTAACCTCCTTAAGCTTTAGTTTTTTCATCTATTAAATGTGAATTTCACAGAGCTGTTTAACGATTTAGTTACAGGGGCGCCTGGCTGGCTCAGTTGATGGAGTGTGCAGTTCTTGATCTTGGGGCTGTGGGTTTGAGACCCACGTTGGGTGTAGATTACTTAAATAAACAAAAAAATATTTAGTTACATTGCATGTAAAGGACTTATTCATTCCTTTGATGTCAGTGTGATCGTGTTTATTGTAGTTTTCAAGGCACTTTTCATGTACTACCCCATATTATGCCTTGGGAGAGAAGTGCATTGTGTAACATCTGCATTTTTAATATATAAGGTAACATAACATGGCTAGTGAGAGGTTGAGGGGCAGAACTAGAACCCAGGTTGTAGGACTAGAATCAAAGCTGTATCTCTGTTGCCATGGAAGAATGTCAGTTTGGATGGGGTGTCCACAGGTGACAGGGAATCTTGAGATAGTCCAGACAACTATAACACACTAAATGGGGGGTGCTACTATGCTATCATTCCAGAACCTTTGTAGGTCAGTGGCTTTCAAACCTTTGACAGACCCACAGTAGGACTATGTTCACGTTATGATCCAGTCCACTCATATATTGCATTATGTTACTAAGACCTTTCATGAAAAAATACCTCTGGGTATAGTTATCTGAGCTCTTCCTCTTCCCTTCTCTTCCTGCATAATTCAGTCCTAAAGCCATTAGGTGGAGCAGTGCAAAGTAGCATCGGTGCTGGAGGATGTCTGGTGTGCATGTCAGAGCTCAAGTGAAATGGAGACCATGGATGGGAGTAGCCCAGCTTAGACATCATAGTCTAAGCAGGATGAGGAGGGCAACCACATGGAGGCACAGTCTGCCATGTGGTGTTACAGCCCAAGTTGGGACGAGGAAAGTGTCCATGTGGTTTGGTAGCCTGGTGAGGGGTTGGAGCATGAAAAAGACATACCCCACACACCCCCACAAAAGAAGACTTGGTGTGGGCTGTCTGCTGGAGTGGAACGGGAGGAGGGGGTCTGTGCATAGGGGCAGCTTGATGTGGGGCGTCAGTCTGAGCAGCATGAGGAGGGCATCCTCAAGGAGGGTGGCTTGATGTGGGTTGTCAGAGCCAGCCTGTACGTGTGTCTGCATGTGTCCCACATGGGGAAGCAGAACTCAAACAGAATGAAGAGGGTATCTGCCTATGTGAGCGGCCCAGCCTGAGCTGTTAGAACCCGAGTGAAGTGAGGACATCTGTGTAGGAGGAAGACCTGTGGTCAGATGGGAGCCCAAGAAGGGTGAGGTAGCCTGGGGCGTGGTGTCAGCCTAAGCAGGGTGATGAAGACATCCACAGAGGGGCCAGCCAAGTGCAAGGAGAGTTGGATTAGACCCAAACAAAGCAGTGAAAACAAATCTCTGGAAAATCTCGTATCCGCTCTCGTTAGATTTGCAGTCCAATTTCACATTGCTCAACGAGGCAAAATTTGGGACTTTGAAAAGAATAATAAAACCAATTGGCAAAAATTATCAAGAGAAAAGAGAAGACACAAATAATTCCAGAAACAAAAAGGGTACATAATGACAGATATTGTGGACATTAACATGGTAATCAGATTATGAACAACTTTAGGCCAACAAGTATGAAACTTTAGATGAAAATGGACAAATTATTAGAAAAATATCACTAAAACGGACTCAGGAAGCAATAGGATATGCGAATAGCCCTATTTCCAATAAAAAGAAACAATATTAAATAAAACCTCTAATCGTGAGGAAAATCCTGGGCCCACATGGCTTCACTGCTGAGTTCTAATCTTTCAAGGAATGACTAATTCTAAATTTACATAAACGATTCCAGAGTATAGATGAAGAGGGAACTTTCCTGAATGCATTTTCTCTTTTCCAGCAATAAACATTTAAAGTTCTTAAAAAGGTGTTTTAATATTTTAATATTTAATTTTGAGAGAGAGGGAGAGGAGAGCATAAGTGGGGGAGGAACAGAGAGAGAGGGAGAGAATCTCAAGAAGGCTCCCCACTGTCAGTGCAGACCCCCATGGAGGGCTCGATAAGCAGGGCTGATCGTGAGATCATGACCTGAGCCGAAATCAACAGTTGGATGCTTAACCGAGGCACCAAGTTGGTGCCACCAAGGCACACGCAGCAACAAACATTTAAAGCATGAAATTTTAAGTATCTTTTATCATAGCATCAATCCAATATCAAAACCAGACAGAGACAGCATAAGCAGAAAGGAAAAGTATAAAGGTCAATATTATCATGAACATAGCTGCAAAATCATGAAATATTAGTGAACTGAATTCAGCAATGTATGTAAAAAAGATAATATATCATCATCATTGCGTTTATCTCGGAAATAGGAGGTAGCTTTAACAATAGAAACTCAAATAATATGATCCTCCATGTTAACAGATGAAAGTAAAAATCTCATTATCATCTCAACAGATGCAGAAACAGGTTTCATGAAGTTCAACATTCATTTAGGAGAAAAGCTAGCACTAAGAAGGACTTCCCTAACCTGATTAAGTGTATCTATGAAAACAATCTACAACAAAGCTTTTAAAACTATAACCAAAATTAAAGGAAAAATAATTTAATTTCTTTAACTATAATCAAAGTTGTTTGTTTTTAAATTTTAAATTTTAATGTTTATTTTTTAGAGAGAGAGTGTGTGTGCGCAAACGGGGGAGGGGCAGAGAGAAAGAGGGGCACAGAATCCAAAGCTAAAAATTAACAACTCAGGAAACAACAGATGTTGGTGAGGATATGGAGAAAGGAGAATCCTCTTGCACTGTTGGTGGGAATGCAAACTGGTGCAGCCACTCTGGAAAACAGTGTAGAGATTCCCTAAAAAATTAAAAATAGAATTACCCTATGAACCAACAATAGCACTGCCAGGAATTTATCCAAAGGGTAGAGGAGTGCCGATTTGTAGGGGCACACGTACTCCAATGTTTATAGCAGTGCTATCAACAATAACCGAATTATGGAAAGAGGCCAAATGTCCATCAACTGATGAATGGATAAAGAAGGTGTGGTTTATATATACAATGGAATACTGCTTGGCAATGAGAAAGAATGAAATCCTGCCATTTGCAACAAGATGGATAGAACTCGAGGGTATAAGTGAAATAAGTCAGTCAGAGAAGGAAAGATATCATATGATTTTACTCATATGTGGAATCTGAGAAACTTAACAGAAGACCATAGGGGAAGGGAAGGAAAAATAAGATACAAACAGAGAGGGAGGCAAACCATAAGAGACTCCTAAATACAGAGAACAAACTGAGGTTTGATGGGGGTGGGGTGTTGAGGAGGCGGAGAAAATGGGTGATTGATATTGAGCAGGGCACTTGTTAGGATGAGCACTGGGTGTTGGATGTAAGTGATGAATCATAGGAATCTACACCTGAAGCCAAGACTACACTGAATGTTGGCTAACATGACAAATAAAGAAACAAGCAAACAAAAAGCATACAAAAAGTAGGGAAAATCTATTTGCAACAAATATATCTGACTTAAAGAACATATGACATAAAGAGCTACGAGTCAATGTAAAAAGGACAAATAATTAAAACTGAGGAAAAGATTTGAATTGACAGTTTATAAATAAGGAAATCCAAATGGTCTACAAATATGTGAAAAAGAATTCAGTCTTCTTAGTAATCAAGGATATGTGGAAAGGAACTCAATATTATTCATAACCAGGAATATTCCAATTAAAACCCAAATAATATGCAGTTACGTTCTTAACCAAACTGGCAAAAAATGACTCCGGGTATAGGTTGGCGCTATCGACTTGATTTGTGCTAAGTGACTACAGTTTTATCCATCATTGTTTTTGTACCATCAGTGCAAATGTCCACAGAGCGAAAAGAGTAAATTGCATCTTAGTGTTAGCATAAAAGAAAACAGTTTTAACTTTAATGACTCCCTGATAACATTCCAGCACTCCTAGGGGTTCATGGACCACACTTTGGGAATTGTTGCCCTAAACCAGGAGATGTACAAGAACTTTCTTAGCAACATAGTGGCCTCAAACTGGAGACAACCCCGAAGTCCATAAAAACTAGTGTTATATTCTTACAGGAATGCTGTGCAGCAATGACAAAAAATTAACCACAACCATACACATCAACAAGTAAAATGTTGATCAAAAGAAAGCAGGTCATGGAAGAAAACACCGTAACTCCATTTGTTAAAGTTCAAAACAGAAAAAAATTATGCTTTATTGTTTATGGACCCATACAAAGGTGGTAAAACCATTTTTTTTTAAAGCAAAGAAATGATTAACCCTACAGCCAGGAAGAGAGATTACCTCAAGGGAAGAGAGCGGATGATGTGATCAGGAAGGGGCTTGCAGCCACCTGCAATATTCTAGTGCTACACTGAGTGGGAATATCATAAAGGGTCACATGACTTATTTATTTTCATTAAGTATATTTATTTTGAGAGACAGAGACAGTGAAAGTGGGGGAGGGGCAGAGAGCAAGGGAAAGAAAATTCCAAGCAGGTTCCACACTGCCAGTGCAGAGCCTGATGTGGGACTTGAACCCATGAGCTGCAAGATCATGAGCTGAGCCCAAACCAAGAGTTGGGTGCTTAACTGACTGAGCCACCCAGGCACCCTTCCATTATTTTTTTTTAATGTTTTATTTATTTTTAAGAGAGAGAGAGAGAGAGAGAGTGGGGGAGGGACACAGAGAGAGAGGGGGACAGAGGATCCGAAGCAGTCTCCATCCTGAGAGTAGGGAGCCTGATTTGGAGCTGGCACTCATGAACTGGGAGATCATGACCAGAGCCAAAGTCAGTCGCACAACCAACTGACCCACCCAGGTGCCCCACAAAGGATCATTTTATTTTTATTTATTTTATTTTTTGAGAGAAAGAGAAGGTGCAAGCGAGCGAAGGGCAGAAAGAGAAAGAGAGAGAGAAGGAGGGCTCACCCAAAGCGGGGCTTGAGCTCACCCAACACAGGACTTGAACTCACGAACCATGAAATCATGACCTGAGCCCAAGTCAGATGTTAAACCGCTGAGCTACCCAGGCACCCACAAAGGATCACTTTAAACATCCATTAAAGTATGTCTTATATGTTCTATGTATATTTTTCAGTAAAAAATTTTAAATATCATATGATGGTCATTGACATAGCTCTCCCTTCTCACATATTAAGAAGAAAAGCAAGGTGCAGAATAATGTAGATCACTGTAGTAAAATGATGTGGAAAAGAATACATTCCTACTTGTTTGTATATGCACAAACTTCCTCTGGAAGGGGCACAAAAGAAGCTTACACCAATGAAGAGGGGAGTCTCCCCGTCTGTTGAGAGGGGATGAGATGACAAGGAGACAGGTTGGCGGGGGGCAGCTTGTGTCTCATCTCTCTACACTTTTTATACGTTTTCATGTTGAACAATTCATGTATTCCCAATACTAAAATATTTTTTAAATCCCTATACATCTGGAAGTTTAAATAACACTTCTAAATAAACCTGTATTAAAAATAAAATCAGGGGCGCCTGGGTGGCTCAGTCGGTTGAGCATCCGACTTCAGCTCAGGTCACGATCTCACGGTTTGTGAGTTCGAGCCCCGCGTCGGGCTCTGGGCTGATGGCTCAGAGCCTGGAGCCTGCTTCCAATCTGTGTCTCCCTCTCTCTCTGCCCCTCCCCTGTTCATGCTCTGTCTCTCTCTGTCTCAAAAATAAATAAACATTAAAAAAAAAATTTTAAAAAAATAAAAAAATAAAATCATACTGGCAATTATAAACCATTTTAGAATCATATTGCAACTAAAGCATTACAGAGCAATTAGACAAGCAATCTTTTAAGTGTTGAACAATCTGGGGCACCTGAGTGGCTCAGTTGGTTAAGTGTTGAACAAGCTGATGGGGGAAAAACACTCCACCTCATTTTATTTACTTTTCTTGATTACTATTGAATTTGAGCACCTTTTCTTTTCTTCGCTCCCTCCTCCTTCCCCTCCCCCTTCCCCCCTCCCCCTCCTCCTCTTCCTCTTCTTTTTTTTTTTCCTTCTCTACCTCCTTCTTTTTTGGTTTGGATTTTTCTGTGAGTTTCCTGGTCATTTCCCTTGTTGATTTAAATAATTGTCAGAATCCTGTATATATTCTGGGTACTAATTCCATGCAACAATCCCCCCCCCACTTTCCCTTTTCTTTTTTATTTTTTTTTTTTTAATTTTTTTTTTCAACGTTTATTTATTTTTGGGACAGAGAGAGACAGAGCATGAACGGGGGAGGGGCAGAGAGAGAGGGAGACACAGAATCGGAAGCAGGCTCCAGGCTCTGAGCCATCAGCCCAGAGCCCGACGCGGGGCTCGAACTCACGGACCGCGAGATCGTGACCTGGCTGAAGTCGGACGCTTAACCGACTGCGCCACCCAGGCGCCCCTGTTCTCAAAGTTTAAAACTTCCGTTAAAAGAAACACTATAACAAAAGTTATAAGAAAAGGTTGGGGCGCCTGGGTGGCGCAGTTGGTTAAGCGTCCGACTTCAGCCAGGTCACGATCTCGCGGTCCGTGAGTTCGAGCCCCGCGTCGGGCTCTGGGCTGATGGCTCAGAGCCTGGAGCCTGCTTCCGATTCTGTGTCTCCCTCTCTCTCTGCCCCTCCCCCGTTCATGCTCTGTCTCTCTCTGTCCCAAAAATAAATAAACGTTGAAAAAAAAAATTAAACTTTGAGAACAAATCTCTCTGCTTTTTTTTTTTTTTTTTTTAATAGGCTCCACACCCAACAGGCGGCTCAAACTCACAACCCTGACATCAAGAGTCACATGCTGTACTGACTGAGCTAGCCAGGCACACCTACAAATCTCTCAGTTTTTTACGGCTTTTGGATTTTGTATCTTGTTTAGGCAGACATTTTCCACCCCAATATTATTTAAATATAGTTTTAAAACCTTTAAAGTATTTTAACTTTTGGCCCCTAAATATTTAATTATTTGTACCAGCTGTGTTTGATGTGATGGGGGAGGAGGGTCAATCTAATGTTATTTTTCCTCAGTAGATAGTCAATTATCTCACATGATTTACTGAAAATGCCACCCTTCCTTCATTGATTGTACATGTTGCCTCTATGTAAGCTTCATTTGTGCAGATATATGGATCCGTTTGCACTTTATTCTGTTCCACTGATTTATAATTATCCCTTTATTGTATGTTGTTAAATCTGCTTGGGTTATATTCATATAGCTTTATATATTTTTACGTTTATATTTTTATCTATATAGAGTGTATTCCCACTCAATAATCCTGCTCAGAATTTGAGGGCTGTTATCGAACATTTTCTCTTCCAGAAAAGAATCAGAATTCTTGAATTCCAATTTTAAAATTCTCTTAAAATTTGGTTGGGATTGCATTACATTTATAGATTGATTGTCCTGGATGGCAACAGCATAGAAACAGCTTTTCTTGGGTGATGTAAGTACTGGATGTGAGTGACTTTCCATGCAATCTCCTTCGTGGATATTTAGCATTCGACTCTGACAGGCAATCCCAAGAAGCCATGCTCTGTATGAATTTTCTGCAAGGGAGCCTCAAAATCCAAAGCACAGATGGTGCTTAGAGTGGGCTCCTCTCTGTCTTTGGATAGTTTTTATGTGGATATATGGTTCCATTTCTCTTGGTTATATACCTACCTAGGAGTGGAAATGCTGGATCGTACGGTAACTCTATGTTTCAACTTTTAAGGGATTACCAAACTGTTTTTCAAACTGGCTGCAAATTGAACATTCCCACCAGCAATGTATGAGAGCTCCTATTTCTCCACATCCTAACCAAGTTTTATTGCCCATCTTTTTTATCCTAGTGGGTGTAAGAAAGTTTTCATTGGGGGTTTTTTTTGGGGGGGGTTGATATTTAAAAAATGTTTATTTATTTATTTTGAGACAGGGAGACAGAGCATGTGTGCAAGCTGGGGGAGGGGCAGAGAGAGGGAGAGAGAGAATCCCAAGCAGCCTCCACACTGTCAGCGCAGAGCACAATTCAGGGCTCTATCTCTTGAACCGAACCATGAGATCATGACCTGAGCTGAAATCAAGAGTCAGACGCTCAACCAACTGAACTACCCAGGCACCCCATTTTTTTTTTTTTTTGGTATTTTGAAGAGCAGCGTTAGATTTACAAATCTAAATTGAAAAGTACAGAAATTTCCCACATATCCCTTCTCCCTGAGCACACAATTTCCTCCACTGTTTACATCTTGTATTAGTGTGTAATACAATGTGTAATACATGTAATTGATGAACGATATTGATACATTATTATTAAGTCCATAGTTTATATTAGGGTTAACTCTTTGTGTTGTACATTCTCTGGGTTTTGACAAATGTATAACGACATGTGTCTACCATTACTGTATAATACAGGATCGTTTTACTGCCCTAAAGATACCGTGTGTTCCACCTTGTCATCCCTCTCTCCCTCAGAACAACTGGCAACCACTGATCTTACTACTGTCTTCCATAGTTTTGTCATTTCTGGAATGTCATACAGTTGGAATCCTATAGTACATTGCCCTTTCAGATTGGCCTCTTTCACTTAACAACACACTTTCTAAAGTTCCGCCATGTCAGGGGGCCTGGCTGGCTTGTGGGTGGAGTACGTGACTCTTGATCTCAGGGTTGTAGGTTTGAGCCCCATGTTGGGTGTAGAGATTACTTTAAAAAAGGGAGGGGGGGACACCTGGGGTGGCCCAGTTGGTTAAATGCTGGACTCTTAGTTTCGGCTCAGGTCATGATCTCACAGTTTGTGTGTTCGAGCCCTACATAGGGCTCCCTGCTTGGGATTCTCTCTCTCTCTCTCTCTCTCTCTCTCTCTCTCCATTTGTACTCTCTCTCTCTCAAAAATATATGTATAAATAAACTTAAAAAAATTTTTTTTAATCTTAAAAAAAAAAAGTCCTCTATGTCTTTTTTGCTGCTAGGTAGCTCATTTCTTTGTATCGCCAAGTGATACTACATTGTATGGATGGGCCATAGTTTGCTTATATATTCTCCTACTGAAGGATAGCTTGGTGCTTCCAATTTTGGCAATTATGATTAGAGCTGCTATAAACATCCGTGCACAGGTTTTTGAGTGAACATAAGTTTTCAGCCCATTTGGTTAAATACCAAGGAGCATGATTGCTAGACTGTATGTTTAGTTGTGTAAGAAACTGCCGAACTCTCTTCCAAGGTGGCTGTACCATTTTGCAACCCGACCAGCAAGGCGTGAGAGTTACTGTTACTCTCTACATCCTCTTCAGCTTTTGTATTGCCAGTTTTTTGGACTTTGGCCACTCTAATAGGTGTGTGGTGTTATCTCATTTTAATTTGCATTTCCGGGGCACCTGGGTGGCTCAGTTGGTTAAGCCTCTGACTTCTGCTCAGGTCATGATCTCACAGTTCGTGAGTTTGAGCCCGGCACTGGGCTCTGTGCTGGCAGCTCAGAGCCTGGAGCCCGCTTCGGATTCTGTGTCTCCCTCTCTCTCTGCCCCTCCCCCACTCATGCTCTATGTCTCTCTCTCTCTCTCTCTCTCTCAAAAATAAATAAACAAACATTAAAAAAAGAGAGTTCTTTGTATGCTTTGGATAACACTCCTTTATCAGACATATCTTTTGCAAATATGCTTTTCCAGAGCATTTCCATTTTTAGGACTTTATGCCACAGGTTTACTTGCACACAGGTACAAAGATGTATATGGACAAATAATATAAATAACAAATTAGACGATAAAAACAACAAATTAGAAAGAACACAAAATGTTTGTCTCAGATTGGGCTCTTGGTTGCGAGAAGCAGAAGTGACTCTGGCTGATGAGCAGAAAGTCATTTGTTATAAAGAAAACCGTTGAGAGGGCTAGAGAAGAGGCTTGATGACAATCTTCAAGAATTAAAGCCACAAACCACATATATAAATAGCCTGGTGAACAAAAGGCCCAGAACATTCCGCTGCCACCAAAAACTAGATGCTGTATTTGCAATGCCCCCAAGAACTTGACTGCAATCGCACCTGTTGCTCAGACCTGCACCACTTATGTCTCGTTTGCATCAGAAACTCATTTTGTAACCCATGCTGCCCCCAAGGCCATAAGGCTGTGACGCACCCTTGCCAGCATAATAGGCGTCCTGCACAAAGCCCGTTTCCTCCTGGGGTCCGCTTCTGATTTGGAGACTGGCATGGGTGCAACTGGTTGGTGGAGTTTCAGAGACTGCAGAATGTGTATTTCCACAAACATGAAAAGTATTCCAGGGGCGCCTGGGTGGCTCAGTTGGTTGAGCATCCGACTTCGGCTCAGGTCACGATCTCATGGTTCACAAGTTCGAGCCCCACGTCAAGCTCTGTGGTGACAGCACAGAGCCTGGAGTCTGCCTTGGATTCTGTGTCTCCCTCTCTTTCTACCCCTCCCCGGTTCATACTCTGTCTCTCTCTCTCTCTCTCTCTCTCTCTCTCTCTCTCAAATAAATAAATAAATAAGAAAAGTATTCCAAAGGAGTTGGCAAACCAGAAAACATGACAAATGTCCACTAAAGTGTCTGTCAGTTGGAGATACCTAATACATTATGGCACATCCATGCATTAGAACACTATGCAGTTCTTGAACAAAGTAAGGTAGTGCAAAGACTAATAATGTTGGGGAATCTTCAAGATATAATTAATGTGCATTATGTTCTATCATTTGTACTTTAAAAGAGCTGTACATATTTATATATTCGTCCATGTGTACAAAAGTCTGGAAAGGTACACAAGAAACTGGTAACAATGGTTGCTTCTAGAGAAGGGAAAAAGGAGACGAGGATGGATGGGGAACTTGCTGGTCTGAGTTCTACATATGCCACATGCATCTATAATCTATTCGAAAACTTTTTTTTAATGTTTATTTTTGAAAGAGAGAGTGAGACAGCGTGTGTGCACATGAGTGGGGGAGGGGAAGAGAGAGAGGGGGACAGAGAATCTCAAGCAGGCCTTGCTGTCAGCACAGAGCCCAATGTGGGGCTTGAACCCACAAACCATGAGATCGTGACCTGACAGAAGTCAAGAGTTGGACACTTAACCGACTGAGCCACACAGGCACACCTCAAAATTCTAAAAAGTAAAAATGTTTGCCACCTATACAAACTGTGGCCATCAAACATTTGATAAACTGTATTAATTTTAGAATGTTTGGAAGTAGAACCAACCAATAGTGGGTATTATTAAAAGTGGGGTGCCTGGGTGGCTCAGTTGGTTAAGCGTCCAGCTGTTGATTTCAGCTCAGATCATGATCTCACAGTTTGTGAGATCACAGGGCTCTGTGCCGACGGGGCGGAGCCTACTTGGGATTCTCTCTCTCTCCCTCTCTCTCTGCCCCTCCCCCACTTGCTTTCACCAGGCATGCGCCCCGTGTGCCTGTCTCAAAACAAACAAACAAACTTAAAAAAAAAAGACAGTAGTAGCACAAACGCCACTGATGCTGAGCCTCAACTTCTTCTGGGCTAAAGGTTATCTTATACCCACAGTTGTGAAACAGCGTCCGTCTTTCCCATAAAATTGGCCTGCCTGGCTAGCACTCCCCATGCAGCCAGTTCAGATCTCTGAAGCTGTCAGTGACATTGAGGACACAGAGAACTGTTCATAGTTACTCCATCCTAAGAGGCAAGAAACAGTCCCCTGCCCACCTCCAAAGTCCGTGGGAGGGTTTCTGTGATTCTTTTGTGAGAAGTTGAGAAAGATCCATGCGATACTACTAGGCCAGTAGATGGTATAATAAGATAGTTTTGCTGATCTGGACAGGAGATTGGGCCTGTGAACCACAGCCATTTTAACACCGAGCGCGACTCAAAATACCTTCGGGTGAATCGTTTGGGAGGCTTCCAGCAGCATAAACAGAGTGCCCAACTAAAAGAGGCGTAAACAGTGAGGACATTCATTTTTTCACAAAACAAGAAGTCTGGCAAAGAGAATTCCAGAGCTGCCTCATTCAGAAGTTCAACAATGGCAGAGTTCTGGCTCGGTCTCTCTGATTTCCTCATGACTTTTTCTTCATGGTGACAAAGTGACTGTTGCTGGTCCCAGCACCATATCCTCACATGAGGTTACTGAAGGCACGAAGCATGAAGAACTTCCCGCATTGCTTGCTTTCCTGCTTTCTCTCCCTTGCTCACAGGCTGGCTCTCCTGTTTTAAAAAAAAAATTTTTTTTAATGTTTTTATTTACTTTTGAGACAGAGAGAGACAGAACATGAGCAGGGGAGGGGCAGAGAGAGAGGGAGACACAGAATCCGAAGCAGGCTCCAGGCTCTGAGCTGTCAGCACAGAGCCCGACGTGGGGCTTGAACTCACAGAGCGTGAGATCATGACCTGAAGCTGAAGTCAAGCGCTTAACTGACTGAGCCACCCAGGCGCCCCTAGCTCTCCTGTTTTTAATCAGGGAGGAAAATGTTTCCCAGAAGCCCCCAGAAGATTTCTCCCCTAGATGCAATCGGTCAGAAGTGTGCTATATGCCCACCTCCAAACCAATCCCTAGCAAGGGGAGAAGGAATTACCATGTTCGTCTTAACCAATCACAGTTCGTCCTCGGAAGGAGGTGGTGAATAGGGCTGCAAATTCCTTGTTTGTCTGAAATTCAGTTTTAACTGGGTGTGTTTATATTTTTTGTCTGAGACTCCGGCAATGCTGCTGGGTGACACCTTCCTCATTCCTGAGTCTGTTGCCAGACCATACTTCACAAAATCAGCGTTTCATTAGCAAGAATAAGACAGTAGTGCCTAAGAGTAGCAACCAACCATCTGCCTCCTTGCTTTACAAGATTTCCTTTAACTTCTGTTCAAGAAAGTCCTGGCTCCTTTTGGCTCTCTGCCCCTCCCTGTTTCACAATAGCTGTGTCCCTGACACATGATGGTGAAGGCCCAAGTAAATGACTTTGACTCTGTTGGGTGTCTGGTCACCAAGGCTGCTATTAACTTTGGCAAAGTAAATATTGTCTCTACCAATAACAGCTTCATTGACCTCAACTACATGGTCTACTTGGTCCAGTATGATTCCACCCATGGAAAGTTCAATGGCACAGTTCAGACTGAGAATGAGAAACTTGTCATTGATGGAAAGCCTATCTCAGTCTCCCTGGAGTAAGATCTCACTAACATCCCACGGAGTGAGGTTGGTGCTGAATTTCTTGTGGAACCCACTGGTATCTTCACTACTCTGGAGAAGGCTGGGGCTCATTTGAAGGGTGGAGCCAAAAGGGTCATCATCTCTGCCTCTTCTGCTGATGCCCCCATATTTGTGATGGACTTGAACCAAGAGAAAGAGGCATGACAACTTTCTCAAGATAGTCAGCAATGCCTCTTGCACCACTAACTGCTTGAGCCCCTGGCCAAGATCGTCCATAACAACTTTGGCATCGCGGAGGGAATCATGACCACAGTACATGTCGCTACAGCCACCCAGAAAACCATAGATGGCCTTTCTGAGAAGCTATGTCATGATGGCTAAGAAGCCAGCCAGAACATCATCCCTCCTTCTACTGGTATTGCCAAGACTGTGAGCAAGATCATCCCTGAGCTGAACGGGAAGTTCACTGGCATGACTTTCTGTATCCCCACCCACAATGTGTTGGTCATGGACTTGACCTACCATTTGAAGAAAGCTGCCAAATAGGACAACATCAAAAAGATGGTGAAGCAGGCATCAGAGGGCCCTCTCAAGTGCATCCTGGGCTACACTAAGGACCAGTTTCCTGCAGCTTTAACGGTGACACCCACTCTTCCACCTTTATTTAATGTGGTTTTCAAAAACTTTTAATGTGTATTTATTTTTGAGAGACAGAGACAGAGCACGAGTGGAGGAGGGGCAGAGAGAGAGGGAGACACAGAATCCGAAGCAGGCTCCAGGCTCTGAGCTGTCAGCACAGAGCCCGACGCCGGGCTCAAACTCACAGACGGTGAGATCAAGACCTGAGCCAAAGTGGGATGCTTAACTGACTGAGCCACCCAGGCGTCCCTCCCACTCTTCCACTTTTGGTGCTGGGGCTGACATTGCCTTCAATGACCATTTTGTCAAGCTTATTTCCTTTGATGAAAATGAATCTGCTCTAGCAATAGGGCGATGGACACATGGACTCCAAGGAATAAGAACCCTGGGAACACCAGCCCCAGGGAGAGGCATGGGAGCAAGAGAGAGGCCCTCAGCTGCTGGGGCGTCCTTGTCCTACAGGGGTCCCTCGACATACTGAAAAATCGCTTGTCCTCAACACAGTTTCCATTCCAAACCCCCTGGAGAAGGGGAGGCATTTAGGGAGCCCTACCTGTCACGTACCATCAATAAAGTACACTATACACCCTCACACGTAAAAAAGAAAGCCCTGGTTTACATGGCCCGGAGTTTCCACATAAACACAAAGGCACCCAATTCTGTCTGTATGTCTATCTCTCTTTCTGTGTATTGGTGGTGTGCTGGAGTGAGACACAAGATCACAGTTTTATAGTATTACAGAGTAAAATCTCAATTTTCAGGGTCAGCTGGCAAAGATGAACAGTGACAGAGTAAGATGCGAGTAGAGCATGTTACAACCTGCAATTGACATCTGGGGGATCCAAAGGTTTAGAAGCCACCACCCAGTGTGCTTCAGTTTTTCTGTGGGGCATCCAAAGAAGGGGGAACAACAGCCCAGCTGCTTCCTGAGACTCTGGCGTTTTTGTGGAACTTGATGTGATCTTGATGTGGAAGATTTGAGTATTACTGCCTTTTTCAAAGACTGCTTGAGACCGAAGATCACAGTGCCATAGAAACGAGAGAGAACAGGAATGTTTCCTTTGGGAGTCAGTGCTATTTCAACACAAGTTTTACGCATTTATGTGAGGGGATGATTATGACGTAAGTAATGAAAAGGCATTTCTGGGTCTTGATTTTAAGTGTGATTCCTGGGACTCTGCTGATAGATACACGCCGACCTACAACTCCTTTGCTGAGTCACCAGCTTACCACTGCTAGGGGGCTGCCCCAGCTCCCACAGGCCCGTATAAAACTGTTGGTTTGCCAGACTCTCATGAACTCTGGCCCATAGCCTAGGCAGCTGTTGGAAATTCTGGCTGACAGACCGGAAACCGCGAGGCAACTCTTTTTAGGGTGTCCCCTCTGGGAGTCAAAAATCAAATGGCTTGCATGGACATCCTTACTGGGATCCTATCTGCTAAACATCTATATTTTCTCAGGTTGGCTAGTGATAAACTTTATATATATTCATGAGAAAATAGTATCCATTTCCTCAACTATATTTATGTTGTAGACTTGATTAAAGAACAGCTGTGTCAGTTAACGTGACAGATTGTGCATTTATCCGTTTCCCTTCCAAATCCCCACTGTAATAACAGTAAAGAAATAAAAAGACCATAAACCTATAGGGCTAAAGAGGGGGGAGGAGATAAGAGTTAAGAAATGTCAACACAGGGGCTCCTGGGTGGCTCAGTCGGTTTAGCATCTGACTCTTGATCTCAGCTCAGGTCATGATCTCACGGTTTCTGAGTTCAAGCTCCACAGCAGGTTCTCCACTGATGGCCTGGAGCCTGCTTGGGATTCTGTTTCTCCTCTCTGCCCCTCCCCTGCTTGTGCGTGCACTCTCTCTCTCTCTCTCTCTCTCTCTCTCAAAGTAAATAAACTTTAAAAAATTATATATAAAAAAAAAAAGAAATGTCAACACAATTCTGGAAAACGAAAGCCGGTGGAGGAGTAATATAACTGATTTAGTAGAATGGAGAAGCTTAAGCCTAAGGGCGCTCATGGGAGGGAGGGCTGCTGCAGGTGGAGGTGGGGAGTGGAGGGCACACCAATAAAGAGAAAGCTAATTGGCCAGCAGGAGCCGAAGGTACGGTGTCTGTCTGCAACCACTGATTGGGTCTTGTCCCTACACTTTTGCCTTTCCGGGATGTTTCGTAAATGGAATCATACCGTGTGTAAGGTTTTTTCAATTGCTTTTTAGCACTTATTTATTTTTGAGAGATGGAGGGAGACAGTGCACGAGGGGCGGGGGGAGGGGCAGAGAGAGGGGGGTCACAGAATCGGAAGCAGGCTCCAGGTTCTGAGCTGTCAGCGTAGAGCCCGACGTGGGGTTCGAACCCACAGACTGCGAGATCATGACCTGAGCCAAAGCTGGATGCTTAACCGACTGAGCCACCAGGCGCCCCCTGTAAGTTTTTGAAAATGGCTTCTTTCATTGAGCATAATGCATTTGAAAGTTATTTGTGTTGTGGTATCAGTGCAATTTTCCTAATGACTAACTAGCGACCCATTTTATAGATGTGCTACAATTTTTTGGACTGTTTCCAGGTTTTGGTGATGACAAACAATGCTACTGTCAACACTTGTGAAGTGGTTTTCAGTTATTCTGTAAATACAGGCTTTTATTTCACTTGGGCAAATAACATGGGGTGAGATTTCTGGGTTCTGTGGTATGTGTGTGTTTAAGTTTGTAAAAAACCTTCGAACTGTTCTCCAGAGTGGCTGAACTATTCTACACCCTCCTGAGCAATATGTGACAGTTTTTGGTTCCTCCACATTCTTAGCAGCCCTCTGTATTGTCATATGTGTTTTGTTTTATTTCTTTATTTTTTTAACTTTAGCCACTCTAACAGGTAGATGGTGGCATCTTAGTGTGTGTGTGTGTATGTGTGTGTTTAAGTGTAAAATTCAATAGTTTTTAGTATATTCACAAAGTTGTGCAACCACCACCACTATCTTATTCTAGAACATTTCCATCAGTCCCTGCTTGGACTGAATTGACCCACAAGTTCATGTTGAAGTCCTCTTCCTCAAGTTGAAGGTATTTGGAGATTGGGATCTTTGGGAAGTAATTAGAGACAGATGAGGTTATGAGGGTGGGGGCCCCCTGATGGGATTCGTGCACTTATAAGAAGAGGTGGAGAGGATTCTCTCTCCATATGCACACACCAAGAGCCTCAGACTAAAACCTACTTTGCCAGCACCTTGATCTTAGACTTCACAGCCTCTAGATGCATGAAAAAGAAATTTCTGTTGTTTAGGCCACCCAATCTACAGTATTTTGCTATGACAGCTGCAGTTGATTAAGATAACCCACAGCAGAAGCCCTGTCACTACTAATCCCCTCTACACCCATCCTCTGACAATACCTAATCGACTTTTGTCTCTATGGATTTGCCTCTGCTGGACAATCATATAAATGGGATCATATCATGCAGCACATGGCCTTTCGTGTCTGGCTTCATTCACCTAGCATAATGCTTTCAAGGCTTATGCATGTTGCAGTGTGCATCATAGTTCATTCCTTGTCACGGCCGCGTGGTATCCCCTTGGGTGGAAATACATTTTGTTCATCCATTCATCACTCACGTATTTAGGTTATTTCTACACACTGGCTAGTATGAATAATGCTGCTATGAATATTCAAGTGCAAGTAAGTCTTTGTGTGAACGTGTTTTCAGTTCTCTTGGGTGTATACCTAGGAGTAGATTTGCAGGATCGTGTGGTGATTTATGTTTAAGTTTTTGAGGAACGGCCAAACTGTTTTCCACACCAACTGGGCCATTTCACGTTCCCATCAGTGGTGTATTGGAGTTCCAGTGTTTCCACATCCTCATCAGCACTTGTTGTTGTCTGTATTTTTTTATTATAGCCACTTTATTGGCTATGAAGTGGTATACTATTATGATTCTTTTAGTATTTATTATTTTTTGTGTGGGAGAGCATGAGTGGGGGAGGTACAGAGAGAGAGGGACAGAGGATCCAAAGTGGGCTCTGCGCTGACAGGCCGACAGCAGAACCTCGAACTCATGAACCTCAAGATCAAGACCTGAGCCGAAGTCGGACGCTCAACTGACTGAGCCCCTACCGTTATGATGCCCAGATGCCCCCACCATTATGATTTGGATTTGCAGTTTCCTAGCGACTAATAACTTTGAGCATTTTTTCATGTACTTATTTGCCATCCATGTAGCTTCTTTGGAGAATTGTCAGTTCAAATCTTTGCCCTTTTTAAAAAAAATGTTAATTCCACTATAGTTAACACACGGTGTTATATTAGGTTCAGGTGTCCAATATAGTGACTCAACAATTCTATACATTACTCGTGCTCATCGTAAGTATACTCTTAATTCCCTTTATCTATTTCACCATTTCACCCATCTCCTCACCAACCTCCCCTCTGGTAACCATCAATTTGTTCTCCGTACTTAAAAATCTGTTTTTTGGTGTGTTTCCTTTTTTCTTTGTTCATTTGTTTTTCTTTCTTAAATTCCGTATGTGAGTGAAATCATATGGTATTTGTCTTTCTCTGACTGATTTCACTTAGCATTACACTCTCTGGCTCCATCCATGTTGTTGCAAATGGCAAGATTGCATTATTTTTTTATGGCTGAGTAACATTTCATTGTATGTATATACCACATCTTAACTCATTCATCTATGGATGGACACTTGGGCTGCTTCCATAATATAACTATCATAAATAACGCTGCAATAAACATAGGGGTGCATAGATATTTTTTGAATTAGTGTTTTCATAATTCATTGGGTAGATACCCATTAGTGGAATTACCGGATCATATGGTAATTCTATTTTTAATTTTTTGAGGAATCTCCATACCGTTTTCCACAGGGGCTGCACCAGTTTGCATTCCTACCAACAGTGCACAAGGGTTCCTTTTTCTCCACATCCTCGTCAACACTTGTCTTCTGTGTTTTTGATTTTAGTCATTCTGACTGGTGTGAGGTGATATGTCACTGTGGTTTTGATTTGCATTTCCCTGATGATGAGTGATGGTGAGCATCTTTTCCTGTGTCTGTTGGCTATTTGTATGTCTTCTTTACAGAAATATCTGTTCATGTCTTCTGCCCGTTTTTAATTGGATTATGTGTGTGTGTGTGTGTGTGTGTGTGTGTGTGTGTGTGTTGAGTTGTATAAATTCTTTATGTATTTTGGATACTATCCCTTTATTGGATATTTCATTTGCAAATATCTTTTCCCACTCAGCAGGTTGTCTTTTAGTTCTGTTGATTGTTTCTTTTGGTGTGCAGAAGCTTTTTATTTTTATTTTTTTTCAGAGAAAGAGAGCAGAGGATGGGGGCAGAGGGAAAGAGAGAGAATCTTAAACAGGTTCCACACTCAGCACCAAGCCAAATGCAAGGGCTCGATCCCATGACCCTGGGGTCATGACCTGGGCCAAAATCAAGAGTTGGATGCTCAGCCAACTGAGCCACCCAGGCGCCCCAGAAGCTTTTTATTTTAATGTAGTCCCAATGGGTTGTGTTTTTTTTTTTTTTTGCTTTTGTTTCCCTTGTAACAGGAGACATATCTAGAAAAATATTGCTGTAGCCAATGTCAAAGTAATTGTTGTCGGTGCTGTCTTCTAAAATTTTATATTTCCAAATTTTTGCCCATTAAAAAAAATTGATTTCCTTGTAATTGCATTCTGAAAGTTCCTTATATATCTTGGATTCAAGTCCTTTGTCTAATTTGTGATTTTTAAATTTTTTCTTCCCATCTCTGAATTGTCTTTTCATTCTCTCCCTCTCTTTTTTTAATATTTATTTATTTTGGGGAGAGCACAAGCAGGGGAGGAGCAGAAGCAGAGAGAGGGAGACAGAGGATGTGAAGTGGCCTCTGCACTGACAGGGTGACAGCAGTGAGCCTGATGTGAGGCTTGAACACAAACTGTGAGATCATGACCTGAGCTGAACTTGGATGCTCAACCCACTGAGCCACCCAGGCGCCCCTGA
The DNA here is from genome assembly GCF_022837055.1 of Prionailurus viverrinus. NCBI lineage: Eukaryota > Metazoa > Chordata > Mammalia > Carnivora > Felidae > Prionailurus > Prionailurus viverrinus. Next base: position 119,409,738 of record NC_062563.1, read on the forward strand.
ATTGTCTTTTCATTCTCCTAAGAGTATTCTTCACAGGGGTGCCTGGGTGGCTCAGTCAATTGAGCGTCCAACTCTTGATTTCATGATCCCGCACTCAGGATTAGGCTCCACACTAAACGTGGAACCTGTTTAAGATTCTTTCTCTCTCTCTCTCTCTCTCCCTCCCTCTACCCCCCCCCCCCCCACCCTCACTCATGTTCTCTCCCTGTCTCTTTCTCTCTCTCTCAAATACAAAAAGAAGAGAAAAAAAAACCTTCCAGGAATTTGGAACCTTATATTAAAAAAAGAGTATTCTTCACAGAGTCAGTTTTAAGTCCTGAAATCCCTCCCATCTATCAAGTCTTTCTTCTATAAGGCCTTTGGTGTCATTTCTTAGAACTCTTTACCTAAGTCCAGGTTACCAGGATTCCCTACTGTGTTTTCTTCTAAAGTTTTGAAACTTTTAGATTTCATATTTAAATTCATGATCCATTTTGAGTTAAATTTGTATAAAATGTGAAGTTTGGGTGGTGGCTTATTTTGCTTTGTAAATGGCCGTCCAATTATTCCACCACCATTTGTTCAAAAGACAATCATTTCTCCATTGAATTTCCTTTGCACTTTTGTCAAAAATCAATTGTGTGGGTCTATTTTTGGACTCTGTGTCCTGTTCCATTGACCTGTGTGCCTATCCTGTAACCTAATACCACACTGGTTCTGGTTTTGATATTAAGGTAATTGCATTTGGACTGAAAGCTTGTTTCCCTCAAAACTCATATGTTGAAATACTAACCACCAGTGTGGTGGTATTAGGAGGTAGGGCCTTTGGGAGGTAATTAGGTCATAAGGTGAAGCCTTCTTTAATGATATTAAGGCCGTTAGATCACAAAGAGCTCTCTTGCACCCCTGCTACCATATGAGGACAGGATGAGAAGACAGCAGTCTATAACCCAGAAGAGGGCCTTCACCAGAATTTTAACCATGCTAACACCCCAGTCTTGGACTTACAGACTCAATAACTGTGAGAAGTAAATTTCTGTTGTTTATAAGCCACCCAGTTTATGCTATTTCATTATAGCAGCCCGACCTGAGACAAAAATATTGGTTTCATAAATGGCTTGGGATGTGTTTCCTTCTCTTCTATTTTCTGGAAGAGATTATGTCAAATTTGTATTATTTCTTACTTAAATATTTGCTAGTTAAACCATCTGAGCCTGGAGTTTTCTTTGTTGGAAGGCTTTCCCCAATGAATTCAATTTCTTTGATAAATGTGGGACTATTCAGCTCACCTATTTCTTCTTGAACAGGTTTTGGCAATTTGTATCTTTTAACAAATCAGTCCATTTCATCTAAGTCATCAAATTTATAGGCATAGAGGGTTTTGATTTTTTTTTTTTGTAGTATTCTCTGATACACTTAATGTCTGTAGGGTCTGTAGAGTCTGTAGTGATATCTCTCTTTTTATTCCTATATGGATGATTGGTGTATTCTTTTTTCAGTCTGGCTACAGGTTTATCAATTTTATTATTCTTCCCCAAAAACTAGCTTTTAATTTTATTGATTTTCTCCGTTGTGTTTTTGTTTTCAATTGTATTGATTTCTGCTCTTTATTTTCTCTTGCACGCTTTCAGTCGAATTTGTTCTTTTTTTTGTTTATTTATTTTTGAGAGAGACAGAGACAGCACGAGTGGGGGAGGGGCAGAGAGAGAGAAAGAGAGAGAAAGGAGAGAGAGAGAATCCCAAGCAGACTCTGCACCGCCAGTGCAGAACCTGATGCAGGGCTCAAACCCACAAAGCCGTGAGATCATGACCTGAACCAAAACCAAGAGTCAGATGTTTAATTGACTGAGCCACCCAGGCACTCTGAATTTGCTCTTATTTTTAATTTTTTAAAAAATTTCTTAAGGTGGAAGCTTAGATGATTTTAGATAATTTTTTCTAATAAAAGCTTTTCATGCCATAAATTTCCTTCTAAGCACTGCTTTGTCTGCATTTCACAAGTTTTTTTTTTTAAACTTCTAATGTTTTTATTTATTTTTGAGAGAAAGAGAGAATGCACAAATGGGGAAATGGCGGAGAGAGAGGTGGGCTAGAGGATCTGAAGCAGGCTTCACATTGACAGCAAAGAGCCCAATGTGACACTTGAACCCATGAACCACAAGATCATGACCTCAGCCAAAGTTGGATGCTCAACCAACTGAGCCACCCAGGTGCCCCTGCATTTCACAAGTTTTAATATAGCACAAGTTTTAATTTAGCTCAAATATTTTCTCTAATTTCACTGAAGAGTTCTCCCTTGACACATGGGTTATTTAGAAGTTATCCAATTATTAGGAAATTGTCCAGATATTTTTCTGTTATTGTTTTTAACCTAATTCTATTGAGTTCATAAAATGTACTTTGTGTGATTTTAATTTTTAATAATTTGTAAAGATTTATTTTATGGCCTAGAATATGGTCTACCTTATTGGTTGTGAATGTTTCATGTGAACTTGAAAGACTTCCTGCTGTTGTTGTGTGGATTGTTCTATTTCACACAATTCCATTAGGGGCACCTGGGTGGCTCAGTTGGTTAAGCACCGGACTTTGGCTCAGGTCATGAATCCACGGTTTGTGGGTTTGAGCCCTGCATCAGGCTCTGTGCTGACAGCTCAGAGCCTACAGCCTGCCTCAGATTCTGTCTCTCTCTCTCTCTCTCTCTCTCTGCCCCTCCCCCACTTGCACTCTATCTCTTTCAAAAATAAATAAACATTAAAAAAACTTTTTTTAAATGTCAGTTCCATCAAGTTGGTTGATAATGTTGTTCAGAGCTTTTTTGTGCTTACTGATTTTCTGTCTACTTGTTCGATCAGTTACACAGAGAGAAGTGTGGAAGTCTCCAACTATAAATCTCCTTTGGTTCCATCAGTTTTTCATTCATGTGTTTTAAAACTTTGTTATTAGGTGAATACACATTTAGGATTACTATTTCTTCCTTGTCAATTGGGTCTTTTATCATTATAAAATGTATCCCTTTGGGCACGTGGGTGGCTCAGTTGGTTAAGCATCTGACTCTTGATTTCAGCTCAGGTCATGATCCCAGGGTCTTGGGATTATGGGATCAAGCTCCATGCTGAGCATGGAGCCTGCTTAAGATTCTCAGTCTCTCTCCCTCTGCCTCTCTCTTCCACTCATTCAGTCTCTCTCAGAGAGAGGGAGACACAGAATCGGAAACAGGCTCCAGGCTCCGAGCCATCAGCCCAGAGCCTGACGCGGGGCTCGAACTCCCGGACCGCGAGATCGTGACCTGGCTGAAGTCGGACGCTTAACCGACTACGCCACCCAGGCGCCCCTGTTTTTACTTATTTTTAAAGGAGAGAGAGACAGAACATGAACGGGGGAAGAGCAGAGAGAGAGGGAGACACAGAATTTGAAGCAGGCTCCAGGCTCTGAGCTGTCAACACAGAGCCCAATGCGGGGCTGGAACTCACGAACTGTGAGATCATGACCTGAGCCGAAGTTGGATGCTTAACCAGCTGAGCCCCCCAGGTGCCCCATACCATCTTAACCATTTTTAAGTGTGCAGTTTAGTGATACTAAATACATTCATATTGTTGTGCCGCCATCACGACCATCCATCTCCAGAATTCTCTTCACCTTGTAAAACTGAAACTCTATACCCATTAATCGATAACTCCCGATTCTCCTGCTCCATCCAGCCCCTAGCAACCACCATTCTATTTTCTGTCTCTATGATTTTGACTACTCTAAGCACCTCATGTAAGTGGAATCATACAGTATTTGTCTTTTTGTGTCCAGCTTATTTCATTAAGCTTAATGTCTTCAAGTTTCATCCATGTTGTAGCATATTGCAGAATTTCCTTTTTTAAAAGGCTGAATAACGTTCCATTGCATGTATATACCATATTTTGCTTATCAACTCATTTGTCAGTGGACACTCAGGTTACTTCCATGTTTTATCTTTATAAAAATTTTTGTTCAATAAAAACTAAAAAAAAAAAAAAAAAAAAAAAAAAAAAGCCCACCTATTTCTCCCATCCCCTACTCCCTGCCTCTTGCAATCACTAATCTGTTCACTGTATCTATGAGTTTGATTTTTTTGTTTGTTTGTTTATTTAGATTCCACATATTAGGGAAATCATATGATACTTGTCTTTTTAAATCAATTGATTGTGTGGTTTCTCTTGACAGGTCAGAACATATTTTGAATGATGGAAAGGATGCCAAATTCTGATACCGTAAATGTTCAGTGAAGGTATCTCACTTGACTGTGCATTTCCTGTCTGCCTCAGGTTATTCATAACCACCATATTGACACATTTCATATGAATAAGCTCATTGTTACTCCGTGTTGCCAGGAGGATTCCCATTAACTGAATGTTTGGGAAATGTTTTGTAACATCCTGTTCAAAGACCGCCAAGAAGCCATTGCACCACATTTTTTTTTTCTGGCACTTTAGATACCCTTTAACCACCCTTTTGATATAAAAAAAAGTTCTCTGCCAATTAGTCTTCTCGGAAATAAGCCAGGATACAGACACACACACAAAATATTTTTGCAATTGTACACATAGGAGTCATTGCCATAGGGTACATTTCAAAACTTCTGGATATTTTAAAAAACAACAACAGTATTCTGTTTTTATCACATATAATGATTTGCCTTTTAGGAAACTCTTTGGACCATAGTTCTTTTGTTTTTTTTCTTAAAAGGTATACACTTACTCTCACCTTATCCCTCATCCACTCCGGTTCCCACTGCAACAAGTAACCACTTTTCAGTGTGTGTGTGTGTGTGTGTGTGTGTGTCCTTATGCAAATAAAAATGGAAATCATATATGCTCTAGGAGCTGGTTTGTCTTTTTCCTTTTATCCATTTAAAAATCTATCTCAGAGATCTTTTCTTTTTTTTTAATTTTTTTTTTTTTAACGTTTATTTATTTTTGGGACAGAGAGAGACAGAGCATGAATGGGCGAGGGGCAGAGAGAGAGGGAGACACAGAATCGGAAACAGGCTCCAGGCTCTGAGCCATCAGCCCAGAGCCCGATGCGGGGCTCGAACTCACGGACTGCGAGATCGTGACCTGGCTGAAGTCGGACGCTTAACTGACTGCGCCACCCAGGCGCCCCTCAGAGATCTTTTCATATTAATTTCACAGCAGCATATGGGATCTGTTTTCCCATAGGGTATATTGTCAAACTTTTGAATTTTTATCAGTATGATAGTTGACAATGATATTTGGTGTGATTTTCATCTTTATTTCCCTTTATTATTATTAATGAGTTTGCCTATATCTTTGTAACTTTTTGTTGTTGTTGTTGTTAAGTAAGCTCCATGGCCAGTGTGGGGCTTAAACTCATGACCTTGAGATTAAGAGTCACATGCTCTGCTGACTGAGCCAGCCAGCCCCTATGTCTTTGTATCATAAAACGTATTTATATCACTTTCCTGAGATCTGTCTGTTCATATTCTTTCTCCAATTTTCTGTTGGGTTGTTGGTCTCTTTACTGGTTTGGCAGATAAAGAGAATTCTCTCTGAATATTTAGGATATAATCACTATGTCCGTGACCTGAACTGTAAATACTGTTATGAGACAATAGAAAATATATATATTGGCCTCTGCCCCCAGTTTCTGGCACAGACCTCCTAAAACCCTCATAATTTTCTAAATGTTAGGAGCACTAGGAATATCTCTTGTTCTAATACTTGTCTTTGACCCCATCTCTGACACAGGGCTCTTAAAACCCTTGTAAATTTCTAAAGGATAAGAGAAAGAAGAGTATCTTTTGTTCTAATGAGGTGATCCTGGGTGGGCGTCTAGATGGGGGCTGGTCTCCAGAAAGACCACACTGTGAGGAGAAGCTTGGAATTTTCAGTACCCCCCCCCCCCCCCCGCCCCTGCCATCCTCCAGAGAGGGGAAAAGGGGGTAGAAATAGATTTAATAATTGATCATGCCTACGTGAGGAAACCTCCATAAAATCCTGGTGGTATGGGTTCAGGAAACTTCCAGGCTGGCAAACATATCCACACCAGGAGGGTGATGTACCCAAATCCACTGGGACAGACACTCCTGCTCTTGGGACCCTCTCAGACCTTGCCCTGTGTGTCTCCTCATCTGGTTGTTCATCTGTATCCTTTATCATATACTTTAATAAACTTGGAAACAGTGTTTTGCTGTGCTAGCGAGTTAATTAAACCAAGGAGGGATAGATAGCCAGTAGATCAGAAGCACAGGTGATAGATAACCTGAGCTTGAGATTCGTGAGGAGCAGTCTTGTAAGACTGAGCCCTTACCTGTGAGATTTGACTCTATCTTCAGGTAGATACTGCTAGAATTGGGTTAAATTGTAGGACACCTAGCTGGTGTTGGGAGAATTGCTTGTTGTTGTAGGGAAAAACCCTCAAACATTTGTGACCAGAAGTGTCAGAAGTGAAGTGAAGTAAGGGAGACACACAAGAGAAAAACACATAGCAAAAAAGAACTGGGTTTTCCCCTACATTGGAAGGGAAAAACTGAGTTTTTTCCATTACAACTGTTGCCCATTCTGTCACTTGCCTTTTGACTTTTCTTATAGTGATTTTTGCCTTGCTAATTTTCTCATGCTATGGTAGGGTCCCCTCCCTAAGGAGAGAAAAAAAAAAAAAAAAAACAACTTCAAGGTTAACCTGGCTGTGTCCCTACGTGACAACATCCCTCATGACCTTGTAAACTGAGACTACCGAATGACTGCATGTTTGTGTGTGTTACTATATAGGGGACACAAAACAATAAAAAAATGTATAAAAAAAACTATGCCACAGGACGTTCGGGGCTCAGTTCTTTGGGCATGAACCCAACTGAATGGTGCTGGTAGGAATAAAGTTGCTTCCTGGAAAGAAAATCTTCAGGGTCATGACTCTGTGAGAGAATCCTGCTACATTACTTGGGGCCTTGTCCAGGATTCAGAGATGTTACGTTTCCACCTCCTTTGCCACCAGGGATACGAGCATCAGAGCGCTGAGAAAAGGGACCTCACCTGGTGCCAGTGAACCACTTGATCCACAGGAGACTAGCCCTCCCAGTGCACCGGGGCAAGGACCCCCTGTGCGCAAGTGGAACCCGGGAGGCCCAGGAACCAGCTCAGGGAGTGCCACCCATCAGACTGTCTGTCTCAGAGTTTTCATGGGTAATTGTTAAGATAGCTTTCAAAGTCTTTGGTAACCCAAAACGTTAACGTTTTGCTTGCATGATAAATTGAGAGTAAATTCATTGGATATCTAATGAGATAAGAGGCTAAAGCAGTAATTACTAGATGTAGGTCTGTGCTTTTGACTTGTTGCAAAAAAACTAAGAATATTTGGGTGTGTGGGAAAACATGCTTTGTGCTTAATGGATTCATGAGTTTGCCATCTAAAAAAAAAATTCTGATGTAACGTAGAGTTCACAATTGGTTACTACTTAGTTTTCACTGGAGACTAAGTTTTCTAAGAGTTAAAATTCTGCCAAATGTAGTTAAAACTGATAAAAATAAGAAAAGCAAGTGTGTGTATAGAAAAGAGATATAAAAAAATATATAAGAAATGAAAATATATTTTTGTTGAAGGTAAAAGAAAGTAATTTTGTCCTAAATGAGACTGTTTATTTGGAGAGAAATGGCTTGGGACAAAATCTAAACGTAAAGAAAAGTTGTAGAGGGTTCGTGAAGGACAATCTTAAAAACATTTTTTTTCTATGTATGGTCGGGACAGACTAAGGTTAAAATAAATGGATTAAAAAAAAATTTTTTTTAACGTTTTATTTATTTTTGAGACAGGAAGAGACAGAGCATGAACAGGGGAGGGTCAGAGAGAGGGAGACACAGAATCTGAAACAGGCTCCAGGCTCTGAGCTGTCAGCACAGAGCCCGACGCGGGGCTCGAACTCACGGACCGCGAGATTATGAGCTGAGCGAAGTGGGACGCTTAACCGACTGAGCCACCCAGGCGCCCCATAAATAAATGGATTTTAAAAGTACACTGGGTTAAGATTAAAATTCCTCCTTTGATCCAAAGGCCGGGAAAATGATGGCAATACCCTTGAGGCCGGCCTCCAAATCCTCCACATTTGTGTTGTTCCCATTTAGCAGAAGACTGGATGCCTCTGCCATATGAGAGAGGGATGATATATGAAGGGCTTTTACTAAGATACATGGGAGCCATTTTACTAAACTGAGCCCATTGTATGCCAAAAATGGATATCCACATGGCTAAAACATATTTATGCGGGCATTGTTGAAAAAGGCAGGGGGATAGACCTTGACTTTGGCCCTTTAACCCCCTCCCTCAAAGGCCAATGATCAATATGTAAGTTACTGTTGGGCCAAAATAAAATGAGTGCATCCTCCAACAACCAGGAAAGTCTTGCTTGGTCACAGTCCATACCCCCAACGTCCTGCAGGTGGGAAACTGGAGGGGTAAAAAAAGCAAGAAAGACCAGATCAGCTCTCAGAGGTAGGGTCAAAGTCTGGGTAAGAAGGACGACTCCCAGCACCTCGCGAGACTTGACAGGGTTTTTGGCTGCCAATCCCATAGCCACCCAAAATGCCGGGCCAGGAGATGAGGTTTCTCCTGGCCTGCTACAGGAAATTGAGGTAAGGGACAACTTTCTTCCTTTTTCCTGTAGATGAGTAACTCCCCAACCAAGGCCATTACTCCTTTGGAATGCATTATGATTCGATTTCTTTTGCACAAAGGCTTGGCCCCAATACAAATTGGAAGAGGGAACCTGGCCACCAGAGGGAAATATCAATGACAATACTATCCTACAATTGGACTGGTTTTGCAAATGTAAAGGGAAATGGGGAGAATTCCCCTATGTTCGTTGCTTTTGGGGCTTAAGAAAAAAAAAATTGAGATATATGTAAGCAGTGTAAGGTGGATCCTAATTTAATGGCAACTCTTTTCTAAAGTCCAGCAATCAGGAGGGGAAACAACTAAGGGCCCCTTACCTGTACCCAAAACAGACCTAGAGAAGGAGGAAGGGAAGTCTGCCACCTTAACCACCTCCTCCTCAGGTCCTCAATCTATATATGTATATATAATAATACAATTCTGCTCCCTGCTCCCCGCCTTATCCAGGCCCTCCCTGTAATGTAACAGGCATGTTTCGCTTACAAGAAACTAGAATGCCAGAAGAAAAAAACCTTTACATTACAAGGTTTAAGACAGATAAAAGGAGATCTAGGTAAATTTTCTGATCGGATAAGTATATAAAGGCTTTTCAGAATATTACGTATGTTTTTGAGTTGACCTGGAAAGATATAATGCTTTTGTTAAATCAGACTCTTAATGAGACAGATGTTTTAAAAGAAAATTAAGAAAATCTAAGATTTAGCCCTTAAATTATGCTAAATTAGCCACTATTTTACAAACACAAAATGAGAGCCCAATAGCCTTCCTGGAGAGGTTGAGGGAGGCTCTCATTAAATATATGGCTATCTCCCCTGACACACCTAAGGCTGAGATGATTTTTTTTTTTTAATTTTTTTTTTTCCAACGTTTATTTATTTTTGGGACAGATAGAGACAGAGTATGAACGGGGGAGGGGCAGAGAGAGAGGGAGACACAGAATCGGAAACAGGCTCCAGGCTCTGAGCCATCAGCCCAGAGCCTGACGCGGGGCTCGAACTCACGGACCGCGAGATCGTGACCTGGCTGAAGTCGGACACTTAACCGACTGCGCCACCCAGGCGCCCCTGAGATGATTTTAAAAGATGAATTTGTCACTCAATTGCTCTAGATATTCAAAGAAAATGCAAAAACTGGCTGTTGGCCTTGAAGGGACCCTAGAGGAGCTCTTACAAGCTGCCAATGGGGTATATTACAACCAAGATCAAGAGGAGAATAAGAATTTAAAACAGAGAGAGAGAGAGAGAGAGAGAGAGAGAGAGAAGGAGGCTTAGTTATGGCCTTACTTACTACATCAGATGGGACTTCCTGATGTCCTGGCACCAAGTACCATTTGTATGGCCTTTCAGAGCACTAAAATGAGAATGTCCTCAGAAGGGACAACCAAAATGAAAACCCCATAAGCCCTGTCTGTCCCTTTTGTGGAGACAGACAATCACTGGAGATCTGAATGCCCTCGGGGACTTCTATCTGTGAGGGCTCAGATAACCAATGTCCCTGGAAGGCACTAGCCAGGGCCTGGGGCTCTTCACAGTGGCTCACCTAAACCAACTGTCTGTCAGAAACCCAGAGCCTCGGGGTAACTCTAAATATAGAAGGGAAACTGGTTGATTTCCTTCTTAACACCAGAGCTACCTTTTCTGTCCGCCTTTCCATTCCAGGACAACTATCCAAATGCAGCATGACAATTAGAGCCGTCTTCGAAAAACTTCCAACTAAATTTTTCTCTCAGCCCCTGGGATGTATATGGAAAAACCTAATTTTTTTTTTCATTCTTTCCTCATAATGCCAGAGAGCCTTACCCCCTTGCTAGAAAGGGACACTATAGCTGAATTAGAGACCATGGTGCTACTAACCCCAGGACAGAGAAACAATTATGTGACTTTTTGAAAATTACTGGATATTGTAGGCTACAGATACCAAGGTTCAGGAAAATAGTTTGTGTTAGGATGTCCTTGGAACCACAGTAGAGGGGACGGCCATCTTGCCAGGGCAACCCAACGAAAAGCCCCTAGTAGCGTGCCAGAACGAATTGGAGGTCAACCAATCACGGAGCGACAGCACGACCTAATGCGAAAAGGGCCCACCCGGACCTAAACCCCGGAACCGCTGCAGCTTAAAAACCCCATCCCACCATACCTGGGGGCGACTTCCCTGACTCCTCTCTCTCTCTCCCTGAGTCACGGAACCTCGCCTGAGACCTTAGTTCCCAAATAAAGCCTTTGACTGCTAAGATTTTTTAGCCTGTGACTCCTGTCTTTACCCTGCCTTATGCCTGACCCTAATAGTTTGCCTGCTTTACCAATTATTAAAGGAAACTCAATCCCACCTATTCTTCCCCCCAAAATAAACTGGGGTCTGATTCCTAGACACTGTCTCCAGCCCTTGGAATGGTTACAAACAGAGCAGGGCAATTACTATTCCCAAGTTCACAGAGCTAAAAGATCATTAGAGCACAGCATCAGGACTTTCATTTAGGGAGGGACAAACTTATCAAATGGCCCAAAAGATGTTTACTGAAAAAAAAATTTGTCAAGGACAATTCTGCAAGTAGTATCAGCCTGTGAAGCGTGCCTTAGGAACAATCCTTTCAACCACAAACTTGCTCTCCCAGGCAATCAAGAAACTGGAGGCCATCCAGAAAAGGCTGACCGTTAAGTTTCACTCATCTGCCAAGGTCAAAAAAATTCCAACATCTGTTGGTATGGGTTAACACTTTTACTAATTGGGTAAAGGCCTTCCCCATACAAGACGGAAAAGGCACAAAAAGTAATAAAAATTCTGGTTTATGAAGTAATACCCAGGTTTGGCTTACCTAAAAATTTACGAATTAATAATGATAGATGGCTACCTTGACTCTTTCTCTAGTAGAAGTCCTGGCTCTTGGAAAACTTTTACACCTCGAAATAAAGCAAACTGTCTACTTATACTCAGCAAAACTATAAATAACACCTCACAAGCATTAGAGGCTTTAAACATTTTTTTTAAAAATTAAGTTAGGGCCAAACTCTCAGAAACAGAGACACCATTAATTATTTACTGCTCCTCTATCACCTGGGTTATGAGAGATCCCCTGACACGTGTTGTCTACAACGTCAGGGTCTCTCCTAGTTATTTGTCAGGTTTGGAAACTGTAGACATTATCTTAAGATGCCACCTTATTGTTCAGTATAATCTTTACTTTGTGTTTTTCTCTGTGTCTGCTAATGTTTATGCTGCCTCATGCCTGCCAGCCTTCCTGTAAAGCCATACTGTGGGCCACTGGACTGACCCTAACTGCTGTACCCCTACACCGTCCCTTATCAGCGTGAAGAAGCCAGAACAGTCATCATCCTTGTTCCCTAACAGCAGTTACAGGCCCTGTTCCAGGGGAGAAATAAATAGGGAAAGGGTGAACATTAGGCAGGAAGAGGTAAGGGGCCTTCAGGGAGGCAGACTGCAGCTGCAGGTGGGAGGCTGAAGAAACATCTGGGGTTCTCCCCTTATGAAATCCTTTATGGGCACCCTCCCCCCATTATCAAGGGCATAAGGAGGGGATCTAAATGAGACAGACAACCTAACCCTGCGACAACAGATGCGGGCCCTTAGCTTTACCCTAACCACCTTACACCGCTGGGCCAGGGAGCGATCGCCTGTGAATCCGATGCAATATGGATAAAGGAGTGAAATGTGCAACACCTAAAACCCCTCAGGAGGGGCCCGTTCACTGTCATTTTGTCCACCCCTCCTGCAGTAAATGTAGCCAACGTGGGTCCCTGGATTCACTACAGCAGAGTGAGGCCAGCGTCCCGAAACTGGGAGTGCATTCCTGATCCATCAATGCTGTGCAAGCTGACCGTATGAAAAAAAGCAATCTGCAACTCCAGAGGCTCCAGGAGACTGCAGCCCTGCTTTAGTCACTCCGGAAGTTGACTAATCTACGCACTGCAGAAGCTTGAGGAATCGATGGTCTGATGCAACAAAAGACTGTCCTTATTTTCTATATGTTTCCTTACTGTGATGCACTGTCACACCTTGTTTCTCACTATTCTCGTGATTCTTGCTTTACTCTTTGCCACAGGATTGGCTGAGGCCGCCCTGGCCGGCTGGAAATGTGGTGAGAGGTTTCTGTTAGCACTCACCTTCCTTTTGTGGATAGGATACGTCATTGGTACCAACGAAACAACGCGGAAACAATGGCTGTAAGAGACTAGAAAAGTAGATCCCCACAAACCTTGTAGTAAAACAAAATACCCCCGTCTTACAACCAGGGTTTGGCTTCTCAAAAGCTCAATTATTGGGAAAAACTGTCTTGCTTAATGGGGAAAAAGTTCATCGTTGTCTCTGTTAAAAACTTAACATGCCTAGGCCAAAGATTCTGTAACTCAACTGCCCCAAAAACCCAGTGATGGGGGACCCAAGATCACCTTGAGCCAGATCCCCACCCCTTATCTAACCTCTCTCATCTCCAAGAGGCCTGAGACAGTGTCAACGCGGCCATCAAATGGCGGGTCCCAGGTGGATTATACTAGACACGTGGAAGGACAGCCTACATAGTACTTCTCTCAGTCTGGTCAGGGTCATGTGTGCTGGAAACTATTCATCCATCTTTCTTCCTGCTCCCACTTGCCAGAGGGAAACATTTGGGAGTCCAAGTGTATGGGGACAGGGAGACTCAAAGGAAGCAGCGTGCCTTACAAATTGGCAGTTAAAAAGATGATAAATGGCTCCAGAGTGTATAATCCAGTATTATGGCCCTGCCGCCTGGGCAGAGGATGTGTCCTGGGGCTACTGCACTCCCATTTACGTGCCAAACTGCATCATCAGACTGCAAGCAGTTGTAGAAATTATAACCAATAAAACTGCCAGAGCTCTTAACTTACTGGCCAAGCAGCAAACGAAAATGCTCAATGCCATCTATCAAAATCGCTTGGCCTTAGATTACCTGCTTGCTTCAGAGGGAGGTGTTTGCGGAGGATTTTACCCGTGCAACTGCTGCCTACAGATAGATGATGAGGGAGGAGTCATAGAGGAGATCACAGATCAAATTAAAAAGGTTGCTCACGTCCAGTCCAGACCTAGAACTGTTGGAACCCTGGGGAGTTATTTGGAGGATGGTTTTCAACTCATGGGGGATTCAAAACCCTCAAAGGAATTATCCTCTCATTTTGGGAGGGTGCTTAATCTTCCCCTGCTTAGCTCCCTTGGTTGTACGGTCTGTCTCCAGTCTCAATGAGGCCATGATTTAAAAAGGACGGGGGCACCCGGGTGGCTCAGTCGGTTAAGCGTCCCACTTCGCTCAGCTCATGATCTTGCAGTCCGTGGGTTCGAGCCCGGCATCAGGCTCTGTGCTGACAGCTCAGAGCCTGGAGTTCACTAGTTTCAGATTCTGTGTCTCTCTCTCTGTCTGCCCCTCCTCTACTCATGCTCTGTCTCTCTCGCTTTCAAAAATAAATAAACATTAAAATTTTTTTTTTAATAAAAAGGATGGCCACTCATGTAATAATATTATAAAAATATAAACCTCTAAACCAAGATGATGGTCTTAGACCTAAAATACAGGGGTCCGAGCATCAAAGGGGGGAATGTGGTAAGGTCCCCTCCATAAGGAGAGAAAAAAAAAGAAGAGAGAAAAGAAAAACAAAACAAAACAGAAAACTTCAAGGTAACCTGGTTATATGCCTATGTGACAACATCCCTCATGACCTTGTAAACTGAGACTACTGAATCAGACTACCTGTTTGTGTGTGTTACCATATATGGGAGACAAAACAATAAAAAATGTATGAAAAACTATGCCACGGGACATTTGGGGCTCAGTTCTTCGGATACGAACCCAACTGAATGGTGCCGGCAGGAATAAAGTTGCTTCCTGGAAAGAAAAGCCTCTGTGTCACAACTTTCTGTGGGAGAATCCTGGTACAATGCTATTTTGACCTTTAAAAACAGAACAGAGAAGGAGAAGGAACAGTTGGTTAGGGAACCTAGAGAAGAAAAGTGTTTCAAGAAGGTCAAAGTTGGGGCACCTGGGTGGCTCAGCTGGTTAAGCGTCCGATTTCAACTTCAGGTTGTGATCTCATGGTTCATGAGTTCGAGCCACCCTCACATCAGGCTCCAAACGGATATTGTGGAGCAGGCTTGGGATTCTCTCTCTCTCCGTCTTTCGATGCCTCTCCCCCCTCTCAAAATAAATAAATAAACTTAAAAGAAGAAAGAAAGAAAGAAAGAAAGAAAGAAAGAAGAAAGAAAGAAAGAAAGAAAGGAAGGAAGGAAAAAGAAAGAACAGAGTTGAGCAAAAGACTAAGGAAAATGAGGAACTGACCCAAATCGGTGATAACCTCATCTCCAAGATGGAGAAGATCTGATGAGGAGGCCCCTTGCCAGCATCCCTGCCCCCTGTCTATCTGTCTGACTGTGCGTCTGTGGAAGGTTTCATGTTCTTTCTTTTTGCTTAACCTCAGCTCGTTTTTTAAACTAGATTGCTTTAACAAGAAGACTAAAAAGAGTTTCCCTTCAGTTCAAAAAAGAAAAAGGCTGTGGAGCTTGCTTGGGATTCTCTCTCTGACTGGTTAGCTCAGCCTGCAGAGCATGTGACTCTTGATGTCGAGGTCCTGGGTTCAGGCCCCACATTGGGCATGGAGCCTACTTAAAACAACAACAATAATAATAACAGGACAGAATTGTCAAACGAGTCAAATGATACTTAAAACACTAAGGTGAGGCCATAGAAACGAACATCAGATTTGGCAAAAAAGGAGGCTATCAATGACCTTACCGGTGCAGTTTTATTTGTGTTTATTTTTATTTATTTATTTTAACATTTATTCATTTTTGAGAGATGGAGAGAGACAGAGCATGAGTGGGGCAGGGGCAGAGAGAGAGGGAGACACAGAATCCAAAGCAGGCTCCAGGCTCTGAGCTGTCAGCACAGAGCCCGATGTGGGACTCGAACCCACAGACCTCGAGATCATGACCCGAGCCGAAGTTGGATGCTCAACCGACTGAGCCACCCAGACACCCCATCAGTGCAGTTTTAGAGGTAAGAGGGAGATATACGTTAGAGTGAGTGAACGAGGAAAGACAACTGAGAGTATTTTTTTTTTAAAGGTTTGCTATGCACTGGAACAGGGAAGTGTGGTCATAGCCAGATGGGGCTATGAGGTCAAAGAAGTTTTTTTAATGGAAGGTGTTATACTGAGAGAGTGTTTGTAGGCTGATTTAAATGGGAGAAATGACCCAGGGATGGAAAAATCTAAGGACTCAGAAGGAGGCGGAGGGAATATTTTTAGAAGTGAGGCCCTCCTAAGGGCAAAAGGGGGTGGGACCTTGGTCCACATAGAAGGCACATTGTGTATCGGGAGCGTGGGCACACAGCTGGAAATTGGTAGGTGTGGTTGTTGGTGTGATGATGGAGGGGTTCCTGCCTGATGGTTCTTGCTTTCTCCACGAAGCCATGTGGTGAAGGTAAGCTGGGAGGTCTGAGTGGAGAAAAGGAGTGGGAAATAAGTGTGTTAGAATGTGGAAAGTAAACACACTGGGGAAAGTTGCCACACGGTGTTGAGTTGCCCATCTGAGACTCATGGTGAGAATTTCAAGGGAGGCCACTGACGAAACGGTGTGTTCATCTCCCGCAGTGTTCAGGCAAGGATTGGAGTAGAAAATAGTACAGGGTCAGGGTGTTGCCAAGCAAAAACAGCGGAAGGGGGGCAAGGGATAGAGGTATTTGCAAGGGAGCAATCACAATAACGAACAGAGGATCCGAGATGAGTAAAGAGGAAGTGAGGACGTGAGGGCAGATGGTTAGCATATGAGTCATAGGTTTCGGTAAGGTTCAAGATATACTGGACTGCATGCTCTAGCCTAAGCAAGACGGAGGATAGGCGATAAGGATCAAAATATCAAGTCAGAATTCTGGAAATAGGGAGTTTGGAGGCGGTGCAGTTATTGGTGATGAAATGGTAAAGGGCATGACCGTACACACAGGTGGCTGAAGCAAAATAATACGACATTGCATTTGCGGAAGTGAGGAGCCGAGATCCCAAGGATGGTTGATGCCGCTGGGCAGAACCCAAACTGTGGCACAATTTAGAATTTATGCATTAGGAAAATCTTATGAGAGTACTCTGGCTTACAGTGTAAATAAAAATAGGTTTCTGAATAATGGCTTGTATTCTGCCTTGTTTAGACACAAATTTAAATGGTGTGAACCATTTAAACCAATGGTGAGGTAGGACAATTATACACCATGAGGGATTTGGGGTGGGGAGGATAGGTGGTCTGGGTTTATAAGGACTCATAATGGTTGGTACAGCCCGCTGGAGGAAGAACACTGAAAAATCATGGCCCATCAAGCAAGGTCTTGGCTCAAGTTGTTTTGCTTACAAATTGCATAACTTTCTTGTTCCTTTGCTGGGCAAGCTCTGCACACATGTTTGCCATCTGGTTAAAGAATCAGCCCTTACAATGACGTTATTAAACACAAATGTACACAATGGTGGCCATGGCAACGGCAGGCAGGGCACCTGTGGAGTTAGATGTTCTCAAATTTAGTTTCCTCAACAACTTACCTGAAGAGGGGCACGAAGACGTTAGGAAAGATGCCATTTTCCCGTGCACATCCACGGGGGCAAAAAAGTCGAGGGGCACCGAGGTGGCTCTGGCGGTTAAGTGTGGGACTTCAACTCAGGTCAGGGTCCCGCAGTTCCGAAGTTGGAGCCCCACATCAGGCTCTGTGCTGACAGCTCAGAGCCTGGGGCCTGCTTCGGATTCTGTGTCTCCCTCTCTCTCCTCTGCCCCTCCCCTGCTCGCGTGCTCTCTCTCTCAAAAATAAATAAACATTAAAATAAATAAATAAACAAATAAATATATATTTATGGGCCAGAGAGTGTTCATGTTTGGTGCGAACCTAATTGTCCTCCTGGCAGGCACACTAATAGACACCCAAGATGCTCTGCTCTCTTTGGCCCTAGCTGATTTCTGTAACCGTGTCAAGACGTCATGGACAACCAACTGAGGCTATGAGGATCCGTGAAACTTGTCGCAGCCCTCAGTTCCCTATTTAAAACGGGAGTGATCTTCAATGCATTCCTGGTCAGGAGGCAGGGCAGATTCCGAAAGAATCAAACCTTGGCTGTCCTATCAGTCAGGGTCCAGTCAAGAACACAGAAACCAGTTAACAGAGAAAATTTATTACAAGGTCGGCAAAAGCCGAAGGGAAATGCCAAGAAAACACAGGTGGCCACGGAAGGAAGCTCCTGGACGGGTAGCGGTTAACAAAGGGCTAAGAGTTCAAAGTTTACTAGAACCCGGAAGCTTAGAGGAGGAGCCTGGGAGAGGTGGAACTCAGACCGCGGAGGAAGGAGTGCTGGAGCGTTGGTGGTGGTATCTTTAAGGGGCACAATGGAGACTAGTTGTAGGGAGGGTTCAAGCTGGAAACTCGAACCTAGCGCGGCGCCTGAGGCGGCCGGGAACTGGGTAGGGGGGAAGGGTAGCGGGGCCGGGGGTGGGGAGAGCTGTTGCCACCACTACAGTCTGGCGTGGGTCGCAAGTCCATTCCCGCTTCCCCCGCCCACTTTGCAGGTTTCCTCTAGCACCCCCTGTTGGCGGACTTTAACAAGGAGCCAGCTGGCAAAGAACTGCAGCCGAAGGAGGCCAGTCCCGGCAGCTACGGGAGTACAGGTTTCTAGTTTGGGGCTCTTACACATAATGCTGTTACGAGCATTCTTGTGTACTCGTATTTTGGGTGTGTATACCAAGGAGTGTTCTTGCTGGATTTAATAGATACAGATAATACCTGTTCTGGTGATTGTGAATTGTGATTTCAATATGCGTATTTCTTTTTCTTTTTTTTCTCCCCCCCTCGGGTGCGAAAACATGGTTTTATTCAGGACCCCTGGGCAGAAAGAGCTGCTTCAATTTGCATGTTTCTAATTACTCTTGAAGTTGGCCATCTTTGACCATTGGGATATCCTCCCTAATTAGAAAGTATCTTCGTGGGGCGCCTGCCTGGCTGGGTCCGAGGAGCCCACGACTCTTGATGTCTGGGGTCCTGGGTTGCAGCCCCACAGTGGGGTGTAGAGATTAGTTACATAAATAAAACTTTTAAAAAGGTTCCTCATTGGGAGGCCTGGCTGGCTCAGTTGGTGAAATATGGGACTGTTGATTTTGAGGTTGCAAGTTGAAGCCCCACTTTTGTTTTGTTTTGTTTTTTTAAGGTGCATCGTGAAGTCTCTAGCCTATTTACAGTTGGATGGTCCGGCTTTTTCTTATTGCTCTGTGGGGATTTTTAATATACTCTTGATGAAATTTGAAGTGGGGTTCGTGAGCAAACGGCTAAGATAGAATTCTTGAGATGTCTTTAGGGCAAAAAGGTGATTTTATTAAAGCACGGGGACAGGACCCATGGGCAGGAATAGCTGCCCTGGGGTTGTGAGGAGGGACTGATTATGTAGTTTTAGGTTTGGGAGGGGGGTAGAGATAAAGTTAGTTTCCAAGGAATTTCTGGACGCTGAAAGCAGGGTCTCACAGGGCCCTGAAGATTTAGCTATTGTCAAGATAAGGTTGCTTTTAGTTTTTTAAGGGAGTGTAAACATTAAGGCATTAAGGCAGCCATACACGTCTTGGGAAGTATTACATGCTGCATGCAGGTCTCTGATATCTATCAGTGGGCTCCAGGCTGTAAGGGAATTTAATTTCAACTACGTTTTTCTTGACTTTGTTTCTCTCATCATTGGTATAAACCCTTTTGATTATATGCATTGCAAATATCCGCTCCCAGTCTGTGAACTTGTCTTTTTCACTCTCTGAACTGGTGTCTTGTGATGAATAGATGTTCTTAAGTTTATGTGGTACAACTTTACATTTTTTCCTGTAGGGTTAGGCTGTTTTTTCTTTAAACAGTATCTCCTTATTCCAGATCCATGAATATAGTCTCCAAAGTCTTCTTTTTCTGTTTTTCATCTCTTTTCTTTGTCCGTATGTCCTGAATTATGAGTAGTTTCTTCATATGTATTTTCTAATTTACTTGTTCTGTTTTCAGCAGTTTCTAATCATCTGCTGGGTTTCTAATTAAAATATTGTATTTTTAAAAAAATAAAATACTATATTTTTAATTGCGACAAATCATGATTTTCCCCAATTTTGCCTGTTCGTTTTTAGTTTGTTGTTCCTGGATTGTCTTTTCAAAATACTCATTATTTCTTTAAACACAAGAAGCATGTCTCATGGGTATGATGTACCTAAACATTACAGTATCTTCAGTCATTGCAAATGTGATTCTACAGTTCAGTGTTTCTGCCATCATTGGCTTATGGGGGCTTATGTTTCTTTCAGATGTTTATAACTGCTATGCGCCCAAGTTTGTTAGAATTTTATTCATGGGAATCCTTCGAAGGCTAGACTTAAAGGATATTCTTCTACAGAGGAATTGTACTTGCTTGTGCCTAGAAACACTCCTAAATTGAGACTCATGAAAATTTTTGGCATTTTTTGCCCCCAAAGTTTGAGGGCTTAGAAATCTCTGGGAAGGGGTGCCTGGGTGACTCAGTCAGTTGAGCGGGCAACTCTTGATTTTGGCCCAGGTCATGATCTCACCGTTTGTAGGTTCGAGCCCCACCTCGAGCTCTGAGATGACAGTGAAGAGCCTGCTTGGGATTCTCTCCCTCTCTCTGTCTCTCCCTCTGTTCCTCCCCCACTCGCTTGTGCGCACCTTTCTCTCTCAAAAATAAATTAATGAACATGAAAAAAAAAAAGAAATTTCTGGGAAGCTCCTCCCCCCCTCACTCCCACCACCCCAGCCAAGGTCTATTTGGGCAAGTATGGTCAACTCTCTTTTACATACTTGAGGGTATTGCATTTCGGCGACCCCAGCTTTGTGACAGGATCTCTGACTCAACTTCCCGTTTTGTATAGGCCCCAGGCTTTGTCTCTTGTATCCAAATTTGGCCTATTAAAACCCTGGCTCGGGGCACCAACGATCGGCAGATACTGCCAAGGCAGTATTGGCCTCAGTGCTGGCTTACTAGTGTTGGTTTTATGGTTTCTTATCCCTTCTCTTATTCTTGTCCCCTACTTTTCTGTTGGCCCAAAAGTACATTTAAAAATATATTTTCAATATTTGATCCATCATTTTGAGTGTTCTGTACCAGGAGGATTTCTCCACATATCAGGTCCACCGTATTGTCAGAAATGGAAGTCCACCGATTTTTCTTAGAAGACATGTCCCTCATGCAGGAGTCCTATATAAAGCAGGTAATTTCTAGTTCACAGTCAAGTATGTTTTATAAACCCAAGTATTCTGTTTTCTGCTCTGTTTCTTCGTGTTTGTTTAGAGTGTCTCTGGAGAAACAGAGTTGCATAGTTGCCGTAAAGGGAGCACAGATTGAACGAAAGCCCTGTGAGGAATGATTGCCCCGGGTAATGAGACGATCATCCCGGACCACATCGAGTTGGGATAAAATAAAGGCTATGGGAGAACTGATCGATCCCTTTTGGTACACTTCTATCAAGATCCGAGTCACTTTGGGGCCCCTGAGTGGCTCAGTTGGTTAAGCGTCTGACTTTGGCTCAGGTCACGATCTCACAGTTTGTGAGTGCAAGCCCCCGCATCAGGCTGTCTGCTTTCAGCATGGAGCCTGCTTCAGATCCTCTGTCCCATCTCTCTGCCCCTGCCCCATCGTCTCTCTCTCTCTCAAAAAAAACCCAAAAAACAAAACAAAAAAAGAACACCTTAAAGAAAAAAACATCAGAGTCACTTTCTTCCATAATTTTGCAATTTGGGAAGAGGTAGGAGTTGTTTCAAAATAGGTGATTTCCCTGGCTTAGGATATAAACTTAAGTGGAAAAGATTCTGGTAAAGTCAGAGGGGATATTTCAACATAGATGTTTTGTCAATTTGGGGGCGGCTTTTTGATAGTTCCACTTCTGACTTAATCATGACAAAGATCATCGCTGTAATACCGTAAGGAAAAAATATCCTCCAGTAAAGGGTGTGGGGCAGGAAGCACCACCAATTTCTGTGTCATCTTTAGCTGGAAATAACACTTTTCTTCTTAAAAGGGCTTGAGCAGGATGGACATATAATGATTGACTTTGGATTTTTACTGTTTCTGGGAAGCTGTGGAAGGCTCTGGCTTCTTTTAATATTCATGAGACCAGTCCCTTTTGCTTCTAGTTTTTTGGTTTGTTTTTTTTTTAATGTTTATTTATAAATGAGAGAGAGAGAGAGAGAGAGAGAGAGAGAGAAAGTGTGTGTGTGTGTGTGTGTGTGTGTGTGTGTGTGTGTGCGCGTGTGTGCATGAGCAGGGGAGGGGCAGAGAGAGACGGAGACAGAATCTGAAGCAGGCTCCAGGCTCTGAGCTGTCAGCACAGAACTCAATGCTGGTGGGACTCAACTCACCAGCCGTGAGGTCATGACCTGAGCTGAAGTTGGACGCTTAACTGAGCCACCCAGGGGCCCCTACCCATTCTAGTTCTTAAATAAGCACAGTGTTAGTAACACACCCACCGCTTCACTGGTGGTGTTTCTAACAGCTGGTTTCTTGGAATGATTTGCAATATCAAGATCTCTTCTACAACGTGACACTGCCTTTCAAAAAGGGCTCTCCAGGGGCGCCTGGGTGGCGCAGTCGGTTAAGGGTCCGACTTCAGCCAGGTCACGCTCTCGCGGTCCGTGAGTTCGAGCCCCGCGTCGGGCTCTGGGCTGATGGCTCGGAGCCTGGAGCCTGTTTCCGATTCTGTGTCTCCCTCTCTCTCTGCCCCTCCCCCGTTCATGCTCTGTCTCTCTCTGTCCCAAAAATAAATAAACGTTGAAAAAAAAATTTTTTCAAAAAGGGCTCTCCAGTCGTACTCCTCCCTCAACTCCTCTCCCCGCCCCACACGCCCCTGGCTAGCACATAACAGGAACTCCGTGAAAATTTGCTGACCCTGGGTCCTGTATGTACCCCGTCTGGGATTTCAAATACAGCCTAGGATTTCATAATTTTTTAGTAACACCATTTTATCCCCCACCTGAGTTCTCCCTTTTAAAGGCACAAGTCGATATTCATTTTATAGTAACGTATGAGGGGCCTGCCCGTTCGGGTCAGTGGCGTATTCTTGTGACGCAGCTCCCCAAAGCAAAAAGGGTGTGCCCTGCTCTGCCTTTATGTCCAGGGAACTAATGGTGGTGGCACATTGTTGCCAAGATAGGTGAGACTGGTCAAGGGGAGGCTCACTTCCTTGGCCAGATGGTGGAGTACTAGAACTGTATTAGAGCGGCACGTTCAACCAGCCTTGCCCGTGGAGGAGGAGGAATTTTGCTGACTGGCACATCACACATCTGGCAGCCCTCCCAGCATCAGGGCCAATGGCTTCTTGCGATGAGATGTAGCCCTTCCCAGCAGGCTTGGCACATGCCCACACTTCAGCGGTTATAACTCAGCTTTGCTTCAACTTCTGATTTATGCTGCTGTACTTCTTCTCAGAGCCTATCGGACCTTCATAGTTTTCTCTTCACCCGACATGGGTGCATCAGTTATGGCTGGCTCCCTCCCCAAGCACATTTATAGAGAGTGTGCCTGTATTTGTACCAGGAGCTCCAGGGGCTCTGCCACCCAGCCTGCAGTTAGCTGTGGTTTCTGAGATGTGAAACATAGAATCTATTTTCATCCAACTTGGCCGCAACCCAGAGGTTCCAGCCCACTGTAGCCTGATGTAACTGATGTGATTTAGGTCTGATTTACTGAATTTGTTTTTCTCCTTCTAGCCTCCTTGCTGTGGAGGATTGTTCTTCTTCTGATTTCTGGATCGTATTTTTGTTTCTTTTCAGATTAAAAAAAACCTCAACTGTCTTTGCCCCTTCATAACTTCTCAGTTTATTCATTGCACTGGTCCTTAGTTCCCACTTCCGTCCCTGCTAATACCTTACTGGTGGCTGGTGGTCACCTTCTTCCAGTACCTTCTGTAGGTTGCACCTAATCCTGCAGCTCCTGCCCTAGGCAGTTAGGGTGGTCCCTTGCCCTCTGTTTTGCTCAACAGCTGACATCTTGCTGTTACTTAAAAGTTACATTAATTAATCCACTGTATGTGAATATATATAATGTTTTCATGAAAAATAATTATTTTCCATATTGGAAAATATTTAGTGAGAGGAGTGGCATTGTTTTACATTTTTGCAAATATCTTTAATGTCTGTTGCAATAGACAGCTGGGTTCTCCTATCTGCTTCTACATTCCATCTGTTGCAATATCATGTTGTATGGCTTCTGGAACGTTCTGCTATGCTCATGAGAGAAGAGTAAGGAAAGGCAAATAGTGCCTGGTATTATGAAAATGATTTTAGGGGTGCCTGGATGGCTCAGTCGGTTGAGCGTCCAACTCTTGGTTTTGGCTGAGGTCATGATGTCAAGGTTTGTGGGATCGAGTCCCATGTTGGGCACCATGCTGGCAGTGTGGAGACTGCTGGGATTCTCTCTGTGTCTCTCTCCCTCTCTCTGTGTCCCTCCCCTCTCCAATTTGTGCACAGGCCGTCATGCTTTCTCTCTCTCAAAATAAATAAATAAACATTAAAGAAAAGAAAATGGTTTGGGCCACTTAGACCATTGAAAGGGCCTCAGGGACCCCCAGAGTTCCCAGACCACACTTTTAGTACCTATGATCTAGAGCGAGGGTCAGTAAACTTTTTCTTCAAAAACCAGATTATAAATATTTTAGGCTTAACCTATGGCATCTATTCAATTGTGCTGTATCAGGAAACAGCCATAGTATGTGTAACAAATGGATGTGACTGTATTCCCACAAAAACTTATTTACAGGAACATGGTGGGTGGAGGGAGGAGGTGGGCTGGATTTGATACGCTGTGGCCAGTGAGCCAGCTCCTGATCTACAATACCAAGCTTGCAGGTGCCCTGAGTTTAGGGCTTGTGCCACAAAAGAGGGAGAACGGTGGCATGTGACTTAGCCAGGCGCCTTCCAAAGGAAGAGAAAAGAAACTTCTCAGAGAAGACTGGACCTTGCAATTTAATTGCCTAGTTCCCAAGTGGTAAATCGAAGGTCTCTACCCTCTCCTTAGCCATTCCCTCTCTCATGGCCCGAGCCTCTGCCCTGAGGCTCTGCCGCTCATCAGGAAACATAATGCACATCCAACTCGGGGGAAGCCGTCCTAGCATCACTGCCTCCTCCCCTCCCACCTCGTGTCCTGGGCACCTGGGCAGGCAGGAAAAGCTAACCAAGTGGGCCAGGCATCCTTCTGACTCCTGAGCTAGGCCACCTTAGTGACGTGTTGTCCTCTGTGCTTCTGTTTCCTTTTGGAGCCTCTTTCCCACATACCCCTGTTCTCAGGACCAAGCTGTCTCTGGACCCGAGTCTCACCTGCCTCTTTCTACTCTTGCCTACTAGACCTGGTGGGAATAAAAAGTCTCCCAGTGAGCAGGTGTTTTCTTCCTCTGCGGCAGAGGCAAAGAACTCCTGGTTCTGGTTCGTTTGTGGATCCAAGTCTCTGACCTGACTCTTCCCGTTCATGCTCCGGTCCTTCCCTTGGCTCGGCCTGCCTTCTCAGAGCCCTTTGGCAACGTGGCCTGTGCTGGGTGCTCTCTGGCTGGAGGCCACGGCCTCTGGACCCCAGACTGGCCTGGGCATGAAGGAAAACAGCTTTGCCCGGATAGAGCCTGAGGCAGCCTAAGCCACTTGTATCGATGGGATGGCGCTTGTCCTTCCTCAGCCACCCTCCGCCAGCTTCATCTTCCTTTGCTGTCCTTGTCTCTACGGGGTCAGGCACAGGAGGGGGTATGATACTGCTGGGCAAAGGCTCGAGTCTGAGAGTCTGAGCGGGGTGGGCTGGGGCAGCCTCCATACACCTAAAACCAGCTTTCCCAGTTTTGTCCCCAGAAAAAGACTGTGCCACCAGCTTGGGAGGAAATTCATCTGCTCCTCTTCCAGCCACCTTCAGACTCAACCAGGAAGACATTGCTATTTGGCTTTAAAAATAGAATATTCAGGCTGGACTTTTATGGTCTCGTGGAGAACACTGCGCTCACGCCCACCCTCACCTGGTCCCTGCCCCTGCCTGGCCTCACCCAGCTGCTCAGAAGCGCTTCTGCACAAGCTCTCCAGGCCCCGCGGTGGGGACCTGGTAGATTTACGAGTTCGGCCTTGGCTGAGACCTTCTCCCCGTGGCTCCCAGCCACAGATCAGCCGCTCTCCCACATCCCATGCAGCCTGTGGCTGGCGTGTTGTGTGTCTTTTTCAGCCTCCACCCCGACTTGCTGAGTCACCCCTCAGCCCCTTTCCCCTGAGGCCCTGGCCAGCCCTGTGGAGGAGCCGTGGTTTGTCATTTCAGAGCCCAGGCCTCTGGCCACTCCCGGCCTGCCCAGAACCTCATTTAGTCTCACAGTGGCAACGGTGGCTGTAAGTCTACCCCATTCAGGGTCGGCCTGGCCCATCCCCTCCCGCTCTGAGGCACTGATGTTTAACAAAAAGCTGGTTCTGGGGGCGCCAGGGTGGCTCAGTGGGTTGGGCTTCTGACTTCGGCTCAGGTCATGATCTCCTGGCTTGTGAGTTTGAGCCTCGTGTGGGGCTCTGTGCTGACAGCTCAGAGCCTGGAGCCTGCTTCGGATTCTGGGTCTCCCTCTCTCTGCCCCTCACTTGCTCGTGCTCTGTGTCTCTAAAAATGAATAAATGTTAAAAAAAATTTTTTTAAAAAGCTGGTTACTTCTCTGTCTGGACTTCAGGTGCCTTTGGGTACCTGAAGCTATACTTGATCTGGAAAGGAAAGTTACTTTCAGTATGTGTAGACTTCTGTAATTAGTCCTTAAGTTATTTCTTCAGAGCCATAGAGAAATTCCACTAAAACTCTAACAGATTTCTGGCACCCCGTGGCAAGACTTAAGGAGTGCCTAGGAGGGCAGCGCCTGTGGGGCACAGCTGCCTCTGGGGCAGTTGTCTGTAGCCAGATGGTAGAAATAACTCCAGAGCCAGTGAGACCTCAGGCCAAAAATCATACAAAGAACCCACTGAACCCAGGCCTATCTTGTTTGTCCTGGAAGTTGGGTTTCTAACATAATGGAAAGAGAAGGCTGTAATTATCATCCTCTGGAAAAGATATCTGTTCTCTCTCTAGGGTCCTTCAAGGATGTAATCAGGCCCATCAATATCCTTTAGATGCAAGGTGCTGTCTGGTTCATTTCCGGTAGATAGACCTGCCTCTGGGATAAGATCGTCTCAAACTAGGCAGCTGGGACCATCTAAGAGTTTCTGTGGAAACTGGAATGCAAGCAATGTAGGTTTAGGTTTTTCTAACTTAACCTGTAAATGTAAGTCATACCAAGAAAAGAGTGGAAGGTCTTGGGGCCCAGAGAGGGAGGAAATGTAGTGATGCTGGGCTGCTGGAGAGACCGTCATGCGGACAAGACTCCTAAATTCCCCACTGCTTCTTCGCCATCAGGTAAGGGTTTGTGGAGCGATAACGACAGGTCCCCGTGTCGCCAGGATCTGGCCACGTGACCCGGCCCAGTTCTATTCACACGCACATGTCTGGCCCTAGACTTTCCCACCAGCACCCGCAGCTGCTGCCGTCCTAGGCCTTTACCTCTGCACCTGCACAGCCTTGTCATTGTCCTTGCATTCTCCGAGTGTCTGTGGGAAGCTTAGGGGAGAAAAGTGGGGCAGGGGGGAGGGTGCCCTAACTCAACTTCCAACCCAGCCAAACCTCTTCCTCTCCCACTTCCCTTGCAGCTGCCACAGCAGGAGCCACTGAGAAGTCACCCCCCCCCCCACCCGCCTCGGATGCCCAGATGAGCACTTGCGCCCCCCTACCCCCGCCGGTGCTTCTGAGTCCCTTCCCATTGAAGGGCCCGCAGCTTCGCCTGGTCTGCATGCTGGAACCTGCAAGCTGAACCTGAGTCCGTCTGATCCGAGGGCTGAGAGTCAGAGTGAAGACAGGCAGGGCTGGTAGAGAATCCAGGTCCCTAAGCTCGACTTGTAGTCTAGGAGAAAAGGGCAAGTGTGATACTCATTTGTCCCCGAGAGCTGGTGAGAGTGGCTTCGTGGGAAAGAGAGCGTGTGCCTCTTCAGAGACTTGGGGCCCAGCCTCCGCCTCCTTTGTTCTTTGGCTTGAGGTGGTGACTGTGGTGGAGTCGAGGCCAGAGCTCCCCAGGCCTCCAGCATAGAGACGAGATCGCAGGGGCCACTTCTGCAAGACATGGGGATGGTAAGTGAGTAATACTCACTCTTACAGCCCCTTGTAGTCCTTGGCACCCCAAACATGGCCTTCCTTAGCCCCCTCCCCGAGCCCTCCCTCATCACTGCTCTGATAGTGGTCTCGGACTCACCGCCACTTATGGCCCCATGCGTTCTCCTGACCACCTGAGCCTGGTGGCCATAAGGAGCTGTTCGAGGAGAGCAAGGGTCCTGAACAGAGCCCCCCAATAGTGGGGAGGGAGGTGGATGGCAGTGCTGGCAATGGGCAGGGGCTAGGCAGTGGGGAGGGCAGAGAACTAGGGCAAGGAGAAGTTCCTCCTGGTACTGACCGGTCCTGACCTCTTCTTTTGCCCAGCCCCCTGCCC
Source organism: Prionailurus viverrinus (assembly GCF_022837055.1). Lineage (NCBI taxonomy): Eukaryota > Metazoa > Chordata > Mammalia > Carnivora > Felidae > Prionailurus > Prionailurus viverrinus. The sequence goes on from NC_062563.1 coordinate 119,437,884, forward strand.
AAGCGCCTCTGGCCACACTTATCAGTGCTGCTCTGTCCGTCTAAGCTGGGGACCTCCCAAGATCACCCATTCTTCCAGCAGGAGTGTGGACAACCCCCCAAACACCAGGTTACTCTGCCCTGAGGTCTCCCCTCCTCTTGGCAGCCCCTTTACCGGGGGAGTCGAAGGGGCACTGCCCCCAGCAAACTATCCTATCCCACCAAACTGCCCAAGTTCTTGACCTAAACCAGCTCTCATCTGTTCTTTCCTCAACACATGTATCCATTACCTCCTACGTGCAAGGGCCTTACTTTGCTCATCGTTTTACAGCTAAGGCAGTGACTATGCCCCCGTCAGTATTTCAGAGTTGCCCCCACGTAGTCTCGAATTCTTGCATTTAGGCTATATTTGCATGGAAGAAAACAATCTCAAGTTTTCAAGACGTTTCAGAACTGCGTTTCAGGGAGAGAGAGAGAGTGAAAGTATCCTCTATAAAAACAAGGTGGACCCCATCACAGTGCTGTATTTATCCTGAGAGGGCAAGCATGGCCCTTCCTCTATAACGGTTACACTCTGCAAGCAGCAACTTACAGTGCCGTCCCCTTGGCCTGCCTGGTGGCTGTAAGCATGGGCTCTTACATGTCAGACGCCTTTGGGTTCAAACTGCATTTAGCCACTTACTCTCCCTGAGATTCGATTTCCTCACTTAGAAAGTGATCCTCATTTGGTTCTTGTGCGCACTAAAAGGTAGAGATGGCCGAAGTGCTAAGCCCAGCTCCTGACATCACTTTAGCACCCAAGTGATGTTATTGCCGTTACTGCGACGGTGAATATTGTTAATTATACTTTTCATTCATGATCTCGTTTCATGCCCCGGAAGGAGAAATAAGGCTCACGTCCTCTTCCCTTTCACATCTGATAAAACCGAGGCTCCGAAAAGGTAGGTCCTGGTCTGGGGAGGTGGTGCATGCAGGAAGCACCCCCCAAACTCCTCCCCGACCCCAGCTTGATTGCTTCTAGAATGAGGCTTTCTCAGACCTTGTTCTCCCAGAGGGGGATCCCTCCTACGGCAGAAGTCCAGGGGACACCAAGGCGTTGTACGAAGGGGTGGTGTGCCCTGGAATCTAGGGCTTTCCTGGTGCGGTTTCCTTTCCCAGGCCCCAACCCCGGAAACCGCTCCTTTTTCTCCCCTGCCGCTAGGCACCCCAGAGTCCTGGGACTCTGTGAATCTCCCTCCTCTTGGAGGAACCGCATTTTCGTGAAGTCAGTTCCAATCACCACCCCCACTACACCCAAGGTCAGCGCAGTCCCAAGAGCCAGCCTTGGCTCCTCTCCCTCGGAGAGAGCAGGAAGCAGCTGGTCCCAGTGTCAGCTCTGCTCAGGGCCGGGGGCCTCAGTCCAGTCCATCCCAAACCCCACCCCCTGAGGCCCTGAGCTCGTGGCCTACCTTCAGAGGGTGCAGGTAGCGGAGTCCACGCAGGAAGGGTGGCCAGGCGGGGCCAGGCAACTCCCGACCAAGTGTGCGGGTGAGGTGGGCTATGTAGCTGGCGGCCAGCACCAGCACATCCAGCTTGGAGAGCTTGGTGTCAGGGGGCACGGCGGGCAGAGCGGCCTGCAGGGCCAGGAAGGCCTGGCGCAGCGTCCTCACGCGGCTCCGCTCCCGAGCAGCGTTCTCGGGACTGGCCTCGCTCTGCAGAGAGGACCCCAGGTGAGTGGGTCTGACTGGATCCCCATCTGCCCCTGGTTTCTGAGAACGTTCTAGTGTGAGCAGCCATGCGCCGGACAGCAGAGACCCGAGGGCCTCACGCTCTCTCTGTGCACTCTCAGTCCTGCCCTGCTTTATGGCTGAGGAAATGGAGAGAGGGTCTCACTTGGGGTCAGATGGCAGCTCAGAAGCTGAGAGTCCTTTACTCTTCCTAACGCTCTAGCCCTTGCTGCACCCACGGCCAAGTCTGAATCCTGCTGTCGGGGTGCCCTGGGCCCGCAGGGAGCACAGAGCCACCCCTGCTCTGCAGGGCTGATCCTTGCCCAGCCAGGTCCTGACATGAAGAGGCAGCTACAGCAGAGAAGGAAAAAGGAGCTCTCTGAGCTGCGCTCTGGGTAAGACCAGCTCGGTTATCCCAACCACCCAAGTGTGGAGCCGTGGAGTTCCGGGTGCCAGTGTCCCCCTCTTGGGAAGGGACGGTCATACCGAGTGAGGCTTTGCCAGCAGAGGTGACGCCTCAGCCCCTCCCCTCCTGCCTCCCCACTCCCTCCACAGGGCCAGTGATTCCTTACCCTGCCAGGAGCCCTGGCCCCTCTTAAGCTGGGGGCAGCTCTGCTCCACATCTGGTCCCTCCAGTTTGTCTCTTCCCACAGGTCCTGCCTTGTCCCGCACGGGCGGCTCCTCTTCCTGCCAGTGCCTGCCGCCAGCCGCAGCTTGGCCTTTGCCGGGGTCTGCCCCACTCCTGGCATGGCTGGTGGCCTTCTGACCTCCCTCCGTGACATGCCACACCCCTGGAGGGTGGTGCTGCGGCCCCTAGGACAGGAGCACAGTGCCTGAGGGAGCCCCCGGGCTCGGGCTAACTGGGCAGGCTGGTCACCCAGCCGACCATGTCTGTATCTGAGGGAGCTGGCGCCAAGTCAGTCGCGCTTCACTCCTTGCTCTGGGAAAACCGCCCACCCGGCACAGCCCCCGCGAGAAGCCTCCTGCCTGCCTGCCTGCCTGCCTCCCACCCGGCTCCGGGGTGGGGGTACTGGATGTTGGGAGTGGCCAAGTCCTGGGAGGAGGCCCCCCCGCTCCAGAAGGCCGGAGGATGGTGGGAAGGGAGCTCCCTTCGCGGAGACTTGCCTGACCCCGCAGTAGTCTTGCGATGGTCGCCCGACTCCAGCTTTGAGGCTCAAGCCAATGGAAGGACCCCGAACCTCCTCCTCTGCCAGAAGGGTGCCTGCACACATCCCTAAAAGGACCTTTCCTCCCCTTGCCAATAACCTGACCTTCCGGCCGGCCCCGGGGCACTAATCCCCATCCCCCCAAGCAGGCCTCCTATTTCCAACCTAGTGCTTTTCCATCCCCTGGAATATCTTCCTCCAGCTCTGCCAGGGAAAAGCTGCCTTTGCCTGTTGGGTTATGCCCTTCGTTCGTGAAGATTTCTTCAAACCCCACAGAGCAGAGAGCCCATGTCTCCCTGTTTCATGGGTATTCTAACTGATGCGTGACCGACCACACCCTGGCTAGTTTCCTCAAAGCTTGGTGCGTTTAGGTCACTCTGGGTCAGGCACTGCGCTAAGTACTTTATACGTATTCTCTTATTTATTTCTCAGGACAAACTTCTAAGAAAAAGAGACTCTTACATCCCCATTTTACAGATGGGAAAACCGGTATCAGGAGGTGACGCAACTCACCCAGCGTCAAACATCTAGTAAGTGACAGGGTTGGGATGAGAGCCCAGGCAGCCAGGTGGACTTGGAAGGTGGCCCCACGCCCTGTGGTGTTCTGCCTTGGGTGGGTTACGCACATGTCTTCCCATCCTAACGAGAGGTCTTTATGGGCTTTCTTTCTTTCTTTCTTTCGGACACAGAGAGACAGAGCATGAGTGGGCAAGGGGCAGAGGGAGGAGACACAGAATCGGAAACAGGCTCCAGGCTCTGAGCTGTCAGCATAGAGCCTGACGCGGGGCTCAAACTCACGAACCGTGAGATCATGACCTGAGCTGAAGTTGGACGCTTAACCAATTGAGCCACCCAGGCGCCCCTCTTTGTGTTTTTTTTTAAACATTTATTTACTTATTTTGAGAGAGAGAGAGAGAGAGAGAGAGCAGAGGAGGGGCAGAGAGAGAGAGGGAGAGAGAGAATCCCAAGCAGACTCTGCGCTGTCAGCTGGGGAGTCCAACACGGGGTTCCATCCCACAAACTGCGAGATCATGACCTGAGCCGAGATCAAGAGTCGGACGCTTAACCGACTGAGCCACCCAGGTGCCTCTGTTTTATAATCTTAAGAGTTTATTATGAACTAGTTTCACAGGCCAAAAGGAAGTAAAAGGACCATGTACAGCCTTTCAGGAAATAGCGAGGGAACTTATAGGGGTCATGATGAGTCTAGGGTCTTGGTGGGTGTATTCCCAGGGGAGGGGCCCTTGCTTTGCAGGGGAGGTGGCCCACATCCCCAGAGGGCTATGCCCACTGAAGTTCCTCGTCCAGGGGCAATCCCCACTGGGGGACCCATGGGAGGTCTCATGCCAGGTGGTGGGCCCATCATGCCCGGAGGGGGTGCCCCTTGGCCCATAGGTGGGGGAAGACCCCCACGGCCAGGCAGACACTGGTTTGGGTCCCCTGTAGTGCTGGCTGTATCAGCAGCTGCAGTGGCTGTCACCGTGCCTCTTCCTTTCGGGGTCACCACCTGTTGGGTGCCCCACCAGCCCCTCTGACTGGTCCAGCAAGTCCTGTAGGAACCTGGGGCCCTGGAACACCAGTTGGATTCCTCTGACAGCAGCTCTGCCTGGACCCCCGGCAGCTCAGCAAGTGGCACTTGGGCAATGCCAGTATCTTTGGGAGGAAGTCCCTCTACTATATCGTCTGAGACCAGGCTTTCCCCTCCAAAGCAGTATCTCTTCTCTTTCTGCTTACGTTGAGTTCTTTGGCTTGATCTTCCTGAACTCATCACAGTCACAGAGGATTGAATTCGAATGCTTGTTGAGTCTTGAAGGTATGAACGAAGATACGGCCATCTTGCAGGAGACACCTCATCCTGCAGTCAATGTGCTGCGGCATCTTGCTGTTCTTGCCCACAGGCATCATAGTGACGGTTCTGATGGATCCGATTCCCGCTGGATTCCCCTCGGTACAGGCCTAGACACCGCCGGGTAACCCATTTCCCGCTGCCACTACCGGAAGTCCAATCCTATGTTTTTAAGCCCCTTCTTCTGACTTGCTGCAGGATGCCCCACAGTGTGCACCCATCACATTTTGATCACGCAGAGACCCCAGGATGGACATCCAGATTGCTTCCAACTCATCATCACCCCAAAAATGCCATCATGATACCATTGCATGTGTCCTTGTGGATCTATGCAAGACTGACAAAACAAAACAACATAGGTCTGGGACCAGAATGCTGGGTTAATCGACTAAGTGTTGCCAGAGGGCCATCATCCGGAACAGTTGCCGAGTCAGCACTGCACAGGACCCTAGAGCCCCACGTGCTCACCACCACCTGATATTAACCAGATTCCCAGTTTTATGGTGGGAGAGCTATAAAGGGCTGCTTTAATTTGCCTTTATCTGATAACTGACAAGTTCAAGCATCCTGTGTGTGGTGCTTGGTAGAGATTGCATTTTATTTTTCTCCATATAGGGAGCCGGTTTTATTTTCTCCTTATAGGGAGACTGTTATCCCAACATCATCTGCTGAACAGTCCATTCTCTCTTCCTGTTCAGTTGTAGCTCCCACTTTGTTATATGATAAGTTCCCATATTCGTATAAAAGCCAATTTCTGAGTTCTCTATTCTGTCCTGCTGATCTTTTTGTCTGTGTTTGAGCCAACAGCACACTGCTTTTATTGTTCTGACTTGATCGCATGTCTTACTACTTGGAATGATAAAACTCTCCTCTTTACTCTTATTTTGGAAGGTTGATTTAGTTATTTCTGGACCCTTATTTTTCCATATAGATTTTAGAGAAAACTCATTGGGTTCCTATAAAATTCAACTGAAATTCTGATTGAGATTTTGTTGAGTAAATGAGTTAGCTGGGGGAATATTGCCATCTTTATACTTTTGAGTCAATCCTTCCAAAAACATGAAATGTCTCTCATTTTATTTTATTTTTTTAATGTTTCTTTTTTGAGACAGAGAGAGACACGGAGCCTGAGTGGGGGAGGGGCAGAGAGAGGGAGACACAGAATCCGAAGCAGGCTCCAGGCTCTGAGCTGTCAGCACAGAGCCTGACGCGGGGCTCGAACTCACAGACCGCGAGATCATGACCTGAGCCAAAGTCGGACACTCAACCGACTGAGCCACCCAGGCACCCCTCTCATTTTGTTTTAAACATCTATATCCTTTATTAATTGCATAGTTTACTCCATGAAGGTCTGTGTATTCTTGCTTCAGTGAAATAGCTCACAGTTTTGTTGAACTAATTAGTTCACAGTTTTTGTTGCTCTTGCAAATGCTTTTATTTTATTCTGTTTTCTAGTTGATGATGGCTGCTGTACAGAAATGCTCATTAATGTTTGTCTTGAGTCCAGCAACCCTGCTGAGCTTTCTTATTAGTCTTAAAACTCTGTTGCTTCCATTGGCTTTTCTGAGTAGATACAAAATGACAGTTTTATTTCTTCCTCTCAATCTTTACACTTGTTTCTTTTTCTTTCCTTAGAGCATTGGCTTGTGCTTCCAACACTACATTAACAGGAAATAGTGGCAGCTGGCACTGTTTTCTTCCCCTAACCCTCCACTGAACGTATCTAGAATTTCTCCGTTAAGCATACTATTTGCTGTAGGCTTTTTTTTTTATTTTTATTTTTTTAAATTTTTTTTTTTTTTCAACGTTTATTTATTTTTGGGACAGAGAGAGACAGAGCATGAACGGGCGAGGGGCAGAGAGAGAGGGAGACACAGAATCGGAAACAGGCTCCAGGCTCCGAGCCATCAGCCCAGAGCCCGACGCGGGGCTCGAACTCACGGACTGCGAGATCATGACCTGGCTGAAGTCGGACGCTTAACCGACTGCGCCACCCAGGCGCCCCTGTAGGCTTTTGATATATAACTTTTAGCAAGTTGAGGACATATCCTTCTATTCCTTGTTTGCTAAGAGGTTTTTGGTAGTTTTTTTTTTATTATTATTCTAACTAGGTGTATAACTTATCAGATGCTTTTCCGCCATCAGCTGAGATACAATCATGATTTTTCTCCCTCAGTCTACGAATATGTTAAATTATTTTGTTGTATTTTCTTTTTATTATATGTTTATTTACTTTTGACAGATAGAGTGCTAGTGGGGAGGGGCAGAGAGTGAGGGGGACAGAGAATCTAAAGTAGGCTCCACGCTATCAGCACAAATCCCAACGTGGGGCTCAAACAAACCATGAGATCATGACCGTAGCCAAAGTCGTTGCTCAACCAATTGAGCCACCCAGGCACCCCAAATTATTTTGTTGTATTTTCTGATGACAAATCTTGCTTGAGTTCCTGTGATAAGTCCCATCTGCTTGTGATTACTTTTTAAAAGATATACTTTCTGCTTTGTATAATTAATATGTTGCTTAGAATTTTTACAGCCGTCTCATAAGTGAAATGAGATTCTAATTTTCTTTTAACTGTCATTATTTGGTTTTGGTATCAAGGTTACACTAACTTCATAAAATGAGCTGGGTAGCTCTCCCTTTTATTCTATTTTCTTTTTTTTCTTTAATTTAAAAGTAAAAGTACTTTTTAAAGTTTATTTATTTATTTTGAAAGAGAGCATGAGTGGGGAGGAGAGGCAGAGAGAGAGAGAGGGAGAGAGAATCTTAAGCAGGCTGCATGCTCAGTACAGGGCCCAGTGCAAGGCTCAATTCACCACCATGAGATCATGATCTGAGCTGAAACTAACAGTCGGATGTTTAGCTGCTCTTATCCTATTGTCTGAAACAACTTTAAAAAAAAATTTTTGTTTGTTTATTCATTTTTGAGAGACAGAGAGAGACAGAACATGAGTGGGAAGAGAGGGAGACACAGAATCCGAAGCAGGTTCCAGCCTCCGAGCTGTCAGCACAAAGCCCGACATGGGGCTCGAACTCACGAACTGTGAGATCATGACCTGAGCCAAAGTCGGACGCTCAACTGACTGAGCCACCCAGGCGCCCCTGAAACAACTTTTTACATAATATAGAAATTAACTCTTTTTTGAGGTCTGGTAAAACTTACTTGTAAAACCACTAGGACTAGTTTTGGTGAAGAGGGGAAGAAATTTTAACTTTCATTCAATTTCTTTGGCTTCTTATTGACTGATTGAAGGGCCTGTTCCTTTTCAATACTTAGTATTTTATATTTCTTTGAATTTAGCCATTTCATTAAGGAATTCTAACACTTTAATGAACAAAATGCTCTTAGAAACGTATCTCCAAGAAAATGAGAAAAAAACAAAAGTTCTGTCCAGAAGAAATTTTCTTTAAAAAATCTAAGCATTCCTCAGCCCTGAGAACAGTGTAAAACTCTGAGAATGGCCAGTTTGCCCAAGAACAACACTTGGCCCACAAAATGGGCATGACCTTGGATCTCTGGTAAAACCCAAAGCTTCAGAGACTCTAACAGGCCAACAGTTCTGTGGCTGGACTGCAAGGCTAAGACTGATGTGAAACATCTCCAAGATCTGCACAAAAGACCCACACCTTCTAAGAGGCATAAGAACCAATCCTAGGACATGAACCTTTTTGCTGTTGAAACTCAAGATCATAAGAAACTATCATGGCACTCCTAAAGAGCAAGGTCATCTACGGGGAGGACAGCCCCTTTGCAGTCAGAGAGCGTTCTAATCTTGAGAGAACTGCCCAGAACCTCAGGACAGAAGAACATCATTTTGAAGGATAGAGCAAAAAGATGTTTTTTAGACCTAAGAGAACTGTCTTTTATCCTCCTATATTTATGTAGCTACTCTGAAGGTATAGACACCAACCTTCCAGTGATGAGCTAAAAGTCAACAGGGGCTCCCATCCCAAGTTCCGGAGAACAGGTTCAAAAAGCCACCCCCCAAAAAATCTACCACCACCAGGGAGCTCATTGGGCCGTCCTGAGTTTCTTGCATTCTAACCATCTGTGAGATGAGGAGCAGCCCATGGAATGAATGGTGGGCATTTCTAGGCTTTCAGGTCAATATTCTTTCTCAGAAGACATGAAGTTGTTGATAGGGCAGACTTCCAGAAGCTTCCATCTGAAATTTAATCAGGTCCATGCCAACGTCAGACTTTAGGAGAAGCTGTGGAAGCCCTTACCGTATGGTAAAGAGGTATGATCTCTTTCCTTCTGTAGGAACTTACCCATCAGGGAAGGAGGGAGGTCTGAGTCCAAATTTTCTGAGCCTCAGCAGGACACAAAGTAGGAGGGAAGAAAAAAGCCACACTCGCAGCTATGTGGAAACAGATCTTCTTGTGCCAAGTGCCTTTTCAGAGTTAGGTGATCTGAACACCCTCAGGGAGCTCCTCCACCCGAAGACTCAGTCCTCAGAAGGACTGCAAGGTCATGGTCAGATGAACCTGGGAGTGTCAGTCTACCGCCTCAGCACTGCATCTATAGCACGGGTGCTGATGTAGAAAGGAAAACTTCCACAGCGAAAAACAGTGTCCACAAAGCCCCAAGTGGTGAACCAGGAGAGAGTGAGACTGATGTACAAGGAGTGGTGCCTCCCAGGCCAGAAGGTGCAGAGGTCATTTCTAGTACTCCATCATCTTACAGGTTCCCTGGTGGGCATCAGAGAAGGCAGACTGGAACTCAACAAGCTGGTCTTCAAGGCAGTAGGGTTCTTCGTGGTGAAACTCATCTCCAGGGCACAGTTCAGGTCCGTGCTGTTCTTGGCTATCTCTGGGGCATGGTTCTACCTAGACGCATGTGTGGGTGGCTCTGTGGAGTGCAACTCTGTCATAGCCTTGTGCTTCATCTCCAGCAGCGAGGCCACGGATATAGCAAGGACAGCTTCTACCACACGGGTCCAAGTGGGCTTTAGGGGGAATACAGGCAGCAGATGGGTGAAGGCCCATCTTCCCTGTCATGTATTCTCTTGAAGTTGGTCTGGGATATCTACTTCTTGGGTCAGACATAGGTATGGTCCCAGGAGCTAGTGTAACTCGTGGAAGTTGGGTCTCATGGCTTCTATGTTGGCGTCTAGTGCTGATGACAGGTTCTCCTCTTCCTGGATTTTGTTTCAGCGCAGCACCATCAGCCCCCACTATCACCGGCTGAGGAAGAAGCCCAGGCACAGTCCCACTTGGGTGGAATTGGCTCTCACTGAGGTGTAGCGAGGAAGTGGATGCAGAGTAGGATCATCTTCACCTCAGAACTTGAGCCCCATCTCTCAGGAGTTGTTATTTATACTTGGAACAATGACCTCTTGGATCCTGGTGGAAGTGCCTTTGAAAAAGAAGTGCTTGGCAAGCTCAGGATCCTTCTGCTTGGCTGTGGGTTCAGTGGGAGGGGACAGGAAGAGCAGCCTTCTCCCTCCGCCTCTAGCAGGAACAGTCACTCATACTTCTCTTAATGCCTCAAGTATTTCTTATTTTTTAAAGAATTTTTAAAAAACATTTACTTATATTTGAGAGAGAGAGTGTATGTAAGTGGTGGGTGGGGCAGAGAGAGTGGGAGACAGAGAATCCCAAGTGCAAAACCCAATGAGGGCTCTCATGAACCATGAGATCATGACCTAAACTGAGATCAAGAGTTGGATACTTAACAACTGAGCCACCCAGGTGCCCCCTTCTTTTCTTTTTTCTTTTCTTGTCTTGTCTTTTCTTTCTTTTTTTAAAGTTTATTTATTTTCAGGAGAAAGAGAGAGTCTATGAGTAGGGGAGGGGCAGAGAAAGAAGGAGAGAGAATCCCAAGCAGGCTCCCCTGTCAGCGTGCAGCCCAACTCAGGGCTCAAACCAACGAACTGTGAGATAATGACCTGAGCCAAAACCAAGAGTCAGATGCTTAATGGACTGAGCCACCCAGGTGTCCCTTCTTATTTTTAAATCTCCATTATGTGTCTAGATGCTTCCCCCACCCCTTTTCTTTGTCCTGTATTTCATTTGTACCCAACTCTCTTTTTGTTCTTAGTAAGTGTTACTGGAAGTGTGCCTCACTTATCCATCTTTTCAAGGACCAGCCTTTGTTCTTTAAAAAGTATTCTATATATTTAAAAAAATGTTTATTTATTTATTTATAATTTTTTTTAACGTTTATTTATTTTTGAGACAGAGAGAGACAGAGCATGAATGGGGGAGGGTCAGAGAGAGAGGGAGACACAGAATCTGAAGCAGGCTCCAGGCTCTGAGCTGTCAGCACAGAGCCCGACGTGGGGCTCGAACTCACGGACCGCGAGATCATGACCTGAGCCGAAGTAGGACGTCCGATTGACTGAGCCACCCAGGCGCCCCAAAAAATGTTTATTTATAAAAAATTGTGACATAACATAAAATGTACCCTTTGAAGAATTTTAAGTATACAGTTCAGTGGCGTTAAGTACATCACACTGTTGTGCAAACATGACTGCCATCCACTCACACAACGTTTGTCATCTTGCAAAATTGAAATTCTATACTCATTAAACAATAACTCCCCATTCTCCCTAATCCCAGCCCTTGCCAACTGCCATTGAACTTCCTGTGTCTGTGAATTTGACTCTTCTAAGTACCTCAGATGAGTGGAATCGTATGATATTTGTCCTTTTGTGACTGGCTTCTTTCACTTTGTGCATCCACAAGGCTCATCCGTGTTGCAAGCAGGTATCAGAATTTCCTTCCTTTTTAAAGGCTGAATAATATTCTGTTGTATGTATATATAATTGTTGTTTATTCATCTGTCAATGGACACTTGGGTTGTAGAAACCTTTTAGCTATTGTGAATAATGCTGCTATGAACATGGGTCTCCAAATATCTCTTTGAGACCCTGCTTTCAATTCTTTGGGGCACATACCCAAGAGTGGAATTGCTGGATCATGTGATAATTCTATTTTTAATTTTTCGAGGAACTACTGTACTGTTTTGCGTAGTACCTGTATCATTTTACATTCTCACCAGCAGTACACGAGTGTTCCGATCTCTCCACATATTCGCCAACACTTATTTTCTGTTCTGTAATTGCCACCCTGACGAGTGTGACTATATTATTTTTAAGTCTCTGTGTCGTTAATTTTTAGCCCGATCATTTTTACTTTCTTCCCTCTCATTTCTTCACTTTTGCCCTCGTGTTCATTTTTCCAACTCCTTGAGGAGAAAGCTTGGTTGGTTTATCTTAAAGTTTGTTGTGTTTTGCTAAATGATAGGAAGAACAATGGAACGAGATGACGGTCATCATAAACACATTTTTGCACCCGATAACACAGCCTCAAAAATATACCAAGCACAATGGACAGAAATGTAGGAACAGAGAAATTAATTATAGTTGATCTTAACACACCCCTTTCAGTAACTGATAGATTAAATAGAGATATATACGCAGAGATACTGAATTATAGTTAATAAACTCAAGATATTAGATAAATCCAAAAGTAAAGGACAAACAGTGAAGATTCCTGGAGAGAGTAAAAATGGGAAGAGTGCCAAGGAGAACTTTTAAATTTTACCTGGATACTTCTGTATTGTTTGGCTTTTGTAGACTGAAATTTATTTGTGTATCATTTGTATACTTCAAAGAACAATAAGAGACAAAAGGCAAAAACGCAATAGTGGTTCAACTGGCTGGCTCACATTTTTCCAGCACAATAGTCAACGCCTTGATGAAATCAAAATATGTAGGGAGGGGCACCTGGCTGGCCCAGTCAGAAGAGCCTGTGGCTGCCTATCTCTGGGACATGAGTTCAAGCCCCATGTTGGGTGCGGAGATTACTTAACTAAATAAACGTAAAAAGTACATAGGGATTATTATCATTCCCAGGTTATAAAACTCATTTACAAAGTAGGAAATGAAAACAACGTGGGAAAATATGTGCGGTAAGTACTCAAGGAGTATGTATGGGTACCTACAAACACTTAGGGATGAAGTATATTGCCTTGCTGAACTGCAAAAGCAACTCACAGTAGGTCAGAGCACAGGTGTGCAGGTTTCAGTTCCCATCTAACAAGGGTCCTTAGTAGCCAGTTTGAAAGAATATGTCAACTTTGGAAGAGTAAGAAAAGAAGGGTCATGGAGGCAAATCCGATCATGCTCACCCCAGCACTGTTCAAAAAAGACAGAACTTTGCCCAACGTTATTTGAGTATTTCTATTGATATGAATGAAACTAACCCCCTTAGCTGGATGCTAGTAGGCAATTAATTCATTAAGTTTCTCAGCTTCCCTTGTTCAGAGACCAAGCATCAAACATCTTTCTGGCTCCCAGGCAGGTCTGTCTATATGTTTTGAGGATACTGATGATGTTGAAAGCAATAAGTCAGTCCCTGCAACATATGATTTCCAATGGTAAGTCAATGATGTGGATTCGGATCACATTTTGTCTTCCCAAATACCTAGACTATAGAGAGAGACTATAGAGTGAATTATTTCCCGTCTGTGTGAACTATTTTTTAAAAGTTGGTATTCTGGCGCTTACTTTAGGCTGTTGTATTTTAGCTGGCAATGTCAAGAGCACATTTCTCATCCTGGAAAGTAAAAAGCCAGATATAATTGTTTTTCCATGATGACACAGCATATATGCCACTTCCAGATGGCCGTATGTTCTCCACAATTTGTTTTGCTTGAATCAACTCTGGCCATTGTGATCATCAGTTTCCTTTCTCAGAGCTCACATACATTCTGTTTAATAATCCAGTTTAAAATTTTCCTCTGGGGCACCTGGGTGGCTCAGTCAGTTGAGCATCCTACTTCGGCTTAGGTCATGATCTTGCTGTTCGTGGGTTCTCGCTCCGGGTCAGGCTCAGTGTTGACAGCTTGGAGCCTGCTTCAGACTCTGTGTCTCCCTCTCTTCTCTCTGCCCCTCCCCACCGCTTGTGCACACTCTCTCTCTCTCTCTCAAAAATAAGTAAATGTTAGAAATTATAAAGTAAAATTTTCCTAGCAAGCAACTAGAAACTGATTTGAGCTCCTAGAATTTGTCTTTTTCCCCCTTTTGAATAAATTATTTACCTATCTGCAGTTATCTGACACCTCTCTTATAATTATGATCTCTGCAAGAATACTCAAGGTAGTTCTGTAAACAGCCCCTTCCTACCGTATCATATGTACAACTCAAACAGAAAAGAAAGGACAAGAAAAAAGTGCAAAGGTCAAATTCTCTTAAATAATTATCAATTTACTCATTCATCCGTCCATCCTCTTAAGAAACATTTGCAAATTTCTGGAAGGGTCACGCTATATAGCATTTGAAGGAAATAATACACAGTGTTCTTGCCCAGGGTTAGAAAACGGAGGGTGGGAAGAGTGCGTGGTAGATGATATCTACAACAGGAAATAACTAGCAAACTAAAACAAGTCCATTACAATATCACATTTCCACCTTGGATGCCAAATGCTTGGAGAACTTCTGTTCACTCAGTCCATAAAGGTTTACTAAGCACAAACCAAGTAACTAGGGTAATTAGCACAAACTAGGGGAGAGATTCATTAGCGTAAATTGAAATTACTACAGACGTTTTTTGTTTGAACAGCAATCTCCAGATTAGGGTTCTCATACCCCGAGGGGAACATGAATATTCTCCAAGAAGACCCAAGTTCTAGTGTGACCAATTGTCCCGGTTTTTCCAGAACTGTCTTGGTTTTAGCACTAAAAGTCCCATGTTCCAGGAAGCTTCTCGATCCTTGAAGGCTGGATCTCAACTCACATATTTCCTCCTCCGTAAAACTGATGTGCCTGAGATCTTGCCTGGTTTTCCTTTCCCACCACCCATAAGTGCCCTTCTGTCACTTTATACAAGCCACGACTCTTACTCATTCCTAAATTTATCATGACTTGCCCTGGACTAAAAAAAAAACCTCCAGGGGCGCCTGGGTGGCTCAGTCGGTTGGGCAGCCGACTTCGGCTCAGGTCATGATCTCGCGGTCCGTGAGTTCGAGCCCCGCGTCAGGCTCTGTGCTGACAGCTCAGAGCCTGGAGCCTGTTTCAGATTCTGTGTCTCCCTCTCTCTGACCCTCCCCCGTTCATGCTTTGTCTCTCTCTGTCTCAAAAATAAATAAACGTTAAAAAAAAAAAAAACCTCCAGGGCTCCTGAAAAAAAGACTATCAGAAATATTGATATGGGCAAAGCCTCCTTTAATACAGGTATCATAGCCCCTTGGAAGGGCATCTAATCTTTCAGTTGTAGATTGTGATGGTTAATTTTATGTGTTAACTTGATTGGGCCATGGGGTGCCCATATATTTAGTTAAATATTAATGTGGGTGTGTCCGTGAGGGTGTTTCTGGCTGAGATTAATGTCTGAATTGGTAGACTGAGTGAAGCAGCTTGCCTCCCTGATGTGGGTGAGCCTCATCCGATCATGGAAGGCCTGAGTAGAACAAAAGAGGCAGAATAAGGGAGAATTCACTCTCTCTGCCTGACTGTCTTTAAGCTGGGACATCAGTTTTCTCTTCCCTTTGGGCTCAGATTTGAACCGGAGCTTACACCATCTGCTCTCCTGGTTCCCAGGCTTTGGACTTGGGGTAGCTATGCCATCGGCTCTCCTGATATCTAAATTGCAGACTGCAGACCTTCGGACTTCTCGGCCTCCATAGATACATGAACCAATTTCTTATAATATCTATATATCTATCACCGTAAATATATATAATCTATATGTCAATAAAAATAGATACCTTAAATGAAACCATTTTCTAGAGAAACACCGCTAGGATATATCTATATCTATCATCTATCTAGATGTAGATAGCATCAAAAAGAAAAACATGCTTAGATGTAAGTGATAGTTGCACAACCTGTGAGTAAACTAGAAAACAGCGAATTGCACACTTTAAATGGGTGGGCTGTATGGTATATGAGTTATATCTCATTAAAGCTGCTAAGAAAATAGTTATTAAACTATAGAAGTATATCCCAAATGGGGGAACCAATGTAGAGCACAAGCACTGCTCAGAAAGCAAAAGAAAATAGCAAATTGAAGGGAGAGCCTGGCCCACATAGGCTGTGTGGTTGGAGAGGACCCTGGATGTAGGAAGGGGTAGGAAATGTAAAGTATATGGGCAGAGAGCAGGGGGAGGATTGGGGCCTGAAAGGGAGACCGAGTGCCCCAAAGAATTTTGTCTGCTTCAGTTTTGTCAAGGACCAGCCTTTGACGATCTCTGAAAGAAGGCCCTAGAGCCTTGAGGAGGAGAGTGTATTATGTCAGCACCTGACCTTTGTGACATAGGCACTAGATGCCAGGGAGAACTTCCCCCAGGGAATGGGGTTCCTGGCTCCCAATGGGGGTGGCAACGCCACCCCTTAGACGAAGCCCGGTCTTCCACAGGCTTTCACCAGCTGGCCCCACTGGTATTGCTGTTTCTGGGTGTGCTCAGCCATCTCAGCCAGGACCAGGCTGAGCCAGAGGACATCAGCATTAGGGGTGACGAGGGGTCACGGAAACCAAAGTGGGCAGGAAACCAGGATGCTTGCAGAATCCTTGATTCAGGTTGAGGACAGCAAAAGCCTGTAACAGAAGACTTCCTCCTGGCTGAAGGAGCATTGAGGGCACGGCTCCAACAGAAATCTGAGTCAGAGTGAGTTTAGGGTGACAGATACTGGGGACAGAGGGGGGTGTATCCACCGTTTGGTGACTGTTCCTCTTTCTCCCAGGTTCCCTCAATTGCTGAAGCGCCTTGCGAAACAGCCTGGAGGAACCCTCATTGGTAAGAGCTCACATCACCAGAACACCCCCAATTTCTAGTCCCATCTCAGCAGCCATCCTTAAGCCCCCTCCTCCAACTCCATTCTACCTCCCACCTCCCTTCTTCTCCTCCTCGGCTCTCACTTTCTGTGGAGCATTTTGCCAGCTCTTGTGACCCCAAAGGTGACATGGATTCAGGGTCTTAGTAAATCAGCCTTCAGAGCCAGAAATGGACCAATTCTCCCAATATCTTAGGTTCTCGTTCTTTCTCTACAGGTCCCATGGGCTGTGTTCTTCCTCCCTGGCCCACCCAGATGATTACTGCTGCCCCTCAGCTCCCAAGAGGCAGCTCTGATTCTCTATCCCCATATATCCCTCGTCAATGGCTGACTGCAAAGTGAGAGGCCAAGTTTAGATCCAAGTGCCTGCCTGAACACTCGGAGAGCCTGGTGCTACAGGGCTGGGTGTCTCCTTGTCCTCGACCAACAGCAGCACCGACACCAGGCTGGAGTCACACTTGCGCACAGAAGGCCCCGATTTCTCCGCCAGGTCTGGCCTCAGAGATACTGTCCTGATTCTGCTAGGTCTCTAATCTCTGGTCTTGAGGCCCCAGTCCCTTCTGGATTCAAGGCAATGTTGCCTCAAAACAAGGACGAGGTGCTGCCACAGAACACAGCACCCCCTGGGCGCCCCCCTCAGGGCTCCTCACAACTTGTGGACTTGTCTTCTGGCAACCTGCAGCCTCTGCCTCCCCAGCCGTCGCTCCCTCCCTCTCACCCACCTTGCTCCCCTCCCCCACGGTCCCACTCTCCTGGCTCCCATTTCTACAACTCTGACTCAGGTTCTGACTTGGTCCTACATCCCTACTCTTCCTCCCTCCCAAGTTCCCCCACTTTCTTTCATCAGAATTACCTCTCTCTCTCCCTCACACGCTCTTCCTCTCCCACCCGCCAGCTATACCCCTCCCTTCCTCCTACTTCTTCCTCCTCTCCCACTCAGCTACAGAACGACTCTCTCCCCCACTCTCACCGTCTGTCTCCTTCCAACCCAGGGTACCACCCCAGCTCCACTGTCACTTCCCCGGCCCCCAGCCTTCCTTCTCCTGGGGTCCACGGGAAGAGGCAGACATGGCCCTGGCACCAGTACAGGGACACCGGGTCCCCTGGGGTGGTGGGGGGATGCGTGGCAAGCCAGAGGGACCCTGCAGAGTTCATGGACCCGGGAGCCCTGGCCCAGGCCCTAGTGGTCCATCTGGGGCACCGCCGCATTGCACACGACCTGCGGCTACTGCTTTTGCAGCACCTGTGGCTAGGCACAACTGGCCAGGCCCCAGTTGTAGAATATCCTATATGCCTGGTGTGTCTCAAGCCCCGCAGCCCCACGTGCCCCATCCCCAGGTACAAGACCGGACCCCGGCTGCTTGCCTTCCCCCAACTACTGCCCTGTGCGCAGGGCCAGGAATCGGGACCACTCCGCCTAGGCATTGGCTTCGGCCTCCGCCTGCCTCGGGGCCAGGCCAGGGCCTTGCACCTGTTGCCAGAAAGAAGGCCAGAGAAAGTAGGTCCACAGGGCAAGGCCGCTCAGGCCCGTGGGTATCAAACCCGGGCGTCCCAGGCCCCAGCAGCTCATGTACCGGTGGCTCAGGCGCGGGCAGATCCAGCCCGGGGCCCACCCTCCCCCACCAGGATCCTCAGATCTACACACTCTATGCGCTTTTCAGGGCCTTTACCGCAGGCACCAAAACAGGCCACTGTCTCCCTGAAGCCCAGGCCGTCCTCTGCCCGAAAGAGTCCTGCCTCTTCAGAGCCCATTCTCCGAAAGTCGCCACTCTAGTTCCAGAGACAAGGAGGCTCCCTGGAGTACCTCCTCTGAACCCCACTGTCCCCACCAGGCTCCAGAACTCAGGGAGCCCCCGAGACTCCCTGAAGGGCTGGCTGGCCGGAGGTCAGGTGTGTTCTCCAGCCTTGAACGCTGGGAGCCCCTTATGGAGTCTGCTCTCTCCTGGCTGAAGAGGACGAAGGGCACCTGAGACCCCATTCAGCCTTCAGTGTATCCAATAAAGCCTGACCCTGCAGAACTTGTGTTTGCGTCCTGCACAGCAGACACAGTGGGTAGCTGAACCTACAGGGGGCCACAACTAAAGAAGGGGAGGGGGAGAGTCAAAGGAACCAGAGCGGCCGGGGAGAGTTGTTACCATATATCTGAGGACGGCATGGGATCCATAAGGCATGAGCACCTGAGATATTCAGAGGGCTCTGCAAGGCTCTTCACATGTTTAATTCAGTTTGGTGGCACAGATAATGGCATCCCCAAAGATGGAGCCATGGGCCCCTTCCTCAGAGTGCACATTAGTGTTGCAGGATTTTTTACCTCCATACCTGGGATTCATTGTCTCGCTGCTTCAAAGAATGAAGAGGTGGACACAAAATGAGTAGCAGGTAAAAGTGTATTAGAATTTAAGATTAGAAAGAACAGTATGAAAGCTCTCTTTACAGAGAGGGGCCATTCGAAAGTGAATGTCCGTGGACTATAGGCAAGGGTCTTTCTTTTATAAGGTTCTGGTCGCTGCCCCCCACCCCCCCTCCACACACACCCATTCCCTCCCCCCTTGTTCCTTCTCAGGTTTTACCCTTATTGGCTTGATAGCTCTAGGTGCTGGGTTGTCCATTCCTGATTGGCTTGTTTCCACTGTATGAGGTGTGGTCTATGGCCATACCATTCCTTGTGGGCCATACATTTTATGGTCTACTTATTTTTTAATCAGGTCTTTTGTCAAATTCCTGAGGGAAACCTGAGGGGGAGTAGATGGTGTCTGTTACATCCCTTTTTTGAAAATTATTTATTTTTTAATTTACATCAAAGTTAGTTAGCATATGGTGCAACCATGATTTCAGGAGTAGATTCTTTAACACCCCTTAGTCATTTAACCCATCTCCCCACCACAACCCCTCCAGCAACGCTCTGTTTGTTCTATATATTTAAGAGTCGCTTATGTTTTGTGCCCCTCCCTGTTTCTATATTATTGTTTGCTTCCCTTCCCTTATGTTCATCTGTTTTGTATCTTAAAGTCCTCATATGAGCGAAGTCATGATATTTGTCTGTCTCCAACTAATCTCGCTTAGTATAATACCCTCTAGTTCCATCCACATAGTTGTAAATGGCAAGATTTCATTCTTTTTGATTGCCGAGTAATACTCCATTGTATTACACCATACCACGTCTTCTTTATCCATTCATCAGTTGGTGGACATTTGGGCTCTTTCCATACTTTGGTTATTGTTGATAGTGCTGCTATAAACATGGGGGTGCATGTGTCCCTTTGAAACAGCACACCTGTATCCCTTGGATAAATACTTAGTGGTGCAATTGCTGGGTCGTAGGGTAGTTCTATTCTTAATTTTTTGAGGAACCTCCATATTGCTTTCCAGAGTGGCTGCACCAATTTGCATTCCCACTAGCAGTGCAAAAGAGATCCTCTTTCTCCGCATCCTTGCCAACATCTGTTGTTGCCTGAGTTGTTCATGTTAGCCATTCTGACAAGTGTGAGGTGGTGTCTCTTTGTGGTTTTGATTTGTATTTCCCTGATGATGAGTGATGTGGAGCATTTTTTCATGTGTCGGTTGGCCACCTGGATGTCTTCTTTGGAGAAGTGTCTACTCCTGTCTCTTGCCCATTTCTTCACTGGACTATTTGTTTTTGGGTGTTGAGTTTGGTAAGTTCTTTGTAGATTTTGGATACTAACCCTTTATCTGATATGTCGTTTGCAAATATCTTCTCCCATTCCTTCGATTGCCTTTTAGTTTTGCTGATTGTTTCCTTCACTGTGCAGAAGTTTTTGACTTTGATGAGGTCCCAATAGTTAATTTTTGCTTTGGTTTCCCTTGCCTCCAGAGACGTGTTGAGTAAGAAGTTGCTGCGGCCAAGGTCAAAGCAGTTTTTGCCTGCTTTCTCCTCTAGGATTTTGATGGCTTCCTGTCTTACCTTTAGGTCTTTCATCTGTTTTGAGTTTCTTTTTGTGTGTGGTGTAAGAAAGTGGTCCGGGTTCATTTTTCTGCATGTCGCTGTCTGGTTTTTCTAGCACCATTTCCTGAAGTGACTGTCTTTATTCCATTGGATATTCTTTCCTGCTTTGTCAAAGATTTGTTGGCCATATGTTTGTGGGTCCATTTCTGGCTTCTCTATTCTGTTCCATTCATCTGAGTGTTCTTGTGCCAGTACCATACTGTCTTGATAATTACAGCTTTGTAATACAGCTTGAAGTCCGCGATTGTGATGCCTCCTGCTTTGGTTTTCTTTTTCAAGATTGTTTTGGCTATTTGGGGTCTTTTCTGGTTCCATACAAATTTTAGGATTGTTTGTTCTAGTTGTGTGAAGAACGCTGGTATTATTTTGATAGGGATTGCATTGAGTATGTAGATTGCTTTGGGTAGTATTGACATTTTAACAATATTTGTTCTCCCTATCCAGGAGCATAGAATCTTTTTCCCCTTTGTGTGTGTGTGTGTGTGTGTGTGTGTGTGTGTGTGTCTCTTCTTCAATTTCTTTCATAAGCTTTCTATAGTTTTCAGTGTATAGATTTTTCACCTCTTTGGTTAGATTTATTCCTAGGTATTTTATGGGTTTTGGTGCAATTGTAAATTGGATCAATTCTTTGATTTCTCTTTCTATTGCTTCATTATTGGTGTATAGGAATACAACCGATTTCTGTGCATTGATTTTATATCCTGCAACTTTGCTGAATTCATGGATCAGTTCTAGCAGTTTTTTGGTGGAATCTTTTGGGTTTTCCATACAGGGTATTATGTCATCTGCAAAGAGTGAAAGTTTGACCTCCTTCTGGCTGATTTGGATGTCTTTTATTTCTTTGTGTTGTCTGATTGCTGAAGCTAAGGCTTCCAATACTATCTTGAATAACAGTGTCGAGAGTGGACATCCCTGTCTTGTTCCCGGCCTTAGGGGGAAACCTCTCAGTTTTTGTCCATTAAGGATGATATTAGTGGTGGGTCTTTCATACATGGCTTTTATGATCTTGAGGTATGATCCTTCTATCCCTACTTTCTTGAGGGTTTTTATCAAGAAAGGATATTGTATTTTGTGAAATGCTTTCTCTACATCTATTGAGAGGGTCATGTGGTTCTTGTCCTTTCTTTTATTGATGTGATGTATCACATTGATTGTTTTGTGGATATTGAATCAGCCCTGAATCCCAGGTATAAATCCCACTTGGTCATGATGAATAATTAAAAAAAAAATTTTTTTTAATATTTATTCATTTTTGAGAGAGAGAGAGAGAGAGAGAGAGAGAGAGACAGAGCATGAACAGGGGAGGGGCAGAGAGAGAGGGAGACACAGAATCGGAAGCAGAATCCAGGCTCTGAGCCATCAGCCCAGAGCCTGAGGCGGGGCTCAAACTCACGGACCACGAGATCGCGACCTGAGCTGAAGTCGGACGCTCAACTGACTGAGTCACCCAGGCGCCCCGAATAATTTTTTTAATGTATTGTTGCATTGTCTGTTACATTCTTGAGAGGAATCTTAGGCCCAACGGGGTTTACTGTGGTCAGACCCTCCCAGCATTGATCCAAAATATATGTTTTTCCCCATCCAGGGACCTCAGGTCCTAATCTTTCTCTCTCTGCCTATTTTATCCTATCTTTCCTTATCATATTAGGCTAACAAGGATTCATACTGGAGCACCTGGGTAGCTCAGTTGGTTAAGCATCCAATTTCAGCTCAAGTCATGATCTCACAGTTCATGGGTTCAAGCCTCAGATAGGGCCCTGCACTGACAGCTCAGAGCCTCAAGCCTGCTTCAGATTCTGTGTTTCCTTCTCTCTCTGCCCCTCCCCCACTTGTGCTTGCTCTCTCTCTCTCAAAAATAAAGCAATAAACATCACACACACACACACACACACACACACACACACACACATGCTTAGGCAGCCAGGGGAGCAGCAGGAGGTGTCTCCTTGAAGGGATGGACATTCCTAGGGTTCACTTGAAGAGAAACATTAAGAGTCCTCATGTTGAAGATCAGAAACCCAAGTGGTCCCCCTCAGGAAGGTGGGATGTCAGGCAGAAAAGAGACTTACCCTGCCTGGGAGCCAAGTCACCTCCCTCTGAGGGTGTCAGCGTAGAGCAATCCCCATTCCCAAACCCCTGAATGCATGTGAGAAATAAGGCCACTGACCCAATCAAAGGAGGGACGTGGAGACTCGGAGCACAGTGAAGCGAGGATTTAATCAACATTCTTGCAAGAGCGGGTGTGTGATGGACGGGCACATCTGGTGTAGTTACAGCAAACAATTTATTTCCTAGCGTGCAAGTCCCTCCTGATTCCTCATTGGCGGAGTACAATGGAGGTTACAGCCTTACCCAGACTTTGCCTATGCCCACGTAAGGCAAAAAGTAGTCTGTTTGGAACATATGTACATTTCATGAGGTGACGCAGAGACTTTCAGTCCCTCCTTTGTTCTTTGGCGCATGCTCTCGCAAAGCCTTTGGAAAATAAGCCCGCAAAACGGAGAGGGTTAGAAGAATCAGGAAGTGAAGTGTCTAAGGGTTTGAGGCTCCATGGGGGGAGGGGGAGTTCATATAGATTTCCAATAGGTTGTAAGCCTACTGGTAACTAGACAGCTCAGCTCTTATTTGGTATTTCTGAAAATGAATCGTCTCCCTTGTCACAGAGCTGCAAGCATGGCCGGTTCTCACATCCGCCAACCACAGAGGTGAGGTGATTTGTTAAGGTAAATAGTGGTTTCCTCACACTAGGAAGCAGTGGATTCCGAGTTTGAAGCCAATTTTACTTTAAAGTCCATGCTGCCTCCATGAAAAGGCAAGAGACACAGTTCAAGTTCCCAAATGTGAAATTTCCAAAGTGTGTGACCTGGGACACATCACTTCCTCTCTGGGGTAAAAGGTAAAGGCTGCACTTGTGTATTGGTGTAGGAAACAAAGGCAAAAGAAAAAATTACATTTCCTTACAACTTTGACAATTCCTTGAGACAGGCAGAGTGACCTCTGGAAACTCAACTGCCTCCATGTTGACACTTTGCTAAGGGCAAAAGTCAGTCTTAGCTTAACATTGTCCCGCCCCTCTAGGATCCTGTAGATCTAATTTAACATATAAAAATTCCTTTGGAATCTTTATCTCTACCCCTCAAGATACATGTTGGCAATCATGCTCCAAGCATATGGCCCACTGATATACATCTGAAGCATCCGTGACTGAGGTTTTACTGACCAGTAATAAATGACGTTTTCCTAACAACAGCCAGCCCCCTCAGGGTCCTGGAAACCTAGCTTCCAAAATACCTTGGAGGCTTACGCTGTCCCTAACCACCTCTCAACTTGAAAGTATATCATCAGTCACCCCTCACAGCGCCAGTGCAGCTCTTTCTGCCCAAGGGTCCTGTCCCGGGCTTCAATAAAACCACCTTTTTGCACCAAAGACGTCTCAAGAATTCTTTCTTGGTCATCCGCTCTGACACCCCCCCCCCCACTTCCACATCAGGTATCACTCCTGAAATGGGGACAACCCTAATCCAAGATTTTTTTTTTTTTTTTAAGATTTTATTTTTAAGTAATCTCTACGCCCAAGGTGGGGCTCGAATTGACAACACAGAGATCAAGGGAAGCATGCCCTGGGACTGACAGCCAGGAGCATCCAAGGATTTCTTTCTGTAAAGGTTTATTAGACTCTTTTAACCTTTATTAGCTCCCCTCCTCCCCCCAGAATCACCAAGCACATCCCCTGGAAGGGGAGCCTGCCTCTTTGACCCCACGCAAACACGACGGAGACTCACGACCCAGGCGGACAGAATCTTGGCGCGGGGCTTGCGTCATCCCGATGCCCGCTAGTGCTGACGCGTATTGGCGGGCCTGCGCCTGCGCAAGGAGAGCCCAGGGCTAAGTGCGCGTGCGCACTGCGCGTTCACCGGACAGGGTTAAGACCGCTCGGAGCGAAGATATGGATTCCTGAGTGTGATGAAGAGTTTTGCCAACTCCGAGGGAGCGAGGGAGCAGTCGAGAATCCTCCTGGCGGCTACGGGATCAAGTTGAATCGCGGCAGGGCGAGTGGTCGAAAGCCGGGCGTGGCATGTCCCGGGTGCCCCGGTGCGGACAGTGAAGCGCGCGGCGAGCAGGATGGGCCGGCGCCGGGCGCCCGAGCTGTACCGGGCCCCGTTCCCGTTGTACGCGCTTCAGGTCGACCCCAGCGCGGGGCTGCTCATCGCTGCGGGCGGAGGAGGCGCTGCCAAGACGGGCATAAAGAATGGCGTGGTGAGAGCTCAGGGCCACTGGGGCCGGTCACGGCACGGGCGACGGGGGTAAGGGGCCTTGGGGGTGGGCTGTACCTCCGGCTGCACACTAGCGGCATTTCTAGCTTGCCCCCTCCCCGGTGGAAAGCCCGGCGCCCTGGCGGGAATTTCACCTGAGAACTTACCACGAATCGTAAAGTGGAGTAAAAACAGCACACGACACCGCTTAGGCAGGAACGCTTCAACTCAACCTCACAGGCGGCTCCAGGGGTCTTATCCTGGTCTTTTCTGGGGAGATCGCATAGAGCTGTGTCTCTGCTCTCTAGCAGCGGCAAGAGTGCTGCATTTGGTCTTTAGGCAAGGGTTCTTCACTCTTCTGAGGATTACCCAATTATTTTGTAAACTGGAGGTATTAATCCCAACCCTCCTTGCTGTACAGATTTGTGAGGTTCCAAAGAAAGAAAGAAAAGGAAAGAAGCAAGCAGGCTGGGAAAAGCCTTTTAAGTAGAAAGTGTAGTAAGCAAAGAGATAGGGCTTTAGACTATAGGATGTAAGGTTGTCCTTGAGGTGCTCTCTGGGCGCCCCTGAACCTTGCTCACCCTGGTTCCCTCTTCCACAGCACTTTCTGCAGCTAGAACAAATTAATGGGCGCCTGAGCGCCTCTTTGCTACACTCTCATGACACAGAGACACGGGCTACCATGAACTTGGCGCTGGCTGGTAACATCCTTGCTGCAGGGCAGGATGCCCACTGTCAGCTTCTGCGCTTCCAGACCCATCAGCAGAAGGACAAAAACAAGACAGAGAAGGCAGGTGAGAAGCTCCCTCTTTAGCTTTGGGGTAAGGGTTAAATGAGTAAGATCACTTATTTTGGTTCCAAAAAAAGGGGTTGGAAGTGGGTTATGGTAGCAGGCAAGAAGCTGGATGTTCACTACTAGGGAGGGGGCAAGTACTACTTATTATAGGGCCCTGAAACCTGGCAGACTCTTTGTATTTCAGGTTGCAAGGAACAGGGGCCACGACAGAGGAAGGGGGCAGCCCCAGTAGAGAAGAAGTCTGGAGCTGAAACCCACCAGGAGGGGGTAGAACTCAGTGTAGAGAATTTGCAAGCGGTGCAGACAGACTTCAGCCCTGATCCGTTGCAAAAAGTTGTATGCTTCAACCATGATAACACCCTGCTCGCCACTGGAGGGACGGATGGCTACGTTCGTATCTGGAAGGTGTGGTTTTGTGGATTAGAGGATGAGTGTCAGTAGCAGCAAGGTCAGATTGTGATGAACTGATCATGGGTTCTGGGAAACTTGAGTGGAGCCTGTACTGAGTGGCAGAAAAAAAGAAGGGTGGGGATCATTGCACCCTTGCTGGGTACCTAGGGTAACCATGATGGTGGTTTGGTCGCAGGTACCCAGCCTAGAGAAAGTTCTGGAGTTCAGAGCCCATGAAGGAGAGATTGAGGACCTGGCTTTGGGGCCTGATGGCAAGGTGAGGAAGTGAGAGTGTCAAAAAAGTAGGTGATTATGCTGCTTGTCCAGTAAGTGGATCCCCTAACTGTCCATCCTTGGAATCTTGATTCCTGACTAGTTGGTAACTGTGGGCTGGGACCTTAAGGCCTCCGTGTGGCAGAAGGATCAGCTGGTGACACAGCTGCACTGGCAAGAGAACGGACCCACCTTTTCTAACACGCCTTACCGCTACCAGGCCTGCAGGTGTGAGACCCCAGAGGGTAGCTAAAAGAGGCACAGCCTAGATGTGGTGGGGGAGAGGGAAGAGACTGGGGGGAAGCTGGGGAGGATTGTAGCCTTGGTGGGTGTTACCCCAGGCCTGACCAGGGTGCAGGAGGGCACAAACCTCTGAGAAGGGCTGAGCAGGCCCCAGGAGCTGAATATCCTCTCACCTGGCCCCCAGGTTTGGGCAGGTTCCAGACCAGCCTGCCAGGCTGCGACTCTTCACAGTGCAGATTCCCCACAAGCGTCTGCGCCAGCCCCCACCCTGCTACCTCACAGCCTGGGATGGCTCCACCTTCTTGCCCCTTCGGACTAAGTCCTGCGGCCATGAAGTCATCTCCTGCCTTAGTGTCAGGTGTGAGACAGTGGTGACTTGGCTGGTTGTGGGGTGCCTGGGGGAGCTTGGAAAGATGTCCTGTCTGAGGCTCTGAAGAGTACTATTGGTGAATGTTGCTGCATAGGTCCCCGGGACAGTGAGCACTTTATTTTTTGTTGCAGTGAATCGGGCACCTTCCTAGGCCTGGGCACAGTCACTGGCTCTGTTGCCATCTACATAGCTTTCTCTCTCCAGGTAATGGGTAAAGGTGGGCACAGCCCTGAGGGCTCTTTGGGGTGGGGACTCTGGGCCTGCTCGAACCTAAGTGTGTAGGAAGGGTCTGGCCCAGCTCTAGAGGAAAAGCCATCTGGGGACAGGGAGATTGTTTTCCAGGGGAATGTTCTGAACAGGGCCATCCTTCAATAGTTCTTCTCCTGTCTCCAGCGCCTCTATTATGTGAGGGAGGCTCATGGCATTGTCGTGACAGATGTGGCCTTTCTACCTGAGAAGGGTCGTGGTCCAGAGCTCCTTGGCTTCCATGAAACTGCCCTGTTCTCTGTGGCTGTGGATAGTCGTTGCCAGCTGCACTTGCTGCCCTCACGGAGTGAGTCATTGGGATGGGGGTGGGTACCGCCCTACCTCTAGCTATAGCAAAAACTTGCCCCTTGGAGAATGGGCCGCTTGTTTGTAGCCATCTGTCCCCTTCTTGAATGGTTTTGTTCTTAGGGCTGTGAAGCCCCTTTGCCTGCTGACTTCTTCCCTTACCCCTCCTGCAGGGAGTATTCCTGTGTGGCTGCTGCTCCTGCTATGTGTTGGACTTATTGTTATGACCATCCTGCTGCTCCAGAGTGTCTTTCCAGGTTTTCTTTAGCCTTTCTGCTCTTAGGGAATCAGGGGCCTGGACATTACTACCTTCTAGAACAGAGTGGAGGCCTGAACCCCATTGCTCATTCCACCTGAATCCATAGTTGGCGTTCCTCTGATGAGACTGACAGGCGCTGCCTGCCCTGCCCACTTAAAGCTTGGCTGTGGCCCTGTGAGAACCCTTCATTCTTCATCCGTGGATCCTCCCAGGACAGTGGTATCTGAAGGCCAGGCCACACCACCTGCATTCTTCCTCTGCCTGCCAGAGGCTCCAAAGTTGAGCTTGTCCTTTCTCCAGAAATATGTGAGGATGCCCAAGAACCTGGAGGTACTGCTGTCTATCACTTGGTCTTCACGTGAACCCCTGGCGTTTGCTGAAGCAAGCACTGGCCTGGGACTTGCCGTTAGGGAAGGAAGGGGCAGAAGGAAGACCCAGGCAGTAATCTCTGGGTCCAGCCAGGTAGCTCCAAGCCAGCCAGGCGACATATACAATAAGTTCCTGGATGGTCTTCCCTACCCTTGAGAAAAGGGAAAATGAACCTCAGCACATTCAGCAGGAAAAGTTGATATTTAATAAACAAGCAAAGACTGAACTGAGACCCTAGTGGTACTCCTGTCAGTTCTTGCCTCCCTCAGAAGGTGAGAGATCCCTGAGGTTGAGCAGCGACACTGGGTGCTGGAAGATGGCTTTGGCATACTGATGCAAGAGGCGGTTCATGTAGCTGTGCTGCCAGGGGAACAGCCCTTCCAGGAAGCCAATGTGGCCACCCCGGGCTGTGATGAGCAGTGCAACATGGGGAGAGTGTTGGGCAGCCTGTACGGGAAGGGCTTGGGGAGGGGTTAGAGAGGAGGTCAGGAACTGGCCTTTTCTGAGAGCCCAGTCTCTCTCCCCTTGCACCTCACCACCTGTTTTCCCCAGGGCCTGTAAAGCATCCAGATTCAGGGTGCTCACCGTGGACTGGGGAGAAGGGGTCATCAGCTGCATTGAGGCAGAGCACAGGGGTCTGGATGGCATCTACCTTGGTTCTTGGGCTTGCTGCTTGGTAGTAGGTAACACAGTCTTGATATCCAAAAGCCACAGCTGTGTAGCGCTCATCAAACTGGCGGATTGTGCGGGCCTGCATGTGGTAGAGGGTGGGGTACGCTAGCATGAGGATAGGGAATAAGAAGATACTGAATAATTTTGGGTAGGGGGTGGTGGTTGAAAGACTCTACCTGTAGCACAAAGTCTACGTTCACCACCTTTTCCATCACCTTCCTATTTCTGCAAAAGAGTTCATAGAGGTGTGACTCTCCTGGACCTGACCCTATCGTATCTCATGAATAAGCAAACCCAGTTACAAAACTAGTCTGAGCACTGGGAGAACCTGGTATTTCTGCCATCCCATCCTGCCTGCTGCCCCCTCCCACTTGCCAAAACCATACCGGTTCACAATGTGACAGAGCTCGGCAGTGAGGCGCTGATTGAAGAGCAGTGAGTTGAGTGGGGTCTCCAGGGAGCGGGTGGTTTCAGAGGAATCCCAACATGCAGATAGAGTCAGTGCTGCCACCAGCCCCGAATCCTGCCCTGTTCGAGCTAGGTGGTTCAGCACTAATATCCTGAAGGATGGATCCAGGGGCCGTGAAAGAAGGGTTTGCATTAGTGAGTTGGGAAAGGGGGAGAAGACATGGGGGAGGAAACAAAGGAAGACTGGACCTTTGGGTCAAGCCCAGGCAACCTTTACCCTCCAAGAGAGATGCCCACAGCCAGCAGTGGAGCTTGGGAGTAGCGGTGCTTTATGTGGCTCACGACTGTCTCCAGATCTTCAGTGTTGCTGGCACAAAAGGCTCTGTGAGTCTGAGGCAAACCAGATAATTGGGTAGGGAGGGAGGCCCTGGCCAGAAGCAGAAAGATGGGAGGGTTCGAGAGATGGAAGGAAAATGGAAGAAGGATGGGTACGTAGAGCCCCAGGGCCAAGGATCTGTTAAGGGAGTGGGGTGAAGGGCTACGATGAGGAAAGGATACTCACCAGCAGTTCTTCCCCACGGCAGCCTCGGTTGTTAAATACAACAGCTCTGTGACACACACAGGTACGTCTCAGCCAGGCCTTTCCTAGAAGCCCCGCTCCCCTTTTGGTAGCCTTCAGGAAGACCCCAGTCAGAAGTGCCCCTCATATAGTGCTTTCTTCCCAGAGGTATCAGGGTCTTGATCGGCCTCCCTATTACAAGTTCTCAGATACCACCCACTGCCTCCGGGCTGGACCCATCCTTACCTATAACCATCCCTCAGAGCTTGGTTGACTAATTGTGAGATATAGGAGTCCTGGCTACTGCCTGTGATACCAGGAAGCAGTAATACAATGGGCTGGGTGGTGGGGTCAGGATATTGACTGCTGTTGTGCTGGCCAGCCCAGTCTAGCAGGAGCTGTCCTCCATCTGGGGTTTGGAGGACTTCGCTGTGGTTTTGGAGAAAAGGGCACACCAAGATACTATGAGGAACTCCGTGTGCTTCAGAAGGTTTACCTCTCTTCCCCACAAACAACTCCCACAACTTCCCTCCTGTATCATTTGAGGGCACACACTGTGCCCCACATTAAGACCATAACAAGGTGTAATGGGACGTAAAAGATTAAATATTACCTCACTGTTGTGCAATTAAATAGCCCTTCTGTATAACCACTCTCGTTATCCTCAACACACTGAGGTACGTGGGGCAAAAGATTACCTTCAGTTTTAAGAAGTAGACAGGATTTCCCTATAGTTGCAGCTTACTGTTCACCCGCTCTGTCCCTTCTTACCTCCGGTAAGGGACTGGAGGCCGAGACTGCAGCAAGACTCGAAAGATGGTTTGTAGCCGCCCCTCAAAACACCACAGCGTAGGGTAGAAAGTCTCCAGAGTGATCGGACAGTGTTGCTCCAGGAGGGCCAGAAACCGGGGCCCAGTCACCAGTTGAGGCCTCTATAACCACAACAGTCTACCTCACTCCCCTGGATTTTGCACAGCCAGTGAGGCACCTGACACCAGAGCAACCCCTCTCCAGAGGCTGGCCTCTGGGGGTGAGAGACCTAACATACCTTAGCCTGGAATGGCCAAGTCACCTCTGTTTATAATAGAGTCCAGCTGGAGCCCCAAAGAACTCCAGTCCTGGAGGGCAACCTCCGGCACGGACTCAACTGACCTGGAACCAGGGCTGGGAACTGCTGCAGCTGACTGAGTGCTGACTCCTCCGCTCAGGCTATCTGTGCCCCAAACCCATTTTGCAGAGAGCAGGTAATATCAACTGCCCAGCTGAGTCCTTGCGGAAAGGGTTGGCATCCTAGTCAGAGGCTGAAGAAATGCAGTACCATTCAATCTGTGACTTCTGCTTTGCAATTGATTTACCACACTCCTCTTCCTCAGACTAGCTCCAGCCATGCTGGCTGCGCCTGATTTTAGCACCCCGTTGCCACATACTCGCGTTCCCTCCCTACCACGCGCTCACTGCTGCTTCTACCACAGCACCTCATTTTCTCGCTCATAGGACCCCTGTCGCCAGACCATACTCCAAAGGAGGAATGGTCTCGATGTGAACAGATTTTCCTCTTGTTTCATGCCAGCCAGAGGGAAGGTAACACAATGGCAGGGACAGACAAGTCAGTGGGGACTCGGCTCTGACTTTCCACCCCTCTGCTTGGTTCTTGGGTACACATCAAGTGAATGAGAGGGCTAGCCGCATAGCAGGCTTATGAAACAGGGGCATGCTGTACAAAGCCAAAAGGTCACAGTCTCAAGAAGTTTCTATTGCTGTTGCAAGCCCTAAGGAACCTGAGGACCAGATTCCTATGTCTTCTGCAGTTTTAGTACCCAAAAAAGGCTAGGTAAATTATGAACTAGAGAGGCCAAGTTGCTAGCGCAGCTGTTGAGAGATGTGACTCATAACATGGTCTTTAACCCCTGGAATAATAATGCTTGAGATTCATTGTATGCTATATGCAGGTTCTAGGCTAAGCCCAACCTTATGAGGGAGCATATTTCATAGGTGAAGAAACAGCGACTCAAAGAGTTTAAGTTGTTTGCCCAAAGTCACACAGCAAGCAAGAGGCAAAGCAGAATTCGCAATTATGATACTACCACCAATACTAGTAGGTTGAATTTGTTGAGTGCTCATGTTTCAAGCATTGTGCTAAGCACTTTACATAATTATACCCTGTGATTTTCACAATAGCTCTTTGACAGTAGATCCTGTGATCCCCCGTGGGAACAGGTTGGAATGTTGAGTAAGTTGTCAAGGGTCATGAAGCCTGCCAAAGACAGCTAGTGGCGGAACTGGAATTCAAACCCAGGTCTGACTCTAGAGCTTATGCTCTTAATCACCGTACTATATTACTTCCTAATTGCCAGGGTTTTGAGTTGTCATCAATCTGTGGAATTTTTTTTTTTTTTTAAGTTTAGTTAAAGAGAGAATGCAAGGAGGGAAGGGGAAGAGAGAGGGAGAGACAGAATCCCAAGTAGGCTCCACACTGTCAGGGCAGAGTTTGGGGCTCAAACTCAACGAACCACGAGATTATGACCTGAGCGGAGATCAAGAGTCGGACACTTAACCGACTGAGCCACCCACGTGCCCCAATTTAGGGAATTCTTGATCAAATAAGCTCAGTAGTGTAGAATAAACTAGGTCACACATTTGATTTATATGGGTTAATTTCATTTTAGCTCTAGTGAAGTATTTCTTTTTTTTTTAAATTTTTTAAACGTTTATTGATTTTTGAGACAGAAACAGAGCATGAATGGGGGAGAAACAGAGACAGAGAGAGAGGAAGACACAGAATCTGAAGCAGGCTCCAGGCTCTGAGCTGTCAGGACAGAGCCCGACGCAGGGCTTGAACTCACAGACTGCGAGATCGTGACCTGAGCCGGTCAGATGCTTAACCAACTGAGCCACGCAGGCGCCCCATAGTGAAGTATTTCTTGACTCATTCCTGAGAATTAATTAGTAATATGCCATTGGTCACTGTGGGTAAATCAATAATAGTCCATTATCATGCTGGACAATCCAAACTCCTCAGGGCTTCCAGAATGTGCTTTTTCCTGCATTGTAACCAATATTTGGAAGTTAAGGAGGGGTTTGGAGTAAAAAATGGCAGAGGTCTCTGAGTTCTTTGTGGCTGGTCCAAGCAAAGGAAAGTGTTTATTAAGGACAGCTCTGGTCTGAAATGATTGACTTTTGAAATCAGGCATATAAGGTAGGATTTATAGGGTACTGTGAGGTTTGGATTTTTGTTTTATTAAGGCAGATTTAATACATGCGAATGTAGAAAGCTCTGAAAATACAGAAAGTTTAGATAACATTTAAATTCCCTATAGATCTTTAAGGGCTTGAATCGATAGATTTTTTTTCATTAGACTCAGTTACCTAGAACAGCTTCATATATCCAGATTTTTCTGGATATATGAATTACGTATTTTGTCTAAATTTCAGTGTTCAACTTCAGTGTCCAAGTTCATCAAAATCAACCTCTTGAGACTTTACCATTGCATTATATATATGCGGAGAGCCTAGAACTTAACACAGGGCTGAATGAACAACGACAGGGTTATCCACGAGTCCTGAGCTACACAGGGAACCTCTCCCCGCCCTTAAGAGAAGCAAGGGTCTGCTAAGTGGACAGGATGGTGGGAGTCAGCCACATCTGCACAGGCCTCCGGTTCCTTTGTTCTGTGAAGTTAGTGAGAAACTCAACTCGACTGCCTTTTTAGAAGAGGAAAGCGTCTCCCTGACACCTGAGGATGCCTTCCAGCCGGCCCTTCCTCAACTGTTTGTCTCTATCATAGGGAGCAGCACCCCTCTGATGGCTGAAAGGCCCAACTGGCATGGGGAGCGTTTGGGACGCAGAGAATCTAGGCAGACAAAGAAGCAAAACTCTTCGTTAGGTGATAATAGCAAAACAGAACACTGCCGTAGCATGGCAGGGCTGGTGGTGGAATTGGGGCATCAAATTTCACCTGGGGCAGGGGGCCCAATCATGCCACCTCCCACAAAGGACTCTATCCCCTGGCTGGAAGCTGGCCCTTAGGCCCGAGTATCCTAAACCCGCCGGCCAGAGCTTTGGACCCGCACCCACCTGGGGCACACATATCCAGTAGTAGCCCAAGTAGAGGGTAGCGCCAAGACCCAAAAGCAGAGAGAAGGGTTCTGTCCAGGTGCCAGTCTGAGGGCTCTGGGAAGAGCTCAGCATCTTGGGTGGTTGGGTTCTGACTTCCCAGTTCTTGACCGGCTCCTGCACCTGGTTCTTGGCCGGGAGGCCGGCAGGTGTGCGCCGGGCCCCGCCCCTTACACGCCATTGGACAGTCTGTGCAGGGACGGCCTCCGCTGCCGGGTGGGGCCAGGGTCCGGGCCCCGCCCCGCCCACCGCCGCCGCGCTCCGCGGCGGGCGTGGCAAAGGGCGGGGCCCGGACCTCGACCGGCGCCGAGCAGAACCGAGTTGCCAGTGGTGACCTCCCTGCCCGTCGCCCGCTTCGCGCGCCTGGGCGCCTCCTGCTTCCGCCTCCCGGTGACTAGCGGTGCCGCCCCTTGCAAGGACCACCACCCTCTCCCCAGCCTCCATCTTGGTGAGACGTGTCTCCAGCGCCTTCCTCAAACTCTGCCCCCGCCACGCTAGTTAGGCAGTTTGGTTACGGTCCCCCAGTCAACCAGTCACTGACACACAGGACACAGCCACTCCTTGGTGACATCCTGCCCTTTCACACAGGGCAGCCATTCACTGTGAACTTCACATTCAGGACGTGGCCGCTCACCTTGTGACGCCCTGCAGTCCTGCAGTGTTCAGCTATTCACAGTGGACTTCCCATACTGGACACAGCCATTCACACTGTGGCATCCAGTCACATAGGTTTCAGCTATTGGGTGGATGGCATTCCACATAGAGTCACACACACACAAAGGTTAAAGTCACGTACCATCACTCTACACCGTCTTTCATAATGTCAAGTAAGTACAATAGATACGTACTCATCCCCCACTTTGTACCAGGCAGTGGGATACCCCTGGAATGCTCTTGCCTGTCGTCACTGGAATGTGGAAACGAATAAGTAATCTAATAGAGCAGTGGTCCTCAGCCGTGACTGAAGATTAGAATCATCTGGGAGTTTTGTTTTGTTTTTTAATTTGTTTAATGTTTATATTTTTGAGAGAGGGAGAGACAGAGCGTGAGCTGGGGGCAGAGGGGTGTGGTGGGCAGAGAGGGAGACACAGAATATGAAGCAGGCTTCAGGGTCTGAGCTGTCAGCCCAGAGCCCGATGTGGGACTTGAACTCATGAACCATGACATCATGACCTGAGCCAAAGTTGGCCGTTTAACTGAGCCACCAGGCGCCCTTCATCTGGGAGTTTTAAAAACAACCAGCGCCCAGGCCTCACCCCCTGCTATAGTTGGTTTGGAGAGGAGACTAGGTATCAATATAACTTAGAAGTTCTTTGGAAGATTCAAATGTGTAGTCAGGGTTGAACCCCTGCGGTAGGGCACAGGGCTAGCTAGATAGGGGAAGTACTAGCTGCAGTGAGAGCACTGAGGAGGGTGCCCGAACACCATGGGTCAGAGCAAGTGTACCCGGATGTTAAGTGATGATACATTTAAGGTGAAACCAAAAATTGAGTAGGAGTTTCCCAGGCAAGGGAGAGGTGGGAAGAGAATAGTTGTTCCAGGAGCAGAAATAGCGTAAGCAAAAGCCTGGGTGTGAGAGACTTCTTAAAGGAACCAAAAGAAATCTGGTTGTCTGGAGCATACGCGATGGTCAAGAATCAGGCTGTGAGCAGCTACACAAGGGATGTGAGAGTTTAGACTAAGGGTGGGGGAAAACCATCAAAGAATTTTACAAAGGGGTGAGCCACACGACCGGCGTTATGTTTTAGAGGAATCATTCAGGCGACTTGGAGAATGGATTGATTGGAGGAGGCTGAGAATGGAAACAGGCCAGTTAGGAGGCTGTTAACAGTACTTCAGCATGGCAGGTGGCTGCCTGGACTGGAGGAGCTTGGGAGAGGAGTGAAGATCTTTAAGACAGGAGGCAGAATGGAATAGGACTTGGTGTTTGGAGGTCAGGAGAGAAGGAGAAATCATGAAGGATGCCCAGGTTTCTGACTGTATGAGTCAGGGATGCATGGCGGTACCAGTCCCTGGGTTAAGGAAACTGGGGGAAGGGAAGGTTTGAGGAGGAAGAGGATGCGTTCTGAACTCAGACACACAGAGGTTAGGGTGCTGGTAGGTGTTCTAATTGCTTTTTCTTAGATTCTGTATTTGTCTATTTGGCATCCGTTAGTCACAGGGCCAAACTAACAGCCGAAGTTGACATTTCGTCTGCAATCCAGAGCCCATACTCTGAGCCACTTCTTTGATCTAAATCTCACACGACAAGCCAATATTTCCCCTGTCCTAAATCAACCCAGGGTCAGGTATCACATAACTAGGGACAGTCCCTATGTCCCAAAGCCTGCCTGATTACTCAAACTAGCCAATTCTAAGCTGTCTACCTTGCCCTGCCTTGCCTTTCCACTTAATAAAGGCTGTGGCCTCTGCCTTCCTCCTTGCTCCTTTCTGCCCATGACAGAAGCCCACTGGGGTTTCCCCCTGTCATCCTGTGTAGTGAGCTATGCCTGTCGTTTCCAGGATAACTGGAGCACTAAATTTTTCTTTCAATGACATTGACCTCTCCACGTTGTCACTCAGTCACCTTTATACATTAAAATCTAGGCACAAATTAGAGGATGTTCATTTCCTGAAGAGGTCTGGGGCTTGGGGCTTGGAATTTGAGGTTTGGCAGCCATCAGCATTTAAATGATATATTCGTTTTCAGGGTTGCCATAACAAAGTACCACACACTGGCTGTCTTAAACAACAGAAGTTTATTGTCTTACAGTTCTGGGGACTAGAAGTCCAACTTCAAAGTGCCAGAAAGATCGGTTCCTTCTGAGAGCTGTGAGGAAGAATCTGTCCCAGGTCTCTTCTCTGGCTTCTGGTGGTGTGCTGGCAATCTTTGGCATGTAGAAGCTTCATGGCCACAAGAACATGCTACCTGTATCTTCGCAAGATGCTTTCCCTGTGTGTGTGTGTGTGTGTGTGTGTGTGTGTGTGTGTGTTTATGTCCAAATTTGCCCTTTTTAAAATAGCTTATTTATTTATTTTGAGAGGAGAGAGAGCAAGCAGGGGACGGAAAGAGAGACAGAGAATCCCAAGCAGGCTCTGCACTGTCAGTGCATAGCCCAACCTGAGGCTCAAACTGTGAGATCATGACTTGAGCCGAGACCAAGAATCGGATGCTTAACCAACTGAGCCACTCCGGAGCCCCCAAGTTTCCCCTTTTCACGTGGACGCCAGTCAAATTGGAGTGGGGTGGGCTCACCCTACTCCAGTAGGACCTCATTTTCACTTCTTATACCTGCAGCAACCCTACTTCCAAATAAAGTCACATTCTGAGGTATTGGGGGTTAGGATGTCAACATATGACTTTTTGAGGGACTCAGTTCAACCCATAACAGATAGTGATGGAAGCAACATGAACAGACGAACACATGAACAGATAGGAGTGAGGGGAGAGCCCAGAGGAACTCTGTTGCGTAAAGAAAACTAAGAAGAAACGAGTAGAGGGAGAAGATGGTGTCGCTAGAACCAGTGTGTCCCATAATTCTCGCAGGTAGTGTCCAGCAATGTCCGCCATAGGAAGGAGGACAGAATGACTTCGATGAGAGTCAGTTGTTCTGAAAGATGCAGATTGGAAGGAGCTGAAGGAGAGGGAGACGTTGAAGATTCTGAAGAGATAAGTTATTCCTTTGAAGAACTAAGTCCTTGTGGGGTGCCTGAGCGGCTCAGTTGTTTGAGCGTCTGATTCTTGGTTTCAGGTCCGGTCATGATCTTGCAGTTTGTGATGACTGCACAGAGCCTGCTTGGATTCTCTCTCTCCCCCTCTCTCTCTGCCCCTCCCCTGCTGATGTGTGCACACTCCTGTGCTCTCTCTCTCTCTCACACACACACACACACAAAATGAAAGAAAGAAAGAAAGAAAGAAAGAAAGAAAGAAAGAAAGAAAGAAAAAGAAAGAAAGGGAGAGAGAAAGAAAGAAGGAAAGAAAGAAAGAAAGAAAAAGAAAGGGAAAATAGGAAGGAAGGAAGGAAGGAAGGAAGTCAGTCCTTGGCCCAGTGGGTGAAGATGTAGTCTGAAGCCTAGGAGGAATTGGTCATTGTGACAAAAGTAGGTGACACTCCATTTTGAGTAGGTGACACTTTGCTGGCAAATGACTGCCACCATCACCCTTAAGATGACACTTTTCCCAGCCCTCTCGCCAACCATGTCTCGTATGCAGCCGCTTCTCAGTGATGCACCTGGTCACAGCCACCCAATGACACCTTCCCTGCTAACCAGCAGTCACAGCTGTCATGTGAGCATCACAAACAACTCAGGAAAGAGTTCAACCAACTACCCTAACACATGTACCGCTACTGTCCTCTCCTGTCACACCCCCGGACAATCATTCCCACCCTGGCCATACGCTCTCAGGGCCATGTTGTCGCTCTGGATACACAGTCACACAAAATACCTCTACTGTCACAAGTGCCTCACGCACACGGCCACATCCACTAGTCACAGCCACACTAACAGTTCCGTCCTGTCTTGTACACAGGCTGGGCGCCGGCGGGCAGTGGCACCGGCAGCACCACCACAGTTAGGCACGCTTCTCCTGAACACCAGCATCACCAGCTGTCTCTCTAGAAGTCTGTCCCTGTCTCTCTCACGGAGACACGGGCACACGCGCGCACGCACACGCGCGCCGGGGCCGCGGGGAGGCAGCCCGACGCGGGCTGCGGAGGGCGGCGGCCCTGACCGCGGCCGCTGGCGCTGCGGACTCTGCCCGGGCCAGGGCGGCGGCCGGCCGGAGGGCGACGTGGAGCGGCCACGTGGAGCGGCCCGGGGGAGGGCCCGGCGGCGGCGAGCCGAGGCGCGGCCGGCGCACAGCCTCCAGCCGCCGCGAAGCCGGACCCCAGCCCTCGCCGCGCCGCCGCAGGTGGGTCCGCGCTCGGCGTCGGGCGGCCTCGCCGCGGGCCTGGCGGGCTGGGGGCCGTGGGACCGCGGGGCGGGGGCGGCCTCCGGCCTCTGGGCACCCAGGCTGCGGGCGCCGCCCCTCTGCGTCCCCGGGCGGGGGCGGCGAGGAGCGGCGGCTCCAGCCTCGGGGCACCTCCCGGGAGGAGGTTACCCCGGAGGGCGAGTAGAGGAAGGGGCTGGAGAGCGAATCCCGAGCTCTCTAGGCGTGGTGATGGGGTTTCACAGTTCCCCGGCCGCCTTTCCCCCCAGTGTCTCCTTTGTCTCTCTGACATCGTGGGAGGGAGGTTGGGGGCAGGCAGGAGTTTCATCCTCATTTGACAGATGAAGAAAAGGCGGACTGGGGAGGGACCCCAGCTGGGGCCAGCTGGAGGTGTTAGGGTGGAGACCAGCTGTCAGGTGTGGGGGACCTTTTTGGCCGTAAAGCCACTCTCTCTTCTTTTGGGGGAGGGGAGTGTCCTGGGAGGCACAGGGGGCACCAGAGGGATAAGTTAAGGGTGAGGATGTGGTTCAAAAGAACTTTGGGACAGTTAGACTCAGCCAGAAATGGGATGGATGCCCTATGAGGTGCTAGACTCCTGCCCTGGAAAGTCAAGCGGGGGCTGAATGGCCATTGACAGGGATGCTGTGGAAGAAAGCTTTGCATTGGATGGGAAGCTACCCAAGATAAAAGGCCCCTGCCACTTCCTAGATTCTCTGGAAATACTCAAAGAGCATGCGCTCGCTGCCAGTCATGTAACAGACATTATCCCACTGCATCTTCCCAGGCCCGTACAAGGCAGATACTGTTGTTCCAGGCACAGAGAGACTCAGACACCCACCTAGGCCCCAGCGACAGGACGGAGGGGCCGGGTTTGATCAGAGGTCTGACCCCAAGGCTGGGCTCCCCTCCCGTGCTCGGAGGCAAAGGCTTGAAGAAATCTGAGGCCTGAGAGTCGCTGTGACTGGGAGTGTATGAATGGGAGTGTGTGTGAAGGATGTGAGTAACTATTACATCACAACTCTTAACTATGAGTTGCAGTGGCTTTCGTGTCGTCATGAGAGTAAATTACGTTTATGAGCATCATAGTTATAGGAAACGATTAGGAACGTTTTAATTGACAGGCAGCGGTTCAATAATGGCTTTATTTCTTCTGTTGCTTACAAAAGCGTCTGTAAATGCTGAGAAATGTCTTATGTGTGGACAAGTCACATTATGCCAACCTCATCACACATTACTTGAAGTGCTGTAGCTGACTTCCTTTAAGCAATATAGGTGGGTCATCTGTACTAAAAATGCCGGTTTGAAGCATAACTCCTGAGAATATTACTTGGATTGACATTAACAGTCCACATCCAGTTATTCAAGTTTGTGACGTGAACTATCGTCAGAATGCTAAGGTTGTCAGGAGGGCCCAGGTTATTCCAGGTAGAAGGTAGAACAGCTTGGGCAAAAGCACTGTAAAGTGAAAGTGAGAGGTATTTTGGGAGCCTCTCCTCTGTTTGCAGCAGAGCATTAGTGTCATAGAGCACCAGAAGATGAGTATAAAATGGTGACCTGCTATCTATCTAATTGTAGAAGGCCTTGAAAATGCCAAGGTGAGGACTTTGGACTCTAATAGAAATAGGGTGCCACTGAAGATTTTGGAGTTCCAGCTAAGGAAGATTAGTGTGATGTGGGTATGGAGGGTCCTTTAAATGGAGAAGATACCAGAGGCAAGGGCAAGAGAGAGGCTACTGCATTAATTTGTGCAAGAAGTACTTCGTTATGCACTTAACATTCACTGTAACCCTGTGAGTTGCGTACTGTTATTATCTCCCTTGTGCAGGTAAGGTAACTGAAGTTCAGTGAGGACAGCCTGTGGTGGAGCTGGGATTTGAACCTAGGCCTGGTTGGTTCCAAAGCTCTGTTCTCTGTCCACTACACATGCTGCATAGTTACATACTTGTGATGGGTGCATACGACCGAGAGGAGGAGAGTACTGGTAATTCGTGTGGACAGGGTACATGCTTTTCAGGGCCCAGGACAAAAACAAAATTAAGAATTTCAAGATGGAGGAGTGCCTGGGTGGCTCAGTCCGTTAAACGGCTGACTCTTGATTTTGGCTCAGGTCGTGATCTTGCAGTTCATGGGTTTGAGTCCTACACTGGGCTCTGCGCTGACAGTTTCTCCCTCCCTCGCTCTCTGCCCCTCCCCCTGCTTGCACTCTCTAAATAAATAAACAAATAAATAAATAAACATTAAAAAATATATTAAAGAAAAAGAATTTCAAAACAGGGACAGCAGAGTATTACACTAAGCACAGGGCCCCTCCGAGAGCTGGGCCCCTGTGTGACTGCCCAGGTCACACGCAGTTCAGATTACTCAGACAACTTTAACAAACCGCCTCGAAACTTTGTGGCTGAAAACAATAACTTTGACTTTGCTCACGAGCGTGCCGTCTGGGCAGGGGTATGGAGACAAGCATGTTTCTGCTCCATATTCAGTGTGGGCTGGGGCACCTGGAAAGCTGGGGGTCGGAATCACCTGAAGGTTTGCTCTTTCTCCTGGATGGTCCTTGGGCTGGGGAGATGTGAGCGGCTGAAGGCCAGAACAGCCGAGGCTCCTCAGACATCTCGCTGTCTGTGGTTTCTCCAGTCTTTTCGGCGTGGTAGCTTCAGGGACGCCAGACTTCTTCCACGGCAGCTCAGGGCTTCAGACGCGCATATCTGCGTGTAGGGAGAGAGAGAGGGAGAGAGAACCAGAACCGGGTACAAGCTATGTCACCTTTGAAGACCCACACTTGCAAGTCACGTAGCATCATTTCAGCTCTTCATTAGGAGTGAGTGGCTGAGTCCAGATCATATACAAGGAAAGGCAAATTAGACTCAATCCTTTGTGGGAAGAAGTGTCAAAGAATTTGCAGACATGTTTTTTCAAACCAGCACATTTGGCCTAATGAGTGTGTACATTAGTGGGACCGGAGGGTGCTTCTCCTTTATGCCTGAGTTGCTACCCCCAGAGAGTCCTCTTTTAAAAGGCAACTCGTAGTGGATGATAACACATTAAGCCTGGATAATAGGTTTGGACAGCTCTGAGGGATTTAAATTACTTCAGTGCCTCCTGTAGGCATAGGTCCTGGCAGAAAACAGATGGGGGTGGGGGGGGTGCGGTAGTGTGGGGTATACCCACACCATCTGAGGGTATCCAGGGAGGGGTGGGGATGTGTGAAGCCACTGCAGAGCAGTCCAAGAAAACTTCTGGGGGGGAAGAAGGCATTATTGTACAGCCAGGCATGGGATTTTACAAGATATGTAAACTCTTGTGTCTATTTATTTATTTATTTATTTACTTATTTATTTATTTAAAAAAATTTTTTTTAACGTTTATTTATTTTTGAGACAGAAGGAGACAGAGCATGAACGGGGGAGGGTCAAAGAGAGGGAGACACAGAATCTGAAACAGGCTCCAGGCTGTGAGCTGTCAGCACAGAGCCCGACGCGGGGCTCGAACTCACAGACCGCGAGATCATGACCTGAGCCAAAGTTGGCCGCTTAACCGACTGAGCCACCCAGGCGCCCCAAATCTTGTGTCATTTAACCCTTACCACACCCCACGAGAGGTCCGCCTCACGTGCCACACGAGAACCCGAAACACAGAAGTCACACAGCTACTGCGTTCCAGAGCCACGATTTGGATTCAGGCAGCCTGAGGTTAGGGCCCCTTCCCTTACACTTTGGGCTGTGCCACCTATGCCTTATAATTCTGTGTTTCTCTTTCTCTTAATCATTGCTTAACATCTGTATCTTTTCCTACTTATATATTTGCAAGCTTTAAGAAAAAAAAAAGGAATAAGTACTTCTCCTTCATACTCTCATCTCACTTATAAGAGTGCCTCACATATAGTAGGTGCTCAATAAATATTGAAGAACCAAATACACTTTATCTTCATTCTACAAACTTAGTATTTATACTTGCCTTCCCTACAGATGCTCACGCTCCTGGCCTTTGTCATGAAAAGTCTTTGACATCTGGTGCTACCCATGCTGTCCTCTGTGGCATCTGGTCCCAGGATCTATACTTTCTGGCATTCTCCGTCTGGCCTCTTTTGGCCAGCTGGCCCTCTCAGCCATTATGTGCCTCTCCTTCCGCCTTAGAGAACCCTCAGCTGAACCTTGCCGTCACCACCCCCAAAACCCAGCAGCACTCTGGATACCAGACCCCTTCACCTATATCGTCCTTCAGCCATTGTTTCCTGGGTGCTCCGGTGCCCTGCGGGCAGGACCTTCCCTCTAACCCTCCTGGCTAAGGCACACATCCCTGCAGTTCTTGCATTTCCACTCAGTCTCCATGGACTTTCTGTTGAGATTTCTGTCTTGAACCCCCTGTTGCAGTAGGCAGCGGTGTTGAAACCCTACTTGCCTCCAGTCCTCACCTGTCCCACTGCACTTGACTTACCATGTCCTTCGTGATACAGCAGTTTAAACCCTTGATATATTCAAATCTGTCTATTTTTTCCTTTAAGACTTATGAGTTTGTAGTATTTACATTTTTTTATGTTTACTTTTGAGAGAGAGTGCGCGCACGCGAAAGCTGGGGAGGGACAGAGAGAGGGGAACAGAGGATCTGAAGCAGGCTCTGTAGAGAGCCCTATGCGAGGTTCAAACTAACCTCGTGAGATCATGACCTGAGCCGAAGTTGGATGCTTAACCGACTGAGCCACCCAGGCGCCCCAGTATTTATCATTTTTTATTGCTCCGTCTTATAATGAGATTCGCTTAGCCATTGCTTAAATGTTAGACAATGTCAGGTTGTTTGTTTCTTTGACTAATATTTATAGCACAGTTATAGATATCTTTGTAGTTTCTTTTTCCATTTGAGTTCTTCCCTATGTAATCCTCAGGATGGTGTTATTGGGTCAGAGTTTCATGGCAATGAATACTTATTTGCAGATTACCTCTCTAGAAACGTTTCAGGTTTGTAGTCCCTCAAGTGATATAGGTTAATCCTCACTGATTCAAATTATGTAATGGTTATAGGACTATTAAGATTTGCTATTTCCTTTTCCATCAGTTTTGCTACTAAGTTTTTCTAGGAAATTAGCTCTATCCTCTAAGAAGTTTTCAAATCTCTGCTGTTTCTATAGTTATGTCCCCATTTTCATTTTATTTGTACCTTTTCTCTTTGTTCTTAATGCGAATTGTCAGAGGTTTGTCTATTGAATTAGTCCCTTTTTAAATTTATTTATTTATTTTTTATTTTTTATTTTAGAGAGGGGGAGCAGAGGGAGAGAGGGAGAGAATCTTAAGCAGGCTCCATGCTCAGCATTCAGCCCAAATCAGGGCTCGATCCCACAACCCTAGGATCATGACCTGAGCCAAAACTAAGAGTCAGAAGCTCAACTAACTGAGCCACCCAAGTGCCCCTGTATTAGTCCTTTTAAAGAAACACCAGTGATGGGGCGCCTGGGAGGCTCAGTCAGTTGAGCTTCCGACCTGGGAATGATCTCACTGTTCATGAGTTCGAGCCCCACGTGGGGCTCAGCACTGACCACTCAGAGCCTGGAGCCTGCTTCGGATTCTGTGTCTCCCTCTCTTTCTCTGCCCCTCCCCCGCTCAGGCACTGTCTGTCACCCTCTCTCAAAAATAAGTAAATAAATAAATAAATAAATAAATAAATATTAAAAATTATTAAAAAATAGAAAAGAAACACCAGTATTTGGCTTTGCTGCTCTTCTCTATCGTGTTCCTAATTTCTGCCATCTTTTATTACTTTATTTCTTAGTTTATTCTGTTTTACTAGCTTGTTGAGTTGGAAGGTTTAACTCATTAACTTTTAGTCCTTTCTTCTAATATACACTTTGAAGTCAATCCATTTTCCCTCTGATACCACTTTGATTACCTATCTTGTTTTCATGCATATCCTCCCAGTATTATCCAATTCTAAGTATTTAACAGTTTCCATTATGATTTTCTTCTTTGATCCACATACAAGTATGACTTCTAGATTTCCATATACGTGAGATTTTTTACATAATTTTTGTTATTGCTTTCTAATGTAATTGTATGTTAGGCATATAATACAGGGTGAGGCAGATTCTTTTTCTTTTTCCTCTAACGTT
This sequence comes from Prionailurus viverrinus, assembly GCF_022837055.1. Lineage (NCBI taxonomy): Eukaryota > Metazoa > Chordata > Mammalia > Carnivora > Felidae > Prionailurus > Prionailurus viverrinus. Next base: position 119,482,589 of record NC_062563.1, read on the forward strand.
TATTTTTAAGACAGAGAGAGACAGAGCATGAACGGGGGAGGGTCAGAGAGAGAGGGAGGCACAGAATCTGAAACAGGCTCTAGGCTCTGAGCTGTCAGCACAGAACCTGACCCGGGGCTCGAACTCACAGACCGCGAAATCATGACCTGAGCCGAAGTCGGACGCTTAACCGACTGAGCCACCCAGGCGCCCCAGGCATATACTTTTTTAATGTTTATTTATTTTTTGAGAGAGAGAGAGACAGAGTGTGAGCAGGGGAGGGGCAGAGAGAGAGAGGGAGACACAGAATCTGAAGCAGGCTCCAGGCTCCAAGCTGTCAGCACAGAGCCCGATGCGGGGCTCGAATTCACAAGCTGTGAGATCACGACCTGAGCTGAAGTCAGCCGCCCAACTGACTGAGCCCCCCAGGCGCCCCCATTTAGCCCAGGCATATTAAATGTTTTATTCAATCTTCTACATTCTTACTAATGTGTAGTCTGCTTAATCTTTCAAATACTAAATGAGATATGTTAAATTCTCTACCATGATGGCAGATTCGACTTTTCTCCTTGTAGTTCTGCCTGTTTTTTTTTTTTAAAGGCTTTATTTTTTTAGCGCAGTTTTAGGTCCACAGCAAAATTGAGAGGGAAGTATAGAGATTTCCTATATACCTCCCCCCTTCAGCCCCTCATGCACAACTCCCTCATTATCAACATTCCAGACCAGAGAGTCCAATTTTTATGACGGTTGAGCCTGCATTGACACATCATCACTCAAAGTCCATAGTTTACGTTAGGGTTCACTCCTGGTGGTGTACATTCTGTGGGTTTGGATAAATGTATAATGACATGTGTCTGTCATGATGGGATCATACAGAGTAGTTTCACTGCCCTAAAAATCTTCTGTGCTCCTCCTATTCATCCCTTCCACCCCAACCCCTAGCAAGCACTGATGTTCTGACTGTCTCCATAGTTTAGCCTTTTCCAGAATGTCAGATAGTCAGAATCATTTAGCTCACAGCCTTTTCAGATTGGCTTCTTTCTCTTAGTAATATTCATTTAAGTTCCTCCAGATCTTTTCATGGCTTGAGAACTCATTTCTTTTTGGCATTAAATAATATTCCATTGTCTGGATAGACCGCAGTTTATTTCTCCATCCTTCTACTGAAGGGTATCTTCTTTGCTTTCAAGTTGTGGCAATTATGAATAAAACTGCTATAAACATCTGTGTGCAGGTTTTTGTGCGGACATAATTTTTCAGCTCCTTTCACTAAATATGAAGGAGTGTAATTGCTAGATTGTGTGGTAAGAATATGGTTAGCTTTATACGAAACTGCCCAGGTGTCTCCCCAAGTGGCTGTGCCGTTTTGCATTCCCCCAGCCACGAATGAGAGTTCCTGCTGCTTCACATCCTTGCCAGCATTTGGTGTTGTCAGTGTTCTGGATTTTGTCTGGATTTTGGCAATTCTAATAGGTGTGTAGTGTTATGCCAGTTTTTATTTTGGATGTTCTGAGGTTACGTTATTAGACACATACAAGTTCAGAATTATGTTATCCTCCTATGGGATTCAAGTTTTATGAATTTTGTAATGACATGCTTTTATTTATAATCATGCGTTAAAGTCTAGTCAATAAAGCTATAGTAGCTTTCTTTTGTCTATTATTGCCTTTTTTTTTTTTTTTTGAGAGAGAGAGAGTGCCGATGCGTGTGCAAGCAGGGGAGGGGCAGAGGGAGAGAGAATCCTAAAGCAGGCTCCATACCCGGCACAGATCCCGGCACTGGGCTCAGTCTCAAGACCGTGAGATCGTGACCTGAGCTGAAATCAAGAGTTGGATGCTTAACTGACTGAGCCACCCAGGCGCCCTTCTACTTGCCTTTCCTTTTTAATTTTTTTTTAGTTTTTTTCTCTTGTAATGCCTTTCTTCGAATGATTTTTTTTTTAATTTTTTTTCAACGTTTTATTTTTTATTTTTGGGACAGAGAGAGACAGAGCATGAACGGGGGAGGGGCAGAGAGAGAGGGAGACACAGAATCGGAAACAGGCTCCAGGCTCTGAGCCATCAGCCCAGAGCCCGACACGGGGCTCGAACTCACGGACCGCGAGATCGTGACCTGGCTGAAGTCGGACGCTTAACCGACTGCGCCACCCAGGCGCCCCGAATTGATTTTTTTTTTAAATTCCATTCATTTTTCCTCTGGTGGTTTGAGGTCATGCATTCCATTTCTATTTTTTTAGTGGTTATCCTTAAAACTTTTACATGTGTATTTAACAAAGTTGCTCAGTATGTCTACTTTCTTCCCAAACAACCGTCCGCACCTTACATCTTAATGTTGTCTAATATTGTAGCTCAGGCCACCTTTTCTGCCCCCTGTATTAACATAGTTGTCAATCTATGTTTGTTTATATTTTCCCAAATACTTTCTGATTTCTTTTCTGCTCACCATTTTCCCCTGCATTTCAAATCCTTTGGGGATCACTTTCCTTTTTCCTGAAACAGATCCCTTAGAATTTCCTTTACTGGAGGAATGTTGGTGGCATATTCTCTAATTTGTTGTTTACTGAAATTGTTTTTATTTCACCTCATTCTTGAAAGATAATTTTGCTGAGACTGGAGTTCTAGAATGGCAATCTCCCCACCGCCGCTCCCCACCCCCACCCCCTCCCCCCTGCCTTTCTCAATGTATTAAGATACTACTGTAATCTAGCATCACTCTTGCTGTTGAGAAATCAGCTGTCAGTCTAATTATTCTTCCTTCTGGGGTATTTACCTTTTCTTTCTGACTGCTTTTTTTAAAAAAAGTTATTTATTTATTTTGAAAGAGAGTGCCTGTGGGGGAGGGGCAGAGAAAGAGAGAGACACAGAGAGAGACTCAGAATCCGAAGCAGACTCCAGGCTCCGAGCCTGACATGGGGCTCGAACTCATGAACCGTGAGATCATGACCCCAGCTGAAGTCAGACGCTTAACCGACTGAGCCACCCAGGCACCCCACCCATTGCATTTTAAAATCAACCTTTTCTTTGTATTTGTGTAAGTTATGTTTGTTTCTTCTTCAAATCTTCTTGGTCATTTTTATGTTCATATTCCTTCTGCATAGTTTCAAACTTCTCTTTGGTTTCTTGAAACATATTAAATATACCGGGGCGCCTGGGTGGCGTAGTCGGTTAAGCGTCCGACTTCAGGCAGGTCACGATCTCGCGGCCCGTGAGTTCGAGCCCCGCGTCAGGCTCTGGGCTGATGGCTCGGAGCCTGGAGCCTGTTTCCGTTTCTGTGTCTCCCTCTCTCTCTGCCCCTCGCCCATTCATGCTCTGTCTCTCTCTGTCCCAAAAAATAAATAAACGTTGAAAAAAAAAATTAAAAATAAAAATAAATAAATAAATAAATATACCTTATATTCTCTGTATGATAATTCCAGTGTCTTTAATTTTTGCAAGTCTGGGTTCACCCGTTATTGGTTAGCTGGCTCTCATTCACAGTGTCTTATTTCCTTGTATGTTTATGACTTTCTGGCTGTAAGGTCATGCTCACCGATACTCAGAATTTCTTTGAGCTGGGATTGGAGTTGTGTTTCGTGGACAAGATGTATAATTTCCTCTGCTAGTCACCTGGAGGTACCATCAACCAGGTACCACTTAAAATATAAACGATCTGCTTTAGGTTTTTGAACCACAGAGATAGCATTAATTCAGGTCCTGAACCCACATTAGAGCAGGCTTGTTACAAATTCTGAGGGAAGACTTTATCCCTTCTACCCAGCACCAAGGTCAAGACTGGCAAGATTTGTGCTGCCCTTCTTTGTGACACATTTACTTTTCGTTCACCCTTAGATTGAGTCAGGCTGTTTGAATCCCAGCTTTCCGCAGGGGATTTCCTATCAGTCTTCTCACGATGGGTGGGTCCAGACCTTATCTCTGGGCTCCTCTGTTGCACAAAGCACTCAGATTGATAGTGCAAATTCCCCTGGATTTGGTTTGGCAGACACTTTTAAGGCAAAGCTGATTTCAAGCTCACTTTCCCCCAGGATGACCGTTTTCACTGTGCTTTTGCACTCAGAATTTCTTACTTTCTTGCCAACTCAATGCATTTGAAAAAATACTATTTTTATCCAACTTTGGAGTTACTTTCTTTGAACATTTACAATCATAGTCTCCGACATAGAGATCTGGATATTCTTCTAGACAACCCTTTCACTGAGGTGTATCCAGACCCCTGAGGGCCCGCAGTTGATATGGAGATCTCAGTCCCAACTACCTCCCTTGGATGGACCCAAGACGTGTCTTCTCTTTTGGGGACAACAACTGAAGCTCAAGCATCTGTGTTGCCAGCCAGTGTTCGTGTTTGGCCACTGGGGATTATGGACGCCAATAAACTATGTCGACTCATGGTATCTGTAGGGGCCACGTATGCAGAGAAAACTAAAGACGGCTTCCGTGCCTCTCAGTTGCTTTACCTTCTTGTAGACGTCCATGTTTTGCTGCTTCTTCCTCAAGGCAGTTCTGCTTATGCAACTGCAGCCAGGCTCCCATAAGTGTCTTCCCGTTGGCCGGATGCTCACCTGCTCTACCCCACATCTCTTAGGAAGTCGATGTCCAACCTTGCAGTGCTTCTGAACCTTGTTAGAATCATGGAGCGCTTTGAGAATCTCATGAAACGTTTCTCCAGGAAAATCCAGTGCTAGCCAGCATGGCATTTCAGAGGGTGCAGAGGGTTTCAGAGGGTTCCTGGTCCTCCGCCCAGGTGATTTGTCAAGCACCTGGCGATTAGTCTTCCTAGAAGTGGGACTAGGGTCTCAGGCCTCAGCTGTGGTGGGTGTGCGCTTCCTCAGAAATTCATATGATATGTACACGCACCTGGGAGTAATCAGAAAGCTCCATGTTCTGTGCTTTTGATCGATCCTTCCTCTGTTTGACTGTTTTCATATAACCAAGCGATTGTGTTGCCAGGGAGCTTACAGAAAGTAGGTCCAAAGGAAAGTTGTTGTGTTTTTTTTTCTTTATATTGGGATTTCCTAACTGCATTTAGTAAATAGTTCCTGGGGCCACTGTTGGTTTGACCCTGATTTGTTTCCATCCCTATGTGAGTTTAGATCTGTTGCAAGGAGACTGAGCCTTTATTGATTTGTTCTTGGGTGAGTTTTAATAAATACAAACTAACAGTCTTACTCTGTGCGAGTCTTAGTCTTTTTGTATCCCTATGCATTTCTGATTTGGCCTTTTTCTTGACCTCTCTGAGCTAGTTTCCATCTGCAAAATGAGTGACTGGACTGGATTAGATGTACTGAGATTGCACTTCTCCGAGCACCTCAGGGAGGCTGGTGGGGGGAGAGGGAGCTGGGTGTGGGGAGGGGCTCCTGCCCTAACTGCTGCTTCCACCACAGCAGGTCTGCTTTAGGCGCCTTCCACCTGGGGTCTGGAGTAAGATTCATTTTGAATGAATTCCACAGGGGATCCCTGATGTCTGTGCCTTTGCCCTGAGCAGCAGTCCTGTCACCTGGGTTGCAGGTGGGGGCAGGGAGAGAAGGTGCTCCTGTCTAGCCCACCGACCCTCCACCCCTTCCCCTTGACTCCCTACCTCTGTTCCTAGTTCAGTTCCAGGATGTTACCTTTGACAGTGAGAGTGTTAGTGCTGCTGCTGCCCTTGGGTCAGGCCGCTCCCAAGGACGGAACCGTGAGGTAAGGGGATTCAGAGGGCAGGGCCGTGGGCTGGGATGGGGACAGTCTCTGGGGAATCTGAGGGTGTGGTGGGCCCCTCTGGGAGGCAGGAGACGGGGCTTTGTGCTCCCTGATCTCTGTATCTGAGCCCCGCTCCCTGCCCAGGTACTGCAGCCTCTAAGCCAGTTAGAGCACCCCTCGCAGGGTGGGCATTCAGTACGCGTTTGCTGGGGTCAGTGTGTCTGGGATCCAGGAGCTCCGTTCCCACGGGGTGTGAAGCATGAGGTGGAAGCTGTGGGCCAAGCAAGGGGCTGCGGTCCTCTTAGCAAGACCTTATAGTGGGAATGCCGATGACATCAAGATCATTAGCAGACCATTTCTATTTTGCGCGAGCATCCTTTGTCAAGGTTTTTGGTATGAATGCTACACAGTGGATGTGCTGGGTGGGGTGGAGGGACAGATCCAGGAGCAACAGCGAGACTGGCAGCGGTGACAAAGGCCACTGCAGTGGCTCCTGCCAACAGTCTGGCTTCACAGGTCTGGACTGATTTGGGCAAACAGGTAGCCCTGTCCAGAACTGGGAGCAAACCGTGAGTTTTAAGGACTGAGAAAGAGACCCTGAGTAGGTTCAAACTGCAAAACCAACATAAATGCCCTCAGCTTGGAAAAAAGAATCCAGTCTGTGGATTTGTGGAGCAAATCGGGTCTGTGTAAACCTGGGCAGTGCCTCGGGGCTGAGCCAGAGACCTGCCCCTTGGGGCCTGGCACCAAAGTAGAAGGGTGACCACAATCCATGTGGTCTGGCCACCCGCTCACTGTTTTCCTGGATCTCCAACTTGTATCTACTAGGTGTGGCCTCATCTGGCCTCTGTCTAACCAGATGCTTTATTTGGGTTTTCACTTAGCATCTATGTTAGGAATCTGCAAAAAGAATAGTCTGAGGGAGTAAGGTTCTGCTTCTGAGACCAGGAGGGCCCCCTCCCCACCAGGTTTTTGGGAATTTGAGAGAACAATGCCCTTCGGGTCTGGGGAGAGAACCCTACAAAGAGCTTGAGGGTGGAAGGCCGGTCGGCTGCATCCTGTGAGAGGCTCTTTGCAAGGCCGGCCCTTCTCTCCCTCCTCCAGGCTGGATCCTGACCTGCAGCAGCAGCCCTTGCCCAACCCCTTCCAGCCAGGCCAGGAGCAGCTCCGGTGAGTGGGCTGGTCTGGGGGGCAGGCCTGGGTCTGCAGACCGGCCTCTCTCGGGCTTACTTCCCGTGTTTCCACCAGGCTTCTGCAGAACTACCTACAGGGACTGGAGAAGATGGAAGAGGAGCCGGAACACATGAGCCGGGAGCAGGGTGAGGGCCTGGGCCGTGGGGCCGGCGGGTGGGGGGCTTAGGGCAGCAGAGTCAGGACTGACTCCAGGCCATCGGGTGCCCCCTGCCTCCTCCATCTGTCCCTAGTGCCCCTTCTGATGTAGTTTCTTTCTCCCCCTTAGTTCTCCTCTACCTCTTTGCCCTCCACGACTATGACCAGAGTGGACAGCTGGATGGCCTGGAACTGCTGTCCATGTTGACCGCAGCTCTGGCCCCTGGAGCTGCTGATTTTCCTATTGCCAACCCGGTAAGCCCTGCCGGCTGGGGGGCCCCTTCTCCCCCACAAAGGAGACGCCGCTTCTTGGGACTTCGGGTTTTTTCATCATGACTCTTTTGGTGAATCCACTATAAAAGAAATGCTCAAAGCACTGCATGGCAGGGATGTAGGAAGGTGTTGGGAGGGTCAGGGCTTCTGGGAACACCTCTGTTCACTGTAGACTTCACAGCAACTGTGTGCTTCCACAGGTGATCCTGGTAGTGGACAAGGTGCTCGAGACCCAGGACCTGAATGGGGATGGGCTCATGACCCCTGCAGAGCTCATCAACTTCCCAGGAGAGGCCCCAAGCCACACAGAGCCCAAAGAGCCTCTGGAGCCACAAGATGTTGGGAGGCAGTCCCTGGTGGCTAAAAGCCCATCAAGACCAGAAACGCAGGAAGGCCTGGGTCCTAGAGGAGAAGATGGGGGACAGGTAGAGGCCAGAAGGGAGTCCTTGGAGCCTGTACAGGAGGCTGGGGGACAGGCAGAGGCTGAAAGAGAAGCCCAAGCCCCTGGAGCGGAGGCTATAGGACAGGCAGAGGCCAGGGATACTGGAAAGGAAGCAGAGGAGCTTCCAGGGGAAACACTGGAGTCGAAGGACACCCCAAATGACTTTGAAGTTCATGCTGTTCAACTGGAGAATGATGAGATATAAATCTTGAGGTCACAAGCTTGCCTCCCTAGAAGTCTCAGTACCAGAACATAAGCCCCGGAGAGTCGTGTGTGTGTGTGTGTGTGTGTGCGCACGCGCACGTGCTGCGACGAGGACCGCCTCTTTGTCCACTTCCTGGCCCCAGTAGGGACAGGTCTTTCTGTGCAGCTCAGGGAGACCCTAAGTTGAGGGGCAGCTTTAGGGCCCAGACAGCCAATAAAAAACTGAATGAACTCATCCACTCAGGCCGTCTACCTTCTAGCCTGCCTGATCTCAGGGACACAGGGGGTTGGGGGCCGGGAGGGCCTCTCGGAGGGGCTTCGGCTTCCCCAGTGTTCGTGGACGGTGCCCGGCAAGCAGGCTGCAGCAGTAGGGCCCGGCTGGCTGCAGACAAGCCGGGGAAGAGAGCACAGCCTCTCCCTGGAGCCCGAGTGCTCCCCTTTCCGCCCCCCCCCCCCCCACCGCCACCGGGTGTTCAGATACCCAAAAGCCTCCTGCAGCTCCGAGCAGGTCTTCCCCACCACCCTGTATGTGCCCACCCCCAAATATTAACAAGAACTGCCATTTATTGAGAGCCTGGTCCGTACCAGCCATCATGCTGGACATTTTATATGTTGTCTGATTGTACCCTCACAATAATTCTGTGACCAGGCAGAATTAGCCCCATTTGACAGATGAGGAAACTGAGGAAGACGGCATTCAGTAATACACCCAAGGTGACACTGCTAGTTAAGTGGCCGATTTGGATTCACGTGTGTCAGACTGCAAAGCCCAGGCTCTGTATCACATTCTGTGGCCTCACACACCCTGCCCCAACTCCCCTATGAAGCTTATAAAATAGGCGAATTCCAATATGCCCTCAGGCCCCGTCTCCCTCCGGGACAGCAACTGTATCCTGGGGCACATTTGTGGCTGAAGCACAGCCTTAACTACAGGGCGGCTCTAAGGGTGGGGCTTGTTGGTTCTGGGACAGTCATGGGGGGGGGGGGGAGATATTTTTAGATTGTGAAGGCACCACCAAACCAGAGTAGGCTCCCTGCCCATTGGCCCATCAGCTTGGCTCAACCTTGTGGACAGTCCTGGAGCCTTAAGACTGGAGTCTTGTGACAGCCCAGGGGCGCAGAGGAGATTTTCAAATGGGTGTATTGTTCGGAAGGTTCCCTGGGGCACAAGGACAGAAGTGTCCCCCTGCCCCCAGCCAGGAAGCCTCGAGGTCTCTACCCACTCCCTGTGGCTACTCCTCACCAGACTGGCTGGGCCACCACCAAGGGCATAGCTGGAGGCAAGTCTGGGGTACTTCCCTGCTGCTCTGGTGTAGGCAGCCCCTCCTCTGGGCCTCGGCAAGGAGGTTAATTTGGGGACTAGAGAAGAAGAGGGTGAAGGGCTGTAGTATCAAAGCCTCCGGAGTCCCCAGCCAGAGCAATTCAGGAATCAAAGACAGACTGGCAGAAGGAAGCTGGCTTTGGGGCAGATTTATTTCCTGTGTGGCTCAGCAGTGTGAGAGAGACACAGGACACAGGCGGAACCCTCCCACGGTCTGCATCCGCCCAGGGAGCCGGGCAGCCCATGTGCCAGGCTGGATGGAGGGGAGAAGGCAACAGCGGCCGGTGATGCCAGCCTCCAAGGAGGGGGTAGTGTAAGCCAGCAACCGCCACCATCGGGCATTCACACAATGCCATCAAAGCCCTGCAGGCCACACTTCTTGCCGGCCACCTGGCAGCCAAATCTCAAAGCCTCCTGCATACTCTTCCCTGGAGGGACAAATAGCTAGATGAGCTGGGTCCTCCGGGCAGAGGCAGGCCTCAGCCCTGGGCCTCATGCGGGGGGGGGGGGGGGGGGTACTCACCCTGGGACAGGCTGAATATGACTGAGGCGTTGAAGGTGTCTCCGGCCCCCAGAGTATCCACCACCCGGGGTGGAGGGAAAGCATCCGAGTGAAGCAGCTGTCCGTCAGGGCCCAGGGCATCAGCGCCCTCCTCAGCCCAGGCGCAGACTAGCATAGCCCTGCAAGACCCTCCACTCAGCTGGGCTGTCAGCCCAGCCGGGCCCCCAGCCTCACCCCCCTCCTCAGGGAGGCCCCCAGTGTCCAGGCTCACGCTCCGTACCTAAGGCCTCTTCCTGGCTTTCCCCTGCTCACCCTTTCCTCACACGACCATACAAGCCCCTCAGGGCCTCCACTGCTGACCGGAACCCCAAGTGCCTGGCCACATCTTTGCTGACAAACACCTGTGGTCAGTGGAAGAGAGGCTGACGGTTACCTCCACCCTAGTCCTGGCTCAGTCACTCACCACCAGCAGCCTGGCGTTGCCCCCATAGTGCAATGTCACTCCTCCAACGTGGCCACCTAAATCCACAACGTAGTATCTCGCTGTCCCACTGGGATGCGTTTTCATACTTGCTCTAGATATGCTAGAATACAGCCCTGTAAATTGTGACGCAAAAATCCCCGGTTTATTTGTTCTAGAGCAACGAATGTCCCTGCAATTGAAAACCCACAGCGAGCCTTGAGCGCCATCTGGCGGTGAGAGCTACCACTGCCACGTTACACCTCTGGCTCTCGCGGGCGTTTTTGTTTTGTTTTCCTAATGCAACTACGCCCTCTGGGTCGTTTCTTCACCTATAAAACAAAGGGGCAGGGGTTGTAGAGCTTCCTCAACACCAGCTACACATTAGAACTTCCGGAGAGAGTTTTGTTAAAAAATACTTCAGCTGAGCTCCACCCCCACCAATCAAATAAAAACCCAGGGTGTGGCTCAGGCACCCGTACCTTTGTGCCGCCACAGTGGAGGTCCAACCAGCTCAGGCTATGATGCCAGGATTGTCACTCAGGTTTCATTTCCATTCCAGAACTGCCCAGACTTACCCTATGCAAGTCCCCTCCCATCCTCCCTCACCCCTCAGTGGCCCCCACAGCCTGCCACCCACCCCAGAGTTGGAGGACACCTGGGAGAACAGTCCCATTCTTCCATTTGACAGAAGGGGAGACTGAGGAGGCCCAGGGAGGAGATGCTCCCACGCAGGGTGCTCCGAGGCTGGCTCTAGTAGCCGCCCCCTGGCTACTCTCGTACCTATGCACCCACTGGGATGGAGAAATTTTGCTCCGTGGCCACTGCTGAGGCCTGCACGGGAGCCCAAAGCTGGGGGCCTCTTTGCCCCCCACCTGCCAATGACACCAAGCCATTCCAGGTGTGGGAGGCAGAACAAGGGAATGCTTGGCTCCCTTTAAGAACCAAATTAGCAGGATGTGGCAAGGGGAAGCTGTGTGGGCCACTCACCACGTCTCCATAGCCAAACAGCTGGAACAGCTCCTCTCGGGGCTTCTCCACTTCCACGGACACTCGGATCTTTTGACCTGGAGGCTGCCTGGCATTGTGCTGTTCTATCCGCTGCAGCATCTGCACCTGTTCCGATGCATTCCGGCCCTGGGGCGGGGCGGGGCGGGGCAGCTCAGGACCAGCTGGGCAGTGCCCAGCTGATCTGGCTCATTCTTCCCTCCCTGCTGGAATTCTGGGTGAGGGGAGGCAGGGGGCGGGAACTCCATTCTAAGTTTCAAAATTCTAGAGCAGTCATGGACCTTGGAGACCTTATTGACCAGCCCCCCCCCCCCCCCCCATTTCACAGAGGAGGAGACAAAAGAATAAAAGAGAGACTTTCTTAAGGACCTACAGTAAATTAAATCACAAGGCTAGGATTAGAACTTGGGACTTCTCAGAGTCTAGAGGAGGTGGGCAGTCTGTAACACAGAAAGCATGGGCCTTTGCCTGGAGCCGGCATCCTGCTTCTGGTGCCTACACCCTGCTGTGTGACCTTGAGTAAGTCACCCAATCTTTCTGGGCCTTAGTTTCCTACCTGAAAACACAAAGAAGAATGGAGAGGGGATGAGGGTACTTGGATTCATTTATCTCTAAGGTACATCATGGTTCAAAAAAGCTAAGAAGGCAAAATATGTGGAGGACCTGGCACGTTGAGCCCCTCAAAACACAGGTAGGGCAGGACTTGCCTCGATGTGGATCCACTTGAACCGGGTCAGATCAACCTTGTCAAAGTCCGCAGCAGACACATCTGGCAGGTTCCTAAGTCATAGGACAGAAACGACAGAAAAGGCATGATGGTGAGGTCAGCCAAGGCTGGGATCTCTAACTGGTTGCTGGGGCCCCTTTGCCTGGTGCTGCCTGCAGCATGGCCAGAAACTGCATCTACAGCACAGGCTTCTACAGCACAGGCTTCTGAGGCTCAGCTCCAGGATAGGCGCTATTCCAGGCTAACCCTAACCCTAACCCTAACCCTAACCCTAACTCCTTGCCTCACTCAGTTCCATCCAGACAGGGGATTAGAAGCAGTTTGCTAGAATGCCCTTTGGGTGTTGGAGGCTGTGATATTTTCTAAGGGTAAACTCAACTGCAGCATGTGACAAGAGGCCAGTTGAGTGCCTTGGAGACCACATCTCCCAGAGTACTCTAAGAGCACCAGGGACTACAATTCCCAGAATTCCCCGCCTTGCCAGCAGCACACACAGCTCCCAGCATGCAATGCCCTGGTGATCTACAAAAGCTATGGCTGCTCTGAGTCTGGTCCTGTTCACTTCTGGCGTCCCAGCCGTGACAGCACCACCGTTCTAAGTTCGGCGGCTCTGTGTTACAACTCCGAGGTCAAGGTTGGTGCTTGAGGATGAGTTTTTGTTTGGCTGACTTAGGTGTGGAGCCCTGGGAAGGGTCCGCCTTGACCAGTGAGCTACACCTAACCTATATTCCTCCCGCTCTGCAGCCGAATCTATCCAGTTAATTAGCTGAGTACCTGGGCCTTTCTGAGGCTGCTTCCCCATTTGGTAGATGGGTCCAAACCCACCAGCTTGTTGCAGTTGAAGGTAACGTGTGTGGATCTCCCTACACTGAGGCCAGAGGGCAACAAACGTTTCTCCTTGGAACTCCTCTCCTTCCCTTCCTGTGAATACCCATGTGGTGTCCTTGATCAAAGTTGCTACAGATTGTTACCTGATGGGCAGAACACTAGGACTGACCAAGGTGAAGGTCATTGCTTGCATATATGCCCACTCACTTATTCATTGCGACACACTGAGCCCAGAGACCACTGGCCATAAAGCTTGTCCTAGGATAATTGCCCCCTCTTCCCCAGGTCCAGTAGTCATGCCGGGCAGTAGGGACAGCCTGAACCCCAGGGCTGCTGGGTGTGGACCACCTCAGCCCTAACATAGTACTTGGCACATGCTAGATTCTTAGTAAGCTAAATGTCTGAGATTCTTCAGGAGGCAATCTAGGGGAGACAAGAAGGGTCTGGGCCCACAGGGCCTCTCCCTAGCAGCTTGGGACTTGGATTCCCTCCCCCCAGTTAACATGGCATCAGATGGCCCTGATCTGCTGACCCAATGTTCCCCTTCCCTCTACTTCAGCAACAGCTGTGAATTGTGTGTGGCATTTGGCCTGGCTTCATTACGCAGGGAGCTTCGCGGTGGGCTCATCTCTTCTGAACACCCAAACCCAGCTCCTTGGTGCCATGCTGCAGGCTGCCAACCCTGGGGCTGATCCTGGAAATTCCAGTGAGTCCCCTTCAGGGCTTCAGATGGTTTGAATCACACCTCCTGTCCCCCGCTCCTCAGAACAATTTCCCCACACCCATACCCAGGCTGCTGATTGGCCAATTACGGAGGAATTACATCACGAATTATGTTTTGCGCAGGCCTGCCCGCCCATCCTTGGTAGTGACCGAGGCCAAGTCACCAGGCAAAACAAAGCACATCTCTTCCCACCTCACTTCTCTCCTAATTGAAAACAATTCAGAAATCACTGAGCAGTTTGGCATGAGGACAATTTCTGGTATAGAGAGAGGCGGCAGAGAGCAGGCGGTTGGGATGCCCGCGGTGGCGAGGGAGGGAACTGATTGGTGGGCCGTGCCAGGGCGAGGCCGGGGGGGCCTTACGTGTCGTAGAGCACAATGGTGCGGGAGCCATTGCAGTTGTTGACGATGCAGCAAGAGCATGGGGTTTCCCCTCTGCCCTGCCAGGCCACCTGAGACACATCCACGCCCCGCTGCCTGAAGTCGGCCACCAGGAAGCTTGAGGTGGAGCCCGAGCCAAGGGAAGGGCAAGGAGACACAAATTAGAGCCTACGAGTGGCCTGGGCCTCCCTCAGGGTTGAGGAGGAATGCCGGAGCAGGGGTGCCTCTCTGAGAAGAAGGGTCCCGTTCCGGGAGTTCGGTGATGGCGGCGGCGGCGGCTGGCAAGGTGCGGACAGGCGTACAAACCTGTAGGCATGGAGGATGGTGCGGCTACCACTGGCCTCGTTGATGATGACTGTGGAGATGGGGACAGAGCCCGTGGTCTGAAAGACTGTGTAGCGTAGGTCCACAGAATAGCGGCGGAGGTCATCCAGGACAAAACTGCCGAGACGGAGTAACCCAGGGGAGGTGTAGTTCGACAGGGTTTGGGGACTGGAGGGAGGCGGCAGGGACTCTGGCTGCAAGCAGAGGGGGCTAGGAGGGAGCCGGGAATCACCGTGCTGTCAGAGGCTATGCCAGGGGGCAGGAGAGGCAGGGGCACAGAGCCTGGAACTCAGTGAGAGAAACACTAAGGGACGTTCTTTTAGGTCCTGGCTGAGGTAAACTCCAACCCGGATCCTGTCCTTCAGTCTGACTCAAGCCAGAAAGGATGTGCTCAGTGAACCCAGATGGGGTAGATCTGGGGGCCTGGAGCACGTGCCCTGTTTGAACGAAGCAGGTGAGGGCACTGTGGTCTGTCTCATGCAAAGCCTTGGCAGAACTGATAATCACCAAGGTGGTACTTCGCTCCCCAGCTGCCCTCTACACACTCATCCTCACGGTACTCTTCTCTCGGGAGTCCCCTGAGTGCTACTGGGATTCCACTCAGTCCGCGGCTGCCTCCGTGATACCCGGCCAGGAAGTGGTGCTGCCTTGGTGAGGCCACCCACCACCCTCACCTCTCGTGGCAAGGTGAACCCCGCAGGCAGTGAGCTGGCTCCCAGTGCCTGATGCTCCTCGACGTGGGGCCTGGTCCAGGACTCTTCCCCAGAATCCCCTCTAATCAGAGTGAGTGGGAGGTGGACCCTGGGGGAGACTGCGCCACCCCCACGCTTCCTGGCCGCAGCGTCTCTGGAAAGTGTCCTATGACCGCTGGTCCAGCCACCATCTTGGCCTTTCTCACGCTGGCTGGACAATACAGATTTGTATATAGGCATCAAGCTGGGGCATCATTCCTCGTCGTACACCTCAAAGATCCTTTAAATAGTAGGATCCTTCCAAAGCATGCAAACTACAGGGTGGTTTTCCAAATGATTTTTTGTACCCTCCGTGCCTAGCACGTGGTAGGTGCTCATTAAATGCTTGCTGAACAAAGGGGGAGAATTTGGAATGGCCTACCTAACGGCATTATTGTTCCAGAAAGGTGAGTCTACCACCCTAAGCCAGAGGAACAGGAAGGAAGACAGCCACTGAAGAAGGTTGACAAGTGGCCAGCTATTGGCACCAGGTCCCTCTGTCCCACCTCACAGGGCGGGCCCTTGCCCACTGATTTGTTTTGTGCTGGATCACCGAGGAAGAGAATCTGGCCACAGCTCAGGGGGCTGGGCTCTGGCGGCACCCCCATGAAACCAGGGTTCAAAGGGCTGTGCTTCACAGGCCAGCAACCTGGCAGCCTGCCCTCGTGCCCACAGTGGGCAAAGTGTGGGCCTCACCTCCTGATAAGCGTTTGCTGAGTTGGCGGGGCCAGGGGTCAAAGGGCTCTTGGGTCCCCACAGCAGCCAACATGGAGAAAGCGTACGGGCCACCTACGGGCTGCAGCCTCACAGCCGGGGAGCTGGGAGGCCTGGGCCTGGGCCCAGCTTTAGCACGTGGCTTCAGGGTGTCCTCGGCAGGCTGCTCTTGTTGCTTTAGTGAACCACGGGGACACAGCAGTGGCCCTGCCCCCTCAGCTGGGGAAGAAACCGTGGGCCTGAACCCTAGGACCATGGATGCTGGACATCCCCGAGGGAGGGTTGGGACAGCAGGTCCCTAGCTGCCTCCTGCCACAAGCATAGCCAGGATTAGGGACTTGAGAAGGGCAAAGTCACATCCATTGCAGAGTCTGTTGGAAGCAAGGAAGGAGAAGGTGGGAAGCTGAGCAGGCTCTGGGCAGTGGCCAGGGAAACAGGCTGTGGAAATAAAAGCTTTCACAGGAGAGCATTAGCACCCGAGCAGCAAACAGCTGCGCTTGGGAGGGTCTGGGATGCTGGTGCCCCACTCGTGGCCCTCCCACCCATTTCTGGTGGCCACAAACCGTTTCTCACAGCCTGCCCCCAGCCCCCCACCCCCACCCAGGGTTAAGACTTCCTTCTACAGGGCAGTCTGCCCGCTCCTTCCTCCACTCACTCGGCAACATGGCCCGGGGCCAGCGAGCCCATGAAGGCACAGGGGGCTCCAAGCAGGGAGAGGACGGTGCAGGAATTAGATGCGTTGCCTCCACGCTGCCATCTCTGGGACAAGCACCTGCAAAACACAGGGAGGGTCCCTGCAGCTCCAGCAGGCTGATGCCAGGATAAGCAAGACTGAACGCAGTCCTGGGGCAGGGCCCCGGGGCGTGTAAAAGCTGGGAGGCCTCCCTCAGGAAGCATCTTGATTTTTCCATTTTCACTCCTTCAGGTATCTCAGAGGAGGGCTCCACTAACTCAGGTGACCTCCTCCTCGGTTACAATGACCCACCTCTCCCCCCCGGCAGAGGGACCTTCAGCCTCCACCTTGATTGGTGGATAACTCAAGAGCCTCTTCCCAAAGGTGTCAAATCTGCTACCTACTCCTGTCCTTGGGGAGCCTGCTTCAGTAACAACTCAGGTCAAAATAAGTAAGACAGGGAGCAAACCTGTATGCTGTAACCAATGTAGGAGTTATGTGGAGGGAAAGCTAACTTTTACCATGTCAAGGTTAAGGGGTGCCTGGGTGGCTCAGTCTGTTAAACATCCGGCCCTTGGCTTCAGCTCAGGTCACAATCTCGTGGTTTTGTGGGTTCAAGTCCCACGTCAGGCTCTGCGCTGGCAGTGCTGAGCCTGCTTGGGATTCTCTCTCTCCCTTTCTCTCTGCCCCTCCCCCATTTGCACTGCCTCGCTCTCAAAATAAATAAACTTAGGAAAAAAAATTTTTTTAAAGATTTAAAAACGCAATGTCAAAAGTTAAGATTATTGGAGGGGCGCCTGGGTGGCGCAGTCGGTTAAGCGTCCGACTTCAGCCAGGTCACGATCTCGCGGTCCGGGAGTTTGAGCCCCGCGTCGGGCTCTAGGCTGATGGCCCGGAGCCTGGAGCCTGTTTCCGATTCTGTGTCTCCCTCTCTTCTCTGCCCCTCGCCCGTTCATGCTCTGTCTCTCTCTGTCCCAAAAATAAATAAATGTTGAAAAAAAAATTAAAAAAAAAAGATTATTGGATGAAGACCAGTTTTTCTCCATTTCCCCCCCTTTTTTTGGCAGTTTTATTGAAATATAATTGCCATATAACACTCCATAAGTTTAAGGTATACGATGTGGTGACTTGATATACGCACGTATTGCAAAATGATTACCACAATAAGGTTTGTTAACACAACATCCCATCACATAATTACCTTTTTTTCCCTCAGTTTTTCTCTATCTTTGCTGGAAACCTAACTCAAGGTGTACTCCGAGGAAACTAACTGGAGATACACCCGAAGGACTGCATTGTTCTCAACAACAAAAATGATTACTTATGCATGTCAAAGCACTGGAACGATTTCTCATTGTGCTCCAATAATACTGGGAGGTAAACAGTGCAGGCTGTTATTTATATTCTTCCAGTTCCAAAAACAAGAGTAACTGTGGCCTCACAGTAAGAAGAACCACTAATTAAGAAATAAATGAAACAGGGGTGCCTGGGTGGCTCAGTCGGTTAAGCATCTGGCTTCAGCTCAGGTCACGATCTCGCAGTCCGTGAGTTTGAGTCCCGCGTCGGGCTCTCTGGGCTGATGGCTCAGAGCCTGGAGCCTGCTTCAGATTCTGTGTCTCCCTCTCTCTCCGCCCCTCCCCTGTTCATGCTCTGTCTCTCTCTGTCTCAAAAATAAATAAACTTAAAAAAGAAAGAAAGAAATGAAACAGAATTTTTAGGCTAAGGTATTTTGGCACACAAGACTTAACCCTGTGGTTCTCTTCAGCCTTGGGAAAAGGTGTCCGTGATCTTATTAGAAAGGAAACTATTTGGGGTGCCTGGGTGGCTCAGTCGGTTGAGCATCCCACTCATGGTCCATGGGTTCGAGCCCCACGTCAGGCTCTATGCCGACAGTTCAGAGCCTGGAGTCTCCTTCGGATTCTGTGTCTCCCTCCCTCTCTGTCCCTCTCCAGCTCATGCTCTGTCTCTCTCTTGCTCTCAAAATTAAACATTAAAAAAAAAAAAAAAAAGAAAAGATACTAATTTGTAAAAGGTCAAACATTACTCAAGCTATGAGCTTTAGAGAAATTTTCATGCAGATTAGAAAGGGGGAGCCCAGTGGGATTTGACTTGCTCAGATCACACCAATACTTCATGACAAAGCTGCTGTCAGAACCCAGGTTTCCTGACTCCCTAAACCACTGCAATGCGCTCTATATTTCTGAATAGAAAGTAGTTAGGCCCCAGCTTGGATGAGGTTTCACAGAAAGGTTGCACACTTTGGCTTTGTGGAGATCCTTCAAAGTCACACGAATACCCAACTTCCTGTGCAGAAATGCTCTGCTGAGCAAGAGGATGCTTTCTGGAAGGCTCTTCTTGGCCTGGACTCTGGGAGGCAGGGCCGTTCCTCAGGGGTCTGGCCAAGTTCCAGGTGGCAGCTCCTGAGAGTCCCAGCTGCCCGTGGAGCACAGAGAGTCTGGGACAGATGGGGCTGAGGTGCCCACTTGGGAAGGCCTGGGTCCCCACTTGGGCTTGCCCATCTGGGAAGCACAACAGAGTCCAGAAGGTGGGCTGGGTGGGCTAGGCACATGACAGACAGAGGCCCTATGGGCAAGGGCTCTGCTCAGCAGAGGAGCAGAGCTATGGGTCTGGGGGAGAGGGGGGTACACCCTGGGAGCAGAGAGCATGGAGAACATGGGAAGGGTCTCTTTAGAGAGGCACTTTCCTTTGCGCCCACCTTCAGAATGAGCTCGTCCTAGTGGGAGCCCCGAGGATCTCCTTATCCTAACCTCTCCCCCTAAGTAAGCTCAAAGGGAATGGGCCTGCAGCTCTTGTGAAAAGCAGGCACTCCGGTTCCTCCCCGGGCCCTCCGGTCCTGGGATCCACACTGTTCTCTTGAGAGGAGGCCTAACTCCTCACGGTGCACTGCATCCTGGGGCCAGCTTGACCTGGTAGGGAGGGGGGCTAGGTCTACAGAGCAGCATCCCCTTGTGCCCCTCCCCCACTGTCCCTGTGCCCTGGCAAGGGCTCTAACCTCTGGCAAACAAAGCAGCCCAAAGCAAAGGGTCAACTCCGTGAGATGGGCAGAGGGAGCACAGGAGACAACCGAGGCCTGGAGCACTAGATTCCTAGGCGTTGTAATTACTGCTCTGTCACTCACTAACTATGTGGTCTTACGATTCTTATTTAATTTCTCCACATATTTAGCTGCTTCATCATCTATAAAGAGAGGATCCTACTGACCCTTCCATACTGCCCACTGGCTGCTGTAAGGAAATTATGTGTAATGCATGTGACGGGGCTGGGTGGACCCAAAGATTCTAGCCCACAGAAATGCCCTCTTGGGATTGCAGTGATTAACGGTGAGGTTCTTATCAAGAGTAAATGTAAGAGCCAACCAGCGACTCTTCCACTTTTACCAGACAACCAAGAAAGACGCTGTGTTTTGTAAAAAAAAGGACTTCTGGTAAACTCCTTTTGGAATTTAGCGCCAGGGAAACACGTTGGTGATGGCACGTGAACCAGCTCTATCCACCACCCACAGCATCTCCAAATACACCTCCAGTGCCAGCAAGGCCTTGAAGCTAGAGTGAAGCTCAAATACCACGGTTTTAAATGTTCCTGCGGTCTAACTGCATACTTATTGTAAGCTACCTCAAGATTTAAGAAATAGATGAGATATACGTGGTAGATAAATTAGAAGTAAATGCTGGTAAGAGGCAAGTGCAGCCGTCTTTTTGTTAAAAAGAGAGAAGCTGGTCGCGCACCTTACTAGCTCTGCGCCCTTGGTTAAATCTCTTCATCTACCTGCTTATGGGTAAAACGTGGACAATGATTCCTGGAACGGCAACTGGTGAACACAGTGCTATCCAAAGCCTGGGCTTTATTACTAACGGCCTCAATTCCTTCCCTAGGTCCTCCCGGGCGGAGGGGACGGGACACCAGCTCCCGAGGCTGGACTCTCACTGCGGGGCCCCTGGCCCCGCGGACCTGGGGTCTGAGCTGCCGGGCTCAAACGTGGGGCTGCAGCGGCCCCTGGGGTGTCCGAGGGGCCCGGGCGCCCCTACCTGCTGTCCGTGTCCTCCTCCGGGTACTTGTCCACAACATTGATGATGTCCAGCACCACTAGCCCCACGCACAGGATCTGCTTGTCTTCCATGAGGCCGCTCCCGGAGCTTTCTGCCCGCCTGGCTGACGGGGTTCCTCCCGGGCTCTGCGTTTTATCCCCGAGGATCGGGTCCCCGCTCCTGGGGCGGACTTGGCTCCTCCTCTGCGTCCTGAGCTCCTCCCCTCAGAGAGCTTTCTGCAGTCTCGAGGGAACGGAGCAGGGCCCTTGCTCCCCACGCCCACCGGGCGGGCCTGGGAACGCAGACCCCCGAGGCCTTGGTCCCCAGCCTTCCCTTAGCAGGTGGCGTGGCCCAGCAGATGGCAACCTTTTCCGCTTCTTGGCCTCATTTCCTCACTTGTCAGGCAGACTCGAAGCTCATGCAAACCTCTCTAGATTGCAGCTAGGCAATCTCCTGAATGCAAAAAAAAGTGCAGTAGAAAGGCGCCCCTTGCCCCTCCCTCTCCTGCACCTGCGACTCCCACTCCAGACCCGAGACCGCGGTAGTGCGGGGCCTCGAAGCTGCGGCCTGGCCCCCTCAGCCCTAGCCTTCCCCGGCGCGTCGCCGCGGCTCCGCCCCGCCCCCGAGGTCCAGCCAATCCCAGCTCGAGGCCCCGCCTCCCCCGCCGGGCAGCTGGGGCGGCTAGGTGAGCAACGGCGGTCACGTGACGGGAATCTGCTCCCAGAGCCCCCTGGCGGACGCCGGCGGAACGGGCGTTCCGGAGAGGAGCGCCGGGCACGGGCCGCCGGCGCGTGCACAGCAAGTGCGCGCAGAGCCACCGAGCCCGGAGGAGGGGCGACCAGGGTCCCGAACCTGGGGCTTCACCTCCCTCACCCCGTCCATCCCTTGTGTACTTCTGTCTACCCTTGAATACGTACTGGAGCAGACGGTTTGTTTTGTTTTGTTTTGTTTTTTAGAAAAACCAAGTGTCTTTATTCCTGAATAGTTTAGTATGGCGGTGGGGGCCGGAGCCCATCGGGAGAGCCCTGCATCGGCCTGGAGGCCAGCTGGAGGAGCAGAAGGTGCGAGGATGGGCTCCTCCGCAGTCGGCCCTGCAGGGGACGGCGAGCAGGCCAAAAGTCTGGACGAGGGGATGCCAGAGTCCCCCACCCGGCGCGCTCAGGCCGTGGCGAAGAGATTGCTCTGGGCGCCTGTGCCACAGAGGGGACAGGGACGGCGGCTCGCCTGGGGCTGGCGTGGTGGGACGGAGCCCCACCCCAGGCAGGAAGCCGGGGGAGCCCCGCCGCCCCAGCTGGCTCTTTGGCCGGCGTAGACACTAAGGGCCGGTCGGGCCCAGCCCCCTGTCTACACCTGTTTGGGCTCCAGGTCCTCGTAGAGCAGGGCTCCGCTGAAGATGGTGAGCGGCTCCTCTGAGTGCGCCAGCTGCCCCATGACCAGGTCGATGCAGACCGTGTCTCCAGCCTGCAGCGGCAGGATGAGGCTGAAGACCCCCAGGGCGCCGGGGCTGGGCTGGCTCTCGGCTACTGGCTTATTCTCCAGGCCTTCAGGCTCGTAGCCACCGGAGTCTATGCGGGCCACGCCCAGGTTGGAGCGGGACAGCACGGCCTCCACTTTCTCATGCCGGTGCCCAGTCAGCACCGCGCTCAGAAAGTAGCGCCCGGTCAGTGGTGCTGTGAACACGCCTGGGAACAAGGATGGCAGTCAGGAGGGGAGACAGGTTGCAGGGGCCAGGGAGGTGTTGGGGAGCCCACCCAGAACTCCTGGACTAAGGAGGAACCTGCTGGCTCTTTTCACCTGTCTTCCACTAGAGTGTAAGTTCTACCAGGGCAGGGCATTTGGCGTTTTGTTCGTTACTGCGCGCCCAGCACATTACAGCATCCCCGGGGCCCCAATAAAGAGCTGTTGAACAGAAGCGCTCCTGCCTTCCCCAGCTCACCCCTTACCCAAGCTGTGGTGAAAATGGGTAAATGAAGGAAGTAGGGATCTCCCCAAACCAGAGCATGAGATTTCCCCTTGTCTGAGGGGGCAAGAATGAGAACATATCACTGCACAGCCTTTCCCGTCTCCCCCATTGCCCAGCCAGCCTGCTTCCAGGCTTACCAGTCTCTGGATCGTAATAGCCCCCATCGTTGAGCAGGACTCTGTCGAAGGGCACTGTGCCTGGTTCAGACCGTGGCAAACTCAGGGCAGCTGAAAAGGCCACCAGGGGCACAGGGGCTGCTGGTGCCCCCTCCACTCCTGGGTAGGGGTAAAGGGGGGGGGGGTGTCAGAGTGGATGCTCAGTGCAGAGCTGCCTGGCCCCCTTCCCCTCCTGGGTCTCTACCTCCAGGGCTGCCTGAGGCCTTCCATCCTCCAACCCCTAGTTCAGTTCCCCTCCCTCCAGCACCAGATGAGAGGAACTTACCCTGCTCTCCTTGGGGACCTGTGGGAAGACAAGAGGGAGCAGTAAGAAGGGGGCAGCTCTCACTAAGTCACTCAGCAAACATCTGCTGAATCTCTCCGCTGTGCTAGGCGTCACACAGACTCCAAAGCAGGAAGGGGGGTGTCAAGAAAAGGAGGAATAGGGTCCCTTCAGTGCAACTAGCCCCCAGCCTTTCACACCCTACATAGCCCTGTGAGCCCAGCCTTAGTCTTCAATACAGCAGCGAGGCCACCCTATCCAACTAGCTCATATAGTGACTGTCCCAGTTCCTAGTCACTCCCTGTCAGCCATATAGCCCCCCCCCCCCGCCCCATTCCTTGCCCCTTTCCTCCCTTCTCTGTCAAATTCAGAATAGAATGTCGAGCCTAGGGCTGCTAGAGGAGTGGGGGAGTTCCCGCTGCAGTAGGAATCGCACATACCTGGTGGCCCAATGGGTCCCTTTTGTCCATCCTTGCCTGGAGGTCCTGGAGGTCCAGCAGGGCCTGGGGGTCCTTGTATCCCGGGAGGCCCTGGGGGCCCAGCCTCACCTGCAGGCCCTACAGTGACAAAATGCAGTTGAAGGAAAGCCACAAAAGGAGTTTCCAAAGGACAAGGAAAGTCATGGCTCCATGGACAGATGGTGGGGCACCTTGCTGCCCGTGCTGGATACCCGGCTGGCGGAGCAGCACCCCACCCCTGCCCACAGGCCTGTCTGAGCTGCCAGTGGAGAGTGGGGAGCCAGGAACTTGGGTCATCTGTTGTGGACAAACCGACCCCCGGGACAGTGATGGGTCTGCCATTCATGCTGGGCAGAGCAAGGAGAAAGTAGATGAGATTAAGACTGGCTACTGTGGGGTAGGGATAGGAGAAAGAAAAGACTTAAAAGGGCCCCCCCCCACCACCTCCCACCGCATGCCTTCTCTCGCCCCCTCACCAGTGAGGTCCTTCAGACTGAGCTGGTGAAGCCTGTCCTCCAGCAGCAGCAGGGAGCTGTTAAGGGCACCGAGCCGCCTGCCGAGGCCCGCCTGCCCCCCAAGCAGCTTCTCCAGCAAGGCTGCCTGCGTCTGGCTGGTGCTGTTGGTTTCCCGTAGCCCAGCCCAGAGCCCAGCCACGTGTCGGGAAAGGCCTTCACGCAGGCCCTGCAGTCCCCCCGCCACAGTGTCTAGCCGCTCACAGACTCCTTCAAGACGGCCCAATCGCCCCTCTAGGCTGGGGCACTGGCCAGCTTGGGCCTGTCCCTCTTCCAGGCCTCGGAAGCGCTCCTCACTCTCTGTAGCATGCTCCGTGGCCTCCTGTTGCAGCCTGTTAATCTCAGAGATGATACGGTCCTTGGTGGCTCCCAAGTCAGCCAGATCGGCACCCTGCCCTTCCACGGTGGTCTGGAGCTCGTGCAGTGAGTCATTGAGAGAACTGAAGGTGAGAATAACCTCGGACAGCTCTCCTTGCAGGGCCTGTAGGGCTGAGCCTGAGCTCCCCCCAAACACACTGAAGCCGTCCAGAGGCCCTCGGCTTGGTCCCCCAACCCCGGGGCCGGCCCCGGGGCCCCGTGGGGGTAACAGGGGGCAGGAGCAGCGCTCCACACCGTCCCGAAGGCGGCCCAGCTCCTCTTGGACACCACCACAGGCCCCACAGCCCTCATCCCCACGGGCCTGCAGGAGACCCTCCAGTTGGCCCAGCCGTGCCGCCGTGAGGTTCAGCTGCAGCGCGAACTCCGCCGTCGTCTCGTCCAGCGCGTCAACACGCCCCTGGAGCTGGCCCACGACCCCTTGCAGCTCCTCCAGTGCAGCCTGCCGGGCCTCCCCGGCTGCTCCCACTTCGTGCAGGCCTGAGCCCACCAGACGCAGCTGCCCCTCGCTGTCTAGCACCCTGCGCTCCAAGGCACTGAGGATCTCGCTCACCTGGGTGTCCTGCTCCCCCGGGGCCCCGGAGCAGAGCTGCCCACACGCCTGCACAGCCCCTGCCACCTGCTCTTCCAGCAGATCCAGCCGCCCACCCAGCTCTCCGCTCACGTTGGCCAACAGTCCCTCCAGCTTCTCCAGTCGGCCCCGGGCGGCAGGCAGCCAGTGGCCCAGGCCCCCAGGGCGCCCGGGCCAGCCCTCCTCCTGCTCCTGTGAGGGACCCAGAGTGGAGTTGAACTGGTCCTCCAGGCGAGAGAGGCGGGATGCTAAGCTGGTGTAGCCCGGGGGGTGCCCCCCCTGCCCAGCCGCTCCTCCCAGCTCGGTGCCTCGCCTCCCACTCAACACTGTCACCGAGCCGGCCACTACATCCAGCCTCCGCTCCAGCTCTGCCAGCCGCCGGCCCAGCTCCGGAGGGCAGCACTCCTGAAGGGGCCTGCGGCCCGCGGCCTGCCCGGGGAGCTGCCGCTGCCGCTCCTCCACCGAGGTCAGTCGCTTCTCCAGCACTCGCAGCCGCTCTCTGTCCTCCTGCCGCTGCCGGCGGAAGTCATCCAGCCCCGCCAGGCACACGGAGCAGGACTCCTGCAGCCGCCGCTCCAGCTCCCGCGGCAGCTCCTCACTGTGGCCAGGAGGGGCCGGGGCTGGGGCGGGGGCCCTGCCACCGCCGCCACCGCCGCCGTGATGGTTGTTGAGATGGCCCAGCTCCTGGTCATGGGTGGAGACGCGGTTGTCCAGGAGCTGCAGCTGCTGTTGGATTTCAGTGAGGGTCTCGTGCACGCCAGGGCGGGCAGCTGCGTCCGCTGGCTGCTGCCTCCCGTTAAAGGCCGTCTCCACGGCCCTCTGGACGTCTTCCGCCAGGCGCCCGCTCAGTCCCTGCAGGACACCGCGGAGGCCCTGCAGCTCCTTTGTCAGGCTCTGCACCTGCTCCTCCAGCTGCTGCACCTTCTCTGACTCCCCAGGACCTGGCAGAGAGGCGAAGGCATAAGGTGGAGGGGCCGGGCCTCAGAGCTCAGTGCCTACCTCTGAGGCCCTGCCTTCCCCGGCTCCAGCAAGAGCTCCTGGCTGAGTCAGCCACTCCTTAGCTGGGTAATTTGGGCAAGAAAAGATGGAAAGAAACTCCATTTACTGAATGCCTCTAGGCCCAATTTGTAACATGGCTTCCCCCACCCCTTACACCAAACTCCACCGGACAGATATCACAGCTTTCCCCGTTCTGTAGACCGTGAGACTGAGGCTCAGGGGACATTAAGGAACTGGGCCATGGATTACGAGTTTAGTAAGTGGCCGAGGCAAGTTTCAAACCCAGGGCATCCATTTGACCACCAAGTCTACTATCCAGAGTTTCTCTCAGAAACTGTTTTCTCATCTGTGAAATGGGAATATGGGGAGGCACTGTGGACCCCATAACAGTGGATGTTCCTGGGCGGCAAGCACCTGTCCCTAACACCAAGGGACAGGCGAGGTTCTGCGGGAAGTCTGCAGGGGCTCTAGCTGGACGGTGGGAGAATCAGCCAGAAGTTCCTGTTTCCATCATTACAGCATGACTATCTCCCTGGCAGGCAAACACAGCACGTCTGTCCACAGTGCCTGGTGCACACACGACAGGAAAGCAGGGGGGACTGCTGCATTCTGGGACCTGAAGTCTCCAGAGGCCACTGAGGGGTCTGGGACCTGTAGTCGGGTGCAGTGCATGCTAGGACTTGTAGTCTATCCCCGTGGTGAACAAGCTTCTCCCAGGAATTCCCCCTTCCTCCCAAAGTGGCTCGCAACTGGGAAGTATCTCAGCCACATGTGGGCGTGCGTGAGCACATTCTCTTTCTCAGCCTTTTTTTTTTCTCTCCCTCTCTTTCAATCTGCTTCTGTCACACACACACACACACACACACACACACACACACACACACAGTGCATGGGCTTCATGGGTAGGCAGAGAATCTCAGTGATCTCACTTACTCCCTTCTATTCCCTTCTGACTTGGGGCACAGGGTTTTTCCCTCAACAACCTGGCCCCACATTTTCCACCCGGTACCAGCTCCCACTTCTCTCCCCAGCGGCTCCCACACTCACCTTCCCCACCTAGTCCACTCAGGTGGCTTCCTGCACTGGAGCCGGAGAGGTTGGGGCGGGCGGGCCGGGGCCGGGGGCGTGGTGTGGTAGGTGCAGGACCCAGCGCTGGGGCAGGACCCTCGGCACAGTCATCGCCCCCATACCCCTGACAGCACCTCCACTCCATATCTGTCACTGTCTTGTAGGCCACTCGGTAGCGAGGACGGAGGAAGCTGCGGTACCTGGGAGAGGCAGAGGGAGGCCTCTTTACTCCTCCCTGTACTGTCAGTGACCCTGGGACCTGTCCTCAGAGATGGGCAGCTGCTGGTGGTGGACAAGGCATGTCCCTCAGGCTGGGTCCCCCTTACTGTCCAGCATGTGTCTGTGCTCAGCTGACAGCTGTCAGCTTTCTGGCCAGGAGCCAAATCTCTGTTCTTCCTCCCCTTGTCCTATGCTGGAACCTCGAACTCCTCCTCTGGGGCCTGACTCAGCACAGAGAAGGCATTTGGGGGTTGGCAGGGTGGTCTAGGTAACTTTGCCCTCAGTATCCACCCCAAACTGTTGCCTCGGCATCTTCTCAAATGGTTCTGACCGAAGCCCCTGGTCCTGTCCCTTGCTGCCTGCTTTGCACAAATTCCCTGAGTTGGCTGCCCTCCTTCTGTCCTAGCCCAGCCCCACCAAGTACCCATCCCCCAGCACTGGGGCTCACATGATGCTGCGGGGACACTGGGGCTGGCCCCAGCCACAGGGCTGGTAGTCGGGCTTGATGAAGGTCTCCACTCCATCCTCAAGGACACAGCTCACTGTCCGGGTCACCACATAGGCACACCAGTTCCTGTAGGCACAACCCCACCTGGGCCCAAGGGCCAAGACACAAGCCCCAGAGGAGGGCCCAGGGGCTACCAGAGGGGCTGAGGGAGGGTCAAAAGATGAAGGGCCCCTGGGGACCTGTAGGAGCCAGGACTTTGGCAGGGCAGCTCCCCCCACGCTTTCCTGTGCTGCAAGAGTCGGTAAAGACTTTTCAAGACAGCAAAAGGAAGCACAGAATGGAAAACCACAACTATAAGAAGTTGATTCTCATGGCTGGGGGGTCCTGGGGAGCCTCTGAATTCACACATTCATTCATGTCCCTTTCTGTCCCAATCCTCAGCCTAGCGTGGCCTGTATGAGCCAGCTGGCCGGGTCCCTCTGGTGATCCCCTGGATGCTGGCTTCCACCCACCCCTAAGAGAAGAGGACAGGGCAGGCAGGGGTCCAGCTCAGGGTTAAGTAGAGAATAAGCCATTGATGAACGCTGCCCCTCTCATCGCTTGCCGTTCTACACTCTTGGCCCCATTCATGCTGGCCTTTGATCTGTGTCCGGCTGGAGAGCCCGAAGGGACAGAGCAGCCGCAGCGTCAGAAAGAATCACAGATCACTGGATGGGGCCGAGGAAGCCCTAAGAAGGGATAAAGGTCTGCCGGAGGATACCAGGCTGGGACGCAACGGTCAGCCTGCAGGAAGGCCCGGCCCGTGCCCTTCAGGGGAGTTTTCCCGGGCACCTAACTACGGGTCCCCCTGAGGTAAGGGAGGGACCTATCTATTTAGGGGGCCCTGGGAATGCCCCACGGGAAGGCGGGCTTGTGCAGGGCCACCTGATGGATGGGCTTCCTCTCCCCCTCTTCCCTGCACTAGGGCATACGGCCCCGGAGAGGGTAGCCAAGGCGAGGACCAGGATACCAACCTCCTGACCCACCCTCCCACCCACCTCCAGCCTTGGGCTGGGACCCAGACTCTTACCTGTGGCGGCTGGCAGGCCGGGGGGCGCTCTGGGCCTGGGGTTCACCAGGGCTGAGGGCCCCGCCGCCCCCTGTGTAGAGGCTATAACCACGAGGAGGGTAGCTAGCTGCCCCCACGGCTGTGGTCAGCAGGCAGCAGAGGTAGCAGCTCCAGAGGGTGCTGGGGGCCATGGTGGGGGCGCTCCGCAGTGGTCCTCAGAGGCACATCCCGGCCTGACCACTGGCGCCTCTGTCTGGAGCCGGGATGCCTCTGCTCCGAGGGACAGCGCCGGGGCCGGGTCCTGTCCCCAGCTTCCTGCCGGCGGCAGCCCCCAGCCACACGCCTCCTCCTTGGCCGCCTGGCCTGACCCCTCTCCCCCTCCTCTTTCCTCCTCAGGCTCCTGTCTGTCCCTCCCTTGGTTCCTTCCGTTCTCCTCTTCTCCACCTCTGAGGGGAGTTTGTTCTCTGTGCCCCCTGGCCTCCTGTGCCTGGTCCCTGCCCCTCTCAGATGCTGCTTCCTGGGCCTCCACCCCCCTCGCCCCAGCTGGCCCTCCTCTGGTCTCCCTATCTGTTTTCCCCAATGACCGGATCCTGGGGGTGACAGGGCTTTGCCCCTGTGGCTGTTCAGAGGCGCAAGAGTGGCTGCGGGGCGGGCCCTGGCCTCCCGCCTCCCTCTCTTGCTCACTCCCTTCCCCCCTGTCTGGCTGGCGGTCCAGCCTCCCCCTTCCTCCCCCCACCTCTCCAACCATCGTGCGCCACATCTGCTTCTTGTTAACTCCGGGAAAGAGAGGAAAAAAAAAGGAAAAACAGAGAAATGTGGAGTTGCCGCCAGGCTTGGGGCCAGCCTCTCAGACGGGCCACATGGAGTGGAGCCGGGGCCAGAGCTGGGGAGGAGGCCCTGGGCTGGTCGCTTAGACAGGGAACGGGAGCTGGAGCCACAGCTCCCCTGGGGCTAGGGCAAGCCTCCTCTGGGAGAGAAGACCCGAGAAAGGAGGGGAGGACTGTAAAAGGGAGCATGAACTTGTAGGGCTCAGCAGGGCATCACTCAACCATCTTGTCCAGCTGCCTGCTTCTACAGATGTGAACAATGAGGCCCAGAGTGGGAAAGTAACGTGTCCGAGGTAACACAGCACATCAAGAGTGGGGCTGTGATTAGAATTTAAATACCTAGGTCAGTGACTTGGGAGGAAGAAGTAGGATAGGTGAGAGAGCTACTGGGCCAGGGAGGAGACGGAAAAGAACACCACTGAGGCAGGCAGGAAATTCGGAGAAGCCAGAGGAGGAAGAAAGGAATCTGGAAATGAGGCCACAGCCTTCTGTCAAGCATGGAGAGGGCATGAGCAGGAGGAGACTTATTCTCAAAAAACCAAATGAATATGGATCCCAGGCCTTTCTTGGTAAAGGCCAGGCCGTAAGTGGGGGAGGGGAAGGAAGGAGGCAAACTGGGCAGTTATCTAAATCTACAGAGCCCAAAGGAAGTCACTCCCCAGCCTAGAGGCAAGCCTGATAGCCTCTGTAGCCGGCAAGGAACTCAGTCCCATTCAACAGCCTGACGGGAAAGCTCCTCTTGAGATGTCCGAATCCGTCAGCTGGCCCCCCCCTCACCATCTGGCCTCGGCACTGCGCTCTGGACCAGGTGTCCCTGTGTGGTAGGGCGCTCGCTTGCAAGATCGAAGCAGAAGTATCAGACAGAAGGGAGATGAGAGTGCTGTGTGCAGCACTGTGGTGGTGCCCAGGTGCCCGGGTGCCCAGGTAGCAAAGGCATATGTAAGACTCAGAAATGAGTAACTGGGGCCGCGGGGGAACGGGACACAGACACTGAAGCAGAAAACGAACACAAAGCAGGATAGACAGCGTGCCAAGGGAGCCAGACAAATGGATGATGTGTTCTGGGTAAGAGGAGGGGAAAGACAGCTGGTCGCTCGGGGGAGTCAGAGTAGAGCCCTTGGAAGAGAGAGCCGGAACAGTGTTGGGAGGGAAAAGTGAAGAACAGAGACAGGGGGAGGGGAGAGATTTCAGGTTGGGGAAGGAGGTCTGTCTTTGTCGTCTCATTGCTCCACATGGCAGCAATAACAGTACCCTCCTTCCTAGGTTTGTGACGATTAAGTTAATACACGTAGAGCATTCAGAATAGTGCCTGGCGCGTGTTCACGCTCAGTAAGTGTTAGCTCTTATTTGTGTCAGGAAGAAGTGGGACAGAAAGTCAGAGAAGTCGATTGTGGAAAACCTGGGGAGAGGCCCAGATGACTGGTTAGGAGCTTGCATTGTAAGTTTTTGAGTAGGAGCTCAATATACATGCAGAAGGAAGACAGGAGCAATGGGCAGGGTTTTAGGCACAAGGATGCCGGTTCCTGCTCCTTCTCTAAGTATCGTTATCCCTTTGAGCAAATCCCATGACTCTGCTAGAGGTCTGTTGGCTACTGTCTATGGTGCCTTCGAAATTCTACATTGCAAAATGATGCAGGTTGGGAAGAGAAGGCTGTGATTGCTTGGTGACTGCCTGGGTAATAAGGGGCCACAGTGAAGGAGATATCAGAGAAGATTCCGGGGTTTGAGCCAGAAATGGGTAACTTGAGAAGAGGAACGGGTTTGGAAGAAGATGACCTTAGTTTGGACATACTGAGTTTAAGATGAGAATAATGTAGTTCAATGGTAATAAATGTCCAGGAGATGGTCAGAGATGTGGGTCTTGATTCCGGAAACCATTTATAGGGCAATAGTTGGAAATCATGAGAATGGATGCCACCAAATCTTCTATGTGACTCTGTGTGATCTGCCCCTGAGGTCCTATGGCCCAGAATATGATCTTGATGGCTGGGAGAAATGTTCGTGAAACGACAGGATGATGAAAGTGAATGCTGAAATCCACAGAAATGGAAATTTGTGGCTGCCCTCGGAAGTGTGGGGATCAGCACACAGGGAGACTTGAAGGAAAGAGCCCCAAGAGATCGATTTGAAAGTTGCTGTCAGTGGAAGGTTGTAGCATTGTCCCTGGTCTCTGCATCAGTTCTGGGCCCTGGCCCTGGCAGGAAGCCAACCCATTTCAGGTTGCCCTGGCTGCTGCTGTGGGTTTTCTTTCTCTGTTCTTGCCACCCTCCCTCCCATCAGGGGGCCTCTGACAATCTGAAAAGTCATCCCAGCCATCTTGTCACTGTCCGGTTGTCCTTCATTCCTTAAGTTTAAATGGGTGCCCCCCCCCCTTAAATTTAAAAATCTGTTGTATATTAAGTATGTCAAGCCAAAAAGGTTGGCTTTGAAATACAATTGTGGTAGGTTGCATTTCATTTAGCC
The DNA here is from genome assembly GCF_022837055.1 of Prionailurus viverrinus. NCBI lineage: Eukaryota > Metazoa > Chordata > Mammalia > Carnivora > Felidae > Prionailurus > Prionailurus viverrinus. The sequence goes on from NC_062563.1 coordinate 119,514,315, forward strand.
CTGTAGTTAGGAGCCCCGACCTAGGGGCTGACATAGAATGTTTGTGATATTTCAAGTAAATCAGTGGCTCTGGGTTCACTGGGGAGGCTTGAGGTGTTGAGCCAGCAGGCTGCAATGGAGACTAAGGTTAGAGAAAATACATTGCCGATGGCCGTGGTACTGACGAGTAGCCACAAATGTCCAAAGAAACTGCCAAGAGAATTCCGGAGACCAAAAATGGCTAAGTCCTTGGAGCACGAGGACAAGATCTATTTTATAACCTCTCCAGGATAGGGGACTATCAAGGGTCTAGTGCCAATGGGAAATCCTCGCTATACTGGACAACTAAATTATTCAGTCAAGCATCAGTGGCTGAGCAATGAGCTCATGTACCAAGGCCAGGACAGCTGGGGGCACCAGCAGTGAGGGGCATTTCATGTCTAATGCCTTCTGTCAGAGGACTGAATATTGGGAGGGAAAAAATGAGAGTGATATGAATTGGGTCTTAGGTTATGCAAACCCAGATGGGAATTCAAGCTTTGGGGGACTCTTGAGCAGAAGTCCACTCCTGCTCAAATGTACACATTTTCCTTTTCTTCCCAACCCTTCCCACAGGTATAATACTTTAAGAGCCAGCCTCTCTGGACTCGGGGCCCAGGCCCATTTCCGGGATCTTGCTGCCTTTTCACTCCTTAGCCGAATCCTTCCCTCATGTCTTCTCCTTGAAAATGTCACACTAACTCCAGAGATTAAGCTCCACATATGCCCCTCACAGCAATTCTCTCTCTCCTCCAGCTCCCCCAAGGATGAGGCTTTGACTCTTTCACTTTCCACAGACATTTCCACCCAAGCTTTTTTCAAGTTTTGTTAGTTCTTAGCCGAGTCTAGGTTAGTCCTGGGGACCATTTTTTAATTTCAGTTCCCCCAGGCACTAGGCCAAATGACCCATTCAAGGCCGATAAAGATTTGCTGACCCAGGCACGGCAAGTTCTGAGAGGTGAAGGACATTTCTGGATGTTTCTAAAACAAACCTTTTCCTCTTGTCCCTGGCCCTGGGATAACCTGTCGAGTCCACAGTCTGACGCGGAGTATGGAATAGAGGAAAGCGAATCAGGTGACGGTTTCAAACTATTTGTAGAGTCCTGCTCAAATCAATTACTTCTGGGCCTCAGTTTCCTTCTTTGTAAAATGATCTTGAAGGCCCCTTTCAGCTCTGTCAGCCTAAGGTCAGTTGGTTTCAGGACACCCTTGTTAATCTGAAATACTTCCAAGGCCTTCCCTCATATCATTTGCAGTCTAGAAAGTCTACTTTCCAGGGTTTCGTTCTGCTTTAACAGTAGATCTAAGTGTCTGGCTGGACTTGGATCTGGTTCAAATTTCCAGGAGCCACAAAGCATAATGTGTGTAGTCCTTGGAGACCTAGACCCCCATTCTCCCAGGGCAGGGCTGGGACACTCTGAGGGACACGAGGATGTACACGCCTGGGGTTTCACGGTTATGTACACGGGACATGGGCTTGGGATCCTAAATAGGAAACTTCGGGGAAATGCTGGGGGGGTGGCATGGGGAAGGCCAGGGGGAATGACAGACTGACTGCTCAAGGCAGGGACTGACCTTCGGAGCCACTGGGCTAGCGCATGGAGGACCACTGCTGATGGCCCCAGGCCTCAGAAGCCAGCTCTGGGCTAGTGAGCCCCTAGCTCATGGTGCACACAGGCACCAAGACGGTCCCCTGCCCCAGCTGCTCCAGTCCCACAGCAGCTCCTGTAGTTTTCCTTGGCTCAGAGAAGCAGAGGCGTCCCCTGAGCCCTGGCTCCCCTCTACCGCAAAGCAACTGGCTTCCATTACCCCTGACAGCTCCAGAGTAACAGCCCAGCCCCCGGCCCCAGCCTGGCTCGGTGCCGTTCCCTTTTATGGTGAAGCAGAGGGAAAGCAAGGAGGGGGGGGGTTGGGGTGGGGAGTAGGTTCTCGCTGGGGCAGAGGGCTGTAGAGCTCCAGGGCCGCTCCCTCACCAGAGACCCTCAGTCATCTACCCACAGTCGGCTTTCTCCTCAGTGATCCACTCTGCTCAGAACACACAACCCCTCTTGCTTGTCCTGGCCCTCCCTCCCACTCTCCCTCCCTCACATCCGGGGGGTGATTTCCCACTTGGCCCAAGTCCCACGGTTTGGGTTTTGATTCCGGGAGGGTCCGCCCTATTTCCGACGCCCACCTCCGAGGGTGGGGTGGGGGGAGCGAGCCCGGGGAAGGGAGGCACCGGTCGGATCGCAGGCAGCATCGTTCCCCTGGGCGGGTGTGGGGCAAAAAGGCGGGAGCCGAGGAGAGGAGCCTCCGGCCGCCCCAGCTCTCTCCCTATTCTGCACCGCCTCTAACCGCCCTCTCCGCCGCGGGGGCCAGGGAGGGGACCCTGAGGGCAGGGCCCAAAGGAAGCACCTGGCTGGGCCGAGCCGGGAAGCGGAGGGTGGGCAGCAGCGCGGGGGGCCAAGGCAGGAAGCGGGGTCGAAGTCTAGGGGTCAGGCCGAGCCTCTCACCCTACCACGCCGCCGCACCCTCGCCCCGGCCCGCTGCTGGGCTTCGGGGAGGCGGCCACGGCTCTGCCGCGTCCCCTGCTGCGCCAGCTGCGGCCAGCTGCGCTCCGCCCGCCTGTGGCGCGCGCCCGCGGCTCGCCCACCCCCTGCGGCGGGCAGTCCGTCCGCAGCCCCGCCCGAGACCCCGCCCCTGCGAGGCGCCTCGGGGAGCAGGCGAGACGGCGGGGCTAGAGAGCCCGTTCCGGCCGAGCAGCACGGCCGGAAGTGCCTGGTTTGGGCTTGCGCTCGCGCTACTAACTTCCGGGCCGGAACTCCTACCTGGAGCTAGTGCGCAGACCACACCGCGTTGAGCCCAGCTGGTCAGGTGAGAGGCGCGTAAGCGCGCTCCGCGGCGCTTCGGCGGTGGCTGGTCCAGGGGGCGAGAACGGGTCCCGGTCTGGGCGAGGAATGCGCCAGCCCCAGGCTCAGTCCCTCCTCTTCTCCGCAGGATGATCACAGACGTGCAGCTCGCCATCTTCGCCAACATGCTGGGCGTGTCGCTCTTTCTGCTTGTGGTTCTCTATCACTACGTGGCCGTCAACAATCCCAAGAAGCAGGAATGAAAGTGGCGCTTTCTCCGCCCCAGGTAACGGTCCGGGGCTGCAGCGCCCAGCCCCCGGAGAGTGGAGTGGCGAGGCCGCGCCAGGGCCTGCAGGGTTCGAAACTTCAAATCAGAAAGTGCCGGGCCAAGCATGATACAGTCCAGAACTGAGCCCCTTTATCCGCACACAGTAGGGAATGCCTTACAGTGCCCCGCCCTTTACCTGCTAGAATGGGGGTGACTTTCCTACTCCTCTGCCCCCGTCTTCGTGGTACCCCCATGCCCAAGTTGGGCCTTTGGGTACTAGGAGACACTGACACAGAGAGGAGTAAAGGTACTGAGGATGCCATCCAAGTATGAGGATTTGGGCTCTTCACTTAAGGGGGACTTAAGGAGTCCTCACTTCTCCAAGCTTGTTGAGGCTTTTATTTAGGCAGAATTTGGGGAGGAGGGGGAGGCGGGGGGGGGGGGGGGGTTGTAAAGATGTAGAATTCTGGAGCAGGAGGCACTGAGTTAGGGTGGCTCCTGTAGACCCAAGCCCTAGACAAGAAAGGTGGGGTAGGGTGGGGAACCTTAAGTGTTGGTCAAAAATGTAAAGGGGGAACAGGATGGATGGGAGTGGATGCCTGAAGGATTTCCCCAGAGGAAAGCTGCAGCATTTTCCTTACCTCGGGTCTTTCCCCCTTTTTTCTAGGGTTCCAGGACATAGGCTGAGGCAAGATGGAGGGTGTGAGGGGCCTTCACACTTCACTTCATCCCTCTACCCATCACAACATACAAAGCAACTACACCTGGATTTTTCCAAACAACTTTTATTTCCTCAAAGTCTTCCTTAACCCTATGGAACAAGAAGCTGCCACTGAGTAGGGCCCAGTATAGGGGCTTTTTCTACTCCCTCCCCCCAATATAAAAATATAGATATATATTTTTTGTGGTCCCAAAATCTTGTGCTGTGGAGGGAGGGATGGGGTAGCAGATTTCTGCTTTGTGCTGTCTCAAGGTGATGCTCTGGGATGTCTCAGAACAGTGTGGCTGGTATTCACTGTCTGTTCATATAGGAGTTATGGTTGTCACATGGAATCAACAGCTGAGGGAGGAGGCTAGCACATTTCTCCCTGTGTACCCCATCTTGGGGCTATATCCTGGGCATGGAGGTGGAGGCATCAGACCCGGGGAGAAACAGTGAGTGGGGGTGATTTAGGGACAAAACAAACCTCAGGCTGGCCCAAAGGCCCCCCGCTGTAACATATCCGGGACTGGGAGTCAGATAGACTACAGGAAATAGGAGAAAAGGCAGGGGCAGAGCGGGGCCGTGGGGGCCCGGCGTGAGGCAGCCTGCAACAGAGAAGAGAGAGCAATCAGGCTTGTGAGAACTCTGACAGGGGCTGGACATGAGAGGGGGGAGATGGGTAATGATAGGTGGGTTGAGCACTGCACCTTGGGCTGATGCTGAAATGCGGCGGCTCCTAGGCCTTAGCCCCTAACAAGGAGTTGTTTTCTTGTCCTTTGGAGTGAAGACTGAGGCCATGATGGGAAAAAAATCAGGGACTAGATTCTTAATGAAAGTACCTTTAGTCTTTTGGAGGTCAGAGGGATTAGGGAAGGAAGAAAATGATCCTGAATGTGCGCAGAAATGGGAATGAAGGGACAGAAGTGAGAGGTGGGGTGAGGGACTGGACCCGGGTGCTCACCCTGGTGCAGAGCTGGGTCCTGGCTCCGGCTCACTGCTCTCCCTGGTCCGGGGTGTAGGGGATGTGGGGCCCGAAGAGCCTCTCATCCCTCTGCGAGTCGGCGGTGAGCCCCGGCCCAACCTGGGCCTAGCCTGTGTGGATAGGGGGTGGGCTGAGAGGCTGGATTCTTCCATTAACTTTTTTGCTTCTGGGTTTGCTTCTAGAGTTTCCGTGCATAAGAGTGTAGGACAGGGGTCAACACCGGTACTGGGACCTTGAATTTCTGGGCACTGTCCCTAGCTGAGAGGGTAAGGCAGGATAATAGCTAGAGAATTCTTAGGTTCAGTTTATGACTATACACTCTAAGTCATACTTAACTAGGGGAGGCAAAAGGATCTAGCATTTAACCTCCATGGCTGTATTATGGCTGACATCTGGCTGAATAGGGAAGCAGTGTTTGGAAAGAGGTTGGAGAATTGGTGGGTCTCTCAGAGCCTTCTGTGCCTCAGTCCCTGCCAGAGCAGCTTAGGCTTCACGCATCCGGTCTCTGTCTGTACTCAGCTTTAGCCAATTTAACATGAGAAATCTGGACTGAATTGGGAGTTGGTGGCACAGCTGTTCTTAGGAGCAGCAACCAGATGTGTTACCTGGGGAATCCGGGACCCCTCCTGGCGGGAACTCTCCTCGGGCAGGTCTGGGCAGAAAGAGAGGAGAAGCTAAGGGCAGGGGCGGGCAGTGCCAAAGCTAGCAGGCTAAGGTTGGGGTGTATCTGGCAGGGACGCGGGTTGGAAGCAAGCAAGAGACCTGGCTGAGGGATGGGGGTACTGGACAGACAGGCACGGGCACCAGAGCAGCTCTCTGATATGGCCGGGGGAGGTTGTAAAGCAGTGCTGAGCATTTTCCCTCCCACTACCCAGACGAACAGTGCCTTGCTGGGCTCTGTGAGAGTTGTTACACTGGGGTTTGGGGAAGACACAAAAATGTTACCTGCAGTCGTGTCCTGATACAGGGGATCCGAGGTCCAGTCCCTAGCAGCCCTTTCCCAATCACCATGACAGCCTCTGGCTTGTCGCCTGAGGACAGGAATGAGCAGCTGCTCCCTAGGAAACAAAGAAAACTGCTATCAGGGTAGGGAGCCGTGGAGAAGAAGAGGGAACTTCCTTTAGAACAGGGTTTCTCAAAACTGGCAATATTGACATTTTGGGCTGGATGATTCTTTGTTGTGGGGACCTGTCTTGTGCATTGCAGAATGTTTAATAGCCTTTCTGGTCTCTACCTACTAGATGGCATTTCTTCTTCCTCTGTCCCCTCCCCATTGTAACAACCAAAAATGTCTCCAGACCTTGCCACATGTTCCCTAGTGAGTAAAATGGCCCCTGGTTGAGAAGCACGGCATGCTCTAGTCGGGTCCAAGGAGTGGAGTAGCAACTTGCAACTTAAGCCACAGCCCATCAAGCTGAACTACTCTGAATTTATAGACTTCAGGGCCTGTCGCATCCAAATGAGTAAGCGCTCAAGGATAAGTCAGTACCCAAGATGATAGATTGACAAGGGCTACCCACTGAAGACCGTTAACAGGTTGGGAGTAGTGGGCTCTGAGGGAGTTAGAGGATGTTGGACTGGAGTCTTAAGAATCATTCCCGTCCAGTCCTTTACACAGCTGGGTGTATAACTTAAAAGGACAGCAGGTGGCCTAGGTTTTATGTGGATGATGCGGTCACACAGCATTTGCTGTGATGACAGGTGAAAGGCCTCTGCCTTTTTTGTTCTTCAGTTTTGTCTAATGTTGCCCAGTTCCTGGAGTCAGGAAGCTTGAGTAAGTAGCAGGTATTCAGGTTGTTCACCTTTGAGGATTAAGTGAGACAACGTGCTTAGAGCAGTGCCTGCCACATAGATGCTCAAGAAACAATAGCTATTTTATTATACAAAGACGTCCATTAACTTCCAGCTTCCTGTACAAGAGCATGGGTGCTTTATGGGTTTAGGATTATCCAGGAGGATAATGGATGCCCCCGGTGTGGAGAGGCCTGCATTAACTTTCTGCATCAAGTCAAGAAAGAAGAGCTGAAGGGATTGGTTTAAGCCTAGCAGGGAGTCTGGTCTACACCCTGGGTAGTAGGGAAGGAAGGAGGCTGGCCAACCCAGATTACGGTGGCAGTAGGTACAGACCTGATATGCTGAATGAGCTGGGGAGTAGGCAGGAGCCCATGTTGTGTGAGGCTGCTGGGCTAGAACTAGCAGGATTTGGGGATGGGGCCAGGCCGCTTGAAGTAGGGCGATGGGTCAGTGGCTGCTGCCGCCGTCTCCTGTCCTGGCTTCGGGGCTCTGAGTGGAAGGGACACAAGGAGATAAAAGGGCAAGTAAGTGAGGCCCTGTCACTCCACTGCCCTGCTGGTTCTCGCACTTGTCATCACACCAGCACTCCTCTCTGGAAGTAAATTTAAGGTGGGTAGAAAGACCTCTGATACTTACTCCGGTTACCCGGGACACAGCAAGCCCTCATCCGCCTCTCTGTGGCTAACCACCCTGCTCGCTCGCCAGTTCATTCTTCTGGCCGAGAAGTTACTGAGCTTGGCTTCTGAAACAGCTTCCCTAGGTTTCTCCTGCCTCTAACCACTCCTCTTCAACTACTCTTACTGCCCCCAAATGCCAGTGCCCCTCCCCCATTGTACCCTTGGTCCCCTCCTGCTGTGCATACTCTAAACTCCTAAGCTGCTCTGGAGCCCTCTTTCCTGAACTACAGTTCAGTGGTCCACTGGCATTTCTACCTGGCGGTCTCTCATGACCCCAGCAAAACTAATTTTCTTCCATCCTTCCTTTTCTTCTCCTTACCTACCACCTAGAAACCTGTTTCATCTTCTGACTCCTCCCTCATATTTAGATTTGTGTTTAACCAAATCTAGACAATTCTGCCTCTGCCTTTGCTTGGATTCCTCCTTCATTCTCCCTTGCCATGGCCTGTGTCCAGCTATAGGTCTTTATCTCTCATTCAGGCTTCTGAAAAAAATTCCCCACTTGTCACCCTAGCTTGAATCTGTTCCCTTTTACAGTCCCATCTTTCACACCGGTGCCAGAAATTATTCCAAAACCTAGACCTGATCAAAGTCATTTGGTTCAGGCAAGGAGGAGATACTGAAGGTCTTTTAAAGGATAAAGCCTAGGGGCGCCTGGGTGGCTCAGTCAGTTAAACATCCGACTTCGGCTCAGGTCATGGTCTTGCAGTTTGTGGGTTTGAGCCCCACATCAGGCTCTGTGCTGATAGCTCAGACCCTGGAGCGTGCTTCAGATTCTGTCCCTCCCTCACTCATGCTCTGTCTGCATCTCTCTCTCTCTCAAAAATAAATAAACCTAAAAAAATAAAGGATAAAGTCTAAACCCTTTACCGTGGCATTCAGAGCTCCACCCACTGTGGTTCCAGTCTGCCCATCCTTGGTAGGATGCTGACTTGATCCTTCAAACCCTCTGCTACAGCCCCTGTAGCTGCTAGCTGTGTGGTTCCTCTGCAATGTCCGTTTCCTCTTCTAGTGAAACCTTGAACAACTTAACATGTCCCATCTCAAATGTCACCTCTGTGAAGCCTCCCTGACCATCACAGGTAGAATTGACTGTTTTCCCTTGCTTTATTGTCCTTTGTTCGCTTGGCTAGTAATGATTTATGGTTTTTGTCTCAAGAAGCTAGCACATGTCAAGTGCTTATGATCATGCCTGGTACATAGTACTCAGTAGTTGTTAACTAGTATTCTGCTTGAAACTGGAATCTCTTGAGGGTAAGGACTTTTCTCCAGTCTATACCAGTCTGTATATCCTGGTGCCTACAAAACTCTGCCTAGAAAACCAGAGATGCTAGTAAAGGTTTTGTTTTCCTGAATAGCAGACACCCACCATAGACCATGGGCTGCTCAATAATCTGAGTCTAAGGACATATGCTTATTCCCCGTGGGGCAGCTCTTTCTGGTCCACTCTGGCTAGAGCCTCACCGGTACAAGTTCTGAGAGCAGACGGTGACTGGATGGTGTAGGGAGGCTCTCAGGTTTGGCAGGTCTGTCTCATCACAGAGGGATGGCAGGTGCCAAATGCTCTCAGACTGAATGAGCTATTAAGCTTTGTGGAGCTGAATTCAGTGGAGGTCCCAGGATGCCACTTGGCCTCTAACAAAGTAACGTGTGTTGGATGCAAAATACCTCTAATTCAGGAAGTAGGTGACAATAACTTAATCTTGGCCAGCTATAATGACCAGTAGTCAGCAGTGACAAGACTACTTCTGGAAATCCCAAACCAAATTTTTAAAAAATTGACACATGAATAAGGAATAGAAGAAAGGGAGAGATTTCAGGACAGAAGCTACTCTAGCTTTGAGGAGTTTGCTGAGGGGCTGGGTACCAATTAGAGTACCAATTAGAGCCAAGAGTCAAAACTAACCAGACCTGTCAATTGTAAGTCAATAGTAAACAGGCAACAACAACAAACAGACCTTAGGGTACTAAAGAGGTGATACACAGTGAAAGGACAGAAGTCAGAGACTCATGGCCACAGTCAACCTGAAGCATTACCTACCACCAATGACTCAGAAATACTGTAGAACCTAGCCTTGAGTGATTCTTCAGTAAAACACTGATATCAGGATGATATCCAGATGACAGTGCATAGCAGGCAGAAATGAACTTGATCAAGGATGGAAATAGTGGGTTTCTTGATGATCTGGGTATCTCTACACAGAGGCATGTTGAAATCATGTTAAGGATGAAGCCTTACCCACCCCAGGAAAGGTAAGAAAGAGCAAGTAAGAAAGTGAATGAAAGCCTTTAGGACATTTCTAGGTTGTAGCAAGAAACTGAGCAACACTCAGGAAGGTATGAAGCAGAACAGGCATATGATGTAAAAAATGTCAGTGTGAATGTACATATTATGGGAAAGATACTACAGATACAACTCAAGGATCCTGCCCCTAATGAGAGTTTTAAGGACAGGAGACCAGTCTGGTTTAGGAGAGGCCTAATATGGAAAGGATAAGGCATTTAAAAATAGCATTTTAACCCTCACTTAAACGATTTTTTTTTTTAAGAGAGCATGAGTGTGCACTGGGGGAGGGTGGGGCAGAGAGAGAGAGAGAGAGAGAGAGAGAGAGAGAGAGAGAATCCCAAGCAGGCTCCACATTTAGTGCAGAGCCCAATGTAGGGCTCGATCCCACAACCCTGGGATTGTGACCTGAGCTGAAATCAAGTCAGATGCTCAACTGATTGAGCCACCCAGGTGTCCCTTAAAAGACTGTCTTAAAGCCTGTTCAGGCCTCCCTGTAAATTTGGCAATGTGAGCACACAGCCCAATTTCTCATGTTTTGACTTTTGGCCCCTGGTATAATCCAGGCCTACTCAGTTCCCACTGAGACAAAAATTTAAGGGAGGAACCCCAGCTGTTATTTCTTGCTTCTAAGCTATAGAAACAGTGGCTTGAGGCTGAGTGCAGTGATATGTGAGTCAGCTGTGCTTCCAGAGGTTGTGAGATTGTATTTTATGGTAATCAACTGTAGATTCCATTTTGGGAGTAGGATAATCCTGGGGCAAAGGTCTGAGGTAGAGCTGGACTGACCTCCCCAGTGTAGGAGTTAGAGTGGTTTATTCTAAAGGTCTCAAAATTTAAAGGAACAGTTACTGACTTGGCATCTTTGAACTGTCCCTACACGGAGCACCCTAGATCGTACTGAATCCCTGGGATAATCACAGACCTGATTTATGCCCTCTAAGGGGTGAAAAGGTCAGACAAGCATTTATTCAGCTCCCAATTTCTTGTCTTTTCCATTCAACAAGTATTCACTGATCATAAATAAATGCAAGGCACCAAGGGAATAAGTAAATGTGTTAGGAGACATTTCCTGCCCTCAAGCTTTAATCTACTCTTAACCACAAAACTTGTTTGCAGTGAAAAAAGTAAAAGTAGTTAGTGATGGTGCTGGAGGCATTCTTCCTCCGTCCTCTGACTCACTTTTCCAAGGAACCTCCACTCACCATCGGACTTCAGCTGCTCTACCAGAAGCAGCCCGTCGGCTGAACCATGGCATGGCAGAGGCCAGGAAAGAGTTCTAGTAACTACGGATGCAAGTGCCAGAGCTGGGAGGGAGGACGGTGGCTGTGGTGGGATGACAGCTGACAGCCTCCGTTTTTACACTGCCCCCTTGTCTTTTACCCCAGGGTCCCACCAGATAGGCCACAGGGCCAGGGAATATGTTTCAGTTACTGGGTGAGACTTGCCTGAATCCAGGGCCAGGACTAGGATGAGACACCTAGGGTGCACTCCCGACCCCGAGTCCTGGGCGCCCCACCAGCTTCACCTTAGTCCTATGCCCTACATAACAGACAGGTGGAGCTGGTTGATTTGTCCACCCTCACCCCAGCCGGCTTGCCTTCAAGCTCTGTTTTGCACCAGTATCTTGGAGACTTTCAACTTCCTACTTCCCTGACTAGGTCACTGGATAAGCTCTTCCCGTGAGCTTGCTTTCCTCTGCAGCAACAGCTGCTGCTAACACTGTGTGCCCTTCTGTGCCTGCTGAACTGGAACTCAGCTGCATAACTGGGCAGGTGCTGCTCAGGAGGTGTTTTGCAGCTGGGGCAACTAGGTAAAGAAGCTCCTGGCACTGTGGTCAGGGGGTGGGAGTGGGGTCAAGCTTCCTTGGAGGCTCTTGCAGTCTCCTGTCTCAGGAACATTCCTGTTCACCCTGAGTTGCCTTGCTCGTTGGCCTCCTAAAATGTTCATCCTCCAGTCTTGAGAATAGAACCTGCCAGACTAGTTCCCTAACCTCTGCTTTAAGCTTCTGGCTGGGCTGCCTAGCTCTTTTCTGAAATTTTCTGGATAGCCTATCTTATGCTCTGTTCTAGCCAATAAAGGATAGTCATGAATTAAGTATACAGTTAAGTGTGATACGATTTCTATACATCAGTGGGAACTTTCTTTTAAATTTACAAGTCAGAAAAAAATCTTTTGTCAGATCACAATCTCAGTTTTGGGTTTGGAAAGTATAGCCACTTTATAGTTAGGTCTCAGAGATACAGGAGCTGTGTTCTTCCTATGTCAGAAGACAAAGTATGACTAGATGTGGCAGGGGCCAAAGAACCGGATGTGCAGAACCAGGAAACAGCACAAAGCTATAGGACAGATCAACCGGACAAATAAAGCCGCAGGTCCCTATCCTAAGCTGGAACTAGTCTCCAATCCTAGAGTCCTATTGGAGACTCTAGGAGATGAAGCGGCAAAAACTGTAGTACCTGGAGTCAAGATTCCAGCGCTCTGAACTTTCACCTCCTTCCAGTATTCCTGTTTGACAGAATTAGTAACCCTCTTCTCAACCCTTTGACTTTAGAGACATAGTTTGTTAGGTCTCACAAGTTTTACTCAAGTCCCCAGGGTGTCTCTTCCTGGCGCCAGCTCCTTTTTTCTGCTTCTTAGCTCATTTACCTGGGGGGACATCGCTTCTCATTTGTTTTACCTGCACCTGCTTATGGCTGAGGCCTAGATCCAACCTTGATGTCACCTTTTCTACAGGCTGGCTCTTTTTTCTGCCTGCAGGACATCTCCGTATAGATAGCCCATGACATCCAAGAATGTCTGAAATAGATAAACTCAACACTTTTTCTTCCAAACAATGTCTTAACATCACCACGACTCTCTCCTTTGGCTTGTAACCTTGAAACTCTTAGTTTGCCTCTCTTCCACCATCACTGAATCCTGCTACCTGTTTCTGATGCATATATTTCTCTCTCCTTTCCAGACCCTGGTATAGCCATTAGTTATCTCATGTATCCATTACTGTGAGGATTCTTCTCCCCCCGCCTACCCAATACATACAGTTCACAGGCCACTCTGGCATAAATCTCTCGTTCCCACCATTCTCTGAAGCACACAATCGTCGTCCTATGTCTCAGTTAACTTATCATCTTTGTTTTCCAGACATTTCAACTTCTTCCTCCAACCTCTCTCCACCTAATTTCTGTGCTGAAGGGCTTGGCCCTTTGCCCCAGCTAGGTCTGTCTGCTTCTTGTCCTCTCTGCGCAGCAGCACTGGCCCTGGCTACCACTCTCATCTCTGGAATGTTTTTGTCAAGCCATATGCTACCATCCATTCTTCAAAATCCTCGCTCAACTGAACATTCTTTGGCTACTTACTCTTGAGTGTCCTATGACGGTGGCTCCCCAAGTGCCCTGTGTTTACGAGTGTGTGCTTTTATGTTGTTCACTGTCCCGTGTCCCCTATCAAATTTAAAGTCAGCCAACCAGGAAGTATTTAGTACTGAATATGCACCTTTTCTCTTCGTTATTTGGGGAAGTAACAAAGACACAGAATACATGTCTCTCACTGACGGAGCTTCATACAGCACTCTGCATGGGGTGGGGTGGGGACGATAATAAAATACGAACGAAAAACTGCTTAGAATCCTCCAGTGAGGACCTGGGCCTAGAGAAGACTCTTTCCTATTTCTCTTTTGTAGTCAGGGAAGGGGAATTTAGGACGCTGACATTCCTTCCCAGGAGCTATGAGTGAAGAGGTATGAGAGGCTGACAAAAAGGAAAAAAACAGAAAGAAAAAAGGAAAAGAAATTAGAGGAAGTCTGAATAATGATTAGTGAATAACTTTGCTACTTAATATTAAGCTATGAAATCTTGGACAAGTCGCCCTTAAACAGCCTCAGTTTTCTCATCAGAGAAATGGAAATACCATCCACCCCACAGGGTCCTTGTGAGGACTAAATGAAATATATATATGTGATACTGTTTTGTTCGCTGTTTAATGCTATTTAAATACGTGGCATTATTATTTTAATACTCTCCTTCAAACAACGCTGTACAAAAGCATCCTCTCCAAATGAAGGGAGAATCTCAAAGAATGGGGCTCGGAATAGAAGCAGCGGGAACTGTGTTGCTTATGAGGGATAAACGGTCTTACTGGTCAAAGCTGCTAAGGACCAATGCTCCCTCCCCTGTGGCTGCTCCAGCGGGTGCAGTCAGGTTCCCACAGCCACTGACCCAGGGCATGCCTCTGGGTCCCTACCAGGGAGTGCTAATGAGGAGTGTGGCCTGCAGACCCCCAGCCTCTTAGTTCCAGCTTACAAGCCTCCAAACTCTGGCAGGATGTCTCCAGCCCAGAGGCCACGTACAATACTGCTTTGAGGTTTCGTGTATTTCTCGAAGTGGCACTACAACAATCTCCCCCCACCCAAGTCTGGGTCACCCCCAAGGAATGGGTCCATGGTCTCTTCCTCTTCTTTTTCCCTAAAAACCCATCTGTTTCTGGTATACCTCTGAACTCAGAATCTCTCATCAGGCAGGGTCTCATCAAGCCAACCCCAGGGGTACTGATGCACAGTTGAGCAGCTGTGGTGACTGCTAGGAGGGGCCAGACTGTTGTGTTGTAAGCCTCCAACAGAATCTGTCTGTACTTGTTCCGTTTTTCTCTGGAAGACTTAGAATCCTTCTGATACTGCTTTCTGAACAGGCTCTGAAGCCAGGAACAGTTTCATCCCATAGAGACCTTGGATAGGATTCTCCAGCTCTACGGTGCTACAATTTGCGTTGTGAGGACATTTCCTTACACTGCTCCTAACAAGACAGTTTGACACCATTCCTGACATGGAGGCTCCACATTTCAGTGTGGCCCTGTTGCAGCTAGTGTTTTGTTCTTGGAAATCCCCCTGCTTCCCAGCATGTGCTGAAGCCCAGGTACCCAGGACTCCCGCCTGTGCCACACACAGTACTGCTCTGGGGCTCATGGCGCAGGGAACACCAAGGTCGCAGGAGAGGCTGCAGATTCTGCTATAAACTACTTTTATTGATTCACCCCTTGGTCCCAGCCAAGAGTGTGTATCTTCAAGCTCTCATTTCCCCCAGCAATTCCCCAAACAACTGAACACCTGTTGCAGGGGCTCCCAGACTGGCTTACCTCTGACGGGGCCCAGCACCCGGTGGCTGACCTTTTGAGTGCTAGAGCCCAGGCCTGGCAGCCCTGTGGGCCGACTGCCATGAAAAGGAAAGCTGGGGGAGTTCTTCATCTGTGGAGAGTTTTGCTGGCTGCTGCTGCTGCCACCGGCACTTGTGCCAGTGCTAAAACTGCGTGCACGGCTCAAGGGATTTTCAGAGCAGGAAACAGGCAAGCCGCTGCAAAGAAGCAAGCAGACGCCAGTTAGCCCTGGGCCGGGGAGGTTGTGTCCCAAGGCTTTCCCTGAGGTCTGATGCTCAGGAAAGCTTCACCTTGGGTGAAAAAGGCAAAGGCGCTCACTGCAAGGGAAAAGGGAGGGATCTGTGTCCACAGATGGGGTATCTAACCTGGGCCATACCAGCTGATCTCAGGATGCCTGGGAGCCCTTGTTCGCAAATACATGCTCCTGCAGAAAACATACTAAGGGCTGCGGGGCTGTCTCGGAGCAGCTTAACTTAGTGAATTCCCCCCTTATTCCCTTGGACCTCTCGGTCATTCCCAACCCCTGGAAACCGAGACCTGCCCTTACCCCCACCACAATTAAATTTAATTTTGTGCCAGGCTCTGGAGCAGGGAATCCCTTGGCCTGGTTTCCAGATGCCTAGGAAGTCTGTAGCTCCAGGGAAGAGGGAAGAGGATCCCATTTTCAAAAAAATGTACTAATCTTACCAATTTTAACTTGCTCTGAAAATACTCACCATGTGGTCCTTTTGGATAGGGGAGGAACACAAACCTCCTGGAACTCCTTGCTCTAAAGCCCTGTTCCACTTTCATACCCTTTCCTCCTTCCACCCTGTGGGTCTTACTTGTTACTTTTGGGTGGAGTTCGAGAGCCTCTCTTCTTGTTGACACCCACGTTCACAGTGCTGCTCAGGCCGCGGCTGCTGCGCACGTGTTTTAGCATCCAGGCGCGGAGGTTCGTGAGGCTGCTGTGCTCTGACAGTACAATTCGGGGCCATGGATTGCATTCTGCCATGTCCAGAGCTGCAACGGCCATAGCTCGTCCCACCTGTGGGGTAGTCCAGTTTGGCTCAGCATCTGGGACTTCCAACCCAGGCTGCTATGTTGGGGAGGGGGTGGCACAGCACAGTGGAAGGGGAGGCCCGGCCCCAAATTTCCTCAGCGGGCAGGCTATATTTTGTGCCAGGGCTATTTATCTCGGCAGATTTAAAGCCGTTCCCTAAACCGTTGCTCATTTTGGGACCCTCATCCTTTATGGGCAAGAGCAAGTGGGCTTTCTGGCTGGCACCAGGAAGGCATTCTCCCAGCAGGAGAAGGCGTTTCAATCTCTTCTATAACCTGCAGCTCTTTCTCCTTCTCTCGCGTGCTCTAGGACCCTGGGGTCCTCAAAGACCACTGCAGAGGTGGTGCTTTTAAGCCTAGGTAGGAGTGAACAAACCCAATAGAAGGAAGAAGACCAGCTTAAGACGCAAAGAATCTGACTCAGATGTGCTGGGGATTCTCTGTGGTATGAGGTCAGAAATAGTGCCTACTCATCGTCCCAATCCCATCAGAGTCAGGGGCCTGCCCCTATGTTAACTGCAGAAAATAACCACAGTGGTGAGATGGTGACGGTGGTGAGCCTCTCTTCAGAGGGCCTTAGGCAGCAGGAGTGAAGACCATTCCAGACTTTGGGGTTCCCCTCTTCCCCAGGTATCCCCTGTATTCATACCTGTTCAAACAGTTCCACAGTGTATCTGGAGGGGAAAGCCGGCGGGGGAGGGGGGCTGGCCCGCCCGTTGTCATGGCAGGCGGCAGGGATGCTGTTAACTGAGCGTCCGGTGTTGTAGTTGCATTCAAGTGTGTAGCTAAGACACAGAGACCTTTATTAGTGTCCTGCCCGGAAAAATCAGGACAGAACCATGGGGGACAGCCTAGGTGGTCTAAGAAATAATCACTTGGAAAACAGTGGATACAAACAAAGTGCTAATCCTTAGGAACTAGCAATTGACCTCGGCACTATATCATGTACCCGAGAAGTCCCAAAAAGTCAGACTCTCAGGCCAAAGACAGTAATGCTAATGGGGAGCCTGTCTTTTGAGAAGATTTGGGCCGTCCCTTGCCCCTCAAACAACTTAGACTGGGTATTGTTTTCTTTAAGGAAGTTACTTCATCAGCTATATCCCAGTTTCCCCCCAACCTGTGGATTATCCCTGAGGCTTTGTAGATTGCAACCCGGCCGCTTCCCTCCTTAGACTGGCCATCTCTGCGGTCTCGGGCATACATGTTCTTCTCTGAGAAATTGCAACCCTGGAAGTCGAAGTGTGCTGAGTTCAAGGAGATGAGCTTTGGATACAGCATGTTTTCCACCTGTGTGAGGGAGGAAAAAGGCAATTCAGGAGAGACAGACAGAAAGAAGGAACGGGCAAGGAACAGATGGCAAGCAGGGGGCCATGTGACTAAATACACGGCAGATACCGTGTTTTTTGAAAATGTCACTGTGTGCTTGACCTTATTTCCAGGTGTTGGAAAGGTACAGTTCTATCTCTTTTTAAGCTCTTAGCTTCGTCTCTCCCACAATGCAAACTTTTCCTTTTCCCCTGATTTCCCAAACTGTAGAATAAACACCACGATGCTGACAGCTTGGTCTTCGTTCAAAGGTCATGATGATGTAAAGACTGAGACACAAAGCCCCAGTGCCATCCCCCTTTGGCCCTTTGAAGCTTGTTTGGAGGTAGAATACCTCTTGCAGCCACAGGCCTTCCTGTCACAAGACCACCTTCCCTTTGTCCTTGGCCTAACCTGTATCTCCTGACCTGCAACACTTCCCACACTCACGTGGCACTCTGGATTCCTACCTGGGTGCTCTCATCACTAAAGCTGTTTCCATACATGAAGCAGCCCCTTTTGGAAGCATGTCCGTGCAGGTCCACATAGTAAGCGACGCCACTCTCTTTAGGGGGGATGGTGTCGGGGGCCGGCTGCTCAACCTCAGCGGACCGTTGTGGCATAATCCACACACCGCCGGGCTTCTGTTCTGCCGACTCGGTCTGTGTCCAGCCTTCAGGGTCATCCCCGTCAGACGCGTGCCCAAGGTGAGCTTCATTTTGGATATTGTTGGTTTTCTCGAGGTCAGAAAGGGGAGCATCAGGAGGGAGCTGGGGACTGTGCTGGTGCTCAGAGGGACCCTGGGAGTTCAGTCTGGAGTGCACGTGGTGGTAGAGAAGCACAGCTTTGGCCCCGTAGATGGCTGGGTGCAGGACTGCATCGGGCTTCAGGTACTGACGGTTCAGGTTCACTCCACGCGAGTCTGTGCTATAGGAAAACAGAGACTGAAGCAGGGTCTAGAGCGCTGAGCCGGTGAAGGAGACATGAGAGTGGATGAAAGGGGGCCTGGGGGAGACTGACTTGCAAAATGAGAGGCCCAGGTTGCATTAGGAAGGAAAGGATTGAGAACAGGCCCTCTCCTTGGTGGGCTGTCCCCCCGACCACAGAGACTAAGCACGGCTCCCTCTACCCAGATGGACCTGCGGTTATTCTAACTCTGCTCCTTCCAGAGAGCGCCGCTAGATGTACCACATTCCTTCTCTGGTCCCTGGACAACGAGATGGGCTTGCCCTTGTTCGGGTACAAGAGGACTGGGAATGCAGGAGAAGTTAAAGGAGAGGCTGATAGTATTTCACGGAGGTGGAGGACACGAAGGGGACCGGGAACAATCCTGACAGGCTGGGGAGGCTGCTTACCGGTAGTGGCCCCGGACCACACCGTCGGGGTTCAACATGGGAATCAGCTTAAAGACAAAGAGGCGACGCAGGGTTTGGGCCCGGGGGTCATCAGGTCGAAGGATGAAGTCCAGAAAGCCATTGAAGACAAAGCTAGATGGAGTCTCCCCAGGGTGTACCCTACTGCTTAAGAAGAATATCTGAGGTGGAGAGGAGAGCGGTCATTAGGCCAGTTACCTGGTACGTCCACTCTAACAGTAAATGGGGGGCGGGCAGGAAGAGCCACTGGATTTGCAGCTGGCTGAGTCTGCAAGTGGAGCTGGGAGCAGCCCTGCTTGCCTCCCAATGCGGCCACGACTCCCAGAGGTAACATGGCCTTAAGCTATCCACAGGGCTTGGAGCTAGGGAAAGGCCAAGGTGCTACCTTTATGCTGTTCCCACTCACCCTCTTGCCTGTGAAACGGAAGGGTCGGGGGGTGCCGGTATCAGGAAATAGCTGCTCTAGACGGGGCTCTCGATCTTCTCGAAGCCCATGGCAGGAAGTGATCGTTAACAGATCTACACGAAGTCCATCCAAAGAATAGCAAAGGATCTCACGGTGGTAGTAAATGGTGTCCAGGGGGCTATGGGGATAAAAACGATTAAGCCACGAGAAGTCCCTAAAGTCCTAGCAAGAGGTGAGCCTCATCCCCGGCCTAGGATTTGTAGGATCTGGTCTTTCACGCTAACCTTTGGGGCCTTAGAGTCCCTCAGAGTGTTAAAAGAGGCTGAGGATTTGGGTCGTCTGAATTAGTAGAATGCAGAATACAAGACGGGATGAACTTATTGTTTTCTCCCCAGTTTATGGCTCTCTACTATGTGATGACTTCGTACACAGACTCACCCTCTGCCGGGACAGAAAAAAAGGTGTGTTGGGCAATGGCGGGGCTAAGTTCTGGGCAACTGATGGGAGCTGGGATATTAAGAGGCTTGAACTGGGCAGATGGGTGAGTAGAATGCAGGTAGCGGTAGGCTGAGGTCATGGTCACACAGAAACATATTGGTCAAAGGTACCCAAAGTCCCACACTCTGCACAGAAAAAGAGCGGGTGACATTTTGGTTCGGGGCTCCTGGGGCAAGTTCCAGAAGTAGCAGAGGCGGTGCCTGGTCGAGGACTGGGTGGCAGGAGTAAGGATGGGGTTGGCACCTGCTATGGGTAGGGTGGTTCTCCAGAAAGCGCTGGTCTAGCTGGTTTAGCAAGTCCTGGCAGTCACTGTAGGAGAAGGGGTAGCAGAAGGCGAAGAAGGTGGTGGCCCCACGGCCCTCCACGAAACGGTGGACAAAGGATAACACAAACTGCGTCTCTGTCATCTGAGGAGCAGAGGAGGAAGAGGGAGGGGCTGTTGGTGTGAGAACTAAGATCCTATTGGGATCGCCAAGAACTGACCTTACACCCTCAACACAATGCCCGACTTCCCTCCCTCTGGGACTTTCCATATGACAGTCGGCTCCTTCTGGGCTTCCTGAAGCAGGGGCTTATCTTGGACTCCAGCTAGCACTAGAGGGAAAGCTGATACCAAAACCTGGCGTCCCACCTGCCTGGTACTCTGTATCGAGGGTAACTCCTCTCTTCTTTCCCTCTTCTGCTTTTAGCACCCAAGTCTGTCTGTCTCCCTCATGGAGAACTTACCTCAAAGGTGGGCCGATCTCGAATGCGTTCCCAGCGTGGCCGGGTGGGGAGTGTGCGCACAAAGGGGGCCATGCCCTGGGAGTATAGCTTGCTTTGCTTATTCATGTTCATAATGTTGATCTTGATGAGTTTCCCTGGAGTTCCTCCCCGGACACTGAAGTAGAACCATGACCTGAGGGCCAGAGGAGGAGGAATAGGTCATTATATACTGAGGGCTGGAGACAGGCTACGTGAAACAGCTGGAGCGAGCAAGATTGGGAAAGGCCTGTTCGGTACAGAGGAGGCGAGGGAGGAGGGAGGAGGGGAGGGAGAGGAAGGGTACTGACGGTATGAACTGTAAGACAGCGAAACGAGCCTGCATTTGGGGCCTTGGCCACCTCCTCTCTTGTCCTTCTTCCACCCTCCCCTCTTTCCCCCTTACCTGTTCCCATTCTCAAACTCCGTTTCAGCACAGTCCGGTCGGGTCCACACGTTGAACTCGTAGTCAGGAGAAGAGGCGATGCTACCGGTGGGGGCTGATGCCCCACCTGCTGCTCCTTCCCCGTCACTAGACACAGATTCCACCTTCTCCACGTGGGCTAGGTTCCCTGAATCAAAGCGAGAACTGAACAGCAATCCCCCACAGCGCAGCTCCATGGTGAGGCTGGGAAAGCATCCTCCTGCCCACTCTGGCCCTGAGAGCTGGGGGAGAGGGGGGGGGGGTGGCGTAGGAAGAAGGAAGAAAAATGAAAACAAGGTTTTTGGGTATCTCCTGATCAATGAAAGCTCTTCTTAGGAAATGCCCTAAGAAACAAGAGGCTCTTTCCACCTCAGAAAAGGCAGAAGTGGCCTTCTAGCAAAGGCTAAGAGAAAGCAGTTGTCTAATGCCACACAAAGGGCTAGAACTGACCTAAAAGGACCCCATTTTACTACATCTTGGCTTACCCCAAATGAAGTACTCCATGGCTTAACTAATGTTGAGAAACGCTAGAGTCCAAGCTTTTTTGCAAAAGACTGGAGAATAACATTGGAGAGGTCAGATTTCTCAAACCTACCCAGATACACCCACCACAGCGCGTGGCCGTCTTGAAAAACGGGCCGTTCTGGATCTCTTGTTCCTAGACTGGCTCTCCGATCTCCAGCAGAGCAGAGCAGCGGAGAGAGCCAAGATTCTAAGTTTAAATGGGCAGCTGCTTCTCTCCACTCCTCTGTCCTCACAAGTCCTGACCAGGCATTCGTCTGTGGCTCCCCTGAACCCTTGGAAGGGCTAGTTCTTCCTTTTTTGTCACTACCCTATGCCTAGAAAACGGTGGCCTTTGCCAAGTCAAAAGAAACAAGGCAGAAGCCACCTGCTCACCTGGAAACTGTAGCTCAATGCCAGTTAGGGCATGGGTCTGTCTCCAGCCCCCTCCCGCCCTGCAAAGCACTGGAGTCCCTGAAAAAGCTACGCTGGCAATAGTTGTGGGTAAGTGATGGGTATGCTGAGCACCTCTAAAAACGTGGCTGGTAGAGACCCACTTGGGGGTAGGGGGTGATTCTCGACCCTCGACTCTGACAGACCCTCACCTCACACCGACCGAGCTCGCCCTGGGCAGGGCGGGGTTCGGAGGCATGAATGGACGACAGGGTCTCACAGTCGGGGCAGGGACTGGGGGGGGTCAGAGGTGCGGGCGTGGGAGTGGGGCGGTGGTGGGGGGGGGGGGTCGGCCGGGCCGGGCCGTGGGGCGGGGTGGCATTCCAGAGGGGCTCCGGGCTGAAAGGGGCTGAGAAGGGGGCGGGGCCGGGGCCGGGGCCGGCGGGGCCCGCGCTCCACGCAGCGCCCCTCACCTCTCTCGGGGCCGGCGATCCCGCTCCCTCTCCCGCTAGCGAGGCGCCACCTCGGGCCCCGGCACCCGGGTCCTCCACCCAGGACCCAAACAAAACCCGAGCGCCGCGGTGCCGGGACCCCGCTCTGCCAGGAAACAAGAAGTCTCTCGCCTATTGGCCGCTGATACAGCTGGCTACCCGCCCAGTAAGGCTCGCTGCCATTGGTCAGCACGCAGGGGTTCCCTCGCACGTTAGCGGGTACCTGAGCCAGTGGCTTTTGGGGGCTCGGCTGGCAGATCCGGCCAGAGGGTTCTACCGGGGTCTTCTCAGAAGACGGTTAACGGCCTGCCCGCTGGGAGGAGGGCAAGACAAAAGTGACCAAGAAATAAACCGGAAGACTCACCTGCAAAATAAAAGGACGATGTGCGAAGCTAATCATTGCGCACCGCGCTCTTCTGTGTATTACAAAATACCTTCCTGGGTCAGCGGATCTCCCGCCCTTCAGGAATCCTCTGATACTGATACAAGGGGCAAAAAGCCTCAGTGGAGGATGCGGGCATCGATCCCGCTACCTCTCGCATGCTAAGCGAGCGCTCTACCATTTGAGCTAATCCCCCGCCTGCTGCCGCCTCTCTTCCTTTTGCCTTACAGGCTGTTCTAGGCTGGCCGCTGACCCGAGGACCGACCGTAATTCAAAACCTTTATCTAGTAGTGTACAGGGGGATCGTGGGCAAGATTTTTAAAAGAAGGCATATAATAATCACACGTAAGCAATAGTAATAACATATCTTCGCATTTAACACAGAAGAGGGTTGGATCGTACACTGATTACTTACTGCACATGTGTTTCACCGAACATCTGCCGTGCTCCTGCAAATCCACAGCGGGCCTCTGAGTGAAACTTTCTCCCTACGACTTGATTGGCTTGAGTTGGAAGCTAAAAAGATTGTACGAAGTCCTTCGAGCCGGAATCGAACCAGCGACCTAAGGATTGCCGCAACTCGTACCACTACAGTCCTCCGCTCTACCAACTGAGCTATCGAAGGCTCCGCTGTCTCTGGCGCCTGCCAATTCCTCCCTAATGCTTACCAACGCCACATTACTCTGACAAGACCTAGAAGATTTGGGGGAAAGCTCCCCACCCCGCTTTATAAAAGGAGCTCTCCTGCCGAGTCCCTCCAAGCCGCACAGAAACAAAGGAAGCCGGAAACAAGTTCGGGCAAAGAACCTGCTTCCCAACTCTGGACAAAGGAAATGGGCAATACACTTACCTTCCATTTCCGTTTTTTACAAAACAAACAAACAAAAAGC
Source organism: Prionailurus viverrinus (assembly GCF_022837055.1). NCBI lineage: Eukaryota > Metazoa > Chordata > Mammalia > Carnivora > Felidae > Prionailurus > Prionailurus viverrinus. The sequence goes on from NC_062563.1 coordinate 119,537,459, forward strand.
CCACATCTCCTCACCCCCCGTGGCTTTTATAGGATTGAGGACGCTTTGAGATCCTGCTCACAACCTTGGGCCGCTGGGCGCATTTCCCGTGCGCGGCGGGCAAGCACCTGTGCTCTGCAGTTGCAAGGCGCCAAGTCCAGTTTGCAAAGCCGAGGGCTTACTTTCGCTATTTGCTCCAGATTTCCCTTGGGTGTCTTGGGGCGCCGGTAAAATCCTACTGCTCTCCTGATATGAAGGACATTCATTAGGTCAGTTAACCAACGTTTTGTCAGGATTTATTCGTTCTGGCTGGAGCATGAAACATGCAAACCACAGAGCTGTGCGCTGTGTGCAGGACAGCGCACCGTCCCGCGGCGCAGAAAGCCTGCGATTCCGGCCTGGCCGCAAGCGCGGAGGGGGCCCTGGGCGAGGCCAAGTCCACCCGTCCGCCCCTGCCCCTATCTCGTCACACCTCCGCGCCTCTTTCCAAGGGCCTGGAATGCCAGCCTACAATCCTTTGCCCACCAGAATTTCCGGGGGCTTTGAAGCCAACCTAAAACCCACCTCCCCTACGAAGCCTTGCTTGGTGGTCTGGCGGAGTGCCTGTGTGGGAAGACCTGGACCATTTCCAGCTCTGCGGCCTGGGCTACCTGGAGTCACAGTCGCCCCGGGCAAATCCAGGTCCAGTGATGGTTTTAGGACCCGTTGCAGCCCTACACTTTAAATCCGAGGTCTCTGATGTCACTGAGCACACAGGGCTTTCACTCTTGCGCCCACCCACGAAGCAGGAGGTTAACATCTCCCCACCGATTTCTTAGTTTAGCTTCATTCTGCTGCTTTAAATGCTACCACTGTGTCCGAGAGTGTTAATTTGGGCAGTTTTCTTGGCTCAGTCTTTAGTGTGCCCATTGACTCTCTTTCTTGAGGGGAAGGATGCTGGTAAACCGAACTTTTTTTTTTTTTTTAAGACGAGATTCCCATAACATACAATGAACCGTTTTAAAGTATGAACGGTTCAGTAGCACTTCGTGCATTCACAGTATTATGCAAATTATCATTTCTCTCTAGTTTCAAAACTTATTTTTTTCATCACCCTAGAAGAACATCCTGTACTCTTTAAGTAATCATTCCCCACCACCACTCCCCCACTCCCCGACCGGCACCCCTGCCCAGGCAACCACTAACCTGCTTTTTCTCTATGGCTTTGCCTATTCTGGAGATCCCATATAAGAGAAATAATAAGATATGTGACCTTTTGTGTCCGATTTCTTCCACTTGTCATAATGTTTTTGAGACTCTTCCGGGTTGTGTTACGTGTCAGCACCTTCTCCCTTTTGGTGGTTGCATAATATTCCATTGTATCACTATACCATTTTGTTTATCCATCTATTGATGGGCATTTGGGCTGTTCCCACCTTTTAACTTTTATGAATAACAGTGCTATAAACATTCATGTACAAGTTTCTGTGTGGATATGTGTTTTTATCTTGGGTGTATAGGAGTGACATCGCTGGGGTTTGTGGTAATTATATGTTTAACTCTTTGAGGAACCACCAAATTTTTTCCACACTGACTGAACCATTTTATATTCCCACCAGCAATGTAGGAGGGTTCTCATTTCTCCACATCCTTGCCAACGCTCTTCTGGATACTTTTATTATAGCCCATTTTCAACAAATTGAGCTCAATTATAAGCATTTTCCTATGTCCTTAGAGAGTCTTTGAAATCATCGTTTGAACAGGCAGGCATGCCCGTCTCCGTGGGAAACGCTCCACCCCAGGGGTGATGGCATTTGAGAAGGGGCTGGCAATGCTACAGGTGAGTCTAGCGACGCCATGCTTTGGGGAAGTGAGACCACCCATTAAGCTGCCCTGCTGTAAAGCTGGCACTATAGGTACACATCCAGAAACGTGCTTTAAGCCTTTTGGGAAGAAGTGTTTCAAATGAGTCATGTACCAGAACTCGCAGGCCCATACAGGAGTTGGTAAGAGATTGACAAAAGATAACCATACTCAAACTGCCCTTCGTTGTTTGGGGCATGTTATCTGTAGAACTCCAGCTGTGTAAAAAGTAAAGTTACAATGTCCAAATGTGACCTTCTGAGGCGTCAGGTGACTTCTGTCCCTCCAGTAACACCCATCATCATAGGGTGATAGCCCACCTGTCAGCCTGGGTCTGCTCGTCTAGTCCACACTAGGTCGGTTCACTGGCTCAGCTTCGATGCTTGTGCATTGACAGGTCTGCCAAATGTGAAACTTCTGGGTGTCTGGTTTAGCTTTATTGGACAGCAGGTGCAGTGTTGGACTACTTCTCTTGACACTGGAGAAATTCTGGACAATTCCAATAACAGGTCAAACAACGGGGTTTATCAAATAAAGCCAATTAGGGTGTCAGTGTCCCTATGAAAAGCTGTGGAGGCCCCAGCCAACCTGATTACACGTTGTACCCCAGGATTCTAGGTCAGAAATTAAACAAACCCAGCAAGGTAAATCTCGTACACACTAGAAACCAACGCAGCACTCCTAAGTGGCGTTCTTTGATTTGCTGGATTGTGACAGTCCAGCAGCGTTGGTGATTCAATGTCATCATAGGACAGGGTCGTCATTTTACTTGTCCTATGCTGTTGCCAAGCCAGGTTCACAGCAGCCCTTCCTTCAACTTGCCTTGAATTCAGGCCAGTTAGAAGGATTCGCTATTCTTAAGAATTGCACCTGTTTCTGACTGGGAAGAAGTGAGGTCTTGGGACCCTTGGACAGTCCTGCCTAGCAGTCCCAGACCTTAGCTGCCAGGTGGGTTTTTTTCCCTTGGGAAAAATGGTCGTGGTCACCTGCCACTAGGAGCAGGGTTCTGCCCAACGTGGACTGTTTAACGCTCGACAGGTAAGAGTTACATCCTAACAAGGGAAGAGAACACGACGGGAGACGCCATTGTACTCATGACCTCACTTTGTGCCATGATTTTTCTACGCTAACTACTTGATAGGCAGAGTCTCAGGGCAACAACTGAATGGGAAAGTGGTAGCTGGCCATCATCCTGCTGTCATCTCAGGGTTTGATGGAAGCAGGAACCAGCCTGGGGGGGTTGGAGTGGACAGCGCACCTCTAGCACTGCTTACATTTCAAACATTAGAATCTTGAGGTGAGAGTGGAAAGCCTGTGCAGCTCTTACAGTCCCTAGTCAAAAACAAAAAGGGGCTTTGGTGATAGGCCCTTGACTCGTGTGTCTTTTGGAGTCCTACATCTTTCACTCCTTGCCTTATAAAACTAATTAATAAATTAAGGTCCTGGCAAGGAGCCTGGCTGGCTCTCTCCGAGAGCATGTGACTCTCTGATCTCAGGGTTGTGAGTTCAAGCCCCACACTGGACGTGGAGCCTACCTAAAAACAAATAAAAATAAAAATAAAAATAAAAAAATAAAAAAAAATGAAGGTCCTAGCAAGGAAGAGACCACCACCAATCACAGACCAAGAATTCCCCTAGGAAACTCTCCCTGCTTTTTCCAGCTTAAAATAGTCAAGCCATCAAGGTAGGTGTTGGGACACGAATCATAGTGGCAAGTGAGACAATATGATTAGGGCAGCAAAAGGAGCGTCTGGAATCCTCAACAGGTCCAAGTTTAGAGTGATGGGCATGAGCTTTCCCTGCCAGAAGCTCCCCTGCAGCCAGTGGCTACAACCTCCAGGAGGCAGGGAGCCAAAGGAGAACACGCATATGCCCAGTGTTTTGCTGTCCCGTTCACAACCACGGGAATCCTGACGTGACGATGTGGACAGGAAAGCTGGCAATCACACCTGTGTCCTTTATTCCACCCAGTAGGCATACCCAGGGGCCACATGCTGAATCCCGTCTCGACGGGCTGCTGGAAGGTTCGCTGGGCCCGAGGCACACAACCACCTGGGCTTTGCTCTCCAGGCAGACGGTAGGGCTGGGCGGCAGAGATAAGCTGAACCTTGAGGCAGAGTCCTCCAGCAACAAAGGGGAGCGGAGAGTAAGGAAGTAGGACCACGATGGAGGGGGGGCAGTGAGGGGCCTCAAAGGACTTAAGTTGGGCATTTGGAGGTGAAAGGCCTTTCCGGCCAGCCCTCACGTCCACCGACAGTCACGCCCAGGCTGTGGGTTGAGGCGAGGCCACTGTCGCCCGCTACGGTGCTATATTCTTCTGGAGGCCCCTCTCCTTGTTCCACCGTGACCAAAGTCTGGGAGCAGGAATCACTCGTCAAAAGAATGCAGATGTCACTCAGTGGAGTCCCACCACTTTGGAGAGGAGCTGTTTGGGGGCTTCGGGGATGAGATGGAAGGAAGTGGAGAGCAGGAGACCAGAACGGGCTACAGAGGCTACCGGCCTGAGGACAGAGGCCGGGAGCTACATGCAACAGGGCCAGGCAAGTGTTCAGTGGGATCAGGGGTAGGAGGCTGAGATGCCTCTGGGCTCAGTCCCCACCAAAGGTAGAAGTGGGACAGAGGCCACTGGCCACTTGCCTAGGAGACAGAACTCGGGCGCCAAGTAAAAAAGACTCCTTTGCGGAAACCCCCCAGCAGTCTCCGAGGGCTGCCCCAGACAGGGACGCGGGGCCTATTGCTGGGATATCATGGCAAGTGCCCAGTCCAAGAAAGCCACGGTGATGTCCTGTAGGCAGAGCCAGGTCCAGCGGGCAGCCGCACTGAGCTGTGTCCTCACGCAGTCCCAAGTCACCTCACCTCTGGGAGGAAAGCAGAACATTTGTGGGGGTTCCGAGGCGGTGTCAAGTCACAGGGTTGCGCTCAGACCCACAACCCGCATCCCGGAGTCGCCGAGGGACGCTTGACCGCTGGGGCGGGGCACAGGGAGAGACTGGACGGAGAGCCCTGTCCCTGGGGAAAGGGCAGGGGGCTCCGGGGCTCCTGCTGCAGCGCTGGACGCGGCTCTCACCTGCATGCCTCATGGCAGCGCTCCTGGGCCCGGGCCAGGGCCTCTAGCAGGACGTGCCACAGCGGCAGCAACACACTGTGGTAAAGCAGCAGGAGCAGCTCCCTCAGAGACTGGAGCAGCTGGATCAGGGTGTCGGGGAGCTGGATCTGTAGGTGGAGCACAGAGCATGGGGGCGGTTAGAGCACCGGGAGAACGCATCCTGGTCCTGAGGACCCGCTCCACACGGGGCTGGACCTTCCGGCCCCTGGGCAGACCAGCCATTCTCCCTGTATCTGGCTTACCCTCTGGGAGAGGCCGGCGAGGCTGTCACCAGCCCAGGCAAGGTGGGAGGCACAGTGGGCAGAAAGAAAGCTGACTGTGGCATTGGTGTGGGTCCAGGCCAGCTGCAAACCGGGCCTCACCACGGTCAGCAGGTGGGAGCCCCAGGCTGGCAGGGTCTCCTGCAGCCAGCTGTACAAGATGGAGGGGAGAAAGGAAGGCCGAGTTTCCTCAGACAGCTCGGCTCCCCTGAGAACAGCTGGGGGGAAGGGAGGCCTTGGGGAGGGAAAACTGCCATCGTTCTCGACCGATACCGCCACCACCTCGAACACCAAGCCCTCTCCCGGCCACCTCCTTTCTCCCCTCCCCAGGCGGAGCTCACCTGTAGCCTTGCAGGCTGTAGGAGTAGACCTTGGCACATACGTGCTGGCCAGCAGGCAAGAACCCAGATGATTGAAGTAACCGGCCAGAGAGGGAGGCTGAGTAAAGGGGGCCCGTGGTGAGCTGGGGGGCAAGGGGGACAGGGAGTGGGGAGACAGACACTACAGGCCCCAGAGCAGGCCCAGTGGGGGATGTAGCAGAATGCAGCGTGCTCACAGGGCTGCAGAGCTGGCTCCAGTCTGCTCTGGAGCATGCTCGCTTGGAGGGAGGGGTGCAGGCCTGGGGAGCTGAGCCCATTTCTCCTGCTGGGCCGGGTGAATGGGAATGAGGCAGCCAGGCAGGTGTCAGGAAGCCTGGGTTGGAGGGTCCACCCGTCTACTTACCAGCCGTGATCTGAAGCTAATTGGTAAATGTGACCCTCAATTTCCTCAGGAGTTAAAAAGGAGATAACACTTTCTCAAACAAGACCGTGCATACACAAGCATTTCTACACTGCAAAGCAACAGTCCAATCTGAAGCGGTAATGTCACAGTTGTGGACAGAAAAGCCTGCCTGGAAAGGTTTCTTCTGTAGGACTAAGACAAGGCTGTATTAGGGGCAGTGGCCACTACACCTAGCTCCGTGCCTCACCCTCGTGCTATCTTCCTCACCTGCCAATCACTGCTTACCCTGGAAAGAGCTATGTGATCGGAAGTCATGGCACAGGAAACCTACGGCAAAGATCAGCACCAGTAGGAGCAGCCGTGTCCAGGGCAGCCGGTAGCCCCGTGCCTGCTGCAACAGGCCCTACGAGGGGAGGGGGAAGGACCGGTGGTCAGAAGGGAAGGGGGTGGTCCTCGCCTCCTAAGGCGGGCCTCAAGCCAGGCCTCCTCCCCTCCGGGGACAGGTGGGGCGGAGAATGTGCTGAGCCACAGGTGTAGGACGGTGCGCGGGCTGGGGAGGGCTGGGTGCTGGTACCTTACAGGCTGTGTCACAGGTGACGGCATCCTGGTTGTTGCAGCTGCCCTTCCTTAGCAGCTCCTGGTTGGTAAGCTTGAAGGACTGAATGGTTTCTTGCAAAGACTTCTGTGTCTATCGGATAAGAAAAGTCTGGGTTGAGAGGACAGCATTCAGTCTGTAAGGGAACCGAGCCTCCACCCTGTTTCACTGTCCACGCAGTGAATACAGTGCGTTCTCAGGGAGGGGGGCAGTGGTTGAAGGGTACGAACCCAGAACCCAGACGAGGCTCAGCCTGCCATGTCCTCCCAGCTCCTCACCTTCTTGGGAATCTGCTCCCAGGACCTGAGCAGGTGTTCCAGCAGCAGGCTATGGGGAAAGCACAACCCCTTGCAATCAGGGGGCCCACTTGGCCCTTCCCATCCCCCTTTAGGCCCTGGCTCCTTCACTTCCCTCCCACAGTGGGCAGCTTCCTAGAGGCCACCCCAGCAACGTTCCCGCTCAATTTGAGAGGCACGGACCCGAAGGACAGTGACAGATTTTCCCCTTCTACTTCTAGGCTAGGGACAGGTGGGGAAGCATGGATTAGGCTTCTCTGTATGGACTGGAGGTGGGCAGCCCCCCACCCCCACCTGCCTGGACTGTGACAAGTGCTTGGGGTACAGCTGTCTCCAGACACTGGCGCTGAGGGGGTCCACCGTCAGGCACTCGGTCAGGCTGCTCAGGAGCTGCATAGGGGACAGGAGAAACTGCTGGGGCCTGGGGCTGGCTGGAGGGGAGGGTGCTGAGAGGTAACCCCTGGCCCCCAAGTGGGGCAGCCCAGGCAACACACCCATCCCAGAGAATGGGGAAATCATGCCAAGACCCCAGAAATGTCTGAGAGGTCGTAACGGGGAGGCTGGAACTCCCAATCTAGAGCTTGAGCTGGAAGGTCACCCGTCCACAAGAGGCAGGACATCAGAGACCAGCTTAGCTTCGTCCTCGTGAGGGTGGTGTGCGAGTGGGGCGGGTGGCTATCAGGAGCTAAGGAGGTGCCCAGGAAACGGGTCCCATGAAGGCAGGGACCTCACCAGCAGGTAGGGACCTCTGCAGCGGCCTTCCGCCACTTCCTCACCTCTTTCTTCATCTCAGGAGGGCAGCTAGGGGTGGCTCTGGACAGGAAGGAGGGGAAGTACGTATGCAGGATGGATTCCGGCCTCGCCCCAAACGCCAGCACCTTCAGTCGGGGGTAGAGCTGACACAGCTGCTCCTGCAGGCTGGGGTGGGGGTGGGGAGGAGAGCCAGGCACAGGCTCTAAATGGAGCTATGTGAGGTGTCCCTTTTCCTGCCCGAGAGAGGGGAGTCGCTAAGGGCCTTATAATGGCAAGGAGTCTTTTCAAACACAGAGAGTCCCCGGGAAATCTGTTGAAGTCATGGATCTTCTCCCCAGGAAAACGTCCATATGGCAATGATACTCGAGGGCCCACACAATCTCAGGAGGTTCACCGATCCCTTGAACCTTGCAGGTTGAGAATCTCAAATTTAGGATGGTTGGAGAAGAGGGGACAGGAAATATGCTGCCTGCTCCTGACTCTGCTGGGATCCTTCACAGCAGGTGTGCCCCAGGGTAGTCCTACCTGGGTGTCAGGGAGTTGTTGGGCATGTAGGCAAAGTCCAGAAGTGGGAAGAAGTCCTTGGGGCCAATCATGCCAAAGCCCTTGGTGAGGTTGGGGTGCATCCTATGGGGGAAGGAAGGAATAGACTTGTGGAGACTACCATACAGGCTGTGAACCCAGCTAAACCCAACATCTAGGGAAATGGGCATAAACCCTGCCCCACCCCCTACCCCTTAATAGCTTCTTTCCTTTCCTTCCTCACATTCTGATCGGGAGGGGCTGGTCCTGGTTTTCCTCACATCTATGGAGGCCAGGATCACAGCATCCCATTTTGCTGAAACAGCTACTTTGTGTTTTTTTGTTTTAAATTTTTTTAAAAGTTTTTAAAATTTATTTTGAGGGAGGGAGCATGAGCAGGGGAGCGGCAGAGAGAGGGAGAGAGAGAGAGAATCCCAAGCAGGCTCAGCACCGTCAGTGCAGAGCCTGATGCAGGGCTCAAACCCACAAACCATGAGATCATGACCCGAGCCAAAATCAGGAATCAGATGCTCAGCTGACCGAGGTGCCTCCGAAGCAGGAACTTTGGACACCATAAGCCTTCCTGGCTGTCCCCTCCCCCCCCCTGCCCCCTCCCCCCCCCCCCCCCTAGTTACTCACAGGAGCAGCCGATCCAGGTATGCAATGGCGAAGGGAGACAGAGACTTGATGCCCAGCACAGGCAGCATGATCCCTAGCCACACTGAGGAGACAAAGTTCAGGGAGGAAGACTCAGGTTCGGACACAATGGGGATGTTAAAAAGCTTACTGCTTCCAAGACCACCCTTCTTCCTGCCCCCCTTCTCTGTTACCTTTCAGTCCTTCAGTGAGGTTGGTAAAACCTGCTTGACCCAGGGCCCACATGATGGTCAGACACTTCGCTGGACGGCTCTGGTGAGACCTTAGCAGTTCCAGGAACTGAGGAGACCGGTGGGAAAGGCAGGTTGGGATGGGGCAAAGCACCAGGAGCACCCCAACGCCAGGCAGGAAGAGATGTCAACAGGGAGACAAGGGACAGGCCACGGAGCAGTGGAGTAGTACAGGGTAGTGATTCACAGCATGTGCTCTGGCACCAGGCTGTGGCCTTCGACCATACTTTCCGCTTACTAGTTTACTAACTCTAGGAAAGTTACTGAACCCCTCCGCAGCTCAACCTTCTCCTCTATAAAATGACTGCCTCACATACATACAAAGCACATCCAGGGCAAGCACTAGCAGCATTAGCCATCAATACTGGTCTTACAGGGTCTTCTACTACCCCTTAACTCGGTCCAGAGTGTAGATTCTGCCCAGCCTCCCCAGTCCTAGCCTCCTGGTGTCCCCACCACCAGCCTGAGCTCACCTTGCCCAGGTTCATGGTGGCAATCTTGGGTTTGTCTTGCAGAATGGCCTGGATACAGATGCGGTAACCGTGTAGTGACTCCCCTGAAGAGACATGTGTTCTCAGACGTACATACCCTACTTGACATCCCAAATCTGAAATCTCCCTTCTAGCAGCTGTGAGCCCAGAACGCAGGCCCAGCGACTTCTAACTTTCTCTTTCCAAAAGAGTGTGGAGATTAGTACATTTCCCTGTTGGAAACAGAACCACCCAGCCCATCTGGAAGTAGAAAAAAGGGACTAGTAGGTTTCCAAGATGGGGGGGGGGGCTAACCCTCACAGGGGGGCCCACTCACCTGGCGTCTTATCCAGTTCTTGCAGCATAGTGAACAGACAGTGGTCAAAAAAGAGTTCCAGAGACCCTGCTGCCTTGGCCAGTAGCCCTCGGATGATCCCACGCAGCTCCCGGTTTACCAGGCTGTAGGGATAATCTGGGGCCGACAGGCCTCCATGTGAGTGCTAGGACCAGAAGCTTCTGCAGCTCTGTGCACTCCCTGAGGATGGGGAGTGCAGGCAGAGGCCCCCTGCACTGAGGCTGGCATCCTCCCCATCCCAGTGAGGCCCAGGCGCTGTCACAGCTGTTATGATTCGAGAACATCTTTGATTCACGCACAGGAATCAGGACAGGGTAGGGGCACTGGGCTCTTTTACTAACTCATGGGCTGACGCACAGCCCTTTCGGTGTTTTCTTGAACTGGTCTGATTTTGAGGGAGTCAGAAGAACTAACCGTGAGTGTGCTGGCTTAGAGTGGGTTCACTTAGAGGCGCTTGGAGCTTGTAGTTGAGATAGCTGGCCAGGTCCTTCAACCACACGGATGGGTTTCCAGAGAACACGCTCTGGCTCTTGTCTAGCTCTTTCTGCAGAGCTGCCACGTCGAGCTGCCAGGGATACAGGCCCCCCGTGGTGCGTTATGAGTGAGTACAGGGAAGCAGGACAGAGATGGGAAAACAGGTGAACTAGGTGAAGGCAGAAGGAAAAAAGGGTTTCTGCTTTTAAGTGTTAAGTATGTGGAATGCCACACTATTGCTGCACCTGGATATTTGGGGAAAAGAGTACAGCTGGGATTGCTGATCTCAAGGCCCAATACTCTTAAGCCCTTCACACGTTCAAGGGGACCAGACGGAAAATGAAACACTGCTGCTTCCACAGGGCGAGGAACCACAGCTGTTTCTCTACCCTCTCCCCAGTATCCCTGGGTCTTCAAGGCTCTCCTTGCGTAATCTAGGTTTCCCTAGAAACTTATTTCTGATCTGTCTTAAATGCAAGCATTCTATACCTTGGGATTTCTGCCCTTTCCTGAATGCTTCCTCCCAAAAGCAGTGTCTCGAGTTCCGCAGGTCCCTCGGCGGCCACCGCCACCCCCTTGTTCCTTTCATCTTCTCCACGCCTCACGTCCCTGTTGTCTCCCCACCTAAAGTCTAGGCACACTCACAGCTTTCAGTGCCTCCTCCAGGCTGCGGAAGCGACCCTGCTTCTGGTTCTGGTTGGCGAGGGTGGCCGCCTTCTTAGTCTGCTTCTTGTTCCCGGGTTTCTTAGGCTCCACAGCAGGGGGTGGAACTTGCTCCTTATTCTGCCGCTTCAGGATTCTCTCAAAGCCCCGCTCATAGAGGGTGCTTGTCGTCTGAATTGGAGCTGGGGTAATGACAGGCAGAGAAAGGGGGACCATCCTTGAGTCATGAGGGCCTCACGGGAACAGCGGTGCCTTCCCCCACATTGTCACCAAATTCGTCTCCAGTGGGGAGCCTGCCTCAACGGCCCTTCTTGCGTCCTGCTTAAGGAGCAGGGAGGGCAGCCCTCCCGGTTGCTTCTTTCAGTCATGGCAGCTCTTGAGTTCATAGGCTCTTTCAAAGAGGTGAGGCATTTCTTTATTAGATAAGTCAGAGTGCGTGGGAACTAGCAGAGGAGTAGGATACAGAGGGCTGGCTTCCTTGGTGAGTGGCTACCAGTCTGGGAGGTCAGGACTTTTCTGTCTTGGTTCCAGTGTGACAACTCTATCATCAACAAGTGGCAAGCTCTCTCCACTCTCCAGGAGACTTCAAGGAAAGAGGCGCCACTTAAATACTCGCTGGGTGTTGAGAATGAGTGGTGGGGTCGTTCCTTCCGCTGCCGGGCTCCCCCCGTCGGTCTCCCCCCCCTCCAGCCCCCACCCCAGTACCTGCTGGTTACTCAAGGAGGCGGCACCGAGCACGATGAAGCCGGCGGCCTCTCCCCAGCTCTCAGACATTGGCCCCAGAGGCCAGGCTAGGGCCGGGAACAGCTGGTAGGGTGTGTGCAGACAGCAGTCCTGGTCCCCTCTGACATGTGACCCCGGGAAAGGGCACCTAACTCCACTGGGCCTCGGTTAACTCATCTGCGAGGCGAGGACAGCTCCCTCCTAGCGCTGTCTACCTCCTGTGAGGCTCAAGAGGCGACGCACGGCAGCGCTCGCCGAACGGGGGGTGCCGATCGGCAGGGCAGCCCAGGGGCTCGGGTGGCTGCTCGCTACCTCGCCGGAGGGGCAGGCCCGGGGCCGGGAGGCGGCGCTGGCGGCCGGCCGGGTGGGTACTCACGGGTCAGGTCGTATTTCCACACACCGTTCGCCTCCCCGAGAGCCCGGCGGTCCCCTCCGCCGCTTCTACCACTGCCGCCGGCCCCGGGCCGCCGCCCTTTCCTCACCACCTCCCAGCGCCCCCCACCAGCCGCCTTGGCTGCCATGGCTCCGACCCTCCCGCCACTGCCACCTCCCTGGGCTTTCCGGTCCGGCGCGGATGCACCGCGCTCTGCCACGTCTCCTCGCAGGGCCTCGCGGCGCGTGACGCCGACCGCAAGGCAGCCTGGGACTTGTAGTCTTTCGTTTTCGCCGCGTTATCTCTAGCAAGGTATCGGGTCGGGAGGGGCGGCTGGGGTCTCCTTCGTAGCAAAAAAAAAAAAAAAAAATCCACGCAAAGGCGTTGAGATGAGAGGCTGTTGTATTCAGAGCATTTTAATTGGGCATTTACTGTATGAAGGCCACTGCATTGGGTGACTTGGAAATGTAACCAATTGCGGTTTTCTTTGCTTTCTAGCGGTGCCAGAAAGATGGAATGGAACGTTTTCCTTACCTTCGGGGCGAGGTTGAAGATTACATTTTTTCTCCCTTCTAGGAAAGTGCTAGTTTTTTTTGTTGTTAGTGGTTAAACTTTAAGTTATTGGGCTATAAAAAAAAATCTATTGTGGAAGAACAAGGAAGAGGATGGAGCTTGCGGGTAGGGGAAGTGTTTGGAGGACAGGAAATGGAGAGCGGTGGCCCCCGCTAGTAGAAGGGAAAAGTCTGGGGTTCTGGGACCGCCAGGGCTGTTTCCCCTTACAGGGAAGAGGAAAGAATGGCTCTGACCCTCAGTGCAAGAGTCAGTCCCAAGTCCCAGATGTGGCAGGGAGTCATCAAGAAGAGCCCCAGACCTGAGGAACCACTCAAAGAGGTTACTGCTGACTTTCTCTGTCCCTGGAGGGCCTTCCACCACGCTTGTAGTATCATGTGAAACCTCAAAATGTAAAGCATCCCAGTAGGGGAGGAGGAGGAGAGGAGAAATGAAAGTAACTTATTACAATTAAGGAAATGTGCTGTTTCAGGTACACTCCTAGATTCAAGGATGAGATTCATACCTGCCGTACTCAGGTACAAGACAGGCAAGGCCTTGTTGTAACAACTGATAGAGTCCAAATTCCTACAGGGTGAACAGCTGGGGAAGTGATGAGGATATCCTGAGGATATCCTAAGGATAGGAAGGAGATTAGAGAAGCCTTCCTGAAAGAGGTGGCATTTGAGATGGGTCCGGGGACAGGGAGAATTTTCACTGGTTGGCGATCAGGACAGGTGCAAAGAACGGGCCAGCCGTATGGGTTTATTGCTTTAAGTGAAAGCCTAGAGGTGGGGCACAGCAGGGCAAAGCTGGGAAACGAAGTAGTTCAGTGTGATGGTGTTTAATGAGATTTGGGAGGTGAAGAAGGGTGGAAAGCGATCTGAACCCATATGCTATGGTCTGCCAGAAATGTGGACTGGGAAGCCAGTGAGAAAGTGGCACAATCTACTGTTTCGGAAAAATAAGTGAGTATATGTGAAGGATAGGGTGGGGCGGGGGGAATGCCTCCTGCCTGTCCTCTAGCCCCTTCTGGCCTGACTGTGGCTGACCTTGCCTCCGTTTCCTCCGAAATGGAGTGCTTTTGCCCAGGACCGTAATTGAGCTGCTCGTTCACCAGTTCATTTTTTTCAGATCATCGGTTTAGTTCTACTCGACCTCACAACAAGATCTCCTTTGCTCAACCCTTTTTGTGTCACGTGTAGGGTCACCGAAGAGATGTTCTTTTCTGAAGAGAAACAGAACGGGCCGGGCTTTCCGTAGGGTCTGCCCCGTGGTGGAGGTAGTTAAAAAGGATTGTAATAAGTTACTTTCTTTTCTATCTTTCTTTGGCACGGTCTGACCGCTCATTTGTTGTACCTTGGTATCCAGGGGTGAGAAGTCACTCACTTACTTAGGCGCTTCTGCACTTTCTAAGCACCTTCTCTACCTAAGCACCTGGCACTGTGCCAGGGGGGCTAGAGGATTCACCTCGCTTGCTTGTGAGGAACTCGAAGCCTGTGTGAGACAAATGTGGAAGCAGAAAATTATAGTTCACCATCTAAGTGTTCCACGAGGAAGAGACTTAGTATGATGAGGGTACCGGGAAGAGGTGGAGGAGGCGGCAGTGGCTTTATGTCCCTGAACTCTGGGCGTTCCAAGAGCAGCCTCAGACACTAGCCGTGCAGCGGACTTGGGCAGCTACCCACATGGGGTCTGAGGGAAGAATCAAGATGTGGGGTCAAGCAGGACAGGTGGGTGTCTAGTGTGGGGGCAGGAAGGGTGAGCTCACTGAAGCAGTGTGACTTACCACGTTAGATTTTTATCGCTGCCGTAACAAACTTGCCGTAAACTTAGTGGATGAAAATAACACGTTTATTATCTTATAGTTCTGGAGGGCAAGGGTCTGGCAGGGTCTCACTGGGCTAAACTACGGTGTCTGCAGGACAGTGATCCATTCTGCAGGCTCTACGGGAGTATCTGTTTTTTCACCTTTCGCAGCATCTAGAAGCTGCCCGAGTTTCTTTGCTCAGGCCCCTCCCATCATCAAAGCCAGCAGATTGAGTCCCTCTCACAGGGTATCACTCCTCTGCTCCCCTTCCACTTGTACGGACCCTGTGATTACACTGGGCCCATCTGGATAACCCACAATACTCTCCTTATTTTAAGGTCAACTGATTAGTGACTTAATTCCACTTGCAACCTTAATCCCCCTTTGTTATGTAACCTAACATCTTCCAAGTTCTGGGAATTATGACCCGGACACCTTTAGGGAGGAGGCATTGTTTTGGCGACCACACGCACTTTGCTGGCGGGGTGAGGTCTTGGCCTGAAGATTAGGGCCACACAGAACAACTACTTTAACCTCTTTTTTTTTTTTTTTTAATGTTTATTTATTTTAGAGAGAGACACAGAGAGACAGAGTATGAGCGGGTAAGGGGTAGAGAGAAGGAGACACAGAATCCGAAGCAGGCTCCAGGCTCTGAGCTGTCAGCACAGAGCCCGACGTGGGGCTTGAACTCACGAACTCTGAGATCATGACCTGAGCTGAAGTCGGATGCTTAACCGACTGAGCCACCCGGGCACCCCTACCTCTTACAGTGTCTACCTGGAATAATGGAGGGAAAGCCCTTTGAAGTGAGGCAAGGGAATTAAAAGTCATAACGATCAATAAAAGCAGGCAAGGAACTTGTTGGGAGGAGAAAAACAGAAGTAGAATAGGGCTAGAAGTATCTATGTGGGGGTGGGAGTCAAAAGGAGGAGGTGAAGCGAATGAGGAATGACCAGGAATGAACTGCTTCTCTAAGGCTGCTATCTGGAGTCATTGGAGAAATGGCAGTGATCTGGCAGAGGCTCAGGGAGCAGGGTCACAGGAGAAACAGTTCCAGTTTGATCATAATTCAGGATGATGAGGAAACACAAGGACTACTAGCCTGCAGCCACAGAAAGAACACTCTGGAGGTCACACCTCCGTGGTCTTTGGGGATGAGCGCCGAATCATGCGTCAGGAGGTCTGAAGTCTAACCTAGATTTTTACCACCTTGAGCAAGTCATGTCACAAGCAGGCCTTGGTCCCTTCATCAGTAAACGAGATGACTTTGTTTGATTGGGCCTGGTTCCCACATTCATTTCAGGGCCCTCGGTCCCTGGTCGGCTTCCGGGCCATTGGTTACGATGGCCCTTTGCCGGGGCACGCACCAGGAATGTAGGGCTGTGTGGATGATGTGAGGCTTCCTGACTCCTGGTTCCTCAGAGCTTGTTCGAAGGAGGAACCACTCGGGCACTGCTGTCCTAGGCTTCAGCACTCAGAGCTGCTTGCTCTTTGTAACCCACTCAGCTCTCTCTGTCACATAATACCTTGTCCCCAACTGGATCACAGTTGTGAGGTATATAACAATATGCGCCCTGACTGGCCCAAAGGAGACTGAACCAAAGCAACCCTTGGCCGGGCCCCCAGCCCGCCCCCAGTTAACTGCCCCCACCCCCAGCCACTTTACTGGGTTGCCTATCGTCACAGCCATGGCCCCAAGCTTTGTTCCTTCACGGGGATTGGGGCTTTGGGGCCTCCGTGAATTCCTTCCCTTAGAGCCCTGGCACGAGTGTTGAGAGATGGGGACTAGGTCAGAGCTGGCCTCTGAGGCCATGCGCCAATGGCAGTTTCTAGGCCTGACAGAGGATGGCAGGGGTGCAGTGCTCCGTGGCCGGCACCTCTGGAGAGGGGAGTGCTTGGGAGGAGAAAAACATTGAGACCCAGGCCGTGGCTCGCTTGAGGGAGACAGGGCATGGACTTTTACCACACAAGTTTATTTAAATAAAAGTGAACACATATGCAGGCTGGGTGGCCCGAGGGGGCAGAGGTCGGGGAGGAGGGCAGATGGGAGGCAGACGAACGGGAAGGTCCAGGCAGAATCTGTGTGGTATGAACCAAGCTGCAGAAGGGGTGGCTGGGGGCCTGGGGGCGGTGCTGGGCTTCGGTGCTGGGGGCAGGGGGCCGAGGGTGGGTGAGCCTGGTGCCGGGAGGTCATTTTCATCCCTCACGTGCTCCCCCCGCCTCTCCCTGACCACCGGGGCCTCAGGCACCCCCCACTCGGTCCCCTTATCCCTCTCCCGACATCAGCCTTCCCCTCAACTACTGGGAAGTCAGAAGACAAAATAAATAAGAACGGGTGAGTCCTGCCGAGGCTCCCAGCAATGGGGTAGGGATGCCAAGCCAGGCACACTGCCCCGGAGCCCCGTGCTGTCAGCCCTGGGAAAAGAACAGGTAAAGTGCAAGGAAAATCCAGTAAGTAAAAATATACCAATGACTTTGTCAAATATACAGCTGCTGGCTGTCAGGGGAGCGGGCGGCTGGCTGGGGCGGGCGGCGGCAGCGCCACCCTGGGAAGTGTTGGCCGACACAGCGTAGAGACAACGGAAATAAATAGGGGTGGAGGAGTGGACAGAGGCCTCGCCCAGCGCCCACCGGGCCTCTGCCTGCTCACCTGCCCCGTCCCCACAAGCCTCGCTCCTTGCCTGACTCCCCAGTGCTGCGGCACTGACACAAAGCACCCGGCGCCGACCGGCTGTAAGGAAAGGATTATAATGTGGGGCGGGAGCAGGGCGGGGAGGCACGGCAGCCGTGCAGTCAGCCAGGGCTGGAGCCGCCCTCAGTACTCGTCTTGGTCTTCCTGTTGGTGTTCCTCAATCTCATCGTCCTCGGGGGGTGCAAATCCTTCCTGGAGGGTGGGAAGGGAGAGGGAAGTGGTGAGCCAGGCAGGCCAGGCAGAGGGGGAGACTTCTGCTGGGAGCCAGTCCCACCTCCCCTGCTGATCTCTGTGTGACCCTGGGCTCTGACTTCAGTGGGCTCTCCCCACCCTGTTCCCCCAGGCCCCTCGGGTGCTACCCCTTGTGGTCTGCAGGGGGCAGGATGGGGAGGGCCCAGTGGGCCTGGGACATGAGCGGGTGAAGGCAGAGCTCACCTCGGTGGCATAGAGAATGCCTATGATGCCCGAGATAACCGGGCTGTTCTCACTTTCGTGTTCCTGGCAGATGAGCTCGATGTCTCGAAGTTTGCTGAAGTAGAAGTCACGCTCCTTCTCCAGCCCATCCACCGTCAGCTTCAAATCCAATAGCTGCTTGGGGACAAGGCGGTGTTCAGGCCAGAGGCCCCTGCCCCAGACTCCCCTTCCCACCCAAGGTCCTGGCTTTTGTTGAGGGCTCTCTCAGTGACCCTCGCCCACCCTACTCACCTGCTGATTGAGTTCGAGAATCTGGGCATCGGTCTCATGGCCGCCATTCCGGGCTGATGGGGGGTTCTTCCGGAGGATGCAGGGTGGGGCCACATTGCTCAGCCGGCCAGAGGTCTGCATGTTTTTGGGGCCTGTGGGGGACGTCCTCTGTGGAACTGCCCAGAGGAGAAAGGTCGGATGGGGCCACGTGAGCCCACGGCTCGCGGGGCCTGAGACAGCCTGGTGTGATGACTGCGGGGGCAGGCCCATGCGAAAGGCAGACACTCTTGCCCTCCCCTCCTCTCCCACTCGGGAGGGGCATCGACATCTAGGCCTCAAGCCATGGCCACACTGACACCATAGCAGCCGGGCAGCTCTTTGGCAAGCCTGGGAGAGCAGGGACTATAGGGAAGCAAAGAAGGTATGAGGTGTGGGGAGGGGGGGGGGGGAGCTGGCCTGAGGGAGAAGTGAGGGCAACCAGGAAGGAGGATTTGGGAAGTGGGGCTGGGAGGGTTGGGCCCTCTTGTACTGTCAGCCAGAGACTGAGGAAAAGCAGCTGATGCAGGGTCTCAAGTCTGGCACTTGCTGGGTCTTTCCCGACAGAAGCCCCACCCTCCCCGGGGATAAGCTCAGTCTCAGGGCCCCTGCCCCTCCCAGCATCCCTGCCTCAGGATGGGCTCTGTGTTCTCTGCTGGGCCTGACTCCGGGACCCCGGCTCCTCCCCCACAAGCCCGGCATGCTGAGGCCACTTGTCTTCTAGCTATGGCCGCTCCCTAGACAGAGCTGGCTGCTTCTAACACAAAGCAAGCAGGTGAAGGGGGGGGGGGAGGGGACAGGCCCAGGCGGGGCAGCAGCGCAAACAGAGGAGTGGCTCTGCTATGACGGGTTCAGATGCTGGGGCTGCCCCTTTCTCTTCCTTTCCCCAACCCTCTCATCCCCCAAACGCCCTATTGCTTCTCTCCCTTTTCCTCTCGAACCCAGACAAAGCCTCCTTTCAAAAGACTCATCTCTTGAGGACTCAGGGCTGTGGGCCTTTGGAATAGGGGAAGATCGGATCCCAATGGGGGAAGCTTGGCAGACTCCTGTCCCCGGGGGGCGTCCAGTGGGCAGGGGGCAAGAAGGGTGTGTGGTGCTGGCACCAGGCCCCTGGCCTGGATGGACCTGGACAGACGAACCGCGCCACATGCCGCCCCGTCATCTCAAGGCACAAAGCCAGTGCCCTGGGCCTCCCAGCACCACTGCCCCCATGGCTGGTGCCGGTGGCTCTCCGTTTGCGGCCCTCTTTCCAGCCCTGTCCTCCCTACTGTGATTCCCCCTGGTCTGGGCGGGCAGCAGGCGGCGTCATCTGAACTCCGTGATAACAGTCTCCTCTAGGCTGGCAGGGCCGGGCCGGCGGCCCAGGGGGCGCTCCTGGCTGCGGAGCCATGCCGGTCCGGCCCCCCACGCTCCCTCCCCCGGCTCGGGCACGTTACCTGCTGTGCCAATGAGTTTCTTGGATTTGTTGAAGATCTGATCACCTGGGTTAGGAGGGGGCGCTACGTCCTGGCCCTGCCGCGCCAGCAGAGGGTTGTAATCCTTTCCGTCATAGTTTGCGTCAAAGAATTTCTTAAACCACTGAATAAACTCAAAATTATCTTGGAATTTTCCTTTCACTAATTTCTCTACGGGAATTATCTGAAACAGACCACACAAGCAGAGAACTTTAGCCACCTGCTGCCGCAGGGCTGCCTTCCTCTGTGAGAGGGTCCACTGCTCTCAGGAAAGCCAGCTCCTGGGCTGCGGCGTCTTCCACCTTCTCCACTGGGCCCCTCCCTCGGCACCGGAGCCGGGACGCTGTGGCCGGGCCCGGGAGCCAGAGACGGCCCTCTCCTCCAGGCACGGGAGGAGCCGGCTGCGGCCCTCGCCCTCGGTGCTGCCGCCGTGTGCCTGTGGGGTGGGGGTGCCGGAACCAGGGGCTGGGGGCCACTGAGGCAGTAGAGTGAGCCAAGAGACTTTCCTCAGGCCCTACAGAGAAGGACCTTAGTAGGAGCGGTGCACTGAGCCCCAGCTGCTGAGACAGACAGGGTCCAGAGAGAAGGAAGGGGAAGGAATGTCGGCAGGATAGGATATCAAGTGTGGGGGTTTTTCCACCATGCCTTGAGCTGGGGGAACATTCCCTCCGGAGAGCAGGGGGGTGGAGAGAGGCGTGAGAGCTGGAATGACCCCAGCAGCCCCTGCTGCCCCGGCTGGCGGGTCATCTTCTTCCCCAGGGTCACACAGCTCCTCAGGGCCCCCCGGAGCGCAGGCACCTACTTTGTCAACACCCATCTTCTTGAAAGCTGCTTGCAGCACCTTGAAGTTGTGGATGTATTCGTGCTCTAGTTTGGCCTGGAACTTCACCTTCCTCAAGTGCACACAGCCGGGGAAGAGCATGTCCATGAACTGGCAATAGGCTGCCCCTGGGGAGAAGCACAGCTGCCTGAAGGGGTCCCCTGCCTGGGCTGCTCCCCCAAACTACCCAGTCTCCTCTCTCCTTGTCCTGGCAGGGTCAGTCCTACGGGTGGGACAGATACGGCCGGAATCCCCCCCCCCCCCGCCCCAGCTTTCCCAGAATAAAAGCAACTACGACAGATTGATGCAGTCACGTCAAACGCTGCGTATGTGTCATTTAATCCCAACAGCAGCCCTAGTTTGACAGGCATGTTCTCTCCATCTTGTGCATGGGGAAACTGAGACCTAGCGACTTGCCCAGGACTGCGCTGCAAGAACAGCTGAGCTTCGGGCCCAGCGTGGCCAGATTAGACCTCATACTGTGGGCTGCTGGCTTCGCTGCCCGTCCGGGCTCTTGATACCCCACGGCCCCTGCCCTCCCCCAGCCCCTCCCTGAGCCTCTCCCGCTCTTCGCTTCGGACTCTTCCCATCCCACGAGACCCTCATTTCCTTCACCGCCACGACTGTGACTAGTTTAGGGCTCTGCTGCTCTCCTCCTCAATCCTGATTTCCAACTCTGTTCTCTGCCGTGGTCCTTCTGCCTCCCACTCTCCCTCCCCTTCCCTCCAGCAGGGCCCACTCCCCCCACACCCAGGCTCCTACCTGAACAGAGCTGTTCTATCTTGGTATAGTTGAGGTGCAGGGAGTCATTGACCCATGCCAGCATATCATGGCGACTCAGATTTTCACTGGTCACGGACGTGGAGTACACATTGACGGCCATACCCCAGCTGCAAAGAAAGACGAGAGGCAAGGTCAGCATCCAGGGGCCGCGTGCTATTCCTTGACTGTAAGGACAGAAGGAGCTGGACAGTCCTGGGCGAGTGAAAAGCATCTTCCTCCAGACCGGCCTTGCGGTTTTCCCTCCTGGAAAACCCTTCAGGCATTTCCCTCTTCAGGCATCTAACGAGTGCTTACTATACGCCAGACATGTGCTAAGAAACTGGTGATAAGATGTGGTCTCTGCCTCCAAGGAGTTTACAGACAGGCAAACCCTCACAGAAGGGAGTGGCAGGGCAGCGAAAGCGGCACACACGAAGTTAAGAGACGACACAAAGGTGGGAGGGATCTCTTCTGCGTGACAAGGTCAGCGAAGGCTTCGGAGCAGAGATGCTGGAGTCTGGAAGGACCGGGAATTTTCCAAACATGCAAAGGGATGGGGTAGAAGGGTACCGCAGGCCCAAGGACCAGTGAGAACAAAGGCATGGCTTATTCTGGGACTCTGAGCTGTTCAGCAGGCCTGGGGAGCAGGTTTTTGTGTTGGGGTGTGGTACAGTGAGGTTGGCAGGGACAGATTGCAAAGGGCTTTGTTTCCCACGAGGAGGAGTCTGGACTTTCTGTTCAGACAACGGGAAGCAATTAGAGGATTTTAAGCCGGCAGTAACCTGACCAGATTTGTGTTTTAGAAAGCTGACCAATCTTGTCCTCTCCTTTGACTTGAAACCCCGTATTTCTGTGGCCGGTGGCCTGCTGGCTGACCCACAGGCACCTAAACTCTGCTTGTCTAGAACCTCCCCTCAATACGTGCGTCTCCTGTTATACTCATTATCCCAGCGACCGTCACCACCAGTCACCCAATCACGCACGTTAGAAACCTGGGGTTATCCTACATAGCCTACGCCCCCTCACACTCATATCCAGTCATCCATCAAGTCCTTTCCAGTGTGCCCTGCTCAGACTAGTCTCCTGCTGCCTGGGGGCTATGTATGCGCTCTCTCAGGCCAAGGCCAGCAGTAGTCTCCTAAAGGCCCCCCCAGCCTCCAGTCTTTCCTGGCCCACCCCTGATACTGCTCCGATCAGAATCCATGTAAAAGTAGCCCAAACCACACCACTCTCCGTCGCAGTCATGAACGAGACCCCCCATTGGCTGAATTTGCCTTATAGACTTGAGCTGTTCAGCACTCCCAGCACTGGAAGCATTTTTGAATTAGTGCCCAATATTTTAACGTTGGGATGTTTCACACAAACAACTTGAGGTTTCTGGCTTTTGGCAGCGCTGGGCCTTTGTTCCTGCACAGCAACCAATGGCTGGAGCTGGGCAGAGGCGCCCCCTTCTGGCCAGCGGATATGAGCTCCTCCTTATCCTCCCCCTAGCCCCTGTCAGCCAAGTGTCACCGACTTGCACCGTTAAGCACACAGTATACCTTGTAACTAGGTCTTTATCAGAAGTGGAGAAACAGAAGATAGACAAAAGGACCGCGTATTTTGAGAACTGTGAGAGTGCTTACTTCGGACTGAAGAATATTTCTCTAGGTTTAATACATAAAATGTCTCTGTGAAGGAAAAATATGCCCAGACCACTTCCCTTCCTCCCTCCTCCCCCCAGCAGGCACCTGCCCTTATCGTGTGACCCTCCCCACCACTTATCAAACTCCTAACTGGGCCCCACTTCTCCAGCCCTCTCACTTTGCTCCCCGAGTTGGGAGCCTCCGGCAGCTGCCTACTCACCGTCTGGAATGCTGCCCCCACCCCAAAGTCCACTCGTTCTCTGCTCCCATGGTTTTCAAACCATGGTCCCTGCAGGAGCAGCAGTGGTGCTGTCTGGGCTTGGGCTTGCTAGAAATTGCAATCCTGGAGCCCCACCCCAACCTACTGAGTCAGGATCTGCTCCCGACCAAGATGCCCAAAGGGTCTGCAGGCGCAGATTGGAGAAGCTGCTTTAGAGGGGAGGCTTGGGTGACATCCGCCGGGCTCTGCTCCCTCATGGCCTCCACCCCAAGTATACATAATGGAACTTCACTAGATGCACATTCAACTTCAATGGCATTTTTGAGAAAAATCGAGAGAGAAACCCTCTGTTTTGCCCTTCGTTGCCCTGGGAAAGGGAGGTCCGGCAGGCCAAAAAGCCAACAGAAACAAAAATTATTGTATTGTCTTGCATTGTCTTGGGAGCTCCTAAGGACTCAGAAGCTGGGAATTCCAGAGATTTCTGAGGGTAATTTTGACTGCACTTGGGTCTCCTCTTACACAGTGGTTTTGAGCCCAGTGCCTTTGCCCTTCTGACCCTTGCTCTAACCACAAGACTTGTCTAAATGCCTGCCCCCCTTGTCAGTAAAGGCCTTAAAGCCAGGGGTGGGGTTTTCAGGCCAGTCACAGGCAAGGTATTCAGCAAAATTGTTGAATGACTGAGTGATACCTCCTCATGGCCTCTCCTCTTTCTGAATCATCTTTCAGCACCTCTGGCCTGGACCCTCTACCCCCACTCAACCTTTAGGACTCAGCTTGGCCATCATCTCCTCCAGGACATTGTCTCTGAACCCCTGCCCTGCCCCTGTTTCTATAGCACACTGAGCATGCTCATTCACAGCATTTGTCAATTCTCCTGAAATCACTTATATGTCTGTCCCTTCCACCTAGATGTAAGTTCCTCCATGGCCAGGCTGTTTCATTCACTTGTGGGTTCCGGGCCAATTCTCCATGAACAATAATTGCAGAGACTGGATTTAGGAGAGTGCTTCTGAGTTCCTAGGAAACTCACCTAACATCAGTAAGCTAGTGGGAATGGGGAATGGATGGACACCAAACTTGACAAAGAGGCAGAATGGGTAGGATCAGGGAAAGTGCATTTTATTTTGATGACTCTTTAGTTAGGGATTGTGAGAAATAGAAAAGACGTGCTCCTGAGTTTAGGGAGTTTATAGTCTTACTGGGAAAACTCACAGGAGAATAATATAACCAAATGCCCCAAAGCGTAGTGTCACCTACTGTTGTGACAGGAAGTCAGGAAGGAGAGAGCGGGCAGAGTTAGAAAGAAATGGGCTTGAAAGGACCCCATCTGAGTGGTCAGACCCTTCCAGGCCTCCAGGGGGGTTGCAGAGGCCTCCAGGAGTTCAGTGCGGGAGGAGACAAGCTATTGTGGATACTGGCCTTCCACTAGCTTGAGCTAGGGGAATTATTTCTTCCCCCAGGCCCCTGAGGCAGGGTGACGGGAGGGGTGAGGAGGGGGAGGGTTGTGGCTCTGCATTCTGTAGGAGGTGCCTGCCTCAGGGGGTCTAGGCTGGTCAGGGCTGGATCTAGGAGATAATGGGGGGAGGGGTCTTAGGTTGGCCCTGGGGATTCCTGAGCCACTCTAGGGATTTTTTTTTTTTTCCTGTTTAGTGTATGAGTTTCAAGGGCTGATTATTGAATAAAAAGCAGAGGCATTGGTCTAGGTCAAAATTAGTCCCCCAGAACTAATTCAAGAGTCTTCCAGCTTTCTTTGGGTTCCATAGGACTGAACAGGTGATAGTTCACATTCTTTACTAGAAGAGTACATCGGGTTCTCCTTCAGAGACATTCAGTAGGCCGGAGTAAAGCCCAAGTGCATCGTGTGTGTGTGTGTGTGTGTGTGTGTGTGTGTGTGTATAACTATATATGTATTATATATAACTATATTATATATGTTACATATATAACTACATATAACATACTATGTATACAATTTATTAATACATATTTATATATAATATATAACATGTAGAGTATATATACAGTTGGCCCTTGAGCAATACATGGGATAGGTACTCTGACCCCCCTCCACAGTTGAAAATCTGTGTATAACTTTTGACTCTCTCCAAAACTTAACTATTAATAGTTTACTGCTGACCAAAAGTCTTCTTGATAACATAAACAGTTGATCAACACACATTTTGTGTATGTTTTATATACCGTATTCTTATAATAAAGTAAGCTAGAGAAAAGAAAATGTTATTAAAATCACAAGGAAAAGAAAATACACTTACAGTATAGCCCACTGTATGTATCAAAAAAAAATCTACGTATATGTGGTCCTGCACAGTTCAAACCTGTATTGTTCAGGAGTCAACTGTATACAGTTACACACACATACATATATACACACAAATATTACATATATTATGCACACACACACATACACACACACCCTTAGGTGGGTCCAATCCTCATCTGATACAGGGGCTTGGCTGGGACTGAGTAGCCTACACTGCAATGGCATACGCTGGGATGTTGAGATGTTTTGCCACCTCCCTTGGGGGGGAAAGTGTTAGCCATCTTCCTCCTTGACACATGGGAGAAATGTCTAGTTTTCCTTCCAGGATACAACCAAAGACCTTGCTAATCAGGGCTCCAAGAGCCACCAAGAGCTATACAGGTACTTGAAAAATGCCAAAGTCTTCTCAGCTTGGCCAGAAATTCCCAGTTCGGTCTGTGCCTGATGATGGGAGGGCATTCTCCACACCTTTGATCATTTCTGAATCTAGGGTCCCCAAAGTGGCATTGGGGCCTGTAAGAAGGAAGTTGGAAAAAATGTCTCCTTGAGGCCCAACAATCATGTTGTTGCCTCCTGTGGGGCTTTTGGGAAAGAGGGTGGGGTGTGGTGGAGTGGGGTGGGAGAGTGGGGTGAGTGTAGGTGGGAGGCTGATACTAAGAACAGAGCCATTATTTCCACTCAGGACTGGCTACTCTCTGCCTTGGTCAGGGTCCATTTTAGCTCAAGAGGACTCATCTAAGGTACCCAGGGGTCTCTGCAAGGATTTTCTGTCACACTTGCTAGAGGGTCCCAAAGAAGTGGCTTCCTAGCTCCCTTATCCCCCATCCTGGTAGGGAGGGCAGGATTTCATTTTCCTTTCCTAGATTTGACACCGTAAATAAGACTAAGTTATGACCAGCAGGTGGCACCCAGGTCCTGAGCTAAAACCTCCTCAAACATTTCCCCCATCCCCAAATCCTCCTCTCCCTAGCTCAATTTAGAAAAAGAGAGCCCCTAACTTGGATCTGGGCCCTCAAAGAAAAAGCCTGGTTTTGTCAAAAGCTCGTGGTGTCAGGCAAGGGGGGGGGTGGAGTGCTCATTCTTGACCCAGACGTCCTCTGAGAGCTGGACCAGCTGGAGTGGCCTGGAACGCTGGGTCTAAGATTCTGGACGGAACCACACCAACCTCTCTATTCCTCAAAGCTACACATTAAACTCATCAATTGGTCCACCTTCGGATGACGTTTTGTATTGGGTGTTAACTCAGACCTAGACTCAAACCAGATCAGCTTCTGGGGGCAAAGATATACAGAGCATTTATCCAAGCATCTGGCCCTTCGTGGTCCAACTGCCTCCAGTTAAAGCGGAGAAACAGTCTGAGAAAACTCTTGAAGTTAACACACCTGTTACCAAGAGCTGCTTTCTCTCTTCTGAGACAATGGTAGCCACCCCCACAAGGGGTCAGGCTCTGTTTCAAAGGCTACCACAGCGAGGTCTTCCCTGTCCCTGGGTTTCTCCCATCATCTTTGGCACATGGTGAATATCAGGAGGAACAGCCCCTGATGGGGTTGTGGCATGTCACCGAGCCAGCTGTAAACCCCATTCCGGGACCAGACTGAAAATGCGGCCTCGGGAAAAGCCTGCTCTTCAGAGCCATGACTCCTGCTACAGGTCTGGAGTCATGGGAAAGACAAGTTGAGGAGGTTTAAGCTGATGATTTTGCTAAATCGTTTCCTTGCTAGGACCGTAAGGTTCACGGTGCGTTTACTGGAGATGGGAAAGGTGGCCACAGGTCTCGTCCAGAGAGGCAGAGCCGCTGGTCATTCTGTAGCCTAGTGACTTCAAAATGACTACATCCCAACATCCCATGGTCAGCAGAGTTTCTAGAAATCATCCAGTTCCTTCCCAGATACCCAGGACTACATTAGCTCTAAGTATTTATATTCCTAAATCATAAATAAGTCTACAGAACTCTGAAAGTTCACACTCTGATATTTAATAATAGTATCACGAGCCTAAATCTGATTTTGGCTTTTCGTTTTCAGGTCTTCAGTGGAAATCTATCTTCTACAAATGTGTCTTGAAGCTAATTCAGGGACAACCAGCCCCCAGTTCTTTGGTCCCTACAAGAACCCCCTGCAGTTCCCAGGACTCTATCCTCTGGCCAGCACGGCTATGAAGGACACACCGGGTCTTTCAGTCCTGCAGTGGGTGTTGGGCAAGCCTTCGGCAGCCTCCAAAAAGGTGCTGTGTTAACATACTGAGCTCCAGTCAGAACACTTGCGTTCAAATCCTGGCTCTAACATTTCCTAGCAGTTTGGCTTTGGGCCTCAGTTTCCTCATCTATAAAATGGGGACAGTCCCCACTCCATCAAGCTTTCATGAAGATTAAGTGAACCACATACACAATGCTGAGCAGAGCCCAGCACATAGTTTTCAGTAAGTGTTTGTCAGCACCACTGGGGCAGACAGCGGGGACTCCAAGGGAACTTGTTTGGGAAGCAGGGGCTCAACACATACCCAGCTTCAGGTCTCCGAGACCAAGGAAGACCAGTCCTGGAGGGAGAGAGACTACAGAGCTCTGCCCTTTCTGGCTGGGGACAGCCATCTGGGCTTCCTGAAGCTGGGCCTCTGACCACAATCCCTCCCCAACTCGATTTCCCACATATTTGGCTTTGTAGATTCATCCTACCGGTCAGGAGAACTGGAAGAGAAGCTGTGGGATCAGAGGACAACTCTGAGGAGTCTGCCAAAACGTTTCCTGCTCCTGACATGGGGCTATGCCCATTGTCACTGGGTTAACCTTTCCTGCCCAGGCCCAGGGGGGCTGAAGTCACCTGTCTGGAAAATCTGCAAAATTGCTACCCCTTGTCCCCTTGGGTCACACATCCAGGTTATTCCGGGGTTGCATGGAGGCAATATGTGCAGGCAGGCATGAAGGGTTCTGAGGGCCTGGAGGAGTCCTGCCAGCGGGTCACAAAGCCCTGGCAGACCCAGCCAATCACCTTCTTCTCACGGCTGAGCGGGGACCTGACTCATATGGAGGCTCAGATCTCACAGTTGAATTCGTCAAAGGTAGAGAGGGTGCAGGTGGAACAGCTCCAGGGCTGGTGGGGAACCAGCATACGCCCAATCCAGCAGATCCAGGACAGGGATCTGGATGGTACTGGTTCAAGTGGGGACTGGAGCTTCTCTAGGATTCTGTTCTCACAACACTTGTAGGTCATGTGGCTGTGGCTGTTCTCTAAGATCCCGAACCCCACAGAAGTCCCAGCTTCCAGGGTCTGGGACATGTCCTGCTGAACAATGATCTCAACTCTATTTATTGATTTTTTTTTTTTTAAGAGAGAGCAAGCAAGCAAGCGGGAGTTGGGGAGAGGGGCAGAGAGAGAGACAGAGAGAGAGAGAGAGAAAGAATCTTAAATGGGTTCCACACTCAGCACGGAGCCCGACATGGGGCTTGATCCCACAACCCTGAGATCATGACCTGAGCCAAAATCAAGAAGTCGGATGCTCAACCGACTGAGCCACCCAGGTGCCCCGATCTCAATTCTTAAAGAGGCTTCCCCAGGCTGGTCCGGGTAATGCTGCCGTATCCCCGGAGGCTGTGTTCAGCCCCTCTCCCCCTGCCCTGCTCTGCCGGGGGTGGGTTGCTGGCCTATCTGTGGCTAGCCTGAGGACAGACAGGGAAGGAGGCAGCGGCGGCTGCTGTGACATGTTAAGAAGAGAACGTTGGTTTCTGCAGCCCTGGTGTGCCTGATTTTCCTTAATGATCCTTCGCGCTTCAAAAGCAGGTGTCTCCCAGGGGGCACATACAAGCTGTGTCACTTTATCTTCCTTAAAACGATGTTTTGTCAGCCTGTATGCCTTGCAGTTGTCACTGGACCAAGTGGCATGTTCTCCCTACCTCTGGAACAAGTGGATCTGACCGGTTGTTTAGCCTGCTTTCCCTCTATCCCAAGCTCAGCCCTCCTCTGCCCTCATAGCTCCTCCTGCCCCATAGCCAACCCCTCTCAGAATTCTCCAGCTTTATTCCCTTGCCTTTTTGACAGACTGCTCATTTCATCTGCTAGCTTTTCCACCAGAAAGTCTACCCTGGTTATGTCTAGAACTTGACAAGCTTCAGTGTTTGGTCTTCTGTCTTCTCGTGCAGACTGTCATTCTTCAGGTCCCCGGGACTCTAGCTGCCTGCCCCTCAGGAGACAGTGGCCCCCCCTCAGTGGGGATATGCGCTGGACGGGGTACAGTGCCTCCTTTCAAATAGCGTCTCCCCTGGTCTGCCATGGTTCCTGAAATTCCCACCACAGATGATACTCTTCTGGATGATAGCCTTCATCTCAAAAGCCTTAGTTATTATCTCAATTTTGAATATGAGGAAATGAAGGCTCTGGGTTCAAGTAAGTGCCTTGCTCAAGCTCAAGATCAACCACTGGCAAGACTAGAGCATGAACCCCTTCCATTTGAACCTGAAGTCTATGCTCTTGCTTTACCACTACACTGTGGCAAGAAGAGTTGTTTGATCTTGCACAGCCCCGGTGTGGTGCGTGATCATTTGATCTAATGATTTAGGCCCCTGAGCATTAGGAGAAGGGAAAAGAAATTTCAAAGGTTTTCTTCTTTACGTTTCCTTTTGCTGGCTACTGCAGCATTGTCTTAATCTCAGTCACCAACTATTTACTGACCGCTGACACAAGGTGCTAAAACACTTTGTGAGGCACCATGAGGACACAGGATCATTTCAAGACTCGGGTCTTGTCCTTAAGGAGCCTTCATTTGAAGAAATAAGAGTAATTCATAAAACAACAAGGGATCCCACAAACCAGAACAGAGGAAGTGCTACCCAGTGAAAGTACATTTGGCTTCTAAGCGCTCCAAGAGAGCGCAAAGGATGAGTGTGGGCTCAGTTAGATGATTGCTGGGGGAAGGTGCACCTAACACCTTGATGACAGGGTATCAGAAAGCAGTGAAGAGAAAATGGGAAAGTGGAGACACAGAAAAGAGGATTGTTGTTACTTTTATTTTTTAAAATGAGCATGAGACCAGTGATTCAATCGTAGAGGAATGCTAGGGGATTCGATCAAGAGGGGAGGCAGGAGAGGTAGGTGATGTGTCTAAGCCAAGGGAGACTCCAGTTTCAAGGAGGAGGTCATCGGCCCTGTTGAATGAAGTTACCAGACAGACCTCTGATGGAGAAATGGTCATTAGATTGTGCAAGAAGAAATGATGAACATCTGAGTCACCTTGCTGCAGGGTGGAGAGAGAGGCTAGACCCAAAGACAGTTACAGAGTCCCAGACCATCTGCCCAGATGGATGCTGAGTGGGGAAATCAGGAGTCTGTCATCCAGGCCATTTATGTCTGCTGCCATATCACAGGTGAAGTAACGAGCGACTTGCCTGCAAGGTGGGGGACACCGCGCTGCTCTTAGTAAAGGCCGAAGCAATATACAGATTCAATGTAGGCTCGTGCTCTAATCTCAACATCCCACACATCCTCCTTCAGACTCCATATCCTGTTCTTAAATTCTAGATTGTATCTGTCCACAGAGGCTCACAAGTACAACGTCTTGGTTTTTCTAAAGCTTATCACAACCCTGTGTCATGAATGAAAGAAAGAATGGGGGAAGACTTTAAGTATAATAAAATCTTAACTAATTTGAATGTTTGGAATATGTTTTAAGTATTCATTTACTGTCCTGTTTACCTGTAGTTAATCAAAACAGAACCCCTTTTGATCTTCAGTTTCGTTGAAAATCTTGTTGAAAGGTCTATTAAGGCAGGGTGGAATGCACAAAATCTATTACTAAGGACTTTCCAGAGCCTCAGATTCACTCACTTACTTACCACCATTTATGGAGTGTATATTGCAGGCATGGAGCCAGGCACAGGGCCTCTAGAAAGGAATGGGATCCAGTCGGGGCCCTCAAGGCATTCACGGATAGGGTGGGAGCTAGGCCAGTGAACAAATAGCCAAAGGGCTCCACACTATGCTAGAACCCCACAGGCAGGAAGGGCACGCTGTTGGAGCAGGCCTGCTTCCGGGGTCAGGGAAGCCTTTGTAGAGGAAGCATAGTTTGATGCGGTCTTGAAAGAGAAGGTCATCGAGCCAAAAGTTAAGAGGAGAGAAGACTAGGGGGAAGAGGGCGAGGATTACAAATAGTTCACCCAGAATGCATGCTGGGTGCCGGCGGAGATGAGGTTAGAAGGGTACACAGGAGCTACACACCAGGAGCTCCGTAAAGAGGTTAGGGGGTATTCCATCCGGGGGGGAAACTCAAGGAAATTTTGTTCCCTTGTATATAACATATTGGTAACGATACAAAAATACTTGTAACCATACTATAGTTAAAAAACGGAGCATAATTTCCAAATCAAAATTGCAGCAAATGAAATTGCAGTGAATAGAAACTGCATTAAATTTGTAATTCTTGAGGCTTTATTTTATATTATCTTTTCTCGTAAAAATTGAAGAGATTCCCAAGTGCTGCTTGCAGAAATCAGTGCCCTCCAAATTTTTGGAAACACTTTATTTTGAAATAATTTTAGACTCACAACTGCAAAATAGGACAAAGAATTCCCATGCACCCTCATCCAGCTTCCCCAGTAACATCTTACATAATAATTGTGAAGGCCAGGAAGTTGACATTGGTACATTATTAACTAAGCTATAGATATTATTTGGGTTTAATCAGCTTTTACATGCAATTTTTCTTTCTTTCTTTCTTTCTTTCTTTCTTTCTTTCTTTCTTTTTCTTTCTTTCTTTCTCTTTGGTGTACAGTCTATGAAATTTTATCACATGTATAGATTCATGTAATCACCACCCTACTTGGACACAGAATGTTCTATAACCTCAAGGAAACTCCCTTGTGTGGCCCCTCTATAGCCATGCTTCGTCCCCAACTCTAACCCCTGGCAACCACAGATCTGTTTGCCATAACTATAATTTTATAATTTTAAGAATGTTATATAAATGGAAGTATATAGTAGCCTTTTGAGATTGGCCTTTTCTCCCCTCAGCATAATGCCTTTGGGGTTCCATCCAAGTTGTTGCATACATTAATAGCCCTTTTTGTTGCTGAGTAGTATTCCAAACAATGGTACAAGTATGGATAGGCCACATCTTATCCATTCACCCACTGAAGGATATCTGAGTGTTTCCAGTTTGGGTGATTACTAAAAACCCTATGAGAACTTTCCTCAGTCTTCTCTTGCTTTGTCCATGAAAGTGTGGCTCTGGGAGAGATCTCGGCATGTTTTTTTGTCCTCTGGAACCACAAAGCTGGTTGGGGTTTGTAGCTGGAAGGCCCAGGCATTAGGTTTGGGGACACAGGTACACAAGCAACTCTTTGGACTGACTATTCTCAAAACTATGGATTTGCTCAATCTAAACACTGGACCCCTGTAGGCCAGGTTCTTGCTTCTTATATACATTTACTCTGTAACTCAACTTTGTGAACTTATCTTTCTAGATGGCCCAATTTTATCAAGGATACTTTAAAATTATAGTGATCAATTTGGGGAACCTTCAATATGTACAAAATTGAGAAGTGCTTTAGCACAAAAAGGGGACAAAGTTTCAAACATATAATTGTTTGCAGGGTTACTGGGGCTGAATCCACTGAGGTTCAGAACAGCCTGTCTGAATTTCTACCCAAACCTACACAATACCCTCTTAAAGCTGAAGAAGGATTAAAGTAGTCAAAAGCATAACAGAGAAAGGACTCATCATACTCTGAACAGTCCTTATAACACCCCTACCCTTCAGTCAAAAAACCCAGTGGGTGGGGATATAGATTTACTCAGGACCTTGGGGCCATAAATAGAATAGTCATCTCCTGACCAGAACCAAATACTCTTACCTCCAGTGCCTCCAGAGGGTGCATAGTTTACAGTTACAGATACATGTTCTGCTTTCTTTAGTGTTCTGTTAGGTCGAAAGGGTCAACATTTGTTTGCCTTCTGGGAAACTCACTAATCTACCTGGACGGTTAAATGCCCTAAAGATTTCCTGAGGCCTCACCTACTTCTCACAAGTCCCCAGCCACAACCTTAAAGACCTTAAATTTCTGCATGATTCTTCAGGTGGATGATGTTACATTGTGTTCTAAAGACAAGTAAACTCTAAGACTGATTCCAGCCATCTGCCGTTTTCTCTCGGAAAGGGCACAGCGTTCCAAAGAGAAGTTACAATTTGGTCAAAGTAAAGGTTATTACCCAGGACATGATTTATCCCCAGGAGGTAAATCCTATACTTTTGACGGAGTCCAGGCCGTTCCCAACTTTCCAACTTTTCTAAATCATCACACTTACAACTTAACCAAGCCCTCCGTCTGCAAACCTCTTCCTTAGGAATCTAAACATGAAGAGGCCTTTTGCGAATTAAATTAGCCCTTCAACATCTTCCCACTCTGGGCTTATGTAGTTTATCAAAAACCGTTCTACCTATTTGTACATGTGAGATCCGGACAAACTTTCGGTGTTTATGACTCAACTTCGTGGGAACCATCAGACATCAACAATCTACTGCAGCGTCTCTTCCCTTGTGGCAGAGTCTGCTCACCTGTCCTAAGGGCAACAGCCCAGCAGCTAAGTTATTGGAGGCTTCTGCACACTTCGTTTTAGGGTCTCCTTTAAATTGGATGGTCCTTCATGGTATACAATATTTGTAGCTCACTGAAAACACACAACATTTCTCAGTAAGTAGGCTTACCACCAGTGAAATCCTATTACTTTCTCCTCACATATTTTTCTATTCATTGCAGTAATGCTTTGAATCCTGCTACCCTACTTTAGATGTCATGTTCTCAATGAGGTGATTTTGGCCCATCGGCTTCTGCTCTAGGAAAAAGAGATGGTTAGATAATTCAAGAAGGAGAAAAACCTGGCCTCGATTTAAGAATCAAAACCTTAGCCACTCAAGGGGGAATCAGGGTTGCTTTCTTTTCTCCTCAAGCCTTCTCAGTTCATGCTTTACAAGAGGCCTGGAAAGTAGGGCAAATCCTACTGAAGGTGGAACAGACAGAATGCAGCAGGCCAGCTGGGGGATGTGAAAGAGAGAGGTCAAAGATGACCCCACAGTTTCTGGCCCCAGCCCTGGAAGGATGGAGGAAACTACAGGAGGACCAGGTTTAAGGGTGGGGTGGAGACCAGGGGCTCACTTAATATCATACACGAACACTGGGAAGAATAGGTAGGGGTATTAGGAAACATCATATTTAATGGAGCACAATATTCCACGCTTTATTATAAGATTTTTTAAAGTTTGTTTCAGAGAGAGAGAGAGCACAAACAGGAGGGCCAGAGAGAGAGAGAGAGGGAGAGAGAGGATCCTAAGCAGTCTCTGTGCCACCAGCCCAGAGCCTGACGTGGGGCTAGAATCCATGAAACATGCGATTGTGACCTGAGCTGAAATCAAGAATGGGGCGCACTGAACCACCAAGGCGCCCCTTCCATGCTTTATTAAATCAGTCTCCGGTAGTTAGACATTTTTGGTATTTAGATAGTGCTAGATTTAACATCTATGAACATTCAATTTTTGTCTAAATCTACTACTACCTGTGGGGACGGAATTACTATGTCAAAGGGCATGGCATGTTTTAAGGCTTAACAGTTTTCTAAAAAGACTGTACCTTTCATTTTCCTTCCAGAAGGAAAGAGTGCTCATTTCCCTATACTCTCACCAACACGGAATGTTATTATTTTAGATAATGTGTTGATTTAATAAAAACCAACTTTTTTTTGTTGTTCTTTGAAAAAACATTTCTTTGATTACTAGTGAGGGAGAACATTATTTCCACATTTATTACTCATATAAATGTATTCTTTTGTGAACTGTCTGGGCTGTAGAGTTTGGGGAACCCACAGGTCATTGATGTGGTCTAAGAAACATCTGGATATTCTGATAGTAAATTCTCACCATTCACACCTTTACTGAAGATCTATCTAGGGTTCTGGGATGGATTTGTACTGGCCCCAGATTTATTTATTTATTTGTTGGTTTGTTTATTTATTTATTACTAAATGAAAGTTACTTTTTGTTTTTAAAACTAAATCCCTGATACTCCATGTAATTTATTCTGAACATGAGATACTAGAAAATGTCCCTATATGAAGGTTTTGAAGATTCACTTAAGGTAATTATAAAATGAAAGAAAATACTGTTGCTATACTGCAGCTATGCTAAAATGCATTTTGGTTTGAAAAAAGTGGATGTTTGGTAGCAATGGAGAAAACGCACATGACCAGGGAACCAAGATAAAGCTAGACATTACCCTAGATACGCACCCCCTTCATATTTTTGCCTAGTACATGGGGGAAAGGGGTTAAGAAAGGGAAAATGACTTAGGGTTTCCCAAGATTCTGCTGAAAGTAGGAGAAATAGAGAATTAAGAAAGCAAACTTTAACTGCATCTCCAAAAATAGGGAGCCTTACAGCGTATTTCCTAAGAAATATACTGGCATGTTTAGCTGTGTGAACAGACAGCATGGTACACACACACACAAAGACTCCAAAGGACCCAGCTCCAGCCCTGCCTCTCACCACCTGGGCTCTGGGCAAAGGTGGCCTCTCGAGGCCTCAGTTTCTTATCATGAAGCAGAAATGCCTTCCGGACATCACTCACTATGTGTATGGCTCATGGGCACCCAAAACACAGATGCATTCATGGAAGGAGTACAAATGGCTAACAAACATGAAATATGAAACATGTTCAACTTTACTAATGATTTCTAAGTAGCTATGCTGCTGGACCGTCATGAAGGTTAAAGCTAACCTGAGTGGGGCACTCACACAGGACCTCACCAGTCCAGCTTTATTGTTACAGTTATTGGGGAAGCAATTCTGACGGAGCATTTTTAAGTCTTTGACATAGAACCAGTAACAATGTAATTCGGTAGGGAGAGGCGGTTGGAGACTCTAAGTAATACAGTTAAATACAGTCAGTTGTGAGTGGATCTATTTTGTGGATGTCTTACGAAGTCGCATTCCGGAGTCTGGAAAAGTGAGGGATCCGGGTAAAGGCCCCGAGGTGGGCATTTAACAGCAGTGACTGGCCAGGGCATCACGATCCTGCTTTAGCTGGATTTGGAATAGGGGCTTCATAAGTTTTAGTTTCTCTTCCTTTCTCTTCCCTTGTGGTGGTAATAACCGACAGGAGCTCCAAACCATGCCCCATAAGGAGAGCTCACGCGGAACTCCGTTTCCTTAAGATAGCGCTTCTCGCGTCTTACGCGTCATTTCTCCAGAGGTCAGGGTGAGGCCCTAAAGCGACCACCAAAATAGGATCCTTATCATTTCCTTCCTGGAACCAGAATTCTGGAATTTTCCTTTTCTTATTTTAGAGGGTCACGGTGTGGTGCTGAGACCTGGCCTGTGTTCCTGCACCGAGCATGAGTGTTGCTTGGATTCATCATTCCCTAGTTTGTTCACACGTGAATATATGTCTACACTCATGAATATTTAAGATACTATGTACCTACTATGTACATAAAGATGATTGGGCCAGAGGAATTCTTCTCTCATCCATGGATGGCTCCTCGTTTAATGAGTAGGACTGTACACAGTGGCCAACTCCTGACTAGTTAATAACTATCTCAAAGGGTAGTGACGTCTAGGGATGATTTACTCTTTTGACCACCTCCCCGGGAACCTGCAGCGTGTCACGAAAGCGGCTTAATATGATTAAAACGCCCCCCAAATCTCCTGATACTGTTTTCTTAGCCCTCTCTCTGTTGCAGATCATGAGGTAGGCCTGTGAGGCTACCCTACTTGAGGTACCTCAGGGAAGAGTGATGTGTGAAGATACAGGGAGGGCTGTTTCGAAAGAGGCCAGATACCGGGTGCACCTCAATTCCAAATAAGCCAGGCTAGCCCTGAGTTAGGACTAAGACGGCAACAGACGATGGCTTCATGGTGGCAGAAAGAACCTCCCAAAAAAAGGACAGATGAGTGAGGTCTATGCTCACCAGGGACCTCACGAGTCCTCTGCGGTGCCTGCCAAGATGAGGACCCACACCTGTGCCTGGGAGCACAGGCCACCCTGCAAACCCCTACCTCCAGGCAGCACTGGAGAAGGGTGGGGGCTGGTTGAAGCTCT
Organism: Prionailurus viverrinus; assembly: GCF_022837055.1. Classification (NCBI taxonomy): domain Eukaryota; kingdom Metazoa; phylum Chordata; class Mammalia; order Carnivora; family Felidae; genus Prionailurus; species Prionailurus viverrinus. The sequence continues at coordinate 119,574,486 of NC_062563.1, forward strand.
CAGCATCCCTGCTCTGGGTTCCCAGAGGCTGCTGAGCACTTTAGAATCTGGTCCACGCTAGCTCAAAGTTAAATCTGTTAAATGGTCATAGGATAATAGCTTAATGATGAACAAACCAACAAACAAAAACCTTTTATTGAGAGTCCAGGGAAATGTGCTCTTTTAAACGTGGTTGGTCAGAGTGTAATTTAGCACAGTCCTTCTGGATGGCTATTTGGTTAAAAAAAAAAAAAGACATTAAAAGCCTTTACATTTTCTATATTCTCTGACCTTATTTCTATTTCTAGGAATTTTGTGCTAAAGCAATAATTGTGAGTATGTGTAAAACTTTAGATGTAAGCATATTTATAATCATGAAAAACTGGGAACAACTAAAACGATGAACAATAACGAACAGTTAAATAAATCATGGTACATCTAAACTGCAGCTGCTTAAGAGAGCGCTGGCTCAGCGCCCATTCCCAGCACCCTTCTCCCTTGCCTGTCTCCGCTAGAGGGGTCAAAAAGACGAAATACTTTTTTCACAGCTTCTCTTATAGCGAAGAGCCACCTGAGACATGAGGTTAACACCCAACTGGCTAAGGGGCTGAAACGTCCTTCATGGTGTCGTGAGCTGTGGTACCGGCTTGTACCTCCTGCCGTGTGAGAAAAATGCCCCTATTATTTGTTGAAGCCATGCTTAGTTTAGTTTGGGGTTTGCTATTAACGAACACTGCTAGTTGTCCTTAGAGTTTATTGTTATTTGTATCAAAACACAATCCCGACTGATAAAGACGTGAAAAGACGTTTACAATAGATGAAGCGAAGGGAAGGTATTACAGAGCAGAAATATTCCAATAGGCACAGAAGAATAATGTGAAGATATGTTCTAAAATAATAATTGTGGTTCTATCTGACGGCAGGGTTATAGGGGATTTTTATTTTCTTCTTCAGGTTTACCTGGATTTTCTAAATTTTTTACATTGAACATGTGTAACTTTTGTGACAAGAAAAAAATTCAATAAAAATATTTTTAAAAAACAGGGCAGAGAAGTATGGAAGGAAGCTTGTGGTCAGTCAGCCAGCAAGAAGTCCTTGATAATAGCTGCCAAAATAACCACTTAAAGGCTTCTCTTGCTTTTTGTCCGGGTGGTTCCGACTTCTTTGAAGTGGTGGTTCGAGCCCTTCCTTGCTAGTCTGTCTGGTGATAAGAGGTCCGCACCAGCTTGTCACCGGGCGGCCGAGACCTGGTCCCAGCAGCAGGCTGCTATCCTCCGGGATGGCCAGAAGAGGCCGTTGAGGGCCTCCGAGCTTTCCCTAGCTCTTCTCTCCTCTTTCCTGTGGGCCTCCCTTCCCATCGCCTCCCCTCTGTCTCACATTTTTTGCTTTCTCATAAGCTTCTTGGCAGAATCAAATGAGATAACCTATCTGAAAGGACTTTGTACGTTACAAAGTGTCACAAAGGACAAGGTATTTTTCTTTGTACTTTATACTTTGTTCTTCCTTCTTTTCTCTCCCTGTTTAAAAAGCTCTCACTCTTCTTCTCGCTCTTCTTCCGTCTTTCCTTTTTCATTCTTCCTCCTGCCTCCTCTGGCCACGGCATAACAAGGACGTGCGGGCCTCCGCAGCCCTGTATCTGTACTTTAATCACATTTCACGTGACCTTGCGCTGTACTTATCCGTTCACGGGCCTCTTGTCCTTGCTCACCAGTGTGGTCCGTGAGCAGCGACCATGCCTTTATACTCCCGACAACCTTTCGTAACACCTGACTCAAAGTACACTCCTGGCGAATGTTTGTTTGCCCGATACTGCGAACTACACTTCTATTGTTTTGTTATCTGGATAAAGCACAACATGACACAGAGACACTCATTTATGTGTAAAATCAGCCATCCACATAAATGAGTGGAGATGTGTTATTTGCATCTTAAAAATTAAGGTCTTATGGAATCTTTATTTTTATGAGCCAATAACTGAGAACTGGCAGAAAGATTAGTAAGTTGGAAAATGATTTTTTTCTTCCAAACTGCAGTTTAAAAATACTGCAGTTTAAAAATACTGGGAACATTGATGATGGTAATTTAGAAAAAGTGTTTTTTTAATGGCAAAATATTAGAACTAAATTATATTTTAAATCTGTATCATCCACTGAGACACTTTATTCTGTTTTAAGTTTATTTGTTTTGAGAGAGAGCAAGTGAGCAGGGCAGGGGCAGAGAGAAAGGGGGAGAGAGAGAATCCCAAGCAGGCTCCATGCTATCAGTGCAGAGCCTGATGCAGGGCTTGATCCCACAAACTGTGAGATCATGACCTGAGCTGAAATCAAGAATTGGATGCTTAACTGAGCCAACCAGGTGCCCCACCACTGAAATGTTTTTAAAAAGTCTGTGAGGATCCGTGAAATGCTGCATTGAAAGTGCATGTCGTGGGAACCAATCTTATCCCTCCTGCTTTGGCCAAGTTGTCAAATCATTGCTTTTTCTCACCCAGCTCGTCCCAACCATTCTCACTGACTTCATCCTTGTCCAGATTGTTGTCATTCTGTGACCAACAGTATTCCTCCTCTAGTCTCCTTTCAACTTTGTGGCCCCTCGCTGCAAGACAAACTTCCCCAAAACACTGCTTTCATCAAACCCCTGCAAAGCTCCGGTGGCCTTTTATGTCTATCTATAGGATAAAGACCAAACGTCTTGGCCTGGTGTGCACAATTTCACTCCATACCACCCAACCCCTCCCCCCGCATTCTTTTCTTTGACTTGTCCACCCTTTAAACCCTCAGCTTCAGACTGTTGTTCTCCTTCTTCTGGTCCTGATATTGACTCCCACCCTGCCCTTACTTGTTCCTGAATGCCCTACTCCTTTTAAGGTGATGCTTCTACCCCCCCACCATTCCCAGGAGCACTGGCTGACAGAGTCAGGATCCCAAACTGCTGTGACAGGCTATGGCAAGAGGCTAAAGCACTCGAAAGAGATTCAGATGAGGTTCTGAGTTTGGATCTGAAACACCAAATGGAAGGAAGAGATTAGGCAGATGACATAAGGGTTTGCAACAGAGTGTGCAAAAATACAGAAGCCTTTTAAACGGATACGGGCTTGATGGGAGTTGTCTTTGTGATGGAACTGACAGGAGCTGGGGAAGGGACCACACTGACTGAGCCCTTGGCATGCGCCTGACCCCCTGTGCATTTTATTTATCTCATCTGCTCCTTACAACGTGGGGAGGTACTAATGGGCTGAAGGCATCATCAGCTCCATTTTACAGGCTTCATGTCTACTTCTTTGCAGACCACCGTTAAAGTAACCCCTGATTCAATGTCTTCCCAGCGTCTTCTCATTGCGCCTCACTGAACTCCCTGTGACTGGCACCTGCCTGCCTTTCCAGCTTCACCTCCCATCACCTCTCACCCTTCTCACTACTCCATGTTCCAGCTGTAAGACACCGTACCAACTGAGACAAACTTGGGAGCCTTTTGTTCATGCTTTTCTTCCTTGCCATTGATCTTCACCTGGTAAATGCCCACCTAATCTCAAGATTCATGTCAAGTGTCAACTCACCTGGAAAGTTGGCCCTGATTCCTACTTCTTTCTACTGGGCTGGGTTAGGCTGGCCTTCTAGGTATTTCTGTAATACTGTGTGGGCATACGTCTAATGCAGACAGTACTTACCATAATTATTTCTTCCACTTCACTATGAGCTTCTTGAGGGCTGGCATTAAGTCCTTGCATCCCTAATGTCTAGTATGGTGCCCAGCACATGGTATGTTCTCAGCAGAGAACTGGGGCTCAGAGAGTTTAAGTAACTTGCCCAAAGTAACAGCTGGTTAGAACTGGTTTGAAGCCAGATAAGTGATTATAAGATCTTTCTAGGATAATGTTCCCCCTTCTCCCCTGGAATACTGAATTCATGGAATACCAGTTCATGGGCAGCCTATTTTTAGAATAACAAAGTGACTGTGATGGTGAATGTAGCAAATATACTCATATTAGGTTTTGTGAGGATCTGCTGGAGAAACTGAGGATTTAGCTTAGAGATGGAAGAAAAACTTGGAGTGACCAGAGAACTGTCTTTAATTACTTGAAGGGCTATGAGGGGAAGAGTAAAGATTAGATTTCTTCTCTGTGGTCACAAGGGGTAAAACTGATCAAGGTTTAAAGGTATAGAAAGACAGATTTTGACCCACTGAAGAAAAACTTTCCCAGCAGGGCTAGTTAAATGCAACAAGCCTATCCCAGGAAGGGGTGAGGTCCTATCATGGCCGGTTTTTAAGCTGGATGACACCATGTGGGATGTTCTAGTAGGGTCAAGAACCAGGTGGAAGGCTGAGCTGAACTAGGTGAGCTTTTATTTTTAGGTGACCTCTTAAGGTCCCTTCAACAGATGCGGATTCTATTACTCTGTCCTGTCTGCCCTCTCTAGCTATTGGCAATCTCTTACTCCTCCATATTTAATAAATTTTATGAGTTTACATAGTTCATTTGGTGATTAAGTACAAATGTAGCTTGCCACAAAATATTTAAGTTACCAATCCTTTATGTTTTCATTTAATTTTTTCCCAACGTATTCCTAAACAGATATACCCCTTGAAGTCACGGATCATATAACATGTATTAAATATCTTTGGTCTCACATATCTACACTTGTTCAAAATAGAAGAAAAATATTTTAAATGTTCACTTTGTGACTTGACTTTAATTTGTCTGTTAACAGGATTGTCTTTTATCTCCTAAAAATTCCCTAGGAAAGAATTAATTCTTCATTGGCTACTTTTCCTCCAGGTATTTTGCTATTCCTTTTAACAGCTTAAAAAGGAAACATTGGAAGAGGCAGTCTCTGCTAGTTAAGGAAATGCTTGTTATTTATTTATTTATTTATTTATTTATTTATTTATTATTTATTATTTATTTGTTTATTTAACATTTATTAATTAAAAAAATTTTTTTTTTCAACGTTTATTTATTTTTGGGACAGAGAGAGACAGAGCATGAACGGGGGAGGGGCAGAGAGAGAGGGAGACACAGAATCGGAAACAGGCTCCAGGCTGTGAGCCATCAGCCCAGAGCCTGACGCGGGGCTCGAACTCACGGACCGTGAGATCATGACCTGGCTGAAGTCGGACGCTTAACCGACTGCGCCACCCAGGCGCCCCTAACATTTATTAACTTTTGAGAGACAGAGAGACAGAGTGCAAGTTGGGGTGGGGCAGAGAGAGAGGGAGACACAGAATCCGAAGCAGGCTCCAGGCTCTAAGCTGTCAGCACAGAGCCCAACGTGGGCTTGAACTCACAAACTGTGAGATCATGACCTGAGCCAAAGTCGGACGCTTAACAAGCTGAGCTACCCAAGTGCCCCAAGGAAGTACCTGTCTGTTTCTGATGGCTGCCCAAGAACCCTAGAGGCAGGAGCTCCTCCATTTGGACCCACCAGGTTCCAAGAGGACCAAATACACTGACAAGGATAACAGAAGGAATAGAGGTAAGAAGCAGGCATGATTGGGCCAAGCAGTCTCAAGAGACAACACTCCCATTTGCTGTCTTTTCATTGTCTTCAATGGAAGAAGAATTGTGGGCTAAGCCCATATATCAGTTGTCCCTAAACAGAGAAGGCTGAGCACTGTTACTGGGGAGAGCTTTTCTAAACACACACACACACAGCCCTCTAAAAAAAGGCTCAGGTATGTGGAAAAGCTCCCCAAGTGGTTCTGATTGCTCTCCCACATTTGAGAAACAGTTTTTCCTCCTAACCCTATCATTAAGGAAGAGCTTTCCTGGGGTGCCTGGGTGGCTCCGTTGGTTGAGCATCTGATTTCAGCTTGGGTCATGATCTCACAGTTTGTAAGTTTGAGCCCCGTGTGGGGCTCTGTGCTGACAGCTCAGAGCCTGCTTCGGGTTCTGCGTTTCCCTCTCTCTGCTCCTCCCCTGCTCACACTTTTTCTGTCTCCCTCTCTCTCAAAAATAAAGAAACATTTAAAAAAATTTTTTTAAAAAGGAAGAGCTTTCCCTTCCTATCCCATTATTATTATTATTTTTTACTTATCTCTTTAAATTAGTATAAACTCATAGATTATTTTACGGGTTATAATATGTTACTATCATTTGTTTTTGTGCTCAAATTGTCCTGGTATTGGCCATTGGAGCCCCTTCACATGTCCTTTTGACACATTCCCATCATTCTTGGAAAAGTTCCTTACTTTCTGGTGGAACAAGATGTTCCAGGCTCAACTTGTACTTTCCTTGCCTCCATCTCAAAAGAAGCCATTTCTCAAAGGATTCCTGTTCTTTTAGGGGAGAGTGAAAACCACTTTTGAAGACTTACCATCATATTAATACTTATGATAAAAGAGGACCAAAGCAAAGTCAAGAAAGGACAAAAAAGATCCATTCTCTGATTATGACTAATAAGCAGAGATCAGCAATTATGAGTTAGAGCCCCCTCTTTCTTTGTAAGTAAAGTTTTACTGGGATATGGCCATAATCATTCACCTATTATTATCTAAGGCTGCTTTCATATTACAATGTCAGAGTTGAGTAATTTTGACTGAGACTGTATGGCTTGCAAAATGTAAAATACTTACTATTTGGCCCTTGCAGAAAATGGCTGCTGATCCTTGCTAACAAGTATTTACATGCTGTAGACAGGATCCCTTTCAAGAGGAATAGTGTGACTTGGAGATACTGTAAAAAGATTACTATCTCTCCCTATGTTTCCCTAGATGTCACCAGGCAGTACTTTTATCAATGCAGAATAAAATATAAAATTGTAAAAACTGTCATACAGCATGCTGTAGAATCTGGTTGTAAAGGCAATTATAAACATCAGGGTTGGTTATTATGGAATCTAGAAAAAATGATAGCTGGAAAGTAAAACTATGTTAGTACGATTTTAACACTGTCCAATGAAGTGGCACTCTGTTTAGTTGACATCGGTATTCTGGTCACTAGGACAGAGCAAAGCAAGCTCTGATTACCTTTCTGATTGTCAAGTCACCATGATATAGGAAAGAAGTATATCCTTTTCTATATTCAATTTGCTTTCTGGTACCAATGTGCCTAAACAAATAATAAGTCAGGTTTTTTTCAGGTCTCAGTGACTTTAAGGAGAACTGAACATTAAGGTATCAGATCTAAAGACCTGAGAGGGGTGCCTGGCTGGCTCAGTTGGTAGAGTGTGAGAATTTTGATCTCAGGGTTTTAAGTTTGAGCCTCATGTTGGGTGTAGAGATTACTTAAAAATAAAATCTTAAACAAAACTAAAGACCTGAGATGCTAGGTCCTGAACTGTGTAAATTCTCTTAGAACATGGCACACAATAAAACAGTCAAACTGACAGATTATTATATATTTTTCAAAGTATGTAGATGCAAAAGTATGCTGAAATGTTGGACAGCTCCCATTCACAAAGTTTAGGGCTCCAGCCAAATCCTGGGGGTATCCTGGGAGCATTCCTAAAGTCAATATTCCCAATAAGTCTGTGTCTTGTGGGAGAAGCCCACCCTCTACCCAGGAGAGCATGGTTCTCAATTTGTCCACAGTCCTGGCTTTCCTCCCAGACATTAACGTTTGGACCTGACCAGTGGCCAGGACCAAGCTGGGCCTAGAGTAGTAGGATAAAGTGCCAGAACTGCCCTGTCTCCTGAATCCAGCAAACAGAGTTGGTAAGGCTGAGAAGGGAGCAGAGGGCTCAGCAGCTGGTCCCTAACTTGGCCATTTCACTAGACAGGAAGTCATACCCACATGCACCAAGTAATTACAGCAGAATGTATTAACATGAACTTAGGGGCAGAGGCAGTGTCTCATATTTGTATTTTTAATTCCAAAGCATGGTCCAAAGTAGGCGCTTGATGTTTGTTGAATGACCTGTCTTCTCTTCCCCTCAAATAACCCATCTCCAACTCATAGAATAGGTCAGTATGTAAAAAACAAAATATCTGGGGGTGCCTGGGTGGCTAAGCATCTGAATTTGGCAGGTCATGATCTGGTAGTTTGTGGGTTTCAGCCCTATATCGGGTTCTGTACTGACAGCTCAGAGCCTGGAGCCTGCTGGGGATTCTGTGTCTCCCTCTCTTTCTGCCCCTCGCCCACTCACAGGCTGTCTCTCTCTCTCTCTCAAAAATAAATAAACATTACAATTTTTTTTAATTTAAAAAATTAAAAAAATTATCTGACAACATTACTCGGTGAGAATGAGCGTCCTGCTTCCCTTATGACTTTAAAATCACATTTTTGGTTAAAAAGGAAATTTATATAGCTTTTAGATGTAAACATAATAAATACAAACATATCTCCGTTATTCTTCTCCCTTAATTATAGGAGGAATAGGTTTATGATTTCCCCAAATCATGAGATTCAATATTTATACATATCCAGTTTCTCATTGGAAGTTGGCACAAAGGAAGAGTGTGTGGGGGGTGGTGGTAGCGAAGGACAGGGAACCAATTCTCACATGTGTGGCCTAAGAAGGCCAAGGTTAAGGTCGAACATGATTTATGAGAGTGAGTGGTTTCAATGGGGGAAGGAGGGGAGGAATGCCACTAATTTTAGAGGATTGGAGAAAATACAGAGAGCTGTTACCTGTTTACATTTGGCCTAATTTAGAGTTTGAGAGTCCGATCCAGATATGTAAGACAGGGAGTAGATGCCTAGAGGTTGCCAGGGCCTCTCAGAGAGATTGTTTAGGTAATCCTGATTGCAGGATTCTGGAGGGATTAGGGATAGAAAGGAGATACTATGGACAATGTGTAAAAATTAACCCATTTATTTTACTTATGTAGGGTTCTACAAAGTGAATGAGGAGTTTTATTCTGTTTTCAAAAACAGTAGGAGTTACTTTCAAGCAAGCAGACATGGATCATAACTATGGAGCAGTGACTTTTAATAAAGCGAATGGCAGTGACCCACAGACCTTTTGTAGCCAATTACAATCTCCAAAGTCTTCTTCTCCCTACCACCACTGTCAAGCTCTTTATATTTCTAGTGATCAAGGCTGTAGGCAGTATTGGTTCAGCCACCACTATCACTTTCTTTTTGCTACTGTCCTTCTTCTAGGACTAGACATGCCAACTGATGGATAGGCTGAGCCGCAGCGGCAGACCTGATTGTCCCTGGGGTTGATTAACTAAGCCTCCCCAGACTCTGTTTTAGATCTCTTAAATCTGGTAACTATGCACTGTGCACCCACTGAGTGTCAAGGACAGCGCTGGGCACTGGTGATAGGCAGATGAACAGGATGAGTCCCCTGCTATCAAGGAGCTCATAGATGAACTGTGGAGACAGACATACCAATGACAACATCATATACGAGAGCTATAACATCAATCAGTTCCTCCCTGGTAATTATTGGAGCAATTCCTCTCTTGGTAACTACTTTAATTGTTATTAAATTCGAAAAATTACAAAAGCAGTATTCAAATAACACAGATGGGTATAAAATTAAAAAGTAAAGTTTACTGATATCAGGTACATATATTCTTCAGACCTTTTAATATATGTATTCAAAACATATACATATATTTATTCCATTGTTTAAAGAAAAACAATAAAACCTTGTGACTTTTTTCCTCTAAAAATATCGTGGTTACTTTTCTATGCAGTATATAGAGATTCACCACATTCTCCTTGATGATTACATATTCTTTTGTATTCAGGAATAGTTAATTTCTCTGAAAAGGTTAGGGAAAGTTTTGAGTAAAAGGTGATTTGTGATCTGGGCCTTGAAGGAGGAGCTGGAGTTCATTTAGTAAAAAGCAAAGCCAAGAGATGCTTGCGATGTATGAAAGGTGGTTCAGGGAGTGTGGACAGCTTGAGCATGTAAGAGAGGTGTGGAAGTACACAATCTCTTTGGGGACCACCAGTGGTCTGGTGAGGGCATGCTGTTCCTCAGACTTTGGTGTGCATCAGAATCACCCTGGGAATTTTATAAAATTGCAGCTGTCCCATCCCCTACCTTGAGATTCTGATTCAATAGGCTGATGTCCCCCAAAGTCTTTGCTCTTCACCACTACACTAGACTGCCTTCCTTCTATGAGGGTGTATTCCCCTCATCCTTCATAAGGCAAGGAAGGTAACTGGAGGCCAGAAAGTCCCCATGATAATGGAGTAGAAAGTCCTGACACCTGGGGTGCCTGGGGGGCTCAGTAGGTTAAGTGTCTGACTCTTGGTTTCAGCTCAGGTCATGATCTCATGGTTCATGAGTTTGAGCCCCTCATTGGGCTCTGTGCTGACAATGTGGAACCTGCTTGAGATTCTCTATCCCCTCTTTCTCTCTTACCTTCCCCCACTCACTCCATCTCTCTCAAAAAAATAAATAAGCAAAAACATTTTAAAAAGGAAAAAAAGGGGGGGTGCATGGTAGCTCAGTGGGTTGGGCGTCCAACTTTGGCTTAGGTCATGATCTTGTGGTTTGTGAGTTCAAGCCCCATGTCGGGCTCTGTGCTGACAGCTCAGAGCCTGGAGCCTGCTTCAGATTCTGTGTCTCCCCCTCTCTGTCCCTCCCCTGTTCATGCTCTGTCTCTCTGTGTCTCAATAATAAACGTTAAAAATTTTTTTTTAATAAAAAAAATAAAAATAAAAAATAAAATATAAAAAGGAAAAAAAAAAAAAGGAAAGCCCTGACACCCTTATGTTGTTCTCTCACTTAGTCATCTCATTCTTAGCCTTCTAGCATCCTCTCCCCACCAACTCTTCACTTTGTAATTTAAAAAAAAATTTTTTTTCAATGTTTATTTATTTATTTGGGACAGAGAGAGACAGAGCATGAACGGGGGAGGGGCAGAGAGAGAGGGAGACACAGAATCGGAAACAGGCTCCAGGCTCTGAGCCATCAGCCCAGAGCCTGACGCGGGGCTCGAACTCCCGGACCGCGAGATCGTGACCTGGCTGAAGTCGGATGCTTAACCGACTGCGCCACCCAGGCGCCCCTTCACTTTGTAATTTTATATTGTCTTTCATTTGAGAAGTTCAAAGTATTCCCAATGCTAACCTCATGATTAAGCAATGGAAACTGGTAATAACCTCATTTTATAGAAGGATAAACAGAAGCACTGGGACTCCTATCATGTTGAGTCAAAATTGAAGCTGAGAACAGAATTCAAGCCTGTCTCTCATTCCATTCATGATACTATTGTCCTTTCCCTTGAATTATGCGAACCCTGTATCAGTTTTCTCATTAACTGAGGCAAAGTATGGAAAGCATCCTGCATAGGGCCCAGCTCACAGCAGAGAAAAGTCATTTCTTTCCTTGACCACAACAAAACAAAGGCTGCTCATGGGCTCTGGAGCTTAGTGGATGTTTCTTGATGGTCTGCAAAACAGTCATCAGAAGTTCCACATAGCCTTTCTAGACTGGGTGACTCAGTCAGTTAAGCGTCTGACTCTTGATTTCAGCTCAGATCATGATCTCATGCTTCGTGAGATCAAGCCCTGCATCAGGCTCTGCACTGACAGTGTGGAGCTTGCTTGGAAATCTCTCTCCTCTCTCTCTGCCCCTCCTCTGAGTGCGCTCTCTCTCTCAAAATAAACAAACTTAAAAAAAAAAAAAAGAAACCCCATGTAGACTTTTCTTCTAAGGGTGCCAAGAAAAGCTTTAGAATGCCATCAAATAATGAAAAAGACAAAGAGAGTTGCATCTCAAGGCTTCACTTCTGTGTCAATTTGGGAGATAAGGATGCTGTAATTATAGAGCTGTTTATAAAAACAGTTAAGGAGGTGAAGCTGTCTGCCTGGCTCACAGGAAGAATGAATAATAAACCTGGGATTTCACAGTACATAAGGTGCCGAGCTAGGCCACAACTCTCCTCTAGATCCAAGGGGATACAAAAAGAAGAGCAGGGTTATTCTTCTGCTAAGGCGTGGCCAGGGTCACATTTGGCTTTGAATGAAGCCCTGCAAACCAACGTTTCCCGCTCCCCCCCGCCCCAATACCTCAAGAAGGAAAACTCTCCAGAGCAGAGGTTCTCCAATTTTACTGTGCACAAGAATCATCTGACTGGTGCTCCATTATTAATGCAGAATCCTGACCCTGTGCCCTGAGAGAGCCAAATACGGTCTGGGTCTAAGAAGTCTGCATTTTTCACAGGCTTTCCTCACGAGTCTGTGGCAGGACAACACTAGAGACCACCCTGCTCTAGAGAATATGTGCAAGATTTTCCCATTTACCAGCTCTGAGGCAGAACTGCTGCTGTCACTGTGGACCAGTCAGTGGCCTGACCAGCATTAAGCTGAGTCATGGGAAAGCACGAATCTTACACTGCAGGCTCCCCTCATTTCCAAAAAGCTTCAGCCTCCTTTCTGGTTGGATTCTAGAATGTTGTGATGGGGTAAAGCAACTTCAGAAACAAATACAAAGAAATACGCTGCGTTCCTATATGGATGCTGAAAAAAATTTCATTGGAGGGTCATAGCTATTAATGATCACTTTAGCTAATTGGTTTCTTTTGCCAATGTTTAAAAAGAAGCCAAATGTACACAGTGTTCTTTCTGGAAGATCACGTATGCAAATGAAAAAAAAAAAAAAGAGCTAGAGACTAAGGCAGATATTACCTCACACCACTCCAGAATGCTGAAACACTGGAAGTCCTTGTATTAAAGAACTGTCCAGGAGAAGCCTCCCTTTCCATCAAGTCAGGATGCCGGTTCCAAGAAAGACACTGGCGCCCATCGCTGTGGCTGCTCAGCCCAGTTGGCCAAGAGACACACTATGTAACAATGGCCTCAGTCGTTAGAACCCAGCCCCCAGGTGGCCCCCCTGCCAGGATTGACTACAGAGAGATGCCCCAGGATGATGGGCTCTTTTCGTCCCGTACCTTGTACCTTATGCTCTAAACTAGAGCAAGTATCCAGCAGGCTGCTGCTTTTTAAAGTGCAATTCATTAATTGCAGTCTCAGACCTCTGTGTTATAAAAAGAGGAGCTAAAGCAGAATTAAGTCGTTAATTATTTGGCAAGGTTCCGAGGCGTTTGCCATAACTCCTCGTCGTGTCTTGCAAGCATGCAGGACGCTTCTGATGCCTTGTCCTAGAAATGAGTTTGAGTGGTTAGGAACACAAACATTGCTGTCTTAAGACTCTTCTCTGGTTGTCAAATTTCTTTGAAAAATTCTCCAACTTTATATTCAGCCATGAAAAACTTTCAAAATAGTCACAAGTGTTTCCTAGTAGATCACTGTAATGCTGTGAATTAATTATCTTCCCCACTCCCAACCCTACTTCTTTGAAGTTGGCATGCCTTTCATCCGTAAATATGAAAATAAATGTTAATAATTAATGTCTTCTCATCCTTTTCCAAGTAGGAAGTTTTATTTACTTCTGAGGACGAAAGTATTATTTCTCAGAGCTAGAGAGACAGGCAGAAGCAGAATGAAACTGCTTCTGATGGTCTAGATGAGGATTCAAACTGCCTCAAGTCGCTCCACCTGCCTTCGAGAGTAACTATTACTGGACTGGTCTCTCCTCAATTCTTGCTTCTAGATGGAAACCTGTTCCAAATGGTGGCTCTTCAGCTCCTTACTCTCCCTTCTGACCAACACTCTGCACGAAACACTTCCGTCTTTTATGATAGACCCATACATTTCTCATACATTTCTCACATTCTCTGTAGGTCTCCCATTACAATGACCTCTAATCCCAGTACCATGTACACTTCTTGTGACTCATCCTTTGGCTCATCTTCAGGATGCCGTGTCTCCACAGGCACCAGCTTTATGACTGATGGCTGCATGAAATGCCCTACAGACCCATTTAGCTTAGTCTGCCCGATAAGCACCAAAGGTGAGTGCTGTGGAAGACTCCCTCCCGCCGACACACACACTGTCACCTTGAAAGCTTAAAGGGAGAACTTCACTTTGCCTAGCTCACATCCATACCCCCATCTTTTTACCACAGCTGACCTCAGCCCTTCTATAATTTCTGCCTAAAAGAACCTGTGGGGGCAATGCATTCCATGTTTCCTGCCTCTGTTCAAGAAAATTTTCCTTTGATATTTTCTTTCTCACGTGAATAAGTTCATCTAATTTGAACACATAGGGATGTGGTGAACAGACCCACCATTCCTATTCACACCCTTTAGGATTATATAGATGGTGGTAGGCCCTCAAATGTGTCCATGTCCTAATCCCTGGAACCTGGGAAGAGGTTACCTTAAATGGCAAAAGGGCTTTGCAGATGTAATTAAGTTCAGGATTTTATGATGGGAAGATCATTTTGGAATATAGGTGAGCCTAATGTAATCACAAGGGTCTTTATAAGAGGCGAGTGGGTGGGGTCGAGAGAAGACGTGATGATGGCAGCTGAGGCTGGAGGGATGCAGGGCCCCAAGCCAAGGAGGGCAGGCGGGCAGTTCTAGAAGCTGGAAAAGGCAAGGAAATGAATTGTCTCATAGAGCCTCCAGAAGGAACAGAGCCTTGTCAGCACCATGATCTTTTTTTCTTTCAGTTTTTTTTAATATGAAATTTATTGTCAAATTGGATTCCATACAACACCAGTGCTCATCCCAAAAGTCAGCACCATGATCTTGACCCTCTATAGTAATTTCCTCTGGCTGCTGTAACAAATTACCACACTGTGGTAATTCTCTCACTGTTCTGGAGGCCAGAAGTACAAAATCAAGGTGTCAGCAAGGTTGTTCTCCCTCCAAGGGCTCTTGGGGAAATCTGTTTTTGCCTCTTCTAGTTTTTGGTGGCTCCATGCATTCCTTGGCTTGTGACCACATCACTCTATCTCTGCCTCTGGTCACCCTGTCTCCTCTTCTCTCTCAAAACTTCTGCCTTCCTCTTACAAGGATACATGCGATTGCATTTAGGGCTCACCCAGGAAATCCAGGATAAACTCCTCCTCTCAAGATCCGAAACCACACCCTTCCTCATAGGAAGTAATATTCATTCTTTCAGGGCATCTCAGTGTCTCAGTCAGTTAAGCATCCAACTCTTGATTTTGGCTCAGATCATGATCTCATGGTTCATGGGATTGAGCCCCACATGGGGCTCTGTGCTGACAGCATGGAGCCTGCTTGGGATTCCCTCTCTCCCTCTCTCTCTACCCTTCCCTCAATAAATAAATAAACATTTTTTAAGAACGTAACATTCATTCTTTCATCATATAAGGTAACATTCATAGGTTCTAGGGAGGACTTTTGGGGAGCTAGCATTCCACCCACTATTTTGGACTTCTGACTTCCAGAACTGTAAAACAGATTTAAGTTGTTCTAAGCCACAAAGCTCATGGAAATTTGTTGCAGCAGCTAGAGGAACCTACTCCACAGACCGATCTAGTCTGTCCTCAGCTGTACTCTAAGCTGCAGAGCCCCTCTTTGATCTCACTTGTGGAGGTTTCTCCAGGTTATGGTGATTGCCTGGTGGTCTTGGCACTGGTATGGGCCAAACCTGAGCTGGTGGAGTGGGTCTCTGGAACCTACTTCTGCTGGGTTCCTTCTGTGAGAATGGCCTCACCCACTCAGACCCACACTGTCAGAACTCTGCCTGGCTGTGTTTGCACATGGTGAAATGAGATGCATGGAAGAGAATCGAGAATGAGAACGTTGTGAACCATGTCAAGACCTGGCAAGATGGCCCAGGTGGGATTCTGACTTACTCTGGGGAAAGGCCAAGATCCTTCCCCAAAGGGAGGAAAAAAGTTTCAATGGCACATGGCTTTTAACAATCTGTCTCAGGGCTGAAGCACATGTATCTAAATGGTACTAAGCAGCTGATACCCAGGCTAGGGAAGGAAGAATTTAGGATGTCCCTTCTATTTCTTTACACAAATTTCAGCAAAAATAGGCAGTTCGACCAGTGATATTGGGCACTGAGACACCTGTAGGTAAGCTGAGCTATGCGGGAGTTTTATTTTGATCTAAAACAAGTCATTGTCCCTAGGTTTCAGTTTTTCCACAAGCACAGTGAAAGTGTCTTCTACGAATGAGTTCAAAACAAAGTCCCCCAACATGTTATGTCAGTGTCTTGGAAACAGTGCTACTGGGGACAAAGCCAAATACAATGCTATCTGGAGCAATGGGAAGTGCTTTCTACATGTGTCCTACACCGGGATTTAAAAGTGACTGCTGGAAAAAACTGTAAATGGATAGGATTCTAATGTAGTTAAAAACTGGAAGGAAAGGCAGTGATATGGTCACTGTAGTCAATGGCAATCACAGCAACAGGTTTTCTGTAGGGAGGGCTTAGGGCTGGTGGTCTGGAGGGAAGAGGGAGCTAGAAGTGGGTCTTAAAGCTGCCTTGCAGGACTAGCACCACTTCGCATTGGGATCGTAGGTTTCCTTGGGGTGGCTCTGGGAGAGGGGCAGCGCCTAAGCCACCCCATGGTTGCCACTACTATCCAAGTAGTAGAATTACAAATGGGTTTCATGTTTTCACTTACTCTTTTCTATCTTTTCCAATTTTTTTGCATATGAAAAATAATAAGCTGTCATGTTTTTAAAAAGAAATAATATGCGTGTAGGGGCACCTGGATGGCTTAGTCAGTTAAGTGTCAGACTCTTGATTTAGGCTCAGGTCATGATCTCACAGTTTGTGAGTTCTAGCCCTGCGTTGGGCTCTGTGCTGACAGCGTAAAGCCTGCTTGGGATTTCTCTCTCTCTCTCTCTCTCTCTCTCTCTCTCTCTCTCTCTTCTCTGTGCTTTCCATTATATATATATATATATATATATATATATGCTTAAAGTGTTTCTGTAGTGTTTTAATTTTAAAATATTTTTAAAGGCAATTTTGACTTACACTTGCTATCCAAAAAAGGAGATTTGAGGATTGCTATACACTAAAGTTTTTAGTTAAACACACATTATTCTTAGAAGCTTCTCTGAAAATATGGGCAAGTTAACAGTGATTTCTGAGAATTTTTTTAATTCATGGGAAAGCTAATGCATGGACACAAATCAGGGGTGAGAGTGGGACAAGCGATCCCAAATTCCTAAAAGTGTCCTTCAGAGAAACAGCTGGAGACCCAGCAGTCTTGGAGGAATGCCTTTCCAAACCCCCAGTCCCCGCCATTGGGAAGGGACCGGAGGGGAGAGGCAACGGCCGCCCAGGGACAAGCTGTCATCGAGGCTTCCCAGTTGTTTCTCTCAGCTCACTTCATGCCTACAACAACCCAACTGTGGCTCAGATACCTGGGAAAGCTTCTGAGAGAAGCTGACAGGCAGCCTCTTTGGAGAGACAGTTAGAAAGGGCTGCCAATTCCAGAAAACCGAGCTGAAAGCAATGTATAAATTAAGATGCTTCACAGTTCTGGGAGCTCTAAAACAACTAGCTATTTCCTTGTCCCCTCCCACCCCCCCCAAAGAGGTCATCTGCTCCAGGCAGCAAGCAACATAATTTCCACAAAACAGCTAGATGCTGGCAAGGCCATCTGAGTTCTAATGATAAGCTATAAAGATAAAGATAAATACTCCTCGCAGGGCCTGTGTTATCAGTGGGTTCCCAATGTCCTCAAGAGTCACAAGTCTTCTTGAGTTACAACCTTCAGCACATCCCAGAACAGCTCTGGGCAGAGCAGTGCCTGGCTGGGTCTTGCTGATGGAGCCTTCCCGGCCATAGGAGGTTCTCCGGGCTACAATCAGAGGCTTGTTACGTTGTGGAAGGCGTAGTCTATTTGCTGTCAGACTGGCTAGGTTTGGAAAGATGCCCTGGGAAGTAGATCAGTTGGTGGGCAGGGTGGAGGTGCTGCAGGGAGAAAAGGAGTTCTGAATTTACCCTTGGAACCTGGTGGGCTCCTACATCAGGGTCTGGTAACCCACACCCGGGAGAGCCAGAAATGCACCCCTGGGAGAGACCACCTTAGACCAGTCAATTTTCTTTTTATGTAAGTACAAAATTATGTGGTGGGTCTTGCTCTTTCAATGTCTCTGTCTCCATCTTACTGGAAAGTTGACACTGCTCAAGTGAGACCTTGTTAAATAGAGTGGCGATAGTGGTATCTGCTTCCTAGTTCCCTCTGAGAGGAGCTGGGTTGAGACCTCTTGGTCTCTAGTGCCACTACCAATCTGGAGATGAACGTCAGAGGTCTGCTCTTTCCAGTTCTCTTGTCCATTCGGGATGAATGTGCGGGCTTTTTAGTTTATCACTACAGTCACTACTTACTCACTCCTAGGAATGACTCTACAGAACTAAGGACTGATGGCAACAAAACACACCTCAGAAAGCCACTCGTTCAGCAGTTATTTGTTGAGCCTCAACTATTTCTAGGTCTGATACTGATGAGTAAGTCAGTCTTGGTCCTTGACTCATGGAGCATGTTGTCTAGTGAAGTGGACAAACAGTAATATAATAATCACAGAAATAACTATGTAATCACAGTAAGTGCTATAGAGGAAAAATACATGACTAGAGTGTTTTGAAAGCAATGGCTTTCAGCCTTTTAGTAAAAAATACATCTTACATTAAAGCATTTTTTGTTTGTTTTTTTTTTTACATTTATGTATTATTGAGAGACAGAGTGTGAGCAGGGGAGGGGCAGAGAGACAGGGAGACACAGAATCCGAAGCAGGCTCCAGGCTCCGAGCTGTCAGCACAGAGCCTGACGCGGGGGTCGAACTCACGGACCGCGAGATCGTGACCTGAGCTGAAGTTGGAAGCTCAACCAACTGATCCAGCCAGGCACCCCAATACATCTTACATTATAATCCAGAATACATATATACACATACAGACATGTATAATAAAACAAAAGCTTCATTAATTAAACAATTCTTATTCTTTTTTTAAAAGTTTATTTATTTTGAGACAGAGAGAACCAGAAAGAAGGGGCAGAGAGGGGACAGAGGATCTGAAGCAGGCTCCGTGCTGACAGCAGTGAGCCCCATGCGGGGCTTAGACTCATGAACTGTGAGATCATGACCTGAGCCGAAGTCGGACGCTTATGAATCAACTGAGCTACCCAGGTGCTTCAAACAATTCTTATTCTTACTATGAACTATGCACTCTGACATTTTCTGGTCTATTCATTACAAAGTGCTGGTTATAACTCAGTGAATTGATCTCACAACCAATTAAAGTTTGTGATCCACAATTTGAAAAGTCCTGTCTTGGAGGCCCCAACCTATAATGGAGCTGGGGTGGAGGTCATGAGACACTTTCCTGAGGGAATGGTACTTAGGCCCAGGCAGGTGAGGTTAAGGAGGGTTAGCCCAAAAAGGCCAGGAAAGAATGTTCTGGAGTAGGGGGTGGGAGTGTCGGGGAGGGAACAGCATATACAAAGACCTCTCATTTTACAGAAAAGGAAACGAATCAAAGAGGAGATGTGATTTCTTCAAGGTCACATAACTCTGAGCCCGGGTCTTCTAACTCTAGGTTCAAGGTTCTTTCGTGCACTGCAGCCTACCAGGTGTAGTCTTCCTCTTCGTTTAGTAATTATGGGCTAAGCACTAATTATTCTCACCTAGGCTGCCTAGGAGAAAAGAGAAAGGAACAACGGCAGGAGGCTGTGTTTACAAAGAGCCCATTAAATTCTACATGCGAAACAGTGCACGTTAGCTCCTACCCCACCTGGCTCGAGGCCTGCACTGCAAGCTGTTTGTTCCTTCCCGGTAGGGACTGGCAGGGAGCCATACTCCTGCTCAGTCCTGGCTTTAATGAAACAGCATTTACAAAATGGCCAGGCGAGGTTTAGACCCAGTGGAAAGCCCTGGAAAGAATGCAGAGCGCCCCCACTTTTCCATCTCCCCATGTTGACGCTGGCACCTGACTTTCCACGCATTTCCACCTTGCTCAGTTCCCTGCTATCAGCCCCTGCGACTGCTGTGCCTGGTTAGCCGTGTAGATAGCTCGGTGGTGCAGCCTGAAGGTAATGTGAATCCGGTAAGTGAAATGCAGGCCACAACCATGGGTGTCAGTCTGGGTCAGGGTCAAAGTGGATGATCCAGGAGGACATGAGAAAAACAGGGACCAGGAGGGAAGGGCCTCTTTCAAAGCAGGCAAGAAGAGAAACAGGGCTGAATATACAGATGTACCCATTCATACACTGCACGAAGCACTCAGGGAGGGGATGCGTGAGGCTGCAATGGAATCCATATTCCACTCACAAAACCGTGTTCCTGGCGAGAGGCTGTATCTGCCTGAAGGAAGAACCTTCACTGACAGAGGCCAGAGAGGAATGGCTCTGTAGGGCACCTGGTCAGGGGGTTGGAAACAGCCAGAACCACACCACCTCACATCGAAAATGCTGCCGGGCCTAGGGAAGGCGGGTGTCCTCAGGTTTGAAACAGTGTTGGTCTGTGGGTGGGGAAGGGCCGGTGGCTGGGTGCTGCTCTCTAATGACAAGCTGTGACCACAGGAGCTATTGGTTGTCAAGGAGAGACACCTCACAGTTTTAACACTTAACAGGCCAGACTCTGGGATCCTCTGCAATCCTCATCTCTCCTTCATCAATTTCAGAGAGCCAGCCGCCCCTGAAGGCACAGCTCTACTCCCGAGATTTTATTTATTTATTTATTTATTCTTTTTTTTTAAGTTACATTTTCTTTTTTTTAATTTTTTTTTTAATTTTTTTCAACGTTTATTTATTTTTGGGACAGCGAGAGACAGAGCATGAACGGGGGAGGGTCAGAGAGAAAGGGAGACACAGAATCTGAAGCAGGCTCCAGCCTCTGAGCTGGCAGCACAGAGCCTGACGTGGGGCTCGAACTCACGGACTGTGAGATCATGACCTGAGCTGAAGTCGGACGCTTAACCGACTGAGCCACCCAGGCGCCCCCCGAGATTTTTTTTTAAATTAACCATTTGATTTTATTTTCTAACTTGAGAGAGAAGGTGGGGGGCAGAGGGAGAGAAAAAGGTGAGGGAGAGGGACCGAGGGACAGAGAGAGAGAGAGACAGACAGACAGACAGAGAGTCCCAAGCAGACTCCATGCCCAGAGAGAAGCCTGACGCAGGGCTCGATCTTGAGACCATGAGGTCGTGACCTGAACCGAAATCAAGAGTTGGACACTTAACCAACTGAGCCACCTGGGTGCCCCTACTCCTGAGATTTTAATTATCAGATTAAAAAAATGTTGGGACACCTGGGTGGCTCAGTTGGTTGAGCTCTTGATTTTGGCTCAGGTCATGATCTCATGGTTCATGGGATCGAGCCCCCTGTGGGGCTCCACACTGACGGCATAGGACCTACTTGGGATTCTCTCTCTCCCTCTCTCTGCCCCTCCCCAGCTCATATTCATGTGCTCTCTCTGTCTCAAAATAAATAAATATTAAAAATTTTTTAATGTTACTGGTGATACATGCCCATGTAAAAACACCCAAATCTTACACAGTGGTAAATAATTAAAAGTAAAAACAGTCTCTTCAAAATTTTTAAATTAAAATCTTCCATCAATAACCTCTTTACTCCTCATCCCTCATATTCCAAACCTGCTCTCTGTTCTCACTCGAGCCTGTAATCACTCTGCCCCCTCCTCCTGCTGACAACCAGCACGCCTCAGATTTGTAGCGCTTCCCTCCACCTCTGACCTTAGGGCCCGCGGTGTCAATGCCACCTTAAATTCTGCCTCCTCAGACACCCTGCCTCGAACATGCCCATGCCCCGCACCCCCGCTGCTCGCGGCTTGCTGCTGCTTCCCTAGGCCAAAGGACTTCAGAGACTTAGCCCGTTATGAATCCCCGGGTCCAAGTCAGCCCTCCGCCCTGAACAAGACTTTCATTCATCTCTCGTACGCCCAGGCTCATTTCTCACAGCAGTGAATTCAGACCTTCAAGACTTCATTCACTCTCTACCTCAGCAAGGGGCCTTGGCTCCATTTCACTGAGGAAAAGGTCTCTTCTTAGCAGGAACTCCAGTCACTCCCCTGGGCTTCACCCTGTAAGTCATGGGTAGAAAGAGCCATACCCTCTCCTCCTACCAGTCTCAGTAGAAGGGAACCTTTCCCTCCTCTGCAAAGCCACCCCTTCCCTGGTGTCCCTAAGATCTTTCCTATTTTGCTCTCCTTCTCTCTTGTACCCCAATTATTTTCCTCCAATAACTCCGTCTCCCTTCTGCCATTCCACATATTCAGACCTCCTTATTATCAGAAATCATTCTAAGTCAATACCCAACTCTTTGATTGTAAGTTGGTTGGATCCCCATGGAGAACAATGTATAACAACAACAACAACAACAACATGCAAGCAACCTAAATATCCATTGATAGAAGAATGGATCAAGAAAATGTGGTGATATACAGAATGGAGTATCACTTATCCACAAAAAAGAAGGAATTCCTGCCATTTGCAACCACACGGATGGATCTTGAGGGCATAGTGCCAAGTGACATAAGTCAGACAGAGAAAGGCAAAAACCTACATGTGGAATCTAAAAACACCAAACTCATAGATACAGAAAAGAGACTGATGGGTGCCAGAGATGGGGAATGAGGGGTGGGGGAAATGAGTGAAGGTCAAAAGGGACAGGCTTCCTGTTATAAAAACCATAAGTCCTGGGGATATGTACAGCATGGTGACTGTAGTTATTTATTGTACTGTATATTTGAAAGTTGCTAAGACAGCAAATCTTAAAAGTTCTCATCACAACAAAAAAATAACTTGCAACTATGTGTGTGGTGATGGATGTTAACTAGACATATATTCTACAAACACAGAATCGCTATGTTGTACACCCGAAACCGCTATCATGTTATGAGTCAATTATATCTCAATTAAAAAAATGCCACAGAAATGGGACACCTGAGTGGCTCAGTTGGTGAAGAGTCCAACTTTGGCTCAGGTTATGATCATGAGTTGGAGCCCCCCCCATCAGGCTCTCTGCTGTCAGCACAGAACCTGCTTCAGATCCTCTGTCTCCACCTCTCTCTGCCCCTCCCCCACTCGCGCATACGCTCTTTCTCTCTCTCTCAATAACAAACATTTTTTAAAAATGCTGCAGGAAAAGACCCACAAATACAGAGAACAAACTGGTGGTTGCCAGAGGGAGAGGGGTGGGGTGGAGGGGCCAAATGGGAAAATCAAAAACAAAATAAAACAAAGCCCAACATTGTTTGTACCCTTGGCCTCTGTAATTCCGCTTTATGGGATACACCCTGAAGAAAAAACCCACAAAAGAAAAATAGTAGCTTGTGCAGTGATGTTCAGAGCAGAGATATTTATATTTGCAACTTGCAAAATGTTGGAAATACCCCAACTGCCCAATAATAGATTGATAGTTAAGCATAGTTTGGTACCGACATAATGGAATACCACAGAAGGAATGGGATATTTGTTTATTTTATTTTAATTTATTTATTTAATTTTAATTCCAGTGTAGTTAACCTACAGTGTTGTATTAGCTTCAGGTGTATAATATAGTGACTTAACACTTCTATATAATTACTCAGTGCTCATCAAGATAAGTGTACTGCAATGGGATATTTGAAGTGACAAATACATGAATTATGCTGATACAGAGAAATGTGCAGATGAGGTCATTTTAATACATAAAATCATATAAACAAAAATGCCTGCTTATTAAATTTTTATATACATCTGCTGATAAGGAATAGAATTATAACAATGAGAAATTTGATCGTGCTGCTTCTTCTGTTATTACTTTTCTCTCTTTTCCTGTTGCCGTTCTCTGGTGACCATCCATTGCCTCTATCTTCTCTCCACCCGATTCCCCACTTAACACTACCCAACTTGGCTTCCATCGCCAGGGTTTTACTGGACTGACATTCGCAGCAATCATCATGATCTTCTTCTGGATAGATCCTTGAGTCTAGTCAAGCCAGCAGCACCAAAGCCCTCTTCTTGACATCTCCTCTTTTCTCTTCCCTTGCTACTGAATCATCCTAACTTCCCCACCTCTCTTTGCTCTTTCCCTAATTACGGACAATTCTCGAGGCCTGTAACTCGGAGCACTCATCTTCGTGCTCTATACCCAAGACCTCTGGAGAGAGCCCCTTTCAGGGAAGCCATCCCTCCTCCTGTGTTGTTGACTCTCATCTCTGTAGCTCCATTCCCGGCCTCACCCTCAGCTTCTGGGTCTATGGGATCACTCCACTTAGAGGTCTCCAACTGTCACCTCTAGTTCTCTATGTCTGAAGTGCAACTTCTCTCCAAACTGTCTCTTCAACTTCCTGACTTCTGGCTAATGTCACCAATATTGTCCCCAACTGTCACACCCTCAATTTGGTAAGGGTGACCTGCTTACAGTCCCCATCACACTTGCTCCCAGTCATTCCTTGGCTGTTAAAAAGCCCTCTCTGGGCTCCTGTCTCCTGAAAGCCTGCTTGTTGCCTTCAGGGCAAGTTCAGGCTCTGCTTCCTTCGTGAAGTCTTTTCCAATTACTCCAGTTCACAATGATTATTTCCCTCTCACAATCCTTGTTGAATTTAGACTCTCTAGTACACGCAATGTACTGTTCTTTTCATTTCTTTTACCTGAACTCTCTTACTCATCTGTCCTCTGGTGGACAGAACCCGGCATCATCCTGCTCACCCAGCCCCAGTATGTCTCCCTCTCTGAAGCCCTCCCTGTTCCCACAAGCTCAGGGTCACTCTGCAAGTGTGTTAATAGTGCATTCTGGAAGTGCTTACCAAAGCACCCCTTCCTATTGCTGCTGGGGTTCCCACCCCCTTGTGTTGTAGTGACTTGTACCACTTTTGTTTGACTCTCGGCAGAATGTTAGACAAGTTCCTTAAGGACAAAGACCACATCTTATACAACAAAGCACGACAAATATGTTGCTGACATTTGATGTTGTCATATACACTAGTCATTTCACACATGTGTCTTATCTTCCAAACCAGACTATGATCTCCTTATGGAGACAGGGTTTGAAGCTTATTTCTTTTTCTTTTTCGTTTTTTAAATCTCACTTCTTTTAAATTGCATATGACTTAGAATACAAAACAGAAAGGACCTGGGGAGTACTTGTTGAGATATACTTAGAATAAAGCCTTGAGAAGACAATATGTAAATTGGTATGAATAACCTATAAACCTGGAAACTGTACTTTCTGGGGAATACAAGTCTTATCAAGTCTCAAAACACTGCACCTTGCTATTTTGGGGCCAGCATAACACATCTCTGTACTTAGCAGTGGTCCTGTCACTTAAAGGTGTTAATAGGATGCCCAAACTGGGAGCTCTCAGCCGTGAACCCTACCCATCTAAAATCAGAACAAATCAGAGACTAAATCAGAGTCCCTGATAAGTGGCAATAATCCACAGGAAAGGGGTTGGGGCTAGCAGCTGTCTGCCAAGAGACTGGTGCTGCAGAAAAGTCTAGCTACACAGTACATATTACACCACTGGAGATAAGCCTTCAGTGAGACACTCCTCACATGGGAACAGATATTTAATTCCATCCAGCGGTCCAAGGCCTGCCCCTTTCACATGGCACAATGCATGTTAGTCCAACTATGGTCCTGCTGACTCAGAGCAGCTAAGGTTTCATTCTTACCAATGAGGAAACCCCACTTAAATGACAAGGTGACCAGGACAATCACACCCTCAAGACAAGATGAATGCCTCTCTGCTAATTACTCTCTCAGGTGATGGAGCATCTCCAGCTAGCCATGCCCAAAGATTTGTTCACTAATAATCCCAGGTGGCTAGGAAGGCCTCCACCCCATCTGGGACAAGGGTTTGGGTAGTCAGAACCATCCTGACGAGGCAGATTCTGCTCAGCAAACATTTATGGCAGCACATGCCAAGTTGTGTGACGGGCCGTATGTCTCTCAACTCTAAGACCTGAATCCCCAGTGCTCAGAGGTGAGTAGACACCACCACTGGTGGAGGGCAGGTATCAGTCCTCCGGGCTGGGCCATGGAGGCAACACACGATGTGTGTGCACAAGAAAGACGAGGTGAGAGGACAGCTACTGGGCCACCCCTCCCTTCACAGCCAGGAGCTCCATGGACCTGGTGTGGCAAAGAGAGGAGCTGCCCAGTCTGTCCCTGCAGGGGGCTTCTGCCCATCAGGTGGCTACTGGTGGGCACCCAACTTTCTCTATCCTTGGAAGAAAAAGGACCTCTGAGCTGATGGCTGAACGGAACATGCCAAAGGCAAAGGGAGAAAGGAGTTTGCGCAGGCTTGAGCACAGTCTTCCAAAAAGAGTTCAGATAGGTACGCAACAACCAAAACATGACAGCGAGCCTCAGATAAGGCCTCCAGGACACTGGGGAAGAAAGCCCACCCAAAACAGAGCTCTGTTATACAGGTTTTACTGAAACCTTCTGATAAATTTAAACAGCAAAAGGTAAGAGGCAAGGAAGACTATCTTAAGATACTTTCTTTTCATATATATATATTTTTTGTCTCATTTGAGTCAAGCGAGAGTACTTCTCTGGATGATGGACTTGGGCATCTAGGCCGTGTTTTTGAGTCACACACCTACACGATATTCCAGGCATGTTCTCTCTCAAAGAAGAAACAAAGTGGTATCTAAAGAAACACATTCAAAAAGTGTTTTTGATAATAGTGAAACCAAATAATGATAAATAAATTAAATATCTCGTGATTTTCTTTGAGACTGTCTACTAATGGAATCTATAAAGCACTCTTTTAATGTTTATTTACTTTTGAGAGAGAGAGAGAGAGAGAGAGAGAGAGAGAGAGAGCGCATGAGCAGGGGAAGGGAGGGGCCGAGAGAGAGGGAGACACAGAATTGGATGCAGGCTCCAGGCTCTGAGCTGTCAGCACAGAGCCCGACGTGGGGCTTGAACCCATGAACCATGAGCTCACGAGCTGAGCGAAGTCGGACACTCAGCCAACTGAGCCACCCAGGAGCTCCTATAAAGCACTAGTTTAAAAGTTTTATAATAAAAGTTATAACTGCTTAACAGAACAATTTTAGGAAACAGTGAAAAGCACTATGAAAAAACTGCATCTATTTATAATCCCATGCTTAAGTGATATCACTTAAGATTATCACCTATGGTTTGGCATATGCCCTTCTAACCTCTTTTCAGATTTTTCTTTATAAAATGGTATCATTCTTGACATACTATTTTGCATCCGTTTTTTTCACTTATTATATCTAAAGTTTCCGGTATCAATAAATATTCTGGGGTGCCTGGGTGGCTCAGTTGGTTAAGCATCCAACACTTGATTTCAACTCAGGTCATGATCTCACAGTTTGTGAGTTCGAGTCCCACATCTGGCTCCTTGCACTGACAGTGCGGAGCCTGCTTGGGATCTTCTCTCTCTCCCTCTCTCTTTGCCCCTCCCCCCTCTCAAAAATAAATAAATAAACTTAAAAAAATTCTTCTACAAGATTTTTAATGTACGTGCGGTGTGTGTGTGTGTGTGTGTGTGTGTGTGTGCACGCACAATATTTTATCTGGGTAAGCCTGACCAATCCCTAATTGTTGATCCTTTGGCTATTTTAACTGTTTGATATTATTTATAATGTTACATTAATAAAACTCCTTGTATAAGTATTTTTATATGCACCCTTGATTTTCTAAATATTCTTAGAATGGTAATTTTTCATCTAAGGATATATGTCCTTTTAAGGCTTTTGACATCCATTGTCAACATTACTGAAGCAATGTTTCTTGCTCAGTTATTTTAAACATACCACACAGTGGCGTGTATCTCCCATACACACGAAAGAGTTTCAGTAAAAAAGGTAATTTTACTTGGAGTTGAAACATTTTAGATAGGTCGCGTCCTATTTACTTTGGGCAAATGAGGCATCCAGAGCTCAAAATGCTGATGTTACATTACGCCTGTTTAGCAAAGCTGATAGGACGTGACGCTAGTGAGAAAAAGACACAGGGCTTAGGCTGGTATTGGCTGGTCAACTCCACACAGAGGAAAAACCATCCTTGGCCACAGGATGCCTCTCCAACCTTAGCCAACTGTCGCAAATTTGTACTTTTGGCCAAAGGGGAAGATTAGGTGATGGAATGTGGATTACTCAGCATGACCCATCCTAACTCCTGGTTGAGCGAGTCAAAGCATGCGTCTGAATGGTAGGTGTGCCCTCTTTCTATACTAGATAGGACATTTGGCTAGGAAACACAATTGAATATTGGAATACTGATGATGAATTCAACTGGGCAAGAGGAAGGGACTGTTCTTAAGAAGGGAAGGAAAAGACGAGGAAGAGGTGGGGAGGTAGCAGGTCAATGAAGCATGCTGGGCTGCCAGGGAAGCAGCCACTTTGGAGTTTCCTGCCCTTACGTAAGAGGCTGGCTTCGTGTAAACTGGCTCGGCCGACCGGAGGGAAGCAGGCTAACCCTGTCTGTCCCGTGCACTGAAGGCTCCGAGTAAAGGCAATGGCTTCTTTGGTACCAAAATGTGCTCAGTGAAAAACAACCATTGATGGGGCACCTGGGTGGCTCAGTCGGTTAAACATATGACTCTTGGTTTCGGCTCAAGTCATGATCTCACGGTTTGTGAGATTGAGCCCCACGTGGGCTTCTAGCGCAGAGCCTGTTTGGGGTTCTCTCTCTGTCCCTCCCCCTCCCCCTCTCTGTCAAAATAAATAAATACACTTAAAAAAAAACAACCACTGCTAACTCTGTTGGTCTGCATTAAACTACAAAAGCATACATGTCTCTCAAAACAATTCACATATAGAAGCACATAAAGTAAAAGTCCCCTTTGAGTCTCTCTTTCCCTCCTCCACACCCAAGTTCTGCTTCCAAGAGGTAAAACCTACTGTGTTTATCTTTTCAGTCTTTAGATGCCTATACCTGGGCATTTTCTTCCCAAGTGACACTTGTAGGACTTCAAGTTCACTTGTGTTCTGGGCCTGACTGATTTGCCCTGGCTCCTTAATTACTCGGTAGTCTCTGCCTTGATCCCATCTTCCCATCTGGAGATGTTGCCTTCCAAGATGACCTCCCTCTACCTCTCCTCACTAGAAAGAAGGCTTCCCTCCTAAGATGGACAGCTCCCTTCCCTGGCCCTCCAGCTCTCCCGGGCAGGCGCAGAAGCTGGCCTGAGCAAGGTCGCCCATGCGGGCTCCATCTCTAACAGTCGAGAAAGTGCATGAAAGCCACGGGAACTCTAGTCACAACGGAGGGCTCAGCAGCTTTTTCATTTCAAATTAAGCTCACTCCCCAGACTGGCCTCCCCAACCGGAGGACCCACTGCCCCCAAGACACACACAAACACACCAAGTCGGCACTCTCCTAGTCAAGTGCTCCTGCCCTGCCAGGCCTTCAGACAACCAGGTCAGCTGAATCCATGGACACAAAGGGGCATTTCATATACTCCGGTTTTGGCAGTTGGAATAACACTGCAAGTGCCAGGTTTCACAGGACAAGTCTTCTCTCTGTGCATGTCAAACATGACGAGAGAGCTGCTGGGAGATGGGGGCTGCTGAATTGAGGGTCCAAGATGGATTTAAGTCATGATACAATTTTGAAAGTAGGGTTTTTTATTTTATACACTAGTAATACAAAATAGTGGTTGCTATCTCTTGTTCAGCAGGTACTTTACGTACTTTCTTTCGTTTAATCCCCACAACAACCCTGAAAAACAGGTAGGTTATCACCCCAGGCTTGCAGGTGAGGAACTGGCACTCGGACGTTCCACAGCCCCCCAAGGCCAGGAAGTGGCAGGACTGGCATTTGAACTCAGGTCTGTCTGCTTCCAGAGGCCAGACCGCCTCACTTTCTCAAGGAGAGGGGTTAGAGATCTCACCAGGGCTTCCAGGAACTACAGAAGGTTACAGTCTGGGAGCTGGAAGATAACCCAGTTTTCTCCTCCTCTTGGCCCCTTTCAGCCCTCTGCATCCGGCTTCCTGGGATGCAGCAGCCTCACAGATGAGGAGTTGAGAGGGCTTCAAATACCCACCTTCCCATTTGCTTTATAGTAGATGATGCAAATTTTTGAAAGCAAAACCTTCCTCAGGTCAGAGTGTGTGAGACAAAATTGTTATTTTTAAGGCAGCAAGAATAAATATTGAATTAGACAGAAGGACACTAGATTTTACCTAGCTTTGCAACATCTCAGACAATAAAACAAGTCTTTGTCTGTGGGACTAATTACAGACTAGTAAATTGTTTTTATTAAAAGCCTTTGGAATATTAAACATGAGGGGTGGGGCAAGGTAGTAGTGTAGACTAGCTCTAGTCTAGAAATCTGGGTTCTAATCCCGACTCAGCCACTAATAACCACCAACATTCACTTGTATGGTATATACAGTTTACAAAGTGTTTTTACATACTTTCTACATTAGTTGGATGACCTCAGGCAAATCACTTAACTTTTAATGTCTCACGCTAAAATCTGGAAAAGAGAACATTGAACTACATCAACTGAAGTCCCCTCTACTTCTAACATCACACAGGGGTTGGGCATGTGCTTTAGGATCTTTCTGAAGGTGTCTGTAAACAAGGGCAGACGCATGCTACTTTAGAAAAATACTATTTTCTGTTCAGCTTCTGAAAGATGTTACCCAGCTAAGTTCACATATAGCTCGTAAGACGTTTGCTGCCAGCTAGTTGGCTCAGCTTCTGGAAGGTACCATATTAAGGTCTTGGGTTGGATGCCTACATAGGAGCTTTCCTCTGTTCAATAGTCAACTCCTATGCCTACTGGCAGTCAATCATCTTACACACATAAACCCATAAAGTAGGTTGGCTTGGGGGAAGGATTTGACGAAATCCGTCCTCACAGTGCAGGCACCCTCAGGATGGTAGGGCAGTAATGGCATCATCACATACCCAGAAATATTACAAATATCATCCCTTCTCAGTTCTAAGACACATAAAGCCTCCTTCAAGTCTTGCCACTTCCTGGCTATTTTAATGGTCCTGAAATTAGGATATGCCTTAGAATCAACATATATATTTTGATCTGGTTGTGTTAAACGATTTTACTAAGAGCTGTCGGTAAATTGCTGGGGTGTCTTAGAATCAGGGAAATCTAATGCTATGAAACCACCACATGGATTACATAGAGTTAGGTCTAACTTGATTCAAATCATGCCCCTCTCCCTGATCCTAACAATTACATTCAGTAACAACTGGATAGGCAATGTATAAGGCACAGGGATCAGTCCTGTTTCCCAATAGTAGCCATTTAAAAGGCATTCCATCATTATCCCATAAAACATCGGTATGGATTTCAAAGGCAAATTAACCCATATAAAAATCACTGTGATGCTCTGAAAACGTACCGTCCCACAGCAAACTGGAAAGGGAACATTTTACTCACACCCTCCTCATCTATCTAGCCTCGACACATTTTCTTGCTTCTTAATTCACAACCCTCCACCCCAGTAATATCGCCGATTCCCAAAATACACTCAACCCAGGAGGAGCAGCTCTCCAGCACAGCTGTCTGCTCCTGCCCTGCCCGGGTATTTCGGTGAGCTATGCAACACAGAGGACCACACAGAAGGAATGCAACTCTCAGGCCCCACAGCTCCCATCGCCCCACAGGCAGGTGCATCCCGCCAAACCCCAGACTGGCATTCGAAACAGAAGAAACTGCGTGGCTGCATGGGGGCTGTAGTTTTCCTGAACTTCATCTCTATGTTTAAAACTAGGGCGACAGCCGTCTTTGCTACTGTAAACTAATCTGATGGGCATGGGGGTGGGGAGTGGCTCCGAGGAGGCTGCCAATAGGCCATGATTGAGCAAAGTCAAGGAGCACAACCTTTATTTCTCACTGTTTGCAATCCCCCAAACTCCAAATTGGTGAGTCCTTCACTATGATTTTTAGAAGTAAACTCTCTACTCCTTTTGTAGTTTGGAGTAAAAAAACCACAAAGCTTCTTTTAGGGTTTAACTGGCTGATAGTTACACATATTTGCTACCAGCACACTGAAATCTGGAAGCCAAAAAAAAAAAAAAAAAAAAAAAAAGAATCAAAGGAAGCTGGCAATGAGGAATGAGGTACATGCTTAGTAGTTAAGAGCCCTCAAGTTGAGACACGTTTATTAACAGACAGCTTCTGGCTATGGACACCAACTATGACTTCAGCTCAATTTCTACTGGAAGAAGAAAACAGTTTGGATCCTCCAAGATCAGGAAACACAGGGTGGGCAGGTGGATTGGTAACAAACATAACCCAGGGAGTTGTCCAAATATGCTAGAACCCCTATCAGGTGACAGCCCCCACAAAGATTCACAGCTGCAGGAGGCAGGGGGTACAGGCCTCAGACCTACACCATGGAGCAACCTCAGTTCTTCTTCCTCTCCACTCTGCACATGTTATGTTCAAACTCACTATCGCTCAGTTGGTTACTACATGGAATTTACAGGTATCAGAGATTGTCCTGCCACAAGCCCTCAACACACAAACAGTAAGCACCTGCTATGGATGATATCAGGCCTATTTCTAAACCTCACAGTACACCAGGGTTGTACTGTATTAAAAAAAAAAAAAGTAGAAGCGAAAAGAAAAACAAAAAGAGAGAGAGAGAGAAAAGCATACTAAATAGTACTGAAAGATGCTTATTCACAACACCACACCGGAAGCGCAGTAACTTCAGCTCTCCAGTGCAACCTTCCCCCCGCCCCCCCACTACCTCTAGTCCCTCTCCGTAGCACCAGCCAAGGCCATAGCCCAGCCCACTAGAAGGCCACCATGCACTAGCGGGTGTTCACTAAACACTAGCTGATCGCCATGGGGCTGAGTCCTCAGCAAAATCTATTCTGAAAGCCCCACGAGCTCTTAGCAGCCAGTCAGAACTGTCCAAACCTGCTTCCCCACACCAGCCAGGGCACGAGCTTGTGGGGTAAGAAACCTGAGGCCCCAAGGTTTGGGCAGGCAGAATGTCCCCCCTCCCCCCAGTCTCCCCTCGCCTTCTCCCTTGTCACTCTTTTTCTGGCATATCACTGGGGAAAACCAGAGAGGCCGGAGGTGTCAGGCCCAAGAAGAGTAAGGAGAAGGGACAAGGGCGGACTGGAGGCAGTTGGGGCTGTGGGGAGAGAATCAGTCCCGCGTGGAGGTGCGGTGGCGCCGCATCTAGTGGGGAAGGACCCCCCCCCCCCCACCCCTGACTCCCCAACCCTGGGGTGGGTCCGGAGGGACGGCAGGGAGGGGGAGTGGCTCGGAGGCCTGACGGCCGCCGCCGGGAACCCAGGAGAGAGGGATGGAGGGACAGAGGCGGAGGGGGTGAGTCGCGGCTGGGGGGGCGGAGGCGCGGGTGGGGAGGCGAGGGGGGCAGCCCGGTTCCCCTCCCCCAGCCCGGGCCCGGGCCTCTCGCTGACTCAGCCCCACGGCGTCGGTCGCCTCGGCCGGGACTCACAGTGCGCGAGGCGGCTCCGGCGGAGGCGGCGGGGCGGGGAACAAGCGGCGGGGGCGCTGCGGCTGAGGCTGCGGCTCCGGCCGGAGGCTCCGGGGCGAGGGGTCCTAGCAGAGGCCGCCGCGGTCTCCGGCTTCAACGCACAGGGACTGCGGGGGAAGAGAGCACTGCGCAGGCGCGATGCGGCCACCGCTGTCAGTCCGAGAGGGGCGGGGCCAGGGCACCCGCCGTCTCCAAGGCAACTGGGCGGCGAGGAAAGGACAGCCCCAACCTCCACCTCTTAGCGACGGCGGCGGTTGGGGGGGGGGGGCGTTGGTGGGGGACAACGAGAACAGTCTCTCTACATTGTCATAGCAACAAGGAGAAGAAACCACCTCGTACATTTATGGTGGTACCGAGGGAGCGCTCTTACCTTGTCACCATGGCAACTGGGAACAGCCCCTTCCTTTTTCCTTAGCAACAGGGTAACAATTCCTCCGCCCTGTCTAACGAAGCGCAGAAGGAACAACCATTTACACCTGATTCCGTAGTAGCCGGATGACGGGTTCTTATCTGCCTCACGGCTACTGCAAAGGAAAAAATTTGCGCATTATTTCTTCTCTTTCAGCAACGCATGAGAGCTCTAAGGCTAAGCTCCTCGCGGTTTATGGTTTTTCATCACAGCCCGTTACTCTAATCTCCGAGTTCAATTTTCCCCTCCCCGTGTTAAACATACCTTTTCGTCTTCTGCCAGAAAGTCTATACCTTTACTCCTAGATCGAGCTAACAGAATCGCCTATACACGTATCTCTTGAGTTTTTATCAACCTCATTGTCTCTCCCAATGCATTTGTGAGCATTTCTTGTGTCTTCATCTTGTCCATTAGCTGGTTGAGATTCTATCTCCTCATAACTAGTTCCCTCCCTGATATGTTCACTGGTGTCTCCAAATTCCCTATGCCAAGTCTGCTTTGATGGATCTCCCCATATTTTCTAGAGCCCTCTTCTTCCTCTCCACGCCTGCTGTCCTTGTTCTTCAGTGCTCTGTCCAGGGCTCCACTGTGCTCACCCTCTTTGTGATTTCATCAGCTTGGTTCTCTTCCTGCAGATGATTTCTGGCTCTGTCTCCCTCAGCCCTGACTCCCACAGATGTCTGAGGTCACCTCTGTACCCACCATGAACATAGCTCTTTTATTACATACATCCAAAGACAGTGTTGTCTTTGGTTTACATTCTGTCTCCCCAATCAGACTACGTGCCCCTTGTGGGCAGGAATTCCTTCAGCATCTAGCACAGAATGTGACACATAGTAGATTTCCACATAAATACATAGTGTTGATGTAACTGAATCGAATGAAGACAAAGATTTCCTTGAAAATTCTTCAAGATTTTCTTTGACCCCCAAAGAAATGGGTGAAGGGAGTCAAAAGGTTAAAAAAAAAAAAGGTTTTCATTCTTTCTCACTTTCTCTGACCAAACTGCCTCAGAGTCTCCATCAGTGTTTTCCTTATGACCTTAATGCATATTTAATCTCTAATACTCCTATTAGAACTCCCTCACTCCCTTAGCTCTCCATTTTATTTTTAAAAAATTTTTTTCCCAACGTTTATTTATTTTTGGGACAGAGAGAGACAGAGCATGAACGGGGGAGGGGCAGAGAGAGAGGGAGACACAGAATCGGAAGCAGGCTCCAGGCTCTGAGCCATCAGCCCAGAGCCCGACGTGGGGCTCGAACTCCCGGACCGCGAGATCGTGACCTGAGCTGAAGTCGGACGCTTAACCGACCGCGCCACCCAGGCGCCCCAGCTCTCCATCTTAATGCTAAAATTCTAGTCATCTCTTAACTGAGACTCTAGCATTCTGTATTTCCTGAATCCTCGCCTCTAGCTAGTGTCCCTTCTACACTATCCCAAATGCATCCACCAAAGAAAATCACCTCACTGGGTACTGATCTCCTCCATGACTCCTGTCAGCCTCTATAATCAGTGTAGGCCCTTCACACCTTACCATTCTATCATCTGCTGACCCAGCTTGGATCAAGCCCTCTAGGTGTGCATCCCTGGATGCTGCTGGGCTCGTTGGCATACTGGAGACACTGCATTCTCTTCAAATGACTCAGAAGTAAGAATTCATTCTTTTCCCAGTGTCCCTGCTTAGCTCTCAGAGATTCCATCCCAGGACTATGGGTGCGAAAGGATTCTGGGCCCATTTTCTCAGGGGAGAAGGAGAAGGCAGCCTATCATAAGTAGAGTATGAAAAGAGAGGCACACAGCAAGTGTTGAGTCAAGACCGTCTCCCCCTATCCAAGGCAACTCTCAGAATGGACAGGGTTCCTTGTAGAGGTTAATCCTCAGGACAGAGGCGCCTGGGTGGCTCAGTCGGCTAAGCACCTGACTTTGGCTCAGGTCATGATCTCACGGTCTGTGGGTTTGAGCCCCGTGTTGGGCTCTGTGCTGACAGCTTGAAGCCCGGAGCCTGCTTCGGATTCTGTGTCTCCCTCCCTCTCTGCCCCTCCCCAGCTCACAGTCTCTCTCTTGAAAATAAGTAAACATTAAAAAAAATCCCCAGGACAAATCAAGGAGTTAGGAGAGTGAAAACCCAGGCCATACTTTTTCCTAGCAACAGAATTGGAGAATGGAATTGTTCCTAACTGTATCCGTAGGGTGTCTGGATGCTATAAAGACAAGGGGACATTTTCAGATTCAGTGTATTTTGTGTCTCCATTCTGAAGTTCCAGCTCAGCTCCATGGTTGTAAGTGTAGACTTGGGTGGTGTAGACTGCCCCAAGTAATCGTGAGAAGAGACTATGTCCTTGTAGCCCCACATCTTTGCAAGGGATAGAGGACCACTATACAAAGAGTTCCTGCATACCTTTCACCCAGATTCTCCACCTTAACATTTTCTCCACCTTAACATTTTACCATGTGCCGGTTATCTGTTGCTACAAAATAAATCACTCCCAGTGTTTAAGATAATAACTGTTTCATTTTTTCCATTTCTGTGGGATAGGGATTCAAAAAGAGCTCAGGGGGGTGGTTTTCTGGCTCAGAGTTTCTCCCACAAGTGCAGCAGTCACATGGTGGCAGGAGCTTAAATGGTAGGGGGCCAGCTAGACAACCCTCTCCCAGTTGTCTTAGAGCAAGCTTGATAACCACATGGTGTCTTCAGGGCTGTTGGACTACTCCTCTCGAAGGTTTCAGGATGAGAATGATAGTGAATAAGAGTAACTCTGCATCCTCTTTTATAACCCAGCTTCAGATATCACTTCTGGCATATCCTTTGGTTGGAAAAAAAAAATCACAAAAATCTACCTAAGAGCAAGGGGAGGGAACCCAGACCCTACCTCTTAATGGGAAGAATATCCAAGTCATATAATAAGAGAATGTGGATGGGAGAGACTGTCGAAATCATCTTTGGAAAACATCATCTGTGTTTTCCTATTCTCTGATGACAACCGTTCATATCCCACTCAATGCAAAATACATTCATCCCCTCCCCCAAGAACCCCCAAGTCTCATTCCATGACAGCACCAGCCTGAAGCCCAGGATCCCCTCTTCTAAATCGGGTCCCCGTGTGGATATAGCTCCTCACATCCAGTTCCTTGGGCATGGCTCCTTGAGTATCAATCCTCCTGACCTGAAGACCTTGCGAAGTAAAGAAACTCATCGCGTGCCTCATATATGCCCAGAAAACGCTAGTGGCACAAGCATGGGGGTAATTTCTACGGATATTATCATTTCAAACAGGAGAAAAACAGAAGGCACACACAGCAGTTACTAGTTCATAGCGATTCTGAAATCTAGCCGGGCACATGTTGCCAATTCCCAATGTAGTGCTCGGACCCACTACCATTTACTTATATTAGCCTTCGCATGGATTTTTTTCCCCCCAGTGGGTTATAATCCTTGCCTAGGATTATTTGTTTTGATATGCAATTTGTCACCGATTTGGCCAGGGAAAGAAATTCCAAGTTGGCTCTTGTGCCCTTTGGAGTTGTTTTCATCATTCTTTGAACATTTCCTTGCTTTCTGACACAAGATGTTCCAGGCTCATCTTGTTCCTTTCCTGCCCCGCCCCAGAACTGGCCATTCACCAGGGAACCATGGGTCCTCCTGACTTTCTGATGTTCCTTTTTCCATTCCCTCTTGCTCCCTAAATCTGCCCTTAGACTTCGACGTTTCCCTGAGTTCCCATCTCATTTTTCTCTCTCCTTCCTCTGTACCTACTCCCTGAGTGCCTTAATCTGTTCCTGTGACTTCTGCATCTGGGTCTCCAGCCCAATAAGCTCTCCTAGCTATCAGACCTGTTCATGTAATTGTCTTCTAGATTTCCTCCAACCCTGTGTTCCATAAGCACCTCAAGCTCAGTGAGTTTCAGTTAAACTTATTTACCCTTCTCCCCACCAACCCCCCCCCTTGCTATATTCCCTATTATTGTTAATGGCATCACTAGGAAAAACGTGAGGATGATTCTATCCCACATCTTCTCCCAGCTCCCTATACCAGAACGTTTTTCCAATATTATCAATCACACTTCTAAATGTCTTTCAGATATGACCCTTCTTTATCCCCATCACCTCTACCCTCTCTTACCTGAGTTATTGCAGAGCTTCCCACCTGGTCTCTCTGCCTCCAACCTCTCCCACCTCCGACCCATCCTCAACGCCACTCCTAGAAAGCTCTTTCCAGAAGGTAAATCTTATCACGTAACGTCTCAGCTCAAATCCCTATGGTTGTCCTTTTCAAACCAGCTGAAGCAACCACTGGCCACGGGGGATTCATGTAAGGAGACAGAGAGGGAGCAGCTATGGAATAGTGACATCTCCCTCAAGTTTCATTTTTATTTGGCGAGTCAGTAAACCATTTAAAACTAGTAAGACAAACTGGCGTGTGATGATGTAGAATACAAGAATCACAAGAGTTTAAAGGCAAAACTTTTCAAGAGAGTTTGAACTCAAGACACCTCCATGCCTGTACTACCCACTGCCTTTGAGGGGACTTCAGTGGAAAGTTGAAGAAACACCGGTGAGGGTAAAAGGATAAAGTTCAGGTTCCCTCACACGGTGGACAAGCTGTATTATACTCTGGTCCTTACCAGACATGTGGGACGGAGAGCTGGCATGTTCTCCTTGGTAGCAGGCATATTCTTTATCATGGTCCAAGGTGCTCACACTCATAGACCACATCTTGTTTTTATCTTTGTATTCTTAGCACCTCACATAAAACACCTCACTAAAAACAGCCAAGCAAGCTGAAAACAATCTGACCTTTCTGCACTTTCCCCAGGGTGACTGGGGAAGCCAAGTGGTGGGGGAGTCAGAGTGAATGGGTTAACTCTGGCTGGTGGGGGGCTAGATTTTAGATGGGAACATGCAGGGGTGCTCTGCCTGGTGGTGAGGGGGAGGCAGGGAGCTGTGAAGCCGGTGAGCGTCACCAGCCGTGTTCATTATTCATTTGAAACTAGCTGAGAGTGGAACAGGCACTCACATACGACTGATTCCCACATATAGGAACCCCTTGACATGGTTTTCAAACTTACAAGGGGACTGTGTAGGCAGTATGTAATTTTGCTGAGGGATGAATTCTAATCACATGACATGACACAGTTGCGTCCTTATCTAGAGAGTGACTCTAACCCTTCACCCTGCTGGAACTGCATAAGCAGTGGGTCCAATACTTCCTGGCCATGTGACCTTGGACCTTGGTTTTTCTCATCTGTTGTTGTGATGGTCAAATGTGATAATGTATGAAAAATGTCCAGCAGTGCCTTATACACAGTAAATGCCTCGTGAATGGTAACTATGAGTAATGACCAAACTTTCACTAGGGTCAAGAGCTCACTTGATTTCCCCCTCAGTTATATTCTATTAAATGACATAGGGGCCAATACGCAAATTTAAAATTTGCAACCATCTTAAGACAAGCCTCGTGTGAACAGTAATGATGTACCGTATCCAGAATGAACAGCAACCTCGGACCAGTGGCTTAGATGGCAAGTTGTTACCCCACTTTTTGGAGAAAGTGCCCACCGTGACAATCAGGTGGGTAACAAAGGCTGGGACTCATTGGATGAGTTTCCTATAACCTCGCTGATCACCTCCTGAGGTTGGTATCATTTCCGTTTTCACAATAAACAACCGAGGCCCAGAGAGGTTAACTGACTTGCTTAAGATCACACAACTTGTGACCATCAGAAGCATGATTGGAACTAAAGCCAACACCAAAATCCAAACTTCTTCCACCATCCCGTTGCTTCCTGCACCTTCTATGCTATAATCATTTGTCAATATGTCTTCTCCAAACTAATCTGTAAACGCAGGAGCCATACTTGCTTCATTTTTGTAGTATCTAATACCTGCCTGGCACATATTCCGTAAGCATGCATTAAATGCAAGGTGGAAAATGTTAAGTAAACCCGAACTAGAGTTACCAGATCAGTATGAGATGCCTAGTTAAATTTGACTTTCAGATAAACAATATTTTAATATAAGTTTGCCACAGACACTACTTGAGATACATCTACACTAAGGAAAAAAAAAACCCTAAAATGTATTTGCTACCTGAAATTCAAATTTAATTGAGCATTCTATATTTTTATTTGCTATATCTGGTAACCTTCACCTAACTGCTCAGGTTGGCCTTGAAAGGGACAAATCCCCCAGGGTTCTCCTGGCGGGGAGAAGGGCCATTATGGCCCCTCACTCACACTCAAGACTGACCCCATCCCCAGCTGCTCTGAGGGCTGGGGTTGAGACTGCGGTAACCTGGATGTGCCCGCCTTTCCTGAGCCTTACCCGGTCACCAAGGTTAGGTCCCCTTGGCACTTGTAAATGGAAAAAGCAGCCGCTGATGGGCTTAAAGCGCCACCTGGAGGCCCTTATGGGTAGTACTGTGGCCAGGGGCCATCCCACGGACCCAGGATTTGAGGGAGCAGGGAAAGGCCAAACAAGGCAGAGACAGGGCAGAAGGGGAGACCTGTCTAGCAGTGGAGAGCGGCAGGTGAGGAAATACCTTCCAGGCATTTTCAGTTTACAGCTGCTGCTCTGGCTGCCTAGGAATTGAAGGCACTCGCCTTCCGGAGGAGGTCATTGCTTAAAGACTTACTTTCCCGTGACCCTCTGCCTTTTTAGCTGTTCCTTGCTTGTCCCCAGGCTGGAAGTCATTGGCTTATGAGAAGCATCATAACCTCCATCCTGGAGGCTTGATGCTACGTTTTAACATGATGGTGAGCAGCATGGAAACAACGCCATGGACCGGCAGCTGAAGGAGTGGGAGCTATTTGCTCCGCTGCGGCTCTTAAAGTTTGGTCCTCAGCACACCTGAAAACTTGTTAGAAGTGCAAATTCTCAGGCCCCACACCAGACCTACTGAGCCCGAAACTCTGGGGGTGAGGCCTGGCAAGCTGTGTTTAAATCACCGCTCCAGGGGCGCCTGGGTGGCTCAGTCGGTTAAGCGTCTGACTTCGGCTCAGGTCATGATCTTGCGACCTGTGAGTTAGAGCCCTGCGTCGGGCTCTGCGCTGCCGGCTCAGGGCCCGGAGCCTGCTTCGGATTCTGTGTCTCCCTCTCTCTCTCTGCCCCTCCCCCACTCCGTCTGTCTCTCTCTCAAAAATAAACATTAAAAAAAAAATTAAATAAACCCTCCAGGCGATTCTGACGCATGCTGACATTTGAGAACACCTAGAGGAAACATGCGTAGGGTGGGCAGGGGAGAAGCCCACAAAAATGTGCAAATACTGGAAGAGCCGTTATGTGAGTGAGACCGTTTGTTCTACGGCCTCCGGAGGAAGAGCTGGAGGGGGGTGGGGGCACAAGTTGCAGAGAAACAGAATTCGGTTTTCATCAAGGAGATACTGTTGAACAAATAGAACTTTGGGGGAGTGTGATGTATGCCTGGTGAAGGCACTTCTCCATCACTGGACTAAATGTCCTGTGTCCTGGGCCAGATGACCAGTTAGGGATGCCGTAGAAATTTCTGCAGAGGTTAAATTAGATGTAAAGAATCTCCAAACTGTGAGAATCCACGATGAATTCTTCTTGCAAACCTTCTTTTCTCTTATCGAGAGCAAGAGCAATACTTCCTGGCTGTTCTGCCATGTCTGAGAACCGTGTTTGGCTAAC
Organism: Prionailurus viverrinus; assembly: GCF_022837055.1. Classification (NCBI taxonomy): domain Eukaryota; kingdom Metazoa; phylum Chordata; class Mammalia; order Carnivora; family Felidae; genus Prionailurus; species Prionailurus viverrinus. The sequence goes on from NC_062563.1 coordinate 119,615,684, forward strand.
GAATACTAGAGCAAATGGCTTTTCTAGTTTTCCTGCTCAGGATTTTCTCAGGGCTGCTCCATTCTGGACTAGTTGTTCTGTAGGCTGCTGCACAGCTGCCTTCCAGAGGTTTCCCTCTACAACCACCCCTTACCCTCTTACCTATGTGGAATCTCCCATTTCCTCTGTCCCGTATTTTTCTATTTTTTATTATTAGTTTAATATATCAGGGCACGTCACCAAGTAGATTCCCAAGAAAGATCACCAGGAAAGTCAATCTTTTCCATCTTGATTGTCTGAAAATGACCTTTTCTTAATGTTTGTTTATTTTTTAGAGAGAGAGAGAGACAGAATGCAAGCAGGGGAGGGGCAGAGAGGGAAGGAGACACAGAATCTGAAGCAGGCTCCAGGCTCTGAGCTGTCAGCACTGAGCCCGATGCAGGGCCTGAACTCATAAACAGTGAGATCATGACCTGAGCTAAAGTTGGACGCTTAACTGACTGAACCACCCGGGAGCCCCCTGAAAATGACTTGTTATTGACACTTGGTAGACAGATTGGGTATAGAATTCTAGGATGGAAATGATTTTCCCACAAGATTTAGAAAACAAGCTCCATGATTTTCCATCTTTTCATAGTTTTGTTGATAAAGTCAGGTGACATTCAATTTCCAATTCTTTGTATGCAGCTTGTGCTTTCTTTTCCTGCTGGCTCTTGAAGCATTATTGTCATTGTTTAGAAATGTCGTGATGATGTCTCTTTAACCTGGAGACTCTTATCTTTCAGAAAATCTGGAAATTTTCTTCTATTATTTCTTTGATAAACTCCCTTTCTTTGGTTTTTCTGTACTCCTATTTCTGAAACTGCTGTTAGACTGATCATCGAATTTCTTGGCTTTGTCTCCAATTTTTTTTTCTGGTCTTTTTAAATAAGTCTGTACACTCTGAATGTTCTGAATCTTGCTTTGTGGTGTAGTAAATGGTCAATTTTTATAAACAATTCTCCCTCTTTTTAAATTTATTTATTTTGAGAGAGAGAGCATGAGCGAGTGGAGGAGGGAACAGAGAGAGGGAGAGAGAGCATGCCAAGCAGGCTTAGCACTGTCGGCACAGGGCCCGACGTGGGGCTTGAACTCATGAACCGCAAGATCATGACCTGAGCCGAAGTCTGACACTCAACAGACTGAGCCACCCAGGCGCCACCCTATCTTAACTATTTTTGAGTGTACAGGTCAGTAGGATTAAGTATACTTCCATTATTGTTAAATAGATCTCTAGAACTTTTTCATCTTGCTGAACTGAAACCCTTTTTCGATTACACAATTCTCCTTTTACCTGTTCTTCAGCCCCTGGTACCTACCATTCTACCATTTCTATGAGTTTGACTACTTAGATACTTCATATAAGGGGGATCGTATATAACTTGTCATTTTGTGACTGGCTTATTTCACTTGGCATAATGTTCTCGAGGTTCATCCAAGTTGTAGCATGTGATAAGGGTTCCTTCGTTTTTAAAGCTGCCTAGTATTCCACCGTGTGCACATATCACATTTTGTTAATCCATTCATCTGTCAGTGGGCATTTGGGTTGCTGCTACCTTTTGGTGATTGTGAATAATGCTGCGATGAACCCTTTCTCTGGGTGGTCATTTCACTTTCTTGACAGTGTCCTTTGAAATACAAAGGGTTTTAATTTTGATGAACTCAAATGTATCTATTTTTTCCCTTTGTTACTTATGCCTTTCGGTGCCATATCTATGAATTCATTTCCAAATCCAAGGTTATGAAAATATACTCCTCTGGTATTTTTCCAGGAGTTTTACAGTTTTAGCTCTCACAGTGAAGTCTTCGATCCAGTTTCAGTAAATTTTTTTCTTTTTTGTTTTTAATGCTTATTTAGTTTTGAGAGAGAGAGAGCAGAGGGAGGGGCAGAGAGAGAAGGGGACAGAAGATCTGAAGCAGGCTCTGTGCAAACAGCAGAGAGCTTGATGGGGACTCGAACTCATGAACCACAAGATCATGACCTGAGCCGAAGTCAGATGCTTAACCGACTGAGCCACCCAGGGGTCCCCATTTTGAGTAAATTTTTTTTTGCATATGATCTCAGGTAAAGTTCCAGTTACATTCTTTTGCAGGTGGATATCCAGGTGTCCAAGCACCATTTGTTGAAAACACTATTTTCCCCCATTAAATCATCTTGGGATCTTGGTAAAAAATCAGGAGACCATAGACACTTGTTTTCTTGTTTCTTAGTGGACTCTCAATATTCTATTCAATTGATCTAGATCTCTACAGTCTTTCAAAAAAAGATTTTATTTTTTAAAAAATTTTTTCAACGTTTATTTATTTTTGGGACAGAGAGAGACAGAGCATGAACGGGGGAGGGGCAGAGAGAGGGGGAGACACAGAATCGGAAACAGGCTCCAGGCTCTGAGCCATCAGCCCAGAGCCTGACGCGGGGCTCGAACTCACGGAGCGCGAGATCGTGACCTGGCTGAAGTCAGATGCTTAACCGACTGCGCCACCCAGGCGCCCCCCAAAAAAGATTTTATTTTTAAGTAACCTCTACACCCAATATGGGGCTCGAACTCACAATCCCGAGATCAAGAGTCACGTGTTCCACCCGCCAAGCCAGCCAGGTGCCCCCTGTATAGTCCTGTCTTGATTACCGGTGCTTCACAGTAGTTTTTCTTTTAGAAAATTATTTGTTTTCCAAGTTCTAGTATAACTAATGTACAGTGTTATGTTGGTTTCGAGCAAACAGTACCGTGATTCAACACTTCCACACGTTACTCAGGGCTCTTTAATCCCCATCACCTAGTTCATTCATTCTCCCACCCACCTCCCCCCTCATAACCACCAGTTTGCTTCATAGTAGCTTTTACATTAAAAAAATTTTTTTAAATATTTATTTACTTTTGAGAGAGAGACAAGAGCGTGAGCAGGGGAAGGGCAGAGAGAGAGAGAGAGAGAGAGAGAGAGAGGGAGACACAGGATCCGAAGCAGGCTCCAAGCTCTGAGCTGTCAGCACAGAGCCCAATGCGGGGCTCGAACTCACGAACCACGAGATCATGACCTGAGCCAAAGTTGGGTGCTCAACCGACTGAGCTACCCAGGTGCCCCAGTGTAGTAGCTTTTAAAATCAGGAAGTGGAAAAAATTATGTATCAATTGTACTCAAATTTTTAAAAATTAAAAATATTAAAAAAATAAATTCCAGGATAAAAAAATTAAATAAAATCAGGAAGTGGCATTCCTCTCTCTCCCATCTTGGGGCGGTATTTTTCCTGTCTTTCCCTTCTTTACAGATCCAAGAATCATTGTTGACTTTTTTCAGTCTGTTCAGCTTTTTTCTTATCGTTAGGCTGGAGTGGTGACCTCCGAGCTCCTTATATGCAGCACGGGTCACAGCCATGCACTCTACTGTAAACCTGTTATACTCAAAGTAAAGCATTTCAATGGAGAAAAAAAAAAGGTGCGTTCTTAATATTTTACCGGGCAAACACTGTGACCCTTTTCGGATGTATATTTTGTCACTCCTTCAAATGGCCTTTTCCAATCTTGATTGTAACCATGATATATAACCTCCTCCAACTCAGTATCATCAGATCTTCCTTCCCTTTCCTGGGTTTTAAGAAGCCTCCTTCCTTTAGTGGGCATAAGGCAGTTCCTGGAGAGGATCTTAGTTTACGCCCATGGATCAAAGAAAGCCTATACTTTTGATTGCTAAGGATTTGAGACACGACAGCTCTTCAAGCTGCCACTTGGTGAGTGCTCGACTTCCTTCCTTCTTATAGGCAGAGTCCCAGGAAATGACAAAACCTAATAATTATCAATTCTGTATCTGTGGTCTCTTATTTCCCACAACATTTTAACGTAATGATGGCAGGATCTGGCACAACATGGACCCTGACAGTGGTTTGTCAGAGGAGGCCCGGGCATACACATGGTGAGACCTGTTGATGTCTTACTCTGTAGGCATTTTTCTCACCTCCCCTCTGCTGCCTGGGGATGCTATGGTTCAGCTCCACTCCTGGGGTGTTTTTAGTTAAAAAGCTTTGCCATATAAGATAGGTATCATAAACGAAGCTACTTCTCCCCTCCTGTTAAATTTTTCCCACATGATTAAAAAAAAAAAAGATCGAATGCCCCGTTTTCACCCTTAGGCTAGACCAGGGTTTCTTAAGCTTGGCGCTATTGACATCTTGGGTCAGATAATTCCTTCTTGTGAGGGGCTGTTCTGTGCACTGTAGGATGTTCAGCAACACCCCTGACCTTTACTCACTGGATTCTCTCACGCTCCCAGTTTTGACAACCCAAAAACTGTGTCCAGATGTTACCAAATGGCTCCTGGGGGACAAAATGGCCCCTGGTTGAGAACCACTGAGCTAGACTGACTTAATGGGTAACTTCAGCTCAAGAGCTTGGAAGGGGCCCCATCCCTGCTCAGTTCGTGTTTAACTGTCATAAACCCCCAACCTATCCAATTTGCTTAAAAAATGGAACTGGTACAGCAGAGATATCCAAAATGACAATTTCGCCTTGATAGCTCCTATGACCGCGATGCCAGCTGAAAGTCTGATAGCTATGAAAAGGCGAGTTAACAAAGAAAGGCAAAACCCTTTCATATGTTTCCACCCAGATACCAGGGAGAAATTTCAAAACCATCTTATGGACATCAAGTAAAATCTATAAAGTGCCCCCAAGGCACAAGTTTAAATCCTCACAACTTAAAAAAGAGACAGGCCCTGACTGTCCACCAGCCCACAGTGGGGAAAATTTCACTATACAACCCTGGCCATTGGAAAAATGAGCAAATAACCCTCAGCAACCCCCACATGCGGTGCTTTGTCCTAAAATACCTTTGATGCAGCTTCCAGATCTCTCCTTCTGGGGGTGTCAGGAAATCTGTTGTACAACAGAGACAGGAACAGGCCCTTGAGGTCCTGCCACCGATGTCTCCTTTCCCTTGGGGTTCAAAATACCAAGGGTCCTCCCCGGAGACATTGTTCCCCAGTGACTTCTGCTCCCACAGCAGCGAAAGGATCAAAGACCAACTCGGGGAGAAGGTCTGGTTTACTGCAAAGGGCTGCTCCAGTGCCTTGAAACTTAGTGTCTTTGGGAATTGATCGAAAGGGATCAGCTCCCTTCAAGGTAAGGGGGCTGCAAAGCTTCCAAGGATAGTTTAAAACCAAGAATTCTAATAAAGGGAGAGGCACTGAGTAGCCGATTAAATTTAAATATGCATCCCTGTAAGCAATTGCCTTTCATTTTGAGGCGATCTTTAATTCACAGTTGAAGAATCTATTTCCTCCCAAGGGGGCTTAGAGGGCTGTAATTCATGTAACATGTAGTCAGTCTGTAGAAAGAAAACTAGTGTTCAGAAAAGCTCAGGGTCTCAAGAAAGATAATTTGCTTTTAATAGTAAAAAAATGTGAAGAATTTGCATTTCCAGGAAAATATTCAATGCACTTGTGTGATTCGAGCCAGAAAGACAGTCCGACAGCATGTGCGTATTTTGGTAAAGCTATAAACTATGATAATTAAGATGTTTTTAAGCCAAATTTTTAGCATATTCTTAAGCTCAAAAAGAAAACTTCCTGATAAGAACAGGTCACAGGGCAAAGAATAAAAAAAGGCAAAAGGAACTTTCTAGAAAGTTGGTGGTTGACTCAGTCATCTCCACTCCCTTTATTGGTAAGAGAATCATTTATAATTCTTATTGCTGCTTTATTTATTTTAAAAGTTTTAAATGTTTACTTTTGAGAGAGAAAGAGCGAACAGGGGAGGGATAGGAGGAAAGGGAGACACAGAATCCAAAGCAGGCTCCAGGCTGTCAGCACAGAACCCGATGTGGGGTCCGAACCCATGAACCGTGAGATCATGACCTGAGCCAAAGTCAGATGCTCAACTGACTGAGCCACCCAGGCACACCCTTATTGCAGTTTTAAAATGCACCCTAATGCAGTTTTAAGAGTTCAAGTTTGGGAATTCAGGATTAACTGCCTGTCAGATTCAAACGGTGTTTAAAACATTAACAAAGCTGGGAAATTCAGTGAGTTTGTTTCTTTAAAATATAATTTTGCCTCCCTCCCCTCAAGGTGATACTATAGAATGTGAAATCAGGAATTTTGAATATGGCATAATTGATTTCAACACGAATTTGAATTTTTGCACTAAAATGAAATAGCTAAAGCATTTTTGTAAATATGATGTAACGCATGTTTTTTTTTTACCATTTAATTTATTTTTTTAAATTTACATCCAAGTTAGCATATAGTGCAACACTGATTTCAGGAGTAGATTCCTTAGTGCCCCTTACCCATTTAGCCCATCCCACCTCCCACAACCCCTCCAGTAACCCTCTGTTCTCCATATTTAAGAGTCTCTTATGTTTTGTCCCCCTTCGTTTTTATATTATTTTTGCTTCCCTTCCCTTATGTTCATCTGTTTTGTATCTTAAAGTCCTCATGTGAGTGAAGTCATATGATATTTGTCTTTCTCTGACTGACTAATTTCACTTAGCATAATACCCTCCAGTTCCATCCACGTAGTTGCAAACGACAAGATTTCATTCCTTTTGATTGCCGAGTAATACTCCGTTATATATATATATATATATATATATATATATATATATATATCACACCTTCTTTATCCATTCATCCATCGATGGACATTTGGGCTGTTTCCATATTTTGGCTATCGTCGATAGTGCTGCTATAAACATGGGGGTGCATGTGTCCCTTCAAAATAGCATACCTGTATCCCTTGGATAAATACCTAGCAGTGCAGTTGCTGGGTCATAGGGTAGTTCGATTTTCAGTTTTTTGAGGAAACTCCATACTGTTTTCCGGAGTGGTTGCACCAGTTTGCATTGCCACCAATAGCGCAAAAGAGATCCTCTTTCTCCGCATCGTCGCCAACATCTGTTGTTGCCTGAGTTGTTAATGTTATTAGCCATTCTGACAGGTGTGAGGTGGTATCTCGTTGTGGTTTTGACTTGTATTTCCCTGATGTTGAGCATTTTTTCATGTGTCGGTTGGCCATCTGGATGTCTTCTTTGCCCATTTCTAAACTGGATTGTTTTTCGGGTGTTGAGTTTGATAAGTTCTTTATAGATTTTGGATACTAACCCTTTATCTGATATGTCATTTGCAAATACCTTCTCCCATTCCGTCGGTTGCCTTTTAGTTTTGCTGATTGTTTCCTTTGCTGTGCAGAAGCTTTTTATTTTGATGAGGTTCCAGTAGTTTATTTTTCCTTTCGTTTCCCTTGCCTCCGGAGACGTGTTAAGAAGTTGCTGCAGTCGAGGTCAAAGAGGTTTTTGCCTGCTTTCTCCTCTAGGATTTTGTTGGCTTCCTGTCTTACATTTAGGTCGTTCATCCATTTGGAGTTTATTTTTGTGTATGGTGTAAGAAAGTGGTCCAAGTTCATTCTTCTGCATGTCGCCGGCCAGTTTTCCCAGCCCCACTTGCTGAAGAGACTGTCTTTATTCCATTGGATATTCTTTCCTGCTTTGTCGTTCCAATTTTAGTATATGTGCTGCCGAAGCGAGCACCTTTCCTGCTTTGTCAAAGATTAGTTGGCCATACATTTGTGGGTCCATTTCTGGGTTCTCTATTCTTTTCCACTGATCAGAGTGTCTGTTTTTGTGCCAAGACATGGGGTTTTGATGGTCGTTGAAAGATATTGAGACTAATATGGAAAAAATGTGTCCTTTATCAATTCATTCAGTAAAATTCAGATAATCCAAAATCATATAAATCCATAGAAAAGTTGCAACCTAACTTCCTGCATTGCATTAAAATAATGTTTCCTCAACATTAGCTTATTAACTTTATCTGTTTAGTGCCATTTTTTCTTAGAGTTTCTTTTTTGTTGTTGTTTTTTGTTTGTTTTAACATTTATTTATTTTGAGACAGAGAGAGCAAGCAGGGGACAGAGAGAAAGAGAGAGAGAGAATCTAAGCAGGCTCCGTGCTGTTAGCACAGAGCCCAACGCGGGGCTTGATCCCATGAACTATGAGATCATGACCAGGGCCGAAATCAAGACGTAGACAATCCAATGACTGAGCCACCTAGGCGCCCCTTTCCCTAGAATTTCTAATTGGATTTTGGAAGTATAATTCAAACAGCATTAAGCTAATGGATACTTGTGTTTATCCAAAGGCCTCATGAAGTTGGGGTTATGTAGTGAAATAAAAATATTGTGTGCATGTGCGTGTGTATAAATGTCTAAATTTTGACACAGGAATCAGAAGTTCAGATAAAACCTCAAGAGCCTGTGTTTAATGTGCATATTTCTTGTGGATCATGTGCTATTCTAAGATACCAGTATCTTCGTGTTCTCCCATAGTCAAAGTAAAGACTTTACAATTGATACTGAATTAAAAAAGAGTCATAGCTAGGAGAATCATTTAGCAAATGCCTGTAAAATTTAGCACAGCACATAGTATGATATATTTAGTGGCTTAAGAAAGTTACATTTTGTAAAAAGAGGAGCTGGTGGGGTCTTAAAAGGGAACAATGTAAATTTAAAAAGTGATGCCAGGGGTGCCTGGATGGCTCAGTAGGTTAAATGTCTGACTTCGGCACAGAACATGATCTCACGGCTGGTGGGTTCAAGCCCCGCATTGGGCTTTCTGCCGACAGCTCAGAGCCTGGAGCCTGCTTCGGATCCTGTGCCTCCCTCTCTCTCTGCCCTTCCCCTGCTCACGCTCTGTCTCTTTCTCTCAAAAATAATAGACATTAAAAAAAAAAATTTAAAACAGTGATGCCAGATTTTATCTGGGTGATCAAGGTCAATATCAATAGTGATAAATCATGTACGCAGTATTATCCTTAATATGATGTGATTAAAAGCACACTTCGTTTCTGTGGCCTTCCTCCTAAAAATGCATAACCCCAGCCTAACCATTCATTTGAGACAGTGGACCAATTCTAATAGAGAAGCCTTCTATAAAACACCTGACCGGTACTCCTCAAAACTATCGAGGTTATCGAAAACAAGGAAAAGTCTGACAACGGTCACAGCCAAATGAAGCCCAAGGGGACATGACAAATGTACTGCGGCATTCTCGATGGGATTCTGAAAGAGAATAAGGACGGTAGGTAAAAACTAAGGACATATGAATAAAGTATGGGTTTTAGTTAATGAGAATGCCTCACTATGGGTGCTCTAATTGTAACAAAAGTGCCATATTAATGTGAGATGTTGATAATAGGGGAAGCTGGGTGTGGGGTATGTGGGATCTCTCTGTACTGTCTTTTCAGTTTTTCTGTAAATCAAAACTGTTCTAAAAAAAAAATAAAGCCTATTTTTAAAAGAAAGCTATACAGGAACAGAATTTGTTCAGTTAAAATTTAAGGAAACTTTAAAATACAAAGCATCTAATGTATTCAGGAAAAATTTTAAAGGAGGCAGAATTCATCTGGCTAGAACTTAACGTAGGAGTCTTGCACTAATAACTATGCGGTTGGTGCAGAGGGACCGAATAGTGGTAAAGTGAGAATCTGGTACCTAACTTTGGAAATTTGAGCCACTGGAGTGGAGCTAGGAAGCAGGCCTTCCTCACAACCTCTTAGATGCTCCCCAGGCTCCCAGCCAAAGATTTAGGACTTCGAGATGAAATCTAAGTTTATGTGTGGCAGTGAAACATCTAATGAACCTCTAAGCTCACTATAGTTGTGGGTTTCATTGATTAGATTGGCGATAATCATTTAGCTTTTAGGAAAGGTGCTTAAGAAGGAGCTGGAATTTCGAATGTAGTTAGAAATGTTGTAAAGTGTTCAATGAAGCTGTTAAGTGGGATCATAGTCCCCTTAACAGTAAATGATGAAAGGTGGTAGACTTATAATTTCTAATGGAATAATAAGTCTATACACTAAACTGAAAAGCTTAGGGAAGCGCCCCCAGACCTTCCCCATTCTGCTGTACCCATGGCAGAGCTGTGAAGACTCGGGGCTTGTCACAGGACACCCTTGTCCCCACTCACAGCAGAAGGACCCATTTTCCCCACCTCCCACGATGCCCTGCCCTTCACCTTTCAGCGATGGAATGAATTTCAACTCCCGAACAGGCATCTTCATAGCCTAATGAATATATAGGTATGCATGAGGTGGCCAAATAAGTTAGTGCCCAAAGCACGACATATATGAAAGGTGGCACCACTAATTACCCTGGAGCGATAGACTTAACCCGGAACTGTCCCGGGAAAACCAGGACAAGATTCCCTATAGGTATAAATGTGTACTTTGTAAATATACCAGGGGAAGAAAGTGAAGAAATCAGCTTTCGTTGTAAGACAGCGTCAAGTACCAACCAAATGTTAGATCCTTTACTGTTTTAGTGAGAAAGCACTAAAACCCTTATCTTATTAGATGGCTTTATTTTAAAGTCTGTGGTCTTTTATTTTCTCGCAACTACATACACACAAAGGCATGCCGTGTCTTCCCGGGTAGCTTTTATTTTTTTCTCCATACACCATCCAATACCATGCACATGGCCTGCTGAACATGTGGCATGCTTTTCATCCAAACACAAAAGATTTTTGGCCGCTAGTCAAATTCTGGTGCGCTCCCACGTGATGGGAAATCAGGGTAATAGACACTTTGGCCCAGTACCATCCCAGGGACTCGGCATCCTTTGCAAGCCAGGTAACAGTGTTTCCATCTGGCTCAGAAACCCCACCAGAGTTTGTGCATACAGCTCACTTCATTATAGCCGAGTGCTTGGTCCCAACGCAGCATCCCGGGGACTTCTTTCGGTTCTGGCCTTGTTTGCAGGGTTGTTTATTTGGTGAGAAGTGGGAAAGTTCCTTTGCCACTAGGGTTTGGTCTTTGCGGGCTAAGAAAAAACTACAAGTGACCCCGTAGTACTGGAAACAATTTCACCCTGTAGTGTGGACGAGTTTGATCTGGTAATCCCTTCCAACATCTGGCTGAGATCTAGAGAGACGGTGGAGGTGATGCAGGTGGCAGGGGTTAGAGGGTATAGTAGACCAACCCAAAAGGTGGGGTTCTGGAGAACCAGGGAGCAGCCTGAAGTTCCTTCAAAGACACTCTGGCCGGGGCGCCTGAGTCAGTTAAGCATCTGACTTCCGCTCAGGTCATGATCTCACGGTCTGCGAGTTCGAGCCCCACGTCGGGCTCTGTGCTGACAGCTCAGAGCCTGGAGCCCACTTCCGATTCTGTCTCCCTCTCTCTCTGCCTCTCCCCTGCTCACGCTCTGTCTCTCTCTCTCTCTTCCTCAAAAATAAATAAACATTAAAAAAAAAAAAAGACACACTGGCTTTCGGACAGCTCTGTCATGTGATTTTATGAGGTCACAGCTCCATTAGCCAAGAGTTCCATTGTGTAAAGGGGGGGGGGGGTGTCTATGGGTTTCCAAAATGGTAGCCAAGAGAACAGGCAACAAAGGATAAGTGGGGGAAGCCTAGTGTCCCCCACCTCCTTTTGTATGTAATGCTTTCTCCCAATTACGGCTGTTTCAGTTAACCCGGCAACTTTGTCCTGGGAATCTGGCATCCAAAGCCTTGCTTTTGTCCCCACCGGGAAGAGGACAGAGCCCCGAGTGCCGGGCACTGAGGCTCCCACCTCTCAGCGAGCTGCTACCTGCCACCCGACACGAGTGAAAAACCAGAGCTGAATTTTCTTAGCAACCGAAGCCTCGCCCCTGCCACTGTGGAAGAGGTCCCCTGTCAAAGTCCCTCTTCTTTGAAGAAACACAACTGAGACCAGGTGAGAAGTAGCTACAGTTTAATACAAACCTGCACCAGAACACAATGTGTCGGGCTGTTTTGTTTTTGCCTCAAACAGGTGGCCAAAGCACAGGACCATGTGTCATCTTGGGGTTGACACGATCTTAGCACCATGACGTTTACAGAGGAGTGAGAAGTCACTTGGGTGCTGGAGGCTCCATCCTGACCCCAGGCTGTGCCTGCCGCCCGGGCAGCTGGAGAGGGTGGTTTGGGTTTTCGCGTGGTTCTGTGGTTTCTGGGTCAGTATCGGAAAAGCCCTCATCGCGGCATCGGCTTGACAGAGACCTACTGTGGACTCCTAGCACTACACACACGCACACGCACACGCACACACAGTAGCACAATTTTCTGGTAACTTATTCCCACAAACCTAGAGAGCAGCTAAGGCAAGAACAACAGTATTTATTCAGCAAGTACAAGACCAGTTTGAGAGCTGCATTCAGTGCAACCAGAGACCCTTTTCATTCCAACCAGGGGCAGTGGGGCTGCCGATGGAGCCGGCTGGAGCTCTGCACAGGGGCAAGGAGCGGGTGGCGGAAGCGGACCGTTCATGTGGTCCCCTGAGCCTCCTTCTGATCTTCATCTAGAAGCTCCCAGGCGAGGGTGGGGTCTATGAAAGATTGGGGGTGGGGGTGGGGAGGGTAGATGAAGCGGAAGGCCTGCGGCGGACCACTCCAAGACGTGGTCTCCTAGAGCCACACACCATGCATCTCTCAGGCAGAGGCACTCAGAGAAGGTAAAGCTTTCCTGGCCCAAGCAGGGACACTGCCCGCTGGCCACCACCACTGCTCGGCTCTTTGGCATCTTCCCAAGGCCCGCGACCCAGCAAAGGGCTGGAAGGGATAAAGATGGTGATGTGCACTGTAGCGAGGGATCAGGGTCACAGTTTCCCAGGCCCAGATCCCTACCTCCCGTCCCCGTGGGTGCCTTTGCTCCCTCTGCTCCCTGGGGTGCCGTCTCTGTCCTCTCAGCCCCTGAGTGAGTGAGGAAGATGAGCTTGAAGGGAGAAATGAGGGCGGGGGGGCAGCGCAAACCACACGGCAAGCCGCCAACACGGATCTAGTCCTGGCTCGAGCAGTGAACACGCGTTAGTTTGTCTACAAGGAAAATCTAGCTCTCTGTGCAAAACAAAGCAGAACGCCTACCAAGGGAGTCAGTCTTCCGGGTGGTTGAATTCTCGGGTGGCATCTACAAGAGACGTCACCCCTCCTCCTTTCCACAGCGGGGGGAGGCAGCCACGCCCTTAGGGGTGGTCCCGGACACTTCTGGGGTCAGAAGGCCTAAACCTTCTGGGTCTCATCTGCGAAATGGGGACCACAATACACGCTCTGCCGTTGCGAGGAGCAAGCGAGCGCTCGTAGATAGATGCAAGTGCTTTGACGACACGTAAAGCACGAAAGAAACGTGCAGGGTAGGACCGCTGGCCCGAGTCCTGGAACAAGCCGGGGGTGCGCAAAGCGATGTGGAACGTGAAATCACTTCCCCGAGGGGAAGGCAAAGCTTAAGAAGGGCAGGTGGCTGGGCTGCTTCCCAGCTCGCTCAGGGTGGATGGACATCACCCGGCCTCTAGCGTCTCCATGGAGACGTCCCGGTGCTTCCGAGGCAGGGAGGGCTCGGCTGGAGGTGGGAGGAGAGGGAGGCCACGGGCAGGTGAAGGTGAGGTGCTGACCGCGGGGCTCCACGGCACCTGTGCAGCAATGTGGGTTCTCCAGCCCCGTCCCGCTGGCCTGGCCTCCAGCCCACTCCCTCCCTGGTCCCGCCCCCCCTCTCTTAGCAGGCACGAGGCCTCTTGCCAATCACGCAGGAAGAGCGGCCGGGCCTCCGTCCAGCAGGGGGAGGTTACAGGAAGCTGGCTGGGGGTGTGGGGGTGTCAGGGCCGGGAGTGACCAGAGCCAGAGATGGGAAAGGTGACTCCGCTCCCCGACGGTCCCCGGGGCACCCTCTCAGACTGTAGGGAACTATATACCAAGAGGGGAGGGGACGGGAGGAGGGCCTGGGACAAGGCCTCGGCAGCCTGGAAGGCCCCAGGTTGGGAGAAGAAGGGCCTGTGAGTCCAACCCCTCACCGCCCCCTCTTCGTCTGTGCCCTAGGCTGTCTGGTTGGTGTCGAGTGCAGCATCTCTTAAGGTCCACATCTACTCCTGTTTCTATGCTATGCTAGTGACACGAAGCACCGTTATTTTTCACAGGATGCACAAACAAGTCAAACCAAACCACTGCGCAAACCAAACGTGCAAAACAAAATCATGTACACGCGCCTGGCACCAGCCCCGTGCCCCACCCAGCTAGCCCCTCCGGGCCTGTGACTCCCAGAGGGTGGGGTGGGGGTGGGGGGGAGGAAGAAGCTGGCGGAGGGTGCGGAGCGCCCCAACCACACCCACACAGGGGCCAGCGTGGAGTCAGGAAAAAAACGGGACCCCCTGGGCACGGCCGGGAAGCCAACACCTGTCTGACTTGGGAAAAGCGACCGCGGGGCCTCCTCAGGGGGAGGGGGTCCTTTTCCTCTAACACACATCTGCTAAAGTGCTCCGGACAGCTGGCGGGTCAGCCAGGGGGCAGGGCACTAAAGTCTGGGCTTTCCCAAAGCCAGCGCATGGAGGCGGGTGTAAGAGGAGGGGCTGGGCCGGGCTCTATGCATTGGGCTCTGTGCATAGTGTGGGTTTCCCGGGCCCCCCAAAGCCTGCCGAGGCCAAGGCAGGAAAGGACTGCAGCGGGAGGGACACATCTCAAAGTGCCTGTTAGGGTTGGCTCGAAGCACAGTGAATCGCGTGTCAGACATGGGGAGGGCTCCCTGGGTCCCGTGGCCCCCTCAGGTGGTGTACTGCCCAGCCCAGCCTCTCCCGCCCCCTGCAGCTGCGGCCGGAGGGTGTGCGGGCTGGTGGCAGTGGTGCGTCCTCACGCGGGGGGCTGGTCAGTGCCTTTACCAAATGCCGCTTGACCTGCCTCCGGGGGGAGCGAGGATCCGAGCCGAAGCTCGCTTTGGAACATGGTCATCGATTTGAGAACCTGCAGAGAAGGAAGCAGGGGGTGAGCTCGGCTGCTCTTGCCTGGGTTATGACTGCACGGCCACCATTCCCCGCCGGAGGCCGTTCAGCCCTCTGTGGGGACGATCTGTCTGAACCCTCACAACCCCATCCGGTTTTACAGGTGAGGAAAACGAGGCTCAGGGAAGTTAAGTGACTTGCCCAGTGTTACGAAGCGGGTAGGTAGGTGGCAGAGCCTGGATTTGAACCCAGGTCTTTCTGATCGAGGGCCTCTCCGATGAACTGCTACTCTGCTACCTTCGCTGCTCCCAAACCTGCACCCCAAACCTGCACATGTGGTCTCTTGTCAGGCACACGGACCGTTAGTCAGCCCGTTAGCATGTGGGCCTTTGTATACAAGCCTCAGTGAGTAAGACAGGGAGACGGCTGGGCCCTCCGTTGTTCTGGAGAAATCAAAGAACCACACCCCAAAGGCCCAGCATCTTGAAATCCCAAGACTCAGAAAGTGGCTTGGTGCCCCAGGGAGCGAGCGGGACATTCTTCAGCCCAGCCTGCCTAGGAGACAGGAGACCGGGGTGGAAGGATATTTGCCGAGTTGGAGAGAGGCCTGCCCCGAGACCTGAGCGCCGAAGCCACTGGCCGCTCCGAGGGCCTCGTGGCTTCTCGTGGGCCTGGCTGCTGCAGGAAGGGCCGTGCCCAGGCAGCCGTGGGAGCCTACACCTCCTGGGATGGCAGGGCCTGACCACGACACTCGGCACCACGGACTCCCTCCCGACTCCCAGCACACGTGTCTTGTCCCTGGTGGGACTGGCAGTGGCCTTCAGGGCGGGGGCAGGGGGATGGTTATCTTGGCACTGAGATCGCCTCTGAGGATGGAGAGAGTGGTGGAGACGACCCCTCCCCAGAGACCACAAAGCCCTCAAAACCTCTAAACGGGAACCACGTGTCTTCTGCCCCCAGCACATAGGGGGACACACAGGAAGCTCGGCGGGCAGCCCCCTCCCTCGGCCTTTCCTATCATAACAGTAAACGCCACACTCTGTGTGGAAGGATCTGGATCTTGGTCCTCTCACCGTTTGGGTCCCGGTGTGGCCCTTGCAGAGTGATGCCAGGCCTCCACCCGGTCCGACTCTGAAGGCCGCTCAGCGTGTTTAAGGAGACCCCGTCCTGCCCCTTTCAAGCTGGGGTCGGGGGTGGGGTCCCAGTGTCCATCAAAGCAGCCTGGAGGACCAGGCCACCTTACCGTGCTCATTCTCCACAGAGGGCTACCATTTTTGTGGCAACGACCCCCACCTTTCGCTACTGCAGAGCACCTGGGATGTGAGTTATTGACAGTAAAGTCCCAGAACAACCCCGCCTCCCATATATTATATGTGGTATTACATATACTACAATTGCTGACAAAAAAGAAGGTGCCAGAGGGACAAGCACGGGGCTGAGGCGGGGGAGGAAAGGGAACAGGGAAATACCTCTTTTAGAGGCTGGCAAGGAGCAGGGATGGGGACAGGGAGACTGCACTGGGGTACAGTCCCATGTAGCAGAGACGGTTACGGTTAAGCCTTCAGAGCTCTGATCACCCCTGGGGCACCCACCGTGTGCAGGGCCCCGAAGATGTTTCAAGGGGAAAATTTTCTGAACTTAGAAACTGCGGGGCGAGCAGCAGACAAGCCACGGCCTCTTGGAATGACTGGTGCCCAGGGACCCGAAGAGCCCTCCCGCCCCTCCTGATATTTGTGTCTCTATGTGGGACCCAACACCCAATTGCAGACGTGGGATGGGGTGGTGGGGGGAGGGAGAAGACAAAGAGAAAAAGCCACAGAAGTCCCGCTGCCAGGGCGGGCCTGTCCTCCGGCCACCCCGCTGAGGTAGAGCCACGCATCCCAGCCGGAGCGGCCCTTGCTCTTACCAGAGAGGCTGAAGCTGGACTCGTGAAGGTCCCTCATGCCCCCGTGTCGGGTAACGGGCCGAGTAGGAGTGTCTGCGAGTGGCGTTCCCATCTCTTTTTTCCCGGGATGCACAACGATAGCTACGTCCCCCAGGTAGGGAGTACGGTCCACTCCTCTAACCTTTAAGGTCTAGCGAAGGATGGAGAAGGAGGAAATGGGAAAAGAGCACACCATCAGAGCCCAGACACCATCAGAGCCCAGATGCCATCTCCACCAGAGCCTCCTCGATGGCCGGCAGGAGGTTGGATGCTGCCACTCTTCTCAGGACCCAAATGACTGCCTGCGACAAAAGTTTCTTACGTCTTGAGCTCAGGAGTGGAGTCTTTTACCTCCCAGTGTGTGCACGTGTGTACGTGTGTGCGGGCGCCCTTGCATAGAGGGGGCCCCCGCTGGCTCCCCCTCAACATTGGTGGAATCCTTTCCAAGGCGGCAGGTGGATTTCTGGGGTATTCCCCTCCCACGGAGCAATGTTAGCCCCTCACACGCCAGGCTTCCAAGAGGCCATGCCTTTTACTGTGATCTGACAACTTTGTGGGGAGAGAAACCAAATACAGCCGATTTGGAGAGGAGAATCCCCAGTGGCAATGTCAGTCACTTTTGTACTCACAAAGGCAGCAAAGTTAAGAGCCTATGTTCGGTATCTAGACAGCCTGGGTTCCAATCGCAGCTCTGCGACCTTATGCAAGTTACCTAATCTCTGTGCCTGTTTCCTTATTTGTAAAAATGGGCTGACCGTAGTGCCTATTAGTACTACATATAGAATTGTTAGGGGATCAAATGAATTAATACACATACAGCTCTTCGAACTGCTCTGGCACATGGCAAGTGATGTGAAAGCACCGGGAGCTGCAATTAGGGCAGAGGTCATTTACGTGGGCTTATTCATGCTGCTGTGAGGACAAAGTGAGTTGGGGTGTGCTCAGAAAAGTCTGAAGGAGCAGTGTGGATGATCTACATGCCAGGCACTCGTCCGGGGCATAACCTCCACCTCCTTGCTGCTTCCTGAAAATCTTGTTGCAACAATAGACAATGGGGGATTTCTTGAAGGATCTTCAGCCTCCGTATTCCTTTATATTCTCCAACAACAGACCTAGGGTTTAGCTCAGCCCTCAGAAATGTCAAGCCTGGTCTGAACTGTTTTGGCCTCTACCAGGCTGCACGTTAGCATCCTGGCTTGGGAAGCTGGGGTCCCAGTGGTGAAAGGTGGAAACACCAGCTGAGTGAAAACGGAGTTTGTGACCTTGGCAGGTGACAGCCGTTGCCAGCCCCTTCGTTACTGGCTGTATACCACACCCTTCCAGAGAGGATTTCTTCCCTGAGACCCACGCTCTCTAGGGACTGATCACTGACAATTTTTGGAGAATGAGACTTTTTGATAGTTTTCTTTTTCTGCATGCAAGTGCTCCTTTAACAGAACTGGCTTTTTCTTGGGACCCTTACGGTGTCGTTGTAATAAATGCTTTAGATAAAGAGACTCTGGGTTGAATTGATACCAATCCTGGAAACTGGGGCTCTTCCATGGTGGCTGACCCGAGGGGAGCGGTGTGTTGTGAATTGGGATCTATCTCACTTTTTTATGAGGCTGCCTTTTAGAAGGGCTTGAAATACTCTCTCCGCTCTCTTTTGACCCAATTTCCTGAATACCAAATGCCTTTTTTTTTTTTTTTGGAAAGACCGCAGAACCGTCATTCTTTTTGTTTCATACTGAAATATAATTCACATGCCATAATACTTGCCATTCGAAAGTGCACAATTCAGTGGTGTTGAGCGCATTCCCAACTTTGGGCCACCGCTGTCTAATTCCCAAACATCTTCATCGCCCCCAAAAAGCAATCCCACACCCGTCTGCAGTCACTCCTGTTCCCCACCCCCTGGCCTTAACTAACCACTAATGGATCTTCTGTCTATGGACGTTACGGACACTTCACATAAATGGAATCTTAAGCTATGTGGTATTTTGTGACGAGATTCTTTCACTTGGCATAATGCTCTTAAGGTTCACGTGTGTTGAATGCAGCATCTATGAGGACTCCATTTCCTTCTCGGGCCAAATAATATTTTACTGAACGGCTATACTTCATTATGTTTATCCATTCAACAGTTGATGGACATTGGAGGTGTTTCCACTTCTCGGCCTCTATGAGCGATGCTGTTATGGACGTGTACGAGCTTTTGTGTAGACACCTATTTTTACTTCCTTGGGGATTTTCGCAAGAGGAGAAATGCTGGCTCCTCTGGTAACTCTAATATCGAACTTTTGGGGACGTGCCAAACTGTTTTCCAAAGCGGCTGCACCATTTGACATTCCTTCCAGCAACGAACAAGGGTTCCCCTTTCTCCACATCCCAACCGACACTTGTTTTCCAGTTTCCTTTTGAAAATGACAGCCACCCTCGGTCAGACATTGTGCTGTATGAACGAATCACTCTCACTGCTCTTGCCAGCGCCCCCTCCAGAGGCTGGCTGAGGCCTTGTGCTGCGGGTTCACATCTGAGGAGCTTTCTGGAGATAGATGGCACCATTCGCCTCCTGAGAGACCCTGAGAGACCCTGAGTTTGCTTTTGGATTGAACGCGGTGATAACTGAAATCATGGGTTTTTTTTTTTTCAGGGAACCCAAGTCTGCTCCCTCACAGCAGATCTGGCTTTGGATTTCTTCCTTTGTTGGCCTTTGGGAGAGAAGGGTGTTTAGTCATTCTGAGAACTCTGGGCCCTCACGTGTGGAAAGCCGGCAGAATTGATCTTCTGGTGTTAACATGGCCTGCTTACTTTTAGGCTTTAGATGACTGCTTTTCTTTTCTTTTAAAAAAAAAAAAATTTTTTTTTAACGTTTATTTATTTTTGAGACAGAGAGAGACAGAGCATGAACAGGGGAGGGGCAGAGAGAGAGGGAGACACAGAATCTGAAACAGGCTCCAGGCTCTGAGCTGTCAGCACAGAGCCCGACGCGGGGCTCGAACTCACAGACCGTGAGATCATGACCTGAGCCGAAGTTGGACGCTTAACCGACCAAGCCACCCAGGCGCCCCAGATGACTGCTTTTCAAGTATCAGTTTTACGTGCCGTTACTTCAAGACTGGGAAGGAACTGAGCAATGGCAGTACCTCAAAGGCCCCTGAGCCTGCGAATCAAGAGGAACTCAGGTGTCACAGACATGCTCATGTTTCACTCCTGTGCCTTCGGGAGCCCAGAACTCCCCGTTTGCCTGATCACTTAAAATGCTATGTGATAGTCAAAGATGGGGAATGGAAAGCAGCACTATCCGACTCTGGCGTTCCCTCTGTTCCGTCACACACACCCCTCTCAGCCCAGGAGAGCTGGACCACAGTTTGGGAAAGAATGCTGTAGTTTTTATGAATGAACTTGTACAGAGGGGCTCTACTGAGGACCACACTCAGGGTGAAGCGAAGTCTTGGTTAGAGGCCCGGAGAGTGAAGGAAAGCCTACCTGCCCCCCGCTCCTCCTCCCACCCCACCCCCCGTCCTGGTAGAACTTTCCTTCTAGGGCTGGGGCCTCATAGGCCACCTGAGCAGTGGACAGAGAACAGCTGGAAGGACACAGGCTGAAGCGGCTGCTCCCGAAAACCTTTGGGCGGTTCAAGGAAGGAACAAGAATGGGAACAAGGAGGGGAGGTCCGAGGCACTGGGCAAAGAAGCTTGGCTTTTGCATAAAGGACTTGGGAATCGCGATGCTAAGAAAGTTTGGCTGAAGAGGAGAGGTCATGCGACCGTCTCGTGGCAAAGTGCGCCAAGCCACAGGCAGCTCTTAAAAGGCCTATTCCGAAGATATTATTGAGCAGATTTCTAGAGCTCAGTAATAATGGCAGCTGAGTCTGTTTTCAGTCAAGGTGCTTTATAGCTCTGGTCCCTGCTACAGGCCAGAGCTGATGATGAGTGGAGAGCATGGGGCCTGGGAGCGGGAAGAAGTTGATGCTGGTCTGGGACAGCAACCACAATATGGGTGGGGGGTGGAGAGGTCACCTGGAAGGGGCCAGAAAAGGCTTCCCCACCAGCTGCTACTTAGGGCCTCCAGCTAAAAAACACACAGACCGTTTTCCTGGGTCTCACCTCTGGCACAGACAAGCAGCTGACCGACAAGGCCAGACTGGGCAGTTTACAAGAAAATTTCTCTGCTACTACCTTCAGAACATATAGCAGGCACCTGCTGTGTACAGAGGACTAGAATGGCAAAAGGAATAGAACAAGAGAATCTGGGTAAGGAAATTAAAAAAAAAAAAAGGATCAATGTCTCTTAAGTGCGCCATGATTACAACCATGGAGTCCCAGAGCCTAGGCAGGAGTGCAGCTGGACCAGTGAGGCTGGGGGTCCTGGGCCCTCAGGCGTGACAGAAGAACACACACCCTTTCTGGACAGGAGCCTTCTGAAGTCACAATAATATTGCTTTATGCCCGAGGAAGGGGAGGAGAAACCACAATGAGAACCACGTGCTTTCAGCTGTCAACGTGTTAGATCTGTTCTTTTCCGAGGCTCTGGGACCCCTTCCTGTCCCCGCAGAGGCCACGGCTGGAGTCCCCAGCACCCGGAGTTGTCAGCAAGAACTCAGGCCAGGTTCTCCAGGGCAGCTCTCGAAGATAAGTCTGGGCAGTCAATCCCTAAGCAACGAGGCAACAGGCAGTCTTCTTTTGGGTGAATGTGTCTACTTAGAGGACAGGAACCCCTGGGGATGAGGTGAAGCCCAAAGATTTAGGGAACATCCAGTGTGCTTGTGGAATCCAAGGGCTGGGTAGGACCCCTGGGATATGAAGTATTCTAGACTCGGCCTGATCACATCAGGGTTGGGGGGCGTCCAGACCCAGAAAATCCTACCAACCTCACTCCGGTCACAAGGGAGGGGGAGGCTTCAGGGAAAGAACAAGTCCAGGGCAAATATGGTAACCCAGGTCGAGCCGGAGTCCCATCTGAGGGTTGGTGAGAATCCTCCCAGAGACTAGATGTGGGGGACATCTGCGAGCATCCTGTAGTATTTCCTTAGCTCTAGGGGGATTTAGGGATTGTTCCCAATACATTTTTACTCTGTTATACGTACGCCCTTTCTGCTATTTTGGTTGTCCCCAAAGTGACCATTCTAGGCGATAAGGTTCAGTGGGAAAATGGAATGAGAACATCTTTGAGGTTTAAAACAGTTGTTACATGGGGCGCCTGGGTGGCGCAGTCGGTTAAGCGTCCGACTTCAGCCAGGTCACGATCTCACGGTCCGTGAGTTCGAGCCCCGCGTCAGGCTCTGGGCTGATGGCTCGGAGCCTGTTTCCGATTCTGTGTCTCCCTCTCTCTCTGCCCCTCCCCCGTTCATGCTCTGTCTCTCTCTGTCCCAAAAATAAATAAACATTGACAAACAACCTTTAAAAAAATAAAAAAATAAAAAAATAAAACAGTCGTTATAGAATTTCCCCAACGGGGGGCTTTAACCTCTTCGTATACGCCGTCTTCCCCTTCCCTCCTCTTACCTTTTCTCTCTGGACCAGCTTCTTGTAGACAGTGTCTGGGAAGGACCTCAGGGGATAGAACTTGCCAGTGCCCTCAGCGCACATGAAGACACCGTTCTCATACACGACTCGTCCCCGGCTGATGGTGACCAGCGGTACGCCGTGGCAGCGCATGTTCTCGTACAGGTTGAAGTCTCCTCCCTGCACCTGGGTGCTGGCTGAGATGGTCCTGGTGGAGAGGCAGGGGTGGGAGAGAAAGCTCTGAGAAGAGGTGACGATGTCACAGCTCAGCAGGACGAATCGATGGTCAGTGGGAGGGGGTGATGCTCAGGGACAAGGAATAATAATAGTCCCCAAAAGCTGTCTGCTGCAGACCGAATCCCATCACCACCCCCCCCCCCCCCCAAATGTATATACTGAAGTCCTCACCCCCAGCCTCTGAATGTGCCTGCATTTAGAGACAGGACTTTTAGAGAGCTAATTAAAGTAAAATGAGATCATACGAGTGGATGATCCACTAATCCAATCTGACTGGTGTCTTCATAAGAGGAGGAAATTCGGAGCCCAGACATGCACACCCATAGAGGAGAGACCAGGTGAGGACGGAGGTGTAAGACAGCCATTTACAACCCACGGAGAGAGGCCTCAGATGACACCAAACCCGCCGACACCTTGACCTTGGACTCCCAGCCTCCAGAACTGGGGGAACATACGTTTCTGGTGCGTCTAAGCCACCAGGCTGTGGTAGGGCCGGAGCAGCCCTAGGAAATGGATCAACTGAGCCAAACTCTAGCGAGTTTTCTGCCAACAGTGATCATGAACACCCACACCTCTGCAGCAACAGGGACCAGCCCCAGGCTTCAGGAGGCAGAACGTGGCTTCTCGAATGCTCTAATGGAGAAGTCAGCGTGGGTATCCCGGCCTCGGGGTGGGTGGCGGTGCACCAAAGAAGGCGAACCTTCTTTCCAATGCAACTTTTTATTTTCAAAATTCCATTAAATTTTTGCTTATCTTCTTTACTGTACACCGAGAAAAGTACCTGGCCACCAGTTAGCGCTTAACAAAAATCTGCTGAGCGATTAATGAAATTTAATCGGAAAGAGCGGTTTCCATCTCCCCTGCCCAAATCTCTTAGTAAAAACCAGGCTCTGTAGCCCGTGGCCTGGTAACCCCCTTCATTCGTTCACTCAACTCGCGTGCGCTAATGCTGTGGGTGTCAAGCTCTGTGCACTCCAGAGTACCCAACACCCTCAGTGAGGGGAGCAGGGGGCTGGCGGAGGAGCCCGGAGCGTCAGGACACCTGTCTGGTTCAAGGGCGCATTAGCTATGTGATGCGGGGAGCCCCTCTACTCTCTGGGTCTTCGTTTCTTCGATAGGAAAATGGAAATAAGAACGCCAGCATGAGTGCTTCCTGGGGCCGTGTGAAAACTAAACTAAACGAGATCCCTGAGATCCCTGACGGTCCCTGTGAAGCCGCTCCGCATCACTGTAAGGCGCTATGCGCATGGTGATACCCTGCAGCCGGTCTGAGCCTGTCTTGTTCACTGCCGCATTCCTAGTGCCCAGACTACGGCAGGCCCTCAAATACTTGTCGAACCGAACACACCACGGGGTCACACTTCGCTACGCTAGATGCAGCGCAGAGACGATAAGCTGGTGGAGTTTTGCAACGCGAGCGCCTTAAAACCCCAAGTCCCTCTAGCCCCGGCGACTAGCAGCAGGTTTTACTTTGTGGCTTCCGGATCCCACACCACCACGTCGGCATCGGCCCCAGGGATGATGCGGCCCTTGCGGGGATACAGGTTGAGAATCTTCGCCGCGTTGGAACTGGTAACGGCCACAAAACGGTTCTCGTCCATCTTTCCTCCAACCTGAAACATTGCAACAGTGCCACGTCACCCAAACCCTGCGCGTGCCTCAAAGCCACGGCCACCCTTGACTCGGGCCTGCGGTCTTTTAGTTGGTCACGACAACGGTGCCAAGAAGGACGATGATGTGAGCACCGTCTCAGCTGAGCCAACCTGCTGGCCGGGTTCCCGGCCATCGCCTCAATCCTTCCTCCGGCAACAGTGGTGAGTGGGCTCTTCGCCAAAGGCCGCCCACCTGGTGGAAACCTACCTCCTGTTTGTACAACCGGCTCTACCCATGTGTCTACTAGGGATGGGTCGGGAGCCTTCCTTCGTCCACAAAGGGACACAGATTTCTGGGCTCTTGAAAAACATCTTACTGCCTCACCCACCAGTGAGAGCACCGTGGACTCCCTTCAAGGGGGATTCCACAGCCACTCGTGGGCCTCTCTGAGCGGCTGGCTTACTCTTGAGGACTTCAAATCTCCTTAGGCTCGGATTTGCTGCAGCTAATCTGTGATAGGTCAGGACCAAAAATACTTATTCTTCGTGGGGAGAACAGGTGGTATTCAAATGAAGTCCTAGTCCCTGTTTTTCTCAAAAAGCAACTAGCCAAAATATGTAAAGAGCCTTAAAAAAGGTTCATTCCCTTTGGCCCAGAAATCTGCTTCTAGGAATCTGTCCTAAGGAAATAATAGAAACGCTCACACGTATATACTCCTGAACAAAGAAGCTCTCTGCAGCATTATTTGTAAGTGCAAAACTCCGGAACAGCTAAAAGCTCCAAACTCAGGGAAGGATTAACTGAAATGTGCTACTTCCACCGGAGGAAATACTATTTAGCTACTAAAAAGATGCTATCGGGGCACCTGGGTGGCTCGGTCGGTTAAGCGTCCGACTTCGGCTCAGGTCATGATCTCACAGTTCGTGAGTTTGAGTCCCTTGTCAGGCTCTGTGCTGTGAGTGCAGAGCCTGCTTCGGACCCTCTCTCTCTTTCTCTCTCTGCCCCTCCCCTGCTCATGCTCTCTCTCAAAAATAAATAAACATTAAAAAAAAAAGAGAGAGATGCTTTTAAAGAATGTTTACTGATACAGAAAGACACTCAAGATACGCTGTTATGTGAAAAAAAAGATGAACCCCCGTTATTACAATAACATCCCGAACATACACAGAACTAGAAAGAAAGAGACCAAAATATTAATACTTTCACTTCTCGGTATGGAATTAGGGGGATCTTTTTTCCTCACACTTTTCTGCGTTTTCCAAATTTCTATACGAGGCTGTACTACCTTTCTGGTTGGGTGAAAATACAAACTTTCTGGTTTTGTTTTTGAGTGAAACAAGGAGCCATGGCTATAGCTCTCCTAAGAGTGAAAACCCTTGCGAGGACTTGAGCAGAGGAGGGGTCCCCAGAACATACCACTCCTCTCTCCCAGATGACGCTCATGCGGTCCTGGACACCGCTCACTCCATGCGGGATCTTGGTGAAGTCCTCCTTGCCCATAGCTTTCTGCTTCGTGGTGAAAGGCCGGTGATCTGATGCCACAATGTTCAGAGTATCACTGGATAAAGAGAAAGATGGGCCAGTGAGGGAGGGAGGCCAGGGTCCCGGAGGGTGGGGACAGGTGCAGGGAAAAAGCCTTCCCTTCGGATCCAGGCAAAGCTGACCTCTAACAAGTTACTTCATTTGTGTGAACCTCAGTTTACTCATCTGTATAATGGGTTTGTGGGCTGAGGGTTGACACTGGCTGTCAGTGTCACAGGCGACACTGATGGGAGCCTTTGGGGCATCAACTTTTAAGAGTTAAGGCAGCAGGCAGAGAAAAATTCAACTCCCAGTTTTGCTAACCTGAGGCGGTTTTACTGTCAGAGGCTCAGATGCCAAGCTCTTGTCGTCTTCTCCCTCAACCCCTACCGGTTCCTGCTGGTGACAAGCATGTGCTTGGTAAAACATTTACAAGTTCAATGTTAAGCATTGCTAAATAACTCTCGGCCATAGCCTTTCTTGGATGTGGGGACTCTGACGGCACAGAAGAGGAAAGGAGGGACAAGACAGAAGAGATATTTGCCTTAATAGACCAGCGATGCTATGCAAGCCAACCGGTTCATCACCCCCGTCCTCTATGACCATTGTCCTCGGGAGGTTACTGAGGCCGACCTCTGTGCAAGGCTGTGGGCGGCTAAGGCATGGTGGGGTTCTCCGGGGGTTCCGGCCTCGCTAGGATTCAGGGCAGAGACTTAGTAGGACAGTGCGACAGTACACGAGGCAGCAGACCCTCTACCAAATGAGGGCGGCAGATAGCTGGCCCATGTACAGAGATCTCTGTAGGCTGAGGGCTCAGAGGTGGTGAGGGGCAGAGGGGGAAGGATGCCCACGTCGCCCAGGGCAGGGCAACCTCATGAGGAAACACCATTGGAGGGCAGGGAGGGTCCTGGCTGGAGCATGGGGGTCGTGTGGGAGAGGGGGACAACTGCTGGGACCACACAGCGGGGGCCCTGAGAATCTAATTTCTTTGTAGGAGGCCCCAAAGCCTGTGAATGCCTGTGGGCCATCTAAGCTGCCCACGTCAGACTTGGTGATGAGACATCTCCTTTTTAAAATTTTTTTTTAAAGTTTATTTATTTTGAAAGAGAGAGAGAGACAGAGAATCCCAAGCAGGCTCCACACTGTTAGCACAGAGCCTGACGCAGGGCTCAAACTCAGGAACCATGAGATCATGATCTGAGCCAAAATCAAGAACCAGATACCCAACCTACTGAGGCACCCAGGCGCCCCAGTGACGAGGCATATTCTTAAGGCTCTCAGACAATTCAGGGTCAGGCTGCATATTGGGCTGTCTCCACTGGGGGCCTGGCAGGGTTCATCAGTCACAACTGTTGCCAAATGACTGACTTCCTTGGCCAAATCCACAGTGAGATGACTTAGCCCTTCCTGTGGCATGGGCTGGTGTCTCCCTTAGCCAAACACGCTGCTCTGGGCCTTCTCAGAGATTGCAGGGGACACTCTCCACAGAGCAGAGGGTTTGTTCTAGGGCGCCCCAGTGCTGCCCACATTCCCCGGGCCTGCAGAACCCATCAGAGTTTCACCTTCTCCTCAGGGGTCCTCCAGACCCCCAGGCAGGGCTCAGATCAGAAGAGGTGCCCGTCAGAGTCATTGGCTCAGGGTCAGGGACCTCAACTCCCATTCTTGAACCAAGTGCTACTGAGCAACCACCTTTCAAAAAAGGCTCCTACACAAGTAGGTGCCCCTCGGGGAGTGTGGTCACATTCCAGAAGGGCTTCTGAGGTCTCCTAGTGCTGCCCTGAATCTAGGAAATACAACACCCACATGCATACCCTTTAAAGTTTAGAACATGACTGTCTTTAAGTAGTTGAAGAAATTTTTTTTAATGTTTATTTATTTCGAGAGAGACAGGGCGCAAGTGGGGGAGGGGCAAGAGAGAGGGAGACACAGAATCCGAAGCAGGCTCCGGGCTCTGAGCTGTCTGCGCAGAGCGCAACGTGGGGCTCGAACTCACGAACCGGGAAATCATAACCTGAGCCGAAGTCAGACACTCAACCGACTAAGGCCACCCAGGCGCCCCTCAAGTCCTTGAAAATTTTACATATTCAAATGAAGAGAACTTCTGGCCCCTTTCAGAAATGAAATTTTACACAGAGAACAACCTGGTGGTTGCCAGAGGCGGGGGGTGGCTGGGAGACTGGGCAAAATGGGTGAAGGAAAGGGGGAGGTACAGGCTTTCAGTTATGGAACGAGTAAGTCACAGCCACGAAAGGCACAACGTAGGGCATACAGTCCACGGTATTGTGACAGCGTCGCAGGGTGACAGAAGGTAGCCACACTTGTGAGCACAGCATAACACAGAGAGTGCCAAGTCGCTGCTGTACTCGCGTGTAGCACGTCACATCGTGTGTCAACCACGTGTCAGTAAAAGAAGAAAAAAAAAAGGAGGAAGAAATTAGATTTGATTTTAGGGATTTTATTTTTAAGTCATCTCTACCCTCAACACGGGGCTGGAACTCAGACCCCCAAGGTCAAGAGTTGCGTGCTCTCCCGACAGAGCCAGCCCAGCGCCCCAAGAAATTGGATTTATTAGTTATTTATTTATCTATTTATTTGTTTGTTTATTTATGTCAACACCAAAATTTTAATTAATTAATTAATTTTTCATTGAAATTTTAGTTAGTGACATTAGATTTTATTTTATTTTATTTTTTTTTAATTTTTTTTTTTTCAACGTTTTTATTTATTTTTGGGACAGAGAGAGACAGAGCATGAACGGGGGAGGGGCAGAGAGAGAGGGAGACACAGAATCGGAGACAGGCTCCAGGCTCCAAGCCATCAGCCCAGAGCCTGACGCGGGGCTCGAACTCACGAACCGCGAGATCGTGACCTGGCTGAAGTCGGACGCCCAACCGACTGCGCCACCCAGGCGCCCCAGTGACATTAGATTTTAAATAAAGGATAAATCCTTACACCCATAGATGGTGCTTCCCCCCCCCCGCCCCCGATACGGAAGAAGTCACATGCTAACGTGGGTCGTAACAAAGCGCACGTTTTCTTATAAGAATATGGTAACTGGTGCCTGGGTTTTCTGTCAAGCATTTTGTAGGATATCAATTATCACCAACAAGGTGTCCTAAAAACGAAACGACAGTACCACAAATTCCTATACACAACAAAAATGTTCAAACGCTGCTCCAAATTCCGTAAAATGACACACTTGTACAATATGCACCGATCTTCAAAAGGGATTCAAACTCTTCTCAGGACAGTTAGCATGAAACTGCAATTCAACTGAAGTGAATAAATGTATTTATTTATTTATTTATTAAAAAAAATTTTTTTTTTTTCAACGTTTATTTATTTTTGGGACAGAGAGAGACAGAGCATGAACGGGGGAGGGGCAGAGAGAGAGGGAGACACAGAATCGGAAACAGGCTCCAGGCTCCGAGCCATCAGCCCAGAGCCCGACGCGGGGCCCGAACCCACGGACCGCGAGATCGTGACCTGGCTGTCGGACGCTTAACCGACTGCGCCACCCAGGCGCCCCGAATAAATGTATTTAAGTTACCTTAAAAATAGGCTAGATATAAAACCTTAAATGATTCCATTAACAGCACTATTTTCCCCTGCCTATTTGAATGTGTTGGGGCCGCTGTCATCTGGGTAGGTTGGGGCAGTTGCCACCTATTTGTTCTTCCAGCAAATATGCCTGTGGCAAGCAGAGGTACTTCAAAAGATTTTTTTGACCTTGGCACTGAGCCCAAATTACTACAGTGGGCTCCTGGTTCTTGTCTGTTTTGGTTGTGTTGATAAAGATGGAAAAGAGGCTGGCTGGCATTTCCCTGTGAAAAGCATTTTTAAAAGTTATTTCCTTATTTATTTTTAATATATATATTTGAAGTTTATTTATTTATCTTAGAGAACAAGCCAGGGAGGGGCAGAGAGAGGATCCTAAGCAGGCTCCCGCAGGTCAGCTCAGAGCCTGAGGTGGGGGGGAGGTTCGAACTCAGAAACTATGAGATCATGACATGAGCTGAAATCAAGAGTCAGACGCTTAACCAGCTAAGCCACCCAGGTGCCCTCTGCAGTGAAAAGCATTTTTAAGTCAGAGCTGATCTGGCATTTCTCCTCTCTCATACTCCCTAATTAAAAAAAAAAAAAAATTTTTTTTAATGTTTTATTTATTTTTGAGACAGGGAAAGACAGAGCATGAACAGGGGAGGGTCAGAGAGAGGGAGACACAGAATCCGAAACAGGCTCCAGGCTCTGAGCTGTCAGCACAGAGCCCGACGTGGGGCTGGAACTCACGGACCGAGAGATGATGACCTGAGCCGAAGTCGGCCGCTTAACCGACTGAGCCACCCAGGCGCCCCATCGTACACCCTAATTTAGCTAAATGTGTAAGGGGCGCTGCTGCTCAGGATCACAGCGATATTGTGGGACAGAAAGCAGGTGCTGCACTGGGCCACGCATATACTGGCCCTCCGGGGCCACCTGCGCCCCGAGACCTTGCTGACTGCACCCTACACTCCTCTTTCAGGTGTTAACACAGCAGGGTGCTGAGTGGGAATTTGTTGGCGACAAATTGGCGACAAATTTGTTGGCAACCAAGAGGGAACATTAAGGACCTGGATGAAATAAGTGCCCCTTTTTCTCAAGACAGCCATCTTCAGTCGGGGCTGGCTACTTCCCTCAATCATCCTCACCATCACCCTCGAAGAGAAGAGGGCTGTCACCTCCCCCCAGGTATATAAAAGCCTACGACAGGGAGGGAGATTGAGGTATCTCAGGATGGAGAGTCCTGTAGTCTTTTCCTCTTCCTTCTTTTCGTGTTCGAGTGCGGTTTCCCTACCCTCTCTCCTAGCAGTCTCCTCCATAGTCAAGGAGGGGACACTGCAACGGGTTCACCCACGGAAAACAGAGGTGATGGCTGTGGGCTTCTTGCTTGGGAGGGGGCCGGTGGACGCGCCCTGAGCCTCTAGGAGAGGAGAGCCAGTGGGATGGGGACAGACTGCCCTCCCACCGTCGAGAGTGGCAAAGCTGTGTGAGCTTTCTCTGGGCCCCAGACACTGTAGAAGGTGGTCAGGCTGGAGCTGCCTTCCAGGGTCCTTGTTCACAGGGACACCACTAGTTCTAGAAGCAAGGAAGGTGTAGGTGGGAGAGGTTGGGCCGGAATCCATCTTCCATATCAGGGGATTGTATGAGGGCTGCACAAGAGAGCCCACAAGGGCATGTGTCCTACATAAGGAGGGCCCCAAAGGCCAGTCACGTTGAGTCTGAGAAGCAGGAGTATAAACTGGTGCTTGGGTATGGAGAAGAATCCCCCTACCCAGGGACTGGGCACGGGGAAGGGAGGAGACTGACATTTAAACTAGACTAGACTTGGGGCGCCTGGGTGGCTTAGCCGGTTAAGTGTCTGACTTCAGCTCAGGTCACGATCTTATGGTTTGTGAGTTCCAGCCCCGTATCGGGCTCTCTGCTGTCAGTGTGGAGCCGGCCTTGGATCCTCTGTCCCTCTCTCTCTATCTGCCCTTCCCCAGCTCTCTCTTTCTCTCAAAAATAAATACACATTTTAAGAAAAAAAATAAACTAGACTTTAATAACCAAGAGGGAGAGAAAACAATGGATTCTATGCAAAATGTCACTAAAGGAAAGAAAGAAGCTGCAAGCAGTTTGGGACAAAACAAAATCTTTTCATCTTTGTGTCCCACTGAATTCAGACTGTTCGTTAAAACTTTTCCTTTAGATTTGGATCATATGGGAAAAAATCGTGTTAGAACAAGAGGAGCTGGAGAAAAGGAGATCTGGAGGGGAAGAATGAGGGGGAAAGAGGAAGAGAGGGCAGAAGGAAAGGAAAAAGGGGAAAGAAAGGGAAACCACATGCGAAACCACGAGGAGGGGGAGGTAAGGAAAAAAAGAGACAGAAAGGCCCACATATATTCTAGAATAAGTCAGCAGCCACATCCTACAGCCCTGAAGTGGTCCTCAGTGTAAAAGCAATGTCCTTGGAAATTCTGAACAACCACCATTCACCGTCTCATATATGCTCTTGACTCTTAACACTGCAGAAGCTCTCGCTCCAAATCAAGTGGTCGGAGAAGCCGACAGGTAATTGGGATGGCAATTAGCTGATGGGCTCTGGAGAAGGTAACAAAAGCAGAGTCATCCTACGGGCACAATGGAACCAGACCTAGGTCAGATTTGGGGCCTCTGCGACATCACCTCGAAGACGTGTACGTTCCCAGGACGGCATATATTATGAGTTAAGGATGTGCTACGGGGCCCACAGAGGTTCTGCCAAAATGCCTTACTTGGCCAGCAGGCTCATGAGGTAGGTGGAGGTGTTCGTGTCCAGTCTCAGCGGAGGCACTGTGACGTAGGCGGCCGCGTGGGACCAGTCCTGGTGGTAGTAGTGTAAGCCTGTCAGAGTGGCATGGGCGGTGGTGGTCTCGGCCAGCACAACCTTCCCTAGAAGAAGAAACGTCAAACCGTGATTAGGAAGCCAGTGGCCTGAGAGATCACTGGTCTGAGCTTCTCATTTCATAGGCGGAGGAGCTGAAGTCAGAGACAGGAAGGGACTTGCCCGAGCTTACACGGGGGTTTGAGGGCACAGCTGGGTTCAAGGCCGGAGGGCTCCATATTGCTATGCTGGCTCCAGGCAAGGAGAACAGAAGGGCAAGGGTGCCGAAGAGGGGAAGCACCGCCGTTTGGGGGGACCACGGGTGCTTCAGGGCACTGATGGGAGGAAGGAGGGCCAGCGGTGCGGGTGAGACACCCAAGGGCTCCCACTGGGGGAGAGGCAGGAGGCAGGATCTCGAGGGCAGTTCTACCAGAAGGCTGAAAGCCCTTGCTCTGATTTATCTCCCCAGGTCTGTGACCATGACTTTGTTTCTCCCGTTTCCAGGACCTCACTGGCACCCTGAGCCGGGCCAAGACTATAAGCAAGTATAAAAACCTTCAGGTGCCGCCCAGTGCTCGGCAGCAGCCGACACACAGGTATCGGGGCTCGCACACAGGGTGTGGGGTGGCTGGAAGGGAAGCTGGGTCCGTACACTGTTACTCCTCCGGGGACTTCCCAGGCATCCCCTTGAAATGTCCACTGGAAGCGGTTCAGGATTTTATGTTAGTTGCCAAGGCAACGACCAGTAAAACCCAAGAGGCCAAAAAGATACCAATTAAGGAGCTGACTGAAAACGTGGAAAACTTTACCAGACCCGGGAGAGGCGACAGACACTTCTGCAGAGCTGTTATGCATGCAAATGCACAGAGGAAAACACTGCTGCTAGCGCACCAAACCCAGGCTAGCGCAGTGCTTCTGTGGGCGGCGGGAGAGAAAAGGGAGTACTCCGGGGGACCCCGCAGGGCTGCAACCCCACCACACGTGCGCACGGTCCACTCCAGCCCAAGGACTCGCCTTGCATCTTAGCAGCTGCGATAACGTCACCGGCCGAGATGCTGGACACGTTGACCAGGTATATTGGACAGTGAGTCTAAACAAGGAAACCGGCAGAAAGGAGAGCGCGTCAGCCCCATGAACCTAACAAGCACTGGCACAGCCCCAGCCAAACCAGTCCGGGCCCCGGCACCTCCCTCTGCACGTCTTAGCCCCACTCGCAGGGAGACAGGGTCTTCTACCGGGAAGGCAGGCTGGCGGCCAGAGCACAGACTAGGGGAAGCACGGAGGAGGCAAGCACCAGGGCCCAAGGGGAATGTCAGGGCCGAGCCTCAAATATTCCACCAGCCGGAGTCAAGATGATTTATAACTTAACACCAGGGACTTTTTAAATTTCCTGCTCATGAACGTGATGACCTAGAGACAGTCGTGGATCATACTTCGTATCTAAAATTACAAGGGCTGCCTTATCAGTAGACAGAATGTACCCTGAGAAGAAACAAAATGTAAGAGGTCTGGGGTTCAGAGTCTATGTCAGGCAGGACTGGTCTTGCAAATGGACACCTGGGTTGTAATATCGATGAGCTTTTCCTCCGCTGAGCGGTGCGACAATGGTCCCCGGCTTCACCTGCCGGGGCATATGTTTGAGCTAAAAAACAGGAAGCTGGCTTTTTGTTGTTGACATCTTTCCTTGTCCTGGGGTCGGTCTCCGTCAGGAAATCATTGGTATCATAGCCACTGGTGTGCCAGTAAATCAATGTCCTCGACCGGCACCCAGACTTGTAAACTGCTCATGGGAAACTTTTCCCAAATGTTACTCTGATGCCTTCTCAGCTCATCAAAATGAGAGGACAGAGAGCTTAGGAACTGGCCTGACATTTGACGTGCTTGGTGCAACTTTACTAATTCTGAGATCCGCTGGACCTCCAACCTCTGCCTCGTCCCCAGTGTTCCTAACACCACGCCCTCATGGTTACTTACATCCTTCGGGATCGCCCATGTCTTTTCAGAGAAGAGGTTCTCGAGCGTTAGTGCCCGCTAAAACCATGGGTGGGCTTCTTAAAACAGACTGCTGGGCATCGTCCCCAGTTTCTGATTCAATGGGTATGGGCCCGAGAATCTGCAATTCTAAGTTTCTATTTCTAACAAACACGGGTGCTGCTGGTCCAGGCGCCACACTTTAGAAAACTGGTATTCTCGAGGTGACAGCACAGATTATCTGAGCAAATCGAACTCATTTTTAATGACGGTTTAGGAGAAACAACCTTGGTATATTTCTTGGTATATATCTACTGTTTATAAAGCGCCTTTCTTTCTCTGCCCCCCTTTGACCCTCACAATCCTCCTGTGAGAAGTGATATTCCAACGTTAGATAACAGTATATCAGAGTGGTTGAGTGATGCGCATACGCTGAGAGCTTCGTGTTTGGTGAAGGTCTCACGTCTTGTTCGTTTCCCACACCGTGTCAGCACCCCCTCACCCTAAGCGATACCAAGGAAAACTTCTAAGTGGTCTAGAGGCAGAGGGTTCGATCACGGTTCTCTAAGCAAGCCATCTACCGAATTCCTCTACAGGAAACAGAGTTCATTTGCAGTGAGGCTCTGTGGACACCCAACTCACCCTGCCTCCCATGGGAGTCATTTCCACTTGAGCAATGAAGCCAGACTCAGCAAGCTCACAGCAAGGAGGGGGGGGGTAGGGGGAGGACAGGGAGCTGGCAGCTAGGAGGACTTCTGCCAGGTCTGTGGGAATAACAACACCCAGGAAACGGTTTTGGGGTCCTGTGAACCAGGCATGGTGGTGGCACCCAGGGCAGAATGGGACTCCACTGTGTGGACTGAAGATGCTGGTTTCTGATCCCAGAGTCAAGAATGGGTTTAGGGCGAGCCGGGGTCTACTTACCCTGTTTGCAATGGTGATAACTCGGTGAGTGGCTTCAGCCTCCAGCTGTAAGAAACAAAGGACAGGAAGAAAACAAGCTTCAGCCTCTCTCCCAAGCAAGCCCACCTCTGCTCAAGAGCCCACTTTGTAGAAAGTGCTGGAATATCCAACATTGGGCCGGAGGGGCCAAATGCACCCATAGGGGCTGGCTCGGGGGGGTAAGCCCTGGGCAGGGGCACCAAGCTCCAACCACCTCTTCTCACCCTGAGAGAATCCGAGGATTTACTACACCAGGCATATCCTCGCTGGATGCTACTCAGGCCTTAAATAACAGACAACGAGGGGCACCTGGGTGGCTCAGTCAGTTAATGCATCTAACCCTTTGCTTCAGCTTAGGTCATGATCTCATGGTTTGTGGGATTGAGCCCTGCATGGGGCTCTGTGCTGTCTGCTTGGGATTCTCTGCCCCCCTCTCTCTCTCTTAAAAATAAATAAACTTTAGGGGCGCCTGGGTGGCGCAGTCAGTTAAGCATATGACTCTGGCTGAGGTCACGATCTCACGGTTCTCGAGTTTGAGCCCCATCTCAGGCTCTCTGCTGTCAGCCCGGAGCCCGCTTTGGATCCTGCTTTGGATCCTCTGCCGCCCCCCGCCCCCCGCCCCCTGCCCTTCTTCTTTCTGCCCCTCCCCCACTCACGGGGCTCTGACACACACACACACTCTGTCAAGCCGAAACATTAAAACAAATTTTTAAAAATTCTTCCCTATCTGGGGCACCTGGGTGGCTCAGTCGGTTAAGTGTCTGACTCTTGATTTCAGCTCAGGTCATGATCTCATGGTTCATGAGTTCTAGCC
Organism: Prionailurus viverrinus; assembly: GCF_022837055.1. NCBI lineage: Eukaryota > Metazoa > Chordata > Mammalia > Carnivora > Felidae > Prionailurus > Prionailurus viverrinus. The sequence goes on from NC_062563.1 coordinate 119,651,273, forward strand.
CTGCATCAGGCTCTGCGCTGGCAGTGTGCAGCCTGTTTGAGATCCTCTCCCTCCCTCTCTCTCCGCCTCTCCTTAGCTCATGCTCTCTCTCTCTCTCTCTCTCAAAAAAAGAAAAAGGCAACAAAACAAAAGGAAACAGAAACCTAGAAACCCCTCCGTGTTTTCTGGGGTATTCTTTCCACAGCCACCTCAAGCGCAGTAGCAAGGAATGATACTCACTAATATCAAGCTGGAAATTAAGCTAGATCCGAGTTTCTGAACTTCGGCACCATGGATATTTTGAGTCGGGTCACTCCTTGTGGCGGGGGGCTATCTGGGCACTGTAGGATCGATCGTCAAGCAGCATCCCTAACCTCTCTCCACTGGATCCCAGCAGAACCACACCCTCCCCCTGCCCCCCCCCCCCCCCCCCCAGGTGGGACAACCAAAAATACCTCTGGACATTGTCAGATGTCTGCTGGAGGGCAAAATCTCTCCTGGCGTAGAGCCTTTAACCAGTAGATGATAACAGTGGTGACTCTCGCTATTAATACCCTACAGTCAGAGCTTGGCTTTTTCCCTCATACAACTGAACAAAGCCCAGTCCTGTGCCCACCCGCCCACTCCTGTCCTTACAGGTCCGCGCAGGGCCTTGCATGTCTGATGGCAGTGCCATGACATCTGGTCTCTGGCTCCTCGTCCCTCGGGGCCTCCCATCGATCCCTCATGGACATCCAGCCACCACTCTGCATTGAACGCTTTGAAGAAATGGGAAATAGCTTTCTCTTCACAAACGGCAGGTGTCGGAATGGGGTCGCAGGGCGAGAAGGCACGATTTGTCCAGTGAGGTCCCCTCCAGAACAGACATCTTTAGCGGGGGGACCGCTGGGGATTTGTGTGGGCACCTTGCCAAAGTGTGCCAGGATTAAACCAGAGGGCAGAGGAGAGCAGGGCTTTTCATGATCACCGTGGTGGTTAATATGGTAACAAGGGGGCAAGAGTATAGACACGTATGTGCTTCTGGTTTCTGGTGGGAAGGGTCCAAAGTTTTCCTTGGATGCTCTCATTCCTACAACACTAAATCACTGGCTTATAATCTGGAATTTCTTCTTACACCCGAAAGCGCTTTCACTCTGTCTTTTCTTTCCCCATTCAATTTTTGGGGAACGCAGCCCCCGATGTGCTCACATGGTCTCCCTCAGATCCCTGAAATCAGAATCAAATTAGGTGGGTCTGGTTTCCTCCAAACAGTCTTTCCCAAGGAAGCTCAAGGCCAAGTCAGCCTCCGCAGGGCGATGGCTGTTCCCTGAAAAGCTTCCAGGTGCGAATTTCACCCATGGAGAAAGCGATAATATGCAACTTATATTTACGGATGCCTCTTCTATCCTAAAGGTTCTGTGAATCCACAGGAAAGAAGCTGAGAAGAGGCATAGTCAGTTTTCCTCACCTCCTCTGGGCGGCTGATCTCGATTCCTTCTGGGCCCGTGATTCCCAAATCTAGCGCCTCCTTAGCACCCTGAATGACAGCAAAAGAAAGAAAATTGAGAGAAGCATACAGATACGAGAAAATAACGAACCCCAGGGACACGAAACCATGCCGGACACCGTGCATTCCAATAGGCCTGCCGCTTTGCTCACTTCTGCGGTATCCGCCTTCCAAAGAGGGCAGAGTAAGTACGGGGTTCCCTGGCAGCCAGGCTCTCCTGCACCTCACTTCCTAGGGACTGAACGTATTTTTTTTCCTCTTAAAATTCCAGTTCTAGAACTACCCAATGGGCTTGGGACATCAAAGACCACCGGTCTGAAAAATCAGAATTTCCCCACCGGAAATCTAGTCAAATCTCTAGTTTCCAGCAACACCTAGAATACCCCTTACCAAGCATCCTAGTTAAGATCCAGGAGGCACAAAGGGATTCGTCTACCAGTGAGCAGATTGCTATCATAGCTCAGTTCCTCGGGGGTGGTGGGGGAGAGGTGATAGGAAAGCGGCGGAAAGAGGAGAGCTGACTGTCATTTATTCTGATGTCAAATCTCATTAAAAATATTTCTTAGAGGTGCCCCAAGTTCTTTTGCTATCATGGAATTTAAATACCATATCACCAGAACTAAGACATTATCATCTAAGACTTAGAAACCCTTTTGGACTATGAAGAGATTTTTTTTTTTTTTTTTTTTTTTTTTACAGACAGACAGTAGACAAGTGGATTTTCTGACAAGGATTTGTCATCTGGGGCGTTAACATCTCACACTGCCTTTTATAACTCATTTTGTCTGGACGAAATTGTGGGATGGGCGATGGGTGGTCAGGAATCCCCCTGAGAACTGTCTCTATCGGTGCCCCAGCCCCCCCTTCCCCAATATTCTCTACGGCCTTGCCTCAGCCACGAGCTCCCCATTCTCAGCATGGACTCGGGGGATCGCTCCAATGTCCTTGCAAGCGTGCAACACTTGATAGAGCTCACTGTCCCGAAGCATATACAAGTCTTTGTAGGTCATGAACATCTGGAAGGAGTTGACACCCTTCTCCCTTACCAGCGTCTCCATTTCTGCTTTCACCTGGAGAGCAAAATGCAAAGGCAATGCCACGTGAGTACAGATGTTCAAGAGGCTGACGGGCCCAGGATGGAGGAGATGGGGGCCAGTGGGAGGAATGACCATACGGCCACCTGCAACCTTGCAGTACCTCATTTTCTTCCCACCCCCCGGGCCTCTGTGAGGTCAGGTGAGCAAATGGATGCAGAAGGACTTTGAAAATTGCCAAGCATGAGGCTCCTGGGTGGCTCAGTCGGTTAAGAGTCTGACTTCGGCTCGGGGCATGATCTCGCGGTGTGTGAGTTCGGGCCCCGCGTCGGGCTCTGTGCTGACAGCTCGGAGCCTGGCGCCTGCTTCGGATTCTGTGTCTCCCTCTCTGCCCCTTCCCTGCTCGTTCTTTCTCTCTTTCTCTCTCTCAAAAATAAACAAACATTAAAACAATTTTTTTTAATAAAAGAAAGAAAATTTTCAAGCATGACACAAACATAGGAACCATATTGTGACCATCTAGGCATGTTTCTGCTGTCGTATAGGCTTGTCTTGTGTTTCTAACTCCAAGTCAGCCTTATTGGTGAATGCATTAACAGCGTTTACCCCCAAGGCCTGTGCTCCCCACTCCCATAATGGAAGTGGTGTTACAAAGAAGGCACAATAGGGGCGCCTGGGTGGCTCAGTCGGTTGAGCGTCCGACTTCGGCTCAGGTCATGATCTCACGGTCCGTGAGTTCGAGCCCCGCGTCGGGCTCTGTGCTGACAGCTCAGAGCCTGGAGCCTGTTTCGGATTCTATGTCTCCCTGTCTCTCTGACCCTCCCCCGTTCATGCTCTGTCTCTCCCTGTCTCAAAAATAAATAAACATTAAAAAAAAATTTTTCAAAGAAGGCACAATAATGCCGAAACTCCTGAGACCCAGGGCGCCTGGCTGGCCTGCCTGGCTATATGAATATGGAGATTCATCCTAACGTTGTTTACATTGGGGAAAAATGGAAGCAACGTTGGTCTGACAGCAGGAAAACAAATTGAGGTTTATCTCCTTGATAGGACATGAAGCGGCCACCGCACCGATGGTCATGAAGACCATGCAGCCACACAGAAAATGCTCACACTTAAGTGAAGGAGTTACTATGTAAAAAGCACACATGGAAAAAAAAAAAAAAGACTGGAGGGAAATAAGCCAAAGTAACAAGAGTGGTTGTGTTGGGATAACCAGAATGATGGGCTTCTTTTTCTCTTTTTAAAATCGATAGTTAGGAAAAGAATTATTTGATAATAACAAAAAAGAATATAAAATTCTAGATGCATGGAAGTCCCCACAACCTCTGGGGACTTAGGGAGGGCTGGCCTGGCCTCAGTGTTGCTGAGAATCTGAATGGACGCCCTATTCCAGGCCAGCTCCGGGGGGAGGGAATACAGAGGCTCGGGGTAAGGTTGCCCCCCCAGGAGGGTGTCCAGAATAAACAAAACCCCCTCCTCCGATAAGGGCCGGCTGCCATTCAGGGTGGGTCTGCACTTTACCCAATGCCAGCAGGGAGGTCTTCATGGTGTGAAGGTTGGAGGGCTCCAAGGTCTTTCATAAGGACCATGTCTGACATAACGGAGGAGAGTGGGGGAGCCCCACGCTCAAAGCTAAAACCCAAGGGCAGAAGGACACAAGGCTTTTAATTACCATCTCAGAAGGGACACAGGCCCTTTAGACCAGGCTCCCTAGCTGAAGAACTTTGTAAAACGTCAATGCTTGTTTTGTTGTTGTTTGTTTGTTTGAAGTAAACTCCATGCCCAATGTGGGGCTAGAACTCACCACCCTGAGATTAAGAGCCGCATACTCGACTGACTGAGCCAGCCAGGCACCCCAGTGCTTGCTTAGGATGCCCACGCAGGTCCTGGCACCTGTACCAGTACAGAATTGGTGGCAGAACGGGCACCCAGGCTGCTTCTCTGGGGTAATAAGTGGTAAAACTCCAGAAATGAAGCAAAATCTAAATGTCTGTTTTTAGGAAGTGGGAACCTGGGTGGAGGGGACGAGACTCTGCCCCTGGGGCCTGGGGCAGCGGGGGGACGGGAAAGCCAGAAGCGAGGGGCACAGGGGCTGAAGTGAGAAAGGGCTCAGTGGGAGCCAGCCTCAGCCACAGGCCAGAAGCAGCCTCGGGGCTCTCAGAGCAGGAGCTGGGCCCCAGGAGGAAAAAAGTGGCCCAGTCCCATTTATCCAGGTGGCACTGAGCCAGGACAGGACTCTCTTGTTCTGTTCGGAGACCTCAGGTCCACGCCGTCACTTCTGGCATGAAAACAATACGTCCCCTGGAGCCTGACTCTTGCCAAGCCCGCTACTCAGCAGAAGTGGCACCCGATGAAGAGTATCAAGACACGTTGAGAGCTTTGTGGTCTGAGCAAGGAGTCAGCCGGCGTTCCCCAGGCCTCTGGTCTCAGGCCCTCTGGGTCTGCTGGGACACTGGCTCTTGAAATTAAGCAGAACAAGCCTTGTCACCCCCTTGTGGAATCATGTGTTCTTTTCTTTTGGCATCTGGGGGAGTTAGGATGGTGGGGGGCGTCCCCTACCTGTGGGAGGGCACCCCACCCCAGCTGACTCCACCCAAATGGCCCCTCTCCCTAAAAAAAGCACTTATTCTTTCGGGATTCTACCCAGCACTGTTACCTTGGGTGCCCACCAGGTGATCCCCACATGCAGGGCATAGTCACAGCAGACCTTGGGGTCGGCCAGACCCCGACACTTCTCATAGGCTTCCACGAGGGAGGTCTCCTTGTCAGGCAGGACGTGGCCGATGACCATGGTGGTGCCTCCGACTAGTGCCGCCTGTGGGGGACGGGAAAAGCAGTCTCGTCACATTCCCTTCCCACATCCGAGTCACTGACGCAGGGAGACACCTGAGGTCCTTGGGTGGACATTCAGGACAACCACAGACCCTATTAAGCGAGAGGCTGTGAGGCCCCAGTGCAGCCACGCTTGGGAAATTTTGAGGAGCTAGACGCACACTGGAGGCCGTGTGTCAACCTTCATCACCCCATTGGATCCAGTACACAAACCTGCCTCTTCCTCATCTTGGGTTGTGGCTCAGTGCTTTGGAAAAACCACTTAGTGTGTCACTGGAGCCTCAAAGCCAGCCTCTATTTCCCAAAAAGAAGAGTCCCTCCACTCCCAACAATTTTGACCAACTTGAATATATATATGACATAACCAAATGTTTAGTGCAATATAATACGTCTATTTATAATGTTTAGTGATACACACAGATTTTTTAAATTTCTAAATTTTTTTTTTTGAGAGAGAGGGAGAGACAGCACGAGCAGGGGAGGGGCAGAGAGAGAGGGAGACACAGAATCCGAAGCGGGCTCCAGGCTCTGAGCTGTCAGCACAGAGCCCGACGCGGGGCTCGAACTCACGAGCTGTGAGATCGTGACCTGAGCCGAAGTTGGATGCGTAACCGACTGAGCCACCCAGGCGCCCTATTACACATACATATTTAAATCCTAATGAATAAAATGTTAGTTTGGATAGACTGTCTTGTCTTATTCTCTCATATTCCATGAAACAATTTTATTCAAAGTTTTCATATGCATTTTCAACATCGAGGCCTTTGTGTTCAGTTTCTCCAAGCACGTTAAGTTCATTTCCATTTATCTTGTTTGAGATGGAGCAGTTTTTAGGTCCCTGTATGATTTATCAATGAAAAATTATCCTATTCACAATCTCCACATGACATCACTTAACAAGAAATCTTTAAAAAGCCTCTCTTGTAATTCCAGGAATAATGGCTAAATCTGTATTAAAGCTCCACCTCCCCCGCGCACACATACACTTTTTTTTTAAGCCAATTTTGTCAGGTGACCTGCACAAGCCTCCAGAACAAGCACTGACCAAAGGTTGTTCCACGTTAATGTGTTGTTCCCCAACAAAACTTCATCAAAATAGAATAATTAAGGGGCGCCTGGGTGGCGCAGTCGGTTAAGCGTCCGACTTCAGCCAGGTCACGATCTCGCAGTCTGTGAGTTCGAGCCCCGCGTCAGGCTCTGGGCTGATGGCTCAGAGCCTGGAGCCAGTTTCCGATTCTGTGTCTCCCTCTCTCTCTGCCCCTCCCCCGTTCATGCTCTGTCTCTCTCTGTCCCAAAAATAAAGAAATGTTGGAAAAAAAAAAAAGAATAATTAAGAGAGAGCTCCACTACTCGGAGTGCTCCGATAGAAGGTGGTTCTCTTTTTCCATGAGTAAGTCTGGACAAAACCTGTCTTTCTTTTTGGGTCCTTACAAGAACTTAGATGAACCCAAGCTTGAGTCCCCGCTCGCCACCTCCCAGCTGGATAACTTCAGCCACATTACTTAACCTCTCTGAGATGCTTTACCTATAATAGCTACTATAATAGCTACTTAACCTCTCTAAGCTTTACCTAAATTAGCTTCCTTCCTGGATCGTTGGGAAAGTCAACTGAGCCGTTCTCTAATAAAATGGACTGAGTGAAGTCTGTCCTAATGTGTGTGTTTAATCGTCCAGATTTGGACTGTTTATCTCTGTTTATCTCTGACAATGAAATTGTCTTAATGATTCCTGCTTCTCTAGTCAGTCAAATCCTTGATCACAAATCAGATCAGAAATATTGCTGGGGAATGGGGAACTGAAAAAAAAAAAAAAAAAAAAAAAAGTTCAGCGGCCAAACAATTAAAACTCTGGCAACACAGATTCTCCTTGCTGTCCCTGGCTGGGAGACCACTTCCCCTGTTGCCGTGAGTTCAGAGGTCCAACTTCTTGCATGGCTTAAAGCAACCAACAGAGGGCGGTAGTTCTGTGGCAGAGATGGGTAACCAGAATGGCGGGGGGCGGGGGCGGGGGCAGGGGGGGGGAAATGAGAGAAGGGGAAGAGCCGCTGATTGTAGCTTTACTAGCTGGCTTCTATTTGTGATCCGGATCGTGTCAGGCTGATTCATCCTCATAGCAGGTGGTTGTACTCTATTCTGCCCCGAAATGCATGTTTTGCCTTTATATGCAGAGATGGGGGTGGGGTGGGGTTATCTATTGGGATTTTATACACTAAATTGTTTTATTTTTCTGTGGTTCTAGATTCTTTTTGTTTTTTGTTTTTTTTTTTTAACGTTTATTCACTTTTTTTTTTTTTTTTTTGAGAGACAGAGCATGAGTGGGAGAGGGGCAGAGAGCGAGGGAGCCACAGAATCCGAAGCAGGCTCCGGGCTCTGAGCTGCCAGCACAGAGCCCAGCACAGAGCCCTACGCTGGGCTGGAACTCAGGAACCGTGAGATCATGATCTCAGCTTAAGTTGGATGCTTAACCGACTGAGCCACGCCGGTGCCCCTCGATGGCTTTCTTCTGCACTCCCCTCAGTATGTCTGTAGCCTTGGGTAGAAAAAAGGAGACCTGGAAACAGCACGGTATAGGATGATAAGAGAAGCAAGACTTCTTAAGATCTGTGGGTCCCAGAGCGAGAGTAGAAAAGGAGGTCCATGTGCTGAATCTCTAAATAGTTAAAAGTCACAGATCAAGCTAACTGTTACACAGAATACCTCCTAGCCTCCTACTCTGACAAATACGTGACCAAGAAGACCAGGCCTGAATTTGGAGTTCTTGGGGTCCCTGCAGCTCTGAGCTACACCGTAGGGGATATTGGCCTTCAGCCTTTGCACTGCCCCCAGCCCACACCCCTGCTTTGGGTTCATCCTGCAGCCCGCAGGCCTCTCATCTGCTCACTCCCTGCAAAATGCTGCGTGGACCTAGGCGAACAGGCACTGGTGGTCTGGCCCCCAAGGAGGGCAGATTCAAGCATACATAGGTCCTAGAAGTGCTCAGGGTCATCTGTTAGGGGATTCCAGGGACCCAGAGTGTGGTCTGGAAGAGGACAGGGGGCTCTGGGCAGACATGGCTCCTCTTGCCTGAGTCTAAGGGCAGTCACTGAAGAGTTCAGGTAGGTGTCACTGGGCAGTGGTCCTGACTTTCCCACTTTCTGGCTGTAATCCAGCGCCAGCTGTATACCCACTCAGACCTCCCCTCCCAGAGGAGATCAGGTGGCCATGGATGTGAGAGCCTTTATAAGCTGGGAAGGAGCACATAAATATCTGCAATAATTATTTCTACTATTAACGTCAGGCCTCAAAACAAGAGTTTAACAGGATCAGCAAATACTCCCCCAGCTGCGGGTTCAGGAGCCCAGACCAGATGCTGGATGTACAAGGGTGTATGAGCACTGGTTTCCTCTCAGGCAAGAGACACACAGAGCTGGCTTTTAAAATATGTACAGTTCCAACCCACGGGACGAATGCCGACAAGCTCTGTCTTCCTGGGAATGTGATATCACAGATGTGACAGACCTTTTTACTGTCATCCCACATAAAACATCCTTGTAGAAATCAACAGAGAGCATGACCCAATCCTGTTCCCGGGGATATCAAAAGGATTATGTTTATGAATATGTGACCGTGTGACTACTGAATGTTCCTGTTTTTCTGCAAAAAATGGTGTGGGTTAAGCAAGCTGTGGACAATGTTTAATGGAAGTCAATAGAAATGATGTTCATGGAGGCTAAGTCATAACATGGAAAAAGGGTGATACTGTAATGAGCGAAAAAGACAGAATTCAATATGTGTACCCAAGATGCTTAGAAGGATGTTTAAACACACAGGCACCCACACAAGGAAAAACATGGAAGGAAATATACCAAAACATTAACAAGGACTGTTTTCAGTGATGAGAGTCTGAGTTATTTTTTTCTAGTTTTCTGAAATTTACTTAATAGAATCAATTACTTTATTTATAATATCTATTTTAAACATAAATTTGGAAGAAGCTAAAAATTACTTAAAGTTTAGTTAACCACGCTTGTGTGTTTAAAATATTTTCTTTTAAAGTTATGTAACATTTCAACCATACGGTAAAAGTATAGAAAATAACACACAGGCATGAACCCACTAGTCAAACATAACAGATGTTAACATTTCGCTGTTGTTTAAAACACATTTAAAAAAAATGAAATACAGGGGCGCCTGGGTGGCTCAGTTGGTTAAGCAACCGGCTTCGGCTCAGGTCAGGATCTCGCGGTCCGTGAGTTCGAGCCCCGCGTCAGGCTCGGGGCTGACACCTCAGAGCCTGGAGCCCGCTTTGGATTCTGTGTCTCCCTCTCTCTCTGCTCCTCCCCTGTTCATGCTCTGTCTCTCTGTCTCTCAAAAATAAATAAATGTTAAAAAAATTTTTTTAATGAATAAATGTTAAAAAAAAAAATGAAAAAAAAAAAATAAAACCAATACAACCAAAACCCTCCATCCTGTTCCCTCTCCCTCTCCCCTGAGGTTGATCATCCCATCTCTGTTTTCATGCTTTTACTACGTTTGTTTCGTGAATGTTAAAAATTTACACCAAGTACTATCCGTACCTTTTTGCAACATGCTTTTTAAAAATGCAACATCTTTAAGATTTGTTTCTTCCATTCTAATTAATTGTATGAATACTCCTCCATGTACATACTCAGTTCTAATTCATGGGCATTTACCACTACACATGGCGCTTGAGGATTCTTGCACACACATGAACGGTCCCCACTTTCAGGGTATACGTCGCCCGGAAGTGGAGTTGTAGCTTCGTGCACATGCGCACCCCCAATTATACCACGCCGGGCCACAGACGGGCTAACTCACCAGGGCCTCCTGGAGCCTGGTGGCTGACGAAGTCTGCCCGTTTACCAACGCAAGCCCTTAATTTTTTACATACACTGCTGCCCAGCCAAGCATCCCCATTGAGAATGTGGCATTTGTTTTAATCGTGAATGTGGGACTACACATCTCTCACTATTAAGTTAACACGGACACTGGGACTGTTTAACCACAGACACAGCATCATGATGCACATTTGGCAGAGATGAAACATAATTTTAGTGTTTCAAAGGGTTACCATGATTTGTCTCTGACATATTTGATATTCTGCTGGATAAGTCTGGATTTGTCTGATGCCCAGTAATGTCACCTCCATTTGTTTCCTAATAAAACCCAACATGCTTAATGGGGATCCATTTTCTGACCGACTTCCCAGGCATACACTTGGCAAGAACTTGTACTGAAACTAAACCTAAACCGGATATAAATGTCATCTTTATGCTTCGGAAGTCATCGGATGGACCCCTGTGGGGCACGCTGGGTCTCTGTATTGACCAGGGCCATGCTCAGCAAGTTGGAAAGAAACTTCAGAAAAATAGGACTTATTTGCTGCCGTCACAGTATTGGAGAGAAGAGTGTACTGGCCCTCCTTGCCTTTGTCAGGACAGAGCTCTCTGGAGAATCATTCACTTATCATCTTCTGCATTGCGGCAGCTCGAATCACGTTTTGCTGGCTTCCCAGTAGCAATGGTTTTTTTAATCTTCCAATTTCACCCTCCTGCCCCTGCCCTGCAACCCTTCTGTCAAAGAAGCAGCTTGTTCCAAGGCTGAACCAGTAAGTCAAGGCACAAACTTTGTGCTCCGCTGTTGAGAAGGCACTTGAGCCAGAGATAATTCGTGGGGTTTTTCACTGGGGAAGAGGGAGAGGGGCTTCCTGGAGTGTATTTTCATATAGCACATAGAAAAGGGGTGTGTTTGGGGGGGAGGTGATTGGAATCGGAAAAGCAGGATCTGCCGCTACCTAGACCTATCGATCAAGGGCAACTTAATCTTTAAAGGGGGGACGCTACAGCACTGAGAACCAAATAACAAGTATTTGGATGTGTTTTGTAGGCTAATGAGCGTCAAGCAAACATTTCTACATTTCCTAATGCAGCTGGGAAAGCCATCGTCGGTTCAGCTAGATCTGCTTCTCTTGGAATCACCGAACCAGTTCTTTTTCTTTGCACATGAAAATTCTCTTCTTTTATTCACAATCTTCCAAAGTACAAGAGAAATAAAATCACCAGCTCGGTGGTTTCTCTCTTGCTCGGAGTAACTTCCTGCACCATCAGGGATCTGTTGGTTGCTTACTGGCCCTTTGGAAAGCCTCCCCCCCCACCAATATTTACCTCTGAGAGAGAGAGAGAGAGAGAGAGAGAGCACGAGCAGGGGAGGGGCAGAGAGAGAGGGAGACATAGAATCTGAAGCAGGCTCCAGGCTCTGAGCTGTCAGCACAAAGCCCAATGTGGGGCTCGAACTCACGAACTGTGAGATCATGACCTGAGCCGAAGTCAGACACCCAACCAACCGACTGAGCCACCCAGGCGCCCCTGGAAAGCCAGTTCTTAAATACCACTCAAGTCCTGGAACTTGAGAAGCTTTCCAAAAGGAGGACCTGAGCACTTCATCAAGTGAGATGATACATCTATGGTACTTAGAACCATGCCTGGCACTCAGTAAATATCTTTCTCATCCTGAAGCACAAGCCCACCAGCCAGGGCCAGCTTTGTGGGCTGTGCAGCCCACAGTGCCCTGCATTTAGAAGGGCTCTGTGCTTGGATTGTTTAATGTTTTGCTGTCGTCATCTTAAGTTTCTTAATGATCTTTTAAGAAGGAGTCCCACCTCTTTATTCATGACACTTGCCTGATGTAGGGTGATGAGACTCTTACCAGGCTTACACTTAGCTTTCCTGCCCACTCAAGCCAGCTCTCTGACAATTCCCTTCCAGGCCGCTTGAGTGCTGACCTCTGCTCTGACCACTGCCCCATCCATTCTCCTTCGGAGTCACCCCAACCTCTTTCTATCAAATGCCTCTTTTCTGTGCAAAAACAAAACAAAGCAAAACAGAAACAAAATCAACCCTAGCTTTTCTGCAGAGCATCCATTTGATGTGTGATCAGTTCCCTGGGGCTACCCTTTCTGTCCCTCCCGCTACGGACAGCTCTCAAGGTTTTTCTCCACCCATGATTTACAGCCTGTTGAGCAGCTTGCAGCTGACTGGTTTTCTCCAAACTGTGCGTTTGCAATTAATCGAGCTCCCAAACTTCCTTTTACTCTCCACGCCTACCTTCTGGGTCCACGGCCTCTCCCACACCATCTGGGGCCTGGTCCCACCTCTGATTTTGCAATGCTCTTACCCTAAACATTACCATATCTAAAACTCGCACTTCATGCTTTGATTGTTCTGCAGAGAAAACAGGCAACCTTCAGTTCACAACGCATTTCGAGAAAAGGACATTTTCCCACATTTAATCCGCCTGTCACGTAAAGGCATATTAATGTCATATTTAGGGGCAAAACCGTATAGTGACAAGAATCAGCCTTTAAGGCAGGCAGATCCAGGTTTAAATCTTAGTTGTAAGACACTTACACTTAGCTGTAAGACCTTGGACAAGCTGTTTAATCTCTGAGCTCCGTTTCCTCATTTTTTAAATGTTTATTTATATTTGAGAGAGAGAGAGGGAGAGAAAAAGACAAGAGCGTGAGTGGGGGAGGGGCAGAGAGAGAGAGAGAGAGAGAGAGAGACAGAGACAGAGACAGAGAATCAGAAGCAGGCTCCAGGCTCCAGGCTGTCAGCACACAGCCTGATTGATGCGGGGCTCAAACCCACCAACCATAAGATCATGACCGGAGCCGAAGTTGGATGCTTAACCGACTGAGCCACCCCGGTGCCCCGCCATTTCCTTATTTGTAAAATGAGGATAATAATATATACCCATGGGGTCACAGTAGTTAAATGAGATAATGCATGGAAAGTAGCTAGTGCAGTCCCTGCACATAGTCGGAGCCCAATAAATGGTAGCGATTATCACCAGTAAGCATAACTTGTAGGTAGCGCTAATGTGCACACCGTGTGCCCTCTATCACGTGTATCAGATGGTCCAGAAAGGCGAGAAATGCAAGCACCCGAGGCACTTAGAGTGTGGCTGGCAAACAGGACAAGAAAAAGCTTCATTTGTAATAGAAACGACTGCAAAGTACCGTAAGAGTACGGGGCAAAGAGAGCGTTCCTCCTGATGACACCATCAAGTGCAAATAGGCGGGCCGAGAGCCGGAAGGCGGGCGTGATGGAGGATAGACAGCACACCTGTCTGGTTTGGGCCAAGGCAGGTCTGATTAGGACCAAACACGTGAGGACCTTGCCGAACCTGGATCCTGTCCGGTCAGCCAAGTTCAGCAGCTCGTGTGCTGTGCCGCTGGGGGTCCTGAGGGAGCTTGGGAGGGGGCGGTTAGGAGCACATTTACAGACAGGACGCTGGCTACACCCCCAGCCCTGGACGCGTCTGTGGTCACGGCAGGCTCCGGGCAGGGGAAGAACATGACGTATGGCTTCGGAACATGACTCTGGCTGTGGGGTGCCGGCTGCATTGTCATGGCCCTGAATTTGGGGGTGGGGACGGAAGAGACAGGTGGAAGCTGTTTCTCAGAAGACAAAGAAGAAGAAAGGGAGTTTTCGTTTGCCTTAAGATAGAGGTGACTGTCAACCCAGTGGAGGCGAACGTCACTAACGGTAACCGACGCCCCCTGAGCGTGGGCTCTGTGCCCCGTGGATTCTCACAACGACCCTGCGAAAGAGGTGCGTTATTGTGCCCATTACTCCGATGAGGAAACCTGAGGGCTGATCTTCATATCTATTAGGCTGGGAGGCACCCCTCTTTCCGTCCACTCAAGAGGGGCGGGTAACAGAGAAAGGAGGAGATAATCAGAAGGGGTCCCAGACCCCTTAGCAAAACGGGAAGCGGAATCAAATTCCCGGAGGCAAGGGGTGGGAAAATTAGGAGCGTGGCACTGAGCCAATGCTCCTATGGGAGTCACACGCAGAAGCAACTAGGGAGGGCTGGAACCAACATGCTGCTCTGAGGGACCGGTGAGGCCGGCAGCGGGTGCAGGGGAAGCAGCCTGGGAGAACGGAGGGAGCGGGGAGCCCAGGGAACGGGGCTGGCTCGAGGCAGAGGTCCAGCGCAGCATCAGATGGAGGGAGGCCTCTCAGGGCTGGCCCCGAGTTTGGTTGGGGCTTAGAGTGACATTTGCATTTTTGCGTTCGTTAGCAGTGCGTGGAGGCAGGATCTCAACAGGTAGACTCGGGACGCACACGCTACCACCACGAGCAGCACTGCTGAGGAGTGAGCGAAGGGTCTGGGATGCGGTGTGAGATCCCCATCTCCCCTCCTCCCGCCAGCCTCAGCAATAAAGAACAGGCCTGACAGCCTGCTGCAGGGAGCAGCTGGGTCGCACGCAGGTCAGGAGGCTGGCAAGAGCCCTCCTCCTCCTCCCCTTCTGTCTCAAATTCCTGAGTACAAAGGGGTGCTGACTCTCTTGGGGGCTGCAGCCGCCCCGGTGGCCTGGAAGGGCTACCCCGCAGGAAAGACAGTTCCTGAGCTCTGGGATTCCCACCCCTGGAGGCGCCCAAGGCAGTGGAGAGTCACCCCTACTATAGGGACTTTGGATGAAACTTGACCCAGGGAGGATCTCCTGGACAGCTGCCCCCCCAGCCCAAGGACCTGGTCCTTTTCTCCCCCAGGGCATGGGCTGCTCCAGGAGCGGGTCACACAGCAAAGTACTTCCCTCATCTAATCTTCACAACCACCACGGGCAACAGACGTTTTCCTCACCTCAGTGTTTGAGAGGTGGGCCAGAACTGGGGTGTAGGTATCTTCCCTCCAAATCCCATATTCTTCTGTAATGCTCAGAACAGATCTGACGCCTGTGAAACAGTTACGAAGCACAGAATCTCACAGCCTGGGGTGATCTCACCCCTGCATCAGGGTCTCCCAGAGGGAAGACTTAAAATAGACAACCGATAAGGAAGTATATACATCAGCCCTAACATCTTGTCGTTTCTGGAAGCAGGGATACATGCATACCAACTGGTGGGAGAATGTAAAAGCATGCATGAGACGATGCCCGTTTTCATGGGTAAGACATTTCCTTTAAACCATGGAACGAACTGTGTTAATTCCCAGACACGGCAGATGAGCATGTTGCGGGGACACAGAAGCAGCTTGCTCAGTAGAAAGTGACATCATTCTCACCGAAGCCAGCAGACCACTGTGGCAGTTAATGGCGCCTGAACTCACACTCAGGAAAGAAATTCACGTTTACTGATGGCCTACTGTGTGCAGTGTTCTTAATATTTATTATCTTTTTTTTAAACGTTTATTTATTTTGAGAGAGAGAGAGAGAGAGAGACAGAGAGAGAGAGAGGGAGAGGGAGGAAGAACGCACGCAGGGAGTAGGGTATGGGCGGAGAATCCCAAACAGGCTCTGCACTGTCAGCGCAGAGCCCGATGTGGAGCTCAGACTCACGAAGAGTGCGATCATGCCCTGAGCCGAAACCGAGAGTCGGATGCTTAACCTACTGAGCCACCCAGGTGCCCCTTAACATTGATTTTATTTGCTCCTCAAAATGAGTCTCTAATTGAAAGCAAGGACTCAGACAGATATATGTGTGCACAGCATTATTCATGGCAGCCAGAAGCTGGAACCAACCCAAGTGTCCAGTGGTGGGCAGACTGATAAATAAAGTGTGGTATATATGAATGTTATCCAGCCTTAAAAAGGAAGGAAATTCTGACGCGTGCTACAACACAGTTGAAGCTTGAGGGCATTACGCTAAGAGAGATGAGCCCATCACAAATGAACAAAGACTGTATGAACCTACATATATGAGGGACCCAGGGTGGTCAAACTCACGGTGACAGAAAGTAGAATAGTAGTTGCCAGAGGCTGGGGGCGGGGAGAGGAGAATGGGGGAGTTATATTTATGATGGGTACAGAGTTCAGCCAGGGAGGATGAAAAAGTGATGGAGACAGATAAGAAAACAGGTAGGGGCGCCTGGGTGGCTCAGCTGGTTAAGCATGCGACTTCAGCGCAGGTCATGATCTCACAGTTCGTGAGTTCGAGCCCCGCGTCGGGCTCTGTGCTGACAGCTCAGACCTTGGACCCTGCTTCAGATTCTAGGTCTCCTTCTCTCTCTGCCCCTCCCCTGCTCACACTCTGTCTGTGTCTCTCTCTCAAAAATAAACACTAAAAAATTTCTTTTAATTAAAAAGAAAACAGGCTCAGAGGAAGTCACACAGCCAGACTGAATGAGGGTCCATCTGATTCTAGAGCCCCCGAGTTTCTTTTACATTATGCTGCCCCTTCTAGAGCTCAGGATAGCCCTGACCTGACTGAGGGGCTCCCTGGCTCCAAGACTCCTCTGTGAGAAGCTGGAGAAAAGCCCAAGTGAAATTGGACCTAACTGCAGTTTAGAAACAGAGGGGTAGGTGGGGCTTGGGCTTGAATTACAGGGCTCAATCTGAGAATTGTGCCAACATCCAAAATTATGAAATGAGGAGCTCCAGGCTTCTCTCTGATCCAGAATGATTATCTTCACTGCCGAGCATCCAATTTAAATTCATTGTGTTTAATACAAAGCCACAGTACAGAGCAGGCTGTCTCCCGACATGCAGTTACCATGGAGACTGGAGATGATCCTCAAACGGAGTTATGTGGCGGAGAGAATGTGCTGCCAGCTTCTAAGAAGCCAAGGGGCCTGGGGAAACCATTCTAAAATAGAGCCGCACAGAGAGGCCCTTTGTCATCCTCCTCCTTAGCAGAGCCCCTTCTAATCCCAAAGCGGGAAAGTTTACAGGCATCGGGGCACGACCATCTTTATTGTACGTCCAGGCTGCCCACGGATGCCAGAGAGGAGGGATTTATCAACAATCCAGAAATAAGCCGCATGTCACCCACCTTGCTCCCCTTTCCTCGTCTACTCTGACGTGGGTGAGTTCTCATTTTGGTTCCAAAGCTAATTGATAACAATACCATCAAACTGCCGAGGGAGGCTGCCTTGGGGCTTCCCTGGATACATGGCGTCCAGGAATGGGGCTGGAGTCAAGGTTGGGAGGCAGGCAGACCTGTCCCTGCACCGATTAGCATGGATAGCAAGAATTTCACTCTTCTGAGACTCAGCATTCCCCCCCTGGAGAGGAAAGATAATAAGATAATATTAAGTGGGGGGGGGGGGCTTTAAAGATCAAAATTAAGTGGATGATGGATAGAGAAGTGCTCTGACAAATGGGCCTGAGTCCAGGCCTGACAGCTCAGCACACCCCTCTTGCAGGAAGCAGGGGACAGAAGCTCATCTGTGGGTCCCGGTGGAGAGCCATGCACCGCCAGGAGCCACCTGGGGGCCTGAGACCCCAGAACCCGTCAGAGGCTCAATGTGCTCCATTGTGAACTCTGTATTTTCCACACAGCAGGAAAAAAAAATGCTCTTTGATGGTCCAGTAAGTCTAGGGCATAGAGATTCGGAGCTAGAGTACTCTCCCAAACATGAGTTCTAGAGTATCTTAAGCCTGGCAAGTGACTCAGGCCAGTCCACCAGGCCTGGTGGTAAGAAGGGACACCAAAAAGAATGGAGACCTGACGGGGGCAAGGATGGGGTGGCAATGGCTCAGTGGTTGCAATTCCAGTCCACAAAAGTTTTATACTCCTCCAGTTCGCTCGGTACTCCCCAGCCTACCCCTATTTGCCATTGACTAACTGTCAGGCAGAGAGGGAGCTGAATGGCTCTTCCCCATGACGTCATAGCCCAGGATCATGGAGGACAACATCCTCCATGGACCTGGACCCCCAACACCCAATAAACTTTCTTTTAACACACACACACACACACACACACACACACACACTCACTCACTCATAGCTTCCTCCCCCCGCCCCACCTCCAAACAACTTAGGAAAATTGTATGTTTTTTTTTAAAGTTTATTTTGAGAGAGACAGCACAAGTAGGGGAGGGGCAGAGAGAGAGAGGGAGAGAGAGAATCCCTAGCAGGTTCCATGCTGTCATCACGGAGCCCAACGTGGCGCTCGATCCTATGAACCATGAGATCATGACCTGAACCGAAATCAAGAGTCGGATGCTTAACCGACTGAGCCACCCAGAAGCCCCAACTTGAGAAAATTAAAACAATTTTCTTAATGTTTATTTTTGAGAGAGAGAGAGAGAGAGAGAGAGAGAGAGAGAGAGAGAGAGCAGGGGAGGGGCAGAGGAAGATGGAGACACAGAATCCGAAGCAGGCTCCAGGCTCTGAGCTGTCAGCACAGAGCCCGATGCGGGGCTCGAACTCACAAACCGTGAGATCATGATCTGAGCCGAAGTCAGATGCTTAACCAACTGAACTGCCCAGGCACCCCCCAACTTGAGAAAATTTTAAAGAAAGGTCTTAACTTTTAGCTGACAGAAAGGGACCACGCTAAGGGCAGAGAATGTTTACCAAGTATGTGATTAATGCACTCAGTGTACAGTTCTCTTCAGTTTTTGGTTTACTGTCTGCACTGAAAGAGTTTGCTCCCAAAGACGAAGTAGCCAAAAGAACTTTGAAAATGAAGAAAAAGCTGGAGGACTTACACTCCCTGCTCTCAATTCTTACTGTAACGAGCATCAAGACAGGGAGGTATTGGTGTAAAGATAGACAAATAGATCAAAAGAACAGAAAAGAGAGTCCAGAAATAAACCCACACATAGATGGTCAACTGCTTTTTTGACAAGGGATAATAATCTTGCCAACAAATGGCACGGAACAATTGGACAGCCATACACAAAAATCCCTCCATCCTTACCATATACCATATACAAAAACCAACTTAAAATGGATTACAGACCTAAATCTAGGGGCTAGGGTTTTCTAATGGAAAATTTAGTAAATCTTAGCGACCTGGAATTTCACAAATATTCCTTGATCACAGTGCAAAAAAGAAATCTTGAACAAAAAATCGATAAATTGGGACTTCAAAATTTTAAACTTTTGGGGCATCTCGGTGGCTCTGTTGGTTAAGCATCCAACTCTTGATTTCAGCTCAGGTCATGATCCCAAGGTTGTGAGATGGAGTCCCACGTCAGGCTCTGTGCTGGGCGTGGAGCCTGCTTGGGACGCTCTCTCGCTCTCTCTCTCTCTCTCTCTCTCTCTCTCTCTCCCTCTCTCTCCCTCTGCCCCTCTCACCCACTTGTGTGTTCTCTCTCTCTAAAACAATTTTTTTAAAACTTTTGCTCTTCAAAAGACACTGTTCAGAAAATAAAGAGGTAAGTCACAGCCCGGGGAGAAAACATTTGCAAAACATATACCCAATAAGTGACTTGTAACTAGAAAATATAAACAACTTCAATAACCTAATAAAAAGACTAACAACTCAATTAAGACACGGACAAAAGATGTGAACGCTTCACCAAAGACATACGGAATCTATACATGTAAAGACATTCAACATTGGCCACTAGAGAAATTCAAATTAAAACCACAAAGGAGAGCTTCTGGGTTGGTGAACACATGGAGGTGTAGGGACAATGGTGCATGCGGAGAGGGCATGGAAGCTCCACATCTCTTCCCTCAACCTCGCCCTATGCACCTTTTCCATCTGGTTGTTCCTGAGTTATATCCTTTTGTAACAAACTGGTGATCTCGTAAAACAAAACAAAGACAAAAGACAAAAAACTCACAATGAGGTATCACTACACACCTGTTAGAATGCTTAAAATTAAAAAGACCGATCATAGGGGTGCCTGGGTGGCTTTCGGCTCAGGTCATGATCCCAGGGTCATGGGATCGAGCCCTGCATGGGGCTCAGTGCTGAACGTGGAGCCTGCTTAAGATTCTCTCTCTCCCTCCCTCTGACTCTCTCTCACTCTCAAAAACAAAACAAAACAAAACAAAACAAAACAAAACACTGATCATAACAAGACAGCAAAGATGTAGAGCCTGTAAGGAATATAAAATGTTACAATCACTTTGGAAACTAGTTTGGCAATTTGTTAAAAAGCTAAATATACACCTACCATATGACCTAGACACTCCATTGCTAGGTATTTACGTCAGGGAAATATACATACGTCTGCATAAACACTTGTACACAAATGTTCATTGTAGCTTTATCTGCAATAACCAAAAACTTAACAATGTTGAGTGAAAGAAATCAGTCAAAAAAAGGAATACATACTGTATTATTCCATTTACATGAAAACATGAGAAAATGCAAACTAATCTATTGTGACAGAAAACAGATCAGTGGTTATCTGGGAGAGAGAAGGATTACAAGGGCCACAAAAAACTTTTGGGGGTGATGAATGTTTATTATATCAATGGTGATGGCTTCACATATGTTAAAATGCGTCAAACTATAGACTTCAAAGATGTGTGGCTTATTGTATGTCTTAATTTGTTGAAGAAAAAAAAACACAGATTAAAATAAAAAAAAGATGGTTTCCTAGGTTACCTAATCATGAACTTCTTTATTCTATTCATACTCCTCCTCAAAAGAGTTCACCCACAGATATTGTTTAATTTTCATCTAATTTAATTTTTATTTTTTTCAAGTTTTATTTAAGTAATCTCTACACCCAATGTGGGGCTTGAACTCAAAACCCTGGGATCAAGAGTCACATAGTCCTCTGACTGAGCCAACCAGGTGCCCCTAATTTTATTTTTAAATATTGAGAATGCTGTGGAGAGTTTAAATCTAAACACGAAAATTATTTATGGATTAGGGGATGGATTCCTTAATCTTTAATGGCACTTCTAGCTCTAAAATTGCATGTGTGTGATCGAGTGTGTGTGTGAGAATGTGAAAGTGTGTGAACGTGTGTATGAAAGAGAAAAACTGATCAGTGAGAAAGTTCTTACTATGGTTGACCCATAGTTTTGTCTGGGCGTAGTCACTAATTAAGGATCACTATAGCTCCTAGTTTTTAATTAATGAGAAATAAAGGAGATCAGAAGGAGAAAAAATGTGCTTGGCCTGCAGTGGTAACTTGAGGGAATGGTGAGGCGGAAACCACCGGGCGAAGAGATGCGGCATCTCAACACATTTCTACCTGTCAGTCAGTGTGGGATTTTAAGACACACCTTACATTCAACACAACAACAGGACAACTTCAGACCCGAGGCAACTACAGCAAGGTTTGGGAAAAGAGATATTTTCAGTGAAGATTTTTGACGTTTTCGGGGTGTCTGGGAGGCTCAGCTGGTTAAGTGTCCCACTCTTGATTTGGGCTCAGGTCATGATTTCACAGTCTGTGAATCTCACAGCACAGAGCCTGCTTGGGATTCTCTCTTTCTCCCCTTCTCTCTGTCCCTACCCAGCTCGTGCTCTCTCTCTCTCTCTCTTAATAAAGAAAAAAAGATTTTTGAAGCTTTCCATGGGCTGTGTTCAACTATTTCTTGAACGACTAAAAAATATGCAGGTTTTAAGAAAAGAAAAAGAAGAAAGGAAAAAAACACATCATTCATGTACTACGTGTCACTGAAATATACATACAGTAGATGATGTATTTTTCGTCTTTTTTTTTTTAAATTTTTTTTTTCAACGTTTATTTATTTTTGGGACAGAGAGAGACAGAGCATGAACGGGGGAGGGGCAGAGAGAGAGGGAGACACAGAATCGGAAACAGGCTCCAGGCTCTGAGCCATCAGCCCAGAGCCTGACGCAGGGCTCGAACTCCCGGACCGCGAGATCGTGACCTGGCTGAAGTTGGACGCTTAACCGACTGCGGCACCCAGGCGCCCCTTCGTCGTCTCTTTTTTTAAACATTTATTTATTTTTGAAAGAGTGAGAGTACGAGTGGAAGAGGGGCAGAGAGAGGAGACACAGAATCTGAAGCAGGCTCCAGGCTCTGAGCAAGCGTTCAGCAGAGTCCGACGCAGGGCTCGAACCCACGAACCGTGAGATCATGATCTGAGCCAAAGTCGGACACTTAACTGACTGAGACACTTAGGCGCCCCCTTTATTTTCTTTTTTTAAACCTCAAAGGATGAGAACATAAAAGCAGAACTTCTCATACGAGGTATGAGAGGTTTCCAGTACGTCTAGGATCACAGAGGGGGCGTTTATTTCTATTCTATTAAGATTCAATAATCTCTGTATAGATAAATTCTTTGCAAACACGATTCTAGAAATTGGAGGAGTTGCCCGGTCACCACAGATTTTTTTCCAATACGATATAAAATTTATAAGAAACGATAGATCTCCTCTTATATTTGTTCTAAGAAGGGTCAACCTGGCCTACATTTTGCCTCCCAATTAATGTGGACATAGAAAGAGGTTGCCGGCAAGGTTTTGTTAAACAAGATAACTGATCTGAAGCAGGGCATCTTTAAATAGCTCCTGAGTGCCTGCAGAGTTTGACTGGCTATTTCTGCTTTTAAGAGAAAGAGAGAAGAGAGAAAATTATCTAGAATTCATCACCATTACTATTAGACTCCATTTGAAATCGAACACACACATCATTAACCTAACAGTAGAAACGGAATCCCATGTTTTAGTTCCTGTGTGATGCCTAACGGTTGAATATGTGGTAGGCTCAGGAGGAAATTGTACAAATGGTTTTCCAAGGGTTGGTCCTTGATTAGCACAACTGGGTGATTGATGGATTGATTTAATGGACCCTCATAGCGTCCTTAGTAAGCACTGAGTATTATTTTAAGTTCTTTACAAATAGGAACTTAATTAACACGCATAAAATACTATTATAATCTTCCATTTCCCAGAGAAGGAAACTGAGAGACAGAGAGAGATGAATTTGTCCAAATCACACATCTAGTAAACATGCGCTGAAATGCAGATTCCAGTGGTCTCCCCCTGTCTTTGCTCATTACTACCACACTGCTGACATTCACCTATTTCTGAGAACAACTACTCTATGTTTCAAGCCATGCGGGTCTGTGGTGGGTCATGAGCTAAAGATAAATGGTGGTCTCTGCCCCTGGAATATTCTTCAATCTAGCTGGAAGACAAACTTTCCACACAAAACAATTCGAAAGCCCCAGATGACAAATTATTTCGGCTGGGAGGAGATAGTGGGATCCAGGATCTGAATTAGCTGGAGGAAGAACATGACAGGAGTTTGGTAGGCCTCGAAGGTTTCCATGGATGGTGGGAAGGGACAGCAGTGGGGAGCATGGGATGGTCACAGGGAGAGAAAACCACCTTGCTGATGCACGGGCCCGTGTTGTGAATGCGGACTGCATGGACAGGTAAGGTCAGATGGGGAGCTGCCCAGGGTGAAGACCCAGATACCCGAACTTGACATCTGAGACCACAGGGAGTCACAGCAGGGTCTCAAGCAGGAACGTGACATGAGGCACAGAGAGCTGTGAAGTGAAGGGTGGCCAAGGTGATTTTTGATTTTTTTTTTTTAAAGTAAATGTGGAGTCTTAAGTAGTTTAAGCAAAATCGGTGAGGTGGGGGTAGACGAGGGTAACAGTCTGTAGGATGGCCGTGGTTTTG
Organism: Prionailurus viverrinus; assembly: GCF_022837055.1. Classification (NCBI taxonomy): domain Eukaryota; kingdom Metazoa; phylum Chordata; class Mammalia; order Carnivora; family Felidae; genus Prionailurus; species Prionailurus viverrinus. The sequence goes on from NC_062563.1 coordinate 119,674,912, forward strand.
CATGTGTTCCCCTTCACCAACCGTAGGCAGGGGACTCCCAGGGAACCACACTCTGTACATCCCTCCCATTAAGTGTGGAAGGGGCCCCGTGAATCAGATGGGACGCCATTACCCACGGGTTATGTCATATGGGACAGTTGAGGATCTCCGTGCGCCGAGGCTAACCAGGCGAGCTCTTTCTGGCAAAAGAGATTCTAAGTCAGAACGATTTGAAACAGGACAGGGATTCAAAGTGCAAGTCTCCTTCTGGCTTTGAAGATGGAGGTGGGCACGTGGTAAGGAAATGGTGACAGCCTCGAGGAGCTGAGAAGGGCCCCCAGCAGGTGGCCAGCAAGGAGTCGGGGACCTCAGCCCTCAAGTTGCTAGTGACCGAATTCTGCCACAGGCAGGTGAGCTTGGCAGAGGACTCTGAAATCCAGATGAGAAAGCAGCCCAGCAGACACCTTGACTGTATCTTTGTGAGGCCCTGCGCAGAGGACCCAGCCACACTGTGCCCGGACTTCGGACCTACAGAACTGGGCGCTGGTAAATAGGTATTGTTTCAATTTGTTGTGAAGTAGAAAACCAATACGACGCCTGCCAGGGTGCCAGGTTCCACTGGAAGAGGCAGGAGAAGGGATGACCTCCAGGTGGCTCAGAAGGGGAAGCCACTTCATGAGGCACTCATGGAGATCTTTAGTGTGACTGTAAGTGATTCAGAGGAGGGAGGGGAGCCCAGCTGTGCTGATCCCGACCAGCACAGCCGTGCCAGGAGGGTGGCAGGTCGGCGGGAAGAACAGGCATGGTGTGGCAGCATCTGGCCCAGGAAAACACGATGGGAGGAGGGTGGCTTTTGAGAGAAGGCCCGTCAGGATGTCCTGCTGGCAAAGCTAGGGACCCAGGCAGCACAGGGACTAGACGGGCAGTGGAACAGTTTCATCGCAAAGCTAAAATGGGTGGGTCTAAGAGACCGAAGACAGAGCCAAGGCCAGGCCTAGGGTGGACACAGGCAGTCACACCCTAGGGACCAACATTTATCATTTATCGTACGCACGCTCTGTGCCAGGCACTGTGGGAAGTGTCTTTCATGCATCCTCCTTTAAGCCCCACGACACCCGTTTGTAAATGGCAGAAACTGTCAACATCTAAGGAGGATGTTTGTTACTCCTCCAGTGACGGGTGGGGTTTTATAAAGCCACCGTTTCAGGATGGCAAAGAGCTCACTCCGCGGTCTGCAATGCACGTCAGTTCTGTGATGATTTTGTCGGGTCCAGGCCATAGCGTCAAGGAAACTATCTGTATGCAGCCCACTGAGAGGTAGCTGGCGGTCCAAAAGGGGTGACTATCCAACTCTGGGGTTTCAGGAGAGCCCCTGAGTGGCCTGGTGAAAATAGTGAAAAGGCCCTCAGACTGAGAAACCTGCATTCTGGCCCAGTTATCTCTGAGACTTGGGGCAACTCATGCATTTTCCATCGATGGGAGGGTGGAACTAGATTTCTAAGGTCCCTTCCAGCTTTTTACAGGAATGAAGACATAAGTGAATTCGGGAGCATTAATTAATAATCCAGACCATAGGAACCTGGGTCCTGATAAACAGAGTTATTGCAGAGCTAAAAGACTGGAAAAACATTTTGGCCCGAATTAAACAGAAATGGACAGAGTACTGGAGTCAAGAGAAAAAAAAAAAAAGAAAGAAAAGAAAGGAAGTGAACACCATTGAAAGGTTTAATTCCAAAAGAGCAAATTTCAAAAGCAAAGTAGAAAAACAGCCTGCCCAGTGGATAAATGGGCTCCTTGGTAAGGATGCTGGCAGGCTGGACACCAAAGGGAATTTATTTATGTACTAGCCTGTCCCATTTCATGACTCTGCCAGATAGGGCCCGGTCCTCTGCAGTGACAGAAGGGGAGGGAGGGTCAGGACCCTCCACTGGGGGGTGGGATGTGGCAGGCTCTCCAAACCTATGCCATCGAACAGCCCCTTGGCTGATCTCATGCTGGCCCAAGCACTCTTCTTGGATTTGGCTTCTCTTGTAGAAAAGAGTAGATGTCCTGCTGATGCTGATTTTGAGTTAACGGGAGGCTGTCTCTGTGACCAGATGGTCCTGGCACAGGCGAGAGGGAGTCTCTGGGACCACAAAGAGGAACAGACCCAGCCGGACTTCCGTTTAATGACACGTCTATCATGGCCAACTTCTCGCTCACTGATGATGTCAATGGGATACAGACAGGAGGGGAGAACACAGGGCCAGCAAATTCTAGCAAGTACAGGCATTCTAAGACCCAGGCTGGGATTTGGGAGCCCATTGATGACCCTGGAATGTGAATGGAAGGAGAGAAGCAAATAAATAAGACCGGCAAGGGCAGGCAAAGCAGGACCCAGCTTTCAAAGAGGATGTGAGGGCCAGCTCGGCAGCAGTAACAGCCAGGACAATACACTATTCAAAACAGCGGAGAAAGTTCCTTATTAATTCACCTGCCAGTGTCAGAATCATCAGGGATGCTTTAAAAAAAATACTGATGATGATTGGGGCACCTGGGTGGCTCAGTCGGTTAAGCGTCCAACTTCAGCTCAGGTCATGATCTCACAGTCTGTGAGTTCGAGCCCCGCATCAGGCTCTGTGCTGACAGCTCAGAGCCTGGGGCCTGTTTTGGATTCTCTGTCTCCCTCTCTCTCTCTGCTCCTCCCGTGCTCACACTCTCTCTCTCAAAAATAATAAAATAAAAGATTAAAAAAAAAATACTGATGGAGGAAGAGGCAGACCTAGAGGCACGGATTTCACCGGTCTGGCATGGGCCCTGGGTACTGGTGTCGTAAAAAATTCCCCGAGTTGTTCTACTGTAATTTGTTTCTAAGGGTTGAAAACCACTGGCCAAGATGGTGGTGCTTAATATATTTTCGGAGAAGTGGGAAAGCAGAAAAGGCATCTAGAAGCTTTTTCCGATTGCCCATGCCTGCCCCCTCTATCAACATCTTAGTGAAGGGGCTGTGCCTATAGCTTAAAAAGCCTGATTCTGATATTCCCACCTCGCTGCGGAGAGCCATTGGTGGGGTGGATCTCAAGACCCTGCGTTAACATTCTTCATTATGTAGCATTAGCTACACACAAGAGAATAAATATAACTTATAAGTAAGTTAAGGAGAATAACAATAAAAGACCTCATGACCCATCTGAAATCCTGGCCTTGCCTCCCCGCGGGAGACAAGCTCTTTCTTCAATGGGGTCTGCATTATTAACAAGCAGGTGGTCTTGGCGCTCCGCTTCCGGGAAACCTAGGTTCTGGGCCGGGGAGGGCAGGGCCCGCAGGTCGGGAGGGTGTGAGGAGGCGGGGAGGAGGATCAAGGGCCCGCTGTGCGCGTGGGATGCAGAGCCAGGGGTGCCAGGCAGCGCCTGCCACAGGGTCTGAAAGCAGGCGAAGCATTTGTTAAAGTGCTAGAGAAATCCCCTTAGACCCAGTACAATGGAGACCCAGATGCTCTCGAAAGAGCCAGGCTTTCAACTGTTTTGTTTTCCCAGCCCTGGCTGCTGCCGCCAAATTGACAGGCACGCAATAGCTTAGGGGGCGCAGAGTTCAAGGCCCCGCGGATCTGTCGGACAAGAACAAAAAGATGCAACTTGATCTCTCTTTCTCTCTAGGCTAATCACTTGGGTGAGCTTTTCCTTAGGATTATTATTCTATTATAAATCCAGATGCTTCAAGCCAATCAACTGCTACCTTTCTTAGAATGTACAAAGTAGGTCAGCGTTGGTCTATCAGGGTCCACGGCCTCTGAACGAGTGCCACAGGCCATGTGAATAATTAAATCGACATGTCCCTGGAGCAGCACTGCAACAGGAGAGCATTTTCTCTCCCTGGGAGATGGTCAGCGACTAGAAGAAAGAGGAAGCCCAAGTGTCCCCCTGTAGGAGCACCAAGGTGAAGGGGAAATCCAGGAATGGAGGGGTGGGAGTACTGGGGCAGGAAACCGGCTCTTGGGAGGCTGGGAGACTGTGGCAGAATTTTGGGCAGGGTCTATAGATGGGATCCAGGGAAGGCTGAGTCAGGGGCTACGTTAGGAAACAGATGCTCAATATAAGGGCTCGAGCACAAGGGCGTCAAGATCCAATCTTGCTTAGTATGGACATAACAAAGGGTTGGTTTGGGGGATGCTGGTAGCCAGCGTGGGTAGGATCTTTGGGTCTTTAAACACTGCACAACTAGGGCCTGACATGCACTGGGGGCCCTTAAATCACAGAGGGGCTTTTACGTGTTTTGCAGAGGCAGCTGCTCCCATGGATGAGAAGCCTGGAAAAGATCAGGAGTTACCCACCACCTTGCACAAAGATGCGTGTGCTGGGGTTTTCATCGGCTATAAAGAGCTAAAGGCTCTCAGGGGAAAACCTGCCACTCCTGGCTAATGAGGTCCCGGCAGATGACAATGTGAAAAATAAGACAAAGAAGGCCAGCCTGCCCTCTGAGAGGCTGGTAGACAGCGTGGTGACAGCATGGCATCTGACCTTAGACTGAAGGTCTCCCAAGTGGAGACAGGAGCCAGAAAGCTACAATTTTGGGCGCGACGCTCGAGCACACTACAGAATCGACCCCAGCAGGGACCCCGGTGGTAATCAGAGTCCTGTTGGTGGTAAATACTATGGCCTCTCTTATATTACAGCTGGGAGTATTCATTGTTACAATCAGTTGGGAAGATAATTTGGTGGCCTATCCTAAAGCTGAGCGCATGTACCCCTATGACCCAGCAATTCTACTCCTAGGAATGTGCTCGCTCGACAGATATGTGATCATACATTTGCTGAAAGATGTACAAGAACATTCACAGCAACGGTATTATTGGCATTGATAATGCCAATATGTGGTACATCAAACAATAAAGCAGTGAAAGTGAATAAGTTCAACATGAATGAATTTCACAAAAATAATACTGAGCAAAGGAAGCTAATGCAAAGGTACAAACCACTTAATTTTATTTATATAAACAGCCAGGACCAATCTATGGTGAATATACCTAAAATCATGGACTTCTATACTTTAGTTACTTACTTACTTACTTACTTACTTAACTGTATGATGTCTGAATTATATCTCAATTATGCTGTTGGGTTTTGTTTTGTTTTGTTTTTTTGGTTTCTATGATCTTTTTGTAAAAATTTATTTACTTTCAATTTACATCCAAGTTAGTTAACATATAGTGTAACAATGATTTCAGGAATAGAATTTAGTGATTCATCACTTACGTATAATACCCAGTGCTCATCCCAACAAGAGTCCTCCTTCAATGCCCCTTGCCCATTTAGCCCATCCACCCACCAACACCCCTCCAGCAACCCTCAGTTTGTTCTCTGTATTTAAAAATCTCTCATGATTTGTCTCTCTGTTTTTAATCTTATTTTTGCTTCCTTTCCCTTTTGTTCTTCTGTTTTGTATCTTAAATTCCACATAGGAGTGAAGTCACATGACATTTGCCTTTTTCTGACTAATTTCTCTTAGCATAATACCCTCTAGTTTCATCCATGTTGCTGCAAATGGCAAGGTTTCATTCTTTTTGGTTGCTGAGTAATACTCCATTATACACACACACACACACACACACACACACACACACATGCCACATCCACCACATCTTCTTTATCCCTTCATCAGTCGATGGACATTTGGGTTCTTTCCACACTTTGCCTATTGTTGATAGTGCTGCTATAAACATGGGGGTGCATGTGTCCCTTCGAAACAGCACACCTGTATCCCTTGGATAAATACCTAGTAGTGCAATTGCTGGGTCGTAGGGTAGCTCTATTTTTAATTTTTTGAGGAACTTCCATACTGTTTCCAGAGTGGCCGCGCCAGTTTGCATTCTCACCAGCAGTGCAAAAGAGATCCTCTTTCTCCGCATCCTCGCCAGCATCTGTTGTTGCCTGAGTTGTTTATTTTAGCTATTCTGACAGGTGTGAGGTGGTATCTCGTGGTTTTGATTTGTAGTTCCCTGATGATGAGTGATGTGGAGCATTTTTTCATGTGTCTGTTAGCCATCTGGATGTCTTCTTTGGAAAAGTGTCTATTCATGTCTTTTGCCCATTTCTTCACTAGATTGTTTTTTGGGTGTTGTGTTTGGTGAGTTCTTTATAGATTTTGGATACTAACCCTTGATTTGCTATGTCATTTCAAACATCTTCTCCCATTCTGTCAGTTGCCTTTTAGTTTTGCTGATTGTTTCCTTCACTGTACAGAAGCTTTTTATCTTGAGGCCCCAGTAGTTCATTTTTGCTTTTGTTTCCCTTGCCTCCAGAGACACGTTCCGTAAGAAGTTGCTGTGGCTGAGGTCAAAGAGGTTGTCGCCTGTTTTCTCCTCTAAGATTTTGATGGTGTCCTGTCTTACGCTCAGGTCTTTTGTCCATTTTAAGTTTATTTTTGTGTATGGTGTAACAAAGTGGTCCAGGTTCATTCTCCATGTCGCTCTCCAGTTTTCCCAACACCTTTTGCTGAACAGATTGTCTTTTTTCCATTGGATATTCTTTCCTGCTTTGTCAAAGATTGATTGGCCATGTTTGTGGGTCTATTTCTGGGTTCTCTATTCTATTCCACTGATCTGTGTGTCTGTTTTTGTGCCCTTACCATACTGTCTTGATGATTACGTCTTTGTAGTATGTCTTGAAGCCTGGAATTGTGATGTCTGCTTTGGTTTTCTTTTTCAGGATTGCTTTGGCTATTCGGGGTCTTTTCTGATTCCATACCAATTTTAGGACTATTTGTTCTAGCTCTGTGAAGAATGCTGGTGTTACTTTGATAGGGATTGCTAAGCTGTTTGTTTTTTTTTTTTCAAACAATGGTATAAAAAGTCAGGATAGTGGTTATCCTTGGTAAGTAGTGACTGGGAGGGGGCATAAGGAGGGGCACTTTGGTGCTGGTAAAATCTGGTTTCTCAATATGGGTGCTGATTACAAGGGTGTGTTCAGTTGTGACAATTCTGTATACTTACAATTTGCATACTTTTCTGTATATATGCTCTGCTTCAACAAAAATAACAGTACAATGACCATAAACCAAACAGGCCTGGCCTGGCTCCAGTACTTGGGGATGGTGAAGTGGATGTGCTCACTCCCTTCAAAAAAGTCCTGCCACTCGTGTACCCTGCAGAAGTTGATGGGGCTGGGGCTCCCCATTTCCTCAGTGAAGCCTTACTCACAGGCCCTGGGGGAATTCTCAGAAGAGAAAGCAGGAAGGGTCTGCCTACTGCCTCTCTTCTCTGGGCTCTGCTAGAGTAGGCAGATTTGGCTCTGGATTCTGGAGTATTAGTCCTAAGCCCATCCTTGCCTTAGAACCGGCTGGGCTACGGCGACTGTGACTCCTCACAGCTCAGCTGTCCGGGGGTCTGGTCTGCTGCTCCTGCAGCAGGATGGGAACATATCTTCAGGGAGACCTTAGAGGCCAACTGCCCATAGAACTGTGACCCCAAGGCCAGCCTCTGCCTGCCCGAGCCAGACTCCTCAGGGGTGGGTTTGCAGAGCCTCATCAGTCACTGCCTAGCAGGAGCCTCTGAACCCCCAGGAAAATGGATCCTAAGGGGAGACACCTAAGCATGGGAGAAGGGCTCCCTGAGAAGCCCCGGTAGAGCAGAGGCAGCATTATAGGGTGGAGGGCCGTGGGGATTTGAGGCTGTGGGCCAAAGTAGGACAGAGGGCTGACTACAGTCCCCGGACCGGTAGCTAGTGGATCCCTTTTGCCCAGAGAGTGTTAGAGGCCAAGTCCTTTGTTAGGTCAGACAGTAGAAGAGGCTGCCTCCAGGGTCAGGGACTTGTGGTCCTTGAAATTGATTTAATTCTACATTTAAAAAAATCTTCAGGGGCACCCGGGTGGCTCAGTCAGTTGAGTGTCCGATTCTTGATTTTGGCTCAGATCATGATCTCCTGGTTCATGAGTGTGAACCCCACGTTGTGCTCTGTGCTGGTAGCACAGAGCCTTCTTGAAATTCTGTCTCTCTCTCTCTCTCTGCTCTTCCCCTTCTCTCTCTCTCTCTCTTTCTCTCTCTCAAAAATAAATAAATAAACATTTTTTTTTTTTTAAAAAGGTAAAAAACCTTCATAGGTAACTTTGATGTATAAGCACTGTTCACTTATTCAGTCAACAAACATTTACTGGGTAGTTATTCCGGTTTCTGGTCAGTTCCAGGATCTGGGAAAGCAGAGGAATATCATCAAGGCCATAAGGACCCCATAGTCTGGTGTTCAGGGAAAGGCTGGCATGTGACAGGTAATTACAATGCAGAGGAGTGACAGCAATAACAGAGGTTCGGGAGCACAGAAGGGTAAAAGAATCCACACGTGACTTTTTTTGCAAAATGTTAATTTCCTCCTAATTCATTTGGTTTTCGTATTCTGCATTCAGCACATACCACAGCTCTGGCTCAGCTCAATAACAGTAAATTTTGCCCATGACAACTCCCTCTAAAAGAGGCCCCACTACCAGGTTTTTTTTTTTTTCCAGCTGTTTTTAAAAATAATGAACAAGCTAGGAGAGATAATCCAAGATCGCTAGCCATGTTTGTTTCATAATTACTGCCATTAAAATCATCTAGAAGAAGCATATCTATTTTTCACAATCTTTGGGGAATTAATTTAGCTGATCATCCATAAAGGAGTTCTTCAGATCAATACCACACTCCCTGTCACATACATGCATAGCAACAAACACCAGCTATGATTCTCTTCTTCTTCTAGGTCTGCATTACATGATGTAACCATATAAAAATAAAAATCAGTTCCCGGCCTCGGCACACGGGTAAGTGATGTGATCGGTAAAACAGGCCTACATACCTCCTTTTCGGTAGCCATGGAGATCTATGACATCTAGCCTGGAATTTCCTATGTCAGCTGCCACAGTGGCCCCATGAGAGCACCCTCGTCCTTTTAGCAATACAGCAGGGGCATCCTGTTCACATGGGTCTAGTCTGGAGCAACCCCACAAACAGAAGAAACCGAAAGGGAAGGAACGCACCTTCAGCGAACAGGAACATTACCTTGGTCCCGTGGTAGAAGTCGTCCACGCATGTAGCGTTCATGAAGGTCTGATGGAAGTGGGTGCTGGTGTCAATGCCTCCAGGGATCACCAACTTCCCAGTGGCATCGATCACCTTGGCCCCTCCGGGGATCATGAGCTCACGGCCCACCTGCTGGATGATGCCATTCTCAATGTAGACGTCAGCCTCGTGGGTGCAGTCATCGTTCACCACCTTGCCTCCCTTGATGAGAATCCTCACGCTGCCTGAATTGGCAAGCATGTTCCTATGGAGGGTGAAAGGGAGGCACCAGTCAAGGTCAAAGTCCCTTTTCACTGTAACCAAGGTCCCACTTCTTCCTATCAGAGTCCAAACCCCATGGGCAGAGTAAGTGAGCAGGGAGGGGGAGGAAGTTTCCCCATGGCCTGAGAACACGGGTCCTACAACCAGCTGGGGTCACAAGCCTCCCACTGACCTCATAGTGAGACTTATTGGGAATCACGACACAGTGGCAGTAAGGGTGCATCCGGGGCCCAAAGAAACATCAGTGTCTACCTTCCCAAAATGATGTGTAGGTTCTAAAGCATTTTCCCATCTACTGTGTTGTTTTAGTTCCAGAACAACCCAAGGAGTGGCATTTTACCAATCAGAAAGCTGAAACTGCTGAGTAAGGGATTTATGGCTTCTCAGTAGCCAAGTCAAACCACAGGTCTTGTGTAAACAGTGTCCCCACTGTACCATACGGTCCCAAAGGTATCAGGGACTCCTGGGGCGTGTCTCACAGAGCCAAATTCTCCAAGCCTCACAGTTGTTGAATCCGTGTCATTCTTCAGGTGGATTCGGCTCCAGCTGGCTCTCCCATGTCTGCCTCAAGGCCACTACTACCACAGTAAGCTCCACAGCTGGCTGCACATGAATAAGCTCATTGGCAGAGCCTTTGCAAAGCACCTGCACTAAAGCTCCACCCCCAGAGATTCAGCTTTATGTGCTCCAGACTGGGTCCCCCAGAACCACTATTTGAAAAAAAGATTGTGGGGCGGGGGGGCGCCTGGGTGGCTCACTTGGTTACGTGTCTGACTCTTGGTTTTGGCTCAGGTCATTATCTCACGGTTCTCAAGTTCGAGCCCTGCATCGGCCTGTGCACTGACAGTGCAGAGCCTGATTGGGATTCTCTGTCTCTCTCTCTCTCTCTGCCCCTCCCCTGCTCGCTCTCTCTCTCTCTCTCTCTCTCTCTAAATAAATAAACTTATAAAAAAATTTTAGGGACGCCTGGGTGGCTCAGTTGGTGAAGCGTTGGACTTTGCTTCAGGTCATGATCTCCTGGTTTGTGGATTTGAGCCCCACATCGGGCCCTCTGCAGTCAGCAGAGCCGGCTTCAGATTCTCTGTCCCCCTCTCTCTCTGCCTCTCCCCCATTCGCGCTGTCTCAGTCTCTCTCAAAATGTTTATTTATTTATTTTGAGAGAGAGAGAGAGCGAGTGAGCAGGGGAGGGAAGGGCAGAGAGAGAGGGAATCCCAAGCAGGCTCCGCACTGTCAGCGCAGAGACCAATGTGGGGCTCAACTCATGAACCCTGAGATCATGACCTGAGCCGAAACCAAGAGTCAGATGCTCAACTGACTGAGCCACCCAGGCACCCCTGGAACCACTATTTTTAAAAGCTAGAGAACTTTACCATATGCTTAAAGAAGAATTAATGCCAATCTCTTCCAGAAAACAGAAGAGAAGGAAATGTTCCCAACTCATTTTATGAAACCAGTATTCCTCAGATACCAAAGCCAGACAAAGACAGTGCCAAAAAAAGAAAACTATAGGGTAATATCCCTCATGAATATACATTAAAAAGTTCTTAACAAGGGGCGCCTGGGTGGCTCAGTCGGTTGAGCATCAGACTTTGGCCCAGGTCATGATCTTGCAGCGCATGAGTTAGAGCCCTGCATTGGGCTGTCAGTTCTGAGCCTGCTTCAGATCCTCTCTCCCCCTTTCTCTGCCCCTCCCCCTGCTCACACTCTTGTTTCTCAAAAAAAAAAAAAAAAAAAAAAGTTCTTAACAAAATATTAGCAAGTAGAATTCAGCAATGTGTAAATAGAATTCTACACCATGTAAATGGGATTTATTCCAGGGATGCAATGTTGGCTCAATATTTGAAAATTCAATCAATGTAATCCACCATATTAACAGGCTAAAGAAGAAAAATCACATAATCATATCATTTGATGCAGAAAAAAACATATGACAAAATTCAACATCCATTCGTGATAAAAACTCTCAGAAAAGTAGGAATAAAAGTTAACTTCCTAAATTTAATAAAGAACACCTGTGAAAAACCTATAGCTAACATAAGACTTAATGATTAAAAACTGAATGCTTCGGGTGCCTGAGTGGCTCAGTCGGTTGAGCATCCAGCTCTTTATTTTGGCTCAGGTCATGATCTCACAGTTCGTGGGTTTGGGCCCTACGTTGGGCTCCGTACTGACAAGCTCAGAGCCTGCTTGGAGTTCTCTCTCTCCCCCTTTATCTGCCCCTCCTTGCTCATGCTCTCTCTCTCAAAAATAAATAAACATTAAAAAGAAAAAAAAAAAAGGTTGAATGCTTTCCACCTATAATTGGAAATAAGGCGAGGGTGTCCACTGGAAATAAGGCGAGCAGTCCACTATCACTGCTAGTCAATAAAGGGAATTCTAGCCAGCACTATAAACGAATTAAATGAAATCGAAATAGAAATATATTTCATATAGATCAAAAAAGAAAAAATAAAACACTCTCTATATGTAGATGACATGATGGTCTATGTAAAAAATACCAAAGAATCTACAAAAAAAAAAAACAACAACAAATCTCCTAGGGGGTGCCTGTGTGGCTCAGTCGGTTGAGCATCTGACTCTTGGTTTCTGCTCAGGTAGTTAGTGATCCTGGGGTTGTGGGATCAAGCCCCACATCAGGCTCCATGCTCAGCATAGAGGTTCTCTTTCTTAAGGTTCTCTTTCTCTCTCCCTTTGCCCCTTTTGCCTGTTCGTGCTTTCTCTCTTAAAAAAAAACCCACAAAACACTCCTAGTACAAGTGAGTTCAGCAAGAATGCAAGATAAAAGACCAAGATAAGAAGTTAGTTTTTCGATATACTAGCAATGAACACATATACATGATGCAAAAAACTTTAAATGCATAGGCATAAATCTAAGAAAACATATACAGGATTTGTCTGCTGAAAACCACAAAATGCTGATGAAAGAAATCAAAGATCTAAGTGAGTGGAGAGACATACCATGTTCATGGATCGGAATACCCAACATAGTAATATATCAATTTCCCCCTAATGGATATACATGTTTAATGTAGTTTGTATCTCAGCAAAAATATTTTGTAGATAGAGGCAAGCTTATTGTTAAAGTTTATGTGAAATGACAAAGCTAAAATAATTTTGACAAAGATGAATAAAGTGGGAAGGATCGGTCTACCTGATTTCAAGACTTACTACATTGCTACAGTAATCAAGACTTTGTGATATGAATGGAGGGATAGACACAAAGATCAGTGGAACAGAATAAAGACCCAGAAATATCCCCATGCAAGTATGGTCAACCGATTTCTGACAAAGTTACAAAAAAGCAATTTGATGGCGGTGGGGGGGGAAAGATAGTCTTTTTAACAAATGGTATTGGAGCAATTGGATATCCATAGACAAAAAATAAACCTTGGCTTAAATCTCAAATCTTATAAAAAAATCAACTCAGAATGGAACATACACTGAGTGGCCACGTTTGACCACTAACCATTCTCTTCCTCTTGGAACTCCCTTCCATTAGCATTAAATGTGGCCATGCAGTGGAGGGGAATAGGGACCACAAGGAGATCTTGACCAGTTTTGGAGATGAACAAGTCTTTGATAAATGGTGGTTGAAGGCAAGTTTGTGGGAATTTGTCAATTCTTTGTGAATAAAAGAAGCCATAAAATGGGCTGAGGAATATGGCTGAGGTAAGATACCAATTTAGGACAGAGAAGACCCAAGATTTTTCAAGCAGCTAGGAAAGAGTCAAAGGAAAGACTGAAGTTCTAGGAGAATAAGAGATTATTTGTGATGTAAGGTCTTACAGCATGGGAAGAATGACGGCCGTCATCAATGGAAGCCAGGTCCCTGTCAACTAACATAGTTTATTTTATTTGATCCTTCCAACAAATCTGTGAGGAAGCTATTATCATGCCCATCCACAGAAGAGGAAACAGACTCAAGAAAGGCTGAGTTCAAGGCTCAAAGGAAGAAGATATGTGAAGATGCAGAAGAGGTAAGAATATACAGCTGTTCTCTCTGTACATCTGGAGGCAGGAGCTCCTGGGAGCATCGAGGAGCAAGAGGCTGTGAGCAGAGTGGGGGATGTACGGGGGAGCCACTGTGGGGCTGGAGGCGTGAAGGGGGAGGTACACAGGGGAAGGGGTCAGTGCTCAGACAGCTGCGGTCACGGTGAGCGAATCAGAATTCCATCCAGGGAGCCCACTTTGGTTGGATCTACAACTCTCCTGACCCTTAGGTATCTGAACAGAAATGCTTTTCATTTAGGCCTAGAAAATATAGGACAAAGTTTGGCCAGGGGGACGGAGACCTCGCCATTGCAGGGTCTCCCCAAGGCTCAGATGAAGCCCACCTTTCTACTTGGTAAACTTCTCATTCCTTGGGACCCAATTCAATTGTCCCCCTTTCTGAGAAGACTTCCTGACTCCCTGCCCCTTCACAGACTTCATGGCCTTGGAGTCTATCTGCATCTGTGAACTAAGGTCCTCCAAGTCAACAGTATAATCAACGATCATTGTTTCTGTTCCCTCCTCATCCCCAGCCTCCTGTATACGATACTCAGAACCAGTGAACAAGTGAATGAATGGCCTTGCTACACTTGTTGCACCCCCAACATGATCAGGTGGTTTAAAGCAGTGAATGGTAGGCTGTTCCATATTTGTTTCCTGGGATATCTGGCAACTCTACGTTCAGGATAATGCTCAGCTTTTGTCACTTTTCCAATACAGCAAAAACCTGTGGACAGAGCCAGGGCACCAACAGATGTCCTCTTCTTCTTGCCATTTCATTTGCCTGCCACCAGATAAGTTGTGGGGAAGCTGTGTCCCAGGATGAAAAGGCTTTAGAACCTGTTGAAGGAATACCTCTTGAAAGGAGGTAAGTCAGCTATCTGGAGATCTTAGCCTGCTCTCCTAGATACACTTGATTAAGCAGTTTGTTTTTGTCAAGATGACCAGTCTGGAGTGCCTGGAATCTCAACACCAAGAAAGTTTACTGTGCTTATTCACAGCGTCAACCACCAGGCTCTCCTGCTGTTAGGAGGGGCTGGCCCTTTGGGGGGCTGCTGCTGGGGTGGTGCTGGGGAACAACACAGGTGGTGGGAGTGGACCACAACAGCTGTTTCCCGGGAACATCTGCTCCCCACCAGGTATCATTACAAGCTCTGGGGAGAAGGGGCCCCTCTCCTAGTGAGGAAGGTACTGGGCAGAGAGGCGGTAGTGAGATGAGAAAATGGGACTGGAGAGATGGGAAAATGGGACCATCACGGCCACAAGCTTATTGCCTGAAGTTGGGAGGAAGCTGAATATTATTTCAGATCTTTTGTCCTAAAACCTGAAAACTGGAGTTTTAATTTAATATGCAACTGGGAAATGAGTTTGTTCTCAGGTGATGGACATAAGCACTCTGGCCAAAGGAAGCCCGGAGAGCCTAAGAGATGCAATCTCCCTCTCTCTCATTACGAAGTCAAGGCCAAGTGTGACCACGAAAGAAGAGACGCACCTTCTCAGTTTGCACTAGAAGAGGGAAGTGGTGGTGGTGGTAGGGGTGGCCGAAAGAAGACACCCCCCCGCCCCAGCCCTCTGTGCAAATATATAATCCTCACCTTTTAAAGCTACTTTAGGGCAAGAGGAAAAGTAGGAATATTTATGCTGGCAACTTGTTTATGTCAGTGTTGTAAATGAGAATATTGACTTGCTTATTAATCTAGAACACATACTTCAGAGTATACACCTGGAGGGTCGGGACTTTGAAGGGCGATGCGATAATAAATTACTGGGGATTCTTGTCCTAGCTTTGATGCTGTTGTCAAAAGCCAAGGGTATCTTCTTCAAGAGAAACGAGAGCAATAGCTCTTGGTAAGCTAACACCCCGTGTCTGGCATTTTCCATGCATTCAACCACGGGGCAACCCTGAGAAGTGGGAACGAGGCAGGAACATTAGCCCCATCTTAAGAGGAGGAAACACAAGTTTTGGAAATTAAAGGCCACACCACTCCAGGAGAAGGATCGGGTTCATAGTCAGGTCTACCTGAGTTTAAAGAAA
The DNA here is from genome assembly GCF_022837055.1 of Prionailurus viverrinus. Taxonomy (NCBI): domain Eukaryota; kingdom Metazoa; phylum Chordata; class Mammalia; order Carnivora; family Felidae; genus Prionailurus; species Prionailurus viverrinus. The sequence continues at coordinate 119,690,202 of NC_062563.1, forward strand.
AGTCATTAGAGTTCGCTCTGGATAGAAGAGTTACAGGCGATTCTTATGTTATTTATAGTTTTCTGTACTTTCAAACTATATACAATAAACTTGGGTTACCTTTCATAACCTGAGAAGTTATGTTGAGAAGGTTTTTTTTTTTTTTTTTAAAGCTAAAAAGAAGCCAGAGGCATCCAATGTGACCCTTCATTCCGGTGGAGGGCTCAGTTCCTCCCGATGCCTCCTTTATGGGAGGAGCGGATAGAGCTACTACCAATTGTAACACTCAATCCTTTCTCTAGAACCCTTGGGTTGGGTCCCCGACCCGACCCGTCTTTTCATCTTCCTTGTAGAAATCCATGAAGGTTAACCCAGCTCTGAAGGGACTGGATTCCCAGGATACCTTTAGAGGGAACTCATTCTCAGAACGTAGAGGACCCTGTTAATAATGTTAAAAATTAGTGCACACCTCCTGTACACTGGGCCCTCACCAAACCTGTCACACACATGATCTTATCTGATCCTTACAACGCTCTGACGTAGATACCATTATTGCCCCATTACTGCCACAGAGATGGCTGAGGTTTAGAAAGTTAAAGAAACCTCCTCAAGGTCACATAGCTAACTTGTAACAAAGCAGGGATTGAAAGCCAGACACTTGTCTAGAGCTGTTGTGGACCGAAAGTTTGTGTCCTTCCAAAATTCATACGCTAAAGCCCTAACCTCCAGTGTGGCTGCGTTTGGAGATGAGCCCCTGAGCAAAATTTTAAGGCTAAAGGAGGTCATAAGGTGCCGTCCTGATCCCACAAGGTTAGTAGAAGAGACACCAGAGGGCTGAGTCCCCAACCCACCACCCCCATGTGCTTTGCATAAGCGCTGAAAAAAGGCCCTGTAAGAAAGGAGCTGTCTACCAGCGAGGAAGAGAGTTCTCACCAGAAACCTACCACACTGACACCCTCATCTTAGACTTCCAGCCTCAGAACTGTGAGAAAATAAATTTCATTGTATAAGCCCTGCAGTCTGTGGTATTTTGTTGTGGCAGCCTGAGCAGACTAACACAAGAGCCGACATCCCCGGCCATGCACCATATGCCAACATGGAGGCCGTGCGACCCAGAGCCTGGATCTCAAGCCGCCTGGTGGAGTCATTTCGGTGGATGCTCTGAGCTCCTTCCCCCACCCTCTGGCAGACTTTCGGCTTCAGACTAGGGACTGCTGTCATCAGAACTGCCTGCGGGCCTTCAGCCTTTTGGGGCGACTGAGGCCTCAGAACACTCTAGGGCTGTGCTGTTGTGTTTGGATAATATCATAGCACGGTTCCTTAGTATACTCACTCCCTGTCCGTGATGCTTTCGGACATTGTCTTCTTAAAATGAACATTTGTGTGCACTAAAATACTCTAATTGGGGCACCTAGGTGGCTCAGTTGGTTAAGGTCTGACTCTTGGTTTCGGCTCAGGCCAGGATCTCACGGTTCCGTGAGTTCGAGCCCCATGTTGGGCTCCACACTGAGGGTGCTTAGGATTCTCTCTCTGCCTCTCTCTTTCTCAAAATAAATAAACTTTAAAAAAATACTCTAATTTCATTCTCTCTAGTGGGTGAGAGAGACACAAATTGTGTTACAGAGCAACTAAAGTGTAGAGGATATACTTCTTGTCTAAAAACCTGAAAATAGGGGCGCCTGGGTGGCGCGGTCGGTTAAGCGTCCGACTTCAGCCAGGTCACGATCTCACGGTCCGGGAGTTCGAGCCCCGAGTCGGGCTCTGGGCTGATGGCTCAGAGCCTGGAGCCTGTTTCCGATTCTGTGTCTCCCTCTCTCTCTGCCCCTCCCCCGTTCATGCTCTGTCTCTCTCTGTCCCAAAAATAAAAATAAACGTTGAAAAAAAAAATTTTAAAAACCTGAAAACAAAGTTAACACATATTGGTTTAGGGGCACCTGGGTGGCTCAGTCAGTCGTTTAAACGTCTGACTTCGGCTCAGGTCATGATCTTGAAGTTCATGGGTTTGAGCCCCGCGTCGGGCTCTGTGCTGCCAGCTCAGAGCCTGGAGCCTGCTTTGGATTCTGTGTCTCCCTCTCTCTCTGCCCCTCCCTGCTCACGCTCTGTCTCTTTCTCTCAAAAATAAATAAACATTAAAAAAAAATTAGCAGGTATTGACTTTAAAAATTTTTTTTTAATGTTTTTATTTATTTTTGAGACAGAGAGAGACAGAGCATGAGCGGGCGAGGGGCAGAGAAAGAGGGAGACTCAGAATCCGAAGCAGGCTCCAGGCCCTGAGCTGGCAGCACAGAGCCCGAAGCGGGGCTCGAACTCACGGATCGTGAGATCATGACCCGAGCTGAAGTCGGATGCTCAACCGACTGAGCCACCCAGGCGCCCCCACGGGTACTGATTTAAACTGGGTGTCTCTGACCCGTGTACCAGAGACCAGAGCTGTGAGTGAGTGAGCCGGCTGTGTGATGATTGATGGTGAGACTGTCTTGCTACACCAGTATCCTCCCCCCCAATTTTAGATTTCCAAATTGTCTACGTGGCCAAGATGCCTCATCCCACCTAGCCTCCCTCACCATTGACGGTTGACACTCATTATGCTTCTCACCTCCCCCAGTAACCTCATTAGCGCCACCTTCCCACAGATTTCCCTGCTAGTCTTTGCTAAACTAAACGGAAGAAAAGATGTTCTGGCGTCTTTTTCTGCAGCAAGCCTTCTGTCTGTGTACAGACGAGTTCGTGAACATAATGGGGTAAGCGGGTGGGTGAGTGGGGAATATACCTTGGCTCCCTTAGGAGAGTCCCTCAGAAGGGAAAAGCTTTGAGCACAATTGTGCCACGGGCTATGGCGGTCTTTCCCTCTGTTCTGGCGGGGGCAGTATATTCAGAAAACATTCTTATCCATGGTCATGGTCAGTATCAGATTTACTTACTTGTGATGCTTCAAATCACTCGTTTATTCCAAACACAGTTACTGCGTAGACAGAGCCCATGTCTGGCCCACTGGCTTGCCATATAGGCTGTGGACTGAATGTTTGTATCACCCCCAAAATTCATATGTTGAAGTCCCAATCCCAAACATGATAGTATCTGGAGCTGGGGCCTGTGGGAGGGAATTAGGTCATGAGGTTGGGGCCCTCATCAGAAGAGACAGGAGATCTCTCTCTCTCCCCCACCCCTCTCTCTCTCTCTCTCCATCTCCTGCCTGGGCCCCCACCCCGTGCGAGGACACAGAGAGAAAGGTAGTCATCCGCAAGCCGGGAGGAGAGTCCTCACCAGGAAACAAATTGGCCAGCACCTTGATCTTGGACTTCTTAGTCTTCAGAACTGTGGGGAATAATTTGCTGTTGTTTAAGCCACTTAGTCTGTGGTATTTTTATTATAGCAGCCTAAGCTAAGATATTACATTAGAAATGAACATTATCATCAAATCATCATTAAATGACAACTGTGCCTTAAAATAGATGTCACCTCCTTTAAGGACTTCTGGCGGTATTCCACATTCCCATTTGTCTAACCAACAACTCTGATCACCCAGCTATGTTGTCTATGCAAATGAAAGAATTCAAACCACATGGCTGTCCTCCCAGGCAGAAATGGAAAAATGCCAGATAGTCAAACGGTATTAGAAGGAATAAATCAGAACTATGGAATTCTAGAGCTGCATAGATTCATCAAGTCTACCCTGACTTTCCCTTCAGTCCCCGGACTTTACCAACGGTGACCTTGAATAGAAGGGAAGCAGTCCAGCACCAACAGGGGGGCCGGTAAACTGCAAATGTGGAGATCTGAGGAATTCTACAACATATCTGGGGAAGCAACGATGCCTTCCACGGCAGGATGGTGGATATCTTTGATATGCCAAGATTCATCCAACTGTATGCAGCTTGTATTTCCCAATTTCCTAATTCCGTGGCATGGATTCCTCATGCTCCTGAGCCAGTGCTGGGGCAGAGACAAGGTGATGTGCAAGCTGGGGAAACAGCCCTGTCTAACCTGGGAGTGCAGTCTTTCCCGAGAAAGCCTCTTTATGTTTAAAACAGTGACAATAATTGCTATTTGCTATCTAATAACTGTCTTGTTGGATAAAGGAAAATTTCCTGCACCGCCCACCCTTCTGCCCCGCTTAGTGCTGTAAGCTGTTCCAGTGCAGAACTGCACAGCGGGGGGATCCTGCCGGGTGGACAGTCAAGGTTATGGCAGCTGCTGCTTCTCGCTCATGAAATGCACACAAGCCCATGCTCCTAAAAGGCGCACAGGGTTAGCCCTGCCAAGGAAATGCCAACCCCAACACTGTGTCTTGAAATTGCCTGTGTCTGTCATCACCTTTCCCAGCTCCCCTGTGCCTGCAGGGAGGTGCGAGACAAGGAGAGTCTGCAAGGTCTGTCCTGCACAGCTGCCTCCTGCCAGCAGCTCAGCTGGAGGATGCCAGGGAACTCTGGGGCTCGACAAAGACACATGGGGCCAGAAGGGTGCCAAGGGGATCCTTCTTGCATAAAGACCTTAAAACTAACTTGTTAAAGGGGTGCCTGGGTGGCTCAGTCTCTTAAGTGTCCAACTCTTAATTTTGGCTCAGGTCATGTTCTCTTGGCTTTTTTTTTTTTTAAGTTTATTTATTCATGTTGAGAGAGGGACAGAGAGAGAGGGGGACAGAGAGAGAGTCCCAAGCAGGCTTTGCGCTGTCAGCACAGAGCCCGACGCGGGGCTCCATCTCACAAACCTCGAGATCATGACCTGAGTCGACATCAACAGCCGGACGCTTAACCAACTAAGCCATCCAGGTGCCCCATATGTATTTTCTTTTTAATAGGCCTTGGTTTAAGACTCACATGTCCTCTTTTGGTCAAATCCAAAGAAGAATGTGTGATTTTACAGACGCTCGGTCACTGTGATATGAAGGGACGTGCAAAGCAAGAGCTACACATCCCCCTTGTGACATGAAGGACCTACTCAGCCAACCCTAATGGTAAATGGAGTGCTAACTGGAGGGGAAGGAGAAGCCAGTTCTGGTCACTGGGGCTACACTGAATGATGTGGCTTTTCCTTTGCTCCAAGCAGCTAACATTGGCCAAAGGATCAAAAGGCAGTACGTGGCAGTGGTTAGAAGACAAAAAAAAAAAAAAAAAACACAGCTGCTTTTCTTCTTCTGATCAGCATATAGGAAAGAGAAACAGAGCAGGGGGAAAGCCGACCCTAAAGGGGGGTTGGGGACAGGTGTGCGGGGGCGGGGCATTGCCCTTATAGCATTCTGGGATGGTACTGGAAGGGGATTCTCTTTGAGATGACAAATGAGAACAAATGAAAGATTCAACAGAACACAAAAGCCACAAAGGGAAGTTTAAGGTGAGTGGGAAACAGCCAAGGCTGTAAGTTAATACATTTAAGTGTTTAGTAAACTGCCTTTCTAAATAATACAGCACTAAATAATTCTTTACTAATATGAAAGCCGTATAATTTTATCATTCTTAATTGGCTTTATGGACTCTTGAGTAGATCTAAAACAGTAGTTCTGACATACGTGTCAGGTATAAGGAAAAGTGACAAACAACTGTGAATTCACCATTGTCACTACTGTTGAAGTCCCCACACCTCTTTCGTCCCACCCACCCCCACCCTCAGACATAACCACTTCCCCAGTTAATTTGTATGGACTAATGACCAATAACAATTAGGTGACAAGGAAAAATAAAAAAAGACAAGATCACAGCTGTTACCACCCCATGACCTCCTCTCCCCAACATCTCAGGATCACACTTCACCTGCCTTATGACGACTGACTTCTTCATCACTTAGTACCGCGCTTTCTAAGGTAAGCAGGAATCTGGAACCTATTCCATGCTAATAATGAGGATGTGAGTGCGTTATAACATCTAAATGCCCACTGACCATTCCACTAGCATGTTCCACAGGCACATGCACTCAACCTTTCCAAAACCAGCTGCATCATTCCCAATGGCCCACCCAGAAACCTGAGACTCTTCCTGAATTCCTCTCCCAACTAGGCCACTGTCAGCAGCAAGGGCTGGTCTGAGTGGTGGGCCTGGTCTGGGTCACCTAGGAGTTTCGTGCAAAATGTCTTGAGGGATTCTGGAGGCGGAACCCAGCCACGGGGAAGGAGAACTGGGTAAAAGGAAGGTAAAAGGAGGATCTGGGGCTTAGGCATCTCCAGGGACTAGGGGGGGACCTGGAGGCAGGAAGAAGGGCCAGTCAGGCTGAAGGGTAGCACACAGAGGGCAGAGGCTGGACAGGCTGTGGCCGATGTTATGCCCACCCCGAGTCACGCTGGACCCTTCAGCCGGTAGCCGTCAGCCATAAGAGTCCAGCACCCGGGCCACACTGGGAGGACAGGCAGGCAAAGAGGACCCATCTGTCCATAAGATGGGTGAGAGTGTGGTGAACAAAGGCTTCTTCTTAAGAAGGGTTAAAAACAAACACACAAGCAAACAAAGACAAAGGAGCTGCTATAGTGAAGCCCAAGAGGTGGGCCTGGCTTCTGGGGAAGGTGTACGCGGACCCACTTGGGGGGAGTCCTTAGGCTAAGATCGAGCAAGAAGTCTTAATCCCGTGGCTTCATCCGACCTGGCCTGGTGCAGCGTGGCCACGCGCATTAGGGAACGGAGGGCAAAAGTGAAATTCCAAAGGATTAGCCCAAGAGGGTGGTAAGCAATGGAGCCGCAGACCGCCTGTTCCAGGTTAGCTGTGCGAGAAACCGGGCAGTTGTGGGAAGGGGAAGCTGAGTGCTTGCGAGCGGGCATGGCGCCTCGACAGAACAGGCCAGCTGTGGGGCACCAGGTGCACGCGGCCCATGCCCTTGCTCCTTTCAAGTGCTCGCCTGCTCACTGAGGTCAGGGGGCTTTCGTTTGAGGCTGGGGGAGACCGAGTACCAGCAAATACCAGTAAATATGAGTCCATCCCCACCCGTGAGCCCAGCTAGCTGCTCCAGGGCCCCGGACGAAAGTCAGGGAGGTGTAAACACGCTGGAGACAAGGGTCCCAACCTCCGGACTGAGGCTTCAGCCAGAAAACACCAGGCTCTTGTGACTGCTAGCCACCATCGCCAGCATAGCCCTTCCCCAGGCGGGCCTTCTGGCAGATTCCTCAGCCCTGCTGTGCTTTCCAGGCTCTCACCAGCTGTCTCCAGGCCCCAGAAATAATTCCATCAGCTCTCTTGGAAGGAGACCAGCTGCAGCTCAAGGGCCTCCAGAGTGGCTGCTTCCTAGAACGCCAGCCAAAGGACGGAGAGGCCAGCGGCCACTGCCAGAAAGGGGGGTGGGGAACGACTCTTCTCTGAGACCCCCATTCTCAGGTGGGGGGTGTAAGAGCAGGAGAAAAGAATGCGTTTTCCTAACTAAAAGTATCCCAGGGGCACCTGGCTGACTCAGTCAGTGGAGCACGCAACTCTTGGTCTCAAGGTGGTGAGTTCGAGCCCCACACTGGGTGTAGAGATTACTTAGAAATAAAATCTTAAAACATAAAATCAAATCAAAGAAAAGTTGGGGCACCTGAGTGGCTCAGTGGGTTAAGCATCCAACTCTTGATCTCAGCTCAGGTCTTGATCTCAGGGTCGCCAGTTCACGCCCCACCTTGGGCTTCACGCTGGGTATGAAGCCTACTTCAAAAAACTAAAATAAAAAAAAAATAATAGTAAAATAAAATAAAATAAAATAAAATAAAAAGTGTCCCAAACCTGGGCTACCTGATAAACTCTAGATTTGGGATAGATACTAAGTGAAAATACACAAAAATTCTACCTTTTCTTATTTATTTATTTATTTATTTATTTATTTATTTATTTATTTATCCCTTTTAAACTAAAACTTGATATGAACTACCGCCATATATAACATCTCCCAAACAACAACTGAAGGAAAAAGCAAGAGACAAAATAGTAAATACAGTGTAAGTCCTTAAGAACTTTCAAAACCAGGCAAAAGTGAGCTACAGTGTTTAGGCATAAAGTTGAAGAAAGAAGAGAAACCAAAGAAAGGATTATTATAAAAGTCAGGGTGGGTGGTTATCTCTGGAGGGTAGGGAGGGGCTGTGTTTGGGCAGAGGCACCTGGTGGGGAAAGCTTCTGGAGAGCTGCAAATGTTCTAGTCTTTCAGTTGAAAAGGGTGGGAGTTACACAGGTGTTTGCTTTAAATGACTCTTTAAATTAGACATTTTTTGCGCTCTTCTGTATGTATCTCATAAAACTCTTAAAAATTAAAAAAAAAAAAGAACTCCATGTCAATATACGGAATGATATGCAATGTGTTACTACAATTATGTAAAAATATCACACACACAAAACAGACCAGGTGAGGGGTGCCTGGGTGATTCAGTCGGTTAAGTGTCTGACTTTGGCTCAGGGCATGATCTCGCGGTTTGTGAGTTCAAGCCCCGCGTCAGGCTCTGTGCTGACAGCTCAGAGCCTGGAGCCTGCTTCAGGTTCAGTGTCTCCCTCTCGCTCTCTGCCCCTCCCCCACTCACACTCTGTCTCTCTCTCAAAAATAAACATTAAAAAAATAATGTAAAAAAACAACAGACCAGGTGAGAATAAATAACGAGGTTTGTGTTTATGAGATTATAGGTGATCTTACTCCTCTAATTTTTCAAACTGCCTGTATAATATTATATAGTTTATAATGAAAAATAATAATGGTAACTTAAAACTACATAAATTGTTTTATACTGTTAGGAGAAAAATTGAAATAAGGTGCAAAAAATGTTTCCTTTTCTTTTCAGGAAATCTTCCCATCATCCTGCCACCTCCAGGAAAATTTCCTAAAAGGACTGGGCTTTAGGACAAACCAATCTCCTTCCTTACTTTGACTCCAACAGATTTTAGAACGACACAGACTTTTTTCTCTGTGATGTGGGACTCCTTCAAAGAGGTACCGCGCATTTCATCTTGTGCCGCAGATGTGTTTCCAGCTCTCTCCCCCAAATGAAGTGCTTTCACCTGCCATTGACTTTTCACCAATAACGCTTCCGCCCAGGCAATGACATCCTCCTTCCTGCGCCTGTGGCTGCCAGCTGCCTTCTTACGGACCTGATTCACCTCCATCACTAAAGTGAAGAGGTACTTTTTCCTTAACCCAGAATCCCTGGAGCCTGAAGAGCAAATCTCCCCAGTGCTTGTAGCAATACATGGCTAATGGAGCCCAACCTTGGGGAGATGGGCAGAAGGCGGGGAACCACTGTGAGCTCCATCATCTCCCATGGGAGGCAAATTCTCATGGGTGATGCCCCCAGGCTTGTGTGGGAAGCACCATGCCTGCCTGGAGTGGCGGGCCGGGTGGGCAGTCCCAGGAGGCTTGAAGGCAGGCCTGGGGTGAATATAATCAGTTTCCTTCAACTGGGGCAGTGAGGCCACTAGCCTGTGTCTGCATTTCAGTGGCCTGTTTTATAGCAGCCAACAGGAGCAAATGGGGAAGCAAAGGGTCTGAGGGGGCAGGAAGAGGAAATGGGGGGGGGATGGGTAGAGCAGTGCCAGGAGCCCTGAACTTGCCTTTGCGCCTCTAGCCACGTGACTAACTGCTCCACACCCATCTTCTCAGCTGTGAAGTGGATGTCAGCACCATCAGCCCATCGTTACCACTGAGCTCTTTGTGTGTCAGGCTCCCACGTAATTTCATAGAAATCTTACAACCGCCTGTGAGGTGGTTAGGCATCATTATCCCCATTTTATAGCTGAGGAGACTGTGGGTTGGAATTCATCCGTACTAGACTGGAGCTCCTTGAGAGCAGAGCCCAGGCATCACTTTATCCTTCTAAGGGCTCGGCATGCAGAGGCGCTCATTAAATGCTAGCTGAAGGAAGCGAGGGTTGGCAGAGAGAGCGGGGTAGAAGCAGTCTGTGCGCAAAGGGTTAGCCACAGTAAGGGGCTGTTAGCAACAGGAAGGAAGGCTTCTCCAAAGAAGAGTTCCATGCTGGTTGTGAGGGCGTTTGGTACAAAGCTTAGGGCAGAGGAACAAAGCTGGCGTTGGCCGGGCTGAAAAAAAGACAGGAGGGAGAAGCAAGTATGGGCTCGGCACAGCCAGCAGACGAACTGCCTTGGGGCCGAGAGGCCAGACTGGGCTGAGCAAGCAGCTTGGGGAGCCAGGGTAGGAGGTCAAGGAGCACAGAGCAAGAGGCCCAGCCTTCAGAATGAGACCCATGTGGCCCAGGATGACTTGGAGCATGGAGAGCAGGATCCTGAGTCTGGTCAGGGGATGAGCACATGGTTTGGGGGCTGATCTCCCCGCTTGTTTGCCTGGCACAGGTTGAGTGGAGGCCGAGAGAACGGGGACTATGGTGATCCGGGCATGAGGATATGGTGGGCTGAACTGGTGGTGCCTATGGAATAGAAAAGGAGCAGGGCCGAGAAAGGACTGAATGCTGGTGGGTTCTCCGGAGGAAAGGGAGAACAGACTGGGGAAGACAGTAAGAATGGAAGCACGGGCGAACAGAGCAGAGCAGAGAGCTGGTGTGGACAGATGGAGACCAGCTGTCGGGGCATGCCTGTGCTTTATGGACGCCCAGGAACGAAAGCCGATTTCAGCTTCCCTCTCTAGGAACCCTTTAGATCAGTCAGAAGATGGCAACTGACCCAATCAAGGTAAGGAGATGGCAGGAGCAGGAAACCAACACCTACTAAATGCTACTCAGTGTGCTAAGGCTCTTAACACATGGCATTTAATGGAAACAACCTCACAATTGCTCTTGGAGATGAGGGGCTGTCTCCACTTGACAGCCAGTGACTGGAGGTAATGACTAGTCAAGGTCACACAGCTTCATGGAAAGGAAAAGGAGTAGAGGTCATTCGAAACACCAAATAATACAAGGATCAAAAGGTCTGGACTGCGCTAATGGGCTAACCTTCTGATTCACTCGTGCGTTGAACACTTAGGAGACACTTGAGACAAAACACTCTACTCAGGCATTGCCAGTTCTACCTACTAAATCTGTTCCTTATCCATCCTCTCTCTCTTTTTTAAGTTTGTTTATTTATTTTGAGAGTGAGAGTGTGAGCGAGAGAGGGGCAGACAGAGGATCCCAAGCAAGACTCCGCAACGTCAGCAGGGCCTGACGTGGGGCTCGAGCCCGCGAGCTCACGACCTGAGCAGAAATCAAGTCAGCTGCTTAACCGACTGAGCCACCCAGGCGCCCCACTTATGTTTTGTTTTTTCTCCGAACCAACTGCCTCGGTTCGGGCCCTATCATCTACCTGCATTAAGATGATATCACTATGACCTGGATACTTCTAACTGGTCTCCCGGCCTCCGCCCTGTCAGCATACTGAGCTTGTAAGTTGCCAATAGGATCACAGAGACACTTGTAGCACCTACGTGGTACTATGCTAAGTGCCAAATACTGCACCAACCCCCGACGAGCTCCCAAGTTTGGAGTGCAAAGAAAGGCATGAACAAAAAGTTCAATATGAGTTAAGAGAAGGGCTGTGTCAGTACCAGGAAGGGGGGGGGGGGGGGGGCGGGCGGGAGAAGCACTTCACCCTGAGTGGGATAGAGGACTGCTCCTCAGAGGAAGTGCCTTGGACGTCAGTCTTGACGGCTGCTTTGGAGTGCACCATGGGGGGCTGGGGGAGCCAAACCTGAGCATTCCAGACAGAAGCAGGGCGGTGTGACCTAGCTGGGTGCCTTCAGGATGGCTGGTGTATTTGAGGAGCCCCAGGAGCCCCAGCCATTCAATGCCTGGTGGGACACACTCAGAGTGTGGACTCTAAGGCCTGCTGGGAGGGCAAGCAAAGAAGGGACATGATTAGATTTGCATTTTACATAAAAATTCAAAGGACAGAGTATTAGAAGGACACACAGAAAGATATGTTTATAAATGTTGGGTGGGTTAAGGTTTTTTAAGCATAATCCAAAGCCAGAAACCAGAAAAGGAGAGATTGATGCAGGTGTGACTATAGAACAACAACAAACTGTAATACAGCAGAAGATGCCACAAAATACTTTTAATAAAGACAAAAACTGGGGCACGCGGGTGGCTCAGTCGGTTAAGCGTCCGACTTCAGCTCAGGGCATGATCTCACAGCTCGTGAGTTCGAGCCCCGCATCGGGCTCTGTGCTGACAGCTCGGAGCCTGGAGCCCGCTTCGGATTCTGTGTCTCCCTCGCTCACTGCCCCACCTCTGCTTGTGCTCTGTCACTCTCTCTCAAAAATAAATAAAAAGATTAAAAAAAAAGAAAAAGACAAAAACTGGTTAAGACATGTTTGCATGGTTTAAGAGAAAGATAAGTACTCCAGTAGAAAAAATAGGCACAGGAGGGGTGTTTAGGTGGCTCAGTCAGTTAAGCATTCGACTCTTGATTTCGGCTCAGGTCATGATCTCAGTTCGTGGGTTCGAGCCCCGCATCAGGAACTGCACTGACAGCGCGGGACCTGCTTGGATTCTCTCTTTCTCCCGATCTCTCTCTGCCCCTCCCCACCTCATATGCTCTCTCACTCAAAAAAATAAACTTAAAAAAAAAAAGAAAGAAAAAGTAAGCAAAAAATATAAACAGGAAATCCGTGGGGATGGGGAGGGCGTAAACAGCTCATAAGCAAATGAAAAGACGTTTGTCTTATTAAGAATCCAAGATATGTGAGTGAAAACAAGAAAATTACATTTTTCACCTGTCATAATGGCACAGAAAAAAGAGAATAATGCCCACGGGGAGAGGAGCAAGCACTCTCATACGCTGTTCATAGGAGTTCAAACTGATACAACCTTACCAGAAGGAAATCTAAAAATCTACATGAAAACTTAAAATGGGCGTCTCACATCTAAGAATTTCTTCTAGGAAATAATCGGACCATTGCACAAAAATGGATTATGAGTGTGTTTCGTTATCATAACATTATATATAATTATATAATTATTCTGCTGTTATGACAGCTAATGATTTGAGAACAAGGTTAGGGTGTGTCAGTGTAAGGACTGTTTCAATAAATAATGGTACATTCACACACTAGAAGGCGATGCAGCCATTGAAAACGATCACGCAGATCTTTAAGTAATGACATGGGATGTTATATACGATACAGTACTAGGTGGAGAAAACAGATTACAGAACCAGACCCCATGGTATGTGCCTCTAGTTTTGTGTATATAGGTGAGATCTCATATATATTTGAATATATATGAATATGACCTCTCACTGATACATAAACTTCACTTACATACATCTGTGAAAACTCACATATATAAACAAGCTTTCTGCATAAAACACTGGGAAGGTTATTCACTAGTGACTGCAGTTGTCTCAGAGAAAGGGAGTGCGGCAGGACTCAATCTCTCTGCACTACTTGATTGTGAAAATGTCTGTATCATAAACCAGCTGTGGAATCGACAACAGCCCCGGTCAAGGGGGCAGTAGTACAGAATACACTAGAGTAGGCTCTGAGGAAGTCTGTGCCAGGACGGGCAATTGACTAGCAAGTTAACGTCTCTCGTACATTTATTCAACCACCATTGATAGGTACGTCTAACGGCCTATTGGATCCTTCTAATTTAACGTCTCAGTGGGCCTTCCAACGGATCCCATCTAAAACTGAGCTCATTACACTCGGTCTCCACTCGGCTCCTCTTCCAGTGTCTCCCATCCCAGGGAAAGACACCCCAGCTCCCACCGCAGGACCGAGCCAGCAGCAAGGGCGAGGAGAGCAAGTGATAGCTCCACAGGCCATAGCACGCAGCCCCCTTCCTCCTTTTTGTTCACTGGCGCCCCAGACGAGGCAGTGTCTTCTCAGATGGCTGCTTAAAGGAGCAGAACACCCTCTCAATCCCGGCCCATCTGGCTGCTGCCTTCCACAAATGAATGGGTGGAGACAGGGACCAACTGACTGACTGGGTTCAAAGGGCTTTTCCTGGTGGTTGAGTCTGAAAATGTGGAGATGCCCTCACTTACTTAAACAAAAAGAGGTAATGAGCCTTCAGAGGCAGGGAGCACCTGCTGAGTAACTGTCAACAGAAGGGATGAAGTCTCCAACTTGAAACAAGTAAATGGGAGCACATGGTTGTCCTCCCACCTAATTCATCCTGAATGCTGGCATTTCCTTGTTTTCTGGTTCACCTGCTTCTGCCAGAAGAGAGGTGGGGTTGGAACTGATGACAGATACCCAATTACTTGTATAAATACTTACAGTTTATTCCCTTCTTCTTCGGAAGAGCTGGCCAGATTCCCTTGGTTCCCAGTCCCTGTCAGCCTCCTCCCCACCCTCAGCCCAGGCCGAGGACCTATTCCTGAAGGCAAATCTAAAGACTGGATGGCTCAATCGGTTAAGCGTCTGACTTTGGCTCAGGTCATGATCTCATGGCACATGGGTTCGAGCCCTGTGTCGGGCTCTGTGCTGGCAGCTTCGGATTCTGTGTCTCCCTCTCTCTCTGCCCCTCCCTTGCTCATGCTCTGTCTCTCTCAAAAACAAACATTAAAAATCTGTTTTAAAAATAAAGACTGGATCCAGAGGCAAGGGAAACAAAAGCAAAAATGAACTACTGGAACCTCATCAAAATAAAAAGCTTCTGCACAGCAAAGGAAACAATCAGCAAAACTAAAAGGCAACCGACGGAATGGGAGAAGGTATTTGCAAACGACATATCAGATAAAGGGTTAGTATCCAAAATCTATAAAGAACTTATCAAACTCAACACCCGAAAAACAATCCAGTTTAGAAATGGGCAAAGAAGACATCCAGATGGCCAACCGACACGTGAAAAAATGCTCAACATCAGGGAAATACAAATCAAAACCACAACGAGATACCACCTCACACCTGTCAGAATGGCTAATAACATTAACAACTCAGGCAACAACAGATGTTGGCGAGGATGCGGAGAAAGAGGATCTCTTTTGCATTGTTGGTGGCAATGCAAGCTGGTGCAGCCACTCCAGAAAACATTATGGAGGTTCCTCAAAAAATTGAAAATCGAACTACCCTATGACCCAGCAACTGCACTACTAGGTATTTATCCAAGGGATACAGGTATGCTATTTCGAAGGGGCACATGTACCCCGATGTTTATAGCAGCACTATCGACGATAGCCAAAGTATGGAAACAGCCCAAATGTCCATTGATGGATGAATGGATAAAGAAGGTGTGGTATATACACACACACACACACACACACACACACACAATGGAGTATTACTCAGCAATCAAAAGGAATGAAATCTTGTCATTTGCAACTATGTGGATGGAACTAGAGGGTATTATGCTATGCAAAATTAGTCAGAGAAAGACAAATATCATATGACTTCACTCATCTGAGGACTTTAAGGCACAGGACAGATGAACACAAGGGAAGGGAAGCAAAAATAATATAAAAACAGGGAGGGGACAAAACAGAAGAGACTCTTAAATATGGAGAACGAAGAGAGGGTTACTGGAGGGGTGGTGGGATGGGGAATGGGTTAAAAGGGTAAGAGGCATTAAAGAATCTACCCCTGAAATCACTGTTGCACTATAAGCTAACTTGGATGTAAACTGAATAAATAAAATAATAATAATAATAATAAAATAAAAAAATAAAGACTGGAGCCCAACATGCTCAAGATTAGGACACCTGGTGCTTGCTTGACAAGCCCTGACTGAGCATCAACTTTTGTATATATAAGTGAGATTTTGGATACATAAGAGTCCTGCTGAGGACTGGACCCCAGACTGCACATCAGGTACCTGATTCCCTGTTTGGTAAATGACCTACTATCTTGTGGCCAATAGGCTGGCACATGCTTCCTGTTTGTTGCCTGTCACCTTCTCCAGGGAATGGAAGCCTGCCCATCCACATCTGAGGCCTCTCCACCTGCTAACATGCTCTCCTGACACCAACGCTCTCCTGGTGACACGACCTGGAGTGTGGACTCCTGTCCCTATGACTCAGGTATGTAAGTACATCCAAACCCTTTGAAATGTATACTGTAAGAGGCTGTCTACCATATGTAAATTGCACCCCAACAAAGCTGACTGAAAAACAAACGAAAGGGGTAACTGGATGGCTTAGTCGGTACAGCATGCAACTCTCGATCTTGGGAAGTGAGTTCAAGCCCCACACTGGGCATAGAGCTGACTTAAAACAAAACCAAAATCAAAACCAAAACACATTTAACAGAGAATTGCTAAAGGGGGATCAGAAAAAAACAAGATAGAACTTAATAGGAATTACATTTAGTGCTAAGCTTCCCGGCAGTCCAAGCAGAAGTGGAAATGGTTTGGGAAGGAAAAACTTTCTATTACTGGATAAAAGGGAGGCCCTGATTTACCCACCAGGAAGAGCCTTTTGAATCCCAAAGAATTCATTGCTCCCCTCCATCCAACTGAACATTTAAGAGAATGCTTTAGAGAAAGCAGATCTGCTCTCTATGTAGATAATTCTAGAAGGGATTTATTGGATTCCTCTCTAAGGAAAGTAAGAAACATGACGGATATATTTAACTGCAATTTTGCAGAAGGTGCAGAAATATTGTTCCAAGCCATTTTTAATAAAGAGCAAACATCAATAAAAGGCTGAAGAAATACCACTAAATTTTTACTTAGAGATGACATTTCTGTGTGAAAGTGTTAAAGAGTCCAAAGGTGTTAAAGTAAAAGAGTCCAATTATCGGCTTTTATCTGGTGCTCCAACCTATGTTATAAAGAGAATGCAAACATGTCTTTTCCATCCTTTAGCTGGTAATGGTAAGGAAGGTGTCTAAACAGTACTCCTCTAGGGGTGCCTTTCTGGCTCAACCAGAAAAGCAGGCGACTCTTGATCTCGGGGCTGTGAGTTTGAGCCCCACGTTGGGTATAGAGATTACTTAAAATTAAATCTTTTTTTTTTAATGTTTTTATTTATTTTTGAAACAGAGAGAGACAGAGCATGAGCAGGGGAGGGACAGAGAGAGAGGGAGATACAGCATCTGAAGCAGGCTCCAGGCTCTGAGCTGTCAGCACAGAGCCCGATTCGGGGCTCAAACTCGAGAGTGTGAGATCATGGCCTGAGCTGAAGTCGGACGCTTAACCGACTGAGCCACCTAGGCGCCCCCAAAATTAAATCTTTAAAAAAATATTGCCCCTCTAGTGGGGCCGCTGCAACCCCAGCCATCACCTAAGCCAAATTCGTGGTCCTTTATTTCCTCTCCCCTCAGCCTAGTGTTTCACAATTGAGGAAAGTGTGCACAGATGGCTTTAGAAGGTATACATATTTGGACATAAAATGGTGTTCAATCATGAGCTCTCTTTCTTCAAAATTCTATTTATTTAGAGGCACCTGGGTGGCTCAGTCGGTTAAGCGTCCGACTTCGGCTCAGGTCATGATCTCGCAGTGTGTGAGCTGGAGCCCAGTGTCGAGCTCTGTGCTGACCTCTCAGAGCCTGGAGCCTGTTTCCGATTCTGTGTCTCCCTCTCTCTCTGCCCCTCCCCGACTTGTGCTCTGTCTCTATCAAAAATAAACGTAAAAAAATTTTTTTTAATTCTATTTATTTATTTATTTATTTATTTTTATTAAAAAAAATTTTTTTTGAAGTTTATTTATTTTGAGAGAGAGAGAGAGAGAGAGAGAGCATGAGCATGGGAGGGGTAGAGATAGAAGAAGAGAGAGGATCTCAAGCAGGCTCCACGCTGTCAGCACCCTGAGATCATAACCTGAGCCGAAATCAAGAGACGCTTAACTGAGTACCCAGGTGCCCCCTATTAGAATTCATAATGCGTTTATTTTGAAATGGAAAATAATGGAATTGAGAAGAGTCAACAAAATTATGAAAAGGAATACTATGGGGTAGGTGAAGGACTGTCCTAGGAATATTAAAAGATGCTATAAGAAATTACTGTCATTAAAACTGTATGGTGTCAGCAGATGATTAGACAAAAGATGAAAGGAGAAGAAGAAGGTGCCTGGTAACAGATTTCAATTAAATTTAACAAAAGTGGTATTTCAATTCGGAGGA
The DNA here is from genome assembly GCF_022837055.1 of Prionailurus viverrinus. Taxonomy (NCBI): domain Eukaryota; kingdom Metazoa; phylum Chordata; class Mammalia; order Carnivora; family Felidae; genus Prionailurus; species Prionailurus viverrinus. Next base: position 119,708,059 of record NC_062563.1, read on the forward strand.
GATAAATGATTTACTTAATAGATGGGGCCGGCATTTCTGGCTCTTTGTCTGGAAGAAAATTAAGTCGGCTCCCTACCTATAGCCCAATGTGTAATCCATCTGGAATTTATTTAAATGTAAAACATAAAGCAATAAGAGTATAAAAAGCAAGCCCAGGAAACTACTTGTATAATTGAGGAGTGGGGGAGCCCTTTTAACTCAGTCTGGAAACCCAGAAGCCATACAAGAAAAGTCCCATTTCTGACTTTATACGAGTTTAAAAAATTGGTAAAGTAAATGATATCATAGAAACAAAAAAAAAAGCCGGGGGTGCCTGGGTGGCTCAGTCAGCTAAGCATCCGACTTGGGCTCAGGTCATGATCTCAAGGTTCATAGGTTCGAGCCCCACATCGGGCTCTGTGCTGACAGCTCAGAGCCTGGAGCCTGCTTCGGATTCTGTCTCCCACTCTGCCCACCCTCCCCCGCCCCCAGCTTGCATTCTGTCTCTCTCTCTCAAAAACAAATAAACATTAAAAAGAAGAAGAAGAAATAGAAAAATATCCTGAAAAAACATATGCAGTGCATATGACAGCTATGAGGCCTTACAAACCGATAGGAAAAATACAACCAAGAGAAAGATGGGCTCATCCATAAGTGTGACACAGAAGAGCAAACTGAAATAACCAACAACATATGAAAAGATGTCCAATCTCTCTAGCAATCAAGAAGATGCAAATGAAAGTCACAGTGAGGTGTCATTCCACATCCATCAGACTGGCAACAATTCTAGGGTGATACCTGACCTTGATAGGACTTGGGGGAGGGAGTGGGTTGGGGGTAGTTGTGAGGGTGCCGCTGCTGCTGAAAATATGGATGATCGCGAGCTTTTAGAGAACAGTCTGAAAAGCCCTCTATTAAAATTTGAAAAGCTCTGTGACTTGGCAAGCCCACTCCCAGGTCTCTATCCATAGAAACAGAAGCAAGAGAACATAAGGAGATGGAAGGTAAGGGAGGCCCATTGCAGCAACGTGGGAAGGACAATAAGCCAACAAAAACCTGGAAACAAACTGAATGCCCATCAATGGGGAACAGTACTATCTAAAGCAAAACTGTTTGGGGCGCCTGGGTGGCTCAGTCGGTTAAGCAGCCGACTCTTAAGACTCACATCATGATCTCACAGTATGTGAGTTCGAGCCCCATGTTGGGCTCCAAGGTCACAGCTCAGAGCCTGCTCGGGTTTCTCTCTGCCCCTCACTCTCTCGCTCTCTCTCAAAATAAACACATAAACATTTAAAAAAATAAAGGAATAGTGTTCCTCTAGCCACTTCTGATGCTATCACCAGGCATCAGTGTAAACCCCCCAGGCTGAGGGCTCACTCCCAAAAGACTGACCCCACTGCAGACGCCAGCCACCTGGCCCAGGTTGTCGCCTCTACCCCTGACGACCTGACTACAAATCAGGGGTTCCCGTGAACCCCTCCTCAAGTTTGATAATTTGCTAGAACGGCTCACAAAGAAACGCTTTATTTACTATTACAAGTCAGGATCATCCACGTGGAAGAGACACAGGAAGACCCATGGAACAGGGCAAGACACGCGGAAGAGGGGCCACGTAAGGGCAAGAGACGTGGAGCTACCGCGCCTTCACCCTCCCTGCACCTCGAGGTGTTCACTGACCTGGAAGCCTCTCCCAACGCCTCTCTTCGGGGGTTTTTCTGGTGGTTCCATTACCAAGACAAGAGTGATTCGATCATTGGCCATGGGTGATTTACTCAATCTCCAGCCCCTTTCCCTCCCAGGAGGAGGGGTGGGAGGTTGGGGCTGAAAGTTCAACCCTCTAATCACCTGGCTGGTTCCCGTGGCAACTAGCACCCATCTGGAGAGTCACCTCATTAGCATAACTCAGGTTTGGTGTTAGAGGCTTATTATGAATAACAAAAGACGCTCTCCTCACCCCGGTCAATCTGGAAGTTACAAGGGTTGTAGGAGCTCTGTGCCAGAACCGGGGAAGAAGACCAAATAACAGATTTATTATTATATCACAGTATTGCATTATCCATGCCATAGAATAGCATGCAATTTTTTATTTTTTATTTCTTTTTAGTGTTGATTTATTTTTGAGAGACAGAGCACGAGAGGGCAGAGAGGGAGGGAGACAGAATCCGAAGCAGGCTCCGGGCTCTGAGCTGTGCCCCACGCGGGGCTCAAACCCACAATCCATGAGATCATGACCTGAGTCGAAGTCGGACGCTTAACCGACTGAGCCACCCAGGTGCCCCTAGCATGCAATTTTTAAAAAGTTCAGTCTATACTAATTGCTTTCAAGCTTCTCCAGGGGCACCTGGCTGTCTCAGTAGGTAAAGCATGAGACTCTTGATCTCAGGGCTGTAAATTTGAGCCCCACGTTGGGTATAGAGATTAATTAAGAATAAAATCTTAAAAAAAAAAAAATTAAAAAGCTTCTTCCAAGATAAGAAAGACAAGTTGTAGAGATACTGTATTTTACCAAAATGGAACTCCAATACATGTAATCCATGACATCCACACACAGACACAGACATAATAGGATCCCATTCTGATAAAATGTGCAAGGACAAAAAATATCTTTGTATCTTATTTATACACGATAATGTGTAGAGAGCAAAATATGGGTGAAAACATCCGTTTGTTTACACTGATTACCAGAGGGTGAGGAGGGAGCATTTAGTTGCAGAGGAGTGGAAGAGAGGGGAAAAGTCTTTTCCTTTTTTTTTTTTAAAGAAAGAAAAACGTTAACAAGTAAAACAGGATGGACATGTGTGTGAGAGTGTGTGTGTGTGTGTGTGTGTGTGTGTGTGTGTGTGTGTGTATGTGTCATAAAGACGATCACCCAAATGCTAATGGTAGCTGCCTGAGGGTGCTGGGATTTCAGGTGACTTTTACTTTATTTCATTGACATTTAAATATTGTTTAAGTTTTTCACAGTGAAGATGTATTATTCATAAAACCGGGGGAAGGGGAAAGCAACAAAATCACTTTCACTGAAGCAAAACGTACCCACCCGACCTTGAAGGCCAGTCACATCTACGGAGCCCGTTTCGTGCCCTGCACTGTACCAGATGTGTTCCATTTAGAATCCTCGAAGCAAAACTGCAAGGAATCGGGATAATGTTGCTCAGGAAGGGGTAGACAGCTTGCCTGGCATCACACAGATTATTAGCAAGTCTGGAAGACAAGATCTGCACCCAGATTTAACTCCTACGCATTCTCTTTCCTGCCTCTGCACTGCACTCTCTCAGTATGGGCTGTACCGGTCACAGGACGTGTACCTTCAGGCTGGCTAACCCATGTGTCCTTCCCCCACAGGAGTCCCTCGCTGTCCTTGACGGCAGTCTTCAAAATGAGCTCCACAGAATCTCTGCCTTCAAGAATCTCAAGTTTACCTCCCTGTTAGCATTTCAGCCCCGGGGGGCCGGAGGGGTGAGGACTGTGCATTACAGATCTCTAATGTTCAGGTCCGTTGACTGCTACTTAAGAGTTGAAAAACACAGAGGCACCCGGGGTGACTCAGTCAAGTTAAGCTTCCCACATCGGCTCAGGTCATGATTTTGCAGTTCAGGAGTTCAAGCCCCGCATGGGGCTCTGTGCTGACCGCTCAGAGCCTGGAACCAGCTTCGGATTCTGTGTCTCCCTCTCTCTCTGTGCCCCTCCCCCGCTTGTGATCTGTCTCTCTGTCTCTCTCTCTCTCTCTCAAAAATAAAAATAAAGACATTAAAAAAAAAAAGTTGAAAAACACAAAAGAAAAGACATGAGCTGTGTTTTCCAGGCTCTTGATGTTCTCTTCACATGCAGGATCTTTCTCATGAGCCGCGTTCGTTACTTTAAATTCTTTTTTTTTTCCTTTTTTTAAAGTAGGCTCCACGCCCACGGTGGGGCTTGAACTCATGACCCTGGGATCAAGACTCATATGCTCTACCAGCTGAGCCAGCGAGGCGCCCCTACCTTAAATTCTTACACAAGATAATCCGCTGCTTACTCCAAGCTCACCATAAACTTAAAAAAGAAAAACATACACCTATTTACACAGCTGAGAACAGAGGATTCTACCATTCGGAGCAAAGAGCACATTTTCCGTGCTATTTATTGGCTATTTGGAGCATGAAGGACGTGAACAAAAGGCTGTAAAATAAAAGAGGAACAAAAGAGGGTATTTTAACACAACCCGAGGAGGAGAAAGGGCATTGCGTTTATGCACACGAATTTCTTACTTTAAACACACACACTAAACATAATATATTTTAAAACTTGTCATTGTGCTGTCCTTGATTTTCATTAGGAAAGAAAAATCGCTGCGGGTGGTCTGGGGGCCCAGGGAACTGGTCAGTCTGTGTAAACTCATGCAGATAAAGACAAGGCCTCATTTGACACCCTCTGGGCCCCCTCTTTGTCACAACACTGAGCACACAGACCCCCGGAGGGGGAGAGCCAGGAAGGGACGGAAGCATGGGGGTGGGGGGTGGGGGTGGGGGTGGGGGGATGTGCTCAGTTGCCCCTAACGACCTTCAGCCTTCCCCCTCCCCCTGCTGTCCGAGCCTCCCGCTCTGACACCAACCAGCACAGCCCCTTACCGCCTTGGCCCCATCCTGCAGCTTCTCCACCAAACCCTCTGCCCTAATGTCCTCTTCCCCAAATCCTGCCCTAACACCTTGTCAGAAAAGGCGTTTGATGCATCCTAAGGGCGAGGACCATTCTCTCAGCCCGAGGGAGACCTTAGCTCTCCTCTGCCACTGCACGGAGGGTACAGAGTCTGCAAGGCCCGGCCTCCCTCCACCTTTCTCTTCCCGCAGTACTTAGCATGGTGCCTGGCTAGAGGCAGATGCACACAGAACGTTAATCACCTTCCCCTTAGAGCATCCACTCAAATAATCCAACTTTTGGATTTTTATCTGCTCTGGATAGAAAGATCTAGATGCTGTCAGAATTACCTAGGCCCGCTTTTTCAGACCCGAGCCCAAAGACAGTGGCATGAATGAGCCTTGGGGGCTCATTCCTGGAGCGCCACTTCCTGGAGCACTTTGGTGGGGTTAAACGTTTTAACGGTGGGTAATTCCAAAAATTCGTCTTTTTTCTAAATTTTTATTTTTTTTAATTTTGGGGTTCAGTGTTTTTTTGTTTTTTGTTTTTGTTTTGAGAGAGAGAGAAAACACGTGCATGCGTGTGTGTTGGGAGAGGGGCAGAGAGAGAGAGGAAAGAGAATCCCAAGCCAACAGCGAGGAGCCCCACGCAGGGCTCGATCTCACCAACTGTGAGATCGTGACCTAAACTGAAATCAAGAGCTGGACACTCAACCTACTGAGCCACCCAGGCATCGCCAAATTCTTTACAATTTCATGTGAACACACAAAAAATTGGCATTTTGTGAACTGGAGTGTAGACCTTGCATTCATTTTTTTAAGATTAAAAAATGAGAACAGCTGGGGTGGAGCTTGCTTGGGATTTTCCTTCTTTCCCTCTCTCTCTGCCCTTCCCCTGCTCACACTCGCTTTCTCTGTAAATAAATAACTTTAAAAAAAAAAAAATGAGAACAGGGGCCCTGAGTGGCTCAGTTGGTTAGGTGTCCGACTTTGGCTCAGGTCACGATCTCGCAGTTGGTGAGTTTGAGCGCTAGTTGGGCCCTGTGCTGACAGCTCGGAGCCTGGAGCCTGCTTCCAATTCTGTGTCTCCCTCTCTCTCTGCCCCTCCCCCGCTCGCACTCTGTCTCTCTCTTTCTCTCTCTCTAAAATAAGTAAACATTAAAAAAATGAGAACAGTTATGAAACACCATACATGATTCCATTTACACGAAATGTCTGGAACAGGCAAATCGATAGAAAGTGGATTAGTGGTTGCCAGGAGCTGGGGGTGGGGTGGCGGGAATGGGAAGTGACTGCTAACGGGTAAGGGGTTTCTTTCTGGGGTGATGACAATGTTCTGAGATAAGAGCACGGCGATGGTTACACAATTATGACTACAGTAGAAACCATTGCATTGTATCCTTTCCATGCGTGAACTTTATGGTACGTAAATTATACCTCCATAAAGTTGTCAGCAAGGCCTCAAAGATTTCAGACTTGCATCAGGGTGCTTCTAAGGTTCGAGAAGCAGTAACAGGAAAGAATGGAAACTCCAGGCAGGTCTGCAAGTCAAGAAACAGGTCCCTAGGAGGGCATCTGGGGTACAGGTCTGAGGGGAAGTGTCAAGTAATGTCCCCACGGCTCCGGGTCAGCAACTGAAACGGAACCAGTATAAAGCCAGGAGGGCACCAAAAGCATGGACCCAGTTTCTGGAGTAGGTCTGCGGCCCCTATCGGAGCTGCGCCAAAGGGTGTAAAGAGAGCATTGCTTGCCAGAGCTGAGCACGGAGGGGTGGGATGGGCCAAGGGCAATGCAGGTGGCTGGCTTGGTATGAAAGCAAAAAGACATGGGGCGCCTGGGTGGCTCAGTCGGTTAAGCGGCCGACCTCGGCTCGGGTCGTGATCTCGCGGTCCGTGAGTTCGAGCCCCGCGTCGGGCTCTGTGCTGACAGCTTGGAGCCTGGAGCCTGCTTCTGTTTCTGTGTCTCCCTCTCTCTCTGCCCCTCTCCCATTCGCGCTCCGTCTCTCTCTGCCTTTCAAAAATGAATAAATGTTAAAAAAAAAAAAAAGTAAAAAGACGTTCAGGTGACGAGCGAGAACCTGCCTTAAGCCTCCCCAGGTTGTTGACAGAATTCATTTCCTTACGGTTGTAGGCTTTCAGCTAAGGGCCACTCTCAGCTCCAAGAGGCCACCCAATTTCTTGCCAAGTGGGCTTCCCCAACATAACCACTTACTTCTCAAGGGAGCAAGGAGAGTCTCTAGAGCAAGTCTGCTAGCCAGATGAGGTCATGTATCATATAGTCAGGGGAATGACACTGTCACCTCTGCCATCTTCTACTGATTAAAAACAAGTCACAGGGGTGCCTGGCTGGCTCATTCGGGTAAGCGTCCGACTCTTCATTTCGGCTCAAGTTATGATCTGAGTTCGAGCCCCGTGTAGGGCTCTGAGCCGACCAAGCGGAGCCTGCTTGAGATTCTCTCTCCCCACCCCCCTCCGCCCCTCCCCAGCTCGCACGTGCACACTCTCTCTCAAAAATAAATAAACATTAAAGGGGCGCCTGGGTGGCGCAGTCGGTTAAGCGTCCGACTTCAGCTCAGGTCACGATCTTGCGGTCCGTGAGTTCGAGCCCCACGTCGGGCTCTGGGCTGATGGCTCAGAGCCTGGAGCCTGTTTCCGATTCTGTGTCTCCCTCTCTCTCTGCCCCTCCCCCGTTCATGCTCTGTCTCTCTCTGTCTCAAAAATAAATAAACGTTAAAAAAAATTTTTTTTTAATAAATAAACATTAAAGAAAAAACAAAAAAACAAAAAAAAGTCCCAGGAAAGCATTACACAGAGGTGTGAACGTCAGGAGCTGGGCATCGTGGCACGGGACACACCAAGAGTCCCTCTTCACAATCCTTGCAGAGAAAACATGCCCACAAGTAACCAAACCATAAAGCAGAATGGAACTAATTCTACAGGATGATCTGGAGGCTTCTTAACCTGTTGTCATTTGAGACCAAAGAGGGCAAAAATCACCAGATGCTTTCTCTGCACTGATATAGCTCGTCGGAAGTTAAATTGCCCTGGAGGTTCCTCCTCTGTGAAATGATGAGATGTTGTCTAAGGTTCTTCCGATGTCCTACGATGACACCTGGCCCACAGTAGGTGTTCAATAGCACCTGTTCCGTAAAGGAAGGGATAAAGGAATGAGCACCTGTACATATTAGAATGCAGACATTTTTTAAGATTAAAAAATGATCGTGGGGCGCCTGGGTGGCGCAGTCGGTTAAGCGTCCGACTTCAGTCAGGTCACGATCTCGCGGTCCGTGAGTTCGAGCCCCGCGTCGGACTCTGGGCTGATGGCTCAGAGCCTGGAGCCTGTTTCTGATTCTGTGTCTCCCTCTCTCTCTGCCCCTCCCCCGTTCATGCTCTGTCTCTCTCTGTCCCAAAAATAAAATAAAACGTTGAAAAAAAAAAAATTTTAATTAAAAAAAAAAAAATGATCGTGATGTCCGGGTAGTGTTTCTCATCTTCTATCCTAAGATTTACACCAAATTTTCCTGAATAAAAATGATCGGAAGGGAAAATACTAGATGCTATTTGTTAATTGTCGTAATGGCTCATCCTTAGTCTACCTGGTCCCAGCACCTTTCTTTTTTGAAGGAGTTACACATTCTGTCTCTTCAGCGGCTCGAAAGCCCTACTCTGCATGCTTGTGTCTTATTTTTAGGGGTCCTCCATGTGGGAGACCATCTGAGCACAGAAGCCATGAGCATGCGGCCAAGAGCTCAACTCTTCTCAGGTTTTCTGGAATCCCTTCCAAGGTGAGCCAGAGCCAGGAAAAGCTGCCAAATTATTGTTATTACTGTTTGAACAGGTAAAATATACACACGATAAACATTTAAGACCATATAAATAGTCCCCTCCTCTGGAGATAAGCACCATCACAGGTTTTGCCGTGTTTCTTTGCATGGACAACCTATGCATATTTAAGCATATACTTATCTATTTTGTATTGCACAAAATAGCAGCATGCATGAAATATCACTCTGCCTGCTTTCTTTCTGTTGCGATATAAATTGGCCCCTTGTTCTATATCAGAACATAGGGGCGCCTGGGTGGTTCAGTCGGTTAAGTGTCCGACTTGAACTCAGGTCATGATCTCACAGCTCATGGGTTCAAGTGCCGCATGGGACTCTGTGCTGACAGTTCAGAACCTGGAGCCTGCTTTGGATTCTGTGTCTCCCTCTCTCTCTGCCCCTCCCCTGCTCACTCTTTGTCCCTCTCTCAAAATAACAATAAAAACATTTAAAAAAACAAGTGTCTGCCTCGTCTTTTTAATGGTTGCATAATAATTCTTTGTAAGGATGTATCAGAATGTATTTAACTAGCTCTCCGATGATGGGAATTTAGGTTGGGTCTGATTTTTGGCTAGTATAAATCATGCCGCAATAACAGCCCTTGGTATTTTTCATTGTGCACGTGTTTGCATACCTTTAGGGTACACTCCTAGAGGTGGTATTGCTGGGCGAAAGGGTATGTGCGGTTTTAATGTCGACAGATAGTGCCCCACTGCAGTCTGCAGGTTTTAGCTGGTAAGGCATCGCGACACGACACTCCCAGCAGTGATACAGCATGGCTGTCACAGAACATCAAAGCTGTCAGAGAGCTGACCGAATTTCTCACGTGCTCTCTATTATCTCTGCACCAATGACCATACAGTCCAGCCTATTCATTGGACAATCATGTGCCTTGGAGCATACTTTTATATACCGTTACATATCCACCAAACTCAGCCCCTAGAGAATACCATTAGCTCCGCTTACTGAGTATCTCCCACACACCCACCAGGCTCCGTGCGTGGATGCCATTAGTCCTCCCTACAAACCTGTGAGGAAGATATTAACATTCCTCTAGATCACAAAACCAAGGCTTGGGGAGATGGACTTTGCCTGAGATCTCTGACACCTAGAAAGCAGCAGAGTCTGGATTCAAACCCACCTCTCTCCCATGAGCAAGCTCGTTCCTGGAAATTGCTTGGCCCCCTGCAGACACTGAGGAAATACGTGAGTGGAGGTTCATGGCCATCTCAAATGACAGCTCAATGCAAGCCAAGTCCAGCCATTGGATGGTTAGTAACCCTCGCTCACTTGCCACGCTGCTCCAACCCTCATTTCCAGTTCCTGGCTATTTGCATTCCACCCAGGTATTTAGAATTTAACTAAATACTGAGTGTTCCGCATAACTGTGTGATCCCTACACAACTCGGAGACCACAGAATGTCTTTCACAGTGGCCAACTTTGGGTGCTATTTGCTATTAAGAAACGGCAGACTTTTACAGAACTTATTGATGAAAGTTGGCTTTACTTACAGCCCTTTGCCTTACAAGTTATTACGGCAGTCCTGTTTTTAATTTATCTTTTATTTTTATTTTATTGTATTAAAAATTTTTTTTAACGTTTTTTTTATTTTTGAAGGAGAGAGAGACAGAGCATGAGCAGGGGAAGAGCAGACAGAGAGGGAGACACAGAATCCGAAGCAGGCTCCAGGCTCTGAGTTGTCAGCACAGGGCCCGACACGGGGGGCTTGAACTCACAAACCGTGAGATCACGACCTGAGCCGAAGTCAGATGCTTAACCGACTGAGCCACCCAGGCGCCCCTATTTTTAATTTTTTTAATTAAAAAAAATTTATATATAGAGAGAGAGTGCAAGAGCGTGAGAGAGGAGGGGAGGCGGAGGGTGAGAGAGAGAGAGAGAGAGAGAGAGAGAGAGAGAGAGAGAGACTCTCAAGCAGGCTCCACACTCAGCATGGAGCTTGACATGGGGCTCCATCCCATGACCCTGGGATCATGACCCGAGCCCAAATCAAGAGTAGGACATTCAACTGACTGAGCCACACAGGCATCCATTCCACTGCAGCCCTGTTTTTAATGACTACTTCAGACAATTTTATTCCTACATTTACACAAATTCTTTGATGATCAACTTGCTGACGAAGATGGATGAGAAAGCAATCAGGGAACTTTGTGAAGTTGGTCCTTAAGTCAAGGAATTAACACACATTCGTGCATTTGTCTTTATGTGCAAACTATATCAGGTATTATGATTAAAATTGCATCCCCCACACCAAAAATTCCTTTTAAGGGAATTCCAATTCTCAAAAACATTATCAGCTCGGTGATAAAATCATGTATGTGATGTTCACTCATAAAGATGTGAACAATATTTAAGATAATAGAAAAAATTGGACATAATCTAAATGTTCACCAATAAGTAAATGTTTAAAATTTTTTTAATGTTTGTTTATTTTTGAGAGTGACAGGGAGACAGAATCTGAAGCACACTCCAGGCTCTGAGCTGTCAGCACAGAGCCTGATGTGGGGCTCAAACTCACAGACCATGAGATCATGACCTGAGCTGAAGTTAGACCCTTAACCGACTGAGCCACACAGGCACCCCAATAAGTAAATGTTTAAATACAACAGTGTTTCTTCCAATGGAATGGTAGATAGCCATATAAAAGTTCACATTTCTAAATTAGGTAGAAACATAAAAAAGCTTTTTTTTTTTTACAGTTTTAAAATGTTTATTTATTTTTGATATCAAGAGACAGAGCATGAGCAGGGAGGAGCAGAGAGAGAGGGAGACACAGAATCTGAAGCAGGTTCCAGGCTCTGAGCTGTCGGCACAGAGCCCGAGGCGGGGCTCAAACCCATGAACCATGAGATCATGACCTGAGCCAAAGTTGGATGTTCAACTGACAGAGCCACCCAGGCACCCCAAAGAGCTTTTTTTTTTTTTTAATGTCAAACAACAGAATACCAATAGTATCCATGTTGTGGTCATAATTCTGTAAAAATTCACCTGTTGGGATGAGGACTGGGTGTTGTATGGAAACCGATTTGACAATTATATTTAATAATAAAAAAAATTATGTGAGCATATGGACAAAGCTTTGATGAAACAAGCAGTCATTACGTTAGCTGTATTAGCAAAATGGTCAATGGGTGGTTTATAATTGATTAGGTATCAGAATATTATATTATACATTTTATTTATTTATTTTTGTTATTTTATTAAAAACATTTTTTTAATGTTTGTTTTATTTGAGAGAGAGAGAGAGAGAGAGCATAGGCAGGGGAGGGGCAGAGAGAGAAGGGTACAGAGGATCCGAAGTGGGCTCTATGCTGACAGCAAAGGAGCCTGATACGGGGTTCAAACTCACAAACCGTGAGATCATGACCTGATCTGAAGTTGAGGGCTTAACCGACTGAGCCACCCAGGCGCCCCTATACATTTTAAAGTACAAATTATCTCAAAATAAATAAACACTTAAAAAAATAAAATACAAATTAAATCTTATATTATTGCCTAAGCACTTAAGGGACTCAGAGTCTAAGCAGTAAACCTAGGTGTTTAGGCAAGGATAAATCTTGTCTCCCTCACTTGCTTGTACGATGGATACAGACGTGGCAAGCCACGTGACGGGAAAAAAATCTTTCTCTCTGTGAATGGGTCTCCTAAAGAAAAACCTGAGGGGTTAGGAATTCGTGACGACCTTGTCATGCTCCCTTGGTAGTATAGGCTTCATTACCACCATCCTGTAATCACACCTAAACTGCCGCCCTTGATCTATACTGGCCATGTTATCACTGCCACCTCTCCTAGACCAACGGTGAAGATCAGCCTGGGGGTTAAATGGGTTTGCCTTATATCGGCAATCTGAAGGCTGTTGCTCTATCTCTGTGTCTCATCTTTATTGGGTTTCAGTAGTTGCAGAGGCTTTGTCCCATTATAATCCAGTTGTAAGAATCATGTCCGTTTTAAGTCTTTTTTAGAAACCCACAAAAAAAAGGGGGTGGGGGGAATCTATGCTAGAAATCTAATTCCCAAGTAAGAAATCCGAACTCTGTGATTCCAAGCTGCCCCCTTTTGAGGAATTTTTTAAGCCAGAGAAATGACACAACTCAAAATTGCTATTTGATGTGAGAAACGCAAAACAGTTAACAGAAGAAGAAAATCACTTGTTAATCCTGTTCAAGGCTGACAGGACATCTCTGGAATGATTTGGGGGCCCATGTTGCAATTATAATCTGTTCTCATCTTTTCCTTAAGAAACAGGAGTAAGGAAATCGCTGTAGCAAGACTAAGGCTGAAACACAACCCTTAGTTTAAAAATGCTCATTTTGGGGCGCCTGGGTGGCGCAGTCGGTTAAGCGTCCGACTTCAGCCAGGTCACGATCTCGCGGTCCGTGAGTTCGAGCCCCGCGTCAGGCTCTGGGCTGATGGCTCAGAGCCTGGAGCCTGTTTCCGATTCTGTGTCTCCCTCTCTCTCTGCCCCTCCCCGGTTCATGCTCTGTCTCTCTCTGTCCCAAAAATAAATAAACGTTAAAAATGCTCATTTCAGGGGCACCTGGAGGCTCAGTTGATTGAGCGTCTGACTCTTGATTCTTGTTTTCAGCTGAGGTCACGATCCCAGGGTCGTGGGATCAAGCCCGAGCATGGAGACTGCTTAAGATTTTCTCTCTCTTCCTCCCTCTGCCCCTCTCCCTTGCTTGTGCTTTCTCTCTCTCTCAAATTAAAAAAAAAAAAAAAAAAAAAAGTTCATTTCAGCTACTGTGGAATCAGGCACAGCTTGAAGTTCTATTTTTTCCTGAAGAATGAGAGTTGGAAACCAACCTCTGATCAAGCCACGACATTATACCAGCCTCTAGGATTTCTAAAAATGGTTTAATCACAGCAGTACATCCCTCAGAATGTCTTTTAAAAAACTCTTCTTAAAAATGTTTTTAATCACCATTCATCTTACTATTTGGCACAGTCTACTAAAAAATAACATATGCAAACCCTCGACCCAGCAGTTCTACTCCTAAGGTTATACCCAACAGAAACACACATATGTTCACGAACAAAACGCGTACTAGAATATTCACAGCAGCACTATTCATGATAGTCTCAAACTAGAAACTACCCAAATACCCATTAACAACACAATGGATACTACGGTACATTTATACAATGGGACAATATATAGCAATGAAAATGAGTAAATGAAATGCAACAAACATAACATGGAGCAAAAGAAGCCACCCATGAAAAAGTTTCCACTGTAAGGATTCCATTTGTAAAATAGTTCAAAAACAGGCAAAGCTGATCTGTGCTGTAAGAAGTCAGGAGGGTGGTTATTAACCCTGGAGGAAGGACAGTGACTGGGAGGCGACTTAAGAGGGAGACTTTGGGGGGATGACTGGCTGGCTTAGTTGGTGGAGCATATGACGCTTGATCTCAGGGTTGTAGATTTAAGCCCCACACTGGGCGTAGAGATTACTTAAAAAGGGAGGGGGAGGCAAAGGGCTTTGGGGTACTGGTAATCTATTTCTTGGCCTGGTGCTGATCACCTGGGTATGTTCAGTTTGCAAAAATTCATTATGCTATATGCTTATGATTCATATATTTTCTAGGTATCTGTTATAATTCACCAAAGAGTTTAAAATACAACAGTATTTTCAAAATACACCCTCACCCCACCCTCCCAAAGTCACCATCTTAAGCCTATGTATTGCCCACACCCTTGGCAATAGGGCGGACTTAGAATAATCCAAGTTGAGTTTCACATGTATTGCAAACACGGCTAAAAACACCATTGCATGAAAAAAATTTGGAGGCTATGTTTGAATTTTATAACAGAATGAACCTATCAATCCACAAAGACAAATCTGGATGAAGTGGTAAAAATGAGAAAGGAGGGACCTCTCCATCAATAGTGGATCATGCCCCGCAGAGGGACAAAGGGAAGGGCAGGACCAGACAAAAGCAGGGAGAATAAAGACCCAAAGCCTGAGAAATTAGAGTGAGCCCATGGCGGATTTGAAATCAACAAAGGGGCTGCCTGTCAATGGACACTGAAGTGACACAAAGATGGTGTGACTGAGTACTGGGCACTGCTGGTGTGTGGGAGACACATTCACAGGGAGTTGAGGCAGTGACAGACCCCGAAAAACTTTGCTGCCAATGAAAACGGACAGATGTTGGGGGTGGGGAAGGACACAACACTCAGTTCAGAACGTAGATACTCTTCTTTTCTCAAGAGAATCTCCTCATTCATAAAACCTCAGCTTCACTTGAGCCAAAGGATTTTCAATTTAAATGGGGAGCCAGAGGTCTCAATGGCTGGAAAATCCTGTAACACATCATCTAGATCATTCACTCAGCCGTTCTTTCAACGTTACCGAATGCTCACTCTGAGCAGTATTTCGTGCTGGAAGCGATGTGGATGAAAAAGAGGTCCAGATATTATTTTAAACAAGAGGAGGGAGAACCATTTTGTCACAGAACAGCTCATTGCTAAATTCTTTCGTTGACTGTAAACCTTACACCCCCAGGTAAGGTTCTTGGTTGGAGTGGTGTTTCAAAAGCCTGGACTCTGTGGGCGCGCCTGCGTGGCTCAGTCGGTTAAGCGTCCTACTCTTGATTTTGTCTCGGTTCGTGATCTCACGATTTGTGAGATGGAGCCCAGCCCCGGGCTCTGCGTTGACTGTGGGGAACCTGCTTGGGATTCTTCCTTTCCCTCTCTCTCTCTCTCTGCCCCTACCCTGCTCACACACTCTTTCTCTCTCTAAGTAAGTAAGCAAATAAATAAATAAATATTAAAAAAAAAAAAAAAAAGCAGGGGCGCCTGGGTGGCTCAGTCGGTTAAGCCTCCGACTTCAGCTCAGGTCACGATCTCATGGTCCGTGAGTTCGAGCCCCGCGTCGGGCTCTGGGCTGATGGCTCAGAGCCTGGAGCCTGTTTCGGATTCTGTGTCTCCCTCTCTCTCTGCCCCTCCCCCGTTCATGCTCTGTCTCTCTCTGTCTCAAAAATAAATAAACGTTAAAAAATAAATAAATAAAGCATGGACTCTGTGATGGTTGGTTTCTTAACTTGGCTAAGCTATAGTATAGTATAGTATAGTATAGTATAGTATAGTATGGTGTAGTATAGTATAGTTATTCAGTCAAACACCATCTATATATGTTGCTGTCAAGATATTTTGTAGATGTGGTTAACATCTACAATCAGTTGACTTTAAGGAAAGGAGGTTTTCTTCAGTAATATGGGTGGGCCTCATACAATCAGTTGAGAGGCCTTAGGAGAAAAACCGAGGTTCCCTTGAGGAAGAAGAAATTCTGTCTTCAGACCTCAACATCAGTTCCTGGCTGAGAGTTTCCACCCTGCTGGCCTGCCCTAGGCATGTCAGACTTGCCAGACCCCACAATCATGTAAGATAACCATGATTGGTTCTGTTTCTCTGGAGAACCGCAAGTTATACAGACTCTAAGCAGACCTCTGGGGTTTGAAGGTTGGCTCTGCGACTCCTCTAGCTGGGTGATTTCTGTATTGTAAGCTGGGAATAATAATAGTACTTAATTCATAGGCACTAGAACAGCCCCTAGCACAGAGTAAGGAAAGTGCTTCGAAAGTGTTTGTTAAATAAGTAATTCCGTGATGCTGAGTTTATTTCTTAGCTGGAAAACTGCAGATATTTTTATTCCCAACAATTACCATCAACCAAACATGAACGCTCTTTCCCACACCAAAACCAGAACAGCCTTGGAACAACAGCCCCTCACCAGTACCTGATCTTCTAGATGATGAAGGGGCAGGTGAAATGCCAGGCCAACACCACACATTGTGATGATTTGGCAAAGCTGGAATCCGAGCACTTCTGGAACATTCTTAACTACAAGTTCTCAGCTGCTGACAACAGCTGTGCTTAAAGAAGCTCAGACTCAGCACAGAGCTATTCCTACTATTTGCAAGGGTGGGGGTTCATGAAGTGGTCCTAATCATTCTTTCTGTTCCCACTGGTGATACCCCACTGCAGCCTGCCCCAGCCCCTTGCAATGAAAGATTAGATGGGGGAAAACGTGGGGTGCCTGGGTGGCTCAGTCAGTTAAGCATCCGCCTTCGGCTTAAGTCATAATCTCAGGGTTCTTGGGTTCGAGCCCCGCGTCGGGTTCTGTGCTGACAGCACAGAGCCTGGAGCCTGCTTCAGATTCTATATCTCCCTCTTTCTCTCTTCCTCCCCTGCTTGTGCTCTCTCTCTCTCTCTCTCTCAAAACTAAATAAATGTTAAAAAATAAATAAATAAAAATTTAAAAAATAAAATAAAAAATAAAAAAAAATTAAGGCAAAGTGATCCTAAAATTATTTCTCATTTATTCGCTAGAAGTGCAATAAAATCAAACACCTTACTTGTTATTCTCATTTGATTTCACATTATGCCAACTTCTTCCTACAGGTTTTCATGCTGACAAAGATTTTCTGTATTATTGTTCTCCTATAGGTTCCTGTGTACTAAGTCTTACAAGGCGTTTCTGAAATTATTTTCTTATAGCTCGGAAAACAAAAATGAACAGGATCAGATTCTATCAGAATTTGGTTCATTTTTACACCAGCAAGACAGACAGGTTTTTAGATTTTTTTAAAGTAATTTCTACACCCAAAGTGGAGCTTGAACTCACCACCCCAAGATCAAGAGTCACATGCTCTACTGACTGAGCCGGCCAGGCACCCTGGGTCTTAGATACCAAGCGTCCAGCTCTTGGTTTTGGCTCAGGTCGTGATCTCACAGTTTGTGAGTTCGAGCCCCAAGTTGGGCTCTGCGCTGACAGCGGGGAGCCTGCTTGGGATTCTTTCTCTTCCTCTCTCTCTCTGCCCCTCTCCAGTTCATGCTCTCTCAAAATAAATAAACTTAAAAAAATAATAATACCGACTTCTCTGGCTCTGTATAATTATCTAAATCCTCATTTACTCCAGAGATGTGGCCAGTTGTGATGGCCCTCAGCCTACAGTTCCCTGGAGCTTTCTTTATGTAGGATCATGCTGAATCCTGGGTCAGAGGAGCAGTTATTATTATTTTTTTAATGTTTATTTATTTTGAGAGAGAGAGAGAGAGACTAGTGCGAGTGGGGGAGAGGCAGAGAGAGAGGGAGACACAGAATCCGAGGCAGGCTCCAGGCTCCGAGCTGTCAGCACAGAGACCGATGCGGGGCTCAAACCCATTAACCACAAGATCGTGACCTGAGCTGGAGTTGGACACTTAACTGACTGAGCTACCCAGGCGCCCCCGAGGAGTGGTTATTAAGGAGGGAAAACTCCCAGGTATCCATGGTAGGACAGAGAGGGGTGGAGGTACCACAGAGGAAGTCAACACCAAGTCCCCAAACTTAACTTCTGCCAATTGTGTATGCTCGCCTTGCTGCGTAACCATTCCCATAGGAGGAAACGCACAGTGCATAAAGCATATTGAAACTATCCTGGCTTACAACTCCATCTTGGAGGAGCTATGCTGAAAACAGTCAGGTTCATGTCCTATGAACATCTTGTATATACCTAGCCAAGGTCCCCGAGGTCAGGGAGATGGAAGTTAACAATGGCACCCCGGAATTCTGGGGTCGCCTGATTCTTCCCTCTGCGCCCTGTCTCCCAGACATTTTCACAGGAGGTAGGAGAAGGATGCTGCTCTCTCTCCATCTTCCCTATACAAATGGGCTGGTCATACGGGTACTGGCCTTCCTCATCTGTGGACTCTCCAGGAGGAAACTATTGGGATGGATGTTCACACGGGGCTCAACAGGATTACACCTTTAAATAAACCCGTAAAATTCTTTCAAAAAGAATAAACCAACAAAACATTCCCTTCTGAAACTTTCCCCCTTGGGTACGACATGAAGACACATTTCCCCCTGGAGCTCTTTCATAAGAAGAAAACCTCTGTGTCAGATTGTAGGTTTTCCAATATTAAGATTCCTGGTTTTCATCTACTCTAGAGATAGGCAGGTCTATTAACTTAGTTTAAATCATTCAGTGAACAGCATTCCAATTAATCCTTTCAGACCAGTTTTGTAAATTCTGAGAGGCACCTCTTAAAAACACCATCCTTGAAAACCAGCAAGATACAGCCGACTGCTGCTTTCCTATGGCCACTCGGTATTGCCCAAATAGGAGGCTTTCGGGTTGGCAACTATCGAATATTCTGGGCAAGAGCCAACAGTGATATCACAGCCTTATGCACCAACCTTATGCATCAACGTGGTTAAGAAAGAAAAACCTGGGGTTTCAAGGCTAGAGAGAGCCAAAGGCTCATCAGTTAACTTAACGGCAAATACAAGTCACAATGATTGAGTCCTATGATGCTCTGTCTTTTATCCAAGCTTCCTTCACTCTAAATAAAAGAAAATATGAATAAAAGAAAACAATCCTTCTGCCTTGCCCTCCCTACACATCTTTTTTGTTAAATGAATGACAATTTAAAAGTAGAAGCCTGATGCCAAAGAGTCACCTCTAATACAAGCTAAACAATGATTAAAGAAAACCTATAAAATGAAATTTTAGGATTGGGTAATCCTTTCACATGTCAAGATGCTGCAGCCTGGCATGAAAGATGCTTACACAGCCAGCAAGACTATGAGCGCATGGAAAGGTCTGCTGAGCCCTGGTTTGTGCTTCCATTTCTGTTCATCCGCTTTCCCATGGGCAAGCAGCCACCTCCTATCACAGAGCCGTCCCTGTCTTAGGTCAGCAGACAATACAGGCAAAATCTGCAAAGGATGGACACACTGGCTTGGGTGTGGTCACTGGCAATGGGAAGCTTTGGTCCCCAGGCTGCAGGCTCTAAAAGCCAAGAGCCGCACCCTTGGCGGGTAATCTCCAAAAGCCACTTCTCCGTTTTTTGGTTTGTTGTTTGTTGTTTTTGTTTTTAACCACGATCCGCACCAATCCTGACTGCTCCTTCTATGAACACACAGCAGACCTTAGACGTGAGCCCGCAGACAAAGCCGACTGCTCAAGGGGGCTCGCTGTGCACGGAGGCAACCTCCAGGTCGCCGCCGGGGCGCCACGCCACGTCTGGGCTCCTGGTCAATAGCAAGGGGCAGGCGGCGGCGCGGAGGCACCCAAAGCCGGTGGCGGCGGCTTTCAGCCCGCCTCACAGTCTGGGGGGACGCGCGACTCACACCAGGGAATTAATAGCGGGGCTTGGTCCCCAACGCAAACCCCAAAAGACGAGCGCCTGCCCTGAGATTTCTACCAGAGCATTTTCTGCACCAGAAAACTGAACACTTGCAATTCTGGGGATGGCGGGGGGGGGGGGGGGGGGCGCCTGGTACGGAGTCGCGTGGATACCAGTGCCGGCTATTGTTCTCCGGGTCTCTCCGGCGGGAGACTTCCCCCATCCCGCCTCCCTGCCAGCATCTGCCACTGGACCAAGCCTTTCAGCTCCGCGAAGAAAAGGGTGTGCCTGCGGCGCTGCGGATTATCGCAAAACCTTAAGCTAGTCCCTACGGGCTGTGTCAGGCCGGGAGACAAAGCTCCTAGTGGGGACAGCTCAGCCCAGTCTCGGATCCGCCATCCTAGGTCGGTTGCCATTCCAAGGGCCACGCCCAGCTGGCCACCTGGACCGCCAGGATCCCCAGGCTCCACGCCTGGAGCAGAGGGTCTTCAGGCCCGAGACCCGCCTCCCAGCCGCCCACCCCCTCCCTTCCCCGGAGACCTTCCTCCACTGGGAGACCTCCCTCCCCAGAGAGACCCTCCCCCGGCCGGCGCGGGTCTCCTCCTCCCCGGCGTCTACCCTCTTCAACCCCGGCGGTCTCCACCCTCCAGCGTCTGCCCTCCCATCCTCATTCTTCCTCAGTCCCAGACTCGCCCCGCCTCGCGCCACCTGCACCGCACTCTTCCCTCCCGCCTCAGACCCGCCCCCCGCCCCCTCTCTCCTTCCTCCTCCAACCCTGGTCTCTACTTCCCCCTCCACCCAGACCCAGTCACCTGTCCCCACCCAGCTTCCCCATCTCCCCGTCTTTGCTCAGACGGAGGCCCCGCGTCTGCCTCTCCCCATTCCAGCTTCTCTCAGGCTCGGGCTCTTGCCCCTCCCCAGGCCTGGGGCGTCGGTGTCTGTCGCCCACCAAGATCGGTGCTGCGGGGAGAGATCCCGCAATGGGCTCCAGCGAAGGGACCCAGCTCGGCGCCCGCTCTGGGGCGGGCAGCCACAGGCGGCCTTTGTAGTTCAGGCAGGTGCCTCGGAGGCGGCAGGCGAACCGTCCTTAGGCGACCGCTGCGTTAGCCAGTCGAGTGGAACAAGCCGTCGGGTCTGGTACAGGCTGGGCAAATCCCAACCCCGAGGCGAGATGGACGCAGGGTGTGTGTGCCGGTGGTGGTGGGGGGCCAGAGATAGCGCCGATCTAGGGACTCGCGCAGGACGGGCCGGTAGCCAGAGAAGCCCCCGCCCAGCCTCCAGCCATTCACTGCACCTCGACGAGAGAGGCTGGGCACCTACTATGTGCTAAGAGTGAAATCCCTTCAACCGAGCCGTCTCCTCACCTCAGTTCTTTGCAATCCCACAAGCACACATGAAACGCCTACTATGAGCCAGGCACTGCACGGCGCTCCGTGGGCGTACAAAGAGGATCCCATTCCAGCCTCAGTGTGGCCCCGATGGCCGCCCCAATCCCAAACCACACCTCCCGCCGCGTCCCCTGCAGCGGGGCCCCTGGGCGCACCCCTATCCCTGCCCTTTTGTGCGCCTCCCAGAAAAACAGAGGCCATGAGATGGATGTCCCAGCCCGGGGAGAATAAGCCCACCGCCCGCCCCGCCATCACGCACTCCTCCGGGATGCTGCGGCTGCGAGGGTCCGTCGGTCGGTCCGTCTCTCCTCGGTCTTGACGCGGCGCAGGAGCTGCGGGTGCTCGGGGCGGCGGCGGCAGCACGCGCGCTCGCTCGATCGCCGCCTTGGCGCGCGGGGCGCTGGAGTCGGAAGCCGCGGGCTGGGGAGGGGACGTGGGTGGGGGCTGGAGGCGGTCTGGGCCAATCACCGACCCGACGTCTCCTCCCCAGTGCTCCCCCACCTCGCGCTAGCAGGTTAGGGGGAGGCGGGGACAGGCGGCGCCCCGCATCTTCGCCGCCGCGCGCGGCCGCAGCCTTGGGACTACAACTCCCGACAGGCCCTGCTGCAGGGCCGGGGTCCGAGAGGGGAAGGAGAGTGAGGCCGGAGAACCCGCCGACCCCCCGCGCGCCCTTCTCCGCGTTCCTTTGGGTTTCCATGGTGACTCACTACACTTCACAAAGCCCCAGCGCTCACACGCGCTGATGCACGAGTCCCCTGGGAGGGCTACGGGGCGGGTCCCTAGGATACACCGCCTTCCCTCCCCTCCCCCTCCCTGCAGGATCCCACCCGAGGGGTTGAAACAATGCCCCGGCCGCTGCCGGGCCTGCCCTTTGCCGCCTAGTTCCCTCCAAGACCCAGTGTGAGGCCTCTAAAGTGGGCGCTCGGCGGGACTGCACGATGGAGAGGACCGGGTGGTCGTTACAGCGAAATGTTCTGACGTACGGTACACAGTGGACGGACACTCGGGGCCAACTAAGTTCGCGTCTGTCCGCTCTGGGGGCTCGAACCTGGAGTTCAATCTCTCAGCTGCGCTGAGCTAGGGCTTCTCCATCCGGAGCTCTCAGGTCCAGCTGCCTGTCCTATTTCTGGACACCTCCTTTCAGGACACGGTGAAGCCTTTGGAAATGTTTTATAACTCAGTTCACATTTACTCACCTTTTTTTCCTTCACGTTTTAAACACACGCATAATTGAACTAAATCAACAAATCTGAAAAAGGAGAGGGCGGGTCATCAGGCCTTTCTTTGTACCACTTCCCTAAACCTCTCTCAAGCCTTTGCTGTAATCTGTTATTTTATGTCGTTGTAGTAATAATAGCTTAGATACGGTTTAGCAATTTGCCTCTTTTCACTTAATGCCACTTCAAAGGTGTTGCTGTTGATTAAAATGCACCATTGAGTCCTCCCCTCCCACCCCATCCCACGGTCCCTGGAGGGGGGGAGGGGAACCCCAATGGAATACTGCAGAAACCCCTCTCCTCCCAGCTTGGGAGAGGGGGGGAAGGCAAGGGAGCTCCCAGGCGAGCGGGCTGTACAGTCGCAGCCTGAGAGGTAGTTCACGCCTCTCTGCAAGTTATTTTCAACCAATATAGCGCTTCATTATTCCCGAGGGTGCTCCCCTCCTCTTCTCAGCAAAACCTACAGGGGCATCCCGCCTGCAGAGCCTGCCGAAGTGGGGTGTCCATGGACCACTTACCCTGCAGTCCTTTGCCGCGGGTTCGGGGCCTGGAGCAGGCCAGGCTGGCTTTGGGCGGGATGCATGCTGATTACTCACATTGCGTCTCTGCTTCTCCAGGGAGGAAGGTTTACTACTCTGCCCTCTGCCTCACACGTCCTGTCCTGAGCGTATGCAAGGAGCCCCCAAATGAGCCTAGGGCCTACACTAAAGCATCCCCAATCCAGGGAGCTCAGGAATGACTTGTCTTCCCACTGCTCCAGCTTGGGGCACTGCCCTATGGATTCACAGGCTGGCCAGGTTCTGCAGGGACCCAGGGCTTTAGGCAAAATGGATTGAGCCTCAGGGAGGCGAGCGAAGCCCCCAGCAGGCCAGCAACAGCAGGATCGCCCGAGTACCATCTTCCTCGGAAGCTGCGCTTTTTGCCTAAGGGGAAGGGAGTCCTCTAGTGGCAGGAAATGTATTCTGCAGCATTTTGTGGACCTCAAATTTGGAATCTTGTTTCTTTGCTTTCTGGGGCCTACCTCCCCTGGTAAGAGAAAGAGTGGCCATCTCTCTGCCTGGAGCATTGAAAAGTCACACACCTTAGACCTGGGGGTTGTAAATGTCCCCAGTACTTGAGTTTAGTTTTATTCATATACTTTTAATCTAGGCTCTCTCTCCCGGGAAGTAGAAAGGACATAGGGCATGGAGTCAGACACCCCTAGGTTGGAATCATTGCTCTACTTTTTGGATAATTGACTTTGGGAAAGTTACTTATGCCATCTGAGCCTTAGCTCCCCACAGAACATGAGGATCATGGTATTTTTTTTTTAATTAAAAAAAAATTGCTGTGATAATTACATAAGGAAACGCATGTAAAGGGCATAGCACACTGCCTGGCCTATAGCATGCACTCAACAAATGTAGCTATTATCATTAATTTATTCAACAACAAATGGTCACGGAACAGTGCGAGGGGAAGCAAGAATATGACAAGATTTCCATTATAACAGCTACGAAAAGCAATATGCTGTGACTTTTATTGTAAAGCTCATACGACCAGCTTAGATGAAATAGAATAGGAATTCCCATGCAGGAGAAATCTGGTCTGAACAGATCATCAGGGAATGGAGGAGCTGGATTTGGATTTCACCTGGATATTTATTTGCTAGATGATTCTAAGCAAAGGTCTGGGATTCCAGGAGGAAGGAGTATAAATTTGTGGGTGGGGAAGCGGAGAAGTGTTTGGAAGGCACCTGAGGAACCCATCACGACTTGAAAGTCAAGTCCGTGAATGGGGATGGTGGGAAGAGAAAGAGGATAGTAAGGTAGGCTGGTGTTGGGGCCAGACTTCATGAAGCTCGGGGCTACTGGCTTTTATGAGTAAATGTGTTTGGGGTTCCAAATCGCTGTAACGACAAGCTTCTGAATAAGGGGCAAGTGAAGGACTATCATAAGAGGGGGAGAGGGGAAAGGCTAGTAGGTGTTTTGGAAACACATTGGATCCTTACAACTCCACATGTCTTACAGATGAGGAGGTCAGGTGATCTGCCCAGAAAGTCACCCTGTTGTAAATATCATCAGGGCTCCAAACCACATCTGCCTGATGCAGAGCAGAGCCCTTCTACACCAGCATGCTCTCCCCTACAAGTCTTTCAGAAGACTGACTCTCCAGTGCAGGGACTGTGGCGACCATGAGTGACTCTCTAGGAATTATGTCCCTTCTTCTGCAGTTTCAACCTGTTCCTCCTGAAGGCATCCTCTGAGAAGGGGTGTTCTCCAGCATTCCTGAGTCGTGTATTAGATTTCTTCCTTGGTATTCTCTTTTCACCATTCTCCCCCCAAACCTCCCCCTAAGTCAATGACAACCCTAGCGTGGAGAACACATTGTGATGTCTTCTTAGTCATTAAAACAATTGTGAGCCAGCAGTGAAACTTCTATATTCAGGTCAGTGCCACGGAGCAGGAACCAAGAAAGGAGTCAGGAGGATGGACAAATGGACATTGGGGGAAAGACTGAACAGAGGAAGCCTCTAGAATTAAGGCATAGAGCTAGGGTGCCTGGCTGGCTGAGGCGGCAGGATGTGGGACTTCTCATCTCAGGGTTGTGGGTTTGAGACTCATGTTGGGTATAGAGATTACTTAAAATCTTAAAAAAAAAAAAGCATAGCTCTAATCAGATACACAAACAAGGGCAGTGGGGGAATGAGAGTAAGAGAGTTTCAGGTCCCCGTGTGCTGTGGTCACCCAGCCAACGCTGAGACACAGGGGAGGGGACCCAGGGAGGCTGGGGTGGCTGTGTTGGAGCTGAAAACATCAAAGTAAATTCCAGTGGCTTATCACTGCTCTTGAAATGCTGATGAGCTCTCCAAAAATTTAAATCATTTCTTTTGGCCTAGGAATCCTTTTTTTCCCCCTGCTTTTATTTTTAAGTCTCAAAGTTTAATTTTATTTATTTATTATTTAAGTTTATTTACTTATTTTGAGAAAGAGAGAATAATGTGTGTGCAAGAGAGAGGGGGAGGGGCAGAGAGAATCCCAAGCAGCTCCCCTGAGACTCCGGGGCCTGATCTCACGAATTGGGAGACCATGACCTGAGCCTAGATCAAGAGTCAGATGGTTAACTGACTGGGCTACTCAGGGGGCCCCTCAAAGTGTAATTTTAAAACAAAAGTTTGTCTTCTCTTGGAACTAGAATGGCCACAAACCAACCTGAAGAATCGCTGGATGACTCCAGCTGCTCTAGCCCCTTGGCAGAAATCTACAATTTGAAATTTACATTTCTTTCACACACACACACACACACACACACACTCACCAAGTTAACGGAACCTATAAACTGCATAGTCTCACAATGTCAACATTTTACAGATAAGGATAAGGAGGTTTTGTTTTAAGACATTTTTCTCCCTTAACAAATACACTTCATCTGGGCATTAGCAAGAATAATAGTGACAGCAAGAAACACAACTTAAATATATACAACCACCTTCAGAGAACAAAACAGTTACTCTAAGAGTCACATCTTTAATCATCTTTTTTTAAAAAAAATTTTTTTTTTCCAACGTTTATTTATTTTTGGGACAGAGAGAGACAGAGCATGGACGGGGGAGGGGCAGAGAGAGAGGGAGACACAGAATCGGAAACAGGCTCCAGGCTCTGAGCCATCAGCCCAGAGCCTGACGCGGGGCTCGAACTCACGGACCGCGAGATCATGACCTGGCTGAAGTCGGACGCTTAACCGACTGCGCCACCCAGGCGCCCCTTTAATCATCTTTTTGTTCCCCACCTGTCACACTCCACAGCACAATGCTTTATTAAACCCTGGATGAGTGGGCCGGGAAGCTGAGAATATTGGAAAGAGTCCCCTTACCCTGCCACCAAGTTGGGTTTTCATTTATAAAAGGAGTCTAAAGAAAACAACACTAAAAAATCCCATTACTGTCTTTACTTGAATTTTCCTGACATTATTCTATAAAGGCTTTTTTTAAAAAAAAATGTTTATTTATTTTGAGAAAGAAAGCAGGAGGGGCAGAGAGAGGGAGACACAGGGCTCGATTTCACGAACTTGAGACCAAGACCTGAGCCGAAATCAAGAGTCAGGTGTTTGACTGAGCCACCTAGGTGCCCCTGAAGCCAGCCCTAGTTCAGCTAATTTGTCCTCTTCAGTTGCATTTAATCAGAATTTATCTCAACAAGAATTAAAGCGAATATTTATTGAGTATTTCCTGCATTTCCTGAATACTCTAAATTAAAAAATTTTTTTTTTACATTTATTTATTTTTGAGGGACAGAGACAGAGCACAAGTGGGGGAGG
This sequence comes from Prionailurus viverrinus, assembly GCF_022837055.1. Lineage (NCBI taxonomy): Eukaryota > Metazoa > Chordata > Mammalia > Carnivora > Felidae > Prionailurus > Prionailurus viverrinus. The sequence continues at coordinate 119,734,507 of NC_062563.1, forward strand.
GGCAGAGAGAGAAGGAGACACAGAATCCGAGGCAGGCTCCAGGCTCTGAGCTGTCAGCACAGAGCCTGACGCCAGGCTCAAACCCGCAAACCGTGAGATCATGACCTGAGCCGAAGTTGGACGCTCAACCGACTGAGCCACCCGGGCGCCCCAATTTCCTGCATACTTTATTCATAGGATTCATTTAATCCTCACAGCAGACTTGTGAGAAAGATATGACGCCCACTTTATGAAAGGGGGAAACAGGATCTCAAAGGCAAGTAACGTGCCGAGGTCAAACAGTTCAAAGGGGCAGAGCGAGATCAAAACCTAGGTCTGACTCCAGGATCCATATTTGTTCATTTAGACCACACTGTGTGTTATTCGCAAATCTAGTTTTTTGGGGGGATTCATACTGTAATTTTCAGAGTGGTGGCCATCCCATCCACCTTGGCGATTCTGTTGACTTTGATTAGCTTGCCTCCTGACTTGCACAATGAAAAGTCCCATGTGCGTGTTCAAAGTTATAGTATCTCAGAGCACTTGGAATTGTCCTACATGCTTGCATATTCTGGGTTTTTTTTTTTTTTCATTTTTTTCTGTTTGTAGTTCGAGAAATTTCTATTGACATATTTTCAAGCACACTGATTTTTCCTCAGCTGTGTTCAGTCTACTGATGAGCCCATCAAAGTTATTCTTCATTTGTGTTACAGTGTTTCTTCCTTCTTTTTTTTTTTTTTGATTCTTTGTTAGAGTTTCCATCTTTCTGCTTGAAGTCCCCATCTATTCTTGCATGTTGTCTACTTTTTCCATCAGAGTCTTAACATAATAATCATTGTTATTTTAAATGCCCTATCTCATCATTCCAAGTCTATGTTATAGCTGAGGGTGGTTCTGATGCTTGCTTTGTCTCCTCAGATTCTTTTGTGCTTTTTTTAAAATCAAGTTTTATTTATTTAAGTAAGCGTGACATCGAATGTGGGGCTCAAACTCATGACCCTAAAATCAAGAGTTGCATGCTCCACCAACTCAGCCAGCCAGGCGCCTCTCTTTTGTGCTTTTTTCTTTAATGTTTATTTATTTATTTTGAGAGAGAGAGAGAGAGAGAGAGAGAGAGAACGCATACATGAGCAGAGGAGGGACAGAGAGAGAGAGGGAGAGAGAGAATCCCAAGCAGGTTCCTCAAGACTCGAACACACACACACTGTGAGATCATGACCTGAGTCGAAATCAAGAGTCAGACGCTTAACCAATGGAGCCACCCAAGTGCCCCTCTTTCATGCTTTTTTTAACATGCCTTGTAAGTTTTTGTTGAAAGCTAGACATGACAAACTGGGTAAGAGAAACTGAGGTAAGTAGGTTTTTAGTGTAATGCTTTGTGTTATTCTAGGCAGGAGCTGGGCTGTGTTTAAGAATTGCTGTGGCTCTGAGTGCCACAGGCTTGTTTCCTCTAATTTCCTTGTTTTTTCTTCCTCTGTAATTTTTGGGTTTCCCTAAGAACTCCTTCTTAGATAGACTCTGTGATATGCAGCTTTCCCAGTTAATCCACTGTTAGTATCCTGAAGCCTGTTGATGTAGTGAAAAGATGTTGGAAAGAGAAGTGTTTCATAATCTTACGATTGAATCTCATTGTTTTTAGCAGGCCTGAGCCCCTGGGCTCTGACCTTCAGAAGCATTTCTCAGCCTTTTTTCTCCCTTTTCTTACATGAGACAGGGAGGCTAGACATGGTCATAGCTGGCTAATTGTTCTTCCTTAAGGTAAGAGAAGGTTCTGGTAAGGTTTCCCTTGGAGGTCCCTTTTAGGGAGAACCTTCTGGGTTTATTTCAAAATGGTTACCATGCCAGAAACATTAAGGGGATCTTCTCTACTCTTTATCATGAGAAACTGATGGGGTTCTTGGAGGTAAAACCCATGAAAGTGTGAGGGCCCCTCTACAACTGGGCTCTGCTACAGGCTGAATGTTTGTGTTTCCCCCAAATTCATATATTGAAATCGTAATGCCCAATATGATGGTATTAGGAAGTATGGCCTTCGGGAGATGATTAGGTCAAAGGTCAGAGCTTTCATGAATGAGATTAATGTCTTATAAAAGGGGCCCAGGAGAGCTGGAAGAGGGTCCTTACCAGACCATGTGCCCTGTTGACACACTGATCTTGGACTTTCAATCTCCAGAACTGTGAGAAATAGAAGTGTTTAGATTTAATCAAATTAAGATGAAGTCATTAGGGTGGGCCTTAATCCAATACGACTGCTGTTCTCATAAGAAGGGAGAAATTTAGGGGTACCTGGGTGACTCAGTCGGTTAAGTGTCTGACTTTGGCTCAGATCATGATCACATGGTTTGTGAGTTCGAACCCCTCATCAGGGTTTCTGCTGTCAGTGCAGAGCATGCTTCAGATCCTCTGTTTCCTTCTCTGCCCTCCCCAGCTAGTGCTCATGATCTTTCTCTCTCTCCCTCAAAAATAAACATTTAAAAAAAAAAAAAAAGAAGGGAGAAATTTAGACACAGATACACAGGGAAAATGCCATGTAACAATGGAGACTGAGTGATGTCTACAAGCCAAGGACCACCAAGGATTGCCAGGAACCACAAGTAGCTGGAAAAGGCAAGGAAGGATTCTTTCCTAGCCCCTTTGGAGAGAGCATAGCCCTGTAGACAACTTGATCCTGGACTGCTAGTTTCCCAAGCTGGGAAAATATACATTTCCATTGTTCTATAATACCCATTTAGGGTTGTGGTACTCAACCCTAGGAAATAAATAGAGTTCCCTTTCTATGGAAGGCCAGGCTTGGACCTTTCTGGGCTCACCCAATTCTATCATGTCTGTGCCTTTCATCTTTGATCATTCTGTAACTCTCTAGAATAAAATGTAATGTAAAGAATTGATGGTAGTTGTAAATGATTCCTGTTTACAGACATGTAAATACATTTTCTCCAGTAAAGATGCAATCAATTTCATCCAGTGAAAGAGAACAGTCTTGCCTCTATTGTTAGCAAATTCATATCAGCAACCTGTCTATAGATGTCTTTGTTATTTGAATTCTCCTTGTTAGTAACTGTTATAGCTTGCTGATTCTCTCAGTAATAAGTGAGTTAAAAAAGATTTGAACATATCTTCATTTTATATTTGTTTGTGTCATGATTTTACCTCTTTTTTTAATCATATTTTCATTACTTAGATTATTTTTGTTTTTAAATTTTATTTATTTTAAATATTTTGTTTTAATATTTATTTATTTAAATTAATTAATTAACTAATTAGTTTTAAAGACCCAATGTGGGCCTTAAACTTACAACCCCAAGATCAAGAGTCTCATGCTTTGCCAACTGAGCCAGTCAGGCATCCCTGATTTTACCTTTCTGAAAAAGATATCAGTAAGTACAGAGTGTGAAGGGGGACTGTTTTGAAATGTCTACTGAGGGATATTTCTACATATTTCCTTGGTTCTTTCTCCATTCGGTCAGCTAGGGGACTCAACATTCACTGTTTCAGGAAAAGCAGAAAGCATAAAAAAGGAGTTAATTCCTGCCTTTAGTGTTTCCAAAGCCTAGCCCTCAGGCTAGGAAGGAACTGAGGCATCATCAATAGATTTTGAAGAATATAGGAGTATGAGTAAGTCTTTTTTTTTTTTTATTTTTTTAAAGTTTATTTATTTTTGAGAGAGAGAGAGGGAGAGAGAGCAGAAGAGGGGCAGAGAGAGAGGGAGACACAGAATCCAAAGCAGGCTCCAGGCTCTGAGCTGTCAGCACAGAGCCCGACGTGGGGCTCGAGCTCACGAACTGTGAGATTATGACCTGAGCTGAAGTCAGATGCTTAACTGACTGAGCCACCCAGGAGCCCCAGAAGTCTGAGTAAGTCTTATTCATGCTCTGGAGGTTGGATTAATATTTCCAGACTCGGGCTGAGTAGAGCGACAGAGAAGGTGACAAGGGCTGAGCACAGCCTCTGTGGACACTAAAGAGAGGGTGTCTATTCCCTCTATCCCGCGCCACTGGGGGGGATGGGAGATTGTCCAAATGACACGGAGAATCTAGAGCAGAGGGTGTTTGCTGTTACTCTGTGTAAGCCTCCAGAATTTAAACACACTCCACAGGAGAGGAGCCATAAATTCTCTGAGATTAATTTACTATTGCTTCTCTCACCCCCACCGAATGGGCACTTGTGATAAGAATCAAGTTCAGCTAGGAAACTAAAGTTTGTAGATTTAGATTGAGCCCCCTCACCATAGTATCCCACTTCTTCTATTCAGGCATCATCATTTATTTTACCCATTTCCTAATCTGTTGCACATGTGTCAATCTTTTTGGTCTCTCAGCATCCAAATTCCCTTCCAGCATGAGGAGAAACAGAGCCAGACTACCTCTATAGAAACCAAAAGTCCCAAACTGGTTCCCAGGCTCCCTTGCCAGTGGGGCACAAGCATGGGATCCAGATTCTGCCCATCAGGCACATCCACCCCATGTTTGAACTAGGAACTGGTGGCATAAAAGCAGAGAGGCCCTGGAGGAACTCTTCAGCAAGACGGCGCATTGCTTGGGCAGCCCACAGCAGTGGAGCTGGTGGTAATGACTAGAACCTGGCACCGCTCTGTTTGGAAATGTAGTGGTAAGCCCACTGTGCCAGTTCTGCCCATGACCCAGGTACCCACTGATGCCGTTTGAAGCGTTGGGATTTGGAGCCAATGGCCAAGAAAGAATTCTTGAGCAGCCTTCAGTGCAAAAAGGTGGTTTACCAAAGCATGGGAACAGGACCCATGGGCGGAAAGAGCTGCACTTGGGTTGTGAATGGTGACTGATTATATAGCTTCAAGATGGGAGGGGGTTGGGGAGTTAGGGAGAGCATAAGTTTCTAAGGAATTTTGGAAGCAAGGTGTCCAGGACCTTGAGGGGGTTAGTTATTGTTAGGAAAAGGTCACTTATCACTGTCTAGTAAAACCGTAGTCATGAGACCCTTCAGCTGTATATGTATATCTAAGCATATGGGCCATATGCTTAGAGTATGGTTGCCAATGTATATCTTGGGGGGGCAGAGATAAAGAAAGTTTCCAAAGGGATTTTTATTTTTTATTTTATTTTTTAATTTTTTTTAACGTTTATTTATTTTTGAGACAGAGCGAGACAGCATGAACGGGGGAGGGGCAGAGAAAGAGGGAGACACACAGAATCGGAAGCAGGCTCCAGGCTCTGAGCCATCAGCCCAGAGCCCGACACGGGGCTCGAACTCACGGACCGCGAGATCATGACCTGAGCTGAAGTCGGATGCTTAACCGACTGAGCCACCCAGGAGCCCCTCCAAAGGGATTTTTATATGTTAAAGTAGACTTACAGGATCCTGAGGGGTCAGGAGAATGTTAAGCTAGGATTCCTTTTTGTTTGTCCCTAGCAAAGTGTCATCATGGAGACAGCTGAGCCCCTAGAGGAAGGTCACTCTGGCTGTCTCAAGGATGTGTCAACAGGCTGTAGGCAGTAAGGAAATTTAATTTTTCATTTGCCTTTGCTTTCCCACATCATCCACCTCTCCCGGCTACATACCTAGAGCTCTGTGATATCCTTTTAATAAATCCCTTTTCCACCCAGATCAGCCAGAAATGGTCTCTTTTGCTTGCAAATAGGAACTCTACCTATAGACTAGACTATTTTTGGACCAGGTTGTTGCATTTTTTTACTATTATAAACAGCCCAGAACAAACATTTGTGAACAGCTATCTTGGTATCCTTGTCTAATTGTTTCCATTTTTAAAAAAATGTTTATTTATTTTTGAGAGAGAGAGAGAGAGAGAGAGACAGAGCATGAGCAGGGGAGGGGCAGAGAGAGAGGGAGACACAGAATCTGAAGCAGGCTCCAGGCTCTGAGCTGTCAGCACAGAGCCCAACGCGGGGCTCAAACCCGCAAACTGTGAGATCATGACCTGAGCCAAAGTTGGATGCTTAACTGACTGAGCCACCCAGGTGCCCCTCTTGTCTAATTTCATTAAGGAAAACCAAATGGCAGGATTGTTGGGGATTCATACTTCTAAGAGTTTTTGTTTTAGCTTTATTATTTTTTTTAAGAATGGCTTTCCAGCCCTTTTCCCCCCTAAGTTTATTTATTCAGAGAGAGAGAGAGAGAGAGAGAGACCCAAGCAGACTCTGCACTGACAGCATGGAGCCTTACTTGGGAAATTCTCTCTCCCTCTCTGCCCCTCCCTCGTGCATGCTCTCTCCCTCTCTCTCTCTCAAACTTAAAAAAAAAAAAAGAATAAAGTTTTTTTTTTTTAAAGAGTTTTGATAAGGGGGTGCCTGGGTGGCTCAGTGAGTTAAGCACTCAACTCTTGATTTCAGCTCAGGTCATGATCTTGCAGTTTGTGAGTTCAAGCCCGGCATCAGGCTCTGCTCTGACAGTGCAGAGTCTGCTTGGGATTCTCTCTCTCTCCCTCTCTCTGCCCCTGCCCCCTCTCAAAATAAATAAACGTAAACAAAATAATCAAGGTGTTTTCTGTCACATGCTCTCCCCTTGCTGATGACTCCTGAGGAGCCATGTCTGCCCTTCCTGCACTGGGGAAGTCTCCAAGGCTGAGGCATAGAGTGTAGAAGCGGGGCTGGGGGTGCGGCTGGGGTATATCTTGGTCTCCAGTAAAGACAGAGGCCACTACTTCCTGAGTGAGGTGCCGGGAAGTATGCTTTATACATATTACCCGGTTTAAGTTTAATCCTTTCAACAACTCGATTAAATTTTCAGATGAGAGAATTGAAGCTCAGAGAAGTTAAGTTACCAACTTACTGGTCATACAGCAAGTGGGTGGGGCAGGTAGGTTTCAGGCTGAGGTCTGCCCGACTTTGAATCCTGTGCCTCCCTGGAGAAGTCAGTTCAGGAAGCGGTTTAAGTTCTATAACACTGTCAGAGAGTTTGGATTTGGGAGAAGGTTAAAGTCTGAGCAGGTGTGAGGCCAACATTTTGCCTTTTTTTTTTTTTTTAAACATTTATCTGGGGGGCCTGGGTGACTCAGTAGGTTAAGCAACTGACTTCAGCTCAGGTCATGATCTCACAGTTTGTGAGTTTGAGCCCCACATTGGGCTCTGTGCTGACAGCTCAGAGCCTGGAGCCTGCTTCAGATTCTGTGTCTCCCTCTCTCTGCCTCTACCCAGCTTGCATTCTGCCTTTCTCTCTCTCTCTCTCAAAGAATAAAAAAAATTTTTTTAATTAAAAAAAATAAATGATGAGTCTTTTCTTTTTTTAAAGATGTTTATTTATTTATTTTTGACAGAGAGAGAATCCCAAGCAGACTCCACGTTCAGTGCAGAGCCCAATGTGAGACTCCATCCCACCACTGTGAGATCATGACCTGAGCTGAAGTCAAGAGTCAGAAGCTTAACCGAGTAAGCCACCCAGGTGCCTCCAACATTTTGCTTTTTAGCTTGTGCTGGGAAATGTGGAGCTCCTGAGACACCACAGCTTCTGGGTTTTCCCTGGCCCTTTCCTGGGTTGACCTCGTTATGTATACTGGAATGATTTTAAAAAACCAGGGCATGTGCAGGAGACTTGGGGGGCTCAGGGCTGGGGGTCTCCCAGGCGTAGGCAAGGCCAGTGGGAAGGTGACCATAGATCAGCTGTAAGTAAGTGAAGTGAATAAAGAAGCCGTGGTTTGAGGAGCTACAGGGAGAAGGAATATGTGACTGGCCAGGCCTGTGGAAAGGCCTGGCTTGTACAAAAGCCCCAAATGACTGAGAATTCCAGCATCCCTGGCAGAAGTGGAGAAGTTGCAAGGTGGAGACGGCTTTGAGCGGAAGAGGAGGAGTCTACGTTTGGAGACCTTATATTGCACGATCTCAGGAAGTTGAGCAGCCAAGGAGCTGTAACCTCAAGGATTTGGAACTAGGAGGTGCTGGGAGGCCAACGGAGCATTCAGAGGCCATCTGCAGAGAGCCCTCAGCTGAAGCCTGGGAGAGTGTAGGAGAGTGTAGGAGTGAGTGCAGAGGGACAAAGGAGGAACGTTGGGACACTTGCAGCAGGCCAAGTAGGCAGGAGACAGGAAGCTGCTGAGGGTGGGGTGCGAGAAGGGAGATGATGCATTCTCAGAAATACCAAATCAAAGCTGTGCTAATTAACAATAGGTTTACAACCTATTGGAAATGTGTACATCCCCCACCCCCCACAATGGAGTCCCAAAGCCTTAGACACCGCACTTCCTGATTCTGTTTCCCCTCTCTGGTTAGTGGGCTGATTTTCACAGGCTTTGCAATGAGCATGTGCCAAAGAACAAAGGGAAGAGGGACTGAAAGTCTCATTCCTCAGGGAATATACATTTGTTCCGATCAGACTACTTTTTGCCTTACATGGGCATAGGCCACATCTGGGTGAGGCTGTAACCTCTGTAACACTCAGCCAATGAGGAACCAGGGGAGGGACTTGCATGCTAGGAGATAAATTGTCTGCTGTAACTGCCCGGGAGAGTGCCTGTCCATCACCTGCTCTTCCAAGAATGTTGATTAAAGCCTCTCTTCACTATGCTCCCAGTCTCCGCATCCCTCCTTTGATTGGGTCAGTGGGCTTTTTTTCTAACATGGGGGAGCCCTCCCCTGGGCCAAGCACACACACGGCCCAACCAGTGGGGCTGTGGCGGAGCAGGGAGCCACAGTGGTTGTGAGTTCCAGCCCCGAGCTGAGTGAGCCTGTGCTGCCTTGCCTGGACCCTTCTCTCAAGGTCAGTTTAAGGGTGGCTGGCACAGCACCCGCAGTGGGAGACCCCCTAGTAGAAGGCTGTCGTGACGGTGTGAGGTGAGCAGTCGCAGTACAGGGAGAGGGTGGAGGTCCCTCGAAGGCTCAGGGGTAGGTGGGGAGACAATGGATGCAAGCACTGTCTCGGGGCCAGGGGAAAGTTGGCAAGGAGAGGAAATGGCCCTGGTGGTGTAGACAGCAGTTGAGGGGAGGGCCAGCAGGGTTGGGGAAGGTTCTTTCCAGCTTCAGAACGTGGCCCTGGCCAAGTCCACAGACCAGGAGAAATGTCCCGTGAAGAGCAAGAAACGAAAAGCAGAGGGGAGATGGAGGGGTAGGATTGGAGAAGGTGAGTCCTGCGGGGAGGGGAGAGAGGGCCGGGTTGACAACATGGGAGGGATTTGGGGGCACCCTGGGAAGAAGAAAATAGCAAACATGGCCATGCCTGGAGGACACCTCCCAGTGTGGGACTGGCTGGGGTCCCAGGGTCCTGCAGCCAAGACGGCTCTGGCCCTCCACCCCCATCGGGCACTGCAGATGGCTGCTTCCACTGTATCCAGCACTGGCTTCTCGGGATTCGGAGAGTGGGTGCTTCCGGCACTGTTCCCAGCTGCTAGATTCAAAGGCCTTCCAGGAACCGCGCCCTGCTTGGGATCTGCGTGGAACTCAATACCAACGTGCCGCCCTCACTTTGGAGATGCGCTCAAGCTCCCTGGGCTCCCAGTTACCCACCTGTAAAGTGGGGTCAATCTCACCCATCTGTCTACTTCCCAGAGTGCCACTGGGGATTATATACAAAGACATTTTGTAAATCATGAAGAATTATAAAACTTCAGAGACTATGACTGATGTCAAGCACAGCTCACAGGTGAAATGGTTTTTTTCCCACTGGCTTCTTTCTCAGAGAAGTTTAGCGGAAATTATTTTGAAGTACTTTGATCTCCTTGGCAGAAAAGCACTGAATAAATTCAAGATGTCATGGCAGATTAGTCTCTTTGCTGCGGAGCTGAGGGTGACCAATTTTACTCAATAGCTGGTGACAACCTTTCAGAATTGCTTAAAGCCCCTGAGCCCCACCGGAGTCCTAGCCTCTGAGACTGCTCTCCTCTGAGCCAGCCTTGCATAGCCATCCTGAAATAGGGCCCGGGGCTACCCTTGAAGGACTTTCAAAGGCCAGCACCCCCGTTTGTGTGGCTGTGCTCCTTGCTGGGTGATGTGGAGAACAAAGGCAAAAGGAAATGTAGATGAAATTAAATTTTCTTCCAGCCTGCAGCCCATTGACAAATACTTGAGGCCACTAGTGTGTGACGTTCCTCCAGACTCCCAAGTGTCTTCACGTTAATGCTTCGCTAGAGGCAAAAAAAAAAAAAAACCCTTAGCCTGACAACAGCCAGGCCTCCAGGATCTCGTAAGTCTTCTTTAACATATGAAAATCCTCTGGGGGTTTGGAAACTTCCTTCGGTCTCTACCCACCCCTCCCCCCACTTTACAAGTATATCCTTCACAATCCCAGTGCAGCTCTTTCTGCCCACGGGTCCCATCCCTGTGCTTTAATAACACCACTCCCCCCCCCCCCCCCGGCGCCTCCCCCCCCAACTGAAAACATCTCAAGAATTCGTTCTTGGTCATTCACTCCCGGACCTCACGTCATACCACTAGGTACCAGGGGGTCTGGTCCTGGTGGTCGTTCCTGGGACTTGGGTGTGCCGGCTGTTCCAGCCCCACTTCTGCCGCGGCCCCTCAGCCTCGCGAAACGCGTCCGTGTGGGATTGCGGTATGGCAGAATCCCAAGAATAGTAGCAGCTACCCTTTTTTGGGGGGCAGACGCTTCCCCCACCTCAATGTGTTCAACCCTCACGGTACCCCAGCGAGAAGGATCTCTCGTCCCGTGGCTTAAGAGGGAATGAGCTACTTGCCTGGGTCACGGAGCTGCAGCCAGAGTCGGGGTCCAAACCTGGGGCTGTCCCGTGCCAGGCTTCGGTTCCCTTCTCCTGGTTATTTACTACCTCGGATGGAAGACGGGGATCCCGATGCTCACCTCTCAGGCCTGTCAGGAGGAATGGGTGCCTATCGGCTCACGTGAAAGCCCTCGGAACATAGAAAGTTCTTTATCGATGTGGTCTGCCTCTCCTTTTTATAATCACTTTCTAATTTCAATGTCTGCACAGTGTCGCCAGTGGGATGGTCTAAGGAGGCTTATTCTCCTTCAGATTTCCCCCTGGACCTGTGGCCTGCTGCTCTTGTCACCAGAGAAGGTGGACCTGAGCTGAGGGGTGGCAGGCTTCTCTTCCAACCATGAGCTCTACAGTTCTTCCTACTCAAGGTTCTCTGCCTGGGGGTTCCGGTGGAAAAGGCCCCAGACGAGTCTGGGACTCCCTCCCAAGCACGCAGGGACCCATTCCTTCCACTCAGGACACACTCTTCTGTGCACCCCCACTTTGCTGCCCTCAACAGCCCACGCCACATGTCTGCCATGGTGACGTTTCACCTTCTCACCCCACAGCCTCCATACTCGTTCTCTGTAGTGAGCCCAGGGTCCCTTCCTGTTGTCACACCTGGATTGTCTTCTTGTGGATGCCCCTAGAACAGTGAGATCCGGGTGGCAGATGAGGGCTGTTTTCATTTGCCAGGGCTGACTGACTTACAACGTACCACAGACTCCGCGGCGCCGGCCTGGCTGGCTCAGTCGGTGGAGCGTGTGACTCCTGATCTTGGGGTTGTGAGTTCAAGCCCCATGTTGGGTGTAGAGATTGATGAAGTTTCGGGGTGACGGTGGGGGTCCAGAGCCAATGGCCAAGAAAGAATTCTTGAAGACCTCTTTGGTGCAAAAAAAGGTGATTTTGTTCAAGCACGGGGACAAGACTGGTGGGCAGAAAATGGTGCCCGGGGGTTGTGAAGAGTGATTGGTTATAGACTATGGAATTGGGAGGTAAAGACAAAAGGGAGGCCTCCAGAGGGACTTTAATATGCTAAAGAGGATTCTTTAAGATACCTGAGGCCTTGCTACTTCAAGCTAAGGTTGTTTTTCCTCTTAGTGAGGCATTAACATTATGAAGGCAAGGGGTTCCTGGAGAAATGTTATATACTCTGTATTTGCCTCAAGTATTTGTCAGTGGGCTGCAGGTTATTAGGAAATTTAACTTTACCGTGCCATTTCCTTCTTGCCTATGGAGGGGTGATGTTGGGGCTCCAGGAAATTGAGTCTATATGTTTCTGGAGATGAGGCTATTGATAAGATTGCCTTTTTCTTGTAATTTACTAAGATATTTGTAAACTGATGGAGACTCCTGTCTTGCATGACTGTGATTTCTATCAGTTACTCATTTGTTTCCTTTCCTTCCCTTTGTTTTTTGGCAGCCAGGAGTGCCTGAGGAATATCGCCCATATACCACCTGGGTGGGCTGGGGGTGGGGTGGGGTGGGGGGGTGGTGGTGGTGGTGGGGTTTTAGCCTGTACTTTGCCCTCAGCTTGCCTTATGGTCCCTCATCAGAGATGGCTTAAAATTTTTTTACTTAAAACCACAACAAAAAGTACCACAGATTGGGGGTACAACAGAAACATATTCTCTCACAGTTTGGAGGTGGAAAGTCCAAGATCAAGGTGCCAACATGGCTGTTTCTTCTGTGGCCTCTCTCTTCGGCTTGCGGATGGCCGCCTTCTCCCTGTACCTCCGCCTGATCTTTCTTCTATACCCATCTGTGTCCATTTGTCCTCTTCTTATAAGGAGACCAATCACATTGCCTTGGGGCCCATTCTAATGACCTCATTTTATCTTAATGACCTCTAAAGACCCTGTCTCCCAGGTACCGGGGTTAGGACTTGAAAAATTGAATTGGGGGGATGACACATAATTCAGTCCATAGCAAGGGCCAAAGGGATATTTTAGAGGGATCTCCGAAGTCAGAATCTTGCACAAGTGAGGACAGTGCAGCAGGGAGGGGCCTGGGAAGGTCCCCTGACTCCTGCCTTGTTCTGCAGTACCTGGTGGTTGCTACGGCTTCAGCTCTTTCTCTCCTCACAGAGGGGCAGGGGCTGGAGTGCTCCCTGGGGCCCCAGGAGGGTTGGACTCTGTTTTTGGTGGGAATCGGTTTGGGGAACACAAGATCCCCTAGGATCTTGGCGGGGTGATTGGGGGCTGACTCATGTCATAGTCTAATGCTGTCTTTCTTTTCTCTGTCACTTCTCTCCCCTCCCTGTCTCCCTGGTGGGTCGTCCCCATTGCTGCAGCAGGACTGAGAATCCCTCCCTTGTCCCACCTCATGCCTGCAAAGTCCCCTTGACCTCAGGCAGGAGAAACTCTTTGCCCAAGAATTCACTTACCCTCCCTGGGCTTCTGTTTCCTTGGCTGTGGAATGGGGAGGCTGGGAGAGGCCCCAGGAGGAGAGCCCAGTGAGGCCCCAGGCCTATGTGACCTCTGGAAATCTCTTGTGGGTTCTTGCAGGACTGGCTTCTCCTGCTCGGTCTAGATTCTGGGAGAGAGAATGAGATGCACTGGTTACCGCTAACGGCCCCTGGGGCTGGGTGTGCCGACCCATCCATCTAGCTGCTCCTTCTTCCCCAGTAAGTCTTCTGGGGTTGGTGACCTTGGGTTTGGTGTGTCATAATCCTGGTCCAGCAGTTAGCATGGGGGTCACCCATGTACGGCCTGCTCATCAGCACACCAAATTACCAGGCCATCTCTTCACTGTCATACGTATTACTAATATGCCTGGGACACCTCTGTGTAAGTTTTACTTGGATTGTGCTTCTTTTTTCTTTTTAATTTGAGAGAGAGGGAGAGAGAGAGAGAGCCCAGGAGCGGGGGAGAGGGGCAGAGAGAGGGGAGAGAGAGAGAGAATCTTAAACGGGCTCCACACTCAGCAAGCAAGTGCATACACACACACACACACACACACACACACACACACAGGGTGTGCCCTGTGTGCATATACTTGTACACTGAGGAAACTGAGGAAGCTTGAAAGATTGAAGAGGCTTGGAGAGACACTTGTTACATGCAGGGATGGTTTCATCTTACAGTGGACTGAATTACAGTTCTCTCTCCACAGCCTTGGCTGGCATCTCAGTATATGGCCCTTTGCCTTCTGCTCTGATGAGCCCTGCCTCCACGCAAGCTGACGGTAAGACTAGAGAGGGTGTCCACGTGGACCTCTGCGTCTGGAGTGGTGCGGGGTCTGTCTAGAACTTAGTGAATGTACAGTGAGAGCCATCTTGTGAGTTCTCTTCAGCTCAGCTGGGGACTCTGAAAGTTTCTTGTTTCTCTGCTGGATTGAACTGCATTTGGTTCTTTCTGGATGCCTCTAGAGGCTGGGCATTTGGAACCAGTTGTACATTCTCATCAGTTTAGCCAATAAGAACAACAGCTGTTATCAGCAGGGATTCAAACATATAAACATTGAGGCCCGAGTCTTTTTTTTTTTTTTCTCCCATTGGAAAGATGTAATAGTACAAAATTTGGAAAGCTATTTTATTGAATGTTTAAAATGACAAAACTAACATTCTCTGTGCAAAATATTCAATAATACAGACGTGGATAAAGGAAAGTTAATTATCCCCTCTTCCTCTCCTGATCCCAACCCCATATGGACAGCTTGGGGTGGATCTTCCTACCCTTTTCTCTACACCCTTGCAAACATGCACAAACACAAATTTAAAGTTATTAAGGAGGGGCGTCTGGGTGGCTCACCTGGTTGTGTCCAACTCTTGATTTTGGCTCAGGTCATGATCCCAGGGCTGTGGGATTGAGCCCCAAGCCCCTGCTTGGGATTCTCTCTCTTTTTCCCTCTGCCCCTCTACCCCGTCTGTGCACTCTATCTCTCTCTCTAACAAAAATAAAATAAAATAAATAATAAACTTATTAAAGAAAATAGCAGCTTTGGGGTGCCTGAGTGGCTCAGTCAGTTGGGCGTCTGACTTCGGCTCAGGTCATGTTCTCACGGTTCCTGGTTCGAGCCCCACATCGGGCTCTGTGCTGACGGCTCAGAGCCTGGAGCCTGCTTCGGATTCTGTGTCTCCCTCTCTCTGGCCCTCCCCCACTCATGCTCTGTCTCACTCTCTCAAAAATAAATAAACATTAAAAAAACCCAGCTTTATTGAGATATAATTCACATGCTGTGCAATTCACCCTTTTAAAGTGCAGAATTCTATGGTTTTTAGTACATTCACAGAGTTGTATACCCACACACGATAGTTTTATTACCTCTTAAAATAAATACCATGTTTCACATGTCTATCCATAATACTTAGTAATTTTCCTTTTTTACTTTTATTATATCACGAAAGTCCCTCCTGACCAATAGATCTAGGTTTTATTTATTACTTTTAATAGCTACATAGGTAATATGTATATGGGTATATGGGCATACCATATTTCATTGTATGGATATACGATGGTCTATTTAAACATTCAGGTAATTTCCCATTTTTTGTTATAACTAACAGAAGAATAAAGAGTGAGCAGAAATAAATGGAAGTATCTATGGGAGCTTAATGTATAGTAAAGGAGGCCTTTTCATTCTATAGAGGAAAATTCAATAGGCACTTTACTTAATAAATCATGCAGGCATATTTTGCTGGCCATCTGGAAGAAGATAAAATTAGACACCTATCTCATACCATGTATACACAAATAAATTCTTCCCAGATGTCAAAAAATATTTGCAATGTATTTGATTTAGTAAGGGTTAGTACCTCTAATATATATGTTTCTATAAACTGAGAAAGGAAAGTAGGTAAAGAATACGTAGGGTTTATAAGGAGGGAACGTAAATGGCCAATAAACCTGCGTTCAGCTTTTCTGCTGGTTAGGAAAGTATGAATAACAGACAATAAAATACCACTTTTTTCATACTTGCATCTATGGCTCAGGTGTTTTCCCCTCCCGGTTGGGAACCTGAGGGTTTACCATTCAGGGCCACAGAGCCACAGTCTGCAGGGGACTCTCCACAAGCTGGTTTATGGCCCAGCCAGGCAGCAACGGTGGCTAATTGGACTCTTGGAGGTAGGTCATGAATGAAGGGGTACCTGAGTGACAGGAGAGTACTAATGTGATGAAGATGACGACAGCTCTCATACTACCCAAAGAACAGTAGCAAAGTAGATCTGTAAGTCCCGGCAAACTCACGGAACTGCGTGGGATGCACCGGGGGGTGGTGTGGAGACGGGTGGTGATGGAGAAACTTCATGGAGGCAGTGAGTGGGAAGTGAGTGGGGAGAGGAAGAACAGGGGCTGTGGGCTTCCCTTTGGATATCCAGTCTACTTCCTCTATGGATTGCTGATGTTCCCAACAGGGGACAGTCAACACTATTTCTTTTTTCCACGCTATGATCTGGCACCCTCTGCTTATGGGTCTTCTGTAATGGATAACTTGCTTGACCATAGAAGCAAGTACGTATTGTTGTCCACACCCACCTCTTCAGTGCTCTCTTGGTTACTTTGGGTTCCAGACATCATAATTTTCATAATTTAGAAACAAATCTGCCTAGTTTTTTAATATATATATTTTGTAATGTCCATTTATTTTGAGAGAGAGAGAGAGAGAGAGAGCGAGCAAAAGCTGGGGAGCAGACAGAGGGAGAGAGAGAATCCTAAGCAGGCGCTACACTGCCAGTGAAGAGCCCAACTCGGGACACAAACTGTGAGATCATGACCTGAGCCGAAATCCAGAGTCAGAGGCTTAACTGACTGAGCCACTTGGATGCCCCTGCCTAGTTTATTTTTATTCTCCTAAAGATTTTATTTTTTAATGTAATCACTACATCCGACATTGCACTCAAACTCACAACCCTGAGATCAAGAGTTGTATGCTCTACCAACTGAGCCAGCCAGGCACCCCAAAATCTGCTTCATTTAGACCTCTTGGACTTTGGAGAAATTTCCAGAGGCTGATAGATGCCCAGACATGTAGTCTCAAAATCTCTAACATCTGTAATATAATATGGGTTCTAGCCACAACTCATTCCTTCACCCACTCCCTCATTCATTTGTTCGCTCAGTAAGTAGTTATTCTAAGCTGAGAACTGGGCTAAGAAGTGGGGACACGGAGACAGGGATGACAGAGATTCTGTTTTCCAGGAGCTCAGAGGCCAGGCAGGGTTGCTTACCAGCCAGCTCTGTGAGTGAAGAAAAGCTCTTTACTCTCTCTGTGGCTCAGTTTCTAATTTTTTAAAAATGTATTTATTTATTCTGAGAGAGAGAGAGAGAGAAGAGTGCAAGTGTTCATGTGCACGAGTCAGGGAGGGGCAGAGAGAGAGGGAGAGAGAGAATCCCAAGCAGGCCCCATGCTACCAGTGCAGAGCCCAATGTGGGGCTTGATCTCAAGAAACCAGGAGATCGTGACCTGAGCCGAAATCAACAGTTGGATGCCC
This sequence comes from Prionailurus viverrinus, assembly GCF_022837055.1. Taxonomy (NCBI): domain Eukaryota; kingdom Metazoa; phylum Chordata; class Mammalia; order Carnivora; family Felidae; genus Prionailurus; species Prionailurus viverrinus. Next base: position 119,751,546 of record NC_062563.1, read on the forward strand.
AACCCACTGCGCCACCCAGGTGCCTCTCAGTTTCTAATTTTTATTTATTTATTTTTGGGAAAGTGCAATGGGGGAGGGGCAGAAAGAGGGGAACAGAGGATCCCAGTGGGCTCTACACTGACAGGCTGATAGCAGTAAGCCCGATGTGGGACTCGAACTCATGAACCGTGAGATTGTGACCTGGATCGAAGTTGGATGCTCAACCAACCGACTGAGCCACCCAGGCGCCCATCAGTTTCTGATTTAGAATAGAGAGGCTGTGCAGGATGGCTTCTAAGCTCCGATTATGAAGATTCTAAAATTCTGCATTTACTGAATGCAGAATGCATTTAAGACTTCCCAGGGCACATGTGTTACCCAACTCTTTTGGTGAATAGTGACAAATGTGGTCTCTTTGTCACGTAACTGTGACTGTCTCCATCTTAAGACCATGAAAAAGTGGTAGTGTTCCGCTGGCATCCGGAGCCATCATTCCACCGCTGCAGACAGCTGACAATGGGTGTTTGCCCAGTGGAACCTCAGACGCACCCTATCTGCCAGCAGCAGGCAGGTTCCATTGTTAGGTCTCCTCAGGTGCCTGGCGCCTTCTGCTGGATGGAGGCTCAATTTATGTTTACAATATAAACTGGCTCATGGATACTATTTAAAAAACCTTTTTTTAAATTGTGGTATAATATGCATAACATAAAAGTTAACCATTTTTAGGTGTACATTTGGATTGTTGTGCAATTATCACCATCATCCATCTCCAGAACTCTTTCCATCTTACAAAATTTAAACTCTGTACCCATTAAGTACTAACTCCCCTTTCCTTCCCCCCCCCCCCCACCAACCCCCGAGACCTAGGCTCTGCCAAGCACCATTTTACTTTTGTTCCTAGGATTTTGAGTGTTCTAGTACCTCATATAAGTGGAATCGTACAGTATGTCTCATTGTGACTGGCTTATTTCATGTAGCATGGTATCCTCAAGGTCCATCCACATCATTGTAGTGTCGGAACTTCCTTCCCCTTTAAGGCCGAATGATATTACATTGTATGTGTATATCACATTTTACTTATCCATTTGTCTGTTGATGGACACAAGTTGCTTCCACGTTGTAGCTACTATGGATAGGACTGCACTGAACATGGGTATACAATTTGAGATCTTGCTTTCAATTCTTTTGGGTATTGCTGGATCATATGGTCAGTCTATTTAAAAATTTTTTTTAGGAGCCTCTATACTTACTGTTTTCCATGGCAGTTGTACCATTTTGCATTCCCACCAGAGGTGCACAAGACTTCCAATTTCTCCACGTCCAACCAACACTTGTTATTTTGTTTTTGTTTTGTTTTACTAGTAGCCATCCTAATGGACATGAGGTGGTAAATTGTGGGTTTTGTTGGTATTTGTCTAATGGTTAGTGATACAGAGCATCTTTTCATGGGCTTATTGGCCATTAATAATATCGCTGTTGGAGAAATGTCTATTCGTCTTTTGCCCATTTTTGAATCACGGTATTTTTTTTTTTGTTTGTGTTTGAGTTTCGGTTCCCTGTGTGTTCTATTAGTCCATTAGCCCATTATCAGATATGATTTGCAAATATTTTCTCTTTCTGGGGGTTGCCTTCTAACCCTGTTGAGTGTCCTTTGATGCACAAAATTCTGAATTTTCATGAAGCCCAATTTGTCTATTTTTCTTTTCTGTTGCCTGTGCCTTTGGTGTCATATGCAAGAAGTCACAAATCCAATGTCATGAAGATTTTATCCTACATTTTCTTCTAAGAATTTTATAATTGTTGCTCTTACTGTTAGGTCTTTGGTCCGTTTTGATTTTTCTAGATGGTGTTAGGTGAGGGTCCACCTTCATTCATTTGCAGGGGAATATCCAGTTTTCCTGGCAACATTTGTTGAAGAGACTGTCTTTTCCCCACTGTTGGAAATCATTTGGCCATATATGGAAGGGTTTATTCCTGGGCTATCTATTGTATCTTATTTCATTGGTTTGTCTGTCTTTATGCCAGTGGTCATTTGAACCACTCTCCTACTGAAGATAACTGAAAAAAAAAATGGACAAATGTATTTTTTTCTTAAAAGCATTAAACTGCTAACAAGATAGCGATTGTTAGTCATTACTGATCCAAGATCAAAGAGAGGTTGGAAATCTAGAGATGAGCTTAACAGCAGCTTTGGCCTGTTTCTCGTGGGGATGTTTGCCAGTCCTAAAAGAAGTAGCCAAGAAATGAGCCATGCTTTTGACAGCCTTGGGGGTTAGGGAGGCAAAAGGTGAAGTACAAGCTTACCAAGGTAAGCAGGATAAGTGGACTGGTTGTACCTTGGGAATAAGGTGAATGAGAAGAAATTCAGATGTGAGATAGACCTTGGCTTTGAATCATCTGGGTGCTTCAGAAAATCTCAAGCTCTAAAATGGAATTATGTTGGTTCTAAATGTTTAGTGCCTCTTGGCACCTGGTAGGAAACAAAACAAAACAAAAAACAAATGCTCTCTGGAGAAAGATCTCCTTCTAAGTTTCAGATTATTTCCTCATATAGATGTGTCAGTCATACTATCAAATGTAATCAAGCACCAAAGAGAAAAAAGCAATGAGTGAGCATCAACAGAAAACACAAATAGAAACAGATCCACAGGGACCCGTTATCAGACACAGTCTGCAAGGCACTGTGCTTACTATGCTAAAAGATATAAAAACCAAGCTCGACATTTTCAGCAGGGAACCAGGAACCATTATGAAAAGTGACATGACAGCCTGGCTGGCTCAGCTGGTAGGGCATGTGATTCTTGACCTCGGGGTTGGAGTTTGAGCCCCATGTTGGGTGTAGAGACTACTTAAAAATAAAATACAATGTGACATCACAATTTTAAAAACAGCCAAATAGAAATTCTAGAACAGAAAAATACAGTAACTGAAATTAAGATATCGGTCAGCTTTAAAAGTGGATTAGACATAACTGAAAGGAAATCAATTAATTCCAAGTTAGGGCAGAAGGAACAATGAGGTGTGCAGCACTGATAGACAAAAGGACGAAAGGCAGAGGCGGGAAGGAAACTTGGAGGATGTGGTGATAAAGTCTGGCAGGCAGAAAACCTGTGACCCAGAAAGTGAAGAGAGAGAATGGTGAGAGAGGCATTATTTGAAGAGTAACGGTTGAGAATTTTCCAAAATTGATGAAAAGACATCATTCGCTATCCAGGAAGCCCAATGAATGCCAAGCTAGATAAATAAAAGGAAGTCCACACAGAAGACAGGTCATAATGACATTGCAGAATACCAAAAGCGCAGAAAAATCTTTTAAGGAGAGATAAGTCAGAAAAGTAACACTGGCTTCAAAGGGGCAACTGTCGGACTGACGGCTGACTTCTCAACAGCAGAAACAGAACCCAGAAAACAGCGGAATCGGCTTTCTCATGCGAAGAGAGAAAATAGGTGTCGACCTACAATTCTCCACAGTCAGAACCTCAACATGAACTCAAGGGATGGGGAGATGAGGAGAGAGGAAAACTAACACAATCCTAAAAGCCAGAAGGCAGATGGACAACAGAAATTGCCCCCACAAGCCCACGAGAGCGGGATCCCCAAGCCAGCAGTGGGGAAAGTCAGGACCATCACAACCCACACAGCAGAATCTTCTTAAGGCTCGACAACCGGGGGCACCGGGTCCCTCTGCGTCGGGGTATGCACGGGGTGGGCTAGCAGAGAGGACTGGTTGCACTGTTCAGGAGGCAGCTCCCTTGGTGCTCCTCTCCTAGCACTGTCACTGGGTGACTCTCTCTCCCCCCATCCCAGCACCAGCCTGGAGACTCATTCTCAAGAGAAGAAAGAAATGAGGGTCTCTGGACCCCAGGGGAATGGGAGGCAAGGCCAGGGAGAATAAGGAAGTGTATGCAGAGCGGATTTTAAATATGGATGTCCTCACCTCTTGCAGCCAGCAGCTAGACCCAGCTAGGCCTGCCTCCTCCCCGCAGGCTGGAGGACGCTCCCGGGGGCTGCTGGTGAGCTTGAGAGAACAGGGCTGCTCAAAAAGGGCCCGGCCGACCGCCCCCCTGCCGCACGGCTGCCGGGCCGGTCTGTCTGCACACTCGGACTCCCCAGTAGCTTCCTCGTGTGCCATTCTTCATTGCAAGGGTTGTTAAACATTAAAGGAAAACCTCGCGCGAGAGACGAGAACAAAGAGGAGGGGAAAAAAAAATCAACTTGAAAGAATCAGAGACCATGTGGCAAAACAAAAACCAGTAACAAAAATATTGCATCTTGAACGTGGGCATTACACCCACAAAACCAGACTGGGACGTTGTGCAGATGAGGCCTCTGTAGGCTTCAAGCTCCCTTCTTGCCCTTTTGAGTTCTCTGAACCACAGAGGGGTTAGGAGGCGGCCAGTTGTATTCCCAGGCTCTCCTGCAGCTGCTTCTGGTTGCCAGTGGAAGATGCTGGTGGGGGCTGGAAGGTGGGAGGAAAAAGGGGAGGTTTTTCTTCTGCGGTTTGGCGGGGCCCGTGGCAGAAGCAGCAGAGGAGAAGGGCATCCTTGGGGTCAGTGGTGGCTCCAGCAGCACCGGATGGAGCAGGGGCTCCCCGAGTTCCTGGTCAGTAAGCAGCAGGTGCGGCTTACACGGCGCTGGTGGGGGTGCTTCCGGCAGAGCACCCGCGGTGGGGGCTGTGGATGCCAACAGCTTCCTGATCTTTGGGTAGTATCCTCTCTTCCCGGCTGCTCTTCCAGCCCTCCTGGTATTATTTAGCCAGTCCTTTCCACTAAGTTCTTCTTTGTTGGAAATATCCAGGTTGGTTTCTGGGTTTTTTTGTTTTGTTTTGTCTTTTGAGTGAACACCGATTGGGATGCTACAATAAAGAAATATTTACAAAACTAAGAGTACTTAGACATTAAAAATGTGAAAGCAGAAATAAAATTGAACGGAAAGGTTAAAGATGGTGATGGAATCACCCAGAAAAACAAACGCAGAACTCCAACAATGTTAAGTACTGTTTATAGTAAACTGTAACATTATTATATAACATTATCATGATTTAAATTACTTATTCTGGTGTTACCCTGTAAATACTACTTGGTGGGTCCTGCCTGGCGTGTGACCAGTGTTGCATGTGTGTCCTGGGTAGTACATTTTATTTATTTATTTAAAAAAAAATTTTTTTTTTTTTTTGGAAAAACGGTTCCATGCCTGACCTGGGCTTGAACTCACAAACCCCAAAGTCAAGAGTTGCATGCGTTGCTGACTGAGCCAGCCAGGCAACCCTGCTTAGTACAATTTAAGAGAGGAGACAGTCTTCTAATTAATAATACTCTGACAAGCATTTTAAATATATTCATTGACAGATAAGCGTTATTCAGATGTCTGCATAAATAGGAATTGATGTTGAACAGGAAGAAGTTTTTCCAAAGGGCTAAAGTTTATTCAATGATAGAACTTGGTCCTTCCCTTCAGCAGTCTTGGAATTTGGTTGCCAAGCATATCCGTGTCAGAAGTCCACCCTTGCTAATCATTTCCATCACACGCAAAATCTTAAAAGCCTACTGGTGGCGCTTTCCATTTCTCTGCAAACTTCTTACACTGCTTTCAGTTATGACAACGGAAGGGCAACGTTTTTATCTGCTCATACATACTCTACTCCACGGGAGGCAAAAACACACCCCTCAATTCTCTTGTTTAAGGAGTGGCTACTTGCAAAACAGCGTACAAATGAAGAACTGAACATTCACACATACGACACGTAGTATCTCTATACGCTGTAACTGAAACTTTGCTTTACATTTTTGCCATTAAAGAATTAGTCTAATTTTTATTCTCTCTCCGCAAAGTAGTTATAAGAAACACTTGTAAAAACTTTGAAAAGGCGCTTTACAATCCTGGAACGACAAATTCTAAAGTATAAAAATGAAGACACGTCTTCTATGATTCACAAAGAAGGATAAAATAAAACCTGCAAAGCTAGAATTTCTGAATGCCTTTGATAGGAATTTGCTAAAAGGAACCAGAACGTCAGAACTTAAAGATTTCCTATTTTAACCTGAATTGGGTTTTTAAAAAGCTACACACTTGTGGACAGGTGAAGCTCACACGAGAACTGGCCGCCGCCGCTAACGATGACAGTAACCGAGGGACAGGGACGTAAGCGCTAGGCGTGCCCGGCTCTTCCTGCAACCGATGGAAGCGGTTGGCTTTTATTTTTTTCCCTTATGTTTTAAAGAAAAGTAAATATACATGGGGCAAAAAATTTAAGCGGTACAGGAAGATCTAAAACCATAAGGAAATATCCTTTTTTCCCATAACCCAGAAAATCTGAGGTCTTCAAAATCATTCAGCAGTCATGTGAATAATTTGCAAACCGAAGTGAACCTTGGAGTCTCATTAGCTAAAAAGAACTCTGAGTCATTTGGAATGATGTTGATTTTCTCACAGATCACCTCTGTTACAGAGGAAAGCCACGTAGCCTTCTCCTTCTTAAAACAACCAGTTACAAAAGCAACATGTACCCCGCTCCGAAACAAGTCCAGGCATCTCCTTGCACTTCGTGGATCGGTTCTTGGCTCCGGACAGAGTCCCTGGTATCATCCCTGAAATTCAGGCATCACATTTGACACCAAACAAGACATTTTCAAAAGTTAAGAAAACCTCTTCTTAATCAAAACGAGTCATCTGGTCCTTGTGAGATAGAGGCTGAACTCTGACAGATTCATGTCGCCTGGTGATTACTAAATAGATAAAGATCTTTATTCAACGTTGCACAAAAGCGCATGAGCCATAGAATCCCAAGCGCTCAAGCTAAAACCAAGTCAAACCTTTCCTAGAGAACAAAGGGAAGGTGAGACAGCAAGGGACCAAGGATGGAAACTCCTTCAGAGCAACTCCCATCCCGGCGATGAGATGCTGGGTGCTTCCTCCCCAGAGAGCGCTCTCTCTGGCAAGCAGGAAAGGCTTACAGAGACAGGTGGCGGGAGCTCAGCCAAGCCCTTCCTGAATGCCTCGGATCCTCCTGGCCAGCTGCACATCCTTCGGGAAGAGAGTAACGCGGCCGGCATGTAAGGAGAGAAGATAGGCGTCCTCAAAGAGATGAACCAGAAATGCTTCTGCAGCCTGGGGGCAGAAAGACAAGTCCAAAGACTGCCACATGGGAGGGAGGGGGCATGTGCTGCTGTTCTCTTGGAGCCCTGCTGCACCTTGTCTCCGAGGGCTCACGGGACTGTGTGAAAGACCGTCACAGAACGAGGGGGAACCCTGCTACCAGCAAATGAGGATCTGGCCTCCAAACCCAGGCGTTCCGTGATGCTCTCTCTCAGGAGGCAAGAGCCAGCGCGTGACATTCCTCGGGCAGCCCCGTGGATTTCCAGAGTGCCTTTCTCCCATCGTCACCCAGCTGTACCTCGGCCCCCCTTCTTACCTCTTGTAGGGCCAACAGGGCCTGGGCTTGCCAGTAGAAGTCCACACCACGAGTGAATTTAACACATATCTCTCTTGCCTGTGAAGGAGTGGGGATGGTTGGGGGGGGGGGGGTAAGGGAGAAGGGGAGTGTGGGGAGGAGTGAAGAGTTAAAGAAGAGAGATTCAAGCGAAGACGGACTCTCTCCATGAGTTTCCATGAATCCTCACTTCTATTACACCTTCCTGCCCCTTAATTTTAGAACCTAAGCAGTAGCCGGTGTCAACTCCTGGGAGCTTAGGAACTGGTATGTCTCCTATCGGTGGTGGGGAGAGGGGGAGGCAATCTCCCAGGGCAGGAAGAGGGATCAAAGTGGGGATGGATGAGAGGGCTCCTATTTATACAATCCAAGAACACGGTTTCAGAGGTGGTAGGGTTAGAAATTGATTCCATGAAGAACCATAAGGAGCCCTTGGCGGATTCATGCTTTCAAAAGGTGAAGAGTCCTCTGCCAGGTTGGAGGGGAGGACCCCTAGCCATTCAGACAAGAGATGATGAGGTCCCCAATACCTGGGGGATTTAGAGAAAGAAGGCAGCACGGGGGTTGGTGGAGCTCACCAGGCGGCCAAAGGGGCTCTTCCTTAACAACAGGTCTGTGCTTTTCTGAAGCTTTCGGATCTCCTTCAGAACCCGACTTCTCCGGGGACCACGCTGACGGGAGGAAGCGCCTGAGCAAAAAAGTTCGGTCATAGAGTGTAGTGGTCAGTAGGTGGGGCCTCGCAGCCTGCCTGAGATAGGCAAACTGTCAAATCACTAGTCTGTAATACGCTCCACAGAAGCGGGCATTCCGGTCCATTATTTCCTGCCATTATCTTCAGCAACTAGAAATAGTAGTCAGATGCCAAACAGATATTTGTTCAATGAATGCGTGATCCTTTGAGGGTATTCTCTTAAACGCCAACTCTTTCATGAAGCCTCTCCTGATTCCCAGTCCCTTCCAAAATGATAGGTTACCTCCCTCCTCTGAGCCCCCTGGTACTTTGGGCATCTCTTCTACCTTTGCCATCTAGGCTGGAAACTCAGTGATTTTGTGTTCAGGTCTATTTTTAGAGCTGGAAGGAATTGGAGAGGTTATCTAGCACAACTCTCTGTCTCGGTTATCCTGAGGCTGAGAGGCGAAGACAATTAGCTAGAGCTTATGTGTGGCCAAGGAGGGACCTCAGATTTGGCATAACTCAGTGCCAGTGCTGGGTCACTGGGCTAATGGAGCCAGAGCCTTGGGCCTGGTTCCAACCACAACAAAAAAGAAAAAAAGATCTTAAAATATTCCCCAAAGTAGAGGTCAAAAAGCCAAACTCTCCGATCTGAAATTAAAAACACACGAAAAAAAATCTTCTAACTCAAGGAAACTTAATTGAAATTAGACTATTTATTTATTTATTTTAATGTTTATTTATTTTTGACAGACAGAGAGACAGAGAGACAGAGCGCGAGCAGGGGAGGGGCAGAGAGAGAGGGAGACACAGATTCCGAAGCAGGCTCCGGGCTTCGAGCTCCGAGCTGTCAGCACAGAGCCCAATGCGGGGCTCGAACTCATGAACCATGAGGTCATGACCTGAGCCGAAGTCAGATGCTCAACGGACTGAGCCACCCAGGCGCCCCTGAAATTAGACTATTTAGAAATGAATCAAAAGTCTACGTCTCAAAACTTACGAGATGCAGCTAAATAGTACGAGAAGAAAATGTACAGTCTCCAGATTGATTCTCTATTAGAAAACAAGGATGTGGGGCGCCTGGGTGGTGCAGTCGGTTAAGCGTCCGGCTTCAGCCAGGTCACGATCTCGCGGTCCGTGAGTTCGAGCCCCGCGTCGGGCTCTGGGCTGATGGCTCAGAGCCTGGAGCCTGTTTCCGATTCTGTGTCTCCCTCTCTCTCTGCCCCTCCCCCGTTCATGCTCTGTCTCTCTCTGTCCCAAAAATAAATAAACGCTGGGGCGCCTGGGTGGCGCAGTCGGTTAAGCATCCGACTTCAGCCAGGTCACAATCTCGCGGTCTGTGAGTTCGAGCCCCGCGTCGGGCTCTGGGCTGATGGCTCAGAGCCTGGAGCCTGTTTCCGATTCTGTGTCTCCCTCTCTCTCTGCCCCTCCCCCGTTCATGCTCTGTCTCTCTCTGTCCCAAAAATAAATAAACGTTGAAAAAAAAAATTAAAAAAAAAAAGAAAGAAAACAAGGATGTTAAAAGACAGCTAAGTGTTCAACTCAAGTGTTAACAACAGAATTATTAAAATAAACCAAAAGAAGACAACCAAATATTCAAGATAATAAAATAAATTAATGAAAAAGAAAATAAAACAAAAAACAATACTGTTGCTAGGTTAATAAAAACAAGGACCAACAAAAATGAATGAACCTCTCATAAGCTGAACAAAGAATGAAAAAAAAAACAAAAAACCATGAAAATGAACATCTTGAAGGATAAAATTGTTTCAGAAATGTTATTCAAGGGGCATCTGGGTGGCTCAGTCGGTTGAGTGTTCGACTTCGGCTCAGGTCATGATCTCGCAGCTCGTGAGTTCGAGCCCCACGTCTGGCTCTGTGCTGACAGGGCGGAGCCTGGAGCCTGCTTCAGATTCTGTGTCTCCCTCTCTCTCTGCCCCTCCCCACTTTGTGCTCAGTCTCTGTCTCTCAAAAAATAAGTAAACATTAAAAAAAAAAAAAAAAAAAAGAAATGTTATTCAAGGTCCAGTCAAGGAGAGAGAAGCAAACCAAGTAGTTCTGTGGAAGGGATTTCATAGTGAACTAATTACAAAGTGTTAGAAGAGCTGCATGAGCAGATGGGGACAGTGAGACAATCCAGAGACGCCTGTGCCACACAGCTGGCCCTGGAGACTTTATCTCTGGTGGTGGGGGATGTGGGTCAGAGAAACAGGGGCAGTGTCCAGGGGACTGGGGACATTTAGGAGAAAGAGGGAGGCCTCAACTTCAGGAGTCAAGCTGCTGGCATCTGCCTCTCCCGACCACTGGTCCACAATCCACGGTCATCTGGAGGCAGCCTTTAACAGACCGGCGCAGCAGTCGCAGAGAATGGAAAGATTAGCACAACTAGGTATCACCCGTGCAAGAAGGACAACACCGCGGGAGGAACCGAGCTCAACAAATAACCAATGCTGGAGGAATCTGAGTGAATAGAGAAAAAAGACTTTGAGAGCCATATATGTAACAACCTCAGAGGGGTAAGAGAAGGCATGTAATCTATGTCCCAGAACAAGCGGTTATGAAAATGCTCATGGGAAAGATCCCGTGATCTTTAAGCGGTTAAAGATCATGGGAAAGAACTGGGATTAAATATTCAGTAGTTGGGGGGCACCTGGCTGGCTCCGTCTGTAGAGCATCTCGATCTCATGGTTGTGAATTTGAGCCTCTTGTTGGGTGTGGAGCCTACTTTTTTTTTTTTTTTTAAACATTTATTTATTGTTGAGAGACACAGAGAGACAGAGCATGAGCAGGGGAGGGGCAGAGAGAGAGGGAGACACAGAATCCGAAGCAGGCTCCAGGCTCTGAGCTGTCAGCACAGAGCCCGACGGGGGTTCAAACCCATGAACCGCGAGATCATGACCCCAGCCGAAGTCAGATGCTTAACTGGCTGAGCCACCCAGGTGCCTTCGTGGAGCCTACTTAAAAAAAAAAAAAAAAAATTCAACAGTTGGGTCTGGCAATGCCAACATAAGGAGTTGGGATTTGATCCTAAATAACAGGGAGCTGAGGGAGTCGGAGAGGTGATCTCCTTACATTTTAAAGAGGAGTCCACCTGCAGTGTAAGGAAAGAACTGAAAAGAGACAAGAGTGGAAGTGGAGTGCAGTCAGGTTAGGGTGCTGGTGGCTGGGACTAGCTGGTGGGAGCAGAGATGACAAGTGGTGCGATTAAGGATGTGATCTGGAGGTAGAATTGCTGGAGCTTACTTGTATACGGGGACAAGAGAAAAGAACGTCTCCCAGGGTTCTGGCTTGAACAGCTGCGGGTGGGGATCGTGCCTGTGCCATTTGCCGAAATGGGGAAAGCCAGGGATGCAGAGGTTGGAAGGGAGTAATCAAAAGTTCGGCTTCAGATAGGCTGCGCCAGACGTAACCACGAGCTCTCAGGCAGAAAGGCAGCTGGACACGGGGATGTGGAGTCAGAGGAGAGATCTGGGCTGGACACGTAAATGTGAGCGCCGTCTGTAGGGGTGGCATGCAGAGCCACAGGACGGGATGAGACCACATGGGGGGCCGGGGGGCGGGGGTGGGGTGGGGAGAAAGGAACCGGGCAGCAAGGAAGTCCAACATCAAGTTGTTAAAGAGGGGACACAGACAGTAAAATACACCAAGCAGGAACTGCAGGGTGTGTGGGTCACGGATGCCAAGGGGATAGAGTGTTTCCAGGAGAAAATGGCCCGCTGTGTCCAATGCTTCTCGGAGCAAGAAAAGGACACAGGCATGTCTATTGGATTTAGCAACACTAAAGTAGCTGGTGACCCTGACAAGAGGACTTCAAGTGCACTAGAAGGGAGGGAAGTAGTTGTGAGGGGGTCAGACTGGAATGGGTTCAAGGGTGCCTGGGAAGAGGGGAGACACACGTGTGTGTACTCTTACATCTGGCTATTTCTAAAAAAGGTAGCTATGAAAGGCAGTACAGAAAAATGGGGAGTATGCGAGAGGCAGGGAAGGTAGGGGCAGGAAACACCCCTGCCCTTTTTCTTTAGACAGAGCATTTGTGGAATGCCAATGTGGGGAGTAAGAATGTAATTCTAAATGTAGGTGGAGAGGATAAGAGAAAGCCCAGGGACGGAGAGAGAAAAATATGACCAAAAGCCCAGGCAGCAGGAGTGGTTTTTACTAGGAAGGGGATACGTGGGTTCTCTGCTGTGAGAAGACAAGGGAATCCAGTCTGGAGGCTTCTTATTTCCTCAGTGAGGCAAGCATGAGACCAGGTCATCATCAGCTGAGCGTGAGTGGGGCGGGGGGCGGCTGGAGTTGTAGGAATTTGAAGAAGAAAAACAAAGGTGTGGAACAGTCACTGGGGAGAATGGAAGAGCCGGACTGCCAGACAAGTGCAGGGGGACTGCCAGGAAGCGTGGAGATAAACCAGGCGCAGCAGGATGCTTCCATACCACAACGCAACAGCAAACACACTTAACAGCACCCTGTTAAAATCAGGAACCGGACAAGGATGGCCAAAACGCTGCTCGTATTTCAATACTAATCTCAGGGCCTCCTTAGTACAATACGCTACGAAATAAAACGTGTAAAAATGAAAAAGGAGACTCAGAGGTCCTTATCTGCAGGTAATATAATAGCCTACTTAAACATTTCAGTAGAAGTAACTGAACGCTAGTTAGAACTAACGAGAGAAGTCAGCAAGTTGCCTGGATGCAAAGGTTATTAACGTTCAGGAAAGAAAATAACCCAGAATATATTTTTTTCACCCTGCTCTTAACTGTGTGGCAGAAGACAAGTAAAGCAGTTGTTGCCACAAAGGCACAGCTCTCGCCCCGTGGGTCTGCCACCCACCAGACCTCAGTACAGAAACAGGACCACAGACCAGTCTTCCTTCCCAGCCCGTGATCTCAGGAAGAGAACAAGGCGAGAGCACTCTACTTAAGGCCCAACACAGCCCTCAATGAAGAAAAAACAAAAATACATACAATACCTGGAAGGGCACCTTCTAAAAGTACAATAGTTCTTTGAAATGGTCACAAAAAGCGGACAAGAACTTTGCAATTTAAAAAAGCACAAACACTTATTTTTTTAAACTCCTGTCTGCTGGAGCAAGCCGTGTGTGACCTTGTTCAAGTTACCCGGCCTGCCCGCGCGTCAGTTTTCTCGTCTGTAAAATGGGCACACTATACAGTTGAGGTAATTCACGTAAAGCGTTGAACACAAGGTCTAGTTGGTGGTAAGTGCTCCATAAATCCTAGTAGTAAGAATTAATATTAGGAGCCAGGCCGCCTGGGCCAGCCCTTTCTCCCCCTCGGAACTGCTTTCCCCGGTTCCTCGCTGGGCCTGCACTGGGCCGGCCCGAGCAGATGCTCGCCGGCCGCGCGGCTGTGCCCGCCCGCAGAGGAGCGCCAGCCGGAGACTCGAACCCCGGACTCCGCCCGCGAGCTCGGTGTTCTGCTCCGTGAAATGGGCACGCGGATGCGGCCGTGCCCACCCCTCACCCCGGCTGCTCGAGGGCGAGGGGCCGCGGCCGGTTACCTAAGGAGGGGCCCCGCCGGGGGGGGCTGGGGGTCGGGCTCGCGGGGCGCCTCTTCGGGACTTCGGGCTTGCGGCTCCGGCGGCGCGGGCCCATGGCGGGCGCGGAGGGTGGCTGCCCCGCGGCTCCTTCTCGGCCTTCGGGGTCCGGGGACAGAGGCTGGCGTCCGGGAGAAGCCCGGGAGCGTCCTGGCCGCGTGCCCCGACGGGGTGCGTGCTCGGCCGCTCCCGGCGCCTCCGCGGTTCCAAGTTCCCGCACCACTGATTCACTCGCGGCGTTTTTTAAAACCCGAATTCAGCAACTCTTAGTGGCTGCCTCTGGAACGCCCCTGGCGCAGAGCGACTGCGGAGAGGACCAATCAGGGCACAGGACGGAAGGCTAGCGGCGCGCGGTGATAAGAGGAGAGCGCGGGGCTGTGGCGGTTCGACGGTAGGAATCAGCCAATGGGAACTTGGAGAAATGAAAGGAGGCGGGAACTTCTTCCGCCCTCTGCTTGCTAGTAGTGGTGCTCATTTTTGAGTGCCCAAATGGTCCAAAAAGGAAAGCTCTATTCTGAAGATGTAGACGGTGAGTTAGTAGAACACATTTCTCTAGAAAAATCACTTTGCTCAGACATTTTATGTTTTGCCCTGTCACCCCTGAGGTGGCTTTTAAACAAGAGGAGGCAGATTCACACGAGAATGTGACAACCACATGTCGCCCCTGTGACCCTCCCAGGAACACCCCACGAAAATGGTTCAGAAGCCAGTTTAACTGCGTGGACGTTATTGATGACTGGGGTCGCGGGGCAGCCAGGTTCCGGGCTCTGGATCACACTCTCCAGCGCTGCAATGGAATCCTCCTAGAGAAACGACCCCTTTCCCTTCCCTTTACTATCGAGGATAGTACGCACTCAGGTCAAATGTACATCTGGGTAGTTAGAATAAAGGGAATTTTTATTTTCCACACGTTTTCTTGCAGTTCCTCAACGTTCTACAGTTAACACGTAATCAGGGGAAAATGTCATTATAAAATCAGTGATTTCATGGAACCCTTGTTCACTGGTGGGAATGTAAAATGCTGCAGCCATAGTGGAAAACTGGCCAAAAAAACTAAATGTGCAATTACCATATGATCCAGCAATTCCACTTCGGGGTATACACTCAAAAGCAGGGACTTGAACAGGTATTGGTACACTAATGCTCACAGCAATGTTACCCACAACAGCCCCCAATGTCCAAATAGATGAATAGATAAGCGAAATGTGGTACATACATACAATGGGATATTATACAGCCTTAAAAAGGAAATGACACGTTACAGCACGAATGAACCTTGAAGGCATTATGTTAAGCAAAGTAAAACAGACACAAAAGGAGAAATACTGTTTAATTCCACTTACATGAGTCCACTTTCACGAAATTCATAGAAAGTAGGATGGTGGCTGCCAGGGGCCAGGGGAAAGGAGGAATGGGGAGTTAGTGTTTGATGGGTATGGAGTTTCAGTTTGGGAAGATGAGGAAGTCTGGAGATGGTGTGATACTGCACAACAATGTGCACGGACTCAGTGCCACTGAACACTTAATAACGCTCAAAATGGTCAGTTTTAGGTTGTGTATTTTACCACAATTTTTAAAAGGAGGGACAAAAGGGGGCACCTGATTGGTTCAGTCAGGAGAGCGTGCGACTCTTGATCTTAGGATTGTGAGTTCAGGCCCCACATTGGGCATGGAGCCTACTTAATTAAAAAAAAAGGGTGGGGGGAGGAAAAGGAGCAAAGTAAGGAAGGGAAGAAAAGGGAAGGAGCAGTACCCGGGGATACTCAGTGGGTCCACTGGTGGTGGGGGGAATGGGGTGAACAGCCTGGCCTAGAAGACCCACTCTTTGGTGGTGCCGTACGCGACAGAAGATCCGAGAGCCAAGGGCTCTATAATGTGAGCCTACTCTTTGGCTCTTGTATTCATCCTCTCCACCGTTTCTCTAGTTCAGACGCTAATTACAATCAAATGTTGTTTTACTTGTCTCTACCTTTAGTGATCTTTCCAAACAGCAATTTGGATCATGTCGCTGCCTTGCCTAAACTCCCCATGGTACTCTACGGTCTACAGATTGAGTTCTGATCCCTCAGCAAAGTCTAAAATGTACAGCACCATCTGGGCGCCTGCCCACCTCTCTGACCTTGACTCTGGCCACTTTTAGTGTTGCGTGCTTATTGCCAGGCATACTGGTCTCCTTACCTACAGTTCTTGAATACGTCACTTGCATGTTTCTATGCTTTTTACAAGCTTCTCCTTTCTCCAGGAATACCCGCTCCCTCCAACCCCACCGGCCTGGGAGACTCCCTGCTCATTCTGTAACACCCAGCTCAAGTGGTACTGCCTCCTCTGTATCTCAAAGGCCTCTTACGCACGTCATGCTGTGCTGGAATTCTTTCCTTCCACATTCATCTCCTGTTTTCTTTCATGGACCCACAGTCCTTGGAGCACATCAGTTCTCAACACAGTTCAGTAAATTCTGGGATAGTAATCCTTTACTGAAGACTCTTGGACAAGTGTTCCTAATGAAGAAGGGTGATTTGTGAACTTTTTTTATAGCTAGGGGAAACTCCTTGCTGACTTTTACGTTTTGAAAGGATGTAGTTAACGTAAGGCCAGAAGGGTTCTGAACCAAGGCAACTATGAAACGAGGTCAATCTGTAAAGCAGGTCAGGGAGGTGTACATATTTGGCAATGCTGAGAACCTCTCCTTTTTATAGGTAGCTAAGGTCTTGAGAGGGTGTCCAAGGTCACCCAGCCAAGGTAGAGGTGGGGCTGAGACACAGCTCTCTGACTTTGGATTCTGCTTCTTTCCTCTATACGAGGTGGCCCTTCGCTCCACTCCTCCTCCTGTCCTCAGCAGGGGTCAGAGCTTCTGACCTCTTTGAATGCTGTTTGCTTGTTAAAGTGGCAGAGACCTTTGGACAAAGTGAAGACAAAACAGAACCACTTGGCTTGGTCCTAAATCTCTGCCTTGTGGGCAGCTTCCTGGAGGAGAGGAGCCTGAGAGCTACTCCAGGTCCCGGATGGCAGTCCTGCAGGAAGCCCCTGCCCCCCCCCCCCCCCCAGCTCTCCCAGGACCACCCTGCGAGGGGGATGGACTGAGCAGTCCACCACAATGCAGACGCTTAAATTGAACGTCAGTTTGAACCAATGTTTACAGAAGTCTGTTATCAGTCAATTCTGATTTGGGGGTTCAGAACCTTCACACCAAACTTCCACCATTCAGGACCCCCTTACTCCACTGAAAATATTCCCCACAACCCTCCAGCTTCAGTGAGAGTGGTGGTCCTTACCCTCCCACCCACATGACCAGCAAAGCCTCGGGAACTCCCCCTCCAAAGCATCCTTGACAACAGGAGAGAGTGAACCTACTGTCACCATAAAATGTTCTTGAGGCATCTTGTTGTCTTGAAATAGATGGGGATTTTACACTGGCCTCCATGATGGTGAATTTTAATAAAACCTTTCTTCCCCTCTGAGCAAGACCGATGCTCTGTGCCGGGCCTCTGCTGGGACTTCCGTGCCCCTGGCGGACCACCCTGGTGGGCAGCGCAGCCTTACAGGACGCTCCACTGTGTGTTGACACTTTCAGGCACCTTCAATTTATTATCTTATGTGATTTTCATGCTCATTCTGCAAGATGGAGGCTGGTTTTCCTATTTGGGAGATGTGAAGCCCCAAGCTCCAGAGGTAAAGTGATTCACCCCGGTCAGTGGCAGGCCTGATGTTGAGCCCTTGTGCTCCTTCCCTCTCATTAAAAAAAAAAAAAAGATAAAAAAAGAGCTTACACTACTCATTTCCCTTTTGTTTTTAAAAATAAAGCCTAAAACATTCTAAGGCCCCAGTTTTTTGGACAGGGCAGCTGGAGTCCCAGCACACTCACTCTCTGATTACACACTGTTCCCCGCAGAAGCTCGGGGGCCCCTGGGACTTGGAGCTGCTGATAGGGAGAGTCCCTCCTCACCCAAGAAACCGTAATAACCTGCTGATTCCCACACTGCCTGAAGGCTTTGCTTGTCAAATATCTCTTCCCCCAGAATCTATTTTAAGGAAGGCATTTGGTGTTTTCTTTTATGATGGAGCTGCCCAGAAAAATGGTCTGAGGCTCCAGAAACTGCCACGGAGTGAGGAACTCAGCAGTGAAGGGCTGCTCAGCTCCCTGGGGTCCCCACTGCCGGTCCCCTCCCTTTGTGGTGGGGTTACAGGGAGGACAACGGCACATGAAGCTTCTAACCCAGCCATGGGAAAAGTGCCCAGAGAAACCAGTAAGGTGGGTGGGGCTGTAGGTTGGGAATCAGGCAAACCTAGCTTTGGAAAGCTGGCTCCGTGAGGAAGTCACTTAACCCTCTCTGGGCCAGCGGTTTCCTCATCTGCATCCACCTGTCAGGCTGTTATGCAAAAGTTAAGCCTTTAACACATGCCTAGGATACCAGAGTTACTTTAAATGGTGGAGTCCCGGTAAATGGTAAATTCATCGCCCTGGAGGGTAATCGGTGGAGTCAGGTTGCTGGGGGTGGGGCTGAGGTCCATGTGCTCTGGATCCCAGCCTGCTGCCAGATCGGATCACGTGGCTGCACGGCTAGAGTCCACAGCCAGAGAGCCCTTTGCCAAACAACTCACATCTCTGGGCCTCAGTTTTCTCATCTTTAAAAGGGAAGGTGAAGAGATCATAAAAGCTGCTATTAAGGGCTGCCTGGAACTCCCCTCATGATCTCTGCCAGGCAGGGAGGCCTTGAGTGTGTGAGCAAGGACAGCAGGACTGGCATGGGGAGGAGGCGCCATGGGCAGAGGGACAATTCCCAAGAAGGGGCGGCTATTACTCCTTTCCCACAGAATGGGCCCAGCTGAGTCTGGAAAGCACCGAAGCCACAGCGTCTACACCCGCTGCTTTCTACAGGAGGACGCCGAGGCCCAGAGCAACTAGGTGATGGGCTGAGGGAACTTTCGCTGAGTTTATGGGACAGCCCAGCTAAAACTTAGGTCTCCAGACAGGGTTAGGGAATACCCTACACGTTTTAGAAAATATGGTGCTTAGTTCTGGTTTGAATTTGCTCACTGACCTCTCTTCTTTGGAGAACCACGTTTAGCTTATGGTTCAGGAGGAAATCTTAGGGTTGTTAGCTCCTGCGATCCCACTTCATGATTTAGTGCTAGGGCTGCAGGGGGGGTGGGGGTGCTGGGGGAAGCCTGCCGGGAGTGGGTCACTGCACCCAGGCCTGTGGGGGATGCAGGGGGTGGTGACAGAAAAGGACCTGGGTGTCTGGTGGTCTTCTGTGGCAGCAGCTGCCCCGGGGGTCTGTGGGGAGGGGCAGGGTGAGGCCTTAGGGAAGGGGCGCTGGAGGGTCCCCAGCCCGTGTGGCCTCAGCCTCAGGGTGGACAAGGCGCATCCAGGTAGCAGCAGAGAACCCACAAGAGGCTCAGCTGGCATCGTTGATGGGAGTCCGAGAGCCGCCGAGCAGTCTCTCGTGCTCGCCCTCCTCTGCGGGGGACCGGCCCCTGGACAGGCGGACCAGCAGCGGCCGGTGCAGCCCGTTGTAGAGGGCGGTGCCCATCAAGAGGATGAGGAAGCCCAGGATCTGCAGCGGGTGGAAGGCCTCCCAGCCCAGCGCCAGGCTCAGGGCCCAGATGACGATGGTGCGCAGGCTGTCCAGCACCATGCGGGTGGTGGCGCTCAGTTCTTTGGTGACGCTGATGCCCGCGAAGTTGAAGAAGGCGATGCTGCTGATGTTGCCCAGCAGCGCCAGGGCAATGAGCGGTTGTCGGCCCACCTGGCAGAAGGCGTCCAGCGTGTCCTCCAGCGTCCCTCGCGGGTTTCCGCTGAAGGAGCCGGCGGGGATGTAGTACATGGGCACCAGCAGCAGGGAGAGGATCACGAAGCCGAAGAGGCCTGTGGGAGTGGAAGAAGTATGCGGCACTCTCTGCCCACCCCGAGATCCCCAGCTTAGCCCGCCCCGCAGGGGCTCCCCTGGTGTCCCTCCCGCCACCCCTCCCAGCTCCTCCCTCACACCTGCGCCTCCCTGCAGGGCCTGGGGCTGCCTGCTCATCTGGAATTCACGGCGGCCTGCTGAGGGGGCTCTAGCTGCCCTCTTCCGCTTTAATCGTGTTTTCTGTCTGCACCCAGAGTATCGTTACCAGTATATGTGTGCGCAGGCACGGATACGCTTGTACGCGCACTTTCACAAACCAACAGCCACCCTCGCAATGTTCTCTGGCTCTTTTAAATTCTACGGTATTCATTTAAAAAAGAATGGCCGCTGCCGCCACTGCACTGCTCTCCCAAGTGTGGAAAAACACCGTTCTCTAATTCAGTGCCATTGGTCTGTGACCAGGAGCTGGATCGGAACGTAAATCAATGCGCTGCTCCATTCAGAAAGTCTTGCAAGGGAGAAAAAAAATGAGTGGATCCAAACAAACTGCTTGATGATGTGGTTGACTAACTAGTCGATGATCCAGCCGATTAACACTGTGCCAGAAGCCCTCGGCGCCCTGTGGGCCAGGCGCACACAGCTCCCTGACTGGCCCGCAGGCCACACTTGGCTAGGACTGCTCTAATCTGCCCTGCTGGTGTCATACTTTTAAAGCTTATCCGCTTTGGGAGTTACTTTCCTGCTCAAACACCCTTCGTGCTTCCAGGCGGCCTAGATGGCTCAGTCAGTGAAGCGTCCGACTCTTGATCTCGGCTCAGAACATCTCATGGTTCGTGAGATGGAGCCCCGCATCGGGCTCTGTGCTGGAAGCAAGGAGCCTCCTTGGGATTCTCTCTCTCCCTCTCTCTCTGCCCCTCCCCCACTGGCATGTGCATATGCACACTATGTCTAATAAATAAATAAAACACGAAAAAATAAAAACCTTTGGTGGTTCCTCCCTGCCCATCACGGAAAGTCTAATCAACTTCCCGGACGTTCAAGGTTCTCCGGGATAAGACCCTGACCCATTCACTTCCTGATCACTGTCCCAACATCAAACCCATACCTCACCCAACTACTCCTCACTGGTTTCCACATTCATGGCCAGCTCCCCGCGCCTTCACTTTGTCTGGAGTTCCTTCCTTCCCACTCCTGTTGCAGCTCAAGTGCCACCTTCCCTGTCCTAAAGACACTCAGATGTGCTTGGCAAGTGACACATCATTTGAGCACAAGTGGCCTGAGCCCAAATGCGCTGTCTGGTCCTTTCTTGCTGGCCAACTCCTCTACAGCGGGGCATGTATCCCCTTCATCCTCCACCTCGGCCCCCCTAGCTCCTGGCTCTGTGCATGGCAGGCGTCAGAGTATCTGTCAACACACACGTGGTGAAGGGAGGGAGGAATGGGGGGGGTCACCCCCTCCCCGTGGACCCTGGCACCTTGCCCCGTGCTCCTGCTTGTGTGTCCCCTCCACGTGCTGCCCTCCGGGGTGTCCCGGCAGCAGTGCCCTGCTCCCAGCCCCCGTGCTCACATACCCTCAGTGCCAACTGCCCGCAGTGGGTGCACATTGTGCCTGTAGACGAACTTCTCCTCTAGCACCATCTGGATGGAGACGATGATCTGGGCCATGATGATCAACAGGTCCCCTGTGGGGGAAGTGAGCCAGGGTGAGACTGGGCTACACGGGGTCGGGGGGCAGGGATGGAGGATGGCTGTGGAGCCAGAGGCAGGGTGGCAGGCCCAGTGCAGGGTTAGACGGCTCCCACAGGGACACAACCACCCCCACAGCCCCTGCCTTTTGCAGGGCACCATATAGTTTATGATGCAATCATGACAGTCCTATGCCTGGTTTCCTAGTCCCTGAGGGGTGGGGTAGCCCTGCAGGGCAGGCACTGTCACCACTCTGGGCCGAGGCTCCAGAAGGCCCAGAGGCCTGCCTGGGACTGCGAGTGGCACAACAGGGTGATAAGCAGGTCTTTTGAGAAGCACAAGCCTTTGTGATAGACATTTCTGGTTTAGTCCGTCCTCGGAGGACCAGAGGGGTCCCATCATCATAGAAGAGGCTGCAAGGCCTCCTTTCCGGGATGTGGGGATTACTATGATGATGACCTTCAGCACTCACGCCGGACTGGGTACTTAGTAAATGCTCAAGAGACATCCGTTCCCTTCCTCTCACAGACCCAGTAGTTTGTGTGTTTATCATGGCACAGACCCTCTCCCTCCTGACCTCCCCTCCTTAGCCACCCCTCTCTCATGCTGCTTGTGCCTCTGTGCACTCTATCTGCCACCTCGAGAGCAGGTGCGTGCTCAAGTCGGCCCGTAGGTCCCCCATGTGCCCTCACCAAGGGCCTGGCATACAGAAGAGCTTGCAAAAGTCTGTCGACGGACTCTGTGCTTGGCTCCCAGGGAGGACAGGACAGGATGGGCAGCCCCTGGGTCCCTGGCCCTTGTCGTACCTGTGATCACTTCGCTGAGCTTATGCTGATCATCATGCTTGCTCAGAAGGTCAGCCAGGCCGACGACCACCAGCCCCGCGATGGTGGCAAGGATGCCCAGCCACTGGCTCAGCGCCAGCCTCCGCCCCAGGAAGGCCACCGAGAACAGGCCTGTGAATATAATCACTGCTCCCCGCAGCATCTGGAAGCTGGACGCACTGGTCATGTTCAAGGCTAGAAGAGGAGAGACACACAATGTTAGCTCCCAAGGGCCGAGGCTATCTTTTCACTGAGGTGTCTTCAGGGCTGAAGACACACCTTGCACATAGTATGTACTCAGGAAATCTTGTGTGTGTGCGTGCGTGCGTGTGTGTGTGTGTGTAAGTCTGGGAGTGGGGCAGGAGTGAGATGAACTGGGGTGGGGGTGGCTGTTTCACCAGTGGCCCCCCGGGCTCTTCTCAGCCTGGCCCAGCTACTCACCCACATACATGATGCTGGTACCCGTCATGTCGCAGAGGGCTGGGGGCAGGAAAAGAAGGGGATTGAAGGGCTGCTGGGGATCCATGCTGCCCTCTGGGTGCCTCGCAGCTCTGCACCGGAGCAAGTAGAAGGCAGCCAGGCAGGAGAACTCTCCCAGGAACATGCCCACTGCCTGCAAGGGACAGAACCCTAGAAGTTTAGAGCTGGAAGGAGAATCACCTTTGACAAAATTTTAACACAGCCTTTCTTCAAACAAAAGCTCATCTATAACTTGATGCGTCCAACAGACAAAAGCAGAGCTACTGTGTGTGAAAGGCCAGACACTACCTCCTAGGTCTGAGCCCTCAGCTCTAGAAACATCCTGATGGGAACCTTAAGGCTGTGTACAGCTGGTCTGAAAACCATCAGGGTAGGCCAACCTCTGGTCAAGCTCCAGATTGAGAAACAGAGGCTCAGAGAGGGTTAAGAACTTACTTAAGGTCACAGAGCAAGTCTGCTGGCAGAGCTGGGGCTGAAATACTAGCCTCCCGCTTCCTAGCCTAGCGATAAGGTGCTTTCCATTTATGGTGTCTGCTCTATCCCAGAGGAGTCCGGGCTGCCCATGGGTGCAGAGCGGGCTTTGCTCCTGGGGTTGATGTTTTCCAAATGTGTCCTGACTTGGACGTGGGAGGGCTGGCCTTACAGCGTCTGGGGCAGGACTGCTCACCAGGACTTACGCAGGCCTCCCAGAGAGGGCCGTGCCCTCTGCCTTCTTCCACCGGCACTCACACCCTGGCGTCTGTTCTGGGGAGGGAGGGAGGGAAGGAGATGGTTCTCCCGGGAGCAGGGGAAGGCGCCACCCTGGGTCAGGAAGCAGCAGGGCCTGGTGGGCACATGTGACCTGAGGCCTGGGTGGTCAGAGGTGGGGAGGCAGGGACGGGGCTAGATACCTGAAGGAAGGGATGCTGGAAGCTGTGTTCCTTGCTCCCTCCGCAGCCCGGGGCCACGAAGTTGTCTGCCCACCTGCAGCGGAGAGAGAGAGAAGGTCAAATCCTCGGGCGCGTGCGGGCTCTGCAAGCCTGGCTCTGGGGCCTGCGGACAAGCTGGCTCCTCTCAGAGCCAAGAGGCCAGACTTAGGGGACTTGGCCCAGCGTGACACTCCTGCTCGAAGGGGCCGGATTCCACAGCACGAAGTCTTCATCTGGGACCGTGGACAGGAAGCGGGGGCCCAGAAACTTTTAGCCAAAACACAGCATTTCCTCAAACTGGGAACGTAGCCCCGCAGTACCTGTGACTTTGTCACACGCACAAGTCACAGTTACTCTCACCAGCCCATCGGAGTCCTTGCGGATACTGTGAAGTGCCAATTACATCCATCGCTACTACAAAATTACGGCAATTAGACCTACTGCTTATCATTTTGTGTTAAGAAGCATATACACACATATCACTCTATCACAAATAGGATTTTTCAATGTTCTGATAACTTTACTTCAACATAAGTGGCTTTTTCTGTAATCCTATCCTTTATCTGCATGTTTTAAAACAACATTCCAGGCTTTACCAGACTGTCAAAGGGGCCCATGGCATGAAAAATACCAGGCGCCTGTGGTCTACGAGGGCATCTGGGCCCTGGGAAATGACTGTCTGGCAGAGAGCAGCCGGTCACCTTCATATCACCTGAAGGGTCTGGAGGGTCTTTCTAGCACTGACTGTAAAGCAGGTGGCAAGTGCGTGGCTCTAGCAGAGGGCACGCCCAGCCGGCACCCTGGCAGATGGCATAACCGAGTGTGGCGTGCTTCTCCAGCAACCCCAGACACAAGCCCAGGACCCCTCACGGCCCTGTGCCCTGGCAGCTACCGCCAATCATTCTGCACCGTCTGCCGTCCGTGCACTACAGCTCCCGCCCCTGAACTTCGTTTTTGCTGGGCTTTGTCGTGTCCCTGAGGTCTAGTCTAACCTCTTCCATTTGAAAGTCCTTTAGATATTTGGAGACTTTTTCCACCTTCTTTTGAATCTTCTCATCTCCTGCCTAAAGAGCCACAGCTCCTCCTAACCTTTTAGTCCCCTGGCTGCTGACTTCTGGAAGCGTGCAGGTGGGCCCGGGCCCAGAGCTGGGTGATCTGGCTTGGACTGAGCCTGGCAGGAGGGCACCCCCACGCCCCTCATGTTGCATATCCTGCCGTTCGTCGACATGGCTTCAACCGTGTCTGTCATATCACAAGCTGACTCAAGCCAATGCAGACCCAGGGCAATGTCCTGCGGGCCATGGACCTGCTCCTTGTGTAGCACCCCACGCATAGGTGGCGGCTGTCTGTAAACCGCAAGACCCAGGACTTTCTTTTTCTTAGATGTCCTTCCTTGCAATGTCTGACAAGAGCAACCACACGGTAGTACATAGCCCTACTCTGCTGGCTCATTTCTGCAACAAGGCCAAGGTCCCAAAAGGTAAGGGGAGGCTTTTGTTTCCTGTGCCCTCCACAGTGCTACAAGAATGGGCCACTGGTTAGGGCCTGGGTTTGACAAAGATCCTGGCCAGCCCTGGCTTCTCTCTGCCCTGAGTTTGAGGAGGGGACCAGGGAGCTCTTTCCCACAGCCCGAGGCAAGGGCATAAGGCCCGGATGCTGGCAGCATGAAGGGCAGGTAGAGCTCCTGGGCAGCCGTGAGGGCGAGACCACATCCATTCACTGATCTGACCACACCCCAGGGCCAGTGAACAAAACAGGGCCGTGGCAAACTGATCTCGCAGTGAATGAGCGGGAGACCCCGGCACTCCAGAGATGCCAACAGGGGCAGGTAGGAGGGCCTGTGGTTCTTGGGAATGGTGAGGGTCAGAGGAGAGCTGAAGGGTGGGAGTTCTGACAGGACTGGTTGGAAATGTAGGGAGAAATCTGGGTCAGGGGACCAGGCTGTGAGCAGTCCCGGTACCAATGTGGCAAAGAAAGCCCCCACTACAGAAACCACCGGCTCTCTGAGGTCTCACTTCTGTCCGATTTGCGGCGAGTTCGGGCTCTTGGATCCCCGGGCAGGAAGGACTACTCTCACTCTGGGAGGACCTGGGGGTGAGGCACCCAAGTGTAACAGAGGAGATGCGAGGAGTAAAGAGGTTAGGCTTTACCAAGGTGTATAGCCAACTGCCCCAGGTCAAGTCAGAGATGGAAATTCCTGGAGCTGGAGCCAGGGCTCTGCCAGGAGGAATGAGGGAGGTCCTGCCAAGTCCGTGAAGATCAGCCAGAAGCTCAGGGCGAGGGCATGCGTGCAAGCCCCTTCCTCATCATGGTACTACACCCAGCATACATGGTAGGCTCACGAAGTGCACCCCCCCCCCCCGCCCCGCCTCGATCTAGGGGTAGAGGCATCTCCCGGGACTCCCCCGGGGTGACTGCCTATGCAAGCTTATAGCAACGACAACTCACATGTCTCACTGTGTGTTCCAGAGTCACTATCACTTAAGAGAGTGGAAGCTCGGCATCCAGCAACTTCTCTATCTCTGGACCCCCAGCTCCTGGCACATGACTATACGGAAGCTCCAACATTTTGTGGTCGGATAAATGGGACTGCCAGACTCCACCTAGCAAACAGGCAGGTACTACAGTCCAGAGGCAACGTCCTCTGGGTCCTAATTGCCCACTTGGGTGAGGTGCCACCTGCTGGTGGGGCCGGCCGGGCTTGTCCCCAGGGGTGGGCAGCGAGCGCAGAGCCGGCTGTAAGGCAGATGCTGAGCTCCCCCTCCTGCCCCGGAGGCCTTCTTTGCTTTCCCCAAGGGGTGGGTCTGCCTCAACAAGTTGGGGCTGGCAGTGTTCCCAGCTTGGGAAATGGAGTCCTCTTGTATCTGAAGGCTCAGAGCAGGCTTGCAGCCCAAGGGATTGGGTGTCAGGACCGGCGGCCCTGCCCAGCCTCTCTGCAGGCAGGGAAGAGTTCGGACCTGCAGGCACTTAGGGCTGGAGTCAGGCTTCCCGTCCTGGTCCTGAGACAGGCTTCAGCTCACTGTGTCGGCACAGGTGGACCCCAGACAGCACAGAACAAGAGACCAAAACCAGCTCCAGTTCGTGGGGGGATGACAGCAATGGCCCCTAGGGTGGGGTTGTTGTTTGCAAAACGCTTCACTACATGTTTTTAGGAAGGTACAAGTCACTGAGCACCGACTTCGTGCCAGGCCTGTGCTGAGCACTTCACGTACTTCATTTTCCAGGCGGGGACTTGCGGGCTTGGGGTGGAGGGGTGGAGGGGTGGAGGGAGCCGGGCTCAGACTCACACAGTTAACAAAGGGCCGGGTCTAGCGCCAAACCCAACTGCTCACATGCTTTCCGAAGAGGCGGCAGGATATGTGGAAAGCTCACGACTTTTGAGCCTCATAGGTAGGACAAGTGAATAGGTTTCTCATTTATAAAATAGGGATGATGATGCCAATACTGACGAACTGTCAAAAGCAATAAATAATAGGAGATATGTAAGAGGTGGCCCATGGCGGGTAGTCAATGAAAGTCCTTTTCTGCCCCTTCTCCCTCTTTCCCCTCTGCTGAGCGGGAGTCTCACCCCTCGTGTTGGGTCAACATTGCCTGCTCTGCTCCAGCCCTAAAGCTGGAGCATTCTCTGGGACCCACCCTGCTGGCTGAAGGGTCCACCCTCCAGGGGCCACAGGGCCAACAAGTGCCGATACAGGAGAAGAAACGCAACCATCATCTCAGGAAGCACCTTATTTGACAAAGAACCCGGGGACCAGAGAGGGCTGGCTTGAGGGACACGGGGCTCCTCGGGTGCAGATGCAGAGGAAAGGCCAGCACCCAGGGGCCTCTTCCTCCAGTTCTGTGCTCCTTCCTCAGCACCTGAATTTCTCCCATCACCTTCTCATTCCAGATTCTTCCCACTCCCCTCGCTGAAGTGGAGAGAGGTCAGCTCTGCAGATGGGCCCTCTCTTCTCTCTAGATACTGTACCCTAAGGGAAAGCCATGGTCTCATGGGCAGGAGGCCTGTGGGACTCCGCAAGGGTCCGGCTCACGCTACATGGGTAGATGCCTTCTGTTGGCAGAGACTGGCTTCTTTTAGATAGGGTCTTGGCAGGCCGGTGGAGGGGGCGGTGTGGGCTCCCCGTGCTGGGGGTGAATCACTCTGGCATGGCCAAACTCAAAGCTCAGCATTCTGAGAAGCGTGCACAACCACGTGAGGGCAGGGGGTGTGGACAGACTGAGGATGTGGCTGATGGAGCTCCCTCGGACTGACCGGTTGTGCGTCCCATCCCCCTCACAATCTCTGCCACTTCCTCTGGCGCCCCCGGCTTGTCAAGCCTGGTGAGTCAGCTTCTTTCTCCTGCCTGGGATCTTTGGAGGGGCCACAGAGCTTCTCCACTCCCTGGGTGTCACAGCGGTTGGTAATAAACAGTCACGAGCCCTCTCATCTAAGCATTGCAAAATCTTCCTCAGTGGATCCCTTGTTTCTGGGTGGAAGGTGGGGAAATGATGCCCATTTTACGGATGAACCTGAGGCTTGGGGAGGCCCCATGACTCACCTACTCCCATAGCTTCCAAGCCTTGCAACTCTTTCCACTCTACATACGGCCCTCCTGAGGCTGGCAAAGGAACCCTCTGAAGCAATTATCCAATGCCAGCTCGTGGGATTTAAGGGTAGGGACAGCCACCAAGGCAACAGTTAGAGCTGGCACAGAAAGGCCATATACAAGTCCTTCCCTAATAGAGGCCCGGTGGTTCCAGGCCTCCTGCCACCTTCCTGGCAGGGTTCCTGCACCAGGGGCCTGACTTTGGAGGGGAAGTCACCCCCCACCTCCGCCCCCCACCGGCCCCTCCCGGGCCGGGTGAGCTTCCCAGTCTGCGGCGGTTTAGGTGGCGATCTGAGCCTTACTTAGTGAGTGTCTACTTGACACTGGTGTTTCCATGCAGCCCCCCAGCGGGATTCAGGAAAAGGGGGCTCTGAAAGGGACAGGACCCCACAGGCAGGCTCTGGTTCAGGCAGACAGCCCTAAGCAGTGCTGAGCGGGGGAAACGTTTGGTCTGCAGGAGACACATCAGCAGAAGGTCCCGGGGAGGGGTGGGGGCGAGGGCAGCCAAGAAAGGAGAAGCAGCTACTTCACCGGGAGGGGCCCTCTGCCAAGGCCCGGGGACAGGGCCACGGGGCCAACCTGATGGGCGGCTTTCCCTCCTGTGGGTATGTGCCCCCTGCTCCGGCCCCAGCCAGGGCAGGCCTGTCTCCTGCAGCCTCCCCAAACCTGCCGAGCGGGCAGTGGCCCCCTCCAGGGGAGAGCTGCCCTGTGCTCCCAGGACAGCAGGTGGCATGTGCTCAGCCACTTCCGTCTCTACTATGTTTAGTCTCCCCTGGACGCCGGGGACAGAAACGTGCTCCTTTTAACAGGCCAAGGAACCGAAAGAGGCTACTGGAGATGCAACGTGGGAACCGAGAGCAGCCCCTGGCTCCGGGAGGGGGGGGGGGGGGAATAAGCAGGGTAACAGCAGAATCCCCTGGGCTGGGACACAGGCCTGCTGCCCAGTCCCGGAGGTCGGGCACTCTGGTGGCAGGGAGGGGAGCTGCCACTTGTGGGATCACAACTCCCAAGGGTCACGCTTGGCTGCTCTTGCCTGCGGAGATACAAGAGGAGATCCCCAAGGAAGAGCGGCTTTGGGGTTCTGCAGCTGTGGAAGGACTGGGCTAAAATGCGGAGACCCAGGATGGGGCGCCTGGGTGGCTCAGTCGGTTAAGCAGCCGACTTCGGGTCAGGTCATGATCTCGCGGTCTGTGGGTTCAAGCCCCGCGTCGGGCTCTGCGCTGACAGCTCAAAGCCTTAAGCCTGTTTCAGATTCTGTGTCTCCCTCTTTCTCTGACCCTCCCCTGTTCATGCTCTCTCTCTCTCTCTCTGTCTCAAAAATAAATTAAAAAAAATGTTAAAAAAAAAATGCGGAGACCCAGGTTCTGGTGCCCACTCTGACACCCGTCAGCTGGGCCACAAAAAGAAACTTCTCATGGGACCCTGACCACAGATCGTGGGGATGAGAATGGGTGATTTCTATGTTTCTAACAACTTGAAATGCCCTGAAAAATGAATAGAGAAGTCTCTAGCCTCATCCCATATTGACGATGAAGAGCCCGGATTCTTGAGCCAGATCACTTTGGTTCAATTATCAACTCTGCCATTTGACAGCTGACTTGAACTTGGGCAAGCAATTCCACCTTTCCATACCTCAGGATCCTCATCCGGGGACAACGAGCGTATCTCCTTCACAGGCTGGTTACAAGAATTCATTAAACTAACACGTGAAAGGTGGCCGCAGGAGGACCGGGCACGGGATGCTCTCTGGATAGCAGTTGCTTAGTTAGCACTGGCTGTGGTCACATTCTAGCCAGTCTGTCCCTGTCAGAAACTGCAGGTCAGAGTGTGAGTTCAAATTGCTAATTCCCATCAGGATGTACATAGTTGCTCTCTCACATTTTCTCTCTGACGGTGTCCTTCTCACAGTCTGGCCTTAGAACAATGTTTGGGGCCCAATTCTGGTGGTCCATCTGAGGTAGGGAGGCTCCTGAGAGACCCCACATCAGGTGACAGGATCAAAGGCTGGGTCCTCACATGGGAGTCTCTTTCCTGTCTCTGAGGCAGCCTCCAAGGGCAAGGCCTCCTGGGGCCAAGGATTCCCCTGGCCTCCTACCTGACCAGGAAGGAGCTGAGTTAGCACAGTTTACCCCAGTAGTAACTGGCAATCTCAACTCTCCTTGGGGACAGAAGCCTTGGCAGACCCACGGCCACTCTGGAAGCACTTGGCTAAGGCCTTAGCTAGTACGACAGATGGGCAGACAGACAACTTGGCCGCTGTGTTCAGATCCTGAGAATGGGAGCTCTCATGTTGAGTCACCTTTACAGTTAAGGGCTCAGCAAAAGCAGTGACCTTCAGGAGGCCACAGGGCCCAGGAGACCAGCTCAAGGCACAGACACAGCCGGCCATAACCCAACCAGAGACAGTGGGGTTCACCCAGAGCTTTACTTCCTTTGGAGAAGGGAGGACACCGTGGTTGCCAGGCTGTATATTCTAACCCCTTCACCTCTGATTCTAACCGTCTCAAGCTTTCTTTTGGTTGCTTCAGCCTCCTTCCTGAGTCCAGACAGTGCCTTACACCCTGTAGGTACCTTATACATGTCTGATCAACTGAACAGGATGCCTCTCTTCCAAACTCTCCTCTGGAACATGTCTCATATCACTGATGGAGTGTGCTAGGAACAAACACCTCAAAAATGAATAGGAGATGACTGCCCCCTTCCCCCAGCCCTCAGGGGGCCTGGAACACAGCCTAGAGGGTGACTGGCATGCCTCCCCCTTGCTGTGGAGGCTGGCAGGGCCCAGCTGGAAGTGAGGTCTGGCTGGGAGAGGGCCACTGTCCACTGTTCTCCACGTGCACCTTGGAATTGGTTCAGAGAGAGGCCAGGATCTGGGTACTGGGGGCTCTGAGATGGTAAACAGAGGGGGCAGGAGAGCCCTGTCTTGAGGCGGGGGCAGAGCAAGAGACAAAGCACTGCCCAGACGAGGGGCTGCCTCCAGGGTCTCCTGTACACTACAGAGAGGAGGCCGTGCTCAACCCCTCAGTCTCATGACAGCCCTGGGTCCTCCAGCCCTAACCTCCTCGGGACTATTACCTCTGTCCCACAAGCACCTCACCCTCATGCATCAGAGCTGAACTGCCCACCTGCCTTCCCTGTCTGGGTTAATGACACTTGTATTCTCGCAGGCAGAAACCCTGGACTGGTCATTGTCTCTCCATCCTGTGGGTCAGGGTTTATGGCTTCATTCTGTACCTGGTCTCTCCCACCTTTCCCTTCCTTTCCTACCTCCCTCATCTGTTATGTAGCAGGCTTGGAGTGGTATTCCCTGCACCAAACTACTCTTCATCTTGACCATCAGGTTCATCATACCATTTGTAACCTGTCACTTTCTGCTCAAAAGCCCTTCTTTGATTGTGGGATTAAGATGCGGCCTGGGCATTTGGGGCTGGTTACAATACTCTTCGATGTGACCTTGCTCTTGCCTGCCTCGACGTCCAGCCACATGTAGATATCCCACCGAAATTTCAAGGCCCAGCTGTAACCTCTCCTCCGTGAGAAGCCCACGGGGCACCCCTTCTCTGTCGCCTCCACGCTCACGGGTTACTCAGCCTGCATGGGTTCTACCGCAGCCCGTGTGCACAAGTGTGGGAGTGGCCCTTCACCCCACCTCTGCCTACAGCTCTTGGAGAGCCTGCCTCGGACCCCAGCGTTGGGCTCCACCCCTCCCGTTTAAAGACGAGGAAACTGAGGCACGGAGACGGAAGGTGACTCGCCGGGATCAAACACTCAGCGATCAAATGAGCCGGGGCTTGGGTCCTCCAGCTGGCGACCCGGCCTCTGTCCATATTTCCCCGGGCCTCGCGCCCCTTGGGGGCCCCCAAATCGCTTGAACCGACCGGAGAAACTAGGCGAGCCGGTGAAGCCGGGAAAGGAGAGCCGAGGAAGGGGAGGGCGAGGAAGGTGCGCGGGGTCGCTGGCGCCCTCGAGGGCCGCGGCAGGTCCGGCTGAGCCCCCTCCCCTTCCAGCCAGGCCCGGACTCACTTGGCCGAGAGCGTGTTGATGGAGCCGGTGACGAGCATGAGCCCGGCCAGGAACAGCTGGTATTTGGTCCAGGCCATGGCGGCGAATGCAGGGAGCGAGAAACTGCAGGGACCCCCGGGACCTCCGCGCTCGCTCCAGGTAGCAGCTCCCGACCCCGTCACCAGGGGGTCTCGCGAGCGAGCGCTTCCGGGCCGGGCGTCACGTGACCAGTCCAGGTCCCGCCCCGCGCCGTGGCCCCGCCCCTCCAAGGAGGGCGCCGAGCAGCCGTGCGGAGGCGGTGCGGAGCCGCCCGGGGCGCGCCGGTCCCCACAGCGTGACGGTGGCAAGTTACGGACCCAGGTCTCCCCATTTGTAAAAGCGGTGAGAATGCATTGTTGATGTCGGAGCGTTTTGTAAACCGTTTAAAGAGTTTGAGCTGAGCGCTGTCAGAGACGAACCACAAAGTGGAAACGGCCTCTTGGGAGTCTCGTCTGAACAGGGAAGCGCCCGGGAGGCCTGGAACGTGTCCCTAAAGATGTGTTGTTCACATCTTCCAGAAAAGTGGCGTAGTCCACTTTTGGTCCCCGGGAGACCATGTTATAGCTGAGGAAACCAAATCAAAGCAAGTCAAGTGATTTGCGTCATTACGATCATGCTAGTGAGTGATGGAGTGGGGGGTTTGCACGGGGGTTCTTCAGTCTCCTTCAGATCCCTACCTCTGACACAGCCCCTCCACCAGGGCTCCCAACGTGCATTCCCAGGATGCTGCTCTGAGGCATCCGCGGCAGAAAGACCTAGGTTTGGTTGCTGAGGATTTCCGGCTTTTAAGATCCTAGTCCTAGTTCCCAGCGCCCCCCACCCCCCATGTCCTCTGTTCTCTTCTCCAGGCCTCTAGTCTGCACCTCATGCCTGTCACATCACATGCTGGAGTGCAAAGCCTTGGGGAAACTGCTTAAGACCCAGGGGACACATTTTCCCCATTACTGCAGATCTTGTTACTTGAGGTGCGGACACCGGACCTGTCTGCCAGCTCCTCCTTCTTGCCCTAACACTGCATTGAACTTGTGAAAATGGCCAGGGTTGAATCAGAAAAACTCTGAAGGGACTGCACCAGACCTCTTTATTGCAGGAAGACCTGAAAGAGGAGGTGCACGAGTGGGGTCCTGGACAAAATGTAGGAGGTTACTAGGGGAAGGGCTTTCCTGGAGGAGGGAATGCCAGTGTGATGGCACGGAGGCTCGAGTGGGCGTGGAGTGTGTCTGGGTCCCACAGACCTGCCAGGAACTTTTCTGCTTCCTTCACTGGAGCCTGCTCTCTTCTGTCAGCGGGAGACGTGCAGATACAGAGGAGGGTTCTTCCCAGCTTCTTGTCCTCAGTAATGCAACTAGTTTCACGTGACTTATATATTTTATTTATTTATTTGTTTGCATGATTATTTTTGTTTTTTAAAAATATTTATTAATTTTTGAGTGAGAGAGCACGAGCAGGGGAGGGACAGAGAGAGAGGCGGGGACAGAAGATCCAAAGCGAGCTCTGGGCTAACAGTCGTGAGCCCGATGTGGGGCTTGAACTCACGAACCGTGAGTTCATGGAGATGATGACCTGAGCCGGAGTCAGGCGCTCAACTGACTGAGCCACCCAGGCACCCCCACTTTACTTTATTTTGCAAGTTTGTTTATGTAAGTAATCTCTACACCCAACGTGGGTTTTGAACTCACGACCCCAAGTCAAGAGTCGCATGTTCTTCTGACTGAGCCAGCCAGGTGCCGCATCATGTGATATTAAAAGGAATCCATGCAGTTAGCAAAATATATTCACCGAGACGCTGAGGCCTGTAGAGGTGCATGAAGGCAGACAGACAGACCACACCAGCTGGATCGCCCCATCCTTATTGGAGACAGTTCCTACAGGCTATAGTGACACACTGGATGGGACTCTGGACCATTTTCCCGACAAGCCAAGGGCTGTGTCCTGACGTAAACATTCCTAATGACCAGTGGTGTCACCAGCCCGACATGATGTCACTAACAGCACAGTCTTTGTCTGGGTCCACAGCCACATCATACAATGAATTTTAACTTATCACAGTGTTCTGACCATTCACCAAGCTGCTGTCCCTGGAGCCCAGGAGACAGGAGGATTTTCGGGGCAAATATACATGGAACCCCCTAAGTGTCAGGCCCTGAGTCAGGTGTGCGGCCCCAAAGACAAGCAAGACAAGACCCCTGCCCTCCAGGAGTTCAGGACTTTATGGAGGATAGGGGTGAGCACGCGAGTAACGACATAGTAGTGTGAGGAAGAGGCAGAGGAAGTTGGGAAGGGGATGGTTTCCCTAAGAGGGGCAGGAGCGAGGGCATGACAGTGACAGTCAGTGCTGTCCTGGACCAGGTGCCCCTGCCTGTGCCCACCTGTGCTTGACCTTAGTCCTCACAGCAGCCCCATGAAGCTGGAATTCTAGGGATATTTGAGCAGGGACTTGAAGGAGAAGCAAGATTGTTCCAGGTGGAGACGGGGGCATTCCAGGCAGAGGCCACCATGTGGACACAGTGGAGGTGGCCAGCCAGCCTTCACACTGACAGCCTAGCCTGGCTAGGCTGTTTACAGGTGAAAACTAGGGTTGACATTAGTGACCATAGGTGGCAGTGAGCCCAGGACAAAGGCATTGGAGTCACAGGAGATAGAGATTCCGAGAAAAGTAGAGAGGAATCTGGGCGGGTATGTTTGCAAAATCCTCTGGATTCTTATTTGATGAAATTCAGGGATAGAGCTTAATCCGTATGTTGGGTACAAATTTGCCTCGTAATTTTGGAAGCCCTGGTTTCCTGGGTTAAGCAACGTGTCCACAAAGCAAACCTTAAAACTTTCTGAGCCTGCAGAAAGTCAAAGGTGGGTCAGTCTTCTCTGTCTGGTGATCTTGGCCATCAGAGGAACGGCTGTCTTATAATTGCTCAGATTTGATTGTCTTGATTAAAGGCAGCAGCTTCTGTGAAGATTGGAGTTACATGAAAGGGAAGAAATTTAGCAAATTTTTAGCAAAGGGAGGAAATTTACTAAGCGTTAGGAGTGCTCCTTCCACAGAATCCTGTGTGTGGATAGGCTGGTAGACGGACAGACATACGACGCTCTTCATGATCCTCTAAAGGTTGCAGAACCTAGAGGAATGGAGTAACATCTGTGCAAGCTGTCCTAGACTAGGGAAGAGAGAGAGGGTGGCCTCCAGCGGGCTCTGTCCCTTAGAGTAAGTTGACCATGGGTTAGTCGCTTAATCACTCAGCGCCCTAGTTACCTGTCTGTAAAGGGGAAACAATAGCCTTCAGAGCTTGTGTGCAAAGGGAAGGAGGACAGACACAGAAGTGCAGTTGGAGGCCCCATGGGGAGGATCAGTGTAGCTGCTGTGAGGTCAGGGCTGGTCCAGCAGAGGGGTACACAGAAGGATCTGAGGCAGTGCATTAAAAAGCACTTCGCATGATTTGCCTAAGTGCATGATCCAGGCTTCTGGCCGGGGACGTTTTGAATCAATTTGCATTACCTCCAAAGCACCTCTAATTTCCGGAGTCAAATACAAAATGTGTCACTGCAGACTCCTGCATTTGTATGCAGAGCTTACTGCCTGCCCATGTCTTGTCTGAAAGATTGAACATTGTCCTGATCAATTTAATCACATTTTGGATGAGGAGAGTTACTTTACCCAGGAAGGGACAGAGGGATATGTGGACAGGGAGTCCAGGACGGGCCTGTTTTGTTCTGAACAGGCTTTTGCTGTATGTCCTTGGGCCATTTCCCTCCTGGGTACTGTTCCCCTGCTAGAATGTGACCTCCCTGTGGGCAGGTGACAAAGACTTCTTTTGCTCAACCAGACTTTAGTCCTGAATCTTCTCCTAGGCTGGTATGGGCACTTCCATATAAAATCCAGTTTTGGTAAGAGCCCTGCTAAGTTAGTGTAACCAGAACCCTGTATTCTCCATATCTCTGATTGACTTCCATATCTTACCGGATTCTTCATCCCCCACCATCTCCCAGGTGTCTGATCACCTGGGCCTGTCTTCAGCACGAATCCGGTTAGGTTGGTTTAGCCAGAATCCCCGTTTATCGCTGAGGTTTCTTCTTAGTCGTTTTCCATCCGCCGACCCCCTGCCCCCACTCCTTGGTTATAAATTCCCACTTGCCCCTGCTGTATTTGGAATGGAGCCCAATTCTACACCAAGGTCTCTTGTCCTCTAGCGCAATAGTCCTGAATAAAATCTGTTTTTATTGCTTTAACTACTCTCTGGCCCTGGTTTTTCTCTGACACAGGGTTAGGTGTTCAGGTGCCATCACTCACAACAGGGTGGGTGCTTTGGGGCAGCCATCTGAGGCTGGGAGGAAGAGGGCAGGGTCAGGTCCCAGCTGTTTCCTGGGAGAGCAACTGAGACCGTAGATCCCGTCCGACCAGACCTCACCTAGGAAGGGAATGTGAACGATCTATACTGGTGGAGAGGAGGTGGGTGTTGGGGTTCACCAGCTCTTTCCAGCTGACTTTAGTGGTTTCTATGGTGACTGGAGATGATTAGATTAGGAGTCACCTGCTCCTTCCAGCTTCAGACTCTCATGAGGTCATTCTCAAACCTTCTCTCTGCCTTTCTTCCTTAGCGTCTTTTTTTGGAGCCCCTTCCATCGGTCCTTTAGAGCCGGTCACTAGATCCTGGAAGCTGGTGTTTGCCTTGGTCCTCTGGGAGCATGATCAAGTTGGATCCCGATAAAGCACAGACTTCCAGTTAAATTTGATTCAGATCAGCAATGAATCATTTTTCAGTGTAAGCATATCTCCAAGGTTGTGTGGGAGGGTACATTTATACTAAAAGTGATTCATTATTTATTTGAAATTCAAATTTAACTGGGCATCCCGAATTTCATCTGCTCACACTGGCACCCAGCTCAGTCCCCTCACTCACAGAGAATGAGCCATGATGGTGGCTGCACTGAATTGGTGTGTCTTAGGTAAACATCGTCCTTTGAATATGCTGCTGAGTAAGCCCATGATGTTTTCTTTTTCTGACTCTGTTAAGTCTCTAAATTTACATCAACCTCTAGGAAATGAGCCTCGCACAGGGAACCCCCCAGGCTCCTGTGTTTAACACCCTTCTGGCTAGGGGTGAGGGCATCTGTAGGGGATTTTTTTTTTTTTAACGTTTATTTATTTTTGAGACAGAGGGAGACAGAGCATGAGCGGGGGAGGGGCAGAGAGAGAGGGAGACACAGAATCCGAAACAGGCTCCAGGCTCTGAGCCGGCAGCACAGAGCCTGACTCGGGGCTCGAACTCACGGACCACGAGATCGTGATCTGAGCTGAAGTCTTGACCGACTGAGCCACCCAGGCGCCCCTGTAGGGGATTTTTAAGACACAGACAGGGTTGAGCACTCTCCCGCTTTTGCATACGGTTTCCCAGGTCCCATGCAGCCCAGACCCGGAGCCCACATAGGGAACACCTCATCTAGCCTAATGTTCTTGCTTTTCAGGTTAGGAAGCCCAGGCCCAGAATGCAGGCGACTTGCCCAGGTCAGTAGTGACTTTGTGAGCTATGTTTATTTATTATGTATTTATTTATTTGGATTCAGTTTTTATTAATTTAGTTTAAACCAGATCGTAATAAAACAACTCACCGGCCCTGTATATGCTTAATTTACATTTAAAACAATACAACCTGTGGGGGCACCTGGGTGGCTCAGTCGGTTGAGCATCTGAATCTTGATTTCAGCTCAGGTCATGATCCCAGGATCGTGGGACCAAGCCCTGTGTCGGGCTCCTGGCTGAGTGTGGAGCTGGCTTGGGGTTCTCTCTCTCTCTCTCTCTCTGCCCCTCCTCCCCCTCAAGTTCTCCCTCTCTGTCTCTCAAATATATATTTATTATATTTAATATATTTATATATAAATATATTTATTTTATCAAAATTTATTTTTATATATTTATATATTTTTAAATATAAATAAATATATATATATATACACACTATATATATATATATATATATATATATATATATATATATACACACACAACCTGTGAACAGACTAACTGAAAAAAGATTTGAAACATTTGGGAAAAATTGAACGTGGGCTGGACAATGAGTTATTTCTAATTTTATTGGTTATATTCGTTTCTAATTGCTGCTGTGACCAATGGCCGTAATCATAGTGGTTTAAAACAATACAAATTTATCGTCTTACTGTTCTGGAAGTCAGAAGTCTGAAATTTAGTCACTGGACCAAAATCAAGAACTGTGTTCCTTCTGGAGGCTCTAAGGGAGAATCTGTTTCCTTGTCTTTTCTAGCTCCTAGAGCCTGCCTGCTTTCCTTAGATCCTGGCCCCACCTCACTCTGACTTGTTTCTGTAATCACATCTCCTTCTCTGACCCTGACCCTCTTGCCTGAATGATCTAGGACACCCTCCCCACCACCATCTCAAAAGCCTTAATTTATTTTTTAAAATTTTTACTTATTTATTTTTTAAAGTAAGTTCTAGGCCCAACGCAGGGCTTGAACTCATGACCCCAAGATCGAGAATCACATGCTCCACCAACTGAGCCAGCCAGGTGCCCCTCAAAAGCCTTAATTCAATCACATCTGCAAAGTCCCTTTTGTCACATGAGAGAACATATTCACAGGTTTGGGCAGTTACGACATGAATATCTTTAGGGGTCCGTTTTTCTTCCTACCACATTTATGATAGAGGTGTCTGAATTACATTTCTGAAAAAAGTTCTTAGCAATTAGAGACGGGGTAGTCCCAGGTGAAATGATTTGCTTTAAAATGCTCTTGTTAGGGACTATTTATTCCTGCACCCCCAACCTTTCCATTCATTTGCTGAAGCCTTAATCCCCAATGTGATGGTATTTGGAGATGGGGCCTTTGGGAGATAATTAGGGTGATATTAGGTTAGAGGGTAGAGGCCTCATGATGGGTTAGTGGCCTCATAAGAAGACATTTCTCCTCATGCACACACCAAGGAGAGGCTATGTGAGGACACAGGGAGAGGGTGGCCATCTGCAAGCCAGAAAGAAAGTTCTTACGACGAAACAAACTGGCCAGCTCCTTGACTTTGGACTTCCCAGCCTCCAGAACTGTGTGAAATCGATTTCTGTTGTTTAAACTCCCCAGTCTACGGTATTTTGTTATGGCAGCCGGAGAAGACTGAGACAACTCTAGAACAAGGAGAAAAGAAAAAAAAAATCCCCCAAACCAAACAGGAAACAAGAATGGCAGAAATTGCTGGTTGTTGAAGCTAAGTTTTGGAGACGTGGGGCTCTTGTACTATTTGAAAGATTTTCTGCGCGTTTGAAATTTTCCACAGTAAAAACAAATATGCAAGTTTTAAAAGAAATTTTAGAAGTTTTAATTGAAGTAGAGCTGACATATACTATTGTGTTAGTTTCAGGTGTACAACATAATCATTCAGTGATTACATACGTCACAAAATGTTCACCTCGGTAAGTATAGTTACCACCTGTCACCATACCAAGTTATTACAGTATTATTGACTGTATTCTTTGCGCTGTACTTTTTATCTCTGTGACTTCATTACAACTGGAAGTTCATACCTCTGAATCTTCTTCACCTATGTTTTTTTAAAACTTTAAAACATTTTCTTTATTTTGAGAGAGAGAGAGTGCTAGTGGGGAAGGGGCAGAGAGAGGGGGAGAGAGAATCCCAAGCAGGCTCCATGCTCAGTGCAGAGGCTGATCTGGGGCTTGATCCCATGACTGTGAGATCACAACCTGAGCTGATATCAAGAGTTGGACACTTGGGGCATCTGGGTGGCTCAGTTGGCTAAGCGGCCGACTTCGGCTCAGGTCACGATCTCACAATTCGTGGGTTCAAGCCCCACGTTGGGCTCTGTGCTGACAGCTCAGAGCCTGGAGCCTGCTTTGGATTCTGTTTCTCCCTCTCTCTTCCCCACCCCTGCTCTTGCTCTGTCTCTCTCTCCTTCAAAAATAAATAAACATTAAAAAAAGAAAAAAGAGACACTTAACCAATTGAGCCACCCAGGGGGTCCTTAATCCTCTCCCCTTTGGCAATCACCAGTTTGTTCTCTGTATTTATGAGTCTTAAACATGTAATCTTTATGAAACTAAAACACAAATAGATACGTAAGTCAATGGAAAAGAATAGAATGTCCAGAAATACACCCAAATATTTGTAGGAATCTAGTAAATAAAAGTGTGGCATTTCAAATCAGTAGGGATATCTAAAAAGTATTGGGACAGTTGGTTAGATATGTGGGAAAAAATCTGGGTTCTTAACTCTTGCCTTATACCAAAATTAATTCTAATTTGATAGAAGATTTGATTAGAAAAAAATTAAACCATAAGTTTGCTAGAAGTAAACATGTGAAGCCATTTAAAAAATTGTAACGGTGTTGGCGGGGGGAAGGGCCTTTCTAAGTATGATACAAAACCTTGCCTGGACGTAAAAAAAGCATAAATAAAATGAAAGATCGATGCCTCTGAAAAATATTTGCAACTCATGTCACAAAGGGCTAATTTCCTCGGCATGTAAAGAGGTCTCAGCAATCAGTGTGATAGGCATTTCTCCAAAGACAGTATATAGATGGCTAATAAGAACAGGAAAAGGTGCTCAGCCATGCTTAGCCATTAAGGAAATGCAAATCAAAACCACAGTGAGGGGGCCTGGGTGGCTCAGTCTGTTAAGCGGTTAAGCGGCTGACTCTTGGTTTTGGCTCAGGTCGTGACCTCACGGTCGAGGGATTGAGCCCCGAGGCAGCCTGTGTGCTGGGCTTCCTGCTGGGTATGGAACCTGCTGAAGATTCTGTCTCTCCCTCTCCATCTGCCCCTCCCCCCCACTCTAAAAAAAAAAAAAAGAGTGGAGCAGGGAGGGGAGATAACAAGTCCTAGAGAGGACTTGAGAAACTGGGACCCTCATACATTGCTGGTGGGAATGTAAAATGGTACATCTGTTTTGGAAAACAGTTTGTTCCTCAAAATGGTGAACATAAACAGAGTTACGTAAGACTAAGCAATCCACTCTGAGGTATTTTTCAAAGAGAAATTAAAAGATACATCCACCTAGGGTGCCTGGGTGACTCAGTTAGTCGGGCAATCGACTGTTGATTTCAGCTCAGGTCATGATCCCAGGGTCGGGGGATCGAACCCCATATCGGGTTTGCACGGAGCATGGAGCCTCCTTGGGATTTTCTCTCTCTCTCTCTCTCTTTCTCCCTCCCTCTGCCCCTCTCCCATGCTTGCTCGATCTCTCTCTCTCCATTACCTCTTTCTCTCCCTAAGCAAACATATGTCCACTCCAAAACTGTTACAATAATGTTCATTATTTATAATAGTCACAAAGTGGAAACAACCCAAATGTTCATCAACCGAAGAAAGAGGAATACCAACTGAGGTGTATCCCTGCAATGGAATATCATTCAACAATAAAAGGGAATGAATTTCTGACATCTGCTGCAACATGGGTGAACTTTGAAAACAATATGCTAAATGAAAGAAGTCAGCCATATGATTCTATACGTGTGAACTAAACATCCAGCATAGGCAAAACTATGTCGAGAAGAGATTAGTGGTTGCTTCAGTCCGGCAGGGGTGGTGAGGACTGGAGTTGGGGGGCAGGGACTAATAATGGGTACCCTGGGTTTCTTACTGTGAGGGAGACGAAATGTTCTAAAATCCAACGGTGGTGATGATTGCACAGCCTGCGAAGAGACTAAAACCCCTGAACTGTACAACTTTATGTAGGTGAGCTTTGTGGGATGTGAATTGTTTCTTAATTAAGATGTCAACCAAAATTTAATACAAACAAGACCAGAAACAAAAAGGAAAATGGACGTGAACATAAGCAGACAATCCAGGGAAAGGGAAGTGCCTCTTAGACCCATGAAAAGAGGTTCAACTTCACTCATAAGAAGAGAAATATAAATTAAAATGATAATGAGTACCATTTTCACCTATTTGGGAGATTTTTTTAAAATATTTTTTTAAGTTTATTTTTAATTATTTTGAGAAAGATATGGAGAGTGTGTTGGGGAGGGGCAGAGAGAGGGGGAGACAGAGAATCCCAAACAGGCTCCATGCTGTAAGGGCAGAGACAGATGCGGGGCTCGAACTCATGAATTGTGAGATCATGACCTGAGCTGAAACCAAGAGCTGGATGCTTAACCGACTGAGCCACCTAAGCACACCTGGGAGAGTTTAAAAAAAAAAAAATGTTTATTTTTGAGAAAGGGTGCACATGCAGGGGTGGGGCAGAGAGAGAGGGGGACAGAGGATCCGAAGCAGGCTCCTTGCTGACAACAGAGAGCCCGATGTGGGGCTCAAACTCATGAACTGTGAGATCATGACCTGGCTGAAGTCGGACACTTAACTGACTGAGCTACCCAGCCACCCCACGGTTGGGAGATTTTAAGCAAAGTGTGACAATGTGAAATTTATTGGCCAGACTGTAGGGAAACACTTTCACGCCAATGATGGAAAGAAAGACACACAACCTCTGAGGAAGGCTATTTGGTGACATCTATTACATTTATATAGGCACACCTGTGCCTGCACGGGACTGCCACGCACCTCTGAAGCCATCTGCCTCTAGGCTTGTCTTACATGAGAGGCCTTCGGTATTAAGGTCCTGTTATGCTGGGTTTTCTGGTGTATGAGACCAAAATGAGTCCTAACTGATAATCCCAGCAATGCTACTTCAAGGAACTTATAGAAGTTGTCCGATATGTGTGTTATAGGAGCGGAGTGGAACCACCCCAATGTCCATCAAAAGGAAAGTAGTGGGACGCCTGGGTGGCTCATTCGGTTAAGCGTCCGACTTCGGCTCAGGTCATGATCTCGCAGTTCGTGAGTTCGAGCCCCGCATCGGGCTCTGTGCTGACAGCTGGGAGCCTGGAGCCTGCTTCCGATTCTGTGTCTCGTTTCCTCTCTGCCCCTCCCCCGCCCACCCTCTGTCTCTGTCTCTGTCTCTCTCAAAAATAAATACACATGAAAACATTTAAAAAGTTAATTAAGAAAGTAGTTAAATGAGTGGTGGCACCTTCGTACACGCTCCCCCAGAATGCAGCGTGGCTTTACGCGGGAACGAGGATGCTCTCTATGTGCCAGTGTTCGATGACCTCCAGGATGCCTTGTTGAGTGCTCTGTGTCGGAAGTGCGACCGTTTGTGTAAAGAGTGTTAAGAAATGCAACCCTGTAAAAGATACAGGACAATTTGTGGACTGATGTGTAGAAACTGATAACACGGGATGCCCCTGTGGCTGGGGGGCTGGGGTAAAAGACTCGTCACGACACACCCTTTTGGTACCTTTTGGATTTTATACCATGTACCTTTACCTATTCAAAAGTGGTAAGCAGAACAAAGGACGTAGCACCAGGAGGATGGTACACCCCGGGGATGGGACCGTTCCTTCACACTCGAAACTTCCAGGGGTGTCGGCTGCTTCCACGCCCACGGCTTCCCCAGAATACCAGGGGAGTTGGGAAGCACAGTCTTGCTGCCCGAGAGACTGGCTTCTAACTTGCTGTGTGCCTTTAGGCCGGTCACTTCCCCTCTCTGAACTTCAGCCGGACTACCTGACAGCTTAGGGACCTCCCAGATCCCGGGCTCCACACTTGCCGGAGGGCCAATGTGAGGGTCACTGCACTGCCGCTAGATGGCGCGCTGCCCCTGCCGCTGAAAGAGACGCTGTGGCTGAGGCCCACCCAGCTTTTAAAACCAGTTGAGTCACCTGAGGGACTTTTTACGTCAAAAAGCAACCTCCCCGTCTTGAGCATCGTAGGGTGAGTGATTCAGAGGGGTGCCGAATGACAAAACAGAGCGGCTGAAGGCTGAGGTGGAGGATACAGTCAAGTGGCCTCAACGTGACTGTATCCTCAGTCAAGGGGGGCAGGGGGGCCTGGCTTGAGAAGGTGGCGGGACCCCAGGCCTGGCTCAAGGTTTCAGGCTCCCTGTCAGTTCAGGGATGCCTTGGCCGGGGGGCAGGGAGCCTTGAAGGGCATGCGCTGTGGAATCAG
Source organism: Prionailurus viverrinus (assembly GCF_022837055.1). Classification (NCBI taxonomy): domain Eukaryota; kingdom Metazoa; phylum Chordata; class Mammalia; order Carnivora; family Felidae; genus Prionailurus; species Prionailurus viverrinus. The sequence goes on from NC_062563.1 coordinate 119,795,522, forward strand.
GGGTGGGCGGTCTGCTGACCTTTACGAGCCTGTGTTTCTCATCTGTAAAATGAGTTTAATAATCACAGCTACCCTACAGGGTTGATCTGACAAATAAAGTGCTGCGTGTGGTTCTCTTTCGTAGTCTCTACCCTTGACACATCAGAAGGGTCAGTAGGTATAGCTGTCATGTGGATAAAGAGTGGAGAGGCCGCCTTTACAGAGGACACCTTCTCCTGGGGATTGACATCCCCAGCCCCGAGCCCAGATGGGGCTCCTCAGAGAAAGGAGCTTCCCGGGTTTGAGGCAGCAGTCTTTCCGCACTATTTTGCAGAAGTTGCGAATCGTTGCTGGGCTCGGAAGGCATTCCCTAGCCATCTGATGTCGATGTTTCCCAGATTTTACTTTTTATGGGGACAGGAGAGGAAAGTACTGCATATCTTCGCTTAAAAGCAGTTCTGTTTAAATGTTACAAAATGTAAACGCTATGGAATAAGAAGGGAGGATGGCCTTTTTAAGAAGTTTTTGGCCAAAGCCAGCATTTGAAACTGCTGGAAATCAGTAGGGCCGTTAATGTGTACTTTTTAGCGGCTCCGGGGGAAAAATGACCTTTTCTTTGCAGCAGAGATAGGCTTTAGCAGGGAGGGGGCAGGCAGAAAACGTGTCAGGGGATGACAGTCTTCTCCTGGCTGAAAAAGTGACCGTGTGGGAGGGGCGTTGGCAGTGCTGGCTCCCTGGCCCAGCGGAGCATCCCCCTGTGCGATGTGCCTGGAGGAAGGGACATCCTTTTTGCCGCACAAAGGGGCTCTTTGCTCAGCCCATGAGGTTGTCCCTCCCAGGAGGGGCTCCTTTTCAGTTCTACCAAAGGCGCATCCCTGCTTGCTTTAGCCTTCAGAGGGTAGAGTGGAAACTGGTTTTCCTTTCCCCGATGGAGAGAGGCCCAAAGAGCAGCAGATCTCAGACTTTTTTTCACTTTCTTTCTTCAAAACAGTGCTTCCAGAATGTTCCTGTTAGAGTGTGGATACCCAGGTCGACTACCTGGAGAGTCTCAAGGGGGTGGGTCTGGTGAGTTGGTCCTGGCAGGCCTTGGGCTGCCTTAGCCCTGCGTGATGATGGGAATCTTGCGCGAGGGGCCCTGGGGCAGGGGCCAGGGGCCAGGGGACGGCACGGAATGATCCCAGAAGCAGGGGCTGGGGAGAGCCAGCTGAGGGGCCACAGAGGCCCAATCTCAGGGATGCTGGCTGAGCAGATGAAGTGGACCATTCCATCCCAAAGCAAAGAGCCACCCAGGAGCCCAGGCTGGGGGGAATGAGGGGCAGGGGAACACTGTATTTTCAGTCTGCGCTCTGTTCCTTCCCACCCTGTGACCGCGGGCAAGTTAGTCAACCTCCCTGAGCCTCGGCGTCATCTGTAAAAGGGGGAGAGTGATTGCTGGCATCTGGTAGGTATTCAACAGTGACAGCTGTTCTCTTCCCTGTAATAGGTCCTTTTAACTTGGCCCATGGGTCCCTGGGGGCAGGCTCGTGTCTGCCTGTGCTATGGGCACAGGGGATGGGGGGGGGGGCAAGCCTGTGTGCCTCATAACTCTGCCCATACCCACCCTTCCCCTTGCCAAGGCCCCCCTGGGCCAGCATGGCTGGCCTTCTCTGACTCTTAGTCTCTCAGTTCAGAGCAGCTGAAGGTGCAGACTCCCACGACCACCTCCTTGGTTAGTGCCTCAGTTTCCTGATGAGTGAAATGAGACAGGTTGAGATGCCTTTGGGGTTCCTTCCAACTCTGGCCAAATTTGTACAATGATTAGTTCTGTGCTATGCTGAGGCAGGGAAAGGGGAGATCCACGCGGATACTTGACGACCCTGCTGTAGATGTGACCTGGGGCCCTCACTGACTCCTGACAGCCCTTAGTGCATCCTTGGTACGACGGGGCATTGTCTGGACACAGGGGTTAGATTTTTGGCCCTGGACTGACAGGAAGGAAGGGGACAAGGACTCTCCACGATTGTGAAAGCCAGAGAGGTCTTTCGGCTCGAGCCTGGCTCTGCCTCTTCCGTTGTATGACTTTGGACATGTTATTTCGGCTTACTACATTGAGTCTCCCGATTCGCAAATGGAGGGGCAGAGTCAGGTGCTCCCTTGTCTGGCCTTTCCGTAATGGCAGACCCGCAAGGTTGGGACGGGTTGGTCCTAACCTGAATTGTCTGTAAGTTTCCCCATGAAGGTCCATCCAGCCCTCATTGTTTCCGGGCTTGGATGCGAAAGCTTCCTCTTCCTAGGTGTTTTAGCTGTGGGATTTGGGGCAAGTCCCCCGGACTAGCTGAAGTGTGGAGACTTCATCTGCAAGGTGGGCATGACTTCAGCCGCTTCATAGGTTCAGGGGGGGCAGATGAGGGGCTAAGTGTAAAGTGGGGGGCCGGGGATAATGGATTACAAGGCCCATCTGAACACCTCAGAGCAGGATGGAGTGAAAGCGGCTGCTGGTCACTTGTCGATGCTGGAAGTGGGAATAGTAGGACAGCAGTGTGGTCCAGGCACACAGCTGGCCCCGGCCTCTTGGGAACCCATTTAATTGCCCACCCCGACCCCTCGCCCGAAGCTGGCCCCGAGGGAGGTGTGTTCAGGGGAACTTGCCTTTCCTGAGTGTCTTCAGCTGTTGGGGGGTGGAGGAGCCAGGTGACTTCGGGCACCTGCTCCTCGGGTCCTCAGCTCACTCCTGCAGGCCTCTGCCCCTCCTCCCTGCCCTGGAGGCAATGGCTGCCTCTGCCGCTGCCAGGGGTCTGATTTGTGGGCTGGAAGCTCCTGTGAAACGTGAGGCCAGGGAGAGCCAGCGAGGTTCCATCACAGGGTTTTAAAAAATCTTCTCCCTTCCGGACTCTGCTGCGGGCCCTCCTTGGCCTCCCTGGCAGGGGGAGTAGCTCGTTCTTGGCTCTAGAAGCAGCAGCTGGGCATCCCGGGCCCTGCCAGCTCTTGGATCGCTGCGTGCTCCCCGCCACTCCTCTGTCTAGGCTGTGTGGAGTGGGAGCCCCCCTCCTGGGGAGCTGGTGTTTCCATCAGCCTGCACTTTGCTGCCGGGCTCGTTTTCTGGAAACTCTAAATCATACGCATTGTTGCCCTGTTCTGAAGCTTCCCCTGGCTCCCCGTTGCCTGTGGGCTAAGATACCCACTCCCGGCTGGGTGGAGGCCTCCAAGATCTTTCTTCCATTCTCCTCCCCCTCCTGTCCTTCTTCCTTCCCTCCCTCTCACACTTGCACACCATCGTTTGATGCCTGTGAGGCCCCAGCGACATAGCCACGGAGGCGACGGATACAGAGCTGGTCTTCTCAGCTCCACTCCCTTCCCTTCCCAAGGCAGCCTTCCCATTGTTCCAGATCCTCCTGAGAACATTCCTTTGCCTGAGCCCAGCTCAAGTTCCTGTCGCTGAAACCACAGCAGAGTGAAGACAGCAAATGTACCCATCACCCCAAGCCTTCCCTGGGCTCCCTTTTTAATGCCCCTCCTGATGCTACCCTCTCTCATAACCATTGATCTGCTCTCTGTCCCTCTGGATTAGTTTGCACTTTCCAGACCTTTATATGAATGCAGTCGTACGACGTGGGCTCTTTCTGTCTGGTGATTTGTGACCCGTCCGTGCTGCACGTAGTGCTGGCCATCGCTCTGCGTTTCTGAGTAACGAGTTGTGGTCGGCATGGGTATATCGCGGTTGGTTTATCCAGTTACCTGCTGGTGGATGTTGGGGTTGTTTCCGGTATTTGGCTATTACAAATGCAGCCCTGAGGGGTGTGTTGATGTGGACGGAGCACTAATCAGGGAGGCTGCAGGCCCCAGCTCTATCCCCCCACTCGCTCCCTGCACATCCCCTCTCCTGTCTGAGTTTCAGTAATGGCTTCTGCCACATAAAGAGGACGCGTGGTTCCTGAGGTCCCACCAACGCTGATAGTTGGCTGTCTTTACGTTTCTGCATTGTTGGAGCACTCCGTGGCCCCCCGCACACTGCTGGGCTCACGGCCAGTGAGGGCCTGGTCAGGACCTGGATGCTGCGGGCGCCTCGCCGCCTGAGCCTCACCTGGAGCCCCGAGGGGGGAACGTCCTGTTGCTCGGCAGTCCAGGGGCTTAGGCTAAGGACTTTGGAATTTGAGAGGACCCCTGACTCGTGCACAAGTCCCCTGCACTGCTGGCCCAGGCTCTGCTCGGGTACTCCCAGGGACAGGAGTGTCTGCCTCACGTGGCCGCCCCACCCACTGCCCCGGTGGAGCTGGGTCTGTCCCTGCTCTCTCTCCCCCTGGCTCGCTGGCCTCCCTCCCTGCTCCCAGCAGCCTCAGCAGCGCCCTACTTAGACCCCAGGGAGGGGTCTGCCCATCTGTTCACTGTGACGGGCTGGAGGGGGTGGGGTGGCAGCAGGCTTGTATCGCGTGTGTGGTGCCAAATCTGGAAGATTAATCCCAAATCGCTCAGGACTCGGGAACAATGCAATGGTTTCCCTGCAGCCTGATGTCCCCCAGCAACTTGCTGCTCCCCCCTCCCTCCAGTGGGTCGGGAAGCGCTGTGCTCGGGCTCACCCTGCCTTCCAGAGGCTGCCGAAGCAGCACCTGGGTCCCCAGTCACCTGGGAGGGGAACCTGGGAAGGTGAAAAGACAAAGTGGCACAACTAGCCACGGGCTGTGGCGGCTGGGCGTGGAAGGTGGAGCCACACAATCTTGGGCTCAGACCCTGGTTCTGCCACTTACTGGTTGGTCGGGTGACCTTAGGCAAGTGATGTGAGAGCCCTGGCCTCCTCTCCTCACCCAGGTGGTGGAGACAATTGTGCCTACTTCCCCTGGGTTGTGATGAGGCTCTGCTAACACCTAGCCCAGCTCCTGACACACGCTTAATAAATATTCTTGGTCCCACCCACCTCAGCCCCGACTGACCTAAGGGCCTTGGATATACGGCAGTTTCCCGTGGCAGATCTCAACTCTTGGGGCCACCTGATTGCTCTAGCGACTGCCCTCCCCTCAGGGACAGGCCAGGTGGCTGAGAGAGGGGCTGGGTCTGAGCTGGGAAGCGGGCAGGAAGGGCCGCGCTCCGCGGGAGCTGGGGCTCAGGTGTGGAGAAGGGGGTGAAAGCTGAGCCAGGCGAGGACGTGCTTGCTATTTTCAGCAAATTCAAATCCCCGGCCCAGGTCAATGACATCCGGGAACTCAGGAACGGAGCTGATGGGACTGGAGCCCAGCCACCTGTGAGCTTTGATTAAGCAGACAATTTTAGAGCATAGATAAAAGGAAGGGGGTAAGTAGATGGAGGCAATAACAGTTCACCGAGAACATGCGGGAATAAATGTCACCGTGAATTAAGGGCCCTCTGTTTTGTCTTGTCCTCGTTGATATTTTCATCAAAGGTTTGAATAATGGCACCGAAGGCTGGATTATCAAATCTGTGGGTGATATGGAGCTGGGAGAGAGTGGGTATAGATTTAATAGTGGAACCTGGCTTCAACACCTGGAACGCCATCAAAAGCCTGGAACAAACCAGATAAGATCTAGCAGTGCTAAGTGGGTGAGATTGTGCACTGACATTAAAAAGAGCAACCGCCGGGCTTCGCGCAGGAGAGGCCTGGCTCGCCACGTACCTAACGGGCACTGACTTTTTCTCTGATCTGCTACCAGAATGCCCAGTCAAGGACAGAGTGATGTCCTCGGTCCTCCCCGGCTTGGATCAATAAGCAGGAAAGCAGGGAGAGGAGGGAGGATCACTTCAGCTGTGAGTTGTCAGCTTGGGGGAAGAATGCTGTGGTCCCCCTCCCCCAACCTGGCCAAGTGCGGCAGTGGGCTCCAGGGAGTTACTTGTACAAATTACGCTACAGGGGGAGATGGCCTCTTCTTCCCAGGTTGGGCGTCTACGGCCGAAGTGAATTGCTGCTCTACCCTCTGCCTGTTTGAACAAGGGAGAGAATTCTGGGGAGTGGTGGCAAGGCTCACTGGGGGCCGTCTCACTATCTGGCATGGTTAGGATGTGTGACTATCCCTGTGGGTCACATAGACCCTGCGAGGTGGTGCGGTCACCTTGGGATTTTTACAGCGTTCCACAAGAGTGCTGGCTGTGGGGCCAGAGGTAGCTGGGAGGGGACCCTCCCCCCCCCCCCCCAGCAAGGGCTGGAGCTGTGGGGACATTGGGTTGCCCCTCTGAGGAACAGAACGGTGAAGGGGCTCGTCTATGCCTTCTGAAAATCCCACACAGGGCCCTGGAGGGCCAGCACTTAGAGCCGGGTCACAGGGCAGGCTTCCCTTGTCATTCAGCCCCCTTTGGCAGCCCGACTGTGGAACCGCCAGAAATAGAGGGTGGCAGTTGGGGGAGAAGAACGTGCCTCCTCCCCTTTCGAAGTCCTTCTGGAGCCGGGAGAATATTAGCATTAAAATGGATTTGAGATTAAGGTTGTTAACTGAGCTACACTGGACTGGACTTCCTTATACCCAAGAGTGACCACAAAGCTTTGGGATTGGCCCTGGCTGTTATTTAAGAGACAGGAACAGGGGAACTCAACCTAGTGTTGCTAAGGGCCACGAAGGGAGGGAAGACAAAGCCATTTCTTCCCCGTGGCCTGCCTGGTTCACACTGTGCAATAATCCTGTTGCAGGAGCCTGGGGGCCACGGGGCTTTCAGCTGCGCCAAGAAGGCGAAAATCCTATCCCCGCAGCACCCCTTTCCGCCTTCGGTGACACGAGTTACTGCTGTCGGCGGTTCCAGGGATCGCTCAACGTCACAGTGACAAGTAAGCGCTCCCTCTCCTCCTTCTGCCATCCTCACTGTGTCCGCGATGTCTTCTCTCCTGGTCACAAGATGCCTGCCACTGTTCCGGGCATTGCACGTAGACCTGGCGAGGTCCGGTCCAAGTAGTGGCGTTTCCTCCACCGCGATTTCTTTTAGGAGGAGAAACGCCTTTCTGCCCCCACAGACTTCCCCCAAAGAGACCCTTAGCCAGACTTGAGCACACTCATAACTGATCCGATCTTTGGAAAGAATGCTGGAGGTCACCGTGATTGATTTAGTCTCTAGAACTGAGGTTGGGAAAGGGTGAGCACCTGAAGAATGTCAGTCCTCTGCCATCGAGGCAGAAGGGTGCAGGGATGATTTTCGATTAGGTGACCGGTAGTACCTGCCACAGTGGCCCACACGACAAACTCCCGGGAAGGTTGGGTGGGCTGCAAGCTCTGTGTGAGCCTATGAGTCAGATGGACTCCTAGGCTGCTTTAATAAGAGAGTAGCATCCAGAGCAAGAGAGAGCGAGCGGTCATTGTGTCTCTGTGCTGGCTGGGCCACACACAGTGTGTCAAGTCCTAGGGGAAGAAGTAAGCGGAAGCTCTTACAGAGAAGGGAGTGGGATGGGTGGGTGTCTAGCACACTGTCGTGGGAAGAAGGGCTGAAAGAATAGGGCATTGAACCGGGAGAACACTGGGAGACACCTTTCCATATGGGGAGCCATCCTGAATCCTAGAGAGATGCCCACAACAGAGGGAATCACTTCATGTGGTTCTGGAGGGCACAGCCAGACCCGGAAGCAGTTCTTATCTCAATAGAAGGAAGACATTTATGGTCACGAGAGCTGCTGCTCAGTGAACAAAAGGGCTGCCTCAGAGGGTGAGGGTCCTGTAAATGGAGGCTCTATGACCTGCTGGGAAGCCACTGAGGCAGTTCTTGCTTTGGTAGGGAAGTTGGGTTAGAGGCCTTCCAGGCATGGAGGTGCAGTGGAAAGGGCCTGAGCTTAGGAGTCAGAGGGTCCTGGATAGGCTTTGCCGCTTACTAGCTGTGTGACTTTGGGTAAATCACTTAACCTCTCTGAGTCTCACCTTTCTCATCTACCAAACTGAGGGCAACAGTACCTGCCTCACAGGGTGGTTGTAAGTTCTATAAAGTCTGTGGCACATAGTAGATACTCAAGGATGAACGGACCCTTAATTCTTTGGGGTCTCCTTTACCTTTGGAGAGAAGCTGGCAAGGACACCCGCTGTACCATACCAAAAGTGTCCTTAGAGCTTTTTTTTCTGCCCTGGATGAGGCAGATGGAGAGGGTTTTTTTTTTTTTAATGTTTATTTATTTTTGAGAGAGACAGAGACAGAATGTGAGTGGGTTAGGGGCAGAGAGAGAGGGAGACACAGAATCCGAAGCAGGCTCCAGGCTCTGAGCCGTCAGCACAGAACCCGACGTGGGGCTCGAACTCACGAGCTGTGAGATCATGACCTGAGCCGAAGTCGGACACTGAACCGACTGAGCCACCCAGGTGCCCCCGGAGAGTTTTTACTATGGAGGTGAGGACAGAGCACAGCAAAGCCCAGGTCAGCCTCCCGGCCCCAGCAGCCCCTGTGGTCTCCCCAGTTGGACCCGTGCACGCTGGAAGGCTAGGGCCTCTCCAACCCCGAGGATAATTCCAAAGCAGGCTCAGGGATGTGGGCTTTCTTCCTGCCACTCTGATCCGGTCGTCAGACCAGAATATTCTGTAACTGGGGATGACCTGGTTACATGCTCCCTCTTTAGGGAACCAGAACTGTGGAAGAGTGTTGTTTTGGGGAGTTGGTCTGGGTCGAAGGCATGACCTTTTCCCCAGAAACCTTCGGCCCTTTCATCTGAAGGGCAGGGGTTGTTGGCTGGATATTCTGCTTCCCTCGGTCCAAAGTCTAGGGCTGTGGGCAGTGTCTGCCCAGGAAGTGGGTAAAGTGTTCATGACCCCTTGTCTCCTTGTGCTAATGGGTTCCACGAACCATGTCCACCTGGGGGCTCCCCGACCCATGGAACAGCAACTGCGTGGGACGCCCTGGGGCTGAGCAGTAGCCCCTGCCCAGCACACCTGCTGCCAAGGAGATGCCCCAGCGGTCAGCTTGGCTCTCAGATACAGAGGTCAATGTGAAACAGTCCCAGCTTTCAGGACCTTGGGTCTTTCTGAGCTTTCGTTCTGACATCTATAAAATGAGGATGTTAATCCTCACCTAAATCGCAGAGTCTTCCAATGATAGATGAAGAACGGAGTGAGAGAGCCTCGTAAATGGAAAATGCCAGAATGTGAATTCTTGGGAGTTCACGGCCAGAGGAGATCACTGAGGTCAGTTCCATCACAGCCCCTGGCCCAAGGGCTTGGCACCACACACACAGTCCTCCCCTGCAGCTGGGAGACGAAGGGGCAGGGGGGTGTCCTGGTGTCTCTCCAGATGTACATGTGGGAAATTTCCAGCATCAGAATGACTCAACCTCAGAGATTAGCGGCTTTCATCTGGGCCCTTACTCTGGGTGCGCGAGGAGGGGAAAGGAAAGTGAGCCCATTTGGATACTAATCCTGGCGACGTCATTATCTTGCTTCACGACCTTGAGCGTCTCACTTCCTCTCTGTGAGCCAAAATCTCATCCTCTGAAAAAGAGGAGCTGGGCCAGGGATCTAGGGGAGTGTGTGGGGGTGTGGGTGTGTTTCTTTGCAATCTCCCTAGGCAGTGCCTAAGGCTGTTGTTCCAGCATCGCTGCTACCCGGGCAAGAGGAGGGGACTGTATCCACTGTCCACTGTTTGTTTGGGGGTCTCTCGGGAAATGGAGTCTTTCAGCCTTCAAACCTGAACCCAGCTCTGAGAGTCAGAGAGCCCCCCCCCCACGTTATGCTTCTCAGTGGAGATGGTGAGGTGTCCCCTGGGTGGGGAGGCGGGCATGGCCAACATGGGTAGTTGGTCTTTCCTCTGGCAGCATGTCTGTCCTACAGAAGTCCTCCCCCAGCCCTGGCTTCCTGAGATAAGTTGTGGAGATGCCGGTGGGCTTGGCGGACGGGGCCATGCTGAGCCTGCAGAAAAGACTAGTCTTTAGTGGGAGGTGGGAGGACCTCAGGGAGGACCCTCAGCTCCACCGGAATCTGCCATTTTTGGAGGGTGACGTTTTTAGGTTCGTGGTATCCCCTCTCACCAAGGTTCTGAATTAGAAACGTGTCCCGAACAGCTCTGTGACTTCTGCCAAACCGTCACCGAAGCCGTGGACCACCCTGGGGAAAGGGCGCCGTGAGAGGGCGAGAGCACACGCTTGTGGACCGTGGGGCCTGGGCCCGGATCCCTGCTCTGCCACTCGTCCACTGCTCGATCTTGGCAAGTGAGCTGCTCCCAAGCCTTGGTTTGAGCGGACACAAGACTGGGAATAACCTAGGTATTTTGCAACGGTCACGGCCTCCCGTTATAGAAGGGCTTATAAGCCAAACTCCTGTTGCGATTTATTGAGGAGGAAGGACCAGCCTCTCTCTTTAGGAGGCAGAGATGTTGCTAGGCCCGCATATCCCAAAACGTGCTCCGTGGAACACAGGGGGTGCGGAGATGTCGTGCAGAGGGTCTGGTGCCACCAACGAGTTTGGGCCGTGCTGCGTTAAGCACAGGTAAACGGCTGTGTTTGCCGCAGGGCTATTCCTAACCTTTACTAAGCCAAGGGGGCTCAGAAAGCTCCATGAGCGAGTGATGTGTGAGCGTTTCCTCAGATCCATTCGCCCACGGAACCCTTTTCCCACAAGGCACACCGTGGGACACGTTTGGGGAAGAGTTGTCATTGCCTGCCTCTTTCTGGGCTCCCAGGAAGATTCTGTCTCTATCTGAATCTTATACTGAGTAACCACATCAGCGGAGCTCTTGGTATATTTATACCCCACATCCACTCTGCGGTGCTGGTTTTCTATTTTTGTTTTGCTGTACATATATTTTTTAGTGCAGGATGCCTCAGATGCGGTGGGAAGTGAGGAGGGTGGGGACGGCGTCCTGTGGAGATAGAGAGCCCACACTAGTTCCCCAGACAATTCTGAGCCCTGAGGAGCTGGGGGCCGGGGCTGGGGTGTAGCTCATCACTACCATCATTCTGATCAGCCCTCGAAAGACGGGGGGTGCCTGCAGCCCCTTGGGGACTCCTTTGCGTTCTGATGATTTTGCCCCGGGCGAGGAAGGAAGGAGAGAAGGTGTCAGCACGTATATGTCCTGCAAGAACTGCTTCAGAAAGTAAGAGCAACCTCGTAGTGCTCACTGCTGACCTCAGAAATGACATCGTTTCTGTTGTTGCATTGAGCTTTGCTAAGAAAGACAGAGACAGGTGGGCCATGGGCAGGAAGCCCTGGGTTTTGAGGAGGTGGTCTTAGGTATGGGTGAGCCAACAGGAACTAAAGTCCAGTTCTGCCGTGGCCACCCTCAGAGCCGTGGGCCAGTGAGGGGCGTGTCCCAGGAGGCTGCCTGCAGCTGTGAGGAACAGCCAGGGGCACTGTCACGTGAAGACTGGCTGTGTCCTGCCTCCTGGGAGAGGGTGCAGGGATCACCACTTCTCTGAACTCTGAGCCCCCAATAAATGGGTCTCTCCCTGTATATTTCAAGCGACCCAAGTGGGTGGAGATGGGGGACTTGGAGAAGATGCCCCTAGCAACCCCCTCCCCCTTTATCTCCCTGGAGCATTTCAACCTGCAGGGAGAAAACCATTAGTGGACAGAGAAATCAATCTAGTGGGTTGTGACCAGCATTTTATAACATGAGCTAGGAGAGGAAGTATTAGAATGCCTTGGCTACGGTCGGGGTTAAGTATTATCTCATGAAAGAGACATAGGTAGGCAGGGAGGAATGCAGATAGAAATGGGGTTGTGGTGGGCAGGTTACTGTAGGTTGTACTCGGTGACGTCTGGAAGCCTCTGGCACCAGCTGGGAGCGTGCATCTGGGGCCCAGTCCCAGGATGAGTTGCCCCTCCACACCCAGAGAGAAATAATACCCTGAAGACGGGGGCTTGTGATGTGTCCCCTTCTGGTAAAGACAGTTTTGTGTCCATCAGACCACTGAGGCCAGGATCCCCACTGGGGAAGGGAATCCCCACTCTGGCAGACAGGGAGGTGTCACCATCGGCCGGGGTGTGTCCGGCTGGACTCTGCAGGCTGTGTGAGGAGGGGGAACGGGACTCGGTGTTCCCGGTTCCGGTTCTGGTCTTGGGTCTGCCACTCGCTGTTGTGTGACTCGGGGCAAGCGGCCTGCCCTCTCTGGGCTTCGGTGTACTCACATACGAGGGGAGCACTGGACCAGGTGACTTCTCTTCTAAAGTCTTATCTTGCTCTCATAGTCATTCCAGGATGACACCGAGACAATCTGGAGACCTTGGAGGAAATTACAAAAGGGACACCAGTGTTGCCCCCAGGCTTCTTCCTAAGACCCCCGACACAAAGGGTTCAGTCAGCTTGAGGTGCATCAGCTGGGTGTGTCTGTAGACCTCGGCGGGGAAACGGCTGTTCCCTGGCACGCCAAGGGTATACGATACAGAGGCGGCTGAGCCTGAGCCTGGTCTCCATGGACAGCATTTATTAGGCGCCATTCTCATTGTGAAGACAGATAGGCAGGAGGGGCTGAAGGGAGGCCGTGGCAGCTGCAGCCTTTGGGGTCCAGGGGCTGCCCGGGGTGGGGGTGTGGGCGCGGGGGCACCCACATGTATTGCATATTCTGTGGCAGTGTGCCCAGGCATAAGGCATTGGGGAAGCAGAAAGGCTGCCTGCAGTGGGGGAGGGGGTGAGGGGGGAAGCCACTCTGGCCTTCTAGTTCCCTGGGAAAGGCCCGCTGGAGGCCGAGCAGCCTGCCATGCTCTGCTCGAGACCATTTGGCCTCCTTCCTCGCCATCTCCCTGCAACTTTGGTTGTGGCTCCCTCGGGACTGACGGGACAGGACCCCTCGAGGGCAGGGTCACACGTGGGACAGAGGCAGCCAGCACTGTCCCCCAGCCCCACACATAAACACAGAGGTCACCCCTGGGTCCTGGGCCCTCTTCTTGGCACCTGGGCGGCGAGCTCCTCCACGCTGAGACAGGACTCACACACAGGCCAGACTTCTTCTCTCTTAGGGGTTCCCAGAGGCTGGGGCGCGGCTGAGGCTGACCACCCTGTGGGACCCCCACTCCAGCATCCCTGAATACCAGGGCTGGCCTTGCTCAGCAGGGTCAGGGAGCCACCATGGCAATGGCATAGGAGGGCAGTTCTGAGTGGGGAGACGCCCCTCACCCACCTCTGATGCTGTCCTGAGACACGGTACCAGCTCCAGCTGTGGAGTCTAGGGCGTCACCTCGGTCTGCTTGCTCTGCACCTGGGTTTCTGGGTTGCAGGTGGGGTAGGTAGTGGGCACACCAGGTCCAAACTCCCTACCTGAGAGGGGCGCTCCTTGCTGCAGCCTTAATTTGTCTCTAGCTACTTGGGACACAGGCACCAACACTGGCTGTGAGCCAGGGATAAGGTCCCAATTGGATATGCCCGACAGTTCTCTAGTTCATTCTGCCCGATTCCCAAACCCCTAGAGCCCTTGGCTCCTGCCCTTTTTTCCATGAGCCTCTCAGCCCTGCTTCCCTGTTTGCCCCCGGCCCTGCTTCCCTGTTTGTAAGCAGGCAGTCCGGACACTGAGGGGGTCCTACTCGGCCTCAGGGGTCCATTCAGAGCCCCTGCCTCCTGGCCAAGTGGAGTCGAGGCTAAGTCCCAGTGCTGGCTCACGCAGTGCCTGGGTGCACCCGGCAGGAGCTCTGCTTTCAACAGTGGGCAGGCTGGTCAGGAGGAAAGGGCACCAAAACTCAGAAGCAGCAGCCTGGGTTCTTGTTCCCCTGTGCCTTTCGCTGTCTGTGCCACCTTGGGCAAGTCACTTCACCTGTCTGGGCCTCAGTGTCCCCTGTAAAGTGAGGATGAGAACTCCTGCCTTGCTGACCTAACCGGGTACTGTGAGAATCAGATGAATGCGTAGTCAGGGCAGGGTTTCAGAGGCTGAAACTCATTCCACAGATGTAAGAGTTGGTCATTGTCAGCAGCGGCTGGGGACGGCAGGTACGAAGTTTTCTGTTTGATTCTAAGGGCAGTGTCGGAGGCTGGAGGCCAGTTAACTCTCACCTCCCCGTGGGCTGCCCTGCAGACCAGAGGGCCACAATCTCCCCCTCCCTCCTCTGTCCCTCCTGCAGCCTGCCTGTCCTTGCTTCAGTCTGCCTGCCTTCTGGGGACTAGCTTTAGGGACTGCTGGGTTTCCACTTTCTTCATAACTGCAAAGCCATGCAAAACAACACAAAAGGTAGTGGGAGGCTGGGAGACACAGCTGGGGATGAGGAAGGGGAGTGGGGCTGAGTGGGGGTGACCTGAACAAAGACACCCTGGCTTTTGGAGCCTGGGGAAGGTGGGAGACCTGGCAGGACAGAGGTATAAATAGAGATGCAAACGTACACAGAACACGAAGTTTCCTCCGGATGGAGGAGGGGGGGGTGGGGGGTGGTCTGGGTACCAGCAGGGCCTCTGAGAACGGAGGGAGCTCCTTAGATTTCCAGAGGGATGGGAGGCTCCCAGCTTCTGCCTTCCCTCCCCCACCCCCCACCCCCCACATTTCACATTTCTCGGAATTTGCAGGGCGCGGATGTCCTGAAACATCCTCAGAGCCCGGGCTCCTGCCGGCTGGTGCGAGCAGGCACAGTCGGGAGATGGGGGGTGGGGGGGGGGCGCGGCTGGAGGAGGGTGGTGAGGGGTGTGGGGAGGGTCCCATGGGGCCTCCGCACCCACCCCGGCTGCTCCTCCCGGCAGGAGCCCCTCCCTCCCCCGGCCCCGCAACCCCAGGCGCTCCGGGCCCCGCAGGGCGTTCACACGGAGCTCCTGCGCTTCATGAGGCCGCGGAAGGTGGACAGGCTGTGCAGGCCCGTGGACACCGAGCTGATGGCGGAGCGCTGCGCCCCGCTGCACAGGCAGCGGTGCGAGGGCGTGTCGCTGTAGCGGCCGCCCCCTCCCGGCGACGAGTGGCTCTGCTCGACGCACGTGTCGGACGTGGAGAGGTCCCGCGGGATGATCATGGGGATGGAGTACTGCAGCTTCTCGCGGCTCTTGTACCAGAGGCACGAGCACATGGACTGGAAGTGCAGCACCTCGGCGTAGACGTTGCGGAAGCCGCCGCCGCCCGCCGCCGCCGTGGACGAGGCGGTGTCCGTGGTGTGCGCGCTGCCGCCCGCGCCCCCGCCGCCCCCGCCGCCGCCGCCGCCGCCCCCGCCCGCCTGCCCGTTGCGCGTGAGCAGCGCGCGGTGCTCGGCGTCGCGCTTCTCGTCCTCGGCGTTCATGGTCATGAAGCGCAGCACCACGAGGTTGAGGAAGGCGCCGATGACCGTGAGGCCCGTGAGGATGTACACGAAGCTGAAGGCCACGTACTGCGGCTGCGTCTGCAGCGCCTGGTCCTTCTGCAGCGCCACGTAGTCGCCGAAGCCGATGGTGGTGAGCGTGATGAAGCAGTAGTAGTAAGCCTGGAAGAAGGTCCAGTGCTCGTAGTAGGAGAAGGCGGCGGCGCCGATGCACAGCGTGCTGATGCACGAGAAGAAGCCGATGAGCACCATGTTGGCCATGGACACGTCGGCGCGCCGCATGCCCAGCCCCCTCTTGGCGCGGTGCAGCAGGTACTTCACGAAGGTGTTGATGCGCTCGCCCAGGCTCTGGAACATGACGAGCGTGAGCGGGATGCCCAGCAGCGCGTAGAACATGCAGAACACCTTGCCGCCATCCGTGCTGGGTGCCGCGTGGCCATAGCCTGGGGGAAAGCCAGGGAAGAGGAGAGAAGGCACGCGCTGTGGGGCTGGACTTCCGGAAACCCTGACCCCTTTCCCCGAGATCTCTGCCCTCCACCTCCCCAACCTTGCCGATTCGGGCCTCTCCTTCCAATCGGAGAGAAGACAGCGCACGATTATGGGCACATCCTTGACCCCCGGACGCCATGCTAGTTCCTTGCTGATGCCCCTGGTTGACACCATAGAGTAGGGAGGAAGGAGGAAACCGGGAGGATTAAGCGCCTTTTCTGAGGTCACATCGTTTGGAAGTAGAGCAACCTTGCGTTTGAACCAGAGTCTGTTTGACTTCAAAGACCTAACCGTTTTCTAAACCTAAAGAAGGAGCTGATTCATAGTGCTGTGGGAACTTCGTCCAGAGGCAGCAGGGATAGTGTGAAGGGTACTGGTAGGTCATTTGGGAGACCTGGTTTCTAGTTCAGTGTCTGTCGGCTTTGGACCTGTTCCTTGTCCTCTCTGGGCCTCAGTTTCCTTGCCTGTAAGGGGTGGAGCTTGGCTAGCCTGTGATTCAGCGTGGAGGGAGGGACGCTGAGGCATGGTGGCTCCTTGATAACTTCCTTGCTGCCAGCCGAAGCTTTAGTTGGCAACTGGGGCCATCCAATGTCCCCGAGGCAGCTGGCCTACCAGTGTCAGGGAGAAAGGAGACGGTGCCTGTCTGCCAGCTGGCTGCATGGTGCTCCAGGGTCTCCATTAGCCCCCAGTCTGGTGCCCCGGGGTCATCCTCTGTGCCCAAAGTAGGGTCTGTCCTCATGGGGGCGGGGGAGTGGCATTGCCCTTGTTGAAGCAGGGCCCCTGCCTGTCCTTCCGTTGTTACTATCACCAGCCAGACAACCCCAACCCCCATCTCCTCCACGCAATGCCCGGCCCTCACAGAGCCAGGCGCCGGGAGCCGGGAAGAGGCAAAGCTTCCCTCTGAGCCAACCATCAAGTGGCCTTAAGTCAGGAGTTGTGTCTGGAGACCTGGAGGGGAAAGGACCCTGGATGGGAACTCAGAAGCCCTAGGCACAAGTTCTGGCCCTGTCACTTGTGGCTGTGTGACCTTAGGCAAATTACACCCCCTCTCTGAGCTTGTTTTCGTCGTTCGTAAAATGAGGTCTGCCGGTCCTGGCCCTGCTCGTTTTCACTGGGCTGTTACGATATTTATTACTTTTAGTAATAGGATTATTATAATAAAATATTGCTGGCTGGCAGGATTTCCAGTTGTTCCTCCTTTCTAAGCCTTATCAAAACGTAACCCGATGCTGCTTCCTAACCGACTGAGCCATCCAGGTGCCCCAACCCAGTGCTGCTTCTTCCGTGCAGCTGCCCTGGGTTCCGCACTGGAAGTGACCGTCTGTGTTTTGCGTGACACTGAGAATGTTCAGCTTTGAACTCCAGGGCCACTATTACCACCACCCCTGCCCTATCCCCCAGCGCCCCATACGTACAGCTAAACGCTGGCTTGGGGTGGCAGGGTGGGCCCTGGCTGGGGGCCTGTCATGTTTCTCTCAAGCTTCCCCCTCCACATTGCCTGCCATGCCCAGGAAGTATGCTCAGAATATGTGCATGGCCAGGTAGGATACCATGTGCTTTGGTGTCTGATAAGAATTCAGATCTTCATACTCCTCCAAGGACTGCCTTTTTTTTTTTTTAAACCTCTGTGGGCCTTGGTTTCCACATGTGTAAAATGGGGCTGATAAGTAGAACCTGCCTCCCAGGGCTTTTCGGGAGAAATAAATGAGATAATGTGTATAATGCACTTAACCTAGAGTCTGGTACGTATCAAATGTTCAATAATGGCTCGCTATGATTACTAATGAGCGAGGTGCCAGATTTCCCTCACATTTCCAGGCCGGGGGGCAGCTCAGTTCCAGTAAAGCTGGCATCTCTGTTAGCCCAAGGCCATTTGAATCTTAAAGCTCAGGGAGATCTGGGGACAGCGGCTTGGAGTGTGTGGGGCTGTGGGCTGCCCTTAGAATGGGCTCCCCTTCCCCCCCTTCCCCCCCCCCCCCCCCCCCCCAACCAGGACACCTAGCTGGTTGACTGTGTCACTCTGTGCCAGGGGCCTGGATAGCTGAGCTGTTGAGCTGCCATGCCCGGCCTGTCTGCGTCCCAGCAGGGTGAGAACAGATTGTGCCCGCCAGCTCGGCCACGGCAGCCAGACCACAACTCACCTCGACAGCTGGGCAGGCCCTGAGCCAGAACTGCTTCTTATCCTGTCCTTCCCTGTCCCCCAGGCCAGCGCCGCACTGGGCGTGGGGGAGGGCATGGCACCGCGGGTGGGGCTGGACAGGGGTTAGGTAGCGTGGGCCCGGCCCCAGCCTGACAGGCGCGCTGGCTGTGTGACCTTGGGCACAGGCATTCCCCTCTCTGGACCTCTTTTGCCCTGTCTGCACTCTAAGGGTTTGAGCTACAGCTATTAATACCCAGCTTGGTTGCCCGACGCACCATGTAAGCTAGACACGTAAGTACTTCAGAACCTGTGGGGTTCGTGAAGGAGCAGGGGGGACGGGACCTCACGGGGAAAAGGCCACCTGAGAGCGTGGTCCGGGGTGGGGGGGGCAACCTGTGTGGGCTCAGCGAGAAGGACCCCCTCTCACTGCCACTGCCACCTCTCCCTGTGCTCGCTCAGAGGCTCTGACTTCAGGAAAACCCAGTGTCCACCGTAGCTGCGCGCAAAGTCCCCTAGCTGCAGAGAGGCCCTCCCTGGTCTCAGTACAGCCCACGTGCCAGCAGACATGTGGCCGGCCACCTTCTTCCCCTGGGCCTGTCCGCACAGGGCATCCGCCCTGCCCCTGCCGACTCAGATCTATCTTGAGTGTGCTCGTGCTTCCCCAGCTCCCGGCCGGAAGTGACAACTCCATTCCCTGCCTTCCCCCTGTTGGTGCTACGCGGTGGCACAGCCAGGCTTACCCAAAGGCTCTTCTCCAGCCAGAGCCTCATGCCCCACTCGACCCACTGTCCTGTCCAGGGTGTCCCCAGCCTGGATGTACCTCACCCTTGGGGTCAGACACCCCCCCGGGGCTCGTCGTCCCTCCCTGCCACAGGCTGAGGCTTGAGGTCTTATCCTCCAGACACATTTTGAACCTTAATCCTGAAAAACTTCCACAAGGCCATTCTTCTGACGATCTCTGTTTTATAGCTGAAAAGGGCTGGAGAGGCCTTGTGAGTTGGCCAAGGCCTCGAGGACTTTCTGACTCATCGCTCATTCCGATGCCTCAGAGCCGATTCATCACCCAGGAAGGGTGACCGGGATGGGAAACTGAGGCCCCGAGAGGGGAGCGTTCCACTAGGGGTTGCATCCTCCGGCACTGCTCTGAGACGGACGTGGCCCAGTGGCAATAGGAGTGTGACGCCGGGGGAGCCAGATGCTTCTCCAAGTACCTGGCCCAGGGTCAGCACGGCCCCGTCCCTTCATCTGTTTTCCTGTCATTGGGTGAAAGGGCAAGGGAGCTGTGAGGACCTGCTGACGTGGGTGCCCAGCTGGAAGCGGTGCCAGCTGGGGTGGAGCCACTCCCGGGGGGCCCTGGAACTTCTGGGAAGTAATTGGGAGTTTGGCAAGGCCTGTCTGCCTGCCAGCAGGCCCGCTGCTTGCCTGGTCCTTGCCCACATCAGGCATGGGTTTTGAGAGAGGGGGCAAAAGATAATCCCAGTCTCCTCCCTGCTGTCCAGCTCTGTGACTCACTGGGCAAGGGGCTCCGTCTGTCCTTGTGTGTCACTGACACACACAGAAGCTGCACCCCGTGCCTGATCCCCTGAGGACCCTCCCTCGCAGGACCTGGTGGACTGACCAGCCAGAACTCATCCCCCGATCATGAGACTCTAGCCGCTGCCTGTCAGAGCACTGACCGGGGCTATCACTGCCCTCTCCTCTCCCAGCCACCTCCTCCTGAATCCACTAGACTTCTAGGTTCTCAGAGCCAGAAAATCCCTCAGTGATCATATGACCCAGTCCTTATGATGTAGAGATGAGGAAATAGAGGCCCAGAGAAGGAGAGTGATCTGTTCCAGGGCACACAGCCAGCGAATGGCAGAGCCAGGACTATAACCCAGGATACTCGGTTCCCAACGCAGTGCTCTGTCCTCTGCCCGCTGGCTCCGTGTGACCAAGGTTGACTTGTTCATTCAACAAGGGCTCAGCAGCCCCTGCTTGGGAGCAACTAGGCTAAGAGATGGCCCTGAAACCTGGCTGGAGGCATAGAATCCACCTGAGGAAGCCAGGTGGCTGGACATAAAATTAACTATGTGGTTAGACATAAATATTAATTTTGGTTATCTGGGGCAGCAGGAAAAATGAGAGGTGGGACAGGAAGCCCTAGGCCTCAGTTTCTTTGTTTTCCTCCTGGTATCACCAAGGGCCTCAGAAACTGGCCAAAGCTGTCTCCCAGGGAGATGCAGGGGGTTAGGGCCTCTCCCTATAGCCTATTTCCTTCCAGTTAAAGCACAGATAGCCAGTCTGAATCCTTCGTGGTGGCCTTGGCCAGACCGGGCTCAGCTGCTGTTCCCCACCGATACCGTGTGCCCGTCAGTCTGAGTGCTTGACCTCCTACCCCTGGCCTAGCTGGCTACAAAGCCAGAACTCTGGCCACAGCCTTGGATGGAGGAAAAAAGCATGGGGCTAAGGAGGTGGGAGATCCAGGGGTCTGACCTGGCCCTGGCCAGAACTAGTTTTGTGTCTCGAGTTAGTCCTTTCCCCTCCCTGGTCCTCGACTTTCCTCCTTTGTGACGTGCAGGATAGGGCAAGATAAAAGGTGTCCGTCAACTCCCCCCCTCCCCCTTTTATTATTTTTTGTATTAACCCACCCATTTGTAGATTCTAAATTTTGAAAGCCTTTATTTATGAAGCGCCACGTGTCAATCAGTCTCCTACAGAGACCGGGCACTGAATAGATCATTATGAAAGGAATAATTAATTCTTTCCCCACCAAAATTAATTAAGAACCCACCTGCCAATCAGAACTTCTGAATTAGCAGGGGCTAACTGATTCTAGAGACTGAATTAACTTATTGTTATGCTTTTGAAATACTAAAAACAGATATTTCTACTCTCTGCAGGGGATCTCGGCAGCTTAGTGGCATAGATGACGTCAGAGTGCCTGGAGCCAGACATATTTCAACTTGGGCCAAGTAACGGAAACTTCTAAGTGCCTCAGTCTCCGCATCTGTAAGATGGGAATAATGATTATACTTACCTCATAGAGTTGCTGTGGGGGATTTTGAGGCCTTGGCAGGCTTTGGATGCTTAGGGTATTGGGATCGATGAATATTAATTATGAGTACGAATATTTTGGGAAACATCAAGATTAGATGGTCTTTAAAGTTCCTTTTAGCACCAGCAGCCCATGATTAGTGTTTCCCAAAAGTTAATTTCCTGGAACAGCAGTTCCATGGACTGTTCATAACTGTTGGATGAGGAGAGGGTTGCTTGGTTCAATTGGACTGGAGGAATGCTGAATTTCACAGGGTTTGTTGTCACTGGATTTAAGTGTAGGCTTTATCAGAGCCGTACATGTGCAAGGTCGGTCAAAGTTGGGGGAATGGACTAAATTTTTCCACTTATTTGGCCTTCGAGGGCTTTCCTCACCGTGCGTGTTGCTGGAAGTTTGGAAAATGCTCCGCTATAGCGTCTAGAACTTTAAGGTCTTCCTTCTAGGTCTCTGACTTTGAGATTCTCGGATGTCCGGTCCCTTCTGTAGATGAGAAACACACAGCCCTTGGCAATGCCTGGCTGCATCCCGTTTCCTGGTTCCCCGTAGCCCTAGTTATCTAATGTAAATAAGGGCACCAGTGAGGCTAATGTTTGCCCTGAGGGAAGATGGATCTGACCTGTGGCCTCAGGTGCTCAAAGGCGGTGAACTATGGGCTAAGCTGGGCTGGTGCAGAGCTGGACATGGGGAGGGGGCCTGACCTTGGAGCTGCTGCCTGGGCCTGGCGGGCAGCCAGAGGGAAGTGGGGGCTCGAGGGAAACACCGGCAGCCAGCGGACTAGCTGCAGGACAGGGGTGCCCCCCGAGGGAGGCCGGGCTCTCTTGCGGGGTCCGCAGGGGGGCAGTCAGGCCTGAACCTGTGGGTCCCCTCAGAAAGGCCCACTGAACACCCTGCCTCCCCAGGGGCCTGAGGCGCAGACAGGGAGCCGCCCCCTTGGTCTAGAGATGCTGTGGAGCCAGGAAGTGGGATAGGAGGCTCCGCAGGAGTCTAATTGGTGTGTTAAAGGAAATGAGGCAGAAGGAAGCTGGCAGGAGTGCCCAGGCTCTGGGGAGGAGGGAGGAGGCTGCCTGGTGGAGACAGGGAAGAGAATGCCCGCCTTCTCCTCTAGCCTTAGGGTCCAGCTCAGACAACGCCTTTTCCAGAACTTTCCTGGATCCCTCACTGGAGCTGGAGGTTCCGCTCCCCTTGCCTGGCTGCAGTGCTCACCTTTCTGCCCTCAGCTCTGCAGGGCTCTGAGCTCCCAGGGGGCCAGCAAGTCCCCTCAGTGTCCGCTGCAAGGCCTGGTAGGAGCTGCTGCTCAGAAAATGCTGTTCAGGGGCGTCTGGGTGGCTCGGTCAGTTAAGCGTCCGACTTCTGATTTCGGCTCAGGTCATGATCTCAGGGTTTCATGGGTTTGCCCCCTTATTCGGCTCTGAACGGGCAGCGCAGAGCCTGCTTGGGATTCTCTCTCTCCCTCTCTCTGCTCCTTCCCCACTCATGCTGTCTCTCTCAAGATAAATAAATAAAACTTAAAAAAAAAAAAGAAAAGAAAATGCTGTTCAACCCAGGAAGCTGCTAAGTCTGGGGTGCAGATGAGAGGAACCTCCCCTCAGGGGGGAGGGGAGGTGGCCTTGGCAGGAAGGCCTTTAGTGACTCATACCTCTGTCCTTCCAGTGGCCCCGGGCCCCTGCAAAATGAGATCAGCTTCAGGGGCCCAGGAGGAATCCCCCCTACCCTGGGCCTGGCCAGGCCCTGACTGAGGCCTGGGAAACCACCGGGGCCTCATGGACCTGGGTTGGGGGGAGGGACCAGTGTGCAGAGCTGGGTCTGGAGTTTGTCCCCTCCAGGCTAGAGCTCTCAGGAAGGACAGCTGTGAAGCACAGCACCCTCCCTCCCTCCCTCCTGCCCCTTTCCAAGGCCTCTTTCCCATCTCCCCAGCCCCTCTTTCGGCTCTTCTCCCCATTCTGCACTGGCAGGTGCTCTTTTTACTCCTGCTTTCCCACCAGACTTTCCACCTGTAGAACCACTGCTCTCTCCTCTCTCTCTTTTAGCTGTACCCCATCCACAGGTGCCCCATTGCTGTGATTCAGGGTCCTCTGGTATAGGACAGCCCCTGCCACTCCCAGCCCCCACCCTCCCCAGGCCCACGTGGGATTAGGGGGAGCTGGGGGGGGAGGGTGCTGGTGTCATGGAAAATCCCTGCGGCAGCCAAGGTCAGTGTTTGCAGACACAGCCTGGCCTGGAGCCAGGCCTGCCTACCCGGCCAGCTCCCTCCGGCCTATCCCAGAGGCTGGCTTTGCACAGGGGCCCTCAGAGGCACCCCGGGGCTGCTCTGGGTACCTGGGGCTGCAGCGGGAATCAGTCCGGGAGGGTGAGAGACTATGTAGTTCAACATACTCATTTTATAGATGAGTAGACTGAGGCCCAGAGAGGGACGGAGACTGGCCCTAAGACCTAGTGAGTCCCTCACAGAGCGAGGACTGGAATCCAGGGCCCCCTGTCCCAGTCAGTCCTCGCTGCAGAGGGGAACATCCCAAACTCTGTTCTGGTAGGCCAAGGAATAGGGAAGGCTGTTGTAAAACTCCATTAAATCAGGATCTAGCTTGAGGTTGGGCTAGACTTGAGGTTGGTGATGGGGCCAGAGTAAGTAGACTCTGATGATGAAACCATGGTCCTTGACCTCAAAACACATTTTATCTGAAGTGAATCAGATGAAACATCTCAGTGGAAGCCCTTCAATGTACCTTACAAAGAAGAGGCTATTATTACACACATTATTAAAATGCGTGGCAACGGTGGGAATTATCTTAGGAAGAACTTAAGACAGGGGCCGAGGGAAGGCTAGAGGTTGGAGAACTTTAGTTAGCGTATCAGGAGGGGCTTCGTGGAGGAGGTGGTCTTTGCCCTGAGCTCTGAAGGATGGATGGGAAATGCAGGGTTCTTAAAATTTTTTTTTTTCAACGTTTATTTATTTTTGGGACAGAGAGAGACAGAGCATGAACGGGGGAGGGGCAGAGAGAGGGAGACACAGAATCGGAAACAGGCTCCAGGCTCTGAGCCATCAGCCCAGAGCCCGACGCGGGGCTCGAACTCACGGACCGCGAGATCGTGACCTGGCTGAAGTCGGACGCTTAACCGACTGCGCCACCCAGGCGCCCCGGGAAATGCAGGGTTCTGACCGAGGGGAGCTGCTGAAGCGAAGACACAATGCAAAGAGACACAGGGCACATAGGAGGCAGAGAAAATATACCTGTCCGAGGCTAGTGGGTATTCTCACAAAGGGAGAGGGGAGGGGGACCAACAGACTTTCAGGAAGGCAGCTTCATGATACACATCAAGAACCTTTAGAAACGTGTCTGCCCAGTGACCCTGGAGTGCCACTTCTAAGAATCTCTGCTGGGAAAATAACCAGAGATCGGAACAAAGATTTATGAACAAGGATGTTTATAGCAGCATTTTCATTGTGAAAAATTGTAAACAGTCCAAATGTTCACCAATAGGGTTTGGTTAAACATATTAAGGTGTGTTTATGTGGTGGGATATTGTGCAGCGATTAAATATACTCCTCAGCAGTCTCTTAATTACATAGAAAACCACCATAGAGTGTTAAATAAAAATGGCAGGATACAACACTTTATGTATAATGGGATCCCACGCTAAATATATAAACATAAAAAAATGTATCTACACACACCTGGAAAGAAATACACGAAAAAGCTCGGAGAGCTTATCTTTGAATCATGGGGCTCATGATTAATTTTAATTTGCTTTTATGTCTTGTGTATTTTCTAAAAACTATTACTTTTATAAGTAGCTAGCAATGAATATTGTAAATCTAACAGCAACAAAAACTCTGGATTTCTTGGAGCAGGAAGTTCACCTGAGCCGCATAGGTTGGTGAGGAGAGCAAGATAGGTGAGGGGTAGGGGCAGGAGTTCAAATCTCAACTTGGAGGCAATGAGGACCTGTTGATAGCTCCCGAGTAGGGGAGGGACATACCAAAGAGGTGTCTGTTTCCGGGGCGGGGGCAGGGGATGGTTGGCAGTAGGAGATGGGGGGGGGGGAGGCGGGCAGGGCAGGAGGTTTAATTAGGAGGCCTCTGCACGGTTCCATTGTCAAGTGCTCAGGCCTAAACTGAGTTCAGTAGAACCCTAAACGAGAGTTCTACCCTTGTAGAGACATAGTGTGTGAGATGCTCTTGCATTTCTGGGTTTAAACTGTAAGCTCCATGTGGGCAGGGATTTTTGTCTCTTGTTACGACTATTTTCCCCACGTTCAGAAGAATGCTTGGCACATAGCTGGCACTTAATTAATCTCTGTTGAATGAGTAAATTAGGGAAGGCTCAACACTGAGCCTGAGAGGCGAACGGGGTAGAGACAGGGAGGATGAACAGAGCGTGAGGTCCGCAGCGGGCTCTGTCACACAATAGGGCAGTGACTCCGGTTGTCCTTGGAAGCGCACTGACCTGGGGCTTATGGGGTCTGTTATAGGCCAGTCACTGTACCAGGTGGCTGTGGCCCAGGCCCGTGGCCTATCTGCATCCTTATGACCGATTGGACAGGACATGTGTGAACTCAGAACTTCTAACAGATTGGATTTGGTGGGGTTTTAATTAAATGAATTCACCACGGACAGTCTGGCACCGAGAAAGTAATTCTACAGCACAATTTAAAGCGGACTTGGCCACCTCAGCAGATGGCTGGAGATGCCAGTCCTCCTCTGTGGGCTTCTTGAAAGGCTGTGTCTATAACTTTGGCATCTGGCTGGCCTGAGTCCTACACTTAACACTCTCTGGCTCTTTCCGCTTTGCCCATGGAGGAGAAGCAGGCACATGTTGGCATTTCCGTGTCAGACTCCCCCCAAACGGGTTGAACTGCCTCCAGCAAGAAGCCCTATTTTGTCATGAGGGTAACAGTGGCCCGCCCAGGTGTTCCCTGTTGGCTACACCATGCGTCCTGGAGTTGAGCCTGTGCAGAGCCTGGCTGCCTGAAAGCTCACCCTTCAGGCAGTGTTACAGGGGACAGCATGGGCCCAGAGGGGCAAGGGTGCATGGAATTAAAAAGCACCCAACCAGGAGTCAGAGGCCTGGCTCCCATCCCAGCTCTTGCCACTACCTTGCTGTAGGACAGGAGTTGGCAAACTTTCTTCTTTAAAGGGCCAGATAGTAAATATTTTAGGTCTCATAGTCTGTATGGCCTCTTGCAACCACTCAGCTCTGCCATTATATGGAGACGAAAGCCATAGACAATATGTAAATGAAGGGGTGTGGCCATGTTCCAACAAAACTTGATTTATAAAAATAGGTGGTGGGCCACATTTGGTTTATGGGCCCTAGTTTGCGGAGTCTGCCGTAGGGCCTTTGTTAAGGCGCATTGGCTTCCTGAGCCTCAGTTTTCATATCTGTCAAATGGGATGTTAGATCGGAAGGTTATTTCTTCTCTGACCATGTTATAGTTGAAGATTTAATAAATTGCTAGCTCCCCTTGTTCCATGTACCATGCATAGGCCCGGGGGCGAGGGGTAAGTTTCGAGCAGAGTCTGGGATCCGCGGCTCCTTGGAGGCCCCAGCTGCACCTGCACGTATGTGGATGCTGCTCATGCTTTTTTTCTTCCTGATGGGTTTCTACTCTTCCATCCAAGCCCATCTCAAAAGTCACCCCCTCGGTGAAGCCTCCCTCATCCTACCCACCTGAACAAACCAGTGCTCAGAGCCCTTTATTCATCACTCAACACGCCTCAAACCTTCATCCCCTCAACCAGCAGACTTTTTGAGTCCTTAATACACGCAAGTGCTCTAAGTTCTAAAATAGTAATATGTTCTGTGTTTTACTTGTGCAGGGCTTTGTCATTTACAAAGCAGTTTCTTTACCTCTTATCGTTTGAACTTGCACAGCAACCCTTAGGCGTTCTTCTTCTTTTCCTTCCTATTTTACGGATGTGAAAACTAAGGCTCAGAGAAGTAAAGGGTTTTATCTCTGGCCATGGATGCTACAACCAAACTTGAAATTCAAAGGCAGTTCTCTTTCCACTGCCCCAGGCTGCCCCGGGACTCTTCCACAGGAGTGAAAGTCAGAAGACCCGGCTGGGGTCTGGTTTGAGTTGTTCCACTGTGTAATCACAGGCAAGACCTTGCCCTTTTCTTGGCCTGGAGGCCCTCCTGTGGGAAATGAAGAAGCTAGAGATGTTCTTGAGGCCCTGTGACATTCTAGGATTCTGGACCGCCAGAGGGGCCGTGCATCCTGCCCCACAAACAGTGGAGAAAGCACTGTCGGGTCCCCCAAACAATGGCACTGGGCCTCTGTTTGCACATCAGACGCACAGTCGCTGGGGCCCGCATGTCTGCAGAGCCGTTCCAGTCCGCGCTGAGCGGATGCCGTGGGTCGCCTGAGAACCCTTTGCATTTTCCTGCAAGGGGGCCGGAGCTAGGCTGGCCTGGCCGGCAGTGCTCTGAATACGGCCCACAGCCGAGGCAGACTGAAGTCTGCGACCACACCCCCATGCAGCCTCCTAGCGCAGGAGGCCACATGGAGTCAGGGAGGAGATGACCACGTCTCCCTGTCTAGGTCTCCCGGGGCTAACATGGGCCAAGGCCTCAGGGAGTATTGTTGGTCCCCAGGCTCCCCCTACTGACTGCTGAGCCCCCAGGGGTCCCCAGTGGACCCCCATCTAGCCCTGGAGTCCAGCTTCCTGGGCCCTGGAATCTTTGCTTCTTTTTACTTTTTTAGCTTCTTCTTTGCCTTTTCTTCCTTCTCTCTCTCTTTTTCCTCCTTCTTTCCTCCCCCTCTTCCTTTAAATTTTTTTTTTTTTTTAACATTTATTCATTTTTGAGAGACAGGGACAGAGCACAAGCGGGGGAGGAGCAGAGAGAGAGGAAGACACAGAATCGGAAGCGGGCTCCAGGCTCTGAGCTGTCAGCACAGAGCCTGACGCGGGCTTGGACCCAGGAACCGTGAGATCATGACCTGAGCCAAAGTCAGACGCTTAACCGACTGAGCCACCTAGGCGCTGCGCGCCCCCCGCCCCCCGCCTCCTCCTTTTCTCATTTTGTTTTCCGAGTCTCCCTCTGGACTCTGAGGGTGAGTGGTAGCTTGTACTTCTAGGTCCGGTGGTAGTACAATGTAGCAGTAGTAATAACAGTAGTAATGACCAAGTTCACATCTATTTGAGCATTGCTGTGCCAGGCACCGTACAAAGTGCTTCATGCACATCATTTACTTTCATCTCCACAAACCCTGTATGAGAGAGGTATTATCTCCATTTCACAGGTGAGAAAACGGAGACACAGAAAGTTCCCATTACTCACTTAAGACCACACAGCCGGTGAGTGGCCGAGTTGGGGCACAGATTCAGGCCTGTCGCCGTGCACAGTCTAGCGAACATTGGCGGATTAGATGCTGCACTCTGGAAGGCAGGTGCCTGGGGTGTTCAGCTGAGGAGACTGAGCCTAGGGGCTGGGTGCCTTGGACCAGGCCGCATGGGCACGTGGCAGAGCCAGGCCTTCCCGCTCTTTCTTCCGCGTCTCGGTGGCCTCCTGGGCTTCTGGACTGGGGTCAAAGCAGGTGCCCCCTCCAGCTACCATTCCCCCTTCTTCCCATCCAGGCCCTTCTCCCAGGAGGCTGGGCCTTGCCGTGCCCCAGAAGGTGCCCTCCTGGCCTGAGCCGGATGGCAAGAGGCAGAGGGGAGCTCAGAGCCAGCCCTGGAAGAGGGGGGCGTGGTGCCTACAGAGGCCGAGTGGGCGGCAGGGGACCCAGGAAGGCTGCAGCACCTGGCTGGTCTCAGGAATATCAGTTGGAAAATCAGAGGGGCAAAGATGGCTTCGTTCCTCTTAGCCTGTCTTAGTCAATTAATTGAGCAGACGTTTCTTAAGCATCCCCTGCTTTGAGCCAGCTACTCTGCTCCGTGCCAGGAGAGGACATGGAGTTGAGGGTGGCTCGGTCTTGCCCTCTGGGAAGAGAAGCAGGCGAGTGGGAGGCTGAGAGGAGACGGTCCCTGAAGTAAAGACTTGCCCCAGGATGTGTGGAGTCTATGCCAGAGGCACCTTCCTGTGACAGGGGGACCCAGACAGGGGGCTCCTATGGGCACCCGGAAACCGGAGGGGGTTGAAAGGCACAGCAATCCTGCCAGCGCTCCTGTGGCTGGGAACGTGGCACTCATGTTCCCTCAGGCCTCCAAAGGGTGTCCCCGGATACCTGGGAGTCTTGCTCAGGGCTGGCGTGAACACCTGGCTCGTGCACGGAGCTGCCTGGCCCTTGTTGTGGCCAGAAACTGGGCCAAGGTTATTGTCTGAGGCCATACTCTCTCTGTCCCCCTTTCTCCTCCTTATCCTGCTCCTCCTTCTACCATTTACTCTTTTGTTTAAGTAAATTTTTAGTTTTAGCACAATCCTCGATTTATAGACTTATGGTGAAGACCTTCCTCCCTTTTTCCACACTCACCGCCTCCCTGTGCCGATGCAACGCCGGCTGCTGTCCCCTATCCCCTGCCCCCCCTATCCCCTGCCTTCTCCCGCTTGAGGAGCCTTCTGAGGAACCTTCCTCCTGCTCTGGCCCCAACAGCATCCCGTCCTCTCAGCTCTCCGCACGGCGTCCGTCTCTCCCACTCCCTTGCCTCTCCTGGCGGACCCCGCCTGCCGTATTGACCCAGCTCCTAACGCGCAGTGATGCCTCTGTGAGCAAAGCTTCATTTAGTCAAGTCTGCTTGCACGGAAAGCGGGGAGGGGGCCAGCTGGCCCGGGTGGTGCTGGACACTGGACAACGGTTTTTAAGAGGCGGTCAGGGCCCAGGCTCGGTCCCCTGGTGGAGACTTGCCTCCTGGCCCCCACTGTGTGAGGCTGAGTGTGGGGTGGCAGGTGGGAATGGGGAGGGGGGGAGTGTGTGAGGAAGGAGGGAGAGCAAGGGAGGGCATTCCCAGGCCAGAGGGAAGCCTATGCTTTCTCTGCCCTCAGTGCCCCTACCGCTAACCCGATCCAGCACCCTTACGTTAATTATCTCCGGTCCTCACCGTGACCTTCAAGGTAGGCACTGTTAGCTCCATTTTGATAAGGAAACTGAGGCTCAGGGAAGCTAAGGACTGATAAAAATTGGCAAAGCCAGGATTCGACATAGATCTTTTGGCTTTCGGAGTCCAGACACTCTTGGGTGTCCCTGGGACCATGCACTTGGTTGACAGCTCATGGAAAACGTGTGTAGTGGGCCATCATCCTAAGAGTACTGTAAATGCCTCAGGGCAGGACAGTGGGTGTTCAAACCATGTGAGGAGGGAAATGGTGTCTCTCCAAAGGCTGGTCCTTTCTGTCCCAGGGAGCAGCCCTCTGGAGGTCTCTTTGGAGACTCCTAGGATACCTCAATATGGCCCTGAGCAGGAAGTGGGGAGGGGGAAGCTGGAGGGCAAAGGGACAGGGCCCCAAGGAAGGCTGTCTTCGATGGACATGGCTGGAGTGCCTTCCCCCTTCCTGCAACAACCTTAGTTGAGGGCCTGGCCAGCCCCTTTGCCCCATGTGACCTCGGCCTAGCCTGCAGTGGGTTGGACGACTGATGGACACCTGGTCCAAGAGGACCCAAACTGTCCGCTGGGCTGAGCCAGTCAGGTTATCTCTTTCAGGGACTGTGATTACAGGCTGACCGGCTGGTCAGCTTTGGGGAGCTGGGCTGCAGGGTTACAAAGAACTGGGTCCTGGCTAGGACCACTGTGAGCTAAAGTCACGCGGGAGTCGGAGTTGCAGGGGAAGAGAAGCCAGGGTGGCTGGGTATAGCAGAGACAGGGGTGGCCCGAGAGAGGGAGGGAAAGGCCTGGGCTTTTGAATACTGGCCTTCACACTGGCAAAGCGCTGCTGTTCCCTTTTACTTGTGCTGGCCCAAAGGGGCTGGGCCTTGACTGAGCGCCAGCGGCTACAGATGGAGGGGCTGGGCTCCCAAGCACCAGACAAGATGTGCCCTACGAGGTGAGCAGCACAGTGGAAGGGCCCTGGCTGAGTTTCAGGAGACCCACGTGGGCACAGCACTCTACAGTGTTTAGGAACATTCCTGTTGATCCTTACAGCAGCCCTGTGTGGCCCTCTGGGCAGGGGTGGTCCACGTTCAACAGCTGGGGACAGCGAAGCCTGGGAAAGTGGGTGTTTCACCCAAGGTTAGAGCCCCAGAGCTGAACCTGAGGCCCAGGTCTCCTGATTCCAGACCTGCTGCCTCTCCCACAACTCACACTGCCTCCGTGAGCCCCTCTCTTGCTAGGTAGCTGGGTGGCCTGGGCATTAGAAATACAGTGGGTAAAGTGCCTAGCACAAGGCCTGGCACACGGAGAGTCTCAGGAAGCAGGAGCTGTTATTAGTGTTATTACTTTTTTAAGCACAGCTCTGAGCTGCCACCCACCCCTCGGAAGCCTTCTTTTATTCCCCAGATGTATAAATGCAGTCTGGGGTGTCCACAACTAACCCCCTACCTGGCCTGGCCCAACACTTCTAGTACCTTCTGTTGCGAGGCTTCCCTGCATCCTTCCCACATCCCACCTCTGGGCACTTCCTCATGTTACAGCTGCCTGGAATTGCCTCCTCCATCTCTCCTGCCCTCCAAGGACAGCTCCGGGCCCCCTCTTTGGACACGCTTTCCCCCAGCTGGAAGAATGGCACCTTTTCCTGCCCTCGCCACTCTCTGCCAGGTGTTAGGCTTTTGCACGGAGGTGGGTCTCTCTCCGCTGGCCCACCTTGCCCAGCGTCCACAGCGGATTCCCGGCAGATGCAGGGAGCCAGTCTTAATGGAGAGGTTGGGTTGGGTGGGATGGTCTTGGAGTGAGTGTGGCCCCTGTGGACCCTGTCTCCACCACCTGCTTCCA
Organism: Prionailurus viverrinus; assembly: GCF_022837055.1. Lineage (NCBI taxonomy): Eukaryota > Metazoa > Chordata > Mammalia > Carnivora > Felidae > Prionailurus > Prionailurus viverrinus. The sequence continues at coordinate 119,827,039 of NC_062563.1, forward strand.
CACTCCCCTTTCTGGTCGTGGCTAGTGGCCCAGACAGCTCTGGGCTGGCAGGGAATTTGGGAACAGATGCCAGGAGATGTGAAGGAGGCTTTTCTTAGGCTCAGCACTCTCCCCAGGGCTCAGGAGCTCAGATGGTGCAGATTGGCATAGTGCCCAGGAGGAGAGGGACTCCAGGCAACAGGGACTTCAGCCTGGAGCCAGCTGCCGGGACCTTCTCTCCCTCTGAGCCGGCCTGCAGATGTGGTGTCCCCACCCCCACTAGTCACACAAGCATGTGTGCACAAGTGCACACACAGACACATGCACATACACACTGGCTCCAGCACCTCACATGTCCCCACAGTAGCCTCTTGGCGTGACTCTGTCCACCATCCAGGGCAGAGAATGCAAGAACCAGATGGGCGGACAGTCTGCACCTCGATACAGGAAGAGCCCCTCACAGGACCTGGCCTCTGGGCCCTGCTGTCCCTTCAAGTTGTTGAGGATTTAAAGAAGTCCCCAGATCCAGCCCCTCCCCCACAAAGACAGACTCCGCTCAGAGGCTAAGATTCCATCACTCTCCATGGAAACACATTTCACTGCACCCTACGCCCTGTCGGAAATGCTCCTCAGGCAGAATGAGATGACCAAGGCTCGGACCCTTCCCTTTCAGCCTGTTGTCCTCATTGGAGACAGCAAGCAGCTGTCCCCATCCCTGGGGACGCCGCCCTCCTCACAGAGACATGGATGCAGACGCTCGTCCCCCAGCCTGTCTCCCACTGCCTGACTCACCCTGGGCTTGCCACCTCTCTTCTGACCTCTGATTTCCCAGCCTTTTCAATTATCTCTGCCATTCTGTCGCCTTCTAAGCCCTCCACCCTCACCGCTGTTCACGGCCCAGAATCCGGTATAATAGGAGAATGACTTCATGGCTCCTATGGCCTATAGAGGCTCCTATTTATGCATTGGTGCCCTGAACTTGCTTTTTATGGTGCCAAGAGCTCCAAGCTGGGCAGCGTCCCCAGGACCCAGGCTGTCTCCGTGGGACCCAGCTCTCTCCAGCTACTGCTTACAGTTCTGCTGTGCCCCCCCCTCCCCCCCCCCTCCTCAATGTGGAATCTGGGCAAGCTAGCTTTCTCTGCACTTGACTTTATTCAAATGATTAAATGCCTCTGTCACGGCTCCCTCCTCCCCAATTCAAAACAATACTAGCTGACTTTTATATGGTGCTTACCACGTGCCACATTGCTCTAAGCGAGCTAATACATGCTCCTCTTTTAATCCTCAAACAACCCTATTTGGTAGGTACTATTATTATTACCATTTAAAGATGCAGGAGCTGAGCCACAGGGAGGTTCAGTGACTTGCTCAAGGTCATACATCTAAAACATGGCAGAGTGAGGCCCTCCCCATACTGTTTCTCCTGTTCTCTCTGTGGGCCTTGCTCCCTTCCAGCTTCTCCCATTCAGAGGAGGAGAGACTCCCTTCCCAAGGCCGACCCCCTGACTGCACTCTGCCCCGGTCCTGGGCTCTTCCTCCTGGCGTTGTTTCTGGAGGCCCCCCATTTGGCAGTATTTTCAAACTGTCCTCTCCTAGTGTCTCAGTATTAGCCGCAAGTTTGTTTGTTTGTTTTTTTAAAGGGAGGGAGACAGGCCTACCGTGCTCTTTCCTTGGTCTTACTTCCCCCAAGAATTGCCTCCCCTCTTACCCACCCCTTTAGCTGCCCCCACTTCACCAAGACCACTCTTGCTGAAAACCTCGGGAATTTCCTGAGTGTCAGACCCCGTGGCACAGGGCCGTCCGTACCTGTGTGGCAACTCCAGAATAAATTAGAAAAAAAAAAAAATGGGCCCCTCTGGCTGGATGTAGCCTCTGGGAGTGCATAGTTTGCTGAGCATGTTGAACTTCAGCTTCCTAACCCATCAGCTGGATTCTTTTGGACAGTGTACAACCTGGACAACCGCACACAGGGTCTTGGATGTTGGCATCCTTACTGTCCTTCATATTCTGGCCACGCTCATCCCCGATGGCCAGTCTTCCTCCGCCGCCTTTGTGGACACTCCACTCTCCTGCTCCTGCTGGTCCTTTGCATCTCACCCGCTGCACCCTGATTGTAAGAGTGGGGCAGGACTTTGCATGAGCTGCTCTGATGCTGGCTCCCAGAGCGGGCCGCCAAGAACTTGCCTCCAGCTCCACTCCATGCTCTATGTGGTTGAACTGGGACACCTGAGCTTGTTGTGACAACCCGAAAGCACCCTTCTGCCCCATGTTGGCTCTCTCTGTGCTGCCCGATTCCTGTTAATGTGCTCATTCCTTAGCCAGACTGAACACCGTCCCTTCCTCTTTTCCCCTGCACACCTTGTCCTAGTCCTCCTAGTCCTGTCCTTTTCTTCCGTTCCTTTAGCCACCAGAGTCATCCAGGCCCTCACCCTTTGCAGTCTGGGCTTGGGCAGTGGTTCCTGACCTCCTTGGCAGCTTTCTAGCCCCTTCCATAATCTTCCCCACCCCAACTTCCAGATTATGCCCCACTCTGCTCTCTGCGTAAAAACCTGCTTTCGGCTCAAAATGTCACTCCTCCACTCGGAAACCTCCTGTGGCTCCCCATTGACTACAGGGAAAGAAGCCCAAACTTTCAACCTGCCTTTCGGTGTCCTCTACCATATGTCATACCTCTCCAGGCTTAGCTATTGCTCTGGAGCTGAGGAAAGTGTTTTGGAGCTCACCCTTGGCAGTGCTTTTCCATAGCTGAGCTCTCTGGAAGGCTGCCAGGGAGGAGGTGGGTGGGGGTGGTGGGGGTGGGGGCTCTGCCCTCTCCACCCCCATCCCAAGCAGAAGCCTTGTAATGGCCACCAGCAGCCTGACAGCTGCCCCTGCACCCCGGGCAGCCTGGATCAGAGCTCGGCCAGACTGCAAATGTGGAAGGCTGGTCTCCGGGCAGGTGGGTAAGAGATGAAGGGAACCGAGGAGCATCTCACGGAGGAGTCACTCTCCCAGGGGGAGAGGCAGGGCTTCAAGGGAGTTTAGTGGGACAGTGGGGGGCAGCCCGGCTGCATGGAGAGTTCATCCCAGTGCTTTCCTGTATGCTCGAGCCTTGCTTCAGTTTCTCACTCTCTTTCTGAGTGTCTGACAGTCAGGGAGGCAGGTATGGCTATCACTCTCCCAGCTGAGCAGTGAGGAAGCTGAGGCCTGGGCAGGTGAGCTGACCTGGTCGAGGTCATGGAGCGTGTGCATCAGTGGCAGGACAGAGATGTGAGAGTTTTCGGGCCGAGCGGGAGGAGGGCGGGCTCTCCCGCCGCCAGCCCACCTGCTCGCCCCAGGCTGGACCTGGGCTTTCAGAGCAGCAGGAACTTCCCTTGCCATCCAGTGAGGGGCTGGTTAACTCTGGCACCCGGTGGGGGGCCCCAGGGGAGGGACACATTTTGCCCTGCTCCGTTCCTGGCCCAAATCGGCACGGCACCTGGGAAGGGCAGCTGGCCAGCCGCGTGCCAGTGTTACTTTAAAAATAAACCAGGGAAGAACGGGGCTTAAAAATAACCCCGGGGATGTGTGAGAAGCTAATTACTACCACAGCCCCCTGTCAGGGCTTTGGGGAGTGGCTGGGCCCCGTGGTGCCTGCGTGTCCCCTCTGCTCATCTCTTCCAGTTGGGAGGCGGGTCACAGCACAGCCGGGGGCGGGCAGGGCCTCAGAATCCGAGGTAGGAGCTGAAGGGGGCTCTGGGCCTCCCTTCGTCTGGGTCAGGATGTAGGCAGGGTGGGGAGGAGAGCAGCCAGGCTGGGTGGAGAGTGACGTGGCCCAGGTCCCGGCAGGTTTCCTCTCTACCTTACTTGTCTCTAGGCCTTGCCTCGTGACTTTCCGCCGGAATCATCTGGCTCCAAAAGGGACTTTGAGGTCCTGAGTCCCGCTCTTCTCTGGAGGCATGTGGTGGCAGCCAGGTGGCTCGTTTTGTCAGCTATGTCGCCCTATTTGGGACTCCTGACCACCGCTTCCCATGTGTCCCATTCTCTTGAGAAGAACTTTGAGGCCCGTCTTGATCCATCAGGGTAAGAATGCCTGGCCCTTCCAGCTGCCCACTCCTGGCTGCCTCCACGTGCATCTGTGGCCTGTGAGCTCGCCTCTCGGGACCCTCAGTGCTAAGTGGGGACTGGACTGCAGCTGGGCCCGGCCTGAAGAGCCCCCAGCAGCAGCTGCGGGGTGGGCAGGAACCACACTCCCATCCCACATACCCGGGCTCCCCCAAGGCCCTTGTGCTTGCAGACCCCCCACCTTTGGGAAGAGGTGTGAGGACATCCTGCATTGACAGGGAGAGGGACACAGGGCCCAGCTGAGGACACAGCTGAGGACGGACTTGCCGGATCAAAGAGAAAAAGCAGAGCTCACCCAGAGGAGGGAGGCAGAGGCCAAGACTGCTGGAAGCCGGCAGAAACGATCAAAGGACAAGGATGGATGGGGAGGTGGGGCCGACGGGGCAGACGGGGGAGGCAGCAGCAAGGAGAGACTGGCAGAACCAGGGGCCGGTTGGGGGGCTGCTGCACGACAAGCAGGGGCTTTGGGGGCAGATGGGCCTGGACTGGATCCCTGGCTGGGAGCCCTGAGCTGATAACTGAGCTGGAACTTGGACCTCGTTTGCATAATGGACATAATGATAACTGCTCACGGGCCTCTGCAGGAGGGTTTGCGAAGCATTTATGAAAAAGGCCTGAAGACGGGGAGCCGTGACGGCCGTGCGTTCTCTCCCTTGCCTCTCTTGAAACCTGGTCCCCCTGTTCCACCTCCGGCTCCACAGATACAAAAGTCGCCCCTCCCACCTTCTGCTCCCGGAACAAGCTGTTGAACGTGGCCCTCTGTTTTCATAGTCAGTGTCTCCCATGGCCGCCAGGCTGCCAATTGCACTGGTGGTTTCCCTGCGGTCATCTGACTTGATTTCCCAGCAGCAGCTGGCAGCTGACAGCTCCCTCTCTCCTGAAACACTGCTCTTGGTCTCCAGGTTCCTCTCCAGTGTCTGGCAGGCCCCCTTTCCTGCTCTCCCTCCCTCCCCGTGTTGGGGGCGGTGGTGGTGCTGCTGGCCCTGGGCTTTTCTCCCCTGCTCCCCGCTCCTCCCAGGTGATCTCATCTAGCCTCGTGACTTTAAATATTATTTCCATCTGATAACTCCCAGATTTGTATTTCAGCCTTGACCTCTCCCTTGCGCTGCAGACTTGTCTATCTAACTGCCCACAGGGGCTGGTAATAAGCATCTGCAAATTAACTTGTAGGTCTGAAAACAGAAGTTCTCGAATCTCATCTCTTTACCAAACCTGTTACCCTCCGGGTTTTACGTTCAGTCTCAGACAATGCTCACCCTCCATCCGGTTGCTTAGGTCAAAGGCCACCCCTGACTATCCTCTTTCCTTGAGGCGTACAGTCCTCTCCCACCCTCCTCTTCCCCAACACACGCATCAGGTCCGGCCACTCTGCCCCAACGCATGCCCTCAATCCACGCCTGCTCACCACGTCCACAGTCTTCACCTGGGTCCAACCTACCCTCATTCTCTCAGGTCACCGGAAGCCTGGCAGGTCTCCCTGCTTCCCTCTTGAATTACAACCACCTGACCTCCCCCGACCCCTACCACAGGGATCTGGTAAAAACTTTAGTCATATCACACAACACAGCGCTTAAAATCTTCCAGTGACTTCCGTCACACCTTGAGCAAAATCCAAGCTCTTGACTGTGGCCTCCATGGCCCTGCAAGACCCAACCCTTCCACGCTTCCTCCCCCTGGCTCAGTATGCTGTAGCTCACTGCCCTTCCTGCGCTCTTCCTCAAACATGCCCAACTGTGGCCCACGGGCAACTTCGCATTTGCTGTCCCTCCCTCTTCTGCCCTCCAGAGGCTTTTCCTGATTTTTGCATCGTCTAGAACCCTCTGCCCATCCCTGTCTCTGCCACATCCTCTTGTTTTGCTGTCTCTTGGCACTTGTTACCAGTGAGATGACGTTGTTTATCTGTGACCACATGGCCCTGGGTACACCTACCTACTTCCTCTCAACTGTAGACACTGTAAGGAGCTGAGCCTTTGGGGCCTAGAGTGGTGCCTGACACATGGAAAATGCTCAGAGAACCAGAGGGAGCGGAGGGATGACTGTGCGGGCATACTGAGGGAGTGGAAAGGGCCGGGAGGCTGGGTCTGAGGACTGGCTCTGTGAACTTCTGGTTCACTCTCCAGCTCCCTCCGCCCCCGCCCTGCATCTCCGTCTCCTCGTCTGGAAGAGAGAAGTGTTGCACTGAATCAGTGATTCTCAAAGAATCCCGAGGACCCCAGGGCTCGCTGCGATGCCATCCACTGCCAAGCTGAGCCCTTGTTCTGCACAAGTATGCCAGCGTCAGCGCCCTGAGCTCACCCTGCAGCCTCTCTCCTGGCCACCCCCTGTCAGACGGCGCTGGCTGGGGTCAGTCTGCTCCCAGCACCGTGACTGCCTCCCACATCCCACCCACGGACTACTGTGGGAGCTCCAGCCGGGGTGCCGACCTTTCCGGTGGGAGGCTCCTGCATTCCAGCTGTCCCAGGGGCTGGGACAGCAGACTTGCTCTGCTGATAAGCGCGGCCTCGGCCACAGTCAGAAATGCTCTCTTTCCGAAAGGGGTGACTTGGAGGTCCTGTACAGAGCTCTATTCTTGGGACTGACACAGAGGAAGTCCCTCCAGGGCTCAGCCAGCATGGGGTGAAGTGGGGACAAGCGTGTCACCCTGTGTGCTTCTTAGGAAGGGCTGGAGGTAGAGGCCAGGAACAGGTCCAACACAGACGGTCAGAGCTATATGGGGGGGCTCGGACACACCAGTCCGGTCCCTCATGGATAAGGCCGGGGGGATGTGACCTGCTGTGGGTCTCCCAGCCAGAGAACTGAGAAACATGGAGGGGATCGTGTGTCCCACTTTCCTTACTCAACTGCAGTAAGCTGTTGTTAGCCACAGCTCTGAGAAAGGACCCATAGCCCACCTCCATGAACCCAGTGGCTGACTCTGAGGGGCAGGCAGGGGACCTCAGGGCCTCTTTGGTCCCACGGAAGACGAGTGTTTCCAACTCTGGGGCACTGAGCTGGGTGTGACACCCTAGGGAAGGAGGCCTGCCACTGAATTTGGGTCCAGGTTTCTCTCTCTCTGGCCCCACCTAGAGGTGGATCAAGGACCAAGGGCGGCCCCAGAGGGTCTTACCATGTTTAACCCTCACTGTTGGAAAACCCATGATGCAAGGTCATATTGAAGAGGGAGTCACGTGGCTCAGCTGGACCAAAGCCCCCCGATTTGTTCGCAGGTGAGTGATGCTCACATGGCTGACAGGCCTCGCTGGGGCTGATTCCCTTCCCTGGGGTTAAGAGCAGCCTGAGAGCTAAAGCCGTGAAGGTGGAGCCTGTCCCTAGGACCCCACTAAGACTCTCAGTCCCCTTTACCTGGAGGGGGGGTGCCGCCTTCTCCTGGGGCCACCCACCGACTCCTGCTGTCTCCGCCACCTGGCTCGCCCCAGGAACTTTGGCTTGCAAACTCCAAAGGTTCCTCTTTAGCCATCCCTTGAATGTTTCTTAAGTACCAAGGAAACCCAGAAAGAAAATGCTAGAGGCTGGCTGGCAAGTGGCCCAGCCTCCAAAGTACAGAATGCTGATTCTAATAACTTCTCCTCTCTCCTGTGCTTCCCAAACCTGGCTGCAGACCCTTCGCTGGGGGACTCTAAAACTTCCGGGCTCCTGGGCTTAGCTCAGGCCTAATGAATTAAGTCAGGCCCTGACACCCATCACTCTGGCTCCAAACAACAGCTGTTACTGGGGACAAGTGTCCTACTCGGCACGCAGGGGCCATCTCACCTGTCCCTACACACTGGGAAGCAGGTGACTTGCCCAAGTGGCCCCTGGCAAAGCCCCCTCTCTCACTCACTGGCCACTCCTAAGAACCGCCACTCTGTTCTCATTTCTAGTCTTGGGCTCCCATCCTGTTCAGAAAGATGGCTTTGGCAAATGTGTGAAACTAAGGCCACCCAGTGACAACTGTCCCCCCCCCCAATATTTCCCTTTCTGCCCTCCATAGGCTGGCATCTGCAATGTCCCCACATCCGTGTCATGGGAATAACCCACCTTTAGCCACTGTGTAGGAGGCGAGGGCATTTGTGTTCTGGGGGAGAGGGTGGTTTAGGTTTGGGGAGGGGTCCTGATTTGACTCTTGGTCCCACATCACTGGCTTAGGATTGTAGGAAGTGACCTTATGCTCTCCAGTTTGGTTTCTTCATTGGCAAAGTGGGAGTAATGATACCCGTGATTCTGGGTCCACAGGACCCTCAGAAGAGATACTATATGAACATGTGCTTTATACGCCAAGGGCTGTGCGTGCTTTACACATCCCTGTTCTGCCACTTGCCAGCAGTGTGCATTTGCATGCCCTCCCTAACTCCTCCGAGCCTCAGGGTCCTGGTCTGTAGAATGGGGATTGTAACAGTGCCACTGGCTGTGAGGATCGCATGAGGTGATCGTGTCAGAGGCTCAGCCCAGAGAAACCTCCCAGCTAATGGCAGCTTTGGTTCCTAACCGTGGAAACTGAGGCAGGCTCTGTGGGGAGTGGCTGCTTCTCATCAGGTCTAAGATCAGGACGGAGCGGCCCAGGGCAGACCCCCCTGGTGCATCAATCAGAGGCTTCCTCCTGCCTGCGACTGCCTGCACCCCCGCTTGCCCCCAAGATCCCAGGGAGCCCTTCTACACTAGGAGGATGATTGGATCCATCCCAGAGGAGAGAGCTGCTTCCTGTATGGGAGTCTGGCATCTCTCTCTCTCTCTCTCTCTCTCTCTCTCTCTCTCTCTCTCTCGGCTGCTCCACTGGGGCCTGACAGTTGGGTCACTGGAGAGAGCCCCCCAGATGGTCCTGTGGCTGGAGGGCTGGAATGTGCCTGTCCGGATGTTTCTGAGATGGTTATTTCTGCACTGGGGCTGTGGTCGGGAGAGGCCCTACACATTCCTGAAGAGGGACACTGAGTCCATGCCAAGCTGCGAAGTCTCAAGGAGAGTGAAGGGGTCTGAGAGCTGGCGTCTGGGGCTGTCCATGCAGAAGATGTCCACACAGTGTTGTGTGACAGTATCATCTCCTTCAGTTCAGTGCTGCCCTGGGGCTCCTGCATACCATCCATAAAACTGGATTTGGTCTGGGCTCCCGAGTGGCCCTGTGGCCCAGAAAAGGAAGTGTGGTGACAGGAGGGAGGGACTTCTCTGGGGGCTGAGGTCTGCTGGGTGACCAGGGCGAGGGTGAAGGGAGACAGTTGGGATTCAGGTTCATGACCCTGTGGTTCAACTGGAATCCTGGGGGCAGCCACTTGTTCAGCTGTGTTTTGGGGCACCCTCGGGTTCAACCAAGGTCATGGAGGTACCTACTATTGAACTAAGGTGATCCACTGGTTCATCCAGGGTCATGGGGCACCCAGTGGTTTAATCAAGTCCACCCACCAGAGTCCAGAAGTTATCCTTCTAGGATCTGCCCTTGCCACTTTCCTTGGGTACATTCATGCCCCTCAGACTGTCTCATGCTATTGCCTCATCCAGAAAGTTCTCACTGCCCATCGTCACCTACTAGAGTCCTCACTCCTCATTCAAACTCCCTCAAGTGCTACCTGCTCCAGGAAGCCTTCTCAGATCCCTATTTTGAGTCACTTTACTAGGATTTAGCATGGATAACATTCAACTTGTGGTTTCAGGATGCCACTGGACCAGAGGCTCCTTGGGGCAGGAGCTGGGTCTTAGTTTTCTATTCTTTTGGTGGCAAGTACCGTGCCTAGCACTCAGGAGACCTCAGTGATTTTTGGTAAACTGAACTGAAATGAAGGCTAAAGACAGTTCTATTTGGAAGGTGATCCGGAGGCCCTGGGGGCCCCCAGGACACGGCTGAGTCCACTTTGGGTACTTGGGCTCTCCAGGCTGCCCCCTTAAAGATCAAGAAATCAGAGCATCTCAAGGTCGGGAAGAATTTTAAAAGCTATTTATTTTAGTCCCCAGTGATCTTTTTAATGTATCTACTTGCCTTAGGTATTGATCAAACACTAATCTAGGGTTGCTGCTGGAAAGACTTCCAGCTTGTCTGTCCTGATGGTCTACTCTAGCCACAACCGTCATGTAAGCCAATTCCCTGTAATATATCTCTTCTACTGGTTCGGATTGAACCCTGACTGATACAGGCATCCTCTGCAGCTTGCCCATCCAGTGTCTTCTTGTATGCTTCCTGTGATGGGGAGCTCACCGCCTCTCGAGGCAGCACAGTCCATCTTTGGTCAGCTGCAACTTTAGCAAGTTCTCCTTAGATTGGACTTAATCAAGTCTTTCTATGGATTCTACCCCCTGGTGCTGGTTCAACCCCTTGGGCCCAAGCAGCCTGAGGTCGGGTCTTTAATCTTGCAATAGCCCAGCAAATATTTGAAGGCAGCATGCCTGCTTTCCACGCCTGTCCCCATCAAGTGTACCTCATTTGACATGCTCTTCCCTTGCTCTGACTGTTTCCTAGGTTGTTGATGTCTCTCTTAAAAGTTTGGCCTTCACCTGCCAGCTACATTCCACACTGTCGCTTACGGCAGAGACAGTGTATCTAGTAGCCAGAGGACCTTGGGCCTGGGGACCTCCGTGGGCCCTAGCTGTCTGGATCCCAGCCCACAGGAAGCTGGGGTTCTTAAAAGAAGAAATGCTCCCAAACCTCTTCTTCTAATGGGGACTGGAGGCTGCACCGCCGCTTGGGACTATGGGTAGTCTCCATGAGGGAGAAGCCAGTTTCCCACTTGGTCATTTAATCTCCAGGGCACCCATTGTCCATGGATCTAAGGAGCTTCCCAGGTGGATGAGCTGAGGACAGCAGACACCTGTTTTCAGGCTTTCCCAGGGGGACAAGCCCTTCTTCACTCCCCTCCTCACTTTCCCCCACCTACGTGACCGCACAGCTCGGGGCCCCACCTAGGCTCCACGGAGGGCTCCTGTCCTGCGGGGCAAGCCGCAGCCCCGCTCCGGCCTCAGAGTAGGGATCCACCGGCTCTGAGGCCATTGGCTCTGATGCTCCACAACCAGATATCTAGGGATTTTTCCAGTTCTACACACTCTCGTCCTTAAAACCACAGTCTACACCTCATGTCTATTCCCAGGTCTCCAGGTTGTTTCGATCCTTGCTGCTCAAAGTGCGGACAATGAATTAACAGCATCAGTGTCCCCTGGGGGTTTCTGCATTTCTAAATGCGGAATCTCAGGCCCCCGCTCCAGACCTACTTGTTCAGATTCTGCGTTTAAATAAGATCAACCAGGTCTTTCCCTACACAGCGGTGTTTGCAAACCATTAGTGGCTCCACATTGCTGAGCAGGGCTTCTTTAGTTCCCCTGCGGAACATCTCTTCTGTAGAGATGGGAAGACTGAGGCACACCAGGGAAGTGTCTGCTCCTCCTGTGAGTTCAGGGGCAGCAGAAGCGAGAGAGAGAGCTGGAAGGATTTGTCTAAGGAGAGAGAAAGAACCCCGTTTCTAGCTCCCAGGCCTGGCTCCTGCTTTGAATTGCCAGCAGCCGTGTGTCCCCTCACTAAGGAGTCCTTGTGTGTCACTGGGAATCAGGGACAGTGAGGAGGCAGTTTTTGTGGGGGTGGAGGGTGGGAGGTGGGCCCCCGCCTGGCAGGGATCCCAGGAGGCCACAGGACCAGGAGGACTGGAGCTGTTTGCTCTAGATGGCAGCGGAGGCCGGCTCTGGACAAGGGGAAGGGGAAGGTGTGACTTGTGGCAGTAGCCTGGGGTGGGGTGGCTCCAGGTGAGGGTGCGGGATGCGTCTCCGGGAGCTGCCCGGGACCTCAGTTTCGGGACAACGCAGTTGTCCACAGCGAGGAATTGTGGACAAGTGGGGAGGCAGCGGCATCACTGGGACCCTTGACTGCTCTCTCCACGGCGACAACAGCCTAGAAAGGCATTTGTCATGTGGCTGTCTGATGGCCAGAGGCTAACAGGCGGGTCAGGAGGAGACCCAGGGCAAGCAGAGCAGGCTGGCTGGCAGCTTGCTCTTTTATTTAAGAGCCTACGGGGGGTGGGGGGTGGGAGGGGGGCAAGAACACCAAGGGAGGCTCCAAGGCCAGCTCTGACAATAACTGCAGCCTTGACCATGCCCCTTCTCCCATCTGAATTTTAGTTTCCACCCTGTGAAATAAGAGGGTTGGAGCTAAAATTCTGATTTCTCTCTGGGCTAAATACTCTTGAGGGCTAGAGATCCTGAAGCTGAGGCCACAGCTGGACCCTGGCACCCATCCTACATCATTTGTGACGTGCGTACAGAAGGGGCAGCAGACGTTCCAGGGGCGGGGGTGCTGGGGGGCGGGGAGCTGCATGGCTCTGTGAAAAGATACTCCCTACGGCCCTGGGAGTGAGCCCTGGCACTATCATTTTATATTTGTAGCGTCCCGGGCCAATTTTGGAACCTCTCTGAGCTTCCCTTTCCTTGCCGGGATACAGAATGATAACGCCTGCCCTCTCAGGGCGGCAGTGGGAATGCAGGCTGTGACAAGTGCCCCAGACACTGCCTGACGTGTTATGGACACACAGCAGTTCCCTGCATCCAGGGCAGGGATGGGGGGTGAGGGAGTGCCCATCTGGGTCTCTGATAATGATCTCCGTCAGAACCTGGGTCTTTTCCCTTGCTGCTGGCTGGCTGGCTGCAGGGAAATCATTTTACGTTTTTTTTTTTTTTATTACAAAATTGACTCGCAGATTCACCGTTTGTGCTGCCAGCTGAAAGCTGTTTATGGTGGTGATTTGCACTACACTCATCTGTGCTTGTTTATGTTTTCTTTGAAAATAGTTATTGTGTTTGTCCTGTCCCCACTGTGGCCAGGCATGTGTCTTCTATTTCCGTCCTATTCTTGCCCCCACTCCCTCTGTGTCTCCAGTCCCCCAACCGTGATGGGTGGGAATGGGACACTTAGGTAGGAGGCATGACAGTCAGAAGGACCTCTGATCAAATACACCCTCTTTGTAGATGAGGAAACTGATGGTCACAGAGGATCAGCAGCTGGGCTAAGTGGAGCTGAACTTCTGCTTCCTCGCTCCAGTCCAGGGCAGGTTCTCCTACTACTGTGTGCCTCACTGTCCTTAGCTGGTTTTCTGCCAGGGTCTGCCTGCTCAAAGGAGGGAGCATTGCCTCTGAGCCTGGATGTCAGGTGGACTCCAGTCATGGGTGAGGATCTGGAAAGCCTGGGCTGGGAGAGTGGGATCAGGAGAATAAAGGGAAGGAAGGATGTGGCAGCCTCTGGTCCCCAACCCCCTGTCCCCTACCTGTTAGGAGGGAGCAGAGGTGGCTGTGGTCTTGGTAATCCTTGGGAAACCAAGCAGTTCCCTTCTGTGTGGGGAGTATTAGTGATCATACATGAAAAATAATGTTAATTTCACTCATCATTGCAGATATTGCTTATTAAGTACCTGCTCTGTACCAGGCATTCCTCTATATTATCCTTTTAATCCCGGGAGGCAGATATTCTTCTCCCCATTTTGCAAATGACCAAACAGGCTCAGAGAGACTAAGTAACTTGCTCAAGATCGCATAACTAGTGGTGGGGGGTGGGGAGGTGAGTGGAGAGGTGGGTCGAGAAACGAACCCAGGCGCTCTGGCCCACCTTCCTACACCGCCACAGCAAAGGCAGAGGGGTGGCCTGTGGGCAGGGAGGAGGGAATTGCTGATTGAAAGTGGGTGGTAGGACCAGTCCAGGCTGGGCTGCCCCTCCACCCCACCCCGGCAAGCCAACAGAGGCCTGGGAACAGTGGAGTGATAAGCAACCAGAGGTCTCGGTGCTAAGAGAGATGGTGGGTCGTGAGGGGAATAGGCTGGGGTGATGGAGGGAACTCCAGTGGGGGCTCCCAAAGACCTCGATTCTAATCAGGGTTGTACCTGCACCTCTCTGGGTGTTTGGATGACTGCTGATGTCTCCTTTCCCTCTTTTATCGGAGGACTCTGGGATGTAGAGGGTGGCAGGTCACTTCTGTACTTTCCTCCTTCTTGGAAAGATGTAAAAAGTACAGGTTCCTTCATGAGCTGCCTGCTTGAGTTCACAATCTAAGGACTCCCAGGCCACGTGGTGGGTGATGGGAGCCTGTGCTCAGCTGAGAACAGGCCGGAAGCTGAGGAGAGAGCAGAACAGAAGGTTTTCTGCCCCAGCTCCATCAGCTAATCAATCACCTGGCCTCTCGTTGCCTTAGAGCCCCGAGGATTACGGGGGCCCACATGGGAGCACAGCACCTGGGAGCCCGCGGCAGTCTCAGCTGGGGCCCGGTGCCGGGCACCGCTCTGCCACGTGGTCTGGGTTGGTCAGCGGCCGGGGTGCAGGGAGCAGCAGGCTGGCTGCGGGGCGCTGGAGTGAGAGGCACTCGCCTGGGAAGGGATTTGCCAGGGGAGAAGACAAGCCTTGTCGCCTCGGTGACCTCAAGATCTAAGGGTCTGGACTGGGTTCTCGAAGTTGAGAAAGAACTGGCGGAAAACCCAGGGCCTGGGAGTCAAAGAGGCCCAGCTGAATCTGGGCAGGTGCCATACTTTCAAGTCACAAGGCCATGGGTGAGTCATCTACACACAGAGCCCTGGGTTCCTCTGCTGAAAAGTGGGGGCCATATAATGCTCCTCTGGAGGGATTGGTGAGAGAATCCAACGAGAGGGTATAGAGCCCGACAAAGAGTAGACAAGAAATCGTGGCCGCTATTATTATTGTTGCTGTTACCGCTCCTAGTCATAATAATAAGTAAAGAGTCGTCCTGAACAAGTGGAAGGAACAGAGACCGGGGAGTCAGGTTTTGCTAACTTCTGGCTGTGTGACTCCTGTCACCTCTCTGGTTCCTTATCTGTAAGAGGAGGGGGTGGCACGAGCTGATCTTGAGTCCCCTTCCAGCTCTGACAGCCTCTGGGCTATGAATAGATGGGGCTGGGGCCCCGGAGGAGTTTAATGACTCAACAGCTAGAGAGGTTAAGCTTTCCCAGAAAAGAGTTTCCATTTGCGTTTGATGAACTTAGGGCACCACAAAGGAAGGGTTTCCTGGCTGGGAGGCCAGGGACGAGGGAGCTGGAGGAATCCTTGCAGCTCATGGAGACTGTGACTAACCAGGTGAATGACTAACTCAGACCCTGCTGACCCTCGACCAATCAGGGCTGCCCAGGAGCGCCCTGCAAGCTGGCATCACTGAGCACGTCTTGGCCATGCCAATTTCAGCTGGCTCCGGGCTTCACAGCATATGGAAGCAGAAGAAGCAGCCAAGAGACCGGCAGGGAAAGAGCACTGGGCTTGGAGTCAGAAGACCTAGCTTCTTGCTCTAACTCTGCTGCTCACCAGCTGCGTGGCTTTGGGGGAGTCCCTTCCCCTACTTTCCCTTCCATGTCTTCATCTATGCCACGGAGCTAACGATGCCTGCCCTGGCAACTTTCCTGAGTGGTGAAGGCTGAGATTCAAGAGGTGAGATGGGAGTGCAGTGTGATCACTAAGTGGCAGGTTCTGTCATTTTCCTATCCCAGTGTGAGTCCTGGTGCCTTGAGAGACCTATGTGGGTCTCCAGAGGGATCAGGTGGACAGAGGCTGTTGCCTTTGAGTTTTGGGTCAAGATCAGCTTAATATAGGGCCCATTCCAGCCATCTGATCACAGCCCAGACAGGCTTTTCTTAGAGCAGAGCCCCTGTGGACTGTTTCCAGCCAGATGGCGTAGCCAGAGAGAGAGGTGACAAAAAGCCAGGGATGGCTGGGTGGGGCAGGAAGTGGGCAGTGCCTTTCTGGGGCCCCCACAGAACTAGGGTGGTGCTTTGATGCTGTCTTTCCTCTTGCCCAGCACTGTATCAACAAATATCACCAGAACTGCACTCTGTCTGCCTCTACCCCCGGCTGTTAGCATCTCTCTTGGTAAGGACTACAGGCACTTTGGGAAATGGCAGGGATAGAGGGGAAGGAGGACACTCTTTCATTTCTGCACACCTTAAGCCCATGGATAGCATTCTCTGAGTGCTCACGCGTGGGGCAGGGTACTGTGCCGGCGGCACTGGGAGAACAGAGATGGGAACCACAGGGCCCTGCCCACGTGGAGGTCAATTCAGTATGTGGTCAAAGAGACAAAACACATCCCCTAAAATGTAAATAACCATGCCCACACGGGGCAAGAGAGCCCACACTGTGTCACCCAGGTTGTCGTGACAGTAAGTCCTGTAACTGTCTAGAGTGGTGGCCTGAGATGGTCTGGAAGACTTCATGGAGGAAGTGGGATCTGAGCTTGACTTGCAAGATTAGCTTGGACAAAGTAAATAGAAGACCGAGAGAAAGGTGTGCCAGACAGGCACGCTTAAGGTGTTCTCAGGAGACAGACCGCATGGCTGCAGTGGAGGAATCATGCCAGTAAGAAGTGAGAAATGAAGTCCCACATAGAGTTGGTGCCAGGTATGAAGGTCCTTAAAATTTGGGATAAAGAGCATGGGCCAGATTCCACGGGCAGCTGGAAGTCACTGAGGGCTCTGAGAGGGTATTGGTATGGTCAGAGCTGCACTTTGGGGAGACTCTTTCTGGCGGCATTGTCCAGGGGCGCTCGCTCCATGGGAGAACGAAGGTGCAGGCAAAGTCAGTTGGGAAGTTACTTGTGGACCTAGGGACCACAGGACTAAGAAAGGGGACACATAATCAGAGGTACCACATGGGGGAAGAGATGGGGGGAAGGCCTAACTTGCTTGTTCACTGCTCCTGAAACCTTGGCAGGTAGCAGGGAAGTGGGGAGGGGAGGCTTCTTTTGGGGCAGATCTGAGTCCGACTGTTCTGCCCTGTCAGCAGGACTCAGAGGTACCCCTATCCACTCCAGGGGCCCTTTTCTTCCTCTTCCAAGAGGGGAATGCAGAGACTATATAGCAGAGTTCCCCATGGACCCCAGAGAGGAGTGGAGCCTTGGGACACAGTCCCAAGTGGATAGACTGCAGGAATAATGTCCAGTCCTGCCTTTTACTCCCTCAACTTCTGTGGACTCCCAGGAAAACACTGCCATCTTGTCATGGGCTATGCCATGTGGCAATGAGCCCCTGGGAGCTCAGCCAAGGCAAGGAGGGGGACCAGAGAGAGGAGAAGGAATGGGAAGGATGGAGGTCTGGAGGCATCCCAATGGGCTTTGGGGGAAGGTGGGCTGAGAGCATGCCAGGACTAGGAGGGATGCTTGAGATCATTTCGGCTAACCCCTGATTGTGTGGGCGTGAGCCTGAAACCCAGACAGGAGAAGGGACTTGCCCAAGGTCATATAGTGGGAAAAGTGATGGAGCTGGGCTGGAATCACAGAGTCCTGGGCAGCGAGTAAGGTGTTTACTCCTATCTGGACACTTTTGAATAGCACGTCAAGGGCCTCTCTGGAGATCCCTTTCCTGGGTATCCATTCGTGTGCTTTGTGTGTACGTGTGCCTGTCTATGTCTTGTGTGTGCTTGTGTGTGCACCTGTGTGTACATGTGCCCGTGTCTATGTTGTGAGAGAGTCTGGGTGTGTGTGTGTGTGGCCTGCTGTACCGCTGTTTGGAGAAGAGAACGGAGGCCATTCCTGCGAGGTGACTGTTTTCCTGGGACAGCAGAGAAGGCAGACAGCTGGATCTGGCTTCCAGCATCAGATTTGCTGCCCTAAGAAAATTAAACGCACTGGCTGGCTTTGCCCAAACTCTGGGATCTGGACACACACACACACACACACACACACACACGCGCACACACACACACACACTCCAAGCGGCACTCACTGAAGCAGTTACGGGTTGTTTCAGGCACCGGGAGACCGGGAGTAGGCGGGAGTGCCGCGGAGTGCCGGAGTACCTGCATCCACACGTCTCCCTGGAGCCCTAGCCTGTGTAGACACGCCAAGGTGCGGAAGCCCATCTGCCAGGGACACGGAGGAGTCGCGCGCTCCCCGCCGCTCTACACTCAGCTCTCTGCTCCAGGGCCTGGCCCGGCCACACCCCTCCTCCCCAGCCTCCGCCGGTCGTTCCTGCCCCTCTCACACACTTCAGAGTCCCTTGAGGCCCTCGCGCAGCCTGGCAGGGACAAGTTAGGGCTGGCCCGGCCAGAGAGTCAGGTCCGGAGCCAGGAATCGACGCCTCCCCCGAGTCCTGTCCCCGCGGAGCAGACAAGCCAGGCTGAACTCGGGTTTCTGGCAGCGCGGGGTTCGGCGCCTAGACCCTCTCCGGGGGATCCCCCCAGCCCTGGCCGGCTCGGGACTACCCCGGGTCACGGCGCCCAGCCCCCGGGTCCCCGCCCCCCGTCGGCGAGTAGTTACCGATGGTGGTGATGACGGTGATGGCGAAGTAGAAGGAGCCGGCGAAGCGCCACTGCACGCCGGCCTTGTGCGGCTTGAGGCGCAGCACGACGCGCTCGAGCTCCTCGTAGCCGCCCTGGCTGAGGTTGTAGCGCGCCCGCAGCTCCTGCTGCCGCAGCTCCAGCCGCTGCCGCTCGATCATCTCGGGCTCCGACTCGAGCGCGTCGAAGACCGCGGCGCCCACCAGCAGGTAGGTGAAGGTGCACACGATGAGCGCCAGCGTGCGCACGTTCTGCCGCTTCATCGTCCCGCCCGAGCCGCCGCCGGCCCCCCGGCGCCCCCGGCCCGCGCCCCGGCCCCGGCCGCCGCTGCTGCTGCCCCGGAGGCGGCCTGGGGCATGGCTGCGCTCGCCTCTCCCCGCGCCGGGCACCCGCTCCGCGCCCCGGGGCCGCCGCCGCCAACGCCGCCGCCGCTGCCGCCGCGGAGCTGTCCCTTCAGCACCACCCACCGCCCTCCTCCGCCCGGCCCCGCTCCCGCCCCCCGCCCCCCGCCCGCAGGCCGCCTCCTCCCGCCAGCCCTCCCGCCCAGCCAAATAAGGACTGGGGAGACGCGCCGAGGGAGGGAGGAGGGGGGCTGGCGGAGGGGGAGGGGTGGGGGAGCGAACGGGAGAGCCGCGGAGAGACCGGGCAGGACCGAGGGAGAGAGACCCAGGGAAAGAGATAACTAGACACAGAGAGAAACGGCTCTAACTACAGAGAAAGAGGAAAAAGAGGCAGAGGGGGGTGTGACAGATAGGGAGATAAAACCAGAGGTAGACTCACAGACACAGTAAAAGAAGCGGTAGGCAGAAAAATACAGAGCGAGAGAGGCAGAGAGCGAAAGATGGAAACAGAAAGAGCGACAGAGACAGGGAGACCTGGGTAGCTGGAGATAAATTGATGACGGAAAAAGAAGAGGAAGGAAGGGAAACGGACGGGCAGAGCGACCCCCACCCCCCAGCCTCCACCGAAATCACAGCATGCTTTAACTGGAAGGGACCTTGGGCCTCGCTGTCCTGCCCTTTATTATGTCGGTGAGGAAACTGAGGCGCAGAGAGGTCGAGTGACAAGCAAGGGCACACAGTGAATTAGTGCCAGCACTGGGACTCAGCCAAGCTTCCCTCCGCCCAGGCCACACCCCCCCACCCTGTGCCGGGGCCACCGCTGTCTTAGAAACAGCAGGGCGCAGCTGTGGACCTGGGCACGGTGGGCCAACACCCAAGGGAAAGCCCTGCTCTCATGAAATGTGACCCTTCCCAGGTCAGCATGGCTCCTGGAACTGGCTGAGAAAGCACAGGCTGGGAGGCTAGGCCAGTAGCACTCAATCTCAGGCTCTCCTCCTCTGCTCCCCCCGCGGTTATCCGGCTGTCTAGACATCCATAGCCCCTGTCCTGCACCAGTGGGCCAGCCTGGGCTTGGGATGGGCTGCCAGAGAGAGCACTGGACATCAACATCAGGCATCCCAACCGAACAGAATAGGGCAGCTGGAGCCCAGACCAGGCTTGCTGAAGACCAGGAGGCCTCCCTATGCCTCAGTTTCTTCTTCTGTCAACATGGTGGCAGTGGTGGTGAGGAGGCGCAGGCTGTGGGACCTCAGATGAGGCGTCACTGCCCCTCTCAGAGTCTCACTTCCTTATCTCCTCGATGAGGTGCCGTGGCAGATGATCCCGCAGGCCTTACTTAGCTTCAAACAACTCCAGACTTGGATGGGCTGAGTGAGCAGAATGATCGGAATGCAAATCCCATTGCCAAGGAGGGTCAGAGAGTCTTTCACGGGACCCTGGCACGGGCCACGAGGAGAGACAGGATGGAAGAGGCCCCAGGCCCCTGACTGAGGGTGGGTTGAGGAGGCAGCCATCCAGAAGCAGGAGCGCCATCTGCCCGCATCCGGGCCTGACCTGTCACTGTTGAGCCTTTTAATGCTTCTCTGAGGGAGACCACCAACCCACTGCTTCTTTCAACCATTCATCCAAAGACTATGTATCAAGCATCTGCTGTGTGTCAGGCTAGGCATGTTACATTTATTAGCTCTAGTCTTACCACCATCCTGAAAGGTGGGTATGGTTATGTCCATTTTATAGATAGAGAAACTGAGGCAAAAGGCAGTGCAGAGAATTGTCTGAGGTTGTTCGGCAGGAAGGGTCTTCAGTCTGCCTTCCAAACCCATTCTCTTCTCCATAATGACTCCTGGACCCTCAGGTTTTTTTCACCTGTAAATGGGATAGGTAATTATACCAGAGTCATTGATCTGACACAAACTTCCTGGGCCCACACCCTTGGTCGTTTACTCAACCCATTTCAGGCCTTCCCCCTTGGCATCTTCTGGCTCCCTAGAAGACAAGAGCTGCTTCTCCTGGGTTCCTAGGGGTGAGGGTGCAAGCTAGGTTCCATCCTCCTGGCCACACTACCCCAGAAGCCAACTCCCCCCAAAGGCAGTCTAGATGAGCAAGGCTCAAGAGGCCTGGTTTTCAGTGTGAAAGACTGTGTGTCCAGGGTCTGCTTGCTTCTGGCTGCCAGGCCAGACTGCTAGGCAGATGAACGGTGATATTATGAGTGAAAGAGCTTTGGAAAAGGGAAAAAGCTCTCTTTAGGGGCAGGGCATTTATTATTAATTATGATGAAGCTTGTTCTCACAGCACTTCAGAATGGGAAGGGCCTTTAAAGATCAGCTAACCTGATCCTCTCATGTTACAGATGAGGAAACCGAGGCCCAGAGAATAGGAAGGGGGTTGCTCAGGGTCACACAGGGAGTGAAAGGGGGCCAAGACTTATGTCCCGTGGCTGGGGTCTCTCCTGTAGCCCCCATATATATGGGATCAGGACACCTGCTGCCAGGGGAACACAACACATCCACGGCGTGCCTGGAGCCCAGGAGGGCAGCTCGGTTCTCACTCCCCTGCCCCTCTTCCCTTTCTACTCTTCAGGAGGGGAGACTGGTTGGTGGGGAGTGATGCTGGTGCCGGTCTAGATTTCTGAGAAGGCCCTGGGTCCTGCAGACAGGAGTTCCATCAGCTCACCCTTGACCTAGGTGGGATAGTGCCAAAGATCTAGAAGCCTATACCTCTCCCTCTGTCCAGGACTCCTGTGGCCTGCCTGTACGTCCCCACCCCTGATGGGGCTGCCTCACCTTCTGCCCAGGGCCAAGTGTCAGAAAGCATCTCTATCAATCCTGTCTTTTATAAATGACAAAATCTGCTCAGCGATGGCTTCTCCATGCTCTATTTTTTCCCACTCCATTGGTGACTCCAGTGGAGGAAGCCTTGGGCTGGTTAGAAAGAGATATTTTACATCCCTCCAATCATTATACTGGTCAGCCTCATGTGTGATTGTTTTCTGGAATCTGATGCAGCGTAGAGAACATGGGGCAGAGAGTTGGGGGGCCTGGGCTGGGGTCCCGTCTCTTCTACCTGCTTCCCGTGGGACTCAGGGCCAGTCACTCTTTTTCCCTGGGCCTTGGTTTGCATGTCCATAAATGGAGTGGTTTGGACCAGGACATGTCTCTGCTCCCTTCATTTATAACATCCCATGACCTTCCTGGCCCGCTTCTGCTTCGCTAGTTATTCCAAGAATCAGGTGAAAAGATTTAGTCACTGCTTTTAGGACTTTAGTTTGTGAGGAAAAGGGCGCAATCAGAGGTAGGATAAATGGTACAGAATTTAACTATCATTCGTTGCTGCGTATTATTATGCACTCAACATTATACACATATTATTTTCCAGCTTTATCTTCCACACCATTCCTCTCTAAGCTCTAGACACATCTAAGTACTTTCATGCTTTACTTCTGACTCATGTGGCTCCCATAAGCTGGGATGTTGGTACTTCCTCGACTCCTCCATTTTTTATCTATTGAACTCCTGTTTAGGCTTCAAACCCAACTCAAGGGCCACTCTCTCTGTGAAGCACTCCCCAGTTACCTCCAGTCAGAACCCCCAGCACCTTTGGGCTTCCATAGCACGTGGTCGAAGCTTCAATTCAGCAGACGTTCCTCTTACCTAGTAGATCGATCAGTTCTTTAATATCTGTCTTCCCCACTGGCTCATTATCTTCTCCAGGGTGGAGTCCCTTCTTGTGCCACGCCTTGCCGCAGTGGGGAGCTCGGTGCTTTGCACATCAGAGTTGCTCTTATGTTTGTCGTGTATTCAGTACACGGTGAAGCCCTTAAAGCCTCCTACACCTGCGGGGTTAGAGATCGGTGTCAGCGGGGACAGGAGCACGGACAGCAGAGTCTGGAGGGAGAAAAACCCACGCAATTTGCTTCTGTGACTCTTTGCCAACAGACACTTCTAAAGTTGGAGCAAGCCCTACCTGGCTTAAGGAGAGAAGGCAAGACCCATGTGAGTGTCCTAAGGCCCAAGGAAGCATGTGGAGAGGGCACTGAAGAGGAGTCTAGACACCTGGAGTTTGGTCCCAGCTACAACCAACTACCAACTAGCTGGTGGACTTGAGAGACTCACATCGCCTCTCTGTGCCCCAGTTTCCTTTTCTGTAGAATGAAAGAGTTGCTTATCTCAAAGAGTCCCCTCCCTCTGACATTTTGTGATGTTAATGACAGACTTGGCCCTATGATTAACAACTGCTCATCCTGCAATGGCCAAGAATGTGGTGTGAGGGATGAGGGGCCCAGGGCCCTCTCTGTCCATTGTTTTCCAGAACCAGGCCCCCATCCTTGGCCAGTTTGGCTGGAGGATGGGGGAAAGGGGTGAGGTATGGAGTGAAAAAGCTGACCCTGACTCAGACAAGCTCAGGTTCAAATCCTGACCCTATTCATTACTAGCTGGAACGGAGTCTCCCATGCTATTCTGGTCTATCTTGTCTAGACCAGCCCATAGGCTCCTGCAGAGCAGGGATAAGGCCTTGGGATAGGGTCCCTGGTTTGCTGTAGGAAGGAGTATCCAGAACCATCTCAAGATCCAGCTAGATGGAGGCCCGAGAACGGGGAGGGGCCTCGTGGGCCCAGGAGCTGCAGCACAGACAGGGACACGGTTGGTGGAGAGCGGCACCAGGAATCGTGGCCTCTGATGGCCGGGGGCCGGTTGATCGGATTCAGGGCGCTTCGGGTACGACTGAGGTGTTTCTTGGTGTATCCCTGAGGGAGAGACACAGAGGATTAGTCTGGATTTACAGAGCGTAACCAGTCCCAGTGCAGCCGGCTTGCATTTGTCAAGAGACACTATTTATTTAACATCTCAAGCCCAAACCAAACACAAAAGGCAGCTGTTCACAAAGGAGAGGCTGTGGGAGCCGCTGGGGAGAGAGCGCTGTGCTAGGGGGTGGATACCTGGCTCTGTCTTAGTCCTGCCCCAGATGAGCTGGGTGAGCAGCTCTGCGTACAGACTTGCCTGTTCTGTTAGTGAGAGTGGGAACCAACCGGTCTTCCCGGAGTGGCTGTGGGGGGTCAGGCTTGCTTCGTTCATTCGCAGAAAACCTGCTCCAAAGTCTACAGTCTCCACATTTGGCGAATCCCTTCCCCTAGAGAGGGCTTCCTTGGTGGTCTCCATCTCTGGTCCTGGATACCACACTGAGATGAGCCTCCTGGCACGTGTGTCCTTGAGGACCTGTGGAGAAATTGCATTGGGACGCATACCCACAAGTGTCCCTAAGCACGGCCAGGCTGTCCTCAGTGCACCTGTCTTGGTGTTTACTCTCCCCAGCAACGCACAGGTTTGCCTACTTGGCCTTCACTTCCCTTTTTAAAAAAAAATTTTAAAGTTTATTTATTCATTTTGAGAGAGAGAGAGAGAGAGAGAGAGAGAGAGAGAGAGCGCATGAGCTTTAATATGGGGGTTGGGGAGGGGAGAGAAAGAATCCCAAGCAGGCTCTGTGTTGTCAGCTTGGAGCCCTATGTGGGGCTAGAACTCATGGACCGTGAGATCATGACCTGAGCCGAAATCAAGAGTTGGACACATAACCAACTGGAACCACCCAGGCGCTCCTGATTCACTTTTGTTTTTGCCATTTGTATGCCTCCCTATTTTCTACTAATTTCTCACTTCTCTCCCTTTCCCTTCTCCCTTTAACACCTTCCTCTCTTCCACACTTGGGTCAGGGGCAGTGAGCAAAGCCCCCAATACTGGGGGTCTTGGACAGGCCAGCAGGTGATGAGAGAGGTCTGGGAGAAAACCAGCCACTGCTCTCCAGCCTGGGGCGTGCGTGTGTGTGTGTGTGTGTGTGTGTGTGTGTGTGTGGTGAGTATAAGACTTGTGTGTGGGGGCTGTGAGTATAAGACTTTTGGCTTTGGTCCTAGTCTTTCCTTCTTCCATCTTCCGGTCCTTTTTTCCCCTCCACTCACATCCTCTCTGTGTTTGGCCATGGCTCCAGAATAGTTCAAGCTAGAGGAAACCTTAGACCATGCAGTCCGATAAGGAAACAGGCCCAGCGCGGGGAGAGAGCACCTCCAAGCCTCACAGACTGTGGGCCAGAGCTGGGACTCAAGCCCCGCTCTCCTGACCTCCGAGCCTTTGGCTGCAGGGTAAGTCCCTAGACTTGCTTCCTTCCCATAGCAAGAATTAAGTCCCTGAGAGCCTGTCCTCTACAGAGATTCTGGACTGGCCATGGCCTGTATTTCCCGACAAACATGTTGCTGCTAAGGAAAAAAGAGAGTCTGAAGATCTAGTCAGCATCCTCACAAATCTGGAAATCCTTCTTTGCAGGTTTATAGCTTCTGAGAAACAAGCAGAGGCAGCCTTGTCTCAGGACCAAACGCAATAATTATAATAGCACTTGCAATGATTAATCAGCCAGCGAGTATTGAGTGGCGCCCGTGAGCGTGCACAGCAGTGTGTGTGCGCATGTGTGTGTCCAGGTCGGGGTGGGGGGAGGGGGAGAGCAAGAGAGGTGACTTTACTTCCAGTGAGCAGGCTTTGGGTGTCTTTCCCTCAGTGGACGGGCCGGGTCACCACCGCAGCACTCCTTGGGTAGTGTCCTGTTCTGGCTGGGGCTGTAGTTCTTTCTGTTGGGAGAGGACTCCTGCCCCCTGTGGTGCCTGTTGCTGGGCTCCTGGCCATGCTGGGAGACAGGAATCGACCCACAGAAGCAGGGTTCAGACCCATCAATGATTACTGAGATTAACGAGGGGCCTCAGCATCATGATGTACCTGGCACAACCAGAAGCACTTGGGACGTTCAGCTTGGGGCAAAGATGCAGGGGACATGTGAGCCGTCCGGTGGAGGAGGGATTAGCCTTGCTCTGGGTAGCCTAGGAGGGACCAGTGAGCGGTGGGAGATGGCACAGTGGAAGACCTTTCAGCTCAAAACTGGTCAGACTTTCTCTACGGCTCTGAAGAAGGAATGGGCTGCCTGTGAGGTAATGAGCTCCTGGGCAGTGGAGGTATGCAAGTATAGCCGGATTGGTCCTTTGGGTTGAGGTTGTTTTAGAAGGATCCAAGGAGCTAGTACAGTGCCTGCCACATAGTAGGTCTGCAAGAAATGCCTTTCGACTTGGTTGCTGAATGTACTGGGTTTGGGGCTGGACGACCTGCCCCTTGAGGTTCAGTCGGACTCTGGTCAACATGTAAGGAGCAGTCCCTCTGTGCCAGGCACTTTGCCCCTCTGACCTTGAAAGGCTGCAACTCCCTAGCCCCAGGGAAGGCCGCACCCAGAGTCCTTGCTAAGCCTCCACAGCTCTGCTTTCTCCCAGCCACCCCAACCCGACCAAAGGCCCGCCGACTTATATCCCAAATGTGCCTGCAGAGGCCCGATGCTCACAGGTTGCAGTAAGGGCCTGGAAGCCCTAGGACTCCAGCAAGGGAAATGGGCCTTTGGCAGGCTAATTACTGGGAGCTGATTCTATTAAGCAGATAGCTCGCTCTAGGCAAAGCAATTACATCTAATCAGCCCCTTGCAGCAGTCCAAAGGGACAGCCATTTGAGCCAGACATGTGTGTGAGTAGGAACATCAAAGCAGCGTGAGGCTCAGGTCTAGGCGGGCTGGTCTGGGGCTAGGGGCTGCTCAGGAAGTGGTCCGCTGGTCCCATCCCCAGGTTGCCAGATCTCAGGCCACAGTGGGGCTGCAGCATATGGAGGTGGCCTCAAATGAGGACTCAAAGATCTAGGTCGAGATCTGGCACTTCCGCTAAAGAGCCAAATTTCAGTGGGGAGAGCACTTCTCTGACCTGAGCCTCAGTTTCCCGGTCTGTCAAGCGAATAAGATAACCTGAAAAGGATTCATTCTGAGTTTAAAACTGTAGTCCATCTCAATATTGTACTGTATGCTTAAAAATTCCCCAGGAGGGAAGATCTTTTGTTAAGTGTTCTTGTGATAAATAACAATCATAGTAAGTGAGGAGAGCAGAAGGAAATTTTTCGAGGTGATGGTTATGTTTATGGCATAGATTGCGGTGATAGCTTCACAGATGTATACTTATCTCTGAACTCAGCAAGTTGTATACGTTAAATATATATAGCTTTTTGTATGTCAATCATATCTCAACAAAGTGGCTTAATCAAAACAAAACAAAACAAGACAAAACAAAACAAAACAGAAACGTGGTCCATCTAGTCCATATTTGGATTCTAGTCCAGGATGGAAATATATGCTGCAGGGTCTAATTACTCAGACTATGTTTTTAAAAATAACTGAAAAGATATATTAAAAAAAATTTTTTTTAATGTTTATTTATTTTTAAGAGAGAGAGAGACACACACAGAGTGTGAGCAGGGGAGGAGCAGAGAGAGAGGGAGACACAGAATCCGAAGCAAGCTCCAGGCTCTGAGCCGTCAGCACAGAGCCTGATGTGGGGCTCGAACCCATGAACTGTGAGATCATGACCTGAGCCGAAGTCGGACGCCCAACCGACCGAGCCACCCAGGTGCCCCTGAAATGATATATTTTTAAAAATGATGGATGCCCTCCTCTAGAAATTTAATGAAATGTGTGTTTCTGAAAAACTAGCCATGATTTTTTTTTTTTTAACCACAATTCAGTGGCTTCTGAGTCCCAGATTCTTGAAGGAAGTTAGGTGATGCTAGAGACGGAGAAAATGGCAGAGGAGGTCCCTGGAGATGAGATGAGCAAGACGGAGACAGGTGACATCCCGGGCCATGGCAGGGCCCCTTCTATCTGTGCTTGCTCCCTTCCCAGAGGAAGAACTCTGTGAAAGATCTCCGGATACTGGTAGGATGTGGAGGGGAGATTTTAAACATCAGCCCCTTCCAGCCCTGAAATTCTGGGTCGGGACCAAGCAACTGGTGTGTGATCCAAACTCATCCGAGGAGTAGGCTCATGGAGGAAACAGAAGGCAGTGACCAGCTGTGGGACCTGGGCCAGTCATGGCCCCCCTGTGAGCCTCGGTTTCCTCCTTAAATGGTGGAGCGGTCTCCACAGTGCCTCCCTCACATGGTGGTTGGGGGACTCCAAGATGATGAATGTAAAACTAAGACTAATTAATTTGATTATGAGGTGAGACTATGCACTAAAAAGCTCCTGTACAGTGAAGGAAATCATCCACAAAATGAAAGGGCAGCCTATGGAATGGGAGAAAATATTTGCAAATCATTTATCTGATAAGGGTTCAGATCCAAGATATATAAAGAACTCATACAACTTAGTAGAAAAAACCCCCAAACGATCCAGTTAAAAAATGGACAGGGGCGCCTGAGCGACTCAGTCCATTTAAGCGTCCGACTTTGGCTCAGGTCATGGTCTCGCGGTTCATGAGTTCGAGCCCCGCATGGGGCTCTGTGCTGACAGCTCAGAGCTTGGAGCCAGCTTCGGATTCTGTGTCTCCCTCTCTCTGTGCCCCTCCCTTGTTCACGCTCTGTCTGTCTGTCTGCCTCAAAAATAAATAAACATTAAAAAATTTTAAAAATGGACAGGTATCTGAATAGACATTTTCCCAAAGAAGACATAAATGGCCAATGGGTACATGAAAAAGTGCTCAACATCACTAATCACCTGGGAAAGGCAAACCAAAACCACAATGAGATTGTTGTGCCCCACCCCTGTTAGAATGGTTATTACCAAAAAGACAAGAAATAACAAGTGTTGGTGAGGAGAAAAGGGAACCCTCACGCGCTGTTGGTGGGAATGTAAGTTGAGGCAGCCATTAGGGAGACTGTATGGAGGTTCTCCAAAAACGTTAAAAATAGAATGACTGTATGATCCAGCAATTCCATTTCTGGGTATGTGAAGGAAATAAAGTCACTACCTTGAGAAGATACCTGCACCCCCATGTTCACTGCAGTATTGTTTACAAAACCAAGACACAGAAACAACCTAAGTGTCCATTGATGATGGGTGGATAAAGAAAATATATACACAATGGCATATTATTCAGGCATAAAAAAGAAAGAAATCCTGCCATTGGCGACAGCATGGATGGAACTTGAGGGCATTGCACTGAGCTAAATGAGTCAGAGAAAGACAAACACCCGTGATCTCATTTATATGTGAAATCTGAAAAAAAAAAAAAAACCCAAAAAACAACAAACTGAACTCACAGATTCAGAAAGCAGAGTGATGGTTGCCAGAGGGTGAGGTGTGGGCAAAATGGGTAAAAGTGGTCAAAAGGTACAGATTTCCAGTTATAAGATAAAGAAAGCCTCCTGGGATGTAACATACAACACGGTGGCTGCAATTAACAATGCCGCCTGGTATATTTGAAAGTTGTTAAGAGAGTAGACCTTCAAAATTCTCATAATAGGAACAAAACTTGTAACTATGTGTGGAGATGGGTGCCAGCTAAATTTATTGTGGCCATCATTTCATAGCGTACACAGATGTTAAGTCATTATGTTGTACACTAAACTAATACAATGGCGTATGTCAGTTATATCTCAATTAAAAAAAAGAAAAAAAAAGATGAGAATGTTCTTGTTAACAGCCGGGACCCAGCTCTCCCTCTCCGGCCCTTCTCTCTGTTTCAGTTTTCATGATTGTAGCTTTGAGAGCAGGATGGCCTTGGGGGAGCAGACCGTGAGGGCCACCTGACTTCCAGCTTTCCCTGGCCTTGGTGATCTCAGATAGCTGGTGTAATTAGACCAAAGCTTTGGTCTGTCCTCAAAGAGGAGCCCTCGTGCTGACTGGCATCCAGTGGCCTTGCTCGGCCACGCACAGCCTTTGGGCATTTGTTGCGGGGAGAAGAAGCAACCTTGATTGAGACGCTGGGGTTGAGGAGAGCTGAGTCTCCTGGATTAGGCTGGCAGGGAGGAGGACGGGGGTAGGATATGCAGGGAGGTGGAGGCACCAAGAAAGCTTGGATTGCCCTGCTCCTCAGCACCCCACACGAATCATTTTCCAGGAGAGAGGCCAAAAGGAAGAAGCCACTCTCTCCCCCATGTTATTCCAGGAGTGGTGGGAGGGAAGCCTGGACCCAGAGCTTGTTGGAAAGCCTGGAGCACCAGCCTGAGAATCTGCAGTGCTACTTGGAGGCAGTGGAGGGGCCTGAAAGGTGTGTGGGCAGAGCTATTCCAGCACGAGGTCGTGGCCCTCCGAGCCAAGCCTGCATTCCTCGGTGTGGCCTCCACAATCTGCCCTTCTGACCTCTCTGGCCTCATCCCCTCTGGTCCACTTAGGGCTCTTGTCACCAGCCATCCTGTATCCTTCACGATCCTTCCAAATGCTCCAGGCTCTTTTTTGCCTTTCTGCCAGAAATGCACATCTTCCCAATTACATATGTAATTGCACTTAGTGCTCCCCAAAGCCCTTGGAATGGCAGCATTCCCATTTTGCAGATGATGAAACTGAGGCTCATCGTGAAGCAATTTGTCTAAGTGCTTATAGGTACATGCACGACAGCTACAGCACTCAAGCCTAGATCAGTTTGACTCCAAAGTCTATGCTTTGACTTTTCTGCCACATTGCCTCTCTAGAAAATGATTGAGGGCAGAACAAGGTAGCAATAGGGGGGAAGAACAGAAGGTGCTATCAATACAGGACCTGGCACGTAGAGCTTAAAAAATACTAGCTGTGTTGGGGTGCCTGGGTAGCTCAGTTGGTTAAGTGTCTGACTCTTGATTTCGGCCCAGGCCATGATCTCATGGTTCGTGAGTTCGAGCCCCGCATCAGGCTCTACACTGATAGTGTCTAGCCTGCTTCGGATTCTTGCTCTCCCTCTCTGCCCCTCTCCGGCTCTCTCTCAAAAGTAAATAAACACACATTAAAAAAAGATACTAGCTGTGGGGGCGTCTGGGTGGCTCAGTTGGTTAAGTGTCTGACTTTGGCTCAGGTCATGTTCTCACAGTTCCTGGGTCCGAGCCCTGTGTCAGGCTCTGTGATGATAGCTCAGAGCCTGGAGCCTGCTTGGATTCTGTGTGTCCCTCTCTCTCTGCCCCTCCCCTGCTCACGCTATGTCTCTCTCTTTCTCTCAAAACTAAATAAACATTAAAAAAAATACTAGCTGTGTGAATGAATAGGCAGCTCAGAGAGGATGGCCATAGAAAGGTCCAGGACCCAGCACCCGGGTTTGCTCCAAGAGGGACAGATGCTTGACTCTGAGTAGGAAACAGGGCAGAACTGAAGGGGAGGCCAGCTTGCCAAGGGGCTGGGAGATAGGACTGTCGTGAACAATCGGGACTCAGTGACCAATCCGAGGTGACGGAGGAGGCCAAGCTGCCCATGGCCTAGCCCTAGCATAGAGCTCAGCACCTGGCCCAGACAGGGACTCTGAAGGGTCTCTAGACTGTGCACAAACTGGAGGATGGCTTTGAGGCTTTGAGTTGGGTGCCTGGGAGAAGGGCAGTGTTTTCAGTGCACCAAGGGATATGACAGGGAAGAACCACTCAACCACCTGGTTGAGGGCGGGTCTTGGTGTTGGGTTATCCCGGGGAGGCACAGGTGGGTACCTGGTCTTTGCACTGTGCAGATCTCAGATGGTCCAGAGACGGTGCATGGAATCCATAGCACGATGGGGAGATGGAGATCAGCTGGGAGGCGGCACTCAGGCGGAAGGGCACCACGCTGTCAGGGAGATGGAAAAAATGATGTCGTTAAGGAACAATGTGGCCAAAGGAATGAGCTGTAACTTGTTGGATCCAAAAGGACAAATGGGAAAACGGCTGCCAGAGGCACAGGGGTGTCTGATGATGGCCTGACACTGCCCTGGGGGAGGGACTGAGCCCCAGCCCAGAGGCCAGAATAGAATTACCCTATAGGCTTCGCAGACCCTTTCTGTCCCTTAATACCTTGGCAAACAAACCTTCTGGTCTATTAATAAAGGCTTGATGAATTGAGTCAGGATAGACCTGCTGGCCAGAGAACTCTGCCCTGTTTCAACGGAGTAGATCTAGGGAGGCAGCTGTGAGGCAGAGGAAAAAGGCCAGGTTCTGGGCTTGGCATCCCTGGGTGGGTCTTACTCCTGCCCGGCTGTGAGCCTTCCTTCTTTTTAAAAAATATTTATTTATTTTTGGAAGAGCGCAAGCCAGGGAGGGGCAGAGAGAAGGGGACAGAGGATCGAAGTGGGATCTGCACTGACAGGCTGACAGCTGTGAGCCCGATGTGGGGCTCGAACTCACGAACTGCGAGATCATGACCTGAGCCGAAGTCAGATGCTCAACAGACTGAAACACTCAGGTGACCCTGAACCTGCCTACCTTCTTAAGATGGGTTGGAAGGATTGGGTGAGATACTGGACCACTAGTCCTTAAATCAGGACTGGCATGCCGAGAGGACTTCCTTCCCTTCCTTCTGTTCCCTCTTTCCTGGATAAGGGCTGGGGAAAACCAACCCTGAGGCAGAGCCCAGGGAGGAATCCCCAGTGAGCTGAGGCGATCTGGCCAAGGGAAGGGGCTTGCTGGGTCTGACTGGGGTGGGTGGGCCATGGAAAGACTGAGCTGGTTAGAGGCAGGCGAGACACTCAGCAGAGACCCAGTGGAGATTTAGAATCTCGAGATAAGCGCCAAAGGGAACTTACATGCGTGTGTAAGTGGGTTGGTGGGTGTGGGGGGTTCAACTGGCCTAAGTTGCCACTTAAGAGGTGAGGAAACAGGCCCAGAGAGGGGAAGGGTCAAGGGAATGCAACATGATGACAGCGCCTGGATCTTGATTGAGTCGGAACCCCATTGCTGAGTTTCTGCCTAGCGCAGAAGGTGATGGGCCTCCAGGCAATGGCCAGGGCACCAGACTTGAGAGGAGGTAGTTGTGTTGACCTTCGGAATCTGGAGAAACTGGAACCCACTTTTTTACTGTAGTCAAATTGTTGAGAATCCAGTTAGCCCTGTGTGGGGCTCCAGCTCACCTCCCGCTGCCCTGGTGGGGCGGGGCGGGGGGGCCCAGCCTTCTTCAGAGGGGGGTCTTCTGGGAATTTTGGGCTAGGAAGCTTTAGGGTCTGGTAGGCAGGGACTCCAAAAGGTGGCTGACCTCCAGGGGCTTGGCTGGGGGATACAAATGGCCACACTAAGGGGCGCCTGGGTGGCTTAGTTGGTTAAGCGTCTGACTTCAGCTTGCTGTCTGTGAGTTTGAGCCCCGTGTCGGGCTCGGTGCTGACAGCTCAGAACCTGGCACCTGCTTCAGATTCTGTGTCTCCCTCTCTCTCAGCCCCTGCCTTGCTCATGATCTCTCTCTCTCAAAAATAAATAAACATTTTAAAAAATTTTTAAAATTAGGGAAAAACAAATGGCCACACCAAGGCCTCTGTCCACCTGCCAGTGATGACCCCAGAAATAATTCTCCTATTTTCCCCCAAACTCAGTTGTAAGAGCACATATCCTGTGCACGTATGGTCGCACTGTCACATCCATTTTCCTAAGGAGGGAGGAAGTCTCCACGGTCCACCAGGACAGTAAATGGTGGATGTAGGACTCCTGGGTTGTTCCCCACAACACCCTGTGGTCTTTGCATCTTCCTCCTCCCTCTGCATACGCCTCTAGAGTCTTCCTTGTGGCCTGTGGTTCCCTTCAGCTGGTAGACCAGGTCCCCTGAACTCCTTTAACTGAGTCCCACTTCTTAGCTTCTGTGTCTGAGCCTTTTTGCTTTCTGGCTGGACCAACTTTCTCCCCAAGAATGGAGAGAGGGACTCAGGAAGGGAAAGCTCCATGCCTCTGTACACAGAGGGAAACTGAGGCACAGAACTGGCCTGCACCAAGGCCAGGAGCCAACGTCCCTGTCCCCAGGTCCAGCAAGAGAGGCCTAGAGCTGCAAGAAATATAGCAGACAGAGAAACACTGTTCTGTTTTCTTAAGCTCCCAGCTGGGACTCAGAACACCAAATCCTCTTTGAAAAAACAGGAAGAGGACTTATAAAAAAGCAAGATATTGACCTTCTGAAACTGGACACCCCCATATAGAGATTAACTTCTTTCTTAAGCATTTTTTTTTCATTTCCATAAGCATCTTAATTCATGCCAACATCATGGCCAGCCTGGATTGTGGATGGTTGGAGAGAAGGATGGCCTTGTCTTAGCCACATATTTACATATGTTCTCTCTCTCTCTCTCTCTCTCTCGCGCGCGCGCTCTCTCTCTCTCTCTCTCTCTCTCTCTCACACACACACACACACACACACACACACACACACACACCTGGGGCAGTAGAAAGAACATTGGAAAAAGAGCCAAAAACCTGAGCTTTATTTCCAGCTCTGTCACTGAACCTTGAACCTCAGTTTCCTCATCTGTAAAGGGGGTGGTTGGACCAACCAGTTCTCTAAGATTCCTTCCCAGCCTGCCCTCTGGAAGCTGCTTGCTCCAGCACTGTGGGTTGCCCGCTCCCTTATTTCCCACTCTTTCTCCTCCCCCCAACTTCTCAAGGGCCCTGCCTGTGTCTTCCAGAACTTCTCTGACAGCCTTCAGGCCTGGTCAGGCAAACCCTGGGAGGGAGGGGACAGAGAGGCATGCCTTCTGGATCTGGGCTGGGCCAGGATGACTTTTATGGTTCTTTCAGCTCTGCTGTAAGGTGCAAAGTCACATGGAAAGCACTCAGCATGAGGTAGGTGCTTCCCAAAGCCCACTTTCCCCCTCCTGCTCCCTCTTTTTAGTTCACCTGGATGCCTATCCACATCTGGGGCCATGTTCCCTTTCATCTGCCTCACCCACGGAAGAAGCCATATCGTTTTTTCTAGTTTAAGTTCTCCTCAGCCTGTGTCGTGTGGGTCCAGTCTGAACCCACTGGTGGTTCTCTGTGCGTTCAGGTTGAAGACCTGGACCTCACTGTGGCCTGTGGGCTCTTAGGGATCCTCTCCCCCAACCTCCCCAGTTTGGCTTTGAGGTCCAATTGCTCTGGCCTTCTGGGCTTTGTGAGGCTTCTGTCAGGTCCCCAAACTCACCATGTTCCTTCCATCTCAGCGTGAACCCTACCTCTGCCTGGGCTCACCCTGTCTCCACCCGGCACACACCTGCTCTTCTGATGGTCCCTTCTCCAGGGAAATCCTCCTTGGCCCCAGAGAGGTCAGGTCCCTCATGCTATGGTCCTCTGGCTCCCCTCTCCTCCTTGACGATGAACCACCATCCCAACGAAAAGACCAGTTGCACCTCAAACACTGGATGTCTGTCTCTCCCACTGCACCGTAAGTTCCAGGAAGGCAGAGACAGGTCGGTGCGTCTGTTTGGTTCAACACTGTCTCCCCAGCACCTGCACGTCTGATGCTCAACATGTACTTTTGAGTACACGAATGACTGGCGTCCAAAATTGCTCTCTTTAAACACACCTGAAACACGGCTCCACACCTTCCATGAAATCGGGGCACAGAGTTCCCTGAAATAGCTTTACTCTTCTCTGGGTAGAGAGCTGGCCTTTCCTAAAGCTTCCTCCTTTTCCCTCAAGTTTCTTTTTAAACGTTTCTCTGACCTGCCAACGTTATCAGCCTGCGCAAGCAACAGAGTTCACATCCACGTTTCGGTTCCTTGCATCTTCCAACAAGCCCGATCGTTTTCACCCTTTGATTTTGTTCCGCTCTTAGGGCTGGAGCCAAGAGTGGTTATTCTGGGCCCTGGGGTGGAGGGCAGCTGTGGGCTAGCCCTGACTCCGCGAGGACCAGGAGAGAGGTGCGGGGTATCCTCAGTGGCCTTGGGGAGAGGTAGATCATGACGGTGGTCTGGTTCTGGCTGGAGCAGAGGTTATAGGAAGCCCCTTTGTCATTCTGGTCAGCATCCCTCAAGGTAGGCTCATGGAACAAAGGCTCCTTGAGATGTTCTCCAGAAGAAAGGATCCTGTGTCCAAATGTGTTTAGGGGAACTGAGCATCACTCAGAGTTCGTTCTTGTTTGCAAGCATCAGAAGCCAATTCTGCTAACTTAAGTTTAAAAGGGGTTTATTCTAAGGATCTTGGGTAGCTCACAGAATCTCCTGTAGAGCCAGAAAACCAAGGTCAGAGGCAAAGCAGCCAGGAGCAAGGCCCAAAGGACTGGCCCCACGCTGCCACCACTGGGCACATACATTAGCTTGTGCCACCAGCTCTACCAACACTGAGTGCTGCCTCTAGAACTGTCACCAGTGTAGGCTCTGAAGGTAGAAGGTAGCCGCCGTCCTCTCCAGAGTGGCTTCTGCATAGTTCCCGCCACTTTACATCATGAGTTTGGGGTTCAAAGCCTGGGGAGATGCATCCTGTCGGTTGGGTGAGGTCATGCGCCTGCACCCTACCTCACGAGAGGCTGGAACAGTGTGAATTGGCCCCTTTCAGCTTCTGTACTGGGCGGCAGCCGCCGCTTCACAGCAGAGAGGAGAGCCTCACATACGGCAGGGGAGAGCAGACCCTGAGTGTCCCC
Organism: Prionailurus viverrinus; assembly: GCF_022837055.1. Taxonomy (NCBI): domain Eukaryota; kingdom Metazoa; phylum Chordata; class Mammalia; order Carnivora; family Felidae; genus Prionailurus; species Prionailurus viverrinus. The sequence goes on from NC_062563.1 coordinate 119,862,928, forward strand.
TAAGAATCACAACCGTTCTCTTCACTGTGGACCCTGGACACTTCCCTTGGGAGTTTGCAAAGCTCCAGGCCAGGGTTTCTGGATCTCAGCCCTGTTGACGTTTTGGACTAGATGGTTCCGTGCGGTGGGGCTGTCCTGTGCACTGCAGGATGTCCAGCAGCATCCAGCTCCCTACTCACTGGATGCCACCAGCACTCCTCCAGTCGTGACAACACAAAATGTCTAAATATATTGCCAAATGTTCCCCAGGGATGGATTTGCCCCTGGCTGAGAACCGCTGCTTCAGGAGATCTGTGGGAAATCTGTAATATGTTTGAGGAACCAGGATTGGTTTAACCTTACTGACCATGGAAAATTTTTTCCTGTAGCACCCTTTGATTTTATCTCACAGAACTTATTTTGGAGAAATGCTGGGCTGGTAACTGGGGACGTCATTCTAGGAATTTCATGGGCCTTGAAAGTTGCATGCGCCAAATGGCCCACTTTTACCTCCCTGAACAGAGTTCCAGAGTTCCAGCTTTGTGAAGACCCCCACTCTGGGGTGTTAGTTATGACTCTGGGGAACATTCCCAGGGTCCCAGGGAGGAGCCCGCAGAAGGCCATCCAACTTGTAAGTCAGTTTTTTCCCCTTGGCTGTGAACCTGATCTGCAGGCATAGGTATTGCTCTAACCACCAGGGACCCTGCCTTGGGGACAAACCTCCTGCCTATGGCAGCCTTCTGCAGCCCCCTGCACAGTTTGACAAAGATCCCACAAGAATCAAGCTCCAATATGTGGGCCCGGCCTCTCCATCTGCATTTCGCGCATGTCCAGCAGGTCAAGGTCCTTATTACTGCCCAAGGAATGCCCTGGAAACAGGGTCAAGTTCACCCCAACCCGGGAAACCTCCCCACCGCTGTGATGCAGGATGAGAGGGTCACGGGCCCACGAGGGGGACAGCAGCCCCTCCCTGGCCTTGCCTTTGAGAAGGAGCTACTGAAGCTGTCGCTAGGCCAAGAGAAGGGGTGACGGAAGGCGCGTGTCCTTGGCGACTCAGTTGTCCGTTCTGGGGTCTTCTCCTGAGATCTGGCAGTTTCCCCACATGGGTGGCTCAGCTCCTGCTTACAGCTTCATCTTTGAGACTCCTTCCCGTGGCTTATGGTGTCTCTAGGTGACCTTGGAAAGTAGTGTCAGGGTTTGACAAACATGTGTTTGACCGTGGTGGCACCACTCACTGGTGCAGTGAATTCGGACATAATGTCACCTTTCTCTCTGAGCTTCAAGTGCACGGTGGAGAATTTTAAAAAGCTCTTTTCTGGCTCCTACATTCTAGAACCCTATATTTTAGTACTAACCGGTGGCTCTGGGGTGGTGGAAGGTGGGGGTCCCTGAAGCCTCCCTGTGAATTTAGGAACCCATGCTCTGGACCCCAGAGTGCAACTTCATAGGGCAGGGGAGACACCTGGGGGGTGGAGAAAAAAGGCTAAAGAATGCCTTGGATCCCAACCAGCCAAAGGATGCGCGAATGGAAAATTCCTGCTGTGTGTCAGAGGCCCACCTGGCCCGGGTGACAGCCAGCCGAGCCAGACGCGCAGGCCCCACTGTGTGTTTAGACAGCACTTTCCTGCCCTGGCCAGAGTTAGCCCTGGCCTTTGCCAACACTCATCCTGGAAGAGTGAGTAGAGGTGTGGGTACGTACCTAGGCTCAGGAAAGCTGTGCCTCCATGTCTGAGCAGGGGCTCAGGAGCGGTAGGGGGAACTGCACGAGAAGGAGGAGCCCATGGTTCAGCCCAGGGCTGCCCGGAACCCATTTCTGTGACCGGGGAGTAGCCGTGTCCCTGCTCTGGGTCTCAGGGTCCTTGTCTGTGTCGTGTGTGGTATGGACAGGGAGGTCTATCAAGCCTTCTTGGCCAGCCCTGGCATTCTGTGGGTGGAGGCCTACATTTTCTCAGGGATTCCACATCTGCCTTGGGAGAGCCCAAGGCCCCTTTCGTGGGCAGGACCTGGGGCAACTCTCAGAAGCCGCCCTCAAGAGACTTACGCTCACCCTCTGAAGAAGTCAGCCAACGGTTATCTGTAGCTGTAGGACAATGACTTTGACAGCTTTCTGTAGCTGTAGGACAATGACTTTGACAGCTTTCAACACCCGCTGAGTTTTCCGGGGCCGCAGGCTCAGGGTGAGTGTAATGAAATGGACTCACTCTACTCAAAGACTGGGGGCAGAGGCTCAGGGGTGATGGACCTGGGAGAGGCAAAGAAGAGACCTGAGCCACAGGGGGCAATGCTTGTTTAACACCATGCAGGGGCAAGTCCTTGAATCTAGAACACTCCAGGAATCAGGCCTCATGTTCTGATGTGGGCTGAGAAGGTCATCGTGTTTCACCATAGCCAGGAGGGAGTGGCCCTCAGACTTTGCCCGGATCCCACACTCGCAGCCTCAGCTGTCCAGGGGGGTCCAGCGGCAGGCTGGGGGCAGCCTGGGTGGGGGCTGTGGGTATTCAGAGCCCCCATTAGAGTTGAGTGCACCGGCTAAGGCCAGTCTACAGATTCCCAACTTTGGGCAGTTCGATTGGCAAGTCAGCTCCATGGATTGGATCAGTCCTGAGACCCTGGCAAGGTCTGGTCTGGAAGAATGGTCAATTCACCAGGGCGATGCCGCATGGTCATCTGGTCCCCTGGTCATGCTGCCTGGCTTATTGGATCCTCCTCTCATTGTTAATCACCTCTTCTTGGCTCAGGTTCCCACAGAGAGAATGTTTCTTAGTGCCTTTTACCTCGCCCTTTGATGCTGAGGAGATGTGACAAACCTTGACCCCAGGCCACCACTGCTTCTGAACTCTGCTTGTCCCCAGCCTGCCTCTGCTCACACCACCCCTCAGGCGCATACTTAAAGGAAAGCACTGGAATGGCCCTGCACACAAGCCAGGGCAAGGACAACCTTGGCCCCTGTGATTCACTCCGGCTGGTTGCTTACACCAGCCCAGTGGGGAGAGGTTTCCAGACCTTGCTGTGGGCCAGCCTTCCTCCATCCTCTAAGGCTAGAGCACTTTCTCTGAGCTCCCTGTCAAATCAGAAAACTCGGTCCCTCTCTCAGACCCAAGTCATCCCCTGGGTGCCAGGCCGAACCTGCCTTCTGGAAGGCCCCAGCTGCTGGTGCTACCAGTTAGCTGCAGGGCAGGAGGCCCTCCTGTCAGTTCCAGGAGCCCTACCACTCAGGAAATTTCTCCTCCTATTTCTTGTTTGCTCTGTTTCCAGCCCATGCTCTCCCCTACTCTGCTTCCCTATGTGCTCCGTGGGGATTCAGGTCACCCGGAAATAGCTTTTGCTTCTTCTGAGGCCTGGAGTCAACATCACAATGTGCAGCTCTGAAATCCGGGGAGGCTCAGATCAGTATAGAGGTATAGATGGGAGTGTGTGCGTGCGTGCGTGCGCGAATTCGCCTGATTTGAGGATGTACTTGGTCCCCAGAGAGCACAGTCTCCCTTTTACAAGGGTCCTCAAAGACCTTCTGCCTCCCTCCTTCCAAGTCAGCTGGGTTGAGTGAGTGTGGGGTCTGAAGGGATGTTGGGTGTCGAGGGAGGGGGATTTGAGCCCAGATATCCTTATGGGGGTGGTGGAAGATGGCTTAATTCAGGTGATGGGTCTGAGCTCTGGGGTGTGGGATGGCATTTGGAAATGATCATCAAAGGATTCTCTCCCTTTTCCAGAGCACTCTTTTGGTCTCACCGCTCAGGACGCATCCTGATTTATGGGGCACAGGATTCCAGCCGCTCTGGGAAGGGTTCTGGTTTTCGCTGGGCTTGAGCTCCTGGGGAAAGGCAGAAGGGAGGGGCCTGCGCTGGAATGTTCGGAGTTAGGAGGTTGAGGGGCGGAGCCTGTGGTGGGCCTGAAGCAGGCGCCAAAGGATGCTTCCTCCTGCCTTAGTGACAGACCCCCACACAGGAGGCAGGACGGGAGCCCCAAGGGCGGCGGGGAAGCAGTGTCCTCAGAGCAGAGAGGCTCCTCGGGGAGCAGTTCCTCGCCCTCATCCCACTGGGGGGGGGGGGGCGCTGCTTTCGTTTCAAGACTGAGCCCACAGAGAAACCATGTAGGTTGATCACACACTCCCATTTAACAGATGAGGAGCCTGAGGTCTTAGGTTCGGAGAAGCCGAGTGGTGCCGCTCGGCCTCACAGCTAGAAAGTGGTAACGCCAGGCTCCAAACCTACGTCTCCTGATTTTAAATTCTGACTCTGTCCGTGAACACAGTCCCCCTCAGCCTCAGCAGAGAGGGTTTGTGTGGTGCGGGGGGAAGGGGTAGCGAGCTTGCAGGCAGTCAGGCCTGGGTCTCAGTCCCGTCCCCTGCTGGTATTGATTGTGTGAACTGGGGTAGGTTTCTGAATCTCCACGTTCTCTTACATAAAGTGGACGCCGTCAGTGATGCCCTGGAGCCGGCTCGTTGTGGCTCCTGAAAGCCAGCTGTGCATATCCTTTGTGGTTCCGCATCCAGTAACACAGAGGTTGGTTTGCCTGCTCTGGACCACGGTAGACGTATTTATACCACAGAAATGAACAAACTTGACAAGTCCTTGCTTTCTTCCATTGAACAAGCATGCGCGGATCACCAGTCTTCTGTCGGGCCCCAGCGTGGTGCTAGGGAAGCAAAGATGAGTAAGCTAAAGTCTTATCGTAAAAGATTTCACAGGCAGGAAAGAGGAAACAAACGTGAGAAAGAGCCAGAATCTGTCCAGGAGCCAGTGGAGGGGGCGGGGGGGTCACAGGGCACTGAAGTAGTCAGCTGGGGGTGGCGTAAGGAGGAAGGAGGATACTTCTTTGCCAAAGAAGCAGTTTAGATTATTGCACGCTGGAATGTTCTGGAAATTGCAAACGCAGGCTTGGGTTTGAAGGCCTAAGCTTTGGTTTGGAGCTTTGGTTTGGAGTCACAGTGGTGCGGGACGCTCCCTGTGTCATCCTGGCCAAGTTATTAAACTTCTTTGAAACCGTTTCCTCGTTTGTAAAATGGGCTGATCATTTTTACCTCGCAGGGTCAGTGTGAGAATTAATCGAGATCATTTAGCCAGCAAAATACCTTTTGGGTACCTACTCTGTGCCAGCCGCCATTCCGGGCACGAGAAGGCACAAGTGAGTGAGTCCTCGGGGCGCTTATGTTCTAGTGGAAAGGGACAGACAGTGAACGAATAAAGCACAGCCCAAGTAGCCGTAAGTGGTTGAAAATAATAGAGCAGGGGTTTGGGGTGGGCTCCCCAGGAGCAGTCGCTGGGATGAGCATTTGTTAGGGAAGTGCTCCCAAGGAGAGGAGTAGGGGAAAGAGAAGCAGGGCAGGACCGAGGAGCCCAAGCTGGGGCAGATGAAGTCCCTCAGAAGGCAGCTCCCGCCGGATCCCTCAGGGGCTCTGGAGGGGAAGTTGCGCTCCGGAGGCCCAGCCCCGAGGCAAGAGAAGGATTCCCTGACTTAGCACGGGTTTAGGATTGTGCCTTTCATACACGCTGGCCATCACACGAATGTCTCTTCAGCCTAGCCGGTCCCAGTCTCTGCGCCACGCCCCCTCCCTGCCTCTGTGTGATTCAGTGATCCAGAACATCTTGTGGTTTCTGTCAACACTCTGCGTCCTCTCATGCTGGGTATCTCTGCCCATGTTGCTCCCTTCCTGGAATACCACTGCTTTCTCTGGAAAATTCTTAGTCATTCTTCAAGTCTCAGCTCAAATGCCGCCTCTATGTCTGTGAAGACTCTCACAGGTCACCCTGGGGGCTTTCTTCAGTGTAATCTCTGGATTGGTACAGATCACCACCAGGGAAATAATATTTCTTTAGAACTGCGTGTTCTTGACCGACACTATGCCTGGGAGCTCCCTGATGACTCCTCAGGTCTTTCAGCTCTGGGCCCACAGTCAGCCCTCAGGAAACATTGAATGAATGAATCAATGGCTCAATCACTGAGTAGTTTTGTGCCCTTTGGCAAGCCAAATCATCTCTTTGAGCCTCAGTTTCCTCCTCAGTAATTATAGCTGCACCTAAATCTTAGTGTTTTTAGGAGATCAAATGAGGTAATGAATCTAAACTCGGAAATGCTATCCGGATGTTTTATTATAAAAAGGTAGAGAAGAAAAGATCCAGTCCAGAAGTCAGCAGTGGCTGTGGGGACCCAAATGTCTCCAGACATCTTGGCTCAGTCCAGAAAACCTATGGAGAGCGTTTCCAGTATGAAAGCTCTAAGCAGGTGCCCGGGTAGCTCCCTGCCTTCTCTGACACTTCCTCTGCCACCAACCAGAGCTTAAACCTCTGACTCTGGGAAGGAGATACAACCCCCCATGGACCCTCATTCCCACTTGCAATGAGTCACCAATAACAAAAATACCCAAGCCAGTGGTATTGAGAACTGAAGTTCTTCCCGCAGAGGAAGGACTGTTTAAGGAAACTTTGCCGAAGGGTATCTTTGCCCAGATAATGGACGTAAGACTAATCTGTGGTCACTGTTGTAGGTGAATCTTGCATAGGGATGGTATGACTTTATAAATCTTCTTCCAGCCCACATCCAGTCTCTTTCAAGACTAGTCCCTCTTTTCCCGACTCTCCAAAAGTCTGTCTTCCCTTCCCAGTCTCACTTCAGTCTCCCATAGCATCTGCCAAGCTGTCTCTCGGTTACCTTGGTCTTCAGGGAACCAGAACCTGATCTTTTCCTCCATTCCTCCCTAGCTCCAAGTTCTCTGGAGGCTTCAGTGTTGTTTTTTCTCCAACCCATCTTGATGATACCTAGAATTTGGGAGCCTTTTTGGTTACATCAAAGAGATAGTTCTCACGGAAGAGTTCATGACTCCAGAGTCCCTTCTTCAGGCATGGTGTATGGCTTAAAGTTCTTCCTTTCTATGTAAGATGGTTACTTCCCTTCAATATATTGTGATCAAACCACTTCTTAACTCCAGGTGGTCTGGTTTGCATTTTCACCATTTTGGAAAACTTCTCTCACTCTCTCTAAGACGCCAATAATCTACTTTTTGCCAAGTTCATTAGGCTGGTATAGCCCAGTGCCTTCAAGCTTCAGGCCCACTCCCAAGCCATTTAGCTAGTACCTAACATAAATGGGCACTGGTGAAGATCCAATATTGTAGAGTCGCAAGTTCTTAAGTTAATCGATAAATTCAGTGAAATACCAATAAAACCTTAATAAGAGTTTTTAAAAATGGAAATTTACAAGCTAATTTTATAAGTCACCAAGAAAAAATTGCACAAGAATAGCCAGGCATATTTTTATACAGTAAGAACAACGGGGAGGAAATAGCTGTTTCACATGTAAAGATTTACTATAAAGTGGTCAATGTGGAGTGATATTGGTGTAAGAACAGATAACACAGACAATGGAACAGAGTAAAGAAAGAGATCCATGGAAATCTACTGTATGCTAACAGAGCATTTTAAATTACTGGGAAAGCATTGACTGTTCAAGAATGGTTTTCGAACAATAGATTATCCACTTGGTAAAACATTTAGATATTATATTGGTGAAGATTTTGCTTCCTGAAAAGAGAATTCATTCTACTTATTTTAATCAGAAAGGAATTTATGGAAGGTATGCATAGATGCCAGAATTGCAGGGAGGGTAGGAGAAAAAGATTTCAGGTTGAATTTATCAGAACAACTTACAAAGCCACAGCACAGAACTGAGCCACTGAAAGATGCTGTTGCTGCTACAATCTGGAAGCTGCCAGATAGCAGAAAGGTTTTTTTTTTTTTTTACCATGATGCTCTTCCAAAACCCTACCACCACTGCCAGAATCGGTGCTAGTAGAACGGAGGCTGTGTTGCCTTTTCCTCATATAACTCAAAGCTTCATGTGAGTTCTATCTGCCTAGGCCTTCTAGGAGGCAGACACCAAGATGAAGTTAGAAAGCAGAAGGTTTGTTGGGAAAATTCCTGTGAATGATAAAGGGGATAGGAAGCAAGAGTAGCAGGCAAAGCCTTCAGACTGTGGTATCAGTCTGACACCTGTGAAAGGAAAGGGAGATGAACAAAGACTGGGTAGAAAAAGGCTCAGACTGTGATGCAGCCTTGAGAAAGTCTTGGCCACCGCAAAGATTGCCCATAGAGGAGTCCCTCTATGCGGGTAAGAAATGACCATGCCCTGTTTCCTCTCTGTGCTCAGTCATTGGCTCAGGGCTATTGCAGATCCTGAAGACATTTAACTGAGAGATCCATTACATCTGGAACTCTAGTTTCAAGGGAGTCCCTGTAAAACAGTGAGACACACTAGAAAAGGGCTGATATGAATTTTGATCCAGCCAATATATAGTGTTTATCTACCATTGACCCCTACCTCACACCATATAGAAAATAAATTTTCACTGAATTGAAGAGGTGCAGGTAAAGAACAAACTTATACAATTACAATAAGAAAGCATAGGAATATATTTCCATCACCTTGGAATAGGGAAGGCGTTTTCTGGAATCTTAAGAATCTTCTTGAGCCTAGGCCGCTGTATGATCTATCAGGAACAGGCTATTGACATGTACTTTATTGCCTGAAATCTAGAACTCTGCATAACATGTTATTATTTTGTTGTTTTAAATTTGCTTTTCAAGAAAAACACAAAATCTAAAAAATACAGAGGCATATTTTAAATTAGTTTTGATTTATTTTTATGTTTTAAAAAAGTAATTAACACTAACATAGTTAAGGGTAAGAAACTAGAAGCTTTTCTTCTAAGATTGGGAACAAGAAAGTCCCCTCTCCCCAGTCCTAGTCAACTTGTTCTGAAAGACCTAGCTAATGCAAAAGGACAAGAAAAGGAAATAAAAAATATAAAAAAAAGGGAAGGAAGAAATAAAATGATCTTTGTTTCCATTTGCAATGATGTGGAGAGAGCTAGAGTGTATTATGCTAAGCAAAATAATTCAGTCAGAGAGAGACAAACACCATATGATTTCATTCATATGTGGAATTTAAGAAACAAAGCAGATGAACATATGGGAAGGAGGGAAGAGAGAGAGGGAAACAAACCATAAGACAACCTTTAAAAAAAAATTTGTTTATTTATTTTGACACACAGAGAAAGAGCATGAGCTGGGGAGGGACACAGAGAGAGGAGAGAGAGAGAATCCCAAGCTGGCTCTGCACTGTCAGCACAGAGCCCTACCTGGAGCTTGATCTCATGAACTGTGAGATTTGCCAAAATCAAGAGTTGGAGGCTTAACCGACTGAGCCACCCAGGTGCCCCAAACTGTAAGAGACTCTGAAAATAGAGAACAAACTGAGGGTTGATGGAAGGAGGTGGGTAAGGTGGGGGATGGGTAAGATGGGTGATGGGTGATGAGTATTAAGGAGGGCACTTGTTATGATGAGCACTAGGTATTGTACATAAGTGATGAATCACTGAACTCTACTCTTGAAACCAAAACATTGCACTGTATGTTAACTAACTAGAATTTAAATGAACATTTGAAAAGAAAAACAAACAAAAAAATGATTTTGTTTGCAGATAATATGATTGTCTGTATAGAAGAATCAACAAAAAACTCCTGGAACTAGTAAGTGATTATGGCAAGGTTGCAGGATACAAGGTTAATATACAAAAGTCAATTGCTTTACTATATACCAGCAATGAATAATTAGAATTTGACATTAATAACACAACACTACTTACATTAGCATGAAAGAAAGAAAGGAAGAAAACCTTACATATAGATCTAACAAAATATGTTCAGAATATATGTGAAGAAAACTACAAAACTCTGATGAAAGAAATCAAAGAAGATATAAATAAGTGAAAAAACACATGTTCATGGATAGGAAGACTCAATAATTGCTCAGTTCTTCCCAACTTGAGCCAAAGATTCAACGTAATCCCAACCAAAATCCCAGCAAATTATTTTGTGGATATTGACAAACTGATTCTAAAGTTTATATAGAAAGGCAAAAGACCCCAAACAGCTACCATGATATTGAAGATGAACTAAGTTGAAGGACTGATATTACCTGATTTCAAGACTTATTATAAAGTTACAGTGATGAAGACATTGGTGAAAGAATCGATAGACCAATGGAATGACTACAGGTCCTAAAAATAGGCCCATACAAATGTAGTCAAATAATCTTCAACAAAGGAGCAAAGGCAATACAAAGGACAGTCTTTTCAACAAAGAGTGCTGGAACAATTGGACATACACATGCAAAAACAATCTCAACACAGACTTTACACTCTTCACAAAAGTTAACTCAAAATGAATCACAAAATTTAATCACAAAAATTTTTAATTTCTAAAAGATAGCATGGGAGAAAACGCAGGTGACCTTGGATTTGGCAATGATTTTTTAGACACAAAATCAATCCATGAAAGAAAAAATTGCTAAGTTAGACTTCATGAAAATTAAAACTTTCAGCTCTGTGAAGGACACTTGATAGAATAAAAAGATAAGACACAGGCTGGGAGAAAATCTTTGCAAAAGACATATCTCATAAGGGAATTGTATCCAAAATATACAACAAATTCTTAAAACTCATCAATAAGAAGAAAACCCAATTAAAAAACTAGCAAAAGATCTGAACAGATATCTCAACAAAGACAACAAACAGATGGCAAATAAGCATATGAAAAGATGTTCAACATCATATGTCATTAGGGAACTGCAAATTAAAACAACAATGAGATACTACTACACATCTATTAGAATGGCTAAAATCCAAAACACTGACAACACCAAATGCTGATGAGGATGCAGGGAAACAGGAACAGTCATTTATTGCTGATAGGAATGCAAATGGTATAGCCACTTTGGAAGACAGTTTGGTGGTGTCTTGAAAAACTAAACATGAACTTACCGTACAACCCAGCAATCACACTCTTAAGTACTTACCCAAACGAATTGAAAACTTTGCTTACACAAAACCTTGCACACAAATGTTCATAGCAGCTTCGTTTATAATTGCCAATAGTTGAAAGCAATCATGATATTCTCAATAGGTGAATGAATAAACAACCAATGGTACATCCATGTAATAGAATATTACTCAGCAAAGAAAAAGGAGCTATCAAACCATGAAAAGACATGAAAGAGCCTTAAATACATATAGCTAAGTTAAAGAAGCCAGCCTGAATGGCTCTATATTGTGTGATTCCAACAACATGACATTCTTTCTGGAAGGGGCAAAACAGTAGAGACAGTAAAAATATCAGTGGTAACCAGGGGTTCTGAGGGAGGCAGGGAGGGGTGAAGAGGTGGAAAACAGGGCATTTTTAGAGTGGTGATATTGAATGATGTTGTAATGGTGAATACACGATAGCATGCATTTGTCAAAATCCATAGAATGTGCAATGCAGAGAGTAAACCCTAATGTAAACCATGTACTTTAGTTAATAATAATATAGCCGTTTTGGTTTATCAGTTGTAACAAATGTACCACACTAATGTAAGATGTTAATAATAGGAAAAATTGTGCATGAACAGGTAGAGAGGGAGTAAGGGGAATTTTGTGATGGGGGAAAAAGTATATGGGGAAGTCTTTATATTTTTTGCTCAATTTTTCTGTAAACCTGAAACTGTTCTAAAAATAAAGTCTATTACAAGTTTTACAAGTAATTAATACGCTTAGAGAAAAAAAATTGGCAGCAAATATAACAGACACACACTCTAGTTTCCTCAGGAAAGTTCTGGTTTATACCTGTTGTCCTGGTGTCCCATCTGGTTTAGTACTTATCATTCTCTAAGTGCCTTGGTTCATTTTCTTTTAAGTTGTTATTTATTTATTTATTTATTTATTTATTTATTTATTTCTAGAAAGAGAGAGAGCACAAGGTGGGAGGGGCAGAGAGTGGGAGACAGAGAATCCCAAGCAGGCTCCACACTGTCAGCACAGAGCCCAAGGCAGGGCCTGAACCCACAAACCGCAAGATCATGACCTGAGCCGAAACCAAGAGTTGGACACTTAACCAACTGAGCCACCCATGTGCCCTAAGTGTCTTGGTTTAAGTGATCAATTATCTGGTCACCCTAGACAAAAGGTTATTATTGGTCATAGATGAAGAACTCTTGTAAAGCAATAAAGAAAGATAAACAATCCAGGGGAATAATGGGCAATCTATATGAATAGGTGTATTAGTTTGCTAAAGCTTCCATAGCAAAATACCATAGATTGGGTGGCTTAAACAACAGAAGTTAATTTTCTCACAGTTCTAGAGGCTAGCAGTCCAAGATCAAGGTAGTAGAAGGTTTGGTTTCTTCTGGAGACCTCTAGCAGATGGCTGCTTTCCTACTGTGTCCTCATCTGGTCTTTCTACTGTGCATGCACAAGTCTGTGTCCTAATCTCCTCTTCTTATAAGGACATAATCACATTGGATTATTGCCCACCATATGACCTTATTTTACCTTAATAATTTCTTTAAAACACTTATCTCCAAATATAGTCCCATCTGAGCTATTGAGGGTTAGGACTTTAACATATGAATTTTTTGGAGGTAGGGACACAATTCATCCCATAACAGTAGAAAATTCACAGAAGAAGTACAAATCGCCAATAAACTTATGTCTATATGTGTAATAACATCCAAAACCAGAGACAGGCAAATTAAAAAGAGTAATAACCAACAATCTCCCCAGTAGAATGACAAAAATAATAATAGGGTTGGCAAGGATGTAGGGAACTGCTTCATGTTGGTGGAAAAAAATGATACTGCTTTTGTTGAGGACAATTTGGCAGATTCTATCAACCTATAAAGTACATACATTTGGACCTAGAAATTTCACTTCTGGTACTTGGTCCTACAGAAATACAGAGGCACAAAGAAGCATGCATAAAGATGTTAATTGCAGTATTTTTTGTAATATTTAAAAATTGAAAAAAATAGGGGTGCCTGGGTAGCTCAATCAGGTAAGTGTCCAACTTCAGCTCAGGTCATGATCTCACTGCTTGTGAGTTCGAGTCCTGTGTGGGGCTCTGTGTCGATAACTCAGAGCCTGGAGCCTGCTTCAGATTCTGTGTCTCCTGCTCTCTGCCCTTCTCCTGCTTGTGCTCTGTCTCTCTCTCTAAAATAAATAGACATTAAAAAATTTTTTTAATTGAAAAAATATTTAAATTTCTATGCATAGGCAAATAAGCTATGGTATATCCACACTGTGGAATACTATACTATGGTTAAAAAGAAGGAGGTAGACCTGTGATAAAACAAGTACCATATGATAACTTATGAATGGATAAAATGGAATCTTAAAACGTATTAAGTAACTCAAAAAAGAGGAAATCGAGAACAACAGATGAGATACATGGAACACAAATAGCAAAATGGTGGGTTTAAACTCAACCATATCAACAATCTCATTAAATATAAATGTTATAAGCATCACAAGCAAAAGGCACAGATTATGAGTTTTTTTTTTTTAAAGGCATGATCCAATTATATACTGCTTATAAGAAACCCACTTTAAATATGGCCATAAGTAGGTTAAAACTCAAAGGTAGGATAAAGATATTCCATGCTAATAGTAATCAAAAGAAAGCTATATTAATATCATACAAAGCAGATTTCAGAGCCAAGAATATTTCCAAGGATAAAGAAGGTCATTTCATAATGATAAAGGGATCAATTCATGAAGAGGTCATAGCAATTCTAAATGTATGTGCACTTAATAAGAAAGTTTCAATACATGACACAAAATACATGGCAAAAATTACATAGAACTGCAAAGAGAAATGGACAAACACAAAATTATAGTCAGAGATTGCAAGTCCTCTTGTCTTTATTTCACAATTTTCTGTTCTACTGTTTCTTTATCTCTTTAAATCAAAGAGATATCTCTTTAAATCAATCAAAGTTTAGGCCCTTTTTGGATAATTTTTTGGTCTTTAATTTCTCTTGTGTGAATTATTCCATTTGTCAGGATGGAATGTCTATCTTGGCATTGGACTTCTCTATATATTTTATAATTTTTGTCTATGAGCTCATCTTCAACAGAGATTATTTTCCATGTGAGTCCTGTAAGTGTTTTGAGTTATTAAGGCCTCTTATGTGGTGATTTAACTATTGTTACCTCCTATTCTTTTTTGGGTTCACCCCTTATGACCCTCTATGGTTATAGGTTTCTGTTTAATTTCTGGTGCTGAGAAATTTTCCCTTTCTTTCTTTTTTTCTTTCTTTCTTTCTTTCTTTCTTTCTTTCTTTCTTTCTTTCTTTCTCTTTCTTTCTTTCTTTCTTTCACTTAGCTATGTTTTAAAATAAAGTTTTGAACAATCATATAATATTTTGCTATTTAGAGTAGGTTTGGGAAATTCTCATGTCAGATTAGTTTTTGGTTTTGATAGAATGTGTCAAAAGGTTTCCTATGATAAAACTTTGAAATTATCCTTAGCCAATCTTTTTTCTTGTTGTCCTTTGTCCTGGAATTCTAAAATTACTTTTTAATGAGTTTGTAATAAGTTGGGTATTGTTAAACTGGGAAAAATGTCATTTTGGGATTATAAACTCTGTGCCTTTTAGGATGAATACTAAAATTTGCTTTATGGAAAATGTTCCTTTGTTTTAGTCCATACTGCTTGGGTTGGCCCTTTTAGCTATGCTATTCTAAAGTGAGGACCTGCCTATCATTCTTGGTGAGTATGGGAGAACACCGATGGGGCCCTAAAGGAGATTTCTTAGATTGTTAATACCTTTTAGTAATTTACATTGGATTAATTTGTGAAATTCTGCCCCTGAGCATTGTTTTATTTAGAGCACCACCATCTCCTAATTTGGAATCAGACTACCCTATCCCTGAAATTGGTGTGTTCTTGCAAAGTGGCGTGTTACTCTGGGAACAATTGTTTGCAAAAGACGTGGGGCTGGGATGGAGAAGAATGTGGGAGAGGAGTGCTTACTTCTTCACCTTAGACTGGAGAAAACAACTATGCAAATGACCACATTAGGCCTGGCACAGCCCAGCCTAGACCTTGGGACTGGGTGTCCCACATGTCTTCTGCTTTAACCTCACTGACCATCCTGATTTTGGAGAGATGTCCTGACAGGTATTTTGTTTTGATATCGCTATTGTCAGTAATGCTTGGAAAAGGCAAACTTCTGGGGCAGGAAAGGAAGACTTGGAAGGCAGATCTTAGATGCGAGTGAGAGGGAAGAAACTACTTCCAGGTGCTGGGGTGAGGGCATTACTTAGATCTGGACTCCAAGGAAGGGGAATAATTGGGATATCACTGGCCACATAGAGGCAGTTAGTCCACATAGCGGACTTGCAAAGGACTTTGAAGTTAGCTTCGGGCTGTGGGCTCAGCAGAGCCACTTCTAAGAACGGTTATAGTATACTTTCTAGTATGTACCTCCCTCCCCACTTCTGCCTATGATTTCAGGTGGCATTGTTAACTTGTCTTTGGCTGTGGTGTAAAGAATTGGGAGAGATCCTGGCCCATGCTTTGGGTGAGGAACCAAGGCCTGTCTGGATCTGGGTGTCGTGATGCCTGGGAAGAGAACAAGGCAGGGAGTGGTAGGCACTGATCTGAGCAGGAAGCCAGGGCCAGAGCATAGAGGGCTTTATAAACCTTTCCAAGGAACTGCACTTTACCTTGTAGGCTCTGGGGAGCTATTGCAAGATACCAAGCAAGATGGTGGCCTCTTCTGCCTTTGTGTGGCCAGCACTCTTTTATCCCTCTCTTTCCTGTGGTGTACTTATTCCGTATGATGTGAGTAGAGCTGAGTTTAATCTTCTCAAGAACAGGGAATGTGCCTGTGACCCAGGCCAGGCGAACAGGAGCAACTGACCTCCTGGCCACAGGGAGGAGTCTGTGATTCAACTTTGGGTTTGCGAATCAGGCCTAGGACTTTTCTGACAGCTGTTCAAGAGACCATCTGTTTCTAGTGGGGTCTCTAAACTGATAGAATATGCATCTAGGTCTCCTGGTGGCCAAGAGGCTTCCTGCCATGTGGAGTGCAAATAATTGAGAGATGGTGTGAGACAGAGCCCTTAGGCTGTAGTTTGAAGTACAGGATCCAGCCGTGGGTAATGCCAAGTAGAAATAGACACTTGGAAGAGAGAGAGAGAGAGGATGAGAGAGAGACAGAGGAAACCCCAAGGACATTGTTGAGCTACTGGATCCCAGCCAGTCCTTTCTTTTACAGAAGCCAATAATTTTTTTCCTGCTTAATCTAATCTGTTGTATTTCTCTCGCTTAGAAGTAAAAGTTCTCACTAACAGTTGTATGTGCTCCTGATTTGTTCTTCCCTAGATTCAATATTCCCAATTCTTTTGACAATTTGAGATGGTTCCTGGATCCTTTCCACTGTGGTCATGGTCCTCTGGATGGAGATATCCACACTGGTGTCCCTGGGGGACCTTCTCTGTAAGGGTTATATTTACAATAAAGTACATGATTAGCTCTTCTCTGAAGAAATCAAGATATAAGGTTGATACCTGTGGATTAGGTGCTGGGAGGCCTTTTGAGGGGGCTCTCGGTCGCAGCAATGTATGACTTGAGGTACCTACATTTCTATAAAGAATGAAGCACCTTGGCTGTACCATGGGGAGTTCCCAGAGGCCAGCACCTTGAGCAACTTCAGATTCTAAGTGGGAAGAAAAGTGGAAAAAAATGGGTCCTCGTTTATGGCCAACAGTATCCCAGCCTGCCCTAAAATATAGATGAAACCATTCAGTCATCTTAACTGGCTGTTAATGAGCCAATCAATAATTTAAAAGTGGCTTTAAGAAACAGCAAGAGGAAGGGGGCAGGGAGACTCTAGGGCCAGATCTTATCATAATCTGAGTGTGTGTGTGTGTGTGTGTGTGTGTGTGTGTGTAGAAGGGAATAGTGAGTCCACTTCCTTTCTTATCCTCCAAGGGTCTGTAATCCTTCTGGTTAAGGTGGGCTGAGGACCTGACTTCAACAGAACAGTCCTGGGCTTAGACTCCCAGGTGATGAATCTTCTCAAGTGCCCCTTATAGACTGCTCTGAACCTCACTGCATCCTGCTTTTCTCTTCTACTGTGATCGCATAGTAAGTTACACACAAGAGTAAAATCCCAAAGTCTACCATTTTGGGTGTTCCCAAGTCCTTGGCCATATGGAGTCACGTTGCCTTTTAATACCCAAGAGAAAATGGATCAAACCCTCAACCCACCATAGAGCAAAACCCAGGTTTCCCCCCCGCCCCCCCTGGGCTTCTGGGGATTTGTTCCCAGTCTCCTCTTACTGTTTCTATTGAATTCCCTTCCTTCTTTCCATCCTTCTCTCCCTCCTCTTTCTCCCCCACACCCCTCCCTTTCTGAGGCTGTTTTCTTCTCTCCGCCTTGTGTCAAGACAAATGCAAAACCGAGATCCTTTTCCTTGATTTCTCCACAGTAGCCCTAGCACAGAGCATATGTAACACATTTTCCCTACACAAATCTGGGAGATCTGTGCTGTGTCTTAGCTCAGAAAACACCTTAAAGTTGGATGTCAGATATTCTCTTGGCCAGCCTGCCCCATCCCCAGCTGGCCAGGTCATCCTCTTGAGACCCAGCATTCACCTGTTCCAGGTCTCTCTCTCTCTCTCTCTCTCTCTCTCTCTCTCATTCTCTCTCTCTCTCATCTCCCCACCTCCACAGCAAGTTTCTCCTTCAGAGCAGCTCTTTCCCACCCACTGCCCCAGACTGCCTCTGGGCCAATCTCTGTCTGCCCAGAAAACATTAAGGACCAGCTGTAAAATTACTTTTTCCTTTAACACAATCAAATTATTCATCTTAACTCCTTCGCCTACCCATCTCTACAGGCATGTGAAGATCCATCATCCCTTGATATGAAGTACGCCATTCCCTTGGAAGGCAGAAGTGGCCAGAACAGTTTTGTTGTTAAAATTGCAGCATTGTCTTTCCTACTATAGCTCAGGGACGCTTCTGTCGGCCCCACCTGCCTAGTCCTATATATCCTTCCCCCACCTCTGCATCAGGCACCACCCCTCCCTTGTCAGCACCTCCTTAGCCCCATCCTACCTCCCCCATCCAAGAGCCTCTGGAAACAGCCCAAACTCCTATTTTCCCAGTTCTTGCTGCCCAGGGGTACCCTGAGCCGTAAGAAGGTTCTCTTCCCCCTCCAGCAGCGAGATCTTAGGAGTTCTGCAGCTTCGGCTTACCTGGGACCACTCTGTCTCTATGTGGCTGAGGGTCTCACAGTGTGTGATTCAAACCCACGGCCCCTAGAGCCCTACATGGTCAAAGAATGGTGAGCCCTGGCAAATCCCCAGTACTTGCTGGAGCACCCAGCCGATGGCAAGCATCAAGAAATGTTCATCTGTCTAAATCGGAGCTCCATTGCAGCCAGGCCCCGGAGGGAAGCAGTCAGACTGGAATTTGGTCTCCCAAATGTTGCACAAACTGCAGACCTGACTCCTGTCTGCTCCTGCACTGCCCCTGTGGGTCCGTGACCTGGCAGCCTGGGGTGGACAAAAGGACACTACCCTGAGAGTGAAGGAAGACCCAAGGCTTCTGGGCTGGTTCTTCTATAAACTCATTTCAGCCGTTGGACACCCCTGCCCCTATATGGGTCTCTGTCTCCTCAGTGAAAAACAAGACGTTGGACTAGATGAGGTCCAGAGGCCTAGAGCCCAGTCCTGGGTTGGGGGGGGGGGTGCGGGGGGGAGGCGGCCATCTTACCTCCGGGTTGGAGCTCATTACTTTGTGGGCCACCGGGCTCACCTGTGTGGGCAGCGGCTGTGTAGCCCTGAGCTGGGGGCAGAGATTGAGGCTGTGCTGGTGCCTGACCTTGGAGGATGAGGATGCTGGAGATTTCTGAGGGACCGAAGGGAGGCCAGTGTGGCTGGGGGGGCGGGTAGTGGGGGAGGGAGAGTCACTCAAGGTGAGGCTGGTGCAGTGGCCCAGACCAGAGAGGTGACCAGGGTGAGGCAGTGGAGTTGGAGAAACATGCATGAATTCAGGATATGTTTGAGGCAGAAATGGTTGGCTGTTGTGATAAATATGGCAGTGGTGAAAGTTCCGGATGCCTGGGTCTCTCAGCACTTTGTTTAGGGCCATGCTCGCTAGTACTCACTTCCTTCCGGCCATTTATACATCAGGGAGGCTCAGCCAGGCTCCAGAGGAAGGATGGTCAGGGGGATTGAGGGCTCACCGAACTTTGCTGCCAGCTTACCTTAGAGACTGAGGTGGGACCCTCTTGTCTCCCTCACAGGGGCACCAGGAAGGGTAAGAACTGGTGGCAACGGAAGGTGGGAAGGGGGTGGCACTTGGCTTCCCCACTGGATTGGTGTGGGGCAGGACACTCCAAGTGTCAGTGGTCTCCAGTCCCTGAACTGTCTTTATTAGCTGCCTGTTGTCTACGGCAGTGAGGAATGGCTCCCAGCTGGCCAGCTGATCTAATTTCAGGAACCGTCTCTTCCAAGAGATGGTTCACACTCAGCTTGGTCTGCTTCAACTCCCAGAGGCCTCTGGGCTGATTTCCTGCTGCAGGGTTCTACTGGCTGGGTCTGGCAGGCTGGGCGACTCAATCGTTTGGCTTTGCCCGGCAGGAGATTGGGGGCATCTTTGAGAATGGAGAAGGAGGGAGGGTCACCGGGGATAGGAGAAGAGAGAGAACAGCAAATAGGGGCTTGGTGTGAGAGGGGTGGGCTATTTGCTAAATAAAATTTAAATCCTTAGCATGGTTTCTGCCAAGAAGAGAGAAGTGCTGATAAAAACCATATGTCTCTAAGTAAGTGGAATGAGGAACCCTGCTTTGTGTGCGCGTGTGCGAAAGATGCGGCTGTCGGTCTCCCATGCAATGGAAAAATCTCTATTTTAAAGAATACGATGTTAAGAGGCACTCTGAGACAAACCACATTTCGCAATTAAGTAGTTTACAAGGTCAGCAAAGGAAGGACAAAATAAACCGGCTGAAAACAGTCTTGCTCAATACCAAAATTTGTGTAAAAGTTCAATGTTGCAGTCAGAAACTATATTACAGGCTTATTATGTAGTTTTATAAAAATAGCCCCAAAGATAAGACTCTTTCAGGATGGGGAAGAAATTAAAAATGCTTTAAGTACTGGTGCAGATATTGTATTTCCTGACGCTTGAAGAGTAATTTTTGTAAAATGTAAACGATGTCGTTTTTCTTTTTTTGTTTTTTCTAAACGGACCCTGCAGCACACTAAAGCCAAACAGAGACGCAAATGTAACTACTGTATATTCTGCAGAACAGGAATCGTATTTCTTCCTCCAACATTCAAATTCCAACTGGCCTGACCTGAATTTCCTCCCTAGAATGCTGGCCTTACCAGCCCCGCCCTGTTCTCCATCCTTCTCACAGGCCGAAACCCATGGGGCCCCGTGGGTGCCCTTCCTCCCGGCTGATGGAAGACGTTAGCTGTTCTTCAAGGATGTTAATTTCCAACCTCTGCCCCTTCCACTTTAATTCCCGTTTGACGCTTTTGCATAGAGATTCCAGTTCCCTGGTGAAATTGTCGATCTTGTCACTTACTTCCTTGACCGTCTGAACCCCAGTTGTCTGAAAGTCTGGGTCAGATGACGCCAATACCTGGATCACTTGTGGATCTGCTTCTGGGATGGAGATGCTTTGTTGGCTCTGACTGATGTTATTTTTCATCAGAGGATTTATTTTGGCTCTCTGAAAGGCAGTTCAGGCATCGGAAGGCCATCCTGGTCCAGTCTGGGTTGAGCTGGTCTGAAGCTGCCTGTTGGACTTTGAGAGGTCTGCCCTGTTCACAGCTCGCCCTTCCTCCTGGTGCCTCACCCTCTGGGGTTCTCCCTGGGAGGCTGGGTTGTTTTCTGGGGCCCTTCCTCTTCAGTGGGGCTCTGATTCCCCGTTTATTCCCCCTGTCCCATCTGACTGCCAAGAACTCGGTTTGGCTTCCCAGTTTCTCAGCGGTGCTTTGGGTTCAGCCCTTTACTAACCCGGCCCCTGCTGCTTATGAATCTGCAAATGCCTTCGGGGAAAAGGGCCTGGCATTGACAGCTTCTCTTCTCGCAGATGACTTGGCTTGCCTGAGCATCTGGAACTCCAAATTTGTTTCCCTGCCCCTTGAGATTGCCGAAACCTCCAGCTAAAGTTCTCAGGCTCTTATCTATCACTCTCTGCTTGGTTCTTAGCCTCTTGGCTCCGTGCAAATCACTAATCAGTGGTGCTGGAAGGAGGAGGGTGGCACTGAGTGTCACCTCCGTGAGCTCCCCTTCTCTCTGGGGTGCTGACCTCTCAAGTCCTGGCTACTTGCAAACAGGTGGCTTTTGGATTTTGTCCAGATCATTCCTAGCAGGAGCACTGGCCTTTAATGGGTTACTCTGACATTACAGGAAGTGGATTTTTCTATCTACTTCCTTAGAATGTAAGCTCCCTGAGGGCAGGGTGTTTCCATCACCACTGTGATCCCTGGCTGATCTCAGCCACAGCTTTAAGTATCAACTATGCCTGGAAATTTTCGCATGCTGTCTCCAGCCCAGAGCTCTGTTCTGAACTCTCAGCCCTACGTATCTATCACTTGTCATTGCCACGTGGCTCTTGTACAGACACTCAACATGTCCAAAATCTTGTTCTTCCCCCTTAATCTGTCCCTGTCCCAGGCTCCCAGCTCAGGAAGAGGCCTCTCCTCTATCTGCCTGCTGCCTTTGTCTGAGACCCAAAGGTCACATTGACAATTGCCACCGCTTCTCTTCCCGCATCAGTGGCCCACGTTGCTGACTCCACGTTAAAATGTCACATGACATCATCCAGTCCTCTCTTCCCCACCACAGCCCTGTCCCAGGACTGTTCCTATCCCCTGGGACATTCAGTAGTCTCCTCACATTCTTCCCCAAAGCCACGCTGGTCTCCTTCCAGCATGTTCACCAGCCACCCGACAGCAGAGTGATCTCTTGAAAGCAAAAATCTGATTGTGTCATTTCTCTGCATCATATTGTTCAATGACGTCCCATTGCTTTTTTTTTTTTTACTGATCTCATGAAATTTATTTATTTTTTTTCAATATATGAAATTTATTGTCAGATTGGTTTCCATACAACACCCAGTGCTCATCCCAAAAGGTGCCCTCCTCAGTACCCATCACCCACCCTCCCCTCCCTCCCACCCCCCATCAACCCTCAGTTTGTTCTCAGTTTCCCATTGCTTTTAAGAGAGCTTTGAAGATAAACCCTCCAGGAGCCACCGCCCTGCGTGTTCTACCCCCAGCTCCCTCCCGGGCTCAGTTTAACTGACCGTTGCCCTTGGCATGGCCCATCCTGAGGGCTTTCTTGGTTTTGCCAGCATCTTGAGTCCCTCTCGGGCCCACGGGCCTTCATGCATGTTCTTCTCCTGCCAGGAGAAGTTCATCCTTCAGGTTTCAGCTTAACGTCCCCTCCTCATAGGAGCTTCCCTACCCCCAGAGTTGGTTAGGTGCCCATACGAGCTCGCTGTCACTGCATCCTGCACTCTGAGTTCATAGAACTCAGCACATCAGAATAAACAGTGAATCAGGTGATTATCGAAGATGCTTTTCCCCTCCTGGGCTCTAATCTTGAGGCCGGAGGCTGTTTGTCTTGGTCAGCACTCTATCCCCAGCTCTAGCAAGGTGTCTGGAACATCCTAGAAGATTCATAAATAATTTTTGGAGTGAGTAAAAGACCAACAAGGACAACCAGCCACCTCCCACCCCTAGCTCCCCAGCAGAAAAAGCAACACAGGGGGTATAGGGCAGAGAGAGGGCGGCGGGGATATGGCGTTTCTAGCTAGCGAGTGTCAGAGTGTGGCTATAAAAATGAGGAATTCTAAACAGTCTAATGAAGTCTTCTTATTGTCGGACTTAGCGCACAGGCTGGGGAGCCAGCAGATCTGGGTTCCAGTCCCAGGTCTGGCACAAATAATGACAAATAACATTTGTATAACGCTTCACAGGGCATTTCCACAGATAGGATTTCATTGAATCAACTCAGTGACCTCTGGCAAGCAACTCTTAGAGGCTTGTTGGGAGGGACGACAACAGGGAGGAGTGGGGTTCCAGAACCCTCCTCTCTCCCCTGGGATCACAGGCAGGTTTCCTCCCGGGCCCTGAGCCCACGCATCTGTAAAATGAAGGAGTCCGACGAGATGATCTTTAAGGCTTGTCAATGGCGATTTAGGACTCAAAATTCAGAACTACTCCAGTCAGAAAGCAAAGTAGCACAATAGCAGGGTAGCGTATCCCTCGCCCCCTGCTCCTGAAAATACCGTGGGCGCCCCAGCGAGGGTTCACAAGAAAGCAGGAAGCAGGACAGAAATCAGGACTTTTGTGTAGGTGGTGTTTTTGAGAGCCAGCCCCAAGAAGCAGGAGTGAGAGGCTGGGGAGAGGCAGAGGTAGAGGAAAAAGCCCAGCTAGGTTAGTATGTGCAGATCATGGCTTCTGTCTTGAAGGGCCATGCTCTCACTGGGACCACCTGAGAAGCCACAGAGCCCATCCCAGAGCTGTCACCCAGAATTACAGGCGCGGGAGCCTTTCTCCAGCAGTGTGGACGTTTGCCCTCGGGAGTGTCAGCTGAACTTCTGGGCTGTGCTCACCCACAGACTGAGGAGACTTCTTGGTAGAGACGTCGCAGGGCAGAAAGTTCAAGAATCCTTGAGGGCAGTTGGAGGCAGGCCAAGCTCACGGAGACCTGTCCCCGCAACAGCGCCCAAAGTCAAGGTGGGACCTGGGGCACCAGGATGTTTGACACAGGTCGCAAAGGGGCAGGGGCACCGCCATCTGGGCCCTTGCAACAATGGTCCTGGACTTTCCTCTGCTGTCCCCACCGGTCCTCTGCCCTGGGAGTGCCGATGCCCCCACCCTCTTTTCTGTGTAGTTCTTAGTGTACAGGGCCGTCAAAATGGGGGTGGCGGGGGTGTCTGTCCACCGGGGCAATTCAGATGGGGCTCCGGCAGAGCCTTGGAGAACAAGCCGTGGTCCTCCTGGGCTATCCTTGAGCACCGGCCTGCTGGCTCTGTGATGGAGAGCCCTGTCTCACTGTGAGGAAGTGGGTCGCTCACGACGCTCCTCCCTTGGGCAGGAGGGGGTACTCCCCCAAAGGTTAACAAAGGGTCTGCCTGCAGGCTTGGGGCTCCCCAGGCCTGGCAGTGGCGGTGCTCCCAGCTGGGAGACGCTTGCTCCTCCTCCCTGATGCTGTGATGCTCCTTCTCTGTCCTTCTGTTATAAACTCTGGACCCAGCTTCCCTCAGCCTTCCCTTTGGGTCCTCAGAAGTCTGATTTGTTAATAAAAAAAAGGAACAGTGGCTGCTTCTAGCTTTTTTCCTCCGCTATAAAAATTCTACTTGGTCCCCAGGCAATGCGAATGGGAGACTAAAGGGAAAAAAAATGTCTTTTATGGGAAGGTGGATAAAAAAACGCAAGGATTTAAGGTTTAAGATATTATCTGCCCACGTTCTTCCTCTGAGGGAATCTGTTCGACCCCCAAATAAATTTCATCCTCCTCCAGGAGAGGAAAGGGCCTTTGTTTCTCTGACCATACACCCCATCCGCACCCCAGATTTCCTGGCGTTGTATAATAAAGAATTTGGGTGGCTTATGTCCCTGACTCCTGGAAGGTAACCTCTACATTTGGGGAATTTCCCAAATGATAGGAGTGTCTTCATTATTCTCTGTGGGCCACTCAGACCATGACTGTGTTCATGCTAATCAGATGACTCAGGACAGAAGGACCAACCGTGCGATTAGAGGGTTGGGGTTTCGAGACAGGTGACGTCAGCCTGACCTCTGGGAAGGGTAGAGGGGCTGAGGATTAAGTTCAATCACATGACCACTGATTCCATCAATAATGTTTACATCAAGAAACACTCTGGACTGGGGCTCAGGTCAGCTCTTCCTAATTTGTGTTACACGCATTCATGATCCAGGATGATGGTGCCTCCCACGAATGCAGAAGCTTCACATTTGAGACTCTTTCAGACTCACACTAAGAGGGGTCTCTTCATTGGCTCGTCCTGATTTGTGCCCTTTATAATAAAACCGTGGTCACCGGTACGGTGCTTTCCCAAGTGCTGCGAGTTGTTCTAGTGAATTACCGAATTTGAGGGGATAAAGCTTGTGGCTGGTGTCTGAAGTGGGGGAAGTCTTGTGGCTGATGGGGTCTTTAACCCATGAAGTCTGTGCTAATTCCAGGATCAGAGCTGCATTGCCCTTAGATATCTCTATCTGCTTCCTACCACTGCCTGGGGGAGGCTCAGTCTCCCCCAGACATAGGCTCTTTTCCACCTTCTCCCCAGAAGGCAGGCCCAGAGGCTTGAGTTGGGCCTGGGTGGAACCGGCCCAGGCAAAGAAGGTGATGTGTGGTGCGGAGAGCAGCCAGCTTGCTTGAGGGCAGTGGGAGGTATGGGGTGTGCCTGGCCCCCTCCTCCTCCCTGCTGCTGTCGGTGTGCAGGCTCCAGCCTAGCTCATCTGGGGCCGGTCACTGGGGCCGGCTGGATCGGCCCTCCCTAGGCCAGAGCTCTCCCTTGCTTCCCTGGTCCCTCCAGCTACTCATACTCCAGCGCTCTTTTCCTGGCTGAGTCTTTCCCGTGTGTGTATATGTGTGTGTGTGTGTGTGTGTGTGTGTGTGTGTGTGTGTGTGCGCGCGCGCGCGCAAAGGAAAGAGAGTTTGTTCTCTAGAACTCCTCAAATTCCCTCAAGCTTCCACTTCCTGAACTTGCCATTAATAATATTTTGGTGTCTTCCAAGTTGAATGATTTCTTTCCCATTTAAATCTTCCATTTATTCTCCCTCTCTCTGCCCCTTCCTCTCTCCCCCCGGCCAAATAAATAAATAAACATTAAAAAACAAAAAAAACCTTACTCTCTGGGGCACCTGGGTGGCTCAGTCAGTTAGGTTAGGCGTCCGACTTCAGGTCATGATGTCACAGTTCGTGGGTTCGAGCCCCGTGTCGGACGCTGTGCTGACAGCTCAGAGCCTGAAACCTGCTTCGGATTCTGTGTGTGTGTGTCTCTCTCTCTGCCCCTCCCCCCACGCCCACTCTGTCCCTCCTTCTCTGTCTCTAATGTTTAAATAAACATTAACAATTTTTTTAAAAATAAAAATCTTCCATCTATTCAAAGATTTATTCTCTGTTTCTAGCCCCACTCGGAACAATCCTACTCCCCCAGGGCAATGTAAATAGAAAACTGAAGAACTGGTTTAAATATCTCTTTGGATGAGCCAGTCCCCTCTATGCAAATGTTCAAAATTTCAGATTTTGCACCCACTTCTCTACCCCATGTCAGTATCTGGCCACATGAGGACACTCCCCTGGCCATGGGGAGACATCCTTGGATCCATACTTGTTCTATATACTTTTGCTGGAGTCCCATGAGGCACGATAGTCACACCTGGCCTTCTGGGTAATGTGTTGACATGCATTATGGGAGTTGCAGTGTCCCATTTCTTCCTGGGAAGGTGCCTTAGTGGACTCTTCATCCTGGACAGGCCTTTGCTGGAGCTCTCTGCCTCTCCAATCCTCTCCCTGGGGCATGTGAGAGCTTGTGGGTCCCCACAATGGCCAGGGAAGGCAGTGTCCTGCCTTGGTCTTGCCTCCCCGGCCACTGAGGCACCTTTGTTCTGCACCCCACTGGATGGGGCGGACTTCTAGAGGTGTCAGGCCCCCTCCTCCACCCTCCACAATAGGTGAGCTCAGGGAAGCATGACTCAAGCGCCTGAGACTCTCGGCACCCCTGCACCCTCGTCCTTGGGTAGTGAGCTCATGATGGTGTGATGTCCTTGCTATCTTCTTCATCGTCTTTGTCCCCAAGACCAGGAGGGCAAACCTTTCATCCTTTTCCTCTATGCCTGCTGGGGATGCCCCTACAGAGTCCAGGATCTACACCGCCTAGGCCTGCCTCTTGCCACAACAAAGGAATTTAGAAAATCCTTTCTCCAGACAAAGGGTGGCTTTCCAGTCTCCTTGGTCGCTGGGAACTCAAACAGAAATCTAGTTGATGTTCAAAGCTGGGCAGTGACTTGCTCTAGCAAGATCTACCCTCGCCTCCCACAGTGGGTGGGACCCCCTGGGCTCCAAGACTCACAGGCTGAGGAAATAGATCTGAAACTATTTCAAAATATAATCCCATTTACATGCTCCTCTAATGATATATATGGTGGCTTACTGTGTGCCAGTTGCTAAGTTAGGACGTAAACACTCCTTGAAATTATTTTTAATAACTGCTTTATTAAGCTATAATTGCCATACCACACGGTTTAGTCTTAAAGTGAACAACTCAATATTTTTCACTGTATTCAGAGAGTTGTACAAACATCACCCCTATCCAATTTTAGAATATTTTCATCACCCCCAAAAGAAACCCTATACTCATTAGCAGTAAACCACCCCCGCCCCCTGTATTCCCTCCCCCCCAGATCCTGGAAATTACTAATCTACTTTCTGTATCTATGTATTTGTCTGTTTGTAGACATTTCATGTAAATGAGCTTTCCTCATTTAATATAATGTTTTTAAGCTTTATCCATGTTGCACTGTGTATCATTACTTCATTTATTTTTATTGCCAGTTAATGCTCCGTTGTATGGATATGTCGTATTTTATTTATGCATTCATCAGTTGGTGAGCATTTGGGCTGTCTCCACTTTTTGGCTATCATGAAGAATGCTGTAAACGTTCATGTACAAGTTTTTATGTGGGCAAATGTTTTTATTTCTCTCGGGTACATAGCCAGAAGTGGAACCGCTGGGTCGTATGGTAACCTGCTTAACATTTTGAGGACGTGTCGAACTCTTTTCCGAAGTGGCTGCACCATTTAACATTCCCACCAGCAGCATGGGAGGGTTCCAATTTGTCCACATCCTCAGCAACACCTACTGTCTGTTGGTTTTGGCCATCCTAGCGGGCGAGCTATGGTGTCTTGCTGTGGTTTTTAGTCTGCATCTCCCTGATGGCTAATGATGTTAGCATCTTTTCATGCACTCGTTGGCCATTCGTGTATCTTCTTTGGAGAAACATCTATTCAAATCCTTTGTCCATTTGTTACTTGGCTATATGCCTTTTTATTGTTGAGTTGTAAGAGTTCTTTGTATATTCTGGATACAGATTCCTCTTTGGCCCCTTTTGGATTTTTTTATTTTTTATTTTTTTTTTCAATGTTTATTTATTTTTGGGACAGAGAGAAACAGA
The DNA here is from genome assembly GCF_022837055.1 of Prionailurus viverrinus. Taxonomy (NCBI): domain Eukaryota; kingdom Metazoa; phylum Chordata; class Mammalia; order Carnivora; family Felidae; genus Prionailurus; species Prionailurus viverrinus. The sequence continues at coordinate 119,890,950 of NC_062563.1, forward strand.
GCATGAACGGGGGAGGGGCAGAGAGAGAGGGAGACACAGAATCGGAAACAGGCTCCAGGCTCTGAGCCATCAGCCCAGAGCCTGACGCGGGGCTCGAACTCACGGACCGCGAGATCGTGACCTGGCTGAAGTTGGACGCTTAACCGACTGCGCCACCCAGGCGCCCCGGCCCCTTTTGGATTTTAAGAGACCTCTAAATCAAGGTCAGACCAGGGGTTGCCGTTTTGATAGTCTGTAGAGTTCACCGCAAGGTAACAGAAACCTTGCAAAGAATGCATTGCACCCCACGCAGAGGGTTCACGCAGGGGCAGACCTTGGAGAAGAAGGAGTTGGAACTGCCGGGGCAGGCCTGGGCCTGCTCTCTGTTCAGTTACACACTTTTCAAAACCCCTGTTGGAGAAGAGTCTGAGAGATTTAACAGGCTGGAGGTGGGTGGGGAAGTTGGTTGGTTAGTGTATTGAAGGTGGAATCCATTTGGGGCATTTTTTTTCCTTTCTTTTCTTTCTTTCTTTCTTTCTTTTTTAGCATAGGCTTTTATTTCTTGGGCAAATGAGATGGTACATAGAAAAGCATTTTGGAATTACAAAGGGATATGCAAATGTAAGGTGATATTATTGCTTCTAGTGTTCTATGTAGGAACCGATGAAAACGCTCTCTAGAAAGAAATCACAGAGCCTGCCTGGGGGGTGGGGGGTGAGCAGGGTTTTAGGGGCAACGTGGGGGATGAAAAGGAAAGGAAAGAGGAGGGTGGGAGAGTTTCCAGACATTAGTTACTTCTGTGTGTGCGTGCATGTGTGCGTTTGTGTGTGTGAGAGAGACGGACAAGAAGACCTTTGTGATTTCTGCCATGTTCTTTTACCACCTGCGTGATTATCTATTTGATATTTCTCTTTGAATGGGCTCCTCTTTCTTTTAATTAAATATGTTTACAAAGGAAACTTTATATCACAGTTATACATGGCAAACCTGCTTCATTTTCAAACTGGAATGTGCCTTATAAACAAACAGAACAAAAACCAAAGTGTTATTTAATGCTATCTGGATGCTGTTGTCTCCTAGGCCTGGAAAAACTGCTCCCTGCTGGCTCACCTCTCCTTGTCACTCAGGCCTCTGCTCAAAGGGTGCCTCCCGGGGGCGGAGGGCCTCTCGAAGCCTACCCCTCTCCATCCTTGCTTTCTTTCTTTGACAGTGCTCATCACTATCTAAGGGACATCGTTTTTCCCATGTGTGTCTGGCTCTGAGCAGGCAGGGGCTGTCTTATTCCCTATTTCCACTCCCTAGCTCAATAGTTGCCGAATGAGTAGCTCATCTAAGCTGCAAAGTATTCTCTAGTTTGTTTTTCTCCTCTTAGCGTGTGTCAACCGGGTGTTAAAGGACACCCCGGACAGTGCCTCACTGCTATTTGCACGGGGGGACTGCGCAAGGCTTGGGAACGAAGCGGCCTTTCTGAGTGTGATCCCACAGCGCCTCCCCCCCCACCCCCAGCCTCCCAGGCCACACTGTGGGAACCCCCCAGGCCACAGCCTCAATGCAGGCTTCGGATCCTCGCTTGCCCATTGGCCAGCTGAGTGACCCCACGGCATCACTGAGCCGCCCCTGTGTCCGCCTTCCCCAGAGTAAAAGGACCCATTCCGTCCCCTGCCAGCCTCACACACATACCAGGCGGAGAAGCTGTTCAAAGGGAGCAGCAGCTCAAAGGACTTTCCAGAAGATGGGATGCAAGTACTGACACCGCCTGCTAAGATATCCTACCCCTTTTCCCCAGGCCCAACTTTTAAAAGTAATGGTATAATTCAACTCTTTATTGAGCACTTAGTAAATTTACAATTTCGTTGTATTCTTTCAATAATCCTCCGAAGTGGGGATTTATTGTTCCCATTGTACAGATGAGTTTAGAATATAGTTTGGTGATTTGCCCGAGGTGACGCAGCTGGCTTAGGTTCTCGACCATGACGTTGTAACAACCACAGAAATGTTACCACCTCCACGAAGACTTCCTGCCCCGCATGGTTTCCACTTCTAAATACCCATAATTCTGCACTATTACCTCTCTGGTGGAATCCACTCAATCTCCCTTGGGGTATGTGTGTGTGTGTGTGTGTGTGTGTGGCAAGTATCTGTTTCTTGAGGGCTGAAATCATTCATTCATCTCTCCCAGGGTCAAGCCGCATACTTGGCACACTGTGGCTACTCCACCTGTGTCCCCAAGTAAATTAAGGACCGGAGGCTCCTGGATTTCTTCCACCAGGCTCCATCTCGGAGGAGGACAGATGAAGAAAAATGAGCAGCTGTATTTCCAGAGATATAAATTAGCTCCATCAGAAAGCCCCTGGGATATTTACCTAGGAGAGCATGTGGAAAGACATGGGCTTGAACCAGGAGACCGACACTGGCACAGTGAGGGCAGACGTGAAGACCCTCCTGGAGGCAGGGCAGGAAACAGGGCTTTGGGAGGACCCTCCTGGCCTTAGCATTGACGGCCTGTGCTGGACTTCTCCACCTTTCCAGATTCACTCTCTACCTGTTCCTCATCCTCACAGGAGAGTAGAGGAAGAAGAGAGAGTGATGTCGGGCTCTTTATTCCGTGTGCATGGGTCAGGGCAGATAACAGCTCTGTGGTTACTAGCCCAGGAATCTGCGCTATCCTGGGTGGTTTCCCTACACCCAGACCTTGCCGTTGTGGTGAGTCCCTTTGTCAGACCCGCTTCAAGTTCTCCTTTTTTAAAATATCGTTTGTTGTCAAGCTAGCTGACAACAGCGTGCACAGTGTGCTCTTGGCTTTGGGGATAGATTCCCATGATTCATCGCTTTACATACGACACCCAGTGCTCATCCCAGCAAGTGCCCTCCTCAATGCGCATCACCCGTTTTCCCTTCTCCCCGCCCCCATCCACCCTCAGTTTGTACTCTGTATTTAAGAGTCTCTTATGGTTTGCCTCCCTCTCTGTTTGAAACTATTTTTTCCCCTTCCCCTCCCCCATGGTCTCCTGTTAAGTTTCTCAAGTTCCACAGATGAGTGAAAACATATGGTATCTGTCTTTCTCTGACTGATTTATTTCACTTAGCATAATACCCTCCAGTTCCATCCACGTTGCTGCAAATGGCAGGATTTCATTCTTTCTCATTGCCAAGTAGTATTCCATTGTATATATAAACCACATCTTTATTCATTCATCAGTTGATGGACATTTGGGCTCTTTCCATAATTTGGCTACTGTTGAAAGTGCTGTTATAAACATTGGAGTACATGTGCCCCTACGAATCAGCACTCCTGTACCCTTTGGGCAAATTCCTAGGAGGGTTATTGCTGGGTCATGGGGTAATCCTATTTAAAAAAATTTTTTTTAATTTAACGTCTATTCATTTTTGAGAGATAGAGACAGAGCATGAGCGGGGAAGGGGCAGAGAGAGGGAGACACAGAATCTGAACCAGGAGAATCTGTGCTGACAACACAGCCCGATGCGGGGCTTGAACTCACGAATTGCGAGATCATGACCGGAGCTGAAGCCGGACGCTCAACCGCCTGAGCCACCCAGGCGCCCCTGGGTAGTTCTATTTTTAATTTCCTCTTCAAGTTATTCTGATTTGAGCGTGCCTTCTATTCCTGAAGGGACCCTGGCTGATGGCGGGGAATGCCCTTTTCTGTGCTCTTGCAGTCATTTCTTGAAGTCGGGGTCTATGCTTATTCATCACTATGTCCCCACACTTGGCACCGTACTTGGGATGTGGTTCTTTTTTTTTTTTTTTTCAACGTTTATTTATTTTTGGGACAGAGAGAGACAGAGCATGAACGGGGGAGGGGCAGAGAGAGAGGGAGACACAGAATCGGAAACAGGCTCCAGGCTCTGAGCCATCAGCCCAGAGCCCGACGCGGGGCTCGAACTCCCGGACCGCGAGATCGTGACCTGGCTGAAGTCGGACGCTCAACCGACTGCGCCACCCAGGCGCCCCTTGGGATGTGGTTCTAATAGCTAACTAAGATTATTGAGCACCTATAATGTGCCAACATTGTTACCTGTATTAACTCAAATAATCCTCACAAGAATCCCACAATTATCACCTTCGTTTTACTGTTGAGGAAAGTAAGATCCAGAGAGGCTGAGTACCTAGCCCAAGGTCACATGTCTTGTCAGCATGTAGCAGAGCTGGGGTTTGAACCCAGCCGGTGTGACTCCTGAGCCAACAGGATGACTCTCAACCCTGCCAGTGGGTTGCCTTCTGGTTGTCGTTTCGGTGTAAGGCGGGTGATGCCTATTAGTCTTGGGAACCCAAAGAATCTGTTTCTTTGCCCACTCAGAGGCTCAATCGAGTAGAATGGGCAGAAGGTGGAATGTAGGTCACCATGGCAACCGGATCACCTGGTCACATTACCTGCTGGGCCCTTGGGGCTGTGGTCCTACTGCAGCATAGAGAAGGGGGGGTTGGCATGGGGCAATGTTTGAGGCACCAGATGCACTGGGAGGACCTGGAAGAATACCAGGTGGGTAGATCGGCCAGGAGATTCTGGGAAGAGCGGGGAGCTTCCCGAAGCAGGTGGAGAGTTTCCCAGGCAAGGATGTGGTGGCCATTGAACCTGCGTCCATGTGAGCCCTGGCCAGTACTCTGAGGCTCCCTCCCCCATTTGTCTCCTGCTCCAGAGCCCAGGGTTTTAGTTGTGGCTTCAATCCTCTCTCCATGTTGTCAGAGCCTGGGGAGGAGAGAAGGGCACCATTTTCTCCTCTGCCACCACTGGGGGCGTCCCCTGCAGAGGGCTGGGGTGCCTCCGTTTCACCAGCTACGGGATGAGAAAATGGGCTTCTCCTTCCCAGTCCCTGAAGCTCCCCATTCCGCAGGGGGCCGGGGTAGGGCCGGACGGAGTGGGCAGGTCATCTCTCTGTGGTTTGTTGTAGGCCCTGACCTTCCTGACCAGGAATGAAATCCTGTGGTGAGTAGAGGGGCCCCTTGCCTCCCCTTGAGCTGAGGTCTCATCCTGGTACAGCCCCGTGCTGGTCCCTGAGTGTGGTTCCTGCCCAGTGCTGTGGAGCCCCGGAGATGAGGCTGGAACAGGGAGGGCAGAGACAGAACCCAGTCAGGAGAGCTGACACCGTGATTCCCAGGGCCCAGCTTGAGTTGAGTGAAACCTCAGGCGTTAAACCACTATGGGATCCAACGCAGGATTTCTTCACATAATCACGGAAGTGGACAGGGCCTCCTCGGGGTGATGGGGGGAAGGAAGAAAGGACTTAGGAAACAGGTCGGAAGCCTGGCTGGATAAACTTGGATGCATTACTGAATCGCTCTAAGCCCAGGCTCCCTCTCCAAGCCTCTCTTCGGGGCCTGGAATGTGCCCTGTGAGGACCCTGGGAGCATAATGGGGAACAGCCCACAGTCCCTCTTGTCATGCGGGTTGCTGTCCAGCAGGGAAGGCTCCGGGCCAAAGACAAGCGTCATGCAGCATGGAGAGGCTGCAGGCGCCCTCCTCATCGGATTGCAGAGAGAGTGACTGGTTTGGTGTGTGAGTGCTCCGTCCGGGCCCAGAAGGTTGACTGGAAGTCCCATGTGACTCCTTCTCTTGCTCTGCCAACCGCTCAGCACCCCTTCCCCAGCCCAGCAGAAGAGAGGTGCTTACCATCTGGACAGAGCCGAGCACACAGGCTCCAGCCTCAGGGCCGCCAGGCCCAGTGATAAGCAGGGACGAGCTCCGGGTCGGCGTTTTTGAGCCCCACTTGTTAGGTATGAATTGGAAGCTGAGGGACACTAGCTATTTGAAGAGAACAATTTAAAGCCTACGTTAAATCATGTCATCATAACATTTCAGAACACCAGAGATAATAAGAGCCTAAAAACCTCTGTAGAGAAAAAAACAGAGACAAAAGACATACAGAGGACCAGGAATCAGAATGGTTTGGGACTTAGAAAGGTTGGAAGACAGCAGCTAAAGACCTTCGGAATTATTATTATTTTTTAAAGCTTTTTTATTTATTTATTGAGAGAGAGAGAGAGAGAGGAGAGAGAGAGAGAGTGAGAGAGCCAGCGGGGGAGGGGCAGAGAGAGGGGGAGGGAGAGAATCCCAAGCAGGCTCCACGCTGTCAGTGCAAAGCCCGATGTGGGGCTCGAACTCACAAACTGTGAGATCGTGACCTGAGCCCAAGTCAAGAGTCAGATACTTAACCAACTGAGCCCCCCAGGTGCCCCAAGACCTTCAAAATTATAAGGAAAAAATCCCAATATAGAATTAAGTCATAGCTAACCTATTAATCAAAAGTGAAGGTGAAGTGACTATTTTTTGACATGCAAATTATTTTTAAGAAGTACCTCTAATGCATGCTGTCTGAGGAAGCTTTTGGAGGACATGCTCCATTAAAACTAGTAAGGAAACTGTGTTACTCTGGTAAACTAGACTGGTATATACAGGGTACTTCCGTTTTTGTAAAACATAAGGTTCTACATGCACATACACACACACAAAGGGAAGATCTCTGGAAGGACACACACAGCGTGCACGCGGCGATCATAGGTTAGCTTGTCGGAGGGGACCCGGAGGACTGGCCCTATCAGTGTTAGTGTCGGTGCCTTGTCTGGAAAGCGAAGGGGCAGCTTTGACACGGACACCCAGTGGCGCTTGCAGTGGCTTAGGAAGCTGATGGCACCGGAGAAAGTGGCCAAGTTCGGCTAGACTAAGCCCCAGTCGCTTTTAGACAGTTTTCCTATGTGGCCTCTGAAGACGTGTTGTGATTTTCCTACTAATGTGACAAAGAAATGCGGCCTGGATGGCAATGCAGTTGGATAGATCAGTGCATTTGAAAAAAAGTATCCAGGACACCACCAGACAGGAGTAACCTCCAGAGGGTGGCTCTGCCTCATCTAGCATGTTCCCACGCTCTTACCTGTGATTTGCATAGGCCATAGAGGCCTGGTCACCAGATCTGCAGGGGATGCACACTGGGAGGGCAGACCACATGTGACAGGCTCTGGTCCTCGAGCCCGCCCCTTCCCTGTGCCAGGCTGCCTGGGCTTGGCCCTCCAGGAAGGGGTCTGTCCACCCTAAGTTTCTAGCCTGTGGGGATTTTCTATCTCATCTCGTTGGTCTTTTAAAGAGAAAGTCCCTTTCAGCCTCAGTTCCAGGTCAGCCCTCCCTGACTTCTGATTGAATTGCTCCCGGAGAAGCCTTCCAGATGTCTCTTTGGGCTCGGTGCACCAGCCCTCGCAGGCTCTTATCTGCAGCTGTGGCTGCGGACTCTGCCTCTGGGGCCTGAGCCGAAGAGGGCACGTGTGGCTTCCTTTTGACCTCCACGGTTGGAGCCCAGGTCGGCCCGCCTCCGTCTGAGCAGTTTGGATTACTCTGTAACCCTCAGTGACCTCTCCTGTCATGACCTTGGGCTGCATGTAGGTCCGCTTTGGGAGCCTGAAGCTTTGCCCCCAGCCCCTGCCATGAGGCCGCTCTTTCCTCTTAGCGCCCCTGAGTGCCCAACACTTTCTAGCCTCCAGGCCCCATCCTGGCCATTAGCGCTGGTCCTCCTGGGGCACCAGAAGGTCAGCAGGCAGAGTGGTTACAAGCTTGCTTCCTTGAAGCCAGAGGCCTGCGTTCGTTCGAGACTCAGCTCTGCCACCTTCTAGCTCTGTGATGTTTCTTACCTTTGCTGAGCCTTTGCTCAACCTGTTCCCACACTTATAAAAAGCATGATATCAAGTCCTGGAACCTAACCCCGCATGGTTGTTATTAGGACAATTAAGTGATCGAATGCATGTCAGGGGGTTAGAGCAGCCCCCGGCACGTGGGTCAGTGTTGACTATGTGGTATAGCTGTTATTTTCATGCTATTATTATCTCTCTCTCTGTCTTTTTTTTTTTCTTTTCCAATGAAGAAACTGGCTCAGAGAAATGAAGTGATTTGCCCAAGCCACACAGCTTGAAAGGAGCAGACCATAAAAGCCACCTTTTCAGGCTAAAGATAGGGCTATTTATAAAATACCTTCAGGCTGTGCTGTTGGGCAAAGAACTATTGACCCCATGGTCCGGGGAGCTGAGCCCAGAGGAAAAGAGTAGATGCGGAGACTGGCAACGGAGCCGTGTTCTCAGTCCTGCCTGGACAAGAGGAACACGAGAGCTCGCGGGACTTAGAGGTCCTGCCCCCTCCCTGGCCTTGAATGAGACCCTCTAGGGGTGGGCCCAGGTCCTTTCACAGAGTCTCCACAGGTTTCTAACGTGGGACCCAGTTGAACACCACTACAGAGGGCCTCAGAGGCAAGGGTGCAGAGAAAGGTACGGAAGCAGCCGTAGGATGCCCGAACTGGAGGGCGCTGGGGGCGGGAGGGATCGTTGAGTCTCTCATTTTACAGAGGGGAAACTGAGGCACAAGAAGGGATTGTGGCAGGTCCAAGGTCCCGCAGAGTGTGAGCTGCAGGGCTGGTCTCCCCTGTCTTGGGGCCTCTGAGCCCGCCGACGGCCCCTCCCCTCGTCTGGGAGGGAGCCACAGCATGGGCTCCTTGATTTCTGGCAGGCTGAATGTGTGAGTTTTTCAAATGGCTTTGACTCTTGAGTCCATTAGTGATTAATTCAGAGTTCCATTTAGAGCCGGCTGATCCATATTTGGAGGAGGAGAACGTTTTGTGGCAGCTGAGATGCAGCCACGATTCATCTGCGGGCAGCCCACCCACTCGGAGGCCTGGGATGGCATGAAATCTGGGCAAGGCCCTCCCCACAGCAGCCCTCCCCGCCAGAAAGCTCTGGGGGGGAGGGCGGGGCCGAGGAACTCACACCTGGGTAGGGGTGGATCCTTGGGGGTGGGGGCTGCACAGCCTGAAGAACCCGCTGTGGGGTTCGGGCCACTCCCGTGGGGAGCCAGGGAGCAGTCCATCCTCGGCGCCCTCCATAATGGCGCAGGACCTCAGAGAATTCTTTTTTTTTTTTTTTAAATGTTTATTTATTTATTTTTGAGAGAGAGAGAGAGAGAGAGAGAGAGAGAGTGCTCACAAGAGGGGGAGGGGCAGAGAGAGAGAGAGGGAAATAGAATCTGAAGCAGGCTTCAGGCTCCAGGCCCCAGGCTCTGAGCTGTCAGTGCAGAGCCTGACGCGGGTCTGGAACTCGCTAACTGTGAGATCATGACCTGAGCTGAAGTCGGAGGCTTCACTCACTGAGCCACCCAGGCGCCCTGGGACCTCAAGAGAATTCTAAAAAATTAGTACAACTTACTGAAAGTCAGTCTGCTTGTTCTCACCTCAGGCCGGAGTTCTAACAGTGACAGTGACAGCTCCTGCCGCCCCCTCCCCCCTGTCCCTTCCCTTCGTGGGCCACTGGGTCCTCCGGGGATGATGGCCTTCCTTTTCTCCTCGATGCCTTTTAGTGTCCCCCGTGCTTTCCTGGAGAATGTTTCCCCTCACCTTTTCCATACCCCGCTTTTCGGCTCCCTCCCGAACTTTCAGAGAAGTGTCTGGTGACAAGTTCAGGGCCCCTTACGAGGCTGATGGAGCCTGTTCTTCGCGAATAGCCATGCACCGGTCTGGCTCCTGTTTTCAGGCCCTTGACATGAGTCAGCACAAGGCCAGTGATGGGGATTAGCTCTCCATCCGGCAGAGTCAGGATTGAAGCCTAGGTCTCTCTACTCAGAGAGGTCAAACAACTTGCTTCAGATCACACAGCTAGTGGGAGAGGGATCAGGGTCCAAATGGGTCCCCCTGACTGATCTGGCAGCCTTCCAGCAGGAAGCGGGGAAACAGATCATACGCTCAGTTGGGGTCTTTGAAGGGACTTTGTAGTGAAGGGACTGCTCTCAGAGGCTGAAGGAAACAGCCAGGGACTAGCGATTACTGCCCCCGAGGCCCACGGCCCAGTCAAGCGCCGGAGCTGAGTGAACATTGGAGGGATCACACAGACACAGACACTACCAGAGCCGGCCAAGGCTGGAAGGGGGAGGGGGACACACCCCACCAGGCTCTCACTACCTCCAGTCTCCCTATGGTGCCTCCCTTGGGTCAAAGCCATCCGGAAGCATCTGGAAGCCAGAGGGCAAGGGCGGTGGGAGGCACCAGAGAGATCAGAGCCGCGCCTGGGCAGCCAGTGGGAAAACAGTAAGAGCACAGACACAGCTGATGTTCTTTCTACTCTCCCACGGCCGGGATCTAAAGGACATTTTCCCAGTCGGTGAGCTGTGAAAACATGAGAGGCCGGATGGGGAGCAGATCCTGGCTGTCAGTTCTCCTGGTGTTGGGCCTCCATTTACCATAATCAGGGCCCTGGGAGGGCCTCTTCTCTACCTGCAAATCCTCACTGGCAAAATCACCCTCTGGAGGCTTCACTTAGTCACATGTCCCTAAATCCCACCAATCAGAGGTTCATTTGGGTCACCAAACCACACACCCCGCAGGTGACAGTGAGGGGCTGTTAGTCACTTTCCCGAGTAGGGATTAACTTGGCCAGATGCTCGCCTCCTAGCGCTCGGCCGAGATGAGAAGCTGGATGGTGGGCAGAAGAGAAGGAAAGGACCAAAGGAGGGTAATTTTGGAGCAGGAAGGATCCTAGGGGAAGAAGAAAGGGCAGGCCCAGGGACCCAGGTCAGGTTAGAGGGCACCCACCATCATGGTCTGGGGCCGAGCTCTGGGAGGCAGGGCACAGCGTGTCTGAGCTGCAGGACGGGAGCACAGACAGGGGTGTGGATGAAGCTTGGGATCTCCTGAGGGCCTACGCAACGCCAAGCTGACCTTTATACACCTCCTCCCGTTTACTCCTCACATATTTGTGAGGGGAGATTGGCCCCACCGTGACAATGAGGAGACTGGGGCTCAGGTGGTGTCAGAACCCTGTTCAGCGTCTCAGAGCTACCAGAGGGCAGAGTCAGGACTTGAACTCAGGTCTGTCTGGCTCTAGAGACCGTTTGTCACCAGCGTGTGTTAACCCCCCACCCCTCACCCCTCGGGCTGGGCAGATGGCTTGGGGTTGCGCGCTGGCTTCCCCAAGGCCCTGCGGGCTTCTCCATCTGCAAGTGAGGGACTGGACCGTGTGACCACAGATGTCCCCTCCAGCTCTGACATTCTATAACGAACACCTGTGGCGTATGTTCCATGCTATAGAGCACACTCACACACCTTTCCTCATGCCCGGCTCATCTTTGCACCCCCTACTGTGTGTTGGGCACCCTGGACTCCTCAAGGATGTTTCTAGAAGGGTGGAATGAAAGGTCTAACTGCCTTTGCTATGTCACTCAATTGTAAGTCCCCTTCCTCCAGAGATCCTGGGGGGACAGAGGCACACGGTCTGCAGTTCATGAGCTGAGCCTGCAGTTCATCATGCCTCTCTTCTTAGCATCCATGACACCTTCCTGAAGCTCTGTCCCCCTGGGAAGCACTACAAGGAGGCGACACTGACCACAGACCAGGTCAGCTCCCTGCCGGCCCTGAGGGTGAGTGCTGGATGGGGGCAGGGGGAGGTGCCACTGGGGGCCACGGAGGGGTGGAGGACACTGGGGGAGGGGAGGGCACTCTGACCGTGGGCCGTCTGGTGGTAACATCTCCAGAGGGGCTCTTGGACCTCCAGGCATGGGCCCAGCAGGGCATGCTTCCCCAGCACTTTTCTTTAAAAAATTTTTTTTAATGTTTATTTATTTCGAGAGAGAGAGGGAGAGACAGAGCACGAGCAGGGGAGGGGCAGAGAGAGAGAGAGGCACAGAATCCAAAGCAGGCTCCAGGCTCTGAGCTGTCAACACAGAGCCCAACGCGGGGCTCGAACTCACAAACGGTGAGATCGTGACCAGAGCCGAAGTCAGACACTTAACCGACTGAGCTACCCAGGCGCCCCCCCCCCCTCCCCACCCAGGACTTTTCATATGAATCTGGCCTCACTTTATCCTTGTATCAGTCTCATAGGCAGGACAGGCATGGCAACAGTCACCATTTCTCGGTGAGGGTCAGAGGTGCACTGGGGCAATGCCATGTGTTCCAGGTCCTATCGGTGAAGGTGGCAGGCCTAGCCGAGGTCCCCCTGGCTCTGCTGACTGATCTTCCAGAGCCTGCTTGTGATTCCCTTTTGAGCCTCAGCTTAAACACCGCACCGCACCCCCCTCCGGCTTCCTGCCGGCCATTTACCTGACGCCCCCTCCCCCACCAGAGGACCCTGCACCAGCCAGCTCTCTCTCCTCTCTTTTATGCCCCACATGAGATAAGCAGGAAGGTCGAGGATCCCCTGCAGAATCATTCGGGCCTAGGGGAAACCAGGGTGCCACCCCGGGTCATTCTCCCAGCCCCTCCTCAGCCCTTCTCTTCTGCTCAGGCTGCCTCACTGGACTAGGGCTTTTCTAGAACGACTGAGAACCTTCTCAGGTTCTTCCCTGAGAAGCCAGGAGCAAGACTTGGAGCCCGGGGACTGTCATCCCAACCTGCCTCTGTCTATCTCCAGGTGTGACTACAGGAAAGAAGGACACGTGCATTTCTGTTCTTGGTCCCTTTATCCTCTCCCCCTGAATTTAGCTGATCCTCCCTGAGTGAGAGCCTGATAGATAAGAGAGGTGGGCCAGATGTTCATATCTTCTCCTAGATTTCCCAGTTTCCTGGGCCAAATCTCATAACTCATACACCCAGTACACACACACACACACACACACACACACACACACATCTTGTGCTTGTAATAGCAGAGTCCTTGTACAAACCACTCCCTGTGCCTCAGTCTCCCCACCTGTGAAATGGGTGGAGTGGTGGGGGTGGCTGGGGGTTGTTTGCACATGCTCCCGAAGGCTCGCTGCATCCCCCCAGGCCGCCCACCACCACCAATCTTTTAAGGACCATCCTTGAGTTTTTTGTTCCTGCTGTGACAAGGCTCTGCCCTTCCCCGCAAAGCACCCGGAAGAGGCCAGAGAGTCACAATAAAAGGGCTCCCCAATCACTTCTAAGATTTTTAATTAAAATTTGTGCAGTGCGTAGCAAGGCAGTGTCGGGTTAACAAATCATGGCGGTGTCAGTTTTCCCGATTTTTCATTCGGATCTCGGCAGAATAATGGTTTGAATTTGTCATTGTGCGACGAGAGCCCGTCTTCTCTTCTGTCTGGAACAGGGCGGGCTCTGAAAGCCGTGGGCGCCTCTTAGAAGAGGGCTGGGGACTCGGGTAGGGTCCTAAGGAGGAGATTGCACAGGTGGAGGGGACACACATTCAACTAGGGCTCTGTAGCATCTCCGAAGCGAGGGAGCTTGTTTTGGGCAGAGACCAAGAAAGAGCACAGAGCTGGGGCTTGACATGGAGGCAGGAACAGAGAAAACAAAGGAGTGAGAAGGGGGGTGAGGGGGGGAGTAGGATGGGGGAGCTGGAGCCGGGGTCTTGGAGAGGAAAGGAGCACAATCCTCAAAAAGGTGAAATAGTTGGAGGATGTGTCTGGCCCAGGCAGACGGGGGCCTGTCCTGGTACCCCCTGCTCGCACACACACCCCCACCCCCTCACCCCCGACACACACACACTTCCAAGTCCCCACCGCCCCCCACGCATCCATGCACACACACGCGTGTGCTCAGACACCCAGACACGTGCTGGCTGGGGCGTGTCTCAGAAGGAGGCTATCCACTCGGGCCCTGGGACCGAATGGGAAACTTGTGCCCTCCGCTCCCCAGATGGGGGACAGTGTCACTCGGGCAGTCTCGGAATATCAGAAGGTGAAGCCTTAAAATCAGGCACCACCAGGGAATCACTGCCAAATGCTCTCTGCCCCGGCTTTACCCCTCAGAAAACTGAAGCCCCAAGAGGGAAACACCTTGCTCGGGCTACGTGACCGCAGAGCCTGGCTGGCTCTGACCCCACTTCCAACCGGGGGCCTCTGCTCTGATCAGGGCTTGGCTCAGTGCTGACTGAGCTCTGGGTCTGCAAGGCGCCCTGGGGGCACAGGGGGAGCGCCTGGCAAAGACCAGCCATGGAGGGCCGGCTTGGAGAGTGAGGGGTGACGCGTGGGCTGGCACTCCACGTGGCCCCAGAGCACCCTAGACGGGCCTGGGGGCTCTGTCCTGAGCCCCAGAGGAACGCACGCCACACTGGCATCAGAGGGCCGGGTCAGGGCCCGGCTCCATCACTCCACATGTGCCGTCTCCCTCTAAGCATGAATCCCTGTCTGCAAAACAATGTGTCTGCCCTCTGCTGTGTAACAAGTGCAGGGATGAGCCACAGTCCTCCGCACCCTCCATTTTTTCCCCCTTGTCCGCTGCTCTCTTCCGTCTCCGGGGCAGGGAGCCAGGTGAAGGGTGAGAGACTGCAAAGCTTGAGAACAGAGGAGGGGCAGAAGGGTGGCCTGGGGTCTGCGTCCCACGGTGGTGGGAGGGCTGTGGGGGTGTGTGCAGGCAGCCGCTGCCCCCAGGGAGCACCAGCCCAGGCCGCCTCTGGAGCGCCAGACCCCCAGGCACTTTACTGGACAGTGACTGGGAACTGAGACGGGATCTTGGGACCAGACTTCTTTAATTTTACTTATCTCTTCCCTCTGAATGGCCATCGCTTTACTCCATTGTACAAATACAAACCAGATTGTTGTAGAAAAACCGGAAAACAGGGGCGCCTGGGTGGCTCAGTTGGTTAAGCGTCCGACTTCAGCTCAGGTCACGATTTCACGGTCCGTGAGTTCGAGCCCCGTGTCAGGCTCTGGGCTGATGGCTCAGAGCCTGGAGCCTGTTTCCGATTCTGTGTCTCCCTCTCTCTCTGCCCCTCCCCCGTTCATGCTCTGTCTCTCTCTGTCTCAAAAATAAATAAAACGTTAAAAAAAAAAAGAACCCAGAAAACAGAAAAGTCAAAATGCAATACAAAATGTCAGGGTAGCTCACCTTAAGGGATGACAATCATGACTCTTTTGCCTTATTTCCTTTCAGATTTTTTTCTAAGCAGATATGTGAAGTGTTTATTGGGATCCTCTGGACTTTTTTGCATGGTTCCCCGCACCCCCCCTCCCCATGTTGGTTTCTTTGTTCCTTTTCCAGCTGGTTCTGAACAGCCAGAACGATCTCACACATTTGGGACACCCGACCACTGCTGCTGGGTTAGAACTCACTTGCTAGTTAAGTGATCTGAGGCCAGTCACTTCCCAAGGGGAATGATTCAGGGTGTGAGGAAGCAAATAGACCCCAAGCAAAGGAGACTGGGCGGGAGGGGTGCCGCGTGGAGAGCCCGTTTTCCAAAGCAGGTGAGAGGCCTGGCTCTAGGTGCTCCCAGGCATAGACCTGGGTCCAAGGATGCAGGTGTCGTGACAGTATGAGGAAGCGCTTTCTAATCAGTAGAGCTGCATGCAGAGGGCACGCGTTCCCTGTCACTGAAGGGTGTGAAGCGGGGCCAGACAAGCCTGTGGCCGGGGTGTTCCCTCCTCACCTCCCGAGCCTGGGGCTCTGGCCCTGGAACTCGTTCTTGCTGTCTTCTGTGTCCACCTCCATAGTACGTCCCAGACTTTGGATGTTCAGTGTCCGATAAAACTCCCCCCACCCCCACCCCACCCCCCCCAATTTTTTTTTCTCTTTTTGAGAAAGAACCATTAGAGACGCCAGCTTTCCAATTTGGCCAAGTAAGGACATTTACAAACGATGGGATCCACCATCACCATCATTTCATTTTTTAAGCGTGTTCATTCTAGATCAAAAATATAAGAAGGATCTAATCCCAGAAGCAAGAACAGTTCTTCCCGTACACATCTTTTTTTTTATGCTTCTTTTTCTACGTTTGCTCCTGGTCATTAAGCACTTCGTCACCGGTCATCACTGGTCCTCAGACTAGCTTTTGGGGATCGAGGACCAAATTGCCCTCCAGGTCTTTCCAATCTTGGTCGCAGAGGGAGGCTCGCTTCCCGAAATGAGCAAGGAGAGGCTTGCTGGGGGGTGAGGGCCCGAGTGTCCCTGGGTCCTCAGGGCCCAAGGATGGGAGCAGTCTGACTCACACTGCCCAGAACACATCTCTGGAAAAGGCTGTGAGAATTGGGCCCCAGGGAGCTCCGGGTACAGCTATAACTTGGCTCAGGGGCTTGAGTGGTCTGGGAAGAAAGTTCTGTTTTCTTAACTTGGATTCACTGGTGGAAAAAGTGGGTTGGTTAATATTGGGAAGGGTCTGCCCATCAACAGATGAACAAGGCGAGAGAGTTGCCTGGGCAGCCGAGGGCCGCGGGGCGGGGAGGGGGGAACCCTGAGGACGGGGACACAGTGGCTCTTTTCCACTCAGAAGTTTCTGTTTTCTCTTTGCGGCTTTCTTTGGTGTATTTGAAAGCGAATTAGCTCAATGTTTCTGTTCTTGTAAATAACCATCTTGCTTTCTGTAAACTTGGATGAGTAGTGGCACAGTGTGACCCAGGTTTCTGGTTTCCGGGCCCAGGATGGCGGGTGGAAGGACCTGTGGGAGATCCTGGGGTCTCAGAGCTCGCACACTGAAGGGGCCACCACGCTGCTCTCGGGCCTCTTCCTGCCTCCCCCTCCGGGGTTCCTGACGGCAGGTGGGGTGTGTGCACAGCCTGGCCTCTTCTGCATTTGCCTCCAGCATCAACTCTGCACTGTAAGCACAGAGAGGTTAGGAAACCTGCCCGAGGTAGCAGGAGCCCCTGTGGGTGTGGCTCCTAAGGTTCCAGCTCCGTGTCAGTTTCTGTCTGTCCCCAGTTTCTCTGAACCTTTCTGATGCCCACTTAGAGGCTGGGCCTATCCACTTCAAATACTTTGCAAAGAACCCACTCCCAAGGCTTTCAGCAAACGAAGAGTCCTCATACTTATTCAGACTTTGGAGAAACTACCAGGGTAGCAGGGGGGCAGGAATGGGAGTGTATTTTTTTTATTTAAAAGGGTTTTTTTTTTTTAAGTTTTCAAATCAAAATTGTTTATGCACGCCAAGAGTCAAGTTGCCCTACAAGGGTTACCCTCATTTTCCTTTTCTGGAAGCAAACATTTGCAGCTCTCAGCTGATTCTTGGCTCTTGCCTCCCTATCCCTGGAGAGGGCTCTTGTATGGCCCCCTCTTCATACCTCGGCCTTTGGCCTCCTAGAGAAGAGGCTTAGCGCTTCCCTCCCCCATGTCCATCCCCCACCGCGCTCCTATCCCCCCCCCCACTCCCAGTGTAGGTATATAAATGTTTCGATTGGATCAGGATTCAGTGTATACGTTGTTATGACTCCATATGCTACTCAGAGCTGAGCCAGGAAATCGGCTATGGTTACTTTTCCCTTTCTGCACGTTTTTTGTTTTTGTCTTTCCTGGATGTAATCATTGCTTTTGATTATGCTTCTACGTACTTATCATTAAGTTCACACTAAACCTCTGCCAATCACCTGAAAGTCTCCCCTAAGGCTTTCAGGAGTGAGATGCTTTCTGTACATTCCATTTTCTTTTTTTTTTTTTTCTTTTTTAAACTTATTTATTTATTTTGAGAAAGAGAATGAGCCGGGGAGGGGCAGAGAGAGAGATGGGGACAGAGGATCTGACGCAGACTCTGTGCTGACAGTAGAGAGCGCGATGCGGGACTCGAACTCACGAACCATGAGCGTGAAGTCAGATGCTCAACCAACTGAGCCACCCAGGCGCCCCTGTACGGTCCATTTTCTTGGCTAAATTTCTCTCCGTGTACTCCCTTGTTTTGGTGACGCACATCCCCTAGTAGCTTCCTCCTAAAAGGTTCACGGAGGTAAACATCTTGCCACCATACCTACACCTGACCCAGGTGATAATGTCTTTATTCTCCCCTCACACTTGATGGAGCGTTTACACGGAATTGAACTACAGGCTGGTTGTCAGTTTTCCTTGGAATTGGAAAAGCAGCACTGGGGTGCATTTTAGCTTTCGCTGTTGTTACTGAGAAGTCCAAAGCCTTTCCATTTCCCGATTTTTTTTTTTTTTTTGGTAACTTGAGTTTTTCTTTCTGGAAACTTTGTCAGCTCTTCTCTTCGGCCCCAGTATTCTGAAATTCCCAGTGACGTGAGTTGGCGTGGGCCTTTCTGTCCGTGTACAGGAAACAGAGGACCCGTTCGGTCTGGAAACTGTCGTTAAGGTCTAGGATGTTGACGCAACGTCTTATCCTATCTTTTCTCCACGGTGCTTTCTCCCCCGGCTTCTTTGGGTCTCCAGCTTTGTGTCAGAGGCCTTCCTTGGCTATCTGGAAATCGTCTGCTCATAATGAAGAGTGGGGCCAAAGCCGGAGTCCCTGCGTGGGCTTTCGATGGGGAGCTTTCCTGGAGGGTGAGCCGAGGGGGGCTATTTCTTGAGGTCTCCCTAGAGAGGATGGGGGTAAAGTTCTGCAGAGAGGGCTACCGGGGTCTCAGACTTCAGCACACGTATATTTATTTGATCCCCGGGTCTCAATGTGGCTGACATCGCCGGTGCAGAAAGCCTCTATTAAGTCTCTCCCGAGAACACCTTTCCCGGTGTTGTGCAGGGGCTGGGAGGGCCAGCCACCCGGCATCGAGTGGAGGGTTCTAGAACTCCAGTGCTTTCAACATCTTCAATCGATCTTCCTTTCCCGACCTCTATGAATTTCCAGTGCGGCCAGGTGCTTCCGGCTCCAGAGCCTTCCAAGGGTCCTGGGATGCAGAGCAGGCTGCTAGCTGTTCTCGCTGTGGGGTCAGGGATGGGCTCTCATGTCTGCCGGGTCAGTTACCAATCCTGTTCCCACCTGCTTCCTGTGTGTGTCAAGGCGCTGCTCTTCTCTCGTGTTCTCTCCATTTCTGTGGGTGATGCCTCTAAAAACTCCCTTTCCTAGTAGTTTTCGTGGGTGTCAGAGAGAGTGAAAATAGATGCAGGCGTTCAGCCCGTCATCTTTACCCAGGAATAACACCTGCGTTCCTGACGTTCAGGAAAGCTTTACAAAGACAGCCTCTCCTCACTGTTGCTGTCTCAGAATATGCCACACGCAGCAGCTGCCCCCAGAATGTTCCCGCTCCCCACTCCCAGCCTCTTGAATGCTCCACTCTGCTCGCGTCCTCAGAGCTCCTGTGCTGCTCATTCCCTCCTCCTGTCCCCACATCACCCTCCAGTGTAGCCAGGCTTCTCTGGGAGCCCCTCCCTCCCTGAGGACCCCTGGGAAATGACACTCCTTGTCCAGCTGATTTCCTTACCAGGCAGAAATTCCCACGGATAAGACACATTTGTGGACTCAGTCTGATGAACGGGGTTCTCACACCGGGTTCCATCCATTTACCCTATAATAACTATCGTGCGTTTCCCATGCACGGCGCGTTGAGTGAGGTCTCGGGGGCTTCCTTTCTCATGGCATTCTGGGTAAAGAACAAATAGAAGAATCACAAACTGTGGGGGCTTTGCCGAGCTCTTGACCCCAGTGCCAAATGCTGGAGCCCAGACAGGCACACCCAGGCCCCCTCGGGGGCGGGGGGGTGTAGCGCGCCTGGAGAGACCCTGCCCAAGACGCTTGGTCATCTCTGTGAGCATCTCCTCCCCACTTCTTAGGATGCCAAGTGGCTTCTGGGGCAGTCAGGCACGTCTAGGCACAGCACCCCTCCCTGAGGGTTCTGGAAGGACCCCCCCAGAGCTGTCCTGTGGCTGGTCCAGGGCTGTGGCTCGGCACAGAGACACCTGCACGTCAACTCTCCCAGCAGCCTTGGCCGCTGAGTCATTATCCGAATTGACAGCTGGGGAAGCAGAGGGTCAAGGGGAGTAGGCTGAAAACTCCGTCCACTGAAAACTCTGCTACTATAAATGACCATCCTGCTTCGTCTTTCCGAGCCTGGGCTGGAAGGGGTCCCAGAGGCCCGTGGGTTCCCAAGCCCCTTTTCCCTGGCAGGTGGATGGCACAGCTGGAGAGACTGGAACCTGCCTATCCAACTGAGAAGAGATCGGGCCGGTGGGAAGGCTGTACCGGGACTTCGGGAGTCTTCCTGGTGCACTTTTTGATCCACCTTGTCAGAGCCTTTCAATGGCTACCACCTCGCTGCACCTCCCGAGGGCGGACAGGCATTTGCAGCTGAAGCAACGGAGGCCCACAGGCAGCGCGTGACCCATACAAAGTCGCGGGGCCCGTCAGAGGCCGAGTCAAGGTTGGAACCCGGGCCTCCTGCTTCAGACTAGACTGTTTCCACGCCTCACTTCTGAACTCCCACCGCCTCCTGAGGAAGCTCCTGTTGAGGTTAGATCCCTGACGGGGGGGCTGGCCTGCCCGCCGCTAACATTCACCTCTTGGCTCCCATGAGCTTAGGGCAGTCCTCTCAGCATCTGTATTCAGCCAGAGGACAGAGACTGGAGCGCGGAGGGAAGCCTGCAGGCCGGAGGGGCTGTCTGATCACCCACGGCCCAGGCCGGGACAGCTGGACCCAGTGGTAATCCTCATGCCGTATTTAGGCCACTGCCCTGGGCCCTCCGCCCCCTCGGATATCCTCCCTGGCTTGCTGACAATAGAAGCAGATTGGACGGTTGTAGCAATTCTACTGTCCAGCCCCACGTGTCCCCCGCCACTAGTTGTGTGTTTCATGCAAAGCACACAACAACAAGCCCCTTGGCGTGCCCTGCCTCATTTGCTTCTCACAGCAGGAGGGTGAAGCACGGTGGTACATCCCCATTCTACAGATGAGGACACTGAGTCCACGAGAGGTGAAAAGCTCTCCCCAGGTCCACACACAATTGCAAAAATACTTCTTTCTCCTCCATCTTCTGGGGGCAGATGACATCAAGGTCACCGAGCAGGTGGCACATGCACGGGTGCGGCTGAAGGAGGAAGGAGGGCGGGCAGGAGCTGGTGGCCTGCACAGGTGGCGATTGAGGGAGGAATGGCTTTTCCCATCTCTAGCCGAGATGCCCTCCCGAGCCCTCCCTTGGCGACAGATCACACATGTGGGTCTTGTATGTTGGGGAGGCCTGCCTTTAGGTCCAGGTCATTTCGTCAGGGCCCCTCCCAGAGCCCAGCCTCCCGGGGCTCCTGTGGCAAGCCTGGGAATTGTCTGATTCCCAAGTCCCCAAGCCACGCTCCCCCCCGCCCCCCCTGCCCAGTGCCCAGACTCCCCAGTGGAACAAATATTCCACTGAGAAGAGACAACCCAGGGGCAGTCCTGCCCCGCAGACACCCCAGCCCAGCCTCCCAGGCTCCCACCCGGAGGCCCCACCTCACAGGGCAAGAGGTCGCTCTGAGCCTTTCAACTCCTAGGAGAGAAGTAAGCTAGTTCACAAGCACCCCCTCCCAAGATAAATACCGGGTGCTGATCAGAGACCCAGCGCCTCCCCAGAGGGGCGGGAGACCCAGGGCCACGGGGGTCCATTCAGCAGCGTGCAGGCCAGCCGGCCACCCCGTCTGTCCCACCCTCCCGGCCTACCCCGAAATCTGGGCTATGCCAGGCACTGTGTTGGGATGTCACGGACACATCATCTCATTTAATCCTTAAAGTTCCCGGCGAGGAGGAAGTTATTATCCTCCCCTCCAGCTGGGAAGCAGAGGAGCAAAGGGGTTAAGCAAATTGTCCACAGTCACACAGCTGATGAAGGGCAGCAGCCTCCGCCAGCAGCTCCACGGCCGACTCCCTCCTTCTCCCCGGGGGGGAGGGTCCCGACTCTGATGCAGAGTCAGAGCTGGGAGGGCAATTTGGCAGCTGGCTCACTCCCTGCATTTTCAAGCATCATTAGATCTTTTTCTGACAACTTCATCAGTTAGCAGGGCTCAGAATTGGCAAAAATCCGTATTTAGACATTCAGCCAAAGAATTAAGAAGTGGTTGGTTTCAGAAAAAGCTCAGAGATGTGGGAAGCTGCCTCTGCTGCGGGTGAGCAGTCAGCAAGGGGAAGACGGATGTGGCCCTCGGCGTGGGTCGTCGCATGGCGGACACCAGTGGCCCTGAGCCCCTGTCGCTGTTCACCTCGGAGCCTCAGTTTCCTCATCTTCCAAATGGGGGTGATGATGCCTCCCACACAAGCAGTTAGGAAAGCCTGGGAGGCGGGGGAAGGGCTCTGGGTTCCACTTGTGGCTCTTTTCTCCGCTGACGGACTGGCCTTGGGTGAACTTTGGCCTCAGCTTTCTATCTGGACCCCGGAGCGAGGCACGGATGCCCTGTGGCTCTAAGCTGGGGATGCAGGGGGGAGGAGGGAGCCCGTGGGATGGCCAAGGGCAGCCCCTCCCCCAGTGGGTCCTGATGGGAGATGCTGAGGGCTGCCTCTCCGGGGGGCCTTTGGGTGGGGGTCATGCGTAGCACTCCCCTCTACTCACAGGAGTGACGGTTGTTCAGCCCATATGTCACATTGTCGTCCGGGGCAGGGCGGGAGAGGTGTTTTGGGTTCATCTGCAGAGTCCGAGCATTCTCCTGCCACCTCACGTGCCACATCTTTTTTTGGGCCCTCTCACTGACCTGGGAAGTAGATACTGTTCGTTGTCTCCAGGTCAAACCCCACAAGTCCTGCCCGCAAGTCCTGCCCACAAGTTGCCCACAAGTCCTGCTCCGCTCCCCTGGCCTCTTACCACACCTCTCACTTCTGGAAGGTATGTCTCCTGCAGTCAAACCCACTCGGGCCTTTACCTGGTTCTGTCCATGATTCATGATTTCTCCCAAAGCTCCCAAGAGCAGCAGCTGTCCTACCCTTGAGAGCACTCGAGGGGCAGTTTGGCATTGTGGACCAGCCAAGTTTGGCATTGTGGACCAGCCAGGCCTGGGTCTGAATGCTTCAGGGAGTCGTTCAGACAAACCCTCAGAACCTCAGCTTCCTTACCTTTAAGATGGGAACGCCAAGGGGCCCCTGGGCGATTCAGTCGGTGAAGCGTCCGACTTTGGTGAGTTTGGCTTGGGTCATGATCTCAAGGTTTGTGAGTTCAAGCCCCACATCGGGCTGTCTGCTATCAGCACAGAGCCTACTCCAGATTCTCTTCCTCTCTTTCTGCCCCTCCGCAACTCTCTCTCTTTCTCTCAAAAGAAACAAACTTTAAAACAATAAATAAATAAGATGGGAACACCAAGTCTCCTTTCCAGGGCCGTGTCAGGGCTGTGTTAGGATCCAGTGAAGTAAGGGTGCCAGCCTTCCCCAGGTGACACATCATCTCATTGCCTGTCCCTGTGACAGGCATCTGGGGGTCGAGGCGGAAGTGGCCAGCCCCACTGCCGGATGAGGAAATGGAAAGTCAGGCAGGTGGAGGGGCTGTGTGGCCACAGAGCCAGCCGGTGGCCGGGCGAGGGCTGGGCCCGGGCGCCATGGGGGCAGTGGCCCCACCGGGCTCCCTGCCCCTGGGAAAACCATTCCCGAGGCTGAGGTGAGAAGGGAATCCGGATTTCCTTCCCGAGGTGGAGACGACACTGATGGGATCAGTTAAAAAGCATTGCCTGCGCCCGGATTCCCTGGCAGCACCCAAGGGAACGGGCCGCAGAGGGCTTGGGGACATGTTTGTCCAGCACCCTGGTCCCAGTCCTGTGTCGGGGAGTACAAGGTAAACAGACCCCATCTCAGCTTTCCAAGAGTCCTGGTCCCAAGGGCCCTTCTCAGCCTGCTGGCTTGAGGCTTTATTCCCCTCATGTCTTTTCTGATAACTTCATTTGTGCCCCCAGAGACCTCAGACTTGTTTAAAAATAGAAAAATAAACAACAATGTTCCTGAAATGCCCCCTCCCCCCAGCTTTGGGCCACCTAATGAGGTGCTGGCTGGGCTGGCTGGGGCTCGGTTCCCAGGATTTTCCACCCTCCGCAGGCCTCAGGCCTCCCGCCGCCTCCACAGGGACAAGACGCCCCATAGCTCTGGAGGCTTCCCAGGGGCGTGAGCGACAGCCAGTGGGGGCTGGCGTTGTGCAGCCTGCCCGGAGCTGTGGGCCGCTGGGGCTCCACACAGCTGGGGCCGGGGACACATCCACCCAGGTGCAGAAAGCCAGGCCCAGCACGGGCCCAACCACAGAGGGACCTGCCAGGGACCTTCCCCTCCTCTTAGCTCAGCCCCTACGGAAGCCACGGGCCCTTCCTGTGTGCCAGGCACTGGCTGCGACCCCCGGGGCTCTGCCCACAAGTCTCAGGCTGACGGGCTTGTTGTTTACGGTCCTGGACCAGGGTTTGCAGTTTGTGTTAGGACTTGGGTTTTCCCCGCCTGAAGGACGTAGTGATAGCTTCTCTGCCTGCCTTGAGGGCTTTTACAAAGGCTGGATGAGACGATGGCCGTGAAGATGCCGAAATGGTCTGGGAAGGTGGAGAGGATCTCGGGCAGCCTCCCCAGAGGAAGAACTTCTGGAAGGGAGGCAGTGGCTTTGCCCTCTGACCTCGCAGCAGGGGCTTGAGGGAGTGGGGCAGCGTCCCCAGTTAGCACCAGGCTGTCGGAGGGTCCCCAAACGCCACCACCACCGGGAAGGCAGCTAAGAAGTGGGCGTGTCCCACCTGAAGAAAGACTCAGAGGATGTAGGTGGAGGACGAGTTGGATCACTTGGATTAGGTGAAAATCCCTGAACACATGACACTTTTAGAAGCCGGAGCAGGCTCGTTCGGACGGCAGGCTCCTTGTCCCTGGTTGTCCCTGGAGGCAGCCCGGAGTGAGCTGGCCAGACAGCAGTGCAGGGGCATCAGACTTGAGGTGGGGGTGGCCCACCTGCCTAGGACGCTGAAGCAGAGAGTAGGAGCAGAGACGATCGATGTCCTTCCATCCCCTGAACGTGCACGTCCCTGCCTCCAGAGCTCCCGCCAGGCTCTTGGGAGAGGGTTCTTCCCCCTCCTCCTCTCTGCCTGACGCCTGAGGGAAGTGCTACCCGCAGGCCAACCCCGCGTCAGGGGGAACTGAAGCAGATGTCTAGACCAAGACGGCACTTCTCAGGTGGCAGAAAAGGCAAAGATTAGAAATGGGTTCTCTTTGGAGATGGCTGGAGGCACCTAGTTCATCCTGCTCCTTGGCCCCTGTTGATCCAGAGCCCCTCCTTCACCCGGCACCCCCAGGACTCAGGTGTCCCCCGTGTTCAGGAGGTCGGTCAGGGAGAACAGCTGGTGGGCAGCTCTGGGTCAGGGACAGGTCGGTCGTTTCTCTGCACAAGCAGTGTCCTAGCTGGCCGGCCGCTTCTGTTGTCTGTATTCCCGGCAAAAGACCTCCGGGAACAGGGAGAATCCCGGAGGTAAGGGTAGGCTGCCCAGCAAGGCCAGGCAGTTGAGGTGGGCCCCCCCCCCCTCCTCAGAGAGGCCTCTGAGCCAGCAGGGACCCTGAGGGGCAAGGGAGGCCGGGACCACTGTGGTTCCCCAGTCATGCAAACCAAGAGAGCCAATAAAATCCCATAGAATTCTCAGGAAAAATGCTCACTATCTACTTAGTTACCAACCCGCGGCTCTCTACTTCACAGTGTATCTGGAAAGGTACAGTGACCTTCTTCCACCGAACTTTCAGTCCAGTCGGGCACTTCCCTGCTGGCCTTGCCGGGTCTGGGAGCCCTCTCGCTGGGTCTGGGAGCCCAGTCCAGCTCGGCCTGGGGCCCAGCCCTTACCCTGCAGAGAAGGAAGCAGGAAAGCAAAGCAAAAGCCCCTGCTTCCCACCTCCTGGGAAGGAGAGTTTGTTTTTAAGCTTAGCAAAATGTCTCTGAAGCACACGTTTTTTAACTCGCTTTTTATTTATGTTCAAATGCTATGTCAGCATTAACATACGTTTTCTACAAATGAATTCCTTAGCATCCGACCACCCTAACGGAAGTTGTCATCGCTTCTGGGACCTTTCCCTCCTGGGCACACTATTTTACATCACTGTAGACACACAGGCATGCAATTTTATTTTGTGCTTTTTCTACCGTTAGGCGTAAATGTTGGCTTTTTTTTTTTTCCGTGTTGTTACATAGTTCATGTAATTATCATTTTAATGGTGGCATAATTGCATTGTGTTCTGATTTACTAAACCACCCTCTCATTGCAGGACATTACCATAGTTCCCAGTCTGGGATTTTTCTTTTCTTTTTCTTTTTTTTTTTTTTTTTTTTTTTTTTTTGCTACTATAAATAATTTTGCAATACACATCCTCATGTATTATTTTCTTCATTTTACGGAATTATTTTCTTAGTTTAGATTTCCAGGTTCCCCTTGGAGGCAGGAGAGAGATAGGGCCATCCACTTGGTGAATTTGAACTATGCAGCCATTAAAATGATAATTATACTAAGCAGCAACACCAAGGAACATTTATGCCCCTAGGGGGGAAAGAGGGACAAAATAAATGTAAAACCTGGGCTCTGAAATATCCCTAACCCAAGTCAATGGTGAAAGATAGAGCCCTGGAGACCGCTCTCCAAGTTGACGGAAAGGTCGCTTTGCGTGTGGTTTTTCGATAGGCGTGTGTTGGGGTCCTATCCATTTTCCCCATCCTCCACGAGGGTCCGGCGTGAGCGCCTCCCCAGACGTGCCGTGGACCAGGGACTCGCTCGGCGTTTCCTGCTGAGATGTGGTGGCCCTAGCTCTGGGACTCCTCCTTCTGCGCTGCTGTGAACCGGGGACAGGGCTCCACGTCCTTGCTGTGGCCCAGCATCAGTGCGTCCTGCCACCACCACTCCTCCCCCCACCCCCAATGCCAGGATTCACAGGACGCTTTACAGTCCTCCCCTTGGTGGAGGACCAGCACCAGTCACAGCACGCTGCTCGGGGCTCAGCCTGGACCCACCTGCCGACCCAAGAGCCTGACCCCTCCGTGCGCATTTTTTCCATTTTGATGCAGCATCTTCCTGGGACACAATCCGTGGAGGGGGCTCAGGTTAGAGGGTCAGACGGACCTGGGATCTGATGGCCGCTCTCCCTCTTGTTTTGGTTAAGTTCTTCCACCTCTCAGCTCTTGGGTTTTCTTTATCTACACGATGAACTTAGTCATATCTCCCGCGTGGATTGTTGTAAAGAACAGATGGGGTCACATGTGTGAGTGTGAATGGCACAATATGTGACGTGCAATAAATGTTTAATGAGCACTGGTTTCCCCCGCGGGCCCAAGGGGAAATGTGGATAAGTCATGGTGCCCAGAGGTCTGGGCCCGTAGTAGGCACTTAATGAATGCCTAAGTAATGACGAGTCGTGCTGGCTGGGCCCTCAGCCGCCAAGGACAGCCTGCTGTGGTTGGGGTAACGTTCCCGGGATGAAGGGGAAAGTGAAGGAGAGGAAGTTGGGGGCTTCGAAAGGCCAATAATCCCAACGATCGGGGACCGAAAGGGTCCAGGGCCTCTGAGCCGCTTCGGTTTGGACTTTGTGATGTTTAAAGGATCACTGAGCATCGCAGAGGGAGAGTCGCCGCTACCGGGCTGGGGGGCGAGCCCATTTCGGTTTCTATCGGTTGATGCAGAGTGAGTGACGAGATACAGCAACTGCTGTTGCTTAGATGTGTTGATAAAAGAGAGACTGTTGTCTCCGGGCAAAGATATACATTCTGCAGAGTTCACAGAGGAACATGTTCCCAGGGGGCCCTGGGGTGGGTGGCCCCAAACAGCTGCAAAGCAGCCCCCGCACTCTGAGAGCCCCCGCTGCTTACAGACAGGAAGGCTGCTTATAAACAGCAGGCCGGAACCGGGCGGGCCGACGGGCAACAACGCGCAGCCTGCCCTCCCGTGAGAAGCCGGGGAGCTCAGCTCCGGCCAGCTCCCCGAGCGTCTCGGGCCTGGTCTGCCCTGGGTGACCTCATTGCGTCAGTCACCGTGTCCTGCTTTGCACAAACTGCCCTTCAAGTACAGGTACAGGCCGTTTTTGTATTGGCTCTTTGGAACTTTGTTTGCATTTTCCACAGAAAAACGGATAAACTCTTGTTAAGTTCCCAGCCTGAACCACAGGTTGACGCCACTCACGGTGCAGCCTCGTGCAAGTAGAGGGACCCGTCCTGCTGCGATTGCAGAACGTGGAGCCCTAAGTACCTGGGGGCCTTCCTGCCCTGGAAAACCCAGCTGACTTGGCTGTGAGCCACCTTCCTCTGATACGATGCCCTGTGAGAGAGCAGAGCCCCCCCCCCCCATTCTTCTCTTCCTCTTCTCCCTCCTCGTCTTCCCCTTCCCCTCCTCCTCCTCCTCCTCCTCTTTCTTCTTGGAAGGAGAGGGCTCGCAAGGACAAAGAAGGGCTCTGATGTCTCCCTTTATGCTTATGTCCCTTCTCCTTCCGTCTCCCTGCACATGTGCTTCGCTTCTTATTTACCCAACAAAATCCTTGACCTCTTCACTGATTTCCACTCCACTCACGCCAACCACTGTATGGATTTTGGTCGGCACTGCTGAAGGGGCAGGTAGGTCCCAGGAAGGGTACCATCTTGAATCACTTGCATCCATTGCCTTCCCCCCCCACCCCCCGCCCCCGACCCTCTCTCCCATCTGTCCCCCTCACTCTCCACAGCCTAGAGGGCCTTTTGGGGCCCCCGCTTCTCCCTCTCCCTCTCTCCACCCAGACCTCCTGGAGCACAGGGTCCCACTTACAGGACCCCCCTCCCCAGATGCCAGCTGCTTTAGTATCAAGAGCAATTTTTTTTTTCTCATTATCTTAGTAATTCAACAAAACAGCGACGCTACAGGATTGAACTAGAGAGTCGTTCGTTCAACACGAGCGCTTTATTTGGTACTCCGGGAGGAGTGGTTTTCATCAGAAGGTCTAAGGCAGTAAATGGAAACATTTCCGAAATAAATCTGGCAGAAATTGGAAGAGGGAAGTGAGAGGGAAAGCAGCTGAAGGACACGTTTGCAGGAGCGACAGTTTGCCACGGGTGGAATTGACCATGTGCGGCCAGAGTCCAGATAAGGGAGGGCCCCCGTGGGGTGGGGGCGATGGACCCCACCTGCCTCTGCAGGGGCTGGCCTGTGGGATGGATGGGAGCGGAGGGAAGCGAGAGGGAGGCAAAGGAAGTTTGTGAGGTATTCGTGCAAAGCAAACGTTTGCCAGCTGGGCATCGGCCCTGGGGTGAGGCTGGAGGCTGCCTGTGCTGCCCACCGCTTCCCCATTTGGCCCCCATCCCCACCCACGTCTTTGTTGGCTGGGCATGCTGTGTCCTGGAGGGGACACGGTGGGGGGGGGGGCAGCATCTGATGTCGTGCCTCTGTCATTGATAAGCACTGTGACTTTGACAGGGTCACTTAGTGTAGTCTAAGGATCCGCGCCATAAAAGCCACCTGGGCAGCTTGTTAAGATACAGATTCTTGGGTCCTGCTGTGGCAGGAGCTGATTCACAAAGCCTCTGATGGGGTAATGAGTGCAAGTTCTGGTGACAGGTACCTGTGGGTTCAGACGCAAAGCCAGTGGGTGTGTTAAGCATCTTGGTGAGTCTCTAGCCAGCCCCCCCCGCACCCATCTTCTCCTCAGACTGCTCTCCCTTGAGTCCCCTGGAGATGTCGCACGGAGGTGAGGCCTCTGGCCACAGTCAGCAGTGCCCCTGAGGAAATGTTGGGCCACGGGCATCCCCTGGAGCCAGAACTAACGTTTCCACTCCCCGTCGGCAGGCAGGGTGAGCTCCGGGCAACATGTAGGCCCAGGTGACATCTTTGCTTGGGAGCTCAAAGTGTATAAGGGCGCCTGGGTGGCCTAGGCGGTTAAGTGTCCGACTCTTGGTTTCAGCTCAGGTCACGATCTCGCGATGGTGTGATCGAGCCGCGCATCAGGCTCCATGCTGGGCGTGGAGCCTGCTTAAGATTCTCTCTCTCTCTCTCTCTCTCTCTCTCTCTCTCTCTGTCTCTCTCCCTCTGCCCCTCTCCCCAGCTCTCTATCTCAAAAAAATTTTCTCAGCTCTGCCAGGGCCTAGGGGTGCTGGAGATCCTGGTGCAGGGGATGGTGAAGTTGGGGGGCTTACTAACTGAAGCTAATGCTTATTGAGGTCCCTCCAGGAGCAGCTGTTCTGCAAACATGAGCCCATTCGATCCCTATAAAACCCCATGAGCAAAATTACGATTCTGCCCATTTTACATACGGGAGGTGGAGGGGGCCCACGGTCTGCCCAAAGTCACGCAGCGGGTTTTGTTGTGGCTCTTGTTACCCAGGGATGTGATGTGTTGTTTGGCTTCCAGAGTTGATCTCGAGCTGTTAAAAAGGAGGTGGCGGGATGTACGGATGTGAATAGACATTCATCTATAGAATGGCTAAGTCCGTCTTTCCTGTAATAGGTGTTGGTAAACCAGTGAGGGACAACTGGTCTTTTTGGCTCCCTTTTTTTTTTTTTTTTCCCCTTTCTTGCTTGGGCAAGTTGCACTTGAGATTGTATAAACCTCAGAAGCCGCAAGATACCAAAATCTTACAGATGTCAAACAAAATTATTCTACTGGCTTTTAAGAGTCAGTCTGACTCTGGAGCCTGTGCTCCTTCCGTTCCCCACCTCGAGTGCCCCACAGCACGATGCCAGGCCCCTGGGCCACCCCCAAAACAATGCAGTTCCCCGAACTCCTCTGGGGTGGCAGGTAGCTCTTCTGGAAGGTTCCTCGGGGCAGTGGCAGGTACCTGTGGGCCTGAAATCTGGGGAGAGACGGGGCTGGTGGGCCTGAGCCAGGTTTAAGCCACGTGGTCCCAAGGATGTTTAATAATATTGAACATTTTTTTACTGCCTTTCTCCCGTGTTTGTTCCTCCAGTGATCTGCCTCCAGCTGCCGGCAGGACACATCCTCAGCCTGTCCCTGCCAACCCATCTGTCACTAGGAGACAGCTCCCATACGGGCCTCTCTGTTTTTAGACTTCAGGAAGGTTGAACATCTAAAATGCAGAGACTGTCCCTTTTTTATAAACAAAGTCCTGGCCAACTTAAGAGTGCATTCACCTAAGCGCATCGCCCATCCCTCACGCTCTCTGTCCCCGACTCCCCTTAAATGGAAATGTCAGGCTTCTCTCCACCTGGTGAGGATCATACAGACCAGTCTGGGCCTTTGAGAGGCTGGAGGGTCCAGGTTAAGCCCCACGGTTGCTGTCTCCTACAGAACATTTTTATCCATCCGGCTGAAACCTGGCCCGGCTGGAAGGGGAGGGAGGGGCTTCAGGCCATGGGGAGAAGGAAGGGGACCCTGCTGCCTGGCCTGGTTTCCTCATCCCCGCCCCAGAGTCCCACCATATCTTGCTCCCTGCCTGATGTGGCCTTGGCTCCTGTCCCTTCTCTGTCTCCTGGCTGGTTTCTCTTTCCGGGCCCTTTGTCTATCCTACCTTATAGCAACACTACTCTGTCCAGGCTCTTGTCATTTTACTTGTACTTGATTCAGATACTTCTATCCCCTGCCCCCGCTGTTTCTGAACGGACTTATTTGAGTGCCTGGGTTGAGTCCCATAAAGGACAGAGGTGGCATCTCCATCACTTGGGGGGTCCCGGAACTTGCTCAGTGCCCACTGTGCGGTGGCTCACCTTATGCATTTGCTCCAAGGACTTGAAGTTCAGGTCATGAGCTTTGTGCCTTTGTGTCCCTATCTGAGAAGCCATATCCTCAAGCTCTACTGGTTTGTTCTCTGATCGACTGCCAACTATCAGGGGCCTGGGACTCAGGGTAATGCCTCAAACCCCACCTGCTTTGTGTGTGCAGAAATATAAATGTGAGATATTGTCTTGGAAAAAAAATTAATTAAATACCCAATGGAGTCAAGAGCAGTGGTGCAGACAAAGCATTGAATTAGGAGTGTGAATTCTTCTTCCCTGGGCTTTCCTCTCTTTGTAAAACAGAGTGGTGATGTGTATCCTGCCATCTGCCTGCGAGATAGGCACAGCCCAGATCAGTGACTTGCACACAGTAGGTGCTCACCCGTGCTGGGTTTGAGAGCTGACCGAACAACTTCAACTCAATACTGCCACCTGCTGGCAGAGTTACTCTCATGCTGAAGGGTGACCCGGTTCAGACCCAGATCTAGGAATTCCTCAGGGGCAATGGATGGAAGGAAGAGAAGCCGTCTGTGAAGGGACATCCAACTTGTCCATTCTCAGTCCAGCCCAGAAACTCTATCCACCCGTGGCTTCCAAGCACTGCCTCTGGTGACAAGCTCCTTCATGTCCTCAGCGGCCACCTTCCTGGGGCAAGTAGCCCAGGAGCATGGGGTTAGAATGGACTCCACCTGAGAGACCTGGAATCTCTGACTCCCTTTTCCTCCAGTGACCAACTCCGACTCTTGGGTGAAGGGCCTTTTTATCCCATTTACATGGATATTTAAGTCCTTTATTTTCTGATATAAACATCAAATGCTGTTAATTTCCTTGCGCACAGTGCTTGTACCAAATACCACAGGTATTGATATATTGTGTCTTCATTTTCATTTAGATCAAATCATTTTCTGAATTCCCTTGTGATTTCTTTGACTTTGGGGGTTTTCAAGATATCTTTCTGTCACTGATTTCTAATTTAATTTTGTTGCGGTCGGAGAGCATATTCTGTATGATTTAAATCTTTTAAAATTTATTGAGACTTCCTTTATAACCTAAAATGTGATCTATCTTGGTAAATGTGCCAAGTGCACTTGAGAAAAATGTGTATTGTACTGTGTAAGGTGGAGTGCTCTGTAAAATGTCGAGTAACGTAAGTTGGTTGATAGCCTTTTATATCCTTAATGATTTTTTGGTCTATTGTTCTACCAACTATTGACAGAAGGATATTGAAATCTCTAGCTATATATATGGATATGTCTCTTTGGAAAGGATTTAAATATTTTTTTGGTGTTTGTTTATTTATTTATTTATTTATTTGTATGAAATTTATTCTCAAATTGGTTTCCATACAATACCCAGTGCTCATCCCAACAGGTGCCCTCCTCAGTGCCCATCACCCACTTTCCCCTCTCCCCCACCCCCCATCAACCCTCAGTTTGTTCTCTGTATTGAAGAGTCTCTTATGGTTTGGCTCCCTCCCTCTCTAACTTTTTTTTTTCCTTCCCCTCCCCCATGGTCTTCTGTTAAGTTTCTCAGGATCCACGTAAGAGTGAAAGCATATGGTATCTGTCTTTCTCGGTATGGTGTTTATTTATTTTTGAGAGAGAGAGACAGAGCATGAGCAGGGGAGGGGCAGAGAGAGAGGGAGACACAGAATCTGAAGCAGCTCCAGGCTCCGAGCTGTCAGCACAGAGCCTGACACGGGGCTTGAACTCATGAACCGTGAGATCATGACCTGAGCCGAAGTCGGACCGACTGAGCCACCCAGGAGCCCTGAAAAGGATTTAAAATGAGAAAAAGTTCTTTTATATTTACTCACATATTTATCGTTTCTGGTGTTCTTCATTCCTTTGTGTAGATCCAAGTTTCCTTCTGCTGTTTTCCTTCTTCCTGAGGGACTTCCTTTAATCTTTTTGTAGCTCTGGTCTGCGGATGAATTCTCTCTGCTTTTGTTTGTCTAGGAAGAACAAGTCTTTTGCCTTTAAGTTTGAAGGATATTTTTGTTGGGTATAGAATAATAGGATGAGAGCCTTTTTTTCTTTCTTTCTCTCAGAGTTAAAGGTATTGCTCCCTATATTTTGGATTGCCTAGTTTCCTTTTTATCTTTGTTCCCCTATATGTATGTATTCCACCCTAATGATAAATTAAAATTGGTGGGACGTGGCTAACTAATGACAAACTTTATTTACACTTTACCAGTTTTCTCATTTATGTCCTTTATCTGTTCCAGTAGCCACTCCAGGCTCCCACACTGCCTTCAGTCTCCCCTCATCTGTGACAGATTCTCAGTCTTGTCTTTCATGATTTTTTGGAGAGCGCCGGCCAGGTGTTTTAGTAGAACCTCCCTCAGCTTGGGTCCGTCACCTGTGTTCTCTTGATTAGACAGGGGTTATGGATTTGCGCAATGAATACCACAGAGGTGAAGTGCCCTTCTCATCACAGCGTATCAGGGAAGACATAATATCAACATGACCTATTACTGGTAATGTTAACCTTGAACACGTAATCAAGGTGTTGTTTCTAGGTTTCTCCACTGTAAAGTTACTTAGTAGATGGAGCCAGAAAATACACGTATGTATATTAACTCATATATACCACACACCACTATTTCTGTGTATGTATATATGTACCGATATCCATGAATTCATACTGATTTCTCTGACTAACCCAGCACCACGCCCAGACTTCCCCTCTTGCTTATTTGTAACTTCTTTTGACAGTGAGAAACTTGGGTCCTACTGTCTGTTATTTATTTACCTGTCTGCTCAACCCCAGTATCCATGTAGTTTCAGAATGGTTAACCCTCCCCGCCGTGTGAAAAAAATTTGCTAGCTAGAGCACAGTGTTGGTTTGTGGGTTTTTTTTTTTTTTTAGACTTATGTACTCAGTCAAACCACCATTTCCCGAAGTCATTTGGTCAGCCCCTCCCTCCCAATTCCTTTTGGTGAGGTTTTGTCATACACTTGTAATACAGTTACTTTCACTTATCGTGGTCTCCATGTCATTCTAGGTTTACTAGCATCCTGGGTCTTTAAAACTTTTTAAATTTTTTGTTCACATCCTATAAACTTCACCCATTGTGGGGAATGGTTCTATGGGTTTAAACAAATGCATGGGGGTGTGGACCTGCCCCTGCAGTGCCACCATACAGAACAATTCCATCACCTGAAAAATTTCCTTGTGAGGCCCCTTTGTAGTTAACTCCGTCCCCTCCCCCAACTACTGACAACCACTCATCTGTTTTTCATGCCTATAGTTTTGCATTTTCCCGGATGCCATACAAATGGACTTATACGATGCATAGTCTTTTGGATCCGACTTCTTTTACTTAGCAAAACACATCTAAGAATTGTCTACGTTGTTGCACGAATCAACATGCAACAGAGTTGACTAACAGAATCGACATGCAGGAATTGACTAGTTAGCTCCTATCTATTGCTAAGAAGTAGTCTCATGTATGGATAATCTAGACTTTGTTTATCCAGTCACCTGTTGAAGTACCTATCACTTGCTGTGGCTTACCTTTTTGCTCTTTTAATGATGTCTTTTGAATAACATAAATTCTTGATTTTAATATACTCCAATTCATGGATTTTTTTCCCCTCATGATTAATGCTTTTTGTATATTGGTAAAGAATTTTTGCCTCAAGGTTATGAAAACGTTCTCCTGCTTTTGTCTCCAAGTTTTACTATTGGTTTTCCGCATTAGATCTATGATCAATCTGGAAATGACTTTTGCGTATGGTGTGAGGTAGAAATCAACCCAGCGCCGATTATTGAATAGACTCTCCTTTCTCCCACTCTGTAGCCATGTGATCTTTGTGATAAATCAAGTAGCCCAATATGTGTGGGTCTGTTTCCACAATTTTCATTATGGCCATTGGTCTGTCTCTCCTTGTGCCAGTACCACACTGTATTGATTACTAAAGCTATAAGCAAGATCTTGATTCATATAAGTGCTTCAACCTTCTTCCTCTTCTTCAGAAATGTTTTGGCTGTTATTCATCTTTTGCATTTCCACGTAAAGTTTAGAATCAGCTTGTCAATTTCTACAAAAACACCAGCTGGAAGATTTTAACTAGCATTGCATTAACTCTGCAGATCAATTTGGGAAGAATCAGTATCTTAGTAATATTGAGTCTGCCACTCCATAAATATGGTTTATCTGAGGGAATCTAAAAAAAAATTTTTTAAAATGTTTATTCACTTTTGAAAGACAGAGAGAGACAAGAGCGCAGGCAAGAGTGGGGCGGAGAGAGAGGGGGACACAGAATCCGAAGCAGGCCCCAGGCTCTGAGCCATTAGCACAGAACCCAACGCGCGGCTTGAACTTGTGAACCGTGAGATCATGACCTGAGCCAAAGTCGGGCGCCCAACCGACTCAGCCACCCAGATGCCCCTAAGGGAAGTTTTTAAAGGCACTAAAATACAAAAGATTTGTTACACCCTTCTCCTGGGACTTGGTGTTTGCTCACCCAATCTTGCACAGATATGAGGAGTCTGTGTCAGTAACCTCAGGCCTCCACACAAGACCCAGAAGGGACTGGCATCTTCTCTACCCCTCCCAGCAGACACCTCCCTCTACTCCCTTCCTTGACACATGCTTTACATCTGTTTAAAATCTAAAAACTACACACATTCATCGGGTACTTTTAACAAGTATTGATAGCAGGCAAAATGAACAAAAATGAAGCCTTATTCAAAACCGACAGACACCAAAAATTAAGAAAGTTTAATTAGCAATGAGAAGTTCTACATGAAATACTACTATTTGATCTTTTTTTCCCCCTAAAAAACAAGCTCTTGAAAATAAAACTTCATCAGTGACGTCACTGTTGAGTCACTAGCGTATTTTTGTGTGAATTTTTTCCAGCAACGGTAAAAAGCTCCTTTTGACTGTGTGCTACTTGGAGAAATGGTGAGGAGATATTTTTAAACTAAGTCCAAATATTTTCCTTCTGATTTTCATCTTCAAATCAAATCTCTTGTTCAATAACTTTGAGAAGATCTTTTAAAAATTTTTAGTTTTTTTGGCAAGGACTGCAATCTTTTTATTGTCAACAAACTGTAGTTTCTGTTTCCAAAAAAAAAAAATCCCCAGCATTTGGGGTTTATTTTCATCTTTTTTAGTTTTGTCATGCATCGATGGAGATCGCACTACTGAGTTACCTGTATAAATTTCTATGCTGACATGTTTATATTCCCTTGTTCAGAAGGCCTTCGCACTGGGGTACGTGTTATTCTTGAAACGAAGGCATTGCTTTGTCAAATGTCATCTTCTTCCTCCTTGGGAGTATTGGCGGCTTCTAAATGAGTGTGAAATTTAATACAGACTGCAACTCTCTAGATAGATCCCAAGATTCATTGGTTCAGATTTCAGACTTTTAAAGTAATAGCAACACAAATCTGAAACACAGTAAACTGGAACTATGATCACTCAAGAGGCTTGCTCCTCTCCCGCCTCTTCCCAGCTGTTCTGTCTGCTGGTGGCTGGGCTGGACCCAAGGACGCTGGCTGAACTGGCGCTCAGCTCAGGGTGGAGAGCAGGGAGAGGTATGGGCCTCTCCTGGACCCTCAGAAACCATCCCTGCAGCACTAAGAGCATCCCTTTGCATAGAGCTGCAGGCGTGCTGAGGACATGTCGCCACAGGGGAAGTCTGTGCCCTGGCATCATCCCTGGGAAGGGATGAGGCAGGGAACCCGGGAGAGGGGGAAGCTGCCATTGCTGGAACAGAGACAGGCCAGGGACACCCTCCTGGCAGGTGCCCGCCGGGTCTCACAGAGGACGTACCAGCCACCCGTTGGTCTCAGGGCCCAGAAACAGCTCTGGTGACGCCTGGCCCTGTGTGTCATCTGCCCTGCCATCCTCTCTGGAACAGCATCCCCCACCCCTCACTCTGGCACCTCCACCACGCCCCAGCCTGCCAGCTCTCTGTTAACTTCACCTCCTGTCAGCTCCATTGTGTTCGCTCTCACTGTCCTGTTCCAGGGCTGCTAACGGGACGGCCACCGTGGCCTCTCCTGGCTAGCCGGCAAGACGTGGAGCTCTCACAGGCAGGTGCCATGACTTTGACTTCAGGCTAGCCTCCATTTGGCATTCTGTGTCAAAAATGTGTGTGTGTGTGTGTGTGTGTGTGTGTGTGTGTGTGTGTTATATTAAAGTAAAACTTTTAAATTGTATTTTTTTTTCAACGTTTTTTATTTATTTTTGGGACAGAGAGAGACAGAGCATGAATGGGGGAGGGGCAGAGAGAGAGGGAGACACAGAATCGGAAACAGGCTCCAAGCTCCGAGCCATCAGCCCAGAGCCTGACGCAGGGCTCGAACCCACGGACCGCGAGATCGTGACCTGGTTGAAGTCGGACGCTTAACCGACTGCGCCACCCAGGCGCCCCTAAAGTAAGACTTTTAAGAGGTTCTAGTTGCAAGAATTTTTATGTTTTAAAGGTCACATGTTCTGCCTCATCGCTACCTTTTCTTTTATGTTTATTTGCCACAGGGGCCCATAGTGGAAACAGTGCTGGACTCAGAATTGGGTCCTAGGCTGAGTGACCTTGGGTAAGTCACTCCTTCAACTCTGGGGACTCTTTTCCACGTCCATGATTTATGAGGGGATTAGACTAGACCAGAGATCACTAGCTATTTTTAATCATGCCTCCCCAGCACTTAAAAAATGGGGTTGCACACCCATACTATGTGTGTATCCCAACCCTATGCCTTTACTATGACACCAGTATGTTACAACAGAAACATGCAAAACAAAGAATTTAAAAGCTAAGGGCGCCTGGATGGCTCAGTCAGTCGGGCGTCCAACTTGGGCTCAGGTCATGATCTCGCGGTCTGTGAATTCAAGCCCTGCGGCGGGCTCTGTGCCGACAGCTCCGAGACTGGAGGCTGCTTCGGATTCTGTGTCTCCCTCTCTCTCTGCCCCTCCCCCGCTCATGCTCTGTCTCTCTCTCTCTCTCAAAAATAAACATAAAAAAAATTAAAAATGTAAAAGCTAATTGTTTTATCAACGAAATAAACATAAAATATCTTAAAAACAAATGCCCCTTTCATTTGTACAACAAAATTTCCTCCTCTCATAATTGTATTGTTTGCTTCTAATTAATAATCATGGGGTGAGGGCAAGCAACGTGGTTGGATAAGCTTCATTATTCTTTAAAATCTTGCTTTAACACTTGGAGATGGAATCATTTGGGGGTCTGGTTCTAGTTGAGTTTATTTTTAGTGGCTGTCACAGCTGATCCAAAGAGAAGAAATGTATCATTGGCCGCCTGTATTAAATTATGGCACTCATTTTCAATCCCATCCACCAATTAAAGGCCTTTTATTGAAATTAAGCTAGTAGATGTCCATCTTCCCTTATGCCAGTCAGTGGCTCTTAGAAGCTAATTGGAAAACATTGCATTTTTATATTTTTAACAAATGGACCCGAAATCCACTGACACTTTCCATTTGGATGGTTTTCAAACAGATTAGAAAAGTCTGTTTCTAATATGTTCGAGTACACAGATAGAAGCATTATTTTAGGTGACTCCGCATGTTTTCAACAACAAAAATCTGATGTTCAAAACATTCTCTCCAAAGCAGGAGTTTTTTTGGAAAAGCAAGGACTTTTCTCACTCACTGTTAAAATGAGTCACCTCTACCTTGAAGATTCAGAAGAATTTGAGCTCATTTTTCGGTGGATATCTGCCAACAATCCCTTGTCATCATAAAACGCTCAGCGAATTTGGAATGTTTGCCTTTTTGTACAAGAAACACATATAATTCCTCTTAAAGTTTGATGGCTATTTTAAGTGTTCTGCCAGGAGATGGCCAGCAAACCTCTATGTGGTTCAAAAGATTTTCAAAGCCACTTCCCTTCTGATCACAAATCACGGTGTATGTTTTACTGTGTTTTAACCTCTTTTTTAAAAAACGAACCACACCGATGCATCCTGTAGCACTTTGTGTACTCCCAGACTTAACCTCTTGACTGTGGTAGCCTGCAGGAAGTTTTGCAGGGCATTGGTTTTGCATGTGGCCATCCCTGAACCCTTACCCAGAATCCTTTTCATCACGGAGCAGCCACTCCATCAGTGACTGCGCTCAGACGGTTTTTCCCATCACTGGTGTTTTCATTAAAGAAGTAATGTACTGTTCAGTCAATATCGCCTCTTTCCGTTAGTGGCTCACAGAAATGTAGTTCTTTATGTATTTCATTATTGAAACCGAATCTAGGAAAACCATGTTAGAAACATCTGTACTTTCCTTCAACTACTCAGCAAACTTCCCACAGTGTGAAATTTGTTCTAATGTTTATTTCGCTACATCTTCAGCAATATTTTCCCCACATCTTCCAAAAGTCTTTGCAGTCAACACATTGCGTTCTATGTCCTATTCTGGCTACCTCCCTCCTTCCCCCACTACCACACCGTCTTCTTCCCAATCTTCTTTATAAGACAAGGTGTACGGTGTGTGTGTGTGTGTGTGTGTGTGTGTGTGTGTGTAACAGTCACGTGACGTGGATCTAAGAGGGAGTAGATTGGCTTCCTGGCAACCATCTCCCCTCCCCCATCACTCCCAGAAAAGCCAAGTCCTGAAGGTGGGCCCCCAGGGAAGGGAAGATTGGTATCTCACTCCCTGGCTGGATAAATGTTTAGGCTCAATGCTTGCTGGTCTGCCTTGCCCCTGTCTGAGCACAGGAAATGAGAATTGAAGCCGGGACTTCAGTTATGTCTGACTCGATTCTCACCGTTTCAACTACCAAATAAAGAGGAACTTGTATTTTAAGTAGCAGAGGTTCTGCTCTGACATTTTCTGGTTTGATCACCACACTTGCATTATAAGAATTATCTTGGATTGTCATTTCTTTGCAGGAATCTTGTTAAGCCACCATTTGCAAGAGTTAATTGAGTTAAAATTTGGCAAAGTAATTTGTGAAGCCACTTAGCTAGATACACGTGACCTGGAACACATCACAGTGGAGAGCCCTTATCGGCATCCATCTGAGGCCATCGCAATAAGCTTTTCAGGGAGTGGGGGTGTTGAAGTGAAAGGGTGAAGGAAGCAGATACTGCAGGAGTTTGTTTGGAGGTTCTAGCAAGGTAGCCGGGATTCTCCGGATTCTCCTGGGCCCTGGTCGCTCCTGGGACATAGTATGTATATACATGTGAGACTA
This sequence comes from Prionailurus viverrinus, assembly GCF_022837055.1. Lineage (NCBI taxonomy): Eukaryota > Metazoa > Chordata > Mammalia > Carnivora > Felidae > Prionailurus > Prionailurus viverrinus. Next base: position 119,931,250 of record NC_062563.1, read on the forward strand.
ACCCTGTCACCTAGGGACCTTATTCACAACGCATTTTCCTAGATACGGTAGTTTGCTAAAGCTGCCGTGACAAAGTACCACAACTGTGTGGCTTAAACAATAGAAGTTTATTGTCTCCCAGTTCTAGAGGCTAGAAGGCTGAGATCAAAGTGTCTGCAGCGTGTGTTTTTTCAGAGGACTGTGAGGAAAAATCTGTCCCATGCCTTTCTCCTGACTTCTGGTGGCGTGCTGGCAATGTCCGGCATTCCTTGACTTGTAGATGCCTCACCCCAATATCTGCCTTCCTCTGCACATGGTGGTCTCCTCGAGTGTGTGTCTCTGTGTCCAAATTTCCCCTTTTACTGAGGACACAAGTCCTATTGGATTAGGGGCCCACCCTAGTTCATATGCCCTCATCTTAACTATATCTATAAGACCCTGTTTCCAAGTGAGGTGACTTTCTGAGATACTGGGGGTTAAGACTTCAACATACGAATTTAGGGGAAGACACAATCCATCCATAATGCTGGGCTACATCCCAGGCTTTCTAAAATGGGATATCTGAGGGTGGGAGCTCACAATTCATGTTCTTAACAAGGACTTTAGATACCTCGCTTGCTCACAAAAGCTTGAGAGCTCCATGGACACCTGAGGTGACACAGAATGTTCTCCCTCTCATCTCAAATACATAGGAATACCAAATAAAACTAAACCATAGATTTTTTTTTACATTCATTCATTTTTGAAAGGCAGAGAGAGACAGAGCGAATGGGGGGGCGGGCAGAGAGAGAGGGAGACCCGGAAACAGAAGCAGGCTCCAGGCTCCGGGCTCCGGGCTGTCAGCACAGAGCCCAACGCGGGGCTCGAACTCACGAACCGTGAGATCATGACCTGAGCTGAAGTCAGATGCTTCACCGACTGAGCCACCCAGGGGCCCCTAAACCATAGATTTCAACGTGTAGCTCAGTTCAAAAGAAATGAAAAAGAAATTTTCATGTGTTGTAAATGGGAAATCAAAACCAGATGGATACGCATTGGCTGTTGCTGGGAAAACCCTAAGGAGAGTTCAACAAGCATACAGGCTGGGGCTGGGGCTCAACTGTCCTTGAGGGAGGTAATAGGCCCATTGGGTGCTTGAGGCAGAGGAACTAATCCATTTGCATGCAGCTTGGAGCCTTGAAGAGGTATCTTGTCAGTGACTAGAACAATCAACCAGAGATTTGTTTCAACTAATTAAAAATTGGGCACAGTTGGCTGTTCAGATCTACTGTGTGAACCACAGAAAGAATCAAATAGCTTTCTTGGCTGAGGTGCATCTAAGGAAAAAGAATCTGGGTCGGTTGAGGGGAGGGATCAGGGTCCTTTTAGAACACTATAGCAAAGTTGGGATCTGATAAGACCTGGCAGCAGGCAAGGAGAGTTTAGAACAGCCAGGACCGGGCCACTGAGCAACTGGGGGAAAGGAGCCCAGGTAAGTGGAAATGAATTAGGCAAACAGAAAGTGGAGGATGGTGCCCAAGAGGAATTTGCTGTGCTTGTGATAGATATGTGAGGGCCAGGGAGGCATGAACCTGATCCCAACAGGCCTCCTCACTCCTCTTCCTCCTTCCCTGCAGGTCAACCCTTTCAGAGACCGAATCTGCAAAGTGTTCTCCCACGATGATGTGTTCTCCTTTGAGGATGTCCTGGGTATGGCATCTGTTTTCAGTGAGCAGGCTTGCCCCAGCCTGAAGATCGAGTATGCCTTTCGCATCTATGGTGGGTGACTAAGTGGTGGGGGGGGGGGGGGTGGGAAGCACCATAGACTATACATCAATCTGGAATCCATCAACCTCAATTCATTGGTGGGATGATGTTCATTGGGATTCACTTGGGCGTTTATGGGTATTATCATCTTTCCTGAGTACTATAACATGGTTGTGAATTACTATGTCAATGGATAGATGGATGCCCTCCCCTCCATGCCATCAGAGTCAAACGGAGTCATTGGTGTTGATATTTCATGGTAGCAGTGTGGACAGGCCAGAGAAAGAGAGAGAGATTGAGGACCACATATGGGTATGAAGGAGCTAATGCTTGTTTGGCAGAAATTAAGAGATTTGAACACCAGAACTAGCTCAGCCATTGAATGGCTGGGAAGTATTGGGCAAATCGCTTCACCTTTCTAGGCCTCAGTTTCATCGGCTTTAAAACGAGGTGTTTGAGAAAGATCATCTCTGAGGTCCTATGACATTTTTTTGGTCTCTGGTTTTGTCTGGGGTAGCCATAAAGCACTGCCAGAGTTCTGCTTGTCAGCAGACTTATGTGCCCTTAGCACAACTGAGATGGCTGGAATTCTCAAGAGAAGTTAAAAGGAAAGAGACAAAGAAATCTGAGAAGTCTTCAAACAGACCATGTGCAAGGCTTTAAGCTCATTGTGGCAACTCCTTGGTCCCAAAGGACTTGAACATTCAGGCTGGCGCAGTTTGGCATTTCCCCTGTCTCTCTTTCCTGCCAGGTCCTCCTTGTCTCCACACAGTGGACACCGTCTTATTCTTGCTTTGCCCAAGTGGACTTGGATAAAATGGGGTGGAGGAGGAGTCTTAAGCCTGATGGACCTGTGAGAGCTCAGGCTTATCACCTATAAAAAGTACTCAGTGATATTTTTGTATCTCCTATGTCCTCAGGCTTAGTATCCAATAAACTCCAATGAAGTCACAGATTCTCCTGTTGAGAATAGCTGAGTAAGTTCCTACCATACTGTCACTTCCACAGATAGCATCTATAAACTCAAAAACTACATATAAAAATCAACTACCTGATGGCACTAGAAAGTTACCAGAGGCAGAGAGTTGACACTTGGAAGGAGGAAATGGTACTGGATGGTCCTCTCCCTCACTCTTTTCAAACTTCTTTAGCCTAAACGTGGGCTTCAGTGAGGGGCATCATGCAGGACTGATAGAAACCCTAATTTTTTTCTGACTTGAAGAATCAGAAAGTTTGGGGCACTTTTCCCCTGGAAAGTGCAAATAGGGAGAGTTCATGAACGAAAGCGAGAGAAAGGACCTCTAAACCACATATGCAAGGCAAACTCAAAGCAGCTCAGGTAAGGATAACAGAACTGAGATTTTAGCAGCCACTGCATTTAACAAGGTCCCTGGGTGATGGGGTTTGCAGTTTAAGTCCAGTCAATTTCCTGATAGAATAAAAAAAAAAAATCAACACTCTTTGGAAGAATATAACAGAATCCAGAGTTTTTACAATAAATCATTCATAATGTCTAAAATATAATCCACAATTATTCAACATACAAAAATTTTAGAGAACCAGAAATGTCCAAGGTATAATACAAAATTATTCAATATACAATTATAAAATAAATAAAAATTGATATATTCTCAAGAATGGAGCCTGACTTTGGCATGACCCAGATGTTGGAATTAGCTGATAAGTGTCTTAAAACAGCTACTAAACCTTGGCCAGTGATATAAAAGAAATTCATAATGAAAGAAATAGTAGGGATTCTCAACAGAGAAATAGAAACTATAAGAAAGAATCAAACAGAAAATATAAAAGTGAAAAATAAAATATATATCTAAAATAAAAATTCATGGGGCACCTGTGTGCCTCAGTCAGCTGAGCATCTGACTTCGGCTCAGGTCATGATCTCACAGTTCATGGGTCTGAGCTCCACGTCAGGCTCTGTGCCGACAGCTCAGAGTCTGGAGCCTGCTTTGGATTCTATGTCTCCCTCTCTCTGCTCCTCCCCTGTTTGCACTCTGTCTCTGTCTCTGTCTCTCTCTCCAAAACAAAAGCAATGAAAATTTTTTAAATAAAAAATAAAATTAAAAATTCACTGAATGGACTCAATAGGAAAACTGAGGTGACAGAAGGAAGAGTCAGAAACCTGAAGATAGTTCAATGGAAATAATCTAATCTGAAGAATAGAAGAAAAATACATTGAGAGAAAAAGGAAACAGAGCTTCAGAAACATGAAGGACAATAGGAAGATCTAATATATATTCAACTGGAATCTCGGAAGGAAAGAATTAATGGGAAAGAAAAGATATCCGAAGAAGTAATGGCCCCACATGTCCTAAGTTTGACACAAGACATGCATTTACAGTGAACTTCAAGCAGGGTTAAGTGCAAATGAAATCACATACCCAGATTTGGTTGGCTCAGTGGCTCCCACCTGTTCACTAGTCTTCCCCCTTCCTTACCCCAAGTACTTCTGGGGCTCCGTGGGGAAGTCTAGCCCACTAGTTGCTGCCCCCTCTGTGTCAGGACTTGTGCCGCATGGCACTTGCTGTGCTGTCCCTAGCTGCTTCTGCCTCCTGTCCATACTCTCCTGGATGGACAGCTCTACCCGATGCAGAGCACCGGCCCAGACTGAGTACTCTCATATTAGCCAAGAGTCTTTGGGTTGCAAGTATCAGGGACTTACCTGTGTGAAAGGCAGCTGATGAGGGACAGTAGTATATTGGAGCCAGTATATCCACAAACCTAGTGGATTTAGGTAACACATTTATAATCTCACAGTTTCTGTGGGCTAGGAGTCTGGCGCAGCTTCTCCGTGCCCTCTCTTAGGATTCTGCAAGGCTTCAATCAAGGCTCTGTCTGGGCTGCATTTGACTGGAGAGGAATTCACTTACAAGCCTACCCTGGTTGTTGGCAAATGCATTTCCTCATGTCTATGGAACTTAGAGCCCTGGTTTCCACTGGCTATGGGCTGGAGGCTGCCCTCAGTTTCCAGAGGCTGACCCATGCTCCTCGCCCCATGGGCATCCCCTGACACGGCCACTTCCTTCTTCAAAGACAGCTAGAGAGAGAGAGCCTCTGGAGCCAGTGTGCTGGTAAGGTAGAGTCTTATACAATATTGTAATCACGGAAGGAATATCCCATCACTGTTGCCAAATTCTGTTGGTTAGTTATAAGCCACCAAAGGGATGTGGGGGTTATATATGCACAAACACCAAGAGGTGCAGGTCATGGGGGGGGAGGGGGGCACTAGAGCTTGTCCATCAGGAACGGCATGGAGCCCATGGTAGAACTGAAGCAGCCTCCTGAGGATGCAGCTGGCAAGTGGTCAGGAAGTGAGGCGGCTACTTTCTTCTTTTCTCTCTGTGGTTCCCTGGTCTCTCAACTCTGCTTCTCCCTGTTCAATTTCTCTTTCTGCAGACTTTTATGCTTCTGTGCCTATGGGCCAAAGATGAACACTGGTCCCCCATTTTCTCAGGAGATACTGATGGCTCAGCCAAACCAATGGTCTTGCTGCCCCCAGGTTGGGTAAACAGCCTTGTCCAATCAACCACAGCCAAAATGATGCAGAGTCACATAAATAAACCTAGCTCTAGAGCCCTGTTGCTGGGGGTGGGGACACTTCTCAGAGATGGCAAAGTGTAGGCAGAGCAGATGTTCCCAAAGATGTCTGCCTCAGCTGTCTTTCCATGGTTTCCAGAGCTAAACAAACAAAAACACCCAAGCCTTCAGGGAGCTACAAGAACAGCAGGTTCTCTTTCAGCTTCAAGGCACAGGAGCTAAACTGTGTTCAGCTCAGAAGTAGGGAGGATGTCCTCACTCCCAGGAGGTCAGACTGAGTGCCTCAGGTCAGATCAGGGGTCAGATACCACCTGTCCCCCACCCTGTCCTTGTATCTTCCTCCAGCCCCTCTCTCCAGCCCCCCTTAAGGGGTTTCCTTCCTCCTTGAGCTCAAGTACAAAAACAAAAAAGCGCAAAGCCTTCATGCAAATCAGCTGTGCAAATAGATGCCTGGGGACTCATAAACTCCAAGGCTTCATCAGATATACCCAGACAAATCTGAATTCTCTCTGGGCTCAGAAGATCTGTCGCCTTACAGAGCTGTCAGCAGGATTAGGGATGGGACAAGTGAATCTCGGAGCCCGGTGCTTGGCTCGAGGTAGCGGCTCAGTACATTGAGGTGGTAATGGCAGCACTGAAGGCAGAAAGGGGGGAATAAAAAGGAAGAGGAGACAAAAAAGGAGAAGGTGGTGGTGGTGATGCCGTGGTGACCCTTGGTAGCCAAAGTCCAGAGACCTAACTCGATGCTCTGACTGACGCCTTGGTACTCCACTTGTGGTCCATGCACCAGCAACATCAAAATCTCCAGGAAGCCTGTTAGGGACACAGCATCTCCGGCCCCTCTGTGCACCTGCTGGAGCCGGGTCCACATTTTAACAAGACCCCCAGCTGGTCCCTCCACATCTTAAAATCTAGGCAACACTCCTCTAACTCATTGCTTCTCCAACGTGGCTGCACACTGCACACTATCTGGTGTGTTGAGACCCATGGCTGCTGGGGCCCCGGCTGCGGAGATCTGATGTAAGGGTGTTGGGTGTGCCCTGGTGGGTGGGCAGGCTTTTGTAAAGCTCCCTGGGTGATCTAAAGTGCACTGGAGTTTCAGACCCACTATACCAGGTAGGCCTGCATTCAGTTATATGTAAGAGTGTCCATGTTAAAAAAAAAAAAGAGCCTGGAATTAGGGTGTCCAGAGCCAGGGGGAAGTAACCAAGGGTCTGGCTCCTTCAAGCCCCTTAATATGCCATCTTTAGTATGGGACTGTCGTCCTTATCATCACAAGATGGTTTCTGTGCCTACAGACTGTGTCTTCGTTCCCGACAGGAAGCTAAAGGGATGGGAGAAGGGATAAGAATCAAGTGTACATTCAAGGGCACAGATTAAGTTGACTCTTCTTTAACGAGTGTCCTTGGACGCCCCACCCGGCAGCTTCATACTGTGTTGTCCAGAATGATGTCACACGGCCACATATAGCTGCAAGGGAGACTGGAAAGTTGAGTATTTTAAGCTGAACACGGTGTCACCCTGAACGAGAATTGTGCTGCTGAGAGTCGGAAGGAAGGAGTGAATGACCATCAGTCAAGAATCCAGCACCGGGGATGTACCTGCTGGGCTCCACTTTCCGCTTTGAGGGACATTCCTGGCCTCTAACAGATCCACCCCCGGCCCTCTCTGGAGGGACTTTTTACCTGCCAGAGACCAACACCCCAGCGCTGCCTTCCTGTTCCATCAGCACAGCTTCCATCAGATGTGAATGACCCTCAGGCAGGTGCCAGAGTGCCAGCGGGAGATCCTCCCACACCGCCCCAAGATCTGACACGGTGCCAAGGGCCGGGAGAGGCCAGGGAGGCAGGCTCAGTTCTCCTGGGAAATAATGGTGAAAGCGTGCCCTTCCTCACTCAACCACATGGGCTAATTTCTGTAAAAGTACTTTGTAAATTGCAAGGAGTACCAGGACAGACAGGTTGAGATGACGATGGCAAGAGTGCTCTGGGGGGACCTGAAGGCGGGGCCCCAGCTCTCCAAGCCGTCTAACCTTCCCGTTGTCGGGAAACAGCAAGAATTAAAGGTGGGCCCTCCCCCTCTTCTCAGAGCGGCCCAAAGCTGCAGGTCTGAGGCTGCCGAGTCTGCATGGGCTGGCCAGCAGCCCAGAGCTCTCAGCCCCCACCCCTTTCCCAGGCTGCTGTGCCCTTGCACCCCCAAAGGAGGGGAACTGTCCAGGACTACATTCTACTCTAGCAAATTATTCTGTTTTCAGATGGCCTGGGACCAAAGCCATGTCACTTTGCTGCAGTCTCCGCATATGGGACCTGGGCCAGCAGGACGCCCGGGGACACTGCGGGGTCTCTGGGAGAGGCTGTGGAACTTCTTACCAGCAGTGCAATGTCACTGCGGCTGCCCACTCCCTCTGGTCCGGGTGCTGGTCCCTCCGCCCCTCCACCTGCTCCCAGCCATCACCTACGATGGGTGACAGCACAGCAGCACAGGGAGAGCCTGGATGAACGTCTCAGGCCTTAGCCTCCGGTTCCTGGGGCTGATAAACAGTTGGCCAGGGGAGAGCCACCTGCTTCAGAAGGGAGGTGGTGGGCTGTACTTTTCATATCCATGTCCTGTCCAAAGAAGACAGACAGAAGTCTGGGCTCTAACCCTGAAGGAGTCTGGGACATGGGCAACCTCGCCCCTCCGTTCTAGGCCCAGGATAGCTCTAGCTTTCATTCTTCAAAGTGAGATGTTACACAGTTTCCGGGGTTTGCGTTTTTAGTGTTTAACAATCATCAGGTGGCATAGAACTGAGCCTCTGCTCTATCTAATACGCGCCTTCTCTCCTGGGCGTCTTCTGTGGTCCAAGCCCCATGCCGGATGGCTTCCCTGTAGTTGCATCTTTAATCTTCACAGCCACCGTATGGAAGTACGACTATTTTCTGTGTTATGGATGAGGAAACTGAGGCCCAGATGATGCATTAGTTAGGATTAAATTTGGTTGCAGATGACAGGGAACCCCAGGTGGTTTACACAAGGCAGCTTCCCAGATCTCTGGCAGCTGCCTGTTATTTCAGATGCAGGAATTCCAATGCGGTGGAAGATCCTCCCAGCCATGGTCCAGGAAGGCTCCCCGGGGGTTCTGCAATGTCGGGGTGCAGCAAAGTGACTGCAGCGATGTCGGGGACATGGTGTCCCTTTATCCTCCCTTCCTAGCGTCGCCTCACTGTCACAAAGGGCTATGCTTTCTCTTTAAAGACTTCCTGGAAGTTGCTCGTGTCTCGTTGGCCAGAACTCTAACATGCGGGGGCCACAACTAGCAGCAAGGGAGGCTGGGAAATGTAGTGTTCATTTTAGATGGTCGTATACCCAGCTAAAAAATGGGCACTTGAATACCATGAAAGCAGTTATGAGTGATTAAGACCACAGACGGCCCGCAGAGTTGTACCGCCTGGGTTTAATATTGTCTCCATCGTTCATCAACGTGTGACCTTGGGTAGTTCATGCATTCACTTTTCAAGAAATATTCGGCGAGCCCTTACTCCATTCCAGGCACTGTTCCCAGAGCTGAGGACACAGTGGCGACCAAAAAGACAAAACCTTCTGCCCTCCAGGAATTTACATTCTAGTGGAGAGAAATAAAGCTAATAGGTGAAATATACAATGCGTTAGGCAGTGTTCTGTGCTGGGAGAAAAATAAAGCAGGGAAAGGGACAGGCAGCGTAATTTTAGGCAGATTCTGGTGCGAAGTGGCATCTCAGTGAAGACCCAAAGGATCCCTGGGTGAGTGTTCCAGGGAGGGGAAGCACAGTGCAAAGGCCCTGGGGCAGGCTCGTGCCTGCCTGATGGGGAAAGGCAAGGAGGCAGAGTGAGGGCAGGGTAAACCTTGGGGAGCACGGTCAGGACCCGGGGCTTTCTTCTGGCTAGAGATGGGAGGCTGTGAGAAGGGGTGCTGAGGGAGGAATGTGGCACAAGGACCACAGGCTGCTGAGTGGAGAACAGACTGAGGGGGGCAGATGGAGAGGAAGCACATTGGTTAGGGTGCCACCAGGGTAATCCTGGAGAGAGGTGACAATGGCTGGGCCATGGTGGAGGCAGTGCGGTGGGGAGGTCATCAGGCTGGGTCCACTGTCTCTCCAGGGGGGAGCTGGGAGGGTTTACTGACACCTTAGCTGTGGGGAGCGAGGAAAAGACGTGGTCCAGGACGGCTCCAAGCTCATTGGCCAAGTGACCGGAAGAGTGGAGTTGCCCAATTGCCAGGAAACGCACAGCTGAGAGCAGCAGGTTTGGGGACAGGGAAGAGGGAGGCACATCAACAGTTTGGGTTGGGATCAGTTGAATCTGAGGGACCTATCATACCTCCAAGTGGGGCGGACAGGAGGGGCCGTGGATGGATACATGTGCCTGGAGTGCAGGAGAAGCCCAGGCTGGAGATAGATATTTAAGGCAAGAGGCTGAAATGAGATTAAGGAAGTAAGTATGGTTATTTAATCTCAGCGTGCCTCACTTTCTTCATCCGTGTTCTGAGGATTAAATGCAGTAAATAGAAAGCACTTAGATCATTGCCTGGCACATCTGTGTTTGTCGCGGTGGCCGCTGTATCTGCCTAAGTTTACTGCACTTACACATGGCTGACAAGTGGTTCAGGGACTGTGCTGGGGTTCCCAGAGGAGGGCTGCCTCACTCGGCATTCAAGGCTCTATGCAGTTCAGCCCACCTTCCACACTTAACCTCTGACCCTCTCTCCCAGACCTCCAAGCCTCTGCTCCCCTCACCCCAGACTGATCACTCCGGTGCTATTCCTTCTCTACCACTGTCCCTAGTGACCCTGGCACCTCCTCTAGTGGCCATTTCTGTAGGTCCTTCTCTGCTGCCTCTTCCTCCAAGAAGTCTTCCTCATTCACACCCCCAACCCCAATCAGACATGAACTTGGCCACCTGGAAACCCTTGGAACCCTTGGGATGCCCGTTCCTCTCTCCCTGGAGCCAAGCCGCTCAGGTGCCCAACTGTCTCCCCTGCACCCCAGGACTAGAAGCCCCAGGAACCAGTCTGGTATAGCTGTGTGCCAGAGCTCGGGGATGGGCACCCAGCAGGCACCCACCGTGTCCGCCCACTACACCTGAGTGAGGCCGTGGTGAGAAGCACGTACCGCAACGGGAAGACAAGGCAGTCTTTGGCCACTGGTGCCGAGGACAGCAGTCCAGGAGGACAAGTCCTATGTGAGAAGCTGCTGGAGCTTGAGGAGGGAGCCATCCTGGGCCTGAGGTATCAGGGAGACTTCACAGGGAGGCCAGGGAGAGCAAGCTCGGGCTGAGTCAGAGCATCCCAGTGCCTGGAGGAGAAGGGGGGCCCTCTCGCCAGGGGGCTGCCTTCTGCAAAGGCCGGAGGCAGGAATGCTCTGGGCCTGTAGAGAAGACCGACACTGACAGGACCAACGACACCCTTCCAAGGGGTCTCTGTAGGAAACTGGGTTAAATGCACCTTGGCGGTCCAGTGTTTGGGGAGCTGGTGTAATGCCCACGTTCCGCTGTCGTTGACATACAATGTTATATAAGTTTCGTATGAATGACCCCTATTTTTGAACTCAAAAAGGAGGACCCAAGGTCTGACAAGGCTCAGGGTGCCCCCTGGAGTGGAAACCGGGCGTTATCCTCGGCGCAGGTGGGGCAGGCGCTCGGGTCACGCCGCGCAGGGGGCAGGGCCCAGGACCTGTGCTCGAGTCCAGGCGTCCTCCTGCTCCTCCGTGTCCCCGGCCCCCAGCCACCAAGCCACCTACTGCCTTGTGAGCTGTGAGCTGGAGCCCCCCGCAGCACGGTGGCTGAGGCCGGCTCGGGGCCCAGCCCGGCTGGGTCCCCGTCCCCGCCTTGCACGTACTGGCAGGGGAGGCCAACATCTGACGCCTCTGTGCTCGTGTCCTTTTGGTAGTGAGACCAAGAACAGGTTGACTGTGTAGATCCAGTGACCGAGAACCGGTGACGCTCTCAGGATACGTCTGAGCGGGTAGCGTGCGCTCACTGAACACTCAGTACTGTCGCTATTTCTAGCATATTATTTAGCGCTGCTTTCCCTGCAGCCGGCCCTGCTGCCGTGGCGCCCTCCCCTCTCGCCCGCCCAGGTGTCACCAGGGGCCAGGCTCTAGGCCCGCCTGGGACAGCGGGGCTCTGGGTGGCCACGGCTCCCTGGACTCCTGGGAGGCCGAGCAAGGCCCCCTCCTCTCACGCTCTGCCTCCACCCTGCAGATTTTAACGAGAACGGCTTCATTGACGACGAGGACCTACGGAAGGTTGTCCTCCGACTGCTCAACAGCGACGACGTGTCGGAGGACCTGCTGACCGACGTCACGAACCACGTGTGTGCCCGGGGGCCACACGGGCTGGGTTGGGCCAGGCTATCACCCAAAGCCCCTGGGTGGCAGGCGGGGTGAGGTGTCCTGAGGGACGGGCACACGGATGTAGGCAACTACCCCCTAAGTGTTTGTCTTTCCTCCAGAATCTTAATGCCCTTTCGGGGTCCCCAAGAGCAGGTGCCCGAGCCACCCACACTGCAGTCACTGCAGGCAGGTGGTCCAACGGAGGCTTAGCATCAGATGGACACATCACAACGTCCCCTGGCCCACATTATCCCAGCACAACACAATGCCCAGATGTCCTACAGTGACAGCCCCCAGTGTGACAGGCCGTGAAAACAGCCTTGTGAATCTGTTTGTCCTAAGACCATGAGAACGTTCAAGTGCTTTTGGTCTAGGTCGAAACCAGAAGCAAAGATAAAACCAGGAGGGGTCATCACTGCCTCCTCGACCTGACTGGGCCCCTTGCCCTACAGAGCCCCTGCCTGTGTCTGGGTGACAGGTGGGGTGGGGGAAGCCACCCTGTTCGCCTCCGTGACCATTTCTACTGCCACGTTTGTGTTAGAGGCACCAAGGGGACTCTTCCACAATGAGACGAGCCCATGAAGTCCCAGGCTTCAGCGCACATAAGCTTGGATTTTCATGCCCTTGTCTGGGGTGGGAAGTAACAAGGGTGGGAGGTGGGGAGAACACCTGTCTCGCAGGGGGTCCCGGGACTCGGATATGTGCCGGGCACTTAGCAGAGAACCTGGCCTGTGGCCGCACTTGGTGAGAGGCACCCCTCCCCCCTCTGCCTGTATCTCCACGTCACTTTCTCACCCTGGGCCCCTCTCTGCTCTCTGGCCCCTCCTGTACCCCTGGCCAGGTCCTGAGTGAGTCGGATCTGGACAATGACAACATGCTGTCTTTCTCAGAGTTTGAGCACGCGATGGCCAAGTCTCCAGACTTCATGAAGTAAGGTGTTCCAAAGTGGGAGGTGGCGGTACCCAGCGTGGGGTGGGGGCAGGAAGGGCCAATGGGGAGCCTCCATCTTCCCAAGAGGGTCATGAGTGTCCAGGATACTTGGCCAATTCTTTCAGAATTGGCAAAAGCGGGGCTTCTGAGAAGTTAGGTGCCCTAAATTTCTAACCTTCAGAGAGAGGGAGTGGGGTTTTAACCAGCAAAGGCAAGGCTGCATTCCCGGCTTTGTGAATGACGTGGGTGGTCCAGACGTGGGTGCTGCCCATGTATAGCTGGCCTGGCCCACCGGTGTCTTCTCCCCAAGCCCAGGGGGCTCCGGGACTGCCTGGCGGTGGTGGCCTTTGCCACTGCCCATCCTGCTCCCTTGTCCCAACAACTCCCGCAGTCACCAGGAGCTGGGGATTTGCATGGGGGTGTGAAGGTGCTGGTTGTGGAGCTCAGAGAAAGCTCGAGTATTTCCAAACCTTGTTTCAGGCGAAGGGGCCTTAACGCTCTTATATCTTGGTTCAAACACCCTTAAGATGATTGGCCAACTCCATACTGCCCAGGCCACGTTTAACAGTCTTGTTCGGATCCTTCCGGTATCGGGAAAGATCCTGTGCCCCTGGGAGGCATCCCCTTCGTGATCGAACAGCCCTGTTGGAGTGCCCTCCTTGTGTTGAGTTGGCATCAGTTTGCATGTGTCTGCTGCTCCCCCCGGGCCCTATTCTGCCCTTGGTCCCACAGTCTAGGTGATTTGGATAGCAAAGAATGCCCACTCACGATGGTTTGACAAAGCAATTAGAAAAAAGGACAAAGACAGCTACACCTCAGAACACCCAGCCAGGAATCAGCATGTTTTCTCTCTTCTCTGTGCCTCGAGTCTCTGCCTCTCACCTCAGCTCCCCTGCACTTTGCTCTACATGCGAATCGGCAATCTCTGCTTTGTCTGACACGAGGCCGAACGTGGCCTCCCCGCAGCAGTCAGGTTTATATCTCCTGGGTTCTGAATGACCCTCGGCCACTCCTAAGTAGTATCTCTCGGCTCTGACTCCAGATTCCCAGGGAGAGAATCCAATTGGCCCGATGACTCTGGTCAGGTGTCCACCCCTCTTCCCCCCACCTGGCTTGGGGACAGGGCTCTCCATTCTGTCATGGCTGCTATGGGGCTGAGGCTTGGGCAGACCCTCTGAAAGAGGGTCCCCACCTGGAACCACCCCAACTAAGGGTAATTCCTCTTCTTCCATAACAGCCCAGCACATTAGTGAGGCCAGAATCCTCTGTTCCTTGACTTTTTCTTTGAATCTCTCCCGTTTCTTTCCATTAGTTTTGGCACTGTGAGGTTCTGACGCCCTTTGCTTTCTGGTGATGCTAAAAGGAGCTAAAGAGGCCTTTGGGTTGGCTTGTGACAGCTTGCAAGCTGGCCATCTCTCAGACAGAGGGACATGAGAGCAGGGCCATTACGAACCCAGAAATTGGAGGGTACTTTAGATTTGCAGCTCAAGGTGGCTCATGGGATGCTTTCCCTCAGCTCCTTTCGGATTCACTTCTGGGGATTTTGATGTGGCTACAAAGACCCGATCTGGCAGCCTCAAGGGGGAACCACTGGAACTTGGAATTCAACCCCCTCCAGGCACTGGGGGACTTTGATCAGAAGTACGATTCTGTCCCTGTCCCCCCCTCACTTCTAGGCTATTGTTTATTCAATAAAGCAGAAGAAAAAGCCTTTCCCTTGCCCTATCGGTTCATCTTTTGACGACGGGATCGTGTAGAAGTGCTTTTTGTTAATAACCCCTCGTTCCGGCGCTTAAGCTTGCCAATGACCATGAAAACTGGATGACCAGTCTTCTGGGGGACAGGGTTCAAATCCCAACACATGTCACAGCAGGGACCAGGCCAAATGGACTGAAGTTCACCAAGAAAATCTACATCCTCCCCTCCCTTCACTGGAGCCACCTCCCAGCATCCTCCGGGGCCAATGTACAGAGACGTGTATATAGCGGTCACTCCAGTCGGCCTCTGGCTTCCCGGTCCTTGTCAAGGGAGAAGACATCTTGGCCCCCATTTGGCACCCCCAGGCCCCGGGATGCGACAGCGTGTGACCAACAACTGGGATTTATTTGTTTTGTATTCAGCCACATCCTGGAATGGATTTGGCCACCACAGGGACCCTTTGGGGCCCAGCTGGTCTTGGGTCACAGGAGCAGGCCCTTATAAGGCCTCTGAGAGCTGACAGATGCTCTGACAGGCACATGGTTTTTCCTGTTTACATCATCCTCTGGGGAGGTGTCTAAACACTGGCTCCCAGGGGAAGGGCTGTTTCGCCCTCACCTGAACCTACAGTGGTGTCTTTGCCTTTCGGTCCTGACTCACCCACTCAAGAGGTAATAGATTTCCCATTGATCGATGAAGTCCCTTGATCAAATCTAAGAGGCACTGGAATGTTGGAGAACTCTTGTCCTGTGGATACACACCTGGCCTGAGGTCCCCATCCCAGATCTTGTCTATCGAGGGGCTGTCACCCACATCCTTTCCCCTGCCCCAGCAGGTCTCCCAGGAAGTGGGGAGCAGCAGCTGGGCGAGCGCACACTCCAAACCCCTAACCTCACGCCCGTGACCTGGGAACCCATTCCCCCGGTTTCCTTGAAGAGTGGCTTAGTCTGCATCGCTCCTTTGTGTCCTACTCTAGAAGCAGCCCCGGGGGTAGATGCCAAGTCAACCTGTCCATTCCGGTCTGGAAAGAATGCCGAAAGTGGTTGCTTTACACAGATCATCCTCTCAGGCACACAAGGTCCTTCAGCACTGTGTCATCCCTACTCCCCAGTCTCCACATGGGCCACAAGCAAGTTATGTAGTGGAAAAACTAGGGCTTGGGTCAAAAAAAACCTGGGTCGCTTCTAAGCTGTGTGAGCTTGGGCAACTTTCTCAGCCTCTCTGAGCCTCAGCGTCTCTATCAGTAAAGTGAGGCTAGTGCTGCTTCCCTCTCAAGTTATCGGGTGGATTAGATGATGCCAGGCCAGGGCTCAGACTGGAATTCTTCTGCATCGGACCCCCTGTGCAATTGTTCTGGGGTCACTTCACTTTCATTCTCAGATGTACAATAACGGGGCTTCCTCTGTTACACGAGTGGGAGCCGATGGGGCGTATCTCTGGACCTGAGTGACCCTGCCACCAAGACTCGGGAGCCCTATAGTCCTTGGTTCTACCTGCCGCCACCTCAGAGGAGGGCTGCGTGGGCCCAGTGGGTCAGTGGACGCTGCTTCCTCCTGGCTTGAACCCCTGCACTGAGCTTTTGACAGCCCTTAAGACTCGGTGTTGGGTGGGACACTTGGGCGCTGTCCCGCTATGGCCAAACGTTCCTGGAGGCCAGAGGCGAAGACCACGGGTTTGGACGTGGCTCAAGATTTTATTCCGAAAGGCCGACCTGGTCAGGGCCAGGCTCTCCAGCATCACGCTCTGAACTCAAAGTAGCAGTCTCTCCTCTGCCGCTCGTGGGGGGTGACCCTCTTCCCCGAGGGGAACCTCTGGTAGGTCTTCAAGTTCTCGGGAGATACTCTTAAAAGGTGCCACTTCTTCTCTGGGCTCAGAGGAGGACTGGGGGAGGACGGAGACAGGGTTATGCAGCGTTCCAGAAAGGCTGTGCCCACCCACAGCCCCGTGTGCCCAATTTTCTAGCCCACCCTGAGCTGGCTGCTCATCAGCTCAAACGTCTTGTAAGTCACCCTGCAGTCGAGATCAGAATAATTTGCATTTGCACAATGGCGCAGCGGTAAAGAGGGAGAACGTGGGTGTCAGACAGACCTGGGAGAGATTCCAGGCTCAACTCCCGCTGGAAGGGCACATGGATAAAATGGACCAGTGTTGGTACCTCCCATCCCTGTTAGCTTTGTTTTGAGGACTAAATGAGGTAATGCGTATAAGGCACTTAAATAACGCTGGACGAGGAACAGATACGCAACAAATGTTATAAGAAATGATGGCGATGGTCAGCGAGTAGTTGGAAACCCAAGATCTTTCCACTGACCTCTTGACCCCTCCTTCCCCACACAACACCTTGGAAGCACAGACTTCCGATTCCCGCGCCTTGGTGACAGGAGGGACAGCAAGGGAACCATGTGCCTGGATTATCTCAAAGGGCAGAGCTGGCCTTCCCTGGGGAAAGCAGCTCTCTCAGATAAAAGGAGTGAGGTCCAAGCAGTGGAAAACTTTCATATTTTGTTAGATGGACAGTTGGACTTTGAAAGATATTTTGAAGTCCCAAGGAGAACGTTTTCCGAGTCTGGTCGGGACTGGGGGGGGACGCATTTCCCACTCTCGTAGTGCCCTCTGTGTCCACCAGAGGGCAGCAGTTCCTTGCTACTCAGAAGCAGCGGTGCCCACGTTTGGACGAGTGTAGCTGCAAGGCTGACACTGCAGGGGGGAGAAGCCTGCAAGGTTCAGGCCAGCCAAGATGACAGGTTTGCTCCCAAACTCCCCGTGCATCTGGCCAGGAAAGCACTCTTTCAGACTCTGCCCATTCTGCTCATCCCTTTGAGGCTGCCCTTAACCTTGACCCCCTTGCTGTGTGACTGTCACCCTCTGCACCGTAGGCTCCTTAGGGTGAGGTCTTCACTCATTTCTCAGCGTGAGTGGCTGTGTGCCTGGCTGGAAGCAGGTGCCCCATGGACATGTGTTTGTAGCATGCGTGAAGGGGGGGAGGGCAGGCACTCACAGGTCGGTGGGGAGGGGGTATCGTTCCCACTCCTTCACAGGCAGCTCGAAGTAGGGCACCTGGGGCACCATGCCCGTCTTGTCTAGATAGTACTTCCTATGCTGCTGCGCCATCTACGGCTCGACCCAAAGAAGAGATGACAGGTTGTCAGTGTGCAGGAGTGACCTGGGGCACCCGCAGTTCCTGCCTGGCTATACCTGGGCAGGGGGTGGGGCCATCTCCCTTGTTGGAGTCCCCAGCTGGGTGTCCTCTCTGAGACCAGCTCCCATCTGTCTAATGGCGATGATGGCTCACCCCACCCCAGCTTTGCTACGGAGAGTAAATGAGGCGAGCGACCAGCGGAGGTCAAGGGTGTGAATCCTGGCTCAGCAGGTGGCACAGGTAAGCTCCGTGTGTTTGTTTCTCCCTTTCCCGCCCCCCTGGACTGGGGGTGCTATGCGTGAGAGCCATGAGGGAAAGCAAAGCCCCCCCCCCCCATGCCCATTGACACGGTCCCCACAGCCCCTTGGAGTCTGCCAGCATTAACCTGGTCCTCTCCTTGAGGACCTGCCTTCTCATACAGTTCTCTGCCCTGAGGACCAGGGGGCACCTGCGTTTTTGAAATCGGGCTGGAGGCATGTTTGCAAGAGAAGTGAGGGAGAGACCAGGGTTTCTAGGGACACGGCAGAGAATGAGCCCTGGCCCCCAGTGAGGTGGGCGAGCACCCAGGTGCCTGTGACCCTCCGGGACACGTCTGCACCAGGCCCAGGGGAGGCTGTAAGAGCCCGAGGGGCAGGACAAGGACATCGGGGTGTGGGCAGTTAGGTTCCGGTCTGGGGCTGAGGTTGACTTGGGGTACGGCTTCAGAGGGGCTGCTAAGCAAGGAGGTGTCAGGTGGGCACCAGGACCCGGGTACAATCGAGACTAGACCTGGGGCTAGAACCAGGGTCGGGGGCTTAGTGGCCCTGTGTGTGAGTGGTGGGGGGCGGGGTTCATCTTGCAGGTGGATCTTTGATGTTTTACTCTAGTAGGAAGTAAGCGAGGGTCCACGGGGTCATGGGGCAGAGGTGAGGGTGGGAACACCTCCCTGGGGGTGAGAACACCTCCCTGGGGGTGGGCTGGGGCAAGAGCCCCAGGAGTCCCTGGGGTGGGGGGTCATCTGGGAAGCAGTCTAGGCCCTGTCCCCGACACCCCCAGCCAAACTCACTAGGTTCCCTGCTGGCTCAGGGGCTCAGAGAAAGCAAACAAAGTCCCTCTTGGAGGGTGACGGGGATCACTCCAAGCCCCTCCCCTCACTGCCCGGGTTGCTGGGGGGACAGCAGCCGGGCCCAGGTCAACCCACCTGGTAGAAGCCGGTGAGCTGGGCGGAGCGGCCACTGTCCAGGTTGAAGCGGGTGTAGCTGGGGGTGTGCAGCCAGCGGTCCCGGGTGTGGGAGCGCTTACTCAGCACGAGGTTGGGGTCTGAGGAGAAGAGGGTGGGGAAGTGGCCGCCTTTGCTGAAGACAGTACGGCTCTTCTCCAGGGCTGCGTCGCGGTGGTCCTGGAAATACTTGAGGGTGGCGGTGCCGTAGGGGGAGCCAAAGGAGAAGGCCACGCCGGGAACATGGCCTTGGTACCTGCGATGGCCACGGGGTGGGGGGGGCAGGTCAGTGCACGGTTCCGAGGCCCGTTCCAAGACAGGCCCATAAAGCCCGGGGGCGGGGGTGGCGGCAGGCCCCGTGGGTCGCTTCTGGGCCTTGAGAGGCTTCCCTCGGATGCTCTGCCCAGCTCGGGGCTCCGGGGAAGGGCGAGCGAAGGAGAATCTGGGCCTCTCCTTCCCGACAGAGGCTGGTCACCCCCCCGGACCAGGGGCTCCCGCAGGGGCCAGAGCACCGGGGCCCCATCCTGAGCCCTCGGCAGGGCCGCGGGCATATCACTCTCCGTATACTCAGGGTTTGGCCCGAAGATGGGGAGGTGTCCTGCCACTATCTCATCAGGGGTAGGGAGGATCTAAGAGGTTGGTGGGGACGCAGCAGTGACGTGTGACATCAGATCTGTGGTGGTCAAGGCCTGGGCTCACACGTGCAGCTTCGCTCCAGCTCAGCCACCTCACGAGGCACCACTCAGACGGCCTGCAAGGGTCCCGTCGCCCGTTGCAGCCGCGGAGGCCAGCGACAGGGACAGGGGACCGGCGGGCGGGGACGCTTGGAGACACAGAGGACACAAGCACACACAGTACGCTGAGGAGCCCTGGTCGGGTGAGACTTCCACAGAGAGCCAAAGACTGGTTTTGGCCACGTGACGGCCGAAGGGCATGAGCGTCAGACTTTGTGCGAATGACGGAGAGTCTTGCTTCTCCAGTCAGTCGCTTCTCACCCCCTAAAACCTCACCCCGGCCCCACGGTGCCAGTGAAATGGCTTTTGACAGGGACACCTGGGTGGCTCAGTCAGTTGAGCGTTCCACTCTTGGTTTCAGCTCAGGTCATGATCTCACGGTTCGTGGGTTCAAGCCCCACGTTGGGCTCTGTACCGACAGTGCAGGGCCTACTTGGGATTCTCTCTCTCTCTCTCTCTCTCTCTGACCCTGCCCTGCTCTCTCTCTCCCAAAAAAAAAAAGAAAAGAAAAGAAATGGCTCTTGACAAGGGCGCCAGGGGTCTCCCACAGCATTGGACACTGCCGACCTCTGCAGTCTTGAAACGCCGCTCCTGGATTTTACGACACTGCTCTCTCCTTGTCTGCTGGCTTCACCCGCCTCTCTGACCGTTCCTTCTCAGTTTCCTCCGTATGGTGCGCCTCTTCTGCTCTCTTTCTCCGGGGCCTGTCCTGCGCCCACACGGTCCCCTGGGTGATGGTATCCATGCCAGGGCCTTAACCTTCCCGCCTGTGTGGATGACCCTGGTCTACATCTCCAGCCCGGAAGCCCCGTCAGACTCCTGCACACGGCCGCACACTACGCACCCCTTGCGGGTGTCCTGGGCTTTACCCGCACCCCCGCCTCCAACCTCTAGTCCCATCTTGGTGACGGGCACCCCGCAGGTGGCCAAGTCAAGCTTCATCCGTCACGTGCAATTAGTTCTCAAGCCCAGGGTTCCATCTCTGCCCTGGGCGTGGGCCACACGGCCTCTTAGCTGGGCTGCGGGCACAGGAGCCCCCCCATCCTCCTAACTGTGCTCTTACCTCCCGCCCCTTCCCCCTACCTCCACCAGAGCGACCTTTCTGAAGTCAAGCCCTCAACGTGGCATTCAAGGCTGTCCGAGAGCCGACTATGTCCCCCTCTCCAGCCTCACCGGCCTCCCTGCTCCCGGTTGTAAAGAACCATTTGCATGTTCTTTCTCCCACCTCCCGCCTGCACTTCTCCCCTGGGTTTCTGCCCTGGGCCCCCGGCCCCCAGATGCTTGCCCCCCAGGACTAAAGACCTGCCCTGTCACTTTGAAGATCCTTTCCTTGCCGCCTCTTCTAGGTCTAGGCGGTCCTGCTCTCCCTGCTGCAACGCGAGCCGTGCCTGCTCCCAATGCTCGTGTCTGTTTTCATGTCTTTGTCTCCGTCACTAGACTACTGGGAGCCTCTCGGGCACAGCTGAGTCACGTCTTCCTCACCTTCAGATCCCCAGTTTTCCGTACCAGGTCTGGCACACGGTCTGAGTCGGAAATGTCGAGGAAACAAACAAAAAGATGAGTGGGTGCGCGCCTAGGGCGCCAGCGACGTTTGCGGCCGGACCTACTCACACAAACGCCAGAAGACCAGGCTGCAGGGACCCCGGCACCTGTCCTGAGGCCTCCCTACTGTGGTGCTTGATGCGTCCCCTTCTGTCAGCCGAGTTCCCTTACCAGGGAAGCCCCAGGGGGTGCGGGGAGCCTGAGGGCCACTGCGACATCGCGGGCGTCCCCCTCTCACCAGGCCAAAGGGCACGGTGGCCTCTGGGGTCAGCGCTTCAGGATCACCTGTGCCGGCTGCTCAGGGCCCCCTTGGCCTCCTCCCCAGTAGAGTCAGATGGCATTGCATGGTTTCCTCCTCCTCGTCTTCAGGTGGGAGGCGAGAAAGCCAAGCACGGTGATTACCGACGGGGCTTCCAATTGCTCCCCACAGTAGGTGAAACAGAGGAAGAGCCCCTCCCGGGCCCCTGGCCCTACCACCCCTCCACAGCGTGTCCCTTCCAGAGCCTCGCAGCATTTGAGGTTCCCCGGGCCCAAGCGGGGAGTGAGGGGAGAAGCCGTCCACCACACGCAGGCCTTTGTCCGGCCTCGCCCCTCCTGCCCTTGAGACCACGACCCCGGGGATCCCAGCCTTCTCCCTCCTGCCTCTGCCTTTCTGTCCTGGAAAGATGCTGGGGCTGGTGATGCCTGCAAGGTCACCTTGGCCACTTCCGGGACAGAGTCCTCCTCTCCGCCATGGTTTAGCCCCTCCTGGGTCTGGAGCCCCCATTCCTGCCCCTCCCAAGGCCTCACGCGTCCAGTCGGCCCCTCCCGGTTTCTCTCGGCCTCTGCCCTCCCTCCTTGCCATCCGTAATCTCTCCTCTCTTGGCTTCTCCTCCTCTGCCTACCGAGACGCATGTTTCTGTGCATTTGTCCCAGGCTGCGACATCCTCCGGCGGACCCTGCAGCCTCACGTGTCCCCCTTCCTCTTCCTTTATCCCCGAATTTCTCTGTGGAAGGAACACTGTACCTTCTGCCTTTGCTTCCTCCTCCCCCATTCTTTCCTCGACCTCCCTCGGCCCGACCGCTGACCCACTGCTTAAACGTGAGCCTGTATTTTTTTCATCAAGGTAACACGAGACCATCCAATCGCCACCTCCAACATCCTCGGCTCACCCTCTCCCTGCGGCACCTGCACTGAGGCAGAGACTCGTTTGCAAGAAACAGCACGCGAGCAGGCCGAACGGAGCTCCTGGGGGTTCTCCGTGCTGTGTATGAAACCTAATAAACATACAGGCTCCACAGCCGGGGGGTCACAGATAAGCAAGTAGGGAGCCGCTTCTTCCTTCCCCGAGCCTCTGTCCCCTTACTTGCTTTCCCACCTGGGGGTGGAAGGACATGGGACTGGTGGGTTGAAGAGGGAAATGAGGCTTGTTGGAGACCACCCCACCCTCCCCCTTTTCCTTGGAAGCAAGCAAGCCCACATGACTCCCCTGTGCCCTGTTTTGGGTGGCCACACGCTGCCCTCCAGGAGGAAAGCCTGTCCCAAGCCAGCCCCGCCTCCTCTTTCCGGGGCTCTCAGCTTTCCCTCTTAGGTCATCTTTCTTATTCCTCAGGGGGTTCGGGATGAAGGAGGAGAGAGGTGGGAGCCATCAGGTGCTGTCAACCCCCAACGAAAAGACAAGAAAGCAACAGAACGAAAACTAAAGAAAGGTGGCCCGCCACAGTCTATAGGGACAAGAGCGTGACCCGAGAATATCAAACCGGCCACACGGTCATTAGCCGTAAAGGCGGCACCCGGGCCTTTCCCGGCATGAAAGGGCTCAGGAAATAAAGCAAAACCCATAGGCTCCTGCAAGCAGTGTGCAGGGACAAAATCCTGCCAAGGAAGAGAGGAGTCAAAAGAAAGGAATACCCAGAAATGTAGAAATTGTTAAAATGACTGGTTAGCTTCAAGTCTATTTTTTTTTAATTTTTTTTTTTTTAACGTTTATTTTACTTTTGAGACAGAGACAGAGCATGAACGGGGGAGGGTCAGAGAGAGAGGGAGACACAGAATCGGAAGCAGGCTCCAGGCTCTGAGCCATCAGCCCAGAGCCCGACACGGGGCTCGAACTCACGGACCGCGAGATCGTGACCTGGGCTGAAGTCGGACGCTTAACCGACTGCGCCACTCAGGCGCCCCCTATTTAAGTACGGAACTAGAAATATCAGCCAGGTGAAGGCTGCTTGCAGAACAGAATGTAAATGTGATAAAACCTGTCAGAGGAAAAAATAATTTCTGCCACAAAAATTGGGGGTGGGGGTGGGTGGAGGGGCATCGACTTGCTAGGAATTTGTAAGGCAGAGTCAACCCGCGGCACCTAAAATTAAAACACGCCGTTGAAAAACATGCAACGCAGTGACTCTCGCCCCTGAGTGGTTTTTATTCCCTTTCCCTCTCCCTACTTTAGAGGGATCTTTTACGAATTAATCTCTCTTGAGCTGAATTGGCATTTGTCTAAAGTCTGGCCTTTCTTCCCATTTTGTGTCCGTATCTTTCTCCTCAGTTGAGTTCTAGTAAGATTACATTTCATGATTTTCATTTTATTTTATTTTATTTTTTAATTTTTTTTTCAACGTTTATTTTATTTTTGGGACAGAGAGAGACAGAGCATGAACGGGGGAGGGGCAGAGAGAGAGGGAGACACAGAATCAGAAACAGGCTCCAGGCCCTGAGCCATCAGCCCAGAGCCTGACGCGGGGCTCGAACTCCTGGACCGCGAGATCGTGACCTGGCTGAAGTCGGACGCTTAACCGACTGCGCCACCCAGGCGCCCCATGATTTTCATTTTAAAGTAGCAAATATGGCACAATCATATGTTTCTAGCATTGCTTTGTCTATCTTTCTGGCCGGCCGGCCAGCCAGCCAGCCTCTAGTCTCTTAGCTGAGTAGACACGCAAAGAGAAACTTGGAATGCCGTCCCCCCAAATGCTAACCCAGGTTAATTCCAGGCGTTTGGATTTGGGCTGGTTTGTTTCTTGACGCTTTGTACGTGCATTTTTTTTTTTTTTTTTAAGACAGTGGGATAGTGTTGGGAGTTACTTTACTGGGAAGCTACTGTGCCCTGCGTACTGGGGACGCAGAGGTCCACAGCTCAGCCTTTCTTCCTGCAGCCTACCCCCTCCTTCCATTATTTACTGAGTTACACGGTGGGTGCACGAGCTGTGCTGGAGGTGGAGGGGCTGATGCTATTAAATGCAGGGAGGGAGGCCCGTTCCCGGGGTGGGGGCGGGGTAGAGGTATTGGGGAACTCCACCAAGGGCCTTCCTTTGTGGTCAGGCTTTGAAGAGGGGTCAGTGTGGAGGGGAATCGCCTGGGAGCTGGCTCTCTTCCTCTGCTCATCTACTAGGTGCTTCTGGGTGCCCCAGAGTCCCCTTCTCTTCTGAGGGACCCTCTCCCTCTGGGAGAGCTCATTTATGTTAGACTTCTAACACCTCCCATACACCAGAGATGCCCGGATCTGTGTCTCTATGTTTCTTTTCTTTTCTTAACGTTGAGCGTGCGTGGGGGAGGGGCAGAGAGAGAGAGGGAGACATAGAATCCGAAGCAGGCTCCAGGCTTTGAGCTGTCAGCACAGAGCCCGACACGGGCTCGAACCCATGAACCGTGAGATCATGACCTAAGCCAGAAACCAGGACTCACCCCATCCTCCCTTCTCCACCCCCCTCCGCACCCCTCCTCTCTCCCCAAGTCCCCAAGTGAGGTTCCTCATAGCAGCCAGCCTCCCTCTTCGCTCACCGGGGTGGTCTTGAATCTCTGAGCCAGGCTCCCAGACTCACCCCTCTAGCCTGTTGTCCACGCTGCTGCCGGAGTGATCTTTCTCAAACACGTGTCACACCACCGTGGTCACCTCTCTCCTTTCTCACTTCCCCACAAGCGCCCAAGGTCCTGGAAGCATCACATCTCTGGGCCTCAAGTGCTGTCCGCACCTCTGAGGCTTTGCACACATTTCCTCTTCCTGGGATGCCGAGTCCCGGGGGGTGGGGGTGGGGGAGTTCCCTACCCACTCCCAGCACCAGGGCTCTCTGGCGCCTTCCCTAACCACACACCCTCTACCTAGACTGTGTGTCACATCCTTCGTGCACAGTCAGGTGCACACTCGTCCATCTCCTGTGCTAACCTGTGCTCTCTTTATCCTCGGCACCTACGTGGCACCTCACCCAGGACAAGTGCTCAATAAATGTCTGCTGGAGGAGGCAGAAGTCCAGAAACCCGGGGGCCACCACGTCCCCGAACACTGTTTTAAAGGGGCTTGGCTCTGATCTACAAAGCGCACGCCGTGTCCCGCCCACAGGGGCCTTAGCGTTCGTACTTGGAAGAAAGGAGCCATAGACATGTGACGTGTTCCCGGGATTCTTGTCTTCACCACCCCCAGGCTCTCTGCTATACTCCTCCTCTGCTCCCTGCTTTTCCACCTTCTCTGAATGCCAAGATATTTGCATCCCAGTACAATAGAAGCCCTCTCCTCCGCAATCCTCCTAAGGTTCTGCTTCCACTGGGGATCCTATTCAGAACCTGCCGCTCACGGAGGGGCACGGGTGTGTGCACAGAGGTGCACACGGTCACGTTTCTTTAGCGCTCAGAGGGCACGCCTTGGCTAGCCAGGTCTGTGTCCCCTGGATGCACTTGCGTTTGCGTGCCTCGAGCAAGCCCCTGTGTGGTCCTATGGTAAAGCTTTCCCAAGGCCTGTTTTTGTTGGCCGTGGGGCTGGCTAGGGCGGAGAAAACAGAGGGGAATGAGTGACAGGTTTTGTAACAGGGCATCCAACAGTCCCCGTGGCACTGCCACACCTCCTCCTGGACCCCCTCATCTGCTGCCCGGCTCCTCACCCACCTGCACACAAGCTGGGAGACAGTGCTCAGCTGGGTCCCCAGCAGCCACCGTGGGTGCGCACGCGCGTGTGTGCGTGCGCGCGCGCGCGTGTGTGTGTGTCCCTGTGCGTACAGAGAGTGTACAGGGAGCAAAATGGCCCCATAGCTGACATTAAAATTAATTACCAGGAGCCATCAGAGATCCCATGAGCAGCCTTATTAACTAATTAACTTGCAACTATTCGGCACATCCTCATTCCGCTGGCGCTCTCCTCTCCTCGACACTTCCTGCTGAGTGCAGTTCCTTCAGATCCTTCCCCTGGGCAAAAACTTTCAAGGGCCCCCCATTGTCTATGAAATGAGGAAGGAACCAGCCAGGCACTCCAGGCCGGGCCTGACGCGGGCCTCCCGGAGGGGGGCCTTCCCAGCTTCTAAACCACATCCGTGTCCTTCCTACTCCCGCTCAGCAGGCCATCTGCAGCTCTGGAGGCAGAGCCGGCCAGCACCTCCACCCCTGCCTTCCCTCAGGCCATCCCCTCCATCCCCAAGAGGCTTCTCTCCTCCTCTCCCGACCTTGTGACCTCAGCCTCAAGGGCCATGTCCAATACCCTCTTTTCCAAGGAGCCACCCACAGACCTGCCTGTCCTCTCCATTGAACCGTCTGTGCCCTTTGTGACCCTCTTTATGTCCCACCTCACATTCTCGCTGTGTGCAATTACCTGGGCCTTTAGTGTAGTCTTCCTTTCTGGAATATAAACTCCGTGGGCGGGGGGGGGGGGGAGAGCAAGGAGTTCTATCTGCGTCCCTGTCAGTCCTGGCACTCAGTAGCTGCTCTCCAAATATTTGTTGAAATGAACTGACAAACGGAGGCACATTAAGGGCTGATGATTCTTCTGGAAAGAAGGAGGGGCCCTGTTATGAAGCCTCGGTCTCCAGGAGCACCTGACCCCCTGTTCTCAGAAAGGCTCCCCAGTTCCTTAGGGTTTCGTGAGAGGCTTCAGTGACCTATCTGGACACGCGGGGTCTCCTATGTCTCTTTGGCAGGTGGCCTTTGTTTGGTAGCCCGGGATGCACCTGCCTGTCCCGGGGCCGCGCCTCCAGTGGCGGGGCTGGGGCTGAAATGGAAGGGGCTCCCCTCTCCCACCCGGAAGGTGAGGTCTCAGGCCTGAAGCAGCTGGCAGGAGGCAGTGGTGTGCTAGAGGTGGCCTGTCTTGGCTCATACTGGCTGACGAGAGCTGATGACTAAATTTCGAGGATTTTTGTCCAGGCTGTGGTTAAACAAGCCCGGCTTAAAAGCGAAATTATACAAAAATACAAGAAATTATATAAAGTCACAGTGAAAGAAATCACGTTGACGGCAAAGGCAATAAACACCCAATGCTCATCACCACCTAATCGTATCGCCGTGTTTCGTGGCCGTCTGTGTTCTTGGGGTTAGCTGTGCCTGTTGTGTCTGGAGGGCGGAATGACTGTGTGTGTTTTGCGTCCCGCCCCGGCTCTGCAGTTGTGACACCATTTTGGCGGCTTGAAGTCAGCCGTGGTGGGGGTGTTGATGCCGCAGATAGTAGATGAGTGCTACAGATCACGACCCACCCTGTCTCCAGAGAGCTGGTTGCCAAACATTTACCAGCAGATCTATCGTACGGGGATCCTGGGGAAGTGGATACAGCCGCCTTTGTGGGACCGCCGTCCTGGAGGTAACGGCCACCCTCCTGATAGTGGAAGGCACTGACTTTAGGGTCCCGGAGCCCTCCGCGGCAGATATGGGCACAGCTGCCACTCCAGGCAAATGCAGGGAAGTAGGGGGCGGGAGAGGAGGGGGTTGCTGGTGAAAGTCCTGGCTGCTGGTGACAGCCCCTGGTGGAGCGGGGGGGCATCGGGGGCAGTAGTAGTCTGGCCGTGAATGAACGCACGGTGGCAGGTCACGTGCTTGGACTAAGAGCCTGGTGAGGTGTGGGGGGAGGCGGAGCCGGGGGGGGGGGATACCACTGAGGTCGACCTGCTAGCAAGAGGCACAGAGCCCCACTGAGGCTGATCTCATCCCTTAAAAAGCCTCACAATCCCAGGGACTCGGACCCAAGAATCCCCCGCTCACGGCAGGGGGGGGCACACAGCCCAGACAGTGGCAAGGTGCCTGAGGGCTGTGCTGCCCAGAGCAGCAAGGGACCAGACAGAGCACCCTGGCCAGTGAGTCTGAAGACCAGCATCCTGTTCCCCTTGGTACCGAGAATCAGTCCCTGAACACCGCAGGGATCTAATGATAATAGACGGCAGTTGGAGGGATTCGGGAGAGCCTGGGTGCTGAGGTCACAAAGACACGGCTGGGTAGCTTGCTGAACGACCCGAGGCAAACTGCTTATTTCTCATCTGGGTTGTTGCAAAGGGTTTTTACAGAATGTTTGTAAAGAGCCCAGCACGGTGCCTGGCACGTAGTAGGTGCTCATTACCTGGGGGCTCCCAATGCCACCACAAGGCATCAGGGACCCGGTGCCAGGCCAGCTCTTCCAACGCCAGCCTGGGGCTCGTGCAAGTCCCCCTCTCCCCCGGCCCCAGACCTCAGTGACCACATCTGGAACAGAAGAGGGCTGGGCTACATGATCTCCAAGGTCTTTACCACTGTGAATACTCCCCGCCTCTACGAATCAAACTGGTAAGGGGGACGATCGGAGCGTCGGAGGAGACTGGCTCTGCTTAAAATCCTGTGATTAATGTTCGAAAAGGCACAAAAATAATAATTATCCAAGTGTGGTGGGGAATCTTGGATTCTTTCATTAAGTTAACAAAATTAGCAATGAGGTAGCATTTAGAAACATAAGATAAGTCCATTCATTCCTCGCTGATGGGGATCTTTAGGGAGAGCACATGCCTCCCAGAAAGATCCCTGCAGAGAAAGCCACAGATACAGGCTCGGCTATCCAAACTAGTCCAGTTCATGCTTGGAGCCTTCTTTATGATTCACTCATTACCACAATTTCTAGATCAATCACAGGACAAAGTGCTCAAGGGAACTGCAGACAAGCGGTGCGGCGACAGAAGCAACCTAGGATTGCTTCCGAAATATGCAACTTCCCCTGGCAGAGCAGGGGGACATTTTGGGAGGGTTAAGTTTCCAACTGGGGACAGTGGGGAGCATCAGAAAAAAATATAATTGCGCGTAGAATGAAACCTCACGATGAACACCCAGAATGCGGTGTAAACACCACTCTCCAAGGCTGCAAAGATGGCTTTGAACTAAACCTTCTGTATCTACACCACCACGGGAACCCATCGAGGGCGGCCCCCTGCTTGTCTTCTCACAACCCCTGGCACCTCCCCAGCGCTCAACACGTCTTTACCAAAGGAATGTCCAAATGAAGCAATAACTACCTGGCCAGATTCTTGGAGCCTAGCCAGGGCCCACCCGTCTTCTTCTCGCCTTCATCCGACAAACACTACTGTTGCCTGGATCCTAGGTGGGCTGGGGCGCGAAAGGCCAGCTCCCCTTCTCCGGTTCCTCACGTTGTCACTCCTGCCCAGGGGTCTCCAAACCCAGCTTACCAGGTGGCTCCCTCTCCTCCCCCTTCCCCGGGTCCCAGGCTGGGCATGCTCTGCGCTCGCTGGGGACTCACATCCCAGGAAGAGGGACGCGGAGAGAGCCCCTGTCCGCGCCCAGCCGCCGCCTGCTCGGGGCACGCAACCCCTCCCGGGAAGGTCACCCAGCCAGGTGAACAACTGGAGCCCTGATTCTTTCAAACCCCAAAAGCGCAAGTGCGGAGTTTCCAGTTTCTAGCGAGAGGAGGGTTTTGCGGGGTGGGGGGTGGCGCTCCGACAGAATGGTTCAGGCAGGGGCGGGGCAGGGGGCGCGACGGCCTTACCCGGGCATGAGGCCGAGGGGCACGTAGGTGGCATTGAACTCGGTCAGTAGGGTGCCCGCGCTGCGGGAGGCCATGGTGGGTGCCTCGAGTGCGCAGCGAGCCGGGCGCCTGCCCCTCCCTGCCCGACGACGGTAAACAGCCCGGGGTCCCCTGGCAACCGCGTGCCTGGCAACGTGACCGTGACCTGGGCCAAGCCACCGCCCGCTGCATTGTTCCGGGGCCAGCCCCCTACTTGCTCTCCTGTGGGCCTCCAAGCTCAGCTTTCACGTCCGGGAATGGGCTCATCTCTGCCCTTCACCACCAGCAGGGGTGTGGTGCCGCTCAGACGCGGGATGGGGTGGAAACTCTGTGGACAGGCCCTGCCCCCATGCGCCCCAAGTGCCCTTCTGCCCCCTGCAAGACTCGCTGACCCGGCCTGGAGCGTCCCCGCTTTGGAGACAGAGCAGAAAGCAGCAGCCCCACCGTGGCTGTGCTCCAGGAGCCCGAGGGGCTGCAGGGAGCCCAGGAGCCAGCGACCCCCCCTCACCCCCCCCCCAACCCCCCCCACCCCCGTTCCTCAAGGGGAGTTGTCTTCATTAATCTCTCATCTCTCCCTGGGAACTTCCCTCTCACCTTGTCTTGCCCCTCAAACTACTCCACACAAGTGGTTTACAAGTAAGAGGCAAAAAGCAAATGGTGGAAAGGTCTGGGGGTGTGATTTCCACCTGTCCCGGGACCCAAGTTCAGTTGGCGTAATTGTGCCACAGAGCAAACTTGCCAAAGGCCCCGGTGAGGCTGTCTTGTAACAGTGCCCCCCTCCTGTAGCTGGTGCCCCCAGGTCCGGTTTCTCCAGCGATCCTCCTCCCGGCCGGAGTCTGTAACTGGGGCATGAGAGTGGTGACAGCCTCCAAGGCGACATGCTCTGCGACTTGGGGCCAGACCTGCCTCCCCAGCTCCCCGTGCAGCAGCCCTGATATCAGCAAGAACCCTCTGCGGCTTACCCTTGGCCTTCACGGTTCCATCCAATCCTGTCCGACGAGAAGTGTTTTCTTCACAGCTTGATTCTGTAAGGCAGTTGATGAAGACCACAGACACTAATGAGCTCGCAGGATGCTTTTGCAAGCGGAATTCTCAAATGGCTTTCTCTGGCAGACGACAATGGAGTTGGGGGAGAGGGGGTGCACAGGCCTTCCAAGAAGTGCAAGAAGCAGGAAAACGGTGGCCTGGGGAGGAAAAGGAACTGAAGGGGAGTGAGTGCTCGTAACCAGGTGGAAGTCTGTGCCCGCCCTTCAAACTGCGGTCAGATCTGTGTATGTCTAAATCCCCCCTGCAGAATATGAGCAATAATGAGAAAGGCATTTGTAAAAGTTATAAAAAAAAAAACCAAAACAACAACAACAACCCTCCGGTCAGGTGTGCTATACTCTAGGAAGGTGTTCCCCTGGCCCAGGTCGAGTGCCCACTGTGTCCCCCATTATAATTTGCCAGCCGACTGTGCCCATGAACCTGGCACTCTTGTGTGGCCTGTGTTCCAGTCTGTCTCTTCTGCTTAAGGCCGGAAACCGGATCACATTCGCCTCGGAATCCCCAGCACCTGTTACTGGAAGGAGCCAGTGTATGCTTGCTGAATAAATTTTATACTAAGAGTTCCAGAAATGGATAATGGTCAGGAGGGAGGAAATTAAAAAGTAAGATCTGGCTTAGGTTTCAGAAGGTCAGCTCTCTCCGCTAAAGGGATGCCATGTGTTGGCAGAATGGAATTACTACCCTGTTATCGATATAGAAACTGAGGTTGGGCTGAGCTCAATGCCTTGTTTAGGGCGAGTTCATGGGCTTTTCTCTAAAGATGCACAGACCTCATGAAATTCACCCCCTACAGGAGAGAACCACCCAAGGGCCTAAGGAGGAGATGGAGGGGTTTTTTTTTTTTTCCTCTCAAGTGCTACCAAGCCCTATGAACAAGGTCACCTAATAACCTTATTTATAGAACATGCTAGTTAATTTTTTTTTTATTTTTTTTCAACGTTTATTTATTTATTTTTTGGGACAGAGAGAGACAGAGCATGAACGGGGGAGGGGCAGAGAGAGAGGGAGACACAGAATCGGAAACAGGCTCCAGGCTCTGAGCCATCAGCCCAGAGCCTGACGCGGGGCTCGAACTCACTGACCGCGAGATCGTGACCTGGCTGAAGTCGGACGCTTAACCGACTGCGCCACCCAGGCGCCCCTAGTTAATTTTTTTTTTAAAGAGACATTAAACTTGCCTGGTTTAAAAATGTTTTGGGACATTCATGCGTATTGAACAAATACAATATGCTAAAATACTCTTCGCTTCAACGTGGTTAAGTAAAAGTGAGAGAGAAGAACAGGAATTGGAGAAGGAAAGGGAGAGAAGAAAATAGAAGATAAATTTAAAAAGAAAAAGGAGGCAATGTGGCAAGGAAACATCTAGAAGGAGGCTCTTGTGACATGCCGCGAGCCACTGGACTGTAGAATTCCCACGGAGCAACCTCTGATTAGCATGCTGTGAAAAATTTAGTATTTCCTTTTTGAACCTTCAGACTCTGTTCCCTCCAGGTCCCCAAGCTCGCCCCCTATCCTGTCAACCTGCACTGGGCATCCAACTGTACACAAGACTCTGTGTGAGGCTCTGGGGTTGCAAAGCTGTAGGACACCAGGGTGTCCCCATGGTGAGGATGAAGCAGTGAGAGGAGAGGGGCGGGGGCAGCACCCCAGCCTGGGTGGGGGTGGGGGCAGAGACTTTCAGGAATGGGCACCAGTTGCGCTGAGTCCCCGCCAGAAGGCAGCGGTGGGGTGGGGGCATACCTTACAGAGCAAGCAGCAAGGCCAAGGGTGCAGATGGTCCTGCAAAGGCCCCAGGTTCGGGGATCCTGGTCCCCAGGGTCCCTTTCTCTATAAGCGCCTCCCGGGGTATGTTGCTGGAAGAGAGGGCAGTTCTTTTTTGGTCCTTGGAAATTCTGCCAGATATCCCTTCCCCACTGCCCCCCAATCCCAGCAGCTAATGGGCTACAAGTCCTAATGGTTTTGCTCCAGTGAGGCTCACCGGCCCTGTCTTCTCCATCCCCAGGCCCCAGGATGGGGCTGGGTTAGTGTCCTGGACCTTAAGCATCGCCCTTCGTGGAACATAAGCCTCTGAGGCTTCATAGCTGGGCATCTCTGGTCACGCTCAGCCTGGCTTCCGAGCACGCCGTCTTCCCAGATCCAGGGGTCCCAAAGCAGGAGGCCAGGACCCTGCCTCTTGGGGGTACAATCTCTGTGAGAGCAGGTGGAGGCAGAACATTCCCTTTTTCTCTTAGGACTCTCTTTTCTGACAGCAGCCACCGGGCACAGCCTTAACGTTGTCTGATAGATGCTGAGTTTCCAGCTGGGGGTCCCTGAGTTGGGATTTCTAGACGGCACAGTGGGACCCAGCCAGGCCTGGCCCATCCAGGCTCCCTGAGCCTCACGGAAGCCCACAGCCCTGGTGGCCAACTTGACTGGGGGGACTGAATCACCACCAAACACCAGTGCGACAGCCCAGCTTCCTGTGCACGCAGACGGTGGAGCTCTTTCTCCCCCGCAGGGGTACGCACCCCTGGCCCCACGCCCCCCGCCTTCCACACACACGCCCATCCGTGCCCATCTGCCCACTCCTGGGGCCACAACTTGCCTAGCAGGGCGCAGCAGAGCCCTGCTGAGAGGCGGGCCGGAGCCTCTGCTCCAGGAGCTGGGAAAAGACATCTGAAGCTGGGCAGGGCTTTATCTGGGAGAAGGCGGCTGCTGAATAATGAATTCTGACTCTGAGCCTGCGCTCCCAGGCTGCACGCAGGGTGCACAACACACACACACACACACACACACACACACACACACGCTGGGCTGACAACTTGGAGGGGCGGGGGCTGGCAGGGCTGTGAGTCTCTGTGATCGCTGGAAGGAGCAGCTCGCTGGCTCGGTTGCCTTGGTCTCTGTGGGCAGCATCAGAGGGGGCGCAGGAGGAGGCGGCGAGGGAGGGAGGGAGGCGTGTGAGCCGAGCTGCACCAGGCTCTCTCCTTCTCCAGCTGCTCCCGCCTGGCAGCGTCCAGGCTCTACACACCAGCATGGCCCTGTTTGTCCACCTCAAGACGGTTTCGGAGCTGCGGGGCAGGGGCGACCGGATCGCCAAAGTGACTTTCCGAGGTAGGGAACCCCTGGTCGGAGAGGGTCCCCAGCTCTGCGCTGATGGGGATGAGGCAGGGCAGGGAAGATGGGTGGGAAAAGAACTCCTAGGAGGGTTGGGGTGATGAGGCTTTTCATGGGCAGCTATCTGCTCCCGGCCCGGCTGGCCGTTGTGATTTCCTGAAAATCAAGGTGCCCTGTGTTTCCATGTCTGCATCTGTGTGTCCCTCGCTGCACTTGCCAATGTGGAATGTGCCTGGTGGGGTGCAGGGTCCTCTGCCTGCGGGGGTGTCCTGGGGAGGTGGAAGTAAGGACCCCATCTCCGAGCTCAGGGGGATCCTGCGAGCCCCACCGGCTTCCCCTGTCAATTCTCTTCTTATCCTCCTCCTTTCTCGTGCATCCAGCAACCATTTACTGTGGTCTGTGTGCCAAGGCCGGGGGCTGAGCATGACCCAGGCCCTGCCCTTGAGGAGCCCGCATCCAGTGGGACAGAAAAACCAGGGGGCAGACAAGTGGGACAGGTGTGTGATATGATGAGGATGGGGACAAGTACAACACGCGAGCCACAGAAGCAGTGCCCCAACCCAGGCTGGGGCAGGATGGTCCAGGAAGGCTTCCTGGAAGAGGTACCTCCTTGGCTGAAACCCGAGGGACCAGCAGGAGGGAGCAAGGCGAGGAGGTGAGGGCAAAGCAGGAGCAGGAGACAGGATGCTCATGGCTGGGGGAGGAAGGAACTAGAACATGGAACAGGGGAGAGACCGAGGACCCATGAGGCTGGAGCCCAGACGGAGCGCAGAAGCTGAGGTGGCAGAGGCCGGCGGAAGCAAGGAGGCGAGGCTGCCTTCACCCTGAGGACGGCGGGCAGCCCCTGAAGGTTTAAGTAGAAAAAATAAGGCCAGGGTTACCTGTGCCACCCACCTCTGCTTCCCAGCCCTGGGGCCGGGGCATCTCTGGTGGCCTTTGGCCAGAGGCCAGAGCCCTGCTCACCAGACACGGCCCTTCCTCCCAGAGAGGGGGTGAGATCGGGGGTGGGACAGGAGCTGAGAGAACCCCACCAGATTAAAGAGCGAAGTGAGCATCGGGGCCCGGGCGGGACGCACATCCACACCTGGGTTAGGAGGGAAAGGGGTGACCAGGGACAGCAGCCCTGGTGCCCGCATCACCCCTCAGTTGGACTGGCTCCGGCAGGAGGTCTGCGTTGTGCACTCTGCAGCCTGTTGTGCACAGAATCGGGAGGGGGGCAAGGGACCGCAGTGTCCCCGCTGGCAGGTGCGAGAGGAAGGGCCTGCAGGCTGCCTGTTGCTTCCCACACCAGCCCAAGGACGGCTTTGTCTGCAGCACCCTGGATCTCTGTGTGCCACCTGCTGGCTTTAGAAAAAGCAAGCGTGTCCTTTCATCGGTGAAACGTGTCCCTGTGTTCCACAGACAGCACAGTATTTGGCTGTTTCGCTACAGATGGCCATGCTGTCGGGGCCCCGTCAGGACAGTCCCTGGCTGCACAAACCAGTCCCGTTGGCAGGCAGAGAAACCAAGGCCCAGTTGTAGAGAGATCCGCACGGCCTCAGTGGAGGGACTGAGACGTCTCACCCCCGGCCCTGGTTGCTCAATCCTGCAAGCCCCTTTGCCTCTTCCTGGTCAGCTGGGGGTGAGCACCCTACCTACCTGATGCCCACCTTTTTCTTTGAGCAGTAGGGCCGGCCCTCCAGCCTCAACTGACCACACAGGAATTTGCCTCTTTGCAACCTGTGCCCTCTGGACCGAGTGGAGAGATCCACTCCCACGCTCTGTACCTGCAGCAGGTGGCCAGAGACGGAGCTCTGGGGAAGGAGCTGGGCGGCAGGAATAGGCAGATGACAAGGAGATTTCCAGAAAGAGTCCTTTATAACAACCAGATATTTCTCAGCCATTCGTCTGCTGCAGCCAGCCGTTGACAACCATAGATACTTCAAAAGACCAACACTAACAACAATTCAGAGGAACTGGCCCAATCTAGAATGTTCCACAGCACCTCCTGGCATACGCAACCACTGATGTCCAGGCAAACAGCTGCAGGGGGAAATGAGAAACTGGAGAAGAGCCACAGGGAGATGTTGGCCCCCAGTTCCCCTAATCCCTTGAGTGAAGTTCAAAGTTTTGGTGGGGGACCCCTAGAGAGTTGTGTCTATCGGTAGTGACCCTGGTAGACCAGATGACCTGGCTGGAATATAGCTTGACTTTCTGTGCTGTGCCACCCAGGAGCCCTATGGGGCTATGGTGGAGAAAGCTCTAGATATGGAATCAGAAGCCCTGGGTCGTACCTAGGTTCTGCCACTCCCTTCGCCTCTTTGATCCTCAGTTTCCCCATCTTAAAAATGGGCACGTTGATAATATTGACCTCACCAGGTTGCTTCTGTGAAACAACAGGTGTTGGAAGAATTTAAGGAAGGAGCATTCAGATGACTGATAGGTCTGTGAGGCGCCCATTCTAGTGCTGCTTGGGGCAGCTACGGGATCCTGAGTCCTCTCTTCTCCAGCCCGATTTCCTTCTTCTGTTGCCCAGGAGCAGGGGAGAGGGCACATTGTGAGATACAAAGAGGAGAGGAGAGCCCTTCTGAGGGCTTCCCGACCTGTGCCAGGAGCAAGCAAACTGGGCGTGGCCCCTGCTCCGTAGGGACCCCCTGGCTAAGATGATCCAGGCCCGGAGCAGACCGCCCCTGAGACCCTTGTTCCCAAGTGGGCTGGGCAAGCACCAGCTGTGTCCCTGGCCATCCCTCTGTCCCTGCCACTGGGTCAGCTGGCCGTCCCACCCTCAAGCTCACACAGTGCTCACCACCCAGCCCTGTCTCGAGCTCTTAGGTTTTACTACCCCAACGGCAGCTCCTAACATGATCCTGCCCTTACTCATTAATTCACTGGCCGTCCTGATATCTGTGGACAAGCCTAGGACCCCGGAGGTGAAGACACAGCCCCTGCCTGCCGGAGTTACAGTCCATTGGGTCAGACAGAAGACACCAGAAGGCTTGGCCCCCGGTCCCAGTGGTGCACGCAGACCCCAGAGTCCCAGAGCCTTGGCCTCCCATGAACAAGATGAGACAATGGTCCCAATTTAACTCACAGGACTGCAGCCAGAATCAGGAGTGTCTAGAAAGGAGCCATCTTGATGGCAGGTGGCTACTCAAAGAGAAACAGTATTCACCTGGGGTCTGTCCTTTTTCAACTGCTAAAATAGTTCTTGGCACCCATCAGAACCAGGGGACACAGGATGGGAAGGTCTCTACATTCCTCTAGTCCAACCTTGTGCCCAGTACTCAGCCCATCCAAACCTGGGGAAATGGTGACAGACCGCCTGGGACAAGTCCCTGAGCTTTCTGGCCAAGACACCGGGTTTGGGGATTGGATGTGTGAGATGGGTGCTGTCTGGGGGCTGGGTCTGATCTCCACTTAATTCACCAGAACTGGTGATAAAGGTCTGCTTTATCAAGGCTTCCCCCTCGGCCCAGAGACTTCTCTCTCCTCCTCCCCCCCCCCCCCCCCACTGTATTCCTGTAACTCTGAATTTCCTGCGATTCCCCAAAGATACAAGCCCAGTATACCTCCAGACCTTGAGACATTCATTTCTTTTGTCCGGAATGGCTCCCGCCCTCCCTCTTGAAGACTCCCATTAATTCTATCCACCCTTCAAGACCCAGCTCACATGTCACCTCTTCTGTGAAGCCTTCCCCCTCCCTTGTGGTACTGTGTGCATACACCTGCCACAGCTCAACTAGGGCACTTGGTATTCTAGAAACCGTCCCAGTTCTAGATGCTGCACCCGTGTCTGAGCACCTTTAAGACAGGGGTCCCACCTGAGCTAGCCTAACTGAGCCCCATGCTAAGCACTGGGTCCCACCATCCAAATGAGTATGAAACAGCCCCTGTCCTTGAGCATTCACTCACTAGTGGGTTGTCAATCTTCCACGGTGGCACTGCCATTCTTGGGTTCAATGTCCCCAAATGTGAGCCCCCCCACCCCCGCCCCAGCTTTCTATCCAAGGGGGATCAGGGACTGGAAGAGGCCTCGGAAGCTACGAACCAAGAACCCTCCATTGACGTCCCAGGCCAGAGGGGCTTTGGGGACCCCAGAGGGAGGCTGACCTCATTCTCTAGCAAACACTGGGGAGTCCGGCTCCAGCCCACGGGTCAGATGTCAAAGGGCCACACGTGGCCCCCGCCCCTCACAGACCGTGCTCTCTCTAAACACTGCTGCCTACAACACATGGTACAGGGTGGGGCTTAAAAGGCAAACCAGGGTTTCCTTGTTGGATAGAGGAGCAGAGGCGTGTGCAGACATAATGGGGAAATGTCCTCAGGAGGACCAAGGCGCTCCTCGCTGTGGGACAGGAAGTGCAGCCTGTTCAGGGGATAGCAGCTTACTTGGAGCACATCCGGAAGATACAGAAGGAAGCTTGAGGGAGGGTCCTGGCTAGAGGCAAAGACTTTCTGGGTGAGGGACTGACCAGAGGCCAGAGAAAGGAAATCCCAGTTAAGTGCACTGACTGGGAAGCCACAGGTTTGGCTGGAGGAGAGGCTGCAGGAAAGTGGACGGGGAGGGAGATAAATCAGGATCCTTGGGGCCAGGTGAGTGACAGCGTGCTGGGAGGGGGTGGGGCCCCGGCCTAGGCACTGGGGACAAGGTGGCCTGGCTGTAGGGACGACCTGGATTCCAAATCAGATTTTTCCCCATTAAAATGGAGGAGGTCTCCCTCTTGAGAATAAATACGACTTCTCTCTGGAGACTTCTCTGCTATCCCGGGTGAAGGAGGCAGGGTCCCTCAGTGCCCCCAGTCCTAGGAGCCACTCCCAAGATGCCTGGGCCTATATGTGCACTCTGGCCCAGCCCCGTGCCTCCTCTTTGAGAGGCTGTGGGATAGGTGTTTCCCCCCACGAGGGGGTGGGCATTGCCCCCGCTGAAGGGGACAATTGGAGGGGACCTTCAGGACAGCCTCTGCGGTCCACGGCTGGCTGTGGACCCAGCTCGTGCTTTTGCTATGCCTCCCACATCCTCCATTGTACCCAGCACACACAGGCCCCTCACCACCTGGGGGTGGGGACAGATCTCCTCTGTCTAAATTCTAGGTGGCAAATGTCCTCCCCCTCCCATCCAGAGCAAGCCAATGTAGGCAGAGTGCACCGAACATTCCCCAGGCTTCTCCCGCTTTGATGAGTGTGTTTTCGTGATATGGAAATGACCATTAAATTGTCTTCCGCTACAAAGGCCCTCAGCAAAAATGCTGCTGGAAATGCACTCAAGAATCGATCTGCAAATAATTCCCCTGAACTGTACGTCTTCCTTGGCTCTCCGATCCACCCTTACTCATAACATAGATGCTACATCTCTCCCACCGATTCCCGTGGCTGTGTTCGATCCCTTTTTTATTAACTTTTTATAATGGAAAGTCTCAAATACATGCAAAAGCTGGGAAAGCAGCGCCTCGGCCCCCAAGCTCTCCCCTCGCAGTCTTAACAACCATCAACTCCTGGCCAATCCGGTTCTGTTTGTTCTCTTTCCCACTCCCACACCCCACATTATTTGGAAGCAAAGACCAAACGCCATACCGTTTCATCTGTAAATATTCAGTACGTAGTTAGAAAAGACAGACTCGATCTATTTTAACCCACAGATTACATCTTTCCTAAAAAGGAATAATTTCTTAATATTATCAAATTTCTAATTGTCTCATCGGTGTCGTAATTTTTTCCAGTTCATTAACAGCTACTTTTTTTTTAAAGTTTATTTATTTTAAGAGAGAGAGAGAGGGGGCATAGAGAGAGACTGAGAGAGAGAACCCCAAGCAGGCTCCTCACTGTCAGTGCAGAGCCGGACATGAGGCTCAGGGCTCGAACTCTCGGAACCGTGAGATCATGTCCTGAGCTGAAATCAAGAGTCGGATGCTCAACTGACTGAGCCTCCCAGGCATCCCTGAAAGCTATATTCTAACTTGTTTGGTAAATCAAGTATTTTATCATTCGTTCACTCATTCTGTCATTCATCCAGAGGATCATATTGGGTGAGGGCCAGCTATGTGCCAAGTGTGATTCTAGACAGTGGGGTGATGGCAATAAATTAGAAAGACGTGGTCCCCGCCCTCCAGGCAAAGACAAGTCATGGCACAGGTCACCATGAGCAGCATGATGAGTATTCTGGAAAGGGAGGTACAGGTGCAAGGCAGCATGAGGCAAGGGAAGCCTACTCAGACCAGGAGTTCTGGACAAAACCTACAAAGGACCCCGTTCTGGACAGAAGGGCTAATATCAGTCCAGATGTGATGGTGTGGATCCTTGTCGAGGGTTGAGGGAGCTGGGAGTGTTTGCTGGGGATGGGGTGGGAGTGGCGCGGTGGGGAGGCTGGGGGCAAACACAGTCTTCAGTATCGCACTGTGCAGTTTAAACTTCCGCTTTGTAAGTGAATGGGAGTCGATGATGCTTTTAGCAGGAGAATGGGATGGGGACATCTGGTTTTGGAAAGGACATTCCGGATGCCAGGACCCCAGGCCGGGAGCCTCAGGGAGGAACCTGGGGCAGTGGTACAGATGGTGGGTGGTGCGGGAGGCCGTGGGTCTGGAGAGAAGCCATGACATTGGTTCGGAGAAGGGGTAGTGAGTTGGTAGTGAGCAAGAGGGCAGGACGAGGGTGGCTCTGGGTTCCGTACTTGGGTACCTGGATGAACAGTGAGGCCACCGATGGAGCAGGGTGGCATGGAAGGAAGAGCGGGTTTGGGGGCAGGGGGCACAGAGAGGAATAGACTTGCCTGTCAGCCATTCTAGTGAAAATGCCCTCCAGGAAGCCAGAAATCCGATTTAGTACAGTGAGTGCCCAGAAGGCGGGTGGAGCCCAGTGGTGTGGGAACCCAGGGGGTACGTTGAAGGTCAAGAGAGGGTGAAATATGCTTGAGTCCTTACAGGGCTGCTTTGGGGTCAAGTGAAAAAGGTGATATACACGAAAGGCTCTACACGCTGTAGGGTTTATGCAAATACAAGGATTCTGCTCTCCGTCCCGGGCTGTCCGAATGCTTCTCACACTGCCAGTTCCAGGAGGGTGTCCTGAGACGGAGAGTGTCATGTGATCATTTTTTACCTTCAGCCCTTGTCTACTTCCTGCCTGGACTGATCCACCCTCGAGATACTGGCTCAACTGTCTTTGTTTCTACTTTTTATTTTTTTTCCCCCCAAAGCAGAAGGGCTCATTGGCTTAGTTGGGAATCAATTTCCACTCGCTTGCTTTACTTTTTTTTAAGCCAAGGTTTAAGATAAAATTGTGACTGTAGCTTTAACAATATTTCTACCC
Source organism: Prionailurus viverrinus (assembly GCF_022837055.1). Lineage (NCBI taxonomy): Eukaryota > Metazoa > Chordata > Mammalia > Carnivora > Felidae > Prionailurus > Prionailurus viverrinus. The sequence continues at coordinate 119,972,241 of NC_062563.1, forward strand.
CGTGGAAGAATGTGAAAAGTCACTCTCCCACCGGGCTTTATTATATACCCAGTGCCTGGCACAGAGCGGGTACTCTGTGCAGTTTGTGGATCACTAGGACCGCAAGCTCCTCTAATCTGGCCCGGTAATGGGGGAACCTAAGACCTGGCAGTTGCTGAGTGCATGGCTGGCACTGTTCTAGGCTTGAAGGGAGACACCACCCTCTCTTTGCCTCCGTGCCTGGGTCGGAATAATAAGAACTGGGGCCATCAGTTAGTTACACGGCAAAGTGAGAGTTCGAGTGAGCACCTACAAGGAAGTATAGGCTTAAGCTGGGCCAGAGAAATGGGGTTTATTATCCCTGACCTGTTCCTGCCTCTCTGATGAATCTCTGACACAAGGCTGAGTTTCTGCTGTGTGTACCTGGGTGTTAATAGGATGGGGCAGGGGGAAATACACGAGTGAAGGTGGAAATTATATTTGACTAAGATTCGTGGAAAGTAAAGCGTTGGAAGTAGCTGGAGCCTCCATCTGGCTGTGAAATGGGAGAAAGAGAAGAGACAACTTTCCCCTGCCGGAAACCCAGGGACTGCATAACCCAAATCTGGCTTGCCGAGTTGCTGGCGATTTTAAGAGAGCACATTATTTACGGAACACAGTTGAGAGGAAAGTGTTATTACAGGAGATAATTACAAACAACCAGACAAGATCATTAGGGATATAGAACATTGGACAACACCATCAACCGCCTTGACCTGATTGGTGTTTCTAGGACATTTCGCCCCAAACTGAAAGATACACATTCTTCTCAAATGCACATGGAACATTCATCAAGATAGACCATATGCTGGGTGATTAAATAAGTCTCAATATATCTCAAAAGACTGACATCCCAAAAAGCATGTTCTCTGGCCCTAATGGGATTCACTTAGAAATTAATAATGATAAGAGACGTTAAAATCTCCAAATAATTGGAAATTAAACAATACCCTTCTAAATAACCTATGGTCAAAGAAGTAAACCAAAGAGAAATTATAAGACATTTCCAGCTGAGTGATAAAGAAAATACAACATGTCAACATTTATAGTCTTAAATACCTATGGCGGAAAAGAAAAAAGTCCAACATCAATGATCTAGGTTTCTGCCTTAAGAAGCTGCTGAAAGAAGATCAAATTAAACCCAAGTCTTAAAAACATCATGATAATTGAAGTAAGCCAGACACAAAAGACCACATATCAAGCGAATCCATTTAGTGTACTTGAAATACCCTGAATAGACAAACCCATGACGACAGAAAGTAAGTGAGTTGTTGCCAGGGACTGGGGCTAGAGAATGGGGAATGACGGCTAATGAGTGTGGGCTTTCTTTGGGGGGGCACGATATTCTGGAATTAGATCATGGTCAATGTCGTACAACTTTGTAAATGTACCCAAATCACTGAATTGTACACTCGAAGTGGGTGAATTGTATGGTTTGCGAATTAGATTTCAATAAATAGAAATAAATACAACCTAAAAAAAATATTAAATCCAAGAGAATTTAAAAAAGGAAACGAAAAAGCCAACAAAGCTGAAAGTTGACTCTTTGAAAACAAATAGGTAAATTGTAGCAAGAATGATCAAGAAAAAAACCCAAGAAAACACAAATTACCAATATTAGGAATGAAAAAAGGGATATCATTTTATTAAAAAGAAAATAGGAAAATACCACGAATAACTGTATCTCACTAAGTGTCTACAACTCAGATGAAATGGACAAATCCCTTGAAAACAACACTTGCCAAACTGACACATAGTTCAGGATCTATTAAAGACATGAAATGTAAAATAAAAATGATGGTGATTGTGATAGTACACTGCTTTCCCATAAAGAATGCTTTAGGTCTAGATAGAATTCACTGGTGAATTCTAGAAAATATTTAAGGAAGAAATAATACTAATCTTACACAAACTTCTCGATAATAGAGAAGGAAGAACACTTTGTAACTCATTTTATGATACCAAACCCTGATAAAGACCTTATACAAAAAGAATATTAGAGCCCAATATCCCTCATGAACAAGGATGTAAAATCCTTAACAAAATATTAGTCAGTTGAGTAGCCATCCACGAAAGGGATGACACATCATGACAAGTGAGTTTTATCCCAGGGATACAAGGTTCGTTTAAAATGAGAAAGTTAATCAGTTTCTGGGTGTCCTCTGTCGGTTGAGTGTCCGACTTCAGGTCAGGTCATGATCTTGCGATTTGTGAGTTCAAGCCCCGCGTCAGGCTCTGTGCTGACAGCTCACAGTCTAGAATCTGCTTCAGATTCTGTGTCTCCCTCTCTCTCTGCCCCTTTGCCGCTCATGCTTGCTCGCTCTCTCTCTCTCTCCCTCAAAAATAAATCAACATTAGAAAAATAAAATTAGAAAGCTAATCAACATATTCACCATATTAACACAATACGAGAGAAAAACCACCAACAGATACAGAAAAGCTTTTGACAAAATCCAACATTTATTCATGATAAAAACGCTCAGCAAACTAGGAGTAAGGGGGAACTTCCTCAATCTATTTTTTTTTAACATTTATTTATTTTTGAGACAGAGAGAGACAGAGCACGAATGGGGGAGGATCAGAGAGAGGGAGACACAGAATCTGAAACAGGCTCCAGGCTCTGAGCTGTTAGCACAGAGCCCAATGCGGGGCTTGAACTCACGGACCGCGAGATCATGACCTGAGCTGAAGTCGGCCGCTTAACCGACTGAGCCACCCAGGCGCCCTGGAATTTCCTCAATCTAATAAAGGGTAACTACAAAAAACATCCAGCTAGCTAGAGGTGCCTGGGTGGCTCAGTTGGTTAAGCATCCGACTCTTGGTTTCAACTCAGGTTCCATGATGACAGCATGGAGACTGCTTGGGATTCTCTGTCCCTCCCCTGCTTTTGCTCTCTCTCTCTGTCTCTCAAAATAAATAAATAAACTTTAAAAAATCCAGCTCATATCCTACTTAATCCTGAAACGTTGAACATTAAGATCACTAGCAAGGCAAGAATACTCACACACAGACTATGACCCCGTAATAAAAATAAATGAATTACTGATCCATCAACAACATGGATGAATCACAAAAATATTACATTGACTGAAAGAAGCCAGACACAAAAAAGTACATTCTGTATAAGTCCATTTATATAAAGTTTAAAACAGGCAAAACTAACCTTCGGTGATAGAAGTCAGAGCAGTGGCTGCTTGTGGAGGGTAGAGACTGACTGGAAAACGGGGTGAGAGAACATCCTGAGGAAATGGCGATGCTCTATATCCTGATTGTATGGTGATTACACAGATGTATTCAGTTATTGAAACTCACCGAGTTGTGCACTTAAGATCTGTGAATGTAAGTTGTACCTCGTTAAAAAAAAAAAAAAAAGAAGCTAATCATACCTCAAATATCTAAAACTTGAAAAATATTACATAGCTTGGGAAGAAAATTGTTTCTGATTATAGACGACTAAAAAAAGCTACACAATGTGATTCACAGTAGAAAAGACCATTTTTATACTTAAGACATAACTTAAATGTCAAAAAGAAAAACAGGACCCTTTAATGGAATAATAGCCATTTTTTATTGGGTGATGAACTATGTACCAGGAGTGCACGCACTATCTTTTGCTCCAATTTAGGGATGAGGAAACTAACGAAGAGAGGCTAACTTCTTCAAGGGCGCATGGCTAGCAAGGGGTAGAGCTGGGGTTTGAACTCAGAATATCTCCCCGAAGAGCCTTACCACTATCCTGTGACCCCCTGTGCTTGTAAGGGACTTGACGCTTTACTGAGCTTCAGTTTCCAGTTCCAGGATGCAGGCTGGTCCAGGACAGTTGTCCCCAGTTTATAGATGATAACTCTAAGACTCCGTGGGGTGGAACTGCCAGCTCCAGGCATGGGTACAGGCCATGATGTCCCTGAAGCTTGTCCTCAGGACATTCTCCTTCCCCTTTAGATGGTCCACCACCCCACCCCGAGGTGGGGTGACGCTTTTCATTTTCCCGTTCGCCGTCAGAACTCGCCTGTCCTGTGTCCTGCTCCTTCAGGGCTCCGTACTCCGCTCACACTGTCCACTCTGCCTGAACGTCCCTCTCTCTCTCCCGTCTCCCCAGAGTCAAGGCCCAATGTCTTCCTTGATCTGCTAAGCTGAGCTCTTTGCTCCTTTTCCTGTAGGCTCACTTTATTCATACTTTGTGCACGCCAGTGATGACATTTTGCCTTGTATAGTAGCCTTTTACGCGTCTGACCCGTCCGCCTCCCGGATGGTAATAAGCTTCTTCAGTCAGCGTCCCAATACGAAATATCTTTGTAGATCCCCACCCCTTCCTCCAGGGCCAAATGGCCACACTGACACAACAGGAGAAGATCGCCTGGCACGTGGGAGTGACTGAATGCACCCCAGCTACCGACCCAGTCCCTATATACCTGCCTTTTCTCAAGGTCTGCCTCCAGCAAGGTCAACTGTCTGGAAGAGGGAGCTGTTCAGTGCCAATGAGGCATTTGTACCCGTAAGTGGCATCACGTGAAAGCCTAGCAGAGCACTCCATCCTGCAAATGAGACAAGAATTGAGCTCACCTTCATCTCGGTGAAGTGCAGGAGGGGTATCTTCCAAGGCAAATGACATACCAGATACTTTCATTAAGCTTTGGACTCTTGAGTCCCTCCATCTGGGTGTATCCGATGCCATGGCACTTATTATAGTCGTGAACACAGAGTCAACCACTCAACCTTCATTTATTGACTCCGAGAGGAGTTTTTTCCAAACCAAACAGCTCCGCTATCCCAGGAGCAGCTGCCTCCGAAGGAAGGGAGGGTGCTCTTCAATTTTCCCCACCTAATCTCCTGCTCGCTCTATCCGCAAAGCCTCCTTGCTGCAAGGAACAGGCTATTTTCTTTCTCCCAAGCCTCATTCTCAATCTTCTCTGTGGCAAGAAAGGTGATTGGATATTGGGATTTTAAATGGTTTTGTCTCAAAGCCATTTAAAATGGAGCTGAAATGTCAACCGGATTGGTGTTGAATGGAGTAGATGGTTAAGTGGAAAGGAGCTTGAAAGGACAGACAGGGTTAGTAATCCCCACTGATAACTTGGAGGGGGTGACAAGAGGTCCCTGGCTCTGTCTTAATGAATGCAAAGGACCCCAGGAATGATCCCTGCCACCGTTTGTACAGACCCTCCTAAAAGATGGCGTTTCAAAAATGCCTAAGGGCACTCTGTTCCTGTACAATTGATTCGGTTGTCTTAGCAAACCTTTTTTTTTTTTTTTTTTTTTAATATCTAGAGGTAGAATTTAGCTCATCCTGTTTGACAATATTCACTACATTTAAATCCCCAGAGCCGGAAGCAATGAGGTTTTCCTGCATTTTGAAACAGAGCCCTGATGTATAAATTCTGCAGTGGCTAATGTCACCGTGTTTTACGTCGTCTCTAACAAGGCTGTAGGAAATACGCAAGCAGGGATGGGTTTGAGCCTCCGTGGCTTCATGCACATGTTGGACTGTCCCTCCCTGCCTCTGCTCCGGCTGGGCTGCTTGGTTTTCGCTCCAGGAAACCCTTGAATACCGCCAGGTACAGGCTCATTACGATCTTCTAGGATGAAGAGGCCTTTGATTATTCAGAGAGGCGGGTCCTTGGGGGAGCCCCAGTGCACACATATGCTCACCCGATTCTCCGTTTATATTGGATGTTTCCTGCGGGGAAAATTACAAGAAGCTCAGGCACCATCTCTCAGGTTTCCCTGTCCTCCCCCAGCTGTCTTGGGGTTCGTTATTAAGATTTTTCTTTTTGGTTTTTTGTTTTGTTTTGTCCCTAGCTAGTGCTAAAGAGTCTTTATTCCCACCTGTCTACTTCACATCTATTTTCTGTAGCTTCTGCTTTACAGCTTCTTCCTCATTATCTGAGATGCAACCCTTCCCCAATATGCCCATCTTCCAAACACACACACACACACACACACACACACACACATTCTTCCTCAGACCATGCACCTGCCTCTGACATCACACCCCCAGCCTCCCTCTTGTCAGGGAGTAGCTACAGACTGGCTCCTAAAAACCAGGCAGGCCCTGGAGATCTCTGTACCAACCCTCTTATCCTGGAAGTGAGGCAGCCAAGGCCAGGGGAGAGAAGTGGTTCCCAGGGTTTGAGCCCCAGCACAGTGCAGGGTCAGACGGGGCTCACTCCAGTACCCCGTGGCCTGGTGCTGGCCATGCTGGGTCACTGCATGCACCCCCTGTCCATTGCCAAGTCCTCTCCTGATTCCCCAGCTTGCCCTTCAGAACCAGAACTAGGCCTCAGAGTGGGGGGCTGAATTCACCCTTGAGACAGCCCTTCAATGACATGGACCACTGATTTAGGTTGGCGGGGATTTAAAAGCATTTTTTGCGGGGGGGGGGGGGGATGGCACCTGGGTGGCTCAGTCCGCCAAGCATCCGACTTCGGCTCAGGTCATGATCTCGCAGTGCGTGAGTTCGAGCCCCGCGTCGGGCTCTGGGCTGACAACTCAGAGCCTGGAGCCTGCTTCGGATTCTGTGTCTCCCTCTCTCTCTGTTCCTCCCCCACTCACACTCTGGCTCTCTCTCTCTATCTCTCAAAAATAAGGATTAAAAAACATTTTTTAAAGAAAATAAAAGCATCTTTCTTTCAATTTCAAAAGTAAAGCACAGTCATGGAAAAAAAATTCGAACTTAAGCGTGTATGGTGAAAGGTCAAAGTATGCTGCTTTCAATCTCTTCTTCCCCCTGCTAGCCCGAGGGGACCATTTCTAATGGTTTGAGATCTCTGCGTATTCACAGATAAAATACCTTGGTTTGGGTCTTTGGGGGTGCGGGAGTTGTATACAGGATCCTGTTATTACACCTGCTACCTTTTCTTCCCCCCCCCGCTGGTGTGCAATTGACAGACGATAATCATTTCTTTGTAATACCCCTATCTCTGGGTTTCTCCTCAGAAATTACACATCCTTCCCACATGCTCCACCCCACACACACCAGAAACCAACCCTCCCCCCCAAAAAAACCAATATTTAGCCTCCCTGGTTGTACCACTCTCTAGCTCACACAAAATCGTGCCTTGCGGTATGAGTCCTGTGGCATTGAACCGGCAGCCTCTTCCAGCTCCTACTAGACCATCTGTGCATTTCATCCACCCCTTTATCCTGAGTTTCCAGGGGGTAGCCTGGTACATCGTAGACTCCAGTGAACGTTTCTCAGAGCACACCGAGCTGGCCCTCGCGCCGCACACATTCGCCCTCCCCAGGCCCCCCAACCTGCCCTCCTTCTCTCCCGGTTCCGGTTCTTCCGGAAACGGGGCCGGTTCTGACTGGATGGGCCAGAAGGGCGGGCAGCTTTGCTTCTGCCCTGGCAGGTGGATTATGGATGTGGGGTGCCGGAGTCTGGGAAAATGCGGGTCCATATCACGCTCGCTAGTACCCCGGGCCGGTGGGGAAAGGAGGGGGCGGCACGGCAGAGAAAGCTCCAGAGGCTTTCCGGTCCAAGGCCCACGGGACCATGAATGAGAGAGCCGGGGAAGGTGAAGGCCCTTGGCTTTGGGGGGAAGAAGGTGTGGGATGTGGCTGGTTGTGGCGGGGCCCGGCTTGCGCAGCAGCTCCCGGGCCTGGCTGCGGACACGGTCGCAGAGGCGGCTGCCGGCCGGCAGGGCGCCCACGGCCCCGGGGACCAGGCTTCTGCTCGGGACAGCCGCAGGCCAGGGAGAGCCAGCGGAGCCAAGGGGACAGCAAAGGGCCAAGAAAGCCACCGGGAGAGCGGCAAGGTGGAGAAAAGAGTCCCGGGTCCCTTCTCATGTCTACCTCTGACCAGCCCGGGGCCTTTTTTACTTTAGTGTTGCCACTTGTAAAATGGAGCTGATGGCAGTTAGGCCTGTGTCGCAGGGCTCCCGAGGCGGTCAGGGGAGACAACACGGGAACTTGCCACATCCTGGAGAGTGCAGCACAAGACCTGGGGCCCCTGGTTGGTGCTGTGCGAATCGGAATGCTGCAGTGGTGACCGCCAGGTGGGGAGGCCTCACCCCAAGCTTCTTGTTTTCTTTCCCCACCCAGGGCAGCACTTCTACTCCCGGGTGCTGGAGAACCGTGAAGATGTGGCTGACTTCGACGAGGTAGGATGCCCCGGGGAGCAACTCAAGCCCCAACCGAGGAGCCCACTGGCCCCGCATTCCCTTCCACCCAGATCCTTCTCAGGGACTTCCGCGGGGAGACACGGTGGGAGAGATTCCCCCAAAAGGTTCTTTTGAACCTCAGGCTTAGAGAGTCGAGTAAATCATGTGCCCCTGCTTGTGGTGCATTATCTCAGTGTTCCTACAAGCGTGCTCTGGTTTTGATGTATGTTTGCATGTATCGTGGATGTGTCACTCTCTTTCATCCCCATATTCCTTCCCTCCATCTACAACCATGGTAATGTGCTTAACGTGCATCTTTTGGTTTCTTGTGTGTTCTGACACAAATTTTTGAGTACGTAATTTTGTTTCCTTAAATGGCATTGTTAAAGTAAATGGCATTGTTAAAGTAAAATGTTACTTAAATAGATTTTACTTTACTTCACTGCGTAAGATTCTTGAGTTCCATCCACATTGCCTCACTAATCTGTTGCTTCTTCCTGCTGCTCAGTACTCTATGGGCCCATCCAACACATATCAGGGTGTTCCTCCAGCCTGGTTTGTCTAGGACCCAGGGGGTTCCTGGGACACAGACTCTAGGTGGTAAAATGGGGAAAATCCTGGTCCTACTAGGATGAGTTGGTCATCCTGCACATCCTTTGCCTACTTACTCCTCCAGGAAAGAACCTCCAGCTTGCCCCTAACCAACCCCCATCCCCACCATCAGAAATGCAATGACTATTCTTATGCCTTTCCCCTTTGGACTTGTGTGAACATTTCTCTGGAATATACAGCAGGACATGGAATTGCTGGCTCACAGGGGTACGCATACCCTTCAGCTTACCCAGCACTGCCATGGTCTACACTTCTACCAACAGTGCATGAGGATCCCTGATTCCCACATCCTCATCTACACCTAGTGTTATTCAGCTTTCTGATCTTCATCAGTCCAACAGTGGTGTCTCACTGTTGTTTTAATAAGACATTTAAAGTTTCCTCTTTTGTAAATTGCCTGTTCATAGCCGTTGCCCTTTTTCTCTGTTGGTATAGCCATCTTTTCTTTTTCTTATTGATTTGCAGTGGTTCTTTCTGTGTCCAAGATATCAACCCCGTGTTGGATTTAGAGACTAAACATTTCTCTCAGCCTGCCACCTACTAACTTTGCCCCCTCATTGACTAGAAGTCCTTAATCCTGGTGTGTTTTCAAGTTTTGTTGAAGATGTCTTTCCAGTCTTCTAGGTTACATATATATTTCCCTACATTTTCTGATTCTATGTATGTGGAATCTTTTACCTTGTGTGTGGTTTTAGAGAGGGATCACTTTATTTTTCTCTATATAAGAAGCCACTTTTCATAACATCAACTTGCTAAGCAATTATATTCTCTCCATTTATTGTATGTTAAGGTCTGTGTCTCAGCCTACTAATCTATGCCTTTAATCTGTTTGTCTGTTTTTGAACTTTCCCACACTGTGTCCATTGATATGGCATTTTTGTATGTCTTAGTATCTAATGAGGCAAGTACTCTCAAGGGAACTATTCTTTTTCAAGGTTGGACTATTTGTGGACCTTTATTCTTCCAGATCATTTTAAAGCAAGTTTACGAAATCCTTCCAAAACCCAACTGGAATTTGGATTAAATTTGCAAATTAACTTAGGAAGATATTGACTTTTTATACTATTAAATCATCTATTCAAATTATCCACCATGCTTTACTAACATTTTTAAGTTTTCTGCATAGGGGTCATATAATCTTGATTATTTTCTAGATGCTTCCTGGTTTTGTTGTTGTCATGAATGGTGTCTTACTTTTGCTACATTTTTCAGTTGGTTATTGCTGGCCTAGAGAAGGCTTTCCTCTCCTTTAGAAGTCCTGCTTTCATCTAAGTCTGGATGGTTTGGGGAGGGGGCTCTTCGGCCCCCTTTTCAATTTCTCTGTGTCTTCTTGCACCAGTTTTGGATTTCTATATTTTTCTAGACCTTTTGACCTTTCATCTAGGTTTTCAAATTTACTAACACCTATTTGAAGGTAACGTTTTAAAATTGTTTTAAAATCTTTTTTGTGCTCATGGTTATTTCCCCTTTGGTATTCCATACTGAATTTATTTGTGTCTTCGTTCTGTTTTTCTTGACCTTGCTAAAGATCCGTTTATCTTATTAATCTTTGTTAAGAACCAGCTTTTGGATCATTAATCTCTTCTGTTGTTCTCCATTTCATTGATTTCTGTCCTCTTAAATTATTTCTCTCCTCCTTGTTTATTTTGTTTTCCTCTGTGCCTCTTTTTGTAACTTCCTGAGCTGGGTGCTAAGCCTGTTATGTTTAACTTTTCTTATTTCTTGATAAACATGTTTCAAGATATAAAGTTGGCTCTATATACAGTTTTTTTAAGTTTATTTATTTATTTTGAGAGGGAGAGAGAGCATGCCTGGGGAGGGATGGATAGACAGGGAGAGAGAGAATCCCTAGCAGGATCTGCATTGTCAGTGCAGAGCCTGAAGCAGGGCTCAATCTTATAAACTTCAAGATCATTACCTGAGCCGAAATCAAGAGTCAGACCTTCAACTGGCTGAACCACTCAGGAGCCCCTATACACGGTTTTAACCACATCCCACAAAATTTTATATGTAGTATTTTCATATCTTCAGCTTTAAACATTTTTTATACTCCTTTATGCTTTTCTTTTATTTTTTATTTAGTAAAAAAATTTTTTTTAATGTTTATTTATTTTTTGATAGAGACAGAGCACGAGCAGGGGAGGGGCAGACAGAGAGGGAGACACAGAATCCGAAGCAAGCCCCAGGCTCTGAGCTGTCAGCACAGAGCTCAATGTGGGGCTTGAACTCACAAACCGCGAGATCATGACCTGGGCTGAAGTCGGGCACTCAACCGACTGAGTCACCCAAGCGACCCATAATTTTCTTTTAAATCCAAGAGTTAACTCAATAAGAATATGTTACTTAGTTTCCAAATACATATGATGTTTTAGCTCCTTATTTTTTTATTTCTACTTTTATTTCGTGATGGTCAAAAGCAGTCTGTATGATACTGATCCTTTGGAATTTATTGAGACCACGGTGATGGCCTCTATTCATGGTCATAAATGGTCCCTCTGCCTACAAGGAATGTGTTCAGTGCAGGATTCTCTAGAGAGAGCAATGTCACTTCAAGCTTGTATGATGTAAGTTCAGTCTTCATAGTTATACTATTCGGTTCTTCACATATTCTGCTTTATTTTTCCCTACTTGATCTATCAGTTTCAAAAATGATTGCAATGAAATCCACTTCTACAATTGTTGATTTGTGTGTTTCTTCCTGTGGCTGTCAGTTGTTCCTTGATGTGCTTTGACACTGTATTACTAGTAAGTTCTATATGTTCATGATGGCTATGTCTACTTGCTTATTTTTTCCTTTTGCTGGTATTTAATATCCTTCTTTGTCTCTTACAGTGTTTTTTCCATTACTTTCTATTTTATCAGATGTTAAGATTACTATCTCAGCTAATTTTGGTTCACTTGCCTGGTGTATCTTTTTTAATTCTTTTATTTTCTTGGTATATCTTTGTTCATGTTTCCATTTTCAATATTTCTATGCTTTTAAATTCAAGTGTGTCTTTTTGGGGCTTGCATTATTAGATTAATTTTTCTCACCCAATATGAGAATCTCGTGCTTTGATTAGCTTTTTTTCATTTACATCTATTGTAATTGCTATTATTGTAATCGCTATTTTTATTTCTACTATCATTTTATTTTATATTTTCCATTTACTGAACTTTTTGTTTGTTGTTTTGTTTTCTCCTTTCCAGCTTTCCATTGGCTAGATCAGGTTTTCTTTTGTGAGGTGAAAAGTTATACCTTCTATGTTTGTTTCCCAGGCAGTCACCATTCCTTAGTCATGTTTATGTATCTCTGTCCACGGCTGAAAAACAAATCGGTAATTATAGCTCCCCCTATCATGACAAGTATTGTAATACTCTCCTATGTCTCTTTGATTTCCCTTCCTCAGCCCACACAGTCTGGATTATACATTTTTTAGAGAGTGAGAGAGAGAGCACAAGTGGGGGAGACAGGCAGAGGGAGAGAGAGAGAGAAAGAGAGAGAATCTCAAGCAGGCTTCATGCTCAGTATGGAGCCCAACCCGGGGCTCAATCCCACGACCCTGCCATCATGACCCAAACTGGAACCAAGAGTCAGAAGCCCAATGGACTGAGCCACCCAAATGCCCCTAAATTATACAGTTTTCATTCTAGGTTCTTATGAATGTGTCTTCTCCTTTTATTTGTCCAAGCCTTCTTTTTCTTTTTGAGGACAGTAGTAGTCTTTTTACCAAGATATCTGATCACTTTTACTTCTCCTATCTCTTGAAGCCTCTCTTGGCATTGTTTTTCTTTGTATTTGAGTACTTCCCCTAAAAGCGGTTTCAAATTGGGTCTTTGTGTAGCAAGCCTCCCAAAGCTTTGTAAATCTGAGGACAGTTTCGTATTCAGATCTCAATGAGACTTTCACTAGATACAAAATTCGAGGCTCAAAATTCTTTCCTTTACAACTTCAAAAACATCAGTGCCTGTTACTGTTGAGAAGTCTGATGGCCATCTGGCTCTTGTACCTTTGTGCGGGATCTTTCCTTTCTCTCTGGAAAAGAAAGTATAATTCTATCTTTGATATTCTCAAATTGTATTATAATGTGTCTAACCGCGGGGTTTCTTATCTTTCCTGTTTTGCACTATTTTGTGAGCTCTTTTCAAATCCAAGGCTTTTCATCTTTCCCTTATTATAGAAAATTCTGTCTCCATTATTCTTTTTCAAATATTCCTTCCATTCAGTTTTTATATTGTTCTCTCCTCTGCAACTCCTATTATCAGAGGCCACCACTTGAACATCTAGCTGCCATTTCTTAGCTTTCATGGGTTTTTTTGTCTACCAGTCTTTTGCTGCTGTTTTCTGAGAGAGTTCTTCAAAATGATCTTCCAATTTACTAATCTGTTCTTTTTTTCTTATGATCCCTTGTTCCTGTTTTATATTGCCAATCTATGCCAAAATGGTCCATCTTGTTCTAACGATCGTGCTTCAGTTGGAATATACCGTTCAGCGCATGGTCTTGCCTCTTTAAGAGATGTCTCTCCAAGGGTCTATTTACTTTGCCCTGTTCAAGTGCTCGTGGTATCAGCCACTCTGTCTGGTAACCAGTATTGGGGAAGCATCAGAGGTCAGCTGGGTCAGGCCCTAAGGGTTGAAGGGCAGGCATGAGTACCAGGGGCGCCCCAGTCACCGCAGAAACAGGCAGGGTCTCATCTCTAAGCCTTGCAGGAGAAGCATGGTTCACAGAAAGCAGGCTAGATTTTTTAGCAAAGTAGCTTTGGGGTTTCACTGAGAGGAGGTCCATGAACACATATTCTCTCTCTTTCTCTCTCTCTCTTTTTTTAAAGTGTATTTATTTATTTTGAGAGAGACAGAGACAGTGCGAGTCGGGGAGGGGCAGAGAGAGGGAGACAGAGAATCCCAAGCAGGCGTTGCACCATCAGCGCAGAGCCCCACGCAGGCTTCGAACCCGCGCAGCTGCAAGATCGTGACCTGAACCGAAAGCGAGAGTCAGATGCTTAACCAGCTGAGCCCCCCAGGCGCCCCTCCACCTATTTTCGTCATCGCAGTAGGGCTGTCGTCACCATTTCATGAGTAAAGGAGCAGGCAGCGATCGCCCGAAGGTGATGGCAGGGATTGGTCAGCGCAGAATTCAGGAAGATTTTTTTCCCACCTGCTATCCTACTGCTGAATCTGCTCCCCGACCTCCTCTGCTGGGCAGCCTCTGTCCTTCCCCCACACAGATCCACAGATCTGCTCAAAGAGGCTTTGGTCTCGTGTTCTCACAATTGTTTGTTTATTACTTCCTAGAATCCGTATTTCCCTTTGGCTTCCATAGTTTCTCCAGGGTTGATTTTGGGGTGAGAACCAGCAGTCTTAAGTTACCATCCTGGCCTGAAACGAAAGCTCTACTGTGACCCCCAGAATAGCTTGCCCCTACTTTCCTGGGCTTTGCTTCTCGCGTTTGGCTCAACTGCACTGGGAGGGGCCTCATGGCAGACTCTTCCCTTTGACGCTGGTATTTAGCTGGGAAGCCACCAAGCTGAGGGGCCACCCAGAACCCCTGTCTCCTCCTCGCATTGGGCCCATCCCACACAGTGTGGTTGTGTCTGTAGGCCCAGAGCCACAGGCACAGAGAAGCAAGCACTTGACCTTCTCTCCTGCGCTCAAAAGCAGCCATTGGCCATCACCGCCTGCAGGCTCTGCCCTCCCCAGGGAGAATTCTGTTCTGGAAGTCTCCCCTCCTGTCTGTGTGACTTTCAGCCTCAGGTTCTAAGCCTCTGTTACCCATGTGTCAAATGGGGCTAATGATGGATATGAAGTTATTGTCAAACGATGAACAGAATGAAGGATAATGGCAAAGGTGGACCCATTACTGCATACTAAGCCAGCATCCTGGCCTTAGGCTGGCCCGGCTGTGCAACCTATGCTCCCTTCCCCTCCCCGGTTCGTCAGTCAGGGCTCCGAGAGGAGAGACTGGTTGCGTGAAGATACAGGCTGCCTGGCTCAGTCCCTCACAGTCCTGCCTCCCTGGGCCTCTGCCCCCAGTCGTCCAGGCAGAGCGTCTGACTGCCTCCTTCTCATCACGTCTCCCAGGGGACTTGTTCGCCCAGGCCTCAGCCAGTGAGCAACCTGATGCCCCTTCCAAGGGCACTACCACCCCTTTCCATTCACGGCACCCAGGATACCTGAGCCACAGGTATACATGACATTCAAAGTTAATCACCGTGTCCTCTCTCTTCCCGATGCCGCTCGACATGGGGCAGGTGGAGAGTCAGTCCCTCTGGCCGCAACACAACACGGCACCCCGTTCTGGGTGCCTCCTGTGTGACAAGCTAGGATACCCCAGAGGGGGAAGCAGCTTGACAGCACATGAGAATCCACGTAGGAACGTGGCCACGGGGGAGCCTCTGGTTCCATGGTGGGGCGGGGGGGGGGGGGGGGGGGCGGCGCACAGAAGCCAGGGAATAATGAGCAAAAGCATATGGCCAGAGTCAGAGAGTAGCCCCAAGCTGGGTAGAAGTGGTCCTCACCTGGGGAACATTCCACCCACTCGCGAGCTGACTGGGAAGCTTCTGGTTGTCACAGTGGGGAGCCCACCGGCACTTGGTGGAATGGGGCCAGGCAAAGCCAGGGTTCTAAGTTCACGTTCAGATTAGATTATGAATCCTCTGTGGATGCAGCTGCCGGAAGCTGCTCCTGGGCCTGACCCTCCCACCACCCTTACAAGGCCTTACTGGGTCCTTCCGTGCCCCCTGCCACCACCCCTCCCTCTGACAAGTGGCCAGCAGCGCACCCCCACGAAGCAGGGAAGGCAGCCCCCCCACCCCCTACTCAGGGAGGGCCCCAGGGCCTGGGTCAGCTCAGCCCCCAAAGAGAGCCTTGAAGGGCACCCATGCTTACACCTGTCTCTGCAGACTGGGGTGGGCAAGTCATGAACTCTCTTGCTGGTCCCTGAAAGAACCAGCCTGTCTGTGGTTCCAGAACAAACTTGGAAAAAGAACCTCATCTACCCCTTGCAAAACTTCTGAAGGCATCTTGGCTTTTCAGAAAGTCTCTTTTCTCACACTTGCTTACCGTGCCCGGGGCCTTAGGAACCAGCTCAGGGAGGTACAAAGCGCATTGGCCGGGGAGTCATGAGAACCGAGCTACGGTCCTCACTGAGGTATTTACAAGCTCTGTGACCTTGGGCTGGGCCCTCAACCTCTCTGGGCCCCAGATTCCCCTTCTGTAAAATGGGATGTATTCCTTGCACTGCCTTGTAGAACAGTCACATGGCTGAAAAATGAAATAAAAGACAAGACAGCAAATGTCTCTCCCTTCTGTGCTCGGACAAGGGTGAGAGGGGCTGCTGCAGGCTGGGCTGAGGAACTTGAGTGGGGAGGAGGTGGCCATGGAAGAAAGACAATGCTTCGGACAACAATGGGTGGAAACAGAACCTGGACACGGTGTCTCCTTTCCCTGAGGCTGGAACCTGAGATCCTGCATTTAACCTACAGCTCTGGAGGAGGGAGGGAAGGAGGGAGGGGAGAGAGAGAGACAGAGAGAGAGAACATGAGCCTTTATGCCAGGCCAGTAGCTAGCAGAGGCCCCTGCCCTGGAGGAACGGGAGTGGTCCCCCTAGCCCACCCCAAGCCTGGGTCTAAGCCAGGATTTAAACCCGTCTATGTGACTCCAGAGCCCCTGGTCACTTGCAAAGTGAATGCGACTCAGTCCTACCTTCGAGGAGCTCAGTCCAGTGGGGAGATGGACCCGGTGTAGACAAAGGTAGACCACGGGTCTTCTGAACCCAGAGGAGGGAGAAGTCATCAGCCTGGGGTGGGGGACAGGGGCTGGCCTCACCTGCCCACTTTGCTTGTCCCCGGAAGTCACGGGCTATGAGCTCCATGGGGCCAGGAATGCACCTGACTGGTTCATCACTGGCCTGGTACCTAGCACAGGGCACAGGGAATATTGCCACGCAAAAGGACGAACATAAGAATGAACCCAGCTTGAGTCTTGGGTCTTTACGTTGCCAAACAATCTCTTTCCTAAAGCTTTGCAACACACTCCAGTTCTGCCCCCCCTCAAATCTGGAGGACTGTCCCTTTAAGTTCATTGTCTTGCTGATTGGGGATGTTTCCAGACCTAGTCAGTGAGGGAAGCTTAGGATAATCCAGGTCATTCTCCGTCCTGCATCAAGGAAACCTTTCCATGGGTTCTAGATCGCCAGGGCTGATAGGAGGCAAAACTTTGCCGCCCCGGCCAGCACCTGCCAGGTCGGGGCCCAAGCCTGGAGCTGTCGAACCAGGTCACAGCTCCTCATTCCTGAGGATCCTGAGACCCCCTCCTCCTGCCAGGCATCCTTCTTTCCCCCTTCTGCCCCTAACATTTGCCACACTTACTGTTGTCAGTGTTCCTATCACGGGTGGCGATTTCAGGTCCGTGGGTGTCTCCAGAACTATCCAGGAACTCCCAAAGAACTAGGAAACATGCTTGCACCCTGTACCGCCCACACTGCCATATACAAAGCCTTGCGCAAGGAGGTGCTCAGCAAACCCAGAAGGTGCTCGGGAAACATTTGCATGCGGCTTCCCGGCCCGTGACATCTTGAGTGGCAGTGTTTGGCTTAGCTGCTGTCTGAGTCCCCCACAGTGTTTAGATGCTGACGTGGCGTGGAATCTTAAATTGGCCCAGTCTCTGGGTCACTAATGTTCAGGGCACCTCCAGAAATAGAAGGCACAACTTTCAGCTGTTGTGGCCACGGAAAGAAAATCGTGCTAGTGCTGTCTCAGGCTGGGGAGAGGCCCTTTCTTCTCAGGAGCCTCCTGCAGTTCCTAGAGTGCCATGCCCAACAATGCCAGGCCTTGCCCCCGGCTCCTGGAACTAACGATACGAGACGAATCATGATAATAAGCGGCCATGCTGGTTGCACTCTTACCCTGGGCCAGGCTCTGGGCCGTGTTGCCCCAGCCTCGCGGTAACCCCAGAGAAACAGTACTGTGACCGTCACCCTCACTTTACAGAAGAGCAAGCTGAGGTGTGGAGAGGTGAACTAACCCACCCGCGCTCACCCGACAGCAGGGAGCAGTGCCGCGGCCCAGCCAGCCAGTCGAGGTCCGTTTGTTGAGTGTCTCCTGTGTCCCAGGCCCTGTGCCAGATGTAGGGACACCTCCATGAACAAGACGAAAGAAACTAGGCCTGTCCACTCTGCTCATGCTTTGAACTGCTCGGAGAGCAGCAGTCAAGCTATCCTTGGAGTTCTTGGGGCAACAGAAGGAGAGGGAGTAAAGCATCAGTGTGTGGAGGGCAGGGAGCACAGGTCCACCACTGTTGCCAGGCCTCCCTGACGTGAGTCTGTTCGAGGGATTGGCATGCGTTCGAGAGAGTGTCACAGTTAGCTACTGCTGTGGAACAAAGCAGCCCAAAATCCAGGGACTGAGATATCCACATTCTAGTGTTTCTTATGCTTGTGTGAGTGGACTGGGCTCAGCTGGGCAGTTCCTCTGCATCCGGCTGGGAGCGCAGTCGGTGCTGACTGTTGTTTGGGGCACCTTGGGTCTCCTTGTGGCCGCACGTTCTCCAGGACCTCTCGCTACGTGGTCTCTCCAGCAGGGTAGCCTGGACTCCTTTACCTGGTAATTGACTTCTGAGAGGGTCTAACCGTAATCTCAAATACTAAGCTGCATTCCCACTTACCAGCTGAATTACTTTGGGCCAATCCTGTCTGAGCCTCAGTTCCCTCATCTGCAAAATGGGGACTAAATTATGTAATGTGTATGAGGCATGTAGCCGAAGCCTGGCGCAGGGTCAGCCCTCAATAAATAAACGTTCTTGTTCCTGTAGATCTAGAAGGATTATCAGTGCCACAGACCCCCTCAGCGAATCTCCCTGGTTTCGCTGGTGGGTCAAACCCTGAGCTAAGTATCAGGAGACTTGAGTTCAAATCCTGCCTCTGCCACCAGCTGCCTATGTGCCCTATGACACGGCTCACGCCCTCCGCTTCCCCATGTGTAAAAGAATCCCATCTTGGCCACGTCGCTGTGACCCTCGGTTCTTAGCGGAAAGTGCTCGGAGAAGTATCTCGTTCTACCCAGACATGCTCTCCGGGGGCACAGGCCCGGGAGCTCCTGAGACCCCCAAACCTCCCACTCTGGTCTTGCTTCATTCTCCATACACGTCTGAGCACGACACCCTCCACTGGGGAGGAAGTAACAGCAAAACTGAGGAGGCCATGAGAAACGACATCTTTTCTGGTAAAAGAGAAAGGGGAAAGCCACAGGCCAAGGCAGAAAGTGATGGAGGGAGAGGGAGAGGCCACGGAGGGTCAGGGAGGGGTGAGGGTCAGCCCCAGACAGGTCGAAAGTCCCCACGGGGAAAAACGCGACCAAACAACATAAGCCACGCCTCGGATTCCCACAGTGTTGTGTTGTCGCTTTACAAAATCCACCTGGGTGGTCTCATTGGGTTCTTTCAACAGCGCCGTGAGGGAGATAGTGTGGCCCTCGTTTGTTTTATCGACGAGGGAGCCGAGGCTGAGACAGAGCCAGGGGTGGCCTTCGGTCACACAGCTAACTGGCGGCACCTCTGGGACTACCCTCTTGGTTGTCAGAGGGGCTGAGAGAAGTGACACAGGGCACGTCCTTCACTGCCGTTCCCGGGGCTCAGTAGGTACTTGCTGCGAGAAGGGAGGTGGCTGGAAATGCCGCGTGGGTCACAGCCAGGGAGACTGTGAGTCCCCGGAAGGGGGATGTAGACCTATTTGGGGAAGCAGCAGGCCAGCCACGGAAAAGTTTCCACCAAAGAAAAGTGAAAATGGAGGGAAGAGCCGAGGAACATTTAGACGCGGACCAAACACCAGGCCTCTGCTTCTGGAAGAGGCCAAGCGGGAACAGCAAAGAGCTCCCGGGGCCCCAAGTCCTTTCCCTTAGCTGGACACAGCCTGCCTGCTCCGCCTCATGGCGGTGGGGGAGGGAGAGGACGCTGGGGTTTCGCTGTCCCGGGAGGGTCCTTCCCTCGAGCAGGGGGCCTCAGACCTGGATTCACGTGGGAGCACCTAGAGGTGCCTACCATCCCGCGCCCGGACCTCCAGAGGCAGAGCGGGATGGTTAGAAACTTCTGGAAGTGATTTTGTGCGCAGGCAGGATGGAGAACCACTGAGGGAAAGACAGGGACTGAGAGAGGCTGGTAATGGGGGCGAGGTGGAGAAGAAAGCAGGGAAGCAGGAGAGGAGGACAGAGAAGGGGGGTGGGCGGACATGGGAGCCAGAGAGGTAAGGGGTGGGAAGAGCGAGTGAGGCTGGCCCGAGGACTCCCTGGGGACTAGGCCGGCTCTTCCCACATGAAAGCCTCTGGACGGCCCTGGTCCCTGGCGTCCACGCTCCCTGTCCCCTGACCCCAGCCTCACCTGACCATCTGCTTCCTCCTGTTCCCTCCTCCTGGGGCTCCTTCTGGGAAGCACTGAATGTGATCAGTTCTGGAAAGGGCAACCCCTGATCAATCCCGGAAAGGGCACCCCAAGCTGTGCCCCGGGGCCCATCCTGTGGAGTCTCATCGGCAGACCCGGCTGCCGATGCCCCGCTCCCCGGCCCGCCCGGACTCCCCTGCTCTCTGTGCATCAAGGGCCCGTGACGACCAGCTTGGTGTTCCTGTCACCCCGTGAGCCGGTAAACCGCACCCCAGTCACTAGGCAAGTCCGTGCCTAGGGGTTGGCAAGCAGAAGTCTCAAGCAGCCTCCTTGTCTGGGTCCCTTTTCCTCGAGATGACTTCTGCTGATCCTTCGTGGTCACTTTGTTAATGTCACTGCTCAACACCCCTCCCTGTCACGGTCCCACTTCCACAGTCATGTCCTTTTTCTCCTAATCTGTCTCTCCTTCCAAAGCCCAAGATCCTACCCACACACCCTCAGGTGGACCAAATAGCCCTGCCCCCTTCATCCCAGGGAAACCGAAACCTTGGAGGTTCCCCAGGCCTCTCCCCTCAGCAGCGTGGCTAATGAGTTGGGCCTGAATTCACGAGCTGGCTTATTTCCCTGCAGCTCAATTAAAAGCAACTTCATTAAGGAAACCACATACTTGGCCAAGCTCGAGGCATCCAGACAGCAGGGGCAGAAGCTGCTTAATGAGGCCTGCGGGCCCGGGGCCGGGCTTGCCCACTCATCCTGCCCTCCTTCTGTGTCCATGGCCTCCAAAATCCTCCCCAGGCCCAGCTCAGAACCCTCTCCCTCCTCAGCCTCCACCCCCTCTCCTTCTGCTGCTTCTCCCTCCCTCACCTGCCCACTCCAGCCGAATCCTCCCTGGGACTGAAGAGAGGGATGTGGGGCCATTTTCCCGAGACAGGTCTGTCCACATTGGGTATTGACCTGTCAAGCTGGCCCGGTGCCTCCCAGTCCCCCTTGTCCCCAGTCTGGGGGAAGGAAGCTTCAGAATGGCTTGCGGGGCAAGTTCTCAGAGGCCCGTCCCCGCCACCCCTGAGCCTGCTCAGCCACCACCAACAGAGTTCTCTGAATCATGTTACCCCTGTGAGACCTGGCTTCTCAAAAAAGAGAACACAGGAGCAGCCTCTTGGGCTGGAGTATTCAGTGAATTAGTGCATCTAAAGCATTCAGACCCCTTGCATAATGAAAAGTTCTCTCTAAATGGCAGCTCTGATTAAGATTACTATCGTTACTATTTATTTCTAGCCTATCGAGCAGTCTGGCTTTGGTGGGGTAGAAACATGAAACAAATTTAAAAGTCACCACCTTCCACCTGTTCTGTCAAAATCCCCCTGGATACCATCTCTTCACGGCATCGTGAACAGACCTCAGAGCTTTCTGGTCATTCTCAGTCATCCAAAAGTCCGGTCCAGAAAGGTCTGCTATTCCAGCCTGACACCTCGCTTCTGTCAGGCTTGTGGTGGCTCGGCACATGGAGTGGGGCAGAACGCCGGCTCAGGCCCTCCACATCTACCCCCTGCAGCCCGGGTCCCCTTCCTGAAGGGTCAGCCAGGGTCCCCTTCCTGAAGGTGCCTCAGTCTCTCTGAACAATTCTCCCGGCAAGGTGCCACAAAAACACTGTGCCTAGGATATGACCGTGGCCACCTTTCCCTTCCCCAGTCTTCTTTACACCCCAGGAAGAAGGAGGGCTAGGGTGGTGGTCGGGGGGGTGGGGGGCAGCAAGCCCTCGGGGAAGCCCTGAGGGAGGTGCCTGCCTCTCTCTCAGCAGCTGTCTTTAGACCATGGGGTACTTAGCACCCTTGGCCCCGGCTTTGGGCCCACAGTGCCATTTCTAGGGCATCAGGAAAAATCCCACTCAGCTTCCTGCTCATCATTATTAATCGATTTAATGATGAAGCCAAGACAGAAGTGGTGAGAGTAAATTTAGAAACAGGGAATTGGAACCAGGCTGTCCCTCTTCTGTGGGCCTGACCCTGATCACAGCTGAGATCTGTCCCCAAAGTTAACATCACCCGTGGGAGGGGTGATTTGACCTGAATGGGGGAGCCCAGGACCTCCCACTCAAAGCGGAGCCTGGACTGGCCGGCGTGATTCTGGCAGGAGAGAGCCGGAAGCTTACAACTCCACTCAGCGCGCAGCAAAAACCAAGCCCATGCCCACAATCCTTGCTGTTCCCCCGGAGCCCAGCCTCCCCCGCCCGGCTGCACCACCCACTCCAGAGCATGCCCGAGGCGTTGCGCTGAGAGTCAGAAGTCCTGGTCAGCCCTCGGTTCTTCCACTTACCATATGACCTTGGGAAGGTCACTAGACTTCTCTGTGCGCCATCTTTGAAAGAGGAATGGGTCACAAGGTGCTGGTTGGAATTAAATGAGATTCTAGATGTGAAACTTATTCCTGTGGAGCACTGGGCCGATGTGAAGGGCTACCTTTAAGGAATCCCCCTCCTGCTCCTCATACCCCTCCCTGTCATTTCCATTTAAGGCCACCGCTGTCTCTCTCTCTTCCTAGACCTTCCGGTGGCCAGTGGCCAGCAGCATTGACAGCAATGAGATACTCGAGATTCAGATCTTCAACTATAGCAAAGTCTTCAGCAACAAGTAAGTGTGGGGTGGGAGAGGTGGGGCCCTAAGGGGCTGGGGGCCTGCCCTTCTCCTTGGGCTGCTCTCTCCTTTGGGTTTAAAAGGCGACTCACACCCCCAGCCTACCCTGGACTGATCATCAGAGACCCCCTTCCTTGCCTTCTCATGCTGTCCTCGGAGTCCTTCAGCCCTCCCAACCATTGTCAGCCAAGAACACCCTATCCTCCCTTTCACCCTTTCTGTCCCCAGCCCCACCTCAGCTTCTTGTCCCCTTCTGTAAGTCTCCCCGTTTACACCATCCTGGGTGACAGTTACCCAGCAGAGGAGTTAATATAATGGCAGATAATATAATGGGCCTCTGTAGCCTTGAGGACAAACTTGTCATACCCGGGGAGGACGAGAGGCTCTGAGGCAGTTTGGTGTGGTGGTTTGGGAGTCAGGCAAGCCTCACCTCAGATTTCCAGTTCAGTCATCTATTGTGTGACCCAGAACTGGTTATATAACCTCTCTGTGTTTGATGTATTCACGTGTAGAAAGGGTAGGTACTTATCTCAAAGGAAGCTGTGAGAATTAAAGGATATAGATGTCCATTCATTCATTCCCCAAATGTTAACTAAGTGCCCACTGTGTGTCAGGCACTGAACTAGGTGCTGAGGATAGCGAGTGCCTGCCCTCATGGGGCTTACATTCTTCAATGAACACGCCTATGACATGAGCACAATCACTACAAAGGGTTCAGTAAAAGTAGTGCCCATCCTTCTCAGAATTCAGAATGACTTGAGGAGTCTGGAATGGTGGCTGCACATAAGAAATGTAAAGTCCCATTTGGGGGGTCAAAAACCAATTGCTGTTATACCAGCTAGAGGGGGTGTCATGGCTGAAGAGCAACATGTCCAGAAAAACATGGAAATCCTACTCACTGAGAGTGCATTACTCAACAGCGGGAGGAGCCTACAAATAAAAAAAGGGGGGACATAATCCTAGGTAACTTTAATAGAAGGAGGACAATCAGAGCAGGGGTGTTGAGAGAGGAGGGTTCCAATGCCCTCATGCTGGTTGGAGAGAATACCAGTAGTCAGCTCTTTGTGGTTGCCAAGGGAAGGGACTTTAAATCTGACAAGAGGATGAGAACTGGAGGAGAAAACCATAGAGGACATGTTCATCCATCCATATATCCAACCTTCTGTCCATTCTTCCATCCCTCCATCCTTCCATCCATCCTTCCATCTATCCTTTGGTCCATCCTTCCATCTATTCATCCATCCATCCATCCATCCACCCATCCATCCACCCACTCTTCTAGTCACTCATCAAACACTTACTGAGCAAATATTCTGTACCAGACAGACACTGTGGTGGTCACTAGAGGTACTAAAATGAGAGACTAAGTCACCATGCCTGTTCCCCAAGAAAGTTTTCTGCCATTTCTAGAGGCAGGACCAGGACGAGGGTGCATTGCTGGGAGACAGTAGACAGCTGAAAGGTAGCTTGAGCTCTCCAACCAATGAGCTCTTGGGAAGTAACGAGCTCCCCATTACTGGGAAAGGCCAAGCAGAGAGTGGACCATGATGTTGTAGGGGGGTGTTGGATTGAGATGGGCTGAACCACATAGACTTCAAGGGTTCTGTGGTTTTTATTGGAAGCCCACGACATCTCAGCTGAGCATGGGGTATGGGAATTTCAGCCTGCTGGCAGGCCCACAGGGGAGAAATTTAGGGCAGAGAGGCCTCCCCTTGGCCTCTTGGGGTGGCACATCATTCAGGCAGCTGCTCCTGGTATCCACAAGAGAAGTTAGTGAGATACCCCACCAGGGGCCCCCAAGAGGAAGCAAAACCTTCTTCCCTGGGATGAGACATCAGGTGACCTGTGAGGACAGAAGAAATAGGAACAGAGAAGGGCCCACACGCAGACTGAAGTGGGTGTGGAAAACGAAGAATTGGAAGCTGGGGGCCAGGAGAGACATCCAGGCACCCCAGCAAGGACCCACACGCAGATGTCAGAGCTTCCAGAAGCCTCAGAAGTCAGCCAGGGCAACCCTTGCTGCACAGGTAGGGAAACTGAATCTCAGGGAGGCTAGTGAGGCCACTGGACAGTGAAAGGGCCGGGGTAAGGCTATCTGCTTCCTCGTCTCCTTCCTAATCCTGGACCTTCCAGAAAGCAAGATTTGTGAGCAGTGATCGTAGAAACCACAGACATGAAAGAGATCGGTACGTTGTTTCCAGCGAAGCCGCTAGACAGCCCCCAAAATGCTGGAAACCCTTAGAAATAGCCAAATCCTGGCTACAAACAAATCGAAGAATATTTGTTAAATTGAGAAACTGAACACCATCCCAGTGAGTACGCCGAAACTTCAGGCTTCAATTAGTTGTTCTAAAATGCCAGAGGAGACAGAGGAGAGATTCTAACCTAATTCTCCCCTCTTCCTCTCTTCCCATCCTCCCTGACCCACCCACGAGGAGGCAGGAAACCCCTCCCAGGAAGGTCTGGGCCTGAAGGGAGAGCATCCTCTCATTTCCTCGGAAAGCCCATGGAATGTTGAAACACTGTTGGCTACAGGGCTGGGATGGGGAAAGGGGTGCCCGTCTCGTGGAGAGCACAGACAGAGTCCATCCTGACCCAGGCCAGCTTGGGGGCCGGCGTGGGAGGGCAAGGTACTCGGAGTCGGGTGGGGCCCAGGTCTGCCCACCCTGCAGTTGCCAGTCTGCTTCCCAAGGGGAAGCCTCTGGGTTTCGCACCAGGCTCACCAGCCAGCAAAGCCACACCTGTCACACCTGGCCCCGAGCAGGTCCCCAATTACTTTGTGGAATGAATGAATGAATGAATGAATAAATGCCCCCATGGGGTCAGAAGGCAGAAGGTACGCAGGGTGGAAGGGTCTGGAAGCAGAAATCCAAATGGCCTTTCTTCTCTGAAGAACTCATGGCACCCTCCAGGGTGAGAGCCAGGTCACATGATTGAGGCAGTCGGGGAACCTGAGGTAAAGGAAGCTGGGATGAGAAACAGGATTCATGGCCCTGAGCCCATTACCACCTATCTCAGAGAAAGACTTGCTCTAGAAGTAGAGGGTGGCTTGGACACTGGCCCCTTACCCAGTGGCTGTAGGGGCTTCCAGGAGGAAGAGACATGGTAGGTCTGCCTGGCCCACCTTGAACGAGGTCTTCCTTCAGGAACCGTGGGCCTCCTGTGAGAACAAGGTGCTGGGTCCACAGGATCTTGTGTGACCCCCTTCACCTGTCCAGAACTGTCCAGAACCTTTGGGGCGGGGGGGATGGCCTGATGCAGGTGCCAGTCTCCTGGGACTTCTGAATAATTCAGGAGCCAGGAGAGCAGCAGAGGCCTGGCCAGACCTTGGGCACTTGACACGGGCTCCCAGGGGGAAAGCAATGAATTATTGACAGGCCCTGGTGCCTGGTTGCCGCTCTATTGTGGTCAGTCTGTGGACCCATTCATGCCTGAGGCCCCCTCCCTGCTGGTTAATTATCCAGGAATTCTGCCCCTGCCCAGCCTACCTGGCCACTTGGTGGAGGCCAGCCCAGCCTCCTGGGGGGGGGGGGGGGGAAACGTGGGCTCTGCAGGGGGTGCCTTCTTTGTGACGGGTAACTTGCATGGGCCACATAAGCATGATTTTCAGAGGACAGAACATCAGGTCCCAGGTCCTTCATCTAACAGTCTTGGGGGAAACTGAGGCCCAGAAAGGGCTCTTACCCAGGATCACACAGCAGGGTCGGGGCAGAGGTGGTCTTCAACCCAGACCTCCTGACCCCCGGGCCAGTGTTCCTGTCCTTTCACAGGACAAACGGCCTCACACCTCCACTTCCCAGGGCAAGGACGCTGCATGTGTCCAAGGGCACATGAGCCCACCCTGCCTGGTCACCCTGGGCCCCCTCTCCTAGGCCGCCCCTCCATGCTGACCCACCCAGGGGAGAAGAGGCAACAGGCCGACCTCATGAGTTTGCAGCCGGGCGGACAAAGGGCAGCCCGGCTGGACAGGGTGGTCTCTGGGGTCACCACACAGGCCACAGCTGGGGCTTCCTGCACTAGCTCCTTCCCCAGAGAGTGTTTACGGAGGGAGCTGAGGGGTG
Organism: Prionailurus viverrinus; assembly: GCF_022837055.1. Lineage (NCBI taxonomy): Eukaryota > Metazoa > Chordata > Mammalia > Carnivora > Felidae > Prionailurus > Prionailurus viverrinus. Next base: position 119,999,011 of record NC_062563.1, read on the forward strand.
GCATTCGGTCGGAAGCAGTATTAGGACACTTGTGTTAAAGTTGTGTTTTCAAAGCAGGCACCCTGGTGTTGCTTAGAACGGTGCGTTACGGACAGACCCACAAAAAAAGCAAAGTTTTATAAAAACGCTTTCCTTCATGCTTTACTTACGACTGGGATAATAGCAATTGTCCTTTTCAAAGAAGACTATTTTTTATTTTCATTTGGAGGAGGTTGGGGGACACTGTTAGGAGTGAACCCCCCCCCCCGCCCCAAGCCACCCCCTGGGTCCCAGGGTCCCAGCCCCACCCTCTGGGCACAGACAGACCCTGGCTCTGTGAGGCTGTGCACCTGCCCACAGAGCCCATCCTGCAGAGAAGACCAGCACTGCCTGGGCCCTCCAGACAGCAAGCCCTGCACTCAGGGGAGGGAGGAGGTCCAGGTGTCTGAGTGAGGCAGTGTCGGAGGAATTTCACTTGAATGCTCTCACCGCTACCCAGTGAAGCGGGTAGTGCCACCTCCTTTGGAGAGCTGTGGGGCTCAGAGAGGTTGGAGAGCTAGCCAAAGTCACACAGCCGCCAGGTGGTGGAATCTCCCCCTTAGATCCTGCAAGGTGAGCCCACTTCTATTTGACTCCAGAGCCCAGGCTCTATCCACTGTCTACACTGCTTCTGTTAAGGATGGCACTGAGTCTGTGTGTGGACAAGGCTTAGACCAGGAGTGGGGAATTTGCCAAGAGGTGGACCTTGGCTCACTGTGGGGTTAAAGCAGTGAGAGCAGCCGTGGAGTAGTGAGATCCCCGTCACAGGGTGTCTAGCAGGGGCTGGAGACTTCATGTCAGGGAGGATGCTGAGGGACCCTCCTGAACAAAATGCTGGGCAAGCCTTCCCCTTGGGCCCTCCAAGTCCAAGGTCTGAGACTGACCTTAGTTAGCACCACCCTGCCCCCTGGGGGTGTCTTGCCACATTACAGCATGTCTGCCGATCCTCGTCTTCTAGGAAAGTTGTGCCTGAGTATCCACAGGTCCCCCAGGTTCCCCCCCACCCCTGCCGCCCCCACCTCGATCCCATCCCGGCACTTCTCCTCTCTGGGCACTGCTCAAGCCGGGGAGAGGCCAGGACCCAGCCAGGGAGGAGGCGTCTGCTGGGCTGGGTCTGAGAAGCACCTAGAAGCCTGGTAAGGGGTCTCCAGTAGAGGAATGGTATGAACAGTCTCGCCCTCAAGGAGGCAGAACAGCTGGCCGAGAGGGCTCTGAGCTCCAGGGGGAAGCATTTCATATTTATCCACGGTGGCTGCTCCCACCACTTCCCCTCCTCACACAGAAAGGAGGCCCTTTTTTTTTTTTAATTTTTTTTTTCAACGTTTATTTATTTTTGGGACAGAGAGAGACAGAGCATGAACGGGGGAGGGGCAGAAAGAGAGGGAGACACAGAATCGGAAACAGGCTCCAGGCTCTGAGCCATCAGCCCAGAGCCCGACACGGGGCTCGAACTCACGGACCGCGAGATCGTGACCTGGCTGAAGTTGGACGCTTAACCGACTGCGCCACCCAGGTGCCCCAAAAGGAGGCCCTTTTTAAAAAAATGTATATATAGTGTTCACCCTCCGTGTTCCTCAGGAGAGTACAGACATCAGATACGTCCATTAAAGTCAGAATTCACCTGATGCCTCACCTGGCTCGAAATTGCCATCGGTTAACGGAGTCCCTTCCTGCTTTCTCGGCCTCGCCTTCCTTCCTCCGTGAATCAAGGGCGGCACCGGGTGATCCCAAGGCCCCCTCTGGCTCTCACGCGCTGCAGGTGCTCCCCTCGGTCTCTGTCCTTTCAACCAGAAATGGCATGCACATTTTAATCTACCCCATTTGGAATCACCACGTGAGAACATCTCTCTGACTATCCTGTTCTCTCCCAGAGCAATAACCTTCAAACCGCAGGGTGAAATGGGGTTCAAGTCAACTCGGTCAGCATTTATTAGGCACCCACTGTTGGTCATTAACTCAGCCAGCAGATACTGAGATCTCCTGTGTGCTGAGAAACTCAAATAGGGGCTGGAAATAGGAAACATGGCCCCTGCCCCGGAGAGGCTCAACGTATAGCAACACCCCTTGATATCAACCAGATTGCTTCTGGAATGCTGACTGTGACGGAATGCTAGACGCTCTGGTGAGAACTTGGCACCGAGGCTCTCAGCCCTCTAAATGGCTCTGGGAAGCAGGGATTTTAGTAGCTCACCTTAGGAGAACACAGATGGAGAGAGCTTAAATTGTCAGGGAAAGCAGGGAACTGGCTGGTGGCAGAGTTGGGCTTCAAGTCCCCGCCTCCGACTGCAAGACTGAACTCTTCACAGCCCTGCAGTTTGTCTGGAAATATGGGGATCCTGCCACCAGATGGACCCTTGCCCTCAATGGGCTTGCAGAAGGCAGGTGTGGGCATCGCTGACTAAACGGGACCAGTGAGCCAGTGGTGTTGGGGGCGGGTAGAGACCTTGGTGGTGGTTAGGGCGGCGGAAGGGGGAGATACTGCTCGTGGACCCTTCCTGGTAGCCTCCACACTGGGCATCTGGGCAGGGGCTCGGCTGAACCCCAACTCCACAAGCCAGGGGGTACCCTGCCCCCAGTCTGTGGACATCCCCCCAGGGGGTTCTCTGCCCACGAGCGCCAGGGAAATGGGTCTCACACAGGCAACCACTCACACTGGTCGGGGTCACGTACGCTCCTGGACACGCTGCCCTGGCCAGGACCAGCCCTGGCTCTGGGGCCACCTTCTCCAAGCTCAGCCTGGAGCCTGAGGGAGCCCTCCGTCTCTCCAGCCTGGTCCCCAGCCAACCACAGCCTCCTGGGATGGGAGCTCCTCTCTCACGTGACGCGGCCATGCCCCCTCTCCCGTCCACAGGCTGATCGGGACCTTCCGCATGGTGCTGCAGAAGGTGGTGGAGGAGAAGCGCGTGGAGGTGACCGACACACTGATCGATGACAACAACGCTATCATCAAGGTGGGTTTGCCCCAGAAAGTCCCTGGACTTGCCCTTTGTGGGGTCCCCTGGGGGCCACACGGGGTGGTCTGGGGGATGCTCCTAATGGATGGAGAGGTGAGGCAGGAGGAAGAGACTCAGGTCAGACTGCCAGAGCCCCTCTGCCGGGGGGGGGCGTGGCCAGAGCCCTGGGCTCGGGGTCTGCCGTCCCAGGTCCCACAGCCCTTCCTGCGGTGAGAGCACAAGACAAGGGGCACTGGGACATCCCCTCCCTTCTCCACTGAGCAGCTCAGGAATCGCCACAGGGGCCTCTCCCATCACCCGAGGGCCAGGCTGAGCCCTGCTGGCCACTCCAGGGCGTGATCTTCACTCTGGACGCCTGCCTTGGAGCCATCCTAAGACCGGCCATTCTGCGAGGGCGGGGACCTTGTTTCTATTCCTGTTGTCACCTCCCATCTCAGCACCTCCAACACGAACACACGCATACGAACGACGCACAGTCTGTGGGCACTTGGCACCTGTTCTAACAAAGGAAAGAAATGAGCTCATCTGGACGCCCCGATCCCAGACTCTGCTCTGATGCGTTTGTCCCCTTCGGCTGACTCATGCCCACTCACAGGCAGGGACACAGCCCCTGCGCACGGACCGCGGTTGGGCCACCAACTGTGGGACTTGGGCAGGCTGCCTATCCTCTGCAAAGTGAGCCAAATTATAGTATCTGCTCCACAGGAATTGTCCGAGGATTAGAAGAGAATATACAGATAGTGCTTAGAAGAGCTGAGCAAGACTTGGGCTAAGTCAGAATAGCCTCAGAAGGCAGGGCGGCGGCCACGGGGGAGGCAGAGTGGGAGGAGCGCCAAGGGTGGAGCGGACGTTCCCACGGTGCCTTTGTATCTCAGGATACTTCCTTGCAGAGGACAGGAGGGCACTTGAGACTTCTCAGCTGGGCCCCAGCCAGGCCGTTCTCTCCAGGGGCAGAGGTGGGCAGGGGGGCTTCCCAAAGTCGGGGGAGCTCAGCCACCCCAGCAGGGGGGCGGGGTGCAGAACAAGCTACGGTCACCAGTGGCAGGAAGTGCGAGGAGAGAGAACAGAGGAAGCGGGCAGAGACGAGCAGGCAGCACGGACCGTGTCCTGTATTTCTAGAATCGGGTTTAGGAATTTAGCGGAGGACAGGCCTCACAGATTATCTAGTGCACCTACCACCCACCTCTGCCACTCATTTTGTGGATGGGAGCCCTGAGGTCCTGGGTGGGGAACGAATTTAGTCAAGGTCAGACGGCTGGTCAACAGCAGAGCTGACCCCGGGACCCAGGGCTTCCAATTCCAGGCCACCATTTGCCAGCACAACATACCTGGTCCCATCCAAAGGGCCACGTTGGCTCAGCGGGAAGGCCGTGAGGCTTGGAGTCAGTCTGGCTCAGCTCAAATCCCCGCACTACCACTTTCTAGCTGTGTGACTTCGAGCAAGTAATTTACCCTCTCGGAAATGTTAGGTAGGATACGTTGAAGTGTTGAGAAGATCAAATGAGGTGTGAGCTGAGCCTGGCTCAGGCCTGTAAAATGAGCTTACAGTAAAGCATCTTAGCATGACATCTAGAACAGCGAGGGCTTTTCCTTCGACTCCCCCCCGCCACCCCGGAAAATCGTTCGGAAGCCCACGCGCCGAGCGAAGGCTGCCCGTGTGGGTCGACGGAGCAAGCCAACCCCCAATCTCTGAGGGAGGGCAAGTGCATCTGGGAGGCATATTGACACCCGTGCAGGTTGAGGAAGGAGCTAGAATGAGTCTTCCCTGTGCACCGGGGAGAAACTAGAGCTGAAAGGAGGCAAGTGGCCCAAGGACCCAGAGCAAGAGGCCCTCCCAGGATTCTCGGGCGCACAGCCTGGGCCCAGGTGGGCGCTCCACTTTTCCCCAGAGAAAAAGCCCAGAGCGACCCCCAAGTCCCTTCTCCCGAGCAGGAGTGTCAGATGAACAGGAAGATGTGCCGACCCCATGCCTCGGGAGGTGTCCGGGGGCCCCCTCTCCTGGAGGCACGTCCTGCTCACATCCCATCTCGGGTTCGCATCAGGAGTGAGAGCAGGGCAGCCCCGCTCCTGAGGACGAGGGGGGGACCTCTAGCACTGGGGACACTGAATGATATTCTTTGTAGACAGTGGGCCCAGAGAGCCTACTGCCGTCTGGGCTCAGCTTGTCCCGGGCGCGCCCTCCACCTTGGGCACCAGGGAGGAGTAGAGCCAAGTGCAGCAGGACCAGGGGCCAGAACCCGTTAAGCGGACGGAGTCTGTGAGTCTCAGTCTTTCTGAGCCTCAGTTTTCTTATCTGTAAAATGGGAGGTGGGGGGAGGCTAACACGCACTTTGCCTTCCTCCGGCCGGGGGGAGGAAGTGAAAGCACTTTGTAAACATCACAAGGAGTGCGTGGGATGGTCCTTGCTATTGCTGTACCCTCGCTCACCACCCGCCCCTCTCCCTCCAGACCAGCCTGTGCGTGGAGGTCCGATATCAGGCCACAGATGGCACGGTGGGCTCCTGGGATGATGGAGACTTCCTGGGGGATGAGTCCCTTCATGAGGAAGAGAAGGACAGCCAGGAGACAGATGGACTGCTCCCCGGCTCCCGCCCCAGCTCCCGGACACCAGGCGAGAAGAGTTTCCGGAGGTAAGAGGCTGGGCCCTCTGGCCTCCCACCACCCCCAAAGACACTGGGAGGATTCCTGGGCCTTGGTTCCCCGCGAAGGGCCCTCTCGGCATGACTGGGCTCAGTGGACAGGGCTGAGTTGCTAGAGAGACATACATGAGGCAGGAGTGTATTTCTACAGGGCCCTTGACACCTGTTCCCCCACCCCAGGCTCACTGGGGGGGAGGGGGGGCAGGGATCAGGCTGAGGGGCCCGGCCTCCTGCTCCCCTGAGGGAGGACTTGAGGGAAAGAGGCCAGACCCCTGCCTCCTGACAGAATGGGTGAGGCAGACAGGAGGGGGCCCTAACCTTTTGGGTCCAAGACCCAGAAGTGCCAGACCAGCCCCAGGCAGCCCGCCATCCACCCTGGCCCCAGGCAGGCCCAAGAGAGGGAGGCCTTTTCCTGCCAGGGTGAAGCCAAAGGTCCTGATCGGGACCCAGCCTCTCTCTTGTTGAGAAGAGTGTGTCCTGACACCCTCAGTGTCTAGGATTCACCCCTGCGATGTCCTACCACACACGGGTGTCAGGAAGCTGCGTCCAGGCCTGCTCATTCCAAATGCAGGACTTTTCCCCCAAAAGGCAACGCAATGACATTACTCTTAGAACTCCGAGAGACAGACCCTAAGTTAGTAAAATGTCGGCTACGGATTCCTAGCCTGCTGGGAATAACGTGCAAAATGCAGGTAAGTCAGCGGCACCTCTAAAGTTTTAGAGAAGGGGACCCCTTCCCGGTGATCGTTCCCTCCAATCTCCTGCCCTTTGCTTTCCAAAAAAATGTATTCAGTCCCTGTTCTGAAAAAAACCACCTATGTAAATCAAGGTAATTGAATTGATATGTTTTTGTTAGACGAATGTGCTTTCCTTCTTTGTTCTTGAGCCACTCCTCTCGGGCCACACACACACACACACACACTATACAAGCTTAAGACCCTGGGAGCCAGGTCAGGTAACAAGGTCAAAGGGACCATGCGTGTGACAAATACAGCGGACGTTGGCTCCAGGCCAGCCGGGGGAGGGGTGGCATCACCCACTCCAGCTGGGAGGGAGCCTGTTCTCCTTAGACTCTGGCCAGCCGGATGGAGAGGGCATGCAATTTGGCTTCAGGAGACTCAGGTCCGAGTCCCAGCTCTGCCTCCAACCAGTCTTGTGGCCCTCGGCCGGTCACATACCCTCTTTACTGTCTCTCCTAACCTGTAAAATGGGACCCAGAACAATGAGAACGCTCCCCCCATCCTGCCATTAGGAGAGACGAAAGGACCACAGGGGGACAGGTTGTAACCAGGGTGCCGAGTGCTGCCCCACATAAGGGCTGGGGACAGACAGGCTCTTGGCAGCTGGACAATGCAAAGGGTCGGGAATCAGGCTGGAAATGGTGACGGGAGCCAGCAGACGCTGATGCAGAGGGCACCAACCCGTCCCAATCCTCTGTCCCCACGAAGGAAGAGCACGCGGGGACTGTTGGGGACTCTGCAGCTGGGCTCTAGGAGGGGGAGCAAGACTGGAAGCCAGGTGACAGCCAACAATTGAAGGGAAGGAGCACCGGCTCTGAATCAGGGAAGCTAAGTTCCATTTGGCCCCATCCTGGCTGCCACTAACTAAGCCGAATGACAGTGAGCGAGTCCCCTACCCCTCTGGGCCAATTACAGGAAGGGGCTACGTACCCTGGCCGCTCTACAACTGTGATGTCCCGAGGGACCCAGGGATACTCTGGAGCTCATGGGTAGCACCAGTGTGAAACAGCTGTCTGGGAGCTGTTGACCGCCGAGGGCCACCCTCTGTGGCTACTGTGGCTCGGGGCTCACGAGAAGGGGCCGGGAGGCTGACAGATGGGGCTTGAGTGGAGGCAGTAGACCAAAGTGAGGAGCTTTGGTCCCCAGACCAGCAGAGGGCCTCTCCTATCCTCCCTCAACCTGGCTCAGGGTTTCCCCACCTCTCCCTGGTTTCGGTGGCCTCTCCCAGGGCAGCAGCAGGAGGAAGGGTTTTTGTTGTTGTTGTTGTGTGTGTGTGTGTTTTTTTAAGCTTACTTATTTATTTTGAGAGAGACAGAGAGATAGGCAGACAGAGAATCCTAAGCAGGCTCTACGCTGTCAGCACGGGGCTTGAACTCACAAACTTGTGAGATTGTGACCTGAGCCAAAATCAAGAGTCGGATGCTTCACCGATCGAGCCACGCAGGCGCCCCAGGAGGGAGGATTTTATCTGGGATTGGGAATTGGGAGAGGGTGACAACCGCGGTCAGAGCCCCCTTGTCTTCCAGATGCCACCGCCCTGTGTTGGAGGGGCTTTGTGAGGGAGCGCACGGTTCCCCTGCTGTCACGGGGGCCACTGGCCCAGACGCTGAGAGCACCTGGGGGTCGGTGCCCTTGCCAGGCCTAGCCACGCAGCCAGCAGGCCGGGTGGGGGGAAGAGGTGAGAACATTCGGGGAGGGCCCTTTGCTGGTGAGGAGAAGGTAGAACAGCTTTAGAGCATTTGGGCTCATCCTACGGCTTAATTCTGGCTGCATGTAAAGGGCATGTGAGCTCTGGGTCAAGGAGTGTGGGTGCTGCAGGAACCCGATAGTTGGCCTTGCAGCCTGAGGTGTTATGTCTCACGCTCGTCTCACAAGTACCAACCAGCCAGGCCCGTCAGCTCTGGAGTCTGGGAGAAAGCCACCGTCTTCCGGACTGGCGAGCCCTCCAGACAGGCTTTGGTCAACAAAGGGACGGAGGAGGAAAGGGATATATGTGCCTAGCCTCTGACCCCCAGCGAAGCCTTCCTTCCCCACATCTGCCCCTTGCCCTCTGTTCATTCCTGAAAAGGCCCACCCCTTCAAAGATCAAGGTGCTCAGTCTACTAGGCGCCTCTCTTGTCTCTCCTCTGGCCAACCAGCAGCAGCAGGAAACCCTCATTGCTAGCGAACAGCAGTGTCTCACCTGGTCTTCTGGATCCACAGGGGTCTGGGGCGGAAATCCATTCCTCCCCGTCCAACATGGCTCCGTAGGGCGCTTGCTGGAGGGCGGAGGGGGCCCAGTGGAGTGAATGGGCAGGAAACAGCCTCGGCCTTGGACTGGCAGGGACTCTTCCATGGATGACAGAGGAGGCTGATGTGGGGAGGTCCTGGTGAGCCCACACTTCTCCCTCTGGGGCCTGGGCACCCCCCAGCTAGGCTCCAGCCATCTGCTCTCACTACCCCAGGACAGGTCTCGGCAGAGGTACTCACTCAAGGGAACTCACTCTGAAGGCCTTAAGTATCTTCCTGGAAATTTCTCCCATGTGACCTCAGGGAATGTCTGCCAGGCACCTCCGCCTGAGCACCCCCCCAATCCCCAACCTGACACCAGTAGCCCATTAACCCTTTCCTCCCACGGCTCCATCAATCCCAGGCCCCAGTCAGTCTCGTGCCCTCTGAGCCACTCTGCCTACTTCTCTAGTCTCTGCCCCCAACCGGGGGCCTCCGATTTTGGCCAGGTTTCTGTAAAATACCCTGGGAATGTTCCAGAGGCAATGCGATGACGTGGAGAGACACAGGGCTCAAATCCCGGCTCTGGTCTCCGGAGCTACACTTGCCCACCTGTAAGAGGGGCATCAGGGACGTGAGGATCAAATGACATGCTTCATGTGAGTCGCCCACCGCAGCACCCGGCGTGTGGTCGGTGCTCAGCCAGTGCCTGATGCCTTCCTCCTTCCTTTCCAGTCTCCGTGACCTGCCCCGGTCCCTGAAGGGGAAGGAGACTTCGGCCCAGCACGAGCGTGCACACACTTACCAGCGCCGCTCAGGTGCATGTGTCTTTGTGACACCAGGGAGCCGCACACACCGCTGGCTTCTGGGCTCCGTTGCTGATGCGGCTCTAGGAGCCACCTCCAGAGGGACAGAAAGGAGGCCCAGCTTTAATGGTGCAGCTTCTCTTAGGGCTTTCCTGCGGATTTCCTCTATTCTGCGACTCTCTCCTTATTTTCTCCATCTGCCTGGCCCTCCTGCCCTCCACGGCCCCACCCCCTTCCACCCAGCGCCCCCTGCCTGAGAAGGCAGAGGTTCCCGTTGGGCTCCTCTCTGCTGGGTCTCATCTTGGGAGAGCAAGGAGGGACCACTTTTCTTGTTCTCCTTATGGATCATTCTTCCACTCCAGCAGAGATCCATGGAAGCCAGGTACCCCCACTCCTATACCATGGGTCAGGGGGCAGCAGGGTATCCCCACAGTGTGTGCCCTGGGATGTGCATGGGGTCAGCACAGCCGGCCTCACCCCCCAGTTCCCATGATCCCTCCCCCACCTCAGCACAGAGGAGCCAGGGCCAGGGCCATGCTGGGATAGGGGTGAAGTGATGCTTCACCAGCTGTTTCACCCGAGGTTAGGGTCCCCTCCACCCCCGGCCCAGGGCTGAGTGTTCAAGTGAGGTCTGGCCCTGTGAAGCTCTGGGTCCCAGCAAGCCTCAGAGCCCCCCAGCGGGCCGCCATATTGAATCTCCCACGCAGTGGCTGCTTTCAGTGGCACACCCAGAGCAATGTGGATGGGGGTGTGAGGAAGAGATGGAGTGAAACCCAGGCCCAGAGAGACAGAAGGCTGGCTGAGGAACAGAACCTAACCAACCTACCCGTTGAAAACACAATGTGGACTCTAGGAGGAAAGTTCAGACCCATCCAGGCCTTCACGGAGAGGTCTCCGAGCAAGGAGGACAGAGGCCGGGCCACATCCCATCCCTACTGCTTGTGGCCGAGTGACTGAGGGCAGGCTGAGCACAGAACGCTGAAGCTTCATTATTCATGTTCGTTGTAGTCATTAATAGTGGTTGTGGTAAAATCATGAGAATGTTCTTTTTTTTCACAGAAAGACAGTCCTTTTCCCTTCTCCATTTCCACACTCAGAGTGTGGGCCTGTGTGAGGCCCCTTTGTAGGCCCAGCGGCCTGGAGTGTGTGAGGACGGGGTGAGGCAGGCATGTTCCAGGCAGCCTGTGCTGTGCGGCACCTGGGCCTGCTATGTGCCTGAGAAGCTCCCCTGCTGGGCCAGCCTGACAGCTCTCCAAGATTTCAGAGCAAAACCGGAAGGGAAAGAGATAGAACCTCACGTTTTATTGTTCAGGTGTATCAATTCCTCCTTCCCGTTCCATCCTTGCCTAGTCCTAGGGGATACAGTTCCCCTTCCGGTTCCCCTATTGCAATGATTTTCAGATTCTTCAGGGTCACAGAGTTCTTTGAAAAAACAACAAGCAAACAAACTTCCTTCAAAACTTGGATGGGTAACTCAGAGAAAGGCGGCCCTGTTTGGATTAATGTGAGAGTGCAGTCAGTAAATCTCCCATTCGGCCCTCATTCTCAAAAGCTCACTGGGGCTCCTGCTCCATTGGGGCAAGCCCCATGCAGCTCTCAGTGGGTCCCAATGGGGACCCATGCCTGACCTGCCCGCCTCCAAGCCAGGCCTGGGGCCAGCACAGGGCCCCAGCGAGGTGTTCTGTGACCAGCAGAGACCTGGCTAACGCTAAGTACTTTGAAAGGAATTACAAACTGACCAGCTTGCCTAATGGAAAGGACAACTGGCCAAAGCTGGACTTCAGCTGTGATCTATGTAGGCCTGTAGGTTCTGAGCTGTCATGGCACAGAATTATGTCCCCCTGGGCAAGGCCTGTGCCAGTACAGCATGAGGAGAGGGAAAACATCACTAAAACATCTCCTAATTGTTGTCTGCTTTCTTTTCTTCATCTTCATTGCCATAGCATTAGGGAAGGATTGAGAGAACATTCCAGAAGGCTTTTCTGAAAGCCTCCCTAAAGAGGGAGAAGGGCACGGTTCTTACCCTGCTCTGCGCCCTGGAGTGGTAGCTCTCTTATTGCCACATCCCCAGAATCTCCCTGGCCCACCCTTGCCCTCCACGGCCGTCAGAGCCTGAGAGCTGCCCACTCCACTGGAGGGGATCCAGGGAGGCAGTGAGGAGGAGCAGGGTGGCCCAGGCCTGGAGGGTGGCCAGGCTCATCTAACCTTGCATTCCCTGAGGCATCTGAGACCCACAGTAGAAATCACCAAGCCCTTGCCTGCGAATGGAGGAGATCAGGTGACACCCTGAGGCCTCCTCCCATTTCAAGGCTCCAGGCTCTCCTGGGCTTGGGAAGTGGCCACCCAGCCCCGCTCCTGCAACCAGGGCAGAGCCTGGGAACCATCAGACCCCTCCCCAGCAGGCTTAGGCTGCAGCGAGAAGCTGTGGGGTGAGGGGGTCCTGGGATGAGGAGGCCCCTGGGGAGTGGGGGGTCAACAGGGCCAGGGGCTAAATCTGCAAGTGTCTCTGGTCCACACCCTCTCACTCACATCCCCTTGTCTCCTCATTTCTTCCCCCTACTCAGCAAAGGCAGAGAGAAGACCAAGGGAGGCAGAGATGGCGAGCACAAGTAGGTGTCCCAGGCCAGGGTGGAGCCCGTGGGGCCCAAAGGCTCCTCCCCACAGGGTGCGGATGTCGGGATGGCCTGTCTCAGAGGGCTTAGGCGTGGGCTGTCCTGGCAGAGCCAGCACCGGGGGATGGCAGGGCGAGGGAGGTCTGTCCATCTGGCCGTGAGGGGTGAGGGTCAGGGAGGGAGGGGGTGGGGGTGGGGCAGGCATCTGGGCCTTCTGGTTTCTGCTCCCTCCTCCCTCCTTTCAACGTCTGGATTCTGCCTCCACTTCCCTGTTCAGCTCCACGCCCACGGGCCAGGCCCTTAGGCTTTCCTGTCAGGGAAGGTGTGACTGAAGGCAAAGGGGTGGGGGAGGCCCAAGAAGTGGCCACCTCCCGCTAAGAATAAAGGCAGGGCTGGGCAGGTGGGCATGAAGGCCTGGAGGCCCACAGAGGACAGACTCTGGGCCTGGAGTGGCCCCGGGGAGTGGCTGGGGCATGAAGCCCCAGAGAGTTAAGGAGGGACGAGCATATGCGTACCCTCCCGTCTCCATCCCGCAAAAAGCTTCGTGGGGGAGGGAGAGGTCAGGACCTGTCTGGGAGAAGGGGGGTGGGGACCCCAGATGAGAGAGGCCAGCCGCAGGAGTTGGAAAGGCTCAAGGCCTGGGGCTGATGAGTGGGTCTCAGAGGCCCCCTGAAGCACATGCCATCTCTAGAACTCTCTAGCATTGTGGGGAGTTCACAGAAGCAGTAGTAGTCAGGGCTGACCGGCTGGAGGGGGCCTCTGGTCCAAAGCCCTTTCTTCAAGATGATAAATCTGAGTCCCAGAGAGGGGAAGTGACCTGCCCCGGGACAGGAGCAGAGCTAGGACGGCCACACAGGGAATTTAGCTCCCGACCCAGAGTTCACCAGAGACCTGGGGAGTTTAGAGCACTTGACTGTACTCTAAATTTAATTTAATTCTCCAAACACACCAGTGCAAGCCGAAAAGCCAAGAATGGGGTCTTTATTTTCCAGAGAGGGAAACTGAGCTTCAGAGATGTTAAGGGATTTGCCCCACACTGTGGCACCAGGAAGTTAAAAACTAGTTGACAGGAGGACATCGTGGGGACACGAGGATTGTGCCTATAGGGGTCTGAGGTGGTCAGCACAGGTATGGGCTTGAAGCATCTGCCTGCATTAAGGTCCCAGGGGACTCATCGTGGATCATTGCTTCAACAAAAGCATATGAACTCCAACTCCCACAAACAAAAGCACACAAAAGCACAACAAGACAAAGGCACCACGTGGGGAAAACTCAGGCCCAGAGACCTGAAGGGTTGAGGAGGCTGTCAGGCTCTGAGCAAGGGAAGAAGAGGGAGCTTGGAGAGGGAGCCAGAGAGCTGAATCCAGGGGGATGGGGGTGGGGGGTGAGAGATGATGGCTGAGCTGGGAGTCCCTCTTAGGGAGCTGTTTCAAGGGCTCAGTTTCCCGCATGGACACTCAGACACGAGAGGCCTATTCATGAGATGTAAACAACCTGTCTCTTCCCCAGCCTCTGGCTGAGAGTGGCAATGCCCTGGGGCCCTTCTTGATTTCCAGCTCCCCAGTCTGTCCTGGGCCAGACCCCCAGGGATTCACACTGGCCACAGCCGGACTAAGAGGCACTTCACAGTGGCGAGCACATAGTAGACCCGCAGTAAATGCTGGTTCCCTGGCACTACCTGATCCGAGTCTCTTGCCATCCCTAGTCCTCACATGGGATACAGTCATATTTTCATGTGTGGGGCATTAGGAGGATTGAAAGGGGAGGGAAATGAGATTTTTTTTTTTAATGTTTATTTATTTTTGAGAGAGAGAGATAGAGAGAGGCAGAGTGAGAGCAGGGGAGGGGCAGAGAGGGAGGGAGACACAGAATCGGAAACAGGCTCCAGGCTCTGAGCTGTCAGCACGGAGCCCGATGCGGGGCTCGAACACACAAACTGTGAGATCGTGACCTGAGCCAAAGTCGGACACTTAACCGACGGAGCCACCCAGCGCCCCAGAAATGAGATTTCTAAGAAGAGGCTAAGCAAGTTGAAGCTCTGTAGCCAGGTGAAGAAAAGCTATAAAAACAGTTTTAAAACTCTGAAAGGTTACCGTGTGGCAAAGCTGGCTAGTTTCAAGCTCTGCTGAGAAGTAGAAGCGTGTGCAAGTTGCCGTAGGAAAAACGGAAGAATCCAGCCATGAAAGAACTCATGCTCCCCTTGAGTACGTGGGATGTTGGGAGAGGTTGGTCTGGGGACGTGGGAAATCTATTTCCCTGATGCTGTTTGCTTGAGCCTTGCAAGGGGTTGGGCCGCCGAGGAGAGCTGAGGAGCCAGCTCCGTGGCACACAAGGGCCCCCTTAAGTACACAAGGGTCCCCCCACGCCTCCTGGTTCCACGAGGGCGCGGAGGCAAACAGGCCAGTTTGGGGACAAGTCCTCGTATCAAGGGCCAACCTGTCCTGCCGAGATGTGGCAAGATATTTGAAACTAACTGAAATTCAACACACTGTGAAAAAACAACTGTAGAGCCTGCAATTATGAATTAGCTATTCTTGGGGCATCGGAAATAAAAGAAATATACCCACCAAGGGGCACCAGAACACGCCCCCAAGGTTTGAAAACGTGGCTGTTTAAACAATGCAAAGCACCATAGACCCCTTTTCTCTTAGGCAGGAGTTTCTCCTGATTAGCTGAGGCCTGAGCTAGTGAGCCTGGGTTGTTCTGATTGAAGGCAGTCTCAGATCGTCAGTCACAGCCTCCAGAAGAATACACAGACCTGAGTTAATGACGCCCAGCTCACTAAATTTAGTTCGGCCAATGTTCCCAAGTCATTCTGAATACCAAGCTCCCTCCTAGGACCCCAACCACGACATCCTTCTAGATCTGAGCCGTGGAACCAGCAATGAAACCATCAGATCCATAAATGAAAACAGAATTTACAAATAAGTGAACTAACCTTAAAATCTTTTCCCTAAAGGGAAATAGTGGTCTAAATTGTGGATGCATATCATTCTGACCTCAGTGAATCCAGCAATGGGGAAGCCCAAGCGGGACCGGAAATCCCCAGAGGGCCCTAGAGAGGCCCACCTTCCCTGGCTCCCGCTTCTGCTTCCCTGAAGCCAGGAGTAAGGAGCCACTTGGTGGCAAAGCATTTTTTCACTGAGCTGATTATTGGCTTGTTTTCTTTGTCTGTTTCTCACCACATTATATTTTTAGTTATTGAAGAACTCAGACCAGCTGCCGCATTTTATTTAAAAACAAGAACAAACACTCAGGACCCCAGCGTACCAGCAACCTCATCAAAGAATTACACATTTTGGAAATCTAAGTCTTTGATACAAGCCGATAATCTTCGAACATCCCTGACTAAATTAACATTTATTTCAAAACTAACCTTTACCCTTGGCCGAGAGAAGCAGGCACGCCGTTTCTGGGAAGCGGTGCAGCACTAGGCAGAAGAGACTGTTTCTATGGTCAACTTCTGATGTGTCATCGACCAGAAAATTCCAAAGGGCAGGGAGAGCTGAGGCCATCACGCTCTAGTGCACGCTGTCCAGATGAACTGAAGAACAAATCCAGGAGAAACAAACAGTACGAATTCTGGACATTACATTCACCCGACACGTTCCACAGTTTTCATTAAGGGATAAGTCTTCATTTTGAGATACCCCCAGGCACACAGGAGTACCGCCTGTATACCTGTCCACCGGAGATGGTTAGTGAGGCAGGGTCTGGGAAGAGGGGCTTCTCCTTTGATTGACTTCAGGGAGAGAATTGTAGGATAGTATAGTTGTTTTTTTTTTTTTTTTAAGTCTCAATCTCTGCTTCCAAATACGTTTGTTTTAAGAAATAAAGTGACTTTCAAAATCAAGGGCCATAACTGCCCAGGGGAAGCCCCAGGCCCTTTTCCACTTGGGTGGGTCCTCGGGACCAGTGTCAGAAAGCCGCAAGTCATTGACTTGTGTGACGTTTCATTACCAGTCATTAACTTTCACAGCAGCCTCTTCCAAAATGCGTTGATGCTAAGACCATTTGTGAGTGAGCGCCTCCTCTGTAAGCCTGGGCACCGTCTGTGGGGCTCTTCACAGATGGCACCCCCATCTGCACACTGCGTTGGCACACGGCCCATACGTACACCTACAAGTGCAGGCCCTGGGAACTTTTCACTGAAGTTCCGAACGGTCAGGATGGGATCGCCACTGACAGAGAAGTGCAATCCCACAGGAATCAGGACGTAGCAGTTCTGGCAGAGGGGGCAGGAGCAGTGTGCTTCAACTCTAGCTCTGAGCCTCAGTCTCTTCTTGGGTTGAATGAAGAGAAGCATATGTCCCTCCCAGGATCGCTATAAAGATGAAATGAGTAAACATCTGGAAAAGGCTTTGGCCCATAGTAGTTGCTCAAGAAAAAATTATATAATGCCGTGTTGGCATATGTATAGATACCTCCCCTTATTAGAAGGGGAGACACTTTCTTTCCCTTCTCCTCCATTGTTATGTTCTGGACAACACCATGCTGGCCGGTATAGACACATCAGTGTTACCTCAGTCTTCCTTGACCACCTCATGGCTTTTTAGGAAGCCATGAACACACTAGTGTTTCCTAAACTGTGAGCTGCTGCCCATGGAAAGGTTCTTGATTGCTCTTTCACTGGGATACAGACTCACAGCCCTCTATGTCTTGCCCGGAAGTAAAGAGAGCAAAGAGTAAAGAAAGGCCCGGGATTAGGGTGGGGCCAGATTTGAGGGAATAAGATTGGTCCCAACCTTGAGTAGAGGGGCTTGAGGCTTTTAGGCCATCCCTACAAGGACAGAAAGGTTTTGCCCAACCTCACGTTACCCAGAATAATGGGTATCTTGGGATACCCATTACCCATTACCCATTATCTTGGGATACCCATTACCCAGGGGATCTTGGGAACCCAAGTCAAGCCTCCACGGGGAGATAGACGCATGACCCAAAGGTGGGTGGGCTCTGTTGTAGGCGAGCTCAGAGTTTGAGTCTGCCCTGGCCCCCCCCTGAGCCCACATGATGACGGGGCCACACCCGGGAGGAGGGAGAATGGGAAGAGAGAGTCAGGTATCCAGCTCATGCAATATTGATGGGGTAATGGAATACTGCACTTTACCCCCTGCTGATCCTACTCCGGGTCCCTCCTGGCACCAGGGATCACGGGCTCAGCTGCAGGGACATCACTGAAGGGACACTGACGACCCCTGCCCCCTTCCCTCAGCCCCCCTGACCGCGAGGCCCTTCACCTGGGGGCACAAGGAGAAAGAGGTAGGAACTATGGAGTTTGCCATACGTTCCTGGGGGTTGGTTGAAGTGGGGGGTGAGGGGAGGGATTCCTCAGTGAGCAGGGACAGGCAGAAGGGGTGGAAGCCAGCACCAAACATAGATGGGAAAGGGCCCATCTCTTCCTTTTCGCTGGGGACGGAACAGAATCTGAGGGTGCGGAGAGATTGGGAAAGACAAGGCAAGAGTTGCACACCAGGGCCATGTGAGAACTGAGCAGCTAGTTTCAACCACATCTCAGACCTCCTCCTTGGCCTCTGCCCCTCTGATCCTGTTCCTGTCTGTCTGTCCTGATGCTTTGTCTCTGGTCATCTGGCTTTCTTCCCGACCAGCTGAGGTGGGGCGCACGGACAAGGAAGACGAGCTCGGAGGCATGGTGGAACTCAGAGCTCTGAGACTGGACTGAGGGAGCTGAGGACAGCCCAGGACCCGGGAGGGCTCCACTCAAAGTCGTTCTTTCCGGCCCAAGATCACCTTCTCTGATCCCTGGGCCCTGACCCGCTCTTCAGTGGTGTGGAGGCATGAGAAAGAAGGAAGCAGTGGGGTCTCCTCTCTGCCCTAATTCTCCCTCGTGGCTCCCTCTTTAGAAAGGTTGGCCCCCACGCTATCTCAGGACCGGTACGTGAGGGGCTGGAGTATGAAGTTCCCTTTCTCTTACGTGTTGTCTCGGGTTTTGCTCTCCTGTGTTTGTGTGTCTTCCTCCCGGCGTCCATCTCCCTCCATCTCATTCCGGCGGCTCGCCTCACAGAGCTGGGAGAAGTGTGTTCTCCGCCATGAAGCTCGGCAAGAACCGGTCCCACAAGGAGGAACCCCAAAGACAAGGTACAGACGCGCCCCCAGCCAGGCCAACCCCCGGGCCATCTCTGCGCACCTGACGGAGACCAAACCCCTCCCCTCCGCGGGCAGCGCCCCCGCAGGCTCACCTGCGATTGGCCGGCGAGGCCGCTTAGGTGGGCCCTAGCCTCCCATTGGCTGCCGGCAGAGCCGGGCCCTGGGGGTGGTCTTCAGGAAGGGGGCGCTCCTGGCACAAAGGGTGGGAAGGGCATCACCCCTGGTCTAGAATTTAGCAGTACTCTCTGTCTGGTGGGCCTGTGTTTGAAAGGCTCCTCTTGCCCTCTCTGCTCCCCACCCCCCACCTTTTTTTCCTGCACACAGAAGCCTAGAGATTGTTCATTAGAGAAGGGAATAACAAAAAACAAAACAAAACAAAACAAAACAAAACAAAACAAAACAAAAAACAAAAAAAACACCAAAAGTGGTTTGGCCACTTCCCTATTTCTGGGGAAGAACCAGCGTCCCAGGACCGCTTACCCAGTGGCAAGACTCATTGCCCTGTCTTTCCCCATGCCTTCTCACAAGGCTGCAGGGAAAGCCCTGGGGGAGAGAGGCAGGGTGGAGCCTGGGAGGCTGAAGTGACCCGTGGCCCTGGTGCCACGGCAGCAGCAGCCTGGGGGGAGGGCAAGACAGCTGTTAGAAAGGAGGTGGGGGGACCGGGAGAAGACGGGAGAGAATTGGATCAGATAAGGAAGCAATGTGGAGCTTTCCCACCCAAGTCTGTTGCTCACATGCCCTCCTTCAGAGCTCCTGGCTTCCCCCCTTAGCATCCCCTGGGTGGCCCACTGGCCCCAGCATCTCTCTCCCTCTTGCCGCCATGCCAATTCTAGCGGTGCCCTTCTCCTTCAGACTGGAGAGGGTATGGCTGCTGGCAGAGGCCCAAACCTACCATTCTTCTGTGGTTGCTCAGTATGGTCAATTCTTCATCTCATTGGATATTACACCTCAGCGCAGCGTTAGGGTCTGAATTCCATCGGCTATTTTACATGGATGAGTTACTTCTTAAGCTTCAGTTTCCCAATCGATGACGTGAGAATAGTGCCTATCTTGACAATACATGGATATGAGGACAGGAGATACGTGCACGAAGTGCCTGGCATTGTGCCTGGCATAGAGTAGCCTCTTGATAAACAGTAGCCATCGTTTGAAAGGTACATAAGTATGGATTTTTTATTGCCCCCCCCCCTTCTTCCACAAAGGGTATTCAGTGCTTATGTAAGAAATACACAACAAGAGTTACATTCAATCAAAATACAAAAGCAAGACTAGGGGTACCTGGCTGCCTCAATCAGGAGAGCATACATACGGCCCTTGATCTCAGGGTCGTGACTTTGAGCCTTAGGTTGGGTGTACAGATGGCTTAAATAAATAAACTTAAAAAAAAAATCTTTAAAAAATAAAAAAAAATTTTTTAAAAGTGAAACTAGATATAATATCAATTAAAATCAAAGATCAAGATCAGGTGGGAAACACTGCGGATAAACGGGCCATACACTCTAAGCAGATACTGCCAAGGAAGCCTGGAAATTGACTGTTAGCTTCCTGGATAGCAAAGCGCAAGGGGAAAGACAGTCACTTGTTCCACCATCCAGCCCACCTAATGGCCTTTCTTCTGCAGATGAACCGGCCGTGCTGGAGATGGAGGACCTTGACCGCTTGGCCGTTCGCCTGGGGGATGGGCTGGACCCTGACTCTGTGTCTCTGGCCTCTGTCACAGCTCTCACCACCAATGTCTCCAACAAACGGTGAGCACACGGGAGTCCCGCAGCCCAAACCGCCTCCGCCTGTTCAGGCAGGACCCAGCTTGCCGCGTGTGGAATTCGGATGGGGAAGAACCAGGGTCCCTGGGCGGCTTCTTCCTAACCCTGCCCCTTTCTTCTTTTCCCGGATGTCTCTCACTCCGCTGTTCCTACAAAGGCAGGAGGCTGCTCCCAAGTCATTGCACGCCCGCGGGCCAAGGGGGATCACAGAGCTGCCCCGCACACATCTGAACCTGTTGACCTACTGTCTATCTCTCCGTCACTGTGCCGTTAATCCTCTCTGTTGGGGCCTCTGAAAACAATTAATCCCCATTCTTTTGGACAGTCTTGGAGTATACGAGTACCATGATTCTGTCCTCTCCCTTCGCCAAGGTCCAACCAGTGCCAGTGCCCTCCTCCTCCCCTGCAGGCAATCCCCTTACGCCGGGCCTGACAGTACCTTCTCCTCCTCAGATCCAAGCCAGACATTAAGATGGTGCCAGGTGCCGGGCGGCCCGTGGATTACCAGGTAGGCGGGGCAACTAGAGGCATCGCTCTGAGACTCCACTCCAGTGGGTGGTTCTGGCCAGGCGTGCATTATAAATTTTTTTTCAACTTTTATTTATTTTTGGGACAGAGAGAGACAGAGCATGAATGGGGGAGGGGCAGAGAGAGAGGGAGACACAGAATCGGAAACAGGCTCCAGGTTCTGAGCCATCAGCCCAGAGCCCGACGCGGGGCTCGAACTCACGGACCGCGAGATCGTGACCTGGCTGCAGTCGGACGCTTAACCGACTGCGCCACCCAGGCGCCCCAAGGTGTGCATTATAGACTCTGGATGCATGGGTCTGAGGGTCACAGAGAACCACAAGCTCAGTGTAAGTTCCCAAACTAAGCTCGTTTCCGGGAGGCACTCGGAACTAGAGAGGCACAAACCTAAAGAGCTTGAGAATTCTGCTTATGCAGAGGACTTTGTGTCCAGCACTGGACTTCATCAAGTTGGAGGGACCTGGAAAAACCCTAAAAAGACCAAGGGGCACCACTATCTATCATATACGTCTCTGAAGAAAGATTTTTTGATATGCTTTTTAAAATTGTTGTTTCCATTGTTTGTAATGCCAGAAGTAGTGTAATGTCAATCTTGGTTATCCATAGATGGTGAGAATGTGGGTGGGGTTTTTTTTTTCTTTTTCTTCTCTGGTCTCTGAAATTAACGCTTAATGTTTCTGTTTGTATGTTTCTAAAACTGGAGACAAAATGACTGAGATAGGGAGAAATTTGAAGCTGTAGGATTGTTAATGTGGCCACAGTGCAGGCAGGATGTGTCACGAGCAGGGCTGAGCTGTTGAAGAGGGCCACACAGTGCGTCTGAACCCCAGTACAGCCCTCCAGGCCTGGGGCCCGACCATGGGCTTTGCAGGGCCACACCCCCAATTTTGTTTCTTCTTGCGGAGTTGATCAGAGCCTGAGATACTCAGTTACACTAACACAATCCACGATGGACTAACGTACAAGCCAGAAACACCTCGTACTTATTTATAAACTGGAAACAGGAAGGGCCCATGGACGACCCATTGCTCTAGACCCTTCACTTGGGGTCTAACAAGACCCAGATATGGGTCAGAGGCCTGGGCATTCCTAGGACTGAGTGAGTGTGCTCACTGGTCAGAGGAAACAGCCTTTAGGAGACCCCGCCTGGCTACCACTGTAGCGCCTGCCCAAAGTGTCAGAACCCGGGCCCAGAATCAGAGTGAGCCTCCTCTCCCAGGTTAGAGCTTTATCTCTGAAAGCTCATCTCCCTGAACCTATGAACAACACCCCTTCTTCAAGGCGACAGCCCCCCGACCACCTCGTTCAGGTGATGATATAAAGGACGAGGAGGTATCTGTCTTTGTATCAGGTGCATCTGGTCATGTTTTCTCAAGGACACACCTTGTCTCCCTTAATCCTCGCTTCAGTTTGTTTTCAACCAGTTGGTGGCCATCTTTCCAGGTGCTTGAAAATTAGCCCCAAGCAGTGTCAAGTGGCCCTGGCCCTTGCCCTGTGGTTTAGACAGCCTCAAGCCACTGGGCTCCTTGGAGGTTTGGGAAATGCCGCCCCCTCACCTCTCCGCCAAAACCCAAACACAGAGTATCGTAAGACGTTTGAAGGCTTTTCTAGGGGGCTGGGCTCAGGGCTCTGCTCCTCTGTTTTCTGAGAACAGGAAAATTCCAAAGGACGAAGATCTGTTTGTCTTTGTATTTCCAGATACTGTTTCCTTTACAGTGTCACCGGCCTGCCACGTAAAGGCACATAGAAAATGGTTAATATAACTGTTATTTTCTAGAAGGCTTACAGGTACTATGCTAGGAACTGTGTGTGTGTGTGTGTGTGTGTGCGTGTGTTTTCCATTTAAGTTAATATAATTCTTATACCCTCCTAAATATAAGTATTACTACATTTCATAGGTGAGAAACTGAGGCACAAGGAGAGTAAAGAGCTTACCCTAGGTCACACAGTTATTCAAAGGTCAACTCAGGGTTCAAGTGCAAGGGTGTCCAACCGAAGCAGTCCGAGTGACTAATTTCTTTCTAACTGAGCCTCTTGGACAGTCACCCCCTCTGGTCCCCCCCCCCCCATTTATCTTTGGCTCACTACCTACTGCTTGTTTTCAAAGCTCTTTCAAACTGCTTCCTGACAGAGACCTTTATTAAGTGGACCCCACTTTCCCCCGCCAAAGACTTTGCAAACATCCTGAATTGAACAGAACAGTTGTCGTATTTAACCGAGTAACATAGTATTTTCTGACAGGCTCGTACACATCTCAACTATAAGTATCGACGCACTTGGACAGAGCGCTCTGAGGGTTCGAGCGTGGATTTATTCTTACTTCCAATAAATACAATGTAGAAAGCAAGAAAACCTACCAAAGGAATGTCAGTCTCTGGAGAACTTGGCTTTGCCCAGTTAGAAAGACCTGAGAAAGCGCACCCAGCTGGTGGGAGGAGAGGGACTTAGATGAACTCAGATCTGGGAAGGACCCCGAGGACTGGGAACAGGGAAAAGGCCATGGCATACCCATCCCCTTTGTTTCTTCTGGTTAGAATGTATGTAATGTGCAAACCCTTTCCTGATTATTGGCATCTCCAAGGCGAGAAGCCACATTCTCATCCCAGCGAATATGCAGTTTCCCCCACCAGAGTGAGCAAATCTGAGCACTTAGCAGACATGTTCTCGGTGGGTCATGGGGTCCTGAGTGTGTTCCCTGCCCTCTCTTCTGGGCGCCAAGACCTAATACGTTCTCACCTCTGTATCATCTCCCTGCCACTGACCCTCAACCCCAGCCTCAACTGCAATATTGCACCCACTTCCTGTCTGATCTCCCCACCCTCATAATGCCTCCTCCACTCCAACCTCTATGCCACCACTGGACTGATCTTCTCAAAATGCATATCTGGCCATGTCCCATCTCAGCCATCTGGAGATGAGAAAAGGCAAAGGGTGTTTCAGAAGGGCGGCTCTCACGGGCCTGCCACCTGCTGTCTCGAGCTCCCCGCCGATGTTCTTGCGGCACAATCGGATCCCTTGGAAGCAGGTCACAGAGCACCATGACTCTTGGGTTCTTCCAGGACAGAGGTATAGGTTTACAGTCAGCACTGTTCCTTGTGACGGCCTCATGAAGCCACCTGGGGATTAGGCCCCTTATGTTGGAAGGAGAGGGCTGAATAGGCAATTACCAAGAGTCTCCCCGATCAGCTGATCAGTCAGGCCCTTCATGGGTCTATTTGCCTTCTCATCTTCTACCCTGGAAAAATCAAGTCCTCTGCTGATGATTGGAGAATGGAAGGAAAGGATGGCCAATCCCCTCCCTCAAAATTTGTTTTATTTGTTTTATTTATTTTTAGTTAATTAATTTTTAACTTACATCCAAGTTAGTTAGCATCTAATGCAACAATGATTTCAGGAGTAGGTTCCTTGATGCCCCTGACCCATTTAGCCCATCCCCCCTCCCGCCACCCCTCCCGTAACCCTCAGTTTGTTCTCCATATTTACGAGCCTCTTCTGTTTTGTCCCCCTCCCTGTTTTTATATTATTTTTGTGTCCCTTCCCTTATGGTCATCTGTTTTGTCTCTTAAAGTCCTCGTATGAGTGAAGTCGTATGACATTTGTCTTTCTCTGACTGACGAATTCAAAATTTGTTTGAAATTTCAAGTCCAAGTGACATATGCCCCTCCCCCCCCCATAGAGCCCCAGGTGGGGGACGGGGATGCAGCAGGAATAACACTCCCCTCCCCCACCAACACCATACAGTGACCTCAATGGTTTCAGGGTTCCCTGCAGGGCCACCCCTCAGCTACAAAAGAGCACCTTCTGGAGCCCTTCTCTTCCCACGCCCCCACCCTTTGCTCCTTTCAACCCTCTGCCCTCCTCCCCTCCCCACCCTTTCCCTCCTGGGTGTCAGAGCTCCAACCAGGGTTGTTCACCATTGTTGGCTCTGCTCAGTAGAAGAAGGTGGAGACTTTGGGTCCTGAGAAGGAGGAGAGGGCAAAAACACTGGCATCACACCTGGGCCTCTGGATAAAAACCATAAAAACTAACCAACTGCTCACATTTGGAAGGTTAATCTCTTGATGGCATATCTTACTGCCTTATTATGCCAAAACTGTGTCTGTCTACTTTCCAGTCTTGAGTTACAGAAAGTGTTCTTATTTTTTAATGGAGGGGGTTAATTGTGGGAAAATCTAATGAGATTTTTTTTTTAAGCCTTTGGCATACAAACTTTCATAGAGGTTAAAACCCTATAAACTACTGTGCAAGAATATTCCAGAAGGACTTGTAGTGCCTGCCTACTCTCTTCACAGGCAACTTCCCAGAGCTAAGTTGATTAGCTATATTTCCTTTTTAGCTCCCTGAAGAAATGGTAATTATTAAACTTCTCCAGAGCTCTGGAGTCTGAGCTTCATTGCCTTTGGCACTTCAAGTTCCAAATAGAAATGCTTACTTTCGTAGTTCAAGTGTTGCTTCAATTAGTAAATATTCAGTCTCCAGTTCTGTATACTTTCTTGGCAATGTTCTCATTGGCACTGAAGTTTTTATTTTTCTTAACATCGTTAGTTTTGATGTGTGGATTCTTCTTGGCCCTTGGAATATTTATAAGACTTTGACGGATACAGTGGATGATCATTTTCATGGTTACAGTTTTTTTTATGAAACGGGAACATGATTTTCTTCAGTAAAATCGTGTTTAGAAGTTGCATCGAAGCACAACGATTGAAATACCAAATCTCCAAGATGAGAAGTATAAAAAGTAAGGCCCACAGTTTCACTGGAGGAATGAGCTGAGGTAAATGCTAACACTAGCTTAGCACAGGCTGTTTTGTTGAAACGCAAGTTCGAGAGAGTCAAACGGAACGATCGTAAGCATCTACAGGACCCTACCTATTTGGGAGACTTTGAGAAGCCATTTATAACAATAGCTCATATTTTCTAGAGCTTGTTTATGAGGCACTGTGACACACATTATCTCATTTAACCTTCACCCAACTTTGTGGATGGATGGTGTTTCCACTTAGAGCTCACTCCGTGAGCCTGCACGGGTGCCTCCTCTCACCCTTGGTCATGTATAAGGTCTGGGGCTGAATGCCAGCCCAGCCAACCCAAACCTGTGCCTCTTTCTATTTTGTCATGGCCACCCCAATGGGGACTGACACCTCCAAATCCAAAGCAAGAACTGATGGCTTAAAATGAAGGTTCAGGGGGCACCTAGGTGACTCAGTCGGTGAAGCGTCCGACTCCTGACTTTAGTTCGGGTCATGATCTCACAATTCGTGAGATCAAGGCCCACATCAGGCTCTGCACAAACGGTGCAGAACATGAACATTTGTTGAATGAATGAACAACTTAAAAAGGGCTTCCCAGCATAGACGTAAGATTCCAGGGAGCTGGACGCCCCCTGAAAAGACACAGAACCCACAAAACACACAGCATCAAGCCAGCAAAGGTGGCTCAGGTTCCCAAACAGATTAAACAAAAGGGGGAAGCCAGGAATGTGGAAAGGGGGTGTGGGGGGGGAATTCCAGAAACACGAAGCACTCTCAGAGGCCTGCAATCTTAAAATGAGAGATGCTAGGGCAGGAAATTAAAGGCACATCAATGAAGACATAGAAAGCTTAATCCCTGAGCGCATGAAACCCAGGGAGTGGTTTGCAGCCCTCTAGGCGGTGGAGCCCCGGAGGCTGGGGGAACACTTGAAATCCCTGCGAGCTTTGAAAATACTGATGCCTGGCCCCACTGCCCAAGGTCGGATTGGGCCGGCCTGGAGTTTGGCAGGGACACCAGAGACCCTGGTTTTTTAACCAGTGCCTTTCTCCTCCCCGCTGGTAACTGCGACACACACTTCCAGCTTATCCAGCCCACGCCCTTCCTTATAAATGAAGACACTGAGGCTTAGTGGGGAAAAGAGCCCGGGATCCGCAGCAGATTAGAGACAGTGCTCGGGCTGGAATCCAAGTCCGTTGTTGGCTCCCTGCTCCTGGGCCCCGACTCCAGGAGGACGAGCGGCAAGGCTCACGCGGCTTACCTCTGGCCTCCCCCTCTCCCGCCCGAAGGTCAGCATCACTGTGATTGAGGCTCGGCAGCTCGTGGGCTTGAACATGGACCCTGTGGTGTGCGTGGAGGTGGGCGACGACAAGAAGTACACATCCATGAAGGAGTCCACTAACTGCCCCTACTACAATGAGGTCAGTGCCCTGTGGCCCTGGGTGGGGGGATGAGACTTCTCTAGGTGTAGCAGGAGGCTGGGCTCCAGCCACCGGCACCCCCCCAAGGCCCACTAGGAGCAGCTGGGAGTCAAGGGGCACGAAGGGCTACCAGCAAGGGGGACCGTGGCCCGTGCTGTTACAACTCATTAAGCCCATTTTACACGAGGGGACATTGAAGGTCCTGAAGAAAGTCCTTGCCCAGATGCTAAGGGCCAGAGTCACCCTGTCTGCCGGGCTGCCTCCATGGTGCCTGAACCTCTGTAGGGATCCTCCCAGAGCACTGGCCTTGACTCTTAGGGCATGAGAGAGAAAAAGCCCACAGGCCCGCACGGCTGGGACACCAGTGCTCAGGAAATCCCCAGCCCCCAGCCCCACGTATCGACCTTCCCAGGAGACAGGAAATTCCACCTCCACATCTCTGATCTCACATCAGGGCACATCCCTCACTGGAAAAGCCTCCAACGTAGATAAGAGTCTGCTTTCCCTTAATGGATACGGAGACAGGTGCCCCTGGCCTTCCATGGTTATTTGATGTGGCAAAGCCACGTTTGGCTGACTCAGGGGCTCACCTCGCACCCGCCCCGCACACCTCGTGTTTCGTCCAGCTTGCTTCCTCCGTCCCAAGAAAACAGAGCTGCTCGCCCCACTCCGTGTGTCCCCAGCAAACTCCTACTCACCCTCCAGAGCCCAGGCCAAGTGTCCCTGCCGCGGAGCGGTCCTGCTTGCACTCTCTGGGTCAGAAGTCAATGCACTTCTTTTTCTGTGGCAATAACGTCTCTGAATTGCGGTTGGTCCTTCGTGTCTCTGTCCCTGGTGGACTGGAGGCTCCCGGTCTCCTGCATCACTGTGGCCCAGCCCAGAGCCTGGCGTGTCCCTGGAAGCATTGGGTAACACTTTGCAGATGGTTACTCCCTCCCCGCCCCCCCCTCCCCCAGCCCCCCCCCCACCCCCAGGAGAGAACCAAACATTGCTGAGTATGTGATGCGCTTCAAGCCCATGCCTGGCAACACGGGAGCCGCAAAGATGACAGTTTTTGGCCGAACAGGCCACCGCCTACTTCTAGCCTAGAAACAGTTTCCCAAACCCCATGTTTATATGCACCAAGACTATTCCTTCCGCTCACGTGAATCTTAAATTTGTTCTCCATCACGTTTGTTCTTTTTCACAAACCCAGGTAGCTCTGATTTAACTTCTGTTTCCTCTAAACCAGGGTTTCTCAAACTCATCACTGTGGACATTTGGGGCCGGTTTTTGGTATAAGGGGCTGGACTGTGAATGGTGGGATGTCGAGCGGCATCCCTGGCTCCTACCCACTCGATGCCAGTGGCAACCCCCACCGGTCTCCGGGCCTTGCCAAATGTCCCGCCCCATCGCCCCCGTTGAGAACCACCACTGCAAATGATCTTCCCGTGATTCCTCCTGGTCCCAAAGTGGGGCTTTCTTTTCTTTTGCTTCTTGTCCTATGCCATGTTCCTCTTCATTGAACAATATCCCCGGTCCCAGGGGTGTACTACTTCTGGCTAATTCTCCGAGTTGGCAGGAAGCTTCCTTTGACTCCACTGAACGCAAGGGAGGGAGATGAGAACAATCAGCACGACTTAGCAGACTTCTAGGTGGTTAGACAAGGGAAATATGCTCGGGAAACACAAGGAATATGACCACAAGACCACTCCGAGAGTGCAAAATTCTGGTTCTAGCTTGGCTAGCTCGCTCTGCTGGGGCTGACACAGCTCTGAGACAGCTGGCCTAGCCTTCGCCTCCTGCCCAGCTCGAGACCTGTCTTCATGTGGAGGGAGGCTCACGGCCATTGCCCTCCTAGAACAGCCTGACTGCTGTTCTAGTCCAGGCCAAGACCCCTTCTCTGTGGGCACATCTGGTCCAAGTCACTGGCATCTTCCTTCTGCCTAAACCACTCTCCCCTCTGCCCCAGATCCTTCTCTTTCTTCTTCCCATAGAATCTAGCATTACCCAGTCCACTCAGCGCCCCCAACTCTGCCTTCACTTTTCCCTCAGCTCCTCCTTTGTCTATAAGGTGTTCTACTCTTGAATATTCTCTCCGAGTACAACTAGGGGAAACCCCACTGCTCAGGGACAGGAACTAGAAGTCTGTCTGTCTATCCACCCACCCACCCCTCCATCTAGCCATGTCTTTCCCAATCCCACGTACTTCCTAGTGACCACCCCTT
This sequence comes from Prionailurus viverrinus, assembly GCF_022837055.1. Taxonomy (NCBI): domain Eukaryota; kingdom Metazoa; phylum Chordata; class Mammalia; order Carnivora; family Felidae; genus Prionailurus; species Prionailurus viverrinus. The sequence goes on from NC_062563.1 coordinate 120,027,761, forward strand.
TCTGTCCTCACGCTCACAGTCCAACTATGTGGGCTGTCCCCACTGCCTCTCTTCCCAGTCATGCCTCGATCTCTGCCCCCTGGCTTCACTGAAACTGTCCTCCTCTGGGTCACCAAAGACCATGCGGTCCCTAAGCATAAGTCCACGTGCCTCTCTCTTGACTGCCCAGCCCTTTCCATCCTCTCCACGACCCCCCCCTCCCCCGCCCTGGGGGCCTCTCTGTTCCTTTCCCCTTCTCTCCAGCCCTTCCCCCACTGCCTTTCCTGACACGCTCCCTGTGCCCTCTGCTGCTTCTTGGAGCCCTGACCTGGACCGGTCCCTTCCCGTTCTCTCCTTGGGTACCGCCCCCAGCCCCAAGGCGTCAGTTGTCACCTGCATGTCTAGATCTCCACCCACCTCTCCAGAGCTTCAGTGCCCCCGGCCAGTGCCACCCGGACATGTTGTGTCACACACAGCAGTTGGCGTGTACGGGGCACTGACCACGTGCACTCATGGGTTGAACGCTCAACAAGGGTCAGCTCGTTCAGTCTTCACGACCAGGCCTCCAAACCCCGCCCCCCCTTTGATGGTGCCCCCGGGGCAGTTCAACACGGCAGCCCCGAGCACTATCCCAGGGTGGTAAACTGAGACCCAGGGAGGAAGCGATTGGCCTAACAGTAAAAACTCGGTGGGTCTGGTTCTAAAGGCAGCACTCTTACCCACAGTGCTCTAGTGTGAGTCCCCAGGAGCCAGGAACAGGCTCTCCTTAGACATTGACCCGAAGGCTGTTGGCAACGTTTCTTCCTCGTCTCTGCCCACACGTTCACCAAAGCAGCGGTCCCTCTGTGTGCTGCCCCCCACTCTCGTTCCTGGCACCGGCACACCAAGGCCAGGAGAAATGGGGCAGGGGGTGAGTGGCAGCTCCCAGCTCAGGGAGGCGGTTCACACCCACCACATTTTACGTTTACAGCGAATTAGGTGCCTTCACAGCCTTATTTTACATTTCAACGCCACTGAAATCAGGACAGACCTTCTCCGCAGTAGAGCATCGTGGCTTAAGGGCACTGTGTTGCCTGTATTAACTGCACGGTATCTTGGGGTATCTTACCGAGGCTCTGAGCTGGGTGTCATCATCCCCATTTCACAGCTCAGGAAACAGATTCAGACAGCGTGCTGCCCAAAGGCACAGAGCTCCCACCTGCCGCGGGGTCAGGGGGGACCAGGGGCGACCACCGCTGCTCGCCTGAACTTCGGGGCTCAGGGGAAATGGCCAGAGTGCGAACGGGCACTGCTAGGAGGGAGGGACTCATCGCTGCCCTAGGCCGTTAGCCGCTGTCCGCTGGGTGAGAGCAGCTCTGGGTCCTTCCCCCTCTAGTACTTCGTCTTCGACTTCCACGTCTCTCCGGACGTCATGTTCGACAAGATCATCAAGATCTCGGTGAGTGGGGAGCCACTAGCTCAAACCGCACCTTCGTGTGCCCTCCAAAAGGACACCCCTCCGGGCGGACCGACCGTTAAAAGGCAGCCCCGTGCCCAGACACACAGCCGGGCTGATTTGGGCCCCTGTCACCTGTTTAGCCAGGTGCCTCTGTGTAGGGTCTGACCTAGTGACCCGTACCTGGCAGTCAGCAAAAATGAGGGCAGGAGAGATTGATGCTGAGCCTCAGAGAGCCGTCCCTGCCCTGCCAAATGCCCTCCCGCTTCACCGAAAGGCTCCATGGCCCAGAAAGACAGGTGGTGCCACCATCAGACCACCTCACCCCTACCCCGCGGAAAGCCTCAGCCCTGCCCCACCTGACTGGGGGCTGGTGGTTCTGCCCGGAAGGTGATTCACTCCAAGAACCTGCTGCGAAGCGGTACCCTGGTGGGGTCCTTCAAGATGGATGTGGGAACTGTGTACTCCCAGCCTGGTGAGTATCTGTGCCCACAGCTCAGCAAGTGTGGCACTCGCCGTCCTTCCCGCCCTGGTGATCCCTGGGCCACGCCTGGCCAGGACCATAAAGTCAGTGTGAGGCCACTGGGGGGGCGTGGCATGATGGGGTGCTGCACACGGCCGCCGTGACTACCTGTGTTCAGGCTGCCGGATTCACAGGAGCCCCGCAGGGTAAGGGCATCGCCCCCTCTTTTTGACCTGAGGGGCCTGGGGCTCAGAGAAGCGCTGGGGCTTCCCCCCAGTCACCCAGTCGGTCTGGGGCGAAATCAAGCTGTGTGACTCCAGACGCCCACGGAGCCACACTGTCCTCCCCACAAATGCAGCGTGGCGGCTTCTGAGGGATGCGGGGCCCGCCGACCATCCATCGAGGGACCCGGGCCTCCCGAGAACAGCCATGAGGGGCTGTGGGGACTAGTAGCATTGTGGGTCCCCGCGGGCGGACACTGGATGCGGTTGGTGAGGGAACCCTGAGGGGTGGCCCAGAGGACTCGTGAGGCATGGGCCGGGCAGGGGAGGTGCCCTCAGCCTGCCAGATGATGATGCTAACTGAGCACACGGCCAGCTCGGGAACCACGGGCATCCAAGCCGGCACCGGGCCCCAGCCCGTGTCCCTGAAGTGAACCCACCACTCAGGAGGCAATAATGACTCCATTGGGCCCTTGGACAGGGACAATACAATGTCACCCAGAGTGTCATATTTGACCCTCACGAAACAGGGAGGGAGGCATCAGCGTTCCTTCCCATTTTACAGATGAGACAAGGTGCCACTAAACTATTAAGTTAAATAAATTGGCGATTTCTTCCGGTTCGACCTCGTAGACATTCGGCTGGTGCACGCTCTGTGACTTAGACTAGGGAATCGGAGCCCAGACCCAAAGTGATACACACAAACATCACAAAATCATAGAACACTCAACCTGCAAGAGACCTTAAAACATCTAGTCCAGCTTTTCTATGAAGATGAAGAAACTGAGGCCCAGGGTACTGAAGAGACTTGCCCGGAGCCTCCTGGGAGTAGAACCTGGTCTCCCGGCTGCCCCACAGACCACGGGAGGCCCCACAGACCACGCCAAGGTCCGTGGTCTAGATACCCCAAGCACTGGCGAGCCCCAGATGGTTCGAAAGGAGGAGTGAGGGAGGGGAAGCCTCTCTGAAGGTTCTGTCCGGCAGCTGTGTGCAGGTTGTCCGCAGGGGTGGGCTAGGAGGGCTGCAGGCCAAGAAACCAGTCTGGAGGGTCTTCTCTTCAAAGACACCACACTCAGGGATGCGGGACCTTGTCCCAGCTGCTCGCCCCTCTGGGAGCCTCTGTCTCCTCCTGGCCATGCTGGGGACCGGGGGCCTAAAGACGCTCGGCCCCGCCACTCTGCAGCTGTCCCAGGGCGGCAGGTGCAGTCCCCACCCCTCGCCACTGCAGAGCACCAGTTCCACCACAAGTGGGCCATCCTGTCGGACCCCGACGACATTTCCGCCGGGCTGAAGGGCTACGTGAAGTGTGACGTGGCCGTGGTGGGCAAGGGGGACAACATCAAGACGCCCCACAAGGCCAACGAGACAGACGAGGATGACATTGAAGGGTGAGGCTCCCATCCCGCCACAGCCCCTGGACACCTGACCTAATCCTTCCTTTCCCCAGCAGGAGACCCTGGGGAGGACTTGGCCCTCAGACCCCACCCCTCACTTCCCTCACCCATGTCCTCACCCACCCCCAGACAGCCTAGCTCCTCCAAGAAAGACCGAGGGCAGGGCTGGTCTCGGCGTCCGCAGACTCTCCTCCCAGGAGAGGAAGGACTGAGGTGGTGGGGCGTGGGGGAGGGGGGCCGGGGGGGGCAGGAGTTCATGGAGATTGTTCCAGGCCCCAAAGGTCTGCCGACGCCAGGGCAGGACCGGGGTGCCCAGGCCGGGCCACCACAGCCTTAGCTGTATATACTGGCAGGAACTTGCTGCTCCCTGAGGGGGTGCCCCCCGAACGCCAGTGGGCCCGGTTCTACGTGAAGATTTACCGAGCAGAAGGGCTGCCCCGTATGAACACCAGCCTCATGGCCAATGTGAAGAAGGCGTTCATCGGGGAGAACAAGGACCTGGTTGACCCCTACGTGCAAGTCTTCTTTGCTGGCCAGAAGGTACTGGGGTGCAGGATACAGGAATCTGGGTTTGGGGTGAGAAGCGTTAGAGGTGCAGGATGATTGGGGGAGGGGTCTGGAGGAGGATGTGGGCAAAATCAGAAGCCGGGTGATGCCTTCGATCCCCCGGTGCATTGGAAGAGAGTGAGAGGTGAGGGGAGCTCCAGCTGAGAGGGGCTGGGGCCAAGGCCAGGTTGGGGGTCCTCCCTGCCTCTGTGTTCTAGACACCAAGAGCTAAGGCAGGAGCATTGAAAGGGAGGAGAGTCTGAGAGGCTGGAATAGGGGAGAGTGCCTGCCGGATATAAGTACACACACACATACACACATGCCACACATACACATACACACATGCATACACATGCATATATACATACCACATATACATACACACATCCCCCCACATGCATACACGTATACCCCACACATGAATACACACATACACATACATACATGTGTGCACACACACAGCACATATACACATATACATGCATACATACAAACACCATCCATACACACACATACACATACACACACCTCAAATGTACACATGCATACATACATACCACATGCCCCGTACACATACACACATCCCACACACGCATGCATACACACACATGTACACATACCACATATACATACACATATCCCACACATACACATACACACATGCACACATGTATATATATACCACATACACACATGCGTGCACACACATGTAGACATACCATATATACATACACAATCCCACATACACACATACATACACACATGTACACATACCACATATGGATACACACATGCCACACATACACATGCATACATGTATATATGCACATCCCACACACACATGCACACATGCATATATACATACCATGTGTACATACATAATCCCACATACACATACACATAAATACACACATCACACATACACACATATACACATATCACATACACACACCTCACATGTACACATGCATACACAGACCCACCTACACACATGAATGCACACATACACATACATATGTGCACATACACATTGCACATATACAGACACCATGCATACACACATATGCACACATATACACATATGATATACACATATACACACCCCAGATGTACACATGCATACACACATACCACATGCATATATACATAGCCCATATACATACATACAATACACATGGGCATGCATACACACGACGCATACACATGCATACCCATGCATATACACATACCACATATACATACACACATGCCACACATACACATACACACAAATATGCACACATCACACATACACAGATGCATACACACACTCCACACATACACACATCCTACACGTACACATATGCATGCATACATAATACACATATGCATCCACACAGCCCACACATACACACATGCATACACACACACATATATACATATCACACACCCCACATGTACGCATGTATACATATCCCACACACATGAATGCACACATACATACATGTGTGCACACACACACACCATTATATAATATACATGCACATATACAGACACCACAATATACACATTCATATACATACCACATACACATACATACACCCCCCATATACACATGCATACACACACCACACGCACACACAGGCATATACACATACCCCACATACATACATACACATATACATATGCATACATACACAAACATGTACCCACACACCCCCACACATGCATATACACATATACATGTGCACACATATGCACACCACATAGACACATACACTTGCACACATACACACACCACACATACATATACATATATGCATGCATGTGATATACACACACCACACATATGCGTACATGCACGCACACACACACACACACACACAAACCCTAACCTTTGCTCCCTCCCACCAGGGCAAGACATCAGTACAGAAAAGCAGCTACGAGCCACTGTGGAATGAGCAGGTCATCTTTACAGACCTGTTCCCCCCACTCTGCAAGCGCATGAAGGTGCAGATCCGAGATTCCGACAAGGTCAACGACGTGGCCATCGGCACCCACTTCATTGACCTGCGCAAGATTTCTAATGATGGAGACAAAGGTCAGCAGCAGGAGACTGGGCTAGGGGGGAGGGGACTGAACGGAAGGAGGGAGTAAGACCTCCCCCCTCACACCTCCACACCTCCACCATCTCACACCTCAGCCTGAAGGGCCTGGGCATCGTGAGGGCTTGGTCAGCAACCCCTGCCTCAAAAGAAAGTCATGGCTCAGGTCTGCACAGAGCTGACAGAGCCTGCCTGAGCCAGGCTGCTTAGGTTTGAACCCCAGCCCTGACAGTTAGTAGCTGTGTGATCTTTGAACCTGTTTTCCCATCTGTAAGATGAAAATAATTATGTGTGTATACATATAGGTTACATATATGTATGTGTGGACTGCTGCCATAGTCCCTATCTACAGACTTGTAGGGACTGACCCCTTCTAGGACCCAGGCACTGAGTACCAGGGATATAGAGCAAGAGAAGTATCCATTCCTGTCCTCATGGTGTTCACTGGGGACTAGAGAGGCGGATGTGCTACCAAATGCTCAAAACCTAAGGCCAAAGGCACAAAAGGCCACATATTATATGATTTCGTGTATACAAAATGTCCAGAATAGGCAAATCCGTAAAACCAGGAAGTAGGTTAGTGGTTGTGGGGGAGGGGAAGTGGGACTAACTGCGAATAGGTACAGGGTTTCTTGGGGGAAGGGGTGCAAGTGTTCTGGAATTAGGTGATGGTTGTACAACACGGTGAATATACTAAAAACCTCCAAAATGCACATTTTAGAACGGCGAACTTTCTATTATGTAAAGGATCACATTTTAAAATGGTGAATTTTATATCCTGTAAAGTATATCTTGATTTTTTTAAATGGTATGATTTGTTTTTTTTTTAATATGAAATTTATTGTCAAATTGGTTTCCATGCAACACCCAGTGCTCATCCCAACAGGTGCCCTCTTCGATGCCCATCACCCACCCCGCCACTCCCCATCAACCCTCAGTGTATTCTCAGTTTTTAAGAGTCTCTTATGCTTTGTCTCCCTCCCTCTCTAACTTTTTTTTTTTTCCCTTCTCCTCCCCCATGGTCTTCTGTTAAGTTTCTCAGGATCCACATAAGAGTGAAAACATATGGTATCTGTCTCTCTCTGTGTGACTTATCTCCCTTAGCGTAACACTCTCCAGTTCCATCCACGTTGCTACAAAAGGCTATAATTTGTTTTAAACCAGGCAGAACAAAAACCAAACCAACAAAGCACACGCAGCAGAACTGGACCCTGTGTCACACAGGAGACCACAAATTCCAACAAACGGGAGAAGTTAGTAGGGACGAGGCGTTGGGCCGGCCTCCCCGGACAGAGAGGGGATCTTCGGAGAGGAAGGGGGAGGTCAGCGGAAGCGGGTGGGATGCCCGGTGAGGTGCCTATCTACACAGGCAGCAAAGGGCCAAAAGGCCACGCTGAGGAGTTTGAGACGAGCTGGCATCCGTCTTTCAAGTAGGCCGTGGGCAGCCCTGCTCCAGATGCCAGGAAGCAGGGAGCGTGACCCAGGGAAGTGCTCCTGGCCAGGGGGAAGGCCTCCCCAAGCCTGCCCACGCACAGCAGACGCGAACTCTCCCTGCAGCCTCCTGTTAGCCGCTCGCCGGCCCGCAGGCTGTCTCTGGCCTCAGACATTTCACGGAGCAAGGCACGGGGTCCTCAGCTCTGCAACCAGGAGGTGCAGGACGGAGCCCCCACAAGAGGTCCCACCACCCCGGGTGAGCCCCTTGTCCCTCTCCCCGTGGCCCACAGGCTTCCTGCCCACGCTGGGCCCGGCCTGGGTGAACATGTACGGCTCTACACGCAACTACACGCTGCTGGATGAGCACCAGGACCTGAATGAGGGCCTGGGGGAGGGCGTGTCGTTCCGCGCCCGCCTCATGCTGGGCCTGGCGGTGGAGATCCTGGACACCTCCAATCCTGAGCTGACCAGCTCCACGGAGGTGCAGGTGGAGCAGGCCACGCCTGTCTCGGAGGTGAGGTCCCGGGGGGCAGGGGGGAGGGGGGCGCTGGGCTGTCCTCCAGAGCCCCCAGCTCAGCCCGCTTCCCGCCATGGCAGCCTGGGCCTGGGCTCTGCCTGTGGCTGTCCTGTCTGCCTCAGAGGGCAAGACCCCATGACGAGGCCTCCTTCCCAGGGAAGCAGGAGCCCGGGCCCTGCTGGGGGCCTCTGTTCCTTCCTACTGCTTGTGCCTGACTCTGCCTGGAGGTCCCCAAACGGAGCCTCATCTCTGCCCTGTTCCTGGCCATGGTGGTCCTTGTCCAGGGATGTCCAGGCCGGAGGGCAAAAGAATTTGGGCCTCGGCACAATGGGGTGGGATGTCCCCCACCATCAGCCCACAAGGCCCATCTGTAAAGGAGCAGGGAGAAGCCTGGCACCGGGCCCAACATCCTTGCTGAGGTTTGGGGATGGTTTGAACCACCTTCCCCACAGAGCTGCACGGGGAAAATGGAAGAATTCTTTCTATTCGGAGCCTTCCTAGAGGCCTCAATGATCGACCGGAAAAATGGAGACAAGCCAATCACGTTTGAGGTGACCATAGGTGAGTGCTGGGCTCACAGAGGGGTCTTCAGGCCTGGGAACTGCTGGGTAGTGACCACCAGACCCTGCACCACAGGCGGGGGCAGGGGAGGGAAACTTTGACCGCTTCCCTTTGCACGTCCTGAAGCACCCACATAGTACCCAGTGTACCTACGCGAGGGCACACACCCGCCCACAGGGGTACCACCTGCAGGGCTGAGCTGTGTTCCGGACGTGAGGAAGAAAGTCTTCCCTGCAGAAGGGAGAGGGGACAGAGTAGGAATACAGCCATGCCCGAAGCTGGACCTCGAGCTCAGCGGTCAGCAGGGCCGCTAGCAAGATCTTCGCAAGGGGCGGAGGACGTGGGCGCCTTCCCCTGGCTAGCGTTCTATCGTGTCCCAGCAGGTAGACTCGTGGCACCCTCCCCACTCCCTGATTCACCTCTTCGCTCCCACAAACCCGAAGCAGTGGATCAGCTGGCAGGAGCCTGGGGGGAAAGGACTCTAGGCCCTCACCCGCCGCTTTCTGCCTCCAGGCAACTATGGGAATGAAGTTGATGGCCTGTCGCGGCCCCAGCGGCCTAGGCCCCGGAAGGAGCCTGGGGATGAGGAAGAAGTAGATCTGATCCAGAACTCCAGTGATGAAGATGCTGGTGAGGGTGGGGACCTGGCCTCGGTGTCCTCGACTCCGCCCATGCGGCCCCAGATCACTGACAGGTGAGCCAAGTGCATGGAAGGTCCCGAGAGGCCCTGCCTGCCGCCTCCCGACTCTCACGGCCTGGCCCTCCCACCTCCAGGGGCCCCAGTCCTCAACCCCCCACCTCCTCCCACCCAGGAACTACTTCCATCTGCCCTACCTGGAGCGCAAGCCCTGCATCTACATCAAGAGCTGGTGGCCCGACCAGCGTCGCCGCCTCTACAACGCCAACATCATGGACCACATCGCGGACAAGCTGGTCAGGGCCAGGCTGGGGGCACGGGGTGCTTCGGAGGGCCTTGCCCAGCTTGGGAGCCTCCCCTGCAACACACAAGGCAGCCTGCCCAGCAGCTTGCCATGGGGAGGGTGGGGGACAGGGGGTGGGGATCGCAGGAATAGCCCCAGCAGGACCTCTGTTCCTGTCCCTGCTCCCATGTCCTGGGAGTGGGCAGAGGGCCCAAGGGCTACCTGGAGTGGAGTCCGGGAGTCCTGGCCCATCTGGTCCTGGTGTCCCCTGGGGGCCGCTGGCCACTCCCTCTGTCTGTGGCCTGCACTGCCCTCCCACCCCCCATCTAGCCCTGAGTTCTGCCCAGTCCCAGCAAGTCCACCGGGACCACAGCCCCACAGCCCAGAGGGGGCTTCTTCCTTCTGGAAGAAACAGAACCTGGGGAATTGGTGGTTTCCGTAAAGTGGCAGGACCCTGGGGAAGGGAGCGGGGGAGCATGGCGCTAGTGAGAGGTCCCAGGTCGCTAGCCCCGCGGTCCCCTGATGCATGGGGGGAGACGTCTGGGGAGGCTGAGGTTGGGGGGCTGGGGCTCAGCATACACCCTCACTCCGTGGCCACAGGAAGAAGGCCTGAACGACGTGCAGGAGATGATAAAGACAGAGAAGTCCTATCCGGAGCGTCGCCTGCGGGGTGTCCTGGAGGAGCTCAGCTGTGGCTGCTAGTGAGACGGGAGGGTGGGGAGCGAGGGGCTGGAAGGGGGGGGCTGGGCAAGGAAGGAGGTATCTGCAGGCCCCCTGCTGGCCCGTGGGCTCCACTGAGCCCTGCCCCCCCTTGTCCCCCAGCCGCTTCCTCTCCCTTGCTGACAAGGACCAGGGCCACTCGTCCCGCACCAGGCTGGACAGGGAGCGCCTCAAGTCCTGCATGCGGGAGCTGGTGAGGACACACCGGGGCTGGGGGGGAGGGTGCCGGAGGTGGTGGGGGGACATCTGTCTCCGAGGTCACGGCCACCGGGGCCAGCCCCGTCCACCGTGCAGCATGGCCTGAGCCCCACTCATAGCACCCCCCCCACACACACAGGAGAGTATGGGGCAGCAGGCCAAGACCTTGCGGGCACAGGTGAAGCGGCACACGGTGCGGGACAAGCTGAGGCTGTGCCAGAATTTCCTGCAGAAACTGCGCTTCCTGGCAGACGAGGTGTGGCCCCCGTCAGCGCGCGGAGAGGGGGGTGCCCGTCCCCTAAACCGGAGTGACTAGAGCGGAGAAGGGGTTGCTGCACAGGAAGGGGCTGGGCAGGACCACCGAGGAGGCCCCTCCTCCTCTGACAGCCCTCAGGGGACAGGGGTGGTGAACGAGCCCTTCGTCCTGTCGCCCTGTCGTGTGTTCTCTCCACTCCACCCGTGGGAGGGGAAGGAGGACCCGGCATCCGGGTCCCCTCTGCTCTGCAGACCCAGGCCTGGCCCTCTGCGGCAGAGGTGCTGAGGGTCAGTCAGGCCCCGTGGCAGGACCCCTCCCTTAGCGGCCCCCGTCGCCCCTGACCCCAGCCTCAGCACAGCATCCCCGACGTCTTCATCTGGATGATGAACAACAACAAGCGCACCGCCTACGCCAGGGTGCCCTCCAAGGACCTGCTCTTCTCCATCGTTGAGGAGGAGCTGGGCAAGGACTGCGCCAAGGTCAAGACGCTCTTCCTCAAGGTGCCAGAAGGGGAGCGAGGCTTGGGGGGGGGGGGGGGGGGGAGGCGCGGGGCTAAGGGCCAGGGTTTGCATCTGGCTTCCTTCAAGGGATCAGCCTCCCCTTGGAGGGAGTGGGCCCCCAGCCCTGGGGCTGGCAGGCCTGAGCCCTCAAGTAGCAGGTGCTCAGAGAAGAGCTGGAGAGAACAGCAAGAGGGGGAGGGGGCAGCGCCTGGCCCGCCCCCCGCCCCGCACTCTTCCCACCCCAGCCTCCCTCCCCCGCCCCCCCTCCCGTCCCGTGGGACGGCTTTGGAGGGGCAGGGGCAGCTCTGACCAAGGCCTCTGCCAGGCCCCCCGCCCCTCCCTCACCCCACGGGGCTGGGCAGCTGACCCCACGCCCACCCCCAGCTGCCGGGCAAGCGGGGCTTCGGCTCCGTGGGCTGGACGGTGCAGGCCAAGCTGGAGCTCTACCTGTGGCTGGGCCTGAGCAAGCAGCGCAAGGACTTCCTGTGCGGCCTGCCCTGCGGCTTCGAGGAGGTCAAGGCAGCCCAGGGCCTGGGCCTGCACGCCTTCCCGCCCATCAGCCTGGTCTACACCAGTGAGTGACGGCCCCTGGGCCTGGGCCGCCCCTGGCTCCCAGCCCCGGCTCCGGGAGCCTCAGCCTGCTCTACCCCACAGAGAAGCAGGCGTTCCAGCTCCGGGCCCACATGTACCAGGCTCGCAGCCTCTTCGCTGCCGACAGCAGCGGCCTCTCGGACCCCTTCGCCCGCGTCTTCTTCATCAACCAGAGTCAGTGCACGGAGGTGAGGGCCCGGGGCAGGAGGGAGTGGCTCTGCTCTGGAGTACTGGGGAGCCTGTGAGTGTGTGGGACCTGGAAGAACAGATCAGCCAGCACCCCAGATCCTTGGAGGACAGCCTCGCAGATGTCTGCAGGCCCCCACCACACTCGTAAAGGCTTTAATTGTGGTTGCATCCACCACAGAGGAAAGGAAAGACAAGGGGGTTGGGAGGGGCCCTGGGACCAACATGACACCCCTTTCCCTGGAGTCCCTGGAAGCTGCGGCGACTGGGGGTGACTCGTGCTCATGTATCTGCCTGCACCTCCCCCCACCGCCCATTACCCACTGCCCCGCTGCCCGGTGCCGCAGGTGCTAAATGAGACCCTGTGCCCCACCTGGGACCAGATGCTGGTGTTCGACAACCTGGAGCTATATGGCGAAGCCCATGAGTTGCGGGATGACCCCCCCATCATCGTCATCGAAATCTACGACCAGGACACCATGGTACGGGTGGGCTCCGGAACCAGGGACCTACGCCTTCGTCCCTGCATTGCACCTACCTCGACAGCCACCTCCGGCTGTCTGCACCCAGCACCAGGGTGCTTGTCGGGAAGCTGGGGTGGGGGCGGGTCAGCAGCCTCGTGTCTCCTGCCCTGTCACTGCCGGCCAACCCCTTCCCGATGCCGTGGGCCACCGGGATCTCAGAGAGGAGCTGGGCCAGGGTGTCCCTACCTCCTGCCACAGACCGGCCCAGCTCAGGCCCAGAATCACCAGGACATCTGCCAGCAAGGCCTGCTACCGCCAGCCTGCCCACGTCCCTGGGCCCCTCAGCCCCCTGCCCACACCTACTGCAGTCAGCAACGGTCCCACGGCTCTCCGTGGGAGCTCTGGAGTGGGCAAGCAAGGATTGAGGCGACCCCTGCAGAGCCGGGGAGCCACCGCTCCAGCTGCTGGGATACCCCGAGAGCCCTGAACTAGACGTAGGACGATCTCACTGCCAGTCCCGAGTCTGCCATTCGCTGCCAGCGTGGCCTTGGCCGAGTCTGCGGTGGGCCCTAAGGCCTGGTGTCCCCATCTGTAAAATGGGGTGGTCGCACCCGCCCCTCAGCTGCCGGGGCTACGGTGAGGACTGACCGGGATCCCAGGCGCGAACGTGCGCAGTCAACTCGGGACCTGGGAGGCCACCTCGGTGATTTGTCCCGTCAGGGCAAAGCCGACTTCATGGGCCGGACCTTCGCCAAGCCCCTGGTGAAGATGGCGGACGAGGCGTACTGTCCACCCCGCTTCCCACCCCAGCTCGAGTACTACCAGATCTACCGCGGCAACGCCACTGCCGGGGACCTGCTGGCTGCCTTCGAGCTGCTGCAGGTGGGGCCGCGGGGAGGGGGGCCAGGGCCGGGGGCGGCTATCCTCCCCGTCCCGCCGCGAGGCCGGCTTGACCGAAGCTGGTGGTGGCCCGGGGCATCAGGGGCCCGGGGCATCGGCCATTTCACCTGACAGAGAACTCACGGGGAAGGAGAGTGTGATACTGTGACTCCCATTCCCCAGATTGGGCCTGCGGGGAAGGCAGACCTGCCACCCATCAACGGCCCGGGGGACATGGACCGAGGTCCCATCATGCCTGTGCCCGTCGGCATCCGGCCCGTGCTCAGCAAATACCGAATCGAGGTGAGTGAGGGCTCCGTCAGGGTCCTCCTGTCCCTGCCCTGGACAGGCCCTGCCGTGTTCTGGCTTCCTTGTCCCCTTCACTCTCTTTCCGGCAGGGCTCTTGTGCACACATTACGTGGTTGGCACCCGGGAGACTGAGGGCCTAGCAGGGAAAGTGACTTGTCCAAGGTCACACCCAGAGCCAGCACAGAGCCAAGCTCTCCCCTCCCCCCCCCCATCCAGTGGCTGCCCAGCCTGCGCTGAGTTACACTGCCTCGTTCCGGGACCTTCCCCAGCCCTCCTGTCCTCGCCCCCACACCCACCCTCGCCCCGAAGCGCCTTAGGGACACCTGCCTCTCATCAGCTCTCGGGGCCCTGCCCCTCCAGTCTTGCTGCCCACCCACGGCCCAGTTCCTTCTCAGGGGACCCAGCCCACCCTCAAACGGCCCCGCTGAGGGGGCTCTCCTCTCCCCCCCGGCCCAGGTGCTCTTCTGGGGCCTGCGGGACCTGAAGCGGGTCAACCTGGCCCAGGTGGACCGGCCGCGGGTAGACATCGAGTGTGCCGGGAAGGGGGTGCAGTCGTCCCTGATCCACAATTACAAGAAGAACCCCAACTTTAACACCCTCGTCAAGTGGTTTGAAGTGGTGGGTGCCGGGCGGGGCGGGGTGCGGCTGGTGTGGCTGGGGGTGGCCCGGCTCCTCGGGGCCCCCCTTGAGCCCGGGCTGCCCTCGGCCCACACCCTCCAGGACCTCCCGGAGAACGAGCTGCTGCACCCGCCCCTGAACATCCGAGTGGTGGACTGCCGGGCCTTCGGCCGCTACACCCTGGTGGGTTCCCACGCCGTCAGCTCTCTGAGGCGCTTCATCTACAGGCCCCCAGACCGCTCGGCGCCCAACTGGAACACCACGGGTACGGCCACACCCCGAAGCCCGGGCCCGGCTGCATCGGCCCCTGGGAGGGGCTCCTGCCCGCAGTCCAGGCCTCAAAGCCAAGCCGCCAGCTGGCTCCACAAGGGGCATCCCCAAGTGGGTGTGGGGGAGGCCAGGGGAGGCCCCATCCTGGGGGCCAAGGCTACCTTTGGCCGCCCCTCGCTCTAGAGCCAGAAAGGGCTGGAGCCAGACACACCCTTAGAGGGCCCCGGGGGCAGGAGGCTTCCTCCACCGACTCTTGGAGGAGACCCAAGCCTCCTTTCCAGCCTCCCTCCCAGCCCAACCTCCCCTGTTTCACTGCAGCTCAGCCTTCTCTCTGGCTCCCTTTCTGCCTCTCCGTATGCCCAACTGCTCTGTCCCTCCCTCTTGCCTCAGAAAGTTCCAGAATCAGCTTTAGGCCTCTGGTCCTTCCAGCCACTTCCGACTCTCACTGTTACTCCTGCTCCTTTCTGTCCGTCTGCCTGTCTGTCCATCTCTCTGTCCAGGCAGGCTCCCTCGGGGTCGCCGTGTGCTGTGCGATGGCGGTCCCTCCTCTCACCCCCCAGGGGAGGTCGTGGTGAACATGGAGCCAGAGGTGCCTGTCCGGAAGCTGGAGACCATGGTGAAGCTGGACGCGGTAAGGCGCGTGGGGTCAGTCCTGCGCCTGCTGGGAATGTGTGACACTTCTCGCGAGCGGGGCCGCCTCCTTTGGCATGTCACGGTCGAGGGCCCACCCTGGCTACGTGTGCAAGCGGTCCATCCAAACACTGTCCTGGAATGTAAGGCTGTCGGTCCTGCGTGTGCATGCCTGAGTGTGCATGTGAACGTGCACACGTGCACGAGCGAGTGGTGTGCACGTACGAGAGACAGAGGGAGCAGTGACCGTTTGAGGTGATAGCCTGTAATTATTTTTACTCCAACAAGCCACACCATGTAGACACTAGGCTCCTTGTGTGAACACCAGCGTTCTTTCCAGAAGGTCCCTGGGTTTCCATCCCAGCCTTTAAAGAGCAGCCCTGCCTAGGCCTGGGCTGGGGAAGGATTTCCAGGTGGCAGCTCCTTCTTCCTCTTGGTCTTGGGACTAGGGGACGTTTATCTGCCAGAGGGGGACCTGGCCTCTGGGGTTTAGATGCAGAGATGGCACCTGCAGGGGAGGGTGGGGAGGAGGCCGGCCTGAACCAGGCCATCCTGAGTCCAGACAGCACCAAGGGGCTGGATGTGGGCTTCTTCCCTACCACATTATCTCCATCCCATTCCTGACCTCACGTGCTCCACACAGCCTGGGGCTCCTCCTAGCTTCTGAGGTCTGAGCTTGGTCTGAAATGACCTTCCCTTGGCCCACAGTCCTTACTTAACCCCACAGAGTCCCCGCCGGCTGGCTGAGTTAGCACTGGGCATGGTTCTCAGGAAGGGGGAGCAGGTACGGGCCAGGGCCTGGCCCACAGCACTGCCGGGAAAGCCCGCTGCTGGGGGGCTGGGCCTAGAGATCCCATGCCCCCTTGGCTCCCTCCCCGGGGGCTCCTCCTGGGGCTGGGGGTGGGCCCTGTCATTTCAGACCATCAGTGAACAAGACAGAGGACAGCACAGGCCCAAGCTTCGTCACCTTTCCCCAGGCCCTGGGCTCTGCTGGGGCGTTTTCACTAGGGCCCTCTTCAGCTACTCATTTGTGTGTGCCTCCGCTAAATTTTTAAAGCCCTTGCCCTGGTAAGGGGGGAGAGTAGGGTTGAGGTTGACCCTGTCCAGCCACCGTTACTGAACTCCCAGCACATGTGGGTCAGGCTCCCTGCCCAACCCTCAATGCCCACCGAAACCATCTGGGGGGTTTACAACTGTGCAGATGCCCAGCCCCCACATTTGGACTCAGTGGCAACGTGGCACTGATGGTTTGTAAAGCACACCCCCCCCCCCCCCCCGCCGGCGATTCTGACGTGTAGCCGGGGTTGAGAGCCACCGTCCTTGAAAGTCTGAGGAGACATCTGCCAAGCAGACCTTTTTCAGGTTCACCAGGCAGTGTGCTCCTGTCAGGGCAAGGTCCACAGAGCACAGGGGCTCGTGGTGAATGGCCCTGCACGAGGTCCCTCTCAGCTCCCACTCTTCTCCTCTCCTGGATGGACACCGCCTGCCGCTTCACGCCCTTGGTAGCTAATTCTTCCCCTGTCTCCTTGGTTCCCCTCTGCAGACTTCTGATGCCGTCATCAAGGTGGATGTGGTGAGTGCGGGCCCATCGGGGGCTTTGGGGAGAGAGGACCCTGCAGTGACATAGGGTATCAGGCCAAGGGGCCTGACATCAGGGACTGAGCCACTCCCCAGCCCCTGGATGCTCGGGGCCAGCACACCCTTCCGAAGAGGCAGAAGGAGAGAACTACTCAGGCAGCAAAGCCCCTCACGTTGACAGGTCATGAGCCTCTCTGGGCCATGGCATCCTCCTCCACAAAACATGGCCCTTGACCCTTTGACATTGGTGGCCCCAAGAAGCCTCACGGAGTCTAAGGCTTCCCAGAAGCAGATGGTCAGAATGGATGGGGGACCCCTGGATGGTCTAGGGCCCTGGGAACTGCCAGGGAGCAGGGATGTATGCGGGACTCTGGACCTGGCCACCCCTCCAGGCTGATGAGGAGAAAGAAAAGAAGAAAAAGAAGAAAAAGGGCAGCTCAGAAGAGCCAGAGGAGGAGGAGCCCGATGAGAGCATGCTGGACTGGTGGTCCAAGTACTTTGCCTCCATCGATACCATGAAGGAGGTGAGGCCTCAGGCCCGGGCTGGGGAGCCAAGGAGGAATGGGGCTAGGGGAGGTGACCCAAACTCCACATCGGCCCCTCCAATCCAGCTTCTTTCCCATCCCCACCAGGGCCAGTTCCCCGACTCCATCAACATGAGCTTGGAGCACACTTGTTTCACATCCTTCAAGTTCTAGCTCAGGCCCCACCTCTTCCAAAATGGCAGTCCAGTCTACCTTCCCTGGCCAGGTTTCCTCTTGTCTTCACTCACTCACTCCACAAACATCTCTTGAGTATGTATGATGAGTCAGACACCTTCCTAGGTACTGTGGGAGCCAAAGATAAGTCCATACCTGCCCTAAGGAGCCCTCGGTCTACTGGGCAAATGGACACGGAAGCTGCTACACTACAGTGTGACGACAAAGCCAGAGCAATGCCTGGGGGAGTCAGAGAAGGCTTCCCGGGGAAGGTGACCTTTGAGGAAGAAGAGAAACATGTATGCCGAGGCCGAAAGGGAGCAATGGTTTCTTAGTAGTTCCTGCACCTCCTCACAATGCTTCATTCTGCACATCTCAGTCACTGTGGCTGTGAAATATTCTTCCCCGACTGTGCACGTTCAGCTTCTGTCTGCTGACACGGACTGCAAGTTCCAGAAAGTGCATTTCTCTTCTTCCTCACGTGTCCCTCTCCCTGGCTCAGGGCACTCCCTAGCTCAGGGCACTCCCCGACTTACTGACCGACCAGGAGGGACGTGTGCCCATGATTGTGCTTCCTCAGTAGGACCTGAGCTGATCCAGTCATCCTCTCTCCCCAGGCCCTTTCTGTGGCCCAGGCTGTGTGCAAGGTTCCCGATGCACGTTACTTAGCAGGCTAAGCTGCTGTAGCAAGTTAGATTGGTGTGAACAAGACAGAAGCTTCTTTCTGTCTCACATAATGTCTCGGAGAGTGGAATTAGGCTGGTATGGTGACATAATGGTGTCAGGCACGAAGACCCTGCCACTTGTTACTGGCATCTGCGTGATTGGAGATGACTCACCCTCACGTCCGAACACCAGTGCCCAGGAAAGGGGAAAGAGAAGAGGAGGAAGCATAGTCCTTTCCTCTTAAAGCCCCAACCTAGAGGTTGCACATATCACTTCCACTCATGTTGGCCTAAATCTAGTCCCTGTAGCCACACTTAGCTGCTAGGGAGGCTGGGAAATGTAATCTTTACCTACATGCCTGTGTGTCCAGAAAAACTTCTAAAACTCAGGAAGGCAGATAATTGGGGGTGGCCTACTAGTATCTTCTCCCACCATCATCTCCTGGATTCAAGCTGGCCAGGCTCGAGCTCCAAGGGGCTGCCTGTTGACTCCTGGTGTCTAATCCTGTAATTTGCATAGGTTGCCACCAGGTGGCGCCTTGGTTGAAACCCGGGGATTTAGTTCCCAGCAGGTGCAGTGAACTGGGTAGAACAGAGAGCCCATTTTTTCGTATTCAGTTATGCTTTTCTACTATACTTTTTCTATTAAAAAAAAAGAATACCACTAAGAATCAACATTAAAGGGCATTTTATTTTTAAATGGTGCACAATTTAAAGAATCATAAACTCCTGACCACAGTTGGTCATACTGTACACAATATCATAAACTTTTTTAACCCACTTACACAGAGTGCATGATGGGTTTGAACCCCAATAGGAAAAAGGGTCTGTTTCTTTTTTTTTAATTATTTTTATTTGTTTATTTTTTAAGAGAGAGAGAAAGGGAGAGAGAGAGAGAGAGAGTGCAGGCCGGGGAGGGGCAGAGTGAGAAGGAGAGAGAAATCCCAAGCAGGCTCCGTGCTGTCAGTGCAGAGCCCAATGTGGGGCTAGAACTCACAAACCGCGAGATCATGACCTGAGCCAAAACCGAAAGGCCAAGACCCAATCAACTGAGCCACCCAAGCACCCCCAAAAGTTTCTAAGCATTTAAGACTGGTCTGAGACCACAGGATGGGGTCGAAAGACCCCTCCCCAGGAAGCCGACCTTCTCTCCTCTTCATCTCATCTTTTGGCAGCAACTTCGACAGCAAGAGGCCTCCGGCATTGACTTGGAGGAGAAGGAAGAGGTGGAGAACACGGAGGGTGAGCCCGGGACCCTGGGTCTCTGCCTCCCTGCCGCCCTGGAGGGCTGGCTCCTCGACCCACCACCCCAGCTGTTTGTCTTTCCCAGCCCAGGGCCCTGCGCCGCTCTAGCAGCCAAGGGCAGCTATCACCAGCCATCCCTGGGCACCAGGGGGCAGGCGTGGGCTCTAATCTAGAGTGACCGGTTCAGCCACCATGGTGAGAGACATTTACAGCCACAGAACAGAGCTTCAGCGTTTTCCAGGCCTTTTCCATGGAACGCTATTAATGGGTATTCCAGAGGGAGAAGAGGATTCTTTGGTCAAATGGATTAAACAGGTCTCTTGGCACAGGACTTTCCAGTGCCTTTAATATGCAAATGTTATTATAAGTCTCTAAAAGGAAGATAGAATATAAAATATTTCCCCAGCTTCTTTGACCACAATAGGCACTCTCTTCTAACACATTCCAAGAACATCCACAGCGGCTGTTCCACTGAGTGCGGTTTGGGAAATGCTGGTGTAGAATAGCCCTCTGGATATGACAGACTAGCAGATTGAGGCCAGAGAGGAAAGTGCTGTGTGGCTCAAGCCTCCCGACTCAAGACCCACGCTCCTTCCCTGCTCTGCTCTGCCGGAGGGCATGGCAGTGGTCTTTGTACACAGTCCCAGTGTGGCTTTATGGGTGCCCTGCACCCACCCGTGGGAGGCAGCCATGCCAGGGAGTACTGTCTGCATCTTACCGATGGGTACACAGGGCCCAGAGGAGTTACATCAGCAAAGTCAATTAGCAGCCGATCTGGGTCTCTAACCCAGAACTTCCTGCTTCATCATTTCTGCCCCAAACTGATCAGGGCCTCCTTTTCTGGTTCTGGCCAGGCCTAAAGGGGCCGATGAAGGGCAAGGAGAAGGCAAAGGCGGCGAAGGAGGAGAAGAAAAAGAGAACCCAGAGCCCCGGCACTGGCCAGGGGCCTGAGGCCCCAGAGAAGAAGAAACCCAAGATTGATGAGCTTAAGGTAAGGGTCTGGGCGAAGACCCACCAGGGGTGTGGGGTCCTGCCTGGGGCAGGGGGCGGGGCAGATGGGACAAGACGGGGCGCAGTGGTCGTGCTGTGTCCCCCTGATGGCCTGGCCTGGCTCAGGTGTACCCCAAGGAGCTGGAGTCTGAGTTTGACAACTTTGAGGACTGGCTGCACACTTTCAATCTGCTGCGGGGCAAGACGGGGGATGACGAGGACGGTTCCACGGAGGAGGAGCGCATCGTGGGCCGGTTCAAGGTGAGGCAAGGAGTGTGCGCCCAGGCCCTGAGCATCGTACCCCTCGCCCACCAGCTCTTCTCCCCACCCCGAGCCCAGGGCCAACAGTCAAGTGGAACTGTCAGCTGCCCTGATTCGTAAACATGAAAATATTTCTATGCTGCTTAAAAAAGAGCATCTGCCCTGAGTGCCTCACCCCCAACGTTGCCCTGGCCACTCCCTCCTGAGCCCCTGGACCCCCCTCAGATCCATCAACCCTGAGCACAGGATGCCATCCCTCTGTACTGTGGACCGTTTGGAACGCTACCCTCGCCTGAGCCCCTGCCTTGCCCCAGGGCTCCCTCTGCGTGTATAAAGTGCCACTCCCAGAGGACGTGTCCCGGGAAGCCGGCTACGACCCCACCTACGGCATGTTCCAGGGCATCCCCAGCAACGACCCCATCAATGTGCTGGTCCGAGTCTATGTGGTCAGGGTAAGACTCCCCTCGAATCCCCTCCCCCCGGTCTCCCAGTCCTCCTGCCCAGGAGGCGCTAAAGCAGCGCTCTAAAGTGTCAGTGTAAAGTGTCACAGCCCCAACTGGGAGGCACCACAGAGGTCACCTGGCCTAGTTCCCACCTTCTCTAGAGGAGGAAGCCAAGACCTGAGATGGGCGACGACTTTTGCCCCAGGTGACACAGCAACTCTCCTTTCTCCGGTCCAGTGCTCCCACCCTTTGCTATCACGGGACCATCAGAGAGGGGTGAGGGCACTGGAAGGCGAAGAGGGTGTGTGGGGAGCCTGCTCAGGAGCACCCCTCCCCCACCCCAGGCCACGGACCTGCACCCCGCAGACATTAACGGCAAAGCCGACCCCTACATTGCCATCCGGCTGGGCAAAACTGACATCCGAGACAAGGAGAACTACATCTCCAAGCAGCTCAACCCTGTCTTTGGGAAGTAAGGCCTCCTGGCGGCCCACGGGCCACCGCCCCCTCTGGCCCCACCCGGCTTCCCCGGCCAGACACCCTCAGTCCTTCTAACCCCCACCCCGCCAGGTCCTTTGACATCGAGGCCTCCTTCCCCATGGAATCCATGCTGACAGTGGCCGTGTACGACTGGGATCTGGTAGGCACCGATGACCTCATCGGGGAAACCAAGATTGACCTGGAGAACCGCTTCTACAGCAAACACCGGGCCACCTGTGGCATCGCCCAGACCTACTCCATGTGCGTGGGGCGGGGGGCAGGGGCAGGGGCGGGGCAGGGGCGGGGCAGGCGCACCTGACGCATCTTGACTCCGAAACCCAAGACTCAGAGATCGTGGTCTGGGAAGGTGGATATATTACAGTTTCGGCCCCAGTCCAGGCGTCCATTCGTACAGACCGAGCAGACCACAGATTCTAACACAAGGAGAGAGCTGGGGGCGGGGGGTGGGGGGCGGCTTCTAGGACGGGGGAGGCCGGGCAAGGAGAGAACCCCTGGGCTGGGAAGAGGCCAGGCAGAGGCCACTGGGGATCCAGCCAGTCTCTGCCACTGACAGGCTGTGTGACTCTCGACACGTCCCCAAACTCTCTGGTTACCAGTGTCCTCGTGGGAGTCTCTGAAGCTCCAGAGGAGAGGGCACAGTTGGGGAATGGATTGGGCTGTGTTGAGGGAGGCTGAAAGCTCATCCTCAGGACACGGGACACGTGAGGCTGGGGCCTGGGGTAAGAGGGATCAGCCTCGAGCAGCCCTAGTGTCTCGGGCAGGGCCTGCTTGCTGACATGGGGCAGCAGCCAACTTAAGAGAACTGGCAGGAACCAGCTGCCACCGGGGGATGGGCCCCAGCCCCACCCTGAGCCCCACGAAACCTGTATGCCCCCTCCCACAGACATGGCTACAATATCTGGCGGGACCCCATGAAGCCCAGCCAGATTCTGACCCGCCTCTGCAAGGAGGGCAAAGTGGACGGCCCCCACTTTGGGCCCCCCGGGAGAGTGAAGGTGTCCAACCGTGTCTTCACTGGGCCCTCCGAGATCGAGGACGAGAATGGTAACAACGCGCTGGACACGGGGGGTGTCAGAGGCCAAGAGGGACCCACGCTTCCTGCGGCAGGACTTCAAGGCCTAGACTGGGGCGTCCTTAGACCCTCTGCCCATCAGCCTAGCGCCCCGCTCCCCTCTGCCCAGCCTCTGCCCTCCGGCACAAGCGCCTGCACACTTGTTGCCTTCTCTCTCCCTCCCAGAATTCCTGTGGGGTAGGGAGGTTCTTCCCATTCTACAGTGATTTGCCCAAAGTCACGTGGCCCTTCGGGGGCAGAGTGAGGGTGTGGGCCCGGGTCCCAGCTGACTCTCCCCACTCCTTTGTCACGTGGCACTTCCAGAGAACAGGAGACGCGTGCTGCAGAACTCATGCTGCGGCCCCGCAGGGTGCTGAGACAGGAAGTGGATTCCTCCCCTCCCTGCCCTCACAGCCCAGCAGGATTCTCTGGTCAGATCCCCCAGGCAGAGGAAACCCAAGAGCACAGGTCCCGCTGGGCCCCATGGGGCAGCTGAGAACTCGGGCAAGCCACGCTGCCCCCGTGCCTCAGTTTCCCCAACAGTAAAAAGAGACAGTATGGATGAGTGATGCCTCAGGGGCCGCTCTGTGCCCCCGAGTCTAGCCCCAGCACGGGTCCCTTGCTGTGCTGAGGCCCTATGTGCCGCTGACCCACCGGCACCCACAGGTCAGAGGAAGCCTACGGAAGAGCATGTGGCTCTATCTGCCCTGAGGCACTGGGAGGACATCCCCCGCGTGGGCTGCCGCCTGGTGCCCGAACACGTGGAAACCCGGCCCCTGCTCAACCCTGACAAGCCAGGCATCGAGCAGGTGACGCTCGCCAGGCCTAGATCCGAGGTTCTTTGGTATCTGGGATCAGGGAGTCCCTACCTGGGCCCATAAAAATGGATCCTCCAACTATTCGCTGCCTTCCCAAAAGCCTGGAAGGCACTTTCCTAGCATGGCCCCTCACGGTAACTCCAGGCGCCTGTGCCTTTCCTTTGAGTGTGAGCCCCATGAGCTCAGGTGCAGCCTGCCGTGTCTCCCTTAGACGCTGTGATTGGCTGTTGGTGAGGTCATAGGGATTCTGGCGTCCAAGGACGAAAACTGATGAACCGGGTCCTGAGGGAACAAAGGTTGGGAGGGAGGAGAGCTGGCCTTCCCGGGCAGGGAGGGAGTCCCTGGGGAGATCTGCCACGCCCTCTCTTCCATAGGGCCGCCTGGAGCTGTGGGTGGACATGTTCCCCATGGACATGCCGGCCCCTGGGACGCCTCTGGACATCTCCCCCCGGAAGCCCAAGAAGTGAGCTTCTGGGGCCCAGCACTACCTCCCCCATCTCTCATCCCTCCCCCCGTGGCCTTCATTCCTGTGGGATCCCCAGGCCCAGACCACCTGCATCACCTTGGTCAGTGGTGTTTCCCATGTGGCCTTCAGTGGGGAACAGGGCAACCCATGGAGACAGCTATGGGGCCTACCCTAGGTGGGTCCCCTTTGCCAAGGCACAGCCACCCCCCCCAGTGTGCGGGCAATGAGGTGATGTGTACTCACCAGCACCCTCCAGGGGACTCTCTTCCTCACAGCAGCATCACCCCTGAGAGCCCACTCCCCTTGTCCTCACTCCAGGCTGTCATTAAGCTCTGCCAGGTTTTCTTTACATGTGTTTAATGTTTATTTATTTTTGAGAGAAAGAGAACAGAATATGAGCAGGGGAGGGGCAGAGAGAGAGGGAGACACAGAATCGGAAACAGGCTCCGGGCTCCGAGCTGTCAGCACAGAGCCGGACGCGGGGCCCGAACTCACGAACTGTGAGATCATGACCTGAGCCAAAGTCGGACACCTAACCGACTGAGCCACCCAGGCTCCCCAAACTCTGCCAGGTTTTCTTTAAAACCCTTGCCGAGGAGGTATGTAGGAGTGAGCGCCTGGAAGAGGGGCGACATTGATAGAGTGGAAAGAGCACTGGATCAGGAGCCAGGCCACCTGCCTCTCCTAGTTGGCCCTGGCCAGGTCATTTTACCTCCCTGGTCCTTGGTTTTCCCATCTGGAAGGCGGCAGGATGGAGTTGCTGCTGCTTCTAACATCCTAGTGCCTGGAACCAGGGCCAACCGCATGGGTGGGGAAGTTGCACAGACCCCACACTCAGAGGGGCCCCACGCTCACTTCAAAATGGCAGTATTTAAATTCTTAATGATTTTTTTAATAAAGGGCCCCACCTTTCCACTTTGCACCGGACCCTGCAAATCATACAGCAAATTCTGCCTGGAATCGCCTCCAGGTCTGAGGTCACAGGTGTGCTGTCCCAGGGATGGCCACCAGGGGACACCCGACCCCATTGTGTCACCTGGGACTTGCAGTCCGGGCGGGCGAGAGCCCCACTCTGAGGAAGGCGGAGGGGGCGACCCAACCTCACTCGTAAAGGCTGAAATGTACCTATTTATAATGACAATTACACCGCAAGGGGGAAAATCCTTTTCTGGGACAAGGACCTAAAGGAAACCAGATGCCATGAGCATGCCAGCTGCTGGGCCCACATGTAAATTTGTGTTAGACACAGTGTCTTCCGGCCTCTGGAGTTCCTGCTGAGCCACCCCTCAGCAGCCACCCCTGCCCCTCCCAGGTCGGACTCAGCCTCCCTGCCCGGGAGCGTGCTCTGTCCTGGAGAGCCGGCCAGACGGGCTTCCCCTAGGGTTCTCCTCACTACAGCCATGCCGGCCCCTCTCCCCGTCACCCGGGTCCCCTCCGCTCCCCTCCTTGCCCTCTTACCCGAATGGGCTCTCTGCACCCCAGCCTGGGCCAGCTCCCATGCTCACGAGTCCCAGCACTCCCCTCAGGTACCTGCCCCATCTACACCAAGACCCTGGGGCCGCCCCCACCCCCAGACTGCGAGCCAGCCTCTCCCCTGCCCAGGTATGAGCTCCGGGTCATCGTGTGGAACACAGACGAGGTGGTCCTGGAGGACGATGACTTCTTTACTGGGGAGAAGTCCAGCGACATTTTTGTGCGGGGGTGGGTGAGACGGCCCCTGGCTGGGGGGTAGGGGTGCTGGGACGGGTGAGCCCACCTTCCCAGGAGGCCAGGGAGGAGGGAGGGGGCTCCCTGTGGGTGGCCGCGGGTCTGGAGCTAATGGCACCTGGCAGGTGGCTGAAGGGCCAGCAGGAGGACAAGCAGGACACGGACGTCCACTATCATTCCCTCACGGGCGAGGGCAACTTCAACTGGCGCTACCTGTTCCCCTTCGACTACCTGGCCGCTGAGGAAAGGATTGTCATCTCCAAGAAGGAGTCCATGTTCTCCTGGGACGAGACCGAGTACAAGATCCCCGCGCGGCTCACCCTGCAGATCTGGGACGCGGACCACTTCTCCGCGGACGACTTCCTGGGTGCAGGGCTGGGGAGCGGAGGGGTAGGGCAGGGGGAGGCAGGGGCGGAGGGAGCCCACCCCGGTGGGGATCAACGGGACCCAGGCTGTCAGAGCTGACTCCAAGGTTGTCACAGGGGCCATCGAGCTGGACCTCAACCGCTTTCCCCGGGGCGCCAAGACAGCCAAGCAGTGCACCATGGAGATGGCCACGGGGGAGCTGGACGTGCCCCTGGTTTCCATCTTCAAGCAGAAGCGCGTCAAAGGCTGGTGGCCCCTCCTGGCCCGCAATGAGAACGATGAGTTCGAGCTCACGGTGGGGACCGCCAGGGCTCCCGCAGAGGGCGGGGCAGGGCTGGGCCGCGCACCCCGCCTGAGCCCTAGGATCTTTCTGTTCCTTTCTGCAGGGCAAGGTGGAGGCAGAATTGCATCTACTGACAGCGGAGGAGGCAGAGAAGAATCCGGTGGGCCTGGCCCGCAATGAACCTGACCCTCTAGAGAAACCCAAGTGAGTATGCTGCCTTGCCTGGCGCCCCTGCCACGCTGGTCCCTGGGGCCATGGGGGCAGGAAGGAGGGGTCAGAACCTTCTGGTCTTCTTGTTCCCACGCTGCAGGCACCTCTGGCGTTCTCTAGCCCTTTCAGGGCGGTAGCCTCATTGCGAGGGAGCCTCCTCCCTTCTCCGCTTCAGCCGGAATGCACCCCTCGCTCTGAACCGGGGCACGGGCGACCGGGCTTCCGTGCAGGGGATCAGCCCCTCTCCCAGGGAAGGCCCCATTTCACAGACTGAAACGCTCTTCCTCGTTTTTGCCAGAAGCGAGCGGGTTGGGGCCCCAGGGGGGGCCCTGATGGCTGGGGAGGTGCCGGGAAGTGCGCACGCTCAGCCCAGGGTGCTCAGCCCAGGGTGCTCAGCCCAGGGTCGCCGCCCTGTTGCAAGACCCCTGACCACACCCTGAGCCTTCATCCTCTGTGTCCTCTCTCCGTGCTCCCTCCGCCCTCTCGCTGCTCCAGGCGGCCAGACACGAGCTTCTTCTGGTTCTTGAACCCTCTCAAGTCTGCCCGCTACTTCCTGTGGCACACAAGCCGCTGGCGGTTCCTCAAACTGCTCCTCCTCCTCGCCCTCTTCCTCTGCTCTGTGCCTGGCTACCTGGTCAGGAAGACCCTGGGGGCCTAAGCCTGGCATTCTGCTGGCTCTGGTCCTCCTCACTTCTTCCTCCAGACCCAGGGCCTGGCAGCATGATGAGCTTGGCAGCATGCGGAACACACACACACACACACACACACACGCACACACACATGCACACACACACATAGGGCACGCACACACACACAGGGCATGCACACACACGCAGCAACTTGCAGGCTGTCAAACGGTACCACGGGCTCTCAGAACTCAAATCACTGTTTTACATGAGCGCGTGTCAGGCCAGAGAGGCGAAGCGACTCGCCTAAGGTCGCCCAGCAGATTAGGGCTAAGACTCAGCTTCGGCTTTCAAATTGCCACCCAGTCTTCTGAGCACCACCTCACCTCCTGTCCTCGTGACAGACCAACAGATACTAACCCAGGGCCATTGGCAGAAAGAGTTGACATGAGGACAGGGAACGGGGAGAGGGTTTGGCTTGGATTAGCCAGCGAGGCCTGACTAGTTCCTACCAGCATTCCCCTCCGGGCCCAGAGCCGTTTTCTGCCAGGCAGGGCGGTAAGGAACCCCATCCAGTTCCCACATTTTTGCAGCCAGCTGAGCGGCTCTTCAGGGCCGGGCACCGCGCCTAGCGTTTCACATGCACTTTCTCTCCTTACCCTTTCACTGACCCCGGAGGCAGGGTCCACTAGGCACCCCACTGCCTAAGGGAGGAAACTGAGGCTCAGACAGGCGTCCAACTTGCCCGTCACCGCTAAGGCTGGAAACCAGGTGCCCTGCGCCTGGCTCTGGGAGGGCACGGTCTGGGTCCTCCGGCGGCCGCTGGCCCAGGAGGTTGAAAAAGCATACTGGAATTTTATATCTTGACATCTTACAAAACCTACCGTTCCTGTAACGTAAACCACAGAAGGTAAAGCTTAGCAAGCCCCTTTTGGCCGGGAGTCTGTGCAGAAGGCAGAGCCATAACCCCACCCCGACGGCGGGCAGGTGGTTGAGTGTGGCTGGCGCCCCAACCGGGGCTCCTCAGACCCTGGGCAGGGCCTGGTGGGGCCAGAAGCCCCTGTTCCTCAGAAAAGGGGGAGAGGTTGAGGAACACGGATTCACAGAAAGACAACGGGGGCCGAGCCTGGAGCACGTACAACGAGCCGCTAAGTAGACGAGGTTCCCGGGAATCAGAACAGCCTACAGCCCTGAGGCTGCGTCTTCACATGGTGAGCGGCCAAGGCCAAGGCCAAGGCCGCCATCGTCCAGGTGTTAGCTGGACGGCTGCCCGACTGCCAGAAAGCCCTCCGGGCCTGGGGAGGAGGCTGGGGGCCAAAGAGTCCCCAGCAAACCTAGTGCTTAGAAAGGGCTAGAACCTGGCTCCGGCACTCACTACTTTGGGGACCGGGGCTGGGTCAGGGCCCGTGGGAGTCTAAGAAGGCTGAGGGCCTGGGGTGCCCTGGAGAGGCCCGCTGCCTGACCGTGGCTTCCCCTTCCCCAGCCGGCCTGACACCGCCTTCGTCTGGTTCCTCAACCCCCTCAAGTCCATCAAGTACCTCATCTGCACGCGGTACAAGTGGCTCATCATCAAGATCGTGCTGGCGCTGCTGGGGCTGCTCATGCTGGCCCTCTTCCTCTACAGCCTCCCCGGCTACATGGTCAAGAAGCTCCTGGGGGCGTGAAGCAGCCCCCCCACCACTACCGCCCCCCAGGCCTAGCTGCCGCTCCCCGCCCCCCCCTCCCGCCTGGACCTGTGCCTTTGCCCCTCCTCTGGCGTGGACCTTGCACTCTCCCTGGGGAGCTCGAGAAGCCCAGTGTCCCCCCTCCCCTTGCAGCCTCCTGCTTGCTGGGCTGGTGACACCCCTGCCCCTGCTCCACCTGAGCCGGCTGCGGGCCTCACCCCACCCCTCCGGTCCCTGCCCGAGGGGTGGGAAGTGTGGGCAGGGGTGGGGGTCTGCCCCTCCTTGCTGAGGCACCACTTTCTTCAGGCCCTGGCTCCGGGGAGGCCACCCCAGATGCCCCCAAGGCCCTCCAGTGGAAGAGTAAAACTTTAGTGGAATTGACTGAGAATCCCATCGTGGGCCAGTGCCCAGAGCTATAAAAAAGAAATGAGTAAGCAGAAAGCATCACCCTCCCTCCCCAACAGAATCCTATGAGGACAGCCACACCACCAGTCTGTTCTGCAAACGTGGGCCAGGCCCTTCCTACCAATGGTGGGGAGGTGGCTGCTTCCTGCCTGCCGCCCTCTGAGAGTGGATCTTCTTCCCGCCCGGGAGACACCCCGGTGGGAGCACAAGCCCAGGCCCGGCCCTGCCTGTGGGTTTTTATCGCTTCCCAGAGCTTCCTCCGCCCAGACCAGTGCTCAGAAGCCTAGATGAGGAGCAGTGAGAGTGAACCCCTGTGCCCCACCCCCACCCCAGTGCCGCCCCGCCCCGCCCTGCCAGGACCTCATTTCGGCCAGGCAGGGGGATGGTACTTGCAGTGAGAGCCGGGTTTCTCTTGGCTGTTGTTCCTTTCTTGCGTGGTGATTTTTCTCTTAATAATAAAAGAATGAAACACTGAGCTGACAGGTCTCCAGTTGGCCAAGCTGGGGGACCAGGATAGGGGCGCGAGGTCTGTGAGCACTCTGAGGATGGCAAACTCAGGACCAGCTGGGCCCCTCTGGCTTTTCCCCTTTGGGTAAGTGGCCTCAAGGCCCAGGGTTGAAGGAGGGCCTAAGGCACTGGGCCACCTGCCCAGGACACCTGCCCAGGGCACCTGCAGGCTGCCCACAGGAGGAGCCTCACACTATACCAGGTGGAACCAGGGACCCCAAAAACTCACCAAAAGGGTCCTGCAGGCCCAAGGACAGTCGGAACGCTTAAGACCTTGCAAGAGCCCCAAAGCTCCAGCCTCCACTCACAGACCTGCTCCAAATGCAAGAAGGAAGTCCCATGCCACCGGCCTGGGTCCAGTCTCACAGGGACACGCCGTTCTCATACCACAATCCGAGGTGGGGACAAAGTCCCCTCGTGACACAGAGGTGGGGTCATGGGCCAGGGTCTCACTGGACCCGACCTCTCTGAAAAGATTCAGCCACAACCTTTTAAAGACTTTAATCAATCACGACTACAGGATACAGGTAACCCCTCCCGTGGCCTTATTTTGACAGGCCCTATCCCAGTAGCTCTGGAAAATCCAGAGTAGCCCCAGGCAGCTCCCCGGGTGAAACGTGCCAGCCCCGGCACCCGCATACACCGTAACACAGCAGCCTTTGGAGGTCTGGCTCTATTTGGTGGGCGCCCGTAACACCTGAGTTGGTGGAACATGCAATTCAGAGTTTATCTGGAAAAGAGAGAGTAAAGGTCATTACAGTTTCCCCAGGGCCCTCCTGCTTCACGACCTCTGCGGGTCAGGTGCATATGTCGGCTCTCCTAAGGGTTCCAAACCTCGGCAAGCGTTTCCCCCCCCGCCAAGCGCTTCCGGATGCCTGGGAAAGCCCACGGTCTGCCTTCCTTTGGAAGAGAAGTCCTGGGGTTTCTTGTTTGGCTTCTGCTCCAGCTAGCTGACCTCTGGTAACGTTCTGAACCTTCTGCCCTGAGCCACTCTCTTACATCTTCCCTCTACCCCCTCCCACCACCTGCACATCCCGTCCCCAGTCTAGCCCTGCCCTTCCTTCCTCCTCCCCCATCCTCTGCACACAGTGGCATCGACGACAGCATGGACAGTCCTCTAATGACTGTTACGGGCCACACATCCCCAGTTCCCGGGCTTGTGGCTGGCCTCGGTCACCTCTCACACACACAGCTGATGATGGAGGGCGTACCCCCAGCCCAGGGTGTCATGAGCCTCCCGGCCCACGGTCTCAGCGCCGCGTGAAGCATCCCACACTAGCACAGCAGAGCCAGCAACTACGTTACAAAGGGATTCTAACCTTAGAAGCAGAGACGGTGAGATTCTTCCCTTGCAGGCCGTGGGGAAGTTGCCCCAAATATCACCGCAGTGGGCAGGAGTGAGGACCGGGGAATACCTGCCCCAGCTGGAGCCTCCTCTCGCCATGTCACGTCCCGGGCCAGACAATCTGGCCCAGCAGAGTGGGCAAGAGTCTCCCAGTTTTGATTCTCCTCTCTGGGAGAATGACTTGTACCCTATCGACCTCACAGAGGGGATGTTAAGACCAAAGAAGAAACTCCATAAGGAAGGGCTCTCTGGGCTGTGACGCTCTCGGCGGGGTTGGGTCCCGCTTCTGAGAGACGTCCAACAAGCATCTGGCACCAAGGACCATGGGCATCAAAAGGGCACTATTACAACCCACATGTCCTGGAGGAGACCTCGGGCAGCGTCCAAAGTCCAAAGGACTCCCTTGTCCGATAATTCGGGCCCAACTTGAGGTGTGATGGTTGCTATGTCATGGCACATCCCAAGCCTCCCTTGCTTCCAGTGAGGGATGGGACTCTACTTCCTAACATCGCCTCCAGTCCCGCTTCCTGCCACGGCCTCCTGCCCACCCTCCTCGTCCCCGTCGCCCACCTTGGAATCTAGATACTGCTGAAGCAGCATCTGGAGCTCTGTGTTCTGCTTCTCCAGGGAGTTGTTTTCTATCAGCAGCTTGGCCCTCTGCGTCAGGACGAGGCTTTGGGTGGAAAAATCCATTAGAGGTTCATCGAACCCTCCAAATCTACCAGGCAGGGGCCAGGATCTCTATGTCTCTGTGCCAGTTGGAGCTGGGAGAGGAGCCCCGAAGCTTCACCCACCCAAGCAACCTTCCTGCCCCGAACACACCGGGCTAGGAACCGAATAAGGAGCAAGAGGCCAGCCACCCAACGCCACATGACCCCCCAACGGGAGCTTTCCCTCCAAAGACAGCTTTTGTCTCCAAGCCAGGGGGGTGGCAAATGTGGCCACCGCAAGCAGGATCCTTCTCCACCAACTGCCTGGCTCCCTCCTTCTCCTGGGCTGTGACCTACACACTTACTGGTATTTCTCCAAGGCCGTGTACAGAGCGTCCCAGAGGTTCTGCGTGGCGTAAGGGAGAACCGTGGCCAGGGCCTCCCAATATGCAGAGTCCTTCGAGGTATCTCGCACATACTTCGCCACCTTCACTGGGGCCGGGGGGTCCCTGGGGGTTAAGAGCAGCAGTACCGTCACCCCCACCTGGCACCCCCCAGGCTCCCACGCAGCGCCAGCCATGGTGCCTGTCCCTCCCGGATTTGCTGCCTGCAGACCTGTCCCCTTCCCACTCAGCTGTGCGAGTGTCTCGGTTTACCGCTGATTCTCAGAAAGTGC
The DNA here is from genome assembly GCF_022837055.1 of Prionailurus viverrinus. Lineage (NCBI taxonomy): Eukaryota > Metazoa > Chordata > Mammalia > Carnivora > Felidae > Prionailurus > Prionailurus viverrinus. The sequence continues at coordinate 120,060,091 of NC_062563.1, forward strand.
ACATGCCTATCATCAGTGTCCCTGATTCTGGTGCCATTGTCACCTTTGTGAAAGCATCACTGGGGTTCTATCCACCCCCCTTCTCTCAGCCAGTTTACCTCATTGGCTTTACATCCCACTACGATGCCCGTTTCCTTCACTAGTGCATCCAAACGGCTCTCAAATTCCAGCATCCCCTCGAGGATAGCCTTGACCCAGGATATCAACGCCTCCACCTAGACGAACCTTCCGGCTGCTCTCCTTGTATCCAGCGTCACCCCCATCCCTGCCACCAAATGGATCTTTCTAACATGCAAGCCTAATCATGGCTCCCCCACCGCTTAAGACCATGTTGTGGCTCCGGTCCACCCAAGAGTAAAGGCAGAGGTCCCGGCCATGGCAGGCGCGGCTCTCCAAGATTTGGCCCGGCTCCCCTACCCACCGGTCCCACTTCCCAGGGAAGACCCTGACACCAGCCACACCTCTGCCACGATTCTCGAACACACCAGGCCTTTCCCCACACTGTGACACCTTGAAATGCTCTCTCCCCCACTGTATCCATGTAGGAAAACGTGGTTCTGGTGCGTCTCTTCCTAAAGCCCTCTCTGACTGCCGTTGGTGACACCTGGTATAGGCCCTGACCATGGTTCCGATCACAAGGTGTGATCTCCACGGGCCGACACAGTGCAGACCCCAGTGAATGGCCGTGGAATGAGCGACGAATGAGAAGATGCAAATCGCTTCTACGCCCCTTCCTTTCATCCGTGTCCACTGGCGCCTCCAGCCCTCCCCATCCCTTTCCTCCTGCCCAGGTGCTTGCCCGGCACTGGGATCTGCTCGGCCCCGGCCCAGCCTGGCTTCCCCAGGCCTCGGGCAAGCCCTCCAGCACCACACCTGGGCTTCCTCAGACCCATGACAAAGGCCTCCAGGATCTTGAGGACGTCGTTGGGGTGGATGAGCGTGGGAGAAGGGGGGACCTCCTTCTCTTCTGGCTCCCCTCCCACAAGGCTTTCCTCCTTCTGTCTCTCGAGGTCTGTCTGCTCTCCTGGGTCCAGGGCCGACACCGGGCTTGTTCGCTCCTGTGGGAGTGAAAGATTCCAGGGGCTGATCTGGAGAAAGGCGCCAGGGTGACTATGGATTGGGGCACTCAACAAGTCTAAGTGTATGAAGACAGAGGAAAAAAAAAAAAAAAAAAAAAAACAGAGAAAAGTTTACAGAAAGTTACAGAACAGATGCAAAGGTAGATGTTTTCAGGAAGGAAGAAATGGTGAGGGGAAAGAGTGGAAAAGAGGGGGCATGGGATCTTCCAAACAGTGATAATCTTCTATTTCTAGATCGGGATTCATAGGTGTCCATTCTATTGAAATTCATAAGGCTTACGCTGTATGTATGTATATTTTTGAGTCATAATACATGTTACTCTTGAATTTTTAAATTCAAAAGAAGTCTTCCTCCTACTCCTGTCTCCTAGTTCATTCAGTTCAAACCCCACAGGCAAACCTACGTCATCTGTTTCTTTTTTTTTTTTTAATTTGTTTTTTCAACATTTATTTATTTTTTGGGACAGAGAGAGACAGAGCATGAACGGGGGAGGGGCAGAGAGAGAGGGAGACACAGAATCGGAAGCAGGTTCCAGGCTCTGAGCCATCAGCCCAGAGCCCGACACGGGGCTCGAACTCACGGACCGCGAGATCGTGACCTGGCTGAAGTCGGACGCTTAACCGACTGTGCCACCCAGGCGCCCCCGTCATCTGTTTCTTATGTATCCTTCCAAAGAAATACTACGGTCCACGCTTTCCCTCCTGTTTTGACAAAACGATACTCTCCTACATGCACAGGTCTGCACGTTGCGTTTTTCACATACCAATAAACCTTAGAGATCTTTTCACATAAATACGTAAAGAACTTCTTTGTTCTTCTTTTTTTTTTTTTTACATTTATTTATTTTTGAGAGACAGAGAGAGACAGAGCACAAGTTGGGGAGGGGCAGAGAGAGAAGGAGACACAGAATCCGAAGCAGGCTCCAGGCTCTGAGCCATCAGCACAGAGCCCGGTGCGGGGCTCGAACTCACAAACCGTGAGATCAGGACCTGAGCCGAAGTCGGACGCGTAACCAACCGAGCCACCCAGGCTCTCCTGTTCTTTTTTTTTTTTTTTTTTTTTTTAATTTTTTTTCAACGTTTATTTATTTTTGGGACAGAGAGAGACAGAGCATGAACGGGGGAGGGGCAGAGAGAGGGAGACACAGAATCGGAAACAGGCTCCAGGCTCTGAGCCATCAGCCCAGAGCTCGAACTCACGGACCGCGAGATCGTGACCTGGCTGAAGTCGGCCGCTTAACCGACTGCGCCACCCAGGCGCCCCTCTTTTTTTTTTTTAATTGCATTAATATTCTGTTTTGTAGATGCACTACTTAGTAGGTAATCAAGTCCTTCAAGATGGAATTGTAGGTTGTTCTCACTATTCTCCCATTTCGAGCAGGGCTGCGGTGTATAAGCTACAAATAAACACATTCTTTCAAATGTATTGAGACATATCTGCAGAATGAAATCCTGGAAGAATTGCAGGGTAAATACAGTTTTGTAATTGGTGCCACCGAACGGCCCTCCACCCCTCCACGGAGGCTGCAACAATCTACTCTCCCAGCAGTGCCTGTTTCCCACACCTCGGCCATCACTCTGTGCAGTCAAACTGGCAGAGTCTTGCCGACCTGACAGGTGAAAATGGAATTGGGGCAGTTTTAATTTGCACTTCTTTTATTACGAGAGGCCTGCTTACCTTTTCATATGTTTAAAAGTTATCTGTATTGCCTCTTACAGGAGATATTTGTTCATATCCCTTATCTGTTCCATGGAGTTGTGGCTGTTTTTTCCTGATTGGTTTATACGAGTTCTTTGTATATTAAGGAAACTGGCCCTTAACTGCAATGTAAGTTAAAAAATATCTCCCCCCACGCCTGGGTGGCTCCGTCGGTTAAGCGTCCGACTTCGGCTCAGGTCATGATCTCACGGCTCAAGGGTTCGAGCCCCATGTCGGGCCCTGTGCTGACAGCTCGCAGCCTGGAGCCTGCTTCGGATTCTGTGTCTCCCTCTCTCTGCTCCTCCCTTGCTCTCTCTCAAAAATAAATGAACATTAAAAAAAAATTTATTTTTAATTCCCCCCAACTTTCATCTGTATCTTCACTTTGCTTATAGTGATTTTTGCCTTACAGGATTTTTTTGTTAATGTCATCAAATAGATCTTAGTTTTCCCTCTTTATGGCTTCTAGGTTTTGTTCACTCAGGCAACTCTTTTTCATTTTTTTTCAATCCTTTTTTAAAATTAAGTGTAAATTAAGTTTATTTTGAGAGAGAGAGCGTGTGCACATGGGAGGACAGAGAGAGGGAGAGAGAGAATCTCAAGCAGGCTCTCAGCTGTCAGTATGGAGCCTGACGTGGGGCCCGATCCCACAAACCACGAGCTCGTGACCTGAGCAGAAATCTGATGCTTCGCTGACTGAGTCACCCAGGAGGCCCAGCCAACCCTTTTTGAAAGCATGTCAGGATACTCCCCCCAGGGGCCAGCAATACTAAAAATAATTTTTAGTCAAGTGTTAGGGATCAAAATATTCAGAACTTGGTGGGCCCAGGGCTCATAGTGGCTGAGGCCTGGCTGTGAGGGAGAACAGCCTCTCATCCCCAGCCGTCCTTCCCACCACAAATAGAAAAAGTGACAATATTAAGGAAAACACTAAGTTAGCTCTCTCTGACATAAAGCCCTCACTATTTTTCCAGGAGTATTACCCAAAGGCAACAATGCCCTCTGGGGGCTTCCAGAATTTCAAATGCTCTCGTTTTGATTGAACTTCACATTACCTGACTGGAGGGTGAATGATGAACTCGGTATTTGAGGAAGAAGTTCACCAGTTTGTACAAGTCGTCCTCACTTTCAATCCCAAGGGCCTGGGGGAAAACAGGAGGATGGCTCAAACACCAGAGCAAGAAGGCCCCCGGCTGCTGCGGGAGTTCAGAGACCCTCAGCTCCTAAGAGTGGGAGGCTTGTCTTGTTCCCCTGAACATCCCCAGCACCCGCCATGGCCCAGAGTGAGGCCATTCAACACTGGGGAAGCACAGCAAGACCACGGCAGAACAGAGCAACGTTGCTCAGAGTCAGGAACAGCCCGATACAGGCCTGGTGGGTGTAAGAATGCTGAAGGAGGCTGAACACACATCCAACTTTAAGGGTGTAGGGGAGAACCCACAGTCTGAGAGCTGGGTCGTGAGGGAGAGAAGCTGGTAGAGGAAGCGCCCGGGGTGGGAGACATCTAAACTCCATGGCCAATTTGTCGCATGGAGAATAAGGAAAGGGAAAGGTGTGCCAGCCCAGGGAAGCCACGAAAGACCCATATCTACTCCCAGGACTGAGGAAATGTTGCAAAAAACATAGGGGGCTGTCTTGGAATGAGGCCCCCGCCACCCGTCGTCAACTCAGCCCAGTGGGACTCACTGAGAAGATGGCGTCCAACTTGAGCAGATAGCACTCGCTCTTCTCCAGGGGACGGAGAAGGCTCAGCAGCTTGCTCTCTATGAGGAAACCCTGAGAGGGAAGAGGGTATCTCCAGTCAGACACAGGTTTCGGAAACCAGTGCTCGGGTGTGCAGCCTACCTCTGTGTGATGAGCCAGCGGTGACTCCACAGAGCAGGACCTCAGGGATGAGACTGGGGCAGCAGGGGCCCCAGAGGAAGGCCTTCCTAGGATGCCTAAGGGGCCCTTCCCAGGGGCAAACCCAACGCTCACCATGGATTTAGTCCCCGCACCCCCCCCCCCACCTAAGAAAGGGTGCTGCCTCATCTCACCCACAAGCCACTGGGCAAACACCTGAGTTCTCCACAGCCGCCCAGACCTCATCGAGTCACAGATTCTCACCCGTCCAGTGTCACTGCACTCCTGTGCTAGCCCTCAGATATCTACAGGATGGGGCGGTAGGCACAGAGCTGGAGGAGGGGAAGGCACGGAGGCAGATGAACACGCCGTGTCACAACACGGTGCACGCAAAGTTGGGAGTGAGTGGGAAGACTGGGGGCCCGGCACCCACTCTGAGCTGGGAACGCCTGGGGGAGGGCCCCTGGCAGAGGGGGCCACCGGCACAAGCCTGCAAATAGAGAGAGGAGTACCTGCCTGCCGTCCCGTTCAGCGGGAGCCCCCTCAGCGGCAAGAGTCGGCTCTTGGCCAAAGACAACTGTCCCAAGGGGACGGGAGCCCGGCAGGCCTTGCATCTCCTTTAATCTCCGCTCAGAACTGCAGGACCTAAACGCACACCGGTCACGTCCCGTGATGCCGCCCCCCGCCCCCCCCCCAAGCTGAGCCAGCCCAGCACACCCTTCACACTAAATCTGGTGGGTTTGCTAACACACAGAGCGGGTGGCCAAAGCCTGACACACCCAGAGTCATCACAGACTGAGCTCCCAGACAAAGGCCACATCAGTTGTGGCCACACTACTTGGCAGGTGGGTTCACAGACGGGAGGCTGGAGCCCCTTCTCTTGCAGAATGAGTTTTTTTTTTTTTTATCAGCAAGGTGCCTGTGGACCGACCTGGCCCACACCTGGCCGCCCCACTAAGGGAGGACCCACTTGGCAGCTGGGGCAGCTCTGAAGCATGGCCTCTCGGAGTAAACGACCCCAGCTCTGCTCCCGAATGCCTGTGCACCCCTGCCTCCGGGTCACGTCCGGCCAGGCCAGGGTCGTCAGAAGCAGCACACGAGAAGCAAGGGCAGAAGGTCAGCAAAGCCACCGGCCGGGAGTCCCTGTGGCGCAGCCCCGTGCAGCCGGCCTCACCGACTCGTCACACAGGAGCATCAGGATCTTTCTGGTCGTTTTCATGGAAACTTGCTTTGGCAGGTCGAGGTAAGACTCTGTTTCTGAGGTGGCCTCCTCCATCCCCTCCTCTTCTGCAGGCGGGGCAGAGAGAAGAGAGGGTGGGAGAGAAACAGAAGATAACTGCTTGGCCTTGTTGATTTTGAGAAACAGCCCAACATCCTTCCTTGAGAAAATTTACCTCTTAAAAAGCTGAAGAAAGCCTGGTGTGTGGGGGAAAACAGGAAGGCTGGGGATTAGAATAAGAGACTAGCCGGAGAATTCTGCCATTCTATAACCCTTCACTTTCCTAAGTTTCATCGACCTGGAAACATCATACTCAAAACCCGGCCGTGACCAGGGAGTGGAAGGGAGAGGATGAACCTATTTATAGGTTTTACTAGTTTGCTCAAAAGATAAAATGAGATAAATGAAAATAGTTTGAAAAGTACAAGATGCCAACTTGCTGGTGGAACTACAAAATGGCGCCATCCGTATGGAACAACACCCAGTAACGTCACAGAGGCATTTGCCCTTTGATCCAGCAGCCCTGCTTTTAAGGGGCTAGCCCAACAATTCACCAGGAAAAACATGTGAACACAAACGCACGCAGCTATTTATCGCTGCATTGTTCGCAATAGCACAAACAAGCAGACCAAAACCAGCCAATATCCCAAGTGGCCACCAACAGAACACTATTGGAATAAGTCATAGCACGGCCACACGACACCATACCAAATAAAAACGGAGGAAAGAATGTTTCTTCTCACTACCATAAACTGATCTTCTCCAAGATATTTTGTAAGTGAAAAAAGCAAGACGGAGAAAAGCATCATTTAAAAAGTGGGTCTACGTGGGACGCCTGGGTGGCTCAGTCAGTGGAGCGTCCGACTTCGGCTCAGGCCATGAATCTCATGGTTCGTGGGTTCAAGTCCCGCGTTGGGCTCTGTGCTGACAGCTCGGAGACTGGAGCCTGCTTGGGATTCTGTCTCCCTCTCTCCTGCCCCTCCCCCACTCACACTCTGTCTCTCAAAAATAAATAAACGTTAAAAAAATGTTTTTAAAGTGGGTCTACATAAATACAAACAAATATATATACATACATACATACATACATATACATATTTGTTTTAATTTTTTTTTCAACGTTTATTTATTTTTGGGACAGAGAGAGACAGAGCATGAACGGGGGAGGGGCAGAGAGAGAGGGAGACACAGAATCGGAAACAGGCTCCAGGCTCTGAGCCATCAGCCCAGAGCCTGACGCGGGGCTCGAACTCACGGACAGTGAGATCGTGACCCGGCTGAAGTCAGACGCTTAACCGACTGCGCCACCCAGGCGCCCCTACATATTTGTTTTAAAAAGCAATGGAAAGAGAAACCATACATTTTTAGATAACTACCTATAGGAGAGGGGTAAAATAGAAGAGGGAGGATAAAGCTTCTTTGAGTATACCTTGTTCTGTGCATTTGACTTTGGAAACATGTCAGTATTCTACATAACTATAAAACAAAATTAAGTTGTAAGAAAAAGCAAACCCTAATTATCAAAAGTAAAACAAAACAAAAGGACCTAAATATGTATTCAGATGGTGACCTAACCAAATAGAAACTATTCGAGGTGACTTCAAGAGACAGCCATCTGTGGGGCACCTGGCTGTGGCAGAGGGACCCGCAAGCCAACACGAAGAGACTCCCACTGGCCGAAATGGGACAATTTGGGCACCAGTAAGGGAAACTAAGTGCAATAAACCAAAACACATCAGATGTGTTTAAATCCAATCTGTTCGTAATGATACTCGCTTTAGAAAATGCCATTGGTCACTCTTGGAAGATGCTAGAGACCCAACCCATTTATTCTGAAAGCTACTAAATAGAGAAAGGACAAGCATCTATTCTGCTTTTCCTGTATGAACTGTACCTCGGGGTAGCAAATAGCTGATGAGGAGAAGAGTCTCTTTTCAGAAGTATTCCAGCTAATAAATGAAGACATCTGATAGAATTTAGAGTGTCACCGTTTTGCAACCCCTAAGGCCATTAATGGATCTTAGACAAGGACTCCCAATGGTTGCTAGCCTCGCAAAGAGACACCCTGATGTTAGTTTATCCCAATGGAAGCATGCCACGGTGTACTTAGCAAAACTACACTGACCCTGAACCTGATCAAGCTTCTAGATAGAACTACCAGATTATAATGGAGGGAAGAGGGTAAAGCTATAGGTTAAATTAGAGACTCTGGACCTCCCAGCTACGAGACCTCTTCTCCCCCTTCTCTGGCCTTCAGTTGGCTTGTCTATGAGATGAATGTGTTGACCCTACAGTTTTGCGGGCCCCCCAGCTCCAGGACTCCATTCCAGATACCTGTTTGAATCAGCACTTCTTCTAATATCTGTGTAGCAGACCTCTGCTGCTGCTGAGATATAGGTCCCACATTCCTCAGGAACCAGAAATCAGGTGCGGTCCAGGGGAGCCCCAGATGCTGGGTGTGGATGATCCTGTCCACATCAAAGGCTTTGCTTATCAGATCCTTTGCCTCTTCTTCATTCATCAGCCAAATCTCTCGAAACCGCTTGTCATCAAGAAGAGCAAAATGCCTGTGAAGGAGAGTTGCTCAGCATGGCCAGTGGACCCCGGGGCCTGGCCAGGGTGCCCTCCGTTAGCAGTAGGGTGAGAGCTGGGGCAGCGCCGGGGTGCAACCCGGGCCCGGGGCCGCCGGGCCTCACCCATGATAGCCTGGAGGCCATCCCCACAAGTCTCAAGAGAAGGCGGGTGACAAGCCAGTACAGGGGGCGGAGAAGACAGCCCGCTAAGATTCTTAGTGCCTGGGCCCACCTCTGTTCTAGGGCACGTGCCGTGGGAGCCAGGTCCCCAAGATACCTCATGGCTTTCTGTAGCTCCTTGAACTGCGTCACAAGGCGTATGTAGTCGGAGGTTAGTGACTGGTTCTCCTCCTCAAACTGTCTGATCTGCCTGGTGTATTTTGATCTCAGGTTGTTAAGTATATCATGCAGGCTGGGAGGAAGGGGAGAGAAGTTCATCTGTAGCTGAACAGAAGCCGTGACGTACGTTCCCCTCAGCTGCTTCACACGGTTCTACAGAACCTACGGTCAGGTTAGCGCAAGAGCCGAAGATCCTCCCATTTGTTCCAAAACCCAGCTGCCCTGATTGCGATCAAAGAAAGGAAGGCAGCAGGAGGTGAGGGGATTGTCCAGAACTAAACTCATTTAGAACAGTCCAGAAGCCCAGACCCACTGAGGGGCAGTCTCCTGCTCAGGAGTGTGACTGAATCCTTCACAACACGCCATCTGGGAGTGTGTCCACATCCTCAACTTCACAGTATTTAACAAGCGTATCTCAACTATTTCACTGCCATGATTTGGATGTTCATTTCACTTCTAAAACAAGAAAACTAGAAAGGAAAAAAATTAAAACCTCACGGCACAAGTCTATGATATATGAGTTCTCCATCCTCAAAAAGCTGACACAGGTCACAAGCCCAATAACTCATTCATTCATTCATTCATTCATTCATTCACTTGAAAGCTCTCTCGCACGCCAAGGATCTGTTTGAATCCAAAAGATGAATACAAGGCATATGTTTGGACAAAAGGCACTATCGGTTCAGCCAGAAACAAAGAAAAACAAACACTCGTCGCAGTGGAGCGAAAGCACTGTGGGGGTGGTTTACACAGGATGCCAGGGGAGCCCAGAGGTGAGGCAGGGAACTTATCCCGGCCTGGAGGCAAGGGGAGTGGTTGAAGGTTCCAGCACGGAGAGAGACAGTGATAGCCTGGCCAAGGGCACTGGGAGTCCGGGCCTGCCACGGGTCCACATCTCACTGCTCTGGGAGCGCTGTGCGTGGAGACTCGTCTCATGAAATATGCGTGGCAGGCATGGCTTTTAGACCCAGGACCATACTTCAGACTTTAGACCAGTGCACAGGTGTCTTATGTCAGCGTCCCATTTACACGGGCATAGAGAGTCTGAAGGCCTACATGTTTTCAGTTTAAAAATTCTAAAAATAAGGTTTCCTCTCTTAAGCACCATTCTGAAAGAATCATAAGCTCCCTAAACACACGAACACCTATCCTTCGTGTTTTTATCCTTAATAAAATGCAAAAACAACTTAACTTGGACTCTGATAAAAAGCAGCATGTAGGGGTGCCTGGGTGGCTCCGTTGGTTGAGTCTCCGACCTCGGCTCATCATGATCTCGAGGTTTGTGGGTTCGAGCCCCATGTCGGGCTCCGTGCTGACAGCTCAGAGCCTGGAGCCTTCTTCAAATTCTGTGTCTCCCTCTCTCCCTGCCCCTCCCCTGCTCGGGCTCTGTCTCTCAAAAATAAATAAACATTAAAAAAAATTTTTTTTAAAGCAATATCTAGTTCATTTTCTTAACTACGGCATTCTAGGAGACGATCCACATATAAGTGTAAAAAAAAAATGTTTTTAGGTAGCCATCCCAAAGTCTTTTTCCCAATGTCACCCGGTAAAGGAGCGCCTATGTGTCATCTAACCACAGAAGCTAATAAAACCAAAACATAACTCCAGGTGCATGCTGCAGGTCTGGGCAGGACAGGGGACAGACAGGAACAGGTGGCCACAAGGGGGAAGGAGCTCAAGAAAACATCACACACCGTCCTTAGTGACTGGCTGGCAGCTAGAGATGGAGGGGGCAGGGGTGGAGGAGGGGGACGCCGGGAAGGTAGGCAAACTTGGTTTCAAAACTTGTCCACTGGCCTTGACAGCAACTGTCCAAGCTGCAATGTCTCCTGGAAGTCCCAGACAAAGCGAGGAGGTGGGGTCGGGACTGGGGAGATGAGCTGGAGTCATCGAGAAAGAAGTCCTACTCAAAGCCATGAGACTAGTGTAGAGGGTGGATGGGATACAACCAGAAAGCAAAAGGGGGGAGATGCTTTCTGGAATATCCTATCAGGCAAGAAAACGCAGAACCACCAAAGGAAGCCAATTAGGAATCCGCTGAGAAAGAAGAGTAGGTATTTTAGAGTCATAAAAGCCAAAGCAGAAAAATTTGGAGATTCGGTACCGACAACAATTGGATGAGGCCTGACCGGGCAGCAGCAGGGTCTGCTGATAAGGGAGACTCCAGCTCAAAGTCAGAGGACAGAACCAGGGAAGGGAGGGTGGGGAAGATGCCACTCGTCCTTCTGCCCTTCGGATCAAAACCAAGGTTTGCCTCACGTACCTCGGCCCACCTCCTGTCCTACCAACCTCCCCTCTCCCAGGATGCAGGCTCTTCCTGCCTCCTGCTTCCTTGCCTTCAGACCTTCATTCCTGGCTCTCACACCACCAACCCCAGAGGCTTAACTCCTCTTTCCCAATTCGCATCCCTCCCCCCTTCCCTGTTTCACTTCTTCTGGAATCCTTCCCAGGGAACTCCTTCTCACTGACTGTACAGATGTGTGGCCATCACAGATGGATGGAGAGAGGGAGAGAGAGGGCGAGGGAGAGGAGAGATACAGAAAGATACACACTACACACTTAATCCCTGGTGGTAGGAATATGGCGTTTTTTACGTTTTATCTTCCTTTCACTTGGGGTACTTCCTAACTCTCTAAAATGCACATGTACCACTTCTGTAATACCAAGTTGAGAATGTATTCTACAGACAGCTCTGTGCGTATGCAACGTGAGACTGCGACACGAGTAACTACGTCGGTATTATTTGCGATAGCGAAGGATTAGAAGCAATCTAAACGTCCATCCACGGGGACATTAAGTCACAGTACATGCAAGTGGAGGTTAGGCAACCTAAGAAATAACGTGAAAACTCTTTACGAATCGGTATGGAAACACTGTCGGGATATAAAACGGCGTGTACGGAAGGCTATCATTTGGCTTAAAAACAGAGGGCGGGGTGGTGAGAGGATTTGTGCTGGTAGGTGGTTCAAGAAATTCTGGAAGAAACAAAAGAAATGAATAATGATTACAGAGGTGGGAAAGAGGGACCACACAAAATGGGGGATCAGAGACAGACTTTTTGCTGCACATTCTTTCCGGAGGGTCGGGGGGGGGGGTGGGGTGCTGAAAGTATTACCTTTTGCAAAAAGAACTCTTTTAATGAAGAATTAGCTAAGTTTTTAACAGCTTCCGCTCCTCCGGAAGGGAAGGCTTCATCCCCAACCCCGTTTTCAGCATGGAAGGGTCGATGGTCTGCGGGCTAGCTCACCGACTGATCTTCCTCTTCTGCTGGGATTTGATCATCACACTCTCTTCGTCTCTCTTCTTCAGCACTTGGAAGTTGTACTCCAACTTCTCTTGGTTTAGCTGGTAGGTTGCTTTCATCTGCTGAAGCTGTTGCTCAAGAATCTAAAGGTTAAAAAACAATAATAATATGGACTGGCCCTGGTATCATTTGCCATGCCCGGGAGTCCCTGATACTTGATTCTGGAGTCACGTCAGATGACACAGAGGCACAGGTGTCTCCACCTGAATTCTTAGAAAATCTGTCAGTAGAGGCAAATGAAAGGCCAGCCAGAAAAAAAATACCTCATTCGGCTGCGAGCTCAAGCCTATGTCCCTAAAGCCTAAGAGAGGGGACAGACCCTTCAAGCGTGGCCCCCTCCGCTGCTCCGCACCAAACCCTCTGGAGATACACGGCGCCCCACTGAAAACACCATACAATATTGCCACAGACTCTTGCAACGTCCCACTTGGACCTTCCATTGGCCTTGTTAGTGTTTAGCAAATGGTGTTCATTTTAAAGGAGGACAGACACAACCATTCCTTCTTTCTGGATTTCTGTTAGCTATGTTCATTCATTCAGCAAATATTTCAGTGCCTGATAAATGTCGACACTTCTCCAGGTGCTGCTGAGGAAACGCTGGTGGAAAAGGCACAGTCTAGCCCTCGCTAGGAGATATTAACAAGCGGTGGGGACAAGAAGTAAGAGGTGGGGTAGGCGCAGGGCGGCATGCGACTCTCTGTGGCCTCGAAGGCCAGACAGGCGTCCCTGAACAGTTGGCATGAGCGTGTCTAACCGAGACCCAGAAAACGAGCAGGAGTGACTCAGGTGGCTACTCGAAGGGACACTTACTCCAGAGAGGCAAGGGGAGTGAGGTGCTTTGGGGAAATCACGAGCAAAGTAGGGTGTGAGGTACGAGGCTGGGAACGGTCAGAAAAGAGGCTGACAGTGCAGCAGGGCCCTATCAAGTGAGGACTTAAAGCTTTATCCTGAGAACCATGGAGGGACACGAAAGATCTCAAGCAGGAAAGGGCAGTGACCAGTCCGGGCAGTATAGAATGATTACTTTGACAGTTGGTTAAAAAAAAAAACAAAAACAAACAAACAAAAACTACTGAGAGCAGGGCAAGGCTAGAGGCAGGGCAAAACCAGGCAAGCTCGGTCCTGCCTCTCCAAGTGGAAATGCAGGAACAGAGGGTGCAATTAAGCGTAATCAGATCTTGGCAAAGCAGGGACATGTGACATGTGGCACTCTTTCAAGCCTCCTTCTCCCTCATCTGCCTCCACAGGACTACAGAGCCTTGCCAAGGAATCAACATAGCAAGTGATTGGAGCGCCAGGGTGGTTCAGTCAGTTAAGCATCTCACTCGTGATTTCGGCTCAGGTCATGATCTCACGGTTGTGAGATGGACCCCCACGTCGGGCTTTGCACTGAGCGCGGAGCCTGCTTGGGACTCTCTCTCTCCCTCTCTCTTTGCTCCTTCCCTGCTTGCCCTCTCTGCCTCTCTAAATAAATAACGTTTTAAAAAACACATAGGAGTGGTTCCAGGCAGCTCCCCCTAGACCCCTGGGTCATCCTCAAGGAAAGTAACTGGCTAGGAGGTGATGCAGAGAACAAAAGCACTGACACTGATCCCCTGTTGTAAACGAGAGAATTAGTCCAGAGTATCCAAATATCTACCTAGCCCAGGGAGTTCTAAATCTCCGTTATGGGGCAGGCATTTGGATGTCTTTTCAGAACAGAAGCCTGCGATACCTGTCACAGGTGGCCAATGAACATACAGGTCGCCGGGATTATAACTAACTGTACCTCTCAATTTCCATACTGGCTTAGTCAACTTTTTAGTTACTTTCTTCTAATTATACGCTTTTCTGTATAAAAAGTTTTCCTGCTTGTGAAAGTAATATTTGCTCGTTGTAGAAAATGTGGAAAGTACAGTAAAGGAGAAAGAAGGAGAAGACACAGAAGGGGAAGAAAAATTACCCAAATTCCATCTCAAAGAGGCATCTTCTGTTAACATATCGGCATGTTTCTTTCCAGTGTTCTTTACATAGCTGAGATGAAACCATAGCTACAATTTTATATGCTATTTTTCTCCCTTAATATAACGAGAATTTTCCATGTTAGTTTTGGTGATGTTATTTTAATGGTGCGTAATATTTTTATATACTATAGTATATTTTTATATACTATAGTATTTTATATACTATATATATACCATTTATCATATATAAAATACTTGCAATATTTATCATATGCCATACTGTTTTACCATTTCCCTACTGTTGTACATTTACATTGTTTTGATAATTCTTGATATTATAAAAACAATGCTGGGACCAATTCTATTTAAAACTTTTGGGGTATTTCATTTATTTTCTTAAGGTAGATCCTCAGAGGTAGAATTACTAGGTCAAAGGCTGTCAACAAATTGCTTTCCAAAAAGTGGTCTACAGTTTCCACTCCCACTGGCCGTGCGTGCAAGCGCCCACTTTCGCACACCCCGAGGGCACGGAGCACGGTGAGGGGCCGGCCGTGAAGCTCCAAGCACAGGCCCTCAGCCCTCAGGTAGGGCGTGGACTTGAACAATTTCCCGAAGTGGCGAATATGCCGACAGTACGGAAACTGCCTCATTTCGAGTATGATTGTCCTGGGTGGTCCCAGGCTGAATCACTCTCGGCCTTGTCCCCTTCTAGGGATGGGCCTGCGTGTGTTCAAGGGAAAGGGAATCTCAGCACCTCTTCCTGCAAACTCGCAATGACTTATGCCCCCGTGCTCCAAATGAAAACAGTGCCACTGCTTTAAATGTGGTCAGCCCTGAACACCGGGAGGCCACTGACCTGTGAGTTGGCTCAGGACAAAGTCCAATAGAAAAGCTTCTTGTTGGGTGGAGACAATCTGGGAAGTTACGAACACCCACAGGGAAGGAAGGTCTCCAGAGCTGCTCTGACTTGGAATGACAATGAGTGGCTGTTTGGTCTTGACTGACGCGTCAGGGACCCCGAGACCCAGGGTGAGAGAGACCCTGGTGTTTCCTCTGGTGACGTCCAGGGACCTCTTTTTTTCTTGCAGCTTTGCAATAAGCCCCTGTCACTATCACACATTTCCCAAAGGGATCTGGCCATGGAACAGTTTTTGTGTTTGTAGCAAAGTGAGAGCACGCGAGTTACAAATACAAGCTCCATCACGTGAACATTCGTGTAAATTCCACTCTTGCAGGCAGATTGTTAGATAACACCATGAAAATGGACTCTGTAGTTTTCCTACATAATACATCTTGAAAGGACAAAAAAGAAAAGCACCGGCTCACTTTCTTTGTTCGTTTTATGAAACTACCACCAGTACCTCACGTAGCCGAACGCAGTTCAGAGTTCAAAACTCTGAACTGAAGTAATCAGGCCACGTCTTTTCCGTCGTGGCCTGAAAGAACTCACTTCTGATCCGATCTTATAGGCAAAACAACACACAAAGAAGCCCTGTCACCTGACTGTGGTAATTTGCATGTCTCTGCCTGAGCCTGTGCTTAAATATTTATTAGCTTTCCCTTGTGGAACACATCAACTCCTGCTCTTCGCTAGACTATGTTCCCAGGAGACCGGTGCCTAAAAGGACTAGCAATGCAACATGCACTATGAGATCTCGACCGGATCACAGATCAGCCCCTCCGTCCCCCCAGCTCTGGTCCAAGACCTCTGCTGGCCCCCCAGTCATGATGCCACTTGGGAGTGATTGGCAGTGCAGTCAACGAACTTTCAGAACTAACAGGCTTGTAGTCTCACAGAACAGCAACCACGGCAGGATGTTCTATGAATTACATCACCCACTACTTGTTTTCAACACCTTCCGCTCAAGATAATTTTGCTCCCAGGGACTCTGTCGTTAACTATCTCAGGTTTGAGTCTCACCGTAAAGCCATCCTTGGTGGCCACACACCGAAGATAGTTTTATACCTTTAAAAGTGTAATTGATTGTGTTCGCCGTCTGGACTTATTCTTCAATTACCCAAAGGTATTTTTGCCAAGTTGTACTTTATGTTCCCAAGACGGATGGTGACCCATTGTGTTTGGTTTTTGTGAATAATGTACAAAGATTACGATCTTTACGTAACAGTTAACGTTAACAGTCCCTGAAGTTGAACTAAACCACTTTCCAACCTTAAGAGCACATATAGGATCTAAAATAAAAACATTTGCTTCCTGCATCAAGAACCAAGTGTTTCCAGTAGTCTTACTGGGGGGGAGGGAGGGGGCAGTGTGCTAAAATCCTTCTCGAGGGCATCATGTCTATAGGCTTCTCTCTGTTTGTTAATAATGCAACCTTGCTGGCAGGAAGCGCTCGAGAAGTATACATTCTTTTTCTTACTTCTTGTACTTTACCCATCAAACCAAATCTATGCGCATTGGATCCTTCGTACTTTTGCGGTTTGCAAGCTTTTACTTCTGTATTTTAGAACGGAGCCAGTGCCACGAATGACTTAGGAAGGGTGAATCTCACGTGAGCTGCAAGTTGTATCTTCTTGACAAAAATCGCTGCTATCTGACTTTCCTGGCTAGTGAAAGTATACCTAAGAGGCACGAGGATAAAGTTTGATCTACTAAAATATCCCACATATTGCAATATGGTGATCCCCGATTTGACTATCTGTTCCTGGTTAAAGGGTGGGAGGGTACAGTGTACTCCTGGTTTCCGTTCTAACACAGGAAAGAACTGTTGTGCACAGGAACTGCACACACTTCCCCACTCTGATTATCTCCACCTGCCCGCCTCCTGCACATGCACACTCCACGGGGGGCGTCCAACCAGACAGGGTGAGCCAGGAGATCTGGTCCCCCAGACTCTGCCTCTCTGTCCCTCGTCTCCCTAGTCTTACATCACTCCCCACCCCCAAAATCTCCCCACGTTCCAGGATTTTTTGGCTTTGTTCAAGCATTTGAAGATTAGATTAACAACATGAGGTTGCACTCCTACAACTCAGTAGCAAAAATAATAATAATAATAAATTAACCAATTAGAAAATAGGCAAAGGTGGGGCGCCTGGGTGGCTCAGTTTGTTGAGCGTCCAACCCCTGGTTTCGGCTCAGGTCATGATCTCATGATTCGTGAGTCTGAGCTCCTCATCGTGCTCTGTACTGATAGCGCGGAGCCTGCTTGGGATTCTCTCTCTCTCTCTCTCTCTCTCTCTCTCTCTCTCTCTCCCTTCCTCTCCATCCCCCACTCGCATGCACACACTCTCTCTCTCCAAATAAATAAATACAATTTTTAAAAAATAGGCAAAGGACTTGAATAGACATTTCTCCCAAAAAAGACATACAAATGACCAATAAGTTTATAGAAAGGGAAATGCAAATCAAAACCACAGTGATATATCACCTCACACCTCTTAGGATAGTTATTGTCAGAGACAACAAGTGCTGGCAAGGATACGGAGGAGAGAACCCTGCGCGCTGTTGGTAGGAATGTAAACTGTTGCAGCCCCTATGGAAACAATATACAAGTTCCTCAAGAGATTAAAAAAAAAAAATAGAACTACCATTTGATCCAGTAACCCCCCCTTCCGGCTATAGATTCAAAGGAATTGAAATCGGGATCTTGAAGAGGTATCTGCACTGCCATGTTCATTGCAACACCGTTCACAATAGTCAAGATAAAGAAACAACCTAAATGTCCATCGAGGGGCTAACGGGAAAAGAAAATGTGGTACATGCACACAGTGAAATATTATTCAGCCTTAAAGAAAAAAAAAAAAAAGGAAATTCTGCCATTTGCAACATGGATGGATGTGGAGGACATTACGCTAAGTGAAATAAGCCAGACACAGAAAGACCAATACTGCATGGCCTCACTTGTATGTGGGATCTAAAACAGCCAGACTCGTAGACGCATAGGGTGGAATTTCTGCTACCAGGGGCTGCCAGGGGCCGGGGGTGAGGAAACAGGGAGGTGTTGGTCAAAGGGCACAAAGTTTCAGTTACGGGACGAGATGAATAAGTTCTGGGGATCTCTAACGGTACAACAGAAAGTCTACGAGTAACAGTGCTGTTATTGTACGTTTAAAAATTTGCTAAGACAGTAGATCTTGTGTTACACGCTCTTAACACAAAAGGAAAAACAAAGCAACAAATAAAAGAACATGAGTTGCCATTATTTCACTGTTTGAGGCCAGGGACACGAAGTGTTGTCACATAAATTATCATAGAACCAAAATAACTTAAGAAAGCAGAACAATGGCCATTTTTATTAAACGTGTAATGTATACAGCCCACATAAACGGCGCTGCCCTCACAGACCTCCACTGTTCTTTGTCAGTGACTCTCATTTTCATGACATTGATATGAGAAAGGCCCGGGAAAATTCTCAAGGCTGGTAAGAATATTTGCAGTCTGGTGGGGTGTTGATTCAACCCTGTTAGATAAAGCCACAAGAGTAGTAAGACCTGAAATTCTACCAAAGGCCATGTGGAAAAGCTTTAGTCTAACACATTTGTCAAGACAGAAATTCAACTGAATAGACCGTGCTTAAATATTAGGAGGTAATTACATCACACCTAAATGTAATTAGAGATGAGCTTTTTTTAACTAACTTTGAAGCACGGAATCCTAGGCTTAGAAAGAACTTGAGAAACCAGAAAATCTAACCTCCTTCCAGCTACAAGAATCCTTCCTCAGCATTGAAGACAGACACATTCATGTGGCCTTTAAATACTTTATGAGAGAAAAGAAGCTTTGTTTTGTGGGATGACCCTTTCTGTATGGGGGATAGGTCTATTAGAAAGCTCTTTTTTTTCACTATTTATTTTTTTTAATATTTATTTATTTTTGAAAAAGAGAGACAGAGTGAAAGTGGGGGAGGGGCAGAGAGAGAGAGGGAGACACAGAATCTGAAGCAGGCTCCAGGCTCCTGAGCTGTCAGCACAGAGCCCGACGCGGGGCTCGAACTCACAAGCTGTGAGATCATGACCTGAGCCAAAGTCGGAAGTTTAATTGACTGAGCCAGCCAGATGCCCCTAGAATGTTCTTTCTGATGGCAAGTCGAAATCTGCCCTACTGAGATGTCCACCCATCAGCCGGGGGCTGTTTGGAATATCAGGAACATTATCGGTTACTGAGCCAGACAGAGCTGGGTTTGATTCCAGGACCCACCATTTACTAAGTAAGCAGCCTTGTCCTGAGTCTATTTCCTGGCATATAAAACACTGTGATTCCTCTCCTGCATGTTAGTTGAGGACTGGAGATACTGTGCCTTAAGCAGATGGTGGCTCAGTAGACGGTGACTGGG
The DNA here is from genome assembly GCF_022837055.1 of Prionailurus viverrinus. Classification (NCBI taxonomy): domain Eukaryota; kingdom Metazoa; phylum Chordata; class Mammalia; order Carnivora; family Felidae; genus Prionailurus; species Prionailurus viverrinus. The sequence goes on from NC_062563.1 coordinate 120,079,380, forward strand.
GATAAACTTGCCCTGGGGATACCTTCCCTTTGCTCGGCTAAAATGCACAATCCTCTCAGCGATTCCTCAGGTCACGGTTGCCAGTGTTGCCTCCTGGCAGCTCTCCATGGTTCATTAAGGAAAGAATTCCTCCACATACATTCTGCCCATGAGCTCCTTCAGAGAGCATCACTTGAAAGAAAGCAGATAACGAATACCTATCTGTTGAACAGATTAACTCTAGAACACGCGGGGCAATCACCAAGGATAAAACGCACAGGCGCTCCGTCTGCTCTGCCACCCAGACGCCGAGCAACAAGTCAGACCTGCACGTCCTGCTCCAACTTGATCTTGATCGTGTTGTACTCTTCGCAGTCCCACACCCGCTGCTTGTTCAGCTGCTTCTCATAGTCCTCTACCTTCTTGATGCGGCTCAGAAGATACTCCAGCTGAAGGCACAGGAAGACAAGGGAAAAGTCAGCCCTGTCCCTGCCCCGACTCAGGGGGCCTGACAAGCATGACACAGGGAAGGGTCTCAAAGTGTCATGGCCCTAGAGAGAGCTGGTCGGGCCTCAGAAGCTCCTGTGCCCCCAAGACTTTGTGTTGTTTCACTTAATCTGGAGCTTCCTTACTTGAGAAACTCCAAGAGGAATGTTCCTTAAGAAATCAGACACGGGGGCGCCTGGGTGGCTCAGTCGAGTAAGTGTCCGACTTCGGCTCAGGTCATGATCTTGCAATTTGTGAATTTGAGCCCCAGGTCGGACTCTGTGCTGATAGCTCGGAGCTTGCAGCCTTTTCACAGTGTGTGTGTGTGTGTCTCTCTCTGCCTCTCTCTCTCTCTCTCTCTCTCTCAATCTCTCTCTCTCAAAAATAAACAAACATTAAAATTTAAAAAAAAAAATAGAAATCAGACACAGATGCTGCGGTCAGATGTTTGTATTTCTCAAAAAGGACCCACTGGATCCGGATCAAGCTATTTCTTTGTTCTTCGTGCCTCCCAAGTAAAGTGATAACCCCACACCCTTTGAAACATCTTAAAACATCTTGCTGGGCCACAAACATCCATGGCTGGAGTCGATGCCCAGGTTGAAAAGAAGAGAGCCACAGGACCATGGTATTCACCACCACCAGAGACAAATGTCACCACCAGAAGCAGCCACCATCCGCAGGGCCACACTGATTAACCATGAAGGGCAGTGGTAAGTGTCTGCCATGGCAATCCTCCCCAAGACACAGAAAGGCTAGCAAATTCAGTCCCAGTAGAAATTGTCCCAGCTCCATGGGTCGCCCTTGACGCGTCCGCCAGCCCCTCCCCTACCCGCCGCCCCTTTACCTCTTTGGCGTTGTGAGCCTGCAGGGCCCGCTCCCATTTCTTCTTATTACTGGTCAGCAGTTCTCGTCGTTCCGCCTCAAATGCTTTCTATGACCAAGAAGGAAGAGGGCCTGGTGTCTGTTTTGATTAGGCAGGTCCCACAGCATTAAACAACTCATAAGTAATGGCACAGTCAGAGCCAAATGCAGACTTGCCAAGTCTCACGGAACCAAATGGCTATGGAAGGAGTTGCGTGTTAATTAGTGTTATCAAGTCTGGGCTTCACACAAATTTTGGGAGGAAATGTACCACCTGTCCTGTGGCTCAGTCGGTCTCTGAGGAAGGAGCTGGAGGAAGGGCCATGTGCCCTTGGTGGCAGTCACAGGGCAAAGCCTGGCATACAACTCAGTCATGCCCAGGGCCGCTGCATTGCTATGGCTGGGGTTCCCACGAAAACAAAGGAGCATGTTGCTCACAAGGGGTAGGCCTGGGAATGCAGAAATGGGTCTATAATAATCCAAGGAGAGAAGTCTCCACCCTCTTGGCTCCCTTCCATTTTGGAAGGCCAGTCTCAATCTCAATCCTTAACATTTCATTCAAATTCCAAGTATTGATTTCTGAACCTGTGTGACCCCCCGCTTTCCCATGCCCCAGCCCTGGCTGCCATAAATACAGCAAACAGCTCACATACCCCCCTCCTCCACTCTTCTTACCCTTACATGGTTTTGTTTTCTTTCAAAGCACTAATCTCCACCTGTCCAAGGATATATTTAGCGGTTTATCTGTTTGTGGTCTAGCTGTCTTCTACTAGAATACAGATTCCCTCGAGGACTTTGTTTTGTTCGTGGCTGTATCCCCAGCCCCTGGTACAGTGCCTGGCATAGTAGCCACATGAAGAATATTTGTTGGACGAGTGAATGAATGGGTAAATAAGTTAAGGGGCAGAAAGCAGAGGACAAGACAACCGGGCCCCTCCCAGATGTCCCGGACATCCCGGACAGACCCAGCTCTCCTCCCAGAAGGCAGTTCGTTCACACCCCGTTACCTCAATGGAATTGAGCTCCTGACGGAAGGTTTTCATCACATTCTTCACTTGCTCTTCCATCCTCTCCAGGAGCAGGCAGATGTCATCTGACTGCTTCTTCAAATCCTTCACATACTGGTCATCTTTTGTTTTTAACTCCTAGAAAAGAGCATGTCAAAGGTTGGTCACAAAGTGAGACAAAAGCAAGAGATGCCAAGCACGCTCCACCTGGACCTCGCTCATCAATATTCAAGAACACTAGGAATTGCAACTGTACAAAGCAAAAGTGGCTTCAGAAGAATCTGAGGACGCCTGGGAGAAGGCACAGGCAGATGGAGCAGAGTGGCCTCAGCGCGGGGCAAAGCCCGAATAAGCAGCACGGGATCAAACCATCCGTGACCACTTGCTGCAAATCTCCCTGTAAGCTCCCAGAGAGCTAAGGCATCCCAGCTGAGCCATTAACACCCAGGTTCCAGCACGGGAGCACAGCTCCTGCAGACTAAGCTCCATTCCTTAACTGAGAAGACGAAACCTGAAAGAGCATTCACTGTGAATGTACGTCTTTCAAAGGTCACCAGTGATTCTCAAATTGCTAAAAAGCTTTTCCCTCTGGGTGAGTTTGTTGCCTGAGGTGTGCGATAATCTGAGTAATGAAGTAAGACCTCCACATTTTTCCATTCAGGAAGAGCAAACCAATAAGGCAGTCAATTCCCCCCATCAGAGCCCACGTGGCTGGGGGCAAGGGGCCCCGGACCCTTGCCTGCTGTAACTCGCTGATAAGCTTGTTCTTGTCTTCTATCAACCCAGCGCAGTGCACCTGCTGGGTGTTGAGCATGTCCCACAGGTCCTGGGGAATTCTCTTCCGTTTGCCCTCCTCCCACTTCATGGTGATTTCATCAAATTTGTCCTGGCTGGTCTTGACTTCGTTCTCCAGCTTTTCAAGTCTGCAAATACAAACATGCTCGCCACGCCAGCCCAGCTGTGGCCCTACCTCCGGCTAGGGCAGGCAGGTTCTCGAGAGTCTGTAATATGAGATCCAGGTACCAAGCACTGCCTCCAGATACCCTCACCCACAATCAAACCAGGCTGTCAGTAATCTTCTTTAAGTTTAACGCTTGACTATCAGTAAGAGATCAAATAAACAAAGCAGCACATTACAAAAACAGATCAACCTTAAAGCTATACCTACTTACACACACACGCGCGTGCACACACACACACACACACACACATGCAGATCAAGAGTCACTTTGCCACATCCCTCTGTGACACACACACTTGATCTCTGGAGTCATACAGCTTGTATTCAAGGCCTGACTTTGCTACTGAGTGGCTCTCAACTTTAGACAAGTCACTTAACCTCTGCAAGCTGCATTTTTCTCACCTGTGAAATGGAGAGGATGAAAAAAATCTTTCACACGGCTGCTGTGGCATTAAGTGAGGTGATGCTCAGCACAGGTGCTCAGCACGACAGTCCCCACATTATTATTTTTGATTATCGACATGACCTCAAGTGTCTGGCCATTCCTCTCCCAAATTAAAAAAAAAAAAATTAATGTTTATTTTTGAGAGACAGAGAGAGAGAGAGACAGAGTGCAAGCGGGGCGGGGCAGAGAGAGAGGCAGACACAGAATCCAAAGCAGGCTCTGAGCCGTCAGCACAGAGCCTGAACTCGCAAACCGTGAGATCATGACCTGAGCCGAAGTCCGACACTTAACTGACTGAATCACTCCGGTGCCCCTCCTCTCCCAAATTATTAAGAAATGAATAGCGGGACACACAAACAGGGAAACTCCACAATTAGCAATGGAGAATAGGGATGGCCTTTCCAGAAATTCCAAAGAGACTCTGTGATGGAGTATTCTGAGGATGGGACCAGACCGAAAGAAGGCATGAAGGCTGAGAGACGAGACCCCTCCTGAGCACAGGCGCTAGGACAGATGCAGAGACTCTCTGTCTACCTTAACCACACTGTGAGTCTATGAGACTGCCTCCAAACAACAGTTCAAACCCCTGAGGGACAGGAATCACCACTGAACCATTTCGTGCTCCCCTTTCTCCTTCCCTCCAAGCTAGAGCACAGAGAGCATGTTACATTGCACTTGACTTTTTTCCTCAGAAAATGAAAAAGAGCCGGGTCATCTTTCGAAAAACCCACACTGATCCTGTAACTCTGCCACTTAAGACCTTTAGTTTTTCTGGGGCGCCTGGGTGGCTCAGTCGGTTAAGCGTCTGACTTCAGCTCAGGTCATGATCTCGCGGTTCGTGAGTTCGAGCCCTGCATCGGGCTCTGTGCTGTTGGCTCAGAGCCTGGAGCCTGCTTCGGACTCTGTGTCTCCCTCTCTCTCTGCCCCACCCCCCCCCGCAGTCTGTCTCTCTATCTCTCAAAAATAAATAAACATTAAAAGAATTATATTTTTAAAAAAGACCTTCAGTTCTTCCTCAGTGGTTACAGATCAAAGCCTAACTCTTTGGCAGGGCTGGGAATCAACCAAGTCAGTTCCGGCCACAGCCCAAGAGAGGCAGAGGGAAGGTGCAAGAATAAAGTCACCAACTGTATACTGGTAAAGCTAGTCAAGTTGCTGACAGCATTTCTTATGCTGGACAACTAAAGATCTTGTTAAGATCATACTGTGTATGTACTCGTGGACATGAGCCACAACGGTCCGGTGGGGAAAGGAGGAAGAAGGGAGGAAAGCAAGGAAGGAGGAACGGAAGGGATTCCGAAGGGGCCGTAAAAGGATCCTACTAGACTGTTCGACACAGCCGCTTTCCCATAACTGGGGAGAATTCGGGGAGCCACAGAGGAGATGGCCTCATGTCCCCAGGCTGCAGAACATGGGGTGGGGGGTCCTCACCTCTGACGCCTTATCTCCCCTTCTTCCACTCTCCTGTGGATCTCCCTGATATCCGCGGCCACCTGGATATTTGTCACCAGCTCAGTGCCACAGAGCAGCAGCTTCGCCAGTTTCTGAAAACAGGTAAGAATTTACGGAATTGGAAACACTTTGCACAACTGTCTGCAGCCGTTCTATGCAGCCACGCAGGGATCAAAAGCTACCTTAAGACCCTTAAGAGTAGCGTCTATTTGGCAATCCATTTCCCTCAGGACGTCTGGGGTGTGGTGTCAGGGCTGACAATTTCACAGCACACGTGACTCCGGAGGCACCGCTGTGTATTCTCGTTAGAGTGTGGACCAGCCAACCTGCACGCCGGCGGGTCCTCCGGGCGCATCTCAGCACTCGCCCCCGGTACGCCTCCAAAGTGAGTGACACGGCCAGGGGTCTTTCTGAGAATTCAGCGGGAGGGGTGAGGCAGAAAATGGCAGTCATCCTCCGACATCCCTCCTCTTCTTTGAGTAGCAGAACCCCCGACGTTAGCTGGACATTTGGCCTCCCCAAGTGGATACACTTCCCAACCTCCTCTGCCGCTAGAATACAGCCCGATCAACAGGACACGAGCCCGAGTGATGTGTGCCGCTTCTGAATCGTGCGGTGAAGGGAGGAGGTGTACCCTCTGCTGCCCCGTCCCCCCTTCTCCCGAGCTGGCGTGTGGCGCTCGAGTACGACGCGATGGGCAGATGAAAGCCACCTGACAGGCAGGAGATGAGGGCCCCAGTATCCAGGAGCCCCCATATCAGCCCTGGACAGTGTACTTATGCTCCGAACTATTAAGTAAGCCAAGGGAATGAGCTTCCAGGTTTCAGCTCATGTTACGTGGGATCTTCTGAGAGTCTCTGAAACAGGAGAGATCCGCTGCTGCTGGCCACCCCGCTGTTGCCAATAATGGCTCAGGAAGTTTGCGATTCCGGCCCCCCCCCACCCTTTAACTCCCTCTTTGAATTCCACACTCCGTGTCTTTACTCCTGGCCTTTGGGTGACCACGCGCTTTCAACAAAAAGTTCAGGTATCCTTAGGCTATGCCTGGGTTTTTCCAAGTCCGTTTTGGAACTCACAAATTCTCCAGCTCTCAAATCGTTTCTGAACGAGAACCAATAGACATCACCGCACGAAGGAGTCATTGAGACGATCAGAGGTTCTAGCTCATCTCATCCTTCTAAAGACATCTGGAAATGCGCTTTTATTGAATACAGAACGGAACCTTCACCTGGATATCCGGCGTATTCCAGACTTTTTTTTAAATGACTGCAGTTTTATCACTGGTACCAAATGGTTTTCCATGCCTCCGGAAGTAAAGGCTTTCCTGTAGTTTTGAGCGATTCTCTGTTGTCTGCTCAGACGATGCAAACATGAGAAATTTCTGCACCGAGTATCTCAGACTCAAAGTAAAACTGAAAATGCTACAGTCACCAACAGATCAACAGACCTAGGAAAAGCTAAAACTGTCATTTTCAGATGATACGATTCTATATGTAAAAAATAAACACACAAACAAAAGAAACCACAGGTAAACTCTTAGAATTAACAAGTGAATTTGACAGGGTTAACTGAACATCAGGTCACTATATAAAAACCAACTGTACTTGTCTTGGGGCGCCTGGGTAGCTAGCTCAGTCTTAAGGTTAAGCATTCAGCTCAGGTCATGATCTCGCAGTTTGTGAGTTGGAGCCCCGCGTCAGGCTCTGTGCTGACAGCTCAGAGCCTGGAGCCTGCTTCAGATTCTGTGTCTCTCTCTTTCTCTGCCCTTCCCCCACTCACACTTTGTCACTCTGTCTCTCTCAAAAATAAATAAACATTAAAAAAATTTAAAAAAAACAATTGTGTGGGGCGCCTGGGTGGCGCAGTCGGTTAAGCGTCCAACTTCAGCCAGGTCACGATCTCTCGGTCCGTGAGTTCGAGCCCCGCGTCAGGCTCTGGGCTGATGGCTCAGAGCCTGGAGCCTGTTTCCGATTCTGTGTCTCCCTCTCTCTCTCTGCTCCTCCCCCATTCATGCTCTGTCTCTCTCTGTCCCAAAAATAAAATAAACGTTGAAAAAAAAAATTTTTTTTAAATAAAAAATAAAAAAAACAATTGTACTTTTATATACCAGCAGTAAAGAGTTATAGCCTCAACACAGTGTGTGAAACATTGTTGAGCAAAATTGAAGAATACCTAAATAAGTGGAGGGCTATTTTATACTCATGGATCACAAATCTCATTGTCGATATTAATTCTTTCCCAAATTGATCTATAGATCCCATCTGACCTCAATTAAAATCCCAGCAGGTTTTTTGGTGGCAATTGACAAGCTGATTTGTAAAATTTATATGGAAATCCAGAGGTTCAAGACTAGCCAAAACAATCTTGAAGAACCACAAAGCTGGAGGGCCTACCTTACCAGATGTCAAGATCTGTCATAAGGCTACAGTAGTTAAAATCATGTGGAATTGTAATAAAGTCGGACAAATAGGCCAATAGAACAGAATACAGAATCTAGAAACAAACCCACATATGTGATCGCCTGATCACAACAAAGATGGGGAAAATGATGCAGTGGGGAAAGGATGATACATTCTTTTTATTCTTCTTCTTTTTTTTTTTAGGATGATCTTTTCAATAAATGGTGCTGGGTCCATTAAAAATCCATAAACAAAGCAGTGAACTTTGAGCCTGACCTTTACACCACATACAAAAATCAATTCTAGGGGTGCCTGGGTGGCTCAGTCGGTTAAGCAGCCGACTTCGGCTCAGGTCATGATCTCATGATCTGTGAGTTCGAGCTCCGCATCGGGCTCTGTGCTGACGGCTCAGAGCCTGGAGCCTGTTTCCGATTCTGTGTCTCCCTCTCTCTCTGACCCTCCCCCGTTCATGCTCTGTCTCTCTCTGTCTCAAAAATAAACATTAAAAAAAATCAATTCTAGATAGATTATGGACCAAAATGTAAATGATAGAACAATAAAGCTGCTAAGAGAAAACTTGGAAAGATATCTTTATAAAATTGGAGCAGACCCATATTAAACAGGAAACAAAAGAACCACCAGTTAAAAATGATTGATAAGGTGCAAAGCCAACGACAGGGGCCCTTCCTGTCCAAGTCTTAGGGCAAAAGTGGTGATTAATATCTGGATATTGAGGAAGGGTGCATTTGGTTTTTATACATTTCTTTTCTATGCCAACACGTTACATGACTTAAGTCCCAAGTGAAAGGGAGCTGGAGAAACTACTAATGAAAACAATATCATCTCTTCTGGTTTACGCTCAAAGAGTGCTCAGGATGAACCGCGTATCGGTAGTTTCAAGATCATATCAGTAGAAACTATAACAGTACATTCCAGATTAATACAATATCCTTTTTATCCTAACCAGCAATGCCCAGAGATCCTCGACCCTTTGATGAAGTAACATCAGTAAAAACACATGGCATGACTCTATTTCACAGGAAGCACCAGATCTGGAACAAAAGCACACAGCACTGCGGTCTTCTTTCCAGGGCCGTAAAGTATCTTATCCTTAACACCATACCGTGCAGTGCTCTCCGTGTATCTCTATGCTCTGTAATGACCTGCAGTAAGTTGAATATTTTTTTTCTCCAAGTGCACTTCGATTTCTGCCAGGAATCATCTCTCTCCTCTCTGTTTTTATCAGTCCCACTTTTTTTCCCCAAGACGCAGCCCACATCCCACTTTCTCCATATAACCTTTCCCAATCAGCCCCCCCTTGGGGAGCCCTCCTCCTTACCCCAATTCCTACAGTCCCAGTGCCTCTGATATTCATTTAGCAATTAATTAAACGCAGCACTTTGCCAGTTCTGCTTGCTGTTTGCAACTGTTGTTTATTCTTCCTGCACCTCTTGTTCCAAGTCCTTTATTAAGTATCCCAGGAGCCCTGGCATTGCCGTGGGAGAGCCATCAACAAATTTCTTTTGATATGGAGTCCGAGCTCTGTACTACTCCACAGGCATACAGAGTGTACACACTGGGGACACTGCAGGCACACACACTTGAAGTCACAGAAGGGAGAAAATGGTCTAAAATTAAAGGCGTGGCACAAAGAAGTATTGGACGTGTATCAAGCTGGGACTTGAGATGGTCTTGAAATACGGGAAGGCATCCTGATGAGAGGAGATGAGAACAGAAAGGTAGAGGAGAGGGGGGAAGAGAGGAGGGGAGGGGCTTAGCGTTCTGGATGATCAGAGGCACACAACCGGAAGAGCAGAGCCCCACTGGAGGTCAGCGAGTGGATCAGCCAAGCCAGAGCCAAGGCCCAAGGTAGGTACCAGTGGGACCGAAGACCGTGAAATTAGGATGGGAACGGTAGGCCCTGAACGGGCAGCCTAAACATTTGGACTTGAGCTTATGAACAGTCCATCAGATAACATGAAAGCTCACTCCTAGAGAGCTCTCAAAATGGGAAAGGTTCAAAATCACTTCCACCTACAGGCAGGAACATGGGATCTCTATTGAGATTCTTCTAGCAAAGTACGAAAGCCATGACATCACACCCAGCTCCCTAGTGTCCCAGGCTGATGGGACCCATCTGCCACCCAGCTCATACCAGTCTGCTTTCTTCTTTCTGCTTGTAGCTCTTGCTTTGATCTTCCTCACTCTCTTTCTTTCCATCTAAATATTCTCCAAGCGCTTCCCTATGATGGGAGACAGTGGAAAAACTGAAGTTATTTCTAGTACATAGATTCTATATTTAGAGTTTCCACAGCACGTCACGCCATATACAAAAATACATCCCACATGGATAAAAAGTTAAATATTTTTAAAACACGCAATTATAAAAACACTAGAAGTAAACACAGGAGGGAACCCATCTGAGAGTGAGACTAAAGGCGGGAGGAGGGAAATTGAAAGACTTCACTTCCTAACATTTAAAACTCTTCTTGAAAATCAAGGCATAAACCGGTAAAAGATACTTAACAAAATTTTGCCACCTAGAAAGTAGTATGGGCTCCTTCAAATTGATACAAAAAAGATAAAATACCAATTAGAAAAACCGGCAAAGGATGTGGACAAGGATTTTACAGAAGAAACACATATAGTAAACAGACATTTGGGAATATGTTCAACTTCAAGCAGAACCAGAGAAATGAAATTGAAAAGCCTGTGAGGTATTATTTCTCTCCATATCAGACGAGAAAAGATTTTTTTTATTTATTTTAATTTTATTTTTTATTTTTTAAAATTTACATCCAAATTAGTTAGCATATAGTGCAACAATGATTTCAGGAGTGGATTCCTTAGGGTCCCTTACCTATTTAGCCCATCCCCCCTCCCACCACCCCTCCAGCAACCCTCCGTCTGTTCTCCATAATTATGAGTCTCTTCTGTTTTGTCCCCCTCCCTGTTTTTATATTATTTTTGTTTCCCTTCCCTTATGTTCATCTGTTTTGTCTCTTAAAGTCCTCCTATGAGTGAAATCATAGGATTTTTGTCTTTCTCTGACTAATTTCACTTAGCGTGATACCCTCCAGTTCCATCTCCGTAGTTGCAAATGGCAAAATTTCATTCTTTTTTTTTTAACGTTTATTTATTTTTGAGACAGAGAGAGACAGAGCATGAACAGGGGAGGAGCAGAGAGAGAGGGAGACACAGAATCTGAAATGGGCTCCAGGCTCTGAGCTGTCAGCACAGATCCCGACGCAGGGCTCGAACTCACGGACTGTGAGATCATGACCTGAGCCGAAGTTGGACGCTTAACCGACTGAGCCACCCAGGCGCCCCAAGATTTCATTCTTTTTGATTGCCGAGTAATATTCCATTGTGTGTGTGTGTGTGTGTGTGTGTGTGTGTGTGTGTGTATCTTCTTTATCCATTCATCCATCCACATCTTCTTTATCCATTCATCCATCGATGGACATTTGGGCTCTTTCCATACTTTGGCTATTGTTGATAGTGCTGCTATAAACATGGGGGTGCATGTGTCCCTTCGAAACAGCACACCTGTATCCTGTGGATAAATGCCTAGTAGTGCAATTTCTGGGTCGTAGGGTAGTTCTATTTTTAGTTTTTTGAGGAACCTCCATACTGTTTTCCAGAGTGGCTGCACCAGCTTGCATTCCCATCAGACGAGAAAAGATTTAAAAGGTGATTAATAACATCAGGTGTGGGCTATGGTGTGGGTGCCCAACTATTCTTATCACTCCACGGCTGAGGGTGTGAACTGTAACAGTGTGTCTAAAAGGTGCCTTGGCAAGATTTATCGCAAACTTAAATATGCCTCCCCTCTGACCCAACCGTCAAGAATTCTCTACAGAAAGAACTCGAAGAAATCTGTGCAAGTACTCAGAGAAACGTGCAGAATGATTATTACAGCACTGACTACACTAGTAGGAATATGGAAACATTCTTACACACATATCAATACCAGCCTGTTTAAGAGTTTAGGAGCCAATAGAAGAAAGTATTTTGTAGCCTATAAAGAGTACTATGTGATATCTAGCAGTAAGCAAAGATGTCCACAATAGTTAAGTAAAAAGAGCCAGTTGTAGAACAATATGTAAACTATAACATCAATTTTCTTTTTAAAGTAGGCTTATGTACACATAGGAATATTTTTGGAAGGTGACAGTAGTTATTTAAGGAAAGGGAACTTTACTGAGGACTTCTATTTTCTATATTTTTGTATTACTTGAATTTTACAAACAGTGTGTACGTGTGTGTGCGTGTGTGTTAATCAGAAAATGAGACCAAAGCGGAGGGGGTAAAACAAGGTTCTAGATTATGGGCTTCTTTAGAGGAGGCATGGGGACATGACCCCACCAACCACACCATTACAGCATGGAGGTCCACTCTCTCCTCTGGCGAACAGTGACCACCAGGACTCCCAGTACTGCCTTAAGACAAATGATGGGGCACGTGGGTGGATCAGTTGGTTAAGTCCATGACTCTTGATTTTGCCTCAGGCCATGACCTCAGGGTTCATGAGATCGAGCCCCGCATTAGGTTCTTCCATGACAGCGTGGAGCTTGCCTGGGATTCTCTCTCTCCCTCTCTCCCTCTCTCCCTGCCCCTCCCCTACTTGTGCATGCTCTCTCTCTCTCTCTCTCTCTCTCTCTCTCTCTCTCTCTCTCTCTCAAAATAAATAAACAACCTTTTTAAAAATCCTCTAAAAAAAAAAAGAAAAATGAAACCATCATCTTAGCATCTCATCCACAATGAAATAAGCAGATCCCTTTGTCTCATTTTTTCTTGATTTTTTTAAATGTTTATTTTTGAGAGATAGGGAGGGAGAGAGGGACAGAGAGAGAAAGAGAGAGAGAGAGAGAGAGAGAGCATAAGGGGAGGGGCAGAGAGAGAGGGAGACAGAGAATCTGAAGCAGGCTCCAGGCTCTGAGCTGGCAGCACAGAGCCGGACATGGGACTCAAACCCACAGACCAGGAGATCATGACCTGACCTGAAATCAAGAGTCAGACACTTAATGACTGAGCCACCCAAGAGCCCCTTTTTTCTTTTCTTTTTTTTAAATGTTTATTTATTTATTTTGAAGGAGAAAGAGGGAGAGAAAGAAAGAGATGTAGGACAGAGGAAGAGAAAGAATCCCAAGCAGGCTTCACACTCAGCTCAGAGCCCAACTCCAGGCTCGATCTCGTGAGCCACAACATGACCTGAGCTGAAATCAAGAGTCAGATGTTCAATGACATACCAGATAAAGGGCTAGTATCCAAAATCTATAAAGAACTCACCAAACTCCACACCTGAAAAACAAACAATCCAGTGAAGAAATGGGAAAAAGACATGAATAGACACTTTTCCAAAGACGACATCCAGATGGCCAACAGGCACATGAAAAGATACTCAACGTCACTCATCAGGGAAATACAAATCAAAACCACACTCAGATACCACCTCACGCCAGTCAGAGTGGCCAAAATGAACAAATCAGGAGACTATAGATGCTGGCGAGGATGTGGAGAAACAGGAACCCTCTTGCACTGCTGGTAGGAATGCAAACTAGTACAGCCACTCTGGAAAACAGTGTGGAGGTGCCTCAAAAGATTAAAAATAGATCAACCCTACGACCCAGCAATAGCACTGCTAGGAATCTACCCAAGGGATACAGGAGTGCTGATGCATAGGGGCACTTGTACCCCAATGTTTAGAGCAGCACTTTCAACAATAGCCAAATTATGGAAAGAGCCTAAATGTCCTTCAACTGATGAATGGATAAAGAAGATGTGGTTTATATATACAGTGGAATACTACTTGGCAGTGAGAAAGAATGAAATCATGCCAATTGCAGCAATGTGGATGGAACCTGGAGGGTATTATGCTAAGTGAAATAAGTCAGGCAGAGAAAGACGGATACCATATGTTTTCACTCATATGTGGATCTTGAGAAACTTAGCAGAAGACCATGGGGGAGTGGCAGGGGGAAAAAAAGTTACAGAGAGGGAAGGAGGCAAACTAGAAGAGACTCTTGGATACTGAGAACGGACTGAGGGTTGATGGGGGTTGGGGTAGAGGGGAAAGTGGGTGATGGGCATCGAGGAGGGCACCTGTTGGCATGAGCATTGGGTATTGTATGAAAACCAATATGACAATAAATTATATACATATAAAATAAAATAAAAAGAATTTTAAAAAAGAGTCAGATGCTCAACCAACTGAGTCATCCAGGCGACTCTTAAATTTTTTCCCTAATACTGACTTCCATTTCCACTCCCTTGTTCAAAGTTCAGCACAGCTCTACATAGTGTTACATCATTTTTGAAATCTGGAGTTGAGATACCACCACCCCCCAACTCCAAATCGAACGAAAAACTCATTTTCTTTCTTGTCATTTCATTCACTTCTCTGTTTTTATTGAACCTACTCTTTGCCATTACTAAGAAAACTAACTGTTCCATTTTACTCAGGTCTTCAGACATTGCAGGTTAATGGCTTTCCCATTATCAGACAAAATGCACTCATTCTCTTGACTTTCTGCTTAAACCACCAATTAATTACCAACTCTATTTAAAAAGCCTTCCAACAACTTCCTGAAGCAAAGACCAGTGCTCCAGAAAGAAAAATAACTATGCTACCAACTCTTATTACCTAGTTTTAATGTGAATCCCATTGCTTCCTTTTACTTATCATTTTTAACTTTCCTAGCACTGCACTGTCCAATATGGTAGCCACTGTCCAATATGGTAGCCGGCTGATCCAAACCGAAACATGCTGTGAGTATAAAATACAAACTACATGGATTTTGGAGACTTTGAATGAAAAACAAACAAACAAAAAAAGCAAACTATCCCAATATGATTTATACTGATCACATGTTAAAACAATATTTTTATATAGAAGATTAAATTAAAAAAATTACAAAATTTCATTTCACCTCTTTTGTTCACTTTAATGGGGCTACTAGAAAAATTTTTTGTTTTGTTTTGTGTTTTGAGAAATTTACTTATAAGCTTGGTTCAGCAGAAAATTTTAATTACATATGTGGCTCATATTGTATGCCTTTTTAAAAAAGTTTATTTATTTATTTTGAGAGAGAGAACAAGCGGGGTAGGAGTGAGAAAGAAGGGAGAGAGAAAATCCCAAGCAGGCTCTGCACCACCAGCACAGAGCCCCATGCAGGGCTCGAACTCACGAACCATGAAATCATGACCTGAGCTGCAAGCCGGTTGCTCAACCAACTGAGCCACCCAGGCGCCCCTCATGTTGTATTTCTATTGTTTGATGCTGACCTACCATATTCCAAAGGAGTTGTCCCAGGCTTCTCTCTCCTCGGGTTTGAGTGGAATCCCTCTTTCGGGAAACTGCTTCCTCACTGCTGCCATACATGTGGTCTCAATGGAGCTGCCATCTTCTTGAATATCCCACCTCCTGACCAATCAAAGTCCCTTCTCAGGAGTAAAGAAGTTGGAACTTCATTGATTGTTTGGCTGGGTTGGAAATCATTGCTACTTCAAAAACCTGAAGTCGCCCTGTTTCTTAATCCTTTCTTTGCACGTGACAGTTGTTTCCACTCTGGAAACTTGTAGGCTCCTTCTCTTGGTTCTCAGTGCTCTTGAAGCCACTGCCTTGGCCCCTCCAGCCACCTTAGTAGTCTACATTTTAGCAAACTCCTTTAGCCTGAGTGATCGATTAATTAAACCTTTCTTTGTGTATCTATAGATTATGCATTGCATTGTTTCCTAGAAAGACTCTGGACCAAACCCTCTCACACAACCTTCCCCCACCCCTCCACCCCAGGCACCACCTCTGACCTCTCACTGCCATGATGACATCTAGCTGGCACCATTGCGTCTGCTCGCAATGAAGAAGTGTTAGGGACCACTGTGTTCTCCTTTTACTGACTCACTGTGCTAAAGTTACTCTAAAAATCTTTGGGCCAGGCAGAAACCTGAGGTGGTTTTTGAACTAGAGTCTGCCCTCTCCCCAGGTGGCCAGCCCTCTGAATAAAGCTCATATTCTTTTCCAATCAAAACTTGTGTCTCTTGAGTATTGGCTTTTCAAGCTACAGACAGCTGAAACTTGGGTTTTTTGGTAACACTGAACTTTCTCGATGGTGTGCCTGTGCGTGGGTCTACTTTCATCCATTGGCTGCACATGTTCAGTCAGGTGTTCCCCACCAGCTGGAAAACTCATAAACTCCAGTTCTAATAAATTTTCTCAAATGCTTTCAGTGATAATTTCCTCCCCTTTGTTTGCTCTGCCCTTTCTTTAAGGATCCAGAAAGGAGATACTAGGGGCACCTGGGTGGCTCAGTTGGTTAAGTGTTCGACTTTGGCTCAGGTCATGATCTCATGGCTCGGTTCTCGAGTTTGAACCACTCATCAGGCTCTCTGCTGTCAGCGCAGAGCCCCCTTTGGATCCTCTGGCCCTTCTCTCTCTGCCTCTCCCCCACTCACACTTTCTCTCCCTTTCGCTCAAAAACAAACATTTAAAGAATAGAAAGCAATACTAGATCTCCTGGACTAGTCCTCTAATTTTCAAAAATCTTTTTTTCTACTGGTTTCTCTTTTTGCTCTATCTTCTATGTGATTCCACGACCTTTACTTCCCAACCCTTCTAGAGTTTTCCATTTCTATCACATTTTTCAATTTCTGAGAGCTCTATTTTGTTCTTTCAACAGCATCCCATTCTTGTTCCATGGTTGCAATATCATTTCTTTTTTCTCCTTGGATCATCTTAATGATAGGCTGTTGCATCAGTATTGACTGCCCTTTCTTCCTACATAGTCTCAAGTTCCTCTAAGTTGCTTTTTCTGTGTGTTCATTTTGGTGTCTACCTTTCATGGTAAAGACTTTCCTCACACATCTAGAAATCATTGGCTACCTTATCCCCATAAGACTGAAAAGCTGAACGAAAGCTCTGAATGCAAGGGTGTAGCTTAACAGTGAACTTCAGTCCAGGACAATCTACTTGGATGGCCTGGTGTGCAAATCTGGCTTTCAGTGCCTTTAAATCCTTCCTTGCAGGCTGGTCAGGTTCTACAGAGAGATGTCAATCTCCTGCCTGTGAGGTGAAGCTCCAACTGCCCAAATTTCCGGAATGGGCAGAAGGAAAGCAAGGTCTCATCTCCAGTGTGCACATGGTCACAGAACCCCCTTGCTTTTTTTTTTTTTTAATTCTTTGTTATTTGAGAGAAAGAGAGTGGGTGTGTGTGAGCAGGAGAGGGGGGCAGAAGAGAGAGAGAGAGAGAGAGAGAATCTTAAGTAGGCTCTATGCTCGGCCAGACACAGAGCTTGATCCCATGACTCTGGTATTATGACCTGAGCCAAAATCAAGAGTCAGATGCTCAGCCGACTGAGCCACCCAGGTGCCCCCCTTTGCTTTGAGGACAATGCTCTTGCCTCTTCTCTGTCCAGCATGCCCCAAACCACAGATCCTCCATTTTACTTCCTCCAGACTCCCAGTCTTTTGTGCAAGGTGGGAAAAAGGTTCTTGACACCCAACTATTAACTTTCCAAACCTTATTTTAGCCCCCTTCTTCTCCTCTTCTTCCATATGAAGGTGATGCTTCCGATCTCCTGGCCTTTTGCAGACTTACTACAGAGTAAATCAAGGGGGCGCTCAGCTTTCCTCACTACCAGTTTATATTTCCATATTCTTGAATCTGCTAAGCCATCTACCATCTGTCCTTATGCTTCTCAGCTCCCGAAGTGTTGTTGCTATTGAGTCCTTCTGTTTTGCTTGACTTCGTGGGTTTATGTCTTTTTTATTTAATCCCTTTAAATGTCACGCTAATGGAGTTTTGATAGAGATCCAAGATAAATGTATGTGTTCCATCTGTCAGTTTTACTCCAGAATCACATCTCCCAGGAATTTCAAATTTCAACCGAGACGGTAGAGATTGGGATTTTCAGGAGCTTTAGCCTATTAATTCTGTTATTTTTATATGACATTTGATTCTATTAACAGCTTCTTCCCAAAAGCTCCACCTCCGTGGCATAGCAAGACCCATGCAGTTAGGGCAGTGGGCACCAGAGGCAGTCAAGGAGCCTCTAAATAGTTTAAAACAACACAAGGGACTAAAAGTCCGCTTTTTATTACCAACATGTGCCAGGAACAAAACAAGATCAGTGATGAAAACACTCTTTTCTGAAAAATCGTTTGTTGCACTAAGTTCTAAACAATTTCTGCAGTTACTGTTGACTTTTAATAATGTATGTGTAGGCTTCGATACAGCACCTTTCTATCTGTTATCCTTTAAACTAACAAGGAAGTTAATTCACAGAACATGGAGAAGGAGAATAGAGTTGGCCTGTGACAGCCATGCACGTAGCCGAGTTAGCTCAGTTCTGCCATTTATGTACCATCATTTCTCTACATCTTGCGGAATTCTTTTGAAAACACTTGTGGAAACTTTTCTTCGTGTGTTTTTCTTCCTCCCCCTCTCCGCCGCCAAAAAAAATACATTAACGTAATTAAAAGGTGTTGATCCATTGCTATTTTCTTATTTCGTATTGCGAATTTTACTTTTATTTGTAGAATTCTTTTGCTGGCCTGTTTATATTCATAGTTCAGTCAAAGAAAACATTCACTGTCTGCTTTTCTTTCCAGGCTGTTATTATTAGCTGTGTTATAAAAATTACCCACTCCAGGTGTTAAATTAGGTGCACATCACTTATTTCCCACGAGCACCAACTGGCCCTTCTGTGTCATCCTTATAAAATGGAGACAGCCCTTTGCCAGAGTTTCCTTTTCTATCCATTTCTAAATGCAGACCTTTCCTAGGGCGTGGCCTGAGCTCTCTTCTCATCTCTTTTTATCCTCTTTTCCAGTGTAATTTAATCCATTCCCATGGTTTTAAATACAATCATAATGCTACTGATTCTTTTAACTGACATCCCTAATCCAGAATCCTCTTCTGAGTTTAAGACCCACGTCCAACTGTCCAATGGACCGCTAGGTTTTAATGCCTTCCCCAAATCCAGCTTCACTTAATATGTCCAAAGCCAAACTCTTGATTTCCAAATCCTGCCTCACTTTCCCCATCACTGTCTTCATTATCTCAATAAAAGGCACTACCATCTACTTGGCTGTTCAAGCCATTCTTGTTTTTTCCCCGATCTCTGACCAGCATATCCAAAATCAGTTAAATCCAAGAAATTTAAGCTCTAAAATATGTCTTGAGTAACATCCGCTTTCTCTCTAAACCCACTGCCACTAACTAGTCCAGACCAGCCATCCCTCACCTGGACCAGTGCAACTGCTTCCAAACTGGTCTCCTTACTTGCACTTCTGGCTTCTCCAACTACTCCCTCAAAGAGCAACCAGAGTGACCTCAACATACTTAGAAATTTGAGAAATTCCCACATTAGTCCTTGACCTGTAAGAGTTATCATGGCAGGGAAGGACAAATGGACACCTCTACAACTGCACCTGAGTACATAAAAACAATCAAAAACCAGAAGGGGGGGGGGGGGAGGTATGGTGGGTGTTAGTGTCACCCTTAGGGAACTCAAGGATGCAGGAGGGGTGGTCCCTATCAAGTCTCCATTTAAGTCATGGGTCTGGCCACTGCGAAAACTGGATGGCTCTGAGAAAATGATTGTCAATACTGCAAGTTCACCCAAGTAGCAGCCCTGATTGCTGCTGCCACACAAGTGTGGTATCTTTGCTAGAGCAGATTAGAGTGGCCTTAGGTACATACAAGGTGGCCGCTGATCGGGCCAAATGTATTATTTTCTACCTCAATCGGGAAAAAGGACCAGGAAGTTCACATTTACATGGAATAGATAATAATGTATACTCATATAATCCTCACATTCACAGGGTCATGTTAATTCTAATCGCTGTCAAAATATAGTCTGAATAGATCGGGACCATCTAGATATCCCACAAAACATCACATGGATCCAATACATTCAGACTGGCAGGTGAGTCAAATATGACCCACCTGTTTTTGTAGGGCTCACAAGCAAAGAATGCATTTTACACTTTTTAATGGTTGAAGAAAAAGATCAGATGAATAGGCAGAGCACAAAGGATTTGTAGGGCAATGAAACTATTCTGTATGACATTATAATGGTAGATACTTGTCACTCCGTCTTTGTCCAAATCCACAGAACACCAAGAGTGAATTATAATGTAAACTATGAACACCGGGTAATGATGATGTGTCAATGCAGGTTCATCATTTGTAACAAAGGTACCACTCTGGTGGGGGATGTTGATAGTGGGATAGGCTGTGCGTGTGTGGAGGCAGAAGGTATATGGGAAATTCCTGTGCTTTCCATTCAATTTTGCTGTGAGCCTAAAACTTCTCTTAAAAAGTGAAGCTTACTAACGTAGAAAAGCAAGATCAAAATACTAAGAATGTTTTGTGACACATGAACATTACACGACATTCAAATTTCAGTGTCCATAAATAAAGTTTTGTTGGAACACAGCCACACCACTCTGGGCCCCTTGTGTCCAATGGCCAGCAGACAAGAAGTCACCATGGTAGGGTAGCTGACCCCGAGCAGCAGGACAAGGTACAAGTGCTGTTAGGCAGTGAAGGTGTTCAGGAATTCAGAAGATTATGCAGGTGCCTCTTGGCACCCCCTTATGACAGCCCGCTGTGTCTGTGGACAGGTGCAACAACCCTAGCCTGAGAAGGTCATGATTATCAGTCTCAGACCCTTCAGGAACGAGGGAACGAGGTTGTGTGTCACACAACCAGATAAGCCCCTGGGACCAGCAGAAGTGACAGCTGAGGTCCACTCCAGAAATGCATGTGGAAGGCAGGCAGGTTGGGATGGAAGGAGGAAAGAAAGACCTCTGAGGGCAGGTCACGGACGGCATGTGTCTTCAGTGTATTGCTCACAGTGCATGGCACAGCAGCGTCTCAATAAAAGTGCTGAAGGGACTATTATTTCCGTCTTTGACTTTACAGGTGTATTGAATGTCTTAATACTTTGCTCGAACCCTCTGGAAGAAACTTTTCCTATCTCATCGAGAAACAAGTCCCGCTCACACGTGGGGCCCGCCGGCCCCTCCCCGCAGGACCTCCCGCCCCCGGAAGGCGCCCGCCTCGTCCCCGCCCTGCGACGCCGTCACCCCGGGCGCTCCGCTGCGGACCCGCCCGGACCCCCGGCTCACCGCCTCCGGGCTTCCAGGCGCGCCGCGATGCGGAGACGCCGGGCCTGGATCCTCTCCTGAGGGTTGTCGGAGTGTATGGACGGCCCGAGAATCGGGGTGGAGGAGTGTTCCTCCTCCTTCTCCAGGGCCCCCAAGGGCCCAGGCGGATTCATGGCAGGTGCCTCCCGCCGCAGGCAGCTGCCTAAGGAACACCGGGAGACCACCGCCCGGTTGCCAGCAACAAGCCGTTGCCAGGGTGCAGTCACCTGACCTGCAGCTGGAGTGCGCGCGCAGGCCTCCTCAGGCTCCGCCTACCGGCATCCAGAACGTGGTGCCAGTTGGTGGTTTTTATCCTGGAGATAATGCGCCCGAGACTCCACCTTGGAGGGGTGAAAATTACATCACTCAGCCCTGTACAAATAGCGCCTAGCATAACACCTAATGTGTAGTAAGTGCTCAACCAGTGTTTGCTGAATGACAGGTACACAGATGTATCTGTATGCTCACTGCAGTTATTATATTAAAAAACTGGCATGACCCCAAAGTCCATCCATCAGTAAGGGAACTGATCCAGCTTTCATTGGGTAGAAGCCAATGCAGCCACCAAGAATAGGGCTGACCTAGAAAGGCATAAAGCTATGTTACATGAGGGAGAGATGCAGCCCAGTATATGGAATGTGATCTAAATTTTACTTGAAATATATATAGTACCGACACGAGACAAATGAACACAAAGCAGGGCCAATATCAAGTTACTGCCTGTGTTCTCTTCTAGGATCTTTATGGTTTCAGTTCTCACATTTAGGTCTTTAGTCCAGTTTGAATTTATTTTTGTGTGTGGTGCAAGAAAGTGGCCCTTCTTTTGCATGTTGCTGTCCAGTTTTCCAACATCATTTGTTGAAGAGACTTCTTTTTCCCATTGAGTATTCTTTATTGCTTTGTAGAAGATTAATTGACCATCTAGTTCTGGGTTCATTTCTGGGTTTTCTATTCTGTTCCATTGATCTATTTGTCTATTTTCATGCCAGTACCATAGTGTTTTGAGGACTACAGCTCTGTAATATAACTTGAAGTCCAGAATTGTGATGCCTCCAGCTTTGCTTTTCTTTTTCAAGGTTGCTTTGGCTACTCGGGGCCTTTTGTGGTTCCATACAAATTTTAGGATTGCTTGTTCTCGCTCTGTGAAAAATGCTGTTGGTATTCTGATAGGGATTGCATTAAACGTGTAGATTGCTTTGGGTAGTATAGACATTTTAACAATCTTTGTTCTTCCTACCCAGGAGCATGGAATGTCTTTCTTTGTGTTATAGTTTTCAGAGTATAGGTCTTTCTCCTCTTTGGTTTATGTCTAGGTAACTTATTGGTTTTGGTGCAACTGTAAATGGGATTGATTCCTCAATTTTTCTTTCTGCTGCTTCATTATTGGTATACAGAAATGCAACAGATTTCTATACATTGATTTTGTATCCTATGTGTTGTATGCAAGTGTTGAATCACTGTATTGTACATCTGAAACTAATATTACACTGTATGTTAACCAGCTGGAATTTAAAAATTAAAAAAAAAAAAAAACAACGGATACATGCACCCCAATGTTCATAGCAGCATTTTCTACAATAGTCAAATCATGGAAACAGCCCAAGTGTCCATCAACTGATGAATGGAAAAAGAAGATGTGGTATATATACAATGGATTATTACTCAGCCATAAAAGTAATGAAACCTTGCCACTTGCAACGATATGGATAGAGTATTATGTTAAGCAAAATAAGTCAGAAAGACAAATATCATATGATTTCTCTCATATGTGGAATTTAAGAAACAAAACAAACAAGCAAAGTGGGGGGGGGGGGGCAAACCAAGAAGTAGACTCTTAACTATATAGAGAACAAATAGATGGTTACCAGAGGGGAGGTGGGGGGAGGGGGTGGTTAACAGGTGATGGGGATTAAGGAGTGTACTTGTAATGATCACCGGGCATTATATGCAAGTTGTGAATCACTGTATCGTACACTGCATGTTAACTAATTGGAATTCAAATATAAACATGGGGGAGGGGAAGGGGAAAAAGAATTAAAATGTATAGTTGCCCAAATATACAGTGCTTTCATAAAGCTTTCGATTTGGCAAGAAAAGAAAAAGAACACAAAGTAGTGGGTATCTCGGGGGGGCTGGGTCCACAGGTGGTTTTAACTTTCTATTCTAAACAAAAAGTTTACCGAGGCACCTGGGTGGCTTAGTTGGTTGAACCTCCAACTCTTAGTTTCGGCTCAGGTCATGGTCTCACCGGTTTGGAAGTTTGAGCCCACATCCCTCTCTGCACTGACAGTGTGGAGCCTGCTTGGGATTCTCTCTCCCCCTCCCTCTCTGCCCCTTCCCTGCTTACTCTGTCTCTCTTGAAATAAACTCAAAAAAAATTTTTTTTTAATTAAAAAAAGTTTACAAATAACAAATCACTTTTGAAATAATAAAACAGTTGTTGTGTTGTTGTCTTTAAAGGGTTGTAACAGGAGATCCTGAAGAGACTGCAGCAGGCCAATGTCACGGGTGAGAGGAATGTGGGGGAGGGTTGTAGGTGATGTCTGCCTTGGTAGGCACTACTCCAAAAGCAGAGCTGATTTGAGAATGGACTTACACTAATGAGCTCATGAAAGAAAAAAAGGATACCCTAATTCGAGCAGGACACTGCAATTGACATACAAAGCTTGTTTATTTATGGCTTGAGCCCAGCATATGTCTGTGGCTGATCTACAAATGGAATCCAACTATAACTGGCAAGTTTCTTGATGCTGTGCGATTGGCTGTAAGGAACTCAAGGGCCCACAGTGGGTATAACTTGCCACAAAGACTAGGTAGGTCAAGTCCTTTCACCCCCATCCCTGGGTAAGTTTGGGGTAATACATGCAAACCCTTCTGGCTATATGGGCTTCCTTTGCCAGGCTACAGGCTGGCCGTCTACCTTCAACGTACAGTCTTTTTCCAGACTAGATTTTAGTATACCAAGTCCAGTCACATACTTAATTCCACATCCATAAAATTACACCAGATCGCCTTAATTGGGGTTTGGGGATTCATCAGACATTTACATAATTTCTTGGCTTAGTCTTGTCTCCCAATTTGTGTGAATTTTACTACGATTCTCAGCAGGCAATCTTACTTTATTCATTTCAAGTTATTTTTAGAACTGCCTCACCATCATCACGTACTGACAACAAAAGGTACAAAGGATGGTACAGAGAAGGAAAGAAGGGAAGTCATGAGTAGGTCATCAGGCTTAGGGAGAAGTTCAGAGGCAAAAAAAATAGAGAACTAGATGTTAGTAGAAACTGAGCACCTACCTCAGACCACTCACCCGCTGTGCCGAATGCCTCCGTGCATCATTCACAGCACATGTGCATGATCACAGTAATGTTACTAATCCCATTTTATAAGCGAAGAATTGGAGGCTTAGAAAAAATAAGTAACCTGCCCTGGGCCAAAGCTCGCCAAGCTGAACATGACTAAGAAACAGTCATGGCATTAAAAGTTTGGGAGGTCTTGAGCAACTTTCAGAATGAAAGCAAAAAGACAAGCGGAAGGAGCAGATACCAAGCTCTCCTTAAGGAAATTTGGGAGCAAGGAAAAAAGATGCAAAGTAGGAAGAAAAGCAAAGACACCTTGGAGGTGCAGGGTCTAAGCCTGGACGGACCCAAGCTGCTTACCTGGTGCGTGCCTGCTATGTGTCAGGTACCCGCTGGGTGTTCGAGATTTGCGGACAGAAGGGCAGGAGGAACTGCTGGGGCGACCGAGAGGCTGGGTGGCGCAGGGGATTAAAAGCACACCGCTGGAGAGGCAGCCCCGGGGCAAAATACGGGGCATCTTCCCCTCACCTTCTTCAAAGCCTGTTAGAGACAAAAACTTTAAATGCCTGCTGCCAGAGCTGGGAACCACTTCCGATGTAAAAGATAGGAAATCTTCTCAGAAGCAATGTTAGAAAATAGGGGTTTTTAAAATAAAAGCTTGTGATTTATAAGCTGAACTATGGGTGTACTAAGTGTATGTCATTAGGTTCTTGTGGAATTAGCCTGGGAAATTAACACCATACATTTTTCTGTGAGAAAATGTGTTTAAGACAACCACCTTCCCAACTAATTGAAGTGTGACCCAGTTATTATTATACACTGCCCAGCACCCAGTTCTGGGGCAGTCAAGAGCAGGACACTACGAACAGCTGTTACTGCCACCTGCCTGGCACTCGGCTTTCTGAAACAAGTCACAGGGTTGTAGAACACCCAGGAGCAAGCAGGCGGATCACTCTTTAAACACACAAAACAAAAAACCTTGCACTATGCTGCTCTAAAGTAATCAGTGATTCTGAGACAGCATTCTTCCCCCTCAGAGCACCCTCCCCTCTTGCATCTACCCAGGAAAAATAAAGAAGACAATCTGAAAACAGTTAAAAGGATTTAAAAATTATTTACTCTTTACTTTTATTACAATAAATATTTATCAATAATAGAATGAAACAATTTTAAATTAAAACCTACTGCATTACTTTTGGGGTTCACAGCAGCAGAAATAAACATAAATCCAGTTCAGAAGGCAAGGCTTCCAGAATCCACTGGCAAGAAAACAGTCAGGTCTTGATTATCGGGGCCAGCAATGGGGAACAGTAACACCAACGGTGCAAAAGTAACAGCGATAGGATCCATTTGTGGACCAAACTGTCTACGACTTCACAACACTGCAGATAAGGAACTTTTAAGCAAGTTGTAAAGCCCCATTTCTGCAAGAGCTAGATCTCTTCCCCCCTCGAGCTCTTGAGCACAACAACTGCTCCCAGAGCTGCCTTCTGGCCAGGGATGGGCCCCACCACCATTCAGAGCCAGAAGACTCAAACCTGATGGAAGCAGCCGTCTTCTTCAAAAACTGTCTTTCTGGCTCACAATCCCTGGTGGAAGGGAAACGGAAAGAGACGTATTTCACAAGGGCCTTCCGTGGGGATTGAGATGAACTGCAAGTAGGAACGACTGTGGCTCTAGAGGAGGAAGAGGCTTCGGAGTTAGGGGCTACGTGCCGATTAGGTCAACAGGAAGAGACAATCTAACGAGGGTGTACCATTTTGCAGATAATCAAGAGCACACTGCATGTATATATGAATATATCATACATAGATATGCAGAAAACCTATGTGTACATAGTAAATACGTATATATACACACACCACACATAACCAGATAAATGCTACATTATTTACCACGAGCACAGCAAGTTCTAGACAGACCCATTATGAATATGCTCCATTCAACTATCTGAAAGAGGAAATGAAAGACTTTGTGTTCCCCTTTATCTCACTGACACACTCTGCTTGTGGCACACACGTTCCAGTTGCGTAAGTGGTGTTGCTAATAGGTACCTGAGAAGGCACGGAGCCGTCCTTGTTCCAGAATACCACACACAGCAAACTGCAACGGGTCTGAGCCACACAAGGTACTAACTGATTCGGCAGGACGCCTGCCACCTGTCCTTAGTCACAGGGCACGAAGCCTTACTCAGAAAAGTAGCCATTTCTTTTCCTACAGGTGGCTACAAATTTAACCTGTTTTGTCCTACGGGAGGGGAAGGGGACGAGGTAGGGGTCAGGGAGTCTGCACCTGGGCAGTAATTCACTGCTTCCCCACTACCCAGAGGAAATGCTACTTTCATAAAACAACTAAAATTTGGAGTGTAGCACTGAAGTCTGCTTTCTTGGCACGTTTTGGAACGAGCATGTCATTACATGTAGCTGGGTCTTTGTCTCCCGAAAGCTGACTCATTTCGTTTAAGTTATCTAAACAACATAACCTACAATGTTAATACTGTGGGCAGTTTCAATCAGCAGTTGTTAAAGTCTGATGCTGAATGATACCAGTAATTCACACAGATGTAAAATGCAACATTCACAGATCTTGTGAAATGAACATTCCTCTGGTAACGAGTTAGTAATATCAAGTACTAACTAAACGTGTTCCACGTTAAGGTCAAGAACTTACTCCTTAGAATTAAAAAGTGCTCGTCAAGAATATAAGAATCTTGGGCTCATGGCGAGTCGTGTATGTTTTAATAAAAAAACAAAATCAATTCCAAATTTTAATGGTTACCCATAGAAACTGCTCAAGAGAAGACTTTAGCCAAAGAGCCATAAAGCATCCCCAGCATTTAACCAATCCTGGTATCTTTAATACTGACTTTAAGTTCCATGTAGCATAGGTACTCTATGGCCATGATCCAATTCACAAGCTTTAAAAACAGCACCACTGTGGTTTAGCCTACCTTTCTACAAATGATTCTGTGAAGAGTTAAGACAATGGGAATGGACCACACAATCCTTCTGTTAGGTCCACATGGACTTCCCTATAGAGATAAGCCCTCGTTAAGATATTCTAAAATCAGTCCACGTGCCACTTTCCAATTCTGGGAGCCCGGCCTTTCTGACCGAATGCAACACAGTCTCCTCACTCCGGCCACCTGTGAGAAGGCTACAGATGGCAGAACATTTTCTGCTTCCCTAAATATTAGCTCATTGAAGATCTCTCTGTCTTAAGAGAAGGTCCCCGCTTAAAAACAAACCAGAAAAATCCGCTAGATTACTCTCTCGCATATTTGTTTATTGAAGAGCAAAGCGTAGTACTAGCATGTGGGTTAGAAAGTAAGGTTACATTTATTTTGCACTGTGGAAGCCCTGCAACGAATCAGCCAGCAGATTCCACTCCCGTGGCTTCACACGAGGAAGAAGGTACGTGTCGCCACTCTCTCTGGAAAAGCTCGACAACCAGGATTTACCAGAAACCCTAGTGTAACTGCCTGCCAATGCCAGTCATCTGGGCCACTGTCAAAGATGGAAAGTAAACTACGCAAGTCACATGGGTCACAAAATTAATAAAAGAAAAATCAGAAATTTACTTAAGCTTCCTAAAACAGAGAGAGCATCACACTTTCAAGTTTCACGGTGATTAGTTTAACACCATTTGCCTGTTAAAACTGTCACTTAAAATATACATGTCAAAGTGCTTCAAATGCAGCACACTAATTAAAATTCCTCTTGGAAGGTTCCAGTACCGGCAGCTAATTTAGGAAGGTTATTCACCCACAGGGTGTTCAAGAAAGGGCATGCTGCCTTACAAAGACACTTGAGAAGAAAAAGAAAATTCTAACTGGACTTCACAAATCTCCCACAGAGTGCTCAACCAAGTCCAGAACTGCTAAAGGCCACTCTGAACATAGGAATCAACGCAACCAAAGATTTCTGTATTTATTTTTGGCCTTTTCTGGGGACCCACAGCCAAAAGTTCTAGCCCATCGGCTTCATTCTGTTGCCTCCAGCACATTCCCAGTCCTAGACCAGCAAAGAGATCTAAGGCAATCAAGGAGATTGGAATGTGGCAATATCTAGGCGCTACAGAGCAAGTTGGCGCCTCTGTCCTCGGTGGTGGCAAGTTCAAAGGAAGCCCAGAAGAAGAATGAAAGGAAGAGTCACACACAGGCTTCTAGTTAGAATAGAAAGGGGAAATGGAGCCTTTGACTCAAACACCTTCAGTTTACCTTTTTATTTTCCACAGGTGATAGAATCAAAGTCTACTTTGGCAAGCAAGGTACATTCCAAAGGTTTTTCAACGGACTACGAAATAAATTCTTGGAAAACTGAGCATTTAGGAAACTTCCAAATTCACATTTGAATTTGAAATTAGTGGCAGAATGACGATTTAAATTGGAATGTGAGAAGTTTAAATTCTGTATTGTACTAGGATCACTGGGCACTAAGGTGACCCCTTTTTCTCCTTAAAGTGGACCCGATGCCTGCTTTTTCTCTTGCATATTCCCCCAGAGCCCAGACTCCGGGTCATGATCAATACTCTTTTGGTACCTACTGAGAATGTGGGCAACCCGAGACGTACACTCCTCTTCCCCAAACCTCTACTAAAATAAGTGACATGTTGGTAGTAGTACAAGTACATTCTAGACTAATCAGCACGGAGCTTTTTTAAAATTAGAATTAAGAGCATTTTTAGCATGGTGCAATTCAAATGCCGAGGACGATTTTGCTGTTTGGGTATTACCCGGCTGTGTGCATCGGTTGTGTGCGAATGGAGGAGCGCTGCCGTAACCCGTGACAATTTTAAACTGTGCGATGCACTGACGGTCACGAATGTTAGTAAAGGACTGGGAAAGACGGCAATAACATGCTCTAGTCAGGTAAAGATTTTTCTATCCCATGTTCCCCTCAAATGTGGGGGAATTAATTTCTGTCAAGCACCAAAGGGCAGGTTTCATACCATAACCTGACAAGAAACTTCTCACAGGTCTGGGTAACTCTGGTCAGCAGAGACACAAAGGAAACCTCCGGCCTGGCTAAGGCACTCTACTCTGAAAGGGACAGAAAACATGCATGTGTGGCCAACCACTCCATTGCTCCCCTAAAGGCAGCTCAGCGTATGCTGGGAGAAAGGCTGGGGTGGTCCACTCACCCCCAAAGGATCATGCAGAAGCCTGAAAGATCTTGTATATTTATATTTATACTTTGGAAATGCGGTGGTAATTGGCATGACACAAATGCTCAGAGCTATTTGTAATGAAGTCCGGCTTCAGCTGCTGTATCACTACGTAACAAATGGGGCTTTCGAGATGCACTTCAAGATGGCAGACGAAACCAAGAAAACGTCAGCAGTATACTAACGACACACAAGTCCACAGTATTCTGAAATAGTTACTCAGTTTCACTTTTATCTTGCTGACGGCCACCTTTCTTTCATCTAATGGTGCCAATGAAACTATGGCATAATTCTTTACCACTGTAGGGAAACATACAGTACAGGCACAAATAATTTCAAATAAACTTAATGCAGTAGAAAGAGAACAGAACACACTTTGAGGTAAAACAGCCCCAGAAGTACAGGACACGACCCCATGCCAGAAAGGGTGTGTGTGTGTGTGTGTGTGTGTGTGTGTGTAACTATACTGTACAAGGTGAAGAAAGCCTGTGGTCCAAATTTGTCATTTAATAAATATTTATCAGTTCTTTCCTTATATAATACAGATTACTCTCATTCTGTGTACAAGGTCAACAAAATAGTAAAATGATTAGCTCAGAAACCTTTGAATGAAGCTTTGTTCCCGGCCCAAAATAACACTTGATCCAGTTCAATTTTGCAGATGACAAAGAACAAGGTATACAAAAAACAGAGTTACCGTTACTTCATTCATTCATTCTCTGACCTCCATGATGGCAAGTTACTAACAAACATGGAATCACTACCCACATTTTCCTGCATCAATTTCTCACCTATTTTCAGTCTCAGAAAGTCACCAGATATACCTCAACCTTTACGACCCGTTTTTAAAAATGAGTACAGAACCATGAGTTAGCTCCTTGACTCCTCATTTCTAATACACTGGATGACAATGATTAGAATTTACAAATTTAAAAACTGAAATATCAATTATAGTTATTTTTACAAAGCAGCAGACTGAAATTTAAAAAGGAATACATTATAATTAAATTTAACGATGGTCACATTCATAGATAAATAATGGTAAAGAATTTAATTACATATCAACACAGTGGTGCCAGTTTTATCCAAGTGCAATCCATCCAAAAAAAAAAAAGGGTTTAAGATACACTCTTCATTCAAGCACAAACTTCATTCAGTGGGAAATAAAGGAAAATCAGCAAGTAAATATCACCACCACCAAACTACACGGAGACAAAGTCAAAAAGAAAGTCATGAGAAGGTGTCATGTAAAAAACAACCACATTGAAGTCAAAGGGATTTTTACCTCTGTCAGTAAACCTCAAAAATTATTCCAAGTCATTTTAAAGAGAGTAGATACTAAGTAAGGCATATATCTCAAAAGTTTTCTTCAACTGGGGAAGTGGAGAAGTGGGCAAGTTGGGGAAGAAAGAATGTCTACTTCCTTATCCTGTATGAAATAAAAACACAGCACTCTCTCTTCCACAAAAAAGAGACAGGACGGACGAACGGAAGAACAAATTGAATCAGGAAACTAATTTCAGAGTGAGGTTCATAGCAGTAATTCATAGGGAGGTTCGTGAGATTCCTAACTCCAAGGTAAATTTCTCTTATAAGGAAGTTTATCTGTGTTCCTTACGAGTAATTATCACAGGACTGGGACTGTCACATGCATTCATATAATCATAGTTCGCAGGCACCAAATCTCACCAACTTGCCGCTGAGGGGGAAAATACCACATTTAAACGATGAACCATGTTAATGTGTGAGCTACAATTATGATCCATTCTCTACTAAGTCTCAGTAGAATATTTCTCTTTAAAAGAAAATTAAACCGGGGGCGCCCGGGTGGTGCAGTCGGTTAAGCGTCTGACTCTTGATCTCAGCTCAGGTCATGATCTTGGCCGTTCGTGAGTTCGAGCCCCACATCAGGCTCTGTGCTGATTGCGTGGAGCCTGCTTGGGATTCTGTCTCTCCTTCTCTCTGCCCCTCCTCCGCTTGTGCTCTCTTTCTCTCTCTCTCTCCAACTAGGTAAATAAACTTAAAAAAATTTTTTTTTAATTAAATTAAATTAAACCATTTGTCAAGATCTGTTCCCAAGAAAGAGAGCCAGAATACTAGAGAATCTAAATATATATATATTAGCTCTCTTAGCACATGAGGACAAAAGGCATTTCCATGGGAAGGAGAAATGAGTATTTGGCAACTGTATATTGTTCTGTAATCATTTGGCATCTCCGGCTAACAGTAACTTCCTCTTATCTTTTCCCCGTATTAGATTTGGGCTATTGATAACTTCCATAGCGGAAGACCTACCACTGAAACAGTATCAAATATGAAAACATCTTGTGGTTTTCTTAATGTTATCAGTGTTCCTAAACCAATCTGGGGGCTCTAAAAATAAAAACAAAGCATCTTTAACTCTGTACGAACCAAAACATCATGGACTCATGAAGCTAACATCACTAGAAACATTTTGCTGGTCTAAAGTACATTATGCCTAACCAAAATGCCACACAGTTTTATAAAAAGTAAGTTGGGAATTAGTAGGTCCAAAATTTCGTAAATTCAGATCATTTGTCCAAGTACCATACACACTGAGTTCCCGTGTCTGTTAAGCAGATCAGTTTAGTTCAATGGTGATGGATGAAATATTTACAAGCATCTTATTTACAGTACTTCCTTCTGTAGATTACAGGCCAATACTCTTTTCTTCCGTTCCTAGTCAATCCGAGTTTGGTTTCCTCAATGAGAAGGGATAAATCTGAAAATGGTTGCTCAGCTGCTTTACCTATATAGAAAACCAGAACATGAGACGGTGACAAATACATTCCTAATTATTTTTAAAAAGCACACAAAATTCACCCACTGGAGACAACAATTTACCGACTGTAACAGCAAAACTCAGCAGAAATAACGAAGAGGCTTTTGTGGACTAGGATAGCTACAGAGGTAGAGGGCCATAGAATTCTACAGAA
Source organism: Prionailurus viverrinus (assembly GCF_022837055.1). Classification (NCBI taxonomy): domain Eukaryota; kingdom Metazoa; phylum Chordata; class Mammalia; order Carnivora; family Felidae; genus Prionailurus; species Prionailurus viverrinus. The sequence continues at coordinate 120,111,551 of NC_062563.1, forward strand.
TACTAGAACTACCCTGGGAGAGTTAGGACTTAACATGGGTCTGCCTAACTCCCAAATCTAGAATTTCTTCCAGAGCCCTCCAGACCACCCAGATTCACACCCAAATCTACTGGGTTAGTTGACACAATAATATCTAGTAGGTCAAATATTTACATATATAGACTCTGTATTCAACTGCTTACAGCATTTCTAGATAATCATTCCTAATCCTGATGAACAGTAGAAAAGCAGATCTCCACATTTTAGGTTAGGGTATCCCTAGTGGGCAGGCAAGACCTTGGTTATGTGTCAGTTACCAAAGTTCTAGTTCTGTTGCTGTCATTTATATTTCAATAGTTCAAATGAATGTTCTGTGTAGCTTGCAAGTTTCACCTTCTGGTCAGAAGTTGCAAAACGTGGGAAGAGAGCACAAAGACCGACAAAAAAGATAGTCCTAGAATTTTTTTCAATTACTTTGATTTATTTTCCAGATTTTTAACACTGAAAATATACTGCCTTTGTAATTTAACGGAAAAGGTTTTTTGGGTTGGTTTGGTATATGTACGGTTTCCGAAAGATATGCTTCTGAAGGGTTGTAAAAAATTAGAATTAGAAAAAAATTCTCTGTATTTAAGAGTCTCTTATGGTTTGCCTCCTTTCCTCTCTGTAAAAATAAAAAAGATATGCTTCTGAAGGGTTGTAAAAAAATTAGTATAAAAGACATTTACAACTATATTCTACTTCATGCATGTGAAATATAAAAGCCTAAGAGTGTTGACATAAAATCAAGCATTTATGTTAAGTATGCATAAATAAAAACATAAATGATTACGTCCTCATGTCACAATCCATAGTTATCGTGGATTTTTTTCATCTACTTTGTTCTAACAAATGTAGGCTGCTTTGGGGAGAACACTAAGGGAAGAAACCTAAATTTAGCAACATATACAAGGTAAAAGGCATGACAGGTGTGCTCATATAAAATTTTTTTTTTTTAATGTTTATTTTGAAGGAGAGACAGAGTGTTGAGTGGGGGAGGGGCAGAGAGAGAGAGAGAGAGAGAGAGAGAGAGAGAGACACACACACACACACACACACAGAATCCCAAGCAGGCTCCAGGCTCTGAGCTGTCAGCACAGAGCCCGACACAGGGCTCAAACTCACGAACCACAAGATCGTGACCTGAGCTGAAGTTGGACATGTAGCCGACCAAGCCACCCAGGTGCCCCTAGGTGTGCTCATTTTAAAATATTATGACAGAAGACATGTGTCTCAAACTGAGTCATGGTGGAGTTCCTTTCAAAACAAGCATACCAAATAAAAGCAGTATTTTAAGAGCCATAAAAACATGAATACCCTTTTGCATAACCTCATGCTATGAAATTATCCTCAGAAAATAAAATAAAGAAAAACATATTACTCCAGATTGTTATTGTTGTTCTTGTTGTTGTTATTCCAACCTTATTTGTAATGGTGAAAATCTGGAAACAACCTAGATGATTAAAATAACTGGATCATAATTAAGTAAACTGGGTAATTATTAAGTAATCTCCTTGCTGGAATACTGTACAATTAAAAACCATAATTATAAGACCATGCTAAAATACATAATTAGAAAAGAATGTTAAAGTGTGAGGAAAAAAAATAAATTGCATGGCTCTGATTTTCATTTTATTATATCTACCTCAGTCCATTTGCCCTGAAACTAGTCTCTTTTTAGAAGAGAATATTAAGGTTTGCAAAATACTTCTTAAATCCATTCTCTTCTATAATTCTCCTGATAAAAAGTCCCCTAAAGCTAAAGAAGCAAGTATAGAGGGGCACCTGGGGGGGCTCACTCGGTTGCACATCTGATTCTTGACTTCAGCTCAGGTCATGATCTCGCTGTCTGTGAGTTCAAGCTCCATGTCAGGATTAGGATTCTCTCTCTCTCCTTCGCTCTGCCCCTTCCCTGTTCACACTCTCTATCTCTCTCTCTCTCTCTCAAAATAAATAAATAGGGGTGCCTGGGTGGCTCAGTCGGTTAAGCGTCTGACTTCAGCTCAGGTCATGATCTCATGGTTTACGAGTTCGAGCCCCACATCGGGCTCTGTGCTGACAGTGCAGAGCCTGGAACCTGCTTTGGATTCTGTGTCTCCCTCTCTCCTTGCCCCTCCCCATTTGTGCTCTGTCTCTGTCTCTCTCTGTCTCTCAAAATTAAATAAACGTTAAAAATAAATAAATAAAAATTTTTAAAAAGTATAGAAATAGATAATCAACAAATGGGATTACTTGGTCTCATATAACTAAAAGCACACAAGGCTTACAATTCCATTCACCAAGAAAACAGTTCACATTTGTACCTAAAAACAAGAACTCCTCATAATAACTATTGAGTTTTAAAGTTATTTGTAGTTACTGTAACATACTCATCAGAGAAACAATATCTGATATTATGTACCTGGATATTATCCAATATGTATAGGGACTATACCAATTCTTCCAGCTACTTTCATAAGCAACTTTCTTTTGAAATTTTTCCTTCACCACTTTTCTACTACTTACAAGAACCAAATAGAACCAATTTTGCTCTAGATGACTCACCACTCGTACTCCATAATGGATGTGGGCCAGAGTGAAAACAGCTGTTAAGGTATACAGGAGAATGCTCTCAACGTAAGAGGCTACTCCTAAGTTTACCACCAGGACAACCAAGAAAAGAGGAACCAGCAACCAATTCAAAGTTGGGCACCGAGTACTGCTCATTTGACAAACAATCAGCTGACACTTGAAGTTAGGGAAAAGGAAAAAAAAAAAAAAAAAAAAAAGAATGAAAATTTAATTAGCAAAGCACTTCATTTTCTTAAAATATAATTTATTGTCAAATTGGCTTCCATGCAACACTCAGTGCTCAATCCAACAAGTGCCCTCCTCGATGCCCATCACCCACTTCCCCCTCTACCCCAACCCCCATCAACCCTCAGTTTGTTCTCTGTATTTAAGAGTCTCTTATGGTTTGCCTCCTTCCCTCTCTGTAACTTTTTTTCCCCCTGCCACTCCCCCATGGTCTTCTGCTAAGTTTCTCAAGATCCACATATGAGTGAAAACATATGGTATCCGTCTTTCTCTGCCTGACTTATTTCACTTAGCATAATACCCTCCAGGTTCCATCCACATTGCTACAAATGGCATGATTTCATTCTTTCTCACTGCCAAGTAGTATTCCACTGTATATATAAACCGCATCTTCTTTATCCATTCATCAGTTGAAGGACATTTAGGCTCTTTCCGTAATTTGGCTATTGTTGAAAGTGCTGCTCTAAACATTGGGGTACAAGTGCCCCTATGCATCAGTACTCCTGTATCCCTTGGGTAGATTCCTAGCAGTGCTATTGCTGGGTTGTAGGGTTGATCTATTTTTAATCTTTTGAGGCACCTCCACACCGTTTTCCAGAGAGGCTGCACCAGTTTGCATTCCCACCAGCAGTGCAAGAGGGTTCCCGTTTCTCCACATCCTCGCCAGCATCTATAGTCTCCCGATTTGTTCATTTTGGCCACTCTGACTGGCGTGAGGTGGTATCTGAGTGTGGTTTTGATTTGTATTTCCCTGATGAGAAGTGACGTTGAGCATCATTTCATGTGTCTGTTGGCCATCTGGATGTCATCTTTGGAAAAGTGTCTATTCATGTCTTCTGTGCATTTCTTCACTGGATTGTTTTTCGGGTGTGAAGTTTGGTGAGTTCTTTATAGATTTTGGATACTAGCCCTTTATCTGCTATGTCATTTAGCAAAGCACTTCAAAACAAGTCACTCCAACATTTAAAAGCATTCCAGTACTTGAGCCAACACAGTTACACAACATTATTAAGTTCAGAAGTTCTCAACTGCTCAGAAGCCCAACGGAACCCCTGTCCCACCTCCAAACCCGTGGACTCTCCGAGTGTCAGACAAGGCTGGAAAATAATTTAGTGAGGATGCTATAGAAGGCATTCTTCCGCTAGGTGACAGTTTGGATAAAAGGAATTTCTCCCGATTTTAAGATGGTGTGATAACAGAAAAGAACTTTCAAAATAGCCTTGTATAGCTCCATACACCTAAGTTTCTTTATAGTGATGAAGAGATGCTATCTCCAATTCAGTCATATTGTCATTTTAACACCTCAAAACCTCTCTGGCTTCCTTTACTGCCAATACCTTACTCAAATCTACTTTTATTCCTTCAGAGATAATTTTTTAATACAATGTATTATTTTCAGATCTTTAAACCCTGCGAAATCAGTAGGACCGGTGATAATGAACACATATTACACACATGGAAACATAAGCTCAGTGGCTAGCTTTTAAAGTAAAAACTTATTAAGGACCTGACCGGAGCTAGAGCACATGCTCCCGGGTTGTCAGGACTATTAAGGTCTTTTCTCAACTGTGCCCGATCTCTCCTGGCTGCTGTCTTGCTGGGCCATGGCAGAGAAAGGGCTTTTGAAAAATATGTTGTATTTATTACAAAGTTTCTACACCTGTTCTTAATTTTAAAATCAGCTGATTTAAAAATGTGTGTGTGTGTGTGTGTGTGTTTTCTCAAAAACCCTTTTTAGTTTCCCTAAACTAATCATTAGATCTGCAGTCATCTGGAAAAGGAAAAAATAATTTTTAGCATGTTCTGGTTTGGGGTTTATTACTCTTTAAAGTTTCTACTATAAAATATCTTTAAATTAAAATCTGTTTATTTTTAATTCTAAAGATTTCTCCAATTATCACATTTTGTCATATATTCCTTAGATATGATTTAAATGAAAAAAAACCTGGGGCGCCTGAGTCACTCAGCTTGAGCATCTGGCTCCTGGCTTAGGCTCAGATCATGATCTCACAGTTAGTGAGATCGAGCCTTACGTTGGGCTCAGCGCTGACAGCGAGGAGACTGCTTGGGATTCCCTCTCTCTCCCTCTCTCTCTCTGCCCCTCCCTTGCATGTGCTGTCTCTCACTCAAAATAATAAACATTAAAAAAAAGAAAAAGAAAAAACCTTACTGTGATGTTGGCAAAGGCTGTTCCAACCATAAAGTAGAATAGTCTAGGATGTATCTCTAAAATATCTGAAGGTGACTGAAGGATCCATGCTGTAGACAAAATGAAGAGCAAACATGGAGAAAAAAAGGGAACCATAGCTTCATAGACTGAATTGTGTTTCAAGGTGTTATTTTTATAGCTTCTGAAAAAAAAAATCAAGTAATACAAAGAACATTATTACAATATAAAAATTATTCCGTATTTGTAACTTTTGTAGTTTTGAAACTTTTTTCACACTTATCCTCTTAATTTACACTCACAATAATCCCACAGCATACATAGAACCAACATTACTAAACCCCATTTTACAGACAGGTTAAGTGACAACGTGAGAATTCAAATTTATATAACTTCCTACCAAGTGGCAGGGCCAGGACTAGAATGGAAGTGTTCTGACCCCGGGGCCTCCAGAACGTAAAGATAAATAAAACCTGATCTTTTGTTTTACAAGGCTTATGCTCTACGAGGGGAAATAAAATGAACACAAAACAGCACTAGCAAGTACCTGGCTGTGTTATTATGATACCAAGTGACAGAGAATCTAAGAGCGGACGACTCTGCACTGAGACTGTCCTAGCATATCTCACTGTCTCTGGCCACACACTCCCATACATGTTCGCTCATCTGAACAAAGCCCCAAATTCTCATCTTGGTCCTGTCACTGACAACATGATTCTGGACAAGATATTGCCTGATGAGGACCTCATCCTTAGAAGAAGAGGAAATGTCTCAATCTCTAAGGCCTTCAGAGCTTTAAATGTTATGGTTTCTATGAATGGCTGCCAGCTGCCATTGACAGGGAAGATTCATAGAGTGTGGCTTGACAGGATTCTGCAAGACAGATCTGAGAACTGAAGGATGAAGTGGGAAGTACAAGTGTTTCACGAAAAGGAGACAGCACTAGAGGGAGGTGGGGGCCAAATTACCAAGGAGAAAAAACAGCAAAGTACTTTCAGGGCCCGTAAGAAAATTCAGCGTGGCTGAGCAAAAGTGAAGTGCAGATCAGAGAAATGAAACTCTGCCCAGGCAACTCCCACAGTATCCCCGGCCCCACTCCTCAGGGCGGGAATTTTTATATAGTGCGACTTGGAAGTCAGCATAGATCCGGGGTTTGGTCCTAAATTCCACAAATTCAGAAATTTAATTTTATGATCATGCTGACTAAACTTACACAGAATCAATTCATAAAAACTTACCATCAATTTCTAAAAAGGACGTAAACCTGCCACTATTCAACGGGAACACACTCCTTCCCAATTCACTCACAAAAAATGACAAATTAGAAGACTTGTCTGGTGAACCAAAAACTGTAACAAAAGAACTAGTAGTTTGTGCTGTAGTTGAAATGACCACACAGCCACCGTAGATACCCTAAATGGTCCTAAACTCATCCCAGATTCAAAATACAGCTTTTATGACCTTCTCAAAATGTCCAGATTCCAAAAGCAAAACAGATCCTAAAATTCATCTAACAACTGTCACACTTCTTGCCCAAATAAATAAGGTACTTACCTGAAAAAGTTCAATAAACTCATCGGAAGAGTCACACATAATGCACAGCCTAAAAGGGAGAATATTTAAATTACTGTGAATTGTTATTCAAGAGGGATTTTTATAATTATCGAATACATACAAAATATGTAATAGTTTTAGACCCAGTAATTCGCAGGTTCGGGTTTACTTCTGTAATGAAATTAAATACATTTCTGAACAACAGTGACAACCGGAAGAGCAGCAGGGCAGTCTGGTGGTTCAGTGCGGAGGCTCGGGAGCCAGACTGGGCTCGAATCTCGGTTGTGCCAACAGGTTATGTGATTTCAGGCAGATTAACGCTTCCGTGCCTCAATTTCCTCTTTTATAAGCCAGAGATAGAATTGGCCCTGCAGGGTTTTTGAGAAATAAGTGAGTTATTACACGTAAAGACACCTGGAGCAGGGCTTGGCATACAGTAAATCGCACGAGTGTGAGTTACCGATGGATTCCGCGGTTTCCCATTGCCACTGATTTTTCTTTCCCAAGCATTCTTCACTTCTCCGCCCGCTCCGCCCACAGACACCAGTTCTTTCCCCTCAGACCTAACAAGGACAGCCCTCCCAGGAAGCCCTACCATTGCTTCTGCTGCCCTCGCTCTCTGCTAGCTGACTCTGCTATTCCCAATCACTCGCCAGACTTTTCCATGGCCTTCCTCAGTACTCTTTTATTCCTTCTGCCTTCCCTCTGCAGAAACTGCACTCTTGAATTTACCAAGTTCTCCTAATGATCAAATTCGATATTCTTTCTTCATTCCTGACTTCTAAGTGAGAGGACTCCATTGACTCTCCACTAACTGTAATTCTTTCCTCCCTTTGCCTTTGTGATTCCATCCTCCCAATGTTCCTGTCAGCCATCCAGCTACTACGTGCGGTGTCCTTTATTGGCAACTCTGTCTCCTGCGCATTCCTAACTGGGCATTCACCTGTGCTTCTATCCTCCCTCAGAGAATCCTCTCTTACAGCTTTAACTAGAAGCTTCTTGCAGATGACTCCAAAGGCTGGCAATGTACTCTTGGGCAAATCAGACACTCTCTCTGAGCTTCAGACTCCACAGTTGTCCAATGTGGATGGGTTCAATGATTTCCTAATGTCCCTTGCAGTTTTAAAATTCTCTGATTTGCTGGGGGGGGGGGGGGGGGGGGGTGGCGGCACCTGGGTGGCTCAGTCAGTTGAGCTTCTGACTTCGGCTCAGGTCATGATCTCATGGTCTGTGAGTTCAAGCCCCACGTCGGGCTCTATGCTGACAGCTCAGAGCCTGCAGCCTGCTTCGGATTCTGGGTCTCCCTCTCTCTCTGACCCTCCCTCATTCACGCTCTGCCTCAAAAATAAATAAACATTAAAATTCTCTGACCCGGGGCACCTGAGTGGTTCAGTCAGTTTAGCATCTAACTCCTGATTTCAGCTCAAGTCATGATCTCACTGTTTGTCTGAGCCCAATGCACTGACAGCATGGAGTCTGCTTGGGATTCTGTCTCTCTCTCTCTCTCTCTCTCTCTCTCTCTCTCTCTCTCCTCCCCCCACCATGCACGTGCATGTACTCTCTCTCCCTGCCTCAAAATAAACAAATATTTAAAAATAAATAAACAAAAATAAAACTCTCTGATTCTACAGATTATAGAGATGTAACTTCCTGATCTTTCTCTCTGTCAAACTCCAAATCAACACATGTGGCAAGTTTCTGGATACTTCATTTGGATATTTCACTGTCACTCAACAGATGAGCCCCAGCTTACGCACTCCAGACTCCCACTGACCACACTTGGCCTGGGGTGAGAAGGTGGTCAGTGCAGCTGTGGCCTGAAGGAACAACGACAGAAAGAGATTCCTTCAAAACAGCTCCTAAGACATTTTGCTAAAATGAGATGAAAAGACTGGAATCCACCAAACAGAAATCCCATCTGGGAAGATGAATTACTCTGCCACTCCCGAGCCCAACTGGAACAAAGTGCCTCAAGTTAGAAGAGCTTAGAGAGAAGGAGAAGACAGGCTGGTGTCCTCAGAAATCTTTAGCAGGTGACTCGGCCTCGTGCTGGGAAGCACAGGTAGGGAGCCAGGGCTGAATCAATTGACCCAGAATCACTGCGACACTGAGGTGTCGAAAGCAGGCTGACACAAACTGGCAAAAGATTTGCTACCAAGAGTATTTTTAGTTTAAAATATCTTGAAATAGCTCTAGCTTAAATACAGCAAGCATGTGGGAAGCTTGAGCTCTATACGGGTTGCCAAAAAGACATACCACATCTTCTCTTACTCCTCTCAACGGCACCTAATGTGCTTTCCATAAAAAGGACGGGCATATCTCAGAGATATTACAGGTTGACTCCATACCACCGCCACAAAACAAACATCGAACAGCACAAGAAAGTCACGTGAATTTTTTGGTTTCCCAGTTACGTTTATACTATAATGTAGTCTATTAAGAGTGCAATGGCATTATGTCTAAAACAAATGTGCTTGCCTTAATTTAAAAATACTTTATGGCTCTAAGACTAACCATCATCTGAGCTTTCAGTGAGGTGCAATCTTTTTGCTGGTGGAGGGTCTTGTCTTGAGGCTGATGGCTCCTGACTCATCAGGGGGGTGGCTGCTGAAGATTGGGGCGGCTGTGGCAAGTTCTCAAAACAAGAAACAATGAAGCTTCCCAGTGAAGCTTCTGACTCCTCCTTTCACAATTTCTCTACAGTACGTGAGGCTGTCTGATAGGGTTTTATCCACTGCAGAACTTCTTTCAAAATAGTCAATCCTCTCTAATCCTGCCACCGCTTTGTTTCAACTTAGTTTATGCAATACGCGAAATCCTTTGTTGTCATTTCAACAATCTTCAGGGCATCTTCACCAGTAGATACTATCTCAAGAAAACCATGTTGTTTTTTCATCCATAAGAAGTAACTCATCTGCTACAAAGTTTGAGCACCAGATTGCAGTAACTCAGTCCCAGCTTCAGGCTCCACTTCGAATTACAGTTCTCTTGCTGTTCCCGCCACAGCTAGTTACTTCCTTTGCTGAAGTCTCGAACCCCTCAAAGTCATCCATCCATAAAGGCTGGAATCAACTTCTTCCAAATTCCTGTCAATGTTGATATTCTGACCTCTCCCCATGAATCACAAATGTTCTTAGTGGCATCTACAATACTGAATCCTTTCCAGGTTTTCAATTTACTTTGCCTAGATCCATCAGATCTTACAGCCTTATAAATCTGTATTTATTTCTTCAATAATAAGACTTGAAAGTTCAAATTACTCTTCAAGCTCCTGCAGGATGGATGCTTTGTTAGCAAGCAGGAAAACAACGTTAATCCCATTGCACGCTGTAATCAGAGCTCTTGGGTGACTAGGTGCTTGTCAATGAGCAGTAAGATTTTGAAAGGAATCCTTTTTTTCTGAGATCTCAATAGGGGGCTTAAAACACTCAGCAAACCATGTTGTAAACAGATGTGCTACTGTCCAGGCTTTGTTGTTCCATGTATAGAGGACGGGCAGGGTAGATTTGGCAAATTCTTAAGGGCCCTAGGATTTTCAGAATAGTCGATCAGCACTGGCTTCACGTTCAAGTCACCAGCTGCATTAGCCCCTAGCGTGAGTCAGCCTGTCCTTTGAAGCCCTGAAACCAGGCATTGACTTCTCCTCTCTAGCTATGAAAGTCCTAGATGGCCATCTCCTTCCGATATTAAGGCTGCTACAGGTACACTCAAAATCTGTTGTGTCGTGTAGCCACGTTCTTGAATCATCTGAGGCGGATCATCCGGAGAACTTGCCGCGGCTCCTACATCAGCACTTGCTGCCTCATCCTGCACTTTTACGACACAGAGAAGTCTTCTTTCCTTAACCGACTGAGCCACTCAGGCACCCCAAGGCTTCTTTCCTTTAAACCTCACGAACCAACCTCCGCGAGCTTCACGCTTCTCCTGCAGCTTCTTCCCCTCCCTCGGTTTTCCTAGAAGTGAAGAGAGCTAGGGCCTTGTTCTGAATTAGGCTTTGGCTCAAGGGAATGTTGTGGCTGCCTTGATCTCCTATTCAGACCACTAAAACTTCCTCCATGTCACAATAAGGCTGCTTCTCGCTTTCGTATCATTCTTGTGTTTAGGAAGGAGCACTTTTCATTTTCTTCAAGAGCTTTTCCACTGCATTTACAAACTTAGCTAAATGTGTGGCGCCAAGGGCCTGGCTTTGGGCCTATCTCGGCTTTCGACATGCCCCCCTCACTAAGCTTCATCCCTTCTAGTTTGTAATTTAAAGAGGGAGACATGTGACTCTTCCTTTCACTTGAGCACTCAGAAGCCACTGGAGGGTCATTAACTGGCCTAATTTCAATACTGTATCTCAGGAAATAGGGAGGCCCAAGGAGAGGGAGAGAAATGAGGGGGAGAGCGGAGGGTGGGTGGCACAGTCAGACACACACATTCGTCTATTAAATGGCCGTCTCCCGTGGGCATGCTTTGCGTGTCCCCAAAACAATTCCAACGGTAACATCAAAGACAGCGCATCACAGACCACCATAGCGAATACAATAATGATGAAGAAGTGTGAAATACCGTGAGAATTACCAAAATCTGACAGACAGAGACACGAAGGGAGCCAATGCTGTTGGGAAAATGGTGCTGACAGACTTGCCCGACAAAGGGCTGCCACAAGCCTTCAATTTGTAAAAGAGACAAGTGTCTGCAAAGCACAATAAAGTGCAATAAAACAAGGTATGCCTGTATGGGGAAAGCTGCGTTATTTACTTATACAGAAATGTGTGGGCTTTTGTTTTCTTTCAGAAAGAAGAATTCAGGTAAACTCGTAAGTTACATGGAAAATTATGTGCCTATTAAAAGCATCCACTTTGCCATCCCAAAATATATCTCCCACCTCAGAGGATTCCATCTTCTCGTTAAGTGTAACACTTCAACGTAAAATGCAATAATCCTGCCACAAGACTAGCCACTTAAATCAGAAGATACGGGGCGCCTGGGTGGCGCAGTCGGTTAAGCGTCCTACTTCAGCCAGGTCACGATCTCACGGTCCGTGAGTTCGAGCCCCGCGTCGGGCTCTGGGCTGATGGCTCAGAGCCTGGAGCCTGTTTCCGATTCTGTGTCTCCCTCTCTCTCTGCCCCTCCCCCGTTCATGCTCTGTCTCTGTCCCAAAAATAAAAAATAAAAAAGAAGATTCACTATGTGGTGGGAGTGAAAAGAAGCTAGCCTTGTCAGGCTAAAGAAATCCGTTCTTACAAAAACCCCCAAAAAAAGAACATTTGGAAGATGACAGCAGGGTTCTAAAATATCTGTAGACCAGAGCAACAGAGAACGGCCCAAACCACTGCCTAAAAGCCAGTGCCTAACGCACCAGCTTCTCAGCCGTTTCTAAGCTTTATCTGACGCCCATTCTTTAGCAAGGTGCACTGGGTTGTGAGGGGGGTTATTTTTCAGATAAGGGAACAGAGCAATAGCCGACAGCTTGCTTTTTTTCGCTTTTTTTTTTTTTTTTCTTCTACAGAGGTCCTAATGCCACTCCTAGTGCCCCGGAGTAACAGCCCAGATAACTTCCTCTTTGCATAGAACACACTGCCCCACTCAGTTAATCATCCCGTAGATATTCCCTCTGGCTAAAATCAAAAGGGAAACATTACCACAATCCAAATTTTTTACCAAATAAAACATTGTTACCAAAATCCTTTACCTAATATCCGGTGGGAAAAGAGAGTATGGGAGGAGAATAGCACAACTTTCCAATGAATGTATTACAAAGTAATCTGTGTCATCTATTTCCTACAAACTAATGGTCTTCAATTCTGAGATAGGCACGAAATCTACACCAAATGTCCACCTAAATGTGGATCCTCTCAAACAGTCTAGATTCATTTAAACAGTTAGTTTACGAGGGTTATGCGATTTTGGTATTTATTTTCTTCGGACTAGAAACAGCTTGGTGCCACACACAAAAAAAACCACAACACAGGAATTTTGTTTTTCTTACTGGTTTGGTTGAAACCCTACAGGGCTATAGGGCTGTTCTGCTCGCTGGAGGGAACGGGAGAGAGGGACAGGTGTTACTGCTCGTAATCAATCAAACACTGGCTTGGATAACAAAGTGATGTTAAAATAGGCTTCAACATGGAGCTTCTTACCAATAATCATTGCAGTGAATAGGTCTCTATATAAGAAATTAAACAGGAAAGGTTCATACCAGGCCTCAACTCCCACAATCGCAGTCACTATGTAGACAAAAGATATAGTCTGGAAGGAAAATGCAGACAAAAGCATACAGAGGCATTAACAGCTGGAAAGGTCAAGGAGCCCGCAATGCTGTATGCAGCGTTAAATCTCGTAGTTTTAGTAAAAGCAAGAAGTACACTTAAATTTGATAATGTGGCAAGTCTTCTTCCCTTCAAAAGTTGCGTTTTTTTTAGCCAACCATGCCATAAAATAACTAACTTCTACACAATGCAAATAACTGGCCATAATTTAGAACACTTTAAGGCACTTCAGGAATCGGTTAAGGTATGACACGGTCCAATTTGCCTACCCGATCACTTTCTTCAAACATTCCAATGTCTGAGGCTTTACTGGGACCTTAGGTACAAATGGGCAAAATGGCAACACAAAAAGCTGGGATTCAAAGGCAGGGAGAGTTAATAGCAAGCCTCTTAAGTAAAAGAAAACAAGTATCTCTCTCATTGAAAGCTCCCAGTAAAGACAAAAAAGCAACAATTATATGTGCATCTCTCTCTTTACAAAATCAACAGTTCAAAGGAATATTTATTAACATTAAGAAACTGCTCATTTTTTAGTTAATAATGACATTGTGATTATGTCTTTTTAAAAGTGCTTTTACTACTTAGAGATAGATGGGAAAATGTCGATCACATAATATCAGGAATTTCCTTTAAAATAATTGGGAGGAAGGGTATACATGAAACTAGCTGTTGAACCTAAGGAACAGGTACATAAGTGTTCACCATGCTATCCCTACTTTTTTATGTGCTTGAGATTTTCATAAATAAGCAACAAATAATACAAGATAAAAAGGAAATTTTTTTAAAAGCACACATCAGTTCTGGCCAAAAAAGCATAAGGGCAATAAAGAAGGAATGACAATGACAAAGACTACTCCCTTCCCCCTCCCCCCCAAAAATTCATAGCACTGTTGAAAATTTAAGGCAGAACACATACTTACCACCTGGCTAATGTCATATCCCCACGGCAGGAAAAGAATCCCTGTATTATACTTTTCCCAGTGGGACAGGATAAAAGAAAACAAAACTACCCATAGTAGGAGATAAAGAACAAAAACACTGACACCAGATGGTCCTCGTCCAAAGATGGAATACACAGTCACAACAAAGTAAACACATGACCAACTATCAAGGCCATGGTCAAAAAGCTCCCCTAAAGGGGTGCTGGAATTGGTTCTCCGGGCCTGCTTTCCATCCACACCATCTGCAACAGAAACACATTACCATGGGAAAAGGTCAACATCGGTACCGCAGGGAGAAAATCTTCTTTAACAAACTGGAGAAACACAAAACAAATCAGCGTATCATAGGAATGTTGATGAACTAAAGTACAGCGACCAGCCAGGACTGTAAAAAATCCAACCTCTAATTCCTACAATTCAAAGATTTCAGAAAAAAACAAACAAAAAAAACCCACCTTAACTTCTTAGAGTTTAACCTAAAACTTAAAGTGTATTACATCAACTAAATGGTGTCAATTTTAGATGTGAGGACAAAGCATTGTAGTTGGACTCTGAATTCTTCCAAATCGGACTAACAACTGAGTTGTTCTGCTAGCCACAAATTCTCAGGCCTCCAGAGAATATGCAATAGTTATTCATCACAACTGATCTAACCACTCCTTGCTCTAGGATCCAAAAACATCCCCAACTTCAGTCGTAACACCTATTTCATCTTGTTTGAAATTAGTCACTTTGTTACAGATGTGCTCCTTCCCCGATTTTAAGTGCTTTCAGAAAAGGCTTTGCACACAGCAGGTGTTCAGTAAATATAAGAATTCAATGTATTGAAACTGTGCAAGGCACTGTTCCTGATGCTGTGAAGATTATCATAAGAATAATCTCCGAATAAAGTAAGTTTGCGTCCTCAGTGTTTATAACTGAGAACGGAGACAAAACATGGCGATTAAAGATACAGTACATCCCAAACCACAAAAGAGTTCGGAAAAGGGACAAGCACTCTTCAGGCTAAGATAATCAAGAACGGCCTTCCAGACCAGATGAAACCTGAGTGGGGACATAAAGAATGAGTTGGATTTCAGTAGATAAGAGTATGCTGTTTCAAGAGGAGGGAGTGCTATCAGCAAAAACACCAAGATGGAAAAGCACATGCGTGTTCAGAGAATGCCAAAGTAGTTTAGGTCGACCAGAGGAAACCAGTAGGTTAAAGAGGGCGGTAGAGAGGCCAGAAGGGAGATTGGAGCCAGCTCAAAAGTTTCAGGGAGTACGGGGAGCTATGAAAAGGATGTGAGTAGGGGAATGACAGGGGTAAAGGTAGTGACGTGCTTCAGGAAGATTCACCTGGCAGCAGTGTGAATGGCAGGCTGGAGAGAGAACACTAACCAGTAAGGCCCGCACTGACATGGAATACAGCAGGAATGAAAGGCTGGAGGCAGGTGAGATATTAAGAAAGTCAAACTGGCAATGCAGCAAAAGATGAGCGGTGAGGCTAAAGGACCAGAAGATCCTCCCGATTTCCCGTCTGGGTAACTAAGAGAGTGGTAGAAATGGGGAAGTCCAAAGAGCCTGCCTGACGGAAAAGATGCTGAGTACAAGTTTAGATGCTAAAACTGAACTGTTGGCAGAATTATCCACATGGTCATGTCAAGCAACTCAACCTCAGGTACTTACTAACAACTCAGAAAATATATGAGGGCTGGATAGAAACACAAGAGTCATCTCAATAGTGGTAAGAATTATCGAGGGAATAAGAGGAAAGGGAAAGTTGAGGATACAGCACAGTGAAACACCTTCATTTAGGGGCAGAAACAGAGGAGCTGGGGCGTGAGGGGTGTAGGGAGAGAAAAAGGGAGAACAGTAAAACCTAGTTAAAAAGAAGAGTCTGAGGGGCGCCTGGCTGACTCAGTCGGAGGGGCACGTGACTCTTGATCTCAGGGTTGTGAGTTCGAGCCCCACGTTGGGTGTAGAGATTACTTAAATAAAACTTAAAAAAAAAAAACAACCGAGTCTGAAGCATTGCTCTGCACGCTTGTGCAAGAACCAACCACCCTGCTATAAATAAGACACAATTCCTGTGGTCTCTCAGGAACCGTGAGTCTAGTAGGAGAGACAATATTAAGGAAAAAAAAAAAATCTGAACTATAAAAATTTCTCCCCGAAAGAAACAGTTCTATCAACAAGTACAGCAGGATTAGGCTAATAGTAAAGATTCAGGAATTAAAAATTCCTATAATTACCTGTGCTTATCTTGCTCACTATAGTATTATCCCAGTGTCTAGCTCAGTTTGTTGCAAAGAAGGCCTTTAGGGGCACCTGGGTTAAGTGTCTGACTCCTGATTTCAGCTTAGGACATAATCTCACAGTTAGGGAGTTCAAGCCCTGCGTCGGGCTCTGTGCTGATAGTGGAGAGCCTGCTCGGGATTCCCTCTCCCCCTCCTCCCTCTGCCCCTACCCTGCTTGTGCTCTCTGTCTCAAAATAAATAAATAAACTTTAAAAAATCTTTTTTTTTTTTTTTTTTTTTTTTTTTTCAAAAAGAAGGCCTTTAAAAATGTTGTTGAAGGAACACATGAGAGGATGAATCCCAGATTCCTGCCCAAATACTGCAGACCTCTGTTACATAGCGTTAGGAACATTTCTGCTAGCTGAAGTATTTCCAAAAAGTCTTTTCTCATTATTTGCTGGCTTAATTTACTATTTGCAGGGCAACTCCTGTGCATTTGTTACAAATACTAAATCTGTGAACTGCATACTAATTAGGTCTTGTACATCTTCCCACTGAACCCATTCCAGCTCCACCAGTCTGGGGTGTGCGAAGTTACACAATGTTCTTTCAGAAAGGTAATTCAGGGTATATAGCATGTATTATGACAAAAGAACAAAACAAAACAAAACAAAAACACCTCAGGTGGACCCAGAGCAGCACCCTGTGATCAAACACATTAATATTTCTGCAGCAAAATGTAAGAACAATCACACTAGTAGAATATAGTTTAAAAGTTGCCTCATGTTGGTTCAAGGCAGTTTTGCAACAAATAGTTCATGTTCGGTCAGGATTTTTGCCAAAACTGTGGATGTGAAAAAGGTAGATAATATGGTATATCAAAAAGCTCTTATGACCTGCCATTAAAAGAGCCCTCAGGCCACTCTCACCTTTTTCCCTATTCCTCCCTGCCCTTGGCAACCAAACCCTAGAGCAGATTTTTTTTTTATGTTTCGAAATGTTTATTTATTTATTTTGACAAAGAGGGAGAGAGGGAATCCCAAGCAGGCTCTATGCTGTCAACACAGAGGGGCTCGACCCCATGAACCGTAATATCATGAGCCAAAATCAAGAGTCAGATGCTTAACTGACTGAGCCACCCCTGCAGCAGAATTTTTTTATTTTTAATTTTTTAATGTTTTTATTTTTGAGAGAGAGACAGTGTGAGCGGGGGAAGGGCAGAGAGACAGACAGACAGACAGACAGACAGAATCTGAAGCAGGCTCCAGGCTCTGAGCTGTCGGCACAGAGCCCTGACGTGGGGCTCGAATACATGAACTGAACCATGAGATCATGACCCGAGCTGAAGAGGGACACTAAACTGACTGAGCCACCCAGGCGCCCCTACAGCAGAATTTTTAAACCTGCTCATCTTTAAGAATATGCAAAAGCTTCTGCCTAAAATGTAATTTTTCACTAAGCTTTCTCCTAATTCTTCTGGACTTCCTTCCTTCCCCAAATTCTTGCAGTTCTGGTCACCTGCAATGTCAGCATGTAATCATATACCAGATTATACTGGTTTTATGAGTCATTTTTATCTGAGAGATCTAAGCAACTTTAAGTCAGGGTCTGGTATTTTATATTCACTTAAAAACTATATACTTAAAAAAATCATGAAAAGCTGGGGGGGAGGGGTGGGCAGGGTGGCTCAGTCGGTTGAGCGTCCAACTTCGGCTCAGATCACGATCTCGCGGTTTATGAGTTCAAGCCCTGTGTAGGCCTCTGTGCTGACAGCTCAGAGCCTAGAGCCTGCTTCGGATTCTGGGTCTTCCTCTCTCTCTCTGACCTTCCCTCACTTGTGTTCTCTCTCTCTCTCTCTCTCTCTCTCTCTCTCTCTCTCAGAAACAATAAATGAATAAACTTTACAAAAATCATTTTAAAAAGTAATAAAAAAATAAATTTTATACATAAAAATGAAAACTATATACTGACTACCTACTATGTGTTAGGTACTGTTCTAAATACTGGGCACACAGTCCTCAAAGAATGTACGCTTTAGAGTAGAGAGACAAGTAGGTCATATGGTTTTGAGTGCTATGGAGAAAAATAAAGCAGGGAAGGAGAATAGGAGAATGCAGGACAAGCCATGCAAACAGAACCAACAAAAAGCATTCTTGGCAACATAGACAGTTATGGCCTAGCACAGGGACCTCCCTCACCACCTCCTGCACCAAAGAAGAATTAATTACTTTCTTATTCTCCCACTCATTCCTGTTTCCCCGCTGTGCTCTATTGTAGCAGCTCTCTCCATACTCCACAATTATCTGACAGGTCGGCATTGTTTCCCAAACTGAAGGCAAAAATGACGTCTTATTCCAGTTGCTGGTAAATATTTTTTGTAAGGAGCCAGACAGTAAATAGTTGAGGCATTATGGGTCATCAGGAGACACCGTTGCTACTACTCAACCTTGTCTTTGTTGCAAAAAGCAAGCATAGAGCCCTTTTGGCTCCCCGAGCAGAGCCATGGCAATCAGTAAGAAGAAGGGCCTTACAAAAGGCAGCAAAAAAGGGGGCCAAGAAGAAAGTGGTTGATCCATTTGCTAGGAAAGATCAGTATGAAGTGAAAGCACCAGCTACGCTGTAAGAAATATTGGAAAAACACTAGTCACGAGAACTCAGGGAGCCAAAACTGCATCTGATGGCCTCAAGGGTTGTGTTTTTTAAGTGAGCCTTGCTGATCTACAGAATGATGAAGTTGCATTTAGAAAATCCAAGCTAATAACTGAGGATGTTCAGGGCAGAAACTGCCTAAGTTCTATTGTGTGGATCTCACCCGTGGAATTCTAGGAAAGTTCCATGGTCACAAAATGGCAGACCACGATTGAAGCTCATGTTGATGTCAAGCCACTGACAGTTATTTGCTTCATCTATTTTGTGTTGGTTTTACTAAAAAACCCAACAATTAGATTTGGAAGGCCTTTAGGCTCAGCGCCAACAGATCCACTGTGTTCAGAAAAAGACAATGGAAATCATAACCCGAGAGGTGCAGACAAATGACTTGAAAGCACTGGTCAATTAACTGATTCCAGACAGCATCGGAAAAGACACAGAAAAGGCATGTCAATCTATTTATCCACTCCATGATACCTTCATTAGAAAAGTAAAAGTGCTAAAGAAGCCCAGGTTTGAGTTGGGAAAGCTCATGGAGCTTCATGGTGAAGGTAGTAGTTCTAGAAACGCTACTGGGGATGAGACCAGTGCTAAAGTTGAACGAGCTGATGGATATGAGCCACCAGTCCAAGAATCTGTTTAAAATTCAGTCATTTAGGGGCGCCTGGGTGGCGCAGTCGGTTAAGCGTCCAACTTCAGCCAGGTCACGATCTCGCGGTCCGTGAGTTCGAGCCCCGCGTCAGGCTCTGGGCTGATGGCTCAGAGCCTGGAGCCTGTTTCCGATTCTGTGTCTCCCTCTCTCTCTGCCCATCCCCCGTTCATGCTCTGTCTCTCTCTGTCCCAAAAATAAATAAACGTTGAAAAAAAAAAAATTTTAAATTCAGTCATTTAATGGTGACAAATAAAGTCTTATTTGTGACGTTAAAAAAAAAAAGACAGAAAGCAAGCAAGCAAGCAAGAAGGCAGGCAGGCATAGACAACAAGTAAAGGAATGAATATAGCAGTGTTCCAACAAAACTTTACTTATAAAAATAGGACACAGTCGGCCTGCAAGAGGCAGTTTGCCAACTCATATCTTATTCTCTGCATCCCTAGCAATGAATGACAATATTTTCCAGAGAGAAACTCAAAAACATATTTATTATACTGAATAGGAAATCAGTAAGCCCTAGTTAAAATGAATTAAGCATCGGAGAAAATGTTAATTTAGTGGATGGCTATCCTTGCTGAAAGAGTCACCAGACGCCATTGACTAAAATGAATATTTGCCAATTTCTTACCTAGAGTGTAGGCTATGAAGTTGAGGATTCCCACCACAATCCAAACCCAGTCGGGTACATGCTTGTGACCCGGTGCTGCAAAGGAAAGCACTCAGACTTCAATACAAAGTATGATCATTCTTACTACAGCACACACTGCCATTGAGAAATATTTCTATTAAATAGAAGTTCTATTAAATAGAAGTTAAATAGAAGTTTACAATACACTTTTAATGCAGATTTAGGTAAATATTAAAATACATCAGGACACTGACAAAACCAAAGAAGTAACTGCCCAACCCCTCATAAACAACAGGCACTTATTTTGAGCTTTAATCATAACTCAAAACTGACTGTTCGTCTCTACCTGAAAATTACTTACATGCTAAGAATGAAAAGTAATGTTTTTGGAACTTAAAAGATGCTTGTGTTTAACCTGATCCTCACTGTTGACGAATATCCTACAAACACATATTGAACCTTCAATCTATATTTTCTCACTACATTATTAACTAGCTAAACAAAAGACCTTTTCATTTGGGTGACTAAGTATCAGAAGGTCTGGGTTCCAGTCCTGGCTCTATATTCAAGCAGCCGTGCGACCATGAATAGATCGTTTAGCCTTTCCTATCTTCCATTTCCCAAATATACCAGGACTAGATGGTTTATCTGGTCCTCTAGTTTCTATGATTTGGGGAAATACACATAATATTTACATATTTTTAGCCCTCTTAATAACTAGTAAATAATGTTAGAGTAGTTAGAAAAATTAATATTTCTAGTTATAAAAGAAACTTTTGAAGACGTTCTAAAGATTAAAATACAAATTTTTAAAAGCCGCTTAATATCAAAACCATGCTTGAGAAAATTTAATCTTATTATCCACATAGTACCTTATGATCTTCGATTGTCATTTTATTACATGTACAAAAGCTATGGCTTAAAATTTCAATTGCTAAAGGTAGGCATACATACAGTTTCAATATTCAGAATTTCTATAGGATCAAGTTATAAGTTTTTGAAACTCTGAACTTTCCTAAAAAAACAATGTTGTTGGTGACTTAATTTCTCCAGGTCAGTCCACAAAAGTCTGCTAACCCCATAACACCAGTGAATTATAACACTATTTACTACATCACTGATAAATATTCTTACTGGAAAATACATACTCTGACTTAGAATGCAAAAATTATTCATCCACCTCCATCTTTCTATTCCTCTCAACCCTACCAACCGGCTGAGCAATGAAAATAAACTCTTTCGGCCATTTATCCCCCCTCATCCCAAATACAGCCAGATTCTGTCCTATGGCCTGGGGCAGAAACAGGGCAAGGGAATGTGAAGACAGGAACAACTATGAAAGAAAACACTGGAGTCTGGGGTGGAAGCAGGCCAACAACTGCCTCCAAAAGCATTTCTCTTCTCCCTTCCCCAACTGACTTCTGTCAATAAATGTTCACGGTCTAAGAACCATTTTCACAGGAAACTTGGAGTTATTCAAGGCAAATGTGGATGCTGAGCAGAGGGAAAGAGAGATCACATTCCCGTCAAAGGCGGGGGGTGATTTTTCTTGCATCATTAGAAAAAGAGAAGGGAGGGGCGCCTGGGTGGCTCAGTTGGTTAAGCGGCCGACTTCGGCCCAGGTCATGATCTCGCGGTCCGTGAGTTCGAGCCCCGCGTCGGGCTCTGTGTTGACAGCTCAGAGCCTGGAGCCTGTTTCAGATTCTGTGTCTCCCTCTCTCTGACCCTCCCCCGTTCATGCTTTGTCTCTCTCTGATTCAAAAATAAATAAACGTTAAAAAAAAATTTTTTTTTAAAAGAAAAAGAGAAGGGATATTTCTGGAACTGGTAAATATGTTGGACCCTGCTTATACTCACTTTCAGGCAAAGTGTCACAGTCCTAAATATTTTGTCTTCTTGTAAATCCAATTATTCTTTATTTATCAAAACCCCACTGCTTTTTAGACAGCCCATCTACATTAAGTAGCCAATTTGGTTTCTAGAACTTAATGGAAATATGCATAACAGATTGTGAAAACACAACTTAGCTTTTACACCCAATTCTAACATTTTACATACCTTTAAAATATCCAGAACTTCTCCAACAGACAAGCATATTAATTGAACCAGAAAATAACCACATGTCATTTTTCTCCATTTAGGCATTTTAAATTTTATATTAAAGTAATAATCTTACCTGAAGCATAAAAGTCAGGATCAAAGTATGCCATAAGTAGGAAATTGAACACAACCAGCAGAAAGCCAGAGAAGGTTATCAGATTTGGAGCCAGCCAAGTAGGAAATACCTATTTGTTTCAAAATAATTACAAAATAATTAAAGTAAAGGAAGAGCTCTGGCCACTATGCAATATGAAATTTAAGTCATAATAAAAGCTATAAACTTGACAGATCATATCTAGGAGGTATATATATTAAAATGTAAACCACAATGTTCAGTTGATAGAAATAAGCATTTCATTCTTCTGTTTTCTGTATTTTAAATTCTATAATCAACAAACTTATAATCACAATATTATTTATTTTAGAAAATGTTTAAATGCATTTTATAAAAATGATAAATTCTAGTATAAGAATATAAACTTATACCTCAACAATAAAATAAATCAAAAGGTATGTGACTAAGGGAAAGGAGAATGAGAGAGTAATTTCTCTAGACATCTTACTAAACAAACACTTGTATCCATAACACTCCTTAAAATACTTGCAACTTACTAAAACGTAAGTACAAGCCTATTAATCGTCTTACCTTTACTATAGTATTCCAAAATGGATGCATGACATACAGAGAGAGTGGATTGGTATCCACAGCACTGTACTGTTAAGAAATGAAAAGAAAATATTCAGTTCTCCTTGCACACTGGCAAGTAGTACAATAATCCTGGAGCGGAAGTAATACTACAAAAATAACCCAGAGAACATGTCTGTTTACATGATGTCCTGGTCTATATAACAAAACTGGAGGAACAATATAAATAGGGCAAAGACAGTCAAATACAGCCACGTTTCTCTGTTTCACTCAACCAATCTTTATAGTGTTACACTGTTTCGGTGGGGAGATTTATATTGCTTACAAGGTCTCACTCACAATGCAAGATCAAAAACGCTCCCACTGTGTACATTCAAACACTGACCTTCTCAACCTCCTCCGAATACGCTTACTAAGTGTGCAACCTTGGGCAAGTTACTTCATCTCCGCCTTAGTTTGTCCGCTTGTAAATGAGGATGATAGCTTCTACCCCAAAGGTCTGCCATAAAAATTAGGCAAATTAACCATACGCATGAGTGCCACATATTAGATATTACTAACTGTGCTTTAACCACCAAAGGATGACAGATCCCTTTACAGCAGGAAAACGGATCACATACATAAGCAACGGAAGACAACAATAGGTTAGGGTTCTGTGGTAATCAAGTTTATTCCCTAATTATGGAGTTATTCAGTAAAAATTCAAAGGAGATTTTAACAAATAGACATACACATACTGGAGTACCTGGCATGCTGGAAGCACTCCACTAGGTGTGGGGAAGAAGGGATACTTAATTGGTTAAGGGATCATTCCCACCTCAAAGAGTGGGAATATTACCTAATTTGTCCAGTTGACATTTACACAATGTCACAAAGAGTCAAATGTCTGAAAAAAAGTTTGTTGTTCTTTTTTTTTTTTTTAAATTAAGTCTATTTATTTATCTTGAGAGAGTGTGTGTGCAAGAGACAGCAGGGGAGGGGCAGAGAGAGAGGGAAAGAATCCCAAGTAGGCTCCGATGCGGTGCTCAGTCACACAACGGTGAGATCATGACTTGAGCCTCAATCAAGAGTCAGACACTTAACGGACTAAGCCACCCAGACACCCCAAAAAGTTTTGGGTTTTGTTTAATTAATTTATTTTGAAAGAGACAGCAAGCAGGGGAGGGGCAGAGAGAGAGAGGGAGAATCTCACACAGGCTCCGCTGTCAGCACAGAGCCCAACGTGGGGCTCAAACCCACAAACCGTGAGATCATGACCTGAGCCAAAATCAAGAGTTGAACGCTTAACTGGCTTAGCCACCCAGGAACACCCACCCCCCCCCCGAAAAGTTGTGTATTTTATATTTATGCTTAGTATGTACATAAAATTGGTAGTAAGCGTTTGAATATCTAATTTTTTAAAAATCATAAAGGTCAAATTTCTCCCTGAATGCTTTTGAATACACAGGAAGTGTTTTCTCATCAGTGTTTCAAGACTCACAAGTGTGATGGAACAAAAATAGTAAATAAACAGAAATAACTTAAAATACTGGAGCAAAGACAGATAACTAGTTAAGTCAAAATGATCGAACAGACTCCATGTCTGAGTACCTTCATTTCTCCAACCCATTCCGACTGAAATGGGATCAGTGGGACAAAGGACCTGAGCTAGACGGTGGGAGGAAAACGGAGAAGAACTCTGCCAACCACAGTGAGAGGCTGTGCGGCTTCGGCCAGACTCCAGGCAGGAGCCTACTTAAATGCATGTTACTGTTCTGACTACAACCAATTTGTGGGGCATCCGGCTGGTTCAGTTGGAAAAGCATGGGACTCTTGATCTCAGGGTCACGAGTTCAAGCCCCACATTGGGTGCAGAGAGATACTTAAAAATATAAACCTTAAAAAAAAAAAAAAAAGAAGTTTTTTCTAAAAAAGTTTTTTTAAATAAAAATAAAATAAAATAAAATAAAATAAAATAAAATAAAATAAAATAAAATAAAATAAAATAAAATAAAATAAAATAAAATAAAATAAAATAAAATAAAATAAAATAAAATAAAATAAAATAAAATAAAACTGGTACTTGCACGGCTCTCTACAGGCCACAAAGCCTTTCCACATAATAGACACAGCTACATCTACACCTCTGCAGAATGAGGGGTCCTCAACTGACAGGACTGCTTGGATTTAAGTCTCTGCACCTGAGGACACAGAACGAGCAGGAGCCCCTGGCAGCTGCCAATAACAAGGGGGAGGCCCTGGCCGCACCCAGACCCACTTGATGTAGCCAGCGGGTCAGATAAACGGGGAAACCACACATTTCAAGTCCACCATCTACTGCAAAGTACAAAAGTTGGAAGAAGTCCAAATCAGAAGGAAACTGTTTAAGACATCACATGAGTACCTAATATGGTGTACAAAGTACAATGTTCTTAATTGGAATGTTTGCCGAATGAGTGTCTTTCAGCAGCTTTCCATTATTTAATTTAGAACTACAAAGATGTCCTTAAATGACAGTATTTTGATCTGAAAAGCTCCTCTTTTTAAACCCTCAAGTTTTACCATTAAACTTCTACTTCAGGAGATCAGTAGTATGAAAAGAACAAACAGCTAAATATAAGAAAGTCAGTCCGCCTAAATGGATCTTCCACATTTAAGCTCAAGTAAGCAGGAAAATGTAATAGGAGATCACAAAAGGTAGCAACCAATAAACCTAAAGAACACTCCGTGCTCTAGCCTTACACACCTGAGTATTTTTCAAGATCACGTATCACTTAGTATAAGCAAAGAAACTTAAAACTGTCTTGTGAGTCAACAGGAGGAAAAAAAATGATTCAGACCTTCCACATGCATGAAAAAAAAAGTAAAACATACACTTTTAAAGATGTTAGACCAGATTTAGGTATTTGTTAATGCTCAGCAAACATATTTTTATTTTCTATTGGAATGGTATATATCCGAGTATCTTAACCCAGTAGGCAATCCACCGTTAAGCTCACTGTGACTTGCTTGATCTCCAGACTGCAAGGCTGGATGAAGCTATCACCCTGGAGAAATGGCTGAAAACCATAGCCTGGGTTTGAGAAAATCTCAGAATCATAAGCGTTCAGGAGATGTCTAGGTCTTATGTGCCTGACCCTCGCCTATGCAAACAGGTACAACAATCATCTGGCCTCCTTTTAAATGCCTCTGGGGCAAAAAACTCATTATTTCCAGAAGCAACGCAACCCATGTTAAACTAACTTCTCTATACACTGACAAGATCCTCCCCTTGCCCCGTATTTTCTATCCTGTTTTCATTTTGTCTTACAAAGTTAAGCAGACAGGGGTCCAATTTTTCTTCCGAACAATAGTGCTTCAAATATTTGAAGACTGCTCTCTCCCTGTCCTGCCCACTTCTTCTCTTCACCTGCTTAAACATCTCATGTCCCTCTTGCTGCTCCTCTTGCCATGCCTTCAATCTTCTTTCTCACCTAGGTCTAGTCTTTAGACCAGAGGTTGGAAAGCTTTTCCGGAAAGCATCAGATAGTAAATATTTTAGGCTCTGCAGGCCATACAGTCTCTGTAACAAACACTACCACTGAAGCAAGCAAGCAGTCACAGAAAATAAGTACACAAATGGGCACGGCTGTGGTCCAGTAAAATTTTATTCACAAAAACAAGTGCCTGAGGGCTTTAGTTTGACAATCTATACTCCACACGACCCAAAATGTTGTTAAGCCAACACGAACATGTGATCGGGGCAAAAGAAACATTTCGTGTGGTGCAGGAGTAGAAAGAACATGACCATAAGCCCCTCTTCCTCAATGACTTGTTTCTCTGATGCCCAACATATTACTTTCCTATGGCAACAAAAGCATTCTGCAGAGTTAAACACAACCGCACATTTGGACTGCTAAACTACCTTTCTCTACACTAATATGATGACTGTTGGAACCCAGTATTAGACTCTACATTTATCTTATCACATTTTATCTTATTAGATTCAACTCATCCTTCTATCCCTTCCAGATCTCTTCAGATTCAGACTCACTTATCAAGGTGATAGTTATGCCTCGCCAAACCCTCAGCATGTCAATGTGTCATGCTAATAATAGTACCTTCACTGAAGTCTCTGTAAAAATGCCGATCAAGATAGAACTTCTGAACATTTCCCTCAAGATTGCTTAGTATACTGAATAATTGTTACTTAGGTATAGAATTCGGTACCGTCACCTATGGCAATTAGTCCATCTTGCCCATGAGAAGAAATTTTCTTAGAATCTTAGTAAGATCAGAATTACTTTACATTACCTTTTGCCAAAAATCAGAAAGTTTCAGAACTTTTTTTTTACTTCAGTACAAGGCAGAAAATAGAGCAGCGTTCATTCTTCACTCATTCATTCATTCAGAAAGCCAACAAATATTTATGATTGAATACCCATGATTGTACCAGGCAACTTTTTGCTAGGCCCAGTGAAGAGAATGATGAACAAGACTAAAACGTTCCCTATGCTCACCAAGTCTATGGTCTTTTGTGAGATAGACGATAAGCCCAAAAACAAAGAAAAATCACACGGTGTGTTAAATACTGTGAAGGAATAAGAGGGTATTTTGCAAGAGGCCAAGGGGTAGGGAGTATGCCTAGTCTGAGTGGTCAGAGAAAGCTTCACTAAGGAAGGGACACTTCGGCTGGGTCCTAAAAGATGAGAAGACCGGCAAGGAACATATGAGATATTACAGGGAGTGAAGAAGTGAGACACTAAAGAGAACATGCTGTTGTAGATTCCATTTATATGAAGTCCAAAAACAGACAAATTCATTTATGGCGAAAGAAGTCATAATAGTAGTTTGATGAGAAAGACTGAAAGGGGGCCTTCTGAGTTGCCAGAATCAATTCGATTATCTTGATCGCAGTGGTGGTTATATGGGTATATACATATGTAAAAATTCATGAAATTAGGGGCGCGTGGGTGGCTCAGTCAGTTGAACATCTGACTCTTGATTTCAGGTCATGATCTCACGGTTTGTGGGATCGAGTCTGCAGCGTGGAGCCTGCCTGGGATTCTCTCTCTCCCTCTCTCTCTCTCAAAAATAATAAAACAAATCAAAAAAAAAAAATTTTAATGTCATTAAATTAGACACTTAAGATCTGTGCATCTATATGTAACTTATACCTGAAATGAAATAGAAAATAAAGAATACGTGTGTGGCAGCGCGTGCGGGTGTGCATGCTCACACCCACGCATATTGCAGGGAGGGGAGCGTGTGCCAAGCTACCTTCCAAGCAGAGAGAACAAAATGTGCAAAGACCACAAAGCTAGAAATACTTTGAATACTGGAAGAAGGCCAGCGCAGCTATGGTCTAGTGAGCAAGGAAGAGAGGTATGTAAATGAGACTGGAGAGGTGGGCCTGCACCGCCCGGCCAGACCACAGTGAGCCAGATTTTATTGTAAACCCAGTGCATGTCCTGCTTTACACTTTTAAAGGGTCATACTGACTACAGTGCAGAAAATGGACTGGAAGGGTACCAAAGTGCAAACAGAGACCAGTTATGAGACTTACGGTACATCAGGCAGAGAGGATTATGGGTTAGGCTAGTAGCAGTACAGTAACTTCTACATTATTTCCAAATATGCTGTGAGGTACACATTTTTGAGGACAGTAAAAATGTGAGACTCCCCTTAATTTAAGAATGAAATGGGCTCTAATGAAAGGAAAACTATGAAACCACCTCCTTAGACATAGGAATATTTCCTTTATAAAGGTACTGTATTTTAAATCCCTTCTCTGTACTGATAAGAAAGAAAACGGATATAAACTGACACACCTTTGCACTAAATACAGAGCTTTGGACAAATGATTAATTAGACTGAGGCCACTGTCCCAAGTAATGCTCTACTATCTACAATCAGCAGCAGACTTCCCCTGCTTCGTTTGTCTTCTAAACAGCATAAGGAGAACCGGGCTCTTACCGTCAAATCAATTTTAATATAAGGCCCGTCCTTACCCACCTGAAATATAAGCTTTACACTTATAAAACACATTTAGTTTGCTGCAGTAATCCACAAAATGTGGCTCAAGTACAAGTTAACAGTAGCTCATAAACTGCACTTCATGTTAATCACTTCAGAATGCAAGCAAACTCAAAATGACATTTCTAATTTTTAAAAATTATTTCCAAAATTCTTGAGTTCCAAAATTATTCACGTTTTTGGGAGTATAAAAGACTGTAAAATTCAAAGATCCCAACAGCTAATAAACAGAAAGGTCCAAACTGTGAGTCCTTTCTGATTCGTCCTGAAACACGTCTATGAAATTGATCACTTTGTTTGAAACCAGACTACACTTCCTTGGCTCAAATACAACGTGACCTACCTAAACCCAATTTACTGAAACCGTTATTCTCATAATATCCTCCAAAACACACTTTTTGTCTTCCAATTTGTGGCAGGCACAACCTAAAGTAATCCCCAGTGAGTCGAGCCCTTGTATAAGCAATCCCTTCCCCTTGATGGTTCATTCCACTCCCCTGAGGTGGGCCCTGTGACTCGTTTCTAACCGACAGAATATAGCAAAGGTGACAGATGGCACTGCCTATTAGGATACACTCTATGACAAAGGTGATGAGATATCCCTTCCATGATACATTTCATTATGTAAGTCTTCATCTTAGCAGTTTGGAGGAGTCTCTTGCTGACTTTTATGAAGGAAACAGCAAGGATGTGAACTGCCTGTGGTGAGGGCCATGGGGCAGGGAAAAATGGGAAAGCTCTAGGAGCTAAGAGCCTCAGCCCTAGAGCTGGAAAGAACTAAAGACTGCCAACAACCACGCAAGCCTGGATGAGGGCCCCAAGCTCCAGATGAGAATACAGCCCAGATGACACCTTGACTGCAGCCCGGTGAGACCCTGACCAGAAGCGCTGGCTAACAATGCCCAGACTCCCAACAGAGGATGTGAGATCATAAATGTGTGCTGTCTTATGCCACCAAGTCTGTGATAATTCGTTACCCAGCAATAGGAAACTAGTACACAGTTCGGAAAGCACTACATCATCTTTTCTACAAAGAGCCATCTTGAGGCTCCTACCCACAAAATCAAGAACACCTGATGCCTGAGAGCTGCCATACTACATTACGGTAACAGAGTTTCTTAC
Organism: Prionailurus viverrinus; assembly: GCF_022837055.1. NCBI lineage: Eukaryota > Metazoa > Chordata > Mammalia > Carnivora > Felidae > Prionailurus > Prionailurus viverrinus. The sequence goes on from NC_062563.1 coordinate 120,141,291, forward strand.
TGCCCTACATCCATTTCTTGGTTTCAACTGCTCTTCAGATTGCAATAGAATTGAATATCTCTTTGATGAGGTGTTCTCAAACTGTAATCACCAAACTGAACCCAAATTCTCGGGCCCTGCCCCAGACATACAGAATCAGACACTCTGAGCACAGCCCAGCCATCTCTTTTATCAGACCCTCCTGGTGATTCGGAAGCACGCCTAGGTTTGAGGAGCACTGCTCTCCTCAATGTTGAAAACAAACATTAATGGCACTTCCACCACTCTGCGGCTGAGGGATAAACCACACCATTAGTCTAGTGACCAATGCCTTTTCCTCCTTATGGTAACTTCAAATACTGCAGTGCAAGCACGAGACACGATATAATAAAATTCAGCAAGTACTCACTAAATTTACTGAGTACAAGGCATTGTGCTAGAACAATCTGTGGTATAAAAACACCAAAGCTAAACTTAAAATGCAAAAGAAAGGGAGGAAGGGAGGATAGAAAGGAAGAGAAGGAAGAGAAGGAAAAGAGAAGGAAGGCAAGAAGAGAAGGAAAGGAGGAAAGAAGGAAAGAAGGAAGGAAGGAAGGAAGACAAAGAAACAGGATGGGAGGGAGGGACCACCCAACCGAAGGACAAAATTTTTTAATTTCTTAAAAGACTTTTTTATCAATACAAGATTTTAAGAACTACAATAACAGAACATGACTCCGTGGGCAAGGAGATCTCATTTCCGTCAATATTATCATTTCCATCTGCTAACAAGGCAGAGAGAAGGCGGTGACAGAAGATTGGAGAAGCTAGAGCAGCAAGAACAAGCAAGTCATGATGACAGATTTGCTTGCTAAACTTAAATAATCTATAATAAATTCTAAGAAGGGAGGACAAAAGCAGGGGTCATGTAGTGAAGAAACTAGAAATCCTTACAGAGGAAATCTGTATTATCAAATGTATGGGAAACACATGGAAGGTACTGCAGATTCTTAAACAGGAGAGTAACATTTGAGAAGATTTACCTACTCTGCCAGTTGATATGACTAAATAGAGGAGAAATCTGAAGGCCAAGACTATCAGTGGGACCCAAGCTAGACGGTGACCTGTCAGTTACTCTTCCCATTCATTAAGTTGTCACCCTTAACTTACTTTCTTAAAATACCCTTTCTCTTATAAGTTCTTGTGGTGTGGGTTCACATGTCCATTTATGGTAGCCAATGCTGACAAACAGGGAAGCACAAATGTCAAGTTTTATTTCCTATTGACTTAACATTAATATAGCACTATGTGCCAGGTGCTTTACAAATAGTAACTCACTCAATTTTGGTAATGATCCTATGAGGCAGATCATTATCAAAATTGAGTGAGTTACTATTTGTAAATGTTACAATCTGTGATCTATTCACAGATGAGGAAACCTGGTCAGAGAAGACACTGTTACTCACGGTCATAACGCTAGTATGTAGTTTCTAACTTAATATTAGTCCCAGGGGTGTCTGGGTGGCTCAGTCGGTTAAGTGTCCGACTCTTGATTTTGGCTCAGGTCACGATCTCACAGTTTCATGAGTGTGAGCCCTGTGTGGGGCTCTGCACACTGACCAGGCGGAGCCTGCTTGGGATTCTCCCTCTCTCCCTCTCTCTCTGCCCCTCCCCGACTTGCACTGTCTCTCTTAAATACTAAAAAAAACAAAAAACAAAAATTAGACCCAAAGCTACTTATTTAATCAAAAGACATTTACCTCAATTAAAGCTAATACTATATGAAATGTTCTTAATACTCAACAAAATGTAAGACTAGTAAATTTACAGTCATCTACTCACCTCTGGTAATAATTTTTAAATGGGGGGAAAAGAAAACAAAAACACGTCTTTCTTTTTCACTGTGCATGTTTCCCATCTGCAAATATTAGACACAAACCAAATCAGGCATGTCATTGAAGGTCTTTACTGGATGTTTCTATATCTGCTACAAAACACCCAGGAACTGCAAGGCAAAGCCTACCTTTCATTCTTAGATTTGAGAGGAAGCAAAGCATGAAGAAAATGGGCTCCGAACCCAGACCGCCTGGGTTCAAATCTCAGCTTTGGGACCTTGAACAAGTTACTTAAAAGCTCTGTGTCTCAGTAAAGTACTAGTACCTATACCTCAAGAGGCACTTGTGAACATTAAATGAGATAATATATGTAAAGCACTTAAAGCAATGCCTGCCATATAGTAAATGCTATATAAATGTCTGCTATCACTGTCATTATTATTACTCAGTATTTACAACAATATTGCCCTTGCCATTTCAACTTTCCTTCACTGGGCTCACCAGGCTCAGCCCGGTACCTCACAGAGCCACTTCCTTATGCCTAATTTACCATGGTCTTCCTGGTCTCTGTGCCTTGGTTCCCACTACCAGTCTCTCTAGAACATTTCTCCAACTCTCCCTGATGCGCTGGGCAAATTCTTTTTCAGCAAAGTTCTTCGCATTTTAACATTATAGGAGTTAGGAAAACAAGCCATCATCAGTGAATTGATATTTCAGAAAAGAGTAAAACAACCAAGATGTTTCTTCCAAATAGTACCTAAAAATAGACCTACCTTCTTCCCACCACCTTGACTTTTCTCTGTCATTCCGCAGCAGTCCCCCACCCAGCCCTCTTTCGCTCCTTCTGAGAGACTCCTCTGCCTCTGCCAACTACAAAAATAATTCTCTCCGTGAGCCATTTACAAATCTATACCTAAGGCCACTAAAATGCTTTTCAAGCCTTATAAATGTGTTTATAGGTGGGAATGGGCAGCTCCCCCGATCTACTTAAGGAGGCCACGCACAACTAAAGATGAGTTACGTCTGAACTAACTGTAACGTATCTAGATAATGCCATCACTAACATGTCATACTACAGCTGGCCTGCAGCCGTAAGTGAAAATCAGGTTTAAGAATTTCTCATGTGTCTACTGTGGCCCAGAAGAAAAGCGTTCTGATCTTTGATATCATTACAGAATAGTCCTCTAGTAGAGAACAATGCATCCATACGTGCTATTTCTTTAGAACATGAAGTCTTCTTTGTTTCAACTCCCCGTCCACAAACCACACCTTCACAGGGCCCCATCCAAGAGAAGAGCCCTGCGCAAAAGATTTCTGTTATCCGGCCAGATTCAGCATCATTTATCACTTAAATTATACTTATGCTTCTGTGCTAGAAGGGTCAGTCTCTCATGAGTTTGTTTACTCGGGAGATAGGAAATCAAGAAGGTTAAATCTTAGACAAAACAAATGTCAGGTGCTATTCTTGCCAAGGTGCCTTTCCAGAGTTAATGCTTCACAAAACCCTTATTGCGGTGACTGCTGCCTCTACCCACCCAGTCATCTTACCAGAGAACCTGAGTCATCCCAGACACCTACCCCCCCATCCCTCATCCCTTCCCTCACACCACCAACACCTCCAGCTGGTCACTCATCGTGTTCTGTCAGTTTGCGATCTTAAATCAGGGATCACAAACAGGGATCGGGAGGATAAACTGAACACAGCAGGCCTGAATGAAGTTTGCGGACTGGTAGGGAGATGGCAAACTGGAGAGCAAATACCTTTTTGAAAGAGGGCAGGCACTATTTAGCTCCAGGGGAGTCTTGCCAAGAGGAAGTTCTGGGCCGATGTTTCCACTCTTCTAGTTTTCCTTTTTTCTTTTTTTAAGTAGGTTCAGGCCCAGCACAGAGCCCATCATGGGGCTCGAACTCATGACCCTGAGATCAAGACCTGAGCTGAGATCAAGAGTCGGCCGCTCAACCGGGCCACCCAGTCGCCCCTCGCTATTCTGGTTTTTCAAACTAGCCCAGAAATCTGGATTTTTTATGGGGAAGACGCCAATTTTTGAAACAAAGTACGCGTGGGCCAAATTAAACATATCTGCTGGCCAAATTCAGTGGGCAGGTTAACCAGCTTTTACTTCTATCTTTAAAATACCCACGCCACTGCTTTTAGATTCAGGCCTTCCTCATTTCTCACCTAAGTTTATGCAGAAGGATCCTAAAAGGTCTCCAGATTACTCCATCCGTTTAGGAAGCTGCCAAGGCAACCTTCCTAAAATTAAAATCTGCTCCTGTTTAAAATCAAACAGCTGCCCCAAGCCTAGAGCATGACAATGTGCCTAAAAATCACCTGAGGTATTTAACATGCTGATAACAGTGATCTACCTAATCTGGATCTCCCAAAGTCAGGCTAGGAATCTGCTATTTAAACACTTTCCCAGGCGATGCTGATGCTGATAGTCCTTAGGCCACAGATCTCCCTAAAGGATAAAATCTAGAAGCCCTTTCCACCAAAGCAGCCCCTGTGACAGAGCCCCACCTCCCTCTCTTCAGCCTCATCTCCTGCCCCTCCGCCATATGCCTAACATCTGCCTTCTTAGGGTTCCCAGCAAATACTCCCGGACCTTCACTCCTTTTACAATCCACTGCTCCTCTGTTCCTTTACTCCCGATTCATCATCTGGTCACGCGAGACCCACTCAGCTTGATCTTTCTAGATTGAGCTCTGCCTTTCCCTCCATCCTCTCCCTGAAGCCTTTCTCAGCTTTAACCCTCACTCCCTGGAGCTGCTTCCCTATCCTCTCCCACCGTGCCGGGCACTTACCTAACTGCACTTACTATCTATAGCTGTCTATCTACTTGCCCATATGCCACTAGCTTAATTTTGCAGCCCCAGTGCTATGCCTGACACAGACCAGGCTCTCAATAGATGCTTACTGAATACACGGAATCAAACTGTATGAACCAGTAAGGGCGAAGGCTAGATTCTTTGAGCATTTCCATCAGGATGCACACAGTCTCTCTTTACAACCTGTTAACTGCGATATACTAATTAATTCACAATTATCATAGGTCCCGTAATCAGGCTGTTGTTGACATGCAAGGTAGAACAACCGTAACAGCAGAAACCAATTCATCATAAAATTATTCGCATGAAACCAAACAAGATATTTCAAAGCACACTCACCTCCTCTCTGAAGCAAAATGATACAATTTGAAACTGACTGTTACACTGTCAATTAAACTATGCCTCCCCCAGGCCAGATTACATAAACCACGATAGACGTTTCACCCTTAGCTAAGTGGCAAAATCCTTCAACTATAAAGACCTGTCCAAAGAAAGGACAGGTAGAAAGGAGGACTAAGCCTCACAAAGGTAAAATCCCTCAATATAATTGTCCAAAGGTACATGAATAAGCAACAGAGAAAATGGCAGTTAAACCCCTGACATCTTCACATTCAAAATACAGAAGTATCCTTCTGATATCCAGGAGATGGACAGCTCCCTTTTACCACACTTCCAAAATGTTTTATATTCTTCTACACTTTCATTCCTTCGATAAATATTTCTTGAGCGCCTATTCTGTTCATACACTAGACCCTGGTCATGTTGAATAAGACAGCTATAGGCCCCACCCTCCCAGAGCTCATATTCTAACAGAGAAGGCAGACTCTCAAGTAATGATTCACCTGCTTAATAAAACTGGTAACTCGATGGAGAACACAGGTGTTAAGACAGCACATAACATACAATCCATCCCATGCCTTCTTCTGCACCGAAAAGCAATTGTCTTAGTTGCTTACTACTGAAATCTAATTACCACTCTACGTGTGCACAACCTATCCGCAGTTACTCTGAATAACAGCCAGGTTGCCAACTGTAGCTCTCAGATGTACCTCTAGGGAGACAAAGAAATTAAACTAACCAGAAGTAATTTTGCCACCAGCAGCTTTTATACTATCAAGTTTTCTCTACATCTCTTTGCTGTCATATACAGGGTCACCTTAGGGAATAAAAATCTCTTGACTGTTTTGAGTCTCTACCCATTTATGGGATGATCTTCTTCAGAAGCTGTTTTAGAGGCGCCTGGGTAGCTCAGTCGATTAAGCGTCCAACTTCGGCTCAGATCATGATTTCATGGTTCATGAGTTCAAGCCCCACATCGGGCTCTCTGCTATCAGCGTGGAGCCCGCCTTGGATCCTCTGTCCCCCTCTCTCTCTGTCCCTACACGGCTCGCATGCGCGCACGCATGGGTGGTCTCTGTCTCTCAAAAATAACCTTTTTTTTTTTTTTTTAAAGCTGCTTTAGGGGCGTCTGGATGGCGCAGTCAGTCAAGTGCCTGACTCTTGAGCTCGGCTCAGGTCATGATCTCACAGTTTGTGAGTTTGAGCCCCACATCAGGCTGTGCTGATGGTGCAGAGCCTGCTTGGGATTCTGTCTCTTCCTCTCTCTGCCTCTCCTCAATTTGTGCTCTCTCTCAAAATAAAAAAATAAACTTAAAAAAAAAAAAGCTGTTTTAATTCAGTAAGTATTTATAAAGCACTTACTGGTGAAGACCACACAATGGGAATGTGTGATCTTTAGGAAGGAAGTGTCTCTAGGGCAATTCACATTCCAGTGAAACTGACTACACAGATTCTTCCTGAGACACCTTTAGATTCATATTTTTAATATAAACACAATACTCAGTAAGGAACCCTCTACTAGAAGAAGCTGAGGTTATACATTTGTGACCCTCCTTCTTTTAAAATAACATCAACGCACTATATTTTCGTGAACGTTGGACACTTGTTAAAATGACCTTTGTTTTCCAGGATGATGGGAAATCTGCTGTCAGACACAGGAAGTGAGTCAGGTAATGGAAGAGTGGAAAAGATAGGAATAGAAAAGCACACTAAAATTTCCTGTAGACTAGAACACCTACCTAGTTGGAAATATAAATTTAGGGAACACTGCTTATAAGAAAAAGTAGATTCCATATTACAGACACTGCTGCAAAGGAAACAGCTATCCTACTGGCACTTACCCAGAAAGCAGATCCTAGTAGGGGAAAAAAGTTTGTTTTTTGTTTTTTGGTTTTTTTAACAGAATTGTCAAATTGGCTCGCATACAACACCCAGTGCTCATCCCAACAAGTGCCATCCTCAATGCCCATCACCCATTTTCCGCTCTCCCCCCTCCCAGAAAAAGTTTTATATGTCAATATTTACAGTGCAGAAGAGATAACAGAAAGGGGGGTAGAGCTGAAGGCAAAACAGGAGGTATCTGGGTTAATGACCTTCTTTAATGAAGTTGTAAAGCCCTAGTCATGGTTACCGAGAAGGCTCTGGAACTTCTTTCCACTTAAGTTTTAAGACATGTCAGTACCCCAGGTCAAAATTGTATGATACTACATTGCTTGAAAGCATTGGAATGTATTATATGACTTGCTACGGTCCTTTACAGTTTCTCCAGTTCCAACTAGGCCAAATCCATTATGATCTCCTTCAGCAATCCATTCATTCTACATATGTTTAATGGGTTCTTAGTATGCACAACAGTACTGTGCTCAGGTCGTGGTGGTCCGTACAAGTCTAACCTTGGATATTACATTCTAATAGGGAAACACACTAACAAATTCCATAAGGGAGCAGAGGGTGCTCTGACAGCACACTTAAGGGGAGAGGAGAGGGGCACCTGGGTGGCCAAGTTGGTTAAGCGTCCAACTTCAGCTCAGGTCATAATCTCACCGTTCGTGGGTTTGAGCCCTGCATCAGGCTCTGTGCTGATAGCTCGAAGCCCAGAGCCTGCTTCCGATTCTGTGTCTCCGGCTCTCTCTGCTCCTCCCCTGCATGTGCTCTGTCTCTCTCTCTCAAAAAATAAACATTTTGTTTTTTTGAAAAGAGAAGAGAGGAGAGCTTAGGGAATGCTTCTCTGAGGAAGTACCATTTAAGACATGAAGATGAACATAAACGGGAAGGGAAGCTACATTTCTGGCGGAAGTAACAACGTTACTTAAAGATCTGAGCAAAAAAAAAAAAAAAATGGCAGGAGGGAGGAGACGGCTACTAATGCTGTCAGGGGCAGAGAGTGAGAGGCATGACATGGACATGAAGCTGAAGACCAGCAAGGACCATGACATTCAGAGTCATGTAGATCATGTTATGGACTGTTTGGACCTCATTCCAAGAGCAATGAGAGGACAGTAGTGGGTTTTAAGCAAAGGAGTGATGTGACCAGATGCACATTTTTTTTTTAAAGATCACTATGAACCAGAGAAAAGACTATGAGGGAAAAGGGAATGTGGGCAAGCAACCAAATAAAGTAGTACCAGATTATAACCCCAAGTATAAACTAAATATTCATGAACCCACATTGATATAAATAGTTGGATAAATATACAATGGGAAGAAAAGACAAATCTCCCGTACATAATTGCAAACAAATTATGTCACTACTCTGCCCTCAAGGAGGGAGGGCATACCTCTCCACTCTCAAGTGAGGGCTGTGCAGAGTGAGTTCCTTCCAAAGAGAGTAACCTTACAGGGAGAAATCTAACAAACACTACGTTGGTCAGGTGATCCAAATCAATATCAACAGTGAGTGACAAGTCATACTGATAGCACGTACTTATCACATGACGCAATGAAATGGCACTTCATCTAATGCTCTTCCTCCCCAAACCCCATAACCCTTACCTAATCATGAGAACATCAGACAAATCCCAAGTGAGGGACATTCTACAAAATACATAGCCAGAACTCCTCAAAACTATCCAGGTTACCAAAAACAAGGGAAGTCTGAGAAATCGTCACAGCCGAGAGGAGCCTAAGGAGACAGGACGACTAAATGAAATGTGATCTCCTAGATGAGATCCCACAACAGAAAAAGAGCCTTGGGTAGAAACTAAGGAGATCTGAGTACAGACCTCAGTTAATAATGTGTAAATATTGGTTAACTGTGACAAATGTACCATACTAATCTAAGATGTTAATAGAGAAAACCGGGTATGAAGCATAGGGAAACTCTACTATCTTCACAATTTTTCTGTGAATCTATTCTAAAAGTATTCTAAAATAAAAAGATGACTTAAAGCGTACGTGGGAAGAGTGGTAATGGAACCACTCGTCTAGCTTTGGCTAAAAATGATAGAAGGTACAGGACCTAGTGATTCACTAGTTGGTGGGTGAGGCAGAGGAATTGAGAGTGAAAGCGACACAGAGAGCAAGGATGAAAGGTTACAGCCCAGATTTCAGGCTAGGAAAACTGGATGGGCAGGGGAGTCATTCACTGATAAGGGAGCAGCGGAGTAAAACCAGATTTGGAGGAAAGTTAACAACCAGCATTGACTGGAGGCTCATTACGTGTCAGGCCCTTCGCAAATTCCTATAATCATTTTGCACCATAGAGACTATTATTTGGCCCAAAGCCAAGTAAAGAAATTAGAGTTTGGGATCAGGTTTCTATGTGCTCCAAAGCCCGCGCTCTTTCTACTACACAGTTCGTTCGGTGCACATTTACTTCATCTGGCAGCCCAAGCGCCACAAGCTACTGAAGTGGAGTGCATCAGCAGTGCGACCTCAGTAGTTACTCCTACTCCCCGGGCCTCATCTGCCAAAGACTAGCTCCATCTGAAGTTGTGTGCAAGAGGCGGGTGGAGATTTCATTAAAATGAAGACAATTAAGACACCACGAAAGGAACTGCATCAGCTAATAATGATGATGGTGGTGGTGGTAATGATGAAGACGAAGTAAAGAAGCGCAGGGAATTCTCTGGTTCCACTCCCGTGGAGAGGTCTCCTGAGGTAGAGGCAATCCCCCGGGGAGGGTACCGAGTCAAGGCGGCGGCCCTAGGATGCTCCCACGCACCTTGACCCCTAAGCCCCAGGTCTCGGCAGGACCCCCGGGGAAACGCCGGCCAGCCCGCCCGCCCAGGGCCACGCGGCACAAGGTGACACGGACCGCGCCTGCCCCTCAGCCGCCAGGGAGAGGCCGGGACGAGAAGGGAGAGGGACGTCCGCGGGGCCCCGCGCTACCTTGTACTTATCAAAGCCAGCCAGCTGCTCCGGGCTCACGTATTCGTAACCAGCCATGACGACCCCAACACCGAGCGCCCACTCGGCAGCGACTCTCCGCGACGAGGTGCGGAAACACGAGCACCACACCGGCAGAGCAAGGATGGGAAGGCTTGGGCAGGCAAAGGTGGTAGGAGAGCTGCGCTCCGCCCACCGCGCACGCGTAGCGGCCTCAGGCCACTTCCGCCGCCTCCCAGGGCGCAAGCGCAGCCTCCACCTCTCCCCGCCCACCGAGGGAGGAACGCTAGCCTGCTCACGAGGTCCGCCCCCTCACGCCGTCGCAGTCCAATCAGCGTGGATCGGACAACACGAAGTCCCGCCTTCCGGGTCTTCTCGTCTCTTCATTCGCTAACGTCAAAATTGGTGAGCTGAAGTAAGGCGAGAGTGGAGGTAAAAGGTCAATTTCCCAGGGGGCCTTGCTCCTCCCTCCGGGGGTTGGGGCGGTTCTCTGGTTTCGTTCGGGTTGCGGCGGTTGTCTGCGAACCAGTTCAGAAGTACCCAGGAAGGATCCGTGACGTGAACTTGCCAGAGAAAGGGTGTGTGCCCGGCGCGCTGCGGCTCCTGGCAGGCTGTAGGAGCTCAGGAAGGTGACTGGACGTAGAGAAACCAGTGGGGAGCCTCGGGGAAAGGCTTTTTCCGTCTGTAAAGTGGCGTGGAAGGGCGCTGGAGACGAACCCCTCAGACCTCTTGGCTCTCCGCTCTGTCAAACTGTTGCAAATTGAAATCGCTCACGTCTCCAACCAGATAAAAGCACTGGTCTCTGAGTCTCTAGGGATCTCTAAGTGCGTTTGCAGGAAGTGCATGCACGTAACTGGAGCCAATAGTAGAAAGAACACTAGATCAATGGCTAGTGTGTATCGAGCTAATAATAAAATTTAATAATAGTAATAATTGCTCCCTTTTCTTTTTTTGAGCACCTTCTATAAGGGGAACTTTATATACATTATCACCAACCCCCATAACACTACTATTAAGTGGAAGGCACTTTCCCTATTTCGCAGATTAGGAAATAAAAACTCAGATTACCTAACTTGCCCAGGATCAGGCCATTAATTATACAGCTCGGAAGTGGTCAACCCAACACGAAATGAGGTTCTTGGTGTCGGAAACCACTACCTAAGAAAGATTCTCAGTCTCCGGGTCTCTGAAACAAGGGTGATTCTTTTAAGATCTCTTATGTTCCTTATATTAACTCGTTAAACATAATTATCGGGTGCTCAATATATGCCAAGAATGTTATTATTTCTGCGTGTGTCTCATCTCACTTTCTAAAGTACAAGGTTCTTATGAGGTAATAGATATAAAGCATCTATCATCACACCTGATACATGGCAGATGATCAATAAACTTGAACATCATTTTCCTTCACTTGTCCTAAGGAAAGGACCTGTATCTTGTACACCTTAATTTTCCCTTGTTCTTATAGTCCAGTGCCTTGCAGATAATACATGGTCAATACCTTTCCTTGAATGAATGAGCAGCGATCTCTCTGCTCTGCTGTGCGGTGTCTGCTTTGAGGACATTAGAAATGTGGATCTCCCTTTAATCTAGGAAGAAAATTGCCTCTAATGAAAGGAAAACGATGAAACCACCTTCTTCGACGTGTAAAAGTTATTTCCTTTGTGCATGTACTGTATTTAAATCTCTTCTGTGTACTGATAAGAAAACTGAATTGACAAGGTCTCTGCCCTAAATATGTGTTTTGGACAATGTATTAATCAGACTGAGGCTACCGTCCCAAGTAATATGCTACAGATTTCATCTGCTGTGTGTTTCTTCTAATCAATATGAAGAGAAAAGAAAAAATCTTCGCATCAAATGCTTGTTGATATAAGGCCTGTGTTTATCCATCACCTACTGACGCTTATCTGTCCTCTCTGTCTCATACACTGACCACGCTTTCTGCTTTCCAAAATAATCATCATAGAAAATATTTGTGCTAGAAGCAATGTTACCACCTTTGTAATATAAACTGGAAAAAAAAAGTGTTTTCATTCGTGGCATTCCTGCTTTATTTAGGTTTAAGTATGAAGGTGTCAGATAAATAGATACCTAGAAAATTGGAAGTTAAGGACTAACATAGTTAAAAACTCCAACATAAGTTATTAAAGCCATAAAAATGGCCGAGGTTTCCCAAGGAAGGTTATAAAAAGATACTGATTTGGTTTGCATTTGAAAATAATACTGATGCCTTTATGGTAAGTTCTATGATTTTCCAAGGAATTTGGTATCTCACTAGATCAGCTTAACAAGCCTGAGCCATGGGCCAGATAGTTGTTCTAATTGTACAGAACAGAACGGCAGAAGTATTCTATTATATCTCACGCAAAAATTACCCAGTGTGTGGTAAAGTTGAAATAAGAGCACGGGTCATCAAATTTTTAAATAATTTTAAAATAACTTTTCCACTACACCTTGCTTCTACAAGTTACCACAGTAAGATATTTAAAAAGGGAGGGGCGCCTGGGTGGCTCAGTCGGTTAAGCGTCCGACTTCAGCTCAGGTCACGATCTCACCAACCGTGAGTTCCAGCCCCGCCTGGGGCTCTGGGCTGATGGCTCAGAGTCTGGAACCTGCTTCCGGTTCTGTGTCTCCCTTTCTCTCTGCCCCTCCCCCGTTCATGCTCTGTCTCTCTCTGTCTCAAAAATAAACGTTAAAAAAAAAAGAAAATTTAAAAATAAAATAAAACAAATAAATAAAAGATATTTAAAAAGGGAAAATTCACAAGTCAGTTTTAAATCAAGGCTAGAGGGGGGTAAAAAAAAAAAAAAAAAAAACCTAGGAAAGAACTGAACAGACTCATTAAATTGCTTATTGTTTCCTAAAAATAGAATTCCCTTGCTAGAGTGAACCTTCTCTAGTTAAGTTTTGTCTGCTTGGTTTTTGCTGTATTTCACATTTTTCAAAAACATAATCCCAAGTAAAAATGTGTAGAGAACTCTATTTGAGTGGGTCGTCAATTATCACAGAAAAGATCTGTGCAACATACTGAGATTCAGTATAAGCTAATACTGCTTTGTACTTCCCACTCCCCAAGTCAGTAGAGGCTCTCTGCTGTTCTGTGACTTGTCATCCCACCTGCCTCCCAATGGTTTTCTGGTCATTTTTGTTCCCTTAACCTTTGAATACAAACTCAATTGTGTCCATAGTCATTCAAAACCCAGATAATCACTGTAAAGTTTCAACCTAGTGTCATATGAAGTAAGAATAAAATGACAGGGGCGCCTGGGTGGCTCAGTTGGTTAAGTGTGCGGATTTGGCTCAGGTCATGATCTCACAGTTCATGAGTTCGAGCCCCGTGTCAGCCTCTGTGCTGACAGCTCAGAGCCTGGAGCCTGCTTCCGATTCTGTCTCCCTCTCTCTCTCTCTCTCTCTCTCTCTGCCCCTCTCCCACTCACGCTCTGTCTCTCAGAAATAAATGTCAAAAAAAAATTTTTTTTTAAAGAATAAAATGACAGGTCTAGTAATTTATTTACACTCTCTACATACTTACCATTCTTTGTTTTGGAGATGAATGATTATTCTTTTATAGCCATTATTCATGAGCATGGCTGTTACACATAAAAGGAGAGTTATTTTTAAAAAACTGATCTCAGGGGCACCTGGGTGGCTCAATGGGTTAAGCATCTGACTCTTAGCTTCAGCTCGGGTCCTGATCTCACCCTTCGTGAGTTCAAGCTCTTCAGTGGGCCCTGTGCTGACATCGCGGAGCCTGCTTGCAATTCTGTCTCCCTCTCTCTCTGCCCTTCCCTCTGCTCACTCTCTCGCTCACTCTCTCTCTCTCTCTCAAAAATAAATAAACTTAAAAAAAAAAAAAAACTGATCTCAGGCAGGGGCACCTGGCTGGCTCAGTCGGTGGAACATGCAACACTTGTTCTCGGGGTTATGAGTTCAAGCCCTATGTTGGGTGTAGAGATTACTTAAATATAAAATCTTTTTTTTTTTTTTTTTTAATTTTTTTTTCAACATTTATTTATTTTGGGGACAGAGAGAGACAGGGCATGAACGGGGGAGGGGCAGAGAGAGAGGGAGACACAGAATCGGAAACAGGCTCCAGGCTCTGAGCCATCAGCCCAGAGCCTGATGCGGGGCTCGAACTCACGGACCGCGAGATCGTGACCTGGCTGAAGTCGGACGCTTAACTGACTGCGCCACCCAGGCGCCCCTAAAATCTTTTTTTAAAAATTGATCTCAGGCAAAATTTTATAGTGGGAAAACTCTTATTTTGAGCATTCTTGAAGTTCTGGCAATGACCCAGCATCTGATTTTCCAAGCAGAGAGTTGATACCCGTCCTACACAAACATCCCCCAGCCCCATTGTTATCGCACTAGAATGGAAGCAGAACTCTAGGTGAACCAACTACAAATCATTCAGATGGGTAGCCAGAGTGCCATCACCTCATCTCCTTATTCCTTTTTGCTTCATCTAATGCCAGGTCTGCAGATACAACCAAATATAACCACTATTCTTTTCATTATTATTATTATTATTATTATTTCAATTTGAACATAGAGCCATACAAGACACCCCATTTTTGAGGATTATTTTTGTCTTCCTAAAACTTTGAGTCATTGGAGTTGAGATCAACAGTTATTTAGTTTTCCGTGGAAGAGAAAGATACTAGCAGAGAAACCTAAGAGGACAAGAGAGAAGGGAATATTGCTGTAATTCATTTTCCTGTAAGAATCCCCAGAAATCTAGGGCAGGAGTTCAGGCAATGGTTGTCAACATAGATATCTACTGTATAGGGCTTTGAGATCTTCCTTGATATACCCAAGGCTGTGCGGCCTGCTAGACCAGAACTCTAGCAGAAGCTGGTTCTATTTTCAGGAAACAAGGCTTACAAATATGAAACAATGTGTAGAAATAGCAGTTCGTTATCTCCTCCTGTATTCTTGTTGCAGTCCAGCCATGTGCCAAATACAGATACCATTATAGACCATGGAGATGCAAAATGGAATAAAACGTGGATGCCACACAAGCGATACATTATTACTGCATTCTGTGAATGACCAGTACCATCCAATGCCCTAGCTCTTCAAAGTTTCTCTCTTCCCGCCTCCCACCACACCCCCTTTAAAAAGTTCACTGTTGGGGCGCCTGGGTGGCGCAGTCGGTTAAGCATCCGACTTCAGCTCAGGTCACGATCTCGCGGTCCGTGAGTTCGAGCCTCGCGTCAGGCTCTGGGCTGATGGCTCAGAGCCTGGAGCCTGTTTCCGATTCTGTGTCTCCCCCTCTCTCTGCCCCTCCCCCGTTCATGCTCCGTCTCTCTCTGTCCCCAAAATAAATAAACGTTAAAAAAAAAAAAAAAAGTTCACTGTTAGGGGCACCTGGCTGGTTCAGTCGGTTAAGCGTCCGACTTTAGCTCAGGTCATGATCTCGTGGTCAGTGTGTTCGAGCCCCGCATTGGGCTCTGTGCTAACAGCTCAGAACCTGGAGCCTGCTTTGGATTCTGTGTCTCCCTCTGTCTCTGCTCCTCCCCCACTCACGCTCTGTCTCTCTGTCTCTCAAAAATGAATAAGCGTTAAAAAAAAAAAAAAGAAAAGTTCACTGTTAAAAGTTTGAGATATTTTGTTTCAGAGAATTGACTTGAAGATTGGAAACAAAGGGTTGGAACCCAAACTAAACTTTCTAAAAACTCTGAAATCACATAGATGTTGATTTAACATTTAAATAAATAATCTAGGGGCACCTGGGTGCCTCAGTCAGTTCAGTGTCTGACTTCGGCTCAGGTCATGATCTCACAGTTCATGGGTTCAAGCCCCACATCAGGCTCTGTGCTGACCGCTTGCTCCGAGCAAGTGGTCAGCACAGAGCCTGGAGCCTGCTTCAGATTCTGTGTTTCCTTCTGTCTCTGCCCCTCCCCCGCTCACGCTTTGTCTCACTCTGTTTCTCAAAACTAAATAAATGGGAAAAAAATTTAAATAAATAATCTAGAGGATGAGATACAGAAACAGCTCTTCAAGTGTACTAAGGATACTATGATAGTCTTTCATAATGAAATTCTGTATCAGTTGGCATAAGCTGCAAGAAAATAAAAGGTTTTTTCTTTAATGTTTATTTATATTTGAGAGAGAGAGACAGAGACAGAGCATGAGTGGGGGAGAGGCAGAGAGAGAGACACACACACACAGAATCTAAACCTGGCTCCAGGCTCTAAGCTGTCAGCACAGAGCTGGACGCGGGGCTCGAACTACAAACCATGAGATCATAACCTGCGCCGAAGTCGGACGATTAACCAACTGAGCCACCCAGGTGCCCCAAGAAAATAAAAGGTGAAGCAGATGTAAAAGTTATTTATCACCACATAACAGATCATGCAAAACCTAGTAGCTTAAAATAACAGCCATTTTATTTGCTTATAATTCTGTGGGTTAGCAATTTGGAGTGGGCTTAGCTGGGCTGTTTCAAGAGGGGGTAAGTAGGAGCTGCAAGGCCTTTCAAAGCCTAGGCTCAGAAATCACACAGTGTCACTTCTGTCTCATTCTCCTGGACAAAGTAAATCACAAGGCCAGCCCAGATTCGTGGGAAGGAAAATAGATTTCACTTCTTGCAGAGAGAGAAGGAGACCCAGAATCCGAAGGAGGCTCCAGGCTCTGGGCTGTCAGCACAGAGCCCAACGCGGGGCTTGAACCCACAAACCACGCGATCATGACCTGAGTCAAAGTCGGATGCTTAACCCCGACTGAGCCACACAGACGCCTCTAGATTTCACTTCTTAATGGATGGAATGGCAAAGTCACCTGGCAAGGGGGCCTGCACAGAATGGGAGGGCATTATTGCAATCATCTTCGCAAACACTCTACCACCCCAGATTAGCTAGAATGAAGACGAGACAGTAAGGTAAGCTTCATCAGGAAAAGATTTCAAAACCACTAAATTGCCCGTGAATTCTTTTAAGGTATTGATCAAAAAGAAGTCAAAACAAACTAAAACAGTAAAACCCCTTGTCCCAAGGCTTTAATTAACATAAGCTGTCTCTTGCTTCCAAATCTCCCACCCACTCTCAACCCTCTCCACTCTGGTTTCCAACCTCACCAGCTGTCCTGAAATGGTTGCCTCGGGGCTCCTCACTTTGTTGTTAAATCAGATAGACTCTTTAAGACTTCTTATCTGACTTTTCATCGGCTTACACTGCCTGCTGTCTTTCCTTGAAACATCTTCCTCCCGTGATTGCTCTGAATTCTGTTTTTATTCTGGCTCCTCTTAACTCACACACACACACACACACACACACACACACACGGGCTTGATCCCCCTGTTTCTCTGCGCTTCTAGAGCATCCTGTGTGATGGGGCTCTTGAGCAAATGGCTAAGAAAGAATTCTCGAGACATCTTTGGTGCAAAAAGGTGATTTTATTAAAGCACGGGGACAGGACCTGCGGGAAGAAAGAGCTGCACTGGGGTTGTGAGGAGGGACTGATTATATACTTTTAAGTTAGTGGGGGTTAGGGATCGCGTAGGTCTCTAAGAAACTTGAAAGCAAGGCTTTTAGGACCTTGAGGGGCTAGCTACTGTTAAGATAAGGTTACTTTTAGTCTTTAATAAAACAAAACCATGAAGGAAGTAAGGCAGCCATGAGTTGCTTGAGGAAGGTCACGCTCTGTGTGTTTCAGGTGTCTATCAGTGGGCTGCAGGCTGTAAAGAGATTTAATTTCAGCTACATTTCTCTTGCCTTTGTTTCCCTTATCACTGTACATGTTATAAATCCTCTTTTTTTAATGTGTATTTATTTTTTAAGTTTATTTCTTTATTTTGAGAGAAAGAGAGGGAGAGAGAGAGAGCAAGTGAGCCTGAGTGGGGGAGGGGTAGAGAGAATGGAAGAGAGAGAATCCTAAGCAGGCTCCATGCTGTCAGCGCAGAGCCTGACATAGGGCTTGAACCCATGAAACTGTGAGATCACGGCCTGAGCCGAAATCAAGAGTCAGACACTTAACCAACTGAGGCACCCAGGCACCCCCTAATGTTTATTTATTTTTGAGAGAGAGAGCACGAGCTGGGGAGGGACAGAGAGGGGGGTGGAACAGAGGATCCAAAGCGGGCTCCGGGGTGACAGCACAGAGCCCGACGCGGGGGCTCGAAGTCACGAACTGTGAGATCGTGACCTGAGCCGAAGTCGGATGCTTAACCGACTGAGCCATCCAGGCGCCCCAGAAATTTTCTATTGTCTTATCTGTCTTACTGGATTCTGAGTGCCTTGAGGGTAAGGACCACAACTCTAAACCCCGGAACCTAGCATAATGCCTTGTACTCCGCAAGTCCTCAGTAAGTCCCCCCCCCCGCCTTGGTACTTTTATGGTTTTATTAACATAAACACAATGTGCATATGAGCTGTCTATTCACTTTTCTTCGTCGTGCAGCCTGGCATCAGGACTGGTGACTCTGATAGACAGTTGGGCTGTTCTTTCCACCATGGCTTCGCGGGTCTCCGGGGGGACACATTGTAGACAATCCCTGCACAGTGAGATTTGCTGCGCATCAGCAGCACTTCAAGCTCCCTGGTGTTGTGGACTAAGAACTTCCAGAAGCCACTGGGCAGCACATGCTTGGCTTTCTTGACGCTCCCATAACCAGTGTTGGGCATCGACTTCTGGGTACCCTATTGTCAATGCCTCTGGGTTTCCACCAGTCGCACTTGATTTTGACAGATCCGTCTGACTGGTGCCGGATGAACTTTTTGGTCCTCTTTTTAATGGTCTCAGGCTTCACCAAAGGTCTGAGGGCAGCCGTGATGCCAAGTAGGAGATGGCTGCTCACCCCCAGTGAGCAGCGAGGAAGAGAGGGGGCTTCGTTAAGCTTTCACTGAATTAAATGAACTGTGAGGGGATAAAGAAATATGTGTTGCTGTCACCAGGAAGTCCTATAAAACTCTTCATATTCATTACCCTAGTGACCCCACACTGGAAGAATATACTTCCAGGAAGTGAGCTGAAAGAAAAGAATCTTTATTGCCAAGATTTATAAAGAGCCATATTTATCACTGGAGGGGGAAAATGCAGGCAATCAAAATGTCCAGTGAATTAAGGACCCAAACTGTAAACAATGGTAAACGAAGGTGGTAAAATATCCAGTCATTAAAAAGAAAAGTGAGTGGTTGCAAAAAAAAAAAAAAAAGGAGGAAAACGCAGAAAATAACAGTTGTTGGCAAAGATGAGGAGAAACTGGAATTCTTGTGTATGTTGCTGGTAGAATTACAAAATGATGCAGCACGTATGCAAAAATGTTGGACAGTTCCCCAAAAAGTTAACCATGGAGTTACCATATGACCTAGCAATTCCACTCCTGGGAATATACCCCAAAGCCTGTACATGATGCTCACAGGAGCATTATTTATAATAGCCAAAAAATGGAAATAACCTAAATGTCTTTCAACCGATGAATGGATGAACAAAATGTGTATATCCACACGGTGGAATATTATTCACCCACAAAAAAGGAATGGCGGCCTGATCCGAGCTGCAACGTGGATGAACCTTTAACCATTATGCTGTGTGAAAGAGGCCAGGCACAAAGGACCATACATTGTATGGTTCCATTTGTATGAAATTTCCAGAACAGGTAAACCCATAGAGACAGAAAGTGGACTAGTGATTGCCAGGCAATGAGGGTGAGGAGGACGGAGAATAACTTCTAACAGGCATGGGGTTTCTTTTGGGGTGATGAAAATGTTCTGGAATTAGATAGTGGTGGCACAACCTTGGGAATATATTAAAAACTATTGAAATGTACCCTTTAAAATTTTATGTGGAGTGAATTTTTATCTCAATTTAAAAAGGTAAAACAGCATGGTATTTAAAAGAAAAGCACAAAATAACACATACAAACCTCTTCCAACCAAAAATGTATTGGTGACCAGTAGGGAAAGACAGAAGAATACCAGGAATTGGGTGTTTTATTATTTTATTTGTTATTATTATCGGGCGTTTTATTATTTTGGTAGACTTGCTTCAAATGTACTACCTTTAAAGACATATCTGCCAGAACATTATAGCAAAGTGTGCAGAGCTAACACCGTAGAACTGTAAAGTCCTACAATTTAGCATAAAACCATACAGTTCGAACATTTTATAAAGTGGGAAGGGATAAATAAAGGAATAAGGCTTGCAACTAAGGCAATAGGTAAAAAGCCAAGGGAGAATTAAGTAGGATAAAGCACTCTTGATAGGTTATTTTTAAAAATCCCATCTTTATCCAGGCACAGCCTTTAAATTGTATGCAGTGCTAGAAATTTCATTTGAGAAATGAAAGCCTAGGTATATATTAGAAGAAATAATTCTCTCATGAAGAAGGTGCCTGTGGCTGGGGTCCCTGGCAGCCATGGTCACCGTCACCCTGGTCCTGCAGAAGAATTATTCCTTTTTTTTTTTTTCAAAAAATGTTTTATGTTTATTCATTTTTGAGAAACAGAGAGAGACAGAACGTGAGCAAGGATGGGGAGAGAGAGGGAGACACAGAATCCGAAGCAGGCTCCAGGCTCTGAGCTGTCAGCACAGAGCCCGACGCGGGGCTCGAACTCACAGACCGTGAGATCATGAACTGAGCCGAAGTCAGAAGCTCAACCGACTGAGCCACCCAGGTGCCCCTTGAGTGTTCTAAGAATACTTAGCTCTTCTAAATTTAGAAAAGTGTTTAAAAACACATGTAATAATGATGACTGTAAAAGTGCCACTCACCTGCTATAAAGAAAATGTTTTAAGGAGATGGATATGATTGTCATTCTATAATTCATTTAGGAAATTAAAAAAACACACACAAATGTAATAGAACTGCCCTACGACCCAGCAATAGCACTACTGGGAATTTATCCAAAGGGTACAGGAGTGCTGATGCATAGGGGCACATGTACCCCAATGTTAATAGCAGCACTTTCAACAATAACCAAATTATGGAAAGAGCCTACATGTCCATCAACTGATGAATGGATAAAGATGTGGTTTATATATACAGTGGAATACTACTTGGCAATGAGAAAGAATGAAATCATGCCATTTGCAGCAACGTGGATGGAACTGGAAGCTATTACACTGAGTGAAATAAGTCAGTCAGAGAAAGACGGATAGCATGTTTTCACTCATATGTGGATCTTGAGAAACTTAACAGAAGACCATGGGGGAAGGGAAGGGGGAAAACTCGTTACAAACAGAGAGGGAGGGAGGCAAACCATAAGTGACTCTTAAATGCAGAGAACAAGCTGAGGGTTGATGGGTGGGGGGAGAGGGGAAAATGGGTGATGGGCATTGAGGAGGGCACTTGTTGGGATGAGCACTGGGGGCTGTATATAAGTGACGAATCACAGGAATCTACCCCCAAACCAAGAGGACTCCGTACACCCTGTATGTTAGCTAATTTAAAAGTACATTATATTAAAAAAAATAAATTAAAAAATGTAATAAAGATGGTTATAAGAGTGCTGTGCTACTTTGAGAAGAGTGCCACTTAAGGGAATCGGTGTGATAAACATTCTGCAATGCTCTTAACAATGTTTTTAAACACATGCAATGGAGACAGTTGTAAGTGTGCTATGTGCCTGCTACTTTGACAAGAGTATCATTCCAGAGTCATTTGACTAACTTGAGAGAGAGGGAGTTTAGAAAAACGACCCCATTGAGTTTTATGAACTCCTGAGTTCATCTTCCAGTTGTGCCTGCGTGAATCTGACCCCAAACAGCATACCTTAGATAGAACTACAGTAAGAGACAGGCCGTCACCAGGGCGCAAACTGACCACTAGGGGGCATATACGCAGCAGATCTGAAGAGCACTGTGCCGGCTGGTGAAAAGGGAACTGATGTGAAAAATACAATCCACGGTAGGTTGGGCAGATCTCATGACATGAACCAAACCAGTCAATTGCCTGCTTACACAAAAATAGCAACATTTTCTATAGGACTTAAATTTAAAAAATTTTTTTGAATGTTTATTTATTTCTGAGACAGAGAGAGACAGAGAGAGACAGAGCGTGAGTGGGGGAGGGGCAGAGAGCGAGGGAGACCCAGAATCCGAAGCAGGCTCCAGGCTCTGAGCTGTCAGCACAGAGCCAGACGCGGGGCTCAAACTCACACACCGTGAGATCATGACCTGAGCCGAAGTTGGTCGCTCAACCAACTGAGCCACACAGGCGCCCCTGCAGTCTCATAACATAATATCACATGTCCAGGTACAATCCAAAATTACTTGGCATATAAAAAAATAGGAAATCTCAACTCACGTGGGGAAAAAAAAGAAAAAAAACAACAATCAACAGGCACCAATGCTGAAATGACGTAGACGTTGGAATGATCAAAAAGAAGACATTAAGGCAAGTATTTTAAAAATGTCATATGAACATTGTTGAATGAGAAGATGAAAAGTCTCAGCGAAGACAGAAAATATAAAGAACCAAATGGTAATGCCGTAATCATAATTTTTTTTAATTACTGCATAGACTCTGTATTGGTTTCCTATTGCTTCTGTAACAAATTACTACAAACATAAGGATTTAAAACAAAACAGGGGCGCCTGGGTGGCGCAGTCAGTTAAGCGTCCGACTTCAGCCAGGTCAAGATCTGGCGGTCGGTGAGTTCGAGCCCCGCGTCGGGCTCTGGGCTGATGGCTCAGAGCCTGGAGCCTGTTTCCGATTCTGTGTCTCCCTCTCTCTCTGCCCCTCCCCCATTCATGCTCTGTCTCTCTCTGTCCCCCAAAAAATAAATAAACGTTGAAAAAAAAATTTAAAAAAAATTAAGTACAGTTGACCTTTGAACAACTCAAGGGTTAGGGGTGCTGACCCCTAGCACAGTCCAAAATCCACGTATACCGTTTGACTCCCCAGAAACGTAACCACAAATAGCCTACTGTTGAGGGCAAGCCTTATTGATAATATAAACAGCCAATTAACATATATTTTGTGTGTTGCATATATTATATACTACATTCTTATAATAAACTAACTTAGAGAAAGTGAAATCTTGAGAAAATCATAAGAAAGGGAATGGAGGGGGATGGGTGAAAGGGGTGAAAGGGAATGGAAGGTACAGACTTCCAGGTATGGGATGAATGGGTCATGGGAATAAAAGGTAGAGCATAGGGCAACGTGAGGCTCGAACTCACGGACTACAAGCTCATGACCTGAGCCGAAGTCGGACACTTAATTGACTGAACCACCCAGGAGCCCCGAAAAAAAATTGCATATCAGTGGACCCGCGCAGTTCAAACTCATGGTGTTCAAGGGTCAACTGTGCTCCAGAGATCATATAATTCAACTCCTTCATTGTATTGATGTGAAAAGTGAGGTCTCTAGAAAGATGAAGTGATTGTCTTGAATCACAAGGTCCTGTAATCCTGTAGTTTAATACAATAACCACTTTTCCACTATTATAGCTTCCTTGGCTTTTCTGAGCATGTGTCCATACACATTCCTTTAATTATAAATAACAGAAACCTGCCCTAACTAGCTCAAGCAAGAAGGGAAATCATTGAAAGAAGTTGGGGTCCCTGATGGGACTCAAGATCAGGAGTGCAAATAAGCATCCAGAATAAACTCAAGTTGGGGGCACCTGCGTGTCTCAGTCAGTTAAGCGTTGGACTTTGGCTGGGATCGTGATCTCGAGGTTGGTGAGTTCGAGCCCCGCATCGCCCGCTGACGGCACAGAGCCTGCTTCGGATCCTCTGTCTCCCTCTCTCTCTGCCCCTCCTCTGCTCGCTCTGTCTGTCAAAAATAAAGAAACATTAAAAGAAAAAAATAAAAGAAAGGATAAACTAAAGTTGAAACGATGGACTGTCCGTTTCCTTCCCTCTTCCACACACCTTCCAATTTTCCCTTCTTCTGTTTCCATCCACACGTTAGTCTCACTCTTCCTTTGAGCCCGGACCATCTCCCCAGTCCACGCAGCCGAAAAACAGTAGCTGCTGAGTTTTACGTGTTGCAGGTCCGACCTCAGGCTCTTACTAGGTCCCAGCTCCTAGAATATCTCAGAAGAGAGAAATGTTCCCAAGGTGGCATTAGATGTGTCCTCACTGACTCCACTGTGATCAGAGAGCCGCATGACGGTGTAAAATGACTAGTTCCACAGTAAACCGGAGATTATGGATGGAAGGTAATTCTAGGAAGCGAGTCAAAAAGTAACTACAATATAAGCACGAAAGTAGGTTTTCCAGTACAAGTACCTAGTATGTTTTGCTCTCGCACACCTTCCTATATGGCTTATATTGAAACGCATTTTCTAGGTTTACTGACTTGATAAAATCTACCCATTTGTATATTTCGTCAATTAGTTAAGTGAAGTTCTCCAGTTTTCTCTTTCACTAGAATATTGAAACAAACCTTGTTATCATCTTGGATGGTGCTGGCAAGGAAGCTTCTTCAATTCTTCTCCCCCTTCTTTCCACTGAAGGGAGGGAAATTCTCCTCCCCGGAAGGATAGACCGTTTGTTCCCCCCCTCACCCCCCAACCTCTTCCCCAAGCAAAAAGTGGTTTAACTGCTTGATAAGACATGCAGAACAGGCTCTGGGTGTTCCCTCTTTGGGAGTGGCCCGTCCTCCAGACTCGATCTCAGCAAGCCCGTCCCCGCAAGGGAGACCCGGAGATGCCTGGCTGTGTCAGGGTCCAGCTTCGCAAATTCAGTTCGAGGAGGATGTATTGGGAAGTGCATCTGGCTGAGATCCAAACCGTCTTCTCCCACTCAGCTCTTCCAGTAATGAAGCTGATTTGGATCCCCAGCTGTCTGACTCCTGTGTCTGCTTCTCCATTAGTTGCCCCTCATCAAACCTTAATACATAGCTGTTCACTCAGAGGAGAAAAAGAAAAACAAAACAAAACAAAACTTCTTTCGCGGAGTTATATTACCATCTGGAAGCCTTTGGTGATTTGTATAAGGTATTTCGTATTTTTCCTTGTAGATCACAGGTTTGTTCCCAATGGTCACATTTGCCAAATTAAGGACCTCTAGGTAAGTAAGGTATTCATGAGCTGACTTCCAAAGAAACTGCCTGATTCATACCCTCCTACCCTCGCCTGGTTTTAGATTGTATTTATTTTCCTCTCCTCCTTAGGAAAAGAAGCCTTTTTGCAGAACTGCTTTCTTTGTGGGATCAATGCTATCTCATATTATCTTTAATTCATTTTTGTAGCCAGAAGTTCTAGTTATTCTATATTTAAAATTAATCCAGCTTAATTCCCTGTATCGGAATTCCCTCAATTCAAAGTCAGAACACCTGGCTTCAAGCTTTGGCTCGGCCATCCACTAATTGTGTGATCTTTGCCAAGTCAGTTTCTCCTCTTGGCTCCTTTTCCTCCTCTATAAGTGAGAAGGCTGAAGTAGATAATACTGAGATAGGGAAACTGAGGAGACTCCATTTTATTTGTTTGTTTATTTATTTATTTACTTACTTACTTAAATTCAAGTTAGTTAACATACAGTGCAGCTTTGACTTCAGGAGTAGAACCCAGTGATTCGTCTCTTACTTATGACACCCAGTGCTCATCCCAACAAGTGCCCTCCTTAGTGCCCATCCCCCATTTAACCCCCCCACCCCCCCACCCCCAGCCCACCTCCCCTCCAGCAGCCCTCAGTTTGTTCTCTGTATTTAAGAGGAAGAGACTCCATTTTTAAAAGGCTCCATCTCGGGTCGCCTGGATGGCTCAGTCGGTGAAGCGTCCAACTTCGGCTCAGGTCACGATCTCACGGTCCACGGCGAGTTCAAGCCCCGCATCGGGCTCTGGGCTGATGGCTCAGAGCCTGGAGCCTGCTTCCGATTCTGTGTTTCCCTCTCTCTCTGCCCCTCCCCCATTCTTGCTGTGTCTCTCTCTGTCTCAAAAATAAATAAACGTTAAAAAAAAAAAATTTAAAAGGTTCCATCTCCGTTTTCCTGCTCGGCCCTATTGACTCATGTTCTGTATTTCTATTTGCATCTGAGTAAAAACCAGAGAAGCTACTCGGGTTCCCACTCCAAGGGGGAAAGCAAGAGAGTTCATCATTTTTTGTCCTCAGGCCCCAAACACCTGACAGGATCTAAGAAGAGCCGGATCCCAAATATGTTCCAGAACGTTAGCGTCAAACAAACCTGGCTGAAGGTGGCATCGGTAGTCCCCACCTTCAACGATTTATGCAATACCACCTATCGGGGCGCCTGGGTGGCTCAGTTGATTGAGCATCCAACTCTTGGTTTCGCTCAGGTCATGATCTCACAGTTTCATGAGTTCGAGTTCTGCATCGGGCTCCTTGCTGACAATATGGAGGCTGCTTGGGATTCTCTGCCTCCCTCTCTCTCTGCCCCTCCCCCACTCATGCTGTCTCTGTCTCTCTCAAAATAAATAAATATATTTAAAAGAAAGAAAGGAAGGAAAGAAGGCAGGAAGGAAGGACGGGAGAAAACCTATTATTCACCGGTCACTCACCTTTGATGGGACCGACCCTGGATTCCTGAAGGAACACGTATACAGGACCCCTTTCCAATATAAACCGCTAACCCCAAGCTACAATGAGACTAACTCTCCTTTCCTTTCTGAGTCTCCCAGGCACTCATCTGTTATTCTCTGTCACTCGTGCTATTCAGTAAACTCTGTTTTCACTTCTTCCTAGCTTGCATTTGACTTCTACCCTGTAGCCTCTTGCCTGGTCCTGCAGGACCCCCCCCCCCCCCCCCCCGCCCCGACGATGGATCCTTGGACCCAGCCTGCCTGCATCAATATCTCAGCTAAGTTCCCTTCCCAATCTAACAATCTATCATTTACTGTTGCCAATAATGTAATGCCATGTCTGGTGGAAAGAGAATAAGAAGTTAGGATTCTCATGGGATAAAGGTCTAAGCTACATTTATTCTTTAGTAACCTATTAGTAGTTTATATAGTAAAGGAGGTTTTAAGATAACCCGCTTGGATACAGATAAGAGAAGCCCAGATCGCAAACCTTTGTTATCAAAGACCCTGCTGACGTGTCCTGGAGGGCTCAAAGCCCAAAGGAATGGAAAAGAAATTTCTTTGGCCCAGGGTGCAACCGAAAAGCTGCCGGCAGGGCAGAGGCCAATAGAGGCCAATAGCCATATGGTTGGCCTTGGACTTGGGGAGTACGTTGGTGGCAGCAGTAAGTACTTTGTCTGAACCCCACCCTAAGCCTGAGACCTGAGTCAACCTGCAGGTGCTTCCTGGAAACCGAGGACACCTGGGCAAACATGAAGAACTCTGAACCCGGTTGGTACATAAGAAAGGAGTTGAGACTGTAAGATTTGACATTTTTATTAAGGCTTTTTTTCCATTATGGAGTACCAAATTGAAAAACACAGAAACACAGAAAAACATGCCAAATCCTACCATTTAGTTAGAACCACCGTTAACATCTTGGTGTGTTTCATCTGTGGATTGATTCACTTGAAACAAATATTACTTAAGGCCTCTGGTGCACGGTACTAGGTCCTGGGGAATCCTGAGGTCAAGCCAACGGACGCGTTGTAGAGCCTGTAGCATTTCCTTCCAATCTTTTCTAGGCATTGTTTTGTGCCGGCACGGATGTGTCGAACTTCTCTAAAATTACGGAAACAGCTCCATTTCTCTCTTCTGTAGTCCCTGCTCCTCGGGAGCCCCTGTCGAGCATTGTCCGGGGCCACTTCATGCTTTGACTGGTGCACTTTGGTGACCGTGGCAGATGCTGCTAGTGTCCTGTATCCCCCAGGAGCGTCTCAGACCACCTGCCGCTACACTGCAAGGTTCTCACCATGCTGATAGCATCCCACGCCTAGCATTGTAGCTTCTCACACTGGTTCTCAAACCCGATTCTTCACCGTTTTCAAGCTTTCTGAAATGAATTACTTACAAAGTCTTTGTTTCCCATGCATGTATTTGTTCTGTGTGTCCCCTATGCCTTCCATAGCCGTCTAGCAAGGGGAGACTTGAGGAGGTAGTGAAGTAGAAATGTACTGAGACTGGATTTTTACTCTAGGATCTGTGTGTGTGTGTGTGTGTGTGTGTGTGTGTGTGTGTTTAAATCAACCCTTTCTTTTTTTTTAAATTTTTTTTCTCGTTTTTATTTATTTTTGGGACAGAGAGAGACAGAGCATGAACGGGGGAGGGGCAGAGAGAGAGGGAGACACAGAATCGGAAACAGGCTCCAGGCTCTGAGCCATCAGCCCAGAGCCCGACGCGGGGCTCAAACTCCCGGACCGTGAGATCGTGACCTGGCTGAAGTCGGACGCTTAACTGACTGCGTCACCCAGGTGCCCCTCTTTTTTTTTTTTATTACAAAAATACATGCCTCTGTTTAGAAAAAATATATACCAGACACACCCAGATCCTTACCCCCCCTTCCCAGAAGCAACACTCGCCAACTTTCTGATGTGTTTTTCCAGAAATAGCCATACTAGAAATATCTTTTCTAGGTATAGAAAGCACAGGTATTTAATATAGATTCCCTTTTTTTACATAAAGGTGAGCATAATATACACTTTAAACTTCACCATATATATTGAGATGCAGTCCAAAATAGAGTTTACTTGACTTTTTTTCCACAACAGTGTCTTGTTGTTTGGAATTGTCCCTTTTGAATGGATATTTTGGTTGTTTAACTCATTTACTATCACAAATAACTCTGCCTTGAACATCCTTATACACACATTTTTGTGCCCACGTATCACTACACTTCTGCCAACACTGAATATGATCGATACATATCTTGTCTTTTGATAATTAGTAGATGACAGTATTTTCTTATTTCAATGTGGATTTTTATGTATATCAAACTATTGACATTGCTTTTTCAGTAAACTGATCTTTTTTCTTATTTTTATCCATGTTCTATCTTAATGCTGTAAGATAAAAATTTCTTATGTTAAGGTTGGCCCTTTATCCAGGCATCATACTACAAACATGTTACCTTTTGCCTTTTTAACCTAATGCCCTTTTCATCCCCAAATTAAAGCTTCATTTTCTTTTTGGCTTTCTGGGTTTTGTGTCTTGTTTAGAAAAGCCATCCTCACTTCAAAACCATTTTGTGAAATTACTTGATAATCTCTCCCAGCATTTTCCCAGGTTCTTTGTTAAATTTAAGACTCTGGAAATTATCTTCGGCTGTTTGATACATACAGCCCTAATGTTCATCTTTTCTGGGCTCTGGGATCAATGACCCAGCTTCCTGGAAGTTTCAGGACAATCCAGATTTCCCAGATCCCTGGAGACATGACTGAACCTAGCTTATTGACACATTGCTGGCTGTGACCTAGGAGCAGCACCCCCCCCCCCCCAAGCCGTCTCCGCTTCACTGAGTTCTTGGTTCAGACCCCAGAACCTGAGCAGACCATTCTCACTGGGGCATGTGGGTTCCAGGTGGCCCCACAGGGACCTAGATGCCCATGTGACTTAGTTACAGGCTGTAGCACTTCCTCTGTAAATTTGGCGACTCCTGTCCCCTCTTCCCCCCCATCCTGGCTGTGCTGGGCCTTGCCAACTCCTCTTGGAGGAAATTTGCATCATGCAGCAGCCTGAGGACTCAGGAGGACTGATCCACTGAGCCATGATCTACTCGGCTGTCCCCCTGCTACTCCTGGCTGTGACTCTCCCTCTGGTGGGGTCACCAGCTGCTCAAGTATCCCAACCCGTGAGTAAAACTGGGGGGAGGACCCAGGTAAGACGCAGCAAGCTGTGGATGAAGGGACAGGTGGAGGGGCCAGGGCCAGGGGGAGAAGTCATGTAAAAAAGAAAGGCCAGTTTGTTGTAAAATCTCTGAGAGGTCAGTCTCATTTTCCAGGCTGTGGGATAGTTTTTATTTCTTTGAGTCACTGTGAACTCCAGTGATGCCAGAAGGCTCTCCCAGTCAAGCTTGCCCTTTAAAAATTAAAAGGAAAGGGGCGCCCGGGTGGCTCAGCCGGTTGAGCGTCCGACTTTGGCTCAGGTCATGACCACCCAGTCTGTGGGTTTGAGCTCCGCATCGGGCTCTGTGCTGACAGCTCGGAGCCTGGAGCCTGCTTCGGATCGTGTCTCCCTCTCTCTGTCCTTCCTCTGCTCACACTCTCTCACTTTCAAAATAAATTAAAAATAAAAAATGGAAAGAAAAGAAAAATTTTCCAGATTTGGGAACCACCGGCATAGAGGACAGGAGAGAATCTGAAGAAAGACAGCAGAGTTGGAATTAACACTTTTTGATCTATTTTCTCCCAGGTAGCGTCTATATCTATATTTGTATCTCTCTGTACCTGTATTTGTATCCGTATCTGTATCTGTATCCATACCCGTATCTATATCTGTATCTGTCTCTGGATAGATACCCACATTCACGTACAACTTTGGGAGAGGGAGGAGTTGGTAAGGAAATAATATATAGGAACAAGAGACCGAGGGAAGATGCTGCCGTATGCCCACCCTCGGTCGCAGTTCCTTCGGAGGGAATAGAAGTCCCCAAGCCTCTGAGCCCCAGCTAGCTCTGCCCAGCCCTCCCCACCGGTATTCCAGACACAGCGTTTCAATTAGCCTCGAGGCCCAGGGACAGGTAAATTCGGGAAGGAATTAAGCAAAGCATGTTGACTCTCCAGGGTGTGCCTGGTTCCTGGGTTCAGGTGGCATTTGCAGGGCCTGGCGGGGTCCTTGGGGCTGTATCCCTGCCGCCTCCTCCCAGAAGCCTGCTTTCCCCTCCTGATGTGCCTGCTGGATTACAGGCAAAAAGAAGGGCTTCAAGGGGCATCTGAGTTTTGTCGGTTGAGCGTCTGACTTCGTCTCAGGTCATGATTTCACAGTTCAGTTCATGAGTTCGAGCCCCACATCGGGGCTCACTGCTGTCAGCACGGAGGCCAATTTAGATTCTCTGTCCTCCCACCCTCTCTCGGCCCCTCCCCCATTCTCTCTTTCTCTCTCTCAAACGTAAACATTAAAAAAGAGAGAGAAGAGCTTCAAAGAGGTAGAGTCATGCCAAATGACTCAGGCTAGTCCCCAAGTTGCTTGGGGAAGAAGGTGTCCCTGGAAGAAATGTGGGGTCAGCCCCCTCTCAGAGGTCTCTCCTCGTGCTCTGTTCCAGGGACAGAGTCAGGCTGGAGGGGAATCGGGGCAGCAACTGAACCAAAAGAGTGGAGCAGGTGGTGAGTGGATGGAGTGGAGAGGAAGAGGAAGGGGTGAGGGGAGGGAGGGGAAGCGGGGGGGGGGGGGAGCAGAGGGAGCGGGGAATGAGGCTGAAGAGGGCACACTTGTGGAGGTACCGATTCACGGCTGGTCATGGCGGCCGCACAGGTCCAGATTCCAATTCTCTGGCTGAGAGGCCTTGAGAAAATCCTCCATCTTGGAGAGGCTCGTCTGTGAGCTGAGGGTTTGGGGGGAAGGGTGGCGTGGAGCTGTGTGTGACCGCACCCCAGCTAGCGAGGGCTATGGCCCTCTTGAGGCTTGTCAGCTCCTAGCTGGCCTATGGGAGGTGGGGCCTGCCCTGGGTCCTGGCAGTCACCAGCCAGGTGTGGGAGGCAGAAGGGGACCCTGGCCTTGCTGTCTCTCCTCTGTAGAATCAGTCTTGGTCTCAGTCTATGTACAGCTGGACTTTTCAAATCAGACCTGGCCATTGACACTCTCCAGGACCCTGACTCCCCCCTTTGCCTCGGCCTCCTCTCCCCCAGCAACTCTCGCTGGCCTCAGCCTCACCACAGGTAGGGGGGATTCTATGGAGCCTTGCCTCTCAGTGGCCCTTACACTGCTTGTGGGGGAAGGAGGCTCAGACAGAAAGGAACCTGGGCTTCCCAGGCCTGTGGCCAGCTTGCCTGAACGGCTGCCCCTTTCCATTTCCTGGAGGGTCTGCAAGGCCCGGCTCCTTCCCCATCTCCCCCCCAGACAGACCCTTTCCTTCCTGTTCTATGCCCCCCTCTTCGAAACTCTGCAGAGGCCCAAGAGGCAGCCGGTGGTGGGCTGGCACTTCTCCGCCCCCAACCCTTGAGGACTTTGCCCAGCAGGACCTCTGCTGCTTTGAACCCTGGCCTGAGGAGGCAGTCCCGGATGGCTGAGGCTCTTGTGACTTCGGGATTGTTCCAGGCACCCAGCCCTAGAGCCTCTCGGGCATCGGGTCCTGACTACCTGGCTGTCTCACACAGGCTGCCCACTTCTTGTCCCCTCCTTCTGCCCCAGAGTGTAATGTCCATCACGATGGCCACACCTACTGTGCCTGCCTCCCTGGGTACCAGTGGAACGCCAGCGTCTGCTCCCGTCGCCGTCCCTGCCAGAGTCCCCGCAGCCGCGGGCCCTGTGGCTGTCTGGTCTTCAGCCCTCCTGAAGCCGGGTACTGCCAGCTGCTGCCACCTGGTGAGGAGGTTTGGGAACTTGGAAACGAATGGGCACAAGTGAAAGAAAGCCCGTGTTTTCTCCTCTCTGACCCTTGTGTTTCTGCCAGCCGACCCAAGCCCAGTGGCTCCCAGTGGTGGGAGAAATGCCAGTTATCCTGGTAGATCACAGCCCTGAGCCTGGGGCCCGAGTAGGGAGACGAATGAACAACAGAACTCCTGAGACATATGGACATGGAGAGAAAGTGCTAGAGTGACTGCTGTTGACCCCGGAAGGCCAGGAAGGGGCTCCGGCAGCCCCAGGTTACCTAGGGAAGTGGAAATCACCGGCCAAAAGGCTTCCCCATTGGTTCCCAATGACAGATAGGTCTGGACTGCAGCAGCCAGGGACAAAACAAAACAGTATTGGGGACGTGGGGAGGAAGCGAGGAGGAATGGGCTTCGGACGATGGGGAAGGAGTGAGAGCTTAGCCACGTGGAGGGCCACAATTCATGCTCTAAGCGGCCCCTGCCTCCTGCCTCCCCACAGTCCCCGGAACACTGAGCCTGAACTCCCAGGTGCAGATGCCTGGCAACACGCTGAACCTGACCCTCGTCACGAGCCATGAGACCACCAACCTAAACTGGTTCCTGCGGCCTTCGGGGAGCCCCAGACCCATCCTCCTGCAGCCGGGGACACAGGTGTCCCTGACCTCCAGCCCGGGCCAGGCTGTCCTCAGCATCCTCAACATCTCGCATAAATGGGCAGGTAGCCAGCCTGCCCTTCCTCTCATCTCTCTTCTCCGTCCTCCTCTTCCTCTGTCCTTCCTCCCGCACCTTGCCTTCCCCCTCCTCCCTCTCCTCTCCTTCCTGCTCTTCTTCTCTCCCCTTCTTTTCCCTTTTCATCTTCCCATTTACCCATTCTGGGGAAACAAAGGCCCGGAGGTGAACAATCGAGAGAATGGGCTTCCATTTCAGCAGAGAACAGACGCCTGTTTTTCATCAAGATGTTGCAGTGGCAGCGAGCAGTGCTGGAAAGGCATCTCCTGGTGGGGAAGAGGTTCACCTTAGGATTCGAGGTTCCAGGCTATTAAAAACAAAAGTTAGGAGCCTCTTCTCCAGTGCTTTTCCTCCTAGAAACCCCTTCCAAGGCAGGGATCTCTCTCTCTCTCTCTCTCTTTCTTAAATTTTTAATATTTATTTTTGAGAGCGAGAGAGCCCGCGTGCACGCACACAAGTGGGGGGGGGGGCGCAGAGAGACAGGGAGACACAGAATCCAAAGCAGGCTTCAGGCTCTGAGCTGTCGGCACGGAGCCCGAAGTGGGGCTCGAACCCACGAGCTGTGAGATCATGACCTGAGCCGAAGTCAGATGTGCAACCGACTGAGCCACCCAGGCAGGGATCTTTCTTGCTGGGCTTAAGCAGAGGCCAGACCTGGCAGGAGAGCTTCTGCGGCGCAGGGGTGGGGCCGGAGGAGCCGGGAGGTACAGCAGGTGTGTATCTGCAGGTGAGTACACGTGCCGCTTCGAAGCTCAGGGATTCAGGTGGGAGCTGTACCAGGTGGTGAAGGTGCCCCTGCAGGTGACAGACGTGGCCCGGCTTCCAGACCAGCTCTCCATCTCCTGCGCCACCAGCCCCGGTTTCCAGCTGAGCTGCTGCCTCCCCAGTACACACCTGGTCTACACGGCTTCCTGGAGCCCCGCAGAGGGCAGCAAAGGTACGAGCGCTGTGTCTGGCTCAGGGGACAAGGGGCAGCTGGTGTCCTCCAAGCAGCTGGCTGTTCAACTCCCAGGAAGCAGAGAGGCTGCAGTTCAACGTGGGGCTCCGGGTCCAAGTTCATTCAATACCGTGGTTACCCCGTGAGCGATCCTAACCCTCCTGATACAGCAGTAACCGCATGAGTGTAGATAACTGCTCACAAAATGTTTTCCCACGACCTTAATGAACTCTGGCCACACACTCTGTGAAGTTCCTTTGATGATAGTCCCCATTTTGCAAGCTGGCTTCGAGTCCTGGGGCTGGTTAGAGACCCCCAGGCGCCCTTCACCAAGACCCAAGCTCCGCCTCTGCAGTTTGATGCTCGCACACAACTCCACTCTGCCCCACGGCATCATCTGCTTCCGAAGTTGCTAGAGACTGAAAGGGCATCTCTGGGCCGGCCGGGTTCTGGGTCTGCTCCAGGCCCAGTAACCGCTCCCCTCTCTCTCGTGTCACCTTCAGCCTCCTTAGTCAACACGCCAGGCTCCTGGTGCCTCGTGCTGACCGTTCAGCGCTGCCCTGCCGCTGACACCACGTATACTTGTGAGCTGCAGAGCCCAGGACTGACCCCTCTCAGGGTCCCCGTCTCTGTCACCATCATCCAGGGTACGTGGGGCTCGGGGTCCAGCTGGTTGGGTCCAAGCTCTCACCTGCTCGCCCTGGGAGCTCCTCGACGTTTCCCCCACACTGGGCCACACGGCCAGTCTCCAGACCCCGAACGCGGGAGAGGCTGGGGCTAGACCACGGTTGCTGAGCCTCCTTGGTATCATTCTTCAGACGGAGACACCACCTGCCCTGAGGACTCCTCAGCTGTTGCCTGGAATGTCACCAAGGCTGGCCACGTGGCACAGGCCCCGTGTCCAGTGAACAGGACAGGTGTGGTGAAGCGGACCTGCGGGCCTGATGGCAGTTGGGAGCCCATCCACGGCGGCTGCACGGACGCAGGGGTCCTGGCCTTGTTTCACAGAGCCTGGGTAAAGCTTCAAGCCCCACTGCTCCAGGCCTCGCCCTCCATGACCTACCCCTTTCTCGCTCGGGACCTAGCTTTAGAACCTTTTCCTCCTGAGGCCTGGCCTGGAGGCCCCTCACCTTCCCTGAACCGGAGCCTGGCAGAGCCAGGGTATGAGGGTGGGGGCCACAGATGCACGAGACTCTCATGGTGGGAAGGGCGTTCTCCTCCAATCCTAATTCCACCAAGTGTCCAGCCCACTAACACGGGTGTGAGTTCCTTCCGTGTGGCTTCCCGCTCCCCCGGGGACTGGAGCAGGGCTGGGGAGGAAAGAGCTGGATGGGGGAGGAGTGGCCCCTCCCTTGTGACGACTCGCCCATCCCCCCACCCCCCCCACTTCCTGCTCTGTCTGGTCTGTCTCAGCTGCTGCGGGCAGGCCAGGGCTGGCCTGCTGTGGAGGCGCCACAGATCCTGGCTGAGCTGTCGGAGCAGGCGAAGGTGGTGAGCTCGCCCTCTGACTTATTGGCACTGCTGGGCACCATATCCTTCCTGGCCAAGGTGGTGGTGGATGCCAGAATACAGCTTAACCGCAGCGCCTTGGAGGTGAGATCTCTGAGCCACGGCGGGGGGCCGCCGGGGTGGTGGGGGCCCGAAGCTCTTTACCTCTGGGCACTTCTGTCCCTCTGGCATCACCATGGGCTGTCAGAAGGCAGACCTTTCGAGAGAGTCTGAGTGTCTGCTCTCCTGGTCCATCTCGCCCCTTGGACATCGGTTTCCATGGCCATCGAATATGGACAAGGTCTGAGGCTGGGAACACGTGGGAGGTCGGGGAAGGCAGGAAGGGATGTGAAGACACGAGTTCAGAAGCATTTATGTACACGCAGAGATGGGTGGATATGGGGTAAACTCACGCGCCCAGACACACGCACACACACGATACCTACATGGAGGTCCCCACGTCCTCAGCTTTTGCTGGACTCACCTGAACCAGCTCCCAGCGTGGGCAACGACTGACGACCATTAAGCTGCATCCAAAAGAATAACCAGGGCCAATGACATTGCGCCCTCCATCCGGGAATGTAGGTCACATGTGGGTGGACAGACATGCATGTGGCCTTCCACTTCAGAACATCGTGCCCGCTAACCACTGGGCCCCACTCCTAGCTTAACAGACCTGTTGGGGTCAAGGCATTGGAGAGGGGCCCCCTTCACCCTGGGTGGCCCAAGGGATGGAGGCGAGAGAAAGGTCGTCAGATGGAGGCGCTGGATGCGCATCGGGAGACCACGTACTTGAAGCCACCCCGGTGGTTAGCCCCACGGCTGCCCGTTCTTCCCATCTAGAAACTCTCCCTTCTCGGGCCTGTCTTCCTCTTCCCCTTTCCCTCCCCTCTTGGGTCTCTTCCGCAAGCCTAAGAAAGGTAGGTCTGGGGCCTCTGGTTCCCAGCGCCCCTGACGCAGCGCCGTGGGTTCTAGCGGCCAGCGCTCATCTCTTTGCTGGGCTCTCTCTGTTGGGTGCCGCAGGCTCTCCTGAAAACCACAGACAAGGTCCTAGACCTGGACACCAGCTCTCTGTGGACCCCAGCCCAGGCCCAGAAGCCCTCGACAGGCTCAGAACTCCTGCTGGCTGTGGAGACCCTGGCACGCAGTCTGTGCCCTCAGGATCACCCCTTCTCCTTCAGCTTGCAAAACGTGCGGCTGCAGACCCAGCTGCTTGGGCCGTTTCCCACTGACTACAGAGTCTCCTTCCGCACTCAGCCCCCACTGCGGGCCCACATTCCCAGGTGCTCCCTGGCCCCGCTGGGCCGTAACGGCACCAACGTCAGTATTACTAGCCTGGTGCTGCAGAAACTGGACCGCCTTCTGCCCTCAAGCTACGGGCAGGGGCTGGGGGACTCCGTCTATGCCACTCCCGGCCTGGTCCTCGCCATCTCCGTCATGGCAGGTGGGCAGGCCTTCGACCAGGGAGAAGTCATCATGGACTTCGGGGGCACGGGTAGCACTCCGCACTGTGTCTTCTGGGACCACAGCCTCTTCCGGGGCAAGGGGGGCTGGTCGGACGAAGGGTGCCAGGCGCAGACAGCTCGTGCCAGCCCCACCACCCGATGCGTCTGTCGGCACCTCACCGCTTTCTCCGTCCTCACGTCCCCAAACACTGTTCCGGAAAACCTCACCCTGGAGCGGCTGAGTCAGGTGGGCTTGGGGGCCTCCATCGTGGCACTGCTTGTGTGCCTAGGTGTGTACAGGCTGGTTTGGAGAGTGGTGGTACAGAGCAAAGTCGCCTACTTACGCCACACGGCCCTGCTCAACGTGGTGCTCTGCCTTTTGGCCGCAGACGCCTGCTTCCTGGGAGCCCCACTGCTTCCTCCGGGGCCCCGAAGCCCGCTCTGCCTGGCCGCTGCCTTCCTCTGTCATTTCCTCTACCTGGCCA
Organism: Prionailurus viverrinus; assembly: GCF_022837055.1. Lineage (NCBI taxonomy): Eukaryota > Metazoa > Chordata > Mammalia > Carnivora > Felidae > Prionailurus > Prionailurus viverrinus. The sequence goes on from NC_062563.1 coordinate 120,178,442, forward strand.
CCTTTTTCTGGATGCTGGCTCAGGCCCTGATGCTGGCCCACCAGCTGCTCTTCGTCTTCGATCAGCTGTCCCAGTGCCGAGTACTCTCCCTGATGGTGGTCCTCGGCTACGTGTGCCCGATGGGGTTTGCAGGTGCCGCCCTGGCCCTCTACCTACCCCGAGGGCAATACCTGAGGGAGGGGGCGTGCTGGTTAAGTGGGAAGGGAGGGGCGCTCTACACCTTCGTGGGGCCAGTGCTGGCCATAGTGGGCGTGAACGGGCTGGTACTCGCCATGGCCGTGCGGAAGCTCCTGAGGCCTTTGCCGTCAGAGGGGCCCCAGGCGGAGAGGCGCCAAGCCCTTCTGGCGGTGATCAAAGCCCTGCTCGTTCTCACGCCCATCTTCGGCCTCACCTGGGGGCTGGGCCTGGCCACCCTGCTGGAGGAAGTCTCCACAGTGCCTCACTACATCTTCACGATTCTCAACACCACCCAGGTGGGTGATAAAGCGCCGGCTGTGCTTTTGCCCTTTTAGATGGTCTAGGTCACTGCCAGTGCCTTCTCGAGGAGGGGTCGAGGTGGAGCAGGAGAAGCAGTCTCAGGAATTTTAGGAGACGTAGGTCTGGGCCGCAGTCCCTCCACGGACTCGCTGGAGGACTTTTGACAAACCTCTGGGAGCTCTGGTTTTCTCATCTGCGAAACAGTATCTGGTTTGGGCAGAGACGTCAGGGAATTGTCAGTACCCAAACTGATATTGATATTCCCTTGGTAACCAAAGCGGTCAGAGAAGCACCTGAAATGGATTCTATGCACCGAGCGGTGCTAATGCCCAGGACACCCTAGATGGGAAGCCTCGGGACACAAATTAGACAGGACGACAGAGGCTGAAGGAAGAGGAGGGGGAGGGAGTCGATTTCGGTTGATTCCTTCCTCCATGACTAACTTATCCCCGTATCCCCCCGTTAAGGGTGTCTTCATCTTACTGTTTGGTTGCCTCATGGACAAGAAGGTGAGTCTGCCCACCTAACCTCTGCCCAATTGCGGTGCCCAGGCCAGGCCTTTGGCTGGCGTAACGAGGGCGTTACCTGTCCTGCAGATACGAGAGGCTTTACTCAAACGCTTCTGCCGCTCCCAGTCCCCCAACTCCACCATCTCCCTGGTGAGTTACTGGCTTGAAATTCTTAGTTCTCCCACTACGGGGTCAGACGCAGCCGTTCCACAGCCTTCCCGAGAGGAGACAGGCACAGCTAGAGGCTGAGAGAAGCTTGGGATTGTCTTCTAGAATGAGCACTTTCCAGGCTCAAAGTCCCCAACGATGGAGACAGGAGCTCCGTCAGAGCAGTCGGAGTCAGGTTCCTGGGCTCCTGATTACAACCTGGACTGCTGGGGACTCTCTTAGCCCCTGGTTTCTCCATTTGAAAATCTGCCTCCAGTTACTATATGAAGGGAAATGTAGGATCGGTAAGCATGGGAGTCAGCATAGCTGAGAACCAAGTTCCTTAGGGCTACTGCGGCCCCAGGCAGGTGAGAACGTGAAAATGGGCACAAGCTCATCAAAAGAGAGTCGATAATAATAATAGTCGCCCTGCAATTGGGCCTTCCGGCCCCTTCCTAGGCTACATATGAAACCTACATCCCGGAGCAGAGCAAAGGAAGAAGTGAAGACACCAGGTGAGAAGCAGGCCTTTCTGGGGGCAGCGTGCTTGGCATGGACAGAAGCGGAGGCTAGCAAAGGGCTTCCTGGCCAAGAAGGCTCCTCTTCACGTGATTGACGGTCCCGGCCCACGGGTGGAAAACAGACTTTTCCAGCAGAGACATTTCTTGACGGGACGGGGAAGGTGGAGACCTCAGAGAGCAGGGAGTTTTACCACCACCAAGCCTTGGTTCAGTCCACTCTGAAAATTCCTTTGTGCGCTGTCAAATTCTTAATCGTCCTGGAAAACCCTTGCCTTGAAGGAATCGCCATTGGTGGGCTTGGTGTCCAGAGGGGTGGGCAGCCTGCAGAGGCAGTGAAAGGTCTGCTTCACCAGCCCAGAGCTTCAGGGCGAGCCCTTTCGCGGAGAAGGCAGAGGCTTTGAGTGAACCACACGCAGAGCCCATCCGAGGGAGTTGGGGGAACGTGCCAGAATCCACCAGGATGAGCCATGGCCCGGGGCTCTGAGCCCTTCCCCCATCCGAGAGCTCAGCGCCCCCGCACAGACAGGCTAATGTCTCCACTCGTCACGTTCCCTTCTCTCGCAGGTCACCTGCCCACACCCCTAAACTATCCAAGCAAAAAGAGCATGAAAAACTAGCTAAAGCTACCTGTTGAATAAGCCTGCCTTTGCTGTAAACGTAATCGACAGATATTAAAGTTCAAAATAATTGCAAGTAAAACCATCTCAACCAGTTTTTGACCAATCGACAGTTCCTGGTCCAGATAGATTTGCTAAAAATTGTTTTATTTTTAACTACTCAGTGACTTCTTTTCTGATTATTTCTTCTCCATAGCTATGATGAAAGGATGACTGATGACAGGAACTCTACTCTTGCAAACATTAAAGGTGAAGGACAGATTTTGGTTCGTTTCTTTTCAAAGTTTAGGAAAAGGTGAAGTTAATAGGTCCCTCTTTCTTTAACTTTTCCAACAATATCAGTATAACTGTAAGTTTCATCAATGTACGAATGTATACAGTCACCGATCTAAGAACCTTTGTAAGAGCGCATTAATGATTTTAAAGTAGAGAGGAAGTTGCCACAGACCACTAAGAATTAAGGCAACAAGATGACAAAAGGGGGCATTTAAAAGTGACAGGCTCAGGTCCCCTGGGTGGCTCAGTCTGTTCAGTATCTGACTCTTGATTTGGGCTCAGGTCATGATCTCGAGGTTCATGAGCTCGAGCCCCACATCAGACTCTGCACTGACAGTGCAAAAAAGCCTGCTTGGGATTCTGTGTCTCCCTCTCTCTCTGCCCCTCCCTTGCTCTCTTTCTCTCAAAAAGTAAACAAAAACATAAACTAACAAATCAATCAATCAATCAATAAATGTGACAGGCTCAAGCTAAGACTAGATATGGAGAAGAAAAAAAAATTTTTTTTAAAGCCTTGAGAGGATACCAAGACATCTAGTTGAATTAACTCATGGAATCCACAAGATGATGGGAGGGTTCTGAAAAAAGTTTTCAACTAGAGAAATGGAAAAAAATTCTTATGAATGAGCCTTTGTTAAATTACAAAAGTCGTGGCTATTTTTATAAAATGGAATGGGAATGCTTTCTGTTGAAATGAATATGCTCTTGAAAACAGTTTTCTTATAAACATGGATCTGTGTATTTTCATTGTACAGAAGTCAGCCTGAATAGTTCCCTACATGGATTCAATTGTTTCGTTCAAATAGAAGATACCAACTCAGCAGGGCACTTGTAACCGTTCTATGCTTCGGACTTGTTCCAGCCCCCACGGGAGGCGGGCAGCCACTGAAACAGCGAGGGCTTTGCCTGCTGGTTTCCCTGGCCACAGGGTCCTGTCTCAATTGTACTTCATTAATATTTACAGTCTTAATTTCTTAAATTATAAAATTATTTGTGAAGAGTTCAAATAATACACGTTCGCTTTAAAAGCAGCAGAGACCCCTGAGTGTGCTTCTGTAGAAATATACGTTCTCATATTTCCTTCTCAAATGACGACACACACTCAATGCATGCTTTGCTGCTAAAAACACACGTTAGGATTGACAAATGAAGTGACATTAAGCCTTCGTTCCCTTGGTTGTCACATAAAGAAAGACTGAAAAGAAAGTTCTGGAGGTAAATATAAGAAAGTAAAGATTTCATTTCTAAATTCCATTTCTAAAAAGACGGCCTAAAGAAATAAGCAGACAAGTGAGCAGATGAATGTACCAAGGATGTGCGTTCCAGTGTGTTTATATCCTCCACAAAGCGCACTTGGTAAAACCAATGAGGATATATTTACCAAAGGAGTGCTATGTGGTCATTTAAAATGACGACGTATAGCTACACCTACTGATACGGGAAAATGTTTAGGCTCTACAGCTAAGTAAGACAAAAGGGTTCCAGAACAGCATTATACCAGCCAATTTTGGTCCATACCAAAATTGGGTCCCTTTGTGTCCAAATATGTGTGCACTGAAAAAGAGAGATATCAAAATATTAACAGTATCTTGCTACTTGATTTTTCACTTTTTTCTTGCTCTGTAAATATTATTTGAATTATTTTTTACAATGAGCATGTGTTTCTATGGTAGAAAAAATGTTATTTTGAAAGAGTTCTTCTGAACATTTTGCATATTTAAAAATAGAAACTTGTCAAGCAAAAAAAAAAAAAAAACCAAAACAACAACAACAACAAAAACAAACCCATAAACAAAATACCCCCTGGAATTTAGATTTGTACAGAAGGGTGGACTACATTAGAGGTTCTCAAGGAAGCTTGGACTTCTGTTTTGGGAATCAATTCTGTCTGATCGCTGACAGTTCCCTAAGCGTGGAGGGGGAAAGGGGCTCCTAGTTGAGTTTAGGGCAGGTACAAACATTGCCAACATGTCTAAATGCTTGGTCTCTTTCACAATGATGCATTTCTTTCCAGAGTAGTATTTTTCCTCAGTGTTTTTGTCCTTCATCCCCACATTCTCCCATTTCCTCTCAACCAACGATCCCTCTTCATTGAAAGAGCATAACATACCAGTTCAGAGTCCCAGATAAACCACAGTGGACACAGACAGAGGACCTCTGAGTCATCCATTACGTCCCAGAAGAAGACTGGAGACTCTGCTACTGCTTTTCATTCCTTGAGAGAGACTGGAATTGGAGAGACCTGGAGAAAAAAATTTAAAACGTAAATGAGAAAGGGTAGGGGGAGAAGATAGGCTGAGAATTAGGATTCCTCTCTTTGGAAAGATGGATGCAAAGGTGCAAAGAATGTGTCTGGTTTGCTGGTTGCTGTAGCTTCAGCATCTAAAATATGCTTGACATGTAACAGGCACTCAGTAAGTATTTATTGAATGAATGAACTATACAGACCACAGCAAGAACAGGGACTTTTGCTCAGAATCAGAGACCATGAGAAGCAAACAGCTGGAGGGCCGGTGGGGGTGGGGCGTGGGGGGGGGGGGTGGCGGGTGAGGGAGGGGAGCACAGGGGGGAAGTGCACTTCTGAAGTGTGAATGAAAGATGAGGGCAAGTCAAGGCTCTCCTCCCAAATGGTTATTTGGTGGAACAAAGGGTCTAATTAAAGTGTTACATGAAAAGGGAGGCACTTAAGTTGGGATCTTTAAGAAGAGCATAACCGGGGAGGGGGGCAGGCACCTGGGCGGTTCACCGGGTTGAGCATCTGACTTTGGCTCAGGTCCTGATCCAACGGCTTGTGAGTTCCGGCCCCACCTACGTCGGGCTGTCTGCTGTCGGGGCAGAGCCCGCTTTGGATCCTCTGTCCCCCACTCTTTGTCTCTCCTCCACTTGTACTCTCTCCCTCTCTGTCTCTCAAAAATGAATAAACATTAAAAAAATAGCGTAACCAGTTCGAGGTACCTGAGAACAAACAGCAATGTGTACTTTATTTTTTTTTTTTATGTTATTATTTACTTTTGAAGGAGAGAGAGACAGAGCATGAGCAGGGGAGGAGCAGAGAGAAGACACAGAATCTGAAGCAGGCTCCAGGCTCTGAGCTGTCAGCACAGAGCCCGATGCAGGGCTCGAACTCACGAACTGTGAGATCATGACCTGAGCCAAAGTCAGACGCTTAACCGACTGAGCCACCCAGGTGCCCCAGCAATGTGTACTTTAGATGGAGGCATCTGTAACCATGACAGCCAAGGGTCGTCTTTTGTAGCAGTCACACTACCGAAAATCGCTGTTTCTCTTACGCATAGAATGTTTAGAAACAGTGCTCGCTCCGGCAGCACATATACTAAAATTGAAACCATACAGAGATTAGCACAGCCCCTGTGCAAGGAGGACACACAAATTCGTGCAGCGTTCCAGATTTTTAGAAAGACAGATACCATATGTTTTCACTCATATGTGGATCCTGAGAAATTCAACAGAAGACCATGGGGGAGGGGAAGGGCGGAAAAAAAGTTACAGAGAGGGAGGGAGGCAAACCATAAGAGACTCTTAAACACTGAGAACAAACTGAGGGGGGGTGGGGGGTGGGGAGAGGGGAAAGTGGGTGATGGGCACTGAAGAGGGCACCTGTTGGGATGAGCACTGGGCATTGTATGGGAACCAATCCGACAATAAATTATATTTAATATAAAAAAAAGAATGTTTAGAAATAGCATATAACTTATGTAAAGCTGGGTGAACGTGACTTAACTGCAGACCTAGAACTTCAGAGACGCCACGAAAGCCCTCTCCAATCCGATCCCACTGCCTCCCGCCCAGAGGTAACTTTTACTCTGAATGTGATCAACGTAACACTAAGAAAATTTTTTTGTGGTGAAACACGGAAAATTTACCACTTTAACCAAGCATACAGTTGCACAGTGGAAGGTATATTCACAGTGCTGTGCGACCAATCTCCAGAACTCATCTTTCTTTTTTTTTTTTTTTTTAAATGTTTTTTCAACGTTTATTTATTTTGGGGACAGAGAGAGACAGAGCATGAACGGGGGAGGGTCAGAGAGAGAGGGAGACACAGAATCGGAAGCAGGCTCCAGGCTCCGAGCCATCAGCCCAGAGCCTGACGCGGGGCTCGAACTCACGGACCGCGAGATCGTGACCTGGCTGAAGTCGGACGCTCAACCGACTGCGCCACCCAGGCGCCCCCAGAACTCATCTTTTGAAACTGAAACTCTATACCTATTCAGCAACTCCCCATTCCCCCCACTCCAGTCCCTGGTAACCGTCATTCCACTTCCTGTCTCAACGAAGGTGACTATTTTGTATACCTTATATAAGTAGAACCATACAGTGTTTGTCCTTCAGTGACTGGTTTATTTCACTTAAGGTTCATCCATGTTGTAGCACGTGATAGGACTGCCTCCCTTTTTAAGGCTGCATAGTACTCTACCGTGTGTATACGTATACACACATTCAGCTGTCAATGCACATTCGGGTCACTTTCCCCTATTGGCTCTTGTGAATAATGCCACTATGAATGTGGGTGCACAAATCCCTGCTTTCAATTCTTTGGGGTACATACCTAGACATGGAGTTGCTAGATCATATAATAATTCTATTTTTAATCTTTTGAGGAATGATCATACTGTTTTCCATAGCAGCTGGACCGTTTTATATTCCCACCAACAGGGTACAAAGCCTCTGGTTTCTCTTACATCCTCACCACCGTGTGCTATTTTCTGTGGGTTTTTTTAAAAAATATTTTTTATTTATTTTTGAGAGAGAGAGCAAGCGAGCGAGCGAGCAGGGAAGGGGCACAGAGGGAGACACAGATTCAGAAGCAGGCTCTAGGCTCTGACCTGGCAGCAGAGTCCGACTCGGGGCTTGAACTCACAAACTACAAGATCATAACCTGAGCCGAAGCCAGATGCTCAATAGACTGAGCCACCCGGTGCCCCTATTTTCTGGTTTTTTGATAACAGGTATCCTGATGGATGTGAGGTGGTATCTCGGTGTAGTTTTGATTAATGATGTTGAACTAGTTGACTAGTGATATTGAACTTCTTTTCATGTGCTTATCGGTCATCTGTATATATTTTTTAGAGAAATGCCTATTTAAATCCTTTGCCCATTTTTAAACTGGGTTATTTCTTGGTTGTTGAGTTGTAAGAGTTCTTTGTATGTTCTGGATATTATCAGATGTATGACTTGCAAATATTTTCTCCCATAGGTTGCCCTTTTATTTTTTAAATTTTTTAACGTTTATTTATTTTTGAGACAGAGAGAGACAGAGCATGAACAGGGGAGGGGCAGAGAGAGAGGGAGACACAGAATCTGAAACAGGCTCCAGGCTCTGAGCTGTCAGCACAGAGCCTGACGCGGGGCTTGAACTCACGGACCATGAGATCATGACCTGAGGTGAAGCCGGATGCCTAACCAACTGAGCCACCCAGGCGCCCCTGATGCACAGAAATTTTTAATTTTGATGAAGTCCAACCTATTTAGTTGCTGTTGTTGCCAGTGTTTTTGGTGTCACGGCCAAGAAAGTATTGCCAAATCTAATGTCATGTAGCTTTTCCTGTTTTCTTCTAAGAAGTTTATCAAATTAGCTCTTATGTTTAGGTCTTTGATTCACTTTGAGTTAATTTTTGTACATGGTGTAAGGTAAGGGTCCAACTTTCATTCTTTTGCAGGTGGCCCATTTTCCCAACACCATTTGCGGACAAGACTGTCCTTTCTCCATTAAACGGTCTTAGCACTCTTGCCAAAAATCATTGGACCACATCAGATTTCTGGGCTTAAACAAAAACCAACTTATCTCCAGAAGGTTCTCCTTGGGCCAGTGATGGGGCTCAGCCCTGCTGCCCCCTCCAGCTGCCCCTCCACTGGCTGCCTCTGCTGGGTTCTGCGTCTGCTCGCTGAAGAAGCTGAACAGGCGAGAGGAGTCTCTTCCCTTGGGCGCGTGGGCCCCAGTTAGCAGAGGCTTTGGGTCCTAACACCACAGCTGATGGCTGCAGGGGAGGGAGACCAGAATACTCCTTTAGAAATGAGTTGCACAACTGACAAGGCACTCACTGATGCTGATGCGCTTGCTGAAAGACTGAGAGATCCTGATGACGCAGCAGAATCTCCGACCGAGCAAACCACCGCTCTCAACAAGTGAGCAGACGTGATGAGCAGGATCAGGAAGAAATTCAAGAGCTTAATGAAGTTGCAAGACATTGGCCACAGTCCGCGTTGGTTATGGGAATCCAGCAAGAAAGCAGACAAATCAGAGAAGTACAACCAAAGAACTAAGAATTGCATACATACCTGGAAGAACATCCATAGTTAGACTGCTAACGGCTAGCAAAAAAGATGATCTGGATATAATGAAGTCAAAAGAGCAGCACTCCCAGACTGACATGGGTTGTTGTAACAGCTCTGGAGTCTTCTTTGATGCATCCTGACACATCTTTGAAACATCTCAACATGGACCGGAGAGGAGGCACTTGGAAGCAAATCAGAAATTCCAACTGCATGTTGATCAGATAACGGAAATGACAGCAGTAATGAGGAAAGCCATTGAAACTGAAAAGCAACAGGGGTGCAAGGTACTGGAACAAATATTTCAACTTGAACAAGAAAACAAAGGCTTGAGAGAGGTCCTTCACAGGAGTGCACGTGTGCATGAGCGGGGGAGGAGCAGAAAGGGAGAGAATCCCAACTCAGGGCTTGAGCCCAGGAACTGTGAGATCATGACCTGAGCCTAAATCAAGAGTCAGAGGCTTAACCGACTGAGCCACCAGGTGCCATTTTTGAACTTTAGGAAAGATGTGTCTGAAAGTCCATCTTTGACAGTATTAGTGACCAGTAGCAACCAGAGTCTGAGGAATAGGTGAAGAGCCTGTAAGTCTTTGGGTTTCATATACTTCAGATGGTCACTGGGACTGGTCTACTAAAGTGAATGAGTTAACAGAAAAATCAATCTCAAGCTATGTTTTTTTTCCCTATAGTACGTACACTGGATTGGCAATGGCATTTTCTTTTTTACTATTTTAGAGACAGAGAGAGAAAATGCAAGTGAGCAGAAAAGAGTGGCAGAGGGAGGGAAGGAGGGGGAGAGAGAGAGAAAGAGAGAGAATTCTATGTAGGCTCCATACTCAGTGTGGAGCCCAATGCTCAATCCTACGACCCTGGGGTCACGACCTGAGCCAGAGGCAAGAGCTGATGCTCAACTAAGCCACCCAGGCGTGCCTATAAGTATTCATTTGATTTTTTACAAAATATATATCTAGTATGTAAATTTTTAAAAGCCACTAGAAATAGAAACGGACTTTAACATCAACTGAAATCTAAACTTTTCTTATTTTGTGATTATAGGATTAAAGAGGATAAAAAGGTAAAAAACAAAACACCATTATTTCCAGATCTTTCCACTAATGTCCTTTTTCTGTTTCAAATCCAACCCATGATACCATAGTACATTTGTCATGTCTCCCTAGCTTCCTCTGGTCTGAGTTTCTCCGTATTCTCTTTTTTGTGAACTTGATAGTTTTGAACACATTCTGTATAGATGTCCCTCAGTTTGTGTTGCATGTTTTTTTTATGACCCAACTGGGCTAATGGGTATTTGGAAAGAATACCCCTGAAGTGAAGTGCCCCTTTGATCACATTATGCCGGAAGTATGTGGTATCTACATGCCAGCACTGATGTTAACCTTGGCCACTTAGTGAAATTAGTGCTTGCCATGTTTCTCCACTGTAAAGATGCCTTGTTTTCCCTTCTCATACTCTATTTGCTGGAGTTGAGACATGAAGTCCAGCCCACACTCAACCGAGGACGGACATGTCCCACTTCCTGGAGCACAGAGTCTACACATATTATTTGGAATTCTTCTGTATGAAAGACCTCTTTTCTCTTCCCTTAACTGTTTTAGAAAACATTTTTATCTCATACGTAGGCATCTCAGAAACAGACTTAAGTTTTGCCTGTTTTTGAACCTGTCCTGTCAATGAACATTTGTTATTTATAATATTTTGCTATTAGAGAGCAATGGTGCTATGCACTCTCTTGCACGCGTCTCCTGGCACTCCTGTGCTGGGTCACAGACCGTGTGTCCTATTCAAATGTGCAAGATGCCAAGCTGTTTTCCAAGTGGTTCATATCAATTTGTATTCTCACCAGCGGTGTGTGATCGTTCCTATTGTTCCACATCCTCATCAACACCTGATATTGAGTCTTCATTTTTCCTGAGGGGTATAAAAGAATAGCTCATTATGATCCTAATTTGATTTTTCATTACTAATGAGCCTCTTTTCATGTTTATTCTCCATTTCTACATTATATTATAAAAAATGCCGGTTCATATCTTTTGCCCATTATTTTGTAAGTCATCTTTCTTCTTTCTGATGTACGGGAATTCTTCATATAACCTGGATCCCTTGAAAGATAGATCTATATCAGGGTGACATAGATCGTGAGAGAGAGAGAGACGTATCTCCTTTGTAGGATGTATCTGTATCTTTGTCCCTTTTGTGGTTTGTCTTTCCATTCTGTCACATAAACAAAAGTTCTTATTTCAACATAGGCATTTTTTTTTTTAAGGTTTATTTTTGAGAGAGACAGAGCGCAAACGGCGGGCAGGCGGGGGGGAGGGGCGGCAAAGAGAGAGAAGGAGACAGAACCCGCAGCAGGTTCCAGCCTGGTGCTGTCAGCAGAGCCCAGCGTGGGGCTCGAACCCATGAACTGTGAGACCATCACTTGAGCCAAAGTCGGACACTTAACTAACTGAGCCCCCCAGGCACCCCTCTTTTAAAAAGGTTTTTAATGTTTTTATTTATAAAATTTCTTTACACTTGACTTAAATCGTGGCAGAGACATCTCCAAACAGTGAAATAAATTTACCCCCAAGGAGCAATGGGGAAAAAAGTGTTATTCTAAAACGGGTTTTTGTTTTTGTTTTTTAACATTTATTTATTTTTGAGAGACAGAGCATGAGCAGGGGAGGGGCAGAGAGAGAGGGAGACACAGAATCAGAAGCAGCCTCCAGGGTCTGAGCTGTCAGCACAGAGCCCAACGCGGGGCTCGAACCCAACGAACCGTGGGATCGTGACCTGAGCGGAAGTCGGATGCTCAACCGAATGAGCCACCCAGGAGCCCCAAAAAGGTGTTATTCTAAAGCAGGACCCTCTTTATACCCCTAGCAGCCACATGACTGACTAAAATGGCTAAAAGTTACAAATGAGTAATTAAAGGCAAAATCTGCCCCCAAGCCAAGGGAACCACCCTTTACCTCTGGTAAAAACTAAGGCAAACAGTTCTTCAATACTCCCTCACTTTATTAAGTGTAACAGGGTACTTACATATCTAAACATTTACTGTAAGTTTTCAGTGACATTTAAACTCTGAATTACCTTTCCATAATTAAGTTTCTTTAGGCACATTGGTTTGTATTTTATAGAAAACACACATCTTTAGGTCACAAACAGGAAGGAGTATACTTTGCAAATGTTACAAAGATGATTCCAAATCTCAGAAAACCTCTCTCCTGAACTGCAACCACTCATTTAAGTATTTAATGAAAATAGAGCCCCCAAACAGCTGTTTAAACATAACACTGAGAGATTCTGCTGATTAAGAAATCCCTGAAAGAGTAGTAAGCCGTGATTACTGGAAAGCTCAGAATACTAGCAAGGCTTAATTGCAAAGTATTGAACAGAAGGCCACAAATTGTCTTTTCCTAAGAGGAGATAGGAACTAAGGATGTCAGTTAGTAATGCATTGGAATGGCATTGCCTAGTGCGAGTGTTGCGCAGAAACTCCAGGTCAGCTCTCCTTTATTATTTTGGATAAGCTTCCACTATCATCGCATGGCCCTGTAAAGGAGAAAAAAAAAGAGCTCCGTTAGAGCAACGGAAGGCAATGAATCCAGCCAGTCCTGAGGCAAAAGGGAACAATGGGAAAAGTACGGGCTTTGGAGTCCGATCCTGGGCCTGCCTTTCAAACACTGTGTGATCTTGTGTGTGTATGGGCAAGGGGAGTGTTGCCACTGGCATCTAGTGGGTAGAGATCCCGCTAAACATCCTACAACACGGAACACAACCCCCCCATAACAAATAATTATCTGGCCCCAAATGTTAATAGAGACAACGCTGAGACACTCTATATCCACAATGCGGGATTCCTCCTCTGGTCTCCCAGTCACATTTGCATCACTTATTTGGCTCTTGATGAAACAATGCCAAGTTTAATCTACTTTTTAATCATCTCCTCTCGCCTTCACCAGACTGTAAACTTCTAGAAGAAAGGTACTGGGTGGTATTCTTCATTCATCCACAAAAGCATCCGGTATTGGGTTTTACTCTGTGTGCTAGGTGAACAACCAGGGAGCACACACTAGAAACCACAAGACACTAACCCACGTGGGCTGCCCACCCCGCACGATACTGTGCCCTCGTTATCTCCCTCAGTTAAGCCTGGCACAGACAGATTGGGGGGGGGGGGGGGGCTCCAGTCCTGACTATGGTTTTCTCTGGACAAAGGTACACAGACTGAAAAGTGCTTTTCATCATGAAGTCTGAAATACTCTAGCCTACAAATAACTGACCCCTTGTTTCTTCAGTTTCTGAGACAGGTCATAAATAAAGGCTTTTAAATGCAAGATGTTTAAACTTTTATATAGCTTATTATTTATCTTGATCAGCAACAGAAAGTTTCTGTAATCTGGAAGAAAACCAGATCTGTTTCCTTCAGGACTGGGGACAAAAAGATTACAATCAGCCCTCCTTTTGGATTTTATTCCCAGAGTGAAATGTCATATGTAGCAGGTAGGAAGTTGTGTCTGTAATGCAAGTAAGGCCAATGAAAGAAATCTGTAGAATAACAAATTCCCCCCAAATAAACAGCAATAAGTTACCCAGCAGTAAATTAATTTTCTAATTAAGGTATAATTCAGTTTTCAGGAAAGATAATTTACTTTTCGGAGAGATTTTATAAATATGACCTCAGGGTGACTAGATAAATGAGTAAAATTTTATCTAAAAAAAAAAATTTTTTTAAGTTTAAGACAGAGACAGTGCAACTGGGGGAGGAGCAGAGAGAGAAGTAGAGAGAGGATCCCTCTTCGCACTCAGCACAGAGGCCAATGTGGGGCTTGAACCCACGAAACCATGAGATCATGACCTGAGCTGAAACCAAGAGTCAGACGCTTAACCGACTGAACCACTCAGGTGCCCCGGCTCTAATTTTTTTCTACACGCTTTTTGTATATAGAAACATAATGAGGATGTATTCCTTTTAAAATTAAAAAATATATATAAACATTATTTTAGGAATAGAAATAGCTCGAGTTTAAAAACTGTCTTCCTTCCAAAGTACTATCAAGAATTAAAGTTGTACCCTCCTCCCTCAAAATAGGCTGCTTTTTTTAGTTGTCTGTCATCAGAAATACTGCTCTAAGGATGTTTCAAAGTGAACCAAATGAAACGTGCTTGGAATGAGCTGGTTTGGTTTCCAAGAAAATGACTTTCCAGAAGCACCTCTGAAGCTGCTGTGACATACCTGCCCTCCGGCGGCACAGGCAGCCACCAAGCCATACTGGCCTCCCTCCTTCCGTAATCTGTTGGCAGCTGCCATGACCAACCGGCAGCCAGTAGCTCCAAATGGGTGTCCCAGGGACAGCGATCCACCCCAGTTGTTAAACTTCTCCAAAGGAGGTGACCCAACCTGGCTCCCACAAAAACAGACACAAATATAATGATGAGTTTACTTAAGGTTAAGAATCAGGCCAGACTCCTAGCAAGAGGAAGGTAACAGAAATGGAGAAAATGACTAACTTGAGACACGTCATATATTACTTTAAAGTAAAGAAGAAATTCTAGGTCAATTCTGAAAGCCACTGTCTATTTACCTTCACCTAACACCAGAACTGGAAGAACAAAAGACAAAATAGAATTTTACTTTCACTTTTTCTAAAGATTTCCAGGAACTATTTTCCAACTAAGAAATAAATACATTTAATAAAATAAAAAATTCTTCATAAAAAGGAATTGCTTTCCCCTTCATATTTTTATTAACAGCCCAAATATTACTGTGCTTTGGAAGTTCAAGCATGCTTTTAATCACTTACCTTGGTTTTTCTACCCATGTAATTTTGTGCAAACCAATCAGAATCCATGGCTTTAAAATTAGCCAAAATCTGACCCTACAAGGGAAAGGACCTTGTTATTAATGTCCCTTGACATTAAAGTTGAGCAAATCTTTACATCAGTTTTCAGTGAAATCTTCCTAAGGGAACATTTGCTTCTTTTGAAGGGCCTCTAAGAGATCACAGCAAAAGGTATGTCTTCAAAACTGTACGACTGGATTCCCCCCACTTAACACCCCTTCCAACAGTATAGGTCAGTATTTCAAATATAAAGCTCTACTTGTGTTTTATAACACTATCATAAAACACACTTGGATCTCCCCAACACAATACATTTTTTATGATTACAGTCCTTTGATATGTATCTTTTAAGTGACTTACTGAGAATGCTTCATGAAATTCAAAAGCATCGATATCAGTCATTGTTAATCCTGCCCTTTCCAGAACTTTTGGAGTAGCGTAAGTTGGTCTAAAAAGAAAAAAATAAGTAATGTGTTAAAACTTTAATTTTTTTTTTTTTTTTCAAAAAATTTTTTTTTCAACGTTTATTTATTTTTGGGACAGAGAGAGACAGAGCATGAACGGGGGAGGGGCAGAGAGAGAGGGAGACACAGAATCGGAAACAGGCTCCAGGCTCTGAGCCATCAGCCCAGAGCCTGACGCGGGGCTCGAACTCACGGACCGTGAGATAGTGACCTGGCTGAAGTCGGACGCTTAACCGACTGCGCCACCCAGGCGCCCCAAAACTTTAATTTTTAACCTAAGAACTCCTTATTCTCCAAGGTGAGTTTTACATAAGGTATTATCATGCCCTCCACTCATTCACTGTTTCTGTACAAATATTAAGTATTGGGGACACGATAGTGAACTAAACAGACATAGCCTCTGTCCTTACAAAGTTTACATTCTAGAGTCAGGGATATAGCTAATAAACAAACTATGAAAGAGAAGGGCAAACAAATAATGTGAAGAATTAGAAAAACACAGAGCTGTGAGGGATGGGAAGACAGTCTAAACACTAGGAGGCTTACATAAAAGGCCATTATAAAGACTATGTAGCAATATGAAAAAATGCTTATGACACCTTAATGAAAAAAGAATACATTATATATATATGTAGAAATGTATATGAAAAAGAGGGAAAAAAAAATCCAAAACTGTAAAATAATATACCAATATAAAGGATTATTTTTAAGAATCCAGCACACAAAACAATTATGAACTCAGAACTTAATGTACTTTAAAATCTATACAATAAATGTGGGTAATCAAATACTTCTAATGATAGTCCTAGGATATTTCTACACTGTTACCTACCCAAGTAAAAGTTGATCTTTTGGATCCTGAGACACATACACAAAATCCCTAGGTAAAAAACAGAGGGGTTAGCTCCAGTAATAAAATAAAGAAACCGAGGTGGCCGTTTATTTGAACATTTACTTTACCTCAAATATGCCTTTGGCTTATAACCCATGGCCAGAGCTTTCTCCTCTGCCATTATCAGCATTGCAGATGCACCATCAGTCTGAAATGTTAAGCAGAACAATAACGTTAAATTCTTCAGCCTTTCTGGAAGTCTTTGTACAACCATTTTCTATGTAGTGTTCCTGAATCTATCAACTAATTACACTGTATACAGAGATTTTATAAAACAAAACTATTTTCATTTTATCCATAATTAATGGGCGACCCAAATACACACACTGACCCATTGTTTTAAGGAAGAGGGTAGAAAAACCTGTCCAAAAGTACCATCGTTATCAAAATGGACAAAGAGAATAGGTAACATGAGAAGTATGTATTCATAATAAACTTAAGCCAAAAGATTTTTGCTTTTGGCACAGAATATGAGAAATCTTATGAATTAAAATAGTCTCTCATTTACTTACTTATTTTTACATTTTATGGACTGTTTCTGAACTTGTTTCCTGACTGTGGAAGGAAACACAGGCTTCGAGGTGATATGAAAGAAACAGGCAGGCAGCTGAGAACATTGGAACCATGGTCTTTCCTCTCTGGACACACCCCATATACTTCTTACCAACTGAGAAATCAAGTTGAGAGACAAAGAGCTACCACTGAAAAAAAGCCTTATACCATGACTAAAAGAAAGCTCAAAAAAAAAAAAAAAAAAATCCAGGGGCACCTAGGTGGTTCAGTTGTTTAAGTGTTCAACTTCAGCTCAGGTCATGATCTCATGGTTCATGAGTTTGAGCCCCACGTTGGGCTCTGTGCTGACAGCTGGAGCCTGCTTTGGATTCTGTGTCTCCCTTTCTCTTTGTCCCTCCCCTGCTCGCCCTCTCTCTTTCAAAAATAAACATTAAAAAGAAAAAAAAAAATCCAAAACCCACTACTTCGGAGTTTGCAACATAAGAACAATTTCTACCACATTCTATGATATTATTTTAACTTAGTAACCCTGAAGTCACGATGGAGCTACCTTACCACCAACAGAGGAGCCATAAGGTCTGGAAACAGTGGTGACCATACATAATAATGGTTTATGGACATTACATTAATATGTTCAATGTGCCATTGTGCAAAGTTACAATGAATGTGGTGCATCAACACATTGCCCAAAACCCACCTATCTGTGATGTGCTGCCTCTGATGATTTGCATTTCTGACTTCCAATGACTAAACCTGCCCCTTTAGCACACACCAGAAGTAATCAAGGAAGTTCAGATCTGGCAAGAGTATAGCCCACCCCATATGGCCCTATCATTCAATTTGGTGGTGGAAATGATTATCTAACCAGTCCTTCACCGCTCACGCCTAACAAGATGGTGGCGTACCATCCTGCTGGAATCATTCCAGGCACCCCTCCCCTAGCCCAAGAGTGGGCGTTAAGTAGTCACTTAACAAGGTCAAACATGTCAACATGTACCCATGTTACCCATGCGGGTAAGGAAGATACATTGTAAAAGAAATGCTGACCAGCTAGACTCTGTCCAGAGGACTATACCCCAAGGTGGTAGGAGAAAAGAAACCACATCTTATGAGCAGAAACAGAATCAAAGGGATGTTTAGTTAAGGAGGAGCCACAAAACAAGGAAGGATATGAAGCTATATGCTGATAAATAAAACCACCACCCCAAGAAATGAGGGTAGATATACTTATTCTATAGGTTTTATAGGAAAACGCTTATAGAAATTGCTTATAGTGACGTAATTGGGGACCAGTATAGAGCATCATTTTCTAACAAGCGGAGCTAAAAGATAACTTGTCACACTCTCTGCCTACTTTCCACATCTCATACAACTCCTCAAATTCACATCCTATGCTCCAACCAAGCTTTTCCCCGAAGAAACCCTCGCTCTCATACCTCTTTGCTGTTCCCCTTGCCTAGAATGCATTTATTACACTTCTTGAACTGGCTTGTACCCTTCCTTCAAGATTTGCTGCTCAGATGCTACCTCCTCTACGGAGCCTCTCTGACTCCTCCCGTGTGCGTCTTCTCTGTTAGCCTGCGCTTACAACCTCCATCGCATCTTCTCCTGGCATTATCATCACTGGCCTTTCTACCCCCAGTGCCTAGGAGAGCTAATCAGAGCTTCCTGACTGGTTAAATGCCTGAAGTGAACAGCTTTTTGTATCAGAATGGTGGCTAGATTAGGTGACTGTGAAGGCGTTAAAACTAGGCTTCTTTTTGTTTTTTTAATAATCCCATTTTAATATTTTTATAATGAATAACTTAGATGTTTACGCCTCTATAATACATATAAATAGATCTATTGTAGGCTTTTCTACTGAAAGGCCACAGATATAAAAGTCACTAGTAAACACATAGAGCACACATAGTTACCAGGAAAGAAGAATTTGCAGCCGTCACTGTGCCATAGGGCTTGATGAATGCAGGTTTTAGTTTGGCCATCTGCTCCAGAGATGAAGGACGAATGCCATTATCTTTGGTAACTGTATCTTTTCCTAAAAAAAAACATGAACTTTTTAACTCTAAAGAAGTACAAGCTTTATATATCTTCTCCAGAGAAATATGTTTTAGAAACTATAAGAACAAATGAAATGTAACCCATAGCTATTTACTAAAAAGAAAATCTTTTACAGTTATTAAGATGTCATCGAATCTTAATCAATACTTTGTTTTAGATTTTTTTTTTTAAGTAATCTTTATCCCTAACCTGGGGCTTGAACCTACAACCCTGAGATCAAGAGTCGCATGCTCTACCAACTGAGCCAGTCAGGCACCCCTGAACTATATTTTTAAGACATCTGGGAAATAATCTAAATGATCTAACAAAAGGACACCCTACTTTCTTTCTTTTTTTTTTTTAAATGTTCATTTATTTTTCAGAGAGACAGAGTATGAGCGGGGAAGGGGCAGAGAGAGGGAGACACAGAATCCGAAGTAGGCTCCAGGCTCTGAGGTGTCAGCACAGAGCCCGATGCGGGGCTCGAACTCACGAACCGTGAGATCACGACCTGAGCTGAAGTTGGACGTTTAACCGACTAAGCCACCCAGGTGCCCAGGACACCCTACTTTCTTAAGGTATTTATTCACATTTGGCTATTCTTCTATTCAGAAATCACATGAATGAAGAATTTTTAAATGGGCATCTACATAAAAAATAAATACAGCAGGAAGACCTAAAAGCAGACTCTTATGAGACTTCTCTTTAAAATGTTGTGGAGCACCTGGGTGGCTCAACTGGTTAAATGTCTGACTCTTGGTTTCGGCTCAGGTCATGCTCACGGTTGTGAGATCAAGCCCCACCCCTTGCACTCTTCTGCACTGGCAGTGCAGAGCCTGCTTGGGATTCATTGTCTCCTTCCCTCCCCCTCTCTCTCTCCCCCTCCGCTCCCACCCCCACTTGTGCACATGCTCTCTGTCAAAATAAATAAACATTTAAAAAAATAAAATATTGACCTATTACAACGTAAATCGAAGCTTGAGTCCACGTTTAAAAGTGAGTGTTCTGGAAACAGAACCAACATACTTACTGAGAAGTCATTTGGGGCTTTTGGAGCTTCAGAAGCAATTCAGAACTCTCAGAACTCCCTAACAGGTGGCATGAAGCATCCTCCTTTATAAAGCTGAGGAAACCATTTTACCTGGTACTTTGAAGGGCACAACATCAGACAGGAGTCCTTCATCCTGGGCCTTCTTGGCCAGGCTGTGAGAGCGCAGCGCGTACTCATCCTGGTCCAGTCGAGAAACAGCAAAGGCAGCGGCCAGTCGGTCTGCAGAGTGGCCCATGGTCTCACTGGTGGAGAACTCGGCCACCGCAGGGAGCTGGGGAAGGGAACGTACAGGATCAGGTACGCTGTCAACAGGTGTTATACCATGCCCAGGGTTATCTGGGAAAGTCAAGACCAAGACAGGAGAAGCTTTTTGTGAGCAGGGCATCTCTCAGGAGGGCTTACAAATTCAAATTTTCTAAGCACCATCTTTTTTCCCCATCTTGAGCAAATAATTAACCTTTCCCTGTAACTAATAGAATCTACAAATGAGCATAACCGACCGTATAACTAATTATGTATCTTTGCAGTGGGATGCTTTGGAAGCACAGGTCTTTACATAAGAGGTCCCAAGTCTTACCTCAGGTGACAGGAAATTCAATCTGAATTTAGAGATTAAAGACAGCCGCTGACCCAGAGTCTTGGCCTTATTGAGATCAAGCAACATCTTCCTCATTTTCCTTGAATGACGAATAGGGACATCAGACATTAACTCTACACCACCTGCCACGACCACATCGCACTGCCCGGAGGCGATCAAGCCAACACCTACAGGGCACAGGTTACAGGAACATGAACATCTTTTGCAGAAATTAACAGACCACTGATAATTGAAGCTTCTTGATTAAATTCCTGTTGTACGACAGTTACCAGCATTCTATAACACGTGTAATTACGATTTTAACTTTTTCAGAGGGATTAAGATAATTTTTTTGAATGACTAAAACTGTATTCAATGCGCTAGAGAAAAACAAGTTTCATTCAGTCCATATGGACAACAGCTTCTGGAAATATCCACTGGACCAACCCTCAAATCAGTCTAAACCAGAACATTCTGCATATTTTACAAACTCCCAGCTTTAGTTTTCAGAAAGATTTTTATCCCTACAACAGGAATTTTTACAAGCTAGAGAAAGTCTAGCTTTTGAAGATGTAAGGCAGGCCCTGCTCCTCTTTCTGGCCACTGGCGAGTATTTTGTTGCTCTGTCTGGAAGTTGTCACATGCTTCATAGAGTGGTGAATGCCCCCAATCACAGCCTGTGGCATCATTTTCTGCCACTCATGAGGCAGGCTGCAACCTGGCCTTGATGTTACTAAAAGAGCACAGTCATCTTTCAGGTTTCGGTCTTTTCACAACAGGCACTGCCACTGCAAAATGTCCCACTATTTTGTCAGGAGAATTTGTAACTAATTATTAAAATTCCACAGGTGTGGGGAGAAAGCAGAGGAAAGAGTCTGTACTTCTTACACAGTTATTTATCACTTGGGCCACAACCTTCATGGGGGTGTATTAGACTCCCCTAACTTAACCATTTTTTTTTCTAATTTTTTTTTTTAATGTTTATTTATTTTTGAGAGGAGAGGGGAGCAGAGAGAGAGAGAGAGACAGGGAGACAAAGAATCTGAAGCAGGCTGCAAGCTCTGAGCTGTCAGCACAGAGCCCAATGCAAGGCCTAAACCCATGGACCGTGAGATCATGACCTGAGCCAAAGTCAGATGCTTAACTGACTGAGCCACCCAGTCACCCTGGGATTCACCTGACTTTAAAACCCAACAGGTTAGGGGCGCCTGGGTGGCTCAGTCGGTTAAGCGGCTGACTTCGGCTCAGGTCATGATTTCACGGTCCGTGAGTTCGAGCCCCGCGTCGGGCTCTGTGCTGACAGCTCAGAGCCTGGAGCCTGTTTCAGATTCTGTGTCTCCTTCTCTCTGACCCTCCCCCGTTCATGCTCTGTCTCTATCTGTCTCAAAAATAAATAAACGTTAAAAAAAATTAAAAAAAAAAAAAACAAAAACCCAACAGGTTATAAATTATTCATGGCTCAAATTCAGAAGCACCCTCCTAGAGACATACTTCTCCAGCTGATAATCCCTGCTGTGGCCAGCCACATTACTGATGGAGAAACTACATGAATGGTTGTGTCCCTCAGGCATAGACAGCAAGAAAAGATGAGAACTACTTCAAAAACCGAAATGTTAAATATAACCTTATTTTTGAAAAATGACAAATTCAGAGATCTCTGCTGATCATATACTTTTGTTAAGAGTACTTTTTTTTATGATCGCATAAACGACCAAGGAGAATTAACATGTACCTTCTGCTTTCAAGTAAACATACCTGTGGTCATGGCTTGGTTGGCAGAGATGCAAGCCATGGTGACAGTGTGAGCAGGAGTCTTGTCAGAGAAGCCAGCTCCCAGGGCAGCCTTCAGGAAATACAGGAACGAAACGGTCACTTCTAAAGGAAGCGTTACGTGGAAATGATGTCATGTGAGCACCACTTCTCCGTGTGGTGAATCAGGAAAGGGTTTGAGGTTAATACTCTACAGAGTAACATTCAGAATGAAATTAGGCGAAATGGCCCACTCATTTTTCATCTAGCCATTAACCAACAAGCGCTTGACGAAATTCTTGGTAGCCGGTTTCCAGTGTGGTCAACAGGCTACAGGTCACCTAATTCCTTAGCAATGCTGTGTTCTGGGCCTTTGAGAATATCAATACATAACTGGATTTTAATCTAAATTTCCAAATAACCTTAAAGTAAACCTTTTAAATCTACCTGGTGGAAGGATGAAATAGATCATGGAGTAAGATCCTCACGATCTGTGTTCCTGCACTTGAAAGGCTTGGTGGCAAAGCAAAAGTTACCAAAGCAGAAAGTGATTTCTAAAGAACCAACCACTCCCCTAACAGCCTTCCCACTCAGGTCCCTGCCTGCTCTCCACTCATTCCTCCCACTGCTAGTCTGTCTCTCTTTGTGACTGCCACAGAATTCAGACAGCACCCTGAAGACCCAATGCAAAGGCGACTTGGAAAACTTACCATTAAGGAGGAGTTCAAGTTGATGAAACAAACTTTGCAAAAGTGCCTAAGCCCCAAGTAAGCATCTTTGAAATAAGGTCAGACCAGCTAACCAACTGGAAAAAGACAAACCTGTCCAGGATGATGACACAATAGTTGCTTCAAAAGAGAACAATTTGAGGGGTCTTGACAAGAACTGAGGCCCTCCAGGGGCGCCTGGGTGGCCCAGTCGGTTGTGTACCCAACTTCAGCTCAGGTCATGATCTCGCAGTTTCTGAGTTCGAGCCCCGCATCAGGCTCTGTGCTGACAGCTGGGAGCCTGGAGCCTGCTTCGGATTCTGTGTCTCCCTCTCTCTCTGCCCCTCCCCTGCTTGTGCTCTGTCTCTGTCTCTCAAAAATGAATAAATGTAAAAAAAATTTAAAAAAAAAGGGGTGCCTGGGTGGCGCAGTCGGTTAAGCGTCCGACTTCAGCCAGGTCACGATCTTGCGGTCCGGGAGTTCGAGCCCCGCGTCAGGCTCTGGGCTGATGGCTCAGAGCCTGGAGCCTGTTTCCGATTCTGTGTGTCCCTCTCTCTCTGCCCCTCCCCCGTTCATGCTCTGTCTCTCTCTGTCCCCAAAATAAAAATAAACGTTGAAAAAAAAAAATTAAAAAAAAAATTAAAAAAAAAAAAAAAGAACTGAGGCCCTCCATTAATCTTGCAAAATGGCCTCTATCTCTATGGCACAGTAAACGTTACACATAACATGAAGACACCTATTATTTTAATACTTATTGGGGAAAATAATGCTGCCAAAAAAAATCAATGTGTGATCCCATGTTTGCTTAAGAATTAATGCATAGATACAATAACAAAATATTTCATAACATTAAAGTTACGTTTTAAAAATAATGCTCTCACTATCCCCCCACCAGCCACCACCACCACTATTTAACTATGAGATTCTGGTTCCCATGAGGGGAATTCTTTTTTAGTGGCCCTTTTCTGAAACTATTTAACTATGTTCAGAATACAAGATCTCCTGTAATTTGGTGAAATAAACCTGTTTCCAAAGTCGAGATGAAGGAGGCTGAATGTATCTTAAATAAGTTTTACTTTTTTAAAGTTTATTTAGAGAGAGAGAGAGAGAGCCCGCGCATGGGAGCGCCTGAGGACGCATGAGAGTGGGGGAGGGGCAGAGAAAGAATCTCAAGCAGGCTCCACACTGTCAGTGTGGAGCCCGACATGGGGCTCAAACTCAAACACCGTGAGATCATGACCTGAGCTGAAACCAAGAGCCGGCCGCTTAACCAACTGAGCCACCCAGGCGCCCCGCTTTTATATTTACACTACCCATGCATCATCATCTGTAGAAACAGAAGTACGTCATAGTACATAGTACATACAGTATAACCTTATTCTGGTCTTTCCAGGTAGACTTGATACTCAGTGCCCAACCTACTCTGCTGAAAACTACACCCTGGCAACGGCACGTCAGCCTCTCAATGCAGACCAATTCAAAAAAGGAAGAAAGAAGCAAATCTCCAGGGGCCAAGGGAGGAGAGCACACCAGTGGGGCAAGTGTAAAGGGCACTCAGGTTGTATGGCCCAATCCTCATAAGGTCCTTTCTAGCACGTATCCCACCCTTGGCCCCAGCTGACTCTCAGTCCTGAAAGAGCTTTAAATAGAAGTGGTTTCTGGGGAACCTTGTCCACATGCTTCTATTTAAAGCTTGAACAGCTCTCAAGGCACGCTTAGGCTCTAGATAGCACACTAAGAGAAAAGGAGGAAGACGCCTCTTAGACAAGGAGGAGAGCAGGGAAATCTGCAGAGGCCTTTCACTAAAGTCAGGTTCATGGGAACTCAGCAACAGAAGTCTTTAGCATTTCCTATAAACATGACAAATACAGACAACAGGTCCTTCAAAAGCTCCCTAGTTGGAAGGTACATTAGCTTTTAGGTTACAACTACGGAGAGACATCCTCATAACATCCTCCCCCAGGGCAACCTTCCCCTGGAGTGAATGCCCCTGGTATTGGTACAGGGCAGGGAGAGGCAACTACCACACGTCAATTCATAGCTGCGATTTGCACATGGATGTAAAATTTTCTGACAGAATTTAGGGAAAAACATTATGGCTTTAAGTATTAGAACGGAAATACTGAAAAAACTGAAACACTTGGTAGTTTTCAAGTGCTCTTATAAGAGCCACTTTGCTTTTTGCAGAATATAAAAGTTGCAAATGTATTATGACTAGCTTGACGCAGTCGTAAGATTGTCGTATTCGACCCAGTCAGAAACGTGAAAGCCCAGGGAAAAACCAAAATAATCAGGGCGGGAAAAAAAACATTTTCTGTTCATAATTTTTTTTCTGCCTCCCTAACATCCTACAGTTGATTCTGTGGGCTTAAGTAACAGCAGATGTTCAGCAATATTAGCATTTACTGGCAGGTAAAAATGTGGGGCAGAACCAATACTTCCGGCCCTGCTCATGTCCCCTCCTGGCTGATAGTGATGGAAATTATTGCTCCCACAACTGTACTGAACACAGAGATATGGCAGGCACAAAGCTAGAAATAAAGAAAATGCTTAACACGCTGAAATGTGCTTTGGAGCCAACTTTATCCAAATAATCACTTTCAAATTGAAACAAAGCCCAGAAGATGTGTTTGGACTCTTCACCAGGAAATGCCTGTGTGACGTGTCACACAAGTTTTAAGGTCTGTTATAATCTCAGTTGCCACCAGTGAACACTACCTGGAGCTATGCCAACTAGGGTAAAGGTAAACTCCTATGAGATGGTTTTAAACACACACCCTATGTGTCATGTAGTTAATGGGAACAAATGAATCAGCAATGCAACCTCCAACAAAAACCATGTTGTGAAATAAGTTCTTTGCATAGTGTTGAAATTTTGAGTTAATTAGTAGCCACCGTAACATTATCAAGGTCACATCAGCCATACTTCCCTACGATCTCTATTATCCTAAGGGATAGAAAAATGAACATATCGCAAAGCAGCTCAAATAATTGATTTGACTTATAGTATGAATATACACCAGTACAGGGCAAGTCATCTGGTTTATACTATAATTCTCTCAAACATTAAATAACATTCATTATTCAAATTGTAAAATCACATTTTAAGTCAAATATAACCTTACTTAAAACTTTTTAATAACTTTTGAAGAATAATTCTGTTCACTGAAATTCAATCGATTCTCCTATCAATCTCTCGGAACAACATGAAGTTCGTTTTACTCACCTCTCTAGCCACATTGCTAGTCTTCACTTCCTGTATAACTGTGCCAAAGATGATATAATCAACAACATCCTTCGGGACATTGGTCCGATGCAGCAAACCCCTGAGAGAAGTCCAAAGCAATAAAAACCGAGACAGTGCCGCAGGTCATCACATAAAACATTGTAATTCTTTTAAAATGACAAGCTAAATAGGAAGAATCAAAAATCATTTTGAGGGGTGCCTGCGTGGCTCAGTTGGTTGAGCGTCTGAATTTGGCTCAGGTCATGATCTCGTGGTTCATGGGTTCAAGCCCCGCATCGGTCTCACTGCTGTCAGTGTGGAGTCCACTTTAGATTCTCTGTCCCCTTTCTCTCTCTGCCCCTCCCCATTCGCACGCATTCTCTCAAAAATAAAACATTAAATAATTTAGAAAAGGATAAAGCAGATACATAAATATAGTAATGTTAATAGGAACCAAAGTTTCAGTCAAAAGAGAAAAGAGAGACAAGTATAAAATCAAAGAGATGAAATAAAATCCCAGGTATATTAAATTTAAATTTGGAGTACCAATATAAACCCATAATTGAAGCTATACATTTGTCTAGTTTTACCCACTGATAGAGACTAGAAGCAGTCACATTCCAATAGGAAAGGAAGGAGTCAATCTTTTGGGTTTTTTAAAAATGTTTATTTTATTTTTGAGAGAGAGCGCAAGCAGGGGAGGGGCAGAGAGAGAGGGAGACACAGAATCCGAAGCAGGCTCCAGGCTCTGAGCTGTCAGCACAGAGCCCGATGCGGGGCCCAAACTCATGAACTGTGAGATCATGACCTGAGCCGAAGTCGGACGCCCAACCGACTGAGTCACCCAAGCGCCCCAGGAATGAGCCAATCTTGAACTCAGACTTGGTTCTTTTTTTTTTTTTTTTCAGACTTGGTTTCTAAATGCCATTCCCCACTAAAGGAATCAGCTTATTTACTTTTTTTTTTTTTTTTGAAGATTTTATTTTGTTTTTTAAGTTTACTTATTTGAGAGAGTGGGGGACGAGGAAGAGAGAGAAGAGAGAAAGAGAGAAAGAGGAGAGAGAGAGAGAGAGAGAGAGAGAGAGAGAGAGAGAAAGAGAATCCCAAGCAGCTTCCCTGGTGTCAGTCTAGAGCCTGAGGCAGGGCTTGATCTCATGAACCATGAGATCATGACCTGAGCCTAAACCAAGAGTCGGGCACTTAACTGACCGAGCCTCCCAGGTGCCTAAATATTTTATTTTTAATTAATCTCTCCACCCGACACTGGGCTCAAACTTATTTACAACCCTGAGATCAAGAGTCACATGCTCTACCAACTGAGCCAGCCAGGTGCCCCAGGAATAAGCTTTTTAAAAAAAATGACAGAGGCTAGGTCTAAGGCAAGACAAGTACAAAGTAAATCTCACTGATCTTTTTTGTGCCAAAAATAAGAAAGTACTTAAAGACTAACGGGATATCAAAAACAGGAACATGGGTGTACACATTTGTCAAAGTTCATCATACTATACACTTAAATCTGTGCATTTTATTATACTCAAGTCATACCTCAGAAAATAACATTATGCTAAAAAACAAAGGGACATAAGAACTTGGGGGTGCCTGGTTGGCTCAATTAGTAGAGCATGCGACTCTTGATCTCAGAGTCGTGAGTTTAAGCCCCACAATGGGTGGAGAGCTAACTTAAAAAAAAAAAAAAGAAACAACTTGACAGGAGCTCCCACAGATAAAATGCGTGAGCTTCAAAAAGAATATTGACTAACCTTAGCTATGACACAGTAAGTATAATGGGGCACCTGGCTGGCTCAGTCAGTGGAGTATTCGACTCTTGATTTTGGGGGTGTAAGTCTGAGCCCCATGTTGGGTATAGAGCTCACTTAAAAATAAAAAAATCTTTTTAAATGGTTATATATTTTATTTTTTGAGAGAGAGAGGAAGGGTGGGGCAAAGAGAGAGGGAGACAGAATCCCAAGCAGGCTCCACACCGTCAGTGCAGAGCCCGTCGCAGGGCTCAAACTCATGAACTGTGAGACCGTGACCTGAGCCAAAATCAAGAGTCAGATGCCCAACTGACTGAGTCACCCAGGCAGTCCAAAAATAAAATCTTCAAAAAAACACAGTAAGTAAAAATTCGTAAGTCTTAAAACAAAGAAAAGCTGTTCTTTACAGAAAAATACCAGCCGATAAATGTAGGAGGAATAACAAAATTAGAAAAATCATAAATTTGTAATGTAATAAAACTGATTCAGGCAAAACTGTCAATGAATGCTAAAAACCATCTGGTGAAAGACCGTTGGGGAATGGGCTAGTCACACGGTGCTATGATACCACTTTACAGATTACTAATTGCAAAAGAAAAAAATGTACCTTTATAATCAAAAGACCTGGCAGTCTGACCATGACTGAGTGGTTAGATTTAGTATCACATATCATGTGCCTCCTGACATGACAGAATACCACGTGCGTAAACCCATAAAGCATTCTTCCCAAATACTGTTTAACCTGAAACTAATCAAGCCTCTAGAATGCATCTCCAGTTTACAGGAAATTCATAAGGGAAGTTAAATATCACCATGAAGAAACATCGAGAATACGGGACATTCCATCAAACAGGTGGCCTAGAGTTTTCAAAAGTCCCTGTCCTTTGGGGCGCGAGAATGTTGGGGGAGAAAGAAAATGTTCTAAACTGAAGAGACGAAAAGAGACCTATCCATTTGTAATATGAACCTCGACTGCGTCCTGGTTTGGGGGCAAAAAAAAAAACTAATGAAAGAAAAGACATTCTTGGAACAATTATGGGGGAATTGACTATGAACTGAACATTACTAGTTATGGAATCACTGTTACTGTTTTAGCTGTAGTAACAACATCCTGGAGGTCCTTATGCTCAGGAGATAAACACTTGAAGTATTTAGGGCTGAAGTTTCAAGATGTCTGCAACTCACTGTCAAATGCTTTATTAAACTATATAGACATGGCCAAATGGTTAACAATTATTAAATCTAGGTGGGAGGTATTTAGGTGCTCACTATATTATACTTTAAATTTTATTGTACACTTGACAGTTTTTAAAACAAGAAGTTGTGGAAAAACTTGCAAAGCACCAGTCTGGGATCATAATCAGAAATAGGACGGGGCGCCTGGGTGGCTCAGTTGGTTAAGTGGCCAGCTTATAAGTGGCTCAGGTCATGATCTCACGGTCCGTAGGTTCGAGCCCCACGTCAGGCTCTGTGCTGACAGCTCAGGGCCTAGAGCCTGTTTCAGATTGTGTCTCCCTCTCTCTGCCCCTCCCCTGTTCATGCTCTGTCTCTCTCTGTCTCAAAAATAAAACATTAAAAAACAATAAAAAATAAATAAATAATAAAAAAAAAGAAATAGGAAAACAAGGGGTAACCGGGTGGCTCAGTTGCTTAACCATCCATCCGACTTCAGCTCAGGTCATGATCTCACGGTTCGCTGAGCTTGACTCCATGTCGGGCTCTGTGCTGACAGCTGGGAGCCTAGAGCCTGCTTCAGATTCTGTGCCTCCCTCTGTCTCTGCCTGAGCGCCCCCGCCCCCCCCGCCACACCCATCCCACTCGCATTCTGTCTCAAAAATGAACACTAAAAACATTTTTTTAATGGAAAAATAAGCTAGTTTTAGGGAAAAGATAATTTTTATTTTTCAATTTTTGTTTTTTTTTTTGAGTAGGCTCCATACCCAATGTGGGGTTCAAACTCACAACACTGAGATCAAGAGTCACGTGCTCTACTGAGTCCAGGCACCCTGGTAAGTTTTATTTTTGATACACTGCACTTGGAAGTGTCTAAGGGGTCAAGTTTAGAGATTTGGGAACCCTCCACATAACAAAATAAAGATTAAGTAGATGAGATTTTTTTTAAGGAAAAGCATGCATACATAGAAATGCAATGCTGTAAGAACTAAAACTTGTGAAATACTTGTAGGAAAGTTAAAAAGATCCAGTTTTTTATTTTTTTTATTTTATTTATTTTTTTCTTTTAATTTTTTTTTTCAACGTTTATTTATTTTTTGGGGGACAGAGAGAGACAGAGCATGAACGGGGGAGGGGCAGAGAGAGAGGGAGACACAGAATCGGAAACAGGCTCCAGGCTCTGAGCCATCAGCCCAGAGCCCGACGCGGGGCTCGAACTCACGGACCGCGAGATCGTGACCTGGCTGAAGTCGGACGCTTAACCGACTGCGCCACCCAGGTGCCCCAAAAGATCCAGTTTTTTAAAGTAGGGAAAAATCATTCAGAAGATGGAAGGAAAATCTTAAAGGCATAATATGAATAAGTCAAAGGAAGACGGGGTCAAGTACAGCTGACAGGTCAATGCTAGAGAATACAAAGAGACCAAGGCCTGGGAAAAGGCCTGGGGAAAGGCCTGTGCATTTAGTGACCACAAAAGCCATTATAGAGAGAAGCTCCCGAAAGTATGGTTACTGAAGAACAGTAGGAATGGAAATAATTATTATGAGATTCAAGGAAATGAATGGTAAGAAAAGAGAAGCAACTGCTGCTTTCATTCATTTTTAAAGTCTGGCAGGAAGAGAAGAAAAAGAATCAGATGGGCAGAAATGTCACCTGAGGGTTTTTTCAAACTAGAAGAGACCTGTGGCTGGTTTCTGAAGACACAGAAACAAGGCACTGATGAAAAATGAATGAGGTGATGCTTCACATGCTACTCCCACTGCAGAAACAGCCACACATTGTAGGACTTTCACCAAATTACTCACCTGGCTCAATCTCCTGTAACCATACCTAATTTTACATTCTTACTTGGCTTACACATGGATCTTCAAGTCTCATTCTAGGCTTCTTTGTAGATAAATATTAGCTCCCATCTAAAACAATCATCAGGGGGGCGCCTGGATGGCGCAGTCGGTTAAGCGTCCGACTTCAGCCAGGTCACGATCTCGCGGTCCGTGAGTTCGAGCCCCGCATCGGGCTCTGGGCTGATGGCTCAGAGCCTGGAGCCTGTTTCCGATTCTGTGTCTCCCTCTCTCTCTGCCCCTCCCCATTCATGCTCTGTCTCTCTCTGTCCCAAAAATAAATAAAAAAATAAAAAATAAAAAATAAATAAAATAAAATAAAACAATCATCAGGGGCGCCTGGGTGGTTCAGTTGGTTAAGTGTCTGACTTAGTCGGCTCAGGTCATGATCTCCCGGTTTGTAAGTTCGAGCCCCATGTCGGGCTCTGCACTGACAGCTCAGAGCCTGGAGCGTGCTTCTGATTCTGTGTCTCCCTCTCTCTGCCTCTCCCCCGCTTACATTCTGTGTCTCTTTCTCTCAAAATAAATAAATAAAATAAAATAAAATAATCACCAAATACATACATTGTATTTGCATTGATCGGTTATAACTAGCTACCTAGCTACAGTGCTCGTGAAGGAATACTGTCACACTAAGAAACTGTTTGTCAAGCCCGCAAAAGAAACACTGCTGACATCTACCAGCTGCTTGAATTTGTTTTGCACACATGGCCAAAATGGAGCGTCAGTAAATCTTGAAAAAGCTAGTAGGTGTGTGTTTCTCACCACATAAAAGGTAATATATCCTAGATATGGAAATCCTATTAAACATGTTTCGCATGTAAAAACTAGAATAATAACTAAAATAAAACTGCATTTACTTACAAAAGTGCTGCTCTAGCCAAATCATGTGGCATCAGTTCCTTATATCTGAGGAAAGAAAAGAAACAATTTAAACTAAAAGCCTAGAACATTAACAGTGTTTTCATTCTATTTGAAATACCTAGAGATACCATCTAATATGCTCCTGCAAATGCACTTCATGATCTAAGGCAGTCCAGCATTCCAAATGAAGCAATATTGTGACTACTCTTTGTCATCCTTCGCAATCTGGTGGGCCTGAACTCCTACTGAGCTGGCTAAGAATCTAACCAAGATGTGGCCCAGTATCTTATTGTTCATCATGACATATGTTACACGCTCTTTGAAACTAAACTCCATCTTCTCAGTTCTCTTTACTTCATTTTTTAAAATAGATTATTTTTCAACGTCCAAAGGGACCTGAGGGATGTATTAGGACTTTTCCGGAAACTTTTTGAAGTAATTTAAGGTCTACGACAGAACTGGAAAGACCGAACAGACATCCTGAATACCCTTTGCCTGGCTTCCTCTAATGCTAGTATCTTATCCAACCATGATGCACCAGTCGACACTAAGAAATTGGTACTGCTACAACATTCACTAAGCTGCTAACTTTATCTGGATCTCACCAGTTTTTCTACTAATGCCTGCTTCCTGTTCTGTTCTAATACCAAATCCATGTACTTAGTTGTCATGCCTTTGTTTCCTCCAATCTGTGACAGTTTCTCAGCCTTTCCTTGTCTTTGTGACCTTGACATTTGAAGACTAGGGTCATGGGTTTGGGGGAAGAATACGAGAGAAGTGAAGTGCCCTTCTCATTGCTTCATATCAGAACGTGCATGATAGCAACATGACTTATTACTAGTGAATCACTTGGTTAAAGCAGTATCTGCCAGTTTTCATCACTATTTTTCCCTTTCTGTACTCAAGTTGAGTATAGAAGTGAGTCGCCAGTCTGGACCTCGCTTGAAGGGAGGAGAATTCAGCTCTACTTCCTACTGGAAGGAATAACAAAGGATTTGTGGACATGTTAAAAGCACCACAGTAATTAATAAATATTTAAGGGGAAAGAGTTGAGGCAACGCAAGTATCTCGTTTCTCAACATTTCTCACCTCCTAATTTTAGCATTCATTCATAGATCCTCCTGGCAGCAATTATTACTGTGGTGTTCCAATGGTGATTCATTTCTTTTCATCATTCCTTCTATACTTATTAGCTGAAATTCTTTGGTAAAGATGATGTGTCCCTTCTCTCTCATTTATGTATTTATTCAATTATTTATTTATTTATGTAAGATAGGACTCACATAAATATTTATTCTTTGGGTTATGATGTAATACTCTATTTTATTGGTCAAATTGTTCTAGCTTTCATCATTGGAAGTTATTTTAGATTGGTCCCTTGTCCTTTTCTCGTGTCATTTTTTTTTTTTTTTTTTTTTTTCTTAAAGCACTTCTTCACTTCCAGGCACTACAAAATGCTCCAGCCTCATCTTGTATTTTCTCTGGCTCAGCCCTGGTCATTCTTCTAGGCAGGCCTGGCTCCTTATACTGAAGAACCGTATTTAGAAACCAAGCTCTGCATGCAAACTCTGTTTCAGTGTCAAAAATAAATTCCCTTTAAGTCAAAGATTAGGCCATTGGATTGAATAAGTTCATTCTACAAGTTCCTGAAAATCAAAACCTAAAAATCCAAAAATGTTTTTATTTTAACTCTAAATCACAGAAGAATTATCTGTAGTTTTCCAAATCTTTCAGAGGTAAAATGAGTTCCCTCAAATTTAGAACAGAATAATCTGGGGAAACACTGTGTGTCAATTTTAAAATGTCCAAACACTAAATTATCATTTTACAGTTAACGCTCACATTCCTACACCTTTCTCTACAAGGACGATTAGCAGATTCCCAAATCCCACTGCTGGCATCCATTCCTACGAGTGCTTCCCAAATGCCCTCCCCTTTTAAGAACCTTGTCTTCCAAATAGCACTCAAGTTAAAAGCAAAGTTTCCTCAAACTGAACAGAAGAAGATCTTTTTCCACCTAGAATATCATCTATTATATATAGAAGACCTATTTGTCACCTCAATCATAACATCAATCTCATGACTTGATTATTTGTCTTCTTTATAAATTCTTCTCGCTATATTATTTTGTCACTTTTGTTCTTTACATAAATATTACCTTGAAATTTTTTCCTCCTTTTCTACCAACTTTAGTTTCTTATGTTATTCCAAGTTCATCTCTTCTCTGTACCACTAAGTTGCCCACGTACTTTGTCATCTCAGTCAGTTAAGATCCTGAATTAAACTAAAACACAACCCCAAACAACAAAAGGAACCCCATACCAATGTGCTGAATATCTCAAATCAAACTTTAGGCAAATACTAATTACCAAAGAGTTTAAATAACATAAGTAAATGATATAGCTGAACATGTTCAAATTTCTTAATAACTAGTAAAACAGCTGGAAATAAATACCTACATACTATATAAGCAACCCTTACAAAAAAAGAATCGTCTTCCTAGCCTAGAACTTTCTGCTCTTGACAGAACTTTCTTTTTCTACCCTGCTGCTGCGAAGTACGAGGCTCTCCTGTCCTCACTTTCCTGCTGCTACAGCTTGAGATTCTTACTTTTACTGCTCTTGTCAGTAGAGGAAAAGATTATGGCTTTACGATGCTGAGACAAGAGGGTGAGTGAAGAATCTTCACCACCACTCACTTACAGCATTAATTCTGTAAGAAAATACTCTCTAGGTTCTAAACCATATGTTTAAAAAAGAACGTTTACTGTTTGTGTATGTACACACACACACACAAAGGTATGCGTCTTTGACAAACACACTGCTCTGCACCTTGCTCTTTATACTTAACACATCCTCAGAAACTTTCTATATTAGTATATATTGATAGGCCTCACTCCTCTTAGCAGATGCCCAACATTCCCCAGGGCAGTAAGTTAGTGACTGCTTGTTCAAAATATGAGTATCAAAACAACCTAAACAAAACAGAACTAGTATTTCACTTAGTTTGAACCTAGTTACCAAAGCCCATTATCAGCTTTTAGACAGACTAGGCCCCACTTGGGGATACAAAGCAGCAGACAAGTCTAAGGAGAACAGCAGTTTGGTTCTGGGAGACTTCTGTGCTCATCTAGGATCATTCTGGTTCTATTTACTTGGGGTTGTGCTATGCTGGGATTTCGACCAGCCTGTCAACTGCAATTCTGATCAGGAAGCCAAAGCAATGAATTAAAGGCCCTTCTGAATACCCACTGGCCCACAGCCTCAGTATTCAAACTTCTGAACAAGGACAGAAACAAGGTACTTATCTCCAGACAAGGAAAGCATACCTCTGCTGGAACCAAGGCATCTGGATCCACACTAGGTTTTCAAAATTGGCCTGGTTCAATCTAAAACTATACTAGGCTTGTTCATGAGAAAGGATGAAAAACAAATTTTGCCATTTTATTTTAGCACTGGCCTGACTTATTCTGTATTAATTTCATAAAGAATGCTATGCGTCCATTAACCCACTAGCGACAGTATTACCGACTGGGTTACATTTGCAAAGACCACTTTCAAAAGTGTCGTAAAAGAAGAAATAAATAAAGTTATGTGTTCATTAACCGGATTTTAGTAATCATTTCACAATGTATACATGTGTGAAATCATCACATTGTATACCATAAAAAATCATGTCGTACAACCTAAACATATACAATTTTTATTTGCCAGTGATACCCTGAATAAAGCTGGAAAAGAAAAAAGAAAAAAAGAAGAGAACACAATCATTTAATACTTACGAAGTGCCCGACTGCAAAAATGGAATGCGAACACCCTCCACCACCACAATATTCCTTATATTGGGTTTGGCTAAGGTTTTCTTCGACTTGGTCTGGGCGGCTTTAAGGTAAAGTTCAAAGAACTATTAATTCAAATATATGAAGTCAGATGACTTTTTACATTTTCAAAAATAGACATTCTAAGAAGAATTACAACATTCAATGCCAAGCTGCATTTGCCACTTACCAAACCAGTTCAATTAAAAATTTTTAAAAAAGGCTAAGAAACTGACTAGCATTTACAAGTTTCCAAACGATATTTAAGGTAAATACAGAGATTATACCTAATAATGGTATATTCATTAGTGAGAGTATTCATGCCACTAACAAGATTGTTTCTTTTTATCAAGTGTTTGACAATCACATTGAGAGCAGCCAATGTGTCACAGGTCTTCCCTTAATATTAGAAGTCCCGGGGTGCCTGGATGGCTTAGTCCTGCAACTGAGAGCATGCAACTCTTGATATCAGGGTTAAGTTTGAGCCCCACATTGGGTATAGAGATTACTTTAAAAAATAAAAATCTCAAAAAAAAAAAAAAAAAGGAGTCTCAATAAATGATATCTACTCTTCACATAGCTTAGTATTCTTGTTTTTTATGTAGAAATAAAAGCCATTTGGTTGGTGATTATCGCCATTCTGCAAAAACCTAGAATGCCTCCTGATTCTGTTTGACTCAATTTATATAGTTACTTTCCAACATCAAAAGAGCAACCTTCGTGCCAGTATAGGACCGGCACAAAAATAGACTCAGATCCCATGGAACACAACAGAGAGCCCAGAAATAAACCCATGCTTATATGGTCAATTAATCTATGACAATGGAGGCAAGAATATACAATGGGGAAAAGACAGTTTCTTCAACAAATGGTGTTGGGAAAATCAAACAGCGACATGCAAAAAATTGAAACTGGACTACTTTTTCTTACACCACACACAAAAATGAACTTTGATGAGTTAAAGACCTAAATGTGAGACCCAAAACCATGAAATTCCTAGAAGAGAGCACAAGAAGTAATTTCTTTGATATCGGCTGTAGCGTTACGTTTCTAGATAGGTATCCTGAGGCAAGGGAAACAAAAGCAAAAATAAACTATTGGGACTACATCAAAATCAAAAGTTTTTACACAGCAAAGGAAAACATCAACGAAACAAGGCAACTTACTGAATGGAAGAAGATATTTGCAAATGATATATCTGGTAAGAGGTTAATATCCAAAATATATAAAGAATTTATACAACTCAACACCAAAAAACCCAAATAATCTGATTAAAAATGATAGAGGGTCTGAACATTTTTCCAAAGAAGACATACAAATGGCCAACGGACACATGAAAAGATGCTCAACACCACTAATCATCAGGCAAATGCAAATCAAAACTACAATGAGATCACCTTACACCTGTCAGAATGGCTAAAATCAAAAAGACAAGAAATAACAAGTGTTAATGACGATGTGGAGAAAAAGGAACCCTTGTGCACTACTGGGAAAATTGCAAATTGGTGCAGCCACTGTGGAAAACATTATGGAGGTTCTTCAAAAAATTAAAAACAGAAATACCGTATGATCTAGGGTCACCTGGGTGGCTCAGTCAGTTATGTGCCCAACTTCGGCTCAGGTCATGATCTCACGATTCATGAGTCTGAACCCTGCATCAGACTCTGTGCTGACAGCCTGGAGCCTAGAGCCTGCTTTGGATTCTGTATCTTCCTCTCTCTCTGCCCCTCGCCACTCACACTCTGTCTCTCTCTCAAAAATAAATAAGCAATGAAGAAAAGAAGAGAGAAGAAAAGAAAAAACACAAGACAAGACATACCATGTGACCTAGGAATTCCACTTCTGGGTACGTACCCAAAGAATACAAAAACACTAATTCAAAAAGATACACACACCCCTGTGTATACTGCAGCATTACTGAGAATAGCCAAAATACGGAAGCAACCCAAGCACCCACCCATAGATGAATGAATAAAGATGTGA
The DNA here is from genome assembly GCF_022837055.1 of Prionailurus viverrinus. NCBI lineage: Eukaryota > Metazoa > Chordata > Mammalia > Carnivora > Felidae > Prionailurus > Prionailurus viverrinus. The sequence goes on from NC_062563.1 coordinate 120,215,780, forward strand.
TGTGTACACACACATACACGCACTCAATCAAATACTACTCAGCCGTAAAAAAAGAATGATATCTTGGCATCTGTGACATGTATAAATGCCATGAATACCATGCTAGAGGGTATAATGCCAAGTGAAGTAAGTCAGAGAAAGACAAATACCATATTATTTCACTCATATGTGGAATTTAAGAAACAAAACGAATGAACAAAGACAAGAAGAGACAAACAAAAAACCAGACTCTTAAATACAGAGAACTGGTGGGTTGCCAGAGGGGAGGTAGGTGGGGGAAATGGGTAAAGTAGACGAAAGGGATTGAGCATACACTTATCTTGATGAGCACTAAGTACAGAACTGCCGAATCATCACGTTGCACACCTGACTCTAATATAACAGAGTTAATTATACTTCAATAAAAAAAGAGCAACCTTTCTCTAATTTTTTAATTAAAAAAAAAACAAACATGAATACATGCTTGTGGCAAAGACACAAAAACAAAAACACACAACTCTAAAAGATGGAGAGTAAAACTAAAGTTCCCTCTTGATGCCCTCCCCTGTCCTATCATTTCCTTTGAAGGAGATACTGCTAATTTGGTGTATAACTTTCAAACTTTTTTCTCTTTGAAGTTACATACATGCATACACTTATGTGTTATGTACAGTCTTCTGACCTGACCACCCCTACTGATATCATAGAGAACTATTTATGATAAATATCCACAATCAACTTGAAGGCAACAGTGGTCAGAGCTAAGAACCATGATAAAATGGGGTACAGATTCCCCTGTCAGCTCTAACAGAGGTGTGCTGGTGCAGGACACAAAGGCACAGGGAGATCAGCAAGGAGACTCTGGCAGACTCAAGCATGTGGTGCTAAAAGCCAGGATACAGGCAGTATCAGCGTATGAATGGAAGGAAGGGACCTAGACAAGAGATTTTATCAAGGAAGATGAGGCATCCTGGTGACCAATCAGATATGGAAAGAAAGGACAACAGGATTATAAAGGAAGCTTAGAGACTAAGAAAACCTAACTATTCTACACAGAGTAACAACTGGTTTGGGAAGAAAAATGACTTCACTCCTAAATATGCTGACTTCGAAGTGACAGAGAGACACCCAGGTGGGTATGTCCGCTTGACGAGGTAAAGCTCTGAAGACAAATGGGGTGTAGATGGGAGACCCATGAAGTACTTGCGGTTCGGAACACGGAAGAACAAGAGGCAGGTTTGACAGCAGCAGCTCACCCATCCCCCCTCTAAAGGGAGCTGGGCAGCCACAGACACCTCATCCCTGAGCCCACGGCCAAAGCTGATTAGATTCCAGGTGGGTCCTGGACCACCAAAGGACAATCCAGAGAGTGGCCAGCCAGTAACCCATGTCACCTGCCTGAAAGTGATAAGCTGTGCCAGTCAGATTCTCTCTCTTAGGAATCTATGCAAAGAAGCATGAAGACAAATACTAATTAGTGGAAGCTGAAAGGATGCTGAGGGAAAACTAGGGCACTGGTAAACTGAAGTCACTTGTAAGCCAGTTATGGGGAAGCAAAAACCTTGAGTGAGCAAAGAAGCCAGCAGGCAGAGTGAAGAAGGATGTAAAGAAAGAAGAGAAAAGCCAGGAAAGAACACACCACATGTCCAGGAGAAGACAGCGTAGCTGGCCCCTAGGGCTTCCTGGTTCCTACCGCCTTCCCAGCTGCAGCACACTCAAGCCCTCTTATCCTTCACTTGAGCAGGTCCATTACTCACAATTAAGGACTTGGATCTGTTGACCTCCCTACATTCAGAGGACAGGGGGAAGGTGTGGGACAGAAGGTGAACTTGAGAGACAGCAGGAGAGTCAGTAGAGATCAATGCCTGACAGCAAAAGCAGGAGAGAATCAAGGAGCACAAGATGGTCAAATGATTCAATACTCAAGGAGAATGAGGACTGGAAAGAGGCCATGAAATTGGAAGATGTGCAGATTACTCGTGACTGACCTTGGAGACAATAAAGAAATAAGGGGAAGTCAGATGACATGCCATCGTGTCCTTCCACTGACCACATGTCCCTTTTATACACTTCCAGATACAATTCAAATTCCTAACTCTTCTAATGAATTCCCGGCTTCACTAGGTTCCACCTCAACTCTCCCAAAGCATTTTCCCCTATTCAACACGTAACAAGAAGAGTGAGCCCCAGTCCCTCACACTGCTCGTGGGTTCATTTCAACCTCCCTGCCTTCATTCATGTACCCTCCCATCCGAGTGGCCTCTGCTAATTCTTACTTATCCCTCAAGGCTGGTTCACATTCCACCTCCTAGGAAACCTGTCCCTGATAACTAAGGTTACCTATGGTTCTTGCCTCTGAACTTCTGGCAACCTCTGGGGAAAAAATTGGCTATTCAAAACAATTTGGCATATTATAAAGCAATTAAACTAATGTTACAAGCCACATTTAAAAATAATATTTGCTACTCATTATGTACTGAAGTCACCCAACGGTCTCTCATTCTGTTTCTTGTGCACACTGGCTCCCAACCACATCAGAATTTTCTCAAAGGCTCCTTTTTATGTATTCCACAATGTATTCTAAGAAACTGAGTTGGGGATTAAAATATCTGGGTTCAAGTCCCTGCTCTGCCAAAACTTTACTATTTGCTGAACTAGATGGCCTCAAAAGGCTCCTACACATTCTATACTTTATATATATAATTAAAGTCAAAGCAGATATGTGTTACATATTATCCCAGTGGTATACACACGTGTGTATATAGACACATAACATATAAACACTGAACCAGCCCATAATCTCCAGTCTGTCTAATGACTGAAAACACCAACAAATTCTGTATCCCTCTATTCTAAATCCTTCATCCTAAGAGTTCTGTCAAGCAAGGATATTCACGTGAGCTTCAAGAGGAGTAAGTTATAAAATTACTGCAACCTAAAACCTGTTCAGCATATGCCTCCCACCCCCACCCCACCCCCACCAGCTGGTCACATTCCTTTGTCTTATCATGTGCCTTCCTGCACACGATCATCATCAACAGAAATCACTTTATGGCACAAAAACAGACACTCAGATCAATGGAACAGAATAGAGAACCCAGAAATGGACCCACAAACGTATGGCCAACTAACCTTTGACAAAGCAGGAAAGAAGGGCCAATGGAATAAAGACAATCTGTCTCTTCAGCAAATGGTGCTGGGAAAACCGGACAGCGACATGCAGAAAAATGAACCTGGACCACTTTCTTACACCATACCCAAAAATAAACTCAAAATGGATGAAAAGACCTAAATGTAAGATAGGAAGCCATCAAAATCCTAGAGGAGAAAACAGGCAAAAACCTCTTTGACCTTGGCCGCAGCAACTTCTTACTCAACACGTCTCCAGAGGCAAGGGAAACAAAAGCAAAAATGAACTACAGGGACCTCACCAAAATAAAAACCTTCTGCACAGCAAAGGAAACAATCAGCAAAACTAAAAGGAAACTGGCAGACTGGGAGAAGATATTTGCAAACGACACATCAGATAAAGGGTTAGTATCCAAAATCCATAAAGAACTTATCAAACTCAACACCCAAAAAACAAATAATCCAGTGAAGAAATGGGCAAAAGACAGGAATAGACACTTCTCCAAAGACACCCAGATGGCCAACTGACACAGGAAAAAAACACTCAACATCACTCATCATCAGGGAAGCACAAATCAAAACCACAATGAGATACCACCTCACACCTGTCAGAATGACTAACATTAACAACTGAGGCAACAGATGCTGATGAGGATGTGGAGAAAGGGGATCTCTTCTGTGTTGCTGGTGGGAATGCAAGCTGGTGCAGCCGCTCTGGAAAACAGTACGGAGGTTCCTCAAAAAATTAAAAATAGAACTATCCTACGACCCAGCAATTGCACTATTAGGTATTTATCCAAGGGATATAGGTATGCTGTTTCAAAGGGACACATGCACCCCCATGTTTATAGCAGTGCTATCGACAATAGCCAAAGTATGGAAAGAGCCCAAATGTCCATCGATGGATGAATGGATAAAGATGTGGTATGGTGTAATACAATGGAGTATTACTCGGCAAACAAAAAGAATGAAATCTTGCCATTTGCAACTCCATGGATGGAACTGGAGGGCATTATGCTAAGTGAAATTAGTCAGAGAAAGACAAAAATCATATGACTTCACTCATATGAGGACTTTAAGACACAGGACAGATGAACATAAGGGGAAGGGCAACAAAAATAATATAAAAACAGGGAAGGGGACAAAACAAAAGAGACTCATAAATATGGAGAACAAATCGAGGGTTGCTGGAGGGATGGTGGGAGGGGGGATGGGCTAAATGGGTCAGCGGCATTAAGGAATCTACTCCTGAAATCATCGCTTCACTATATACTAATTTGGATGTAAATTTTAAAAAATAAAAAATAAAGTTAAATTATAAAAAAAAAGAAATCACTGTTAGACACCAGGGATGTAAAAAGGTTCAGGTCTCACAAGGGCTTGCAATACAGTTGTGGAGATAGAAACAAGTATAAAGAAAAATAGTCTAAATGCTGGGTAAATGCTTTCCCTCTGTTGGTATTCGGTTTGACCTTCTCCCAGTTGGCAAGAATCAGGTCTATTTATGTGACTGCATAGCAAAGGCATCAGGGCAAACATCTGAATTAGGGAAAAGGTAAATGAGACAGAAAGGAATTATTCTTCATGAGACTAAAACAAATCAATACTCTAGCTAGACTTTAGAGGCTAGAAGAAATCTATTTGTTATATGACAACATTAAACTTCGCTAGATGGGATTAGGCAATAGACCTCTGAGAATATACTATATGTAAAATATAAAAATATCGGGGTGCCTGGCTGCTCAGCCAGTAGAGCATGCTACTCTTGATCTCAGGGTTATGAGTTCAAGCCCCATGTTGCGCAGGGATCCTGCTTTAAAAAAATTTTTTTAATTGTAAAAATATAGGGGTGCCTGGGTGGCTCAGTCATTTAAACATCCAACTCTTGGTTTTGGCTCAGGTCATGATCTCGTGGTTTTGTGGGTTCGCACCCCACGTGCGGCTCTGCACCAGCAGTATGGAGCCTGCTTGGGATTCTCTTTCTCCCTCTCTCTCTCTGTCCCTCCCCCACTCCTGCTGTCTGTCTCTCTCAAATAAATTAAAAAAAAAAAAAAAACTTAAAAAAAATTTTAAAAAACTGTAAAAATATGTATGTATCTAAAAATACCATTTTTCACTTATATTGAGTTTAGTTTTCAAAGTGCTTTGAGATACCTTCATAACTATCTGAGACTCTAACAAGACTACAATTGTTATTCTTTTTTAGACAAAGAAATTAAAGCACAGGGAAGTAAAATGACCAGTTCAAGGTCACAGTGACTTGAGACAGAACTGGATGGAACAGAGTAAAGGTCTTCTGGATCCTGGCAAGATGCTTTTCTATTAAGCTATCGTCCAAGTAGAAATAGCATAATAAAACCAAAATCGTTAAATCATAGGTCAGTATAGGATCCGGGCAAAGAGAATAATGGCATGAACACGTCAGAGTGTTTTTAGCTCTGGTCAGTGAAGATACATACCTACAGCAGATTTACATACCTACACTGGGCTTACCAAGGGTCTACATGACCATATAAATTCAACACATTTCCCGACTAAACAACATTCTTTTATTAACGACTTCCCCAATCACCCCTATTTCAGGAATGGGTCCTCTCCCACATGTGGATTGACAGAGAAGCCCACATCATTCACCGCAAATGTAAAAAAGCGAACTTTGTCTCAAAATGTCTGTATCCTAATCATCTCCAGGACTGACAGCCGACTACACTGACCAGCAAGGTACACGGAACTGCCGTGAGTCCATCAGTAGCCTCCTGGCAACCCTACACCATGTAACGTTATTACTGGCTAGCCCTATATTGTTTTAATGTGAAGGCAATCGTGATGTTCCTGTTGCTCAGAAAAAAGAGAGAATTGGCAAATTAGTCTTGGTTTTTATTCATAATTCACAAATCTAGAATCTAACTTTTAAACCAGAAATGTTTATTTTATAAATTACTGTACCTGGGGCAGCTCGTAGCTGGGAGGAACAGCTTAAAGGTCTTAAAGCTGGAAGATAAAAACAGACTGTTTACAAAAAGCAGAACAATTCCATGTCTGTGTAAGTTACTTATAAATCCAACTCTAATCTTAAAAAGAAAGAAGAAATACTTACAAAATCTGAGGGCCCATTTTGATGTACTGGGAAGACTTTTAAGCGTGTAAGTCAAGATGGAAGTCATTCTGAAATCTAAAAAGAGCAGACCAAAAATATATCCTGGGTTACTTGAACAATTTTGTGGCTTATAGTCTATGATCTCATCTTATCCATGGTGGCTATAAAGTACTATAAAATTACTGTATTACAAACTATCCTTCCTCTGATAATATAGCTACATTGACATGGCTTTCATAGTGTGTAAACCACTATTTTAAGCATTATTATTACACTCTTTGTAGGGACGAGAAAACTGAAGCACACAGGGACTGAGTGATTTGCCCAAAGATGCACAGCAGGTAAGGGGCAGAGCTGGGATCTGAAGCCAGGCAGTCCAGCTCCAGAGGTTACATCCTTCTCTAGGGTCAAAGGAGTAGAGAGATTGCTGGACATGACCATGAAGCCACCAATGTTAGTTTGTTGACTTTGAAGGTTATGCTGTGATTAGATATAATGCCTTGTGCAATGTTTGTATGTGAAGAAATGTACACTAAAGAATTTAGGAATGGTGTAGTGTCATGTCAACAACTTACTACCAACTGCTGTAAGAAAAAAAAGGTCATGTATTGTACTTGCGACTTTTTTTTTAAGTTTATTTATTTTGTGTGTGTGTGAGAGAGAGCGAGAGACAGCGTGAGCGAGCTGGGAAAGGGCAGAGAGAGGAGAGACTCCCAAGCAGGCTCCTTGCTGTTAGCAAGGAGCCCAGTGCAGGGCTTGAACCCACAAATCCTGATCTGAGCAAAAACCAAGAGCTGGAAGCTTAACGGAGCCACCCAGGTGCCCCTGCACTTGCTATTTTTAATAAGCTCGCTATTGTTTCAAAATAACAAAAAAAATGAAAAGACCCTACATATTAAAAATATTTAAAATACACTGCTTCCCTAAATTCTTCAAAAATGAATTCCTACAAATCAGTAAGAAAAATGGACAAAAGATATGCACACACTATTCATAAAAACAGAAATACAAATGGCTCTTAGATACATGAAGAGAAGTTACTAAGGGAAAGGCAAATTGAAACCATAGAGACAGAATATTTGACCTGTGAAACTGGCAAAGGCTGGAAGGTTTGATATACTGTGTGCTAAGAGTATGCACAAGCAGGAGCTCACCATACTACTGTAGAGAGGGCAAACTGGGGCAATCCCTACAGAGGGCAATTTGGCAATTCACTGTCACAACTACAGTTGCCTAGAACTTTTGACCCAGCAATTCCACTTCCATGAATCTATTTCAAGGACGTTACCTACACACCAGACAGGATGCATTTCATTACTGCGTGTAACAGTGAAAGATTAGAAGAGTCAATAGGGAATTGGTTAAGTAAACCAAACAACAACCACCACCCAGTGAAATATTATGCAGCTATGAAAGATAAGGAAATGGTTATGTACCATATAGTATATTGGTAACCTATATTAAATGGAAAAAGTGTTGGGGCGCCTGGGTGGCGCAGTCGGTTAAGCGACCGACTTCAGCCAGGTCACGATCTCGCGGTCCGTGAGTTCGAGCCCCGCGTCAGGCTCTGGGCTGATGGCTCAGAGCCTGGAGCCTGTTTCCGATTCTGTGTCTCCCTCTCTCTCTGCCCCTCCCCCGTTCATGCTCTGTCTCCCTCTGTCCCAAAAATAAAAACGTTGAAAAAAAAAATTAAATGGAAAAAGTGTAAAATAGGGGACAGCAGGTATTGTTCATGTTAAAAGGAGAAAAAATAATGTATGTTATTTCCTTGTATCTGTGTAAAAATATCCCTGAAAGTAGAAAAACACATTAAAAAGGAAGAAAACTGAGGAGCGCCTAGGTGGCTTAGTTGGTTAAGTGTCCGACTCTAGATTTTGGCTCAGGTCACGATCTCACGGTTCATGAGTTCGCTGGGCACGGTTTGTGAGTGTCACTGCATTGACAGTGTGGAGCCTGCTTGGGATTCTCTCTCCCTCTTTCTCTGCCCCTCCCCACCTCTCTCTCTCTCAAAATAAGTAAATAAACCTAAAAAATAAAAAAAGAGGAAACAAACTGAGTAAGTAGGGGGCAAGGTGTAAGGAAGACTTGTCATTTGTCTGTCTTTTGTAATTTCTCAATTTTGAAACATAATTAAAAAAAAAAAAAAAGCTGGTGAGATTTGCCTATGAAGACTGTGGTAGCCAGCCTCCAAGACGGCTCCCAATAACCTCCACCTTTTGGTATTCCCATTCTTGTACAGTTGCCTCCCACATCATACAGCAGGTGGCCCATGTAAACAAAAGAACACAACACAAGTGACTGTGTCATTTCTGAGATCAGGCTATAAGAAACACTGCAACTTTGCTCTTGGTCCTTCTGATCCCTCACTCCGGGGGGAAGCCAGCTGGCACATCTCGAACCAACACCTGTGAAAGGATTCACATGGTGAGGAACTGCCACCTCCTGCCAACAGTCACATGAGCTTGGACGTGGACCCTCAAGCAGAGGCAAGCTCTCAGATGATGACAGCTCTGGGCAACATTCTGATTGCAACCTCATGAGAAATTAAGTCAGAACCACCGAACTAAGTCACCCCCCAAAAACTGTATGAAATAATAACTTTTTGTTTTAATCTGCTAAATTTTGGGGTAATTTGTTACAAAAATACAATAGAAAATATAAAAGCCTTGTTTAACTTCTCTTGGGTCTTTACAGACTAAAAAGAGGATGCCCTATGACTTCAATAAAGAAAAAAAAATCACATTTTTCCAGATATATGGATTGAAAAGAGATGAAGGAATCCAAACTCCAGGCTCACCAGCCTAGGGATGCTCAAAAGACTTTGGCCAGGGAGAGACAAACTGGCCCATGAGATGAGCACCACTGTTTCCAGAAGCTACCCATGATGCCACATGAGTCCTGGATACAAATTCTCTTAAGTTCATCTTAAGCATCATAAAAATAATCAAGCAAATGTCGATAAAGAAAAAGGAGTGGGTGTGGGGGACCTTGCTCCAATAGATACCAAAACTTTCTATAGAAATACCAGGAACTGGGGCACTTGGGTGGCTCAGTCAGTTAAGCATCCAACTTCAGCTCAGGTCATGATCTTGCTGTTCATGAGTTTGAGCCCTGCATCGGGCTCTGTGCTGACAGCTCAGAGCCTGGAGCCTGCTTCGGATTCTGTGTCTCCCCCGCCCCCACTCACGCTCACGCTCTCTCTCTCAAAAAAAAAAATAAACATTGGGGCGCCTGGGTGGCTCAGTCGGTTGAGTGGCCGACTTTGGCTCAGGTCACAATCTCGCGGTCCGTGAGTTCGAGCCCCACGTCAGGCTCTGTGCTGACAGCTCGGAGCCTGGAGCCTGTTTCAGATTCTGTGTCTCCCTCTCTCTGACCCTCCCCCATTCATGCTTTGTCTCTCTCTGTCTCAAAAATAAATAAACGTTAAAAAAATTTTTTTAATAAAATAAAATAAAATAAACATTAAAAAATTAAAAAACAACACGAGGAACTAGTAGTGCAACGCTGCCACAGGAGCCAATAAAACTAGTCAATAGAACAGGATGTAGCAAGTTCAGAAGCACACTCAAGTGCAAAAGAATTAAGTATGTAATAAAGATAACATTTCAAATAAACAAGAAAAAGATGAATTATTCAATGGATTTGTTGGGGGAAATGGCTAATCATTTGGAAAAAACTTTAGGTCCATAACTCATACATGCACAAATCAAGTCCAGACAGATTAACCTAATTATTCATAAGTTAACTATAAAAGTACTAGAAAAAAGTATCAGAGAATATTTTCGTAATCTTATATGGGGCAAGGCTTCCAACATATGCCATAAAATCCAGAAGGCATAAAGGAAAAGAGAAACTAATGGATATGATTAAATTAACATGTAAAGATCTACACAGCAAAAGATACTAAAAGAAAGTTAAAAGGCGAACAATAGATTCAGAAAAAATATTTGTAACACATAAAACAAAGGTTTAAGTAAAACAAAGGGTTAGTATCCATAATCCATAAAGAACTGTTACAAATGACAGAAAAAAGAGAAATAACATACAGTGGAATCTGTGGTTTTCACCCAAATATCCATTTCACCCCGCTATGCAGTTGCCATATGTCGTTTACATGGGATTGAATCCAGCCCAACTCCAGGGTTTAAACCAATTAGAATAATTTCATTTTCTTTGTCAAGATCATTGGTTCGGATAACCGAGGCCTAAAACAATTGTGCATGGTATTGACTTGACCGCTGGTATTGACTTAGGGATAATCTAGTAAGTCTGACATGCATATCTTCTGCCTGGAATTCTGGAATATAAATCTTTCCTTCTGCAGCTTGGCACAGCTACCACAGTTTGCAAACATGAAAAAAGTTAGCCTAAGCATAGAGAGCTGACCCCCAAAAGAGGACAGAGCCAAGACTTTCACAAAAGGAAACTAGAAAAAAGGAAAACTGCATCATATCTGAAGTCCATCCTCCCTTTGTGCTTTTCAGCTATCAGTCAGTAAATCCCCTTTAATAAGCCAAGCTGAGTTTAATTTTGTTCTTTGAAACTAAAAGCCTCCTTACTGATACACCACTAAAAAGACAAAAACAAATGAACAATTCACAGAAGTAAAAATGTCAAATAAACAAAATATTAAATGTTCAACCTCACTAACAATAAAAATATTTTTAAACAAATCAAACAAGGTATCATTGTGGGGTTGTAAGATTGGCAAAAATTAAAAATATGGTTAATACATAACTCTAGTAAGAACGGATCTATTTGAGCACTTCCATATACAGTGGGTAGTGGTGCCAACTGCTAAGGCCTTTTTGGCAGGCACTTTTTAGTCATCTGACAAAATCTGAATTGTGAATCCTCGAATTGGTCTTTAACCTGTAGAAATACTCAAGACGTATATGTAGCATACACAGATCTCTGGCCTACAGAAATAGTCAAGATGTTCATTGTAGCACCGTTTGCCTCAGTGGAACACTGGAACTAATGTAAAAGCACACCAGTAGGAAATGGTTAAATACACTACAAACATACCATGGAACACTGCACAAGAGTTTGGAAAGAAAAATGAAACACAGTATACATGTAAATACTGACAGTGGAAAGATGTCCACAATATGTGCAGAACAATATATACAGTAAGACACCCTCTTATTGCAGAGGGAGAAACAAGTCCATAAAGCTACGAGTCTACACACGGAATGAAGAAAGGGCTTTCATTTTATATTCTTCTGTCTTCTCAAAAAAATTTTGTTACAATGAGCATTTTACTTTTTATGTACAGTTTAATTCTAGTTTTAAAGTCTACATAAATATTTCTATACATGCAAGTACACAAATGCATAAAAAATGTCCAGACAAATACATTGCAAAATGTTAACAGTAGTTATCTCTGGGTAGTGGAATTATAGGTATATTTATTTTATTCTCTGTAGTTTCTGAAAAATACTTAATATTATGAAATAATTAAAAATATATTTTAAAAAAAGAGACAAAGCAAACTACCCTAGGCTGACCTTTACTGTCATTTGCTCTAACCTTTAGGAAAGAGACATTTGAACTCAAGAATTTGGGAAGTGTGGAAACTCAGCAGAGTAGTCTAGAGCAGGGTGTGGAACTATAGAAAGATGCATGAGGTTACAGGCACCTGGGTGTAAAGAAAAGGAAAAACACCCTAGGTAAGTAATGAAAGCCAAATGGAGCGGCTTAACACTGTTACACTGTTACAGTGTCATTAAGACAATATAATGGTGGCACAAAAACAGACACTCAGATCAATGGAACAGAATAGAGAACCCAGAAATGGACCCACAAACGTATGGCCAACTAATCTTTGACAAAGCAGGAAAGAAGAGCCAATGGAATAAAGACAGTTTCTTCAGCAAGCGATGCTGGGAAAACTGGACAGCGACAGGCAGAAAAATGAACCTGGATCACTTTCTTACACCATACCCAAAAATAAACTCAAAATGGATGAAAAGACCTAAATGTAAGATAGGAAGCCATCAAAATCCTAGAGGAGAAAACAGGCAAAAACCTCTTTGACCTTGGCCGCAGCAACTTCTTACTCAACACGTCTCCAGAGGCAAGGGAAACAAAAGCAAAAATGAACCATTGGGACTCATCAAAATAAAAACCTTCTGCACAACAAAGGAAACAATCAGCAAAACTAAAAGGCAACTGGCAGAATGGGAGAAGATATTTGCAAACGACACATCAGATAAAGGGTTAGTATCCAAAATCCATAAAGAACTTATCAAACTCAACACCCAAAAAACAAATAATCCAGTGAAGAAATGGGCAAAAGACAGGAATAGACACTTCTCCAAAGAAGCCGTCCAGATGGCCAACCGACACATGAGAACATGCTCCACATCACTCATCATCAGGGAAATACAAATCAAAACCACAACGAGATACCACCTCACACCTGTCAGAATGGCTAACATGAACAACTCAGGCAACAGATGCTGGTGAGGATGCGGAGAAAGGGGATCTCTTCTGCGTTGCTGGTGGGAATACAAGCTGGTGCAGCCGCTCTGGAAAACAGTATGGAGGTTCCTCAAAAAATTAAAAATAGAACTACCCTACGACCCAGCAATTGCACTATTAGGTATTTATCCAAGGGATATAGGTATGCTGTTTCTTTTTTTTTTTAATTTTTTTTTTCAACGTTTATTTATTTTTGGGACAGAGAGAGACAGAGCATGAACGGGGGAGGGGCAGAGAGAGAGGGAGACACAGAATCCGAAACAGGCTCCAGGCTCTGAGCTGTCAGCACAGAGCCCGATGCGGGGCTCGAACTCACGGACCGCGAGATCGTGACCTGGCTGAAGTCGGACGCTTAACCGACTGCGCCACCCAGGCGCCCCATAGGTATGCTGTTTCAAAGGGACACATGCACCCCCATGTTTATAGCAGCACTATTGACAATAGCCAAAGTATGGAAAGAGCCCAAATGTCCATCAATGGATGAATGGATAAAGATGTAGTATATATATATACAATGGAGTATTACTCGGCAATCAAAAAGAATGAAATCTTGTCATTTGCAACTACATGGATAGAATTAGAGGGTATTATACTAAGCGAAATTAGTCAGAGAAAGACAAATATCATACGACTTCATTCATATGAGGACTTTAAGACACAGGACAGATAAACATAAGGGAAGGGAAGAAAAATAAAAACAGGGAAGGGGACAAAACATGAGACTCTTAAATATGGAGAACAAACAGCGTTACTGGAGGGGTTGGGGGGGGTGGGCTAAATGGGTAAGGGGCATTAAGGAATCTACTCCTGAAATCATTGTTGCACTATATGCTAACAAATTTGGATGTAAATTAAGAAATAAAATTTAAGAAATAAAATAAAAAATAAAATGAAATGAAATAGAGAAAAAAAAAAGACAATATAATGGAAGGCACAGACTCTAAAATCAGCCTAAAGCCAAATCCTGGCTCCACCCTAGTTTTCTGACCTTAAGCAAATTAATCTTTCTTAGAGTAAGATGTAGATAATCCCAGTACATACCTCATAGGGTTGCTGTGAGGAATAACTAAATTAATACAGACAAGCAATTAGAACGGTGCCTGATATGCACAGTAAGGGTCAAAGATGTTTGTTATTAATATTAATGGATGGTGGTAGAAATACACTTAGTTCCTCTCTATGTAAGCCACAATAAGCATAACATTTCTGCTCTGATGGAACTTATGATTTTGAGAGTACAAGGAACAAAAAAGTCAAGAGCCAAAAGGGGATGGCAAACTACAGTCCACAGGCCTTTAGCTAAGAAGAGTTTTTATACTTTTAAAGAATTGTAGAACTGAAGAAAACGAAACAACGAATATATGAGAGATCAATATGGGTCTGCAAAACTTAAACTATTTACCATCTCGCCCTTAATATAAGAATTTCCCACCGTTTATCTAAATAATGTGGCTAAACGTAATTATATGCAGAAGATAGCATTATGACGGCAGGAGACAAGCTTTTAACTGTAAAAAAAAAAATCTTATGAGCTGGAGGGCTTCTGGAGATCATCAAGAATCCTTTTTGCAAATTAACGTTATTTCGTTTTGGAATCAATTGCATTAAGGCCTCGAACCCTTCTTTTCAACACACAAAAAACTATTATGCAATGTAGAGCTCGTGACTAGAAGTTAGTAGAGCGGCTCTAGTGCTATTTCCACCACCTGTGGCCATGGATGAGCCCGCTGACGCTGATTTACGGGCTTCATCGATAAAGTGGATAAATGACCAGATGATGGCCAGGCCCCTCCTACGTTAGAAAATCCTCTGGAGCCCTGGCTCTCCCAGCAGGATAGAAGAATAGCTCTACTCCTCCCACACTGGAGGCCCGAAAGGTCATGTGACCAAGCCCCGCTCCAGGTAGCTGGTGTAAGGTAATCCCAACTCCCCGTTCTAAATTTCTATTGCCGCTGACCTGCCTACAGGCAAAACGGATGAAACAAAAACACACAACGCAACATAGCCCAGCGCTTTATGCCGACACACGAGCAAAGAATTCGTTAACTTGCGGTCATAAGTTTAAAGACACAGATGACACCGCTACTCAGAGCTACCGACTTCGAGCAAGTCCCAGTTACTGTCCTTATTGCACTGGTCCTGGAGACCCTGTCCGAGGGGCCTCCTTTCGCTCCCTGGAACTCCCCTCCCCGCGAGAAGGGAGGCGGCCGCGGCTACTGATGCAGTAGACGGGAAAGAAAAGGCAGATGTCGCCGCTGGGAAAGACCAGGCGGAAAGCCAAGCGCACGCCTCGACTCACCTTAGCCTCAGTCCTCTCCGGCTCTCGCTGCGGGCAAGCAAGGTTTTAACCCAAGTGCCTGGGCTAGACGTGACCAAGGGGCGGGTCCTGCCCAAAAGGACCCCTCACTCCCGCCAGCGAACTCCGCGGGCTGCCCACTGGCCGCCTGTATGGAAAAGTGGGCAATGCGCCTCCTCCTCTATGGGCCTCCTTCCTTCCAGCGGAGAAAGAGTCCTCCCCGCCCTGTTAGCTGGAAGCGAACGGCACGGCAAGGAGCCAGGGCCAATTCGACATTGGGGGTTTTAGTCAGGCAGTATGTCGGGCGCCTGGCTCGGGCCAGGCTGAAGGAGAAAAATCCTCCACCCGCAGCCCCCACCTGAGTGCTTTCCACTCGTCCTCTTCAGCTCAAGATGGTGGCCTCCCGGGCGATAGGCAGTCTCCGCCGCTTCACTGCCTCCAGGACGCTTCGCTGCCCAGGTGAGACCTGGGTGGGAGGCGCCCCAGGCAGAACTCTTGGGGAGGCGCGTCTTCCTTTCGCTGTCGCCTGCCAGCCCCGCCTGGGAAACTCTGTCCTGGCTGCAGGGAAAGGATGCCCCTCTTGGACCCCCTTCCTGTGTCCTTGTGCACACTGACACCTCCTCTCTCACTGCTCCCATGCCCTGCAACGATTTCAGGCTCCGTAACCCCTAACGTTTCTGAGTCCTGTCTCCCGGGTCTGGCACCTTCCGCAATTCTCGTGGCACTTCTGTGCTCACGCCCATCTTCTTTTCTTTTACGATGGCCTCGGACCTGTCCCTTCTAGATCAGGAGTTCCAGGAGGACTGGGGCAACCCAAATCCGTCACATGTTTGTGGCCCCACCGCACCTTACTCTGAACAAGAGCTGTCTTAAAAGCTTCTTAGGTGGTATTAACCAGCTTTGCAAATTACTGCCACTCCCCGCTGCTTTCCCACAAAACCTTTTTTTGTGTGTGCCTATTACCACATTTCAATAGGGAGCTCGACTCTTGCAGTTCCAATAATCCCGGTGTGAATGTCTAGTATGTTAAATTTCAAGGGAAGGTTCTGCAGTTTACCAGAAGAAACATTTTTTAAAAAAAATACTCAAATACCACTGTCCTGCCTGTGGACACACTGGGGGCGGAGTGTCGAAAAAATAAGATACCTGTACCTTAAGGAATAAAATGTTAGATAATTTTAAGAACTGTTCTAATTTTGTTTCTGATGGTACCCAGTTAGGCTTGCGTTAGCTATATTATCTTTTTTCTTTTCAGACTGGCAGTGAAAGGGTTAAAGTGGGTGCCTAGGGAAAATCAAGCATTTTCCTCCCATCTCAAATCTATCTGTAAGGTGAAAAGTGACTTTTTATTGCATGTTACACTTAATACCGGCTAGTTTGAATTTTAACTCGTAATATGCCTTCCTCCTGGACCACCGAAATAGTATGCTTTTTGTAGACGTAGCTGGGGTCTGCTGTAAGGGATTAATTTTGGATGAGTCAGTCTTTTTCTGCCTTCTTATTTCAACGTGTGATTTTAGTCTCCCCCGGACTGCTGTGTGTGTATATACCAATCATTATATTACAAAAAATTGAAATGTAAAGTTTGGGGAAGGGTTAAGAAAAAAGAGTCACCCATTCTCTTAATACATACATTAATTGTTAGCATTTGGACATGTTACCTTACAGTTTTGTCTTGTTTTCTTTTCCACATTTGTGGCTTAAGGCTTTCTGGAAATCAAATATGTATGTTTGAACTAGCTTCCTCATTGGTTTTAAGGTACTTCTTATGGATTAGCAGCTTGTGTAACACTGAGGTGGTGGTCAGGTCGTGTGATTTCTGGTCACTAACTAGCTGTGTAACTTTGAACAAATATGTTAGTGTAACTGAGCTTTATTTTCCTCACCTGTGAAATGAAGGAGACTTTTGGATTTTCTTAGACATTAGAAATACCATGAAAGAGCAATTCAAAGCATTTAAACTTGGAGTCTTTTAGGCTTGAATCTGGCTCTGCCTTTTATTCTTTAGTGACCTGGGACAATTAATTTCTATGTCTGTTTTCTCATTTGTGAAATGGGGAGTAATACTTTTGAGAACTTCAAAGGAGTTATTTTAGGTTAAAAGCAATTTTTCATTAATTCTCAGTACATGCTGCTATTAACTCTTTCCTGCCCTAAAGAACTAGGATTCTGTATATCTGAGAATAAATGACAAGCTTAACTTTTCTATATTTTTTGTATAGAAATATATATACCCATATAAATGTTTATATATTTTGCATTGCTTTCACCAATAAGAAAATGTGGCTTATTATAGTTATTACCCCTTTGAATAGCAACTTAGGAATTTTGAAAACATGTCTAGAAAGTGAATTCAAAGTTGCCTGCGACCTGGATTGCCATTTAGACTCAACATAATACTGAGTCTAAATGAAAGTCTGTGCCATGGTCATTAATAAATGTTTAATGAGATTATAACATTTACTGGTGGATGGGTAAATTTTCTTGAAACTGATTTCTAATCCTCAAAGTTCTAACCCATTCCTCCTCCACAAATTCTGTAATTATGAATATGACTGTGAAATGAAAGCCACAACTTGGCCAAGATATTTTATTTAATTCCTACTCCTCAGTCTCGATTTCTTTTTTTTTTTTTTTTAACGTTTATTTATTTTTGAGACAGAGAGAGACAAAGCATGAATGGGGGAGGGTCAGAGAGAGGGAGACACAGAATCTGAAACAGGCTCCAGGCTCTGAGCTGTCAGCACAGAGCCCGACACGGGGCTCGAACTCAGGGACCGTGAGATCATGACCTGAGCCAAAGTCAGCCGCTTAACCGACCGAGCCACCCAGGCGCCCCTCAGTCTCGATTTCTAATATGTAAGTGGTAAAATAATTTCACAGGAAATGAATTAGAGGCAAATACCATAGTAGAAGATGTGTATTTAAATTTGACTCACTTCCCGGGGTGCCTGGTGGCTCAGTTGGTTAAGTGTCCGACTTTGGCTCAGGTCATGATCTCGTGGTTAGAGAGTTTGAGCCTAGTGTCAGGCCCCGTGCTGACAGCTCAGAGCCTGGAGCCTGCTTCCGAATCTGTGTCTCCCTCTCTCTCTACTCCTCCTCTGCTCGCTCACTCGCGCTCTCTCTCTCTAAAATAAATAAACATTTAAAAAATAAATAAATAAACAAATTTGATTCACTTCCTTAATCCTATGTCTTGCCCCAGGGTTGAATATTGAGAAAAGCTTTTGATTGTATAACCCAAGTAACATTTTTGTATTGAAATTTGTGTCCTTGTAATCCAACTCTCTCCACTGCTGTAGTTTTAGGTCTTGTAGGTATCTTTTGAGTTAAGTTATTGGGATGATTAAGAAGTAGGACAAAGGCTTATCTCTTTTGCTGGCACAGTTGATATAGGCTAAAGGTCACTTAGCTGCTATGGAGTAAGCTGTCCAGATTTGGTAATGGATACGGCTAGATTCCAAAAGCAAAGCTACCTTGTGGCTACCAACTTAATTTAGTTGCCTGTGGTTTGAATTCAAGATACATTTATACACTTATTTTCTCTTGGTTCTTTTTTTTTTTTTTTTTTTTGTCTCTACTATGGCTTGAATTCGTTTCAAGATATGTTTGTACCCTTATTTTCCCCTTCGTTTTTTGTCTTTATTGATTTGGAGGAGGTGTTTTGTGTATATGTATATGGATGCGTGTGCAGCACAGGCAGATTAGTGGTAAGAGTTCAAAATGGTTTGACCCATGGGGCGCCTGGGTGGCTCAGTCCATTAAGCGTCCGAGTTCAGCTCAGGTCATGATCTCACGGCAAGCCCCGAGTCTGGCTCTGTGCTGACAGCTCAGAGCCTGGAGCCTGCTTCAGAATCTGTCTCCCTCTCTCTCTGCCCCTCCCCCACTCACACTCTGTCTCTCCCTCTCCCTCAAGAATAAATAAACCTTTTAAAACATTAAAAAATGGTTTGATCCATAAGCTAATGAGCACCAACCTGTTGTCTCAAATAGTTGGTCTTTAAAAATGCAACCCATGCCCGAGCCCTGGCACCTGCTCTATTTTCTTTTTGCTTAGCACTTACCTCCTAACTTACTTTTTTTTACATATATTTATGTTTCTTGTTTTTCGGCTGTTTTTCCACCCCGTCCCTCCCACCCTGCATTCCTAGTCAGTCCATCCCCACTCTCATCCACTCTACCCTGTTCTATTCCCTGTTCCCCTCCCACTGGAATTTCCACCCTACGGGCAAAGTTCTTTTTATGCCAGACCTATTTTCACTTCTTCATTTATCTCTACTGAGGAGAAACTGATTCTTCCTATGATATTCTTCCTGATATATATAATCCCCTGCTGCTGTAGAATATAAGCACCACAAAGACCAGGATTTTTATCTTTTTGTTCAGTCCAAGTGCCTAGAACAGTGCATGGCAGGCCACAGTGATTTTTTGGTGTTGCTGAATCAATGAATGATTGTGAGATGATGTTGGAAGAGCATACTCTTTAGTTGGGGGAATGCAGTGATTAAAGAACAAAGTAGTTGGGGCGCCTGGGTGGTGCAGTCGGTTAAGCGTCCGACTTCAGCCAGGTCACGATCTCGCGGTCCGGGAGTTCGAGCCCCGCGTCAGGCTCTGGGCTGATGGCTCAGAGCCTGGAGCCTGTTTCCAATTCTGTGTCTCCCTCTCTTTCTGCCCCTCCCCCGTTCATGCTCTGTCTCTCTCTGTCCCAAAAATAAATAAACGTTGAAAAAAAAAAAAAAAGAACAAAGTAGTAAATAATAAGGGTCAAAATTGGCGGGGGAGAGAAAGATCATTACAGATGGAATCTCTTGATAACGCCTTGTGGAAAAGGTTGGGGCCATGATACAAAACATAAAGAAAGAAGACTGG
The DNA here is from genome assembly GCF_022837055.1 of Prionailurus viverrinus. Classification (NCBI taxonomy): domain Eukaryota; kingdom Metazoa; phylum Chordata; class Mammalia; order Carnivora; family Felidae; genus Prionailurus; species Prionailurus viverrinus. The sequence goes on from NC_062563.1 coordinate 120,235,636, forward strand.
TAAATACAGATGGTACAGATTTTAAAAGATGGGAAAGCAGAGAAGGGAAGTATATCATTAGTGAGGTAGAGGCATGGGGGTTAAGGAGATGGTTGGCTGGCTTCTCCTATCTTAATTTATTTGGTTGTAGCCCTGTGACTTACAGATACGTTTATAATTATTATATCACTTTTACTTCTATCTTTATAAGAATGCCAAAATGCTCTAAGAGACTTGTTCATACAGCTAGTAAATGATAAACTTGATGTTTGAACCCAAGTCTTTTAACTCAGGTCCTTTGTCTTTGCTGATTTGGATTGATTAAAGGAAAAATGCAGACAGAGCCAAAGATCACCTGACTCTGGTGCTTGTGTCATCCACACAGTTTTCTTTAACATGTTGCTTGCCCTTCAGATCAGTGTAAAGCTGCTATTTTCTGCGCTTTCTCTTCCTCTCCCTTAAAGAACTGCAGGATAGAGGGAAAGAAAGAGGAAGCAAGAGGCTTGGCTACCGCGACGGTCCCTCTCCTAATCCACTGCACCATCAGTGGGTTCTCCAAATCAGTGGCTCCCACATGCCCACTTGTTTGCTGTTTCAGTCTCCTTTCTAAAAACTGCAGATTCTGAGGCCCAGCCCCCTTAAATTCTGATCCTGTGGTTCTAGGTTGTATGTCACCCAGACATCTGTGAGTATATTTGAGCCTCCCCAGCTGATTCTAATGCCTGGAATCACTTCTCAATACTGCTGTGGGAATCCCAGTCGAGCTAGATATGGTGCATTGTCTCTTGGGTCCTGCTTTGGCCATGTGTATTAGTTCCCTAATCCAGAAGGGTCCCCACCTCCTTGTCAAATATAGACCACCCTCAACATAAGCCCCATGTTGGGATCTGTGCTAACAGCACAGAGCCTGATTGGGATTCTCTCTTTGCCTCTCCTCCAATCATGTTCTCTTTCTCTCTCTCAAAGTTAAAAAAAAAAAAGGTTAAAATCCCTAGTAACCTCTCAGCAGCTGAACCTTTCCACCAGCCTGTGACCATATGTCTTTCTCTGTGACTACTCTCTCATTCTCCAAATCCCTTACCTTTATCCGGCTTAGATTTTGAGGGATCTCAAGAGTCTAAGACTGCCTTAGCATGCAGTGATAATCAAAGGTAATGAACAATAAAATTAAACCATGTTGGTCATTTTATGTCATGGTAGTATTTTTTTTTTTTTTTTTTTTGGAGAGCACAAGATGGGGAGGGGCAGAGAGAGGAGGACAGAGGATCCCAAGCAAGCTCTGCCCTGACAGGCTGACAGCAGTGAGCCCGATGTGGGGCTCGAACTCTCAAACTGAGAGATCAAGACCTGAGCCGAAGTTGGAGGCTCAGCTGAGCCACCCAGGTGCCCCAACCTTTTTTTTTTTTTTTTTTTTTTTAAATGCACTCCTAAGTTAGGCGGGCACTCCACACTCTCTTTAATTATGCTTGTGGATTCCAAGACTATATATAGCCCCTAATGTAGTCCAAATGCAGTATGGTTTCACTGAAAATTAGACATAAAAAAAAGTTTTAATACTAGTAACTAAGAATGAAATAATGATGGAATATTATTCAACTGTAAAGAATAAAATCTTAACCACTTGCAATAACGTGAGTAGTACTAGAGAGTATAATGCTAAGTGAAATAAGTCAGAGAAAGATACCATATGAACTCACTCATGTGGGATTTAGGGAACAGAACAAACGGGCGCCTGGGTGGCCCAGTTGGTTAAGTGTGCCGACTTCAGCTCAGGTTATGACTCATAGTTTGTGGGTTTGAGCCCCGTGTCAGGCTCTGTGCTGATAGCGCGGAGCCTGGAGCCTGCTTCAGATTCTGTGTCTCCCTGTCTCTCTGCCCCTCCCCTGCTTGTGCTCTCTCTCAAAAATAAATAAACATTAAAAAAAATTTTTTTATTTAAAAAAGAACAAAGAACCAAAAGAAAAAAGCGGCAAACCAAGAAACAGACTCATAACTATAGAAAACAAACTGATGGTTATCAGAGGGGAGATGGTAGAAGGGATGGGTGAAATAGGTGATAGGGATTAAAGAGTGCACTTATCGTGAAAAAATATATAAAAGGAAAGAAATTAAATTTACTAATATTTAGTGTATGAATTGATAAAGGTAAATGTACGTAAGTTATTTTAAATTTTTTTTTTCAACGTTTATTTATTTTTGGGACAGAGAAAGACAGAGCATGAACAGGGGAGGGGCAGAGAGAGAGGGAGACACAGAATGAGAAACAGGCTCCAGGCTCTGAGCCATCAGCCCAGAGCCTGACGCGGGGCTCGAACTCACGGACCGTGAGATCGTGACCTGGCTGAAGTCGGACGCTTAACCGACTGCGCCACCCAGGCACCCCATGTAAGTTATTTTAAAAAGAAGGAAATAAATACTGAGGGAAAGCTAGCACAGAGGGATACATGAAGGAGCCACTGGATATTATTAAAGTACCAATTCTTGGGGCGCTTGCATGGCTCAGTCAGTTAAGCGTCCTACTTAAGCTCAGGTCATGATCTCACAGCTCCCAGAATCGGGCTCTGTGCTGACAGCTCAGAGCCTGAAGCCTGCTTCGGATTCTGTGTCTCCCTCTCTCTGCCCCTCCCTCGTTCATGTTCTATCTCTCTCTGAAAAATAAACATTTAAAAAATAATAAAGCACTAATTCTTTATTGTATTTGATATTACTTTAAAACTTATGCCTTTTCCTGGATACATGTGTTTCCTGTGTACTGCTATTACGGTTAATAATTATTAAGGGATGATTTTTTTATTTTTAGAGCTAAAGAGAAGACTTCTCTAAGATATTGGACAAGGTTTGGAAGATGTGGGTAGGGAGGAAAAAGCAATTAAAGAGGCGTAGTTTGAAGTGGTTTAATATGGTTTGAAGTGACATGTGGTCTGAAGTCCAGCATGAATATGAAAGAGAAAGGAAGAAAGAGCAAGGTGTTTTTAAAGAAGTTTGGAAGTTGTAACTAACAGATATGGACCCAGTGCTGGCCTCCAGAATAGCTTGGTTACTGCTTAGAGCAAGACGTTTGTATGAGAGCGGGGCAAAGGTGACCCTTCAATGCTAGAAAGGACATAGAGTAATGCCCAGAACAAACTGAATTTTTGCGTAGGAATTTCCCAGTGTTCCTTACTTTCGATCTGTAGTCCAGTTTGAAAGACCCCCTGTCGGGACTCCTCTTGTGATGACTTGTGCTCAGTATGTCATCTCATCAGTGTTATGCAGGAGAGCGTGAAGTAGTGAAGTGACTAGGAAAAAGGGAGAAGAGGAGCTGGTCTGTGTCATCCCCAGGGTAGGAATATCCTTGGTGGAGTGCAATATGGACCTGTTCAGTTGGAAATTCTTAAGAGTATGACTGGACTATTCCATAAATGGCCACTAGTGCCCGTTGATTTCACTTTTTTTTTTAAAGTTTTTACTTGAATTTTGTTTGAGTTTATTTTCTTATTTTATTTTTATTTTAACTTATTTGAGTTTAGCTAACATACAGTGTAATATTAGTTTCAGGTGTACAATATAGTGATTCAGCACTTCCATACATCACCCAGTGCTCATCACAAGTACATTCCTTAATCCCCATCACCTATTTAACCCATTCTCCCACTTACCCCCTTTTGGTAACCATCAGTTCTCTGTAATTAAGAATCTGTTTCTTGGTTTGCCTCTCTCTTTTTTTCCCTTTGCTCATTTGTTTCGTTTGTTAAATCCCACATAAGAGTGAAATCATGCAGTATTTGTCTTTCTCTGACTTATTTTGCTTAGCATAGTACTCTCTGGCTCCAACCGTATGGTTGCAGATGGCAAGATTTCATTCTTTTTTAGGGCTGATATTCCATTCTATATAATTTTACTTTGGATCATTTCTCCATAAAAATACAAGAGGATGTGGGGTGCCCAGGTGGCTTAGTCAGTTGAGCGTCCAACTCGATTTTGGCTCAGGTCATGATCCTAGGATCATGGGATCTAGCCCCGTGTCAGGCTCCGTGCTGTGCATGGAGCCTTCTTGGAATTCTTTCCTATTGCTGCTCTAACAGATTCCCACAAATTCAGTGTCTGAAGCAATACAAATATATTATGTATGTCAGAAACGAGTCTCATTGGGCTAAAATCAGAGGTGTTGCCAGGGCTGTGTTCATTCAGGATGCTCTGTTCATTCTGGAGAAGTCATTTCCTTGTCTTTCCTAGCTTCCAAGGCCACCTGTATTCCTTGACTTCTTCAAAGCCCGCAAAGTAGGGCTAAGTTCTCATGTTGCCATCTATCTGGTCCTCTTTGACTCTCTCTTCTTTGTGATTACATCGGGCCCATCTGGATAATCCGGGCTACTCTCCCTATGTTTGGGTCAATTTTCCATTCGTACCCATGATTTCCTTTACCGTATAACCTAACATATTTACAGTTTCTGGGACCTGGACATCTTTTTTTTTTTTAATGTTTATTTATTTTTGAGCAAGAGAGAGAGAGGGAACACGCACACAAACGAGGAAGGGGCAGAGAGAGAAGATCGGAAGTGGCTGTGCACTGACAGCAGAGAGCCCAATGTGGGGCTTGAACTCGTGAACCATGAGATAGATCATGCCCTGAGCAGAAGTTGGATGCTTAACCGACCGAGCCACCCAGGTGCCCCAGGGACCTGGACATCTTTGAGGGGGGATTCTTCTACCTACCACATTTAATATCTAAATAATTTTATAAGCTGATAATTAAAATGAAAAAGGTATGGTAGTAGTCACAATCATGGCCCAGAATACATTAATCTCATTTTGGTTTTTTGTGGTTATAAACTCCAGCTTTGTTATATTTAGCAGGTACTACAGAAACTCTTAATTTTGTAATTGAATTTGAATCAAAATAGTAATTAAACTTGAATACGTTTTTCTTGCAGGTTATACCTGCCGCAACTTTTCAGCATCCTCTGCTTTGCTAAGTAAGTTTAATTTCTTGTCGACATGCTTACATTGCTTTTTAGATTTGTTTAGCAATAAACATGTTTACGAATAAATTATCCTTCTCTTTTTAGCCAGAACCCATATTAACTATGGAGTCAAAGGGGATGTGGCTGTTGTTCGAATTAACTCACCCAATTCAAAGGTACCTAATTTAACTTGCTGCAGTCTATGTCTACTAACTACATTCATGAATCCAGTGCTAAATAAGAAAGAAAGAGAAATCCACCAGTCTGACAGTAATCTTATATGAATTTGTAGTTGTAATAGTTTGACAAATTGCTCAAGGAATACAGTTTTCTGGAGCAGAGGTCCTTGACTAAGAATTCCTTCTAGTTGACCTTAAGTGTCAGGTTAACATCAAGGATTAGTGAAATTAGCCTTCTGTTACTGTGTAGAATATGGAGGTGATTTACTAGATAAGAACCAAAGCGCACGCTCTGTTTATAAGAGTCAGAACTCACCTATCCATCTTAACTACCAGGTTGTTAAACAGGCTTTCTTCATTACCTGCCCGCTGTAGTCATTATTCATAGAAAATTGCCTGGGTTAAATGTGGGTGTTAAGATTCCTGAGGAACTGGAATGACAGTGCAGTTCACATGTTGGAAGTCAAGTTCTGTTCCAAGTGGAGCTTCATTTGTTTTTGGCAACTTCAACAAAGCATTAATCCAGTCTTTGCCAAGAAGACCTCTGTTGCAGGAGCTCATGCTTTTCCCCCATCTAAAATGGGTGTCACGTTTTGTTATTAGAGGTCTAGAGGGAACAGCAGTACCTAGATGGAGGCAATTAACAACTATCACAAATTAAGGAAAACAAGAGCCAGTCTTCCTCACTAGAGTAAATTTTGGTGCCCACTGACCAATGATTCAAACTTAAGCTATTTTTTCCGAATTTTCTAAGTTGACCATTTTTTCTGAACACAAAACAACACATGCCTACAGTGGGAAGTTTTAAAGCTATAAAGAAGAAAATAACAAATCATTCATACTACAGACCCAAAAATAACCACTTTTAACATTTAATCTAGTTTCAACAAATATTTACAAAGTAAAATCATACTATAGGTCTAATTTTGAGTTCTTTTATTCTTAATGTTATACAAACTTTTCCATACCAACAAATTCCATAGACTTATTTGTAGCCTGCATATGTTTTGAACTCTTTAAGAGTATGACCCTGAGTTGCTTCTTTGAGTAGATCTATTTTTAAAGGGAGGGTGCTTATGGTTGGCCAAAGCTGAATAGAAAGCTACTGGGTTTAGAATTTTTCCCCCTGCCTTTCTTGCTTCTAACAATATATTTCTGCTGGATAAACAAATTTCCTACGATCAAAATAGCATTTCATGGTGATTTGCACATCTGGTACTTCAGATTTAAACCCTTAGATTTATATGTATTTCCCTTTGGCAGGTAAATACACTAAGCAGAGAACTGCAATCAGAGTTCATAGAAGTAATGAATGAAATCTGGGCTAATGATCAAATCAGAAGCGCCGTCCTTATCTCATCAAAGCCAGGCTGCTTTATTGCAGGTGCTGACATCAAGTAAGTTTTCAGAAATTTGAAGTCACCTTTGATCTTGGCTAGTAGTATGTTTCTTTGGCCTAATCATTCCTCCATTTAAAAGACGACAGAAGTAAATTCTCTGAGTTTTCTTTTTTAAAATTATTTACACAAATGTGTTAAAGTTGGTAAAAAAAAAAAAAAAGGGGGGGTGCTTGTTGCTTAAACCATGTAAGACTAACCTTTCCTTAAAGAAGTTGAAAGCAGTTCTAAGAAAAATATTTGAGTAGAATAAAAAAATGCTATAAAATTAAGCTAACAATGTGGTGCCCCTCTTTTTTTTTTAAACCCAACAGACCATTAAATATTTAAAAGTTTGAAAATACCATGTTAACAAGGACTTGGAGAAATGAGACAGTTAATATATTACTAGCAGGAATGCCAGTTGGTACAGCAACTTTGGAAAACATTTTGGCAGCATTTAATAAAATTGAAAATGCATGTATCATATAATTCAGTGATATTCTTCTAGCTACACATGCTAGAGAAATCCCACACTTTGTTTTTAAGGACCCATTTATGAGGATGTTCAGCCCTGTGTAGTTAAAATAATGAATTTAAAGCAATTAAGTGTCAGTCCGTAGGGAAGTGGATAAGTAAACTGTGGTATTTTCACATGATAAAATACTACAAAATGATTCAAAGGAATTAACTAGATCCACAACATAATGTTAGAACTTAAAGACATAATGTTAAATTTAAAAAAAAAAAAAAAGCAAGTTGTAGAATGTTCTATACAGTATGTAGTTTATGTAAACATTTTAATATTTTTTCTTAAGCTTATTTATTTTGAGAGAGAGAATCCCAAGCACTGACAGTGCAGAGCCTGGCACAGGGCTCAAACTTAATGAACCATGGAGATCATGGCCTGAGCTAAAATCAAGAGTTGGAAGCTTAACCGACTGAGCCACCCAGGCGCCCTAGTTTATGTAAACATTTTAAAATCACGCATAAAATGTCTTATTTATGGATACAAATGTGTCGTTGGTCTGGAAGGATACACTGCAAACATTCGAAAATGGTTGTTTCAGGGTAAATGAAGTGACTGTTAAAAACTTGAGTTTGTCAGAGTGAACTTTAGTGATGCAGCTAATATTTTGTTATTTTTTAATGGTAAGATTTATGCATATATAATTTGTTTACAGTTCTTTAAAGCATTTATAAGGACTCTGTCTCTCAAAAATAAACATTAAAATTTTTTTTTTTTTTTAAAAACGGGCGCCTGGGTACTCAGTCAGTTAAGCGTCCGACTTTGGCTCATGTCATGATCTCACAGTGCGTGAGTTCGAGCCCACATCGGGCTCTGTGCTGACAGCTCAGAGCCTGGAGCCTGCTTCGGATTCTGTGTCTCCCTCTCTCTCTGCCCCTCTCCTGCTCGCACTCTGTCTGTCTCTCAAAAATAAATAAACATTAAAAAAAATTTTTAAAGCATTTATAAGCAGGTGAGATGCTTAGTGTTAGTTTAATGGCTTAAAATGTTAACAGGTGTTAATTCTGTCAAAATATGAGTGTTTGTTATATTATTCTTTGTACCTTATACAACAATAGCCTGCATTATAGGCTGAGTAATTTGTACCTAAGGTGTCTGTATAGTTTCAAACCTTGCTCCACATTGTGTACTCTTTTTGTTTATGGATAGTAATTAAGAATTTATAAATATTTAATGTGTATTTCTTAGAAAAAGCAAAATTATCTGTATCAAGTGCTTTTTATTCTAGCTCATTTATTTGAGCCTAGCAAGACACTGATGTCTCAGGGCGCCTGGGTGGCTCAGTCGGTTAAGCGTCCGACTTCAGCTCAGGTCATGATCTCATAGTCTGGGAGTTCGAGCCCCACATCGGGCCCTGTGCTGACAGCTCAGAGCCTGGAGCCTGTTTCAGATTCTGTGTGTCCTCTCTCTGCCCCTCCCCTGCTCATGGTCTCTTTCTGTCTCAAAAATAAATAAAAACATTGAAAAAAAAAAAAGACACGGATGTCTCACTAAGCTACCTGGCTGTAGCTTTCTGTATCCATGGGAAAATACTTGCAGCTTCTGTGAAGCTAGCTGAGCAGCTCCCAGTATATAAAATGACAAAAACTTGTTATCTTTGACCAAACATACAAAATCCACAAATGTTTTCAAGACCAAAGTAGCAAGTGAAACAAACTGAAATGAAAGGACATTGAATGCAACATTAGTGTGGTGAATCTTTTTTAACCATTAGGAGATCTAAAAACAACTTGAAAGCGTTTTTTTTCCACTGTCATTTTGATTAGCGTTCAATCTGAGGGTTACTTATAGTGAACATGTTTAATGTGGTAGGAAAATATTTACCAGAAGATGATTTTTCTCATGTACAGAGTTTTGTAATCTAATGATTTTTTTAATAGAAAATAAAATTTTGCAACATGTTTTGTTTCGTGTTCTCTGGATCCGGAAATCTAACATTCTTTATGGAGAGATGATGTAGCTGATATTAGTGCTATCTGAGGCAAAACCATTCTTAAACTTCTGAGTATTTGAAGATTCACTATCAAGTATTGACATATGATAGGGTAAGGATACAGTGGATGACATATTGAACCAAAGTAGGGTATAATTTCATCTTTGTTTCTTTTTTCTGCTTTCTTGTTTGCTGCAGCATGTTAGCCTCTTGTAAGAGCGCGGAAGAGGTAACGCAGCTATCGCAGGAAGGCCAGAGAATGTTTGAGAAACTTGAGAAGTCCACAAAGCCTATTGTGGCTGCCATCAGTGGATCCTGCTTAGGAGGAGGACTTGAGGTATAGATTTATTCCAAAGTCTTTGAGACACTGTTGAGCATGTTGGTGGGAATTACAAACTGCTAACCTGTAGGCTACTGTTTTGCCTGCAAAAAGTTCTTAGAGGAGAATCAGCTTCTTAGTCATCCTCATGGCACAGAGCAAGTAAACCAAAGTGTGATGTATTCATTTTTATAAATTTAGAAGTTTTGAACTAGATCTGTAAGGTCTCTTTCAATTCCAAAAACCTGGTTCAGGTTTGCAGGGCAAAGATTCAGAAGTGTGATTCATGCTCTTGAGCTACTGAAGTCTAGATGAGACACACAGAGCAAAATATGTGTGTAAGTGCTTTGTAAATAGTAAAGATGGTGAATAATGTCAGATCTGAGAAGAGATGCTTACTAGACTGGAGCATGTAGGAAAAGAGAGGGAAAAATAAAATAACATTTATTGAGCATTTATCACATGCTGAGCTCTGTGATAAACACTTTGATATATATTAATTAAGGAAACATATGCCTGGTCCTAAAAGACAAAATCATTCCACCTATGGGTATGGTATGAGCAAAGACAAAGGTAAGCAAAACCTATTAGGACATCATAAGTAGGCCTTCTTGATTGAAAAGAAGGGTCTCTAGGTGGTACAGGCCTTCTTAACTTGGCATGCAATGGACATGGTGTGTGCACTTTTCTATTGAGAGCTTTAGCTTTCAGCAGATTTTTAGGGAGATCCACACCCCCCCAAAAAAAGGTTAATAAATTAAGGGGAAAGTATGAAATAAGGCTAGAAAGAGAAATTATAGAAAGCATCAAATGCCAGCCTAGTGAATTTCCATTTATTCTGTGGGCACATTCCTGCATTAAGTAATCTTTAGACCCTCACATAACCTAAGGTTTTATAAATGTACATTTTCTAACATTCTGATTTTCTTTCATTTGTTTGAAGCTTGCCATTTCCTGCCAATACAGAATAGCCACAAAAGATAGAAAAACAGTATTAGGTACCCCAGAAGTCTTGCTGGGGATCTTACCAGGAGCAGGAGGCACACAAAGGCTGCCCAAAATGGTGAGTATAAGCCCCCTTGTGACCTTTAGAACCTCATTACCTATAGGCCCCTTTAGATCTATTTCCTCTGGTACAAAAGGTATAACATGGGTATTCATTGTAGAATTTAGAACCAAAATAAAGTACGAGTGTATAGGATCCACAACAAATTTTAGGGGCACCTGGGTGGCTCAGTCAGTTAAGCATCCAGCTTTGGCTCAGGTCATGATTTCCTGGTTCGTGAGTTCAAAGTCCCATGTCGGGCTTTGCACTGACAATGCAGAACCTGCTTGGGAGTCTCTCTCTCTCCCTCTCTCTGCCTCAACCACTTCTCTCTGCCCCTTCCCCACTTGTGTGTATGTGTGCACAAATAAACTTGTAAAAAAATAACAATTTTATTCCTGGTGTTTAGTTTTTCAATTCCACTTTTTATTTTTTTAATTCCTTGATCAAAATGATTGATCAAGGGGGCACCTGGCTGACTCAGTCGGTTAAGCGTCCAACTCTTGATTTTGGCTCAGGTCATAATTTCACAGTTCATGGGATTGAACCCGAATCAGGCTTGCTTGAGATTCTCTCTCTCCCTCTCTGTGCCCCTCCCCTGCTTATGTACGTGCTCTCTCTCAAAATAAATAAATAATAACATTTTTAAAACTTAAAAAAATGTTTTTTATTTATTTATTTGATCAAGGTTCTTTGTTAGTCTCTGAGGAAGTATAAAGATAAATAAGATATATGTTTGTCTTTCTGGAACTTGCAGTTTTTTAAAGATTTTATTTATTTTTTACCTTTTTACCTTTTTTTTTTTTTTTTTACCTTTTTAAAGATTTTTTTTTTTAAGATTTTTTTTTTAAAGTTCATTTATTTTGAGAGAGACAGAGCATAGGCAGGGAGGGGCAAAGAGAGAGGGGGACAGAAGGTCTGAAGTGGGCTCTGTCCTCACAGCAAAGACCCGGATGTGGGACTCAACAGACTCACGAACTAGGAGATCATGACCTGAGCTGAAGTCAGATACTTAACTGGCTGAGCCACCCAGGCACCTAAGATTTTATTTTTAAGTGATCTCTATACCCATGAAGGGGTTTAAATTTCCAGCCCCAAAATCAAGAGTTGCATGCTCTACCGACTAAGCCAGTCCAGTGCCCTTTGAGCTTATGGTTTACTTTGTTCCTTCTGTGCACAGTACCATTTTACCGTTTTTTCAAATCCATGGGTCGTATTTCATGATAAATATAAGAGGCAGCCCTTTCTCCTGACTTGGATGATCTCATTGCTGTATTCTGTAGAACCAGCAGCCAACCAGACTTCTGAATTCTTTTTTTTTTTTTTTTTTTTTTTTTTTTTTTTCTGAAATTTATTGACAAATTGGTTTCCATACAACACCCAGTGCTCATCCCAAAAGGTGCCCTCCTCAATACCCATCACCCACCCTCTCCTCCCTCCCACCCCCCATCAACCCTCAGTTTGTTCTCAGTTTTTAACAGTCTCTTATGCTTTGGCTCTCTCCCTTTCTAACCTCTTTTTTTTTTTTTTTTTTCCTTCCCCTCCCCCATGGGTTCCTGTTAAGTTTCTCAGGATCCACATAAGAGTGAGACCATATGGTATCTGTCTTTCTCTGTATGGCTTATTTCACTTAGCATCACACTCTCCAGTTCCATCCACGTTGCTACAAAAGGCCATATTTCATTTTTTCTCATTGCCATGTAATATTCCATTGTGTATATAAACCACAATTTCTTTATCCATTCATCAGTTGATGGACATTTAGGCTCTTTCCATAATTTGGCTATTGTTGAGAGTGCTGCTATGAACATTGGGGTACAAGTGGCCCTATGCATCAGTGCTCCTGTATCCCTTGGATAAATTCCTAGCAGTGCTATTGCTGGGTCATAGGGTAGGTCTATTTTTAATTTTCTGAGGAACCTCCACACTGCTTTCCAGAGCGGCTGCACCAATTTGCATTCCCACCAACAGTGCAAGAGGGTTCCCGTTTCTCCACATCCTCTCCAGCATCTATAGTCTCCTGATTTGTTCATTTTGGCCACTCTGACTGGCGTGAGGTGATACCTGAGTGTGGTTTTGATTTGTATTTCCCTGATAAGGAGCGACGCTGAACATCTTTTCATGTGTCTGTTGGCCATCCGGATGTCTTCTTTAGAGAAGTGTCTATTCATGTTTTCTGCCCATTTCTCCACTGGGTTATTTGTTTTTCGGGTGTGGAGTTTGGTGAGCTCTTTATAGATTTTGGATACTAGCCCTTTGTCCGATATGTCATTTGCAAATATCTTTTCCCATTCCGTTGGTTGCCTTTTAGTTTTGTTGGTTGTTTCCTTGGCTGTGCAGAAGCTTTTTATCTTCATAAGGTCCCAGTAATTCACTTTTGCTTTTAATTCCCTTGCCTTTGGGGATGTGTCGAGTAAGAGATTGCTACGGCTGAGGTCAGAGAGGTCTTTTCCTGCTTTCTCCTCTAAGGTTTTGATGGTTTCCTGTCTCACATTTAGGTCCTTTATCCATTTTGAGTTTATTTTTGTGAATGGTGTGAGAAAGTGGTCTAGTTTCAACCTTCTGCATGTTGCTGTCCAGTTCTCCCAGCACAGACTTCTGAATTCTTAAGGAGAAGGGAAGCATATCAGACCTGGAGGCCGCAGAGCAATCTTAATATCCGACTTGAGGGCCCGCTGAGCCTTACAGCTTTGGGCACCATTGACTGCTCAGTGAAAACAAGGCTCCGCAGAAATACTCTTTGTGGGGAAGTTGATATCAGCTGGGCACAGAAAAATGGGAAGATTTATGGTGTTAATTTTCTGATAATAGGTGTGCATTCCTTTACTGAAATTTTCAAGAGAATTTATTGAAAGAATTGATATGGGTATAGAAAATACTGCTGAGTTCCTTTTGTTGTTTAATTGGTATGTTGCTAGAAACCATTCTTCTAGTAACTGCATAAGAAGCCCTGGCTGAGTTTTGTTTTTAAGCCTAAAATGCTTTTTACATTTTTTTAAGTGTGTATTTATTTTGAAAGAAAGAGAGAAAGTGTGCACAAGCAGGGGAAGGGCAGAGAGAGAGGAAGAGAATCTCATGCAGCTCCATGCTGTCAGGGCAGAGTCCAACATGAGGCTCAGTACCCTAAACTGTGAGATTGTGATCTGAGCTGAAATCAAGAGTTGAACATTCAACCAACTGAACCGCCCAGGCACCCATTTAAGCCTAAAGTTCTTTATCGAAGACATTATCGAAACTACCAGGTTTCTCAACCTCCACTAATTCCAATAAAGGAATTTTAAGTATCGGGGCACGTGGGTGGCTCAGTCAGCTAAGCATCCGGCTTCAGCTCAGGTCATGATCTCGCAGTTCGTGAGTTCAAGCCCCACGTTGGGCTCTGTGCTGACAGCTCAGAGCCTGGAGCCTGTTTCCGATTCTCTCTCTCTCCCTCTCCCTCTCTCTCTCTCTCTCTCTCTCTCTCTCTCTCTCTCTCTCTCTCTCTCTCTGTTCCTCCCCTGCTCATGCTCTGTCTCTCTTTCTAAAAAATAAATAAAGATTAAAAAAAAAAAAGGAATTTTAAGTATTATATAAATGACATAATATGTAAGTGCAGAATTTTAGGAAACATGAAATTATTTCTCCACCTTATCTATTTCATAAGACAGAAATCTTAACATTTGAATTAAAAGAAGAAATACAGACATTTTAGCTTCCACTGGAGGTGTCTAATCCCAAAGTTACCTAAAACGTGTATTGGTGTGTAAAAATTAACCGATTGGTAGATAGCATAGAAATCTGGTTTGATTTTTCTCATTTTAATATTTGCTCAGTTGAATGAGTTGTAAACTGTAATTTTCACTCTCATATTTTTTCCTCTGTACTCTGATCCTTGCTTGCATGTTAGGTGGGTGTGCCTGCTGCTTTTGACATGATGTTGACTGGTAGAAACATTCGTGCAGACAGAGCAAAGAAAATGGGACTAGTTGACCAATTGGTGGAACCCCTGGGTAAGTGGTAGCGTGCCTCAGAGTTGGGCCTTATGAATTTATTTATTAAAGAGTTAATGTCTTGAATATTGGTTAGAGTAAAATTCATACTCTTAAGAAATGAGTCATTCTGAAGAGTGAAGTTTTCTAAGTATAGCTAATACTAAATCATTTCCAACATCACCCCAGCTTCTTGTTTTATTTTATAAATTGCACATCAAGAGTACAGAATTGAATCAAGTCATTATTTTTGGTTCTTAAATTACCTGTATCATTATTCATAAAAACCTTCCTTCAGTTTTATGCATCTGTTTTAATACTACAATAAACATGTATGAAACAACCTGAGGATATTAACAGCAGTTGACATCTACAATGTGCCACTTCCTCCATACAGCATCTTTTCCTCCTCTGACCCAAGAAAACCACTATTCCACATTGTGTGTTTGTCACTGTCTTGCATTTCTTAAAAATCAGCATTACTGAGGGACACCTGGGTGGCTCAGTCAGTTAAGCATCCAACTCTTGATTTCAGCTCGGGTCATAATCTCGTGGTCGTGGTTGTGGTCATAAGAGCAAGCCTTGTGTCGGGCTCCACACTGGGTGGAGCCTGCCTGAGGTGCTCTGTCTCTCTGCCCCTCTCCCTCCCGTGCATGTGCACTTTCTCTCTTAAAAAAAAAAAAAAAAACACAGCATTATTGAGATGTTATTTATTGGACAATAAATTTACCAATTTTTAATGTACACTTTGAGTTTTGACAAGTGTATATAGCTGTGTAAACACTACCCCAATCATATAATAGGATGTTTTTAGTGTATAGCTTTTTGTGTCTTCTCTCATTTAGCCTAATGTTTTTGAGATTCATCCGAGTTGTCACATATATCAACAATTCCTTCCCATTGCTCAACGTTATGCCATTGTATAGGTATACCATAATTTGTTTATCCATTCAGTAAATGATGGAAATTAAGTGTTTCCAATTTGGGGCCGTTCAAAATAAAGCTGCTGTGAACATTCATCCACAAGTCTTTACGTGGATGTATATTTCATTTCTCTTGGACAAATACCAAAGCGTACATTGGCTGGATCATATGATAGATGTGTGTTTAGCTTTTAAGAAACTGTCAAACTGTTTTCTCAAAGTGGTTATACCATTTTGCATTCCTACTAGCAGTGTATGAGAGTTCTAGTTACCAACCACTTTGCAAGGTCAGTCTTTTTAATTTTAGAGCTTTTTCTTTTCTTTTCTTTTTTTTTTTAAGAGAGAGAGCGAGCACGGGCATGAGCAGGGGAGGGGCAGAGTGAGAGAGACTGAATCTTAAGCTAAGTGTAGAGCCCAATGCGGGGCTCAGTCTCACAATCACGAGATCATGACCTGAACTGAAATTAAGAGTTGGACGCCAGGCACCCATAATTTTAGACCTTCCAATAGAAGTGTAGTAATATCTCATTGTGGTTTTAATTTATATTACTCTAATGACCCGAGTCATTAAGTTTCTTTCATGTGTTTATATGCCTTCTGTATATATTCTGGTAAAGTGTCTGTTGAGATGTTTTGCCCATTTTGATTGAGTTTTTCTTTTTGAGGTTTTTTTTTAATGTTTTTTAAATTTATTTTTGAGAGAGAGACAGAGTGTGAGCAGGACACAGAATCTGAAATAGGCTCCAGGCTCTGAGCTGTCAGCACAGAGCTCGATGCGGGGCTCAAACTCGTGAACTGTGAGATCATAACCTGAGCCGAAGTCAGCCATTTAACCGACTGAGCCACCCAGGTGCCCCCTCTTATTATTGAGGTTTTGGAGTTCTTTTTATTAGGATACGAGTCCTTTGTGAGATCTGCAAATATTTTCTCCCTGTCTGCAGCTTGTCTTTTCATTTCTCAATGCAGAAATTCTTAATTTTGAAGGAAGGCCATTGTATCAGGATCTTCTTTCATGGACCATGCTGTTGGTGTTGTATCTAAGAAATTTTTTTCTTTCTTTTTTTTTTTTTAATGTTTATTTATTTTAGAGAGAGAGGGGTGCAAAGGGGGCTCTGTGCTGACAGCAGAGAGCCAGATGCAGGGCTCAAACTCAAGAAACGTGAGATCATAACCTGAGTGAAGTCAGACTCTTAACCAACTGAGCCACCCAGGCACCTCTAAGAAATCTTTTCTTAACAAGACCACAAAGATCTTCTCCTGTATTTTCTTCTGGAAGTTTTGTGGTTTAGCTCTTTCATTTTGGTCTGTGACCCATTTCAAGTTAACTTTATGATGGTATGAGGTAGATTGAGTTTTGTTTGGGTTTTTTTTTTTTTTTTTTTTTTTTGCAAATGAATATCCAATCTCTTGACACAGTTTATTGAGAAGACTCTTCTTTCTCCCTTGAGTTACCTTGACACCTTGGTCAAAAATCAGGTGTTTGGGTCTGTATCTGGATTTCCTGTCTCCAGTTATCTAACTGTCTTTACTTAAGCCAATAGCATACTGTCTTCATTATTGTCTTTTAGTAAATCTTGAAATCAGGTTGTATGACCCCCTCTATCATGGTTCTCTTTCAAAATTTATTTTGCCTATACTAGTGTCTTTGCATTTGCATACAAATTTTATAATCCTCTCATCCATGTCTACAAAAATACATGGTAGGATTTTGATTGAAATTGCACTGAATCATTGTATCAATTTGAGGAGAATTAACATCTTTAAAATATTGAGTCTTTTCATCATGGGTATGGTATAACTTCATTTAGTTCGTCTTTAATTTCTCTCAGCAGTGTTCTACACTTTTCATTGAATATATCCTACATTTTGTTAAATTTATACCTTAGTGCTTCATACATTTAGGACATCATGCTATTTTAACTTTAATTTCTCATTGCTAATCACTAGTATATATAAATATAATTGACTTTTGTACATGGACCTTGTATTCTGTGACTTTGCTAAATTTATTCTAGTAGCTTTTTCTATAGACTTCTAAGGAGTTTCTATGTAAATAATAATGTTGTCTATAAATATAGACATTTTGGCTTTTTCCTTCCCCATCTGGTTGGCATTTGTTATTTTTTTCTTAACTTACTGTAGTGGCTAAGATCCATAGTACAGTATTGGGTAGAGGTGGTAAAACCAGGTACTATCTTAGGGGAAGAACATTCACTCTGATGCTGTGGAGTGTATAGTGTTAGCTATAGCTTTTTTATATACGCCCTTTATCAGATGACAGACATTTCCCTTTATAGTTCACTGAAAATAGATGTTGAATTTTGTCAAATGCAGAGTACAGTTGAGCCTTTCTGCATCTAATAAGATGATTGTGTGATTTTTGTCTTTTTTAGTCTGTTAGTAATATCAGTTATACTGAGTTTTGATTATTCAACCAGACTTGCATTCCTGAAATAAACTTCACTTGGTCATAATGTATTATCCTTTGTATAACATTTTGTACAGGACTTTTATGTCTGGTCATGAGAGCTAATGGTCTCAAGGATAATTTTCTTGTGATATTTTTGCTTGGTGTTGGTATCAGAATAATGCTGGCTTCATAAAATGAATTGGAATTATTTTTTCTATTTTCTGGAAGAATATTTGTAGAATTGGTATTATTTCTTCTTTACTTGATAGAATTCACCAGTGAAGTCAGGTGGATGTGGAGTTTTCTTTGTTGGGAAGGTTTGTTTTTTATATATATATACAAATTCACTTTCTTTTATAGATATAGGGTTATTGAATAAGGTTCTCCAGTTGTTTTGCTTTTGAGTGAGAGCTGTAGTAGTTTGTTTCTCAAAGATTTTGTCCATTTTGGGGGCGCCTGGGTGGCTCAGTCAGTTAAGCGTCTGACTTCGGCTCAGCGTATGATGTCATGGCTCATGAGTTCGAGCCCTGCGTTGGGCTCTGTGCTGACAGCTCGGAGCCTGGAGCCTGCTTTGGATTCTGTCTCTCTTTCTCTCTCTCTGTCTCTCTCTCTGTCTCTCTCTCTCTCTCTGCCCCTACCCCGCTCACACTCTGTCTCTGTCTCTCTCAAAAATAAAACATTTAAAAAAATAAGAAATAAATAATTTTTAAAAAAGGAAAAAAAATATTTTGTCCATTTTATTTAACTTTCCAAATTTGTTACAGTGCAGTTGTTCAAAATACTTCATTATTATTCCTTCGATATCTTTATGCTCTGTAATGATATATATCATTTATACTCTTTCATTCCTGATATTGGTAATTTGTGTGTTCTCTATTATTTCCTTGAGAAGTCTGGCTAGAAATTTATCAAGAAATAGCTTTTAGTTTCATTGGTTTTTTTCTTTGTTTTTTTTTTTTTATGTTTATTTTTTTTTTTAATTTTTTTTTTTTCCAACGTTTATTTATTTTTGGGACAGAGAGAGACAGAGCATGAACGGGGGAGGGGCAGAGAGAGGGGGGGACACAGAATCGGAAACAGGCTCCAGGCTCTGAGCCATCAGCCCAGAGCCTGACGCGGGGCTCCAACTCACGGACCTCGAGATCGTGACCTGGCTGAAGTCAGACGCTTAACCGACTGCGCCACCCAGGCGCCCCATATGTTTATTTATTTTTTGAGAGAGGGAGAGTCAGAGCTGAGCAGAGGAGGGGTTAGAGAGAGAGAGGGAGACACAGAATCAGAAGCTGTCAGCACAGAGCCCAATGCAGGGCTCAAACTCACGAAGATCGTGACCTTGAGATCATGACCTGAGCCGAAGTCAGACGCTCAACCGAGCCACCCAAGCGCCCCTGGTTTTTCTGTTTTTTGTTTGTTTGTTTGCTGTTTTATTGTTTTCGGCTATCTCATTATTTCTGCTTGCTTTTGGGTTTAATTTGTTCTCTTTCCAGTTTCTTAAGGTAGAAGTTTAGATCATTGATTTCAGGCCTTTTTTCCTAACATAAGCATTTGAAGCGATCAACTTCCCTCTTCGCATTGCTTTATTTATCTGCATATTTTAATATTATGTTCTCACTTCCATGAAGGTCAGAATATTTTCAGATTTCTCATTATTTTTTTGACCCGTGTGTGATTTGCGAGTGTGTTACCTAATTTCCAAATATTTGCAGATGTTTCAGATATCTTTCTGTTACTGATTTCTGGTTTAATTTTGTCGTGATTACAGTCGAGCCTTATTATTTACAAGTTCCTTATCTGTAAACTTACCTACTCACTAAAATCTGTTGTGACCCCAAAATAATACTTACGGTGCTTTTGCAGTCATTAAGAGACACCTACAGAGTGGTGAAAATTTCACATCTCCCAGTGCACGTGTTCCAGCTGAAGTCAAACAAGGCAACATTTTGCGTTCTTATTTCAGCTCTTAGAGCCAACAAGTATCCTTTTCATGGTCCGTTTAGTGCCATGCTCTTCTCTTTTTGTATGTGTGTGCTTTTCGGTTGTGATTTCGCTATTTAAAATGGTGAGAGCTAGGAGTGGAAAAGTACTGGCTCAAGAGTAGAAGTATCTTTAAGGTTTCTCTTTCTTCCCGCAATAAGGAGGCCTCATCAGAGGCACCTGAAGACGACCCTGATTGGAGGAGGTCCCAAACAGACAGAAATGAGGCACTTGGGCAAAAAGGGCAAATATATGGAAGAGCATAGCCTGCAAGAGGTACCTGAGTTACTGACTACAAGTCCCATGAAAGTCTGTGATGCATTGGCTGTGCCCCAAGTCGATTGTGGGAAGGACAGCTTTCCCAGTGAGGCCTGCTGGGTAAAAGCCTTTCTAATTGCCTGTGGTTGGGCCTGAAAAATCACACTTAACGGTTTTTGGCCAGGGGCTGGATGCCTCAATTTCTACAAATAGTCATGTGGCCATAGCAGGGGTTTATAACTACCTATTTCTGTTTCCCGTTCCATATTCCTTTTGCCCCCAGGAAGTACCTCAGTTGGTCATGGTTCTTTGCCTACTAGTAGGGTGACTTTCGTTCCTAGAAGGTCTGGGCCACTAGCAATACTGCGTGAATTGAGTTGTTGTAGTTTTCCATTAACTAATTACAGGTCCTTGTAGCACTAAGAGACCCCCGAAGAGATCTGTCACAGTCAAGCCATACTCTTCCTTACTCCCATTGTGCAGTAGCAGCCCGCACCCCCTTGGTGACCAGAGTTCGTCGTCCTGGAAAGGGACTGCAGCAGTGCACTTTCAGATGGCGCCTGCATATCACACAGAGCTGTGGACAAACCGGGCCTGAGTTTTCTCTTCCCCAGTCATCTATCTGGTCATAAGAAACTCCCTGTGAGGCCCTAGGGGCAGACTGGGAGAGAGAATGAGCAGGGATATTTTGGCCACCTTTTCATACAACTTGTGCCTTTAGGGTCTCCTCAAGCCCATTTTCCCATATACCACTTCCATTCCATAATGGAGTACTGTTGCACACACGGAACTTTATGGTTTAGTGGGCCAGACAGCATCCGTTTCGTGATGGGCAGCTCAGGTCACGTGGTGATTTGCTGGCCCATGGTTAAGCTTTGAGTCTCTACTTAAGCCCGCTAACAAGCCAAAAGCTACCTGTCAGTAGGACAGTAGTTATTCACAGAGAATGGTAGGGCTTTGCTCCAAATTCCTAAGTGTCTGTACTCCAAACAGCATCTCTATCTAGCACTGACACTTCATGCCCCATCAGATCTGAATCATATGGTCCAAATAGTTTTTCTTCCTAGGCCCCGCTCAAAACTAGCAGCCTCTGAGTTACTCAGTAAAGGAGCTAGAGTAGCACACCCGAATGAAATGTTGCCTCTAAAATCCAAAAAGGCCCAGTAGGCGTTGTGCCTTGTTTTATGTGGTAGGATGGGCCGGGTGTGACAATTTATCCTTCACCTTGGAAGGGATGTCACCAGGCCCCACACCACCGGACCCTTAGAAATTTCACTTAGTTGGATATGTCTAGAGTAGTTGGTACTTCCTGTTCACCAGATTCATTTAGGATAATACCATCAATATAATGAACAGCATGATATCTTGTGGAAGGGAAGGGCAATAAACATTTCAAAAACAAAACAGTTATCTTTTAAAGAGATTAAAAGTGAGAAAGGAGTCTTTCATATTTACCCACATATTTAGCATTTTTGGTGCTCTTTCTTCTTTGTGTAGTTCCACGTTCCCTTTTGGTTTGATATTATTCCAACATGAAGAGCTTCACTTGACATATTCTGTAGAGTAGGTCTGCTGACAATTAATTCTCACCTTTTGGTTTGTTTAAGTCTTTATTTCAACTTCATTTTTCAAAGATATTCTCTTTTTTTTTTTTAATGTTTATTTTTGAAAGAGTGAAAGTGACAGAGTGCAAGTGGGGAAGGGGCAGAGAGGGAGAGGGAGACACAGAATCTGAAGCAGCCTCCAGGCCCTGAGCTGTCAGCACAGAGCCCCAGGCGGGGCTCAAACTCATGAACCATGAGATCATGACCTGAGCCCAAGTCGGATGCTTAACTGACCTGAGCCACCCAGGTGCCCCCCAAAATATTCTTGATGGCTATAGAATTCCACGTTTCTAGTATTTTTCTTTTAGTACTTTATAGATGTCAACGTTATGATGTGGCTTGCATAATTCCTAATAGAAAGTCTGTTGTTTTTATCTTTGTTCTTCTGTGTATAGTATGTCTCTCTCCCCCCTCACCCCCCGCAGCTGCTCTCAGACTTTCCCTTTATTACTGGTCTTATTTATTTATGATGTGCCTGGCTTTGTTATTGTTGCTGTTGTCTGTTAATGTTTGTTAGGCATGGGACTCATTGAGTTTCTCGGATAGTGGGCTTCTAGTTTTCATTAAATTGGAAAATTTTGGCTATTTCTTCCAATTTTTCCTATCTCCCCCCACCCTTTTTCTGGGGTTCCAATTTCACGTATGTTAGATTACTTGATATTGTCCTAAAATGAAGCAGTTTTTCTTTTTCAGTGTATATATTTTCTATATATAGAAATAGAATAGAATATATAGAAATAGAACGAAACATATATTCTATATAGAGAATATATATAGAATACTTGCCATGTATTCAAGTTTCCTGATTATAATCTATTAATCCACTCCTGTGTATTTTTCATTTCAGGTGTTGGGTTTTTTCATATCTAGAAGTAATATTTGACTCACTTTTATGTATTCAATTTCTCTTCATACGTCTCTGTTTTCCTCTACCTTCTTGAACATATGGCATGAATTTACAATAGCCTTTCTAACATTGTGTCTGTTAATCCTATCTTCATTTATGCATCTGTTTCTATCAGTCAATTTGCGTCTTGTCTTTAGGCCATTTTTTTCACGCTTCTTTTCATGCCTTTATAAAAAGAAGCCTCAGGTAGTTTCGTTTCAGGCATGTGGAGAACAGTATTCGGCCAAAGTTTCGAGGGCCCCTCTGTAGATCTCTGGAGCTCTCTTTTCGTGGAGCAGCTACTCTCGATATTCTCCTTCACAAATTCCAGTTGCGTTGGCCTCTCTACAAGCTCATTGTGACTTTCGTGGGCCTTGTGCACGTTTGCCATTCAGAAGTTTGGGGCTTGGTTCTTTCTCTTCCTCCTTCACATACTTTTAAAATAGTGCAAATGTCTTAAGGGAGAGATTGCTTGTGTATTTGTTTCAGCCTCCTCCACTCTCAGGATTTTGTTTCCTAAATACTGCAAGATTGCACAAGATTGCCTTTTCAACTGCAGCTACCCCCTCCTTCCAGGCTTTTGACTGAGAGCCTGATAGATGTCTGTTTTTACAGCTCTGTAGAAAGAGCCTTTGAATTTTGGGGGCCTAGCTCTTTAGTCTCTTGCCTCAAGCAAGTTCAATATTGGGCAGATGCCTGAAGTGGAAAATGAGTTCCGTATTTTTAGCATGCCCCTTTCTGTATAGAAGTGTACTTTGTGTACTAAATTTTATGATAACTGAAATTTCTCTCTAGTTTTTTGACACAGCTCTTCCAGCTTCCTGTATCACCTTAGAATTCCACAAATGTTCCCTGAGGAAGACTAGCTTTGCATTTGGCTTCTTCTAGTTTCTGATCTTTTGTGCATGACCACCAAAAACTGATCATTTCACTTGCCCACAGGAGCATCCTTCTGCTTGAGCCAAGTCTGATCTTCAGCCGACACCCAAAAGCATAACATACCCTCAGAAAAGAAAATGTCCAGCAATCATCAGTTCACCTCAGACAGGCTTTTCTCTCTCTGGAATTTTAGTTCATATGGTCCTCATTGCTTCCACCACTCTCTAGTTTCTTTACAAATGTGATTTTACGATTTATTCATTTTTGTCCAGTTTTGCAGCAAGAATACAGGCCTAATGAGACCTTCTTCATCTGACTCAGAATTGTTGGAAGCCAGACTGAAAGGGCTTAAGACATTGTGTTCTATCTAGAGGACATTGTTGCACCATTGCTCAGGTGTTTTTTTTGTTTGTTTGTTTTTTGAGTCCATAGTTCAGGACTCTTGTCTGACTTGGAAAGCTGTGCTGAAAGTGAAAGCTGTGCTGAAAGTTCCAATCTATTGTGTTCATTTTTACAGGACCAGGACTAAAACCTTCAGAGGAACGGACAATTGAATATCTAGAAGAAGTTGCAGTTACTTTTGCCAAAGAACTATCTGATAAGAAAATCTCTCTAAAGAGAGACAAAGGATTAGTAGAAAGTGAGTGTCTTTATTAAAGAACAGAGACAAAGGTTCTTTCCAGGGAGTTTAATTTTATTTGCTGTAAATTTGAAATGAGAAAGAGGTAATAAATGCATTATCTACTCCAAGCATAGAGGCATCCTTAAGGAGTGTAACAACAACTCTGCTCTAGGGTTCTGAACCTTACACTGGTTGGTTAAAGCCGTTTTTTTAAACTTTTTATTTTGAAAACTTTTAAGCATTAATACGAGAGTGGAATAATAGTATAATAGTGTAATAAATACCCGTGCACCCAACACCCAGCTTTAGCATTTATCAACTAATTAAACCATGTGTATAGAAGTGCTTAGGTTGCAATTTGGATTTTTTATATCAGAGTAAAGAGAAGTTCTTTCAGATAGCTGCAGTTATTGCATTTTTATGGAGTTTACAGAACAAACTAACAAGGAAGGCTAGGCTTTTTCCATGAAGTATCTAAAAGCATTTGTTTTGTTTTTTTTTTTACAGAATTGACATCATATGCCATGAGCATTCCATTTGTCAGGCAACAGATTTATAAAAAGGTGGAAGAAAAAGTACGAAAACAGACCAAAGGCCTTTATCCTGCACCTCTGAAAATAATCGATGTGAGTCTTCACCCCATATTCCCACATTTCTCATATTTCCTCCCTTTGAATAGAGCAGTATCCTTTATTGCCATTCTGAACCATGTGTTCCAGTACTAAAGTTCTTAATTCTGCTAGTGCAGTACTCACTAAAAATGAAGGAGGAGCATAGCAAGCTATGTGAGGGCTCATAAACTGACATATTTGGTAATAAGTAGTGCCAGGCATAATGCGTTTAAAACTAACTACCGGTTATAAACCAGGAAAGGAACCTATATAATATCAGTATAACAAGGCCAGTAAAAGATTGGGCATTAATTAAGAGGTAGTCAAAACAAAATTGATGGCCTCAGTCTAAACCATTGTCAGTACCTAAAATATTTCATTGACTTCTCCTTTGCCATTATTATAAAAAAGATGTAGTGATACAGACAAGTTCTGAAAAAGATCAAGGAGGGGGTGCCTGGATGGCTCAGTCAGTTAAGCCTCCTATTCTTGATTTCAGCTCAAGTCATGATCTCTTGGTTCGTGGTTTCGAGCCCTACGTCAGGCTCTGTGCTGGCAGTGCAGAGCCTGCTTGGGATTCTCTCTCTGTCCCTCTCTCTGCCCCTCCCCTGCGCTCGCTCACGCATTCTCTCTCTTCCCCCCACAAAGTAAATAAACTTTAAAAAGAAAAGGTCAAGGAGGATAATTAAAATGATCCCAGGGTTAAGAACTTCTGTCTAAAACTCTTCAGTCTTCAATCCAGAAAGTCGAAGATTAAGAGAACATATAATCAAAGACTTCAAATATGGAGAATAAATCAGTCAACAGATATGTTTTGAGGAAAAGACACCAAAATGTGTAAAATATGACACGTAATTCCCTTCCCCCATTCATCTCCCAGCCTGGGCTGGGGAGATTAGACATGTGTATGTGGTAAGGCAGGTAACTGGAGTACAAGAGGCATTAGATGCCAGCATGGGATCACTGTCAGATAATGGGGAAAGAGGAAGATTGTTAAATGCACAGAGGGAACAATCACTATGAACCAGAGAGATTAGGAAGAGCCTCATAGAATTTGACCTGAGCCCTGAAAAATGTATAGAGAGTAGGCGAAGAGAAAGTAGTACCTGGTAGGATGGGCATTTTGAGCAAAGTTACAGAAGCCAGAAAGCATGAGGCTCTACAGGGAACATTTCATGAGGTCGTTTTTGGAGGAGAATAGTGAAATATCTGCCAGAAGGCAGAATGAGCCTAGATTTTAGAAGATTGACAAGTAATGAGTTTGGAAATTTGACTTTTGTTCTGGATAGATCATAGAGATCATGGTAGTAGCAAGTAAAAACAGGTTAGAAGGAGAGACAAAGTAGACACCTGAAGTCGGAAGCCATCTTGGTAACTCAGACTTGATGTTAGAGTGAGACCCCAAGGTCGAATAGTAAAAACACGAAGGTAGTAACAGAATTGCCAAAGAGAAGAGATCCTGAGTTAAATTTTAGAAGTGTTGAGTTTGGATGTTTCAGGAAACTCAAGCAACAGGAGTGTACACAAGTCAATTAAGAATGTAGGTTTATTTATCTGTTTGTTTGTTTTTAATCAATTTGTCTTTCCCATAAATTATGGTGAGTGATTACAGGGTCACTTCTTCGTCGTTTATACTTGCCATTGTACTTGAGATAGTACTTCCCCCAAACGTTAAGTTGAATCTATAGAGTTCATGAGCCACATGATAAACCAGATGACGTGCCTAGGGAAGAATGCACAGAGGGAGAAAAGGGCTCGGGGGGACCTCTGGGGACGTGCCTGTGTTAGGAAAGCAGGGGACAGTCTGGAAGAGCAATTTAAGCAGGAGGGAAGGGAATTAAGAAGAAAAGGGAAATCTTTTCTTGGACTTGGGCAGCGCTCCAAATCCAAGAAATGGACAGAGCTGATGGCAGCTCTCTCTCTCTCTCTGTCTCTCTCTCTCTGACAAGATAACAGGGTCTAGAGGTGGATAAGGAGGTAGAGTTTGAGCTGTGGAAACTCTGTCTTTCTTTCCTACTCTGACTTTTATTTATTCCCTTCTGTTTCATTTCCTTGGATTTTATGCAAGGCCTCGGAGATGGACAATAAAGTCAGTCTTAAGCAGCCTCTCAGTCCTCCTGGCTTTCTTACTCCAATTCCAGACTTTTGACTTACTCTTTGAATATTAACAAACTACCAATTTTATTCAGCATTATTAGACATCTTGCCTACCCATCACAACAATGAACAGGTGCTTTATGTATTTTTTAGGCGGTAAAGACTGGAATTGAGCAAGGGAATGATGCTGGCTATGTCTCTGAATCTCAGGTAAAGTTATTTCCTTTCAACTTTTTATTACTAGATACAGGAAAGCCAAGATCTAAAACTCTGTATAAAGCTGAAAAAAGAAAAAGTGCCCAAAGCCTATCCCAAATTTTTTCCTTCCAGTGGTTATCACTGCTTAGGATTGATTAATCTCAATGAGTGAGTAGATGCTAAAGAACACCTTGGTGGTCCCAGCTGTTCCAACTTCCTTTCAGTAATGAGGGTTTAACTAGGGAGAGCAGGGCCAGACTGCTAATCCGTTCAAAATGAATCACTTAGATGTTTTTGTTCTGAGTTGAGCTGTTTTTGTTGTGATAAAATGAATACATTGATAGAAAATTATGTTTCTTACTTGTTAGGGCCTTGAGGTAAGACTTTGAAGGCCAGCCTCTCTTGGTGAATTAGAAAATGGAAGGAACTGTCACATACCCACTAAAAGAAGACAGAGGGGCATATGAACCAGCCTTACCTCTTCCCACTTTTCCAACAAGTTGGTGATATTGCAGATTTAAGTGGTGTGGGTTGTTTTTTAAGTTTTAAGCAGTCCTTGAAAATGGATTGCTCTCTGATAATAAGACAAAAGGTATCTGAAGAGCTTGGGACTAGTTCAAGAGAAAACATGTATTGTACTGGGTCGCTTATTACAGTCCACTCTGATTTAGACTTTTGTCTCTGATCCAGGTACATGTATACATATGTACAGAAAAATTGAAGCATAGGTTTCACAGATCAATTGTTGGCCTCACCACGTACGTTGTATGCAGTATGTCCTATCTGTTCTACTTACCACAGCCCACTAAATTTACAACAACTGATGGATCTCTACCTGCACTTTGAATATCACTGGTTTATTGAATAGACTCCACATTATTAGGGGTGCCTGGGTGGCTCAGTCGGTTAGGCATCTGATTTCAGCTCAGGTCATGATCTCACCGTCTGTGAGTTCAAGCCCCACATCGGGCTCTGTGCTATCAGTTCAGAGCCCGGAACGTGCTTCAGATTCTGTGTCTCCCTCTCTCTCTGCCCTTCCCCCACTCACGCTCTGTCTCTATCAAAAAATGAATAAACATTAAAAAAAATTTTTTGTAATTAAACAAAAATTAGAACATTGTTTTATGTTCTATTGTTTCATGTTATATTAGGACATGAGAACAACTTTATTATGGGGATTCCTCCTTTGAAGTGCTATCTGTAACCATACCAGTTAATTCTAGTAATATTGATGATGATGATAGCTGACATTGAGACCCTAGTCACTTTACTAGCATTCTCATTTAATTCCAGCAATACTGTAAAATAAGTGTTGTTTTTCCCGTTTAAGGATAAAGAAAGCTTCACAACTGGGAAATGGCAGGGTCAGGATTCAAACCCGGTTCTGTCAAACCCAGACTCTAAGTCTCATGCTGAGATTTGCTCTCCATAAGTGTTAGGGCACTTTTCAAAGTGGCAGTTGTCACGTGGGGTGGACCAGAGTTGGGAGTCCTACCGCCTGGGTGTGAGTTCGATTTCTGTCACTCCAGGTGGTGTGGTCTTAAGCTTAATTTGTCCGGGCCTCCTCTTTCCAGCCTTTAAAATGAGAAGGTTGGTTGGGATGACTGTGCAGGTCTGTTTGGGCCCTGACACTCCAGTTCCATGAAAAAGGTTGGTTACTGCCACCTCTGGTGTACATAGTCTGAGAGCTCCAATGTATCCATAGCATCTTCAAAACAGTTGTCGGAAAGTGCTGCAGGTGAGAAGGCCCCACCCAGGGCTTCACGTGTTACCTCTGCTCTGCAGACAAACCTGACCGAAGGAACCCCCGTCACTGAGACTGTGAAATTCCACCTTTTCTTGTTCTCCTTTACTTTTCAGAAATTTGGAGAGCTTGCAATGACCAAAGAATCAAAGGCCTTGATGGGACTTTATCATGGTCAGGTCCTGTGTAAGAAGAATAAATTTGGAACTCCGCAGAAGGACGTGAAGTAAGTTAAATGCCACCTAGGGCGCCTTGGTGGGTTTCTCTACAGAGCTAGATTTATACCTTCGGTCTTCCCTACGCCTCCTCTGTCCTGAGCACATTAGATCCGTTTTCCTACTAAGAACTTTTTGACTTTCAAAGTGCTGCCTGGGCTGAGTTTTCTCCAGGCGCCCCCCCCCCCCCCCCAAAAGGGCTTCTATAGAGGCTTTCTTGTCTCACTATTGATGTCCCCTGGAAGTCTGGTTTACATCCCCTGTTCCCAAACCAAACACACTCTGCACTGTTTAATGGTCTTGTCTCTCCCTGTGACTTGAGATACCATCTCTGGGAACTCATACTTTCTCATTAAAAAAAATAAAGCCTCGTTCAGATTATTAAAGGCTTTTCCTTCCTCTAGCTTACAGCCTAAACATTAAAGATTCTACTTGCCTGTTTCATGTCTCTTCTTTTCAGAAAGCCTTTCAGTGCTACACTGCCCAATAGCTCTTCAGCATTTTAAATTTAATAATGCTCCGGGGTGCCTGGGTGGCTCAGTTGGTTAAGTATCCGACTTCGGCGCAGGTCATGATCTCACAGTTTGTGGGTTTGAGCCCGGCATTGGGCTCTGTGCTGACGGGTCAGAGCCCAGAGCCTGTTTCAGATTCTGTGTCTCCCTCTCTCTCTCTCTGCCCCTTCCCTGCTTGCACTCTGTCTCTCTGTCTCTCTCTCTCTCTTTCAAAAATAAATAAACATTTAAAAAACAAAATTTAATAATGCTCCTAGACTCATCTTCTAGCTCAGTGGTTTCCATCCTGGGCATTGTTGCCCCCCCCCCCCCCACCCCCCCACAGCATCATTTGAAGATGCCTGGAAACATTTTTGGTTGTCACAGCTGCTACTGGCATCTAATGAGCCAGAGGTCAGGGATGCTACTAAACACCCTACAGTGCATGAAACAGGCCTCTAGTCTGGGGCGCCTGGGTGACTCAGTCGGTAAGTGTCCAGCTTTGGCTCAGGTCATGATCTCGTGGTTTGTGAGTTCGAGCCCCGTGTCAGGCTCTGGGCTGACAGCTCAGAGCCTGGAACCTGCTTCAGATTCTGTGTCTCCCTCTCTCTCTCTCTCTCTGCCCCTCCCCTGCTCATGTTCTGTCTCTCTCAAAAATAAACATTAAAAAAATAAAAAATAAACGGGTGCCTAGGTGGTTCAGTCGGTTAAGCGTCTGACTTCGGCTCAGGTCATTGTGGTCAGTGAGTTCAAACCCCGTGTTGGGCTCTGTGCTGCCAGTTCAGAGCCTGGCGCCTGCTTCAGATTCTGTGTCTCCTCTCTCTGCTCCGCCCCTGCTCAACGCTCTGTCTCTCTCTGTCTCTCAAAAATGAATAAATCTTTAAAAAAAAAAAGTTTTAATAAAAAAAAAAGAAAGAAACCTAATGAGCCACTCCAAACTCATATATGAGTATGATTCATATATGCAGACCCCTGTCTGCATATACTTTTTACTGTCATATGTAGATAGCATATACCATCTGGAAAGGTGTTGTTATACCAAATACACAAAAAAGACAGGCAACATCCACATGAATCTCCTATAAGAAGAAATTAAAAAATGAGAATCAAAATACAAAAAACAACCATAATACAGAAGAAAACTGTAACACAACACTTCCAAACTTGAATTAAATATCCTTAAATAAGTATTTGCAGATAAGAAAAAATCACCTTGGCTCAGAAATGCAAAAACTTAGGGACGCCTGGATAGCTTAGTAGGTTAAGCGTCTGACTTCGGCTCAGGTCACGATCTCACAGTTCGTAAGTTCGAGCCCCGCATCAAACTCTGTGCTGACAGCTCAGAGCCTGGAACCTGCTTCAGATTCTGTGTCTCCGTCTCTCTCTGCCCCTTCCCCTGCTCATGCTCTGTCTCTCTGTCTGTCTCAAAAACAAACATTAAAACAAAAAATTTTTTAAGACATTCAAAAACTTAGAACTAAATGGGCAGAAAAATAGGATGATATAAGAGTTGATCTAACTTGGGAAATCAATTGAGGAAAAAGGTAACATCATCTTAGAAATGAGGATTTAATTGGGAATTCATTATAGGGTACTCAGGGCAGAGTAGGTTGAACAGAATTGAATAAAGAACCTCGAAGAACTGAAGAAAGGGGATCCTTTTTCCTGCTTTCCCAGTTGTAACACCTCTGCTTCCTCCACTTCTGTCTCTCTGGGCTCTTCCCCCTCACCTTGGATAATGACTTGAGTTCCTTATCTGTGTTCTCTTTTTATAAATTAATTTCTCTATGCAGAGAATGCATTCTTATTCTCTTTAAGAAAACTGTTTTAGGGGCGCCTGGGTGGCTCAGTCGGTTAAGCGTCCGACTTCAGCTCAGGTCACGATCTCGCGGTCCGTGAGTTCGAGCCCCGCGTCAGGCTCTGGGCTGATGGCTCAGAGCCTGGAGCCTGCTTCTGATTCTGTGTCTCCCTCTCTCTCTGCCCCTCCCCCGTTCATGCTCTGTCTCTCTCTGTCTCAAAAATAAATAAATGTTAAGAAAACTGTTTTAAATGAGATTAAATATTAACTGATACTCTTTTGTGTTTATGGTTTGAATGTTGTAATATAAAAGGGACCCTTCGGTATAAAGCCTGTAACTTGCTCTTTTTATTCAGTAGTATGACTTGGAGACTATGTATATTGGTACATATCAATTAACTCCTTCCTCTTAATCTTTTACTGCTGGATTGATGGCTGTTTCCGATTTTTCATTATTACAAACATTGCACAACTGTTCATCACAGCCTGTCATTGTGTACATAAGTGCATTTCACTAGAGTACAGAATGAGATGTAGAATCATTGGGTCATAGAGTATGTGATTTTTAGCTGTAAGAAATTTGCCCTCCAAAGTAGGGCAAATGCATACTTCCGTCAGCCATGCAGTGAAAAAAGCAGTTTTTGTACATCTTCACTGATGCTTTTTTTTTTTTAATTTTTTTTTTTTTTTAACGTTTCATTCATTTTTGAGACAGAGAGAGACAGAGCATGAACGGGGGAGGGGCAGAGAGAGAGGGAGACACAGAATCGGAAGCAGGCTCCAGGCTCTGAGCCATCAGCCCAGAGCCCGACGCGGGGCTCGAACTCACGGACCGCGAGATCGTGACCTGAGCCGAAGTCGGCCGCCCAACCGACTGAGCCACCCAGGCGCCCCTCACTGATGCTTTTAAACTTTTTGCTAATCTGGTAGGGGAAGAATATCCCATTTTAATTTGCATTTCCCAGGGAAGTTGAGCATCTTTATTGGCAGTTTGAGTTTTTTTCTTTAGTGAATTGCTTTATATAAGCCCTGCCCATTTTACTGGGTTGTCCATTTTGTTTTGTTTTTTGTTTTTTTTAAGTATATTTATTTTGAGAGGGGGCTGGAGAGAGAGAATCCCAAGCAGGCTCCATGCTGTCAATGCGGAGCCCAATGCAGGGCTTAAACCCACAAACCATGAAATCATGACCTGAGCCAAAATCAAGAGTCATGCTTAACTGAGACACTCGGGCATCCCGTCCTTTTTTGTTGTTTTTTAAGTAATCTCCATGGCCAACTTGGGGCTCAAACTCATGACGGTGAGATCAAAAGTCACACACTCCACTGAGTAAGGCAGCCAGGTACCACTGGGTTGTCTTTTTTTAATTGATAATATGCATGTTCTGTATTTCCCAAGTTGTAATTCTTTGCTGCTATATGTTGCAGATTTCCTCCTATCCTATGTTTATCTTAATTTTGTGCGGTCATTTGTGTAACAGAAATTTTTAGTTTTCACACAATAAATGTATCAATCTTTTCAGTCCCTGTTTTTTGTTTTTTGTGTTTTTTTGAGAGAGAGAGAGAGAGAGACAGACAGACAGACAGACAGACTGAGCATGAGTGGAGAGGGGCAGAGAGAGAAGGAAAATCCCAAGCAGGCTCTGCGCTGTCAGCACAGAGCCCCGTGCAGGGCTCGACAATGAAATGTGAGATCATGACCTGAGCTGAAATCAAGAGTCAGATGTTTAACCAAGTGAGCCACCCAGGCGCCCCTCAGTCTGTTCTTTATATGTATGTCTCTATCCTGTTTTCTCATTGTTCTCCAGTTACTTAACATTAACCGTGTAAGTGTGTTACTACAAAGTTACATTTGAAAGTTGCTTCCAGGACTTGAAATTAGGTTTCCTTTTTTGGGTCATAAATATGATTTCTGAACATTATAATCAGAATTGTTAGGAATGAAACTTTAACCTGTATTACAACTCTAATTTATGTCTACATAGTGCTGTAAATTTAGGCTTCTTTTTTGAAGGAAATCGTTCTGGAAAAAATTTTTTATTTGCTCTGGGAGTATGGCACATTGCTCCGGAACTATGGAAAACTAAAAAGAGGGGCGCCTGGGTGGCTCAGTCAGTTAAGCGTCCGTCTTCGGCTCAGGTCATGATCTCACAGTTTGTGAGTTGGAGCCCCGCGTCGGGCTCTGTGCTGACAGCTCAGAGCCTGGAGCCTGCTTTGGATTCTGTGTTTCGCTCTCTCTCTACCCCTCCCCTGCTCACGCTCTGTCTCTCTCTGTCTCAAAAATAAATAAAACATTTTTAAAAATTTAAAAAGAGGGGCGCCTGGGTGGCTCAGTCGGTTAAGCATCCGACTTCAGCTCAGGTCATGATCTCACAGTTCGTGAGTTCGAGCCCCGCGTCGGGCTCTGTGCTGACAGCTCAGAACCTGGAGCCTGCTTCACATTCTGTGTCTCCCTCTCTCTCTGCCCCTTCCCTGCTCATGCTGTGTCTCTCTCTGTCTCAAAAATAAATAAACATTAAAAAAAATAAAAAAATTTAAAAAGAGTAATCAGGTATGATCTCTGGCCCATGAAATGCTTAGAATGTAATTGAGAGGACAAAAATAATGTGGATATATGGAGGTATTATTGGGGGATAGCGGGGTTAGGTCTAGAAGCAAAGAAGCCATCCAGGAGAATTTTGATCTAATCCATATAAGGAGTAAAATTGGCACAAATTTCAGGAGAAATGAAAACTTACTGGAAAATGGTAAAATCACTAACAAGTTAAGTGGAAGAAGTGGTATGTCTTTGGACACATCACTGCAAATTGGCTTTTGTTTGGAAAACAGAATACTCATGTTGACTTCAGAATAAACCAGGTTGTTTTGTTCTCAGTGATCTTAAGGTATGATTGAAGATCAATATAGTTCTGTCTTCTTGTGTAGGCCAACTCTTGTAGACCTAATGGATTTTTGCATTTAACTCCGAAAATCACTTATTAAAGGCATATTTTTACAGATAAAAATTGTTTAAAATACCTTATCATTGTGCCCACTTTAGTTGGTGTACTGGATTATAACTTGGACAGTCTCCCACTTTTACTGAAGTGATAAGTTTACCAAAAGTCACTTATGCTTTCCTTCTAGGCACCTAGCCATTCTTGGTGCAGGGCTGATGGGGGCCGGCATCGCCCAGGTGTCTGTGGATAAGGGCATAAAGACCATCCTTAAAGATGCTACACTAGCCGGACTGGACCGAGGACAGCAACAAGTGTTCAAAGGGTGAGCCAGCTCTCCGCCTCTGTCAGCAGAATGCTGTTTGTTTTTTGCCATTACAGGTTCCTTTTTCCTGAACGTGGTGAGTACTGGATGCTCAGTAGTTAAGCTGTTTCCTTTGATTTTTAGAAACCGTGATTCCTTTCCCTTCATATTGTTGTACATATTATGAACCATGAACGTCACTGGAATCTGTAATGTCTGAATGCAGAAGAGAAAACTATCAGATATTTTTAAATGCCATTTATTTTATGCTTTGGTATCAAGACTAGAAATCCTCGTGTTTGTGAATTTTGATAGTTTGCATTTCACTGCTGTATTGTCATGGAACATTGAAACAGCATGACTCTGTGGAAGAAGAGGATGTGAGGAAATGTGTCATAACTGCAAATTGAAGGTTGGGGCTGGGATCAGAACTCGTGTACCTTATATTTCTTGGCTGCGTTACTGTGGAGAAGCAGGTAACAGATTTGGTTGCACAATGTCTGAGTCTTTACAGAATGTGTCTCCATCTTACCTTTGAATTAATAAAAGGTGAATATTATTCTCCCTCCTGCCCACATCCTCCTCCTCCTCCCCCGGTCCCCACTCCCTGTTTTGCAGAGGGGGAAAAGCAGAGCAGCAGCTTGGCCAAACTAGGAACTGGTTTCAGCTCAGTTCTCCGCTCCAGTGTAATGAATAAGCTTGCTGCACTTGGACTGCCCTACACGTGACTTGTAGTTGAATGAGCTTTTTTCTTCAATGCGTTATGTAGCTTAATCATGTTTGACCTCTTTTCTGCAGAGAGTCTTCTGCTGCTACTACTGTGCTACCCAAGACATGGCAGGTTTAATCATTTTGGCAGGTTATTGTAAGATAGCAAGGAGTTGGAGTAAACGATTCTGAGCCCCCCCCCCCCCCCCCCCGCCAAAATTGGCATGTGCTAGCTAGATAACAGCGTTGCCCTGAGACTAGCATGTAAGCATCCCCAAACACCATCTCCTACGGTCACTGAAATGAAAAATTGCTGCTCGAGAACAGGTGCCACTCTGTCTCTCTTGGAGTTAGGTGCCCCAGGTTTCCCTCTGTGCTTCAGAAACGTCAGCCTCTGGCAGGTGCCCCTCACCATACTGCTGACTGGGCATACACGTGTTTCCTAGCCTCTCTTGAAGACAGTTTCAAGATTAGGCATTAGAATTAGAGCAACTAATGATGTTTTGAACTCTGATGAGCATTTTGTTTGCTGACTGCTGACACGGTTGTCAGAAACCAAGAAATTTGATTGAATACTTGTCTGAACTTACCCTGTGGCTTGAATTTTTCTTTTGGTTAAGGAAATTACTGAATGTGATTCAGCTCCGTTCTTCCTTCAGATGAAAACTCTAGGTCAGTTATTCTGAAAGTGTGGTCAGATTAAAACCTAAGAGAGCCTGTTTTTCTTGGCAGTGAAAAGTAATCAGTTAAATGTCTAAATCGCAGAAATCCTTTTTAACTCCCTATGGGAAATAAGAAACCTTGAGTTAATATTTTATGTAATCAATACAGTGTGCTACCACATGCTAACTGGGAAGTGGATTTAAGAATAAAAGAAATAGGGGTGCCTGAGTGGCTTAGTCAGTTAAGCATCTGAGTCTCAATTTCAGCTCAGATCGTGATCTCACGGTGAGTTTGAGCCCTGCCTCAGTCTCCATGCTGACAGCACAGAGCCTGCTTTGGATTCTCTCTTCCTCTCTCTCTCTGCCCTTCTCCCCTGCTTATGCACTCTCTTCTTCTCTCAAAATAAATAAATAAACTTATAAATAAATGAGAAAGAATATAAGAAGTCATGCTTGGTCTCTTTTCCAGAAGGTTCTAATTATAGAATAACAAAATGATGCATAATCAGGTAGAAGTCCATGTGGTCTAGGACACGTGTGGGGTGTTCCCTCTGTTAGAGAGTTACTAGAGCTGCTCCTTTGTTTTGCCACTCTAGTGTTTGCGTTTACTCTTCTGGACAAATTTAACTGTTTCAGGAGTAATAGAGTTTATGTAAGTTCTGCATTTAGAGGCATCTTCTAGGAGAAAGAATGTGGATTTGGGGGCCGGCCTGTCTTTGGCCCCTAGTACCTAGCCATTTGCCCGTGAATCCCTTTGAGCCTGTTTGAGGAACTCTTCTTTGTCAAAACGGGAGTAAAAGAACTGCCTCACAGTATTGGTTGAAAATACATAGTGTACCGTCTGGCCCATGGACGCTCGGTAGATGTTAAGTTTCCTATTCTTCCCCTCTGACTAGGACTGTGTTTCTTCTAGATTGAATGATAAAGTGAAGAAGAAAGCTCTAACATCATTTGAAAGGGACTCCATTTTCAGCAACTTGACTGGACAGCTCGATTACCAGGGTTTTGAAAAGGCCGACATGGTGATTGAAGCTGTTTTTGAGGATCTTAATGTTAAACACAGAGTGTTAAAGGAAGTAGAAGCGGTAAGTAAGAGGCCTGTTGTACTTGAATCCCAGTGAGTGGAGGACACGGGCTGTTTTTTGTTTTGTTTTTTAAACAGAAACTCATGGTTCCCTTTATAGGGCTGTTCATTTCCAAACCTCAGTTTTTATGTCAATTCGTGCACACTACGTAGTTACAAAAGTCAAATCTGAGTCCTGAGGGAAGAAAATCAAGTAGTTTATTAACCTAAGCACAGGGTTCATTAGCATTCCGTGGGAGTTCAGTCACCCAGACCTCAGATAACCTCATGGAGTATGGCCAGCTTTCTTGACGTTTTTGGTTGGCTACAAGCCGTAACTATACTTCTTCAGTTCTAGTCCACAAAGGAAGTAGGGGAGAAATTTTTCCCCTGGCAGGTTTCAGATGCTCACTTTGTGGAAATGCTGCTTTGGTTTTGACCCCAAATGCTCTACCTCCCATAAATAAAACAAGTGTTATAGTGGGTGGTATAAGAAAAGGCCCAGAGAAGAAATGACAATAATCCGGACACAAGATAGAACCGGGGTCTTGACCAGCCTATAGTTGTATCAATAGAATGTGGGCTAATAAATTGTGCAAATGAAATGGCACAGACTTGGCAGTACTCTGGGTGTCTTGAGTAGTGGCTGTACCCTCACGACGCCCTTCTGTGTGAGGACGGTCGCTGCTGTGTGACAGACTGAACCTAAGGGGGGTTTAGAAACTAAAGACGAGCAGCTCTTTTGGGGACAGCTTCCGCTTTGAAGTCCATACGTTGCAAAATCTTCCCTTTTGACAAAGGGTGATGTCGATTAGCTGAGGGGAAAAGTTCGAAGAGCCGGGTAGATTTATGTTCCATCTGTGCCGGGTGGCATGTCAGCTCACGTGTGTAGGTGGTGTTCCCACGGCTCCGGGGGCACCTGCCGAGGCAGTGGCAGGTAGACCCTCAGGACCGGCAAAAGCAGACACAGGCAACATGGAGAGAAGAGCGTCTGCCGGGTGACCGGGTGATGGTGTTTGCTTCCGGAGTGTCTGGGTTTGGGAGTGCCGGCATGGAGAAAGGTTTGTTAGTTTTAGCGGTTGGGAAACTAGCGGCCAAGGAGAAGAGAGGGAGGAGGGATCAGATCAAGAGAAGTGCAGACTGTGAACGAGCCTGTACAGCGGTGCCTCTGGCTGCCGAGCGAGCAAAAGCAGAAGCGGTGGGGGCTTCTCAGGGCCTGGCCTGGAGCTCAGCGCCTCACTGCTGCTCTCCGTTGGTATAAGCAAGTCACGAGACTCGAGGGAGGAAGCAGTCTCCACCTCTGGATGGGAGGAGAGACGCCGGAACGAGGAGGGGGGGGAGTTGTTGCCAACCGCCTTTGGAGACACTGGTTTGCTCTTCATAGAGAGTTTCACCACCAGCATGAAACGCCTCACCGCCAAGACATGCCCCCGGAGAGTCCGTTAGCTCCTTGCACTTACGCTCTGCTGTCAACTCACTGCTGATTAACTGAGACCCTGGGGGCCTCACCACAAGCTGACCGCTAAGCCAGGCTTCGTCCACCAGGGGCCTCTCTAGAGTTTTCCCTTTTTTCTTTTTAAAAAAATCTTAATGCAGTATTTTGCCGGGTTACAATATTTTATACTCACCTTTCAGTGTGTTGAATGTGTCTTGAACCTGATTCCCATCTCTGATGTTAAAATTTTGCCTGTCCCAGTTTGCACAAATTTGACAGATGCGCTGTCCATGTTTTTATATAAGCAGCTGAATAAAAACATGAATAACTTGCGATCATGGACAGAATGATGACACAGTCTGTATTAAAGACTATTCTCCAGGTTGATAAAGCTAATAGTTAATAGTATTCACGTGCCGTAGATTAATTACCGTGGTGTACCGTTTTCTAATAACACCATAAAATGAGCTAGGCACGCACGGTATGGCTTGTTCTTATCAAAGTGAAGGGTGGGGGTATCATGAGCTTTCAGACTTGAGTGCAGATCCAGACAAGAAGAGGAATTGGCACCCATGCCAGCTCTTGAAACGAATGAGATTTGATTCAAAGCCATCTTGTCAAGTGTTTATCTGAGCTGTCTCATTTACCTAACTGCCGAGGTGTAGTCTCCAGGTTAGGATGCCGGGCCAGAGCTAGAAGGCAGCTGAATGGGAAAGAGAACAAGGCCGACACACTCCCCATCTCGGAAGCCCTGGGCAAATAGTATCCACTGTCTGAGTGGTTCTGTGGGAGAGCAGGGCTGGACCCAGGTGTCACTTTAGCTTTGCTTTGGACTGCAGTCATCTCTCAGGCCTACAGGACACGTTCTTAAATGCTTTTCCTTTGCAGGTGGTTCCGGATCACTGTGTCTTTGCCAGTAACACGTCTGCTCTCCCCATCCGTCAAATTGCCTCTGTCAGCAAAAGACCTGAGAAGGTAAATTCTGAACAGAGGGAAAACCCTGAAATGTTTTCCCACCACAGGCTCCCTGAGGAAGACTTAGAGCATGAGAAGGGACTGGTGTGGACTGTGAAGTAGAGGGGTGGTG
Source organism: Prionailurus viverrinus (assembly GCF_022837055.1). NCBI lineage: Eukaryota > Metazoa > Chordata > Mammalia > Carnivora > Felidae > Prionailurus > Prionailurus viverrinus. Next base: position 120,274,806 of record NC_062563.1, read on the forward strand.
GGGTCTCCCCAAAAACTGGGCACAGAGCAGCTCATCCCATGACCACTGTGAGATGCTGGCGTAAGGGAAGCACAGTGCAAGTGTACTTTCACAGGTGATTTGCATCCCTAACGACTCTGATTTCTTAGGTTCAGACTATAAAACCTACCTTCTTTGGGGCGCTTGGGTGGCTGAGTCAGTGAAGCATCCAACTCTTGATCTCAGCTCAGGTCACAATCTCATGGTTTGTGGGTTTGAGTCCCGCATTGGGCTCTGCGCTGACAGCACGAAGCCTACCTGGGATTCTCTGTCTCCCTCTCTCTCTCTCTGCCCCTACCCCGCTTACTCTCATTCAAAAATAAACATAGGGGCGCCTGGGTGGCGCAGTCGGTTAAGCGTCCGACTTCAGCCAGGTCACGATCTCGCGGTTCGTGAGTTCGAGCCCCACGTCAGGCTCTGGGCTGATGGCTCAGAGCCTGGAGCCTGTTTCCGATTCTGTGTCTCCCTCTCTCTCTGCCCCTCCCCCGTTCATGCTCTGTCTCTCTCTGTCCCAAAAATAAATAAACGTTGAACAAAAATAAACATAAAATAATGAAACCTACCTTTATTACAATAGGGGTTTTTTTAACGTCTATTTATTTTGGGGGCACCTGGGTGGCTCAGTCGATTGGGTGTCCGACATTGGCTCAGGTCATGATCTCACAGTTGGTGAGTTCGAGCCCCACATCAGGCTCTGTGCTGACAGCTCAGAGCCTGGATTCTGCTTCGGATTCTATGTCTCCCTCTCCCTCTGCCCTTCCCCCATTTGCGGTCTGATTCTCCGGGTCTCTCAAAAATGAATAAACATTTTAAAAATCTTTTTTTAAATAAATAATGTCTATTTATTTTTGAGAGAGAGAGGGAGACAGAATCCCAAGCAGCCTCGAACTGTGAGATCACGACCTGAGCCAAAGTCAGATGTTTGACTGAGCCACCCAGGTGCCCTATAATAAGGTATTTAAAGATAGGCCCAAGGGGCACCTGGTTGGCTCAGTCTGTAGAGCTTGTGATGTGTGACTCATGATCTTGGGGTTGTGAATTTGAGCCCCATATTGGGTGTAGAGATCACTTAAATAATATCTTTAAAAATTAAAAACTTTTAAAAATAAAAATAGACCCCAAAATAAGAGGGGATACTCCAAAATCTCACATAAGCTACAGAGCAGACACCGGTGACTGAGACCTGTTTGGTTCCAACTTCATATCCAGGAATGGAAAATCAGGAGGTGTGTTGAGATGTGTCCACCTGTGGGTTCACTCAGACTTCCCACCAGGACACGAAAGGGTAGAAGCACTTTCAGTGAGCATTTGGAATGATGCTTAGAGATTCATCTTTGGGCTTCTGTCTACCGGAGTAACACTAGGAAAGTGAAATCACCCAAGGAGAAATAAAACACCTCACCTCTCTGGAGGATAGCAATTAGCCTCAGCTAGCCAGAGTCAGCCAAAAGTAGGCAAGAAATATAAAGGACCTTTAAGCAGCTGGATATGTTAACACAAAGTCCTTGTACTGAAAACACAAAAGTCTGTTTATTCCTATTCTAATAGTTTGCTAATGCAAGGTATATCTCATTTCCTAGCACACAGCAGATCGGAAGTGATGTAGGACCTGATAGAGGCAGGTTCAGGGATGGCAGGAGAAGGTCATAGGGAGAAGTGGCAGCTGATAGTGTGACACTGAGGGGAGACACAAAAACAGTATAAAGGTAGATGGACAGTCTGGCCATGTCATATCACTCCGAGCACCTCTGCAACATTGAAAGTCCCCAAAGGAGGGGCGCCCTGGTGGCTCAGTTGGTTGAACATCTGACTCCCGATTTTGGCTCGGGTCATGATCTCACAGTTCGTGAGTTCAAGCCCTCTGTCAGCACAGAGCCTGCCTGGGATTCTCTCTTCACCTCTCTCTTTGCCAATCCCCTGCTTGTGCTGTCTCTCTCAAAAATAAATAAGTAAACATTTAAAAAAAATAAATGAATAAAGTCCATAAAGGAGAATCTTCGATGCTAACTTCTCATCTTCCCAGTGGAGTGGAACAAGCATCATGCTTTGCAGTCCTGGCCTCCAGGTATCTTGGGTAGCTCCTGCCACCTGCTTCTCCTTTACTATATAAAATTAAGGTCAAAGGGGCATAGGTAGGGTCCTGGGACGTAGGACCTCCAGTGCTCCAACCAAGAAAGTCCCGGCAGTCCGGGACAAGTTGGTCACCTTTGGCACACCTTTCTTGAGTGATGTAAATACATTTTGCTTAGAGTAGTAATTACACGAGTGTATATGCAGTTGTTAAAACCCATCAATATGAACACTTTAAAGTCTGTACATTCTGTGTATAAATTATAGGTCATATAGGCTAATTCCTTTTGCTCAGAAGTACTGAGTCTGAATAAGGACCTGCCTTTTTAAATGCTTTAGACATCAGTTAAAGAACAGTTGAGGGGTGAAAAGTAACTTTTGGATTGGTAAGTTTATGGAACATGTAAATGATGTGTGTATTACATAATGGAGGGTAGGCAGGCTTTGGAAACAGGCCAACTGTGATAGAATCCCACTGCCATTCACTAACTGACCCTGAGCTACCACTTTTAACCTGCTGATGTCTTTTTTCCTCATCTAGATAAGACTGGCTAGTTCACAGAGCGATGGATTAAGTGTAAGGAATAATGGCAAATGTACTAAAGAACAGTGCATAGCCAGCAATCAGTATTGCTGTTATTATATTAGTTATATTATTAGATATTATTAGTTATATCTTACAATTAAGGTGAGGGTAGGGGGAACAAAACTAAGTTCTATGGTTAAATTGTTCTCTCCCACAGCAGTTCAATTTGGAAGAACCAATTGTTAGCTTAAGAAGGAGGTTCTCAACTTCAGCATGAATCAATCACCTGGAAGACTTCTTGAGCACACATCTGGACCCTGCCCCCAGTCTCTCATTCAGTAGATGTGAGTGTGGGGCGGGCCTGAGAATTTGCAGTTCAAACATTTCCCAGGCGATGTTAATGCTACTGGTCCAGTACTTCACTTTGAGAATCATGGTTTAATGAGTCTTCAGGTGCATTTGAATGTTGATAAATGTTATTTAAACCCGGTATCCTGGTGGTGAGGCCCATCTGTAAACTCAAGATCTAGCTCTGACAGTCTGGCATACTGACTCTTCTGCCTCCCTCTGCCTCCCCACCAGAAAAAGTGGGTCCTCTCACCTAAACTCAGTGTCATCAATATGAGTGGAACCTTCGTTCATTCTTCCCTGATAAATCTAATGTGGCCATTCGCTGTGATTTGGTGCTAATTGTCAGGATCTGTTGCCCTCAGTGAAAAGCCCTAGAAGCAGATGGAAGAAGAGGATTCCAATGAGCCCTATGAACATACTGAACTTTTTCTCAGAGAACCACAGCGCCATACGGCTCGGCAGTGCCGAGCAGCGTTCCTGTATCCAACTGCCTTTCTCTCCCTTGCTCTCCTAGCAAAGCGTGCGTGTTGGCGGGTTCTCTCCTCGGTGTTCTTAGATGTCGGCTTTGCCTTCCCCTTGCCAGGTGATCGGCATGCACTACTTCTCTCCAGTGGACAAGATGCAACTGCTGGAGATTATCACAACCGAGAAAACTTCTAAGGACACAACTGCTTCCGTCGTGGCAGTCGGGCTCAAGCAGGGGAAGGTCATCGTTGTGGTTAAGGTAAAGAGCTGTGAAACAGAGTGGCAGATTTGGGGAAAGTTCTGTCAAGACTCCTTACACCTCCGGGCTTGTTTACACCTATTCTGGGGCAAATATGTCACCTTTGGGTATGATTTCCCCTTGGTTGTCTGCCTCATGGACAGCGCTGTGGACGGTACTGCTGAGTCACGGTCTGAGAGGGGAGTGTCTGGGACATGGCGGGTTCTCCCAGCCATTCCAGACCTTTCAGGTGACTGTGAAACCCTGTGTTGTGCCGTTTGGTTGAAGCCGTGCTGCTCTGGCTGTGGCTTCCCCTGCAATGTAATTTTAACGATTCTGTTTGAAAGTATAAACCGCCTTGTATTTTGAAGCCACACCTGGGGAAGGGAGCCTGCTTTCACACTTGGGTGGCACCTGAAGCAGAGGAGCCGCTGAGCTCACGTTCTCTCCCTTGGCAGGACGGACCTGGCTTCTATACCACCCGGTGTCTCGCACCCATGATGTCTGAAGTCCTCCGAATCCTCCAGGTTGGTACCGCTCTTGGAATGTTGGAGGCATCTTCCACCCCTTACACCAGTCCTCCAAATTGGTTCTGTCGGGATGAGGAACAGGCTTCCTTCTAATACACTAAGTCCTGGTGCATCCCCAAGATGCCTGGGGATCTTTTTGCCTGGTCCTTCCACACGGTGGTTGGAAATCATGGGCTTTGCTGCCCTACAGTGGGCAGAATTGTAGCTCCGCTCCCTTAACCGCCTCCCCGCTCCACTAGGCCCAGGGCCTCCCGACATGCTCTTCACGGTTTCTGCATCCCCTTTGAGGCAGGGACCATCCAGAACACGCAGGCCCACTGGCCCGATGGGTGCTGGACCGGCTTCTGCTGCACACACCCCTCCGGTGACACCCCCTCGCCGGGCACTCGTCAGACGCTGGCTCGGGGGCTCCGCAGCACTGCTCCGTGGCGAGGCCTCTTCTCTTAGTTATGGGAGACTTCGCCCTGTGCGCCGCAGGATCTCATTACTCCCGAGATTCAGAATTGCAAACGAGAAGGAAATGAACAGTGTGTTCATCTCTAAATGAATTTGTTCATTCCTTAAAGTGCTGTGGGTTCGGGAAGGCTCAGACTTTCCCCCTGCTGACTCCCAAAGCTCCTTTGCCTCCCTGGGTGGAACAGCCCCAGTCCTGGGCCTGGCCAGGCGGCGCCCGGGAGAGAAGCGGGTGTTGCGGCAGCCCGGTCTCGGAGGGCCCGCGTGGGGAGCCTTCGTGGGAGGGCCCAGAATGCCTTTCCTTGAGGTCCCTGCTTACCTCCCATTCAGGAAGGAGTTGACCCTAAGAAGCTGGATTCCCTTACCACAAGCTTTGGCTTTCCCGTGGGTGCTGCCACACTGGTCGATGAAGTTGGCGTGGACGTGGCAAAACACGTGGCAGAAGATCTAGGCAAAGCCTTTGGGGAGCGGTTTGAAGGTGGAAGCATAGAACTGCTGAAGCAGATGGTGTCCAGGGGCTTCCTAGGTGAGTAGCCTCAGAGACACGTAATTCTAGTTTCCTGAGACACAGTCACAGAAGGCCCGTGTGGAAGAGTTCTTCCTAAACACAGAGCCCACTGTCACGGGGAGTTTTTTAAATGATTTCATGACAACCCCTTAGGCTGGGCCCGTAGATTACAGACAAAGGCAGGACTCTGGCCTGAGGCTCTGCCACCTCCCAAGGTATGCAAGACTGACAGGCACTTTCATCGGGGCCCAAGGCCTGGAATACACCTGTCATCCTGCAGGAGCAAGTTCTGTACCCAGGCGTCACCATGCTGTCTGGCCACCCGTGCAGAGAAGGTGATGCTTCTAACACAGAGGATATGAGGGAGGCCTGGGAGAGGTGGCTCGCTCTCTCTCGTCGAAGCAGCGGCAAAATCGGCACCGGGAGCACGGCATACTAGGGCCTGGCGTTGCGTGTCTGGACTTTATTTTATTTTTTTTAACGTTTATTAACTTTTGAGACAGAGACAGAGCATGAATGGGGGAGGGTCAGAGAGAGGGAGACACAGAATCGGAAACAGGCTCCAGGCTCTGAGCTGTCAGCACAGAGCCCGACGCGGGGCTCGAACTCACGGACCACGAGATCATGACCTGAGCCAAAGTCGGCTGCTTAACCGACTGAGCCACCCAGGTGCCCCAACCTGTCTGGACTTTAAAGCTGATCCAGGTGGCCTTTCCCAGCCACATACGCAGAGTTCCAGGCTCCGGGAAACACAACGTCATTTTCCCTTCTCTGCCAACGCTGCTGGCAAACCCCGAATTTCCAGGGTTAGCCAGCCAGCCAGGTCAGGAGTACGGTTGAGAGGTTAGAGCTTCGCAGCAGACTAGCGGAGGAGAGAATCCTCAGGCTGGCGCTCTGAGAAATGGTAATCCTCCCTTTTCCGGCTTCTTTTAGGTCGCAAGTCTGGGAAGGGCTTTTACATCTACCAGGAGGGCGTGAAGAATAAGAGTTTGAATTCTGACATGGATGGTATTTTGGCAAGTCTGAAGGTGCCTCCTAAGTCTGACGTGTGAGTTAACTTCAGTAGCTACTAGTGTGGAAACGTGTTTCTCTTCAGCCCAAAGTTTCTCAGTCCTCTTCCGTCTTTGTTACACTCACCTTGCCTGACCAGAATACTCCTGCCCTTCCACGTGCCTCCTCGATTTCTGCCAAGCATCGGGGTGGGGACTGCAGCCAAGCCTTGGAAAGACCCCTGTTCCAGCCTTCCCTCTGAAGGTCTGGAGAGAACTAGAAAGACGATTGTCCCGGGTCCCTTCAAGCCCCAGACCATTTTTATCATTTGTAATTGGCAGCAGATGATGTCAAGAGATTCTGTCCACCCTCCCCTCCCCTGTTCTAAGCGCCAGTTTCAGGCCGATTAGGACAAGCAGCCCTAAGACTCTATTCCAAGGGCAAGGGCAGCTTCCCAGTGGCTCCTTCTCTCCAGCATTGGAGGTTCTGTCCTGGCTGACCCTCTGGGCTCTGGCGGCAGCAACCCTCTTTCCCGCACGCGCAGTTCCCGCGTCCCTCCCGTGACGCTTCATCTACCTCAGTGTCCCTCTCTCGGCAGCTGCTCTGACGAAGACCTCCAGTACCGCCTGGTGACAAGATTTGTGAATGAGGCCATCATGTGCCTGCAGGAAGGGATCCTGGCCACGCCCGCAGAGGGAGACATCGGAGCCGTCTTCGGGCTTGGCTTTCCCCCGTGCCTTGGAGGTTGGTCTCGCAAGTTGGGAAAGTAGCTTGTTTTACCCCAGAGCTCGTTTCGCTGTCGCCTTCAACGAAGTCCTGTTTCTCCATGTAGGGCCCTTCCGCTATGTGGATCTGTATGGCGCCCAGAAGATAGTGGACAGGCTCAGGAAGTACGAGGCTGCCTACGGAAAACCGTTCACCCCGTGCCAGCTGCTCATCGACCACGCTAACAGCCCCAACAAGAAGTTCTACCAGTGACAGGCCCTCACACCCTGCCCCCCGGCTGACACAGCTGCCGGCGGTGCTGGCTCTCCAGGAGAGTGGCATCTAGATTTATCAGGGTAACCAGAAGGAAAACAAATTCTGGCATTGGGGTGTGCTGGGATTCAAGTGCCTTCAGCTAGGACTGTCTCTCCCTCCTGGTGAAATGTGGCTGTGAATTAGTTTGCACTTCATGTTAGAAGGTGGAACCCACCGTGCTCGTGAACCCATAAGCCTTGACGCTCAAAATGGCAGAGTCTCCGGAACCATCCTGCCCCCGCCCCCGGGCCAGTGGCGGGGAGGGCAGTTTTGCACCCTACCCAGTACACGAGAACAATAAAACCCAACTCTTCTCAGCCTGTCTGTATGTTCCTTTTTCTTCGCTCTTTGCCCTTCTGGTTTAAACCCGTCCTTCAAGGAGTTGGAATAAAGCCTCGGGCTCTCGGGGTGCGCATGTGTTGGGAGAGTTCTAGACAGCCCCTCGAGAGAGAGAGAGAGAGACCGTGACACGGGGGGATTTAGGGGACTTCACAAACTAAACCCTTCGAAACCCGGCTGTGTTTACAGACTCGGGCAGGCTTCTGCTTGCCGTGGGAAAGAGGCCCGACTGACCAGACGAGGTGAAGGGCGAGAGGCCTGGAGGCCGGGGTTTAAGAGGCTTCTTTCCCCAGACGGCATTTCCTCATGGCACAATGTCATCCAGGGTTTATTGTGTGTGTGGCGGGATGCATATTCAGGATGTCAGCATGGGCATGAGGCACAGGAGTGAATATTTTCCTGGCCAATAGATCCTGCACGTCTTGGCTGCCCCAGAGCACGGAAGGATGGATGCGTGGATGATCAGCACAACGAGCGGGACGAAGGCCTAGCGGCCCGCCAGCACCACACGCTGTGCGCCCCCCCTCCGCCCTCGCGGTGCCCTCTGGGCCGGAGAGGCCCTACGCTCACCTTCCGGCAGAAGCGCTACCCAGTCTGTGTAAGCGGCTAGGGGGCCCCCGACCAGCCTGGCAGAAGGACCCCCACCGCGTGTGCACAGAATCCTAACGAGTCACACCATGTCGGGCTCTGAACCGTGACCCATTGCTCCTGCGTCTGCTCCAGCTGCCGGGACTCCAGACACCATCCCGGGCCCAGCTCTGCCGGGACCAGTGGGCAGGGAGCTTAGCTCCAGCTTGACTGACTACTCACCGTTGGTTGGTTGGTTGCCACAAAGCCAGACTCTAAAATCAAGCCACCTCTGTGCTAGGGGTTCTCAGGTGACCAAAAGAGAACGGGTCCTCACACCAGAGCCATTAACGGGCTCCTAAAGGGCGCTCTGGGAGAGCCTCAGGCAGGCATTTGGCCAGTGCAGGAAAAACCTGGGGCCTGGCTGGTGAGCTGGAGTTTTCCACTCAGCAGCAATGGAAAGTAGGAATGATGTTGAAACCTTTGAGGGAGCTAGAAGGTTCTTGTAGGGTAGGGGCTGATGAGGGGTTTTCAGAAGAGAACCCAGGAGTGGGCCACGGGCACACCCATTCCAGAGCCTTCTGCCTGAAGACCTACACATTGTACCTGTCGGTCCCCGTGGTCCGGAAGAAGAGAGCCGCCGACACCCAGCATTCCACCTGCACTGTCCAGTGCTCTAGCATTTATTTCACTAGTCCCGGAGGATTCACTAAGGGATCGACAAGGAAACCAAATGCTTCAGCATCAGTTTGTGTGTCCTGCTTCCCGACTCCCCTTGCCCTGGAGCGGAGGCATCAGCTCAGGGCCTGAGCACCAGCATGGCTTCACTACTCTTAAGAGAAAAACAGGAAATAAATATCTAGGAAGGCTAGGTAAGGCAGAAGAGAAGGCCCGTAACCCGGGGCCTGAGGCCAGCGGCACGAGAGTTAGTGTGGTCCTGGGTGAGGAGACGGAGAGCCCGGGGGCTGGGGAGTAATGGGTGCTCGTACACCATGGCCAACCTCCGGGTGCCAAGCAGGTCGTCGTGCCCGAGATCTGGGGGACGAGGGCCTGCTGTGAGGCACATGAGCAAGTGCAGGAGGCCTGGGCTCCAGGAACGGGGAACGAGCAGGTTTCCCCAAACCACCGTGCTTTCTCCCCACCCACCCCACCTGTGCCAGCTACAGAGAGCAAGAGGACGGCACCGTGTGCTGGCCAGAATCAAGCGAAGTGGGAGCAGAGGGGAAGTGGGAGAGACTGAAGGCCACTCGCCTCCAGAATCCAGGAGCGGCTGACCTAAATCTACCTGCTCCTCGGCGGAGTGAGAATCTTCGCAGACCGGACCCAGCCTGGCAAGATGGAAGGCGGAAGCCTGGGCACCGGAGACGTCAGGGGACCACCCGGCTCCCCGACTAGAGCACGTCAACAGCAGGGCCGTTCTCGTCGAGGGTCTTCACCCGCAAACCGGCACCGAGAGCTGGAGCCTCCGAGGCACGGTGGCACAGGCTTGTACTCGCTACCGCAGTGCTCGGGGCCAGGGCCCTGATTCACAGAAGGGGGAAGGAAGGGCGTCCCAGAGATACAGAAACGGCACCCAGACTCTGGGGCAGCTTAGGCCAAAAGCCCACAGGGCAGAGGGGAGAGGGCACTTGGGGAATTTGTGCTTAAGTTACGGACCATCTTCTTCCCTAGTCTCTAACCTCAACCTACAAGCTTGAGAAGTGCAAGAGGCCTGTGAAGTTCTGCACAAGGACACGGGAAGATGTTAGGTCACCGCGAAGGCCAGCTTTTGATGCCCTTCCTCCACGGGAATCACAGCAGTGTGGCCCCAGGCCCAGGTGTGCCCCAGTGCCTCCAGCCTCCTCCCCACATACTCTGCACAAAGGCCAGATGTCCTCGTGTAGGGGTCTGACCCCAGAGTCCCCCACTTCCAAGTGTGTCTGGATTTACTCTGAGGGGCTGCCTGGCCGCCTCAGTCTTGGCATAGATTCTCCTCGCAGGCGGGACCGGCTCCTGGGTCCCGCAGGCTGTCCCCCTGCAGCCCCGGGGCCTCCGTGCCAGCTTCCAGTTGCGCAGCTACGAGCCGGGAACATCAGATCTTGGGCCGCCAGCCTTTGATGAACTGCATGATCTTCTTGACCTGCAGCTTGGTGAGGTGGAAGTCATCGGCCAGGATGTCCTCGCTGAGCTGCACAAAGATGCTGCCGTCAATGCGTTCTCTGGCAAAGAAGCTCACCACGTCCTCTGAGAGCCCGATGAAACGCAGACTTCGAGAGACTTCTTCCAGGGAGAGTGCAGACAGGTCAGCGGGGGGCTGCCAGGAGGAGGCATCCCGGCCTCCCCAGCCTGCGACCCCCTCCCGGGGACTGGCAGGTGGCCCCTCCAGGCGCCCTTGGGCGAGAAGGAGCCGAGCTCCGCCCGCCTCAGGCCCCTGCAGGGCCACCGGTGACAGTGGGGTGGGGACCTGCCGCAGCACCAGACCTTCTGGTTCAAAGGCCTTGGGGGGTCCGAGCGGCGAGAGGCAGGGTCCGGGCCCAGGTGCCCCCACAGCTCTGGGCTCCTGACAGCGCAGCAGCTCGGGCTCCGGGGAACCGCCCTGGCCCAGCTCAAAGGGCTCCAGGGCTGGTTCCGGCCACTCGGAAGAGGAGGAGGAGGAGGTGGGACAGGAGGGGGGAGCAGCTGAGTAGGCCTGGCCTGGTGAGCCTGGGCCTGGAGAAAAGGCAGGGCTGGAGGTAGCCAGGGGGCCCGAGGTGGTCGTGGGCCCAGGAGAGGCGGCCACGGAAGGGCCCGAGGGGTAGGCAGGCCCCGAAAAGGGGTTGAGAGCTCCAAACGGAGCAAAGCGTTTCTGTGGGTGAGAGGGCTTGAACAGAGGCGGGCAGCCGTGGTACGCCTTGACGGGGGTGTCAGCCCCCAAGACGGAGGCAGCCCGACTGCTCGGGGGCTCTGCGAGGGCCCGCGCGGCCTGGCTGGGCTGCGTGGTGGAGGGCAGGGGTCCCGGGGGTGGGCGGCCGGAGGCCTCGCCGGCCTTGCAGTCCCCCCAGGTGCACGGGTAGCAGTAAAGGGAGTAGGCATCCGGTGACGGTGAGCCGCTGCCGCTGCGGGAGGCTGCCCTGCGGGCAGAGACACAGATACGCGCGGAAATGCGACAGGCCGCTCTGCCAGGGCAGAGACTGCCACGCTGATCTCAGCAACGCCGGCTCGCGCCCCGGGCCCCCAAGGCCTGAGGCACCCCCCCCACCCCGCCCGGGACTGCCCTAGTCTTCCTTCCAGCCTCTCCCGCCCCCGGGGAAAATGAGACTACGCTGAATCACGTAAAATTTTCATACGGCAAGGAGCACTCCATCCCGTGGCAGATCCCAGTCTGGAGGGAACCCGGGCCGTGTCCCCACCCAACCAACACCAGTTAGGAAAGGAACAAACTGAAGGTGGAAAGCAAGGTGTGGCCCCAGCCCCCAGCGCCCTCAAGCTCAGGTACTGCTCAGGAACGGATGCCCTCTGAACCCCCAGGCCTGGACTCTTCCTCGGCACCGGCTCCCCTCCCCAGCCCTCTTCCGGAGGACCCAGCACCGAGAGAAGGAGGGGGCTCACCCATCCTGGAGGCCAGAGGAGTAGTAGGAGAGGCTGGAGCTGGGGGAGTGGATGGGCTGCAGCTTGGGGAAGCGAGGGGGCACCGGGGGGCTGCCCGAGGGCCGGCCGCTGCCATTGCCACCCCGGGGAGGCACAGGTGGGGCATTGAGCAGGCGGCACTCCTCCTTCACCTGCAGGCAGAGGGCCGTGACTCCGCGTCCTGTCCCCAGGCGGCGGACACCCCTTGCCTCGCCCTTCCCAAGCAGCTGGGCGAGGAGGGTGTCTGGGATGGACACTGCCCCACTTTGCCAAGAGGCTATCTCCGCCTTACTCACCTCTGCCATTCACCCAACCCGGCCCTCTAAGTCTCTCCGGCCTGTTTCACTCCACGAGAGCCCATGACATACACACCATCTCCTGTGGCCTTGGAAAGCCATCGTGAATATAAGAATATGTATATATGAGGAGATCCAAAACAGATAAGTAAACCTAGTCCCTCCTCAAGGAAAAGGAGAGGAAGAAAATGGTGTGACAAGGAGAAGAAAGGGCCATCGGTCATCAAGATCCCTTCCTTATAGGTCAAATACTCCAAGTGGACTCCCTGGGATCTTAACGGCTGCAGTCCACTGTTGTGGACCAGTGCGGTTGCAAAATTCTGCAGTAGGCACAGATAGGGTTCCTTAGTGCAGGACTTCTCAGAGCCTTTAATGAACCAGCGTTCTGTGGTTCCTAAGTGAGGAGGCGGTGGGTTAGGAATCATCCGCTACATTTTCTAAACTTATTCCACCACGGGACCTTCTTTTCCCTGGACAACTTAAAGGACTCCTGTTCTGTGGAGCCTTCTGAGCGCATCCCCAAACTCTCTCAAGCTAGAGACCTACGAGCATCTTTGTCTCCAGAACTCCCAGTGCCACCGTCCCTGCTTATCTACATACCATACATATCTACGTCCCTGGTATCCACACCGGCCCTGGTATACCACAAACGCTCCAGCGTCCTTCTCCTTGCCCTTCTCTCCTTCCCCCACCCCTGGGACACCTTCTGTCACACGCTCCAGGGGCTGGAGGCGGAGCTATGAGGCTGGGGCGCAGGAGAACTTGCTTCTGGCCGGCCACCTCCCTGGAGCAGACACCCCCAGCCCCGCTCCCTGCCTCCCACCCCCGGCCACTCACCGCCTCGGACTTGGGAGGGACGGGAGGCGGCGGCGCCTCCGGCTCCAGGCGGGGCGGCCCAGCGGCCCCGAAGGAGATGAGGTCGGGCCCGGGGGGCGGCCGCGTCCGGCCCTCGGCGAGGCCCTCGGCCGCCTGGTGCGTCCACAGCTCCTCGTAGGGGATCTCGGCGGGCGGCGCGCCGGGCTCTGGCGGGCCGGCCCAATCGGGGCTCACGTACTCCTGCTCGCCGTCGCCGGGCAGGCCGGGGGCGCGGGCGGGCGCCGGGGCGCGCGGGGGCGCGGGCAGGCAGAGGCGCGCGCGGCGCGGGCTGGCGCAGTCGTCGGCCAGCTCCGCGGGCGCCTCGCGCACGGCGGTGGAGTACTCGTCGGGGTCGAAGCGCTCGCGGCAGTAGGAGGCGCTGTCGCGCACCAGGCGCTCCACGCGCGGGTCCCCGGCCAGCAGGCCCTGCGGCAGCGCGAAGCGCGGCGTGTCGGTGAGCAGCAGGAAGTGCAGCGGCGCCGGGCCCTCGCGGCGCAGCGCCAGCCCCAGCACCACGGTCTTGGAGATGATGCTGACCAGCTTGTAGCAGTGGCCCTCCCGCACCGGGTGCAGGTCGTAGGGGTTGCGCGGCGGCCGGCTGGGCACCAGCACGTTCACGGGGAGCCGCACGCGCTCGATGATGGCGCGCACCGTGTGCTCGCCCTCCTGCATCTGCAGCTCCAGCGGGCTGCGCGTGCTGAAGCGGCCCTGGCACTGGAAGGGCAGGCTCAGGCTCTCGTTGGTGCGGTGGTTCATGCAGATGAGGCAGGGCATCTTGCCCTTGACGGGCCTGGCGCCACCGCCGCCGCCACCCGCGGCCCCCGCACCCCCGGGGCCGCCGCCTCCCACCCCGGCCAGCGCCCCGGCCCGGCCCAGCTTGCGCAGCAGCGTGGTGAAGCGCGAGCGCTCCTTGGTGGTCTTGGCACACAGGATCTCCGCCTGGCCCATGAGCGTGAGCTCGTCGCCCGCATGCAGCGTGAAGTTGTACACCTCGCTGTCCTCGCTGAACTCGCCCGACACCACCTGCGGATCCCAGAGACCGGGTGGGGCTTTAGCCGGTGGCCCAGGCAAAGCCCTCCTTTGAGGCGCACGCACCGCCCCCCCCCCTCGCTCCCCGACCCGGGAGCCTTTCCCAGGCTGAGACTGGATCAAGAGCACCGGACTGCAGGGTCAGGAGACCCACCTTCTCTCCCGGAGAGGCCACGTAGCAGCCGTGCAACCTTAAATGAGCTACTTCTGGGGCCTGAGTTGCCTCGTGTGTTAACTCTTACTTGGAAGAACTGCAACATGTTGGTGTGCCATACTTTTAAAATATCCAGTAAATGGCAACTTTTATTTTCATTGCCTATACGATCTGGGAAGTAACAATACTCCATCTACTCAAGGCTACTGTGAAGAGGAATGAACTGGTGGATAAGGGTTTGTAAACAGAAATGAGCCATCCATACACCAGTGGGGGTCTGCCGGGACTGTGTGCCCCCAACGACCACTCTTCCTACCAAAGGGACGGGCTGCCCTGAGGATCTAAAAGTCAGGGCAGGACCCTCCACACACACTTCACCACCTATTCCAGGAAATTCTGCAAGCCAGTGGGTCATACACCTGGCTCTTCTGACATGGCCCAAGGCCCTCAAGGGGCACTGTGACACCTTCTGCCTCCTGGACCCTAAGGACAACCCTCCAACCAGCGTGGGGACACCAGGCCTGGTGTGGCAAGGACTGACCTTGACACTGAAGGTGATAGCTTCCATCACAAAGATGCGGTCAGGGAAGACGCTGGCCACCTCTTCCACGCTGCTGAAGTACCTCACCGGCTCCCGCACGTCCCGGGCCTGCTCCAGGAGCTTGAACTTCCCTACAAAGGACAAACACAGGCTGCTAGGGCAGGCCTGCCCGCCGGTCCCCCCTTCTTGCTCCCCTCGCATCAGCCAGCCCCTCTGGAACCGAGACTGCAGAAAGGCAGGTTTGCACAGCCTGAGGTGGAAGGGGCCAGGCAGCTGGCTCAAGGGGGGCAGGTGAGCACAGACCTAGCAACCAGAACCCCATGGAGAGCTTGTGGGTGGGTGAGGAGGTCCGCAGCTGCCTGCCCAGAGAAATCCGAATGCACGTTGGCAGCCAAACGCTTGCAGACAAAACTGGCCTCCAACCATCAGTGTCGCACTGGAGATGCTGGCTCCTGGCTTCGTCCCAGCCCCACTGACTTGCTGTGACCTTCCCCTCTCGGGGTCCTCGTCGGAGGGCAATGGAGCAGACGATCTGGGGTCCTGTGTGGATCTGGCATCCAACGCATGTACCTTGGGTTGCCGATCCATACCGATGCACCTGGCAGACCAGGGGCTCAGCCCCGGGCCTTGGAGACCCCAGGAGGGCTGCTCAGACTCCAGCTCTGTTCCCAGACCCTGCCCTGGTCCAGCATTCAGCCCCTGGTGCAACATCCCAGAGGCCTCTGACCTGAGCCCGACAAAACTGCCTCCCTCCCTCCCTCCGACGAGGCCTTCCTAACCTGCGGTCGGGGGCTGTTTTAAGCTGGCCCGGCAGATGCCCCCAGCAGGCACAGACTTTAAAAGAACGAGGATAATCCATGAAGCTGACCCCCTTGTATAAACTGTCTCACCTCACCGGTCACATACACCCTTTATGTGCCCGGAGACAGAGGGTACAAGCCTAGATGACCCAGATAGAGTTGGTGCGACACAAAGCACCCAATGATGGCAGGATGGGACAGCTGCTACAACAGACTCGTGACTGAAGAGCCAAAGACCCGCCTGACGGTCCGAGGGGATCTTAAGAATGAAAAGAGTTTTACAGGGGCGCCTAGGTGGCTCAGTCAGTTAGGCGACCGTCTCTTGATTTCGGCTCAAGTCATGATCTCATAGTGGTGAGATCGGGCCCCACACCAGGTTCCACTGTGGAGTCTGCTTAGGATTCTCTCTCTCCCTCTCTCTTGCCCCTCTTCTGCTTGTGCTCGCGCTCTCTCTCTCTCTCTCTCTCTCTCCAAATAAAAAAATAAACATTAAAAAAAAAATTTTATAGAACAGACAGTCCACATGGAAGAAATAGCACGGACAAGACAGGGTCACCGGGGCGGCTCAGTTGGGTAAGGCTCAGGTCATGATCTTGCGGTTCGTGAGTTCGAGCCCCACGTCGGGCTCCGTGCTGATGGTGTGGAGCCTGCTTGCGATTCTCTCTCCCTCTTTCTCTGCCCCTCTTCTGCTCTCTCTCTCTCTAAATAAATAAATAAACTTAAAAATTTTTTTTAAAAACAGGAGTCACGAGAACAGATTGCCTACCCAAAATGGTGAGTGCCTATGCCCAGGACTTGAGGAAAGTGCCAACGGCATGTGAAGCAGTAACCAGGTTATGAAAGGCTCTAAATGCCAGGTTAAGGCAGAAAGACTTTCCTCAGTAAGAAATGAGCTTTTGGCTTTCAGCTCAGAGGAAGCCAAGGTGCCACTTTCTCCCATCGTCCTGAATCCGGATTCATCTGACACCAGCCACCTCCACCAGGCCACCTAAGTCCAACGCCCAAAAGATCGAAGTCACGTATGGAAGGTGCCCTGGTGGGGTAGTCACTGCCATGTCTGCAGAGCCCCCAAGACCGGCCCCCTGGGTGCGCGTCCCAAAAAGGTTAGTGAGGACATCGCCAAGGCAAGTGGTGATCAGAAAGGTCTGAGGACGACAGCGAAACTGACCATTCAGAACAAACAGGCCCACACCGAAGCGGGACCTTCTTCCGCCTACGCTCTGATCATCAAAGCCCTCAAGGACCCACCAAGACACAGAGAGAAGCAGAAAAACACCACGCGCGGTGGAAGTCTTACTTTTGACGAAACTGTCAACGTTGCCCAACAAAAGCAGCATGCATCTTTAGCTAGAGAATGCTCTAGAACCATTAAGGAGATCTTGGGGACTGCCTAGTCTGTAGGCTGCAATGCTGAAGGCTGCCCCTTCAGGACAGCCTGTATGACGTGATGCAGTGGACTACCCAGCTGGCTAAGAACTACAAAGGAAAATATCTCAATAAACGGTCATCTCACAGCCCAAAAAAGAAATGAAAGCCGTCGCAGTGTTTTGAACAAGAAAATGCCAAGCTCCAAGTTGGGCTCCATAAAGAAAGCAGAGAGGTCATTCTGCAGGAGAGCCGGGACAGCCACTGGGGAAATGGCAAAATCAAGCAGACCAAGAGGCAGACTGGGGCAGTGGATTAGGTGCAGGTAGGGGCAGGAAAGGACGCAGGCCACCAGCCGGGTCAGAAATGGAGCTGGCAACACAGACCCTTAACTACAGAGAACAAACTGAGGGTTACTGGGGGAGGCTGGGGGGTGGGGGGGAGGGGATGGGCTCGATGGGGGATGGGTGTCAAGGAAGGCACTTGTGTTGAGCACCGGGCGCTCAACTACATTCTACTCCTGAAACTAATATTGCGCTGTATGTTACCTAACTGGAATTTAAATAAAAACCCGGCACTACCAAAAAACCAGAAAAACCAACACGACAACTGGGAACCTGGAAGTAACATGTGGGGCAGGAGCCAGTCCTTTGGAGGCCAAGTGAGGCCCCCCAGGGGGTGCTCCTAGGGGGGTGAGCAAGCGCGGGCAGGGTTTAAGGACTCCGGGTGGGAGGTACAGACTGAACCCACAGGTGGGTCTTCAGCTAGGGCGGATCTCAGCCCTTTGGGAACTCTCCTCCCAGAAAAAAATGTCAGCGTACTCCTGGCGTGAACACAAACACCGCGTTGTATACAGTAGGTGGGTCCTGGAGCCCCCCAGACCCAGCCAGAATCCCAGACTGAGGACACCCCCCTGCCTCCAACCTGCCGAGAATGAAGAACCAAGGGCCCGTCAGCACCTAGAAGCGGGAAAGAAGTGAAGCTGAGAAAGGGAAGGGAAAGTGCCCAGGAGAAAGAGGAGACCCTTGTAAGGAAATGTGCCACAGCCCTCCAGGGCAGCGGCCAGAAACTGGGGAGGCGCCTGGCAAGGAACGAGGGTCGGGGGGGGGGGGGGGGGGGGGGTCGGGCAGCAGGGGCCGCACATCGCTACCATCCCACTGCGGGTGCCACCCCTCCCTCCCGCAGCCTCCCCCCCCCCAAGCCCCCCACCACAAGCAGCCAAGCGGGGAGAGCTGCCCGCTGCCCCCTGTGGGGAGAGCTGGAGCCAAGTCAGGGCTGCAGCCGGGAGAGGATGTGGCCGGCGGATCGATGTAACCATGGTAGCCAGCACCACCCCCTCCGCCGCAGCGCGGGCCCAGCACCGGTCATTACCGCGGGAGGAAGGAAGGGAGACCTCCCGGGAGCGATGCGCCAGCCCCTGGAAGCCTTCGCTCCCCCCGGCAGCTTCCTCTCCTGCCTCCCCCGTAGTGAGACCCCAAGCGCCCCTGCACCCTAGGGACCTGCCCCACCCCAGCCTGCCCCTGCTCCCTGCCCTTTCCCTCCTATGTCACATTCGCGCTCCCTGGCGTCCCTTCCAGCCAGAGCAGTCTCCCCCTACCCTTAGCACCCGACCCCGGCCGCGCCGTTCCCTAAAGAATGGCGAGTAAATGTACAGGCTTGGGGTCGGACAGACCTAGTTGAATCCCATCTCTGGCACCAACCAGCCGCGCGACCTTGGGCGAATTATTTAATCTCTCCGGGCTTCAGTTTTCCCATCTGTGAAATGGAAGCACAGGGCTTAGCTCCCAGAATGCCGGCCAACGCTGACCTGAGCCACCTAGCCCCTTGTGCGGGGCGGTGGGGGCCTTCTCCGGGCGGCCAGGTCCCCCGAATCCACGGGCGCTGCACTGCACTCCCCTCCCCCGCCTTCCCTGAGGCTCCCGGGTCTCGCCACTGCCCCCGCCCACGTCATTATTAATTCATTAGGAGGAACTAGCGTCGGGCTGCGCGCTCCGCTTCCAGGCTATAACCCCGTCCCTCCCCTCCCCCACTAGGGCCACGGAGCCACCCACCGGAAAGATGCGGCTAGGGATGCGACTCCCCTGCAGGCCAGCCGTCGCCCCATGACCACACCGTCCACATGCACACAGGGGCACCAGAAGATTGCATAAGGGAAAGGGCCCCAGGCCTCCTGCACTCACTCACTCTTCCCTAGGAGGCTCTGTGCCTTGGTTTCCCCGATGTTTAATAACACAACTGAAATAGGACAGTAAAGTCACACTTCTGTCAGCGAGGGCTTTTTCCAATCTTTTGTTTTTTCATCCCAAGAAGATCTGGGGCCCCTTCCTGGACCAATACCAGATAGCCAGGCTGGGAAGTTTCTAGCTGCTAAGCAGGCCTTTCAAGGGCTCCAGGCTCAGGGCCTAACCCCGGGTCAGAAAGACACCAGAGTGCTTCCTCATCTTTTAAATGGGGTGTGGGAGCTATGGGGGTACCAACTTCACAGCATTGTTTGTAAAGAGCAGAAGCCTTAGTCCTGTCCCCCTGGCTCAGAGGAGACCCAAGAAGGGCTGGGGACCCCAATACCTGGGAGGAAAGGAATGGGAGCCTTCCCAGCTCCAGCTCGGGAGTTCCCAACTTCTACTAGGGCAGGGGAAGGGGACTAGCAGTCACAAACACAGAACTGGGCAAGCTACCAGAGCTCTCGGAGCCTCACTTTGTGAGTTAGACGGAGCTAATAAGACTTTCTCACACGGCTGCCGTGAGGATGTAATGACGAAACACTCAGCTCAGCATCTGGAGGGCGGCATGCGTTTAACACGCAGGAGCTGTGGGATCGTTGGGGCACATAGGGGCATCTCTGGAGGGGGCCACCAGATTCCCACCCTTTCCACCCAGGTGACAACAGCCCTGCATCGCTGGTGTGGTACAAGCAAGCATCAGCCCAGGAGTCCGGTCACCTGGGTTCTAGCCCTTGCTCTGCTGCTTCCTAGCTGTGTGACCCTGGGCAAATCACCTCCCTCTTAAAGCCTCTGTTCTGTCACGTGTAAAATACAAGGGCTGTGCTTTCCAGCAGCAGAATCCTCTCTTCAAACAAAATCGTATGTAAGATATCAACATCACACATATAACAGATAAAAGTACGGGTTCATTAGCATCATCTCATTTAAGTGTAAAATTTTCACATTCGCTGATAAAGCCAGTCAGTGAAAACAAGGAGTTTAACACAAAAATTGGGAAAAATCAGGATTAGAGTGGACGAGTGCAGTTCTAAAATCAGCCTGAGCATCCCTTTGTTTCTGAAGAATTTTGGTTGCACACCAACCACTGAGAAGATCCCCGCACGAGACATTCTCTTCGAGGGTCTGGACAAAAAAAAAGCCTTAATGAGGCAGCTCACAGTACACACCCAAGGTCTCTAGTTAGGGTTAAGGTTTGATTTGCAGCAGTGTGAGAGTGGGGTTAATTTTTAGATCATCAGTTTAAAATAAAATGTGACTGGGGCGCCTGGGGGGCTCAGTCCATTGAGTGTCTGACTCTGGCTCAGGTCATGATCTCGCAGTCTGGGAGTTCGAGCCCCGCATCGGGCTCTGTGCTGACAGCTCAGAGCCTGGAGCCTCCTTCGGATTCTGCGTCTCCCTCTCTTTCTGCCCTTCCCCCACTCGCGCTCACCCTCTCTCAAAAATAAACGTTTAAAAAACTAAACGAAATAAAATGTGAATCAAAATTTTGCAACCAGAAACCCAGGACTCCCCCAGAAACGGTATGAACACCACAGGGCCCTAACCGCCACCCGGCCAGCCATGTCCTCGTTCATCCCTGTGGCTCCAGGCAAAGGGTGGTCACTAACAGTTTCCCCCAAGGCCTACCCCCTACCCTCCTGCCTGCATCCCCCAGTGGCTCTATGTCATCTGTCCCTGGCTGGGCACACCTGGGTACTGCAGGGGGATGTCAATCTTGGGTCCGATGACGTAGTGGCCCTCCTCCAGGGTATGGGCTGTCACCGTTGTCCACTGGCGGCAGGAGTGAATGAGCAGGATGTCTCTCTCACTGACACCCTCAGCATACTCCCCTGGGAAGAGGAAGGAAAGGTAAAGTGAACATTAGGAGGGACGAGGGAGGCTAACGTCTTCACCAAGACCCCGACTGGGGACGGCTGCCCACGATCCCTGTCCAGGTCAACACCGCTCAGGGGACAGGCGAGCTGCCAGCTGTGGCCTCAGGGCTGTGAGTCACGCCTGGTCTCCCAGGGCTCTGGCTCCTGACGGGGCCCCAGCAACCACCCCGGCCACAGTCCTTCATTCACCACTCGCCTGGATGGCCTGCTGTCCCAGGCCCTGTGCTGCGAGCCAGGGTTCTGGCAGATGAGCCAGCCCCGCCCTCCCAGAGCACTTGGGCCCATGGGGAGGTGGAAAGAGAGGTGAACCCAGAAAACAGGCCACGTTGGAGGTGCTGAGTGGAGGGTGTCTGGGTACTCCCAGATGGGAGCAGCAAACTAGGTGAGGTCTTCCCTGAGCAGACACTAGAGCTGGGCCTCAGGACCACCAGCAGAATTCTCAGCCCCCAAGTCAGTGCCTAAGCCAGGCGAGGAGGGCCTTGTCGGGGGCACAGACAGGGCTGAGACGAGCTATCCGTTGTGGATCCCTGCTTGAGGGGCCCCCAGAGATTCCTGGCTCTCTCCTGGGCAGCCCCTTCTCACCCACTGCCACAAGGGTCTCCTACATGCAGGGGACCTCAAAGGAGAGGGGACAAAGTCTCCGATAACCTCTAGCCCCTCTCAGAGAAGCTGTTTCTTGGCTCTCCTTTGTCAGCCCTTCACCCTCCCTGTCTTCGAAACACAGTGATGGGGTGGGGGGGGGGGGGGAGCTTGAAGGGGGAACCTAGTTCTGGGGGAAGCAGCACTAGGGCAGAGGTGTTGGGAGGGGCCTGGGCCCAGAAGGTTCCAACCCCAGCAACGGTTTCCAGGAGAGCAGGAGGGGCTGGCCCAGCTTCCAGGGGCCTGGTCTCCTGGATGCAGCTGGTGGGCAGGGGGAAGGTGGGGGAACGCCTCCTTCCCAGCCCTCTCAGACACAACTTACTAAATTGCTGCCACCCAAGCAAATGGGAAGTGGTTTATCCTGATTATCCTGATGACTGAGGGCTCCATGAAGGGTGTGGGGAGGATGTGCTCAGGCCCTTTGAGTGGGGCGGGCTCCCACTGCATTGGAGGGGGTCAGAGCTTCCCTCCTCAACCCCTCATGTCCTGGGGCAGAGGAAGCCCTCCTATTCTGCAACCCTTCACAACCACACAAGGCACACACCAAAGGCTATGGTTCATGGCCCCCAACAGTTGAGCCAGCACAGCCCCTGGGCCTAGTGACAGGAGCTTGTCACCCCACTGACACAACTCAGTCCCATGGCTGCAACTACAGGGGCCTCTCCCAAATGCATAGGCTGTAGGGCCTTTAAGACTAAAGACACATTTTTGTTCACGTATTCGCACTCACAGTGACCACAGCCATAGCCACCACAGACAGGTCACAGACAGGCAGACAGCTGGGCCATCACACCAGTTGTCCATTCACTCATCCCTCCGGTAAGTCCAGAATCTTTGTTAAGCGGGATATCCTCCTTCAAGGAGCCTGGAGCCCAGTGTGAAGGCAATAAACTATAAAAACGGGGGTACAGATTCAAGTCAGGGGTGCCGAGGCGCCACGGGAGCCCAGAGGAGGCCTGCTGGGACTGGGGAGCTCAGAAAGGACCCCCAGGAAAGGGAGATGCCAAAGAGGACGTGTGGGAAGTGGCCAGGCAGAACCTAGGGCCAGCTTATCCCATTCACACGCAGAAGGGGACAGCCTTGATGCTGACGCGGACAGCCTCGTCGGGATCACTCGCTAACGATCTGGAGAGCAAGAGGTTGGGCTGCTGAGCTCTCCTGCCCGACGGCCCCGGCTCGGAAACTGACACGCAGCCCGGTCGGTCGAGGGACACGCTGCCGCTCAAGGTTCCCGTTCCACCCCGCCGCGGGTCGGAGGAGGGGCTGCGGGCCCCATGGAGGGGAGAGGAGCCTGTGGCCGCGGGCCCCATTAGCATTCAGGGAAGCGAGTGTGCCAACGCGGGCCAAACCCCTATTCTTCTCGCACACAAAACCCCCGGCCTGGCTGCCAGCCCTGGCTCCCGCCCCTCCTCCAGCCAAGCAGCCGCCCCCCCCCCCCCTTCCTCCAAACGGTCCCCTCGCTCCGTGCGGCCTCCAGGCGTCCCCTCTCGGGCCCCCATGCACAGTCCCATCGGCAGAGCAGCCTGGGCCCCTGGGAAGTGGGGCAAAACATGAGGGAAGGCCGGGACTTGGGGGCACGGCCGGCGGGAGGGCCCGATCATTCCGGCCTCTCCCCGAGGTGACCTGCCCGCCGGGGGCCGCAGACTGCTCCCCGGGATGAGAAAGGAGAGCGCAAGAAGGGTGTCAACAGGGGCCGATCGGGGCTGGGGGGTGGTGGCGGCGGTAGGAAGACGCAGTCCGAGGCCCAGGGGATGCGGGAGGATCGAGGTGAGAAGCGGGAGACAAAGGGACGGAGGGGGGCGCGGCCCAGGCGGGGGGTCTGAGGGCTGCAGGGAAAGGGATGCACCGACGGGGCGGCCGCGGGGCCTCCGCCGCGCTCCGGCTTCTAGCTGGCCGGGAAAACTCTGTCCCGGCCTGGTCTCAGTCCCTGTCCCAGATCTCTGTCCGGTGCCCGTGAGCAGGGCCCAGGAGGCGGCGGACCCTCGGCTCGTGGGCCCTGGGTCTCCAGGGAAGGCGTGCCGGGAGCCGCGCGAGGCCGAAGCCGGGAGCGGGAGGGCAGGGGCCACATCGTCACGGCCCCCTTAGCACCTGCCCAGAGAGCCCCCGATTTCCCCGCGGACCCCCAGCCCCCCCTTCCCGCACCCCAGTACCTGGCCCGAGGCAGGCGAGCGTGGGCAGGCGGCAGCGGCTGACGATGAGGTCGAGCGGGAAGGCGCCCATGCTCCAGCGCAGGCCGGCCAGCCCGGCCGCCAGCTTCTCCATGGCATGGGCGCCCCCGGGGCCACCGTCCCGGGGCCCCGACGGCCAGTCCCGCGCGGCCCGGGCTCCCGCGCCCCGCCGCCACCTCCTGGGGCCGCCGCGGCGCTCCCCGCCTGGTGGCCCGGCCGGGGCTGCAGGCGTCACGTGGCCGGCCTCCCCGCGGGGCGCCGGCCCCCGCCCCCCGGCCCTCGCCCCACCCCCCGGCCCGCGCCCGCCGCCAAGTCCCGCCTCCCCGCCCGACCCCGCGCGCCCGCCCCTCTGCCCGGGCGTCCAGGTGACAGCCCGACTCGGAGAACCCCGGGCGCGCGCCTGGAGGGAAAAGGAAGACGCGCGGCGGCACCTCCGGGGCGGGGGCGCGGCGGGGGTCAGCCTCCTGCACCCCGGCGGGTGGATCTGGACCCCCTTTCCCCACCGGCAGCGGCGCCTCTCCTCAGCCCCTCGTGCGGTGGCCTCCTGGAGTCGCCGCCGGCCCTGCCCCGGCCCCTGAAGCTCCTGATCTTCGGCAGCTGCGGTCGTGGTCTCCAGGGCATTTATCACCGCCGGCTTCAAACAGCCTGCGAGGCCGCCTCATGAACCCCATTTTGCTGATGAGCAAACTGAGGCTCAGAGAGGTCAAGTGGCAGCTCGGCCTTGAATTCTGGTTTGGCTTCAAAACCGACTACCTTCCCGGTACTCACCCCCCTGAACCCCAACTAAAGAGCACTTGCCAGGTTCCCCCTGCCTTCTTACCGCTTTTCCCAAGTCCTGGGGGCCAGAGAGCTCCAGAACACACACACACACACACACACACACACACACACACACACACACACACACGCAGTGTGAACTGCTCCCGCTCTGCCCAGGAGGGGACAGCTCCGGGCGGGTGACCGTTGGTGGAGTCCTCTCTCTCAGGCAGTTACCGAACCCCTCGTCACCGCTCTCAGGCCCTGAAGTCCTGCTTCCTTTTCTGCTGTCCTCACCTCCTCCTCCCAACCCCTCGTGGCTCCAGCTCCGGAGTTCCTCTTGGGAAGCCCCTTCTCAGAGGCTGCGGTGACTTCAGCAGGGCCACCCTGACAGAGGACCCCCTTGGCCCTCAATGTGTCTGCCCGCCTTCTGCAGGTGACCAGGGGCTGGTGCAGGGCTCCCGAGGGGCCGTGGGCCCTAGGTTGGTCCTTAAAGGGCCCCATGGACGCTAGTTCTCAGCCTCTGCACCCAGGGAGCCCCCCCCCACTCCACCCCCACACATTCAACACCAACCATCTCTTCAAGGTGACTAACCTCCCACATCGTGTGACCCGACCACCATAAAAATTGGCATCAAATAAGATGAACACAACTTCTCCTTGCAAAGATTCACGCCAGGTCACTTGTTCAATCTCCATTTTTGCGGAGGTCAGAACGGGAGACTCCAAGGGCAGGATGCTTCGCTCCGAGACAACAAAACAGGAAAGCCGGACTAGGACTAGGAAGCAGGCCTCCAGCCGGGGCTAACCCCACAACCCCGCCGGCCCCGCTCCCTGTCCCGCCCCGGCCGCCTCGCCCCAGGCCCGCTGTCCACTGCGCAGCCTGGGCAGGGGGTCCCCCGGCTCGCTCTTCCTTCAGCCACCAGAGTTGTGACTTGGGGTGGTCTGTGGGGGTGGGGGTGAGTTCTTTCCTGGGAAAGTGGGAAAGAGAGACAGGGCAGAAGGGAAGGAGGAGGTAGAGAAAGGGGGAAATACGAGTGCCTAAGGAGGGGATGAAGGCGGGAGGATGAGGAGGCCAAAAGAAGGAAGTGAGGGAAAGGAGCCTGGCTTAGTCGCTTTTCTTTCCCTCCCCGCAGGCCCTCTCTTGAGTAGGACGGCCATATAATTTGTCACCCGAACGAGGACACTTTTGAGAGTGAAAGAGGTGCTAACTGGAACGAGAGGCATAAACCAGACTCTAGGACAGAGTGCAAACCAGGACTGGGCCATGTGGTCACCCCATCCCCAAGGGACACCTGTGAGCCCCGGATGTAGACGCCCCGTGTACCGTCCCACCTCAGCTCTGGACCTCAGCTTCCAGCCAGGCGCCCTCACCCCTCCAGCGGCATTCAGAGACCTTCCATTTCAACAAGCCGGCTAGCACTTGCTCCTCCTTTATCTTCTATCCCGACTAAGGAAAAACACCTTTCACCTGGCCCCCCAATCTGGAAATCTCCGTAACCCTTACTTACATCCACCTGGTCGCCAAGTCCCTGCGGCGGCGCTTGCGCTCCCACCGTGCGTCACGAGTCGCCCTTCCTCCTCGCCAGCCCTGCTTGTCCCTTCGTGCCTTCGGTGGTGCCTCCTCCAATCTTCTCTCCCCCGGGCCACCCTTCATCTTCCATGCCCAAAGCCCTAGAAGCTCTGGATTGGGGCTGAGTCAGGGACCACACTGGTGTGAGACGTCGGGCAGAACCGCCTAACCTGTTGGACCCATTTCCTAACTTTTGTAAATTGTTCCGGAGTCTCTCCAGGGCTTTTGAACGGTTGGCCAACCTCCCAGGGACCCCACACAAGTGCCCAGATGCATATAGCCCTTGATTTGCTTGGGCCTCAGGAGCCATGTAGGAAGGAACGCAGCCTCGCTTAGAGTCAGAACTTCTTAGCTCTTAGGCTGAGGTTTCTGGAAGATGGCTGGCAGGACACAGCCAGGAAGTACGGTGAGGGAGGTAGGGGGCAGGGCGGGGGACACAGCCTGGTAGAGGCCCGAGGTTGGCAGGGGTTAGCGGAGCAGGCCGCGAGTGGGGCAGAGAGGTCAACGGAGTAGAAAGATGGCAAAAGGGGCCTGAAGTGGCGGGGGAGGTGTGGGCAGCAGCCCTGCCCCATCCCGTCTAGCGGACAGAGAGCCGTCTCTGAGTCCATGAACTGGGGGAGGCCAGAGAGCATTTGGGTAAGCACCTCTGAGAAATCTTGGAAATATTGCATCCAACTTTTTCTTTTAGAAAATTCGAAGCGTACACAAAGGTAGAGGTAATATGCTTATGAACCCCCGTATTTCTATGTAGCTGCTTACTCCCCCTCCTAATATGTTTTTTAAAAATGTTACTGAGGGGCGCCTGGGTGGCGCAGTCGGTTAAGCGTCCGACTTCAGCCAGGTCACGATCTCGCGGTCCGTGAGTTCGAGCCCCGCGTCGGGCTCTGGGCTGATGGCTCGGAGCCTGGTTCCAATTCTGTGTCTCCCTCTCTCTCTGCGCCTCCCCCGTTCATGCTCTGTCTCTCTCTGTCCCAAAAATAAATAAATGTTGAAAAAAAAATTAAAAAAAAAAGTGTTACTGAGATATCTAATTCACATACTGTAACAACTCATCCATTTAAAGTAGACAATTCAGGGGCGCCTGGGTGGCTCAGTTGGTTAAGCGTCCGACTTTGGCTCAGGTCATGATCTCACGGTTCGTGAGCTCGAGCCCCATGTCAGGCTCTGTGCTGCCAGCCTGGAGCCCAGAGCCTGTCTTTGGATTCTGTGTCTCCCCCTCTCTCTGCCCCTCACCTGCTCATGCTGTCTTTCTCTCAAAAATAAATAAAACATTTTAAAAAAATTTTTAATCAATTATACAATTCAATGTTTTCAGCGTATTCATCATCTTGTGCCACCATCACCATGATTTTGCCATAAATATGATTTGTGTCTCCTCATTTGTATCCGGACTGGGCAGCTGTACTGTCATTAGGCATGTCTAAGGCCACGCACCCATTAGAAAGGATGCTTACAAAAGAATTTCAATGACTTGGGGAAATTCTCATTGTATAGTGTTAATGTAAAAAAAAAGCCGGGATAGCATTTCATGAATGGATGAAAATAAGGAAAAGAAACAATCAAAGGGAACATGCTCTAATGTTAAAATGTTTGTGTCTGGGTCATGGAGTAAGTGATATTGTTTCTCTAAATTTAAAATATTCGAAGTTTTATACAGTGAAGAGGCATTTTTTGTTAGAAGCCAGTTTAAACTTTGCATACAAATGAGGGAGTAGGACCTGACGGTATCCCAGGCCCTGCTCACCTCGAAGATTCTGGTATGTGAATATTCTCCAAGCAGGCATCTTGTTGCCCACCAGAGGGCGCAGCGGGACCTCACAGCAGCAGGGCCAGCGCCCTCTGGGATGGGGGAAGGCCTCCGATGGGGGGGACCGGGACCACATGAGGGTTCTGGGGATAGCAGCCAATTTCCCTCCTCATAGGACACCCAGGGAGTGTCCTCACTCAAACTGTTTCTTTGATAAAAGAAATTCTTTCAGAGAAAAAAAGAAAAATTCTTTCACTACCTCTTTATTTCAAATTTAGGCACTTACTACATGCACTAAACATACATAACCGTTTGCTTTATTTGGAGTTGCCTTTCATTTCACTTACAATCCCTAAGTAATTTCCATGGATATAGCCCCAACATTTTGTTCAACCTGTGTTTACAGGTTGTTGCAGATTGTCTTTTGCAACATTAAGAATCAGACAACTGGGGTGCCTGGGCTGCTGACTCTTGATTTCCGGTCAGGTCATGATCCCAGGGTTGTAGGACTGAACCCCGCATTGGGTTCCTCGATGAATGTGAAATCTGCTTAAAATTCTCTCTCTCCCTCTCCAACTCGCTCCTTATGGGGTATATGACTTATTTTTCTCATTTAAATACAAGTTAGAAAACATATATTGTAGTAACGATTTCAGGAATAAAATTTAGTGATTCGTCATTTAAAGGGGTATATGAGTTAATTATTGAATAAAATTTTTTAAAGGGGGGGGCAACTTGGGTGGCTCAGTCGGTTAAGCGTCCCACTTCAGCTCAGGTCATGATCTCACAGTTTGTAGGTTCAAGCCCCACATCAGATTATGTGCTGACAGCTCAGAGCCTGGAGCGTGCTTCGGATTCTGTGTCTCCCTCTCTCTCTGTCCCTCCCCGAGACTCGTGCTCTGTCTCTCTCTCTCTCAGAAATAAATAAAACATTAAAAAAATTTTAAATAATAATATGGAGCATCTGGCTGGCTCAGTTGGTAGAACATGCAACTCTTGATCTTGGGGTCATGAGTTTGAGCCCCACCTTGGGTGTAGATTAGTTAAAAATTAAAAAAAAATCTTTTTTTTTTTTTTTAGTGTTTATTTGAAACAAACGTGAGATCATGACCTGAGCCAAAATCAAGAGTCGGATGCTCAACCGACTGAGCCACCCAGGTGCCCCAAAATTAAAAAAAATCTTTTTGTTTTTTTTTAATTTTTTTTTTAACGTTTATTTATTTTTGAGACAGAGAGAGAGACACAGCATGAACGGGGGAGGGGCGGAGAGAGAGGGAGACACAGAATGTGAAGCAGGCTCCAGGCTCTGAGCCATCAGCCCAGAGCCTGACGCGGGGCTCGAACTCACGGACCGCGAGATCGTGCCCTGGCTGAAGTCGGACGCTCAACCGACTGAGCCACCCAGGTACCCCCCAAAAAATCTTTTTAAATAAATAACTATTCCAGTGAGTGACTCTAGCTACGCGTTGTACAGACTCAGAATTGTGACCGTGTCCTTACATGTCTGTCGGCTGACAATTTTTCCAATTGTTCGTTGCTACTGTATAGACACTGTTGATTTGTATACAGCAAACTTCAACCTTCTTAAATTTACTTACCAGTTTTCATTTCTGTTTTTGTAGTTTCCTTGGGATTTTTCTATGCACATAATTGCTTGCCTATGTAAACAAAGACAATTTTATTTGATTGTCTCCAATCTGTATGCCCTTTATTTTGTGTCTCACTACACCAGCTAGGACCTCTAGTCCTGGGTTGAATCAGAAAGCTGAAAGTGGACATCTTTGCCTTGTTCCTGATTTTCTAGAAGAAAGTCTCTCGTCTTTCACCATGGAGTACGATGTTAGTTGTAGAGTTTTTGTAGGTGACTTATCAAGTGAGGCAGTTCCCTTCTAGTCCTAATACTTTGTTTCTGTTTGTCCCCTCTATTTTTTGTTCTCTGTTCTTCCTTTCCTGCCTCTTTTTCTTTCTATTTAAAGATTTTTTTTTTTTAAGTTTTCTGCTGGCTTTTTAACTATACTTCTTTCCATTGTGTGTGTGTGTGTGTGTGTGTGTGTGTGTGTGTTCTAGGGATTACATTATTCATTCTTACATTTACCCAGTACTGTTCCATACTAAATGTAGAAAACTTGTCACATATAGACCCATCTATCCCCTCTCCGATATATTATAGTGCTAGATGGATTCCTAGATACATCTTATTGACCCCACAAGACAATGTCGTTGCTTTTACTTTAAAGAGTCACACATATAGGGGTGCCTGGGTGGCTCAGTCAGTTTAGCATCCCACTTCAGCTCAGGTCATGATCTCATAGTTCGTGAGTTCAAGCCCCATGTCAGGCTCTCTCTGCCCTTCCGCCACTCACACTCTGTCTCTCTCAAAAAAAATAAACATTAAAAAAAATTTTTTTAGGGGCGCCTGGGTGGCTCAGTCAGTTAAGCGTCCAACTTTGGCTCAGGTCATGATCTCACAGTTCGTGAGTGCGAGCCCCGCATAGGGCTCTGCGCTGCCAGCTTAGAGCCTGGAGCCTGCTTCAAATTCTATGTCTCCCTCTCTCTCTGCTCCTCCCCCACTCATGCTCTGTCTCTCTCCTTCAAAAATAAATAAAAACATGAACAATTTTTTTAAAAATTGAAAAAGATTTTAAAAAGAGTGACACATGTAATGAAATTAAGAAGAAAATAACAGACCTTCACACTTACCCACTGATGGTCTTTTACTCCTAAGGATCTAAGTTTCCACCTGGTATTATTTCCCTTCAGCCTGTGGGACTTTCTTTAGCAATTGTCATGTGCAAATCTGTGAATTCTCTTATCTTTTATCTAAGAATGTCTATTTTACCTTTATTCTTGAAAGACTTTTTTGCTGGATATAGAATTTTGAGTTGGCACACTTTTTTTTTTCAGCCTTTAAAAATATCCTTTTACTTTTGTTTGGTATTTACAGTCCACTCCCTAGGGGCTTAATTTAGCTGTGTGTGTGTGTGTGTGTGTGTGTGTGTGTGTGTGTGTTAAATCCAGAGTTTCTCTTTTTTTTTCTTTCCTGTGTAAAGTTGCTCTGGCAGGATCTTACTCAACCATCACCGAAGTAGACGATGTATCCCAACTTAATTTTCAATTAAGCCTTTTTTTTTTAAGTTAAACCAATAGGAAAGTTGCAAGAATATTACCACAAAGTCCCATATGCACCACGTATACCTATTATTCTTTCCTTTTTCTGAACCATTTGAAAGCAAGTTCTAGACATCATGCTGCTTTGTCCAGCGTGTGTTTCCTAAGAACTAGAACATTCTCTTACACAGCTAGAATTCAATTACTAAATTCAGGAAATTTAATCTTAATACATAATATTCAGTTCATATCTAATTTTTATTATCCAATATTGACCTTTATACTGCATAGAGTTCTTTTTTTTTTTTTTCCAAGATTAAGATCTAGGCTCATGCATTGTATGTAATTCGTTGTTATGTCTCTAATCTAGAACAGTTTCTCAGCCTTTGTCGAACTTCTATGAAACTGACCATCTCCAAGAATACAGACCCTTTGCTCTGCAGAATGATCAGTCTGGGCTGATGCATCACTGTCAGGAATACTCAGCACGTTGCATCAGGAGACAGGTGATGTCAGTTTGTCCCATTTTTCATGATATTAACTCGGATCACTTGGTTAAGGCGGTGTCTGCTGGGTGTCCCCACTGCAAAGGCACCTTTTTCCCCTTTGTGATTAATGAAGAATTGGTGGGAAAATGTTGACTGAGTCAGCATGCTGTTTCTAGTACACTCTCACATCCCATGATAGCATCCATTGCTGGTTCCTCGGCCAGCTACCACTGTGATGGTTGCCACATGCTGATTTCCTAACTATATCATTTCCTCATGAATCAGTTGGCATTCTACGGTAAGAGGACCTTGCCCTCCACCCTCCCTTTACTTATTAACAATTCACGAATTCTTCTAAATTCTTCATTTATTGTGATGCTCACACTGAAGTCTATTTGACCAGTGGGAGCGTCTTTCAGTTAGTTCCTGGGTTCCACTGTCATGGTCCCATAATTCTTTGGAACTTTTACTTTCTGGAGCAACAGGACGTTCCAGGGTCATTCCTCGCATTCCCTGCCTCACCTAAGAATGGACTCAGCCATTTATTCAAGAAGTGCTGCTTCCTGTTAGTGATCCGTGGATGGTACTCTAGGGCAGTACTATCTTGAGTCCAGAGGAGAGATGCTCATCAGAGATGACAACAAGTAAGAAGCTTGTGTTGTCATCTGAGGGAAAAGTGTCCACAATCCTGCCCACCTGCTGCTTATCTCTGTGGATGCAACACCATAATAATCACTGCCCTCTCTGCTGGCAGGCTGCATAGACCAAAGAACAGTCTGAAGGTCTTTCTTACTGCTCATGTTTGGAGTGCCATGTGGGTACTGTCACCACGTGTTCTTACAACAAGCTGAGCCAGGGGCGCCTGGGTGGCTCAATTGGTTAGGTGTTCGCCTCTTGATTTTGGCTCAGGTCATGATCTCACGGTTTCATGGGTTCAAGCCCCACGTCAGGCTCCGCATTGGGGGTGTGAAGCCTGCTTGGGGTTCTCTCTACCCTTCCCTCACTCGCGCTGTCTCTGTCTCTCTCAAAATAAATATATACACTTACAAACAAAAAAAAGCTGAGCCACATCGGAGTTGTGGGGGACTCTTGATCTGGGGGTTGTGAGTTTGAGCCCCACGTTGGGTGTAGATAGTTCTTAAATAAATACAACTTAAAATAGATAAATAATCTTTAAAAGTTTAGCTGAGCCATTCGTAAGGACATTTAAAAACTGAGTTTAATTTGTTGACTTTCAGTCCTCATTCAAGTCAGGACATAACACTGTGGTGGTTTCACTTTTATTCATCCTCTACAGTTAAGAATAGTTCACTGAAGATTTTCCTTCTTATTTCTGTGGTGTGAATTAGGAAATTACTTAGAACACAGCAAGATATAAAAGAACCACAATTTGATTGACTGGCAATTTACCGAACGTAGCTTGTTATTGCAAAAGAAAACATGGAAAGGAACCCATCAAGGGGCTTTTTTCTTTTGTGTGTTTATGGTTTATCATAAAAAAGAGACTATTGTAAGGAGAAAGAGGAATTGAAACCTAATCCTTATCTATAGGCTGTCTCTGAAATGCTCCTTCCTAAAAATAAATAACTCATGAAATATTTACCTCAGGAAGCTAGAATTTTAAGTTTGGGGTCAATAGTGCCGAACACAGTAAATCATACTATGCCTCTTATAAGTTGTGTATTTTTTAAATGAATATGTTTCTTTATTCATTTTCGTTTAGTTATTATTTTTAACTAAATAATACATGTTTAGGGGCACCTGGGTGGCTCAGTGGGGTTAAGCGTCCAACTTCGGCTCAGATCGTGATCTCACAGTTTGTGAGTTCAAGCCAGGCATTGGGCTCTGTGCTGACAGCTTGGAGCCTGGAGCCTGCTTCGGATTCTGTGTTTCCCTCTCTCTGCCTCTCCCCAGCTTGCACTCTGTCTCTCTCAAAAGTAAATAAACATAAATTTTTTTTTACAAAAATAAATACATGTTTATCCTAAACAAAACATTTTGACTCTAAATAGTATTTTAAGCTTAAGAAAGTCCTAAGTGATCAATACGTTTCATTACTTTCCTTAATCCCTATTTTTTATTTTGTAAAATTTCTTCTAATTAAACTTCACTCTTACTAAGACTTTTTTTTTTTTAATGTTTATTTTTGAGACAGAGAGAGACAGAGCATGAGGAGGGGTGGGACAGAGAGAGAGACACACATAATCTGAAGCAGGCTCCAGGCTCTGAGCGGTCAGCACAGAGCCTGACTCAGGGCTCGAACTCATGAAACATGAGATCATGACTCGAGCCGAAGTTAGACGCTTAGCTGACTGAGCCACACAGGCGCCCTCACTAAAAGTTTTTTTTTACAAAACTATTTATTTGTTTGTTTGTTTAGACAGAGAGATAGAGAGAGAGTTGGGGGGAGAGGGCAGAGAGAGAGGGAGAGAATCTTTTTTTTTTTTAGCAGTTTCTTAAAATGTCTATTTTTCTCAGAATAGCCGATGATTTTCTGTTGTCTTTTGGTTCTTTTTTTTTTTTTAATTTTAACTTGTTTTATTTATTTTTATTTTTTTAAATTTACATCCAAATTAGTTAGCATATATTGCAACAATGGTTTCAGGAGTAGATTCCTTAGTGCCCCTTACCCATTTAGCCCATCCCCCCCTCCACAACTCCTCGGTAACCCTCAGTTTGTTCTCCATATTTATGAGTCTCTTCAGCATCTACTCCCCGTGTCTTTTTCGGCACAGAGGCAAAGACAGTGTTAGTAGCCGGGTCCAGGGCCAGCTCCTTCTCATCGTTTCTGAAGTCTGTTCTTGGACAATATCTGCATGACCCCTCCAGGCTGCGGCCTGCAAAGCTGTGTCTCTCAACTTGTTCTGTTGGTTCAGTTCAATGTTTGGCTGAATGAACAGCATTCCCACTGTATCTGTGTGGCCCCCGTGGCAGGCCCGGCATAGAGTAGTGCTTCTGGCTTTGTCTGAGCCATTAACACCGACCCGGTTGTCCAAACGCTCTCTCAACCAGCGCAAATCGTCTCTGTTTGCAGCCTCATGCGATGGATTCTGCCCGCTTGGCCACACAGTTGCCTGGGATTAATCCAGTCCTGCCTTTGGAGGTGCCTTTCCACCAGCTGGTACCTCTCAGGTCAGTCGTGTAGACAATACGCCCCTCCTCAAAGTACAGTTCATCTGCAGCTCTGGGTTCAAACGTATGCAGAGATCTGAACACTTTAACTGGCCCTGGTTTGACCAGTGTGGGTGGCCGCTTCGACATTATCGCGCTCCCTTGAACAGCAGAGGAGCCTCAAGACCACGCACGAAAAGCCAACCCAACGCCCCAACAGCCCGCACTCCAGGGGCCCCAAGGTTTCTTTTTGTCTGGTCTGCAGCTGTGGGCCTTCAAGGACCTGTGCCCACCCTTGGCCGTCAGACCAGCAAGTGCAGGCAGAAGAAAGAGAATCTTAAGCAGACTCCACGTGGGGGCTCGATCCCATGACCCTACAGTCATGACCTGAGCTTAAATCTAGATCTGGCATTCTGACTGAGCCACCCAGGTGCCTGACTTTTTTTGTTTGTTTGTTTTTAAGTAAGCTCTATGCCCAAGGTGCAGCTTGAATTCAGAACCCACCCCCCGCCGCCCCCCATCCCATTGCAACGTCTGCCCAGTGAGCCAGCCAGGCGCCCCCCCACTAAGACGTTTTTAAATCTGATGTTTCATTATCCTTTTTGTGTCTTGCTTTTAAATATTTTTATTTTCACAATATGACAAGTTTCAGAATCCTTTAAGAATGACTTCATTCAAATTGTTTTCTGAAAGAGAGATTCTGCGCCGGGTGTCGTTCATACTGTTCAGAACCACATTTGCCTGAATAAACATTTCGGATGGACTTCGTGTCATCTGGGCCCAAGCGACAGCAAACGATGAAGCAAAACTGTAGAAACTGTCCAACATCTTTTGCGTGAATCAAGTCGATGAATTAGCTGACCATCTAACAGCTTTGCCTTTGTCTGCTGAGACGGACCGTCCAATAATTCCAATGAAATTCCCATCTGAGCAATGAGGCAATTAGATCAATGGAAGAGAATAGAGAGCCAGAAATAGACCCATACAAATATACTCAGCTGATCTTTGACAAAAGAGCAAAGGCATTCAATGGCAAACGAAAGAATAGTCTTTTCAACAAATGCTGCTGGACCAACAGGACATCCACACGCAAAAAAAAAAAAAAAAAATCTAGAGGCTCTTGGCTGGCTCAGACCATGCAGCGCGTGATTCTTGATCTCAGGGTTGTAGGTTCGAGCCCCAGGTGGGTGTAGAAATTACTTTAAAAATAAATTATAAAAAAAATACAGAAAGAAAGACTCTAGACACAGACCTTACACCCTTCACAAAAATTAATTCAAAATGGATTCTAGATCCAAATGCACAATACAAAACTATAGATTTCATAGAAGTTAACACAGGAGAAAACGTAAGTGACTTGGGGTGGGCAATGACTTTTTAGATACGACATCAAAAGCACGATTCATGAAAGAAAAAATTCATGGAAGAGAAATTGGACTTCAGTAAAATTACAAACTTCTGTTCTACCAATCTGAGCAGTGGATAGAGCGTGGACAATATTCACGGTTACCAAAGAGTGTTAGCTTCCTTCTCCAGATTTAAATCTGACATTTTGAAGAAGGCAACAAATCCTAGGAACTAACATATGGGCCTACATCTGAATCAGAACAGGAAAAGGGCAGCTTCCCCTTTTCCTCGGGAAATGGAATTATTCCCATCACAAAAAAAAGTACAACATGGCTGATACTTTCATAACCAGGAAAATCAACCACAAATTTACCCTGACACTGCTTTGCAGCTGTTTACAACAAGGATTCTAGCCACCTGGCAGCAGGGGTGGGGCGGCAACTGAGAGGCCTAGGCTTACTGATCTAGTCAAGCCAAGGAGTTTCCAGAACTTGAGCTCCTACCCAGTCACCTACACAGTGACTGGACAGCCCTCCTGGTAAGTTGGATCGATCTTCATGTCACAAGTAGATATCCTGGCCTCACAAGTAAATACCCAATAAAGGCAGAAACTCCAAACTCACTGTGAAATCACTGGCAGTTACATGAGAATTTCAAAGTTTTTAGCAAATTATATAATTTCAACTTATTTGTGTTCTAAGTGGAATTCTATTGAAGAAAAGCATTTACTACTGAACCACTGATAAAATGAAAAACAATATAATGCTATTGTTGAAAACTATGGTAACAAAAAAACTTGTGGTAACACAACATAAAGTTTACCATTTTAATTTTTTTTTATGTTTACTTATGTATTTTTGAGAAGGAGTGGGGGGCAGGGAGGGACAGAGAGAGAGGGAGAGAGAGAGAATCCCAAGCAGACTCCACAATGTCAGCACGGAGCCTGACACAGGGCTTGAACCCACGAACCATGAGATCATGACCTGAGCCAAAATCAAGACCAACTGAGCCACCCAGGGCGCCCCTAAAATTTACCATTTTAAAGTGTACAATTCGGTGGCATTTAGTACATTCACAACATTGTGTGCCCATCACTGCTATCTAGTTCCAGAACATTTTCATCGCCCTAAGAGGAAACTCCACACCCACTAAGCAG
Organism: Prionailurus viverrinus; assembly: GCF_022837055.1. Taxonomy (NCBI): domain Eukaryota; kingdom Metazoa; phylum Chordata; class Mammalia; order Carnivora; family Felidae; genus Prionailurus; species Prionailurus viverrinus. The sequence goes on from NC_062563.1 coordinate 120,311,695, forward strand.
TCCTTCCCCAGGCCCTCTCTTCCCCAGCCCTGGCAACCACTAATCTACTTTCTGTCTCTGGGATTTTTCTTTCTTTTTTTTTTAATATTTATTTTGAGGGGGGGGGGGGCGGGGGGCAGAGAGAGAGGGAGAGAGAGAATCCCAGCAGGCTCTGTTGTCAGCACGGAGCCAGACGCGGGCTCGATATCATCAACCACGAGCTCATGACCTGAGCCCAAATCAAGAGGCAGATGCTTAACCCACTGAGCCACCAGGCACCCCTAGGATTGTTCTATTCTGAATGTATCATATAAATGACTCCTACACCACACGTGGTCTTCTGTGTCTGGCTTCATTCCCTTAACCACAATGTCTTCTAGATTTCATCCCTTTTGTAGCATAAATCAGTACTTCGTTCCTTTTTGAGGCTGAAAAATAGCCCAATGTATACACAGACCACATTCTGTTTATCCACTCACCAACTGACGGACATTTGGGTACTTTCTTCCTGTTGGCTGTTGTGAGCAGTGCTGCTTTAGTGGTTGGGAACAGGTTCTTGTTTGTTTCATTTCTTTTGGTTACAGACTTAGGAGTGGAATTGCTGAGTCATCTGGTAGGTCTATGTTTCATTTCTCAAGGAGCCACCAAACTGTTTTCCACGGTGGCTGCACCATTTTACGTTCCCACTAGCCAGGTACCTGGGTTCCAGGTCCTCCACATCTTAAGCAACACTTGTCTTCTCGGTGGGGTTTTTGGTTGGTTTTGTTTGTTTGTTTTTGTTACGGCCATCCTAACGGGTGTGAAGTGGTATCTCATTGTAATTTTCAAGACAGAAGGGGCTTTTTGATGATTTCAATCTTTTTAAATGTATTGATACTTGTTTAATGTAGTGCTATTTTGGAAATGACACGAATCTATTGTTTTTTTAATGTGAATTCTTATTATTACAGTATTCTGGGAAATTAAATATTAATAAAGACAATCGGTTCTGAAAAAGGGAATTGTAAACGCTAATCAATTGTATACCTACACCTCTGTGTGATGCAAAGTCCCATTTTGATATCGTAGCGTATATACTTTTTTTTTTTAATTTTTTTTTAACATTTATTTATTTTTGAGACAGAGAGACAGAGCATGAACGGGGAGGGGCAGAGAGAGAGTGAGACACAGAATCCAAAGCAGGCTCCAGGCTCTGAGCCATCAGCCCAGAGCCTGACGCGGGGCTCGAACTCACGGACTGCAAGATCGTGACCTGAGCTGAAGTCGAACGCTCAACCGACTGAGCCACCCAGGCACCCCGCGTATATACTTTTTATGTCATTTCCTAAAGTACTGCTTCATTTTTTTTAAGACTTTATTTTTAAGTAATCTCTATACCCATCATGGGTCTCAAACCCACGACCTGAGATCAAGAGCCACACGCTCCATGGACTGAGCCATCCAGGTCCCCAGTACTGCTTTATTTTTACTATAAATATCAAGGAGTGAAAATAGCCCTTCATGAGGGCATAGACTTCTGTGAGTCAGACCCGCCTGGGACTGAACCAAAGTCTTTCTCCCTGCTGTGTGACCTTGGAAAATTACGTAACTTTGCTGAGCTTGCATTTATTTATGTGCCAAATGGGGACAATGATGCAAGGAGTGTATATCCTAAGTCAGGATTAGTTGAAATCAGATTATAAAAGGTGGCTGGCAGGGGCGCCTGGGAGGCTCAGTCGGTTGAACATCTGACTTCAGCTCAGGTCATGATCTCACAGTTCATGAGTTCGAGCCCCTCGTGGGGTTCTGTGCCAACAGTGTGGAGCCTGCTTAGGATTCTCTCTCTCCCTTTCTCTCTGCCCCTCCCCTGCTGGCTCTCTCTCTCTCTCTCTCTCTCAAAATACATAAATAAACTTTAAAAATAAAAGGACAAACATGGTGTCTGAAGCCAGGAGTTTGATGGCATTCCCTGGGGCATGAGTGCAGATAAAGGGGAGACAGGTGCTCTGAGAACTGAGTTCTGAGACACTCTGACACTTGGAGGTCAAGAGGAAGACACCAGCAAGACTGAGGGGAAAGGGGAGGGAATGGAGAGCAGGGTTCTGGAAGCCAGGTGAAGCAAGTGTTTCAGGAAGGAGAGATTGAGGCAACATCTCAAGAGTGAGCGGCCACTCTGACCTTGGCAGGAGCTCTCTGGCTGGGGTGGAGGGGAAGGAGCCCTGAGGGAATGCTCTAGAAGGGTTGGGGACAAGGACACATGGCGCTTTCGGAGAATTTGGCGTAAAGCAGAGCAGAGAAATGGCTGTTGGAGCCGGGCATCCCAAGGAGAGGGCTTGTATTTTTTGCTAAGTATTAGAGATATTTCAGCATGTTTCAAGTTGTGGTCTTCCTGCCTTTGTGTGCAATATTGTGCCCTTAGAAGAGATTCCCCCTGTTCTAGGTGGTTTGGAGCCGTTTCTCTAGAAAACATTTTCCCTCTGAGTTATCCAGTCCATTTTTGTCAACACTGAGAATTTGCCCAGAGTAACGGCTTCCTCTCTAATTGTGGCAGCCAGTTTAAAAAGGGAGGTTCCAGGGGCTGGAGTTCTGCACCCCTGCTTTCTGCCTCTTACTGCGTGTGAGGATTTATCACAGCCCTGATGGGAAGGTTTCAGGTCACCACAAGCCTGCGCTTCATCCTGCTCGTTCCCCAGTAAGAGTAGAGGCGCCAGGACAAAGTGGAAATGGCCTTGATGGGGAAGAGAGAGTGACCTGGGCCCCCTGCAGCTCAGGTCCCATCAGCTGTGTGCCCATGAGTATGTCCAGCGGCATCTCTCGGCGTCTGTAAATTAAAGCACCACAACCAGATCTGTCCCTCAGATTGTGCTTGCTTTCTTGAGAATTTAGCTACGCACTGACAGTTCTTACAATGCACTAATATGATTCCTCCTGCTTGTTCTGGAGACCACGTCCTCCGGGTCCACTGGAGGCGGCTTGCTTCCTGGGCCAGCTGCACAGCCGTCCAGGGCTGGCTTCCTGGGACTCGGGGCTCCCTCTTTCTTGGGGCACTTTTTCATTTTGCAAGAATGTCCTGTAATAGATTCCTGAGGTGAGCAAGGGGAGGAAAAATTTACCTCTTTGTATATCTGAGTATGTCATTTTGTATTTGACAGTAAATTGAGTAAGTACAGAATTCTACACAGAACATCCCTTTCGTTCAGAATTTTGAAGATACTGCCTGCATTACTTTAGGACAATGTATATCATTCAGGTTCTTGATCCTTTGTATCCCCCCCCCCCCAATACTTTTTATTCTTTCTTAATCTTTTCTTTTATCCTTGCGGTTCTGAAATGCCATGATGACGTTCCTTGATGCAGGTAGTTTTTCGTTCTGTGCCAGGCCCTTTCAATCTGGAGACTAGGATCTCTCAGTTTGGGGCAGTTTTCTTGCATTCTCTCTCCAATGATCACCGTCCTTCTGTTTTCCTATTTTCTTTTTCTGGACCTCCAATTAATCCGATTGTGGCCTTTGGATTCGCCCTCTGAATTCCTTACCATTTCTTCCACTTTTCTGTCTCCATGTCTCCATTTCCCTCTCCACCCCCCCTCCCCCATCTTGTGCTAGTTTGTGTGTTTTACTTTCTGGGAGATTTCCCTCATTTTCACCTTCTAATTCTTCTCTTGAATCTTTTATTTCAGTTGACCATTTTTATTTTTGTGAATTCTCTCTCATTGTTTTTGTTTTGTTTTGTTTTGTTTTTTTAAAATAGCATCCTGAAGCACCTGGGTGGCTCAGTCGGTTAAGCATGTGACTCTTGGTTTCGGCACAAAACCAAGGTTGGTTGTTCGAGCCCCGAGGAGGAGTAGGGCTCTGTGCTGGCAGGGTGGAGCCTACTTGGGATTCTCTCTCCCTCTCTCTCTGCCCCTTCCCCGCTTGTTCTGTCTTTCAAAATAAATAAACATTTAAAATATAGCATCCTATTCTTATTTATTTATTTAAGTAACCTCTACCCCCAACACAGGGATCTTACAACCCTGAGATCAAGAGTCACGCACTCTACAGACTGAGTCAGCCAGGCGCCCCAGCATCCTACAGTTGCTTTATGAATTCAACATCATGTTGTATCCAAGGATATTCATTAAAGTGCATTTGAGGTTTTTCTTTGGTTTTCTCCAGGTTTTTTGTTGTTTTGCTTCCTTTTTCTGTCTCTCTGTTGGTTGTTTTATTCTCTTTTATGTCACCACGAAGAACTGAATATCTGATTCAATGCAAGTATCGGTTAAGTCTGGGTATTGGGTACGTGGATTTTTATTCGTTTTCTATACTTTTCTGTATGCTTGAGCGATTTCATATATGTTTCACGTAGATTGAAAACTTCATGTATGTCCGACTAGGTGACTGGAAACCTTCAGCACAGCATAAGCCACAGCGAGCTGGCCTTTTATGTGGTATAACTCCAAGCGGCAGTATTCTCTTGCGCCAGGTTTCCCAGAGCAGATCTTCTCATCTTCTGCCTGGACACCCCCAAATTCTGGGGGAATGGAGGCGAGAAGGCAAGAGTCTGAGGAGCCCATCATTCAAGATGCAGCCGTTCACTGCCCTGCTTTTGACCCTGCACCTCATCCCCACCTTTCCCTATGCCTGGTGCCCTTGAGTCCAGAACCTCTGTCACTCCATTTCTGCAGATAATAAACCTTCAAGATAAAAACCTGCAACTCCCGGCTGCAAGGGATGATCAGGGACACCTGGGGACCCCATTATTCCTTTTTTTAAAAAAAGATTTTATGGGGGGGGGCACCTAGGTGGCTCAGTCAGTCGAGCTTCTGACTTTGGCTCAGGTCATTTGGGAGTTCAAGCCCCGCGTCGGGCTCTCTGCTGTTAGCACAGAGCCTGCTCTGTCCCCCTCTCTCTCTGCCCCTCCCCTGCTGGCTCTCACTCTGTCAAAAATAAACAAACATGAAAAAATACATATATTTTATTCTTTTAATCTCTGCGCCCAACATGGGACTCGAACTCAGAATCCCGAGGTCAAGGGTCGCACGTGCTACCGACCAAGCCAGCCAGATGCCCCCCATTGTTTCTTATACAGACTCTCTACCTGTCCCGTTCCATCTATGGCCACGTGCCTGACATCTCAATGGTACCCGGTGCTCCTAAATCCTGGAACTGGGGATTCAGGGCAAATCTCACTCTTTTTTGGCATTCTTCTCTGAAAACATTGAGGTTGTAACTTCTGCTCTAGGACATTTTAGCTCTGTTCCCCATCTCTCATTTTTAGAAGACTTAGTTCAATATTTGCATAAATAAAACTTTTAATCCTCACAGATGTCACTTGCCTTTGAATATATTTTCTAAATTTGGGTACAAATGACACAAAGTGTTACATTAGTTTCAGGTGCACAACATGGTGATTCGAGAAGCCTATACTTATGCTGTGCTCACCACGGGTGTGTAGCTCCCATCTGTCACCATGCGGCACTGTTACAATATCATTGACTATATTCCCTAAGCTGTACCTTTCATTCCCATGACTTATTTATTCCATAACTGGAAGTCTGCATCTCCCACTTAATTTTGTGTGGCTATGTTTACCATAAATTCGACAAGACGGGATCTCACACTGATGGGCTCTGGGAAAATTTCTCATGGACACAATGGAGACATGCAGTTCCCAGAAATGGTCACAAGGTGGCGCGGTGACTCTACATTTAATTTCTAGTTTCTCCGCACTACCCCAGCCAACCCGCAAGAGTTAAAAGTACTGTGAATCTTGGTTAAATCCAGCAGAAGGGAACCAGCAATCTAGGATATTTCTGCGGGAAGGAGTCTCAGATTACTTTCTGGTCCACCCGCTTTTAGAGACAAGGGAATGGAGATCCACAGGAATCAACCAATCTGTCCTATATCCGGAGGTGGTCAGTTGGAACAGACCCTAGGCTTGAATTTTAAAATTCTCTTAAAGTCATATTCAGAGTTGCCTTCAAATTGTAATACAAATGTGAGTGCATGAAAGTGGTAGTAGGAACGAGGAGGCCAGTGCAGTCCCTGCGGAATGAGGTGGCCTGAAAGAAACAGAAGTAAAAGTCGCTGGTTCACTTACCCCACGTCCTGAGCTCTTGCCACAGTGTGTGAAGTGTTGTGAAGACACGAAGGGGACAAGACAGGGTCCCCGCCCTGCAGAGTTTACAGTCTGGTAATGAGATGAGCCAACAGGAGACAGTGAACTGCAACCAAGGAAGTCTGCCCCGGGGGAAGGTAGGTCACAAGGGCTCCTCTCAATACGGAGAAGCAGAAGCCCCTTCCCTGTTCAGGAGCGGGTGCCCTTGCTGGTGGGATTTGGGCTGGCTCTGGAAGAACAGTGGAAGTCAACCCTTCTCAAATTGGGATCTGCTGCGCCTAGGGCTTTTGTTTAGACGCAGATTGTAACTCAGTAAGATTGTGTGTGCTGAGATTCGGCATTTCTCCCAGGCTCCCAGGTGATTCCGGTGTGGCCTACCTGAACGAACAGCAAGGCTGGAGGCACTGGTTCTTGAACAAAAAAACCACTAACACTCCAGTCTCACCTGAGAGATACTGTGTTAATTGGGCTAGGGTGTGACTTTGGCATTGGTATTTTTAAAAGCACTTCCCAGGGGCACCTGGGTGGCCCAGTCAGTTAAGCGTCCGACTTCGGCTCAGGTCACGCTCTCGCAGTTTGTGAGTTCGAGCTCCCTCCGCCTTGGGCTCTGTGCTGACAGCTCAGAGCCTGGAGCCTGCTTCAGACTCTGTCTCCCTCTCTGTCTGCTCTTCCCCCACTGGCACTCTGCCTCTCTCTCTAAAAAATAAAAATTAAAAAATTAAAAAAAAAAAAATAAAAGCATTTCCCAGGTGATTCTAATGCAGAGTAAGGTGTGAACATCACTGATGTGGGGGACATTTGTCACTCTTTCTACCCAGCACCTGAAACCCCCCCACCCCCACCCACACACCTAGAGTCAGAGCCCACCCCCACACTACTGAAGCTAAAATCAAGAGATACCCTTTCCCCCACTTCCCAAGCATGGGGGGGGGGGGCACAAATGTGCACTTGGGCTTCACCAACCAACTTAGCCATCTCAGACTTTGCAGCAAGAGCCACTGAAAGGAGCGGAGGCTGCACGGTATTGACCTTAGCCAGGATTCTGGCAGTGGTGGCAGCTACATTGTTCCCAGAGGCAGCGGTGACAATTCCTGGGGCACGACGTGCAGCAGCAGGAACTGTCAGACCTTAGCAGACCAATTCTGCTCAGCCTGATTTTGAGCAGGGGACTGGGCTGCACAGCCTTTGAAGTTGCTTCTGTGGTCCCAGAGATTGGGGGCTACCCACTGTAAGTTTAAACCCACACAGAGGCTTTATGATTAAATATAATATACACTTTAAAACACCAGAAAACATATGCATGGGTTAGTGAATTGTTACAAGGCAAACACCCTTGTAAACACCCAGGCCAGAAGATTTTGCTGTCCCCAAAACTCACTTATAACTCCTCGCTCCCTGCTAAGAATATCCCTGTCCTGACTTTTAGAGTAATCATTTCATTAATTTTCTTTATAGTATATAACCTCTGTGGTTCCCTAAACACCTTATAGTTTAGTTTTGCCTTTTCTTTTCCCCTTTCAGTCTTTGATTCATTTAGAATCTCTCTCTCTCTCTCTCTCTCTCTCTGCCCCCACTGAAATTTAATGGTTTGAAGAGACTGGATCAGTTGTCTTGTAAAATTTACCGGTCTGGATTTTGTTAATTGATGCAGTTCAGTGTGTTCCTCCGTCCTCAGATTTCCTAGAAACTGGCAGTTGCATCCAAACCAAATGTTTGATCTGAGGCTTGAGATTTTTTGGTATGGCCTCATCACAGGAAGCACTCTGTTAATGGTCAGAAGTACATGTCTGTCTCTGCTTTGTTGAATCTCCCTTTGTGATGTTAGCCATTAGTCATTCCTAGATCCATTAATTGATTAGCAGTTTCAAAACAGTAAAATTCTGTTTCTTCTCTCTTCTTTGGTGGAATACTTCTCTGTAGACTAACTTCACCTTGTTAACTATTTATTAAGAAGAAAAATGTTCTCTGTCCTCCTAGGGGCAGTTGTTTGGAAACTTACACTCAACCAAAAGACACATTAGCAAGAGAAAAGCAGATTTTTATTCACTATGTATCTGTGCGTTCACAGAAGAATGTGTCTCTTAGAACTTGGGGTTTACATCGGGGCGCCTGGGTGGTGCAGTCGGTTAAGCGTCCGACTTCAGCCAGGTCACGATCTCTCGGTCCGTGAGTTCGAGCCCCGCGTCAGGCTCTGGGCTGATGGCTCGGATCCTGGAGTCTGCTTCCGATTCTGTGTCTCCCTCTCTCTCTGCCCCTCCCCCATTCATGCTCTGTCTCTCTCTGTCCCCAAAAAAATAAACATTGAAAAAAAAATTTTTTTTAAAGAATTTGGGGTTTATATACCACTTTAATGGAGGATAGGGGAGGGCAGAGAGGCACTTCTAAGGGGACAAATGACTTCTTATGGGGGGAGGGGGAGAATGGGCACTTAAGTGACTTTTTGGAAAGATAAATGATCCCTTAGGAGGACAGGGGGTAAAATAGTCCTGTGACGATGTATTTGGATGTGATACAAATCTGTCCAAAAGCTGAGTTGCTCCTTAGTGACAAGTGAGTTCTTTTGGGAAGCTATGTTTTTAGGCAGATAAGGGATTTCAGAAACTCAGATACTTTTAAGTTCAAAATAATTTTTAGGCCACAGTGGTTTATTTTGGCCCCTTCACTCTTTTAGTCACCCAGTGATATAGTCTGCATGGGGAAATCAAGGTAAATTCTTGATTGTTTTCTTTACCAGGGAGAGGTGTGGTCGGGAGGAGAGAGCTGTTTCCCAAGCAACCTCCAGTAGCGACCAATTAGGGGCGTGTGTGCACGTACATGTGTATCACATCATTATGGAAACACAAATTTAACGGTATTTGATGTGTTTGAAATGTCCTCTCTCTGGCCAGAGTGGGCTTCTTCAAGCTGGCATCCAAGCCATACATCCTTATGATGAGGGAGCGTGGGGCAGGCTGAGAACCAAGTGCAGTTCACAGCAAACCCCACCCCGTCCCCCATCCCAGGTGGGATCTGTGTGATATTCCCCGGACACTCCTGGCTACCCAAGAACAAAGGAAAGGGGTGTAAGTGCTTGCCACGATGATGTGGGAAACTAAGGCAAATGAAACATTAAATTCCCTTGCTGTCTACAGTCCACGGACACGCCCTTGAAACTGGCAGAGTGACCACCTTCTACGAACTCAGCTGCCTGCATGATGACACTGCTAGTGGCCAAAGAGAATCTTGGCTTAACATTATCCTGACCTCCCCACCCCTCCAGGAACCTGCAAGTCTACCTTAACATATAAAAATTCCTTTGTAAACTTCCGTTATCTCAACCGCCCCAAGATATATGTTGGCAATCATACTCCAAGCTTATGGCCCCCTGATATACACCTGAAGGGTCTCATGACTGAGGTTTTGCTAAATGGTAATAAACGGCGTTTTCCTAGCACAGCTCACCCCTCTAGGTCCTGGAAACCTTGCTTCCAAAATACCTTAGAGTTACTCCATCCCTGACCCCCGCCCAACCCGAGGGTATGTAATGAGTGACCTGTCACAACCGCAGTGTAGCAATTCCTGCCCACGGGTCCGGTCCCCGTGCTTTCATAAAAATCACCTCTTTGCACCAAAGACATCTTCAAGAATTCTTTCTTGGCCATCGGTTCCGGAACTAACCCCCCCACCCCCCACCACCCTAAAACTTCATCGCTTAGATTTTCAGAACTTCTCTGGTGTGACATTTTCTGGTTCATCTTATACATTTCCTGTCACAAACATGGACTCTGCCATTTCTTCACAAAACTCTGGTTTCTTTCAGTGGGAAAAAGGAACTTCTGAGGGCCCAGTCTGTGGTAGCCCTCGGTTTATAGAAGATTCCCTGCATTTGCTGTTGGAGTGTGCAAGCCCATGTGAGTGTCAGCCACGGCTCCAACACTGGCTGGCAGAGTTTCCAAGCGCTTGCTGGTTATCTTGGAGTTCTTCGATCCATCAGATGCCCCATTCCTTCCCCGTTTTCTTCTGCGCAGATGCTATTATGCAGCTCCCGTTTCTGTCAGGTTTGGAGGCTTGTGGGGGAACGTCATCAACTACTTGGCTGTATACATCGTTTGTGGGTTTTGCTGTCCTACGTGCTGTGTTTTTATGGCGGCCTTTGTGGAAAATGGAAAATTATGCCACGGCTACCACCTTCTTATAAAAATGCACCTTTAACAACCTCGTAACAAACGTCCTCCATCGTGTAAGTAAAGCCACGCTGGTTTTTACCATTCGAGGCAAAGAACCAAAACAGATACGGAGGGGTCTTAATTAAGCAAAGGGATGGCAGAGGCAAGGATTTGTCACCTGACCTGTTTTGAAGCCTCCAAAGAGCTAAGTACATTTGTGTAGCACTTTGGTTGACAGTTAAGGCTGCAACATGGGTTGGGGCCTGGAGAAGGTCTTCAACTGTCGGATTAGGTCGACTCACCGTTTTATTTCCCCGGAAGCTTGGATGGTGACAAACTGTGATCAAAGCACAGGACACATCCTTGCTGTAGGCAACTGGGCCACTGGAGATTCCTGAGCAGGGGGGTTCAGAAGGTGAACTTCTGATGCGTGCAAGATGGACAAGGGGTGTGTGAGAGGTAGGCCAACACGGGGTGATGGGCCCGGAAAGTGGTGCAGTGTCCAGAAGAGAGGACCGAGCACCAAAACTAGAGCGGTGGGAGTATGAAGGGGAAGGCGGGCAGTAATGGGGGCGGAGTGGGAGAGACTGAACAGTAAGTGGTGACAGGGAAAGGAAGGGCGGGCAGCGGCTGAGGTCTCAAAGCTGGGTGATTAATAAGAAAAATAGGAATGTAACCTCCCACACGAGGGACCTCGGGCTGAAAGCAGAAAAGTGATCCCTGTCCTAGGAATTTATTCTTTACACAGTTCTCTTCAAACATTTCTTTCCTAGGAAATACTTCATCGGCCGGTTAGAAAGCAGAGCGCGTGGCCTGTGTTGACGCAGGATGGGAGGAAGGAGAGAGCGGATGGGAGGAGGGAGGGAGCGGGGAGGGAGGGCTGTGCTGATGACGCGGAATGGGAGGAGGGCGCAGCCCTCGCTCGGCTGTTCACGCGGTGGCCCGTGGGAGGCGCCACAGAGAAAGGCGCCCAGCCGCAGCCCCGCGACCTACCGGTCACTCCAGAGCTCGATCTCATCCCACAGCTCGCCGGGGAGAAAGTCAGTGCCTTCACCTCACAGGCACAGCTCGCTGCAGCATCCGCCTCCAAAATCTGCCAGACCTAAGTGGTTTCTGTAATTCGTGAAACTCAAGAGGCTTTAACGGAATACCTGAAGCACTTCGGAAGAGGCATGGGTGGAGGGCCTCTCCTTGGAGTCCGATCATGTGTTCAAAGCAATATCCACTCTGCTACCTGCACATCTGGTCGAAAGTAAATGGACCATTCTCACCGAACACGAAGACCCTGCACTTCAAGCAGTCACGGGAGAGCACAATCTTGGATTGACTACTCTCTAGCTTCAGTCAAAAGATGAGCTGAGCCCATTTCTGAATCAAATGAGAACGTGAATTACCCTCTCTTGAAGGACCTTTAAATAAACAGTAAGTCAAATCACCAGAAAGCTACAAATGCCACCACTGGTTTTCAATTTACTGTTTTATGGAAATTCACAAAAGGGGTAGAAGTACACAAGCAAATGTATGCATTTTAGGAACTTGCATTGGAGAGATTTTCACTTGTAGGCCACTAAACCTTAATGGCGGGAATTTCTGAATTTTGTGCCAGAGATTTTTTCCTTAGCAACCATTCTCTTTAAGATGTAACAAGACTACACACCTTTTTACCTCCGTGCTGGAAATCTCAGACCTAAATTCAGTGTCCCAGAAAAGCTTGTATGACTTAATCTTATATGAAGTTATACCGTACTAGACATTTGTTACAAACGATCTCAAATCCACCTAAGAATTTGGCAAAAACTATATCCAGCTACCTTCCTTCCCCTCTCCTGTATTTTATTTCACCATTACTTGTGGTAGCAATTCATAAGCAACCCAGGTCCCTCTCAAAGTCTACCCTTAGAAAGCCAATTAAGAGAAATGTGAAAAGCAACTGCCTTATTGTTGACCTTCAGGCTAAAGACGTCTGGAAGGAGGAGGAAACATAAAATTGGTCGGGTGGCAAGGGGGAATATAGGTTTAAACTAACAAGGACTTTACTCTGTTAGAAAAGTGTCAAGGTTAGGCTCAATGGTTAACATTAGCTCGGTAAGACCTGGGGCACCCGGCTGGCTGTCAGAAGAGCACGCGTCTCCTAATCCCAGGGTTGTGAGTTCGAGCCCCGTGTTGGGTGTAGAGATTAAGTAAATAAAATTGTTTTTTAAAAACTAGGTTAAGACTACACTCCAGCACTCTTTCTGTGGGCTCTGGCACATGTTGATCACCCCCATTATAATCACTATAACCGAACCCTAAGACTCTTATCCTGAGAAACTGGTAAAGTGAAGATGAAAAGAAGGAAAACTGGCATCACGCTTGTTTTCCAAACACAACTCCAGCACCAACTGGATGTGCAACCGTAAGACTTAATCTGAGATGTTTTATTTTGTAAAATGGATACCATTTCACCAGGCAGTTGTGGACATAACCCAAAGAATGTAGAACCACGTCACAGTATCTATCAGGCTCCTTGGTAGGCAAGAAATATTCTTTCCCTTTCACCTACTGGAACTGAAAACCCTGCATTGCCCTCTGCCATCATTTTAGCCTGGTCCTATTCAAATCTCAATTCACCTAACTTCCTAGGTGATCAATCTCTAGGACCCTCCTGCTTTTTCCCCGTTTCCAACACCTCCAGACTCGTTTTCCTCAGACACACTTCTCTCTTGCCACTTCCGAGAGCTTACCAGGATTCCCCACTGCCAATCATCAGCCGGTTGGGCTTCTGGTTTCTCACGTAAGCAAAGCCTGTTACAAATTTACTTGTGGACCCTCCTTCCCCTCCCCCTTAAACAATTCACTTATTTAAGAACCAATTCATGTCCCTATTCCCTCAAAAGCGACCCCAACTATTACCCACCAACTGAACTTGCTCTTTAATATTAATACAGCACTTGGGGCGCCTGGGTGGCTCAGTCGGCTGGGCGGCCGACTACAGCTCAGGTCATGATCTCACGGTCTGTGGTTTCGAGCCCCGCGTCGGGTTCTGTCCTGAGAGCTCAGAGCCTGGAGCCTGCTGCCGATTCTGTTTCTCCCTCTCTCGCTGACCCTTCCCTGCTTTGCTGTCTCTCTCTCTCAAAAACAATAAATAAAAAAAATTTTTTTAAGTTTTAAATACTATACAGAACTTAAAACCTGAATCACATCTAATTGGGTAAGCTCTACATCCAATGTGGGGCTTCAACTCATGACTCCCCCGAGATCAAGAGCTGCGTGCTCCACCGACTGAGCCAGCCAGGCGCCCCTAGTTGGCTCTTCCGTCTGCTTACCTCATTACTGCTTTTGCTTTCTAAACAAAATCATACACTTAAGGGCAGAGACCGTGTTCTATCTTCCCATACCAATATCAAAAAGAGAATTGTGGGCCTCATCCTAGACGTACAAAACAGAGACAGTTGGAGTGAATGGGGAAGCATTAAAAACACTCCCGGGGGCTCGGGGGCTCCTATCAACATCGCAGTAGGAGAAAACTACTCATTACCCTGCCAGCAGAGATCATCTCGTCAACATTTATCTCTACTAGTAACACCCTAATACGGGATCAAGCGTTTTCTCTCTATAAAACAAAGCTGTTGCTGATGGTTCACAAAAAAGGAAATACTTTTTTTCGGACAAGAGGATGGTCACTGTCGCCAAGTGCTCGGCCCTCCGGCGCGGGAGCCCACCGTGGTGCCCCCGGGGAGTCTGCTGAGTTCGGTGGCAGCTGGCCTTCGGCAGAGTCCAGCGCTGTCAGCCGCAGAGGGACCATGACCCTATGACCGTGGCGTCTCTTTGGACACCAGGACGATGCTGCTTTAGTGCCCCAGAGAGCTCCGTTTTTTAAGCAGTTTCTTACCAAAGGTAGTTCTTGAACTTTCTGCCCCTCTGATACTCAGTTTGCTATTTTGCATTGTTTTCAGAAGTAATCTTCCAACTCCATAAATAAATGAAAACCAAGCCACACAGTTGGAAATCAAGTTTTGTTTTTATATGAACAGAAGTAGACCATCTAGAAATATTTCAGTTTATTTAAATTGTTAAGTAGAATATGAAACCGAATTTGTAGCTAGTACCAGAGAATGGACTTAACTGTTTGGTGTTTAATGAGAACAGCTTCTACACAGGATCCCAAGAGACTTACAGAAAAAGGGGCAAAGCCCTAATATTAAGCAAATAAAACTCATGTTTCAAACAGGTTATACAAAAATTGATTTATACTCCATTTCCCTTTTTTTTTGATATTTAGAAAGTGCAGATTTAACAAAAGGTAGCCATATCCTTTCTATGTACAATGCCGATTATAATTATGCAAACAACAAAACTGTCAGTCTGTTACCCAAAAATCCCAGTGTTTAGCTCTCAAACCTTAAGTCACTGAATTGAATCAGGATTAAAGAGGGTTAAAAAATAAAAAAGCTATTGCCACATTCCAGATAAAGGAAAGCAACACATACACTAAAATTAATCTAACGACAGTAGGTTTAACCTATAACTTTTCGAGAAGCTTAACCTCATTTCATTATTATTTTTAGTGGAAAATTAGGGATTATTTGGCAATGCTGCTTTTACTAGTAAACAATGATAAAGTCAAGTGAAGGAAAAAACCTAAGAACAACCACCAGTGAGGCATATAAAATTGTTTTTAGGGCACTATCTGAAAAATTCATGGATGTTCAGAGCAGATACGTCCCTATGTTGGTGATGTGAGCCAAGAGGGCATTAAAATGCTACCCACGACACAGAAAGACTTTTCAATGGAAGCTGCTGTCCTAAACTCAGCCTCTGCTAGAAATGAATCATGCTATTCACAATTATTTCAACAAAGGTATCATCTTAGGATGCTAGCAGCGTAGCAAACTTAACTTACCCTATCCTGATGATAAGCAATGAAGCGAAACTAGAAAAATGAAGTGAAAAAGGACAGGGTTAGAGATAGCCGGAGATCTGATCTGTACATGAAAAGCCTTTTGTTGTCCTTTTCCCAAATCCATGGTAATACAAGTTTTCCAAAGGGGTGTGAAGATAGGACTTAAAATTAATAATACTCTAAAGTACTTCTAATCTTAAGGTAAAGACAACTTAACACTGAAAAAGTGTTCTTCAAAGGCCAAATCTCAGTATATTTGGCAAACATGTTAATAAATCTCACTCCTCCTTCCCACCTTAAAAAAAAAAACCAACCAAACAAACAAACAAAAAAAAAAACAAAACAAAAAACATAACTTTTACTGGGCTACCAAATTGCTAGAGGAGTTGCCAAAATGGAGACTCTTCAAATTTAGGTTAAGAGATTTATTCTAGGAAAGTGAATAGGCTATACACCTAATTAGAAAGACAAACCACAACACCCTCCAAACACTAGTGCATGCAATTAACTCTTCCATTTCATAAACTCAATGGATAGAAAGGGAACAGAGAGGGAAGAGGAGCATGAAGTAAAAGAGCTGATGAAGGAACCTGGGGCAGAAGTTTTAGGGGAAAGAGAAAATGAGGGAAAGACATTAGATAGTAGTAGGCAGTTAGAATTTCTCTTTCAGTTTACTTAGCAAGTTAAATCAGTACTTTATGTTAAACTTGAAAAACCTACTAGTTTGCCCCTTTCATTTTTAAATAACTCATACCATTGGGTGGTGGTGGGGGGCGGGGGAGCAAATAAAGCAGCATGCGGGAAGACAGCGAGGAGAAAGTGGCCAAACAGAAGAACCGGTGGCAGGAACAGTTTGAAGTATCAAGGCCACTTGAAATTAAGACTCAGCAAACCAAAGCTATCATTTCTGCATTACCCTTTGTCCTCAGTTAACTACTTTGAAAATTATAGCCAAGCAAACCACAAACATTTGAATGGTTTATGTTTGGATGATATGTATGTCTCCTGCACATGCTTCCACCAAAACAAAACAAAACAAAACAAAACAAAACAAAACAAAACAAAACAAAACACAAAACAAAACAAAAGAAAAACCAAAGCAGTTCCTTTCCACATAAGGCACAGGACAAAATTAATCCCATTACATATTCAAGGCGAAAATGAGTGTTTTCCTGGCTTTTGTTTCTTTTGCTATCACATGTCTATAGATTATAGGGACTCAAGCACATTATCCATGACAGAAAATTCCACTGTTGTACAAAATAAAATTGTTAATTCTAACTTTTATTCTTATACAATTTGCAGAATAGAGTTGAAATGATTGCTATAGGTTTTAATGTTGATAAGAAGAACTGGACTATAATACAACTGAAATGCAGTGGTGAGCTGAGCAAGTACATTTAAAAATGAAGTCACAGACATGATTTTTCTATACATTTTTTTTTGGAAGAAAATTATAAAGTCCGCAAGCAGTCACAGATGAAAGAACAAATAAAATAGGTGGATTGGATAATTAAGATGAGGAACAAAAGTATCTGTTTCGAGTTAAAAATGGACAGAGTGGTTTATTTTGCAGCAAGAGGAGCCAACAGGGTGGTGGATGGCAACTGACGGAACAGGAGGATGTTCAGCAACATTTGCTCTTCCAGCCTGTCACGCCTCCTCCACTGCTGATATCTACATTCTCACTGTTGGGCTCTTTTACAGGGGTCTGGAACACACACACAAGGAAAGTAACCCATGAATAAACACTGCTATGAAAAAATCAAGATTCAACACAAATATTCTCATAAATGTAACAAAACGTAATTACGGTCACATAAGATAGGTGTTCTCTCCCACGCAAAAAGTAAACATTTGGCAGCTTTGTTTCTGATCTACATTTTGCCTGCTCACTCCAAGCTGTGAATGTCTAGAGGCCTCCTGGCATCCTTTTAATAAAGCTTCCAATATCCTTTCTGCTGTTTGCACAGAGGTTTTTCTTAGCCCTGACCCCTGAGTGTTTAGGACTTAAAAAGCATTATCAGGCAAATGTATAAAACCAATGTTGGGTCGAGTCTAACCTCAGGGAAGTGAACCAGCCCTTTTCTGTCTAGTTAACTTGCCTTTTGAGACTGAAGCTTGTGATACTTTACCATACCTTTAAAAAGGCAGTCTCAACAATGATATGCTAACATTAAGTGGAAGGAAATGGGTGGGGCAGAACACAAAGTTGTAGAATTCATGTTAAAGATGGACACAGAAAAAAGTCAAAAGGAGAGACATCAAATGTCAACAGCAGTAACCCTTAGGTAGTGGGGTTGAGTGATTTTATTTTCTTCTATGAATACTCCTGTATTTCCCCAATATCCTAAATAGTACTTTTAAAATCATAAGAATATCATCTTCTCAATGGACAGCCTACACTGTATGTATGAAAGGAACATTTTTTAGCAACAGCTTGTATTTAGTAAAGTATACAATTTTTTTTTTGTTTTTTTAATGTTTACTTTTGATAGAGACAGAACACGAGCAGGGGAGGGGCAGAGAGAAAGGGAGACACAGAATCTGAAGCAGGCTCCAGGCTCTGAGCTGTCAGCACAGAGCCTGACACAGGGCTCGAACTCACGAATCACAAAATCATTACCTAGTCGCAGTCAGATGCTTAACCGGCTGAGCCACCAAATCTTAACTGTGCTTAGTATATAATGTGAAACTATCAGATCAAAATCTAGAATGTAATACTCCCAGAAGGCTCCCTTATATCCCTTTCTAGCCAGTACTACCCTACTAAAGGTAACCAGTACTCTCATTTCTGTCACCGGAGATTAGGTTTTTTTCTGTTCTTGACCTTCATATACACGGAACCATGTTTTATGTATTCTTTTATGCATGACTCCCTTTACTCAGTATCAGTCTGGGAAATGTATCCAGATTGTTTTGTGTGTTAACAGTAGTTCATCATGAGTGAAAATTTAAAAGCTAGGGTGTAACTGGGAATATATTCTCTCCTAGAAACAATATAAAGTTAAGGTAACCCAGGGGGGGAAACAAAATATTTTAAAGGCACGTAGCCCAAGAGACACCTGCTTAACTAATACTGAGGTGAAATTTCAACTTGCACTTCGAGGTCACCTACCTATTCTCACTGCTTTATGGGATTCTTCTCCTCATTGTACGTTATAGCTACAAGCTTTGCATTTAAAAAACCTTTGTGAGTTTTCCTGAACTAACTTTATTCCTATTGCAGATCTTGAGAAAAATGAACAGAAGAGAAAGAGGCCAGTCAGCACCTCGCCCACAGCAGAAGAATATGATTGCACAGGAAATACTCTTTCTCTGGTAACTTCCAGGTGTGGGTCAGTTAAAAGTACATGGGTGCTTAAAAACAAACAAACATGGGTGCTTGTAAGCAGGGAGGTCACTGTATCTATTCACTTAGCACTTCATTCACAGTCCATCCCTTCACAATTTAACTTAGAGCCTTGAAAGAGACTCCCTAAAAAAGGGAATTATTCTATGCAGAGCAAAACATTTTAGAGCCAAAAGTATTAATCAAGTTTATTAAGTACAACTCCAAGCTGTTCCCAGCCAAGAATAAGAGAAAGGCCAATAACTACATTTAAAAAGTGAGGGAAAGGGGCGCCTGGGTGGCGCAGTCGGTTAAGCGTCCGACTTCAGCCAGGTCACGATCTCGCGGTCCGTGAGTTCGAGCCCCGCGTCGGGCTCTGGGCTGATGGCTCAGAGCCTGGAGCCTGTTTCCAATTCTGTGTCTCCCTCTCTCTCTGCCCCTCCCCCATTCATGCTCTGTCTCTCTCTGTCCCAAAAATAAATAAACGTTAAAAAAAAATTTTTTTAAAAATAAAAAGTGAGGGAAAGAATAAAAGAAGTTTACATAAAAGGCAATACAAAAGTGATTGTTAAACAGATCTTTGAAAATGCTCACCTTACTCAAGAGAGCTGCAAATTAAATCCACCTTTGTTTCTTGTTTTTAAACCTGTCAGGTTGGGGAAGATCTGAAGGTCTTACAACCCACTATGTGGTCAGAGTGTGAGTAAACAGACGTCCCCATACACTGCTAGCAGGAATGTTAATGGGTACAAACAACCCTCAGGACAGCATGTGGCGCCATGTATCACAATTATTAAAAAACACGTATATTTTCTCTTTGGCCACTTCCAGGTATCTGTCCTTCATATATTTGCACATAATCATGTACTTACAAAATGATTTAAATACAGGATTATTCACTGCAATACAATTTATGAGATCATAAGGTTGAAAATCACTCAAATGTCCTTGAGAAAACCTGTTTAATTATGACAAATCAACTCAAGGGAGTAGCATTCAATTATTTAAAAAGTGGACTTTACGTATACATTTAAAGTGCCAAACAGTGTACACGCTGCCTTACCCAAAGAGTGGGAATAAAAATATATTCATATTAACACCTATATTAATAACTAAGAGGTTAAACTGGTTATCTGTGGGGGAGAAATGAGGAGTTGGGGGAATGCAGTGGGAAACTTCTCTGTACTTTCACTCTCTTTATTTTAAATGTTTGAACCAGGAGAATGAATTACTTAGTCTAATAATTAAGTTAAAAAATGGTTTAAATTGCTTTCACTCTGAAGTTAATTTTTCTTGGAGCACCTAGGCGGCTCAGCCAGTTAAGTGTCCGACTTCAGCTCAGGTCATGATTTCGTGTGGGTTCAAGCCCCACATCAGGCTCCATGGTGACAGTGTGGAGCCTGCTTGGGATTCTCTCTCTCTTTCTGCCCCTACCCTGCTTGCTCTCTGTCTCTCTCTCAAGCATCACTCCTGTTTCCCATATTCCAATGTAAAACAAGTTCATGTTTGATGTTTTAACTCATAACCTGACCACAATGAAAAGCATTATGTATGTGCATAGAAAAAAAATGCAACCTCACATTTGGGCCTGCCTACATGGGGAAGACTCCAGACTGAGATCTTTCTGTATTGGTGTATCCATACTTTTGAGCCTTTAATATGAGAACAAGGAAAACCTATTTCATAGGGAAACAGATTATATGATTATATAAGCATTTTTTAAAAATGCCAAGATTAGTGAGAAGTTGAGGGCTACAGTATGGACAGAAAGAAATCAGAAACCATGGAGAAAACTAAAAAATCCAGAAAGAGAAAGAACACAAAAGAATATTAACAAGTGTTATGGTAAATCTTATGGGTACTGGAATAATTTTTCACTGTGACCCACAAGGCTCTGAAATACAAAGTATATTATCACTAACTTAAAAAGTATTTTGTGGGGCACCTAGGCAGCTCAGTCCATCTTCATGATCTCGCGGTTCACAAGTTCGAGCTCTGCGTTGGGCTCTGTGCTGACAGCTCAGAGCCTGGAGCCTGCTTTGGATTTTGTGTCTCCCTCTCTCTCTGCCCCTCCTCTGCTCGCGCATGCTCACATATGGTCGCATGCTCTCTCTCTCTCAAAAATAAGTATTTAAAAAAATAAAAAAAAAAAAATTTTCTATCCCTGTTATTCCCTTCATGTAACTAAAAATGCAAACATTTTGGGGTGCCTGGGTGGTTCCATTGGTTAGTTAACTGTCTGACTCCGGGTTTCGGCTCAGATAAGGATCTCCCAGTTTATGAGTTTGAGCCCTGCACTGGTCTCTGTGCTGACACTGTGGAGCCTGCCTGGGAGTCTCCCTCCCCCACCCTCTCTGCCCCTTCAGCGCCTGTGCTTTGTCCTTCTCAAAATAAATAAACTTTAAATTAAAAAGTACAAACATTTTTCCTTGTCCACCTAGTATTTTACTTTCATAACTGGTTTTTCTTATTTTTTAAATTTACTGTTTGTTTTTCTTCTTTTTGATGCTACTGTAAATGGAATTATATCCTTAACTTCATTTTTGTTAGTTTGTTTTACAGTCACTCTGAATAGCAATAACTGATGACTTTTTTCCAGTTTGAACACACAATTACAGTTGACAACTACATTTTGCTATATACAAAAGTAAGTTGTTTGATTTCTCTGAAATTTCACTAGATTTGTATTTGAGATACCATTTCTATTACACCTTATGTTTTATATATATGTATGTATATATATACACACACGTAAATTATATATACATAAATGATAAATTCCGGGATTGGTTTTTTGAAAAAAAAAATATTATTTCAATTATAAAAATAGAAAAGTTACCAGAGCAATTAAATTTTCTCCTATACAATGCTTGCTTCTCCTATAGGATTTGTGTAAAAACAGATTTGTTCTGTTTTTATGTGCATTTAAATGTACTATAGAGTGAATAGAGAACTCAGGATTCATAACCAAATCTGTGTATTGTATCTAACCACCTGAGGAAAAATATGAAAATCAGATTTCCCAATTTTGCTACAAGTTACTTGTAGTGGTGAGTTTCACAAATTAAACCCAGAAACTAATCTTGAGGCAAAGTTAATTCCCTGAGATTACATTTTATCATTTTTAACACATCACAGATTGAAATGATTGGCTAAAAGAAATACAGAGATGGATTTACTGTATTTATTCAGTATATAACAGATATGTGCCCTTTACTGGCACATCTGAGAAATGACTATATAGAAAAAAAATGATTCTGTACAAATCACCATTAGCTTAAATTTTAAGAAATTACCTATGGAAATGCAAAGAATGTATTAAGAGAAATGAGTCCAAAAGTAAACAAAAGAGCCACAACACCATGGACCGGACAAAAAGTTGAAAAAAGGAGCATGAAATTGGGGACCTGAGAGTCAGTGTGGGAGTTCAGAACAGTGTTACCACTGACCAGAAGCCACAGATTTCTAGTGGCTCTCTGTTCTCCCCAGGTCCTACTTCACTTTGGAGGGTTAGATGTTGGTGATAGGTAAACAGTTACGAACAATACCACCCAAATCTAATTTTCTGTATGTTAATCTAGTACTTCAAAAAAGACTAAATGCTCAATTGTGACACTGGCACCTTAGAATTCAAAAGTAAAAATATGATCTTACCTTTCGAAGGATATCTTCAGCTAATGTGAGAAAAGCCTTTTCGATGTTTATATTTGCTTTTGCACTAGTCTCAAAAAATCTAATACCATGCTCCCTTGCAATCTAAAACAGAAGCAAAAGGTCATCATAAAATTATCAAGCATAGGGTGCTGACTGCTGACGTTAGTATCCTGGAGGAAAAAATATTATTCTAAAGGCGGCAGTCTCTACTAGGTTATATAAAACAAAGTTATTTCGATGGGTCAAGATTCAAATGGTCAAGTTCTTTCAAAAATAAATAAGTAAACAAAAATACTAAAAGAATCCTCTTCTCACTTCAGGAGTTTACTTCAGATAGCCTAAGTGAGGTACTTAAAGTCTGAAGTTAAAAAATTGAGAACCTCTTTGTAATTTAAATAAGGTTAACAATACTACCACCACAGGTTTGATTCTCCCATACGTGTTGGACATGCACTGAAAAAATTCACTCAAAGGATAAACTATTGTTTCCCACAGCATTTATAAAACATTGTGAATAGCTCAGCATCCTCCATTACCAGTACCAGCCAATCTAAAGCAATACCATCTTTACAAAGAAAGCGTATTAGTTTCATTCAGAGCTTTTTACCTGTTCTCCTTTTCCTTTAGGTACAACTCTTTTATCATCCATATCACATTTGTTTCCTAGTAACATTCTTTCCACATCTTCATTGGCATGCTACAATGGAAAAAATTTTAAATTTACACACTACCACCAATTATAGCTTAATATTCTCTAAAAATGACTTTATTTTTCTCAATTTTCAGTGTCATTTTTATAATCTGAAAGTTTTAAAGCAATCGTCCTGAAATCATCCCCATGCTAAGGCCTATACAAATTCATAAATTACTTAGAAAAAGAAACACAATCCCTAATATTGCTGTCAAATATTATTTCCCCCCAATAAGAGGCTGTATAGTTTCTAATATATTCTCACCAAAAGAGAAGATTTAGGCAAAAGATCTGAAACTGGAATCTCTTATGCATAATCTAAATCCAAGAAGGATGATGATTTTGGAGAATATGTATTACCCTGTAGAAGCCTTAATTATAAATTCTATAGAGCCCTTAAAATCTCAAAAAGCTATACTGCTAGGGTGCCTGGGAGGCTCAGTCACTCTTGACTTCAGCTCAAGTCATGATCTCACCACGGTCTGAGAGACTGAGCCCCACTCTAGGCTCTGTGCTGACAGCACAGTGCCTGCTTGGGATATTCTCTCTCCCTCTTTGCCCCTCCCCTACTTGCGCATGCTCTCTCTCTCAAAATAAACATTAAAAAAAAAAAAAAAGCTATACTGCTAGAGCACACTGAAATCCTAGTAACATCTTTTGCACAAATAGAAAAACCCATCCCTAAAATTCATATGTAACCTCAAGGGACCCTAAACAGCCAAAAATGATCTTGAAAAAGTACAAAGTTGGAAGATTCATACTTACTTCCTGCTTTCAAAACTTATTACAAAGCTACAATAATCAAAACAGTGTGTGCCACTGGCATAAAAAAACATACGCAAATAAAACAGAATCCAGAGCCAAGAAATAACCCCTTGCATGCATCTGACAAGTGCTCTGACAAGAGTACCAAGCCCATTCAATGGGGGAAAGAAGTCTTTTCAACAAATAGTGTTGGGCATACCAAATATCAATAAGCAAAAGAATGAAGTTGGGACCCGCAACTTACACCATATACAAAACTAAATTCAAAGTGGATCAAAGGCCTAAATATAAGACCTAAAACTGTAAAATTCATAAAAGAGAATACAGGGGAACAAGTTTTATGACCCTGGATTTGTTAATGGTTTCTTGGATACGACACCAAAAGTATAGACAACAAAGGAAAAAATAGGCAAATTAATATTTCATCAAAATTAAAAACTTGTGTGTGTCAAAGGTCACTACCAGAGTGAAAAGGCAACCAACCCCCGGAATACCAAAAGTATTTGCAAATCATCTATCTTTGGCCCAACACACCTTTCTTTCCCTGAATGTCTCTGCAGCCAAGGTACAGGTTTTCTAGATAACGGAGTAATTTGAGATTTGATTGGTCTTAAATTCGAACCCATCACATTCTTTTTGACTAGCCCCATTCTTTTCTGGGTCACTTGTACTCATTTCTTCAGGTCTCGGCATAAATGTCATTCCTTATATCAATAGGGTTTGGCTATTCTGGGTCCCTTCCATTTCCATATGAATTTTATCTTCCAATTCATAAACACGAAGTATGTTTCCAATTACTCAGATCTTCTTTAATTTCTTATAACATTTTTTCAGTATTTAAGTCTTGTACATGTCTGGTTACATTTTTCATAACTAGCTTTCCTCTTTTGTTTTTTTAATTTATTGTTTTTCTTCTTTTTGATGCTACTGTAAATGCAATTATACCCTTAATTTCACTTCTGGATTTTTCACTGCTCGTGTATAGAAATACAACTGATTTTTGTATACTGATCTTATTTCCTCCAAGCTTACTGAGTGTGTTTATTGGTTCTAACAGTTTTATTTTTTGGTGTATGTGTATGGACTCCTTAGGATTTTCTATATACAAAATCTCATTATTTACAAATATAGTTTTACTTCCCAATCTGGGAGCCCCCTTTTTTTCCTCTGCCTAATTGCCCTGGCTAGAACCTCCACTACAATTAAGAATTACAGGTGGCATACTTCTCATTTTCTTAGTTGCAGGGGGCAGGTATGATGTTGGCTGTGGGATTTTCACAAACATCTTTTTTTATTAATCATGTTTGTTAATTTATTTATTATTGAGAGACAGAGAGACACACAGTGTGAGCTGGGGAGGGGCAGAGAGAGGGGGAGACACAGAATCCGAAGCAGGCTCCAAGGTCTCAGCTGTCAGCACAGAGCCCCACGCAGGGCTCAAACCCACGAACTGTGAGATCATGACCTGAGCCAAAGTCGGTCGCCTAACCAACTGAGCCACCCAGGCACCCCACAGACATCTTTTATTAAGCTAAGGAGGTTTTCTCCTATTTCTAGTTTGTGGAGTGCTTTTATCATGAAAGGGTGCTGGTTCTTTGCCTCCTATCAATATGGTATATTACACTGATTGACTTCTTTTTTATTTTATTTTGAGAGAGAGAGTGGGGGGGGAGGGGGGAGAAAGAGAGAAAATCTCAAGCAGACTCTGCACCGTAAGTGCAGAGATCAACAAGAGGCTTGAACTCAGAAACCAAACCGTGAGATCATGACCTGAGACAAAATCAGATGCTTAAACCAACTGAGCCACCCAGGTGCCCCTATACTGATTGATTTCTTATATTAAACCACCTTTGCATTCCTAAGTAAATTCCTCTTGATCATGATATATAATCCTTTAGAAAATGTTGTTGGATCGGGATGCCTGCGTGGCTCAGTTGATTGAGCGTCTGACTTGGGCGCAGGTCATGATCTCACCGTTCATGAGTTCGAGCCCCGCATCCGGCTCCAGGCTGACAGCTCAGAGCTTGGAACCTACTTCAGATTCTGTGTTTACCCCTCTCTCTCTGCCCCTCCCCTGCTCATGCTATGTATCTCTTTCTCTCTCACACAAAAATAAACATTAAAAAAAAATGTTAAGTTTCCTTAAAAAAGTAAAAATGTTGTTGGATCAGTTCAGCTTCTTTTCATTTAGTTAAAGCTTTAATTTCTACAAAAAAGTGAAAATTAGGCAGCACCATTCTTCTTTGAGATAAGAACTCCTTTAAAAAAAAAAATGTATATTTATTTTGAGAGAGAGAATGAGCAGTGGAGGGGCAGAGAAAGAAGGAAACAGAGAATCCCAAGCAGGCTCTGTGCTGTCAGTGCAGAGCCCAACACAGGGCTCAATCTCAAGAACTGAGAGATCATGACCTGAGCGGAAATCAAGTCTCAAGAGTCAGATGCTTAACAGACTGAGCCATCGAGGTGCTCCCACCAATATGTTAGATGGCTTATATATGTCAGTTATGTATCTTAACTCTCATGTTGGGAAACTTAAGCCATCCAGCCTTAGTTAAGTATGTAAGGCTGTAATATAATAAAAAACATATTTGGTCCTTCTCCCCTGGCACAATACTCCTAATTTCCAGAGTGACAGATTGTCTTTTGTTATTCGTAACAATACCCTTTCTGCTTATCTAAGTTTATGCTAATGAAGACTAGGGCAGAGGGTGCCTACAGAGCTTCACAATAGAAGGTGGTCACCAGAGGAACCAAACATGTAATTAAGGAATTGGAACTTCAGCCACTCCCCTATCTCCCATGAGGAGAAGGGACTAGAGATTAAGTTCAATCACCAGAGGTCAATGATTTAAGTAACCATGCCTATACAGTAAAACCTGGATTAAACTCTGAAACAATGAAGTTACGGCACCTTCCAGGTTGAACAAATCAAAATACCCAGAGGGTGCCATGTCCAGAGACGGCTTGGAAGCAGTGTTCCCCAACCCCAATACCTATATGCCTATGCATCACTTCCATTTAGCTGTTCCTGTACTGTATCCTTCATAATAAAATAATAAATGTAAATACAGCACTTTCTTGAGTTCTGTGAGACATTCTAGCCAACTACTGAGCCAAAAGTGGGTCCTAGGAACTCCCAAATTTGTAGCCAAGTCAGAGAGAAGTGAGGGTAGCCTGGGGAACCAGGATTTAACATTTGAAGGAAGGGCAGTCTTGTGTGACTGAGTCCTTAAACTTGTGGAGCCAGAATGGCATTGAACTGTAGGACATCCAGTTCATGTCACAGAATTCAGAAAACTGGTTGCTGTTAGAACAACACTGCACAGTCTCTTTATAAACTACTCCTACTACACATGCTACTTGGCTGAATCATAAAATAAAGGCTAAAAGAAATCGAAAATGGAGCCTTTTGTGTCAAAAATCTGTGAACTGTTAACTGATTATTAAATACTAACAGGCTTCTCCTTGAAGATTTATTGTAGCGATGGAAAAGGTAGTAATGAGCTGTTAGGACTGGTACCATTGAAGATACCATGATCTTGTGTCTAATGCTGGCTTAAGCCTTGATCTTCATGTACCTAGCCAAAAATGCTTTAAAGAGTTATTAGTCTTAATGAAATTAAAAGTCTAGAAGGCAGCAGTAAGACATGAAAAATAATTTCAACAAGAAGCTACCTATGCTGCAGCACAGAAGCAGACATGCTCTGACACATATTTTACCTTATAAAAACTCACATGTTCACATGCAATGGTATGGTTCTATTTTCTTGGTTAGGTTTTTAACACATTACTACTCTGTATCTTTCAAAATGTCTAGAAGTGATAGGACCTTTCTGTTGTTTTTAAATTACTACTGAAAAAGGTAGTAATTCATTCATTCAATAAAAATTCACTGAGAAATAATTCATTTAGAGAGAGCTGTGTAAAACCACTGGTAGCTTCTATGTGGGGCCACCTTAGAAGATGGCTGCATAAAGGTTTTGGGTAAGTTAGTAACTGCCTTGGACAGGGTTCTAGACAGACCCAAAACTTTAAGACAAAGGTAGGCAAAATATAACATTAACCTTTAAAAAGGAGAAATAACTAATAAAGACAGTACATTATATACTAAACATCAATTAGAATATTTATTCTTAACACAAAAATGTGTCTTTATAAGGGGTTTATACAATTTCTAGGTCTTACCTCATCTATGTTTCTAAGCCATTTGCTGATGTTTTCAAAACTTTTACCATTGGTGATGTCATATACTAGCATGATACCCATTGCTCCTCTGTAGTAGGAGGTTGTGATGGTGTGAAATCGTTCCTGGCCTGCCGTATCCCTGAAATAAACAGCAATAATTTGTATTGAGCATTTTGATATTACTACATTCTAGATAAAGGGCAAAACAGAATGGTTTGGTAAGAAAAACACAAAAATCCATTATATGCCACAAAGCAAAACTGAACCACTCATTTAATTCTTAGATGTTAATAATTCTGGTTTATTCTTAAGAATAAATATATATAACTTTTTTTTTTTAATTTTTTTAAAAAATTTTTTTTCAACGTTTTTTATTTATTTTTGGGACAGAGAGAGACAGAGCATGAACGGGAGAGGGGCAGAGAGAGAGGGAGACACAGAATCGGAAACAGGCTCCAGGCTCTGAGCCATCAGCCCAGAGCCCGACGCGGGGCTCGAACTCACGGACCACGAGATCGTGACCTGGCTGAAGTCGGACGCTTAACCGACTGCGCCACCCAGGCGCCCCTATATAACTTTTTTTTAGTTAAAGAATTTAATGACCTACCTATACTGGATGAAAATCTGGAAGGGAAAACAGTAGAAGAATGACATGTAAAACTCTTGGGAAATTACTTTAATATGAACACCAGCAAGTGTAATAAAAACTCTTAAAATTCTGTTTTATTCAGTGATCTAGTTCCATAATGTAATACAAAAGCATGTGGAATGTTTAGAACATTAAAGGACTACACCGTAGTACAGCCACATTTACCCATTTAGAATCATTTACAAAATGTTATAAAGATAACTTCATTTTTAAGTTAACAAGATGGAAATATGTAAATAGTATTTTTCAGTTCTTTCATGTCAGAGATCTAAGATCTATATTTTGCTCCTGTAATTTCCCCCTTATTTGCATCACCTATTTCTTCCTTTTATAGATCATTCTCATCAGCATACATAGATGCTTTAATATCCCCTATCTTTTAAAGTTAATTTTATTTGAGGGGGGGGGGAGGGGCAGAGGCTGAGCAGGGGAGGGGCGGGGGGGGGGGGGGGTAGAATATCCCAAGCAGGCTCCATGCTGTCAGCACAGTTCCCCGATGTGGAGCTTGAACTCACGAACTGTGAGATGACCTGAGCCAAAATCAAGTTTCAGACACAACCAACTGAGCTACCCAGGTGCCCCCTCTTTTTTTGTTTAAAGTTTTATTTAACAACTTTATTTATTTTGAGAGAAAGCATGGGCAGGAGAAGGCAGAGAGAGAGGGAATCCCAAGCAAGCTCCACACTATGAGCACAGAGCCTGACACGAGGGTCAAACCCACAAACTGTTGAGATCATGACCTGAGCTGAAATCAAGAGTCAGACGCTCAACCAACTAACTGAGCCACCAGGTGGGCCCCTTATCTTTTGTAAAAAAGTAAAACTAAAACAAAAAAACCCACTCTCAACCCTACATCTCTTCAACTAACATCACATTTCTGTTCCCCTCCCCAGTGAACTTTCTTTTTTTTTTTTTTTTTTTTTTCAACGTTTATTTATTTTTTTTGGGACAGAGAGAGACAGAGCATGAGCGGGGGAGGGGCAGAGAGAGAGGGAGACACAGAATCGGAAACAGGCTCCAGGCTCTGAGCCATCAGCCCAGAGCCCGACGCGGGGCTCGAACTCACGGACTGCGAGATCGTGACCTGGCTGAAGTCGGACGCTCAACCGACTGCGCCACCCAGGCGCCCCCCCAGTGAACTTTCTTTTTAAAATAATTACAGGCTCACTGGAAGTTACAAAAATGTATTCTTGTGTATCCGTCACCCAGCTCTCCCCAATGGTAACATCATACACCATCTCACAAAAGCAAAACCAAGAAAGTTACATTGGTACAATCAAATGACCTTATTTAGAGTTTTTTTTTAACATGCATGCGCACATGCATGTATTAGTTCTCTGCAATTGTATCACATGTATAGATACGTGTAATTACCACCAGAAACAAGATAGAAAACTGTTGCATCACCTTTCCATCTCCTATAGTCCTACACCCTGGCCAATTATGTTTTCCGTATCTATAATTTTGTCATTTCCAGAATGTTATATAAATGTAATCATGCTGCATACAACCTTTTGAAATGGTCGTTTTTCACTTTTTTTAACCATAAATCTCTTTGAGATCCACCCACGTTGTTGCATATAATACAATCTGTTGTATTATAATCTGTTCTGTGCTATTACTGAATAGTATTCCATGGTATGGACATATCACAATATGTCTAATCACCCATCCATGGAAGGACATTTGGGTTGCTTCCAGTTTTGGGCCATTACAAATAAAGGTGCTATGAATACTTACGTATAAGTTCTTGTGTGGAAATTAAGTTTTCTTTTCTGTGGGATGAATATCCAGGAATGTGACTGCTGAGCCATATGATAAGTATATGTTTAACTTTATAAGAAACTGCCAAACTTTTCTAGAGTGGCTACACCACTTTATATTTTGACTAGCAATGTAACATAACACATCCAGTTTCTCTGCATCCATCAGCATTTGGTGTTGTTGCTCTATTTTTTAATCTAACAAATAGGTTGCGAGTGATACCTCATCATTTTAATTTGCATTTCTCTATGGCTAATGATGGTGAACATTTTTTCATGTAATTATTTGCCATCCATGTATCCCCTCTGGTGAAATGCTGTTCTTGTTTTCTGAGCATTTTCTAATTAGATTGCTTATTTTATTTTTTTAAACTGTCGCATGTTTAGGGTTCTGTACCCAGTTTTTTAATTCTCTTGACAGGGTATTTTATAGAGCAAAAGTTTCAAATTTTGAAACCTGGGGTGCCTGGGTGGCTCAGTCAGTTGAGCGTCCGACTTCAGCTCAGGTCATGATCTCACAGTTTGCGAGTTTGAGCCCCACGTCAGGCTCTGGGCTGACAGCTCAGAGCCTGGAGCCTGCTTCAGATTCTGTGTCTCCCTCTCTCTCTGCCCCTCCCCTGCTCATACTCTGTTTCTGTCTCTCAAAAATAAATAAATGTTAAAAAAAAAATCTTTAAAAGTTTAAAACCAGCTTGTCTAGATCTAAAAAAAAAAAAAAAAATCTCCCCAGCAAGGTTCTGCTCTTCTTCAAAAGGTCTCCAGAAACCACTGATAGCTAAATCCAGGATTTAGTTCCTTTTTGTATATTTTAACCATTCATCAGGATGCCATAAAATTGACCACCTTCTCATTTTAAAACATTTTATTCTCATGACTCTTCTGACACCACCTATTTCTGCTCTTAGCTCTATGGCACTGGCTGCTCATTCTCAGTTTCTCTGGCTAGCATTCTAACATTCAGAGATACACAGGCTGACAGTCCCCACATAGTAGCCAGAGCCAGAGTGATCTTCTTTAAACTAATGCTGCCACTGTGCAAAATAGTCTGGCGGTTCCTCAAAATGTGCAACATACAGCTACCATATGATTCTGCAATTCTACTTCTTGGTACACACCCAAGAGAAATGAAAACATATGCCCACACAAAAACTCATACACGGATGTTCATAACAACATTATTCTTAATAGCCAAAAAGTAGAAACAATCTAAATGTCCGATAATTGATGGATAAATAAAATGTGATCTAGTCAGAGAATGGAATATTATTCAGCCACAAAACAGAATAAAGTACTGATTATCTGCTTACAACATGGGTGAAACTTGATAACTGATACCATTATGTTAAGTGAAAGAAATCAGAAACAAAAGACCAGATAGTGTATGATTCCATTAATATGAAATGTTCACAACAGGAAAATCCACAGACATTTAGTGGTTGCCCTGGCTGAAGGGTTTGGGCAGGATGGGCAGTTTCTTTTTTGGAATATACACATGTTCTAAAATTGTGATGATGGTGAATATATACATTGTAAATACACTGAAAAACTAAGTGTACACTTTTAAAATGGATGAGTTACATGGTACATGAATTAAGCCATATCTCAATAAAGCTATCACAAAACAAACACAAAAGATTACTAGGCTAAAAAACAAAACAAAATTTCCAATTCATTATAACCAGAACCAGTTTCAAAACCTTATCTCGAGGCTTTCAAAGGGTTACAGGACTTGTTCTTTTCTCCAGCCCCCCATATTTTGATATATTCCTTTCCTTCAAAGCTACAGCCGCGTTTTTTTGTTTTTGTTTTATTTAATAATTTGAGCTCGTTGGTCTCACGTTTTTTTTTTAACGTCACCAAATTCACAAGCTTGCTTTCACTTGAAAACTACTAGCTGTTCCCACAGCCTCACTGGCTCCTCATGTTCACATCTGAACTGTCACCTTAACAATGAAGCTTTCTCCAGCCGCCCAATTTAAATAGTCATCCAGTCTCTCTCCATTCCGACTCCCTACTTCACTTCTCTGTATAAAACTTATTACAGATTTATTTCTTTACTGTCTCCCATGTCCTCTAAAATTTAAGTTCCATCAGATTTGTCTTGTTCATCGCAGAATCCATGGTCTTTACATGGGAGAACAAGCATTCAAATGTTAATGAGTCAGTACTTCAGAATCCTAGCTTGCATTCTTCATTATTTTATAATCAAGCCACTCTAATTCAATTATATAATCCTTAAAAAACGTATTTTTAAAATAATGCTCAGAAGTACCTGGGTGGCTCAGTCGGTTAAGTGTCCGACTTCAGCTCAGGTCACGATCTCGTGGTTCACGAGTTCAAGCTGGGCATCAGGCTCTCTGCGGTCAACACAGAGCCCGCTTCGGAACCTCTGTCCTCTCTCTGCCCCTCCCCTTCTCTCTCTCTCTCTCTCGAAAATAAATAAACATTAAAAATATTTTTAGGGGTGCCTGGGTGGCTCAGTCGGTTGTTCAGTGTCTGACTTCAGCTCAGGTCATGATCTCGCAGCTCATGAGTTCGAGCCCCGCATCGGGCTCTGTGCTGACAGTCAGAGCCTGGAGCCTGCTTCAGATTCTGTGTCTCCCTCTCTCTCTCTGCCCCCTAATCTACTCGCATTCTGTCTCTGTCTCTCTCAAAAAGAAATAAACATTAAAAAAAATTTTTTTTAATATTTAAAAATAATGCTTATATGCCTAAAAATGTGTAGCCAGAAATAGAACACAACTACCAATACATCAATATTCTTTACGCTCAATCCTGGTGTACAATTACAGTGTTCGTACATCTGCCCTCTATCCATCTATCCATCAATTCAAATATGTACTGACTGTCTACTGTGTGCTAACCATTATACAAGAACAAACAGAGAACATGGGTTTGGAGTCAGATCCAAGTTTATCCTCAGGTTCTAATCCTTCCAGGTGGATGAACTTGAAGGTACTGCAACCCTTCTGGATCTTTGTTTTTTCATTCACAACTAAAAGAAACAACTAAAGTAAAATTCCATAATTTATTTGTGTATGTGTTATAGATAACCTCAAAGCAATCCGTAGTATAAAAATACACAAAGATGCAATAATGTCATTTTGTGATTGTCCCAAGTCAACACCATCTCTGCAGATGCTCTCTCAAGTTAGTGTGTCAGTGTTTAAGCTGTACTCAAAACTGCTTCACAAGGAAATCCCTGGCTTTCCCTGAAACCTATTTCTATATAAAGATAAAATGAGATGATTTTTTATTTAGCCAAGTTAAAGACAACCTGGCTGGACTTTTCAATTTTCAGAAGAGAAAGAATTTCAGGTCTGTCACTTGCCCATCTCATCTCAAAGTACATGGATCTGCTCTTTAAAATAATATAAAATCCCATTTATTCATTCTGTAGGTATTTATTGAACAAACAGTACATGCCAGACACGCTTCTAGGCACTGGAGAGAAAGCTGTAAACAGAACAAAAACTCCTACTTTAATGAAGTTTATATGCTCCTGGGGGCAGATAACAAACAAATAAATCGTAATTCCTAGAACTATGTATCTTCAAGTACCAAGAACACAAAAAGTAAAGAGAATAGGGGCTAATGCTGGAGATGGTGCAATCAAGTAAAATCTTAAACAGGGTGGTGAGGGAAGGCTTCGGTGAGAAGGTGAAGGGAAAGAGGAAGTATCAGGGCATCACAGTCTTCTTCCAAGAAGACGGGAAGAACAAGTACAGAAGTCCTGACACATGGTTGGGGAAGAGTAAAGAGGTCAACAGGACTTCAGCTTTTCCTCTGAGATGGGAAGTCTACTGGAGGGTTTTACAAAGAGAAGTAATTTAACCGGGGTTTACAAAGAATCATTCTATTTACTGTGTTGAAAAGGGATGTGCGCGCAGAAGCAGAGGTAGGAGGTAATGCAACACCAAAAAACTGTCAACAGAACTGTCATTTAAGAAAAAACATCTAAGAGACACACTACCAGTTCTTCCAGGTTGTATTCTTACATCAGGTTAGACTGGTAAAGACTACACACACATACAGGCACATATATGTATTTGTATTTACATGTTTATTCACATTCTTAGACCATAGTTTTTATCACCACTACCTTTTAATGTGTTAATTTATTAAAAACCATCACAGGAAGGAGCTTTATGAAAATGTATTCTTTTTTGTTCTGATCTATTTTTTCCCCATTCTTCATATTATTTCTGAAAAGAGTAATGCAATCTATTGTGGAAAGCCCCCCTTCCCAGTCCCCCCGCCTTTTGCCTTGGCCCCTAAGAAGTTTCTAGGTTAAGTTTTACAAATTAAGCATAGCAAAAGAAGTTGTCCTTTAGAGATCATGTATTTATATCTTCCATTTTCCCCAATTCCAAATTCTTGTTTTATCTTTTATTAATCCTATTTAGTCACAAGGTACCTGCAATCAGGCATAATTTATGATTTCATGGGGGAAAAAACCACAAAAATTTTGTTTCAACACATTAGAAATAGTTTAGCTCTTTTCTGAACTGCTAAAAAGTATAAATCAACTAATAATTGTATACCCTGGAAGAGGAGTTAAAGTCTCCTAGCTAAAATCCAGTATGGAAATGTACTCACTCAGTAGTGCCTACTAGCTTTGGTACAGGAGGCATGGAAAACTTTTACTTCATTTTTTGTCATAATAACAATTTAAGAGATTTCTACAGCACCTCACTATGAACAGCCACCCCCAACTCTATCGTTCTTCTTCAACAATGAAAACCATTCACGTTACAAAACTAGCAAATTATACACCCATTTCGGTGTCAAATCTATAACTACATTCTCTACCAAGAGAGAATACACTGCAAAATAAACTACTTAGCTAAATCTAAATTAACGGCACTTAGGAGGTATAATACTGGTTAGATACGAAATGTCAATATAATAGATACTGAAATATTAATGGTCCCTCTGAAAAGAGAGTAATCACTATTTAGATTCAGAGCTAAGTTTCTGTTCTAATCCATGGCATTCTACTCCCATCGGCTCTTTGGTCTCCTCCACCTTTCCAAATCTCTTACACCCAAGAACCTTCCTTCCCTCTTTATATGCTTTCCCTGCGAAGTCTTTTTTTTTTTTTTTAAAGGCTTTCTATATCCCATTTTCATTTGCATTTACACATGCCATATATTTATACTTCCCAACATGACTGTATTCACCCCACATGATGATCTGGCTCCTCAGCTCCTTGATTTCCAATTACCTTTTTTCTGAGCCGTGCCTGGATACTCTTACCAGCCCCTACCAATTATTAAGGCAAGCAATCATTTATTTCAAACCAGAAACAGTCCTTGCTCACTACCCCTAAGCTAACTGATGAGCCTCTGCCAGGGCTAAAAAAAAGCCACAGCTGCTTATTCATTGCCCAAAGTATTTTTAGGCTTGTATGCACACATACATACACCCAAGATTAAAGACAGCAGGTTGACTCCAATAAGCAAAGCCAGGTATTAAATATCTGAAGAGCAATTAAACATTGTATGTACTCACAATATATTTCTATGTACCCTAATGCAGGTTTTAAGCCTATTTCAAAACCACTCAACTTGGGGTCGCCTGGGTGGCTCAGTCAGTTAAGCGTCCGACTTCGGCTCAGGTCATGATCTCATGGTTCACGTGTTTGAGCCCTATGTCAGGCTCTGTGCTGACAGGTCAGAGCCTGGAGCCTGCTTCATGGATTCTGTGTCTTCCTCTCTCTGCCCCTCCCCCACTTGTACTCTGTCTCTCTGTCTCTGTCTCTGTCTCTCTCAAAAATAAATAAAACACTTAAAAAAAAAAACACTCAACTTGGTTTTCTTCTCCTATTGTAATTGTTTTTCTTCTTGGGAATGCAAGCTGGTGCAGCCACTCTGGAAAACAGGATGGAGGTTCCTCAAAAAATGAACAATAGAACTACCCTATGACCCAGCAATTGCACTACTAGGCATTTATCCATGGGATACAGGTGTGGTGTTTCGAAGGGACACATGCACCCCCAAGTTTATGGCAGCACTGTCAACAATAGCCAAAGTATGGAAAGAGCCCAAATGTCCATCGACAGATGAATGGATAAAGAAGATGTGGTATGGTGTAATACAATGGAGTATTACTCGGCAATCAAAAAGAATGAAATCTTGCCATTTGCAACTACGTGGAATGAACTGGAGGGTATTATGCTAAGTGAAATTAGTCAGTCACAGAAAGACAAAAATCCTATGACTTGACTCATGAGGACTTCGAGAGACAAAACAGATGAACATAAGGGAAGGGGAAACAAAAATAATATAAAAACAGGGAGGGGGACAAAACAGAAGAGACTCATAAACATGGACAACAAACTGAGGGTTACTGGAGGGGTTGTGGGAGGGGGGATGGGCTAAACGGGTAAGAGGCACTAAGGAATCTACTCCTGAAATCAGTGTTGCACTATATGCTAACTAATTTGGATGTGAATTTTAAAAAATAAAAAATTAAATTTAAAAAAATTAAAAAATAATTGTTTTTCTTCTCAGCCTACATTTAAGGTTTCTAAAATTACAACCCAGTGGCAACAGAACTTCCCTTACAGAAAATAACAGACACACAGCTAAGACAATCCTATTTCCCCCCTCCACTGACATATTATAAAAGGAGTGATATATGTTCCTAGGAACTAAAATAGCTTATTTCCTTGTTAGTCCCACATGCAGGGTCAAGGAAGCTGTGTACCCTGGCTGCTATTCTGACAGTTATTTTTAGTTTGGGCACTGACAGCACTGGAACAGGCCAGAGACAACATCAATCTGCTCTGCAAAGAAGAGACCCCAAATTTCATAACTTTGTGTTTTTGGTAACATAATGAGGTTATTTCTTGCTCTGTAAATTAGATGTCAAATTTCTCACTGAAGTGTTTTTTGTTTTTAAAGATTTTATTTATTTCATTTTTTATTTTTTTTAAAGATTTTATTTTTAAGTAATCTCTACACCCAACACAGGGCTTAAACTTACAACCCCAAGATCAAGAGTCTCCACCAACGGAGCCAGCTGGCGTCTCACACTAAGTTTTATTTTAGCAAGACCTGGATTTCCTCATAGATATGCAATTTCTCTACTCAAAAATATGAGTTTTAATGTTTATCTTCATTTAAGAAAAAAGTCTGAAACCTGGCCTTGCAGAGCTTACATTCCAATGGGGAAAGAAACAAATAAATATATACTCCCATATTATGATAGATGCTAACAAGGTAAATAGGGTGGAGAGATGAAGAATGAGGTATGGGGCAAGGAAGAAGTAACCTAGATAGAATGATCAGGGAGGTCCCTGATGCTTAAGGGGAGTGGGAAGTATGAACAGAGGTCAACCAAACAAAGTCATTTAGTCACCAAATATTTACTGAGCATCAGTATTTGCCAGGCTCTGTTCTAGATGGTCAT
Source organism: Prionailurus viverrinus (assembly GCF_022837055.1). Lineage (NCBI taxonomy): Eukaryota > Metazoa > Chordata > Mammalia > Carnivora > Felidae > Prionailurus > Prionailurus viverrinus. Next base: position 120,349,232 of record NC_062563.1, read on the forward strand.
CACAATAACCACAAATCAGACAGAAAGAATCCCCACCCTCAAAGGGGGGGAAATAATGGACACTTTTTAAAAATATGGTAACTTTAGGGGCGCCTGGGTGGCTCAGTCGGTTGAGCGTCCGACTTCGGCTCAGGTCACGATCTCGCGGTCCATGAGTTCGAGCCCCGCGTCAGGCTCTGGGCTGATGGCCCAGAGCCTGGAGCCTGCTTCTGATTCTGTGTCTCCCTCTCTCTCTGCCCCTCCCCTGTTCATGCTCTGTCTCTGTCTCAAAAATAAAATTAAAAAATGTTAAAAAAATTTTTTAAAAAATATGGTAACTTTAGATACTAAAAACATACTATGATAAAAATAAATTAAGATACATGTGACACTGCCTGAAGGACTGGGCTACTTTAGCTCGGCATCATGCAAGGCCTACCTCAGAGAACGTGGAGCTGAGTGAGATCTGAATAAGAGAAGGCAGCAGGACAAAGATCTGATAAAAAGCATTCCAAGCTGAAGAACAGTTAAAGCAGTACAAAGGCCCTAAGACAGGAAACACGCTTGGCATGCTCAAGGGAGAGAAAATGGCCACACTGTTGGAGCAAAGCTGGTGAGAGATGAGGTCAGAACCAGTACTAACAATCTGACATTTTCAGTTTTTATTTCTGATGACATGGGAAGCTTCTGGAATAACGTGGTACTTCAGAATGTTCACTCTAGCCACAGGTGGGGGTGTGGAGGTGGGGTTGTTTAAGGGAGATCTACAAGGCATGTACCAAGGTCCCAAATTGAAAAAGAACTTGCCATGTCCATGCAATTGAAAGGAGGTCACCTGGGGGTAGAGACTATATTTACACAAGAGAACACAAACTGATAAAGAGGCCCACTTTGTTAACTGTGGTAAAGAATCTGGATTTGGAATTTAGACTTTCATTTGAAATGCAATGAAACGGGGCGCCTGGGTGGCTCAGTCCGTTAAGGGTCCGACTTCGGCTCAGGTCACAATCTCTCAGTTAGTTGAGTTCGAGCCCCGCGTCGGGCTCTGTGCTCACAGGGGAGAGCCTGGAGCCTGCTTCAGATTCTGTGTCTCCCTCTCCCTCTGCCCCTTCCGCTCACTCTGTCTCTGTCTCCCTCTGCCCCTTCCTAGCTCACTCTGTCTCTCTCTGTCTCAAAAAGAAATAAACATTAAAAAAAAAAATTGAAATGCAATGCAATGAAACTCAAAATGGTTATAAATGGGGAAGGAATAAAAACCATGATCTAGATTTGATTGTATTTGGAAAAAAGATTACTCTGGTTGTTATGTGGGAAAAGGCAAAAGAGAAGGCGGCAAAAGGGGGAAATAAGAACCTGTTAGGATATTAAGAGCCTACTTATTGCAGTGGCTCAAAGAAGTAGTAATGGTGGCTTAGACCGGGGGTGAGGGTGGGGGGTTAACAATGGAGATGGCAAATTGTATGTGGATTCTAGACATTATAAGATTGAATCATAGGGCTTACCAAAAAGGATGTTGGGATTAAGGGAATGAGAAGAATCAAAGATGACTCCCTTACATAGATAAATGGTTAATTCTACAAAGTGACACTATTGATTTCTGGTTACTATGCTGGTGTTAAATTGAAAGTACAAGATACAGATGCCAATAGTAACAAACATTTCTGACCACCCTCCCTTCAAAACAGAAATGAAACAAAACAAGGAAAGGCAAATTTGAAATACTTCACTATGGCCATTTTCCTGGCAAGACCTACAACTCTATGGAAAATGTAGATAGATACTGTGGTGGAATTTCTAGAGATCTGGGATTTAAAAAGCCACAGCTGCCAACTTCAGCTCAAGTCATGATCTCATGGTTTGTGGGTTCAAGCCCCACATCAGGTTCTGTGCTTACAGCCCAGAGCCTGGAGCCTGCTTTGGATACTTTGTCTCTCTCTCTCTCTCTCCCTCTCTCTCTCTCTGCCCCTCCCCCATGCATGCTCTGTCTCTCTCTCTCTCAAAAATAAACATTAAAAAATCTTATTAAATAAATAAATAGCCACAGCTGCTTCTCTATCAGCCAAACAAACTAATTTCAGGCCTACTCATATATGCCGTGGCCAGGGTGACACACATCTCCACCCTTAGGCAACAGATACACTAAAACACCCCTAGAAGTAAGACGAGAAGTGAAAATCATTCAAGTAAAGAAAAATAAATCTTTAGCGCAGACTGAAGAAAAGTTTCCCAAATCAATATTCAATCAAAGCACAGAAATTTTTCATGCTGAAACAAGAATCTGAAAATATTCACTCAAACTAGAGACAGATAAAGATCACTGTGCTTTTTTTAGGAACTGGAAGCAAAGCATTTAACGTTGAAGATAGCATTTTGAATTATGAACAATGGGTTTTTCATGCTAAAAGCCTTCTTGAATTATTGTGGCATATCCCAGATCTCTTAACTTGGAGCCTTCTCCTTGGATTGTCAGCATGCAAACTTTCAAAACCAAAGAAACAGAATCAGCCAGTACAATGCTAACCTCTTAAAAACCATCAACCTCAAATTTTAACCATTCATTCCTAATCTTTATTGGAAAACGGATATTTTAAATTAAAAGCAGTCAGTTTTATATATGAAAACCTAGATTAAATGCAATTTTCCTTTTAAGGTGCTTTTACCCAAAAACGGTTATATTAATAATGTCTAAAATCAAACAATTCTAAATTAGAAATGTTACCATTTCTGTGCCATACTTGAAATTTATAGGTACAGTAGAAATCTTTTCTAGATTAATTACTGTTGCAAAACAAAGTGTTCTGGGAAGGCTCTCTTTTTAAAAAAGCAAGTGTTAGTTGTTACTGTTTACATCTAGATGCTACAAAAACTAAAATGACAGGGAGAAAAAATATTTTAAAGTCACAGGACAAGAAACAGAAGGGAAAGTCTGTGGAAGACAGAGAGTATAGGAGGAACAGGGCAAATTTAGTAGGGCAAAGGTTTTCTGTATTATATAGAGAAAACTGTATCCTAAAAAAGTGGTGTGTGCACTTTTGTGTCCATTGTACATACACTCACACACACATGTACATATATATTGAGTCACAGAGTCACAATGTAAAATATATCTGTTACCGCCAAAAAGTTTGAACAGTATGAGTTTAAGGTGTATACAGAGGAGATGCAGTTGAGAGGAAAGCCAATCAGTGTGGCAGAGCCTAAGAGGAGCTTGGAACACACATTAGATTACCCTGTAGGGTCAATGCTGCAGGGATACGGCACTGGTGATAAAAAAGGGGGTTGGGGGGGGAGTTGGTTGAAATTGAGAATAACTGACAACCTTTCCCTTGAGATCAGCTTTAATTATAAGGAAACAGAGTATGAGGCACAGTTCCTTTCCTGAGTTATTTCCCAAAGTAAAGAAAAAATCAGTGATCATCAGGTGGACTGTGTGTCAAAGAAAATCTTTAATAAAATGCCTACATTTTAGGGGCACCTGGGTGGCTCAGTTGGTTAAGCATCTGACTTTGGCTCAGGTCATGATCTCATGGTTTGTGAGTTTGAGCCTCGCCTCGCGTTGGGCTCTGTGCTGACAATTCAGAGCCTGGAGCCTGCTTCGGATTGTGTGTCTCCTTCTCTTTCTGTCCCTACCCCGCTCGCACTCTCTCTCTCTCTCTCAAAAATAAACATTAAAAAAAATTAAAGAGTGTTACTCTCGACCTTACATTCTGAGCATGTAATGCATCCCTGCTCTACCATTTACATGCTAAAGATCTTGGCTAAGTTATTTCAAAATTTGTCCATTTCATTATCTGTAAAACAGGGATAACCCAAGAGAAAAGAAAATATTTACCTACACAAAGATTTGTAGCAGCTTTGTGGTGAATAACCCACTTACGATGTAACAATGGAATAATACTCAGCAATAAAAAGTAATGAACTTATTGATACACATAAAATCATTCACAATTCTCAAAATAATTAATTATACTGAGTAAAAGAAGCCAGACCTTCCTCCCAAAAAAGATGAGAAAAAAAAAAAAAAAGACATTATATGATTGAATTTATATACGCTACTAGAAAATGGAAACTGTTCTACAGTGACAGAAACCAAAAGAATGGTTACTTGGGAACCAGGAACTGGGAGGAAGAAGAGATTACAAAGAGGCTTAAGGTGATGGATTTGTTCATTACCTTGACTGTGGTGATGGTTTCACAGATTTATATATATGTCAAAACTAACCAAACTGTATACTTTAAATATGTGCAGTTTATTGTTATATAAACTGTTATACCTCAACAAGGCTGTTTAAAAAATGGAATAACACATCTTGCAAGGTCATTTCGAGTATTTAATAGGTTAATACATACATGTAAAACACTTAATATTCACCACACAATACTGCTATTCTAATTGTAAAGTCTACGATTCAGACTTGAATACAAATTTAAAGAATTTCATTTTATTTCTATGGGGCAAACCCTACATAAACTAAAAAGTTATAGGGGCGCCTGGGTTGTGCAGTCAGTTAAGCATCAGACTGTTCGTTTTGGCTCAGGTCATGATCTCCCAGTTCGTGGGATAGAGCCCGTCATTGGGCTCTGTGCAGATAGTGCAGAGCCTGCTTGGGATTCTCTCTCTCCATCTCTGCCCCTCCCCTGCTTGTGCTCTCTCTCTCTCAACAATAAAGAAATAATCTTTAAAAAAAAAAAAAAGTGATAAACACATTAAAGGAAATCTTCTAGCTTAAGAGTCTCAAAGCAATGAAAGGATATTAACTTTTCGTTATTGAGTGTGAGCAAAGTATGGTGCTAAATAAAGGCTCTACACAGATTATTTCATATAATCCTTAGAACAATGTTTTGAGATAAGTGGTATTATTTCTATTTTATGTATGAAGACATAACAGCCTCACAGTGTTATAACTTGCTCAAGGTTCAAAGAGCAAGTGGAAAAGGTAAAACATCCAGCCAGATCTCATGGACTCCAAAGTCCATGTCAATATATTTTTTTTTCTCTTTTATTTTTCTGAAAGAGAGCACAAGTAGAGGAGGGACAGAAGAAGAGGGAGAAAGAGAGACTCTTAAGCGGCTCCACACCCAGCACAGAGCCAGAGGACATGGGGCTCAAGTTCACGACCATGAGAGATCATGACCTGAGCCAAAATCAAAAGTCAGACACTGAACCGATTGAGCCACCCAGGCACCCATTTATTTTTAAAGTAATCTCTACACCCAACATGGGGCTTGTACTCATGACTTTGAGACCAAGAGTCACATGCTCTCCTGACTGAGCCATCAGGTGCTCCATGTCAATAATTTTTTTTTACTTTACTGAAAGAAGGTGACCTGATTGCTGGCTTAACAAAGGAAAGTCTCGGGGCGCCTGGGTGGCTCAGTCGGTTGAGCGGCCGACTTCGGCTCAGGTCATGATCTCTCGGTCTGTGAGTTCGAGTCCCGCGTCGGGCTCTGTGCTGGCAGCTCAGAGCCTGGAGCCTGTTTCGGATTCTGTGTCTCCCTCTCTCTGTCCCTCCCCCATTCATGCTCTGTCTCTCTCTGTCTCAAAAATAAATAAACGTTAAAAAAAAAATTTTTTTTTTTTAAATTAAAAAAAATAAAAACAAAGGAAAGTCTCACAGAAACTAAACAGGTGACAAGGAAGGATTTCACTGCCAATCCTTCAGGAACTTGGTATTCTATTTATAAAGTAGGTAAATTAGCATCACTTACCATATCTGTAGCTTGATCTTCTTTCCTTGTAATTCAACTGTTTTGATCTTAAAGTCTATTCCTACAACACAGAAGAAAAAAAGGTAAATTATATCTATGGCTCTGAACTTGGCTCTCCCAAAATTAACTGGGAGTAAAAATAAAAATACACTTTTAAAATTTGTGTCTGTTTGGCTCTTGATAGCCTCTAAGTATGCATATTCTGAACAAATTATTCAATTTTAAACTTGAGTAATACAAGATCCAACATGGCAGAAGAAACAGCTATATAAAAAGAGTTTTTACAATAAAGAAATGAAAAGGTAAATTTTAAAATATCTAATTTTTTTAAACTAAGCTCCACACCCAAGTGGGGCCTGAACTCACAACCTTGAGATCAAGAGTTGCATGCTCTACCAACTTAGCCAGTCAGGTGCCCCTTTTAATGCAAAAAAAATTAAAAAAAAAAAAAAAAAAGTTTCCCACTAGGGAAAAAAAATAGCCTTAACTAGCTTGCAAAGCAAAAACCTACTACCAGGGATAAAGAGGGTCATTTCATAATGATAAAAGGGTTAATTCATTAAGAAGGCAAAAATACTAAATGGTTATGCATCTTATAACACAGAGCTTCAAAATACATGAGGCAAAAGTAATACAAATCTCCCAGATCTGTCTATTCCTTAATCAACCAAAATCTTCAGCTTGGGTTGAGTTTCCCACAATCAAATCAAAAGAAAAAAAAGGGCGATGTGCCTGGCATTTATAAACCTCAGACTTTGTCTACAGCCCATGTTTTTGTTTCTCTAGGAATTACTGAGACTCTGAACAAGACTAACAATTCCAATTAGGCATGCAATTTGCTAATTAACCTATATAACAAACCTAACAACCAATACTATTTCAGAAAACTTCTCCAAAGACAAGTGAAATTAGGACACAGTCTGAAAGCTCCAAATCTTTTGAGAGACAGAAACCAGGTACAATTGGAAAATTAAGATTTTTAGGCTGTTTGAAGCCACCTACCTCATCCTAGACTCCTTGAGTTTCTCTTTTCTCTCTCTCTCAATGTTGTCTATCCTCAAACTAATTAGCAGTTCTTCATTCTTTTCTGCACAAAAACTCTCCTCGCCTACCTCTGGGCCATTCATTCTTCAATCTTCATTACTAGTTTCTCCTTGCCTCTCTGAACTCTTCTAAAAACCAAAGTGAATTTTTCTCTTTACTCATTCCCATGGTGATTTTCCCTAATTTCATGGCTTTAAATTCTAAATACGCACTGGTAACTCTCAAATTTATATCATAGCCCAGACCTCTCTCCTGAATTCCAAACTTGAGATAACCGTTTACTGCCTATCTGCAAATCCCATCTTTCACTAAGACTCAAGCAAAAGTCCTTAAAATGTTTCATAAGGCCCTACACATTCTGCCTACCCGCCCCCCATATTCCATGCTGTCCTCATAATTTTCTGTATCTTTCTTTGATCTAGCTAACTAGATCAGCTTCCTTATTGTTCCACACACAAGTCAGAAAGATTCCCACCTCAAGAACTTTGCATATAACTGTTCTTCCAACTTAGACCACTCTTCTCCATTATGGCTCCTTCCCCTTGTCCTTTCCTAAGTGGCAACATTTTCCCAAGTCCCCCACCCCATGTCCGTTGTCTATTAATAATCCCTACCCTTCTTCCTTACTTTTTTTTAACATCCCTTAAATATGCTATATTTACTTATTCCTGTTATTTATTTTCTGTCTCCCTATGCAAAACTATAAAATCCACAAGGGTAGGAATTTTTATCTATTTAATTCAGTTAAATTCCCAGCACCTAGAGCCTGACATAAAAGCAGGCATTCAAAAAGTATTTGAATGAAGAGATAAATGATGTTTTCTAGAGAAAGTGAAATGATACCCGAGAAAAGATACATATAGATGGGTGCCTCAGTGGCTCAGTTGATTGAGAGTCCAACTCTTGATTTTGGCTCAGGTCGTGATCCCAGGATTCTGGGATGAAGCCCCGTGGTGGGCTCTATGCTGAGCATGGAACCTGCTTAAGATTCTCTGATTCTCTCTCTCTCCTCCTCTACCCTTCTTCCCTACTAGAGCACCAAAGAAAAAAATAAATAAAAATAAAAATAAAAATAAAAAAAAATATATATATATATATATATACATACACACACACACACACATATATATATATATATATATACACACACATTTATTTATTTTATTTCAGCATTAGGGTGAAACTTACCACTTGACAAGCTCCACACCTGTCCACATAGCATCCAGATTTTTTGAGCCTCAGGCCAAAACACAAAGGATGAAAGTTTCAATGAGATACTAAAAACTAAGCAAACCAAAATAGGGAATCTGAAGGAAACAGGGACAATGCAGAGAAAGAGAAAAGATAGTTCCTTTTATCTTCTCGGAAAAAGAGTGGCGGGGGCGGGGGCAGGAAAACGAACCTGAACCAGAAAAACTCTTGAAAATTAAGGGGGGACAAAAAGGAAGTGGAAGAAATAATATATTCAACAGAAAGACCAAGAGAAAACTGAGATCTAGAAAATATTAACAAAATGACCAAGAATGGAATTTATGTGATATATGACAAGTTAGAAGATCAAACTAGGAGGTCTGATATTGAACTAACAGAAGTTCAAGAAAGAACAAAGAAAATGACACATAGAATATAATAATTTAAAAACTGTGCAAAAGGGCGCTTGGGTGGCTCAATTGGTTAAGTGTCCAACTTCAGCTCAGGTCATAATCTCGCGGTTCATGAATTCAAGCCCCACATTGGGCTCTGTGCTGACATTTGGACCCCAGCCTCTGCTTCAGATTCTGTGTCTCCTTCTCTCTCTGCCCCTCCCCTGCTCACACTCTGTCTCTGTCTCTCTCAAAAATGAAAACATTTAAAAAATTTTTTTAAATAAAAAATAAAAACTGTGCAAGAAATCTGCACAGCAAAGGAAACGATCAACAAAACTAAAAGGTAATCTATTGAATGGGAGAAGATATCTGCATATGACATATCCGATAAAGGGTTAGTATCCAAAATATATAAAGAACTTATAAAATTCAACACCCAAAAAACAATCCAATTAAAAAATAAGACGTGAACACACGTTTTTCCAAAGACATAGAGATAGCCAACAAACACATGAAAAAATGCTCAACATCACTTATCATGAGGGAAATGCATATCAAACTATAATGAGATATCACCTTATACCTGTCAGAGTGGCTAAAATCAACAACACAAGAAACAACAGGTGTTGGCTAGGGTGTGGAGAAAGGGGAATTGTCTTGCACTGCTGGTGGAAATGCAAATCGGTGTGGTCATTCTGGAAAACAGTATGGAGGTTCCTCAGAAAGTTAAAATAGAACTACCCTACAATCCAGCAACTGCACTACTAGTTCGAAGGGATATATGCACTCCAATGTTTATAGCGGCACTATCTACAATAGCCAAATTATGTAAAAACCCCAAATGTCCACTGAATGATGGATGTATAAGGAATGTGGTGTGTGTGTGTGTGTGTGTGTGTGTGTGTGTAACGGAATATTGCTGAGCCATACGAATGAATGAAATCTTGCCATTTGCAACCACATGGATGGAGCTAAAGAGTATTAATTATGCTAAGTGAATACCATGTGATTTCATTCATATGTGGAATTTAAGACACAAAACAAATGAGCAAAGGTGGGGGGGGGCAGCAAACCAAGGAAGACTCTTAACTATAGAGAACTGATGGTTACGGGGGGGGGGGGGGATATGTGTTAAATGTGTGATGAGAATTACGGCATGAACTTGTGATGAATACCAGGTGATATACAGAAATGCTGAATCACTATATTGTACTAAAACTACACTGTATTTTAACTGGAATTTAAGTAAAAACTTTTTAAAAATGGTGCATGAAAACTTAACAGAAGCAAAAGAATCTATTCTAGACTGACTCACCAAATGCTTGCATAATGAAAAAAATTGGATCTATACCAAGTAATATAACCATGAAATTTCAAGACACCAGGAATAAAGATATTATAAAAGCTTGCACACACATAAACTAAGCCATATTAAATAATCAGAAGTGACAACTCTGAACTTCTACTTCTCAAAAGCCAACAGCAACACTAGAATACAGAAAGATAATGTCTTTAAAAAATATTTCAACCTGGGCACCTAACTGACCCAGTAGGTACAGCATGTGACTCTTGACCTCAGGGACCTAAGTTTAAGCCCCACTTAAGAAAAGAAAAATTTTTTTCAACCTTTTTCCAGTCAAAACTCAAGTGAGAGTAAAATAATGCATTTCCAGGCATGAAAGATCTCAAGAGTTAGCTCCCATGCATCTCTTCTAAGACAACTACTAGGAGAGGTTGCTTTGCCAAAACCAGGAAGAAATCCAGCAAAGAGTGAGGTAAATGGGAGCTCAAACTGGCCTAGAGAGCAACCAGTTCAGAAGCGAATGAGGACATAAAAGGACAGAATAAAATGAGAAGAAAATTCCAAGAAATATATCTACTAAGAGAGAGAAGGGAATAAATGGTACTAACGGAATTTGTATGAAAAGCAGAAATTCAGACAGCTTGGCAATTCTGTTGCCGATTTTGGATAAAGTATGTACAGTGTCTTGAAATTTAAGCAAATGTAATAATAAAGGAACTGTAAATTACAGTAAAAACAGAAAAATCATCCAAGAAAGGAAATGTGATTATAGTACACTACTTGGTTTAACAGTTAATAAAAAACATGTGTTATAACTATTTGAGAAGATGAAGAGAGAGGCACCAGGAATGTCTGGAATAATTGATTCTCATTTCCCGTAACGAGAGAATTTCTAATGTTAGTTTTTTCTTTTTGCGTGGTTTTTTTTTTTTTTTAAGTTAAAAGCCAAGACTAAGGAATATGGTGTTGAATAACAGATAAAAAGATCATAAAATGCTTGGAAAAGGAAATACACAGGTAGGCACAGGGCAAAACTCTATTGTTGCTACTGTCCTCACAGACCTTGAAATACTGTGACTTCTAAAATTCTGCTCTATTAACTTTAATAGAAATAAAAACTGGGTTAACGGATGGATGCTTACAAATAAGTTCTCTCCACTACTTAACCACTTCAATTTGATCACTGTATTCCTCCCATGGCCCTCAGCCACCCCTGCAGTCTCATTTCCTTCCAGTCGGCCTCCGGTAGTCACCTTCAAACACAACTTTTTGAAGAAGCTGTGTACTTTTTCCAAGTAAATACCTTTGTCACTCCATCAAGTAGTTTCTACATTCCCCAAAACATACACACCTAAGTGTGGAAAAACTTAAGATAGAGTAGAAAAGCTTTTGATAACATTTAGGAATTAGAGCAAAATAAGTAGCTCAACTGCCAAGAGAAGGTAGGAAAACCTATATCACCCTTTAAGATTCTGCCAGGAGGAGGAGCACCTGGTGGCTCAGTCTAGTTAAGCATCCAACTTCACTGTGCTGACACCTCAGAGCTTCAGACTCTATGTCTCCCTCCCTCTCTCTGCCCCTTCCTTGCCCGTGCTCTCTCTCCTTTTCTCAAAAATAAATAAACAGTAAACAAAATTTAAGATTCTGCCAAGAGAAATAATCAGATTCTCCTGCAACACTATCATTTCCTAAATTTTCACAGACTAGAGCAAACATAGGATTTGATCCAACCAGTGTTTCTCTTTTAGGTTGTATTTATACGAAAACACATTAAAGGAAATCTCTTATTTTTACAGATTCCTGGGACCCAGCTCAAACGAGTATTTCAATTTACTGCACTCTAACTTTTATCAATTTTCAGCTGCTCAGAAAGTGAGAAACACGTATCAGCCAAAATATTTGCCTTAATGATGTTGCAGAAGCACCATCCAGTGGCAAGAAAAGTTAACTGCAACTTCTAGCCACTGTAAATATCAGTTTTCCAAAGCTTAGCTTCTGATGACACACCAATACATAGTATTTAATGTAGGAAGAAATATAATAAGCTCCAGACAACTAAAGTTTAACAGCTCATAGGTAAACGATCAATATCTGTGGTTTTTAACAAATGAAAATAAAGTATTTTCACCACATCAGGAAAGGAAATAAGAATCCTATACCTACAATCCTTTGAATATAGCTTTTTCCGGAATTTAAGAAACATGATTCTTTAACATGATTTAAGAAACATGATTCTTAGTCCTAGCTCTAGCTCTACCATTATAGCACAAGTTTTGAAAAGACCACTTCCCAATACAGCCATTAGCTTATCTGGATGCAGATGTGAAAATGCAGAATGCAGAAATTTCCTCTAAAGCTCTTCTTATTGGGGCGCCTGGGTGGCTCAGTCAGTTGAGCATCCAACTTCAGCTCACGACATGATCTCGTGGTTTGTGGACTCGAGTCCCATGTCGGGCTCTGTGCTGACAGCTCTGAGCCTGGATCCTGCTTCAGATTCTGTGCCTCCCTCTCTCTCTGCCTCTCCCCCCATGCATGCACTCTCTCTCTAAACATTTTTTTTTTTTAAAGATCCTTCCGTATAATAGTAATAGCTTAGTAAACACCCTGAAAATTTATAATGTGTTTAGCCCTTTGGAGTGGATTTAAGCATTAAATCCTCAGAACAGTCCTAACCTATACTTTTATTTACAAACTACAAATGAAAAATAAAATTAAAATCCAGTAGTACTAACAATATTTACTGGATAACTACTAAGTGTTCTAAGCATTTCCCGTATTATCTCATTTACTATTCAAAATTATCCTCTGTGGGGCAACTGTCAAGTCAGTTGACACTCTTGATTTTGGCGCAGATCATGATCTCACAGTTCACAGAATTGAGCCCCGCATCAGGCTCTGTGCTTGTTAGCTTGGGATTTTCTCTCTCTCCCTTGATCTCTGCGCCTCCCCCACATCCACTCTCAAAATAAATAAACTTAAAAAAAATCCTCTGCAGCAATCCCTATCAAAATAACACCAGCATTCTTCACAGAGCTAGAACAAACAATCCTAAAATTTGTATGGAACCAGAAAAGACCCCGAATAGCCAAAACAATCTTAAAAAAGAAAACTAAAGCTGGAGGCATACACAATCCCAGACTTCAAGATTTATGACAAAGGTGTAATCATCAAGACAGTATGGTACTGGCACAAAAACAGACACCCAGGTCAATGGAACAGAATAGAGAACCCATAATGGACCCACAAACGTATGGCCAACTAATCTTTGACAAAGCAGAAAAGAATATCCAATAGAATAAAGACAGTCTCTTCAACAAATGGTGCTGGGAAAACTGGACAGTGACATGCAGAAAAATGAACCTGGACCACTTTCTTATACCATACACAAAAGTAAACTCAAAATGAATGAAAGACCTAAATGTAAGACAGGAAGCCAACAAAATCCTAGAGGAGAAAGCAGGCAAAAACCTCTCTGACCTCAACCGCAGCAACTTCTTACTCAACACGTCTCCAGAGGCAAGGGAAACAAAAGCAAAAATGAACTACTGGGACCTCATCAAAATAAAAACCTTGTGCACAGCGAAGGAAACAATCAGCAAAACTAAAAGGCAACCGATGGAATGGGAGAAGATACTTGCAAATGACGTATCAGATAAAGGGTTAGTATCCAAAACCTATAAAGAACTTATCAAACTCAACACCCAAAAGACAAATAATCCAGTGAAGAAATGGGCAAAAGACATGAATAGACACTTCTCCAAAGAAGACATCCAGATGGCTAACAGAAACATGAAAAACCACTCATCCTCAGGGAAATACAAATCAAAACCACGAGATACCGATACCACCTCGCACCTGTCAGAATGCCTAATAACATTAATAACTCAGGCAACAACAGATGTTGGCGAAGGTGAGGAGAAAGAGGATCTCTTTTGCATTGTTGGCGGGAACGCAAACTGGTGCAACCACTCCGGAAAACAGTATAGAGGTTCCTCAAAAAATTGAAAATAGAACTACTCTGCAACCCAGCAACTGCACTACTAGGTATTTACTCAAGGGATACAGGTGTGCTGTTTCGAAGCGGAACATGCACCCCAATGTTTACAGCAGTGCTATCGACAATAGCCAATGTATGGAAAGAGCCCAAATGCCCATTGACAGCTAAATGTATAAAGAAAATGTGGTATACACGCGCGCGCGCGCACACACACACACACACACACACACACATATACACACATACATACAATGGAGTATTACTCGGCAATCAAAAAGAATGAAATCTTGCCATTTGCAGCTACATGAATGGAACTAGAGAGTATTATGCTAAGCAAAATTAGAGAAAGACAAATATCACATGACTTCATTCATATAAGGAACTTAAGATCCTAAACAGATGAACCTAAGGAAAGGGAAGCAAAAATAATACAAAAACAGGGAGGGGAACAAAATAGAACAGACTTTTAAATATAGAGAACAGAGGGTTGTGGGAGGAGGGATGGGCTAGATGGGCAAGGGGCCTTAAGGAATATACTCCTGAAATCATTGTTACACTATATGCTAACTAACTTGAATGTAAATTAAACATTAATTAATTTTTGAAAATCCTCTGCAAAACTACATATATGCCTATTTTAAAGAAAAGGAAAGTTTAAAGTAATTTAAATAAGGTCAGAGAATTAAGGTGGTAGAACCAGTACTCAATTCCACTTGTTTTTTCACACCATACAAGCTCTTAACCTAAATTAAGTTCCATAATTCCATTTTTTATTTATGTATTTTCTACTGAGGTAAAATCCACATAAGATGTACTCAGTTTATTTGGGTCTTAAGTTCTCTCGACAGTATTTTGTAGTCTTCAGGGCCTAGGTCTTACATTTTGTTAAATTTATCCCCATTTCATTTTTCATGTTTAGGGTGCTATTATAAATAATACTTTTTTAAGAGTTTCATTTTCTAATTGTTGCTCAATACAGAATACATCTTATTTTTGTATACTGATCCCTATCCTGTAACCTTGCTATAGTCACTTCTTAATTCTAGCTGCTCTTTATTTGGGAGGTAGGGTGCTTAGAGTTTTCTATGTATGTAAGTCATATATATAATCAGGTAGTCTACAAAAAGGCACTTAATCATTTTCCTTTTGAACCTCTGATATCTTTCTTTCTCTCGCCTTATTGTTACCAGCTAGGACCTCTAATACAATGTTGTTTTGTACTTGATCCTTAACAAAAAAAGCTTAGAGTGAAAGCTTCACTGTTAAAGTATCATGTTAACTGTACATCATTTAGTAGGCTGAGGAAATGTCCTTTTACTCCTAGTTTGCTAAGGTATCGTGATGCAAATGAGTATTTTGTAAAATGCTTTTATTAGTTTTTAAGCTAGTTTATTTATCATGAGGGAGACAGAAACAGTGCATAAGCAAGCAGGGGAGGGGCAAAGAGAGAGGGAAAGAGAGAGAATCCCAAGTAGGCTCTGCACTGTCAGCATGGAGCCCAATGTGGGGCTCAAACTCACCAACTGCGAGATCATGACCTGAGCCAAAGTCAGACCCTTAACCAACTAAAACACCCACGTGCCCCTAGATAAGGATTCTTACATGCATGTTCATGAAGGAGATGTCAATGTTAATTAGGTATCTCTCTGTCTGGTCTTAATATCCAAGAGAAGGCTGGTCCCATAAATGATTTAAAGTGTGCCCTCTTCCACCATTTACTGAAATAGTAGTATTTTCTTCCTTAAACATTTGATAAAACTCACCAGTGAAGCCATCTGAGCCTTAAAATTTCTTTCAGAAAAAACTTAAATTAAGATTCTATTTCTTTAATATATGTCTATTCTATCAATCACTACAGAAGAATATTCGTTGAGTATCCAACTATATAATTATAGATTTCTATTTCTCCTTCCAATTCTGTCAGTTTCTGCTTCAAGTATTTTGAAACTCTGTTATTAGGTATATAAATATGATAAACTGACACCTTTATCATTACAAAAAAATTTTCTTTATTCCTGGAAGTATACTCCTTGCTCTGAAATCTACTTTGTCTACTATTAATACAGCCACCTGGGCTTTTTTATGATTATTGGCTTCTTAGGTAGTCCTAAGATATTTTTTAGTGGTTGCACTAGACTTCACAACACACATTTTTAACTTAGCACAGTGCACCTTCAAACAGTATTATACCACTTCTCATATTAATGTAAGAACCTTACAGCAGTGTGCTTCCATTTTCTCCCTATTACTGGGCTTTTACTTTTTACATCTACCTTTTACTTTTTACATCTACATTTTCTGAATTTTACTAGTCAATTGTCTGAAATAAATTTAAATTTGAGAAAAAAATATTTTGCATTTCCCCATGTGTACCATTTATCTTCTCCATTCTTTTGTGTGTATCTGAGTTTCCACCCAAAATGGTTTTCTTCAGCCTGAAAATTTTCCTTTAATATTTTTTAAAGATTTTTTTTAAAGTTTATTTATTAATTTGAGAGAGAGAGAGAGAATGAGCAGACAGAGAGGGGGACAGAGGATCCGAAGCAGGCTCTGTGCTAATAGCAGAGAACCCAACGCAGGGCTCGAACTCCAAAACCATGAGATGATGATCTGCGCTGAAGTGGGACCCTTCACTGACTGAGCCTCCCAGGCATCCCCCTTTAACATTTTTAATAGAGCAGGACTGTCAGCAAGAAATTCTCTCAGCTTTTGTCTGCAAAATGCCTTTTTAAATGTTTATTTTTAAGAAACAGCACACATATAAGCATGCATGAGCAGGGGAGGGGCAGAGAAAGAGAGAGGGCAGCAGATCTGAAGCAGGCTCTGCACTGACAGCAGCAGCCCAATGTGGGGCTCGAATTCAAGAACCACAAGATCATGACTGAGCTGAAGTTAGACACTCAATCAACTGAGCCACACCTGCGTCCTGGAAATGTCTTCAGTTTGTCTTGATTTCTGCAAGATATGCTTGTCAGGATTAAATTCTAATGATAGTCTTCTCACATCAGAACTTTTTTTTTTTTTTTTTTAGGATTGTATTTTTGGACCGCCTGGGTGGCTCAGTCAGTTGAGCCACCAACTCTTGGTTTCGGCTCAAGACATCATCTCACAGTTTGTGGGACTGAGCCCCGTGTCAGCTCTGGGCTGGCAGCGTGGAGCCTACTTGAGATTCCTTCTCCCTTTGTCTCTGCCCCTCCCTCCATCTCTCCCTCCCTCTCTCAAAAAATAAACTTTAAAAAAAGGATTGATCTATTTCTTAAAAAAAAAAAAAAAAAAAAAAGATTTAATTTTTAAGTAATCTCTACAACCAATATGGGGCTCAAACTTACAACCCTGAGATCAAGAGTCGAATGCTCTACCAACTGAGCCAGCTAGGTGCCCCTCCTTTCAGAAATTAAAAAGTGTTACTCCACTGTCTTCTGGCTTGCGTGACACCCCCCACCCACATACACACCCCTTTTGGGAGGAATCTAGACTTAAGAAACTTTTTATTTTGAAACGACTTTACAGAAAAGTTGCAAAAACAGAGTCCACATATACCTTTCATCCAGCTTCTAATGTTAACACTTAGATAATCATTATCAGAAAAAAGAAAGTAACACTGGTGTGAAGCAATTAACTTAGCTACAGACTTAAATCTACCAATTTGTTCACTAATGTCTTTTTCTTTTTCTTAATGTTTATTTTAGAGAGAGAGAGAGAGACAGACAGACAGACAGAAAGACAGACAGACAGCATAAGAAGGGGAGGGGCAGGGAGAGGGAGACAGACACAGAATCTAAAGCAAGCTCCAGGCTCTAAACTGGCAGCACAGAGCATGACATGAGGCTCGAACTCACAAACCATGAGATCATGGCCTGAGCCAAAGTAGGGTGCTTAACCGACTGAGCTACCCAGGCACCCCACTAATGTCTTTTTCTGTTCCAGGATCCAATTCAGGTTCCCAACACTGCATGTAGTGGACACGTTTCCTTGATCTGTAACAGTTTTTCAATATTTTCTCATCTTGCATGACCTTAATAATTTTGAAAAATACTAGCCAGGTATCTTGTAGAACCTCCCTCAATTTGGGTTTGTCTGATGTCTTCTCATAATTAGAGCAAGGCTTTGCATTTTTTGGTAAGAACACCACAGATGAAATATTTTGCCTTTCTTAGCTCATTATCAGGGAGTATATACATTGTGAATGTCTTATTGCTGTGCTATTAACCTTGATAACTTGGTTATGGTGGTATCTACAGAGTTTCTCTCCACTATAAATTCATTTTTTCTCTTTGTAACTAATAAATTTTTTGGAGAAAATACTTTAAGGCTATGAAAATATGTTTCTCACCATACCTTCACTCACTGATTTTACCTTCCATATCGATTTGTGCCTGTGACAACTATTACTGTAATATTTGCTAATGGTGATGCTGTTGTTTAGTCACTACTTTACACTTAATAACTAATTCTTTTGCATTTTATTCCTTCTCCCCATTCATTTACTTATTTAATTATTTATTATTACCAATATGGACTCATAGATATTTTATTCTACTGATTATGTAATACTAGAATTATTTGATTCCAGCTTTGGCCATCAGAAGCTCTTTCAAGTTGGCTCTTACATCCTTTTGACATGTCCCACCCTTTTCTAGAACTTCTTTGTTTTCTGGCACCAAAGATGCTTCAGAATCATCCTCTTCTGCCTCTATCCCAGCTCTTTCTTCAAAGTGCCGTGGTACATCTTAATGAAGAATTGTTGAGTCCAAGATCTGGGCACAAGATATGCTCATTGCTCCTGGAGTGTCACTGCTTCTACGCATTCCCAGAGGACAGAGCGAGGAAATACATTTATGCACAGTAACCCATGCATATACATACATCTACATTTCTAGAACTATTTATCTGTATATATTACATAAAACCATGAGTTAATACTGATACCTCCAATTCAAGACCAAAAAGTTCATTCTAGCCGTTTTCCTTTCCTTACTTGTAACCTCTTCATTTAACAGTTAGGTATCTGGCTGTCATGATCTAAACTAGATTTACTTATATATTCAATCTTAATATATACATAAAGTAGTATATACACAGAGCAGTTTCAGGCTTACTAACCCATATCCTTATGAGAAAGGGCAGATTTACTAACTAGAATATAATACTTGTATACAGTTCTTTTTATCTTTAGTCTTACAATATGTAGTCAAAATACTATTTTCTGAAGTTACTTTGATGATTTATTCTCTTCCTCCTCCTCAGTGTGGTTGTTGTCCAGTTGTAATAAAGTTAGGTTCATTTGTTGGTTTACATTATTTTTCTTGAAAAGTCAACAGCTGTTACCTTTGCCCTCTGTATATATAATGCGGTTTTTCTTTCCTCTAGTTTCTCTTAAGATTTCTCTTTAAAACTAGTTTTCAGCAATTGGATTAGGATGTGCCTCAGTGTGACTCTCTTTGTGTTTATCCTATCTGGGATCATTAAGTCTAAGGGATTATAGCTTTCATTATATTTAAAATTTTTTCAGCCATATTTCTTCAAATACTTCTTCAACTGCAGCCTCCAAATGCAAATGGTATTAGGCAGGCTATCTGATAATGTCTCACACATCACTGGGGCTCTCTTTTTCTTCCAGTCTTTTTTTACCCTGTGCTTCATTTTGGGCAGTTTCTATTATCCTATCACTGATCTTTTTTTCTGCATATCTAATCTGCTGTTAAGCCCCATCAACTGAATTTTTCCTTTCAGATACCATATTTTTTAGTTCTAGAAGCTCCAATGGGTCTTTTTTACATCTACATTTCTTTCATGTTCATGCTTTCCTTTAAATGCTTCAACATCTGTCTTCTAAATCCATCATCTCTGTCATTTCTGGGTCTTTTTCCAGAAACTGATTTTTCTCCTGGGTAAGGATTACATTTTCCTACTTCTTCATATGCCTAATAACTTCAGATTAGATGCTAAACATCTTACAGACTTTGTTAATGTATAGACTTTTTAAATGTTGAGTTTTGTTAAGATGGGCAGCTAAATTAGTTGAGAATCAGCTTAACCCTATTGAGGTCCGTTTTTCAGCACAGTTTTAAGGAAGGGCTAGAGTAGCCTTTTCTCCAGAGTTATTACTTTAGCCCCACTCCTAATGAATGCCATTTCTAGGGTCTTCCCCAAATGGCCTTTATATTCAATGAGATCTCTCTCTCTTGGGTGGTCAGAACTAGAATGTCTCCCAACCCATTTTAAGTCTCAACACTTCTTCCAACTATCTGGTAGTTGTTCTTTCCCCTAATAGTTGTTCTCTGCTCAGCCATGGAGCCCCACACAGCTTAGCATCCAGTGATTCAAAGGGACTCCTTTCTGGATCTCACTGTCCACATAATGCCATCTTCTATGATAAACAATCCTGCAAATTCCAGCCTCCCCCTCAGTCTTTCTCTGAGTTCTAACTCCTTGGCCCAACAAGACTGCCTTGCTCTGCTTAGATCCTGAATTGGAATCTAGTTTCAGAAAGAAAGCCAGGGGGATCGCAGGGTTCTATTTATTTGTTTTCCTTCTCTCAAGGATTGCAATTCTGCCGCACCTGTTACCAAATATTTAAAAACAGCTGTTTCTTATGTTTTGTCTGGTAGTCTAGCAGTTTATAGCCAGAAGGCTATTCTGGTGCCAGTTACTCTATGATGTCCAGAAATGGAAGATCTCTCAACAGCTTTATTGTCTTTTAAAGGTTAAGTAATCCTTGACCTTTTTTAGAATAGGTTTCAAATCATTTGAGAACCTAAAGAAAATCATGGATCCTTTGCCCATTCCCTTACACCAAACTGTATATATTTCAGGGAGTTTAAAGCCTCTGTCCCAGTCCCCCACCTTCTACTGTTCCACCAGAGGGTTGTGGTTTATAGCACTGGTGCACTACACTATCATTCTTTCAAAGCTTTAGAGGCAATTTGTATTCACTAAAAACTTGCTAAGGCTGAAATTCAAGTATTTGAACCAAGGAAAAACATTTTTTTTTTTTTATCAAAGAAGACACTTTAAAAAAAAGTATTAATACAAAGTTCAGAAACAATACAGCTATTATTCTTTCCCCACATGTGGCAGATAATATTTCTCACATATCTACATGATGATATACTGGCAGTCTGATATTACAAACTAAAGAAACCAAGCCAAAATAATCTAGATTTTTTATCTGATATCCTAATTAGCATTCTTTTGTTATATAATTATTAAAAAGCAACTTTTTATTATCCTGATCTAGCCACCAGCAACAGCAATATTGATACTGAATTATAAATATATACACTTCATATATACATTCATTCTTTGTTAACTACTGTTAAAAACTGGCATTCTCCTAGGTTACTAGTCCTTACAGCAGCATAAGCCAGCTCGGTCAGGCCAGATGGATGTCAGTAAATATTATTTCAGAATTCACCCTAGTCCCACATACTCAGCAATAAATACCTGTTGATTTAAATAATGGGAGGGAGTTGGGTGCCTGCGTGACTCAGTTGGATAAGCATCCGACTCTTGATTTTGGCTCAGCTCATGATCTCACAGTGCTTAAGTTGGAACCCCACATTAGGTTCCATGTGCTGATAGTGTGGAGCCTTCTTGGGATATTCTCTCTCTCTCTCTCTCTCTCTCTCTGCCCCTACCCTGTCCTCTTTCTCAAAATAAATAAATTTTAAAAAAAAAGTAATGGAAAGAAGCTGAAAAGATAAAGACAGAAAGGTAAATAGTAAAGGAGAACATTTAAGAGTGCTTGATATTTATTTTTTAAAATTTTTTCATGTTTTATTTATTTTTGAGAGAGAGAGAGAGAGAGAGAGAGAGAGAGAGAGAGAGAGACCATGCACGAGCGGGGGACAGGCAGAGAGAGGGGGAGGCACAGAATCTGAAGCAGGCTCCAGGGTCTGAGCTGTCAGCACAGACCCCAATGCGGGCAGAGCTCAAACAGGAACCATGAGATTGTGTACTACCTGAGGTGAAGTGGGACACTCAACCAAGTGAGCCACCCAGGTGCCACAAGAGTGCTTGATATTTAATTATCAAAACTCAATTGGCCAGAATATAAAGGTTTATTTCTGGACTTTTCAATTCTATTCCACCGATCTGTAATGCCTACTTTTATGCTAGAACCACATGGTCTTGATTACTGTAGCCCTGCTGTAAGTTTTGAAATCAGGTAATGTGTGTCTTCCAACATTGTGCTTCTTTTTCAAAATTATTTTGGCTATTCTGGGCCCTCTGCATTCCTATACGAATCTTATGAGTCACTTAACAACTTCTGCACACAAGCTTCCTAGTATTTTAACAGGAACTGCACTGAATCTGTAGACCAATTTGGATAGTCCTGCCACCTTAATATTGTCTTCTGATCCATGAACAATGTGTATCTTTCCATTTACTGAGATCTTCTTTAGT
Source organism: Prionailurus viverrinus (assembly GCF_022837055.1). Lineage (NCBI taxonomy): Eukaryota > Metazoa > Chordata > Mammalia > Carnivora > Felidae > Prionailurus > Prionailurus viverrinus. The sequence continues at coordinate 120,371,259 of NC_062563.1, forward strand.
CTCTTTCAATAGTGTTTTCAGTGTACGACTCTTGTACTTCTTTTGTTAAATTTATTCCTAAATACTGATTCTTTTTGAAGCCAGTATAAGTGGAATTAATGTCTTAATTCCATTTGTAAATGTTTCATTACTAATGTACAGAAATACTTTTGATTTCTATACACTGTTCCTGTATTCTATTTATGGACTTTTAAATAGCTATTCTATTCTGAAGTACCTATACATTGTATTACATTAAAATTACATTACAAATAACAAAAGTCATTCTAACAAAAAATAACTTCATCTAACAAAAGGAGCTGACATTGCAAAGTAGTATATAATAAAACTCAAAAACTACTGAATCTATAGGTGTAAGTCAGGAGGAAGAAAGTCTTATCTGCTATGCACTAATTTTAGAGACACTCCTCTAATTCATTAAGATTCTCAGAAGTAAATATAGTTACAGAAGACAACTGGAAAATCTAATTCCACAATACCAGATAACAGAGGATTAAAAAAAAAAAAGAGAAGCAATGTCACAAAAACAGAAAATTAACATGTTTGTCTATGCACAAAAGATGTAATATCTTTATTCACCCTGCTAAATTTAAATTTTCTTATTTGAAAATTTAAAATTTCCTCTAATAATTTATGTATTATATATAAGTACATAATACATATATATGTGTGTATATAAGTATATATATGTACATATATATATAAGTATATACATGTATAAGTGTATATATATGTGTATAGATACACACACACACACACACACACATATATATATATATATATATATATATATATATATATATATATATATATATATAACGGGAAGCTCAAATTCACAGCCCAGAGATCAAGTCACATGCTCAGGGCACCTGGATGGCTCAGCTGGTAGAGCATACAACTCCTGATCTCAGGGTTCTTAAGTTCGAGCCCATGTGGGGTATAGAGATAACTGAAAAATAAAATCTTAAAAAAAAAAAAAAAAAAGTGGCATGCTCGACTGACTGAGCCAGCCAGGCACCCCTAGTAAATATAGATTTATAATACCCATGTAGCACTTTAAGTATTATTTCACAAAATCTGATTTCTAAAAAATCAAAAGCTCTGACTAAGTAAAACACAACCACACTTACTGTGTCTTAATTATTTTGAACTCAAACTTAGTACAGTAGAAATTAATGAGCTCTGTGCTTTGTTTCACATAAGCCATAAGAAGTATTTCATTGGAGTCACAGATTTCCAAAAGTAGTTTTAAATTTGGCATGTGTAGTTAATTCCTCAAGTCCCTCATGAATTTCCTTCATTTCCTTTATTCCTGAGCTCTTTATATGCTCCTTTGACACTTATCCAAAAAAAAAAGGAAGGAGGAACTTTTTCATGTCAAAGAACTGAGCAAGTAAATTCTTGCTTGTGTGACGCAGTACGTGTGTGATGAAACACTATTCTGCTGCTTCTGCTGTCACTTCCACTGTCCAAAACTTTGGAGGCACCTTCCAGAAGGTGTTCTGCAGAACATGGCAGTATCTCCTTATATTCTTATTTGGTATCACAGCATCAAGAGTAACCCTACCTCAAATACCTATCTTAATCTCTCTACAGAGCTACTCCAATCATATTTTTATGATATGTTAGGTTATACACTACACCTCCATAAGCAAATACAAGTATGCTATTGGCAGTGAATTCATTTTAAGAATTAAGAAAGGCCATGTGTAGCATAGTGATTAAGAGTACCCTGATAAACATGGCCTTCTGGCTCTGTCACATACTTGCTATGTGGCATTGGGTGAAACTTTAACCTCTCTAGACCTCTTGTTGCCTTCCCACTACAGCAGGAATTATAATTTCCAACTCCAAGATGTTGTAAAGGTTAAATGAGATCATGTGTAAAAAGTCTAGGAGGGTACCTAACAAGCTTTCAATTAAGCTATTCTTAAGGTGGTTCTGAACTCTACTCTGCTCGATTTCAGGCTTCTCCCAGTCTACTGATTTGCCACTAGTGAGTCAAACTGTCTATTCTCTTTTTGGCCTGTCCTTATCTTACTCCTCTGACACATCTCCTTGATCCAGCCCAAACTGTATCCCAGGCAGCAGCATGACTGTCAGGTTAGCAGCTCTCTACTCAACTTGCCCAGAACTTGCTCACTTATCTCCTAACCCTTTGCTCACTTTCCACCTTTATTCCTTTTTTGTGGAAATTTGTAACTTTTCACATATTAAAAGTTTTTCTGAATCATTATAAAATGAGTTCATGTATGATCTCCAAAGGTCACCAAATCTTCAGAATCTAAGACTTGATTAAATGCTTCAAACTTATTAATGTATAATGCTGATCTCCATATAATATCATGACAACTTGTCATTTGGCCATTACACTTTCACATTAGAATAATACTTTGCAATGGCATTGGTTTATTCTGTATTAGATAAAACACAGCCACTTTAAATTCCTACTAATTGACTTGACTACCCTCCTCTCCTCTCACTTCCAGTTCAGGTTTTAATGGGTTTTTTTTTTGTTTTGTTTTGGTTTTTTTTGGTAAAGAATAAAACCACACAACCTTTCAAACAGCCTCTTCCCAAGCTTATTTATGAGAGAGACAAAACATCTGCTTAAACAAGTTAAATCTGCGCTGATCCATTCAGGACACCAGCCAACCAAGGCATAAAACCATTTCATTCCAACAGAGAAGTGGGAGGAGGTGGCTGGGAAGGATCTTCAAATGGGATCAGGCAATAAATGACTTAATGGAGGAAATGAGGACTGTTTTCCCTACTGGAAAATGAAAGAAAGTTCTTTTGGCACTAAAGAATTTAGGAGACGTTGGCTTGTTAAGAATGTCTGACGTGGGAAAAGAGGATATACTAATAAAACTTTAGCATAATATTCTCTAATTCCTTAACAATATTCCAACTTTCAATTACCTCTTCTTGTCATCTTTCTTCAATTCTCCAGGAAGCCTGTACTCTCGTACTGTTCTATCTAGCTGCTCCAAAATTTAGAACCAGGCCAGTCTCTTAAGAACTCCAAATTAAGCAGTTTCTACTTTCAACAAAAGAGAAAAAGAACACCGCTGCTTTTTCCCCCAACTTCTTATCCCCTTCTGAGGTCCTTGGCTTTTGTTATTCTTTTTGTTTTATTTCACAAACATTTATATAGTGCTTACTACGTGCCAGACATGTTCCAAGCATTTTACAAACATTAACTCATTTAATCCTCATAGTACTTCTCAGGGTTTTGTGGATGAGGAAATCAAAGGCACATGACGATAAGTAATTTACCCAAGGGTACACGGCTACTAAGTGCCAGGACTGACATTTCAACTTCAACAGTTTGACTCCATAGTCCAGGCTCTTAACTAAGAATGTTTTCTTCTTTTTTTAAAAAATTTTTAGAGAGAGACAGAGTGTTAGCAGGGGAGGGGCAGAGAGAGAGAGACAGAGAGAGAGACACAGAATCCAAAGCAGACTCCAGGCTCCAAGCTGTCAGCACAGAGCACAACATGGGGCTCGAACCCACAAGCTGTGAGATCATGACCTGAGCCAAAGTCAGAAGCTTAACTGACTGAACCACCCAGGTGCCCCAGAATGCTATCTTTTCTAAGCTTAAACAAAACCCTGTAACTTACGGAATGCCCATGCAAGAAATCAGAGCAAACAAGAGTTCTCCCTCCTTTATAATCCAACCTTAGGTTTTATCTAAGATGCCAGATGAGAAAAAAAATGATCGAAAGATTTAAAAGAAGGGGCAAGGAAGGAGTCCTCAGGATCCAGTGTAACACTACCAATGCTTCCACAGCCTTTCCTTTTACTGTTTCCTTCCAAAGCCCTAAAGTAACATGTAAATTATTTTACATATCATTTTAAGTCACTTTTCTTCCAAATGTCTCAATGTAATGTTGCTTTTTTTCCCAAAGGCTTTAGCTGTACATTCCTATTTCCCCATACATAGGACCCTACAAACCATCTCTTGAACTGTGTTAATAACTACAACTATAATCCACATAAACCACTTAGTACAGTTGCTGGCACATAGTTAGCCTAAGTGTTAGATCATATTACTTTTATTATAAACAGAAAACTAAGCCCAAGAGATGAAGTCATTTGCCTATTTAAAAAAACTATTGTTGGGGCATCTGGGTGGCTTAGTAGTAAAGCATCTAACTTCAGCTCAGGTCATGATCTCATGGTTCCTGAGTTCAAGTCCCACATCGGATGAGCCCTACTTCTCTCTCTCTCTCTCTCTCTCCCCTCCCATCTCCACCCCCCACCCCTTGCTCACTTAAGCTCTCTCTCAAAACAAACAAACAATAATTGTTGACAAAGCTAGTTTTGTTTCCAATACAAGGTTTCATCCACTACCTACATTACCAAAACATTACTACAGAACAGAATAAAGAAACAAAGTATTCCAGTTTATTATAGCTTCTGGAATTTAAAAATCCAATGATTCAATTAGCATTCAATGCTCAACCTCTTCATCCCATAACTTTCACCATCTGAGTTTTCTTCTACTCTTTGTGCTACAAAATGATGATGGAAGGCATAAATCTAAGAAGTTCAAAACCATTTCTAACTCACACTGGTTTACATCAACCTCCCATTAGGGGTCCCTGGCTGGCTCAGTTGGTAGAGCATGCAACTCTTGATCTCAGGGTTGTAAATTCAGGCCCCACGTTGGCTGTAGAGATTACTGAAAAACAAAAACTTGGGGCGCCTGGGTGGCTCAGTAGGTTGAGCAACCGACTTCAGCTCAGGTCATGATCCCACAGTTCGTGGGTTTGAGCCCTGCATGGGGTTCTGTGCTGACAGCTCAGAGCCTGGAGCCTGCTTCGGATATTGTGTCTCCCTCTCTCTCTGCTCCTCCCCTGCTTGCACTTTGTGTGTCTCTCTCAAAAATAAATAAACATTAAAAAAATTTTTTTAATTAAATAAATAAACAAATAAAATGCCTGGAGCGCCTGGGTGGGCTCAGTTGGTTAAGCAACCGACTTCGGCTCAGGTCATGATCTCACAGTTTGTGAGTTCGAGCCCCACATCGGGCTCTGCGCTGACAGCTGAGAGCCTGGAGCCTGCTTCAGATTCTGTGTCTCCTCCCTCTGCCCCTTCCCCACTGGCACTGTCTGTCTCTGTCTCTCTCTCTCTCTCTCTCAAAAACAAATAATAAAAACGTTTTAAAAAACTTTTTAAAATAAAACCTTGGGAAAAAAACCCCTCCCATTAACTAGTTATCCCCATTATCTTTCACTGCAAACCTAGAATAAGGAATTATTTTTCCATTTGAGGGGTCCTAAACTGCTAAAAACAAAGCATTCCACTTACAAACTGTTAAAATTAATTTTATTTCTAAATCAAAGAGAAAATGAACAATTGTTTTATATAGAAAGCATTAATTCCAGATAGCCTAAAGGGAGTACCTTCACTTGCCCTTTACATTTCCTGAAACACCCCACCTGCAACCTACACACCCCGCTGCACTAAATGCTTCTACTTAAGTGATTCCATCACTCCCCTACACCAAGTCTTCCTTATCTAAACTCTCAAATCACAAGGTTGCAAAAACAAGTTATAACAATATGAAAATACTTCACTCATCACATGGACATCGTTAGTATATCTCTTACCAGATGGTCCAGTAACAGTGTAAACTTAACTACGGAGAGACTGTGACTCCAATAAAAGATGCAGTGAAAAATGTTAGTGTAGAACCAACTGTTAAGCCACTGGCAAATGAGGAATGGAGAGTTAACAGATGAACAGAAATAGATAAGGACGACAGCACAAGTGGGCTTAAAATTAAAATGATATGAAAAGGACTAAAAGAGTCCCTTGAGGAAATGGACTTTTAAATATATTTTTAATGACTTTTATGTTCATAATATAAAAGTCAAAAGTAAGATTAAAGGATCTTATCTACACAATTTTGTCAGAAAAGGCATGCCAACCTTTCCAACACTAGATTCTTTCTCCCAGTGCTAAATAGTAACCAAGAATTAAATTTATAATCCAATTTTGTCAAATACAAGATAAAGCAAACTTGCTTTCATAAGTTTTAATTTCATTTCTCAACAAGTTCCCAACATTCCCCCCCCCCCCCCCCATTATTTGCTAAGAAAATTTGTTCATGGCTTTGAATGGATTCCCTTTAGGTGACTCTTCTCAGTACAACTGTTTCATATGTTATCCTATCATTTCACTTTTCATTTTGTGTCAGCTTCCTATGCTACATTATAAATGGAATGAGGAGGGAATATAGAAGCAATGAAAGAGGTACACCACCAGTTCTCAAACTTTTTGTTCTGAGGACTCCTTTAGGTTCCTAAAATTACTGAGAATTCCAAACGGCTTTAGTTTATGTAGGTTATGTCAATTTATATTTACCATACTAAAAATTAAAACTAAAAAAACTTTTAACTATTAATGTATTTTAAAATAATAAACCCATAAATAACATTTTTATGAAAAGTAATTATATTTTCTAAAAACAAACATAAATTTGGTGAGAAGAATAGCATGATTTAATAGTTTTGTAATTTTAATGTCCAGCTTAATTGACAACAAATGGATTTTCAATCTGCTTCTGCATTCAATCTGTTGCAATATGCTGTTATGGTTGAAACATGAAGACTATGACATATGAAGTCTAACTGCATACAGATATATAGCTGAAAAGGGGAGTTATATTTTAAGAGCATTTTCAGATAATTCTATGATGCTACAAAACTCAACAAGTGGTACTTTCTCAAAGATTAGCTGCAGTGCGGAATCTGAAACCATATCAACAAATTTTTCATATTCGATTGCATTAAATCTATCGGTTACTTTATATTTTGAGTGGATCTTTTTATCCATGTCTGATTTTACAATATCATGTATTGGTCATTTGGAAAATACTGGTTCACTAGCAACATAGTTCTTCCACTTGCTGACACATCTCATTACACAACATGGAAAAAAAAATGTTCATTAATATCACCATGGACCTCATCAGGAGAATCTCTAAGTACTGGAAAACTGTCAAGCTCATGAAGGCAGACACAAGTTTTCCAAAACTCTGATTTTCACTTAAAAGCATGAATTTTATCATTAGCAACAAATACTATCATTCATCTGAGAAAGTGTCTGCCAAATACTCAAGGTAGAACAACTACAGTGTGCCAGTTGTTCTTTCAAGAATACATGGTGTTCCATGGAAAAGGTGGCCAATTCAAAGACTTTCACTAGTGCTTTTCCTTGAGACAACCATCACTTGTTTCAGAATGAGGCAGAAATATTTTACATTTACTTCCCATTTTGTCACACAGGAAAAAAGATACGTGAAGGATCAAGATTTAGTAAAAATAAAAATTATTTCTGCTTCATCAAGGACACTGCTAAGTGAAATTAAGCTTTGTTTTTTTTCCTGTGAGTCCATGGTGGTAAAGAAAACAATGACTAGTCCAGCTTGATGCAACTGTCTTTGTTAACGGCAAGGCCAGCAATTTTACACACCATTGCTTCTGTACAATCAGTTAAAGCATCAACATGGTGAAAAACAGCCAACATCTTAGAATTAATATGAGGGGCGCCTGAGTGGCTCAGCTGGTTAAGTGGCCGACTCTGGATTTTGGCTCAGCTCACGATCTCACAGTTGGAAGAATGGAGCCCCATACTGGAGTCTGTGCTGACAGCACAGAACCTAGTTGGAATTCTCTCTCTCCCTCTTTCTCAGCCCCTCCCCTGCTTGTGAGCTGTGAGAGCACGCTTTCTTTCTCTCTCACAACAAATATTTTAAAAAATTAATATGAAATAGTTTTGACTTTCTAGTCATAAAACACCCCCAGTCTGTGGAGATTCAAATTTTGAAAATCCCAGAGCTATCACTAACACTTGTTGAGAATTTACATGTCATACCACGTGTTAGACGTGATCATTATGTATTTCATCTGTTCCTTGCAACAATCCTGAAACAGGTTTTTTTTTTTAAACAGAGAAGGAAATTCAGGTAGAGCCAAAAAAGCAAATCCAACTGTTTCTAACCCCAGAGCTTCCAATTACCATGTTTAAGATCAGGCTCTAACTGACATATTATCAAGGGTGCATCATTCAATTCTGCTTCCTCATCTGTGAAATAGTAATTGTTACCTACTTTGCCCTCTTCACAGCATTGTGCAAGGCTCGCAAGAAGGAAAGTAGTACTCTAAAATTTTTTCTTAACTATATTTAGCAGTATTATGCAACAAATAAAAATCAATTCCAAGGGGGGAAAATCCTTGAAATTCAAAAAGATGTAGTTACCTTATTAAGTGATTATGAAAACTTACCTGTTTTAAAACAGGTTTTAAAAAATCACCATTGAAATCTTGTGGAAGTTTGAGAAATACCAAGAAATACTACATCACAATCATCAATGCCCCAGGTCACCCGAGGTTTTTCATCAAGAACATGAGCACTGGGGCACGTGGGTGGCTCAGTCGGTTGAGTGTCCGACTCTTGATTTCGGCTCAGGTCATGATCTCACAGTTCATGAGTTTGAGCCTGGCATCGGGTTCTGTGCTGACAGCACGGAGCCTGCTTCGGATTCTGTGTCTCCCTCTCTCTCTCTCTCTCTGCACTCCCCACTCATGCTCTCTCTCTCAAAAATAAACATTAAAAAAAAAAAAAAAAAGAACATGATCACAAACACCTCACAGGTAGAACTGTGCTGTGCTGATTGTGGCAAGTAGTATAGGTTGAGTTTGAGTCTGTTTTGCTCCAATCACAACTTCTTAATATAATCTACTCTTTCCCCCCCATTTCCTATTGAGCTCTCCAGCTTATCCCTCTGAACAAAACCTAACTTCTGAACTTCTCAGAAGAACCTAAAGTCCTCTACTCTTTGTGGAAAAGCCAGGAAGCCAAACCCAGAAAAAGGGAAATGTGAGGCAAAGAAGACCAGCTCCCAAGAGAAAGCCAAGGATGCTTAACTTCAAGTCCAAGAAGACTGAGCCCTAAAAACAAGGAGCTCAAGTAGAATACTTACAGCTGTACATCCATTATAGCTCAATATAACAGACAGTCCAAAGATAAATCTAAGACTGACACACACAGAACTACACTGCTCCAAAACCAAAACTGTTACCATCAAACTGAGCAGTTGAAGTTTTTTAAATGCTTTGCTATTTAAGGCATTAAGATCTTCAAAATATGCCTCAAAAAGTTTAAATTGTGGGAAAACATAAATCTATAAATCCTAAGGAACACTACAATCCAGCATCATTCTTGGAACAGCTGAAATTTAAAAAAAAATATATATATATATATATGAAATTACAGACAGGCATAAGGTAAATTTTAAAATTCTTAAATTCAAACTGCCACTAAAATGCAAAGTGTATCATCAGTCCTGTCCCCTAGTTACAATGTACCATATTCTCTCTCAATGAAGAATTTGCACGAACTGACACACTGTTCTGCAAAAAACTTTTATTAAAAAACAATATATAAAACATCCATGAAACAACTTCTTTCCTCTGACTTCTACAGGACAGATATGAGATGTCATGAAGTTTGCCAAGCCGGCTTTAAGTAAGCCTTACCCACAGTCTGAGAAAATGACTCAGCAAGACTAACCCCATATGTTAACTACAGTTAAGCAGTTAACATGATTAAGTTAAACACGTATTTCTCTAATATGCCCAATTTACAAATAAAAAAAGAGGCTGAGGTTAGATGACTTACTCCAGCTCACAAATTAACGATGATTAGAACCTTGTCTCCTGGCTTAATATTGTAATACATTTGGCACTAAAAATGTAATTTCTAAAAATTAGATCATTCCAAAAAAATATTCTTTGTGTCATATTTACGTATCTTTATTAGCTTCATCTAATGTCATGTCTCTTGTATTTATTTCTCTGAAAAATGTGTTTTTTCCAGTATGGTTGTGTTTTTTTAACAGTCTTCTGTAGTCCCCTAAGTTGTATTTAAAGATTGATATATTGGGGCACCTGGGTGGCTCAGCTGGTTGAGCATCCGACTTCAGCTCAAGTCATGATCTAGCAATTTGTGGGTTCAACCCCTTCATTGGGCTCTGTGTGGACACCTCTGAGCCTGGAGCCTGTCTAGGAATCTGTGCCTCCCTCTATCTCTGCCCCTCCCCTGCTCATGCAGTGTCTCTCAAAAATGAATAAACGTTAACAAAAAACAAACTTTTTTTTAAAATTGATATATTGAAAATTGTTGACACTTTCATCTGGCACTTACCTGCTTGCAAGGTTTTATTTTCAATAACTTTAATTTGCCAAAAACTACAAAACCTGAACTTTTTGGCATTTCAACTCGCTGAATACTTCAAATACTTCCAAATGATTAAAAAAATGCAACCAAGGGACACCGGGCTGGCTCAGTGGGTGGAGCACGTGACTCTTGATCTCAAGGTCAGGAGTTCAAGCCTCACACTGGGTGCAGACTCTACTATATAATGTGTATGCAATATATATACACAAATAAATGCAACCAAAATTTATAAGACATTTATAAAAAAGCTCAATGCCACTGTAGGACACTTAGGTAGATTTATGAAGTTCTTTAAGAGCTCAAACATTTCCAAAATGATTGATAACATGTAAAAAGTGGAATCACATGTTGCTAGTCATGTGTATGTATATATAAATCAGCAGCAGCAGCAGCTTGATCACAAATTGTGTACCTCAGTCATTGTGTGGGTTTCAAAATGTTAATACCTAAAGCTATCTTTTGAATGGTAGATACAATATTGCAGAGCCTTCCCACTCTCCCCCCACCCCCATTTTATTTTTACTTGAATATAGCTAACACGTGATGGGACATCAATTCCAGGTATACAACATAGATTCAACAACTCTACACCTTATGCTGTGCTCACCACTAGCAGAGTGACCATCTGTCACCAAACAACGCTATTGCAATACCATTTACTACATTCCCTCTGCTCTACATCTTTTTTACTCCCATGACTTACTCATTCCATAACTGGAAGCCTGTTATCTTCCACTCCCCTTCACCCATTTTGTCCACCTCCCCACTCCCAATCGTAGCCTCTTCATAAGCAGTTAGAACAATGTGCATTCCACAGTCATTCCAAGTATATTTTTAGTTCTATAGTTCTTTTCAGCTTAACAGGAACATTTCTGCCATTAACACTTTACACTCCACCCAAATTTATATGCCCATCATCACTAAAAGAAAAACCTTTCCAATAGGGTTTATACAGATTGATAGAGACCTCACATAAATGAAGTCACAAATAAGGGAGGATGATCCCAAACCTCCTCCTGCCTCTGTCAACTACCATTAACTATTTCAGTTAAAGATAGTATCAGTTACTTAGATGCCCCAGTTAGAAACCTAACTGGCCCCTTGCTCTCACCAATCCTGTCCCCAATATCTAATCACACTAAATCAAGTGTATTTGTTTACTACCTTAATCCTCACCTTTGTAGCTCAGACCCTCGTCATCTCTCTCAGATTCTACCCAGCATTTTGCAAATTTGTCTCTCTCCCTCCATTAACTTCCATGTTAACACTTTGATACATACCTCTTCATAGTCTCTTCTACACATATCAAAGTATATATAGTACACACCTTTTAAACCAAAAAAAAAAGTCCTATCTTAAATCTAAAGTCACCATTCCTCTGCTACAAAACTCTTGATGACACCTTAGAAAATCCTTCTACAATCCAGCCCCAATTTATATCCTGCCATACCTCCCATTCTAGGTCACTTTGTTCTACCTGTAGTCTCCAAACACACCATGTACCAATGACTCCATTCCTATGCAATTCCCTCAACCTGAAAATACCTCTAACCCCCTGGCACCTTATTAAACATGCTTTAAGGCTCAGCTTAAATGACTTCCTCTGTGAGGTCTATAATCTCAAAGTTTACAAGTCCCTCCTGTTTCCCACATAGTAGCTTTATTATCTTTTACACATTTTACTGAACAATTAGGTGAGTGACTCGATCACTGAATTGTGAACTCTTCAAAAGAGAAACTTTCATATTTTTTTTACCTTTCATCTCTATATAATCATCATGGCCCTTATACACAATATATGCCCAATAAATGCTTACTGAATAAACCAAATACCTTACTGCTACTGGTTGAAAAGGTTTTTGCTTGTTTTGCCATAATTCAGATTTCAACTGGTGGTTCTAAAAGTTTTAATTACAAAGAAACACACCTCAAACAACCTTCCTTTCTATTGTCAACGATTTCTTTTCTGTAACTCACTACCAAAAGAGGTGAAACACACTATTAGAGGTGTTCCCATATCTCACCTATTTCCATATCTCACATACCTAACACACATATTTCTAAAATAGTGTGTTTTTTTTTTTTTGAGAGAAATGTATTTTGAGAGAAAGAGATCGAGCACACACAAGCCAGGGAAGGGGCAGAGAAAAGGAAAGATAGAATCCTAACCAGGTTCCACGCCATCACCGCAGAGTCTAATGCAGGACTCAAACTGAGGTACTGTGGGATCATGACCTGAACCGAGATCAAGAGTCTGACGCTTAACCAATTGTGCCACCCAGGTGCCCCTGAAGTAGTGTTTTTAACCTAAAGATCTATTGTGTTTTCGATTAAAACCATTTTTTCATTTTTTTTTTGTTAACGTTTATTCATTTTTGAGAGAGAGAAAAAGAGCGAGCGAGCATGAGCAGGGGAGGGGCAGAGAGAGAAGGAGACAGAATCTGAAGCAGGCTCCAGGCTCTGAGCTGTCAGCACACAGCCCAACATGGGGCTCAAATCCACGGACCGCGAGATTATGATCTGAGCTGAAGTCGGACGCTTAACCGACTGAGCCACCCAAGTGCCCCACAACCATTTTTTTAAACCTGAAAATTAGCTGACATATGCTGTGAGCTAAAATTTAGCACTGCTCAAATATATTCTAAGTAAATAAGGTTAATTTGAGATAAAATTTAAAAGCTTTTCTTTGGTTTGTTACCAATAGCAAAACTATTACATGTCCAGCAAGACTTATTAGTACCCAGATCAAGACCCTTAGAAAAACTTAGACTTTCAAGGTAATTCTTTCTGGAAAATTAGAAATACTCTTTTTCAGGTATGACACTGGACCAATTTACTTCAGATTCTTAGTATCCATTCAAAAACTGAATAGCAACAAATGGCCCAAAATGGAAAATAAGCTCCTAGCACTTAACAGGTACATCAAAAGTGCTATTTTTGACATGAAAAATAACAAGAATACAGATACAGAAAAATGTACATAAAAGAAACACTAAAAATAGCAAGTAAGTATAGATACTGAGAACAATATGAAATTACTTACGCACATAATTAAGTTCAAAACATGCCAGAAAGAAAACTAAGTAACTATTCCATTATTCAGGCAGGGAGTCATCCGTGTGTTTATATGTACATGTGTATATGTGCGCACATGAGTGACTTCTGTTGTTTTTAACTGCCCTTTAAAAATCCAATCAAGGGGCGCCTGGGTGGCGCAGTCGGTTAAGCGTCCGACTTCAGCCAGGTCACGATCTCACGGTCCATGAGTTCGAGCCCCGCGTCGGGCTCTGGGCTGATGGCTCAGAGCCTGGAGCCTGTTTCCGATTCTGTGTCTCCCTCTCTCTCTGCCCCTCCCCCGTTCATGCTCTGTCTCTCTCTGTCCCCAAAAAAAAAAAAAAAAAAAAGTTGGAAAATAAAATAAAATAAAAATCCAATCAAGAAATCAAAATTAGAACACTAAAAAACAAAAGCTAATTAAAGACATATGAAGGAATATCAGAATTAAGGAGACATATAGGGCAAATAAAAGACCCAGGTACATCCCTAAAATAGAACATTCACCTTTTATAAGACTAAGCAGCATGGATTATGAAGCCAGTATGTCTAGGCTGAAACTCTCATATTTCACAAAAGGAAATCAACAGATAATGTCTAAAATTGTTAGATAAACAGCAACATAATCATATTATTTAGAAATATGGGATGCCTGGGTGGCTCAGTCAGTTAAGCATCCGACTTCGGCTCAGGTCATGATCTCACGGCCCATGAGTTCAAGCCCCACATCGGGTTCTGTGCTGACAGCTCAGAGCCTGGAGCCTGCTTCAGATTCTGTGTCTCCCTCTCTCTCTGCCCCTCCCCCACTCATAGTGTCTCTCTCAAAAATAAACATTAAAAATTAAAACAAAGAAAAAAGAAAAATATAATAGTAAATACCAGGAGAATTAGCAAGGAGTTGAAAGGGCTGTCATAGGGAAGAAGGACTCATAGTGGAAACAATGGTACAGAGAACACCTATTTTTCATTGCAAATCATGCAGTACAATGTAACTTTTTTAAACTACAAATAGTTATTACTTTGATTAAAACTTTTTGAAATTTGTTTAAAGAAAGAAAAGACTGCGGGCGCCTGGGTGGCTCCAGCTGGTTAAGCATCAGACTTCGGCTCAGGTCATGATCTTACACTCCGTGAGTTCAAGGCCCCCATCAGGCTCTGTGCTGACAGCTCAGAGCCTGGAGCCTGCTTTGGATTCTGTGTCTCCCTCTCTCTCTGCCCCTCCCCCATTTTCTCTCTCTCTCTCATAAATAAACATTTAAAAAAATTTTTTTAAAAGGAAGCCTATTATGGTTGTGCATGTAGTTTTAAAAAAGTCAAAAAAAATGCTCAATTATGTCCATGTTAACACAATTTTGACTACTGAAAAGTGACAGTAGGTGGCCAAAGGACTCTGGTGAGAGTTTTTATGGTCTTCGAAGAAGACAAAAAGGAATGAGAGAAAGAGAAATATTTTTTTGCAACCCCAAATGTAATCACGGATTCATTCATGGATCAAACCACTGGGTAAAATGTTTTTAGATAATACAATAGTCACAGTCTCAAAGCATCACCACACCTCTTAATTATTAATTACATTTGGGAAAATACCTTAACAATTTCGCAGACTGTATCTTACACAAGGGTTCAAATTTATTGTCTCCAATAACGGACAAAATGACATATGCACACTTCCTGATGTGACGCACTAAGACAAATCACCTAGTTAGTACGTTTGCCAAAATGTTTAACTTGAATCTAATCATGAGGAAGCAAATCCAAAATGTGGGACATTCTATTAACAAAATACTTATACTCATTTGAAAATGTCAATGTCATGATCTGTTTTGTTCTCAAGTAAGGAAAATTTATAGAGACAGGACAACTAAATTCAATATACAATCCTGAACTGGACTCTGGACACCTCCACTGCCAACCATCCTCCAAAGAAGTCAAAAGAGGGGTGTCTGGGTGGCTCAGTCAGTTAAGCATCTGACTTTGGCTCAGGTCACGATCTCACAGTTCATGAGTTTGAGTCCCACCTCAGGTGAACACGAGCCCTGATTCTTTCTTTCTCTCTCTCTCTCTCTCTGCCTCTCGCTCACTTGTGCCATCTCTAAAAAAAAAAAAAAAAAAAAAAATCAGAGGTGGGAGGGGGGGTGCCTGGGTGGCTCAGTCAGTTAAGCATCCCATTCCTGGTTTCAGCTCATGTCAGGTCATGATCTCACTGTGAGATCAAGCCCCACATTGGGCTCTGCACTGATAGTGTGGAGATTGCTTGGGATTCTCTCCCTCCTTCTCTTTCTCTCTGCCCATCCCCTACTCTTTCTTTCTCTCTCAAAATAAACTAAAAATAAAATAAAATAAAATAAAATAAAATAAAATAAAATAAAGTAAAATAAGGTAAAATAAGGGAAGAAAAAAGAGAAAGAGAAAAAAAGAAAAAAAAGAGGTAGAACGTGAGAACTTGCATTTCCACCAGGTTTTCTGGTGATGCTGGTGCTGCTACTGTTCAGAAAGACACTTTGGAACCACTTTCTTCACAGTCACTGCACATTTTTAAAAATGGATCATTATTATCATCTTTAAAGAAAATCAACCCACCACACACTGTCGAAATTTTATAATGGTAAAGGAAGGCCAAATACTACCTAAAAGCAAATCATCCACTGAAGCAGATTCATGACAGTTATGTGAGAAAACTTAACTGACCACTAGCAAGAAAGATGCGACAAGCTGTAATACTATTCCACGGTGCATGTCAAAATCCACAAAACAACGTATGATCATGCAACACCAAGTAAGCACACAACACCGTTGCTTTCAGAAAGATGTGTTTTACAAGTAAAAGAATCAAGGACAAATTTACAAAAAATGTATTTACTCTTGAAATTGTTAGCTATAAGGCTTTCTATAAGATTATCATTTAAGACTTCCAATTCTTTCCTTGCAGCCACTCATTCCCATCAATCAATAAATTCTAAAAGAAAAGCTATATTTGAGAAAACAGTTCCCTAAAAAAATTATTACTCCACTGAGCAGTTTTAAACTCAAGAATTTACTAAAACTCATTAAGAGATCAGGAAAAAAACTGTTTGAAGAAAGAGTCCCTTCAGCAGAAACGTTTTTATGGTGCTAAAGTATTCCAAGGGTAGATAAAATGTCAAGGATGGAGACGTTACCCAAGACTGAAGAAAATGTTGAAAAAGCAAACTGTGGTTAACTAGATCACTATTGCAGTTGGAAATCATCATTAAATGAGAAGATCACAACCTAGAGCAAAGGGTAAGAGCATTTATATATATATATGTGTGTGTGTGTGTGTGTGTGTGTGTATATATACACGTGTATATGTGTGTATATATATATATATACACACATATATATATACATATATATATATGCTCTTACCCTTTGCCCTAGGTTGTAATATATATACATGTATGTGTGTGTATATATATATACGTGTGTGTGTGTGTATATATATGTATATATACACATATATATACATATATACATATATACACGTGTGTGTGTATATATGTGTGTGTGTGTGTGTGTATATATATATATATATATATACACATACACACACACACATACACACGTATATATATATGGCCTCTTCATCAATAACCTAAATAACAATGCCTGCTACGTAGCATCATCTAGAAAAAAGCTGAAATCAGCTCAAGAAAATATGTGTTGGGAGCTAAAGAAGAAAGTTTAAAATGTTCTGTACTAAAAAAAAAAAAAAAAAAAAAGTCCTGTTAAGTTGTGGTACCTACATATAAAAACACCTTGGGGCACCTGGGTGGCTCAGTCGGTTGGGTGCCCAACTTCTGCTCAGGTCATGATCTTGTGGCCTGTGGGTTCAAGCCCCACACTGGTCTTTGTGATGACAGCTCAGAGCCTGCAGCCTGCTTCAGCTTCTGTGTCTCCCTCTCTGTCTCTGCCCCTTCCCCACTCACGCTCTGTATCTCTCCATCTCTCAAAAATGAACAAATGTTAACAAAAAAAATTTTAAATAAAAATAAATGAATAGACATTGTAACTCTAACCATAATAGATGAAGACAAAAAATCTTATGACCTCAGGGTCCACTAAAGACACCAATGAGGAGCAAGCCACTTCATGTCTCAGAACCCTGAGAAAGGTTTAATAGGAGGTTATCAGGTACCAGGCAGAAACTGATTAAAGGTTTACATATGGACACCCCAAGATCTAGCCTCCATCTCAAATAGCCAGATTTTACCACTCCACAAGACTAAGCAGGAATCTAAAGGTTTATTCTCCAGAAAATATAAAACCGATATACTTTGAATTCAAGAACAAGAGGCTCAATGGAGTATGGAGAGACAAAAACAGGGAGTTAAAAAGCCCCACCCATGCTTACAGAGCTTGCAAACATCTTTTTAATGACCCATTCTTGGGGCGCCTGGGTGGCTCCGTAGGTTAAGCGTCCGACTTCAGCTCAGGTCATGATCTCACGGTCTGGTCTGTGAGTTTGAGCCCTGCGTCGGGCTCTGTGCTGACAGCTCAGAGCCTGGAGCCTGCTTCGGATTCTGTGTCTCCCTCTCTCTCTGACCCTCCTCCGTTCATGCTCTCTCTTTGTCTCAAAAATAAACATTAAAAAAAAAAAAAAATGACCCATTCTTAATTATGAACATACACCCTGAAATTACCAATCATTTGAGAAAGGCCTCTAAAATACAGAATAAAACAAATGTGGGGAGAGCACAGAAAACTTGAAGGAAAAAACAGGCAAGAAATAGAAATGTCAAACAAGCTATCTCCCAAGAAAAAAATAATTCATGAAAAGAGTACACTTTAAAAAAAAAAACAAGAAAAAACTACTACAAATTTTAAAATATGACAGCTGAACTAAAACCTTCAATAGAAAAGTTAAAAGATAAAGTTGAGGAAATCTTCCAGAAAATAAAACCAATTAGGGGCGCCTGGGTGGCTCAGTCGGTTGGGCGTCCGACTTCGGCTCAGGTCATGATCTCGTGGTCCGTGAGTTCGAGCCCCGCGTCAGGCTATGTGCTGACAGCTCAGAGCCTGGAGCCTGTTTCAGATTCTCTGTCTCCCTCTCTCTCTGACCTTCCCCCATTCATGCTCTGTCTCTCTCTGTCTCAAAAATGAATAAACGTTAAAAAAAAAAAAATTAAAAAAAAAAAAAAAAAGAAAAGAAAACCAATTAACAAAGCTGGAAAATAGGAAATTACACAATAAAAAGTCCAAAAACCAATTAAAAACAAAATAAAGGGGGCACTTGGGTGACTCAAGTCAGTTGAGCGGCTGACTCTAAATTTCAGCTCAGGTCATGAGTTAAAGTCCCATGCCTGGCTCTGTGCTGACAGTATGGAACCTCTGTGGGACACTCTTTCCCCATCACTCTCTGACCCTCCCCTGCTTGCTCGCTCTCAAAATAAATAAATAAACTAAAAAAAACAAAAAACAAAAAACAAAATAAAGGGAAGAAAATTATAGGGGGTAAAAATGCAAGAAAAAAACATAAAGACCAAGTATTTAGAAAAATGGGTTCATTAAAAAAAAAAAAAAAAAAAAGACCCCACCCACTAAGATACATCATTCTGGAATCTGTTACCAGTCATCAAAAAAACTTAAAAAATTTTTTTACATTTTTATTTATTTTTGAGAGAGAGAGAACACAGTCGGGGAGAGGCAGAGAGAGAGGGAGACACAGAATCTGAAGCAGGCTCCAGGCTCTGAGCTGTCAGCACAGAGCCGGAAGCAGGGCTCAAACCCACGAGCTGTGACATCATGACCTGAGCCGAAGTTGGATGCTTAACCAACTGAGCCATCCAGGCACCCCTAAAAAAACTTTTAAATCTAAAAACTTCTAGAGACAAACTAGATCACAAATAATGGATAAAGAATCAGAATGAGGGCGTGCCTGGGTGGCTCAGTCAGGTGAGCATCCAACTCTTGACTTCAGCTCAGGTCATGATCCCAAGGTGGTGGGATTGAGCCCCACATGAGGCTGAGTGGGGAGCCTGCTTAAAATTCTCTCTCCCTCTGCCCCTCTCCCCTACTTGTGCGCTCTTTCTCTTAGGGGGAAAAAAAAATCAGAATTGTACCGGATTTGTTAGCAACATCAGAAACTAGAAAATAGACTAATATTTTCAAAACCCTAAGGAACAATTATTTTCAACTTAGAATTCTATCCCTATCAGACCTTCAATTGAATTAAAAAGAATTAAGATGTTGTCAAAATGGAAAGTCTCAAAAAATTTCCTTTGCCATACAACCTTTTTTCAAGAAGCTACTTAGAAGAGGAAAGGATCCAAGGCAGTAAACCAAAAAACAGTATCACAAAGAAGAGGCAGTTAAGGGAAGTCCCAAGGCAATAGCAGTACAACAGGGTTAGTTACTAACCAATCTATTACTGAAGCAGGAAGGAGAAAAGATCTAGAAGAGGTGTGTCCAGGAAAAAAAAAAATTATCTCTCTGACAGTATGACTGTATAATCATTCTGAGAGGCTGTTGGAGGATGTAGGAAAACTTGACAATGGGTAAAATGAAATTAATCAAATAAAAAGAATTTTAACTTCAGAGGAAAGAGAGAGAGTCATAATAAATTATTTGGCTTAACAGGGAATATTTACATGAGCATGGAACCACCAGAAACCAATTTGACAAAAAGGAGAAAGAGTAGGATGAGATTATAAAACGTTAAAATTCCCAACTAATATTAGATTAATGGGACACGTGGGTGGCTCAGTCAGTTAAGCGTCTGACTTCGGCTCAGTCGTTGAACTTGTGGTTCATGAGTTTAAAGCTCAGCATCAGGCTTGTACTCACACAATGCAGAGCCTGCTTGGAATTCTCTCTCTGCCCCCCCTTTCTGCCCCTCCCCACTTGCGTGTGCGCCCATGTGTGTGCACTTTCTCTCACTTCGAAAAAATAAACTTTAAAAATATAAAAATGGGGGGCGCCTGGGTGGCACAGTCGGTTAAGCGTCCGACTTCAGCCAGGTCACGATCTCGCGGTCCGGGAGTTCGAGCCCCGCGTCAGGCTCTGGGCTGATGGCTCAGAGCCTGGAGCCTGTTTCCGATTCTGTGTCTCCCTCTCTCTCTGCCCCTCCCCCATTCATGCTCTGTCTCTCTCTGTCCCAAAAATAAATAAACGTTGGAAAAAAAAAATTAAAAAAATATATATAAAAATGGGACGCCTTGGCAGCTAAGTCGGTATATCCGACTCTGGCTCCAGTCATAATCTCACAGTTTGTGAGATCAAGTCCCACATCCGGCTCGCTGCTGTCAGCGCAGAGCCTGCTTTGGATACTCTGTCCCCCTCTCTCTGCCCCACCCCTATTCTCACGTGCTTGGTATCTTTCAAAAGTAAATAAACATCAAAAAATTTTAAACAGAAAATTAATTAATGACTCAAGAGATATACGGACATATCATTTGAAAACAGAGGTATGTAGGGGCACCTGGCTGGCTCAGTCAATAGAGTATGTGACTGGGGGTTGTGAGTTTGCGCCCCACCATGGGCGCAGAGTTTACTTAAAAAAATAAAAATAAGGAGCGCCTGGGTGGCTCAGTCAGTTAAGCATCTGACTTCTTTGGCTCAGGTCATGACCTCATGGCTTGTAAGTTTGAGCCCCATGTTGGGCTCTGTGC
This sequence comes from Prionailurus viverrinus, assembly GCF_022837055.1. Taxonomy (NCBI): domain Eukaryota; kingdom Metazoa; phylum Chordata; class Mammalia; order Carnivora; family Felidae; genus Prionailurus; species Prionailurus viverrinus. The sequence continues at coordinate 120,392,195 of NC_062563.1, forward strand.
TAACAGCTCAGAGCCTCGGTTGGATTCTGTGTCTCCCTCTCTCCCTGCCCCTTCCCCACTCGTGCTCGCTCGCGCTCTCTCTCTCTCTCTCTCCCTAAAATAAACATTGAAAATAAAAAAAATAGTGGGGCGCCTGGGTGGTCCAGTTGGTTGAGCGCCTGACTCTTGATTTCAGCTCAGGTCACAATCCCAGGGTCATGGAATCAAGCCCTGTGTCCAGCTCTGCACCGAGCATGGAGCCTGCTTAAGATTCTCTCTCCCTCTGCCCCTCTATCCGGCCCATGCACACGCGCTTGCTCTCTCTCAAAAACAAAACAAAACAAAACAAAACGAATAAAAATATAGAGGTAGGTAACAGAAGAGCTAGACGATGCCTCTCAAGAGCAAGACTGGGGATGGACAGGGATAGGACGAGAGATTTCTTTATTACTAAAAATCTTATACCAGTATTTTATTTCAAATATATATCACTGATAAAAATTTTGAAAATCTTTCAGAAAGCAGAGTATAAGTTGCTATTATATAAAAGAGTCACGTGAGTCAACTTTCACTCTTATACATAATCTCTGAAGCCTTCAAAACATCTGCACCACCTGATTATGAGATTTAAAAAAACAAAAAACAAAAGGCCTGTACATTCAATAAATGGTACTGGAGCAACTGAATATCCATTCCATAGCCAAAAAAGATTAACTTCAACCTAAAACTCACACCATATACAAAAATTAACTCAAAATAGATTGCAGGCTCACATGTAAAATGTAAAATGATAACATTTAGAAAACACCATGGAAGAAAATCTTCAGGATCTAGGACTAAACAGAGTTCTTAGACACCAAAAGCATGATCCGTAAAAAAAAAAAAAAAAAATAATTAGACTTCATCAAAATTAAAACTGCTCTATGAATGTCCACATAATGAAGAAGAGACAAGATACAGACTAGGAGAAAATACCTGCAAACCACAAATCCAACAAAGGACTAGTATCTAAAATGTATAAAGAGGAGTGCCTGGGTGACTCAGGTAACCATCGGACTTCAGTTCAGGTCATGATCACACGGTTCATGAGTTCAAGTTCCACATCTATTGGACTCTGCACTGACAGTATAGAGCCTGCTTGGGATTCTCTCTCTCCCCCTCGCTCTCTGCCCCTCCCCCACTCCCACTTTCTCTCAAAATAAACTGTAAGTAAGTAAATAAATAAATAAATAAATAAATAAATAAATAAATAAAATGTGCAAAGAACTCTCAAAACTCAACAGTAAAAACAATCAAAGAAAATGGGCAACTGACATGAACAGACATTTCATCAGAAGATATATAGATGGTAAATAAGGACATAAAAAGATTTTTCAACACCTCTGGCCAGCAGGGAAATGCAAATTAAAGCCACACCGAGAATATCACTATACAGAGACCAGAATAGCAAAATACAAAATAGTAACACCACCAAATGCTGGTGAGGATGCAGAGAAACTAGATCACTCACACACTGCTGGTGGGAATATAAAATAGTAAAGCCATTCTGGAAACAGTTTGGTAGTTTCTTATAAAACCAAACATGCAATTACCATATGACCCAGTAATTATACTATTGGGCATTTATCCCAGAGAAATGAAAACTTATGATCATATAAAAACCTGTATACAAATATTCCTAACAGCTTTACTCACAACAGCCAAAAAGTGGAATCAGCAGTGATGTTCCTCAACAGGTGAATGGTTAAACAAACTGGTGAATGCATACCATGGAATACTACACAATAAAAAAGAACTACCAATACACACAACAACTTGGGTGAATCTCCAGAGAATTATGCTATGTGAATAAAAGCCAACCCCAAAAGGTATACCCTGTACAATTCCATTTATATAACATTTACGAAACGACAAAATTTTATAAATGAAAAACAAAGTTCTGGAGGAGACACATGGGGGCAGGGGTAGGAGTATAGTTAAAAGAACACCAGGGATCTTTGCTTCTTGGAACTGCTCAGTATCTTCACTGTGGTAGTGGCTACATTAACATATACAAGTGATAAAACTATGGAGAACTTAAAACATATACAAATCAAAACAAGTAAAACTGAGAAACAGGGACGCCTGGGTGGCTCAGTCGCTTGGGCATCCAACTTCAGCTCAGGTCATGATCTCGCTGCTTGTGAGTTCAAGCCCTGCGTCAGGCTCTGTGCTGACAGCTCAGAGCCCGGAGCCTGCTTCCAATTCTGTGTCTTCCCCCCCCCCGCCCTCTCTCTCTCTCTCTCTGCCCCTCTCCCACTCACGCTCTCTTTCTCTCAAAACTAAATAAACACTAAAACAAAACAAAACAAAACAAAACACCTGAGAAACATAAATATGTAATGCATGTATGTATGCAAATGTAAAGTAAGACTGATGTACTGTGCCAGATGTTAATATCCTGGTTGTGATATTACACAAGTTTCAAAAAATGTTTCCACTGAGAAAACTGGGTAGAAGGCACAAGAATTCCCACTGTATTATTTGTTATAACTGCATATGAATCTACAATTGCCTTAATAAAAATTTCTATTAAAACACATCTGCATATACATCGCTATTAATATGAAAGAAACAAATCAACACTGTCCTTCTATACTGATTTTGATACATTTGTACTATTTGGGTCTCCACAAAACTGTTTTTCCTTTTTCTAATGATTTACAACCTTGGATGCTCTGTTTCTGGGCCATACTGGAAACTCTGTGTTCCACCACCAATGGCTGTTTTCCTCAAAAAAAAAAAAAAAAAAAAAAAAAAAAAAATTTCATCTCGGGGAAAGAAGGATAAACCTCAAGCAATCACTTTTGCTTGTAATCCAAAATATGCAGTACTGTTTTCAAAGAAAATTTTTTCTCATTTCAGATTTCTCTTCAGGTGAGTTTTCTGCACTAATATTTTATTCTAACGATTTATTTTCAAAGTCTTTATCTTATAATTCAAATTTTAAAAACTTATTCCAAGGACACTTGGCTGCTTCAGTAGGTAGGACGTGCGACTCTTGGTCTTGGGGTTGTTAAATTCAAGCTCTATGTTGGATGTAAAGTTCACCTAATTACCTAAAAATAAAATCTTCAAGAGAAAAAAAAAAAAAACAGGATTCCATTAACCCCCAATATTCATCGATTTAAAGGAAGCAAATCTATGATCTTTACAAGACTTTTATTGGTCTTCCAGATTCAGAAAATGTTCTATTAACATTCTCTGTAGCTTCCTTGAACTCTTCCTTTCTGACCTAACCAACTCCATAAGCATTTTTCCCATGCATATCTCTTTAGCTAATTTATATTTCATATTTATACAGAATACATCTTTAGCAATTTATATTTTATGCTAAATAAAAGTTTCTAATTTGTAAATCAACACTCAACGAGCTCTAACAGTTCTCTACTAATTACAGTTCCCACCACAGCACTGACTGGGCAAACTGGTACTGTTAAAAGTTGAGATTGCCAATATTTCTATCACTCTTCCTCTTTTTCAAACCGAACAGGCATACAGGTATTCCTTTAACTTATTTGTACACTCTTATACACTGTAATTCTGGAAGTGAAAATAATCATCCTTAACATCAGCTTAGTTCTACTCTGTTAAGCTCTAGGTTTGCAAGGACAAGTAACCCAAACAAAACTCCTTGATATTTGGTGCTGATACTTGTTACTTCTTCACTCCTGCCAAAACAACAACAAAAACAAAAAACAGCACTGCAACTTCATTTTTCAAATAGAAATTGATGAATGGGAAAATTAGCCATCATTAATTTTTTTTCAAACAAAACCATGAAGTTCTCAGAATCAGAAATATGGCCATAGAACTAGATCTGGATTCTAGTAAAAAAGCTTTCACTAATTACCCATAAAATCTTTTGGAACTTACTTCACTTCATCAATCTGTTTCTTGACTTAAAATTAATTGCAGGATTCTTTTCCTGCATTGATATTTTTTTTTCTACATCCCAAGGAGCTCCATGTAGGTACACACAACAAAAAGACAAACCTGTCTTCAGTATCGAGTACAGACCAATGATACTTAAGTGTGGGAAAGTACCATATAGGATCCTCTTGACTCAAAGACCACTGGTTAACAGTAACTATCACATGGAACACCGAGGAACTGCCTGTGATTAAATGCTCTTACAGAGAACTAGGACAAGTGTTGGGTAGCTTTTGTTTTTTGGATTCTTAGTAAAATACACATAACATAAAATTTACCAGTTTTTAAAAACTGTGGTAAAAATTCATATAAGATTGACCATCATGAGTCGCCTGGGTGGCTCAGTCGGTTAAGCGTCCGACTTTTAGTTTCAGCTCAGGTCGAGCCCCATGGTTGGTGAGTTTGAGCCCCATGTTGGGCTCTGCACTGACAGAGTGGAGCCTGTTGGGATTGTCTACCCCCACCTCTGCCCCCACTCCATCAAAATAAATAAATAAAAGTTAAAAAAAATATTTACCTATCTTAACAAGTTTTAAGTGTATGGTACAGTAATGTTAAGTATATTCACTTTGTTGTGCAACTGATCTCCAGAACTTTTTCACCTTACAAAACTGAAACTCTATACCCATTAAACAACTCCCTATTTCCCCCTTCTCCCAGTCCCTAAGGGACTATCATTCTACCTTTCACCATTCTACTTTCTGTTTCTATGAATTTGACTTTAGATACCTCATGTAAATGCAAGCATATAGTGAATATTTGTCTTTTTGTGCATTTAACCATTTTTAAGCATACAGTTCAGTGGCATTACATGATATTCTAATTATTATACAATCATCACCACTACCATCTCCACAACTTTTTCATCTTCCCAAAGTCAAACTCTGTACCCATTAAGCAATAAATGAAATTCTGTACACATTAAGCAATAACTCCCCATTACCCAGTCTCCAGGCCCTGATAACCACTATTCTACTTTCTCTATGAATTTGCCTATCCTAGGTACCTCATATAAATGATTTTACACAGTATTTGTCCTTTTTTCGGTCTGCCTTGTTTCCCTTAGCACAGTGTTTTTAAGGTATCCATGTTGTTGTATATGCGAGAATTTCATTCCTTTTTAAGGCTGAGTAATATTCCACTCTATGCATATACTACTCCATTTTGTGTATCCATTCATGGGGACATTTGGGTTGTTTCTACCATTTGGCTATTGTGAATAATGCTGCTAACTAGATAGTAAGTATGGTGAGGATCTGGAGAAATTGGAACCCTGGTGCAGTGACAGTAAGAATACAAAAGAGTACAGCTGCTGTGGAAAACAATAGGGTGGTTTCCCAAAAACTTAAAAATAGAATTACCACATGATCCAGAAATTCCACTTCTGGGTCTAAACCCAAAAGTACTGAAAGAACTTGAACAGGTAAGTGTATGACAAAGTTCATTTTTTAAAAAAATGTTTATTTATTTTGAGAGACAGGGTATGTGAGCAGGGGAGGAGCAGAGAAGGAGAAGGAGACTCCCAAGCAGGCTCCACACTCAGCACGGAGCCCAATGCAGATATCAATCTCACAACTGAAAGATCACTACCTGAGCGGATATCAAGAGTCATATGCTTAACCAACTGAGCCACCCAGGAGCCCCTGACAAAGTTCATTTTTGATAAGCCAGTCATCCTAATGGGTTGCAGTAACATCTCATAGTGGTTTTGAACTGCATTTCCCTAATTATTAGTGATGCTGAACAACTTTTCATGTGCTTACTGGCCATCTGTAGATCTTTGGAAAAATGTCTGGATAGTTTTTAATCAATCCTAAAACTAGGTATTAAAATGAAAGATTCCTTAGGCACCCTGGCATTCCTATAGCATAAGCTGCTGACTGAGAATCACAGCAAAGTCCAGGCATGTTTAATATGACAGGGGTTTTGCTCATTTCTCTAAAAAGCAGCCTCCCCATATAAATGGGCTCAGTTCAATTAAATCAACCAATTCTTAAATGCAGGTTACTGGAACCGTCCTACTCTAATAAAGCTTAGCAAAAAAGATGCATTCATTATACCTCTCCAGAGGCAAGAGCCTTTACCAATTTAACTTCTTGCATGGAGCCCAGACAATCCATTTCCCAACAAAAGATATTCCCTATGGAAAAGGTAATAATACACCAAGGCATGGAATGAGGAATTAATACCAAAAAATAGCACATTCAGTAATACAGCCCACTAAAAATTTCTGCCTTAGGACAAGTCCATGTAACTACCATTAAAGGGTAATGTTTTCCTGATCTCATACTGCCAAGAGGGCTATAACCAAATGGACCCCTGAATAGCTCTCTTTAGCAAATATTTCTCAAACCAGTTTTACCCTAAAATTATTCTACTAGCCAAACAGCTATTATTCTTTTTTTTAATTTTTTTTTTCAACGTTTATTTATTTTTGGGACAGAGAGAGACAGAGCATGAACGGGGGAGGGGCAGAGAGAGACGGAGACACAGAATCGGAAACAGGCTCCAGGCTCTGAGCCATCAGCCCAGAGCCCGACGCGGGGCTCGAACTCACGGACCGCGAGATCGTGACCTGGCTGAAGTCGGACACTTAACCGACTGTGCCACCCAGGCGCCCCCAAACAGCTATTATTCTTAAGCAAAATCTGATTGCAATATACTTCACATATACAATGTTCAGAAAGTAGACAGGAAGGAAAATATTAAATTAAACTGGCCCCTATTCTATATTAAAGGGTCCTGACTGTATTACTTGTCTGCCTGTCTTCATTCATTATTTATCTCACACCCATTAAGAGAAACTTTTTTTTTAATTTTTTTAATGTTTTTATTTATTTTTTTTTAAATTTTTTTTCAACGTTTTTTATTTATTTTTGGGACAGAGAGAGACAGAGCATGAACGGGGGAGGGGCAGAGAGAGAGGGAGACACAGAATCGGAAACAGGCTCCAGACTCTGAGCCATCAGCCCAGAGCCTGTCGCAGGGCTCGAACTCCCGGACCGCGAGATCGTGACCTGGCTGAAGTCGGACGCTTAACCGACTGCGCCACCCAGGCGCCCCTGTTTTTATTTATTTTTGAGACACAGAGTGCTCGCTTCGGCAGCACATACATTTTTGAGACACAGACAAAACATGACCAGGGGAGCAGCAGAGAGAGAGAGGGAGACACAGAATCTGAAGCAGGCTCCAGGCTCTGAGCTGTCAGCACAGAGCCCGACTCAGGGCTTGAACTCATGGAGTGTGAGATCATGACCTGAGCTGAAGTCGGACACTTAACTGACTGAGCCACCCAGGCGCCTCAAGAGAGACTCTTCTAAGTGTTAGCCTCTATCCGCAAAAAACAAACAAACAAAAAACAACAACAAAAAACCTCTGCCCTCATGCAGCTTATATTCTAGTTCCCTTGGATTCACTTTGAGAATGGTGAGTGTGGGACATAACAGTAATTTGTTTTTGCAACTCTGCCATAAATCTGACCATAAATATCATAATTTCTGCTATAAATGCGTGGGAATTGAAAGTACACAGAAAAATTTAAATACTGTAGTCTTGGGCGCCTGGGTGGCGCAGTCGGTTAAGCGTCCGACTTCAGCCAGGTCACGATCTCGCGGTCCGGGAGTTCGAGCCCCGAGTCAGGCTCTGGGCTGATGGCTCAGAGCCTGGAGCCTGTTTCCGATTCTGTGTCTCCCTCTCTCTCTGCCCCTCCCCCGTTCATGCTCTGTCTCTCTCTGTCCCAAAAATAAATAAACGTTGAAAAAAAAAAAATTTTTTTTAAATAAATACTGTAGTCTTTGTGAGCACTATGGGCATAATAAGCCCATAAAAATTCTTTCTTCTAAGAATCAATGACCAACAAACAACTAAAATGATTCCATCTGAAATAATGAGGGTCTGCCTTCTATCGGCAGTTTGGTCCTTGTGAATACCTACTTCTATTTATTTCTGAATACTCACTTAGCAAGGTAACTACTTACTCAAACCTCAAGAGGTTTTAACAATCAAGTAACAACTCAAATTTCACTATCATTCATAATTAGCGAATGCTCTAGATTTTTTAAAAAACAAAACTAAAGAGATAACCCTAGTCAACTGATAATATTTTTTAAAAAGTAAAAAAATAGCATACAAAGTCATTTCTAGCCAACTAGCTAGTTCAGACTGTTCAGACATACACTGTCCAATATGGTAGCCACTAGCCACAGGTGACTATCGAGCACTTGAAACGTGCCAAACCCAAAGTGAAATTAGTTTCAGTGTATAACATACACACTGAAGAAAAACAATAGAAAATATTTCAACAATTTTTAAATATTGATTACATAATAAGATGATACCATTTGGGGTAAAATGAGTTAAAACATTATTAAATTCTTCTTTTATTTTAATGTAAAAAAAAAAACCTTTTTTTACTTTTTTCAATATCAAAAAATATGTGGCTCAGATTCTATTTGTTTTAAACAGCACTGGTTTAATAGACTTCTAAACCTGCACAGAGTGATACATGCAATATCTGTTGGAGCTATACTTAGAATTTCATACTTATTCACTTCTCAGTTCACACTCTTCAGCCTGTCTCCTATATCAAAATACCAAACATATCAAATATTTTTATATCAAAATATGAAACTTTCAGAGTCTAATGTGAAATTGTTTAGCAGAGACTAACAAATATGTGAGTGACCATGTGCGCAGGGCATTCAATCCATAAAGTAACTTGTTCTGCTATCCTTCAACAGCCAAAGGTACATATAGTCTGTATCTAGCTAATAAGCACTCTGCTCCTACAGTATGCCTGGCACCATGCTAGACGCTTTACTCTCACTGACCCATAAAATCCTCACAACTACCCTATGTAGTAGATTCTATTTAAAGAAGAAATTGAGAGGCACCTTGGTGGCTCAGTTGCTTAAGCATCCAACTCTTGATTTCAGCTCAAGTCATGATCTCACAATTCAGGAAATCAAGTCCCACATCAGGCCCTGCACTGCCAGTGTGGAGCCCACTTGGGATTTTCTCTCTCTGCCCCTCCACTGCTCGAGTGCTCTCTCTCAAAAATAAATAAATAAGCTTAAAAAATAATAATAAAATGAAGAAATTGAAGCACAAAGAGGTTAAGTAACTTGCCAAAGTCCCACAGCCTGTGGAAGTAGGATTCCAACCAAGCAGGCTCTAACCAAAACCACCACACATTTTCCCCTAAAAAAAGGACTACACAGGGGTGCCTAGCTGAAAGTTGGAAGAGCATGCAACTCTTGATCTCGAAGTTGTGAGTTTGAGCCCCACGTTGGGTACAGAAATCACTAAATACATAAAACTTAAAAAAAAGAAAAAAGAAAAAAAAAAAAAGAAAGACTACACAAGACTGAGTCATTATCTTATAGGATTGGGTTCTAGTTGTGTGTACGTACCCATTACGAAAAGACTAGAATGGATGGGGCTTAATGCATTGCTTCCTACTCTCATTCCACCCTTCTCAATGGCAGGTTAAAGTTGATCTTGATCTTGCTAAAGGTTTACACTATGCTCCCTTTTCCAGAATTTCTAGGCCCTATCCTATTCCACTGGTCCACTTCCTATGTCCTTCAGGCTTCATTTCAGATACCATCTCCATGCAAGCTTACTCAGATCCCCCCATGATTTAGGCTGGTCACCTCTCCTCCCTACGTTCATCCCTTTGTAGCACTTCCCACGCTCTGTTGTGACTGCTCAAGGGGTCTACCCTGTTCACCACTTATAGTACCTAAAACCGTGCCTAGCATCAGGTGCTCAATAAATATTTGCTGATCTAACCATGTGACCCACCCAGTTACAGCTAAAAGTGGTGGCATATTAAAAGCAAACTTAGTGGTAGGAAGTGCTAATCCACAAGCAGAAAACAAGTTCTAAATTTCAGGGAATTTATGACAGGTCAAGAGAATAGTATGATACACATCCAATAATGATTGCAATGTCTCCCACCCATCCCGAAAAAAGGAAGAGTAAAATTAAAAATCTATTTAAAATTATCATTTGCCCAACTTAATTTCAGTATAATTTCATATGAATTAAGTAGCTAACAAAAATTTTGTCATAAATCCAAATCAACCATTCCAATAATGCTGTAAATTGAAATCAGCTTAATTTTGCAATTCCCAGAGTTCAGAGAAGGCTGCAGTTGCTTTTTAAAATCATCGCAAATATAAAACTAGTTACATGTATAACTGGGTTTCACTGCACTGCCCCAATGCTGAGTGCTGGGTTCCAAATGACGGGCAATCATGTATCCTTTAAGATATTTACTGCGGGGGGGGGGGGGGGGGGGGACATTTTTCGCATACAATTCATTTAACACAAGTCGTCTTAATGCCACTAAATTTTCTAACCAGAATCCAAAGGAATTTTCCCAGAGCCTTCCCCCTTTTTTTTTCCAAAACCAGAAACCAACTAAAAAGGTCAATCTTTAGTTCTTACTTCCACACTAAGTAATTCTGAAACATAAGGTGAAAGTACATTAGAAGTTCTTCGGCTAGGACTGGCCAAACGTTTTCCCGTAAATTCTAGCGTAAAGTCTAACAGAAGGGAGAACTTCATTCTTTCGGGTTTGAGGACAGAAACTGATCATCTCCCTTAGATTACTGTTTCTGTTGATGTCTGGAAAAGCACTGTGAGGCAAACATGCCATTGAGTCCCACCCCAAGCACTAAGAGCCTCCGATTGTTTGACACATCAATGGATTAGTCAACGCGGGGGAACTCACTTTTCCCCTCTAATTTGCTTTAATTATTCCTCACACAAACCCTCAAGTTTACTCTAAGTTATGACCATATAGAATCTTCTCTTTGCCCTGAAGTATAAATTCAGGCCTTTACCAAATGACCTACGGCTTCAATCCCAACCACTAAAATAAATCCCTTACAAGTATCGTGCATCTAGTAACGCCACACAAATATGGAAAAAGCCAGTGCAGTCGCTTAAAGAAACAGCATTCTGGAACGTGGTTAATGCTGCATATTTTGCATCAGAGGCACCGAACAGAGTAGGAGACTTGAAAGCAAAAGACCGGATGGAAAGCAGGGGAAGACCCCGCCCCAGTAAGCTCGATGTCGATTCAAACAGTAACTTAGGTCTGTCGCTTGGAATCGGAATCACTGAAACAAAGGCGTTTATTACGGGAAGCAAGATGTCTGGAGTAACAGAAACGGTCTGCAGCTACCCAGACCGTACACCATCTTCCCACAGGTCTTACCTATGGTGGAAATAAAGGTGGTATTGAAGGCATCATCCGAAAAACGAAAAAGGACGCAGGTCTTCCCCACTCCCGAGTCTCCGATCAGGAGCAGCTTGAAAAGCAGGTCGTACGTCTTCTTCGCCATTGGGAGGAGCGGCTCAGGCTCTCGCCGCCGGCGGCCCCAAGGGATCGGTCCCTCTCACTACAGCCAACTCCTCGCTCGGGCGTTCTCAGGCCGGAGGACCGGGGAAGCGTGGGAAAAACGAGGGCTCGAGAGGGCGCGGGCGACCTGCGAACGGCCTCGTCGAGGAAGCCCCCCGACGGTGGCGGCGTCCGGTGCCTCCGAGGGCGGCGACCGCGGCTCCGCAGCCTCTCCCAGCCGCTCCGCCCGGTTCCGGGGAGTCGGTCGGGACAAAATGGCCTCCCCTCCCCCCTCAGGGCTGCTCGGCCGGGACGCTCCCACGGGCGAGCAAGCAAGCTCTGCCGTCGAGGGAATGCGGCGGGCGTGACGACAGTCTCCCTCCCAAGCAGAAACTCCGCGCCAGGACGCGGCGGTGGCAGTGGAGGACCCCGAGCCGACGAGCTCAGCTACATAGCCACAGGAAGCCGAGCCGCCCCGGCCAGAGCCACCTTTTTCCCCGTGCCCTCTCACGCCGGCGTGCGCGCTGCCTGAGACGCACGCAAGGACGTACGCCCGCCCTTCCCTCGCGCCCTAGCCCTGCGGATCGCCTCTGCGCACGCGCGCCGGAGCGTGTAGGGGCACGCGGGGGCGGGGAGTGGTGCGCCGGCTCTCCGAGCCTCTGTCTGAGGCAGGACGGAGAAGAGAGAAGGGAGGGGCGAGAGAGGGCGAGGCCGCGGGCGCGCTCCCTGCGGCCGCCTGATAGGGTGCGCCGCGTTAAGAGTACGCCCCGCGGGGAGGCGCTGCCTGGTGACTGCGCAGGCGCGGCACGCTGGAGTAGCCCCTTGACACCCTCTTTCCTCCCGGGGCCGCCTCCCCGGCCGGGCTGAGGATGCCCCCGGTTGTGTTTGTCGCGTGTGTCGAGCTGAGGGGCTTGGCGCAGCGACAGCCCTTGATGGCCGTGAGTTCCTGTGTAGCTGTAGTTCGTAAACGCCAGAAAAAGTGGCGCCCTGGGTCATTAATAGGCTCTTTGCTAAGATGAGACGCATCCTGGAGTGCCCTCCCTGGTGGCTAATGGTAACAGGAGAAGCATTAGAGCTACATCCTGGTTTACTTCAGGAGCAAAAGTTGACGTTCCAGAGAACAGGAGTCTGAAATGGAAAAACTGGCCGGGCTGCTCAGGTTGGAATGATGTAATCCGCCTTCCAGGGCGAGGGGAGAAGGACTGAAGAACACCTGGGTGCAGGGAGAAGTCGAAGCTTCGGTGCTGTGCTCTACGCCCAGGACCTGCTCCAGGCCTTGCCGTCCTTTTGGAATGCCCGAGAGCCCAGCAGCGCCATACAGAGGCAGCAGGGCTGGTCCCTGCGGCCAAAAGCTAACCACCGGTGTCCAAAATTGAAGGACAGTGAAGCCAACCCCAACCCGACGCTGCCTCTTCCTTGCCCTTCCTTTTCCTGTGCCTTACACCCTTTCATCCCTATTAGTCTTTATCCTTTCCTGTTCCTCTTTTTCCTTTCTGTCGTTTAAAGAGTCACGCCCCACGGGGCGCCTGGGTGGCTCAGTCGGTTGAGCGTCCAACTTCGGCTCAGGTCATGATCTCATGGTCTCTGAGTTCGAGCCCCGCGTCGGGCTCTGTGCTGACAGCTCGGAGCCTGGAGCCTGCTTCGGATTCTGTGTCTCCCTCTCTCTCTGACCCTCCCCCATTCATGCTGTCTCTCTCTCAAAAATAAATAATAAAACATTTAAAAAAAAAATTAAAGAGTCACGCCCCTGCCCTGCCATTCTCAATGTGCTTCATCGCTGCCAAGCACACCCAGGATGTGGTGGTAGGGTAGTTGAACCTGGTGGGCTAGTTCAAACTCCTACAAGAGAAAATCCTGAGACATCTGGAAACGGGGTTTGAGAGACAAGTAAAAACTACATTTTTACATCCGCCACCACCCCCAAAACGTTTGTGTGTTTAATACATAATTAAAATTGGTCTTCGAGGCCGTTAGGGTAATCATATTTCAACCTCCCATTTTTTAAAGACTTGGCTTGCATTTTTCCTTCCCAACCACCCCTGAAGCTTCACTACTGAAAATGCTTGTCTTCTCTGATACATGTCGCTCTTCAGTTTGTTTCTGTGATTGCTCTTGTCACTTAAACCTTATCCTCTATGGATCATTCTATAGCTGGGAATGTCTTATGATAATGCCAACAATTCTAATATAGGCTGGCTATGCAAATCACAAAATGAACTATGATCAGTGCTTCACAGGTTTGTCGTCCGTTAAGAGGCATTACATTGAGCACCCCGGAGTGTTAGCGTGATTCTCCCTTTCAAATAAGTTTAACTCAAGCCCCAGTGTTGTAAAGCATTTTTTAAATGTTATTATTTCTAAATGTAGAAAGCCCAATTAATTCCATGACATAAAATTTGGGAATAAGGGCAGTTACATATAAAAAATAAATAGGGGCGCCTGTGTGGCTCAGTTGGTTGAGCATCCAACTCTTGATCTCTGCTCAGGTCTTGATCTCTGGGTCATGGGATCCACCCCCGCATCAGCCTTGTGCTGACAGCACAGAGCCTGCTTGGAATTTTCGCTCTTCTTCTCTCTGTATCTCTGCCCCCCTCCAAATAAACTTGAAAACGTTTTTTTAAAAATTGAAAAATAAATTTAGAAACTTCATGTTTTATCCTAGCTCTTTCTTTTTTTTTTTTTTTACTGTTTATTTGGTTTGAGGGAGAGCTGGAGCGTGCAAGTGGGAGAGGGGCAGAGAGAGGGAAAGAGAGAATCCCAAGCAGGCTCCTCGAAGTCAGCGGAGAATCTGACACGGGGCTTGAACCCACAAACCATGAAATCATAACCTGAGCCAAAATCAAAAGCTAGATGCTTAACTGAGTCACCCAGGCACCCCTATCCCAGGTGTTTGGAGCAGTTACAGCACTTGGAGCCTTTTCTCCATGGGCTCCATATTCTGAAACCTTTGGAGTGAACTGCACTTATTAACAAGTTGTATTTATTATTGGGTCCGGATCATAGAATTTTAGAGCTTTCGTATCTTTTACATCATAATTCAACTCCTGTGTGTAATTTACAGATAAGTCTAAGGCTTAGAGAGGTTAGAGACTTGCCAGAGGTCACATATTAGTGGCAGAGCCAGCACTATATGCAAGGGGACAGGGAAGAAGACCTCTACAGGACATCACGTTGTATGGAGGCGGGAATTGGGAGGCTCAGCCAGTTCTCGATGTTCGGCTTCCCCAAAGTTAATTAAAAGTTTTGCTGGAGTAAGACCTAAGCATCAAGCTACGTTGCCATGGAAGGTGGCTGGAATGATCAAGGCATGAAAGGCCTCTGACTTTAGGGGGGAAAAAAGAATAAAACGGGGTCTATGTAGGCCTAAAAGGAAAACCTAGTGTTATGAAGAAATATTTGATAAATCCTAAAACTTAGTGAAAGAAAATGCCAATTTAGTTAGTACTAGTTTAGGATTTATGCCCTTAAAAATTTTTCTCTGTAAATCTTGCCCAAATATTTGCAAAGCCAAGAAAGAAAATAGATATATTTATATGCTCATATTATTAGTTAAGGTATTATTTCTATATCTTTCTAGAGAACACACAGCTGACCAAAGTCATGTTTCCAGTCCTCTGCTTCAACTTTTAGGACCTGCCTTTAAAGCTTATAGGAAATTCCTACCTTGGTGCCCGCCCCCCCCCCCCCCATTTGTGCTCCCTCTCTCTCTCTCTCAAAAATAAATAAACATTTAAATTCAAAAAAAAAAAGGAACATTCTACCTTGGGGCACCTAGCTGGCTGGGTCCAAAGAGCATGTGATTCTTGATCTTTGAGTCTTGAGTTCGAGCCCCATGTTGGGGGTAGAGATCACAGACAGACAGACACAAACAAACAAACTTTAAAAAAATTCCTGCCTCAGAAGATCATTTTTAGGCCTCAGGATCATCATTATTCCTCTTCCTGCATGTATCTTCCATCCTCTGTACCTGATTTCTTCCTCTGATTTCTCCGCCCCTTGCTCTCTCTATCCTTAAAAATGGAGTTATTCCCGGGGTGCCTGGGTGGCTCAGTCGGTTAAGCGGCCGACTTCGGCTCAGGTCATGATCTCGCGGTCCATGAGTTCGAGCCCCGCGTCGGGCTCTGTGCTGACAGCCTGGAGCCTGTTTCAGATTCTGTGTCTCCCTCTCTCTGACCCTCCCCTGTTCATGCTCTGTCTCTCTCTGTCCCAAAAATAAATAAAAACGTTGAAAAAAAAATTTTTTTTAAATAAATAAATGTTAAGAAATTAAAAAGAAAATGGAGTTATTCCCGTGAATGGCAGTCCCACTGCTATGTCGTCACCTGGCCATAAAAGCTACCACTCCAATCTCAGGGATTTTGCCTATTTGCTAGTGCCTACCTCCTGCCTTCACTCTCCCAGCCTTCAGCAGAGATTTCCATGAGAAAGGTCTTTGTTAGACATCCCTGATTGCTGAGAGGCTGCAGCCATTCTTCTCTCCATCACCTGCCGATATTCTGCTCTGCCTACATATCTTGACTTAGTCCTACCTCTTGTTAGAGAATGATTGCCCCATGAGCCTTCCCCATCCCATTGGATGTGTTTGTCCTAAGCTTCTCCGGGGATACCTCAGTTCTGAAATGCTGGACTACTCGGCTGGCACTTAATGGCAAGCCCTAGCCAACGAGCTTTATCTCCTATCCCAGCTTCCTCACATTAGTCTCCAGACAAACTGAAATGGTCGTTTTTTTTCTGCAATTACTATGCATCTTCTTGACTTCAGGCTTAGTTTCACGTGGTTCTCTCCATGTGAAATGCATCCCCCCCACCCCCCACCTCTATCCCTTCAGCCTTCAGCTTAAATATCCTCGCCATAGCCTGTCTTCTGCAACACTCTTGCTGGAAGGAATTTGTTTCTCTTTTGTAATACATATTTATCTTTAGAAACTAAGAACCTGCAGATAAACAAAACAAAAATTTTTAATTATTAAAAATTCTACTCCCAGGATTACCTGGCTGACTCAGAGAGCACACGACTCTTGATCTTGGGGCTGCGAATTTGAGCTCCATGTTGGACACAGAGCACACTTAAAAAAAATCTGCCCCCAGAGATAACCCCTATTAGTATTTTGATGAATAACCATGTAAATATTCTTCCCGTAGCTCTTTATTTAGACACTTCTTACACATTTTCCACATTTATAAAGATATTTGTGTACATATTTTATCCAATTGGAGTCTCCTTAAGAGCTTGTGACTATTATATTCATGACTTTGCAAAGAGTCTTCAACATATCAGAAGGTCAAAACATGTTTATTGAAGAGAAAATAAAATGAAAGTCAGCAGTTCACTTTTTTCCCTAGAAAGCAATACTAATTTGGAGAAATTCTCAGTGTCAGAAAAAAAAAACCTGAAAACTCAAAAGAGAGGGAGCCTGGGTGGCTCAGTCAGTTAAAGATCTGACTCTCAATTTCGGCTCAGGTCATGACCTCAGAGTTCCTGAGTTTGAGCCCCACGTTGGGCTCTGTGCTGACAGCAAGGAGCCTGCTTGGAATTCTCGGTCTCCCTCTCTCTCTGACTCTCTCCAACTCACGTGCATGTGCTCTCTCTCTTAAACATTTTACTTTACCTTTTTTAACGTTTATTTATTTTTGAGAGAGAGAGACAGAGTGCAAGCCGGGGAGGGGCAGAGAGAGAGGGAGACACAGAATCCAAAGCAGGTCCAGGCTTTGAGCTGTCAGCACAGAGCCCGATGTGGGGCTCAAACCCACAAACTGTGAGTTCATGACCTCAGCCAAAGTTGGACGCTTAACCGACTGTGCTACTCAGGCACCCCAATAAATATTTCTTTTTGATAGAGCGTGCACAAGTGAGCGAGGGGCAGAGAAAGAGAGAGAGAATCCCAAGAGGGGAAGAGAGAGGGAGAAAGGGAGAGAAGCAGGGCTAGAAGCAGGGCTCCTGTTCACCTGAAGCGGGGCTGGTGCTCACCCAAAGCAGGGCTCTAGCTCACCCGATGTGCGACTCAAACTCACGAACCATGAGATCATGACCTGAGCTGAAGTCAAGATGCTTCACAACTGAGCCACCCAGGCACCCAAATAAATAAACATTTTTTTTAAAAATAGAAATATAAAAATAAATAAAAGTGATTATGGATCCAGTAGGAACCCTCACCAATCTACAGGTTGTATATTTACATATAAAAATGTAAATATGTAAATTAACCATTTGTTCACGTCTTAAAGAAAAAAGAATCACCCAAGGCAAAGGATAATTATTTTCTAATAACTGGCCATTCGACTAGGCATTAAAGTAATAACTGCTCAATTCGCACTACTTAAAAAATGAGAGCAGCAAGACACAAACATAGTAGTTCTCTTTTAACATGAAGATATGCAGAGTAAACTCCTGGGTGCATCAATGCAAAATGGGCTGCAAGGCACACATGAGCCATCACAGGAACTGGAATTTTTACAGCAGCAAAAGTCAGAGCGCTGAAGAGCAAAGAAGGCTTTAGGTAAATTGAGAGAGAGAGAAGAGGGGAGAGCATAAGGTATGGCAACTTGACCTGCATGAGACGGTTGGAAAAATCACAGAAGCACCAAAAGAAAGAAGAGAAGAGAGAGAAAAAGTCACTTTCCAGGGGCAGAACCAGGGGAGGCGAATGCTTTAACCCTTTTCCAAGCCAAGAAATTTGAAGCTACACTTGTGACTTACAAATTTATAGACTCATGGCATGATGTGATGGAGTCACAGTGATCTGACCTTGAAGCCCTGGTCCATCTCACTTAGCTGGGTCATTTTTTAAAAAAAAATTTTTTTTTTAAATTTTTTTTTTCAACGTTTATTTATTTTTGGGACAGAGAGAGACAGAGCATGAACGGGGGAGGGGCAGAGAGAGAGGGAGACACAGAATCGGAAACAGGCTCCAGGCTCTGAGCCATCAGCCCAGAGCCTGACGCGGGGCTCGAACTCACGGACCGCGAGATCGTGACCTGGCTGAAGTCGACGCTTAACCGACTGCGCCACCCAGGCGCCCCTAAAAAAATTTTTTTAATGTTTATTTATTTTTGAAGGAGAGAGAGACAGAGTGTGAGTGGGGGAGGGGCAGAGAGAGAGGGAGACACAGAATCAGAAGCAGGCTCCGGGCTCTGAGCTGTCCGCACAGAGCCTGATGCGGGGCTCGAACCCACAAACTGTGAGATCATGACCTGAGCCGAAGTCGGACGCTCAACCGACTGAGCCACCCAGGTGCCTAGCTGGGTCATTTTAAGCAATTACTAATCAAACTGAACTTCAGTTTCTTCATCTGGAAAGTAAGGTTACCAGGAGCTACCAAATCAAGTGATTGTGAAGATTAAAATAATCCATGTAAAGACCCTGGCAGTGGGGCTAGCAGTCCCTTAAACGTCGATTCTCCTCCCCTGGTAAGATGTAAACCATCTAAGGAACTGCTGCTGTGTCTCCTATAATACCTAACCCAGAGTCTTACATGTACCAGAGGCTCAATACATGTAAATTCAATTGAATCATATCTGCATTAGAGGAAATCTTGGAAGGCATCTCAACTAATTCCCTGCTCCATGCAGAAATGCCCTAGCCAACCAGTGGTCTGTCCAGTCGTTGAACACCACCAGTTAGCTTGCTGATGCCAATAGGACTGATTACAGCGCTTGGTATTTCATAATTTATTTTGAGAGAGTATGAGCAGGGGAAGGGCGGATAGAGAAGGGGACAGAGGCTCTGAAGCGGGCTCTGCACTGATAGCAGTGAGCCTGATGTGGGGCTCCAACTCACAAACCGTGAGATCATGACTTGAGCTGAAGTTGGATGCTCAACAGACTGAGCCACCCAGGTGCCCCCAGTGCTTGGTATTTCCGACAGAAAAGTGTTCCACACACTGAGTCTAAGTGTGCTTCCCTGTAACATCACCTATTTGTCCTAACTCTGTGCTCCGGAGCAACACAGAGTGAACTTTCCCTCACATTCAGATGACAGCTCTTCAACTATTTGAAGATAACATTGGTATTTTCCTCTAAGCTGCTCCAAGCTAACTCTCTTCATATAAGATGACTCTCAGATAACTATCAGCACTACCATTTTGGTTTGTATATGTCCCTCCAGTGGAATGTGCCACCCATAATTGAGCATTATTTGAGTTAAGGACATGACCCTGTGGAAACGCCCAGATCAGGCTACCACTAACAGGTTATAGAAATAAGGGCCAATTGGGATACTCCCTAAGACTGAGTTGATTTGGTACCTGATTGAGAAAAAACTACCTTCCAGATCAACCTTGCCTTGTAACCATTCTTTTGTTTTTAATTTTTTAATTTTTTTTTTTTTTTTTTATTGAGAGAGAGACAGAGAGACAGAGTGTGAGCGGGGAGGGGCAGAGAGAGAGAGAGAGAGAGAGAGAGAGAGACAGTATCCAAAGCAGGTTCCAGGCTCTGAACTGTCAGCACAGAGCCCGACGTGGGGCTTGAACTCACGAACCGCAAGATAATGACCCAAGCCAAAGTTGGACACTTAACCGACTGAGCCACCCAGGCGCCTCGTAACTGTTCTTTAAGTTACTAAACTTTTCAAAAAATTTAGATAAAAATTACCTCTTACTTACACAAATTGAAAATAAACAAAGGAGGGAAATGACGATTCACAGGAGTATAAGAATGTATGAAGAGTTGTTTAAATTCACTCGTAATCAGAGAAATTCAAATTAAAACAAGATAGTATTTTCTGCCCATCAGAATGACAAAAAATTAAAAAGACGGATAATACCAAGTGTTGGTGAGGATAGGGCGGGACAAGAACTCTTGCCGTTAGCTAGTGGGAATGCAATCTGGCCCAGCCATTCTGGAAAGCAATGAGGCAGTATTTAATAAACGTTGTACATGCCTATGACCCCACAATACCACTCCTGGGTGTGTCCGTGAGAAATCCTCACATAGGTTCATCACGGCTTTGTTTGTGACAGCTATTGTTGGAATCAATCTAAGCATCTGTTACCGGGGTGGAGTAAATAAACTGTGAAGGATGCACATTGAGGTAGTCCGGATCACAAAGGGTTAGCTTGGTTTGAAAGCTGGCTAATATGACAACTCAGACCCAAGGCTACATTGTTATCACTTCAGTTCGCTGATAAACCAGAAAACAAGTAAAGCAAAGAACAATGACTTCCTAGTTCCTCCCAGAAACATGCCCAAATTCTGGTGATCAGTGCAGGCCATTTAGAGGGAGAAAGATGGGTCTAATGAGTTCAGAGTCGGGACTAAGTTTTTATAGGATTAGGCTTGGTGAGGGACTGGGTCAGCATTCAAGGGCCTATAATCTACCATGTAAGAAAATTCTTTGTTGTACTATTGGGCCAGCCGCAGGCCTGTCCAAGGCCTACCCCGCATGCTATAAAATACTGTATAGCAATATTAAGCTAGTAACTAGCTGCACATTCAGCAATTAGAACAAAGGAAACAGAAAATGATTTATAGTACAATGCCATTTGTGTAAATTAAAAACATACAAAACTATATTACATGAGGTTTCACACATATTTAATAATGTACATCAAATACATTACAGAGGGAACCTGGAAAGGTAAGGCAATGACAGAGGAAGAAGGGAAAAATATGAAATGAAATAAAATGGGAGGAACCTTGCACAGATTAGAAATGTCAGGGGTGCCTGGCTCAGTCAGTTAAGCATCCAACTTTGGCTCAGGTCACGATCTCACAGTTCGTGAGTTCAAGCCCCACATCAGGTTCTCTACTGACAGTGGATCCTCTCTCTCTCTCTCTCTCTCTCTCTCTCTCTCAATCTCACAAAAATAAACATTTAAAAATACATTAAAAATTTTCAGTGTGTAAATAAATGAGGAAAGTGACTCAGTGCTTTGCCTCTTAATTAATTTTTAAACAGATCTTAATTTTTATTTTTATTTATTTATTTTTTTATTTTTTTCAACTTTTTTTTTTTTTTATTTATTTTTGGGACAGAGAGAGACAGAGCATGAACGGGGGAGGGGCAGAGAGAGAGGGAGACACAGAATCGGAAACAGGCTCCAGGCTCCGAGCCATCAGCCCAGAGCCCGACACGGGGCTCGAACTCACGGACCGCGAGATCGTGACCTGGCTGAAGTCGGTCGCTTAACCAACTGCGCCACCCAGGCGCCCCCAGATCTTAATTTTTAAACAAAAGTGAGGAAGGGATTCAATTGTACAGAGAGATACAGAGATAGATGAAATTAATACTGATACTCCTCATGGATATTAGAATAATAGCAAAGTGAGAAAAAAAACCATAAGTATTTGGTTTGGCTTGAAAAAAGAATAGATTCTGGCTGTTTGTTTCTATGTCTAATTACCACATAATATAACAACAGTAATGCAGATTTAAAATTTGTGACAGATTTATTTGATCACCTTGATTCATAATGGAAGCTCAGACATCATGGAATTGTCTGTTCACGAAGCTTGGAGCTCAGCTCTCAGCGGTCACCTGTCAGCCCTCACCCAGCCCCGCTTCCAGCTCCACGGACCAAGTACTCAGTTATCTGCAGGCTGTCCCATCTCTTTCCCGGAGCAAGAGAGAGGATAGAAGCACGGGGTGTCAAAACCCTCCATGCTATAGGGGCGCCTGGGCGGCTCAGTCGGTTAAGCATCTGACTCTTCATCTCAGCTCAGGTCTTGATCTTTAAATTTTTTTTTTTTAACGTTTATTTATTTTTGAGACAGAGAGACAGAGCATGAACGGGGGAGGGCCAGAGAGAGAGGGAGACACAGAATCGGAAACAGGCTCCAGGCTCTGAGCCGTCAGCACAGAGCCCGACGTGGGGCTCGAACTCACGGACCGCGAGATCATGACCTGAGCCGAAGTCGGCCGCTTAACCAACTGAGCCACCCAGGCGCCCCTCAGGTCTTGATCTTAGGGTCTTGAGTTAAAGCCCTGCGTTGGACTCCATACAGAAAAAAAAAAAAAAAAAAAGGAAAGAAAAGAGAAAAAAAAGAAAAGAGAAAAAAAAAGAAAAGAGAAAAAAAAAAAAACAGAAGAGAAAAGAAAAAAGCCTCCATGCTACATACCAGTTGAGTCAGACCCTGCCGAGATAATATCTGAGTGCAGCCATCTCAAATGTCCAAAATACTCCAGGAGGAAACCAGGCCTTTGCCACGTAGATTGTACATCCAGTATTCCCCTCACTGCCTTTTGCCTTGCCCTGGGGGCAATGGTGTCCGTGACAGCCACATGGAAGTCTTGCTTTTTCGCCTTGTTCCTACCAGTGCCAGTCCCCCACCCCTCACCCATATTCGCACTCATGTCCTTGTGTAACAGACATTTGTCAGGTCTTTGGCTGCTCGGTACCGTACCCCCTTCCTTTGACAAGGAAACTCCCCACGGTGAGCTTCCAGTATACGGAGCCCTCCTCCCACTGTATTTCCCTTTCCCGGCACCCGTGCCCCTGAGCACGCGTCTAGGCTGTGGGGACATGAGCTGAGCTCTACCAGCCTGAAGCACCAGCCTGAAATCTCGGTACAGAGGCTGATGACACGAAAAGAAGGCGAAGGGGGGAATGTCCTGAGAAGGCAGTGGGGCCCAGCAGCAGCACTTGGTTTCCAGAGAGGCTGTGAGCCCCAGCAGGACAGTATCCCAGGTCCAGGGCAGCCCACGCTGGTGCTGCAAGCTGAAGCACCTCCTTGGTGTGCAGGGGGGATTGATGGCCCCTAACCCCGTGCCGTCTGCAGGTGCAGCCTTGTCTCTGTCCCCTCATCCCTTAGCCTGGTTCTCCAGCCTTCCCAGTAACTCTGAGAGCTTCCCAATAACCCTTCAATGCACTTACTTTCAGGTTCTATCTGCGAAAGCCAGTTTGTGTTGCAACCCAGATCCCTGACTGTCACACTCTCTTCTGGCAGAACTCTTACAGTGACTCCAATTTTGCCTGACGTGCCCATCATGTTCCACTTTCTCTTTCTCATCTTCTGCTGACCTTGCCCTGTGGACCTGCCATACCTCTGCTCAAACTTGGCCCGTGTCCACCAGTCTGTCTTGTAAGGCTGCTGTACCTTTGATCTCTCTTTCCCATGACTCCATGGCCTCCCTCTCGCCCCCTCCCTAGGACTCAGGCATCCTGAGTTGTCCGGGTGGTCATCTTAACCCTGTTGTGATGTCAGCACTGGCCTAGTGCTGAGAGGGGAGAGATTCCTTAGATGCTACAAGAAGTGTCACTAGGAGGTAAGAGGGGCATAGGCAGAGAGTTGGGAGGGTAGCAAGACTGTTCTTATTCTTATTATTTAATTTAATAATACAGATTGTCATTTACTGAGTTCCTGCACTGTGCTGGCCCTCTAGAGCATGACCTCACATTAATACTTGAAAGTAGGGACTATTATAATCCCCATTTTCAGAGGAAGAAACGAGTTTGAAGAAGTTCAGTTGCCTGACTAGCTCAGTCTGCAGAGCATGTGACTCTTGATCTTTTTTTTTTTTTTTAACGTTTATTTATCTTTGAGAGACAGACACAGAGCACAAGTGGGGAAGGGACAGAGAGAGAGGCAGACACAGAATCTGAAGCAGGCTCCAGGCTCCGAGCTGTCAGCACAGAGCCTGATATGGGGCTCGAACTCACGAACCGTGAGATCATGACCTGAGCTGAAGTCCCAACACTCAACGGACTTAGCCACCCAGGCGCCCTGTGACTCTTGACCTTGAGGTTGTGATTTCAAGCCCCGCATTGGGGGTAGAGTTCACTTAAAAAAAAAAAAAAAAACCACACAACGGGGTGGGATGACTTTGTGGCTCCGTCGGCGGAGCTTCAGACTCTTGATTTCAGCTCAGGACATGAGCCCAGAGCGTGGGATTCAGCCCCACATTGGACTCCGTGCAGAGCGTGGAGCCTGCTTGAGACTCTCTCTTCTTCTGCTCCTCTTCCTCCCCAAGCTCTCTCTCCCTTTTCCTAAAATAAAAAAATAAAAGAGTTTGGGGGAGCCTGGCCGGCTGAGTCAGAAGACCATGCGACTCTTGATCTTGGGATTGGGAATTTAAGCCCCAGGTTGGGTGTAGAGGTTAGTTACATGAATAAAGCGTTAAAAGTTTTTGTTTGAAGTTTGAAGAAGTTGAGAGGGATGGAATGGATGATGCCTGGGATCTCCTGCAAACTAACTAGAGGGGTGGGAGATGAATCAAGATTGACCACAGGCTGGTAATTGCTCAAGCTGCATAATAGATACGCGGAAATTCATCATACTGTTATGTCTAATACGGATACATTTGAAATTCCCCACAATTAAAATTATGTTTTACTTTCTTTTAAGCTAAGAAACTTGAATAAAGCTGTACAAATAATAAGTGATAAGGTTGGGTTTTGATTCCAGATCCGACAGACCTCAACACCCACTCTCTTAACCTCTATCCTGGATTCTTGACAAGGAACCTGAAAAGATCTAAGAGGAAAACCTTAATGATCTTCAGAGGATTCAAAAGGAATCCACAAGAGCCTGGGTGGCTCAGTTGGTTGAGCATCTGACTCTTGATTTTTGGCTTAGGTCATGAGCCCGGGGTCATGGGATTGAACCCCAAGTCGGGCTCTGTGCTGAGCGTGGCACCTGCTTAAGGTTCTCTCTCTCTCTCTCTCTCTCTCTCTCTCTCTCTCCCCCTCCCCCTTTGCCCCTTCCCTCCACTGGTTCTCTCTCTCTGTCTCTCAAACAAACAAAACAAAATAAAACAACAAAACAAACAAACAAAAAAAACAGGGGGGGAGGGCATTAAGAGACCTCTTGGCTAATTTCGGCTCCTGTTTTCCAGGTATAATTTTGGCAAGGATCAATAGAGTATAGCCAGATATTAATTCTCCATGCCTAGAGCTTATTATAAAGAAGATGCCCTCATTTTCTCTGCCTCTTTCTGAGGAGGTACAGAAGCAGCCCAAGAGAGAGTCTTTGGCAGCCAAAGTTTTCTAAAAACACCCAGGCAACAGCTGTCCTTGGGCTGTCACCTGACTTGCCAGGCCCTGAGTCAGCGCCACTCCCCCGGCCCAGCCCCCACTGCTGAGCCAGATATGACTTGCCCTTTCCTGGCTGGTCTGAACCGGTTGGGCCAGCCCAGCCCAGCCCTGCCCCATCCCAGCTTCCTCCTCAGTGGGTGGCTTCTTGTTCCCTCACTCTTACCTGGGGTTCCCACCTTGGCACCTCCCTTGTCATCCAAAGCAGCAACCTCCTGCCTGAAACTTGAACCCTGAAGGGAGTCAAAAGACCACCTCCCAGCTGTTGGAGACGTGGACAGGACCCTGGACTCTTCCCGGGACAGAAAAAAAATGAGCTGGACACCAGCATCTCCTACTAACTGCAAAGGAAGTCTTCCTTCTCTAGGAGATTCTAGGATTTACTTCCGGTGAAAAGCAGAAAAAATATAAAGACGCTGCTCCTCTCCTGGAGAGGAGGATTCCATCCCTAGGCTCAAGCCCAGAAGAACCCGCGTCTGGGGAAATATGGAGACCAATTTGGTCTCCAATGGAAATATGGAGACTTAGGGATATGTGACCTTGGGCTAGTCACTAATGTCTCTGAGCCTGAGTTTTGTCATCAGTAAAATAGAAATCAAAATCCCTACCTTGCAGGTTTGTTGTGAAGGCCCAACAAAGTAGTGCACGTAAAGCACTTAGTAAGTGCACAGCACACATCGGTTTCCTTCCCCTAGCCTTGACATTGCCTTCACCCTGCCTTTCCTGCTCACATTGGGCTGATAGCAAAGGTTTCAGGCCTGCGACTAAGCCCTGCTCTTGTGTCTTGATTCTGGACATTCGCACCTAGTTGCTTCTGATCATTGAAATCAAAACTCCAAGCATTATTTTTTTTAATTAGGAGTTTTGATCCATCTGTCCATGTGGATTAATGTTGGTTCCAGGTACACATGTTTCTTTTCCAAAACACCCAAAGGTCATTTATTTTAAGTAACCTAATTTTGAAATGTATAGCATCAAACTATAACTCACTATAGTTTGTCCCCTACCATAAAGCTGGGCCAGTCACACTCCAAGGGCACCCATATGACCCAGGCCATGACAATCAAAATCTAATCCTGAGTTGTTGTTGAAAGGCAAAGCTTGCTAACTTGGAAGGTTGTAATCCTGTAGACATCCGTGGCCATCTTGCCACCACTTGTAAGGAGTCTACCTGAGAAAGAAACCAACATAGAAGATAGATAGCAGAGCTGAGAGATGGAAAGAAAGGATTCTTGGATGACATCATTGGAGCCACTAAACCTAGCTTTGCCTAAAGCCAACAACCCCTGTAATTTTTGGCTACATGAGCCAATACATTGTATTCTTTTTATAAACCAGTTTAAGCCGGATTTCTGTCACTTGCAAAAGCACTGACTAATACAGTGTGTTTTGGGTTGAGCAATGGAATGCGTAATCTAAAATGTTGTGTTTCATGTAGAACTTTTGTATGATCATACTGTGTATGCTGCACTATTTTTATAACAACATTATTATTTTCTAATGTTTATTTACTTTGAGTGGCGCAGGGGCAGAGAGAGAGAGAGAGAGAGAGAGAGAGAGAGAGAGAGAGAATCTCAAGCAGGCTTCACACTCAGCATGGAGCCCAACTCGGGACTCGGTCCCACTGCCATGAAATCATGATCTGAGCTGAAATCAAGAGTCAGACACAACTGACTGAGTCACCGAGGCACCCTATAAAACTTTATTGAGATCTAATCTACATACCATAATGTATATTAAAGTATACAATCCAATGATTTTGGGTATAGTCACAGAGTTGTGCAACTGTTACTATAATCATATTTTAGAACATTTCATCACCCCCAAAAGGAACTGTATCTATTAGCAGTGACTCCTCAACACCCACCTCCCAAACTTCCTTTAACCCCTACCAACCACGAATCTACTTTCTGTCTTCATGAACTTGCCTATTCTGGACATTTGGTATAAATGAAATCATACAGGGGCGCCTGGGTGGCTCAGTCGGTTGAGCGTCCGACTTCAGCTCAGGTCATGATCTCACAGTTGACAAGTTCGAGCACCACATCTGGCTCTGTGCTGACAGCTGAGAGCCTGGAGTCTGCTTCAGATTCTGTGTCTTCTCCTCTCTCTGCCCCTCCCACGTTCATGCTCTGTCTCTCAATAATAAATAAACATTTAAAAAAATTTTTAATGAAATCATACAATATATGGATTTTTATGACTTACTTCTTTCACTTAGCATAATGTTTTCAAGGCTCATGGATGTTGTAGCATGAATCGGTACTTCATTCTCTCTTTTTTTGTTAAGTTTATGTATTTATTTTGAGAGAGAGAGCACAAGAAAGGAAGATACAGAGGGGGAGGGAGAGAGAATCCCAGGCAGGCTCCACACTGTCAGTGCACAGCCCAATGTGGGGCTCGAACTCACGAACCGTGATATCATGACCTGAGCTAAAATCAAGAGTCAGACACTTAACCGACTGGGCCACCCAGCTGCCCCAGTACTTTATTCTTTTATGGGTAAATAATATTTCATTTTATGGATACATCACATTTTGTGTGTACATTTATCATTGATGTATATTTGCATTGTTTCTACTTTTTGGTTATTATGGATTATGCTGCTATGAACATTTATGTATTTATGGTTTTGTGTGAATATATGTTTCAGTTCTCTTGGGTACATACTTAGGAATGGAATTGCTGAGCCATGTGAAAGCTTCATGTTTAACTTTTTGAGGAATCGCCAAACTATTTTTTCAAAGTAGCTGAATGAACAATATTAAATTCCTACTAGCAATGTCTAAGGTTTCTAGTTTCTCTACATCCTCAGCAGCACATGTTATTGTCTTCTTTTTAATTTTAGCTATCCCAGTAGGAGGTGAAATGGTATCTCATTGTAGTTTTGATTTGCATTTCCCTAATGATTAATGATGTTGAGCATTTTTCCATGTTCTTATTGCCCATTTGTATAGCTTCTCTGGCAAAATGTATATTCAAATTCTTTGCCCAGTTTTCAACTGGGTTGTCTTCTTTATTTTATTTTATTATTTTATTTTATTTTATTTTATTTTATTTTATTTTATGTAAACTCTACACCTAACATAGGGCTTGAACTCACAACCTTGAGATCAATCAAGAGTCACATGCTCTACTGACTCAGCCTATCAGATGCCCCTGAGTTGTCTTTTTAATTTGTAGAAGTTACTTATATGTTCTGGATACAAATCTCTTATCAAATATATGATCTGTAGATATTTTCTCCCATTCTGTGGAGTTTCTGTTCATTTTCTTGATGGTGTGTGCACCAGAGCCCAAAAGTTTTAAATTTTGACAGTCTAATTTATCTTTCATTTTTTTCTCTCCCTCCTGCTTTTGGTATCATGTCTTAAAAACCATTGCCTCAGACAAGGTCAAGAAGATTTACTTGTGTATTGCTTTTTAAGAATTTTATAGTTTTACCTCCTACATTTAGGTCTATGATCTATTTTGAGTTTTCTTTTTTCTCTCTCTTTTCTTTTAATATGATGTGAGGTAGGGGAGCCTGGATGGCCCATATATATATGGTGTGAGGTAGGGGCCCAATTTCATTTGTCCCAGCACCATTTGTTGTATTCTTTTTCCCATTGATATATTATTTTTATAAGCATGTTTCACTCAGAATAATATTAATGTGAATTTACATTCTCTGAACACACCCCATTTGCTTCTGTCAGCAATACTGCATGCTAAGGACTGGGAGAAGAGTGATCATGTGTGGGCAATTAAACATTGACCACAGAATGTGATAAGTATTTGTACAATGATGCCCAAAGTTTGGTGTGCATCATAATCATTTAGGGAAATTTTTTTAATGGGAATCTCCAAGCCTCACCCTAACCCACTGCATCATAACTTCCTGGAGGCAGGGTGGGGAGATAGGTGAAATAGGTGAAGGGGATTAAGAGGTACACACTTCCTGAGGTACCTGGCTGGCTCAATCAGAGAGCATGCAACTCTTGAACTCAGGGTCCTCTATTCAAGCCCCACATTGGGCATAGAGCTTACATTAAAAAAAAGGGGGGGGGGGGAATTCACTTCCAGTTATAAAATAAATAAGTCATGGGGATAGAAAGTACAGGATAGGGAATATAGTCAATAATATTGTAATAACTTTGTCTGGTGACAGGTGGTAACTACACTTAGCATGGTAAGCACGTCCTAAAGTATATAATTGTCAAATCACTATATTTACACCTGAAACTATACGTTTATATGTCAACTACACTATAATTACATTTTTTTAATCTATAAAAAGAAGTTAACAAAAAAGATAGGTAATAAAGCCTAAAAAGATTCTACAGTTCAGAAACAAACAAAAAAAGGAATTTCCTGGTAACATCCTGTTTATACCATATATAGAATCACACAATATTAGAGCTGTAAGACCCCATAAGACTACACAATTTGCCTCTTCATTTTTTAATTATATAACCAGAAGATGATTGGCTTTTACCTGTACTGCCTGTACACACCGTATATGCATCAAGGCCAGACTGGGCACTTGTTTGTCTCCTCTTAATACATTCAAATTCAAGAGTATTTATGACTGGGGGCGCCTGGGTGGCTCAATCGGTTAAGTGGCCAACTCTCGATTTTGGCTCAGGTCATGATCTCACGGTTTGTGAGTTTGAATTCTGAGTTGGGCCGTGCACTGACAGCATGGAGCCTGCTGGGGATTCTCTCTCCCTCTCTCTCTCTCTCTCTCTCTCTCAAAACTAAACTTTAAAAAAACTATTTATGACTAATGACATTATACTGAAGGTTTCATGGGAAGATGGAGAAGAGGATTGCATCGCATAGCCAAGCTTAACTAGATCCCTTCTTTTGTCTTGCTAGACCTGTTCTTTTTCAAAGTTTTCTCCATTTCGGAGTCTCTTCTCTCCATCCCTCCTACTACCCAACTTCTGAAATTCCCTTCTTTTTTCAAACCATTCAGCTGTGTTATCAAGTTTTTTCTTTTTTTAATTTTATTTATTTATTTATTTTTTTAGTAATCTCTACACCCAATGTGGGGCTCAAACTCACAACCCTGAAATCACGAGTTGTATGCTCTAACAACTGAGCCAGCCAGGTGCCCCTGGTCTCAAGTTTATATAACACAGTCAACAGAGTAAAAGCTCACTAGTTACGTAAAAAAGCAACCGACTATCTTTCCTCAGGCTGCTTGGGAAAGTAGGGAGGTGTCTCAGGTCACTCTATGGTGATAGAACCATATGAGGATTTCCCGCTTATTAAGAACAAGACAATGGGCTAAGTATCAGATAAAATGCCTTATTTATTTATTTATTTATTTATTTATTTTTAATTTTTTTTTTCAACATTTATTTATTTTTGGGACAGAGAGAGACAGAGCATGAACGGGGGAGGGGCAGAGAGAGAGGGAGACATAGAATCGGAAACAGGCTCCAGGCTCTGAGCCATCAGCCCAGAGCCTGACGCGGGGCTCGAACTCACGGACCGCGAGATCGTGACCTGGCTGAAGTCGGACGCTTAACCGACTGCGCCACCCAGGCGCCCCTAAAATGACTTATTTAATGTCCGGTAGCTCATCAGTGGCAAATCAGGTAAGGAACTTTAATTAAAAGGATCGAAGCACAACTTCTGAGCCACCCATATTTGTCGTCTTCAATTTCTTTTGCTTAATAGCCTGTGGGACACATGGAAAAGGTGTTATTATTTCACTTTCTAAAGATAAATTGAGATAGAGTGACAACGAGTAACTTTTGCAACTAGAATAGCAGAAGGTTTCAGTCTGGGATCCAGAATTGTTCATCTTTAGCAGGATATGTGAATTATAGCCAAAAATCTCATTGGGAAGCCACAGTGGAAAATGTAACCAGCAAGGGACACTCTGTAATCCTGGGCACGGTAATGTGAGGGAAAGCCTTAAAAAAAAAAAAAGAAAGAAAGAAACATTAGGACTGATAAGTCTTGCTGAGAAAGGGGAATGGGGCAGACCGTGTTTCTCCCACAGTGACAGGAAAAGATGGCAGCATTGGGCAAGGCAGGATCCTGTTTGGCAAGGAACGTCTGTCCTCATGTAGGAAAGCATGACTCATCAGGGTGCCCCAGCTCAATGACACAGTCTCTTAAGATCTTCCAAGTCCCCTTAGTCCAACTCTGTATTTACCAAGCAACTCTCAGATCTACTTTTCGCTTCCGCAGCACGCCTTCCCACAGAGTAAAGAATGTGCTGACTGGGGTTTCTTCAGATCTATTGTCAATTATATTTTACAGGATGAATGAATAAAGCTGCATCTGAGCTCTTTCTCGTGGGCTTGGTGGAGAGTGAGTTTGTTCATTCAACATTAATTCAACAAATATTTATTGAGTGTCACCTATGTGCCAGGCATTGGTCTGAGCCCTGGTGATACAAGTCAGATAAGGTCCTATCCTCATAGAGTGCTCTCATTAACAAGAGGTGACATGTAACAAAGCAAACAAATCAATAGATAATTTCAAATTGTGATACTCCCCACCTAGGGTTACTGAACCCCTTCCAACAGGCTCAGCTGTACTCCGGGTTCTGCAACCCTCCCCGTCTCATCTTTCCCAGGTCAACTTAAGAAGCTTTAGCCCAAGGCCAGAGGCCTCAGCATGAAATTTCCTCTCTGATCTGTCCTGGACCCTGAGAATTGAGTTTCAATAACTAAAGACCCACAGCCTCCTTTACCACCACAGTGCTCTAGACCATGGACCTCCATCTTGTTTCCTACCCACGACTTGATAACCTCATCCATTTGTTCATCCAACAGACACTTTCTGAGTTCTTACTGAACACGAAGCATTTTGTTTGGAGCCGGGGATTCAGAAATGACTAAGACATGGTCCCCGCCCTCCAGTTCGCAGTCCAAGGAAGAAGATCCACATTTATGGTTCCCCTGCTGCTTCTATGGGCTAGGAGTGACAAAAATGCGGGGTGACTGTGTGATTAGAAGAGGATCCCTAAGTCATACTGAGAGGTGTGATCAGGGAAAATTTCCCTCAGGAGAGGATCTTTAAATTGAGGTTTTAGAGAGTTTTTTTCCGACGTAACTTCGATTGTATTTTCTTTCCAAAAATAACAAATGTTGCAACTTTAGAAAATACAGAAAAGGAAGGGCATTGAAAGCCACCATTGATAACAATTTGGTGGTATGTACCTTCCAATCTCTTCACTATTCGAGCTTGGTTTTGAAGTGAAAAACTTTGAAGGCAGGGAGGAGAAAGTATTTGGTAGAGGCAATTGTCCTTAGGTTGCCTTTAAAATCCAGATGTAGGGCACCTGGGTGGCTCAGTCGGTTAAGTGTCCAACTTGGGCTCAGGTCATGATCTCACGGTTGTGAGTTCGGGCCCCACGTCGGGCTTTGTGCTGACAGCTGGGAGCCTACAGCCTGCTTTGGATTCTGCGTCTCCCTCTCTCTCTCTGCCCTTCCCCCACTCACGCTCTCTCTCTCTCTCTGTCTCAAAAATAAATAAGCATTGGGGCGCCTGGGTGGCTCACTAGGTTGAGCGTCCAACTGCGGCTCAGCTCATGATCTCATGGTCCCTGAGTTCGAGCCCCGCGTCGGGCTCTGTGCTGACCGCTCAGAGCCTGGAGCCTGTTTCAGATTCTGTGTCTCCTTCTCTCTCTGACCCTCCCCCATTCATGCTCTGTCCCTCTCTGTCTCAAAAATAAATAAACGTTAAATAAATAAATAAATAAATAAGCATTAAAAAAATAATAATAAAATAATAAAATCCAGATGTCATTTTAAAAATAAAATTAAAAAAATAAATAAAAATAAAAACAAGACTTAATAGGTAAAAACACAAATACATATCTAGGTTTTGTTCACTGAAATCCTGTTGGCACCTGGCCACAACATGAAAGATAGTAGTTACCCAACATATACTGGTGAGTTAAAAAAAAAAACGAAAAAAGGAATAAGATGTAAATGGAAAGATGAACCTTTGAAAATTAAAGCATAAGAATGTGATTCCTTGTCTGAGGCCCAACATCTGCAAAATTGAAAACAGAGGATCCTGGAAAAGGGCCATGCCGGGCTGAGGTCTCTTGTCATTTGTTATCAAATTTTTATTTTATAATTTGTGATTTTGTTATCACGCTCTTTGCCTAAGCAAATGTCACAAAATGTTCCCGTTATATGTTCTAGAAGATTAACAGTTTTAGGTCTGTGATCCATTTTGAGTTTAGCATGAGGTATGTGTCAAGGTTCATTTCTTTCCATACAGATATCCTTTCGCTAGAGTACTGTATGTTTAAAATACTATCCTTTCAGGGGCACCTGGGTGGCTCAGTTAAGTGTCCAACTTCGGCTCAGGTCATGATCTCATGGTCCGTGAGTTCGAGCCCCGCGTCGGGCTCTGTGCTGGCAGCTCAGAGCCTGGAGCCTGCTTCAGGTTCTGTGTCTCCCTCTCTCTCTGCCCCTCCTGCACTTGTGCTCTGTCTCTCTCTGTCTCTCAAAAATAAATAAATGTTAAAAAAAAAAATACTATCCTTTCAATGCAATTGGATTACCCTGGAACTTTTGTAAAGAAATCAGCTGATCTGATGAGTTGAGAGTTTATTTCTGGACTCTGTTATGTTCCTCTGATCTATATCAGGGGTCAACAAATCCTGCCTACTCTGGCTTTTTACATAAAGTGTTATTATAATACAGCCACACTCATCCATTTCTGTATTCTGCCCGGCTGCTTTCAAGCTACAGTATAGCTGAGTAGTTGTTACGGAGACCATGTGAACTGCAAACCTAAAATATTTACTATCTGGCCCTTTAAAGAAAAAGTTTGCTGACCCCTGGTCTATATTTACCCTTATGGGGAAACCACACTCTCTTGACCACTGAAGCTTTACAGTAATTTTTTGTGTGTGTGTGAGCTCTACACCTAATATGGGGCTTGAACTCATGACCCCAAGATCAAGAGTTGCATGCTCTACCAACTGAGCCAGCCAAGCACCCTCTTCTAGTAAGTCTTTTTTTTTTTTTAATTTTTTTTAACGTTTATTCATTTATTTTTTTAATTTTTTTTTCAACATTTTTTATTTATTTTAGGACAGAGAGAGACAGAGCATGAACGGGGGAGGGGCAGAGAGAGGGAGACACAGAATCGGAAACAGGCTCCAGGCTCTGAGCCATCAGCCCAGAGCCCGACGCGGGGCTCGAGCTCCTGGACCGTGAGATCGTGACCTGGCTGAAGTTGGACGCTTAACCGACTGCGCCACCCAGGCGCCCCTAACATTTATTTATTTTTGAGACAGAGAGAGACAGAGCATGAACAGGGGAGGGGCAGAGAGAGAGGGAGACACAGAATCGGAAACAGGCTACAGGTTTTGAGCGGTCAGCACAGAGCCCGACGTGGGGCTCAAACTCACGGACCGTGAGATCATGACCTGAGCCGAAGTCGGACGCCCAACCGACCAAGCCACCCAGGTGCCCCTCTTCTAGTAAGTCTTTTTTTTTTTTAATTTTTTTTTTTAACGTTTATTTATTTTCGAGACAGAGAGAGAGCATGAACGGGGGAGGGGCAGAGAGAGAGGGAGACACAGAATCGGAAGCAGGCTCCAGGCTCCGAGCCATCAGCCCAGAGCCCGATGTGGGGCTCGAACTCACGGACCGTGAGATCGTGACCTGAGCGAAGTCGGACGCGTAACCGACTGAGCCACCCAGGCGCCCCTCTAGTAAGTCTTGATAAGACAGTGTAAGTCCTCTGGCTTTGGTTTTCTTTTTCAAAATATTTTAGCTATTCTAAGTCCTTCAACTTTCCATATAAATTTTACAATAGCCTGTCAGGGCACCTGTGTGGCTCAGTCAGCTAAGCATCTGACTCTTGATTTCAGGCCAGGTTACGATCTCATGATTCATGGGATTGAGCCCCACATCGGGCTCTGTGCTGACAGTGCAGAGCCTGCTTGGGATTCTCGGTCTCTCTCTCTCTCTCTCCTGCTCTCTCTCTCCAAATAAATAAATAAACTTGAAAAATAAACATATAAATAAAAATGGCTTGTCAATTCCTCAAAAGAGACTGTTCAGATTTTGACTGGGACCACATAAATCTAAAGAACAAACCGGGAGGATTGCCGTCTTAACAATATCAAGCCTTCCAAACTATAACACTATCTTCTCTATTTAGTTCTTCAACTTCCCTTTGCAATATTTTATTGTTTCCAGCCTATAAGTCTTTCTCCAAATGTATTCCTATGTGAGCTTTTTTTTTTTTTAAACGTTTATTTATTTTTGAGACAGAGAGAGACAGAGCATGAACGGGGGAGGGTCAGAAAGAGGGAGACACAGAATCCGAAACAGGCTCCAGGCTCTGAGCTGTCAGCACAGAGCCTGACGCGGAGCTTGAACTCACAGACCGTGAGATCATGACCCGAGCTGAAGTCGGCCGCTTAACCGACTGAGCCACCCAGGCGCCCCCTATGTGAGCTTTTTTAATGTTATTATGAATGGAGTTGACTTTAAAATTTTTATTTTCTAGTTACTTGTTGCTGGTATATAGAAATACCATCGATTTTCATATATTGACTATGTACTATGTCCAACTGGCAAGTTTTATTTACTGTAGTAAGTTCTTTTTGGTAGATTCTTAAGGGTTTTTTGGTTTGTTTTTTTTTTCATTCACAAACAGTGCCATCTACAAATAAAGACAGTTTCACCAAATACAGAATTACTCAAGCTTTCAATTTCTTTAATTTAGTTATTTTATTAGTTGCCAGAAAGGGAGAGTTTAAACTTCCAACTCTGGTTATGGAATTGTATGTTTCTCCCTTTAATTCTGTCAATTTTGCTTCAATTTTGATTTTTCTCTTGAGAATATGTTTTATTTTCTTGGTCTTTTATTTGCAGGCAATTTTGGGTTGCTATTTATATGAATGTCATGAATGTGAATTTGTGGAGATACTCAGACTGTTACTGTGATGGTCACTTTTGTGTGCATGCTTGACTGGGTCACTGGGCTTAGATAGTTGCCTAAACATAATTCTGGATGTTTCTGTGAAGGTGTTTTTTGGATGAGATTAACATTTAAATGGATGGACTTTAAGCAGATTATCCTCCGTAATGTGGGTGGGCCTTATGTAATCAGTTGAAGGTCTTAATAGAACAAAGACTGACTTCCCCTGATGTAAAAGGAATTTTGCCAGCAGAGCTACTTCTCTATAATCAATCGATTTCTCTCTCTCACTCCCTCCTCCTCTCTCCCTCTCTTTCACCCCCTGTCCACACACAGACACACATACACATACATACTTTGTTCTGTTTCCCTGGAGAACCCTGACTAATTAATACAGCTGTTTTTCACCAATGAGTATGCTTTCCTTTGTTTTAGCAGGTGATTTTCTTGGCTAGGCTGGCATGGCAAATCCCACGTCTTGTGCAGTATCTTCATTCTTGTTTCATGCCAAGTGTGGTGCAAGCATCACTCAGAGATACGACAGTTTGGAGAGCTCTCTGGTTCTGTCCTTTCTGTTCTTTTTTCTTTCTTTCTTTTTCAGTTTATTCATTTGTTTGTTTGTTTAGGAATCTCTATACCCAATGTGGGGCTTGAACTCACCACCCCGAGATCAAGAGTCATATGCTTTTCCGAATGAGCCAGCCAGGAGCCCTTGGGTCTTTTTTTTCCCCGGGGTTCCACTCCGGTCAGTTTTCGCTATTGTCCTGGCTTCTTCTTTTCTGGTTTCTCACATCATAAAACCTGTTTCTTCTTGTGAACCTGGCTGCCTTCTGTGTACAACACGGGATGCGTTTCACCCTGGGCTAAACGTCTCGAAGGTGAGAGCTTCTTTGTACACCTCCACCTGTCTACTTCTGCTCTCCCGCCACCACCTGCAGATGCCAGCTTCAGCGTCCGTCCAGTGTGCCTTTGGCTGGGCTGCGTGTGTGAGTCAGTGAGGTGGGTCAGAGAGGCGGGGGGTGGGGGGGCCCCTCTGATTCTGTTCTCGCTCCGCTATTTTCACGTAGTTCCTTTTTGTACTAAGCTCAGGGTCGATCACTGTTTTCTGCAGTGAAGAGTCACATGGTAAAATCTTTATCACACTCGGAAGTAGAGTCTCAGCCTTGGTATTTCTGAAAAAGTTTATCTCACCTTCATTACTGAAAGATATTTTTGGGGGCGCCTGGGTGGCTCCGCCGGTTAAGGGTCTGACTCGATTTCGGCTCAGGTCAGGATCTCACCGGTGGTTCGTGAGATGTAGCCCTGCTTTAGGCGATGGGCTGACAGCACAGAGCCTGCTTGGGATTCTCTCTCTCTCTCTCTCTCTCTCTCTCTCTCTCTCTTTCTCTTCCCCTACCCCATGAGCACGTGCTGTCTCTCAAAAAAATTCTTTTTAATATTTAATGTTTATTTATTTTTGAGAGAGAGAGAGAGAAAGAGAGCGAGCTAGCATGTGCGCGGGCATGTGGAGGAGGGGCACAGAGAGACAGGGGACAGAGGGGCCAAAGCGGACTCTGCACTGACAACAGCAAGTCCAATGCAAGGCTTGAACTCGCGAAGCACCAGATCATGACCTGAGCTGAAGTCGGGCGCTCAACCGACCGAGCCCCTCAGGCACCCTAACATGGTTTAAAAAATAATTTTAAAAGGGGAAAAAAAAGAAAGATATTTTTGTTCTTGGTTGGCAGTTTTTCTTTCAGTGGCTTGGAGATGTCTCCCTATTATCCTCTGGTTTGCATGTGGCCAAGAAGATGTCTGCTACTGTCCTTATCTTTGTTCCTCAGCACAGAGTGTATTTTCCCCTCTGGCTGCTTCTAGCGTTTTCTCTTTATCATCGTGTTTTAGCGATTTAACTACAATGCGCCTTGATGTGGTTTTTCTTCATTTTTTCTCTGAGTGGGGTTTGTTGAGTTTCTCTGATTTGTGGTGGGTTTATAGTTCTCGCCAAATTTAAGTAATTTTCAGCCCTTATGTCTTCAAACACGTTTTCTGTCCACTTCTCACTTCATCCCCTCTTTCCGGGACTCCAGGTACACGCACGAGAGGCCCTGAATGCTGCCACCACTCACTGATGTTCTGCTTATTTTTTTATTTTTTATTTTAGAGAGAAAGAGGGAGTGAGAGCAGGGGAGAAGGGCAGAGAGAGAGAGAGAGAGAAAGAATCTTAAGCAGGTTCCACGCTCAGCACAGAGCCTGACACGGGGTTCAATCCCACAACCCTGGGATCATGACCTGAGCCAAAATCAAGAGTCAGACACTCAACTGACTGAGCCACCAAGGTGCCCCAATATTCTTATTTTATTTTTAAAAACATTTTTTAATGTTTATTTATTTTTGAGACAGAGAGAGAGAGAGAGAGAGAGAGAAGCAGAGCACGAGTGAGGAAGGGGCAGAGAGAGAGGGAGACACAGATGCAAAGCAGGCTCCAGGCTCCGAAGTGTCAGCACAGAGCCTGACATGGGGCTCGAACCCACACACTGTGAGATCATGACCTGAACTGAAGTCAGACACTCGACTGACTGAGCCACCCAGGTGCCCCAATATTCTTATTTTAGAGATGAATCTTTTTTTCTTATCTGTGCTGTATTTTGGATTTTTCTGTTGCTATGTTTTCATAGCCCAGAATGCTTTCTTATTTAATGTCTGATCTGCTATGCTATTAATTCCATTCACTATATTTTTCATCTCTAGAATTTTGATTTGGGCGTCTTGTAGATTTTCTATTTCACTCTTCCTGATGCTCATGCTGTCCTGTACCTTCTGGAATATATGGGATATATTTATAGTAGCTGTTTCAATGCCCTTGTCTCCTATTAGCTGTATCATTTCTGTTTCTGTTTCTACGGATTGATTTTTTTTCCTGCTTATTTGAGTGACAGGTAATTTTTTATTAGACACCAAATATTTTGTGGGTTTTTTTCCAGTTTTATTGCTATAATTGACATGCAATATTGTGTTACGTTTAAGGTGTGAGACATAATGGTTTAATACACATGTATATTGTGAAATGATCACCACAAGAAGTTTAGGTAACATCCAAGAAACATTGCTTTTTTAACAGCCTAGTGATTGGACAAGTGTAGGTTATGCTGTGGTCCCCACAAGTAGCTGCCATCTGTCACCACACAGCCCTATTACAATCCCACCGACTATATTCCCCATGCTGTACCTTTTATCCCTGTGACCTATTCCTTCCATACCCGAAAGCCTGTATCTCCCACGCCCCTTTTCCAGTTTGCCCACTCCTCCACCCCATTCCCCTATGGCAGCCACCAGTGTATTCTCTGTATTTATGGGGCTGTTTCTGGGTTTGGGTTTGTTTGTTCGTTTGTTTTGTTATTTTATATTCCATATAAGTGAAATCATATGAGATACCAGATATTTTGAAGTTTATATTGTTGGGTACCAGAATTCTTTTATTTTAGAGAGAGAGAGAGAGAGAGAGAGAGAGAGCACGTGAGCAGGGGACAGGGGCAGAGAGGGAGAGAGAGAATCCTAAGCAGGCTCCATGCTGTTAGTGCATGTTAGCTCCACATGGGGCTTGATCCCATGAACTGTGAAATCATGACCTGAGTCAAGATGAAAAGTCAGACACTTGGAGGGGCATCGGGGTGGCTTCGTTAAGGTTAAGTGTGCGACTTCGGCTCAGGTCATGATCTCTCAGTTCGTGAGTTTGAGCCTCGGGTTGGGCTCTGAGCTGACCACTCAGTGTGGAGCCTGTTTCAGATTCTGTGTCTCCCTCTTTCTCTGTCCCTCCCCTGCTCATGCTCTGTCTCTTTCTCTCTCAAAAATAAAAAAAAACATAAAAAAATAAAAACCAGGGGCACCTGGGTGGCTCAGTCGGTTAAGCGTCTGACTTTGGCTCACGTCATGATCTCGCAGTTCGTGAGTTTGAGCCCCAAGTCAGGCTCTGCGCGGACAGCTTGGAGCCTGAAGCCTGCTTCACATTCTGTGTCTTTCTCTCTCCCTCCCCCTCCCCCACTCACACTCTGTCCCTCTCTCTCTCTCTCAAAAATAAACATTAAAAAAATTTTTTTTAAATAAAAAAAACAAAAAGAGTCAGACACTTGAGGCACCTGGGTGGCTCTGTTGCTTAAGCATCTGACTTTGGCTCAGGTCATGATCTCACAGTTGGTGGGTTTGAGCCCCACGTCGGGCTCTGTGCTGACAGCTCAGAGCCTGGAGCCTGCTTCAGAATTTGTGCCTCCCTCTCTCTCTCTGCCCCTCCCTTGCTTGTGCTCTGTCTCTCTCTGTCTCTCAAAAATAAATAAACGTTAAAATAATTTTTAACAAAAGATCCAGACACTTAACTGAGCCTCCCAGGCGTCCTGGTACCAGAATTTTTTTTTTTTTTTAAATTCTTTGAAATATCTGGTGGCTTCAGTATAGGCTGCGGTTAAATTACTTGGAAATCGTCTGACCTTCCCAAGGCTTGCTTTCCAGCTTTGTTAGGTGAGTCCAGAACAACTCCTGGGACTCATTTGGCATGACCCCTGAGGCCATCCTCCTCTGAGGGCTCCAAGCCCCGTGTGTGGGGAGCACTTTCTGCTCTGGCTGGTGGGCACACCCACTCTTCCCAGCCTCGCACACGCTCTGGGGGCTCGTCCATCTCCTCGCCTCTACGGGGCTTCTTTTCCCAGTGCTGGGCATGTCCACAATCACACGTACCGATCGGTGCCCAGGCAAAACTTTCGAGGACATTCCTCTGCACATCTCCAAGAGTTCTGCCCCTCTCTCTGTGTGGTAGCCTGGAAGCTCTCTCTCCAGGCAGTGAGCCGGGACCCCCCCCAGAAGACTCATCTCATCTGCTTCCCGTCTCTCGGGGATCCCTGTCCGGAGACGCCTGCCATCCAATGTCTTCAAACCGTTGCTTTCTATATTTTGTTCCGTTTTATAACTGATGAAGGCAGAGGATAAATCTAGATTCTGCTACTACATCATTGCCCAAAGTCGGCGTTGCTTTTATTCTTTTAAAAAGCAATCTTTGTTTTATCGAGGCGTAGCATACACACATAAACGTGTACGAATCTAAGTGCGCAGCTCGATAAACTTTCACAAAATAAACACACATCTGTGTGACTATCTCCCATGTTAATACATAGAACATTGCCAGCACCACAGAAGCTTCGTGTTCTTTTCCGGTCACTACCTGCCCTCCCAGGGTAACCATCATTCTCATTTCTGGCACCACAGTGCTCGATTTACA
Organism: Prionailurus viverrinus; assembly: GCF_022837055.1. NCBI lineage: Eukaryota > Metazoa > Chordata > Mammalia > Carnivora > Felidae > Prionailurus > Prionailurus viverrinus. Next base: position 120,433,611 of record NC_062563.1, read on the forward strand.
TAAATGGAGTCACACAGTGTATGTATTCTTTTGGGTCTGGGTTTCTTTCACGCAACGTTATATTTGTCAGGTTCGTTCACGTTGTTATGCAAAAGCAATGATTAATTCACTTTCATTGCCGTGTAATATTCTATTTGATGAATATATCACATCTTTCCTCTAGTGTCTTGTTGGTGGACATTGAAGTTACTTCTAGTTTGGGCCTATTATGAATCGTGCCTTTACGATCATGTTTGCACATGTTTTGTGTGTGTACATATGCGTTTCTGCCAGAACCGCTAAATCGTAGGCTAGGAATCTTTTCCACTTTAGAAGATACCACCAAGTAGTTTTCCAAAGCAGTCATCCCAATTTACACTCTTACTAGCATTGTATGAGCATTCTAGTTGCCCCATATCCTCACCAACACTCGTTATTATATCTTTTTAATTTGACTCATTCTGATGGATTTTAGTTACATTGCCTTTCAGAACACCCCATGGGCATAATCAAACTACCAGGCAGAATGAGCTAACAGTGTGCCAGCTTGAGACTCCTATATAAATTTTTTTTTATGTTTTTCTTTATTTTTGAGACAGAGAGAGACAGAGCATGAGCAGGGGAGGGGCAGAGAGAGAGGGAGACACAGAATCTGAAAGAGGCTCCAGGCTCTGAGCTGTCAGCACAGAACCCAACGCAGGGCCCGAACCCAAGAACTGTGAGATCATGATCTGAGCCCAAGTTGGACACTTAACCGACTGAGCCACCCAGGTGCCCAGAGACTCCTATATATACGGTGTTTCTTCCCAATGTCTGTGTGAGCATTTCCCAATGCATTCAGTTGTTACATTTGTGTTCATCAACATCATTTGAGCCGAGTTTGAAAGCTAAGTGTTAGATGATTTACCAGGTGAATATATGGCGAGAGGAAAAGCAAACAAGGGCATGCTTGGTGGAGGAAGAAATATATGGGAAAGAAGTCATAAAAGGACTGTCTCAGGGCTCCCCGGTAAGATTGTGCATGATTTGTTCCTCTGTCTATGGAAATGGCACCTCTAAGAATTGTTCAGGGCACAACCCATGAAGCTGTACACAGCAGCCATACCTGTCATGGTCAGGAATGATAAGAAATTTGTTATGAGCAGAGGGCAGAGTGGGTAGGTCAGAGAAGCAAGAGAAGTCAGATCCAGAGTTGGGGCAGCATAACCCACTGGGATCTTGCCGAAGGTTTACTTTAAAGGTTCACCCCACCCCCACCCCCACCCCACTACATGAAGGATTGTACCAGCTTCTTCCTCTTGGATCCTTCAGCCCTCTGAGCCAACAGGGCTGCCACTGAACTGGGGCGAAGGTGAAACCCAAGTCAGGAAGGAGAAATGCTGAGCACACTCAAGTTTGTCTTGCTACACAACTCTGGTCTCAACAAGTTGAGGAACCAACACCCTGTCCTTCCTCTCTTTGGGGCTTCCTCTCTTGCTTACAGCCTCAGCGCGCTCCTCTGTCTGGTAAAACTGGGTAAACCTGGATGGGAAGCTGTGCCCCACCTACCTGGCCCTTACCTTCATGTTTCTGAGTCACCAGGGGGTGGTTTCTGAGAGCACAAGAAAGCGAAAGGAAAATCCCAGGGTCCCCACGTATCTTCCCGACAGCCTGCCAGCATGAAGAATATCCCTGAAAAAGAAAAAGATTTCTTTGGGTTGACATTCTTTGTCCCTGAGTCCTCATGACGCTTTATATGTCTCTCTTGTATGCTTGTTCAGGGCATTAAATGATTGAAGTAGGCCCTCCTGTTGGGCTGGAAGGAAGGGATTATCCACTGTGTACCAGAGAAGGCAGGGTCCCTTCTGGAAAGTGAAGTTCAAGCTCAGGCTCTGCCTTCCTTCCAGTTACTTGGACAAAGTATGTTCCTTAAAGTAGAAACTGGGACTGATGGAGGCATTCCAAGAAGTGTGGGAAGGAGCATCTTTGTTGGCTCTGGCTACAAAGGGAGTAGTTCTGGAGAAGTAAGTGGTAAGAAGGTAACTCCCTAAGGAGGAGGGAGGTTCCAGAACATGGAACCCAGGAAAGGTGCCCATAGTTACACCAGGATTCTGAGACTAGAGTAAATATCACGGGGCCATATGTCAGTGGGAGATTTGCAGGCCCCGGGGACTACGTGACCCAGGCCATGAGTAGAAACCCTTCCAACCGAGCTTTTTTGGCTTGTTTTTCTGCTTCTTTAACAAGATTGACTTTGAAATCACCCAACAGGGATATCAACCAGCACATTTAAAATATGGTCACCAGCGCTTGGTCTTATGAGAGGTAGAGAACAGGAGACACCGTTCCTGGCCTGGAGGAGGCTACTAAGGAACTAGAGAGAGAACAAGGCCCGTGAAGCCCCTAAGGAACAGCTCAACCGATAGGATTCTTTGTTTCCATTTTTGGCCAAAATTAAAATTATCATGAACTCCCCGAGCAGACACCAGCTGGGCAACAGTAGGAGTGTTAAACATCCCAGGAGAGGGGGAGGTATCCTGGGACCCAAAATTGTTCCCAGTTCATCTGTAAGTGTTGATGAGCTACGTGTGAACTGTGAAATTAACGGTAATATTCCTCAAAAACAAATAAACAAGACCGTAAAAGACCATAGCTGATTCAATACTAAACTATGCAGGTTGAGGGGGTCCACGGGCACCCAAGAGGCTCTAGGTGCTGAAAAAGTTCCACTGTCACTGGACTGGGGGCTGAAGGGAGGACAGGCCTTGGACAAACAGGGGACCAGGGTGGAGGAAGAGCCAAAGAAATCATCACCTTCAAAAATCACTCCCAGGGGCACCTGCGTGGCTCAGTTGGTTAGGCATCTGACTTCGGCTCAGGTCATGATCTCACGGTCTGTGAGTTCAAGCCCCGCGTCGGGCTCTGTGCTGACAGCTCGGAGCCTGGAGCCTGCTTCTGATTCTGTGTCTCCCTCTCTCTGACCCTCCCGCGTTCATTCTCTGTCTCTCTCTGTCTCAAAAATAAATAAACATTAAAAACAACAAAAATCGCTCCCATTTCTCTTGAATTTTAAAGTTTTCATAGAGGAGCACCTGGGCAGCTCAGTCGGTCGAGCGTCCGACTCTTGATTTCGGCTCAGGTCCCTGCCTCGGCCTCTGCACTGAGCATGGAGTCTGCTTAAGATTCTCTCTCTCTCTCTCTCAAATTAAACACACACGTACACACACGAGAAAAGAGACTGCTGCTATGGATGCGGGTGCAAGAGGGCCTGTGGCCAGTGACATTCTCAACAGGACTCTTGCTTTCTGTTCAAATAGTCTTTCCCATCCCCACACCACCCCCACCCCTCCTGTGCCCTGCAGCCTCCTCCAGACCCCTTACAGGCTTTCCACACTGCCTTGCTGACTCCTTTACCATCACCACCAGCCTGCCCTGCTGGGAGTCCTTAGAAACGTGCTAGCGAGGTCTCCAAGGCCTCTCTGGTTGCTATATCCAGGCCACGATCCTCACCAGTTCATTCATTGTTCATTCATTCATTTATTGAGAGAATATTTGTTAGGTGCCAACCACTTGCGTGGTGCTGGCGATATGATACTGAGCAAGATGAATGAGGCAGAGGTTCTCTGTAGAGACAGCGTGAACCCCTTCCTCCCGAGATGTCACACACTCGTCACGCATGCACACACATGCATGCACACGTGCATGGGCAGATGTGCTTGCCTTTTCTGTTTAGATCCTCCCCAAACTCTCTGACTGGGAACCCAGCTGCTGGGCATGTGATCTATGTAGGAGACACCAACTGGAGAGGAAGTTAGGCCTGTAATCTAAGGGAACTGGGGAGGAAGACGTCCTGGGGCGGGGACACCCCAGATTGCACATCGGCCACTTGGCCATTTGCTAGTGGCCTGGGGAGTGTGAACTCTTGAGTGGCAGACACCCAGTGGAGAAGAGCACATGGCCAGGATCTCAGGTTCTGGGCTATTTCAGGCAGTCCTTGAGGCAAGGCTCTTTCCAGAAGGCCAGGGAGGGACCAGGGGCCTGGTTCCAGCCGTACATGCCTGCTACATCCTACTCCTTCGCTGAATCCTGGCGTTGCTCCTGGAGCATGAAGCTTCTAGAACGCCCCCCCCCCCCCCTCTTTCCTCCACCCCAGAGAGCGGAGTCTCTGGGCGGGACCCTGGTGTCCTATAAATACAAGGAGCCAGCCAGTTAGGACTTCAGCTTGATGAACACGCAAGGGTTTTGGTGATGGAAAGTCCCAGAATTTTCCTTTCTTTCTCTTTGTGGGGAATTATACAAAGTAAATGAAGAATAAAGAGGAGAAGGAGGAAGAAGAGGGAAGAAGGAAAAAAAAGGAGCAGATAAGGAAGAGGTGGAGAAGGAAAGCATTTTTTAACAAAACACAGATCTGATCACAGTATTTTCCTGCTTTTAGTAACTTCCCATTGCTAATGAGATAACCACAGCCTTCTTTCCTCTCTCCCCACCCTCCCCACCCCTTCCAGTCACAGGGGGGCTCTGGGGCCTGCTAGGATGTGCTCACCCGTCTTGTGGGAAATTGCCCCATGGGGTTGCAGTAACTGAAACAGAGAACACCATAATGGGCCCATCATAAGGAGCATAGAGAGCTATCATAAGGGGGTTTTAGTCCTGGCTCTGTGACTGTAGGACCATGGGAAAATGGCCCTCCTTTTCTTTACCTGCTCAGTGGTCAGGGAGAATAATCCCTGCCCTGCCTTGCTAGGTTGTTGTGAGGCTCAGGTGAGATAAAGAACCCAGAAACCCTTTGTGAATTCTCAAGCACTGAACAAATAAAGGATTGTTCCTACTACTGAGTAAAGTACCTTGAGAAATCAGCAGCCTACCCCTTTCATCTGTCCCCGCTTTTCTGTCTAATGACCCTCATGTCAGTACAACGCTCTAAGCTTTGCAAAGTAATTTTATACACATTGTGTCACTTGTTCTGACTCCATCCCTGTGCAGTGGCTGTGCAGGACTGCCCCTTGCTGGGCATATCAGGGCACAGGCTCAGAGGGGTGAAGTCATCAGGAGGCCGGGGCACACTGTGGCCGAGCCAGGCCCGAGCTCAGGTTTCCTGACTCGGGCTCAGAGCGTGCTCCGAGCCCTGGGGCCACTCTGCTCCCAGCTCAGAACAGCTGTCGTTCCCTTTAGCTTCTAAACCCGCAGAGGGTACAGGCAGGATCTTCCGAGGGGATTGACGTCCCCACGGCAGTTAGCACGGCCTGTGGGTGGAGCTATTGCCGAGAACGCTTGAGCCTTTGCCGGGAGCGTCGGACTTGGGTTTTGAAAGTCTACTTGCCGTGGCCTGTGCGAGTTTGTCCCAGCTCCTTTTTTGTCACTCCTCTGTGACAGCGCTCAGCCAGCAGGGAGGCCAGAGGTGCGCATTTTGGACCACTTTGGAATCCTTCCTCCAAACACCGTCTGGTGGCTCACTCTCACAGCTGGTGAGTATCTTTCCTTGTCCAGCCACGGGGTTGGGGAGGGGCCGAGAAGTGTACGCATGCTTGCTCCCTGACCTGCGGGTGCTCACAGCTGGAGAGACAGCATCACGTGAGAAACAGCTAGAAGGATGGTGTGAGTGCCCTCTCAAGGCGGGGGAGGGCGGGGCCCATGACCCTCCACCATGAGAGACACAACCAGCTCAGAGAGGCAGAGATCCCTGGGGAGGGGGAGGCTCTGAGGAAGCTTCCTAGCTGAGGACACGCGCATCCCCCTCCCCTTAGTTTGTCTCCGTGTCCGGCTGAAACATTGTTGCAGTTGGTGAATCACACCAGGAAAACCGCCCCTGCCACATTCCGGGATGTGAAAGCCAGGACCTTGGCCTCACTGCTGATTGGTGGTGGTGGACCAGGGGAAAGGGCACCAGGCAGGCAGTCTGGTGATGCAGGATTCTGTGCCCTGACCTACACACACCGGTCGGATGAGGCAGAGTCGGGTGCTTTTCCAGTCAAGGTCAATGCCAAAGTAGCCAGAGTCAGGTCTCCTGACTTTCCACCGCAGGTACCTCCCGCGTTTGGTGACGATGGTGAGCTTGGCTGGCGGGCGTTGGGAGAAATATCTAGAATTCAGGAGAGAGAGCAAGGCTAGAATGTTAGTGGGCAATACCTCCCACCACTTCCTTTCCCCAAGTGCCAGAGGGCTTGGAGGAGGCTGTTCCCACAACGTTTAAAATAGTGTTTGGGGGCGCCTGGGTAGCTCAGTTGGTTAAATGTCTGACTCTTGATTTTGGCTCAGGACATGATCCCAGGGTTCTGGTACTGAGCCCCACATCGGCCTCTGCACTGAGTGTGGAGCCTGCTTGGGATTCTCTTTCTCTCTCTGCCTTTGCTCCTCTTCCCCATTCGCACTCTCTCTCTCTGTAAAATAAAAATAAATAAATAAATAAATAAATAAAATAAAAATTTAAAAGAAGTATTTGCAAAAAGAAAAACAAGAAGGTCACCCTGAATGTGCAACAATAGAGAGAATGATCTGAAATGAATTATGATCTGAAAACAGTTACAAAGTTAAGTCATCATTTAAAACAAGGCTCTTAGAGGGGCGCCTGGGTGGCGCAGTCGGTTGGGCGTCCGACTTCAGCCAGGTCATGATCTCACGGTCCATGAGTTCGAGCCCCGCGTCAGGCTCTGGGCTGATGGCTCGGAGCCTGGAGCCTGTTTCCGATTCTGTGTCTCCCTCTCTCTCTGCCCCTCCCCCGTTCATGCTCTGTCTCTCTCTGTCCCAAAAATAAATAAACGTTGAAAAAAATAAAAAAAATAAATAAATAAATAAAAATAATAATAAAACAAGGCTCTTAGGGGCTCCTGGCTGGCTCAGTCAGTAGAGCACGCTTGATCTCAGGATTGTGAGCTCAAGTCCCACGTTGGGCATGGAGACTACTTTAGAAAGAAAGAAATAGGGGCACCTGGGTGGCTCAGTTGGTTAAGCGTCCAACTTCAGCTCAGGACATGATCTCGCAGTCCGTGAGTTTGAGTCCTGTGCCAAGCTTTGTGCTGACAGCTCAGAGCCTGGAACCTACATCAAATTCTGTGTCTCCCTCTTCTGCTCACGCTCTGTCTCTCTCTCTCTCAAAAATAAATAAACATTAAAAAGTTTTTTATTTTATTTTATTTTACATTTATTTATTTTTGAGAGACAGAGAGAGACAGAGCATGAGCGGGGGAGGGGCAGAGAGAGAGGGAGGCACAAATTCTGAAGCAGGCTCCAGGCTCTGAGCTGTCAGCACAGAGCCCAATGCAGGGCTCAAACCCATGAACTGTGAGATCATGACCTGAGCCCAAGTCGGATGCCTAACCGACTGAACCACTCAGGGACCCCTAAAAAAAAATTTTTTTTAATAAATAAATAAAACAGTAACGCTTTGAGAATGTAGGTGACAGTTGAGATTTCACTGTCAAGCTGGGAACCGGAGAGATGCCCCAGTCTGACCCCAAGACGGTGCAGGATCTCACCCAGGTGGTACCGACCCTCCTGCAGCAAAGTGACGACACGGGTAGTCCCAGTGACGATCTGGAGAAAACATTGCAGACCTCGAGGCACAGGCTGGGGTAGAAGAACCGGAAGGCGAAAACCACATCTCTGCCACACCAAAGAGTCGAAGGTTGCTAATTTACACTGAAATATGGAACACCATTTTTACAAGCCAAGAGACCAAATGGTTTTTTGAAAAAAAATGTTTTAATGTTTATTTATTTTTGAGAGAGAGACACACAGCATGAGCTGGGAAAGGGCAGAGAGAGAGGGAGACACAGAATCCAAAGCAGGCTCCAGGCTCCGAGCTGTCAGCACAGAGCCCAACGCGGGACTCGAACTCAAAAACCGTGAGATCATGACTGAGCCGAAGCCGGATGCCTAACCGACTGAGCCACCCAGGTGCCCCCCAAATTGTTTTTTGAAGCAACTACTACGTGTAGACAGGTTTTCTATGATAAAGTGAGTATTCTTCTTATCACATACTGTATAGTGAGTTGATAGAGTGATTCTCCCCAGTTTCTTGAACACGATAACTTTATATCTTGGATTTCAGTCTGTTGTGCTGTTAAATATTAAACTTTAGTGGTTCTTGCATAAAATTGTCAAACATTTTAGTGTAAAAAAATTTCCTCAAGTAACACTTTTAGAAAATAATATAGGAGAATATCTTTGTGACCTTGGGTAGGGGAAGAGTTTTAAAGCAGAACACAAAAAATGCTAACCTGAGAAAGAAAACTGGAGACGTGTGTGTGCATTAAATTTCAGGAATACTGGCTATAAAAAGGTGCCGTGAAAAGAATGAAATGTCAAGCTACAGAGAAAATGCTTGCAACACATATAAGCCACAGAAGGTTCAAAGCCAAAATGTAAAAGAAATCTTATAAAGCAACAAGAACGGGACAGGCAACTCAGTAGAAAAATGAACAAGAGATAGAAGGGGCAATTCACAAAAGAAGATATGAAATGTCAGCCAGCCTATGAAAAGATGTTTAGCTTTATTTGTCATCGGGGAAATCCAAATTAAAACCATAACGAGTTGCCAAGTATCTAAAACTAAGAACGCCAATATTAAGTGTTGCTTCTGACGTGAGGCAGCCGGAACTCTCACAGGCTGCTGTAAGTGCAACCTGTTACACCCAGTTTGGCAAACAGTTTGACATCATCAACTGAAGTTGAAGGCTGCATTCTCTATCATTCAGCACAGGATCATAGAAAATATATGCAACGCTCCTAGGAATATACACAACAGAAATGGGTCCGGGGTACATGGGTGGCTCAGTCGCTTAGGTATCTGGCTCTTGATTTCGGCTGTCACGATCTCATGATTCAGGAGATTGAACCCTGTGTCGGGCTCCCTGCTGGCAGCATGGAACCTGGTTGGGATTCTCTCTCTCCTTCTCTCTCTCTCTCTCTCTCTCCCTCTCTGCCCCTCCCCTGCTCCTGCATGCACTCTCACCCTCTCTCATTCTCCCTCAAAATAAATAAATAAAGTTTAAAAAAAAGAAATGGGTTCAAGGTGCACGAGAAACATAAACGAGAATGCTCATAGCTGCATAATGTGTAATAACCTCAAACTGGAAACAACCCAGATGTCCATCAAGAGCAGATGCGAGGTGGTATAGCCATACTGTGAAACGGTATAGGGTAATAACCCTCCACACAACAGACCAACAGCATGGATGAGTCTATGAAATAAACGAAAAAAGAAAAAAGCCAGATACAAAAGAACACACACTGCACGAGTTCCATAAAACCCCAAAATGGGCAAAACTGGGGCGCCTGGCTGGCTCAGTCAGTAGAGGACATGACTCTTGGTCTTGGGGTCATGTGTCCAAGCCCCACACTGGGCATAGAGTTTACTTTAAAAAAATGGGCAAAACAAACCTGTTCTCTTTGTTTTGTTTTGTTTTGTTTTGTTTAATTCACTTATTTATTTTGACAGAGAGAGCGTGCATGATGGGGAGGAGCAGAGAGAGAGAGAAGGTTCATGCGGCTCTGTCAGTACAGAGTCCGACTTGCGGCTCAAACTCAGGAACTGTGAGATCATGACCTGAGCCGAAATCGAGAGTTGGACGCCCAACCAACCGAGCCCCCCAGGCGCCCCAAAACCATACTCTTTAGATGGTAAAAGGACAAAGAGAAGCAAGTAAGTGACTATCATAAAAATCAGGAGTGGTTACCTTAGAGAGGAGGGAGAGAAATGTGGTTGCAAATGGTCCCGCAGGGGACTTCTGGGATGCCGGCAATGTCCTGGGTTTAGCCTGGGTGTTTGGTACAGGGATGTTGGTTTATAATAATTCTTCAAGTGGTGTGTTCATGTAATGCAACTTTCTGAGTGTGTTTTATTCGACTAAACTATGTGAAATTGCCAATATCAACCATTTTTAATCTACAAAACGGCAGTTTCATAGGGTTCAACCTAACATTTCACAGTAAAGACCAGTTTACATTAAGCTAAGCAGCCGTTCAAAATGATGATTTTAAGGCTATTAATGACTGCGTTCACTCATTTATTTATTAAGCAAATGTTTCCCAGGGGCTTTGATGAACCAGGCATACTTGTAGGCACGGGGATGGGGAATCAAAATCTGTCGGGGTCGGGGGGCTTGGGTGGCTCAGTCGGTCGAGCTTCCAACTTCAGCTCAGGTCATGAGCTCATGGCTCCTGAGCTCAAGCCTCGCGTCGGGCTCTGTGCTGACGGCTCAGAGCCTGGAGCCTGCTTCGGATTCTGTGTCTCCCTCTCTCTGCCCCTCCCCTGCTCATACTCTGTCTCTGCCTCTCCGTCTCTCTCTCAACTAAATAAACATTAAAAAAAAATTTTAAACAAGCAGACAAATTCTGTCACGGTGCTCACATTCCCATGAAGTGGAGGAGAGAGGCTGTGCACAGCCATGGGAGGACCGGTCCGCAGGCCGTGAAAAGAACAAGGGCACAGGCCCTAAGTCTGGAATGTGCTTGGCGGGACTGCAGAACAAGGAGGCCAGCGTTATCCAGTCAGAGTGTAACAAGGGGAGAGGACGAGCACACGAGACGAGAGGTAACCAAGGACCGACCACGGAAGTCCCACACGCCCGGGTGAGGGACTTTGGATTTTATTCCGAGAGTGACAAGAGGCCGCTGGAAGCCTGAGAGCGGGCAGTGCTATGATTCGATTTCTAGTTTGGAAGGAAGAGACCGACTGTTCTATGGAGAAGGGAAGTAGGGAAGCTGAAGCAGGGATTCCTGTTACTGTGATGTCTGGGCACGAGATAAAGGTGGCATGGACCAGGGCGGGGGTGATGGGGGCACGCAGGGTGTCGGAGTCAGAGCTGGTAAATTTTATAGGGAGAACCCAGACCGGATTTGTGGATGGATTTGTGGATGGACTGCATGGAGAGTAAGCAGAAAAGGTCAGTAATGTGTATGATATATATTTTTTTAATTAGGATACACAATTCTATAGACAGTACGGTCAAAACTCTTCAAAATGTGTTCTTGGGGCACCTGGCTGGCTCCGTTGGTGGGGCATGCGACCCTTGATATCTGGGTTGTGAATTCTGGCCCCATGTTGGATGTAGAGAGTACTTAAAAATAAAATCTTTAGGGGCGCCTGAGTGGTTCAGCCGGCCAAGTGTCCGACTCTAGGTTTTAGCTCAGGTGATGATCTCACGGTTTGTGGGTTTGAGCCCTGCCTCGGGCTGATGGCACGGAGCATGCTTGGAATTCTGTCCCTCCATCTCTGCCTCTCCCCTGCTCATGCGCACTCTCATTCTCAAAATAAATAAATAAACATTAAAAAATTTAAAATAAAATAAGATCTTAAAAAAAAAAAATACGTGTTCTTAAAAGTATTTCTGTAATGAGAAATTCAAGTATGGGGAAGTAGAAGACATCCAGTTGGGGAGACAGAATATTTCCGTTGATGGATGGGGGACACCATTTAAAAAGTTGATGCTAATTGCACATAGTGCAAATGGCCACAGGAGATAAGAAAAGAAAGAGACACCGAGGCCTGGAGAAGGCAGGAAAGTGTTTCCTGGGGAGGCAGGAGTTGACATGGGAGTTGAAAGAGGGGGCATGTTAAGAGCTGAGACTCCAGGGGCACCTGGGTGGCTCAGTTGGTTAAGCGGCCGACTTCGTCTCAGGTCATGATCTCACTGTCAGTGATTTCAAGCCCCGCGTCGGGCTCTGTGCTGACAGCTCAGAGCCTGGAGCCTGTTTCAGATTCTGTCTCTCCCTCTCTCTGACCCTCCCCCGTTCATGCTCTGTCTCTCTCTGTCTCAAAAATAAATAAAGGTTAAAAAAAAAAAAAAAAAGAGCTGAGACACCGGGCCCAGGACGGGTTGATAGAGTTGGGGACATTTGACATAAGTCCCAGGACTGCCAGGTACCACCTGGATTAATGTGAAAGTTAGATAAAACGTCTGTAATCCACCTATCAGGTGCTCAATAAACAGTAGCTACTGAGGACAGTGCTTTTTCAATATTCAGATTTTTTTTTAATGTTCGTTTATTTTTGAGAGACAGAGTTTGAGTGGGGGAGAGGCAGAGAGAGAGGGAGACACAGAATCTGACACAGGATCCAGGCTCTGAGCTGTCAGCACGGAGCCCCATGCGGGGCTGCAACTCGGGAACCACGAGATCATGACCCGAGCCAAAGTCCGACACTTAACCGACTAAGCCACCCAGGCGCCCCGCGATGTTCGGATTTTTAATATTTCAGATTTTTCTGTATTTTGGGGGGAAAGGGTGGAGAGTGGACTCAACTCCCATCTACCAGAAAATACAGCAGAGAAAGGAGAAAATAAACTATTGGGAAAAGAAGAGCTGCGAGTAAGCTGGACGTGGACACAGCATCGGCCCGGGGAGGGGATTGGGGGGGGGGGGTGGGACTCTTGAGTTAGATAATCTCACAGCGATGGACAGCCCAGAGATTTGGAGCTCAGCCAGTGATTCTGTCACATGGTCATGTCTCCCTCTGCTGGCAGAATTTGGTTTTGCAGGGTAATCCCAAGTCTTGAAGAACAAGGGAAAATTTGTAGGCCTCAGGATTGCTAAAGACCTAACTCTTCTTGATATAACCTCATCTTGACTGTTACTGGGACCACATTAGAAGAAGATGCCTGTATGGGCATCCTCTGGGAAAGAAGAACTGTCATTGTCACAGAAAATGCAGTGAGGGGAATTTCTTCCTCCCACCAAGCCAATGATGAATCTGGACATCTATGGAACTGTCATTCAAACCAGGACTGAGAAACTACCATTCTGCCATATCCACAACAAGCTCTTCTTGTGGCATAGGAGAAAGACCACCAGAGTTGAAGGTTTGGAGTCTGAAAACTGACTGTGCCACTTGATGGTAGGATGTCCTTCCCTGGTCAATTAGCCTGAAACTTGGAGTCCTTTTTTTTTTTTTGAGTGTATTTATTTATTTTGAGAGACACAGAGAGAGAGAGGCAGAGAGAGAGAGGAAGAGACAGTGCAGAGCCTGATGCAGGGCTTAATCTCACAAACTGTGAGATCATGACCTGAGCCGAAATCAAGAGTTGGACACCTAGCAGACTAAACCACCAGGCGCCCTGGAGTCCTCCTTTTTATGGGGATATTAATATCTGCCCCTTTTCTGGGGTTGATGTGACAATTAAGTGAGAAATACATGTGATAATGCCTTCTTAACCGTAAATCATTCTACAAATATAATTTTTTTTTTTTTTTTTACCACCACTTCTTGGTCTTGCCTCCCCATTTCCTTGCCCTGAAGGTCTTGGAACATTCATTCATTCATTTGCTTAACAACCGATTTTGATTACCTAACGTGTATACAGTATCATGCTAGGTATGGGGAAAGGAGACACAGAAGCAAAGAGCATAGCTCCTGTCCTCAGGGGGCACACATTATGGGGAGGGAGACAGACTCAGTTAACCATAACCCATACAAGGGAACCGGTGATGAGTTCTCTAAGGCTAATTAAACAATGAGCTATGGAATTATGAGGAAAGGAGCGATTAATTAGAATAGATAGAATTAGGAGAGTCAAAGAAGTCTTCCCAGAAAAGGTGATGTTCATACAGGACTTTCACTTTTTCTGTTTATTTATAAAAATATTTATTGAAGCACCTGGGTGGCTCAGGCAGTTAAGCATCCGACTCTTGATTTCAGCTCAGGTCATGATCTCATGGTTCGTGGGTTCCAGCCGCACACGGGCTCTGTGCTGACAGTGCAGAGCCTGCTTGGGATTCTCTCTCTCCCTCTCCGCTCCTCCCCACTTGTTCTCTCTCTGTCTATCTCAAAATTAATAAATTAACCTTAAAATTTTTTTTAAAATATTTGTTGAGCACATGCTATGTGCCAGGAATTGGACTAGTCATTGTGGATACAAGAGTGACAAAACAGGCACCTGGCTGACTCAGTCAGTAGAACAAGCAACTCTCAATCTTGGGGGCATGAGTTCAAACCCCACATTGGGTGTAGCGTTTACTTTTTAAAAAATGAGCCAAACAGAGATGTTATATCTTCACAGAACAACAAAGGAGGGCAAATATTTAATTACAATTATGCTAAGTTTTATGAAAAAAAATACAGGAACAGAGAGAACATATTACAAAGGGGTATAAACTAGGTGAGAAAGTCAAGAAATACACCCATTGGAATTGACATTCAAGCTGAGAGTTGAAGAATGAAGAGCAGGTATCTAGGTAAAGATGATTAGGATAAATGTTCTAGGTTGCAGAAACAGGCCCTATGCAAAGGCCCTGTGGTCTTTACAGGAAGCAAGGTGAAGAGTGGCATGAGATGTGACAGGAGATATGGCAGGTAGCAGACTGCATAGGTCTTTGGAGGCTACATTCATGATTTGGACTTCAATTCAAGAGCAATGAAGAACATCGAAACATTTTAAGCATGGGGAGACATGATCGGACATGTCTTTTTAATTACTTGTAGGATTACTTGTACAGAATGGACGGGTAGAGGCAAGAGAAGACCTAAGGAGACCAGACTGGAGGCTACTGTGGGGCACCAGGCCAGAGAAGATGGTGGCTTGGGTCATGAGATTGACTGTGGAAGGGGAGAAGAAGTCCGTAGATCTGACAAATGTTAAGGAAGTTGAGTTGACAGGATTTAGTGTTTGGAAGGATACATTGTGGGTGGGGGAAGAGCCATTTACAGAGCTAGAGACCATTCTTGGAGGACAAAGTTTGGAAGGGAGAATGATGAGTTCAGTGTGAACAAGTAGAATTTCCAGCACATGGGAGCCATCCAAGTGGCTATGTCCATTAAAGAATTGGATACATGGATTTGGAGCTCAGAGAAGGCAGAACTGGAATACCAATTTAAGAATCACTTAGACATGAACTGAAGCAAGGAACTACGGTGATCATTATAGGGTGACATGGAAAGTAAAAGGGGGCTTAGGATCAAACCTTAGTGAACACCATTTAATGTTGGAGTTGAATGAGGTCAACCGGTCAGGGAGACTGAACTGAGCCACCAAAAACCCGTGAGAGCTGTAGGAGGAAAACCAGAAAAGTGTAGGGTCATGAAAACCACAGGAAGTGAGTGAGAGTTTGCTAAAGAAGGATGAGGTGGGTTATGCCAAATGCTCCTATTGAAAGGGGTCCACTAGAATTGGCACCTCGGGGCTCCTGATATCCTTGGTAAGAGAAATCTCTATGGAACAGTGGTAGTAGAAGCCATATTGAGTTGCGGAACGAATACAAAGTGAGGTGGTGTAGACAGGGACGGTTAGGAGAACATTTCAGGCAGAGATGCAGCGTGAGCAAAGGCATGGAGGCCTGAAAATTTACGGTGTGTTTGGAAAACTTCAACAAAACCCAAATGACTAGAGACTTGAGTGTGGAACAGGGAGAGGGAAGGAAGAACGGCTGGAGAAGATGATGAAAAGGGAAACACAGGATGTGAACACCGTTGACTACAAAGGACAAAAGGAAGGAAAACTACTATTTTTTTTTTTTAATGTCTTCTACATCCAGGGAGTTTTCACATCGTCTCTCTCAAAACTCATGTCAACCCTGTGAGTAATGGAAACATTCTTATCTTCACTTTTCCCACTGGGAAAATAGCTGTTCGGAGAAGCTGAATGATTTACTCAGGATCACACATCTTGTAGGCGTTGGGATTCCAGGCCCCCTCCCATAGCCGAGGATCTGAGCAAGTGCCTGGCCAGGTGGCAGTGTCACGTGGGAAGAACAGGGCCAGAATCCCTCTTATCCAGCAGAGATGTAGTGTCAGGTGAGTTAGCCAAAGCAGAGAAAGAGTAGTCCAAAAACCAAAGCCAAGCGCAACAAGAAAATAGTTCAAGAGCCAAATGGTTGCTCCATCCAGAAGTCAGGTTGCCAGAGCCAAGAGAGGTTAGTCTACAAAGCCAAAACCCCACCCAGTAATTGGTCCAAAAGCCAAGTTAATCATAAGCAGTAGAGCTTGATCAAAGAGAGGGCCGAGGAAAGCCAGGAGACTTCACAAGTAGGTGAGCCAACAGCTAAGCCTCAAGCTTCCCGTCGAGCTGACATCAAGGTCCCGGGGATTTGAAGATGGGGAGGAGGTGAAGAACTAAACAATTAGGTCCTCCCAAGAATAGCATCATTGGAAATGTTTTGTGCAAAGATTCTGCTGGTGCCTCTGTGAAGAAGGGCCATGAAGGTCCAGATAACACTATCTCCTCAATCTGGATCTCAGAGAGAAAGGACAACTTGGGCTCAGTCCACAGATTCAACTGCTCTCTGCAGAGTGGGAATATGGGTAGGGCACTAGCTTGGTCCTTGGACTTGAGAAATTATACTGATTTGTATCCTAGAGGAAAAATACGAAGACCCCTAAAGAGGAACACTAAACACAGACCTAGTCTATCCAGGGTACTCAAGACAGCAAGAGCTGTAGGGCAACCAAGCTAGGCCACAAGCATCTATTAAGGGCTTGCCTAAAAATAAGTCTTCTCAGGGACATGTGGCTGGCTCAGTGGGCGGAGCATGACTCTTGATCTCAGGATTGTGAGTTCAAGCCCCATGCTGGGTGTAGGGATTACTTAAAAATAAACTCTTAAAAAAAAAAAAGTCTTCTCACTGGCACAATAGTTTTTCACTGTTTCATTTGAGCCTTGCAACTACTCCATAGAGTATTATTCACCCCTGCCCCTGGCTCGCCACTCCAATTGTTTAAACAGATGAGGAAGCTGAAGCTAGAGCAAGGTAAGTGACTGCCCAAAGTCACACAGTTGGATGGAGACCAGAAGTGCAAGTTGAGGGGTTCCTGGGGGGCTCAGTCAGTTGAGGTCCAGTTCTTGATTTTGGCTCAGGTCATGATCTCCTGGTTTGTAGGACTGAGCCCTGCATCAGGCTCTGTGCTGACAGCATGGAGCCTGCTTGGGATTCTCTCTCTCCCTCTCTCTGTGCCCCTCCCCTGCTTGCTCTCTCTCTCTTTCAAAGCAAAGAAATAAACTTTAAAAAAAAGGTGCAATTTGAGTTCAAGCTTTGTTTTATGCAAATTCTGTCTCTTTCTGCTCTGGAAAAGAAACTGATCAAGGAAGGCTTCCCAGAGGAGGAGGTGCCTGAACTGCCCAAATGGCAGTCCCAAATGTGAAAGGGTGACAGCACCCTCTGGGCAAAGGCACAAAGATGCAACACAGCACATCCAGTTAAGAACACAAAACATGGTTCTTAGAATGTGAGCTCCTTGAGGACAAGAAGGTGCAGCTCCTAGAATGGGGCCTGGGGCTCAGCAGGCACTGTTTGAAGGAATGGATGTCTGGAACACAGTGTACCTGGAGGTGAGGCTCGGAAGGTAGACCTGTATCAGAAGATGGTGGGGCTTGTAGACAATATGGAAGGCTAGTGGAAGAGGCGAGAAGGGGACCTGGGCGCATGTGCAGAGAACACGTGAGGAGAGAATCGGCTGCAAGGTGGTTCCAGGAGACAAGAGGAAGGCCAGAAGTAAATCAGGCTAGGGTAAAGGAACGACAGAGTCAGGAAACGTTTAGGAGTCAAGGTGCCTGGCACCACTCTGAAGGGGAGGGGTGAGCTATACGCGTCTGCAGGCAGAAAGGCAGGAGCAGTGGAATGATGGAGGATGGTACCTGTGGAGGGAACAAGTGTGGGTGGTGGATACCCCCCGCCCCGTCCCCGCCAGGTAGGCTGCAACCTCAGCAGTCACTCCGTAGGTTGCAAGCCAGAGAGGGAGGGGCCTCCCGGACGCCAGAAGGCATCAGCAACCTGCCAGAACCCGGTTAACAAAGGCAGGACTACAATTCCCAGCATGCTCGGGCCCAGTGGGGTGACGGCGGGCGGTGCCTGCGCCGCACCCGCCTGGTGGGCGCGGGACCTGGGTCGGCACCCGAGCCTGTCATTCCGGAGGGGTCCGCGGGGGTGCGGGCGGGCGATGCACCCCTGTCCCCCGCGCTCCGGCCGCGCCGGGCTCGCGCCTCCCGCCCCGCGGCCCCGCCCCTTGCCCCACCCCAGCCGGGCGGCTTAGCTGGGGCCGCAGCGCGGCGGCAACATCACTCTCGCCGCGGCTGCTCCGCCCCATCCCCTTCTGTTTTTCTCTCTCATTCTCCGGTGGCAGCGGCGGGGAAGGTGGAGGCAGGGGCAGCGGCAGCCGCGCTGGCTGCAATGAATGATCCCCCAGCGCGGGGGGAGGACCCCAGGTGAGCCTCTGCCCTCGGGAGGGCCGGGACCCCCGGCCGCCCAGGACCAGCAGCCCCCGCCATGGATCCCTAGAAGAGGAGGAGGAGGAGAAGACAGCTTCGCCGCCCACCCCCATCCCATTTTCCTCTTCCTTTATCTCATTGTTGCCGTAGCTGTTTACGGCAGCGCTCCCTCTGCCCCAGCATGGGGCGGGTTCCGGGCACTGCCATTCGGCCGGTGCGGCTCCCGCGGCTGCCCGGGGATTCTGCCTAATTCTCCCTGCCCGGCCGGTGCAGCGAGGACCGGAGAGCGGTGGAGGCCCGGACTGCAGCAGCGGCGGGGCCACCTCCCAGCATCCCCACCCTAGGAGGCTGCATGCGGATTGAAGAGCGGCGCCTGGGGGCTGGGCCGGCCCCGCTGATCCGGACCTAGAGAGGACAGCAGGACTGCCCAGGCTGCGGAGGGGCCCTGGGGGCAGGAAGGACAGAGCAGCAAGATGGCCAGTAAAACCAAGGCCAGCGAGGCCCTAAAGGTGGTGGCCCGGTGCCGCCCCCTCAGCCGGAAGGAGGAGGCTGCTGGTCACGAGCAGATCCTGACCATGGACGTGAAACTGGGCCAGGTGACCCTGCGGAACCCCCGCGCTGCCCCAGGGGAGCTGCCCAAGTCCTTCACCTTTGATGCCGTGTACGATGCCAGCTCCAAGCAGGCGGACTTGTATGATGAAACCGTGAGGCCCCTGGTAGACTCGGTGCTTCAGGGTTTCAATGGCACGGTGTTTGCCTACGGCCAGACGGGCACTGGCAAGACCTACACCATGCAGGGGACCTGGGTGGAGCCCGAGCTGCGCGGGGTCATCCCCAATGCCTTTGAGCATATCTTCACCCACATCTCTCGCTCCCAGAACCAGCAGTACCTGGTCCGGGCCTCCTACCTGGAGATCTACCAGGAGGAGATTCGAGACCTGCTCTCCAAGGAGCCTGGCAAGAGGCTAGAACTGAAGGAGAACCCGGAGACCGGCGTCTACATCAAGGACCTCTCCTCCTTCGTCACCAAGAATGTCAAGGAGATTGAGCACGTGATGAACCTGGGGAACCAGACCCGGGCAGTGGGCAGCACTCACATGAATGAGGTCAGCTCCCGCTCCCATGCCATCTTCGTCATCACGGTGGAGTGCAGTGAGCGAGGCTCAGATGGTCAGGACCACATCCGTGTGGGCAAGCTCAACCTGGTGGACCTGGCTGGCAGTGAGAGGCAGAACAAGGCAGGCCCCAACACAGCCGGAGGGACGGTCACGCAGTCCACGGGGAGTGGCGGTGGTGGTGGTGGTGGTGGTGGTGGTGGTGGTGGTGGTGGAGGTGGAGAGAGGCCTAAGGAAGCCTCCAAAATCAACCTCTCACTGTCTGCCCTGGGCAACGTGATCGCTGCTCTGGCGGGGAACAGGAGCACTCACATCCCTTACCGGGACTCCAAGCTGACCCGGCTGCTCCAGGACT
The DNA here is from genome assembly GCF_022837055.1 of Prionailurus viverrinus. NCBI lineage: Eukaryota > Metazoa > Chordata > Mammalia > Carnivora > Felidae > Prionailurus > Prionailurus viverrinus. The sequence goes on from NC_062563.1 coordinate 120,453,170, forward strand.
CTCTGGGGGGGAACGCCAAGACCATCATGGTGGCCACCCTGGGGCCAGCTTCTCACAGTTACGACGAGAGCCTCTCCACCCTGCGCTTTGCCAACAGGGCCAAGAACATCAAGAACAAGCCCCGGGTGAATGAGGACCCCAAGGACACTCTGCTGCGGGAATTTCAGGAGGAGATCGCCCGCCTGAAGGCCCAGCTGGAGAAGAAGGGGATGCTGGGAAAGCGGCTCCGGAGGAAGAGCAGCCGCAGGAAGAAGGCTGTGTCAGCCCCAGCCGGGTACCCTGAGGGGCCAGTGATAGAGGCCTGGGTGGCTGAAGAGGAGGATGGCAACAACAACAACCACCGCCCGCCCCAGCCTACTCTGGAGTCAGCCTTGGATAAGAACATGGAGAATTACCTGCAGGAACAGAAGGAGCGTCTGGAGGAAGAGAAGGCGGCCATCCAGGATGACCGCAGCCTCGTGAGCGAGGAGAAGCAGAAGCTGCTGGAGGAAAAGGAGAAGATGCTGGAAGACCTAAGGCGGGAGCAGCAGGCCACAGAGCTGCTCGCAGCCAAGTACAAGGTAAGGGCCCCAGAGAGCAGGGGTACTCCAGAGGTCCCCAGAGGGATCTGGGTGACAGGCGTTTCTTTGAGGGTCTGTGCCCTAACCTGAGTGAAGCAAGGTGTCCTCCCTCAGCGCCACACACTGCCCTCTTGCCAGATGCTCCCCTGGAGCAGCCAGGCAAATTCCTGTGATTCCCGGCTGCCAGGCAGAACCTTCCAGGAGCGCCTAGGAGGACAGACAAACTCACACGCATACACACACGAAGCAAAGCAGGCAGGTGATCTTTCAAGCCAGTGAACCTGAGCTGGTCTCACCTACTGCCTGTCCATCTCTGCTGGTGCCGTCTGTGTCAGTCGGGTCCACGGGACGACCAGGTCAGCCTCGTTTGGGTGTGGATTGTCTTGCACAGCCTCCTCCCCTGGGACCTCCTCCCTCTGCAGCACCTTCACACCTCACACCATTTTAACCATATCTGACATTCGGACAGCACTTCCCGGTTGACCAAATGCCCCACAAACGCGATCTCCTTTGAGCCTTACAGGAGCCATCCAGGGTCCTGGTTCTTAAATCCCCACCGTACAGGCAAGGAACTAAGTAAGTCTCAGAGAGGTGACATGACCAAGGTTCCATCCTACAAAATGGCAGAGCTGAGCTGGAATGCCTGGACCTCGGGCTCTTTCGGTACTTGGATGGCAAGGTAGCACTAGGGATGGATCCAGCTTCCCATGAAAGCAGTCCACAGGAGCCATGCAGTGCAGAGCCTGGTCCTTGGTAGCATCAGGAGGGAGATTCAGGGATCACAGAGAGGGGACGAGAGAGCACTGGGCTCTACCCTGGAGCCCTGGAGACTAGGCCTAGCTATTCTATAGCTCATTAAGTGACCTTGTATAAGTTGCTTCCTCCTTTTCTCAAACCTCAGTTTCCCTTTTGGTAAAACCGAGGTGGTCTCGGCGATCTCTGAACCTCTTCCAACCTGAGAAGCAAACTGGCCCCCACACCCAGGCCTCGTCCTGGTCCCAGTAAGAGCTAGTTACCCCGTTGCCCTGAGAGCTATCTGGGCCTTCCTGAGCTGTTCCCTTCCCGATGGGGGCCACCAGGCCCTAGGTGGGGCTAAGCTACAGAGGTCCCTGCCAGGCCAGCCACAGACCTGTTAAATTTCACTGCTGCTGATGCCACAACTCAATGGTCCAGGTGTTTCCGGGTCCCTGGATTCCTCAGCACTAGGGGTTGGAGGAAGGACACAGGGAACCATGCGCTTGCTGGTTCACTTGCTGGAGAGAAAAAAACATTGCTATTTTTTATGCCCTCTCAAGAGTGTGGGCTGGGGATCAGGGAACCCAGCCCGCGGAAGGAGAGCGGCAGCTGCTGCAAGACGGGCAGATGAGCTGTATGCCATTGTCTGTGTTTATGGGAATGTGTTGCAGCACCCGCGGCTCTGGCCTTGCATATTTAATATTTAATTCACCTCCGTGAGCTCAGCAAGGGTTCTGCTGAGGTGCTTCCTCAAAGAACGGATCAGGGGCCCGGCACCTTTGGGGCCATCCTGGGAGAAGCGAGATGTTAACGGCAGAATAGTTACACTCAGCTCTCCCTAGGAGGAAGGGAATCCAGGCAGTCTGGTGCTTTCCACTGGGAAAGCTTACATGGGCAGGAGTCTGTCATTGGTTTCATTACCAAGAGTGCCCCCTTACCCCTTACTTTCCCTTCTCCATCCTCATGTCCCTTAAGGCTGGGAGGCCGTGGAGGCTGAGACGGTGCAGAAACACACTTCAGCCCTGACGAAATGGGTAGAGGGGTTGGAGTGAAGGATCCAGTGGATTCTTCCCACTGGGAACAATGGGATCTCCCATTGTTGGCAACTGACTGGCTCCCTCAGTAAGAGTCTTGGATCTCAGGCAGTGTGGGCACAGATAATAGGATGGTCAGGAGATCAGGGCAGCCAGCGCCAGAATTCTTGCTCTAAAGGCATGGTCCACAGAACCCTCCTTCTTAATGCTGGCAGGGGCTTTGGGAAACTGAGGCCTGGACTTGCCCAGGGCCACACAGGTAAGTTAAGGAAATCCTAGACTCTTTATGCTTGATCTGGCCTCTCCATGACAGCAGCATCCTGATGTTACCTGTGCTACTTGATAATCAGAAAAATTCATTTTTCTGTAACTCTTTGACATCTTCACCTCAGGCAACCCCAAGAGATGGGAACTACTTGTTCCCATTTGACAGTTAGGAAAACCAAGGCTGGGGAAGTTGAGTGACTCTCTCTGTGCCCTCAGCTGATAAGCAGTGGAGCCAGGACTGGGACCCAGGTCTCCTAATGCCCCCAGACCTGTGCTCTTCTCAAGTCATCACAGTCCCTCCATGTTTGCTCACTGTGTGATTCAGGGCGAAGGCCTTCGCCTCTCTAGGCCTTAGGTTTCCGTTCGCCTAATGAGAAGTCCCGCATATCTGACACATCTCCCTGGGGACTGGGAGAAACGGTCATTATGTGCCAGGCTTTCAGCCGTTAGTGGAGGGGGAGGGGTGGCTGGGAAATTCCAGGAGGGGAATGAGTCCATGTCCTGTGACTTCTTATCACACCCAGCCCAGGACAAACAGCAACAAGCAACTCAAAGTGGAGCCTGGACAGAGCACCCCAAGCTCCTCGTACCTCTAAGGCGCTGGCTGGTTCAGTGTTGGATGTTTCTGGGATGGAGGAAACAATTTGAGGACTTTTGAGGGATCACCAGGGCGAAGAGGGGAGGAGCGAGGTAGAGATAATCCCGGGCCTGCCTATTCCACGGGCTTGTGCCAAAGATTAAATGAGATCATTAGTGGGTGGGCATTTGAAATACGTTGAAAGAGCCAAATAAATGGAGGGGCATTAGCAGCCACAGGGTGGCTTCTGTCTACCAAGCAGGGGTCCAGTGATCTCCGGGATTGACATCTTTGTTGTTAGCTTGACTCTTTCCTTGCCGGGCCGTCCCCCACGGCCTTGCCATAACCCTGCAGCTCCGGAAGCAGAGCCGGGCAAGAAAGACGTGGGAGAACTCAGAAGGCTGGGAGCTCGGGTCCCTCCTGGAAATTAACTGAGCTTCTGCTCCCCATCAGCCACACTCTCCTCTGGTTCCCACTTCTGAGTTACGGCATCAACTCCCCTTCTCGCCTCCCCCCATTCCCTTCTTCCCGCTCACACCACCCTCTGGGGGCAACTAAGCGGTAGCTGATGCGACCTAGTGCCCTCATTCACTCTCTGACTCATCTTACAGTCTGTCTCGCCCGCTTTCTCTTCCACCTCCAGGCTCCCTGCTTCCTTTGTTCTGTCCTCACTGTGTACAAACACAGTGCCTGTCTCCTTGGAGTCTCCTTTCATCTCTCCTTCTGTGTTCACCGTGGGCCTCAGGGGGTGTTAGGTGTGCAAATGTGTGCTTGCTTGTGATTGCGATTGTGACCAGCGCCTGCTTTCTCACGAATCGTTAGCAACCCTTATGTAGTACCTCCAGGGGGCTTGATGGCTTCCAGGGCCTATGGGGAAGGGGGCGCAGGGCAAGTCACAGACCCACAACTGAGGCTGTGGCTCTGCTGACATGTGTCTGGGCACAGTGCACGGACTGCGGTGAGCACTGGTGAAAGCATATGGATTGGTTGGGAGAAGGCCCACTTTATTCACGTTTAATTGTGCAAGGCGTTTTTGGTTTTTTTGGTTTTTTATTTTTTTTAATGTTTATTTCTGAGACAGAGAGAGACAGAACATGAGTGGGGGAGGGAGAGAGAGAGGGAGACACAGGGTCAGAAGCAGGCTCCAGGCTCTGAGCTGTCAGCACAGAGCCCGGCGCGGGGCTCGAACTCACAAACCGTGAGATCATGACCTGCGCCAAAGTTGGTCACTCAACCAACTGAGCCACCCAGGCGCGCCCCGCAAGACGTTTTTTAAATGACTACTTTAATTTCGCACTGAGTTGTTTGAGGGATTGGACCAGGTAATCTCTAAAACTTTGATCCTGGATACTTAAGAGAGAAAACAGAAGTGTGTCTCAGGGAGGTCAGGGCTGCAGATGACACAAAATGAGGGTTCCAGTTAAAGAGAGGAGGGGAAGAGGCATGCCTGTTGGTCCCCACGTAACTAGGTCTGGAGGGAGAAGAGCAGGCAGGTCTTGGCCGGAGCCCAGCTCTGTCTGTGGTGGGTGTAGAAAAGAGACCCTGCAGCAGCGGCTCCCAAAGCCAAAGGGATGAGGTCATTGCAGAGAATACAAACTGCATTGAATTTTTATTGTCCACTTTGTAGGTCCCTCTTCTTCCCCCCCCCCCACCCCCCCACTCATAAGCACTGGGATTAACCACGAGAAGCTATGCAAAAAGGGAGTTTCAAGCTCCAGAAATAGCAGTGATCACAGTAATAATGCCGTTTACTTAACACTTGCTATGTGCCAAGCACGATACTACATACTGTATTATAAATTATGCAACTTAATCCACACAAGCACCTTCCAAGAAAGGTGGTGTCACTCTTCCCATTTTATAGCTGTTAAACCGAGGCCCATGGAGGTTAAGTAACTTGCCCAAGGCCTCATATTTTGCATGTGGCAAATCCAGTCGAGCCCGGGTTGGTTTAACACAAAATTTGATCCTCTTTTATGCTTAAAGAATTAGGAAGATCAGCAACCTGGTTGCTAGGAAGGTGGTGGAAAATGGCAGGACGTTGTGTGGCTGCATTGAACTTGAGGTGACAAAATCCAATGGGCAGCTAGAGATGAATGGATGGAGTTTAAGAGGAGGCACAAGACCAGAGATGGAGATTGGGGGCCCGTCTTTAGAAGAGATCTTAAATGGGACCCTCACCCTCTGTTCTTGACACTCTCTCCCTCTGTGTAAATGACTCCCAGACTGGGGTCTCCCATCCTGGTCTCTCTGCTGACCTTGTTCTGTAGCGTGCTGTATTCAGAACAGGTGCATCAGACACAGACCTGAGTTTAGTGACTTACTAGCTCTGAGACCTCAGTTACCTCCTCTATAAAGTGAAACAATAACAGTACCACTACGTCAGTGCTATTGGGAGGATTAAATGAGATAATCAGCGTTAAAACACTTTGCACAGTTCCTGGCATGGAAGTGTTCGGTAAATAACAACTGTTTATTACTGCCTCATGGACAGTGTCTCCTGGCTTCACCTTCCTGATAAGTCAGACACACCACGTTTTAGTCTGGCATTCAGGGCCTGCCAGTGGCTGGCTGCCATATATCTCCTCAATCTTGCCCACCCAAGCCAGCTACTCCAGTGGGAGAACCTCACAGCCAGCTGACCTACCCCCATCTTTTGAACCTAATAGGCACCTCACTTTCTGATGATTGCACCGTTTTTTGTTTTTTTTTTTTTTAATGTTTATTTATTTTTAAGTCAGAGAGAGCCAGTATGCACAGGGGAGGGGCAGAGAGAGAGGAGACCCAGAATCCACAGCAGGCTCCAGGCTCTGAGCTGTCAGCACAGAGCCCGATGTGGGGCTCGAACTCACAAACCGTGTGATTGTGACCTGAGCCAAAGTTGGATGCTTAACTGACTGAGCCACCAGGCGCCTTGATTGTCCTGTTTTTATATCCTAGATTGTCCTGGTAGCCAGAGGATGGGAATTACAGGAGCAGATTAAATTCAATATGAAAAACTTCCTAACACTTAGAAATGGGCTGCTTCTAGAGGTAGTGGGCTTCAATCCCTGGGAGGGCTCAAGGAGAAACTGAATGTCAGAGGCGCTCAAAAGGGATTTATCTATCAGCAAAGCCATTGAACTCGATGGTCTTTAAAGTCCCCTCCTCCTCCTAAAAGTCCTTAATTGTTGGAAATACTATTTTTTTAGAGCAAAATATAAAATACTCAGTTCATCTTTTTGAAAATTCAGATTAGGGGTGTCTGGCTGGCTCAGTCAGAAGAGCATACAACTCCTGATCATGAGTTTGAACCCCATGTTGGGGATAGAGGTGACTTAAATAAATAAAACTTTATATTACTATTACTATTTTTTCTAAGTAGGCTCCATGCCCAGCGTGGAGCCCAATATGGAGCCCAACGTGGAGCTTGAACTCACAACCCTGAGATCAAGACCTGAGCTGAGATCAAGAGTCAGATGCTTAACTGACTGAGCCATCCAGGTGCCCCAATAAATAAAACCTAAAAAAGAAAAAAGAAAAAATTAAGACCAGAGGGTTTGTTTTAATGTATGCATTCAATCAATAATAAAAAATAATTTTCAGTTCTCTATCGTGGCCAGTTAGAAAAAGACGATGAAATGAAGAAAAGAGAGAAGAGAACGGGGAGAAAGACAGGAAAGAAATAGAAGGGGACGGTGAAGAGGGGAAAGAGAAGTGGGGTCATAAAGGCAGGGAGAAAGAAGGAGAAAGTGGGTAAAGGGGCGAACAGCAGGACTTCTGGGGAGAAGGAGCCCCAGGAGGAGAAAAAGTGCTGTGGAGGGGGGAGTTAAATACCCAGTATCGTTCCGCTCTCTGGTCTTCACGTTGGTCTCTGAATAGGGCTGTTACCAGTCTCTGGAGAGACTCCCCAGTAATCTAGGAAGTGTCTACTTCCCCAAAGCTGGTCTGGTGCCTTCCACGTCCCCCAGGACACCAGTCCCATGCCAGACACTCGGATTTACGGGGCTGGGTCATCAGGGACTACACAACACACCCCCATCTCAGCTAAGTCCTCCACCATCCTTGAGAGAAGCCTCCTGATACAAAGTGATGGGTGCCCCGAGCTGCGTCTGACATCTAGGATCAGAGTCCATGGCCTCTCGGCATTGATGGGATCTGTGTCTTCTCTTCCTTCCCATCCCTGGCAGCAGTGTGATCATTTAACAGAACTACCATGAGCTGGGGCGTTTTATAATATAAAGATCTGCCTGGCAAGAAGCATTTAAGACTCATACATTTCCATCAGATGTTTTGGGCTTCGAGTTATGTCGAGGCTCAGCAGGCCTTTTGGTCCAGTGTTGGGTTTCTCCCTATGTGTGTTGACTGGAGGACTGTATTATTGCCCTTAGTCATTTCCAGCCCCCAGATAGCACAAGATTGGATCAAGTGGCTATGATAATGTTCTCATTGTGCTCTGAGGACTAGAGGCAAGGCCTGGAATGCAGCTAGAGAAGGGCACCCTTCTCCTGCCATGCCCTGCCAGCCTGTTGCACCTGACCAGTCTAGGGCGCTTCTGGAGCCTTCTTGGCCTGAGAGCTGTTGAACCAGGTAGCCTGAGGAGATAAGAAAATGGTCCCTCTTCCCACAAAGCTAGCCATTCTGCCATGCAGCTGTGCAAGGCAGATCCCTGTTCCCAGAGTTCAGAGGGCACCTGTTCTTGTGGTTTGGTATATCTAGAATTTGTAATATGCTGAGAAATTCCTGGGCATTAACTCCTGGTCATATTAGAGTTATTTCTCAGTCGTCTCCCTTTCCTGCCAGATGTACTTAACAGGAGTACCAGGTCCTGAGCTGATCTGTTTCTATAGCACTAGGTGACGGACCTGCAGGCTTTCTCCTTTCTTGAGGTGAGCCAGCAGAATAATAATGACAACAATAGTAATGATGATGATAGCTACCATTTCTTTAGTGCAGGTTTCGTACAGCCAAACACGCTGCCTGTGTTCTTTATGTGCATTGTTTTTCGTTAATCCGCACATCAGCCCCATGAAGTAGTACTATTTTAATCTCGACGTGACCAGTGAGGCTACCGAGACTCCTTAAGGAAGGAACAACCCAGGGTCACGTGCCTAGGAAGAGTTAGGGCCAGAACAGGAGCCTCTGTCTGCCTGTCTCCAGAGCCCACGATCTTTACCTCCACACTGTAACACCAACTCAGATACGAAAGATTCATGCCAGATCCCGGGCTAATAGGCCCCAGTGGGAGCTCTTATCTGGAGAGATGCTTAAATCAACCCATCTCTGGCCTTCCGTATGATGCAAACCCCCGCCCCTAACTCACCTGGCTCCATTCATTCATATCATCAACAAATCTTTTCGAGTACCCATGACCAGAAGCATGTATCAGTAGGTATAGTTGAATAAGTCTTTAAATTATTTAAATTTCTGGAAGGAATGATGAGAATTCACTAATAGTGGTTATTTCTAAGAATTTTAATGGGGAGGGAGGCTTTCATGTTTCAATTTATACTTTGTTTACCTTTATCATTTTATTTTTACTGCAAGCATATAGTACTTTGTTAAATAAAAACTAATCTAAAAATTTTAAGGGAGGAAAAATATATAAATGTGTTAACACCTGGTTGGAAGATTGCCTTAAAAACAATGAATAGGGGCGCCTGGGTGGCGCAGTCGGTTAAGCGTCCAACTTCAGCCAGGTCACGATCTCGCGGTCCGTGAGTTCGAGCCCCGCGTCGGGCTCTGGGCTGATGGCTCAGAGCCTGGAGCCTGTTTCCGATTCTGTGTCTCCCTCTCTCTCTGCCCCTCCCCCATTCATGCTCTGTCTCTCTCTGTCCCAAAAATAAGTAAACGTTGAAAAAAAAAATTAAAAAAAAAAACAAACAATGAATAATTGGGGCCTGGGTGGCTCAGTCGGTTAAGCGTCCGACTTCGGCTCAGGTCATGAGCTCACTGTTTGTGAGTTCAAGCCCCGCGTCGGGCTCTGTGCTGACAGCTCGGAGCCTGGAGCCTGTTTCAGATTCTGTGTCTCCTTCTCTGTCTCTCTGGCCCTCCCCCGTTCATGCTCTGTCTCTCTCTGTCTCAAAAATAAATAAGCGTTAAAAAAAATTATTAAAAAAAAATGAATAATTGAGGGAGATCCAGGGTTGATAATCATTCTCAGTGATATTCAGTTATTGGTAATCCTGTGACCGTGGACAAGTCACTTCCCCTCCCAGGGACTGTAAGACATGATCAGTAGATGATTCCTTGCTTTCTATACTATTTGCTGATTCACCTCAGAAGCAGCAGGTCAGGAGCCCAAGGTTAGAGGTCAGCCTGAATGATGGGCAGTGGGGACTGGAGAGGAATGACCAAGCATTGCCTGGGGGCTGGAGGCTGTATGACCCCAGTGACCCACCTAAGCCCTTTGGCCCTGTGCCCAGGCTGTCAAATGCTGAGTCTGCCCTTTATGCCTCCTTAGGTCTCATCCAGTTCTGACATTATAGCGTTCTGTTGTTCACTTGCATCCCTGGTGCTGGAGAGACACCCTCTAGAACACTACATCTAAACAAGGGAAGTAGGGGAGAAGGAGGAAGGTAGGGATCAGATGTGAGGTGTTTGTGGTTTTCTGACTGAAGTGAACGGGCTGTTTTTTTTCTTCCCGCTTTTCTCCGAGGGGCATCCATCCCCTGTCCAATACAAAGCTGGGAGCGGAGTCCAGCTCAGTTCACTCCCCAGCCAATATGCTTCCTGATCGCTAATTTTTTTCTTCTTGATGGGAGAATTCCTAGCATTTGAGAGACCAGTCCTTTCTGTTGTGCTTTGAGCCATCCAAGGAGACTCAAGGCAGGAAACAGCCCGAGTCTCCTGATTTCTGTCCCCCGGGGCAGAAAATCGCTGCAAATAGCACGGTTCTTCCCATTACTGTTGTCTCTTTGGTTTCTTTTTCTTTTTTCTTTCTTTCTTTTTTTTTTTTTTTCCTCTTACTGCTATCTTCTCAAGATCTGTAACGAGGGAGCCACAGAAGGAGAAATAGGCCTGTGACAGTAGGAGTGGTGGTAACAAGAGATTTGAGCAAGGACTGTTCCACTGATTGTTTTGTGTTGCTCTTTGTGATGAGTAGACACTGATTGACAAGTAACTGCTGACATTTGATTGCACTTTATCACTTACCAAGTACTTTCACATCTGTTACCCAACTCACCGTTCTTACCCAAAGCCTGCAAAGTTGGTGGTATTCTCTTCTGTTTTACAGATAAGGAAACTGAAGTCCAGGGTCTGATGCCCTAGATTTCATAGCAAATAGATTGTAATAGATTACATAGCAAATGTACCAGCATTCAGGCTCTCTGACATGCCCAGTGCTGTTTATATCATTCCTCTGTGGAACTTGGGAGGTGGCCTTTCCCATGAACATTCCAGGGGTTAGCCTCTCTCCGGGATGCTAGTGCTACTGACAGCCTCCCCCCAGGCATGTGGTTAAGACTCTAACCCACTCATCTCAGAGGCCCCCAGAAGATGCCTCAGGCAAAAGCATCTTCAGCAGAGATCTGCCTGTTTCGGCTCAGGGAGAAAGAAATGGCGCCCTGAGCTTTCCTGATGGTTCCCGAATTGGCAAAGGTGCAAATACCAAATGCTGCTTCTCTCCTAGGCTCCTTCCTTCCTGAACTCAGGAGAAAGCTGTGGAACGGGGAAAAGGACGCCAGTGGAGTTAGGAAGCTGCTGTTCAAATATCACCTCTGCCATTTACTGGCTCCATGACCTTGAGCGAGTCTGTTTACCAGTCTGAATCTCAGTTTCCTTTTATGTCAAATGGCAATCATTCTTGTTATCTCAAATGGGATGATTAAGCTTAAAAGGACCTAGCCTGGCCACAGGCACATGGCAAGTTGCATCTGTGATTCCTGTCGCCCTCAGAATGTCATAGATTAGCTGGCGCTGGCAGGGCAGAGCCTGTCTGGCTTCTGTGAAATCATACCTGATCGTATCTTCTCAGAAGAGTGGCTCTCTGGGCCTGGCTGTCTCCTATCTTTCCAGATTGGCGCTTAATGAGTACTGAGGCCTCCTTCCTCTTCCTTCTGGTCTTGCACTGGACCCTGCACAGGAAGGGGTGAACCTCTGAATATCCCAAGCTGGGCCTGAAGGCTGACATGGTCCCTGTGGTGAAATGGGCTATCAGTTGTCACAGCAGCCGCCTCTAATGCCTGGAATCAAGACCCTGGTCAAATTGGGAAATTATCTGGAAAGAACATAGTCAATGTAGGAGCAGATTACACTTCTTTATTTTATTTATTTTTTAATGTTCATTTCTTTTTTAAAAAATTTTTTTTTCAACGTTTATTTATTTTTGGGACAGAGAGAGACAGAGCATGAACGGGGGAGGGGCAGAGAGAGAGGGAGACACAGAATCGGAAACAGGCTCCAGGCTCCGAGCCATCAGCCCAGAGCCTGACGCGGGGCTCGAACTCACGGACCGCGAGATCGTGACCTGGCTGAAGTTGGACGCTTAACCGACTGCGCCACCCAGGCGCCCCAATGTTCATTTCTGAGACAGAGAGAGACAGAGCATGAGTGGGGGAGGGGCAGAGAGAGAGGTTAGACACAGAATCCGAAGCGGGCTCCAGGCTCTGAGCTGTCAGCACAGAGCCCGACAACGGGGCTTAAACTCACAAACCGTGAGATCATGACCTGAGCCGAAGTCGGTCGCTCAACCAACTGAGCCACCCAGGCACCCCCAGATTACACTTAAAATTTCCTGGATTATGAGACTCCAGGCTTAGACTACTCCATCTCTGTTGACACATCTTAGTGTCCCATCTGTAAAGCAAAGGGGGTGGGGTCCATGATTTGCTGAGGCTGCCTTACTTATGCCATGATTTGTATCAGTCTCTCAAGAGTCAGACCATGGCCCTGGAGCGCCCAGCCCTGCCTCTTCCACCCCCACAGCCTCTGCTGGCCTTTTAGTTACACTGGACTTATTTAGAACCAGTAGGACCAAACCCAGTCCTGTCCACAGGCCCCACCCACCTGTCTTTTGCCTTGAGAGATCACAAAGGCAGCATTAACTAGGGCAGCTAAGAGCTCCAGGGAACTGTTCCTGGGGACTAGGAACCCTGTATTCCCAGCCCCTCTGTTTAGTAAATCCCAGCCTGAAGTGGGCCTACGGATTTGAGGCATCCCTGTCCCTCCCTGTCCTCCATAGGTGATAGTAAGGACAGAGATCTGAAGAAAAGGAGGAGATGGCAACCGGTATCCTCAGAAAAATGGGAGGGGGACATAAAAGTAAAAGCAACAAAAAAATCCCACCCATGTTTCCAAGCAAAGAATTGAAGTCATGCATGACATATTTCAGAGCGTGGGGGCGAAGCAGACAGCATGGGTTGAGAATGGGGAGAAGGTGGGGGCTGAGACCTTGCACCTGCCCACAGATGTTGTGCCAGGACCAGCCCCCCCCCCCCCCCCCCCCCCCACTTCTAGCATAAGACAGGCTCTGTCAGCCAGGCTTGGCTGACAGCGTGGGCTGGACAAGTGGGCAAGACTTGGTGAATCACCAGAAAGGCAAATTCAGTTGTCATTCAGACCACGTCTGTGCTGGGTTTCGGCGGGGCTGGCGGAGAAGCACAGGGGCTGTGGACAAATGGGAGTGGGGTGATAACAGACAGTCAGACATCATCCAGAATTCTCTTCATAGAGCCCAGGGCCCAGCCAGAAGGAGAGATCCTGAAGCAGAGTTCTAGATCCAAGGAGGAGATCCAAGGAGGAGATCTAACATGAAGGCCAATTAGCAAGAACTGACAGAGAAATCAGTCCTGAGAGTCCTATTGTACGGGTAGGGGAGGCTCAGAACCTGGGGGCCCTGGTGGTCTTGGCTGGAACAGCAGATTCCAGGACTGATTGGCAGCTCAAAGTCTGCCTGACTGTCTAAATGGGTATCTTGAATCCATTTGGACATTGTCAGGCAGAATTTTTTTTTTAATGTGTATTCATTTTTGAGAGAGAGAGGGAGAGAGAGGGAGGTGCGGGGGGGGGGGGGGCAGAGGATCTGAAGCAGGCTCTGCTCTGACAGAGAGTCCTATGTGGGGCTTGAAGTCACAAACTGCGAGATCATGACCTGAGCCAAAGTCGGACACTTAACCAGCCGAGCCACCCAGGCACCCCTGTCAGGCCGAATTTTGAATGAAGAGAGCAAAGGACTAGGTGTGGGTAGCTGGAGAAAGTGGAGGCTGAACAAAGAATTGTTTTCAATCAGAGGTCTGTCTCCTTACTTAAAGATCACCAAGAAAAAAAAAATAACTTGAAAAAAGCGTAAAAGGATATGTTGTGAAAGGAGAGCTCAGCCCTCCACAAGTCCACCTGAAAGGTATAGAGAATATAAAATAAATGGGAAGCCTCAATTTTATATCTACTATTAGAGCAATTAAAAAAAATTTTTTTAACGTTTATTTATTTATTTATTTATTTATTTTTAAAGGTTTCTTTTTAAAAAAATTTTTTTTTCAACATTTATTTACTTTTGGGACAGAGAGAGACAGAGCATGAATGGGGGAGGGGCAGAGAGAGAGGGAGACACAGAATCGGAAACAGGCTTCAGGCTCTGAGCCATCAGCCCAGAGCCCGACGCGGGGCTCGAACTCCCAGACCGCGAGATCGTGACCTGGCTGAAGTCGGACACTTAACCGACTGCGCCACCCAGGCGCCCCACGTTTATTTATTTTTGAGACAGAGAGAGACAGAGCATGAACGGGGAAGGGGCAGAGAGATAGGGAGACACAGAATCGGAAGCAGGCTCCAGGCTCTGAGCCATCAGCCCAGAGCCCGACGCGGGGCTCGAACTCACGGACTGTGAGATCGTGACCTGAGCTGCAGTCGGACGCTTAACCTACTGAGCCACCCAGGCGCCCCTAGAGCAATTTTTAATGATAATACTTTGTGCCTATGACATTGTAATAAAAGCAGCTCCATTATTTATTGCTGGCAGTAGTTTAAGTGGTATAAACTTGTTAGAATTTGGCAGTATGTTCTAAGATAGACAAAATGTTTATAATCCTTTGTCCACTCCTGAAATTTCCTTCTAAGAAAGTCATCTAAAAAAACCAAAAAATTATAGGTACAAGGATGTTTGTCATAAACATTGTACACAACCAAAATATCTTTTTTTTTAAATTTTTTAAATGTTTATTTTTATTTTTGAGACAGAGAGAGACAGAGCATGAACGGGGGAGGGGCAGAGAGAGGGAGACACAGAATCTGAAACAGGCTCCAGGCTCTGAGCTGTCAGCACCGAGCCCGACGCGGGGCTTGAACTCACGGACCGTGAGATCATGACCCGAGTGAAAATCGGACGCTTAACCGACTGCGCCACCCAGGTGCCCCAACACAACCAAAATATCTTCTAATGCAGGTTAATGAAATATATTTAAATTAGCTGCTGTATTATGTAATCATCAAATTTATAGTCATAAAGCTTAGTGAAGTAACAGGAAATTCTGGAGAGATTTGATTAAATGGAAATAGCAGGACATGAGTGTATATTTATACCTTGCCTGTTGATGTGAAAAAATGATGTGTGCATATGGAAAAATCTGGAAAAACAGGGAAAATAAAAGAAGCTGAGTATGTGAGGAATATGTCTTTTCCTAATTTTGTTTTATTTCTGTGGTTATTCTGATATTAGTGCTTTTTTTTTTTTCCTGAAGGGAGAGAAAGACAATAAAAGGTTAAATATGTGTGCTCAGGAGGGCACCTGGGGGAGCAGAGCAACTCTTGATCTCGGGGTCCTGCGTTCAAGCCCCACACTGGGCATAGAGCTTACTTTAAAAAAAAAGTGTCTTTAGAATCCCTTAATAAACTGTTAGATATTTAATACAGTCCTCCTGAGATAACCAATTCCATAAATTTACCACCTTTTATGAACAGTAGAACTTCCCTTTATTTGTCAAAAAAAACCCAAAGTATAAGCTCTTCCTCTATGTACCAGGACTGATTGGAAAAGCCTGGATCTTTCCTTTTCACACCTATTTTAATTTAATTTATCTTTTAAAGGGAACATTTTTTTTTTTTAATGTTTATTCATTTGAGAGAGAGAGTATGAGCAGGGGAGGGGCAGAGAGAGAGAGAGAGGGAGACAGAATCCAAAGCGGTCTCTGTCACACTGTCAGAACAGGGCTCCCTCCACCTGATGAACCACGAGATCACGACCTGAGCCAAGGTCAGATGCTTAACTGACTGAGCCACCCAGGTGCCCCTATTTTATTATTCTTTTTTAACGTTTATCATTTTAAGAGAACGTGTGCCTGAGCGGGAGAGGGGCAGAAAGAAAGAGAATCCCAAGCAGGCTCTGCACGTAGCACAGAGCCTGATGCAGGGCTCGATCTCACGACCAAGAGATCATAACCTGAGCCAAAATCATGAGTCAGACACTTAACCGACTGAGCCACATATGGTGCCCCATATTTTATTTTGTTTTTTTAATTAAGCAAGTTCTATGCCCCAGCCTGGGGCTCGAACTCACGACCCTGAGATCAGGAGTCGCATGCTCTACCGACTGAGCCAGCCAGGCACCCCCACACCTATTTTGATCGTATAGTTTCCAGGTCTATCCTCGTAACCTTTCTTTGTCTTTGCAGGCTAAAGAGTCCTAATTTTTAATAGCCCTTGGATGGTTTTAGCCGCCCTTCTCTAGATCACTCTCCTCCGTGTCCCCAGAGACGCAGTGAGGGAACTACACACAGTGCTCCAGATTGAGCTGCGTCACCATTTTATATTAGGGTAGAATGATTTTTGTTTTGTTTCCAAAAAAGCCTTCATGATGGTGCCTGGCCAGATGCTAGTGGCTTTTTTAGCTGTGGAAGCATATTAAGCCAATGTCTTCTGGGAACAATAGAGAATTACTCCCCCCTCCCCCACTTTTTTTTTTTTTAACTCATAACTGATTGCTCACAGCTATCATTTAATGAGTAGAGCTAGGATTACTTCTTCCCAGAATGTAAAACTGTAATTGAAGCTCATCTGACATTTTTTTTGTCAGCTCACACGGCCTAGAAATTCTCTTGGACGTTACCACTTACGAAGCTCTGGGGGCATCTGTGGAGCTGGGTATCTGGCCAGTGTTCTCTTTCTTGTGTGATTTCTAGTGAAAATCAGTCCTGTCTTTTAACATCTGAACAGTTTTCCATCCAGAGAGATGCCTGTTTCTGTTTCCTTTTCCTAATCCACCCCCCTATTACGAGAATATACTTCCCTTCTCTGTCTCCTTACCACCCCCCCCCCCACCGACCCCAGCCCCCCTATCTAAATTAACCAAGGCAGGGGTATTTTAACCTCTAACGTTCTGGCCACTGGCTTCCCCATGTACCGGAATAACCATGGGGATGAGTCAGACACGATTTTCTCCTGATGGAAACGTGTTGCTCTTCTCTTAGCAGGTTCTGCTTCCTAAAACATTGAACAGAATGTCTGGAGTAGAAAGAGCATGGGCTTTGGAGCCAGGCCGACCTGGGCCTGGATTTTCCATTTAAATTTAATGGCCGTGATGTGACTGACGGTGGATGGATTACTTAACCTGTCGGAGCTTTCGTAAGGAAAATGATGGTGCTAACAGCATGCCCCTTAAAGCATGTCACACGGGCCACCTGAGGATCTCCTTACAAAGCAGATTCTGATTCACTAGGTCTGTGTAGGGCCTGAGATCCTGCATTTGTAACAAGTCCCCCGGTAATATTGATTCTGGGGGGAACCTCAAAAAGCAGTGATTCTGGGGCACCTGGGTGACTCAGTCAGCTAAGTGTCTGACTCTTGATTCTGGCTCGGGTCATGATTTCACGGTTCCTGAGTTCAAGCCCTGCATCTGGCTCTGCACTGACAGTGTGGAGCCCACTTGGGATTCTCTCTCTCTCCATCTCTCTCTGTCCCTCCCCTGCTTGTGCTCTCTCTCTCTCTCTCTCTCAGAATAAATTTAGGGGCCCCTGGGTGGCTCAGTCGGTTAAGCATCCAACTTCGGCTCAGGTAATGATCTCGCATTTCATGGGTTCTAGTCCCGCATCGGGCTCTGTGCTGACAGCTCAGAGCCTGGAGCCTGCTTCGGATTCTGTGTCTCCCTCTCTCTCTCTGCCCCTCCCCCACTTGTGCTCTGTCTCTTTCTCTCAAAGATAAATAAACATTAAAAAAATAATAAAAATTAATTAATTAAAAAAAAAAAGCAGTGATTCTTAAATATGAACCTTGAAAAAACACCAATGCCCAGACCTCATCACTGGCTCTCCTGCCCCTTTCCAATTTGGTTGACAGTGGGGTGTAGCCTGGGCCTAATAAAACCTCCCCAGGTGACTCTAATAGACATCAAAGTTTAAGACCCAATTCTTAAAGGTTTAGTAGAAGTAAATATGGAACAGCTGACCAGCAAAGAAAATAATGGTTTTCTTCCTCCTGGTTCCCTGTCCTGTTCTCTCTCAACCCGGGTCCCCGTCCTTAACTCCATCAGGAAAACTGGGGCATCAGCAGTGGCCCCGCACCTTCCTTACCAGACTCTTCCATGGAGCACCTGGCTTGGGAGTTCTCACGGCCGGTCATGAGCCGAAGGGCCCAAGATTATAATGCGATGTGGCCCCGCAGTGGGAATTTGAAAGGCTCCCCAGTGACTCTAATATAGCAACCAAGTTTGAGAAGTCGTGTCTTTATGAGGTGGCAAAGAGTGAAGAACACTAGAGTCACGTAGAGTACCACGGGAAGTGCGAGGACTCAGGGCTGGAGTGTTCCAGAACGGGAAGCCAGGCCAGACACCAAGTCCCCCAACATCTCATTACCCAGTATTTGGAGGGATCAGTTATCCATGGCCCCAGCAGGAGGGGGTTTCCTCCGCATATGACAGAACTGCTGCCTTGTCTCCTTCCTGCCTCTTCACACCCGTCCCATCCCTCCTGCCAGGCTTCCCAGATTCTCAGACCCCACTGCTCTGCCCTTTCACCCTGCACCAGTGAGTGTGGGCCAGTCAGTTGAAGTAGGAGAAGTTGCCAGAAAGGGCCGGTTCTATTCTGGATGAGCGGGCCCAGGAAAAGGACCTAGAACCCCCCTCTGGGACCACCTCAGGGATTCCTTTCAGTTCAGCACACATTTATTGAGCACTTACTATGTGCCGAGCACCAAGACACGATTCCTACCCTGAAGGAGCTCACAGGGGAGACAGGATATCAGCAGTAATGGTCCATTCTGGGAAAATGGTAGGGACGTGTCCTAGTCAGGCCCAAAGGAAGAAATGCGCAGATTTGAGGGAATCAGAGAAAACATCCCAAGGTTCTCAAGGTGGGTCTTGCAGGATAAGGAGCGATTTTCCAGGTGGACGTGGAGTGGGAAGAGGAGCCCGGTGTCGTGGAAAGGCACAGCACATTCCAGGAGCTGGAATTCTTCCTTTTTTTTTTTTTTAATCAAAAATAAATTTATTCTTTGTTTTTCAGGAACAAATTTAGTGATTCATCACTTACATATAACACCCAGTGCTCATCCTAACCGGTGTCCTCCTCGATGCCCCTCACCCCTTCGGCCCTTCCCCCCACCCAACATGCCACCGGGCAGCCCTCAGTTTGTTCTCTGTATTTAAGAGCCTCTTGTGGTTTGTCTCCCTCTCTGTTTTTATATTATTTTTGCTTCCCTTCCCTTATGGTCATCGGTTTTGTATCTTAAATGCCACATCTGAGTGAAATCATATGATATTTGTCTTTCTTTGACTTAGTTCCCTGCAGGAGCTGGGATTCTTTGGGTGGAACTGGAGCACAGGGCACACCTGGGGAGTAGGCAGCCAGGGAGGCTGGGGGGCTGGGCCAGCCCGCGGGGCAGGGAGCTGCTGCCGACCTTGGGTTTTATCCTGCGAGGAATGGAGGCCTGGTAAATACTTCGCAGCAGAGGAGGGGCAGGCTCAGACTTGTGTTTTTGGTGACTGCCCCTGGGTGTCATGCGGGGGGTGGATGGAAGGGGAAACTGAGGCAGCAGGGAGTCCATGGCAAAAACCCAGGTGAGTCATGGAGACCGCAGTGAAGTCAGCAGGTGTCGGTCGTGAGGATGAAAAGGTGGGAATGGCGCGAGCCCTAACAAGGCAGACTTGAAGGGGTCTGATGACTGGCTTGGTGTAGGGGAGGTGGGGGGTTGCACTCAGGGCAGGGCCTGGGGTGAGGAAGCTAAGGTGCCTGGGGCACAAGATTTAAGGAGTCACTCACTGAAAGGATAGCCGCCTTGGGTGAGAAGGAAGAATCTAGGCTGAGTTTGTGCCTGTGGTGGGGGGCGGGGGGGGGGGGGGGGGCTGGGTGGTGAGATAGTAACTCACAGCAAGGCCTGGAGGGGAGGGGCAGTAGCCCAGCAGGTGGCGGTGGTGTGGCCGTGAGGACAGGCAGCTATCCGGGGGGCCCCTTGCTCTGCGGCAGCCCTGCCCTTGGCTTTGGAGGCTGTGTGGGGCCGCTCTGACTGGCCCGGTTTTGCTCAGCGCCCAATGGCATCCTCACACAGCTCAACCTCTGACCCCCAAAAGCAACCCTTAACCCCTGTCCCGCTTTGTCCACGGTGATGGGGCTCTCACAGGTGGCAAAGGGTCTTCCTTTCTCCCACATTGTGACAGCACCGTCTGCTTTGAGAGCCCTCAAGCAGGTCAGCCGGTTCCACTGGGAAAATTTCCAGTGGGGAGGCAGCCAATATCTTCTGGTGGCTCAAGGTGATTTCAACCTTCCGGGAAGCCTGGGATGAAATCAGAGGACAGCTGGAGTGCCCTGGGGCAGCACCCTCTGATTAGCAAGAATGAAAGTGCATTTTATGTAGTCACAGGTTACCCAGTTTATACAAATGCATGACCAGTTAAGCTTCAGAGTCAACCAGCACCCCTGGCAGGCGTGTGCTTAGCACCGGGCTGGGGGCTTTCACCCAGCACAGGAGCTCACGGACTGAGGGTGGCGGGTTCAAATCTTCCCTCTTTGTTAACTAGCTGCATGACCTCAGGCTGGTTACTCTCCCGTTTCTTCATTTGTTCAGTGGGGAAAGCAATAGCACCTTTCTCTTAGGGTGAGGATGGAGATCAGAGATGGTGTTTGTTAGGGGCTTAGTTCAGCCCCTCGCACATAGTACCCAGCAAATATTTGTCGGCCTCCCTGGAACAGAGCAGTTCCCGTGTTACGGATGTGAGAGCCAAAGGGGGTAACTTGGCCAGGGCCTTGCATTTAGTGGGCAGAACCCGAGTCTTTCTGGAGCTCTCCAGGGCTCATGCTGCTTCTGGAACCTCATATTGCCCCTTAGTGCTGCAAGGTCTTCCTTTGCTTTTGCTTTCCGTGTCAGCTGAAGATTACACGTGTGTTGAGAGCCCTCTTCCTGAGTCAGGAGCCAGTTAGCTAAAGAGCTGGGCTGCCTGTTGACTGGAGCCTCTGCTCCCCACTCTTGAACACCAGCTCCAGCCGAAAGCCAGGATTAGGATGCCTTCTGCACGCCCCTCCTAGGCATGGCGAACCAACCTTCCATCTGTATCCAAAGCAAACAGATCAGGTGTCTATATTCCCCGAGGGATGCCCTCTCTTTGCCTCACCTGACAGTCTTGACAATGGGAGCCTTGGGCTGGAGCCCAGGAGGCTGGAGGGGAAACTTTGTTCTCAGTGAGGACCACAGGCCCTGTCTGGGATACATCTTTTGTCCACCCCCGGAAGGACCGCGGAGCAGGGAAGCCAAACCTCTCAAGCTGGTGATGCCATGGCCATTTGAAAAGCCCCTCACCTAATCCCTCTGTGTCCCCAGGCCATGGAGAGCAAGCTGCTCATCGGGGGCAGGAACATCATGGATCACACCAATGAGCAGCAGAAGATGTTGGAGCTGAAGAGGCAGGAGATTGCGGAGCAGGTAGGGCTGGGGGCTTCAGGTCTTGTGGGGGTGCATGGCCTTGAGGTCTTGTCCGGAGGGCATGGGGCAGTGAGCCATCATGGACTCAAGATCCCTGGAATACAGTGCTAAGAACCTAAGACCCGATGCCCTGGATCCCATGGGTCCACCAGCCCAGGAGCCTGCCTGTGTCCGGGGCACTGCCCGCCGATGGCTGAGAGGAAGTGGCAGTTCTCCATGACATCAGCCTCTATGGGGCATCTGGTGTTAATTCCTGCCACAAGGGCGAACGTTCTTTTCCATCTGTATGACCACATCTGAAGTCTTCAAGAACCACAATTTGTTGGTCCTACCGGTCATCGGTGACACCGCAAGGGGAGAGGGTGAGGAAGCTGGGAAGCCAGTATGATGGGAATCTATAGCTGCTGGACACCCCTAGAAGGTGCCAGCTATATGAGCCAAGAAGAAGGTTCAAAGAGGCTCCACTGAGGTTGGGGTAGAAGCAGGGGCCACGGGCCATGGGACACTGTCTTCTCCCCCCTGGCATCTGTGGTCACCATGCAGCCAGACCCCATGCAAGGCAGGATGCACCTGTCCCCTGAACTCCCTTGGCCCTCCCCGGTACACGCTGCCCCACTGAGCCCCTGTTCCCTGCCTTGGCCTAGAAACGCCGTGAACGGGAAATGCAGCAGGAGATGATGCTCCGAGATGAAGAGACCATGGAGCTCCGGGGCACCTACACGTCCCTGCAGCAGGAGGTGGAGGTCAAAACCAAGAAACTCAAGAAGGTGAGATGCCACAGGCGAAGGGGTCAAGTGAGGGCCCGGCAGCCTCTCCCCAAGACAGTCACCCTCCCGAGGGGTATGTGTCATAGGGCCCCTTCCCCACTTGGCTTGAACTGCTGAAGCCCCGAGTTACTTTGCCGGGGCTGCCGGGGTGAGGGGTGGGGAAGGCAGGGGTCTGGGGCTGGAGTGGAACAGAGCCTTTGCTCCTGGGCCAGGCAGGGCCTGAGAGGCTCGGAAGGCCTTCGCTTCCAGTTTCCAGTTGCCATCCTCACGGCGGTGGGTAACTTTCCCCTGTACAGTATCATCAGTGAGTCACAATTTGGGTAGCCAGGCCTGGGACAGGGCCCGGAGTGTCGAGGAGACCTGAGGAGACACAGCCTGGGGGAGCTCAGGAAGGGAGCCAGAGGCGCCTGTGGACAGGGGAAGGGCTGAGACTGTCTGCTCTCCGGGACTCTGCCAAGTCCTTGGCCAGGGAAGGGCATGTATAGGGACAGCAAACTCCGGCCCGGATTCTGGGAAGAGCCTGGAGAACCCTGAGGCTTGTCGACGTGGCTGCCCCAGTGCCGGCCAGGCTGCCCAGCCACAGTGGCAGTTTCCAGGGACATACCTGCCTCTTGGTGGGTTAGGAGTGGGACAGCAGGCTCTGTGCTGCCCTCCACACCCCCATTCGTGAGAGCCCCTGGAGAGGCAGGAGTGGGATGGGTCACCTTGCAAACTGGCTTAGGCCCCCTTCCCCTCCCTGGATCCTGCACCAGCTGTTGTGTACTTGGGTCCCGATTCTGACTCTTCTCTTAACTAGTTGTGTCGCCTTGAGCGTCTCTGTGCTTGAGTTACCTCTTCTATAAAAAAGAGGGTGTTGGATTAAAAGGTCTCGCGGGTCCCTTTCAGTTTGAACATTCCACAATGCTGCCAGCAGCTGAGAGGGAGCAGGTAACGGGCCCTAGTGTTGGGAGGGACAGGACAGCCCTTTGAATAACTTGCCCTGATTTGTGACGGGGCAAGAGGGAGATTCAGACTTGGACCTCACCCCAAACTCAGCTGGTAGACCCTGAGCCTGCGTCGGTGGGGCCCAGGCTGGGTCACAGGGGCCTCGCTGCCACACTGCACAGCCTCTGAGCTGCGCCTCTCTCCACGCAGCTCTACGCCAAGCTGCAGGCGGTGAAGGCAGAGATCCAGGACCAGCATGATGAATACATCCGCGTGCGGCAGGACCTGGAGGAGGCGCAGAACGAGCAGACCCGGGAGCTCAAGCTCAAGTAGGGCCCCCTCCCCTTCCCGGTCCTGGTCCTCACGGCCGTGCCTCACTCCCTGGCCTCTCCCTGATGGGCTTAATTCCTTCCTGAAGGCCTCATTCCAGCCGTCTGCTCACCCAGGAGTCCACGTCCCTTAGGAAGAGAATGTGTCGAGGGATGGGGACGAGGTCTAAGTTCTAGAGTTGCTTATCAACCTCCTCTCCTTGTTTCCTTCTCTTTCCTCTGCTCTGCCTGTATACGATCAGTCCCCCAAAGTGCATGCTGGGTGCTGGCCACGGGTCACCCCTCAGGCCCTGAGCTTACAGTCCTTGCATTGGAAGCAGTGATTTCAAGCTCTGTGACTTCTGTAGGGACCCTCTTCCTCCAATTCTCTGCTTTCTCCTCTGTTCCCTCTGCCTCTTTGCTTCTTGCTTCTAATCCTTCAACCTTCACATGCGCTGTGTGGTCTCTTACCACCCCCCCCAGTTCCCCATCTCTACCTCATTCCTGCTCCCAGGTACCTAATCATCGAGAACTTCATCCCCCCTGAGGAGAAGAACAAGATCATGAATCGGCTTTTCCTGGACTGCGAGGAGGAGCAGTGGAAGTTCCAGCCGCTCGTGCCAGCTGGAGTGTGAGTCTCTCTCCCCCTGGTCTGGGCCTAGGCACTTGCCGGCCCACCCGAGGTTGGGGGTGGCCAGGAGCCTGCGGGAGACAGAGGCTTCTGTGCCTTTGGAGAAGGGTGGGGAAAGTTCTGATGGAGTATGGATTTCTCGAGACCTAACACAGAGGTCTTCACGAAGGAAGGGTGTTTTGCCAAAAACGAAGTGTTTTCCTCGGGTGCCCCATGAGGGACCTACGGAGAGGAAGAGCGTCTCAGCCTTTTGGCACTCCCAGTGAATGATAACATTCTGTCAGTTTGGTGAATATTCGTTTTTCGGGTGCCAAAAACAGCGACGATAGTTAATGTTTGCCTTACTGTATTTTAGACTCTCCAGACAGAAGGTAAATCCGACACAGAGCTCACAGTCCAGTCTGTATTTTCTGAATACAGAGAAGTAATCAGATCAGGAAATGAGAGGCGTGATCCAATCTTTTTAGTTTCACTCAGCTCAGCGTGGTGATTCAGCATTTCCACCTGTTTCCTTGTAGCCCAGCTCTTAGGTACAGTTTGCGTCCCCTGGCTGTGTGTGTGTGTGTGTGTGTGTGTGTGTGTGGCTCCCTCTGCTGGTGGCCGTGAAGATGATCTTCAAACCCGGCAGAGGGACTGCCTCACTCACCTGGACCACTGTCCCTTGATTGAAAATCTTTAGACAGCGGTGTTTAGGAGGCTGGATACCAAAGCACTTCCCTGGAGGTTCTTTGCTGTCTTTATCTCAGGAATATTAATGCCAAGATAGGGCAGCATTCTCCCCAAAGCTCAGTGGGAAGCTAGCCATAGAGGTCTGTGGCTTCTCACTGGGGCATCTGATGCCCACTTAATCTGTCTACTTTCTAAAAGGCCGATCCTACCCAGGCTGACACTGTGCAACTTTGTAAGAGGCAAGTTCATGAGTAGAGGTCTTTTTTTTTTTTTAAGGTTTATTTACTTACTTTGAGAGAGAGAGAGAGAGAGAGAAGGAGGAGGAGCAGAGAGAGAGGGAGAGAGAATCCCCAGAAGGCCCCACACTGTCAGCTTAGAGCCTGACACGGAGCCTGAACTCTTGAACCATGAGATCGTGACCTAAACCGAAGCTGTTGCTTAACTGACTGAGCCACCCAGGTAAAATGCACCTTTCCACTCTAGGTAGGGACCCATAGTAGTACATCATCTAGCACAGAGGTTCTCACCTGTGATTTGGGTTCCAGAGAGTCTGATTTAAAAGGTCTTGGGTGACAGATAGATAGATAGATAGATAGTCAGTCTGTCTTGGGTGGATCCCAAGGACTTAAAATTTTTTTCGAAGCTTCCAGGTGATTCTGCAAGGAAGCCCCACTTGAAAGCCACGACTCCAGTGCCCTCTGCTGGAGGCAGATGCCGGTGAGGCTTCTGGTCTGTAGGGTGACTGATTTTGTGCTTGGACAGGTTCCTGAATTGAAAGTTTGCACGTGGGGGAATTTCTTTACATTAAATAGAGATGGGATGAGAGGCTCTGAGAAGTCATGTGTTTATTACCTTTTTATTTTGAAAAATAAGCATTGCAAGAACGGTGCAAAGAATTCCCTTATACCTTTCATCAAAATTACCAAATGTTAATATTTTGCCACCTCTTGCTTTATTCCCCATCCCCTAACCATTTGAGATTAAGTTGCAGACATCTTGACCCCTTAGCTGTATTCTCTAAGAATGAGCACATTCTTACATAACCACAATACAGTGATCAAATCCAGGAAATCTTATACTGGCACAATACTATTATGTACGCAATATTCAGTCTTAGCCACTTATCCCAGTAGTGTCCTTGAGGGCAATTTTCTGCCTCCCTACCTGAGCTGGGACATGGCATTTAAAGGCAGTGCCTCGTTGGTCTCCTTTAATCTCGACCTGAGAAAGGATCTTGATTGGACTTTTGTAATTTCATGCTTCAGAGGAGTTTATTCATTTCTCAGAATAGTTTGTATACACTGAAAAATCATTCATAGATTTTTTTTTAATTAAAAAAGCTATCTTAAGGGGCACCTGGATGGCTTAGTTGGTTAAGCCTTCAGCTCTTGACTTCAGCTCAGGTCATGATCTCACAGTTCACGAGTTCAAGCCCCACATTGGGTTCTGCACTGAGAGCATAGAGCCTGCTTGGGATTCTCTCTCTCCCTCTCTCTCTGCTCCTCGCCACTTGCACTCTCTCTCTCTCAAAATAAATTTAAAAAAAATTTTTTTTAAGTGCTTTAAATACTTTTTTTTTCTTTAAATACTTTTTAAAAATAGATGCTAGTAATAACTATTAAAAAGAAAGGTGGCTTGGTCGGTAAGCGTCTGACTTCAACTCAGGTCATGATCTCATAGTTTGTGGGTTCGAGCCCCGTGTCGGGCTTTGTGCTGACAGCTCATAGCCTGGAACCTGCTTCGGATTCTGTGTCTCCCTCTCTCTCTGCCCCTCCCCCACTTGTGCTCTGTCTCTCTCTGTCTCAAAAATAAATAAACATTAAAAAAAAAGAAATACATTCACAAGCTTTTTCAAAATAATGGTTAAGTATGTTCACACCTTAACCATGTTATTTTATACAGAATGTGTATAACCTGCTCAGAATACATACAAAGTATGTATTTTATATAAAAATACTAAAACATATCTGGGTAAGGATAAAAGGTATTAAGGCAATAATGACATCTTAATAATCTCTACTGTACTTAAAATACAAAGGATATAAACAATTATAGATTTGGCACCTGGGTGGCTCAGTTGGTTAAGCATCTGACTCATGATTTTGGTTCAGGTCATGATCTCATGGTTCGTGAATTCAAGCCCGGCATCAGGCTCCATACTGTCAGTGCAGTCTGCTTAGGATTCTGTCTCTCTCTCTCTCCCGCTCTCTCTGCCCCTCCCCCTGCTTGTTCTCTCTCTCTTGCAAAATAAATAAACTTTAAAAAATAAATAAACAATTATAGATTTCTCTAAGAAAAAACTCCAATAAATAAATTACTTCAAAAAAATTTATTAGGGGAACTGGGATGGTTCAGTCAGTTAAGCATCCGGCTCCTGATCTTAGGGTCCTGAGTTCAAGCCCTGCATTGAGTTCCACGCTGGGCATTGAGCCTACTTCAAATAAAAAAAAAAAAAAATTGTTAATAAATACCAGGGGGGAGCCTGGGTGGCTCAGTCGGTTAAGTGTCTGACTTGGGCTCAGGTCGTGATCTTGGCATTTCATGAGTTCGTGTTTCATGAGTTAGAACCCTGTATCAGGCTCTGTGCTGACAGCTCTCTCTCTCTCTCTCTCTCTCTCAAAATTAATAAAAATTAAAAGTAAATAAGTGAATGCCAAGTGATCAACTATATGCAATTCTGAATTACTAAAAAATTTTTTCCTTTTTAAAATGTTATTTGCTAACCATTTTTGCTGTGCGTTTACCTCAAAACTTTTTTAAAAATCACAGAAATTACAAAAGTAAAAAATAGATCAAGGATGTGTTTATATGAAACAATTTTTTTAGTTACTTTTTTTTTTTTTTTTTTTTTTAGCAGCAGTTGGTGCTTTAAAATAAAGCAAAAACAATTCCCTCATAACTGGAATCCTAGTTGTGATTCTGACTCAGCACAGAGAGCCACAGGGTAGCATCATAGTGCAAGCGTTGCTCATCAGGACCTCACACTGTCTGCCCCAAACCCCTCATTTCGCAGTGCAAAACTGAGGGTCGGGGGCGGAAGAAGCTGCCTCCCTGGGAGGAAGGGGGGCACCGGGTCTCACTATTTGCAGCCTCATTTCAGCAGGGCTGAAAAACTCTTTTCCCAAAGCCTATTAATCAGGGCGTTGTTCCTTTTGCTCAATTCACATGTGGAATATTTTGCTTTATTTTGGTACTCTAGGGATGAAAAACACTGAAGGCCACTCACAGGAAGAGAAAAAAAAAAAAAAAGCGTTGTTGGAAAGAAATTACCTGAAGTCATGTTGTCCCTTTAGAAAACTTTCGTTGGGGAGGGGTGCCTGGTTGGCTCAGTCAGAAGAGCATGCGACTCATGAGTTCTAGCCCCACGTTGAGTATAGAGATTACTTAAATAAAACTTTTAAAAAAAAAAAGAAAAAAAAAGGGGTGCCTGGGTGGCTCAGTCGGTTGAGCGTCGAGCGTCTGGCTTTGGCTCAGGTCATGATCTCACGGTTTGTGAGTTCGAGCCCCGCGTCAGAGTCTGTGCTGACAGCTCAGAGCCTGGAGCCTGTTTCAGATTCTGGGTCTCCCTCTCTCTCTGCTCCTCCCCTGCTGGTAGTCTCTGTCTCTGTCTCTGTCTCTCTCTCTCTCTCTCTCTCAAAAATAAATAAACATTAAAAAAAAATTTTTTTTTTAAAGAGAAAAGAAGGCTTTGGTTGGAAAAATGGTTTTCCTCCTCCTCCTCCAGCTACAAGCATTTGCCCCTACATGCCCTTCCCAGTGCCTTTAAAAGGTGTTAGCTCCAGGCAACTCTTGAAACGCGCCCATATCAAGTTCTTTTGGGAAAACTCCCCCTTTTTCTTTTTTCTTCGCGATCTCTGTGCCACCACTAGTTGCTACACAGGTGAGGTGCCTTCCACTATCACAATGTTTATGAAAGTTACTTTGAAAACCCATTTTTGCAACCAGCTCCAGCAGGAACTGTTCTACACGTGTGACCTTTTATTTTTAGTTTCTCATAATGGACTTTATTTTTAATTGTATGGATACAAAATTGTCCTCTAAGGGTCTGTATTTGACAATGTCTAGAACCATTGGTTTATAGTCACACAATTCTATTTGTAACTTTAGTTCTTGGGCCTTTGCGACCCCAGCCACCAGAGAGTCTTTTCATTTGTTTTTTTTAGCATTTATTCATTTTTGAGAAACAGAGTGAGACAAAGTGTGAGCCGGGGAGGGGCAGGGAGAGAAGGAGACACAGAATCTGAAGCAGGCTGTAGGCTCTGAGCAAGTGGTCAGCACAGAGCCTGATGTGGGGCTCGAACCCACAAACTGTGAGATCATGACCTGAGCCGAAGTCGGACGGTCAACCGACTGAGCCACCCAGGTGCCCCACCAGAGAGTCTTTTCAAAGGCACCATGGTGCAGCAGAAAGAGACTAGATTTTGGGTTTAGAACATACTGAATTCTAGTCCCTGCTCTGCCACTTGTGGCCTGGAAAAGGTTTTTTTAACCTCTCTGAACTCAAATTTCTTCACCTGTAAAGTCAAGATAGTAAATCGCCCTGCATGATTATTGAGGTTGAAATGAGGTAATATGGGGGGAGGGGCTCCAAGCCCCAGAGGAGATGATCAATAAATGTGTAATCAATAATCATATATCAATAAGCCAATATTATAATTACAGGGACTCCAGAAAAGCCAGTTTGCCTTCATCCCTTAGAAGGGCCGCAGGAGGGGAGTTTGGTTTGCTGTTTTTGTTTTAAATTTTTTTTTTTAACCTTTATTTATTTTTGAGAGACAGAGCGTGAGTGGGGGAGGGGCAGAGAGCGAGGGAGATACAGAATCTGAAGCAGGCTCCGGGCTGTGAGCTGTCAGCACAGAGCCGGACTCAGGGCTTGAACTCACGGACAGCGAGATCATGACCTGAGCCAAAGTCAGACGCTCAACTGACTGAGCTACCCACGTGCCCCTTGCTGTTTTTGTTTTAGAATTTGATTTTATATTCGGGCGCTCTCCAAGTTTAGAGAGAGAGCATTCCTTGCTCTAAATAGAATCCGGATAGTTAAACAGGTTTCATTACAGAGGCAAAGTTTACCTCAGTAGGAACATTCTCGGCTCTGGGTTGAGTCCCTAGATTTATTCACAGGTCTGTGACATCGGAGTTGAATCTGAAACAGGGAGAGAAGTTCCGGCCTCCCCAGGCAGGCTAGGCAGAGTGGAGAGCTGGCCTGTGGGGACAGAGGGACCAGATTGCGGAGACAAGTCGGGTTTGCTGTGGCAGGTGATTGGGAAAGACCCAGAAGGAAAACTCACCCTATGATGTTGGATGCCAGTTTTCAGAACAGAACAGGAAAAGGGGTGTGTGTGTGTGTGTGTGTGTGTGTGTGTGTGTATGCTGAGACAGCTGATAAGGAGATTGGGGTCAGTCCCTAAGACAGAGCTGAGCGATGAGATTTTAATATTAAGGGGAAAATACTGTGATGGCAGCCATTGAGAGGGAGGGTCATATGAGAACTCTCAGGATCTGTCCGGCATAGAGTGATTGTGGGTCTCTGTCAGGAGGGGCGGATACATACAGAGCCAGGCCTCCCGCTCTGGGCTGTCAGCCACAACCTGCTTACTAGAGAGGGATCAATCATGGAAAGTAGGCCTGGGGCAGAAGAGGGCGTAGATGGGAAGTTTGGTGTCCCAATTACAGACTCCCCTCCCCCAGCCCCCTCTTCCCGCATGTCACCCAGAATAGCGCTGGCATCTTTATTGGGTCAGGCTGCCAGCTCACACGATGCACTGCTCCGCTCGCCCAGCCCTGTCCCCCTGTCCATTCCCAGAGCCTGCAGCCTTCAGGGCGCACTCCGCCCCAGCCTGCTCCGGGTGTTCTCCTAGAAACAGTACAGCATCCTAAAAAGAGAATTTGGCAAGGTCCAGTTCGGAGTCTCTTCCTAATTGTTTGACCTTAGGCACAAAAGGCATTTTGCTTGTCTGAGCCTCAGGCTCCTTGTCTGCCCTGTCTACACCGCAGGAGATGACTGCAGAGTTCAAATGGGATGTACAGATGCACCTTATAAATGCTAAGTGGTTATGTTACTAATTTCCCCCCCTCCCCTTGAGTTATGGGCGCGGCTGCCCACGCGCACGGGCACAGCCTCCCTGCTCCCGGGGGTTATGCAGCAGCTGAGCGAGCTGGGGCTTCCGTGGTTTCATCCTTCCCTGTTTTCCTCCTTAAAGTGGGGTCCCGCACTCCCTTATAGGCTTGCTAAAATGAACCACAGGAATGCCATATCCCCTCACCCTCTGCCGCAGAAGGGCGGGCCTGGTGCCGTCAGCTCCAAGGACAGGATGTCCTATCTGCGAATTACTCGGCCTGTTTCTTCTCCTCTGTCTTCTGTCTGCCTTTTGGCTTTTTTTTCATGGCTCGTTTGTATCCCTGCTTGAAATTAGCAAGTAGAATTGAGAATAAATCATCATCACAGCTGCCATGAGTTGAGCCCTTGCTGTGAGCTATGCTAAATCCTTATCGAACTTAATCTCAGCAGTTCTGGGGGACAGGCAAGAGCTAGCTGAGCCGGGGCGCCTGGTGGCTCAGTCAGTTAA
Source organism: Prionailurus viverrinus (assembly GCF_022837055.1). NCBI lineage: Eukaryota > Metazoa > Chordata > Mammalia > Carnivora > Felidae > Prionailurus > Prionailurus viverrinus. Next base: position 120,484,031 of record NC_062563.1, read on the forward strand.
GCGTCCGACTTTGGCTCAGGTCCGATATCACAGTTCGCGGGTTTGAGCCCCACATCGGACTCTGTGCTACCAGCTCAGAGCCTGGAGCCTGCTTCAGACTCTGTGTCTCCCTCTCTCTCTGCCCCTCCCCCACTCCCTCTCTCTCTCTCTCTCTCTCTCTCTCTCTCTCTCTTTCTCTCAAAAATAAATAAACATTAAAAAATGTTAAAGAAAAAACGAGATAGCTGAGCCTCAGAGGTATTAAGCTACTTCCCAAGGTAACGCAGCTTTAAGGGGCAGAGCCAACATTCAAACTCAGATATGTCTTACTCCAAAATCTGTGTTATTTTATTTTAATGGAAATACTTTTCTTGATTTCTTTCCTATCTTCGTTTCTTTGTTTTGAATAATAAAAGTAATACACCACACTCATCAGACTGTTGAAAGTAAGAAGCCTGACATGCTGTGATTTGGCTAGGATATAGAGCAATGGAAGCCTTCACGTATAACCACTTTGGAAAGCAATACGGCAATATCTAGTAAAGTTGAAAATGCACATACCCTACAACGGAACCATTCCATTCCTTGGTATACCCCAGGGAAGTTTCTGAATATGTACTCGAAGATACCTGTACAGAAATGTTCACAACGGCACTGTGTATAGTAGATAAAAAAAAAAATCAACCTAGATGTCCATCAAAAGAATATGTATTTTATACACAAACACACACACACACACACATGATGACATATTGCAACCTTAAAATAGTCGAATAAGTAAACTTTAATAATCTAATCTAGAGGTGCATGGATAAATCTTAAAAAGTTGAGCACACAAAAATGTGGTATGTTCACCACACAGTTCAAATTTTAGAAATAGGCATACAAATACCCATTTAATTGTTTATGAATAGCCACATATAAAAATAACAATAAAAACAGGAATGGCATTGGTGAGCACCAAATTCAAGAGAGTAACTAACTCAAGGGAGAGAGAAATAGGAGTCTTAAAAACTGTCTACATTTTCTTGCCTTTTTTAAGCTTATTTATTTATTTTGAGAGAGAGAGAATCCCAAGCAGACTCTGCACTGACATGGGGCTTGATCTCACAAATCTGGAGATCATGACCTGAGCTGAAATCAAGAGTTGGATGCTTAACTGACTGAACCACCCGGGTGCCCCTACATTTTATTTCTTAAAAAAAAAGATTTAGTTTAAGTATAACAAAATGTTAAATGATTTGACAAAGCTGGATGGTAAGCATACATATATATTATTTTCTACACTTTTCTGAATGTCTGAGATATTTAGATATAAAGTTATACATTTTCATTGTAAAGTTCAGATTTTTCAGAAAGGCATAAAGATAATAAAAGTCATCTATGATGACACCATCCCAAGATAGTAACTAGTAGCATTTTGTTGAATACCCAGACTTTTTTCTAAGCGTGCAAACACGTTTCTTTAAAAACAAAACAGGGGCCCCTGGGTGGTTAAGCATCAGTTGGTTAAGCATCAGACTTCAGCTCAGGTCATGATCCTGCGGCTCAGTGCTGACAGCTCAGAGCCTGGAACCTGTTTCGGATTCTGTGTCTCCCTCTCTCTCTGCCCCACCCCCCCCTTGAGCTCTAGCTCTTTCCCTCTCGCTCTCTCAAAGATAAGTAAACATTAAAAAACAAAAACTTGGGGGTGCATGGGTGGTTCAGTTGGTACCCTTATAGAAAATCAATTGATTGCAAATATAAGGATTTGTCTCTAGATTCTCAATTCTTTTCCATTGGTCTATATGTCTGTCCTTATGCTAGTACCACACAGCCTTGATTACTGTAGCTTTGTAATAAGTTTTTTTTTTTTTTTTTTTGACAGAGAGAGAGAGAGAGAAGGTGCAAATGAGCAAGGGACAGAGAAAGAGAGAGAATCCCAGGAGGGGCAGAGGGAAGGAGGGAGAGAGAGTGAAGTGAGACTCACCCAAAGCGGGGTTCATGTTTTACCCGAAGCGGGGCTCGAACTCATCCAAAGTGGGACTTGAACTCATGAACTGGGAGATCATGCCCTGAGCCGAAGTCAGATGCTTAACAGAGCCATCCTGTAATAGGCACCCTGTAATCAGTTCTAAAACTGGGACGTGTAAGTCTTCCAACTTTGTTCTTTTCCAGGATTGTTTAGGCTATTTTGGGACCCTTGCATTTCAAGCCTGATTTTTTTTAATCATTTTTTTTTGTACAAACTCCTAAGAAGAAAAATGAAAACCAGAACAACTAATCATCAACGGTTTTGCATAATGTGTGAAATCAGCATATGAAGCTGAGAGCTGAAAGAAGACTGGATTTCCTTTCTTCATTCTAGCCCTTAATCAAACCTTCTTTACTGTGGGGGGAAAAAAGAACTGAAAAACACAAGAGTAAAGAAATCTATGCTTTCCTGTGTTTTGATAACGTTTAGTTGTCCAGCTGTATTAGAACAATGAGAAGAAAATTCCTGTGAACCACGGTCTGCGGAGTTTCCTGCCTACTTGAATGATACTTAATTCTTCATGATGTCATTTTCCCCGTGTTCAAAAGAAACCCATTCTAATATAGCCTCTTCCCCACAGGAATAACAGCCAAATGAAGAAACGGCCAACGTCAGCCGTGGGCTACAAGAGGCCTATCAGCCAGTATGCTCGGGTTGCTATGGCAATGGGGTCCCACCCCAGGTACAGGGTAAGAATCTGGGAAATAGAAGGGGCGGGAGGAGAGAGGGTCCAAGGGAGGGATGCTCATAACCTTGGCGTGCTCTACGTACCTCATCACCTTCGCTACACCCAGTATTTACTGAGTGCCTGAGGGATCCGATCATCAGGGCCGCTGCTCACGTCTGGTCTGATGTTCCCACCACAGGCTGAAAACATAATGTTTCTGGAGCTGGATGTGTCCCCTCCAGCTGTCTTTGAGATGGACTTCTCTCATGACCAAGAACAAGACCCCCGTGCACTACACATGGAGCGGCTTATGCGGTTGGACAGCTTTCTGGAAAGACCTTCCACATCTAAAGTTCGGAAGTCCAGGTCCTGGTCAGTACCGCTATGGTCAGAGTGGGCAGTGGACTTAGGAGGCATGGAAACCACGTGGGCTGGTTGAGGCTGAAGAGGGTTTGGGTTGTACCTGAAGGGCATTAAGGGAGGGTGATAACTGGAGCCCTGGGGGTGGGCGGGGGGAGGTGGGGAGTTCCTACAGCAACAGGATGAGGAAAAGGCAAGTCCTCACTTTTTTGTTTCCTGCCCTTCCCCAACCTCCCCATTCACCTACCTCACCCCTACCTTCTGCAGGTGCCAGAGTCCTCAGCGGCCTCCACCCTCTACCACACACGCCTCACTGGCCTCCGCTGCTCTGCACCCCACAACAGTGCTAGACCATGAGTGACAACCTTCAGTCAGGCTGCCCATCCAAGAGCCTCCTGGGCTGGGGAGCCAAGCCTGGATCATCTCACCTGACGCTCAGTGTGCGTGCGTGTGTGTGCATGTGCGTGTGCGTGTGTGTGAGGGGGTGAGCATCTGGCAGACCGCGTCTCTGCCTGCTCATCTTAGCCTCCTTTATTTAATTAATGTTATTTATTTGTGGAGCTCAGCTGTGGGGGGAGATGCCTTCACCTGAGCCTGCCGTGGCCACTGCATAGCCTCCTTTCCTTCTGACTTTGGACCCCCGCCATGTCTGACCTCAAGCTCCTCCCTGTCAGCTGCTCCCAGAAGGGAAGGTAGCCAGTGCCTGAGAAGAGAGTACTTTTTCTACCTGTCTCTCTCCATAATCTCCATCTCCTCCTATGCCGACGGTGAGCAGTTCTTAAGCACTTTCTGGGACTAGAAAAATGCTAGATGTCCACAAAGGACAAGACATGTCCTGACAGTGTCAGGCCGATGCTCCCAGGGAAAAGAGCCCTGCACTCAAGCGTCTGGACCTCAGACAACCTCTGTTGGCCTCTTGGGCTCCTTTTCAAGGACTTATGTGACCTCACCGACACAGCCATGCTCTTTGGCTTTGGCAAGAACTCATGGCTTACCAAACTCTGCTTCCTGGCCACCTTCCCAACCCTTGGATGGGAATTGTGAACCAACCAGTTGCTGCCTGCTCAGGACCTGCAGGAAATGAAACAGTAATGGGACAACATGGACAGTCATCAAAGGAAGTCCCTTCTCTGAGTCCCTTTGTTTCTGTTCCCTCTGAGAAGTAACTGGGGTCAACGAGTGATCAAGCCAACACCCCGTTTTTGAGACGCTGCTCCTTCCTGCTTTGGTCACTTTCCTCCGCAGCTGCCTGGATCCCAGTTCATAGTGGGAGCGATCAATGTCATTCTCCCCCTGGCTAAACAAAGGTATTGGAATCTGTTGCTTCCCCCTTCATTTATCACAGGAGACAGGGACCCAGGCACAATTTATCAACCTTGCCTATTACTCCTGTTTCTGCATCACATTTGTTGAGCACTATTTTGTTGAAAACTGATCCTTTTTCTTTGGCATTGTATAAATTGGTCCCTGGGGAAGTACTCCTCGCCTCCCTTTGTGACATACCAAGATGTCTCCAGGTTATCTCAAATAATAAGTAAATTTCTACCAAAAAAAAAAAAAAAACAAAAACAAGAGAGAGAGAGAGATTAATTTTCACTGATTTACTTTTTAAGTGTGTATTTTGGTGGAGGAATGAAGAGGCAATCATGAAAGAAACAAGTGGTTTAAGATTTCAAAATGCCCTAATAGGGGGAGTCTCTAGTTCCCAGAATTTGAGGATTTTAGTCATCGGGAGAACAGCATGAAACCGACCGAGCTGCTTGAAATTGGGTGAGGGGAAGGTGGTGGGGGGTGGGGGCTGATTACCTGGTTCTTCTCTTTCCATCAGGAAGTGAACCCGTCTTATACAGTTCAAGTTCTGCTGTAAGGACCAAGCTATGGTTTGGTTTAATTCAATGATGCTGTCATTTCTGCTGTAATTACCGGACTAGCTGGTTTGGCAACTCAATTGCCATTTGCTCCTGTCCTTCAAGGAAATGCCATTTTTCATCAGAGCCCAAGAGATTGAGACTCAGGATTCAGATCAGAGGTTTGGCTGTGTCTCGATGGGAATTGTGTGTAGAAATGCCCCAGGTGGCCTGGGCACAGGGGGACCTCCATGCCTACATTGAGTAGCCTCTCCCACTGACCTCTTTCTTGTTTGTAGATGAAACAGCACGTGTCACCCCATTCATCACTTGGACACATCGACTTCGCATTGTCTGGTCACTTGACCCTCACAGTCTTATAGCACAAAATACCCAGTCTCACCAACCCCAGTCTGAGGGCTGGGCCCTAGGTGTGTCAGATGAGGAGCTCCTGCCCGCAGTTTTGTGTACGTGTGTGTGTTTGTGTGTGTGTGTGTGTGTGTGTGTGTGTGTGTGTTTACCTCCACAGGGGACACTCGACACTCAGTGTAAGACATGCTGGGAACAGGGCCACCGGGGTGGTTGGATCTCAGTCTCTCTGTCTCTCTCCTTCCCTTTTGATGTATCAGACATTTGATTGACAAAGTAAGGGCCTTGACTGGGACCAAATTTCCATGTCTGTTGCTATGGTCTTTATTTAGGACAACAGTTAACGCAGTGGCTCATTCTTGTCACTATACATATGGCTATACAGGACATATGTAATATATAAATATATATAAAAAACATTACCGTCTGTCTCCTTGGCTTCAGATGAGGCCTCTCTGTTGAGCTGAAATGCACCTGCAGCCCAGCCCTGTTCAAATTAACACAGTCGATAATAAAGGAATGAGTATCGTCGCCGAGCTGGTTGCCTGCCTTCTCTTTTCTTTGTTCCTACTTTTACTCTCGTTTTCTGCCTTCTCTCTCTTCCTTGTTTTTCCAAGAGCAGTTCAAGGGTATTTGGAGCCCAGCTGCAGTTCCCAGCACCTTGGGGAAGAACCAACTGCTTAGAAGGGACTTGTCTGCCCAGTGGGGCTGAGGGGCAGGTCCCAGGCTCTAGTCTGAAGTCCGTGCCAGAACCATGGCAGCAACTGTTTGTGTCCTAGGCAAACGGTCCCCACCCAGTTAATTCTGAGCTATTAGCAGATGTCAGCGCGGCCTAGATTCCAGATTAGCTGTCAATATCATTTGACAGCTCTGCTCCTCCATTGATCAGCCAGGAGAAATGAAAGCGGTCAGTAACGTGTGTAAAGCGCACAGAGATGCCTGGCCGGCGGCGGGCGCTGAATTAAAAGAGTTTCAAAGAAGAACATCCCGATAGGCTCTCTTCTCAGGGCTTCTTTCCCTCCCTCTGAGATTGGACAATTGCTTCCCCGTAGCATGGGGGTCTTATGGGAAAGGAAAAGTAGTTACCTCTAACAAACACAAGGCCCCTGACTCCCAGGGGAGCACCGTGGTTGGCCTGGTGCACGAAATGCAGCAGTGAGCCAGCTGGTTTGGCACAGGTGCTTCTCCCGGAGGGGCTCCCTGCCTGTACACCATGCTCCAGCCCTGAGTGCCGGGGCTGGAGTGGCTCTGCTCTTTGGGACTTGCCAGGTGTTGGGCTGGGTAGTTTACACGTGCACACTCATTTAGTCCTCCCACATGGGAGTTATTGTCACTGGGTTACAGACGAGATTGAAGAAAATTAACTGACTTGGGGCACCTGGGTGGCTCGGTTGAGTGTCTGGCTTGGGCTCGGGTCATGATCTTGGGGGTTCGTGAGTTTGAGCCCCGCATCGGGCTCCCTGCTGTCAGCCTGTCAGCACAGAGTCCGCTTCGCTTCAAATCCTCTGTCCCCCTCTCTCTGCCCCTCCCCAAAATAAATAAATATTAAAAAAGAAAAAGAAAAAATTAACTAACTTAGCCAAAGACATGTGCTCAGTGATGAAGCTGGATTTCCAGACTCTAAAGCCCCTGTTTTTTTTTCCTTTCTCTGCCTCCTCTCTAGCCCATCCACACCTCAGGAAAACTGATAGGCACCCTGTATGTTTTACAAGTAGTGCAAGCCAGGGACAGAAGGGCAGACCCTTCAGACCCTGAACTTAGAGGTCCTATTTTAAAATCACTCGTTTCTGGGGTGCCTGGGTGGCTCAGTTGGTTGAGCGTCCGACTACGGCTCAGGTCATGATCTCACAGTTGGTGAGTTCGAGCCCTATGTCGGGCTCTGTGCTGACAGCTCGGAGCCTGGAGCCTGCTTCTGATTCTGTCTCCCTCTCTCTCTGCTCCTTCCCTGCTCGCACGCTGTCTCTCTCTCAAAAATAAATAAAGATTAAACAAAAATTTTTAAATCACTCATTTCTCCTGTTAGTAGTGGGGTCACTTGTGTGGTTGATGTAAGTGGTTTTCTAGAGCTTTACAAAACAGCTGAGGGTAGGAATTCTCCCTGGACCCTGACCCGGGTCTTCTGTCAACCGTTTGTTGATAAAGAGGCTGCTGTGTTTCACTTCCTCCTCCAAAGCTGGGCACCTGATCTCCAGAGGGTGGGGTGTGTGTTAGAACTCTTGACTGCTACTAAAGATTCATTTAAGCTGGTCTGAGTGAAATAAGGACACAGAGAAGCATGATTTCCACAGACATGGAAATAAAGACCCCAAGGGCAAGGACAGAACGAGTCCTCAGGTACAGCTTAGGACTGGAGGCTCAAAACACCACAAAGACCCTCTCCATTTCACCAAACTTCTTTCTGTGTGGGGTTCATGCTCTTTCCTCAGCTGGTCCAGTTTGTGATGTAGAAAATACGTCTGCCAGCCGCTCTCTAGTTACACAATCCAGTCATCCGGAGAGACTCAGAATCTCAGTCCTGGTGCCAAATTCGTGGGAATGTGATGCCAACTCAGTGGTTTGGGTCACGTGGGTGGAAACGTGGTAGATGGACAAGGCCTCCACAATTTCTGCTACTGTAACCATGTGTATGGGGGAGGGGTGGAAGTAAAGATTTTCTCGAGAAAGGGGGGGGGGGTGGAGTGTGCTCTGTACAGCCAACATAACAGAGGTCCATGACCAGTGCATTCATCACCCATGAGGCCTTAAGAAAGTTTGCTCTGGGGGCACCTGGGTGGCTCAGTCAGTTAAGCGTCCGACTTCAGCTCAGGTCACATCTCACAGTTCCTGGGTTTGAGCCCCACGTTGGGCTCTGGGCTGACAGCTAGGAGCCTGGAGCCCGCTTCGGATTCTGTGTCCCCCACCTCCCCCTCTCTGCCCCTCCCCTGCTTGCGCTGTCTCTCAAAAATGAATAAACATTAAAAAAATTTTTTTTAAACTTTGCTCTGGGGGTGCCTGTGTGGCTCAGTTGGTTGAGGTCTCGGTTGGTGAGTTCGAGCCCCGCACCGGACTCTGCTGTCAGCACAGAGCCTGCTCCATTTCTTCTGTCCCCCTCTCTCTGCACCCGCTAGAGCTCGTGCTCTCTCTCTCAAAAATAAATAAGTAGGGGCGCCTGGGTGGCGCAGTCGGTTGAGCGTCCGACTTCAGCCAGGTCACGATCTCGCGGTCCGGGAGTTCGAGCCCCGCGTCGGGCTCTGGGCTGATGGCTCGGAGCCTGGAGCCTGTTTCCGATTCTGTGTCTCCCTCTCTCTCTGCCCCTCCCCCGTTCATGCTCTGTCTCTCTCTGGCCCAAAAATAAATAAACGTTGAAAAAAAAAAAATAAAATATTTTAAAAAAATAAATAAATAAATAAATAAGTAAACATTAAGAAAAAAAACAACTTTGCTCTGGTATCCCAACTCTTAATTTCGGCTCAGGTCATGATCCCAGGGTTGTAGGATCAAGCCCCAAGTCAGGCTCCACGCTGAGTGTGGAGCCTGCTTGGGATTCTCTTTCTCCTTCTGCCCTTCTCCGCAATTCATGCTTGCTCGCTCTCAAAAAAAAAAAAAAAAAAAAAAAAATTTGTTTTGGGTTCATCCTATTATTCTCTTTATTTTTCTTACAACATGGTCCAAGGCTCACGTGCATCGAAATCAACACCCTCAGAGATTCTATTAGGTCAAGGACACATCAATGTGGTAGACACTAGGTTGCCTTTCCAATATCCACTCTTCTAATTTAAAAAAAGAAATTTAATGTTTATTTATTTTTGATAGAGAGAGAGAGAATGCGAGTGGGAAAGGGGCAGAGAGAGAGAGAGAGAGAGAGAGGAAGCCACAGAATCTGAAGCAGGCTCTAGGCTCCTAGCTGTCAACACAGAGCCCAATGCTGGGCTCGAACTCACAGTCCATGAGATCATGACCTGAGCCTAAGTGAGACGCTCAACAGACTGAGCCACCCAGGTGCCCCTCTTCCCTTCTATTTTACTTACAAAATAAATTTGTTCAAGGAGGGCAGTGTGCCCAACTAAAAATACTCATATTCCCAGACTCTCTTGCAGCAACAGGTGGCCATGGTTTTGGCTAAGGAGATGTAAACTGAAGTGGCTTAGGAATTTCTGGAAATGTTTTTTGCTTTCCGGTTATAGAAATCACCTGTTTTACCTCTTCCCCTTTCTTCTTCCTTCCTAGAACTCAGGTGTACCTCCTGGAAGTGCATTCCTTCATTGAACAACTCTTTATTGAGCACCTGTTGCCCATATATTCATTCCAGGCATGGTTCTAAGTGTTGGGAATACAACAGTGAATAGAATAAACAGAAGTGGTGCTTACGTTCGGTTAAGCCTCTGACTTCAGCTCAGGTCATGATCGCATGGTTTATGGATTCAAGCCCCGTGTTGGGCTCTGTGCCGACCGCTCAGAGCCTGGAGCCTGCTTTGGATTCTGCGTTTCCCTCTCTCTCTCTCTGCCCTCCCCTGCTCGTGCTCTCTCTCTCTCTCTCAAAAATAAATAAACATTTTTTTAATTATATAAAAAAAGAAAAACACGTTGCATGTCATGTAGTGATAAGTGGGGTTGAGAAAAATAAAGCAGAGAAGGGAGATGGGGCATTCCAGGTACTGGTTGGGGTGGGGTAGGAGGAGTTGCAGTTGGAAAGCCTTTACTAATTCTGAGCAAATTCCTGGTGGTAAGGAAGTGGACTCCAGGAGAGGAAAAGCAAATGCAGACTTCCTAGGTGAGAATGTGTCAGGCTTGTTCAAGGAGCAGGGGCCATATTGTAACCCTGAGGCAACAGGCACAGCATGTAAAGGCCAATGGAGTGGGGAGACGTGGAGAACCAAGGTCCTGATGGAGTTTGGGCTGCTGCACCAGCCTGGATCTGTCCACTTCTGGACTTCTAATGGTAGGAGATAGGGGCATCTGGCTGGCTTAGTCGGTGGAACATGTGATTCTTGATCCTGGGGTTGTAAGTTTGAGCCCCATGTTGAATGTAGAGATTACTTAAAAATAAAATCTTTATAATTTTTGTATTGTTTATTTATTTTTGAGAAAGAGAAAGAGAGCACGAGCGGGGGAGGGACAGAGAGAGAGGGAGACACAGAACCTGAAGCAGGCTCCAGGCTCTGAGCTGTCAGCACAGAGCCTGACATGGAGTTTGAACTCACAAACTGTGAGATCGTGACCTGAGCTGAAGTCCAAGGCCTGACTGAGCCACCTAGGCACCCCTAAAAATAAAATCTTAAAAAAAAAAAGAATAATAATGGTGGCAGACAAATCCCTACAGGTTTAAACCAGTATTAGGGGGATTTGCCAGAAATCTCCATTTGAAATGAGCACCTCCAGGTGGTTACAGGGAACACTTACTAAAGTGTGAAAATCTCCATTTCAGCTATTTGCAATTCCAAGTCCTGGTCACCATGGGGCCTGCCCCTCAACATGTACCAGCACTGGGGCCATCGCCTGTGTGGACGCCAGGACCACCCTCAAGGATGATAGAGGCAGAGGGAGGGCACAAAGCCACTAAGCCACTCCAGGGCCCCTTGGAGCCCCTGGAGCCCCTGTACTCAGTCACAAGTGCTACATTCTTTGGACTAGAAAACCAAAGTGATTATTTGTTCACATTCAAAGCTCCCACTTGACAATAAGGAAAAGTAGACCCAGAAAAGGAGAGTGATTTCCTAAAGTCACACAAATGGTTAGCAGGTGACATGGGCCTAGAAGGCATAAGGATTTCGTAGTCTGACTCACTGTTTCTGTTGTGTGTTGATTTTATTTTTTTTATGTTTATTTATTTTTTAATATTTATTTATTTTTGAGAGAGAGACAGAGACAGAGTGCAAGCAGGACAGGGGCAGAGAGAGAGGGAAACACAGGATCCGAAGTAGGCTCCAGGCTCCAAGTTGTCAGCACAGAGCCTGTCATGGGGCTCAAACTCACAGACCTCGAGAACATGACCCAGGCGCTTAACTGACTGAGCCATCCAGACACCCAGGCACGATTTTATTTTTATTTTTTAAATTATTTTATACTCATGGGGGGGCGCCTGGGTGGCGCAGTCGGTTAAGTGTCCGACTTCAGCCAGGTCACGATCTCGCGGTCCGGGAGTTCGAGCCCCGCGTCAGGCTCCGGGCTGATGGCTTGGAGCCTGGAGTCTGTTTCCGATTCTGTCTCCCTCTCTCTCTGCCCCTCCCCCGTTCATGCTCTGTCTCTCTCTGTCCCCCAAAAAATAAATAAACGTTGAAAAAAAAAATTTAAAAAAAAAAATAAATAAATTATTTTATACTCATGGAACCGTTGTAAGAATTGTACCAAGAAACCCATATACTCTTTTTTTTTTCCTTTTTAAGATTTTATTTTTAAGTAATCTCTATACCCAATGTGGGACTTGAACTCACAACCCTGAGATCATGAGTCTCACTGACTGAGCCAGCCGGATGCCCCAAGAACACCCATATACTCCTCACCTAGACACTGTGTTCAAGTTTTGCCAACTGTCCCAAGAATTACTTTTATAGCAACAGGATTCTAACCCAGGACCACGTGTTTCACTTCCTTATCATGTCTCTTTGGTCTACTATCTAGAAGAATTTCTTAGTCCAGTTTTTTAATTAAGCTTTTTTTTTCTTTTTCTTTTTCTTTTTCTTTTTCTTTTTCTTTTTTTCTTTTTCTTTTTCTTTTAAGTAACTCTACACCTAACATGGGGCTTGAAATCACGACCCCGAGATCAAGGGGTGCATGCCCCACTGAATGAACCAGCTCGGTGCCACCCCTAGCCTATTCTTGACCTTTGCACCTTTCACATTCTTCGGTATTACAGGCCTGTTAATTTGTGGCTGTCCCTCTATTAAGGTTTAGTTTCGTCATGATTAGATTCACGTGATGCACAGAAGTGAGGCGGTGGCCTTCTTACCGTATCCCATCAGGTGGCACTTGATGACAGTGTTTGGTTCGATTACTGGTGACATTAACTTTGATCATTCATTAAGGCAGTGTCTGTCAGGCTTGTAGCTTCTCCTTATCTCTTTGTAATTAATAAGCATTTGGGGAGGAGATACTGTGAACTATGTAAATATCCCACTTTTCTACGTTTCCCCACTAGTTTTAACGTCCGTTGATGTTTCCTGCTTGAATTAATTACTGCTATCTGGTTGCCAAATGGTGGCATTATTTGTTCTGCAGTTGTTAGTCGACATTAACGTGAGAAACCATTTTCTCTTCTTATTTGTTTGCTTGTTTATATCAATGTGGACTCTTGGATTCCTGTTTTATTTAATGGGTTATATAAGCCATTATTGTCATTTTTTTTTTAATTTAAATTCAAGTTAGTTAACATATAGTGTAGTATAGGTTTCAGGAGAATTCAGTGATTCATCCCTTACATGTAACACCCAGTGCTCATCCCAACAAGGGTCCTTCACCCATTTAGCCCACCCCTCCACCCACCTCCCCTCCTGCAACCCTCAGTTTGCTCTCTGCTCTTATGATTTGCCTCCCTCTGTTTTTATCTTATTTTATTTTTCCTTGCCTTCCCCTATGTTCATCCATTTTGTTTCTTAAATTTCACATGAGTGAAATCGTGGTATTTGTCTTTCTCTGACTTATTTGGCTTAGCATAAGTTCTAGTTCCATCCATGTTGTTGCAAATGGCAAGATATCGTTCTTTTTGATCACAGGGTAACATTCCACTGTATATTTATACTACATCTTTTTTTTTAATGTTTATTTAGTTTTGAGAGAGAGAGAGAGAGAGAGTGCGCAAGCAGGGGCGGCATGGAGAGAGAGAGAGAGAGACAGAGGATCCAAAGCAGGGCTCTGCGATGAGAGAAGCAAGCCCGACGTGGGGCCCGAACTCATGAACCACGAGATCATGACCTGAGCCAAAGTTGGTCGTTCAACCGACTGAGCCACGCAGGCGCCCTCTGCATCTTCTTTATACATTCATCAGTCGATGGACACTTGGGCTCTTTCCGTAATTTGGCTCTTGTCGATAGCGCTGCTATCAACATTGGGGTGCATGCGCCCTTTCAGATCAGCATTTTTGTATCCTTCTGATAAATAACCCAGTGGTGCAGTTGCTGGGTCTTAGTGTAGTTCTACTTTTAATTTTTTGAGGAACTGAATACTGTTTTCCAGAGTGGCTGCACCAGTTTGCGTTGTCACCATAGTTCAAATATTCCCCTTTCTTGAATTCTTGCCAACATCTGTTGTTTCCAGAGTTGTTAGTGTTAGCCATTCTGACAGGTGTGAGGTGGTATCTCATTGTGGTTCTGATTTGTATTTCCCCGATGATGACTGATGTTGAACATCTTTTCATGTGTCGGTTGGCCATGTGAATGTCTTCTTTGGGGAAGTGTCTATTCATGTCTTCTGCCCATTTCTTCGCTGCATTATTTGGCTTTTGGGTGTTGAGTTTGATAAATTCTTTATAGATTTTGGATACTAACCCTTTGGATACGTCATTTGCAAATATCTTCTCCCATTCCATTGATTGCCTTTTAGTTTTGCTGATTGTTTCCCTCACTGATGTAGAAGTTTTTATCTTGATGAGGTCCCAATAGTTCATTTTTGCTTTTGTTTCCCTTGCCTCTGGAGACATGTCTAGTAAGAAGTTGCTGCAGGCAGGGGCACCTGAGTGGTTCCGTTGGTTAAATGCCCGACTTTGGGCATTGGTGGTTCATGGTTGAGGCCACACTTTGGGCTTGGGGCTCTCATTGCAGAACCCCCTTCGGATCCTCTGAATCTCACAGGTTCATGGGTTCAAGGCCTGCATCAGGCTCCACACTGACAGTGTGGAGCCTGCTTAGGATTCTCTCTCTTTCCCTATCTATGCCCCTCCCTCACTTGCACTTTCTCTCTTCCTCAAAAAGAAATAAACTTAAAAAAAGAAAAGGAAGTTGCTGCAGTCTGCAGTCGAAGTCAAAGAGGTTGCTGCCTGTGTTCTCTAGGATCTTGATGGTTTCCTTTGTTGTTGTTGTTGTTCTTTTATAGCAAACTCTATGCCCCCCATGGGACTCGAACTCACACCCCCAGGATCAAGAGTTGCATGCTTTACCAACTGAGCCAGTCGGGTGCCCCTGTCATTATTTGTTTTGATGCTCAAATTATCCCAGATTTGGTCAGTGGTAGTGCCTTCAAGCTGGCTTCGGTGTTCTTTTGAAATCTTTCCTTTCTTCTATAAGCACTTCCTTACTTTACGGCACAAAAAAATGTTCCAGACTCATCCAAGAAGGCCCAATTCGTTTTAGTGACAAATAGTGCCCTCATTGCTAATGGTAGTCTATTACTCCCAGGCTCTCTCAGTGGACAGAGCTTGGAAATATACATGTTGTATTCACACACTCGTTCATTCACATACGTTTTACAACTGTACTTACATCTACCTATCTAACCACGAGTGCTCTACTGATTCTTCCAATTTTGAGCCAACATCTCAGGGTTTGTTTGGGGTTCCCATTTTTCATATTTATAACTCCTTTCCCTGACAGTTGAGACCCCTGGCTCCCATTAAACTCAACGTATTTATTTGTTGCCCAATTTCCTTGTATGTGGCCAATTTCTTGACCCCCTCCAGGACTGCCACCATTTGTTAGTTGTCAGTTCCCCTCCTCATGTGGGTGCCAGCCTTTGCCAGTCCCTGCTCTGCACAGCCATGCCTGAAGGCTTTTTGACTGAATTTCTTTTTAAAAACTTTCTTTAATGTTTATCTTATTTTTTGAAAGAGAGAGAGCACAAGCAGGGGAGGGACAGAGAGAGAGGGAGACTGAGGCCAACTCCAGCCTCTGAGCTGTCAGCACAGAGCCCTACGCGGGGCTCAAACTCACAAACTGAAAGATCATGACCTGAGCTGCAGTCAGACTCTTAACTGAGTGAGCCCCCCAGGGGCCCCAGCTTTTTTGACTGAATTTTTAAAGGAAAGGAGGGGAAAAGGTTGAAGAGGGCAGAGACACATTGTATTTGAAGCAGGAATCCTCTATCTTACATCGCTTTCCATGTGCTGCAGCAAATTTAGAAAAGTAGGAGACGAGAAGAGAAGGGATGTGAACTGTCCCTACTCCAGGGGTTTATAGATAGAATAGTCCAGAAGAAATTCTTTGTGAATGTTAAGAGCAGAAAGCCAGCATGCTCATCACCCGTGCTACTCACACATCTGGCTTCCAGCTGCTATCTGTCCCTGTTGGTGAGGTAGCTATATCGGGGACCCTTCCCTGTGTGCTCCCAGGCAAGTCAGTCCACATCCTGGGCCTCAGGCTCCTCGTAGAAAAGGTCAAAGTGATGACCTTTCCTCTCTCACCAGCAGCTACTGATCATAAGAGACACTAGAGAAGTTTACGAAGAATAGAGAACCCTATAAATGTAAAGTGTTATTATGGTTGTATTTGTTACAATATAAGATCAGCTGCCTAATGGCAATCCAAAATTGGGGCTTAAACAAATAGAAACTCTCACACGTAGTAATATGGGTATGAATGGACCAGCACTGGCTCGGGACTGTTCCGTGGGATGAGAGACCTATGTCCTTGCACATTGTTGTTTCAACCAAGACACTCACGACCACATCTGTATTCTTGTCATCGGAAAGGGAGAAAAGAAGTAGAGGACACTTCCTGTTCCTTTATGGGAAACTGGAAGTTGCATACCCCTGTTGGCCAGAACTTTATCACACCTCCCTTCAAGGTGGAAATCCGTGTCTTTATTCTGAGTGGGTAATTATCAGGGATTTTATTATGGTACTATTTTATGTATCGGTCCTGTTCCTGTTCACAGGATATGTCAGGATTCTTTTTTTTTTTTTTTAAGATTTTATTTTTAAGAAATCTCTACACCCAACGTGGAACTTGAACTCAATCCCAAGATCATGGGTCGCACGTTCCACCAACTGAGCCAGCCAGGCATTCCTGCCCTGTATTCTTTGGGCTTTTCATGATGGCCTCTGCAAAGTCTAGGTGGGTCCTTGCTGGGAACAGCAGAGTCAAGGTCTGCAGGTGTTAGACCTTATACAATCTGGGGGAGGGGGAGAAGAGTCCTTATTAAGAAAAAGAATGAATATTATGAAACAAAATTAGATATCCAAGTCAATATTTGAAGGGCACCTGGTGGCTCACTTGGTTGAGCTTCAGACTCTTGATTTCAGCTCGAGTCATGATCCCAGGGTCATGGGATCAGGTTCATGCTGAGCTCAGAGCTCTCTCTCTCTCCCTCTGTCCCTCTCCCCTGGCTTGCGCTCTGTCTCTCCTAAAAAAAAAAAAAAAAAAAAAAAAAAGTTAATATTTGTTTGGAATGAGAAAATAAATCACAACATAGGACACAATTTAAAAGCTGACAAATACCATATCATAAAATTCAGAAAAATTATACAATATTTTTATTAAACACTTGACAGACCTCTCTAAAACTTTTACCCTGTATTTTTTTTTCTGCTGTGCATTTTTTGAATGCCTCTGCCTTTGACAGCAATTTTGTAATTGTTTTCTAGCCAAAAAACACAAAAATAATTCTGCCTTTCTCTTTTTTTTTTTTTTTTAAGATTTTTTTTTTCAACGTTTATTTATTTTTGGGACAGTGAGAGGCAGAGCATGAACGGGGGAGGGGCAGAGAGAGAGGGAGACACAGAATCTGAAACAGGCTCCAGGCTCTGAGCCATCAGCCCAGAGCCCGACGCGGGGCTCGAACTCACGGATCGCGAGATCGTGACCTGGCTGAAGTCGGGCGCTTAACCAACTGCGCCACCCAGGCGCCCCAATTCTGCCTTTCTCTTATTGAGAGTTTAGAACAGTTTCTTTCTGCTTGACCTCATTATCGGTAATGTCATCTGAATTCTTAGAATTATGGTTAAATTTGGGAAAACCTCTATCAAGTTTTTTCATACTAGAGCTATAAGATTTTAGGGCATTCCAAGTTGTATGTGTGTGCACAGTAACTAACCTCAAATACGGTTTGAAATAATAATGCTTATTAACTAGTTTGTTGACAGTGTTCTAATTGTGATGGCTGAGTATGAATTTTTTGTATACCTTTATATGTCAGTATCTGTAGAGATGTAGAACACGTGCAAAGTATACACAGATGTACTAGCTCTTTTCTTGTGGCTACAAGATTGTAAACACAAGAATCCTGATAATTCTCTTGTGTGCAATTTCCATCAAAAAGGGGAAAGATAAGAGGAGTGCCTGGGTGGCTTGGTTCCTTAAACGGCTGACTCTCTTGAATTTGGCTCAGGTCTTGGGATCCAGCCCCCTGCTGGGTTCTGTGCTGAGCATGGACCCTCCTTAAGATTCTCTCTCTCTCTCTCTCTCCCGCTTTCTCATTCTCTGCCCCTGCAGCCCCAACCCGCTCGCGCACTGTCTGTTTCTCTCTAAACAAACATGGGGGGAATTAATGAATTTTATGCGCCTGATTCTATAGGCTGTACCATGTACATTCCTGACAGGGGGGAAATTCCAATTTGACCAGGCACTGATGAGAACCCAATAGTCCACCTACACTGTTTTACACATCTGATAGAAGAAGTTTCGGCCGACTAGCTTTGGGTTCTGTAAATTTCAGACCTTGTCTCTCCTTCATTCCCACCCACGTCTGGTGCCAGGCACTGCAGAACTCTTCATTACCAACTTGTAATGTCTGGCCTGGCACCCTCACATTTTGCTACCAGGCGTATTGGGAGAGTGGATGATAGGCATGTTCCTGGCAGCCATTCTCGCACTCGGTGAGCTAGCAACGATTTATCCATGCACGCAAGTGACTGTGAACCACGTAACTATATCCTACTAAAGCAAACTCAAGGTCTCCAACTCAGTGTCTCCTTAGTTGGATCTCAATGCCTGTAGCCATGCCATGAGACACGGTGTTGTGTTTGTTTTTTTTTAAACGTGTCAAAATTTTCTTCATTTTCTTTTTCCTTTTCATTTTTTTTTTTTCAACGTTTATTTATTTTTGGGACAGAGAGAGACAGAGCACGAACGGGGGAGGGGCAGAGAGAGAGGGAGACACAGAATCGGAAACAGGCTCCAGGCTCCGAGCCATCAGCCCAGAGCCTGACGCGGGGCTCGAACTCCCGGACCGCGAGATCGTGACCTGGCTGAAGTCGACGCTTAACCTACTGCGCCACCCAGGCGCCCCTCTTTTTCCTTTTCAAATTTGTATTTACATTGTGGTTAGTGAACGTACAGTGCAATATTGGTTTCAGGAGTAGAATTCAGTGATTCATCCCTTAACATATAACACCCAGGGCTCATCATCAAGTGCCCTCCTTAATGCCCATCACACATCTAGGGCCCCACCCCACCCCCATCAGTCCTTAGTTTGTTCTCTATCTTTAAAAGAGACAGGGTGCCTTGGAGGTGGCTCCGTAAGTTAAGCATCTGACTCTTGATTTGGGCTCAGGTCATGATCTCATGATTCTTGAGATGGGGCTCCACGCTGACAGCTCAGAGCCTGCTTCGGATTCTCTCTCTCTTTCCCTCGCTCTCTGCTCCCCCATCGCTCTCTCTCAAAAATAAATAGACTTAAAAAAAAAAGAGAGAGAGAAGAGACCGTGGTCTTAAGTGACTGCAGTTAAAATATCTTTTAGAATTTACATTGTTAGGGCTCCTCTCTGGGCCGTGCAAACAGGAGGGTCCTAGGGTTTAAGCTTCAGTAGCCCCAGAGTAAATTTACATCAGTCTCTGCAGCCATAGCACAGAGCTTTAATGGCAAAGTGATTCACGTTAGGAAGCAACCTTGCATTCCCCTTTGGTCCTTAGCCCTGGTGTTTCTGCCTCCATAGCACTTCACTCCCCAACCTCCATCCCAAAGACTGCTCTCTTCCTGATAAAGAAAATGTAAATAGGCAAGTAAGTATCACCATGGAATTTTTTCTTAATGTGAACTGTTTTTTTTTAAGTTTTTTTTTTGAGTTCTATGCATTGTGGGGCTCGAACTCACCACCCCAAGGACAAGAGTCATGTGAACTTCCATTTGAGCCAACCAAGTGCCCCAGAAACTATTTTTTTTAATTATAAGATCAATACATGCCAAGTCAGAAAATTTGAAATAAACATACACATACACATGCACACAGGAAATTAAACAATACCTAGATAAATAATTTTAATCTATGCATTTGGGGGACTTTTTTTAAAGTTTTATTTATTGAGAGAGAGAGAGAGAGAGAGAGAGAAGAGGAGGGACAGAGAGAGAGGGAGAGAGAATCCCAAGCAGTCTCTGCGCTGTCAGTACAGCGAGTCCCTATGTGAGACAGGAACTCACAAACTGTGAGATCATGACCTGAGCTGAAATCAAGACCCCGAAGCTTAACTGACTGAACCACCCAGTCGCTCCTGTATTGGAAGGACTGTTGAGGATGGGTGCTAAAAGCTTCCTCTCCCACTTTGGGACTGTGCCCAGTTCATAGGCAGCTTTCACCAAAGGCTAAGCTCCAGAGCGTTGCTCCTGAGCATGTGGCCGGGGTGGGAGGGTGAGCGTGCACCTGCACTCATGTGCACACACACTCGTGTGCACACACACAGGTACAGGCACATAGCCGTGTGTTTGGTCTCTCTCTCCAAAGAAGAGGAGGAACAATTTCTAGAGCTACATATTCACACAAATGTTCACTTTTGATGCCCAGTCTGGGTGACCTCCCTTTCCTCAACTAGCGCCAACCCTGGAATGTAGCTGATTAAAGAACATCTTTGTTTAAAAATAGGCATAAAGTCTGATGACACAATTAAACGGCTCCCACAGAAGGAATCTAAATGTATAGAGCTTCCTCCCTCCCTCCTTTCCTTCCGGCCTCCTGCCCTTCCTTCCTTCCCTCCTTCCCCACCTATCTGTCTCTCTCCTTCTCTCTCTCTTGGGAGCCAGGGGTCCCCAAGGGATAAAATCGTGATTTAAAAACAAAACAGGGTGGGGCACCTGGGTGGCTCAGTCAGTTGAGCTTCCAGCTCTTGGTTTCAGCTCAGGTCATGATCCCAGAGTCATGGTATCAAGCCGTTGTCGGGCTCTGTGCTGAGCACTGAGTGTGGAGCCTGCTTAAGGATTCTCTCTCTCTCCCTCTGCCCCTCTCCCCCATTTGTGCTCATTCTCTCGCTCTCAAATAAAATTTTTAAAAAATTTAAAAAACTAAAACCAAAACAAAACACGTTTAAAATAAAAATCAAACAGATTTTTTTATTATCTTTGAGAAAGACTGCTAATATATTTTACTTATCTACATTTTTCATGAGCAACAAAGAACACAGAACGAATAGTTAAATATGTTTTTAAAAAGCCAAAGTTCTGGGGCGCTTGGGTGGCGCAGTCGGTTAAGCGTCCGACTTCAGCCAGGTCAGGATCTCGCGGTCTGGGAGTTCAAGCCCCACGTCAGGCTCTGGGCTGATGGCTCAGAGCCTGGAGCCTGTTTCCGATTCTGTGTCTCCCTCTCTCTCTGCCCCTCCCCCGTTCATGCTCTGTCTCTCTCTGTTCCAAAAATAAATAAACGTTGAAAAGAAAAATTAAAAAAAAAAAAAAAGCCAAAGTTCTGCAATTTGGCTGCTTTTGTATGTGGCTGGTTAAGAGACATTATTAGCCAGACAGAAATGGGTTTGCAGGAAAGGGAAAAAGAAAGGTGTGAGAGAGCCATCTAGAAAGCCCAGTATCCCGGAAGGGCCATGCCTGTCAGCAAGGCCACCCTGGGAGACGAGAGCGCGCTCACGGAGAAGCACTCTGCTCAGCTCCACACTGGCCCTCCAGCGTCCTGCCAGCTTAGAGCTGACCTTTGAATCCTTTTGACTGGTGCAACAGTTTCAATGTCACCTCTGCAAAGAAAAATAGGCTTTCTGCTGTTATTTAACTTTTGAAATGTATCGCTAAAACAATAGCTTGATGCTAAAACAATGGAATCGTTTAAGCAGGGAATTCTAAAAGTTGGGCCAGCATTTGAAGGAGTGACTTGTGTTTCAGATACTCCCCCCCCCCCCATACCTAAGCTTCCTCTTTGGAGCCCTATGACAGCTCGCTTCAATCTGCAAAAGCCGCTTGACTCATCTTTGTTCTTGCAGAGATCAGGGCTGTCGTATGCCACAGTACTGACAATTTACAGTTGTTCGTGACCCTTTCCCCTTGTCAAATTAAACCCATATTTTGATTGCATTTTGTTCTAGCAGGATGAGATGCCGTGGAAACGGTAATAAAAACAGCCGAGTGAAAGTGACTTAGAGGAGTAAATTGATTTTGCCCTGGGTGCAGCAGGGAAGAGTCCTTCGTCACTTCCAGCCTCTCCCAGCAACGGGAGTCCCTGGAGACCGAGCAATGCCTCACACCTCCCAGGGGAATTGCAGAGCTCCCAGGCCGCCCCCACTCAATTTGCTTTACAAAAGGAAAATGATTCCTAGCGAGCTGTTGGATTGCCTCCTACCGGGAAGAAGGGGGGTGGGGGGAGGGTAACAGTGACATATTTGAAAAGAGAGCTAGAGAGCGAAGGGGCATATGATAACCAAAAAGATTCAACTAGCACTCACACCCACACCCGCATGCACCTCTACAAAACCCCTGTTACCAACTAGGAAATGGAATCTGGTTTGGGGACTGATGATATACAGCAGTCTTCCTTTCATCGGTGAAGGATTACAGCCGTGTCATTTCAGAAGGGAAGGGAGCTTCCTTCCTTCACCCATTCCTTCAACGACTACCGGCCGATGCCTACCAGGAACAGAGCGCTATGAGGTGTTCCTCCTCACCACTCTGTAGCTCACCATTTCCCCTGCTACCCCCACCCCCACCCAGCAAGAGCCTCCTCCGCGGTCCGTCCGCTCTACCATTGCTTTGACCTTCCCTCCCGCCCCTCCCCCACGGTGCCTTCTTCACACAAAAGCTAAAGAGGCATTTCATAGCAAACGAGTTCTATTTAAAATGCAAAGTGAGGGGGCGCCTGGGTGGCTCGGTCGGTTAAGGGTCTGACTTGTGCTCGAGTGATGGTCGCACGGTTCGTAGGTTCGAGCCCTGCTTCGGGTTCTGTGTTGACCGCTCAGAGCCCGGAGCCTGCTTCAGTTTCTGTGTTCCCTCTCTCTCTCTGCCCCTCCCCTGCTTATGCTCTGTCCTCTCGCTCTCAAAAATGGGTAAACATTAAAAAAAAAAAAATTGAAATGCAAAATGAGGTCATACTAGTCCTCTGCTTAAAAGTCTCCAATGGCTTTATGTCGCACTTCAAAAACTGGACTATTTTCAATGGCCTACAAAGTCCTACCTGATCCAATTCCTGTCTGCTTTTATGACAATCTTGTATCCCTCTACCTCCTTGAAAGTACTCTGCAGCTACATTGGCATTTTCAA
Source organism: Prionailurus viverrinus (assembly GCF_022837055.1). Taxonomy (NCBI): domain Eukaryota; kingdom Metazoa; phylum Chordata; class Mammalia; order Carnivora; family Felidae; genus Prionailurus; species Prionailurus viverrinus. The sequence continues at coordinate 120,506,568 of NC_062563.1, forward strand.
GGTCCTATTTTGTACTTTAAATATGCTATGTTTGTCCCCGGCTCAGGGCCTTTGTGCTTGCTTTGTCTTTTTCTTAGAATTGCCCTCCCTCCAGATTTTTAGGTGGCTAGCTCCTTTTCATCATCCAGGTCTCAATCAAGTATCCCCTCAGAGAGGCGTTCCCCGGCCACCCAGTCTAAAGTGACCACCCATCCAGATCATGTTCTACTCCACTCTCCTTTGCTACTTTCTTTCTTTTTTTCTTTCTTTCTTTTGGTAATGTTTTATTTTTGAGGATTAAATAAATCCAAGCTGTCAGCACAGAGCCTGTCGCGGGGCTCAAACCCACAGACGGTGATGAGATCATGACCTGAGCTGAGGTCTGACGCTTAACCGACTAAGCCGCCCAGGGTCCCCTCTCCTTTGTTATTTTCTTTCTTCTTTTTTTTTTTTTTTTTAATTTTTTTAAACGTTTATTTATTTTTGAGACAGAGAGACAAAGCATGAGTGGGGGAGGGGCAGAGAGAGAGGGAGACACAGAATCTGAAGCAGCTTCCAGGCTCCGAGCCATCAGCTCAGAGCCCGAGGGGGGCTCGAACTCACCGACCGCGAGATCGTGACCTGAGCTGAAGTCGGACGCTTAACCAACGGAGCCACCCAGGCGCCCCATCCTTTATTTTCTAAAAGCTTAAGATATTTTAGCATTTGATTATTGACATCGGTTCTCAAAGTGTGCCCCGCCCCCAACCAGCAGTTTTAGCATCAGCTGGAAACTTGTCAGAACTGCATATTTTTAGGCCCTACTCTGGACCTATGGCATCAGATCTTCTGGGGGTCGGGCCCAGAGATCTGTATTTTAACAAACCCTCAAAAAAAAAAAAAAAAAAAAAAAAAACCAAAAACCTCCAGGGGACTCTGATGAAAAACAAAGTTTGAGAACCACTAGCTTACAGTGATTATTGTTGCTCTCCCTCGTCCCCCCACAGAATGTAGACTCCGAGAAAAGGGGTGTCCAGCACCAAACACGTAGCAGGCACTCAATAAAATAAATTGTTGAATGGTGAGAGACTGGATGAATGATTGATCTGGTGCCTCGAGTTCTGTCTCAGGGGCCCTGTGGGAGAGGCTTAGCAGAAAGTCCAATAGAACCGAGCCTCGGGGATCTGCTGGCCACCTTTCCACGAGAGCTTTTAACTGAATGGCATATTGATCTCACAGGCTAGAAAAACCTGAAGAAGCGGTTCTGAGATTAAAGAAACACTTGAAAACTATGATTCAAAATGTTATGAATTACAGTTTGGAAACTCCAAGTGTGTGCCAAGGTCCTTCTCAGAGAATCAGAAGGTCTGTAGATTTGTAGATGGTATTCAATTAGAGGGCAAGGATAATATCTTTTTTCTTTTCAATTCCGTAGAGCTCTTAGTGCATTATTCCCAGAGCAGGCTGCTGATTGACAAAGTGGCTTTCTCTTCACTTGGTCTTTCTGCTTTATATCAATCTTGAAATCTTAAAAAAAAAAAAAAAAGAGGGAGAGGGAGAGGGGAGCTCTAAACCAATTAATCCTGTCTCCAGTGCTTTCTAAAAGCTTTCAGACTGAAAACACCAGGTCAATCCTCCAGTCCAGATCATGGAGGAAAAACACTATCTTTGCAAAAGACATTGAACTTTAGAAAAGGTTAGATCAACACCAAGAACAATGGAAAGGCCTTGGGAGCCTCTCCTTAGAAATAATACACTGGCTTGAAGCAAATACTTTGGGCCAGGCACCATGCTAGATACCGGGGTTACAAAGACCCAGAGAATAAAGTTCATGCCTTCAAGGAGCTCATAGTCTGGAAGAGAGACAGGCATGTAACCAGACGGAGCAGAGCGTCTTTGCTGTAGGAGTGACCAACTGCTTAATTTGGCCAGGGAAAGATTGCTAGAGGAGATGATATTTGAACAGATTTGGAAGGCTGGGTCTCACTCTGGAGGTGCGAAAGAAGTGCAGTCTAAGCAGAGGAGACAACAAATGTAAAAGCAGAGATGAGAAGGAGCAGGCAGGGTCCAAACACGGTTACCAGAAATGACTGACTTGGTTAAAATATATATCCACACGTTTGTGGACATTTGAATAGTGATTGGTCAGTTAATGAGATTATGGCATTATCGTTAATTTTTAGGGCATGTAAATGCTGTATCAAAACCTTATCTCTGGCTGAAATGTGATATCTGGAATTTGCTTCAAAATAATATTGGAAAGGGTGGGAGAAGGTAGGAATAAAGATGAAATAAGGTTGCTCTTGAATCTCAGGGTCAAGCCCAAGAGTTCAAGCCCCACGTTGGGCACAGAGCTTACTTTACAAAATAATAATAAAATAGGGACGACCGGGTGGCTCAGTTGGTTAGGCATCCAGCTCTTGATTTCAGCTCAGGTCATGGCCTCACTGTTCATGGGTCTGGGCCCCTTCTCAGGCTCTGTGCTGGTAGTGGCAGAGCTTGCTTGGGTTCTCTCTCTCTCCCTCTCTCCACCTCTCCCCTGCTCATGTGCTCTGTCTCTCCAATCAGCCAGTTGTCCAAAAACAACTTCCTTAAAACACCACAGAGATGAGAAATATCACTATTGGAAAGTATTTCTTTGATACTAAAATTCACAGGAGAGGACATACACGGTGCACTTCTCAGACTCTTATTTTTTTTTTTTAATGTTTGTTTTCGAGAGGGGGGGAGGGGCAGAGAGAGAAGGGGACAGAGGATCTGAAGCAGGCTGTGTGCTGACATCAGAGAGCCCAGATGCGGGGCTCAAACTCATGAACCACGAGATCATGACTTGAGCTGAAATCAGACGCTTAACCGACTGAGCCACCCAGACACCCCTCAGAATATTATTAATAATTTTATTGTAGGGACACTTGGCAGCCTCAGTCAGTAGAGTGTGCAACTCTTGATCTTGGGATCATGAGTTCGAGCCCCACACTGGGTGCAGAGATTACTTAAATAAATAATAATAAACATTTATTTTATGCTAGAAGTGTCTTAAATTCACGTAGTATTGTGAAGTTTACAAGACATTTTTATAGTTGTTTTTTTTTTTAAGTAATTGCTATACCCAACATGGGGCTAGAATTTATAACCCCAGTATCAAGAGTCAAATGGTCTTCCAACCGATCCAGCCAAGTACCACAAGATATTTTGATTTACTTTATCTCATCCAGTCTTCACGAGGGGCCTCTACATTAACAGGTAGTATTCTTTTCACTTTCCTCCAGATCTCGTAACTACTGGGGCTTGAATTCAAACTTTTTAACTCCCAGAATAAAGCTCCTCCCTACATGTTTCAGTTAACTCTCCCTGTGTAACAAACCGCCCCAACACTTGATCAATTCTCATACTTCTGTGGGTTGCCGGAGGACATCTAGTCTTGCGTGGAGTCACTCACGACAGCACCCAGCCAGTGGCTAGGCTGGGGTTGCCTGCTGGGGTACCTTGCTTCCCCCTGGCCTCTCCCTGTGGCCAGTGCAGACTTCCTCACAGTTGCTTTAGGGTTAGCTGGACTTCTTACATAGCAGCAAGATGCCAACAATGAAAGCAGAAGCAATAAGGTCTCTTAAGACCAGATTCGAAGACCAGATTTAAAGAATCTTTCTTTACATTTAATTTTATTCCTGTTTATTTATTTATTTTATTGAAGTATAGTGGACACATAATAAAATAAACCCTCTTTAAAAAAATTATTTATTTATTTATTTATTTAATTTATTTTTAATTTATATCCAAGTTAGCATACAGTGCAATAATGTTTTCAGGAGTAGATTCCAGTGACTCATCCCCTATGTATAACACCCAGTGCTCATCCCAACAAGTGTCTTCCTTAATGCTCCTTACCCATTTAGTCCACCCCCCCCCACAGCCCCTCCAGCAACCCCCAGTTTGTTCTCTGTGTTTAAGAGTCTCTTATGTTTTGTCCCCCTCCCTGTTTTTATATTCTTTTCGCTTCCTTTCCCTTATGCTCATCTGTTTTGTATCTTACATTCCTCATATGAGTGAAGGCATATGAATTTGTCTTTCTCTGACTGACTTATTTAGATCCATCCACGTTGTTCCAAAAAAATAAACTCTCTTTTGATGGGAGGAGAGGAAGGCATATTATAGAGGGGTATTGAAGGGGGGAGGCATGGTTCCCTAGGAAGCATTTTTCTTTCTTGTTTAGAATAACCTTTAGTTTTAGAACAGTTTTAGATTTGTAAAACAATTGTGACGACAGCTCAGAGTTCCCATATAGTCTATACTCAATTACCTTACTATTGGCACCTTACATTAGTATGACACATTTGTTGTAATTAATGAATGAATATTGTTACATTATTATTGGCTAAAGTCCATATTTTATTCAAATTTCCTTAGAGTTTACCTAATGTCCTTCTCTTTCAGGATCCCATCCAGAATACCACATCACATTTAGTTGGCATATCTTCCTAGGCTCCTTTAGGCTGTGACAGTTTCTCTGACTTTCCTTATGCTTTTTTGTTTTGTTTTGTTTTTTTGTTTTTGTTTTTAAGTAAGTTCTATGTGTATCAAGGAGCTTGAACTCATGACCACAAGATCAAGAGTCATATGCTCTACCAACTGAGCCAAACAGATACCTTATAGACTTTTTTTTTAGATTTATCTATTTATTTAAGTAATCTCTGCCTCCACCATGGGGCTTGAACTCACGGCTCCGAGATCAAGAGTTGCACACGCCACCAACTGCGCCAGCTAGACACCCCAACTTTCTTTGTTTTTGATGAACTTGACAGTTGTGAGGAGTACTGGACAGGTATTTCTTAGAATGGTTCTTCTGCTGGGCTTTTCTGATGTTTCCCTCATGATTAGATTATGGGTTTGGGAGGCTGGGGTGACAGGTTTTGGGGAAGAAAACCACAGAGGTAAGGTATCCTTATCATTACATCATTATCAAGGGTACATTCCATTAACATGACTTACCACTGTTGACCTGACCTTGATTACTTGGCTGATGTAGTGTTTGTCAGGTTTCTCCAGGTAAAATCATTCTTTTTTACCCTCTTTCCATACTGTGCTCCTTGGAGGGAGGTCACTATGAGCATCCCATACTTACTTGGTTGAGGGTTATGCTATCCCTTCCCTGAGGATGGAGTATCATCTTTGGAAATTATTTGGAATTCTTTTTTTAATTTTTCTTTTATTTTTTTTACATTTTTAATGTTTAAAAAATTTTTTTTAATGTTTTTATTTATTTTTGAGACAGGGAGAGACAGAACATGAACAGACATGAACAGGGGAGGGTCAGAGAGAGGGAGACACAGAATCTGAAACAGGCTCCAGGCTCTGAGCTGTCAGCACAGAGCCCGACGTGGGGCTCGAACTCACGGACCGCAAGATCGTGACCTGAGCCGAAGTCGGCGCTTAACCGACTGAGCCACCCAGGCGCCCCTACATTTTAAATGTTTATTTACTTTTGAGAGAGAGAGAAAGAGAGACAGAGTGTGAGTGGGGTAGGGGAAGAGAGAGAGGGAGACACAGAATCTGAGGCAGGCTCTAGGCTCTGAGTTGTCAGCTCAGAGCTCAACGTGGGGCTCAAATTTATGAGCCATGAGATCATGACCTGAGTTGAAGTCGGATGCTCAACCGACTGAGCCACCCAGGTGCCCCCCAATTTTTCTATTTTTTAAATTAAAAAAAAAAAACTTTTATTTATTAAGTAATCTCTACCTCCAACATGGGGCTGGAATTTAAAACAACCCCAAGGTCAAGAGTCATATTCTCTACCAACTGAGCCAGCCAGATGCACCTGGAATTCTGCATGGGAGATTTGTCTCCTCCCCTATTTGTTTATTTTTCAACCATTTATTTATATCACTTTGGACTCATGAAATTTATTTTGTACTTTGGGTTATTTATTGCTCAAATTATGGGAAGCCATTTTTTTTTTTTAATTTTTTTTTTCAACGTTTATTTATTTTTGGGACAGAGAGAGACAGAGCATGAACGGGGGAGGGGCAGAGAGAGAGGGAGTCACAGAATCGGAAACAGGCTCCAGGCTCTGAGCCATCAGCCCAGAGCCCGACGCGGGGCTCGAACTCCCGGACCGCGAGATGGTGACCTGGCTGAAGTCGGACGCTTAACCGACTGCGCCACCCAGGCGCCCCTGGGAAGCCATTTTTAATCATCTGTCATTACACTGAAGCTGCCAAGCAGAGGGTTGCAGGATTTTTTTAAACTTAAAAAAATATATATTTGGGACACCTGGGTGGCTCTGTAGGTTAAGCGACCGGCTTTGACTCAGGTCATGATCTCGTGGTCTGTGAGTCCGAGCCCTGTATTGGACTCTGTGCTGACAGATAGGAGCCTGGAGTCTGCTTTGGATTCTGTGTCTCCCTCTCTCTCCGCCCCCTCCCCTGCTGGTGCTCGGTCTCTCTGTCTCTCTCAAAACTAAATAAACGTTAGAAAAAAATTTTTTAAAGTATACATTTAAGGGGCACCTGGGGTGGCTCAGTCAGTTGAGCGTCTGACTTCGGCTCAGGTCATGATTTCATGGTTTATGAGTTTGAGCCCCACATTGGACTTGCTGCTGTTAGCCCGGAGCCTGCTTTGGATCCTCCGTCCAACCCCGCCGGCCCTCCCCACTTACACTCTCTCAAAAAGTAAACATTAAAAATTAAAAAATATATATACATATATTTAATATATGAACAAAATTGTACAACCTTAAGCCTACTGCCTAATGAATTTTCAGAGACACCCATGTAATCAGCATCTAAATAAAGAAACAAATGATTCTAGCTGCCCCCAAACCCCCTCATCCCGCCTTCTAGTATTACCCTCCAAAAGTAACTGCTATCTTGACTTCCAATAGCATATGTTCATACTGCCTGTTGTCGCACTTTATATAAATGGAATAATACAGCATGTACTCTTCTGTGTCTGGCTTCTTTCACTAAATGTTATGTTTGTGTTATGCTTTGTTGTAGATGATGCATTCTCGCTATGTAAATTGCCCACCTTGGCTTCCTCACCCCAAGGTTCTGAAATGTGCCATGTTTCTCAAATTTATTTGATTGCCTGCCATCTTAGGTTGGGGTCCTCAAAAACAGACTCTGAGACAAGAACATAGTGCAAGTCGTGTACTGGGAGTTGATCTCAGGAAGCACCGGTAAGGGAGTGAGGAAGGAAACAGAAGAGAGGAAGCCAGGCAGAGGAGTTAATGAGAAATCAGAGCTCAGTCTTGGGGGAGATCCAGGCGACTGTGCAGAATGTGTCTCAGAGCTGTCCCTCAGAAAAGCAAAGAAGCTGGGGTATTTATGCACCAGCACCTTTCAGTTATCGGTTGAGAGCTGCCTCTGAGTACATTAACCCTCTGGCCACTGCAGTCTGTTCCAAGTCTGGGCCAAATATGCACCTATAGCCAGAGAAAACTGCCAAGCAGAGGGTTGCAAATACTGGCAGGAAAAAGCCATCAGAGTGAGGAGAGGTGTATGCCAAGGGAATATATGTAGGGCGCCAAGACACCTTCTTCTACTCTGATCTGCTCATATCCCACATTAAGTTCATTCTGTCACTGACTCTTCAAGGTGGTAGCCAACAATATATAAAATAAAAATTAATTGAGATGAGTTAATAGAATAACCTCAGTCCATGTTATTGCACTGATCCTGCAGCTGTCCTGATATTTATTATCTCCCTCCCCTACCAATCATCCTTGGTCTCCATTCTTGAGGAATCTGAATCTTTGGTTATGGAGCTCTTGCTTGAGAACCAAGTGCTCTAATCCAGTACTTTCCCCAATTGGGAACCACACTGATGTTTTGAGTTACCTGGTGTCAGTGTCAACTCAGAGCTCTTGAATCGTCTGGATATTCTCTTTCTCCATTGTTCAGTTATTCTAGTAAGTGGCCATAAATCCCCTTGTGGAAAGATTAATGGCATCACTACCATCTATACTTGTTGTTGCAGCATTGTAGGGTCCTTCTTCAAGGGGACTTGGCATTCCCTTCAGTTCATGGGCTCTAGATCGAGAAACTGGGTGAGGGATTATGCTTTTCCACCATAGTGGCTGACCTCAACTTTCTACCCACTTGTATTAGTTTTATATTGCTGCATAACAAATTACCACAAACTTAGAAGCATAGACCACACTCTATTTTATTCGCAGTTTCCATGGGTCAGCAATCTAGGCGTGGTTTAGCTAGGTCCACCACCTGAGGTCTCACAAGGCTGTAATCAAAATGTCAGATGGACTATTCCTTTCTGGACAGAGCTCCCTTCTGGAGTTTCTAGCATTCTTCCAAAATGAAATCGTTGTTGGAATTCAGGTTTTTGCAATTGTAACATAAAGGGGGTACTCTTAATCCATGGCCCTCTCTCTTCCAGGCAAGTTCACCTTTTACAACTTCCTTCTTCAAGGCCAGCAGGAAGATTTCTCAGTGCAGTTGGCCAAGATGGTGCCTTTCATAACATAACCTAATTAAGGAAGTGACTGTCCCAATCAATCACCTTTACCATACTCTCTTGGCTAGAAGTGAGGTATAGGTTCTTGAGAAGAAGGAATTATATGAGAATGTGACTAAGGGGGATAAGGGACTCACCCTAGGCAAAATGTGTCTCTTTCACATTCGTGCATGATCTTTTTTCTGTTATACAAGTTAAGCAATACCCTTATTGTCTGCCCATCTTTCTTATTTCTAGGTGCACCATAGTCTATTAGCCACTGTCCCTTAAATCCAGGATCATTTGTGACTTGCTTTGACCAATAAAAATGGCAAAAGTGATAGAGTACCCGTGACAGAGCCTAGACCTTGAGGTGCCTGGCAGCTTTTGCCTCTGCCCTCTTGAATGCTGAGACCTCCATGTAAGGAAGCTGGGCCAGTAAAGAAGAAGGGCCATGTGGAGGAATACCAAAGTGTTCCAAGCAAACGGCCAATGCCAATTGTGAGACATGTACCTGATGCCAGCTTGGATCTTTCAATTACAGTTGAACACAGCTACGTGAGTGAGCCCAGGCAGAAGCAGAAGAGGAATCGCTTGGCCCACCCACAGAATCATGAGAAATAACAAATTGTCGTGTTAAGCCACTGGTTTTGGAGTGCTTTGTTAAACAGCAATAGGTAAGTGAAATATGTATTCCTTTAAAAAAAATTTTTTTTAATGTTCATTTATTTTTGAGACAGAGACAGAGCGTGAGCAGGGGAGGGGCAGAGAGAGAGGGAGACACAGAATCCAAAGCAGCCTCCAGGCTCCGAGCTGTCAGCACAGAGCACAACGTGGGGCTGGAACCCACGAACTGTGAGATCATGACCTGAGCCGGAGTCGGACACTTAGCTGACTGAGCCACCCAGGTGCCCCTGAAATATGTATTTCTATATCAGCTCCATCAATCATTGTTTGATGGTTGCTCTGGGGACATTAAAACCCTGGCTTTTCTGGTCAAGCATGCTCCAGTGATTAGGGAAAACTCTCAGGCAGGAAGTCCTAGATGTTTGCCGGAAGGATCTGTCAGCATACACAGGAACTGACTGTTGGGCGGTTATGACAGAGACCAGTGCATTTGCTATGACATCAGAACCTTTTTGTCTCCAACTTGTAAATATTATGTGGAGTAGGGGTGGGAGGTGGAGGGGAGGAGGTTTCTTCGAGGAACCTTGGACATTGGAGTGGATGATGCCCCCTAGGGGAAAAGTTTCCAGAACATAGAGGTAGGGGCTGTGAAAAACGAAGATCGAGGACCTGACTTGTTCTTTTCAACTTCTCTATGAGCCAGAGTTCTCACAGCCCGCTCTTAGACTGAATGCCTAGAATCCCAGATTTTGCTAGCTCTCAGATTCCTCTCCATTGCACTTTTCCTCCTATTGGGAAGCCCACTTTCTATCCCTGGCTGGACTCATCACTAGCCTCCTACCAACCTGTGGTCATTCTCACCTCTCAGCCACCCCCCAGTCTCCCAGCCTCTGTCCTTGAAGTCCCCACCAATTCCATGTCCTGTCCTGTTCAAATCAAGTTCATTCAGGGGTGCCTGGCTGACTCCATTGGTAGAGCATACGACTCTCTGTCTTGGGGATATGAGTTCAAGCCCCACGCTGGGCATGGAGCCTCCGTTTTTTGTAAAGGGATTTGTCAAAAAAGATCTCATTGGTGAGATGAAATTATAGAAAATCTCAGGTGTGATGTTCTCCATTTCTGCCATTGCAGAAGAGATTATATTTAAAGTTGCAATAGATATGGCATGCTACACTACAGAGTTATTCCCAGGCATCAAATGTTGTGAATTAATATTTCAAAACATCTTGGAAAGTCACCAGAAGAAATCTTTCTTTTGTCTGAACATGCAGAAAGAGAAAGAGAAGCAAATTTTGTGTATATACTAAAATTTTGTGCATATACTGTGTTCCTGTATTTGGAATATGAGGAAGTGATCCCACAAGAGACTGACAGGAGAAATTTACTTCCAGTTTATTAAGACCACAAGAGCAAAAAATCGCGGCATTTTGTACTGGGTGTGCAAAAACGTTCAGGTTTAAAACATCCAGATGCTAAAAAACTCCCTTTTGGTGGAAAACAGTCTTAAACCAAAGCTCAGAATACATAGCGTATCGTTTACCTCTCTGATAAATTACAGATGGTGGCAAAAATAGATGAGTTGGTTTAGTTTTCTTCATCTTAAGATTTTTCTCCCTTATAATAGCTAGTGAACATTTCTGAGCATCTACCATGTGTCAAAAACTTCCATTCACTTCATCTAATTCTCAGCGCAACATCCACTATGCCAACTAGTTCTAGTTGAAATTCATGACCACGCATCTCAAAAGGAGTCTCAATGCTGCCAAGCAACCCTACTACACTTCTCCAGTATGTTCTCTCCCCCATTCTCCCAAACAAGTATTCACACATTCCCCGGCTCTTCTCAAAGCTCTTACATCCTCCTCCACTTCCTCAGTCCTGCCTACCTCTCCCACCTCTCCCCAGCCCCTCTCCACCTCACTCCATTGTATATCTTCTTTATATTCCAAGGACACACCAAGCGCTTTCTTCCGCCTCAGGGCCTTTGAAATTCTCTTTCCCTCTCATTGGAATGCTCCACACCCGAATCTTCACGAGGCGAGTTTCTTCTTGTCTTTTTGTCCTCAGTCTCAGCTCCAATGTCAAATTCTTCCTCCTCCAAAGATGCTGCAACTCCATCACTTCTTGCACATCAACTTGGTGGATTGTCTTCCGAGCATTTATCAACATCCAATACTGTCTTGTCTATTTATTTCTCTTCCGTCTTCACTTGAATGAAGCTACCCTGTGTGGTTTTCTTCTGTATTCTCAACATCCAAATCTGAGCGTGTCACGTAATAGGGACTCAAACGTGAACATTTATTGAGTAAATTATCTCGATTTTGGGGCAGATGAGGAAGCTGAAGATTAGAGAATCCTAGTCAATTGCTTAAGTTCACTTAGGTAGTAAATTACAATGATGAGACTTGAACCTAAATCTATTTAGGTCCAGGCTGTATCCCCATCTATGTAAAAAAAAATCTCTTGCTAGGATGAACATTTAAAAATGAATTTGGCCTCTGAGGAGTATTTGTGAATGTGGACAGCATTTAAGATAACTTCAGAATGAATAGTCAGATTCCTCAGGCAGAAAACCAAGGAGATGCTAGGACATCTGGCTGGACAAAGCCCATGGTAACTAAGGAGCAGTGCAGTCTGGCTATTCCCAGCTTGTTCCTGGCTGGCCTCCAGTTCCTCTGCCTTCCTTCCTGCTTCCTGCGTCTCTTTGCCTTTGACCACCTGCAGTACAGCACAGTTTAAGTCAGGCTCTGGTTTTCCCTTCATATGCTTGAAGTGAGCTAGTTCATGCCTGTCAATAGCATTGAGATCGGTGCTTTAGAGAACCTGGAATAAGATATCTTCCTCGGGGACCTGTCAACTTTAAATCTATGTTTGTATATCAGCCTTAATTCTTAGGAAGTTGCCTTTTTTAGTTCTTTGCAGAAAACAGGAACCTTGTGTTGACACTGCGTTGATCCTCAAAATGACTAATAAAAAGTGAAGGAGAGAAAATGAGGACTCTTTTGGTTGTTATTTTAACTAGCGTTCAGGGAAATCTTCATAAGCAGTTTACAGTCTCAAGGAATGCTGGATTTAAGGGATCATTCATTGGATTTTCTTCAGAAATCAAGATGATTTGATATTATGATATTTATTGAATATTTATAATACACCTGGCATTATTTTAAATTTTCTATGTGTACTTCTTTTATTTCTACAACACCTTATATTTTAAAAAAATTGTTTTTAATGTTTATTTATTTTTGAGAGAGAGAGAGAGAGAGAGCGCAAGCAGGGGAGGGGCAGAGGGAGGGAGACACAGAATCCGAAGCAGGCTCCAGGCTCTGAGTCTGGCTCTGAGGTATCAGCACAGAGCCAAGTGTGGGCCTCGAACTCACGAGCTGTGAGATCATGACCTGAGTGGAAGTCAGATGCTTAGCCGACCGAGCCACCTAGACACCCCCCACTTTATAAAATAGAAAACTATCAGTATTACACACATTTTTCACATGAGGAAACTGAGGCCCAAAAAGATTTTGAAAATTTGCCCAAAGTCACACACTGTTATGGAGCGCCTGCATGGCTCAGTCTGTTAAGCCTCCGACTCTTGCTTTTTGACTCAGGTTATGATCTCATGGTTTGTGAGTTTGAGCCCTGCATCAGGCTCTGCCCTGACAGTGCAGAGACTGCTTAGGATTCTCTCTTTCTCTGCCCCTTCCCTGCTTGTGCTCCCTCTCTTTCTCTCTGTCTCAAAATAAATAAATAAACTTTTAAAAAATGTAAAAAACTAAAAATAAAAAATAAAGTCACACAGTATTATGTGACAGAATCCCAATTCCTATTTTTGTGTTCATTTGTTTTTACTATGGATTTCTTTGAGTTTGTGGAAGACTATAGACCCCTTCTCAGAATCTCTTTTATTTATTTATTTATATTAAATTTTTTCCCATGCTTCTTTATTCATTTTTGAGACACAGAGACACGCACAAAGCACGAGTAGGGGAAGGGCAGAGAGAGAGGGAGACACCTGAAGCAGGCTGCAGGCACCGAGCTGTTAGCACAGAGCCGGCCATGGGACTCAAACTCATGGACAGTCAGATCATGACCTGAGCCAAAGTCAGACGCTTAACCCACTGAACCACCCAGGGACCCCTCAGAATCTCTTTGAATGTGTGAACAAAATCCATGGGATCACAGAGAAAAACATTTCTATTGAAATATAGTGATTAGCTTATTAGAAAAACAAACTTGTGTTATAGCGATACATGTGCTTCATTATTAATGCACCAAATAACAAGATCTGGTGCCAGGTCTAATAATATTGAAGTTGTGAAATTGTGATAAATGTAAAAATATTTCTAGATGTCTTAAGTGTAATGTAACCTGAAAATATCTGTGATTTCCGTTGGTGACCAAAGTCATAACTTTAAGGTTAGTGAAAATAAACATAATTTTGTCTAAGCTAATGGACTCCTCCCCTGGACTGCAGGTTAGGAAATAATGTCCTGGAAGTGCTGCAAAACCCTCCCAACTGGTCTCCTTGCTTCTCATCTCATTTACTCTGCCCTGTCCACTCTTCACTGGTTGCCATTCCTTCTTGGAGCCTTGCTGGATACCCTCCCTTGTGCTAATATCCATAGGGTTCCTATTCCTCTATGCCATTTTAGGATCTTGTATATATGTTTACGATTGCATGTATAACAATGTATGGTATTTGTTCATAGGTCTTTCTTATTTTCAGATGAGCTATTTTGGAGTAAGGACTATGTCTTCTTTATTTATTCATTCATCTACTTATTTAAAAAAAAATTTTTAGTGTTTTGTTTATTTAATTTAATTAATTTATTTATTAATTTATTTATTTTTTAACGTTTTTTATTTATTTTTGGGACAGAGAGACACAGAGCATGAATGGGGGAGGGGCAGAGAGAGAGGGAGACACAGAATCGGAAACAGGCTCCAGGCTCCGAGCCATCAGCCCAGAGCCTGACGCGGGGCTCGAACTCACGGACCTCGAGATCGTGACCTGGCTGAAGTCAGACGCTCAACCGACTGCGCCACCCAGGCGCCCCTATTTTGTTTATTTTTGAGACAGAGAGAGACAGAGCATGAGCAGGGGAGGGGCAGAGAGAGAGCAAGACATAGAATCTGAAGCAGGCTCCAGGCTCCGAGCTGTCAGCACAGAGCCCAACGCGGAGCTCGAACTCACAAACTGTGAGATCATGACCTGAGCCGAAGTCCGATGCCTAACCCACTGAGCCACCCAGGCGCCCCCATTTATCTACTTATTGATTCAACAAAAATGTATGGAGAACTTCCTATCACAAGGTGCTATTGTGGGCACTGCAAATATAATAAACATGACAGGCTCAGTTCCTGTTCTCACTGTTTTGCAGTCTTACACTCGTTTCTGGCCCTCAGTATTTGGCTCATGGCTGAAATATACTAAATTGACCTGTTTAATGGAATTGGATTGAGTATTTGAAGATCATATTACTAATTGGCAGAAATTGTCCCTGAAAGAAAAAAGGAAGGGGTGCCTGGGCTCAGTTGGTTAAGCTTCTGGCTCTTGATTTCAGCTAAGGTAATGATCTCATGGTTAGTGAGTTTGAGCCCTGCGTCAGGCTCCATGCTGACAGTGTGGAGCCTGCTTGGGATTCTCTCTCCCTCCTTCTGTCTCTTTTCCCCCTCCCCTGGTCTCTCTTTCTCTTTCTCTCAGAATAAATAAACTTGAAGAAGAAGAAGAAGAAGAAGAAGAAGATGAAAAAGAAAGAAAGAAAGAAAGAAAGAAAGAAAGAAAGAAAGAAAGAAAAGAAAAAGAAATTGTCCCTAAAAAAATGTTTCTTGACAAGAAACATTTGTATCCTCATATATATTGCCAGGCATTTAGCAGACATTCAGTAGATTCCTTTCATCTAGGCTCTTGCTGGCCCTGTCACCAAGTAAGCTAAATCTTGCTGCATAATTGAGAAATGGGAACAGCTAGTTATTTTTTAAGTTTTGCAGGGGGGAAGAAGAGTTGAGAAGGTCACTTTTGCCCTTGTGAGAAGTAGGCTCACTGACCCAATCAAAGGAGGGATGCAGAGACTCGGAGCACAGGGAAGAGAGGCTTTAATCAACGTTCTTGCAAGAGTGGGTGATGGACAGGCACACTCTGGGCAGTTAACAGCAGACAATTTATCTTCTAGCATGCAAGTCCTTCCCCTGGTTCCTCATTGCCTGAGTGCTACAGAGGTTACAGCCTTACCCAGACACTACCTATGCCCATGTAAGGCAAAAATAGTCTGATTGAAACAAATGCAAATTCCCTGAGGTATGGCAGAGATTTTTCAGTCCCTCCTCCCTTTGTTCTTTGGCGCATGCTCATTGCAAAGCCCTTGAAAATAAGCCCATGAAAATAAGTCCTTGAATCGGACAGGGGAAGAAGAACCAGGAAGTGAAGTGTCTAAAGGTTTGGGACTCCATTTTGTGGGGCGGGGATGGGGGGGTGGGGGGGGTGGGGGTCGTTCATATATATTTCCAATAAGTTGTAAACCTGCTGTTAACTAGACAGCACAGACTTTATTTGGTAGTTTTGAGAATGAATCATCTCCCTTACTTCTCATAGCCCTCTTTTCTGTCCATATAATATAGTATATATACTATACGCTACTATATATGTATATGTATATACTATATACTACTATATACGTATACTATATACATATAGTATATACACAGAAGTATATAAAGTATATATACAGAGTATATATATATACAGAAGTATATATACTTGTGGTATAATATAGAAGATACAATAGTTAGCATTTATGGATAGCATCTAATGTACCAGGTACTATTGTAGGTTCTTTACACAGTATCTCCTCATTCAAACCTCACAATAATCCCTGTAGAGGGAACTGAGACTTAAAGAGTTCAAGAGGCTTGCCCAGCTCCTGATAGGTAGAATGTCCTCACGTGGGGAATTCCAGACCAGGGAGTGTGAGCCCAGCACCTCTTCCCCTGTGCAGCCACTGACTGATGTAGGGTCAGACGTGAGGACTTCCAATGGGCTCCACCTACAGCCTCCCTGCTGCTCATGACCTAACTTAAGGCAAGCATGCTTGATATGGCAAACTGGTTAAGGCTGAAGTCTGTAGCAAAGGCAGAGCTAACGAGAGCAGAGCTAACAGCACGTGCATTCTTTGGCACATTCATACTATGCTGTTTATTTAATACTGCATTTTTATTACAATTGCTCAATCTTTTCCCCCCTGAAACTAATGTTGGTTCTACTATCTGCGAAGTTACAGGAAGAAGTCTCTTAAAAAGGAAATCCTCTTTGGACTGCCATTAGACAGAATTGGTTAAATTCTACCAAACTGGGGTACTTAAGTTAATTGTAATGCATTGTGATATAATGATATAAATAATGTATGTGCATTATTTACCTAATTTACCAAACTGAAACACAAAGCAGAAATACAATGAGTACCTGAGTATCTTTTTAACATATGGATAGAAGTAACTTTAAAAAGATTTTTTCCTTCTCCAGTCAAAAGATAGTAGAGTGGCGAAATGGATAAAAAAGCAAAACCCATTATATGCTGCCTAGGAAAGACTCATTTTGGCTTTAGGGCACAAACAGATGGAAAGTGAAGGGATGGAAAGAGACATTGTGTGCAAATGGAAACCAAAAGAAAGCAGAGGTAAGCTATACTTATATTATCCAAAATAGACTTTAAACCAAAGTCGGTAACAAGAGACAAAGAGGGTCATTATATAATGGTAAAGTGATCAATTCATCAAGAGGCTGTAACGTTTGTAAATATTTGCGTACTCAACATAGAAGGACCTAAATATATAAAGCAAATACTAACAGATCTGAATGGAGAAATAGACAGCAATACAATAGTAGGAATTTCAATATCCCACTTTCAACAATGGATAGATCATCCAGGCAGAAAATCAATTAAGAAACATTGGACTTAAATGACCTGGTAGACCAGATGGACTTAACAGACATTTACAGAACATTTCATCCAACAGCAGCAGAGCACACATTCTTCTCAAGAGCACATGGAACATTCTCCAGGATAGATCATATGTTAGGTCACAAAATGAGTCTTAATAAATTTAAGAAGCTTGAAATCTTATCATCTTTTCTGACCACAATGGTATGAAACTAGACATCAATTACAAGAAGAAAATTATGAACTTCACAAGTATGCAGAAATTAAACAGCATGCTCCTGAACAATCAATGGGTTAAAGAAATTAAAAGAGAAACAAACAAAAAAATCTGTGAAACAAATGAAAATGGAAATATGATATATCAAGATTTATAGAATGCAGCAAGAACAGTTCTAGGAGGGAAGTTTATTTTTTTATTAAAAAATTTTAATGTTTGGGGCGCCTGGGTGGCGCAGTCGGTTAAGCGTCCGACTTCAGCCAGGTCACGATCTCACGGTCCGTGAGTTCGAGCCCCGCGTCAGGCTCTGCGCTGATGGCTCAGAGCCTGGAGCCTGTTTCCGATTCTGTGTTTCCCTCTCTCTCTGCCCCTCCCCCGTTCATGCTCTGTCTCTCTCTGTCCCAAAAATAAAATAAAAAAATGTTGAAAAAAAAAAATTTTAATGTTTATTTTTGGGGGGGGAGGTACAGAGAGAGGGGGACAGAAGATATAAGCAGGCTCTGCACTGACCGCGGAGACCCCAATGGGGAGCTCAAACTCAGGAACTGTGAGATCATGACTTGAGCCAAAGGTCAGGATTAACCAACTGAGCCACCTGGGCACCCCAAGAGGGAAGTTTATAGCAATAAACTCCTGTATTAAGAACAAAGGAAAGCTCTCAAACAGAGAACCTAACTTTCTACCCCAATTAACTAGGAAAAAAAGAACAAATGAAGCCCAAAGCTAGTAGAAAGAAGGAAATAACAAAGATCAGAGAAGGAATAAATGAAACAAAGACCAAAAAGACAATAGAAAAGATTAATGAAACCAAGAGATGGTTTTTAAGATAAAATAGGGGGTGGGACAGAAAAAAAAAGGATAAACAAATTAGACAAAACCTTAGTAGACTAACCAAGAAAAAGAGACAGGACTCAAATAAATTAAATTACAAATGAAAGAGGAAGCATTACCAAAGAAATTCAATACCAGAGAAATTCAAAGGTTCACAGGAGATTATTATGGACAAGTAAGTGTATGCCAACAAGTTGGAAAAACTAGAAGAAATGGATAAATTTATAAAAACATACAAACTTCCAAGATTGAATCATGAGGAAATAAAAATCTGAACAGACTGATTACTATCAAGGAGATTGAACCATTAAAAAAAACACCCAACAAAGAAAAGTCCAGGACTAGGTGGTTTCACTGGTGAAGTCTACCAAACATTTAAGAAAGAATTATTATTAATCTTCTCAAGCTTTCAAATGGAAAGGGAGGAAACACTTCCAAACTTATTTTATGAGGCCAATATGACCCTGATACTAAAGCAGACAAAGACACTACAAGAAAAGAAAATGATAGCCAATGTCCCTGGATGCAAAAATCCTCAACAAAAAATGAGCTAACCATAGAACAGATCAATGAAACCAGGAACTGCTTCTTTGAAAAGATCAACAAAATTGATAACCCTCTAGCCAGACTGATTAAGAGAGAGAGAGAGGCAGAGAGACAGGGACAGAGAGAGACAGAGAGAGAGAAAAACAGAGGGAGAGAGAGAGAGAGAGAGAGGACTCAAAAAATGATCAAACAGGGGTGCCTATGTGGCTCAGTTGGTTGAGTGTCCGACTTCAGCTCAGGTCATGATCTCATGGTTCCTAAACATTAAATTTTTTTTTCTAAAAATTAACAAACCAAATTCCACAGTACATTAAGAGGGTCATACACCATGGTTAATTGAGATTTATTCCAGGGGTGTTCAATATCTGCAAATCAATGTGATATGCCATATTAAAATGAAAAATAAAAATCATAAGATCATCTCAATAGATGCAGAAAAAGCATTGACAAAATTCAACATTTTTTCATGATAAAATTGTCAACAAACTGTGTACAGAGAACATACCTCAACATAATAAAGACTGTATTTGACAAGCCCACAGCTAACATCATAGTCAATGGTGACAAGCCGAAATATTTTCCTCTAAGATCAGGAACAAGTCAAGGCTGCCCAGTATTTAAAAAAAAAACAAAAAAACAAAAAAACAAAAACTTAGGGTGCCTGGGTCTCTCAATTGGTTAAGCATCCAACTTCAGCTCAGGTCATGATCTTGTGGATGAACCATTCGAGCCCCATGTCCTGACAGCTCAGAGCCTGGAGCCTGCCTCAGATTCTCTGTCTCCCTCTCTCTCTGCCGCTTCCCACCTTGTGCTCTGTCTCTCTCTCCCTTAAAAATGAGTAACATTATAACAATTTTAATTTAATTAAATTAATTAATTTTTTTTTTTTTAGAGAGAGAAAGGGCTCAAGTGAGGGGCAGAGAAAGAGAGGGAGAGAGAGAAAGAAACCCAGAAGGGGCAGAGAGGGCAAGAGAGGGAGGGATAGAGAGAGAGAAAGAGAGAGGATCAGCACTCATCTGGGGCTGGTGTTTTTACCTGAAGCAGGGCTGGAGCTTACCCAAAGTGGGGCTTGTGCTCACCAACTGTGAGGTCATCACCCAAACCGAAGTCAGATGCTTAACAACTGAGCCACCCGGGTACCCCAATTTAATTTACTTTTTAAAAGTAATCTTTACACCCAACATGGGGCACAAACTCAAGACCCTGAGATTAAGAATTACATGCTTTACCATCTGAGCCAGCCAGGTACCCCAAGGATGCCCATGCTTCCTGCTTTTATTCAACATAGTACTGGAAGTTCTAGTCAGAGCAATTAGGAAGAAAAAGAAATAACAGGTAACCAAACTGGAAAGGAAGAGGTAAAATTGTCTCTATTTGCAGATGGTATGATATTATATGTGGAAAACCCTAAAGATCCCACCCCAAAACTGTTAGAACTAATAAACAAGTCAGTAAAGTTGTAGGATAGGATAGAAAATCAATATGCAAAAATCAGTTGTATTTCTATACACTAATAATGATCTATCAGAAAGAGAAATTAAGAAAACAATACGATTTATAATAGCATCAAAAAGAATCAAATACTTAGGAATAAATCTAACCAAGGAGGTGAAAGATCTGAACGCTGAAAATTACAAGACATTGATGAATGAAATTGAAGAAGACACAAATAAATGAAGATATTCTGTGCGCATGGATTGGAAAGATTAATATTGTTAAAACCTCCAGACTACCCAAAGCTATCTACAGACTGAATACAATCTCTATAAAAATTCCAATGGCGTTTTTCACAGAAATATGAAAAACAATTCTAAAATTTGTATGAAACCACAAAAGGCCCTAAATGGCCAAAGCAATCTTGACAAAGAAGAATAAAACTGGAGGCATCACACTTCCTGATTTCAAGCTATATTACAAAGCCATAGTAATCAAAACAGTATGGCATTGGCATGAGAAACATAGATCAATGGAACCTCATAGAGAGCCCAGAAAAATACCCACATGTATATGGTCAAC
Source organism: Prionailurus viverrinus (assembly GCF_022837055.1). Lineage (NCBI taxonomy): Eukaryota > Metazoa > Chordata > Mammalia > Carnivora > Felidae > Prionailurus > Prionailurus viverrinus. The sequence goes on from NC_062563.1 coordinate 120,527,142, forward strand.
TAATTTATGACAAAGGAGCTCAGAATATATGCTGGGGAAAGGATAATTTCTTCAATAAATGGTGCTGGAATAACTGGATAGAAAGTGATCCTGGCATCAGACAGACTTAGCTCTACAATGAACCTGCTACCTGATGAGGAAGTTAAAGATTATGTAAACTATACTGCGTTCAGTGTCTAGGATTCTGCCCAATATATAATAGCATCATTGTCTACCTTGAAGTGACAATCAGATATCCAAGTCCTGTGAGTAAAGAGGTTGGGATAGTAGGATCCATAGGTACAATTGTGAAAATCTGAGCAACTGGTCATGGGAATTGCCAGTCTTGACTTTTTGCTTTATTTATTTATTTATTTATTTATTTATTTATTTAAACGTTTTATTTATTTTTGAGACAGGGAGAGATAGAGCATGAACAGGAGGGTCAGAGAGAGGGAGACACAGAATCTGAAACAGGCTCCAGGCTCTGAGCTGTCAGCACAGAGCCCAACGCGGGGCTTGAACTCACGGACCGTGAGATCATGACCTGAGCCGAAGTCGGCCTCTTAACTGACTGAGCTACCCAGGTGCCCCTTGACTTTTTGCTTTAATGGACAATCCTGTGAGCAAGGAGGTGAAAACAGAAAGACTCCTCCCTCATCCCATCCTACTGAATGCCAAAAACTCTAATTTCTTGGCCAATAATGATTTCCTACAGATGTACAGAAACTAGTGGCATCAGGATGCCTGGGTGGCTCAGTTGGTTAAGATTCTGACTTTGGCTCAGGTCATGATCTTGTGGCTCATAGGTATGAGTCCTGTGTTGGGCTCTGTGCTGACAGCTCAGAGCCTGGAGCCTGCTCTGGATTCTGTCTCCCTCTCTCTCTCTGCCCCTCCCCCGCTCACACTCTGTCTCTCTCAAAAATAAATAAACATTAAAAAATATTAACAACAACAACAACAACAAACAACTAGTGCCATCTTTCTTAATAATAAGATGTCCAGGGCACCTGGGTGGCTCACTTGGTTAAGCATCTGACTCTTGGTTTCACCTCAGGTCATGATCACGGGTTCATTAGTTCAAGCCTCAAGTCAGACTCCATGCTGTCAGCCCTCTCTCTCTGCCTTGCTCATATGCATCCTCTCTCAAAATAAATAAATAAACTTAGAAAAAAAGATTTCCAATAACAACTTCATGAAAAATAATTCTTTACAAACCTGCTTTAGTGATATTTTTGCCAATGCCTGCCTCATAAAAGATGTTGAAGATATCATCGCTACCCGAAAAGCCTGGCATGTGGCCCATGGCCATCGTGATAGAAGCTGTGTTCCAACATGGGTGTCTTGGCAGATACTGCACATTTAGACTCTAGCATGATCAACAAGGAAATGTACCTACCTGTTTTATCTATGTGTCTATTATCTATATCTACTATTTCTTTTTTCTTTCTTTTTTTAGAGAGAGAGAAAGAGCATGAGCAAGGGAGAGAGGTAGAAGGAGAGAGAGAGAATATTTTTTTTGAGAGAGAGTGAGTGCAATTAGGGGATGGGCAGAGAGAGAGAGAGAGAGAGAGAGAATCCCAAGCAGACTCTGCCATCAGTGGGGCTTGAGCCCACAAACCATGAGATCATGACCTGAAGTGAAATCAAGAGCCAGACACTCAGCCAACTGAGCCACCCAGGTGCCCTTAGAGATAGAGAATCTTAAGCAGGTCCCATGCTCAGCACAGAGCCTGACGTGGGGCTCGATCCCAGTCACTTCCTCACTGATGATGTCACTTTTATCATATATTAAATTCTGTTTATTCTAAGGGCTGTTTCTAAATTAACTAATATGTCAGTTTTGGAATCAGTTTCCAAAGTTTTGGTTATTCTTTTTATTCATTCTAAAAGTTTTAATACCTGGTGGGGTAAATCTCCCTCATATTATTCTTTAAAAAAAAAAAACTGTATTGGGGCATCTGGGTGGCTCAGTCAGTTGAGCGTGAACTCTTGATTTCCTCTTAGGTCATGATCCCAGGGTCATGGAGTCGAGCCCCATGTCCAACTCCATGCTCAATGTGGAGCCGGCTTCTCTCTCTCTCTCCTTCTGCTCTTCCCCCTTTTCCCCCCACCAAAAAAAACCCTGGTTTTTTTTTTTATAAAGAAGATATCCCATTTATTTTTTTAATGTTTATTTTTGAGAGAGAGGGAAAGAGAGAGAGAGAGAGAGAGAGTGCACATGAATGAGGAAGGGCCAGAGAGAGAGGGAGACCTGGGATTAAAAGCACTTAGAAACCAATTTGACAATAAATTTCATATATTGAAAAAATAAAAAAATAAAAAATAAAAACACTTAGAATAGTAAGACTTTTTAAGAACGTGGTTTGCATATTTATTTGTTTAGAGTCTTAGTTTTCTCAGAAATTAGCTGTTTACATTATATAGATTATGAACAGTGCAGACATTTTCCCTGGACTTTAGTTCTAATTTTAGGCTTGAGCGTATCAATATATGTGTCTATGTACACACACATATATGTATACACTTTTGTGTAGCTAATGAGAATAGAACTTTTAAAACTTTCTTATCAGTTTTTTACTGGTATATAAAACACTGGTTAATTTTTTTAAAGGATTTTATTTTTAAGTAATCTCCATATCCAACGCAGGGCTTGAATTTACAATCCTAAAATTAAGAGTTGAATTCTCTACTAACTGAGCCAGCTAGGTGCCCCAATACTGGTTAATTTTTTTAAATAATTGTTTAATTGTGGTAAAATATACATGAAATTTATCATTAAACATTTTTTTAAGTTTATTTTTGACAGAGAGAGACACACACACACACACATAGAGCATGAGTGGGGGAGGGGCAGAGAGAGAGGGAGACACAGAATCCGAAGCAGGCTCCAGGCTCCAAGCTGTCAGCATAGAGCCCGATGCAGGGCTCAAACCCATGAACTGCGATATCATGACCTGAGCCAAAGCCGGACACTTAACTGACTGAGCCACCCAGGAGCCCCTGAAATTTATCATTTTAATCGTTTTTTTCATTTTAATCATTTTAAGAGTACAATTCAGTGACATTAAGTACATTAATATTGTTATACAACCATCACCACCAACCATCTCCAGAATTTATTCATTATCCCAAATTGAAACTCTGTAACCCATTAAGCCTGTTAATTTTTATATAAGTATGTTTAATCAGGATTCCTGGGGCGCCTGGGTGGTTCAGTCGGTTTGGTGTCTGACTTCAGCTCAGGTCATGATCTCACAGCTTGTGAGTTTGAGCCCCACATCAGGAGGCTCTGTGCTGACAGCTCAGAGCCTGGAGCCTGCTTCAGATTTTGTGTCTGCCCCCCACCCCCATTCTCTCTCTCTCTCTCTCAAGAATAAATAAACATTTAAAGGGGCGCCTGGGTGGCGCAGTCGGTTAAGCGTCCGACTTCAGCCAGGTCACGATCTCGCGGTCTGTGAGTTCGAGCCCCGCGTCAGGCTCTGGGCTGATGGCTCGGAGCCTGGAGCCTGTTTCCGATTCTGTGTCTCCCTCTCTCTCTGCCCCTCCCCCGTTCATGCTCTGTCTCTCTCTGTCCCAAAAATAAATAAACGTTGAAAAAAAAATTAAAAAAAAAAACAAAACATTTAAAAAATCAGGATTCTTTTAAAGTTTTGTTTTTTTTTTTTAACATTTATTTATTTATTTATTTTTAATTTTTTTTCAACGTTTATTTATTTTTGGGACAGAGAGAGACAGAGCATGAACGGGGGAGGGGCAGAGAGAGAGAGGGAGACACAGAATCGGAAACAGGCTCCAGGCTCCGAGCCATCAGCCCAGAGCCTGACGCGGGGCTCGAACTCACGGACCGCGAGATCGTGACCTGGCTGAAGTCGGACGCTTAACCGACTGCGCCACCCAGGCGCCCCAACATTTATTTATTTTTGAGACAGAGAGAGACAGAGCATGAACGGGGGAGGGTCAGAGAGAAAGGGAGACACAGAATCCGAAACAGGCTCCAGGCTCTGAGCTGTCAGCACAGAGCCCGACGCGGGGCTTGAACCCACGGACCGCGAGATCATGACCTGAGCCGAAGTCGGACGCTCAACCGACTGAGCCACCCAGGTGCCCCAAAAAAATCAGGATTCTTAAATGAACTTTTTTATTGTAATCATAATTTGGATTTCACTGATACTCATGAAGTACATATTGTTTTTTTTTTAATTTTTAACTTTTTTTAAAATTCATTTTTGAGAGACACAGCATGAGTGGAGTAGGGGCAGAGAGAGGGAGACACAGAATCTGAAGTAGGCTCCAGGCTCTGAACTGTCAGCACAGAGCCAGATGTGGGGCCTGAACTCACGAACTGAGTGATCATGACCTGAGCCAAAGACAGACACTCAACAGACTGAGCCACCCAGGTGCCCCTGCATATTGTTTTTATACATATATTGCGTAACTGAATTTCCTCTTTTGCGAATTGTCTGCTTATATGTATCTGTTTAACTGTACTTGTCTCCTGCTTCTATCTGAACATAGATTCTTCTCATCCTCAGTTGGTGCCTCTGCTGGTCCAGGTGGTTTACCTGGTGATATGACCCAGAGCCTTATGCCCGAAGGGTCATTAGCCCCCGATACCAATGCCCTTTATAGGCCATGGCTGATGTACTTTTCCATTTACAAAATTGGGTAAGAAAGCACCAAGGGATACTCAAGTGAATTACCTGGGTGCCGAACATCGTCCTTCCATCTTCCATTGTGTAACAGAATTCCAACTTCCTCTCGATGATTGGGATCAATCACCCCTGCCAACACGGTGACTTGTCTGGAGTGCCTGGCTGGCTCAGTTGGTGGAGCACGGGTCTCTTGATCTTGGCGTTATATGTTCTAGCAGCATGTTGGGTGCAGAGATTACTTAAAAATAAAATAAAATTTAAAAAAAAGATGGTGCCTTCTTGTCATGTCTGCTGGTCCCTTGTTACAAGGCATCTGAAATGCTCAGGCAGCAATTATAGCTTGAAGTTCAATGGGACTCCTGCTGTATCTATTGGTGGAAGCAGTCCCCTTTGGAAACCATGATTTCTGATTGAGTTGATAGGATGCACCAAGCAGGGTCATTCCTACCTTCACCCCTTCATTTCCAGACCCATATATTCTACCTACTGGGGACAAAGCACCATATATTGCTAACTGATTTAGAGTGTATGAATGTGGTCTTCAGGATGGTGCCTAATCCTCACAAGATATTGTTTCAGAGCTGGTGTTTCAGTGTTCCTTCAATGAGCCGTTGCATTGCTTAATATCTAGGGATGGAGACTTCTTGAATGGACTACAAACCTAGGCCTTTTTTTTTTTTTTTTTTTTTTTTTTTTTTAAGACTAAGTAATCTCTACATTCAACATGGGGCTGGAACACACAACCCGGAGATCAAGAGTCACACACTCTATTGACTGAGCCAGCCAGGTGCCCCTAGACCTAGACTTTAGAGGAAGATGGTACATACCTTGAGTACTATGGAGAGTGCTGTGAGTTACTAAAAGGATTTGTGAAAATATGCCCAAATCAATTATGCTGTTATGGAGCTGTTTGATCAATGTCTGAAGTTGAAATATAAGTAAGTATCTAGATGGCCTCTCAAACTCCCTATTAAGACTTTTTTTTTGGGGTGGCATTTGTGTTTCTCAGTTGGTTAAGCGTTTGACTTTGGTTCAGGTCATGATCTTACCGGTTCGTTGGTTTGGGCCCTGCATCAGGCTCTGTGCTGACAGCTCAGAGCCTGGACCCTTTTTCAGATTCTGTGTCTTCCTCTCTCTCTCTGCCCCCTCCCCACTCACACTATCTTTCAAAAATAAACACTGAAAAAAAAACCCAAACCTTTTTTTTTTTTTGGTATAACAGCCCCTTTTGAAAAATTGAAAGTCATGAGTTCTTTTCTCAAACATGCACAATTACATTAAAATGCTGTTCACAATTTTAGGGGGTCCATGGGGTTTTGAAACCTAACCATGGACTCTAAGTAAAGTATTGCTCTCACCTGTCTTTCCTCCCAAGAGGCAGCCCAACTCTCAGTCCTATTTTAGAATATAGTATAGGGCTAAGTTTACCAAACTAGATACAACTTCTGAAAGCAGATGGATTTGGGAGAACAGTAGGCGTTACTGCATATTCTTTTTACCTTGTAAAGTATAAAAACATGCGATGGAAGATGCCACATTCTGGATTTTCCAGGAGGCTGTTTGGACCCTACAGATAATAATTTTTGACTACAGACAGCTGACTCATTCAGCAAATATTTACTGGGTGCCTGATATTTATAGGCACTGTGCAAGTGACTAAGGTCTCCAAGAAAGAAAAGACACCATTTGGGTCTTTGATGAGACTATTCACTTGAAAAAGTGTGAACGCAGTTACTGGTGGCCTTTAAGAAAGGGCTGAGGGGATCATCTTAAGTTTTAAAGGAATTCCTGGAGGTGGAAAACCGGCTCTTGAGCTGGCGCCTTGATTCTTGGTTTCCCCACAGCCTAGAAATGGTGAGCTTGGCAGGTCGAACTCAACTTGCCTCATCTATCCAAACGGGTTAAATGAGCAGACAAAAATTGTTGCAAATCGTCACAAAGATAACCTTTGTAAACCTGTACATGCACTAATGAAAAAACACAAGCACGAGGCTTATTGAAAGCAATCGCTAGGAAAGTCGCCGCTTGGGGAAAAAAGCACGGCTCTCCCAAGCCTCTACAGCCACCTAGGCGCCCGGCACGCGGTCAGAATCCGTTCAACAAGCCTTCCGGGACGGATCAAGTTCCGCTTCCGCAGGCAGATTTTCGCTGTAGGCGTGAGCACTGGACGCTCGACGCACTTTAGCGTCGGACCTCCCTCCCGCGCATGCTCCAAAGGATAGGCAGAGAGCGGAAGGGCGGGGGAGTGACGAGACGCAGCGGACCGTCGGCTCGTTCGTCCTGCAGCCCCGCGCGGGAGGCGGGGGCGCGCGCGCACGTTCGCGCGTCCGGCTGCGTACAGTAGTGACGGCCGCGCGGGAGCGGTCACGTGACCGCAGCGGCTGCCTGTACAGTAAGGACCCAATATGGCAGCGGCGGTAGCAGTGGCAACGGCAGCAGGAGGACCGGCCGCCCCATAGACCCCCGCCCCCCCCCTCCGCGCACCACCCCCGCCGCTTCCTCTGCTTGGGTGCTCCTCGGACCTGACTTCCCCTTTCTCCCACTTTTCCCGGCACCGCGGGAAAAGCATCGCAGGGCAGAGCAGGCAGGGAGGGCGGCCGGAGCCCGGACACGGGAGCCTCCCAGTCAGTTCAAGACCCGACATGAGGGAAAAGGGCCGTAGGAAGAAGGGCAGGACCTGGGCGGAGGCCGCCAAGACGGTAAGGGGGAGGGAGCGAAGGGGAAGCCCGGGAGAATTTTGTTCCCTCGCCGCCTGCCGGTCGCAGGGGAAGGGAGGTCATTGGCCCAGCGACCCGGCTGAAGGGGGCACAAAACCGCGCGGAGAGGGCGGCGGTTAGTGTCGGGGTTGTGATCCCTGTGGGAATGGAGGCGCCTAGCGGAAGAGGGTCGCCGCGGGGCTGTGGCTTCTCCCTGCGTCTGCGACGAGTCCCCTTGGTGTTTTGAAGCTGCCTCTCGGGGTCACGTCGCTCTCACCTCCACACTGAGGTAGCCCCCGCCCCGGCATGGGGAAGTCTGTTGTGCTTGCACAGTAACCGGTTCTTCTCCCTTGTGCGGCTGAAGAGCCCCCATTGGATGCAGATAGGAGAAGGCTTGTGCGTGCACCCAGCCCCGGAAAGAAGAGAGGAGCGCTGGATCTTGGTAGAATTTACCCGCTATAGCAGACATGCCGCCTGACCCCGGGTCCCCTGCTCGTCTGGGCTCCCGGGTCCAACGTGAGGTCACGAGGCTCTTGTTTTTGTTTGCTGTTGAAGCTGAAAGTGCAGGAGGTGTTTAGAAACGAAGTAACAGGTGGGACTTGTAGAATTTTTTTTTTTTTTTTCTGTTTCCGTAGAGACCTACTCTGAACAAGGCAGCAATGCATGGTGGGACGTGTAGTTTACCCGGCCTTGACTTTTCCGTAGCTAAAGTGATGGTGGCCTCACGAAGTTGTGATTAGTGGGTAAAATTGTCATTTCCCCCCACTTCTACCCCCCCCATTTTGTTATAACGAAATTTAGAGGTAGGTTTTTAAAAATGGACAGTTTAGGAATGGTGAGACTTTTATTACGTTGTATGAAAAAAACGAAAAGCGTGCATGTATGTAGAAATAAAACGTTGGGAGATGCAGCAGAAAAGTTAGAGACGTAAAACAGCATTTTAGTGTTGGAAAGTGAGACAGTGGAGGCATTATCTTTAATGGTGAATCATGTCAATAATACTTGTATAATATGAAGACCCCTTCTAAATGAACCTTTATGTGATGTATGGTTTATTTTTTAAATGATTTTTTTTTTCTGATTACGAAAGTAATAAATGTTCACTGTGGGAAAATTTGGAAAATTATAGAAACGTATAAAGAAGAAAATAAATCACATATCTCACCCCTCAGTTACATGTTAATGTTTTGTTACATTACCACCCATTCTTTTTTATTTCCCCAAATTTGGATTCTGTTGTTTATTCAATCTTGTGCATTGTTGTAAACCGTGTGTATTTGTTTTGTAAATTTTATGTGATAGGGGATTGATGAGTCTTAAGCTTGTATTTCTGTTTTAGTTGGAAATGTGAAAAAGTTAGTGAATAAATAAAGCCACATTTTATTTATTGAGTGTTTTCACTTAACAGTCTATCTTCATAATTGTGACTGTGCTGATAGTTTCCTTTAAAAGATAAAACTCTAGAAATAATTTTTTTGGTGGTGGGGAAATTGCTTCTTCACAGAAGACTGTTAGACTTTCTTCTACTTGATGAATACCTCAAGACTTTTTCGTTTTATTAAAAGAAGGATGGCAAATTGTAATTATAGGTAAGCAGACCACAACCCTAATATATTAATTTATTTCAAGTCGCTAGAATCTTAAGAGTATTTTTTGCATTATGATCTCTTTGGATAAAATAGTCTAATCGTTGGGAGATTGTGACAAGTAGGAAAAGTTTGCATCTGCTGTTTAGATTTTCCTATGATAGGTTAATATATTTGCTCATTTATTTTTATTTTTATTTTTTCAGTTTTTAATTTAAATTCTAGTTAGTTATATTTGCTCATTTATAATAAACATTTCATGCCGTAGTTATGTTTAAAAGATGGAAAGCTAGTTTATAAGTAGAGTACTGAGTGAGTTCTTGAAGGGATCAGAATATTAGTGGTTTGGTATTTTTATTTGATTCTGACAAATGTAAAGCCTCAATCTAAGTTAAAATTAGAATGAGAGTGGTGACACTAAAACTTTTTTTTTTACTAGCAGGCAAAATCTAAAAAGCACCCTGCTCTTTGGTTCATTTTATCATCTGTAAAGTGAGGAATTAAACTAAACCTCTGCATTCAGAAGATTTCCATTTGTAAGAAGGACTAAGTAGAAGTAAATGTAGGGGGAATAGACAAAAGTCAATCTTTAATATTTCAGAATAATGAGATCAGAAAATTAGTGTTTTGACAAACGGAAGTAACTTTGACCTAAATTAAGAAATGTTGCATATATTTGTAAGATCAAAACGACTAGGAGAAGTAAGTCTTAAGAAACTTATTTCAAAAAAAAGAAACATTTCATAGGCATTAGGGTCAAATGTTCTAGGAACAGTTTCATCAAGGAAAGAATAAAATTACTTACGAAAACGAGCACTATCTGCTTCTTTTTTCATTGTGTTCTTGGTACCTGCATTGTAGAGCTGTCCTGTTTTAGGGAGCACTATTGAAATGAGGTTGTATTTCTGACCAATAGTATAGCAACAAATAAATAAAATTAATTGTATGTATATGTACATGTTTGATGTGAGGGTATGCATGGAGGTGAGAGCTACATGGATTGATGTAAGGTTGTTACGAACAACCTGAAAAAGCAAGATAATATTCATAGTTACTGTATAATAGTAAAATTATATCAAAAGTCTGATTAAATGTAGAACATACAGACTAGTTCCAATAACTAGGGACAGCGGAGAGAGGGATGATGGAGTTGAGATTCTGTAGAACTTGAATGCTCATTCACTGTACTGGACTGTCTCCCTACCGATTTTCTATTTGCCCTATATAAATACACTAGTTATTAAAAAGCTTTACTTGAGTATTTAAAAACATTTTTTTTAAGTTTATTTATTTTGAGAGAGAGAGTGCATGTGCAGAAGGGGAGGGAGAGAGAGAAAGAACTCCAAGCAGACTCTGTACTGTCAGTGAAAGGAGCTGGATGTGGGGCTTGAACCCATGAATCCATGAGATCATGACCTGAACCGAAATCAAGACTTGGACACTTAACCCACTGAGCCACTTAGGCCCCCCCATTGTTACTCAAGTATTTTGTTAACAGTCTTGGATGTTTTTAATTTTAAGGGTAGCAGTGATGGTGATGAAATGATTGGGAATTAGATCTACAGTGTTTGGTTCGACTTGAATACAAAGATTTGTAGTAAGCCAGAGATCTTGAGAACCATTGCACTGACTTTAGAACTGTGCTCAAAGTTAAGCTCATGCTTTAAAAAAAACAAACAAAACACACACACACACACACACACACACACACACACACACCAAAATGAACATTGTATCATCTAAATATTTAATGACATCCCTGAAGAATTTAGCTGTTTTTGCAACAGCAGAGCTTTGGAAATACTACAATCTTGTTGGTCCTGTTTTCTCTTTTGACTTTTCCCTTGTTACTACTCACCACAACCAGGGAAGCGTTAAAAGGGAAAAATGTCCTAAAAGGACAAGTTAGTTGTGATTGTAGGTGGAAAGGACAGGGAGGCAGCCTTAAGAGATTCTATACTAGAGGTACCTTTGGATATCTTGGGAGCAAAGTGGTCAGGGTACGTGAAGTGAAGTATGGGTGTTAGAGGTGAGCACAGACTGTCTTGTATAGGTCTTTAGCATGTGATTTGTGGGCAGAAGATTTCCCTTAGTGATTAATGTTATTTTGAATGTACATAGGTTTTTATTTTTGACATTTGCCTGAAGTCACTTAACTTTAGGGAATAAGATGGAAGGTAGAAAAAAAAATCTTTTCTTAAGTTAATTAATTTATTTTTTTGAGAGAGAGGGAGAGAGTGAGAATCCCAGGCAGGCTCTGTACTATCAGTGTGGAGCCTGATTTGGGGCTCGAATTCATGAATCGTGAGATCATGACCTGAGCAGAAACCTAGAGTTGGACACTTAACTGACTGAGCCACCCAGGCGTCCCTAGGACATTTGTAAAAAAGAAGTAATACTTGAGGCTAAAAACTTTTGTGGAGGAAGTATAGAAAATGGAAAATAATTTAAAATATGATAAAAGTATATAATGAATAGAAAGATGTTTTCTAGAAAGATGTTTAGGAAAACTTCTTAACAAAATGTACTTTAGTAAAAATAGAAGTCTTAGAAATTTTCTGTACCCTTAATCTTTACCATGAATAGTTTTTTTTTTTTTAAATTATGAATACAAGTACAGACTTAAAAGCCAAGCCTGGTTATATCCTTTTGGATATATATTGACTAGGCCAGAGTCCTTTTTAGTCTGTGTTTGTATTGTATTGTAGTAGTATTAAAATCTCCAGGAAAGAGTGTGCATCTTGGAAAAAGATATTACATGTATTGTTTATAGACTGTTGGAGGTAAAACTGGGCAAAATCTTGGAATACATAGAAAATAGAATGAGAAAGCATTGTAAGGGGCATGGATTAAAAATTGACAAACTGCTGTGATCCATAATTTTCAAAATACCAAGTGCACATTTATATTTATTATTTCAGCTTTATTGAGGTACAGTTGACATAAAATTGTAAGATATTTGATACATGTATGAAATTGCTATCTGCAAGTCTGTTTGTGCTGGGTGATTTGATGTAACACTCTTGACTGATGTTCCTTCTTGCCATAATATTAAAGTTCCCCTGTGTTTTGCTTCTTGAATTCTGTGTTATTTTCAGTTTGTCTTTCCTTCTGTCTTGTTTTTATGTGCCTGTCTTAAAAGCCCACAAACCTCCTAACAACTGAAAAAAAAAAACAAAAAAAAACACCTCTTTTGAGCACATAAATTAAACATTTCTATGAAAGGTGCTGCTGCTACTGCATCTCCTAGAATTCTGACAGGAGCTGAGAAAATAGCATCACATTTGTAGAATTCCTTGCTATTTCCTCATCTGCAGACTCTTTTTTTCTTAAAAGGCTATGCAGTTTCGCTGTCGGTGAAAGAGCATTTATGTTTTTACTATAAAAGCTGTTTGGAAGGAGGCCAGTGTGTGGAAGATACAACTGCAGGGAACTCATCAGTAGGGTTCAATACCTGCTATCTTTGTTCTTTTTACCAAAGACCTCTGAATGCCTCTCTAGTCCTGTAGTCTTTCTTTCTATATTGCATAGAGACCAGCCTCATAGTTTATAGTAGTGTGCAATTTAGTAATTTTATTTTCATTTATTTTATTTATTTATTTTTCTTTTTAAAGATTTTGTTTTTCAGTAACTTTTACACCACCGTGGGGCTTGAACTCACAACCCTGACATCAAGAATTCCATGTTCCATCCACTGAGCCAGCCAGGCGCCCCTTTAGTATTTTTAATACAGTTTGATTTATCCATCATGTTTTTAATGTTGTTTTAAAAGGTTATTGAATATACTAAATTTTATTATTTTTATTTAAAAAAAATTTTTTTAAAGGTTATTTATTTTGAGAGAGAAAAAACATGAGTTGGGGAGGGGCAGAAAGAGGGAGAGACAGAATCCCAAGCAGGCTCCAAGCCATCAGTTGAGAGCTCGATGTGGGACTGGAACTCATGAACAATGAGATCGTGACCTGAGCCTGAGCTGAGATCAAGAGTCAGACGCTTAACTGACTGATGACTGAGCCACCCAGGCACCCCTTTAGTATTTTTAGTACAGTTTGATTTCTCATGTTTTTAATGTTGTTTTAAAAGGTTATTGAATACACTAAATTTTAGAATTTATATGACTTAAAAACACTGGTTTGAGTTACTTTGAGTTTCTATTAAAGTTATATAGGCTCATTTATTTTTTTAAAATGTTTATTTTTGAGAGAGAGTGGGGGGGAGGAGCAGAGAGAGAGGGGGACAGAGGATCTGAAGCAGGCTCTGCTGACAGCAGACAGCCTGATGTGGGGCTCGGGGCTCATGAACCATGAGATCGTGACCTAAGCCGAAGTCTGATGTTTACTGACTGAGCTACTGCCTAGGTGCCCCTAGGCTCATTCTTTTAAAAAAAAAAAAAAAAGAGGAATAGAAAAGTGTAAAGAGTTAATCCTGGATGAGTCATTCTAATAAAAACAAGACTAAATGAAAGTCTGCATCCTGAAATATTGACGATATTTAGTTACCATACTGAAATTAACTACAGTTGATAGTTCAAATATAGCTTTCTGGACTTCTAATTCTGTATGTAGAGATAATACATAAATATGTATACCTATTTATATTTTATATACAGTTTTGCAACTTGTGAATATCATGGATACCTTTTAATGTCTTATGTATCTGCCTCATTCCCTTAAATGTTTTAATATTCCACTGTTTTTATTTATTTATTAAACATTTTTTAATTTTTATTTTTTAGTATTTATTTATTTTTGAGAGAGAGAGAGCAGGGGAGGGCAGAGAGGGGGGACGGAGTATCTGAAGTGGGCTCCATACTGACAGCACAGAGCCTGATGTGAGGCTCGAATTATGAACCGTGAGATCATGACTTGAGCTGAAGTCAGCCCCTTAACTGAGCCATCCAGGCACCTCGATATTCCATTGTTTTTAAATGTACCATCACTAAAAAAAAAAAAAAAAAAAAAAAAAAGTTACTTATTTTTTGACTTATAGGCCATTTATTTATTTTATTTCGTTTTTTTAAGTAGGTTCCATACCCAATGTAGGACTTAAATTCATGATCCTGAGATCAAGGGTCGCAGGCCCCACCGACTGAGCCAGCCAGGCGCCCCGATGTATAGGCCATTTATAGGTTTTTTTTGTTTTTGTTTTTTTTTTTTGCTGTAACAACTAGTTCAATATGTACATGTGGGCATATGCACGTACATTGTGTGTCTGTGGATGCAAGTGCATTTGTGTGAATAGAATGGTTAAGAGTTTGTAAACTTGAGTTTGTGCCAATTTATATTCCTCTCGAAAATGTTGAAGGTTACTGCCTTTTTCCTACTTTTCTCTAATCCAAGGAATATATCAATCTTTATTCTTTGCCACTTTGATATATTAAAAAAGCATTTCTTTTGTTCAGTGGAACTTGATGGAAATGTTCTATATCTGTACTGTCCCAACACAGTAGCCACTTGTCATATGTGGCCATTTAGCACTTGAAATGTGGCTAGTGTGACTAAGGAACTGAATTTTGAATTTTATTTAATTTTAAGTTTAAATAGCCTTATTTGTGGGGGTGTCTGGTTGGCCCAGTCAGTAGAGCCTGTGACTCTTGATCTCAGGGTCCTGAGTTGGAGTCTCATGTTAGGTGTGGAGCCTATGTAGAAAACAAAACAAAACAAACCTCAGCAAATAGTCTCATTTGTTTAATGGCTACCATTATTGGACAGTGCAGGTATAAAGTAACTTCCTATACTTATTGACTATCTGTATGTTTTTCAGTAAACTTGGCTGTTTAGATCTTTTGCCTTTTTTTTTTCCTGGTCCCTTTTATACTAATTTTTGTTTAAGTTTTATTTACTTAAGTAATCTGTACACCCAACATGGGGCTCGACCTCATGACCCCGAGAGGAAGAGCCAGCCAGGTGCCCCTGTACTAATTTCTAAGGTTGTTTTGTAGATTAAGGAAATAGTTTTTTGTCATTCATGTTGCAGATCTCTTTCTCATTTTTGTCTTTTGATTTGACTGATTTATCCTTTTTTTTTTTTTTTTTTTTTTTTTTGCTGCCTGGACATTTTTTATTTTAATGTAAACAGTTTTATCAATCTCTACCTTTTATGCCTTTCTAGGTTTTGAGTCCTGTTAAAGAAGATTATTAAAGATTGTAAATAGAGTATAAATTTTAAAAAATGTTCAGCTTTGGGGCAGCTGGGTGGCTCAGTTGATTAAGCGCCTAATGTCGGCTCAGGTCATGATCTCATGACTCATGAGATTGACCCCTGCATCGGGCTCTGTGCTGGCTGTTCAGTCTGGAGCCTGCTTCGGATTCTGTGTCTCCCTCTCTGTCTCTGCCCCTTCCCTGCTCACACTCTGTCTCTATCTCCTTCAAAAGGATATAAAAACTTAAAAAAAAAAAATGTTCAGCTTCAAAGACATATTTTTCCTAAATATATGTTTCCTTGTGGACAAATAAGGGGAAATTCAGTTTTATATATCAGTAAGATTGTGTCCCTTGAAGGCAGAAACTTTTATTTTGTTTTTAAAGTTTTTTTTTTTTAAGTTTTTTTATTTTGAGAGAGAGAGAAAGAGAGGCAGAGGGAGAGGGAGAATCCCAAGCAGGCTCTGCGCTGTCAGTACAGAGCTTGATGTGGGGCTTGAATCCACAAACCATGAGATCATGACCTGAGTCGAAATCAAGAGTAAGCCACTACTGAGCCACCCAGGTGCCTTGAAGGGCAGAGACTTTTAAATGTTTCTGTCTGCAGAGCTTAACTCACTTTTTTGCACATGAGTGCTGAATCTTTTTTTTTCTTTACCTTTTTTAAATTGGAGATAAAAATGAAGACACTGTTCTCTTGAGTGAGTGCAATTTATTTTTTTAATTTTTTATTAATGTTTATTTTGAGAGAGAGAGAGAGCAGGGGAAGGGCAGAGAGAGAGAGGAAGAGAGAGAATCCCAAGCAGGCTCTGTGAACTCAGCTTGGATCCCAATACGAGGCTTGAACTCACAAGCTCTGAGATCATGATCTGAGCAGAGATCAAGACTCTGGCGTTTAACCGACCGAGCCACCCCATTTTGCTTTATGTTTTTGAATGAGAAAACTATTGTGAACATGTTCTTTCTTAGCAAATAAGCACAGAGATTTGAGACTATTCTAATGAAAAGCCCTTTAACCTCAGGGACCCCGTTTGCCAGTTGTTTCCCAAGGTGAATGTGGAATCACACAGAGACTTCAGCTAGCTGTGAACAACTTTAAGAACTCACTGAAAATCCTTTTCCTGCTCCAGGAGATTCTGCACAAAATTCCACTCTTGACTTAGACGTTAGGAACTGCCTATAGAGAGGGCCATGAGGCAAAGAGTGGCAGAGAGAGAGCCTCTAGGAGCTGAGTGACTCCTGGCCAAAAGTCAGCAAGGGAACTGAAAGGGACTTGAAACCTGCCAACAAATAAGCTTGGTAGTAGGCTTGGAAAAGAATCCCAAGCCTCAAATGAGTTCGGTGTCAGTCCCAGCTGACACTTTGATTTCAGCCTAATGAGACCCTGAGCGGAAGGCTCCGTTAATCCATGCTCAGATTCCTGACAACGTAGAAGCTGAGATAAAATTATGTTGTTTTAACCTAAGTTTCATAATTAAACGTAATCACAAAATGAATTTGTATTGTAGAGGCTGTTTAATAGCAAACAAGACTAATACTAAAATTTGGTGGAGAGGGAACATGGCAGGGTTGGTTTCAGAATATTTGGCCTGGGTATTGAGGGATGATTGATAAAACGTTAGGTGAATTCACATAGGTGAATATGGGTAAGGGCATTTTAAGCAGACGGAAGAGCTGAAAAGATGGATCACTGAAAAATGCAGGGGATGTTTGATGCATGGCTAATTCACCTTTGAGTACTGAATGGTGAAAGATCAGGCCAGAAGAGGTAGGTTGGGGCCAAAATGTGGATAGTTTAGAAGTTGGGCTGACAACTATTTTGATTTTAGGAACCGTATGGAGTTTTTATGCAGGAGATAGCATCACACCTGTGTTTGAGCAGTTTTGGTCATTTGAGGGATTTATTGTAAAGAGGTTATGAAGGTTACAGTATGGCTGTCTTGAATTAAAAGGGTGGGAGGGGGTATACATTTTTTTCCATATCATTCAAATTTTTCTCATTTTATATCTATTCTACCTACACCGATCCCACTTACAGCTCTCCAGCAGAAGCCTTTAGACCTGCTGGTCTTCTGAAGTTTTCACACATACAGGAGGTTATTGAATGCTGTTTAACACAACAAAACCTTACCATTCTTGAAATGGAAAAAGAAAGCAAAACTCTTTCCCCAGTTATACTAGCTCATGTTGATTTTTCTTCTCTCTCTGAGTTCCTGTATGACTGTTGTTTCCATACCATTGTCCTCTGCACCACTGGTCTTCAGGTTTGTGCCAGTGGTAGAATCAATCAGGGCCATGTGTTGCACAACTCCAGAAGGAGCCAGTCATCCTGTATTAAATGTGACTACTGCTCCTGGGAGTCGAACATCACAGTAGCTCTGGGTTGCATGTTGCTTCTTGTGAAAACACATTTAATGTTATTTCTCATTAAAAATTAGACACATTTTTGGGACATCTGGGTGGCTCAGTCAGTTAGGCGTCCGACTTCAGCTCAGATCATGATCTCACGGTTCATTGCTTTGAGTCCCCCCTCAGGTTCTGTGCTGTCAGCTTAGAGCCTGGAGCCTGCTTTGGATTCTGTGTCTCCCTCTCTCTCTGTTCCTCCGCCACTCATGCTCTGTCTCCCTCTGACTCTCAAATGTTAAAAAAGTAAAAAAAAAGAGACATTTTTGCCAGGGGAAAACCTATTACAAGTTTGTGATACAAAAGTCACACTTTGAGGGCAGATGTTGGAGGGGATAGAAGGACAACTTGCCTATTTTTTTTCATTTAGTCCTGGATTTGCTTCATATTTATTTCCCAAGTTTGTTTTCTAGCTGACAAGAGGTAGCAAATGGTAGAGATTTAATGGAAATGATTGTTAAACTAACTTTCTGTAGACCTCCCACCAGGAATTTGTATATTCATTCAAGGGGTTATAAAAGTTGTCTGTGAAGATAGTTATGTTTTATGCTTTTAATCTTAAAAGTTGTGTGAGCATGTTTGTGATTTAAATTGTGCCTTAAAACGCTGTAATTTTTAAATGGCTTTAGTCTACTTTGTATCATTTTTAGATATTTTCTCAATCTGTATTTGGTCAACATTTTTGTCTTTTTTCTCATTAATGGTCTAGATGAGGGTTGACATTTTATAAATTTACTTCGATTTATTGTTTGTGAATCTTGGTTCTGAGTTAGGATTACTGTCTTACTTTTCACTTTATGGGGCTTAATTTATTATTGAAGAGTAATTGACATATAATATTGTATTACTTTCAGTTATACAACACAGTGATTCAGTGTTTACATACATTATGAAATATATATAATTTGTCACCATACAAAGTTTCTATAATATCATTGACTATATCCCCTATAATGTACATTATGTACCTGTGTCTTCTTTACCACTGGAAGATTGTACCTCTTAATCCCCTTCACCTATTTGGTCCATCACCCAGTTCTGTCTCCTCTGGCAATCATCAGTTTGTTGTCTGTATCTATGAGTTTGTTTCTGTTTTGTTGGTTCATTTGTTTTGTTTTTTAGGTTCTACATATCAGGGAAATCATATGGTAATTGTCTTTGTCTATCTGACTTATCTCACTTAGCATAATATTGTCTAGGTCCATCCATGTTGAAATTTAAAATAGATATATTTTAGTTATAGTAATATGTAACATAGGTTTCTTTCATTTTGCAAAAGTTTCATGAATTATTAGAAAAAAAGAAAGATCACTTATTCTGTCTGACACAATATAAACATTTTGGGATGTTTCCTTCTAGTCTTTGATACATTTTTTTCTTTTTGGTTGTAATTAGTCTCTCAGTTTCTAATCTGCTTTTTCTTTTTTCTTCACATTTATTTAATTTTGAGAGAGCATGAACGGAGTAGGGGTGGGGGTGCAGCGAGAGGTGGGGGGGACAGAGAATCCGAAGCAGGCTCCAGGTTCTGAGCTCTCAGCACAGAGCCTGTCACGGGCCTTGAACTCATGGACCTGAGCTGAAGTCGGATGCTTAACTGACTGAGCCACCCAGGCGCCCCTCTAATCTGCTTTTTCATGTTCAAAAATACTTTCATTTGTCATTTTCTGGGTTTGCTAATAATAACCCTTTTTTTTTTTTTTTTATGGCTGAAGGGTATTTCATGAAGTGGCTATGTCTTAAATGCTCAATAGTATTATGAAAATTAGAAACCTAAAATGACCACTTTAATGCTGTAGTGACTGTCTTTTTATTTTCTACTTACACATACACTTGTTAGCTCATCTCAGTATTTTGATTTAGAAGTTATTATTTAAAAAATTACCATGCAGTAAAAATTGACCTTTTTGTTACACAATTGTGTGAATTTAACACATATAACTACCACCACTGTAGTCAGGTACAAGCCTGAATATCTTATATAGTTACCCTCTACTTGTCCCTGACCCTTGGCAACCACTGACATGTTCTTCATCACTAGTTTTGTCTTTCTGAGAATGTCATATAAATGGTGTCATATGGTGTATAACCTTTTGAGACTGGTTTCTTAAATTCACTTTAATGCCTTTGAGATTCATCTGTGTTGTTTTGTGTATTAATAGTTAATTCCTTTTTATTGCTGAGTGGTATTTCATTGTACTAATGTATAATGGTTTATCCATTCACTGTTGAGGGATGTGTAGGTTGTTTTTATTTTTTTGGCAAATAAGAATGGAGCTGCAGTAAAAATTGGTGGGCATAATGTTAAGTTTTCATTTCCCCAGGGCAAATACCCAGAAGTGGGATTGCTGTGTAATGAATAAGTGTGTGTTTACCTTTACAAGAAACTGGGAAACTTTTTCAGAGTGGCTGTATCCTTTTGTATTCCCACCAGCAATGTATTTGAAATAGAGTTGCTCTTCATCCTTGCTTGCTTTTAGTACTGTCAGCACTTTTTATTTTAGCCATTCTAATATGTGTGCAGTGGTACATCATTGTGATTTTGATTTTCCTAATGGCTTATGTTGTTAAGCATCTTTTTTTTTTTTTTTTTTTTAATGCTCATTCATTTTTGAGAGCAAGAGAGTATGTTCGTGCACAAGCAGGGGAGGGGCAGAGAGGGGGGACAGAGGATCTGAAGGGGACTTTGCGCTGACAGCAGAGAGCTGGATGTGGGGCTCGAACTCACCAGTCGTGTAAACAACAGAGCCACTCAAGTGCCCCTGAATTAAGTGTCTTTATTGGGGAAAGCCAGTATTACAATGGACTTCAGAGTTGGCACTGGAGCCTTTTTCTTGCCAAAGGTGGGCACAACATTGACAAAGCACTGGTTATATTGCATCTGCTGCTTGGCTTGGCCTGTCGTGGTCTTCTTTTTCTCCTGTTTGGCCACCTTGGGAGTCTGCTCTCTTATTTTTCCAGCACAGGCCGGGGAACCGTGGACTTTACCTTTAAGCATGGGGCGGGCTACTTCCAGGGTGGTCAGAGCCTTTACTGCACTGACCTAGGGTAGCTTCATTCTCTAAGGGTGTGCCTGCCAGGAGCACTACTTGATCTTCTGGAGCGATGCCCTCCAGCGAGGCTACATGAGTCTTGATCCGCGTCTGCTGTCTCCTGACTGGTCACCTGGAGGGTGTGTAGCTCCTGGGCACCGACAGAGCTGCATGTCAGTGACTGAACTGTGGCCACTGCAGCTGCTACTGAGATGATGGAGTCAAAAAAGAGGAAGGAGTAAGGTCATGAGTGTCCTCACCACCTGTTGTGTGCCATGTCACCGTGTTGAGCATCTTTTTACGTGCTTCCTTTCCAAGCGTATATCCTCTTTGGTGAAGTGTCTGTTCAGGTCTTTTGCCCACTGTGTAACTGGGTTGTTGTTCTGCTATTGAGAGTTGAGAATTCTCTATCCATCCTGGGTGTAAGCCCTTTGCTGGATATGTGATTTGCAGATACTTTTTTTCTGATTACAGGAGAAAGTATTTAGTCTTTCATCGTTAAGTGTGTTAGCTGTAGGTTTTTTATAAGTACTTGTCAGGTTGACCAAGCTCCCTTTTATTTATAGTTTACTGAGAGTTTTTGTCACGAATGTATGTTGAATTTAGTTCGATGCTTTTTCTGAGTGAATTCCTAGGGTCATTTGCTTTTAAGTTTTAGACTGTTAATATGGTGGATGACATTGATTTTCAAATATTGAATTGACTTTGCATTCCTATGGGGAAAAAAATCTCACTTGGTTGTGGTGTATTATGCTTTTTAAACTTTTTTAGGGGGAGCCGCCTGGGGGTGGCTCTGTTCGTTGAACATCCGACTTGGGCTTGGGTCGTGGTCACGGTTTGTGGGTTTGAGCCCCACATCAGGCTTGCTGCAGGTGGCACGGAGCCCGCTTTGGATCCTCCGTCCTCTTTCTCTGTGCCCCTCCCTGCTTGTGCTCTGTCTCTCTCAAAAATAAATAAAACGTTAAAAAAAAAAGAAACTTTTTAAGCAGGCTCCACCCTCAATGTGAGGCTTGAGCTCATGACCTTGAAATCAAGAATCAGATGTCCCACTTACTGAGCCACCCAGGTGCCCCTGTGGGTTGTGTGTGTGTGTGTGTGTGTGTGTGTATTTTTTTTTTTTTTTTAAGTTTATTTACTGAGGCGCCTGGGTGGCTCAGTCACTTAAGCATCCGACTCTCGATTTAAGCTCAGGTCATGATCTCATGGTTTGTGAGATCCTGCCCCACTGTGGGGCTCTGTGCTGATGGCATGGAGCCTGCTTAGGATTCTCTTTCTCTCTCTCTTTTTCCCTTCCCAGCTTGCTCTCTCTCAAAATAAATAAATAAACATTAAAAATATTTTATTTTATTTTTAAAAAATTTTTTTTCTTTTTTTACGTTTATTTTTGAGACAGAGACAGACAGAGCATGAACGGGGAGGGGCAGACAGAGAGGGAGACACAGAATCGGAAGCAGGCTCCAGGCTCTGAGCCATCAGCCCAGAGCCCGACGTGGGGCTTGAACTCATGGTCTGTGAGATCATGACCTGAGCTGAAGTCGGACGCTTAACCGACCGAGCCACCCAGGCGCCCCTTAAAAATATTTTAAAGTTTATTAATTTATTTTGAGAGAGAGGGTGAGCATGCACACATGCATGTGGAGGAGGGGCAGAGAGAGAGAGAGAAAATCCCAAGCAGGCTCAGTTGCTGAAGTGTGGAGTCCAATGTGGGGCTCAATCTCACAAACTGAGATCATGATCTGAGCTGAAATCAAGAGTTGCTTGCTTAACCAACTGAGCCACCCAGGCACCCTATGCTTTTTATATATAGCTGGATTTGCTATTATTTTGTTGAGGACATTTACAGTTATGTTCATGAGAGACATTAATCTTTAGTTGTCTTGTATCCTCTGTCTCTGGGTTTTGGTATCAGGATAATGCTGGCCTTATAAAAATCAGTTGGAAAGTCTTCCTTTCTTATAGGTTCTGTTGTTGTTGTGGTGGTGGTTCTTCTTCTCCTTCCTCCTCTTCCTCCCTCCCTCTTCCTCCTCCTTCTTCTTCCTTGTGTATTTGAGAGAGAGAGAGAGAGAGAGAGAGAGAGAGAATCCCTAGCAGACTCAGCACTGTCAGCACAGAGCCTGACATGGGGCTTGATCTCTTGAACCATGAGATCACAGCCTGAGCTGAAATCAAGATTTGGATGCTTAATTGACTCAGCCACCCAGGCACATCCCCCCCGCCCCATTCTGTTTTCTTAAAGTTAAAAAAAAAAATTATTTATTATTTTGAGAGAGAATGCGTGTATGTGCAAGCTGGGGAGGGGCAGAGAGAGAGAGAGAGAGGGAGAGAGAATCCTGAGCATGCTCTGTGCTGAGTCCCATGAGCAAAACTGTGTTATCATGACCTGAGCTGAACAAGAGTCCAGTGCTTAACTGAGCCCCCACAGGTGCCCCTAAAGATTTTATTTTTAAGTGATCTCTACACCAAATGTGGGGCTCAAACTCACAACCAGGAGTTCAAGAGTTGCATGGTCCACCAACTGAGCCAGCCAGATGCCCCTCCCTGTTCTTTCATTTTCTTGATTTGTCCTTTGGCATACAAAAATTTAGAGTAAAGGGTTTTTATTCAATCACTAGATTATTTGTTTTTCTGTTTTCATGTTTACTTCCTCTTATTGATTTATTTGATGAGGTGGATAAGGTGGGATTTTTTTTTTTGTTTGGTTTATGTTTCAGTTCTAAAATTTCCATTTAGTTCTTTTTGTATTAAATTTTTTTTTAATGTTTAGTTTTGAGAGAGACAGAGACAGACAGAGTGCGATTGGGAGAGGGGCAGAGAGAGAGCGAGAGAGGGAGACACAGAATCCAAAGCAGGCTCCAGGCTCTGAGTCAGCACAGAGCCCAACACGGGGCTCTACCTCACAGACTACGAGATCGTGACCTGAGCCGAAATCTGAGCAGATGTTGGGATGTTGGACGCTTAACCAACTGAGCCACCCAGGCGCCCTTCCATTTGGTTCTTTATATTCTACTTTATATCTTTCTCTTCCTTCAAGACCGTTTACCTTTACGGGCGCCTGGATGTCTGACTTCAGCTCAGGTCATGATCTTGCAGTCCATGAGTTTGAGCCCCTCATTGGGCCCTGTGCTGCCAGCTCAGAGCCTGGAGCCTGGAGCCTGCTTCAGATTCTGTGTCTCCCTCTCTCTCTGCCCCTCCCCCACTGGCGCTCTGTCTCTCTCTCTCTCTCTCTCTCTCAAAAATGAATAAATGTTAAAAAAAAGTGTTTACCTTTACTTGGAGCATTTTTATAATAGTTGTTTTTAAGTCTTTATGAAATATTTCCCATACCAGTGTTATCTTGTTGTTTCTGTGTTTTGATTTTCTTTCCCAAGCAAACTGAGGTTTTCCTGGGTTTTGGTATACCATGTAAATTTAAATAGTAATTGACACTCTGTGTCTTGTTTAAATTACATGGAGAATGTTAATAGTTTTATTTTAGCAAACAGCTGAATTGTGTTTAGGCTTCAGGTTTTGACCAGCCTTCTGTGGGTTGTTGTTTCAATGTCAGTTAGGACTTCAAAGCCTTTTTAGTGCTATTTGGACTTTTCCTTTGTGTGAACCATCATACTATGTGGGATTTGGGTGGTGGTCTTCCCTTTGGGTTATGAAACTCTGGCCTGTGGGCCAGATCTAGTTCACTGCCTATTTTTATAAGTAAGATTTTATTGGAACACAGCCATGCCCATTTGTGTATATTTTTTGTGGCTGCTTTCATACTTTGGTGGTCACAGTTGAGCAGTTGCAACAGAGACTGGCCCACAAAACATAAAATATTTACTGTTTGGTTCTTTATAGATAAGTTTGGCTGACCCCGATTTATCCCACAGTTCAATTCTCAAAGTCTGTCTATACTGTTTTAGTGTCCAGTTCATGTATGCATAGCTCAGGTGTTAGCTGAGGAGTTCATACACAATTTTAAGGGTCGCTTTCCTGAGTTCTTTTGTTGGCAGTCTTCCCAGTACTTTCTGATTTGGGGGGATTCCCATTTTTCATCTTTGGCCAGAAATGTCTTTATTTTACTCTGCATTTCCTACGACTGTATCTCCCTTGGGCTGAGCAGCCGGAGACGAGAGGGGAAAGAGCAGTGGGGTTTTGCTTCATTCTTTTGGGACCCTAAACTCCTCTGATATGGAGGGGAAGGTTTTCCTCCTTTCAAAGTTTTAAGAAATAAAATGGAGAAATTCCTTCTTTGTTGCTGAGTATTAGGAGACTCCTACTCTAATGGAACTCTATGTACACTAATGCCCATATCCAGGTTTTGGGCTCTGTTGAATTCAGATTGAGAGGTACTGGAGGGGGAAATTTGCTAAACTCTGCCATTTGGTGGTATTTTGAATTCTGGTTTTCCCCAATCTGTGTGCTACCATTCACTTTGTTGGATTTGGATTTTTGCACTTATGTTAATGAAAGATATTGATCTGTATTGTTTTTTTTTTTTTTTTTCTTCTGGTGTCTTTGTCTGGTTTTGATATTAGGGTATTGCAAGCCTCAGAATGAGGAAGTATTTCTTCTGCTCCTATCTTCTGGAAAAGATTGTACAGAATTGGTACAGTTTCTGCATTCAGTGTTTAGTAGAATTTGCCAGTGAACCTATGTTGGTCTGGTGCATCCTGCTTTGGAAGGTTATTAGTTATTTATTCTATTTCTTTAAAAGATATAGGCCTAGGGGCACCTGGTGGTTCAGTCAGTTGAGTGTCACTCTTGGTGTGGGCTCAGGTCATAATCTCACTATTCATGGAATTGAGCACAGCATCGGGCTCTGTGCTGACAGCATGGAGCCTGCTTGGAATTTCTCTCTCTCTCTCTCTCTCTCTCTCTCTCTCTCTCTCTCTCTGCCTCCTGCTTGTGTGCTCACTCTCTCAAAAATAAATAAGTAAACATTAAAAAAAAATATACAGGCCTATTCAGATTGTCTGTTTCTTCTTGTTGAGTTTTGACAGATTGTATCTTTCAAGGAATTGATACGTTTCATCTAGGTTATCAAATTTATGGACATAGAGTTATTCATAATGTTTGTTTATTTTTAACATTTTATTTTATTTATTTTTTAAATTTGAGTGTTTTTTTTTTAAGTTTATTTTGAGAGAGACAGAGAGTGAGTGGGGGAGGGGCAGAGACAGAGACAGAATCCCAAGCAGGCTCTGTGCCTTCAGCACAGAGCCGGATGTGGGACTCTAACTCACAAACTGTGAGATCATGACCTGAGCAGAGAACAAGAGTCAGACTCTTAACCATCTGAGCCACCCAGGTACCCCAAGGGTTTATTTTATTTTATTTTAAATTTTTTAATGTTTGTTTATTTTTGAGAGAGAGAGAGAGAGAGAACAATGGGGGAGGGGCAGAGAGAGAGGGAGACAACAGAATCTGAAGCAGGCCCCAGGCTCTGAGCTGCCAGTACAGAGCCTGACGCAGGGCTTGAACCCACGAACCACGAGATCGTGACCTGAGCTGAAGTCAGATGCTCAACTGACTGAGCCACCCAGGCGCCCCTCCCAAGATTTTATTTTTAAGTAATCTCTACACCCATCATGGAGCTCGAACAACCCCGAGAGCAAGAGTTGCAGGCCCTTACCAACTGAGCCAGCCAGGTGCCCCCATAATACTCTTATATTCTTTTATTGTCCATGGGATATGTAGTGATGCTCTCTCTTTCACTTATAATACTAGTAATTTGTGTCTTTTTTCTTAGTCTTAGGTTTATTCATTTGTTGATTTTTCAGAGAACCACCTTTCAGTTGTATTGATTTTTCTCTATGATTTCCAGTTTTCAGTTTCACAGATTATTGCTCTCATTTTTATTATCTCTTCTGTTGAGTTTGAATTTAATTTGCTCTTTTTCTAGTTTCCAAGGTAGAATCTTGGATTATTAATTTTATATTTTTTTCCTAATGTGTGCATGTATGTGTTCAGTGCTGTGAATTTCTAAGCACTGCTTTTCCTGCATCTTGAAATTTTGTTAACTTGTATTTTCATTTTCATTTAGTTCATAATATATTAAAATTTCTTTTGCGATTTTTTTTCTTTAGCCAATGTATTAGTTATTTCATTTTAAAATGTTTATTTATTTGGTAGGGGTGAAGGGCAGGGAGAGTGGGAGAATACCAAGCAGGCTCTGTGCTGTCAGCACAGAGCCTGACGTTGGGCTGGAACTCGTGAACCATGAGATCATGAACTGAGGTCAATAGCTGGATGCTTAACTGACTGAGCCACCCGGGTGCCCCATAGTCTGTGTATTATTTAAAAGTGTGTTGTTTAATGTCCATGTATTTTGAGACTTTCTAGCTGTTTGTCTTTCTTTCTTTCTTTCTTTCTTTCTTTCTTTCTTTCTTTCCATAGTAAACAAAATACAATGAAAATTATGAAGTATTTAGAAATAAGTTGGATAAGAAATGTGCAGGATCTAGGTGAAGAAAACTATAAAATCCCTGAAAAGGATGAGGGAAACACTTGAAAAATGGAAGAGAGTCAATTTGTTTTATTTGGATGGGAAGAATCAATATGATAAAATTTCAGTTCTTGTCAAGTACAGTTCTACTTTGGAAAACAAATCAAAACTTCAACTGGGTTAGACTAACAATATTTTAAAAAATGTTTTATTTATTTTGAGAGAGAGACAGAGAGAGAGAATCCCAAGCAGGCTCCATGCTGTTAGTTCAGAGCCAGATGGAAGGCTTGATCTCATGAAGCATGAGATCATGACCTGAGCTAAATCAGGAGTTGAACACTTAACCAACTGAGCCACCCAGGCATCCCTAAGAATATTTTTATTTAAAAAAAAAAAATTTTTTTTTTAACGTTTATTTTTGCGACAGAGAGAGACAGAGCATGAACGGGGGAGGGTCAGAAAGAGAGGGAGACACAGAATCTGAAACAAGCTCCAGGCTCTGAGCTGTCAGCACATAGCCTGACGCGGGGCTCGAACTCACATACCGCGAGATCGTGACCTGAACCGAAGTCGGACGCTTAACCGACTGAGCCACCCAGGCGCCCCACCTAAGAATATTTTTAAAAAGAGAAGTGTAACCTTAAAAAAGAGGCATAACATAACTTTTTTTTAATTTTTAAAAATTTATTTGTTATTTAAAAAAAATTTTTTTTGGTTTAGTTTTGAGAGAGAGAGACAGAGACAGAGAGACAGAGTGCCATCAGGGAAAGGGCAGAGAGAGAGGGAGACACAGAATCTGAAGCAGGCTCCAGGCTCTGAGCTGTCATCATAGAGCCTCACACAGGGCTTGAACTCCTGAACTGTGAGATCATGACCTGAGACAAAATTAGATGCTTAACCCACTGAGCCATCCAGGTGCCCATAGACATAGCATATTTCTAGATGTTATAATGTATTGCAAAGATACAGTGATTAATGCAACATGGCACTGATTTGGGACTAGACAAGATTGGTAAATAGTACAGATGTGAAAATCCAGAGACAGTGACATATATTTAAGAATTCAGTATACAGGTAGTGTTGAGAAACCTAATAATCTTGGGAAAAAAATATATGTATCTCTGCTTCATATCACATACCAAAACAAATTATAGAAGGGTTGACATTTTTAATGTAAAAAGTGAAGCCATGAAACTAGATGTTAGAGAATTAATATTTGCTTTATAATGGGGAGGATGATGGGTATAGGCCTGGATAAATGTGTATGTTTATAATACAAATAATAGATGCTCATGGCAAAAATCCCAGATCTTTAAGGGTATAATAGACTTTTACATCTCCAACTCTTTTTCCAGAGGTAAACAGTGATAATGGCTTCTAAGATGTAAGGCCAGAAAATTTCTTTCCATATATGTAATCCTGCCCCATTCCCACCCCTTTAAAGGGTAAGAAGTTAAACTATACTATATACAGTTCTGCAAGTGTCTGTACATCTGCTCATAGAGTGCTGCATTGTTCTTTTTCCCCCATAATATTTTATTATGAATAATTATAAATACAGCAAAGTTGAAAGTTTTACAGAAAATAACCACATATCTACCACCTAGAATCTGTCATTAACATTTCCTATCTTTCCATCTATCTACATGCTCTTTTTAAAAAGTGGTGGTAAAATAATGTATAACATAAGGTTTACTTAGAATATGCAGTTCAATAGTGTTAAATATATGCACATTGTTATGTGACGTATTTCTAAAACTTTCTCATCTTAGAAAACTGATATTCTGTACTCAGTAAACAATTCCCCATTTTTCCTCCCCACACAGTACCTGGCAGCTACCATTCTGTTTTACATTTCTATGAGTTTGACTATTCTAGATACCTTGTATAAGTGAAATCATACAATGTTTGTCATTTCATGATTTGCTTTTTTTAACTTGGTATATTGTACTCAAGCTTCCATCATCTTGTAGCATGTGCCAGAGTTTCCTTTTTAAGGCCAAATGGTATTCCATTGTATGTGTACATCATATTTTGTTTACTCATCTGTCAGTGGGCACTTCTGCCTTTTGGCTAGTTGATAATACTGCTATGAACATGGTGTACATGTATCTCTTTGAGAGACCTTGGTTTTGATTCTTTTGGATATGTAACCAGGAGTGATACTGCTGTATTCGTATTATGATTCTATTTGTAATTTTTTGAGGAACTGCTATACTATTTTTTGTCAACAGTGTACAGGTTCCATTTTTTCTACGTCCTTATCAACACTTGTCATTTTCTGTTTGTCTTGTTTGTTTTGTTTTGAAAGCAGCCATCCTAGTGGATATGATTGATATTGCATTGTAGTTTTGGTTTGCATTTTCCTAATGATTAGTGCCTTTCCCATATGTTCATCTGTTTTTCTTAAATTCCACCTGAGTGAAATCATACAGTGTTTGTCTTTCTCTGACTGACTTATTTCCCTTAGCATGGCTTAGCACGATACACTGTAGCTCCATCCATCTTGTTGCAAATGGCAAGATTTCATTCTTTTTTATGGCCGAGTAATATTCCATTGTATGTATATACCAAAGCTTCTTTATGCATTCATCAGTCGATGGACACTTAAGGCTATTTCCATAATTTGTCTATTGTTGATAATTGTTGATAATGCTGCTATAAACATGTATCCCTTCAAATTAGTATTTTCGTATCCTTTGTATAAATACCTAAATAGTGCAGTTGCTGGATCCTAGAGTAGTTCTATATTTAGCTTTTTGAGGAACCTCCATACTGTTTTCCAGAGTGGGTGTACCAGTTTACATTCCCATCAACAGTGTAAGAGGGTTCCCCTTTCTCTATCCTTGCCAACATCTATTGTTTCTTGTGTTGTTAATTTTAGCCATTCTGACAGATGTGAGGTGGTATCTCATTGTGATTTTGATTTGTATTTACCTGATGATGAGTGATGTTCAATATATTTTCATGTGTCTGTTAGCCATCTGGATGTCTTTGATTTAAAAAAAAAATGCTTCACAAATATGTATGTCGTAGGGGACATGCTAATTTTCACTGTATTGTTCCAATTTTATTTTTTTAATTTTACTTTATTTTTTTTACATTAAAAAAATGTTCATTTTTTTTTTAGAGAGAGAGAGAGAGAGAGAGAGAGAGAGAGAGAGAGAGCATGAGTGGGGGAAGGAGAGAGAAAAAGGGAGAAAGAGAATCCCAAGCAGGCTCTGTGTCATCAGTGCAGAGCCCGATGTGGAGGTAGAACTCCTGAACCATGAGATCGTGATCTGAGCCGAACTCAAGGTGCTTAACTGACTGAGCCACCCAGATGCCCCTTGCTTGTATCATTCCAATTTTAGTACAGGTGCTGCTGAAGCAAACACTATCCTGAATATTAACTCTTTAACATATATGATTTGCAAATATTTTCTCCAGTTCTGTAGGTCAGCTTTGCACTGTTGTGACTGTGTCCCTTGATGCATAGATTTTAAATTTTAACGTAGTTCATTTTGTCTCTTTTTACTTTTGTTGTCTCTTAGTGTCCACATTGCTCTCTTTGATGGCATATTCTTCTATTATTTGGTTAATTAGAAATCTATTTTCCTAATAACTTACTGGAATTTAGGCCATTCCAGTTTTACCATGTTATAAACATAGTTTAAGTAAATGTTGTATGTATTATTTGTGTTCTTGTAAGAATATAGCCATATAATTAATTTTTATATTATAATTGGTGGGTCAGAGATGTACCCAATCGGGGCTGGAGAGTACCAAATTGTGCTTCAAAAGGGTTGTGCCATTTTACAGTAATGGATGACAATACCTGTTTCTCATATGCTGACAAATAATGGGCTTTTCATACCTTTTCATTTTTGCAAACTCAGTAGATGAAAAAAATCTGGTTTGATTTCAATTTCTGTATTTATGGTTGCATGACTGTGGTTGAACATCTTCTGATGTTTACTGACCACTTGTATTTGTTTCTCTAAACTACTTTTTTATATCCTTTGCCAGTTTTCTCTTTCTTTCTTTCTTTCTTTCTTTCTTTCTTTCTTTTGATTGCTGGTTTTTTTTCTCATTTATTTAAAAAAATTTAAGTTTATTTTGAGAGAGAGAGAGAGTGTGCACAAGCTGGGTAGGGGCAGAGAGAAGGAGAGACAGAATCCCAAGCAGGCTCTGCACCATCAGCGCAGAGCCCGATATGGGGCTTGAACTCACGAACCATTAGAACGTGACCTGAGCTGGAGGCTTAACCTACTGCACCACCCAGGTACCCCTTTCTCATTTATTTATAACAACTTTTTCTGTGTGTGATATATTTTCCTGGTTTTTATTTAGACTTTTTTTATGGGTTTGTGTGTGTACATGTGCATACATACGGTACCAAGTTTTTCATTTTTATGTAGTCACATTTGGTAATATTTCTCCTCCTGTTTCTCTGGTTTTGTGTCATTCTATGGAAAGCATACTTAACAAAACAGAATCCATAAAGGCAAAGATTTGACTGCATAATAATGAAAAAAACCCCAAACCCTTTTGTGGGTAAAAATAATACTTGCACATGATAGAAAATGTGGGGAGGGTTAAAAGGAAAAAAAATCACCCACTGTCCTCACTACCCAGTGGCAACCACCATTAGTATTTCAGTCTAATTGATTTGCACTCCCCCCCCCCCCGCCGACTTAGTCTTCTTTTGATTTGTGGAGAATCATTGGTATGTAACATGGTCACTGACCTTGAGGTAACACTGGACTTATTGTGGAGGAATGATGACTCTTATTTCTTTCATGAACTCTAGTGGTTCACTAGACCTCCTGTCAGCTCCTAAGGGGTTAGAAGGGTGGAAGCAAGAGCAGGGAGTATTGGTATTAGAAGGTCATCATGGTGAGATTCAGAAATCTGCTCATATGAAAGTGACTGCAAATTGTGTTGTCCTTTCCTTCCTTATGTTGTGCAACTTTTCCCTTAATATTTAATAAAGCTCTCTTTTTACAGTGCCTCCAGTTGCTTTTTTTTTTTCTTTTTTAAACTTTGCAACGGCAGAAAAAAAGGTATTTTGACTCACTTTTTTCATGGAGCTTTAAATAGAAATTGTACCTCTGGGGGTGGCTTAATTGTTAGGCTTCGATCTCTTGATTTATGCTCAGGTCATGATTTCACGGTTCATGGGAATGAGCTCCACGGAGCTCCGTGTGCTGACAGCACAGAGCCCACCCACTTTGAATTCTCTCTCTCCTCTCTGCCTCTCCCCCATGCTTGTACATCTCTCAAAATAAATAATAAAATAAAACTAAAAAAAAATAAATTGTACTTCTGTGGGGCTGTTGTGGTGGTGGTGATATTAATCACAGAGGAAGAGTCTTGAGTTTTCTTCTGAAAGAAAGGTGAAATTCAGTAAATCTAAGTTGGAATTTCTTGCTCATCTGTCCTGTTTAGATTTTTTTCTAGTTCTCTTTTGATTAAAACCTTGACTATTTTGTCTCAGTGAATAAGTGCATTTCACTATGTGGAGACAAGAGTTAGAGACTAAAATAAGCAGGAATGATAAAAATATGTATACAATTAAATGCCAAAATTGCCCATTTTGAGTACCTAAAGTTGAGAAGGAAGGGTGTCATTGAGGATGTGAGTGACTTCATGAGTGAGGTGAGACTTTAACTTGGTTCTTTTGAACAAGGATATGGAAGTCCAGGTTGTGTTTGACATCTATAAAATTCTTCAGTCTTAAGACAATTGCCTTGTCTTAAGGCATTTGCTTTCACTGACTTTGGGAATATTTCATCATATAGTTCAGTAATTTACAAAGCTTAAAAAATATATAATTTTTTTTCTCCTATACTAGGTTAAAAGCTTTTTGTGACTAGTAGGCTCTAATTATTGCCAGTGTATTTGCCATAATTAGCTTTACTGTTATGAACTCATGTGTATGGATTCAGAATAGATTTACCTATTTTAGGAGTTCTTAATCTTGATCTAGGGATGGGCTCTATGTCAGGATTGTTTTTGAAAATGGTAGAGGGCATTAAGGAAGACACTTGTTGGGATGAGCACTGGGTGTTGTATGTGAGCAATGAACCACGGGAATCCACTCCCAAAGCCAAGAGCACACTTTACACACTATATGTTAGCCAATTTGACAATAAATTATATTTTTAAAAAAAGGGAGGGCATTGTGAAGATATTCTTTCTCTCTCTCTCTCTCTCTCTCTCTCTTTCTCTCTCTTTCCCTCCCTTCCTTCCTCCCTCCCTTCCTCACTACCTCCCTATCTCTTTTGTTGGTCTTTTGGATGTTTGAAAGCTGTTAGCTTCAGTGTCCCATCATTCAAGTTTAAGTCAGTAGTTCCTGTGATTCTGCTCCTGCAGCCTTAGTTTGAGTCTTCTGTCCATTTCTAAGTGAATTACTATGGCCTAGAGGTTGGAAAGTGCTTTTTTTTCTTGCTTTATTGCTAGTGTTGGTTCCCACCATATGGATTGAGAATGGAGGAAGAAGGTGGGTCTCCAAAGGTGAATCAGGGCCTTTTAACCAGAGAAATGTTGAATGGTACATAAATGGTTAAAATCACAAATGTACCTTAAACTTCATGGGATCTGGTGACCCACAGAAACTAACCATAAACTTTTTTTTTTCCTCCTTAGAAGAGTTTTCATAGCTATCATCAGACTTTCAAAGGGATATGAACCCCTTAAAAAGGTTAACTTTTCATATGGGTCTGGGAAGAAAAGGGCATTTTAAATGAGGAAAGATTCATTACCAAAGGTGTACGTGAGAATGATTTTTGAGACAGTGGAATTGGATTAACTTAATCCAGTAAAGATAGTATATTGAGGATGGTAGAGTATAAATCTGGATATTTTAGATGCCTTGTTATGTGATCGCACTATAGTTGACCCTTGAATAACATGGGTTGGGGTGCTGATTCCCCGTGCAGTTGAAAATCTGAGTATTACTTTGGACTCCCCCAAAATTTAACTACCTATAGCCTACTACTGATGGAAGCCTTACCAATAAACCAACAGTCGATTAACACATATTTTGTATGTTACATGTATTACATACTGTGTTCTTATAATCATGTAAGCCAGAGAAAAGAAAACGTTAAGAAGATCATGAGAGCAAATACATCTACAGTACTCTGCCGTATGTATCCAAAAAAAGTCTGCATGTAAGTGGAGTTGTGTAGTTCGAACCCATTTGTTCAAGCGTCTGCTGTATAGAAGGTGCTTAGATATTGTTGAGATCAATATGGTAAAAAAAAAAAAAAATTCAAGTAGTTTAAGAGAATAAGAGAAGTACTTTTAAAAATAATAAATTGCTTCCTTCTTTTCCATAATTATACCTTTCACTTACTTCTTTTCTCTGGATATTATAGTTGTGATTTCCCTGTTGGTCCAAGACTTTTTTTTGGGGTTGAGATAAAAAACAGTTTTAAGGACTTATTTTTTATAATTTATGATTTTATTGCATTATAATCACAACAAAAAGAACATTTTACGGTTTTTGTAATTATTGAAGCTTCCTAATAGGCAATTTTTCTAACCATTTTACTAGTGATTGGGAGATAAAGTAGAAGTTTTTGGAGTTTGAAATTTGGTATATCTTTGAAATCAACCTTACTCATTTTATTATTCACATACTCTTATCTCTGTCTTGCAGTCATACATGAGAATTGTAGAGGAAAGATTGAGAGAGAGGGGCACCTTAACTCTAATTAGGATAGTGGTTGCTTTACTAGCTTCATTTTTTTTTTTTAGTGTATGGCTTAGCTCACCTCATTTTTTTTAACTTATTTTTTCTCCCTTTTTTATTTGAGAGAGAGAGAGTGCAATCAGGGGAGAGGAGCAGAGGGAGAGAGAGAGAAAATCCTAAGCAGGCTCCACCCTCAGTGCGGAGCCTGATGTGGGGCTCGATCCCACAACCCTGGGATCACGATCAGAGCTGAAATCAAGAGTTGGACATTCAACTGACCGAGCCACCCAGGAACACCTAGCTTACTTCATTTTGTTGGAAATTTTTATCAGGGATGGTGACAACCCTGATAGAATTTAGAACCTACTTTTTATCTTAGACATAGAATCCTTTTACATAAATTCTTTTTTGATAGTAACACATTTGTACAGTGGTACTACCAGCATTGGTTTCCTATTCTGTTCCTTTTCCTTTGTTAGCTGGCTCATCTCTTTGAGGGACTCAGAGTAGGCCTTTGTTGATGACAAGTTTTGGACACTTAGCAGGAACAGTAGTTAAGGTTTATCAGTTTTCATGAGAGGAAACCTCTATGCTGTTGGGCTTATAAATAACCTTCATCCCTGCCACTATGACTTCCTCATTTGTGGGTCTGTTGCATATGTACGGAGTGGTTTAAGACAGTCTGGAGCATTTATTTGTTCACCCTGGCAGTTGGTTTAGGATTTCTGGTAAGGTTGCTAACTTCCCTGGACTCGTGAGCTGCCTTGCTGCTATTTGGGCTTTCGTGGCTTTGGAGAAAGCCCTGAGGCAGAAAAGTGGAGAGACTCATGGACCCTTGGGATAGGCTACTCTCAGCATGAGGGGACACTGTCATTGTAAGTGGGAACTGTCCACAGGATATGTGGCTGAATTCCCCTTCGGCTGAGGGGATGTGATACAGGGCACCACCTGTTTCTGCTGTATACTATGTAAAAGATGGGAAACAGTTCCCAAATCTATCATTAGGAGATGGTTAAGTAAATAGTAGTATAATTATACAATGGAATATTATGCAACTATCAAAAGGAATAGTTGCTTTCTATATACACATAGGGTCCTTTGAGATACACTAACTAAAAAAGGTCATGTATTGAGTATTGTGACTTACTGCCTTTTGTGTGTAAAAGTGAAAGAAGATAAATATATTTGTGTTTGTTCATGATTGCTTTAATGTTGGGAGGCTACATAAGAAACTGAGTGTCTGAGTAAGAGATGGGGTACATGAAGGGGTTGAAGGTGAGGCGGGGAAAGGAATGAAACTTCGCTGTATATTGTTTTCTTTAAATGTGGTATCTGTTCTTTTTTTTTCTTTTTTAAGTAAAACCACCCTAATGAAATATTGAGTTTGAATATTCTTTTTTTTTTTTTTACGTTTATGTTTTTATTTTGAGAGACAGATCACGCATGGGAGGGGCAGAGAGAGAGAGAGAGCATCCCAAGCAGGCTCCGCACCATCAGTACAGAGCCTAACATGGGGCTCAAACCCATGAAACTCGAGATCATGACCTGAGCTGAAATCAAGAGTCAGACGCTTAACTGACTGAGCCACCCACACACTCCTGAATTTTATTTTCCATGTGGCTAAATAAACTAAGACTTATCATGGCTTTTCATGGCTCTTGTTTTGCCCTCAAATATTCCCATGCCTGGCAACTTGTCACTCAGTTCTCAGCTTAAATGTTGGGTAGTCACTGAGGCCTGATTACTCAGTGGATTTATCTCTTTTCCCATTCACTGTCAACCTTATTATCCTGTTTTATTTTGTATATTGCACTTACCACTATGTGAAGAAAAAAATTTTTTTCTTACATATTTGTTGTCTGTTTCTACCATTAGAATGCTAACTTGCCTAACAGCCAGGGCCTGTTGTGTATTGTCTACCATCTCTTGGCATTCTTTTTTTATTTTTGTTTGATGGCTACAATTGATGCAGTATCTTTTTTCCTCCTAAGGATTTAAGCCCCCCCCTCCCCCCCCCAGCTAAACAGAGAACTTTATCCTTTCTGTTTTTCACCCCTCTTTCCCTAACTTTTTCTGTTGGATATCCTTTCACTGCTTCTGTTATTTTGGTCATTTCAGGTATTAAGACAGTATCTCAGATGTGAATAAGTGGAGTTTTATACAAACCGTAATTTCCACCCTAACCCATTTTCAAATTTTTTTCCTTAATTTGTGCTTACTCTTGAATTTCAGGGAGTGTGGCGTATTTTTCCAGTATTCCTTCATTTTGGTTTAATTCCTTTAAAAATCAACTTATTGAGGTATATGCCAGCTTTTTTGAGGTGTAATATTTATATACTACAATGCATACATCTTAAAAGAATAGCTGAATTCATTTTGACAAATGTATGCATCCATGTGACCACCACCCTAGTCAAAGTATAGAACATATCTGTCTTTTCAAAAAGCTCCTTCGGGGTGCCTGGGTGGCTCAATCAGTGGAGTGTCTGACTCTTGATTTTGGCTCAAGTCATGAACCTAGGGTTGTGGGATTGAGCCCTGTGTTGGGCTCCTCGCTGAGCCCGGAGCCTGCTTGAGATTCTCTCTCTGCTCCTCCCCCACTCTTGTGCACATACATGCTCTTGCTTTAAAAAAAGAAAAAGTTCCTTCATTTTCCTTTGCAGATTTGACAAAGTTTCCTAGTCAGTGCATAAGTGTTCTTTTATTTTGTAGTTTACTCTGTATTTGAAATACTGCATAATTTTTATAGGAAGAATGAAATGTTCTTTACTTTTGCTTCCATATATATTTTTTTATGATGTTTATTTATTTTTGAGAGCGAGAAAGAGAGAGAGATGGAGTGCAAGTGGGGTAGGAACAGAGAGAGAGGGAGACACAGAATCTGGAGCAGACTCCAGACTCTGAGCTGTCAGCACAGAGCCCGACACTGGCCTTGAACTCACAGACTGTGAGATCATGACCTGAGCCAAAGTTGGAAACTTAATCAACTGAGCCACCCAGGTGCCCCTCTGTAGTCCTTTACATCCTTTTAGTATTTCTTCTCTCATAGTTGTCTGTCTCTCCTTTCTGCCATTCTTTCTCTACTCTAGTTGTGA
Source organism: Prionailurus viverrinus (assembly GCF_022837055.1). Taxonomy (NCBI): domain Eukaryota; kingdom Metazoa; phylum Chordata; class Mammalia; order Carnivora; family Felidae; genus Prionailurus; species Prionailurus viverrinus. Next base: position 120,564,827 of record NC_062563.1, read on the forward strand.
ACTGGGCTTGCTTGTTTTTTTTGTTTTTTTTTTTTTTGAGAGAGAGAAAGAGAGAGCAAGAGCGAGTGTGATCTGGGGAGAGGGGCAGAGGGAGAGAGAAAGAATTTTAAGCAGGCTCCATGCTCATTACAGAGCTGGACTCTGGGCTCAGTCCCACAACCCTGGGATCATGACCTGAGCTGCAATCAAGAGTCAGATGTTCAACCCACTGAGCCATTCAGGGGTCCCAGGGCTTGTTTCTTATTCATCTTTGCAGTCCCAGGTTTTGGCACTTAGACAGTTAGTGATTGTGTGTTTACAGTGAGAATTAAATTTAGAAGTGGTATGGATGTGTAACTGATTGAGGGAGGCAGTATAGCATAATGCTTAGGAGCAAAGAGTCTTGTCCTCCATCACTTGCTGGCTGATGTGACCTTGGGCAAATTACTTATTTTTCCTGTGCCAAAGTTTTCACATCTGAAAAAAATGCCATATTAGCATCTACCTCGTAGGTTTATTGTAAAGATTAAATGAGCTAATGTATGTAAAGCACTTAAAATGGTACCTGGCACTTAAATTCTAGATAAGTATTAAATCTTCAGAATTTTGAGAGAATGAGCTTTTGGGAACTTTCTTTTTTCTTTTTTCTTTTTTTTTGCTGAACTAGGGAGTGTACATAACATACAGACTTCTTGGATAATCAGATAAAAATAACCTAATGTAGAGCGGAATAACTTGATAGAGCTGTTCAGAACTGAGGGACTTTTAGGTAAAACTGTACTTGTGAGCTTGAGAAGCCAGTCCATATAGCTATCTGTAGCTATCTGGGCCCCTATCTGTAGCTATATGGGCCCATATATGTAGCTATATGTAGCCCATATAGCTATCTGGCTATCTGTAGCTGCCTCTTTGTATTAAAAAAATCTTTTTTATTAATGTTTATTTATTTTTGAGAGAGAGAGAGAGAGACAGAGCACAAGCAGGAGAGGGGAAGACAGAGAGGGAAGGGAGACAGAGAATCCAAAGCAGGCTCCAGGCTCCGAGCTGTCAGCACAGAGCCTGACGTGGGGCTCGGACCCACGTCCTGTGAGATCATGACCTGAGGCGAAGTCAGATGCCCAACAGACTGAGCCACCCAGGCACCCCTGCCTCTTCGTATTTAAATATTCTCAGCTGCTTCTTACATTTAAGTTTCTGTCCCTGAATCTACAAACTTATTTGCATTTGCATTCACCTTTCATCCTTTCTTGTTTAAAAAAAAAAAATAATTTTTATGGAGCCAGTCTTACCGTCTGTGTTCCTGAATCCGCCAGTCAGCCCTCACGTTTTACACTTAGTATATGATAGGCACTAAGGATACTATATGAACAAAACAGAAGGTCTCAGCTCTTATGGAGCTTATGTACCAGTGGGTAAGACAGATGATTTAAAATGCAGTTATAATAAATACAGTATGATAAGAACTATGAGGGGTGTATATAGAATGCTCCTGTAGGAGCGTATTGATTTTTGAAACCGTGAGAGGATGGAAATGTGCAAAGAGGTTAGAAATTAAGAGAATTCTGAAAGAGATCATTATTAAAATACTGTGGAGAATAAAAAGTCACTGGTGGAGAGGGTAGGAGGGAAACAAGGAGAGTCTGGTGTAACAGAGCTGAGCTGAGTGCATCTCAGGACAGAGTTAGTGATCAACAGATACTGCTAAGCAGCCAGGTAAGGTCCTTTTCTGTCTTTCCTTTTCAGATATTTGGCTCTATTAGTTATTCCTTCTAAATTGCATGTATTGTTACTTTCTGTTTAGCTTCTAAACTCACGTAGTGTTTGCATAGTTAGTTAGGTGGGGGATACTGCATCCTCTTGATTCATCTTGTTTCAAGTGTCAAATTATAAGTAGCACAAGTTTGGGTAATGAAGGATTTGTCAAACTTGATCTGAATAATCTATTTGTCTATTTGAAGTGGGGAGAATTGGATAGCTAGGGATGCTTCTCTTTCCTTTTATCCTGGTTCCGTGAAACTTGTTCAAGTCCATTTGACTACGCAATTTTTCCTTGACTCCACATTTCCTTCACTGTTTTAGGAAGAGTTGTTTCAATTCCCTGTCACCTCTTCTGGACCTCCCATTCAGTGCTAGGCCCTGTCAAGTTTGATTTCTTCTCTCTTGGTTAAGTGGAATCTGAACTTGTAAAACTAATTAAAGAGCTCTTTGTTGGGGCACCTGTGTGGCTCAGTCAGTTAACTGTCTGACTTCGGCTCAGGTCATGACCTCATGTTTCATGAGTTCGAGGCCTGTGTTGGGGTTTGTGCTGATAGCTCGGAGCCTGGAGACTGCTCTGGATTCTGTGTCTCCCTCTTTCTCCGCCCCTCCCCTGCTTGTGCACGCACGTGCTCTCTCTCTCTCTCTTTTTGTCTCTCTCAAAAATAAACATTAAAAAAAGGGTTCCTTGTTGCTAACTACAGGGGATTTTGAAGTTGTGTCAGTTTGTAGGCAGTTTTTGACATGATTGACCACTTCATCGTTCTTAGAATGTTTTGTCTTTTCTGAGGCACCATGTTCTTCTGATTTTCTTCTTAGTCTTCTAGCCACTCCTTACTTAATGGCTGGTTTTTCTTCTCTGACTCTTACACATTGGTATATTGGTTTTGTAGTATAGGCTTACATCATTCTGCATATTTCCTGGGTGACCTTATTCATTACTATGACTTTAGTTACACTAATTGAAACTAATTAGTTAAGACTAATTGAAGCTTAGTAAGTAAGCCATATAACACTGATTTAAATCTATAAAGATTATCATATTTTTATCTGCACATTTTAAATGCAAGATAAAATCACGTAGATTATACAAAATTCAGGCTCTGCATATATACATATCTGGAAGGAACTCATGAGTGCATCAATAATTGAAATGCTGTTGTTTATGCTAGAGTTAAACTTGAATCTTAGGGGCTGTCTAGATTTTTCTTGGTACTTAGAAAGTATAATTTTAATATCTTATTAGCTGGATGTGAGAATCTGCAAATAAAGAAATAGATGCTTTTTTATAAAATAGATGTTTTAATTTTTTAAAGTAGGCTCCATGCCCAGCATGGAGCCCAACATGGGGTTTGAACTTATGACCCTGAGGTTAAACATGATCTGAGACTTAAGAGTTGGGCACTTAACCGACTGAGCCACCCAGGCACCCAAGAAATAGATGTTTCAGGCACACTTTAAAATTTTTATTTTATGCTTTAATTCAGTGTGATGTTAATTTTAATTCTTCTGAGCAGAGGTGCCTGGCTGACTCAGTTGTAGAGCATGCAACTCTTGATCTTGGGGTCATGAGTTCAAGCCCCACATTAGGTGTAGAGCTTACAGTAAAATAAAAAATTCTTCTGAGAAGCTATTCTGATTGTCATAAAGTAGTTTCTACAAATTGTGTTTGTAGTTCCATGAACAATGCCAAAGGAATGCTATTTTTGTTTGATAAACACTGCCCTCCTGTGGTTAAAGTAAGCTAAATGTTTTGTAAAACTACTATGGTCTTTCTGGTAAAATAATGTAATAGTAATACAATGTAGTAATAGTATTGTAATAGTAATGTATCTAGTGTATCTGCACATTTTTCCCACTCTGTCTATGCATAATGCATATTTTCTTATTAAAAATTAAGTTAATTAAAAGTTAAATGTAAATGAAAAGTTGGAAAAATATTAAGCTATCTAAGGGAGGGAAGATATAAAATGTAGAAGTGCTAAAGAAAATCAAAAGAGGGGTGCTTAGGTGGTTCAGTTGGTTAAGTGTCCAACTCTTGATTTTGACTCAGGTCATGATCTCACAGTTCGTGTGTTTGAGCCCTGCATAAGGCTCCATGTTGATAGTGCACAGCATGCTTGGGATTGTCCCCCCCCCCCCATGCCCCTCCCGATGCATGTGGTCTCTGTCTCTCTAAATAAATGAATAAACATTGAAAACAAAAAGCTACCAGGAAAAAAAAAAAGGAAATAAAAAGAGAAGACCAGTTATAGTACATGAAGTTAATAAAAACCTCCATGTAAAAATAGCAGTAATGAAAAGATAAAGGATAAACTGGAAAAAATATTTGCAATAAATGTGACAGCAAAAGTTTTAGTATTCATTTTAAAGTTTTAATATATTGAATGTGAAAATAGAACTCATACAAATGGTATGTATACTAAGTAGACAGTGGTCATGAATAACCAGTTTACAAGTGAGGAAACACAGTTATTAAATTACAGAAATATATTAATTTGTAATGATATTTCATAAAATGATATTCATAATATTCCTAATGATGCTTCAAACAAACAACCCAACTTCACTGGTTCCCTTTGGAGCATACTAGGAAAGTTGGGTAATTACTCTGAAAATTGTTATTATTTTTTAAAATTTTTTTTAACGTTTTTTATTTTTGAGACAGAGAGAGACAGAGCATGAACGGGGGAGGGTCAGAGAGAGGGAGACACAGAATCTGAAACAGGCTCCAGGCTCTGAGCTGTCAGCACAGAGCCCAACGCGGGGCTCGAACTCACGGACCACGAGATCATGACCTGAGCCCAAGTCGGCCGCTCAACCGACTGAACCACCCAGGCGCCCCACTCTGAAAATTATTAAATAGGACACAATCAGACACTTACCCTTGTCTGTATGAATTCTCTGTCTTTCAGGTAACTAAAAAGTAGATGGAGGAAAACATTTCTTTTTGGAAGGATTTTAGCTAATGAATGAAGAAGGAATGACAGACTTATCACCATTTTTGGACACCTAAATAAAATAACGAGTCTAGGTAGTGATCATTATGGGTACTAAAACAATTAGGTAGGAATGCTTATGGGAGACTTTTTAATACTTTATAGTATAAAATAGCTTGTAGTTTAAAATATGAAACTCTATAGAAGTCATTTCAAAAAAAGAGACCACAGGTATTTTGTGTTCTGACGTGGTGTGATAGGAAGTCTCCAACACTGCCTATGAAGTGTTTTTGCTAAAATAAAATACAAATCTGAGCCAGTCTCTAGGTGTTAATTCTAATATTCAGGAAATATGAGGGACAGAGTACAATTAACAAAATACAGAAATGTGGGAAACTATAGCACAGTCTACCCGGTTTCTTCAGTAAATAAATTGGAAGAAAAATGGAAGAAATCTATAGATTAGAAGAGAGTTTAAGACATGTGTTAACCAAATGTGATATGTTTGGGTCTTTGAATACTGATTTGAGCAATCTAACTGTTTAAAAAAGTTTGTTTTTTTCATGAAAAAGGGGGATGTCTAAATAATTTGGTATTACAGAATTGTAGTTATTTTTTGAGGCTTAAAATTTGTTTTTAATGTTTATTTTTGAGAGAGAGAGACAGGAGTGCAAGTGGGGGAGGGGCAGAAAGAAAGAAAAACACAGAATCTGAAGCAGGCTCCAGGCTCTGAGCTTGTCAGCACAGAGTCCAACGTGGGGCTCGAACCCATGAACTATGAGGTCATGACCTGAGCCGAAGTCGGATGATTAATGACTGAGCCTCCCAGGTGCCCCTAGGGTCAGAGAATCTTTCACAGGTTCTATGCTCAGTGCAAAGCTCTATGCCGGACTTGGTCCTGAGACCCTGGGAGCAGGACCTAAGCTGAAGAGACAGACGCTCTACCAACTGAGCCACCCACGCACCTCAAGAAAAACATTCGTTTCTCCTCCAAACTAAGTGATTTATGGCTCTAAGTATTGAGAAATCTAGCACAAATAATTTTCTAAATTTAAAATTAATTTTGAGTTCCTAATATTTAAAGGAACTAGTGATAAACTTTTTTTTTTTTTTTTTAATTTTTTTTTTTCAAAGTTTTTTATTTATTTTTTGGGACAGAGAGAGACAGAGCATGAATGGGGGAGGGGCAGAGAGAGAGGGAGACACAGAATCGGAAACAGGCTCCAGGCTCCGAGCCATCAGCCCAGAGCCTGACGCGGGGCTCGAACTCACGGAGTGCGAGATCGTGACCTGGCTGAAGTCGGACGCTTAACCGACTGCGCCACCCAGGCGCCACTAAACTTTTTTTTTTAAAGGAAATGCTTATGCAGTTGTAACTAACTGGCTTCTTCTATTTTATTTCATTAAAGACTAGTATATCTAGATTTATGGCTCTAAGTATTGAGAAATCTAGCACAAATAATTTTCTAAATTTAAAATTAATTTTGAGTTCCTAATATTTAAAGGAACTAGTGATAAACTTTTTTTTTTAAAGGAAATGCTTATACAGTTGTAACTAACTGGCTTCTTCTATTTTATTTCATTAAAGACTAGTATATCTAGAAAATCTGGGAAGTCCTCACTAGAAAGGCGTATAAAAATTTTTAGGTCTTTTTTTTTTTTAATAATTTTTAAAAATTTATTTTAGAGAGAGAGAAAGAGAGACAGAGCACAGACAGGGGAGGGACAGAGAGAGAAGGAGGCACAGAATCTGAAGAAGGCTCCAGGCTCTAAGCTGTCAGTACAGCGCTCCAGGTCTTTGATTTTAAAAAAAAAAAAAGAAAGAAAAAAATTAATTAATTAATTTTGAGAGAAAGAGAGTGAGTTGGGGAGGGGCAGAGAGGGAGGGGGAGAGAGAGAATCCCAAGCAGGCTCCATGCCCTCAGTGCAGAGCTAGATGCGGGGCCCGAACCCACAAACTGGGGAAATCATGACCTGAGCCGAAACCAAGGGTTGGACGCTTAATGGACGAACCACCCAGGCACCCCAACAGAATGAAATTAATTGCCAGGGGGATGATTGTATCAGTTTCCTTAGAAATTCCTTCTAGTTTTTTTTTTTTTTTAATTTTTTTTTTAACGTTTATTTATTTTTGAGACAGAGAGAGACAGAGCATGAGTGGGGATGGGGCAGAGAGAGAGGGAGACACAGAATCCGAAACAGGCTCCAGGCTCTGAGCCGTCAGCACAGAGCCTGACGCGGGGCTTGAACTCACGGACCGTGAGATCATGACCTGAGTCGAAGTCGGACGCTTAACCGACCAAGCCACCCAGGCGCCCCGAAATTCCTTCTAGTTTTTGACAAGAGCAAGCAATTGTACAAACTGTTTTTCTTTTATCAACTCCAGTGCTTTTCAGAATGGTTTACAAAAACCTCTACATTTTCCCACTTTTCCCAAGTAGAACTTGTAGCAAGCAACAGAGTTCCTCAGAGATTTCAGTGGCAGTATGTTTTCTTCTGGCAACCAAATGGATTGTTTGAGGGGAAGTTCTGTGTTGGAACTGAATCTGCCTGGAATAACAACTAAATATGGAATATCATTTATACCCTTAACAATGCTTTTAATGTAGTTTTCTGCTTTGGGTTAATCAGTTGTGTATTTTTACTCTTTTAACTTGTTGATGGAAATACATTTTGTTTAGGTAGACTTGGCAAAATCATTTAATGTTCTCCTTTCTTTTATGGAATAAAAGCAGTGTATTTGTAGTGTTCAACCAGGTCTCTTTTTGTGATGTAGTTGTTAAGTTGTGTGTGTGTGTGTGTGTGTGTGTGTGTGTGTGTGTGTAGGTAGGCTCTATGCTTAACGTGGGACTCGAACTCACAACTCTGAGACCCAAGACTGGGCCAGCTGAGTGCCTCTGTAGTTGTTAAATTTTATAATTTATTTTTTATTTTTATATTTTTAAGTTTATTTATATTTGAGAGAGAGCATGAGCTGGGGAAAGGGGCAGAAAGGGAGAAAGAGAATCCCAAGCAAATTCCATGCTGTCAGTGCAAAGCCTGACATGGGGCTCGATCCCACGTGAGATCACAACCTGAGCCAAAGTCAAGAGTTGGATGCTTAACTGATTGAACCACCCAGGCACCCCTATAATTTTAGTTTTTAATTTGATTTTTATTATTTAAATCAAGTAACTTGTTGCCTTATGTCAGGGTCACCCAACAAAGGAAATATAAATGTTTAATGACATGAAAAATCCAACCTCATTAGTAACTCAAATTTTAAAATTGTAACATATGTATATTTAAAATAGTTACCAAAGAGTTTTAAAATGATATAAATGCCAGTTAATGGTGTAGTGAAACTCCCGTACATCTGGCGGATAGCAATTTGACTATATTAAAATAATTTTATGCAGCAATTCCACTTGTTAGATTTTAAAAATAATCAGAAACACTTGGCATTTGTTATAGTAAAAAATAAAAAAAAAACACAACACATTATTGAGAATTGCTATACCCCAAGTTCTATTTTTTTTTTCCATGTTTGTTTATTTATTTTTTCAAATTTTTTTTTCAACGTTTTTATTTATTTTTGGGACAGAGAGAGACAGAGCATGAACGGGGGAGGGGCAGAGAGAGAGGGAGACACAGAATCGGAAACAGGCTCCAGGCTCTGAGCCATCAGCCCAGAGCCTGACGCGGCGCTCGAACTCCCGGACCACGAGATCGTGACCTGGCTGAAGTCGGACGCTTAACCGACTGCGCCACCCAGGCGCCCCCATGTTTGTTTATTTTTGAGATAGAGAGAGGGAGACAGGATCTGAAGCAGGCTCCACACTGTAAGTACAGAGCCTGTTGCACGGCTCAAACTCATGAAATGTGAGATCATGACCTGAGGCAAAGTCAAATGCTTAACCGACTGAGTCACCCCACTATCCCCAAGTTCTAAACGAAACTGCTCAAAATAAAATATTCTCTTTGACGCACATGGTCTTTCATAAGTTATAGATATTGTTCTTATTTTCATTTTACTGATGAATTTGAGGCTCAGAGATTGACTTTCTAAAGTCACAGAGCTCTAAATGATAGAATCAGAGATAAAATTAGGGTCTGTCTCATTCTTGGCATTTGTTGGTCCAGTGTGTAAGGATAATAATAATAGTGCTTCTTTAAGTGATTTAAAAATTTTTTTAATTTGTTTATTTTGAGAGAGACCGTGTGTGTACTGGCAGGGGAGGGGCAGAGACAGGGAGAGAGAATTCAAAGTTGACTTTGCAGAGCCCATTGTGGGGCTCCATCCCACAACCTGTGAGATCATGACCTGAGTTGAAACCAAGAGTCAGATGCTCTGAACCATCTGGGCACCCCTTTAAGTGATTCTAATATGCAACAATAGGAAATGGATTAAGTGATTTAGTGTTTATGTGTGTATAATATTCACTGGAGTATTATGCTGCTATGAAATATATCAATAAATGTCTCAAGATTTACAAAAAAGGGCTTCTAATAATATTAAAATAGCACAAACTGATATGTGCAGAGGAAATCTCAACTATGTAAAATGTTACTGAAAAACTCCTGGAAGGGGATATGCCAACATGTTAAGTCCTGTTCTGTCATGGCAGAAGCCCTCTGTACATACAGTGAAATAAAACCTGTGTTTTTTGTTGTTGTTGTTATTCTGGATTTTCTAGAATGGGGATACCTGGCTGGCTCAGTCAGAAGAGCATGTGACTCTTGATCTTGGGGTTGTAATTTTGAGCCCCACATTGGGTGTAGAGATTACTAAAATAAATAAATGAATAAGTATTCTAGGATGAATATGCATTATCATTGGGGAAACCCTGGTACTTTACATATGGTATATCTGACTGTATATAGATTTAACTCAGCACCTGGAATTAATTTCTTTGTGGAGTACCATGAATTTCACTGGAAGTTGGTGAAACACTCTTATTTAGCCTGATTAATACTAGAATTTGAGAAACACAGTTTTTAAAATACTAGGATCTCCCCAGCCCCCACCAGGATCTTATTTTTCAGTTTTATGTACTTGCTCATTGCTAAAAACAAAGCCAGGGACCCACTTCTTAAGATACCAACTTACTTATAGACATATGTAGAGGCTGACATTTTCATTAAGCTAATTTTGTCATGTTTCAAAACACACGTGTGGGAAAAAGGTCTCTATTGGATCTTTACAGTTGAACATCCTATTCCTGTCTTAATCAAAAGAGTAAGTGACATTTCTGTAATCCTGTTAGTTTTTTTGTTTTTGCCTCAAGAGGTAAGAACCTACCCACTCTTCAGCAGAGCAGTTTGTATCATTCCAAAGCATATTTTAGTTAACAAAATAAGTATTTCTTTTATCATTGAACTCTTTTGTTTTGTTTTGTTTTTGAGAGAGTGAGAGAGAGAATGTGCATGAGCTGTAGAAGGGCAGAGGGAGAGAGAATCTTACGCAGGCTCTATGCCCAGCTTGGAACCCTGTGTGGGTCTCAATCCCACGACCTTGGGATCGTGATCTGAGCTGAAATCAAGAGCCAGACGCTCAACCGACTGAGCCACCTAGGCACCTCTGAACTCTTCACTTTGTATAAAGTGTTAATATTATCCTCTAGTTTGGGGAATTAAGAGTTTTGCCATCTAAGTTCAGGCTGTGCTTTGTCTCTGAGTCTTAACTTCCTGGTAAAATAGACATAACTAAACCTGTTTTCCTTCTTGGATTATTGTGAGGATCAAATGAAATAGAATGGCTATATGATGTTTATAAACCATAAGGCAGTTATAAATATGTGTGAATTAAGGGAGAAATGTAAAAAAATTTTATGTATTATCTTGGCAGCACCATCTGAAGATAATCTTCATAGGAAGTTTTTTTTGTGTGAATTCAGGTTTTATTGTTTTAATAGGTATATCAGTCTTTTGTGTTTTTATTTGACCATATTTTATGTGTATATCTCTATATAAAAACTCTTTTTGTGCCACATCAGTTGGTACAGACACTATGGTAAACAGTATGGATGTTCCTTAAAAAATAGAACTACCAGGGGCACCTGGATGGCTCAGTCGGTTGAGCGTCCGACTTCAGCTCAGGTCATGATCTCGCAGTTTGTGAGTTCGAGCCCCGCGTCAGGTTCTGTGCTGATAGCTCAGAGCCTGGAGCCTGTTTCAGATTCTGTGTCCCCATCTCTCTCTGCCCCTCCCCTGCTCATGCTCTCTCTCTCTCTGTCAAAAATAAATAAACATTAAAAAAAAAAAAATAGAACTACCAGCAGTCCCACTTCTGGGTATATATCCAAAGGAAATGAAATACTGTCTTAGAGAGGTATTTGCACCCCTGTGTTCATTGCAGCATTATTCACAGTAGCTGAGACATGGAAACAACTTAGGTGTCATACAGATGATCTGAAAAAAAAAATTACAGTGTGCAATGGAATACTATCCAGCCATAAAAAGAAGGAAGTCTGCCATATATGACAAGGATGAACCTTGTGAGCTTTATGTTAAGTGAAGCAGTCAGATAGAGAAAGACAAATACTGCATGGTCTCATATGTGGAATCTAAAAAAAGTTGATATCAGAGCACCTGGGTGGCTCAGTCAGTTAAGAATCTGACTCTTGGTTTTGGCTCAGATCATGAGTTTGAGCCCTGTGTCAGTCTCTATGCTGACCGTTTGGAGGCTGCTTGGGATTCTCTGCCTCCTTCTCTCTGTCCCAACCCTGCTTGTTCTCTCTTTCTGTCTGTCTCTCAAAAATGGACAGATAGATGGATAGATAGATTAAAAAAATTGATCTCAGAAACAGAGTAAGTTGTTGGTTTCTAGGCTTTGGGGGTGGGTAGGGGAAATGGAGAGATGTTGGTCAAAGGATACAAACTAGCATTAGAAGAATAAATTCTGGTGATCTAATTAATGTACAGCATGGTGATTGTAGTGAACAATATTGTGTATTTTTTTGCTAAGGATATGGGACTCCTGCGTGGCTTGGTTGGACATCCAACTCTTGATTTTGGCTCAGGTCATGATCTCACGGTTGTGAGATTGAGCCCTGCCATGGGCCCGGCACTGGGTATGGAGCTTCCTTAAGATTCTGTCTCTCTTTTTCCCTCTGCTGCTCCCCGGTGCTTGTCCATGCATGCATTTTCTCTTAAAAAAAAAAAGAAAGAAAGAAAAAGTGTGAAATTTGCTACAAGTAGATCTTTTAATTGTTACCATGTACACAATAACTATGTGATAGTTAACAAAGCTTAATGTAATCATTTAACTATATATAAGAATATCACATGACCATATTGTATACTTTAAACGTACACAAGGTTATTTGTCAATTATGTCTCACTAAAGCTGGGGGAAAATCAGACTAAGGGAATAAAGTGTGTCTGCGTGTGTGTGTGTGTGTGTGTGTGTGTGTGTGTGTGTGTGTGTGTGTGTAGGTGGTGGCGTTGCTTGTGAGTGTCTGAGTGTATTTTAGAGCGGTCAGGATCTCTTTGAAGAAGTGAAGGGAGAGAGTTAAAGGGGAAAGCATTGCAGGAGGTGGGACAGATGCAAATGGCCCTGAGTTAGGAATGAATTTGTTATATTTGAAGAAGGGCAAGAAGGTAATGTAAGAAGAGTAAGGTACAGGCTTTCATGTAGAATTTTTTAAGCTCTATCAAGGAATTCAGATTTCAATTTTAGCTAATTAAAAGAAGTGTTGGGGCGCCTGGGTGGCTCAGTCGGTTGAGTGGCCAACTTCGGCTCAGGTCATGATCTCGCGGTCCGTGAGTTCGAGCCCCGCGTCGGGCTCTGTGCTGACAGCTCAGAGCCTGGAGCCTGTTTCGGATTCTGTGTCTCCCTCTCTCTCTGCCCCTCCCCCACTCATGCTCTGTCTTTCTCTGTCTCAGAAATAAATAAACATTAAAAAAAGATTAAAAAAATAAAAGGTAGTTACGTACAGACTGTGCTGCTTTTTCTTTTATCAAAATACGGGTGCTTGGTGAAGACTTGGGGATGGATGATGTTACTCAGGGAGAGTTGGTGGAATGAGCAGCAAAAGCTGCAGATTGATGCTTATAAATTATTTAAGGGTGGGCATAGAAAAAGACATCTGTGAAGAAGACTAAGAAGAAGGGTTTTAGAAAAGTCTAGAGAGAGCAATGTCTAAGAAAAGAACGGTTATTAACACTGTCAGATGTAGCAGAGAGATCAAGGAAGATGATAAATGGAGGTGTGTCTGTTGGATTTTATGAGTAAGCAAATGAGAAAATGGATGTAGACACAGGACACAGTGTGCTGTAGTGATGCAAGATAGACCTGAGTTTGAATTCTGGCTACCACTTACCCTTGCTGTCTTGTGTTTGGAAATCTACTTATTGAACCTTAGTTATCCCACTTTTTGAATGGGGATACTAATGTTTTCCTTTTATTTATTTATTTTTTTTTTCAACGTTTATTTATTTTTGGGACAGAGAGAGACAGAGCATGAACGGGGGAGGGGCAGAGAGAGAGGGAGACACAGAATCTGAAACAGGCTCCAGGCTCTGAGCCATCAGCCCAGAGCCTGACGCGGGGCTCGAACTCACGGACCGCGAGATCGTGATCTGGCTGAAGTCGGACGCTTAACCGACTGTGCCACCCAGGCGCCCCAAATGTTTTCCTTTTTAAGTTGCTGTGAAATTTAACTGAGAGAATGTATAGCACTTATTTGTATTTTCTTCATAGGTGGTAGTAGGTGATACCACATCGTGATACCTTAATGGCTGATCTAGGGTTTCTGACTTTAATGATTTCTATTATACAAGTCTTGTATCTGTTATTATTGACTTTTGGTAGTATAGTATAGAGAACTGGTTCAATTTTAGTTTTCATTGGCATCTTTTAATTGCCAAGAGTTCTTTATTTTTTTTAAATTTTATTAAAAAAATTTTTAAACATTTATTCATTTTTGAGAGACAGAGTGTCAGCAGGGGAGGAGTGGAGAGAGAGGGAGACATAGAATCTGAAGTAGGCTCCAGGCTCTGAGCTGTCAGCACAGAACCTGATGCAGGGCTCAAACCCACGAACTGTGAGATCATGACCTGAGTTGAAGTCAGATACTTAACCTACTGAGCCACCCACGTGCCCCTAGTTCTTTATTTCTTTAACAGTGAGAATGGAAAATGATTTAGGTATAAGAGTTCTGCTTAAACTTTGGATCTAAAAAAAGAGGAAACCAGAATTGACTTAAAGGGAGTCATTTTATTTATTTATTTAAAAAATTTTAATTTATTTTTTAAAATAAATCATTTTAAACCTAGTGAGCTAGTGGCAGACACTTAGTTTTCCTTCATCTGGGAATGTTTAGATTTCCCCTTCATTCTTTTTTTTTTTTTTTTCCATTTTCAGCATTTATATTCATTTTTTTTTTTTTTAATTTTTTTTTCAACATTTATTTATTTTTGGGACAGAGAGAGACAGAGCATGAACGGGGGAGGGGCAGAGAGAGAGGGAGACACAGAATCGGAAACAGGCTCCAGGCTCTGAGCCATCAGCCCAGAGCCCGACGCGGGGCTCGAACTCACGGACCGCGAGATCGTGACCTGGCTGAAGTCGGACGCCTAACCGACTGCGCCACCCAGGCGCCCCTTCATTTTTGAGAGACTGAGTGTGAGTGGGGAAGGGTCAGAGAGAGAGAGAAGGAGGCATGGAATCCTAAGTCGACTCCAGGATCTGAGCTGTTAGCAATATGGGACTTGAACCCAATATAGGACTTGAACTCACAGACTATGAGATCATGACCTGAGGTGAAGTCGGATGTTTAACTGACTGAGCCACCCAGGTACCCCCTTTGTTCCCATTTTTTTAAAAAAGTCATGTCTATACTAATATGGGGCTTGAACTCATGACCCCGAGATCAAAAGTCAGATGCTCTACTGACTGAGCCAACCAGGTGCCCCCTTTCCCTTTTATTCTTAAGGGGCGTTTTTGCTGGATAGGAATTTTGAATTGAGAGCCCTTTTCTTACAGTACTTTACAGTGTTTTTTTCACTATTTCTACTTTCCATGGTTTCTGATGAGAAATGTACAGTCACTGGAATTGTTCTCTTAAATAAATGGTTGTTTTACCTGGGTTGCTTTCAAATTTATTTTGTTGTTTTAGCGTTCGGTATGGGTTTCTTTGAATTTATGTTGTTTGAGATTCATTGACCTTGCTGAAATTGTAAGTGTATATCTTTAACCAAATTTGGGGAGTTTTCTGCTGCTGTTTCTTCAGATACGGTTTTTGCACTCTTTCTCATCTCTTTTTGGGATTCTGATAACATGAATGTTACACTTTGTGATTCTTTCCCATTAGCCCTGTTCATTTATTTTTTCTACCATTTTTCTGTCTATTCATCAGATTGGATAATTTCTATTGCTTTAGCTTCAAGTTCACTGACTCTTTTCTTCATTATCTCCATTCTGCAGTTGAGTGCCTCCAGGGAATTTTGGGTTTTATTTTGGTTATTGTATTTTTTAGTCCTAAAATGTTATTTTGTTTCACACAGTCACACACACACACACACACACACACACACACACACTCACACACACTAATCTTATTTCTCTGCTGACACTCTGTTTCTTTCAAGAATAGTCTTGTCTGTTTCTTTCAAGAATATTCTTGTTGACTTTTTTTTTTTTTTTTAAGATTTTATTTTTGAGTAGTCTCTACATCCTGTGGATGGAGCTCCAGCTCACAACCCTGAGATCAAGAGTTGCATGCTCCACCGACTAAGCCAGCTAGGTGGCCCGATTCCTGACTTTTTTTTTTTTTTTTTTTTTTTAATGTTTATTTGTTTTCGAGAAAGAAAGTGTGTGAGCAGGGTAGGGGCAGAGAGAGAGGGAGACACAGAATCCAAAGCAGGCTCCAGACTCCAGGCTCCGAACTGTCAGCACAGGGCTGATGTGGGGCTCGAACCCAAGAACTGCAAGATCATGACCTGAGCCAAAGTTGGATGCTTAACCAACTGAGCCACCCAGGCACCCCCCTCTTCCTGACTTGAAGCATGGTTATAATAATTGCTTTAAAGTCTTTGATAATTCCAATGTCTTTGTCATCTTGGATTTATTCTGTGTAGGTTGTCTTTTCCCTTGTGAGTTCTTGAGAGTTTCCTAGTTGTTCAGTTGTCAAGTGATGTTGGATTGTATATAGACATTTTAATGTTATGTTATCATATTGTATGTCTTATTTAAATCCAATGGAGAATAATTTTGCAGGTATTTAAAGCAGGTATTTATTTGACTTTGTTTTAAAGCAGGTATTTATTTGACTTTGTTAGGTTCAGATCACAAGTTTCCACCCACCTTTTGTGCACTAAAATTCCAATATTTAGTTTTCAAAGCCTTTGCAGAGTTGTTCTGATCTGTTCTGCATGTGTACCACTTACTGGCTAATTTGGGAACCTGATAGTATGATTAGGGTCAGACACACACATGCATAGCTCTGGAGTGACCCCAGGAGTGTTTATGGAACTTTGTGGTATTATTTTCTTGGCTCCTTTGTCTTTGCAATAACTTTCTCCCTGATAACTTTCTGGCTCCTACAGACCCTTCTTCCTTGTCCTATGGCTGGACAACTGAGGCTTTCATTTCTCTGTTTTGCTGTATATTCCACAACTGCATCTGCCTTTGATGGCAAACAATAGGATGACAGAGAAAGAATATAAGCCATGTGGATTCCCTTCACACCTAGGGGATTAGAAGGGTTCTGTTTTGTTGGAATTTTCAGTCCCTGTTCAACCATTGCTGGTATCACCACTGCCAAGGATGCTGTCTTGGCTTGTCTGGGGGCATAGGTCAAGAGAAAGGGGGGAAACCTCAGAAAACCGCCTCTCCCTAGGGGACCCCTTTACTGGTCCTCAGATCAAAAAAGAGAAGAATTCTCTTGAGAGCCATTTCTGCCTGCTGTTAGTGGACAGTTCTGAATTTGTACTGCCTTTGAGTTTAGACTGAGTGGTCCCAGAGCAAGTAAAATCAGGAAACTCACTTAGGGGTTAGTAAAACTTCTAGTTGTGGTTTTGTACTCCACCCCGATTGCTACCTCAGATAGCTGCTCCATGCATTCCGTCCAGGTTTTTAGTCATATTCAGCAGGAGATAAACTATGCTTACTCCTTTTTTACCAGAACCAGGAAATTTTGTTACAACTGTATTGTTCATTTGTTTTGGTTAAGAATTTATTGAGCATTCATGCCATACTCAGCTTTGCTGGGAATGTAAAGATGATAATCTCAAACTACCTATAGTAGATCCACAGTTAGGCATGTGACATGGAGGTGGAGGCAGAAAGTACATAATTTTATACTAAACACTACTAATAAATAATTTAGTTATTAATCTTAATCTTTTTTGATCCATTTCTGTTTCAGGACTTGACATATTGTTTGTGACTAAGAGAGAAGAACCTGTTTATATTCCATTAATTTTCCATTTTTCTTATTGTCCCAAAATTAAAGGAATGAAAAGTCCCTGGATATGTATGTGCTGGATGAAATTAATACATAGTTATAAGAATAAGAACTATAATTATACACATAATTATAATAAGAACTTAAAATAAGAAATAATTTATTATTATATACTTGTTTCTCAGGTCTTAGAAAAATACCCCAATACACCCATGAGTCATAAAGAAATTCTTCAAGTTATCCAGAGAGAAGGACTAAAAGAAATCAGGTGAGTTACTTAAATATTATTAGTAATAATTATAATACTTGATTAGAGTATTTTGTAGTATATAGCAGTGTACTTTAGCCCTGAAGATTGATGATTTAGTAATAACTGCTTTGCTAATTTCTGATTTATTCAGTTGTCAGATCTCTGGAGTTTTCAGTCATAGCACAGTTATAAAACCACAAGTATGTTTAAAAAAAAATTCTTAGAATGTATCTGTTTCCATCCCATGCACTTTAATTCTTAGGAAGGCCTGGAGCCATCTTCAAACCTTCATCTATGAGTTCAGGCTTTTAATTTAATAAGCTTGGTCAGTAGCATGTAACAAGTATTCTCTAGTACAGGGAGAGTGCTAGAAATAGACAATCTAGGAAGAAATAACCTTGGCCAAAAAGAATAAAATGGAAAAGGTACATACAGAGCAGTATGTATTTCAAGTAATAGTTATATGTACAAATAAAACAGCTTGGGGTCAATTAATACAGGACCAAAGATAAAACACACTTTAATTTCTAAGAGCCTTCTATTACAATAGCACGTAATAGTCACTTCATCAACAAGACCTTCTGTCATCAAGAAATGTTAAAATTGGGGCAACTGGGTGGCTCAGTCAGTTAAGTGTCCGACGTCGGCTCAAGTCATGATCTTGCTGTTCACAAGCTCGAGCCCCACGTAGGGCTCTGTGCTGACAGCTCAGAGCCTGGAGCCTGCTTCTGATTCTGTGTCTCCCCTTCTCTGCCCCTCCCCCACTTGTCCTCTCTCTCTCTCTCTCTCTCTCTCTCTCTCAAAAATAAGTTAAAACATTAAAAAAATAAAAAAGAAATGTTAAAGTTATGTTCAACATACTTTGTATTGTTAACATTGAAATCTGGGAGTCTACATGAGAGATACTTTCATTAAGATGGGAAAGGTTGGAGTGCTTTAAAACTGCTACTAGTTTTCTCAAGTGGGGGTGGTATTGTGTAAACACCCTTAGGGAAAGTGTTCAGAATTTATGGGGCTGTGTTTGATTGTCAAAGTGACTAGAAAGTACAGGAGCACGGTGGCATTTAACAGGTAACAAGATGCTAAATGTCTCACATTGTGCTGGATGGTCCTTCACACTGGAGAATTGTTCAGCTCAGATGCCAGAGTAATAATGAGCTATGGTAAAATATTTGTAAACAGACAGTAATACATTTTTTGATAAATAGCTGTTGTGTGTTCTAGATTGTAATTCTCATCTTCTTGAATATAAAATTCAGTTTTTTGCCCTTGTTTGCTAACAGAACTCAAAAATTTTTGTTTGATTTGTGGCCAAACGTCAATAGGCTGGGAATAAAATAGGTTTGTGTTATGACTTTGAAGGAATGAAGTAAAATTAGTGTATTTCACTTTATGTAACATAAGTCTCTCAGAAATTGTGTGAACATTTAAACATTTTTGTAAATTAAAAAATTAGTCACTTAATTTATCAGTGATATAATTCTAAATTTTTATTTGAATTAGATAAGACTTATTAGATTAAAGCATAATGTCCATGTAATAACATCAATTTGTACAAAGCTACAGGAGCAAAAGGTAGTGATTTTTGTGGTTCTGAGGAACAAATTCTGCTAAGGTGTTCTAATATTTTTTTTTATAACACTATGGGGTTTTTATAGAATATGAATGGGCAAGAGATTTCATTTTTTTCCCCCTTAAAATTAGACTTTTGATGCACACCGGGGACATAGACCAGGATATCTGGTGTGGAGAGAGTAAACTACCCTCAGTCTCTTAGGTCTCAGTGACAGGTGTAGGGTCATCTGGCTCCAATATACTAAAGCTCTGTGACTTTACACTTATCGTTATCATTTTTAGGAGCCAGGCAAGAATAGTAAATAAATAAAAGAAGGGGAAAAAAAGAGATTTAGAAAAAAATAGCAAAATGGTAGAGTCAGCAAAAATAGCTTCTGGCTTCACTTCCTGATAACAATTTATAAGTAGCTGTTCTTGGTTAAACTACATTGTTGTGATGCAATTGTGTAACGACAAAGCAGTTCTTTCTAAGTCACCATTGACTTCCATTTTGTTAACTCCATGGGACTTCTAGTTACTCTTACTACTTAGCATTATTTAACACAGTTGACTACGCCTTCCTTTTTGAAACTCTGTTACCTGAAGTGATTACAAACATTTCTCCTCTCCTCCTCCTTCCTTCTCAGTTTTTTTTTTTCCTTTGCTCATTACCTTCTAACTTAAGTGCAATTTTGTCCAATCCCATAGTTTTAAATATTCTATGTTATCAATTCTCAAATATGTAGGGAAGCTCTTTCTTACTTCAGCCTTTGTATATGCTGACTTTTTTTTTTAATTTTTTTTTAATGTTTATTTTTGGGACAGAGAGAGACAGCATGAACGGGGGAGGGGCAGAGAGAGAGGGAGACACAGAATCCGAAGCAGGCTCCAGGCTCTGAGCCATCAGCCCAGAACCCGACACGGGGCTGGAACTCACGGGCCACGAGATCGTGACCTGAGCTGAAGTCGGATGCTTAACCGACTGAACCACCCAGGCGCCCCATATGCTGACTTTTTAACAAGGAATGTGCTTTTACCTCAGTTACCTCTTATTTTTTACGTGTCAGTTTGAATATGTCTTTCAGAGCACTTTGGCTGACTTTACGAGTTAGAGCATATTTCCTTTTTTAGTGTATTATAGTGTTCTGTTTATTTCTTCCTACCACCTAAAGTTTGAAGGCACATATTTTTGTGATCTTAGAAAAGTCATCAAGCTTCTCTATTGCTTACATTAAGGTAGCTCCGTGAGGAGTGAAATTTGTTCTTTGTCCCCCTTCTCTTTTGTGTTTGGCATATGTCAGACATTGAAAACCTACTTGTTATATATGTGAAGTATTAGTAGTTGGGAGATCACATTCAGATGCAGTTACAGCTGATTCTCTTGCTGCAGTGATGTGTTAAATGATAGTCTTATAATCATTAAAGTTTTTAGATTACTGAATGAAATAGATAATATCTTTATTAAAGATGTGCTGCTTTTTACAGTTTAATTTTCATTCCTCAATCCATAGTACGTGGCTTTCAGTTCTTTTTTCCCTTTGTAGTTTTCCCCATCTTCCCCATTTTGAAGAAGCTCACTTAAGTTTGATTATTCCACGTTCTATTGTTTTATTTTAAAATACATTAAAGTGGACACAGCCTAAATGTCCATTAAAAGATGAGTGGATAAATAAAACGTAGTATATAATTTCAATGGAATATTATCAGCCTTAAGAAAGAATGAAATTCTGATACATACTACATGGATAAACCTTAAAAACATGCTAAGTGAAATAAGACACAGAAGGACAAATAGTGATGTGACGACAGGAAAAAAAAGGACAGATATTGTACAGTTCCATTTGTATGAGATACTTAGAACAGGCAGACTGATACAGAGACAGAAAGTAGAATAGAGGTTACCGGGGACTGAGAGTAGGGAAGAATAAAGAGTTATTGTTTAATTAGTATAAAGTTTCTTTCTGGGATGATGAAAAAGTTATGGAAATGGACAGCGGTAATGGTTGCCCAGCATTGTGAATGTACTCCATGCCACTGGAATCTACACTTAAAAATCGTTCAGATGGGGGCACCTGGGTGGTTCACTTGGTATAGTGTCCGACTTTTGATTTTGGCTCAGTTGTGATCTCACGGTTTGTGAGATTGAACCCCGCATCGGGCTCCACTCTGGCATTGTGGAGCCTGCTTAGGATTCTCTCTCTCCCTCTTTCTCTGCCCCCCTCCCCCCCAAAATAAATAAATAAACTTTAAAAAAAGATTCAAATGGTAACTTGTATGTTACATATATTTTGTCACAAAAATAGTATTAAAAGGTAAGTGATTGGCTCCTGGCTGAGAAGGACAGAGGTACTGGTTCCTTTAAGAACTTAAGAGTTTTTAAGAGGTTTTCTGCAGTCTTTGAGCTGTACAGTTTTATAAGTCTCAGGGTTGGTCAACAGACAGAAGCTACATGGCAATTTGAACAGGGAAATTACTAAGTTAACTAGTTATTAATTTGTTAACCAGAAATTAACTATTAAAAGGGAGCAGCCAGTACCTGCAGGGCTGAGGCAGTGTGACCTAAGGAGACCCCTCCATGTCCCTAGGCTGTTATTCAGATCTTAATGGACAAGG
The DNA here is from genome assembly GCF_022837055.1 of Prionailurus viverrinus. NCBI lineage: Eukaryota > Metazoa > Chordata > Mammalia > Carnivora > Felidae > Prionailurus > Prionailurus viverrinus. Next base: position 120,586,306 of record NC_062563.1, read on the forward strand.
TAGGGCTCTGGTCCCGTGGATGACAAAGTTCACTAGTGCTGTAGCCTGGGCTACCACTTAGGAAACTCCCTACTGAGTATTAGAAGAACTTGTTGGAAAGCCTCCTGCTGGGCACCTGTCCCACATTCACTGGGAGCCAGCTGAGGCTCCAGCAGAATTTTCTGGGAAGCCACCCACAGGCATTCTGCTGAACCTTGCTGAAGGTGGAGGGCCGTCAAGTGTCCTTCATGTTGCTGGGTGCTGTGTGTCGTAAGAGCAGGCAGGCAACAGTACAGTAAAACCAGAAAGAAAAGCGCCCTTTCATGCTGTAGTGTTCCTCCAGTGCACTATTGACAAACTTAACGTTGAGCCAACTGGCAGAGGAGAAGTGTTTATAGGGTCCAGCTCCACTACTACAGAGAGGACAAAGGAAGCTGGATTTGGAGCTAAAAGTCAATAAATTGATAACTAGCACAACAGACTTCAGTAGTTTTTCAGTAGAATAACTGAAATCATTGTCTGGCCCCATATACCATTTTGTTTTACTTGATTTGTTTCCATCTTCACTCCAGCTAAACTGTATAGACAGCACATAGTATTTTTTAAAGAAATATTCTATCTGATAATCATTGACATGATTAGATTTACTCTACCATTTCACTATTTTCTGTTTTTCCTTATATTTTATTTTACTGTCCCCTCTCTGCTGCCTTCTTTTGCCAGTGTTATCTGGCTGGCTCAAGTCTCTCAAAAGGCCTAGTGAATATTTCTTAATCCAAGGGCAAAGACCAGACCTCTCTTTGGGTAAAGGTAAATTCTTTACTACATACTCCCATACAAATCAAATTAGACTTCCCAAATGTGCCAGCTTTCTTAATTTTTAATGTTTAAGGTAGTTGCTTTTTAAAAACTGACATATAATGAACATACCATAAAAGCATTTTAAAGCATATGGTTCAGTGGTTTATTATTTAATGTATTTGTACAGAACATTTCCATTATCCCCAAAAGAAACCCTTCAGTATTAGTTGTCATTCCTTTTCCTTGCCCCACCCTCAGTGCCCCAGCCTTAGGCAACCTCTAATATGCTTTCTCTGACCATGGATTTGCCAATTTTGGATATTTCATAAAATGGAATCACACAATATGTGGTCTTTTTTGACTGGCTCCTTTCATATAGTATAAAGATTTGAAGGTTCATTCATATTGTATTATTTATCAGTACTTTACTCCTTTATTGCTGAATAATATTCCATTGCATGCATATGCCACATTTTATTTATCCATTCATCAGTTGATGGGCATTGGGGTTATTTTCACTTTTGGCTATTATGAATAATACTACTGTGAACATCCATGTACAAATTTTTGTGTGGGAAGTTGCTTTCTGTATTTTTACAAGTTTTAGTTGCAACCAGCCAGAAAGAGAGAGAGGCTACTGTGGGTCTGCTCTCACCAAGTCTCACTCAATTTTAAATCATGAAATTGGATTGAGCTTTAAATTTGTGGAGTTCATGGAAACATGAATTAATCCACAAATTTCAGTTCAAAATCATTGTGTTTTTCTTTGGCTTAGAATAGAATTCCAGATTTTGGTGTAGCCTTTGTTTTTCAGTCATTTTAAAACTATAGGAAGGGGGTTTATCACAGATAGTCTAGTATAGGCTACTTAACACAAATATTTTATGACTAGTGTTTGAAACCTCCATGTTGAGTAGTTCTGTAATCGGAGCCAGTTTTTTGTACCAAATGAGTAAGTGGATGTGAATAGAACACAGTAAACCAGTATGAATTTAGCCAGTGGTTAAATGTTTAAGCATCACTCTGTCCAAACGTGTAGTCAGTTCTCAAAAGGAAATAATACATCTGCCTCAAACATTTGCATCTGATAATTACAAGATGATATGTAGTCTGAATTATGATTTAGATAAATACATATATTTAGATGAATGTAATTTATGAAGAATGGCCTGCAGCAGTAGGAGTTGAAAGGGTTAAGGAGACTAATAAAGGGGCTGCTTTACTAGAGCAGGCAAACTATAGTGGTGTTTTGTTTGGATTTGGTAAGTAGTGCTGGGGAGAATAGATGGATTTAAGATACATATTTCAGGACTTGCTGATGGATTGGATGTGGAAGGTAAAAGGAAAGAGGAAATAAAAAATGATTTCTAGGCTTCCTGATTATATAGCTGCTATTTACTATAGAAAAGAACTGAGGAATGAACTGGACAAGTGAGGAGTTGTTAAAGGATTCACTGAGCATGTATTTGTGGATTCAAAAAAAAGTTGTGAACCTTACAAGGGGTGAGGAGGTATTCAGGTGCAGGGCGTCGTTACAGTATAAATTTCAAGGTCTCAGCTAAAAGGTAACAGTGATCTGGAGCTATAGAGTAGGTGTCTATTTTCAGAGATTAATACCTAATACCTGTTTGGCACATCACTGAGTAAAGAGTTCTGGTGTGTTATAGAATCCAAAAATGCATCCTTTCCTTTCATGATAATGTACTTTCACTTATGTTACAAGTCTCGGTTAATAAGATACTGAAGACGGTTGCCTAAATATAAATTTTTACTTTTAGAAAATTGCAAATGGAAAGAAAAGCATACATTCTCCAGCTAAATTATAAATTGTCCTCTCACCCTGGACTGTTTTGAAGTCAATCTTAGGCATTTTATTACTTCAGCAATGCAGTATATATCCAACAGAGACGAACTCAAGAGACTGTGCAAATTGAATATTTTGGCTTATCAGAAAAGCAAACAACTAAACATAGACATTAAGTATGCAATACTGTTGGTGAAACATACGCAGAATACTCCATAAGTCAAATGTTTGTGTGTGTTTTGTACAATTCCCATTAATCCTTTACTGTTAATCACTCTTCACTACTTCTTTCCTTAGTCTTGTACAACAGGTTTCTCCCCTTCATCAGCTGTGGCAGCCATTAATGTTTAAGTATAGGACTTCAAGCCTTCCTTCTAAATTAGCCATTGCTTTTAGTGCCTGCGCCCCCTCCCCCGCCCCAGGTTTTCTTAACCTGCTTTGTTCATCCTTTAGCTGTATTACCTTGACTCTTCTTATATCTGCTATTAGAGAAAGAGAGCTTTTAGCAAAGAAGAGAAAAATAACTATTTTCTGAAACCCTTTTCTCTTACTACTATTTCTTTCCATTCGTAAGTAGAAGAGGAAAGAGAAATTAGGAAGATTCTTGGTATTATGAATTTATCATCCACAGATTATTTTCTGAATTAGACCATTTATGAGTGGTCCCAAGGGTTCATGATATACAATAATTAATAATTTTGGTGAGTCATGAATTTGAATCTTGTACACCATAAAATTGATGTGGGAGAATAAGTTATGTAGCTAGTAAAAGAGTGTAGCCAACTACCTAGCTTTTAAATTATAATTTAAAAAATTGGATTTTTTTGCAAATGAAATTTCTCTAGCTGTTTACAGCATGATGGCCCTGATTAACAGTACCCCCAGAAAGGTAATCCCTGTTGTATTCCTCACTCTTGCCTCCCTTCCCCAACCCCTTTTCCAAATCAGTCACATTATTTCAGTCACAGAATGTTATAGCTGGAATAGTTAATTGGGATATTACCGTTACATGTCAATTTATTATTGAAGAATTTAGGCCCATGGAGATTGGTCAGGGTCAGACAACTGGTTCTGTGAAGCTAGAAACCCAGGCTTACTGTTTCTGGTTTTGTTCTTATTAATATATCATACTGTCTGTATATCCGTAGTTCTTCCTACTCTCTTGATTAGTATATTTGCTTGATTTTTCAAATCAGTCTTGTATTATGTGCTGGTACATAACAACATTAGGATAGTTGCTATCTAACTGTAAATTTCTTTCTGGAAGAATTTGGAACAAAAACCTCAGCCATTATAACAACTTGACTTCTGAAAGGGCCACTACATTTTTAAAGAATTTACAGTAATGGGACATTTAAATCTTTATATTGTTGTTTTGTAGAACTCCAATTTGTTCCCTAACAAGGAGTTGATTTTTTGTTTTTTTAATGTCTCAGTCTTGTATCCCAAGCAAGCTCCTTTAGAGTTGGAATTATAAAGAACCTGGGAACCATCTAACAAAGATCATGCTCAATAAACAATTGCTAGATTGAAATTTTACCTCTTTGGAGGAGTCCCAATTGCATCTAATTAGTATTAATACATTTACTTATGAACAAGATAATCTCTATCACATGGTATTAAAATAATGTTTTAGCTTACCTCATACCAAAAACTAATCTGAGCACCTAATTTTTTCCCCATCTCTTCTTTTGTAAAATAGGGTAATAAAGTCAACATTCTCTACTAGTTTTCAGCAGAAATCATTATCTCTGCAGAATAGATCATTGGACTGTTTGCCAAGCTGAATTGCCTTAAATCATTATCTCTGCAGAATAGATCATTGGACTGTTTGCCAAGCTGAATTGCCTTAAGGTGATATACTGGAAAGTTTAAGAATGAAGAATATTATTGATTAAATTGATACCATATTTATCTGAAGTTAGCTGATACCTTTGAATTCAGCCTGTGTTTTCTTTATCTGCCTGTTGCAGTCTGCTTTCAAGCACACAAACCTTGTAGGGATGTCAGAAAGGCTTAATAATGAAGAAACAAAAATCCCCAAATGCTTGCATATTAACAGAAAAGAGTATTCTTACCCATTGTTACTCAGCTTCACAGTAGTGGATTCATTATGGAAACTAATAAACCTTAGGGTCCATAGCTGATGGCTTTATGATGGCTCCTTGAAATTGAAATGCATGGGAAGAATATTAAAGAATACTCATTGTATCCACATTTGACTCAAAACTGCTTTAATAGTTTTAGTTTGTCACATAATTAAGGTATGCAGTTGTTATCTGAAATGGTTTAGACTATTTATCTGAGTTTAACTGTGCATGTCTAGATAACGTGATATTTTGGGCTAACTTGTAAATTCTAAAGAAGAAATGAATGTTCTATATAGCAAAGTGGGGGGAGGGTGCTAATTTGAAGAATTGTGGATATTGCTGGGAGGGGAAGGGAGAGTTTACTTTTTGGTTTTATTGTTAAAATTAAAAGCTTTTTTTTTTCTTTCTTTCATTTTCTTGGGGTGCATTCCAACTCCAGAAGGTAAGAAGTATTACTTTATTCTAAGGAAGTATATATAATGATAAAGTACACTTTTACAAGTTTAATTGAACTCATCTTTGGATGTGTGATTTTTACTTATAAAACTAAACAATTAGTCCAGAAACTAAATAAGAGTAGAAGTACTATGTAAATATTTATTATATGTGACTTTTTTTTGTCCTTTTAGTCTGTAATCATTATTTGGTCATAATTTTAGAAACCAGTCTACATTTGGCTTTATTAAAATTATCATTTGACATATTAGCATTGGAATACCTAGTGTTCATGCTGACTAATAATAAAAATATTTCATATTGGAATTGTGTGAGCTAACATTTGCTTTATGACCATAATATTGAAAATATATGTTTATGCTCTAACTGGTATAGAGGGAATATTGGTAAGTCTTCTAAGAGAATGATACTTATTTAAAACCAGGCTAGAACAGGTTAAAATTCATAGTTTGGATCCTTTATTGAGTTGGCTTTTTTTCTGTGTTGACATAGCATTAAACACACCTCTTCTAAAACAGTTTTTATGTTATAATTACTTATAATTATCTGTCTTAGCTATGAGACTTTAGAATAGGAACCACATCATTGTATTTTCATGTTACTTGGACTTCGTATGGCTTTTAGTTACAGCTAAATCTTTTTAACTGCAGCCAAATTTGCATTCTATTAAGTTCGTTTATAAGAATCTTCATTTTTTTAGTATCAGTTTATGGAGAAAACCTTAATTCGGTTCGTGCGAACAGTTAAAATTATTTAAAAAATTTAAAACTAGGTAAGGTGTTTTTGTTTTTTGTGGGGTGTGTGTGTGTGTGTGTGTGTGTGTGTGTGTGTGTGTTTTGAGGGGGCCTTATATTGATTAGGTTCTTTAGGTGCAAATAACAGGAACCAAATGTGAAGAACTGAAGCAAAATGGGATATATTTGAAGAATGTGGGGTGGTAGCTCATAACCTCAAAGGAAAGAAACAAACCCTGAAGTTGAGAGAACTAAGTTAACTTCAGAGATCAGGTAGCTAGAACTAATGGATGGGCTCATTAGGACTCTGTAGCTGGGATGAATTAGTCTGTGTCTCTTCCGTTCAGGGTTAACATACAAGGAAGAGTGAACCTGGCTGGTTCAGTGTCCAGGTATGGTGAGATCTTGATGGCCAGTCCTACAAGAGTGTTTCCAGTAGGGTAGGTCATAGTTCCCCAAAGCAAAGTGTACATTCTTTCCAGAAGAAGAGAGAATGTATTTAGCCAGGCAGAGCCAACAGATGTCTACACATTGCTCACTGTAGAAAATTAGAGTAACAACAGGAAAATATAAGGTACAAGCAGTTGTAAGAAATCATCCTTTATACAGATTCTCCCAATGGTAACAGTGTGCAGCACCGTAGTACAGTATCAGCAACCAGAATATTGCTTTTGATACAGTCTACTTGATTTACTTGTACTCTTGTGTGTGTGAGTGTGCACATGTGGATGTGCATTTGACTCTGTGCGGTCTTACCACATGCATAGATACATGTATCTACCACCACAGTCAAAATACAAAACAGGTTTATCAACAAGAGGATCCCTTGTGTTGCCGATTTCATAGCTACACCTACCTGCCTAGTACCACCTCCATCCACCCCCCTCAGGCCAGCCACCACTAATGTGTTCTCCATTTCTGTAATTTTGTCATTTCAATAATTTGTATTAATGGAATTGTATGAAATATATAATATTTGGGATTGACTTTCTCAGTGTAATTCCCTGTAGATTCATCCAGGTTGTTGTCTGTGTCAGTATTTCGTTTCTTTTTTTATTGCTGAGTAGTATTCAGTGACATGGCTGTACAGTTTATTTAACTAGTCACTCATCGAAGGACATCTAAATTGTCTCCAGTTTTTCACCGTTACAAATAAAGCTTCTATGAAAAGTATACATGTTTTTGTGTGAACATAAATTTTCCTTTCTCTGGTGTAAATGCCCACAAGTGCAGTTGCTGATGTTGTATGGTAAGTGCATATTTAGTTTTTTGTTGTTGCTGTTTAAAAAAAATTTTTTAATTCATTTTTGAGAGACAGAGTGAGTGGGGGAGGGGCAGAGAGAGAGGGAGACACAGAATCTGAAGCAGGCTCCAGGCTCTGAGCTGTCAGCACAGAGCCTGATGTTCGAACTCATGGACTGCAAGATCATGACCTGAGCTGAAGTTGACACTTAACCAATGGAGCCACCCAGGTGCCCCTAGTTTTTTTTTTTTTTTTTTTTTTTTTTTTATGTTTATTTTTGAGAGAGAGCGCGAGAGTGTGCTAGCGGGGGAGGGGGGGCAGAGAGAGAGGAAGACAGAGGATCTGAAGCAGGCTCTGTGCTGACAGCAGACAGCACGATGTGAGGCTCAAACTCCAAACCGTGAGATCGTGACCTGAGCTGAAGTCAAGACACTTAACCGACTGAGTCACCCAGGTGTCCCATGCACGTTTAGTTTAAAGACACTTTCACATTGTTTCCCACAGTGATTGTACCATTTTACATTCCCACCAGCAACATTTGAGAGATCCAGTGTCTTTGAATTTGAAATGAATTTCTTATAAATAGCATATAGTTGGATTGTGGGGTTTTTAAGCCTTCTCTGCTAATCTTTGCCTTTTAATTTGTATATATACGTTATTTATGTTTAGGTTAATTATTAATAGAGTTTATGCCTGCCATTTTATTATTTGTTTTCTATTTGCTTCTTCCGTTTCTTGTTCTTCTATTTTTCTTTTCTTACCTTCCCATGAATTATTTTAGGGTTCCATATTGGCTTATTTATAGTGCATTTCTTTGTATATCTGCCTAATTTTCTTAGTGTTTGCTCTGGGTATTAGAGTGTACAATATGTGATTTATCATTCTGATGGTATGAGCATTTTACCACTTTGAAGTGTGGAAGCTATTCCATTTAGGTTCTTATCACATGATGTTTAAATTTTTGTTTCAATCATCAAATATTAGCTAAAACCTCATGAGAAGGTTAGTCTATTGTATGTGTGCTTACTTCTATTCTTCCTTCTTTCCTGGTGCTCTAGTATCCTTTTATCTTTCTGTTTAAAGAACTTCCTTTAGCCATTCTTGGAGAGTGGGTCTGCTAGCAATACATTTCTTTAGTTTTATTGTTTCTAGGACTGTCTTTATTTCTCCTTTGTTTATGAAGGACACTTCTTTAGATCTAGAATTCTTAAGGAATTTGTATAAAATCAACGGTTCATTTTGTTCAGCATTTGTAAGATGTGGTACTATGTCTTTCTGGTCTCTGTGGTATCAGATGAGAACTCTACTGTTGATTGAATTAGTATTTCCCTACGGGTAATGTGTTGTTCCTCTCCGACAGCTTTCAGGACTTCTTTTTTGGATTTAGTATTCAGAAATTTAATTATGTGTCTTCATGTGCAGACTTCTTTGAGTTTATTTTATTTAGATTCATTGAGTTTCTTGAGTATTTATGTTTATTTTTCACCAAAATAAGAGAAGTTTTTAGCCAGTAGTCCTTTGAATACTCTTTGTCTTTCTTTTCTTTCTGGGCTCATGGTATGAACTTTTTTATAACTTTAGTTTCTTTGCAATTTATTATATTTTCATTTGTTTCAGTAAAGTTTCTTTTATAATTTTTTTAAAGTTTATCTACTTTTGAGACAGAGAGAGAGGGAGACAGACAGACAGACAGAGTGTGGGGTTGGGGGGAGGGCTGGGGCACAGAGAGAGGGAGATGCAGAATCCGAAGCAGGCTCCAGGCTCTGACTTGTCTGCATAGAGCCCGATGTGGGGCTCAAACTCACAGACCGTGAGATCATGACCCGAGCCAGAGTCAATGCTCAACTGACTAAGCCACCCAGCTACCCCTGTTTCAAGAAAAATTTTAAGTGCATATAGAAGCATCCTTGTCTTATAATTTCAACATTTGTCTTAGTGTTGGTGTCAGTTGATTGTCTTTTCTCATTTAGGTTGTGATTTTCTTGGTTTTTGGTATGATAAGTGATTATTGTATTTGGATCCTGGATATTTTTTATTTTTATTTTTATTTTTATTTTTCAGATCCTGGATGTTTTAGTTTTTATGTTAGGAGATGTTGGATCCTATTAAATTCCAATCTTTTATTTAAGCGGGGATTCACACTGCTTGGGTTTACCATGTGAGTTCTAGACTCCCTTGGTGGACTGTGATTCAATAACAATTTAATTTTCACAGCCTTTGCTTTGCTATTTGGGTCTTGTTTTTTTGTTTTTTTTTTTTAATTTTTTTTTCAACGTTTATTTATTTTTGGGACAGAGAGAGACAGAGCATGAACGGGGGAGGGGCAGAGAGAGAGGGAGACACAGAATCGGAAACAGGCTCCAGGCTCCGAGCCATCAGCCCAGAGCCTGACGTGGGGCTCGAACTCCCGGACCGCGAGATCGTGACCTGGCTGAAGTCGGACGCTTAACCGACTGCGCCACCCAGGCGCCCCTGGGTCTTGTTGTTTTGATGACAGAGGCTCCCAGTGATATCTGCTGTTTTCTTCTGAGGGGGTAGAAGGAGTTTCCATAGGCCAGGCTGCCTGATGCCTCTAAATGTGGGATAAAGGAAGTCTCCAGCCTGTGGAGGCAGAGAGGCTTTCCAGGCCATGTGCTTATGATGGTTCTTTCACTTGCTTGTGCCACTGGTCTGCTGAGCCTATCAGGGGAGAGAGCTAGTAGCCTTTGGCTGACCAGGACAAAGAGGCTTCCTGAACTGGGCTGCTGCTTCTGGTCTGATCACATTTGCAGATGCCGCCTTGCCTTGCCTTGCCTTGCCTTGCCTTGCCTTGCCTTGCCTTGCCTTGCCTTGCCTTGCCTTTTTTAGTCTTTATTTTTGAAGTTTGAGGGAAGCTCATTTGCAGTCAAAACCATTTAATTGTATAAGGTTTACCATAACTCTTAAGTTACTTCTGTGAGTTGGAAAATGCTAGAAACTAGTAAGATTAATGAATCAACTGACTACTTCAAAATTCTGAATCTTGGGGTGCCTGCCTGGTTTAGTCAATAGATCATGTGACTCTGGGTCTTGGGGTCATGAGTTCAAGCCCCATGTTGAGGCTACTTAAAAAAAAAAAAAAAAAAAAAGAATTCTGAATCTTGACGTAAGTGGCTATGCCAAGACTGAGAGTTCCTGTTCAAAAGCAGAAAATAATTGTAATAAATAGCTTTGGCTGTTTAGATATATAAACTATATTGCTAAATGAACAAAAAATACCAAATATTGCAAAGATGCAAAATCACAACAGATTGTTTTTTGATACTTAAATCTGTTGAATTTTAATCTCTCTCCAGCTTATTTCTTTCAAAACTATGTCCATAGCTTATAATGACAAGTATTCTATTCTTAGTTTCTGTTTTCTTCGCTAATACTTGTTTTATTCCAAATAGTATGTCCTTATATGCAGCCCTTCACACCTCTTTAGTTCAGAGACATGCTCTTTAGGAACTTGGCCCGGCCAGTTAAGACATGTCAGCATCCTGATCAGCTGAAATAAAAGCATTTGGTATTTTTTTATATGCAATAGTTACAGAGTGACCTTAGAAAGATTGTGTTTCTCTTAAAGTCTATATTTTCTTTTTATTATGTTATTTCTCGTAAGATTGAAAAGCAAGATGCTTTAGTTAACCAGTAGTGGAAATGGCCACCGGCTAAGATAGGAGTCAGGTACTTTATGCATATGATCTTTTAAATCTTTTTTTTTTTGTTTTAAGTTTATTTATTTTCAGAGAGAGAGAACGAATGAGCGATGGTGAGCCAGGGGAGGGGCAGAGAGAAAGAGAGACTCCCAAGTAGGCTCTACACCATCAATGCGGAGCCTGATGCGGGCTCACGAACTGTGAGATCATGACGTGAGCCAAAAATCAAGAGTTGGACACTTAACTGACTGAGCCATCCAGGTGCCCCTGATCTATTTAATTTTAAACCCTCTGAAGTCTTTATTTCATAGATAAAGACATTGAAGCAGTAAGAAATTACATAGCTAGTTAGTGAGAAAACTTGAATCCACATCTGTCTGACTCCAAAATGTAAGTGCTGCTTCTGCTGCCTCATTTTTTCTTTTGAGTAGGATCAGGAGATGGAGTAAGGCTCTTAAAGGAGTCTTTTTTTTTTTTTTTTTTTTTTAATGTTTATTTATTTTGAGAGAGCGAGTATGAGAGGGGGTGAGGCAGAGAGAGCGAATCCCACACAGGCTTCTCACTGTCAGCACAGAGCCAGATGTGGGGCTCAAACTCACATACGGTGAGTTCATGACCCAAGCCAAAGTCGGACACTCAACCAACTGAGCTCAACCAGCTGAGCCACCCAGGAGCCCCTACTTTAAATTTTGCTTTAACATTTATTCATTTTTTGAGAGACAGAGTGTGAGTGCGGGAGGGGCATAGAGCGAGGGAGACACAGAATCCGAAGCAGACTCCAGGCTCTGAGCTGTCAGCACAGAGCCCGACACAGGGCTCGAACTCAACGGGCTGCGAGATCATGACCTGAGCTGAAGCTTAACTGACTGAGCCACCCACATGCCCCTTTATTTACTTAAAATAAAACAGAATCATTGGCTCTTTTTTTTGTTTGTTTTCTTTTTTTCCTCTGGTGAAATGGTTTTGCTTATATCTTACTGGTACTGGACAAACCATGCTTTTGAGAAAACAGTAGTAGGGGAAAAAGTCAAAAATGGAAAGATAAAGATGAGAGTGTAAACAGTATACAAAACACATTTTTCAGAGTCTGTGTTTATTTCTGTGACCTCCACCTCCATGCTAGTCCTAGATTACTCTCTTATTTGTTTTATGCCCTTTGGCTACTCTGCTAATCCAGACCTTTCATTTTGGGATCCCAAAAGGGCTTCTCCAAAAATGCCTGTTTAAAAATTTCCATCTATACCCTTTCAGCTGTCCAGTGATCCTTTCCCATTTGTTTCATGGTGTGTTTGGGGAGGAAAATAGTTTGAAGAAACTAATTTATTAAAGTATGGATGAGTCACATGCTACTTTAAAAATCTTTACATTTATGTTATTTCCTTTTTATTTATATTTTATTTTATTAAAAATATTTTTTAATGTTTATTTATTTTTGAGACAGAGCACGAATGGGGGAGGGGCAGAGAGAGAGGGAGACACAGAATCCGAAGCAGCTCCAAGCTCTGAGCTTTCAGCACAGAGCCCGATGCGGGGCTCGAACTCACAGATTGTGAGATCATGACCTGAGGTGAAGTTGGAAGCTCAACTGACTGAGCCACCCGGGCGCCCCAATATTATTTCCTTTTTAAAAGTTAGATTCGTTGTTACCCAAATGAATTTCTTGTTGGAAGAATTGCTGGTAACATGACCAAGGGAGAGCAAACAAAAGACTTTAATGAAGGGTTTCTAAGAATACAAAAATTTCCAGTGACTTAAAAACCTACCAAGGTTATTTATTAATTTAGTGACTTCTAAACTCCCTGTTTTTCAACATAAGGGTTCTGCTGAGTTCCGTTTTGTTCTATGTGCTCTGTCAGGTAAGTATGCCATAAAAATCAGTTCATCCTTAGTTTTCAAGTTACTTAGGCTAAATTTTCAGTTCATATGTGGATAATGATTACTGTGCATATGCATCTGTGTCTGTATAGATATGTGCATAAGTGTATCAGTTGAGTGAAAGATTCTTATGTTTATTATCTTTTTATATTTAAAATTAAGCTGAAATAGGGCATTCAAGTATCTGGGGAGCTAGATGACTCTACATATCTTTTAACCTTGAAAGTCTGAGTCTGTTATTTAATCCTATTGAAATTCAAGGGATTGAGCTTTGAAGGATAAATATAGAGTGTGTAATAGTTCCGTCAGAGATAAGGAAGCTGATTAATTGAGGCCTAGTTTTGACAAGCCTATTCTGTAGGAGGGAGTACAGAAAAATGAACAAGAGATTGAGATTAGAAATTAGGCTGGATAAATTATTACAAGGGGAAATATCAGTGGGAATAAATAAATTAGACTGTTGAAGTCTGTTTTTTCTTTTTTTTTTTTTTTTAAATGTTTATATATTTTTGAGAGAGAGCCAGCGAGTGAGCAAGCGCAAGTAGGGGAGGGGCAGAGAGAGAGAGGGACAGAGGATCCAAAGCTGGCCCTTGTTGACAGCAGAGAGCCTGATGCAAGGCTCCAACTCAGGAACTGCCAGATCATGACCTGAGCGAAAATCAAGAGTCGATGCTTAACCGACTGAGCCACCTAGGCGCCCCTACACTGGTGAAGTCTCTTAAAGCTCTTTATCAAAGGCTTGAAATGAGCATAATAAATACTGGAGGATATTGGAGAATTTTGAGGATGAATAGTAAAAGTTTATTCAATTTCTTTAAATTGGTTGCAGGAGGGGATGCCAGTGAGGAGAGAACCACAAATATGGGAAGGTATAGACTTTAGGATTTTATGAAGAGTCTTAAAGTACTGGAAGGACTGTCCTATGGAATAATGAAGAAATAATGGTAAACTTCTTCCCCCCACTACAAAGATAAATTATTTCAAGGTCATTTTGGAAAATTCCCAGTACAGAAAATCACAAAGAGGAAAGAAAAGATTGTCCCAGATTTTTCCACTGTGATAGCCACTGATTTCCAGCATAAAATCAAGACTAAAAATGAAGTTATGGGAAGACACACTTGGCTAAGCTTGAGGAAGAATATAAATGATCGGAAATGCTTGAGGACATAGTTAGCCTCCACCACCTCAAATGCTTGTGCAAAAGATTGGACAATTACCTATTGATGTTTTCAGAGGAGCTCTAAGCATCTGTAGTAAATGGGCTAGATGACCTGTGAAGCTCCTTGTCATCAATCTGTGGATTTACCTGATTCTTTTTTTTTTTTTTAATGTTTTATTTATACTTGAGAGAGAGAGAGACAGAGCATGAGCGGGGGAGGGGCAGAGTGAGAGAAGGACACAAAATCCAAAGCAGGCTTTAGGCTCTGAGCTGTCAGCACAGAGCCTGACATGGGGCTTAAACTCACAAGCTGTGAAATCATGACCTGAGCTGAAGTCGGACACTTTACTGAATGAGCCACTCAGGCCTCCCATTTTTTAAAAAATATTCATTTATTTTTAAGGGAGAGAGACAGAATGTGAGTGGTGGAGGGGCATAGAGAGAGGAAGACACAGAATCCAAAGCAGGCTCCAGGCTCTAAGCTATCAGCACAGAGCCTGATGCAGGTTTCAAACTCACGAACCACGAGACCATGACCTGAGCCAAAGTCGCATGCTTAACTGACTGAGCCACACAGGTGCCCCTGGATTTACCTGATTCATATCTGTGGGTGTTACATAAACTGAAAATAAGGTAAAGAATGAGTAAGAGTTGAGGATTTTATTTGACCTAGCAAGTCCATTTCTGGGTATACACATAAAAGAATTGAGGCAGAGACTTGAATACATATTTTTGTAGCAATACTCATAATAGCAATAGTCACAATAGGCAAAAGATAGAAACAGCCCAGATGTCCATTAATGAATGAATGGATGAACAAAATGTGGCATATACATTCAGTGGACTGGTATTCAGCCTTAAAAAAGAAGGAAATTCTGGAGCACCTGGGTGACTCAGGTAAGCATCCCACTCTTGATTTCGGCTCTGGTTATGATCCAATAGTTCGTGGGATCAAGCCTGAGTCAGGCTCTGTGCTGACAGCAGGGAGCCTGCTTGGGATTCTCTCACTATCTCTCTCTCTGCCCCTCTTCCACTCTGCTGCGCATGCTCTCTTGCTCTCTCTCAAAATAAACAAGTAAATAAATAAATATTAAAATAAAAAAAGGACATTCTGACATATGCTACAACATGGATGAAATTTGAAGACACTGTACAAAGTGAAATAAACCAGACATAGGAGGAGAAATTCTGTGTGATTCCACTTACTGTTTATAGAGGCAAAAAATAGAAGGGTGGTTGCCAGGGGTTGGATGTAGGGGAGAAATGGAGAGGTGTTTAAAGGGCATAGGGTTTGAGTTTTGCAAGATAAGAGTTCTAGAGGTTGGTTGTGTAAGTGGTATGAATTTATTTAAGTGTAAGTGAAGTGCACACACACAGAAATGGTTGAGTTGGTAAATTTTATATATAGCTGTTTCTGATTGTGTTCAGTTCTTTTTTTTTAATGTAAATTTACTTATTTTGGGAGAGAGTATGCATGCATGCCAGCGGGGGAGGGGCAGAGAGTATCCCAAGCAGGCACAAAGCCTGTCAGCACAGAGCCTGACACAGGGCTCCATCTCTGTTGAGACCATGACCTGGGCCAAAATCAAGAGTCAGACGCTTACCTGACTGAGTCACCCAGGTGCCCCTGATTGTGTTCAGTTCTTGTGCTGATAGCAAAATTGCAAATATGGTACATTATTTTACATTACTAAACATTTAAAATTTGCAGCAGCTTGCCTCGTCTCTCTGGTGGGAGGGAAATATCAGTTAATCATAAATTAAATGATCCTATAGTATGTGTGCACGCACTAGGAAATGAAGACCTCATATTATCTGGCTCTGCTCAGTGCCAGCTCTGTTTGTTTGTTTGTTTATTTATTACATTAAAATGTAAGAATGTGTACTTATGGAAACTTCTGCTTCCTTTTTTATGTCACCAGCACTTACTACCTTGTGGTTACAGAATAGCTGCTTTGTAAATGTTGAATGAATGAGATTCATTCAGATTAAAACAACTTTACTGAAGGCACCTAGGTGGCTCAGTTGGTTAAGCATCCAACTGTTGTCATGAGTTCAAGCCCTGCACTGGGCACGTGCTAGGTGGGAAGCCTACTTAAAAGCAAAAACAAAACAACTTTATTGAGGTATGGTGTATGTAACATAAACTTCATCCATTTTAAGTGTACAGCTCAATGATTTTTAGTAAATTTACTGGGTTCGGCAACCATCAGCATAATGCAGTTTTAGAACATTTCCATCTCCCCGGCAAGATCCCTCATACACGTATACAGTTAATAGAAGTTCTCATTGCCAGGCATTAATCTACTTTTTGTCTGTAGATCATGTCTAGATATTTCATATAAATGGAATCGTATGTGGTTTTTGAGATTAATCATATTGTAGCTTTTATAAGTACTTGATAATTTTGTATTGGTTCATATTGTTTTCATAGCTTTTCTCATACACAGTGCATGTTTTTAGCTTTTTATTTTATTTATTTGACACATTAATTTCAGACTTTAAATTTTACTAAAAGTGGTAGGAAGTGGTAGGAAGAATTTTAACTTTTACTAAAATTTCCCAAATGCTAACATTTTATACTTTATCATTCTATCTATCTAATTTGTATTTCTGAAATGTCAGATTAAATTGTAGACTTAACGCTCTATTCACATTTAAACACTTCAGGGTGTGTTTTCTAAAGGAAAGTACATTCCTTTACATAACCACAATGTAACTCTCAAAATCAGGACACTAACTTTGATATAATATTACAAGCTAACAAACGCAGTGTATTCAGATTTGGTAATTCTTCCACTGATACCCTAATTCAGGATATCACACATTTGCATCTTTTTCATGTATCTTTATAGTCTCCTTTAACTGTGGAGCTGTTCTTTAATTTTTGTCTTTCACGACGTTGGCATTTTTTAAAGAACTCAGGCCAGCTGTTTTGTAGTCTGTCCCTCAATTTGGTTATGTCTAATGTTTTCTCACAATTAGATTTGTGTTGTGCTTGAGTAGGCTGGAGCAGAGGGTGTGGGAAAATGATCATGGTCAGATTGTATTAATAATTCTGGACTTGGGAGACACCTGGGTGTCTCAGTCTGTTGCGCATCTGACTTTGGCTCAGGTCATGATCTCGCAGTTTGTGAGTTCAGGTCCCACATTGGGCCTGCTGCGGTCAGCCTGTCAGTGCAGTGCCTGTTTGGGATCCTCTGTCCCCCTCTTTCTGCCCCTCTCCCACTTGCATTCTTTCAAAAAAGATACATTAACAAAAATAATTCTGGACTTGACTCTAGGACATTGTGATATCGTGGATGAATTTTAAAGCTAGGCGAGGTGGCATGATCATATTTGTTTTTAAAACTTTTACCCTGGCTTCAGAGTGGAGAATTGATGGGGGTGACGGTAAATTTACTGTCTCTTGAGATAGGGAACACTGGAATACTATGAGAGTGGAGTGGAGGAGCAAGCCGTTAGGGTCATTACCACAGTTAGTGAATCTCTTCTCTGACATACACTTTATATATATTACCTATAATCTGTGCAGTCAAATTACAAAGTAGGTGGTATTACCCCCATTTTATAGAGGAGACAATGAAGATTAAGGGCATTTAAAGTGACTTGCCTGTGGCCACTCTCAGATCTGTATTCAGATGAGTGTGAATATATGTCTGGCTCTTTTTTGCCACATGGTGATGCCTCCTTTCATTAGTTTCTATATGTAATGTTTCACCTGAGCAGTGTAATTACAAACCTCAGGTCTTTCAGCCCTACTCAATACTGCTGAGTTACAACTCTTCCTGCAAAGAGAACTAAATAAGGCCATTGGCAGTATAACTGAAGTTACTTCTATTTTGGGGACTTGTGTATGAAACATCTTACTGTATTCCTTTACATGAGGTAGATTCAGCACAAAATTATAGCACGTGTTCCTTTCCCTCCTCCCCAACTCTACTTTCTTGAGCATGGGTAAGAAAAATTAGAAGTTGCATTGTCTCATGAATTATGTAATCTCTTGAGGCGTTCTTGCTTCAGGTGTCAGGACTTACCTCATACTGTACTTAAACTTGACTTTACGTTGGTATTGATCTTCTGAGTACCAGGGTTTTATCGCCCATTCACATGGAACCTATTTCTTTGAATTATCAGTTCTTTTATTTAATTATATAATTCTGGAGTTATTTTCCTTGAAGATCTATTATACTACCATCATGGGAAGTATAGCCTTTTACACTTCTCTGCCATTGCTTCATTATTCATAAAAATAAACTGCCAGGATTTTCTGACTTTTTGTATTTTCCTGAAACCAAATCTAAGTTTTTTTTTTTTTTTAATTTTTTTTCAACGTTTTTTATTTATTTTTGGGACAGAGAGAGACAGAGCATGAACGGGGGAGGGGCCGAGAGAGAGGGAGACACAGAATCGGAAACAGGCTCCAGGCTCTGAGCCATCAGCCCAGAGCCCGACGCGGGGCTCGAACTCCCGGACCGCGAGATCGTGACCTGGCTGAAGTCGGACGCTTAACCGACTGCGCCACGCAGGCGCCCCATAAGTTTTTGTTTTAATTAGTATATAATTCTGTATATCTTGTGGGTTATTCAGAACTTCCCTATTTCCTTTAAAGGAAAATTATACCCAGATTTGCAAGGAAAATATTATGATGGTGTTTTTAAGACTTTTACCACATCTTTTCACCAGATGTGTATCATTTACTTTCATTTCTTGGGTTTTCCTTTAAAAATTTTTTTTTTCTCAACGTTTATTTATTTTTGGGACAGAGAGAGACAGAGCATGAACGGGGGAGGGGCAGAGAGAGAGGGAGACACAGAATCGGAAAAACAGGCTCCAAGCTCTGAGCCCTCAGCCCAGAGCCCGACGCGGGGCTCGAACTCCCGGACCGCGAGATCGTGACCTGGCTGAAGTCGGACGCTTAACCGACTGCGCCACGCAGGCGCCCCATAAGTTTTTGTTTTAATTAGTATATAATTCTGTATATCTTGTGGGTTATTCAGAACTTCCCTATTTCCTTTAAAGGAAAATTATACCCAGATTTGCAAGGAAAATATTATGATGGTGTTTTTAAGACTTTTACCACATCTTTTCACCAGATGTGTATCATTTACTTTCATTTCTTGGGTTTTCCTTTAAAAATTTTTTTTTTCTCAACGTTTATTTATTTTTGGGACAGAGAGAGACAGAGCATGAACGGGGGAGGGGCAGAGAGAGAGGGAGACACAGAATCGGAAAAACAGGCTCCAAGCTCTGAGCCCTCAGCCCAGAGCCCGACGCGGGGCTCGAACTCACGGACCGCGAGATCGTGACCTGGCTGAAGTCGGACGCTTAACCGACTGCGCCACCCAGGCGCCCCTCTTGGGTTTTCCTTTAAGGAGTTTTTTTGGTTTGGGTTGTTTTGTTTCCGTTTTTGTGTTTTGGATTCTAGGTACTAGATCCTAGATCACATTATTTGTTTCTTTCTCTGACTTAAAGTACTTTATTTTTTTTTTTTAAGATTTTATTTTTTTAAAGTGATCTCTACACCCAACATGGGACTCAAACTCACAGTCCAGAGGTCAAGAACGCAAGTTCTACTGACTGAGCCAACCAGACGCCCTATTAATGTAGTTGTTACTGATTGATGTCTTGTTGGTTACTGTACTAATACATGGCCAACCATTTGCTTATTAATGAACTTTAAGCCATTTTCAGTGCTTTGACACTTTTAACAATGCTGGATATAATCCTCCTATATATGGCCATAAGTCCTTGTGGCCTTATTTTTATGGGATGGATACAAGTGGGATTATTGTATCAGTGGGCCCTAATTTTTTTTTTTTTTTCATTTCAATGGAAATTTCCATGTTACTTCCCTAAGATAGAACTGAGAAGGGATGGGAAAGGTGGTAATTTTTAGCTCTGCCAACAATCTTTTAAGAGTACTCATTTGCCCATAACCTTATCAGCAATGGATTTTATCAATTCATTTGATTTTTTGTTTTTTATTTTAAAGTAATTATAGACTCCCAGGAAACTGGGAAAGTAATCCCATGTATACCTCACCCAGCTTCCTCCAGTGGTAACATAGTGCAACATCAAAACCAGGAAATTGATGTTAGCACAATACTGTTAACTAAGATGTGGATTCATTTGATTTCCAGTCTAATCAGCGGTATCTTGATTTAATTTTTTCCCCTTTGATCACTAAGAAGTTTGGGCTTCCTTTTAAGTGTTCTATAGGCCATTTACATACATGTTTTATGATCACTTATTCATATCCTTTATCCACTTAAAAAAATTTTTTTTAAGTTATTTATTTATTTTGAGAGAGAAAGAGAGAGCACAGGCTGGGTAGGGGCAGAGAGAAAGAGAGAATCCCAAGCAGGCTCCGCACCATCAGTGCAGAGCCCAATGTGGGGCTCGAACCTACAAACTGTACCTGAGCCGAGATCAAGAGTTGGATGCTTAACCAATGGCACCACCCAGGCTCCCTCTTTATCCACTTTTTTAAATTAGTTGTTTGTGTTTTCCTAAAAGCAGCTCTTGTAGGACTCTTCATTATTTTGTCTGCCATTTGTTTCACAGTTACTCCTTTCAGCTTCATATACTGTCTACAGTTTGGTTGATCTTATTTTTTTCCTACATAGAGATGTTTATTTTTATTTAATTATTGTTTCTCTTTTGTGGTTTTTAGGTTTTTCTCTCTTATTTAGAAAGGTTTATCTATCTTGCAGTGATACACTATTTTCCTTTTAATAATCTCCTATTTTTTTACAGTTTGGCCTTTAATCCATTTGGAATGTTGTGCATATACTGTGAAAATTATTTTCCCCAGATGAATAACATGCTATGCCAGCACTACTTAACATAAACTATTTTATTTACAATTCTTTTGGTTGCTTTTGACTTAAAATCTCAGCAGTTCCAAAGGTAGGATCGGCTTAAGGCAAGGCTTGATAGAACTGCAAAAGTAACATTGCTAAAATTATTGCTGTTTTCCTTTTTTTTCTTTCGTCAATTCAGTGCCTTTTTGGGTGTTGTATTTTTCCCTATAATCCTTATCCAACCCTTCCTTTGTCTGTCCTATGTGTTGTTTACCCCAAATCCAGATACTTTCCTCATGGTCACATGATTGAAAGGTTTAGGCATTACTTCATCTTACTGCTAAGGGAAAGAGAAGGAGTTTCTTTTCTTAAATGCCCAAGTAAATAGCTCCTAGGATTGTTGCCCCTGATTAAGTCATGTGTCTGTTCCTGAATCTGTTACTGTGGGGGTGGGGAATGGGGGTGCTTTTTCAACTGACTGGCTTTTTTCAACCAGAAATCATGGTTTAACAGTTTGAATTTACACCTGTGATGCACAGGGGGTTGAATCTGTCTCAACCACATGTGTGAGAGTGGGAGAGGAATAATGTTCCATGGGAAATTTTAGGTATTGTCTTCAGAAAAGGGAATAGATAGATGCTAGGTAGTCAAACCACAGGTGACGATGTCATGAGCCTGTCTCCTTCCTACTACACAGATCATACAGATAGGTACAGAATTGTACAGTTAACAAAAATCTCACTTTTTACATTTATTAGCTGTTTCTGTATTTTGTTTTAACAACAGTCTAGAGTGTTAATTTGCCTATTTATTTTGTCTTGGAAACATATTACTTCAATAATCATAGCATACAGTACATTTTAATATCTTTTAAGTCTCCCATCATTTTTTGCCCAGAGATTTTTTTTTAAGTTTATTTATTTTTTTGAGAGAGAGAGTGAGAGAGAGCACGAGCACAAGTAGGGGAGGGTTAGAAAGAGAGGGAGAGAGAGAATTCCAAGCAGATTCTAGGCTGTCAATACACAGCTCGACTTGGGGCCTAAGATCATGAGATCATGACCTGAGCCAAAATCATGGTCGCTTAACTGACTGAGCCACCCGCCCAGGTGCCCCGCCCAGAAATTTCTTATATATTTATGTGATATAAACTTAGGAGTTCTGACTAGAATTGAAGTGTGTGTGTGTGTGTGTGTGTGTGTGTGTGTGTGTGTGTGTTTTAAGTAGGCTCCAACGTGGAACTTTGTACTCACGACTCTGAGATAAGAGTTGTATATTTAACCAACTGAGTCACCCAGTTGCCCTGCAGTATGTGTGTTTTTAAGATGGAAGTTCCAAATTATGTAAACATAACCATGAAAATCAACCTGGAGAGTCTCAACACTTTCTTCAGGAAAAAAAAAATTTTTTTTTTTTAAATTTTGTTGGTTGCCCTCCATCTTCTTAACAGTTTTTGACCCTCAACACTTTCATAACTACCAGAAGACAGTGGACCCATGGTCCTGCTCTCCCCCATAGACAACTCTTTAGGTATATCCAAGATACCTAGCAGCCTCTTCTATTAGGCTTATTTGGGTTTTTGAGTGGTACCAACAGAGAATTAAGAGAGAGAACAGCTGGAAATGTACAAATAAGCTCAGGTATTAGGAGGAAAAAAATCTTTTTAAATTAAGGATGTCACACATCTATTATATTGCTATTTGTTAGATAAGTACAAAAAGATAGGAAAATGAAATGTGGTAACAGAAAGGAAAGTATTATATTTATATTTTTTTACAGATAATCTATTATATACCCAAAGCTCTAGAGGTTTGGTGAATGTATATTGAAATTAGTAAACATTTAACCAAGGTGCTACAAAGAAGATAAATGTTCTAAAGCCTACTTTACCTGTTTAAGTGATCTTATAATAGATCTAAGTACAAGAGACTATTGCATTTTTTATATATATATATATATATATATATATATATATATATATGGCATCACTGTGTCGTACACTTGAAACTAATATGAGTAATATATGTCAATTATATCAATAAAAATGTAAAAAATAAATATGAGACCATACAAATGTGTTCTTTCACACCTCAGATTCAGTCTGTTGCATCAGTGTGCATGGAGATAGAGATATATGTTTTTTATTAATATTGTTTGTGTTCTGCCCCCCCCCCCCCCCCGTTTTACTTCTGGACATGTAAAGCTTGTGAAAACTTCTGCTAAATGAAGGAGAAATCTTTTTTTTTCCTTTCTTAATTTTTATTTATTTTTTTTAATGTTTTATTTATTCTTGAGAGAGACAGACAGACAGACAGTGTGAGCAGGGAGGGGGCAGAGAGAGAAGGAGACACAGAATCCGAAGCAGGCTCCAGGCTCCGAATTGTCAGCACAGAGCCTGATGCAGGGCTCGAACTCACGAACCGTGAGATCATGATCTGAGCCAAAGTTGGACCTTAACCAGCTGAGGCACCCAGGTGCTCCCTTCTTTCTTTCTTTCTTTCTTTCTTTCTTTCTTTCTTTCTTTCTTTCTTTCTTTTTTAATTTTAGCTTTATGGAGGTATAAATTGACAAAATTGTAAGTGAATTACAATATTTGTAAAATATATTTGTAATAACTCCTGTGAGGTACATGTTCTCTTGCTAACATGTTAGCTACTGCATCAGGATGAAGAAAATTAAAGAATTAATTTTTCTTTAGGTACATGGGGATAAATTTTACATCCATTTCTCCATGGCATCCTTTCTGTAGGTTGATATTATAGTTTATAAAATGTGTTTATAGTTTATAAAATGTGTTTATGTGAAATGATGTTGATCAGTTAGTTTTATCTTAAGTCAGTGTCATGTAGGATACTCAGAGACAGAAACTAATCATTGTGTTCCTCTTGTTCTTTTTTTTTTATTTTTCCTTTGCAGTGGGACTTCCCCTCTTGCATGCCTGAATGCAATGTTGCACACAAACTCCCGAGGTGAAGAGGGCATCTTCTATAAGGTTCCAGGTAGAATGGGCGTATATACTTTGAAGGTAAATATTTTTGTTAGGACGTCACTTAAAAACTAAAATCGGGAAGAGGTAATATGTTCAACTCTGTGTCCTGCACAGTTTTTTTACTAATCTGTAACCATCTGTAGGTAGACCAGAAAAGTAATTTTATTTTTTATTCTTTATTATAATGCTATCTTGAAAGGATGAACTGAAAATGACTTCCAGTGACTTTTTTTTTTTTTTTTAATTTTGTTTTCAACGTTTATTTATTTTTGGGACAGAGAGAGACAGAGCATGAACGGGGGAGGGGCAGAGAGAGAGGGAGACACAGAATCAGAAACAGGCTCCAAGCTCTGAGCCATCAGCCCAGAGCCCGACGCGGGGCTCGAACTCCCGGACCGCGAGATCGTGACCTGGCTGAAGTCGGACACTTAACCGACTGCGCCAGCCAGGCGCCCCTTCCAGTGACTTTTTAAGGGACCTCCCAACATTTGAATAATGAGTGTTATCTTGGAGCTACCGCCTTGATGCTTTATATTACTTTGTGATTTTATTCTTGTAGCCTGGATGCTTTATATTACTTTGTGACTTTATTCTCCATTAAATTCAGAGCTGCAGTTCTCCTTTTGTAATGGAGAAAAAGCCAAAGTTCTTGCTTAGTGTTGGCCAGGTAGGATAAGAACCGGAATATGGACCCAGATCTGACTGGATTCCTGACTGAGTCTTCGTTCTTTTTTATCCTAATAGTCTTGCTGATTTCTGATTCTGGCACTGAGGTCCCTTCAGTGACAAACAGGAAAACCAATTTAAAGGAGTTTGATTAAAACAGAGAGTTTACTATAGAACTATAAATTCTGAGGAAACTCAGCCTGGATCCAGGAGCTCAAATGATGTCATCGGGGATTGGTCTCTGTCCTTCTTTTGGCTTCATTCTCAGGCAGGCTCTCTCCTATTGTACATGACTTCACTGTCCACCCCAAATCTGCAGGCTGTAAGTCTGGAGAGAAAAGAGCCTTGAGTCTGAAGTGGGAGCCCTCCAGTTAGTTTTGATTTGGTTTAATTGGTTTGGTTTGGCCCATGTGTCTATACTTGAATAATGAATGCACTGAGGCTTCTGATTGGCTGTACACAAGTTCATGATCACTCTCTCTGTTTTTTTTTTAAATGTTTACTTATTTTTGAGAAAGTATGAGCAAAGGAGGAGCAGAGAGAGAGGGGGACAGAGGATTTGAAGTAGACTCCGGGCTGATGCCCCAGACTACTTTTGATGTGAGGTTGAGGGTAAGCCCTCTGCCAGACGAATTCAGGAAAGGGGTTGTATGCCAGAGGAAATTATCAGCAGGAGGAGAATTAATGCTTGGCATGCACTGACTGTTATCCATGTGTACGTGGGACTCTGTCCCCTCTTTTCAGCTTTGCGCTGTAGTCATCACTATGTTCAGTGGTTTTGTGTAGCCCACTAACATTAGAAAGTTCTAATTTACCTATAAAACCTCCTTTTTATACACTTTGTTAAACTTCTGTGATTAGGGACTCTACTCCCACAGGGAGCTTTTTGTGTTTCTTTTAAGTGTTAGTTGTTCTAGACCTTCCATATTGTTAATAACATTAATTAAATGCCTACTCTATGCTGAGCACTGTGGAGGTCATAAAGAAGAAACTGGACGCTGATCTCTCGACTCTCACATAGTTATTAAGCAATTGCATACTGACAAAATGTACTGTGATATAAAGTACTATATTATAAGGCCTCATGATCATGTAGAGAAATAAAGATTAATTTTGAATAAAAGGATCTAGGAAGCTTTTCTTTTTTTTTAACTTGTAAGATTTGAGATAAACTTTTACAAATAAGTAATGGGAGGGGGCCTTCCAAGGATAAGGAAATAGCTTAAGTAAAGGCACAGATAGAAAGATTCAGAATGGATTTGAAAATAGAGTAAATTAGACTGGTTACCATAATCTGTGTGTGGGCTAGTGTGGTAACGGGTTGGGGGTGGGGTTAACATGAGGTAAAGATCCAACTTTGGAGGCTTTTGAAGACCTGACTTAGCAGTTTGAGAGAGAAAAAAAGAGAGATAGCTGAGGAGATGGCAGAGGTTTTTCAGGAAAATAGCATGATCAAATCTGTTAGGAAGATAATTCAAGTAGGATAGATTTAAGGGTAAAGCAGGGATTGTTTGCAAGAGATAATTGGCCTGAACCATGAGAGTGGTAAAAGAGATAGAGGCGAGGGACATTACAGAAATAAAATGTATACTATATGGAGTTGGTAATGATGAGGTGAAATGATTCTGAGATTTGGGGCGTGCACAGTTGACCAGCTGATCCTGAAAGGGTCACAAGTTTAAGTTTAAGAAGCATTATGTTTGTACTTAAAATACTTGTTGAACCTACAGGTCAGGAGGTCTGGCTGGCAACTAACTGTAAAAGTCCTGCATTTTGAAGGAAAGAATACAAAAATATAGGGTGTGTATTTTAAGAAAGTATATAACATAAGAAATGACTTAGAAATGGCACTAGGATATAAACATAAGTGGGAAGTATCAGTTCCTTACTAGATCAGAGGTTATTATCTTGGCTGTAATGTTTTGAGTGCCAGTTGTAGGTAGGAGGGTTACATGTCAGAATTATTTTTTATCTGATTATAAAAATTAATTATGTGGGAAAATAAAAAAAATACATTGAGAGGGAAAAAGAACCATCCATAGTTTCATACCTTAGAAATAACATTAATATGTATATTTATGTGTGTATATTTTTATATACTATATACATATATAGTAGTTAATATTTATTAAGCTCTTATTATATGCCAGGCACTATTGTAAGCATTTTACATTTAACTCATTTAATTTCTGAATAATCTTTTAAGGTAGGTACTATTATCCCCATGGTATAGACAGGTAAACTGAAGCATATGAGGTTAAGACTTTGGCCAAAGCTGCATAATTAGAAGATAAAGCCAGAATTCAAACCCAGAAAGTTTTTATTTCCAAGTTCTTGATCTTGCAGCATATACCGTTATATTTCTCATATACTGTGCTGACACAGGTTATCCTTTCTGATTAGCAATCTCACTATCCAACGTAGAAACCAAAGATTCTCAGGAGTTGTTTTTTTTTTTTTATTTTTTTTTAATGTTTATTTATTTTTGACAGAGACAGAGACAGAATGTGAGTGGGTTAGGGGCAGAGAGAGAGGGAGACACAGAAGCAGAAGCAGGCTCCAGGCTCTGAGCTGTCAGCACAGAACCCGACGTGGGGCTTGAACTCACGAGCTGTGAGATCATGACCCGAGCCGAAGTCAGACGCTCAACCGACTGAGCCACCCGGGCGCCCAAGTGTTTAAAAAAAATTATTCCTTTTGCGGTGCCTGGCTGGCTCAGTTGGTAGGGCATTCTGGTAGAGCACGTGATTCTTGATCTTGGGGTTGTAAGTTTGAGCCCCATGTTTTAAGATTATTTAAAAATACAAAAAAAAAATTTTAATTTCTTTTATATTTGACTCTTGCTACTTATTAACCAATATGTAGGAATCAGATTCAAATAATACAGTATCTGTTCCTAACCAGACTCAACTGAATTCATAATACATAATGGTACATACATGCAAATAATGTGTGTGTGTGTGTGTGTGTGTGTGTGTGTGTGTGTGTATATATATATATATATATATGTATATATATATGGATGATGAATATATCTACCTTTTACAAAATTTTTATTATATACTTGTTTTATTCTGAACATTTCCTCATTTACTTGGACTTAATATATTTCCAGTTTTTGTCTAATTTGAGCCTCTGTATTGTGCTTGCATATGATTGTCATGTATAATTTTTATCTTTGGATGTAGATGGAAACATTAGCTAAATTGACCCAAAGAAGAGAGATGACAGGAATTCAGAAAATATTGCTGGTTCTGCTACTGAATCCTATAATACTAAAAATTATTCAGCACAGTTAAGTTGCAAACAATGCATATCAGAAATTTAATTCCTATTTGCTGAAATGGTAATGATTAATCCTAATTGGATGCCTACATTTTCAGAAAGATGTGCCGGATGGGGTGAAAGAGCTATCAGAAGGTTCAGAAGAAAGCAGTGATGGTCAGTCAGATTCCCAGAGTTCTGAGAACAGCAGCAGCAGCAGTGATGGTGGCAGCAACAAGGAGGGAAAAAAGAGCAGGTGGAAAAGGAAAGGTAAATCCACCTGATCTCTCAATAAAGTACTGAATGCTATAGGACAAATGCCCTTGTTAGCTCCTCTTTTTTCAGACCGTAGGACAGTCTGTCTCTTTCCCTTTCCCTGTAGATGGGTACCGTCCAGTTGAATTTCTTGAAGTGATGGAAATGCCCTGTGTCTATGGAGGTCCAACCCAACATAGCCAGTAGCTACACGTGTCTATTGAGCCCTTCAAATATGGCAGTTTGGGAACTGAATTTTTATTCTTTTTTAACTTAAATAGCCACATGTGGCTAGTGGCTATCGGTTGGACAACATAGTTCTAGGTTTATTTATTTATTTATTTATTTTTTATTTTTATTGTTTTCAGTATATGAAATTTATTGTCAAATTGGTTTCCATATATAGCTCTAGGTTTTATCTGGATTTATTTTCAGTTCTTGGTCAGCCATAGCCTTTTTTTTTTTTTTTTTTTAAAGACTGTTCTAATTTTTTTTCTTGTCTTTTTAATCTTCTCTTCTAAAATTTGAGCATTTTTTGCTCTAACAGCTATATGCTTACTAGGAAAGAATGCTTTTCATTTCTGCTAGCAAAGCCTAAATTTAGTCTGATAGTCTTTGCTCTTTCCTGCTTGGTGTCTGCTTCATAGCTTATCCAAAAAAACTTTTTTTAGGGAATAGTGTCTTTGTTGCTACAACTTACCTGAGATGGATTTTCCACTTAAGGATGCATTTTATTTATCTATTCTTGCCGATTATCTGTAGCTTCTTGTCAGAGTCTTCTTAAAGAGGGCAAATTGTTTTCACCTCAGTATTCATAAATTCAGCTGTACATGCAGGGCAGATTTTAAGCCAAATCATGGTGGTTTCTTTTCAAGGACTGATATAGGGATATTCCAGAACAAAATAGACATCCAGGAGTGTCCCTAGCTTGGATATCCTCTTAGGTTTGTGTTATAGGTCAACTCTCTTTGGATCTAGAAACGAGAGTTATATATGTAGGAATCCTGGATTCATTAATTTTAGGTGCCTTTGGAACTATTGATGTGGAACTGTATGAGAAAAGCAGTCTGATTCATTACCATCACTGCATTCATGCATGTGCTACTCTTGGAGAGAACTGAGATGATTGGTGGCATCATTTGTGTCCTCTGGTAAAGCTACCACACATGCAATTTGGGCACATTTTGTAATCAGGATTTTAGCTTTAAGATCACAACCACTTAAGAGAGCAACCTAGACCTCAGATACTAGGAACGAATGGTATAAAGTCAAATAAAGCTAGTACCTGTGGTAATTATTCTTGTGTGTGTGTGTGTGTGTGTGTGTGTGTGTATACACACACCCTGTCAGTAGTGAAAGGAGGTGTGGTCCATGGCTTTACATTCCTTAGATTCCACTAAGGATCTTTTTTTGGGAGGGTGTAGCCAAAAGTGGTAAGGGGTCTATATCTCCTGCTTGTCCCCAGTTTAAACTTTTAAGTTTGGAAATTGTTGTTCTAAGATTAGGAACCAAGCCAAGTCATTAAGCAAGAGAAGCAGTTAGCAAGATTCATAATTTCTAGATATGGCTGGAAACAGAAATCAGTAACAACGTTGGTCAGACTAGTGAATTTGGGAAGAAAATCATGGTCTTGGAGGTCTCTCCTTTTCAATAGCCACATATGCAGCAGTAGCTGTTGTGAGTAGGGGCTGTTACATGTTTGGTAAAGCCTATCTCTAAGAAATTAAGAGGAGGGGCGCCTGGGTGGCTCAGTCAGTTGAGCGAACGACTTCGGCTCAGGTCACGATTTCGCGGTCTGAGTTCGAGCCCCGCGTCGGGCCCTGTGCTGACAGCTCAGAGCCTGGAGCCTGTTTCAGATTCTGTGTCTCCCTCTCTCTGACCCTCCCCCGTTCATGCTCTGTCTCTCTCTGTCTCAAAAATAAATAAACGTTAAAGAAATAGCGATAGAATCCCGTTGTTAATAGGTTAATAGATCTAAAATAGCATAACCTTGTGCTATACTTGGCATAGTAATAGAAGATATTTAACAGGGAAGTAGTAGCAAATTCAGAATTGTGATCTAAATAAATTGTTATTGAACTGCCTTTGTATTCATTGCTTTTCTAGAAATTATCACATTATTGAGTATTTATCCTCAGTTTACGTTAAGATGAGATGTTCTGTAAAGCTCTTTTCTCATTATAGGAAGTTCAGTAAACTAAGAGTAGAATGGGCTAAATGGTGTTTGGAAGATAAAGATAAGAGGGGCGCATGATGTCATGTAGAATTCATGTTTACTCTTTGCTGAGCTACCAGTAACGAAGAATGATTTCATTTCTCATAGAAAGTGCTTCTCTCATTCATGGGTCGTACATATGGCATATGGCTTAGATAGGTAAATTTTTAGGTGTATATTATATAATCCGGGAATGTTTTTGTAGTCCAGTGCAAATGAAAGTGGAAAACTTGTAGTTAGCAGTGCTAGTAGCAACATGCAGCAGAGCAGTTTTAAATCAGTTACAGTTATTAATAAAGGGAAAGCAAAGTAATTGTGCCTATTCTGTTTTCTTATTTAGGGCTGTTACTCTCAATCTGACATCATTTTATTTCAAATGCATTGTAAGACAGGAAGAACATTGAGATAGTATCAAAACCCACTTCCTTTTATGTACAAAAATAAAGAGCTCTGACAGCAGAACTGGTACTTCTAGTTGAAAATCGATAGAACCTTTCTTGATAATAGGTATACCTTTCAGCCAAATAGGCACAGAGAACAGAACTTTGAAATTCAGTCCAATATTAAAACTAGTTTATTGATTTCCATGTAAAGTGGAAGAACTTAGAAGTTCATAGCTTTGGTTCCTAATTGTCAGACAGGAAACCATGTTCAGAGAAGAGCTTTATGGGATTCCATGCCAAGGTAAGGCGGAGTAAATCTAGAAAAAAATGATTAGAGTCAACTTTTTTGTTGCTTTTTTTTTTTATAGGATCATAGCTAAGTGAAGTCTCTGTCTTTTCCCCCAAATAAAATACAAATATTGCAGCATGAAGCAAATATAGAAGTATTATTTTTATCTTCTGATAGAAAAAAGTTTTGTTAAATTTTGGCCTGCTTTTAAAATGTCTTAAAAGAAAAATTAATTATGTAAGATATACCTTTTGACTTACAAGGAATTACAAATTCTTCCCAGGGGCATGATCTAATGTTAATTTTATCACTTATGCAGAGGTATTTTAAATCAGAAATTTGACAAATACTATGTTTGGAGTTATTTAAAATACCAAAGACCTGCCTGCCCTATAACATCATTTATACATGTAAGTTTACTAAATGAGGATGATTATTTATAGAAATGTCTCCTTTAAAAATTAGTACACTGTGGAGAAAAACTCCTTTGGGCAAAGTTAACTTATGTGGAGAGAGAGAGCTTTGAGAGAGATGTTCTCTTTCTTCTCTGGTGTGGTTGGTGGCTGAGTCAGAGGTTTTAGCTGTCATATATTAAGGATGGCTCCACTGTTAGGACTTGGATAGGTAGGGTACCCAGATATCCTCTCCATCTTTGATTAGGGGATTGTTCGAATATTAGTTGTAGCCACACCCTGCCAAGTTTGAAGGAGACTGCACTTGGAGTAGGAAGAGGGTACATAAAAAACTAAAAGTTTGTTAACTTCTAGAAATGAAACTACTCAAAAGAAAACTATTGTGAAAAAAGAACTCTCCCTTAAGAGAAGGATTACTGTTGATGAAAATTAAAACAGTTTGGATACTTCAGTTGTTATCAGTATTTCAGCTGTTAATCCTTCAATTGTAGGAAGCTAAGCTTCACTTGTAATGTTACTGCTTCATTATTTCTGATAGTATTTCTTAAAAAAAAAAATTTTTTTTTGTCATGTATTTATTTTTGACAGACAGAGACAGAGCATAAGTGGGGGAGGGGCAGAGAGAGAAGGAAACACAGAATCCAAAGCAGGCTCCAGGCTCTGAGCTGTCAGCACGGAGCCTGACACGGGGCTCGAACCCATGAACCATGAGATCATGACCTGAACTGAAGTCGGATGATTAATGACTGAGCCACCCAGGCGCCTCTCTGATAGTATTTCTGATGCTTCAGAGGGGCCCATCAAATATCTTCAGGAAAAAAGAAAGTAGTCAGGGTCTATTTGCTAAGGCCTCTAATTCAGAGGCATCTAGCATGGATAGTCTGTATCCTTTTGATCTTGTTCAGTATAATCATCCATTGAAATGGAAAATTCTCAGTGGTGTAATATATCTGAAAAGTAGTACTTTCTGAACACGTACTCAGTGGGTAGTACCAGTTATCCAACAATCTGAAACTACTTGAGTAAACTATGTAAAACTGGCTTTAATGAGCCTCAAGTTCTGAAATTTATTTTAAATAGTTTTCTGAAAACAATCTTAAGCTTAAAAACTCATTTCTCTACTAGTTTGCTGGGTTTTAAAAATCAAATAGTAAGTAACTGCTGATCTTTTTATCAGAATTTGTTAATATTGTATCTATGTGTTTATATGAAAGCAAACATTTTTGTTTCTAATCAGATACTGAATATGTTCTCTAAATACGAGTGCTTTTAAGCTGTTGAGCAGTCCACATTGGAGTACCAATAGGTCAGGATATACTTGGGAAGTATTCTTTAGGCCATTAGTTGATTTATAAAACGAAAGAATTATCTCTATTTATTTATTTATTTTTATTTTTTTTTTTTAAATTTTTTTTAACGTTTATTTATTTTTTGAGACAGAGAGAGAGAGCATGAACAGGGGAGGGTCAGAGAAAGAGGGAGACACAGAATCTGAAACAGGCTCCAGGCTCTGAGCCATCAGCACAGAGCCCGACGCGGGGCTCGAACTCACGGACCGCGAGATCGTGACCTGGCTGAAGTCGGACGCTCAACCGACTGAGCCACCCAGGCGCCCCAGAATTATCTCTATTTAAAATGCTTGCCACACTCATTCATTCTCCAGTACATATGTATTATTTGCCAGGTATTTGGGAAACCAATTTGAATAAGGGGTGGGCCCTATCCGTAGCTAGAAGGATAGAAAAAGAAGCAATTAGCAAATTAGTTTAATAAGTAACAAGTGTTTATATGTGTCATGTTATGGCAGCATTAGAGAAGGGAATAGTTAACTTTACCTGGGTTACTATGGCTTATGTAAGCTATAGGATAATTTTTTTAATGTCTATTTTGAGACAGAGAGAGAGAGAGAGAGAGAGCATGAGCAGGAGAGGGTCAGAGAGAGAGAGAGGAAGAGAGAGAATCCCAAGCTGCAGAGCCTGCAGGGGCTCTGAGTCCCTGCAGGGGCTCAGAGTCACAAACCATGAGATCATGACTTAAGCTGAAACCAAGAGTCGGATGCTTAACCTGCTGAGCCACCCAGGCACCCCGAGAATAATATACTTACTTCCATTGGGGGTATAACCTCTGAGGAATACAGGATATATTATGAAAAAAAAAAACATATATAAAGGCAAGAAAGTAGCAGCATGTGTATAGTGTTTTCAGGAAGCCATATGATGAAGTAAAGTTTGGGGTGGAAAAGGGGATTTGTGGAAAGAAAGTACGGGAAAGAAGTAGGGATCAGAGTTAATATTTAGTGCTAGTCTCCATTATTTATAGGGTATTGGTGTGCATAAAGTAATGTTTTTTTTTTAATTTTTTAACGTTTTTATTTATTTTTGAGACAGGCAGAGACAGAGCGTGAACAGGGAGGGTCAGAGAGAGGGAGACACAGAATCTGAAACAGGCTCCAGGCTCTGAGCTGTCAGCACAGAGCCCGACGCGGGGCTCGAACTCACAGACTGCGAGATCATGGCCTGAGCTGAAGTCGGCCGCCTAACCGACTGAGCCACCCAGGTGCCCCTAAAGTAATGTTTTTTAATGTTACTTTTGAGAGAGAGTACAAGCAGGGAGGGGCAGAGAGAGGGGGACAGGATCAGAAGAGGGTTCTGTGCTGACAACAGAGAGCCTGATGCAGTGTTCCAACCTGCGAAACAAGATCATGACCTGAGCTGAAGCCCGACGCTTAACTGATTGAGCAACCAGCGCGCCCCATAAAGTAATTTACTAGGAGGATTAAGAAATGTGGTATTCTGGATCAGAGAATAACAACCCTGCTGACTCTTTCAAATGTTTGTAGCCACATACCAAGAGGAACGAAATTTTTGTTTATAGTCCATTTGCTGTTGGTCTCATTCTTTTGTCCATTTAAGATCTGAGTTAATATACTAGCTTTTTAAAAAATTTTTTTATTTCTGTTTTTAATAAAGTTTGTTTTTGAACGAGAGAAAGAGAGTGCGTGCACATGCATGAACATACATGTGAGCAAGAGAGAGGGGCAGAGAGCGAGAGGGGAGAGAGAATCCCAAGCTCCTTGCTGACAGTGCCAGAGCCCAGTTGCGGGTCAATCCCACGAACCGTGAGACTTGATCTGAAGACAAGAAAGAGTTGGACACTTAACCAACTGAGCCCCCCAGGTGCCACTTTTTCTGTTTTATTATTTTTTTCTTTCAAGTTTTTATTTAAATCGCAGTTAGTTAAATATACTAGCTTTGATTTGTTTTTTCTACTTACTAGTGTTTATTGTGATGTCTCTTCCTATTGGATGGGGTCCTCCAAATGTGGGGCAATAGGCATTGAAAGAATTCACCTGAGGCAGAACCTAGGCGATAGGAGTTTATTGAACACACTGCAAGGGAGCAGCAGGCAGGACCCTAGAGGAGAGGCTGTCTGACTTGAGGCAGTGGTTGGGGGCTATTTTTAAAGGGGGGAAGGTGAGGAGGTATGGGGATGTATGGAATTTTCCCTTTTTTGGTAACTGTGCCTGGTTGTAAGTACCCCTTGGTCAGTTACTGCCTGTGGATGTTTGGAGATGGGTTGCCTGATGTCTGTATTCAGCCAAGGGGTTGCCTTGCTCTGCATTCATTGCTCAAGTCCGTTTCCTAAAAGCGGCCTTTACATTTACGTTAGTTCAATTCATTTCTGTTCACTGGTATATAGGTTAAAAGAATTTATTTCCATTTTACTGTTGAAAATCATTTGTTTTGAGTAGATTTCCTTAATTCAGGATGAGATTAATTGGTGACATTAGTTGGTTTTATTTGAAGTTAAAAGTATAACTGGTAGTACAGAAGTGTGAGGGATTATTTTTCTCTAAATGCCACTTTGTAGGATTAGGATTATAAACATGTCTCAGGCCTTGTGGGACCTTTGGGCCAACACGCTGGTGTCCCAGCACTTAATCAGTAGGGATCTATGAAACCCGGAAAACGTTGGAATGGAGAGAAGGCAAAAAACATAACAGAGGTTTGCTTTCCCACTGCTTGGTGTTGGTTTGAGAACTAAAGAAATATGTGTCTTTCACGTGAATTTGTGCACTGAAAAATCGTATATGCAAGCACACATACTATCTACCAAGAAATAAATGTAATTCGTTTTTTAAAAAAGATTATAAGCAGGGGCTTGATGAAGTTAAAATGCAGCCTTAATGTTTATTTTTCAAA
Organism: Prionailurus viverrinus; assembly: GCF_022837055.1. Classification (NCBI taxonomy): domain Eukaryota; kingdom Metazoa; phylum Chordata; class Mammalia; order Carnivora; family Felidae; genus Prionailurus; species Prionailurus viverrinus. The sequence continues at coordinate 120,621,585 of NC_062563.1, forward strand.
CAGTGTCTTATTCTTTTTTTGTTTTTAATTTTTTTTTCAACGTTTATTTATTTTTGGGACAGAGAGAGACAGAGCATGAACGGGGGAGGGGCAGAGAGAGAGGGAGACACAGAATCGGAAACAGGCTCCAGGCTCTGAGCCATCAGCCCAGAGCCTGACGCGGGGCTCGAACTCCCAGACCGCGAGATCGTGACCTGGCTGAAGTCAGACACTTAACCGACTGCGCCACCCAGGCGCTCCAGTGTCTTATTCTTAATATGTTCATCTTGTAGGATATAGCCCTAGGAAATCTTGGTTCCTTATTTTGTGACTGTGGGCGCTATTCCCAAGCCCTTCCTGTACACTCCCTACCCTGCATCCTCCCCTCCTCAGCTAGCTGGTTTATTCTCAAACTTTTCATCACAAAGGACCATTCTCTCCCCCTCCTCTATCCTTTGTGCACTGATACCTACGTAAAATACATAAAAAATGGCCCAGCAGTGTCAGTGTCAGATTTCTATGAAAGTGTCTAAATGCGTATTCTCACTGTTATTTCTCTTGTAGCAGACCTGTATTTGAATGGCAATGGTTTAGCTGGACCACATTTAAACAGCAGTGGTTTAAATGATTTGTCAACCTTAGAAACTGTTGGGGATGCTGTATTTCTTTAACAAGCCCTTGTTTTGAAATGAGAGTGGAAAATAACTGCACCTTCATAAGTAAATAATTAACTATAATGATCCTTCACTAGCACTGCAGAGACATTATGCCATCTCTAGCCACTGCGCAAAAACTCCTGCCCCTTGTGTCAATATAGATTAGTTTTACCTGTTTTAAAATTTTTGATTGTATATATCCAAAAAAGTGCAGATATTGTAAGTGTACAGCTTGTTGAATTTTCACAAATGGGACAGCACCATGAACCAGTATCCAGATCAAAGAACAAAATAGCGTCAGCACCCCAGTGGCCCTCTCTGTGCTCTTGTAAGATTTCATCCAAATTCTTGTGTATCTTATTCATATTCCTTAAAAAATTTTTTTTTATTTTAAAATATTTTCATTGGGGCGCCTGGGTGGCGCAGTCGGTTAAGCGTCCGACTTCAGCCAGGTCACGATCTCGTGGTCCGGGAGTTCGAGCCCCGCGTTGGGCTCTGGGCTGATGGCTCGGAGCCTGGAGCCTGTTTCCGATTCTGTGTCTCCCTCTCTCTCTGCCCCTCCCCCGTTCATGCTCTGTCTCTCTCTGTCCCAAAAATAAATAATCGTTGAAAAAAAAATTTAAAAAAATAAAATAAAATAAAATACTTTCATTAAAATTTTTTTCTCTTTCATGTTTACTTATTTTGGGGGGGGGAGTAGGGACAGAGAGAGAGAGAGAGGGAGAGAGAGAATCCCAAGCAGGCTCCTTGCTATCAGCACAGAGCCCAACATGGAGCTCGATCTCATGAACTGTGAGATGATCTGAGCTGATATCGAGTCAGACGCTTAACCGACTTAGCCACTCAGGTGCCCCTATTCATCAGATTCTTAAAACTGAAGAGTATTCTATTTTATAAATATTTCCCAGTACCTCAATTTATTTATTGATTCTACCATTGATGAACATCAGGTTATTTCTAGTTTTTGCCTATTTTATTAACTTTATTGTGAATGCTTTTGTGTATGTCTCCCCCCCCCCATTTCTTTTGGTATATACTTGGGAGCAGAGTTAAGTGTAGTGTGTATTACCAGAGAGTTTTCCAAAGTGCTTGTACCAATTTATAGCCATACCAGTAATGTATGAGAGTTCAACTAATATTTCACATGCTCAGCAATGGTCAGTCTTTTACATTTTAGACTTTGGTTACTGTGTAATAGTGTCCCTTATGGTTTTAAATTCTATTTTCATCATGGCCAACAGAATTGGACTCCTTTTCATTAGTAATCATTTGGATGGCCTCCTTTGTGCAATGCCTTTTCCAGTGTTTTCAATTTTTCATGGGTCATCTTTTCCTTAGTTCTTCATATATTACCTAATTGAATGTATATCTTATAAGTAACTTCTCCTTTGTGGCCTTTTTTATTTTCTGAAAACTTTATTTTGATGAATACAGTTTCTTAATTTTAATATCATCCCGTACATCCCTAAGAAGATTGACTCTCCCACTGACACGAAGATAGTTTCTTCTGGTCCATAAAACACGTCTTAACAGATGTAAAGGAATGGGAATGATATAATGTCTGCTCTCAGACAGCAGTGAAATTAAACTAAGAGTCAGTAATAGAGGGACACCTGGCTGGCCCAGTTGGAGGAGCATGCAACTCTTGATCCTCAGGGTTGTGAGTTTGAGCCCCAGTGGGATATAGAGATTACTTAAATAAATACAAAAACTTTTAAGAATAAAGAAAAGAAACAGAAACAACACATTTTTGAATAACACATGGGTCAAAGAAGAAAAGAGAAATTTTTTAATGTTTTTAACTGAATGAGAATGAAAACACAATGTATCAAAAGTCATGGTATGCAGTGAAGAAAGCGGGGTTTAGAGGGAAATTTAGTTTAGAAAAGAAAGAAGAAAGATCTCAAATTAGTAATCTGTGCCTCTAAGAGTGCAGAAAAAGAAGAGCAAATAAAACGTAAATTAAATCTAAGCAGAAGAAAAGAAATACTAAGAATTAGAGATAGAAATCAATGAAATTGAAAGCAGAATATTAGTAGAAAAGAATCAATGAAACCAAGAGCTGATTCTTTGAAAAGATCAATAAAGCTAAGAAAGCTAATTATGAATATCAGACATGAGAGGCCATCATTAAAGATCCCATGGACTTAAAAGGATAATAAAGGAATACTATGAACAGTTTTTCTTGTTTTTACTCTGAACAGTTTTGTGCCCACAGATTTGATAACCTAGATGAAATCGATCAGTTCCTTGAAAGACACAATCTGTCAAAACTCCCACAAGAAGAAATAGACTGTCTGAACAGGCCTGTGCCTGTTAAAGAAATTGAGTCAGTAATTACTTACCTTCCAGAACAAAAAAGACCAGGCTCACTTTGATTCCCTAATGAATTCTACCAAACATTTAAAGAAGAAATTCTACCAATTCTGTATGATCTCTTGCAGAGGATAGAGGGAGGGGGAATACTTCCTAACTCATTCTGTGAGTCCAGCATTACACTAATACCAAAACTAGACATGAGAAGAAAACTACAGACCAATGTCTCTAATGAACATGGATGCAAAAATCGTCAACAGAATATTTAGCAAATTGAATCCAATGATTTATAAAAGGAATTATACATCACCACCAGATAGGATTTATCCTGAGTGTACAAGGCTGGTTTAACATTCAGAAATCAGTTAATGTAGGGCCATCTGGGTGAGTTACAGCCAAAGTAGTTACCAGGAAACAAATCAGGGCATTGAATACCTCTTATCAATAAATAAAAATGATATACATACAACCAGGAAAGCTAGAAAAAAAAAAAAGAACAAAGTAAAGCAATAAAAAGCTGAACAAAAGAATTAAAATGGAAATTACTGAATTTGAGAGGGGGACAATGATAGAAACAGTTTCAAAATAAATGAATAAAAGAGACCAGCTTCACTGACCTTTAAAAAGAGAAAAGATATACATATACAAATTCAGATTGAAGTAAATACCAAAACAAAAATTTTAAACCACAAGACTTTTTCACAAGCTTTAAGAACTCAGATGAAGTCAGATGATTTTGTAGGAAAACAGGATGCATAAAAATTGAACCCAGTAGAGATAGAAAATCTAAACAATAAAGTTTCATGCAAAGAGGGATATAGAAGAGCTCCCCTTCAAAAGAACACATACTTAAACAGAAATTCATTGTTCACAGACTATGTTTAAAGATCAAACAATCCCAGTGTTTTTAAAACTATTCCAGTGCAGGAAAAAAGGTCGTCCAGATTCTTTTTCGAAGTAAAATTTTAAAACTTTCCACAAAGTACAAAGCTGTCTTGTGAACGTTGAGGGAAGATCTTAAAGGTTAACATACAAAATCCAGCCATATGTTAAAAAAATTACATATCCTGGGGCACCAGCGTGGCTCAGTCAGTTAAGCGTTGACTCTTGGTTTTGGCTCGGGTTGTGGTCTCATGATGTGTGGGTTCAAATCCTGCACACACACGCTGGCTGTGTGCACATGCTGTCTCTCAAAGTAAATAAATAAACTTAAAAAAAATTATATATCCTTAAAAAATGGGGTTTTAGGTTGTAAGTATGATTCATTACTGGGAAATCCATTATACTTTATCATATTAATACAGCTAATATGGAAAATCTTACCTCTGTACTTGCTGAAAAGGCCTTTGTGTAAATTCAGTACTCAATAATATTGAGAATTGGTGGATACTATTTTAACATAATAACTTAGTCAAAAAAACCAGCATCTTAAATGGGGAAACACCAGTGGCTTGCCCTTAGGTTAGAACAAGTCAAGAACAAGGTGCCCAGTATCTCAGTTCTTATATTCCAACACAAGTAAGCAAGAGAAAGCCGTTGGAACAGTGAGCAACAAAAAAAGGGGAAAGCTGCTTCTGTGTGTAGATGACACATCCAATTATGAATCTGACAAAAGAATCCGTGGAGATAAAGTCTGACAGAGAAGGGAATTTAGAGCTGTATTTTCCAAAACGACGAAAATGGATTCATTTTTCACATCATACTCCATGATAAATTTCAAACAAACGAGAGATACAATGTAAAACATGAAACCAAGTACTAAAAAGAGAAAACACGGTGAGCTCCTTTGAAAACCTGAGAGTAATAAAACTTTTTAAAGTGTTGTTTCTGGAAGCATATATTTTTATCCGTTGACTTAGCAAACCCACCTCTGAGAATCAATCCTCAGACACTGTCGACAATACAAAATAGCATAGCTTAAGACTAATGCTTCTCAATCACATAGATTTTATTATGACACAGATTCCTGGGCCCTACCTTCCAAGTTTCTGATTCAGTAGATCTACACTGGGATCTAGTAATTTGCATTTACAACAGATTTTTTGCTACTGATGGTGTTTTTCTTGGTACAATACCTTAAAGAACCACTGATTAAGACATTGTAGTAATAAGAGCAAAAGACAAGAAAGAACGGACATACTCACCAAAGTCTGGTTGAAGATATTATGGTACATCTGTACAGTGGAATTCGGTGTAGCTATTAAAAAAGGAATGTGGAAGATCTCTGTATTCTCTTCTAGAATGTTCCACAGGATATATTAGTTAAGTTAAAAAAAAATCAAGATTTTGAACAGCTTACAGTGCAGATTTTTTTTTGCTTAGAAAAAAAAGAGTAAAAGTATTAAAATATATACACTATGTTTTCGCCAAAACAAAAATACAAGCAAACAAAAATGGAAGGATAGTTAATACAAACCATTTCTTAAAAGGAAAGAGAAGTAATAAAGTAATAGGGGAGGGAGCTAGGCTTATATGGAAGTAACTTGTTTTATTGCTTTACATAATTAAAACAAGTTTTTAAAGTGTACTTTCTAGAAATATGAAACAAAGCAAACTGAAGTGTATGTCAAATTTCTGGCATAATGACATATGTAAGTTGTTTGGGATCTATCTTGGGTGTAGGAGTCCAGACACAAAGACATCTTAAACCATATTTGAGTAGTCTTGTTTTCAGTAATTATATTGGTACAGTTTCTTTGCAACTAGATGTATATTAGAAAAACAATAATTACAGTAATGTTATTAGGAACCAGGGTTATCAGGGAAGAAGGGAAGTGATAGAAGTATAAAATCAGAAAAGTTAAGTGACAGTCCTGTAATATAAAATTAAAATTTGTTATCTGTGCATGAATTTTTCTCCTTCTAAAAAAAAAAAGACTTTCGGGGCGCTTGGGCGGCTCAGTTGGTTAAGTGCCCAACTTCGGCTCAGGTCATGATCTCATGGCTCCTGAGTTTAAGCCCTGTGGGCTTTGTGCTGCCAGCTCAGAGCCTGGAGCCTGCTTCAGATTCTCTGTCTCCCTCTCTCTCTGCCCCTCCTCCACTTGTACTCTGTCTCTCTCTATCAAAAATAAGCAAACATTAAAAAAATTAAAAAAAAAAAAAGACCTTTCTTGTTCTAATCGTTAAAGTCCTAGAACCAGTGGTAACCCTGTAGCAAGTGATTACCTCCTTCGGTGCAGCACATGGTCTTTTAATACCATTTCCTATTTGAAAGATATCAGTGGTCCTTGGAGAAGTGGCTGATCCAAGTTGGGGGAAAAAAAATGCAAGGTTGCCTCGGACTGTTTCTTGTTAGATAGAAAGGAGAAGCAGTTGGTTACTGCTGAGGCCATGTCCTAAAGATGGTTTACAACTTACAGGCTCTCACACTAACTCAAAAGGGGACAATCTGAGTGCCAAATTTGCAATGATTGTTTTTGATTTAAACATCTCAAATATATAAACATCTATGGATTGACAATGACACTTTAAAATCATTTTACATACTGTTACTTTTATGAGATTGCTATAACAAATTAGCGCAAACTAGGTGCCTTGAAACATTTATTTTCTCACAGTTCTGGAGAACTGAAGTCTGAAATCAGGTATCAGCAGGGCCGCACTCCCTACAGAGGCTCTAGGGGAGAACTCTGTTTTTTGTATTTTTTTTAGCTTCTACTAGTTGCTGACTTACTTGCCTTGTGGCCACATCACTCCAATCTCTGCCTGTCTTCACATCGCCTTCTTTTCTGTCTGTCCTCTGTGTCATTGGATTTAGGACACTGAGATAATCCAGGATGATCTCATCTCAAGATCCTTAACTTAATTCCATCTGCCAAGACTCTTTTTCCAAATAATGTGACATTCACAGATTCTGGGGATTAGGACATAGCTTTTTGGTGGCCACCATTCAGCTCACAACAAATACCCACTCATTCTGAAAACAATACTAGTTTGCAGGGCGCCTAGGTGGCTCAGTCTGTGAAGCGTCCCTTGGTTTCAGCTCATGTCATGGTCTCACAGTTTGTGGGTTCGAGCCCCACACTGGACTTTGTGCTGACACACTGGGATTCTCTCTCTCTGCCCCTCCCCAGCTTGTGCACACACACACTTTCTTCTCTCTCTCAAAATAAAAATAAAAATAAAAAAATGAAACTATGCTCAGTTTGGATCTTAGCTATGCCCCTTACTGTCTGAGTCTTTTGGCAAACTCATTACATTTCCTGATATGTAAAATTTAGCTAATCTCACAATATACAGAAGAATGTGTACATTTAAATTTTTGCATAAATATATGTCCTTAAAAATCTTTTCATATTTTTTCTTTGTGTAGAAAAAGGTCAGCAAGGATGCCAACCCAAATACACTACTTAGTTATCTCTGAGGGGAGAATTGGAGGAGTTTGGGTGGGAATAGAAAGCGGACTTGGACCCACCTTAAAGAGTAGTTCGGTGAAATCCTGTTCACATGAACCTAGCACACTATTAGATACACACAAGATACTTACTTTTGGTTCTTATTAATAAACTTGTGTGTGAAGACAGTGTAGCCACTAAAATGCAATCTGAGAGGGAAGTTTCTCAGCATGTGTTTAAATCTTGTTTGTTGTTTGTAGTTCTGAGCCTTAAATATATGAAAGTTAGGACAGTTTCATAGACGTTATGAGACCAGTACTTGGCATAAGTCAAATCTGGGAGATACTCCTTACTTGGTGGGTCCTGAAGTTTTCGTGATTTATTTTGGCTGGCTTTGAGACGTGTTTATGGTTTCATTTGTTAGAAAGGGCTTTTGCCTTAAGGGGGAACAGTCCAAACACTTTGCCGTGGTAATACGGATAGCTTTTGTTGTTCCTTTTTCAGGCTGCTAAGTGGAATTCTTATATTCTCTAAGGGAATTATTTTGTTTTCTGTTTATTTTTAGGCAGTATTTGAGGTAGGTAAGGAAATGCGTATTTTCAGATTTCTGCAAACCATTGACGAGAAAGTGAGCATAGTCAAATATTAATAGTGTTTAACTTTATTTTCATTATGTCCCTTTAAAAACATCGGTTCAAATGAAAAAGATAGGCAATAACAAGTGTTGACAAGCATTAGAACCCTCATACATTCCTGTGGAATTATAAAAATGGTATAGCCGTTTTGGAAAACATTTTGACAGTTCCTCAAAAGTTAACCATAGACTTGCTGTAAGACCCAGCAACTCCACTTTAAGATATGAACCCAGGAGAATTGAAAACATCTGTCCAACATGAAATTGTGCTGATGAGTGTTCTTCACATCATCGTTCAGAATGGCCAAAGACATAAATGACCCAAGTGATCATCAGCTAATGAATAAACAAAATGCAGTGTGTGCGTACAATGGCATATTATTTGGTGATAAAAGGGAAGTATTGATCCATGCTCTGACATGGATGAAACTTCAAAACATGCTAAGTGAAAAAAACAGTCATGAAAGAGCACATATTGTTTGATTCCATTTATATGGAATGTCTAGAATAGGCAAGTGCATAGGGACAGAAAGTAGATTACTGACCTCCTGGGATTAGAGGCATAGTTAGGGGAAATGGGTGACAGCTAACCAGTATGGGGCTTTATCTCAGTAAAGCTGTTATTTTTTAAAATTGGTCCACATAAGTAGACTGAGGATGTGGTTTCTTTTTGCCGCTCAGTTATCTCAAGAACTACCCAATTTTATTCTTGTATGATAGATTACAGTGAGCTTTTTTAAGCATCACACTTACTGTATGTCAGTTCTTTCCCATATATAAACCCTGTCATAAGGGTGGAACGCAAAGCCAATAACCAAGTCTGACAAGTCACCTTCTTAGTATTATCTGCTCTTGTCCTCTTGAAATGTTATCTATTGTGTATTCCTTTGTTAGGACATCTGAGAATCCATGGAAATGCTATTTTCCAAAACTTGTGTATTCCAATGAGTCATGCTTCTGCACTTTTATATCAGGTAGCTACCTACCAACATACTTTATATGGTATCTTAAAGCTCTTTAGCCATAGCTAAATGGGATGCCATTTTGCTATCCAGGCCTTTATAGTCCAGCTGCCATGGAAAGGAGAAGGTGTCAGTAAGCACGCACTCTGTCAACACTATTCCAGAGTCATCACCAGCAGCAGCAATTATTATTTTATTATTAAAGGGTCTGAATCAGCAATTTCGTTATCTCTCGCCATGAGCCGCATGCACTGCTGAACTTTACGGAACCTAAAACTGTAATTGCTATTTATTAGAAGAGGACAGGCTCTTGAAGGGGAAACCCTCATTCACATAAGACTGATGTTTGGCTCAGCTCTGATGGGGTATAAAACAAGTAGTGATGAGTAGAGAGGGGTTATACCCTGTGCAAACGTCCATTGCTGCCATTAGAGGTATCCTACAACCCTCTCACACTGACTGGTGGGCCTGAAACTATTGATTTAAGAGATGAAGGAATATAAGAATTAAAGCTGTTCTAGAGTTTTTGAGGTGGAATGGCCTTATTGCCTTCATTTTAAAATAGGGAAAACTGGACCCTTTCTGTCAGCCCAGGGCCCTTCCACTGTATCATGTTGTCATCAGATTTACCGTAAGACACACATACTGTACAACAGGCTCTAGAATCTTTTCTCAGTTTTATCTAATTTGATGACTCATGGTTTATATTCTTCCTGCTTCAATCAATCTATTGAAAAATAAAAAAATGAAAAGTAGTGAATACTAACACCCATCCCTTCCCCGTCGTATCATCCTTCATTAGAGCTTTCTGAGGAAATAAACTGAAAAGGGAGGCTGTTGCAGTAGAACTCCAAAAAGAAGATCCTTCCCAAAAGTGTTTGGTCACAGTTCTTAATACAGGTAGCAGCATATGATTGGGGAAGGAATGGTGCTTGATAGCAACTCTGATAACCACCTTTTTTATTGTCATTTCCCCCCAACTAGTATCGTCTAGACTGTCACAACCATCCTCTCCCCAGTCAGGCTGCCCATCACCTACCATTCCAGCAGGTAAAGTCATTTCTCCATCACAGAAGCACAGCAAGAAGGCACTAAAACAGGTAATCATGCTAGTCTGTGTTTAACAGAAGTATTATGTTCTTGATTAAAAATGCATGATTCTGGAAGTCATTGACAATTTCTTGAAAGGACATTAGGTCCTTTTAAGGAAAAATTTCATGTAGTTTCCCAATCTGGATTTAGTAATATATGTACCTCTGTGTTGTAGGTTTGTGGTAGATAGTCTTTTTATCACTTTAAAAAGCTCTTCATTTGTGGGGCACTGGCAGGTTCAGTGGTTGAGTGTCTGACTCTTGATTTTGGCTCAGGTCATGGTCTCACAGTTTGTGAGATTGAGTCCCTCATTGGGCTCTGTGCTGACGGTGCAGAGCCTACTTGGGATTCTCTCCCTCTCCTTCTCTCTTCCTGCCCCTCCCTGGATCTCTCTCAAATAAATAAACATTTAAATTAAAAAAAAAAAAAGCTCTTCATATGTTCCTAACTTCCTGAGAAGCTTTTGTTTGTGTGCATGTTTGTTTGTTTTAATGTTAATTTTTGAGAGAGACAGTGTGAGTGGGGAAGAGGCAGAGAGAGAAGGAGACACAGAATCTGAAGCAGGCTCTAGGCTCTGAGCTGTCAGCACAGAGCCCAACGAAGGTGAGATCATGACCTGAGACACTCAACTGACTGAGTCACCCAGGAGCCCCTGTTTGTTTTAAATTATGAATAGGTGTTGAATTTTTTAGGTTTGTTTTCTTCATCATTTATTGAGATGATCAGGTAGCTTTTCTCTTTAAATCTATTAAAACACAGAATTCCATGGCTAGATTTTCTAATGTTAACATATACTTAGCTTTCTGGAGTAAACTCTACATGTTGTTACCTGTTTTTGAATACGTTATAGAATTTTCTTTTTTAAGATTTTTGTTGTTTTCTTGTACAGTTTTGGACTCAGGATGGTTCTAATATAATAAAATAAGTTGGGTAGCTCTCTATATTTTTCTAGATTTTTGGAAAACAATTGTAGAAATTATCTTTTTCTTGGAAATTTTTTAAATCTCACCTTTTAAAATTGTTCTAGCATTTCAGTTTCATCTATTTTTAGTGGTCTCATTTGATTCCTGCTTTTTGAACTAATTTTAGAAAAAGGGTTTTTTTTGGAAATTTCTCTTAAAAAATGGTCCATTTTACTTGATATTATTTTTATTTTTCATTATTTTTTAAGTTTGCTTAATTTGAGAGCAATAAAGAGCATGTGGGTGCCTGCACTTGAGCAGGGGAAGGGGCGGAGAGAGAGAATCCCTGTGAGATCATGACCTGAGCCAAAATCGAAAGTCAGAGGCTCAAGCAGTCCACTGAGCTAGCCAGGGTCCCCTCACTTGATTTTTAAAAATACGTATTTATCTGTGGGGCAGTTGGCTGGCTCAGTCAGTAGAGCATGCGACTCTTGATCTTGGGATTGTAAATTTGAGCCCCATGTTGGGTATAGATAAAATCTTTAAAGAAAATTGTTTAAAGTTGTGTGTAGCATTCTTTTATGTGTCCTTTTTGTTCCTTAGTGTTGTTCGTTAATCATGTATCTTTTTTCCCAGTGCTACTTAGCCATCCATCTATTTTGTTGGGCTGTTCAAAGACCTAGCTTTCAATTTTTTAAATGCAAAATGATCTATAAATACAAACTCACTAGTAATTAATGGAACCTTAACAGACTACTTTTATCCTCAGATTGGTATACACAAGAACTTAATTTGTAATATCAGGCATTGGCAGGTATGTAGAAAAATGTCTAATGGCAGTTTGACAGTGGAATATAAATTATTGTAGAAAGAAATTTTGTGATGTCTGTTAAAATTTTATTTTATTTTTAAAGTTTATTTCTTTATTTTGAGAAAGAGAAACATAGAGCATGAGCAGGAGAGTGGCAGAGAGAGAAGGAGAGAGAGAATCCCAAGCAGGCTCCTCACTGACAGTGCAGCCATGAGGTCATGACCTGAGCCACAGTAGAGTTGGATGCTTAACTGACTGAGCCATCCAGGCGCCCCTGTCTATTAAAATTTTAAGAGCACAGGGGCGCCTGGGTGGCGCAGTCGGTTAAGCGTCCGACTTCAGCCAGGTCACGATCTCGCGGTCCGTGAGTTCGAGCCCCGCGTCGGGCTCTGGGCTGATGGCTCAGAGCCTGGAGCCTGTTTCTGATTCTGTGTCTTCCTCTCTCTCTGCCCCTCCCCCGTTCATGCTCTGTCTCTCTCTGTCCCAAAAATAAATAAACGTTGAAAAAAAAAAAATTAAAAAAAAAAAATTTTAAGAGCACATATCCCATGACTAAGCATTTGAACATTTTGGAACTTAGGTTAGAAAAATACAAATAAGTACACATATCAATTACACACACACACACACACACACACACAAATATTTGTGTTAAAGTTTGTAATAGCAAAAACTTGCAAGTAGCCTAATATGTATCAGTTAGGGAATTCCTTATGTAAATGATGGCATATCTATATGCTGGACAATTATGCAAGATTAAATGTTGGTAATATGGTTGTTTTATATATATAGACATGGAAGCATCACCACAGTATAATGTTGAATCACTGAAGTTATATTACAACATGTAGAGCATGATGCCATTGATAAAAAATAAATACATATCTGCAAAACAATATTATATTTTTAGTAGAAATATACTCATAATGTCAATGTAAAAAAAAAGCTCAATATAGAAAAATAAATTGATGTCTGTAGTTATCTCTGAAGATTAGGGACAAGACTGAGTGATGGTCAAGGGAGTTTAGCTTTATGTGTGAATTAAATGGTAAAGATCGTAATCATGTATTATCTATATAATTTTAAAAATTATGTAGATCCTAAAGTATTTAAAGCAAAAGTGCTTTTTTATTAAGAGTTTCAGAAATTCAATAACATTAATTGCTGTCTGCCTGGATAATAAATACAATATTTTATTTTGTATAAAAATACAAAATAGCACTTGTGTTTTTATAAATACTTTGGAGGATTTTAAGAAGTATAAGATGCTTTTTTCCACAGGAAAAGGCAAGTATTTTCCTAAACCTTGTTAGATAATCCACAACATGTTTACTACTCCTGTATTATTACACTCCTATAATCCCAAGGGTCAAATGTATTGGAAGAATTCCAGTATGGGAAATTATGTAAATAAGGTTGGTGGGACGTAAAGTAAGGACTTGCCTTCAGTGTATGTTTTGTATGGTATTAGATGAAGAAAAATTAGTTCAACATAAGTTATCCTTTATGACAATGAAGGGTTGTTTTTGCTGTTTGGTTTTTAATTTTTTTTTATGTTTATTTTTGAGAGAGAGAGAGAGACAGACAAACAGAGCACGAGTGGGGACAAAGGCAGAGAGAGACGGAGACATAAAATCTGAAGCAGGCTCCAGGCTGTGAGCTGTTGGCACACAGCCTGACTCGGGGCTCAAACCGTGAGATCATGACCTGAGCCAAAGTTGGACAGTTAATCGACTGAGCCACTCAGGCACCCCCCGTTTTTTAATTTTAAAATAGAATTAGGAACACCGTTTGTAAACTACTGAGGGAGAAAAAGAACTGAGTACACTTCCTAAATAGAGAGGCTATAAGTTACTCTGTTTCCATCATGTGTCTGAATTTATATGATGACAGTAGGAATAGATGAGATCAAATGGTTTTATTAAATTTTGCACTAACCTAGAATGATCTAGATATTGTGAATGACCAGAACAGACTCTAGTGGCTGCCACCCAGGAAGTGTATAAACATTTTCTGTTCTGATTGCAGAGAATGAGAGATAAGCTAATCAGAAAATGCCAACTTTTTTCTTTATTTATTTGTTTTGAGAGAGACAGAAACAGCATGAGTGGGGGGAGGGGCAGAGAGAGAGAGGGACACAGAGAATCCAAAGCAGGCTCTGGGCTGCCAGCCTGGATGGAGCTCATGTGGGGCTTGAGCCCACGAAACCATGAGATCATGACCTGAGCCATTGTTTTTTATACATTACACGCCTGCTTGCCTGCTGTAATGTTGTAGGTGAATGTAAGCCAGATACCTGACTCACTCAGTTACTGTTTTCCCTTGACAGCTTAGTCAAGATCAGTTGTTGTATAGCAGGGATGAGTGTAAATGTGGAACCGGAAGGAGAAAACTATATTGTGCGGAGGGAATGGGAACCAACTGGCCAGTTATTCCACACTTTTCTGCATGATGCTCTGAAGGTTGAAGCTTAAACTGGCAGTTTAGTAAGGTCATAGATTTCCAGCCTTTTCTTGAAATGTATCTTTACTTTCTTAGTTTCTCTTTTTTTTAACCTTGAGTTAAAAAGTTGCCTTCATATATTTTCATGACTAAAATCTGAGAAGTTAACTGTCTTTTTATTCATTATTTAACTAGTTGAGTGTAGTGTATTCTAGAAACAAGCTAGAAACGTTATAGAAATAAAAGTAATTCTGAAATAGCCAGGAGGAACCATATTGTTCTTAGAACCAGTATTTTCTAGGGTCGCCTGGGTGGCTCAGTGGGTTAAGCCTCTGACTTCGCCTCAGGTTGTGATCTCGCAGTTTGTGGGTTCGAGCCCCGTGTCCAGCTCTGTGCTGACAGCTCGGAGCCTGGAGCCTGCTTCGAATTCTGTGTCTCCGTCTCTCTGTCCCTACCTTGCTCACACTCTTTCTCTCTCTCAAAAATAAACCAACATTAAAAAAAATTAAAAAAAACCAAAACTTTTCTAACCTTTATTCCCTTCTGTATATTGCATTGCTGTAAATTGCAGAGGATTTGGTCATTGGGCCAAATCTTACTGCTCTTACAGTCGATCAGAATAAGTAGTTATGTACAACCTTTTGTCCAAATGTATCACCTCTGAAATATACATAAGCTAAATATTTACGTTTGTACGTAGAATTAATGCAAGTGGGATTGTACGTAGAATTAATGCAAGTGGGAATCTTTTTGGTGGGGGGTTTAGAATTTGTTTCCAGAAATGATTGAAAACCTCTAATTTGCTGCTGCAAAAATGGAAAGTCCATGGCTTACTGGTGATTTTTAGGTTCTAAAAATGTTCATGACTAATTCTCACATTTATCTAAAGGAGTAATACTGCCAAAAAAATACTCAGACTCTTATTAAAGTATCATTCAGGCCTTGTGTTTAACTGGTTTAATTTAGGTTTTGTTTACTTTGATAGCTTTCAAAGAAATTGAATGATCAGCATGCTCCTCACCACTTAAAAAGCAGTCGTTTACTTTTTGCTATTACTAAAAACTGATTTGTTTTTGTTGCTCATAGCCAGTTTTCTTTTTATAGGCTCTAAAACAGCAACAGCAGAAGAAGCAGCAGCAACAGCAATGCAGGCCAAGCATGTCCATCTCCTGCAACCAGACTCTCTCCCTGAAGACTGTCAAAGCAACCAGTGACTCTGTTTCTGCCAGGCCTGGTAGGCAGATTTGGGCATCTTTTCAGTGGAAGTTCTTTTTCCCGTATTTTTGTGTTGTTTTTCCACGTTTGGATACCATATCATTTATTTTTAAATTGCTGTATTTATGTACGTAGTCTGTTACTGCCAAATCACCAATATAAATCCTTTCAGGGTAAATGGGAAAATTTATACAAAATCATTGTGCAGTTACGAAAAAATACATCAATGAGATTTGCATGTTAGAATGAGATCAGTGACTGACTTCCAAGATGTCTAACCTAATAATATTTGGAAGCTTCTAATCTGTGATCTTAAAAAGCTGATGTTGCCAAGACACTCAAACCAAACTTCACCCATTTTCTCCTTTAATGATAAAATGTCTTCCTGAGAATATAGGCTACCTTTGAATTTCCATTGGATATAAAAACAGGCCTTTGGATTTTTGTTGTTGTTTGGTTTTGTTTTTCCTCTAAACTGGGTTAGATACAGACTTTGTATTTTATTACACAATTAATTTTGATGCTAGCTGATTATATGGGCCTGCCAAATTTAAACTGTGTCTTGCAGAGCTTTGTATTTTAGTTAGGAAGGAAATTTACCACCAGAAGCAAATAATGTGCTTCCTTCCAGAAGGGAGTTTATTTTATTTTTTAACTCTGAATTTGCAGACTCAAAACGCATGTGCAAGGTCACACTGCCTCATGTTTGAGGCAGTTTTATTTAGTGTTGAATGATTTAATTGTTTGATTGATTTCTGTCTGTAACCTCAGTGTCACCAGTCTTTGATATATTTTTTTCTCTTAGCAATGTGGGAAGGAAAGCCATCTGATGGCCAGTCAAGCAGCCCTCAGAACTCAAATTCTAGCTTTTCTTGTTCAGTTCAAGTGGAAAATCCCTTGCTAGGCTTGGGGAAGAAGTCATTCCAGAGGTCTGACAGGCTCCACACAAGTAAGTTGATTTACAAAGAAGGTTCTGCATCTTAATTTGTCAACTGTGTGTTTGAAATTCAGCAGCTGTTTTGTGGTTTAGTTCTTTTTCTGACAATAGGTTGCTTTGTCCAGCATTATTAGTGTCTTATTTCTGTGTACAGAAAGATAGAAGGACTTATAATTAAACACAGAAAACTGACCCTTTTTTCCTGCTCCCTTTGAAATCCCACTAAGATGAGAATATGGAAATGCAAAAGATTAAATCCATAAGGGTGACGAAAACAAGGAGACAACAGATGGGCAGGCAGTGTCAACAAATTTTGAAAGATGAAAACTGGATGGAGTTTTTCACAGAGCTGAGCAACAGATGCCAATAATAAGCAAGCCAGTTAAGTCTGCAGAACACCAGATAGATTCCAGAATAGGAGATAACCATGTGTCATAATGGAGAAGGGTGAATGAAGCCTAGGGTTGAAAAGAAGACCTTTTGTGAAAGTTAGTAAGAAGCATATTGATGCTTCACCCAAGCAGGAGACAGGAGATTTGTTTTGAGGTGAAATGAAACCATACAGACTTCAAATTCAAAGATACCACTCATGGCTAAGGGTAGATAAGGAGGCAGTGTACTGAAATCAGGGGAATAAAGAAAAATACAAATACTAATAGTGATCCTTCTGCTTGGCTTCCAGAATGCTAGTAGGAAAGCATATTTCTGCCACCACTATTTCCTTCCTCCCAGCCCCACCTGTGTTCCAGCAGGAGATGGATGGGTTGATACCTAAAGAAATTGAATAGCCTTAGAAGAAAATCTGCAGCCAAATTTATAGATTGCAGTCTAAAAAGAAACCATCTTGATCACACTTCTGTGGAGCTCATCTGTCTATAAGACCTACCTACCTATGTACCCAAAATTTCCAGTTGACCTTTTTTTAAAATTAAAAAAAAAATGTTTTAATGTTTATTTGTGTGTGTGTGTGTGTGTGTGTGTGTGTGAGAGAGAGAGAGAGAGAGAGAGAGAGAGAGAGAGACAGACAGACAGACCGAGAGGGAGAGAGCACAAGCAGGGGAGGGACAGAGGGAGAGGGAGACAGAATCTGAAGCAGGCTCCAGGCTCCGAGCTGTCAGCACAGAGCCTGATGCACGGCTTGAACTCACGAACCGTGAAATCATGACCTGAGCCAAAGTAAGATCCTCAACCAATTGAGCCACCCACGTGCCCCAGGCCTTTAAAAAAAAAAAAAAAAAAAAAAAGTTTATTTGTTTACTTGTGAGAGAGAGACAGAGAGAGAATGTGTGCACCCAAGCTGGGGAGGAACAAAGAGAGAGAAAGACAGAATGGAAGCAGGCTATAGGCTCCAAGCTATCATTGCAGAATCCAACCTGGGGCTCGAACTCATGAACCCATGAGATCATGGCTTGAGCCAAAGTCAGATATTTAACTAACTGATTGAGCCACCCAGGAGCCCCTCCAGTCAGGCTTTTTTTTTTTTTTTTCCAATTGTGATTGTTCACAATCACCTTTGAAGACCTCCATCATGAGACACAGAATCTGAAATACAGATACAGAAGAAACAGACAATTCAGGAAAATTTAAAACAAGCAACTTTAAAAACTATAATATCCACAGAAAGAAATAAAAGATGATATTGCATCCATGAAAGAATAGACTACTATTTTAAAAATCAGAAAATAAAGAGTTCTTGGTATTAAGTAATAATGTAGCTTAAATAAAAAATTATGATGGAAATACTAAAAGGTAAAGAAATTTCTCAAACATAGGGCAAAAGAGAGATTCAAAAGGAGAGAGAATGTAAGAAAATTGGAATACCAATCTAGAATGTCTAATGTCTAAAATAGTACGACCATCAGAGGAGCACTTGGGTGGTTCAGTCTGTTAAACGTTGGATTCTTGATTTCGTCTTAGGTCATGATCTCACAGTCATGAGATCAAACCCTGCATCAGCTCTGCACTGGGTGTGGAGCCTGCTTAAGATTCTCTCTTTCCCTCTGCCCCTCTCCCTTCCTCTTTGTCTCTCTCTCAAAAAGAAAAAAATAAAACATTTTTAGGTTTGCCTGGGTGGCTCATTCAGTTAAACATCTAAGTCTTCAGCTGGGTCATGATCTCATGGTTTGTGAGTTCAGAGCTTGGAGCCTACTTCAGATTCTGTGTGTGTGTTTGTCTCTCTCTCTTTCTTCTGGTCGCATGCTCATGCTCTGTCTCTCTCCTTCAAAAATAAACATTAAAAAAATTTAATAAAATAGTAGGACCATCAGAAAGAACAAAAATTGAACGGGGAGTAAGATAAAAGAAAAATAATATAAGAAAATTCCAGAAACAAAAAAAAAAAAGGAAAAAATTCCAGAGAATTGAAAGTCAGAGATTCCAGAGTAGAAGTACACAATTGGTGTCAAGAAGCATGAATAAAAAGAAACCCATTCCAAGGCACATTCTTTTGAAATTTTAAAGCATCCAGGATAATGAGAAGATTCCAAAAAAGCCTCCAGAGAGAAAGAAAACACTTCGTGTACAAAGATGTAGGAATTGGGATGGTGAACATCTCAGAAGCAGAATAGAAGCTAAAAGATAGCGTGGCAATGGTGATAAAATTGGAAGAAGTCATTGTATACCCACTTCTATGTTCCAGACCCTTCCACACTATTAAGCGTGAGAACAGAATTAATAATATTTCAGACAGCTTCTTTGGGTTTTTGTTGTTGTTTGATTTTACAGATTATTTATCAAAATAAGTAAGAATTCCTGAATTCCAGAGGTACCTGGCTGGCTCAGTTGGTAGAGTACTCGACTCTTAATCTCGGGTTTGTGAGTTCAAGCCCCACATTGGGTGTAGAGATTATTTAAAAATAATAAAATCTTTAAAAAGAGAAAAGGGAGAAGAAAGAATTCTTGAAATCCAACACTTGCCTTCCTGGGATTGGTTTAAATTTTAATTATGGTGTTTTTGGAAAATTGTGCTACAATATGGATACCTAGAGACATTTCCAGTCCCATAGGAGCTGTGGCTCAGGTGTCCAGGCACCTGCAGAGAGCAGAACCAATCTAATTTGTTTTTGCTCCCCAAGAAGACGCTTAGAAGTGAGGTGTAAGGCAGGCAGGGGAAATAATTTGAAGATTACCAGGCACAGTATAAGCGATGAAATTAAGAGCCGAGTCAATAAGTTGCTTGAGGTGCCCGCTTCTTTGCCGTCCAGCAACCAGACAACTTCTTTGTAAAAATCAGGTTTGATTCTGGGTGGATTGTAAAATGGTGCATTTTTCTTTAGAAGCAGTATCTGCCGTGAACTGAGCATACCCTTTGATCATCAATTCCACTGCCAAGGATTCAAAATATTCATTAATTAAATAACTACTTATAGAAGGTATACTAATATGCCAAACACAAGTTCCTAGTGATGTGGTGATGAACAAAGTTCCTTCCTTATGGAGACTATATTCTACTTAAATGCAGTCAAAGTCACAATTTTAGTATCTTCATTCAACTGCAGTAGAAATGTAAATGTAAAAAATTGAGAAATTATGGACTGCAAATTTCTGGCTTGCATACTAACAAACTAGGAAAAATTAACCATAAAAAAAGAAAGCATGGTGTATCTAACTTTCACCTCATGGCCAAGAAGTAAATGCAGGTTCATCTCCTCTCATGCAAATAAGCATTAATGGAAATAATATGGGAATTTTTACAATACATGCCACAATGAGTATTTTTTAAATCTATGGAAGAAGTTGTACATTTTGTGTAAAATATAAATGATAAAACTAAATTAGATAATTTACACAAAACTTTTTTAGTTAATATTGGTATAGTTTGTTGTAACTTCATTAAAATTAATGGTATATATTTTTATGTCCCAGATTCAATCAGAAAAATAAAGATAGCTGAGATATCAAGTATAATACGATAGAATGTGGCAACCTAAACTGAAGGAAAAAACAAACAAACCAAGGTCAACTTTTGACTTTTAAGAGGACATGAAGTTTAAATTCTAAAAATTAGCAGTTTGTCTGAGGCACATAAAAATATCCATGGGCACTATTTGATCAATAACAGAACAGACTAATTTGTAACTCCTAAGTCTTACTTAAGGAGTTAGGTTAAAATCAATGGGGTGCCTGGCTGGCTCTGCCGGTAATACATGCAACTCTTGATCTTGCGGTCATGAGTTCAAGTCCCATATTCGTCGTAGAGCTTACTTAAAAAAAATAATTCAAGTTTTAACTCCAGTTTGACTCAGATGTGAAGGTAGAAAATGAATGCAAAAATAATGAAAACTGTTCAAGGAATGCTGGCACTCTCATTTCATCGGTCACACGGGGAAGCAATAGTAGGATGTTGCTCTCAGTTCCTGGGGCCATTGCAACATTGTTTTATGCAAACCAAAAATTGATCACGTCTGTGATCCTCAGTGGGTGCCTAGTTAAGTTAGTCATAGTATGTATGTTGGAATATGGTGCAGCTTTTTAAAGAGTTTTGTAGGTGATAGTTTGGAAAGATGTTTAAGATATTCTGTGAAAGAAAAGACTAAATATAATTTGTATGTATATTGTGATTTCATTTCAAATTAAAAATGTCATTTTTGGGGTGCCTGGGTGTCTCAGTCTGTTAAGCATCCTACTCCTGATTTCGGCGCAAGTCATGGTCTAACGGTTCATGGAATCGAGCCCCTCGTTGGGCTCTGCACTGACAGCACAGAGCCTAATTGGGATTTTCTCTCTCTCCTTCCTTCTCTGCCCCTCCTCTATATGTGTGCTTGTGTGCACACTTGCTCGCTTGCTCTCTCTCTCGCTCTCAAAATAAATAAACTTAAAAAAATACAAAAATATAAATAAAATGTCCCTTTTGGTAGAAAGCTGGGAATGTAGAAGCCTTTACTTTTCATTTATATATTTTGGTACTATTTTAATTGGGGGGATATTTACCTTTATCTCTCAAATTCTGTTTTTAATATCATCCAATTTGAAGTTTTAAAATTTTTTACTGTGATTTCTTCTCTGTCCCAGGAATTATCTTGAAGTTTTAAAATTTTTCTTAAGGGTGCCTGGGTGACTCACTTGGCTAAGTGTCAGCTCAGATCGTGATCTCACAGTGCATGAGATCAAACCCCACTTCAGGCTCTGTGCTGACAGCATGGAATCTGCTTGGGATTCTCCCTCTCTCTTCTTCTGCCCCTCTCCCCTGCTCATGTGCGTGCGCTCTCTCTCTCTCTCTCTCTCTCTCTCTCAAAGTAAATAAACAAACTTAAAAATTTTTTATTTTCTTAAAATACATAGGGATTTGCGGGCACCTGGCTGACTCAGCGAGTAGAGCACGTGAATCTTGATCTCAGGGTCATGGGTTCAAGCCCCACACTGGGCATAGAGATTACTTAAAAATGAAGTCTTTAAAATACAAATATATAGGGATTTTTATGTTCCTGTTATGAACTTTTAACTTAAATACCTAGTAATCAGAGATCATGCACTGTATGATACCTGTGCCTCTACACTATACTGATAAATAACAGACTCTGGAGCCATGATGCCTAGGTTCAAATTCCTTCACTCTAATCAGTGGTACAATTTTGGGCAACTTACTTGCCATTTTGGACCTCACTTTCTTCTTCTGTGA
Organism: Prionailurus viverrinus; assembly: GCF_022837055.1. Taxonomy (NCBI): domain Eukaryota; kingdom Metazoa; phylum Chordata; class Mammalia; order Carnivora; family Felidae; genus Prionailurus; species Prionailurus viverrinus. Next base: position 120,643,482 of record NC_062563.1, read on the forward strand.
AATGTATAATAATAGTTTCCTACTTCATAGGGTTACATGAAAAATAAATGAGCTAACACATGTCTATGTTTAGAGTAGTGCCTGGCACTTACGAAGCCTTACAGAAGTGTTTACAGCTGCTATTATTGGTCATTGTAGTTATGATTACTACTAATATTATTTGAAATTCACTGAGACCTGATTGTGCTCATTCCTGATGATTTTATCCCCATCTTTACAATCACATTCTTTATTTTTTAAATCCTTTTATATAGCGCTATTTTGTATTCTATCTATGACAGTTGCAGTAATAGCAGTAGTTTTAGGTCTAAACCTTTTATTTTTGGTTTCTGTTGATTCTCTGTCATAGTGGAATGTCTGTTGGTTTGTCAAGGTAGTCTGTGTGAGATAACGCTGGATCTTAATTTGTAGGAATCCTATGGGCCTAACTCTTTCCGCTTAAGAGAGATTACTTCTGGGGGCACCTGGGTCACTCAGTTGATTGAGCGTCTGACTTTGACTCTGGTCATGATCTCGCGACTTGTGTGTTCGAGCTCCGTGTTCGAGCTCCGCGTTGGACTCTGTGCTGGCAGCACACAGCCTGGAGCCTGCTTCGAGATTCTGTGTCTCCCTCTCTCTCTGCCCCTCCCCTGCTCTCTCTCTCTCTCGCTCTCTATCTCTCAAAAATAAAAACATTAAAAAAAATTTAATAAAATAGATTACTTTTGTTTCTGCTTCATCCAGGAGCAGACGTTATGCACATTCAGGGTTGTGTAGCTTTGTGCATATGTTTCTAAATGTAGAATTTCTGAGTCTTATATTCCTGTGCACATTAAAATTTTGCTATATATTATCAAATTTTCTTCTAATAAAATTGTACTCATTTGGGCCCCATCAGCAGTATTTGAAGGTGGTCTTAGCTTTTTCTTTGTGTAATCTCATCACTGTATTGCAGTATTTGCCATTTTGATAGACAAAAACTGTTCATTGGTTTTACTGGAATTTTTAAAATATTAATATCGTAGCGTCTGTTTATGGTTAGTCACCTGTGAATTGCCTGTAATCCCCTGTGCTCATTTTTCTCAAGGTGATTATCTTTTTCATTTTGATTTGTAGATGCATTAAAATTTTTTTTTAATGTCTAGCAACCTATTTATTTATTTAAAGTAAGTTCTAGGCTCAGTGTGGGGCTTGAACTCATGACCCTCAGATCAAAAGTTGCATGCTGTGCAGACCAAGTTAGCCAGGTACCCCATATCGATTCACTTTTAATGTGGAGAATCACAAAAGTTTTGTCATGGCTTGCAAATATTTTTGTCAAGTTAGTCTTTTGTTTATGATATTTTTTGCCATTTACATTTGAAACTTTTTTTTGTATTGAAATCTGTCAGTCTTATGAAAGAATATAACCTTCTGATTGTGACCAAGTTTCTTGAAACCACTAAGCTGTTCAGTCATAACATTTTTAGGTAATGAAAATTGATGAAAGAATTCCCATGGAAAGGGAAGAAGGATCCCAATATGATTTATTATATAGATTTGAATTTTTCTGGATTTTTTTTTATCATTTTGCATATGTGCCACACCTTGCTTTTTGTGAGTCTTGGAAGAAAATTTCTAAATACCGTAAGTGTTCCCTTCTTCACAGCATGATATTTAAAGTAGTTACAACTGTCATTTTTTTGCACTGCAGAGCAAACTACTCTAGATAGAAACAGGAGCGTAAAAGAGGCCTAAATGATTCTTTCCCCTATTTTTATAGGGCAAATGAAAAGGACTAAATGTGCTGAAATTGATGTTGAGACACCAGACTCCATTCTGGTTAACACAAATCTACGAGCACTGATCAACAAACACACCTTTTCAGTCCTTCCTGGAGATTGCCAGCAGCGACTGCTTTTACTCCTTCCAGAGGTGGATCGTCAGGTGCGTTATTTTCAAGCATAAGCAGTTTTCAAAAACCCTTCTGAGGCTTTCTTCACTCATCCCCTTTAGAACTCCTTAAGACTTTTTAAATAGCTTTTTATGTATGCTCGTAAAGAAGTGGTGTCAAAGCTACTGAACAAGAAATAAGAATATTTTTATGGAAGTGTTCTTAAGAATTTTGCCCTGTAAGTCTTACAAAGGAAAAAATCTCATCAGAATGTCAAAATTGTGGAATAAAATTTGTGTAGCTATCATACTCGGTAGGCATTCATTGAATACATTGAGTTCAGGAAGAAGAGTTGTCTTATTTCGGACATTAAATAGGGGTTCTTGAATGGATTTTTTGAAAGGGGTAAGAGTGTTAATTATTTTCATTATTTTGTTAGATTTTTAAGAAACAAACATTTATTGTTTTCATAATAAAGAACTTTAAGGGGCACCTGGATGGCTCCGTGAGTTAAGTGTCCGACTTGGTTTCAGCTCAGGTCACGATCTCACGGTTTGTGGGTTCGAGCCCCTCGTTGGGCTCCGTGCTGGCAGTGCAGAGCCTGCTTTGGATTCTCTCTCCCTCTCTGTCTCTGACTCTCCCGCACTGTTTCTCTCTGAAAAAATAAGTAAACTTAAAATATTATATATATATATGAAGAATTTTAAAAGCCCAGTAATTATGTTATAGTCTTAAAAGAGATAGCTATAAGAAATATCAAATTTGAGAAGAGTCTAGGGAGAGACCAGGGAGATTTAGGTCAGGAATTAGGTAATGATCAGAGACTTAGGCTTTCATCAGAGAAAGAGTTACTTGCAAGTCACCCCCCCGCCCCATGTCTAATTATGTTTCCTCCTCTATAATAGGACCGTTTTGATTTTCTAAGATTTATTCAATTCTGAGGGTTTTTAAATTCTGAGTTTTTGTTTTTTTAATTCATTATTTCCAAGCACATACTGTGTTCTAAGTAATCTGATAGGCCCTCTCCCATTTTTCCTAATCATTATAAAAACAAGATGAGAAAGAAGGGTTTTCCCTAGTTCACAATAAAAAAACTAAATATATCCCTCTAGTTTATAGTAAGAGATTAAAGGAGAGTAAGCTACACACATTATCCTAGCTAATTGACTATAATGTCAAAACAAAATATTTCTATTTTTGAAAATTCTGAAAATCATCTTTCTATTCAACTGCATTGATATCACTTTCAGTCACCTTGTGCTATGAGTCAGCACATGTGCAAGCAGGTCAGATTCTATTTTCAAGGAGACCAAGTAAGTCAGGTGCTGGTAGTAACCAGCAATAGGGACAAAGAAGTAAGTAAGCTGATCGTCCCCAGCTCCTGCCTTCCCCACCTTAACACTTCTTGGAGAAAGTACAGTGTTTGGGATGCCTAGTTTTTGGTTCGAACAAGTTAGGAGGCTGACATTTTTGCAAAGTTTTTAGAGAATTTCTCAATAAGGATTGTTCTCATCTTTAGTTTACAGACTTAAGTTATTAGGTTGGGAATAATAAGATGGGACCTAACTGAGGGCCCATCTCTAGAACTCTAGTGCAGGTTCCTTAGAATGGTCTTTTGACTAATGGTCCTTATCCTGTCTCAGAAGGAGGACTGCCACATACAGTTTTAGAATTAAAAGGTATCTTGAACGTTATCTATTCATCTTCCTATAGAGTACAATCCTGTGGGGAATTCTTTTTTTTTTTTAATGTTTATTTATTTTTTTTTTTTTTGAGAGAGAGAGAGACAGCATAAGCAGGGAAGGGACAGAGGACCTGAGGCAGGCTCCATGATGACAGTAGCGAACCCGATGTGGGGCTTGACCTCACAAACTGTGAGATCATGACCTCAGCCAAAGTTAGATGCTCAACCGACTGAGCCACCCAGGTGCCCTTGTGGGGAATTCTTATTGGGGCATTAGTTGGACTTACTTGATTACGGTGGGAACACACAGTAATTTGAGAAATAATGTCCTTATCTATAGAAGTATGGAACTCAAATTAACTTCACTGTCAGATGCAGTTTGGAGTGTTTATAGAATTCTGGGTATTAGTAGGATGAAACATTGAAAACAACATTTCTGTATATGGAATGCCCAGCCACAAAGTAGAAAAACATTATTTAAACCAGAGGAAAGAATATAGGAGGGGACTGGAGCACTCTTTAGGTATATTTGAAGGTCTGTCAAATGAAAGAGGTAAACTTTTTTGTGTTTCCAGAAAGCAAATGTGGAGTTAAAATAACATTTTTCTTTTAACAGTTGGAGCTGTTAAAATGGAGTGACCTGTGATGGAGTAACTTGCTCATCACTGAGCTATTCAAGCAGAGGTTGGCTGACCTCTTAGAGTTCTTATAAGAGTTCTTATAGGGAAGACTATTAGTTCTTATAGGGAAGACTGTTAACCCCCTGCCAGCTCCCTAGAGTACAGATCAGCAGTCAGCAAACTGTAGCCCACTGGCCAATTTCAGCCCACAACCTGCTTTTGTAAATAAAGTTTTATCGGCACATAGCCACTTAACATTAGTTTACGTATTGTTTGTAGCTGCGATCATGCGGCAAGGCAGAGTTACGTACTTACAACAGAGGCCCTATGGCGTTGCAAAGCCTAAAATATTTGCGGTCTCTCCTTTAACAGAAAAAAGTTCACCAATTTCTGCTCTAGAGCTAGGGGAACATAATATGGGCCCAGGTAGGTGTAGAAAGTGAGTTTCTCAATCTGTAGGGTGTCCAAATAGTTATAAATTTTCTTCAGAAAATTGTTTTTGACCACATTTAAACTTTTAATCTATCTAGAATTTTTTTTGTATTGCTCAGAAATTGGGATTCACCTTTATTTCCCACTGAATAACAGATAGCCATTTGTTCCTCCACCATGTATTTAATGTAACGATTTTTTTGTCACGGATTGAGATACCATCTTTGTTATATATTTTATTCAGTTATATGCAATATGTGTTTAGTTTACATGCACACCTTCCTCTTCCACTCATTTCTTTATTCCTTTTAACACTAGTAATAATAGTTTTGATTATAGTGGCTTTGTGTGTGGTATGTTTAATAATTGGAAAGGAGATTTTTCTCTTATTTTTTTCCATATGTACTTCAAAATCATTTTGTTAATGCAAAATCTGCAAGGAATTCTGATTGAAATATAGATATTAACTTTGGGGAGAATGGCAATTTTATTAAGTTTTTCTGTCCAGATTTTTCATATCTTGTGTTTTATGTCCTTAAATAAGATTTTATGGTTCTAAACCAAGATAGGAAATCCAAAATCTCTAATATAAAGAACCTTAAAACCTTTTGGGAAGACATCACAAATCAAGCCAGTAGATTGATTGAGGGAAATATTTTTAATATATGTTCTAGTTTTACTAAGAGTACTATGTAAAAGATTCTCGCAAGTTAATAATAAAAATAAGCAGCCTCATAGAAAAATGAGCAAATGATAAGAATTTCACAAGATGGCAAATCTAAATATTTTTTTTTAAATTTTCTTTAAAAAAATTTTTTTAATGTTTATTTTTTAAGGGGAGACAGAGAGAGAGAGAGAGTGAGAGTGGGGAAGGGGCAGGGAGAGAGGGACACACAGAATCCAAAGCAGGCTCTAGGCTCCAAGCTGTCAGCAGACACCGATGTGGGGCATGAAATCATGAACTGCAAGATCATGACCTGAGCCGAAGTTGGACACTTAACCGACTGAGCCACCCAGGCGCCCCGCAAATCTAAATATTAATAAACATGCAAAAAGGTGAATAAAATTCCAGTAGTCAAGGTAAAGGAAATTACCATTTCAAACCCATTAGAGTGGCCAAAAAGAAAATAGTCTGGTTAACATCTGTTGTTCATAGGGTAAGCATATATTTCTGATAGAAATATGAATTGTAGCCTTTTTGGAAAATAGTCTAACAATACCTGCTTACACACACAATATTGCTTTGCTTTTAGAACTTACTCCACAGAAATAGAAGCACTGGTATGTTCATCTTTACCAGAATGCTAATTGCAGCTTGGTTCATTATGGGAAAACATTGGAAACAAGGTGTATGTTTATGATTAAGAAACTGGTAAATGGGGGCACCTGGGTGGCTCAGTTGGTTAAGCATCCATCTCCTTGATTTCAACTCAGGTCATGATCTCTCAGTTCGTAAGTTCAAGCCTTGTATAGGGCTCTGCGCTGACAGTACAGAACCTGCTCGGAATTCTCTGTCTCCCTCTCTCTCTGCCCCTCCCAGGCACTCACTCTCTCTCTGTCTCTCTCTTAAAAGCAAAGCTAAAAAAAGAAACTGGGTAAATGAAATGAGGTGCATACATACAATGAAAAAATATGCAGCTATTATAAAGGCTAACATTGTGCCTGTTGACTTGGAGAGACTTCCATAGTGTATTACGTGAGAAAAATTAGATTCAGAGGAGTGTGTGTAGATTGGTCACAGTTTTACAAAACAAATAATAAACCTCTGAAGAAAAGAACTTCTTAGATGTATATGTATTTGTTTGCAGATGATTCTTTGAGTAGAATAAATGGGAAATGGAATTGAGAGTAGAGGAATAAGGGAGGAGAGGTAATCAGGAAAGAAATTTATTAGAAAAAAGTGATACATGATAAAACAGGAGTATCCGTAATAGGCAGAATGGTATGATCTAGTCATGTTTCTATAAAATTAAATATATATGTATAAATGTGTATACATTCTTCTCTAAAATAAAGTCAAATTCCACAAGATACATTTGGCTTTCATTGTTAGCTTTTCTTGGCTTGTTCTTTGACCCAGGTTGGTCCAGATGGTCTGATGAAGTTAAATGGCTCAGCCCTTAACAATGAGTTCTTCACTTCAGCAGCCCAAGGCTGGAAGGAACGACTCTCAGAAGGTAAGTGTTCTACCCTGCATGCTTCCTAGGTTGTGTATGCACTTGGAGCCACTGTGAGGGCATATTGGCACCTCTCCACCTCGATGAGTTTTTGAGCAATTTTGGTAGGCAAAGGACAGGATGTTTCCATGGGCTAGAGGTAGCTATCCTGTGGGAAACACTACACTGACCTTTATCCAGAGCGTGTGTAACCAGGTTTTAGCTCCAGATGGAGTCTAGCAGTGTTTCTTCAAGAGTTCACAGTCACCTGGGAAACTAAAAAAAAAACAACAAAAAAAACAGATTTTTAGGCCCTAGTCCTAAAGATTCTGACTTAGTGATTCTAGGTTAAAATGAGATTTTACTAAGCTCCTTAATAAGTGGAGTGTAAAATTAGAGTTACAGTGCTGTATTATGTTTGTTTTTCAGTTACACATGGAATACAAACCAGCACTTGAAAAGTCATAATGAATTTATGCCAAGGCATAGCTTAAAACAAGTGTGAGAAACTTTAAAATAAATAAATTTATGGGGCACCTGGGTGGCTCAGTCAGTTAAGCCTCCAACTTTGGCTCAGGTCACGATCTCACAGTTCAGGGGTTTGAGCCCCACATCAGGCTCCGTGCTGATGGCTCAGAGCCTGGAGCCTGTTTCAGATTCTGTGTCTCCCTCTCTCTCTCTCTGTTCCTCCCCCACTCTCACTCTGTCTCTCTCTCTCAAAAATAAAATAAACGTAAAAAAAAAAAAGATTAAAAGTAAATACATTTGTAAGGAGAGCAATTAGGAATGCTATTCATCTGACTTTTTGTCAGATCTCTAGCATTTAGGGTTAACTGACAAGCTAATATCTACATTCACTGCAGTTGTTGACATTTTCCCTCCTCTTGTTTTTGTTCTTTTCGGAGGCAAATTCTGTCCTTTTTTTTTTTTTAATGGTTAATTTTTTGTGTATGTTTATTTATTTCTGAGAGAGAGAGTGCAAACAGGAGAGGTGCAGGGGTTGGGGGGCCAGAGGACTGAAGTGGGTTCTGTGCTGACAGCAGACAGTCCAATGAGGGGCTCGGGCTCCCGAAGCGTGAGATAAATTATGACCTGAGCCAAAGTTGGACGCTCAACCAACTGAGCCACCCCATTGCCCCTAGGGGGCAAATTCTGTGTAGAAAGGCTCTCTCACTGATTACTTTTTTTCTGCAAGAGCTAAAATGATAAAATTCCGTTTTCTTACCCCCAAGAGACCTTCAACTTCACGTCTACCATTGCTACCTCTTACTCCTTGGTGTCCTGGGTGGTAGAATATAACAGAGACCAATGTTTCCAAGCCGCAGCTTGAAGGTGGCCTACCCAGCACATTGGACGGTTCTCTGCTGATGGAGTGGGAGGACTGAAGGCGGCTGGTAGTATGTGCACGTAACTGTCGTGTTCCGAGCAGCTGGGTGTTTGACATGTTGAATGCCTCCTCGCCAAGGCGCTAGAGTGGCACAATTTCTGGGACAGTTAGAAAACTGGCAACTCCTAAATAGCTCCCTCTCTTTTTACTGGAGCCTCAAATGCCTCTGAGCGGGGCCATAGCTGTTCATTATGCAGTAGGAGATAAAGGGCATAAAATACAAGTCGCCTCAGAGAAACAGAGCTTTAAAATAATAAAATACTCAGTGGCATTATTTACTGAAAACATATGATGAGAGTCATATCAAATTTCCAGTGGAAATTAAACATTCAAGGTTAGTGATAAAGGAAATCTGTAGAGAAATGATGTTTGGTGTTGGAGGGAGGTGCTACAAGGAAAGCCCAGAGAAAAGGCACAAGTGGCCCAGGCTGAGACCGAAAACTGCATGGAGTGGTGCACAAGTATTTTTATTTCACCTGATGGCATTTAGCTGCTCCCTTCCAGTGAGGAATTTTGAGAAATTTCTGTTAGAATTCTGGGAAATTTCTATTATTTTCACATGATGGTATTTTGACTCCTGCACAAGTCTTTTGTAATCTGCAAAGTTAAAAAATGGAAACACCATATTTCTATTGAGTATCCTTTTTAAAAATTTTATCTTATTTTATTTTGGTACATTATAGGTGAGTTTACACCTGAGATGCAGGTGAGAATTCGACAAGAGATTGAGAAGGAGAAAAAAGTAGAGCCATGGAAAGAACAATTCTTTGAAAGCTACTATGGTCAGAGGTAATATATATCAAGACAGGTTCCATAAACAAAATGTTCATTCCTACATATATGTCACACAGTGTTTCATCTTACTACCTTTTTGGAAAATCTGGTCCTCAATTTCCTTCTATTTTTTTCACCAATTCTATTTTAGGAAGAATTATTTTCTTTTTATGAGTCATGGGTGCCCAGAATTGGATTACTTGACTCTTAACACATTACTATTGTGGGTGGGATGGTTTTATTTAAAAAAAAAAAAAAAAAGTGTTATCTTGAATTAGAGTCCCTTTCTTTGAATAGGGTGAATAGTTCTTCCAGTGACTTTATAAGTTAAGAGAATACTGAAATCCTGTACATCTTTTCTAGTAGTTAATTATCATCCCACAAGATGATAATTTATCCAGAATCACTGAGGAATCCCATAATATGGATCATTATGCCCAGTGCATCATTAAACAGTTTCTTCTCTGTATAGGGCCCTCTGGGAGATATTCATAGCTGAATCAAGATACAAACCCTGTTCTCAAGGATATGTTGTCTAAAAATTTTTTTTTTCCTAACAAAAAGTCCAAATAAGATTTTAAAGGGGACATTTAAATAGATGGCAGTGGAGCTGTATTGTTCGAAGTAGAATTGAACATCCAGATTCTGTTGGTTTGGCTCCCTTCTTTCCTTCTGCATACCTAATGGCAGTCCTTAAGAACACTCATACCCACAGTTTGAGAACTAATGGCTCTTTTCCTTATCTCCAAGTAGTTCATTGATCCCCTTTATGGTCACTTAGGAAGTAATTCCTCCTGAGATTCAGAGTCTCACTTACTGGGGCGCCTGGCTGGTTCAGGTATTAGGGCATGCAACTCGTGATCTTGGGGTTGTGAGTTCAAGCCCCACGTTGGGTATAGAGATTACTTAAAATCTTTAAAAAAAAAAAGAAAAGAAAAAGAGTTTCACGTATTGATATTTCTCCACTCTTGGTATGAGCTCTGAGCCCTCCCTCCTTAGGCAGATAGAGCATTGTAGCAATTCTTGGGTTTTTCTGTTTTTAGCTCTTATTTTTTGCCAGCTTTTATAGAAGAACTGTTTTTTGCTATTGTATAGTTTTGTTGTTAGCCATTGTGCAGTCCTTATTGAAGTCACCAAAGAGGGTGCCTTGCTTTTGCCTGTTTAAACAATATTCTAAAACATTAGGAGGAGTCTCTAGTGACTCCTACTGAGTAGCTTAGCTCTAGGCCACACTATGGAAGTCCCATCAGTTCACTCCTGGGATAGCTCAGAGGCATTGGTCTCGGAATTATAGAACTATACTAAATGAAGTTTAAACAGGCTTTCCAGAAACTCCCAAGTTCTAATTTTCAATGCTTGGAGAGTGTTGACAGCCAACTCCTGTCTCCTCAGGGGCCCTTAGATTTCTTGGGCCAGCCTTTCTCAGGTGCTGCAGAGCAGAGTTGATCAGGGTGCATGAGTCTTGGCCTTTTTTCACTTCCCTTGTGAGTAGTCTGTGATGCTTGCTTCTAGACAAGGTAGCCCCTCTTACATGCAAAAGTAATGATAATAATTAACACTATTGAGCTTTAATATGTGCTAGGTACTGTTCTAAGTACTTTACATGCATTAACTTAATAACACCAATAGTATCAAGTGATGAATCTCAGTATATAACTGAAGAAAGTGAGGTACAGAAGACTAGTGACTTACTCAATGTCACATGGATCTTATCAGAGCCAGGATTTGCATCCAGGCACTCAAACTCCAGAGCTTCACTAATGATGATAATAGTGAAGATAACATGTGAGGAATACCTCCTATGTGTCAGGGTTCCTTCTAGGCATTGCCATATACTATTATCTCATAATGCTTTCAATAACACGAGCCATTTCTCAACTAGAATATTTTTTTCTTCCACCTTTTAGTTCTGGCCTGAGCCTTGAGGATTCAAAGAAATTAACAGCCTCGCCCAGTGATCTCAAAGTAAAGAAAACCCCAGCAGAGCAACCAAAATCCATGCTTCCTTCAGACGCCTCACCTGCCAGTACAGTCCCAGTGATTCCCCAGTTAGAGTCTATAGAAGAAGTGGCACAAGCACCATCCCCAGTAAGGAAGGAAGAGCATGAAAGCCAAGATCTGGTGCCGCCGAACTCGAAGCCCACAGAGCCCCTACTGTCCTCAGCAAGCAATACCCAAGAGCTTGGCGGCACTGTTCCCATCAAGTGCCCTAAGGATGATGAGCTCTTGGAGCAGAAGCCAGTTGCCTCTGTTGAACAGGAGTCTGAGAAAGAGAATCATCTCACTACAGTTTCTAATTACAACAAAGATGAAAGCCAAGGAGCTTTAGTTACATCCCCAAACAAACCCAAGAGTCCTGGGGTGGATAAGCCAGGAATGAAGCCCATAGTGGAAACAGGTCCACAGGAGACCAGTATGAAAGAACCTCCATCAGCTCTGACCGATCACAGCCCAGAGAGCCTTAAGAGGAAATCTTGTCTCCTTCAAGAAGAGGCCCCTGTGAGCTGGGAGAAAAGGCCGCGTGTCACTGAGAATCGCCAGCACCAGCAGCCATTTCACGTCTCGCCACAGCCCTTTCTCAGTAGAGCAGACAGGATCCAGGTGCGAAAAGTACCGCCTCTCAAGGTAAGTGAGTGGGAAGAATTGAGTTTCTGGTCATACTTATTTAATTTCAAGTCATTTGTGTTATTTCTTAATGCAGAAGCAGTTGTATATATTTGATAAGCATGTAACTGTGGTCTTACCCGAATAAAATTATTAATAAACAGGCATTTAGAACTCCATTCCTACAGATCTTTTAGTTTTTGAGTAAGTAAGGTACCTGCATATCTAATGTAGACTACGTCCGTCCACCCACCCACCCCTGCTGGCTACTCTTATATCTTAAAATAGTTACCGATAGTATTCTGTCTCATGTGGCAGAATAAGAAATATGATAAGAGAAGGAAGTCATCGATGTGATTAAAAGATCTGTCTTTGGGGCACCTGGGTCGCTCAGTTGGCTAAGCATCTGACTCTTGGTTTTGGCTCAGGTCATGATCTCATTGTTCATGGGTTTGAGCCCCGTGTCTGGCTCTGCACTGATAGCGTGAAGCCTGCTTGACATTCTCTTTCTCTTCCCCCCCACCCCCCCGTTCCTCCCTTGCCCTCTCTCCCTCTCTCCCTCTCTCTCTCCAAATAAATAAATAAACTTAAAAAACAAAAAAGATCTCGGTAGCGAGAGCGATGATATTTAAGTGTACCTTGGCCCTTTTCTTACTGCCATAACTAATTTGATGTTCTGTGGCTCTAGAACTACCTTTAGTTCCACCTTTTTTTTTTTTTTTAAACTTTATTTACTTATTTTGAGAAAGACAGAGATAGTGTGAGTGGGGGAAAGGCAGATAGAGGGGGAGACAGAATCCCAAGCAGGCTTCACACTGTCAGCACAGAGCCCGACATGGGGCTTGAACTCAAGGAACCTTGAGATCGTGACCTCAGCCAAAGTTGGACGCTCAACAGACTGAGCCACCCAGGTGCCCCATCTTTTTAAAGGAAACGTTTGTGGCTGCCTTGAGTCACTGCTGGTTTCTTGAGAGAAGGTTTCTTCTTAGTAAGGTGAAATAGCCTTGCTAAGCTCTGCTGCTTAGGATATGTCATTAACTTCCATGTTAGTGTTATATTGCTGCGTATCAAATCTTTCACATTCGGAAAGCAGTATCGCTAAGATATTATATAAAGACTGCTTTTAACCAATAGTGAGCCCTTTAAAGCCCAAACACATTTTTTACTTCTGATATAAAGGTTTAGTAATACTTGGCCTTGTGCTTAATATCAGTTTGTAATCCATTTATTCATTTGATAAATAGTATCTACATTTTTATTAATGGTATTTATTAATACTATTGTGTCTACTATGAACCCAGGCACTGGGTATTATTCATTCATATTAGGATATAAAGAGAAAAATAATCCACATAGAAATACTCCCCCCCCCCCCTTTTAATTTAACTTAGTTGAACCAAAGTTGTTCTTTCAGGAAATATCCCTTAGAAACTTTCATTTGCTAGTACTTGACCCATTTCATTTACTACGTGATTTCCCTCTCATTTTGCCTACTACTAATTGTATGACATTCTTCATGACTTCTTAAAACATTTTTTTAACATTTATTTATTTTTGAGAGACAGAGCATGAGCATGGGAGGGGCAGAGAGAGGAGGAGACACAGAATCTGAAGCAGGCTCCAGGCTCTGAGCTGTCAGCCAGAGCCCTACGCAGGGCTGGAACTCACAAACTGCGAGATCATGACCTGAGCTGAAGTCGGATGCTTAACCAACTGAGCCACCCAAGCGCCCCTCTTCATGACTTTTTAATTTTAAGATTTATACACTTACAAATCTCACCCTTTTAAAAAAATTTTTTGAGACTTTTCTACCATGAATGCTTTGCCAGAGAGTGTGATTTTTATGAAAATCACTTTTACTATTCTTACAGTACCGTGGCTTGATTCTTTTTTTTTTTTTTTTTTAATTAAATGCCCTAGAACATCTGTAATAGTTATTTGTTCCTTTAAACTCTAGCAGCTACTAGGGGGGGCCAGACTTTGATGCATTCTAATGAACTCTGATAGCTTCTGAAGTATAGTTTCAAATATGAGTCAGATTCCTTTCAGATACAATATTTCATGATATGAAAATCAGTGGTTTCAAACCTGATAAAAGCATTTTTCCCTAGGGTTCTAATTTGTAAATTTTGGGATAAGACTCAGAGCGCATATAGTTTTAAAAAGCTCCCCAAGTAAGTTTAAAAAGCTCCCCAAGTAAGTATTAAGCCAGCCAGGGAGGAGAATGACTATAGCAAACATATATATTATGTGCATCCTTCCTCATGGGATGGGCAGAGTGGGGTGCGTCTGTGGATTACACACTGTCTCTGTCTTCCAGTGCTATCTAGAAGCCTCTGTCATTGAGATAATTCAGCCTATATGCTTAAGTGTGCATGGGTGTATGTGTGTAGAGCAGAAGAGAGCAAGAATTTTTCCTTGGACCTTGGAAGGAGAGCTAGGAAGACAAAGACAGTGGTATGCTTCTCACACACACACTTTTGAAAGCGCAAATACCGTAGAAAGGTCTGTATCGTAAATAATAAGCAGTTGTGAGTAGTAATGCCATTAGGAGGGAGTTGTGTTGGGAAAAGCGGTATGGGGATTTGGGGTGGACAGGATGTCGGGGGAGGAGAGACTTTGGCACCACTCTAAGAGGTGGAAGGACCCTGGAGACGAAATCGTGTTGCTGTCTCCGCAGTCTGGTCTCTTGGCCATGGACCTGCCACCATTGCCACTGGTGTTGTGCAGTGTTTACCCTACTGGGAAAATTCAAGTGTTGATGAAGTTCTGTTACTCTTGTAAGTGAAAACTAAGCTCTGGCGTTTTCTTTTTCTCCCTCCTTCTTTCAGATACCTGTCTCCAGAATCTCCCCCATGCCTTTTCCTACATCGCAGGTCTCTCCCAGGGCTCGTTTTCCAGTCTCCATCACTAGTCCTAACAGAACAGGAGCCAGAACTCTTGCAGACATCAAAGCAAAAGCCCAGCTGGTCAAAGCACAGAGGGCAGCAGCCGCCGCCGCCGCCGCCGCTGCCGCCGCCGCCTCGGTTGGAGGGACCATTCCAGGACCTGGCCCGGGGGGTGGACAAGGTCCAGGAGAGGGTGGTGAAAGGAAGCCTGCTAGAGGAGGGAGTCCAGACTCAGACAGAGCCCGTGAACCCGGAAAGGGCCCCGCACTGGAATTGGCAGGAACTGGAAGCAGGGGAGGTACGAGAGAGCTTTTACCCTGTGTTCCAGAGACTCAGCCCCAGTCTGAGACCAAGACCCCAGACCAGGCTCAGCCTCATAGTGTCTCTGGAGCACAACTACAGCAAACCCCCTCAGTGCCTCCAACACCTGCCATCAGTGGAGCACGCACAAGTGTCCCATCACCAGCCCACACTCACGCACCCCCACCAGCTGTAGGGAAGCTGAGTAATGAAAAACTGAATCCCACCAGGGCAACAGCCACAGTGGCCTCTCTTACCCACCCACAAGGGCCCAACGATTGCAGACAGGAGAAAGCGCCTTCTGCTCCGA
Organism: Prionailurus viverrinus; assembly: GCF_022837055.1. NCBI lineage: Eukaryota > Metazoa > Chordata > Mammalia > Carnivora > Felidae > Prionailurus > Prionailurus viverrinus. The sequence goes on from NC_062563.1 coordinate 120,658,489, forward strand.
CAGATTCTGCTCTCCTCTCTGGTGCCTCGCCTGTTCGTTTTGCAGCTGACGGCACAGTTGAGCCCAGAGTAGGTTCTAGTAAGAATATACCAGACCCTTCAGCCTCAGCAGAGACAACTGCTAGTACGTCAGTGGATATGACTCCCTCTCCTTTAACATCTTTATTAACAGCAGCCACTTTAGAAAAGCTTCCTGTACCCCAGGTCAGTGTGACTGTAGCACCTACCGGATCAGCTCCGTCCTCGAGCACTTTGCCAGTAGCTTCTAGCCTTAAAACTCCAGGAACTTCTTCAAATATGAATGGACCCATTTCAAGGCCAAGCTCTAGTATCCCTGCGAATAATCCTTTGGTCACTCAGCTGCTTCAGGGCAAAGATGTTCCCATGGAGCAAATTCTGCCCAAACCTCTCACCAAAGTTGAAATGAAAACTGTTCCACTGACCACAAGAGAGGAGCCGGGGGTAGGAGCCCTCACAGGCACCAACGCAACAGAGATCAGCAGAGAGGAAGTTAGTGAGAGGCAGTCTCGCCCAGCTCTACAGCCGCTGGGTAAAACCTTGCAAAATAAGCAGCTCCCCCAGGTTCCAAGATCCCTCCAGCTCTTGACAGGTAAGGATCTGAGGGACTCTAGCATTGACACACACCAATACCAGGAAGGACTAAATAAAGCCACTCAAGATCAGATCCTTCAGACTCTCATCCAGAGGGTTCGGAGGCAGAATGTTCTCCCGTTTGTGCAGCCCTCCCAGTTCAGCTTCACTCACTCAGGTTTCCAGTTAGAGGATATCTCCACAAGCCAGAGGTTCATGTTGGGTTTTGCTGGCAGAAGGACATCAAAGCCTGCAATGGCAGGTCACTACTTACTTAACATTTCCACCTATGGCCGGGGTTCAGAGAGCTTTAGGAGGACCCATTCTGTAAACCCTGAAGACCGTTTTTGTCTAAGTAGCCCCACTGAGGCCTTGAAAGTGGGATATACAGACTGTAAAAATGCAACAGGAGATAGTAGCAGCGGCAAAGAAGAAGATACTGATGAGGAAAGTACTGGTGATGAGCAAGAACCCATCATGGTGAAGGAGGAGCCCCAGGCTTCCCAGGGTTCTGGCAAGTGTGAAGCAAGTTCAGGACCCCACAGTAGAGAGACCCCATCCACCAATGATTGTTTAGCAAAAAAGAATGTGAAGGCGGAGACACCAGTGCATGAGCAAACCACTTTAAGCAAGGAGAATTACCTGTTCCCTAGAGGCCAAACATTTGATGAAAAAACCCTAGCCCGAGATTTTATTCAGGCAGCACAGAAACAAATAGCTCATGCAGTGAGAGGGAAGACGATGCGTAGCAGCCCTGAGCTTTTCAGTTCTGCTCTCCCTCTGACTGCAGACAGTCCCACCCATCAGCCTCTCCTCCTTCCGCCACTGCAAACCCCAAAGCTATATGGAAGCCCCACACAGATTGGGCCAAGCTACAGAGGCATGATCAATGTCTCCACCTCGTCTGACATGGACCCTAACTCTGCTGTACCGGGGATGCCTGACTGTAGCCAAGTATCTAGCAACGTAGGTGATGTCATGTCCTTTTCAGTGACTGTCACTACTATCCCTGCTAGCCAAGCTATGAATCCCAGCAGCCATGGCCAGACCATTCCTGTTCAGGCCTTTCCTGAAGAGAACAGCATAGAGGACACACCTTCGAAATGTTACTGCCGATTGAAAGCCATGATCATGTGCAAGGGGTGTGGAGCATTCTGCCACGATGATTGCATCGGCCCCTCTAAACTTTGTGTCTCCTGCCTTGTCGTTCGGTAACGAGACTAGAAAGAGAACATGCTGTAAAGGAGGCAGGAAGGGAAGGGTTGACGAGATGTGTTTTTTGCATCCTTTGGGAATCACAGAAATAAATAAGGAGGTTTCAGTTGTCTTGAGAGACAAATGTTACTTAATCAGGAATACAGAGTGCAGATCTTACATTTTAGAGGAAGAGCACCTTGTATAGTAAGTCTAGGTCAAGCAAGACTTTGTGAATTTGTGACAAGTTTGCACTTACAAAATCATGTAAATATGTCACATTTTGTTTTAACGTTTTTCCAGCTGTTTAGGTAATGATGTATTACTTTAAATTCAGATTTATGTTCTGCTTCATGTGACTCTGAGAAAACTTTAATGCCATGCATGGTTACAGGAAGCTGTCTCTTTTCTGTCCTTTCCTAAGTAGCCAGGAAAAGGAAGGAGTTGAAGGGATGGTCTGGAGAAATGACCATTCAAGCTGATTATGTCATGACAGTCTGACTGCAGGCTTTACATGGATTATTCAGCCTTTGCAGAATCTGGAGTCAGGGTTTGCTCAGTCCCTTTATCTTAGACAGGAAGAACCTTCTTAAGTTCAAATTTTTGATAAGATGTTAATTTCACAGGTAGTATTTCAGACTCCAAAAGCTCTTGACCTGGTTCTTGGCTTCCACAAACCCGTGCTGTTGCCAAGCTCTCTGCTTGCAGTTTGTGGATCCCTGCCCTCAAGTCCCACTACCCTGCCCTGAGACTGTGAATGTGGCCCATAAAGGGGATGCCTCTCCGGGCCCCTGCTGTTACTGTCGCCTGTGCAGGGCAGCAGTTCTGGCAATAACATCCAAGTACTTTGTCAGTCGTGGAGCTTACAAACAGGTAGGAAATACTAGGACAAAAGTAACAAATAATATTAATGATGGGGTGATTTGAACTATGTGTTTTGTTGGGCAAAGGAGTAAAAGTGCAGAAATTGTTAAACTGAACATACAGACCTTTGGAAAACGGTTTTAACACTAGAAACAAGGTAGTCTTTCTTTTCCTCTTCTTGCCCAACCCGTTCCCTGATGTTCTGTAGTCCTGCTGTCGCTGCAGGAAGAAAAGCCCTTGGCTGTCACATTTGCCCGTTCTGTTAAGCCTGTTTGGACCTCCCAGGCATCTGAGGAGTATGGAAGAACCTTGTTCTATATGACTCTGAACACAGTGTGCACGCATACAGTAAAAGTTAGACACTTTTCCTGTTTGAGAAAACCTGTCCTCTATTTTGGATTGCTGGTATCTATGCACTAGAGATTTCTAATGTAAAGGGGCCTCAGTAAATGGCTAAGGGAACATCTAGAAAGGAGAAATTAGCTTCACAGTTTTGTTATTTGTTTTTGTTGACTTTTTTTGTTTCCTTTTTTATTCTTTTAAATCTTGTCTCTAATGACTGAAGAGTTTTTGAGTACATATATTTAGGTCATGGTTAAAGAACATTAGAATAAATCTACAGTTTATCAGAATTTGGTATCGAAGAATTGGGTGTTGTCAATGTGCATCTTTTGCATATTGATTTTAAGTTTCCTAATTTCAAGTGTATAAAGTAAAAATATTATTGCAACCTAGTACACTTGTGGTTGTACTTAGTATTCAGGATGTGATATTTACCATATGCAGAACAGTGTAAACTTATTAAGTCACATTCCAGATTAGGAGAAAGTAGACAGTAACACTCTTCCCCATTCTGTTACCCATTCCCCTCCTTGCCCCATAATATACATGCTTGTAATACTTTTGAACCCCATAAGAAACTTACTGCTACACTATTCTTCAGTTTTTGTTTTTGTTAAGTTTTTGCGACCCAAGGCAAATACAAGATTAATATCTGTGTTCCAGTTTCAGCTGAGACAATAGGATGCCCTCCTAACTTCCCGTTTTCTTCGTGGCTTAAAAATATGAAGGCTGCAAGGATACAGGGGTAAGGATTAAGTTCTCCAGCCAAGATCCAGTAGGAAACAGAAACCATGCTTCTGTTCCCCAGACTGTCAGTACCCTGGACAGTCCAAGGGAGGGAGTTCAAAGCACCTATTGCTGGGTTAGACTCCCCATACTTAGCTTCTTCACTCCCTGTGTCCGTGCCAGGACCGAAGGCGGTCTGTGCGCTGGAAGTGCCTGAGTGATTCAGAACGGACCCCATGCTGAACGTTAATTACCAGTTTGGATTGATCAACGTGAGTTTTCTTCTTTGCGCCTTTGCTGTCATAGAAAGTCTCTCTTCCATGGTTCTCCTAATCTGAGGTTGGACAGACTAACCAGGAAAGGAGGAAACGTATCAGGGATTTTCAAGTCCACTTGGAGAGCAGACCGTATTGTGCCTCTTCATCTTGACCAGGCTCTTGCAGATAGGCCCTAAGCATTATGATTCCCCAGATTCTCCTAACAAATAATACTCAGCTAATGAAATATTTGCATTTACGAATGTCCCTAAAACAGAATTTGTCGTCTAGGTACACTGCCTCAATCTTGACAAAATGAGAGAATAGATTCTCTTGGGTTGGTAGTAAATTAAATACAACCCATTTGTCAGTTCGTTTCAAAACAGTGGTTTCAGGTAGAAAGTCATTTTAAGAGCTGAACAGAAAAGCAAGAGCAACAATCCAACCGTATTACAATCTGACTCTTTTGAAAATGAAGCAGTAGGAACAAGAAAGATCTTTGTGTTGTTAAGAGCATGGGACTCCAGTACCTTTGAAGCAGTTTTTATCTTAGGTTTTCAGAGTTGCTTTACCTTTCAGTTCAATCTGAAAGGTTGTGGATAAGTGCTAAGCTTATTTTTGTGGTATGTAGTTGCACTATTTCCAGTGACTAGTCAGGCATTGTGCCTGATGCTTATACCTCCAGGGTATGCTTCTCAGCCTTCAGATACCTTCCTTTGTAGGTCACCTTGGGGAAAGAGCATTAACAATAATCATCTCAGTCTTACTTAACGAATGTTCTGAGTTGTCTAGTAGAGAAGGCTCCCTGAATCTTAAAAAAAAATTTCCATAAAAATTCTCCAGCCTATTAAACAAAATAAAGCCAAATAACCTGGAGTGTTTGCCCTACTATTCCTTAAACCCTGTGCTCAAGATACTGAAACTATATGTGATGTCCCATGTAACATTTCTAAGAATAAGATCTGGCAAATGGGACGTTTTTCTTGGGGTAGGGGAAGCATACTAGCATGGGCTGGGAAGGCACCCAGATGTATGTGTTTTAGGAATTCTCTCAGATTTAAATAAATAGCCAAAGGAAGACCTCGTTGCCTTCTGGGTGAAGGTGTAAATTCACATGTATTAATAACCTGACAGTGACCATCCTAATTGCTTATTAATTGCCTTTCTCTACCTTAGAGTCCTTAAAGAACTGTTCGGTGAAATGATTTGTTATAATGAGGGGGGGGTCTTCTCTGGTCAATACACCACTATTTATTTCTAGAACTCACTGTCCGTGAGCAGCGCCAGGGTTTTCTCTGTGACCTAGAGGTTTCACTTTCACAGCAAGGAGGGAAAAGTTCCCATTGCATTACAACAACGTGCTAAGTAAAAAACTTGGCCAGTGGTAGCTTTCAGCTCAATTTGTAGAATAGTCCAAAGAGACTCTGAGAAACATGATGATAGGCAGGGATCTTTCCTGCCATGTTTCAGTACCTACATACCTATTGAAAGGGAACAATAGGTGAAACATTTCCTAAAGTTGAAGTAAGAGCTTCATAGATTCTTGGTTACTTTATTTTTTTTAATGCTTTACATTTGATACAACTATTAAAGATCAATTTTAAAAATAGCTTTCCAGTAATATATTTTAAGTAATATATATTTTAATATCTATGTAAAAAGTGACAGTGGAAGACTTTGAATTTCTCATATATGGTATGTTTAATGTAGGACCTCACTGTTAAGGCACAAATTATTACAAAGGAAGTTACTCTAAAGACACTCAGATTATTTCCGAGAAATGCAATAAGGGGAATAGTTTTGAAGTTTATTTTTTATTTTAAAAGAAAATCAACTTATTTACCACAAGCTATTTTTTTTCCCTTCTGGCTTATAAGGTTTGTACAGACTGGTTTGGTAAATGCTAAACTTTTGTGTCTTTTGCCTTTTTAAAGGAATTGTTAACATTGGAATTGAGGGTATGTACAGAGAAGTTGGTGTCAACACCATTTAAAAAGTCATATTTTTTCACAAATATAGAAAAATCATTTTACATAAGAATTTTAAGTATTTGCAATAAATATATGTATATAGATTGTATGTATTCATATATTCTTATTTTTCATTTTATTATTAAGTAAAAGATAATTAAAGTGAAAATAAAAACCTTGGAGTTTTTGGTGAATCTTGAGGTCTGACATCCATCTGAGAGCGGTGTGGGTAAGGGCCCTCAGCTGTTGCCTTATATTATCATTGGAAGATTACCACAGATTGTATAGAGGAGTGAAATGAGGAATTTGGTGATAAACATATCAGGGTAGCGTATTTCTTTCAGAATTCTAGTAAAAATGTTAAATTCACCGTATCTGTCTGTCTCTGTTTTCACCCTTGAACTGTTCTGTCTCTTAACCACCTGGTGTTCCTGGGAACGTTCAACACAGACAAACACAAAAACATGGTGTGCCCACTGTTTGCTTCTGTAACAAAGAACGGTAAGAAAATATCTCAGGGGGAAAATAGGTTTTTCTTTCTCAACAATGGTTAATGATTCATTAGCAAACATTTGCTGCCATCACCTTACAAGCAGTAGGACTACGTGAAGAAATAATCTCGTGAAGGTAATTGAAAACTTTTTTTCTGTTTCCCAGTTCTTCTCTAAGAAGTGAATTTCCTAAGCAGTTCTGTATCCTTCCTGATTTATCTGGAGAGGGAGTTTCCTAGCCAGTTTTAGGTCCTTGCTGGTTGATCTTGAGAGCTAGAAGAGCTAGGAGAACTTGGGTTTTGAACTGCCCAGTGTCGGGAAGGGCAATTATGCAAATACGGAATGAGCCAAATATTAGGAGAGCTTAACTGCCCATGGTCCCATACCTACAGATAGTCTGCAATCCTGTTCAAGAGAATTTTGTGGTTGCAAATACTTGGTTTTAGGATACGATTGAAGGAGCAAAATGATACCTAGATAGTCTTTGGAAATAAAGGAATCTAGCCCATTCTTTAAAAATGAATAATTTCTAGATTTATATTTTGGAAATTAATAAGGATATGTAGAATGCTTTTTAAAAGACAGCCTTATTATTTTTCAAAAATTGACATTTCAAACATTGGCGTTGCCCAACGACATTGAATATCGTTTACCCATCCAAGAGAACAGCACTGTAAATCTTTGCTGAAAATGCGCTTTTTTCTAAAGGAAATTTCTGAAGTCTCAGGGAATAGCTGCATCCTCATAATTCCCATATAATAAATAGGAGTGAAGGTGAGATATTAAATGTGTTTACACCAGCCCATTATGGCCTTTTACAAAGCCATCCCCCCATTTCCAGTAGATATAATTACTTAAATGGGCCTCCTACCTCACCGAAAGTAAAATTCATATTCAGGTAATGACATAGGAGCCTAAATGTATAGTTGATCTGCAGTTGAGTGAGAAAGCAATATACCAGAACACAACTTCAGCTTGAATCCCCAACTGTCCTTTATTTACATCACAACCTTAGAAACCTGTGTTCATTGCTTTTGACACTACTTGACCATAAAGTGGTCTTTAGAAATAAGATTTTGCATACTGTTTCTAGCTGTTTTTGTGTACAAATCATGTTACTCATTCACATATTTCTTGGAGCTCCTACTATGTGCTAAGCACTACTGAAGTTCAGGTTATACAAGGGTAAACAAAAGCAGCCATGTAAATTGCAAAAGGTCTTCCTAAAGTAGTAGTAGCCATACAGCGTGTGTCTAGTTAAGGGCTCAAGGAGTAAATATGTGCTACATATTTCCCAAGACATAATGGAAATTTAAGTGTAAATGAATTACAGAGGTGAAGCATTTGAGGCACTGAGCGAAACAGTGGCAAGACATGAAGAAAGAAAAGAAAGGCATTGCCCCTAGGTGAAATAACAGTGTGGAAGTGAAGAGCCATGTTAATAAAATTTACATTTTCTAAAAACAATCATTGGAAGATGTAGAATTCTTAATAGAAACGTCAAGAAATTTCTTAGTAACATCTTAGTTGAAGAGAGAATCCCTTTCAATTAATTCTGGTCAGTGCATCAGGAAAGATGCTATCTGTTATTCTCAGCTAACCCTTTCTAATAACAATTAGGTAAATAATGCAGCCTTCCTGTCACTGATGTTAAAACACAAAGGAAGCTAAAGGGAATTAAAACTAAATCTTGATTTTCGTCTTGTAGTCTGGTGAGAAGGAAATGTATCCCTTTATTTTATATTGTTAAAAATGTTGTATCCGTGCTTTTTCTCCAAAGTGGATAAAATTAGTGTTTTAAAGTTTTTTATTATAATATCGTAGAACTGGCTTTCCCCTCCCCACCCTCATCTCTAAGTCACAGAACTTGAGTTATAAGAAACTTCAGCAGGATTCTAGACCTAAAATTTTTAGTGGCCCAAATTCCCAATTCTTACTTTGAGACTGTCTGGTGTTTAAAAAAAAAAAAAAAAAGTTTTTAAAGGATAAATCATTGTGTTTTGTTAGTGCTTATTCTTGAAATTTCCTTACCATTTATCTTTAACCTGAATTGCTGGATTTGCAACTCAAATTCTGTATGCCAAAATAATCCAGATTCACCTTTCGGTCAAGAAGGTATTTGGTGTATTCCACTGTGAAATGTCTCAGCTTTGTCCAAGAAGCAGGAGGGTGGGTATCCTATATTTTCACAGTATTTGGTCACCTTAAACAAAAGATTTGGTTTCTTTTATAGAGACTTTATAAACTAAAGAATTTCTATACCTCCATGGAGCTTTCAGTCTTAACCGATAAAGGGCATCCTTGGAAAGACTTCCTTAAACTGGGAGGAGGGACTGAGCCTTGAATGGAGAGCCAGAGACGATCAGCTGGGCAGATGGGCTGTGACCACATAGTGGACTGAGCCTTGAATGGAGAGCCAGAGACGATCGGCTGGGCAGATGGGCTGTGACCACATAGTGGACTCTCCTGAAGAATAACTTCCAACTCAATGTCCCTGGTTCTCCAAACTCAAAGAGGCTAAAGGGAAATAAAAAACCTACTGATTTCCATCGTGACCGCAAAACCCAGAGAATGCCTAGGGGAGAAGAAAGATAAACCCAAGATTGGGTTTAAAATAGGTTTAAGTAAACTTGGGGTTATTCTTAACTTTTTTACAAAATGATTTTTTTTTTTTTTTTTTTAAGGTTTTGGCTTCACATAATGTTACATTGCCATGATCGGAACCATTTGATTCCATTTGATTCGAGACATTTTGTAGGCTAAGTAATGGTTTTCTATTGAATCATCTACTGGCAACTTTTGCTACTGATCAGGATTTAGGTCTATACACCTGTCTGTTAGATGACACAGATGTTGCTCATAAACTCTATTAAGCCAACTTGAGTCAACATTGAATTTTACTAACTTTAATCATGGATCCTCTTTTTAAGTAGTTAAAATTCAGATTAGTCCAATAAGAAAGCAATGCATTAAATGATATCAAAATATTTGAAGATACTTTAGAACTATTTTGCACACAGCCTATTTCCTTTCTATGGAAAGTGTGGTACAAAAAAATGTTACTTTCTTGGGTCAGTTCTTTCTAAGAGTCAGTGTCTGATGTTTTCAGATACCTAGAGCTTGGACATGATGGAGTTGGACTTTGAACCCCAAGTAAGCAATTCTCATTTTAGGATTTCAGGCAATAGCAATTTGAAGACTCTGGTGACCTCAGCTGAACCTATATGTAATCACTTACCGCAAACTTTAAATTAATGAAACTCTTCCAGAGTCTCATATTTTGGTTTCCTCTTTGTTGCATAAGGAGACAGATACTGGGCTGGGAAAGACCTGACAATTTGCTCTTTGATAATAAACTACTGATTGAAGGCCAAGTTCTTACTGAATTCACAAAATATGTAGAATCCATGAGTACATGACAAATGAAACTCTAGAAATTAAAAACTTTTAGCCGTAAGTGCTATGACCTACTTTTTTTAAAAACCCATCTTAGTTCTGTGATTGCATCACACCTTAAGACTTTCACCAGCACCAAGAGAAATCCGAATGGAAGAAATGACCTTCTGTTGGTCTTGTTCACTTTAAAACTTTGTGCACATAGGCCTTAGCACTTTGACAGATAAAACTCTGCCTTTTAGCTCCCTCTCACTATCGTCTTTATTCCTCTCACTTTTAGACTGTTCCTTTCATTGGTTGTATAAAACTACCTTCTTCAGAATTGAATGTATAATGTTTCTGCACATGGGCAAATTGTATTTTATCTTAACGACTCATTTCAGTTGAATAAAGGCATACAGTTTTACTTTAGCTAGCGACGGTGCCTTTTCTTTTCCAAAAACCCCCAATACCATGTTGAATGACTCACCTGTTACTCCTTTTCCTGCACCTGATTGCACAATTTTCCCTGGATGCTGGCTAATTTGGGGAACTACAGAAAGTGCCAGTCTCCAGGCAACACTTGAAGGGTGTTAAAGAACTGAACATGAGCCAGAGAGAATGTGTGGTGCATTTCAAAAATAAAAAGGAAACCTGTACTACAAAGCCACAGTAATCAAATAGTGTGGAAATACCTTGAAGACAGACATACAGACCAATGAAGTAGAATAGAGAGCCCAGAAATAAACGGTTACATATATGATGGAGTGGTTTTTGACAAGACCAGTCAATGAAAAAAGGGCAGTCTTTTCCATAAATGTTTTTGGGAAACTTGATACCTACATGCAAGAGAATAAAATTGGACCCTTACCCTAAGTCTTACACAAAAATTAACATCAATATAAGACCTAAAAGCTAAAAACATAAAACCCTCAGAAGAAGAGAAAGCTTTATAATCCGATTTGACATTGATTTCTGGGATATGGAAAAAGCATAGGCAACAAAAGATAAATTGGATTTCATTAAAAATGAAAAACTTGTGCATCAAAGGACATTATTCACAGTGAAAAGGCAATCCACAGAATGGGAGAAAATATTTGTAAATCATATACCTAATAAAAAACCAATATTCAGAATATGTAAGGAACTCCTACAACTGGCCAATTAAATGAGTAAAGGACTGGAATAGACACTTATATAGAGAAGATATACACAGATGGCCAATAAGCACATGAAAGATGATCAACATCACTAATCACCAGAAAAATGCAAACCAAACCATGATAAGATTTCATATCCATTAGGATAACTATTATAAAAAACAGAGAGTGCTTGGCTGGTTCAGTTGGTAGTGTGTGCAACTCTTGATATCAGGGTCATAAGTTCAAGTCCCACGTTGGGAGTAGAGTTTACTTTGTATAGCAGTGTGTGTGTGTGTGTGTGTGTGTGTGTGTGTGTGTGTGTGTATACCAGCAAGAAAATAACAGTGTTGGCAAGGATGTAGAGAAGCTGGAACCCTTGTGTGTTGCTGGTGGAAATGTGAAATGGCTCTATCGCTGTGGAAAACAGTATGGCAATTCCTCAAAAAATTAAATGGAAGTACCATATGATCCAGCAATTTCACTTCTGGCTATATACCCCAACAAAATGAAAACAGAGACTTAGATAATTGCACACCAATATTCATAGCAACATTATTTATGATAGCTAAAAAGTGAAACAATCCAAATGTCCATCAATAAATGGATAAACAAAATGTGATATTCTTGGAATATTATTCAGCCTTAAAAAGGCTCTCTCTCTCTCTCTTAAAAAGGAATGAAATTCTGACACCTGCTACAACACGGATGAACCTTGAAGACATTATGCTGAGTGAAATAAGCCAAACACAAAAGGACAAATATTATATGATTCCACTTATATAAGGTGTCAAGAGTAGTCAAATTCATAGAGAAATTAGAATGGTGGTTGCCAGTGACTTGGAGCAACAGGGATTGGGAGTTTGTGTTTAAAGTTCTGGAGATGGACGGTAGTGTGGTTGCAACATCCTGTACTTAACGCTACAGCACTGCACACTTACAAATGGCTAAATTGGTGAATGTTATGTATATTTTACCACAAATTCTTAAAAAAGAGACTCAGTGGATAAAGAAAATAAAACTTGTGTGACATTTTCTTTTCTGAGCAACCTGAGATTAATTTAAAAATAGCTTTGTTGGGATGCCTGGCTGGCTCAGTCAGTGGAGCCTGCAACTTGATTTCAAGGTTGTGAGTTTGAGCCCTACGTTGGGTGTGGAGCCTACTTAAGAAAAAAAGAAAAGAAAAAAAGTAAATGTGGTTTTGTTTAAGGAAATGAAGAATCTATGGTCCACCAGTGGAATTAAGAAAAACCCTGTAGCACTAGAGAAACTAGTAATGATGTTAGAAGAATTGATGTGTCCTTGAGAGAAGCCAAGGTCTTGCAGTTCACTCTGTGCATACTCAGAAAAATGTCCTTGACCTAAGAAATGACAGCTGAGAATGGAACCAAATTCAACATTTTAGTACAGCCAAGAACCAAGACTCTAGCATCAAAGCTGAAGATTACCAGAATGTTATAGGAATTGGTGGCAACAAGGGTGAGTCCCTTTTGAAAATAAGCAAACCATTAACCATCCGCCTGCCTGGTATTAAGCAATTCTAGTGAAGAGTAGAATTCTTATAATGGACATCTTTGCTGATCTCAGATAATTCATATGGATATCAAAGGACAAATAGCCTAACCAAATTTGAAGGTGAAAAACAAAGTTGGAAGACAAATATTACCTGACTTAAAAACATTTATAAAGCTGGTTGGGATTCTCTCTCTCTCTCTCTCTCTCTCTCTCTCTCTCTCTCTCTCTCTGCCCCTCCCCCCATCAAAATAAATAAACATTAAAAAAATAAAAATAAAATCTTTAAAAAGTGCATATTACTGAGAACAGCCAACCTGAAAAGTTTGCATACTGTGTGATTCCAACTATGTGACATTCTGGAAAAGGCAAAACAATGGAGACAATAAAAAGATCAGTGGTCAAGGGGAGAGAGAGATGAATAGGTGGAGCAGAGAGGATTTTTATAGCAGTGAAGTCATTCTGTAGGATACTATAATGGTAGATACATGTCCTTACACATTTGTTAAAACCCATAGAAGCTACAACGTTAATGCAAACTATGGACTTTGGGTGGTAATGATGTGTCAATGTAGATTTATTGATTTAAAAAAATGTACCACTCTGGTATAGGGTGCTGATAATTGGGGATGTGTGGAAGCAGAGGGTATACGTTAACTCTGTCCTTTCCCTTCAGTTTTGCTGTGAACCTAAAGCTGCTCTTAAAAGTCTATTATAAAATACATGAGTCAAAAACTAATAGAACTGAAAGGAGAGAGAAATCTATCATTGTAGTTAAAGATTTCAATATTTCTCTCTCAATAGAGCAAGTATACAGAAAAATAAGTAAACATATGGAATACATAAACACCTTTATCAACCAATTTGATGTAATTGACATTTATGGTACACTTCCTCAGCAGCAGAATACACATTTTTTTTTCAAAAGTATGCAGAATATAGGCTATATTTATGGGCTGTAAAACAAGGCTCAGTATATAGTCAGACTGATTCAAGTCACACAAAGTATGTTCTCTGACTATAATGGAATTAAAATAGAAATCCATTAGGAGAAAGATATCTGAAAAGTCTTCAAATATTTGGAAACCAGATAGCATATCCCACGTGGGTCAAAGAAATCAATCAAAATTAGAAAGTAGTTTGAACTGAATAGAAATTAAACAACATATCAGAATTGTTGGGATGCTACTAAAGCAGTACTTAGGGGGAAATTCATAGTACTCAACATTTTAAAAAAGAATAAAGTTATCAAATTATTGACAACAGCCTCCATGTTAAGACATTAGACAAAGAATAACAAACCTAAAATAAGCAAAAGAAATGAAAATGTTTCTATTAAACAATTTTTTTTAACGTTTATTTATTTTGAAAGAGAGAGAGAGAGAGCGCTCAAGACAGGGAGGGGCAGAGAGAGAGGGAGACAGAATCCCAAACAGGCTCTGTGCTGCCCATGGGGCTCAACATGGAGCTCAAAGTAGGGTTTGAAGTGAGACTTGAAGTGGGGCTCAAACTCAAGAACCATGAGAACATGACCTGAGCTGAAACCAAGAGTCAGATGCTTAACCTACTGAGCCACCCACACACCCTTAACGATTTTACTTTTAAGCAATCTCTGCACCCAATATGGGACTCAAACTGACAACCCTGAGATCAAGAGTTGCTTGCTCTTCTGACTGAGCTAGCCAGGCACCCCTCCATAATACGCATTTAAGTTTCCTCATGTCTTTGCATGGCTTGATAGCTCATTTCTTATAGCTCTGAATAATATTCTATTGTCTGGATAGACCACAGTTTATTTTGTCCATTTCCCTACTGAAGGGCATTTTGGTTGCTTCCAAGTTTTGGCAATTATGAATAAAGCTGTTATTAACATCACTGTGCAAGTTTTTATGTGGATATAAGTTTTCAGCTCATTTGGGTAAACAGCAAGAAGCATGACCACTGGATTGTGTGGTAACAGTATGTTTAGTTTTATAGAAATTGTCAAACTGTCTTCCAAAGTGGCTGTACCATTTTGCATTCCCATCACCAATGAGTGAGAGTCCCTGTTGCCTCTCATCCTTGCCAGCATTCAGTGTTGTTAGTGTTTTTTGATTTTTAATGATTCTAATAAGTGTGTAGCAGTGGGGGGCCTGGGTGGCTCAGTTGGTTGAGTGTCTGACTTTGGCTCAGGTCATGACCTCATGGTTCATTAGTTTGAGCCCTGAGTCAGGCTCTGTGCCAGCAGCTCAGAGCCTGGATCCTGCTTCGGATTCTGTGTCTCCCTCTCTCTCTGTCCCTCCCCTGCTCATGTTCTCTCTCTCTCTCTCAAAAATAAATAAACATTAAAAAAAAAAGTATCTCACTTTTTAAAATATAATTTATTGTCAATTTGGCTAACATACAGTATATACAGGGTGCTCTTGGTTTTGGGGGTAGATTCTCATGATTCATCTCTTACACCCAACACCCAGTGCTCATCCCAATCTCGTTTTAATTTGCATGTCCTTTATGACATACGACATTGAGCATCGTTTCATATGCTTATTTGCCATTTGTATGTCTCCTTTGGTGAGGTGTCTGTAAAGCCCTTTGCCCATTTCTTAATCAGATTGTTAATTTTCTAATTGTTAAGAGTTCTTTGTATATTTCAGGGTGCTTGGGTGTCTCAGTCAGTTAAGCATCTGACTCTGAATTTCAGCTCAGGTGTTAACCTCACAGTTCCTGAGTTTGAGCCCTGCGTCTCTCTCTGCCTCTCCCCTGCTCATGCTCTCTCTCTCTCTCCCTCTCTCTCTAAATAAATAAACTTAAAAAAAAAGTTCTTTATATATTTTGGATAACATTCCTTTGTCAAATATGTCTTTTGCAAATATTTTCTCCCAGTTTGTGGCTTGTCTCATCATTCTCTTGACAGTGTCTTTTACAGAACAGAAGTTTTTAATTTTAATTAAGTCCAGATAATAATAATAATTATTTATTTCATGGATTGTGTCTTTGGTGTTTTATCTAAAAAAGTTGTCAT
Source organism: Prionailurus viverrinus (assembly GCF_022837055.1). Classification (NCBI taxonomy): domain Eukaryota; kingdom Metazoa; phylum Chordata; class Mammalia; order Carnivora; family Felidae; genus Prionailurus; species Prionailurus viverrinus. Next base: position 120,673,950 of record NC_062563.1, read on the forward strand.
CATACACAAAGTCACCTAGACTTTATCCTATGTCATTTTCTAGGAGTTTTATAGTTTTGTGTTTTACATTTAAGCCTATGATTCATTCTATTTTTATTTGTTTAAGTTTGTTTACTTTGAGAGAGAGAGAGGGAGAAAGAATCCCACGCAGGTTCTGTAATGTGAGCATGGAGCCCGATGCAGGGCTCAAACTCATGAAAGGTGAGGTCATGATCTCAGCTGAAACCAATAGTCGGATGGATGCTAAACTGACTGAGCCACCCAGCAACCCAAGCCTATGATTCATTTTAAATCATGATCCCTGAATGCCTGTCATTTTAGTATGTGTGACAAAATGGGGAGTTTACACATAAAATACTTCTGCATACTGAAGAACAGTAGTTATTTTGAGAAAAATCATTGGTGTAGTTATTTGAGTGATGAGCTGATCTACCCGCTTTTTTCATGTTTAAGAAATGAGTGAAGGTGGGGCACCTGGGTGGCTCAGTCAGTTAAGTGTCCAACTTTGGCTTGAGTCATGATCTCACAGCTCCTGAGTTTGAGTCCCACATTGGCTCTGTGCTGATAGCTCAGTATTTGGAGCCTGTGGATTGTGTCTCCCTCTCTCTCTGCCCCTTCCCCACTCACCTCTGTCTCTCTGTCTCTCTTTCTCTCTCTCTCATAAATAAATAAAAGTTTTTTAAAAATTACTATTTAAAAAAAGAAATGAATGAAGGTGGTCAAAGGGAAAAAAAGGAAGAAAAATCATTTATGAATATGACAGAAAAACTATGGTTATTCAGATTTGGGAATTTTCTTTTTTTCAACGTTTATTTATTTTTGGGACAGAGAGAGACAGAGCATGAATGGGGGAGGGGCAGAGAGAGAGGGAGACACAGAATCGGAAACAGGCTCCAGGCTCCGAGCCATCAGCCCAGAGCCCGACGCGGGGCTCAAACTCACGGACTGCGAGATCGTGACCTGGCTGAAGTCGGACGCTTAACCGACTGCACCACCCAGGCGCCCCTTGGGAATTTTCTTGAAAATGAACAAATTGAACCTGTCACTTAAGAAAAATAAGTGTATTAGGGTGCCTGACTGGCTCAGTCAGTGGAGAATGCAACTCTTGATTGGGGTCCTGAGTTTAAGCCCCACATTGGGCATAGAGCTTACTTAAAAAAATAATTGAGGGGTGCCTGGGTGGCTCAGTTGGTTAAGTGTCTGAATTCGACTCAGGTCTTGATCTCACAGCTCATGAGTTCAAGTCCTGCATCAGGCTCTGTGCTGACAGCGTGGAGCCTGCTTGGGATTCTGTCTTGCTCTCTGCCCCTCTCCTGCTTTCTCTCTTTCTTTCAAAATAAAAAAAAATAAACTTAAAAAAAGAAAAATCTAAAAAGTTAAAAAATATAATTGATGATATTTGTTGATAATGATAAAATTTGAGCTTTTGAGTGAAAGAATTTTGGAAAAAGTATATCTGCCACCATGAGCTTGACAGCTTCCCAAAACTTAAAGACTTCTAAAAAAACCAAAAATACTAAGCTAGCTAGCTAAATATAAATAGACATAGATATATTTGACACTGTATAGTGATATGTGTCAACATTTATAATATCTACATAACCCAGTGAAACAATACTTCACAAATGACAATGATGTCACAAAATTATGAATGGGTAAATGATCCATTCAAAGTGCAAAATAGATCCATAAACTTTAGTGTAATAGAGAATAAAAAGTTTACTGATAATGTAGTTTTATTTATTTATTTTTAAGCAATCTGTATACTCAACGTGGGGCTCAAACTCACAACCCCAAGATTAAGAGTCACATGTTTTACTGACTGAACCAGCCCGGCACCCCAATAATGTGGTTTTAGATTCTCCATTGCAACTAACCATTACAAAACTAACACTTGTTGACTTTTGATGTAGTATCAAAGTAGGATATCCACAGTTATCTAAATTTTATTTAGATACTTCTCTTATCCTTCATGAGGCTGGATTGTTCACGTTCTTCAACCACAACAATTTTTCATGACAAATTTAATGCAGGATCAAATAAAAGAATCCAGCTTTCTATTAACCTTGACATTAAAGACATTGGCAAAAAATATATATATAAAGTAATGCCATTCTTCTCACTACATTTTTTTTCTTTTCTTTTTTTAGAGGGGCAACCAGAAGTTTCTTTTATTTTAATTTTTTTTTTTAATTTACATCCAAATTAGTTAGCATATAGTGCAACAATGATTTCAGGAGTAGATTCCTTAGTGCCCCTTACCCATTTAGCCTATCCCCCCCCCCCGCCACAAACCCTCCAGTAACCCTCAGTTCTCCATGTTTATGAGTCTCTTCTGTTTTGTCCCTCTCGCTGTTTTTATATTATTTTTGTTTCATCTTCTCACTACATTTAAAATTTTTTTGGAAAATAGTAATTTTGTACAAAAAGTATATTAACATCAATGAATTTATCTTTTAAAAAGTTATTATGTTTTTAGTTTTGTAATGTTTATTTTTGAGAGAGAGAGGGAGATACAGAGTGTGAGTTGGGGAGGGGCAGAGTGAGAGGGAGATACAGAATCTGAACCAGGCTCCAGGCTGTGAGCTATCAGCACAGAGCCCAATGCAGGGCTCGAACCCACAAACTGCGAGATCATAACCTGAGCTGAAGTCAGATGCTTAACTGGCTGAGCCTCCAAGATGCCCCTAAAACATTAATATGTTAAGCATTTCTTAATTTTATTTTCTAATATAGTAAATCCTTATAGCAATATATATTAAAGCTCTTTGGGGTCCTCAGTAATATGTAAGAATGTCAAGGGATCTTGAAACCAAAGAATTTGAAAACCTCACCCCAGAGAAACAGGCTCAGTAGATACTTGGTCTGCCTTCCAAAGATCAAAGAGTTTGAGAAGTCTGTTCTATAACACTCTCCATTATAGTGGACCCATGAACCACATGGGTTTGAACTGCACGAGTACATTTAGATGCTGATTTTTTACAGTACTGTAACAGAATTTTCTGTTCTTTGTGATTTTCTTAACATTTTTTTCTCTAGCTTACTTTATTATAAGAATACAGTATCTAATACATACAGTATGCAAAATATATGTTAATTGACTATGATGTTGGTAAGGTTTTCGGTCAACAGTAGGCAATTAAGTTTTGGGGAATCAAAAGTTAAACGTGAATTTTTGACGGGGAGGGCAGTCAGTGCCCCTAATACTCCCCATTTCCTGCTTCAAGGATCAGCTGTATATAGTTGGTATCTTAGGAGGCTGATGCCAGGCCCACCTACATTAGGCACCTCCCTCAACCATTGCTAACCAATCCAAAGCCAAAGTTTGTCTGAGAGAGGTAATCAGTATCCTCACACTCAGTGGGGAATCAGGACACCAGTCTTGATATTCTTAACCAACTGAGCCACTCAGGTGCCCCTCCAGTCTTGATATTCTTAACCTCTCCCATACTACCTAGTGTTTTGCTGTGCAGTTTTGACACTCAGGTGAGGCAAGATGAGACCCTGCCTTTCTGTTTCTCATTCCCAGCTCATTCCCACTCTGGTGGAAGGATTTCCTCCTCCATATGTGGCAGGAATCTGTGCTCTCTGTGGCTTATTCTATGGTCACTTCTCTAAAAGGCATTGTTTCTTTTTATGTAGAAAACCTAGTTTAGAATTTCTGAGAAATACCTCTTTATTTTTCAAAAAATTCTGGCTTTCAAGACTATTGTCTCACTGTGAACTTTTAAAAAGTCTAACTTGAAGTGCAAAGCAGAGCCATAATTTCTTTGTTTTAGCCAGAGTTCATCTTTCTCTTCCCTCGGGCAATAAGCTTCAGTCCCATTGTCTGAGGTTGGCAGGATGGGTGGGGGTGGGGGGGTTGGGCGGAGAGGATGAGCTACCTGGAAGGGAAAGTACATTATTACCCAATAATTATGGATTGCAGGTGCTCATTAGGTTGAAGAAAAAGTTCAAAACACTGAGATCCAGGGTATCGAGTACAGCAAATCTGTGTGTGTATTGGAATAGGAGATTTACCACCAGGTGAGTTGGAGAAAAAACTCCATAGATTTCAAATGTCTTTCTCAGCTCTGCATATGTACATGTATGTTGAATCATAGAGAATTCTTTAGATGCAATTTTAAAGTTCTCTTCTTTTACTTTCAAGAACTGAGGAAATAGGACAGATGGAAAAGCAAGGGGAAGGAAGTGTTTTTGAAGCGCCATCAAGAGAAGGAAGAGTTCAGTAAGTGGTCTGACTTCAAATTATATTTCATTTGATGTCAAATTATATTAAAATTATCAAATTTAAAACGGTACAGCTGAAGGGATAAACAAAGGCATACCAGTATTATGTACTGCTTTCAGTGTACTTGGGAATGAAAAAAGTATTCACCTCTCATCAATTTATTTGCAAAATGTATATTTAGACAACTAAATATACAGTTATCTCTAGTGTTTGTTGAGTCAGTACCTCTCTAGTTTAAAATTTTAATTGTAAATAGTATTATTAGTAATCAAATATTTACTGAGCACAAACCATGAGTTGAGGATTGGGATGCTGTAGTCCTGGAGGGGAAGAAGGGTGAGAAGATGATGGCACGCTTACTTCATAAGTAGGACAGAGCCTCCCATGTCAGTGTTCAGTGGGCACTGGCCCTTTGTGAAGGGGGAAATCCAGGCACTTCTACTACTTACGGCGACACACCTACATTTATATCACACACCTACAGTTTATGAAGTGCTTTACAAAACATAACACATTTCATCCTCATTACTCTCCTGTTAGGTAGAGATTATCATGCTTATGTAACATGTGAAAATCTGAGGCTTTGAGGGGATAAAAGGTCCTCAGTCACACAGCTAGTTGGTAGCAGAGTTGGAGCGGAACCCCATTTCCTGAATCCTGGACCCAAGCCCACCGCTGCCTCCCTTCTGAGAAAGGGAGGGCAGGCCCCACCATGACCATGGCCGCCTGCTTGATTTTGCTCCTTTTCTGGCATTATGATCTCCTGGAGGAATCCCAGGCTCCTCCAGGGGAAAGAAGCTCTACAATTAGACTAAATATAGTCTGGGAGAGGCCGCATCTCATTGGGACTAATTATCCCATCACCCGTCAGAAGAACAAAGAGTGAAGACTTTTCAGGCCTCATCATTTCCATTCCTCTCCCTGGCTTGGGCTTTCATGGGATGGGCCTGGAGACAAATGCGAACAGAAGAGACATGCTAGTGGATTGAGGAATGTCTGGGCTGCCCAGGAAGTGCTTCCCTTTCTAGCATAGTGCTGGCATTTAGAACTGGAAGGAAGCTGGCCTGATGAGAGATCTCTTGCTCCTGGAAATGCCTGGATGGGAGACGTGGGACAAGGAATGGCCCTCGGGGCAGTGCAACTTGACAGGCAGTCACATCATATATTGATAACCTACCTTGCAAAGTCCTCCTGTTCTTCCATCTAGCAAATGTTTACTGAGCACATGTGCGAGGCATGTGGGGAGTTTGTTAAATATCATGCTGTAAGGAAACCTGAAGAAACCCTCACTGAGTCCCTAAGAGGTGAATTCAAAACCAAAGTTAGAAAAACTCAAGGGGAGAAAGATACTTTGGTCAAGACATGTGCTTGTACCAGTAAGCTTTGGGGTTGAGTGTCATTACTGAAGACTAATATTGTCAAGGGCAAGTTTAAGCCATGAAATACAGTCTCAGGAAGCTTTTGCTAAATTCTTGTTTACATCAAGGAGGTACCATAGCACACCTAGCACCAGCCAGTAACACAAATGTTTAAAGTGAGGAATGATGCTTCATAGAACACACAATTCTGTTAGCCACCAGCATTATAAATAATTCTTATCAATTTGTCACTGGCTGTCATGGATGGCTGTGTGATAGAGGCATAACATCTGCAAATAAGCCCAGATAAATTGTTTTATCAAAGAATCTGTAACAGCACATCTGTGACAAGTTCCAAGTAAAACACTGCATTGGAAAAAATGGTCGGCATGTTTCAGATCACATGTTTGCACGTTATAAAATCAAATCTCATTTCTTAGAAAAGGTACGTAGCTTGTTCAGCATATGGGACATGAAATACAGAGTTCAAAGGGTTCACATCATAGTTTGAATCATCATCTAACCAGAGGAGTGGGGACATGCGTGGTACTCACTCATGGCTATTCAGGCTTCATCAGTAACAGTACTGATAATCCGCTAGGATAAGGTGAATGGAAATGGCAAGACAGTCTTGCATTTCATGTGTGCATCCTTCTTCCCTTCCCGATGCATATGCTGTTTCAACACAGGATTCTGCTGCAGAGCCCAGCTGTGAACGAGTCAGGAGCTCCCACCTCTACCCGAAAACCGGAGGAGAGGGAAGTAGGCTAGAACCCAACACAGTGCTTCCGGAAAGCACTTCAGAAGGCAAAGGAGCAAGCTGAGGTGAGGATCTAGGGCTTTTTTTTTTTTTTCAATATATGAAGTTTATTGTCAAATTGGTTTCCATACAACACCCAGTGCTCATCCCAAAAGGTGCCCTCCTCAATACCCATCACCCACCCTCCCCTCCCTCCTACCCCCCATCAACCCTCAGTTTGTTCTCAGTTTTTAAGTCTCTTATGCTTTGGCTCTCTTCCACTCTAACCTCTTTTTTTTTTTTTTCTTCCCCTCCCCCATGGGTTTCTGTTAAGTTTCTCAGGATCCACATAAGAGTGAAAACATATGGTATCTGTCTTTCTCTGTAAGGCTTATTTCACTTAGCATAACACTCTCCAGTTCCATCCACATTGCTACAAAGGGCCATATTTCATTCTTTCTCATTGTCACATAGTACTCCATTGTGTATATAAACCACAATTTCTTTATCCATTCATCAGTTGATGGGATCTAGGGCTTTTTGAAGCTGAGAAGGTTAAGATTGGCCATCTCCATTCTTCCTGGGCTTGTTAACCCCTTAGTTCTTTGGTTTGTCTCCTCTCTCTCTCTCTCTCTCTCTCTCTCTCTCTCTCTCTCTCTGTGTGTGTGTGTGTGTGTGTGTGTGTGTGTGTGTGTGTGACCCACTCTTGCCTTCGCTCCTTCCTTCATCTCTCCCTCTCCTTCTGGCTTCCTGTTATTTTGCCTCACTCTTCCTTATCCTCTGCTTTGTCCAGAATTGTATTGCTTTGCTGCACAGATATGAGAAAACTACCAGATCAAAAACCAGTCACTCTAGAAGTCTGGGCTGCCTTAAAGACCAAATTGGATTAAGTATGCCCAGACAAGCTTTTAAAACACTTTGAAAAAGAAAGAAAGCCAAATGAACTGAAAAGTTGGGTTCAGTGCCCTTGAGGTAATTTGGATAATTTGCATATCTTGGTGGGGTGTTCAAAGGGTAAAAAAGACAAGGCCTTTTCCAGGAATATTTGTTTGAAAACTTAATTATTTTATTTTTATTTTAGAGAGAGTGTGTGCACAGGAGCAGGGGAGAGGGGCAGAGGAAGAGAGAGAGAGAGAGAGAGAGAGGGAGAGAGAATCCTAAGCTGGCTCCATGCAGACGCGGGCCTCAGTCCCACAATCCTGAGACCATGACCTGAGCTGAAACTAAGAGTCGATGCTCAACCAACTGAGCCACCCGGGTGCCCCAGAAAACTCATTTCTGTAAGAGAATCAGTCAAATATAACACACAGAATATAGTTATAGTGCTGAGTGCTCTGTAAACAGATTCCCGGGTCCATTCTTTCTGTCCCTGAGAGGCTTATGCTTCTGGATTGAAAAACCCTAAGAACCTTCTCCAACACGGGCAAGTGTCATAGAGTCTGGAACAGAAGGGCTAGTTTTTCTAAGACTTGGAAGGATGAAATGTGTTTCTCTCCCTTTATGGCCCAAAATAACTGATCGTGGACTAAGCAGGTCCCCTCTAGACCCTGGTTTCTCAACATTGGCATATTGAAGTTTCGGGTCAGCTAGTCTGTGCTGGGGGGTGTCCTGTGCATTGTAGCTCAGCAGCCCTGACCTCCACCCACTACGTGCCAGTAGCATGCCCCTCACCCCCAGGTTATAACAACAAACATCAAAAAATGGCTTCAGACTTTGCCAGATGTCCCCTGGGCACAAAACTGACCCCTGTTGAGAACCACTCCTTTAGGGAGGAGGATGGAATATTCTGTTCCAAAATATACATATAAGATATTAACTTTTAAAAAATGTTTAGGAAAAGAGGATATTTTAGAAGAAATATGATAATACCTTCATAGCTTCCAAGGCATGGCTCCAAGCTGTTATTTCTGCTAAATTATAAGCTTTCAAGGGCAAGAACAATATGCATTTTTCTTATTTATTGCCATAGTCCTAGGATCCGGTATAGTGCCGGGACATAGTAGGTGTTTAATAAGCATTTGGGGGATGAATGCATGATTTATTGAGCAAATGCCGCATGCCAAGCACTCTGGCATGTTCACAACAACACTAATGGGATAGGCGTTAAAGTAAAACTCTATAATAGAGCAAATTCAGGTGTGGCATAATTGTTTTTCTCCTGGGTCCTGACCTTACCCCAGGCTCTTCTTTCAAACGGATGAGCTACAGTTCTTCCGACCTGCCCCTGTGGGAAGGGCCACAACTCCCTCCGGGGAAATGGGGAGGCAGAGAGTGAGTCTCTGTGTCTTCAGTGTTCTCCCAGCCAAATTTCCCTGGGTCCAAAAGACACTCTGGGCGCCAGCTGATGAGGACATTCCTGGAATTATTGCTCCTGTCCTGGGAACTTTAGCCAGACAGCCGCAGGACCCATCTCTGTCCCCATCAATATTTAAACCAGAGTAAACAGTACTCAGATGGCACCAAACCACGGCTGAGACTGGAAAGGACTTAGCTCATGTCGCCAGGACCCCAAAATCCAAGTATTTCATTACTTTCTCGGAATCGTGCCCTTGCGTTCTACAAGCTTGACCTCTTTGTGACCTACTTGTCACCTTCTGGTGGGGTTTTACCGTATCATCCCTATGGTATGAGTGAGGAAACTGAGGCCCTGAGAGATTCAAATCACAAAGCTGCTGTGTGGTGACCCGAGATTCAGACCCGGCAAGGTTGGGCTGCCAGACAAGACGGAGCAGTGAGCACGTACGCTTCCCCAGCGGAGCTGGTGATGGCCGTTTCTGCGTCCCATGTGTTCCCATTCCCTGCATGGTATGGGGTGGTGGGTCCTGTTGTCTATCGTGCGAGCTCAGGAGAGACAGATGGACGAGACCTGGCTGAGAGCCAATAGCCTCTGAGCCATGCCAGGCTGGAGTGCGGCAGACATACCAGGATGAACAGCAGGCAGGACCAGGCTGGCCTGGTAACAACAGGCAGAGACAAAAATGCAGCGTCCACTGAGGGGAGGAGCAAGGTGAGGCAGAGCCCAGCTGAGGACCTTGCTCGGCACTTCTGCCGCAGGCCGGACCGCGACGTGGACCCCTGCATCCGAAAATGGGGGAGCAGGATGCCTGCTGTTAGATAAACCAGGAGTCTTGGCAGCTGCCCTGCTAGGGAGCGTGACTGTTAATTACACGCACATACAGTTGTTCGCGGGGAGGAAGCTAGTGTTCTTTACACAGATCCTCTTATTTTTTAGGGCTCTTCGATTCTTTTTTTATTTTTTATTTTTTAAGTTTATTTATTTATTTTGAGAGAGAGAGAGAGAGCACAAGCAGGGGAAAGGCAGACAGAGAGGGAGAGAGAGAATCCCAAGCAAATTCCTCACTGTCAGTGCGGAGCCTCACGTGGGGCTCGAACTCACGAGAGATCACGATCTGAGCCAAAACCAAGAGTCTGTTGCTTAGCAGACAGAGCTACCCAGGCGCCCCTAGAGCTCTCCGATTCTTTAAAAGGTGTTATGCTTGAGGCAGTTGTGTGGTCATCCGTCAGGCCGTGGATGTGCATCGGTGAGTGGTGCCAGATACTACAGACCAGGAGCCTGGCTGGTTAGAGAAGCAAGCACACCACCGTTTCTAGCACAGATGGCTGAAGCCACGATGCTTTATTTAGGGGGAGCAATGGGACACATGACTCCATCTTCCTTGACTGGGAACCGCACTGCAGGGGGGGAAGCCAGGTCTGCTCTGGGAGATGGAGATGGAACAAAACAAGGAAATAGACCTGAAACACTGTCCAAATGAGCAGGTGGTCCCAGCTGTGAGCCAAGCAGGGTAGGTGCTTCCTGGAGAAGAAAGCAGGTCTGCTTGGCATGAAGAGACCAGAGTGGCAGATGGGGTGATGCCATGGGATGGAGCTCACTGTCTCTCCCCTGCCCCCAAAGGTGGGGCTGCTGTGTGACAGCTGCACGGGCCTGACAGGACATCACTCTGGGCTCTCACAACCTTCACATCGCAATGTGCTCTCTTACTTCTGCAGGGGATATGATGTATGAGCAATTGTCTGTACTACATCCCATTCCTTCATGGTGTGAACTCATGTCATGTATTACTGTTAAAATTATTTCCTATTATTTCATTAATCCAATTCTGTTGATGCAGGGGAACTCAAATGCTAGGTCTTTCATTCTCATGTATCCTTTAATGCGTGGAAAGTTAGCAGTACACATATATTTTCAAATGTATTCAGGGGTGCCTGGGTGGCTCAGTCGTTTAACGTCTGACTCTTGATTTCAGCTCAGGTCATGATCCCAGGGTTGTGGGATTGAGCCCCGTGTCCGGCTCTATGCTGGGCAGGGAGCCTGTTTGGGATTCTCTTTCTCCCTCTCCGTCTGGCCCTCTCCTATTCATTCTCTCTATGTCTCTCTCAAAAAAATAGTGTGAACCCTAAATGTATGCATGCTTGTTTTCAGCAGAGGCACTTAGCTCTGAAGCTGTTATGTTTCCCTTGGGCTGGTTTGAGTCCTACAATTATTTCCCGGCACTGTTAAATTACATATGCCATCAGAGAGTCCACTGTGTCCTTGATTTGCTATAATGGTTAAGGAGGTGACAAGTGTCAGGTAAGGGCTTTGTGGACAGGCAGGATTTTGTAATGGTGAAGTCTCACCTTCAGCGGGTTGTAACAGGTTGACTAATGGGCCCCTGAGATGTCCACACCCTAATCCATGGAAGTGGTGTTGCTTTACGTGACAGACAAAAGGGCAGACGGACTTTGCAAGTGTGATTAAGTTCAGGAGCTTGAGCTGGGGAAATGCTTCTGGATTATCTGGGTGGGCCCCATGCAATCCCAAGAGTCCTTGTAAGAGGGAGGTACTGGATCCAATGGGTAGAACACGATAGGATGATGGAAGCAGAGGGAAAAAGACAATGTGATGTGGGCCAAGGACTGAGGGTAGCCTCTAAAAGTTGGAAAGGCAATGAATCCTCTTTGAGAGCCTCCAGAAGAAAACAGCCGTGCAGACCTTGATCTTAGCCCTGTAGAACTCATTTTAGACATCTAACCCCTTGAACTAGATAATGATTATAAAATCATTTTGTGTTGTTTTAAGCCACCAAAGTTTTATACTTTGTTATAGCAGCAATAGGAAACTGATGCATGAATGTTTTCATCTCAACCCCACGACAGGAAAATGTATGAATCCTTCTTCTGGTTCCACCTCTTCCATCTGGTTGTAGAGCAGGACTCGATTTGGAAAGAAGGAGGGAATAATGCAGCTGTGTAGGGAAGGAAGGTCACATAAGAGCAGACATCTGATCTCCTTTTTCTCTAACTTCTACGTAACATCACATCCTCTGCATCCTGCCTTGCTTTGAAGTCTCTCCTCAGGAAACATGAAAGGGAGCCCCCCCCATGCCTCTGTGCCTCCAGCTGAGAGGTGCTGCATCGATCTGGAAAGACCAGATTGATCCGGAAAGACCAATGTAAACTAGTCCTGATATTGATTTCCTCACAGCCAATTGAGGAATCTATAAGGAATAAATGAGCAAAGGAATATACACAAGGAATTCAATTAGTCACCAAGCACTTACTGAGCACTTTGGATTTGCCAAGAACTGCACTGATACCAGGGAGCCAAAGATAATGAAGTATAGTCCCTGACCTTGAGGAAAGGCAGATGTGTACACAATGAATTATAAAACCATACATAAAATTCTGTAGTAGAAGGATCAAACTTGCCTAGGAAGACGGGGCACAGGGACTAATCCCGATCAGCGGATTAGAGATAACTCCATTCGGGAAATATCTGATCTGGGCTTTGAAGGCTGTACAGGAATTTCACAGAGAAGAAGAAATCCGTGTTCCAGGCAGAGGAGAAAAGTCATGAAAACACATTATTTAGCAGCCTGCAGTCCTGCATCACCCTTCTCTCTTCTTTACTGTTACAAGCCCCTCATGTGGCTCCGCTAACAAAATAACAGTTTCATGGAGAAAGAGCGTAGGTAGGAGTCGTGTACAAAGGACCACAGAGACCAGAAATTGGCAATGTGGGAGTGGGGGGTGGGGACAGTTTCCTTCCACACAGAATTACTGGCCTCACATTAGTTGCCACGCAGCCTCCTCTTGGTTCTTTTGGCTCCTCCAAATCCGACACCTTGTCTTAGTCCCTATTCACACACAACCCACGGGGGGTGGAACATTTCACCCTTTATACCTCCGTGGAGCCCACTAAATCACTGTTCAGAAATGCATTTTAAAAACTATGAGCACAAGAAATTTTACAGAAAGAACAGAATTTGGTAAAAGTGTATTTTGCATGTAGCATTTCAACTTCTCTGGCTCTTGTCAGAAAACGTACCAGCGTTAAAAACTAACAAAGTTAGAAAGCTCACTTATCAAAGTGAGATCCCTATCTTCCCACAGACACTAAGAGACAGGGGCTCTGACTTCAGGTGTTGGCTGGAACAAACAGCATATTCCTTGGGCAGCCTTGAGAGTTCTTAGGCAGGCACCTTAGGTGGGGCCTCTGGTCATCCCTAGGATGTGGCCTCGAGATGTTAGTGTGTTTGTTCGAGACTATGTTAGTGTGTTTGTTTGAGAGTTTCTAGGCCAAGATTGAGGCCTGGTTGAGAACAGGCTCAGAGGAGCCTGGCTGGAGTTTGGTCAAGGAGAGAATGTCACCACTCAGATGCTTGGCCTTGTACCTGATGACCTTCCAGGGCTTGTCCCTGTCTTCGAGACACTTGGGTCTAGTTGTTATTCTTGGGATCCCAAAGATAAACCTCTCAATAAAGCTTCCTAGTCTCCCAATACATTTTCCTTTATTTAAGCTAACTGGCTGGAGCCCACCCTCAACAGGAAGCAATCCTTAACCAAGACAGATCACATTACCTACGTCAACACAGCCCCACACTTGTCATTTTTAAAGGTTAAATGGTCATTCCTTTTTGTTAATTTACCTTAGTTTGTTTTACAATGACTTAAGTCAATTCTAGTTGTTTTTTTTTTATGTTTGTTTTTTATTTATTTTGAGAGAGACAGAGAGCAAGCGAGCAGGGGAGGGGCAGAGAGAGAGAGAGGGAGAGAGAGGCTCCCAAGCAGGCTCTGCACTGCCAGCGCAGAGCCTGATACAGGGATTGATCTCATAAACTGTGAGATCATGACCTGAGCTAAAATCAAGAGTTGGATGCTTAACCAACTGAGCCACCCAAGCACCTCCATTTCTAGTTTATATATGCATATGTATTTTATTATTGTATTATTTTTTAATTTTTTATTTTTTTTAAATTTACATCCAAATTAGTTAGCATCTAGTGCAACAATGATTTCAGGAGTAGGTTCCTTGATGCCCCTGACCCATTTAGCCCATCCCCCCTCCCACCACCCCTCCAGGAACCCTCAGTTTGTTCTCCATATTTATGAGTCTCTTCTGTGTTGTCCCCCTCCCTGTTTTTATATTATTTTGCTTTCCTTCCCTTATGTTCATCTGTTTTGTCTCTTAAAGTCCTCATATGAGTGAAGTCCTATGGTTTTTGTCTTTCTCTGACTGTCCTGTTTTTTTTTAATGTTATTGCTAGAGCTACCATGAACCTATGTTAAGAGTTACTTTTTCCTCCTGCCATAAAGTCAACAGGTGTACGGACTTTTGAGCTCCTGTCAGGCTGCCGCCAGATTCCTCTCCAGCTAGATTGCCACCAGCCCTGTTCCAGGGTGTCTGTTCTCCCACAGCCCCCATCTAAACAGGGTTTCATTTTTACGGAGTTTGGTTTGTGTAATGGTACCTTGGAATTGCTTCATTAATATTTTAAAAATTCCTACTGAGGTTCTATGAGGATTAAATTTGGTAATATGCAGAGACACCCTAGCACAGAGCCTGGCAGGTAGGAAGCTATTATTACTGCTATTCACAGTTATTGAGTACAAAAACGAAGTATTGACTTTATATATTCGTGTTTTTTCTTACGTATTTGTGTTGAGGGTTGTTTCTCTTCTTATCTACACAGGCGTACCTTCTCAGTCTGTGTGCTGCCTCCTGGCTCAGGCCTCAGGCCACTTCTCTTTTCTCGACTCACTCAATAGTGATTTCATTCCGTCCCATGTCCTTACTACTCTCCAAATGCTGGCAATGGGCATTTGCCTCTCTAGCCCAGACCCCTCTCCTGTTCTCCACACACATCTCACCACCTGCTCAATGTCTCTGCTCAGACGTGGCATCTCACACTTAGTAACTTCCAAAAGCTGAGCCCCTGCTCCCCACCAAAGCTCTTCCTCCCATGGCCCTTTTCCATCTCAGTGAATGGCAACCAAACCATTCTTGTGCTCGAGTTAAAAACTTTTGAGTTTTCCTTGACTCTTTTTTTTTTTTCTTTCACTCATTCTCCACATCCCTGGTCTCCAAATCCTTCGGCCATTCTCTTCAAAATATATCCAGAATCCAGCAACTTGTCGCCACCCTGGCCAAGACACCACCGTCTCTCACCTGGAAAAATCAGTCTTCCTACTTGTACACTCATGCACCCCCAGGATCTCAGCTTTGACCTTGGCTCTCCTCCCGCTATGGTCCTGCCTTCATGGTGAATGTACAATGGATGAAGGGGACACTGCTTAGAGTGACGAACCATTTGCAGAAGCTCTCCAGCAGGCTTCCCCTCACTTGATCATCCCTAAACCAGTCATCAGCAAGAGGATCACTGCACTGACCTGGACTAATCAGGGTCACCCCTGAACAGTGCTGGGGACAGGGTTATCTTTTATGACAAGTAGATCCCTGAATAGCAGTGGGGCTCTGTTTGTTGAGGAAGAAATGGGGAACAGATATTGAGTAAATACCCAAACAGAGTCTGTCACAACGTGGGAGGTCAGAGAGTCGATAAGAGAATCCACTTACTTTTCTGAGCTGCTTAGTGTGGGTGGCCCTGGTTCCCCAGGCCTTGGCCATATATAGAGCATCAGAGGTCTGCTCCTGACCAAAGAGGGGATAGGGATGTGGCAGGGAACTTGGGTGTATTTCTGCCAACAGTAGGTTCCCACCTTTCTTGGGGGGTCCTTTAATTCAGGTCGATGGAAGAAGGTGTTATTATCCTCGGACTATGTGACAAATTGCCACACACTGGGGCTTAAAACAACAGAAATTTATCCTCGCTCAGTTCTAGAGCCTGGGAGTCAGAAATCAGGGTGTTAGCAGGGCCAGGCTCTCCCAAGGCTCTAGGGGAAAAATCGGCACTGTCAGGGCAGAGCCCGATGCAGGGCTCAAACTCACGAACCCGCGAGATCGTGACCTTAGTCGAAGTCAGATGCTTAATGGACCGAGCCCCAGGTGCCTCCAAATAAGGTCAACTTTTAAGGTCTAGGGGTTAAGACTTCAACAAATCTTTCTGAGGAACATGAGTGAACCCATAAAACTTATATTTAGAGTATTAATTAGAACCTAATTTTTCTTCACTTCTTCCTTTCTGATCTGAATGCCCTTTCTTTTATTTTCTTGCCTGGTTAGAACATCCAGGCATTTATAAATTTCCCTCTATGTGCTGTACTAGCTGCAGCCCATAAATTTTAGTATGTTGTACTAAAGTTTCTTTAGAAACTATTGTGTGTTAAGCCTTGACTTGAATTTGCTTTATCAGTATTAGTAACTGAAATTTCAAAGATAAATATGTATAAAATACATTCCTCACATTTATGTATGTGTGTATTAAAAAATTTTTTTTAATGTTTATTTATTAATTTATTTGAGAGAGAGAGAGAGAGAGAGAGAGAGAGAGACCACCAGCAGGGAAGGGGCAGAGAGAGAGGGAAACACAGAATCCAAAGCAGGCTCCAGGCTCTGAGCTGTCAGCACAGAGCCTGACGTGGGGCTCGAACTCATGGGCTGTGAGATCATGACCTGAGCCGAAGTCTACTGCTTAACCTATCGAGCCACCCAGGTGCCCCCTGTATGTATGTATTTATTTATTGAATGTTCCTTACTTTTCAAGAGTAAGAGTTGTTTACTGAAAAGTTTAGTAAACTAGTAGCCATGAACTGAGAGTTATATTGTTTATAGAGAGAGCATAAAGACGTTGTGTATTAACGTCCTCTCTTTTCTTTTGGTTGTTCATGCCTGGATTATGTATTTCCCATTGGTGCTAACAGGGCCAAAGCTTGATCCCACTGCATGCATCCTGTCAGTACCCAGATTATAGATCTTGAGCTTAGGGGGAAGCAGCCACAACAGACCATGTAATCTTAAGACTATATATGAAATTTGCATTTTTCATTTCAGTGACCACTCTTTTAAGTTTTATCTGCAAGTCAGCAACTTTTTGGCTTCTTACTCGTCTTCATTTTGCAGAACCATTTTTAAGACTCATGGGTAGAATTAACTCAATGATAGAGGGTTTATATTCTTTTTTTTTTTTGTCAGTTTATTTGTTTATTTTGAGAGAAAGAGGGTGAGAAAGTGCAATTGGGGGAAGGGCAGAGAGAGAAGGAGACAGAGAATCCCAAGCAGGCTCCACACGGTCAGTGCAGAGCCTGATGCTGTGTTTGAACTCACGACCTGGCATCATGACCTGAGCCAAAGTCAGATGCTTAACCCACAGAGCCACCCAGTCACCACTAGTATTTATATTCTCCAGCTTCCTAGGGATCGGAAGAGCCAAAGGCCGAAAAGGGAAGCTTCACAACGGCATCGTATCTTCCATCGTTTCCCTTGGAAAAAGATGCTTTTCTTCACCTTCCCCCAGCTTTCTTCTCCACAGCACCCAACATCTCTGTGGCACTAATGCTCTTCCAGGTCACAGGCATTCCCCTGTGTACCCCACGCGGGCTCCCTGTCTCCAGCCAAGTCCTCTGAATCTCTAATTACATCCCGGGAACCAACATTCTCCTCTGCCCTCTCTCCCCAAGGAAAGATGTCTCTGCTGTCTCACTGAGCTCCCTGCGGGGAAACCGACTCTCAGGTGAGTGTTTCTCTGACTGCGTTTCCTGGCATAGCAACACCACTTCATGCGAGTTCACCCGGGAGTGACCAGCCCCTGGCGTTTCCACCAGGAGGACTTATAGAGTGTTATCACAGCTCCCCTCACCTCACAGGCTGTGAAAGGAGGTTCGCATTTTCAGCCCCGCTTCTCCTTCCATCTACGAACAAGCAGAGAGTGGAAATCTGCCACTGGGAGTAGACCTTGGGATGGGGCCTGAATGTACTCATGGGAGAGCTCAACCAGAATTAGTCCAAATAAAAAGTCAGACTATCAGCGCTTCCCACCACCCTGCCCAGGGTCATCTGCCCCCTGCGGTGGGCAGAGCTTCTCCCAGCCTGCTGCTTGAACAGCTGCTAAGGGGCTGGTCTCCCTCACCTACCCCTGCAGGAGACCATTAGCAAGCTGCTGGGAGCTGGGGCTCCGGTTGCTGAGAAGAGGCTGGGCTCAGAGCTGCCAGCCAGCCCATCGATCATGGATTTCACCAGGATGCTTTCTGACCTTTCAAGGTTAGTGAAGACTCAGCAGTCACATACCATTCTGTGATTAAATGTCTCAATCCTGAGCACGGTCTATTATTTTGCAGTTCAGAGAAGAAAAGGGACAGCACTTAGTAGCAAGGTGGTTTTTAGTGACAGCAACACGATGACACGGTTTAAAAGGTTTTAAAGAAACAAAGATGGTTACAACTCTCACAAGTTCTGTTTTTTGCATATTGTTTTGTTTTTTATATTTGTGTAGCTATGCTGATATTTTCTGCACTTAATAGCACATATTTTTTGTTGAAGTATAGTTGACACGCAACGTTACGTTAGTTTCAGGTATACAATGTGGTGATTTGACATCTCTATACGTTATTCAGGCTCATCACAAGGGTAACTACCATCTGTCACCATGCAACACCATTACTACGTCATTGACTAAATTCCCTATGCTGTACCTTTCACCCACGTGACTTATTCACTCCGTAACTGGAAACTTGTATCTCCCACTCCCCTTCACCCGTTTTGCCCATCCTCCTCACCGCTCCCCCCCCCCCCCGCCCCTCTGGCAACTACCAGTTTGTTCTATTTATGGGTCTGTTTCTGCTCTTTTTTTATTCCTGCTTTTCTTCCCATCTGTTTGTTTAGTTGTTTCATTAAGCATTTTTTTAATGTTTATTTATTTTTGAGAAAGAGAGAGACAGAGCACAAATGGGGGAGGAGCAGAGAGAGAGGGAGACAGAGAGTCTGAAGCAGGCTCCAGGCTCTAACCTCGAACCCACGAGCCGTGAGATCGTGACCTGAGGTCACGTCTCAGTCGGACGCTTAACCGACTGAGCCATCCATGTGCCCCTAGTTGTTTTGTTTCTTAGATTCCACCTATAAGTGTAATTGTGTGGCATTTGTCTTTCTCTGATGTATTTCACTTAGCATAACACCCATTAGGTCCATCTATGTTGGTAAGATCTCATTCTTTTTTTTTTTTTCTCATTCATTTTTATGGCTAATATTCCATTGTATATATACACTGCCTCTTCTTTTTCCATTCATCTATTGATACGCTTAGGTTGCTTCCATATCTTGGCTGATGTAAGTAATGCTGCAAATGGGGGTGCACATCTTTTCAAATTAATGTTTTTGTTTCCTTTGGGTAAATGTCCAGTAGTGGCATTATTGGATCATATGGTGTTTCTATTTTTAACTTTTTGAGGAACTTCCATATTGTTTTCCACAGTGGCTGCACCAGTCTATATTCCCACCAACAGTGCATGAAGGTTCTTTTTAAAGATTGGATTATTTGTTTTTCTGATGTTGAGTTGTGTAAATTCTTTATATATTTTGGATATTAACCCCTTATTGGACATATCATTGCAAATATCTTCTCCCATTTCATAGGTTGCCTTTTAGTTTTGTTGATTGTTCTCTTTGCTGCGCAAAAGCTTTTTATTTTGGTGTAGTCCCAATAGTTTATTTTTGCTTTTGTTTCCCTTGCCTGAGGAGACATAGCTAGAAAAATGTTGCTAAGGTCGATATCCGAGAGATTAGTGTCTATGGTTTCTTAATAACACATACTATTTAATTAGTATTTCCCTACATTTCTAAACAATCTTTATAGTAGTTTCAAAGGCTGCCTAATCCATTGAATTGATTGCATCACAGATGACGTATCACCTCCTTACTCATTGCATGTATAGGTTTTTGCAGAGGTCATGTAGTTGAAGAAGGTGCCAGAGAATGCAGTACTCATTAGTGGGGTGGGAAGGGGGACCACGGTGAAGGTGCTGGTACCCACTGCCACATGAAGGCAATGGGTACCTTGGGGTGGGCTTGTAACAGGACAGAAACAAACCATTCACCTATATTTTGCGCGAGGCTAGCCCTGGTTCTATGTACATCAACTCACACTTCATCTTAAAAACAAAACACAAAACACAAAACCCAAACCAAAAATCTTACGTAAGAAAAAAAATGTTGAGGCATGTGTCATTTTTAGTATTGCAGGAATCACATGGTATCCCATCAAGGTCCAAAAGCCAGAGCCCACTGGTCAGCACGTAGTAGAACTTCTGTTAGGTTCCAGGACTAGCATGGCTGCTGCTGGGCTTTGTGGAGTGGGTAGTGTACAGACTTCCTGCTCCTCCCATCCTTTATCCCATAGCTATGGCCCCTGGGCCCTGCCCAACCACCTGGGAACATCCCACTGCTTGTCCAGGGAGAGCTGATTAGCCTTAGGCATAGACATAGGAATCGCCTGGGGGAGGGGTACTGAAAGTAGAGATTCTTAGCACGGCCCCTCCCATCCCCCCTCCCCATGCCATACATGGCTCCCCATGCCATGAAGGTCCAGAGATCTGGGACAGGGCCTAGGAGTTAGCATTTTGACAAGTATGCTGATTACCCTGATACAATGAGCAACTGTGAGACACACAACCTCCGGACATAGCTTAGGACTTGTAGTCAAGGCTACTTTCTGGCTGGAAGGTGCTCCTGATGCTATCGCTGGGTCCCCACCAGTGTACCCTGCCCACTTCTTGGGGAACGGGGCTTCTGTGTGACTGCTCCATGCCTCCCAGATTCTGGCTGGCCCCAAGTACTGGCTCATGGACCACCATGACCCTGGCCACTTTGCATCCTTATACTGCCTGGCTGTCGGGGAACTCACCAGGTGGCTACTTGGAGTGACACCCACCAACCTGCACGCTCTCCTATCTTGTCAACGTCTCCCCGCCCTGTACTCTATGGGCCTTCTCTCACCTGCTACCAGGCCCACCCCAGGAGCCATGTCCTCCCCACCCTCCAAACACATCTTATCTCCAGTCGTACTTCTCCTCAGACAGCCCGTCTGCCTGTGAAAACATTGCTCTCCAGTCAGAACGTAGACAGACATCCCAGGAGCTCTTATGGATGCCTTGTTTGGCAGCTACTCAGTCTCCTTCCAGCTCCCATGTTTTCAGCCTTTCTGAAAAACAACACGTGTGTCTCACCCTCAGTCATTTAGGTCCTTCATGAATCATCTCCAAAACAACACCTTTCCCAACCTCCACGGTGTCCTGGTCCGTACTCTGATCTAGGACGTTATGATATCTCTGGCTGGGCTCAAGAAGTCCTCTCAACCATCAGCTCTTTGACATTTACAAACGGATGAACATGAGGCCAAATATGGATAGTTACTGTTGGAGTCAGTCAGTCAAACCAAATAAATGTGATATATGTAATGAGGCCTCCTAATTATCCTGCTTTATAGTATTTAATCATGAATAATAGTAAGCAGTAAACTCTAGTTACAGTGCTGTATTGCTGATGACTCAGATATGCATTTGTAAATTAGACCGGACCTCTGATTCATCAACCAATAAAGTATGAACGTGTACTTCGTTGCATGTGCCTGCAATGGGCTTCTTTCACCACTAGAAGGCAAAGGTGCAGTGTTTCTGCCTCTTTGTTTTTCTGGTAGCTTAAAGCTCTGTGGGAAGGTGCCAGAGAGGCCGAGGGTTCCTAGGCTCCTGAAGTCCAGAAGAGGGTGGAGGCAGGGGGGCCACTGAGGTGGGAAAAGGAGGAAATCGACATTGACTGAGAGTTCACCGCGTGCTAGACTCTGCGTTGGTCATTCATGCATACGTTTATCGTTTAGTCCTTTCAGCCACTCAATTTACAGATGAGGAAACTGAGAATCAGGGGACAGAATGACCTGCCCAAGCTAACAGAGCCAACTCTAGTGGGAGCACAGATTTAAACAGAAGCCTGTCTTGGTTCCAAAGCCTGTGTGCTTTGACCCATAAATAACACCAGAAAGGGAAGGCTAGGGTGCCCCCTCACAACTGGGCTTTATTTTTAGGACTGACCTGTTCTTATCACCTGTGCTCAAACCACAGCTGTCTGTGAACTTCCTGCTTCATACAGCTGTGTGTGTGCGTTTGCCTCCAGAAATGGTGCCTTGGAAGCCTGGAATGGCTCCTTTCTTTCCTGAAACTGAGATAATCAAGTATCCTTCTAGGGTCAGGCCTTGAATCCTAAAAGACTGACCGGACATCCTAGCCTAGGGCTCTAGAAATGGGTGTGAGCGGCTGCCATCAGTCCTGCCCAGGCAAGGGTGCTGGCACCCGGGCCTCCTTGTTCTGACCTTCCGCACGTCCAGTGCCACCGATTTTGGTCAAAGTTGTATTGATCTACTTTTATTCAGTTATGTGTATCGTTTTGAAGAATACACCATGAACAGTTCTACTCCTGGGTACATGCACAAAAGAAATGAAAATAGGGACTACAGATATCTGTACCCCAGAGTTCACAGTGGTGTTATTCACAGGAGCCCAGTGGTGGAGTCAGCCCATGTGTCCACTCACTGATGAATGGGTAGACAAAATGTGTACACATACAATGGAATATTATTCGGCCGTAAAAAGGACAGAAATCCTGGCATAGGCTATAACATGGATGAACCTTGAAGACATTATGCTAAGTGAAAGAAGCCAGTCACAAAAAAGATAAACCTCGTATGGTTTCCCCAGTAGGAGGCACATAGAGTAATCAAATTCAGAGAGACAGAAAGTAGAGCAGTGGTTATCAGAAGCTGGGATGGAGGGGAAAATGGAAGAGTGGTGTTTAATGGGTACAGATGGTTTCAGTTGGGGATGATGGAAAAGTTCTGGAAGTGGGTGGTGGTGATGATTGCACAAGGATGTAAATTATTTAATACCACAGAACGGTACCTCGTAAAATGGCTAAAATGGAAAATTTAAAGTCATGTACAATTTACTATAATTTTTAAAATTGTGCCGAATATTTCACTGAAAATCTCAGTCCAAAGCTGTTGGTGTCCTGTCCCTTAAAGGAGCCTTGTTTCCCACCAATCGCAGCCAAAGGTGTGCATCCCCAGGCATAAAGGAAGGCCCTGTTGTCTGGCTTGGCAAATAGGGGACCCCAGAGAAGGTTGACCCCCTGTACCATGCCCTTGAACGCTCTTGAGATGCCCTCACGTCCCAGCCTCCCATCAGACTGTGCCAGCGCCCAACCTGGATAATGACCATCCCAGGCTGTTTCTGCTGCAGCCGTGGCCTTGCTGGAGGAAAGCCATGTGCCAGCCAGCTGTACTTGCGATTCAGGCTCTAACTCAGTGGGGACCTCCCTGTTGCTCAGAAATCCCATGTTTTCCAGCTCAAGTGCTATCAGTAGCTCATTCTCCACCATGACTCTTCCAAATTCTTTCTTTCATTAAGCTCTAAGTTTTTCAACATCCCCACAAAGCCTGCAGCAAGATCTCTCACTTTTCTCTGTCACTGACTTTATGTTCTTCTCCATCTTGTCTCCTCCCTTTCTGTTTTGCTTGGAGCTGATGGCCCAGGAGGATGAGGGCCTTCCGTGGCCTGCTAGTTCCCTATTATAACTCAGCATCAATGATTTTAGATATTGCGTTTTTTTTTTTAATTTTTAATGTTTATTTTTGAGAGAGAGAGAGACACACACACACACCAACAGAATGAGCGGGCAAGGGGCAGAGAGAGAGGGAGACACAGAATCCAAAGCAGGTTCCAGGCTCTGAGCTGTCAGCACAGAGCCCGACGAGGGGCTGGAACTCACGAACCACGAGATCATGACCTGAGCTGAAGTCGGATGCTTAACTGACTGAGCCACCCAGGCGCCCCTGGATATTGTGGTTCTGAGTAAGGTTTGCCTGAAGGAAGTTTCTGTCATTAAAAAAAAAACAAACAAAAAACAACTGTCTTTAAACAGCACTGACTTGGAGGACCAAGTACTTGTTTTCTGCTACAGCTGACTTCACCACTGCCCTGTCCCCTCTTCTCCAGGGCAGTGAGGCTCCGTTGCCCTTTTTCACCATCTCTTACCTACAAACATGTTCAAAGGTATACACGCTAAAACCCATTTTCCCTTGACCCTGAACCCCCTTCAGCTTGCCACCCAGCCCTCCTCTCCTTACTGCCAAACGTAATGAAAAAGTTAAGAAAGCCTGTCCCCGTTTTGTGACCGTGCTCTCAGCTTCTCATAGCCTGGCTTCTGCCCGCCCGAAACTCTTCTTCTGAGACCACCGCCCCTGCCTTGCCCTGCACAGGACAGTTGCCACTTTCCATCCAAGCCTCGGGACCGTGCTCTCCTCTGCGCCCTCAGTTCCGCCACTTTTCCCGTCATTTGCTTCCTCTCCTCTGATGTCAACAGATCGTGCAGTGAGTTTCTGCCTTCAGCCCTCGTCGGACACTTCTGCCTTTGTAGCTACAGCCTTTGAATGGCCGGCTCTCCCACGAAGTCCTGCCTGGTTGCTCAAGCCTCTGGCTGGACTGGGCCACTTGCACCGAACTCACTGCTTCCCAAGCTAACCCTTCGCTTTCACCTCCTCATCCAGCCCATTTCCTGTCCCCATTGCCAGCATGCCCAGGGCTCTGTCTCAGGGGGCTTTAGCCCCGGAATCATCTACGACTCCTTCCTCCCACCCGACACCAGTCAATCACCAAACCCTATCAGTTCTGCCCCTGTGACCTTCCTCCCATCTTTTCCTTTCTGCTCACTTGCAGACACCCCCGCTGTATCAAGCTCTCTTGGCTCCTCCCTATTTATTTTGAGTGAGTGAGAGAGAGAGAGAGAGAGAGGGAATCCTGAGCAGCCTCCACGCTGTCAGCACAGAACCTGACGTGGGGCTTGATCCCATGAATGTGAGATCATGACCTGAGCCGAAATCAAGAGTCTGATGCTTAACTGACTGAGCCACCCAGGCGCCCTGGTGCCTTATTTGAAAGCACAGCCCGGCAGACCACTGGAGCTATGAACCCTTCCTGGCTCCACTCCCCCTTCCCACCAAATCTCTCCCTGCCCTCGCTCTGCATGCTCTGGACCAGCCTCACCAGACCGCTCACCACTGCCCAAGTGTACCAGGGGCTTCCCCACCTCTGCCATCTGGCTTCCACCGGCTCCGCAGCCTGAAACACCTCCCCAGGGGTCATCTCCGACAAAACCCGTCCTTTAAGGGCCAGGCAAGTGATCCTTCTGGCCGGACATGGTGTCTTCCTCCTCCTGACTTTGGTAGCACTGGTTCCCCCACTTTTAAGTGTTCTGCCTTGTGGGATAATCCTCTCTGTCTCTGTGTCTGTGTCTCTCTCTCTCTTCTCCCCCTCCCCCACCCCGTGCTGGGATGCCAGCTCCTTGCAGCAGAAACGCTGTCTTAGTCATCTTTGTGTCCTCTTCAGCGTCTTATGCAAAGTAGATGCTCAAAACTACTGGTTAGTTTGAATGAAGAAGATGATCTTAACTTCAGATGGGGGTGGGGGGGGTGAGGCGATGCCACTTCTGTCAGTGCCTCTCTCTGGTTTCCACCAACAAAACACTTGGTCAGGTCACCTCTCGGGCAGTGCCGTTTCCTTGTTCTCTGGTCTCCTGCCACGACCATCTTGGCACAACGTGGGGCACCTCAGGGTCTCTCACTGTGGCCTTGTTATACTTTCTTCCTTTGATGGAGTTACAGAGAGTCTAAATTACCCTTTGCTAGCTTGCCCCTCTTCCTGGTCAGCCCCTCTGCGTCCCTGGTGGGTCTCCTGGATGCTATCAGGAGGGGCCTGTGCCTCTGTCAGGGCTCCTGCGGCGTGGAAGGCCCCAGGCCACTCCCAGAGCACACGTGGTGGGCTTTCTCTTGTTCCCACAGGAACACCTGGTTACTCACCAGGGTGAAGAGCAGGGACAATGAAGTTTTAAAAAACTTTACTATAAAGGCAGCATATAAGGAAGAAGAAAAACCTTCACTATGATCTCAGCTCTTTTATACAACGATTTTCATGTTTGCATGTTTCTTTCTGGCAGGGTCCATTTTTATACAGCTCCGAAAATAATATATATATATATATATATATATATATATATATATGTCATATTCCCCTAATTAGGGAATCCTGAACACTTCCCTGTGATTCTACACCTTTCAGAATATTTCTTGTAATGGCTATATAATATTGCCCAGGCAATAATTTATCTTTTTATTGCATATTCAGATTGGTGCTGAATTTTTTTTTTTGACATTGGTGGTGATGCATATAGCTTTTATCGTATGTTTAATTATTTCCTTGGGATAAATTCCCAAGGATGGGATGACAAAGTCAAAGAACAAACATTTTTATGACTCTTGATTCTTATTCCCATTTGCATTCCAAAAGTGTTGTACTGACTTACAGAGAATAGTATTTCAGTGCTACCAGAGTCCATTTTGTTGCTAATGCCTACTCAGGTTCAACAAATATTTGGCTGCTTACTATGTGGGAGGCACTTACATATTTATTTATGCATTAAAATATCTTCCTAGGACCTTATATAGGATTTCAGAGTTGGCGGACACCTGCTCATTTTACAAATGAAGACACGAAACCCAGAGAAATTATGTACAGTGTTCAGCATTGCATGGTCTGAAAACAATAGCACATATACAGTAAGCCTTGAGTCTCTGGCCTTTGAGCCCCGGACACTGCCCCCGGCCTTTGAGCCACGTCCAGCTGGTGCAGCGTGGGTGTTTGTTTCTTTCCCATTAATGCAGCCGAGAAGTGACAGCGCGTTGTCCTCTGGCCACCGCCAACCCGGACAATCTCCTGTATGGCATATGTTTGGTCAATAGAAGTGGGAAAGCTCCAGACCTCTAAGACCCCCACAGCTAAGCCAAGACCTCTGATGAGTAATGGAAGACTTATTTTCCAAAAAGGGGGACTTCTTTACCCCTTCTGGGTGTAATTCCCACAGACTGTGGCATATTAAGCATGAAGAGGCCTGTAATTCCCTGTCCTCCCCCTTCCCCCATGCCTCCTACCTTGCGGTGCCAGGGATAACCTATCTGTGGCCTTCTATGCGCTCACTCTTTCATCTTTAAGTACCAGCTCTTCCAAGAAGGCTTTTTTAAATCTTCCCGTGAGTCAGTTACCTATTGCCACCTAACAAAACCATCCTGAAACTTTTTACTCAAACTAGCAATGATGTAGAATTTCCCATGATTCTGTGGATTGACTGACTAGTTCCTCTGCTGGTTTCACCTGAACATACTCATTCAACATAGGGTAGGAGGGGCTGGAGGGGCTGATGGTCAAGATGTCTGGCGGTTGTTGGCTCACACCTGGGGCACCTCAGTTCCCCTTCATGTGGTCTCTCCTCCTCCAGTAAGCCGATGGTCTTCCTTACGTGGCATCTGTTCTAACGTGCAAGTGCCCGTCAAGCCTCTGGTGCGTCATTGTCCCACTGGCCAAAGCAAATCCCAAGGCCGCACTGAAAGTCTATGGGGGAGGGAGACACACACAGCGGGGATACTGGGAGATACCTAGTGGGTACACTGGGAGGCATGGTTAAGAGGACCACTCCTCTAACAAATGGCTCACATCCTTGCACGTGGGATGCCCTCACTCTTCCCGGTGCCCACACACCTCATCCAATCAGGGGCCCAGGCTCACAGAGGAGGGCTTCCGGATCCAATCAGATTCTGGTTTGTGCAAGGCTCCTGGCTTGCAGCTCCTCCCTGGGTCCCCTTGGGTCAAGGACGGTGAACTAAAAAGAGAATCATCTCCTCGCCTCACATCTCACAGTGGTGAGAGAGGGCCTGATGACCTTGGTAAACACTCAGGTCCCAGGAGGGAGTGGAGGGAGACACACAGTGACTGGGCAATTCTGAACCGAGCAGGATCCGTGTTGTCGAGGCTCTCTACTTTGGAGGGAAGGATGCTCGTGCGCCAAGGCCCTGCTAGCTTGCTGGGAGTGTTTCCTCAGTCGATTGTTCTCTGTGCCTCTTGGCTTCGGAGATACTCTTCCGGGTCTGTAAGAACTGTGTCTGCAGCTGAGTAGCTCTTTCTGCCCTTAGATCGTGTGGAGCTGAGGGGGGAGGGAGGCTTTTTTCACTTTGAACTCTCCCTGTCCGAGGACTCCCCTAAAACGATGTCGGCTTTTTTTTTTTTTTTTAATCTGTCAGAGAAGAGTCTACTTTGTTAGACAAAAGCCATTCCCACAATTATTTTAGAGATGGTCCTCCCTCCACTTTGGGCAGCATGTCAGAGAACCACAGGGCAAATGACCTCAAGATTCTTAGAAGCTCCTTTTCCAGAGAGAGCTACTACCATCACCTTATATCTTTCTGAGGTCTTAACAAAGAGTCACGGCCTCAAACTTGATTTGATCTTTACCCTGAAGCCATCCGTGTCTTCCTTGGAGACTCCTGTGGGTTAGAGACACTAGAAATACGAAACACTTGACTCTGGTAGCCAGCACACCCCACACCTCCCGTCTTCCTTCTAAATTCTGCTGGGATGCTGAACAGTTCCTCCTTGCTGTCCCTTATGGCAAAAGCTGCTAAAAAAGACAATTTACACTTTTAACATTCTGCCTGGAAATTCCCCGAGTCCGAATCATAAGCTTATTAGGCCAGTTTTCTACCTTCTAAATTCCTGCTGGGGCCGTTTCGCTGCTAGAAGACACAGGTGCCGCCTTTCCGCTCCTGCAGTAGATTTCCCCCCAAAACCTCCTGCCCCCCACCCCCAGCCTTCCTTTGCCACACAATCCAAAGCCAATACTACATGTTTCATATTTTTGTTAAGGTGCTAATTCCTTCCAGGTACCAGTTTCTGTACACTATCTATTGGTGTGAAACAAATCACTCCAAA
Organism: Prionailurus viverrinus; assembly: GCF_022837055.1. NCBI lineage: Eukaryota > Metazoa > Chordata > Mammalia > Carnivora > Felidae > Prionailurus > Prionailurus viverrinus. Next base: position 120,702,310 of record NC_062563.1, read on the forward strand.
CTTTGAGTCTTAATTATTATTCCTCTCATCTTCAGGGGTCAACTGGGAGGCTCCTTTGTTGGTGTCACTAGGGCCCCTCACGTGGCTGCACTTAAACTGTAAGATCAACCGGACTGGAATGTCCTAGATGGCCTCACTCCACATCTGGCAGTAGGAGCTAATCAACAGTGAGACTGTCTCCGTTTTCCTCCCTGTGGCCTCTTCGTAGGCTAGACTGGCTTCCTTACATTATGGTCACAGGGCAGTGTTTCAAGAGAGCAAGTCCTACTGTGCAAGTATTTCCCAAGCCTCTGCTTCTGTCATGTGTGCCATTTGTCCCAACACACAAGGGCATGTGCACCATGAGGCATGACCCATTGGGGACCATCACTGTTACAGTCTACTTTGCCATGCCTCTAGACTGAATGGGTCTTCTCCTTTGGGCTCTCCTAGTGCTTTGAACCTCTACTAAAATGCACTTGAGGGGCACCTGGGTGGCTCAGTCGGTTAAGTGTCTGACTCTGGCTCAGGTCACAATCTCGCCGTTAGTAGGTTCTAAGCCTTTGTTGGACTCTGTGCTGACAGCTCAGAATCTTCGGATTCTGTGTCTCCCTCTCTCTCTGCCCCTTCACTGCTTGCGCACGCGCTCTCTCTCAAAAATAAAATAAACATTAAAAAAAAAATTTTTTAATACACTATGGCACCTGGGTGGCTCAGTCAGTTAAGCAACCAACTCTTGATTTTGGCTCACGTTTGTGGGTTCAAGCCTCGCATTGGGCTTTGACAACGTGGAGCTTGAATGGAATTCTCTCTCACCTCCTTCTCTGCCCCTCCCCCACTCACGCTCTCACACTCTCTCTCTCTCAAAAATAAATAAATAGGGGCACCTGGGTGGCTCAGTTGGTTAAGGGTCTAACTTTGGCTCAGGGGATGATCTCACAGTTCCTGAGTTTGAGACCTGCATTAGGCTCTGTGCTGACAGCATGGAGCCTGCTTCAGATCCTCTGTGTCCCTCTCTCTGCCCCTCCCCTGCTTGCACTCTCTCTTTTTCTCTCTCAAGAGTAAAATAAACATTTAAATATAAATAAATGAAATATAAAAAAAGAAATGCATTTCTTAAAAAAATAATAAAAATAAATGCACGTAATTAACACAGTCTCTCTTTAAAGTCAGCATTTCTGTTTAATTCACTGCCATCTGTAAGCTTTTTTTTTTTGTTTTGACTGGGAAAATTATTTTCTTTGGGGTGGGCAGGCGTCTAGTCTCACAACTTCCAGAGTTGCTTCTTGATGCCAGTGGCCTTGGTGACCTTGAGCACATTGCAGCACACAGTCTTGCTTGAGAGCTGGCACTCACCCACTGTGATAATGTCGCCAACATGGATGTCTCTGAAGCAAAGGGACGGGTGCATGGATATGTTCTTGTGGTGTTTCTTGAAGCGGTTGTACTTTGGGATGCAGTGGAGGTAGTCTCAGTGGATGAAAATGGTCCTCTGTATCTTCATCGTGGCCACCACACCAGACAGAATCTGCCCTCAGATGGAGACATTACCAGTAAAGGGGCATTTCTTGTCACTATAGGTGTCCTCAGTGGCCTCCGTGGGCATCTCAAAAGCCCAGACTGTTTTTGTAGTGTTGTGGAAACTTCTCCTTGCCAATTTCTCTAAGCAGGATCCTCTTCTTATTTTGAAAGATGGTCAGCTGCTTTTGGTAGGCACGCTCAGTCTGAATGTCCGCCATCTTCCCAGCCACCTGAGGAAGGGTCTGTAAGCTTCTTTAAGAAGGTAATTTCCAGGTCTGTTTTCTATCCCACCTTCTATTTCATAGGCTCATATACAGTATGTGCTCATTAAATATTAGCTGTTAGTGAGAAAGTCCTAGAAACACAGTGCAGGGCATTGTAATTTGTGTAGTGTTGGCATGTTTTTCTTCTTTGAGGTTTCTCACCAAACACCAAACATAGGTTCTCAACCTCCTCAGGTACATGACTTTTCCAGATTTCTGAAGAGCCGTGAAAGGATGCTGACTGGTGAGAATGTTTAAGATATGGTAGTCTACATATAGAATACAGTCTCATCCATCATAATCACATGTAACACCGGCATCCCGGCCAGGTACAGACCCTCTGAGGTCCAACCCAAACCCAAGGCCTACATCTCATCTCTCATAGCCACAGCTCTTTTGTGTCTGACCATGAGTCCTGGGTTTTGGGGAACTTGAAATCTAGTTGAGGAAGCATAATGGGTGTATATGAAACAACCCAAACTACTTACTCAATCAACATGTCAACAAACGTAAAAATCAATACACTACAACCGGGCCTGGCGGGGTAGGAGATACAACACAGACGTGGTCAGAATGCAATGAAGTTAGTTGTAAGACAGCCATCTCCTTGGAGGTGAAGTTTGAGTTAGATCTAGAAACAGGGTATGGACAGATATTGATGGAGACAGTAAAGGATGATGTAAGTGGTATTAGCATCTATGAAGGGACGGAGTCCAGTGAATGAGGTAGGAAATTAACACGCAATGTGCGGAAGGGAGTACGTAGATCTGGAGGTGGGGAACAACAAAAGATTGGGGAAATAAGTGGGGTGATAGACATGCCTTTAAAAACCTCAGCAAATGACACTGAGGGTCATGTGGGCACCTGAGATTGTGGGTGAGTTTGTTTCTGGAAGTTTCCTCACTCTACAGTGGTTTTCCATGCAGGGCATTAAAGAGCGAGTACTGCATACCTAAGGGAGAAATGGAGGAGGTGGGAGGCTGTCCTGCCCAGGGGGAGCCCAGAGCCCCGGGTGGCAGTGCCGGGCAGTTGCCAACACGGAGTGTGGGACTTGGCCCTCCTTGCGTTCCACGTGGTTTGCTATAGCTGTTGTGGCCCCTCCAGTTCCAAAGGGTGACTTTTTTTTTTCCTTTCTGCAATTTGGGCTCTTTGCTCGGGCATCTTTGCAAACGATGGAGACTTTGTGATGTGAGGAAAAGGAAGAACTTTCCTGGTATACAGTTGTCCTAACCAATCCTGGAAGCACCCTTAATATGACCTGAACTGAAGCCACAGAAGCCCCTGAGTAGGCCCAGAGAAGCACTCAATAGTGGTGATCCAAGCCCTAGAAGGAGTCGCTATGGGGAACAGGAAGAGGTGGAGGCTGCCACGGGCTGAGCGCTGAAATGCTGAGACGAGGAACGTAATTGTGCCGACGTGGAGCAGAAGGGGCTAACCGCAAGATGAGGAAACTGGTAAATGCGGAGAAGCAAAAAAGAGATGGGACAGCTCAGCAATGGTGACAAGAAAGCACGTTCCTGTTCCTGGGGCTTGCTGGGCTCATGCATCCTTCTCTCTGGTTCTAGAGAGGAGCACAGAGGCAGTGCCTACAAGAGGAAGGGGCACGCATAGCTCTCTTCTCTGTCCTCCCTCACGTGACAGCAGGGACCTGAAAAACTTATCTTCCAACGTCCAAGGCGGTCTGGTGACATTCAGGAAGGTGAAGCAGCTCGGCACGCCTGCCCCTGTCGCCCGTGTGGGGACAACCCGGGGTTGCACGCAGGCAGAGCCGCCTTGCTTCTTCCGCTGAGCTCATCCCCAAATGCCCTTTGCCCTCTTCCTACAATCAGAACCTCTTCAAATAACTAACTTTAACTTTAATGGAGAAGCGCGGTGGTTCTCCACTTTGGCTGCACACTCGATCACTTGCAGGCACTTTAAAAAAATGCAGTTCGTCTAGGATGGGTCCGAGATGTAGGGGCTTTTTCCAACAGCATACCAGGTGAGTGGTACATTGAGAACAGCTGGATTTGCTAATCTTGAGCCACCTTAGACAGTTCGGTCAACATGGAATTTGTTGATCTTTGGAGGTGTCTGAAAACACCACAAAAAGAATTAGCCTTTGGGAAACCAGGAAAACCTAAGAGATACCCTCCCTTGGAGACTGTGGCCCCTGGGTTGTCTTCCTGGGGAAATTCTCGAGGTTCTCTAGTGTGCCGTGTGAGCTCTGGCATCCTGAGCTTCGGCCTCCTGAGCTTCCCTCCGTAGGGCAGGATGGGAGTTCTTCGCATGATCATCGGCACACAGAAAATACCCTGGCGGCTCAGTGTAGCTGTCTCTTCATCCCGGCACCATCCTGGACAGTTTTGTTGAAGAACACAATTGCTGTCCATAATGTAAATCTTACAAAGTCCCTTTTTTATTTTTGTTTTTTAAGTTTACTTATTTTGAGAGAGAGTGAGTGAGCAAGGGAGTGGGGGAGAGGCAGAGAGAGAGAGGAAGAGAGAGAATCCCAAGCAGGCTCTGAGCTGTCAGCACACAACTCGACACGGGGCTCTCATTCATGAACCGTGAAATCATGACCTGGGCCAAAATCAAGAGTCTGCTGCTTAACCGACTGAGCCACCCAGGCACCCCAGAAAGTTTCATTCAGAAAGGTTTTCCACGCAATTTGTCACAGACTCAGACCTCACGTGATACTATGGAGAGTGAGAACACCCCTGTCTTAGCACCGCCCTCTTCCTGGCCATCCCGTCCCCAGCCAGCCTCCCAGTTGGTCTTCTGTGCCGTCTTCATTTCACGTTTGGATAAGACTGAGAACCGATGATTCAGCCTCTGGGGGGAAGGATTTCCACATTGTTACCCACTGTGCAAAACAGCCTTTCCCTTTTATCTCTTCCAAATTTGCCTCTTTCAACCACCATCAGCCAGCCCTACCTGCCGGGATTACAAGATTTGGTGACCGCATCTGACCCGACTGTGCACACCTTTGGCATGTCGCATCTAAGCCCTCATCCTCCCCCGAAGGCCAGAGTTTGGTTTTTGCTTGTCATCATGTAAAGAACACTCTTTCTGCTTGTCATTTTAATTACTCTCTATTGAACCCTTTCCAGTCCTTTCGCATCGTCCGTGAGTGCCAGAGAACAGAATGACACTCATTATGGCGTGAATTTACTCTAATTTGATACAAGGATGGGATTGTGATATTTTGTTTCCAGTATTCTTATCTGCATGTTATTAGGGATTTTTGGTGGGGATTGAAGGGCAGGGCTGTGGATTCAGAACTTCAAGAAATGGTTTTCAGGTTCATTAAATTATTTTCCTTGAGCTGTGATTATCTTCTTGTTGCCCACACTGACGCTCAGCTGGCAGGCGTCTGGCCTCCCACGCAGCTCGCTAACATCCTTCTGTAGCTTTACTTCCACTGCTGTCAGCTCACTACCTGGCCAAACTTGGTGTCACAAACGACCTTGGAGATTCCACTGCGTACCTCTCCCTCGGATAATTTATAACCGTGGAAATTAAGACTTGGATGTTCAAGCTGCCAAATGAAAATGAGACAGGTTCTAGGAGAGATTTTGAAAACTATTTTTTCCTGTTCTCAAAAAAGTGCATGCTCATTTAACAGTTTGAAAATATAAACAAATACAGAGAAAATTAAAATCACTCCTAATCCCCCCCACCCCGCCCCGAGATAATCTCTGCTAATATTTTGGTTTCTGTTCTTCCCATCTTTTCTTCAGGAAGGACAACACACACACACACACACACACACACACACACACACACACACCCCTACAAACTTTTTCCCTCTAACTTTTTTTTTTAACACAAACACTGAGAAACAAAACATTATGAGTAATTGGCAATAACTGTAATTTACTACTGCAATTAACTACCTGATGCTCTCCCAGCCTTCCTCCCACAGGGTAACTATTTTCTCCTAGTCTGGGTTTATTATTCCCTTGCTTTATAAAAGTGATTTTATAAGTTGTGGATTTAAAAAGTGAATTCATAAATTGTTTGGGTTTGCTTGATTTTAAGCTTTATAAAAATGGTATCATGCTGTAATCATACGTCTCTTGCTTTTTTCACTCAAAAGCACATTGGGTCACTTTATCCAAGCTGTTCTGTGTAGATACAATTCTTTCACTGTGGCTGTTGCTTAATATTTCCATTGTGGAGATACCCACAATTTATGCATTCGTTCTTCTCTTGCTGGTCACTTGGATTGTTCTTAGTCTTTTGCCATTATGAGCAGCGCTTGTACATGTCTCTTGGAAAATGTGTCAAGAAGTCTTTGGGGTGAAATCATTGGCTACAAAGCATGCAAAATTTCAGCTTCATGAAGCATTGCCAAACTAGCTGCACCAATTTACATTCCCGGGAATCAGTGCATAAGAGCTTCCAACTGATCAACCTCCTGTCCAACATTTGGAATCATCATCATAATGTTTTTCTTAATGTTTATTTATTTTTGAGAGAGAGAGAGAGAGAGCGAGAGCGAGAGTGAGAGAGCAACCTGGGGAGGGGCAGAGAGAGAGAAGGACAGAGGATCTGAAGTGGGCTCTGTGCAGTGAGCCTGATGCAGGACTTGAACTCAAGAACTGCAAGATCATGACCTGAGCCAAAGTCAGACACTCGACCGACTGAGCCACCCAGGCACCCCTGGGAATTGTCAGACTTTACAACTTCTGGCTCTCTAGTGGGTTTATAATATTGTAGTATTAATTTGCATTTTCCTGAATACTAAAGATCTTGAGGATCTTTTCATACATACACTTGCCATATGTGTTTGCCCTTCTGTAAAATGTCTGCTCATATTTTTGACCCTTTTCCTCTTGGGTTGTTTGTCTCTCACACATATTGTTCGGCAAAATTTGAATCATACTGCACATACCATTTTGTACTTTTCCATGACATGAAACATTCTTTTACACCGTTATTTTAATGACTGTGGCACCTTCTATTTCATGGCTATCTTGTGATTTAATCAAAGTCTTGTACCTGTATATATTTTTTCAATTTTATTTTTTAGAAATAGCTCTGGTAAGATATTCTAATGCATAGATTTAATTATACATCACTAAATATTTTTATAAAAAAAGTTTCAAGGATTTGGATTTCTGGGTCAAAGGATATCAACGTTAAAAAATGATATATATTTCCAAATCCCTTTCCAGAAAGGTTGTATAATTTATATTCTCCAAAAAACTCTTTAACACTGGATATTAAATATCAAATATTTTGCTAATTTAATTTGTAAATTTAGCAATAAAGATAATATTTTTAAATGTTTATTGGCCACTGTGTTTCGTCTTTTCCTGGTATTCTTTCCCCGGCTTATGGTTTGCATTCAACTAAAGGTATATCTAAGTACTATATACAAATTATTTGGTTTACTTCTTTCTCCCTCTTCATGTGGTTACGTCATTCATTTGACACCCAGTTGGGTTTATTTGTTTCTGTTTGCATCTAGTTACACGTTTAAACTTTTTTCTTATGCTTGCTGATTTAATTTAATTTAGTTTGTTATTATTTTTTAAACTTTATTTAATTAATCTCTATACCCCACATGGGGCTTGAACTCATGACCCTGAGATCAAGAGTTGCATGATCTCCTGACTGAGCCAGCCAGGTGCCCCTTAATTTTATTTTTGAACATATATAAATAACACAAACATGCATCCAGAAGGCAAAACTACCCCAAAAGATACCCTCAAAATTGTCCCTCCCTCTGTTATCCTTTCTACCTGTTTCCTCACCCAATTTTTTACAGGCAAACAATTTCATTGTTTTCTGATTTATTGTTCTTATGATGATCTTTTACTAAAAGAAGCAAATCCATTTTATTTTATTTCTTGTCTTTATTACACAAAATGTAACATATTAGAGATTTGCTTTTGCACCTTGCTTTAAAAAATTTTTTTTAATGTTTATTTATTTTTGAGAGAGAGAGAGAGCATGAGCTGGGGAGGAGCAGAGAGAGAGGGAGACACAGAATCTGAAGCAGGATCCAGGCTCTGAGCTGTCAGCACAGAGCCCGAAGCGGGGCTCAAACCCACGAACCGCAAGATCATGATCTGTGCTGAAGCTGGACACTTAACTGACTGAGCCACCCAGGCACCCCTGCTTTTAAAGCTTAATAATACACCCTGGAAATTATTATAAATCAGCTCATAAAGATATTCCTCACTCCTTTGTATTCCTTCCTAGGAATCGACTGTAAGTATCATGGTTTCTTCAGTCGGTCTTCTCTGTTTGGGCACTTAGGTAGCTTCCAATATTCTACAAATACAAATAATGGTACAGTGAAGAAGGGACATATGTAAGCATGCATATTATTTCTGGAGATATCTTTAGGGTAAGTTCCTAGAAGTTGGAGTGCTAGGTTGAAAGGTAAATGCACAAACCGTTCATTAGATATTGGCAAATGCCCCATTCAGAGGGGTTATACTAGTTCCCCTTCTCTGTGGTGGTATTTGTCTTCCCATAACCTCACCAACAGAGCGAGTCTCTATATGGCTGTACGGTCACCCCAACATCATGTTAAAAAGTCTTTCTTTGCCTCAGCCATTTGACTGCTTATCGTATACTAGATTTCCTAGGTGGTTGTACTGACTTCTGTACCTTCTATTCTGCTACATTGGTCTGCCTATTCATTTGCCAGAACCACATTATTTTCGTTCAAGATGCCCCACAGTAAGTTTTGATATTTGTCATCTCTCATATCTCATTTCAGTGTTTTACTAGTGATTTTTGAGTGTTTATTTTTCCATAAAAGCGTTGGCATCAATTTGTCTAGCTACAGAAAACAAGAAAAAAGCTTGTTTCTATTTTGGGGGAATCATATTAACTTTATAAATGAACATAAGGAGAACTGTCATCTTAACAATGTTGAGCTATTTTAACCGAAACCAAGGGATGTCTCTTTCAAGTATACTTTTGTGTCTTTTGGGATTGTTTTTATAGTTTTCTTTTTTCAAAGAGCCTGATTTGTTGAGACATAATTCACATACCTTTCAATTCGTCTATTTAAAGTGTACATACAATTCAGTGGTTTTAGTATAATCACAGGTTTGTGTGCCCATCGCCACAATCATTTTAGAACATTTTCATCAACTCATAAAGTAACCCCATAGCTGTTAGCAGTCCTTCCCCAATCCCTCCAACCCCTCCAGCCTCCCAGCATCCACCAACCTGCTTTCTGTCTCTGTCAATTTGTTTCGTCTGGACACTCCATATCAATAGAATCATATACTATACTGTCTTCTGTGACTGGCCTCTTTCACTTGGCATAATGTTTTCAAGGTTCTTCCATGTTATAACATACACTCTGTTCTTTTTTATTGCGAAATACGATTCCACTGAATGGATGGATGTACCACATTTTGTTTACCCATTCATCAGGTGATGGAGTTTGGGGTTGTTTTAACTTTTTGGCCATAATGAGTAAGACTATGAACATTTGTGTATAGGTTGTTGTGTGGGCATTTATTTTCAAGTCTCTTGGGGTATATATGTACCTAGAGGTAGAATTGTTAGGTCATATAACTTCACGTGTAATATTTTCAGGACTGCCAAGCTATTTTCTGAAAGAGCTGCACCATTTTCCTTCCCACCAGTTATGTATCAAGTTTCCAATTTCTTCACATCCTCACCAACTCTTGTTATTATCTGCGATTGTGATGGGAGCCATCACAACTGGGTTATTCAACTGGGTTAACCCTTCAACTGGGTTATTTGTGTTATGATTATGTTCGTTCATGGATTCTGGATATAAGTCCCTCAGCTTGTATGTTATTTGGAAATATTTACTCCCATTCTGTAGACTGTCTTTGCATTTTTTTATGGTGTCCTCTGATGCACAAAAGTATTTAATTTTGATAAAGCCAAATTTATCTGCTTTTTCTTTTGTCATTTGTGCTTGTGGGGTGTGTCTAAGGAGGCCAAGGTAATGAAGATTTACACCTATGTTTTCTTCTAAGAGTTTTATAGTTTTAACCTTTACATCTAGGTTGTTGAAGTCTTTTTTTTTATATTAAAAATATATTTTTTAGTGTTTATTTTTGAGAGAGAGAGAGACAGAGCATGAACAGGGGAGGGTCAGAGAGAGGGAGACACAGAATCTGAAGCAGGTTCCAGGCTCCAAGCTGTCAGTTCAGAGCCCAACACGGGGCTCAAACTCGCAGACTGTGAGATCATGACCTGAGCCAAAGTCGGACGCTTAACCAACTGAGCCACCCAGGTGCCCCAAGGTTGTTGAAATCTTGATCGGTACTGCAGAATGTGACTGTATTTGAAGATAGGGTCTTTAAAGAGATAATTAAATTAAAATGAGGTTGGTGGGCCCTACTTCACAGTGACTGGTATCCTTAGGACAGACACTCACAGTACAGAGCGAAGACCATGTGAAGACACAGGGAGGTGACGGCTATCAACGAGCTGAGGAAAGAGGACTCAGAAGAAACCAACCCTTGTGGTACTATGATATTGGACTTTAAGCCTCCAGAACTGTGAGGAAATACATTTCTATTCCTTAGGCCAATCTGTGGTATTTTGTTATGGTAGTTCTAGCAGATTAATACAAAATCCTACTTGGTTGTGATATATTATTTTTTTAATTATGAAAACATTTTTTAAATGTGTATTATTTTTGAGAGAGAGAGAGAGCAAGCGAGCACAAGCAGGGGAGGGGCAGAGAGAGGAGGAGACACAGAATCTGAAGCAGGCTCCAGGCTCTGAGCTGTCAGCACAGAGTCCGATGCGGGGCTTGAACTCGTGAACCGTGAGATCATGACCTGAGCTGAAGTTGGACGCTTAACCAACTGAGCCACACAGGGGCCCAATTATTTTTTTTAATTTTATTTTTTAAAGTTTATTTTGACAGAGAGAGCATGAGCAGGGGAGGGGCGGAGAGAGAATCCCAAGCAGGCTCTGAACTGTCTGTGTGGAGCCTCATGTGGGGCTCAAACCCACAAACTGTGTGGGCTGAAATCAAGAGTCTTAACTGACAGAGCCACCCAGGTGCCCCTTATTTTCTTAAATCATATGGGTCTTGCACTTTTTCGAGAGAAATAACTTTCTTTTCTTTTCTATTTTTAAAGTAGGCTTCACGCCCAACCCTGAGCCCAACACCAAGCCCAACGTGGGGCTTGAACTCACAACCCTGAGATCAAGACCTGAGCCGAGAGCAAGAGCTGGACGCTTAACCAACTGAGCCACCCGGGTGCCCCAAGAAAAATAACTTTCTCTATTTCTTTTCTTCTGGTACAGGACTGGCAAACTGCAACCCATGGGTCAAATCAAGCTGGCTGCCCATTTTTGTAAATCCAATTTATTTGTGGGCATAGCTACACTCACTTATTTGCACATATCTATGGAGGCGTTTGTGCTACAATGGCAGAGTTGAATATTACACCTGCAAACCCCAAATGTTTGCTAATCTGGTGCTTTAAAAAAAATTTGCTGACCCTGCTTTAGTAAATACCTAGGATGGACTTATGTGCATATTGTTCCTTGAATTCTTGCATTTTAAAAACAGGTTTTTTTTCCTATAGAGTTCAGTGCCTGAAAAACAGCGTGGATGGGTGGATACAAAATCCTTAGCTTGCATCTTTTTTCCTTGCGTTTTTAGAAAATACTGAAAATGCTGCATCCCTATTGCCTTGCTTTGCCCTTGAAAAGTCTAATGCCAAATATTTTGGTCACCAGGTTCCATAACAGACTATCTACCCTGAAACGTAATGGCTTAAAGTGAGAACTGTTTTGATTATAATCTCACAATCTTTGGGGTCAAGAATTTGGGTGGGGGTTGGCTGGATGATTCTTCTGTTCCACATGGCTTCCCCTGGGGTCACTCAGTGGTATTCAGCTGATGGCTGAACTGATATAGAGCATTCATGATGACTTCACTCATATCAGCTGGGATCAGCTAGCCTCCTTCCGTCTCTGTGCCGTCTCAGAACCTCTCCACGGGGAGTTAGATGGTATATATTGTGGCCCAGGGCTTCAAGAGCAAGTGCTTTCAAAGACCCAGGTGGATTCTTCAAGACAAGACCTAGGCTTGGAATATACATCACATCTCATATACATCACACATTCTATTGGTCAGACAATTCACGTGGGCCAGCCTGGATCAAAAGAAGTGACAAAGAATTTGCAGACATCTTGAATGTACTGTGTCCTAATTTCCTTACCCTTTTAAGTAATTTGAACTTTTTGCATGGAGGCTTTGAAAGTTATTAAAGTTTATTTGAGGAATGTCTACACCCAGCATGGGGCTTGAACTCATGACCCCTGAGATCAAGAGTCGCATGCTCCTCCAACTAAGCCAGCCAGGCACCCCCAAAATTATTATTTTTGTCTAACAGTTTGAAGAGTCTAGCTCTCAGAATTGGTCATTCTGTGATGATTTCCCCAAGTACATGGCAGTCCTTTCATTATGTACGTTTACGTTTTCTGATTTCCAGAAAGTTTCATTCTATGTGGAACTTTAGCTACACATTGGACGTTCTTTGCTTGGACTCAAATGACATTCCAAATGGAGAGAGAAATAAGCATAGAGGTATGGAGGCAAGGGAAAGTAGGAACATTCCAGGAGTTTGGATGCACAAAAGACGCAGTGAGGAGATAGATGAGGGCCAGAGAAATGGAAGGTCTTGTGTGGCATGCTGAGCAGCGACATATATAGGCAGCATATTTTGAAAGTGTTTTCTGACACGCAGTATGGAATATGGAATGGAAGGAACCAGACTACAAGAGAGGGACAAGAGCAAAGGCTATTGCATTAGTCCAGTGAGAGGCTTAGCTACGAGGGACAGATTCTAGTTATTTATGAGGAGAATCAACAGGATTGTTGAGTGTGGTGGGGATGGGAAGGAAGGAATCAAGGATGACTCCCAGGTTTCTGGACTGGGCAGCTGAGCGACAGTAATGCTGAACAACTTTAGACATGCAGAACTTGGGATGTCTGTAGGACATCTAAGTGGGGAAGTCCAGTAGGCTTCTGTGTCTCTGGAACTCAGATGAGTGGGCGGAGTCAGATAATGCTCGGGGAGTTGCTGGTAAACATGGCCAATGAAGAGTGAATGGAATGAGTTAAGGAGAATGGGCGGGGTGAACTGAAAGCTGAACACAGAACCCTGGAGACAGAGGAGTGTTCAGAGGAGTTAGGAGGTAGTCATGCCACGAAGTCCAAGGTAGTTTCAAAAAGACTGGAGTGCTTTGTGTTGTCAAATGCCACCAAGAACTCACTACCTGACTCAAAACTGGCCTGTGGCATTTAGGATTAAGCAAGACCTAAATGACTGAGAGCAGCACCGTGATGTGGTGGGGACAGAAGTCACATAGCCATGGGTCGAGAAGGGGGAGGCTGCCGTGTTGGCAGAGTAGAAGTGCAAACTACTTTTAAGGCGTTTGTGAAGGCAAATACAGAAAGGGAGCAAGTGGTAACCAGAAGACAGTCCAGGGTGACAGAGGGGTTTCTTTTTCTTGAGGACAGGAAAAGCTTGAACATGACAGATGGTGAAGGAAAAAGGTAAGAGTCGATAATTTTGGGAGTGAGAGAGGGAGCGTGATCAAAATATGTTTGAAAGGAGTTTTCTGAGGATGTGGGAGGTGATGAGGTACAGAACCGTGATGGAGAGATGCTAATACAAGTGTATTTAAAGAAGTTAATTCCCAGAATGCTTTATTATAGTCTAGCTCACATACTGATATTACCTAGGTTTCGATCAGTACGGCAAATATAGCAGACAGTATTGACATATTTATTTTACATCATTTACACGTCTTTTCTCCGAAGGGTAGGGTCAATGTTTTACCCTTTCAAAGCCTCCCATGTAGTTGGTGCTCAATAAGTGGTAAATGAATAAATAAGACGTCTCTTGCCTGTATTCTGAGTATCTTAGCATATTCAGAACACAGTCAAGATCCTGAATACAAATGAAAAAGTCTTCTAAGCATGAAAAATAGTCCTAAAATTCATGTGTGAAAGGTGATGTCCTTTTTTTTTGAGGAGTCTGTTTACCCTTACTTAACAAAGTTAGTTACCAGCATTTCCTTCACCAGAGGAGTTTAAAAATAGGAAAATGTGAGGAGGAGGAAGAGGATGTTCTAAAGGCAGGCAGGCATGCAGGCAGACAGCAGCAGGAGGTGGTACGATCTGCCTTACCATAAGGTGCCAAAAAGCAGTGAAAAACCAGACGTTAAAGCATACTGGCTTGGGGGCTCTTGGCTTAGGGACTTACATCATGGGCTCACATATCAGTAGCCCTTGAAGGACACTGCTGTTTTGAGCCTTGAGAAAGGCTCATCATCGAGAAAAATGATCCTTTGAACCATCAAAAAAAAAAAAAAAAGTTTAGCTGTTTCTAATTTCGAATCATCTATGTTTGGAAAGGGTTCTATCAAAAATGGATAATACTAAAACACAAAAGCTGATGCTGAGATGGTAAACTTGGGTAGCCCTCTGTTCCTTTGCCCAAGCTGTTTACCTAGCCTTGGATGCACTCCTTTTTTTTTCTCTTAGGACGTCTTTCTTTTTCTTCCTTCCAGACTGAACACAAACGCCACCTCTCCCTGGAGCCCCTCCACGCGGTTCCAGCGGAAGTAATCTCTTCCTCCTCTGCCCTCCCACAGCATCTCCCTGTGGCTTTGCTTTGCATGGGTCACCAGACCTGGTTGTTTACACGGCTGCTTTTGCACTAAATTATGCGCACCTCGAGACCGGGGGCCGTGACCGTGACCGTGACCGTGACGGTGCACCTACACAGCACCTGGTACAGCGCTAGGCACGGAGTCGGTGCTCAGTCAACGCTTGCTGAGTTGAATTAATTTGGAAAAACCACTCAGGGCAAGATCTCTTGCTCGAGGCGCGGATGAATGATTCATGGGGTGGTTCTTTGCATTCTTTACCTTATAGTCACGTCGTGCCGAGTATCCAGCTGCCCCGCACATACCTGTGGAATTGAAACGCACCTCGGCCGCCCGCCGCCAGTGTGAGCGACCAGCCCGAAGGGGGCAGGTTTCCCTCGCAGGTCTGCGAGCCGCCTGGCGAGCTGGGGGGGGGACGGGTCCCGCTCGGCTGCAGGGGGCGGGGTTCGAAGGGAACTCGGCCCGCTCGCCCGCCCCCTCCTCGGCGCGGCGGAAGCCCCGCCCCCGGCCGCGCGCTCGCGCAGGCGGCGCGTGCCCGCCCCCCGCCCTGCGCCCTCGCGCCCTCGCGCCCTCGCGCCCTCGCGCCGGGGGCGGGCTTGCTGCGCGTGCCGGGCGGGGAAACGGCGCGAGCCGGGCGCCTGAGAACGTTCGCCGCGGGGGCGGCTCCGGGGCCTGAGCGGGCGCAGCCGCCACCTCAGCCGCCGGGGCCGGGCCGGAGGAGGCGGAGGAGGCTGCGGCCGCCCGAGACCCTCTCGACGTCCCCAGCTCCGGCCGGGAAGTGAGTGAGGTGGGGGGGTTTGCGGCGGCGGCCGCGGGCTGCGGGAGAGGAGCGCGGTGCTGGAGCCTCGCGCCCGCGAGGAGCGGGAAGGAGCCCTCGCAGCGCCCGGACCTCAGGAGCCTGCAGGGCCAGGAGCGGCGGGGACGGGGGCTCCGGGAGCCGGGGCCCTTGCACCGCGCGCGCTGCGAGTGGAGACGGTGCCGCGCGCCCGGCCCCGGAGGGGCGAGCGGAGGGGATGGAGCGGAGTCCCGGGCCGGCGCTGCCGGGCTCTGAGCCCCGGGCCGGGGAGGGGTCTTCGGGGTCCGGAGCGCACGGTGGCCGCAGGGCGCTGGGGCCGGGGTGCGGGCGCCGGGTTGATGCTCCTGGAGCCCGGCTCGCTGGGAGGGGGCTCTGCGTTAGGTGCTGTAAGGGGCGAAGGAGGCAGGTCCTGGCAGAGGGCAGGTGAGGCAGTTAGGCCCTGGCAGAGGGAAGGGAATTTATTTCAGATCACTCCCAAACACTGTTCGCCGAGGCGCCTAACAGTGAACCTGTGCACCGAGGTCACCTTTGAAAGGAAGGTGTCCTGAGAGGAGGCAGGATGCAGCTAACAAATGCTTGCTGTTAAATTCCTGTGCCAGGCCTTGGGATTAGGAAGACCTTCCAGCGTTCCAAGTAAACGTTTATTGATCAGCTACCTTGGGTAGAGAACCATGGTCAGCACTGAGGCCACAAAATAGCGTAAAACCCAACCGTAATTTGCTATTTAGGTGCTGACAATGTGGTAGTGAAGGTATGCGTATAAAATACAAAGCAGCATGAATTTTGTCTCATACTTCATTCACTTTAGGTCTTTTTTTTTTTTTTTTTTTTTTTTTTTGGTCTTTTCCCAGTGTTGGGGAATTGGAGCCGTAAATGGCTTGGTTTGGGGATAAAGCAGAAGAGTCAGAGGAGCTTGTGGGAGAAATTTGGGAGAGTTTGAAGGCAGTTCTGCCTAACATTTAAAGGGGGGAGAAGGGAAGAAGAAATTTGGAAATTTCCTACTAAGCTCCGTGACTATCACTGCTATAGCCTCAATGGCAAGAACAGTGCGTGGCCCACGCAGTCAGACAAAAAGTATCCATTGCATGAATGAACGAACCAAACAAGGTTTTGCTGTATTTTACACGGAGCACACTATTAATTACGTTGGTGTTAGGGATGGCTGATTTCCTCTCTTCCTGAAATAATTCCCTTTTTTTTTTTTTTTTTTTGGCGGGGAGGGCGGGGGGAGTCATGTAAGGTAACCCAGGTTCCTAGGTCTGGGTATTTAAAGCCATGGCTAAGGTGATGGAGTCGTGATTTCTTGTGGCCACACTGCCACTTTCACATCTTTATTGCATGTTGTCCAGCAGGAGCTTACTCCGTGGGTCATTGCTTCAAATCATCCAATTCTGGCCCTTTTGTTCTATCACTTGAGGAAGAAGAAGAGTACTTTTATCTAGGGAACATTCCCCCCCCCCCCCCCCCCCCCTTTATCCTGGTCCTTGGATCTTCCATCTGTAGGAAGAGCGTGTATCTCTTGTAAGGACTGCAATTCTACCTGTTCTCTGCTGAGGTTGGATTTCTGGGCTCTCCAGCTCCCGGCTGCTGTTTCAGTGCCCCGGGTTGTAGTGCCAGTTGGGTTACTTTGTGTGCCAAATTAAAACTTGACCTTTTATGAGTTCTGTGAGGATTTTTATCATACGTAAGTGGAATTACCTTTGAAGAGGGTTATGTAGTCAAAGTTATGCTGGCAAGGTTTTTGAGCGTCCACTATGCATGAGAGGCAAGTTTTTTACTTAGAAAATTAGACTCAGAACCAATAGAATGCCAAGTTACCATTTATTTTATGTCTCTAATAGAAATCTTTCAGGGCCTTCGTTTCTGTATATAAAAAACAAGAGTCATATTAATCCACATTTGGTCTTGTGCTGTAAGCTTTGAAGAACTAAGTTAATTTCTCTTCAGTTTTAGGACTGTGTACTTCAGAATGCATCCGACAGGAGCCCATCTGTTCTTGTTCTGGGGTGCCCTGCCCCTGTAATTTTGGGTACCTTATTCCAGGTTCTCCCAATGACATTGTATTTTATCTGTATATTTAATTTATATTTCTTTTAAAATTAATTTTATTAATGTATAGTTGACATATAATAAAATGCACAAATGTCTGTGTACAGTTGGATGAGTTTTGAAAAATGTATATACTCTGTAACCACTACCCCAGTCAGGATATAGAAATTTACATCACCCCAGAAAATTCCCTCATGCTGGTGTACAGTCCACCCCCTCTCATTTTATTTACCTCTAATTACACAGCCATCAGGGCTCTAGAGTCTAGTTGTGCAGGATGTACATTGCCCAGCTTTAGGGGGTGCTGTTTATATCAGAGTCCCTGCACATGGGACTTCCTGGGGTTGTCTCATGCACAGTCTATGTGGCTGTCTACTGCAGCTCTGCGAATGGCTTATGAATGCACATTTTCTTATAAAAAACTCAAATAGTACAGACAGAATAAATGCCCCCTTGGCCCACTCCCTTTTCTGCTGAAATTGCTGTTGTCAGTTGTAGAAGAATCAGTGGTCCTTCTAGGCCTTTTCATTTTCATGTATACACACACAGTATAGGTAATACAGAAATAAAGCAGTTTCCTTCTGCCCCTAAGTTATTGACATGATACTGTACACATTGTTCTGCAACTTTTTTTTTTCCCCTAACAAAATGTCTAAGATTTTTCCATGTTGGAACATAGGGATCTACCTGATTTCTCTTGACTACTCTATGATCTCTTATGCAGTATGTGTATTATACTGTAGTTTATTTAATCATCTCCTCATTAAAGGCCATTTAAGCTCTTTGCTATTTCAGACATTGCTGCAGTGAATGAAAGAAGTAGATTTGCTAGGTTGGGGGGGTACACATTTTAAATTTTAATTGAGGGAGAATTAACTGTAGAACTGGTGGATCTGGTTCATTTTTTTTTTTTTAATTTTTTTTAACGTTTATTTATTTTTGAGACAGAGAGAGACAGAGCATGAACGGGGGAGGGTCAGAGAGAGGGAGACACAGAATCTGAAGCAGGCTCCAGGCTCCGAGCTGTCAGCACAGAGCCCGACGCGGGGCTCGAACTCACGGACCGCGAGATCATGACCTGAACCGAAGTCGGACGCTTAACCCACTGAGCCACCCAGGCGCCCCTCTGGTTCATTTTTTTTAACTACTGGGTAACGTTCAGTTGTGGACTTAAATCACCTTTTTCATTCTTCCTTCAACGAGGAACAGACAGTTGGGTTACTTTGGATACTAATTATGTGATGGCTATATGTGTTGCAAATGCATCCTGCTAGTCTGAGGCTAGCCTTTTCCCTTTGTTAGTGTCTTTGTATACAAGTCTAAAATGTTAATGTTACATTTGTGAAAAAATTACCCTTAAATTAAAAAACGTTGTGTGTGTCTGGCTTAAGTAAATTTTCTCTACCCTGCGGTATGAATTATAGATTTCTATATTTTCTTCTAAAATTAAAAAAAAGTTTTGCTTTCCATGGGGAATTTCTATGTGGTATAATGAAGAGATAATTTTTTTTTCAATTGGGATAACCAGTTTTTTAGTATCTTTCCTCATTTTTTAAATTGTAAAATATACGTGACATAAAATTTACCATTTTAACCATTTGTAAGTGAGCAATTGCGGCTCTAAGTACATTCACATTGTTGTGTAACCACCACCACTGTGCATTCCCAGAACTTTTTCATCTTCCCCATCTGAAAGTCTGTACCCACTAAACACGAACCCCTCATTCTCACCTCCTTCCAGCTCCTGACAACCACCATTCTACTCCCTGTCCCTGTGAATTTGCCTACTGCAGGTACCTCATGTGAGTGGAATCATACAACACGTGTCCTTTTGTGTCTGGCTTCTTTCACTTAGCGTAATGTCTTCAGAGTTCATTTATATTATAGCATGTCTCGGGATTTTGTTCCTTTTTATTAAAATTTTTTTTTTTTTTTAGAGAGAGAGCACAAGCTGGGGAGAAGGGCAGAGGGAGAGAGAGAGAATCTTAAGCAGGCTCCACACTCAGCATGGAGCCCGACTTGGGGCTCCACCCCACCACCTTGGTATCATGACTGGAGTCGAAATCAAGGGCCGGACGCTCAACCTACTGAGCCACCTAGGTGGCCCCTGGATTTCTTTCCTTTTAAAGGCTAAATACTCTTCCATTGTATGTATGTACCACATTTATTTATTCGTTCATCTAACAGTGGACACTTGGGTTGTTTCTACCTTTTGGCTACTGTGAATAATGCTGTTATAAACAGGGTGTGCAAAAAATATCTGTTCAGGTCCCTGTTTTTGGTTCATTTGTGTGTGTATCTAGAAGTGGGATTGTCCATGATATTTTTTAAAAAGTTATATACATAACTGAATATGACCAATGGGGGTAGATAGTGCACAGTATATACCTCTTCATCTTCACAGTTCCCCCTATTATTAACATCTTGTATTAGTGTGGTATATTTGTTACAACTGACGCATCAATGCTGATACATTATTATTAATTTAAGTTCATAGTATATCTATATTGGGCTTCTCTTTGTGTCCTTTGTGTTTTGTGGATTTTGCAAATGCAAAATGTCATGCATCATTAATGTCATTACATGACATTTCATGTAGTGTCATTGCAGTATCATCAGAATAACTTCATTGCCCTAAAATCCCCTGTGTTCCAGCTATTCATTCCTCCCTCCCTCCTCCTGAGCTCCTGATAGCTACTGATTATTTTACCCTGTCCATAGTTTTGCCTTTTCCAGAATGCCATACAGTTGGAAAGCCTACAGTATTGTAGTCTTTCAGACTGCTCTCTTTCACTTCGCAATATGCATTTAAGGTTCCTCCCTGTCTTTTCTTGGCTTGATAGCTCATTTCTTTTTATCACTGTATAATATTCCATTATATGAAAGTACTAGTTTGTTTATCCATTCACCTATTAAAGGACATCTTGGTTACTTCCAGTTTGGGGCAGTTATGAATAAAATGTCTATAAATACCCATGATTGGGTTTTTGCTTAGACATAGATTTTCAACTCTTTCAAGTAATATGTAGGAGCATTTTTGCTGGATTGTGTGGTAAAAGTATGTTTAGCCATACAAGAAACTGCCTAACTGTTTTCCAAAGTGGCTGTACAATTTTGCATTCCTGATAATTAAAGAAATTTATATCCTAGCACCCTAAATGTACTTAAAAAATAAGTCTTTGTCAGACTGTTCTCTAAACTTCATCTGGAATGAATTCATATTCTTAAAACAATTTTTTTTATGCCCGGCTAGCTCAGTCGGTAGAGCATGAGACTCTTAAAACAATTTTTTTTTTTAACATTTATTTATTTTTGAGACAGAGAGAGAGCATGAACAGGGGAGGGTCAGAGAAAGAGGGGGACACAGAATCTAAAACAGGCTCCAGGCTCTGAGCTGTCAGCACAGAGCCCGACACGGGGCTCGAACCCACGGACCGTGAGATCATGACCTGAGCCGAAGTCGGACGCTTAACCGACTGAGCCACCCGGGTGCCCCTGGAATGAATTCATATTCTAATTGTTGCTTTTGTTGGCTGTGTTTCTTAGCATTATATTTCTTTATGTCTTTTGAAGTTTTGATTTACAGACTCATTCAAGTGTGAGTGCTTTTGATTGTGTTTTCCTTATTTCTGTGCTCACCCTTCTCTGTGTGGTGATATTTCAGGCGCTTTTATTGCCTTTTTGGACCGTAGTCAAGAAATCAGATATGATGATGGTGGGTCAGGGGGTCCTACTCTTTGAGATAATTGGGGCTATTTTAGATCTGTTCACAGAGTCTGTGAATGTCTCGTTTCAGTTCCTGGTCGTGAGGCTGTGTTTTTATCTTCCCACTTGTCTAGGCCTAGAGCAGTATACACACTGTAGCTCTAGGCAGAGACTGGCAGCAGTACATTGTAGCTTCTTTTCAGCTCCAGCCTCATCCTTGGCTTGAAGCCGTGAGTCTGGCTCAGCTGTCATGTCTCCTGTTTCTCCACCTCCTTCACTTTGTGTTACTGTTGCCCTGCAGAAGATGTGCACCTGCTTCTGGACTCCGAGTCTAGTGAGCCTGTAGCTTCAGTCCTGCTCACAATTTTGTGTGTGTGTTTTGTTTCTGATCCACATGGGGTTTTACCTTGTTTTTGAGCATGTTCAAGTCATTTAAAAATATATTTAACAAATATTTTATCTGTTGCTGTGCATTTGGAGTGGAGGGGATGCATCAGGGTTGTTTACTTACTGGGTTACTTTGATTAGAAGCCTGAATTGACCAGGCTTCTTTGTAAAGTTCATGCCATTTTGTTGTCTGCGTTATTGCAATGCCCAGACCCTCCAGTATAGAAGTTGAATAGTAGTGATGATAATGAGCATTTTTATCTTTTTCCTTGATGAGAATGCTTCCAGTGTTTCACTATTAGATATACTTACTGAAGGTTTCTGGTAGATTTCTTTTGTCAATTTATGGAAGTTTTCATCTGTTTTTGGTTTGTATTTTTATTGGGTGTTGAATTTTATCAAGGGCATTTTTTTTGTATTTGTTGAAATTATCATTCTTTTCTCTTTAATATGTTAAGAGTAGGAGAGATATTTCTGAGTTGTAGGTAACTGAGAGAAACAGGTATATTGTACATGGTTTATTTGATAATGCATTTTTAACAAAAAGTGAATCTTTATAAAACCCCATTTTGATCTTGAATTTTTGTGTATTAACACTATAAATAAGCTAAAACAAGACTGAAATGTTGTGATGAAAAAGTCTAGGCTAAATATTCTTGTAACTAAGCATTCTATAGTGAAATAGTGCACAGTTAAAGAATTTTTTTTTGGTAACTTATGGGATTCAACAAAGACTTTTTCAGCTCCTAACAATTCCAACTTCTTCCTGGCTTCTATTTGTAGGCTCTTTATTCCCTCCTTTTAACTTTTCTCTCTGCCTGCTCTGTCTCTTCTTGCCAGAGAGAGACCTTCTGCCAGGAATAATATTATTTATTTTGAGGCTACAGTGTATCAAGTGATTTTCATAGATAAGGACTACTCTTTACTCTTTATAACTTTGGAAGCTAGATATGGTATCTCCAGTATATGGGTGAGGAAATTGAGCTCAGAGAAGTTAAAACTTGTTTAGGGCCACATAGCTAATTAGAAACCCAGGTAGTATTTGAACCCAGGGCAGACTTCAAAGCCCATGTTGTTTCTACAATACTGTCCTTAAATAGCATGTTTGATGTTCCAGTTCAACTTGAGTTTTGTGTTTTGGCTTACCCACATGATTCCTGAGCATGGTGATAGGACCGCTTTGTGTCTCCAATATGATTTCCTTGAGAGACTTTTTTGTTAGTCAGGTACTTCCTTGCTTTTTCCCAGTCTGATGTTTTGTATCTTCTGGAGAGATTTCTTATAATGATTAAATCTTTCTTAACAAACAAATATAGATATAGATATATACTATATATATATATATATATATATATATATATATATATATATAGTATACTATAGATACTAGAGATATATACTATAGTATACTATATATATATATAGTATCATGGTTAAGTATGTGGGCTCTGGAGTAACTATTTTGGTTGGACCTTGAGTTTATTTTCCTTTAACTTTGTGAACATTATGAAACATTGACCTTCAGAGGTACAGAAAATAAAAATAGTGAATACCTGGGGCGCCTGGGTGGCTCAGTCAGTTGAGTGTCCAACTTCAGCTCAGGTCATGATCTCACAGTTTGTGGGTTCGAGCCCCGCGCCGGGCTCTGTGCTGACAGCTCAGAGCCTGGAGCCTGCTTCGGATTCTGTATCTCTCTATCTCTCTCTTCCCCATCCCTGCTCGCATTCTGTCTCTTTCTCAAAAATAAACATTAAAAAAAAATTAAAAAAATTAGTGAATACCTGTGTTCATACTAGTGAATACCATACTAACTAAGAAACCAGGCTCCTTTTAAGGTTGAACCCTCACAGAACTCCTTCCCAATTGTGTTTTCCTCCCCTTTTGAAGAAACTACTGTTCTGAATTTGATGCTTTCCATTCCTGTACATATTTTTATACTTTTATTATATATGTAAATAGCCCTGAAATGTATAATATTATTTTGCATTTAAAAAACTTTATATTGGGGCGCCTGGGTGGCTCAGTCAGTTAAGCATCTGACTTCGGCTCGGGTCATGATCTCACAGCTTGTGAGTTCGAGCCCCGCATTGGGCTCTGCGCTGACAGCTCGGAGCCTGGAACTTGCTTCAGATTCTGTGTCTCCTTTTCTCTCTCTGCTTCTCCCCTGCTCACACTCTGTCTCTCTCTCTCTCAAAAAATAAATAAACATTAAAAAAATAAAAAAAACCTTTATATTAAGAGTAGTAATCATTTCTTTTTGTAACTTGTCTTTTTTTCCTCTCAGTATTGTGACACTCATCTGTATGGATATATGTAGCATACATATATGGATATATGGATATATACATCTTGGCAGAATGGGATTCTGGTTTTTGACTATATCATAGTTTACCTTTATGTTTTCTCATTGATTGGCAATTCATTTGTTCTGGATTTTTTTTTTTTTCCATCACAAGGAACACTGCTGTGAATATTTTTGTCACATTTCCTTGTGCACACATGAATGACTTTTAGAGTATGTACCTAGGGGTAAAACACTGGCTTATGTGCCAAGCACATCTTTAACTTTAGTGGATATTACTAAATTTCTCTCTGATGCGTTAACCAGTTAACATTCACACCAGAGGTGTGTGGATTCTGTTGCTTCCCTGGTTTGTCAATGTTTAGTGTTATTAGGCTTTATAATTTTTGCCAATTTGCTGGATGAAAAATGTAATCTTATTTTGGTTCTGTCTTTTAATATATGTTTTTCTGATTACTAGTGAGTTTGAACATTACTCGATGTTTTTATTGGCTCTTTAGACTTCCATTTCTGTGACTTGCTTTTTCATCATTTACCTTTTTTTCTGTTGCATTGTGTTTTTTCATACTTGTTTATTAAAATTTTTACTACATTTTATACTAATGTAGAAAGATGGTATAATGGACCAAGAGTTGGGGGTTCTGGGCTTTCTTTATTGTGAAGCATAACTGTAACCTGGGACAAGACATTTATTTGGATGCTCAAAGTAGGGGGTCTGGGTTAGGTCAGTCATTTCTAAGCTCTCCCATTCTCATTCACCATTGCTTTGCTTTGGTTTTTGTAGCTCGTAATCAGTACTACAGATATATTAACTGACATTAAAGATATGAGAACTCAGAAAAGGAATTGCTAATGTCTAGGATTAACAAAAAAAATTTTTTTTAATGTTTATTTACTTTTGAGAGAGAGAGAGAGAGAGAGGGACACAGAGTGTGAGTGGGGGAGGGGCAGAGAGAGACAGAGACACAGAATCTGAAACAGGCTCCAGGCTCTGAGCTGTCAGCACAGAGCCCGACGCAGGTCTCGAACCCATGAACCTCGAGATCATGACCTGAGCCGAAGTTGGACATTCAACCAACTGAGCCACCCAGGTGCTCCATAGGATTTTGATGTAAAGGTTGAAAATTGCTATTTATTTATTTATTTATTTATTTATTTATTTATTTATTATTTTAAAAATATTTTATTTTATTTATTTTTAAAGTAATTTTTAAAAGTGTTTTATTTATTTTGAGACAGAGAGATAGCATGAGCAAGGGGAGGGGCAGAGAGAGAGGGAGAGAGAGACTCTCAAGCAGGCTCCACTCTGTCAGTCCAGAGCCTCACATGGGGCTCAGTCTTACCAACCCTGAGATCATGACCTGAGCTGAAACCACGAGTTGGATGCTTCACCGACTGAGCCACCCAGGTGCCCCTAAGATTTTATTTTTAAGTAATTTCCACAGCCAACATGGGGCTTGGGCACACAGCTCCCAAGATCAAGAGTCAACACTCCACCAACTGAGCCAGACAGGTGCCCCTGCACACTGCTATTTAATTGGTTTTATTTTGTTTTCATTAGTTCCAAACTCATTTGAAAAAGTCATTGTTTTTTTTTTTTAAAGTTTATTTTGAGAGAGAGAGAGAGTGTGTGTGTGCACATGCGTGCATGCGTGGGAGGATCAGAGAGGGAGGGAGGGAGAGAGAATCCCAAGCAGGCTCTGCACTGTCAGCACAGAGCCCTGTGCAGGGCTGGAACTCACCAGCTGTGAGATCATGACCTGAGCCAAAATTAAGAGTCAGATACTTAACTGACTGAGCCACCCAGGAGCCCCCAAAAAGTCATTCTTAATATCTTTCTTTTTAAAAAAAGTCTCTGGGGACAAGCTTAACTATAGAAATAACTAACAAGGATACATTTTTTGAAATGTGACTATGAAAACTAGAGCTTTGCATGTCATTTCAAGAGTGTACCTTTTATTTACTGTTCATATGCTTTTATTATTTCCTTATTAGATAAGTAGTTTAGTATCTTTGCTTAGAACTAAAATTTCCTCTTATTAACTAAGCAGCCTTTGGCAGGTTTTAGGTAAAACTAGGAGGTTTGTGTCGAGCACACTAGAGGCACCTGTTTCTCCTTTCTGTGGCTTACTTTCTATTACATTCTTTCTCTGATTCTTTGGGCACATTGCATTTCTACTTCTTTATCTCTTTCACTTTTTTTAAAAACCTTTTCTTTATTCCAAATTTAGTGTTGCAAGTGATTGATAACAAAGTGTTTACTCTTCTTCCAAGTCTGTGTTTTTATCCTTTATTTTTTTAAGTTTATTTTATTTCATTTTTTCAGTAAACTCTGCACCCAGAATAGGGGCTTGAACTCACGACTCTGCGACTAAGAGTCACATGTTCTTCTGACTGAGCCAGCCAGGCACCCCAATATTTTTATACCTTAATAAATGAGAAAAATTGTTAATTAGGAAGGAGTCTTGCCTGTAGAATTCTAGTTTAGACATTACCCAGGAGGGTAGTTACATGATAACATCAATATTAATGATAATAATAATAATAAGTAGCTAACATTTATTAGGCTCTTATTTTGTGCTAGACATTGGGCTAAATGCTTTGCATAATTTATTAATAGTTTCCATAGCCCAGTGAGGCTATTATATTAGCTATTCAGAGCTCTTGGTAGTAGTGGAGGGCAGTTTTGAATGCTTTTTATTGGAATCTAGAGAACTTTTTTAGATTTGTAAAAATGCAAATCTTAGGGTTTCACAACATTTATGTCCCCTGACATTTTTTTTTTTAAATCTGAAAGAGAAGAGGAAAGAAGAAGTGTTAGAGGAAAGATAGTTGAGAATTTTCCAGAAATAAGTAAGGAAGTTCTCTTTCAGAGAAGTTTGACTAGTATAACTAGTCAAGTACTAATTAGTGATAATCTCCATTATCTTGGACTTCTTAAATAAATGGGCATCCAGAGAAAAACTGACAGGAGTTTTGCTGGGAGACAGTGAATTTGCACAAGAAGTTTTGATACCTGGATGCTTTGAAGTAACTGACAGCTGGAAGGGTTAAGACATTAACAAAAAGATGCAAGGGAAATGAAGGATATTTAACACTTGGGTGTAGTACAGAGACATTCTGGAAATGTTTCTAGAGCCTGCTCTCTTTCCTTTAATCTTTACTGTGGGAATTACTTAACTTCCCCTGCAGACTTTGTCCAACTCTGAAGCATATTGCTGCCTAGATAGGACTAGAACCAGGACAAGAATCCAGACGTTTCGTTACACTAGCCTCCAAACCCCATTTAACTGTGACGTGAGGTCTGATCTAGCACCCCAGTTTGTGGACCTGTTTTCCTCACTCCTGGAATCCTTCTGTCGTCCCTGTAGGGGGCGATGTGGCACAGCCGAAAGAGAATAGGCTTTCGAGTCCGATGGGTTGTCTGCTTCCACCAATGACTAACTTTGTAACCTTAGGCCAAGTTAACTAACTACATAGGCTCTAAATGTCCTTATCTAATTCTGCACCTGTATTACTCACTTGCTCCTCAAATCTAGCATAGTCCCATTTTCTCATTGTTGGTTTTTGTTTTTGTTTTTGTTTTTGTTTTTTTAAAGAGCAGTGGTTTCCAGAGTGGGAGGCATGCAAAATGATCCCCTAGGTAGGGTATAACAAAATATGGGCTTACTAATATTTCATCCGTAGGTCGACACTTTACTCCATCTGTATGCCTGGTGATATACATCAGGTATGGTAAGCAAAGTAACCTGAGAGGGGGATAGTGGGGACCACAAAGCCTGGAGGGGCCCATTGTGTGAGCCTCCTTATTTGTTGGCTTACATTCTGTTCGGACATATTACAGTTCATCTCTGCCTGGATTAGTGGTCTTTCAGATTATATCTTATTTCAATGAAATGAACCTTGCTAAATAGACAAAGGGCTTAAAAAGGTTTCTGCAAAGAGTTGTAGATTGAGGTTTCAGACTCAACTGGAGATTGAAGTACTAACGTGAGGACACATGGACAACAAGAAAAAAGCAGAGCTGATACTTGATATTATGAGCTTGTCAGTCTGATGCAGAGTACAAAACAATAATGATCTAAGTGGAATGAAGAGGAATCAGTAAAAAAATTTGTTAAATACTATTTGATATATGGGTTTATATGCACTGTTGAGTGTAGTGTGTCTTAAGATATTCACTAATGATGATAGTATGAGGCTAATGTTATCAGTTGAGATATTTTAAAGCTAAGCATTTGGTATATGAAGACAAACTGCTTTTTCAGTAATGATTACAGTCATGAGCTAACTAATCTAGTACATTAAAAATTATTAAGTTAGTGATACATTTTTAGGAGATTCTTCGGAGATTTCTTACTTTAGGAGTAAAAGACAAAAAGCCATAAACCTTTGCTCTTCCTGTTTTGGTAAAAGTGGCTTAAATACGATGTAGACAAATCAATAACTTTAGTTTGGTGACAAAATAGAATGCATCCTTTGTTGGGATACTCATGGAAGACATTGCTGAAGATTGAAATAATAAATATTATATCAAATTATGGAGTTTGCAGGAGTTCTTGTACATTTGGATGAAAGTACAGAACTATGGTATTTGTTATGCTCCTCTTTAAAAAAATGTTTATGAATTTATTTTTGAGAGACAGAGCATGAGCGGGGAAGGGGCAGAGAGAGAAGGAGACAGAGAATCCCAAGCAGGCTCTGTGCTGTCAGCACAGAGCCTGACACAGGGCTCGAAGTCACAAACTGTGAGATCATGACCTGAACCAAAACCAAGAGTCAGTCGCTTAACCAAATGAGCCACCCACGCGCCCCTAATACATTCCTTTTTAATAATAAGATATATGGAGTCCTGCCTACCCTGTCACCACCCCCCAACCGCTAAAGAAAAGATTTACTAGAGAATACATTCAAAGTAAATGACTTAACATTTTATTATAAAATAGGATGTATAAAGTGTAAAGAATGATACAGTGTACCCAGAATCCAGTCTGATAAATAAAACATAGCTACATAGAGTTGGAGTCCTTCTGCACTCACATCGTTTTGCTTCCATCCCCAGAGAATTTGTGATGAATTTGGTGATGCATGCTTCATGTGTACTTGGAAAGAACGTGTATTGTGCCATTATCGGGTAGAGCGTTCGATAAGTATCAATTAGACTAGTTGGCTGATGGTGGTGTTTGGTCCTTCTATATTCATCTTGACTTTCTACTTGTATTGATCATAGAGAAATACTGAAGTCTCAAAGTGGAAGTGTGGATTTGTCAATTTCTCCTTTTAGTTCTGTCAATTTTTGCTTAGTATATTTTGAGGCACTGTGGTTAGGTACGTAGACATTTAGGATTGTTCTGTCTTTTCAGAGAATTCTTTATGTTACAGGCCCAACAAAACAATGCACAATGTTATAGATATTATTTCCTGCAATAGTTTTTTTTTTTTTCAAGATTTTATTTTTAAGTAATCTCTACATCCAACATGGGGCTTTAAACTTAGAACCCTGAGACCAAGAGTTGCATGCTCCACCGACCGAGTCAGCCGGGCATGCCTATGCAATTGCTTTTCAAATCAGTTAAGAGAATAAAGGAAAAGAAACAAGTAATTGTTCTTTTATTTTTTTAATTTTTAATGTTTATTTTTGAGAGAGAGAGACAGAGCACGAGTTGGGGAGGGGCAGAGGGAGAGGGAGACATAGAATCCGAAGCAGGCTCCAGGCCCGAGCTGTCAGCACAGAGCCCGATGCGGGGCCCGAACCCATGAACCGCAAAATCATGACCCAATCCGAAGTCAGACGCCTAACCAACCAAGCCACTCAGGTGCCCCAATAATTGTTCTGTCTTTAAAAAAATTTTTTTGAACAGTTTTAGATTTACTGAAAAGCAATAATAGGGAGTACCCATACGTACCCCATGCCTGTTCTCTTATTAACATCTTACATTAGTGCAGTTTGTTTGTTACAATCAATGGACCGATGATGTTCTGTTATTATTAACTAAAATCCGTATTTTATTTAGGTTCCTTACTGTTTCCTCATGGCCTTTTTCTGTTCCAGAATCCCATCCAGGATACCACATGATGATTAGTTGTCATGTCTCCTTAGACTTCCCTTGGCTTTGTCAGTTTCTCAGACTTCTCTCTTTCCCTCTAAAAAATCTATTTATTTATTTATTTAAAGTAAGCTCTACACCCAGTGTGGGGCTTGAACTCACAATCCCAAGATCAAGAGTCATATGCTCCACCGACTGAGATAGCTGGGTACCCCTGTTTCTCAGACTTTTCTCATCAAATTTTTTATGAAACTTGACAAACTTGAGGAGTACTGGTTAGGTATTTAGTATATTTTCCCTCAATTGAGATTTGCCTGATGCTTCTCCTCATGATTATACTGGGTTTAAAGGTTTTGGGAAGGAAGACCACAGAAGAAAAATGCCATTTTCATCACATCATATGAAAGGTACATTCTGTCAACATGATTGGTCACTGTTGGCTTCAGTCACCTGATTGACGGTTGTGTCTGTCAGGTGTCTTCACTGCCAAGGTATCCCTCCCTCCTTTCCTCCCTCCCTCTGTTCTTCTTTGGAAGGAAGTCACTGTGTGCAGCTCACACTTAACGAGTGGGGAGTTATGCTCCACTTTCTTTAGGGCAGAGTATCTATGTAAATAATTTGGAATTCTGTGTAGGATATTTGTTGATTCTTTATTAATTCATTCACTCATTTATATCAGTATCAACTTAAGGATATTTAATGCTATTTAATTTTGTTGCTGAAATTTCTAACTTTGGCCATTGGGAGCTTACAGGTGGCTTCTGTGTCTCTTTGATACGCCCCTGTAATGTAGTGTTTTCCCTCCCAAAACTTTCTTTCAAGATGCTCTAGGGCTCATGTTGTGTATTTCCTGCCTCAGCCATTTCTCCAAGGAGCCTTGGTTCCTTTTATTGGAGAGTGGTATTATATACCAAAAACTGAGCACTAGGTGTTGTCATTGCTATTGGGATATTGTTGTTTCTAGGCCCTCTCAGTTGACAGAGCAAGGATGTATATCTGTGTATACTAACCCCTGTATGTACACGGATCTACAAATGCTTCTATGTGTAGCTATCTGTATCTATATTAAACTAACATGAACTTGTACTAGTGTTTCCAATTGTAATCCATTACCACATGGATCTTGCTAGCTTCTCATCTTGCTTCTCTGTAACCTCACTCTCCACCATCTGCCATCCATCAACTTAGGTGTTCAGTTGCAGTGCCCATGCACACTCGTATCAGAATCGTTAACTTATAACCGGTGAGAAACTAGAGTACGGTACTTACGTGTGTTTTGCTTTGTCTTTAGTCTCACAGACTCCATTTATTTCCAGAGTTACTTAGGTCACTACTTTCCCCCTCACCCTCTTCAGTGAGGTTGTGTCATACATTTGTAACAGTAAGATTTTTTTTGTCACATTCTGCATTTCATCCTGAGATCCTCTGACATTACAAGGATTTAAAAAAATTGACGTACATTAAGGTTCACTCTGAAATTTCTGTCGGTTTTGACAAATGTTTAGTGTCATTTACACTAAACCTGTATCCTGTGAAAGTTTCTCCACCCTAAAACGTCCCCTGTGCTTCACCTGTTCATCCCTTTTTCCTCCCCGCCCCCCTCCGAAATCTCTGGTAACCATTGATTGTTTTAACATTTGTATAGTTTTGTTTTTCTGGAAGGTCCTGAGATTGGAATCATATGGTGTTTAGCCATTTCAGACTGGCTCTTTTCACTTAACAGTATGTATTTATGCTTCGTCTGTGTCTTTTCATGGCTTGATAGCTCATTTCTTATTGCTGAACCACATTCCATTTATGAAAGTGCCACAGTGTGTTTATCTGTTCACCCATTTAAGGACATCTTGGTTGCTTTTCATTATTTGGCAATTCTGAATAAGCTGGGTGTAATCATTTGGGTGCAGGTTTTGTGTGGATAGAAGTTTTCAACTCAGTTGGGTAAATCCCGAGTTGTACAATTTCTGGAATGCATGGTAAGGCTGTACAGTTGGCTTTGTAGAGACTTCCAGGCCGTCTGCTGGTGTGGCTGTGTGTGTGTTACTGCCAGCAGTGGGCGAGGGTGCCTGTTGCTCTGCGTTCTGGTCAGCATTTGGTGTGGTCATTTTTGTTCAATTTTAGCCATTCAGCAGTATCTCGTTGTGTTTTAATTTGTGATTTCCTAATGATAAATGATATTGAATGTCTTATATGCTTATTTATCATCTGTATGTCTTCTGTGAGGTATCTGCTCAGATCTTTTGATCATTTTTTTTTTTTTTAATTGGGCTGTTTTCTTAAAAAAAATTTTTTTTTTACATTTATTTATTTTTGAGAGACAGAGAGAGGCAGAGCATGAGCAGGGGAGGGGGAGAGAGAGACACACACACAAAATCTGAAGCAGGCTCCAGGCTCCAAGCTGTTTGTCAGCACAGAGCCCAACGCGGGGCTTGAACTCATGAACTGTGAGACCATGACCTGAGCCAAAGTCGGACGCTCAACCGACTGAGCCACCCAGGCGTAATTGGGCTGTTTTCTTACTGTTGAGTTTTAAGAACTCTTTTTTGCACTTGGGATGCAAGTCCTTCATCAGAAGTGCTTTGGAAGCATTTCTTTCACATTAGGGCTTGTCTTTTCATTATCTGAGCAGTATCTCTTGCAGAATGGTTAATTCTGGTAAGATCTAACTGAACAGTTTTTTCTTTCATGGATTGTGTTTTGGGGTTTTGTATCTAAAAACTCATTTGTTTTGTTGGCTTTGGGCTTAGGACATTAAATAGCCTCTTCTATGGGCTTACAGTTTCAACCCTTTTTAGATTGAAGAAACTTTGCATACATTCTCATAGCTAGGACTGTAGTCTTTTTTTTTTTTAACATTTTATAGGCTAAGGCTGTGTTTGGTTCTTTTTTTTAAATTATTAATTTTGCTTCAAAGACATTTATTGTTGCATTGTTTAAAGTAGTAGATAACTGAAAATAATTGTCAATAATCAAGGCTCAGATAAGTTTTTGAGGAGTATTTGACAGCTTGGAAAGATGCTCAGATATATTGTTATATTCCTCCCCCAGCTTTATTGAAGTGTAATTGACAAATAAAATTTTATATATTTAAAGTGTACAACCTGATGATTTGATATATATGTGTACCTTGTGAGATGATTTCCACACACAATCATGTGTGATAGAAAACACATCTATCATCTCACAGTTACCTTTTTTTGTGGTAGTTTAAGATCTACTCTTTTACCAAATTTCAAATATACAGTACACTACAGTATTATCAACTGCACTTACCATCGTGTACGTTTGGTCCCCAGATTGTTCATCTAATAACTGAAAGTTTGTATCCTTTGATTACTATCTTCCCATTTCCCCTACGTCCTAGCTGCTGGAAACCACCATTCCACTCTGCTTCTGTGGTGAATTTGACTTTTTTTTGTATTACTAGATTCCACATATGAGTGAGATCATGGTATTTGTTTTTCTTTGCCTGGCTTGGTGCACTTTGTGCACTGATTTTTTTAAATTGGGTAGGGTGAAACTCCTGAGTAGGGTGATTAGGGTCCACTGAAGATGAAACGTGTTGGCATAAATATACCTAGTGGATTTCTCTGACCACAGGATGAGATACAGGAAGATGTGGGTGCAGAGTCTGAGATCATGGTATCATAGAATTTTATTTGTGCATTCACATGGACAAAGATTTTGGCAGTCGAAATGGGAAAAAGGGGTGGATATGAGATATCATGAGGAAGGAAATGGCAGGGTTTGAAATCAGAGTTAGTATGTGAAGGGAATAATACAGAGGTGTTGGTTATCTCTCGATTATGAGGCTAAGAAAAGGCAAAGTGCCAGGAGTGTGAGTGGAAGGAAGTTAAAGCGATGTGCTTACATTCATGTAAGTGTTGATTTTCAAGGTTATGTCAGGAGCACAAGGGCATACAATCAGGTATGGCAGTAGGATTAGATATTTGTTCATTGTGGAACTGTTGAAGTCAGAATTAGAGAGCTTCAGTTATTAGTATCCATGGAGCAGTGGATGGACTTACCTATCAGTAAGGCTTAGGGAAATCATTTATAATAATCTTAGTTTATATGTACCCTATACATTTGGATTTTATGTAATCTGAATTGTTGTTGGCCTGGTTAAAGTGAAAAGACTTACTGTTTTAAACGGTTTGAGTTCCCCCAGAAGCTGCCTCAGACAAGGATTTGAGTGCAAGTATTTTATTTTGAAGATTATCCCAGGAAATACCAGTAGGGGACCATGAAGCGAGATAGGGAAGGGAAGTTTTGCAAGTAAAGGATTTGTTATCAAGCAAGTTACAGCTGCAAGTAACTATCTGGAGCTTTCCCACTGGAGAACTCTAGGAGCCAGTATAAAACGTCCTCAGAATTATCCCTCTTGAGGGGGCGAGGTAGGTGGAATATCTACAGTCACTGGTTAGGACTGTTTCCAGAGGGTGGTAAGTCTGTAATATTTCAAGGTTGGCATGCAGGGAATAAAATGGACTTCAGAGGTCAGAGGAGGCCATCAATTTGTTGTTTATGTTGTTTTGTTTTTGAAGCAAATGCTGTCAGTCTAGTAGACAGAATTGGCAAAGGTTAGGAGATATGGGGAAGGGTATGGATATGCCTGTTTATACTCTGCCTTGTGGTTCTAGCATCTCCAATTCATTTCCTATAGGTCATCAATCGCTGTCACTCCGAGGCTTAAATGAGCCAATCTAGCAGTACATTAGGACTGGGTCCAGCTGTCCTTTTTGGAGCATTAAATCCAGTGTCATGGGGGAGTGCGCCTATATAACAGTTTCTTCACCAACCTTATACTTGGTCCCCAAATTCAGCTCTCAAAATCCATTCCCAGGTATGTTCTCCCAGGTTCCACCAGTACATATTATCAGGTCCAGTAGCTGTTTTGGTGAATCACCTCTTCACCTTTGGTGAATCATCCAAAGCAAGGACAGTACCTCCCTGTTCCCATGATGCCGAGACTTGACCCTAGTTGTTAGCCTAGAATCAGTGAATCAGTGAAGCCTAGAATCAGTGAAGGGACAGATCCTGAGAAGTGTCAGCATCTTTTGAGGCATGTATCTCAGATGAGGCCTTTCATGGTCTTCAGGCAGAGGAGACTGCCATCTTGTAGCAAGGGCAAGGGAGCCACTTCTTCCAGCCCAGAGGGTTCAGGAGAATCTTGACTGGAGTGTCAATTCAATATTTTTAATAATTTACCTCCTTTCATAATCAGAATTTGGGCCTGCTTTTTAGCACAATCTGCCTTCTAGTTGTAGAGGCTGAGGGTTCCTTAAAATGCTGCTGTGGGGTCTTTGGGCTGTCTTACCATGCTTTGAGTTGATACCTGTATGATTTAGCCCTTGACGTTTTCTTTCTTCTGTGCATCAATGCTACTGAGCAGAAACTCAGCCAATTTCATTGTCTTTAAGATTCTTGATACCCCTATATCTCTCAGATGCTAAAGCTATTGCATAACCTAGTCATCTTTTACCTGTATCTCTTCCTAGCTCCACCACATCAAGAATCTTAGTAATATTGATGCAACAGTTCGCCAGGGGTTCTCAACAAGCCACTTACTACCAGCACTGGGAACCTTGTTGTCTGGTTGGCAAGTGATCCACTTACAGAATACAGAAGGACCTGTTATACCAGGATCAAATTGGTCTTGTTTGAGTTACCCTAGAAGCAAATGCTGATATAAAGACTCAAGTGCAAGTATTTTTTGTTTGTTTTGTTTTTTGTTGTTGTTTTTTGGTTTTTGGTTTTTTTTTTTAGGTGATCTTAGAAGATACCAACAGAGTGGAGAAGTCAGAGAAGAGAAAGCAGCTAGTAAAGGGTTTCTTATCAGGCATTGTGAGTCAGCAAACTTAATTCCAAAGAGGAACTTAGGAAGCCAGTGGAAAACATTGTTTTTTGATGCGTAAAGGAGCTGGAGTGTTTATATATTAACTTCCATCAGTGAGAGGGCTCCTCCAGGAATGTTATTTCCCTGGGACTTCTGGACTGCCCTGCAAATGTCAAAGCAGTCTTCAATGGCCAGAAAAACCCTCAGGCAAAGAAATGCAGATGTTGGCAACTGGAAGCTGATCAGTTCTACATGAAAGTAGTAGTATAGGTGAAGGAGTAAAGGCAGGATATCAACAGGGTCTTCTACACTCTTGAGTCAACAAATAATGTCAACGTCATGGCTAATGTTGAGTAACAACCTCTTCTTGCACATTGGCTTGGTTTTGAGAATTTTTTCATATACTTTTATATATAATCCTGTGTCTGAAATGTGATTAGCTTGTCTTTTCATTTCTTACCAGTTTCTTACATAGAACAAAAGTGTTTAATTTTGGTGATGTTCAATTTGTCTTTTTTTTTTTTTTACAGCTTGTACGTTTAGTGTGATGTACTAGACCATGAAGACTTTATCCTCTGTTTTCTTCTAAAAGTTTTATACTTTTATATTTTACATTTATTTTCCATTTAGAATTATTTTTTGTGTATGGTGTGAGGTATAGGTCAAGGTTCATCATTTTGGCATATAGATAAGCAGTGTATTGAACACCAAGTTTGTTCTTCATTGAATTTCTTTTGCACTTAAAAAAAAAAAAATCAAATGGCCTTTCTAGTACTGTGTTGTCTTGATTTCTGTGGCTTTTCTTTTTTCCCAAATTCTTAAAATTTGGGAGTGTAATCCTGCAACTTTTTTCTTCCTTTCCAAAATTGTCTTGTCCTTTTTGCCTAGTCATATAAAATTTAGAATTGTCTATGTTTATAAAAACTTCTGCTGGGATTTTGATTAGACTGTCTGGTTAGATGGTATGTCTTCCTGTTTGTTTAGGTCTTTAAAAAATTTCTTGTATCACTCTTTTGAGTTCCAGTATACAGATCCTTTACTATACATATTTTGTTAGTGTATACCTAAGCATCTTATTTTTTGTTAGAGATATCGTAAATGCTGTTTTCAAAGTATTCAATATCTAGTTGTGCAGTGCTAGTAATCAGAACTGTGGTTGATTTTTGTGTTTTGATCTTGTGTCCTGCAACAGTGTTAGACTCACTTTTTAGTTCTAGGAGCTTTTTTTGTATATTCCTTTGGAATTTCTACAGAGATAATCATGTTGTCTGCAAGTAGGGATAATTTTATTTTTTCCTTTCCAATCTGTTTGCCTTTTATTTCTTATCACTAGCTAAGACATCCTGTATAGTGTTTAATGGAAGTGGTAAGAATGGGTAACCTTGTCTTGGTCCCAATCTTAGGAGGAAAGCATTTAGTTTTCTACCATTAAGTGTGACTTTGGCTATAAGTTTTCTCTAGATGCCCTGTAGGTAGAGAGAGGTTTTATTTCTAGTTTGAGTAGAGTTTATCATCAGGAATGGACATTGTATTTTGTGAAATGCTGTTTCTGCATCTGATATAAACATGTGGTTTTTTCCCTTTAGATTGTTAATATGTTGGATTATGTTGATTAGTTTTCAAATGTTGAACTGGTCTTGCATTCCTGGGATAAACTCCTGTTGCTTCCAAGGTTTTTATATATTGCTTGATTCAATTTATAATACTTTGTGGAGGATTGTGCTTGTTGATGAGGGTTTTTGTGTCTGTGTTCATGAGAGATATTTATTTTTGTATTGTCTTTGTCTATTTTGGGTATCAGGATATTGCTGGCTTTTTAAGATGAATCAAAAGATGTTCTTTTATATTTTCTGGTAGCAATTGTGTGAAATTGGTGTTATTTCTTTTAACATCTTTTCTATTGCTATTCCTTCATTTGCAATATTTTGTAATTATTTTCCCCTCCTTTCTGAAGAACTTTCTTTAGCAGTTATTTTAGAGCATGTCTGCTGGCTACAAATTCTCTTAGCTTTCTTTAATTTCTGAAGGATAATGTTCTCTCAATATAGAATTCTGGGTCGACAGTGTTTTTTTTCCCCAGCACTTTAAAAGCCTTGGTCTACCATCTGCGGACTTCCATAGTTTCTGATGAGAAATCTGTAGTAATTCATATCATTGTTCCTCTCAGACAGGAGCTGGCAGACTGTGGTCTGTGGGCGGACTATTTTCTAAATTAAATTTTAACAAACCACACCCACTTGTCTACATATTGTCTATGGCTACTTTCACACTGCAGTAGCAATGGTGAGTAGTTGTAACAGAGACCACATGGCCTGCAAACCTAAAATATTTATGGTTTGGCCCTTCAAGAAAAAAGTGGCTGATCCCTGCCCTATGGGTAAAATGTTTTTGTTTTTTTTTTTAAGTTTAAAAAAATTTTTTTTTAATGTTTATTGATTTTTGAGAGAGAGAGTTCGAACAGGGGAGGGGCAGAGAGAGAGGCAGACATAGAATCCAAAGCAGGCTCCAGGCTCTGAGCAGTCGGCACAGAGGCCAACACGGGGCTCAAACTCACAGACTGAGATCATGACCTGAGCTGAAGTCAGACGCTTAACCGACTGAGCCACTCAGGGGCCCCCTTTTTTTTTTAAGTTTTTTAAAAAAAGTTTATTTATTTATTTTGAGAAAGAGAGATCTGTGGGATCATGACCTGAGCCCAAACCACGAATTGAACACTTAACTGACTGAGCCACCCAGGGACCCCAGTAAAATTTTCTTTTACTCTGACTTCTTTTAAGAATTTTTCTTTTTAATTTTCTTTTTAATTTTTTAAATTTTACATCCAAATTAGTTAGCATATAGTGCAACAATGATTTCAGGAGTAGATTCCTTAGTGCCCCTTACCCATTTAGCCCATCCCCCCTCCCATAACCCCTCCCGTAACCCCCTGTTCTCCATATTTATGAGTCTCTTCTGTTTTGTCCCCCTCCCTGTTTTTATATTATTTTTGTTTCCCTTCCCTTATGTTCATCTGTTATATCTCTTAAAGCCCTCCTATGAGTGAAGTCATATGATTTTTGTCTTTCTCTGACTGACTAATTTCACTTAGCATAACACCCTCCAGTTCCATCCACGTAGTCGCAAATGGCAAGATTTAATTCTTTTTGATTGCTGAGTAATACTCTATTGTATATATATACCACATCTTCTTTATCCATTCATCCATCAATGGACATTTGGGCTCTTTCCATACTTTGGCTATCGTCGATAGTGCTGCCATAAATATGGGGGTGCATGTGTCCCTTCGAAACACCGCACCTGTATCCCGTGGATAAATGCCTAGTAGTGCAATTGCTGCGTCGTAGGGTAGTTCTAGTTTTAGTTTTTTGAGGAACCTCCATATTATTTTCCAGAGTGGCTGCACCAGCTTGCATTCCCAAAGAATTTTTCTTTGTCATGACCTCAGTTTGTGGGATCAAGCCCTGTGTTGGGCTGTGTGCTGGCAACTCAGAGCCTGCTTGGGATTCTCTCTCCCCCTCTCTGCTCCTCTCCTGCTCATGTATATATGTGTGCATGCTCTCTCTCAAAATAAATAAACTTAAACACTTTTTTAAAAAGAATTTGTCTTTTAGCAATTTGATTATGATGTGATCAGTATAATGAGTTTCTTTGACTTTAACTTGTTTGCTCAGTTTCTTGAATTTGTAGGTATGTCTTTCACTGAACTTGCCAAGTTTTCAGCTATTATGTCTTCATGTATTGTTGAGCACCATATCACCACACTGTTTTTCTCCTTCTGGGATTCTGAGTACATGAGGAATGTTGGATCTTTTGTTTTTGTCCACCAAGTTCCTGAGGCTTTATTCCTTTTTTTTTTTTTTTTTTTTTTTTTTTTTTTTTTAAGAAATCTCTCTCTTTCTCTCTCTTTCTGATGTTCAGATTGGATAATTTCTGTTTGATGTATCTTAAAGTTTACAGACTCTTTCCTTTCTCTTCATTCTACTGTTGAGTTCATCCAGTGAGCACCTCCTCTCCCCCAGTGAGTTTATATTTCAGTTCTAACATTTCCATTTGGTTCCTTTCCTATCTTTTGTTTCTCTACTGACACGTAAGATTTTAACTGACGTTTCTGGGGTGCCTGGGTGGCTCAGTTGGTTGAGCATCTGACTTTGGCTCAGGTCATGATCTCACGGATTGTGAGTTGGAGCCCCACGTCGGGCTTTGTGCTGACAGCTCAGAGCCTGGAGCCTACTTCTGAGTCTGTGTCCCTCTCTTGCTCTGGCCTTCTCCCACTCTCTGTCTCTGTCTCTCTCAAGAATAAATAAAACATTAAAAAAAAAAGATTTTAACTCATGTTTCAAGAGTGTATGTGATTGCCAATTGGAGCATTTTTATAATCACTGCTTTAAAGTCTGTCAGGTTACTACCAACTGCGTCATTTCGTCAGTGGCATCTATTGATTGTTTTTCCCCTTGTGAGTTAAGATTGCCTTGGTTGTTTGTTTGCCAAATAGTTTTGTATTGTTTCCTGGACATACTGAACATTATATTGTTAGACTTTGGGTCTTCTTTAAATTTTATAGAGAATGTTGGTATTTTTATGTTAGCATTGTAGTTTGGTGGACATCCAGATGATCCAGAATATATTTATATTAATTTTTTCAAGATTAACTTGGAAAAAAAGATACAATTTAGAAGATTGTCATGAAGAATTTAGAGATCTCCAGGAATTCTTATACCCAGCTTTGAAAAAAAGTGATGTAGAGAAATAGCAAAAGTAGAAAAAGGATTTAATAAATGAGATGTGTTATAAAGGATATTATGATATTCTCTTTTAATCTGTGTTTAGCATTTAAGATTTGTTATTACCTCTTCACAGGCCAAGATTGAGGAAGAGGCAGTAAACTTTTAAGTAACTTTCTTTCTTAGTAATGACAGGCTATGGGTATCAACTTCTGTTTTTTTACTGTAGGACTTAGATTTCATTTAATATTTGCTGTTTCTAGTTGCTTTTTCTTTTGGCTTTCTTTCCGTTTAAAATTCTGTTCTCTTGGGGGTAAATTGTTAAGTAACCAACATGTGTGTTGAAGAGTACTTTGTAACATCAATGATCTAAAACGGTCAGTCTTAATTATCAAAACATTAGTTGTAGGATGTTAAGGATTGCATTTACATTTTAAATTTTCTTTAGGATACTATTTATAATTATACTTTGCTGGGCACCTTGTCTTAATGGATATGTAATTTGTGTAGCCATCATTTAATTTGTTATTCTAACATATTTGAGAGTATGTTATGTAAATAACAGCTTAATTTTGCTTAAGGAAATTGTTAGGCTTACGCTCTTTGTCTAGATATTTTTTCTTCACAGAATAAGGCAAAATGCAGCGGAAATTATCAGAGATTTTGCATCACTAGGGTCTGTGCAATACACTGTTGGTTTTTTTTTAGCTTTTTAGGTGTAGAGATTTGGCAATATGCATCTAAAAGCAACAGTTATGTAAGAAGTTTAGTGAAAGGGTTAGGATTTCATCTACCACTTCTGTTTGTGTGCCCTCAAGCAAGTTAGTGTTCTTTGCAGGCTGTTTCCTAATTTATAAAATGGGTATAATAAGAATGATAACCAGTATCTAGGGTTGTTGGGAGGATTAAATGAGGTAATGCATGGAAAGAGTTTTAACAGAGTGACAGCCTATGTCTGTCAACCTAAACTATTATCATGTGATAAAAACTTACCTTTAGGAGCTCTTTGAGTTTGGGGATAAATACCTTTTTGTTTAATATTGTTCAATATAAAATAGAATATTTTATTTATATCTTTTATGTATAAGCTAGTAACTTCTTGTGTTCTTTATTTTAGCTTTTCATTATAATTATTTGCTAAGTTATACTTAGTAACATGTTTATCTTTGTAAAACAGTAGGGATGTGGGAAACTGTCTCAGCTAATCCAGGACTCTGCAGAGAAAATAATCAAGGTTAGAAATAAGACATAGCTCCATATTTTCAGCACAGGAAGCAAATGTATGTGCTCATTTAATTATTAACTTTGTAATTATTTTAGAAGCTGCCAGATAAATAAAAGGACAGTTATTTGTCTTTTTCTGTATCAGGCTTCCACTTTGTTTTTACTGATGCTGTCTTAAATGTGCACATACAACTTGGTTTTTGGGACCTCTTCATAATAGAATGATAAGCTCTTGGTTGAACTGTCAAATTACAGTGGTCTATTGTATCTTTTTTTGTCTCTAGGATGATTGAGGAAAGTGGGAACAAGCGGAAGACCATGGCAGAGAAGAGGCAGCTGTTCATAGAAATGCGTGAGTCTTGAGTGCTTCTGGAGCCCTTGTTTGTATGTGTGGGGATGCCTTTTTTTTTTTTTTTTTTTCTGATCAAGTCACATCTTTAATCCTTAGCACATTCCAAGCTTTAGAAAAGGGAAAAAAGGGAGTTGAAGAATCATGGAGTTGAAGGACCTCAAGTCAGTGCATATATTGTAATTGAGTTGACTTGAATTGCTTTCTTTCTTTTTTTACATATTTATTTATTTAAATTTTTTTTCAACGTTTATTTATTTTTGGGACAGAGAGAGACAGAGCATGAACGGGGGAGGGGCAGAGAGAGAGGGAGACACAGAATCGGAAACAGGCTCCAGGCTCTGAGCCATCAGCCCAGAGCCTGATGCGGGGCTCGAACTCCCGGACCGTGAGATCGTGACCTGGCTGAAGTCAGACGCTTAACCGACTGCGCCACCCAGGCGCCCCACATATTTATTTATTTAAATATCTACAGCCAACATGGGGCTTGACCTCATAAACTGGAGATCAGGAGTTGCATGTTCTTCTGACCGAGCTGGCCAGGTGCCCTGACTTGAATTACTTTCTTAAGTAAGATCATGAATACTAAGGCAGAAATGTTACCTAGGATATCTATGAGTTTAGGGCACACCAGTCAGTTTATTTATTTATTTATTTTTAAGATTTTATTTTTAGGTAATCTCTATACCCAAGCTGGGGCTCAAACTCATGACCCTGAGATAAGAGTCACATGCTCTACTGACTGAGCCAGCCAGGTGTCCCAAGGCACACCAGTCAATTTAGACCTCTTGTTGTAACTCCATTGTTACCATGAGCTTGCAGGTGGTGATAAATAATTAATACATTATATAAATTAAGTTACACTGGATACAGATTCTGAGCTATAGAGGAC
Source organism: Prionailurus viverrinus (assembly GCF_022837055.1). NCBI lineage: Eukaryota > Metazoa > Chordata > Mammalia > Carnivora > Felidae > Prionailurus > Prionailurus viverrinus. The sequence goes on from NC_062563.1 coordinate 120,745,017, forward strand.
TAAGTGTTAAAACTTAGAGCTATAGGAATAATTAAAAGTACAAACGTATAGTTTGGTATATTACTTTACGGTACGGTTTTAAATCTTGTTAAAAAATTATATTCTTCTATAAAACTCAAAGAGAAAGGTGGCCGAGAGAAGTGGGTCATTTCCCAGTATTTGAATGATTAGTTTGGTCTCCGATTACTTGTCTATGTGACCTTGACTCGTGCATTCATACTTGGTGGACCACAAATTCCTTTGCCATGAAATAGGGTTATTGGTCTGTACCAGTGTTCATGATTGCTTTTAAAAGCATTGTACTCTTTTTAAAAAATGAGATCTTACAAGGACCCTCAACACGAGAGTGTCATAGAATTGGTACTGCTTGGTTGAAGAGGGGAGGCAGGAGCCCTGCCTGAGATAGCCCCTGAGATACTTGTAGAATTCTAGAATTCTGCATATCCCAGAGTAAAAATCAGTAGATAAAGTCTCAGAAGCCTCTTTCAACAAGCAAGATATTTTAAATCTTTAGAGTCTTAGTAACGGGAGGCAGAGTTTGACTTAACTGAGATCTATGTTGTCCTGTCAAGCATAAGCTAGAGAAGTATTGAAGATGTCAGAGAAGAAATTTGTGGCATTGGGTGGGCAGTCAGTCCGGGCGATCTTTAAGGAGTTCTGTAGTTTTGAGTCTCTAATTGCTAGTCATCCAAGCCAGACACCCTGCAGTCACTTCCCTCCACCTCACCTTCCACCTCCAAAGAAATCACAAAGTGCTGTTGAGTTTTACCTCTTACGGGACTCCTGAATTTCTCATGCCTTAGTGGCTTTAAATCCAGGCTCTGCTGTGAGACTATCCGTGTTTGGATCTCGGCTCCCTCATTTTCTGGCTGTATAATCTTAGGTGAGTTACTTAATCTCTGTGCTGCTGTCTTGTCCATAAAATGGGAGTGGTATCTATTTCATAGAATTATTGTCAAGATTAAATGAGACAACATCAGGCCTTTAACACGGACACAGAATAGTAGGTATTTAATGTGATTAGCTGTGTTTAATATTTTTATCATTGTTACTTTTCTGAACTAAAAGCAATCTGTTTCGGATCCCTTCTTCCAGTGTCAACCCCTTCCAATCTGTGATCTGTGATGCTGCCAGTTGAACTGCAAAAATCTGTGTTACTTCCTTCATAAATCCCTTCAGTTGCTCCTCATCGCTTTCCCAAGAAAGTCCAAGCTCCTGGGCATGCCCGGCAAGGCTCTCCTGGCCTCTTTTTCCCTCCGTTCATAGGTTCCCGGTTTCCATCATACACCATGGGTGTCACTGCCTGGTCATACTGAATTGGCTTTTCCCACATCGATCATATGTTTGATGTCTCTGTGCTTTTGCTCATGCTGTTCGGCTCACCTTCATCTGACTCGTTGTTCCTGTTTGCTGTTCAAGGCTCAGCATAGGGGTCATCTTTTCTATTTAATTTTTAACACATTTATTGAGGATCTATTATGTTCTAGGAATTGTTCTAAGTGCTAGGGTTAAGGTGAGAACAAAACGTAGTGCCTGACTATCCTCATATTGCTTACACTTTGGCAAGGGGGAAACAGACAAAATAAGGAATCCAAAGAAATAAACGATAATTCCTGATATTAAGAAGTACCGGCCTGGGAGTTGGGGCGATGCCTGGGTAGCTCAGTTGGTTAAGCATCTGACTTTGGCTCAGGTTATGAGTTTGAGTTCTGCATTGGGTGAGCTCAAGCCCCACTTCGGGTTAGCTCTGGTTCTCTCTTTTTCCCTCTTTTTCTGCCCCTTGTGGGATTCTCTCTCCTCTCCCTCTCTCTCTCTCTCTCTCTCTCTCTCTCTCTCTCTCTCTCTCTTTCTCTCTCTGCTCCTCACTCACTTGCACCCTCTCTCTCTCTCAAAAAAAAAAAAAAAAAGAAGAAGAGGAAGTGGGGAGGGTGGGGGGTGGTGCCTTGGTGACTTGGTTGAGTGTCTGACTTTGGCTCAGGTCATGATCTCGCAATTTGTGGTGTTGAGCCCCGCATTGGGTTCTCTGCTGTCATTGCAAGCCTGCTTTGGATCCTCTGTCCTCCCTTTTTCTGCCCTCCCCACTCACATGCACTCTCTCTCAAAAATAAATAAACATTAAAAAAATAAAAAAGAAGTGCCTGGGGTGGCTTCAGGAAACAAACATGGGCATGTGAGAGGGTACAGTGACGGTCGATATTTGGAATAGAAATTGGGTGTTCTGTGAAGAACTGGGTTTACTGCTTAGTGAATATTCTGATACATGAGCCCTGGATAAATTACTATTCTCTGTAACAAACTCAAGGATTTGGACAGTTTGGGAGATGTTTGGTATGGCTTCTTGTCTCTCCTGTTTTTTCACGTGAAGAATTGCATTGGTGGCAGTGATATCTGGCCTACTCTCTCATTTCCTACTCCCCCCAAATCTCCAGCATTATTCCCTTCTATGGATGCAGAAATCATCTTTTGCCAGCCTTATCATACAGTTCTACCCTCTAGGTTTTGGGTTGATTTCATGTCAAGTTTGAATCCAGTGATCTTTCTCCACTCTTTTATTACTCTCAATGGGTAATTAATAGATTTTTACTTAAAAGAGACTTAAAAATTTTTTTAATGTTTATTTTTGAGAGAGAGAGAAAGCATGAGCAGGGGAGGTCAGAGAGAAAGGGAGACACAGAATCTGAAACAGGCTCCAGGCTCTGAGCTGTCAGCACAGAGCCTGATGCAGGGCTCGAACCCAAACAACCACGAGAGCATGACCTGAGCTGAAGTCGGACGCTTAACTGACTGAGCCATCCAGGTGCCCCGAGACTTCACTTTTTTCGAGCAGTTTTAGGTTCACAGTAAAATTAAGAGGCGGGCACAGAGAGTTCCCATCTATTCCCTGTCTCGACACATGTACAGCCTCCCGCATTATCGACATCCCCCACGAGAGGGTACATTCATTAAAACTGATGGGCCTGTGTTGACAAATTGTAAAACCCAAAGTTCATAGTTTACATGAAGGTCCATTCTGGATGTTGTACATTCTATGGGATTATATTATTTTTAAACGAAGACAGTTTTAATTCTTGTTTTTGAAATTCTTATACCTCTTTTTTATTACCTACCTACTCATTAGGACCTCTGATATAAGAACAGGAAGAACAGGACGGATAGCAGCCACCCTTGTCTTGTTTCATACTTTAATGGGGATACATGTAGTATTTCACTGTTAAAATGATATTTGTTGCAGGTTTTGTACCCTTTATCAGGTTAAGGAACTATTTCTAGGTTCTAATTTACCGAGAGTTATTACTATTATTTTCTTTATTCTATATATTTATTTATTATTTCTTTAAATTATGAACGAGTATTGAATTTTATCAGATGTTTCCTGCTTCTCTTGAGATGAATGTATTTCTCTTTTATTCTGTAAATATAGTGCTAGGGCTAGCTATCTTTTCCTTTCAGGGTCAGAAAGTGAGTATTTTAGGATATGGAGGCCATATAATGAGTTCTCTGTTACAGCGACTGAACTCTGCTGTTATAGCATGAAAGCAGTCATAATAATTTAATAATTTAGATAGGTTGTATTTTTTTTATGTTGTGTGGCTTTATTATTATACCATTGTTATATTTTTCTATAATCTTCTTAAGCTTTTCTGTTTTTTTTTTAAGCTTTTCTGTTTTTAGACTGTATATTTAAATTCCATACTATGAAGGGCAGTGAAATTAGTCTATTCTTTCTTGGTTTAATATTTTCTCTTGTAGACTAAGCACTATGAGAATTAGGATCACATCTCTTCATCCCAGTAGGCCCGGTAGCTCGATAAATATTTATTAAAAGAAGACTGGAATAAATTACATAGAAGGAATTTGGTAGTTTACAATTCTTACATGGTATAAAACTACTAAGAAAAAGGTGATAAGTTAGAACTGTAGTTTGTAACTCTGGAGGTAAAGTGAAAGCTCTCTAGGTCAGGTGATAAAATGCTGGCGTCAGGCCTCCCTCCAGTCCCAGAGACTGTGATTTTGTTTTTTTCTTTTCCCGAATTTTGTCAGTTTTATCGGTCTTTTCAAGGAACTTTTTTGGCTTTTGTCGGTCCTCTCCGTGTATTTTGTTTCTTCCTCATTATTTTGTTCTCTTGTGTTTATTATTTTCTTCCTTCTATTTTAGGCAATTCTGTTGTTCCTTTTTCCAACTGCTTATTTTAACACTTTTTTCTTTCTTATATAAGCACTTAAGAACTTCTTTCCTGTGATTTTCTATTTTTGTGCTCCATGTGTTCCGATATATGCCATTTTCATGATCACTTCTCTGTGCTTTCTTATTTCTGTTAGGAATTATTTAGAGTACTCTTTTAAAAAAATTTGCAAATAAATGACTTTGAATTAAAAAAAATACTTAGCTGAATTGGGATATGGATCAGGGAATGAGAGACGTTCTAGAATCTTTGAATTTGGCGATCTTTTTTGTTACATGTTTTTGTAAATATTCCATGAGTGCTTGAAAATAATGTGTATGATTTCTGCATTATTTAGATGAAACTTGTTACATGTTTTATTCATATCTGTTTTGTCCTTATGGATTTGACTCCTTAATTACTAAAAGACGTTAAAAATCTCTGCTTTGATCATAGATTTAAAATTTTTTCCCCTTAGTTCTCTCAGTAGTTTGAAGCTTTTGTTTGTAGATGCGCATGCATTAAAATGTTACGTCTACCTGGGAGATCAAATATTTTGTCATTATGTAGTTACCCTCTTTTTTTTTTTTTTTAAATTTTTTTTTTTCAACGTTTTTAATTTATTTTTGGGACAGAGAGAGACAGAGCATGAACGAGGGAGGGGCAGAGAGAGAGGGAGACACAGAATCGGAAACAGGCTCCAGGCTCTGAGCCATCAGCCCAGAGCCCGACGCGGGGCTCGAACTCACGGACCGCGAGATCGTGACCTGGCTGAAGTCGGACGCTTAACCGACTGCGCCACCCAGGCGCCCCAGCCTCTTTTTCTAGTAATGTGTTTTGCTGTGAAGTCTATTTTGTTGTTATTAATATGGCTGCACCAGTTTTTTTCTTTGGTTAGAATGCTTTGTATAGTATCTTTTCAAAACTTTCTGTAGCCTTATGTTTTGTGTGTATCCCCTGGAAACAGCATAAGCTAAGCTATTTAACAACTACCCTTGTGACTGACAGTCTTTGCTTTTTCACTGAAGAATTTGTTCTGTTTAATTTTTTTATGAATACAGATAGATTTCATTTTTTCATCCATCTTGCTTTGTGCTTCAAATGTGTCCTTTCTTTTTTCTTTTTTTCTTCCTTTCTTGCCTTCCTTAGATGAATTGAACTTCCTTCCTTCCATTCTACTTTTCCCTCTTCTTGGTTGTGAGTTTTCGTATTCTTTTCCTGTTCTTTTTGTGGCTACCCTAGAAATTCTAATGTCAATTAAAATGAAGTTCAGAGCTTGATATTTATAACTTTGTTCAAAGTAATACTGGAATATAATGTTTTAGAGTATTTCCTTTATGAAAGATACACCACTTTTAGTATTAACTTTTTTTTTAAGTTTTAAAAATTTTTGATGTTCTGTTTTTAGAGAGAGGAAAAGAAGCAAGTAGGGGAGAGGGGCAGAGGAAGGGGGGGAGAGAGAGAGAGAGAGAGAGAGAGAGAGAATCTTAAGTAGGCTTCATGCTCAGCACAGAGCTTGATGCAGGGCTTGATCTCACGATCCTGGGATCATGACCTGAGCTGAAATCAAGAGTTGGACACTCAACCCACTGAGCCACCCATGTGCCTCAGCATTATCTTTTTTAATGCCACAAGTTAGACTTTATAATTCTTTTGTATGATCAGTTTTTCTTTTGTCTCATCTATTTGACTATCACTTTCTTTGCTTTTATTTTATTTTATTTTTTTTTAATTTTTTTTTTTTAACATTTATTTATTTTTGAGACAGAGAGAGACAGAGCATAAACGGGGGAGGGGCAGAGAGAGAGGGAGACACAGAATCAGAAACAGGCTCCAGGCTCTGAGCCATCAGCCCAGAGCCCGACGCGGGGCTCGAACTCACGGACCGCGAGATCGTGACCTGGCTGAAGTTGGACGCTTAACCGACTGCGCCACCCAGGCGCCCCGACTTTCTTTGCTTTTAAAATTTCAGTATAGGTGTGCCTGGGTGGCTCACTCAATTGAGCATCTGACTCTTGGTTTCAGCACAGGTCATGATCCTAGGGTTGTGGGATTGAGACCCGCGATGGACTCCACGCTGGGTGTGGAGCCTGCTTAGGATTCTCTCTCTCCTCTTCTGCCTTATCCCCCATGCACACATGCTTTCTCTCTCTCTCTCTCTCTCTCTCTCTCTCTCTCTCATTAAAAAAATAAATAAATTTAAATCTAAATCTAGGTGGAGCCAGCCATGTTTCCCTACCATTTCCCTTTGCGGTATCGTTTTTCTTTCTTTCTTTTTTTTTTTTTTAGTTCACCCCCTGAGAAGTCACCACTCTGTGGTCTGTACCTTCCTCTCTGCTGGGACCTCTGGCTTCATCTCTGGTCCCCAGGGTTTCTAATTGTACTGCCGAAAAAAAAAATAAGGAAGTCATTTATGTTTATATTTGTTACTTATTCAGACTCACTCTCTTGAAAAGTTTTTTTCCTTATTAAAAGTGGTTGTAAGTTTTCGGGACAATTCAGAAATGTTGCTATACTTATATTTATTCAGTTTGTAATCTCTTCTCTCCTTTCTCCTTCTCTTCTCATCTCATCAGTTAGAGGCCTTTCTAACAAAATACACTTACCTCCTTGCACCTCCCATGGTCTGCCGAGCACCTCCAGCAAATCCTATGGCTCCCTCGAACATGGTTTGGAATCCTGTGATCTATCTGAAGAAGGCTAAATGTATCAGCATGTTTACCTGGAGAAAGGAGTTGGCTTTCCCACTACTTTTATCATCTCTCTTTATCAGCTTGTCCAAAATTGTATAGTTTGTCTGATACTTTGACTTTACTTGGTATATTTTTGGGAGGAAGCAGATCAGTCTTTTATACCAGTGACATAGAACTTCCTAATTTTCAGTTATTTATCCATTCAGCAAATATTTCAGGAACTAGTCTTAGTATGTCCTACTTTTGGGCATATAATAGTGAACAACACAGCAATTAAATGGTTTCTGTCTTCATCAAACTTAGTTTCCTGGAAATGGACATAAGGAACGATAGGGCAGTAGGAGCCATGACTGGGGCAGCTCAGCGGAGGGTGGGGAGGTGGGTCCAGGAAAAGATCTGGGAGGAAGTGATATCTAGGCTGAATCGGTTCAGTGATGTGATGAAGAAGGGGCTGGAGCAGTAAGTAGCACTTACAAAGGCTCAGATGAGAGGGTTTGGCATGTTTGGGTAATTATATGTAGCCCATACTGATTGGGCTTGGGTGTGAGGTGGAATTTAAGAGTTGCATGAGCCAGACCTTTTAGTTGAGTTGGATAGTTAGGTTTCCCAAACCTAGCTTGATTGTAGGACTCTCTAGACTGAAGATTCCAGGTTCCCCAGGAGACTCTGATACAAGCAGATACAATGAAACTCACCCATTTGATTTTTTGCTTTCCTTGGGATTTGGTTATACAATAGAGATTGATATCCTGTTCTCATGAATGAAGAGAGCCATAATAAAGAAAGAAGAGTTAATCCTTTCTTATCCTTTCCCTCTACGTTTTGGCTACTCAGTATTTCTAGATTGTCTCCTATCTATCCAGGAGCTTCACCGGGCTCTCCACCTGTGGCTAGAGTTTTGCCTGTGTGTTTAGTTAGGACTTTTTGTACCATTTCTTGATAAGCTTGATACGTACTGTCTGACATATTAGTATTAAAGGGACATTTAGTGTATTTCTTATAATGAAGTATTCTCAAAATGAATGATAATGAAATGAACAGTAATCTCTTCTAGTTCAGAATACTCAAAGGGATAATCATTTTAGCTTCTTCACTGGGGACTTTCTGTTCTATTTTTTATGTGCCAAACTACAATATTTTCTGATCAGGAAATCAATATGACGTTTACATAAGGGACATTTTTAAAAAGTGAAGGCTATTCTTAGAGCAGTATATGAGGGTTTTCCTTATAGATATCTGGCAAGAGGACTGCTTCAGAAGAAGGTAAATGTATCAGAAGTTTGAGAACCTGGATGGTTGAATGTTGGTACAATAAGATTTTAATAAAGTTCTAAAGGTATTGATTATATCTTGACTTGTAGAAATTATTTTGGGATTCAGACTGCTGTTAGGTTTTAAAAATGATATTATGGCCAGGGATCCCTAGAATGTCTGAATCCTGTGCCATCCCAGTGTTACTTCCTTTTTCCACTGGGTTTAGAGGGATATATTTTCACAGCGTAAAAAAAATGGCAAAGGAAAACAGTGATAATTAAGTCTTGACTAGCACCTTGAACTTAAGAGTAGAGATTTCTGGCAGACTGGGCTGGAGCTTATGGAGTTTCCCATTTCCCTCAACCAGTTCGCTTTGGACTTGTGTGATACTTGCTCTATTCCATTTTGCAGTACCTAAATCTGACTCTAACTGCACTGGAGAGAGAACCTGAAAGAGAGTGAGTTATATACCATATGTGCTGACTTTTTTGTACGGTTACTTCTCCAGTGGTAAACATGGTGCACAGTCTGATTGATCAGATTAGTAATCTTTCTGTTTGGTTAGTTGGGGATGGAACTTTCCTTTCCCAGCTTCTCACATTAGTTTCCCTAGTGTTTCTCATATAAGTGGTATCGAAGGAAAGATTCACTCTAGTTATGAGTGTTCTCCCTCCGAGTTTTGTTAGGCTGGCAGACAGGATAATATAGGCAGAACTGCTGTCATGGTGCTGGGCATGGAGTGGGCATGAAGAAAGTGTGCCTGACCCTTCCTTACCCCTTTTGTTTTCTCAGAAGAAAAGCCTAGTTGCCATGTTATATATAGCCTGTGCCCGTGCTGTGGAATAGAGTCACTTCCCAGTATTTAGAAATTAACTGGTAAGTCCAGTTGAACATATGTTGTTTGCCCTTTTTTCAGGTGCTCAGAATTTTGATGTCATACGACTATCAACTTACAGAACAGCTTGCAAATTACGATTTGTACAAAAGCGATGCAACCGTAAGTCATTTTCACTAATTTCTGCGATAGCTGGATAGTGCTCTCAATAATATAAATAAAAGGTTTTAGTATCTTTTAGTCCTCCTGTAATGTTAATTGAATTATTTTTGTCTTGAATGTTTATTAAAATGTAAGCTTTGTCATGGAAAGGACTTGTCCCTCAAAATGTTTACTAAATTCAATAATGTAATTGGTTTCGATGCTGGCATAGTATTAATGTTCTTTAAGTGGGAGAATTGCTTTCTCCTTCTCACCTCTTTAATCAGCTTCTGGAAGAAAAGAAAAACAGTATTTTGATAGAGGTGTGATAAATTAATTTTCTTGATTAAAATGAATTCAACATGAATCAGCCTTTTCTATAAGTAATCACTCCACAATTGCTACTTATAAAATAAGTAAATAAAAATATATGTAAAATAAGTAAATAAAAATACATGGATATAGAATCTTTCTTCTCTTAATTTCCATGAAGATTAACTTATGACAGAATTATTTCACTTTTCTTGTTTGTGTGTGTTAATGAAAAACTGTTTTGTGTAATGGAAAGAACGTTGGCTTTGGAATTGGAAAAACCTTAGTTTAGTCCTGGTTTTGGCATTTACTATAAACACATGATGTTGGGTAAGTCACTTTACATCTAAATACTTCTACCCTACTTGAAGCGTTACTTAAAAGTCCTAGTATGAAATTCTCTCTAGGGAGTTTACCGTGCCATCTTAAACTGAAGTCTCTGATTTCTCAAAGCATTGTTTTTCAAATTATGGGTTTTGACCCACTAATGGTTCATGAAATCGTTCTGATGGGCTGCAGCCAGATTTTAAAGCACGTAATAGAGAAAAAAAGAGAAAGAAAAGAAATCAGAACACGAATTATATGGTAAGACAAAGTATTTTGTGAAACTTTTGTTTTTTATATATTTGGATGTGTGTGTGTGTGTGTGTGTGTGTATGTTAAATATATTTCTGTGGGTTGTGGTAAAAAAGTTTGAAAATCGGGGCACCTGGGTGGCTCAGTCAGTTAAGTGTCTGACTTCGGTTCAGGTCATGATCTCACGGTTTGTGAGTTCGAGCCCCGCGTCGGGCTCTGTGCTGACAGCTCAGAGCCTGGAGCCTGCTTCCAATCTGTGTCTCATTCTCTCTCTGCCCCTCCCCTGCTTGTGCTGTCTCTCAAAATTAAATAAATGTAAAAAAATAAAAATTAAAAAAAAAAGTTTGAAAATCACTATCAGAGCAACTACCATTTTAATAATTCTTCCTGTAATTATTTTTGGGAAATGGTAGTGTATGTGTGCAGTGTTGAGAGTCTGAAAACAGACTAGTGGCATTAGTAATGTACAGTAAAAAGATGCATTGTTCTAGAGGCTTTGTCACATATGATTTTTTTCACACGTGAGCTAGGGAGAGAGAGAGAGGGAGGGAGGGAGAGGGAGAGAAACTTAAGCAAGCTCCGTGCTCAGTGTGGAGCCTGATGTGGGGCTCAGTCTCAGGACCCTGGGATCATGATCTGAGCTGAAATCAAGAGTCAGACACTCAGGGCACCTGGGTGGCTCATATGGGCTCAGGTCGTGACCTCACGGTTAGTGGGATTGAGCCCTGTGTTGGGCTCTGTGCTGACAGCACAGAACCTGCTTGGGATACTCTCTCTCCGCCCCTCCCCTGCTTGTACTGTCTCTCAAAATGAATAAACATTAAAAAAAAAAAAAAAAAATGAAAAGTCAGACACTTAAGCAACCAAGCCACCCAGGCATCCCTCACATATGATTCTTTAATCAACCTGAAAAAATTTTTTTCTGTGGATGTATAGTTTAGGAGTAAAATTTCAGTTGTATCCGTATGTATGTTCTATTGTCCCTTTCATGGTTTATTGAAAAAACTATCCTTTTTTCTTCACTGCCTCCAAATCTTCTCTTCATACTCATTAGGAGAAATGTGTAATTGTTCAGGGGCGCCTGGGTGGCTCAGTCGGTTGAGGATCCGACTTCGGCTCAGGTCGTGATCTCACGGTTTGTGAGTTCAAGCCCCGCGTCGGGCTCTGTGCTGACAGCTCAGAGCCTGGAGCCTGTTCTGGATTCTGTGTCTCCCTCTCTCTCTGCCCCTCTCCTACTTGTGCTCTGTCTCTGTCTCTCAAAAATCAATAAACATTAAAAAAAATTAAAAAAAATGTTCATAGCAGTTTCGGCATATGCTTTTAGACTCATGTGTTCCACTGGTCTATTTGTCTATCCTACCAGTAACTGCTATTATAGCTTTATAATAAGTCTTAATATCAGAGCAAGTCTTCCTACTTTCTTTTTCTTTTTTTTTTTTTTTCTTTTTTTTTTTAACGTTTATTTATTATTGAGAGACAGAGACACAAGAACGTGAGCAGGGTAGGGGCAGAGAGAGGAGGAGACACAGAATCCGAAGCAGGCTCCAGGCTCTGAGCTGTCAACACAGAGCCCGACGTGGCGCTCGAACTCACAAACCACAAGATCGTGACCTGAGCCGAAGTCAGACGCTCAACGGACTGAGCCACCCAGGCTCCCCTGTTCTGTTTTTCTTTTTAACATTGGGACAGTTTTGGCCTTTTTATATTTCTTTTCTTTTTTTTTTTTTAAAGATTTTTTTTTAATGTTTATTTATTTTTTGAGACAGAGAGAGACAGAGCATGAACGGGGGAGGGTCAGAGAGAGGGGGAGAAACAGAGTCCGAGGCAGGCTCCAGGCTCCTCTGAGCTGTCAGCACAGAGCCTGACGCGGGGCTCGAACTCACAGACCGTGAGATCATGACCTGAGCCGAAGTCGGACGCTCAACCGACTGAGCCACCCAGGCTCCCCTGTTCTGTTTTTCTTTTTAATATTGGGACAGTTTTGGCCTTTTTATATTTATTTTCATATAAATTTTAGAATCTAATTAACAATTTCTACTAAAAAGAAACAATAAAACAACACTGCTGGGATTTTTTTCCATCTTTACTTTTTTTTTTTTTAGTTTATTTATTTTGAGAGAGAGATAATGTGAGTGGGGAAGGACTAAAGAGAGGGAGGGAGAGAGAAAGAGAGAGAGAGACAGACAGACAGAGAATCGCAAGTAGGCTCCATGCTGCCAGCACAGAGCCCGATGTGGGGCTTGAACCTGTGAAGCAGTGAGATCATGACCTGAGCTGAAACTGAGTTGGGCACTTAACTGACTGAGCCACCCAGGTTCCCCTCTTGATTTCTTTTTAGTTATAATTTACATATAGTAAAATTTATCCTATTTTAACGTATAGCCCTGTGGCATTTTGTTGGGACTGCACTGAATCTGTAGATTAAGTTGGGGAGAATCAACATATTTCTAATATTGACATTTCCTCCAATGAACATGGTATGTTCCTCCATTTATTTAACTCTTTAATTTCTGCCAGTTAAATTATAATTTTTTTTTGTTTTTTTGTGGAGATGTTTGCACTTCCTCCATTGGATTTATTCGTAAATTTTTGATGATTTATGATACTATTATAAATAGTATATAAAATTTAATTTTATTTTTCTTTCTTTTTTATTTTATTTTATTAAATAAGTTTTTTTTTTAATGTTTATTCATTTGTGAGAGATGGAGAGAGACAGAGCATGAGCCGGGGAGGGGCAGAGAGAGAAGAAGACACAGAATCCGAAGCAGGCTCCAGGCTCTGAACGTCAGCACAGAGCCTGATGCGGGGCTCAAACCCATGGACCATGAGATCATGACCCAAGCTGAAGTCGATTGCTCAACTGACTGAGCCACCCAGGCGCCCCTTGTTTTATTTTTTTAAATGAGAGAGAGAGAGAGAGAGAGAGAGAGAGAGAGAGAGAGAGAACTGGAGGAGGGGCAGAAGGAGAGAGAGAATCCTAAGCAGACTTCATACCCAGCACAAATCCTGGCATTGGGCTCAGTCTCACAACTGTGAGATCATGACCTGAGCCAAAATCAGGAGTTGGATGCTTAACTGACTGAGCCATCCAGGCACCCCTAAAATTTCATTTTCTGTTACTAATAGAAATACAGTGACTTTTATATCTTGACTTGTATCTAGCAATCATTCCAGACTCAGATATCAGTTTTAGTAATTTATCTGGAGAATCTTTGATAGTCTATGTGTAGAATTTTGTCATTTCTGAATAATGACAGTTAAATTTCATCGTTTCTGAAACTTACATGGATAATTACTGCTTATTTATTTTGGTTTAGGACCCAAAATACAATAGAGATGATGATAGTTGGCATTTCCTTTTTTTTTTTAATTGAAGTGTAGTTGCTACACAATGTTACATTTATTTCACATACACAACACAGTGATTCTACAACTCTGTATGTTACAATATGCTCACCGCAAGTGTAGCTGCCATCTGTCACCATACGGTGCTATTACGGTACCATTGACTATATTCCCTATGCTGTGCTTTTTATTCCCATGACTTACTCATTCCATAACTAGAAGCCTGTTATCTCCCACTCCTCTTCACCCATTTTGTCCATCCCCCCACCCTCTTTCCTTTGGCAAGGACTAGTTCTTTCTCTGTATTTATGGGCCTGTTCTGTTTTTTGTTTGTCCGTTTGTTTTTTACGTTCCACGTATAAGTGAAATCATATGGTATTTGTCTTTCTCTGTCTGACTTATTTCACTTAGCATAATACCCCTAGGTCCATCCATGTTGCAGATGGTAAGATCCCATTCTTTTTCATGGCCGAGTAATATTCCATTCTCTATATATGCCACATCCTTTTTATTTATTCATCTATTGGTGGACACTTAGGTTGCAACCATATATTGGCTAGTGTAAATGATGATGCAATGAACATAGAGGTGCATATATATTTTCAAATTAGTGTCTTTGTTTTCTTTGGGCAAATACCCAGTAGTAGAATTACTAGATCATATAGTATTTTAATTTTTAATTTTAAAAAAAAAATTTTTTTTTTCAACGTTTATTTATTTTTGGGACAGAGAGAGACAAATCATGAACGGGTGAGGGGCAGAGAGAGAGGGAGACACAGAATCGGAAGCAGGCTCCAGGCTCTGAGCCATCAGCCCAGAGCCTGACGCGGGGCTCGAACTCACGGACCGCGAGATCGTGACCTGGCTGAAGTCGGACGCTTAACCGACTGCGCCACCCAGGCGCCCCTAATTTTTAATTTTTTGAGGAACCTCCATACTGTTTTCCACAGTGGCCATACCAATTTACATTTGATGGTGAGCCTTTCTCATCTTATTCACATATCAGAGGAAAAGCTTTCAACATTTTACTTTTAAGTAATATGTTTGCTGCAGTTTTCTGTAAATACCCTTAATCAGATTAAGGACATCCCCTAGTATTGTGTTTCTTCATTTCTGAACATAAAGTTTATTTGAAAAGTGTTTTTTTTTTTTTTTTTTGATGATTTCTGACAATCTCATTTTGATCAGAGAACATGGTTGATATTACTTGAATCCTTTGAAATTTGCCTAGATTAGCTTTATAACTCAGGATAAGCTCAATTTTCAGACAGGTGGTTTGCGCTCTTGAAAATAAAGCATATTCTCTAATCACTAGGGGCAGTAGTTCATATAGTGCCCTTTATGCCTACTCTTAATTGTCTACATCCGCACTTATGCTTTTGTATGTTTCCTCTATCACTTACTAAGGGAAATGTGTTAATTTCTCCCACTAAGCTTGTGAAATTTGTCTCCTTGAGGTTCTGTTAAATTTTACAATATATACTTTTGATGCTATTGTAGGGGAGGCAAAACTTTACCCTCTTAGGGTCTCTGGTTGGGCCTGAGAATTAAATGGACATAGACAGATTGGCAGTTTTGCACGCAGAGTTTTCCTGCACCTGGGAGCTCCCATAGGAAAATGAAGAACTGAAGGGGTGAGGAGGCATCAGTGCTGATACACTAGGGAGGAAGGAGTAGCAGTTGTGGAAAAGTAACTAAAATATATGGGGAGACTCAAGGAAGATAAGGGTTATTTTAACAAAGTCTATGCAGATTTCTCTTGGATTCAGTTCACTGTCTCTGGGGATAAGAATGTTTCTTTCCCTTTGGAATAAGGAGGGCATCTTTCACTTGGGAGTTTATTTCCTGCTTTCAGGAAAAAAAGAGGAGTTTAACATGGCCTTCTTGGCACCTGCTGTTTTTCAAGTGTCTTTAGCTCAAAATAATCCTTATGCCAAAGTGGCATGTTTTGGGGTCCTATTCTGCCTCCTTTCACTATTCTATTAGACATAAATAAATGAAAAGTTCTTAGATCTTTCTGGTGAAATAAAACTTTTAAATTGTTGGCAATTTATTTTCTTTGTGTTTCAGTCCATCTTGTTGATATCTGGAACATGATTGAAGCCTTCCGAGACAATGGCCTTAATACACTGGACCATACCACTGAGATCAGCGTGTCCCGCCTCGAAACTGTCATCTCCTCTGTCTACTACCAGCTGAACAAGCGCCTTCCTTCTACTCACCAAATCAGTGTGGAGCAGTCGATCAGCCTCCTCCTCAACTTTATGATTGCTGCATATGACAGGCTAGTACCTTACATGTTTACTTCATTTTAAGAATGTTTGTCTCTTAGTCATCCTTCTTCCAGAGTGTCTTGCTGAGTTGTCAACTTGGAATCACAGTTAAAAGGGAAATTACTCCATAGGAGTTCCTTCTAAAGACTGGTTAAATGCCAGAGTGACTTACTATCACATATTAAACTCCATAAAATTATGGAGAATCACAACACTGCGACATAGTGTTTGGTAATATTATAAGTACCTTAGTATAGCTGTTCTCTATCCAGAGAAGTATAGCTAAGTTGTGAATTTGATTATGAGGCTTTCTATTTGACCTTGAAACTAACCTTTCTTTACTCTGGAATAGTAAATGCCCCTTGACTCTAGTCTTGTTTTCTTCTCTTTATGTTTAGGATGCTGTTTTAATTTTTTTCAGTGCAGAACATTACCTTATACACCTTATAACACTAGAAGAAAACTATTTAAATGTACTACAAATTAAAACAAATAATTGGCTATATTTGTATCCATAGAGAATTAAGTTGGTATTGTAAAAAGCAAAAAAGAAATCATAAATGATGGAAGCATAGAATTTAATGTTTATATTCCGGGAACCAAGACTTTAGATTTTTGATTTCTGCTATACTGACAACCGTCCACTTTGGATGGGTTAATTCTTTCTGCTTCATTTTTTTCTCCCTGTAGACCTACTTTGAGTTTATACATTTGTAAAATGCTTTTATTTATTATACTTCATAATATTGAAGATTCTGTGCCTTGATAAAACTCTGCAGGTGACAAAGTCAAGTCACAACATAGGCACTCACTAAATTTATAACATTTTTATAAGATGTTATCAAATTAAATATTGTATCCATTTAATAGAAAATTATTTTAGGAAATTTGAATTTTTAAAACAAGAGTACACATGAGACATAAGTCCCATAATTTGAATGCCATTTTGTTAGTAATTAGATTAGTGAATCCATAAGGTTAATTTTATATTGTCCAAGGAATGACTCTTTGGATACAAAGACCTTAGTAAAAATGTTATTCTGTGGTGAATAAGCAGCACTTATCATGACACTAACTCAGTGAGTAAATCAGTTCAGGATTGCACAATACAAATTAATTCAAGAAACTTTTTTTATACAAAATCAGAAATAAAAGTCATCTTACTTTTAAACAATGATAAAGCAGAAATTATATAAACTTTGATTCTATAACCATATCAAATAAGTTAAGTACTATGGCTAAGGAAGGAAGAAGGCAGAGCAAAGAGACAGCAAGAGAGAGAACAGGAATACCCAACTTAGGAGCAGAAGGTGCAGAGGTTCTGGGACATATTCAGAGATGGCTAGACACATCCAGAGGGAGACAACGGAAAACAGTAAGCAAACAGTAAATCATATGAAGACAATCCATAGAAGGGCATGCTACAGAGAACTAGGAAAAACAAAAAAAGATGAGTAAGTTAAGAAGAGGAAGGACTGTAGTATGTCAGTGGTGAATTTGGTAATTCTCACATCATATCCTATTTAAAACTTTGGCCATAGGCATCAATAAATCCTTATATCACTGCTAACCTTGAAATCTTGAGTGTGTGTGTGCGTGTGCACGCGTGTGCACCTGTGTATACATATGTGTATATATATATATATATATATACGTACGTAACGTACATATGTATGTATATGTATATATGATAACATCTTGTTTCACTCTCTAGTAATTTGAGATTGGCTTTCACATACTGGAAAAATGAAAGGATCTGGTTATTGGAATTTTATTTTTGAAAATCGTAGCATTTTGTGAAATATTTCAAATATTAGTCTCTGTATTGATTGGCCTCTTTATTACTTAGGCTGGAGAGTGCCTTTGATATGTAGAGTTTGTAGTTTTTCATTTTTTTAAGTACGCTTCACACTCAGTGTGGAGCCCAACGTGAAGCTTGATCTCCCGACCCTGAGATCAAGACCTGAGCTGAGATCAAGAGATGGATGCTTAACCCACTGAGCCCCCCTGGCACTCCTCTAGTTCTTTATTTTAATTAATATTTTCAGGATTTCATATTTTATAATTCCTAAGTTAAAATTTGAAGCACTAATTTGATTATTCTTAAATTCCCTTACCTCTGAATTTACAGTCAAATTTTGGCCAGCCGTGTTTTGTTACAATTAAAATACATTGTAAGGCTGTAAAACAATAGTAAGAAACAAATAGGATCCAGACTTTGTTCCTCAAGTGTGTATCTTATTAGGAATTATTTTCTTTTTCTGCTGAGGATTTACAATATCTTATATTTGACAACTAAAACACAGAGAACAATGTTGTAAACATCCGTGTGTAGGACATTAGTAAAAGCTATGAGGAATAGCCAAAACACTTGGGTAGCCTCATTTTTTTCCTTATCAGGTCTTTAGTATAATAATATTGGTGGTAGTCGTCTGGTCTGGTCTGAAGGTACAGCAGGCGATGCTGAGGGACAAGAACTCTTCCTTACTCTTCTTCAGTTGAGCCAATTCCATTATGTAGGGCTTGTGATTTGCAAACTCCCTTTCCATCACCAAAGTCTGTGTTAGGTTGGTGTCTTTAGTTGTAAGCAGTAGGAAGCCCACTGACGCGTGTGCTTTTGTAGCAGTGGGCGAATAGGCTCACATCACCAAGGAGCCCAGAGGCCCAGAGGCAGGCCAGCCCTCTGTCTTCTTGCATCAGAGCTCTCGCTTCCATTTTTCTCTTCGTAGTGGTTGTGGTTTTGCCCTCCTCTTGTATCAGCTTCATCCTTTTGCTACATCAAAAAATGCCTGCTGTCAGCTACTACATGCTTCCTGTTTCAAGTCTAGGTAGCGGGAGAGAGCTGGTTTCTTTCAACACCAAACAAAAGTATATGAGCCTCCCTCCAGAAATGTGCATTTGGGCCATGCATGTGTAGATGTGATGCTTTTTAGCTCAAACAGATCAGGATTTGTGTCTCTGGAGTAGAGTGGTTAAATTCTTCCCCTCATTACATGATGCCTCACAGTGGTGGGGGGTGTGGTTGGACTAGCTATGAAGGAGATGGCTACGTGTCAACCCGAAACTGCTCACTGAGCATCATAAACTTGTGGCTCCCTTTCTTGTTAAACGGCCCCGTTCTCCACCCAGCTCCTTAAATCTGAAACCTGAGAATCACTTACACCCTTCCTTCTTCTCCACTCCCATTTCCATGCCAGTTACCAAGGCCTGTCATTTCTACATCTGTTTAAAAAAAATTTTTTTTTTTTAATTTTACGTTTATTGATTTTTGAGAGACAGGGTGAGACAGAGCATGAGCAGGGGAGAGGGAGAGAGAGAACGAGACACAGAATCCGAAGCAGGCTCCAGGCTCTGAGCAAGTGTTCAGATGGAGCCCGATGTGGGGCTCGAACCCACGAACCGTGAGATCATGACCTGAGCCGAAGTCGAATGCTCAACCGACTGAGCCACCCAGGTGCCCCCATTTCTACATCTTGACTCGCTCAGGTCTGTGTGCATCTCTCTGGCCCTACTGCCACCCAGCCTGCCACCGTCATCTTCTGCCTGGACTGCTTCCGTGGCTTCTAACTGATCTTTTTACACGTGCTTTCTTCCCTCATTCGTTCTTAGAGGTAATAAACATCATGAGCCCTACTATCTAACCCAGGAACTTGAACATTAGCAATAACTTAGGTTTATCTCTCCTGTCCCATCCCACTGACCTGCACATAACTAAAGTGAATCCGATTCTGATTTTGCGTTACTGTGTTCTTCTTAACAGTTTTTTGCCCACGTATATAGGCATAAACACAGTGTTGTTTAATTTTAATTATTTTTACTAATTGTAAAAAAGAAATTCATGCTGTCTGGCTGTCTGTACTATTACCTCATTTACTTTTTTCATTCATTTCATGTTTTTTTTTTTTTTTTAACGTTTTTTTATTTTTGAAACAGAGAGAGACAGAGCATGAACGGGGGAGGGTCAGAGAGAGGGAGACACAGAATCGGCAGCAGGTTCCAGGCTCTGAGCCTTCAGCACAGAGACTGACGCGGGGCTTGAACTCACGGACTGCAAGATCATGATGTGAGCCGAAGTTGGCTGCCTAACCGACTGAGCCCCCAGGCACCCCCAGGCGCCCCCAAGTGCCCCCATTCAGTAATATATTGTAACACTTCATTCATGTTGCATGTAGCCATAGCTCAGTTATTCTCGCTGCTACACAACGTTCTGTTGTAATACTGTACCTGTCGTTTTCTCCAGGTTCTTGCTGCGGGAAACAGCACTGCCTGGAGCATCCTGGCTCATGCGTACAAGTGTCCTAGACTGCTCTCTTGGTCCTAAACTGAGGAATGGAATTGCCAATTCAGGGTGGGGGGGGAGGTGCGGTACATGAAATTCAGCTTTAGAGGATAGTATCAAATTATTTTAACAAATTATACCAGTGCATAAGAGATCCTTTCAATCCACATTCTTTCTGAAAGTTTTAGAATTGTCAGACTTTTTAGTTTTTGCTAAGTGATACCTCATTGTCTTGATTTGCATTTTCTTGATTATCAAGCATGTCTTCATGGGTTTCTTAACCAAATATATTACTTCTGTGAAATGCCTCTTCGTGTCTTTTGCCTGTCGTTCTAGCGTGTTGTTTTTTCTTTTTGTACTGATTATAGGGGCTCTTCATAGACTCTCGATGACAGTTTTTTCTTGGTTATATGTGTTGCACATATGTTCTCTCCATTTACTTTTCATAGGATATCTTTCTCTTCAAATGTTTTTAATGAAAAATTTCAAATATTTACAAACATAGAAAGAATATTATAATAAATCTCAAGCTATCTATCACTCAGCTTCAGTAATTACCAGCACATCCCCAAACTTACCTCGTCTGTATCCTCAGGATCTTCACCTCCACCCTCCCTCTTTTCATGCCTTCTTTGAAGCAGATCTCAAGTATCATTATTTCATATGTAAATATTCCACTGCCTATTATTCTAATGTGTTGCAGTACCATTTCCCCTCAGCTTTGCTCCAAGAAATAGTACTGCTTAGAATGGAATGAAATTACACCTTAAATGGAACAAACCTATAAAAAAATCATACATCTAATGAAACTAGGTTTGGATAAAATCTTCAAAATACTACATCAGTATTGAACATATTAATGAAAGGTCAGAGTTATTGTTTACCATCTAAAAGAGCAGTATAAAACACTCTTGCTACTTTGAACAATCTAAAGATTTCTTTAGTGTCATGAGTTTTATGTATCTAATTTTTGATGGGTAAATATGGAAGAAGTTGCTGTGTAGTTTGGAAATATGGCTAAGAACTGTTTTAAAGTCTTGCTCTGACAATTTGGACATATTTAAAAGTTTCCATGGTTTCCTCTTAATACTGAATGCTAAAAACAAAACAATATAAAGAAACAAAGCAAAAACAAACTCTTTCATTCTAAATAAAGCAGTTGTATTCCTTAAATTTTGAATATGCCCAGCTAGCGTATTATGGAATGGACGTTGCTGAAAAAGATGACATTAGGTTACAGTCTTCCTCATTTGTGATTTTTAAGCAAAACTATCATATCCTGGGAGGCATAAATACTTGATATATTTATGTGCAGTATTTACTGTTATCTCTGCTTGTTGTCAGATGGATTCAGAAAAATGGCAAGAAAAAATACAGCCAAATACAAGTGGAAGAGAACTAGGACTGAGTGGGAAGAGTTTGGGGTTCACGGAAGCAGCACATTTAACTCTTGCAAGGATGTGAGCATAACTCCTTTAGGAAATTTCCGGGGGTTGGTGGAGAATGAGGTAGGGATTTGGGGTGTTTTAAAAAGGTGAAATCCTCAGCGGAAACCTTGTGTGAAATGGAGAGAAACAGCTGCGCTGGTGGACCAGGAGGAGGACAGCCCACCTGCCTGCCCTGCGTCCCCCACGCTGTCTGGTGGGTGTCTTGATGGTGTCACCAGAACTGGTTCACTGAGTCACAGTCCGAGTACTCGGTGCCAGGATTATTCAGGGAGCAGAAATGAGTGAACTTGAAGTTCACTTACTCTTCCCATCACTTACTCATTATTTTGTAGCTTTTCTTTCAAGAGAAGTCATGCATTCATGTTAATTTTCAAAGAATCTTCTTGATTCCAGGATATGCAGATCTGAAAAGGGTTTGACCATTAGCTAATATTTCAGAAAAACAATTTTTTGCTAATTATTTTGGCCTTATCTTACTGTTTCCTTTTTATGTGTTTATTTTTGTATTGTTGTTTTTTTTAATGTTTATTATTAAAAATTTTTTTTAAATACTTGTTTATTTTTGAGAGAGAGAGAGAGACAGAGCACGAGCGGGGAAGGGGCAGAGAGAGAGGGCGACACAGAATCTGAAGCAGGCTCCAGGCTCTGAGCTGTCAGCACAGAGCCCGATGTGGGGCTTGAACTCAAGAACCGTGAGATCATGATCTGAGCCGAAATTGGACAATTAACCGGTTAACTGACTGAGCCACCCAGGGGCCCCTAAATGTTTATTTATTCTTGAGAGAGAGAGAGAGAGGGCATGAGCAGGGGAGGAGCAGAGTGAGAGAGAGGGGCAGAGGATCTGAAGCAGGCTCTGCATGCTGACAGCAGTGAGCCTGATGTGGGGCTAGAACCCACAAACTGTGAGATCATAACCTGAGCCAAAGTTGGATGCTTAACCAACTGAGCCACCCAGGTGCCCCTATTTTTTGTTTTTGTTTTTAAGAAAAGGCAAGAAAGGACATGCTTCTTCTGAGTGTGTTACTTTTTCCTTGCCTTTGTTTCTCTGAAAGTGAGGAGAGAGGTAGTAACAGAGAGATCTCTAGTCCATTCGGTACCTCCAAATTAATCTGATTAAGACACCTTTTTCACCTCAAGAACCTTCCAAAACTCCCTGTGGTATTTGAACAAGATTCGTACTCCTCACTTCTAATGGTATCAGTCCTTGATTCCCTGTACATACCAAGCTCTAAGTAAACTACTTGAGGCACTTCTCAATTTTTCTAATATGATATGCTCCCATTTCTCTCCAAGCATACTTACCCCAACCCCTACCCCACCCCGCTCAAGTTTTTATATACTCTGTAGCCTTCCTTTTTTCCACCAACCCCACTTTTATCCCTTTGATGACCTATGGTATTTGTCTGTGTTATTATTTTGACCTTAAGTTATACAATGCTCTAAACTGCTTCGTAAGTGTACAAATAAGGTTGAAAGCCCTTGAGAGCAGAGATTCTACCTTATACTTCTTTGATTACTTGATAAACACAATGCTGAATTCTTAATAAATATTTGTAAGGTTGAAATGAAAATTAGCAGGCATTCTGATTGTGATAAAACTGAATAATATTCTAAGTTGATTTTACTTGATTAAGCCATTTGACATTTGCCAAATGGATTCTTGATTTGCAGGTGATTATTGCATAATCCATTCACTGTGAAGTTTTGTAAATTAAGATTAATTGGAAAAATATGAGTTTTTGAAAATCAACAAGAAATGTTCTTTTACTTTTAGCTGCATGTGGTAATTGGACTAGTAGCAGTGTTTGTAAAGTAGAAGTCTATTTTTATGTGAGAAGTACTAATTTATGGTTGGCAGCAGCCACAATTGTTTGTTAAAGATGTAGAAACAGCTTGTTTCTTAAGTAAAAAATGCCCCCTGTAGTCTTGTTTTCAAAAGTATTAATTTGCATAGCAAGTTCTTCTTAGCGCAAAGCTATAAACACCATCCAGATTAGGTTAGTTTAAATATTTTTTTAAAAATAGGTAGAATTTGAGACTTTGCTGAACTGAAATGAGCAAGCTCCCAGCAAAAGGGCACAGGTGAGGACGGCGAGGCTTCTGAAGGTGCCTGCATGTTAAAACATAGCAGTGTTTATTCAGGGTGACTCACTGTCTGCTTAGCTTGGCACGGAGCTCATCGTGGTGTTTTCTCAGTATTGGATAATAAGAACTCTTTTTAGAAGTCATGTGCATGGTTTATTGTCAGACCATAAAATGATAGGTCTGTAGCAGTGAATCATGCAGGGAAGTCTGAGAAAGAGAGGCATGATGTTTCTTACTGAGGGAAGGTGCTCCCTGGAGAGACTCTGGGTGGGGTTAAAATAACAAGTTTCCTTACTCCCATCATCCTCAACAAACACTACCTGTTTGCCCTTTCATTTTAGTATCTTTATGCAGGGGTTAATATTTACTGTTACTTGTTTTTTTTAAATAATTTTTTCACATTTATTTATTTTTGAGAGAGAGAGAGACAGAGCATGAGCAGGGGAGGGGCAGAGAGAGAGAGGGAGACACAGAATCTGAAGCAGGCTCCAGGTTCCGAGCTGTCAGCACAGAGCCCAACGCGGGGCTTGAACTCAAGGGTGAGATCATGACCTGACCCAAAGTCGGACGCTCAACTGACTGAGCCACCCAGGCACCCCTACTGTTACTTATTAAGTATTCACCTACTAACTCTGAAGCTGTCATAGGTCAGATTTTCAGTTGAACCACATTTTTTGTGTGTGTGATAAAACCGAATCCTATTCGAAGACAACGGATTCTGGGATGAACTTGGATTTTACCTCGGAAGGACTGAGAACATAGGTGTCGGGGAGGTTGTGTGTGCCACGACCAAGGGCAGCTAACCCTTGAGTTTTAAATGTAACTTGACTTGTATACAGGTTAAATTCAGGTGTCTGCTGGGAAGGATTGAGACTGAGTTTTTCCAAGAAGAAAGAATCAATTAGATAAAGGACATAATCACAGGGTGTTAGGCTGCTAAGTGGCTGCAGCTCCTCTCTGCTGCCTCTAATTCTAGGCAAGAATGCAGGGGCGCTAAGGCAACACTAGAGAACACAGTGACAGTGACACTTTCCCTTTGCTTTGTTTGGGGGCAGCTGCAGGAAGTTTTAGTTCGGCTTAAAGTAGACTGAGGAATCCAGTGCCAAGAAAAGCATTCAGAGCAAAGGAGTAAATGCTGACGTTTGGCCTACAAAGCAAACAGTTGAGAGGTGGGGGAGCTAAGATTCTTTCTGTTTGAAGAGAAGAATGTAAATAACGTGATTTCAGCAAGAATTCTGAGTATACCCTTTCACTAATTTTATTAAGTGATTATTTCTGTATGCTAAATTATACTTAGATTTTACATCAGTATCTTTAGTAAGTATTTAAAGTATCCTTAAACACACCATTTCTTAATTTGTTTATATCAGTATTTACTTTTGAAAGGTTGAATAAACCTTTTGATGGTTGAAACTGTGAGCCTAAAACTGTAAGCATTGTAAGTGGGAAGGTTAGTTCGTAATTCAGACCTGAACCCACTGCCCCATTTTCAGGATACACAATTATATATTTACAAACAGATTCTTAAACATGTTCAGTAAGTGTCATTCCTAAATCTCTCTGTCTGTAGGTCCTCATGATCCTTAATCTCAGATACCGCTCCTTTCTCCTTACTTAAAACACCCCCCACCTTGCTTATATGTTCCCTTTATCCTCTTGAGTTACACATGGACACGTGCATGGATTTCCCCTCACCCTCAATAAAGCATGTGATGTTACGCGCACACATATTAGCACACCCCAAAAGGGCATGCAGGCAGAAAGGGGAGAAGATTCACGGTGCGATGGGTGGGAGACTATGTGTGGATATTGCTGTGTGGCTGTACGACTAAGAAAATGGTTGGAAAGTAGATCTGAGAGATGACGAATTAAGGGACCACACGTTACTGATAATAGTTGAGGGGTGACACACACACACTGTCCTGTTAATACGTCTGATCAGAGGTCAGTCATTGAGATTAGTAATAATCTTAATGAGCGGAGGGGTGGCTCAGTCGGATAAGTGTCCATCTTCGGCTCAGGTCACGATCTTGGGGTTCGTGGGTTTGTGCTCCTGCTTTGGACTCTGTGTCTCCCTCTCTCTCTGCCCCTCCCCTGCTCACGCTGTGTCTCTCCCTCTCTCAAAAATAAATACATATAAAAAAAATTATAAAAAATAACGAGTGGAAAAGGATACAAGTGCTGATCTAAGTCAGTTGAGAAGGATGTTGTTATCCTATATTTGAATATAAGACTTTCTGAATTTGGAACTAATATCTGCATTAAAGCTGATTAAAGAATATTTGAATAAGGGATACGAAGTATTTTAAATATTAGTATTTTAAATATTAGCTTCTAAAGCATTCTGAAGGTTTTTAAGAAAAAAGTGTTAAGTGCTCTTATGATAATTTTTAGAAGTAAAGGTGTCATAGTACCCATTAAGACCTGCCATATGGCATTTATTGCTGGGTACTGTACGTTAAATCTTTCTTGAGTAACAGAATTGAGTTTGACCTGGCTCTCTTGTCAGCATGCCGGGCTCTGCTGCACTCTTCTGTTTGCATAAACGGCATCAGTTTCTTCTTCTTTGCATTAGGAATAGATATCCTTTTTTCTCTTTGAAGGAAGAATATGAGATTTGGAGCCAGAAAGAGTTATACAATCACAATATGATTAATTCTCTTTAATCTTTCATTATGTCCTTTGATTTTATCATTACCTGCAAAATAAAAGCTGAAGTCTTAGTATTGCCTTCAAAGTTCTGTGTTGGTAGTTTTCAGCTCAGGATGCATATTAAAATAACACGAAAAACTTTTTAAAAATATCAAGTACAGGGTAGGGTTTTGGCATCTGGATTTTTGTGTCCACGTTCATGAGGGATACTGATTTGTTTTCTTTTGTTGTAATAGATTATTGTGTTTTTGGTATCAAAATAGTACTGGTCTCATAAAAGAATTGGGAAGCGTTTGGGGCGCCTGGGTGGCGCAGTCGGTTAAGCGTCCGACTTCAGCCAGGTCACGATCTCGCGGTCCGTGAGTTTGAGCCCCGCGTCAGGCTCTGGGCTGATGGCTCAGAGCCTGGAGCCTGTTTCCGATTCTGTGTCTCCCTCTCTCTCTGCCCCTCCCCCGTTCATGCTCTGTCTCTCTCTGTCCCAAAAATAAATAAACGTTGAAAAAAAAAAATTAAAAAAAAAAAAAAAAAAAAAGAATTGGGAAGCGTTTACTCCTTTTTTGTTCCCTCAAAGAGCGTAGAAATGCAATTATTTCTTCTTTAAATGTTTAGAATTCACCAGTATAGCTCTCTGCATGAGGAGCTTTCTTATTTGGAAAGCTTAAAAATACAGATTTAGTTTCTGTGATAGATACGGGCCTATTGAGGTTATCTGTTTCCTCAGCGTGAGCTTTTATACTTGGTGTTCTTCGAGGAGTGGTTTGTGTCTGTCTGGTTCATTTAAGTTGTTGAATTTATGGACACAATGTCTTTATATTTTCTTATTTCTATCATGTTTATAGAAGCCTTAGTTGATAACCCTTCTTTCATTCTTGATATTGGTATTACCAATATCTTTCTTTTTTTCTTAGACTGGCTAGAGGTTTGTCAATATTACTGATTTATTCAAAGAACCAGCTTTTGGTTTTATTCATTTTTCTCTATTTTTCTGTTTTTTAATTTCACTGATTCCTGCTCTTGTGCATATTTTTTTTCTTTTGCTTGTTTTGGGTTTAATTTGCTGTTCTTTTTCTAGTGTCTTAAGATTATTGACTTGAGAACTGTCTTTTCTAATATAAGCATGTTTAATACTTACAAAGTGAAAAGTGCCCATACACTCATGCTTTCCTTTGGCTGCCTTCTTTCCACCCTGGATGCAACCATTGTTATTTTTTCAATATCCTTTCACAGAATGCTACATAGCATTCTAGCAATTATTTTCTTCCATGCTTTGCTTTTTTTTTTTTTTTTTAACTTAGTAATCTATCCTGGATATAACTCTTTATCTTTCACATATTCTTTTTTATTCTTTTTTATGATAGCATAAATAGCCAGTCTTTTATTAATGGGCATTTAAGAATAGGGCCTGGGTGGCTCAGTCGGTTGAGCAACCGACTTTGGCTCAGGTCATGGTCTCGCGGTTTGTGGATTTGAGCCCCGCGTTGGGCTCTGTGCTGACAGCTCAGAGCCTGGAGCCTGCTTTGGACTCTGTGTCTCCCTCTCTCTCTGCCCCTCCTCTGCTCATGCTCTGTCTCTCTCTGTCTCAGAAATAAATAAACTTAAAAATTAAGAATAGGGCCTGGGTCTTGGTATTTTTAACATTTTTATTCTTTTTATGCATTTCATTATGAAAAATTTTATGCATACAGTTTATATATTTTAAGTGTCTTTTAACTTCTAGGTTTCCCTTCATCATTTTCTGCCTTAAACCATTAGCCTTGTCCAGTAATGGTAACTGTCGCTTTCCCAGGATTCATTTATTTTAAACAGTTTATACTGAGAATTAGAAAATGCCTGCAGAAGGATACCTAAAACAGAGTACAGTGTAATGAATCATTGTAAAGCAGATGTCCCATGCAGGTACTATGGAGGCCAAGGAGTCGAGGACTGTCAGCACCTGGAAAGCCTTTCGTGTGGTCCTTTTGTGTCTCCCCTTCCCTTCTCCCACAGGTAATCAGTATCCCGATTTTTATGGAAATCTCTTCTAAGATTAATTTTTACTTTCCCCTGGATACTCTCACTTCATGAAATCTGTATCTGCAAACAACGGTTTGAGCAAGTTTACCTTAAAAAATGTCATTAGCTGTGTAGCGAGGCTCCGTCTACTGTTGATGAGCCCTGCCACGTCATTCTTGCTCGCTGGCCATCAGGCACGCCTGCTCCCACTCTGGACTTCAGGAATGTTTTCTTTTGTTGCTTCATCTTTCTGGGCCACTTCACTTCAGGATACAAACTGCATCCAGTGGAGTTCTTAGTTGTAAGCAATAGAAACCATCTCTGGGGGCACCTGGGTGGCTCAGTTGGTTGAGCGTCCGACTTCAGTTCAGGTCATGATCTCACGGTTCGTCAGTTCAAGCCCTGCATTGTGCTCTCTGCTGTCAGCATGGAGCCCTCTTCGGATCCTCTGTCCCTTTCTCTCTCTGCCCGTCCTCCACTCGCCGTCTGTCTGTCTGTCTGTCTCTCTCTCAATGAATAAACTTTAAAAAAAAAGAAACTGTCTCTGGCTAATTTATTAAAAGGGTATGTGTGACCCACAGACTCTCTAAGAAGGCTGGGAAAGTGGGCCTGATGACCACACCACCAAGAACAGATCTCAAAATTGTCATAAAAGCGCTCTAATGAAGACACCACTGCCACCTCTCTGGGGCACTGATATCGTTGCTTGAACCCCACATACCACTGACGCTGGGCCGTGGGCCTGCCACAAGTGTCTGTGTCTCTGCCCACTCAGGAAGCTGGAGGTAACTGCTAGTGCAGCCATGCTTGCTGGTGGGATCTTTGGAGTTCCTCCTTCTACAAGCTAAGGGTTTTCTATTTGGTCTAGAGCGGGTGCGTCTTACTGGCAGAGCTTGTGGCATGTGGCCGTATCTTAGTTTTGGAGAAAGATGGGAAAGCAAGTGGGTGAGGTTTTCTTTGTTTCTTTCTTCACACTTGGGTCATAGGACACGTATTTGTCTCATAATATAAGGCATGCTTAAAGGTAGACTTGGCATTTAGATGGTTGGTGACCAAAAAGAAATGTCCACTGTAGAAGTTCTGTATTGGTTTTAGAAATCCATTCCTCTTAGTAGCTGATGTTCTTTGTAGCTACTCGTGTGGTTTGTACAGTGCAGGGAGTGTTTGACACAGGCATATTCCTTATATTGCCAGGTGCCATATAAGATGTGGAGCGGTGCCTGTATTTCTGGAGAACTTTTATTTTAAA
Organism: Prionailurus viverrinus; assembly: GCF_022837055.1. Lineage (NCBI taxonomy): Eukaryota > Metazoa > Chordata > Mammalia > Carnivora > Felidae > Prionailurus > Prionailurus viverrinus. The sequence goes on from NC_062563.1 coordinate 120,774,317, forward strand.
AACCCCATCCCAGGGAAGCCTGGGTGGCTCAGTCAGTTAAATGTCGAACTCTTGGTTTTGGCTCAGGTTGTGATCTCATGGTTAGTGAGATTGAGCCCTGCATTGGGCTCCGTGTGCTGACAGTGTGGAGCCTGCTTAGGATTCTCTCTCTCCCTCTCTCTGCCCCTCCCCCACTTATTCATTTTCTCTCTCTCTCTCTCTCTCTCTCTCTCTCAATAAGTAAAAAAACTTAAAAAAAATAAAAACCCCATCCTAATTTTAGCTAATTACAGGGATTCTGGCTTTATCTTATGAATAAACTTACAGAGATGTAATAGTCGAAAGTCATACTGTAACAAGCATTAGTATTTCCTGGAGATCTTTTCACTGAGAACTTTCTGGCTTATAAACCATTTGCCTTTTTTTCAAGTGCGATCTTACTGTATAAAAGTTTTGGAAAATGGAAAGCACCCTGTTAGGACCATAAGCACTTGCTTTTCAAAACCAAGGTGTTATAGTTCTCATCACTGCAGAGGTATTTAGAGGTATTTTACTCTTACTGTGAAACTTTGTAAGCGCAAGCTTTATAAAATGAACACAAAAGCCCATTGTTAGTTTACAAGTGATGACTTTAAAAACCTGCTAGTGAGGTTTTCATCTGCTGTGAAACCAGGGAATAGTTGGATGGAGGGAGCAGTGGACAGTTTGGGTCAGAGGGGCTTGTGGATACTGTCTTGTCTCTGCAGGTGGTGTGTGGCATTATTTTAGATAATTCATGTATGTTTGACATTTCCTCTCCAGTTACTAAAAAAGAATTAATATTACTATCCCTTCCCCTTCAGTTTTCTCACAGCAGTGGTATGGGAAGATCTGAGACAGATACGATCAAGCTTCTTAGAATAAACACATTGTAACGTAAGGTTGTCATAGTAAGAACAAAGATGAATGTACTATAAAACCTTTATAGCAGTGTGCACCCTGTGGGTTTCCTATATAACAATAAACTGTTGTTATCGTGCTAGAAGGGACACATTTCTGAATTATTCAAACCAGGTGGTGCCTCAGTTTTGAATACTAAAAACAACTCAGTTGTGGATTCAATGGGCTAAATTGATAGGAAATTTATTTCTGGTTCATCCATTTGGCCTCTGTCTACATAGCCAGTAGAAAATTCTTTACAGAATGTTTATAAAGCTCATTTCCAAATCATTCAGGTTAGTTTTAGCACTCTTTACCTAACATGCATGAGGCCTTAATTCTACAAAGGAAAAACAATCCAAGGTTTCTAAAAATTCAAGGTAATAATTGTAGAATATAATGGTAGGGGTGAATGTACTGGTTGCTTGATATTTAGTGATACATTTGATTAATGCTTTTGTGGTCCAGATAGCAATTGTTCTAATATAATTTATTTTGCAGTGAGGGCCGAGGCAAGTTGACCGTATTTTCAGTTAAAGCTATGTTAGCAACGATGTGTGGTGGAAAAATGCTGGACAAATTGAGATGTAAGTACTTTCATATTATTTGAAAGACTTTATTTTCCAATTAGGACCTTTAAACAGTTTTAAATGAATGTTGTCAGAATTTTGGATGATGCTGTAATGAACTTTTTTGTGTTTTTACTAGATCATTCCCTTTGTAACAACTGGGAACTGGCTCAGAATATGTCAGTTATGCCACCTACTGTTGAGATGGACAAATTGGTTGAATTAATTTGTTTAGTTTTTTGTTTTTTGTTTTTTGTTTTTTTTAGAATAAAGTAACAAAACTGAAGAGATTCAGAACAGGAACATGGACCTTAAAAAAGTCTTTTAAAAATGTTTCCTATGTTATTAAAAATTTTGCTTGCAGATGATTATGCTGATTACTTTTAGTTAGAAAAGAAATTTGATTATTTTTACCAGGTTTGGTTAAGATTAGCCCTTTAAAAAATAAGCTTATTCTTCATCAGAGGGTATTTGCTATGATTAAGCTTTTCCTTAGTACTTTAGACTGCAGCTCAGTTATTTAGAAATTTATAGTCTTTTTTTTTTTTTTTTTTAGTTATTGTTGCTAAGTCTTTTCTTACTGTTGGCCATTTTGTCATTTTACTGTTCCCTAAGTATACTGTAGGATTAAGTGACATCAAAGGAAGTGACATTCACAGTAATTTAATTTTGCTGCTTATGGTTTTCACTTATTCATTCATTAGATAGTTACTAACTGCCTGAGATATGCCAAACATCGTGCTAAGTGCTTTACATATATTTTCTCACTGAATGTTTAAAATTTCTTTGAGCAGCAGGTGGTATTTTCTCCATTTTACAGACAAGTTAACTAAGGGGGTAAAGCTGGGATTTCAACTCAGGCTGCTGAGCTTCTAGCCCTGCTCTAAGCTACTTTGTTGTCCTCCATATACTAATGCTGTGATGGGCGATGCACATACGATGCAGTACAAGGAGCAAAGTGCCATTCTACACGTAAGGAGCTCTGGCAGGTTTCAGGGAGGTGAGATTGAAGCTGTGGGTTTTGATGAAGTGTTGAGATACCCTGTGGATTGCTTTGTTGAAGAAACTGGGTCATTTGTCCAGTAGCATTTCTCATGGACTGGATTTTGATGATTGCATCCCTATGATGTTCCTTTGCGTCCTACATTTTTTGTTTTAATTAAAAGCTATAAATGCTTGGTTGGATTTAAACACAAGCTTTTGGGCAAGGTGACTTGATAGGTACCTTTGTCTTCTGTGCTTTTTCTTACATGTTACCATGGCATTGAAAGTTGGAAAGCTGGATGGCTCACTAGATATAGATATCAATATTCTAAAGAAAGGTCTTACATAGTATGTTTGGTCAGCTGTTAACGTGGTTTATCTTCATTTCAAAATCAGCGGCAATGTAAACCAAGATTTCAGTAGTAAAACTTCTAGTTTCATTAAAAACTCTTCTATGTATTTTTCACATGGTATCTCAAAATATTACTATTTGGGGCTGAAATTTCTTCATATTTTTTAATTCTAGCATGGTGTTTTTCTGAGACAGATAATACAATACGGATGAGATTATATTTCATTCAAACATAAAGGAAAAGAAAGTTGGAATTTTATCTTTCTCTTATTTTTTAAAGTTTATTTATATATTTTGAGAGAGAGAGAGAGCATGAGCAAGGGAGGGGCAGAGAGGGAGGGAGAGAGAGTATACCAGGCAGTCTCCATGCTGTCAGCACGGAGCCCAACTTGGGGCTGGAACTCACAAACTGTGAGATCATGACCTGAGCCAAAATCAAGAGTCAGATGCTCACCTGATTGAGCCACCCAGGAGCCCAAGGAATTTTATGTCTTTTTAAATGACGATGATACCAGGTAAAGAATATACATTGCTATCTTTATTAGTACTGGAGAAAGTGGCTGAAAATAGAAAATACATGATATAACTGCAGATTGTAGATGACTCTGGAGTCTTTCAGTTTCTGTGGTTAAGTCAGCTATATTTACATAGAACTGGAACGTGGCACATAGTAAATGCCAAAATTTTGCCAAATATCAATTGTTGCTGGAGTACTAAACTAACTGCAATTCCCTGTTGTAACTGCTAGTGAAAAAGTGCAAATTTTAGTATGATGTGAAATGTGGAAGGGATCCAGGTAATGGCAGGTTTTTCATTTGTTTTTAGGTGGCTTTCAAATTTCTTAGAGGAACACAAGTGATCATTATTTACACGGCACAAAAGTACACATGCTCAGGCCAATGTGACTTGTCACCGTATTCAGAATGCCAGATCATTGCACATCAGATATGGATTGATGAGATACCAACCCACACTAGGTCACTAATTACCATATTTGTGTTATGCAGATAGGTCTAAAGTATGGTTTCCTTATCTTCATGTTCAAAATTATAGTTTCTTTACCATCTGTAGTTCTGTTTCATTATTTTTATTGTACTATAATTATCTTCGCTTGAAAATGAGATGTTTAACATAAGTAAAACATTTCAGGTATTGAAGTCTGTCTCCACTTCTTAATTTTAATCATTCAGAGTGGAAACCACATTTATGTGGTCTATCACTCTTGTTTTAAACAGAGCTCACTGGTTATAATTTACATATTTTTCATAACTCAGAGATGTCATTGTCTGATGCATTTGGGGCTAATTCTGAGGCTCTGGGTTGTTTATCCCTTCTGATGTTTTCAGACAACTTTGCTTTCTCAAGTTCTTGAGCTTTTTGTTGTTGTGGTGGTGGTGGTGTGTGTGTGTGTGTCCCTTTTATCACTGGTAAACATGATAGGATTATCAGAGTATCAGTCTCTAGAAATCTTTCTTTGCTTCCGATTTACTTAAAAAAAATTTTTTTTAATGTTTATTTATTTTTGGGAGAGACAGAGTGTGAGTGGGGAAGGGGCAGAGACAGAGGGAGACACAGAATCCCAAGCCAGCTCCAGGCTCTGAGCTGGCAGCACAGAGCCCAATGCCGGGCTTAAACTCACAAACTGTGAGATCATGACCTGAGCTGAAGTTGGAAGCTTAACCAACTGAGCCACCCAGGTGCCCTGCTTCTGATTTACTTTTAATATGGACAAAACATAAGCAAACTTCTGAGCATTCTATTTAAGGTATGAATGTAAGTGATGACTCCTGTATTATGAGAGAAGTACTGGAGCTTTTGTAGTGTGATTGGCAGTTTGTCTGCTGTGAGAATCCTTTTCTCCTTGGTTTTCCAAGTCTCAGCTATGTCCTGCTTCGTTGAGAAGGCTGAATAACAGCTTAGGTAAAAGTGAGCTATAACACTATATTGTAATATCCAATGATATTTGACTATTCACTTTCCTTCTGTTTGTTCCGTTGACCTTTGTTCTCAGTTTCTCCATCTTCCTCCCATTAACTGCACTTTCTGTTTGTTACCTCTGTTAATGTTCCTTTTATTTATTTATTTTAAATGTTTATTATTTATTTTGAGAGAGAGAGCACATAGGAGTGCACGTAAGAGGTGGGAGGGGCAGAGAGAGAGAATCCCAAGCAGGCTCTGCACGGTCCTCGCAGAGCCCTACGTGTGGCTTGATCTCACAAACCTTGAGATCATTACCTGAGCCAAAATCCCAGAGTTGGACGTTTAACCGACTGAGCCACCCAGGTGCCAAATGTTAATGTTCTTTTTAAATTCAGTTTTCTAGGGGCGCCTGGGTGGCTCAGTCGGTTTAGGCGCCCGACTTTGGCTCAGGTCATGATCTCACGGTCCGTGAGTTCGAGCCCCGTGTTGGGCTCTGTGCTGACAGCTCAGAGCCTGGAGCCTGCTTCAGATTCTGTGTCTCCTTCTCTCTCTGACCCTCCCCCACTCATGCTCTGTCTCTCTCTGTCTCAAAAAAATAAACATTAAAAAAAATTAAAAAAAAAAAAAAATAAATTCAGTTTTCTAATTTATGGAATACACCTTAGTGTTTCTACTTTTCTTCCTTTTATTTTGATCTTTCTGCTTTTTCCCTTTTGTTTTAGATTTTTTTTTCCTATAATTTTCTCTCCCCCCTTTTTTGTTTGATATATTTTTTGTTTTTTTTATTTTAGTTTCAAGATAGCATTTAGAACAACTTAAACAATACTTGTACTTTTAGCTTGAAATATTTCTTGATTGGTTTTTTTCAGATCTCTCTTAAGAGAGTTTCTGTCTCCAGGTAATGTTCATTTATAGAAATAGTTCACTGTTATGGCCATTAGGGACTGTATCCTAGATTCACAGTTAACTGGGATCACATTCTAAATACCAGTGATTTATAATCAGAATACAGACTTTAATTATAAGCCTGATCAAAACTTAGTAATGTCAGAAACCCTAAAAATAACTCAGAGAACAAAACTTACAGACTGTAAAGCCTATTATTTATGAAATCATACTTGTCATTTAATTTATGGGATTTATTTACTTTGTCTAATTCTGCTGTTTGTTTTCTAGGAAATTTAGTCTCTTATTCAGACCTCATCTGTCTTGCATTAAAAGATAGGAGCAGATAATTTGGGGCTCCTGGGTGGCTCAGTCAGTGGAAGGTCCGACCCAGGATATTAGCTCAGGTCATGATCTCACGGTTTGTGAGCCTGTGTTGAGCTCTGTGCTGACGGTGCGGAACCTGCTTGGATTGTCTCCTTCCCTCTCTCTCTGCTCCTCCCCCACTCCTACTTTCTCTCTCTCTCTCTCAAAATAAATAAACATTAAAAAAAAGATAGGAGCAGATGATACATGTAATTTATATTTAAATTCTTTAAAAACCTGCCACTCCCATTTTGAATGACAGCCTAACAGAATGTATCAGGGAGGCTGTGAAAATATCCACATCCATTGACTCAGTCTGTTTCTTGAGTTTACCCTGAGGAATTAGTCAAGAGTGTGCCCTAAGTTTTATGTATATTTGTTATGACTTTTTTTTATAATATGTGAAAGCTTGAAACAGTTTTAGTGTCCAAAGCACAGAACCCAGTTACAGTCTGGGATACTTACATGATTGAATATAATGTCCTCAAATATGTGTTTCAGATCAAAATGCATAAATGTAATATAGTTTTAGGCAAAAATTTATTACGCACATAGAAAAAGAAATAATATGCCAAAATGATAACAAGCATTTTTTTCTGTGTTACAGCATAAAAATGCTTTTGTAATAAGAATAATTTATATTACTTTTGGTTTTGTGTGTTTCTGATATACCGCACTTTGAGTAGTCAGAGAAAAGATGGCCTGAGTGCTGATTATGCCCAGAACTGACAGTTCTCACCAACATTTCAATTGCTTGCTTCCTTCATATTTTACTAACAGCCTGTAGAGGGGCCATCCTTTGCAGTTCTAATGAAACAGATTCACTTGTTTAAAATTTAGCTTCCTCTGCAATAGTCTTTTTTTTTTTTTTTAATTTTTTTTTTTTTCAACGTTTTATTTATTTTTTTGGGACAGAGAGAGACAGAGCATGAACGGGGGAGGGGCAGAGAGAGAGGGAGACACAGAATCGGAAACAGGCTCCAGGCTCTGAGCCCGACGCGGGGCCCGAACTCACGGACCGCGAGATCGTGACCTGGCTGAAGCTGGACGCTTAACCGACTGCGCCACCCAGGCGCCCCTGCAATAGTCTTTTAACTGCCTGTCACTGCATAGTTATCCTGGCTGGTTTCTATTAACCATCCTTTCTCATCATTAGATGGAAATGACAGTTTAATTTGAATGAATGATGCCCACATTTGCATTTCTCATATAACCAAAATGTTCTAGAACTGGAAGCAAGTAAGAGATAAGTCCTAAATCAATGTTTTGTCAAAAGGGAGGCCTAGAGGGGTGCCTGGGTGGCTCAGTTGGTTGAGCGTCCAACTTTGGCTCAGGTCATAATCTCGCGGCTCTGTGAGAGTTCAAGCCCCGCGTCGGGCTCTGTGCTGACAGCTCAGAGCCTGGAGCCTGCTTCTGCTTCTGTGTCTCCCTCTCTCTCTACCCCTAACCCACTTGCATTCTGTCTCTGTCTCTCTCAAAAATAAGTAAACATTAAAAAAATTTTTTTTTTTAAAGGGAGGCCTAGAGACTTGTCTAAGGTAGTTCCTGGCTGAGTCAGCACTAGAGGTCCAAGGCATTCAGACTCCATCCTCTAGCCTCACTCTGACTTAATGAATGCTGTAGGACTGTTCATGAGTTTGGGAATAAAATATTCATTTGGATTTGGTTACATACAGGTATTTATAAATATACAGATGTGTATACATGTTTTTGTGGGTTAGATTACTCAATTGGTAGAAAGATGACAGGCGGTGAGAATCATTTGCCAGGGAAAGCTAACATATGAAAGAAAATGGCATTCTGTTTATAGACTTGACTCTTTATTGTAAACAACCCTATCATCTTGCAGAAGTGTATGATTGGTTATATGGGGAGAAAAAGAGTGGATAGATGCAATGAGTAAAACCAGGGTCGTTATCGCCAGAATAAAAGGTTGAAACAGATGTGATGATGGTAGAATAGTAGAATTATTTTGCCATTACACAAAAGACAAAATTTTTTTTAAATTTATTTATTTATTTTTCAGAGAGCGTGCACGCGTGAGAGAGAGCATGGAAGGGGCAAAGAGAGGGAGAGTGAGAGAATCCTAAGCAGGTCCTGCGCGATCAGTCCGGAGCTTGATGTGTGGGGTTCAGACTCACCAACTGTGAGATCATGACCTGAGCTGAAATCTGGAGTCAGCTATTTAACTGACTGAGCCACTCAGGCAGCCCCAGAATATTTTTTAAAGTGTGTATACATATACATTTAGGGACTTGATTGTGGGTTTTTCACAAGGGAGAAAGCCTACATTTTAATCTGGAAACATCTAATGGGGAATTAGCATAGCTTTTTTCAGAGGTATATAAATAGAAAAAGAATTACTGGGGAAATTAACCAGTGTTCTGGGAAGTAATTTAGTCCCTTAATGCCGAAGGGTTGAGGGCTTTAATTAGAGGACTAGTTTAATTTTTTATTAAATTTTATTGTCTCTTTTTTAATGTTTATTTATTTTGAGAGAGAGGGAGAGAGAGCATGCCTGAGCATGCAAGTCCGGGAGGGGCAGAGAGAGGGAATCCCAAACAGGCTCTGTGCTTATAGCACAGAGCCCAGTGTGGGACTTGATGTCACCAATGATGAGATCATGATCTGAGCCAAAATCGAAATCAGACCCTTAACTGACTAAAGCCACCCAGGCTCCCTGCTCTTACTACTTTGGTGAGATCTTTGTATTTGTATATAGTAAATCACAGTAACTTCACTCATTGTTATGCTCCATTTAAGATTAAAAAAAATTTGCAGTACTTTTTTACTGTTTTTCTTACAGATCAAAGAAGCCTAATCTTTAAAAAAAAAAAAAAAACTTTGTAAATCAATAACTCAAGCAATAATAAGTTAACTTCACTGTGCCTTCAATTTGGGGGGTCTGGCAGTATTTCTCTTATTAAATCAAACAAAGAAACATGTTCTGGTTCTCTTATAATTGTAACATGGCCCAATTAAGTGATAATTTCTTTTTTAGTGAATTTTTAAAAAATTTACTCTGAATGTATTATAGGACATAGTAACTAAGTATAATAGAAAATAATACTTTTTTGAGGGTAAGGTTGGTCATTTTATTGTCAGTTATTTCCTTTGTTACTCTGAATGAGTTAGGTATAGATGTGTCAGTGCGAGTATATACACGGATGTTTTTGTAACTGTGAAGCTGTAGATACGTGTATTAATGTGCTGGGCAGCTAAAGTTTCTGGTCTTGGATATTTCCACCATTTAGTTAGCGGGTAGAACTTAATAACTTGCTAATTTATCAGTTATTGAATACCTTGAGTGGCAACAGAAAACTTAACCAACAGTGGCTTGAACACATGGGGATGTATTTTTCTCATGTAAAATTAAGTCCAAAGGCAGGTAGGTCAAAGTTGGTACCATGAGTTAAGGATGTCATCAAAGACTCAGGTCCCATCCTCTCGTCCTGCTCTGCCATATGGCTTTCCTCCTTACGTTCATAACATGACCGCTGCATGCCAGGCCGCACGTTCTCATTCGAAGCAGAGAGAAGAAAGAAGTGCCTCTCTCAGGAAAGCAGAAGCCTTCCCAGAAATCCACTTTAGAGTTACCTTGTACAAGAGAGACTGGGAAGTCGTTTTTCAAGTGGAGCACATTGCCATTCTCATCACCGTCAGGGTTCAGTTGGGGAGCAGCAGGGGAAGGTAGATACTAAGTAGTAGGCACGTTGCCACATCCCATATCGACCCTTTGTTTTCGTTCAGATTTAATGAATGATTATTTTCCTCATAAGACTAGCACCCAGCTATTTAAAAATGAAGTTAGGGGTGCCTGGGTGGCTCAGTTGGTTGGGCGTCTGACTTCAGCTCAGGTCATGATCTTGCGGTCCATGAGTTTGAGCCCGGCGACGGGCTCTGTGCTGACAGCTCAGGGTCTGGAGCCTGCTTCGGATTCTGTGTCTCCCTCTGTCTCTGCCCCTCCCCTGCTTGTGCTCTGTCTCTCTCTCGCACTCTCTCTCTCTCTCAAAAATAAACATGAAAAAAAAATCTTTAAAAAAATAAAATAAATACATAATAAATAAATAAAAATGAAGTTACTATGGTCTCCCCTCCTTCAAAGGGCATCAGTTTTTCACATAATTGGCAACATCTTCAAAGCTCTGTATCTGTAGTCCTGAGCTGTGGCCCAGTACTCCGGTTCTAACTACCTGCAGGATGGTTCTGCCTGGACATTTGCTGATTGGTTCAAATACACTTATGTGCAAAGATAAATATTTGTATCTTCAGGGGTTTTTTTTGTTTTGTTTTGTTTTTTAGTCAGGGTTGTCATTTTCCCAAACTGGAAACTTAGAATAATAACCCTAACTTCTTAAATTCCTTTATTCCCTAATCCAGTTTGCCATCAGCAGGGGTTTCCTGCATTGAAATGTCTTGGAGGTGACCCCCCGCCCCCGACCTTACTGTCACTACTGAAGTTCACACACTCGCTACCTCATTTGTGCCTCCTCCACAAGGTTTTGTAGCTGATTTCCCCAGTCCTGTTCTTCCTTTTTTATCCATTCTCCTGGTCACTAACAGTCTCATTTTACAGAAACTTAGCTTTCTAAATATCTTTTCCCTTCGTAAGAGTTTTTAAACCAAATTCAAAGTGATTTCCTCTTTCAAAGTTTTCTTTCATGCCAGATACGTTTCTTATTCTGTCTTTATTTCCCTTTATTTCTCAATCTAAATTGTCTCTCACTGAAGAATGTAGTACACTGTTTCAGTACACTGTTTCCTGCTTTACCTCCCCCCCCCCCCCCCAAAAAAAAAGATAACAAATTCCTGCCATAGACACTTGCCTCCTCTTCTCTGGTTGTGTCTCCCAGCCCCCACCTCCAACCTCTTTTGACCTCATCATTCTATACCTTTCAAGGCCTAGCTTCTAATTCCTTTCTTTTAGAACTTCCCTGACAGTTACTGCCTATGTGTTTTGTAACTATTCTAAACTGCATTTTGAAGAAGTGTGGTGTGGTGGAGTCAGGGAAGTGTAACTTTAAATCTTGACTTAGTTACTTACCAACTTCTTAACCCTAAGCAACTTAACCTTTCTAAGCTAGTTTCCTTATCTATAAAATTTAAATAATTATGTGTACACACGTACACCTTTTTGTGAGAGTAAAATGAGGTATTGTTTAGTAATGTATAAGGCACTTAGTATTAGGGATTGTTGCTTGAAAACAAAAACCCAGGATAATAGTGTCTTAAACAAAGCTGAAGTTTATTTTTTTTTTTATATAAAAGAAGTCCAGGATTAGGTAGTCCAAGGCTGATGTGGTATTTCATCTGGGACCCAGGCTTTCTCTACCTTTGTTTTCTACCATTCGAGTGCATGACTTCTGTAACAAAATCACAATTACCACATAGTCCAAGGTGGCTGTTGGAGCTCCAGCCATCATAACTACATTTCAGATAGCAAAAGGAGGAAGAGGATAAGGAAAGAAGGGCCTGATTTCCAGCTTAGTCAGCTTTCTTTAACCAACCTTCCTGGAAGTCCCTCATAACCCTTCTGCTTATAGTCTCATTGGCTACCACTTAGTCACATGACCATGACTTGCTAAAAGGAGGCTGTAAGTTTTAATCTCTTAGTGGGGTGCATTGCTGTACAAAATAAAATTAGTGTTCTATTACTAGTAGAAACGAGGATAATTAATTTTGGGTGGCTACAGGCAGCCTCAGCCATGGTTACAACCTGTTGTGGTGCTTGACAAATAGGCTTAACAGGCATCTTTATGTCTCTGTTCTTTCTGTTCCACTTAGTGTCAATTTAACACTTAATTCTTCTTTGCTTCATATGTATCTTTTTTTTTTTTTCAGCTACACTGAAAGTTTCTTGGGGGATAAAGACCCCCATCATACTTCTTTGTTGTGTTTCATAACACCTAGCAGAATGCTTGGCACTTGGGCCACATAGAAGGAACTTAGTATTTGTTTGTTAATTAATTGATTTTATCTTCCACTAGGATTGTAGTTCTTTTAGCCTCTCATTGAATCTCCCCACCCGCCATGAGTATTTAATACTTTTTCTCCAGCTACAAACTAACAGCTATTTAGAGAGCATGTATTGTAGATTTTCATTCCTTTGATACTTTCTTGTTTTTTAATGTTAATGTTTTTTAAAAGTTACTCTGTGGAGTTGATAATTTAACATTTTATCTTTCTTTAGTTAATATATTTCAAATGTATTTTTTTTTCCTACACCTAGTGCTTCAGGATAAATACCTCGAATTAAACCTAAAGAATAATGCATATATAACATATCAATTACATATATATCTGTTCTATACTTATTAATTATGTATAGAATCTGACTTTTTAAAATGCCACACTTGGCAGGGCCTCAGGAAACGATTTTTCTGTGCATGTTTAACTCACCCATTTGTTTATAAGGAAGCTCAATACTTTGAAAAAAAGCTTAGGTCACATTTCTCTGACACATTGATTTTGAGCTGCTGGTGATTTTTCTTTTTCTCCCCGACTATGGATGAGAAGAGAGGAAGAACTAACTGGAGAGAGAAGACTCTCTCTAAGAAGATAAAGAAATAGTATTACTAGAAATTTCTTTCCCATCTGCTTGAGTCAGACTTTATGGTAAAAATAAGATCTTATAGTATCAAAGTATCTTGGGGTAGAAGAATTTATAGGAGTTCTTTTTATTCTACTTTGGAACTCACTGAATGGAATATTTTAAATATGTTTTATGCTTCCTTCAAATTTATTCCTTCACAGGAATACATTACATTAGTAGCATATGAATATATAAATATAATGCAGTTTCATACCCCCAAATCAATATGCTAATATATTCATAAACCCAAGCATGTATATGTCTTATATAAACACATACATAAATGCTAAGAGATAAAGGTATGTTGCTACAAATTCTTCTTGGAACAAAGTTTGTTATAAATAAAATAAAAAGTATATATCATTCAGTTATGTACACTCAAAAAGAGGAGGTAGGTAGACATACATGAATGGTTATTGGGTTTAATATTTAGGTAGATATTAAGTGGGTGGGAGAGAGGGCTGGGCAGTAAAGGAACTATACAATGTTAATAAGAAGGAGAACACATATTAACTAAAAATCATAATAGCTTTATGGTACTTTTTAATGGTACTTTTTGACCAGTATACAAATAACATAGAGTCATTTATAAAAAGTTTATATTTCTTTCTAGTTTGACTTTATTTGGTTTTGTTCTCATAGATGTTTTCTCCCAGATGTCAGATTCCAATGGCTTAATGATATTTAGCAAGTTTGACCAGTTTCTGAAGGAAGTTCTGAAGCTCCCAACAGCTGTCTTTGAAGGGCCATCTTTTGGTTACACAGAGCACTCAGTCCGCACCTGTTTTCCACAGCAGGTAAGGACAGTTTTGTAGAATCTAGGACTAGAAGAGCACTCATCCATCCCTCCGCCCTTTATTAGATTTCACCAGATTGCTTCTAGTCTAGGGACATAAAGCCTTGGGTAGAGGAGGGAAAAGAGCTTTAAGTGGGAGGGGTGTGAAAAAGAGGGCAGACAAAAAATTCACCTACGAATTCTGGTTTGGGGGAGAGGGGAGTCTTTTCTGGAAAATGGTAACATATGTAAAATTTTAAATTACCAACATTTTAAAGAAAAATGTTGAAGATGAAGTGTTTATATTATTGCTACTGGACATATATTACTTGCCTGAATGAGTTCTTTCAACTGTGAAATAGAAGAATTTTGGCATAAAACTGTATACAATACTGGGCCATTGTTTTCTCAGCACCAAAGACAAGGAATGCTACACAGCTCTCAGCTGCCAGCTCAAAATCTCTCGAGGGTACACTCTCATTTTCATGTGAAGAAACGATAGACTGGGTTTCCTCTTTATTTGTGAGTGTCCTTGTGTGATCCTGCCCTAGAGATTGTATGTGTGAATTCCTGAGATCTTAACTGTGTCTCAGGGGTCTCAGAGCAGAGTGGATGCTGGCAGTAGCTCCATTTGTGCAGGTAGACATGAGGTAAAAGGAGCTTCATGCTAAGCTTAGAAAGTTCTGGAAAGGGGGGAATTACTGAAAAATCTGTGTTAAAACTAATGAGTAAAAGATTAATGGAAGTAGGATATTGACATAGTCTGAAAGTATCTCCTCATAAGATGTTTATTTTTTATTTAAAAATTTTATTTATTAAAGAGAGAGAGTGCATGCATGTGTGCTCAAGCAGGAGAGGGGCAGAGAAAAGGATCCCAAGCAGGCTCTGTGCTGTCAGTGCAGAACCCGACGTGGGGCTCAATCCCATGAACTGCAAGATCATGGCCTGAGCCGAAATTAAGGATTGGATGCTCAACTGACTGAGCCCCACCATAAGATGTTTATTAATTATGAAAGGAAATGTAGTAACATTAGAAAGTTACTATGTTGCAATAGAGAAACCTGTCAGATTGACATTAACCGAGTGATCAAAGTCCCTGTCACCAGCGAAGGGACAGACTGATATCCTTGCCTCCTGAGCGGATGCACCAAGATGTACCCAGTATCACTGTTGTGGTACTTGGGCCAGAAAAGCACAGCCTGAGTCTCCTCTTCCTTTTTTTTTTTTTTTTTCCCCATTTTTTTATGTTTGGTTTTATTTTTTACAGTTTTATTGAGATGTAATTCACATATAACATTGTAAAAGCTTAAGGTGTACAACATAATGATTTGAGATTTGTATATCTTGCAAAACATTTATCACAATAAGTTTATTAACATCTGGCCTGAGTCTCATCTTGAGGAACCATCTGACAAACCCAACTGAAGATAGTTCTACAAAATAACTGGCCTATACACTTTAAGAATGTCCAGGTCATGAAAGACAAAAAAAAAAAAAAACCCCAAAAAACAAAAACCTGTTCCAGGTTACAGGAATCTAAAGAGATAAGAAAAACCCAATGCAGTTTATGATCCAGGGTTTCCTTTTTGTTATAAAGGACATTGTTGGGACAATTGAAAAAATCTGAATACGTTTTGTAGACTAGATAGTAGTATTTTGTTATTAAATGTTAATTTCCTGATTTTGATATTTGTATTAAATTATGTGAGAAAATAACCTTGTTTTTAAGAAATATAGGTATTTAATTTAAGGGCATCTCTTCTGCAGTGCTAACATTTGAGAAATCTTGGTAAATGGGGAATTTTTTTGTAATCTTATGATCTTTCTAGAAGTCTGAAATTATTTAAAAATAAAAAGTTAACACATAAAAACAACAAATCTAAAAGTTTGAGAACTGAAAGAACATCGTAAACCAGATCCTCCTGATCTGTGATACTTTGATTCACAAAAGAAGCAAAAACAAACACACACATACCTTTTTTTTCTTTTACATTTAAAGTTAAGAATTCATATTTATTTGAACTCAGACTTTCAAACACTATTTTGTAATTTGTTTAGAGATTACTCATTAGCTTTAGCACCGAAAGTGGCACCCATAATACTGGTGAGTTATTTTTAGTAAGTTCTGAGGAGATGTTCTTCCAAATTTGTACATACTTTGGCTTATTGTTTTTGTGGAAATTTGCCTCTACGCATACCTTATCTCTTTCTCACTATAAATGACAATATCAGCTTTTAGCATAAAAGCTGAAAATAGCTAAAAATAGCTGAAAAAAGCTAAAAGATAGCTCTGTGCTTCATTTTATTCTAGTATAGTTTGCGTTTTCCCCATAAATATGCATTTCTAAATGAGATGAGGCTTTCCATACATATGTTGGTACAGGAATGTCCTTCAGGTATTAAAATGCCCTGAAGCGATGTGAGGATGAGTGTGATAAAGAAACTACAAACATTTTCCATTGATTTTAATTTATTTTTTAAGTAGGCTTCATGTCCATTGTGGAGCCCACTGTGGGGCTTGAACTCACAGCTGTGAGAACTGAGTTGAGATCAAGAGCCAGATGTTCAACTGACTGAGCTACACAGGGGCCCCAGACAGTTTTCACTTAGAATTCCTCTCGGTGCTACTGCTTTAGTAGTACCATTACATTAAACGGTTGCCCCCACAATACTCTGGGGTAATCATATCTGATGTACGTGTGGCTTTTCACACAAGATACTTCCTGGAGGTCAGGCTAAAACTTGATCAAGTCCTGGAATGCTACTGTTAAGTAAAGTGTGTCAGAATGAATGGGGAAGGGAATTTATACAAAGAAGTGTCTGTGAAGAGTAACATCTGACCAGTGGATGGCAGTTACATGGGGTTTTAAACCTGAAGTAACCTTTGATCTGATTGTAACGTGAGTACTATAATGAGAATCTAGTACTGGAACAACAGTTTAAAATGTTGAAGAATATACAGAAATTTCCAGCTGTTAATCCTAGGAGTGCTATCTAGGATTCTCCAGATCACCTTATGCCTTTATTGTGAGGCTTTTGAACTTACAGCTTGGCTGTTGCTTCTTATCTGCCTCTGATTCCTATAAAAAACTCAGTCTGTGCTTTGGTATGTGCCAAATTTGAAAAAGTCAGAGCAGCATCTCAGGCTAGAGGAAACTTGAGCTTTCCGTGGTCTGTAAAGATGGCCCAAAAAAGGACCCTCAAAAGAAAAACTACTGATAGAATGACCAAAAATATGAGACTTTGGACAGAGGTTCATGCAGCAAGAGTTAAGTCCAATGAGTTTTGGGTTTCTTTTTGAAAATGGGCTTTTCCCATATGGTTTATTTTCCTACCTATGTGTTTTTTAACACGAGTTAACTTACCCACCATCAGATAGCGAGAGAACAGGGTCAGAGTAAAGTGGAAATTGCTCTGTTGACTCACGTGCAGTTTTCCCAGCATATTAACGTTCTGGGCTGAGCAAACAAGTGATCACAATGAAAGAGAATGTAGGACTGTTTTAAGAAAGAAGTGGGAAACCTGCAGAAGTACCTTTCTCTGGTGAAAGAAGCGGCTGGTTTGCAGGATTCATGAACTGCTTCACTTTCTGGAGTATTATGGGGTGAAACTGTGGATGCACAAGAAAGACGTGTGAAGACATTGTTTTTAGGACCCCTCACACCTGTGCTACAAAAATTGATTGATGGAGTTAGCTATTCCCCGGAGCCCGTATTTAGTTTTGATAAAATTGATCTGTCTTAGAAGTTGTATGCCCTTATTATAAAGAAGGGAAAAAATGTCTCAGGACTTAGGACTGAAATGTATCATCTGATAGTGACCGTGTTGGCAGTGCCTGTGAGAGATTTAATTGTGCTATTAATGTTGCTATTGTTTTGTTAGTCCTCTGTTTACAAGGTGGCATCTGTTTTTAGGTTTGTGCCAACCCTGTTTTTTCTCACATACCTTATTTTTTAAATCCACTGCTTTGCAGTATGCAGCTTTTCAGTGATGTCTGCATTGCATTACAGGAGAAATTCTTGAATTTTTCAAGTGATGTGAAGAGAATTACATATTTCTCTATTTTAATATAGCTTGAATTCTTTTTTAAAAAACAATTTTGCCTGCTTTTCACAAACAGACCCCCAAAAAGATGTTGGACTTAACATAGTTTTAAAAACACAACAAATATTAAAGGCATTTATAAGCTAATTCAGCAGAACACATCCACTGGAATAGCTAAAATTCAGACTGACAACTAATGTTGGTGAAGGTTTGGAGCAACTAGAACTCTCATACGAGCCACTTTGGAAGATGCTCTGGTGGTTTCTTATAAACCTCAATATCAAAGATTCTTTTATCAGTTTCATAAGCATCTGAGGTGTCCGTAATAAACCACTGGAGTGAAGTTAATTCAAGAAATAGTATGCCTGAAATTTGCTTCAAAATATTCCAGACTGAAGGAATGGTGAAGGCATAAATTAAAATTAGTCATTATTGAGAATTGTTGAAGCTGGCTAACAAGCATATTATACTATTCTCTCTACTTTGGTATATTTTAAAATTTTTAGAAAAAATCTAGCTGTTTATTTGTGCTAATGATTATTGTCTGTATAAAGCACAGTGTTAACATAGCACCTCAAGGCTAATATTTTGGTGGGTAGGCCAGGTGTATTGATTTTTCAGTGTTTGTAAACTAACAAACTGACTTTAGAGACTTAAAAGTTATTAAAAAACAAGCCGTGAGTATGTTAAATCTCTCCCCAATTTTTCTAAACTTCAGAGTTTAAGGATGAGTTCTGTTTCTCCTTAAAAAGATGATTGCTATTTGTTGTGCTATTTATTTTTTAGGTTCATATTGACTTTAGTTTGAAGTGTTCAGTCCACCCTGCAGAGGATGTTAAACTTGATGTCCGTCTTTATGGAAGACTGAATGAGTAGGGGAGAGAGGGAGATGGGAAGGGAGCGGTGCTCTTTCACTGGGTGTTGCGGGACTCTCCGTGATTCACAGGGAGGCAGGCAGTGGGTAGAGATGGGATTACATTATCACCAGTGGATTTTTCGGAACAGCAACAGTATTTCTTGTGCCTGGAGATGTCCTCTGGCTATGCTTTGATCCGCATATCCTCTTCTGCTACGTGCCAAAATGACTTTTCTCCCCGCTCCGTCTTTGAAGTGAGACATTTTCTGGATGTTCTGACTTTGTTTTCCTGGACGTTGTATAAAGTTTGGTAAGAATTACCTGGTGTGTGTATATGTGTATTTCATAGGAATTCCAGTTAAGCAGATTTTACAATCTCCATCAGCAGTCCCTCATTACCAAGATAATCTAGTTGGGTAATTACCATGTTTCATTGATTTGAAGACACTCTTTCACACCTTACCATCTCTGATATCCAGGTACCTCATACAGACAATAATATCTTACAGTTGCACTTGGCCAGTAGTTATGATGGGTTGTCTTTTCTTGCACATGTGTGAACTTGGTCAGAGCTGTTCCTGTTGTCACTTCAGCTGAATTATGTCCATATTTGGTCCTGCGTGTGCTGTCATTTCAAATGATATTAGCTCTCACTGAAATGCCAATAACCCCTGACCTTCTTTCTCTCCAACAGAAGCCCTCATATTTCATATCCCAGATAAAATAGCCCTTCTTCTTTGATGCTCTGAATCTTTCACTGTAGGATTAATTGTTCCTCTTCTGCATTCCCATGGCGTGTTATATCTAGTTCACTTATGCCCTGAAGGGATACACCTTGATCTTCTTCAACTTTATATCCCCATGACTAACAGTGTCTGGAAAATGATTGATGCTTACTAGAGATTTGTTGGATTATATGATTTAAATCAAATATGGCATGAGAAAGTGTCTTGGTTTGAATTCTAACTGAAAGCTTAAATCTCATGGATGTATCTGAAACCTTGTTGTTGTTTTCATTGATATTTTTATTCTGTGATTTTCTCAAATGAAACAGTCTTTGCAGTGAGGAAAATATAGTATTTCAGAAGTACTGAAGTTTTCCCCATTTTTTAACCATAATAAATAAAATCATCTCTAACAAAGAGCACAGCAGGGGTGCCTGGGTAGCTCAGTCCGTTGAGCGTCCAACTTTGGCTCGGGTCATGATCTCACAGTTTGTGAGTTCAAGCCCCACATTGGGCTAGCTGCTTGTCAGCACAGAGCCTGCTTCAGATCCTCTGTCCCTCCCCTGCTTGTGCTCTTTCTTTGTCTCCCAAAAATAAACATCAAAAAAAGAGCACAGCAGCATGATATTGTTATGTCATTACAAAGTACTTTAATTTTTCAAGTTCAAAATAAATTTGTGATATGGTCAAATTCAGTGTCTGATAATAATCAAAAGGCTGACCCCATAGCACTGGTCCTATAACCAGTTAATTTATGTTTGTCCTGGTCAGAAAAAAATATTTTTAACTCTACACAAAAGTTTGTATAAAAATATTTTAATCTAGAAGACTTTTAAAACATTTTTAAAAATGTTTCAGGTTTGTTAACCGTATGTCATTCATGGTTTTACTGATTACCAAGTAAGTCAGAGCAATGAATAAGAAATACTTACCTGTTGGGGAACGTGGATGGCTCAGTTGGTAGAGCATGTGACTCCTGATCTCGGGGTTGTAAGTTCAAGCCCCACATTGGGTATAGAGATTAAAAATAAAAGTCTTTAAAAAAAAAAAAAAAAAAAAAAAACTTACCTGTTGCCCATAAGGAAATAGGAGGTTTTAATGGAAATGATGAGGCTGGAAATTGTACCTGTGATGACCCAATGCTAAACTAATTTACTTGTTTTCTCATGTTGTTTTAGTGATACTGGATTTCTTATTTTTAAGGGGTGGTCTCTACCCCCTTTTAAAACAGGGAAAATGTAGTCATGGGTAGAGGGAAGGAGGTGAGAATGGCTCTAGGGTAATAATTGTCAGTATTGAGGATTAGAATAACAAAGGGCAGGAAGGTAGGTGACAAAAAGAAATGCTTACTTCCAGGGAAAAATATATATGAGTACACACAAGGATAGAAACAGCCTCAGTGTTTTATAGAGGAAGGCAGAGATAAATCATGGCATCTCAGCTCAGTGGATCAGGCAGCTGTTAAAATGATTAGAAATGAAGACCTTGTAGCAAAACAATTAGTATTTAAAAAAAAGTTAAGTGAAAAAACATTATATATTTTTATCTACCCTATGTACATAATTACATAGAATCATATGTACATTTACAGGGAAATATAGGAAAATGAGAATTGTGGGAAGCAGTTTTTGTAATTTTGTTGTAGTTTTTGTTATAAATACTGTGCTATAAAAATAGAGAAAAATGGGGGGCACCTGGGTGGCTCAGTCGGTTGAGCGTCCGACTTCGGCTCTCACAGCTTGTGGGTTCGAGCCCCACGTCGGGCTCTGTGCTGACAGCTGAGAGCCTGGAGCCTGCTTCGGATTCTGTGTCTTCCTCTCTCTCTGCCCCTAACCCACTCGCATTCTGTCTCTGTCTCTCTCAAAAATAAATAAACATTTAAAAAAAAAAGGTTTTTTTTTAAAATAGGGAAAAATGCAAAGAATGTGTTCAACTCAAGGATGAAAAACAAAACAAAAAAGGAGAAAAAAGTGCTAACTGGTCATTTACACAGTTATTTACTAAGTCATGGAATTTTTGACCTGAGAAGTCTAGCTCGGCAGTTCTCAAATTTTTTGGTCTCAGGACCTCTTTACAATAAAAATTATTGAGGACCCCAAAGAGCTTTTGTTCATGTGAGTTATTTCTATTAATAGTTCTATACTAGAAATTAAAATTGAGAAATTAAAGATATTGTCGTGTAAAAATAACAATGAGAAGTCTGTTGAATCTTAAATGTTTTTATGAAAAAAAGCTATATATTTGAAAACATTTTTATGAAAAAAAGCTATATATTCGAAAACATATTTTTATGAAAAAAAGCTATATATCCCAAAACAAAAAAATTTAACAAGAATGCCATGGTTCTACATTTTTGCAAATCATTTTAATATTTGGCTCAGTTGAAGATAGCTGGGTTGTCCTATCTGCTTATCCTTTCAATCTGTTGTGATATGTTGTTTTAGTTGAAGTGTAGAAAGAAATCTGGCCTCGCGTGGCGAGGAGTTGGGAAAGGGAGGAGTGCTTTAGTAGCTTTTTCAGATGGTTGTGAATCTGCCGCCTTGCCTCTGGAATGCCCACTGTTTGCCTATAAGAGAATGAGATTGAGAAGGGCAAATAATGTCTGAGAATTCTATGCAAATAGCCCCAGCCTCAGGGACTCATTGAAAATGTTTTAGGAACCAACAGGGCAGCTTCTGAACACACTTGAGAACTACTGCTCTACCCTTTGATAGGTGACAAAACTGAAACCAGACGGGTAAGCGATTTTCCCCAAATCACATGGTTTATTGAAGACACTACTGGGACACAGTTCTGGTTTCATTCCTCATGATTTTGGAGGACTTCACATTACACTATGACCTTAGAACAACTTTTGTAAGCTGACCCTGAGCATTTTTATCAGGGTCTAATGAGATGTCATATATAATTGTTCCTTTTCATCTCGAAGATTAAAAAAGAAGCCTCCATGATAGGTGAGTCAAAACTTTTTAGAGAAAGTAGCATTAGAATTACAGGTAGACTTGTAAAAATTAATTTTAATATTAGATATAAAATAACAAATTAGATATAAAATATATAGAAATATTAATTAAAACATATATTTAAGTTTTGGTTGCTACCCCTTGCTAGCTAAAAAACACTTCTTAGTATCTTCTTTCTCAGTAATGTTACGGGGACACTTTTCATTTTTTTGTTGCTTTGTTACAGTTATGTGCATATCCATAGGAAGAGGCATGTTCTATATCTGGACCTCCATTCAAATGTTTGGTGACTTTCTGGTTTTGTTTTTCATGTTGTTCACTCATTCCTCCGAGATTCCACGGAGGTGTGAGAAACATTAGGGACTTGGATGCCTGAGATGGAAAACACTTTGGAAAACTTTATTTGGCCTAATTGAGTAGATATTTTTCAAATTTCACCCACGCACGGGTATCGGTAAAGGGCCTTTGTAGGGTAGGTTCTTACTATTATCACCCTCATTCAGCCCTCTTGCTCGCCCCTTCCCTCCCTCAAGTCAGTGTTGGCCTCCAGCCTCTGTCCTGAATCTGAGGCTTTCCTTCTTATTTCTTCATCTTTTTTGAGTTTTATTGCAAAAGCCTTTCTTGCTCTACATCTACTTTATCCTCCCTTTTCTGTTCCCTACTTACCAGTTTTTTTTTTTTAAGATTATTCTTAATAAGAATTGTCTCCAATTTATATACAATGAAATCAAGATTCTCATAGTTGCCAAACAGATACACAGAAGTGAGTCTGTAGTCTCCTGTTTGCATGATGGAACCATCACTGCAAAGGTGTCATGGTGGATCAGATACAAATGCTGGAGGTCTCCATCCTCCTGACTAGCCACCCCGGTGCCTTCACTTGTTGCTTCCAATTTGAGGTGAACGGATTAGTGGTAAAAATCACTTGTTTTATAATATACTGGCAAAATCTTTGAGTCGGCTCTAACCAATTTTTCCTTTTTTTTTTTTCCTTCCTGAAATAAAGTATTTTAAAGTTTTATGGGGAAACACTCCATTTCATATACCCTGTTTTTCACCTCAAGAAAAGGTGGTGGGACTGAGAACGTAGTTACTTGGGAGAGTGAGATGAGATTCTGGGTGCCTTTTGGTGTCCACATGCTCCAGTCCTCATTCCCTCCCCCTGCCTTTGAATGGTGGGACCAGGGCTTGTTAGAAAAGCACTACTTACTGGGCCTGTATCTCCTGCTCTCCTGTGTTCACCCTTTTGTCTCTGCCCTTCTTTAGGAATAAAGTTGGAAGTGGGGGCCTCCGTGTCCAGGTTATAATCACAGAGCTCTCCCATCTAGTTGTAAGACATTCCTCTTTCCTCCTTTTTTCTTTCCTTTTTTGGAGCAGGAAAGGTGCTTTGTGGGTTAGAGGAAATAAGGAAAATTCATTAATTTGAAAAATTTTGATAATCTGTTCTATCTATATCTCATGGCTCTATTTTTTCTAAACTGTTTTCTCATTTTTTTGTATCCAGTGGAATATAATTATACCGGTGTTTCACATACAGTGGAAGCTTCGTATGTATTTATTTAAAAGAGAGAAATAAAGATGAAACAGAAAAATGCAGTCTAGCTGGGGAGATGATGTAATGGGGGGGTGATGGACATTGGATGTTTAGGCTCTAATTTCGTCCAATTCTTCCCTTTAGTTTTCTTTCTTTCTTTCTGTACAAGAAAGTTGTTAAATGATGTTTAAGAGTGTTTGCTCCTCACTGCAGTATTTATTTAGTGATAACACACCAATGTTATGAAATGCTGGAGATACGGTAAACAATAAATGGAGTAGTTCTGCTTTCACTGATTTTTTTAATGTTTATTTATTGTTTTATTTTGAGAGAGAGAGAGCGAGCGAGAGCAAGCATGGGAGAGGAGCAGAAAGAGAGGTAGAGAGAATCCCGAGCAGGCTCCACACTGTCAGTGGGGAGCCTGACTTGGGGCTTGATTCCATGAACGGTGAGATTATGACCTGAGCCAAAATCAAGAGTCGGGCACTTAACCACCTGAGCCACCCAGGCGTCCCTCACTGATGTTGTTTTATAATAAGGTGTGGGATGTCTGTCTCCCCACTGGTTAACATAAATAGTAGTTTGAAGGACAGCTGAGTTCCTGTGCTGGCTTTGTGTCCTATTTGAGTAGGACCTTCACAAGTCATATAAATGCTTCTTTATTTTCTCATCTGTAATATGAAGTTAGTCATAATACCTAACCTATTTACCTGGTACAGTTGTTTTAAGACTCAAAATAATGTGTGTGGAAATGCATGTGACTATTGTAGTGACATACAGTATGTTGCATTGTCTCTAGTAATGTAAAATATTGTATTTTGCTATGGAATTTCACAAGGATTTCATTACAACTTGGTTGGGAGGATTCTAGATCAACGTAATTTTGGAATTCATTAATAATATAAAGTATGTTTTCTCTTCTTCTCTTTACAGAAAAAGATCATGCTAAATATGTTTTTAGACACAATGATGGCCGATCCTCCCCCCCAGTGCCTTGTCTGGCTACCTCTCATGCATAGGCTTGCCCATGTTGAGAATGGTAAGCGGAACTTTTATCATTCAGTTTCTTGTGCTATAGGAAATACACGAGCTGATAGTATTTTGTAATGTCCTTAGCTATTACCATTGAAAATTATAATTGACATTTGTTGTCACTCTGTCATTTGGATTTGTGATTTTAGCTTTCAAAAGAGGGATATTTCTTTCTTTTTTTAAATTACAAGTTCATTTATTTTTTTAATGCTTATTTTACTCTTGAGAGAGAAAGAGAGACAGACAGACAGACAGAGCATGAATGGGGAGGGGCAGAGCGAGAGGGAGACACAGAATCTGAAGCAGGCTCCAGGCTCTGAGCTGTCAGCACAGAGTCCGATGTGGGGCTCGAACCCACGAACTGTGAGGTCAGACACAGGTGAAGTCAGACACTTACCCTACTGAACCACCCAGGCACCTCGATGGATATTTATTTCTTAAAGAAAAGTAAGGGAAGGGGACTTATTACTTAGGGTACCAAGAAATAGTAGTATCAAACTTTGTGGTTCACACTCTTGGCTTTTCCCCCTGAGATTTCAGGTGATTGTTTTCTACTTGAACCGACCTGATTTACCCATGCCTTCCTTTTTTCCTTTAATTTATAAAATTCATAGTTCTAAAAAATTGCATATATGCAGTATCACCCACTAAAATTATAATGCTTTTAGAGTAGTTTCAAGGAGAATAGCTAAGGTAGGATTTGGTACTTCATACATCTTTACTACTTCCTTTACTATTTTACCTTGAATTACTCTTGGTGTCTTTTCCAGGAATTTGACTAAATCTGTTTTGCTTAAAATGACAGTTATCTCTTAGTAACTTCTTAATTTTTTCTTCTGCTGTTATCCATTTATCTCATTGTTTAGGTTGTCTGAGTTTGTTAAAGGAAAGGCTGAAGTTTTTTATGTAACCTCCCTCCTTCCTCTCGGGGCCTTTGCCTGTATCTTATTCCGCCAAAGAGAACCAGTAACAAGTGAAAGGAGCTAAAAAGCAGAGCCCTTTTTCCCTTTGTAAGAATGAAATACACTTCCATACTCTTTTTATCTTCTCTCTGTCCCATCCATATCTTCTGTTTTTAAACCTCTCAGCCTTTTGCCCCACTGTGGCTTTAGTTCACAGGTACCTTAGATTCAGGATTATTTTCTTAAAGGTCTAGAATCTCTTGACTAAACT
Source organism: Prionailurus viverrinus (assembly GCF_022837055.1). NCBI lineage: Eukaryota > Metazoa > Chordata > Mammalia > Carnivora > Felidae > Prionailurus > Prionailurus viverrinus. Next base: position 120,799,984 of record NC_062563.1, read on the forward strand.
AAAACAGTTAAATAATTTTTTAACAAGATTTTTGGATAGAGATTTATACTGTTAAATTATTACAGTATTATTAGTTCTTTTGGAGGCAATACTTTTAACCTGAAGTGTTTTAGTACTTTTATATTCAATTTGTTTTCATGAAATCATTTTGTATTTGCTATGCCAAGTAGAAAGAATCTCTTTTGTTCTGATTTTTTTGTTATCATTGTGAACATTTTACTGTTACTTTGTGTATAGTGTATTACTTGTTGATTACATTCTTATGAGGTTAGTGATACAGAGAAATAGTATGAACTCATTGCAATATCTTAAAAATAAAACATGTTACCTATCACGGCAACATTTATCTACATACCTTAATTTTTATGGCGGGAAGTAAATTCTAAAATTATGGTATTTCTATATATTTCTATATGGTATTTTTGTTGTTGTTTGGGCTTTTTCTATGGAATTCATCTCTGGAATCATATTGAAGTTACTATTAATAAGGACAGATATCTATTTGCTTAAGCAGAAGTTGCACTTTTTTTATTGAAAAATCCAAGCATATAATATATAAGAAGATACAACATGATGTATTCTTCCAAAAAGAATACTTTTACCAAAACTTGATCTTATTTATAATTGACCCAGTACATAGGTGATCCTTTCCTTATTCTGGCTCTCCTTTCCATCTGGTCAGCCCCTTATACTATCTAATGTAAGTGTTGGCTCTTGACTGGTGTAGAAGAAAAGAAAAATCACATAGACATGCATATTCATCCAAGATTATCAGAATATACTTGATAATTTAATATTAATATACCTATATTTAATATGTATATATTTTTAATTTTTTGAATGTTTATTTTTGAGAGAGAGAGAGAGAGAGACAGAGACAGAGAATGAGTGGGGGAGAGTCAGAGAGAGGGTGACACAGAATCTGAAGCAGGTTCCAGGCTCTGAGCTGTCAGCACAGAGCCCGATGTAGGGCTCAAACTCATGAGCCGTGAGATCATGACCTGAGCTGAAGTCGGACGCTCAACCGACTGAGCCACCCAGGTGCCCCTATATATTATTTAATATTAACTGAAAGTTATATAGAATTATAAATTCTGATATGCTGATGTTGACTGTGTTGATATTAGCTCCAGATTGATTTGAGAGTAGTGTTCTTTGGTGGAACTTTACTAGATTGTATAGTTTTAATTTGGAGCACAGAGTCTTATCAGCACTTTCATTATTCCTTAGAAATATCTTGATGACAAAATGCTTGAATTTCTTAGAGGAATTATGTCCTTTGGAGTTCTTATTCCTGATTTTACTTTTTATAGTCGTTAATGATCTTGTTACATTGTTTTCTTCACCAAGTACTCCTTTTTTTTTTACCCCCCTGAGTCTTGATGTACATTTTTGGAAACAGAACCCAAAATCCTTGTTTTATTTTTTTGAGAGAGAGAGAGGGTGCAAGTGAGCGAGGGGCAGAGAGAGAGGGAGAGAGATGTGGGGCTCACTTGAAGTGGGGCTCTAGCTCACCTGATGTGGGGTTCAAGCTTACCTGAAGTAGGGCTTGAACTCACGAACTGTGAGATCGTGACCTGAGCCAAAGTCAGATGCATAACCGACTGAGCCACCCAGGCGCCCCCCAAACCCTTATTATTGAAATAAGATTGGATTTGTATACATATTGCTAGAAAGAGTTATTTAAATGAAGATTGGAATACTATATGCCCTTTTCCTATTGACTTCCATTTCTTGTGTTCAGAATTGAATTGCCAGAGGGAACAATTATGTTACCAACACTTAAAAGAATAAACAACTGTCTTTAATATACAGTTATGCATTGCCCACTTCCCACTCAGTGAACTGGATGTTCAGGCTGTAAGAGAATCCCAGCAATCTCTATGAATCCTGACTGGTACCTGGCAGGTTTGCATAAGGTGACATGCTGTATGAACGGAGAAAAGGGTGACAGGTCCCTAAGATTCCCTTCCTCCAAATCCCCACTGCTTTGTTGGTCTAGAGTACTTTATTTTACTGTTTTGCTACTTAGAACTCTTACCTAAAACTAACATGGTAATATGTCTAGCCTTACTTTTTTTACCAGTAACCACAAACTTGTGCCCAGGCATGTTGTAGCATTTAGTTCAGCCAACATTTGAAGGCCTTCAGTTGAAGGTACTGTGTAAAATACCATTTTCAGGTAACAGACACCCATAGTATATCATTCCAGGTGTTATTAGAAAAGGAAACAAATGTCTGTACAGCTGACAATGATAAATCTCTTTAACGTTTATTTATTTTTGGGACAGGGAGAGACACAGCATGAACGGGGGAGGGGCAGAGAGAGAGGGAGACACAGAATCGGAAACAGGCTCCAGGCTCTGAGCCATCAGCCCAGAGCCTGACGCGGGGCTCGAACTCACGAACCGCGAGATCGTGACCTGGCTGAAGTCAGACGCTTAACCGACTGCGCCACCCAGGTGCCCCGATAAATCTCTTTAAAAAGCAATGGGTTTGAAAAATAAATTTTAGACTCAAAGTTTCTCTTCTTATATATTTATCTGAATTTGAGAAGCATGAGTCTCGTTTTAAAGAAATTGGTTATTTTCTAAGGTGAATTGGAAGGTAATATTCTTCTCTTTAATGTTTATTTATTTATTTTGAGAGAGAGCAAGCAAGCACGCGTGCACATGCAACACATGAGCAGGGGAGGGGCAGAGAGGGAGGGAGACAGTCTCAGCAGGTTCTATGCTCAGAGTGGAGCCCGACAGGGGGCTCAATGTCACCGCCAGGAGGTCACGGACTAAGCCTGTATCAAGAGTTAGAGGCTTGGGGCGCCTGGGTGGCGCAGTCGGTTAAGCGTCCGACTTCAGCCAGGTCACGATCTCGCGGTCCGTGAGTTCGAGCCCCGCGTCGGGCTCTGGGCTGATGGCTCAGAGCCGGGAGCCTGTTTCCGATTCTGTGTCTCCCTCTCTCTCTGCCCTTCCCCCGTTCATGCTCTGTCTCTCTCTGTCCCCAAAATAAATAAACGTTGAAAAAAAATTTTTTTTAAAGAGTTAGAGGCTTAACCTATTAAGCCACCGGGCACCCCTGGAATGTAATATTGTAACTTGAAAAACTTTTCTCATTTATTGTTTTCCCCCCTTATTCTAGTAAATGGCGGCTCAGTTAACTAGGAGATGCTTCAGAGTTTTCAGTGTTAGTGTTGTTTTCACTTTTGCTTTTTTGCATCAGGTGTGGTTTTCCAGTGTATTGACTTGACTCTCCGAGTGAAAGTAAGATAACTTGCTTCTCCTCCTCTCCCGCCCCTTCTCCCCTGCCCTGCTGTCTGCCTGCCACAAGTCTTCCACCCCGTGGAGTGCTCCTATTGCCGGTGTGAGAGTATGATGGGCTTCCGGTACCGATGCCAGCAGTGCCACAACTACCAGCTCTGCCAAAACTGCTTTTGGCGTGGCCACGCCAGCGGCCCTCACAGCAACCAACACCAGATGAAGGAGCACTCCTCCTGGGTAACTGCTTCGTGTGTCAGTCCGGGTCCCCCGCTGTTCATCTTTCATCGCCAACAGCACCAGGAGGGTTTCCCGATAGGTCCCTGGCAAAGAGGGACGTGGTGCAGTCAGATCTAGGTGCCAACACTTGGGATGGGTTGTGAGCGTGTTGCGCTTCATCACCTGATTTTAAAAGCAGAATCTTTAAAGTTTCAGGAGCTGGAGGTATTATTACAGTTGAAATGGAAAAGTAAGCGAGAAGTGTCTTCTTATTTTAAAACTGTGCAAAGGGTATTCTCCCAAAGCTTCCTCTCTGAGCTTTATGTGGGATTGAAAGTTCTTTTTTTTAAAGCATATTTTCTTCACGTCTGTAGGGCTTAAATGGGGTAAAGAAAGCTGCATGAAATAAAGGGGTTAATTTTTGTCTCTCTGAAGTTGGGGAAATATTGTATTTTACAGTTGCCACATCAGTGTCCTTATTTTCAAAAGTAGTCTTTTATTTTTATTAAAAAAATTTTTTTTAACGTTTATTTATTTTTGAGACAGAGAGAGACAGAGCATGAAGGGGGGAGGGGCAGAGAGAGAAGGAGACACAGAATCGGAAGCAGGCTCCAGGCTCTGAGCCATCAGCCCAGAGCCCGACGCGGGGCCCGAACTCATGGACCGCGAGATCATGACCTGAGCTGAAGTCGGACGCTTAACCGACTGCGCCACCCAGGCGCCCCAAAAGTAGTCTTTTAAGTAACAGTATTTGGGTGGAGGTTGATGTGTGATTTTCCTATAGTGTTTACAAATCATGCAACAAGCTTAGCATCAATCATTTTTCTTCCCGTCTCTCAATTTATTTTCAGAGTCTTAAAAATGCCATATATTTTTTTAATGTTTATTTGAGAGAGAGAGAGAGAGAGAGAGAGAGAGGGGTGGGGAGCAGGGAGGGGCAGAGAAAGAGGAGGACTGTTCACTGACTGCAGAGAGCCCGATGTGGGACTTGAACTCACGAACCATGAGATTATGACCTGAGCCGAAGTCAGGTGCTCAACCGACTGAGCCACCCAGGCAACCCCCACAAAATGCCGTACTTTTATTTCCAAAAAGTTGTTTTAAAAACTTTTCCCTCTGGTTTTCATTTGTTGGTTGGTTGGTTTGCTAAAGGGTAGAACATATAGAGGGTCGTAAGTGTAATTCAGGATTTAGGTTCTTACCCTTGGTCATCCTACTGGACTTTAAGTATTTAGAAAGCTTCAGTAATCAGGATTTTTTTTTCTTTCCCTTTTTTCTAATTAGTCTTTTTAAAACTCAACCAAGAACAAAAAGAAGGTAAGTTCATATCAGGGATTAGTTAAAAAAAAAAAAAAAGAACAACTTTCAATCCATGTGTGCACTTTACTTCCTACATCTCTGACATGTTAGAGGTAGGTTTTTGTTTTTTGTTTTTTGTTTTTATCAGATAGGTTTTCAGTTACACTTAACCATAAAATTTGTGTTAAACTGAACATCCTTTCTGGGGTTTTGTTGTGTTGTAAATTCTAATCCTGTTTTTGGTTGAGGAGTGATTATTTAAAAATTTTTTAAACAAGCAAAGGAAAAAAATACAACATAGTAGTCTCTTCCCTTTTTCATTGAATAGAGATAGTTTATAGATTTCCAAGTTGTTGCTTTTCCCTTTCTTAAAGTACAAGTGTCCCTTGGTGGTAAATGATTTGTTAATGTTTTTCCCACTGTTTTTTGTTTAGAGTCTAACTCTCAGCACTGAGATAGCTCTTTGCTCTGTTACCTTTTGTAATGATTGGATTCATTGGGATGTTTCTTTTGACAATTCTCATCTACATGTTGGGCTAGAGAATGAGGAGCTTGGGGTGCCTGGGTAGCTCAGCCAGTTAGGCGTCCAACTTCGGCTCAGGTCATGATCTTGCGGTTTGTGGGTTGAGCCCCACATCGGGCTCTGTGCTGACAGCTCAGAGCCTGGAGCCTGCTTCAGATTCTGTGTCTCCCTCTCTCTCTCTGCCCCTCCCCCGCTCACACTCTGTCTTTCTCCCCTTCAAAATAAATAAACATTAAAAAAATTAAAAAAACAGAGAGAGAATGAGGAACTTGTTCATCTTAATTTGAACTTGCTCATTTAGCTAATTTATAACCCTTTTAGAAATGGGAATTTTACATTTTTTTAAAATATAAGTGACTGAATATTGCTTTATGATTTACAAAGCAGGTTTTCCTGTGCTTTATTTCATTGAGCAAAAGCATACATAAAGTACGGAAATCACAGTGAATTTTTGTGCTTCTGCTTGATTCTCATAACACTCTTGTGTAGTAAGTCATATCCCCATTTGTTGTTATTTTTATTTCAGCTTTGTTGTTTTTTAAATTTTATTTATTTTTGTTATAGTGACTTAAGATTTCAAGAAAAGTCATGAACAATACGCATGCATCATTTTGAAGTTGCTATCTGTTTTGAATTTTGATGAGTATGTGCATTATGTGTGATGCATCTTGGTAACGTTTTTTAGCAGTGTGTGTGTGTGTGTGTGTGTGTGTGTGTGTGTGTGTGTGTATGTATGTGACTTGTTTTCAGGATTAGAACTCTGTATGTATAATACCCTTGCTCTTTGAGGAAGATCTGAATGAATTTTGAGACTGATGTGGGTAAAGAAGTTTCCACTAACAAAAAGATGTGTAATCTCTTTAATAGTCATTTCTTTGACATTTGCCCACTGTTTATACGAGTATTTGAATAACTATTTCTCTGTGTTCACAAGGGATACATTTAGTGTACGTTTAACAAGTTTGTATATGAATTTGCATTGTAGATTTGATAGGTGTTATATTGGTGTTTGGAAGTTTATTTTGATTTTTCCAAAAGTTTGTTTAATATTTTGTCTAAGTAACTATGCAGTGTAATTCATTATTCTGTCAGGCATCAATCCATTCATTTGACTTTACTTTAGAAAAAAATGCTATATGGTGATTCATTCTGTGCATTCATTATTCATTCAAAAGATATTATTTGAACTCATGCTGTGCGTACCAGGCACTATTACAGGCATATGAGATACATCTACGAACAGAACCGGACAAAGATTCCTGCTCAGTGGGGCTTGAATTTTAAGGGGTGTGAAAGAGACCATGAGGGCTCACCGACATTGCTCTTTTCCCATTTTTGCTTGGCATGCATCTAGACTACATTTCTCAGCTTCCCTGTATCTAAGAAAAACCATGTAAATACTAGTTAGCAGTGGAATGTGAACAGAGTGATATGTGTCTTCCCAGAATAAGACCATTAATAGCCGAGGGCCTTTTCTGTCCTCTCTACCACAGCTTAGGGGAGAGAACTTCATTAGGACCCAGAGGAAGATGAAACCATAAATGAAAGGAAACTGGGTCCTTGAATGATGGGTGGAGAAGAATATCCTGCTGCCCTGCTTGACTTTGATCAAGAGAGCTAGGAGCAAGAGAGAAACCTTATGTTAAGCTACTGAGGTTTTAGTGTTGGCTATAGTAGCTGGTTCTGGAAGTAAGTTCTATTACCGCAAAACCTTGAGATTTGTGTTGTTGGCTTAGCAGTCAGGTAGCCCTGATAAGGACACCGATGTTGGAGGTGGGAAGGACAGAAATCTATGTTATGCAGTGGTGACCAGTGGCTAAATTTGTCATCCATAATAACTTAGAAGGTCCACTTCTTGCCACCTGAGCTCTGGGTCAAATGTTGGAAAGGATTGAAGTGCGAGTGTGTGTTGACTGTCTTTTGTTAGGTCTTACACGAAAGAGATGAGCTTAAGAAAGAATTGTCTAGTTTTCAAGCAAAAAATGAAAGGGAATAGAGAAAGTTCTGACAGTTGGAGCAGTGACAGGAAAAACAGATTGCTTGTAGACCCTAGAGAGCAATAGGTAAGAGTTGAGAAAGGCTTTGAGCCACAAAGGCCTAGTGAACCTTCTCAGTCAAAGAAAGATGACAGTCCTATGGCAAAGATCGGATCAGGGCATGAGTTCTCATTCTTGGCTGTTCATCAGAATTACCTTGCTCTCACTTACATAGCTTCTGATTTAATGGGTCAAAGGTACATGAAACCTAGATAAGACAGTTTTTAAAAGTTCCCCCAAGTGATTGCATCGTGCAGCCAACGTTGGAAACTGCTGACCTGTTGTTTCATCTGGACTCCAGGTGGCTTCTGTTAGTTCAAAGTGAGAGGAACGGAGGCAAAGACATAAATCAGCCTTAAGAATTATGTCCAGGAAAGGACTTTGTGTGCGGTTACTGGCACATGGAACTGACTGGAAACAAATAGATCAAAGGCCTACTAAGTTTTTGAGGGAATTATATATTGGCAAAGGAACTAGGAGCCTACACTTAACAAGCCCCTGACTGTTCTAACTGTAAGACTACTTTCTAACGACCCAGAACTTGCTCTGGAAAGAGGTGGTCTGTGAAGGCTGAAGGCATGCCAGAGCCCACTTTGCCAAGGAGGATATTAGATAAGGAAGAACCTTGTGCTTGTGCTCCTCCATTGTGTGTTGGGCCTGGGGAAGGTGGGTGTGGATCATCTGCCCGATCCGTTCATAGGGTCCATCATTTGGAGCTACGCATGATCCTGATGAAGAAGACTGTGATAGACCCAGACGTCCTGGACTTGTCTTTAGATGCACGGACTGAGTGGCACTTCACATTTTCTTTTTGGAGAGGTTTGAGTGTGTTTTGTTTGTAGGAAAAGGGAGGAAACATTTTGTGATCAGAAGTACTTATCTATATCCATGTTTTGCTTTTCTTCCTGGACCTGTACCTGGATGATCTAGCCCGTCATCCATGCAGCCTGACACGGCCATATGACTAGTTCTGACCGGTGGGATTTGTTTGCAGGTGATCTGTGTTACTTCTGGGTCAGGGCTGTTTAAAGCAGATGTGTCTCATCTTCTCTTTACCCTTCCCACTCCCACTAGACATTGGCCACATGGGATGATCTTTGAAGAAAGTAATAGCGGCAGAAGCCCTTGCATGAAAGGGAGCTGGGTACCTAGTAGATGGATCAGAGCCCCTCTGCCAATTTACACTAGACTTGCACATGAACAAGAAATCAAAAAGCAGAATCCAGAGTATAGGGTCATAGAGGCCTTGTTGAGAAAGTGAGATTTGAACAGAGTCTTTGGTGTATGATAGTAGACATCTGGGGAAGAGGAGGCATTTTCAGCATGAATCCTGTGAGTAGGAGTGTGTTTCTGAGTTCAGGGAACAGCAGAGAAGCTTATGTGGCCAGAGTGGAGTCAACAGGAGGAGGTCTATAGGAAAGGAGGACAGCTCACAAGGGCCTTTCTGACCATAATAAGGATGTTGGCCTTAACTCTAGTGGAATGAGGAGTCTTTATTTTTTTTACGGGAGAGAGAGAGAGAGAGAGAGAGAGAGAGAGAGAGAGAGAGAACGAATGAATATGAGTAGGGTAGGGGCAGAAAGAGAGGGAGTGAGAGAATCCCAAGCAGGCTCCACATTCAACACAGAGCCTGACTCAGGATCCTGGGATCCTGAGACCATGACTAGAGCCAAATTGAAGAGTCAGGTGCTCTGGGCATCCAGGTAGCTCAGTCAGTTAAGCATCCAACTCTTGATATCAGCTCAGGTCATGACCTCACAGTTGGTGAGATCAAGCCCTGTGTTGGGCTTTGTGCTGACAGCACAGACATTGCTGGGATTCTTTCTCTCCCCCTCTCAGTGCCTGTCTCTCTCTCTCTCTCTCTCTCTCTCTCTCTCTCTCTCTCAAAATAAATAAACACTAGAAAAGAATAGTTGGACGCTCAACCAGCTGAGCCACCCACTTACCCCAGAATGTGAGTCTATAGGGTTTTGAGTAGAGGAATGGCATGGCTTGATTTATCTTTTAAAATGATCAGTCTGGATAGCATGTAAAGAGTAAAGTGGGAGGAAAAGATAGAAGCAGGAAGAGCATTTCAGGAGAGATGATTGCAGTAATCAAAACAAGATACGGTAGGATGGTAGCAGTAGAGGTGGTGACAAGGGTAGAACTAGAATTTACTTTCTGAATCTGCCTAATGGGTTGGATGTGGCTTGTGAGAAGACAGGAGTGAAGATTTTGTCCTAAACAGCCAGAAGGATGGAATTGTCATCAGCCGAGATGAGACAGCTGTGGATGGAGTACATGTAGAGGTAAGGATTGAGAGTTCACTCTGGGAATTCAGTTCAGTTGGATTTAAGTTGCTTACTAGACATAGGGAGTTGTTGGATAGGCCACTGCATATGAGTCTAAACATAAAGAAGTCTGAGATAGAGATGTCAGCTTGGGGGTCATTGGCAAGTGGTTGATATGTAAAGCCATGCAACTGAACAGTAGCACCAAGTGAGTGGAGATAGAGGCGAGAAGAAAGAAGAGAAGAGGAATGAGAACTGCCCTCAGGGCTCATCATTAAGACATCTTGGAGAAGAGGAGGAACCTGTGAACAGTGACACAAGGTGAAAGCCAGGAGAGGGTGGTGTTCTGGACTATGCGTGAAAGGTGTTTTGAGGAGGAGGGATTGATCCTCTGTGTCCAGTGCTGTGACAGTCAAGGGAGAAGATGGAGAAGTGGCCCCTCATCTAACAATGTAGAGGTGGTCTTGCAAGAACAGTTTCTGTGGAGTGGTGGGGACAAAACCCGACGCAAGTGGGTGCAAGAGGGAGAGGGGAGAGAGATGGAGACAGAGAGTATAGACAACTGTCAATGAATATCTATTTCTAACCTTTCTTTCCTTTCTTCTTTCTTTCTTTCTTTCTTTCTTTCTTTCTTTCTTTCTTTCCTTCCTTCCTTCCTTCCTTCCTTCCTTCTCGTTTCTTCCTTTCTTTTCCTTTCTTTTTTCTTTTTTCTTTCCCTTCCCTTCCCTTCCCTTCCCTTCCCTTCCCTTCTCTTCCCTTTCCTTTCCCTTTCTTTTCCTTTTCCTTTCCTTTCCTTTCCTTTCCTTTCCTTTCCTTTTTTCTTTTCTCTTCTCCTCTCTTCTCTCTTCTCTTCTCTTCTCTTCTCTTCTCTTCTCTTCTCTTCTCTTCTCTTCTCTTTTCTTTTGAGAGAAAGCGCAAGCAGGAGAGAGGGGCAGGGGAAATCCCAAGCAGGCTCCATGCTCAGCGCAGAGCATGATGCTGGGCTTGATCCCCTGACTCTGGGATCATGACCTGAGCTGAAATCAAGAGTTGGATGCTTAACTGACTGAGCCCCCCAGGTGCCCCCTAAGACTTTTTTTCTAATAGCAGTTCTTGGCAGGATTTTAGGAGACTCAATTAATCCCACTTCACTTTTCCCCACTCACAATTGCAGCTGGGAGTTGGGCACATGGCAGTCTGTTTGAGAAGGTGGTTTTAACTGTGAGGAAATAATGGACTGCCAGTAGCCCCTGAACTGAATATAAGCCAATCCAAGGTGGGCCTTCCCAGCACGCAGCGGAGCCTGGAGGCTCATGGCTCTGGGAGCAGAGAAGCATGTTTGCTTTCTGTAGAGCTTGCAGATACCAGCAAACAGGGGAGGGAACGAGGCTGAGCTAGCATGTTCGTTCCTTCTCTAGAACCAACCAGTCTGGTCCGAGGAGCGAGGGGCAGAGAGTGACCACCTGCTGGGGTCCTCCAGAGAAGGTCCTCCACATGGAAACAAGACAGTGGGCCATGGAATCAGCATGGATTTTTATATTCCAGTTTGCAAGGATATAGTCATCATCTTCTCTTGGTCTTGGGTCATATTTCAAGTAACCTTGCCATTAGGAGGCCTGCACGTACAGTATTTCAGTTGCTACAAAATAAGCCACTCCCAAACTGGTCACATAAAACAACCATTTTTTTTTTAACGTCTTATTTATTTTTGACACAATGCGAGAGACAGAGTGCAAGCAGCAGAGGGGCAGACAGAAGGAGACACAGAATCCGAAGCGGGCTCCAGTCTCGGAGCTGTCAGCACAGAGCCCGATGCGGGGCTTGAATTCATGAACCGTGAGATCATGACCTGAGCCGAAATCGGACGCTTAACCGACTGAGCCACTCAGACGCTCCCAAAAAACAACCATTTTATTTCACCCACGGGTTTGGTGTCAGGAATTTGAATAGGGTAGGGGGGCTGGGTTGTTCCTGCTCCATGACCTCTGAGGTCTCTGCTGGATGACTGAAGTACCAGTGGGGTGGGTGCTTCTTCACTCGCTTGGCCAGTGTCTGCCCTGGGATGGTTAGAAGGCTGGACTCAGCCACACTGTAGACTGGAGCCACCTGTGTGGCCTCTCTCTGAACGTGGCCTCTGCTTTCCGCAGCATGGTGGCGGTGTTTTCAGAGACAGCATCCCCTGAGGGAGCATCTGGAGAACCAAGTGTTCCAAGAGGACTAGGGGAAACCCGTCAGGCCTTTTCTGCCTGAGCTGTGGAAGTCACGCAGCCACATTCTGCCAACTTCTTTTGGTTGCAGGGTCAAGGCACTAGGGCCAGTCCAGCTCGGGGGAGGGAGAGGATGCTGGTGGCGGTGGTGGGGGTAAAGTCCCATCACAAGGAGCATGTGTGGTGTGGTGAGTGGGACGGTGCAGTTACGTTTGGAGATAATTTCCTGGCCTATAGTTAATGCTCAGTAAGGATCTGTTAAATGGGTGAATGAAAGGACACCCAGCCGTGCATCCAAGTCTGCCACACAGGAGGAAAGCCTTACAACCCGAACAAGCATTTCTGTTTAAATGGTTAATTCAGCCATAGAGACTACCCTATTTTTCTACGAAGTTATGCTTTTTAAAAGAGCACTTTGTTAAAACAATGATGCATAATGTTTACTGGGACTTTTATTCCTTTATTTAAATGATTCAGATTTGGAGAAAGATTCTTTTAAACTATTTCAAATATAGTGCTGTTGTTTTTAATCCCTGTTTAATGATCTTAACCCTGACCTTCATTTTCCTTGGTTGGGGCATCCATGCTTTTCTGTTTTACTTTATGCATCCTTCCCTCCCTCTTTTCCTCCCCCTCTTCCTCTTCCTCTATCTCTCATCTCTCTCTTTCAGTTACTGTGAAATATGTACAACATAAAATTTACATTTTATCTCTTTTTAGGTGTCCACTTCACTGGCATTCAGCACATTCATATTATTGTGCAACCATCACCACCATCTGTCTGGAACTTTTCCATTTTCCCAAAGAGAAACTCTTAACCCTTTCTAGATATATGAGGAGGGCTAGAAAGAAGCCATTTCCTGACCTTCCCTGTGCTTTACATTCAGATCTCTGCTTACCCTGGTCTTCACTTTACCAAGAGGTATTTGACTGATTTCCACTTGGCAGGAAGTGTGTGTGTTTGTGTGTGTGTGTGTGTGTGTGTGTGTGTGTTTATACAAAATACACTTGTAGCACAGCTACCATTTGTTAGCTGAGTGCCTCAGTAGAGGCAGTTACGTAATATGGAATATGTGGAAGTTTCGTCTTTCTTCCCAGCAGAGGGCAGACTCCACCTCTGAACAAAGTTACTTCTCTTGTTCTTCAAAAATCTATAAATGAGGAAGTACTTGGATTTGTTTAGCTATCTGTTAATATTATTGCATCTTTTTAAAAAATAAATATTAACAGGCAACACACGTGTCTAGGATACTTGTTTGGGCATTAGTGATATTAAATAATTTACCTTACTGACTCAGAACATACTCTGTTGTCAGAGACCAAGACCTCTGTCAGGTATTTAATTCTCATGTGACTAGTGCACCTCTCCTCACATCTCTTGAATTCTGAGAGAATTTGCATTCAGTGAGAAGAAGGTATGCCGTGCCTCTTGGTACACTTCTGCCCAGTTCCAAATAGTCACATCATAATTAAATAACTCCTTTGTATAGAGTGTAAAACTAGGCAGGAGGATTTAAAAAATTTTTTTAATTAATTTTTAAAATTCAAGTGCAGTTAACATACAGTGTTGTATTAGTTTCAGGTGTACAATACAGTGAGTCAACAACTTTATACCTCACCCAGTGATCATCTTAAGTGTCCTCTTAATCCCCTTCACCTATTTTACCCCTCTCCTCACCCACCTCCCCTTGGGTAACCACCAGTTTGTTCTCCAGAGTTAAGGGTCTGTTGTTTGGTTTGTCTCTTTTTTTCCCCCCTTTGTTCATTTGTTTTGTTTCTTAAATTCCATGTATGAGTGACATCATATAGTATTTCTTTCTCTGACTTATTTCACATAGCATTATGCTGTCTAGATCCATCCATGTTGTTGCCAATGGTGTTCTTTATTCTTCATTCTTTATTATGGCTGAGTAATATTTCATTGTATCTATATACCACATATTCTTTATCCATTCATCTGTTGATAGGCACTTGGGTTGCTTCCAAAATTTGACTATCGTAAATAATGGTGCAATAAATATAGGGATGCGTGTTATCTTTTTCAGTTAGTGTTTTTGTTTTCTTTGGGTAAATACCTGGTAGTGGAATTTTTGGATCATATAATAGTTCTATGTTTAATTTGTTGTGCAGCGTCCATGCTGGTTTCCACAGTGGTTGCACCAGCTCATCTCCCACCAGCAGTGCATGAAAGTTCCTTTTTAGAAGAATTGGTTTTTTCAAAGTTATAGGGCAATATCCCCACTTGTGGCAAGTTATAACATGAGGTAAGGCAAATACATGAAGACATTCCAAACAAAATCTGTAAATGAGGCATTTAGCCCAACGTCCCACAGTCCTCAGAGGAGCTGCTGAAACCGTGTCCACCATAGCTCCCACCTCGTGTTCATGAGTTGCTATCACCATTGAAGCTATCTGGCCTTGCTCTTTTGCATGGCACTGCCATTCCCATCGTGATCTGTTGGTGATTCATTGCCCACCCTCCCCCGCATCCTTCTTACAGTTCTCCACATCTCAAGAACCTTTAGAACTGCTGCTCCTGGGGCTCCTGGGTAGCTCAGTTGGTCAGGTGTCTGACTGGATCTCAGCTCAGGTCATGGTCTCACAGTCATGAGATCGAGCTCCAAGTTGGGCTCCATGCTGGGCGTGGAGCCTCCTTGGGATTCTCTTTCTCTCCCTCTGCCCTTCCCCTGTTTGCTCACTCTCTCTCTCTCTCTCTCTCTCTCTCTCTCTCTCTCTCTCTCAAAAAACAAAAACCAAAAAAACCCCTGCTGTAATCAGCAAGCTTCCCTCACTTTTGCTGCTTCTTGAAACTTTTCTTTCACCCCCGTCTTAATTGAGGTTGACTGTCCTCTAGAACGTCCCCTTCTCCTGCATCCCTTCAGGTGGTAGCTATTTATTCTCCCACATCTGTGAGTTTTAAGGGGTTGGGAAGTGAAATTATTGTTAGGGTGGCTATATAATTTATCATATAAAGCAGACTTACTTGAGAGTGAAAGGGGGCACTATTCTTTATGCAGGGACGACATGCATAGGCTGGGATTTCCTGGGTAAACAGTTTATGGACACTGTTTTGGTGTCCTGTTACTGCATAACAAATAACACAAAGTTAGCAGCTTAAAGCAGAAATTTGTTATTTTAGTTTCTGTATGTCAGGAGTCCAGGCAATGACATGACTAGATTCTCTAGGTCTTCCTGGGCTGAATTCAAGGTGTCAGCTCAGGCTGTGGTTATCATCAGTACTGGCAGGTCCTCATGCCAGCTCACTGGTTGTTGGCAGAACTCATTTTGTTGCAGATATGGTATCGAGGTCCCCATTTTCCTGTTAGTTTCCAGCCAGGGGTGACTCTCCTCAGAGGCCACCTGCGGTTCCTTGCCATGTGGCCCCATATGCAGCTTACAGAACGGACATTTGCTTTCTTCCAAGCCTACTGGAGCACATATCCCCGACTTTCTCTTCTGAAGCTAGCCAGAAAAAATGCTCCTTTTAAAGGGCTCACCTGATTGGATCAAACCCATCAGGGTAATGTAGGGACATTAGGGACTATGTAGGGACATAGTCAAAGGAGTGATAGTTCATCATACTCACAGGTTCCAATGACGCTCAAAGGGGAGAGGTTTGATGAGGACAAGCGTTGCTGAGAGTCACCTTAGAATTCTGCATATCCTACTACTCATCCTGGTTATTTTCTTCCTTGCTTTCCACCTTCCACTTCTGGCCCATCACACCCTGAATCTCTTGGATCAAACAATGACAAGAAGCAGGATACTGCCTTGAGGCTCATGCCATTTTAACTCCAGCCCCCTTCTTCTTTCCTGACTGCAGTTAGCCCCTGACTTTCTGGTCATTTTCCTTCACCCCTGTATGGATTGGTACCAGAATTATGGTCACCTCTTGGTTGGTTTCAGTATCTGTATAGTCAGATCTTTTAAGACCCTGGCCACACAGTTTCTTGACTTCCCCAACTCTGTCTTCTCCTCCACTGAGCCTCAGACATCCACTCCCTCACTTACACCTGGACCCTTTTGCCAACTCCACCTGCTCTACTTGAAAACCACTGATTTAGACACCCCATTCTGTGTCGGTACCCGTTGTCGTTCCAGCTGACTTGTTCATCATCTCTCCCTAAGACCGTCCCTCATGTCTTCCAGCCTCTGTTCCATTGACCTGTCTGCTTTCGTTCAGTCCTCTCATTTTTCTTTTCTCCTTACCATTTTAGATACAGCGCTTCCTTCCTGTACCATAAACTCCATTGTCCGGTGATTTTTTGTCCATATCTCTGTCAACTAAATGCATGGATGACTTAAATCTGTCTGCTTTCTCCTAAGTACTTCTGGAGAAAGCCATACAAAAGGGCTGACTAGTATTAGCATAAATTCATGATCCCCAACTTTGTATTGATTCTCAGTAGTGCAGTCCTATTACATTGCTCTGATCACCTTGCTTTCCATTCTTGGCAATAGTCAATTGAGGTTGTGTAGGAATAAAAAACTCCATTTGTTAAAAGCCATCTACCCCCACTCTTCCCTCTCTTTCAAAGGATGACCTCCTTTCTTACCACACAGAGAAAACAAAAGCCAGTAGACAGGAACTCCCATAACGAATTCTTTTTAGGTACCTGCTGCATAGCAGACGTACAGTGAAAACTATGAAACATCATTGAAAGTAATTAAAGAAGACCTAAGTAAATAGAAAAGCCTACACATTTATAGATCAAAAGACTCAATATTGTTAAGATGACAGTACTCCCTAAATTTATCTACAGATTCAATGCGATTTCCATGAAAATCTCAGCTGCATCTTTACATAACCCTATAAGCTGATCCTAAATGCATATGGATATGCAAGGGGCCCAAAATAGCCAAAGCAATCTTGAAAAAGAAGAACACAGTTGGAGGACTCAATACTTCCTGACTCCAAAACCTATATTATCAGTAAAACAGTAATCAAGACAGTGTAGTACTTGCATGAGGGTAGATGTATAGATTAATGAAATAGGGTTGACAGTCCAAAAATAAACTCTTACATTTGTTGTCAATAGATTTTCAATAAGGGTGATAAGACCATTCAGGAGGGGAAAAATAGGCTTTTCAAAATATGGTGCTGGGACAATTGGATATCCACATGCAAAAGAATGAAACCAGACTCCTACCCTTATACCATACAAAAAATTAACTAAAAATGGATTAGAGACCTAAATGTAAGAGCTACAAACAGGAAACTCTTAGAACAAAACACAGGCATAGATTTTCACGACCTTGGGATATGCTGCACCTTCTGGATGTGACACTAAAAGTACAAGCAACAGAAGAAAAATAGATAAATTGGACTTCATTGAAATGACAAAGTTGCTGCTTCAAAGGATACAAGCAAGAAAGTAAAAAGACAATTCACTGAAAAGGAGCCAATACTTGCAAATCACTTACCTGATAAGGGACTTGTATCCAGAATTATAAAGAACTCTTCAGACTCAACAAAACCACCAAATAACCCAATTTAAACATGGGTATAGGGAAAGTAGAGTGGTGGTTACCAGGAGCTGGGGGTGGGGGAAAGAAAGAAGGAGAGTCGTGTAATCAGTTTCAGCTTTGCAAGATGAACAAGTTCTGGAGATGTGTTTCACAACAGTGTGAATATACTTAACACTACTGAAGTGAGATGGCCAATTTTCTGTCATGTGTTTTTGTAATGAAAAAAAAAAGTAAGGTAACTTTGGGGGGGAAATGGGTAAAAGGTCTGAATAGACATTTCTCCAAAGAAGATATACAAATGGCCAATAAACCCATGAAAAGATGCTCAACCTCGTTAAGTCATTAGGGAAATATCTAATCAAGCCCACCATGACATGGCACTTCATATCCACTACAATGGTTAAAATAAGAAAAAACTGACAATAACTAGTGTTAATGAGGGTGTGAAGAAACAGGACTGCTGGTGGGAATGTAAAATTTTTCCATTGTGGAAAACAGTTTGGTAGTTCCCCAGAATGTTTGTTTGTTTTAAAATTTTTTAATGTTTATTTTTGAGAGAGACAGAGTGTAAGTGGGGGTGGGGGGAAGGCAGAGATGGGGAGACACAGAATCTGAAGCAGGCTCCAGGCTCTGAGCTGTCAACACAGAGCCTGACGCTGCAGGGCTCGAACTCACAGACTGCGAGATCAAAATCACAGACCTGAGCCAAAATCCGACGCTTAACCTATTGAGCCACCCAGGTGTCCCTTTCAGAATGTTAAACAGAGTTATGATGTGGTCCAACACTCCTAGGTGAAAATTGTCCGTTGGGAGAAAATACATGTCCACACATACACTTGTATATGAGTGTTCATAGCAACATTATTCAGAATAGCTAAAAAGTGGAGATAATCCAAATATTGGTCAATTGACAAACGGATAAAAAATGTATGTCAATATAATGAAATATTATTAGACAATAAAAATAAATGAAGTACTGATACATGCTAAAACATAGATGAACTTTGAAACTATGCCAGGTGAAAGAAGACAGATACAAAATGTCACATATTGTAGGATTCTATTTATCTGAAATTTATCTGGATCGGCAAATGCAAAGAGACAGAGAAGTGGTTGCCAAGGGCTGAGGAAAGGGAGGAATGGGGGTTGACTGCCAAAGAGTATTGGATTTCTTTTTTGGGGTGAAGAAGATGTTCTGAAATGACATATTAGTTATGGTGGTATAACTCTTTTGGTATACTAAAAACCACTGAATTGTAATATTAAAAGGGTGAGCTTTATGGTATGTAAATTATATCTCAAAAAAGCTGTTATTTTTTTTTTTTTAACCTGGTCAGGGAAAGCCTTTTTGAAGAGATGACATTTAAACTGAGATTGGAATGACTAACTTGAGGTTGGTGGTTATAAATCCAAAGTCAGACCAGTCAGCATAGTTGTGTATTTACTTCCCCAGTAAAGTGTAGAGGGTAAAGGAGAAGAGTGGATAAAGTTGGGGTTTCGACAGAGAGTCTGACAAAGGAAGAGCTGGCAAGAGGGGTTGGAGAGTATGCAAAGAAATGAATGTAATAACGGGCCATGGAGTGTAGGTTGGTTAAAGGAGAAATGAGGCCCTGAGGTTAGATAAGGAACAATGTGAAGCTGGTAGGCTCAGTGGAGTAGTGGACCTGCTGGCATTGAAGTTCTGTTGAAGGAGTGAGCTAGACAGAAGTTTGTAGGAGAATGGAGCGCTTGAAATTGAGATTTTAGGTGACGTACAGTAATTGGCTATAAAATGTGCCAGGATGTGACTCTGAGGCTGGTGGCCGATGTAGAGTGAGGGAAAGGTTGTTGAAGGTGAGTTCCAGGAATCCCAGTGTATAAGTTTCCTATAGCTGCCAGAACACATTATTATACACTTAGTAGCTTAAAGCAGGAGTTTATTCTGTCATAGTTCTGGACACCACAGATTTGAAATCAAGATGTCAGCAGGGCCACACTCTCTCTGCAGACTCTAGGGAAGGATCCATTTGTATTAGAGTTCTTCAGAGAAACAGAACCTATATATATATTTATCTGTAAAGATTTATTATAAGGAATTGGTTTATGCAATTATGGAGGCTGACAAGTCTTAGGATGTGCATGATGAGTCAGCAAGCTGGAGACCCAGGAGACCTGATGGTGTAGAGCCAATGTGGGTCTGAAGTCCTGGAAACCAGTAGAACTGATAATGTAGGTCCTGTCTGGGTTTGAAGGCTGGCAGCCTCCAGACCCAGATAGAGCAGATGTTGTGATTCAAGTCTGAAGGCAGGAAAAAGCCAGTGTCCTAGTTCAAAGACTGGCCAGAGGAATACTCTCTTATTCGGGTGAGGGCCAGCCTTTTTTTCTGTTCAGCTCTTCAAACTGATTGGATGAAGCCCACTTATAGCAGGGAGGGGAGTATATGTTAATCCCATCTAAAAACACCCTCACAGGAACACTCAAAATGACGTCTGACCAAATATCTAGGCTCCCGGTAGCCCAGCAAGTTGACATGAAACTAACATTAAACCATTCTTTGTCTCTTCTCACTTTTGGTGGCTTTTCTTGATTTGTGGCTGCATCACCGCAGTCACAGCCTCATTGGTCACATTTCCTCTTCTTTCTCTTTTCCTTTGTGTGTCTATTTTATGAGGATACAGGTAATTGCATACGGGCCAACCGGATAATCCAGGATAAACTCTTCAGTCACGAGATCCTTAATTGCATTTTGCCTTAGTAGGTAGCATTCACTCTTTAGCCATACAGAATAATATTTTCAGGTTCCAGAGATGAGGGTGTTGGACATATCCTTTGGGGGCCACCATTCAACCCCCTATAACTAGCATATGGGAAGGGTCAATTCTATGTGGATGTTGGAATCAACAAGAATTATGGCAGCCGTAATGTTGGACTCCACTACAGAGGGATGTTTGATGCTTTGGTCCGATGACGTGACAATTCAAAATTGGGGTTTTAAGGAAAAGAGAAAATGATCTGGGAGTGGCAGTGAGATTCTAGGAGCACGTATCCACAGCTGGAGATCCAGCAGTTTGAGGGTGTGAGAGAGAAAGCAGGTGCATCTTGAATGGCTGTGAAGGGGGGGAGGGTTGGTTGGGTGGGGGGGAGTTGAGCCCTCAGGGAAAGCCAGGTTTCCTCCCAGGGCAAGAAGGTGAAGGCTCAGAGAAGAGGATTCTTTGCCAGAGAAGGGATTTGGGGGATGGGGACTATGAAGACAAGTAGAAGGATTTGAGAGTGAGGATTAGTGAGATGGGGTCATGTAAGGGTATTGCAGAGCCTTGTAGGAATGAGAATCTAAGTGGGAGTCTTGGATTTCTTGTGGAACAAGCATGGTGTGATAACTTTACGACAAAGGTTGTGCTGGAATCAGCCCCAGATAGTGTCCAAGGCAGACCGTGGCGCTGTCGCTCTGAGTGTTAGTTGGGAGAAGCCTTGCCAGGCATGTGCAGAGCTCTGGGTGCCTATCTTTCCTCCTGTCCCTGTGGTATGAAGGTCTGGGGAGAAGGGCCCTGAAGTTCTCCTGACTGATGGCTCAGCTGACTGCTTCACTGACCAAGCTCCCTCTGAAATTGTGGACTTTCTGGTGCCAGCTGAGAGATAGAAGGAATAGGCTGGAGATATCCTGACAGCATTTATCAACATTTTCAATAGGTTGATCGGGATGTTTAAAATATTGCTTTTTTCAGCATCTGAACATCGCCCCCACTCTACTATGATATTTGGATGCACTATTTATTCTTAAATCCATTTACAGCTGCAAAAGTGCTGAGTTTGAAAGCAGAATATTTGAAATGGACCCAGCTGTTTAAAAAGATGGATGCTTATCAAAGAAAGGATTGGTGTATAGTTTATGAACAATAAGACACTTTTTTTTCCAACCAGCCTGAATATTCTTAGAGCAAAGAGATGATAGGGTGGTTTTCCATCTGTAGAGAAATGAATGACTTAACCCGAATGGCTTCTTCAAATGAGCAGTCTCCTCTTGGTGGTCATGACTTCCCACAGCCCTTTGTCCAGCTTTAGATCATTCCTGATTCTGACAGCTGGCCACCAGAGCGGAACTGGAGAATGTATACCCTACTTCCATGTGTGGAGAGAATTACAGAGATCCATGTGATCCAGCAATGTGAATTGCCTGTTTCTACGTGAACTCACATGTATCAGGAATTGTCGTCTGGTGCTTTCTGAGATCTGTTGGTGCAGATTTAGGGGAGAACTTTTTCTGCAAAGAAGTTTAATACATGTGTATTGTATATTCCTCACATTCTCTGTCCCCTTAGTGACTACAAAGTATTCCATTATGGAATGTTCATGTGTTATTGATTAAACCTTTGATTACCTCTGATAAACCAGATATGTGTTCCCTGGCATTCTCTCCTGAACTGTGTTTTCTTCTCTTTCAGTGCCCTCCCTCTGAATTTTTCACACAGTTCTAGGTTTTTAAATGATCCCCCTGGACATGGATAGATTCCTGCAGTTCTTAATTTCAGCCCAGTCTTCTTAACTCCTATGTTCAGTGGTCTAATAGACATTTCCATCTTGAGGCCTTACTGACTTTTCTCTCAATACATGTTTCCAATAATGTTTCAGTCAGTTTGCTTCCACTTCTAAGTAGACAACTGTATCATTTATAGGAAACTAACTTAGTAATTTTCCAATCGTTACAACTTTAAAAAACAAAAACAAACAAAAAAACCTCTCCCTTCTTAGGAACTTCTAGAGTAGTGGTTGCCCAAATTTGCCTGAAAAGACTCTGCTGGGCAGCTTATTAAATACACAAAGTACCAAGCCCCTACACCTGGGAATTTTATCTTAGTAGGTCTGGGTTGAGGCAAAAGAATCTGCTTTGCTTTGTTTTATTTTTAAAACGAGTACCCCAGGATTTTTTTTTTTTTTAATCTTCAGGCAAGTTTGAGAAGCTATTTTAGAGCAGTGTTAATAGTGGTGGTGGTGGTGGTCTTCGGTCCTGACTTTGGCATGTCTGCATCATGGATGGTGTTAATTGACTCCTGCCTCGACTTGTGGCGGTATTTGTGAAAGTCTCTGCAGGTATTGGGTGACCAGGTGTAGTCATACAGGTGGTGATCTAAGCCAGGCAAAGAGCTCTCTGCCCTGGTAATCCTTCAATAAACACTTCTAGTACCTGTTACATTCCAGGCTCCGGACAGCACTGCTGTGCACAGAAGCACATGGCAGGTCTTCTGGGTTCTTTCGCCCCATGCTTTCTGCCCTCCAGCCTCTCTTTCCTGGGGCCCTGACTGCCTGTCAGTCTACTTCCATAGTACTCGGTGCTCTGCTTCTTTTTGTTTTAGCTGACTAGACCCTTTGTTTGCTGAAACCTGAAGTATTGGTCACATTTTCTATTTTGCCATGCAACCTGTCACTGCTTTTGAGCCAGAGAACTGTCCGCTCAGTCTATACTAGAAGCAACTTGTAAATCAAATGATCGATAACACACTGAAGTTCTGTCTTACGGAGTAATGTTTGAAAGCTTTTACAAGTATCTTTGGTCTGGGACTTTTACTTATCGTTTTCACTCGCAGGCAGCACTCTATCAGTATTAAACTACTTGCAGGTGCTTTTCCACCATGTTTTCTTACCTTTCTTTGAATCTGTTGTTCTAGGTGCCCCTTTCCTCCTCTCCTCCCCCTCTTCCTTGCCACCTTCTGTAGAGCCTCTACAATTCAGCTTAGCTGCTGCCTCTTTTCCTGGTTTCCCAGGCTGATTTCTATATCTGTTTGTGCTCTGCTGTGGTACACTGAACACCTCTTTCAAAGCACTTACCACCCCACTGTAAGTATCTGTTCATTTGTCTGTACGTTCCATTATATCGTAAGTCCTCAGGATGTCATTAGTCTCTATACCTTAGTGTTTATTAAAGAACTTTCTAGGGGCTCCTGGGTGTCTCAGTCAGTTGAGCGTCCGACTTTGGCTCAGGTCATGATCTCGCAGTCTGTGAGTTTGAGCCCCGCGTCGGGCTCTGTGCTGACAGCTCAGAGCCTGGAGCCTCCTTCGGATTCTGTGTCTCCCTCTCTCTCTCTCTCTGTCAAAAATAAATTTAAAAAAAAAAATAAGAAAAAAAAGAACTTTCTAAAAGTTGGCCTTCCCCACTTGTTCCAGTTTTTAAACTACTTTAGGTCATGGACATGTTCATTTTATGCCCACCTGACTCTTTAGAGATTGATAACATCCAGTTCTGGTAGCAATGTGGAGAAGAGGACTCTAGAAGATTCTTGGCAGGAGTGTGAATGGATACATTTGAAAAATAAGATTTTTAAATGAATACAACCTTTGACCCAACAATTCCCCATCTAGGAATTCTTCCATAAAAACATTTGCACCAAATATATTAGGATCTCTGTATGAGGCCCATCCCCACCCCCAAAAGGGAAATGGCCAAAATATCCAATAGTAGCAAAATGGTTAAATTTTGTTATGATATATAATAACTATACCTATGAAATTCTGTATATGCAGTCAAAATAAGTGAAATAGATTTTTGTGTACAGATATGGAAAGAAGTCTGTAATACATACCCATTCTCCTTCCTCCTCAGAGGTAACCTCTACTGTGATTTTGGTGTTTCGTATTTCCATTCATATTTTTGTATTTTTTTGTTATACATATGTATGTGACTATTAAAATATATAGCATTCTTTCATATATATATATTACATTTAAAATTTTTTTTAATTTTAATTTTTTATTTTTTAAAATTTACATCCAAATTAGTTAGCATATAGTGAAACAATGATTTCAAGACTAGATTCCTTAATGCCCCTTACCCATTTAGCCCATCCCCCCTCCTACCACCCCTCCAGTAACCCTCAGTTTGTTCTCCATATTTATGAGTCTCTTCTGTTTTGCCCCCCTCCCTGTTTTTATATTATTTTTGTTTCCCTTCCCTTATGTTCATCTGTTTTGTCTCTTGAAGTCCTCATATGAGTGAAGTCATAAGATTTTTGTCTTTCTCTGACTAATTTCACTTAGCATAATACCCTCCAGTTCCATCCACGTAGTTGCAAATGGCAAGACTTCATTCTTTTTGATTGCTGAGTAATACCCCATTGTATATATATACCACATCTTCTTTATCCATTCATCCATCAATAGACATTTGGGCTCTTTCCATACTTTGGCTATTGTTGATAGTGCTGCCATAAACATGGGGGTGCATGTGTCCCTTCGAAACACCGCACCTGTATCCCGTGGATAAATGCCTAGCAGTGCAATTGCTGCGTCGTAGGGTAGTTCTAGTTTTAGTTTTTTGAGGAACCTCCATATTATTTTCCAGAGTAGCTGCACCAGCTTGCATTCCCACCAACAGTGCAAAAGAGATCCTCTTTCTCCTCATCCTCGCCAACATCTGTTGTTGCCTGAGTTGTTAATATTAGCCATTCTGACAGGTGTAAGGTGGTATCTCATTGTGGTTTTGATTTGTATTTCCCTGATGATGAGTGATATTGAGCATTTTTTCATGTGTCGGTTGGCCATCTGGATGTCTTCTTTGGAGAAGTGTCTATTCATGTCTTTTGCCCATTTCTTCACTGGATTATTTATTTTTTGGGGTGTTGAGTTTGATAAGTTCTTTGTAGATTTTGGATACTAACCCTTTATCTGCTATGTCATTTGCAAATATCTTCTCCCATTCTGTCGGTTGCCTTTTAGTTTTGCTGATTGTTTCCTTCTCTGTGCAGAAGCTTTTTATTTTGATGAGGTCCCAGTAGTTCATTTTTGTTTTTGTTTCCCTTGCCTCTGGAGACATGTTGAGTAAGAAGTTGCTGTGGCCAAGGTCAAAGAGGTTTTTGCCTGTTTTCTCCTTGAGGATTTTGATGGCTTCCTGTCTTACATTGAGGTCTTTCATCCATTTTGAGTTTATTTTTGCATATGGTGTAAGAAAGTGGTCCAGGTTCATTCTTCTGCATGTTGCTGTCCAGTTTTCCCAGCACCACTTGCTGAAGAGACTGTCTTTATTCCATTGGATATTCTTTCCTTCTTTGTCTTGGCCATACGTTTGTGGGTCCATTTCTGGTTCTCTATTCTGTTTCATTGATCTCGAGTGTCTGTTCTTGTGCCAGTACCATACTGTAGTATGATGACAGCTTTGTAGTATAGCTTGATGATTACAGCTTTGTAGTATAGCTTGAAGTCTGGGATTGTGATGCCTCCTGCTTTGGTTTTCTTTTTCAAGATTGCTTTGGTTATCCAGGGTCTTCTCGGGTTCCATACAAATTTTAGGATTATTTGTTCTAGCTCTGTGAAGAATGCTGGTGTTACTTTGATAGGGATTGCATTGAATATGTAGATTGCTTTGGGTAGTATCGACTCTTTCTAATATTTTTAAACTTATCAAACTAATATCACAGTGCATATATTTTTCTGCAGCTTCCTTTTTACCCACATTGTTTTTTAAATGATCTCTATGTTGTAGTTATTGTCATTGCCATATAGGATTTAATTCTGTTAATATACCACATTTTACCCTCCTATTGACTGACCATTCAACTTGTTTCTAATTTTCTACTTTTCCAAACAAAGCTTTAATGGATTTTCTGGTGCAGGTCATCCTGTGTGGTGTGGAACTTCTCTCAGGTGTGTTTTTAGGGGTGGGATCCCTGATTTGGGGCACTGTGCACCCTCAGTTTTACTAGATATTGCAAAATTGCTTTCTGAGGTGGCTTTACCTCTGTGTACTGCCACCAGCAGTGTATGAGCCTTACTGTTTGTCCACATCTTCATTTATAAGGAATATATTCGTTTTAATTCTCTTATAGAGCAACAAAACTCTTAACAAATTGTTTGAAGAGGAAGGGAATATGAACTGCCAGTTAGAGCTACAGAGAAGGAAGATTCTATCCATGGTATCAAACTGATGTTTTATAGGACAGTCCACACTCAGCATCACATTTTTCACTGCTGTGTAGACTGTGAAGGGGGCCACTCCCACACAAATACAACGCTTTCCATTCAGGTCAGCTTGATACGGCAACTCAGTTGGGAGCAAGGCGTGGTGTTGAACTGTGTTTTTGTCTATACGCATTCACAACTTTTTCAGTTTTAATTTACTTGCGTTTAATGTAGCACTCGTTTGTGCTTCAAGTGCCACTGTCACCCAGTGTGTGTAGAACCATAAATACTGTGTTGGCGATCATGGCATCCCTAGGTGGTCAGTCTGTTGATACTGACTTCCCACAGGTCTGTCTTCTTTTTCTCCTGAAAGAGGGGCTGAAGCTGTTTGCTGCTCAGTCCAAGGTACTGCTGTTCTTTGGTAGGTACTGCTTCCTACCCCATCTCTTGGTGGACCAGCTGGAATAGCAGTGGTTCCTTTTTTGTGGGTTAAGAGATTGTTGTAACTTACAAGCATGTTTCAGAAGCCATATGCCAACTAATTACATTTTATTTTACGTAACCACACTTTCATAACTGTCAGAGAGCTAATACTCTTACATCTTGGAAGAGTAACAAAAATTACATGGATTACATTTCTCTCATACATTAATCAATTAAAATTATAGCTTTACAAACTAAGTTAAACTGGAGCTTAGCAATTCGAGTTTTTTACTTTCTGAAGTAGTTATTCTGAAGACCAAAAGTAATAATATATCACAAGAGATATTATAAAATTTTCAAAATAAATTTTTATTAATTTTAACTTAAAAAAAGAAGTGGGCATTCTGTTTCAAGGCAGTGGACTAAGGTCCTGCTGTAGCCGTTCCTTCTTGTCCCAGCTACTTAGAAATGATACATTGGAATTTTAAAAATAATCTGCAAGTATACTAGAGGGGGTTAAAAAAAAAAAAAAAGAAGGAAAACCCGTGGCAGGCCCTAGACTGTGAAGAATCCCCATGAAAAGCACATGGGATCTATTTGCAAAAGAAAACCTTTTTCCAAAACAAGGTCAGGAAAGTATTGCTGCTCAAGATAGGAATAGCATCTAGAAGAATAGTGTCTATTTCGACTTGGAAGCACTTGTTATAGGGAGCTGTGAAGGGCTCAGCACAATGACAGAGTGATCCCAGTACCATTGCATGGTGATGGAGGTGTCTCAGGCAGGTGTAGTGTATATAGGAACTGGGGTTGGAGAGACAGGGCTGAGTTCCAGGTGCTTGATGAATTCCAGAATAAGAAGCTCCCATGCTCTGAAGACTAGATACAAAGTCTTTCCATGAGGTGGTACCTCCTGTGCCCCTGCCACTCTCACTGAAGACACGTCTTCCTTCTGAGTAGGTAGGTAGTGCACACAGATAGACTGTCTGAACAGAGCCTTGACAACAAAAATGAGCACTTTGCTAGAAATCACCAAAAACCAGAGGAACACACCTTGCAGAGGAGATAACAGAAGAATTTATCTCAGACATAGAATTAATAGAATAAATAGAACAGATTTTATAATATGTATAGTTGAAACCTTTGGAGAGAGGTGATCCGTTATTTTATCTACCAAACACAATTAAGTATTGATCTGGGAAATTACAATTTTGATTGTCAAAATAAGATTCATTACATGGGCTAATTGACAGTGTTTCCAGCTAAAGAGCAAATTTGTGAGCTGGAAACTAGAGCAGAGAAATGTTCCTAAGCACATTGCAAAAGGATAAAGTAATAGAAAAAAACAGTTAAGACATGGAGGATAAATGGAAGATTGCCATTTAATAAGAATCCCAGAAAGAGGCTGAGGAGAATGCAGACAGACTATATTTAAAGAAGTAATAGATCCAGTTTTGAGATGGTTGACCAAACACTACTTCTTCCTTCTTCTGCACCAAACCCATAGAAATAATAAAACTTTAAGTTAGATGAATAAATTCCCTTTAAAGATTGAAAAGAAAAGGAAGGGTGCCTGGGTGGCTCAGTCAGTAAAGCGGTTAAGTGTCTGGCTCTTGATTTCAGCTCAGGTCCTGATCTCACGGTTTGTGAGATTGAGCCCTGCGTCACGCTCTGCACTGACAGCGGGGAGCCTGCTTGGAATTTTCCCTCTCCTGCTCTCTCTGCCCTTTCCCAGCTTGCATGTGCTCCCTCTCTCTTTCAAATAAATAAGTAAAAACTTAAAAAAAAAAAAAAAAAAAAAAAAAGAATGTTCCAGACCTGAAGCCATAAGACATCTTTAAGCAGAGAAGGTATACATTAAATGAGAAGTTGCAGAAATGAGCTGCTCCCACTGCCTGTTTGAGGTCATCACTACTGCCGGGACCCCGAAGCTGATCTGCCTACTTTGTCAGAACAGATTTCGCATGAGATCCTCTGGCCGGAAGGCCACTGCTGGCTAAGGTGGCAGCTGAACAGTCCCTGTGGGAGATGTTTGCCTGGCCAAGAACCATAAAACACCAGAAAAAGCCTAGCACTGTGAAATAAAAATAGGAGAACAACACATTAGGAAGCAGAACAATGAGAAGAGAAAGAAACTTTAAAAATAGGTCAATTTAATTTTCCTAGAGGACCAAGGATAGACTTCCATGCTTCCAAGCATGCTTCCATGCTTCCATGCTTCCAAGAAACAGAGGTTATGAAATGGTCAACAGTAATTAAAATGAAAAATATGGTTGTTGAACAAGCTCATTGGATAGGTTATAGCAAACTGGATATAACTGTGAACAAATTAGTGGACTAAAATAGGGTGAGAAATTCTCTCAAAACTCAGCATCAAGAGATAAGAGTTTGAAACAAAGGTTGAGGCATTTAGGATCATGTAGAAGTTACAATATTTATCTAATAGGAGTTGCAAGAACTGAAAAAGTGTAAGCCCTTAAGTGTAAAGAGCCTACTACATGTCAAGAAGAATATATTTTAAAAGGAACAACACAAAACAACACCTATATACATCCCGGTGATAATGAAGAAGAGAAATTCCAAAGAGATACCAGAGAGAAAAGACTGATGGTCTACAAAAGAATGAGAATCCAGATAATATTAGATTTAATCTCTGGTTTTAAGAAAACAGTAGCACAGTGTCTTAAAGATGCTGAGAGAAAATAAATCAGAACCTAAATTCTGTTTCTGCCCACACTATCTTTCAACAGTGAGGGCCCTCATAATAACATTTTTAGACTTGAAGGACTTTGACAGCCCTTTGCTGAAAGAACTGATTTAAAGATAGATACACTGCAGTAAGAAAAAAAAACAAAAAATGAACCAAGAAGGTAGCAATAGGATAAAAGAGAAAAGAAGAAGCAGAGAAAGCAGGAAAACAATGTTAAATCTGAGTAAACATTGGTTGTAAAAGAGAAAATGACTTTTAGCAAGTTGTAACTTTAATCAGCAAAGATAGCAACATGGAATTTGTGCTTAGGTGGAGTGAAAAGGAAATAAAAGCATGCATAGGATTGCAGGAGGAGGATGATAAAATGTAATCAACTCTATAAGAAAATATGCGCATTAAAAATGTAAGGGCAGCTACTAGAATTCGATATAAAATCTAGACCCTTAGAAGGGAACAAAACGTAAGAGACTCTTAAATATGGAGAACAAGTGGAGGGTTACTGGAGAGGTTTTGGGAGGGGGGATGGGCTGAATGGGTAAGGGGCATTAAGGAATCTACTCCTGAAATCATTGTTGTACCATATGCTAACTAACTTGGAGGTAAATTAAAAAAATAAATTAAATAAAAATTTTAAAAAAAGAAATCAAAAGAAAAAAAGAATAAATCAGTCATTCAAAGCAAAAAAAAAAAAAAAAAATCTAGACCCTTAAAACTATTAGAAGAAAAACTGTAACACACACAAACTGGAACAATCCAAAAGGAGACGTGAAAGTAGAAAAAAAGAAGACCATGGTAAATACAAAGCACAAAATAAGTTGCTATGAATAAATTTAAACATACCTATCAATAATTACAATAAATGAAAATGAATTAAACTCACCTACTTAAGAGGTAAAAACTCAGATTTAACAAAACAACAACAACAAAAAGCACACAATATGGTGTTTTAGGCAAGGATTCAAAAGTTGACAAAGGGACAAAAAAGGCAGTATAAAATATTAATATGAGACAAAACAAGGCAAACAACATTGGAAGGGACAAAATGGGAGTTCAAAATGCTACCAAAAGGTATAATTTACAAGAGTTGCTCTCAGTTGTGAGCCTATTTGTCTTGCTTTTAATAACTGCATGTCTATTTATGTATGTGTATAAATATATACATTTTGAAATTATTGTGGAGCCTTTCTCCATGGTGTCCCTCATTCTGCACTTGTGACCTTCAGTCTGTTCTAAGTATAGCAGTCACAACGATCCTATGAGACACCTCACATCCTTGCCCGTTCCACACACTCCTCCGGCTTCCCACCTCATTTGGGGTGAAGGCCCTACACCACCCAAGCTCTGCTGCCTCCTCTCTCCTCTTTGCTCCGCTCCCAGCACACTGTACTTCTTGCCATTCCTCCCACTGACTCTGCTTGTGAAGCTTTTTCCTTCCAGTGTCCCCATGCTCCAGCCCCTCCTCTCCTTCTGGCCTTGTGTCAGAGTGGAGCATTCCCCGACCCCAGTGCAGTAAAAGTAGAAATCAACAACAGAAAGAAGAAATAACCTGTATCCACATCTGGAGTTCTAAACTTGTGGGGTAAAGATAATGGATAATCAAAATTATCAAAATTAAATGACTGGAAAGCACATGTCTAAGCCTACGTCCTTAAATAATACACAAAGGAAGAATTATTATACCCTTAAGTATATAATTTAGCAAAAAATTATAGAAAATAAACAAAATGAGATATCAACTCTGAAACTGAAAAAGTACAACTAATAAACCTAAAAAATATGACTAAAAGAACTTTATGCTGATGAATCAGAAGACCTAAATGAAACGGACAATTTTCTAGGAAAACAGATACTAACAAATTTAGTATAAAAGGTAGAAAATCTGAATAGGTTACAAACCAGTCATAAATATTGGAATGAGAATCACAGATCTACACACTAAAGAAAGCCTCAAGCTCAGACTGTTTTACAGGTGTTGTTCTCTCAAATCTTCAAGAAATCGATAATTTTCATTTTATACCTGCTATGGTGGAGCACAAGAAAATACTGGAACCCATCTAACCAATTTTACTAGGCCAGCATAACTTCCATCTACAAATAGGCACCAGAAAACACCAGAAAAGAAAACAATAAGCCATCCTTACTTAAGAATATAGATGCCCAAGGGGCATCTGGGTGGCTCAGTCGGTTGAGCTTCTGAATTCAGTTAAGGTCATGATCTCACAGTTCATGAGGTCGAACCCCGTGTGTGGCTCACTGCTGTCAGCACAGAGCCTGCTTCGGATCCTCTGTCCTCCCTGCCCCTGGCCCCTCCCCTGCTCATGCTCTCTGTCTCAAAAATAAATAAATATGTTTTAAAAAGAATATAGATGCCCAAATCCTACATAAAAAAATTAGTAGTGGCACCTGAAAGGCTCAGTTGGTTGAGCTTCCAACTCTTGTTTTTGGCTCAGGTCATGATCCCAGGGTCATGGGATCAAGACCCCCATTGGGCTCTGCACTGAACATGGAGCCTGCTTAGGATTCTCTTCCCTTCCTCTGTCCCTCTGCCCCTCTTCCCCACTTGTGTGTTCTCTCTCTCTCTCTAAAAAAAAAAAAAGTAATTTGATGCATGATGAGTAGCATTTATCTTGGAAGCACAAGAATAATTCAACTTCTGAAGTTCTGTCTGTTTCTCCAACTTAAAACTGCTGGCTTCAGCAACATGGTAGACTGAGCTAACTGTAGTCTCCCATCCCCAGTGACAGATAAGCATGTTGGATTAAATGTAACAACAACAAAACTAAAATGCAGAATTGAACTTGAATAAAAGAGAAATATCTGGCTATCAAAAATTAAACCCCAAATTGTGGTGTCCCAAGGGGTTTCAGACTGGATACTGGATTTAGGCCAGTGGTTGGGGTTTAATGCCCCCATGGCATGGGAAATCTAACTTGGATCCATTCAAGATGAATAGAACTGATATTTTTGTAAAGGCTGGGACTTTAGAAGAGCAGCCTCCTTGAAAAAGAGGGACTAAAAATACTCCAGTGGCTGGAGAAGGTACAAATGGGACTCCCATACAAAAAGCAGTCTTTGCTAAAGGTGAACTCATTATTAAAAATTGCAAACTGAGTTATGAAATTATCAGCAAGAGAAAAATAGGAGTTTTAGTGTGCCAACAACTTTAGAAAATTCTACATTTAAAAAGATAAAGAAGTACATTTAGGAAGAGTGACATTTTAGAACGGAACAAGCCAATATGAAAAAGAACTAAGTTGAGCTTCTAGAAATAAAAATATTAAGGTTCATTAGAGGTTAAATGGCAGATTAGAGACAGCTACAGCAAAAATTAAGAAATGGGAAACAGATCTGAAGAAATTAACCAAGATACAGAATATTGAACACAGATACAGGGAAATGGAAAATGTGAAAGGCAATTAAAGGATAGAGCAAGAAGATCAACTTAGAATTCTGTACTTAACTAATCTGTTCAAGAGCAAAGAAGAAAAAAGATCTATTTTTGCAAAGATTCTTAGTGGCTTTGCCCCCATAGACCATTGCTGAAGGAACAATAAAGTATATACTTTTGGGAAAAAATAGATTGAAGCAATAAGGAAGAAATGGGATACAAGAAGAATTGGTAAATGTGGGTAAATGTAAATAAGCATCATGTGTAAAATAATAATAATAATCAACTAATTTTGGTGGGCTTGACATAAGATGCAGCTAGAGAACTAATCAACGATGACACGAATGTGGCTGAGGCATGAGTAGAGGGAAAGGATTTTAAGTTAACAGAGTGAGAGTACAGATGCTAATTAAGATTGTGGTAAGTGTTCATGTTAAAATAGTTAGTGGAGGTTCCTGGCTTGTCTGAGGATTTAATAGGCTTATGTTTCTGCTTGGATCCCCTCCGTGGTGGCTTGGAGCTCAGGATGATGGACTCAGAGAGAGTAATTTGAAGCGAACATGACAGAAATGGCCTCCGAGGCACCAATCCTGAGCTTTTTCCATTAGGCTGTTGTGCTCCCAAGTGTCAGGGCCTGTCAGCATGTGCCCTGAGCTGAGCTGAAGCCTGTGCTGTGCAAGCAATTAGCTTGAGGCTGATTGAAAATACCATCATCTGAGCTCAACAGCAGCAACAAAAACTGGGGGGGTGTCTTAGTGCCTGGTCCACAGTTATCTGAGGAAAGCAAGTTTTAGCCCTGGTGCAGGAGCATACAGGGCAGCAGTAACAGCGCAAGGCACTTCTCCCTCCCTAACTTGGAGTCTGCTTCTCAGTTGGAAACTCTGTGTCCCCATCCCTCAGCCAGGCTTCTCCTTCACGACCTCCATGCTGGTGCTTGGTGTCCCCAGTCTGTTGCTGACTCCTTGCAAGAAGAATGTCTCACTGTCTGGGGCCGTCCCTCCCAATCTCTATGTGTTCTTTTCTCTGAGTGATTTTACCTGTTGAGAGGCTGTGTTATACTGTGAAAAGAATCAGACATGCCTAGTTTATATGAGCTTTAGTTTCTACACCTATAAAATTGAGACTGTTAACACCTAATTCATAAGACTGTTGGGAGGGTTAAATGAGCCTTACTTTGTGTGCAAAGCACCCTCAGGAACTTGACCCTACATTCTTTTTTTTTAATTTTTTAAAATTATTTTATTTTTGAGAGAGACATAGTGCAAGCTGGGGAGGGGCAGAGAGAGAGGAAGACACAGAATCTGAAGCACATTCCAGGCTCCAAGCTGTTAGTCCAGAGCCCGACACAGGGCTCAAACTCATGAACTGCGAGGTCATGGCCTGAGCCAAAGTTGGATGCTTAACTGACTGAGCCACTCAGACGCCCCAACATTACATTCTTAATAACCATTGCTTCTAGTTCAGGAAAAAAAACAAATAACAAAAAGCAACCACTAAAAAAGTGGACTCAAAGAGTATAATTGCCAGAAAAGGAAAACAAAATGAGAAAAAGAAAAAACCTAAAAAGTAAGAAAAGATAAAGATGTAGGGAAAATAATGACATAAATAATAAACCAAGTGATATAATAAGGTATAGAAATAAGTAAAAGTATATTAGTAATCAGCAAATTAAATTTTCTAGATAAAAAGCAGCAGTTGTCAAATAGATATTTAAAAAAAATTTTTTTTACATTTATTTATTTTTGAGAGACAGAGACAGAGCACAAGTGGGGGAGGGGCAGAGAGAAGGAGACACAGAATCCAAAGCAGGCTCCAGGCTCTGAGCTGTCAGCACAGAGCCCGACGAGGGGCTCGAACTCACAAACTGTGAGATCATGACCTGAGCCAAAGTCGGACGCTTAACCGACTAAGCCACCCAGGCGCCCCTTGTCAAATAGATACTTAAAAAAAAAATTTTTTTTTAAGTTTATTTTGAGAGGAGAGAGAGAGCGAGCACGTGCATGCACAAGTAGGGGAAGGGCAGAGAGAAGGAGAGACAGAATCCCAAGCAGGCTCCAGGCCATCAGTGCAGAACCTGATGTGGGGCTCGAACTCAAAAACTGTGAGATCACGACCTGAACCAAGAGCCAAGATCAAGAATCAGATGCTTAACTGACTGAGCCACCCAGGTGCCATTTGATAATAATCAAATGGTTATTATTATTTTTCTATTTGACTTCATGCTGCTTATAAGAAACAGTAAACAAACAAACAGAAAGGTTGAATGTTAAGGATAAAAAAAGACATACCACGCAAAGTACCAACCAAGAGAAATTTAGTGAAACTATATTAATTTCAGAAAATAGATTACAGGGCAAAAATTTTTACCAGAGAGGCTAAAATGGTACATTTTACACTATGCTTGATCACAATAAAGTTGTTTTTTGTTTTTTGTTTTTTTAACCAGAGCTAGTTTGCCAAAGGTAAAGGATGCAGTTAACAATTCTCCACATGGGCCACGTGGGTGGCTCAGTTGGTTAAGTGTCCGACTTCGGCTCAGGTCATGATCTCACCATCTGTGGATTTGAGCCCACATCAGGCTCTGTGCTGACAGCTCAGAGCCTGGAGCCTGCTTCGGATTCTGTGTCCCCTCCGCTCCTCTTTGGCCCTCCCCCGCTCGTGCTCTGCCTTGCTCTGTCTCTCAAAAATAAATAAGTGTTAAAATTAAAAAGTTATCCACAAATACACCTTTACTAATGTAGCTGTAAAATACATAAATAATAGAGGCACAATAAGAAGTTGAAAAATACGTTGTTAAAATGGGTAATTTTAACACACTTCCCTCAACAACTGTTAGAATCATTAGACAAAACACAGACCATAGGAAGTTTGAGTGTATCCATTAATTACACATTTTTTTCAAACACAAAAAAAATTGACCACATTAAGGAAGCCTCGAAAGAATTAGTATCACAGACTATATTCTGTGACTATAGTACATTTGACTTAAGAATCAGTAACGGAAAGATGACAAGAAAACTGGTACGTTGGTTACTGAAAACTTAGTTGAAATGAACAAATTCCTAACACAATCCTTCTTACCAAAACTGGTTCAAAATGGAATAAAAACCCCAAATAGTGGTATAATCATTAAAGAATTTGAATTAGTAGCATAAAATCTTTACAAAGTAAACAACCAGGCCCAAATGACTTGACATGAGTTTCAACAAGCACTCAAAGAAAAGATGAATTCCAATATTATGTAACATTTCCCAGATTCCAGAAAAAATAATGAGCATTCCAGTTTCATTCTTGAGGCCAGAAGAACCTTGATACCAAAACCTCATAGGACAGCAAAAAAGGAAACTTATGTTTTCATGAACAGAAATAAAAGCCTAAACAAAATACTATGAAACTGATTCCAGCAGTGTGTACAAAAGATACTACAGCCTGATCACCCTGGTTTTATTCCAGCAATTAGAGATAAATTATTATAACAACCAAATTCATAGATTGATGGATTAAGTCCATATAATCATCTCAAAAGACTTATAGAGGACATTTAATAATACCCAATATCCATTGATAATTTAAATACACACACACACACACACACACACACGTATACACACACACCCGAAAACAGTTTCAAAACAAAAAACCTTAGCAACCTAGAAATAGAAGGAACTTCCTTAACCTAATATAGGATATTTATAAAAACTGATAGTATCTATTATTTTTACTGGTGAAATGTTGAAATTATTTAAGATTGAAAACAAAACAAAGAGGCTTGCCATCACTGCTTCTGTTCAGCATTTTATCAGTAGTCCCATGCCGCATAATAAACAAGGAAAAGATGTTTGAATTGAAAGGAAACCAAATTGCCATTATTTGATGATGACTGTCAGTGTAGGAAGCCTGAAAGAATCTCCAGATAAATCAGTAGAACTAAAAACTTCTTTGTATCAAAGGACATAAACACAACATAATGAAAAGGCAAACGATGGAATGGGAGAAAATATTTGCAAATTGTATATCTGATTAGGGGTTCATATCCAGAATTTATAGAACTCCTGTAACTCAGCAACAAAAAACAAGCAACTCAATTGAAAAATAGGCTAAGGACTTGAATGGACATTTCTCAAAGATGATATAAAAATGGGTAGCAAGTGGCAGACAACCTCTCCTTTGCTGTCCAGCTTGCTGCTTCCTTGTGATGTATTCAATAAAACTTTTATTTCCTTAAAAAAATAAGTGGCTGGGCACCTGGGTGGCTCAGCTGGTTAAGTGTCCGACTTCTCGGCCCGGGGCATGATCTCACAGTTTGTGAGTTCAAACCCCGCGTCAGGCTCTGTGCTGGCAGCTCAGAGCCTGGAGCCTGCTTCAGATTCTCTCTCTGCCCCTCTCCTGCTCATGCTCTGTCTCTCTCTGTCTCTCAAAAATAAATAAACTTTAAAAAAATAAAGAAATGGCTAACAAGCATATGAAAAGATATATGACATCACTAATCATTAGGGAATTGCAAATCAAAACCACAATAAAATATTCCTCACATATATTAGGATGGTTAGTATTTAAAAAGAAGTGTTGGTGAGCGTGTAAGGAAATTGGGACCCATCTTTGGTGGAATGTAAAATGATGCAGCCACTATGGAAACCAGCATGAAGGTTCCTTAAAAAATTAAAAATAGAATTACCAATGATTCTACTTGTGGGTATATACCAAAAGAAAGCATAGTCTTGAGATACTTGTACACCCATGTTCGTAACAGCATTATTTACAATAGCTGAAACTTGGAAGCAACTCATGTGTCCATTGATGGATGAATGGGTATACAAAATGCAGTATATATGATGGAATATTTTTCAGCCTTGACAATGGGAGAAATTCTGATACATGCTCCAACATGGATGAACCTTGAAGACATTATTCTAAGTATCTGAAGCCAGTCACAAAAAGGCAAATACTGTAGGATTCCACTTATATGAAGTTATCTATAGTAATAGATAGATAGTAGAGAGTTCATAGGACCAAAAAGAAGACTGGTGATTGCCAGGGGCTCAGGGCAGGGGGAAATGAGGGGTTGTTTAATGAGTATAGAGTTTCAGATTGGCAGAATGAAAAAATTTTGGAGATTGTTTGCACAACCATGTGAATGTACTTTACTGGTAAACTGTACACTTTAAAATGGTTAATGTGGTGGGAAGCCTGGGTGGCTCAGTTGGTTACACATCCAACTCTCGATTTCAGCTTAGGTCCTGATCCCGGGGTTGTAGGATCGAGCCTCTTGTCAGGCTCCATGCTGAGCGTAGAGCCTAGTTAAGATTCTTTGTTCCTCTCTCTCTCTTTTCCCCTCCTCCCTCCCCTGCTCTCACACTCTCTCTCCAAAATTAAAACCAAACCAAACAAAAACTTCCTAAAAAAATATGACTGTTAGTCAAAAACAAGTGAAGTAGGAGTTATTTGCAAGATCTAACTTCCATAGGTCTTCCACAAAAAAATATAAACAACTCTTACAAATCCATAAGAGAAAGGCAACCCTATGTAACACTACACCAAAGACAGGAGTAGGCATTTCACAGAGGAAGAAACCAACTGGCTTGTAAATATTGGAAAAGATGCTCAATCTTTTTGGCAGTCAGGGTTGCAAATTAAAATCATTTATCACCCATTAGATTGGCGAATGTTAAAATGTCTGACAATAACAAAGGTTAGCCAGAACGTGGAGATTTAGGAAGTCTCTCACACAGCTGATGGGAATGGAAATTAGTGTAACCACTATGTGAAAACAAGTGGCGAGTGCCTAGTGAAATTGAATGTGTATAACTCGATCCAGTAATTGCACTCTGATAAACTCTTACACATGGCTACCAGGAGACTTAGACAAGAAAGCTTATGGCAACACTGTGAGAGGGAAAAAATGGAAACAACCCAAGTGTTTATTAGCAGTGGAATGGATTATGATATAATTAAGCAATGACATACAGTCAGTTGGTGAAAAAATGAATGTGACATGTATCAATAGGGATGATTTGTAATGTCATTTTAAGCGAGAGCAGCAAGTTGTAGAAAAATATATCTATGTAAGTCTATATAGGTTTTAAACGTATTAAATCATGTATTTATGCATAATCACGAAAGTAGTAAAATCAAGGACATGATTAATACAAAATCCAGAATACAGGTTACCAGCAGAGGAGCAAGTGAGGTGGGAGGGGGCTCTTAGCCTAAGATCCCACAGCAAGGCTTCAGAGTGACAACCATATTTCGGTTTCTCAGGCACACTAGTGGGTAGGTGGGTATTTATTTTATAACTTTTTAAACTGCACATACACATTTTATACACTCTGATATAGACTTCTTTAATCGTACCCTGTAGTATTTTGAAGAAATGGTAGGAAATGTTTTGAAATTGACTAATGTGGATTAAGGTATCAAA
The DNA here is from genome assembly GCF_022837055.1 of Prionailurus viverrinus. Lineage (NCBI taxonomy): Eukaryota > Metazoa > Chordata > Mammalia > Carnivora > Felidae > Prionailurus > Prionailurus viverrinus. Next base: position 120,839,038 of record NC_062563.1, read on the forward strand.
AACGGACGAAGTTTGAAAATCATCACCTCAGAGTGTTTAGAAGAGATTTACTTTTTTAGGTTAAGGCTTCTCCATATATTTATCAGTTTTAGAGTCCAAGTGAGGGGAAAGGTACAGAGACAGAAAGTGGCATCTCTTGCAGAGTATTTTACACCAGGTGTGGAAGACACCAGTCCCTGCGCCTCGCCTGCCTTTCTTCCTTCCTCACTCCCTTCTTCACCTCTGTAAATATTTGGTGACTGACTGCCAAGTCCTGGCCATTGTCCTACAGGTCCGGGAGCCTGAGAGGTAATGTCCCTATCTTGGTGCTTAAAGCCGTTTTTGGATTCATGCTTACAGGCTTTATTAATCTTAGCCTCCTAAACTAACTAGATAGCAAAATTCACTTCAGGTCCATATCATAATTTATCTTTGTAAGGAAGTCATTTATTTACATATTTAGACAACCTAACTGAATGCATGTCTTTACAATTTTCGGAGTAAGGGCGCCGGGCTGGCTCAGTCAGTAGAGCATGCAACTCTTGATCTCAGGGTCGTGAGTTCAAGCCCTACGTTGGGTGTGGAGCTTACTTAAAATAATAAACAAATAACATTTTCAGAGTAATATATCCTCTTTGGTTCGGTCCTAGCCCTTAGTTAATATTGTAATTCCTGAATATGTATATTTATTCTCAGTCTTTTTCCCTTTCCATACATGTCAAAACTCATGATATGTTCTAATCATTTAGAATTGACTTTGATGTATTAATTTTACCTCCCTATCTATATTTTTGAGACTCAAAGTTGGATCTGATCTTAAGCCTTGACTTTAAAGCAGTATTTTCAAATGAATTACAAGCACACTACTAGAGATTATTAGGTGGTACAGAGGGAGCCATTTTTTATTTTAATAGTTATGTAGTTATTTTAATGTTCATTATAAAATATACATGTGAAACCTGTGATTTCATGGTTGTTTTTGCTCAGGATGCATCTAAAGCAGTCTATATGATAATCCGTCTCATAGACTACACGAATTAATGGCCCAGGGGGTTCTCAGACAGCAAAATATCATGAAATTAATACATGGATCACAGATGTAGTGTTTAGTTGTAAAGGTGAATTAAGGTATTCTCTGATGTCCTCTCTCTCCTACTTGTGTTGTAACTCAAGAAATAAGTTTATATGGTTTGATCAGGAAAAAGCAGTCTAGAAAATTCATCTAGGCCAGTTGTTCAAATAACATATTCCATTATGGAACAGATCCTGGAACTATACACATGATTAACATGTAGATCCTACCTTTCAGGAGCACCAGTTTCACAGAAATAGGCACATGAATTAAAAAGTGCATGATAGCATCGTTAGCATAACAGTGGAAATTTGTGCACAGTAAGTGGATAGCTTGGAAAGGTGGTCTCTGGCTTATGAAACTGTGAGAAAAGTCTGCCCGGAGCAAGACTTGCAAGCAGTCTTGAGAGATGAGCAGAAAATTTACAGAAAAATAGACTGGCAAAAGGTGATCTCAGAAAGGCACACGCCAAGGTACAGAGACCTAAGAGAACATGGTATTTGGGGCTAACTGAGCAGCTTGTCATTTATGCTAGTGTGAGGAGAGGCGGGAGCCAGGTAGGAAAGCTTTTATGTGGAATGTGATGGTGGGTACTTAGATCTTATTCTATAAGTGATTAGGAGTCTTTGAAAGATGTTAAACAGAGAAGTGATGTGAGGTCTGGGGACAGTGTAGAAGTCAGAGGGGAGGATCAAGTCACATTTCAGCCTGTTGAGCAAAGGGGAAATGGAGAGCACTTAGGGGGGATTTTCAGGTTTTTGCTTTGTTTAGCTTCATACGCTTTTTAGGAAATACTACATTTAGGCTTTGCTCAGAATTTAATGTGTGGAAGGGGTTAGTGGTAGGTGATTTGGAGCCAATATATGAAGTTTCTGAAGAAATTGGTATTATGTAGTCCGTGTTATAAACAAGGTGTTAATTAACTTTCCCTTCATAGTCTTAAAGGCAAAGAGTTTTGCTTATTTTGTGTTAAATACGTGCAAGTAGCATATAAAAAGTTAAGTGGAGATGTGATATCGATAAGGCACATGGCTGCAAACAAGTTCTGTTTTTCAATTAGAGTGCTACATATGGTAATATGTTGCAGAGAGAGTAGAATGAAATATTTACACCTTTTTGCATTTAACATCCTGCCAAGAAAATTTCAGACAAATGTGTTGTTTAAAGGGAATTGGGTGGGCAATAAAATCAATATATGAAGAGCTTCCTTTATATATGGGTTTCCAATGTGAATGTTCTGAATAATTTAATTGTGGCATATTGTTTACTAGTGTGTATATTTACTGATACATCTTAGACTTGATAGTCTTTGGATTTGGCGTGTGTGGTTCTACCTTACAGAGAAATGTATTAGTATGCCAACTTATTCTTGTACCTTCCGCATATCTGAATTTACAGTCACGGGTCTGATGCTGACTGCCTGTCTATGTGAGGGCACTCATCTGTGTCTGTATACATAGCCAGACCCTTAGCACCAAATGTTCTGCCTCACGTTTATTTTGGGAATATTCTCTTAATAGGCATGTTTTGGGATGTGACTTCGTCAGCTAATTTGCTAACATTCAAAAGCCACGAGCTCTCAGCATTATCTTAGCCTTTTAGTATTTTAGTCCACCAAAAATTTCTGACTCTGATTGGGAAATTAACTGTAACATCTTACCAAAAATGATCCAGAAGCATCAGAAGAGAGAGTTCATGCAAAGGGCACAGAGAGATGTTCAAAAGGAAAGTTAACGTTAACTTTATAGTCTGACTGCATGGTAGAAATGAGGGAGTAAGTATAAAAATGAAGGACCACAAATGACCTTGGGACAACTGTAGGTCCCATTCTGTAAGGCCCGGTAAGGTTGATTATAATGCAACTTAGCTTGTATTTAAAAGATATTTTCTTTAGTTCTTGTCACCAAGTTCTTTGGAAATTCCTTTTCATTATTTTGAAGATTTAATTTCTTATTTCCTTATTTTCTACTTTGACACAGAAATCCCCTGCAAAGAAGCTGAGCCATGCAATTAGTAAATCTTTGGGGTGTGTACCCACCAGAGAACCCCCACATCCTGTTTTTCCTGAGCAACCAGAGAAACCACTTGACCTTGCAAATATAGTGTAAGTATACACCTGGATATGGATATGGATTATACTGAAATGGAGACCTTGCTGAATTCTTTTGGATCACAGCCAACTTACCTAACATGAACATTTAACCTTCTGGTTTTTACTTTACTTTTGGGGAGCTTAAGACTTCAAGATTTTGGGGCACCTGGGTGGCTCAGTCGGTTGAGCGTCCGACTTCGGCTCAGGTCATGATCTCACAGCTCGTGAGTTTGAGCCCCGCGTTGGGCTCTGTGCTGGCAGCTCAGAGCCTGGAGCCTGTTTCAGATTCTGTATCTCCCTCTCTCTTTCCCCCTCCCCTGCTCATGCTCTGTCTCTCTCTGTCTCAAAAATAAATAAACATGGGGTGCCTGGGTGGTGCAGTCGGTTAAGCGTCCGACTTCAGCCAGGTCACGATCTCGCGGTCCTTGAGTTCGAACCCCGCGTCGGGCTCTGGGCTGATGGCTCGGAGCCTGGAGCCTGTTTCCAATTCTGTGTCTCCCTCTCTCTCTGCCCCTCCCCCGTTCATGCTCTGTCTCTCTCTGTCCCAAAAATAAATAAACGTTGAAAAAAAAAATTTAAAAAAATAAATAAATAAATAAATAAACGTTAAAATAAAAAAAAAATTAAAAAAAAAAAGACTTCAAGGTTTCATTTATTTAAATCACCATAAATATTTACATGGAAGCATATAGCTCCTGAGCCCTGAAGTCTAAGTGATAATGATCACAAACAGAAACATTAATTAATATATTGAAGAGTAATTATTGAACTGGTTTTAGCAAGGTTACCTTTTGTTGTTAGCGTGTTCTTCCTTAAATCAGCGGTAGTGATCATTTCTTCTCTATGGCTGTAATGCCCACAGAGGTGTTTAAAACTGGTTCAGACAACATGGAAATGAAAATCAACTTAATTTGTTGGTTTTTTTATTTTTATTTTTTGTATTGAGAGAAAATTAGGAAACACAAGATTGTATTCTGTAAATAAAACTGGTGTTTTATTTTTACTTTCTTTGAATATTCATGCTAAATGAAAGAAAGCCAGACAGGATCAAAAAAGAGAAGTAGAGAAAGAGGAAGAGTAAGGAAGAGGAGAAACAATGAAACTTTAAGATTCAGCCTCTAAACTGGTTTCTTCACTTTGAATTAAATGGTGATGTTATGTGTCCTCCTGGATAAAGTCAGTAGGCTTTTGATCATTAGTCTTTCTCGGGCGTCGAGAAGCTTTTCTGTTGGAATAGACATCTGTTTTCTTTAACCTCCTTAAAAAAGCAGTTAGGGTTCTTGATCTTTTATTTTCTTTCTCATTCAATAATCTGAAAAACTTCTTTTAAAATGATACATACCTATAGATTAAAAATTTTAGAATAAAAGAGCATAAAATGAAATGCAGCACATTCTCCCACACTTCGTTGTGTGTTGTCTGGCTTTTAGATTTGCTGGCAGATACCTCGATATCTCTGATGTATTCAGAGCCCCATTTTTTGACTTCCCAATTTTGGACACTGTTGAATTCCTTCTGTTGTGTAAGGAACGAGTCTCACTTATAACTCTACGTATCAACCCATCCCAGTTTTTCATGATTATATTACCATTTTTAAAGTTGATTACCTGTTATTTTATTTTACTTTCACCTTTGTAATTTTAAATACTAATCCTAAACCTCTATATCTTGTAACTTCTTTTGACTTGCACTGTGTGAACTGAGGAAATTAGTACCTTCTCTCTACTTCTCCCTTCTCTTTTTGCCTCCTGACTTCTGTCATCTATCTTTTGTATTGTCAATGCTGATATTTCTGTTCTCTTCAGTGACCATAACTAAGTCTTCTGAGATTCATTAAGGGTCAAATCTAAAAGTTGAAAACCGACAGCAGCACTTACAGTTCATGTTCATTGCAGAGTCAGTGCACTTCGGTTCTGTGAACTCTTCTTCGTGGTGCCGGCGCCCCCGTCCCTGTGCAGGTACCTCCCGTCGGGGTGCAGGGGGGTCGTCTCCCGTACACACCACTGATTGCTCAAAATCAGGCCTGTTGACTTTATAACTGGATTGACTTTCTTGTACTGTTGTTTTGCTCGTCTTTTGGTTTCTTCTTCTTGCTGGGAAAAAAATAGATACTTTTGTTCCCCACTGTGTTCCATAGTGAATTTTACCTATTGCTTGTAATCCACTTTTTGATTAAACTTTTCAACCTTTCCCCTTTTTGGTTAGTGTTTGTTACATTTTTTGATTAAAAAAAATTTTTTTTGCTCCTCCAGTATTGTAGTGGTTTTCTCATTCTCTCTCTCTCTCTCTCTCTCTCTTAGTTTTGAAGATGTCCCTTTCACTAATGTTTTTAGTTTATGGAGAATGGACTTTTGTGTATGGTGTGGTATAGAATATCCAGTTCTCTTTCTCTCTCTCTCTTTGCATTTGAATAATAACTTGTGTCAGGGCCATTTATTGGGTGATCAGTCATTTCTCCACCGACCTACATTGCCACGGTTGTCATAAATGAAGTGTCCAAATGTGCATGGTCTGGTTTTGGACTCTCCTGTTCCTTTGGTCAAATTGTCTATCCTTATACCAACATCATGCTATCTTAATTACTATAAGGGATTAAGTAATTTTTTTTTTTAGAATGTCTTGTGTATTTTTTTGCCCTTTGCTCTTTCATATAAATTTTATTGACAGTTTATTGAGTCCCTCATAAAATTTTGTTGGGATTTTGACCTGAGATTCATGGAATCTAAAAATCAAATAGAGGAGAATTGACATCTTTATAGTATTAAGTCTTCCATGTCATGAATGTGTTATATCTTTGCATTTATTTAAATATCATTTTGTGCTGAGGTATCTGGGTGGCTCAGTGGGTTAAGCATCCAACTCCTGATTTCAGCTCAGGTCATGGTCTCATGGTTGTTAGATCAAGCACCACATCGGGCTTTCTCCCCCTCTCTCTGCCCCCTCCCCACTTGCCCACTCATTTTCTCTCTCTCTCTCTCTCAAAATAAATATTAAAAAAGTAAATATTAGTTTGTGTCTTTCATTAAAACTTCATAGTTTTCCCCAGAAAGTTATTATATATGATAGATTAATTCTTAGGTACTTAAAAAAAATTTTTTTATGTTTATTGTTTTTGAGAGAGAGACAGAGTACGAGCAGGGGAGGGGCAGAGAGAGAGGGAGACAGAATCCGAAGCAGGCTCCAGGCTCAGAGCTGTCAGCACAAAGCCCGATGCAGGGCTCGAACTCACAAACTGCGAGATCATGACCTGAGCCAAAGTCGGACACTTAACCGACTGAGCCACACAGGCACCCTGATTCTTTGGTACTTTTAAAAATTCTTCTGTATATTTGTTGCTGTTGCAAATGGTGTCCTTTTTTCTACAGGTTTTTTTGAGATATAATTTACATATGCTAAAGGCACCCACTTCAAGTGTACAATTGAATGAGTTTTGTCAAATGTATACACAGTCATGCAAATGGTATCTTTATTGAATTATGTTTCTTAACAGTGTGTTACTGGTATGTGGAAATGCAAATTGTTTCTGTATTTTAATCCACTATCTAGTCATCTTGCCTCATTTGCTTATTAATTTTAGTAATTTGCACTCAGATTTTTTTGGATTTTCTAAAATAATTATATCACCTGCAAATAATGATAGTTTTATTTCTTCCCTCCCACTCCTTGTACTTTTATTTTTATTTTTTAAATCTTTATTTATTTTTGAGAGAAAGAGAGAGAGGCAGCGGGAGCGGGGGAAAAACAGAGGGAGAGAGGGAGACACAGAATCTGAAGCAGGCTCCAGGCTCCGAGCCGTCAGCACAGAGCCCAACACAGAGCTTGAACTCATGAACCATAAGTTCATGACCTGAGCCGAAGTCGGACACTTAACCGACTGAGCCACCCAGGCGCCCCTCACTCCTTGTGCTTTTAAATATTAATCATCTGGTTTTTTTCTTTTGGTCTTCTTAAGTTTGCTAGAGCCTCCAGTGCAATATTAAAGCAGTTTTTTTTTTTAAACATTTATTTATTATAGAGAGACAGAGCGTAGGAGGGGCAGAGAGGAAGGGAGACACAGAATCCGAAGCAGGCTCCTGGCTCTGAGTTGTCAGCACAGAGCCTGACGCGGGGCTCCAACTCACAAACCGTGAGATCATGACCTGAGCCAAAGTCAGACGCTTAACCGACTGAGCCACCCAGGCACCCCTCCAGTGCAATATTAAATAAAAGTGGTTTAGTAGGCATTCTTGTATCGTTGCTGATCCCAAAGAGATGGCTTTCAGCATTTATTCGTATGTTATTTGATGTAGGTTTTATAGAAGAAATTGTTTATCAGGTAAAAGAGATTCCCTTGTATGCCTAATTTGCTAAGAGTGCTTTTTTTTGCAGGGGGGGGGGTCATGAATGAATGTTATCAAAGGTTTTTCTGCATTGACATGATCATATGAGTTTCTTTATTAATGTAGTGAATTACATTGTTTTTTAAACAACCATATATTCCTGAAATAAATAAAAGTTGACTCTTCTTTTAATACATTGCTAGATTTCATTTGCTAATATTTTATCTAGACTTTGCCTATGTTTAGGAGTTCCAATTGTCCTGTAATTTCCCGGGGTTTTTTTGTTTGTTTATTGTTGTTTTGTTTTATTTTTAGGACAAAGTTTTCCCAGTGCGCTATCTTCAAAAAGCTGAAGAGCATTCTCTCTTTTTATATTTTTTGGAAGAGCTTTTCTAAAATTGAAATTATGTACTTGCTCCTTCAATATTTGGTACAACTCACCAGTGATGCTATCTCTGCCAAAAGCCCTAGTGGGAAAATTTTTAACTGTGATTTCCATTTTTAAAAGCAATTATAAGACTTCATTTTTTATTTCTTTTTGAGTCACTCTAGAACATTTTATATTTGTAGGAATTTGTCAATTTCATTTGTATTTTCAAAGTTATTGGGACAAAATTCATGACGTTTTATCTACAGTATGTGCGCTAATGTCCCTTTTTCATTCCTACTCTCACATAATTATAGTTTTTCTCTCTTTTTTTTTCCCTCTTGAACAAATCTTGCCATAGGTTTGTCCCATCTAGTGGACTTTAAGAGGACCAACTTTTGGTGTTGACGATTCTCTTATTGTATGCATTGTATTTTTGAATATTATTTGTTTCTACTCTTTATTATCTCCTTTGTTACAATTTCTTCGGGTTTATCTTGCTACTCTTTTTTTTAACTTCTTTAAAGATACGGTTAGCGTATTCATTTCAGGTTTTCCCCCTCCTTATATAAGCATTTAAGGCTGTGAATTTCTCTGAGTAGTCCCTGAGTAGTGTCCAAGTTTTCTTATGTAATTTTTTTTTAATTGTTCTTTGAAAAGTATACTTTCCTAATTTCCAAACATGTGAGGATTGTCTAGTTTCCTTTTTGTTATTAATTTTTAGTTTAATTTAATTTTGGTCTAAAAAGTGGTCTGCACTGTTCAGTTCTTTCAAATTTGTTGAGACAGGCTTATATGTAGTATATGATCCAGTTTTTATTATACTCTTAGTAAGCATGAAAACATTTATTCTATGCTTGTTTGGGTTTAGAGCTCATAGTGAATGAATGTACGTCAGGTCAGGTTTGTTAATCATGTTGCTCATATCTTCAAAACTATACATATTTCACTAGGAAGTTGAAAAGTTGTTCTTACCTAGTAACTATTTATTCCTAATAATTCTGTATGTTCTCAAGTCTATTTTATCCGCTACACCTCTTTTAATATCTTCTGCTATATTTGCATAGCATAACTTTCCGCACCCTTATACATTCAACCTTTCTGTGTCCTTAGGTGTTCAGCATGCTTCTTGTAAATTAAGAGCTGGATCATCTGACAACCTGTCTTAACTGGCGAGTTTTTTCCATTTAAATTTATTATTATAATATTATTATTATTATAGTTAGTCATTATAAGTAAAATTGGCTTTCATTATTACAGTTAAAAGTATTACACCATGGTAATTGGATTTTTTTCTCCTCTCTTATTTTGTGCTATTTATAATATTTAAAAAATTCCCCTTTATTTGCATATCTTACTCTGGTCACCCTTTCCCCAGGAGTAATCATTCTAATTAGAATGCTCATTGTATATCTTTTTCCCAGTACATGTTCTTGAAAACTACGTAGTGTTTTGTACGTCCTTTTAAAAAATTTATGTAAAGTGGCCCTATGCAGATTATACCTATTCGTTCTCCCTGTGATGGACATCCAGTTGCCTCCATGTAAAATGCTGCGGTAAAGACCTCAGATGTTTTTTCCCAGTGGAACAGGGTAAGACTTTCTTTAAACCTAGGGTACAGTTATTGGGTCAAAGGTTGTGTGTATCCTGACCAGAGGAAGTGTGTTGGGGAATCCAGTAGTTTAGTGTATTCTTTCAATTAATCTCTCGCATCTGAATTCAGGCCCCACATGGCCATCTCTACCTGGTGTGCCTGGGTTCAGAGACTTTCTGGTAAGTTTCACTAGAGAATAACCTCTAGCTGTTTTACCAGGCCTAGAAAAAAGTAGTCATTTGGTTGTGTGGTATTGGGGACTGGGGTGCTCTGCTTTGTAGGTGGACTTTAAACCAAACCTCTAATTTTTAATGCAGCCACTCTCCCTTCTTTCAGAGGCACCTGGCATCTCTAATTATTGAACGTTCCTGGTCTTCTGTGGCTCAGGAGAACGTTCACCTCAGGTTTCTTCTCTCTATTAAAAAAGCCCTCCTCGGGGCGCCTGGGTGGCTCATTCGGTTAAGCGTCCGACTTCGGCTCAGGCCATGATCTCGCAGTCTGTGAGTTCGAGCCCCGCGTCGGGCTCTGTGCTGACAGCTCAGAGCCTGGAGCCTGTTTCAGATTCTGTGTCTCCCTCTCTCTGACCCTCCCCCGTTCATGCTCTGTCTCTCTCTGTCTCAAAAATAAACAAACGTTAAAAAAAAATTTTTTTAAAAAAGCCCTCCTCATCTCTGGTTTCTGTTAGAAACTTAAGTATGAATTCAGTTTAGGACTGAGGGCTAAGAATCTGAACCTTTAATATTTCTTATTGATTCTTATCATTTTATTATGTTTACCTCGGATCCTTTTTTTAAAAATTTTTAATGTTTATTTATTTTTGAGGGAGAGAGAGAGAGAGAGAGAGTGGGAGTGGGAGAGGGGCAGAGAGAAAGGGAGACACAGAATCCGAAGCAGGCTCCAGGCTCGAGCTGTCAGCACAGAGCCCAACGCAGGGCTAGAACTCACAACGCATGAGATCATGACCTGACCGGAAATTGGACACTTAACCCACTGAGCCACGCAGGCGCCCCAGATCTTTCTTGTTGTTGTTGTTATTAAGACTTTATAGATAAAGTTGTGGTTTCCTGTGTTTTTCCTAATCCCATTACCCTTTCTCTCTCCCATAGAGTAGCCCCTAACATTTATTTGGTATTTATCACTCTATACATATTCTTACGCTTTTACCAGATGTTCATGCATCCATAAAATAGCATTATAAAACTTTATATAAGTGGTTATGTTCTACATATCCTTTTGTATGTTTATTTATTAAATAGTATGTTTTTGAGATTTATTGAGAATCTCAAATGACATTCCACTGAATGACTATACAATAAATAATCCATTCTCCTGTTGACAGACATTGAGGTTGTTCCTAGTTTTTCACCACAATCTACAGTACTGGTGTGAGCATTCTTACACAGAGAATTTCTCTAAGGTATGAGTGGAACCACAGGGTCCTAAGATACGAATATCACATAATCAGGATAGATTAGGTGATAATGCAGTGGAAAATTAATCCTCAAATCTCATAGTTTAATGCATGGGTGTTTATTTGTCACTCACACGAAGTCCCATGTGGATGGGAAGGACTCTAGAGCAGCTGAACTATGGACACTGGCTAATGGTTTAGGCTGCTTCAATTTTTGGCTCCACTATCTTAACATGAGGCCTTATTGATCCCTGCAGCAGGGAAAGGAGCTTATCGGGAACTCATACCCATCTTCCTGTGCTTTGGTTCAGAAGTGACACGTGGGGTGCCTAGGTGACTCAGTTGGTTAAGTGTCTGACTTCAGCTCAGGTCATGATCTCACGGTTCGTGAGTTTGAGCCCCACATCAGGCTATGTGCTGTCAGCACGGAGCCCACTACTGATCCTTTTTCCCCCTCTCTCTGCCCCTCACATGCTCACTCTGTCTCAAAGATAAATAAACATTAAAAAAAAGGGGAGGGGTGCCCCTGGGTGGCTCAGTCGGTTAAGTGTCTAGCTTCGGCCCAGGTCATGATCTCACAGTCTGTGAGTTCAAGCCCCTCATGGGGCTCTGTGCTGTCAGCTCAGGGCCTGGAGCCTGCTTTGAATTCTGTGTCTCCCTCTCTCTCTGCCCCTCCCCCACTCATGCACGTGCACACGGTCTCTCTCTCTCTCTCTCTCAAAAAAAAACATTAAGGGGCTCCTGGGTGGCGCAGTCGGTTAAGCGTCCGACTTCAGCCAGGTCACGATCTCGCGGTCCGGGAGTTTGAGCCCCGCGTCGGGCTCTGGGCTGACAGCTCAGAGCCTGGAGCCTGTTTCCGATTCTGTGTCTCCCTCTCTCTCTGCCCCTCCCCCATTCATGCTCTGTCTCTCTCTGTCCCAAAAATAAATAAACGTTGAAAAAAAAAATTTAAAAAAAAAAAAACAAAAAAACAAAAAAAAACATTAAAAAAATTTTTTTTTAATAAATAAAAAATAAAAGAGACGGGACATGCTAGAAAGTCTAACCTTGTCAAGATGGATCTTAGTGTAGAGAATAATGTTTCTTACTAAACTTTTTAGTTTAAAGATCAAATTTGTTATTTTTGTTTGTAATTTGGCTTCCATTTCATATTTTACATTAATGTGCTCCTCTCAAAATTAAAAGAATATCTGTGTCTATAAAAAATTCTTATTTCTGGATTTTTTTTTCTTTTTTGTTGTTGTCAGATAAAAGACAAGAATTTAAGGGTTTTCTAGGGCACCTGAGTGGCTCAGTTGGTTAAGCATACGCCTCTTGATTTCAGCTCAGGTCATGATCTCACAATTGGTGGGATTGAGCCCCACATCAGGCTTCATGCTCATGACAAGGAGCCTGCTTGAGATTCTTTCTCTCTCTCTCTCTCTCTCTCTCTGTCCCTCTCTCTCTTTCTGTCTCTCTGTGTCTTAAAATAAATAAACTTCAAAAAAAATAATTTAAAGGTTTTTCTTTCCCAAAATGGATAGCCATTAGTCCCAACTCCATTATTTTCCTGATTTGTTGCAGTTTTAATTTTGCTTTTCTTTTAGCAACTGATACCTTAACACCTTGAGAAACAATATAAATCACATCTGTGTCTATATTTGTAAAATAATTCTCTAGCAAGATGCCTTTACCTAATGGCTTGTCTTTATCTTACTGGCACGTTAAGAAAAGCTTTTGTGAAGAATAACATTTTTGGTGAAGCCTAAAAGATGAATGGGGATTAGCCATGTTGGAGGTCAGTGGAGGAACATTCACAGCAGAGGGGGAACAGTAGGACAGAAGAGAGGGAAAGGCTGCAGAGGTGGGCAGAATCCAGCTGAGATTTTGGACATGATACTAAATTGGAGAGTTTTAGGTAGGACAGAGATATATTTGCATTTTGCATTTGTAAAAGTCACTGCCTGCATGGAAATAGGAGAGTAGGACAAGAGTGAAAAAGAAGAGGCCAGCTAGGAGGTTTTTTTCATAGGCCAGATGAGAGATGATGGTGGTTTGGATTCTCATGGTGATAGTGAGAAAAGTTTGTGAACACATAAAGAATTTAAGGTTTTACCATTATTGGACACCTAGAAATAAAATTAAAACCCCAATGGAAATGTGGGACAGGAATTGAAGTTAAGTATGAGATAAAGTATATTTTAATGTTAATTGCTTACATTTCATGTTAGATGTAGAGATTTATCCAGATCCTCATAAATTCAGGACTCAAGTGTTGTTGATATTTGTTGAGCACACATAGTATTCCAAGCCCTTTGCTCACCTCTCCTATATACATCATTTCATTTAACTCCTATAGCAACCTTTGCAGTAGAAGTATCATTAACCATTAATGGGTCAGGAAACGGTATTGGTGAGTTTCAATGACCTGTCTAAGATCACACAGCTCAAAATGATGGAGTTGGGACTGGAGTCCACACTCAGCCTCTTTCCATCACACCTCACTTTCCTAACAGGCAGACCCAGTAAGAAATTTTTACCCTGGAAACATACAGTCATCAGACCATTGTTTGAGCCCTACGGTTAGTTTTAGAGTGAAGAGAGAACATTGAATAGTTGTATGTTGGTTGACTGAAAAATAGAAGGGAGGCAGTGTGGTATGATAGAAGAAAAACTAGATTAAAAATAGAGACATCAGGTGCACCTGGGTGGCTCAGTCAGTTGAGTGTCTGACTTTGGCTCAGGTCATGATCTCATGGTTCGTGGCTTCGAGCCCCATGTCAAGCTTTGTGCTGGCACTGCAAAGCCTGCTTCAGATTCTGTGTCTCCCTCTCTCTGCCCCTCCCCACTCACTCGTGCACTTGCCTTCGCTCTCTTTCAAAAATAAACATTAAAGAAAAAATAGAGATATCAGTTTGCTTTACTGTAAAGTGGTAATAGTAATAATGATCTCAGGATATTGTTTAAGGTTAATGTATTTGAAAGTACTTCTAAGAGGTTAGGATGCTGTAATACTGTATTCTAAACTTTTAAAGTCTTTTCCTCAGAATTAAATAAATCATATTACAAAAATGTAAACTCCAGAAAAGCTGGGACTTTGATGCTTCGCTGAGTTCCCAGTGCCTAGAATAGTGCCTGGTGCGTAGTCAGCACTTCAAATGCATTGAATGAATGAATGACACTAAAATGATTTATCTAAACAGATACCTCCCTCATCCCCTCCCCTCTTTATGTTTGTTTCTTCAGAAAATAGTACAGGTCACGTACCTACAGTAAGTCTCCACTAGATGTCAGGCATATTTCCTTGATTGGCTTATTGTGGGTTTGTTTTTTTTTTTTTTTCCTGGAGTTGAAAATATTAAGTAAACAAGGTTTTTCAAATAAACCTCAAACAAAACCAGTTCACTTATCATCCGTACTCTAGCAACTTTTCTTACTTGTAAGTCTCTCAGAGAAATTAGGTATTTCCTTTGGCCAAAACATCTTTATAAAACTTCTGATTCTTGATGTCTGATAGACTTTCTGCTAGCCTAATTCAAGCAATTTGCTGTTGCTTAAGATCTAATTATCTAAACACACAGTCCTTATACCTAATTTCTTTAATTAGCGGTTAATCACTATTACATTGCAGTTTATGGTTATTTATTTCTGAGAGAAAGCAAAACTTCCTGGTGTTGTCTTAGTGTATGTATTCCTCTGAATTTCGTCAGGGAAGAGCATGACCAGTGTCCCACTGGACACACCTGTGACTGATGTGTTCTCTTAAACAGGGATTGGCAAGCTACAGCCTGCAGATTAGACTTAATCTTAATAGGTTAGACTTAACCTATTGGCTGTCTTTGTGTGGCCCATGATCTAACAGTGGTTTTTATATTTTTAAATAACTGGAGAGAGAAAAAATAATATTTTGTGAAATAAATAGAAGAGTAACATCATGTGGAAATTATATGAAATTCAAATTACATTGTCCATAAATAAGTTTTTTGGGACAGTCCACACTTACTCCTTTACACATAGTCTTTGTCTGCTTTTGGGCTGCAGTGGCAAAATTGAATCTTTGTAACTAAGGTTGAATGACCCTCAAAACCTAAAATATTGTACAGCCTAGGAAATATAGTCGGTGGTACCTGTAATAGCAATGTGTGGTGACAGATGGTAGCTACATAGTGATGGGCATAGCATAACATACAGACCTGTCCAGTCACTATGCCATATACCTGAAACTGACCGACTGAGCCACCCAGGCACCCCGCAGTCTTTTTCAATTAAAAAAAAATGAGGCACCAGGGTGGCTCAATCACTTGAGCGTCCACCTCTTGATTTTGGCTCAGACCTTGATCTCGTGGTTTGTGGGATCGAGCCTCGTGTTGGGCTCTGCGCCACCAGTGTGGAGCCTGCTTGAGATTCTCTCTCTCCCTCTCTCTGCTCCTCTCCTGCTCACATGTGCATGCACACATTCTCTCCCTCTCAAAATAAAAATAAATAAACTTAAAAATAAAAAATGAGAATATTTATTATCTGGCTCCTCATAAAAAAAGTTTGCCAGCCCCTACTCTGAAGGAAGGGTTGGTAAAAACTGCAAATTTAGAGTACTTTTTGCTTATTGGTATTTTGTTTTTCTGAATGCTCATCATCATCTTTGATGGTCCAGGTTGTTTTTTCAGCCCAAGGATTAAGGTTAATTGATAACTTCTTCTGTTAAAGCTCTTGGATAATGTTTGTTACCTAGAAACCAGACTGCCTTATTGTTTCTTGCTGCTTATGCAAATATAAATATTAGCCTATTTGAACTGAGCCAACTAGTTTTCTCTACACTTAGCATCAAAAGAGAATTAACCTAGATAATAAAAAAAGTTATTTAAATTGTAATTAAAAACTTTAATATGGTTCTATTTTGTTCAATTTTAACTGCCCTTCTATTTAATACTTAGACTGTCTACGCATTATTTTGATTTGATCAAAACATATCCTCTTTTATTTCGACTTCATAGATTTTTTATAACTTTAGACAATTACGCTTGAAACATCTCATCCTTACAGTATTTGTGAACTTATTAGCATAATATGATAATTCTGCCTGCTTTGTTCTTATTCATGACTTTAAGTAAATCAGTAGAAATTTGTGAGACCAGGAATAATGTAAGACCATTTATTAAAACCCTATGAAATTTGTAAGACTCTGAAAAAACAAGTCTAACTACTTGTTTATGTTATTTAGATATTAAGGCACATTTTTGTGATGCTTTTATTTTTTTATTTTTAAATTATTTATTTTTGAGAGAGAGACAGAGAGACAGAACGCGAGGAGGGGAGGGGCAGAGAGAGACAGAGACAGAATCCAAAGCAGGCTCCACGCTCCAAGCTGTCAGCACAGAGCCCAACGCGGGGCTCCAACTCACAAACCATGAGATCATGACCTGAGCTGAAGTCAGACGCTTAACTGACTGAGCCACCCAAATGTCCCATGATGCTTCTTTTAAAATGATGGATAAATCTGGATTTGGAGATGGCTTTTGTGACAAGGATGCTTCTGGGTAATTGTCCTGTGCCAAACTCAGTGCCTCATTGTTTGCAACTTTTTTTATACACTAAATTTGGGTGTTTTCAAAGAGAGTTATTAACTGGCTTTAACTGTATTCCCAAACAAAGTGTGGGGTGCAGTAGACTTTATAGTACTGATTTGTTGGTCTGGATTGAAATCACTGGCTTCCACAACTATTTACTGAATGTGTACTGTGACTGGGGCTCTGTGCGTGGTGCTGAGGGTAGTCTTATTTGAGAAAACTGACAAGATGATACTTTTCTCTTAGATCATTGGATGAGTCTGATGTTCTAGTCACTTGAAGGGAGTATCACATTCATTCTGGGTGTCTTGGTCTTTTGAGATTGAACCTATTGGGAAGGTTATAATTTTGAGCTGTTTCCAGCAGGTTAAGTATTATAATTTGACTCTTAGATCATAGCTCATCCGATACTAATTCTGTCTTGCATTTTGCTGTAGTGATTTTGAAAAACCTAGGCAATGGTGACATAATCTGCTCACCAGTGGGCCATCAGACACCTTATATTTCAGGTCTATCTAATTTAATCTTTGGAGAAAAGAAAAGCTGCTTTTCATTCTCCTCTTCATGTAGCCCGGAATGTGAAAGCTCTTACAGTTCTTAAGGTAAGCTCTTAGCATCATCTGACACTAATTCTGTCTTAACGTTTGCTGGGATGATTTTGAAAACCTAGCACCTGAGGAATACAAGATTCTCTCAGAGCTTTGAGCCTCTCTTCACCCTGGTTTGGGTGTTCTTTGCTTGGCTCCATTTCAGGAGGATGGTCCAGGGGATTATTCGCTTCTGGGGTTGGGGCTACTTGCTAGCCCTGGAAGTATATCCTTCCAAAAAGAAAGATGGAGCATAGAGAGCACTGATACCAAGGGTCATGTGTCATGTTAGGTAGTCCTAGAAATAGGATAAGATTTTTGCCTGAACTTTAGTGTGGAGCTGTAAACACGAAGCCACACATGTGAGTATATGTGTACCTATCTGTGTGTGTGTGAGCATGATGGGCAGGTGAACAGCAAATGTGATAACTGATTATGATGCGGTAAGGAGAAATAATTATTTAATGTAACAAACCTCAGGGTTTAATCCTAGGAGGGTAACTATTTACAAGTGGCCGTGACTTTGGTCTGCTGAGTTTCACCTCCCCGCCTTGGGATTTTCCTCACTCTGTTTACCACTACGTGTGCTTAACACAAGCTGTGCTTCTAAACTCTAAATTTAACATGGTCGAAACATCATCCCTTGTTGTTTTTTTTTCTCTCTTCATTGTGGTAAATACACATAACGTAAAATTTACCATCTTAACCATTAAGCGTGCAGTAGTGTTAAGTATATTTATATTGTTGTGAAACAGATCTCTCGAACTTTTACAACTTGCAAATCTGAAACGACACATCTATTAAACATCAACTTTTTGTAGTAAAAAAACTACAAGCCTGTGGTAACCCCCATTCTACTTTCTGTTTCTATGAATTTGAGCACTTTAGATACCTCATCTAAGTAGAAGCATGTATTTTCTTTTTCTTTTTGTGACTTTCTTATTTCACTTAGCATAATGTCCTCAGGGTTCATCCATGTTGTAACATGTTTCAGAATTTCCTGTTGTTGTTTTTTTTTAAGGCCGAATAATATTCTGTTGTATGTGTATACGCCACATTTTGTTTGTTCATTCCCCGGCGGACGTTTGGTTCGCTCCCACCTTTTGACTGTTCTGAATGATGCTCCTCTGAAGATGGGTGTCCACAGAACTCTGTGAGACTCTGCTTTCAATTCCTTGAGACATATACCTGGAGATGGGACTGCTGGACGTTACAGTAGTTCTATGTTTAGTTTTTGAGGAACCTCCAGAGTGTTTTCCATTGCCGTTGTACCATTTTACATTCCTACCAACAATGTGCAAGGGTTCCAGTTTCTCTACAAACTCACCAATGCTTGTTTTCTGTTTTTTATTGTTTTCATTTTATTGAATTAGTCACCCTAATGGGTGTGAGGTAATATCTCATTGTCATTTTGATTTGTCTTTTATTTTTGTAACAGTTTTACTGAGGTGCAATTTACGTACCATAAAATTCACCCACTGTGACAATTAAATAACTCCTAGTAAATTTATATAATTTTGCAACTGTCACCATCATTCAGCTTTAGAGCACTTCTGCCATCCAAAAAAGTTTCCTGGTACCGATTTTTTGGTTAATCCCAGCTCCTACCAGTAGCCCCAACACAACCGCTGATATACTTCTTATTTCTATAGCTTTGTCTTTTCTAGCAATTTCATATAAATAGAATAATGTGTGGTCTTTTGTTTCTGGCTCTTTCATTTAGCATAATATTTTTGAGGCTTATCCATGTTGCATCCAATATCAATTGTTCATTCCTTTTCAATGCTGAAAATATGCCATTGTATGAACATACCACATTTTATTTATTCCTCAGCATTTGATGGACATTTGGCTCATTTCCAGGTGTTGCTTGTCTATGAATAATGCTGCTATGAACATTTGCATCTTTGTGCGGACATAATGTTTTCATTTCTCTTGGGTGGATACCTAGGAGTAGAATTTCTGGGTCATGCAGAGTAAGTGTATATTTCATTTTTTAAAAAACTGCCAAACTGTTTTTGAAAGTGACTGTACCGTGTTGCATGCCTGCCGGCAATACATGAGAGTCCCAGGTTCCTCACATTCTCACCAGCGCTTCGTACGCTGTCACGATTTGGATTGTAGCCATCCTACTTAGTGAGTAGTGGTATCTAATTGTGGTTTTCATTTGCATTTCTCCAGTGACTAATGATGTTGAGTACCTTTTCGTGTACTTACAAGCTACTCATGTGTCTTCTTTGATATGATGGTCTATTTAAGATCTTTTGCCCATTTAAATAGTCTTGTTTTTGAGTAGTTTTAGATTTACAGAAATGTAAAGATAGAGCAGGGAGTTCCCGTTTACCCTGCACTCGGTTTCCCCCGTTGTTAACATTTTACAGGTGAACCAATATTGGTATCAGTATTACCTGAACTCTATTCTTTATTAAAACTTCATTCATTTTGCTCCCAATGTCTGTTTTCAGTTGCAGTTCCCATCCAGGATGTCCCATTCCATTTATTCATCATGTATCCTTTGGGTCCTCTGAGCCGGGACACTTTCTTTCACCCACTCTATAACTGGGTTGTTTATCTTACTGAGTTTTTAAGAGTTCTTCATATATTCTTGTCGTAAGTTCTTTATCAAATATATGATTTGAAAATAATTTTTTCCAATCTGTGTCTTATCTTTATATTTCCTTAATGATCTTTTGAAGCAAAATTTTAATTTTGAGGAAGCCCAATTTGTTTCTCTTTTTTTGTTTTAAGGATTATGCTTTTGATGTTACATCTAAGAAATCTTTGCCTGACCCAAGGTCACATAAGTTTTCTCCTATGTGTTCACTTAAAAGTTTTATATTTTTAACCCTTACATTTTAGTCTGTCTATAATCCATTTTTGTGTTACTTTCGAACTAATTATGATTGCTAAAAAAAAATCCTTGAAAAGTAATCATTCTTAATGTTGGAGAAATCTGCTTTTATTTGAGCTTTATTGCTTCCCAAGCCAAACCTAGAGTATAACTATAAGGTAATTTCATGTAGACATTGAGCCTCAAAATTATATATTTCATCGAATGGAATTTCTTTTTTTAAGTTTATTTATTTATTTATTTATTTAGTAATCTCTATATCCAGCGTGGGGCTCAAACTCACAACCCCAAGATCAAGAGTCATATGCTCTTTTGACTGAGTCAGCCAGGCACCCCTCAAGTGGAATTTCTCAATAGAATGTGTATACTGTGATCTGGTTGCAATTTAGAATAATCTGAATATTTCTTGACACCTTTATAGGTCTTTATATTGCCCACTTTTGATTAGTAAGTACCTGAGTTTAGCACCTACTAAATTAGCCCTTTTCATTTTTCTTAAACCTCAAATCTATCTACATGTTTCTAACAAATTAATCTTCTTGAGTTACTGCCTTTATCATATTACTTCCCTATTTAAAAGTCTGCAAAACTCCACTGCCTGTGGAATTAAGGGGCACTCCTCATGTTGGAATTCAAGGCCCTGTGTAATCAGGACCCACCTTACTCTTTGAATCTTATCTTCTGCTAAATTTATGCAATATGAAGCCTGTGCTTCAGCCAAACTTGCCTCCTTCTTACCCTTTAAAACTTTGTATCTCTTCCTGCCTCTCTGAGCAGGCTCATGAACTTTCCAGGCCAACTGCCCCCTTTCCTCAATGCCCTTCTTTGCCTCTTTCAGACTTTTCCACTTTTGTATATCCATGAGCCAAGCTTAAATTCTGCTCTATCCATGAAACCTTTGAATCCTAGAAACAGCTAACTCGTATGGATCTCTTCTTTCCTTCCCTAAATTCCTTTAGCTTTTGTTGGTTTATCAGTCATTTGAACACCCAAAGTGCTGTTCTTTTCTCTAAGGACTTTTTGATTCTGTATCAGGCCTGGATTCCTTAAAGTTGTAAGCACGTGCTTTGCATCTTCATTTTCTTAAGGGCTCTGATCGAATGTCCTTTGTGTCTGCTATGTTCCAGGTGTTTGTGGGACTAAACTGTACTGACTTGTATGCTTCTTGAGCATGAAGCACAATTGTAAATTCTCATTGAATTAGGTTAAGTTTGGCAAGTTACTTGTAGTCATTCTCTTCAGGGTCACATTTTGGGACCTGGCTTGTTTATTGGTTATGACTTTGCAGACCTTACTGAAGCTTTGGAAAGCAATCAAGGAAAGGCTGCTTAGATTGTAAAACTCTGTATTTTTTATGAGCTTTTGGAGAGGTTTTATTTTACTATTCAGAATAATCCTAGAGGTCAAGATAAGGTCAAAATAAGGCATCTTCTCCTTTGGTAAAGTAACCTTTCTCTTTTGTCTTACTTATTTTTTCCCTTCTGGATAATGCTAATGGATCATCTTCAGGGTAAAACTGGGTATCTTATCTTCAAGCATGAATTTCAGGAACGATTCTGTTGAATAGTATTGAATGGTCTTCCTCCTTGGTTTTTCACTTTTTTAATGGAATTCATTTTGGAATTTAAGTGACTTCTTCTTTCTCTTTAGTCATTTCTTCCCAGCTGTCACCACCTCATGTTTAATTCTCTGTAAGTCCAGCTGTTATTTTTCACTCATGTCCTGTGTCCAGTTTATCACCAGAAAAACATTCTTGTTAACAGCTTCTCCATAGAGTTTCTTGAGATGAATATTTAACATCTTCATTTTAAGAAATTGATCAATTTGCCATTGATATCATCTCTGTGAACCTCAGACCTTTTGAGAGCCTAAAAGTCTAGAAGTGGTGTAACATGGAGGGGTAAAAATGTTGCTGACAGATTGACACTGAGTATGAGAGAAAGAGAGAAGTCAATTTGGCCTGAACAACTGGAAAAATAGAGATCGGGACACCTAGAGGTGAAACAAGTTTGGGTAGAATGGGAGCTCCATTTGGGTTTTTTTGATACCCAAATAGAGATGTAGGCAGTTTATATATGTCTGGAGGGTGTTCATGTGTATAAAGTTTGGAAGTATAAATTTGGAAATTGACAATTTGGAGGTAATGTTTAGATAGAGAGGAGAAGCGGCGCCTGGGTAGCTGAATCGGTTAAGCTCGGGTCAACTTCAGCTCAGGTCGTGATCTTGCAGTTCATGGGTTCGATCCCCGCATTGGACTCTGTGCTGACAGTGCGGAGCCTGCTTGGGATTCTCTCTCTCCTTGTCTTTCTCTGTCCCTCCCCTGCTCATGCGTGCTCCCTGTCTCTCAAAATAAGTAAATAACCTTAAAAAAAAAGAGAAGAGAAAGCATGTAAGAATCAGATCCTGTTACTAGTTTCTTTATTAGATGATCATTCAGTTAATTTATTTTTTAAAATTCTTTTTTCCTAATATGCAGAGTTAAGGCAATTTTTTATTTTTTTATTTTTATTGTTTTGAAGTTTATTTATTTATAAACTACACCCATTGTGGGGCTTGAACTCACGATCCCCAAATCAAGAGTCACATGCTCTTCTGACTGAGCCAGCCTGGTGTCCCTAAGGGGATTTTTTAAATTTCCAAACACATGAGACTTTTAGGGGTATTCCTTGATGCTTTCTGATATGATTGAATTTTGGTCAGAGGTGGTATTCTGTGTGATATAGATTCTTTGGTAGAGTTGAGATTTCTTTTAGGGTTAAGTATGTGAACAGTTTTTTCTAAACATCTTGTGTTTGTTTTAATAGATTCTCAGATTATTGAGTGCAGTGTTCCCGGTATTCCCATTAGATCAAGTTTATTAATTATGTGTGTAAAAAAGATTAAATTTAATCTTAAAAATAAAAAATGCATTAAGTGTCTATAGATGGAAATGCCAGCTGGCTGAATATTATGGGAGAACCTTTTGGTACATTTTCCATTAAAAGCATTAGATACAGAGGAATTGTTTCTTAGCAATTTGGACAGAAATGACCATGATGTACTCTGGAGAACTGTGTGATGACTCAGAGAACCTTTAGTGATGACGAAGACACAGATATCAAAGATGCATTCAAAGAGTTTGGATGAAATTGAGTCATGAAAGTGAAACAAAATTCTGTTTCTAAATTATTGTGTCCTTAAATGTTAAGTAGTGGCAGAAGGAAGGAGAGAAATGGGATAAATAGAAGTGCAAGTAGCAATAAGCTTTTGATATATTTTTTCTCTTTTAAAAATAGGGGAAGGCAATCTTTCCCAAGAAAGGATCTCCAAAAACTAACTTGAACATGTAAACCTTTAAATGAATCAAGTCAAATGGCTTCCTGGTGTGGATACAGTGGGAGTAAGTTACAAATGGGAAAGTACTGGTGGATCTAAAAATTTAACATCTTCAAAATGAAAAACACCCTAGACTCCAACTAACACGTGCTCCTGTCTACGGGAGCTGAGCTTCTGATGATTGCATCCGTCTGTCATTTTCCCCAACCTTTGTTATGGTGGCAGAGGAGAAATAGTGACAGTGAAGACCTTGGGCGAGGGAGCTGTACCAATGCCATTGTCAGCTGTACTGACAGACAAAACAGAGGCATGGGGTGTGGAGCCCATAGCAGTGAGAGCTATCACTTAGGTAATAATTAAAAGGCCTTCACGATCTGTTGCTCCGTCCTTGCAGTGTTTAGGTTTAGAAACTTTTTCAAAGCCAAATAATGTCATATATTAGGGATTTTTCTGTAACTAGAGAATAATGGGTTATTTATGAATATCTCTGAACCTTTGAACATACTAGTACAAGTTGAAATTGGGAGATACGTATCCTGCAATTTTGTTCTTTTGAAAGATTGTCTTGGCTATTTTATTCTTCTCTTATTTCTATATGAACTAAGGATCAACTTGTCTAGTTGTATAAAAAAGGCAGCTGTGATTTTTTGACAGGGATTGCAATGAATCTGTAGATCAATTTGGGGACTATTACATCTTCCAGTCCATGCACGCGGAATGGCTTTCCTTTATTTTTTTAGACCTTCTTTAATTTCCTTCAATGATATCTTATAGTTTTCAGTGTACAACAAGTCTTCCCCTTCTTTGATTAAATTTATTCCTGAGTATTTTGTTCTTTTTGATGCCGTTGTAATTGAAATTGTTTTCTTAATTTCGTTCTTAGATTACCCATTGCTAGTTGATAGAAATGCGACTGATTTTTTGTATTGACCTTTTGTCATGTGGCATTGTTGAACTTATTAGCTCTAATAGTTTTGGGGGGTTTTATTTGTTTTTTGTTGGATTCTTTTTTTTTTTTTTTTTTTAGCCCCACCCCTGTTTGGGGAGTTCTTTAGAGTTTTCTATATATGGGATCATGTCATCTGCAAATAGAGATAGTTTTACTTCTTCCTTTACAATTTGGATACATTTTCTTTTTCTTGCCTAATTGTTGTGGCATACCCTCATTATGGAATGATAATTTGGCTGGATTTAAAATCTAGCCAAAAGATGTTTTCCCTTCATTCTTTGAAGGTATCATTCCTCTGTTATCTTGTAACCAGTTTTGATGATAACAATCTGATTCTCCTTCCTTTCTGTTGAATCTCTCGTATTTTACGAGTAACATTAGTTTCCTTTATAACATTAGTGCTATAGTTTTTACTATAATTAAAAAAAATTTTTTTAACGTTGTTATTTTTTTTGAGAGAGAATAAGAGAGAGAGCGCACACGTACAAGTACAGGAGGGGCAGAGAAAGAGGGGGACACAGAATCTGAAGCAGGCTCCAGGCTCTGAGCTGTCAACACAGAGCCCGACGTGGAGCTCGAACCCAGCAGCCATGAGATCATGACCTCAGCTGAAGTTGGACACTTAACCAACTGAGCCACCCTGGCGCCCCTACTATAATTTATTTTTTTATTTTTATTTTTTATTTATAATAGTTTTACTATATAATCTATCTGGCTATGAGCTCCTTTTTTTAAAAGTTTATTTCTATTTAATTTGTTTTATTACTCAAAGGATTCTTATTCTCTAAAGGCTCATATCTTTCATCAGTTCTGAAAAATTCTCAGCCATTATCTGTTTCAGATACAATTGCCTCTTCATTCTCTTTGGTCTTTCTGGAACTCTGACAAAGAGAGTTTAAAACTGAATTTCGCTCTCATGTTTCTTAACTTTTAAAGAAAATGTACGATCCGCCTTCCATTGGATTCAGTATTATATTAATCCTGTGTTTGGAGTGTTTTTTTTTTTAATTTCAATAATTATGATTTTCATTTTTTAAATCTCTAATTTGTTTCTTTTCAAAACATTTTATGGATGTGGGGTACCTGGGTGGCTCAGTCAGTTGAGCATCTGACTTTGGCTCAGGTCCTGATCTCATGGTTTGCAGGATTGAGCCCCACATTGGGGCTCTGCACTAACAGTGCAGAGCCTGCTTGGGATTTTCTCTCTCTCTCTCTCTCTCTCTCTCTCTCTCTCTCCGCCCTTCCCCCACTCACATGCATGCACTCTCTCTCTCTCAAAATAAATAAACTTAAAAAAAGAGAACATTTTATGGATGCTATTCTATGCCTTAGGTGCCTGAGGATATTAAATATATTAATTTTAAAGACTTTTATAGATGCTCTGTTTTCTCTGTTTCTTTGGAGGGAGGGTGAGTTGAGGGTTTGTTCTTCCAGCTTCCTCAAAGGAGGCAGCAGTCCTTGTGTGGGGGTCATGGAAGCTTTGCACAACCCTTGCTCACCACAGTGGCTTCTTGTTTATTTTCTTCCTTGGGGGATACTTCTTTTTTTAGATTTAAAGAGTTTCCTTTTTTTGCTTTGCTTCTAGCTATGTATACATCAATTTATTTTTATATCTTCAAATCATTTTTCTTTGGTGCAGGAGGGTAAGCTCTCTGCATGTGCTCAATCTGCCACCTTGAACCTGAAGTCTCTCCACTACTTCTTTAGCTGATTTATAATTCACTGTCACAGCACTGTCTTCAAAGGTCTCTGTGTGGCCTTTCCAGCAGAGACTTTGATACACATTTAATGAATGGTGTGTGGTTCTTTATTCCCCTTGCAAACTCCCTAATGTATTAGGGCATTTCAAATTACTTTTAGATTCTTTTGGCCCAGAAATTAAATACCAAGACTGCTTTAACAGGCATCGCTGGCCTGATGTGTTTAGTCCATATGGGAGGGAAGTGCTGCTGTTTTCATGTGCTCAAGTGCACCCCTGAGCACACTGTTTCATCATCATTAGGCCTCCTGCTCAAGTGTTCTCACCATCCCAAATGGCCTGACCATTAGCTATCCTTTGAATACATATTCTCAATTTGAAATTCAGGTGAGGAGGTGCCTGAGTGGCTCAGTCAGTTAAGTGTCTGACTCTTGATTTCAGCTCAAGTCATGATCTCACAGTTTGTGGGATTGAGCCTCACGTTGGACTCCCAACAGCATAGAGCCTATGTGGGATTCTCATTCTTTCTCTCTCTCTCTCTCTCTCTCTCTCTCTCTCTCTCTCTCTCCCTCTCCCTCTCCCTCTCCCCCTCTTGTGCTATCTCTCCCACTCTCAAAATAAATAAATAAAAAATAAAATTCAAGTGAGCCCTGCACCAGTTTGCACTTTTAGGTTTAGCTAATCCATTGTTTCAAGTAGATTAGAATTATAAGTAGAATCATAAAATGTCATTATTGAACCAGTATTTGTTGAGCACCCACTATATGCCAGCCGTGGTGTTAGGTGTGTGGTGTGAACCCAAGGGTGCAGTCAACTCTGTGGGCCCCGTTCGCAGGAAGTTGACAGCCTCTTAAGTGAGACCAATCAAGAAGTCAAGGCGAATCACATATAATTGCAAACCGTGATAAGTCCTATAAAGGAAAAGAACAGGCTGCTATGCATGAGCATAGCAGAGACTTCTTATTTAAATTGTGTAGTAAGGAGAGGAGTTTTTAAACTTTTTTAAAAAGCAGCAGTGGAATATTTTGTTTATATGACATTTTATGTGGAGCGGAGTGGAGCTGCTTTTATGGAAATGAGGTTGAGATCTGATCCTCTTGCCCTCCTTCATGGTGACTGAAGCACCTCATGGAATCCTTTGGTGCCCAGGGAGCATATGTGGAAGCCACTGTTCTAGAACCAGCTCCCTTCATTTCACAGACCAGTTAGCTGAGGCACAAAGGGCTTCATTGTCCAGAGTCATGTAGGTCACTCAGTCTGCTTAGTGCCGGAATCAGAACAAGAACCCACCTCTCCCAAACATGCATTCTTTTCACTCCCCCCCCCCCCCGCCTTTCTTCCCCCTTCATGTGTTTTTATTATAAAATTAAGGTATTTCGATCTCTGTTGTGCTGTGGTTCTTTTTTTCACCCGAAATTAATTTTAACCCATTGCTGTTCACACTGCCCTTCACATTCTGTGCTCTGCTCCCCCTTGTCTGTCCTCAGCGTTTGTAACCGTGAGAGATATTATCTCACTGCTATTTTGTTTTTATTTTATTTCTGATATATCATCTAAAATTTTTTTTTTCAACGTTTATTTATTTTTGGGACAGAGAGAGACAGAGCATGAATGGGGGAGGGGCAGAGAGAGAGGGAGACACAGAATCGGAAACTGGCTCCAGGCTCTGAGCCATCAGCCCAGAGCCTGACGCGGGGCTCGAACTCCCGGACCGCGAGATCGTGACCTGGCTGAAGTCGGACGCTTAACCGACTGCGCCACCCAGGCGCCCCATATTTCTGATATATCATCTAAATCACTTCTTTCATTTTCTGCCAAGAATTCAAACACATACATCCGTTTTATTTTTCAGGTTTTTAAAATCGGTATCAAAGTGTTTATATTAACCAGTTAGCTGTCTGATGTGTCTTGTCTTTTCTTGCCTCTTCGCGCATCTTAGCAAATGATAGAATTTTTGCTAGGCACTTAGGTTTTTAGTCTGGGTTTCATTTTGACTTTCCTGTTTTTAGTGTAGTACTTGTATATCTTTTACCATTTTGTTTTGTTTTTGTTTTACTGTGGCAGAGAAGTCAGGGCCTATGTGACATTTTTGCTCAGACTCTTAGGAAGTATAAGGAAGTGGTAAAATAAGACGGACTGGGAGACTGAGGCTGTAGTGTCTGGGCAGTGACTGCAGAAAGGAAGGTGTTTGTCCTCATTTGGGAGACTGGTAGGGAATCAGTGATTTGAAGCAGAATGGCACGTGAGAACTGTTCTTAGGAAAGCAATTTTAGCCATGGGAGATCAGATGAGTAACAATCAAAAGTTCTGTGGACACCAGCGGACTACCAGAAAGCCCTTACGATGTTATTGACGTTGGGCTGGCCAGCTACGGCAGTGTGGGGGTGCCGATGGAGGTGGAGACCGGGGCCAGACAGATGTAAGGGCTACTGAGGAGATGAAAGAGATAGGAGGGCACAGGATGACTCAGAGTGTCAGGGACGTCCTCATCCTGGGAGTGCCCTGTTGGAGGTGTCCCTGAAAGCCCATTCGGCAGCTCACACTGCACAGCCCTTCTCAGCTGCCCTCTGATGAGCTGCCCTTCTGAAGCCAGGAGCTCTTCACATCCAAGGGGTAGGTAGACACCATCGTCTATTTTTTTCACTCTGCCACCGTTCCCATTAACTCCTCCTCAACAAAACGAGACACTAAGCCTTCCTAACTCTCCCTTCCTCCCAATCCTACCTACCCAGCTTGCTTGGCAGGTACAGTACCGCAGGCTGCTTTCCTGTCAAACAGTTGGCCATTAGGAGAGGAGGTGGGGGATGCTCCTTAATGGCCCCATCAGAATGGAATTGCCGACTGGATTAATTGGGTCAGTAATTTGCAGCGGAACTTGGATTCTCTTGCAAGAGGTGTGTTTCATGTTTCCGCTTCCAAGGAGTGGTACCTACTCTGTGTGTGACATCTGCCTTTCTGTCATTGGCTGCACCCGACTGCTTGATGGGCTTGCTGACGGATGCAGACGTGTGTTTGCCTTCTAATGAACTGTGAGCTCGTCGTACCTCCTCTCCCCAAGATGTTCCGTGGGATAAACTACCTTGTGGAGAAGATTCTTCGTCATGCGATTGTTCTGTTTCCTTAGAGACAACAGCAGTGTAATACACTAGATGTCAGATCCATAGAGAAAGAAGAGGCATTTGCTACAGAACGTAAAGGTTTGATGGCTTTTCCTTGCCTTTATGTTTTTGCTGCTTCAGCTGCTGGGCTGATGACGATTATGTTTATTTTTGGCAGGGTGCAAGGGCCTCTGGAACTTCCCAGGCATTTATTATAAAGGGAAAGCCCACTGTTATCTTTTCCTGTCTGCTTCGTTATAAAAATACCTGAGAATCAGCGTGTCTTCTCTAATAATGTATCTGTTTCCATTTTTGAACACAGATTTCAGTAACGATCATGTGAACAGTCAGGAAATGACAGTGTTGCACCATGCGTTGACTCTTCTGTGAACAGAAACTTGTTGAAGTTTTTAAGTTGCTGTCTTTTCTCATTTTTCTAGAAATACAGGAGTTAACATCTATATAAAGTATTGACAACTTCCTATCTAAGTTTAATGAATAAAGAGAACAAAGAGAGAGGGATTTAGTGTGGAAAGTTTTTGAAATAAAATAATACATTTCTGTTGCTTTAGTTATCTGTCTTATTAGGACCCTTCCCCTGCTTTTTCAATATAATAACAATTAAACTGATCCGTAGTGCTAAATAATCTAATTCAATAATTCATTTTATAATTCTGTCCTTTTCCAGAGTAGAGCAGGATATCCAGGTTCCTCAGGGTCCCTCTAGCTGTCATCTGGTGGTGAAAGTTCTGTATAAGAATGTGTTTGTGGTAAACCTTTCCTTCCTGAGAAATATTTCATTATAAGTATTATACCACAAATGGCTATGATGAACTGCTAGAAACAGAAATTGAAGCATGTATATCTTATTCATAGGTCTTTATTACATTGATGAATTAGTTGCAATGTGTTTAGTTAGATTAGTAGTTGGTTTGGAAACTGAAATCTTTCCTCTTGCTTAGTTAATTGTAAATGACCAATAATATCATGAGATGTACTTCCCTAGAAGTCAGAGAAACTTCATTGTAAACAAGTAATATCGTATTTATACTACGTTTACAGTACCATATATTTTTTTTAACCTTATGGTTTTCCAAAAGGCAGTTTTGTTTGTTTTTTTATTTATTTGCTTTGGCGGATAATCATAGAATATAGTGGAGTAACGGAGATGGTTGGTCTGGTACATAGAAACAAAGAACAAAACATCACGCTACTCGAGGAGCATAAAAATGATCTCCATTTGTCATGACTGTTGTCAAGAGGTTGGGTGTTTTTTGAGAGAGTAATAGAATCATAGAGATGAAAGGGATCTTAGAATCTGTCCTTCTTCATATTTCACCAGAGCTATGGTGTGCCATTATTATAGATCATTGTAACTCTCGTGTATTCTCTTCATCATAATGGAATAATTAGATAAACTGGTTTTCTTATTAGATCACATATTGTCTCAGTGTGGGGTCTGTGAATAGTTTTATAGACTACTAAATTTTGGAAGTTAGTGACGAAGAAGACAGAAACATATACTACCTTCATCCTAAAGTAGTGTTCATCTAGGCTGATCATCCCAGCAGAGATCCCACAGTACCTGGACCCTAGACACTGACAGTTAACCTTGACTTTTGAAGAAAGTTAATCTTTAAATAAGTGAATAGGGGCGCCTGGGTGGCGCAGTCGGTTAAGCATCCGACTTCAGCCAGGTCACGATCTCGCGGTCCGTGAGTTTGGGCCCCGCGTCAGACTCTGGGCTGATGGCTCAGAGCCTGGAGCCTCTTTCCGATTCTGTGTCTCCCTCTCTCTCTGCCCCTCCCCCGTTCATGCTCTGTCTCTCTCTGTCCCAAAAATAAATAAAAACGTTGAAAAAAAATTAAAAAAAAAAATAAGTGAATATTTTTCATTGATTTGCCCTGCAACCTTTTTTTTTTCCCCCCTGGGAATAATAACCTCTTTATAGAATTGGTCCTCTCTCAGACCTAGGTGTGCTGTTCTGAGAGAACTCCCAATCAAAGTATTGGGCCCTCTGTCTACCAGAGTGGGTAGATGACTTGAGGTGTTTTCTGGGAATTTCAAATTGGAATTAGGGGAAGAGGTTTTATTCTCCAGTGGTGAAGCTACAGTATTAGGCAGAAACTATTTCTTGTTAAGCATAAAAAGCCATGAGATCTGTATAGACTCTGACCCAAAATGAGATCTCAGCAAAGAGTCAATGTCCTAATGACGTTCCAGTGTCCTGGAAGCCAGCTGTACCCCCACCCTTCATGAAGTTGACTTATGAATTTGTGTTATCATTGGTTATCATTTGGTGATGATACTCAGGAAATACCCCTTTTTTTCCTAAGTTACTTCATTTTAGATTTGAAGCCAATGGTCCTGTTCTTCCCTGAGAGCTCTAATCTGAAATTTCCATTTGGGTAATATAGGAGTGCCTGCTATAGGATGGTGAGTCTGTAGATTTGAATTATTCAGTGAGTTCAGAACCAGAAAAAAAGTGGGTTCCAATTCTGGTTATGCCACTTACTAACGTGACCTAGAACATGTTAATTCTCTTCTTTGACCTTTATTTCCTTATTAGTAAAATAGAAATACCATGATGAGCAGTAGCAAGAATTCAGATAATGTATCTGAGGACCTAGATCAATGCTAATGCAATGCTTGGACTCAACAAGTGTTAGTTCATTGACCCTTCCCTCTCCAACCTTCTCCAGTGTTCTAAAAGTGAAGAAATAAATGTAAACTATTTAGCAAATCTTCTAACTTCATAAGATTTTTCATTCTATTTTGTGGTGCCGGTCCTTAGTTAATTGTCGGAAATAATTAAGTTGTTGTCTTTGTTATAAATGATTTTACACATTTTTGGTTGTACACGATAATTGTCAAATCAGATTTGACTTAAGAATTACAGTACATTAAGCTGAAACCTAAATGCCTGTTGTTGCGACGACTGATGATTATGAGGACTGACTGGTTTATAAACTTGTCAGCAGAGACAACCTTCAACTTCATTTTGTTTTTTGTTTTTTTCTCAAAGTGAACAGTGCTAGGCATGAATGAGCCATGGATTTTGGTGTGTTTCTCTATTGATAAAGTCCTTGTTTATTTATATGGAGTTTGTAGTGATCAGAAGGGCTTTGTGGTGATACTATAACTTCAGGAGCAATTTCTCTGGTAGGAGAAGTGAGAAAGTGTAACCTTGCCGAGTCTATGAAGAAGGACATTCCAGGTAGGTATCAAGGGGAAGACTTGAAAGCAGGGGCTGAGAATAATTTGCCTGAAAGATATGAAAGGCCTAAATAGTTTGATAGATTAAAGAATGAAGTAGTCTTCAAGGTAGGTTTTGAATCTGTCTTAAAGTATGGTGGAATCTGCTGCATAATCTTGAGGATGAGAATAGTATGATCAAAGTGAGTAGGGAAGAGCGGTTCAGAAGCAACACAGGGGTCTAGGATTGAAGGCAAATAGCTGGCTACAAAAATAGTTAACTAAAATCGTTAAGCACTTCATCTGTGAAGCATCGTTGTGGGCGATCATCAAGTAAATGAAAGCATACAGCATAATAAAATCTTTTTCCCTTTCACACTAACAGTAATAAACAGAAACCAAAAAATCTGGTTAAGAAGTCCCCAAGCATGTGATTGGCAGGTAGCTGTCAAGGTAAAAGAGAATTGCAGGATCACGGTCTTAGCCTCTACAAACAGGAGAATATTCTGGGAAGAAGAGCAAGATAATGAGCAAATACTTTTAAAAGTCTAGGGTAGGGTTAAAAGTATCTCACTATCTGGATGACTTCCTACAGAATAGTTTCTGTCAAAGGACTTACAGAAGTGACAGCACTTACAGGTGCCCAGGACCTCAGTGTTCTCTCAGGCTTCAGTTGGCTTTGTTCTTGTGTCTCTTCATTCACACATAATTTTTTTTTTAATTTTTTTTTCAATGTTTATTTATTTTTGGGACAGAGAGAGACAGAGCATGAACGGGGGAGGGGCAGAGAGAGAGGGAGACACAGAATCGGAAACAGGCTCCAGGCTCTGAGCCATCAGCCCAGAGCCTGACGCGGGGCTCGAACTCCCGGACCGTGAGATCGTGACCTGGCTGAAATCGGACGCTTAACCGACTGCGCCACCCAGGCGCCCCACACACATAATTTTTAAGTAGCAGTTTTGCTTAAACAACAACATTATACTTTCACATCCTTGGTTAGAGAGTTCTACCCAAAAAGTATTTACCTCTGGATCTAGGTCAACTTAGAAAACCAAAACAAGTAATTACACGCAGTGTTGGTCCTGAGCCCAGTCTTAAAATCTCTCTCTCTTTTTTAATCAGTTGTCTGGCTGATAGAATAGATAATTTGCTCATTAAACCTATGTATTTTGTTAGACTGAGATGAGGAATCCATAACACCTTTGAAATTAAGATTAGATTTTAAATTCATCTTAATAAATTAGGATCCGTTTTGAAGGATCTGTTTTGAAGGATCTAACTTACCCAGTTTTCCTTGGGGCAGCCTAGAGGTGGTGAAAGATGAGAGCTCTGCAGCCAGATGGTTTGAGTTCAGATAGGCATTCATGATACAGAGCTTTAAGGATGTGATAGGGGAAAGAGTAGAGCACCCCAAAACTACTCCAGGTGTATATTGGTTTACCTTCCTATAGAAACAACCTTTTAAGAACTTTGATCTAACACCTTGCTTTTGTTTATAATTTATAGACTAAACAGTCTTAAGTAAGCTTTTCTGAAAGTGCAGTAATCAAAGGTAGCAGAGACACTACACCATGGTTAAGAACAGACACAAGAGCAGTACCGCCTTGGTTCAGATCCTCCTTCTGCCAGGATTTGGCTGTGACCTCAGTGTGCCTTAGTGTCTCCATCTGTAAAATAGCGTTAGTAATAGTATCTGTCTCATCGAAGGCTGTAAGGTTTAAGTGAGTGAACCCTTGGGAAATGTTTGAACTGAGTGTGACACATATTAGGCACTCAACAAGTGTTGCTGTTGTTGTTATTTAAGACACCCCATTCTGCTGATTCCATGACGCAGTCACAGATGAAAACTTGCTGTGGCTGCAAGCAATACCTATATACTTACCCAATATAACAGCTAATAATGTCATTATTTCATTCTCCAAGAATAGTTTCACCAAACCTGAATTTAACAGAAAGATTACTTCTTATACACTGCACTCCTCTGTATTCTGCATCATGGTGCTAACTTGTGACCAACAAATATTTCCCAGAAATATGTCTCATACTCTGCCAGGTACTTGAAATACAGTGATTAAAAAAAAAAAATCACACAAATTTCTCACAGTCTGGTAGAGGAGATAATGTGCCCTGATCTAGTATGTTTTATTAACTTTCTTTTGGGGGATTGTGGTGGTGAGGGTGCTGAGGGGATGTACAATTTTGCATCTACTCAAATCATTTAAAGGTCTTTTGTCTACTCACAGTCCCTCAGTTAAACATCTTCCTTCAATTTACTTTCTTTATGATAACAAAAAATAGTATAGGCTCACTTTAGACAATTTGACTCGATGTTATAGCTTCTTTTTTTTTTTTGTCTTTTTTTTCTGCTTTATAATTTTTTTTAACATTGAGCATCCTTTTCTCTGGAAATCAGGAAAAATTAAACCGGAGAATTTGGGGAAGTACAGGAAAGTATAAATAGAAGGAAAAAACTAGCCATAATTCGACTTCTCTTAACATTTTGACATATTTCCTTCAGTTACTTTGTTTACTTTTATTATTTAGCTGAGAACATGCTGTGTGTATATATAATTCTATTTACAGGGTTACTGTGAAGATAAAATGATATATTTACAGCTCTACACACAGTGTCTGATAGGTATACATCAAACATTCAATAATTGTTAGTATTACCGTAGTTATCATGCCCTTTTTTACCTCTTATGTGGTAAGCATTTAGAAAGTCTTCATAGGGGCGCCTGGATTGCTCAGTCGGTTGAGCATCCTACTCTTATGTCGGCTCAGGTCCTGATCTCAACCTGTCTGTGTTGGTGAGGCTTAGTGCTGACAGTGGGGAGCCTGCTTAAGATCCTCCTCTCTCTGCCCCTCCCCTAGCTTGCGTGCATACATGCTCTCTCTCTCTCTCTCTCTCTCTCTCAAATAAATGAACATTTAGAAAATCTTCATAAACATTGTACTTTATTTTTTAATTTTTAAATTTTATTTAAATCCAAGGTCCTTAATATATGGTGTAATAATGATTTGAGGAGTAGAATTTAGTCATTCGTCACTTACATATAACACGCCGTGCTCATCCCAACAAGTGCTGTCTTTAATGCCTATCACCCATTTAGCTCATCCCCCCATCCAGCACCCCACCAGCACCCTCGGTTTGTTCTCTGTATTTAAGGGTCTCTTATGGTTTGTTTCCCTTTCTTTATCTTATTTTTCTTTCCCTTCCCCTATGTTCATTTATTTTGTTTCCTAAGTTCCACATATGAGTGAAGTCATGATATTTGTCTTTCTCTGATTTATTTCGCTTAGCGTAATACACTCTAGTTCCATCCATGTTGTTGCAAATGGCAAGATTTCATTTTTGATCGCCAAATAATATTCCATTGTTTATATATACCACATCTTCTTTATCCATTTATCAGTTGACGGGCATTTGAGCTCTTTCCATACTTTGGCTATTGTCAATAGCACTGCTATAAACATTGGGGTGCTTGTGCCCCTTCAAATCAGCATTTTTGTATCCTTTGGATAAATACATGGTAGTTCAATTCCTGGGTCGTAGAGTAGTTCTAATTTTAATTTTTTGAGAAACTTCCATACTGTTTTCCAGAGTGGCTGCACCAGTTTGCATTCCCACCAGCAATGCAAAAAGGGTTCCTCTTTCTCCACATCCTCACCAACATCTGTTGTTGCCTGAGTTGTTCGTGTTAGCCATTCTGACAGGTGGGAGGTGGTATCTCATTGTGGTTTTGATTTGTATTTCCCTGATGATGAGTGATGTTGAGCATCTTTTCACGTGTCTGTTGGCCATCTGGATGTCTTTGGAAAAGTGTTCTTGTCTTTTGCCCATTTCTTCACTGGATTATTTGTTTTTTGGGTGTTGATTTTGATATGTTCTTTATAAATTTTGGATACTAACCCTTTATCTGATATGTCGTTTGCAAATATCCTCTCCCATTCCATCAGTTGCCTTTTAGTTTTGCTAATTGTTTCCTTCACTGTGCATTTTATCTTGATGAGGTCCCAGTAGTTCGTTTTTGCTTTTGTTTCTCTTGCCTCTGGAGACATGTCAAGTAAGAAGTTGCTGCAGCCAAGGTCAAAGAGGTTGTTGCCTGTTTTCTCCTCTAGGACTTTGATGGCTTCCTGTCTTACATTTAGGTCTTTCATCCATTAAAAAAATTTTTTTTTAACATTTATTCATTTTTGAAAGACAGAGAGAGACAGAGTGCGAATGGGGAAGGGGCAGAGAGAGAGGGAGACACAGAATTTGAAGCAGGCTCCAGGCTCCAAGCAGTCAGCAAGGAGCCCGACACGGGGCTCGAACTCACAGACCGCAAGATCATGACCTGAGCCGAAGTCGGCCTCCCAACCGACTGAGCCATCAGGCGCCCCAGGTCTTTCATCCATTTTGAGTTTATTTTTGTGCGTGGTGTAAGAAAGTGGTCCAGGTTCATTCCTCTGCATAGAGCTGTCCAGTATTCCGAACACCATTTGCTGAAGAGATTGTCTTTTTTCCATTGGATATTCTTTTCCTGCTTTGTCAAAAATTAGTTGGCCATACGTTTGTGGATCCATTTCTGGGTTCTCTATTCTGTTCCATTGATCTAAGTGTCTGTTTTTGTGCCACTACCATACTGTCTTGATGATTACAGCTTTGTAATACAGCTTGAAGTCTGGAATTGTGATGCCTCTAGCTTTGGTTTTCTTTTTCAGGGTTGCTTTGGCTATTCGGGGTCTTTTCTGGTTCCATACAAATGTTAGGATTGTTTGTTCTGTCTCTGTGAAGAATGCTGGTGTTATTTTGATAGGGATTGCAGTGAATATGTAGATTCCTTTGGGTAGTAGCAACATTTTAATAATACTTGTTTTCCAATCCATGAGCATGGAATGTTTTTCCATTTTTTTGTGTCTTCTTCAATTTCTTTCATAAGCTTTCTATAGTTTTCAGTGTATAGATTTTTCACCTCTTTTGTTAGGTTTATTCCTAGGTATGTTATGATTTTTGGTGCAATTGTAAATGGAATCAATTCCTTGATTTCTCTTTCTGCTGCTTCATTATTGGTGTATAGAAATGCAACCAATTTCTGTGCATTGATTTTATTTCCTGCGACTTTGCTGAATTCATGGATGAGTTCTAGGAGTTTTTTGGTGGAGTCTTTTGGGTTTTCCACACAGAGTATCATGTCATCTGTGAAGAGTGTAAGTTTGGCTTCCTCCTTGCTGATTTTGATGCCTTTTATTTCTTTGTGTTGTCTGATGGCTGAGGCTAGGACTTCCAACACTATGTTGAATAACAGTGGTGAGAGTGGACATCCTTGTCATGTTCCTGACCTTAGGAGGAAAGCTCTGTTTTTCCCCATTGAGGATGATATTAGCAATGGGTCTTTTGTATATGATTTTTATGATCTTGAGGTATGATCCTTTTATTCCTACTTTCTTGAGGGTTTTTAATTGAAAAAGGATGCTGTATTTTGTCAAATGCTTTCTCTGCATCTGTTGAGAGGATCATATGGTTATTATCCTTTCTTTCATTGATGTGATGTATCACATTGATTGATTTGAGGATATTGAACCAGCCCTGCATCCCAGGAATAAATCCCACTTGATCATGGTGAATAGTTCTTCTAATTCTCTTGATTCTTTTAATAACTCTTGCTAGTATCTTGTTGAGAATCTTTGCATCTATGTTCATCAAGGAAATTGGTCTGTAGTTCTCCTTTATAGTGGGGTCTTTGTCTGGTTTTGGAATCAAGGTAATGCTGGCTTCATAGAATGAGTTTTATCTCAGATGGGATTGTGTTTCAAAACCCCACACTTCGGAGACCCCTGTGGCTTGGACCCCCGCCGACTCTCTGGGGGAGGATCTTGCTGAGCAATGGCCGGGTGCCAGCTTGCCCAGAAAATGTTCCTGCAATCTGACAGCAGCAGAAGTTCAGAGATTATGGCAAATCACAACACACAGCTAGCATGAGGTTTCATCACACTCTGGCATCTTTGTCCCAATACCAACAAATGTGGCTGCTCTATGGGGTCCACTAGGACCTTTGCCTGTGGGAGGCCATATGACCTCTACCAAATGCACTCCATGCAGGGGAACCGCTTCTCCCCGCATGGCACCCGTGTGACAGAGCCCGCTGCCTGCTCCTGGGGATTTGCCCTGGTTCCCCACCAGAGCACCACCAGGACTGAACTCCGGAACTTCAGACTCCATGCTCCACTGTTTTTAGAATCCTGATGCTATTGAAAAACACTCCTTTCTTCCTGTCCGTGGTTTTGGGGAACAGATTTCTTGTTCAGTCACCTGCAGGTGTTTTTACTCTCTCTCTCTCTTTCTCTCCAGCTACTTTCGAGGGAGTGTTTTTCTTGCACTCTCCCAATACACCATACTCTCCCCCTTTCTCTGTCCTCTGTCTGCAAAAACAGCTCCCTATGCTCCACGGCTTTTCTCTCCCCCAGTTCACCTCTCCGCATTGGGTACCTGCCAAGTTCTTTAGCTCAAGTTATGCAGATTGTTGTGTTAATCCTCAGATCAATTTCCTAGGTGTGTAAAATGGTTTGGTGCTGATCTAGCTGCATTTCAGGGATGAGACAAGCTGAGGGTCTCCATGCTACCCCTCCATCTTAACTTGAAAGTCCATAAATGATTTTTAAAGGGGGTATGCATTAGGAAAAAAGTCCTTAGGGCGCCTGGGTGGCTCAGTCAGTTAAGTGTCTGACTTTGGCTCAGGTCATGATCTCATGGTTCGTGGATTTAAGCCCTGTGTCGAGCTTTGTGTTGACAGCTCAGAGCCTGGAGTCTGCTTCAGATTCTCTCTCTCTCTCTCTCTCTCTCTCTCTCTCTCTCTGCCCCTCCATTGCTTGTGTTCTCTCTCATAAAATAAATAAATAAATAAATAAATAAATAAATAAATAAATAAATAAATAAAAACTTTTTTAAAGAAAAAACTCCTCTTTCTCTTCAAGATTCAGGTTCATTAAATTGAGGGTAGAGCTTGCATATCTTATTTTCAAAGCTTCTCAGATGATTTCTCTGCATACCCTTGATTAAAGTTAGTGATTTATTCACAACCTTTTTGGGTCACCTTTTCAAAGCCCATCTATAGGTACATCATCCTTTGGCTTAAAAGCTTTCCATGTTTCCCCCAATGCCATTGGTATAAATTCCAAACTTCTTAGCTTGTGGTAGAACAGGCTTCATTCACATCCTGGCCCTAATCTACTTTTCCAGAGGCATTTTCAGCTCTTCCCCTTCAAGTGCCTTTGAGTCCAGCCAAATAAGTTAAACCCACATATGCCATGTACTTTTGGGCTTCTGTGCCTTTTCCCATACCATTTCATCCATCCAGGGTACCCTTAACTTTTTTCTGTATCTGAGAAACTCCTCAGTGTTACTTCAGCCTCACTCCCATTGCCCCTCCTTTCCTCCAAGAGTAACTGCTCTTCTTTGACTCCTCAATTTTAGCTACTTTCACTACTTTGCATTATGATGATCTGTTTACATACCTGTCTTCATCAATATGTAGTTAGGTTATTGGGATGAAGATAGCCTTACTTATCTTTTGTGAGTAGGTACCCAGGAAGAATGCTTCTTTCTTTTTGATTAAGATTTTAAAAATTCTCTCCATGTCTTCTTTTGTATCGACTACTTCTGCCTAGCAGATTGCCTTCTGTCTGTATCATCCATCTAT
The DNA here is from genome assembly GCF_022837055.1 of Prionailurus viverrinus. Lineage (NCBI taxonomy): Eukaryota > Metazoa > Chordata > Mammalia > Carnivora > Felidae > Prionailurus > Prionailurus viverrinus. The sequence goes on from NC_062563.1 coordinate 120,878,791, forward strand.
CTCCTCAAAAAATTGGCACGTCTTATGAACAAAGAAGGAACCTCCCAAATTTGTACGAAGAGATGGTTGGTGGTCATTTGGGTATCAGGGAACTCATTAGAGTCTAAGGATGCCTTGTTGAGATCTTCATCAAAGGAAGATATACATCTGGTGACATGTTCAAGGTATTCAACATGGTTTTGCACGTTAAAGAAGACCAACAAAGCTGATCTGATGAGTTGTGTCAATTCTGCCTTGTAAGTTTCTGAAACTGGTACTGTTAATGTCTACTTCACACCTGGAAGCATTTTTTCAGCTGTGTCCTACTGGACATATGAAAAAAATGTTTAAGCCAGAAGTCATTCTTGGTGTATCACATCTCCTAGGACCACATCTGAGTTGTTGGTTTTCACAGTGAATTGTGGGTCTAGTGGTAGATCCTAAGTACAGACTCCCTTTATGTTTTCAAATTCCTCTTTCATCTTGGACTATGAACACATAGTACCTATTTCTCTGGGGAAATGTGCTAGAAGTTCACAAATGGTATGAAGTTTTGGGGGGAGTTAAGATTAGCTTCCAACTTACAATGTAGTCATTACTGTCTGGTTCTGAGTTTAGAGAAGAGGTTTTGATGTATGTGCTAAAAGATAATAATTGAGCATGGGGCCCTTTGTTTGTTGAGCATCGACTCTTGATTTTGGCTTGGGTCATGATCTCACAGTTTGTGGGATCAAACCCGGTTTGGGATTCTCTCTCTCCCTCTCCCTCTGTCCCTCCCATTTGCATTCTCTCTCTGTGTCAAAATAAATAAACATTAAAAGAATGATAATAATTGAGCATGCTATCTGCCAAGAGATAGAGATGATTGTTAACAAGTCTTGTGGCATCAGACCAAACAAAATACTACAAATCATGAAATTTTATCACATGGATCCATGTGTAAGAAATTTTTTTTTAATTTTTTCTATTGTCATTTTTCCTCTGAGAATGTCAGAAAGGAAATTGAATGTAGTAGTATCTTCAATATTGAAAAATACTAAGTATCTGTATTAGTTCTGAAAGCATGAACATGTCCTTATCTTATTTGGGAAATGGGTCACTAATAATAATATATTAAACGAGCAAAGCCCATTCTGTTTTCAGGACCAGAATGTTTCTGGTGCCCTCAAGGATGAAAAGCTGTGATATTGGATTTGTTTCTTTCATAGGAATTGTCTCCTTGTTCCATTTGGACATTTAGTCCATTAGAACTAAAGTTAATCTCTGTTCATTTTTATTATTAGCCTAAAATGATTGATTGATTGATTCATTGATTATAACTCAGCACAGCTACTTGGCATTAATAGGCTTGAAAGTGTGGGAGGCAATATTGGATATCTGCCTGGAAGATAGGTGGGGAAATATATAATGTGGAATTAAATTCTAGCCTAGAAAAGCATATTTCAGTTCTGAATGTCTTACTTTGCAACTTGTCACATAAAGGGAGGAATGTGTAATAAATAAACATAGTACTGTGGCTTAAAAGTCAAGAGACCTAAATCTGTTCCCTGCAAATTACTTTAACAATTTAATTACTTTAATAATAAATTAATCCTCTCTGTTAAATGGAAAACCATTAAAAATATTTCCCAGGGTGCCTGGGTGGCTCATCGGTTGAGTGTCCAACTCTTGACTTTGGCTCAGGTCATAATCTCAGTTTGTGGGATCAAGCCACATATCGGGCTCTGCACTGAGAGCACAGAACCTGCTTGGGATTCTCTCTCTCCCTCTCTCTCCCTCTCTCTCTCTCTCTCTCTCTCTCTCTGCCCCACCATGTGCTTTCTCTTGCTCTCTCTCTCTCTCGCTCTCTCTCAAAAATAAATAAATAAACAAAATATTTCCCTACCCAGAAATAAAATTGGTTAAAAAAAAAAAAGAGGAGTGTATAGACAGATACAGAGATAGGTAGGTAGGTAGTCCTTGGCTTAACCTGAAAATTTTCCCTTGCGTTTTTGAGTGTATTGTAAAACCTGCAAAACAGTAAAGGCTCTGGTCCCTTAATATTCACCAAGACTTGCTAAGTATAACCTCTACAAAATCACTTTACATAATTAACTCAGCACTTAAATATAAGGAGAAACCAGGAGCTAGTTCCCAAGCACCTAAATATGAAAGAAGGACTTCTTTGCTTCACTTTTGGCTTTGATGGACAAATTTCTCTGAAAAGTACTTCTTTCAACTTAGGAAAGCAAGTGAGAGATTTCCCAGGAGTAATATTTAGCAATAGTCATGTGGCTCCAATGCAAGACAGTAACCCTTTGTAGCTGAGCTTGGTGGGGAGGAAGAAGAACAAAATCATAGATTCCTTTTGGTAAGTTTGGATTCATTCTTTTAAGACTTTCTCAAAAAGGAGCACTAGATCTTGAGTCCAGAAAAACAGTGCTACAGACGAGTTATCAAATGTACTTACCTTAAAATTTAAATTTAGATTATGTTATAAAAAAAAAAAGCATTCTAGGGGTACCCAGGTGGCTCAGTTGGTTAAGTGTACAACTCTTGATCTCAGTTCAGGTCTTGATCTCAGGATTGTGAGTTCAAGCCCCACATTGGGATCCACAGTCTGCATGGAGCCTACTTAAAAAAAAAAAAAAAAAAAGCATTCTGATTAGAGGATAAGTATAAAATATGGATTGATTGTTAAGATTCTAGTAAAGCATTAATAAAAGAATTTAGTACTTAACAGCCTGTTTTGGTAAAAAGTATGCAAACTAAATCCATCTTGTTCATCTGTGATCTTCCCTTTCTTGCCAATGACAAACGTGTGCTATGGCTATAGCATCTTTTGGCATCAGAGTCTCCCCATCACCTCCCAACTTGATCCTGTGTTTATGTTGGCCTATTTTGATGGGCTTTTTCCATCATTCTTTTCTGCCCTCCCCCTGTGCCCACCTGCCAGTTTCTTGACTCTGCTGTGCTGCCTTCCTGCCCATCTCTTCTTCCATCACGGGCCCATTTTTGACACATTGTCCTTCTTTCTGTTCCTGCTTTGTCTCACTCCCCTCCTCAGGCTTGCGCTGTGCTGTTGCCTGATTCAGGTATGCTCAGGAAACCTAATCCTTTCCACTGCCCTCATCATCATGTCTGTCCACCCAAATCTAAGGGAAGACAGTGAACTCTAACCAAATCAGGAACAACATGCAAGTTGCCATTGTGACCCTCATAATATACCACAAACGTCAAACACGTCGTAACCCTGGAAACACCTAAGATACAAAGATACTAATTAAGTAGCAGAACTCAGTCTCTTGTGCACTAAAACTACGGAACAAAATCCGGCGAAATTACATCCCTGTCATGGTGTGTGTGTGACCAGTCGCTCCTCTTGGTGCAGTGCAGCTCTGTGGTCCTTTGGCTTTGAGTGAAAGAACCCTTCTTGTTGAGTTTGCTTGGGCTGCACCTATCCATCTCCACCCTTCCTCCCTGTGAATCCTACTGTGCTTATCAGAAGCAATGATAGTTGGTTCCTTTGCCCCTATCACTCTTTGATTTGTTTCCCCGGTCCTATTGGTAATTATTAATGTAATGTAAATGTCTTTCCTTTCAGTCCTCCTCGTCCTCTGGCCAACATGAACGACACCATGGTGAGCCACCTGTCCTCTGGGGTGCCCACCCCCACCAAGAGGTATGTAGGGTCTACGCCTCAGTCACTGCTCAGAGTTGGGTACGTGCCTGGCCAGGGAAGCAGAGATTCCACAGGGCAGAATTCTCCTCCTTTAACTGTCTTTTAAAATTATTTTGTGATTTTTTTTTCTTCTTTTTTTCCCCACTAACTCGTAAATGTAGCACCAAAGGAGTCTGCTTGTGAGTGGTGCCTGAGGTGGAAACTCTTCATTTGTGACAAGCAGTGAACATAGTGTCAGAGCAGATTTGGCACTTTGGAAAGCCTCTTCTTTAACATTAAATAATATTTTGATGATCATGAATTTCAACAATTTTGCATTTGCATTCTTTAAATGTTGAAGATCGCTTCTGCTTCTTGATTAGACTGTGTGAACTGAATTAATCCCTGATAATTCTCCTAAATCAATGTGTATATGATTCATAAACATTTAAGTTGAAAAGCTTGGGTCTTTCTCTTAGTTTTACAGAGAGTCTCCTTTAGGGTCCTACAAGGAGCTAGAACTGTGTAGTCCTTTCTCTTCTTTATTTAATTTACTCTTCTCCAAAATTCTCTCAGGCAGGACTTAAAAGAACTCTATAAAATGGCTTACTTTCTGTTTGATTTAAGCTGTTCCATAATGAGAGTATTGCAGAAACTCCCTCAAGGGCACAGCCATTAAAGAATCCTTTCTAACAGTCATCACCCAAAAAAGAACAAAAAAACAAAGACATTCCAACCAACTCCCCAAGTTCTTCCTGAAGAAAAACTACTTTGTGCCATATGTACTGATTGCTTTGGATTAATTCAGCTATAGAAATGTCATCTGCTTAATAATACTGTGACTTAACATATAATATATGATACTTAAGATCAACTGTGTTTGTTTTCATTGGCTAAAACTCCTGGAGCACTCTTTCCCAAACTTGACTGCTGAGAAGATTCAAAAGAATCACGTGGGTCAGTTATTAAAAATACAATTTTCTGGGACCACATCAGACCCAGTGGATCCTGAGATCTTGAGAAGTTACACCTCTAACAATAAGTATTCCAGGTGATTCTTATCATCAAGCAAGTTTGGGAAAGAGCCTTAGAAGGAAGCTATGGAATAAACTGGAATAGAGGGTTTTGGGATTAAATCAGAGTGACCTGATAATGTGTTGTCCACTAGGAAACTCAAGACGATCAGGTAAGAGTCCTTGCCTACAGCCTTGTTGAGACACTACCGCTTCTTTTTTTTTTTTTTTTTTTTCATGTTTATTTTTGAGAGAGACAGAGACCGAGCATGAGCAGGGGAGGGGCAGAGAGATTAGGAGACACAGAATCTGAAGCAGGCTCCAGGCTCCCAGCTATCAGCACAGAGTCTGACACGGGGCTCGAACTCACAAACTGCGAGATCGTGACCTGAGCCACCCAGGCGCCCCCCTTACTGCTTATTTTGAGCAGATTTAAGTGGTATTCTTGACTACAGCACAGACTTGAGCCTGACTGGCTGCCTTTAAGTCCTGGCTCTCACCTGACCTTGAACAAGATTTTTATCTTCTTTTTTTAAATATATAAAATGGGGACAATGATAGTGTCTACCTTGTGGGGTTATGCGAAAATTTAAGATATTGTTTTCACTATTTAAGAAGTAAACTGATGAGGGGTGCCTGGGTGGCTCAGTCAGTTAAGCATCTGACTTCGGCTCAGGTCATGATCTCACAGTTCTTGAGTTCAACCCCACGTTGGGCTCTGTGCTGACAGCTCAGAGCCTGGAGTTGCTTGGGACTCTGTCTCCCTCTCTCTCTGCCCCTCCCCCGCTAGTGCTCTGTCTCTGTTTGTCTCAAAAAATAAACAAACATTAAAAAAAATTAAGAACTAAACTGATGAGAGAAGAGGTGGTGAAGAAACAATAGCTTATAGATGACACTCTTTTTAGCAAAGTCTAGTAGACTTGGTCCTTCCTAGAGGTGGTTATCACAGACTTTGTAGGCGTTGACCAGCAGAACAAAGGCAGCCAGAGCCCTTAGCAGGCCAGAAAGGAAGACTGAGCGCTATAATTTATGAAGAAGAGTAGTTGCCATATGGGAACAAGATGCTCCCATCCTAACAATTTAGTCCTTAGAATTTTAGATTTCATTTATATTCAGGATGAGATTATGATGTAACACGTGGGCATCAATTGCATAATCCGTAGGTTTGGCTTTTTGTGGCCCAAGTTACCAAACCAATGTAAATTTCCAACTAGTATTCTATTTACTTCCTTAAGGATTCATCAGTTTTTCTTTTTTCCTCCAAATGTCATTAGACGTGTGTCTCCAGAGTCTGGTGAAAGCTAGGAACCCAGCACATCATCCCAGTCATACAGAACCTTTCTCTGCTGGGGCAGAGAATCCTCAAGGAGAATAAAGCTACTCTCCAGAATTAAGAAGTTTCCTTTAGGACTCAGCATACGACATAAATCACTGAATCAGACAAGAACATGCACATTAATAAAAATGCAGGAAAAATTTAAGAGCTACAGTTTCTGTAAGAGCTACAGTTTCTGCCTTTTCAGGAGGCAGTGCGTATGAAAGTAGTGATAGCTCCAAGGGTCAAAAATACTATGTGAGTCCAAATAGAAGATGCTCACAAATGTAAGAGTGACTTTTTAAAGAAGAAAAACTTATCAATGGCAAAGATGCTGGCTGTCATGTGAGATGCTGTGAATTATGTTCCTGAGAGGGTCCACTGTAGGGATTTGCTCTATATAATATTCTTCTAGTATTCCTATATTGAAATTTCTATAATTGGAAAGAAATTTCATCTTTGCTTTAGACTAAATAGTTCCTGGAAATTTGCTTTCTTTAAAAAAAAACCAGAAGAGGGACGCCTAGGTGGCTCAGTCAGTTGAGCGTCCGACTTCGGCTCAGGTCGTGATCTCACAGATAGTGAGTTTGACCCTTGCGTCGGGCTCTGTGCTGACAGCTCAGAGCCTGGAGCCTGCTTCAGATTCTGTGTCTCCCTCTCTCTCTGCCCCTTCCCCGCTCATGCTCTGTCTCTCTCTCTCAAAAATAAATAAACATTAAAAAATTTAAGTAAATAAAATAAAATAACGAGAACAATGTACTTAAAAACAAACAACAAAAAACTTTCAAAACTTTAAAACAGAGGCTTAAAGTCTCCACCTTCTACTGGATTTCCTCCAAGGCTTGCTTCTGTCCCTCTTTTTCCCCAGGGTTCAGAATGTGAATGGTGGTATTAGTCTCTGGACTAAGGTACTGTATTATTTTATTTATTCATTCATTTTTATTTTGAGAGAGAGAGAGAGTGAGCGAGCCAGGGGGCGGGGCAAAGAGAAAGGGAGAGAGAGAATCCCAAGCAGACCCTGCACTTCCAGCACAAAGCCTGACACGGGCCCAGACCCATGAACAATGAGATCATGACCTGAGCCGAAACCAAGAGTCGGATGCTTAACCAACTGAGCCACCCAGGCACCCACTGTTATACTGTTTTAAATCATAACATATATTCAGACCAATATTGAAAATTATGCCAATATTTTCTAATGTCTTCTAAAGCCTTAGCGTTATTTATGAATATTTAAACTTTTACAATTCTGTGGGCAGTTCATATAACTATGGCAGTAACAAAAACTTCCAATATGACACCTTTTGCTTTGTGCATTCAGTTGGTATATTAGTATTAACTCTTTTAACTTCGTGTATTAAAATTTAACTTAAAATGCACAAACCCAATTAAGCAAGATGAAAAGGTTGTAAATGAACTGCTCTATAGCATTGTGCTCGTAGTTAGTACCAGGTAGATCTTATGGTATGTGTTCTTACTATAGTTAAAAAAACAAAAAGGAAAACAAAAAGAGACAAACCCACAAAGACAAAGGCAAAAGCAGAAAGCAAAGGCAGAAGTGTCCACGGATCACAAAAGCAACTTAAAAGCCGTCGGGATGTCTATCTGTGGCTTCTCCATCTCTTGGTTACTCACAGAATGCCATCTTCATTCCCTACTGCTGCGAAACACCTACTTCTCAATACCGCCGATGGCTTCAGACGCACAGCCACAGCGTTGGCACTCAAGAAGTTATGCTTTTCCTCCCTTCAATTAGAAAACTCCAAGGTGGGGCGCCTGGGTGGCGCAGTCGGTTAAGCATCCGACTTCAGCCAGGTCACGATCTCGCGGTCCGTGAGTTCGAGCCCCGTGTCAGGCTCTGGGCCGATGGCTCGGAGCCTGGAGCCTGTTTCCGATTCTGTGTCTCCCTCTCTCTCTGCCCCTCCCCCGTTCGTGCTCTGTCTCTCTCTGTCCCAAAAGTAAACAAAAACGTTAAAAAAAAAAAAAGAAAACTCCAAGGAAGGGTTCTTAACTGTCCTGGATTGGATTACTGCCCACCCTTGTGTATGTGGTAGGCCACACCCATTAAACCTACATCATCAAAACAGAGGAGGGAGTGTGTCCCCAAAAGATGGTCATACTGTCAAGAACAGAAGAGAGAGATCGTGGGAAGGACAAATAACAGAGGCTGTTGGCAGACCACCGTTTTGCTACCGAGCACACAGATGTGTGCAAAAGTATATACGTACACACACCTTCTCATACAGGTTTCCTCTCCTAGGGTTTTCCTTCCCATAATGTAGCATTCCATGTACAACTGCAAATGGGTGCATGCCTCTCCCAGGAGTCTGTCCACGTGCTGTAACAGCCCTGGACCCTGGTTACATAGATTATGTCCATTCACCCAGGTCAGGTCTAGGTGTGTCTTTCTATGACTCCTTAGCCCCTCCTGCCCTGAAGCAAATGATAAGTTGTAAGCACTTTGCACCCAGTCCACAAAGGTAGAGATCAGAAAGTAGGAGAATTGTAATTCGGACAGCGGGGAAAAGAGAGGTGACGGAAAACATGGCATATTAAGCCACATCTGCTGTGTTTCCTTGTGAAACACCACCAAAATGAAGTGTTGGGATTATTTTGAGTAAAAACCCGCAAGAAGAAAGAAAAATGAAAGAGGAGACCATACCAACAAGAATTTGGAAGCAGCAAAGCAGGTGGGTGAGTGGAAAGAGATTTTACAGACTGGAGAAGACTACAGCATAAGCGGATGGGGAGAGGAGCCCAGAAGAAGGCCCGCTCCAGGAATTAGAAGGCAAAGGGAGGATGCAGAACGTTTAGCTGGTAGTCTGTACAGGAAGCGCTTCGAACCACAGACTATCCACATGACTGGGTAATTGTCCCTACCCCACTCTGCCAAAGAGTTGAGGTTTATATTTGGGGTTTTTGGAACAATACAGCCCCCAGGAGATCCTAATTGTCTTCATTATCTCACCCTTGGTGGGCTGAAGCAACTGGCTTCCAGACAACCCATCTCCCTCCCTTCGTTCTGAAGACTTCGGGAAATCACTGCTCCATCCTATTATTCCTCTCCGGTGCCTGGAACTCCAGCCATCAGGGGCACAAGATCGAAGCCCCACGATCCTTAAGATCACAGTTGAACCAGTTGCTTTTCTTAGTGGGCACGTAGCAAAGATAGATGTGTCCCCTCCCTGGGATGGAGTGTTGCTGCCATCCATTCCTCAACCCGACTCAGCTAGTTCCACTCAGTGTTACTCCCCACTTCTGGTATCAGTTTCTATTTTAGTCAGAACCCTTGGCTATAAGTGACAGAAGCTCAGTTTGGATGAGCTTAGGGAAAACAAGAAGATTTTTTTGTTTTTGTAGCCAAACTGGGGGAAGAAGAGCAGGGCTGTACGTGGCTGGGCCTCAGGGATGACCAGAGCCAGGGGGGCTATAACTCACTTAGGTGTTTCCCTGTCTCCCTCTGCTACCCTCATGCTCCTTGCTCCTCCCTGTTGTATGTCAGCTGATTCTTCCCTATAATAGTTACCTTTCACACAGCAGGGAATATATCCGTGAGACCTGTGTGTTCATATTTCATAACCTCAACCCTATAGCGATTGCCTTTCTCTTAGTTCCAACTTGGAAACTCCCAGTGAGAGTTCTTTTTGGTCCATCTTAGATCATGTTACCCATCCAGGGGTTTTCTGTTTGGTGGCCCTACCTAGATTACCACGGTTGAATGGGTAGGGGTCGGTTTTCCAAAGAAGGGGGTCTGCTGTCTGTGGAGAAGGTAAGGGTGCTGAAGAGACATTAGCTATAGACCTCTTTTTTGGGTGATTTCTGAAAAAAAAATTGCATACCTAAGTAGATTATATCACTCCCGCATTAGCATAGATTTGTTTCAGGAGGCCCTTTTTACCCCCCTACCACCTCATTTTTATTTTCCTCAAATATTAAACAGTGCTTTCTAGTCTGTTTGGTTTATAAAGATGTATTGTGTGCCACCATCTTTGGGTAGCAACACGTAGATATTAGAGCCACTAATTCTAAGAAGTTACCAATTACTAGGAATCATAAGTAAAGGCACGATTTTATCAGTCAAAAAATTTTAACTTAACACATACTTCACAAGAAGGAAAACTATTTTTTAAAGGCCAGAAAATGCCATATTCTATATTATTTCTGAGCTGAAGACACATGACCAAGTTAAGAGATGCGTTGCACTATAATAGTATTACAATGGCTTTCTGAGTGGGTGCCAAGGTAAAGGTTTTATCTTGTTATCTACAGAATACTGAAGAATGACAGAAGCCACAATCTGTTGTTTTTTAGACTGAGAACAACAGAAATATTGGCAAAACGAAGAAAGGAGGCAAACTGAAATTGGCCAAGCCAGAAATTATCCATTTGTGGACTCAGGCTATTGGTGCTCTTCCCTCCTGTGAAATGAGAGTGAGTTTGGTTGAAAAGCAAGAATTAATGAGGGTTTAAGCACGATCATGAAACAACTTAGCTTGCATGAATTCTTCATGAGAATCTGAGACAACACAAGAATTACTTTTTTCTCCAATCTATTTTTGAGAGACAGAAAAGCAGAGTAATTGAAAATTAACACATAATTTTATGTGACTGCAGGGTCCTCAGTGTTGGCAGATTTCCAAAGTCCATCTGATGGCCCAGGCAATCAGCCAGGTTTTAGCTGCCTCTGGGTTGGGATTAAATTCCATTTCCATTCAAGCATTTAAGGTAAACCCTTCAGCAGTTCTAACTCAGGTTAGTACAAACAGAAAGCTTGAGTATTTCCAAGTCCATACTTTAAAGCTTAAGGTTGGAAAATTGAAGCTTACAGAAGCATAGTAACTCCTCTCCTTGCACTGAAGTAATAGTTACCTCCTCTCATTGGGCTGAAGCTGGAGGTCCTCAACCTGAGCAAGAATTACATCCATTATGGACTGTCAGCAGAACAGAGGGGAAGAAGGAACAGGTCTGGGGAGAAAAACTGTTGAGTTCAGCATTGCGTGTTCAGACTGAGATGCCTGAGGGATCCTGAGAGTGATCCACAGAGTGATCCAAACTCTGTGGAGTTTGGATGTGGGGGGCCAAGGAAGGGAATAGATGATTCTCCTCTAGGTTCCTTTCTGGCTTACGGTACTTATGGTCGAAACACGGGAGGAAGATTTGGGCAGGAAGGTAGCAAGATTATGTTGAATTAGAAGTGCCTGTGGGACACAGAGGAACCAGACCATAGCATGAGTTCTTGTCATCCAGATTCTTCCAGCTACCTCACATTCACACTAGCAAAGGGCAGGCACATACTCAGATCCAACTAATGTACAGAACCCACACCCACACAATTTTACACATTTTTCACATTTGGAGGCTGTTAACTTGAGTATCTTGACCATATCTGCTCTTAAGAAGCTGACTCAGTGCAGGGCACCTGGGTGGCTCAGTTGGTTAAGCGTCCAACTTCAGCTCAGGTCATGATCTCACTGTTGGTGGGTTCGAGCCCCACGTCAGGCTGTGTGCTGACAGCTCAGAGCCTGGAACCTGCTTCAGATTCTGTGTCTTCCTCTCTCTCTGCCCCTTCCCTGCTTGCTTGTACTCTCTCTCTCAAAAATAAATAAGCATTAAAAAAAAAAAAAAAAGCCGACTCCATGCGGTATGCTGCTTTGTAGTGAAAGGGGTGTGCCAAAGGCTTGCACTCATAATGGAAATTCCTATAGCAATGCTGAAATTCCTATGGTGATCCAGTTTAACCATGGCTCTTCACTCCTAACATCAAACTATTACAGTATTTTAACTTAGCCATAGTAAAGCAGACATTTAAAACAAATCAGTGCTGTGGTATAAATTCCTACTTTTTTCATGGATCTTACTAGGAAATCTCCAGTCTACTCCCCACCTCACCCCCAATCTAGTCCTTTCTTTGTTACCAGACATTTTACTGAAATGCAGATCTAATGATGTTACTCTCCTGGTTAAAACTTTCCAGTGGCTCTTTGTTTCTACAGCACTGTCCAATAGCATAGAAACCAGAATGGTAGCCATTAGCCAAGTGTGGCTGTCAAGCACTTGAAATGTGACAGAGGAGTGAATTTTAACTTAATTTGAATTAATTTGAATGTAAACAGGTACATGTGGCTAGTGGCAACACAATTCTACAGGATTAGGCCCACATTCTTCAGTGTGGCTTTGGAGGCTGCTCCAAGGTGACGGTTGCTAGTCTCCCCAGCCCTGCCTTATTTCATTCTTTTTATTTGGCTTCTACACCCAGAATTACTCAAATCATTTACAGTTCCCCAAGCAGGTTTCTGCACCTGCTCCTTCCTTTTTGTGCCTTCCCTTCCTTTTTCCTTTTATGTCCCTCTCTTTGTCATCTAATTCTTCCTTCTGAACGTAGCTTCAGCTCCTCCAGGAAGCCCTCCCTAATACTCTACAACTAGGTTAAGTGTTCTTCCTCTGTGATTCATAGCATGTTGTACATATCAGTGTATCATAATTACCTGTTTGTTCCATGCTTTTCTAGACTATACGTTCATTGAGAGTGAGGACTCACGAGGCTTTATCCAGAAACTTACTCCTTTTCTTCAAGTCGTGCTGCTGTTTTGTATCTTAATCAGTACTTCTTCTGTTAGGAAAGGGGTTTTCTTCTTCAATTACTTCAAGCATGTGGCATCTTATTAACATTGCCTGCTTATTCCATTCAGGGCAGAGAAATAAAGGACATGAGTTCTACTGAAGTATCTGGTTCTACTCCAGTACTGCATGATTCACTATAGCTGCCCCCACCCCTGGTCATCTGTAACTTTCCTCTCCAAGAGTGAGAAACCCGGCCCCCATCACCCACCATCCCTGTGCCTATTTGTTTAGCCCTGGTAGCATGGATAGTGGTTTCAGAACTGTTTATTTATTTCTTTAATAGATTACTGAGACATAATTCATTCACCATACAGTCCGTCCATATAAAGTGTACGATTCAGTGCGTTGGGGTATGCTTACAGAGTTGTGTGGCCATCACCACAATCAATTCTAGAACATCTTCATCACCCCCACTACTAAAAGGTCACTGACTGTGGTGTGGAGAATCGACTGTAGTGGGCAAGAGTGGAAGAGGAGGGCAGTCAAGGGCTGTTGGGTGGCACTTGGTGAGACTTGCCAGATAGAAAGAATGGCAGCAGTGGGGGCAGTGAAGGGGGCTGGTTTCGGAGGGCAGCCAGTAGGGCTGATTAAGGAATTGTTTGTGGGGCACGAGGAAATGAGAAGAAGAAACAAGAAGACTTCTGCTTTGAGCTCGGTGACTGGGTGAGTGGTGGTGCTGTTCCTTTCAACTGGTCAGCCTGGGAGAGTGGCAGGTGAGGAAGTGGGTGGAGAGAATGAGCTCTGTTTTGAACATGTTCAGTTTGGGATGCCTGTTAGGCAGCCAAGGGGAGATGCTGACTAGGCCCTCTAATACACAATCTTGGAGCTCCAGGGGGAGGTCAGAGCTGGAAATGTAAACTTGTGAGGATTACAGTAATACCTTTTGGTAAGATTATTCTGAGAATAAGCAAAAGAGCATATGTGAAAGTCTGTGATAAGGTCACAGGTACTCTGCTGATAATGACTACTACATTATCTTCTGTAATCCTTCCTGTACTCTCTAAAGTCAGTAATACATGAGGTAGATTTTATATTATTATTTTACAGATGAGGGGACTGAATCTCTCTGTGGACAGATTAAAGCCCAAGTTCACATAGCAAGCAGGTATCAGAGTATGGATTAAACCCAAGCCTGCCTCACTCCAGAGCCCATGCTCTCAGATGCTGTGCTCTCCTGCCTCCTGCCGAGCAATGAGTCCTGCTCCGGGGCTACAAACTGCCACTCCAGAAGCAGCCTCTGCTTCTGACCTTGTCCCACCACAACTTACCCTTCATCCCCACCCTCACCACTCACATCCCTTTCCCTTGTGTCCTGACCCCACAAGTGTGTCTCTTCACTTCTGCCAAAGCACCCTCTCTTGCTGCCACTGGAGCTTCTGCTGAAGCCATGAGCCACTCTGCCTTAGATTCAAAGGCCCCCATCATCTTGGAGAGCAGGTGTCACCCTGGAGTGTGCATCTGGAGCACCTAGAAGCTTGTTTCAAACGCATAGAGCTGGGAGGGTGTCTTGGGAAGGAAGGTATGCTGCAGAGAGAGATGTGCTCATTTCATTGTCACTCCTCTTTTTTAACTCTGGTTTATTCTACTCACCCTTGCTTTTGCTGATCTCCCTAACTGGACAACATTCTATTCTTATGTCTTCTTCTTCTTCCTTTTTGTTTTGTTTTGTTTGTTTGTTTGTTTTGTTTTTTCTGTTTTGTTCCTTAAGTAAGCTGTACACACAATGTGGGGCTCGAACTCACAACCCTGAGATCAAGAGTCACATGCTCTACTGACTGAGCCAACGAGGCACCCCTATTAAGTTTTCTTAGAGAAGAACAGTGTCCCTGTCATCTTAACACTTACTATATTAGCCATTTTACATTTATTTGTGTGATCATCTCTTTTTCTACTAGACTGTTAACATCAAGAGAGCAGCAGCCGTGTCTGGATCCTGCTTACTGTGGTATGTCTTCTTCTCCTGGCACGGTGCCTGACATCCAGTAGGTGCTCCAGACATTGACTCAAATGCCAAATTTCCATCAGAAATACTACTAGAACTATTGTATATTCTGCCGTGAAAATCACTTACTTTTATGGATGGAATTGACATGTGTCAGCCTAGAATAGAACAAATTATTATTATTATTATCATTATTACTATCGTTATTATCATTATCATTATTTTATGTATTTATCACTTGTGTGGGATTCCAAACTATTCCAAACTACTGACTTTGCTTTAGAAAAACAGATTTCTAAAGCAAAACCTACTTATAAGTTGGGGGTTGTATATAGATTTCTATTTTATCAAAAGGAAAGAATTTAAAGGAAAAAAATCTGGAAACACAGGTACACCTTTCAATGGAGTATATATTATCACATGTATATCTAACATAACACCCATACCCTGACACAGAATTGTCAGAAAATATATGGACACTTAAGTGCCTTATTTACTATAGATGGCTACTGATAATGCCTTTCATTTTGGTTTAGATTCCTCATTTTCTGGCCAAAGACACTAGTTCTGAATAGCAGTTTTCATGGAAAGTTAAAATGGAGTTTAGTTGGACTATCGCTTCTATAGTGAATGCCTACAATTTCTTTTCTGCCATTCCCTTTGGAACGCACCTTGGTCAGATTTTCACATCCTGTTCGCTGCCAAACCAGTTCTTTCAAGGAGACCAGTGACTTCCTCAGTGTTAAATTCACTGATGAATTCTCAGGACTTATCTTAATTGATCTATCCATGGCATTTGACATAGATGATCGCTCCCTTCTACTTGAAACGCTTTCTATACTTGCCTCCAGCTATTGTGCTCTTCTGCTTTTCCTCCTCTTCCTTCTTGGCCCCCTTTGCTAGTTATTCCATACCTCTTTGAACTCTAAATGTTAGTATGCCACAGGGAGCACTTCTCTTTTCTGTTTGGCCTCACTGTGGGTGATCCCATCCAGACTCACAGTTTTTAATACTGTCTACATACCAGTGACTTCTAACCTTATTTTTCCGGACCAGACCTTTTTTGCTGAGCTCTAACCTCATTGTCTTCCTCCTCAGTGGTATCTTCACTTGGATCTAATGCATACCTTAGTTAGATGTCCCAAGCTGAGTTCTGTATCTTCCCAACCAAACCTACTTCTCTCAGGGTCTTCACCGGCTCAGTTAATGGCGGTCTCATTCCTGTAGTTGCTCGGTCAGAAGTCTTGATGCTTATTTCGTCAAAAATGTCAGATTATTAGATCAGCTTTATCCAAAAACACTGTCAGAATCTGTCCAAGATCTTGCTATTTCTTACACCTCTACAGCTACTGCTACTTTGCTGGCCACTCTTGTCTCTCATATGGAACGTTGCAGGAAGCTTCTAATTAGCTGCTGCCTCCCCATTCTCTGACACTTTATCTTCCATAGTGCAAATGATCTTATTAAAATATAAGTTCTTTCATACCCTACCTCTGCTCAAAACCCACCAATAACTTCTCATATCAGAGTAAAAGCTGAAACCCTTATGATGGCCTTATATAACACTGCTACTTTTCAATCTGTCTTAGAAAGAAGCACTTTTGTTTTGTTTTGTTTTAATTTTTAGTTTGAAGTAGACAAATACTTTACAAAAGTATGAT
This sequence comes from Prionailurus viverrinus, assembly GCF_022837055.1. Taxonomy (NCBI): domain Eukaryota; kingdom Metazoa; phylum Chordata; class Mammalia; order Carnivora; family Felidae; genus Prionailurus; species Prionailurus viverrinus. The sequence goes on from NC_062563.1 coordinate 120,894,962, forward strand.
ACAAAATGAGTTACTATGGGAGAGAATTCCACGCTGGTCATGGTGAAGTAACTGCTATAAGATTAGCTCTTCCACTATAAACGTCTAGAAAACTATTCTGAATATAACACTGTTTTCAGAAATTAGACAGTAAGTAGGGCAGGACTCTTCTCCAAGGGAAAGGAAGTAGATGAGGAGAGCCCTATGATTGCCCAGGCTTTCTACTGGGAGGCATTTACCAAACTCCAGTGCCAGAGACAAGCAGAGTAAGCCTTATTTGCTGAGAATAAGAAGACAGAGATTGGAGTTTAGGGAGGCTATAATTTGCCAAGTAGAATACCGGAGGGGAGGAAGCATTTAGAGAAAGAGCTCCATAAATCTGCATACAGGTCTGTTAAGTCTTTGGCTGAAAACAAGCTGCTTGTGCATAGAATGAGATTTCACAGGACCACCAAAGAACAGCTACCTGGGAAAGAACAACTCAACTCCCAGGGATTTGAAAGTAGAACAGCTACTCAAGCTCAGGCTGTTGTTTGGGTTCCAATCAACCAGAATAGAGACATCATGGAACACTTGGAGCACCCCGGAAAGGCCACACCTTACGAGCAGGGTGAAAATAGCCCTCGATAAAAATTACCATAGATCTGCACTAATGAAGCTTTAACACAGGCCTCAAAAGGACCAAACTGTCCACAGGTAAATTAACTGACTACTAGAGTCTTTAGAAGAAGACAACAAAATTCAGACATTCAACAACATACTACTCACAATTTCCATCATCCAGTAAAAATTTAGAAGACGTAGGAAGCAGCAGGAAGGTATGGCCTGTAACCAGAATTAAATTAGTCAATACAAACAGAGCCAGAAATAACAGGCATGATGAGCAGACATGGACTTTAAAACACTCACAATAAATAGAAAAATGTAAAGGAAAATATTAACGTAATGAGAAAAATGAAAATAAAAAAGAACCAAGTGTAAACATATTGGAAGTTTCTGAATATATATTCTACTTCAATGACAAAGTTTTAAATTGAAAAATAGAACTTCTAGAGTTGAAAGGGATAGTACCTGAAATGAAAAATTCCATAGATGGACTTAACAGTAGATCAGAAATTGTAGACAAAAGAAGTCCACTGAACTTAAAGACACAGCAATACAAACTATCTAAAATGAAACACAGAAGGGGCACCTGGGTGGCTCAGTTGGTTAAGCATCTGACTTCGTCTCAGGTCATGATCTTATGGTTCATGAGTTCGAGCCCCGCGTCGGGTGAGCTCAAGCCCTGCTTCTCTCTCTCTGCCCCTCGCTCACTTGTGCTCACTCTTGCTCTCTCTAAAATAAATAAAGAATAAATTGAATGAAACACAGAAAAGTGGCTGAAAAATTAACAGAGCTTCTCAAGACCTACGCAACAATGTCAAGCAGTTTAAAAGAGGGAGGAGAGAAAAATTATTCCAGGAAACTTTTTTTCCAAATTTCCAAATAAATTTTTGCAAATTAAATGAAAACCATAAACCCATAGATAAAGAAGTTCGGCAAATTGTAATCAGGATAAACAGAGAAAACCATACCAAAGCACATCACAATCAAATTGCTGAAAACCAATGATAAAAAGATATTTAAAGCAGCTAGAGGAAAACAAAATGTTATATACAAGGGAACAAAGATAAGGTTTGTTTGTTTTTTAACTTTTTTAAGATATTTATTTTTGAGAGACAGAGTGAGACAGAGTGCAAGTGGGGGAAGGGCAGAGAGAGAGGAAGACAGAATCTGAAGCAGGCTCCAGGCTCCGAGCCGTAAGCACAGAGCCCGAAGCGGGGCTCGAACCCACGAATGGTGAGATCATAACCTGAGCCGAAGTCGGACACTCAGCCGGCTGAGCCACCCAGGTGCCCCCAAAGATAAGGTTTTGAAGTGATTTGTCAAAAACAATGCACGCTAACAGAAAATTGAATGGCATCTGAAAGTAGTGAGAGAACCTGTTTTTATTTCTTCTAAAATACATAGATTTCCTAGCTTTATCCACTGAAAAGTTCTAGAAGCAGTGATGATACTCCAGGAATAAAGAGCACCCTAGTACCCTGACTGTGGTCTCTAAATACTCTTTCCTAATAACGGGAACCTGGAATCCTTGAAAGAATAGTTGATTCCAGATGTGGGGCAGGACATGCACAAGACGAGACTGGGACATCATACTGTGCCAAGCAAGGAAGCTGATAATATCTAATGGATATATTAGATTAACACAGGAGCCTACTTATAGGGGGCTCCCACTGGCCAAAGACAGGATAATTTGAGCATCTAAAATATTATTATAATGGATTGAAGCAATCGGGTACACAAAAATCTATGAGATCATAATGATAAAAAAAAAAAAAAAACAACTCCTTGGTAATCATTGTAGGTTACTAGGGCCCTAACTCATTGTTCTGAAATTTGTTAAGTAATAAATGTCAACCATTTGTTTTACCTTTCTTGAATGAATGATATTTCATGATAAACAAATTAATAAATGCAGAAAAGATGATAAAATTGGAAACTGGACGTTTGCAACCCCACAAGAACTAATGAATCTAGGAAAGACTCATTAGTAAATGCTAAAGCCAGTAGGTGAAAAATTGGTGGGGAACTTTATACTAGAGAGATGTGACCAATAACTTCTGAATTCACTGATCAATGTTTATATTCCATTATGTGCCCCTATTTGATTTGTAAGTGCACCGTGTTACCTATGACAGATTCTAGCCTCTTCTCAAAAATGAAACAAAAGCAAAAACATCAATCAAATATCCAGATCCAGCCACAGGGAATAGAGAAACAAATTGAATGGCAACAAGGAAGCAATTAGTTAAATCCAGAATGTAGGATATGCTGTTTTCTTCACAAATGACATGAAAGAAACAAGGAAAAGGAAGATTAAAAACAAAAACATACAAACCAAATGCAAAGTGTGTGAACCTTGCTGGGATCTTGATTTTAAATGTAAATGGATATTAAATTGGAAATTTTTAGATGGGTTGGATTAAAACTTTTTCTTAAATGTGTTTAGGTGTGATGATGGCATTATGGCTATATAAATTAAGTATTCCAAAATGAAATGATAAACTGGGATTTTCTCCAGCCACCCCCTTTCAAGGCAAAAAGTTGAGGGCTAGACTCAGCAAGTTGACAAAATGTTGATTTCTTTGAGGTTGGGTACGTGAAAAGTAGTCATTAGTTTATTTTGTGCACGTTTTAACATTTCTGGAGTAAAAAATTTTTAAAAACTCATGTGCAGGGTCCTACGGAACATCTATAAAAGAGCCTCACTCAGAATGTATACAGTGTTTTACAATGAGAAACAACTCTGACAAGTTTGGTTTAAGTATCAGTTTTATGGGAGAAAATAGAATGATGCTAAAGGCAGTATCCTTATAAAAATAAAAAGGTTTAACTGGTATCATGAGGTGACACTGAAAATCTCTTAATGTGTAGACAAAAGCTGTAAAAGCATTAGAGGGCGTTTAGTGATGTTAAATAGACCCAGGCTGCCTGTTTTCCTGCCAGAGGGCATTCCCTAAAATGGTGCGTCCATCCCAGAGCCCAGAACCTGGGTAAGACTGGTGGGCAAGGCTCCTTGGCGACCCCTCCTTGGTTTCTTCTGCTCAAAGGCTAAAGTGTCAGTCAACCAAGGCTGTTTCCTGAGGGACTGCTTTTGTCCAAAGGATTTGTGAAATGTATTCTCTATGGTCTAACACCATATTCCATTATGCATTGTGTTTTTTTATTTTCCTTATCATGATTTTTTTTTCTATTTTTCTTTGAAGTTTGCCCATTTTAATCCATGTTCATTTCTCGCTCTATATGTGTCTGTGTCGTGCTTGCTGTCTTTGCCTCCATTGTTCCTAGGTTACAGTATAGCCAGGATATACCCAGTCACTTGGCCGATGAGCATGCGCTGATAGCCTCCTATGTGGCCCGTCTGCAACACTGTGCACGGTCAGTGGTAGCGCAGCAGCGGCAGGCGGGTAGCCAAGGGCTGATCAGAGGGAGGGAGAGCTATGTTACCTGGGGTTGCCAGCTGGAAAAAGCTCTGCATGTGGGGTTTTTCTTGAGAAGCTACCAGCTATGTTTGGCAGAGCTTAAATAATTGCTAAAGCATTAACTTCTGAAAGAGAAGGAGCCTTGCCAAGCCCGGGCACTTACCTAAACATATAGTCAGAAATGCTCTTATGAAGTGGAGTTCGCTTCCTTCGGCCCATACGTAAAGGCTGAGCAAATCTCAGACAGATGTGCAGTCTCAAGATGCACATGCACAGAGTTACCTGATGCCACGTCTCACTGTTCATTCTTGTCTAAATAATGACCCCTTTCTGTCGACATTCAGGGCTTAAGGTTGAGCAACCCACAGATGTCTCACTTTGTCTCGTCTAAGGTGCCATCACCCTAGAACGTCTTTACGTGCTACATCTTCATCTCTGTCTCCTAGATCCATCATTGATTAACTGAACCAGTGGTTTTCAGCAGTGATATTGGATCATTGTCACCCCAGGGCCTTTTCCAAAACATATATCCCTCCTCATATTGTATGTATTATAATAACTCCATGTACGCCTTTCTTTGACAACTGTGGTAGGGACTCACTGTTAATGTGAGAATATGCCTGGTTCCTCAGTGGGTTAGGATGGAAAAACATTTGATAACCACTAACTCTAGCAAAGTTAACCCTTTAAAAGGATTAATACCAATCTAAGTGCTGTTACATTCAGGCAGACACAAAGCTACCTGTCCACTCTGTGCCCACACCTACCACCATTCTGCAAGGAGAATACCAGGTAAAGTTTAAATCATGTAAAGCCATCCCTCCACCTCACCTAGCAGCAAATAAGAGTCACTATGCCAAACGGATTCTTAATTTTAGAGAGGAAGCCATAATTTATTAACTGAGCACATAAGAGAGCTGGAGCCTTGCATTTTGATCTTAGTTTTGCACAGAACCTGTGATGGCTTCATGGGAAGGTCATTTGAGCTTGTTTTATTTCCTGCGATGACAAGAATAATTAATGTGAAATATATATCTTTGAAAAGGATTGTTTTTTATATTTCATACCATTTCCCGTAATTTTACCAGTGTGACTAAATAGCATTGATATGTTTAGGCATTTATCTCTAAAGTCCACTTCTTTACTTCCCAAGTATGTTTAATATAGGCCTATCCTATAGGAGGGGAGGGAAGGCCTGATAATTATGCATTGTATCACAAAGAGTGTCTCTTCATCCAACAGATGATTTCTGTACACTCTGTCTCAGCTCCTGGGATCTAGGAATAGAGGTGTCTCACCCCTGGCAGGACAGCTTACTTATTATCAATAAGGGCATTTGTGTAGGTGATTAAAAGTTTCCATGGTGAAAATAGGAGCAGAATGTTGGGCAGGGACTGCTACCTGATATTTCAGCCCAAAGAGATTTATGGTGGGTCTAGCTTAGGTCCTCAAGCCTCCTCGCTTAGGGATTAGGCTTCCTGCGCAAGAACTGCTGGCTGGGAGGCCTGGGGGAACATGAGGATTGGGTGAGTACTGTATCTCTTCTTGAACCTAGCTTCATGCTTCCTCAAAGAAGTCAGAAATTTCCTGGCTAATTCTGAAAATGAAAGTTAGCTCAAGCAGAAAAATAAGGAACCTTTCTAATTTTCCTCTTAATTTTCATTGACCTTAAAACCTCTGATCAGCATAAAGTTCTAGTTTCTGACTGGAAAGCATAGCCAAATAAAGCAACCGTGTCGTGCACACTTGTGTATAAATGACAAACAGAATTAACCTTCCTAGGGGGTGGAACATGATGGAGGAGAAAGGAGCTCTTTTGCACAGAGGGAAAAAATGAAGTGTTTGTTATATCCCTTGCCAAAACAAAGGGCAGACACTTTAAGTCCCATTTCTTAGGCTGCCACTCCCTCTATAATATTATCCACTTGTATTGTTAAATGTTCATTTTTGTTGTTTATTCAGAAGATAAAGGTAGTTCTCTTATTTCTAACAAACATCTTTAAGGCACAAATATTACAGTTCAGCCTTGACCTTGGGGCCTTGGCCCTGATGTATTAAAGCCAACTGATGCTAGCATGTTCTTATTACAAGATCATCTTTTCAGAGGATGATGAGACATGCTGGAGACTGATACTTGCATACCTGAAATTATCAAATATTCTAAAGTGGCACAGGCAGAAGACTTAAAGCACCTTAAAAAAAAAAAATCCATCCTAGAAGAAAGACCAAGTTAATCTTAAAGAATTAGCCACAGAGATTGGAAATATAGAAAGGTGAAAACATCTAGGAAAAATACATAAATAAGGTCAGACACATCTCTATAGATTTAACATCACCCTTCCCAGATTCCCCTCAGTAATTATTACAAGATAATGTAATGGATAAATGACAGTTGATATAACATGCTAAATTAAAGGAGTGAATTATTTCATAATCCAGTCCAAAGTTCATTGCATCACATATATACAAAGCTAGCTTCTTTCATCCAGATGCAGCAGTATTTGATATCCCAACTAGGTAGGTCTTTCAGTTTTGGGGGAACCAGCACTCTTATGAAAGAGTAATGAAGTAAATTAATTTACTCTAAGATGAGGCTATAATGGTAACAAGCTTGGTAAAAGAAGAAAAAGGAGCGTTGAAAGGGAAGGTTTGATACCATGGATTCTTCTCTGACTTTAGCATATGTTGGACTTGCCCTTGCCTAGGCTTCTTACTTCTGTTCAGCCAGTGTTAAGTACTTTTCCTTAGCCCTGTTTTTCATGGTGCTTTAGTTTTCTCTTGGTCTTTTTAAATTCAAGACCTATGTGTAAAAGTCACAAGTTCTTCCAAAACATTTGATTAGAAATCCCTCTTTCAGATTTTGCAGATGGTCTGTCTTTTCTCAGACCTTGAATTAAAAAAGAAGTGCCCCTTCTGATGGTGTAGGAGCAGGGAGATAAGTGTGGCGTATGTGGCCTCATCATTTCTCTAAACCCCTTTCTCTCAGAGGACCATTAGTATCTATGACCCAGGCTTCTGTTTCTTTTGCTACCATACTTGTTTACAAGCTTTCTCCCATCTGTTCTTTCTAAAAGAAAAACAAAGGTAGGGGATGTTTAATGCACACCTATTGAATTTTTGTCTCCTTGGTAGTGTCCTGGACAGTCCTAGCCGACTGGATGAGGAACACCGGCTTATAGCTCGCTATGCTGCCCGGCTGGCTGCAGAAGCAGGAAACGTGGTAAGTAAATGGAAGGTCCTAGCAGAGTAGCAGAAATTAGCATTATTTTAATATGCAAATGGTAGAGGGATGGTAAACTTGAAATTTAGGAGAATAGATATAGGTACCTCAGGAACAAAAGGAGAGGCATGGGTTTAGGGAAGGGATTACAGTGACCTTTAGTTTTATCTATAATATCCTCCTTAAAAAATGAGTCAAGAAAAGAAAATCAAAGAGCTAGAATTTGGTTCTTTAAAAAGATTGAATGGGGCACCTGGGTGGCTCAGTCGGTTAAGCGTCTGACTTCGGTTCAGGTCATGATCTCACAGTTTGTGAGTTTGAGCCCCGCAAAAGGCTCTGGGCTGACAGCTCAGAGCCTGGAGACTGCTTCAGAGTCTGTGTCTTCCTCTCTCTCTTCCCCTCCCTCACTCATGCTCTGTCTTTCTCTCTCTCACACAAAAATAAAAACATTAAAAAAGAGGATCAAATAAATTAATAACCCTCTAGAAATCCTGATGAAGAAAAAAGGAAAGAAAACACAAATTACCAGTATCACAAATGAAAGAAGGGACATTGCTACAGATCCTACAGGTATTTTAAGGATGATAAGGAAATATTATAAGCAGTTTTTTGCCAATAAAGTTGGCAACCTAGATGAAATAGACAAATTCCATGAAAGACACAAGTGAGGGGTACCTGGCTGGCTCAGTTGGTAGAGTATGCAACTCTTGATCATAGGGTTATGGGTATGAGCCTGATGTTGGGTGTAGACATTACTTAAAAATAAAATCTTAAAAAAAAAAGGCAAATTAACAAAACTGACATAAGAATAAATAGAAAATCTAAATAGTCCTAAATCTGTTAAAGTGATTGAATTCATAATTAACTTCACACAAAGAAAACTCTAAGCTTAGAGGGCTTAACTATTGAATACTATCATGTATTTAAGGAAGAAATAATAACAATCTGACATAAATTTTCAATAGAGGAAGAAGAAACACTTTCCAAGTTTTATCAGGCCACTCTAACCTGATACCAAGACAAAAAAGGCCATTACAAGAAAAGAATGTCAATAACCAAATTCTCTCATGAACATGAAAAAATCTTTAACAAAATATTAAAAAATTGAATCTAGCAATATATAAAAAGGATAATACACCATGATCAAGTGAGATTTATCCTAGGAGTGCAGATTTAACTAATACATAAAACTCAGACAATGTAATTTGCCAAGTTAGCAGTTTAAAAAAGAAAATTATAAGATCATTTCAGTAGGTGCAGAAAAAGTATTTATCAAAATGCACTGCCCTTTCTCTCTTTTCTTTTCTTTTCTTTTCTTTTCTTTTCTTTAATCTCGGTAAAGATTATTGACATTGAGAATTTTTTTAAAAAAGGAAATAGTTCTATAAAATGCCAATTATTATGGACATTAATTAAGAGTCACGAGTCATGAAAAGATCTAAAGCCTTTCTCAACTTATTTATATTTTCATTCTTACTGCAGGTAGTGTGCTTGCTTTCATTTGTCCTATTTCCAAATAGAACAGGATTTTACTATTTTGGAAATTATTGAATAAGGCTTTGACCATTTTTTTTCTATTTTTTTATTGTTTATTCACTTTTTTCTATAATTTATTTATTTTTTATAATTTACATTCAAGTTAGTTAGCACATGGTGTAACAATGATTTCAGGAGTAGATTCCTTAAGCCCCTTACCCATTTAGCCCATCCCCCCTCCCACAACCCTTCCAGCAACCCTCTATTCTCTATATTTAAGAGTCTCTTATGTTTTGTCCCCTTCCCTATTTTTATATTATTTTTGCTTCTCTTCCCTTATATTCATCTGTTTTGTATCTTAAAGTCCTCATATGAGTGAAGTCATATGATTATTTGTCTTTCTCTGACTGACTGATTTCGCTTAGCATAATACCCTCTAGTTCCATCCATGTAGTTGCAAATTACATTGCCCATTTTCAGTATACTAGTAGTAGAAGAAACTTCTTAAATCTGCTAAAGAACACCTACAAGAAAATCTACAGCTAATATAATGAAAGGTTAAATTTTGGACCATTTCTCCTACCTAATATTGAGAACAAGACAAAGGTGTCCACTTTCACCACCTCTATTCAAAATTGCCCTGGAGGTCTTAGCCAGTACAATATGGAAGAAAAGGGAAAAAAAGGAAGAAAAGGGTGTGAATATTGGAAAGGAGGAAGTAAAGCTGTTATTATTTACAGATGACATGATGGTGTAGAGAATGTCCTAAGGAATCTACAAAAACACTGCTAAGACAGATACATGACTTTATAGCAGTGCTGCAAGATACAAAGCCAGTGTACCAGTGTATTTCTATCTACCAGCAGTGAATAACTAGAAAACTAAATTTAGGAAAAACACCATTTACTATAACATTTAAAAACATCAAATACTTATGGATAAATTTCACGAAAGATGTTAAGCAATAAAATATTGCTGAGAGAAATTAAAGAAAACCTAAATAAGTGGAGAGGTATGCCATAAAATATTCAGATTTAATATTGTTAAGATGGCAAAATTTTCCAAATTAATCTACAGATTCAATACCAGTCAGAACCTCATTAGACTTTTTATAGAAATTGGCCAACTGATTTTAAAACATATTTGGAAACCAGAGGACTTAGAAGAACCAAAAGTCTTTAAAAAGAACAAAGTTGGTGGACTTAACCCTACTTGACATCAAGACTTACTATACAGCCACAGTAATCAAGAAAGTGTGGTATTGGCAAAAAGATAGACAAATGAGTCATCCATAAGATAAGCTCATATGTATAAGGTCAAATGACTTTTTTTGACAAGGCACAAAAGACATTTTGGGAAAGGAAAATCTTTCTAACAAGTGCTTCTGGAACAGCTGTATATCTATATGAAGTAAAGAATCTCAAACCATCCATAGAAACTAACTTGAAATGTACCATAAATTTAAACCTAAAAGCTAGAACCATAAAGCTACTAAAAGAAGGCTTAGAGGAATATCTTCATGACCTTGGAGCAGGCAATGAATTCTTAGAGGGATCATGAACCATTAAAAAAAAAAATTGATAAATTGGACCTTTTTGAAAATAAAATCTTTTGCTCATCAAAAGATACTATCAAAAAAATAGACAAACCAAAACCTGGAAGAAAATATCTGCAACACATGTCTGATAAAGGGCATACTATGTAAAGAATTCCTGCACCTCAATAATAAGACAACTCCCAGTTTTTAAATGGTCTCAAGACTTGTCCAGACCCTTCACAGAAGAAGTTATACAGATGAGCAATAAGCACATAAGAAGGTGCTTGATATCATTAATCATCTGAAAAATGGCAATTAAAACCATATTGACCCACCAGAATGGCTAAAATGAAGAAGATTGACAACATCAAATGTTGGAGAGGATGTGGCACAAACAGAATTCTTGTACATCAGACACCAAAAGTGTGTACTGTTTGATTCCATGTATATGAAATTCTAGAATAGGTAAAATTGATTTATAGTGATGGAAATCACATCAGGTACTGTTTCTGGGAACGAGGATATTGAAGAGAGATAAAGAAAATTTCTAGATTGATAGAAATGTTCTGCATTTTAATAGAGGTGTGGGTTACAAGTTACATGCACTTGTCAAAACTGATTGGATGGCGTATTAAGATATGAGCATTATATCTCAGTTAAAAGAAAAAGGAACCAAGAATGGTGAATATGGAAGAGTTTGTATTGAAAAATGGCTAGCTACCCAGGGATTTTCCATATGTTTACTATCAATTTGAAGTAATTTATAATAAAATGTTCCCTTTTTTCTTTCGTTTCAACCCTTTCCTTGAAGAGTTATATGCATATTAATATACATTTCCCCTTCCTTCTGCACACATATTCATCGTATTCATTTGGCAACTATTTATTACTTATTTTATTTACTATGATGAACAAATGACTCCTGCCCTCAGGGAACTAACAGTCTAGTGAGAGGGACAAACATTAAACAAATAATCACACTATTAACGTAACTACAAACAATTAGGTGCAGTGGAGGGAAAATAGAAGGAGCTATGAAAATGTATAGCAGGTCCCTGCTTTATACTGTATGGCTTCTGTGAGAAAATGTTACTTGTGTTGAGATCTGAAAATAAGTAGAAGAGAATTCAGTTTCCTAGGAGCTAAAAAGAACTGAAACCCAAAGCAGCCCATGGGCTGCTGTTGCTCCCACTCCAGCCCTGTGCTTGGATTTTAATTGTCTTGAGGTACAGTGGGCAAAGCCTTGTGCATATGCAAAGTGGAGAGTTGGAAATGAAGCTTTCACATTAAGCTAGGCCCCCAGAAGCACAGCCCGGTGAAAGTATGATACAGAAGACATCCATCTGCTGGCACAAAAATAGAATCGGAAAGCTTACGGGTCTCCTCCTGTAGGAGCAGAAGAGGTCTCCCCTAGGAATTCACAACCTTAGTCCTGTCTGTGTTCATGTTGGGTGCATTTACATAACTTCATAGTTTGAGAAACACCCAGGTGAAATTTTAACATGAAATTAATCCTCTGGCATGGAAGAGAAGCAAAATATAAATCCTCTCCTAAGGTTAATGTTCACAGTTAAGGCCAAGCAGACATGAACTCCTGAGCATCTCTGTAAAGGAAGGAATCCAACTAGACATGAGAATCCCAACTAGACATGAACTCCTGAGCATCTCTGTAAAGTTAGACCCTCAGTGACTTTAGATATTAGAATTATTGGCTATAGAATAGCTGTTTAAAATTTCTTCAGACCTGAAAGAAGGAATTAAAAACGTAACAAAAGACTAAGAAGACCAGAGATGAAAACAAACCAAATAGAATATAAACATTTTTAAAAACTAAAGTTGTTGAAATGTAAAACTCAGTGGATGAGTTAAAGGTCAGATCAGACACAGCTGCACAGAGAATTAGTCTGCTAGAAAACATAGGCAAGAAAGTTTCCCAGATGCAACACAGAAAGATGAAAAGTTTGAAACAAGGTTTTCAGACTTACAAGATAACCAACAGCCATCTGATTGGAATCCCCCTCCCCCAATCCCCCCCACCACTAAAAAAAGGAAAATAAAATTATTTTCTATTAGGTGAGAAAATATTTAAAGAACTAATGGCTGGGGCGCCTGGGTGGCTCAGTCGGTTAAGCGTCCGACTTCGGCTCAGGTCATGATCTCGCGGTCTGTGAGTTCGAGCCCCACGTCGGGCCCTGTGCTAACAGCTCAGAGCCTGGAGCCTGTTTCAGATTCTGTGTCTCCCTCTCTCTGACCCTCCTCCGTTCATGCTCTGTCTCTCTCTGTCTCAAAAATCAATAAACGTTAAAAAAAATTTAAAAAAAAAAGAATTAATGGCTGAAAATTTTCCAAAATTGATTCATGACGTGAATCCTCAGATTGAAACATGACAATGAGTTCCAAACTTGGTAAATAATTTCACACCTAGATGTATCCTAGTGAAACTACAGAATACAAAGACAAGGTACTCAAAAAGCAACCAGAAAAGATAGATACCTGCAAAGAATTGATAGATTTCTCAACGCCAACAACAATTGAACAGTTTTTTTATAAACAAGAAAAACCCGCTTTCTTTAAAAATAACACTTCCAATCATATCCACTGCTGCTGATGTTTATGTTGAAACTTTTAAGAATTTTCTTTGTGAAAAAAGACAGTTGAATATCATTAATGTACTGAAAGTAACTAAACCTGTCAAAGGAAAAGGGGAAAGACTTTTTCTGGCAAGCATTGAGAAAGGCCCCAGTGAGATTCATGCTGAAAGAATAACACTGATAGCTAACATTTATTGACAGTTTACTATGTGCCAGTCATTATTCTAAGTGCTTTGCATATATTAGCTCATTCATTCTGCAAAACAATCTCATGAGAAAACTAAGCCTCAGAAAGGTAAGGAAACTACTCAAGGCGACAGTTGGTCAGTGGCAAGCTGGGACTGGGGTACTAGTCAATCAACTCCTGAGATTTAGCTACAGAAGGTTGTAGTTCGGGAGGAGCATTAAATCTGGAAAAAAGAGCAAGACAAATGGAAGAAGGATCTGAGGCTGAAACAACAGACTGTGTGAGCATTAACCGGGTAAGGAACACCCAGTGTGTGCCAGGAGGGTGTTTCAACCTAGGTAAAGGCCCTGAGGTTGGAGGTTTCAGCACCGAAAAGATGTCTGTGAGGCTGGAGCCCAGAGAACAATACTTGGAGTGAAATTAGGCTGGACAGGCAGGCCAGATCTCTCAGGACCGTCTTCTACAAACACAGTATACTGATTTTAGAAATGTGTGCCAATTTATGTTTACTTCTTCATAGAGAAATAGTGCTTCCAGCGGAGAGTCTGGCTTTGTTTCTCCCCCCAAAAGTAATTTATTCCTTTAGATTTGTTTAGGCTTCGACATCTTTTCCTTGAGTATCTAGTATTAGGTCATATATCTGACTCCCAACATTGCAACTCTAAAGGTTAGTGAAATGGAACAGAATGGAGGGCAGGTGGGGAGAAGTCTGACGAAAAGAAAAGTTCCATTTAATTAGTTAAACCTTACATGTGTCCTCAGTCACAACCATTTAAGTTATTTTAGAAATTAATTAAATTTGTTGAGATAGCATTGTGGTTGAATGTTTAAAATTAAGTATATTTAATGCCATCATGTAGTCTTGTTGACTTTACATCGTACTTTAAAAATACCGTAAATAAAAGCTCCAAAGCCATTTGACCCTGAAAAGGAGGTCACGTTCTCCTTTCCTGCAAACAAGATAAGTCTGTTTACACCTGATAGTTTCTGATGCCACTTCTCTAATTCGTGTGAAAATGATAATTGTTAGAATGGTCTTGAGTGGAAATACTGATAAGGTCCCTTTCATCTTCAGTTTATTTTCCAGTGTGTGGTTATCTTCTAAATATTGGGCCTCTCAGGAAGGATTCTTCTTGACTAGATTTCTGTTAAACAGAGGACTACTAATCTGCTAATCTCTTGCCGATACAAGTGCTTTGCATAAAATGGGTGTAGTGCTCAAAAGAATTTATTTATAGCCTGCCAGATAGGCTTTGTATTGACGTTTTACTTTTTTTTTTTTTTTAAACCTTCTTTCAAAAAAAAAGACCATTAAATCACTTAAGCAGCCAGCATGGCACCCTGTGGAGTACCTCAGTGTCAGAGCTATCCCTTCTCTTTTAGTTGACAACATGGCCACTGGAAACCTCTTCAGGCTGACCCTTGAACAAAGAAATTCTAGGTTGTTTAGATGAGCCAGGAGAGCTCATTTGTTTTCCTGGAGTGCCTAAATTCCTTTAAAAAAAAAAACAAACAAACAAAAAACTACAGTGTGTGGTAAATCATAGTAATAAGAGCAAATTCTTAAAATTTCATCACAAACATCAGCAACACTAGATGTAATCAGAGGAGAGTTTTTTGTTTCTTTATTTTTTAAGTTTTTTTCTTTATGAAAAATGTGAAATTCCTTATGGAAGACTTGGAAGAAATGTGAAAGGAAGGGGAAACATTTTGTTGTCATCCCACCCAACATGTTTTCAAGAAGCTTTTTTTTTCAGATAGCCCAGCCTTCACAGCCTTATCATCACATCGACTGCTCCAGGCATGCACCATTCCAGAAATATCCTTATGGCTTCTTGCAAGTAAAGATCAACAGTATCCATGTGGTGTTTTGCACACATTTAATGACTCAAAGCCCCTGTAGAATAGTAATTAATTATCAAACGTGGGTACATGCTATAATCGTGTGAAGCATTTAAAACGTAGAGATCCTTGGCTTTGCTTCCAACCTACTGAATCAGAATCTCTGTGTTTAGAGCCCATTGATTTTTTTTTTTTTAAAAAGGAAAAACAAAACTTTTTGTAAACAAAAATGTATAGCTAGCTAGGGAACCACTGCCCTAAAAGTCATTGGGTTTTTGAGAGGATTAGTAATCCACAGTCTTCTAGTTAGTCTAAGTGAGATTGGGGTGATGGGAGGGTGCCGCTGGAGTATGAAGAAAGCAGAGCTGATATCAGGCACATCTCTCTGGAACTCCTCCTGCCAAGCTCATACAGATGGGAAGCCGCCAGCCCTTTTTTAGGAGGCTTCAGAAATGCATGCTACCAGATTGCAGTTTGCTGACTGCATTGGCTTTCCTTGGTTTTTAAAAATTTGCCCAGGTTTACACAGAGGGATCTTGTTTTTATCCTGTATTTTTCAGATGTATTTCCATCTCATTAAAGATGATGGAGCTCTCTGAGATTACCTAAATCTAAGAGAATGCTAAGTGGTCCTCTTCACATCTCTTTCTGTAAATATTCCCATTTTACAGCTGAGAAAATAAAGGTGTAGGAAAATGAAATAAGTCAAGGTCTGCATAGTGAGTAAACAGCAAAATTTAGGATTCCTCACTAGCCTCTCTACTTCCATTCTTATCCCACTACAGTAATAAACTTTATTATAGAATACTTTTAGATTTACAGAGAAATTACCAAGCTACCACAGACTTATATAACCCATGCTGTTTTTCCTCTTATTAACATCTTAACATTAGCATGGCATGCTTATTGCAATTAATGAGCCAATATTGATGCATTATTATTACCCAAAGCCCATACTTTATTCAGATTGTTAGTTTTTGGGTTTTTTTTTAAACGCTTATTCATCTTTGAGAGACAGAGCATGAGCGGGGAAGGCGCAGAGAGAAGGAGATACAGAATCTGAAGCAGGCCCCAGGCTCTGAGCTGTCAGCACAGAGCCCGACGCGGGGCTCAAAACGAACCACGAGATCATGACCTGAGCCAAAGTCAGACGCTCAACCGACTGAGCCTCCCAGGCACCCCAGATTTTGTTAGTTTTTATCTAATGTCCCTTTTCTCTTTCAGAATTCCATCCAGGATAGCACATTACATTTAACTGTCATATCTGTTAGGCTCCCCTTGGCTGTGACAGTTTCTCTAACTTTACTTGTTTTTGATGACCTTAACAGTTTTGACGAGTACTAGTCAAATGCATTGTAGAATGTCCCTTATTTGGGATTAGTCTGATGTTTTTCTCATGATTAGACTCAAGTTATGGCTTTGGAGGAGGAGGAGGAGAAAGAGGAGGTAAGTTCTGTTTTTCTTCCATTGTACCTGGGGTACATAGCGTCAACATCATTTATCTATCACTGTTGATGTTGACCTTGATCACCTGGCTGAGGTAGTGTTTGTCAGGTTTCTCCAACATAAAGTTACTCTTCCCCTCTGTCTCCACACTGTCTCTTTGGAAAGAAGTCTCTGCGGACAGCCCACGCTAAAGGAGTGAGTGTTAAGCTCCACCTCCTTGAAGGCTGAGTATGTACCTACAGTATTTGGAATTGATTCTGTATTTCCTTGTTTAGAGCCCTACAGTGGCTTCATACTACATTCAGAATGAAATGGAAACTCTCCTCCAAGGCTAAAAGGCCCTTGGCGATCAGGGTCCCGGGGTCATCTCCTAGAGTCAGCCACCATTTTCACCAAAGCCCACGTCCACTCCATCAGTGCTGACCTAAACACACCCAGATGAAGCAGCTGCAGGCCTTGCTTGGCCTTTACCTAGCACACCCATCCCTCAGATCATCACCCGGTTAGCTTCCCCGCTTCACTGAGTCTCAGAGAGCCTTTTCATAACCACCGTATTCAAAAAGAGTCTTCTGTCTCAGTTCACTCTGTTTTATGACCCTGTATTTCTTCATTGCATCTATCACTACTGATGGTATATACTGTCTTTGGTTCCTTATCTTTCTCTCCCAGCATGATGTAAGCTACCTGAAGGTGGGGCTGTATCTTATTCACTAATGCATCCTAGTTCCTAGCACATAGTAGGTGCTCAGGAAATATCCGTTGACTAAATGAACAAACTTGTTAATTTTTGAAAGAAATCATCTTTAGGTCTCTTGTGGTTAAAGTATTCCATGTCTTTGTGAACTAATAATTCCCTTTCTGTCTTGTTCCCTTCAGTATCCTAGAGTTATTTTAGGAAGAGAGACCTGGGTTTTGTTGTTGTTTTTTTTTCTTTTAAGGAGCACTGTGAAGTTTAAGATAGTAAATAAATACAGTCCCAAGTTTCTCTGTTATTTAATGTAACGTGACTGTGTTTCACATTTGATTGCGGGAAATCAGCCGTCATCAACACTTACCACTGGGGGCTCTCCTTGTTGTCATCTCCAGGTGGAGAGGCTCTGAGCTCCAGCTGGAACTGCTGCCTCAGGATAGAAGTCTTTGACCCGCACTTCTTTGTACTTGAGTAACAATACTTCTTGGTGCCAAAGAATCTCTCCTGGTTAGGAACTGCTGATAATAACTCTTGATTCCTGTGTTAACCTCTTCTTTGAAAGAAGCCTCAGCCTTGCAGTAACTCAAAACTAAAAAGATTCTTTAGAAATCTCCAATGAAATACTATGAGGTTTTTGTTTGTTTGCCATGATGAAGCCAGT
The DNA here is from genome assembly GCF_022837055.1 of Prionailurus viverrinus. Classification (NCBI taxonomy): domain Eukaryota; kingdom Metazoa; phylum Chordata; class Mammalia; order Carnivora; family Felidae; genus Prionailurus; species Prionailurus viverrinus. The sequence goes on from NC_062563.1 coordinate 120,912,617, forward strand.
TCCTTTTGAGAGTCCGTTTCCTCATCCAAATTTTCCCCAATCTCACACTAATAAGGAGCCATTCGCTTCAACTCCAGTTTTCAAGAACTGGAAATCTGTTATTCACAGCAGATTTAGTCTCAGGCAAGCCACTTTTGTGAGGCTCAGCTCTGGCTCTCACAAGAGTCTGAAAAGAATATAGAAAATTTGTTCAGTTGGCTGTTGGTCCACTCTAGAGGAAGAAACATCACCTTTTTTCCTTCTTTTAAGAAAAAAAATATTTGGTAAAAAAGCCTCCCACCCACATTTGCTATGCTGTTTTGCCCCTGTTTATTTAGGAAATGCCACATGAAAAGAACTATTTATTGCATCTTTAAGCTCTAGACAGGAAACAAGGTTTCTGCTTCATGGTAGATCATGTTTTGGGCAGAACCAAGAATGTGCAGCGTGAAACATAGCCATCTCAGAGCCTTCATTTTGGGCTTCTGTTCTGGTTAATCAAAAAAAGGGAAACGTCATCTATTTATCCATTTTCCTAGTTTGTGTTGATTGGCTTTCATATTCTTAAAGGAGGCAACAAGGGTCAGAAATGTCAGTGGATATGCAAATCATAACCACAAATGATTTCGCCAGAGAAGATATGCAAATGGCCAGTAAGCACATGAAAGCATGCTCAATGTATTAGTCATAGGGAAAATGCAAGTTGAATCCACAGTGAGATACCACTTCACACCCACTAGGATGACTATGATCAAAAAGATGTACAATTACAAGTGTTGACAAGGGTATGGAAAAAATGGAACCCTCATACATTGCCAACGGGAATGTAAAATGGTGTAGCCACTTGGGAAAGCGTTTGCTGTATAACCCAGCAATTCCACTCCTAGATATATACCCAAGATAAATGAAAACCTATCAGTACACAACACGTGTCCACAAATGCTCATAATGACATTATTCAAAACAGCCAAAAAGTGGAAAGAACCCAAATGCCCATCAGCTGTTGAATAGATAAACAAAATGTAGTATATCCATGTAACAGAATATTATTCAGCAACAAAAAAGGAAGTATTGCTACATGCTACAACACAGAGGAACCCTGAAAACATTTTGCGGAGTGAAAGAAGCCAGACATAAAAGATCATGATTCCATTTATATGAAATATCCAGAGTAGGCAAATCCATAGAAATAGAAAGTAGGTTAGCAGTTCTCAGGGTGTGAGTGTAGGGGGAATAGGGAATGACTGCTAATGGGTACGGGGGAGTTTTTTGAGGTGATGAAATGTTCTGGAATTAATGGTGATAATCTCACAAGCTTGTAAATATACTTAAGCCCACTGAATTGTACACTTTAAAAGGGTGGATTTCATGGTATGTAAATCATATCTCAAAAAACCCACAGTTAAATATTTCACATGCACTAGAATGGTTAAAACAATGAAAGAAAAAAGACAATGACAAATGTTGGCCAGGATGCGGAGAATTCAGAACCCTCATTCATTGTTGGTGGGATTCTAAAATGATACAGCTACTTTGGAAAACAGTTTCATAGTACCTCAAAATATTAAATACAGGGGGCGCCTGGGTGGCTCAATCGGCTGAGCGTCCGACTTCACCTCAGGTCATGATCTTGCGGTTTGTGAGTTTGAGCCCCACTTTGGGCTCTGCTGACAGCTCAGAGCCTGGAGCCTGCTTTGGATTCTGTGTCGCCTCCTCTCTCTGCCCCTCCCATGCTCATGCTCTGCCTCTCAATAATAAATAAACATTAAAAAAAAATTTTTTTTAAATATGAAATACAGGGGCACTTGGGTGGCTCAGTCAGTTAAGCGTCTGACTTAGGCTCAGGTCATGATCTCACATTTTGTGGGTTCGAGCCCCAAATCAGGCTCTGTGCTGACACCTCGGAGCCCGAAACCTGCTTCGGATTCTGTGTCTCCCCTCTCTCTGACTCTCTCCCACTGGCACTCTGCCTCTCTCTGTCTCAAAAATGAATAAACATTTAAAAAAAAAATTTTTTTTTAACGTTTATTTATTTTTGAGACAGAGAGAGACAGAGCATGAACGGGGGAGGGTCAGAGAGAGGGAGACACAGAATCTGAAACAGGCTCCAGGCTCTGAGCTGTCAGCACAGAGCCCGACGCGGGGCTCGAACTCACGGACCGTGAGATCATGACCTGAGCCCCAGTTGGCTGCTTAACCAACTGAGCCACCCAGGCGCCCCTAAAAAAATTTTTTTTGGATATTAAATACAGAATTATCAGATAACTCAGGAATTCCACTCCCAAGTATTTACTCAAGAGAAATAAAAACGTATCAACACAATGACTTGTAAATGATCATTTTTAGCAACTTCATTTGTAACAGTCAAAAGCTGGCAACAGTGGAATACTATTCAGCAGTAAGGTGGAAGGAGCTCCTGATTCATCGAACAACAATGACAAACCTCAGGAACAGCATGCTTAGTGGAAGCCAGAAACTAAAGACCACATGTTGTATGATTCCATATATATGAAGTTTCTAGAAAAGGCAAAACTGCAGACAGAAAGCACGTCAGTGGTTGCCTGTGGTTGGGGATGAGAGTGGCAATTGACTGCAAGCCAGCATGATGGATTTTTTGTGGTGATGGGAAATGTTCTAAAACTGGACTGTGGTGGTTGGTTGCACAACTGTTTAAATTTACTAAGCCTTGGGGCGCCTGGGTGGCTCAGTCAGTTCAGCAGCCGACTTCAGCTCAGGTCACGATCTTGCGGTCCATGAGTTCGAGCCCCGCGTCGGGCTCTGGACTGATGGCTCGGAGCCTGGAGCCTGCTTCCGATTCTGTGTCTCCCTCTCTCTCTGCCCCTCCCCCGTTCATGCTCTGTCTCTCTCTGTCTCAAAAATAAATAAAACGTTAAAAAAAATAAAAAATAAATAAATAAATTTACTAAGCCTCATTGAATGGTATACTTAAAATGGGTGGATTTTATGGTATGTAAATTGTACCTCCAAAATCTGTTTTATTTTTTAATGTTTATTTTTGAGAGTGAGAGACAGAGAGAGAGAGACAGAAACAGAGCATGAGTGGGGGAGAGGCAGAGAGAGAGGGAGACACAGAATCCAAAGCAGGCTCCAGGCTCTGAGCTGTCAGCACAGAGCCCGACGTGGGGCTCGAACTCACGATCTGTGAAATCATGACCTGAGCCAAAGTTGGACACTTAACCGACTGAGCCTCAGGTGCCCCAAAAATCTGTTAAAAAATCAGTAGTCTAAGTTTCTGGATATATTTTAATTACACACACACACACACACACACACACACACACAGAAAAAAAACAAAAAAACCCTTTGCTTTCTTCTCACTGTAGACCCGTCCTCCTACTGACTTGAGCTTTAACTTTGATGCCAACAAACAACAAAGACAGCTTATTGCAGAACTGGAAAACAAAAACAGGTAAGAATGCAGAGGCCAAGCCAGTTTCTAAAGTCCAAGACTGTCATGTGAGTATCTGATTCTCCTTTTCCTTGCAGACTAGTTGTATTTTGACCATGAAGGAGGATCCCACCTTAGTGAATATAGGCCAGACCAACTCATGGGAATGCCCCTACTCTGATTTGGAGATCTCTGCATGCTGTACATTCTGGTAGCCCAAAGCCCTGTTCCTGTGCCCTCATGGATTCTTTCTCCCTTGCCTTCTCCCACCTACCAGCTCCCCTCTCATGATTTCCTTTTCCACCCCACCCCTCTTTCACTTTATCTGGTCATCTTATCCTGGCCCACTGTGCTGTATGTGACTGTCTGCTCTCTCCCCACAAAGCCATGTAAAGTCACAGACACCAGACGGCACACCAGTATGCCCTGAATAGTAGAAACCGGGACAAGGAGATTAGATGTAAAGTAACAGGTTTTGGAAGAAGAAATGGCAGCTCTTATCACTCGGGGGCTCAAGAGGAAGAAGGGAGATGGGGGGAGTTAGCATAGGACCCACATTCAGAGATTGCAGGGAGTTCGTTTTTCCTTTCCCTAGAAAGAAAGAGTCTTCTAGTGGCTGTTTTCCTTTAGTGGAGATTTTTCAAATTCTTGAGAAGAGTGTTTATATGACTTTCTTTACCACAAAAGATTGTTTCATTGAGGAAATATGAAGTGTGGAAATATCAAGAAGGTGGCTATTCCACATCTCGGTCATTTGGAAGCAGTCAGAACAAGATTGGTGGAGGCTGTTCTAGAATAAAAAGACCTGACAGGAAAGAGCTGTGAAGCGCTGTGCAGCCAACTTTCTTTCATCTGGCCTCTCCAGGGAGATCCTGCAAGAGATTCAGCGTCTCCGTCTGGAGCATGAGCAGGCTTCCCAGCCCACCCCCGAGAAGGCCCAGCAGAACCCCACGTTGCTGGCTGAGCTGCGGCTGCTGAGGTAAGTAGGGATACTGCACCACTGTCTGCAAAGGATGGTCTGTGGTAGGAATTTACGTGTTGGGAAACAAAACGAGTAGGATGGAATCTGTTTCTCAATACAACTAGTCCTGTTAGAGCAAACAGTTAAAAACATTCCAGTCATCCTGTTACTGCTTCAGGTGTTTGGATTCTGAGAACTTCAGCCATCGTGGCAGAACCAGGTCAACACCAGTGTCCGGCTCCACGCCAGGCAGGGCAGTGTTTACACTTTTATGATGGCTTTAAGAAGACTGTGCTCCGATCCGTCTTCTTATTTTGTTAATTAGTCTGACTTTGAAGACCCTTGGCAGGAATAATGCTCCTCTGTCCTATGAGTATATTCTCCCGGTGCTTCACAGTCAGAGCAGGACTCTGTTGAAGGGGAAGGGTGCTTGTTACACAGGCACGTCTCTGAGATGCAAAACCGCGTGGGAATCCCTTGCACCACCGCTGTGGAACCTTCCCACTTCGACATAGATATAAACGGCCTCGGGGCCCGGAGACTCAGGGCTCAGGACCCAAATGCGGGCAGAGAGCTGCTTCAGCCCCCACTGAGATGCTATTTTGGAGTGAATGGAGAAGTCTGCCAGAAGAGCTTAACATGAGAGTGATCTGATCAAAGTTATTAGGATCTTATTTCCTAATAAAGTCTTAAAAAGATGTGTGTGTACTCTTTGGTAAATGCAGACATTTTTTGGACGCTAAGTTAGTGACTGGCTTCTCACCAGACCTCTAGATGTCCAAAGAGTATCCTTTCTGTGTAGGTTGTAACATTTGACATTGCACAGTTGATTTTTAATGTGCCATCATCTGGGGTTCTGCATAGCCGAATATCCTTTTGTAATTCTTCCTTTGGCTTAGGTCATGTAGCTTCTCAACCATCATTTCTTCTCCTAGAGAATGGAGATGATTGTTTTTCTATAACTATCTTTCTTTCTAGATTTATATCATCAATAAATAAGTCATAAAGAATTTAAACTGTGCAGATGAAAATCATTAGAGATACAGAGATTCCCATTCTTCTGAAAATTCATTTTAGTTCCTAAATTTAATTGGGCTTGAGGATTTGGTTCCTAGGCCCTCCGTTGCATGTCTGGGATGTTAGCAGCTTGGTGCTACTCTCCGAAGTCTGGGAGAGCATGTGCAGCTGACTCAGTCCCAGTGTTAACTCTGAACTCTCGGCGTAAGATACAACTGTTCCCTTTTCCTCACCACAGCCCAGGCACAAGTAACTGTTTTATATCTAGCAAAGCAAAAAATGATTATACTCCAATCTTAACTGTTGCTGGAAGTGGGATCGCTAAAAGTCCTTAATTCAGCCGGAAGTGTCTGGAAAATGTCACAGATTTAGTAGGCAGAGGGCTGAGCCCAGGGATGTCATGTAGGCAGCAAGAAGCAAGAATTTACCCTAAATCTGAGGAGGGTCTAAATCTTGAAAAGTCCGGAAGTGTTTAATCTGAAAAGCAGCTTCTGTTATCACTACAGAAAGAGAGACTATTTGGTAAGCATGCAGGATCAATTGCTTATGCACACAGACAAAACATATTGGCTCTCCACTTCACACTATATACAGAACACACTACCAGATGGATTAAACATGGAGACAAAACTTTAAAACTTTTAGAAGAAAATGTGAGAGAATTTCTTTAGGATTTTGGAATAGAAAATAGTTTCTCAGAATCACTTACCGTGAAAGAAGTTGGTAAATTCATCTATATTCATATTGAGAACTTTTGTTTATCAAAAGACACATAAAGGGCAAGATTCATTTCTACGTATCTGACATCCTTCTGGTTTTGATCAATATATACGAATCCAGGAACTGCCAGGTACCCAGCTAGTGTAATAAAACGAGATAGAGAATTTCATTCTTGGGATTAGTGGTTATGAATTGTCTTTCCCCCATGATTGTTATTTTTAATTTTTATTTTTTTAAGTTTTTTAATTTATTTTTGAGACAGAGACAGAGCATGAACGGGGGAGGGTCGCAGAGAGAGGGAGACACAGAATCTGAAACAGGCTCCAGGCTCTGAGCCGTCAGCACAGAGCCCAATGCGGGGCTCGAACTCACGGACCGCGAGATCGTGACCTGAGCCGAAGTCGGACGCTTAACCGACTGAGCCACCCAGGCGCCCCATGACTGTTATTTTTAAATGGTATACTCATTTCAATAATATATATGACAAATGTGTAAGATATGAAGCATAAAGATAAAATGAATACCCGTGAACCCACACCTTTGTCATGTGTTGTTAAAACCATGTCGTGTGTGTAAATGCCCCCAGGCCCATTTCCTTGCTTCCACGTTCCCCACAGAGCTCTCCTCTATCCAGAATTTGGTTTATCATTGTCTTGCTTTTTAAACAGTATCTATCATCAAATGTGTGTGTATTACCACATAATAAAGTGTTTGGTTTTGCTTTTTGTTTTTTGCGCTTTATAGAAATGTTGTTATATGCATAGAGTGGAACCTTCCCCCCCCTTCAGTACTACGCTTTAGGACAGTTGAAGGACAGCATGGGTCCTTCCGTGTTGTTGCTGCAGCTACATATAGTTCCTTCATTTTCACCACATAGTGTGATTATTTGGTTGTGCATAGCACAGGGAAAGAGTACCACATCCAGTCTTGGAAGTTCAGAGAAGAAAGGCTCTCTAGAAAATCGAATGAGTCGGTTTTTCTTTATTGAATTTATACCTGTGCTGGGAATTTAGGGAGTATGAAGACTAGAAAACAATGATTCCGTCTTACAGATTTGTGATCTAGTTTTGGAAATAAACATAAAAGAATTTTCTGGTCAGTTAACTAATATTATATAGTGTTAATAAATAGTATGGGCATTGCTCTATAAGAAATCTAAGTATGAAAATATAGAGAGAGGCTAGAAGCAATTAGACCCATGGAGGTGGTGGAAGTTGAGCTAGGCCATGGAAGGTAGGGTTGATTTGGATGGAGTCTGGGACAAAACATTTCAGATTAGAAGTGGAGTTGGGGTTCAGCATGATCCCCCAAAGAAGTATGATACATTTCAGAGAAGGGAAAGAGTCTTAGAACTAAGAATTTGTTTCAGGCGTCCATTGAATTAATCTTTAGAGTGCCAGTGATGGGAGATAAAATTAGTTGACGAATTGAGACCAGATTCTGGAGAGCCTTAAGTGATAGGTGAGTGGAAATCCTTGGAGGATTCCAAACAATGACGATGTTAACTTCACTAGATGTTAATTGAGTACGTACTGGATGTGATAGTCTCTTAATCATTCAATACATGCAAAGATGAGTGAGACTCATCCCCTGACCTCAAGGATTTTGCCTCATGGTAGGTATGTATGACAGCGATGCAAGGTAAAATAAATGAGGTGCCACAGGAGCACCAGTTGTTGTAGTGATTAATTAAGCAGGATCTTATACCTGCTGAAGTAATTAGGAGTAGCTTCCTGGGAAGAGTGACATTTGGGTGGGACACTAAGGAGTGAATAATATTTGGAAGAAGTTGGGGAATTGCCGGGATTCGTAAAATGACAGGATCTGCTTAAGGAAAAGTGAACCATCAGCTGGACATCTGGACGTGGAAGGGAATAGAAGGTGAGGCACTAAGGATAGGCATGCAGGTGGGGTCTGGAGCAGCACTCTGATAGAAATAGAATGTGGGCCACACATGTAATTAAAAACTTTTCTAACAACCACAGTGAAAAACTAAAAGGAAATAGGTGCCATTGATTTTATCTTTCATACCCATGGTCTTATTTGATCCTCCAGATATTGCCATAGTTGTTTGTAATTAGTCCTATTTTAGTGAAGAGAAAATTGAGGCTCTTACAGGTTAAGTGACTTGTCCAAGGTTGCAATATTTAGTAAATGGTGGGCCTCAAGCCTCTTGATTTCTATTCCACTTCACCATAACAGATGAAATCAGGATTAATCAGGCTAAGAGACCATTGCACGTGTGAGGTAAGGCATGCTTGGATAAAGTGAGAGACGGGAGAGAAAGACACATACATTTCTAGGAAAGAGTCATCTAAGTCGGATGACTGAATATAGGGTATAAGCAGGAAAGTATCGAAGAGGACGGAGGTTTTCAGCCATGACAGCTAGAAGAAATGAGGAAAGAGAACCATTTGCGGACTAAAGTCTTAAGTTCGGTTTTGGACTTATTGAGCTAGAACTGACGCGAAACCTGGCCTCGGAGAAAAGTGAATTCTCTCAGACACAGAGCCACCCTGGTGTCAGTCTCACTCTTGAGGCTGGCATCTGGTGCTGGAAGCATCAGCTACTGAACCCTGTTTCCCCTGAGCAATTTTCATACGTTTTCTCCACTATCAATTTAAGTTCGGACTCGTTTCATGTATCTTTCTAAAATTGACTTCCTGAGGAATTTTTAAAATCACTTTAACAATGATATTAATCATGCTTTGTTCTGTATATGGCCATGTGCATTTTCCAAAGCATTTTTACATACTATTCTCACAACAGGAAAGTGAGCAAAACAGATATTATCACCACTTTCTACATAAGGTATCAGAAGTTCAGTGACTCGCTCAGCATCGCAGACCCCAGTAAATAGCGGAATCGGGTCTGAAGCCCATTTCGCCTAGGCTTAGACCCTTCCTTGAGGGTCCCTTGGTCTTCAGAGCCTCATTCCGGATGGGCTTCTCCTCTCGGACAGGCAAAGGAAAGATGAACTGGAGCAGAGAATGTCGGCGCTGCAGGAGAGCAGGCGCGAGCTGATGGTTCAGCTGGAGGGGCTGATGAAGCTGCTGAAGGTAAGAGAGAGCCCTGGCCGCTCCCCCACGCCCCGCCCCCTCCCCCCCGCCTCCCTCCCACCGCTTGTTCCCCTTCACCTCCAGTTCAGCTGCTGCCGCCCCCCCCCCACCCCTGCCGTGCTGCCTGAGCAGGGTGCCGCTAAAGGCTTAAATGGCTCTGCCCGTAAAGTTAGACACGACTCCATAAAGTCATCTAATTAGTGTAAAGCCTGATTATAAAAAATGAGTAACTGGAGTTAGCGTCATGTCCTTAAATAGTGGTAGGCGGGTTTATAAATAGGATATTAACTATATGTAAACAAATGTTTCTCAACTGTTTGAAGTTTCTTTTAAAACAAATTTTCAAATATTTCGCCTAAATACTCAAGAAGGATTAAGAGTCCTATTTTAGTAAGTATTATCGTGGCAGACCAAGCTAATCAGACTAATTCTAATGAATAACTTTATTAGGAGGAACAAAAGAGCATCCCAGCTCTATGTTTGTTATCTTGGGGCTTGAATAAATTTGGAATGATTCAGATGTCACTATCTTTGTTGACATATTACAACATGCAACAAATATATCGCAGCCCCTATACCTCAGAGGAGAGAAAGGCACATTTGGCATTTAAGTGTCCTCACCTGGACAGTTTGACTGGCACTCCACAGAAATATCTACCCAGATACGTAGCAGCAAGACCAGAATACATTTGTTCCTGCTGTTAGTTCCTTCGGTCTCTGTGTCTGTGCTGAGAAACCACTGTATTTTGTGGTGCCACACCGAGTTCGCAGCCAGAGTGGAAATCACAAAGTGTGGATTACCTCAAAAGCCAGGCTGAGGGGAGTAGATTGAATCCTGTGGTAAGAGAGTCACTGACGGTTTGGGAAATAATAGTTTGGGAAAATATGTAGAGCGGATCAGAGAGGGAAGAAACTAAAGGAGAAATGGAGATAAATATAACTGTCTAGCCCAGTGATTGTGCTGCATCACAATCTGTGAGTGTGAGTGTGTGAGTGACAGGGGTCCAGACTAGCAGTGCGGCTCAAGGAAACATCAGCTTGGAGACTTTTCTTCAACTTCTCTATGCTAAACGAGTCCCTTCATAGTGAAGCAAGTGGTATTAGCAACTTGGGTAAATGTAGCGTTTGTGTTTTAAACTGACTTTTGGGGCGCCTGGGTGGCTCAGTCGGTTAAGCGTCCGACTTCGGCTCAGGTCATGATCTCACAGTTCGTGAGTTCGAGCCCTGCATCGGGCTCTGTGCTGACAGCTCAGAGCCTGGAGCCTGCTTCACATTCTGTGTCTCCCTCTCTCTCTGCCCCTTCCCTGCTCATGCTCTGTCTCAAAAATAAATAAACATTAAAAAAAAAAACTGACTTTTGACTTGCTCAGGACAATCGCTTCTTTTAGTCTTAAGCTGAATCTCTTTTTCTAGCTTTGGTCCTGGGTATTTGGGTTGTTTTGCATGGACGTGTTTCTACGTTAACCCTGTTAACGGAATTTCTCTTGAGAAGTATTTCGTGTCTAAATGGGTCTTGTTTAAAGAAAACCTGGCCCAGATCCCTCTAATAGTTGTCAAGTATCCAGCTAATCCAACCCAATCACCCACTCAAGATGGCAGAGAGGGACTTAAATGCATTTGGCCGGTATAGCATCTGGAGTCATGTGGGGCTTTGAAAGTCCTGCCATTGTGGGGTAGTCCCCTGCAAGACGGGAGATAATAGGGGATCCACTCATCCCTGGCCTGTGTCAGACTTGCTTGTAGTAAGTTGCTTTCAGACATTGCCCAAACATAGGTGGGAAGATACCCTAGGGTAATTTTTGTAAAAGGCAAAAGGTTTATGCAAACTGAAGGGAAGTCAGAATGCATTTCCCCCAAAGTCCCACGGTGTGCTTTCTCGTTAGCTGCGCCGCCCTCAGTCTCCGTTAGAGTTCCTGGTTCAGAGCCCTGTGAATATTATTGTGACCTGGTTCACTTCTGATGCTTGTATTCAAGGGCTGGGCAGAATGAGCCGAGGCCTGGAACTCTGATCCCAAACGCTGAGCTTCTTTGTATTTCTAGCTACTGTCTTACAGTTACAATTTCGTAAAATAAGCAGGATCCTTGTGCCCCATTTTGTAAAATCCCCTGCCGGCGTCTTAAATGCCTTATAATTTACTTACCTGATAGGCTGAGGCCATTCAGACTGGGAGGAAGAATTTGCAACACAGAGCAGGAATGTTGTCTTTTTACCCATTGATTAGAATTTACAGTTGAAAATTTCATGCCTCTCTAATGTCCAGCTTCCTAAAAAGATGACAGCACAACCCTAATTTGTGTATTATATGCACTCCTAGAAGGTCACCCGTAGGAATCATTGACTTCTATGAAAATTTCAAAGATGTTTTCCTACTATTAAGAAAATATATTCACTAACCCATAATAAAAATACCCTTTAGAATCCTAATTTTAATTTCAAAGGACTGTCCTGCCCTCGTTGATGTTCAATCTGCTAGCATTTAATTCTCTCATAAAACAGCTGTAAGCACTTAGTCAAATGGACAATGAAACCACATGGTCTGGGATACTCATAAATTAAAATACACTGCACAGTAAATTTCCATTTCACAGGGAGTTCTTTCTACTGCTTCAGTGAAATATTATGTACATTATCTATTTATCTGAAAAATGATAATTTAAAGAAGGATGTATATGAAGTGTTCCCATTGTTTATTAATTTATTCAATAATAATCTTAAGTCCTTTTTTGTAAGAAGGCAGGGTAAAAATTAATCAGGCATTTATTTAACAAGAAAATATTGGTTCCTAACTGTCACATTTAGGTATTTGGCAGTAAGACCAAGGAGTTCCAGGGACCTTCTTTCTTTCTTTTTTTTTTTTTTTTTAAGTTTATTTATTTTTGAGAGAGAGAGACAGAGTACGAGCAGGGGAAAGGCACAGAGAGAGAGAGAGAGAGAGAGAGAGAGAGAGAGAGACAGAATCTGAAGCAAGCTCCAGGCTCTGAGCTGTCAGCACAGAGCCCAACGCAGGGCTCGAACTCACGAACTGTGAGATCATGACCTGAGCCAAAGTCGGACACTTAACTGACTGAACCACCCAGACACCCCTCAGGGACCTTCTTAATTGTATTTTTGGTTTTTTGGTGGCATGATGCAGACTGACACCCAGGTACCCATGGTCAGAAGGTATCTTTTCCTTACATTTCCCCCCCTGATTAATGTGTATGGATAACCTCTGTCCCAAACTTATTTAAGCTGGAAGTGGTTGTATGTTGGTATTTTACTTTCTAAATCATGTCCCCAGTATTTTTCTGCCTCATTTTTCATTTTCCTAATATTGCTTTTGAAACAGAGTCACCAGGGGCGCCTGGGTGGCGTAGTCGGTTAAGCGTCCGACTTCAGCCAGGTCACGATCTCGCGGTCCGGGAGTTCGAGCCCCGAGTCAGGCTCTGGGCTGATGGCTCGGAGCCTGGAGCCTGTTTCCGATTCTGTGTCTCCCTCTCTCTCTGCCCCTCCCCCGTTCATGCTCTGTCTCTCTCTGTCCCCAAAATAAATAAACGTTGAAAAAAAAAATTAAAAAAAAAAAAAAAAAAGAAACAGAGTCACCAGGTGAATTCTGCAGTTTTGGATTTCAACCTCATTTGCAAATGAGGTTTAAAATATAAATTATCATGTAGATAACTGCAGTAGCTACGGTGTTACTTTGGCCACCTAGCCAGACATCCCCCATGTGGAAAAGTCTCACATGTTTTTAGGTGACATAAGCACTTTTGGATTTGTGGTTAAAGTATTATTATTCCCTTTAAATCAACCTTGGCTCCTGTGCCAGTTGCCATCAGTCAGTGTTTACTGACACGACTGACTGACTGAAAACAAAAACCTTATATCTAAGACCTCGTATCTGACCTGTTAAGTGTGTTGGCAGAGCCTTCAAGGCTTTATCTGAGTAACTTCCGTGAGTTTAAATTGTAAAACACCATCCTCAGTAACACGTTGTCAAAGCCCACCCTCTGCCAACCCCAGTGCACAGCAGAGGCCCCTACCTCCTGAAAAGGCTGCCCTGTCCACCATTCCCGTCCTAACCTGACATGTGTCTCCTGCAGATTATCATGATGTCATGTCCTGGGACAAACTATCCATAGCAGAATTCCCAAACATGCAAACGGGAAACATTGCTTCCTGAAATTTCCCTGTTCTGTTGAGCCAAAGCACTGTTACCTTGCCTGGAGAAAACAGTAAAAATAGGGAGGTGTCTTGGAAACAGTCCTGAGAACTTTTGTCCTTGTCTTCTGACCTCAGCTGCAATTTCAGCCTGTCAGGATTGCCTCATCCCTCCCCCACCATCTCAGTGTCCATTTCAACACTTAGTGCCAGCAATAAACACACATTTTAAATGGTTTAATAACTCTTCCTATGGCTCTTTGCCCTGCCGAGTGAATGGAGAAAAGTATTCTGCCTTACAGGGAAGCCTGGCTAGGAAGGGAAGGCTCTTCCCAGCTGTGGAATTCTAAGCCCTTCTGACCAGAGCCACGTGCCAGATGTAAAAACTGAAAGATGCTAACTTCTTTTTCTTTTTTTTAAATTTTTTTAAAGTAATCCCTGCACCCAAGGTGGGGCTCGAACTCACGACCTCAAGATCAGGAGTTGCATGCTTTACCAGCTGAGCCAGGCACCCTAAGATGCTAACTTCTTAAGGCTTACTGAGCTAACGCTCAGGGCCCTCTTTGCCTGGGCTCCTGTGAGTATAGGTTTGGTCAGGCATCTAGCAGCTGGCTCTGATTATGAAGAACATCTTCTTGTGCTCAGTTGGAGTCTCCGGAAGAGAGTTCTTGGTGCCTGTTTAATTTCTAGTCCATGTCTCTTCCTTGCAGAAATAAAATTATTTTTTTCCAATTTTTTTTTACTTCCTCTCTCCTTTTTGTAACTGGTTGGATTTTCTGAAACCATTCTTACCATTGGCCCCAGATCTGCAGACCCTGTAAAAGCAGAAGCACCCGTCCGTCCCTAAGACTTCCTACACACATGTTCAGTAAAGACTGCCTGCACGGCTGGATCCGATTTAAATAGAACCATCGCAGCAGCTTTTAGATTTGCACACCCTGGGCAAAGAGCAGAGGTTCCCTGACCACAGTTACTCATGATGAGGCAGAGAAAGAAGAAGCAAAAAGGCCCATTAAAAGACAGAGTAGCTGAAGAGCAAAGGACCACGGAGAGACAGACTCAGAAGTGTTTCTCTTGTCTTTGCTGTGCTTCTTCCCGCGGCGCCCAGGGGTGCGTTGTGATAGCTGAGAGTTGGCAAGTACCCACTCTGCCCGCCGTCACTGTGAGGCTCTAAAAGACAGAGACCACATCTTGTCTTCAGGTTTCCAGGGCCTTATGCATAAGAAGTACTAAATGAACCTGTGTTGAATTAGTGGAAAACCGAGGTCGAGAGTTGTTTTTGAAAAGCCTCTCAGGGCCCTGAAGCAGCTTCCAGTTTGTTGGAGGAATGGGGATGGGATGTAAGCGCATCCTTGGGACAAAACCACAAAAAAGCAGCCCCAAAGCAAGTGGAGAGGAGGGGACTAAGGAAGAGAGTCTGGTCAGGTGAAATTGCTAGTTTGGGGGAAGTTTTTAGGGCAGTGGCTCTCAAACCAGCAGGCATCAGAATCAGCTGAAAAGCTCTGAAACATGTTGCTGTGCCCCACCCACCCCAAGAGTTTGGATTCAGGTAGTCTTGGCAGGCGCCCAAACTTTGCATCTCTGACGAGTTTCCAGGTGCTGCTGCTTTGCGAACCATTGGCCTAGAGGAAGGTAGCTAACACATAGGAATATTAGGAATGGGGAGATTGATTATCGGGCTTCTGGGTCCTAGTTGAGCTATTTCTTTCAGTCTACCCTAAACAGCTATATGAGCTCGGGCGAGTCAGGCTCTCTAGGCCTTTTCTGTCCATAAATGAGGAAGTTGGATTAGATGGTTTCCCAGTTCTAGAGGCTAGCCCTGAATGAACTGGGTGGGACGGAGGCCTGCCATTCGCTCTGTGCAGCTGATGGTGCCTGGTGACCGTCTGGGCCTTAGTCTCTGAACCCGTGTGCCTCGCCTGGTTTGCCTGATTCTTCCATCATTTCTTCCAGATGTTTTGTGGTGATGGCCATTAACCTCTCTCCTTTTTCCCTCTGCCTTTTTTTCCATCTTCAACACCTCTAGGAGGAAGAGCAAAAGCAGGCAGTAAGTGAACTTGGGAATTCTCCATCTGATTCTTGCTCCTTTTGCATGTTCTTCTTTTCCTCAGAGAACTGTTACATTCTTTCTCGTCTCCTCCCTGCACAAGTTCACCTCTGCAGAATTGGTTATGTGTAAAACCCTCAGCCGTTCGCTCCATAGTCATGTAAAACGGCCTGAAAGTCCACGTCATGTTTACCTCATTAGCAGAGCATGTTCTTACTTGAAACCAGAGCTCGTTGAATTTTTGTTAAAGTACACATCTGTTGTGTTTATTTAACTATGCATGATTAGCCAGGCTACGATTGCATTTCCCTGCTTTTGCATTCGCTGCTGCTTCATGTCTAGAGTGACTTTAATTGCTTGAAACAACTTTCGGGGTTGTGGGAGTGACCTCAGGTCTAAATACTACATCATGAATGATTGTGCATGGAAATGTATAGTTTTTCTGATGACTTCAAATGTCCTTTAGTCTCGAACAGGCTTCTGGATGCTCCAGCCCCAGGAGCCTTCTTAACAAAGTTACCAGTGAAAGCTAAGTGACTGGTTATGCCCTAAGTGATTTCCTGTTCAGAGTCTGCTCCAGGGGGAGCTCTGGTTTTTGAGCTGCATGGCTGTTGCATGGTGTTTAGGGAAGGTTTATGTTTGTTTTTATTTTTCCGGACAGCCCTTAACCCACACAAGAAAATCAATTGAGGGCCTATCCACAATAGTAACACCATATGTTTATATAACATAGTAAGGTTTTCAAAGCATACATTTTTTTACACAAGCTAAAGCTGATTTTTAACTTACCTCGGGGCTTTAATTTTAAAAGAGAGAAATATGAATGTGTAAATTCAAAAAATTTACTTGTTTCTTTTTCAAAAAACAAAGTGATCCATGTTTTAGATTAAGAATAGGAATATACAGGGGCGCCTGTGTGGCTCAGTCAGTTAAGCGTCTGACTTCGGCTAAGGTCATGATCTCACAGTTAGTGAGTTCGAGCCCTGCATCGGGCTCACTGCTGTCACTGCAGAGCCTGCTTTGGATTCTGTGTACACCTCCCCCCCCGCCCCTACTCCCCTTACTCCCTCTCTCTCTCTCTCAAAAATAAATAAATATTTAGAAAAAAAAGAATAGGAATACCCAACAGTATATTTCTTATTTTCAGTTAGGAGGGCAATGAAATAATAGAGTGAAGAGGAAAAGAAAGGAAGGAAAAGATCAAATGGGGGAAGAGGCAAGAAAGGAGCAAGGGAGAGACAGACTGTCAGAAGGAAAGCGGATAGATTATGGGATTAAGATAGGTGATCAACCCAGAAATCTCAGTGGCTTTACTGTAACAAAAGTTTGTTTAGTGTTGTTTTTGCTTTGTTTGTTTGTTTATTTTTTTCCTCATTGACACGTAGTTTATTGCTTTGATCTTAGGGCACTTCCTCAGTAGGTGCATTCATATGGGCAAAGCAGGAGAAGACAGCATGGAAAGTCAAGCCCAGTCATTAAATGTTTCTCCCAGGAAGTGACACTCATACTTCTCTTTCCCTCCATTTCATTGCCCAAAGCAAGTCATATGACCACACTTAACTTCAAGGGGGGCATAGATGTATAATCCTCCAGTTTGCTTAGAAGCCACAGAGACGCGGATGCTGGTAACGCCGACCACAAATAGGAGGATGGGTGCGCTTGTGTTGAGGGAAGGAAAGAGAACATCTCTCCTTCCTTCTCCGTTCTCCCGCTGTTTCCCTGACAGTCTCCTCTCCTTCGTGGTGCTCCAGGGCATCACCTCACCTGTAGCTGCCGACAGCCACTGTTCCCCTCCTTCTCTCCTCTCCTCTATACCCCAAAGATGCACGTTGCAGCTAAAACCACTTGCTGGGAACTTACTCCAACAATCTTCCCAGACTAGCATCTCCTCCCTCTGGGAATGTGCCAGCTCAGAGTGAAGAACCCTACACCTTACCTGAGAACTCTCTTTCTGAAGAGGGCGGGCTTTATGAGTATCTATTTTAATGATAGCAGTAGAGCTTCCAATAGACATTTCATTCTTAAAAAACATTATGGATTGCCATGTAATCCAAGAACGAGAAATTGCCACTGCTGGTATGTTATTTCTCAGGTTGCTTTAAAGCTGACCTTGAGCAGACAGGGACTTAAAAAACCTGTTCTCTTCAGTGACCTTTGAGTCTGTGTGAGATCATCATGCCCTTGAAGTCAGCAAAGTAAGAGGCTAGACCCAGACTGCTGAAGCTTGCCCCTAATGAACCACTTGTGTGTATGTCTTAGAAGTTCTCCATGGCCGTGGTCCTGAGTTCATGACCTTGTCTTCGTACTCTCTTAGGACCGTCCATGGCACAAATTGGTACAAATTGTTTTTTCCCCATGATATAGGTAAGACATACTGCTCTGTGGATATAGGTTTAAATATCCTCTGTTTACATCACAGGTTAAACTGGACCCACCCAAGGCTCAGTGCTGAGGCTCAAATTTGAAAGCTCAATAGCTTTATATAATTCAACATTTTAAACAAGTAGACACATAAAGCTTTAGAACTAGTGCTTCTGTTTTAGTCTGTCTCCTTACTGAGTGAGATACAAAAAGGTATTCAGCACAGAGCTAAGTTGTAACTTTTTCTTCCTTCCTGGGTTCTGGCTGGTATAGTTTAATTTCTTCCCCCATCATAATGTGTTACCTATATGGGTGATAAAATAGTTGTGAGACACTCCTACAATGAAGAATTTACTAGACACACTTCCCAAAATTGGCTCTATAAATCCATTATAGAGAACTTTTCATGTAGTCGTCTTCTTGCTTCTTTCCTCTTTAGGGATTATTTTAGCTTTGGGGGGATTTGAGAGGAATAGGTAATGACTGTGACTTAACAGCTTTGGTGCTGTGGGTCCACCTTCAGCCTTCAGCCACTTCTCCAGGGCTTTGAGTGGCATCAGCACCTCAGCTGATAATTCTTCTGTCTTTCCTCTCTCCCTCCCTCCCTCCTTCCCTTCTCTTTTCTCAGATCCAAGAGTTATAATTAAGGGAAGAACTGCCTGGCTATTTCAGATAAGACTTCACTGAGTGACTCTTCAACCCACAATATACCCTACAGTTTAACAGGCTCAGGAATTAGATTGTATCAACTGAGTCAGGGTTAATCAGGCCCGTGATAATCATCAGACTGTAATTAAAGGACTTTGTCTGCCTTTTTCACTACTGCCATCCCCAGTCGCTAGCTAGTGCCTGCCACAGAACAGATAGTCAATAAATAGTTGCTGAATGAAAACTAGTATTAACGAAATTCACAAGATTTCGAACTAAAAGTGGTGTGAATTTGTAAGTTTATTGATTATAAGGCACATAACTGCTTCAAATACTTAGAGCAGTGACTTTGCTCAAGGTACTCCTGTTCCCTACCCATTCAGAAGACTAAATCATGGTTCAGAAACGCCCTTTATAAAAAGGAATCAGAAAAAGGAATTTCAGGGTCGCCATTAATTATGATTAATGCTATTACCATTTCTGTCTAAAGAACAGATATTGAGTATGTAGAATAAAATAATCCTCTCTCTTTTTTTTTTTTTTTCAACGTTTATTTATTTTTGGGACAGAGAGAGACAGAGCATGAACGGGGGAGGGGCAGAGAGAGAGGGAGACACAGAATCGGAAACAGGCTCCAGGCTCTGAGCCATCAGCCCAGAGCCTGACGCGGGGCTCGAACTCCCGGACTGCGAGATCGTGACCTGGCTGAAGTCGGACGCTTAACCAACTGCGCCACCCAGGTGCCCCAATCCTCTCTTTTTTTTAAATACATATAATCTATAAAATGTGGGGTATATGTAGTTATTTTTTTTTTTAACGTTTATTTATTTTTGAGACAGAGAGAGACAGAGCATGAACGGGGGAGGGGCAAAGAGAGAGGGAGAAACAGAATCGGAAGCAGGCTCCAGGCTCTGAGCCATCAGCCCAGAGCCCGACGTGGGGCTCGAACTCACGCACCGCGAGATCGTGACCTGAGTTGAAGTCGGACGCCCAACCGACTGAGCCACCCAGGCGCCCCATATGTAGTTATTTGTATCACTGGAAAGTATTTTGATAATTGCTTAGTAAAAACCTGGTGCCTGCAGCCTGGTTAGGGGATTCACCAGCATGTTACAGAGGAACTCACTAAGGTAACAACAGCCTGACGAGTAATGCTGGTGATGGTATTTACTGCCATTGGTGCACTTGAGCTGTGGGCTACTCCGGTCCTAGTCTGGAGGGATTTCAGATGTCTAAATGCATGCTAGTTACATCTCAGTGTTCCATTTTTCCCAGTGACTCAACACACCATAAAATTGTACTGCTGGATTGCTAACACCAAATAAAATGAGCTATCCAAGGCAAGAGGTACGGTTTATTCATGAAAGATGTTGCCTGGAACATTTCTCTGAATTCTCCTATTAGACATCACTACTTTTTATATACAGATCAACATCAGGCTTAAAGACTCTAACTTTAGATAGTAAGATATAAGAATAGAGGGCTCCCATGGGGTTGCCTTGATCCAAATTAGTAGTATGGTAATGGTCCAGAGGGTTAGATAGATGGGACTCTGAAAATTGTGTAATTAGAGGAATCTTGGGGATTCCACTAAGAGAGCATTGACACGCTTGGAACCTTTCCTTTTACTTCAGTAAGTTGGAATATCAAGTGGGATCTTGCCACACGCCCTTTCTGATTTCCAGAATCAGATGAATAACCCACTACAACTACACCAAAGAAAGCATGGTGTGAGCTGGTTCTTAAAAGCCTGCGTCTCTTGGGGCGCCTGGGTGGCGCAGTCGGTTAAGTGTCCGACTTCAGCCAGGTCACGATCTCGCGGTCCGGGAGTTCGAGCCCCGCGTCAGGCTCTGGGCTGATGGCTCAGAGCCTGGAGCCTGTTTCCGATTCTGTGTCTCCCTCTCTCTCTGCCCCTCCCCCGTTCATGCTCTGTCTCTCTCTGTCCCAAAAATAAATAAACGTTGAAAAAAAAAATTTTTAAAAAAGCCTGCGTCTCTGATCTGGCTCCCCCAAATATACCTCAGAGGAAGGGTGCTCAATATTTAGTTAGCCACGGTTGACCCATGAGGGTTCTAACAAACTTCATGAATATTAACTTTGTAAATTTAAGGAAAAGTAATTTTTAAAAACCCTATACAACAACAAATAAAAGCCTCCTTTGTCCATTAAAGAGATTATTGGTGAACCCCTTGATGTGCTCATGGACCACTTCTCCTCTTGCTTCACTTAACCTCTAGATACAGTCTCATTGGGAAGTGATTCAAATTCACATGCCTCTAAATCTTCTGGACTCTCTGACCCCACCATACTCTAAAATAGAAGGCTGAATCTACTTCTACCCTGAGGCAAAGAATTGCCATTCACTTATTTATTCAGCAGTGTCTTACTACATATGTTCGAGACAGTGAACTTGGCGTTTTGGAGGATAACAAGAGAAATCCTACAAAAATACCACCCTCAAATAGTATGAACATTATTTCATCATTGGCATCATGCCTTAAATACAGAAACACATGCCAGGTCAGTGGTATCCTGAGCTATAGGCACCACTACTATCCCTCTAAGTTTGTGAACTCCACAGATGTCTTTTGGTAAACAAAGATCAGTGTGATGTACTATGTGACTCTGCCATAGACCTTCAGCCTGGGTTCCCGTCCTAGTCTGTGTAGATGACCCCATGTGCTAAATGCACGTAGATTGCCTTGTGAGTCTGTGAAGTGTGCTCATTCACCAGTCCCGGCTCCTGTACTCACTATAGGAACCTGGTAGTTTGTTGCTTTGTTTTTCATTCAGTTTTTTCCCCAAAGGAGAAAATATCGTTACAGTATTAAAAATAAGATTTGTATTTCACTCCCCCAGAACTCCTTGAATACCTACAAGGAGTTTACAGTGTGAGGATATAGGGGGAAATCGCTTTGCGTCTCCGCAGTATTTTTCATCACCCTCGTCAAGGACAAACTGAGAGGTTTCCTTCCCTGCTTTTCTATTTCCCTCCTGCACTACATTTCTGTCTTTCCCTCTCTTGGACAGAATCCATGCAACATATGAAAACTATCTTCCAAAGTCTCCAGGGAAATTCTCTACACACCAAGCTGGAGAAATTGTCCTTCCACTGGAACAACATTGAATTCCTGGGACACACTGTCTCACCCAGAATACTACAATCTGAGTCTGGGCAAAGCATCAGCAGAAAGGAATGAGTGAAAGGTGACTTTTTTAGGTTCTGAGCCTGAGGATCTAGGAAAATGATGGGAACACTGACTGAAGAAGTAAGAAGAGGAGATGATCTGGGTTAGGGAGGGGACTCTGACCTGTTTTTGAACATACTGAGTTCTGAAGATTAGGCAGGCACTCGGGCTTTTTGCCTGATCTACCCTATATTTGGGGATATGCAGCTGGAACTTCAGTGGGAAAACATGGCTAGCATTGTCGATTTGGAAGTCTTCAACATAAAATTAGGGTTGAAACCATAAACATGAGGCTTAGGGAAAAACCATAGTAGAGAAAAAGAAGAAAGAGGAGGTGGGAGGGGTAGGATTGTGGGTTCTTGGTGAAAGCTCAGAAGCTTTCAAGAAGGAGAAAATTAATAAGACAATAGGATAAGGAAGCCCTTGGATTTGCCAATCAGGAAGTTACCAGCAACCCTGGAAAGAAAATTTTCAGTAGAGTAGTAGTGTAGATAGCTCTGAAAAATAGGCTTTGTTTTGTCCAGCCGCCACCCTGCTTTGGTTTCAGCCCAAAGAAGGAGAGGGAATTAAATCTTCAATCCTCCTTATTGAATTACATATGAATGGATTGCTCTTGTGATTCAAAGGTCCTTCTCATCAAAACCACTTTTCTGTCTAAACATGTCCATAGACTTTACAAACCTGTTTCCTCATCTGCAAACTTCAGCTTCACAGTCCTTTGATGCTTTCGTCACCTGTACCAGCCAGTATGTTGGGGAAAGGCTAAAGCCAGAAAGGGTCTATAGAAAACCAACTGGGTGCATTAGACTGGTGTCTCCTTTTGTGACTTTCAAATGCACTGGGCTTTTCTTTCAACACCCAGCTCCTTCCTCAGTGTTTCTTCATGCCAGCCTTCTACCTCCTCCTTTCCAGACAAAAGAAAGCATCCTAAGAAAATATCCGCTGCTTCCCTGAAGCCCCCTCCTTTGGTTTATCTCTCGGGTTTCCAAAGGAGGAGAGGAATCCCTAGTGCTCTTCCTGGTAGACCTCACCCCAGCATCCTCTCTTGGCGTGGGATTGGATCTATGATCCTTCGCTTGGAGAGCATCTGTAGGCATTTCATCAAAGCCTGATCCTGCACCAATCTCTTGGGTCTTATAGCTGACCTCGGGCTGGTTCTGATGTTCCATATTAACAATAACGCAACAGTAGGGAGCCTTCTCTCCTAGAGTCCTTAACTGAAATGAACATCTGCTTAGTTTCAGCTACAAGAAGCATGTTATAAAAGGTACACTAGACTTTTTTGCACTCTTCTCCATTTGCTGCCAATCATAGTCTGGCAAGTAGAATTACTGTCATTTGGCATTACCGTATGGATGCCCCGGTGCTTTAAAAGAAAGAGAAGGGGGAAGGGGAGAGAGGGAGGAAGGGAGGAGGGAGAGAAAAGGAGGAAGAGAGAGAGAAAGAGAAGAAAAGAAGAAAGAAAAAGTAGAAGCTTGTTTTATAAAATTAGAGGCAGAGAGACGGTTAACTGTAGCTAATGTGGTACCTTTAATAAGAAACCACACCAACTCACCACAGCTCTACCAGCTGGCTAACCATAAATCCTTCAATACTTTTATTATTTTGTATTCTTATTAACTTAAATATATATGTAACATTCACTATTTATTCATTGCTTTCACATTTCCAATTTCAACTGCCGTATTTAACCAGCTCAGACCTGAGGAAACCAAGAGACAGTCTAGGAGACTCTGAGGCCTGTAGCTGCCCCCCCCCCCACCCCAGGACATCTTCCAAATGTGCAGAAGATACAAGAGTTTATTCTTGGGCCCCTTGAAGATCCTAACCTAACCCGAGGCTACTGGTGACCTGCCCTTCCTTCCACAGCAGCCTGCCACCTGGGAAAAGAAGATTCTGACTCACCTTCAGCCAGGTTTCTCATCCTCAGCACTGTGGAACTCTGGGCCACATAACTCTGGGGAGTCTGGGGGTGCTGATTTGTGCATTGTAGGGTGTTCAGCAGGACCCTTGACCTCTACCTGGTAAATTCTAGTGATAGCCCCCTCCCCAAGCCCTAGCAGGTGAAATTACCCCCAGCTGAGAAGCACTACCCTGAGCTCAGAGAACCTTGCTCTGCGATACAGCCTGAGCCGCCGAGGCATTCTCAGAATCCCTGATTCTGAGGTTTACATGTGGACTGGATGGTGAACGATTCCCAGGCACCTTCCCCGCAAATCAGTCCTCTGGCCATATTTCCTGTCAGCTCCCTGTCTGCACACTGTCTCAGGTTTCTGCTCATCCACGCACTTGTCAAGGTCCAGGCAAGTTTTTCTCCAAAAGCCTGCTTGTGTCTCTCTCCTTCCAGTTCCTACCACCTTTCTTCATTCCAGCCTCCATCATCTGTCACCTGGTCTGTTGGAAAAGCCTCCGCATAAGGGCTCCTTGTGCCCTATCTCTTCCTCCTCAGTCCCTCCTTCACGTTGCTCCAGAGCCAGAGTCCTAAATGCATGGCACTGGCCACGCCATTCTCTCCTCTGGAACCTTCCCCTAGCTCCCTGTGCCGCTGCCCCCAGCAGGGGTCAGTAGGCATTTTATTAAAGGGTTAGACAGTATGGGGCGCCTGGCTGACTCAGTGGGTAGAACATGTGGCTCTTGATCTTGGGGTCTTAAATTCAGGCCCCACACTGGGCATCGAGCCTACTTAAAATTAAAAACAAAAAAAAATTTTTTAAAAGGGTTAGACTGTAAATATTTTATGCTTTGTAAACCAAATCAGAGATATTATGTAGGTACTTATATAACCATTTAAAATGCAACCATTTCAAAATGTGAAAACCATTCTTAGCTCATGGACTGTAAAAAACAGGTGGTGAGCTGGATATGGCCATAGGCTGCCGTTTGCCATCTCCGGCCTAGTAAATAAACTAGGTGACTATTTATTTAAGGCTCGGATGATGGTAGGCCACACTGCTCTTTCCTACCACGTGTCTATGTGCTCCCTATATGCTAGCCCCCCCACACTGCTCCTTACCCCCCGCAGGCAGCCTCCCCTCCCAGGCCAGCTGCCTGTGTTCATGCCCTTTCCTCACCTGGATTGCCCTTCCTGAGCCTTTTCTGCCTAT
Source organism: Prionailurus viverrinus (assembly GCF_022837055.1). Lineage (NCBI taxonomy): Eukaryota > Metazoa > Chordata > Mammalia > Carnivora > Felidae > Prionailurus > Prionailurus viverrinus. The sequence continues at coordinate 120,937,248 of NC_062563.1, forward strand.
TGAAATTATAGCCCTCAAGATACTCTCAGATGCCACCTCTTCTGTGAAACCTTACCCTGTTCCAGAAGCTCAGAGTTACATTCTCTCGATTCTGTGCTTTTCCTTTGTGCCTCCACTAAGGCATGAATTTCACTCTCCTTTGTATGCTAATTGCATGCATGCCTAACAACCCCAGGGGACCGTGAGCCTGCTAACAGTGGACACTTTGCCCCTTTGTGACCCCCGGCACCTTTCAAAGTAGAATAATGGCAGGTGGTCCTCTATTGAGCTGGTGTGTGAAGCATTTTATGTTCATCCACACCAGCCTGTAAAGATATTATCTCCATTTTGCATATGAAGAAACTGAGATGCAGAGAGGTTAAGTAAGTTACCCAGGTGCATGCTGCTAATAAATGGTAAAGCTGACATCCAAACTGGGTCTCCCTAACTGCAAAGCCTGGACTCTAACTGCTGCATTGTGCACAGCAGGGACTCAGCAAAGAATGGTGCTGTTGAATAAGGGTGCCATACCTCACCATATGAGTTTTGCATACCTATAAGTAGCCTTTAAATTTGACTCATTGGAGTTTAAAATATCCCTGATAGGTTCTGGCTTCTTGCCTGATCACCGATTGAGCTGTCTGAATAAGGACCATGCTCTCCTGGCAGTTTATTCTCTTTTTGTTTCTAATATGCAAGCTGAGTGTTTTGTATTCATTTTATAGGGATTTTCCCTTCAGTGAGGTCCCTGATCATTTCACCGAGAACTGGCTTTGAAATCCTACAATGAGAACTAAAGGAATACCATTCTCAAATAGAGTCGGACAGACTAGGAGAAACAAACAGAAAGAGGGCAATCTAGTCTTAGAATTTATGAGCTTCCCTATCTGAAAGTTTAAATTTCAACTTCTTTTGATCTTTGGGTTTATGGTGAGTTGTAGTAGGTTGTTCTTTGTCCCTGGAGCTTAGTATGCTTTCCTCCTCCTAGTAAGAAAGATAGCTAGACAACTTGCCTCCCACCCCTCGAAGCCTTGAGGTAAGCTTTGTCTTCTGCAGTGTAATTGGACTTGAACAGGGACAGAATTGACCCACTGCCAGTACCGAGACCATAAACATCCAACAGTCCCATGGGAGCTGTTTCCTGTCTTATAGCAACTTACCCCATGAGCCACCACAGTGAACAGTGAGTGACAGGCTGTGTGTAAGCCCTGAGTTTCCTGAAGTGATGTGGGAACAAACGGGTGCCAGCCCTCTGCAGAGGGACTGCTGGCACACTTTTTGGTGGCCCCATCCTATCCTTCCAACAGACCTACGCGGTACGTAAATGTACGTTCATGGTATCTGTGGTGGAAAGAAAAGAGAGACATCGTAAAACTCGTCAGCTCTTCTCTCTGGTGTTTAGACGCAAAGTTTACCTTGAAAAGCTACACAGCACTTAAGTCACACAGCACCTTTGCTCAGATAGGAAGGTCTCCTGGCGTGCTCTTTCGCTGTTTCTAATTCACCCCGGAGGGAATCACAGCCTGTTTCTTTGCTCACTGCCATGCGCTTGTCTCTCTCGTCTCCTCCACCTCGTTCTCTGCTGTCTGCTTGCTCCCATCCCTGGTGCTAACTGCTAGCGGTCTCAACTGTTGTCCTGTTAGGCACGCAGGACGGGCAGCGCGGCCTCCTGTCTCTCTCCTTTCAGCTGCACATTTGATGTGATGGCTGCATTTTCCAAGCAGAGCCACCCAACACCAGATCGATATAGTATGTGGGGTTTGTTTTACCTTTTCTCGAAGGGAGAAAAATCTGCCCCAAGTCCATTCTTTAGGGGCGCCTGTGTGGCTCGGTCGGTTGAGCATCCAACTCTTGATTTCGGCTCAGGTCATGACGTCCGGGTCATGAGATTGAGCCCGGAATCAGGTTCCAAGCTGAGCACAGGGCCTGCTTGGGATTCTCTCTCTCTCTCTCTCTCTCTCTCTCTCTCTCTCTCTCTCAAAGTAAATAAATCGACATTAAAAAAAAAAAAAAGTCCATTCTTTATACATCCCATTCCTCTATACAGTCAGGGTTGCCTTATCTAAATTTCAGACTTGCAGCTCCTTTCTCCCAGGGTTGATTTTTGTGGATTTTGTTGTTGTTGCTGTTTTTCTGAGAGGGCCTCTGAAAATCAGCAGCAAAGAGGCCAGTTTGTTTAATTTAAATACACTGCAGCAAAATGAAGGTAATTGTCCACAAAGGCCATCTGCTCCCTGGCAGGTATCCACGAGTCAGAGAGACAGATGGAGGCTAAAACGCCTCCTTCTGGTACCGTGATAACAGCTTAGCTCAGAGTTTCAGGTGGGTCTGTGTTTGTGCAGAGGATACAGTTATCAGGGCTCCATAGAGGGCAGTAACTCAAAATCAGGCTTTTTGCCACAAGCCGCTCCAGGCTCGATTACCTAACTGTAGCGTGTACCAAGGAGATAGGAAAAAATTCATACCTGTCCCATGAAGAAAAAGAAAGGGAGGAAACAGTATTTCTCGAGCCCCTCCTGTGTGCCAAGCATCATGCCGAGGATGCCTGAACACAGCTGAGTGTGGTGCAAATCACCCTTCTGCTAAGGACAGTGCCTTTCTCCCTTTGGGGCCGGCTCTCTCTGCCACAGCCTGTGAGCTCCTGTCTCTGCTCACAGTGTCCTCAGGTCACCTTCTCTGGCATGCTGTGTACCTGCTTTGGCTCCAATATTAGATTTGTGTCATAGACAAGAGACTAAGTCATAATCACTGTACTCTCCTTTCGGGTCTCGACTGAAACATGGGTTCCTCCAGGCCTCAGCAACACCGTGCTATGCTTTGGTTTTCTCCTAGCCATATGAGGCCGTTAGAAGACCCGGGTACCAGTCGTAGCCTTCCTACTGATTTATTTGGAACCTTGTGGCCGCTCTAGGCCTCAGTCTCTTCAAATATAAAATGAACGTTGGACTGAAAGAGAGGCTATTTTCTTGAGGTCATGAACATTCTGAAATTGTAAGCATAATCTCTGAGTCCTTTTCTTAGAATGTGATACCCAGTTTTCTCAGGTTTTTAGACTCTTTTGCTAATTTAGAAGAAGTGAAGAGCCAACAGACCAGAGAGCTTCTCAGAATGTATTTCTCAAGCTCTGTATTTCTAGCAGAATTGTTTCTAACTACAAGGGACCTCTGTATTCAGAGAACCTGAGTGACAGGGCATGTATTGTGTTCAGTCATTGGTGACTGGCCCGTGCTGCATTCAAGCCTTTGTTATAGGTCGTATCACAGCAAGATCCCACTGTCCTTGCATCAGGAAACCTTCGAACACCAAGTAGCGTATTGCAGACCTTCCCTAGCTTCCCCAGGCTAACTGCCCCTGTCCTGGCAGCTCAAACCCAGAGGCGCAAGATGGGTTTACACCCGCATCGGAGAGTTTATCCCCATCCCCTGGAGCCGCCTGACTAGTTCCCCCACCTTTCCTGATTTCTGTGTGATTCTCAGGTTCCCCATAACTTCAAGGTTCCAACTGCGATGCTGCCCCCAGCCTGCTCCTGTGACCATTTATTCTAGATTGGTTTGCAGTGACTTGAGTGCTTGGCAGTCTCTGTGGGGAAGTCCTGCCTGCCTGAATGTAAAGCCCATCTGTGCTTCTGAGACATGGTGAAATTTCACAACGCAGTGCCCCAGGCAGATTGTAGTGTATCTGTCTGGCCCAGACCTGTCGAGAGGGCAGAGGGTGAACCGTCCCTACCCGGGATCGTAGGTAACTGACAGCACGCCCAGAGTGCTGCGCTGCACTGCAAACAGGGTCTCGAACTCTGTGTGCTCTGCGCACTCCAGCTTGTGGGCGTGTAACTAGAAGGGGCTTATTGAAATTCTGTGCGTCTTGAGCTAGAATCATCCTTGTTGCAGTCACTTGCTCCCTGCACCTCCATAGAGGCTCCATGTGCATGAATCTAAACGGACAGCATCTCTGGTACTCACCGTACTGGTGAGAAGGGTATGTTCGGGGGCACCTGGGTGGCTCAGTCGGTTAAGCGTCCGACTTCAGCTCAGGTCATGATCTCACAGTTCGTGAGTTCGAGCCCCACGTCGGGCTCTGTGCTGACAGCTCAGAGCCTGGAGCCTGCTTCGGATTCTGTGTCTCCGTCTCTCTGACCCTCCCCTGCTCATGCTCTGTCTCTCTGTGTCTCAAAAATAAATAAAACATTAAAAAAATTAAAAAAAAAAAAGAAAGGTATGTTCGGTATAGAACATGCCATTATCTGACCCTGAGATGGCTGCCAGGAACCCTCAGAAGATCCTTCACCGACAGCCTCTTTGTGACTGGAGCAAAGCCGTGATTACTTGACATCACTGAGATGACGTGACTTGGCCAAAGGCATAGAATCATAGAATTTTAAATCAGAAAAATACTTCAGAGATCATCTGCTTGATGCCACTCAGTTTACAAATGAGAAGACTGAGCCCCAGAAAAATTAAAAAGCAGGTGCTGTACAGTCAAAAGAAAACCCCAGGTCTCCCGACTTGCAGGCCATGCCCTTCCCACCGAATCACACCTCCTCTTTGTGTGTCTACCCCAGAGTGGTGGAGAGAGCTAGGATTCCATCTCAGAGCCTGCAACTTCCCCCTCCTCTTCTGAGTCTTTGAATTGGCAGCAAAGAATCGTCTCTAAGGCCTGTGATTATTGACAAAGCAAAGAGGTTGGGACTTCGGCATCAGGACAGGCTCATTTACTCAGGGACTTAGACACATTCTCTGATCGGGTAAAATGTTTTTTGATTATATATCCTTGCGTCTATTCTCATTCACAGTCCTCTTTCCCTGAGTCTCTGGGCTTGATCTCTCATGTTCCACAACCTTCCCTCCCATTCCTTCTCCATCAAATGTCCTTCAGATGGGACTGACCCAATAATGTATCAAGAAGAAAATCAACCTGAGAATATGAGTTACCTGTTGCTGTATCACAACTTACCCCAAAACCTAGTGGCTTTGTGGAATAAATATTTATTACTTCACAGCTTCTATGGGCCCGGAGTCCAGATGCTGGTCCTCACAAGCTGAGGGTCAGGGTCTCTCACAAGGGCTACAGGCATCTCAAGGCTCAACTACTCACATGTTGTTGGCAGGATTCTTCGTGGGCTGCCGGACTGAGGGCCTCAGTTCAAGCCAGCTGGTGGCTGGAAGCCGCCTCAGTTCCTTGTCACGTGAGCCTCTCCACAGGGTGGCTCACAAGATCGCAGCTGGCTTCATTAGACTGAACAAACAAGAGAGAGAAAGAGTGTATGGGCAAGACCTAAGTCACAGTCTTTTATAACCTGATCTCAGAAGTGACATCCCATTCTCCTGACTCAGTAGCAGCAGTCACTATGCACAGACCACATCCAAGGAGAGGGGATTAAACAGGAGTGTGACAGCAGGGAGCAAGGTCATTGGGAGCCTTCGCAGAGGTCTGCCCACCAACCACATTTACTCATCTAGTTAAGTATGTCACACAAAGCTTTATTGATGACTGATAGATTTAGTGCTCCCTGGAGATTACTGCCTGCTCTGGCTCCATTCCCACTTTCCATTACTGAAGAAAAAGGGTCAGAAACTTGATATACCTCATTGTCATTTAACAAACATTTATTAAGCATTTACATGTGCTAAGCACAATGGTAAGGAAGATAAAATTTGAGAGGTGAGGTTAATGCTGTCAGAGTTCTGGGGAGCATGTCAGGAATCTGACCCTAGAGGAGGTGACCATGAAGCAAATGCCCCGAGGGGCAGCAGGAGCTAGTCTGACCACACTGGGGGTGGAGAGCTTCTGACCAGAGGACGACAGGCAGAGAGGCCTGCAGGCAGGGGAGAGCAAGCCTTTCTGTAGATGCAGCACCTGTCGCCCATCCTGCTTCTTTATGTCTAAACCACCCAGTGGCAGCCATGGGCATGCCTGCACCCATGTGTACCTCCTCCAAGACCAACCCCAGTCTCTAGGCCTTCCTGAAGCCGTGGCCTCGGGCCTCGGGCCTGACTTGAAGTATGTGTGTATCGATTGGCTATGGTTTGTGCCTCTCCCGGGGCAGTTGGGATTTACTGACCTACCAGGATGCCAAACTGGTGTTGCTCTGCTGGAGCCTGAATTCACACAGGGCTCTTGATGGTTCCATCCCAGCATTGTTGTAATCCAACGTGACCCTAAAGCCAAGGGCTGGTGCTTGAGATTCACTGGGGAGAATCGTGCCTTCCCAGCAGTCTTCATTTTTCTCTTTCTACTGCTCTGAACAAAGACAACTTCTGAAGCCTGTTTTTTATCTTCCTCGGAAGGCATGTCCTGGGCACTGATCCCAGGAAGAGGGCTTGATTATTTCCAAGCCGATGGTGGGCAATAGGTTTCATTTTCTGATCCTAGAGTTTTAGCCACATGTGGCTTTAGCTAGAGTTTTAGCCACATGTGGCTGGCCACCTCGTGCATCCCTTTTGCCTCATCCCCCATCATCATCTTCCTATTAAAATGCTTTCAGAGGTTCGGTTTCATGTTCTTAAAAAGCAACCTAGTTGCTCATCTTGGGTTTTGCGACTCTGACATTCAGTCCTCAGGCAGCGGTGCCTGGCCCAGATCGCACTGAGGGAGATTTAGGGAATACTTGTGTGCTTAATGCTGGGTCAGCCCTCTGCGGGGACGACAGACAACTGTCACACAGTGAAGTGCATTTGAATTTCACAAGCCACATAGATACGCAAAAAAGAAATCTTTAGCTGGACTTCATCCCTCTTGAGTGCTTGCTGTCTGAGCTGGACACAGTCTGGGCATCTCCAGGCAAACTCTGAAGCCAGTCATCCCAGATTCTGGCACCGAGATGGGTGCTGTGCCCTGGGGACTATGCTGAGTGCTGTGGCATCAGGGGAGGGGTGTCCGCGGCTCCAACTCCATGTGTGGTGAGGCAGCCTGGTCCTTTGCTTGTGGCCAAGCCTGGTTCTTCTAGGCAGCACTCGTCACTCCCCGGCTGAGGCAGCCGAATTCATAGGCTCCCCCGGCAGCCAGGGTGCACACGTGATCTCTTTTAGGCTCTAACTCTTCCGTGACTGAGAGACCACTTCAGGCTCGTTGCCTCTGCAGCTGGGAAACCATGGGCTACAAGGGTGCATGGGGTCCTTCCTTGATGCTGTCCGAGCAACCCAGGCATCGATCTTCCACCCATGCCCCTCAGCTCTTGGAAGCCCAAGAGAGGTTGGGGCTTGGCCTGGGTCCACCGCGTCTGCGATCTCCTGCATCCCACACTGTGCTGGCTCATAGGACTTCCCTGCAAGGGACACACCACTGCATCAGACTTTCTTGCTTTTCTGCACATTCTCTTACCTCTCTCCCAGCTTCATTATCTCACTTGGATTGGGGCTGGAACTGCTGGATCTGGCTGTTCATAAGCACTTTCCAAACCAGAGTTAATTGCATACTTTATTATTTGTCCCCTCCCCCCCAAAAATGGCCAAAAGTCAGGGATGATGGTAATTATAGGGTAAAAGACAGAGGTGATTCCCCAGGATACAGTGATTAATATGTGATAATGATTTATATTAATACAATGATTAATGTGTTATCCAACCAAAATGGGATTCCTGAGATGTTTATAAACTAGTTGGGAAGAAAAAATATATACCCTGAAAAAAAAAATAAATGATAAAGCATGTTTCATGTACGCTGACAAAAATAAAATATTTCACAAGATAGAACATGTTTAATTGTCAGAGGAAAATTATTATAAAAGTTAAACAGCAAAAAATAGCAAAAAGAGATTTCATAGTATTTCCTTGAATGGATAAACCACATTCTGTTAATCTGTTCACCAGTCAATGAGCTTTTGGCTATTTCCTCTTTTGGCCTACCAGACCATAGCTACTGAATATTTGTGTCTGAGTTTTGGGTGGACATATGTTTGCGTTTCTCTTGGACACATACACAGCAGTCAGATTGCAGGGTTATATGGTAAGTTTATGTTTACCATTTTAAGAAACTGCTTACCTGTTTTCCAGAGTAGTGTACCATTTTATGGTCCCATCAGCAACATACAAGCATTTCGGTTTTCTCATGTCCTTGTTCGTCTTTTTGATTGTAGCTCTTTCAGTAGGTAAGTGGTATCTCATTGTAATTTCAGTTCTCATTTCCCTATTGATTACTCATGTTGAGCATTTTTCGTGTGATTGTTGCCCATTTGTACATCTTCTTCAGTAGAATGTCTGTTCAAGTCTTTCCCTGTTTTGTAATTGGGTTGTTTGTTTTCTTATTATTCAGCTGTAAGAGTTCTTTCTATGTTCTGGACACAAGTTTCTTTTTATTTTTTTAGTTTATTCTTGGTGTTTTTTTCCATTTCTGCTTTATTGATATACAAACTTGTAAGATTTTTTTTTTAATGTTTATTTTTGAGAGAGAGAGAGTGAGCACAGGGGAGGGGCAGAGATAGAGGGAGACATGGAATCCAAAGCAAGCTCCAGGCTCTGAGCTGTCAGCACAGAACCCGACGTGGGGCTTGAACCACGAACTGTGAGATCGTGACCTGAGCCAAAGTCAGACACCCAAATGACTGAGCCACCTAGGCGCTCTGTCATTTTCATTTTCTTTTAATTTTTTGAAGAACCTCTACTCTGTTTTCTCCAGTGACTGTACCGATTTACATTCCCACCAATAGTACACAGGGGTTCCCTTTTTTCCATGTCTTCACCAGTACTTATCTCTTACCTTTTTGATAATCATCCTAACAAGTGTGAAGTGATGCCTCATTGTGGTTTTGATTTGCATTTCCCTGGCTACCTTTTCATATACATATTGGCCATTTGTATGTCTTCTTTGGAAAAATATTTGGTTCCTCAGTCCATTTTTTTAAATTATTTTTCTAAACAAAATGTTCATTTATTTTGAGAGAGAGAAAGAGTGAGAGAACTTGAGTGTGAGCAGGGGAGGGGCAGCAAGAGTGGGAGAGAAAGAATCCCAAGTAGACTCCTCACTGTCGCCACAGAGCCCGACACAGTCTCGATCCCACCAACTGTGAGATCATGACCTGAGCCGAAATCGAGAACTGGACACTTAACCACCTAAAGCACCCAGGCACCCTGCCTTAGTCCATTTTTTAATTAGATTGGGTTTTTAGTTTTGTTTTGTTTTGTTTTGTTGCTGTTGGGTTGAATGAATTCATTATATATTTTGGATATTAACTCCTTATCATATATATGATTGTAAGTATTTTGTCCCATTTAGTAAGTTGCCTCTTCATTTTGTTTTGTTTTGTTGTTTTTTAAATTTTTAAACATTTATTTATTATTGAGAGACAGAGCACGAGTGGGGGAGGGGCAGAGAGGGAAACACAGAATCTAAAGCAGGCTGCAGGCTCCAGGCTCTGAGCTGTCAGCACAGAGCCCGACGCGGGGCTTGAACTCACAAACCGCAAGATCATGATCTGAGCCAAAGTCGGACGCTTAACCAACTGAGCCACCCAGGTGCCCTGACCTCTTCATTTTGATGATAGTTTCCTTGCTATACAGAACCTTTTTACTTTTGATGTGGTTCCACTTGTTTATTTTTGCTTTTGTTGCCTTTGCTTTTGGTGTCATATTCAAAAAAATCATTGCAAAGACCCACAAGTTCTTTATCAGATATAATTTGCAAATATGTTTTCCCAGTCTGTGACTTAATCTTTTTTATTTTTTCTAGTAGTGTCTTTTTTATAATATTTTTATTGAGATAAAATTCACATACCAAACAGTTCACCATTTTAAAGTCTATAATGCAGTGGTTTTTAATATATTCACAGAATTGTGCAACCATCACCCCAATTGACTTTAGAACAATTCCTCACCCACTGAAAGGACCCCACATCCATTAGCACTCACTCCTCATTCCTCCCAAGTCCCCAGCCCCAGGCAGCCACCAATCTACTCTCTGTCCCTATGGGTTTGCCTGTTGTGGACATTTCATATAAATGCAATCAAACAATATTCTGTCTTTTGTAACTGGCTTATTTCACTTAGCATAATATCTTCAGGGTTTGTCCACGTTGTAACATGTATCAGTACTTATTCCTTTGCTTGCCGAATCGTATTCCATTGACCCTTGAACAATGGTGGGGGCCTTAGGGGTACTGACCTCCTGCACAGTTAAATATCTGTGTATAACTTTTGACTCCCCCAAACTTAACTACCAACAGCCTACTGTTGATCCATATGTTACCCATGACATAATCAGTTAACACATATTTTGTATGTTATATGTATATGTATTCTTACAAAAAAAGTTAGAGAAAAGAAAATGTCATGAAGAAAATCATAAAGAAAATACATTTATAATGCTGTGCTGTATTTATCAAAAAAAATTGGGGTGCCTGGGTGGCTCAGTTGGTTAACATCCAAACTGTTGATATCAGCTCAGGTTGTGATCTCATGGCTGTTGAGATCGAGCCCCACGTCAGGCTCTGCGCTGAGCGTGGAGCCTACTTGGGATTCTCTCTGTCCCTCTCTCTTTCTCTCTGCTCCACACCCACTCAACATGTACTCTCTCTCTCAAAATTAAATATGGTTTTTTAAAAATCCACATATAAGTGGAGCCGTGCAGATTAAACCCATATTGTTCAAGGGTCGGCTGCATTCCACATTTTATTTATTTATTTTTTTTATTTTTTTTCAACATTTATTTATTTTTTGGGGGGACAGAGAGAGACAGAGCATGAACGGGGGAGGGGCAGAGAGAGAGGGAGACACAGAATCGGAAACAGGCTCCAGGCTCTGAGCCATCAGCCCAGAGCCTGACGCGGGGCTCGAACTCCCGGACCGTGAGATCGTGACCTGGCTGAAGTCGGACGCTTAACCGACTGCGCCAACCAGGTGCCCCTCCACATTTTATTTAAATCATTCATCCGTTGGTAGACCCTTGGATTGTTCCCACTTTTCAGCTCTTATGTATAATGCTGCCATGAATACTTGTGTACAGATTTTTGTGCAGACCTGTGCTTTCATTCCTCTCAGGTATATACACGAGACGTGGAATTGCTGGGTCGCGTGGCACTCAGTGTTTAATCTTTTGAGGAACTGTCAGGCTCTTCTCTAAAGCAGCAGGAACGCACCATCTTCTGTTCTTGCCAGCAGCGTGCAAAGGTTCCAACTAAGCTGCATCCTTGTTAACACTTGTTCTTGTCCACCTTGTTGATTGTAGCCATCCTAATGGATGTGAAGTGGTGTTTCATTGTGGTTTTGATCTGCATCTCCCTAATGGTTTATAATGTTGAGCATCTTTTCAGGTGCTTATTGGACATTTGTATGTCTTCTTTGGAGAAGCATCTATTCAGGCCCTTCGCCCATTTTTAGATTAGGTTACTTGTCCTTTTGTTATTGAGTGTAAGTTTTCTTTCTGATTCTAGATAGAAGCCCCTGATCTGATAGATGATTTGTAAAAATCTTCTCCCATTCTGTGAAGTGTCTTATTACCTTCCTAAAGGTGTCCTTTGAAAAGTTTTTAATTTTCATGGAATCCAATTTATCATTTTATTTTGTAGTTTATGTTTTAGGTGTCATATCTAAAAAGTCATTGCTTAACCTTTTCTTCTAAAAGTCTCCTGGGTTTCATGACCCATTTTGAATTAGTTTTGATACACAATGTGAGGTAAGGGTCTAAGTTCCTATCATTTGTATCATGGAAAGATCTCAGAAAGTATGCTAAGTGATAAAAGCAAATTGCAAAATGATATGCACAGTATGATACCATTGATGCAAAATTTTAAAGTATGAAATAGCATACATTATTCATAGTTATATAGGTACACACAGGAAAAAGAATTCACCCCCAAATCTTTGACGATTGTTGCCTCTGAAGGGATGAGAGGAGAGACTGGGACTGGACGCTAATAGGTCTTCAGGCTTCTCTGCGGCGTTTCTAAGTTGAAATGAATTTGACAAACTATGAACAGTTTGCAATGTGGGTGTTTATCATGTTATGCTTTTTAGCTTTCTGTATATTTTAAATTTCTCAAATTAAAATACACACACATGCGCTCACACAAACCAAAGGGTTAGGGAACAGACTGTTTCTTTGTGGCGCCACTCGCACGCCGGCCGAGGCGCTGAGGTGAGGCTTTGTGCTGGGAGCCCGTCGGCGTGTTTGGGGCAGATTCTGTCGTGCGGGGTGTTTCTGAGCTAGATCCCCAAAAGATAAATCTCTTCATTTGAACTCATTTGCCCACTTTGGCTTCTATTTTCCCAGTTTCGCTTCCACAGAAAACCTGCCCCGTGTCACACCCAGTGTCCCTTGTTCTGAAGAGCAGCATCGGGGCCCAAATCTCAGCTTCCTTTAACTAGAATTTTTAAATGTGATCCCCTTGCTCCAAGCTTCCTCCGAAACTGTACCGGAGCCTTCACAGGGAAAGTTCGGCTTCCACCAGGTGTGTGTCCGTCCTCACCTGGTCCCCATGGAATGGCCCCGACAGCCTCACTGTGTGCTTTTGGCAAGTGCGGCGACCCGGCCCCTGGGAAGCAGCCTGCAGCGGAGCTCGGACACGTGCTCAGGAGCGTGATCCCCTCGGGCTGGGACTTCAGAGGTGCCGGGTGCCCGCCATTGCCCTGGGAGTGGAAGGGCCTCTTCTGGAATCTCCGTGAGCTGTGTTGGCCTGACACAAAGCTCTTCCGCTTCCCTTTGTGTTTTTCTACCATAAAATGGGCACAAGAACATACACCCTTTCTATTCATTCACAAGTTATTGTGAGGGTCAAGTGAGGTCATGTCCGTAAATGTGTTTGCAAACAAAAAAGAAAGATGTTCGTGTATCATTTTCCAACTGTGTGGCCCCAGCCCGTCTCAGATCCTGGACCCAGCCACTCTGCTCAGGCTGTCTGCCTGCGAGGACCCCCTCTCCATGCTAGCCTCTGCTTTTCCTCCCACTTTTAGTCCAGTCTAATGGGATTCCCTCTCCTTCTCCCGCCCCCACCTTCCTTCCTTTTTTCCTTTTCTTCCTCTCTGCAGTCCTGGAGGCAGCCTGACTCCTTCCTTTCAAATGTGATCACGCAGTGCACTGGCCCACTGAACTGAGCTCTTTCGGCTGGCTTAGACTGACTGAGTAGAAGGACTTTCTCCTTCCTCAAAGAGGTAAGATACCTGAGGTAACACGTTTCATCTCTCTGATTCTCCCAGGCTCAGGCCACAGGATCACCACATACATCCCCCACTCACGGAGGTGGCCGCCCGATGCCCATGCCTGTCCGCTCAACGTCTGCTGGCTCCACCCCCACCCACTGTCCGCAAGACCCACTGAGCGGAGTCGGGGGAGACATGCAGGAGGCCTTTGCACAAGGTGAGATTTGGGAGCAGAGCTCACTGGAGAGCTAGAGGGGTTTGGAAATGTGAATGAGATTCCTACTGAGATTTTTCCAGTTTCTTTTGTGGGCTTAGCTTTAAACGATCAGATTTTCATATACAGTATAAATAAGTCAAGTGCTGGTCCCTTCTCATTTAGATGGGCTGGTCTCCCAACGGGAGGTCTACAGGCTTCGTAAGTTTGTGAAGAGCAGGCCTCCGGGGCTTCTGTGCTTTTTTTTCCCCCCGGGTTACGGGAAGTGCCTTGTCCTTTGGGCTTTGCCTCCTCTGGAGGAATTGGGTGGTGTATCATTCCTGGAGTCATGCTTTGCCTGGAAACTCTTTAGAGCAACTAAGAGAAGGAAGAGTGGAGCTCTAAACAGGGCCTTGCTGAAGGCACACTCAGCACAGGATCACTACAACTGTCTGAGGGGCTAGCGACCAGCCGTGTCGTATAGTTGGGGGAAGACGCCGTGGCTAAGGAAGTCCTGTCAGGGAGACAAAGTACTGCCTGGTGGAGCTAGCAGAGAGTAAAGTCCTACATTAGGCCAACGAGCCTGGAATCCGACTCTCATTCTGGAATCCAACTCCCTTGATCGTGGCTGAGAAGCGTGCCGCTGACGGGTTCCTACTCCTCAGGTGGAAAAGAAGAGGGAGGAGAAGGAGGACTTGGGTGCCTCGTGCCCCTGATGTGCCCGGGAGCGGGTGGAGATGCCCCATCTCCCCTAGGTGCCCTGCACCGCGTCTAGGGCCTGGCAGACCGAGGCGTGCGCTCGGCTCTTTCTCCACGCCCGCCCACCTGCCATCGCCGTCTGCTCTGACTGTCCTCAGGTACGAGGAGAAACCTCCGCAGTGACCTGCTGGTGGCCGCTGATTCCATCACCAACACCATGTCATCCCTGGTGAAGGAGCTCCACTCAGGTGAAGCCCAGAGCTCCTGCCCGGCCTCACGCGCCCCTTTCCATCCCCACGCCCTCCTCACGTCCTCGCCACGTGGTAAAACATCATCACGTAGCACACGCCACCTCAGTTCACCACTCAGCCTTTTTGCCTTCTAGGAACACACTGGACGTCTTGGCCCAGGGAGCCTCTCTGCCACACGTGATCACACAGAGACGCTGACACGTTATGTTTCTCTCAAGAATGCTCCTTGCAGGACAGACCCAATCCAGACTTTAAAGAAGTTCAGAGCCCCACGCACACACAGTTAGCCCCTTCCCTGCTTCATTCGTCCTCCACCAGCTCTCCGTCCACAGCCTCTCTCCCCCCAGGGCTGCGCGACCGCCTCGTTCTGAGGCTTTCCTGGAAGACTGGAACTGAATCAGCCACAAAAGCTTCTGGACTTTCTCCCAGTTGCCTTTCTGCTCTCTCCTAGTTGATTTGGTTTTGAAACTCTACTCTCTCCTTTTGTCCACGACTAGGCTCTGATTTCATGTGACGTTTGTGACCTGAGTCTGTTGCTCCTTCGCTCCTCTGTCCAGTCTTCCCTGTGGCTCCTTCCTCAGTCTCTCCATCACTTAGATATTTCACTGATTTTCCAGACACCCTTACCTCATTGTTCCTCTTACATAAAACCCATGAAAGAGAGAAATAATAAAAGGCCATTCCCCTATCGTCATATTTTCAAGACTCCCCATGACTCTCTTCATTTTATGACTGCCAGGTATTTACTAATCGGTGTAGAGTAATCAGATTCCCATGTTCCGTATTAAACACATAGGTTCCCTTCCTGAGCACTACATATGGCCCTCCTTTGTTCTTTTCACCTAATATAATGCTTTTGAATATGTTGAAGTCGCTTAACAAGGTTATTAAATAAAAATATAAAGCAGTGTTTCCATGGACTGTTCAAACACATCCACTGAAATCATCAGTCCAGGCTCTTAGGGAAGGGAAGCCTTGGGTATTTCTTCAGACCTTTGAAGGAGAAAGCATACACCTTTAGTGTTGTCATGGGTCTGGCCCATGGCTTCACTCTCAAATCTGCCTGATTCCACTTAGAAGAGAGTAAGCATATGGCCTAGGTTGGTTTTTTCAATGCAATTAAGATGCCAGTTCTCCCGTGGAGGGGGTGTGAAGGTGACAGAGTCTCCATTCTGGTCCCATTCCTCAATCCTCAGAAGCACTGCCCCCTCTTTATTGTATGATAAACACACATAAATACAAGAGGTGACTGCCTTTGACATGACTTCACGGGTGATTAGAGAGTCCCTTCCCTGATAGAACTTCCCACAGATGCCAGAAATCCCACTTTTTGAAAGAATTTCAGGCCATGGACGTTAATCACACCGTGCCTTGTGACTACTTACTAGGGTTTGGGCAAAATCAGTGGCTCATGAGCTCATCACACTAGATGAGAGGTAACCGGACACCATTAAACACATGGCACACAGAGACCAAACAGCTCCACAAAACTAACAGGTCACAGGGATACCCAGCAATCTCTTATGGTAGGAAAGGGTGGTTTTAACAAAATGATGTGATGTATTTGGAAGGCGCCTTAGAGAGCATGTCGTCTAGTCCCCTTCAGAAATGCAGTGAGTGATTATCAGAAGATTGATTTGCTTGAAGTTGTGCATCTTGAAGGGGCGAAGCTGGTCCTAGAACTTAGGTCTGAAGAACCTAAAGCCAGGGCTCTTCCCACCACAGAGCCCTTCCGTCCACACGGGACAAGATGTCAGATTCACAGCCCCACGAGGGCCCCTTTCACTGACTCTGTTCCCTCCCAAGCCCTGAAGTCCACAGGTAGATGTGGACTAAGTCCACACATGACAGCACCTTTACAAAATTCAGAAACAGATTCCCTTTACATGCGAGCTGCCAGTTTCTCAGTGAATGGAAGAGGCTGGCCCAACACCCACACACGTTTACTGTCACCACCAAGGGTTTTGTTAGGATGAGGTGAGATGTTCAGATTGTCTCTACGTATTTTCCATACCATGTGAGCATACTGTTTATAGGTGTAGCTTGTCCTCCTCATCTTTTTCAAAATACTTTCACAAATAGTAGAATCCAAAGGTTGGAAAACATCTTAGAAGTCATCTAATCCAGGTTGCTGCCCAATGTAAAAGTCCTGTTTGAATATTTACAGTGAGCTCATTCATGACCAGCTCTCATCATGAGGAAGGTCTTTCTTATCAGGGAGCCAAAATTTGCCTCTCTGTAAGCAGTTTATCCTCATTCCACCCTCTGAAGCCACCCAGAGTAAGTTCAGTCCTTCCTATTCCTATTAATTTGGCCTTTCAAGTGTTTGACGACAGGTAACATGGCTGTCCCTACGCCTTCTCTTCAGGTGGCTGTTCGATGTTCCTTCAGCCATTCTTTTTTTGAGAGAGAGAGAGAGAGTGCAAGCAGGGGAGGGGCAGAGAGAGGGAAAGAGAGAATACCAGGCAGGCTCTGCGCTGTCAGCACAGAGCCCGACAAGGAGCTCGATCTCACAAAATATGACCTCATGTGACTTGAGCTGAAATGGAGAGACTGAAACGTAACAGACCAAGCCACCCAAGGCGCCCCTCCTTCAGCCATTCTTAATGTGACGTGGTTTTCACTTCACCATTTTGCTTGCCAACACTGGGATATGGTCGAGAGTTTCAAGGCCCCAATTCAAAATGAGCTCCCAGAGCTGAGCACACTCCTCCCTATCACGGGGGATGTGCTCCCTGCAGAGCCCAGCTCACTGCTGGCTCTGTTGCTGGCTTCCCTGCTGACTGCGCTGGGGTTGACACCTCTTCTCCATGCCTGCTTTCGCTCAGGGAGGCTCCAGGGAAAGCAACCTTTGAGGGCATTAGCTTTTAACACACAGCCGCTTTGCTGTTCAGTCATTTTAAGTTTGTTATCAGCCAAAACTTCTAGTTTGGGGTGGTTTTTATCTTTTAAAAAAAAAAATTTAAGTTTATTTATTTATTTATTTATTTTGAGAGAGACAGACAGTGTGAGTGGCAGAGGGGAAGGGAGAAAGGGAGAGAGAGAATCCCAAGCAGACACCATACTGTTTGCACAGAGCCTGACGTGGAGCTCGAACTCACCAAACTGGGAGAGCATGACCTGAGCAGAAACCAGGAGTCCGACCGAGCCACCCAGGTGCCCCCTTTTGGTGGTTTTTTCTTTCTTCTATTAAAAAAAAAAATTTTTTTAATGTTTTATTTTATTTTTGAGAGAGAGGCAGACACAGCACAAGCGGGGGAGGGGTAGAGAAAGAGGGAGACAGAATCTGAAGCAGGCTTCAAGGTCCGAGCTGTCAGCACAGAGCCCAGCACGGGGCTTAAACTCATGAACGAGAGATCATGACCTGAGCCAAAGTTGGAAGCTTAACCGACTGAGCCGCCCAGGCACCCCTGGTTGTTTTTTCTTAACAGAAGCCAGTGTTGATCTAGGTATTCTCCCACCATGAACTTTTATGGTTGCTTTCTTGAACCTGAATGCAAGGTATTAGATGTATCCCTAGTGGGTGTCGTCACCTTAGGGAAAGCGGGCATGGAGAAGAGGCAGCCACCCCCGACCTAGTCACCAGGGAAGCCAGCAACTGAACCAGCAGCAAGGTGAGTGACCTCAGCTGTGCTGCCCCTAAGGGCGTAGGGCTTATGGGTAAACAGTGCTAGGGTGTGCACCATGCAGGGCGCGTACTAGGTGAGCGTCAGAACCCGTGCAGGCCTGGGACCGTGAGCCTTTAGCTAGGGCTTCGTCCCAAGCCTTCTGAGTTACCGCCTTCACCCTCCCTCTATGCTTGTGCTGTGCTGAAGGGTCACTGGCCTCCTTGGACTTGTTTTCACAGCAGAGGAAGGTGCAGAGGAAGAAGAAAAGAAGATGCAAAGTGGGAAAGAAAGAGGTAAAGGCAGCTCACAGGACCCCTAGTTTGAGTGGGAGGCAGAGCTGGACAGCCCCTGAGGGAAACTCCCCTCCCTTTTGTTTCTGCTTGCCTTCCTGCTGCCCCTTCCCCCAAAGCTTTCCAACCCCCACAGTTCCTTCTGCCTACTTTTCCCAACCGACCATCAAGGTTTGCCCTGGAGGTGGCGGTGTCAGGCGATCAAGAAAAGCCTCCTGATTTCCAGATACTGTGATAGATGGTTCGGATATAGGAAGTAGATACCAGCAGAGCACAGAACATGACCCTTTGCCTCCGGGAGTTTATAATCTAGTCAGAAAGGCAAGACAGAGATATGCAGAATAAATAGGAGATAAAATGAAGTAGCAGGAAAAGTTAATCATCAAACTTTGAGTGTGTGATTATAAATACAAGAAACATTTCTGAAAAGGAAGTGATTCTTGTGGGCAGAATAGCCAAATGGTTTTCTGGCCTTGATGGAAGAATTAAAAGCAATAAAGAAAGGTATCAGCAAAGGACAGTGATGCCTTCCTCATTTTCTTGTATAGAAAACTTGCTTAATAACTTGTTATGAACAAGGAGCTGTGCTAAATGATGTCCACGTATTATCTCATTTGACACTTAACAACCCTGTGAGACACATAACAGTGTCCCTATTTTACCACTGAGAAAACAGGCTCTCAGAAGTATAGATCACGTAGCTGTAAAGCAGCAGAGATTCAGTGTGAACTAGGTCCTTCTGACCCCACTTCACACACTTAATCTTCATGTGTCTGTGCCATGCTGAACAAAAAACATTTGGGAGTTATATGAGCTCTTATTTCGGTCCTATATTAATATGTCTATTTCTGGATTCCTCCAAAACATAAGCTCCACTAGGTAGAGATTTCGGTCTGTTTTGTTCAGGATGTATCCCCAGTGCCCAGAAGAGTGCCTGGCACATAGTGAGGTGTCAGTAAATGCTCACATACAAGGAAGTAAGCCAGGTGATGTACTAGAGAGTGCTTCGTCAGGGACAGAGCGGGAGCGGCCCCGAGGAGGCTGGGCTCTGGAAGGTGCGCCCACTCTCTCTACCCCTGCTGAATGCTCTGCACTGAGCACACCCTTCCTGTTGATTTCACAGCCCCCGAGCAAGGATTCGAGACAGGGCTCAGAGCGGTTCAATAACCTGCACAGATCATAGCTGGCAGAGCCGGGAATCCATGCCCATGCGGCCGGTAGACGAGGTGAAGTGAGAAAAGTCGTAAGGAAGGGTGGGAAGAAGTGGAGTGGGAGCTGCAGGCAAAGAAGGTGGGAAGGGAAGGGAGGGGGGTGCCTGGGGGTAGGGTCTACCATGCTGCTTGCCACGGGGGCTCGCGGGGCAGGAGAGGCAGGCCTTCAGAGTTTGCCACCAGACTCTGAGACTGTCCAGGATCCTGGGAGGAGTGGAGAAGCGGAGTCCAGGTGCCACAGTCCTCTAGGGAGTCAGTGAGGCCTGCGAGGCAGTGGACGGCAACTGTGCGGGACTGAGGACCACGGCATATTTGGCATGGCCACCCAAACGTCAGAAGTCGAGGTCAGCTGTATTTGAGACATCTAGCAGTGCCACAGGGAATGGTAGAGAAGACCCTTTCCTTCCCGAGAGCAGACCAGGGGGAAGGCAGAAAGGTTGTTGTGCAAGAGATGAAGCGGGGAGGAGATGCACAGAGATAAGTTCACACTCCATAAACACGTGCTCCAGTCACACGCGTGCGCACGCATGCGCCCGCGGGCACACACACACACACACACACACATACACACATACACACACACAACTCATCCAGATCCTAGCGTTCATGTGGAATGTTCTTGGCTGAAGACGTAACATCTGCTGCTTTGGCCTCTGTTCCCATTGACCCTCCCTTCCCAGTAGCTTTTCCCATGGCTTCTCCTCAGCCTCCCTGCATTGTGTGCAGCACACGGAGGGTGGCCCTGACCACTTGGGCCTTGCCATGACCATGGACTGCAGCCCTGGTCCTGGTTCAGGGCTGGGTGTGGGCTGCATCTCACATGTGGACAGGCATAGTTCCCCTTGCCTGGTGCCCCCTGCTCTCAGGGGCCCCTGTCTGCACCTGTGTTCTCTGCCAGCATCTCTCCTCTCTGCCCCTCTTGCTCTTAGTGTCTCCCCATCTCTCTTCCAGTGCACACACCAACGTTTCTGTCTGTCCCCGTGAGACCTTGTGGGAACACCTGAGTTTCCGTTGCTGTGGCTTTAGGTGCCATCCCAAGGAAAAGAGTGTTAAGAGCCAGGGTGAGACTTGAGTAGGGTTTCAAACAAATGTTTGACTCTTGGCATTGTGCATACAGGTCTCAGGATATGTCTTCTTAAGCTGAACTGTGGCAGGTATGTGGGTGGAGGTACAAGCCAGGTATTTTTACAGATGGACCTTCCGATGGTCTGCCGTGGTCTAGACATGAGATTTTACTATAGACCAACATGGCGGTAACCGCGGTCACCGATGCGTTGGAGAAGAGTGACTGTCAACCATAGAGAGAGAGGAGATGTGCTTCTTTGGGGTTGAAGTGATGCTGACCTAACATAAACACAATTTGGTCAGCACCCCACCAGGCAGTCATAGTCTGCTCAGTGCAAAAACCCTAAGAGTCAAATGGGCACTTTTGAAGAATTCGTGACCAAGCCAGACTTCACCAGCACGTTCGCCCCTATCTCAGCCCCCTCACTGCCTTACCCTGGATCTCTGGCTGGCTGCATTCTGGGGAATGCTTCTGCTCCCCTGGGGTGCCACACTGACTTCGCGTCCCCTCACTGCTCGCCTGGGGTGTTCAGAGTCCTTGTCGCCAGGACTACACAGATGAAACAGACTGACACGGTACTTCAGAGCCCGAAATTCATCTCGGCCACTCCAGGGCCTCACGTTATGCTCCTTTGTCCTTCAGAACTGCCTCTCCCAGAACCTACCACCCATGGTGTTGGGAGCTGTAAATCCAGTTTGCTCGCTCAGAGTACGCTGGTGTATGTCCTGTAGGCTGACAGCAGCAGCCCTCTGTGAATTCTCAGGCTTTTGTGGGTGCAGTCGGTGTTCAAGATTTCAGGGGGAGCAGGAGTGATTGAGCATCCCCAAGCAGACATGCCTGCAGGCAGGAAACACCGCCAGTATCGAAATTTAATTCCTTCTCACCTTGGTCACTTTCAGAACCAGATGGGCTGCGCCCCCTGATATAACTGCTCCCTAGATTTAGGATGGCTTCATTTCCATTTTAGTAGTAGTATTTTCCCTCTCCCGAGAGACACTTGTTTCTCCATGGTTGTTCTGCGTCCGTTGCAGGTGCTGGTTGTAGGTAGCGTGACTCTCCTGGCCCTTTTCATACTTGGTTGGGAAAAGCCAGCATAGGGGGCAGAAAGGGGAGAGTGAAGTCCAGAAGCCCATGGGTGCGTGGGCCGGTAGTCCCCGGGGAGAAGATGCAGGCTGGTGAGACACCCCAGGCATGACTCCGTGTGTTGTTTGTGTCCGTGCTGCACAGGTTAGCAGAGGAGCCGGGACAGAGAGGAAGCGCGGGTGAGTACAGTGTTCTCTGCCCTCCCCACGGCCCCTTTCCCTTTGTACCCACGGTCTTCCTTTCCCTCCTCCCTTTCCTTGGTCTCACTTTCCAAGCCAGCCACCCTGAAGGGGAGAGATTCCAGTTAAAGTTTTTCTTAAAGAGCCCAGTTCACCTTTTCGCTTTGCCCCGGCCCTGCTATCATACCCTCTTGGCCCCTCTTCCGGGCTCTGGCCCATCTTGCTCTACGCTGGGTCTGGCCTGGGCCTCGGGCATCGGTTGGTATCAGTGGTGTCTGGATGCAGCCGGCAGACCCAAGAGCTGCCGGCCGACACGGGCTCTGGGAGCCAGTGGCCAAGGCCATCCCGGCCACCTCTGCCACCTTGCTGGTTGCCCACAACCACCGTCATTTCTCTCCCAGGGTCTGTGCCGGCGCCCCAGGGTTCCGACACCCAGAGCTCTGATCTGCCTTGGAACCTGGCCACAGACACGTATTTCCGTCCTCCAGGGTCACATCCACCCCAATAGAGCCAACCAAGCCATTTCCTGTGGTGCCTGCCAACCCACACCCCCTCGTCCTAAAAAATTAATGAAAATACAGATTTCCCTCTGGGACAGTGCTCACTGCTTTAGGAGGTAGTCTTTCACGTCTTTGCATCTGAGGACCTTGACTCTTCTCCCAGTTCCAAGACAGTGAGGCTCCGGGGCCTGCTTGCTAGAAAGAAGGGATGAAAATAATTGGACAACCAGTCTGTTCGGAACAGTTCTTTGGAAGATAGATGTCTTTGGTTTGGCCGCGAGGTGTCTCTTTATTTGTCAATCTTTCTTTCCCTCCCCTCCCCCACTTCTTGTGTTTAAAAGTTAGGCCGTCTTCGTCAGTTACAGATCTTCCAGGCAGAAAAGCCAGGGCTGCAGCCCCATGATCCCAAAAAAGGAACGTCTCCAGGCCTTTTCCTGCCGGCCCCACCCCCCACGTGCACCCAGCCCTTGAGGGGCTCTGTTCTGCCAGCGCTGCGGGACCTGCCGTCTCGGAGCCTGCACTGACTCAGGGATTGTGCAAGCCTCTATGGGAAGCACCCAAGCTGCAGAAGTTCTCCCGCTGCCCTGGAAATCTCAGGGCCTCCGGGGCTTGGGCAGGGTTTTACCTAAATTCACTGCACATTCAGGCAAGGCCCTTCCCAACAGCAGGCCTAGGCCGCTGCAGCCAACGAGGGAGTCAGGAGCTGACTTGCCCCTCGGGAGCTTGCCAGAGCCCCCCTCCCCGGGGGCACAGAGGAACTGGGGGATAAGGATAGGCACGCCAGAGCCATCTGGCCCCCCCTCTTCCTGCAGAGGAGGGAATGAAGAAGGCCCACGGCCTGGGAGCTTGGTGCCAGAACTAGAAGCGGAGCTGGGTCTCCGGACGCTGTCCTCAGACCTCAGATCTGGAGTTAGGAGAAACTCATCAGGAGTAGAGAGTCAAATGAAAAGCATAAAAACTCAGGTGGCTCAGTTTCACAGACCCTTAAGTTCTGCCCTCTTCCGGCCTGAATCTAAGGCTGTCGTCCATGCCGCCCAGTGTTTGTAAGCACCTCTCCAAGCTCAGTGCCCTTCTCCTCGGTCACAATCCTTCTTCCCAAAAAAGCACCACATTCCAAACCTCGCACTGTAAACCCCGTTCTTTCTTCCCAGAAACGTTTCCTGACCCTGTGACCCCAGCAGCAACTCCCAAAAAACTCTAGGTACCCCCCACAAAAGAGAAAGCCCCTTTCCCTAAAAAGGAGCACGAGTATTATCGACTCTTTGCATCTTCTGAGTTGAAAGGTAAGCATCCCGACGGCCCCATCCCAGGACATTGCCTTGCCTCAGCAGACGTTAGCAGCATTTGCTTGGAGACCCTCTGCAGCACCCGTGAGTAACAGCGTGTCTGTCCTGCACAGGCACAGGGGACATGCAGCAAGCTGGCGTTGACATGAGGAAGGCGAGATCTTCCCCCAGAGGCGCATTCCTGTCCATCTTTCGGCTGCACACCTGGACCAGGCTTGCAGGCTGCCAGACGTCACTACCTGGCAGGAAGAGGGGAGCCCAAGCCGGTGGGAAATGGGAGGGACTGCCTGATGCCGCTGCCACTGGTGGGCCTCCCCCTTGCACAGTCCTGCATGAACTAGCATCTTCCTCACTCCCCTCGGGCCACGGTCTCATCTCTGCAACAGGAATTTACCGGGAGGTTGAAAAGAGAAAAGAAACAGCACGAATCTCCTGTGTGTGTGACCTGATGGAGTTCTTGCTGGCGTCTTGCCGGCACATCGCGTGCTCCCTGGGGTGGGGGCACAACTTTCCTCACCACCTTTGACCTTTAAAAACCAACAGGTTTTCTTCCCTGTGTCGTGCAAAGACAGCTTCAGGCTTTACTGAGTTTTACAGATATTCACACCCTGGCCACAGTGCTAAAAATAGCCTCCTTCCTTTCTCTCATACTGGTTAGCTAGGCTTCCGCCCCGGTTGGTGCCGCTCGCTGCTCAGCAGCCTAGGCGGCAAGGGGGAGCAGAGAGCAGCCCGGGAGAGGATTCTTTGCAGCAAAGCCCGCCGCAGGCCGGCCAGGGAGCGCTGACCGGTGACCACCAGAGGGAGCACTGACCCCCGGGCGCCTTGCTCCCGCCACCCCCCCCTTCTCAGGGTTCCATTCTGCTCTGGCACACATGATAATCAATCCCAATTCCCGGTGATTTTCATTTATTTTTTTTCTGCTCCCTGGGCTCCAGGATGTTATTTTTAGTAGTGGAACGGCTATAAATATTTATAAAGGGCAGCGACTGGAATGAAGTGAGAGGCCCCACAGCTGGCTCTCTCATCCCCCCAACACACACGCCCCTGCGGACCCCTGCCCGCTGCCTGCGGAGCCAGTGGGCTCAGCCCGTAGCCACCCACGGAGGGAGTCACGTGGAAACCTCGTGAGGGCGCAGCCAGGGTGAAACGGGTGGGGTTGACTCTCCATCCTTCCCTCTCACTGTCCCCGCTTCCTCATTACTCCCACCCAGGAAGGAGGTCAAGGCTTATTCCGGGAGTGCCGTGCGCTGCTAGGCCCAGGGCCTCCATGTCATGAATACTACGTATGAGGGGCAGGTGCAGCCTGGATCGCTCCAGCTGTGTGAGAGCAGAGAGGAAATGGGAGCCTGCGGAGAGGCCCCACGCCCGTGGAGGGCTGGCCTTCCACAGCAGCTTCCGAGCGCTGCCTTGGCCCAGCCGTGACCAGCAGTGAGCCGAGGCCCCGGAGAGCCAACAGGGATTCTGGTAAAACAAAAGCACTGGTGAAAAGGTTCTCCCACACGCTCAGGAAACAGGGATCCAGCCTTGCCTGGAGGGCCAGATAGAGCAAGAATGAAAGTAACCATATGGAAAGTTCTGAGGGACACTCCGTGCCAACCAGTGGTGAGATTAGGTATGGGATGGGGGGTGGGGGGGGGGGGCAGGGCTACAACAAGGTCTCAGGGATGACTGTGTGCTCCCCCCACAATCCTGACTTCCCACACTTTGGACCCTGCCCCTGAGGACAGAGCAGGACCCCACGTCCCGATTCCTCACATGAACTGCTTGCTTCTTCCAGAGCAGAAGGAGCCAGAGAACAGATTAAAAGCACCAGTGGCTCCAAAACAGCCAAGGGCTAAGGTGCGCATGGTGTATGGCAGTGTCCTCTGGGCCCCCTGTGTGTCCCTCCACACCTGGGAGGTTGCCCGAGCCTACAAGGCCCCCAGCCACTGCTCGGCAGGTTCTTGCACCAAGGAGCAGCCTTAACGTCCTCAACCGCAGGAGAGGCTCTGGGCTCCCAGCCTCTCACGTGTACTTGGAGGACGATAAAAAGGACTAGAGAGAGCCACGGCGATGAGCTCAGACGCCAGCATGACAGTGCATGGGGTGTTGGGTTTTATATAAACTCTGGTTGACAAGTGAGTTCTTTTGCAGCTAGAATATCCACCATTATCTAAGGCCCCTGAGGTGCCTCCTGACTTCTTGGCATGTGCTGTAGAATGCAGATCCGTATCAGGAGCTTGAAGCTGGTCCCTTTCCTCAACTCTGACCTGGAACACAGGTGTCACCCTAGGTAGGGGACACTTCCTTCTTAATTGCTCTGTGACCATTTAGGAGTCTAATTTAACCTGAGTAGATGATCTTTTAAGAGAAGTGATGTATACTGTCAGCATCATAGGCCCCCTGGGCTGCTGTTTCCTAGCCGTGAAGACCCCTCGAGAGGTCCTAAATGTGTCCTGGGTCTTAAGGAAGCTGCAGGCCCGCCAAGTGCAGATCCCAAAGTCCCAGCCGTGCTGAGGTTCCATTTATTTTCACAGCCCCCTCGTCTGCTGCTTGCACTTTATCCACCAGCAGACTCCCCTTCTTTTGCGTTGCTTACTCCCTGCTCCTGCAGTCCGTGACGGCTTCAGAAAGGTACAGTTGCTATGGCAATGCCTAGAGCCATCTGAATTCCTGCTGCACCTTCTGGAAGAAAAGGCCTTATGAAGAACCATTCAGTGGATTCCAAAGCTAGCCAGCCTCCCTGGGCCTCTCCTCTGCCAGGGGCCAGACGCCTGTTGCAAACTGGAAGTGTGGGAGACAGGTAGCCCATCTTCCTTGGGATGAAACTCCCATAGCTGCAAGCCACACGCACCTCAACAGGCTGTCCACGTGTGGATCAGAAAACTAAGGCTTCCTACCTGGGGCTCTCAGGGAAGATACAAGACCAGTGGTTCTGAAACTTAGAATCCCCCGGAAGCCTTGTAATGTATGGATAGCTGGGTTCCACCCCCCAGTTTCTGATTCAGTAGCAGTTGTAACAAGCTCCTGGGTAGCATTGGTACTGCTGGTCCAAAGACGACGTGGCGAGGACCACAGTACACATTTATGAGGAGAAAAGGTTCAGGAGCCATCGCCAGCAGGTGGAGAAAGGCCAGAGTCGGTGGTCTATTCTAAAGGAAGAAAAAGAGGGGCCTCAGCAGTCCCTTTTCTTGGTTAGGTGCCCCGGGGAGCATGTGCCAAGACCAGTGGTCTTAATTTTTTTGTTTTTTTGTTTTTTTTGTGGTCTCCAACAAGCAATTGGACCTGCCCCATAGACCATGTTAAGAGAGGGCAGCATTATAAGACAGGCCATGAAGGCGTGGAAGAGCAGTATCCCAGATGCCCAGTGACTGAGTGGGTCTTGCACGGTCTGGTCTTAGCAACGGGGGAGGCTGAGGGCCTGCCTGGGAGGGCAGTGGGGGAGTGGGGGGGAAGTGGCATAACAGTCCCCCGGCCCCCACAGCGGGGGCTTTTACACCCAGATGCTTTCCCCAGAATGCAAACACTATATTCGATGTTAAACCGTATTCGGGGCCCAGCCGGGCTGCTTACTTCCAGCCTACCTGAAGCTCCAACTCCCATGAGCAGAATCCATTGCCCAAGAGGAAATGATTACTGGAGGGCCCAAGGTGAGGGCGGCAGGCCTTCCCAGTTATGAAGAGCAGATCCCAGGGGTTGCGATGCCTTCTCTGCACACTTAACCCTGCCTGGAAAACCAGGCCTGTGGGTGGTGTGCCGGTGTCTCTCCTGCCCGGGCATGGCTGCGAGCAGGTGGAGTGTGCCGGCACCATCTGCCCTCTGCCTCCTACTCCAAGCGGGGACGGCCAGGGCAGGGCCACAGGGTAGAAGTGGACATCGAATCCGTTTAGAAGTTCCAGGAAGCAATACCAGCTTCTCAGTTGTGTGAAGGTTTGGATGGGTGGTGAGCGCTTTCGTTTTTGAAAGTGGGTAATTCCCAAGGGAGGCCGTGAGGAGAACTGGGACTTGCTGGTGGTGGGAGGGCTCTTGAAAGGCAGGCACCAGAGAGCGTCTTGGTATTTCTGAAGTGAAGGGAGCCTAGCCCTGCTAAAGGTAGAGATTAAGAAGTGACACGTACGAGTGCCTGGCTGGCTCAGTCGGTAGAGCACGTGACTCTTGATCTCTTCGTGAGTTCAGGCCCCACGTTGGGTGTAGAGTTCACAAAAAAAAAAAAAAAAAAAAAAAAAAAAAGTGGGGAGAGGACAAGTTAGCTTGATGTGGGACTGTCATTCATTCGAGAACATACTTCGGAGCTCTGACGGTGTGCCGAGCCCCGGGCCCCCCTCTCCAGGCCTCAGTGAACATGGGGCCTTAGAGGTTAAGGTTGAAGCCTGGTCTGAATTCATAACTAGGGCATGGGGGTGGGCTTGGGGGGGCTGCACTGCCTTCTGAAGCCTGTCAGACTGGGGACACACATGGGACAGCGCACCGGGGAAGGGAAACGGTCACTGCTCAGAGGGGTTCTGGACACAGGCCCAGGAGAGGAGATGAGGACGGATGCGTCTGGTAGAATTAGAGCCTGAATCCCCTGCAGAGTCCTCAACCAGAGGAACCTCTTAGGTTCCTGCAGCCATGGCGCACCTCCCGGCCGGAGTTTGAAGGCCCTCGGCCTGTGGGAGGATGGTCGGCGGACTCGCTCCTCCCCACCCCCACCCCAGTCCTGCTGAGGGGCACGGTGAGTCCTCAGTGCACCTGCACATACGTACAGTGGGGGCCTCTGGCTTTCGGGTTTTGGCCACAGGTGCTGCAGCTTTCCCCCCCTCAGGAGAGTGAATCCTCAGACAAAGCACATGATCTGGGGTGGGGTGGGGTGGGAAATGTAGGGGGTACGTCTACACCAGCGGGCCTCAAGATCACCTGTTCACCGTGAGCTGCTCATTCAAGTCCCAGCTCCTGGGTTGTGTTGGCTCCACCATGGCCCGAACCCAGGACTCCTGTCACTTAGTCTTTCCCTCCCTCCTCCACCACAGCTGCTATCCTTGCCCACCAGGCGTCCATCCCCTACCAGGAAGAACTCTATCTGGAGTTGGACCCAAAGCCTCTGGAAGTCCTCCCCACCCACAGCTCCTCAGAATCCCGGGCCTGCTGGTCGGAGCCCCAGTCTTCCTGATCCCTCAGAAAGCCGGCCCTGGGGCTCCTCTTCCACAGAGCCTGATGGCCATCGGTGGCAATGGCTGATGTCTTATTCACCAGCGTGTGAATGGCCTGGGTGAGGCCTTGCCTGCCAAGGCTCCTTGGCCTTTGAGGTCTTGCCTCTGTGAAGCTCCCCTGATGGGGTTGGCCCTGTGGAAGAAGGTGTACGCACCTGGGGCTGCCGAGAGGGAGGGCACGCAGAGAGGAAGTAGCGAGCCAGGCAGGGCCGAGGAGCAGCTTGGGGACAGGGCGGGAGCCAGGTGCAGGTGTCAGGTGCCCAGGGGGTCAGCTGAGCTTCCTTCCAGCTGGATGAGCTTCCAGCCAGCCCAGCTCCTCGGAACCAGATTCGGACTGGACAACGGAGTGTGAGGAAGGAGGCTCTGGGCTTGGGGACCTCATTGGGTTCCCCGTCTTGCCATGATGGCTGGCCGGCATTCGTCCTAGTTTGCTCATTGCCTAGGCAACCACCTGGGTTCACCCTTTGCCACCCACCTACCCTGGGAGCCCACTCAGAAGAGGAGAACAAAGACAGGAATACAGAGAGCAGGGAAGAGTGAGGGACATGTGAAAGACCAGAGAGAGGAGAGTAAAGAGGAAGGAAGGGTGGGAAGAGGGGCAGAGCTCAGGTGAGGAGGGGAGCTTTTCACCCTGGGGCGCAGGGGACAGGACTGCAGGTGGAGACAGGACGGGATTTGGGGAACAAATTCTCACTCCTGAGTCCCAGGCTTAGGGGATTTCATTCCTGTCCTGTTGCCACAACTCACCCCCACATGTTACCCTAATTAGTCCCCACTGGAAAGCGCTGCATATGCCTTCCTTTGGGATTCCTACCCCCAGCGTGGCCCTTGGCCCAGAAGTCAGAGGCCTTATCTCGCCTGCCCTCCCTCCTCTCCGAGTCCCACCCTGCCCCCAGCCCAGTTTATAGAGCTCAGTTGCAGCCTCCAAGGGGGTTGATGGAATTTCCCTGGGGGGTGTCTTGTTCAAGGAGTCTCTTATCTTCCTGCCTTCAGCCATCACTGGAGAGTGGAGGGGACTTAGATTGGGGTCATTGGGAGGCCTCTGCAGCCAGACTTTGCAAACGGGGGGTTTAAAGCCAGGGTGGAGTTGAGGAGGCCTTGTTTAACATTTCTGTTTACTGAGGCCCCTACCCTGACCTCCCACAGGCCACCTCACCTAACTGGTCTCTCCCTGCCCCCATTTTATGATGAGATTGGGTCTTTCTTCACCTGCATGTCCTTTCAAGCGGGGACAGCAACCTGGACAAGGTCACTCTCTGGCCATATTGTACACACAGAGCTACCTTCAAAAAGGCTTAGTACACCCAGGCACACCCAACACAGGAACTCGCTTCGAGCAGGGACCTGGAGGAACTCAGAAGTCACAGTCAGCCCTGAGGCCCCATGTCTGGAGAGGACTGTCCAGGCACCATGAAGAGATACGAGCAAAAAAAAATGGAACTCTACCTTGAGAAACCAGCCAACAGAGCTGCTTGAAGACATCTAGGAGGGAGTTAATGAAGCAAAATACTGGAACAGGGAGAAAAAAAAAAGAGAATTATGCACATAATCAATTGTCGAGTTTTAAGATGCATGAAGCGTCAGGCGTCCTGATGTCACCGGGTGATGACAATCAGGCAGGTTTCTTAAAGCAGGCTTTGCTCTAAAGAGGAGTGAACAGAGTATGTTAGATGCCTACTGTGCGCCAGGTGTGTTCACACATGTGGCTCTGTGTAGGGTCATCCACTCAACCACAGCTGTGATGTAGGCATCCTCAACGCAGAGAAACCAGGCTCAGAGCGGTCAAATAACTTGCCCAAGATCACAGGATCCTCTCTGTCTGCCTGACTGGGACGCAGCTCTCCTTCCCACCGTGTCAGACTGCTGAAATGGCAGAATTTCAGCACCATTTCAAGGAAGAGGAAGAATATTCCAAGGTGGGGGGAGGAGGAGCAGGGAGATGGTTCAGGGGAGGAAGTGAAGTGTTGAATCAGTTGACTTCGCTACAGCCTGGTTTGCCTGCTTTGAAAAACCACAATGAAGAAATAGTCACCCAGATTTCCTTATATATATAAGCAGGTATAGATATTTAATCTTAACCAAGATCGTATCTCTAATTCCTAATTTCACCTCCGCCTCTGGGTGTGCCTTTCTCCTATGCTCCCCAGTCTGTGCAAATCCAGCCTGTACGTGCCACAGACACTTGAGTTTGTCCCCCAACCCCCCACCCCGAGACCCATAAAGGCCCCATGAGACGAAGCCTAACAAGAAGAGAAGGTGGAAACGTTAGCGTGGACCAGCCCATATATGTCATGTACGTGTGCTGACACCATTCCAACCACAGGGACTTAATCCCCACCACGCCCCTTGAAAGCTACTAGGCACCGTCGTCCCCAATCCACAGATGAGGCAGCTGAAACAAGGAAAGGGTTTTGCCCAGGGACACAGGGACAACCAGTGGTGGGAACTTGAATCCAGGCAAGCTGTCTCCGGAGGCTTCTCCCAGCCACCATGTTTCTCTGGCTAACAGTGACTGAGCCAGATGTCGGTGCCTGGCGCTGCGATGTGCTTTCAACGTGTTACCTCACGCAGGAAACGAAGAGATAAAGACTCCGCTCTGGTTAAGCCGACTGGTCTTCCACTAAGGCCCACCCTGCATTGTAGGCACATCACTCACAGGGGCCAATATTAGCATCGGGGGCTCCCCAGCCTCCACCTGACTGCAGGGCAGGATTGGAGAGTTCTCCATCCACTGTCACATCTGGCCTTGACTAAAGAGACTTGCGGGGGAGGGGGTTCCACCAGCAGCCCCTGGGGATGGAAGCAGGGGGGAAGGCAGGCAGAATCCCTGACGGAAGCAGTGGGACGGGAGGGTGGGAATCAATGGGAGTTTAATAATTGGCCCCACCGAGACGCACCAGAAGGATGAGCCGGCCTTCCTTCCTTCAGTTAACATGCATCATGGGAACTGGCTCCTCTGCTTAGGGTCACCCTGAACCTTAGGGCAGGGTGTTGAAAGACACCCCAAGAGAACACACTAATCCCTCTATGCCTCACTTTGTAGCCTGGTCTTAGGCTAAGTGAGCATTCACCACACCTACGCGGCCTAAGCCGCATCACAAAGCCTCCTCATTAACTGACAACGATGTTTCTATCTAATCACCAGGTTTCCCCAACCCTGGAAGGAGGGTCCCTTCCCCACCCTATTCACCCTAGCGGAGGGAGGTCTGTCTGGAGCTGTGTCATCCGGTGGCCACCCTATTCACCCTAGCGGAGGGAGGTCTGTCTGGAGCTGTGTCATCCGGTGACTGACCCGAACTGGTCTGGCCAATCACAGGAGATCCCCCTCCTCTCTGCTTCTCAATTGCTTGCAGAATCAGAGGAGTAAATAAGTACATATTGCAGAGTTCTTCATTTGCCATCCACACTTGGTCGTGTGTGTAAAATGTCTCTGTCCCCAAGGTGGGAGGGCATATATGTAAAAAGGCAAAAACACAAGGTGATGCTTGTTAATCACCAAACACAAGGTCCAGAAAAGCGCCCCGGGGAATCAGGGAAGGCGGAGGAGTTCAACCACAGGTAAATCAAATGATAGGAAAAGACGAAATAACAGAAAACATCGTGTCTCTTATTACGTGAACTCATTCCTTCACTTGCTCACTCAGCCTGTCCAAGGCTGCTTTTAGATAGAATTCCAGTGAGTTCTTTTACTGTTTCCTATGCTTATAGGGTCTTAAATATGCCTGGTCAGCTCCTTTAGTGTCTTCATTTTTTAAAAAACACATATTAAAAGCTATTTTTGAAGCAAAACCCTCCTCTTGGAATGAGACTTCCCATCACTGGCCCTTGCCTTTGAAGCCACACGTCCCCTGCTCTGAGCCAGCGTACCTCCTCCGAGGTCTCGCTCAGTCTGGAGGCCTGCGGGGTGGCCGTGTGCCTCATCTGTTTTCAATTAAACCCTCAAGCTGAAGCTGGGTACATGGCTTTAGCAAGTTGAGTTTCCAAAGGGTCAATCTTATTTTGAACCAGCACGTCAAAACAAAATCAACTCAACCTAAAACACCTACAAAGCAAATAAATCCATCTGTTTGGAAGATTTACTTTAAAAATGCTAGGGCAAAGCAAGGTGCAAAGGGCCCAGGCAGCTTCCAGGGAGGGGAGGGGGATCTGTTTCAGCTTCCCTAAAACAGGAGGTGAGGACTTGGCAGCCCAAACCAGGATGCTGGCCTCGGGTGGTTAAGACTAAGGCCTGGGGTGACTCCTGCCTCCTCCCCTCCTCGGGCCCAGGACTGGGGCAGGTGACCGAGAAAGTGCGCACTTCACCCGCTCTGGCCTCCTCATCTTCGCCCACTGCCGATGCCAGGCCGGGAAGAGCATTACAAGGCCACGGGCATCAGAGGCTGGGAAGGGCAAGGCTCACTCCTCAGACCCACACCGGGCCGACGCCTCATGGGTGGGGTTAGCTGGTGACTCCATGGTGACACTGACGCTTGCTCCTGCCCCAGCCTCATTTGCCCGCTTGGCTCTCTGGGGAAGGAGCACTTTGAGGATCATGACACCATAGAGGTCGGGTGCTCATCATCATTTGGACTGAGGACATAGACACTCTGCTTGCTGTTTGGGGTCTAAGGAGGGTGTAACAGAGAATGGCCCAAAGTCATTTGCTTTGGCCCGAGGGGTGTTTTTAAAACAATTTAATGGTTTGCAAATGGTGAAGCATCAGAAGATTTCACAGAAAAATCCAGATTTACAGCTTCTCTGGAAATGTTAGACTATCTGGCTATTCTGGTCCCACAAGTCCCCCCATGGCAACGATTCTGCTGAAGACCGCCAGACCTCCCCCCTCTCTCTCGACTGTGCCTGCGCATCCCAGGGCAGCTGTGCTGGGGGGCTGCTGTGGGCATGGATCCTGCTGCGTGGTGGTGTCCTTGCACCCCCCTGAAGCCCCAGCCAGAGAGCACCCACCCCCTGACCCCCACTCCCACCTCCCCACCATTCCTGAGCTGCAGCCTGGAAGGAGCCTCCCTCTGGCCCCACCGAGAACAGCCCTTTTAATAAGGGCCAAGGCAGCTGAATTTCTGGGGAGCACAGACTTGTGGGAAAGCATCCACACCCACAGGTACGCCACCCCCTTTACCGTGCAGAGCCAGAGTTCTGGGACAGAAGGGTCAGAGAGGGGCCTCGCTGCTGAGTCAGAGACAGTCCCCTTTGCCGGGGTCAACTGCTCCCGGTGGCTGCTGTCACTGTGCCTTCAGCCACCATCACTCTGGGGGAACTCCGACAGCAAAAGCCCCACACCCCAAATCTATATGTGGACCACTGTTTTGCTCATCAGCGGCCGATGTAAAATTTGCATAGGTAAATGCCGAACTATGGTGTTCCTGGCAGACGTGACTTTGGGCCACCCCATGGTGATGGCAGGCCTGGTAGTGACTGTCCAGGGTGGCCCTGGGCTCTAAGCAGGAAAGGAGAGGTAGTTTTAGGGAAACAAACAACTGAGGAAGAATATGAGAGACGCTTCAATGTTGTCACAATCAGGAAGTCAGCGAGCACCCAGCCTAGACACTCACCTCCCTTGAAACATTTATGCTTTGTGTCTCCATTCATTGAACACATGTGACCTTGAACCTTGGAGCTTCCACCTCCAACCCCACTCTGAGTGGGGCAGAGGGAGAGAGAGAGAGAATCTTAAGCAGACTCCACACTCAGTGCGGGGCTCAATCCCACGATTCTGGGTTCATGACCTGAGCAGAAATCAAGAGTTGCACAGTCAACCGACTGAGCCACCCAGGCGCCTCTTACCTTGGAGCTTTTTAACATGTGCTCCCCTCGTCTTCCAGAATGGACTGTAGGCTCCCTGAGAGCAAAAGAAGACTTCTTCAAGTTTTCTCACAACAGGAAATACTGCGTTCTCCAACATTCCCAGTGACGAAAATGAGTGCGTATGGTCAATTACCTAAAGCACAAATGATTTAATGAATATAGATGGATACAACATAGTTACATTTCTGCCCCTCAGCCAACACCCATGGAATCCTAGGATAGTATTTGAACAAAGTTTACAAGTAGTATTGCTATTTGTTGCTTTTTATTAAAAAAAAAAAATCCATCTAGGGCGCCCAGGGGGCTCAGTCAGGTTGAACATCCGACTTCGGCTCAGGCCATGATCTTGCAGTTGGTGGGTTTGAACTCCGCATCGGGCTCTGTGCTGACAGCTCGGAGCCTGCAGCCTGCTTCAGATTCTGTGTCTCCCTCTCTTTCTGTCCCTCCCTCCCTCACACTCTCCCTCTCTCTCTCAAAAATAAATAAACATTAAAAAATTAAAAATAAATGAAAAAAAATCCACCTGCTGTCACCTATCTTCCTGATTGTTCTCCTCCACCCGCTGCCACTCCCAGCCTGGAGCTAGAGCGTTGAAGCCAGGTGTCCTCTCCTAAAGGAGCCTGGGGACCTCCTCAGGATTCCATAGGCGCTGACGCCTGCCCTGGGGGTGCGTCCTGGCCCACGTGAAGCAACGATTTGTTCTATGGCAGTGGCCGCTGAGGATATTCCCACTTGGGAACACCCAGAGGGGGTAAAAACCTTCCCAGACACACCAATCAACTTGAGGCATGAGAGAAGGAGCTAGAAGACTAAGGGCTGAGAGCATATTGGGTGCTGACTCTGAGCAAACAAATGGCCGATGTATGGTGACCCGGAGAGTGCACTGGCCTGGAAATGCAACTTAAATAGGAATCAAATTATTGTGTAGACTGTGCCTAACTAATATGGGCAAAAGACTGCTTTTCAGTGCAGTTAATGAATATGTGGTTTAAGATGATGCAGGGAAGCCTCCGCCCATAGAAAAAACTCCGGGAGGCTAAAGGGGAGGGTGAGGACCACGTAGAGAGGAAGGGGGAGCCGGTGCTTGAACTATCTGGCATTCTCCCGCTGCCCAGGAAACACAGGCTGCCTGTGGACCCGGGCTTCCCACTGGTCATCTGGGGGCTCCCCCACCCTCGCTCTAACTCTCAGCTCTGGCATCCTGAGTGCCTCTGCCTGCACTCTGGCTGTTTATGCCCTCCAGATGACCTGTCCATGGATGTGACCGGCCCAGCTCCTGGAGAAAGTCTGCTCCACCTCAGTTGGAAGCCATCCAGTCCTGTTGGGGCACCTCAGGCTCCCTGGGCTTCCCCCGTGACCTCCCCAGACCTGGCTTCAGTTTATCCTTTTGATTCCTCTCTCTTTTCTCTCTCTGTGAGCCTGCCCCCTGCGTGTCCCTCACTAAGGCTCCTCCTTCTGCCCCATCTTTCCTCCCAAGCACCTTCACCGGCAAGGACCCCTGCCCTCTTCTCTGAGCTTGTGCCATGGTCTCTCAGAGGCCTGGGTGAGGTCCCGTTCCTCGGGGAACCTTCCTTGGGCTCCCCACCCCTGTCCTAGTCTTCTTGGGCAGCCGGAGGGTAGAGTGGAACAAACACGGGCTTTGGAGGGCAGCCATGCCTGCATTTGAATCCTCACGCGGCTCCTTTCTAGAGTGTGACCTCAGACAGGTCAGGCCTTGTTCTCTGCATCTATAAAATGAGGATCGTTCCAACGTACATGGTTGCTATAAAGATTGGGGCACCTGGGTGGCTCAGCTGGTTAAGCATCGGACTTCGGCTCAGGTCACGATCTCTCAGTTCGTGGGTTCAAGCCCCGCATCGGGCTCTGTGCTGACAGCTCAGAGCCTGGAGCCTGCTTCAGATTTAGTGTCTCCCTCTCTCTCTACCCCTCCCCTGCTTGTGCTCTCTCTCTCTCTAAAATAAACATTTAAAAAATAAAAAAGATTAAAGGTCCGAATGGCACTCAGCACATAGCACCGATCCATAGCCTTTCCTTTCCTTCCTTCCTCTGACCCTAAGCGCACCACCCCCTCAACACTGCAGGTGCTGCCCCTTCGGAGCCTTGGCCTCGGGGCGGGCTCCTGAGCCATGCTTGGTGCTGGGTGGCCCCCAGTCACCCCCGTGATGCCTCCCAGGGCCAGTGAGAGCTATGAGGGCTTGGGGACCAATTCATCCCCCTGCACAGACATGCAAGGGGCCACCATCAGGTCCGAGCATGGGGTTCTGAGCGCCGAGCGGAACCTCTGCTCGTACCGCAGACTCCACCTCACAGGAGGAGCCACTTCTGGGCCTGGGGTTGCTCCAGGGGTGCAGGGAAGGGCCAGGACAGGACAGGAGCGCCACCTCACAGGCCGCACCGCCCGCCACCAAGTACCTGCACACCCCTCTCTGGTGACTGCTGCCCCCTCGGTTGGTGAGGCAGACTTTTCAAGCCTCTGAAACAGCAGAGTCTGCACCAGCCTTCTCTCAGGGCAAAGGGGCCTCTCAGAGCAATTTATCCTTCGTTGGAGGTACCCGCTCCGTACATTCCACGTTTAGGGCTGAGGGAGGTTTCTCTACAGGCCCAGGAGAATCTGCTTCATTCATACATTTAACAGATATCTATAGGGCACCCACCTACTACGGACCAGACATATCCCAGGCCCTGGGGCTACAGCAGAGAAGGACCAGGTGCCTGCCCTGTGGAAGCTTATATTCCAGCGCGGGAGCCAGGCAGCAAATGGTCGTGTAACGTCAGCAGGTGGAAGTTGCTTGGGTGGGGGAAGGGAGGGGGGAAGTGTGGTGAAAGTTTAGAGAGTACGGGGCGGGGAGGGCAGCGTGTGAACTTTTCAGTGTTCTCAGTCTCTGCCCCAATGCGCAGGAACCGGCACCTTTTTAGAGGAACAAAGAGAAAACACAAGTATACTTGGCAGGAAATTCCTCTGGTCGGTATCCAATTGCGAACCAATTCAAAAGAGTCCTGGCAGGTTATGACCCTCTGGGTCCTGTCCCACCATTGCCAGCCACCCAGGCCAGACTCTCCCGGCGACTAATCCGGCCTCAGACTAAAACCCTCCTGCCTCCTTTTTTCCTCCTTCTTCTCTCTGAAGTCCACGCTGTGTTCTGGACTCCAGGCCTTTGTTTCCCTGACAGGTGTCGTTTGTTTGCTTATTTGTTTTGCCAGCCCTTCCTTGGCCACCTTCTCCAGGGACAAGGTTTATAGTCCCCCTGTCACATCCAATCCCAGAAGATAGCTTTCTAGCTGGAGCAAGAAAAGAATGTTCTGGAAGCTACATACTTTCCAGTGCTTTCCTCCACACCAACCAGACAAAAGCCCAGACTGGCCACCTTGGCTGCCAGAGAGTATCTACAAAACCACCTCAAATCTCCTTCTACTCCTCCCTGGCTTCCCCATCTTCACAAGGGAGCCCACCGGTGTTCTAGAACGAGATCAGTTACACTTCAGTTTCGTACTCTTTGGGTGAGTGGCTCTGTTGCCTGTACTCAGCACTATACTTCCTCAAATCTCCACACTTCTCTCTCAGAGCACCAGCCACTTCTCATTTATTGCCACAAAGGAGTTTTGCGTTTGTTAAAATTTGACATGGGTGTGCTTGCTAAATCATGTCTGTGAGCTCCTTGAGGGCAAGGCCCATGTCTGTTTTCCTCACCGTTGACTCCGCAAAACCCCACCCAATGCCTGGCAGATCGTAAAAGCTTAACCAACAGCTGTCAAATGTGCAAATAAACTATACCCAAGATGCAATTATTATGTTGGTAACACACATACGACAGAGACTAAGGAAACAAAAAAAGGTAAGTCTGAGTGGTAGATCCTAAACCTTAACTCCCTTATAAATAAGTGATGTATTTACATTTTTAAAAGTTTTTATTTATCTATTTTGAGAGAGGTAGAGTGGGAGAGGGGCAGAGAGAGGGAGAGAATGAATCCCAAGCTGACTCTGGGCACTGCCAGCGCAGAGCCCCACGAGGGGACTAGAACTTCCCAACTGTGAGATCATGACTTGAGCTTAAACCAAGAGTCGGAGGCTTAACCCACTGAGCCACCCAGAGACCTCATAAATGATGTATTTATTGTAAATAGGTGTGACCAAGGATTTTCCCTGATGTGCAAATTTATGAGGTGTCTTGTAAGGGTATGAGAAATGGAAACTCAGTTTTAGTTGTAAAGAAAAAAACAAAACAAAACATGAAATACACACGCGCTTCCTCTCGCCCCTCCCTAAAACCTGCTCTGGACACGAAAAGAAAGCGAGACTGAACTCAACCAATCAGAAGTCAGCAATGCCGAGGCCCCTCCCCGCACATGGGTGACAGACAGCGGGCTCGGCGCCCAGCGCCACCTGGAGGTCGAGGAGTGCAAATGTGGCGCCTGCAGAGTGGGTTCTTTGCCCAGCCAGACCTGACCATGTCCCTGTGGCCCCTAGAGATGCTGGCCTCCGGTCCCCACGCCCACTCGGTCACACCCACCCCCAATCAGACTGCTAAGGGGTCGTTCAGGCAGGAAGCTCTGAGGAGCTCCCGACAGCGCCGTTTATCTGATTTACTCCAGTGACATCCCACAGCTTTCCCCTACTTTGTTGCGAATTATCCCTGCTTGACCGGAAGAATGGATTTGGTGAGTAAAAGTGTCTCAGAAAAGTGATACAATAGTGGTTTTAAATGCTTCCATAGCATCGCCTTTGGGCCCCACCTCCATTAAGCAGATGGATGTGGCGAGGGAGTGGCACCCTTTCCCTGGTCCCCGCCCCCAGCTAGTGGCCCAGAGAGCCCAGGGCTGGCCCTGCACCCTGACCTCCAGGTCCCCCTCTCTGATGGGCCTTGACTGTCAGCCCTGCTCTCCCTCACCAGGTCAGGGCACAGAACTTAAATAATCCTTAATCATTTCATATTTCCTTATTCCTCATTTGAAAGGAAGTCTGAGCAATACACCTTCCAAGGACACTGAAGATTTGCTTGGCTCAAGGTGGGTTTTCCCCTTGTGTCACTCAGCACAGCCCCTTGGGTGCTGCTTGCCCTCCTCTGCAGGAGAGGTTTGTTGTGGAAGGAGGGCTGCCCAACATCTGGGAAGTCCAGGTGCTCTCAGGACCCCCCTCACTGCCCGCCCTCCCCAGATACGGGGAAGGGCAAGAGGGGACGAGTGTGGGGAAGAGGGACTTTTATTTTATTGAGTACCTGCTATGTGCCAGCTACAGTGTTAGATTTCTGGCCAGGACAGCGGCATCCTCACAAAAGCCCAAGAAGTTTGGTTTAAGAAATATATTTATCATTGGAATATCACATATTAATTTTATACAAAGAAGCATATCCCTTTAGGCTCTTCCTCTATCACCTAGCCCTACTTTTCTTGTCTGTGGCCAAAAAGAAAAAAAAGGTGCGAGTCTATGGGTGTAGAATGGAGAGGCTAAGGTACGCCACCAAAATCACCTGAGAAGGGACGTGAGGTCCTGTACCGGAGGGATTGTGAGGACTGGAAATGAGGTTCCAGGCCTTTCCCTGGTGGGCCAGGAGGAAGCTCAAGGTTTCTGAAGAAACTGGCTCTGGAAACTCCAAGATGACGTGCCCTGTCACGGGGGAGTAGACAGGGCAACTCCGGGTGCCCCGCTCACCGCTGGCTTCTGGGAAGGGATGGTCTGTGTCAGCCACCAAATCTGGGAGATCTTCTGAGCCTGGGGTCCACTGGGGTTGGTGGGGGAGCCACTTGGTGTAAGACCACCACAGTGGT
The DNA here is from genome assembly GCF_022837055.1 of Prionailurus viverrinus. Lineage (NCBI taxonomy): Eukaryota > Metazoa > Chordata > Mammalia > Carnivora > Felidae > Prionailurus > Prionailurus viverrinus. Next base: position 120,977,390 of record NC_062563.1, read on the forward strand.
GAGAGAGGACTTGCTTCTTGGGTGCCCGAATTTGCTCTGGCAGAGCCAACAGTCACCCCAGGACTAAGACAGGCCATTCCTGCCACTCCCGGAGTGAGAGGCCTCACACCCTGGAATCCCTGGGTATCAAAGTAAAGTAGACTGTGCTGGGGGTAAACCGAGGCAGGCACAGCTGTGGGGGCAGGGGGAGGGGGATACCTGAGAAGTCCCAAAGCTTAGCTTTTCCCTCTTTGGTGCAGCCTAAGCCCTGGTCTCTATTTCTTTTCCTCGTTCCAATTTCCTCCTGGCTACTTTGTTCCCAGGAACACACGAACCCCCAGTTTGGGTCAGAAAAAGCTCCCAAGGCCCAGCTTCTCCTTCCCCTCTCCCAAGCCTCTTTTTCCCTCTCCACTGCTCTCTTGCCTTGCTCATGGCCTCCCATATCACCACGGCTACAGGTGACATTCAGCTCCTGGGAACTCACTAATTGTGGGATAAAAGACGTGGTTGGTCTCCAAGTAAAGAAATTTCAGGATGTCTGGGGATAGGCAGGTTTTCTGAATGCTCCTTGGATGCTGGGAACCTGGGACATTTGGGGGGAAGGTACTGCAGGGGCAGGGCGAGGGTGCAGCCGGCCCCGGGACGGAGCTGTGAGCCCAAAACCCCACATGTGGCATGGCAACAGGTGACCCGACGAGCCGGATGCATCAGCTTGGCCATCCTCCCGTGCCCAGAGGAGCCCAGGGCCCCTGGAAACTCCACGTGGGCACCGAATGTGGCTGGGAGTCCAGGATGGTCCTGCTGGCCACTGACTTGCCAAGAGACCTCTCTGCGCCTCCGCGGCCTCATCCTTCAAACTGGGATAATGGTCTCTGGCCCGAGGGCCTTCAGGTTTGTGGTTAGGATCTAATGAGAGCCCAGCTGGAAAGCCCACCGTAAACATTGTGTCCCATCGAGGGAATTTTCGTTATTCCTCTCTCCCCTTCTGAGACGAGGGACAGAGAGAAGTGGGAAAGCAATTCATAAAGGCACTGTCAGCACACCTGAAACTAACATAACACTGCATGTTAATCATACATCAATTGAAAACATGAGGCTTGCGTTAAAAATTAACAAACAAATGAAAGTACCGTCCGCTGATGTTTGTGGAGCGCTCGCTGTGTGCCCGGCTCCGCCCGGGGCACTCAGCATGCCGTTAAATTCTCCCAACAAGTGCAGGAATCGGGCAGGACCGTCACCCGCCCCATGTTACTCCCAAGCATGGCCAGGCCAGCACGCGCATCCATATCTGCCTGAAGTGAAGCCCCTCCCCTTTGCCCCAACACCATCCAGGGAGCTCCTGGCCTGGGGACGCACCCTCCTGGGAGTCTGACCTGGGTTCCGTGCTCTCTGCAGCTCACCGTGGGGGCCTGGGCAACGTGAACTTCTCTGGGCATCCATCATCTCCTTCGTTTATAAGGAGTTTGCTCTCCAAGTCCCCTGGCAGGTCCTCAGGGGGCATGTCTGTCATCCCTGCCCTCGTCCTCTGTGTGGTTAGAAAAGGAATAGATGTGTACAAGGGAGGCAGACCTGGGGGGGGGGGGGGGGAGGCTGAGCCCTAATGTGGACCTTGGGATTCCCGCAGCCTTTGAGCATCGCCACCTGTGGTCTGGACTCAACCGCCCGAGGGGTGGGGGCCGGGGGGTGGGCAATGGAGGCTATTACCAAGCCCATGTTTCAGAAAGCGAGTGTCCAATAAGGAAAAAATGACTTCCCAGGTGGAAAAGCGAGTTAGCGGCAGAGCTAGGGTTGGGAGCCAGATCTCTCAACCCCCAGGCTGTTCTCGGCTCCCTGGGCCCAGGCCCCAGCTCGGAGCAGAGGAGGGAGAACAAGGCAAGTGGAACTTTCTGAGACCCTAAGGGAGAATCCTGGCCTTTGCCAGCGTCCAGAGCCTGCCCACAGCTCTTGGCTCGTGGCCCCTTCCTCCTCCTTCAAAGCCAGCAACGGTGGGTCAAGTCCTTCTCATACCTTGTCATTCTGATACGACTCTTCCGTCTCCTGCTTCTAAGGCCCCTGTGATTACACTGGACCCCCTCCCCTGGGATAATCCAGGTGACACCCCCACCTCTAGGTAGGCTGATTAGCAACCTCAATTCCTCTTGTCCTGTGACCTAACATTTTCACAGGTCCCGGCGATTAAGATGTGGACATCATTGGGGGTCATTATTCCGGCTATCATACGCCCCTTGTCCCAAAGGCGGCATCCCCAGATGGTCACACGTCCTGCACATCCGTCGGGTGGGCTGTGATGTGCACCTGCGGCTGTCTCCTATGCACCTCTCGGAAAAGTTCGTGTCCAGCCCCAGCCTCATCCTTTGAGGATTTCCCCTCCATTCCATTTCTTGCCTCCTGTGTGCCCCCTGGAAGTGTGCCCAGGAGGTGCCCGCTGCTGATGAGAAGGCCCTGGTTCCCATCTTCTCAGCTCTTCCCTTTCTGTGTGTCCCTCCAACAAGTGGACCCACGGCCTCTCGGCTGGAGGAGGGACAGGGAGACAGGTCCAGATTGCTGGCCAGGCTCAGCAGGGGAAGGCGGATGCCTCTGCAGATGGGACGGGGAGACGGTCACTGCTGGTGCATCAGTCAACAGGCCGCCAGTCCAGGAGTGTGCAAAGGGCTATGGAATCGGTTCGTGCCCTCCTATCCCCTGAGGAGGGTCCTGTGCCCCCCTGGCGAAATGGAGTTGGTTTCGGTTGGCGAAATGGAGATGAGGGGCCGGGCGCTGCCTGCTTGTGTGCTCTGCTCTGCTTGGGGGTGAAGGTGGGGGGTGGAGGAAGCACACCTGGGCAGACAATTGAGCTGGAATCATCCGGGGACTGGGGTGGAGGGCGTGAGTTTGTTCATGTCCCCCGAAGTGCTGGGCCAGCTGGGAATTCGGCATCACCACTTGTCTCCCTCCATTCTGTCCCCTACCCCTCGCACTCTCCTGACACCATCCTCTCAGGGGCCACCTGGGGCAGTCTTAGGTCAAGTGCAGACACCTTGTCTTTGCTCCCTGTAGTAGGCAGCTTCTAAAATGGTTTCCTGGTACGCACACCCTCGTGGAATCCCTTCCCCATGAGTGTGGGCTGGTCCTGGTAACTTGCTGTTTACAAAGACAATAGGACGAAACTTCTAAGATTCTGATACAAGAGTCTGTGTCTCCGCCCTCTCCCTTTCCTGAACACTGTCTCTCGCTCTCTCGGGCTTGTCACTCTGATGAAGGCAGCCGCCATCTTGTGAGCTGTCCCGTGGAGAGGCCCACATGGCAGGGAACTGAGGGCTGCTTTCAGCCTTCAGCCAACACGGAATACAAGGCCTCAGTCCAACAACCTCCAAGGAACTGAATCTTGTTAAGAACTCCCACATGAGTACACTCAGAAATGAATCTTTCTCCATGGAACCTGGAGATGGCTGGAGCCAGCTACCTGTGGGAGACCCTGGCCCAGATGACCCCACTGAGCCACCCACAGATTCCTGACACGCAGCATCTGTGAGACAACGAATGTTGCTGTGTAAGCCACCAAGATTTGGGTTAATTTGTTATGTGGCGACAGATAACAGATACAGCCCTTTCTCCTTGACCCTGTCGCCCCATCATCCCTTTGTCCTTGGCGTTTGTGTACTCATCTGGTTCTCCCCTGGCCTTCCTGAGCCTCCTTCTCTCTCCTTTGCCATCATCGCTTCCGCCCCCGGGTGGAGGTCCACTCCGGTGTCTCTGGTCTCCGCACTCCTCAGGGAGAGCCCACCTATTTCCGGCTCCAGCAATGTGTAAGTACCGCATCTATTGCGATGTTCTTCCAGTCGTCTCTCCCCTTCCAGCAGCTCATCTGCATTCAGCTCCATTTCTCCTCTGGCCCCTGAATATATATTTTATCTGGATGTTACTATAACAACCCAAACCAGTGAATATGTCCCTTCTCGTCATCTCTGTTTCCAGTCAGCAGTAGATGCTCCTTCTGGAAGGCAGCTGATAGCTGGCCCAGACCCCCTGCCAGTCTCCTCGCCTCTGAGCTGCCTCACTCCAAAGCAGACTCACCTTCCTTAACACGAACCTCAAGATGTCAGGTTATTGATCACTCTCGCGTCTCCATATTCGTTCCCATTGAACTTGCCTGATGTTTCCCACCAATGTCCCCCCACGACTCCAGCAGCCAGGCCAGGGTCTGCAGGCTGGTTCTACCATATTCGGCCTGTGTGCAGGTTGGTTCTCCTCCCTGGCCTCAGGTTTCTAACCTGAACCTAAAAACTGGACAGGCCCCAGATAACCTTCAACAGGTGAATGGTTAAACTGTGACACATCTGTACCATGGAATTCTACCCAGAAAAAAAAGAAAAAAAACAAAAGAGCTATTGACACATGCAACAACCTGGATGAATCTCCAGAGACTTATGTTGGGTGAAAAAAGCCAATCCTAAAAGGCAGGACTCCATTTATATAACATCATCGAAACGAGAAAACTAGAGAAATGGAGAATGGATTCGTATTGTCCAGGGTTGGGGAGAGGCACAGGGGAGGTGGGTGTGGCTATGAGGAAGCCAACGTGAGGGGATGGAAATGTTCTGCCCACTGACCATGTCAGTGTCAATATCCTGATTGTGAATAGGACACTTGAGTGTTGAGAGAAGTTTCTGGGGGGGGAATCGGGCAAAGAGTATGGAAGATTTCTCTGTAGTAGTTCTTACAACTGCATGTGAATCTAGAATTATCTCCAGAAAGGGGCGGCTGGCTGCTCAGTAGGTAGAGGGCGTGACTTTGAATATCAGGGTTGTGAGTTCCAGCCCCACATTGGGCACAGAGCTTACTAAAAAAAATATCTATCTATCTATCTATCTATATATATATATATATCTTCAGGGAACCTGGGTGGCTTAGTCAATTAAGGATCTGACTTTGCCTCGCAGTTCATGAGTTTGAGCCCTGCATTGGGTTCTATCCCATCAACACAGAGCCCGCTTTGGATCCTCTGTTCCACCCCCGCCAAGCCCCTCCCCTGCTCGAATTCTCTCTCTCTCTCTCTCAAAAAAAATAAACATTAAAAAAAAATCTCCAAAAAGTTTAATTAAAAAAAGATACCCTTTTATTGAGTTGCATGGAACTCATCTTAAAACCTGGAAGGTACGTTACTAATGAAATGAAATGAATGAAAAAAACATTTTACTCACGAAAACATCTGTACTGGCAAAGTACTGACACAAACACAGGTTTCCAGTCTTTTATCTTGACATTGAATTACACGCCCCACAGAGAGCCAGGTGGGCTGTGGGGTGGCTCAGCTGCTCCCCGGAGCCCATGAGACCCTATTCAGCAGGTAGTTCCTTTCTTTCCCCTTCCCTCTGGAGGAGCAGCGAAAGGGGGAAAAGACTTGGGTGAGGGGAGGCTGCAGAAGAGGCAGGAAAGTTCTGTAAGGCAGGGTCACCCAGTCTGAGGGTGCAGGCCAGCAGCAGAGGGAGAGGGATTGAGGGGGAGTGGCCCCAGGCATCATGTTCTTAACCTCCACATACCTCCCCAGATATTGCCCTCTCGTCCCTGATGCCCTCACCTACCTAATCCCAACTGGCCTTCAGCTTGGCTTGTGTCTCAAAGGGATGACCTCTGATTTATGGAGAGGTAACACACACACACACACACACACACACGAAGAAAGAGACCCACAGCCTGAAAGAAAAATGGTCAAAAATAAACTGATAGTTCTTAAATGCAAAGGGCCCTTAAACATATGAAAAGACGATCGACCTCCTCAAAATGAGAGACGTAAAAGGCACAATGTGTGGTGAGACCACTGCTCACCCACCAGGGGGACTGCATTCTCAACTGGCAACATGCTTTCTCATACATGGTCATGGCGGGAAGGCAAAATGCTACAACCCCTGGGGGTGATTTTTTTAAACTTTTTGTCAATCAAACTGGGGCTCCTGGCTGGCTCAGACGGTAGAGCATGCGACTCTTGATCTCGGGGTCGTAAGTTTGAGCCCCACATTGGGTGGAAAGATTTAAAAATAAAATCTTTTCTAAAAATGCATTAAAAATAAATAAGAAGAACATCTTAAACTTACAGAAAAGATGCAAACACAGTAAAAAAACTTAATTTTTTCTAAACTTTTCATGAATGTGTCAACACATTGCCCAATAGCCTCCAAAAAACTGTAGTATATATTTCTTTCAAATACGGGCATTCTCTTTCACAATTAACTACAGCATAAACATCAAAATCAGGGACGTAACATTGACCCATTACTACCAGCTATCCTCAGACCCCATTCCACTTTCTCTTATTGTTCCAATAATGTCCTTTATAGCAAAAAGATTCCATCCGAAATGCACACACACACTTGTTATGTCTTTAGTTTCCTTTGATCTGGAACAACTCAATCTTTCATTGACTTTCGTGACCTTGATATTCTGGAAAAACACAAGTCAGTTATTTTGTAGAATATCCCTTGTTTTGGATTTGCTAGGGTCTGATGGCTGTGTCCTCTCAAAAGCCATACGTTGAAACCTACCCCCCAAGGTGATGGGATTAGGAGGCGGTGCCCTCATGACTGGGATTAGTACCCATGTAAAAGAGCCCCCAGAGTGCTAGCTTGTGCCTTCCACCATGTGAGGACCCAGAGAAAAGATGGCTGTTTAAGCACCAGGAAGCCCTCACCAAACATTGAATCTGCTGGTGTGACAATCTTGGATTTTTCAGACCCCAGAGCTGTAAGAAGTGAATGTTTGCTCTTTATCGGCCACCCAACCCATGGTACTTTGTCACCGCAGCCCAATGGATTAAGATAAGGTTTGTCTGATGTTTCCTCAAGATTAAATTCAGGTGATGCATCTTGGGTTGGAATATCAAGAGAAATGGTGCCCTGTTGTTCTCACTGCATCCTGTTAGGTGGGATACCATTTCAGCTTGGCTCATTACTGATGATGTTAACTTTAATCACTTGATTCAAGGGATGCGTTTCAGGTTTTTCCATTGTAAAGTCACTCTTTTTCCCTTTGTAATTAGGCAGTATTTTGTTGGGAAGTACTTTGAGACAATGTAAATATCCCCTTCCTCATTAAACTTGCAGTGTATTCATTTATTTCTAGCAGTGTGGACTCATAGATTCCTATTTTATTCGGTGTTGCCATCATTGATTCTGACGCTCAAATTTTCCCACATCTTGCCAGTGGGAGTCCCTCCCCTGTATCCCATGATTCTGTGAGCACTCCCTTACTTTTTTTTTTTTTTTTTTTAAATTTTTTTGCGCTTCCTTACTTTTAAGTGTGACGTGTTCCGGCCTCATCTCGCTCCTTGCTTACCCATCTCGGGAATCTGCCATTTCTCCAAAAAAAATTCAGTTCCTTTTAGTAAAGAATGGTATTTAGAAACTAAGATCTGGGCATGAGGTGTGTTCATTGCTATGGAGGTTTTATTACTTGTAGGTGCTCTCAGTGAACAGAAAAATGGAAAATATAGGTAGATACACATACACACATGTGTGTATATATATATATATGCATACATTTTACATCCATATTAATTTCTAGATCTGTCAACACACAGTGTGAGGCTCATGCTGGGGTGAGAGGTAGAGGCTGAGGAGTCTCCTGGGGGAAGGGGCTGAGCCAGCATCTCGAAACGGGGGAGGTTTATGACAGTTGCTGTGGGAAACCCAATAAGAGGATAGAAGACCTGAATAAAAGGACCGTGTATTGGCACACACAAAACCACACCAAATGAATTTGTGTCTTTCTGATTTTCTCTGTGAGTGAGAAGAATGACGTTTTAAGGGTTACAAAGCATTTTCCTAGCCGCTCTTTGTATTCGTGCTTACGACTCCTGTGGAGGGCTAGCAAAGTGGTCCACCCAGTGCTTTGGGTCTTTGGGAGGGGGTGGCTAGTGGCTGGTCCATGGAATGCCCAGAAAATGAGCTGACTGGCCACTGGCTGAGGCCTTGCGGAAGTGATCTCAAATTCCCAGAGCCAGGGATTGCTCAAGGTCTGAAGGAATCCCCAGGAAGCCATGATCGCGCCAAGAGGAAAGCTGGCCCTCCCCCAAAGAGACTTCCTCCCTGTGGGCCCTCCGGCCCAGCCATGGAGGACCATGAACCAGGGAGATTCTCCCAGGATCCGCAACCTGGATCCACTGTGGAGAAGTGGGTGTGGTGGAGGCCACGGTCTGGCAACCCCTGAAGGCTCTTTCCTTCTCCTCTTGCAAAGTCAGTCCTTACTGGGGATAATCTGTTTTCTGTCCGCCATCATAATTTCAGTGTTTCGAGTGGTTAAATTTGTAATTTAGCCACCGTTATAGAAAAGGAGCCACATCCAAACCTCATTGAGAGAAATGCACATTACTCAGAGATCCCGATTTTAGAGCTGGTCATGACTTGGACTATCTTCTTTTGGGAAGGAGATCAAGTGCATTTTTAGTTGTTGATGGCGTGGGTTCTTCATTTTAGGAGGAACATTTTAAAAATGTCTTTTTTATTGAGGTGAGATTCACATACCATCAATCATTTAAAAAGGCACAATTCAGTGGCACGTTGATGTTGTATCATGTATATATGTATATACAACATGCGATGTTGTACAACCACCGCCTCAATCAGGTAGGCAGAGCATTTGGAAAGTGCTTACACGGGGAAAGAAGGATGCGTAACGTGTTTGTCCGGCCCCCTTCCTTTGGGGGAACAGCTCTGCTCCTACTCCACGGGGTGCTGGCTGGATCCGTCGGCCCCAGCCACCACCTGTCCTCACCTAGGGGGGTGGGCATGTGATTCATGCTATCCTACTGGCTGTAGAGCCGGGTTCGGGGTGGGCTTGTGACCAAAGCCGGAACAACCGGAGTAACCCTTGGAACTTGTCTGCTAGGCACGGCACCTTTAGTGAGGGTGGCGATGAAAACCAAAATGGGACAATTATGTGTCTCAGACCTTGAGGCTCGAGGTGGGGGAGGGATCGTTGCTAAAGGACGGGGAGCTTTATGTCCTGGAAGCATTCGGGGGCTTCCTAAGGGAAAACGATGTTCTTCCACTGGGATTCTAAGCTGGGAGGATGTATACCTGAGGCTGTTGGCTGCCATCTTGGCATCTGTTTCGAGGAGGAGAGGAAGTGCCAAGGCAGTGGGAGAGCAGACAAGAGTGATGGAGACGGTGAGGCCTGGAGTTAACATTCGAGACCCTGGATTTACCTAGTCCTGAATCTCCAACCCTGGGCTTCCCAACCGTCTAAACTCTAAACTACTGAATCCCTTTGTTTGTTTAAACCAGTTTAGGCTGGGATTCTGTCCCGTGTGACTTGAGAGTCTTGACTAATATAACAACCCACATGGAAGGTAGGTGGAAGTGTCACCATTTGCTATAGATGAAGAACCTACGTGGATAGCGGTCCATGATGCAGCTCTCCTGGTGGGTGTGACAAGCAGTGAGTATTAAGATGGCCCGAGTGATGAGTCACTGTGGGGTTGAAACCACCGGGCGGGATGGAAGGTGAGCCGGGTCTGGACATTAGGACGAGGTGCTGCAAAGGCAGGTGGAATGGTTTCAGAAGCCAACTGAGGTGGAGGACATAAGGTCTACCGGGGTGCGGGGCCCAGGGTAGACTCTCATCTGAGTCAGACGTGTGGGAACCGAGTCTCACCCTCTAGAATCCCTGGGTGGAAGACGTTAGAGGAACATGTTGTCAGTGAAGGAGTTGGAAGGGCCCCTGCGGTAGTCATTGGTGCTGGTTGCTAAATACGTCTGATTCTCGCTGCTTTAAGGTCTGTGGTAGTGATTACTTCCTGGATCCTGAGAGCTGAATGGAGCCGTATGACTGGTTCCAGCCAATGAGTGACAAATGGCTCTTGTCAGTGTGATACTCTCCAGTGCTCTCCTTGAGATGGTGACTCTTCCGTCAGCCAGGGTCCCAGAATATTCCACGGACTCTACCCTTCTGCAGACTTGCCACAGACACGTAACAGGAACGAGAAAAGAAACTTACGTGATTTTTTTTTTTTAAGTAATAGATCTAATAGATTTAATTTATAGTTGTACCATGCTCAACTTTTGTATTGCGGTAAAATATGGATAACATAAAATTGCCATTTGAACGATCTTTAAGTGCACAGTTCAGAGGCATTAAGTACATTCTCATATTGTGCCACCATCACCCCCCTCCATCTCCAGGACTCTCCCCATCTTCCCAAACTGAAGCTCTGGACCCACGAACACTAACTCCCCACTCCTCCTCACCCAGCCACCCCGCCCTGCAGCCCCAACTTCCTGGCAACTACCATTCTGCTTTGTCTCTGTGACTTTGACCACTCTATGTACCTCATGTAAGTAGAATCGCACAATTTTTTGTCCTTTGGTGTCTGACTTATTTCACTTAGCATAATGTCTTCGTGGCTTATCCGAGTTGAACAGGTGTCAGAATTTCCTTCCTTCTTAAGGCTGCCTAATATTCCACTGTATGTAGGTGCTACATTTACTCATCTATTCGTGAACATCTTCACCTTTGGGCTATTGTAAATAAGGCTGCTATGAACGCTGGTGTACAAATGTCTAGAAGAGTCTCTTTCACAGAAGGGGAATTGCTGGGTCATATGGTAATTCTAGGTTTAATTCGTGTGAGGAACCATCATGCTGTTTTCCATAGAACTTTTGTGATTTTAAATCACCAAAACTTGGGGTTGTTTGTTATCGCAGGATAACCTAGCATATCCTGACCCACACTGCCCCTTGCCCCGGATAATCTAGGATCAACCAGGGTTCTGCAGGCCACAGTGGAACAGACAGAAGTGAGGGGGTATAGGAGCCCAAAGGCTAACTCGATCTGAGCCAGACCCAGTGTGACATGGGGTGTGGACCAGTAGGGTTTGCCACAACTGATATGCCTCTTCTTGGGACCACCTGGAGGGTCCTTCTCATGCCAAAGACATCAGGGCCACACTCTGGAACCAACCCTGTAGCCATATGGTTGCTTCTCGCTGGACACAAACCCCTTCTAACATAGCTTGGGCCTCTTGACCCCAGCAACACAGATATCCAAGGTCATGCACATCATGGACTCCCAATGATTCCATCATAAATAGTTCTAATCAGCAGAAACTTATATTTGCCCTTCTCGATCCTGAGGATTTCAGCTTGTTAAGAGTAACTATAATGTGTTAAAAGTATGGTGTGGTGATCTCAGAGTCAGATGAACCAGGCTTTGAATCCTGATTCTGCGGCTTCCTGACTGCATGGCTTTGACTAAGCCTTAGTTTCTTCATTCGTAGAGTGAGGATAATAGAAACTACCACACAGAGTTGGCAAGGGCTAAGGGAAATGTGCCAAGTCTGGTGCCTGGTGTACAGGACACGCTCAGTAAACAGTCGCTATTTGGGGGCACTATTCTGTAAGCCTTTGAGGAGGGGAGAGGTATGGTGCCATCTTTCTAAACACGGTTTTCCCCTTTGCCAAGCTTTAGACTATTTGTGGATGCCCGCCTTGACGTGGAAAGCAAAGTGGCAAGGAGCTTGCAATGTGCACCTTCATTCAACCGATGTTTATTGAGAACCTACTGGGTGCCAAGTGCTGGGCTACATATGTGGTTCCTATCCTCATGGAAGAAACAGTACAAGTTTCTAGAACTGGCCAGGTGGAGTCCATGCATACAGGGCCTGCCATCGGTGGCATGGGGGCGGGGGGAAACTTGAGTGAGGCCAGGACAACTGTGTGGAGAGTGGCCTCTGACCTTGAGGCTGGGGAGTGGGGGAAGTGTACAGGATCTGGAAGCATTACAGAGCTTCCAGAAGGAAAACCTCTTGGATGAAAGTTCAGCTCTGTGTCTCAAAGAGTGAGGTGCCCTTTGAGGTGCCCTCCGCGGGGTGAAGCTGGTGGGGGAAAAGGGAAAAGTAGGACTGGTTTCAGCAGCGAGGGCCTGAGTGCCCATTTTCAGTAGCCCCCACCCACAAGTGGGAGGGTGGGCGCCTCGGGAAGGGAGCAAGCACTCCATGTCCCGGGTGAGGGAACTCAGGGCACTGCCATGTAGCTGAAGTGCTAGGTGGAATGGGGGTGCACAGTGGGGGGGGCTGATGGAGGTACAGGCAGAAGTGGAGAGCCAGTCTGGGGGGATTGGGGGCCCAGCACCAAGCCTTAGAGGTAGCGATGAACAGAGGGTGGCTGTGCTGATGGAAGTAGACGGAGATGCCCCAAGTCAGAAACCTGGAGCGGGAGAACTCTCTGGGAAATGAGAACAACCCCCGCAGGGAAGGGGTGAGTAAGCGTGAGGGTGGAGTGTAGGTGTGCACAGAATCTTAGAGCTGGAAGGGATCTTCAATGTCATTTAGTTCAACCTCCCACCCCACGAAGTCTTTCAGTCTTCCACTGTCCAATTGAGGGCACTCAACTCTACTTGGACGCGTCAAGGTACGGGGAGCTCACTCCCTTTAAGGGGACTCATCCTAGAGAGGTGCCCGAGCCTCTAGGACGGCCTGGATGGACCTGGCGCCCCGACCTTGGCCCTGTTGAGTGGGCTGGCCTCCACTCGGCGGCGGCACCTGGCGGGGGTGGCGGGTCGGGTGGGGATTGCTGTGCGGATGGGCCGGCGCTGCTGTCCCCAGCCCCAGTGCTGAGGCAGGCAGAGTGCAGTGGGCTCTGGTGGAGGTCGGGAGAACTGCAGGGTGAAGGCCGCCGGGGGCTCCACGGGCTGCTGGGGGGGAGGCACTGACACCGGCCCAGGGAGAGGAGGGGCCGCTGTCCCTGCGGCCAGTGCTGGATGCGGGGACCCAGCGCAGAGGCAGCGCCAGGTAGCGGGGCACCCCGCGGGGGGAGGGCTGCAGCAAGGCCCCCGGCGGAGTGGCCCGGAGAGCGGCGGAAGCTAGGTGCCCAGGCCCAGCGCAGGGTCGGGGCGCTGCGGGGTCTGGCCCTCCGTCTTGCAGCGTGCGGGGACTCCCGGCGGGGCCGCAGAGGCCGGGAAGTCGGGCCGAGGGCGCTAGGACCGGCCGCGCGCCCAGGCCGCTACCGCCGCGGCGCCCCGGGGCCCCCCAGTCGGCGCTGCCTCCCGGGCCGGCTCCGCAGCGCCGGGGCCGGGGCCAGCGCGGCCGCGGGGGGCGAGCAGCGGGCGGAGGCCTGGGCCCGCGGGCGGCCGGAGGGAGGGAAGGAGGAAGGCGGAGAGAAGGGGTGGGAGGGGGGGGGACCCGGCAGAGGAGGCGGAGAGAGGGAGCGCGACAGCGAGAGCGGAGGGAGGGAGCGAGCGAGGCAGGCGGGCCGGGAGGGAGGGAGGGCGCGCGGGCGGCGGCGGCGGCGGCGAGAGCAGAGGACGAGCCGGGACGCGGCGCCGCGGCACCAGGGCGCGCAGCCGGGCCGGCCCGACCCCACCGGCCACACGGTAATGAGCGCCGCTGCTGGCGGCCCGGGAGGCCGGCCCGGAGGCGGGCGGAGAGGAGGGGAGGCCGGGCGGGGGGCACGGCGGCGGGCAGTGCCCGGCTTGGGGCACGCTCCCGGACCCCTGCAACTCGGCGCCGGGCGCTCGCGGGGCCAGGGCTGCGGGCGGGGACGGCGGGCCGGGCTGGCCAGGGCGGCGCGGGGGATTTGAGGGTTTGTTTATGTCCCCGCGGGCTCGGCAGGCGCCCCCTCCCGTCCCGCCCGCTCCCGGCGCGGAGCCCCCTCCCCGCCCCCGCCCGGCTCCGGGCTCAAGTTCAAGTCTATACAATGCCGCGGGGGGCCCCCTCCACCGCCGGCCTCAGCCGCGGTGCCCGGTTCGGCGCTGCCGCAGGGGCCCCGGCCTGGCCGCCCCCGCCTTCCGGGCCCTGCCCCCGCCCCGGGGCCCCGCCTGGGGCCTGCGGCCGGGGCGCTGGAGGGCGCGGACCCCGACCCGGAATGATCGGCTCCCGCCGCGGCCCGCAGGGAGCGGGGGAGGGGGCGGGGGCCGGGCCCCGCGCAGGCTCCGCGGCGGCGGCAGAAAATGGCAGCCTGGCACGACCCGGCCCCCCGCCCCTCCCCCCGGCTCCCGGCCCTCCACGGCCCGGCGGGGCGGGGGACCCGGGAGGCCCCCGGGGGCGGGCCGAGGGGTGATCCGGGGGCCGGGCCGAGGAGCGCTGCGCTGCGATCCTCCTCCGGCCACCTGTGGCTGGGGGTGCGGGGTGCCAGCGGATCTGGGAGGGGCGGCGGGGGTGGGGAGAGTGCCACTCGGGGGGCACACCTCCCCGCGGAGGGCCAGGCGGCGCGCGGGGGGGACGTCGTGCCTGGCTCCTCCCTGCCCCCGCCGCGGGCCGTGGGAGCCGGGGCGGCGGCGGCGGCGGCGGCGGCGGCGGCGGCGGCGGTGGCGGCGGCGCCGCAGTGTGGGGGCGGGGCGGGGGCGGGCGAAGATCCCGGGCCCGGGCCGCTGGGGCCGGAAAACGCGGGGATGGGAGCTGCGGGCCGGGGCCGGGAGCGGCGCGGGTGGGGGCGCCCAGGGTCGCCCCCTGCAGCAGCACCCCCAGTCGCACACACACGCACGCGGGCACACTCACGCACACGCACCCCCGCTGGGCCGGTGCAGACGTGTCCTTGAAAGCTTCGCATCTGCACAGTGAAGGACGAGGCCTCGCAGAGGCTGCCGAGCGGGGTCTTCGGCCCCGCGCCCCGGGAGACCCCGAGCTTCGGAGCCGCAGGCGGCCGCGGTCCGTGTCCCGCCCTCACCCCGGCTCCCCTCCCCCAGGCCGCCCTGCCCTCCCTCCCCCTCGGCGCGGACCGAGCTGGCGTGGGTCCAGGGCCCGCCCCCGGCCTCCCCCAGCCCCCCATCGCTGGGGCCCGCGGCCCTCGGGCTGCCAAACTGCATTTCGCTTTCCTGGAACCTCCCTTCTTGGGGGCACCCACTTCCCTCACTCCCCCCTCTGTGATTTCCCACTTTTCTCTCCATCCCCAACGTCCTTCCACCTCTCTCTACTGCAAAGCCAGTTGAGTAGGCGTTGCTGCCCTGGAAGGGGGCCGGGGGGGCTCGCTCAGTCTCAGCGGCTTTCTTCCCCCCCGCTCCTGAGGGGAGCCCCCTGTGGCTGCACCTTGACCCAAGATGGCGTCCAGCACCCAGCTGGGCAGCCCCGGCCTGAGGGCGCGGGGGAGGAAGGGCCGGGCCCCAGAGCCACGCCACGCGCCCCCTCCCAAACCAGCAGGGACAGGAGCCTGGGCGAGAAGCGCCCTCTGCCCTGTGACCCAGCTTGCCCCCTTCGCAGCCTTGCCCAGAGACTGCCATCAGCATCCCCGCGGGACTGTTCAGTCTTCATGTTTCACCCTGGGCTTGCCAGCGGCTGAACCGGCCTCCGGCCTCCTGGGCGGGCGGGCTGCGAAGGGATCCTGGGATCAGGTGCTGCTCTGCTGTGCCTCCTCCCTTCCAGGCAGATGTGACAGCTGCAGCCAGGGAAGCTTTTCTCCTTAGGCGTTGCTGGAGTGTTAGGACTGGCCTGTGGGATTTGGGGAGCCCAGCTGTCAGGCGGAGGGACCCTCTTTGGGCTGTCTTCTCTGCTGGCAGGGGCTATCTTCTGGTGGTTGAGTAAACCCCCCGGGGTTTGGAGACTCGGGTTGTCAGGAGGGAGTCCCTGCTAGGTTTCTGGGGTAAGGTGGTCCTGCTCTGCCTCTGCGTCCCGTTGAGCCCCCGGTTGAGCTGTTTGACAGGCAACTGTGTGAAAGTGTGAGTCTGCGTGTGTGTGTGCATGTGAGTGCATGCGCTGCACCCAGGCAGGGGCCCACAAACTTGTGCGGCGAGTCTGGCACCTGCCCGACTGCCTCCCTTCCCGGGCCCCACTTCTTTGGGCCCTGGCTCCCTCTCTGCACTCTTGTCCAGCTGCTTGGTGCTGGTCTTCAGCTACTCCTCAAAGCTCAGGCTGACCGAGGTTTTCCATCCCTGGCGTGGGGTCTGCAATGAGAGGTCGGCCTTAGGAAGGTGAATTCCTAATTCCTTCTCGATTCCCTGAGTGCTGGGTGCACAGTGCAAGGACTGCCCACCCCCCCCCCCCCCAACCCCAGCACTGGAGAAGACGACCGGACTGTGGCCATCTGTCAGGGTGTCTGCGGACAGGATTCCTCTGTGGGGTGGGGGTTGGACTGGAGCTTGGAGGTCCATTCCAACTTTGAAATTCTATGGCTCTGATTCTAGTGGTGGAATTTCAGACCCAGGAATGGGGGCGGGGTGGTCTGTTTTCACCACATGGCGGTAATCCGGAAAGGCTTCCAAGGAGAGGAGGTCTGAGAGAGCAAGGCCTCCTGGGGGATGGGCCTTTGAAAGGAGAAGGTGGTGTGAGGGGTGGGGGCCCTGCAGGGAGACAGGTTTGTCACAGGTGACTCCACAGAGGCTGTAAAAATGCAGCCTCCAGTTAAACCTTCACACGTGTGTGATTCACGTGTAAATCTGTGTGTGTACATAATTTCTGAGGGTTTTGTTTTGCTCTGAGTCCAATTCACAGTATGCCGACTCCCTTGTGGGTATTTTCCTATCACAGTCACACACATCACTGCTGACGGTCCTCTGAAAAAGGCCACAAGGGAGACAGGACTTACAAAATACTTGCCCAGGGTGACCTGGCCCCTGGGGAACTTACACTGTCCCCGGCTCCAGCTCTCCGGGGCTGCTGCTCTGGGTGACTGTCTCTCCCGTAAGCCTGTGGTCTCCACAGGACAAGGACCTTGACTCGGCTGCCTCTGGGTCCCCCATCAGACATTTAGTGGGGCCTCCATGGGTGTCTGCTGAATGGCGGGGAGTTTGCTACACATCTGTGTTTTTGGTCCCTGTCCTCTCCCTAGCTGTGGCCAGGCAAGGCTGCGTTTGTTGGAAGCACAGAAGAGCTTCCTCAGATCAGTCTCACTGGCTCCTGAACAAACGGGTCAGTTAAGAATAGACCACCCACTCCCCATCCTTGGGCCTGAAATGTTACCATTAGAATACGAGCCTTACAATTTCGGGTTGAAAGAGAACTTGAAGCTCTGAGAACACTTAGAGCTGGGTTGGGGGCTGTCTGCTTGTGGGGCCTGGCTGGGCTTGGAAGTGCTACCCGGAGCCTGAGGCCAGAAGAGCCAATAATGGCCTGTCACGTGCTCCTGCTCCTTTCCTTCGTCACTTCCTGCTGCCTGTACGGGCCTGGGGACCCTGACTCGGGTGCCCGGCGCCCTTGGGGATTGTTTCCACGTCCATTTTGGTATCTAACGGTGGAGTCAGTCAGGAGTCTGCCTCCACCTGCCCTTTGAGGCTGGGCATCTCTGTGGGCCTGCGCTTGGCCGCTCCTGGGGGCTTTCATGATAAACTAAGGTGCCAGATTCCGTTCCCTGCAAATCTTGAGGGCTTGTTTTTAGTCCTTTCTCTCCTTGACTGTTTTTCCCTAAAACAAAACAAAACAAAACAAAACAAAACAAAACAAAACAAAATAACAAATCTGAGGCTCATGAAGTATCACAGATGTGTGTGTGTGTGTGTGTTCAAGCCTGCCTCCACTTGGCTGAGTGTTCTGGGCAAGACAGGGTGTGGTGCACGTGTGTCTGTGTGTACTCCTGTGTACACGGTGTGCAGCCGCGTGGGGAGGGATATGACTTGCTTAGACATGAGCCTGTTTCGGGGCAGCCGAAGTGAGGCCCCCCGGAGACAGCCGCTTCCCTGCTGTGAGATCTGGGGCAGCTAACTGAATTTCTCTGGGCCTCAGTTTCCTCACCTGTAACGCGGCAGTGAGACGAGGCTCTCATCAGGGTGGTGGTGAGGATTCCAGGAGAGAGTGCACTGCCTTAGCAGAGAGCCAGGGCTCAGTGTTAGGCAGCTGTGACTGTCTTCATCACGTGGGCAGCTTGGGTTGGACCGGCGCTGCAAAGCGCTCTGGGAAGCCTTGTCCACCCTCCTCTTTTGCCTCTTTTGCAAAATCTTGGACAAAGGAGGAACGTGCTGATTCTGATTGGATAATCTTCAGAGGTGGAGGCCCCTCCGTGCCACTTAGCTGTCTGTTCCCGAGTGTAATGGATCCCATTGTCAACAGGTTGTCTTTGTACCCACCTTCGATCCCTCACGCTGCAGTTCCAGGCTTTATTCTCAGCCTGTCTTCAGTGGCCCATGTGTGTTTGCTGAGCATGTCCCGTGGGCAAGGCCCTGGGCTAGGATTTGAGGAGACACTGAGTTTACGATGAGCCCAACTAATTAATGACCACAGACCGAGGTCACGGGAGAGGGAGAAATAAAGTGCTCAAAGGACGGTGAAGTCACAACCATCTGAGGTCGTCCGGGAAGGCTTCCTGGGGGTGGCGCCTGAGAGGGGCCTCAAAGCACTGAGGTGGGGTTTCCAGGCTGAGGGGAGGAAGCCAGGCTGCTGGGGGGGGGGGGGGGCGGCGGTTGGGGTGGCTGGAGTGTAGAAGAGCCGCTGGGATGTGGGATGGGCCTTGGCTGTGCTGGGAGCCAGGCGGAGACCCCATATCGATTTGAGGAGAGCGGCCCCTGTGCCCTAACGCCTGCGTGGCCTGTGGACAATGGCTTTGAACTACCCTGCTTGTAGTGGCTCTGCAAGGTGGGGTGGGGAGAAGACAGGGACGGAAGGGAGGGCAGGGAAGGGGCCAGCTGATTTCATTTGGTATAGGCTCTTGATCATTTCTTTATATTCCAGAGACTAGCACTTAAGAGCTCAGACTTGGAGGGAAACAGCATATTTAAATCACAGTAACCCCAGGGGGGCTGCGGCCATTAAGGGAAACACCAGTTGGGGTAAGGATTACATGCCAGTGACAGCAACCATGGTATGAATGGGGAGGAGGGGGGGGGTCCCTTGCTTGGCCTCCCATGGCTTCCCCTAACCCAAGCTGAGGTGCCTTTGCATCCAGAACATTCCTGCAAGGGGCTGTGAGTAGGAAGGGGATGGGGGCAGGAGAGGCTGACTCTGCCCTTCCCTCCAGTCTCCCTCCCCCACACGCAGCAGAACTGAGAGCCCAAAGCCCCCAGCTGGGGGTGAGGGTGGGCGCGAGTGGGATATGACCGAGGTGTGGCTGCAGGTGCCTGGCAGCCCCCAGCAAGGACAGCCAGTGCTCAGGGCCCTCCAGGCCACATCTCCCTTGCTGATCACATCAAGCCAGGCCTGTCTGGAGGACAGCGACAGGGGGAGGAGGTGCAGACGTCTGGGGCTTTCCTAACTGAATCCCAGTAGGGAGTGGAATTTTTTTCAACCATAGCTCAGCATTGTCCACTCCCATCCTGCTGTGGTCCCCTCTGACCCCTAAGGCTTCCCAGCCTTATTTACTTCTATAACCAGTTTCCTATTTTCTCTTTCCTGCGGTCATGGCCCTGCTCACTGTCATCCCTATTGATCTTTCCTCTCTGTTTCCGTTTCAAATGTCAAGGTCATTTTTATTCTGAGCCAGTTGTTAGCTGCCCTGTCTGGGTGCACCGAGGGGACGGAGGACCGTCTCTCTCAGCTAGTAAGCGGAAGGTCGGAACTTGGGTGTCCTGACTCCCAGTCTAGTACTCTGCCTGCTGGGCTGTGTGGATGGATCTGGGCTTTGGTGCAGATGTTCCGGACCTAACAGATCGTCTAGATCCCTGTGTTTCAGTGGTGCTTACTTGAACAGGTGAAAGATGCTCAGAGGGGACATTATGGGACAGTGGGGTCAGATCTGTGGTTTACTGAGCCCTGGACTGGATGTGGGCCATGTCACGGTGACTGTTTGGGAATGCTGGGGCTTGGGGCTCTGGAAGTGTGCCCCCCCTCAGAGGTTCCCCAGAGGACCCTGAGAGGGGCCGGGGAGGGCACACAGGCCTGTGCCTGGCGGGTGAGATCCTCTAACACTCCAGCAAACGGCACCTGTCGGGCAGGGACTTCTTGAGGGAATGGTCCTGTGGGATTAATTTTAGAAATCCTGGAAAGGTAAATACATTTGTGGATAAAGGGGAATCTAAATAGACCTAAGTCTTTGAAATGAGGTCGTAGCATGTCTACTCTGATGTGTTAAATGTCCATGATACGGTGCTGGGTTACCCTCAAAAGCAGGGCGCAGAGTGTGATCTTGTTTTTGTAAAATCCTTTAAAAGAAATACAAATATACGTGGACAGAAAAAGTTGCTCTGGAAGGACACACAGCAGACCTGTCAACAGAGACTTTGCCTTTTTTACTTTATATGCTTTATACGTTTTTTTGTAATCTTTGGAAAAATGTAAACACACGTGTGTTGCTTTCTTAATGACAACAACAAAAATAAATAAAAGCACACTTTTGAAAGCTTCTGGAAGAATATGAAAAAAATTGAGTCGTGCCAGGGCTGGAAGAATGGCTTTTTTTTTTTTTTTTTGGTAATGGATAAGATACGGGCTTGGAGACTGACAGCAAAGGGTAGAGCCACTCAGGTACCTGTCTTTTCCGGAAAGGTTGCAGGAAGAAATATTGCAGACACTCTAGGCAAAGGCCTGGGCTAATAGGGATTGGGTGAGAGTAGAAAATAGGCAGCTGGCTGAACTCTTGGTCCATGCCAGGGCCAGTGGACCGAGTTAGTTTTCTAGGGCGGTGACTAGAACTCTCAGTTCACCCAGGATGGCACACAAGTCATCGAAGATCTTCACAGAAGGCTTCGATCTGGTGGCTGTTGTGGCCCAAATGGTCCTCTGGGAACCGGAGGTATAACCAGGCCCTGGTCCCAGTACGGAGCTCAGGGGATCCAGCCCCGGCATAGCATGGACAGCGTGGGGAGCCGCACACAGCGAAGACAAAATAGGGCTTCAGGAGACCCCCAAGAGGGATGGAGGGGGTTCTGGAGAACTCATCCAGCATGTGCCCAGCTCTGTGATCTGGAGGCCCATGAGTGGGTGGCAGTGACCCCGGTGATGGGGTGGAGAGGTGAGGAACGGCAGGTACAAATTCCTCGGCCTGTTGCTTGGCAACAGCACCCACCTTCCCCTTCCACAGCCTCCTCCTCCGGCCCTACCCCCGCACCCATGGGTGCCCTCTTGG
This sequence comes from Prionailurus viverrinus, assembly GCF_022837055.1. Lineage (NCBI taxonomy): Eukaryota > Metazoa > Chordata > Mammalia > Carnivora > Felidae > Prionailurus > Prionailurus viverrinus. The sequence continues at coordinate 120,998,257 of NC_062563.1, forward strand.
AGTTTGCTTTCCACTCTGAGGCTGCCCCTGTTTAACGTGACTTGGGAAAGGGTATGCGGCCTTGTTTGTCTCTGCCCCCCCTCCATTTGTCTCTGCCCCCCCCGATTTAAGGCAGGAAGATAAATAGGGTAATGTGTGCTGCAAGCAGGCACGGAATGTGTCCCTCTGCCGCACCCCCCGCCCCTCGACCCCAGGCTGGTAGGGGGACCGATGTGCCGGGCAAAGCAGAGCCCTGGCAGGCAGGGGGCGGGCACACCTTGAGCATCTCAGCCCCGCTACCACTCACTCACCGCGGGCCCTAATGTCTCTGTGCCGCGGGCCCTGCATCTGTGAGACGCAGGGAGGATAGCCTGCCCACCTTCCCCGGGGTTGCCCGCGTCGAATGAGATACTGTATGAAAACCAGCTGGCGCTGTCCCCGACACGCCGTAGGTGGTGAGGAGATGTGCGTTCCTTTGTTTTAAGTGGGGTCATGGCAGGGCTGCATGAGGGTGACGGTGGGCACCGGGTGAGATGACCCCCGTGAAGGCCTTGTTGCTCTGTACGACCCTACAGATGGCTGTCGTTCTCGCTGTCGGGGTTTCAGGGCCTCCTGTGGGAAGCCAGGATTCAGCTGGGTGGTTGATCTGTGAGCCCTCTGGCCCTGGCCACCTGATCTCTGGGCCTTTCATCTGGATGCGCTAACTTCAGTCTTGTCGGAGTCCGTGCCCGCTGGGGACCTCGAAGGGCCCCTAAGCCCTGGGCCTCTCTCTTTCCCTGCCCTCTAGTCTCTTTGGGCCCAGAGCAGGCAGTGACCTCTCTGCCGGGTTCTGGCCCTGCCCCCTGGCCTGGAGGCGTGGGAGGCTCTAGACCACAGCGGGCTGGCAGCTGGGACCCAGCGCTGGTTCCTAATGGTTTCATGTCCAGCAACAATGGTGGTGCCTATTGCCATCCTCTGTCCGGGCCTGGTTCCCCACCCCCGGCCATCTGCTGGTGGCCTGAGGGCCTGCCTAGTACTGGAGGCTCAGCTGGGAAGCCCAGTGGGGCCGGGCCGTTGCTTCTGTGTTTTTTCTGTCAACACCCTCCACACAGCCTGGACTCCGAGAGAGCCGGGGTTCAGCAGAGTGAGATGCCAGGGCCCCACCTTGGCAGGTCTGGCAGCTCTTGAGTTTTCTGTCCAGAGGTCCTTTGCTTCAGACCCTCAAGTCACGTTCATCTATTCATTTATTAAAGACCTACTACGTGCCAGATGAGAGAGGCTGAGCCGGTCCCTGTGGGCTGAGCCCACAGTAGGTGAATCTGACCAGGATGATGATTATTATCTGGCAGGGGAGTGGAGGAGTGGAGAGAGCTCCGGATACCACAGGGGCTCAGACGTCTCATTAGAAGGGGAGAGAAAAACAGCAAAGGCTTTTTTTTTTTTTTTTAAATTTTTTAATTGAAATTTAGTTGACCTATAATATTAGATTAGCTTCAGGTGTACAACATAGCGATTCGACAATTACAGACATTATGAAGTGCTCATCAGGATACTGTTCTAAAGGACGTGATGCTTGAGCTGAGTGTCAAAGGGCAGGGAGCAGTCAGCCAGGGGGTCAAGGGCATTTTCGGACGTCACGGGATGTGAGGAATGGTGGGATGCGGGGTGGAGCTGGACCACAGAAGGCTGGGGTGTTATTCTCTGGCAGATGTCGGGCTTGGAGTAACATGTCCACGTTTATACCCGAGCTGGGGGGGGGGGGTCCAGGGGCCTTGAGGCAGAGAGACTGGACAGAAGGAGGGGGGCAGGGAGCCTAGTCAGAAGGGGAGTGGCAGTGCGGGCATGGAGGTGGGGCTAGAGGCTGGGCAGTGTCACCTGGCCAGCTGTGTGGGGGGAGGCGACAGCCACTGAGAGGGCACCGGTCGGGGGAGCCTGGGGGAGCCCTGCGGAGGCTTCCCATGGGGGACAGGACTGGAGCTGGAGGGAGGGACAGGGCCCAGCATGATGGATTAGAAGGGCTGGCACATTTTCTTCTGTAGCTGGTAGCAACTTCTGTAGACTTTTCGGAGGGAAGTAACCGGGGGCTACTGATGTTTGAGGGCCTGAGCCGGACCTTGCTCTTCTCAGGAGCCCCTTCAGAAGATGAGCCTTAACGCCTAGGCTCTGTCCCCGGGCTCCCTGGCTGCAGGGCCCCGGGGTGAGTCCCTTCACCCTGGAAAATGGGTACGCGAATTGCAGAGTTGGCGTCCACCCTTCCCTTTAAGGCAGGGCTGCCGACATAGGTGGGGATAAGCCGGGGGCAGCAGTTTGGAGAAGCAAACAAGAAACAAACAAAAACCATTTCTCTAAGATAGAAATGAATCTGCCTGTCGCAGGAAGGGCCATTTCCAAAGACCTTCCAGCAAAATGACGTGAGCTGAGTTAGCACCACTGAGACGAGAGGCAGCGTGGCATCGTGCCAGGGCCAGCAGACCCGGTGCTGGACAGACAGGGGTCTCAGCTTGGCCCTGCCACCTCCTAGCCGCGTGCTTGGGCAGATCACTCCATGCTTCTCAGTCTCAGGTTTGCCATCTGCAAAGTGGAGACAACCTCACAGGCTTGTGTTTGCTTGTTTGAAACGTTGCTTCTTGCGCTAACCCTGGATATTTGATGTCACTCGTCACACATTTTATGTCACTCGTCTTTTAAAAGAATCCTTATGCAGTTGGCCTCACAGGTGTTCGAGAATTAACATTCAGCTGCGCGTGTTCCCTTCTGGTGCTGTGGAGGCACACACGTGTGCACCCCTTCCTTCCCTCTCTCAGCGGCTGAGTTACTTCTTGCGCTTTGCCTCCAGGAGGCCCGTGTCACCTGCCCGCAGTCAGTTTTGAGGAGTTCCCTGTCCTGGGAAGGTCCACGTATCACGTTCCATTGACTCTCCTGTTTCTCGAGCCTGGGTCACCCCACTGTATTTGAAGAGCGTCTAGTGGGCCAAGTGGGAATCAGGGGAGTCGGTTCCTTTTCTCTTTAATAAAGAGGGGGCAGGACTGTCCACGGCCGTGTGGACAAGAGAGGGAGAAGCTCGGCACCGTGCGGGGCCTGGGCAGTGGCTGGCTCAGTGTGCCAGGAGGAGGGGTGTAGGACCCTGGCGGGGTCTGCAAGGTGAGCTTGGGGTGGCCTTGTCTGGACAGCGAGGCCAGCTGCCTCGTGAGTGGCCGCGCCATGGTGACCATTGGCCGTATCGTGGCCCCTGTGACACGTAGCCACGGCCACGGGGAGACCTCGGAAGGTCAGCCTTCTGGTGGAGGCTCTGGCGGGAAGATGGCGTCTCGGCCTGGGCTCCCGTGGTGGTGATGTTGGCGGGAAGGCCTGGGCCAGAGTCAGGCTGGCTCTGGCTGGCTGGGGCAAGAGGTTGGGGTGGGGACCACGATCGACTTCAGGGTGGAAAGCAATGTTTCTCTGGTTTGTACAGACCTGTGCTTGCACCCTGTCAGAGGGATGGCCCTCTGGAAGCCGGGCGTATATGGACGGAGGGTGTGGTGGTGTAATCAAATGAAACATACAGCATAATTCATCTGGCATGCCCTTAATGGTATGCATAATTGTGCTGCATGGTAATTAGGTGTAAATGGTAAGCAGTTCACATAAATGTTTTTGTAATTGGTATTAATTTTGCAGAGGCAAACTAAGTGTATGCGGTTTCTCTTCTTGCTCGGTTAGTTTTCTAGCACAGGCAATTCCTAGCTCTTGGAGGAATTCTATTGCAAATGTTTGTTTATCGGGCAATGTTTTGTGTTTTCTATCAGAACAATGTTATGAATGGTTATGAGGTTCCCAAGCTGGTTTCCAAATGCCTCTTTGGCCCATACAGTAGGTGAAATGTGTGATGCATGTGCAGGGGGCGCCTGGAGCATGAGGAGAGAGAGAGAGAGAGAGAGAGAGAGAGAGAGAAGAGAGAGAGAGAGAGCGCGAGTGTGTGTGTGTGTGTGTGTGTGTACATACGTGTCTGTCTATATATGTGTGTCTCAGCATGTCAGTGTGTGTCTGTATCCGTCTGTGTGTGTGTAGAGGGGTGAGTGTCTGTGTGTGTCTGTGCACACACGCATCTGTCTGTATCTGTGTGTGCACATGCATGTGTATCTGTGTACCCGTGTCTGTGCGCACACGCATGTATATCTGTGTATGTGTGTGCATGCATCTGTCCTTGTATACATGCCCATGTGGGCACACATGCACCTGTCTGTGTGTATCTGTGTGCACACACACGTGTGTGTGTGTGTGTGTGTGTGTGTGTGTGTGTGTGTGGCCATGATGATGGATTCGGGGCTCTGGTGAAGAGGTTGCCCATACTTGTGGCCAGGGGCCTTGGACTGGGGGATTAGGGGCAGACGAGAGCTTTAACTGGGAGAGATGACTCTGGGTCAGGCCACCATGAGCGACAGGCACTTGTAGATGTGATCTTAAGCCAGAGTCTAGGTTTTCTAAGGACACTTCACTGGCCTTTTGCCCTGATTAATCACATAACACTTTTTAAAAGACTTAACATTTATTTAGTGCCTACTGTGTCCCAGGCATTGTGCTAAAAGCTTGACTTGGATTCTCTCATATCCTTTTTTGTTTGTTTGTTTATTTTTGAGACAGAGAGTGTGAGCAGGGCAGGGGCAGAGAGAGAAGGAGACGCAGAAACTGAAGCAGGCTCCAGGCTCTGAGCTGTCAGCACAGAGCCCGAACCAGGGCTTGAACTCACAAACTGTGAGATCGTGACCTGAGCCGAAGTCAGATGCTTGACCGACTGAGCCACCCAGGCGCCCTGGATTCTCTCATATCTTAAAATAAGGGCTCCTATTCACTCCACTGCACAGACCAGACACCGAAGCCTGTGTCCCTGACTGGCAGGGCCAGGGTTTGAGGTGGAGTCTGGCTGAGCCTCCCTAGGGCTGAAGTTGGGGGGGGGGGGGTGGTGAGAGGCCCCGGGGCTGCTGCCAGGGACTAGTGACTCCGAGAAGCACTGCCCAGAATCTGGGGCTCTACTTCCTCCCCTCGACCCCCTTCACAAAACGTTTGGTTTTGGTTGGGGCAGAGGGTGAGGAGAAAGCAAACCAGGGACAAGTGAGTAGTTCATGTAGCAATGGGTGGAGAGGAGCTGTGCCCCGATAGCAGCTCCCAGGCCCTGAAGACCTTTTCAGGGACATCTTAATTGTGGCCTGGAAGGGGGTCAGCTGGGTGGTCACTTGGTTTCGGAGGAGGGTGAGAAAGCGTGAGTGGAAGAAGCATGTGCGTAGATGGTGGGGAGAGGGTGGCAACAGGCCATGTGGGGACCCAGCCTCCAAGGGCCTGGAGGGGTGTGGGAGGCCATCCCCCCCTTGCTTCCTGTGACTTAGGACCCTCGTGACCCCCTTCACCCTGTGCATCTGGGGGCCAGTGGGGCCTGCAGACCCCACAGCAGGTGTATGTTCTGGCCTGGGAAAGGTGGTGCAGGAAGCCAGGAGGTCCCGCAGGGGGCCTTACTGTGGGCAGAGTCCCTTGGGGGGCTCTGCTAAGCGACCCCTGGAATGGGGCTTGTGGGGGGTCACTCGGGGCACCGCAGCACTGTGCTGGGGATGTTGCAGCTGCCTGGGAGTGATTTCACACAGTCCTCTTTGCCTCAAGGGTCACCCGGAACAGGGAGGAGGGGGGAGGCAGCTGTGAGCTGTCTGGGGGGACAGCAAGGTGCAAGACATGAACTCTGACCTCCTCTGTTTGGGAAAGCAGACACACGCATATACACATGAAAAGCGAAATGACCACGTGACAGACACTGATTAAAGACCACTGGATGGGTGGTCGAGGAGAAGCAGTGGGCACAGGGGGCGCTGAGGGACGGGGGGGAGGGGACTCCCTCAGAGGAGAGGACGGGGTGGGTGTAGTCACAGGTGTGGGAACGGAGGGTGTGAGCTGGGGGACAGTGACCGGCCCTGGAATGATGGGGTCGGCTGGGAAGGTGGGGAGTGAGGCCACGCGGTGGTGAGCCATCCGTGTAGGTCTGGACCAGAGTTCAGATTTTACTGTGCGTGAAAATCATAGGCCCGATGGGGTTTAAAAAAAAATAACGGCTGTATTGAGATATGATTCACATACCATACAATCCACCCGTTTAACGTGTGCAATGCAAAGGTTTTTAGTACATTCACAGAGTTGTGCGACCATCACCACAGGCAATCTCAGAACGCTTTCATCAGGCATCATAGGTTTTGATGGAGGAGGCCACGTGCTGTGGAAAATCTTTGCTGAGAGGCCGGGGTGGGCAGTAGATATGCAAGAGGCAGGGAGCCCCGTCGTAGAACATCCACCAAGGTCGAGACCCGTGGCACAAAGGGCCCGGAGGGCGGAGGTGGAGGATAGAGGCCCAAGGACAGGATCAGGTGCCGGGTGGACTGAGGAGGAAGGGGGACCTCGGTTCTCTTCAGGGTTTGGGGCTTCGGCGGCCGAGGGGAGGGTGGTGCCACTACCGCGTAGGGAGAGAAGCCAGAGGAAACATGAGGCATCTGGGTCTAGAAGAGTGGGATTTTAGGTGGTTGCAAACCAGCCAGGTGGAGATGTCCAGAAAGTGGGGGTCTGTACTGACCCCGGTGCCTGAGCGTCTCCGCAGAGGGGACCGCGTGCCCCACGGGGGTGCCCGCCGTGCAGTAGTAGCTGCCCCCCGAGGCAGAGCAGAGGGGCCCGAGGGGTGGGAGAGTCAAGGGCATGGAGCCAGGGGAAGGCATGGGCAGGACTGAGAGCCAGAGAATCGACTGGCTTGGAAGCTTCCAGAAGTAGTGCATCTTGTGGCTCAGCAGTGGCACTCAGCAAACGGTGGCCGATCGAGTGCTTGAAGCAGGGTAACGGTTAGCTGGCGAGGAGGCTGAATTGAACTCAAGGACCACGAGGATGGAAAATGGTCCTTTGAGGCTGTGGGTGACCGTATCAGAGTCCATTCAGAAGACAGAAAGCACATCGTGATCCGAACAGGAGAAGTTTTACTATCAAGACGTGTTAACTACAACTGGGGTTGGGAGTAGTGAGAGACCGGCCTGTGAGACGTAAAACGAACGACAGAGAATCTAGAAATAGCACGTGTGAGACCAGCCGCTTCCCCGGGGGTCACCATGGAGCGCCCGGGGAAGAGGCCCACGCCGGGGCCGATATCCCGACCTGGATGGAGAGGGCACGGCTGTGGCTCCCTGGATGACAGGGAACTGACTGTGGAGACACGTTGGAAGACCTTGCTGGAGACTTGCCCCTGGAACTCACCGGAAGCCATCCTTTGGGTCCCAAGGAAAGCTACGCATGGGTCACACTGCCACTAAACTACCCAAGGGGAATGTCGGGTGGAGCTGTTGGCTGCTGCCGGCTGTTAGGGACTCTCCAGACCAGGCGCTTCAGAAGCCCCCTCGCTGCAGGAGCCCGGGGCCTGGGAAGTTGTGTACAGAGCTCCGGGAGAGCACCCCAGGTCTAGGAAAGAAGACTCCCTTTTCTTCAGTGTCCCTCCAGTACCCTCTGGTGGCAGAGTCTAATGCCGTGCCTGCTGGCAGAGGAGAAACACTTCAAGGGCCTGGTTCCATTTTCACCGAGCAGGAAGTGAAGGATGAATAAATCGCTAACTGGCAGTCTATCTACCCCTTTGGCCGCACAACTGCATTTGCACCTTTCACACCTATTTGGGCTCCCCTACAACTACAATCGAAGCCGTGTTTCTACCTCGCAAGACACGGCAAGCAATTCTTCTCACCCTTTTCCCCGAAGAGTCCCACTAAGCACTGGATCAGCCACTGTCTACGTGAATAGCTTCTCAAGTTCAGTCACAGTGCCACTGACTATTCTGATACCTAAAGACTAAAGTATAGGGGAGGCTGGCTGGCTCAGTCGGTGGAGCATGTGACTCACTTGATCACAGGGTTGTGAGTTCGAGCCCCACGTTGGGTGTAGCGATTACTTAAAAATAAAATCTTTTTTTTTTTTTCAAAAGACTAAAGTATAAATTTAACTTCCAACAGCTTGTATATGAAATAATGGGAAGAAGGAGGAAAAAGAAGAAAAACGGTTACCATGTACAAATAAACACGTATATGTATCAAGTAAATAGAAAGTACACAAAACTACCACTGTTTTCATTTCTGTGTTTGTTCCCAAGGCCACGTTTGATGTCTGGCTCCTTTCTCCCGTTATCCACCCTAGATTTCCTCTGTGCTCTACTGGAATGTCAGCAGGCCAGGCTTCTTTTACCTGGTGCAGTGGCCCGAACCTTGATTCTCGAAGGATCCGAATCCCTCGTTGGTCTGTCTTTTATGTTGTTGTTATTGTTCCTCTGGTTTTTCCATTAACCCTAACTTTGGGGCTTGGAAGTCCTAAGAGGTGACTGAGAGAATCCTCTGGATTCCGGATGTGGTCTTCCTTGTCTCTGTTACGAACCAGCAACTCAGTGGTGTGGTAACTAGGATCGATCACGCAAGCCAGTGGAGTAACTCCTTTTTTGGGGCTCTTGGTTCAGTGGCGCAGGGGTCCAAAAAATGCCAGGCTGTGGACTTACTTTCCAGTGGAACCATGGTGGTGTCCCCTTCGGGGATTATGACGTTTCGCACTCCTAGACGGTTTCAGAGACAGGAGGTAGGGGCCGCAGGCAGGGGTCAACAGGGAGTAAGTGAAGAGGTCCCGGAGCTGGCAGGTGTGGACCATGGGCTACCTCCAGGGGAGGACAGGACCGGACCCACGCTCACGGCTGCTCAGACAGCAGGCCCTGCCAGGGCCCACGTGGCTGATTCTCATGTGGACCCTCAGCCTGGCCACCCTGGCTCTCTGGATCCAAGGCCCGGGACGCCCATCTGACTGCTCCAGCACCCATGGCTCCCCACAAGTCAGGCATCTCCTGACCTGTCACACTCAGAACTGCATGCTCCTTAACGTACTGGTTCTTTTTAATGCCCAAGGACAACTTCGGCTCCTTACCAGCATCTATTTGGGGTATAAATCTTTTTTTTCCCTCCTTGCTTTCGGGTCTGTGTCATGGTAACCATTAGTATGAGCACAGGAGTCTGATTCAACTCATCTCTGCCGGTGTTGCCACCATCGTGGCAGCAGGTTTGGTGTGATCACAAATGCTCACACTGGTGGTGCCCTGGCCTCGAGGGTAGTGTGACAGCCACAGGTCATCTTGTTGTGACTCCAGAGCCAGACAGATGGGCTTTGAAGTGGCAACAGGATGGCAGGACTGTTGGCCTGTTGCCAATGGCTTTTGGTATTCTCTGTGCAGCTGGTGGTTTGGATGGGAGGGATGTTTCTGGAAGCCAGAGGAATGGTATGATGATGTGCATCTCACTCACGCTGAGAGGGAATGAGCAGTCCAAAGGAGACCCGACCCCCCCCCCGCCCCCCATCCAGCTCAGTCTTGTGACCGAGAGAGGCTGTGGTAGGGGGAAAGACTTGGCAGATAGACATCTCTGTCTAGGAGGCCTTGATCGCTCCCCTCAGCCTCCTACCGGCCCCCAGTTTACTAGGCCCGGAGCTTATCGCCACCCTGGCAGATGATTAGGTGGCGAGGGGCACACGATTACTCTCCTGCCTTCGGTCATCCACAAGGTGCATTTGTCGCTCCGCCCAAGCTCCAGTAGGAAATTCAGCTATGACGCTGTTATCTGTGGGCTGGTGCCACACCAGGGGCGTAGACAGATGATGTGCGGTGTAGGCTCAGCGTGTTTGGTAATCCGTGACCAAGTGCTGCCATGTTTGTAAGGACTCTGGAGTTAGATGGACCTGGCTTCATAATCCTTCCCTGGAACTTTCTACCTGTGCTCCCTTGGAGAAGTACTAAACCTCTCTCAGCCTCAGGTTCTCCCTTCTATAAGACGGGAATAACAAGAGAACCATTTCATACATTTCACAGGATCGTTGCAAGGATGAAATGGGACCATACGAGTCTCTTAGCAAGTGCCGAGCACATGGTAGGTACCCAGTAAATAGCTGAATGAACGATTGACGCGTTGGGCAGAGCCCGGGCTACTATGATTAGAAAGTTGTTTACCACCACGCCGACTCCTGCCCTCCCCGCAGACAGGCCTCACCAGGAAAGGGAGGCTAACTGGAAACTTTGCTTTCAGACCAATCTGTGCCCAAAGTTAATATGTCTGCAACAGCCACATGTTAATTGTAAGAGGACATGATGAAGTGGAAAACTCTGGACTTCAGGGTGGGACAGACGTGGATGTGAATCCAGCTCCACCACTTAATAATGACCTTGGGCAGCTTTCTTAACCTTTCGATACCGCACGTTTCTCGTCTGGAAAACGGGGAGGGGGGAGGGGAGAGTCCCCACTTCAAAAGGTCGGAGTGAGGCGTGACGATGAACAAGATGTTGCGGTTGTAAAGCTCTATTCACAGGGGCTGGCACGTCGTGGGAGCTTCGTGAGTACAAGCTCCTGTTTGAGTGACGTCCGCTCACGGGCACTCGGGGGATTTCAAGAAAGGAGAGAAAACCGTGGGCTGGATTAGTCAGGGACTAACAGTTGTTTAAATGTACTGAGGATTTTCTTTGTGCCAGGCACCCTTGTAAGCATGTTCAATGAATTTCGTTTGAATTCTCACAACCCTGTGAAGTGGCTCCTATTATTACCCCATTTTACAGCTGAGAAAACTGAGGCCGCGGGCCATGGTTTTGCCCCAGGTCACACAGCTGATAGAGTAAGCAGGTCAGGATTTGAACCCACGCAGGAAGAAGCCCTTTAGGAGGCTGAGATTAGCATATGAGTCAGGACTGTCAGCCACACGGCACAGACTCACTCACACCCAAGCAGGGAAAGGCTTCCATTACTGCGAGTTTCAGAGATGCCCTGCCTCCAGGTACAGCTAGATTCTCGGGGGCCTAGACAATGACCTCAGTGTGCCATCCCTCTGTCTTCAGCTCTTTGTTCTCAGGCAAGCCCTCCCCCGCAGGCAGCCGCTCCTGACTCACATCCTACCCTGTAGCCTTTCCACTGCACCACCACGGTCCCCGGAGGCGTCCGGTTGGCCCCGCCTGGTCACGTGCTCACTCTGCCTGGGGTGAGTTGCGGGGTCAGGACAAATACGCCCTGAAGCCCCCTGGTGGGGAGGGGTAGATAGCTGGAAACAAGCAAAGTCCACAAGGGGAAAAGTAGGCTTTAGACGGAGGGGGAGGAAGGGCCTGCTCCAGAGATGGTCTATGTTTTTCAGCGATGCAGATCGAGCACTTGAGATGGAGTGGAAGGGGCTCTTACGATGATGACATCAAGACTGTGTTGTTTTTTTAATTTTTAAAAAATTTTTGTTTATCTTTGAGAAAGAGAGCGTGAGCAGGGGAGGGGCAGGGAGAGAAGGAGACACAGAATCCAGAGCAGCTCCAGGCTCTGAGCTGTCAGCACAGAGCCCGACAGGGGGCTTGAACCCACCAACCGTGAGATGGTGACCTGAGCCGAAGTCGGAAGTTCAACCGACTGAGCCACCCAGGCGCCCCGGGATTGTTTTTGATGGAGAAAGGATTTAGGTTTGGGGCAATTCTGGTTTTGTTCCTGGAAGAGAATCGTTCTGCGCAGGCTCTTGTTGAGGTGACATAGCGGGGTGACGGTCTCAGTGCCGGTGGGCGCAAACCTGGAGGGGAGACTTGGGGTGATGAGCTGGGGAGGTGCTGATGGGGTTGGGGTTGGTGAGGAAGGTGGGGACGGTGCCGGGGACGGTGTGGTGGCAGGCTGGAGGCGGGGGGGGGGGGGGGCAGGTGACGTGGCAGGGATGGCTCAACTGTGGGTGTTCGGCTGAGGTGGGCTGTTGAATGAGCCGGTGTTGCGGTTAGGGACGTGGGCAGCCATGGCGAGCACAGATGCACTTTGGGAGGAATGGAAGGGACGTGCAGCACCCTGGGCAGGGGCTGTGCTTGGTGGAAGTGATGTACGGGGAGGGATTAGACACGTTCGGTGAGGGGTGGGGTGGGGGAGCAGGGAGGGAGGCACCCCTTTTATAGCTGGTGATGGAACTGTGTGTGGGCGTGAGGCACTGGTCATGGTCATGCTGCGGGAAGTGATGGTTTCACAGAGCAGCAAGGTAGAAGGGCTTAGACGCACTCGTAGAGGAGGATAGAAGCCAACGCCAACCAGTGGTTGAAGTTGGGAGGTAAGCCCTCTTGCCCTTCCCTATTCCCCCTTGAAAATAATTGTGTTAATGTTTATGTATTTTTGAGAGAGAGAGAGACAGAGACAGACAGAATGCAAGCGGGGGAGGGGCAGAGAGAGAGGGAGACACAGAATCCGAAGCAGGCTCCAGGCTCCGAGCTGGCAGCGCAGAGCCCGGCGCGGGGCTTGAACCCCCGAACCGTGAGATGATGACCTGAGCTGAAGCTGACGCTTAACCGCCTGGTTAACCCAGGCGCCCCATAACATTCCTGTCTTATTTCCTCACAGCAGTACATACGCATCACGTAAGAAGTCAAGACCAACATCACTTCACCAAAGAGACCCTCCCACCCTCTCCTTCTCAGAGGCGACCACTTTTAGCTGTTTCTTCTGGCAATTTTGCATCTCACGTTTCTGAGGCATGTGCATATTTTTGATTCTTCCATTTTAGACATTTCCCATTGATTTCCTATTTAGTAAGTAGGCATGCAGCTCCCTTACACGGCCAGCCTTTCTGCTCCTAAATAGTTCTCGTGGTAGGGCATACTATTAACAGTGCTCTTTCAAAAATGTTTTATGCACATATGAATGCATGCGTGTGTATACGTGTCATAGGCAGGATATCGCCACGTCCCCATCCCCGCCAAGAGGGACGCATCCTATTCCCCTGAACCTGTGGATATGTTACCTTATGTAACAAAAGGGACTTTGCCGGCAGGTCTGATTAAGTTAAAGATCTTGAGATGGGGAGATCATCGTACATTCTCTGGGTGGGTCTAGGGTAATCGACAGGGTCCCTAGAAATGAAAGACAGAGGTGGGAGAGGCAGAGGAGATGTGATTCTGGCAGCGGAGTCAGAGTAATGTGATAAGAGAGAGCCTGGCCGTTGCTGGCTCTGACAATGGAAGGGACCATGAGCCAAGGAATGTGAGTAGCCTGTAGGAGTCGAAAAAGTCGAGGGAATGGATTCTCCCTCGAGCCTCCAGAGAGGGGAGTGCAGCCCTACCAACATCTTGATTTTCAGTCCAGTGACAAGAACCATTTTGAACTTTTGTCTCCCAGGACTGCAACATGACACATTTGTGTTGTTTTAAGTCATTAATTTTGTGGTGACTTGTAACAGCAGCAACAGGAAATGCATATATATATATACACACACACATATATATATATACACACACGTATATATATATGTATATATATATGCATATATATACACACACGTGTATATATATGCATATATATATATGCACACACGTATATATATACGTATATATATGTATATATATACACACATATATATATACACGTATATATATATATACACACACGTATATATATACATATATATATGTATATATATACACACACACGTATATATATATATACGTGTGTGTGTATATATATATGTACGTATATATATATATATGTGTATATATATATATATATATATACGTGTGTGTATATATATACACACATATGTATATATACCCACATGCACTATATAGGTGTGTACACACACACACATATTTGTTAAATCAACTAATGCGCCTGTATTCACAGCTAAGCCTTATAGTATACTGCAATCGTTTCCTTTTTTTTTTTTTCCACTGAAGTTAACAATGATCTGGTTTCTGCATCTGCCTTATTTTCTTTGTACCTTTTGCTAGTTGCTGCCTCACCTTCTAATAGCTGTTGGTGTGGCTTTCCATAGGGCAGTCACATCAAATATTACATGCTCCAGACCCAGTTTTCCAGTTCTAGCTGTGTGGCACGTTGTGGCTGCCATTCTGTGGCTTCCTTTTGTGGTCCTCCGTGGCATTCCCTCTGCCTTCTTTCGGGTCGAAGTTCCTGTTTCCTGGATCCCGCCTTCTTCCTCTTGTCTGGTTTACTCCCCCTTTTTGGAGCACATCGTCCAGGACAGATACCTGTCAATATCCGAATCCGTTCAGTTCCTGAGTTCAGATGGCAGAGTGGGAACAGGGAGTGACACCCGTAGTCTTGTCGGATTAAAAAGACCGTTCGATGGTCAAGGGCATGGCAATGACAGCAGTCAACAGGCCTGAGGCTTAGGTGACGCTGCTTTGATCCGAACAGTGACCCTCGATGGCTTCACCTGGCCTGTTTCCACCTCATTCCCAGAGATCCCCTTCCCTTGTCTCGTGTGTCTTAGAGGACATCTTCCTGTGTTCCTGAGAAAGGAGAGTCTGGAAAATATATTCTCCTATCACACGTAAATGATGACGAGGCTGCGTAAAGAATTCTAACGGGGGAATTATTTTAAGAATTCCAAAGGTATTGGTCCTTTGTCTTCTTGCTTTCCACATTACCGTTGAGCGATCCGAAGCCATTCTGCTTCCTGGACCTTTATGTGTCACTTTTTCTCCTGGTCTGCAAGATCCTCTCTTGATGTCAGTGTTCTGAGATTTCACGGTGACATGCCTCGTGGTGGGTCTTTTCAACCAGGTCACTCATGTCTCGGCTCTGGGAAATTCCCTTGAATTATTTCATTGGTAATTTTCTCCCGTGTTTTTTTTTTTGTTTTTTTTTTTGTTTTTTTTTTTTTCTGTAATGCCTGCTTTTCAGATGAAACTTCCGGACCAGTTCTCAAGCTGTCTTTCCCGTCCTCTCCTATTTCCATTTTTCTCTTTGGAGTACCTTTGTGTTGAGTTCTGCATCTTGCTAGCATGACTTGTACCTTCGGCAAATCTGTTTTGTTCTCTGAGTGTTCTCTTCAAATCGCGCCACGTTCTTGTCTCGTGAACGCGGCGTCTGATCTGGGCCTGAAGTCTAGGTTTTCCAAGTTGTGGTTTGGTTTGGGTTTCTGCGTTCTCGTCTCTGTCTTCCAAGTCAGAGGCTTCCCTCTGACGTCCACTGGTCCATGATGGTCCTTTTCAGGATTAAGCACGGGGGACGAACAAGCGGATTAGAAGACCTGTGCATGATGCTGGGGCTTGTTGTGCGGCAGACCCACCTGGTTGACCTAAACAAGCCATTTGGACACCGTTTGGCTTCTGGTGGCAGCATCTATGTCCGCAGGCCTATCCCCTCGGACTAATGAGATTCTCCAGAGAAGGCGAGGGTCGGGCTGCCAGGGTTCTGGGAGCCTAGTGGGGAAAAGCTGGGGGCACTCGACGTCGGCGTTTAAAATAATCTTCGTCTCCCGGATTTTGATATATTACCTTTGCTCTCAGCTGCACCAGTCAACTCTCTGTGCAGAGACACCTCTGTTCTGTGCTCTCCAGAGAGTAAACCTTCGGACTCCACGGGGACAGACCTAGGGCTTTTACTTCTTTCCTTCAGTCTTCTTCATTTTCCCTTGTCCGTCCCCCTCACCCCTGGTCTGGGAGATATCTGGTGCTATTGTCTCAAGTGTCTTTTGAGGATTCTTGTCATAAAGCAGGTCTGATCTGGTTGATTTGAGGTTGATTTGAAATCAGTTTTGTCTGAAATTTGGCAATCACGAAGCTACTTTCCAGACCCCAAAATGTCGCGGGGGTGGGGGTGTCTCCTCTCTGTTCGGCCCCAGCCCGTGACTGTACGTCTTGAGAAACAAAACAAAACAAAACTTTTTACCAACTTGGATTTAGACGGTGGTGAAATTTGGTGTGTATATTCAAAATCCCTGTCCTTTTTCCACAGCGGGTTTGGAATTGAAGAGTGATAATGGTGACTGTGTAGGTTGTGATACCCAGACATTTTTCTGGTGGGATTCCTTAAGCATTTTTAAAAAAAAATTTTTTTTAACGTTTATTTATTTATTTATTTATTTATTTATTTTCAAACGTTTATTTATTTTTGGGACAGAGAGAGACAGAGCATGAACGGGGGATGGGCAGAGAGAGAGGGAGACACAGAATCGGAAACAGGCTCCAGGCTCTGAGCCATCAGCCCAGAGCCTGACGCGGGGCTCGAACTCACGGACCGTGAGATCGTGACCTGGCTGAAGTCGGACGCTTAACCGACTGCGCCACCCAGGCGCCCCAGCGTTTATTTATTTTTGAGACAGAGAGAGACAGAGCATGAACGGGGGAGGGGCAGAGAGAGAGGGAGACACAGAATTGGAAGCAGGCTCCAGGCTCTGAGCCATCAGCCCAGAGCCCGACGCGGGGCTCGAACTCATGGACTGTGAGATCGTGACCCGAGCTGAAGTCGGACGCTTAACCGACTGAGCCGCCCAGGCGCCCCTCCTTAAGCATTTTTTAAAGATGTTGCTATACACATTATTTACGGCCACTGTGGACATTTAGAAGTGTAAAGAAGGAAATAAAAGCTGCTTGTCCTTGGTGGTAGGGTTCCTGGCATGGATTTTTCTTTGGTGGTGGTTTTTGTGGCACAGCCCTTGGCACCGGTGAGAAGGAGGCTTCGGCGCCAGGAGCAGCAGAGAGCCGTGCTTGGCGAAGGACCGTCGTCATGGTGGACACATGCCGCTGGGTTGGGACCGAGGGCCCAGGAGCTGGCCGCTCCTCTCAGCAGGGCTGCTTGAGAGAAGGAAGCTTCCAAGGGCAGGTGGGAAGCGCCGTGTCGAGTCCTGGAGCTTGGCCACCGTCGTGGGCCCCCTGGGCTGTGCGGTGCGTGGCCTGCCTGACCATATGCCGGATGGTTTTAGATGATGTTGGGTGATTCTGAGGAGCACTTTCTGACAGATCTGTTCCACTGAGTAACACAAAGGAACCTACAGACTGACCCAGGTCAGCTGAGTTTGCGGTGAGTTTGTGCGTGCCTCTCAGATACCAGGGGGATATGGGGAGGAAGGGGAGGAGGAAAGAGGTTTCCTTTCCTTTCCGGGGTGTCTGCCCTCAGGGTCAATGCCTCGTGATGTTCCGCTTTTCCCTCCTACTTCCTACTCTTTTCAATGGCAACCAGAGGTTCTCTGAAAGTGTTTTTGTTTTTTTTTTTTGTTTTTTTTTTTTTTCTTGCAGAAGCTCCCTGGGTGTTTCTGGGCCTCAGGGCAGTGTTGAGACAAACATCTGGTGGAGGGTTATCTGCCTCTTACTTACTTTGTGCCTGGGTCTTCACCGACTCCATTCTGGGGCTCTGGGGCTCCTGAAGTTGTCCCAGCCTTGTCTGCGTCTCCCCTTTGCCCTTGGAGCCTCCAGTAGCTTGGCCGGGAGGGGCTAGAAGACCCCTTGTAGATAACGGAGTCTACCTCGACCATTTCACGGTTGAGGAAACTAAGGGTGGGAAGCCCGAGTCAGGACTAGAACCCACATCTGCTGACTCTGGGTTCAATATTCTTTCCAACCAGATAACTCCCTTATCCTTTTGAAGGTTTTGATGTGGTTGGGGGGGGAGGGGTGGTGGGAAGGCCATTGGGCATGTTTGTGCTAACAAACGGGGTGTGGGTTTGAGGGGGAACGACTGGCTGATAATGGAGGGAAGCTTTATGGAGCTCTGGGTTGGACCAGTTCTCTAATGGGCTCTCAAGAGTTGTTTCTGTGGGGTGGTATAAGCTGGGGGACAAAGCTTCACAGACAGCCCCCCCCCCCCCAGACCAGAGCTTTAGTGAGAGAGATCTGGATTCAAGTTTCTGCTTTGACTCTAGAATATGGACAAATCCTAACCTTTTTGAACATTAGGTTCCACTGTAAACGTGGGATAGTAATAGTACTAGAAGCTCCCCGAAGGAAGGAAGGAAGGAAGGAAGGAAGGAAGGAAGGAAGGAAAGAAGGAAGGCAGGCCAGCGTGTCACGCGCTTAGCACCGTGTCTGACACTTAAAGCAATACTCCTCCTGCTGTCTGTGCACTCGTGCATTTGGGCAGCAAACATTCATGGGGCTCAGTACTGTGCCGAGTTTACGTGTCTGCATAGCACCTGGGGTTTCCTTCGGGTTCACCTGTGGGGGCTTGGAGCACCTACAGCCCACTGGGGTCTGAACTTACCGCCCCTCCTGTGCTGGCCCTAAGGAGGCTCCTCCCAGCCCCAGCCTGTCCCAACACACCCTGGGCAGAACCCACCTTCCAGCCGCCGCCGTCCCTGGGGGAGGGGCCGCGCCCGTGGGAGACCCAAGCCTGTGCTTTCTCCAGTGCCTGGTTTTCCAGGGAGCCTTGGCTGGAGGGGGATGGGAGAAGGAGCCCGAGAGGGAGGGGAAGCCCGGGAAGCAGAACGGGAACTGGAAGGGGAAGGGTGTGGGTGGGCCCAGATCCAGCTGCCTCCCACTTTCCTTCTCCTGCCAATCCCCTCCCCGCGGGCGGGTGCACTGGAGGCAGGGGCTTGGCCCGGGTTTCCTCCTGGGGGGTGGGGAGTCCAGAACTCAGTGTCTCCGAGCAAAGGGGGTTGAATCCGCAACACCCCCACCCCGAGCAGAGGCCTGCGGCGGGGGCTTTGTGATTTCACTGGCTTGAGGCCCACACCTGAAGCAGGGAAGATGAAAAAGCCCCTAAAATCAAGCAGGGTGGGTGCAGAGGGCCCCCTCAAGCCCACCAGGTTCCCCGGGCAAATGGTGCCGATTCGTGGGGCCCGAGTGGGGGTGGGGGGGAAGCAGCCTCCCGTCAGCCGTCGCCGTGGCCTTGGCTTCGGCCTTTCCCCACCGGGGCGCCCTCCAGACTGCACTGCAAACCTAGGCCTTCAGCCTGGCCGCAGCCCGAGTTCAACCTCAGCTCTCTCTGGGCCCAGGCGCTGGTCCTAAAGTGAGCTGACATTCATTTCACATCCTGTGACTGCAGCTCACTTCCTCCACGTGGTGGGAGCGGTGTGGGGGCGGGGGCGTGAGGGGAGGACAGATTAGAAGGAAAATGTAGCAGGGCTGGGGACCTCTGGGATTTCCCAGGGGGTGGCTGGGTGGGAGGGAGGGTGCGGGAAGCTTTCAAAGGAGAGAACAGACGTGAATGAAGAAAAGGGAGGAGGCAGGAGGCAGTTAGAAGTCCCAGAAGTGGCGCCCACTGCGCCCCAGCAACGCGGAGGCCCCGGGGAGACTGTTGCCGCCTCGCAGGCAGGAGGTGGCCCTGGGGGAAGCCAGGCAGTACCCTGCCAGCTGAGTCGGCCTCGGTTTCCCCTACTCTCTGGGGTGCTAGTTTGGCCGGAGCTGCTGGTGAGCCTGGGAAGAGGAGTGAGGTCGGAGGAACAGGCCTCACAGGCCCCGGGGCTGAGGTGTGTGTGGGGGGGGTCAGGTGGGGCCTGGGTTGGGGGTGCCCTGCCCTGCTGACCCCTCTTGTCTTTCCCCCACAGGTGGAGCCACTGGAAGCCCACACCGCAGGCAGCAGGAGTCTCCCTCAGCACCGGGATCTATGTCTAAGTTCTAACTCTTGCTTACAAAGACCACGATAATTCCTTCCCCAAAGCCCAGCAGCCCCCCAGCCCCGCGCAGCCCCAGCCTGCCTCCCACCGCCCAGCTGCCCGCAATGCCCTCCAGCGGCCCCGGGGACACCAGCAGCTCCGCTCCGGAGCGGGAGGAGGACCGCAAGGTGAGCGGCTGGCTCTGCCCAGGACCCCCTGGGACCCCAAACCCAGGGAAGGGGAGGGCCCGTCCCCGAGCAGTGACAGCTCTGGTGTGCTGAGCGCTGGACCGCGCAGCTCAGCCTTCGCGCTGGGCGGTGGAGGGGGGTGATGTCCCCCTTCGGGTGATGGCTGGTAGAGGTTCAGTCCTGGTGGTACGGTGGGAACTTGAACCACATGATCAGGCTCCAGGACCCAGGCTTTTCACCTTCCTGGTGTCTGAGCAGAGGCTCAAGCCCTGGGTCTGTACAGTGTTGGCAGTCGGCCTTGCAGCGTGTCCCCAAACCCAGATTCCTTTCTGGATTGGCCTCCTACCAGCCCTGTGTCCTTGGGTTGGTCACTTTACCTGTCTTAGCTGCCTCTGCTTCCCCAGGGTATTCGGTAGCTTCTGGGAGGCCAAAGACAAATTCAGGGAGGTTGGTAGATGTGAGGCCGCGTGAGGGCTCCCCCTCCCACCCAGGGTGACACCAGTCATCCTGGAGATGGTGATTTCCTGCCCCTCACCCCCACCCCGGGCTCTGAGTGTCACTTCTGACCATGGAGCTAATGACCTCCTTGTTTTCAGAGCCCCATGAGAGGTGACCTCATCACCCTCTGCTGAACTCCAGGATGAGCCTAAATCAGAGGAGATCCCAGCAGACCAGTAGGGATCCCTGCTGGGTCCCCACAGGCTGCCTTGGAACCTCACCAAGCCGTGTCCACCTGTAGGCAAAGCCACCCTGAACCCCCAACGTTGGGATTCTGTGTTCCCCCTCTGTCAGTGAAATGGTAAACCCCACCACCACCTTTCTGGGGAAGCTGTGCCAGCCACGGGCCTTTCTGGGGTGTCCTATCTGCCGTGCCCTGGTCCCCACAGTTTCCTCTGCCTGCTCCCCTTTTCCTGAGCAAGGAGCGAGGGGTGGTGATGCTTGGTTGGGGGTTATAGTTTGTCCTTCTGGAACTACAGTGGACACCTGGCACCGGGCATGCCCCCCCTCCCCCCCCCCCCCCCCCGGCACTCTGAGGAGGGTCCCCTCTGCTTGGCCACCGTCAGGGGCGGCCCTGAGACCCGCTCACTGCTTATCCTCCCCCATGCGTGCTCAGCTCCTTCCTGGGTTTGCTCATTCTTAGAGCCTGTTTCGGTTTTCTGAGTGGTTTCCATCCATGTGGTTCTTGGAAGCAGCCCTTGAAACAGGTGGGGCAAGGGCAGATGGCCCTAGTTTACAGGTGAGGACGCTGAGCCCAGATACTCAGTGGTGGGTCCAGATGAGAGCCTAGTGGGTCAGAACCTTTCCCGCTGCCCCGCCTGCGTCAGTCCTCGTGCGGACACATGCACAGGTGTGCGCACAAAGCGCAGGCACCTGCCTTCCCAGCCTGGAATCCACAGAATGCCCCGGTTGGGGGCGTATATGCAGCAAACTGGGGAGAAAGTGCTTGCCGTGGCCCACTGAGCCAGGCTTTCTAGGCGCTACCGGTCCCCTTCTCTCTGACCCCCACAGAAAATAACAGGTAGTCCAGGTTATCCCGTGGGCCTTCTGGGCCACTCCTATCTCGGGTGGCAGTAGACCTACACCCTGCCACCACGGAGTCAGGGCCACCTGCAGCTGGCCACCTGTGCTCTTGAGTGGAGGCTATGGGTAATTCCCTTCCCTCCACCAGCTCTGCTTTGCTCCTCTGTTGGATTAGGTGACCCTGACCTCCCGACGTGGCCTGATGCCCTGACTGGTGCTGACACAGCTCCAGTCCCTACACTGGCAGGTGGGGAAGGGGGGGGAGGACAGTCAGGCTGGATTCCTCTTGTTACTGAACTGTGCCACCCTGGATAGCAGAGGCCCTGGCTCCCTCGCATGGAAAGCAGCAGATCAGGCTCCCTGTGATGACAGTTCAAGATCGAGAAAGAGCACTGGACAGAGTCAGAAGTCCCCGGGCCCGGGCCTGAGTACGCCACTTCCTGGAGATGTGACTTCAGGCCATCCGGGCTTGCATTCGCTCAGCTGTGAAGTGGGGATCATGACTCTGGCTGTGCCTGTTTTACAGGGTGGTTGTGGAAGTCAGATGAGGTCACGGGCATGGAAATGCCCTGCAAACAGCAAAGTCTGGTCCAATTATGAGGGATTACGATTGCTATTATTATCTACCCATAGTAACTGTTCTGGCTCACGCGGCAACAAACACACACCCAAGCCCCAGATCCTGGTGCTGATAGAGCGGCCGATAGACGGGGGCTGGGGCATGGCGGGCGCTCCTCCCCAGTCGCCCACGCCCACAGCGCGCATGCCGGCTCACCTGGCACACCTCCCTGGCACCTCTGGGCTGGCTCCCACAGCTCCAGGGAGCCACCGGGGAGGGCGGGTAGAGACACAGCCGCCCACGCTGGCCCGAGAAAGCCAGGCCTGGGGCAGAGGTGCCTTGTCTGCAGAGGGGGAAGATGGGCTTGGGCTGCGGCCCAAGGAGCCTGGCAGAGTTGCCTGGGGCACCTGGCACAAAGGAACTGTTTGGTGAGCCAGAGGGAAGGGGTGTGGCCACGCACTGGCCCCTACTCCACTGGGCCCCACGCCCCTTCCAGCCTTCTTCCCGGCCACGCCTCCACGCACCTTCCACTTGGGTACTTCCTGGAGCTGCCAGGCCTCTGTTTCTGCGGTTTCCTCTGCCCGGTGTGCCTGCTCCCTAATCTTCACTGCTCCTTTCTGATCAAAGCCCTTGCTTCCTTCTGTCGGCCTTGAATTACAGTTTGTAGTGGACATGCAGTTCTCAAAACGTGACCCCCTAAACCGGCAGCCCCAGTGGCCCCTGGAAAGTTTAGAAATGCAAATCAGAAACTCTGGGGCAGGGGCCCAGCAATCTGTTTTAACTAGCTCTCTAGGGCATCTAGGAAGTACTGGTGTGGATGATATCCAGGGGGAGGGGAGGGCAGGGCCTGACTAGCCTAGAGTAGATGCTCAGGAAATACATAGCGGATAGCAGAGAAAGGGAAATGAGAGGGGTAAGACCCTCCCACCGAACAGCAGCCTGGGGCCTGGGTCAAGCAGGCTAGGTGCAGTGGTGGCTGAGGCAGAGTGCGTATGGCTGGGAGTGCATAGAGGGGTCTGCCCAGCACCTCTTCTCCCTGTGGCCTCCCCTGCCTTGCCATCCGTATGTTAAGTGGGGAGGCTGGGACAATGCAGATTTGGGGGGGTGGGTAGAGCTCTGGGGTTCTCTCCAGGGTGGGTCAGCTGGGTAGATGTAGCCACATGGAGGGAGGGGGAGCTGGCCTTATGGGAGATGTGTGTGGGGCGGGGGGGGGGGGGGGGGGCGCGTCCAACAGCAGGGAGGCCCGGAGCCAGGGTCCTGGCTTGCGGAGGAGCATGGAGGTGGGGTGTCAGGCCCTGCATGGAGGGGAGGGGAGGGGCAGAGGGAGCAGGAAGGGGCTGGAAAGGCCTCCTCAGTTCCCCAAATATGAATCAGCGCCTGGCCACGAGTCCAAGCCCCAGGCTGGGCCCCCGATCACGCCGCTCCCCTCTTTCTTTCCTCTGGCCTCAGAAACACAACAGCCAAGATGCACTGAGTGCTATCTGCCAGGTGCTACTTTAAGCTCTGTGCTTTGCATTATCTTATTTCATTCTGACCATTGCTCCGTAAGATAGGCTGTATTCTTTTCACCCTCCATCTTATTAACGACTAAATGGGTGCTGGGAAAGGTGCGGTCACTTGCCTAAGGTTACACAGCTCGTCAGTGGCTAGCAAGTGGGCTTGGAACCCAGGCAGGCTGTGCTCTTGGCTGCTGACCACCAGGCTGCCTCCTGCATGAAGAGGTAGAATGAGTGGTGCCTCCAGGGTCCTGCCCATATTGCTTCTGCTGCAGGGACCAGGATATTTATCTAGCCTGGAAGTCGGGACGGCCAGGGAATGCCTTACTCCTCGCGACAGCGCTCTTGCCCCAGGGTGGGTGTTGGGGGCACTTCATCTCCAGTAAGAATTCACACACAAGTCTCGTGGGCACGATTGTGGGTATGTGCGTGCGCACACACACAGACACTCCAGACACACGCTGGTCAATGAAGACAGGGCTGTGGACACCCTCCTTCTTACCATGCCTCCTTCCCTGCCTGTCTGCCTCCCTCCTGCACCCATTCTCTTTCCTTCTCTTCCTCTCTTTCTTTCCAGGTACCTCTCCAGGCACCTAGTGCATAGTAGGGCTCCATAAGTCTGTCAGATGAACTAAATAAACATTCCTGTAAAGGAATGGGGATAGGAAGGTACGAGCCGTGCCTACCATCCAGGGGGGGAAGAAGCAACAGCAGTGGATGCATATTTGTGCTGGGGGAGCACAGTGAGTGTGCCCGTGTGCGTGTGTGTCCACCGCTGTGGCCGGGGCTCCCTCCTCCAACCCAAAGGCCTGGCAAGTGCCGACTTCCCTTGGGCACTGACTACTTCCTGCATCCTGGTACACAAACTCAAGGGCACCCTGGGTAGGCTTCCCCTAGCTCCCCTCTCCGTTGTTCTTGCTGGTCCACAGGTCTGTTGCCCACTCTGGGCACGCTCTGCCTTTATCACACTCAGATGCCCACACATCAATGCTTAGGGCCAGCTCTTTGCTTTATAATAGTCACTGTAGGGGTTGTTTAAATAGCATCCCTCTTAGTTCATGCAGACGGTAACAGAAAAGGTAGCTTTACCCTTACCTCTTCAAGAACACAGCTACGACTAAGGGCACATCCGTTTGTAGTTCAGTGGAGTCGATTAGATGCTTGGTCACGGAGAGTGGACGTGTGACGTAAACAGTCCACCCCTGAGCCGACTGGGACCCATGTTTTAGGTCCTCTAAGATTCTTTACGTTAGATATGACAGGCGTACCTTGGAGATACTGCACGTTCCTTTCCAGATCCGCAGGGCAAAGTGAATACTGCAATAAAGCAAGTCAAATGAACTTTTTGATTTCCCAGTGCCTAAAAGTTCCGCTTGGGCTATACCGTAGTCTATCAAGAGTGCAATAACGTGTCTAAAAAATGTACAGGCCTTAATTTTGAAACGTTGCTAAAAATGCTAACCATCACCTGAGCTCTCAGCAAGTCGTAATCACTGATCACCATAACAAATAGAATGAAAATTTTTGAAAAATTGCAAGAGTTACTAAAACGTGGCACGAAGTGAGCAAATGCTGTCAGAAAAATGGTGCCGGTAGACGTGCTTGCCACAGATCTTCAATTCATAAAACACATCTGTGACGCACCGTAAAAGGAGGTAGGCAGGTCAAGTTTAGGTAACCTGCAGTCACTACAGTCTTGAGAAGGTGTCACTCGGACTCTGGAGACAGACCTGTGTTTGCGTCTGGAATGCGCCGTGTGACTCAGCGGCATGGCCTGAGCGGGGAAAAGAGAGGTTTACATGGTGTGTTTTTAACACAGGGACCTGACGTGTTAAGTTAGTCTTATGACTTATTTTGAATAAGTAGCTAGCTTGCTCTCTACCTACCTACCTACCCACCCATGTATTTATCTACCTGCCTATCCGCACACTGGTGGGGTAGGTGCAATGTAGCCCCCAGGATCTCAGGAGCTTGGGGTGACAGGGTGGAAAACGCAGGCGGGGTGTGGTGTGGGTTGAAAGTCCACTGAGAACCTGGCATGTGGAAGGAAGGTTATTCCTGGGTCCTCAAAAACAGGCCTGAGGTCCCTCTTCCCTTCATGCATTGAATAGAAGCGACACTGAGGCAAGAGACAGGGAGCCCCAACTCCTGACGGGAAGGGCAGTGGCTCCCTTCAGAAGCTCAGGTGAGGTTCCCCAGGTCCCTCATGGCTTAAATGGTCAGGCTGGGGATGGAGCCCCTCCCTGCCAAGAAGCACGTCCCACAGGGCCTGGGTGGGAATAGCCGAGCTCGGCTTTGCAGAGAAGGGCAGACTGGAGGGGGTATTCCAGGACGTTCGGGAAATGGGGACGATGCCCTTCCTTTCTGGCACCTGGGCCTGGTCGTGCCCTGCAGAGAGCTGCGGGGCAATGAGGGATATTGCTTGTGATCATCCCACTTAATGTCTGCACGCTGTGGTAGGCCATGTAAAGGAGCTTCCTTGGCTTGGCAATTAACTCACTCAATCCCACAATAACCCAGGGGGCATCTCCTCTCGTCACCCCCGTTTTAGAGAGAAGGAGTGGAGGCATAGGGAGGCTAAGAAACTTGGCAAAGGGTCACACGGCTATGAAGTAGTTTTAGCCGGATTCTCTCCCTCTATAAATCGAGAAAAATCATGCCCCACGTAGCGTTCTAATGCCTCCGGAAAGGGGGTGCCTGGTGGGGTGGGGATGAGATGGAGAGCTATGTAGAGCTTGGGTGGGCTTGGGGTCCACGGAAGGGACACTGTACTGAGGTGCTTTTTTATTTATGTGTTGTCTCTCTCTCTAAACCGAGTGCTCTATTTGCTTATCTTTGTATCCAGCACACAATAGGTGCCGGATAAATATTTTTTGAGCACGCCCATTAGCCTGGCCTCGCGTTGGCCTTGAGGCCACGGAGGTTAACCTGCTGGGCTGCAGTGTGTTGGGTATGCTTAGTGGAGTCTCCATTCCAGAAGGCAGTGAGGCCCCATCATGGCACACAGCTTGTCGGGGAGGGCTGCACCCTGGCAGGAGGGCCTGGGAAACCCCAGGCACCACCATTTTGAACCATTTGGGGTTTCCAAATGGCATTTATGGGGCACTGGAGCTGTGGGAACCCCTCGGGGGCATGGCCTTTTGGGAGGGATGGGGCCTTCCTCAGTATGTATAATATGAAGCAGACCGAGGGGGCAGTGAATACTTGTTGAATACTGATGAATAATTGGAACAGAGGACTCATAGTTTGGGAGATGACTGAGATCGTTAAAAGCAAGGGACTTTGGGGGGTATGTGCAACCATTCCTGGTGCCACCGCGTGGCCACTCACGCTGCAGCCTCGTCCTCCGCACGCGTCCTCCGGCAGCGTGCCCTGCCACCCACCTGTCTGTGGGCCCAGCCTGGGCGTGTGGCACCTGTGAGCACATGTGCGCAGTGTGGTGTGCAGGGTCCTGTGGCTGTCACTCTGCAGAGCTGGGACTCGGGCCGCCCAGAACGGGGCTGGGCCTGGCGGAGAGGCCAATCGGTTCCATTGAATTCCACGATCACAGACGGCCCCTGGAGGCCAGCCGGCCAGCTGGCCAAGGCTGTACGTGCCTCTTGTCCCAAAGGGTCTGGGCAAGTGGCTGGCTAGATCTGTCAAGTTCATCCCCTCAACTCAAACACCAACTTGAGACATCTGCTCAACGGATGCTGGGTCGGTAGCATCCTCTGTATGCTCTGGAGGGAGCACGTACATCTTGCCGGCGGTCTCTGGGTGGGACGTAGATCTCTTTAGGGGAGGGGTCCTGTGTCTAGGCGTGAGCCTCCTGAGACAGCTGTGTGGATACGCGCATGTGAATGCCGGGGTGTGCCTTTACCTTGGATCGCCCGCACGCTCACGGTTTCCCTGTGACGCACACGGTGACACACATCAGCAGCACGTGGCGTCATAGGGTGTAATGGCACGTGGCAGTGGAAAAACCCATGAGCTGGGCGTCGAAAGATTGAAATTTTGGTTCTAAAGACCTTTTCTCCTGGCTCCCTGATCTCTGTAAGTTAGATAACCTCTCTGAGCTTCAGATTTCCCGCCTGTGTAATGGAAAAAAAAAAATAAATAATGATAATAATGCCAGCTCTGCTTTCTGTAAAGCAGAAGAATAAAATGAAATAATGTATGTGAAAATGCTCCGTTAATTACCACCTACTGTACGACTGCAAGAGATTATTATCGTCATAGCCCAGCTCATCAGAATGAGAAGTTGTATGTGGCTTAAAATAATCCATCCAGTGAGCTGGGTTAAAATCTAGGTCAAATCATAGCCTCAGAAGTTTAGAAAGGCTGATGGTAACTACCTAACCTAACAGGCCACCAAATGTGAAGGTGCTTTGAGAGCTGTAAAGAGTTACATAAATGTAAAGTGACATGACTCTGTGTAAGCCTAGAAAGTACACGTTAGTCATCCTGTTTCCTGATTTGAAATCATAAAGCTCAGGGCAGCACCGGAGCCTCATGCACAGTTATCTTCACGTAACTGTAGGTTTGTAGATTTGCATGTGTGCCTCTCTCGGTGTGTACGGAGTCACCTACTGAGAGTACCTACTATGTGACAGTCACTCATCAAGTGCTTTTGAGTGCCTGCCTCATGCTAGGCGCATCGGTCTAGGCTTTGGGGATGCCAAGGTGGATAAGACATAATCCCTTCCCAAGGCCCTCACAGCCCACCCAGGACAATTGCTGGCCATTGCAGTGCTGGGTATTTGGTGCTATGGGGAGAAAGGACCTATGGACTCCGTCAGAGGAAGGGACCAAGAGGAAGGAAATCCAGGAAATTAGGTTGGAAAAGTAAGGATTTGCTGGTCAACCTGAGGGGGAGGTAGTCAGGGCAGAAGGAATGGCCTATGCCACGGCGCCGGGGAAGGAAGCAGCCCACTTTTGCAGCTGGTGCAGTCTGTTTACGGTGAGTGGGAGGAAGGCGGTGGGGAGGGGAGACCAAGGCGGCTGGCCAGATCCTGGGGGACTTCCTTCACACGGGCTAAGGAGCTTGGTTGGATCCTGCAGGCCCCTGGGAGCCCCCTCGGCAAGGGCTTAAGCTCTGCAGAGTGACATAATCAGCTTTGCATTTTGGAAAGATCAGAGAGCCGGTGTTCCTGAGTATCCCACTGCAGTGGTACCAGCCAGATGCGGGGCTTGGTCTGTAGCAGTGAGTGATGGCTGCAAATGCAGGGCACTGGGTTCTGCCTGGGGGTGGGGAGGGAGGGGGGAAGGGGAAGAGGGAGGGATGCACTTTTGTGAATAGTTCTGGTCAGGACGTGTAGAGCGGGAGTTAGTAGTTCTTCAGTGACTCTCATGTGTCAGCTCTTGATAGATTACCTCATTCAACTGTCACGGCATCGCTGTAAGGTAGATATTATCAGCCTCGTTTCATAGGTGAGCAAAGAGAGACTCAGGTTAGATGGCTTGAAGTTACTAGTGACTCAAGAGCAGGACGGAAAGGCCAGCTCATCCCTGCCCTCTCCAAATCCCACCCAACTAGAATTTCTGTCCCCTTCCTGCCAACCCCCACTGTAGGGATTGACTAATTCAGTCCCCTTAGTCGAGTTGACAGATGAGGAAACCAACCTGGGCTCATGTCTGTTCCTGCTAAATTTGTTACTGTTTTCCAGCTGCTCCAAGTCACTGGGGATCAGATTCTTCCCTTTCAGAGTATTAGTGATGCTGCCTAACCAGGGCTGCTTACAGATTTGATAAGCATATTTTACATTCCTTTGCTCAACCCATCAGCAAAGATATTGAATGAAGCCAGCTCCGTGACAGATGCGAGAATGGACCTCTTGATACGCCTCCTTGAGGGGCACAGCCCTGAGCCATCTGTTCTCCTTCTCTGTGTGTCATCCCCCTGACTGTGTGTGTGGACTCAGGCAGGTCCCGAGCCGGAGGCCTTACCGCCCTTCTCCTTGCCCTGTGACATCACTACATCACGGAAGAATGATGTGTTGGCCCCAAATAACATGCTTTGTACAAAGCCGTACTTAAGGGTCTGATGGAAAGGGCATGGGCCAGTTGTTACGCGGACCTGAGTTCGAGTCCTGACCCGGGCTCTTGGGGAGATTGGGTTTCTTCATACACAAGCCAGGGGTGAGGCCTGAATGCCGGACCGAGCGTATCGCACTTTGCCCTGCACCTGGGCCAACGTACGGGCTCAGCATGTGGCAGCCTGCCCCGGTGATGTCCACACTCTCAACATGTCAGGACCTGGTCAGGTGGCATGGCATTCAGGCATCCCACCCCTTCCTCCAGCTGAATTCAATGGGGGGAAGATACGTGGAACATCTCCTATGCGTCAGGCATAGCCAGTGTCACTAAGGGGCCAACTTACAACAGTCTTCGGGTGGCACAGCAGTTGCCTCTCAGGGGCCCCTGAAGGCTTCTGCACGGGCTGCACCGGCCTCACGGGTCCTGAAATGTCAAGTGTCATTGTTTTTAGGTCATCGCAGTGTGGTGATTGTGGTTCCTTAGTGCCGTTCAGGGGCTCTGAATGACTTTCACTTCTCAGGTTAGTTCAGAGTAAAAGTTAGAAAACCAGATGAATCCCTCCGTAAGAAATGCAGTTTGTTAAAGAAATCATTGGTAGCCCAGAATTTCTGGGCGGTAGGAGTCTTTCCAGACCCCGTGGCCACCCAGCCTGACCCTGATCCACATCGGTGCCTTGTTCTTGCCTGTTGCCTTGTGCATTCCAGTCCCATGGGCCTGGCCGTGAGGAGTGGTCAGAGGCTTGGCTAGGTCTGGCCCAGTGCTTTCCAGGCAAATGCAGGGGCTGAGTAGGCCTCCTGCTGCCAGGGATTATGTAAGCCCCTCCTGTGGGGGGCATGCGGAACACTCACTAAGCGCCGGGCCTGTTCTAGGCTCTGGGAACTCAGCAGTGGACAAAACAGACAAGGGGACAAAACATTGGTTCGGTCCTCTGAAAAACTTGAGAAGCAGGCAGGATGGACACCTTCAGATTCCCCTTTTACGGATGAGCAAAGTGAGGCTCAGAGAAGATGGTACTATAGCTAATGGATACGCCGGGCTCAGCCCCACTTTGGTTTGTTCTAAGTCCTGCGCCTTTGCATGACTTCACGTTGGCTGTGTTTTGTAAACGCCGGGTTACCTGGTCAGAATGATTAAGATGTTGCCCGGTTAGCAGCGGTGGAGTCAGAACAAAAGCCCTGCCTCCGCCTGAAATTCACTGCCATTCTGTAGATTCGACTGAAACCTTCACACATTGGTAATATTTCCTCTGGGATCCAAGTGATCATTTCTTATACGGGGTATCTGCGAGGTCTCACCAAGGACAGCTCAGAGCCGGAGGGCTGGCCTCCCATGGGGCACGTGCCCCGGCCCCCGCACTCAGGCCTCCCAGAGCCCTCGTGGAACCCTCCCCACCATCTGGCGGGCCACCTCTGTGGCCTTTCTGCTCTCACAGCTTCTCTGCCGTGTCTTCCTAAAAAGAGCCTGTCAAGGGTCTCTGGTCCTGGTGCAAACTCTCTCTTTCCACCCTGGACCCTCCCCTCCCGCCCACAGACAGGCAAACCACAAGCTATTTTGAAATCACAGAAAATGAAAGTTGAGTGGGATGTTGAGGGACATCTTGATTAAATCCACAGGGAACCTGTGCACCTTCCCTTTCTCTTCTGTGGCACCAGCGCGGCTCTGGGTTGGCATCCTCCCCAGGGTGGACTGGGAAGCCATCTTTGGCTCCTGACATCATGGAAGGTTTGAAGAGCTGCCTGAGATCCCTCTGCGGGGTCAGGGTCCCTTTCTCCTTCCCCATCATTGTTTCTGTTTGTGATTAGTCATGCTGGAGCCGGCTGAGTCAGAAGAAACCCGTGGGTGGTTTGTGGCCAGGCTGGAGCAGTGAGGCAGGAGGACTTTCTAGGTTTGTGTCTCTGTGCTCCATGAGACGACAGTGCAGGGCCCGGCTCTGTCAGGTGCTGGGGGAGGTGGCTCACAAGACCAAGCTTCTGGTCCAGAGCTCCATGAACGCAGGGCATCGAGATGAACCAAGACGGTGTCCCTGAGATGCTCCTGTGGGGTGACAGGCATGCATGGCAAATGCTTCAGGGCAGATACATCACAGTGACTGTGAAAGTCCTCCATTGTTTGCCACAGTCCCCATGCCAAGGGCTGCCCGGATTTCCAGTCGCCAAATTTACTATTTCGTGTCATGTGATTTTATGCTTTACAGGACAGGTGATTCATGAAATACATAGCTAATTTAACTTTTGTACTTGTGTAAGGTTGGTTTCATATAAATAAATTCCTATCCAGAAATACACTTTTTGTCAGAGCATGTGCTGTGACCCTGTGCTTGAGAAAAACGTGACCGCCAGGAAGGAGAGCGGCACAGCGCTTGGGGCAACAGCGTCTGCCCTCAAGTCTTCCCCAAGGTTTTGCTTAAACGGGACTCTGAGGGGCAGCTTGAGCTTTGCCAGGCAAGAAATGGATGAAGATCATCCCCACCGGGGAGGAACAGCCTGGCACGACCCCGGGAATGTGGCTGTCACGGGTGTGGGTGGGACAGGGGAGGAGGCCTCTTGGATCCAGCCCTGGCTTCACAGGCTGTGTCTGTACCCGCAGGAGGGAGAGGAGCCGGAGGAGGCTCGTGGCAAGGAGGAGCGGCAGGAGCCCAGCACAACCGCACGGAAGGTGGGGCGGCCTGGGCGGAAGCGCAAGCACCCCCTGGTGAGTGTCATGGCATCCCCTCCCCCGCAGCGCGCGCACACACGCACGCGCACGCACACGCACGCACTAAACAGCAGTGACGTGTGTCCTGCGGGGACCAGGGGGCGTTAAGACTCGGCAATGCGGTGCACCCCTGCGGGTGCAGAGCTCACTGACATTCCCTGTCCTTTGAACCCTACCGCCACCCTCACGCTTTCCTGTTTTCTACACTGAACTGGAAACCCCTAGAGACCAGAGGATTTGCGTTGCGAGTCGTGGCAGAGCTGGGACTTTTCTGGAAGGGCAGTGGCAGTAAGGGAGCCTGAAAGGTTCCCCAGGCCAGGCCTGTGGCTTTGACAGCAGGACTTGCTGTTCCCTGGCCAGCCTGCACAGGCCCCTCCCTCCCCATCCACCCCCCATCCTGGGCTTCAGCCCCACCTGAGGACCCGGAGGAAGGGAACCCAGGTCTGGACGTCTGATCCAAGTGAGTAGGAGAGCTGCAGGCTGATGGGTCCCTTCAGAAGAAATAAGTAGAGGGGCTCCTGGGTGGCTCAGTTGGTTAAGTGTCCGACTTCGGCTCAGGTCATGATCTCGCGGTTTGTGGGTTCGAGCCCTGCATCGGGCTCTGTGCTGACAGCTCAGAGCCTGGAGCCTGTTTCAGATTCTGTGTCTCCCTCTCTCTCTGCCCCTCCCCTGCTCATGCTGTCTCTCTCTGTCTCTCAAAAATAAAATAAACATTAAAAAAAAAAAAAAAAAAGGAAGAAGGAGAACCTGACGCTGTTTAAGTGTGGGCTACAGGGCCAGTCCCAAGCCCAGGCTTCTGGGGGCCATAACCTCTGAGTCTAGGGAGAGTCCCGGGGTTGCCCAGGATGAAGAATGCTCCAGAGGGCATGCCCGGGGGGCTCTAAGAGCTGGTCTGCCTATGCCTTAGACTCAGAGGCAGAGCAATAATTATTTGCCAGCACCGAAGACAGCTGGTTCCTTTCTTTCAGTTCCTTCCAGCTGAGAATGGGAGAGTCAGAGCAAGTAGGCAAGGGAGGGCTGGGAGCTCAGATTTGTAACTCAGCCCATCAAGGAAATGTTCTCAGCAGGGCAGGGTTTTCTCCCTTGGGGGAGAGAGTCGGGGTGAATGGTGGCCGTGGTGAAAAGGACAGCAGAGGGAGGGAGGCCTGCACCAGGGGGAGGGGAGGGGAGGTTCTTAGAGCCAGGAGGTTTGGGCACCTGTGGGTACCAAAGCGCACACTGCCAATTCTGTTTGGAGATTGGGGGGGGGGGGGGGGCAGAAGTTAAGTCGTTTAATTGGTAAGTAATTTTAAGTATTTTAATATTAAAGCAAACATGGATATTTTATGGCCTGTGATGAAAAATTCACATGAAGTTGAAAGATAAAACAGCGGACTTCAAAGGAATTTCCAGCTTGCAGCAGACTCCAGGCTGTACTCCCAGATTCCCAGGGTGCCCCTCCACTCTTCTTCCCCATGGGCATCTGGGAGAAGGTGGAGGGCCCCAGTGCAGGCTGGAGGGAGGGGGCAGGGAGCCAGGCTGAGTTAGAGCCCACCAGTTATTCCTCACCTGCACATGTGGCCATGATCTGTGGCCGAGAACTCGGCCCCCCCCATTCAGGCACACCTGGGACAAGAATTACCACCTATAGCAAATAAAGACCTGGCAGCCCTTTGCTCATCCTTGTGAGTCCCCGGGACCAGAGGGAGGGCATATCACTGAGAGGGGAGGTGAGGCCCCGGGAGAGAAAGTGCAAGCAGTCAGGGGCAGGTTTGTGGAAATGTGTCCAGAGGTGGACGAATGCGAGGGAGGAGGGGCAGGGCCAAGTGGGTGAAGGGTCAGTGGGTCATATGCCCTCCCCACCCCTGCCTGGAACAGGGGCCAGTGTGGAAGGAAAGGCACTGTCTTTAGACTATAACAGACCCGGGTTTAAATCCTGGCTCCACCACTGACCACCCGTGTGACCTTGAAGAAGTCACCGCCTGAACCTCGGCTTCCCCCTTGGAAAAATAGAGATAAGGATGCACTCCTCCTAGATGCCTGTGGGAGTTAAATTCGTACAAGCACTGGAGAGCCAGGGCTTAGCAAAGGTCGGTCTTCCCTTGCCCGGCCAAACCTTTCCTCTTTAGGAGGCTACAGCAACCTCAGTTTGATAGAAGAAACAGATTTACTGCTTACCAGCTGTGTGACCTTGAGCAAGTTACTGAACTTCTCTGAACTTCTGCTGCTCCATCGGGAAAACTTAACCGCCAGGAACACTTGTCCTGTCCACCTCCAGGGATGCTTTGCAAACAGCCAAGTGGATCCAAAAGAGCAGGGCAGGCAGTGTAATAAACCTGCTCCTGTGCGGGGGTCCGTGGGGCCGGGGTCTACCAGATTTTTCGGGTGGGAGCCAAGCGTTGGCCTCTCGGCAGCCCTGGTGAGAGGCGGTGCAATATTGTGCAGGTCACAGTCTGCATGTGGCCCAGCCCATGCCCTAGTGGACATCTGCAGCCCCCGGACTCTCGAGAGAGGCCCCAGGATGGGAGAGAGACCATGGGGACGGCAATGCTGACAGGGGGACAGAGGGCTGAGGCAGCTGTTGTGAAAGGGACCCCTTGTACTCTGGGGCAACAGAGAAGAACTGACCCCAGAATAAGAGCTCACAGGCCTTCCCAGGCAGCAGGCCCCTGGTCCCCGGAGGGAGCCTGTGGGGGGGAAATCGGGGAAGTTTGTGCTACCACTAGAGGTCGGCTCCCAGGACGGAGCAGGTGCTTGCCCTCCTCGCCTCCCAGCAGAGGAGCAGAGCCGGAGGGCTTCGTGGGGACCCGGTACAGCGGCAGCCCCGGGGACAGACTGACCAGGGAGCTTTGAAGCAGCCGAGCCTGTGTCATCCAGCTAAGCCTGGAAACAGGAGGGAGCCTGGCTCAGATCCCGACAGGTGGCATGGAGGGGGAAGTGCGGGGAAGCTGAGCGTGAGAGCCAGCTGCGGCCGGGGTCTTAATTTGTGCATGTCCCGTGCTGAACAGGGAGGGGTGAGGTACGGCCACTACTGTCCCCGCTCTCGCCTGGCCCCAAGGCTAAGAAATCATTGTCTGCCTTCCCGTGTTGTCCACAAGGCCTGGATCTCTTCCACTCATTCCTGCTCTGGCATCAGCCTCCTGACTGCACCCTCACCCAGACCAGACCCCAGCTGCCCCCAGTATACTTTGTAACCCCTCAGTGACAGATGCTTTACACCCACTGAGCACCTACCAGGGTGAGGAGGCCACACTGATAAAGAAGACATACCTTTCAAGCTAGTGTGTTAGAGAGAGGGGGCCCCGTGCAGTTACACTAAATACTGTCCACGGTACTTTTGTGTTCAAGAATCTTCATTTCTTATAGGACAAGGTCTGGAATGCTCCATCTGGCCCCTCTCCTGAACCTGCTCTCGTGCTCAGCGTCCACTGCTTTTGTCATAGAAACCCTGTCTCCCAGCTGCTCCCTGAGCACACTGGCCACATTTCTGTCACTACCTTGGGGGCTTGGTCCACAGCCTTCCCTTCTCTCTCCCGGCCCCACCGTCATAGCCCATCAAAGCCTGTCCTGCAAGGGAAGCCCACTTCAGCCATCATGACCCTCTCTTCTGAGCTGTTTGTAAAATTAATCCCAACGAACACAAAGGAATAAAAGACAAGATATTAAGCCCACTGGGGCGCCTGGGTGGTTCAGCTGGTTAAGCATCCAACTTCAGCTCAGGTTATGATCTCATGGTTGGAAATTTTGAGCCCCACATTGGGCTCTGTGCTGTCAGTGCAGAGCCTGTTTCCGATCTTCTGTCCCCCCACCCCTGTCCCTCCCCTGCTCTCTCTCTCCCTCTCAAAAAAAAAACAAAAAACATTTTAAAAAATATTAAAAAAGAGGCGCCTGGGTGGCTTAGTCGGTTAAGCGTCCGACTTCGGCTCAGGTCACGATCTCACAGTCCGTGGGTTCGAGCCCCGCATCGGGCTCTGTGCTGACTGCTCAGAGCCTGGAGCCTGTTTCAGATTTCTGTGTCTCCCTCTCTCTCTGACCCTCCCCCGTTCATGCTCTGTCTCTCTCTGTCTCAAAAATAAATAAACGTTAAAAAAAAAGATATTAAAAAAAAAAGATAATAAGCCCACTGATCATGTGCTTGGATGGCACTGGTCTTCAAACTATTACATGTCTTTAGGGAACTTGAGAATAAGTATTTTGAATTTTTGCCGATTCGATACTGTCACCACAGCCACACGCATGAGTTTGTATTTTACAAAGGTATTATTTCTTGCTGGATTGGGAACTGAGAAAACAAAACCAAAAACCTGGCCTTGCCACCCCGCGTAGTTGGAAGAGCACACGGGGAGAGCTCGCGCCTTCCACTAGACTTAACGTTGACTGCCACCCCACATCGCACTGAGCTGAGCCACACTGCACTGTCTACCCACCTCACTGAGGACACAGATCAGGAGCAAAGACATAGTTAGGGTCGTGTAGCACTTTATTGCCTACAAGGAAAGGCCTTGTGCAAGGGTGACTTACTTACCTGTGTGAGATAGGTGGGGCCTCTGTCATTACGATGCCCACATTCAGATGAGGAGACTGAGGTTCAGAGAGGATGTTTGGGACTTGGGCTCCACACCTCCCGCCCACAGCACTCAATCCTCCTTACCACGCCAGCCACATGCTCTGGAAGCCTGGGTGTTTCCAAAGCCGCCTGAAGTTAAAATGTGAATGCAGGGCTG
This sequence comes from Prionailurus viverrinus, assembly GCF_022837055.1. Lineage (NCBI taxonomy): Eukaryota > Metazoa > Chordata > Mammalia > Carnivora > Felidae > Prionailurus > Prionailurus viverrinus. Next base: position 121,034,714 of record NC_062563.1, read on the forward strand.
TTTGAAAGAAGTGGAGACCTGGTCTAAAAAGCATACAGAGAAATGCAAGTCAGATATAATAGGAGGAGGGCGACCAACCCAAGTACCAGGGAGCCTGGGGGTAAATGGGCAAGGCTGCAGCGGCCTTCAGAGCGAGAGGGGGGCCCATGAAAACCGGGCAGCGGGGCTGGTCTGCAGCGCTGGCCTCAGAGCCAGGATGCTTGAGCCGAGCAGGCAACAGGAAACAGGAAGCCCGTGCGGGGCTGGGCGTGGCTTAGGAAGGGAGCTGGCACCTGGGCTCAGGGCCTGCGGGCTGGCCGGTGCCCGTGATGGGGAGGAGGGAGAGCAGTGTGCAGGGCTGATTTCTGCTGGCCGGAGAGTGTGAGCCTGTGCGTGGGTGCGAGCCTCAGGGTGGGAGGAAGAGGCATCTTCCTGTTCACCAACTCCTGAGGACATAACAAGTGGAGGTGTCTGAAGCCGGGTCCTGCCCGGTCACAAGCCCCAGCAGCCCTGCAGGCACCTTTGTCGTTCATGCTGGTTACAACTGGGGGACTAGGAGGGACAGTTTCTGCCCTTGCCCACCAGACCCCGGGGAGTGACCAGCCCTTTAGGGCTCCATACCTTGTGTACTAGCTATATGTATTTATTCATTGAAGATTTATACTCACCGACTTCCTCCAGGGTTATTTTTTGCTCAGTGGGAGCATTCTGAGGTCACCTCTTGCTAAGAATAACCCAGAAAGGGAGGGGGAGGGGGAGGAGGAGGGGGTTGGGAGCAGGGGCCCAGCTCAGCCAGGCCAGCCCAAAGCCAACATTACTCACTCCACGTTGGAGGCTGAGCCTCTGACACAACGCCCAAATGAGTTCAAGAGGGCAAAGCTTCCCCTCTTCGCAGCAGAAGACTTGGGGTATAAACTGGGAAGTTAGGGAGCCATTTCACTGCAGCTCAAGACAGCTGGGGACAGTTTAACTCAGCTGTTGGGCGTTTGCAGTATTGGCTCATTTTCCAACCTAATACGAACTTTTGATTCGTCTCCAAGTTCAGACAGAGCTCAAATCCCCTCTTTGTGTCCAGGTCAGAATGGTTCCTTCACCGATCTTTGGAACCTTGATTCAGTGACTTGGTGCCCCCTGGGTTTTATGCACAAAACTTCCAGAGAGTATCTCCCAGTCCTGGCTCCCACCCCCTCGGAGGGCTTCGCTGCCTGTGAGGGTGCCTCGATGCAGTGCTAGCACCCATCTGTCCATGGTTTTCGAAGTGTGGGGAGAACAGTTCTGTCGCTCATCTTAGGAGGTTAGAGACCTCTCGTAACTATGCCCTGCAGATTCATCTGCCCATTCCTGCACCTGATGGGTCAAAGCGGCACTTGCCAATGGCATCCAGGACCGAGAGCCTGGCTGGTAGTCTGGTCTTCAAGTGCCAAAGACATGCTGGGGGGGGGGGGAAGGGGCTGGACTTGGGCCTGGGAAGGGAGGTAATGTTTAGAAGTCCAGGGAAAAGTGGGAGACTTTCCTACCTAGGACCTTCCTGAACAAAGGTGTGGAGGGAGGAAGGCGCACTGAAGGAGGCACTGAGAGCTGACTGGTGTGGCTGAGTGGCTGAGGGTTTCATTTATGAACACATTAGATAGCGGTTGGAGAGGTAGTTGGCAGGCGGCCCGAGGGGTTTACACTTTATCCTCTCAAAAGTGTGTTTATCTAGGAGATTTTTGAGGGGGTGGGGGGGCGTGAAGCAATGGGGGTCATGTTTTGGGCAGCCGGCTCTGGCATCCATGAGCATGGGGGGGTTGAGCACGAGAGACTGCAGGGAGATAGGAGGGTGAGGTGGGGCGGTGCCAGAAAACACCCCCAGAGCCTGCCAGGGGAGGCAGCGTGGGACAGAATTGGAGGGGCCCACACTGCTGACCGCTGCGGACCGGGGAGAAGGAGGGGAGAGAGGAGATGCTGCAGGCCCCATGGATGGCATCAGTGTTGTTGTCAGAGATGGAGACGTCTGGAAGAGAGCAGATTTGGCAGGGGCCCTCGCAGAGTCACTCTAGATAGCTGGTCTCAGCGAGCATCTGAGTGAAATCCCAGAATCTCTGTTTTGTTTTTCCAAAATTCCCTGTTTCTTTTCATCCCGCCTTGGTCCCTTCCCCAGAGTCACACATTCCAGGGCCACCTCCAGAGAAAGCCCTGCTTCCCTCCAGGGGTGGCCTCCAGGGGGCTTCCTAGGACCCCGTGGGCCTCTCTGGAACCCTCCCTGCACCTGCACCACTCCTGTGCTCCTGTGGGTGCTCGCCAGCACATGCACCCGGACAGAGTTGTTGACGCTGGTTTTCTTTCATCATCATCACCTAGAGAATTGTGTGCGTTTTGGTCCCGCCACCTCGAGGAAGATATAACCGAACTGGAAAAGTTCCAGAGCAGGGCGGCTAGCTTGATCAAGGGGAAGGCAGGGCTGCCAAGTGAGGACAGACGAGACTGTGGCTCCCCAGTCCGGAGAGACAAAGGCTAGAGGGGATGCGATTGAAGTTGTGAAATCATGTTGAGGGGTGGGGCGGGGGGGGGTTGTGGTGCACCCCAGTGGGGCGGGGTGGGGAGGTACCCCTTTGAAACTTTAGAAAGGTACAGGAAGCACAGAGAAAGAAAGCCCCATTTTCCATGGTGGATTTCCTTCTTACCAAACCCCAGGCCTGGATGGTAGGGGTTGAAAATAGAAATAACTTCAGAAGAGATTTACCTAAATATGTGGATCTTCTATACCTGGTGGCTTTTTAACGGGAGCCTCCAGCTCATCCTGAAATCCTTTGAGGTTGACTTCAAAGAGCACAGCCAGGCCCTCTTCCAGGTGGACAGGTGTCCCTGCTGGAGGCAGAACCCCGAGTGGCTTGGCCACCACCAGGCGTGTTCGCTCTTGCACGCACTTGCCATGGCCAGCAGGGGCACAAACTGTGTGACCTCTGAGGCTCTGCTGAGCCCTGAATTTGTCTCCTAGAATCAGTGTCTGTCCGTCTGTGTCTGTTTCACACACACACACACACACACACACACACACACACACACACGGTAGAGAGATCTGCTTAGAGTCTGCCTCCATTCACCTCAGAAAGGCAGAGCAGGGAGGCTTTGGGGACCTTTTTTTGGGAGTTGGCAATGCCAGGACCTCTCTGGCTTTCCCTGCCTCAAGGCCACGTCCAGCCAATCAGATCGAGGGCCGCCAGGAGAAGGGGCTGCAGGAAGGCCTGGGGCAGAGGCGAAGGGGGGAAGTGTGGGGCCCAGCGCCAGTGCTGTGGGACAGGCCGCCCTGCAAGCTGAAGTCCACCTGTAGCTGGAGTCAGCCTGGGAGAATCCAGGGCTTGGTGGGGGGGCTGACGGGCCCACGGGTACAAGGAGAGGGGGACTGTTTGTGTGTTTTTGTGGACACCGCTCTGCCGCCTCCCCCGCGCATCTCCCGGGCTGTGCCTCCGGAAGGTGGCGCACCCCTTGTGTGTCTGTGCGTGTGACTGTGTGTCTTCAATCAAGAGGCCAAGGCTGGCGGGATGCCAGGGTCCCCGGCTGGCACAGAGCTGAGTGCTGCCAAGGGCCTTAAAGGCACAACGGCGGTAACACGGGGTGGGAGGGGCCGCCCCACATCTGCCGGCCTCTGGGCTTCCCGCCCCAGCGCTGCGCTGGGGTGCAGGAGAGAAGGCCCCTTTTAGCTGCAGCCCTGGCCTCCAGGCCTGCAAGGGAGAGCCAGTTAGGGGCCCAGAGCCAGCCCAGGAACCTGACTCAGGCCTCCAGGGGCTTCCTGTAAGAGAGGCCGGGCCCTGGGCCTGCCCCCTCCACACCTGGGCCCAGGTGAGCCTGCACACGGGGCTGCCCTGGACAGCTGGTCCCTGTGCCCTGGCACCCTCAGTGAATGGGCTCCTGTGCCCTCAGATGTCTGGGCCTCGCCTCCTTTGTATTGTTTTCCTCATCTCTTATTTGCCAGGTTTTAATTTTTTGTGTGTAAATATTATTATTATAATAAAGGGCCTCTCGAAAGTCATTTCCTTATTTGGGACCTCAGCACACTGCCCCACCTTGGGAGACGAGGCCTCATCTGGGGGTGGGGGGTGGTGTTCTGGGGTCTGGTCCAGACTTCCAGCAGAGGAGGAGGCGGACAGGGGCGGGGGCCTGGACAGGTTCACTGCCGAAGGTTGCTTCTTGCTTTGCCTCCGGCTTTTCCCTGCTGTGGCTGCTGCCAAGGAAACAGCCGGCAGCCTTTCCCTGGCCCTGCTTAGGCACATCAAAGCCTCCTTTTCCTCCTTGGAACCCTTGGGATTTGAGGTTGGGTTTTTCCAGAGACTCAACCCAAAGAGGGAGCTGGCTTTCAAATGCCTCTCTCGTACCTGGGTCATTCTGGAAGCTTTACCACTTAGAAGGTGTGTGACCAGAGGCCTTGGTGCCTTTTTCCTCAGAAAAGTGAGGGTAACGCTACCCACCAGGACGATTGTGATAATTACATTTATTAATTGCATGTGCATATTTATGCCGCGTGCTCAGTACTAGGGAGCTGTAGGTGGAGTCGTTGGAAGGGAGGGGAATGAAAAGATACGTAAGGCAAAACTCTTGAGTCTACGAGGGAGACACATGGTGAATAATGAAGTGTAGCAGAGGCGTGCTGTAACGAGCTAGGGTGTGGAAGGCTCGGTAAACAAATGTGCCTGCAGTGGGCTGGGGGTTCGGTGACCTCTGGACTGGATTTTACCCCCCCCCCCCCACTGCCAGGCTGGGGTGGGGGGGCTGGAGGGGCTGACTGTGACCTGGGGACAGGGCCTAGCACAAATACCTGCCTGGCTGGGAGTGTGTGTGTGTGTGTGTGTGTGTGTGTGTGTGTGTAAGAGGCAGGCAGACTTTAAAATGTTCCTTAGAAGACACAAAGTAGAATAGTGGTTACCAGGGACTGGGGGCACGGGGAGTGGGGAGTTAGTATGTAGTGGGTGCAGTTTCCGTTTGGGATGATGACAAAGTTCTGAAGACGGATGGTGGTGATGGTTGTTCAGTATGAATGCGCTTTAACGCCACTAAATTGTACAGTTGAAAATGGTTAAAATGGTAAAATTTTATGTTAGGTATATTTTGCCACAATACACTTTTTTTAAGATGTTTTAAAAAAGGGTTCTTAGAAAAAGGCAGTCTGCTCAGTGCCCCCCATTCAGCCCAGGGGTTTTCAACAGCAGCACTGTTGATATTTGGGGCCGAATAATTCTTTGTTGTGGTCGCTGCCCTGTTCTTCTATGGTGTTCAGCAGCATCCTTGACCCCTACCCACTAGAAGCCAGCAGTAGCCCCAGCCCAGTGTGACAATCAAAAGTGTCTCAGACACATTACCAAATGTCCTCTGGAGGGCAAAACTGCCCCCGGTTGTGAACCGCTGCATTTGCCAGCTTGAAATAAGCTGCTCACAGGAGAGCCCGAGGTGGGGGTGGTAGGCAGGGGGGTAGCCGTAGTGGAGGAACCATTGTCCCAGAGTGGAGGGGTCTTGCCTGGAAGGAAGGCAAAGGTCAGCAAATTCTGAGGGACCCCAGGAGGCGGTGGGCAGGGTTTGAAGACCCATAATGGGGCATACAGGCAAGAGTAGGTACATCGTGGGCAGTAGGATCAGGCTTTACCCATAACTGTTGCCCCCTGCCCCCAGGGGGGAGATGTGACGGGGTGCTAGCTGCCGCCATTCCCATTCTGCCAACTCTGCCGCCCCTTCCCCCAGCCCCACAGGTGAGAAGCAGAGGAAGCTGAAATTGTCACCTTCAGTTGCTGCTGGTGGCTTCTGAAAGGACCAGGGGCTTCTGCTGCTACCCCTCCCCCTCACCTCCATGGGAAAAAATAAGTGTCTCAGGGTGTGCCCCTGTGTCTCCTTTCGAGGCAACTGTGAAATAAAAGCAAACAAAAACCGAATTTTAAAGTTAGCATCTGACCTGCAACTAAGTTGAAACTGCCTCTAAGCAGATGAGCAGGGTGTTCTGAGTTGTAACCTAAGCTTGGCATGCAAGAATCGGTTATGAATACTGAGTGCCCAGCAGGTGCCCTGCTCCTGCTGAGTTGAGCCGGATAAAGCAGACTCCTTGCCTCCAGGAGTGGACAAGCCCAAGGGTGACAGGGGACAGGAGAGGAAGGAGCTGGGAGGAAGGTATGGAGGTGGGGGCAGAAGGGTGCGGTTCTGGCTCTCCCGGTGGCTTCCAGGTGTGGATCAGGCTGTGCTCCTCACCCGAGATGCCCCTTTCAGGGTGTACGCAGCCCCTCCAAGAGATTTGGACGGTCACTTCAGCTCATTTGCCTGTGGACCTCCTTCCTTCCTCTCAGAGGTTTCTTATAGGTGGATTCAACCTGCTCAGTTGCCTGGGCCCCAGAGAGGAAGCCAGGGAGGACGTACTGCTGGCTTGGGGAGGGGAGGGTTCTTTTTTTTTTTTTCAAGATTTTATTTTTGAGTACTCTCTATATCCAGCATGGGACTTGAACCTGTAACCTGGAGATCAAGAGTCACATGCTCTACCAATAGAGCCAGCCAGGCATCCCAGCGTTGGGGGGTTGGGGGGGGGGGGGTCTTGAGTTGGCTCAGGGGCTGGCCTGGGCTGGAGTCAGCAGCTCCCCCGATTCCAGAGCTTTGGCTAATGCAGACTCATCTAGAACCAGAGAGAATGGGCAGTGGAGGGTGGTGCGGTTGGGAAGAGAGGAGGTGAGGACTGTGTGGGATCCAGGGGGGATTTCAGCCCACCGAACTAACCCTGGGGCTGGAGCTGTGCAGAGTGCTTCCCTTCGCCTGATTCGCCCACCTCTGGAGAGGGTGTGGGGTCTGCTGCAGACTGGGGTCCTCCCGGAGCGGGCCTGGGAGGGGTGTGTGAGCAGCGTGGGTGTTAGAACAGGTCCTCCTGGCTCTCTCTGCTGGAGCTGGCGATCAACAGGAAGTGAGTCCCAGGGTGAGAGCAGGCCATGTGGTTCCCAGGCAGGAAGTTAGTGACAGCAGGGTTGTCTCGAGCAGCTTTGGGGGGCTGGGAGCCTGCCCCAACTTGAGGTGTCTGTGGGCAGCAAGTGGCCAGAGGGAAAAAGGACGCGGCCACGGTAAGAGCTTGGCTCTGACCTGAGTTTCCCAGCCTGAGTTGGCCAGCGGGACCCCCACCCCGTCTTCCTGGGAGTGCCATGTTTAGGGCTCTGTGGTGCCCGACACAGCTGGGCGTTGGGGACGCCCTGAGGGTCCGGGTATGCCCTACTCTACCTGGGCTGTCTAGAGGTGAGAGGATTTGTACCAGGGAGGGGCGTGCTAGGCCAGGGAACCCTGTTGGCTTGAGCAGGGAGGTGGGAAGGGCCGTCTGAGTCCTGGACAGAGTGTGTAGGTCCCAACACTCAGAGATGGAGGCTAAGGAGAAAGACGGGGCCTCCTTGCTCACTTGCGTTCCTGTGTTTGGCCTCCTGGCTGTGGCTTGGGAGGCCCTCTGTGCCCAAGGCTAGGTTAACAGGAGGACTTCTTGTTCCTGCCAGAGGCCTCCTCTTTTTCTTGCTACAGCCCCCACCCCACCCCGAGCCTCTGAGGACTGCATACACTTGCAGCTTTCCATGGGAGCTTCCCTTCCTGGAAGCAGGCCTGACCCAAGCTACCCGGTTGGTCCCTTTGCCTCAGGCTGCTCTGTAGGCCTGGCCTGGAGCCTTGTCCAGGGAAGACTCTAGTTTTTATTTTGATGGATTTATCTTTTTTGTCCCCAAGACCCTTGTCCCTATTTGCCACCCTGGAGGTTCCTCAACAGATGGCAGCAGCGGGCTCAGAGTTGAGGATACAGACCCTTAGAGCAGAAGCGGCCTTGGAGATTGCTGGGGAGGGAGACCAGCGCGCTCTCTCGGGCCGTCAGGGTGCACTTGAGTGGTACAACTCTCTGGAGGGGATTTGGCCTGTTTACTCACACTTAGGCGGGCCCTCTACCAGCCAGCCCACTTGTGGGACTCCAAGCTACAGAAATACACAGGTGCACACAACTGTGAAGTGCTCGGGGTTCACTGTAGGTAAAGTAAATCCCCCCAAAGGCTCACTATTAGGGAGCTGCTTGAATAAATTATGGAGCCTCCATTCAATAGAATGTTGAGCAGCTGTGAAATAGGAGACAGATCCATATGTACGGGTATGGAGAGATGCCCACTCTGCTTGTTATGTGAAAAAGCAAGTTATAGAACACAGAGTAGTATGATACCCTATTAGAAAAAAAAAAAAATCTGGATCTGGATGTGTGTGCGAATACATATGTATAAACATGTAACTCACACGTGATTGTAGATGCATAGAAAAAAAAAAGTCTAGAAAATATACTCACCAAACTGTTGATCAGGGTTTACCTGTGATTTTGGAAGTAGGGAATTGAAAAATGAGATTTAGGGGCGCCTGGGTGGCTGTTGGTTAAGCGTCTGACTTTGGCTCAGATCATGATCTCGAGGTTCATGGGTTCGGGGTCTGTGTCAGGCTCTGTGCTGACAGCCCACTTCAGATTCTGTGTCTCTCTCTCTCTCTGCCCCTCCCCCTCTCACACTCTGTCTCTCACTCTCAAAAATAAATAAACATTAAAAAAATTATAAAAAAAAAAAAAAGGAAAAGAGAAAGGAGCTTTAGCCTTTTAAGAAGACTCATTTTTGTGTGGCTTGAATTTTTATAATATATGTGTCTGACTTTTAGAAACAGAAAGGAAAAAAAAAAAGACTTAAAAAGATGGGAAAAACCTCAGGGGACTAGCCTAAGCATCTCACCTTCTAGGTGGGGCACCCGAGGCCCCCTCCTGAGCATCGCCTAACTGGCAGGCCAGCGGCCCGGTCTCCCTTCTCATAGGCATTCCGCAGATGCGGCTGGTGGGTGCCGAGGGTGGCCTTGTGCCTGTGGCATGGCAGAGCACTGATCACAGGGGAAGCTAGCTTTTTCTGCCTCAAGAGGACACCTCCCTTCCTTCTGAGATGTCCGGGCCTACTTGCCCCTCGGGAGCCAAGCACAAAGTGCTCCTCAGGCTCTCCTCCCCTCACTCTGTCCTTACAAAGTGTGTGGCCTTAAGCAAGTCACAGAATTCTCTGAGAGACTCCTCAGGGAGGTTGAGTGGCTCTAAAGGGGTAATGGTGACAAGGAGTCTTGCCCACCATGCAGTGACACTTACAAAGGACAGTCACGATTACCCTTGATGGGATTCTTACTACCTGGAACTGTAGCAGGCTCGGGTCTTAGACGCTTGGGATGGAGCGATACATTTCCTTTCAGAGGGGAATATGAGAACACGCACAGGGAGGGCTTACCGCAGAGGCTGCAAACAGCTTCTGTTGGGGTCGGGGGGCGGTTTCTCCGGGGGCCTGGGTGCTGGGAGAACACATGGGGTCCAGAGCTGAGGGAAAGAACTGTGCCGGGCTTTGGGGCCCAGCAGAATGTATATTTGAGAGTCTCCCCCTTTGACTCTTCTGCTCCAGGGGGCAACTGGTCACTATTTGGGTCTGGGCCTTAGGAGGCCAGAACAAAAGCCAGAGACATCGGACGGAAGTCAGATCAGCCCACAGCGCTGACGGCAAGGAGCCTGCTTGGGATTCTCTCTCTCCCTTTCTCTCTGCCCCTCCCTCCTCCCTCCCTCTCTCTCAAAATAAATAAATAAACATTAAAAAAAAAAAAAAGTCAGATCAACCCAAGGTTAACAGAATCGATTTGGTGACACTAGAATCTTCTGAGGAGGGGTCCTAATTTGCAGTAGGGATAGTGCAAGGGATGTTTGTTGTTTGTGTTTTTGTTTTCTAAAAAATCCTTGATGTTTTCTTTTTCTTTTCTTTTATGTATTTATTTATTTATTTTGTTTTATTTTTTATTTTTTAAAATTTACATCCAAATTAGTTGGCATCTAGTGCAACAATGATTTCAGGAGTAGATTCCTTAGTGCCCCTACCTATTTAGCCCATCCTCCCCCACAACCCCTCCCATAACCCTCCGTTTGTTCTCCATATTTATGAGTCTCTTCTGCTTTGTCCCCCTCCCTGTTTTTATATTATTTTTGTTTCCCTTCCCTTATGTTCATCTGTTTTGTCTCTTAAAGTCCTCATATGAGTGAAGTCCTATGGTTTTTGTCTTTCTCTGACTAATTTCACTTAGTGTAATACCCTCCAGTTCCATCCACATAGTTGCAAGTGGCAAGATTTCATTCTTTTTGATTGCCAAGTAATAGTCCATTGTATGTATGTATGTGTGTGTGTGTGTATATATGCATATATATATATATGCATATATATATACATATATATATATATATGTATATATATACACACACACTACATCTTCTTTATCCATTCACCATTGATGGACATTTGGGCTCTTTCCATACTGTGGCTATTGTTAATAGTGCTGCTATAAACATGGGGGTGCATGTGTCCCTTCAAAACAGCACACCTGTATCCCATGGATAAATGCCTAGTGCAATTGCTGGGTCGTAGGGTAGTTCTATTTTCAGTTTTTTGAGGAACCTCCATCCTGTTTTCCAGAGTGGCAGCACCAGCTTGCATTCTCACGTTTATGTATTTATTTTAAATTTTTTTTAACGTTTATTTATTTTTGAGACAGAGACAGAGCATGAACGCGGGAGGGTCAGAGAGAGAGGGAGACACAGAATCTGAAACAGGCTCCAGGCTCCGAGCTGTCAGCACAGAGCCAGACGTGGGGCCCGAACTCATGGACCGTGAGATCATGACCTGAGCCGAAGTCGGACGCTTAACCGACTGAGGCACCCAGGCACCCCTTATGTATTTATTTTAATGAGGCTCTAGGTCCAATGCAAAGCTTGAACTCACAACCCTGAGATCAAGAGTCGCGGGCTCTGCTGACTGAGGCAGCCAGGCGCCCCAGAACATTTGTTTCTAACAGCGGGCCTCAGCATCGGCTTGGAAGCCCTATGTCACCTCAGGGAGCGGGGGTGGTGGCCAGGGTGGCTTGGGCAGTGAAACCAGCCTGGCACACCTACCGGGATTCTTCTCCTGCTTCTGAAGCTGGAGTGCACAAACCCCTTGACCTCAGGGAGTCAGGCCCACGAATCCCTTGACACTGAGAGCAAAATCGTGAGTGTCTCTGCTGGTATGGATGCTTACGTGAACACAGTTTTCTGGACAAAGGGGACATCACTCACCAGAATTTCCAGAGGGGTTAGTGATCTAAGAGAGACAAGACCGCTGGTCTAATCCTCTCCTCCTGTTTCTTCATCTTCCAGGTGGAAAGCAGTGACACGCCGAAGGACTCCGCAGTGACCTCCAAGTCCCCGTCCATGGCCCAGGACTCAGGCCCCTCAGAGCTGTTACCCAATGGGGACTTGGAGAAGCGGAGTGATCCCCAGCCTGAGGAGGGGAGCCCCGCTGGAGGGCAGAAGGGCGGAGCCCCAGCAGAGGGAGAGGGTGCGGCTGAGACCCCGCCCGAAGCCTCCAGAGCTGTGGAGAATGGCTGCTGCACCCCCAAGGATGGCCGAGGAGCCCCCGCAGAAGAGAGTGAGTCTTGGGCACAAGGGGCAGCCTCTCTGGGCTCTGCAGGATTCCCCCGGGGGTTAGAGACTTGGGGCCAGCAGGTCCCGTCCGGGGAGGCATGGGAGCTGAAGGTCGGTGGGCTTGCCAAGGCTGTGCCCTGGAGGCGGCTGGCTGCATGCAGCCTGCATACGTGTTTTATTTGGCCCATGTAGTGTTTTAAACATCTAAAAAAAATTAGTTGCCAGTATTTAAAAATCAAGAAATTTCACATAAAAATCTGGAGTTTTGGCTTCTCGTGAAGAAAAAAAAAAAAAAAGCCAGATCTGGAAGCAGTGGGTTTGCAGAATGCTAACAGTTGCGGGACTGGGGTGATGGCTGTCCCCCCACCCCGCCCCCTACCCCTTCGTAGGCTGGGTGTGCACCTCAGTTTCCCTCAGCCCTCACCTGGCGCGCAGCTCTCAGAGATGGTTGTGTCTGTAGCCTCTGGGCTCTTCAGAGCAGTGGATGCCCTTGTAGGCGTTAAAAGCCCAGTTAGTCTTCCCCAGCACAGATGTCCTGAACCCACCACAGTTCAGCTGACCCCGCTAAAATGTGGTTGTGACTGAGCGGGGTGGGGGAGGGGCGGATGGGGTGGCCAGGGCGCTGCCCGGCCCAGGCCCCTTTCTCCCTGGACTTTTTGGCCTCTCCCTGGAGTCCTGGAAAGTTGCCTACTTTTCTCTTTCAGGTTAAGCCAGTGATTTCAGGGCCAAGCGAGCTGTAAACATGTTGGTAATGAGGACAACTAGCATTTGTACAGGGTTCACAGTTTACAGAGCGCTTTCTCATATATTATCACATTTGATCCTCCCAGGGCCCTGCCAGGTTGGTTTGCATATGTGCATTTTAAATTCAAAACGTCTTCTTTCCAAGTGTGTATGATGGAATGAGTAAATTGATTAATTGGCATCGCTTATTTTGCATGGATCCAAACCCAATATTCATGCAAGATTGAGCGCATTTCCAGAAAAGAGAGTTCCAAATTTATTAAAAAATATCTTTCATTCATTTATTATTCAACTAATACTTTGATGTTCCCATTATGTGCAGAGCGCTTTCTGGGGCACTCTGTATTCGTTGTTTTAGTCCTCCAAACAGTCTTCCGGAGGTATTATTATCCCCATTTTAAAGCAGGAAAAACTTGCCACTTAGTGAGAGGAAGTGACTTGCTCAGGGACCCTGACCCTGTAAGTGGTAAATCCAGGATTCATTCCGTCTTGGTCTCTGGCTTCAAAGTCGGCGTGCCCTTCCACTGTCCCCTTTTATTCTGCAATGGGGCTCGGGGTGGGCTGGCCCAGAACTGTCCAGGGCTCCTGCCCTCACCCAAGTGCCTCATGGGATATGTCCCGACACTTGGCAGGATTGTTCAAGGGGCCTGAGTCGGGGGGAACTGAGGAGGAAAGGGAGAAGACACCATCCCTCCCGTTAAAGAGACCAGATGTTCCAGAGCAGAACCTGGGAGCCCATCAGCCCTGCCCACCAAATGTGCCACTTCCCGTGGGTACGTCTTGGCTGACTCCCAGATTCCTGGGATCTCACCACGACTGGCACCAAGCTGCTGTGCAAGGTCAGGGCAGGTCCTTCCTGCCCAGTGGGGTGGAGCCAGAGCTCTAAAGCCGCTCTTAACCCTTAAGGGTTTGCTTTCAGTTTGGGATTTCCCTGTCTCCATTTCTGTTTGTTCTCAGGAGTTCCTTCTTGAGTCGGTCAATAGGCGTTTGTTAAACACCTATTTGGTGTGTGTGTGTGTGTGTGTCAGGATCTGGGGAAACCATCACGAACAAAAACCTGGTTCTTGCCTTCAAGGACCTCACAGTCAGCTGGAGAGACAGACATGAAAGAGAAATTCACACTTAAAAGCTTGTGATTAGGGGCGCCTGGCTGGCTCAGTCAGTAGAGCATGCTGGAGTTCAAGCCCCACGTTGGGCATGGAGCCTACTTAAAATAAAAGTTTTTTTAAAGTTTAAAAAAGAGAAAAGCTTGTGATTATACAGGGAGATATGTTCTCTAAGAGAAAATAAGCATGGTTCTGTAAGGAACGGTGACCAAGGAACCTCAGCCGGTCTGGCCTGTTACACAGAAGCTGAAGGATGAGTGGGGGCTCACCACGTGAGGGGTGGTGCAGGATGAGGGAAAAAAGGCACACAGGCTCCCAGGTAGGAGGGAGCAGGGCACCCAGAGACCTGATAGAAACCAGCAGGGCTGCAGTGGAGAGGGCAAGGGAGAAGGGTGTGAGATGAGAGCAGAGCAGACAGGGCCGGGGCAGGTCTTTGAGGACACCTTTCGGGGCTGGGGGGGGGGGGGGGGCGGGTGACACGGTCTGCTTTGCGTTTTGAAAAAAAACATCACTTTGCGCTCTGGATCCTGGAATGGAACAGAGGGGTTGGGAAGCAGGGTTAGGACGCTGCTGCAGGCGTTGAGGGCGGGGGAAGGTGGCTGTGACAAGTGAGGCGGCAGCAGAGATGGAGAGAAACAGACAAGCCCCAGAACACCAGGGGAAAGGGGAGAGAGGGTGTCGAGGTGACTCCTGGGTTTGGGATCTTCACACATCAGGCGGACCTTCCTCAGGGTCTTAGTGCTGAGTGTGGCAGGCAAACACTCCGGGCCTCCCGGACCGCCCAGCTACGGCCTCAGAGCGCTCCTGTGTCCTGCAGCTATCCAGGAGGGGGAGATACTGGCCGCGCTCAGAGCTGGTAGGACCCCTGAAGGCCACTGTGCATTGCCCGGATGCTGAGACCCGTGAGGTGCTACCTGGAGGCATGGGCAGCGGTCTGCCAGGCCAGCAGTCAGCCACACAGAACACGTACTCAGCTGCTTAGTTCCAAGGAGGAAGGAGACTAAGGCCCCAGGGGAGGAAGTGAGTTAGCCATGGTCTCCCTTCTATTTCCCTCATTCCACATCTCTTGGGGGGGGGAGGGGCATCCATCCCCTCTGGAACCCCTTCCGTTAGCTCTTATACAGGAAAGACAGAAGACTTTAGGGCAGTGTTCTTGTGCACATAGGTGCCCCAGATCCTGACAGTACAGCCAGGAGAAAGAAGGAAGAACAGGGGAGATGATGAGTAATCAGGACAAGAGCCACCTGGATAGGCAGGTGGTGGCCTTGGGACCGCACCTGCATTCCTAGCATTAATGCCGCCATGATTATAATAGAAACGACGGTAATATGGCTTTCTTTTACTGAGTATTGACTATGCGTTGAGTGTCCTATATCCTCACTACTCAAAGTGGCCCATGGACCAGCTCTGTCACCTCGGAAGTTAGAAATGCAGAATCCTAGGCCCCACCCTAGACCTGTGGGATCAAAATCTACATGTCAAAGAGATCCTGATTTCGATGCATATTCAAGTTTAAGAAGCCCTGCTTTTTATGTATTCTCTTGTTTCATCTTTGTGATCACGTGAGGAAGACTCTTATTGTCCCCATTTTTCAGCTGGGGAGACTGAGAGTTCGGAAAGGTTAAGTTACTTACCCAAGATTGTACAAACTAGTACAGGACCAGATCAGGGTCAGCACAAAGCCCCTCTCTGAACACTCACTATTGGGCTAGTGACTGCCCTCTGAAGCAAGCCTGGCCTTAGCCTTGTCATTGAGATTTGGGTTCCTTTTCAAGGGAATTTGGCGTGGCCCCCAGCTGAGTATAGGCTTAGACCGACAGGTAAGTGTTGGAAACATCCCGGCCTCTCCTGCCCCCAGGACCTAAGATACTCTAGGGTCATGTCTGAGTCTGCCAGGGCCACCCCGGGAGGCATGCAGCCACCTGGCCCGCCTGTGACCCTGGGTCTGGGCCAGGAGCAGATGGACCGCAGAGGGAGTGTTGAGAGAGCAGCTGACCCTCCTTGACTCAGGACAAGTGCGGCATTCTGAGACAGCCCAGTTTGTTGTTTTGCTGGGCCAGGCTGGAAAGTGTGTGTGTGTGATATCACTCAGTGAGCATGTGCAGAATCTGTCAGGGAGAAAATTCCAGAAAGAAGCCAGTTGGAAACTGCACGAGGAAAAGGAATTCTGTTTGGGGGAGCATGGGGGCCAGGGAATGGGGAAGGGGAGAACCTGAAGGTGGTACAGGGTAAAGTGAGCTGGCTTGGGGTTCAGGAGCCCCGATATCTGATTTCGGCCCTGGCAGTAAGTCACTCCACACCCACCCAGCCACCCACCCCCCAGCCTCAGTTTCCTCATTGGCAAAATCTAGGGACTGGACAGGTGCTCCAGCATCTCTACAGTCCCCTTCAGCCCTGATTTTCTTTCATTCTAATAAATGTATGATTCCCCATAATGAGATGCCATGGAGGGACCCCCCCATAGGAAAAGCTTGAAAGGTCCAAGGGACCCTGGGTCGTAGCCTCGTCCGAGGGCAGGCTCCCCCTTCTGGCAGCCCAAAGCCTTGCTGGGAGAACGTGCAGGTCTGAGAGGCGGGGGACCCCCGGGGGCGGGAGGGGCACCCTGCTCCAGGGAGAAAAGTCCGGGAGCTGGCCGTGCTGAGCGGAAGCTCAGAGGAAGAGACAGAAAGCCCCGGGTGAGACACACTTAAAAAGCCTGTTGTGTAAAGCGTTAGCTAGCACCCCCGTTCCCACTGCGCACACCCACGACAGACACTCCTGCTTCCTCCCACGCCCCCTCCCCCACCCAGGCAGCCAGCTCAGCACCGTCCCTGTCGCATGCCGGCACGTGGTGCGGTGCCCGCAGCCAGAGCCCTTGTGGGCGCTGCCCCTGCCTCCCCTCCCCTGGGCTCTGGGGGCGCTGTAACCCCGGACTGCCCCTGCCCCAGGGGCACACACAAAGAGCCCCAGGTCTTCTCTAGCGAGAGAGAGGGAAAGAAACTTCCTCTCCGGGGGCCGAAGAGGCCTTCAATGCTGTGTCTGGTTTCCGCTTCAGAGCCAGGAGATGAAGTAGGGGCTGTTTTTTCCGTTTTGGGCTCCCCCACCCCAACTACCGTGAACCAGCCTTAGTGACCTTCCTGCTTTGGGCCCAAGCTCAGTACTCTTGGCTTCAGAGAACCGAGTTCAGGGGCCCAGGTGAGAAGGGGCTCACTTGCCCACCCCCACCTGCAGGAAGCTCTGGAAGGCATAATTAACCCAACCCCGCCGCCAGACTGCCAGGTGTGTGCGGGGCCCCGGAAGGGCATCTGGGTGAGGACCCGAGAGGACCCGGATAGGAGCACGGGATATTCTGGAGGAGTGTGGCTGTCCTCCTGCTTGGGGCCCAGAGAGGGACAGGGAGAGGGTGAGACTCCCCTATAGACAGAACTTCTGGGGCTTCTGCTAGGGGGGTGGGGGGCTTCCAGGAAATGGCATCTGGGCCCAGTGAAGGAGCCACAGGGTAGAGGAGCAGGGAAATGCCTTGGGGACAGAGATCCAAATGAACGTTCATTGAACACCTACTGTATGCCAAGCCCTGCCCCAGGCACTCAATGTTGCCAATCACCTAAAGATATTAGAACAGTTCTCTATCTTAATGCAGTGAGGAAACAGGCTAGGAGAGGTTACAGAGGTCACACAGAAACAGCTGGAATCCAAGTCTACTAGAATAAAGGCTTAGCTCAGGGACCTGAGAAGGGGGGTGGGGGGGAGAATGGAGTACAGAGGCAGATATCGATAACAGAACCACAATATTGAGAATTGCAGAAGGACCTTAGAAATCATCTCCAGCATCATTATTTTCCAGATGAGGAAACCGAGTCTCAGAGACAAAGTTGCTTCACCAGAGTCTTGCTCCAGTGGCTCTGTACCCACTGCCCCCCAGGGTATCTTTGCCTGACTCCATACAGGGAAGAGAACAGCTCCCTTCCAGGGTAGGGGGAGGCTGTCTGGCCCCTCCTCTGGGGGAGAGAGCTGTTTCTAGACGACCCCTTTTGTGTTGCCCGAGACAGTGTCTGTGGGCCAGAAACAGTGGCCCTGGCTTTTCCATTGTTCCTTCGGATTTGGGCCTCCAACCCCGCACCAGTCCCTTCTCTGCTCTAGGCCCTGCTCTGAGTCCTTGGGGCCACCACCGTGCCTAGCACGCGGTGGGCCAGCAGGTTCGCCACACGAACAACTGAACGGCTGGAGGACCCCGTCTCTGTGGCAGGGACCCCAGGCACAAGGTGGGGCCTCTGAGCCACTCCTGTAACTCTGCGACAGTCCCTTTGTTCTTCCCTCTCCACAGGCAAAGAACAGAAGGAGACCAACATCGAATCCATGAAAATGGAGGCAAGTGTTTTCCTCAACCCCCAGGGGCTCTGTGGATCCTGGTTCTAGGAGAAGAAAGCCACCTCTCTGACCAACTGTGGCCAGTGTGTGTGAGGGGAAACCTGAGGTGGCCCTGCCCCCTTCTTTACCTGTCCCCCATGTTAGGAGGAAAGGAAATGGGTGCGGAGGTTAGCAGTCCCCCAAACGAGGCAGCCAGCTGGTCCCGCTCTGAGACCAAGCACCTCCCCTCGTGGTTCACGTCCACGTGCCCCGTTACCCCACGGCTCACTCCTCCAGCCCAAACAGGGGCTTGCCCAGCACTTGCAGGGTCGGCATCTCTGGCCAGGAGTCAGAGCTCCTGTGTTGTGTTCGAGGTGAGTGCCTCCTCAGTTTCCCCTTAGGAGGAAGAAACCTTGCAGTGGGACTGTCGGTGCCCATCTTAATGCCAGTCTGTCTCTGTCGTCTCTCTGTCCTAGGGCTCCCGGGGCCGGCTGCGGGGTGGCTTGGGCTGGGAGTCCAGCCTCCGCCAGCGGCCCATGCCGCGGCTCACCTTCCAGGCGGGGGACCCCTACTACATCAGCAAGCGCAAGCGGGACGAGTGGCTGGCACGCTGGAAAAGGGAGGTGAGGTGCCTTCTGGCCTGGGCCCCAGCCCGTCCCCCAGCATTGGGAAACCAGAAGTTAGCTTCAGCCGCCTTCCGGAGCTGTTGTCGGCCCCTGGCTGAGCCTCAGTTTCCCCTTCAGGTTAACCTCTTGCACTTACAGGGAACCGCTCAATTAGTAGGCAGTGACTGGTTTCTTTGTCCGTTCAACACATGTTTCTTGATCGCTTACTGTGTACCAGGTAGCGTTCTAGGCTCCGTGCCTATATAATTCTTGGCCTCGTGCAGCTGACATTCTGATGGAGGAGATAGAACAAATAAAGACAGAAACGTAAAGAAGGGGCTGAAGTAGAGGATAACAGAGGCCTGCTTTAGGTGGGGGTGGTCACGGGAGGCTTCTTGGAGGAGGTGGCATTTAAGTTGAGACCTAAAGGAAGAGGAGAGCTGGCTCTCATCGGGTCGCTCCTTGGTCTCTCAGTCTCCACTGCCTCAACGCCTCTTGCTGCTAAACCCCTCTACTAGCTAGCTTCCACCCCTCACCCCACGACCCCCGCGGAAGGTGTCTGGTGAGGAGCGGAGTGGGGTAGTGTTCTAAGAAGGGGAAACACACAAGCAAGGCACTTTGTGTGGCAAAGTGAGGGACCAGTATGCCCAGTGTGAAACAAGCAAGGGAGGAAGTGGGGCTGGACGAGGCTGGGAGGTCGGCAGGGGTCCAACCACATGGAGCTTTGCAGCTCCTGGGCAGAAGCTGGTATAGTTCTGAGGACGTTGAAGGTTTCTATGCAGAGGAATGATCTGATGTGGCTTAAAGGGGCAGCAGTGGACACATCGGGATGTATTTTGGAGATAGAATCAGTAAGGCTTGCTGATGGAGGGGAGAGGCGGGGGAGGGGAGGACATGGGGGGACTCCGGGACAACTCCCAGGGGTCTCACCTGAATACCAGTGACGGTTGGGCCATGTCCTCACATGGGGATGGCTAGCGGAGGGGCAGGTTTGAGACCGGCGGGAATTCTGACTTCAGTCTGAGATGTGGAGGTGCCTGGAGCCTGGGGGGGGGGGGGGGGGGCAGGGAGGTCTGGGCTCCAGATGCAAAGGTGAGAGGGCGTTAAGAGCAGAAGCTAGTGTTTAAGTCCAGGGAAGCTGATGAGCTCACCCAGGGACAGGGAGAGAGAAGAGACAAAGTCCCAGGATCGCAGCCACAAAACCCCACTATTTATGGGCCGTGTAGAGAGCAGGACTGGCAGGCTGCGGGGACTGACGAGGGACTTGGGGGGTAGCCGAGGGGAGAAGAGCCATGACTCAGAAAGGAGAAGGCTTTCCCGAGAGTGTTTGCCTAGCCCTGTGGAAGGTGAATTCACTGAGACTTGCTCATTGCATCTGACGCCCTGGAGTTGGCCAGTGACTTTTCTAAGAGCAGCTTCCGTGGGGGGTGGAAGCCAGCCCATGGAAGGCTGCGGCCGAGAGAGGAGGTGAGGAGACTGCAAGACCAGGGAGGCCCCAGTCTATGAAGGCTGATTTGTGGGGCTGCTCTCTACACGGCCCTTCCTGTCTGATTAGTAGAGAGAAGGCAGTTGACCTCTGGCACCAGGATTGGAGCAGAAATGCCTTGAATTGCCACCATCTGGGACATGGCCTACAACGAAAGGCCTTATCCCGTTTACATTGTGTGAGAGCTTGCTCTAGAAGAGGTTCAGAACAGGTAGGGGTTTGGCTACTTGATTGTTTCCAGTTCCTTCGGGATCCAGGAAGGCAGAAATTTCTCTCCGGGAAGAGCCTGGAAAAGGGGCAGCCTGTCTGAGGTCTGGGAGAGGAGAGAAGCACTTGACCCTGAGCACGCAGTGTGGTCTTTGGACTGGAAATTTCAGGAACTTGGGCTGTTTTTGCCATCTGGTCAGGTGCCCACCAGTCAGTTCCCAGGGGCCGGCAGAGGGGGGCTTTGCTTTTTTCTGCTTTCCCTTAGCCCTGGGGCCAGAAGCTTGGACACGATGACTTTTAGGCCTGGTAAATCTATAAACTCTGTGGTCCTCAAACTGTGCTCCCTGAAGAAGCAGTATGGGGGCCTGCCCTCAGTTGCAATAGAAAAGGGGATCTTTTCCCAACTTGGAGGAAACATTAAGATAATAGGTGTATTTTCTCCTAATTTTAAGTGTTCCACTAAAATTTCAAGACTTTATCAGGGACGTCTTGTAGCATACGCAGAAGCAGAGAGAGTGATGTGCCGAACCCCCATGTACCTATCACCCAGCTTCAACCATCATCAAAAGCTTTTCTAGTAAATCTTAAACCTTTGGCCTCTGCTTCCCCACCCCCAGCCAATAAAGGCAATCAATGAGCATTTACAGAAACACGTACAAAGTTGAATTAATTTAAAATGTTTGAGGTATGTGCCCCAAAAGTATATCCGTTGGGCTCCTGGCTGGCTCAGTTAATAGTGTACCTGACTCTTGATCTTGGGGTCTTGAGTTCAAGCTCTACATTGGGCATAGAGCTTAGTTAAAAAAAAAAAAAAAGTTCAAAAAAATGTATTTCTTCTGCCAGTAGAACTGTTCCTCATTCATATTCTATAACTAAAGATGTCATAAAGCCTTCCGTGATTTCCAGTACAGGTGTTAGAACTGCTGATCTCCTCATTCTCAAACTAGGGGGCTGGGGCCACACTTAAGCGCTGGCTACAAGCTCAGGCCCCCTTCGGGCTCCCTACTGCCCGCTGAGGCCTGGCCACAGCACCACCCCTGCCCCCCTTGGGCTCGGCCAGGGAGCTAGGAGAGAGCTAGCTGCGGGCAATAAGAATGTTGGGGAAACACAGGTAGCCCTCAAGAGTGCCAGGTTCCCTTCAGACTAAAGGGTAGTCACTGTCACCAGCAGGCCTGTCTTCCGAGTGGCTTCCCAGGGGTAAAGAAACCCTTCCTCCTCTTGCGGCCTCATCCTCGTTCTCTGGCGTCCGACCCTTTCTTCCGACACTGCCTCGCTAGGCCTTCCTGACCTTGGCCCTGGGATCCTTCCCCGTTTCCTCCAACGGCATCTGCTTGGCATTCTCCTCTGTCCCTTAACTATGGCATCCCCAGATCTCTGCCCGCCCCCGCCTCCTGCCAGTTTTGATCCACTTACCCCTTATGTGCTCTCCTAGATCCTAAAACCACAGTTCCAGCTGTTTCCCAGGCGGCGTCACTTGAAGGCCCAGCCGGCTCTTCCTAACCTCAGAAGGTGACACCTGCTCTTTAAAACTTCCCGCAGGGCACCATTTTTGAGCTACCAGAACCCTCCATGTCTCAGCACTGTATGAGATATTGGGGGTACCAGAAGCCTAGAAGATTCCTAGTTACCCCAAGATAGGACAAGGGTTTAGGGCACCTCGGGAAGAGCGTCACCCAAAGGGCTTAGAGCGGTTCTGCCTGGATCATCCATGCATCAGCAAGAGGTGGCTTTTGGCTTCTAAAGAATGGACTAGAATTTAGGGAAGGGGAAAAAAGGCATTGCAGAAGGAGGGATACGGCATATGCAGAGGTTCTGAGGCACCAGGCGACATGGCCTTTTCAGGATCAGGAATGGAAGTTGGTGAAGAAACACAGGATGTAGGGCTTGAGGACTGTGTGTCTTGTTTTGGGGCTCCCACCAGACCCCAGTCTGCACCTGCCCCTTCGCTGGTCCACCTGCCCCAACCTGTGGGGCCTGCTTCCCTCAAAATACTCCTCTGTCAATCCCGTTACTGACTGGGGTTTACTCTTTCCTTTTCCATCTGAGATTACCTACCTCCCCAGGCTTTCCTCTACCTCCAATTTTTTTGTTTTCTTTAAAGAAGGCTTAGAATATCACAAAATGAAAGAAATTTAAAATAAGCGGGTGAGGAAAATGAGACATGTGCTCCTTCCCTGAGACTGAGGTGGGAAGCTGTCTGTCATTTTCTGTCTGTCCTATCACATAGTCACTTCCTTACTAATCCTTTCAAGGGTTAAGCTCCGCTTGAATCCTGACTGGGCCCTGCTATACAACCTACAATGGCTCCCCATTGTCTCCCTCATCTGTGCTAGAGATGCCCTGGCTGTTTCTCAAGGCATCATCTCTCACTGGGACCTCACAATCACCCCACCCCGTTTCACTGCCACTCTCTAAGAGGAAGGCCCTCTAAGAAGGACCAGTCCCCCTTTAGATTTTGCTGTGCCCCTTCTTTCTTCCCTTTGTCCCCGCTGTGCTTTCCTTCATATGCTCTGCAGAACTGAGTCCACAAGGCTCTCTAGGATTTCTCCAGTTCACACTGACCTCCTCCCTTCTCTGCACCCCATTGCCCTTACTGCTAATGTTTTTGGATGAAGCACTCAGTTATATTTTGTAGGGTACTTTTCACTATTTCTCGTGTGTTAATCCTGTCTTCCCCCATCATGCCCAGCCTGATATTGGATAAGAATAGGCTCAATATATACCTGCTGATTGGCCAAGCAGTTGAGACATTGGTGAATGTGGGACACCTCAGGGAGCTCAGGCCCTTGGATTTCTGCCTTGAGGCCCCAAGCCCTTGGTTTCCATATGGTTTCTCGGAGGTGCTGACAGGTGTACCTGGAGAACAGCATGGGGCAGGAGGACCCGTGTGATTAGGCTCCCACAGGTAAGGTGGTGCCCTGATTCTTCTGCACTCCGTGCTCCCGCTATTTCTGCCGGGCCTCCGCTGTGCTGGAGCCAATGAGAACCTTCCCTGCCCTGGCGGAGCTGGCCCAGGCCCTGGCAGCAGGGAGGGCAGAGGTGAGGCATTCCTCCTCCCAGAGGAGGGCAAGTCCTAGCTCCTCTTTCTAATGATTAACAGAACGCAGTGACCCAGGGGAGCATGGTGGGTTTAGGAAGGTCTTCCCACATGTGTCACTTCATCGGATGTCACCACCGTGAGGCAGAAGAGGTGCAGAGGGCTGCTCAAGCAGCGGGGACGGTCGTCTGGCCAGAGGGGCCGAGGACTCCCACGGTTCCAGTTTGTGTGGTTTAAGGGCTCCCTTGTAGCTGCGTGATGAAGAGTAATCTCTTCACCCCAGCCTGATTCTAAATTATGTCAAGGCAAGGACACCATGTCCTGCTGATCTAGGATCTGGTCTCTTTCCTGGCTCCCATCCTGGAGGGAGGGACTCATGCACCTTTACACTTATTAGATGCTTAATACATATTCAATAGTGATGATAACAAATAATCTGTGGTTCACATAGAGACCTCCCCTCTCCCGCCTATATCAGGCAGTTCCCCATCCCCTCCCCCTGGGCCCCCCAACAGGTGGCAAAGCTTTTATGTTCCTGAAGGGAAGGGTGCCTTTGGAGGGGAGTTCGAATGCCACCTGGCCACTTACGGGATGTGGGACCTTAGGCGTCACTTTTAACCTCACCAGGCTGAGAGCCCTTGGTTGTAGCTGGCCTTGGATGTGCCCCCAGCTCCCGGGTGTATGCACGAGAGCGGCTCTTGCCCGGCTTGCTTTCCGCCTCTCCCCAACCCGAGCTGGGTAGATGCAGGCACTCTGGGCACCTCTGTCCCCAGGCGTGGCACTCAGGGGAGACTGGGGAAAGGTTTGCTGAATGAGTCAATAATTCTAATCTCAGAACTGGTGTGGGTTAATAAAATAATCCTTAACATTTAAAGCTCCTAGGGCAGGGCTAGCGTGTAACAGAAGCTTGATACTTTTCTAAATGATTTTAAATGACATAAGTATTACACAAATGCATTCTTGTCGTGAAAAACTCATCCCTCCCCCGTGATTCTAATTCCTCCAGCAGAGGTGCTTGGTGTTGTGAGTTTGGTGTATATACGACATGATTTTTTCTATCCATCTCTGTGTGTATAAATATATAATTTTACTTCACAGTTGCTTTTGTTTCTCTTCCTTTTTTACATAAATGGGACCACATTGTAGTTTTGTTTTACAGCTTGGTTTTTCACTTACAATAAGTCTCAACAATCTCGCCACGTAATCACTGTTCTATCCCAGCATATGGATTGCCACGATTTTACTCAACCGTTCTCTGAGTGGCGGGCATTTGTGTTGCTTATAGTATCTTACTACATACGCGTTGCAGCAGCGAACATCCTTGGTCATGCCTCTTTGTGCATCTGTGTTCCTCTAAGACACCTAGAAAGAGGAATGCTAGGTCAAAGGGAATGTGTGTTTTGCATTTTATCGAACCTGCCAAACTGCCTTCCAAAAAGGGCAGTGCCATTTGTGTGCCCATAAACAGGGTATGAGAAGACTTCCACCTTTGCCAACATCAATATTTTGCTAATCTAATGGGTGGGGAAAAAAAAACGGTATCTTGTTATGATTTTAATTGGCATTTCCCAGATAATAAGTGAGGCTGGACTTCTTTTCATATGGTTATTGGCCATTTGTGCTGCTGCTTCTGTGAGCTGAGCAAATGTTGCTTCCTCTTGCTTTATAACCCTGCAGTCTCAACAGACTGTGCTTCCTGTCCGTCCTGGGAAGAAACAGCCTGTGAATGTCGAGAGGGTCATCTCCTGCTGTGCTATATTCCATTTAATAAGCAATCACTAAGCGCCTACTAAGTAGGGGGCCATTGTGCTTGGGGCTTTAGGAATAAGGAGATGAATTAGGTGTGATTCCCCTGGGCTCTAGTGCTGGAGACTTGAGAAATGGCTACGCTAGTAGACCATTAAGGACTAAAATCAAATTATTAGCCAACTACGCGGATAGCAGTTTTAGGGTATTCTGACCGGCAGGCATCCCTCTCTTATCCACCATTCGTAAATTCATGACAACCTGAACTTTTGCAGGATGGCCTCAAAAACAACATCTCCTTCAAGGAGGTGATGCCATTTGGGGCAAGCATGACCAGTATGTACTTTACCAAAAGGCTGAACAGGTTTTTAAAGGTATTCCTGTGACAGCTTATAATCAGAGTGACTTCCAGGGCTGGCTGTGAAATTGTCATCATAGAGGCTCCCACTGTCTCCTGAGGGGATGGGCTGTTTGCACACCGGAGTGTTCACTTTATCAGGGGGCACAGAGGATAGCTCTTAGAACAAACCTCACTTTTTAGTGATGAGAAAACAAATGGCGGCGGGAGGGGGGGGTGGGCGTGGTGGTGGTGGTTGTGGGCGGGGTCTAGCGGCTGGCCGAGGCCGCGGAATTGGCAAGAGGGGTTGGACTTTACTGAGCACCTACTTTGTACCAGGCACTGTGCCAGGAGCATTCACTTTCACCATAGAACTAAGATGTGGTATGTTCCAGTGGCCCAGCTTACGTCACAAATCCAAGCCTAAGTTTATGAACTTACGGGAACCACAGGTCAAACTTAACATACACCAATCACAATCGTCCAGCTCAGCTTTCGTTGGCTCACCTTGCCCTAGAAAATAGGACCTGCTAGCCTTATAAGGAAATTCCCCACTTCCTAGCCAATCATGCCTTGTTTCCGTGTTACCTCTTCTAAGAGTCTATCAAAGTCGCTTCCTGCCAGAATCCCTCGGCAAGAGTACTCCATTGCTTGTTAGGCACTGTACTCTCCGATCCTTGGATTCTTCTCCCTGGAATAAACGACATCAAACGCATTACTGAATTGTATTGTTTTTGTCATTTGACAGATATATTATCTGCAGTTACTATAAGAACTAGCTTTATCCCTATCTTACTCCTAGGAAACTAAGATTCCCCTAGATAAGGAGGTGAGAACCACGTGGATATGCTTGTAGAGTGTTCCCAGGGGCAAAACCCATCCCATGCTGCTTCTGTTTTGCGCTCAAATGACTCACCTCGAACAGAATCTTCCTGGTTTGCTGATGGCTTCTCCTTAAAGTATGGGGTTAAAAGAGAGGGATAGTGGGGGCGCCTTAGTGGCTCAGTTGGTTAAAAGTCTGACTTCTGCTCAGGCCATGATCTCAAAGTTTGTGAGTTCCAGCCCTGCGTTGGGCTCTGTGCTGACAGGGCGGAGCCTGCTTGGGATGCTCTCTCTCTCCCTCTCTCTCTGCCCCTCTCCCACTTGTTCTGTCTGTCTCTCCCTCTCTCAAAACAATAAGCTTTAGGGGCGCCTGGGTGGTGCAGTCGGTTAAGCGTCCGACTTCAGCCAGGTCACGATCTCGCAGTCTGTGAGTTCGAGCCCCGCGTCAGGCTCTGGGCTGATGGCTCGGAGCCTGGAGCCTGTTTCCGATTCTGTGTCTCCCTCTCTCTCTGCCCCTCCCCCGTTCATGCTCTGTCTCTCTCTGTCCCCAAAATAAATAAACGTTGAAAAAAAAAAAATTAAAAAAAAAAACAATAAGCTTTAAAAAAAAGAAAAAAGGAAAAGAATCATACCACATTTAAAAAAAAGAGAGAGATAGGATAGAGTTGGCCCAGCCCTACCCCCCCACCCCCTGCCCCAGCTGCCGCCTCCACTCCCCACCTCCTGGGCTGCCTGAGCCAGGTTTGGGTCCTTTAGGCCCTCGGGACTGCCCCCGCCCCGCCCCCGCTCCACTCACTTGGTCCTGAGCCCCTCCTTGAATCGCTGTTTTCTCTTGAAGGTACCTTTGACATTCTGAGATTGGATTAAAACAATGTTGGAATGAGATTCACGAGGCTTGGGATTCAGGAGGCTTGGTTTCCGGGCTCAGCCTCTGCCCCTGATCTATTTGAGAAGCTCTTTCTCCTCTCTGCAATTCAGTTTCCTCATTTGTAATGTGACAGAAATAGACTCAGCTGACCCCAGAGATTCTAAAAGTTTATAATTTGTGGGGAGGAGGGCTCGAGTCATGACCTGTAGCACCTTTGTCTCCTGTACTACCTTGTACGTGAATTCTAAATTAAATACCTGAGCGCGTTCTCAGACCTTACATACACGCCTCTTCTAGAAACACATATATAAAGTATCCCGACCAGGATTCTTAATAAAGACTTTCGTAATATTTACGTGTGTGGTGCTAGAACCTAGTTTTCCTTTCCTCCTCGCTACTCTTGACTTGGTGCTTATCTTCAGACACTAGGCCCAGGCTAGGGAGAGGCTTGAGTTCATACAAAAAAGGCCATGTTGCAAAGTACACCCCTCCACCCCCGCCAGGTGACACATCTTCCTAGGGCATTTCCTTAGCTTGGGAATTCACATTCCAGCTTCTGGCTTTGGTGGCTCTCTACCTAGATCTGCCCAGGATTGCTAGTTTTCTTTTCATTAATCACTGATTCATTCATTCATTCATTCAAAGAACCGTCGAACCTTAACTGAGCTTTAAGATAACACCACATGTGTCTGCAGAGCTACTGCATTCCGACATTTTCTAGACACTACGGAAACAAATTGCAAGGAAAGTCAGAATCCCGGCCTGGGATGCCTCCTTCCCCTGGGAGACGTAGGCAGGTAGGTGAGTACCTTGTGCAACCCAGTACGGCCATTTTAAGACTAGGAGCAAACAGGCCATGGGAGCACTAACTAGCCTGAGGACCTCGGGGAAGGCTTGCCAAAGAAGGGACAGCACGCAGCCCTCCCCCTGGAACCAGCAGTCTGCCTGACAGGGGTGGCGGGGGAAGGGCGTTGAGTGGGATCTTAAGGTAGGTGCCGAGAAATCCCCGGCGAGTTTGGGGTCTGGCGCACCTCCAGATGGCTTGCATATTTAGTCCCAACTTTGAGAAGCGTTCTTATAGCACCTTCTATGAGGCAGACAAAGGAGAAGATATAACAGTGATGTTCTCTCTGCTTTGCTTTAAAGACCAGACCATTTGTCCTGGAGGCCCCAGGGTTGTTGAAGCACGGGGTGGCCGGCTGGACTGTGTGACCCTATTAAGGAGCCAATAACTCTAGATGAAAGAGTTAATGGACTTGAATTCAGTTCTTACCAAACACACACAGCACTGTACTGGTGCTGGAGGAGACGCATGGGCACAGCTCCCGTCCCAGGGACATGTGGCTAGTGGAGAAGGCTGGAGCGTTCACTGTGAACCTCGGTGTCGGGTAGAGCGTGGGGCTTGTTCTGTGCTCCCGGTACCAAGAGTCTGGTGAGCACAGTGGAGGGCAAGAGCACTTTTCCAGGGAATTTCCAGGAAGCTTCCTGGTGGAGGCCTCCTTTGGGAATTCTAGTAGGGATAAACGAGGAAAGAACCACTGAGGGGGGCAAAGAGAAGGAGCCGTGAAGCTTCTGGGTTGTTCAGGGAACAGCAAGAGATCTGGTAACTAGGGTGTGAGAGTCGGGGAGGAAGCGTTAGGAGAGAGAAGACTACAAAGGAAGATGGTCAGATCCGCAAAGGCCTTCCTGTCGCGGTCAGGAACTGCTTCATTGTGCAGCAGAGAGCAGGAGTGTGAGAGAGGTGGCCGTGGCTTTTAGGAAGGTAACCCTGGCAGCATGGCAAGGGAGTCCAGAGCAGAGGAGTCGAGAAGCAGGACGAGTTAGGAGGGCGTTCGGCTGGGCTTTGACCGAGGGTCCAGGTAACAAGAGGCAGACACGAGAGACTTGATAGAATTGTCTCCAGTCGGAGGACAGGGAGAAACTGGCCTCGTATTTAGGGGCTGGGGGTGGTGGTCATTATCTGAGCTAGAGAATCCTGGAGGAAGAGCGGGTTTGGGACTGGAAGGTGGTCTGGGCTTTTGATGTTCTTAAGGATGTATTGCGATGAGCAGGAGCTTTTAATTTTAATAAGGTCCAATTTATCCTTTTCTTCCCCCCATTTTATTGGTTAGCATGTGTGTGTATCTCTAAGAATTCTCTGCCCATCCCAAGGTCATGAAAATATGTTCCCTTAGGAGAGGGTGAGTTCGGTGTTGGACAAGCTGGTTTTGAGAAGCCGGCAGGGTGGCTGTGCGCTGGGAGAGGTGTAGCCGGCAGCTCTGAAGGTGGGTCCGGAACCAGACTCTGGAATCACTGCCGTGGAGGGCACGTGCTGCAGAGCTGGGAGGGAAGAGCCGGAAGCAGGGAGAGCAGCCTGTTGGAGACCAGGATAAGGAGGGGCGGGGACTTGGAGCTTCTGGGAACAGCTGGTGCCCAGGACTACTACGAGGGCTTCGGAATCCGAAGGAGTTCTGGAGCCCATTAGAGAACCAAGAAAGCCCCCTCTTTCACCAGGCTGTGGAGCCCTTTCTAATCTCTGTGCAGCATCTGGCCATCCTGGTCCTCCACCTCTCAGTTTATCCTCTCCCTGACAAACATGTCATATGTATGTGTGTGTGTGTGTGTGTGTGTGTGTGTGTGTGTGTGTGTATGTGATTTTACCAGTTTTCAGATCTGCCATTTCTTAATTACAACTCCTTATAGATGCCTTATGACTCTTCCCCTATTCCTCCTTAGTCTGTAAATGGTGAGCAGTATACATATTTTTCATTTCCAACTTGGAGGAATTAAACACCAATGGGGATGAAAGAGCTTAGTCTCCTGTATATTTGAATCTAGATGCTGTTTCAAGGGCAACTCTATGGGGCAAACAAAAACCAAAAACTGAGTTGGGCTTGCTTTATACATAACAAAGATGCCGTCAGCATTCAGTGTGTCTTAGAGGGCGGGTTGCTGTGATACTACGTCAGAATCATGTGGGCTGTGCATTCAAAAAAGGCATGTTCCCAGGCCCCATTCAGAACCCAAGGAGGCACAATCTCTAGGGCGGTTCCTGAGAAAGCTGGTTTTCTAGCCAGCAACCCAGACGATTCTGTGGCTTATGAAAGCTTGAGAACCACCAAGCTTTGGATGATTCCAAGTAAAGCAAATCTGGCACAGAAGAGATCCCCAAAAGGTGCATTTGTCATTTCACCTACCGCCCTATCAACCGCATGGGGTGGGGGGGTGCTCTGTGCACGTTAGGATCACCTGGGAGTCTCGTTTTGTTTTAACCACCACCGCCTGGGCCCCTCCTCTGGATTTATTACATTTGGAATTTAGCGATGGGCCCTGGCCCACATTGCTGCTAACGCCTCTCCCAGGTGATTCTAATGTACAGCTGTTGCGTGAGGCTCTCTGATCTTGGAATACTGAACTAGGAAAGAAGTTCGGGCTCTAAGGCAGGCAGAGCTAGGGAACCGTTTCCAAACATGGGTGGGGCGGGGGGAGAAGACCGGAAAGGACTTGGTACAGGAATTCAAATTTTCCCTTTGGGATGGAGATGGTAGGCGTTCCTGCTGTTTCCAGCTGTAGTTTACTGCAATGCCTGTCTGCCGGGCTCCTCCTGGGTCTTCTCTTTGGACTCTGAAACTTGAGAGGGTCTGCATGCCTGAATCTGAATGGTGGTCCCTGAGCCCCTCCCTTTGACCCCCAGAGCCTGGAGAAGGGGTGGGGGAGGGGAGGGGACGGGAGGGGAGGGGACGGGAGAGCAGAGCAGCCCTGGCTGTTAGGGTTTACCAGGTTCCTTTTGACCCGTCTGTCCCAGGTATAAAATTAACACTTCTCTCTAGGGTCGGGTTTCTAAAGCAAAGTGAACATCGACAAGTCCTCAAGCAAACCTGTCATAGGGTTCTTTCCACCTCTCAAAATGTTGCACCCTCATGACTTCCTTTTTTTTTTTTTTTTTTTAAGTTTATTTTGAGAGAGAGGGTGTGCGCGAGAGCACGAGCAGGGAAGGGGCAGTGAGAGAGAAAATCCCAGGCAGGCTCTACAGTGTCAGCACAGTGCCAGATGCGGGGCTTGAACTCATGAACCATGAGATCATGACCTGAGCCGAAACCAAGAACGGACACTTAACCGACTGAGCCACCCAGGCGCCCCCCTCCTGACTTCCTTCCATCTTACCTGTACTAGTCAGCAGATATTTGTGGTCCTGTCAGACTGATTCGGAAATCAGGGTCCAAAGAGGCTAGGCACTTATTAAAGGTCTTGGCATTAGCTATGATTCCCTGCTCAGTCTGAGACCTCACATCCCGCTCCTTGATGTTGCCGTGGTAAGGTATGGGGACCAGCAGCACTGCCACCTGCACCCCTGCTCCCTGCCCGGACCCCGCACTCCACTCACTCACAGGTGGAGCCCTGCACACCCAACAGGTCCGGGCTGGGTGCTGGGGAACTGATTCGCAGCGGGGAGCTGGCTTTGTGGGGGAAGCCTTCCCCTTACGGAGCAGACCTGGAGCGGTAGGGAAGGAGAAGGCAGATGGGTGCAGTGAGGAAGGAGGTAGCAGCTGAAGCTCCAGAAGCCTCAGGGCTGCTCTGGCGAGTTGGGGCTCCCAGGCACACAGCGTTGGGGGGGTGTAGCAGTGACTGCAGAGATTGAGGGGGCTGGGGAGGAGGGGAGGCTGCCTGGGAATGTGGCAGAAGAGATGAGGTGAGGGGTCGGCCAGGAGGTGCCTCCCAGGCTCAGAAGAATGCATCTGAGTGCATGGATGGCACGCAGGGGAGGTGGGGGGGGGGGGGGGGAGCTGGGACTCCTTCTCCCTCATAGATAGGCAGGCGCCATGCCGGTGCCTCACACCCCTGCCCCTCTATCTGCCGGGGAGTCGATACAACTGCAGACACCCCTAAAGATCTGGCCGCTCCTGTCTGAGAAAGCTGGGAGGCTGTGCCCACTCCTGGCATACCCTCTGTCATCCTCCCGTTGCTGCCTTTACTGATTTCCGTCTCCTCTGACTTCCCTCAGCACATGGAGACAGCATCCCTACCACATAATTTACCAGCTAATTGCATGCTGTCTTGCATGAGGGCTGTGGTTCCATGAGCGGTGGGTCTTGGGCACACAATTAGGCTGAGTAACAGAAGGGCGGAGGCCCGTCTCCCCCACCTCCGCAGTGTCCTCCCCCGGCCCAGCTACTGCAGGTGCTCAGAACTCCCGTGCTCCCGGATTCCGGTGTCTGGGTGTGTTCCAGGCGGGCTCCGAGGTCGGCTCCGGAGTACAGCCCGGCCTCCCTGTGGGTTCTGGGACCGGCGAGGGGGATGGGGCGCCCCTGCCCCTCCGGCATTTGCCTGAATACTGCTGCACCTCTCCTGGGCCCAAGTTTGGGAGGATGGCACAGAGCCCAACCAGGCCAGCGCACTGCAGGTTGCCATGGTGACCCTTTTGGTTTCCTTCCGAAGGAGGATAGTTTCTTTCAGCGCAGATCATCTGCCTGGGCCGCCACCCTTCTGTACACTCTGGGAACCAGACGGCCCAACCCCACTACCTCTGCCTTGTGCCACAGGGGATAGCTTGTCGAGAGAGGCTCGGTCCTAAATCACAATCCAGTATCGGACAATTGCATGTTCTGGCTTGAAGGGGAGGAGAGAAAGGCCCAGGACACACGGCCTCCCTGAGGCCTCCCCTCCGACCCTTGCACTGAGGGAGCTTCCCTCCGTATCTCCTTCTACCTACCCCTCCTGCTCCAGACCGCTTCCTCTCCCGTTACTGGCTCTGACCCTTTGGGTGGGCTCAGTTCCTGCAGGTTTCAGTTTCCTCGTTTGTAACAAGGACAGCCAGGGCCTTTAGTGGTTTCCACACCTGGCGAGAATCAGAATTACCTAGGGAGATTTTAGCAGATTCCTGGGCCCTGCCCCAAGCCTGCTGATCTCCACAAGAGGGCCCAAGAATTCTGTATTTTTAAAAACCTTGGGTGATCCTAATACAATTAAACCCAACCGATTTGGGGATTCTCCTAGCAAGATGATCTGTGGGGCTCTTGTGGGAAGAAAAGGAAGGCCTGCCCTGTGCTGAGGACTGACTGGCCTTTCTGGGTTCCCAGGAGCTTCTGAAGAGCCCCTTGCAGGTTACTCTTGTCAGGAAGCGGGTGTTTCCTGGTCATGCTGGCTAAGCCACGACCAGGCCCCCACCTTTCCCCCACAGGAGAAGCCCGGGGAGAGAGAATGACAGGAAAGGGGGGGGGTGTTGCCATAACAACCAGCTCTAGGCAGAGGCCTCCCTTCCAGGGGCTGGTACTTCACCCCAGTAATGGTGGTTTCCATGGAGATGGGTTACTGAGGGACAGGGGGAGCATTTGCCCCACTTAGAGCATTAGTCAGGAGCTGCCAGGAGGCTGAACATCTCTAGGTGGGAGCCCTGGACCCCTGTCAACTTCAAGCCCCCCCTCCCGCAACTATGGCCTCTGCTCTCCAGGTGCTGGTCTGACACTCTCCCTGCTTAGTTGCTCTCTCTGTGACTGGTCTCCCTAGCAACAAGTCCTGCTAACTCCTTGCTGTTGGCTCCGTGGCTATTTTTAGCTTCACTGCCAGCAGCCCAGTCCTGGTCATTTGCTTGCAACCTCCATATGGATTGCAGGGGAACAGGCAAACAAAGATTGCCGGCCTCTGGGGGGGGGGGGGGGGGGCAGACCTGGACCTCTTAGCACCTATTAGAATTTTGCTATGGACAGAATCTGTCCCTAACTGGGAACTTTGGCAGTGGATTCTGGATGAGGCTCCTGAGACAATGTTGAATTCAGTTCAGCAAACACTATCTAAATCCTCTTCAATGTGCAAGAAGCTCGAGTCCACACTGCTTCCATATGAAGCTGAATAACGTCCAGTCTCTGCCCTCTAGGAATTTTTAATTTGTGGAGGAGAAAGATGAGTGAGTGCACGATCGCCTTAGTATGGGCAAATATCGGCAGGTGCTAAGAGGATTACAAGGTGCTATGGGAGTACCTCGGAGTGGGGGCAGGGCAGTTTTTCAGTAGGGAAAGGTAAGGGGGAGGGGCCAGAGTACCACTGTCCAACAGAACTTTATGCAATGATAAAAATGTTCTAAGATCTGTGCTGTCCAATGTAACAGCCGCAGCCACAGGTGGCTCTTGCACATTTGGAATGTGACCAATGCAACTGAGGAAAAGAACTTTTATTTTTATTTAATTTTTAATTTATTAAAAACATTGTTTTTGTTTATTTTTGCGAGAGAGAGACAGAGACAGAGGGCGAGCAGGGGAGGGGCAGAGAGAGGCGGAGACACAGAATCCAAAGCAGGTTCCAGGCTCTGAGCTGTCAGCATAGAGCCCGACACAGGGCTCGAACCCATGAACTGTGAGATCATGAGCTGAAGCCGGACGCTCAACCGCCTGAGCCACCGAGGTGCTCCTAATTTTAATTAGTTTAAATAGCACATGCAGTGAGTGGCTACCCTATTGGACAGTTCAGGTCTAGAGAAACTTTGATGGTGGAGATAACTGATGAACTGGAAGGATAGATAGGATTTGGGCTGGTGGGAGTTGAAGGGGAGGAGCAAGGAACAGCATGAGCAAAGGCACAGAGGCAGGAAAGGGCATATTTCGGGAATAGCAAGTGGGTGGGCTGAGTGGGCTGCGTGACATAAGCGCTATACGGCTTGTGGGGGCCTTGAATGCCATGCAGAGGGTTGACTGTAATCAGCAGGTAGTCAGAGTCTAGTGCGTAGCACTGAGGCTTTTGAGCTACAGGTAGGAGAAGGGCAGGAGCAGAACAGACATCCATTTTGATCTCACGGCCTTTTGTGCGGACCAGGTCTCCTTGGGATGGCTGCGAGTGCTTTTGTGGCAGAGTACATACAGTGCTTCCTCAATATGTGGCTTTGCAGATGGCTTCACAGGGATCATGGCTTCTCTGGCTTTGAGTAAACGGACTTGTGGTTAAATGTCCTGTTTGATGGCAGCAACATGACCTCCCCCTGTCCTGCCGGCACCGGATTTCATGTCCGAGCGTACCGCAGAACACTGAACTTTGAGTTAAAACCAGCCCAGCAGGCCTGGCGTCCCCACCTTGACCCGTGGGAATTACTGCTCTTTACTGGTGGATCGTGGCCCTCGTGCCTCATCTCAGGTCTGTGAGCTGGAGAGTCAGGTTAATGGCACGTCTTGTGATCATGTTCTTCAGAAACACAGGAGAGCGACACATAGCAGAATGCTGAGATTTATAACAGGACGTGTCCTTGCCACACAGATCCTAGCACTTGTCCTGCTGTTTTCTGGCAACTTACTGGCATCGGAGTCGCTGGAGAATATAATTAAAATGAGAAGTTTGCTCGATGAGTGCAGGATCAGGGCGAAGAGTCAGGTGTCCTTAAGAGGTGTTTCATCAGGCCTGTTGAATCACTGCTTTCTGCCTGTCAAACAGGAAACGGCCCTCTCTTTCAAGTTACGCTCTCTTTTGGGCCATCCTGGATACTTCCTCTCCAACACTTCTTTTAGGCTCTCGACATCCACTAGATCTTTTCATCCAGCCGTTCCCCCTTTCAACATACTTTCTAACGTTTCCAAAAACCTGGCTTGTTTTATGTGACACTCCTATTTCAGGTTTATGATCTTTATTGCAATCAGAAGACCTATCTCAGGGCTCAGTTGGAAGAGCCTGCGACTGTTGATCTCAGGGTCATGAGTTCGAGCCCCACATTGGGACTACTGATCTCAGGGTCATGAGTTCGAGCCCCACATTGGGTATAGAGATTACTTAAGTAAATAAACTCAAAAAAAAAAAAAAAAAAAAAAAGACCTATCTCAGTAACCAGCCTGGGAAGGTTCCTTTGGAAGGTCAAGGACATACATGACCTGAGGATCCTTGAAGGCTGCCCTGTTTTTTTCCTGCTAAAGTCACCTCGTGTCCTAGATTTGAGGCCTCTTCTGTTTTGGGGCCCGTCTCTGCCCACTGAGCACCAAGAACACATGAATCTCTGAGTGACTCATACATACAGAAGGGGGGAAACTTTCCTGTCCGCATAGCTACAAGAGGGGGACGGTGCTCTAGGTTGGTGAGGGACAGCTTTGAGTTGGGTCTTTCTTTTTTTTTTTTTAATTTTTTTTTTCAACATTTTTATTTATTTTTGGGACAGAGAGAGACAGAGCATGAACGGGGGAGGGGCAGAGAGAGAGGGAGACACAGAATCGGAAACAGGCTCCAGGCTCCGAGCCATCAGCCCAGAGCCCGACGCGGGGCTCGAACTCACGGACCGCGAGATCGTGACCTGGCTGAAGTCGGACGCTTAACCGACTGCGCCACCCAGGCGCCCCTGAGTTAGGTCTTTCTTATGCTTAAGTTGGGAGCTGGGTGGAAGAGGTTAAGAGTTGGGCTTAATTTTAAAGGATGAGAACAAGGAAGTTTGGCAGTTGGAGGGAAAGGCTACTTGATTAAGTGGGCCAAGAGAAAGTGAAACTGATGGTCCTTGTCCGAGGTGACACTTTGAATCCTGGCTGCATGCACCAGGGATCGTTACTTACTGTCTGAAGAAGTCCCAAGGCCACAGAGTGTAGAGTCTAAAGTGTTTAACCTCGTATTAGTGGAAAAGGAGATGCCATGGATGAGATCTAGAGTTTTTTATTTATTTTTATTTATTTTATTTTTTATTTTTTTTAAATGTTTATTTATTTTTGAGACAGAGAGAGACAGAGCACGAAAGGGGGAGGAACAGAGAGAGAGAGGGAGACACAGAATCCGAAGCAGGCTCCAGGCTCTGAGCTGTCAGCACAGAGCCTGACGCGGGGCTCGAACTCACGGACCGCGAGATCATGACCTGAACCGAAGTCAGACGCTTAACCGACTGAGCCTCCCAGGCGCCCCAAGATCTAGAGTTTTTTAAAAAAGAGCTGGCCAAACCAGATCAGAAATTTCATTTTGAGAGGAGGCCTGGGAGGGGAGGTCTAAAGTGGCCTGTTTGCAGGCCCTGGATGCCCAGGAGGCATCAGAGAAGAAGCTCATCCAGAAAGGATTCCAGCAGGCAAGAAGCACAAATTCAGGGCTTCTGGTCTCTGCTTGGGGATCGCCTGAAAAACTGTACCAGATCCCTCGACTGGGTTGAAAGATGGGTTGGAACAGAACAGCCTGACTCCTTCTCCTTGCTGTATGGATGGATTCTGAGTCTCAGTCAGGGTTGGGAGAGCGAAGTGTGAACTCCCCAAGTATCATTTGGAGAAAGCTCTCTGATTTGGAGTCTTCCTCCCTCTTCAGGGCTGGCTTGCTCTGATGGCCCTCAGAAGGGTGCCGAGCCCCAGGAGGGATGGTGGGCCGTCCTTCACAGCACCTCTCTTAACCTCCTTATACCAGCACCTGTTCCAGCTGGTATGTTCCCAGCTGACTGTGGCTGGAAGCCAGGCACCTGGGGCAGTATCTCTTTAAGAGATGCTGGTATTCCAGGGCCTGGGAGGGCAGATGTTATCACTTCTATTTTGCAAATGAGAAAACCAGACTTCTTGGGGTTAAGTGACTTGTTCAAGGTCATGGTGATGGAACCAGAACCCAAGTCCAGATCTTCTGACAAGTGCTGCTGGCTAAACAGCTCTCTGCTGCTGACAGCATTTACCTTCAGTTCCTCTGCTCCTCCTTCTAATTCATCTTGCAAACGGAAACCAGGCTGATCTTTCCAAAATAACCATTCATCTGGTCTTGTCAGAAACACCTGTGTTATTCTTCACTGCTGTGGGATATATCCATTGACATCTTTCTCTGCACCCTTTAGCCTTAGTTGTCTTGGGAGGTGGAGATGGGCAAGGATTTCCCCCCACCTCAGCCCTACATCTCTTATTTCCTTTCTATCTTACTTCATTCCAAATCTGATTCATCTCTGCTCCACACTGACCTCTTAACCTCATTTATCATTCATACTAGCCATTTTTTTTTGTTGGGCTTTCAAGCCGTCCAAGTCCACGGGGCTTGGTATTTGTGGTATAGTTATCTTCACAGATGTTTTTTCAATGACCTTTTCCTATCTCTCCAAGTCTAGTTGAATCTGTCAGCTCCTTGAAGGTAGGGCCAAGAGGGTCTGCTTCTTTATCAGATGTGGGTAGAGAGAGAGTGTGTGTGTATGTGTGTCCCTCCTCCCTGGGATAGGGGCCTCTGCTCTGGAGGAGGGAGGTTGAAATGGTTGAGTCCGCACCTGGAGGCTCCAGAAGAGGAATGTAGTCTTCCTGAGCACCAGATGATTGTGCCTGGGAAAGAGGAATTGCTACACTTTTAAACTAGAGTGTGCCCCCCCTGCCCCCCCGCAAACGGGAAAATGGGACATCCAAGGCAGATCCTGAGTGACGTAGGGGACCCAGGGACTTGGCCAGGAAGAGGTTTTCAAAGCCTGAACTCAAGCCACGCGTTTTTAAGGGACCCCTGTCTATCCACCTGTAGTATGAAGGAAGAGGAGAGCCCTCTCCCCAACAGTTCTTGTCTGGAGCGCTCCCAATTTCTGCAGGCGCCTTCTGTCCATCTCTGTGTGCTTTGAGTTTTCCCTACAGCTTCCTGGGCCTCTACGCTCATCTGTAAGCTTTTTCTTCTTCTTCTTCTTTTTTTTTTTTTTTTTTTTGGTTGTGCTTCCGAGAGACTGACTTTTACCAACTTTCTCCTGGCTCTCCCAGGCTGTCCGCAACCTCCTCTCTTCTTTTGCCGGCGCTCCTGGTACTCTCCACGCTCCCAGCTTACCTCCGCCGCTGCAGTGCAGCCCCTTCCCTCCCGGGTCCCCTTCCCAGCCTCCGCGGGCTCCCCGCCTCGCCCCGAGGCGTCCCTCGGAGCTCACGCAGAGTTGGGGGTGAAGGGGGCGGGAGGGCCAGCCCGGAGGAGGGGGCGGTGCCGCCTCCAGCCCCGGCCTGGGCGGGGTCCTGGGAACGGGCGGAGGCCCAGCCGCGCCCCCAGGCCCCAGCGGCGGCCCGCGCCCCTCGGACGGGAGGAGAGGGGCTGGCCCATTGCCAGCGTCTGAGAGCCGGCCCCCTCCCCCGGCCCGCTCGCAGCCAACCAGGCACTCCAGCGGGGCCCACGTGACCTGGAGTTCTAGACAAAGAAAATGTTCAAGCCCTCCCCCCCACCTCCCCCCTCCCCCTCTCCCTGGCCCCCTCCGCCCCCAGCCCCATCGCCCCCTTCCCCTCCCCCCAGACGGGCAGCTACTTACAGAGCTTCAGGGCCGGGGCTCACACCTGAGCCGGACCACAGAGGGGCTGCACCTGGCCTTATGGGTAGGTTCCTGGACGGAGCCCTGGGGAGACTGGGGGCGGGGAGGCGGCAGGGGCCGGTGGGAGGATCTCTGGGCCGCTGCAGCCCTCTGGATTTGAGAAGAGTCAAAGTCTGCCTCCCTGGCCCGCAGGAGCTGGCTGCTGTGCCTGGCCCGAGTTCTGGAGATGCTGAGTTAGTGCTGTCCCACCCACTCCCTCTTCAGGAGCCCCCAGCCCCACTTCTCCCTGTGCTCAGGTGGGGACTGGCGGTGCAGGGGCCAGAAGAGCAGCCCCAGCGTGTGTGCCCGGGGCAGCAGTCAGTGAAGCTGGGGGGCAGGCCCTGGCCCACGGGAGCTGGGAGACCAGGAGTTGGGCTGGAAGCAGCCCTTTGGCCGAAGTGGCTGGCTGATGGGTTGTCGGCATTTCCTTGCTGACCCGTGCTCTTGGCTGGCGGACCATGCTGTCCTCGGGCCATGCCAGCCTTGCAGCCTCTTGGGAGGGACAGTTTCTTCTCCTGCGTGTCACTGGGAGCCACGGGGCAGGCCAGGCAGAGAGAAATGGTGCTGGGTAGGAGGGAGCAGTGTGGCCCTGACAGGGGCTGTGGCACGTCAGTGGCTGCCGTGGAGGGCAGCCTGACGCCGACCTGGGAAGGCAGAGGTGCCTGGGACAGCCTGGGATCTACTGCACCGGCAGTCCACATGGGCGCCCGGACCTCTGACCTTTGGAACGGAAAGCAGCCTGAGTCGCAGAGGAAGGTGGAGGCGGGACAGCTGCCCAGGAAGATGGGCCTGGACGCGGGGCCCTTGCCTCTACTAGAGCGGAGTTGCCAGTGGCTTTCCAGGCTGGACAAACTCCAGAGAAGTGGCTTCCTTGAGCCACAGTAGTGGGGGGTTGGTGCGGTGTCCCCCCGGGCCCTGCCCAATCTCTGGGCCGCTCTGGCGTGGGCTCTTGTGAACTGGGGGTAGGAGCCTTTAGCCCAAATGCCAAAGCCCTGAGTTAACCCTTCTTTCTCCTATTGTTTGCCTGGGGAGGAGGGTGGGAGTGAGCGTGGAAAAAAGGCATTCCCACACTGCCCTAGGCAGACTATTCTAATGAGGCCCCTCCCCCACCCAGCCACCGTCTCTGCCACTTCTTCCCCTTTCCTCTTGCCTCCTGCTGCTAACCCACCCCCATCCTCCTTCCCCCACCCCTGCTGGCCTCGTCCCTATGGAGGCCCCCTTCTTCCTCCTCCTCCTCCGCCTGCCAAAACCCTGCTGGGTGCGCGTTCTCCTGCACCTAGTGGGTTGGGGGTGCTTAACAGCCGTCAGCAGCAGCATCTGACAAGCTGGGGGAAGTTGTGGGGGAAGAATAATGTTCAGGAACTCACAGTGGAGGGGTTGAGAAGAGAGACAAAGGGGCTGTGGGGGAGTGAGGAGGGTGGCATCAGGCACGATTCCCTTCTAGACCTGGGGAGCCCGGCACCCACCCGCTGCTGTTCTCTGTGCCAGTGGCTTCACCTTTCCAAAGAAGGCCCCTCCTGCCCTCTGCCACCCGCAACCTTGTTCTGGCCGAGGGGCCTCGTCACCCCCGAAGCAGGGTCTTTGGGTCTCCCACAGCAGCACCCTGCTGTAGATCCGTGCCTGAATTTCATGGAGGCATGGTGTTTCTCCGTGAGCGGATCTGGGGCTTCAGTAGTGTTGCCACAGCTGGTCCTGGAAGAGGATGGGGTTGAGCACACACCTAGGCCCACCTTCTTGTGGGGGAGGAGGTGGTAGATAATTGATGGTGGGACGGGGAGGGCAAAGTCCTGGCAGGTGAGCAAGGGGCTTGGGAGGGAAGAAAAGTTGCCCTGCCTTCTTCCACCGCTGGCATCCAGCTCCTTTTCCCAGCTGTTTGTGGGCTGGGGGCAAAGGATGCGGTGTCCCATCTTAGAATTTGTGGAGTCGGGGGGGAAAGAACCCGGACTTCATCCTCAGTGTTTCAGGACTGCACCAGAAGCAGGGTTGGTCGGTGGCCTGGAGGCAGACGGGAAGACCGAAGGGAAATGTATCGACGACACTGTAGGCCTTTGAGCTTAAAACAAAGGTTCTTCACCTGGGACCCTGGCATCTGGGAGTCCGTCGACAAGCTTTGGAGAGAGAGTCCTTGGAAATCTTGATACTTGTGTACATCAGATTCTTAAACCAGTCAGAAACAGGTAGTGGAAATCCTTTAAATCAAATGCTTTTTTAGGTTGGGCAACTTGGAAGAGAAAGAAAGGACTGCTTAGAATCGGCTGTTACTGCCAGGCGAAGGCGGGAATGTAGGTGCTCCGACTAGCTTAGAGCTCTTCTACTCCAAGTTGCTTTGTGATATTCTTATGTAGTCTTGAGGACGGGCTTGCATTTACAGCTCTAAACTCTCTGGGAAAGCTTCATGTTGAAAGGCAGATTGAAGATGGGATGTTTTTCTCCGAATGTGGTGGAAACAGGTGCAGAGCCTTGAAGTTTGAGATTCATGTGTCCCTCCGATTCAGTAGCTGGGGTGACACTAGGGGAAATGGTTCTCAGAGCTAAGGATCAAGGATTTTGTTCTCTTCTGTAGGGTGATGACAGTTTTGGGGCAGGTTTTGGGAAGGATGAGCGTGATGAGGCGAACGGATGGAGGCTGGCCACTTGGGAGCATAATTGGGTTTGGATTGTTAATTGGTCAGTAGGATGGCAGAGAGGATGTGTGGCTTGTAGGGCGTTGGATCTGAAAGGTGCATGTAGAAAGAAGGGGGGAATCCGATAACATGCATTTGATAACAATGCTAAGAACTCCAGAATGACGTAGGAGCAGACAAGCTCTTGTGGCTCTTTCTGTGGGGTTTGAGCAGAGAGGGAACACAGAACAGTGATTTCATCCTTGGTAGACATCACGACAAAACTGGATTTGTGGTCTGGAAGCCAAGACCAGGAATAGAAGGGGTTGATTGCCCAGGAAAATTACAAAGAAAAGGACAAGAGGATCCAATTCGTGCTTGGGAAGTAAGATCGAGGGCGGAGCCAAGGTCTGTGCCTAAGCTGAGGCACACAATTACTGTTTGAGTAGAATTAATCTTTCCATGTCAGAGGGTGGGCAACTGGTGATGCTGACCGATGAAGGAAGATTTGTGTGAGAGGCACAAGAGGAGGCTGGAAAGCAGCCAACTGTTTTGAGTTCACCAACCAACTTCAGATCTTCCCGTTTTCCAAGGCAAGCCAGTTGAGTTGACGAGCAAAGAACTCCGCTATACTTCTGTCACTCGCTCCAGGCCACAAAGAGATTGAGAAGAGCCCTCCCGTATCAAGCGGCCTTGCTAATTCCTGGAGAGGTCAAGGTAACTTCTGTTACCTTTGTTTCTCCAGGCTGAGAAGAAAGCCAAGGTGATTGCAGTAATGAACGCTGTGGAAGAAAACCAGGGGTCTGGCGAGTCTCAGAAGGTGGAGGAGGCCAGCCCTCCCGCGGTGCAGCAGCCCACTGACCCTGCGTCCCCCACTGTGGCCACCACACCTGAGCCTGTGGGAGCCGACGCCGGGGATAAGAACGCCACCAAAGCGGCCGATGATGAGCCAGAGTACGAGGTGAGCGGCTCGCTTCTTCACCTGCCTCGTCCAGCTCTTTCCTGGGTCCTTCCACTGCCAGCTCTTCCCGTCCTGCTCTCCTCTCTCCACCTGACCCCAGGCCTCTTCGTCTCCCCAGTCTTGCTCTGTCTCGGTCCGTTCAGATGGAGCTCCCTCCTGGCTGTCCTGACCCTCAGATGCCCAGGGCTGGGGTTGCCATGGGGGGATCAGGGTGGCAGGGCCTCGTGACCACCACGTAATGACTTCTGCTCCTTGGGGCTCCAGGACGGCCGGGGCTTTGGCATTGGGGAGCTGGTGTGGGGGAAACTTCGGGGCTTCTCCTGGTGGCCAGGCCGCATTGTGTCTTGGTGGATGACGGGCCGGAGCCGAGCAGCTGAAGGCACCCGCTGGGTCATGTGGTTCGGAGACGGCAAGTTCTCGGTGGTAAGTTGTGGGGTTTGGTGGTAGCCTCGGGGAGGGACGGGTCTGGGTCCCAGGGGCTATCTAGGCTTTTTGGCTGGGGGCGAGGTCCAGAACTGGGGCGGAAGAAGCGGTCTCGGAGAGCTGGTGCGCCTGCCAGGCTCTTGCCTCCCAGGACCCTTTCTCCAGAACTCCTTTCCTGCTTGCATTCAGGTCCTCCCCCACGCTCGGGTTGGACTCCTCCTTTGAGCATCGTGTAATCATTTGTCGATGCATCTGGTCCTCTCAAGGGCAGAGGCCGAGTCCTCACGCCCCAGTACCTGCCTGTTGCCGGGCACGTGGTGGGGGCTCGGGTGTGGCCGGAGGAGCAAGGGGGCGTCGCTTGTTCCTGCAGGTGTGTGTTGAGAAGCTGATGCCCCTGAGCTCGTTCTGCAGTGCTTTCCACCAGGCAACCTACAACAAGCAGCCCATGTACCGCAAAGCCATCTACGAGGTCCTGCAGGTGAGTGCCCCTCCGAGGCAGAGGGGGCTTAGGCAGCAGGGACCCCTAGCTGGTCTAGAAGCTGGAGGGCAGACGTTAGGCCCAGGCAGGGGGTCCACCTGTAAGGCCCTTGGGAATCCTCTCTGCGCTCCCCTCCTCCAGTGTTCTCCTGCGGTCCTGCCCTGCCCCTTCTCCCAGCTCTTGCCTCAGGCCACCTTTGCTGTCCTCCAGCCTGTCCTGACGCTCTCCCCAACAAGTGTTGCCCTCCAGGTGGCCAGTAGCCGTGCGGGGAAGCTGTTCCCAGCGTGCCACGACAGCGATGAGAGCGACACTGCCAAGGCCGTGGAGGTGCAGAACAAACAGATGATCGAATGGGCTCTCGGAGGGTTCCAGCCCTCCGGCCCCAAGGGCCTGGAGCCACCCGAAGGTAAATGCAGGTGCTCAGCCCAGCCTTCTGGGACCCCTGCCAGCCAGGTAGCTCCATGCCAGGGCTGGGAAGGCTCTGCCTAGAGGCACCAGGTGCCTCTGTCGA
Source organism: Prionailurus viverrinus (assembly GCF_022837055.1). Lineage (NCBI taxonomy): Eukaryota > Metazoa > Chordata > Mammalia > Carnivora > Felidae > Prionailurus > Prionailurus viverrinus. The sequence continues at coordinate 121,078,589 of NC_062563.1, forward strand.
GAGGCCCGGGGGGTGTGTCCCTTTCCCTGGGTTCAGCGTAGGGGCGGTGCTGCTCTGGGACGCAGAATAAGATGCTTCCGTTGGCTTGCTGGCACTGGGGGGCTGGGAGCTAGAACAAGTTGGGGACCAGGCTGCACCCCTTTGTAGGCAGAACAGAGGAGGGGAGGGAGCTGGCACTGCTTGTCCGTGGTAACCACAGTCTCGTCACCTGCTTTCCTTATCCAGAGGAGAAGAACCCCTACAAAGAAGTTTACACAGACATGTGGGTCGAGCCTGAGGCAGCTGCCTATGCACCACCCCCACCAGCCAAAAAGCCCCGAAAGAGCACAACTGAGAAGCCCAAGGTCAAGGAGATCATTGACGAACGCACAAGAGGTAGTTGGCCTGGCTCTGGAGAGAGTGGTGTGGCGAGGCTGGTGTTCAGAGGTGCGGGCGTGGCCCTTGCGGCCCCCTCTGATGCTGGGCTCTCCTCCCCTCCGCAGAGCGGCTGGTGTACGAGGTGCGGCAGAAGTGCCGGAACATCGAGGGTGAGTCCTCGTGGGCACTGACTCCCTGGGAGGTCCAAAGTCTGTGGCTCGCGGCACGGGCAGGAGGGCTTGGCTCCTCGTGTGGTGCCCGGCACAGAGTAGCATAGGTATTTAGAAAGGTTCGAACGTCACAGGATGTCAGTACATCCGTCAAGGCCTCTGTCCTGTATGTCCCACCCCCAGCCTGCTTCACACGCTTTCCTGTCAGTGACATGGGCTGGTCCTTAGGGTTTGGGACACTCCAGTGGGTCAGAGCGAGGTGGCCTCTTGGATTTGCTTAAACCTGTGACCTTTGGGCCTTTTACTTTTCCTCACCTTCTCTCATCCCGAGGTCATTGGAGCATCTCCTGTCTGTTTCCCTTGACCTAGTCTGTCCAGCGTGGGGCCCTCAGGGCTGAGAAAGATGGGGCAGGAGCACGAGACTTAAAGACAGCCCAGGGACTGGACTGTCCCCAGAGTCACCCAGGGTCAGGGCCTTCTTCTCCTGGGCGGGTTTCTGTCATTGAATTACACCTTTCCTGGGCAGTAGGCGTTGCTGCTCTGAGAGCTAATGAGCTTTAAGATTGGGGCCCTGGTGTCTTCCTGTTCCGTGGGTGCTCTCCCAGACTCCTGTCTGCCTCCTTTTGGGGCTGTGGCTCTAACACGCCCTTTTTTTGTAGCTTTTCTGGAGTGGGCTTTGGCCCAAGGTGGGAAGGGGCCCTTTGGTGACGTTCACTCCGCTTTCTCTGCTGTCCCTGCTTTCTAGACATTTGCATCTCTTGTGGGAGCCTCAACGTCACCCTGGAACACCCTCTCTTCGTTGGAGGAATGTGCCAAAACTGTAAGGTAGGGGCACACCCAGCAGAGACGTGGTTGAGAGTGACTCTGGGGCCCTGGCTCTCTGTGCCATCTCAACTCTTTGGGCTTATAGTCGCCTGGGGTGGCAGCAACGTTGACCCCACAGCTCACTGCGGACGCAGAGTCCTGATAACAGACCCTGGGCCTTCAGAGCGTTTACTTGTCCTTATTTGTCCTCCCCGGAAAGATTCTTCCCCCTCTAAAGCCCATTCTGCTCCCCGGATGTGGGCTCACAATGTCACAGTCCCTAGTGTGGGGTGAGGGAGAACGGGCTGATGGATGGATGTCCTTGGGGGCCCAGGAGAAAAGTCCAGCACCGCAGCAAGGGACAAGGGGATGCGGTTCCCTCCCTGGCGTTGCTCTCGTGCCTCTTGATTCCACGCACTGCCGTGGGTCGGGAGACCTGCTGTCCCCTGCTCAGACCTGGGTTCAAAGCCCACCTTCGCCGTGGCTGTCCTGGGTGCTGCCTGGTGGTCTCTGACCCTCCGCTCTGCTGTCTAGAACTGCTTTCTGGAGTGCGCCTACCAGTACGATGATGACGGCTATCAGTCCTACTGCACCATATGTTGTGGGGGACGCGAGGTGCTCATGTGTGGGAACAACAACTGTTGCAGGTGAGGGTCCCTGCCTGGCCCGCAGCCCCCCAGCCGAGCTCCGTCCGGGGCCAAGCGGCCCCCCCTGCCGGGCCTCGGCCCCGGCCCCAGCCCCGGCCGCGCTCCAGCCCTGCTCCACTGGGCTTCCTTCCAGGTGCTTTTGTGTGGAGTGTGTGGATCTGTTGGTGGGGCCGGGGGCCGCCCAGGCGGCCATCAAGGAGGACCCCTGGAACTGCTACATGTGCGGGCACAAGGGCACCTACGGGCTGCTGCGGCGGCGGGACGACTGGCCCTCGCGGCTGCAGATGTTCTTTGCCAATAACCACGACCAGGAGTTTGTGAGTGCCGGGCCTGGGGCGCCTCTTTCCACCCCCTCCCTGCCGGACCAGAGGGCAGGCTCGGCCAGAGCCAGAGTGCTTGGGTGGTCGAGGGGCCTGGGCAGGGGTGCGGGTTTGGAAAGCCAGGGCAGCCCTAGTTGGCTGGGGGGAGGCCAGCCCCGGGTGCAGGCCTGCAGAATCCTGGCCATTCACCTGGCCTGTTGTGCTCATGCCTAGGACCCTCCGAAGGTTTACCCACCTGTCCCAGCCGAGAAGAGGAAGCCCATCCGGGTGCTGTCTCTATTCGACGGAATTGCTACAGGTGAGTGTGTGGCACGGACCCCAAGATGTGCCACCGTCCTGGTCCCGGGACGAGGAGGCTGTGCCTGAGGGACCATGTGTGTGTAACTCCGGCAAAACAGAGTGATAGTTAACGTGACAGCTGTTAAAATATTACCTCAGGGAGGAAACTTCTGTGCTCAATGAGAAGCAAAATCAGTGGTAAACCAGCATGTTTCTCAATGGGGGAGGCACTGCAGCAGAGGACAGGGTGGTCGTTAGCCAGAGATCATTGAAGATTTTCACAAAGCCTCAAAGGACAGACTCGGCGACCAAAACAAAAACACAGGCAGTTCTGTTGTGTGATGACTGTAACTTACAGTAAAAAAAAAAAAAACAAAAAACAAAAAAAAAACTATCAACAAGGGAGTCTAAAGAATATTTAAATCACCCGTAATTCCATAATTAGTGTTTTGGTGTCTGTCCTTTTATATTTTTTTTTCTGCGGGTATATGAATGTGTGTTTATATAATCATGCATAGATAGATAAATAAAACGAAAGGATAGTAAAATGCACACTGTGTTGTAACTTGCCTTTTCATTTGATACTATGAGTGCTTTTTCATGTTAACATGGACCTCCCTTACTGGAAAATGCTTCATAGGATTCCATTGGGTAAAAGTACCATCATGTATTTAACTGGTCTCTGTTGGGTTGTTTACTGTTTTTTCTCTGTTACGAGTAGTCCCTGACAATATCTTTATACACACATACACACATAGACTGTTCTCTTGTAGGGAATGCCGGGTCACCGTATGGGAAATTTTTTTCATGCGGTTCTTGACCTTGCCAGAGTGCCCTCCTGAGAGGTGCTGCTGACCTCTGTCCATCTGCCAAGCCCCTAGGCCGAGGGCTTCTCCCGTTTTTGTTTTTGTTTTTTTTTTAAAGGTTTAATTTTTTTAACGTTTATTTCTTTTGAGAAAGGGAGAGCACATGTGAGGGGGAGGGACAGACAGAGAGGGAGAGAATCCCAAGCAAGCTCCACCATGCTAGTGCAGGGCTACAACCCAGGAACCAGGAGATCATGACCTCAACCACCCAGGTGCCCTGAGGGCTTTTCAGTTTTGTTTTTTTTTTAAATGTTTGTTTATTTTTGAGAGAGAGAGAGAGAGAGAGACAGAGTGCTAGTGGGAGAGGGGTAGAGAGAGAGGAAGACCATGAATCTGAAACAGGTTCCAGGCTCTGAGCTGTCAGCCCAGAGCCCGACGCGGGGCTCAAACCCACAAACTGTGAGATCGTGACCTGAGCCGAAATCGGACACCCAACTGACGAAGCCACCCAGGCGCCCTGGCTTCTCAGTTCTTAAGAAAGGAACAACCCTCTTCAGAACTTGTGACCAGAGGGAGAAGGGCTGTCAGAGGGCCAGGGTGGGGTAGCATCCCGGGCCAGATGCTTATGTGCTGTTCTCAGCTCCACGTTGATATTATGTAAACGTGGAGAAGTTAATTTACAGCCTTGGTTTCCCAGGCCAGAACCTTGAGGCCTTCTGGAACCACGTCACACCCCAACAGGCTGTAAATGCTCCTTGGCGGGGAGGCCTGTTGAGCAGTGGAGATGATGCTGTTTCTCCGGAAGCTCTCAGGGTCTGTTCTAATTGTTTCCTTGCCCTCAATTAGCAGGCATTTGTGGAGGGATCGTGGTAAGAAAGTGAGTGTAGCTCGCTCAGGAGGAAACACAAATGAGACTCCTTCTCTGTCCTGAAGACCATTTGCAACCTAACTGCTGAATTAGAAATACACACCGTTGTAATGAGTTGGGGAGAGACGCAGAGTGCTAGGGGCTTCCAGGGGCAGGGAGGTGCTTCCAGGGGGCTGCGGGGTGGCGGGGGGGGGCGGGGTGTTGGCGAAACCTTGTAGAGCAGGTGGCATTTATGTTGAGTCTTGGAGGCTGGGTAGAGTTGCAGCAGGAGGCCATGGGTGAGGGGTGAGGAAGGCTAGTATATGCAGGATGTAGAAACAGCAAAGAAGAGGCCTCCCCAAAAGTCACCTGCTATTCTCTCTGGTCCTGAAAACCATCTGTTGTCTGCTCTTGACTGCCTTTTTGCTCATGCCAAAGTAGGCATGACAGAGGTCCAGAAGGATCCTGCAGCTTACCGGGCAGGGTAGGGTTCAGGCCTGTTGCTGCCCCATGTGTCTAGCCAGCCAGAGAGCCCCCTGCGAAGACCAGGGTGCTGGGAAGGAGACCCAGTGACCGTGCCTTTTGCTGGCTGGCACAGGGCTTCTGGTGCTGAAGGACTTGGGCATTCAGGTGGACCGCTACATCGCTTCCGAGGTGTGTGAGGACTCCATCACAGTGGGCATGGTGCGGCACCAGGGGAAGATCATGTACGTCGGGGACGTCCGCAGCGTCACACAGAAGCATGTATGTCAGCGCAGTGGGACCCGTCCCGCCTTCTCTGCGTCCCTTGCGCTTTGCTCCTGGGGGGGGGGGGGGGGGCGGCAGCGCCCCCTTGCATTCTGTTCATTTGCTCTTTTCCTTTGTCCTTTTCCCCAGCCTCTTCTCCTCTTCCGTTTTCCTCCTGTCTGCAGAGGAAGATGGGCAGCCCCCAGCTAGCTTCAGGGCCTTTTTACTAGAGCGCCTTGGTTCCCGTTTTTCTAATACTTTTGGCAACAGCTTTACCAGCCTCCATTTCTGGGGGGGCTCTGGCAGCGTCTTGCCCAAGTGACCCTTTGTCTTTCCAGTTATCTAGCTCTACCCCTGAAAGTGCAGGCCCTCGGGGATCCCCAAGGGCATTTGGAGGGTGTTCAGATGGCCCAGATACCCTGTCCAAAATGTGCAGAGCACAAAGTACCCTCAGATGCAGCTGCTCAGCCCGGACTGCCTTCCCTCTAAGTGGCTGCTTTTCCTGTCAGGAGCACGCTGTTTCCCTGCTGGCCTCAGAGATTATCCGGTTGAATCCCTTTGTTTAGGAAACTGGGCTCAGAGAGCCTCAGTGCCCATGGGGCGGTGTGTGTGTGTTTGGGGGAGGGGGGCATATATGCGGTATTAGATACGAACGTATGTAGTGAGCACACCAAGCAGCTGGGTCTCCTCTCTCCCATGCCAAAGTACTTTTTTGCCAGATTCACAGATAATTTCTTCCTTTCTGCCTCTGTCCCCGGACATCAGGCCATCACATTACCTTTATCCTCCCAGATCCAGGAATGGGGCCCGTTCGATCTGGTGATTGGGGGCAGTCCTTGCAATGATCTCTCCATCGTCAACCCTGCCCGTAAAGGACTCTACGGTAGGTGCCGTGCTCACCCCTCCACCTTCTGAGCTGGTGCTTCCGCACGTAGGTTTCCTACTTGGATATTTCTGCCCTGGGACAGCTACTCCCAATGACCCTGTCCTCCCTTGCCCTCCCTGTGCCCGAGCCACACCACTGTCTCATGCAGACAGCCCCAGCTGATGGCTTTCTCTTCCGACCTCTCAGAGGGCACTGGCCGGCTCTTCTTTGAGTTCTACCGCCTCCTGCATGATGCGCGGCCCAAGGAGGGAGATGATCGCCCCTTCTTCTGGCTCTTTGAGAATGTGGTGGCCATGGGCGTTAGTGACAAGAGGGACATCTCGCGATTTCTCGAGGTATAGCCAGCAACCTTGGTTTGGCCAGCTCACTAATGGCTTCTACCTTGGACTGCTGCTTTATCCCTGTCTCATCTGCATTGTGGAGCTGGGGACTGGTGACTTCTGCTTTGCAAGGGGCCTGTTTGGGAAGCTCAGGGCTTCCCATTTAGGGAGGAAACATTGCTAGAAGCCGACCCTGGAAAGAACCTGTGGTCTCACTCTAAGAGGTAGTGTGTGGGTGTGGGCCTCAGGGCTTGAAGGACTGTTCCTAAGTCAGGTGGGGTGCCAGACTCCTAGAGTTGGGGTTCTGTGTGGTGCTTCACTGGGGGAACCTTTGAGATGGCCAGATCAATTTTCCCCAACCAGAATGGCTTGCCCTCACTCCCTGGCACCACGACAGATGCTCTGGGGCATCTGAGAAGGAAAAAACATGGCTTACCGTGGGTCCCAGCTCAGCTCTGAGCCGGCTGGAGCCGTGCACTCAGGATCTCTGTGGCCAGAGGCATTCTTGGGGTGGGCAGTCTGGGAGCTCGAGCCCATGCTCCCGCTCGGTGTTCTTACGTTAAGCGCAAGCGTCTGTTTGGCTCATAATCTGGACACACAGTGAACACATCCACACTCATTGGAACTTTCTTACTCAGAGCCTCTGGGTGAGCTAGAGGTATGTAGTCCAATAGGGTAGCCATCAGCCACGCGTGGTATTTAAATTGACATTAAAATCCCTCAGTCGCTCTAACCTCATTTCAAGTACTCGTTAGCCACCTGCAGCTACTCCATTGAACAGGGCAGACAGAAAACATTTCCGTCATCACAGGGTGTTCAGTTGGACTGCAGTGGTCTAGAATGTTCTAATGAGAGCATGTGGAATGTGGCTGGGTTCCATTCTGGCTTTTCCTAGAGGCTTCAGGCTGTTCCACTGTGTGGCTTCCTGAGAGAGGAGTAAGCGGCTTTGAGGCTGTAAGCCTCTAAAACTAGCAAAATTTCCTGGCGCACTCTGATTTTCCTCTGTTGCTCATCTTTAATCTTTCTCCTGTTTTGTAGTCCAACCCTGTGATGATTGATGCCAAAGAAGTGTCAGCTGCACACAGGGCCCGCTACTTCTGGGGGAACCTTCCTGGTATGAACAGGTTGGTGAGAGAGCCCGGGTCTGGGGTGGCTGCGGGTCGGTGTCTACAGGCAGCTCAGGCCAAGGAGGAGGAGGTCACTGAGGGGCCCTCTTGGGCAGCCACCCCTGCTGACCGGCTTGCCGCTCTGCCGTGTTTTTCTCTGTTTCCTTCTCCTTGAGGGAGAAGGCGAGTCAGGGCATAGAAAATACTTGCCTGAGAAATCAGAAACTAATGGCCGAAATAGGACCTTTGAAAGGGCACCCTTTACACAAAAGGAGAATCCCCATGCTGCTGAGTGACATAGTTTGCGCTCCCACGTCGGTGATGGATCCAGACTGCGCTTGTCCTTAGTCTTCTAGGTGAAGCCACGGAGGGTGGATGTGGGATGGGAAGGAGTGGTGCCCACACCTGGGCCACATCTGCTCCGGGAGAGGGACCCTCGAAGCAACACTGGGCAGCTTAGAGGGTCCGGCTTCGCTTGTCATCCCCACACTTTGTTAGCTTCAGGTCCTTTGTTGGAAGGATGTTCTTTGTTTAGGTTACACAGGTAGAGATTTTAATGTCCAGATGTTCACGCAGGCAACTTCGTTTCTTCAGTGGAATAAATGCATTCTAAAAAGGCCTCTGAGGGGAAAGGAATTCTGGTTGAGAGTCTGTTTAAGAGCAGAGTGAGATCCACCCAACCTAGATATCTGTTATGTAGGGAAATATTTTCCAGGATGTTCTTTTTTTCTTTTCCAGAATGTTCTCAGAGTGGATTATATACCTTGCTATATCTATAAATCAGAAACATCGTCTAACCTGGCCTCAGTCTTCTCCTCTTCCTCTCAGCCATTAGCGTGAAGTTGTAGGAACATCCCTAGCCTCCTACCCATGTAGCAAAACTGCTTGCTGTCTTTTGTGAGGGCCTATTGATGGGAAGGAGATGGGTCAGGAGGATAGCTGGCCTGAAAACTGTCTCAGTGCCCTCCTAAGCTCCCAAGACGTATGTGTACTGGAAGGGCAGACTGGATTACGCAATCCGGTGTTTCATGGAGCCACGAACTCAGTGTCTCCTCACGGATCTTGGTCCTGTGGGATTATTCTCACTTGCTTCTTCCGACTCTAAAATTCTAGAACTCTGACCTTCGAGGAGGACCAGAGGTACCACAAGGGACCAAGGAGAGTGAGTGTGTGCGTGAACAGGGCAGAGGCTGGAGGCGCCCACTCAGGCCGTGGGTCCCTGTGGGTCCCACGCTGAGGTGGTGGACTGCCATGGGAAACCTTCACTAAGTATTCTGAAAGGTCAGAAAAGGTCAGCGCCGAAGGTGGTGTTCAGTGATCTGCTCTGCCCTGTGAGAAGTGACACATTGAATGTCACGGAATTTTAGTCTTCTGGGGACCGTGCAAGAACGTAGGCCATTTTAACTATACATTTAAGGTGCACACTTCGATGAATTTCATCCAGCATACACACCCATGGAAGGCGTCACCATAGTCAAGATACAGAACCTTTGGTCACCCCCAAAGCCTGACAGATACTTTGAAAGCTCAGTATATTTAAAGATAACAAGAGCGACTGGGTTTTCCTTCTTCGGGGCAGGTGTTACCTGCTTATTCGTGGATTGAGACCACTGTGGAACTTCCCTTTAAGGATTAATACTTGCTGCACTGTCCTTGGATGGCTGCAGTGTGTGTGCCTGTGTTTGGGGGGCGTTTGAAGGGGGTCACAACGTGTGTGGGTGACATCAGCCCTCTTTTCCTTCTCCGTGTGAATCATGGCCGCCAGGCGCGTCCCCGATGCTCTCCTGGTCTCTGGCGTTACCTTCTCTTTCTGCCTCCTAGGCCGTTGGCATCCACTGTGAATGATAAGCTGGAGCTGCAGGAGTGTCTGGAGCACGGCAGAATAGCCAAGGTTAGCCCCCTGGCACCAAAGCCGTCTGCTGGGGGGGGGGGGGGGCGGGCAGGGAGAAGGGCAGAGAGGGCGGGGTGAGCCGGAGTGGCCTCTGGGGCCGTGTCCACAGCTAGTGTGGAGAATGCACTTTGGGAGGTGACACGGGGTCATGCAGCCAGTCGGCCAGAGGGGCGGGCCCGGGGGACAGCTTGGAGGGCAAGGAGAGAGATCAGAAGTCCTTCCTAGTCTCTGGCGCATCCGTTGAGCATCGCCTGCTGGTCCTGTGGGAAGCAGACACTCGATAAGACGTCTTTGCCACAGTCCCTGGATCCGCTCGGGCTTTTAAGCTTTTTGGCCAGGGCCTGTTGCACGAGCCTTCGGGACCGCACATCTCTCCTGTGATGTGGAAGCCGCATCTCTCTCTGGAGAAATCTCCTGGAGTGAGTGTACTAGGCGTCAGGGCCCACGAGAGCAGGCACCGACATTCGCCAACACTCTGCAGGGACCTCAGAGGTGTCCGAGCTCCCGAGTCGTTTGGCTTCCTTTTGCCTGCAAGTTACTTCACGTGTGCAAGAACCAGTTCTCAGAAGACTTAGGAAGTTCAGTCCTGGGCTCGAGCTGCTACTTCTCAAGTCCTTGGCCAGCGGGACTGGACTAAGGATGGCCGGGTGACCTCAAAGTGGGACGAAGAGCAGGGCGGTGGGATCTGCAGAGGCTCACGCCGGAGCCTCACCCCGGCCACCGGAACAGACCGGGCCTGACTTGTCAGTGTCGGACTTGCCTGTCCCGGCAAGGGCCTGGCACATGTGTTAGACGCACAGCCGGCGGATGAGTGGTCATTCTTTTCCTCTCCTTGTTTCTAGTTCAGCAAAGTGAGGACCATTACTACTAGGTCGAACTCCATAAAGCAGGGCAAAGACCAGCATTTCCCCGTCTTCATGAACGAGAAAGAGGACATCTTATGGTGCACTGAAATGGAAAGGTAGTACCGAGGCCGGGTGCTGGTGTCGTGGGGGGTGTGGGGTGAAGCGGTGGCTGTCTGTGAGGGAGGAGGGATCGCTGCCTCCTCCGGCCAGGCTCGTACCTTCCACAGGTACCCTGTGAGCGGTGGGTCCTCCCAAGTGTTTCCTGACAGGGCAGGTTCCTGGGGAGGACTCCTGTGCATCGTGAGGTCGGTCACACAGGGTAAGAGGGGTCTAGGAATCGGTTCGTGGTGCCTTGGCTCGCTCCCAGAGGTCCTTGCTCAAGCTGCTAAACCACAGGATCTTCCTCCACTTGTGCTGCTCGTTGTAGGTACTTTGCACACCGGGGCAGCGCGGGGCCAAGGTAGGCCTCGCGGCCTCAGCACTCTGATTTGGTGCAAACCAGACTCTGGGGCTAGATTACCTCTTCAGTGTCAGTGTAACTGCAGCTTAGCCAAAGAGACCATTTACGCAAATGAACAGAACAGACACTTGAAGCTTCTGAACTCAGGCAAGAGTCCAACTCCTTTGTTGAGTCTGCTCTTGTGGAGAAGATACCAGAGGTGGGGGGGGGGGGTGTATTTATCTATCTAAATGTTTATTTTTTATTATTTTTGAGAGAGAGAGAGAGAGAGAGAGAGCACACGTGCATGGGGGAAGGGCAGAGATAGAGGGAGACACAGAATCCGAAGCAGGATCCAGGCTCTGAGCTGTCAGCACAGAGCCCGACGCGGGGCTCGAGCTCACAGGCTGTGAGATCGTGACCTGAGCCGAAATCGGATGCTTAACTGACTGAGCCGCCCAGGCGTGCCCTAGGGATGTGCATTTAAGTATATAGACTTCCATACCCGCCGTGCCTGTGTCTCCATCTTCTCAGGCGGAGGTGTTTTTCACAAATGCTAACTTTGTTTGTACTGGGAGGCGCCTCTCGGACAGCGATTATCTTACTTTCCTTCAGGTCCACAGAAAGTGGCTGGGTGCCTGAGTCGTGCTTGGTGAAGAAGGGCAGAAGATTCGGCAGACTCGCCCACGCCCACATTGACCCCTGCCCTTTCTGCCTTGTGTCTCTAGGGTGTTTGGCTTCCCTGTCCACTATACCGACGTCTCCAACATGAGCCGCTTGGCGAGGCAGAGACTGCTGGGCCGGTCATGGAGTGTGCCCGTCATCCGCCACCTCTTCGCTCCGCTGAAGGAATATTTTGCTTGTGTGTAAGGGACATGAGGGCAAACCGAGGTAGTGACACAAAGTCAAACAAACAAACAAAAAACACAAAACACAACAAAACACCAACAACATGAGGATGGAGAGAAGTATCAGCACCCAGAAGAGAAAAAGGAATTTAAAACAAAAACCACAGAGGCGGAAATACCGGAGGGCTTTGCCTTTTGCAAAAAGGGTTGGACATCATCTCCTGATTTTTCAATGTTAATCTTCAGTCCTATTTAAAAACAAAACCAAGCTCCCCTCCCCCCCCCCCTTTTTTTTTTTGGTCAAACCTTTTGTTTTCTACTCTTTTCAGAGGGGTTTTCTGTTTGTTTGGGTTTTTGTTTCTTGCTGTGACTGAAACAAGAAGGTTTATTGCAGCAAAAATCAGTAACAAGACATAGTAACGATACCTTGCAGAGGAAGGATGGGAGAGAAGGAAGAAAGGAAATTCTATAGAAATCTATATATTGGATTTTTTTTTTTTTTTTTTTTTTTTTTTTTTTTTTTTTTTTTTTACTATATATCTTTTTTTGTTGTTGTCTCTAGCCTGATCAGATAGGAGCACAAGCAGGGGACAGAAAACAGTGACACTCAGCGGCAGAATTCCCTCCCAGCCACTGAGCTGTCTTGCCAGCACCATTCCTGGTCATGCAAAACAGAACCCAACTAGCAGCAGGGAGACAGAACACACAAGACCCTTTTATACAGTATTTCAGGTGCCTACCACACAGGAAACCTTGAAGAAAATCAGTTTCTAGAAGCCGCTGTTACCTCTTGTTTACAGTTTATATATATATGATAGATATGAGATATATATATAAAAGGTACTGTTAACTACTGTACAACCTGACTTCATAATGGTGCTTTAAAACAGCGAGATGAGTAAAAACATCAGCTTCCACATTGCCTTATGTGCAAAGGGTTTTAACCGAGGATGGAGGAGGGAGGCAGCTTGAAGGTGAATCGTTAACCATGGCGGGCTTTCCCCTTGGTATTTTCACAAGGTGAAGGAGGAGAATTTGGGAACCGCGTTCTCCCGCTCCTCCCTGCCAAAAAGGGGGTGAGAGGAGGTGGTCGGACCGTGGAAAGCTAAGAGTGGGATTCATCCAGGCTCATGCAATAACCTTTTGATTTTTTTTCAAAAAGGAGACTCCCTCGGCAAGATGGCAGGATAAGGGGTCTTCATTCCCAATTTCTCACATTAGCCGATTCGAGGGCTCCTTGTGGTGGGATCAGAAATAATCCAGAGTGTGGGAAAGTGACAGTTAAAACCCCACCTGGAGCAAATAAAAAAACATACAAAACGTACTGGTGCTTTCCTGTCTAAGTCGCCTTTTGTGTGTTCTTTTATGAGGCCCTCACCATCCACCCTCTGTGCACAAGGCGGCTTCTGGCCCCTGGAATGTGATGTTTTTGGTCATCTCCAAAGGCTGCAGTTTTATACTGGGAGGCTGATGACACCTTTTGTTATAATTATTATTATGGTTCTGGTTATAATTATGTTTGTTTTCAGATTTTCTTTGAGAAAACAAAAACCCAACCCCCCTCCCTTTCGGTTTCAAACCAAGGTGCGGGGAGCAGGGTGCTTCTGAGTTAGTGGTGGCCCTGGTGCCCTGGCTCCCCACCCCTCGGGCCAGGTGGGCCACCGGGCGCAGCGACAGCCAGGCGGCCAGAGGAGTCCCCGAGGCCGGCCTTCCGGGCGCGTCCCTCTTCTCTTCTACTCCCCTCCTCTCGAGTCCCGGGTGTCAGGGCTGGAGGGAGGACCGGGCCATCTCTCTCCTCGTGTGTATGATTGGAGTGGTGTGTATTTCTTTTCTAGTACTTGGTCTGATGATAGCTGTGCTCTTCGTTGGAGCCAGCAGCACCTGGAGCCCCCGAGTGCACTGACACCTCCTACCGAGGCGGGCAGCCTGGCGTTGGCGGTAGGCAGGGACAGCATTGGTGGCTCCAGGGTGAGGGCCCAATGGGCAGATGCTTGCCTGGATAGATGGGGTGTAGATATGTGGCATATAGAGATATATATTTTATAATGGGAGGGGGGATGGCACCTCCTGGGACTGGCAGGGCTGGGAGGTGTGCTGTCAAGCACATGGTCCCGAGTTCGCATCCCTAGAAAGATAGGGCCTACGGTGATAGGCGCTATATAAATACATAGATAGGGTCACGTATAAGAAATATTATGTAGTGGGGAGCGGGGCAGGGGGGCTCAGGATGCTGAGCCTCGGGTCCCACTGCAGACAAGCCCCACGCCAATCAATCAATCCCACACGCATACACAGGAACAGAATTCTACCGATGCAGAATGGACGCGTGCACGCGCTCATGCGTGCACACACACACACACACACACACACACACACAGCCAGGGGGCTCCCAGCGCCCTTCTCCCCAGGATTCAGGACTTCGTGGCGTCGGCCCTGCAGCTCTTTACCTCTGTTGCCCTGATTGCAGGTAGACTGTCAATCCCAGAAGTTGCTAGGTGCTGAAGGCAGGAAAAGGAGGAGGTTTTATTTTCGCAGGTGCTCTCCTCTAGCAGGTAGCGTTCTATCTCTTTTGCCCCTGGTGATGTCAAAAGATTCTTCTGTTAGCAACCTGTGATACTGACCTGCAACTCTAGGCACCAGTAAAGTCAGCCCTCGACTCCCCCTACCTATTCTCCCCCAACCAAAATAAAATTGACATCCAGGTCTGTCTCGGCCAAGGGGGCTTCCATTGGAAAAAAAAAAAAATGGGACAGTGAAATTCATCATTTGAATAAAGCAAATTAATAATTGGTGACAAAACTAAACCAAGGCTTTGAATCCCTTGCTCGTTGCTCAGGAGTCCGCGCACAGCTGGTGGCCGTGGTCTCCTGTTCCTTTTAGAGGTGCTTGGTCCTGGGCCTCAAGCTACTATTTTTCCTTGTCAGATTGGTTTTTAAAATCACAGCCAGTTGCTTCCTGCCGGCTCTGTGACACGGTGGCAGGTGGCGATGGTGGGCCCCCCTGGGGCTGGAGCAGCTAGGAGGGGGGATCCGTCCGCCCCTCCCTCGTTGGAATCCCTGTACTAAATCGTGGTGCTTGCCCGTCCCTTCCTCCAGCCGGGCTCCATCCTCCTGGCCTGGAGTTCACCAGCACCACTCCAGGAGGGCTGTGGGGAGGAGGGCTGCCTCAGGCAGTCCAAGGTGCTCCCTCCCCCACTGGCCAACACTAAGGTCTTTGCAGTCCCCAGCGTCAGGACCGTCTCTTCCGGGCCTTTCTTCTGCAAACAGACTTACCGGCTCTCTCGGCCCTCCTAGGCTTTTCGTCCACTGCTTACGCGAAGGGGTTTGCCTTTCCCGATGGCCCAAGCTCCACCCAGGGGGTCGGTGTGGGGATAGAAACTTGGCAGCCATGGATGTGGCAAAGCCTGAGGGCTTAGTGTGGGCCAGCCAGCTTGCTCGGAGGAGGCCTGGCTTTTGTGGGTGATAACCTAAGAGCACTTGTTCCTCCTGGTCTAGCAACCTGACTAGGCCCCGGAACGGGCCAGATGACAGTTCACAATCACCAGCTTTTCTTCCAGCCCAAGCCGTGGGCTTGGTCCCACAGTAGAATTTGAGAGGGTGTAGGGGACCTTGGGGATGTGCCAACTTGGCCATGCCAGATGCTCTCAGTCTACTTCCAGCCCCAGCAGGGGCGCTTCTGGGGACACGTATCTGGTCGCTTTCTAAAGGAGGGCTGTGCTTTGGCTGAGGCGGGGTCGTGCGAGGATTAAGGTGGGGATCGTTACGCTTGCTGTGGGCGAAGCCGAGGGTAGAGGCACGGAGCGGAGAAACCAGGAGGGCCTAGGGAAAATTCTGGAATATGTCCCCAGTGGGATCTTCTTTGTAACGAAATGTACCCCTGGAAACCAGGGCTTCTAGGGACTGAGGAGGATGCCTCCCCGTTTGTTGCAGGTGCCAAGTAGAAGGTGGTGCCAAAGAGATTGGTGGCTTTTGTCCGGGGGAGGTAGTCGGGGGCCTGTGCCAGGGTCACAGAGCCCTTGGTCGCCTGTCTCAGGAGGAGGTGAGTCTCCCAGCAGGCGGCTGCTGAGCCCTGTGGGCCTCAAGCTGGCTGGTGCTAAGCCCCTTCCCTGTGGGCTGACTAGAGAACAGTAGGCTGAGGAAGCAGCAGGTGAGGACCAGGGGGGAGAGGGGTCTCGCGGTCAGTACATGACGACATGAGTGCATTACTATCTGTTTTTCTCTCTAGACCCCAGAACTTTCCTGCTACTGAACATTCTTCTAGAAAGCAAACTTCCCCAAAGAGCATCCAGGACCTCTTAGCTTTTGAGACAGGCCTGGGAGTGGTTGGCTGGTGGAGATGCCCCTGGGAGTCTTGGTGAGTCGCTAGGGTGCGGATTGGGACAGCAGGGAAGGCTGCTGGACCTTGAACTGGGCTAATGAGGCCCGGCTCCCCCTCCGTCCCTCTTTGCTGGCAGCTCTGGGAGAGCCTACATGGGAATACCCGCCACGTCCGGCTCAGGAAGGTCTGTAGCAGGAGCAAGGGAAGGAAGGTGTCGGTGGAGCCGTCTGGGAAATGTTCTCCAGGAAAACCGCAGTCAGTAGTCTTCCCGTGTTTGGTGATCTAAGCGTAGGTAAAGCAGATCTTGGAGGAGGTTTCGAATTCCTGACGCTGTTCTGCTTGGCCAGAGTTGCTGTGGCACCGGGGTCTTTCAGAGGAGTCATTTTTAGGAAACTTGCAGGATCCCCCTCTGTGGGGTTAGGGCTGTGGGACCTGCCTGGCACTGTGATCTGAGAGAGCTGGCAGTTTCCTTTGGTCAGAGAAACAGCAGACCCAGGATTCTGGCGAGAACAGCATTTCTAGCCAGGCCCCATGTTGATCCCAGGAGGTGAGGAATCTGAATTTGTCTCTCCGCTCGCTCCCAGTGCTTGCGATTAGAGGTGACACTGGAGTTGTCCTTGGCAGGAAAGGCTTTCCTCCAGCACAGGCTTGGGGGTGGGGGCGAGGGGAGGGGGGCGGGGTTGCCGAGGACTGGCCTGGAGCTAGCATGGCCCTGCCGGCCTTTCCATGCTGAGGCAGGGGTTAACTCCAAATGTGTGCAGGACCTGGGAGGAAAGAGGAGAGATTAATGGAAAAGATAGACTGCACGGTTCTCACAGAAGCTCTCGAATCTTTACGTTTTGGTAAAGGAAGCCTGGGGGTCTTTGGGAGGCAAGGGCAGCCCCTCTTGTCCCTGGGTGTCCTCAGAGACCTGGCTGAGATGGGCCTTTGCTTGGTGACCTCTGGCTCACCACCGACCCTGGGCAGTCGAGTTTTGGGGGTGGGAGAAACCAGGAGTGAGGACAAGGACGGAAGGGCCCTTTGCTCGTCGTGACTCTGCCCGAACGGAGGCCCACGGACTCCTGGAACTCTGGTAACTGGAAAACTCCCCCGTTCTGCTCTGCCCGAGGGCCGTGGGAGAGCGGCTTTCCCCGACCCCAGTCTGGCCGGCCTCCAGCCCGGCGCCTGAGGAGCTGAGCAGGGATCGAAAGCCTCGCCCCGTAGTCCCATTTCACTTCCCAGACCGATTCGGCTGCACAGCTCTAGAATTCACCAACCAACCAAAATGCCGAAATTTCTTAGAATACGCAGAGGGAGGAGGTGACTCAACAAGGTGCTAAAACATTTTATTAAAAATATATATTGTTAAATTAAGTCTGCTGTCTGGACAATGACTGTTTGTTTTGTTTTCTTGTAGTGGAGTTTAAAAGAGACTATTATTTTACTCTGATATATTATTATTAAAAAGGCATTTTAACTTTGTACTTGAAAACTAAATGGGCGGTTTCATGTGTTTTAGCTGAGGCATTGAAGTAGCGGGTGCTTACTTATTTGTGGGAAATCATGTATTCATACTGAAGAATAAACTCCGTAGCTGATTGGGTGATACCTTTTACTGTTACAGACGATTTCGCTTTGACCCCGGCGGCAGAGCACTTTTATTCCACATTCCACGCAGCTAAATGCAGGACTTCCTCCCCAGCCCCCCCCCCCCCCCCGCCCCTTTTCTCTTCACTTCCTCTTTTCTCCTTTTTTTTCTTTTTTTTTTTTCCTTTGGTTTTGTTTGTTTGTTTGTTTTCCTGGTTCCAGCACCCTTTCACCACTGTATTTTTTTTTTTTTTAGGGTTGCTTCTCTATTTATTGACAATAATAATGTACATTTCACAGTCTGGTTCTGGAACACCCGAGGAGGGGCGCGGGAGAGGGGCCCCCGAGCGGGTCCCCATCCCCGTCCCCCTGGTGTTCCGTTGTATCTCTGTGTAAGTGATGCTCGTGACATAGCTGTTTATGAAATAATTAAAGAGGTCAATGCGTACAGCAGATGTAGAAAGTCTGTCAGTTCCGCCTTCATCACATTTTTTTTGTGCCCAGAAGACTATAATAAAGCTCCTTTCTAATGTACTTGTGCTGGAGAACACTTGAATAAATGGACTGTTTTTGTGCAAAAAGAAAAACGGAAAAAGCACCGTAATAATGTCCTTTTGTCTTGCGTCTCCTTCCCCCTGACATGACTGTTCACAGCCTTCCCAGAGGGGTCAAGTACCCAAGTGGGGAGGGACTAGCTTTGGGTCCAGACAATGCAGTTTCTCCCTTTAAAATATCACCTGTGTGAGCATTAAGTAGGGGCTGTAAACTGGGTGAAAAAAAGGACGGTTTGGTCAACTTGAAGCTCAGACAAGCTACGTAGTGAGACGGGGGGTGGGGGTGGGGGGGTCTCTGGAAGAGCACGTTCTGTCCTGGGCTGAGGGGTAGAAGTTTCCAGGCTGGAGCCATGAGAGGAGGGCCTCGTGCCAGCGCCCGGGTCAGCCGAGTGGAGGGCCTTTTGCTTATGGGCTCTGTTGCCCTCTCCAGGGGGTTTCTCCAACACACAAAGGTGTTGAGAGGAAGGCAGCTGAGAGGTAGACAATCTGGACTGCACAAGGGACCCCGGGACAAACTGAGGCATTTGGCCCAGGAAGGAGGAGAGATGTTTGCAAACACTGACATGGTAAGCCTGAGGGGCTGGGATTGTTGGGGTAGTTCCACAAGGGAGCAGAAGTGGCGACAGTCGGCAGGAAGTCAGCCCATTTCAGCTCCGCTTAAGATCCTTTGTTTGCCCCTGGCCAGCAGTGCAGTTAAGAGGTGCCGGGCAGCCATTTGGGGATACCACCGGCCTTCCTTGAAACCCCGGGTCTGGGTCCCTCTCACTGCCCCTCCTCAGAACTGTCTTGCTGGTGGCTTGAAGAGCCCATTCATATGCAATGTCCCCTTCATCCTTGCCACTCATCCCCTAAAAGTCACTAGTTCCGGTCTCCCGCCATCTAAAAAAACCAGAATCTAAGCACATACGAGAATTAGGATGTTCCCCTTAGGGATCTCAGCTCTAAGACCCTGGCATTCTGTGTGGTGTTTCTATCTCCTAAGTGCCAAGCAAGTTCGGCCAGTGGCTTCCTAAGGGAGGATTATTCAAGGTTTCTTTCCTACATTAGACCTAGGGAGAGGTTTAGGGCTGCACCATTTTGTTGGCTGCTTTGAAAGAAATTCTAAAGGGAACATTTGAGAAAAGGGAGAAAATAAGCTTTTTTTCATGGGCACTTTTCTTTACAAAATTGTAAATGTACACTTAACTTTTATCCTGCTTTTTTTCTCTATTTTTCAGTGTTGATGTAGAATGCTTTTTTTCTAAATGGCTGCATGGCATTTTCTTGTTGGATGTCTGTTTCTATATGCATTTTATTTTAGCTATAAATAGAGCTGCAATAAATATCTTGATGTGTTGGTTTTTTTCCCCCCTATATTTTATATTTTTTCTCCATAAGCTAGATTCCCAGAAATGAGACATCTTGGGGCCGAACGATGAAGATTTTGGTTGGCTCCTGACACATTGGCCTGATTGCCTCTCAGTGGTCAGCAGACAGATAGTGGATCTTCAGTTCTGAGGCTCTCAGTTCAGAAAAACAAACACAGTCCTTAGTTTGACCATCTCAGAAACGTGTTAGTCCCGGTGAGGAAGTGAAGGCTCAAAGCGTTTTTTTTTTTCCCCCCTGAGAAGCTGGAAATCTGTAGCCAGAAGCAAGAGGTGGAAACAACATTGGTCACTCAGTTTGGAAAAAAGAACTCACCTGGGAGTACCCACCTGGAGGCAGCCTCGGGAGGATGGAATTCACACTGAATCTTTGAGACGCTGATTCCAAGGCTGAGGAGAAATGGGAGGGTGTCATGGGTACCCTCTAGCTCTGAAAGCCACGCTGGGACCTCCCAGTGCCACCTGAGCTGGAGGTGGGCGGTCTGGCCAGAGCTTACGGGGAGGGAGCTACCGGGGCCATTTCGTTAGTAAAAACCGTCTTGCGAAGTTCCTGCCTTTAAACCAGGTACCATCCGATGGTGGCGGAGAGGGACAGAGAGGGAAGGGCCAGGGCTGGGCAGGAATCAGGTCGTTGTGAAGGGACGGAATACCCAGGTGGGTCTGCCCGGGCTGGGGAGGAGATGTGCCACGCTCCCAGGCTTGCTGGTTCAGGAGCAACTTCCTTGGGTTCAGCAAGGTTGACCTGGTGAATGCAGAGCGGAAGAGAGGAGAGAGGGAGACGAGAGGCTGTCTCAGAGCTGGCTGGTGGGGAGGCTGCCATCCACAGCAAGGCCAGAGGTGGTGGGCACAGGCAGTGGGTGTCCGGTGTGGGGGGGTGTTAGGCGAGGGGCTTCAGCGAGGGGCAGAAAGTGTGTGTCGAAGATGGGGGCACAAGGAAGTCCCATCCGAGGGGGACGGGGCTCCCCTGCAATGGGCTCCTGGCATCACCCCCCAAAGCTCCCTTTCTCTCTGGTTCTAGTACCCTGTAACAGAACGAGGCCCGCTGGCCTCAGCTGGGAGCCTCTGGGGGAGGCTGCTGGGCTGGGAGGGAAGTGCCTGGGCAGAGTCCTCTGATGGGTGGGCGGCTAGATCAACAGTTTTCAGAGCTGGATTCAAATCTCAGAAAGCAACCCAGCTGACCCCTCATTTTCAATGCTGAAGTCCCAGGTGCCCTGAACTGTATCAGAAGAAAGAGGACAGCATGTAGGAAGGACCCTCGGATCTGAATCCTGTGTGACCTCGGGCAGGTTAGCTACCGGTCTTGAGCTCAGTCTTCTTACTTGGAGACCCGAGTTCCGTCTTCTTGTCCGTCAAGCATGTGGCTTTTGGCTCCCCCTCCCCCCACCCAGGTGTGGCCGTAGCTGTGGGGCCTGGGGAGACACGCCCGCCGCCACCGCCCCTGGCCCTCGCTGAGCCCAGGGCTTTGGCCAAAGTGGGTGTGCGGCGGCTGAGGGAAGGAACCCAAAGCCCCTCAGCTTTCGCTCTGATGGAAGCGCAAGGCCCCACCTCTCACTGCATGACCATCCCTTGCCTGGCCCTGACTTGGCCCATGTGACAGTGACATGAGCACTGTAGATCACCCGGAGTTCGGGTTCTGCCTGGCCCAGCGTGAGGACTTCCACAATCTCCCTGCCCCTTCCCGCTCCTCCCCTCCCCTCCTGCCTGGCTCAGGGATCTCCCTCCACAGGGACGGCCCCTGTCTGCTCTGAATCCCACTCTGTCCTCCTGCTTGGCCATGGCTCTCTCTGTCTGGCACCATTGGTCTCTGTCTCTCCCCGAGCATTTCCTAAATGGCACCCATCGATCTTAAACACATGTGCGCACTTGACCTTGACCTCCCTCCAGATGCCCTATTTCTCTGCTCCTCTTTACAGCAAAGCACTCCTGGGATCTAACGACTCGGCTTTCTTCCTCCCATTCTCCTCCATCCATCCCAGCGGGGCCCTCACCCCATCACCCTGTCACCTCTCAGGAGCTGGGGCCCGGGTGACTCCTCCTCCCTGAACCACCTTGTTCCCTGGGCTCCTGACATCACACCCTGTGTCTTCCTACCCACCCCCCACTCCCCGACTTCTTTGACTCCTTCCTGTTCTCTAAATGCTGGAGGGCTCCAGAGACCCCCTGTCTGCTTTCACCCCGACTTCCCTGAAGCCCAGGTTCTCCTATCCAGCTGCCCGCTTGGCCTCTCTGCTTAGGTGTAAAACAGGCCCCTCAAATGTGACCTGCCAAAAACAGAACTCTTGGTCTCCTCCCGGCTCTCACACTTCACTACATCTTTGTAACTGGTGCTTAATTGGTGTCAAAACCCTGGGGTTCATCCACCATTCCCCTCTTTCTGTCACAGCCCACTTCTCGGTCACCAGCTCGCACCGACAGACCCCTCTCCACATATACACCCTCATTGGGCCACTTTCACTGTCTTACTTTTGCAGCTTTCCCCAAGTCTTCATCATCTGGCCCCTAACCGGTCTCTGTCCCCATCCCGTGACAATAGATCTCTTTGTTCTGTTCCCGTCCCTTTCGGTTTCGGCCCGTTCAACACGCAGAATGATCTTATTGAAAATCAAACTCTTAAAAAAAAAAAAAAAAAAAAAAGCCCATCCGTTGTGTGCACCTGCAGGGAGCGTAAATCCTTCTCGCCCTGGCCTGCAAAGCCCCGCCCTCCTCACGCGCTCCGCCTGGGCCTCCAAGCTCTTTCCCATCGCAGAGCATTTGCACTCGAGCAGTGCCCTCCACCTGGAAATCTTGCTCCCCTCCCTCCTCGGCCTGTTCGGCCTGTTCGCTCTCATCCAGGCCTCGACTCAGAGAAACGCTAACTGCTGTTTCTCAAGTACTTTTGTGCCCACTGCTTTCTGTCACGGGTATTATCTTCCTAGCCCTCGCCCTCTCCGCTTCTGACTCAGGAGTTTGCTTTCCTGGCTGTTGTCTTTCTTCTCCACTCAAATGAAAGCACTGCAAGGGCGGGAACTTTCCTTTCTTTCTGCAGTGTGCCCGGGGCCCAGACCGGGTCCTTACATAACGATTGCATAGGAAACCTAATCATTGCTAGAGTTGACATGTATTGAGTGCTCAGCGTGTACCAGAAATCATTTCTGCATTACTCATCTAACCTGCTCAACCCTGTGTGCTGAGTGCTATTATCCCATTTTGCAGATGGGCTACATACTGTGCTTGTGGTTGCACATAGGGGCAATGCCCAAATTTCAAACCCTCTCTGCTCGCTGCAAGGCTGCAGGTCACAGTCCGAGTTACCTGCCCCTACTCTCTCTCTCACACATCTTGGGCTGGTCCATTAGGGTCTCTGTGGCAGTTTCCGGCTCCCTCCCCAGAGGTCTGGGTGTGCAGCCCCCCACCCCTGCTTCCCTACTTAGACCTGGCTCCTCCTCCAGCCACACCCCCAGGGAGCTAGCTCTTCAAGGTGTGGGGAAAGGAGTTGGAAGATGGGGCATGGGGGCACCTGAGTAGATTTCTTATTTCATAGCTTTTCTGTGCGCAGACATTCCTACTGGTACCAGTTCCGTAAGAGAGGCTCCCCTGGCTCAGATTAGGATCTCCTCTCCCCTAATTTTCTGGTTCAGCCCTTTATTTCCTTTGTAGTTCTTATAATTAGAATCGTTTTGTTTACTCATTTGTTGTGTCTCTCTCGCTAAAATGGAAGTCCAGGAAGGCAGAAATAGAGTCGTCTTGTCCTTTCGTATACCCCCAGAGGTACATTGCATGTTTGTGGAATGAATGGGTAACCGCAGGCAGCCCCACACCTGTGTGATCTCCAGGATAGCGGCTCTCGAGAAGCCTCTTGCTGGGCTGAGCAGGGTTTCTGGAATTTTTTACAACGTACGGGCCTCAGTTCCAACTCGGTTGCATAAATGTTGGTTATGTCCACAGCGCACAAAGGGCAAGGAGAAGGGAAGCAAAGTTCATTACCGAGTGCCCACCAGATACAAGAAATCCTAGCCCGCAGCTGCCAACAGTGACCGACCTTCCCATGGGTCCAGACTTGTGCCAAGTTCTTTACATGCATTAGCTCACTTCCTATGCAAAGACCTCATAATTGTGCCATTTTACAGATGGGAAAATTGAGGCTTATCAAGAGTACCCAACTTGCCAGGTAGAAGCTGGTTGGAGGTGTGTCTGACATGCCAGCCCAGAGGCTGTTTCCACTCTCCAGGCTTCCTCAGAGGGGGGCTCTGCCCAGGGGAAGGAGACGTCTGTGCTCTCTGCATTGAAGAGAATGGACCACGAGTCTTTAAAAAAGTTGATCTGACTCCCTAGCCTAAAATTATGTTACTCGCACCTTCAAAATAATCAAAAAAGGGATAAGTGAAAAATCAGTCATTATCCCAACCTCCCAAATTTAACTGTTGTTGGAATTCTTTTTCTTTTCCATGAGGCACATATACAACTTGATTCATTTAAGACTGTATTATACGTCAATATAGTGTTTTGAAATAATAATTACTTTCTGAGAATTCATTGCATGCTGGATACTACCTTTCTGTTAACATTTTACTGTGAGCATTTTCCCCATCACTATTTTGAAAACATCATTTTCAACGGCTGCGTATTATTCTGTCTCACAGATGTAACATAATTTTATTTAATTCAGTTTTTCCTCTGAGCAGTAGGGAGGGGGGGGAGGGGGTGGGGGGGCGGGGGTTGTGGGAGGGGACTCCTATCCCTACCACCTGGGAGCTTGGAGGAAGGGTTGGCCTCTGACCCCCACACACATGCCCCATCCCCTTGGCCTGACCAGCCTAGCTGTCTTCTTCTCCCCTGGGCCCCCTGGGATTTCCGGGGGCACTGGCAGGTCCTTCCCTCACCTGTGTGGGCCTTTGCTCAAGGGCCTGGCGCCCTCATCTGCTGTGATGACAGGATACCCTGTGACTGAGATGCACCCTCCCGGCAAGGAGCACAGCCTAGTGGATCGTTTATTCAACCTGGTGTCTGTACGTGATCATTTTCTAGCATAAATGTTTGAAATGTGATTTCAGGTGGAAAGGCTCGGGACCCATATGAGTAAATTAGCCCTGGAAGGATTGTGTTCTCCTGTTGGTGGCAAGTGAGGGCACCGAGCGCCCCCACCGCCCCCCCCCCACCCCTTTGACCGGTGGAACAGCAGGTTGAGAAAGGGCAGGGGCATTAGGGGTTCACCCCTATGTGGGGGGGGGGGGCTTGGGAGTGTCTCCGTGCGGTTTTCAGAGGAAGAGTTCTTGGGTGGCACCGCGTGAGGCGGTGGGTGCAGTTGGATGCTGGGGTGCAGTGGTGGGGTCCCGGATGGTTGGGTTGTAATCTCCCAAACTAGGAAGGTGATTTCACTGCTCTGAGCCTCTGTTTCCTCACTTAGGGAAATGGGGGTGATAATGAGATTATTGTGGAAATTACAAGGATGTTGTGTAAATGGTCAGCACCAAGGGCTGGGCTGGGCTATACAGAAGCACAAAAAAATGCTGCGTATACGTGTGTGTGTGTGTGTGTGTGTGTGTGTTTGGTAGGTCCAGGAATGGACACAGGTTTGAGATGTGTACAAGGTCGCCAGGGCCCACAGCCTCCTGCCTTGGTAGACTGAGGCTGTGAGGTCCCCGTGTTTATGTGCATTTTCCTCCAGGTAAATCCTCCATACCTGGGCTTCTAGGTTAACTGAGCCAGAGGGAGGGCCCTGAGGACTTCTGGGTTTGTAGCCCCAAGGGGCTCAGCTGTGAAGGGATTCCTTCTGGAAGTGGAGAAGAAAGGTGTGTGTTGTGGGGGACCAGGGGTGCTGCTCTCTCTGTCCTGACTTGCCACGGAGGGGAGTTTGGGACAAGGGCAAGAAGTGGGTCCTGCTGGCCGGTGCTCACCCCTTTTGAGTTTGAGTGAAGTGTTTATAGGATCCTGGAAGGAGCAGGATCCAGGAGGTCTGGGCCGGATTCACCATTCACCTCCTGTGGCCAGCGGGAGGGGGCAGCTATGCCTGAACAGGCTGCTGGCCTCATTCCCTGCAGCTCTGAGGAGCCAGGGACCCCCAAAGGCCTAGGAAAGTTTGGTCGGGCTCCCCCCACCTGGTGGTGTGGTCTTTTGCTGAGTATGGCATATGGAAAAGGCATTGGACTCGGGGTCCAAGACTATTCCCTGTTGGTTCTAACTGTACACTTAGTGGGCAGGGTACTTGATCTCTCTGAGCTGCAGTTTATTCGCCTGCAAAATGGGTTAACTTTCTGCTTTAGCAAGGTCCTCAGAGCGTGACTGTAGGAAGCCATATGAGGTGAGGGTTAATGAAACCCCTGGTCAACCTGGTCTAAGGGGCCAGCCTCTGCTAGAGTGCAAGGTCAGAGACAGGTTCCCCCCCACCCTTCAGTACGTGCGTTATCCAATTCCTCAAGTCACACTTGTCCCACTGAATTAAAAAAATTAGAAATCAAAGAAAGGCACAAAGGAAAAAATAAAAATATCACAGCGGTTACCTGGGTGTATATTTTTGTCAAAACTGATCGAACTGTACTCTTAAAATAGGTACGGTTTAGTGTATGTAAATTATACCTCAATAAAGTTTTATTTTTAAAACATTTATTTTTAAGATTCCCACCGTAATTGGCATTTTAGTATATTTACTTCTAGATTTTTACTTATATGTAATATATATTCTATTATATATACATATGTAAATGTGTGCTTTTCTGTATACAAATATATGTACACAACTCTAAGCAACTCTCAAACTCTAAATGTATGTATGTGTGTGTGTGTATATATTTATTTGTTTTTTAAATAAAGATGGACCATGACGTGCATGCTGTTTGTGAGCGAAGGCTTTTCCGAAGACGTGGCCACCAGCTGGCGCTCTCCACCTTCGGGAGGCCTTACCCCGCCTTCATTATGGGACCGGACAGTGCGCACTGGGCCACCATCCACACCACGTGCTGTCCAAACCAGAGTCACTCAGGGTGGGGAGCCAGCCTGCCCTGCACTCGGCAAGGCCTCTCTCAGGCCCTGACAACCCTGGGCAGAGGAGGCACAAGGCCTGTGGGCAAGCCTGAGGCAGGACGCAATGCTGATTGAGTGACTTAGAAGCGAGAATATCTAGATCCTTGGCGATGGCGTAGGTAGGGAGGAAAGCCCACCTGGGTTGGGGTCTGGGAAGGGACAGCAGTGGCATGGGCTAGGTCTCCAGAGATGTCAGGGGAAACACAGAGTCCTGTCTGGCTGATGGAAGGGGGCTCGGCAGAGCTTGGAATAGTTGCAGAGGGTTGAGGGATGATGCTTGGGTTGATGTGGGGTTTACCAGAGCGAGGGGGTCCCAAGAACTGCCGCTGGGATTTCTGTATGGCCGCAGCCCATAATGGGAAGGTCTGATGGAGGCCCTGAGCCTCAGAGTCCGCCTGTGTAGAACATATCATCTACGTCCAAAGGGCGGAGTAGGCAGACGAGGCACTGGGGTGGCACTACAGAGGCCGACTTCGCTTTCCCTCAGGAGTCCGGGACCCTCTGTCTTCTCAGCATGAGAGAAACTTTCTGGTCCGTTCATCCTGCATCCCCTGAGCTCCTCGGAGTGAGTTTTCATGGTGACATATTACAGAACCACACACTTAACAAAAAGGAAACAGACCCGCTCGGAGTTAGGAAGGATATGGGATCGGTCACAGAATTGAACAGGCGTCAGGGTTGGTGCCTCCGGTGTCTCTCTGTTTTTGTCTCTCTCATTTGCTTTCTCTCTCCTTCTCGATTTTCTGTCTCTCGCACTCTTTCCACTTCTATCTTTTGTTTGACTCTGCCTGGCTCCCTTCTGTAAACAGACTGATTCCAGATAAGGTAAAGGTGGTCACTGGCCACTCCGAATTCACGTGCTCGTAGTTCACAGCGCCAGGGGAATTCTCCCGATGGCCTTCCATCTCACTCATTACAGGGACGGTCGCTGCGTCCAAGGAAGCCGGGTACGCTGAGTGGCCACGCCAGAGTGATATGGTTGAAGGGGATGGAATAGAATCTCCTTCCAGAAGGAAATGGGGTTGCCAGGGGCTGGTCAACCCAAACCAATAGCAACCAGATGCCGTCGCACGTGATTTTCAGGATAAAGTTCACAACGAAATAGGCAGAGGGTCCGTATGGAAGAGCACGGTCTGTTCGAGATGACGGGAACACAACAGAGGGCACTAGAAATTACTAGTGGCTGACTCTCAGCCCTCGATGAGACTGCTTAGCTCTTGGAACAGTCAGAATACAGAACTGATACGCCTAGTCTGCAATTGCTTGACTCACATTTCAAGGCTACAGCAGCCAGAGGAATCGAACCTAGAAATATGGGTCTTAATTATGGTAACAGTACAGTGTGGCAAAGCCGGAAAAGCAGACAGACCAGAGAAGGAATACTTGCTCTTTACTAGCTGTGTAACGCCTTCAAACACTCAGTTCCCTCGCCTGTAAAACGAGAACAGTTGAAGTCTCCTTCCCCGGGTTGTTGTGATGATTAAGATGCGTACATCGGGCGTTCGATAGAGTATATACACCAGCACCCAGTACATAAGATCCACATTATGGTGTTAGTCTTTGACCCATTGCAGCTATCAGTGAAATTGCTGGAATCCCAGCCCCAGCTCCGTCCCTCTGTTCTGGGGGATCCTTGCTTTCCAGAAGGCATCCCAGATGCCTTCCCTGGGCAGAAGTAAGTCCCGGAAGCTACGTGGGACCTCTTTGGATGGAGGAAGATGCCTTGAGGAGTTGCCTTGGGCTGGGCCCATCCTGCCTTCCCTGCGAACTTGTCCCAGGGCAGCAACAAGGCCCAGAAGCCCACCTAAGCTATTTACATCAGGGGGACTTGGACTAAACGGTCAGAGCATTCAGGCACCTAGCCGCAGGAAGCAGAGCCGGTGTCTCCGCGAGGAAGGATGCCAGGCAGCAGCTTTCTCAGGCATTTCTTCTTCTCCGGGGCCATGTGCACTCTGCCTGCTGCCTTCTAGCTTATCTGTCCCTTCCCTTGCCTCTGGATGCCCGTTTATACGTGCCTCTCAAGGCCCTTTTAAAGGCCCCGTGGCCCTGCTTTTCCAGCCTCCCAGTCCAGGCACCAGCCCTGGCTGAGTCCGGTCTCTCCCTCCATACCAGCTTTCTCGGGTAGGTTCTGGCTGCCCACTTGGATGGGGCGGGGTCACCCCAGGCCAGTGAGCTCTGACGGGAATGGCTCATGGGGGGCTGAAGCCCATCTTTTCTCAGTGAAGGGTGCGGCCAGCTCTCTCAGAGGAACGGGTGGTGGGGAGGTGCGCTCACTGGAGGAGAGGCTCTCAGCAGCCTACGTGTATGTGCTGAATCCTGAGGCTGCTTGGTGTGGTTGACAAACGATACCAAGATCTATGTGGTTCGGGTGAACACTATACAAAATTCCAATCCAGTGTTGCATGAGTTTCCTGGGGCTGCCGTAAGAGAGGCCACAAACTGAGTGGCTTAGAACTACAGTTTCTTGCCTCACAGTTCTGGACGTTTGGAAGGCCAAGGCCAAGGCACTGGCAGCGCTGTGCTCCCCCTGATGCCTCAAGGGAGCATCCTCCCTTGCCTCTTCCTGCTTCTGGTGTCCCCAGGATTTCCTTGGCTTGTGCCTTCGTCCCCACATGGCTGCCTTCCCTCCGTGTCCGTGTCTTCATACGGTGTTCTCTCTCTGTATGTCTCCACATTTCCCACTTCCCAATAGGACACTAGTCATATTGGATTAGGGGACACCCTGAGGACCTCGTCTTGCCTTGATCACCTGCAAAGATCTCATTTCCAACTCAGCTTACACTCACAGGTACTGAGGGTTAGCACTTCAAGCAATCTTCCTGGGGGACGAAATTTAATCCACAACAAATATTGATAACTAAAACCTGTTTATTTTTTTAATGTTTATTTCTGAGAGAGAGAGTGCATGTATGCAAGGGAGGGGCAGCGAGAGAGGGGGACAGAAGATCCAAAGCAGGGTCTGCGCTGACAGCAGAGAGCCCGATGTAGGGCTTGAACCCACGAACAGTGAGATCATGACCTGATCTGGTTGGACGCTTAACCAACTGAGCCACCCAGGTGCCCCGATAAATAAAATTTAGTGGGACCACCGCCATGCTAGCTGTGACAGAGATGCTACACAAACCTTAATTTACTGCCTGGCCCTTCTCAGGAAATATTTGCCATCCCCCGCCTTAAGGGAGCAGGGTAGGGTTCACAGGAGAAGGCAAGGGGTGTCCTGGGCTAAGCAGACAGCAAGGCTAACCACCAAGTCAAGGATCTTCTGGGCAACTGTGATCTCCGAGCTGTCACAAGGCATTTCACGAGGCAGCGTTAAAATACAAAGCGTCGTCTTGGGGCACCTGAGTGGCTCCGTGGGTGAAATGTATGACTTCAGCTCAGCTCATGATCTTGTGGTTCGTGAGTCCAAGCCCTGCTTTGGATCCTCTGTGTCCCCCTCTCTCTGCCCCTCGCCCACTCACTCTCTCTCTCCCTCTCTGAAAAATAAATACGCATTAAAAAAAAAAAAATGACAAAGCGTCTCAAGAGAAAACCCCTTCAGAAACAGCTCACAGTTTCTCTTCCCCGTGGAGAGGGCAGTGTGGGAACCGGAGCCCTTTTGCACAGCGGCGCAGGGCACATCTGGAAGGGGTCCCCTGGGAAGGAGGCTCTGCGAAGTCTGGGGAGGCACCTCCCTGCCCCTGCCCCTGACCTTGGGGGATCCCGCTGGAGGGAAAGCCTCAGTCAGACGACTTTCTCAGGAGCAGCCAGAGGAGGCCCCGTGGGCATTGCTTTATTGGCCCTTTGCTATCAGATCCTGTTTGCGTCCGGCTGCCCCGTGGGAGCTGGTTTTGAGCCTGTCCGTCCAATTCCAGAGTCCAGGCCTCTTTGGCTGCAAACGTTTGGGAAGCCTCATGTCATATCTCCCGCTTGGTGGGGACATTTCCCTTTTTGGCAGTGGTGGGCTGTGAGTGGTAAGGAGGCCGTGGGAGACACCCGGCCCCCCCACCCCGGGCTCGTCTGGCAAGGATGGTGAGTTGACTGTGTTCAGGGCTTGGCTGATGACCTCACAGTACTCAGCCTCCTGAGTACTGGCCAGGCCTCCCTCTGCTCGTCACCTGCCTTGTCCTGTCCAACCTCTCCTTCTCTGTTCACGGAAGACATAACGCGGTCACATTAAAGAGAAACGTTAAAGAAAACCTCTCCAAATCCCACCACCTTAACACATTTCTACATATTCAAGTGTTCTTTAAAAAAACAAAAAAAACCAAAACATCCCTGGGGCACCTGAGTGGATCAGTTGGTTAAGCGTCCGACTTGCACTCAGGTCATGATGCCACGGTTCGGGAGTTGGGGCCCTGCATCAGGCTCCGTGCTGACGGCTTGGAGCCTGGAGCCTGCTTCAAATTCTGTCTGGGGCGCCTGGGTGGCTCAGTCGGTTAAGCGGCCGACTTCGGCTCAGGTCATGATCTCACAGTCCATGAGTTCGAGCCCCACGTCGGGCTCTGTGCTGACGGCTCGGAGCCTGGAGCCTGTTTCAGATTCTGTGTCTCCCTCTCTCCCTGCCCCTCCCCCATTCATGCTCTGTCTCTGTCTCAAAAATAAATAAACGTTAAGAAAAATTTAAAAAAAGACAAATTCTGTCTGTCTCTCTCTCTGCCCCTCCCTCGTTCGTGCTCTCTCTCTCTCAAAAATAAACATTAAAAAAAATAAAAATAACATAAAAAACCATCCCTGTGTGATAAAATTGTATAGAACTGAACACACACGCACACATGACTGTAAAACTGGAGAAATCTGAACGAGGTCAGCGGATTCTCTATCACTGTCAACACGCTCGTTTTGCAAGATGTTACCATGAGGGAAACTGTGTAAAACTGTCTCTCTCTGTATTCTTTTTTTTTTTTAATTAATTTTTAATTAATTTTTTAATCTGACAGCTCAGAGCCCGACACAGGGCTCAAGCTCACAAACTCTGAGAACATGACCTGAGCCGAAGCCGGACACTTAACCGACTGAGCCACCCAGGTGCCCCTCTGTATTATCTCTTACAACTGCATGTGAATCCACAATTATCTGCGTAAAAGGTCAATTTAAAAAAAAAAAAAGGAATTTTGAAGGATCTGTGATCCATGAGTAGGGACCATTTCGTGTCAACCGCTTTTCGTGGACATGATGTTGTGAACGTTTCTGCATGTTTCTACAGCACTGGAAATAATCATGGAAAGACGGCCCACCACTACATCTCGTGGCTGTCAATCTTTACTGAATGAATACTTCTCCCTTCCTAGGTTTTCAACTGTTTCCAAATTTCAAACACTGTCAACAATGCCAGAATGAACATTATTATGCACATAATTATTTCAATAGGATCAACGCCCAAGGAGTGGGGCCACTGGGTGTAAGGTTTTGGAGCTTTATGGCTGTATTAGGTAGGATTAATTTCATATTATGATAACTTTATTATTGCTCTTCCTTTCTAAGGTACAGATTGGCTTTTTCCCAAGCGAACAAAAATCCTCTGCTGTGCCTTTCAGCGTTCAGATTTGTTGGAAAAAAAGACCAGGAACCCGCAGCCTGTTTCCAGCTCCACAATGGCACCTGGCATCGGGGTCGCAGAATGGGGGCGGCAAAGTTCAGCTAGGGGAACCGGCACTGGCGTTACCCTCCCATGGGGGCCTTGGCAGGTGCCCTGGGAACTTACAGACACAGGTGCCCTCCACGACCTGACCTTCTCCCAAGCAAGACAAGACAACAGAGGCGAGGAGGTGGGAAGCAACCTTCCTGAAAACAGAGCAGTATTTGCTCACTCTCTGGGGGCTCCTTCCAGAGCTGCAGACAGCCTTTTCTAGAACACAGTGGGTTCAGTTAAAAAATGGTGGAGAGGGGCGCCTGGGTTGTTCCGTCGATTGAGTGTATGACTTCGGCTCAGGTCATGCTTTTATGGTTCAGGGGTTCAAGCCCTGCATTGGGCTCTGTGCTGACGGCTCAGAGCCTGGAGCCTGCTTTGGATTCCATATCTCCCTTTCTCTCTACCCCTCCCCTGCTGATGCTATGTCTTTCTCTTTCTCTGTCTCAAAATTAAATACACATTAAAAAAAATTAAAAACCAGTGGAGAAAATGCTGCATCCTTCAGCCACCTGGTAGGGAGGACTCTGAGTGAGAGGTTCCTATTTTCCTGGGAGGCACCCAGGAGAGCTGGGTGAGCTGTGTGGAGACACAGGTGGGGGCTTGAAGGGCCAGGCAGGGTGGCATTGGGCCACCATCAACCTGCTGGACAGTTAAGGCACCAGGGATCACACAGGCCTCCACCCGCCTATTAAACAAACAGATTTAGGGGCTCCTGGGTGGCTCAGTCAGTTAGGCATCTGACTTCAGCTCAGGTCATGATCTCTCAGTCCGTGAGTTCAAGTTTCATGTCAAGCTCTGTGCTGACAGCTCACAGCCTGGAGCCTGCTTGGGATTCTGTGTCTCCCTCTCTCTTTCTGTCCCTCCCCTGCTCACGCTCTGTCTTTCGCTCTCAAAAATAAACGTAAAAAAATTTTAAACAAACAAATTTATATTACATTTTATTTTTTTACCTTTATTTTGTAATGTTTATATTATATCTGGTTTATTTTATTTTCGTTCTCTAAATTTTATATTTTATTTCGTATCAGCTTTAAATTTTATCTTATTTTACTTTTTTATATTTTATTTTATCGCCTTGTTTTATCATTTTAGTTTTACATTTTATTAGCTTAATTTTTTACGCATTCGAGATTGCCAGATAAAATGCAGGACATGATGCATTAAGCCTGGTTTAATTTGAATTTTAGGTAAACAATAGATAATTTTTTAGCATATGTGTCTCTTGTTTAATACATCGTGTTTTGTACAAATATGTCCCAAGTATTCTGTCTTGTTTTTTTTATTTAAAAAAAAATTTTTTTTAACGTTTATTTTTGAGACAGAGACAGCATGAACGGGGGAGGGGCAGAGAGAGGGAGACACAGAATCCGAAACAGGCTCCAGGCTCTGAGCTGTCAGCACAGAGCCCGATGCGGGGCTCGAACTCATGGACCGTGAGATCATGACCTGAGCCGAAGTCGGCCGCTTAACCGACTGAGCCACCCAGGCGTCCCCCTCCCAGCCCCTTGGATTTTAGAAGGGCGCCCACTGGCACCCGCAGAAGGAGCCATGACCTCTGCACGTTGAATTTCTATAACCTCTACTGGACCACATCCTCTAAAAATGTCCGTCAGACTCATATCCTGTGAGCACCAAGCTCTGAGGGTAGGGCCCAGGTTGGCCACTGTGGGACATGGGCAAGCCACTGACACCTCAGTTTCTCCATCTGTGAAATGGGGCTACTGCTGGGGCGACACAGGATGAGTGAAGTGAAAGTGTCTGGTGAACTGCAAAGACAGATGCCCCGTCTGCTCCGCTTCGTACCCAACGCTGGGCTGTAATTCACAAGCAATAACGTCCACCAACTCATCTACAACCCATGGAGTTCTGACCTATGTCTACAGTTGGCTGATTGCCACAATTACAAATATCCCCCCCTTTTTCTCAGGTCAACAAACATTCGTTGAGCATTGTGCCCTAGGCTGTGCCGGGCACTCTGGGCACAGAGATGAAACCCGAGGTCCTCTCTTGAGGACCTCAGAGTCTGGGAGAGAAGACGCACCCCACACACAGCTCTGTGAGAAGCCGCGCGTGCAGGGGGCACAGCGGGGCACAGAGGCCCATCGAGGCATGAGGTGGCCATTATGAGTGTGACCCCCTCGAGTATTTCCCAAGCTGGCTGCCTCTACTGCAGCCCGGCCAGGCCCTCAGCCCACCCTGCAGCGGCTCGCTGGCTCCCACATACACCTACATCCTCTTTTCTCCTTTGTATCTGGTGGGAACGCGTTCCTCTTCGCGCTTCAAGGCCCAGCTCAGATGTTGCCTCCTCAGAGAACCACCCCGACTTTCCTGGGGGTTCTGGGACAAATCTGTGGCTCCCTGCTCAGTGGATTGGGGGCCTGAGCGGGGCAAGGAGTGTGGGGCCAGGGCTCAGGAATGCAGGTGGGAGTCTGGGCAGCCTTCTCCTGGACCAAGTCCACCCAGCCAGGAGAATCTGTGCTGGGCAGGAAGCAGGGTTCAGGCATGGGGGCAGCGAATGGTGGGGGGTAGGGGGTAGGGGGTAGGGGGTATATTTGCTGGCACAGCCTTCTGGATCGGGAATAGGTGGTATCCATTCAAATACTTATCCAGCGGGTGCCAAGCAGGCTCCTACCGGGCGCTGAGGCTTGTACTCATGAAAGTGTGTGTGTGTGTGTGTGTGTGTGTGTGAGTCATTGGGGTCGGTGGGCAGAACCAGCTCAAACCCTTTCCCTGCTTTCCCTGGGGGTGGGGTGGGGGTCTCCCACTTAGGCCCTAAGCTCTTAAAGCCAGTGCTGGTGGCCACTTGCCTCCTGGGTCCTGCAGTGGAGAACATAACAGTCATGGTCTCTGTCCTCACAGAGCTTTTAGTCCGGTGTTGTGTGTGTGTGTGGTGTGTGTGGGGGGAATGACATTTGTCGTAGGGCAGAACTGAGGGGTGGCAGAGTGTCTGTGGGGGCTCAGAACGACCCCACTCTCACCGGCCTGTCAGCATTGCCTTTTAGGTAAGACTGCAATCCACCGATCTCTCGATCTCTCGGCACCACGGCCACCCCTGCCACCGGCGTGCCCTCTCTGGATGGCCAAACGTCTCTCCACAGGCCCCCGCGGCCCCCGTGGCCAGTTCATTGCATGGCAGCCTGGGGGATCTTAAAATAGCAGCCACAATGTTGGTACTATTGCGGAGGTAATGCGTGCTCAGTGTGAAAATTCAGATGGTGGAGGAGTTTATAAGGTGGTAGAAAGTGAAAGATAGACGCCCCCCCTTACCCCCTCCCCCGAACTCCAGGCCTACTTCCCAGAGGCCATCAGTTTCATGTGTATCCTCCCAAATTTTTCCAAAGCATATACATGCTTTCATCTACGTGTGTATGCATAATGATATAGATAATTAGATGTGTGGGTGTGCGACCTCAAAAAACAAACAATTCAGACTTCTGCACCTTTGCTGTTTTTTTGCACCTTGCATTTTTTTTGGAAAAAAAAAGTTTTTAACGTTTGTTTATTTTTGAGAGACATAGAGAGACAGAACGCAAGCAGGGGAGGGGCAGAGAGAGAGGGAGACACAGATTCCGAAGAAGGTTCCAGACCCTGAGC
This sequence comes from Prionailurus viverrinus, assembly GCF_022837055.1. Taxonomy (NCBI): domain Eukaryota; kingdom Metazoa; phylum Chordata; class Mammalia; order Carnivora; family Felidae; genus Prionailurus; species Prionailurus viverrinus. Next base: position 121,113,882 of record NC_062563.1, read on the forward strand.
TGTGAGCACAGAGCCCGAAGCGGGGCTTGAACTCACGAACCTCGAGATCATGACCTGAGCTGAAGTCCAACGCTTAACCGACTGGGCCACCCAAGCGCCGCAGAAAAAATAGTAACTTCCTTTTTTAATTTCTATTTTTTAAATTCTGAGTTAGGCTGAGCTTTTAATATGTTATCCACACGAATCTCTTTGCTATGTGTCGTCTTGCTTGTCCTTTCTACGAGGTTCGATAGAAATATATGCATGCTTTCTTCTCATGCTTTCATGGTTCAGTGTTTACATTTAAAATTTTGATCCAGGGGCGCCTGGGTGGCGCAGTCGGTTAAGCGTCCGACTTCAGCCAGGTCACGATCTCGCGGTCCGTGAGTTCAAGCCCCGCGTCGGGCTCTGGGCTGATGGCTCAGAGCCTGGAACCTGTTTCCAATTCTGTGTCTCCCTCTCTCTCTGCCCCTCGCCCGTTCATGCTCTGTCTCTGTCCCAAAAATAAATAAACGTTAAAATAAATAAATAAATAAATAAAATTTTGATCCAGCCGCAATTTATTTGGGTGCAGAGAAAGATATGGATCCACATTGAAGTGTTCTCGAAATGGCAAGCCATTTTCCCAGTGCTACTTACTGAAGAATCCTTCCCCCCACTGACGTAGTATCACCTTTATGATGTTCTAAATTTCCACATAGAGTCAGGGTCCATTTCTGGTCTCTCTATTATGTTCTATTGTTGTTTTAATATTGTTCTATTCTGCCAATTTTTGTATTTATGTGTGCCAAGCTGCTTCATTTACTCCAGCCTTATAACATATTTTATTACCTGGTAAGATTTTTTTTAAAGAAATCTACTGGCTATTTTCACTCGTGCATTTTCCAGATGCATTTTAGTGTTCTTTTTACCAATGTAACGGGTAGGCAGCCGAAACACATATCTACAAAAATAATCTGATTGCACTATCATACGTGTTATGGAGGGAAAGTACCGGAAATCAGAAAAGTATAAAACAGGGGCCCTGGGATCCAAGTTCTATTACATGCATGTGGCGCCCATATAGGCAGATTTAAGAAAACATCATGTTTTCACAATACTGTCCTTTATTCCAGACAAAATGTGTCTTTCCATTCATTCGAGTCTTTTCTGTCTCTCAGGAAAGTTCGCAGCTTTTCTGTAGATCCATATTACATCTTTCTTGATAAATGGCTTTCTAAATAGTTTCTTCTTTGTGCTATTCTTATGAATAGATTCTTGTCTTCAGTTATACTTTCGAACTGGTTATGTTTGTTACAGGGGATCTTTCTAAAAGGCCAGTCTTTTGCTCAAAACACTCAAAACCCGGCAGTGACTTCCTGTAGCCCCGGGAGAAACCCCACACTTGCTCACCGGCTTACAGACTCCCGGGAGATCTGGCCTGGCCATCCCTCTCCCCACTTCCTCCCTCTGCCTGGCCCCAGCCTGATTACTGTATATCCATGAGTTCTGAGCTTAATAAAGACCTCCCCAGGGAAGTGGACCCCTCTGATGAAGTCAGATTAAGTAGGGACACTTGTTATATACTTTCATGTATGACAGCGGAGTTAGAGTTATTCTTGTGATGATGTGTTCCCCACCCCCTTCCCACAGAACCATTCTCCAGGAGGCACAGGGTTCTGCCTGCCTTCTCCAGAGCTGCACCCCCAGCCTTTAGAATAATGCCAGCGGGTGGCAGTCCTTGAGCGAAGGCAGGCATTTGGACAGCAGTTGTGTGCCCTCACTTTGGGTCTAGATAGAGCACCCATTCAGGACTGAGGACCTGGAGACAGTCAAAACCCACATGGGTGGCATTTGAGGCCGCTCGGCCAGTGGGACCTCACTCTTGTGACGAAGACACTAAAAGCTTCTCATATGCCTCACCCTGCTTTGAAGAAGAAGCCACCCACATACTGGACCGATGGCTGAGGACATTAACTCAGTGGGCTTCCATCTAGCCATCTGCAGTGATCTTTACGAAGGCCCTGCGGCAACACAGGTTACGATAGAAGTGAGCATATCAAGATAAAAAATAGAGTGATTACAGCCGGGAGGTTAAGTGCCGTGAAATACTTGATTGAAGGAATGAACTAGGTATGAAACAGGCAGGACTGGAAACTCCAGTGGCACCAGAGGTGTTAAGGGTACGTGATTACTTTTTATTCCCTTACTTTCGGGCTTCTCGGTGTCTACGAGGGAGTCCGGCAACTTCTGCGTTGAAAAAAATTCCCCCAATGGTTGTCTAAGCTTTTCCGGGGTGGCACTGCACTAAGTGGCCACCAGAGGGCAGGGCTGCCCTACTGTTGGGGATTGTAACCGCCAGACCAAGTTTCTTCTTCTTTTTTTTAATATGAAATTTGTCGTCAAATTGGTTTCCATACAACACCCCGTGCTCATCCCAACAGGTGCCCTCCTCAATACCCATCAGACCAAGTTTCTTCTAAACACTTTAACGTGCAGGCTTAGTTACGTCCTGGGGACCTTTCTGATGAGAGGAATCAATCCCATTTCCCCCCACACCTAGGTCTCAGTTCCCCAGATTGGGGGCAAAAGTATCTCTCTCTCTCTCTCTTTTTGTTTTTGCTTTTGTGCGAAGAACACAACCTGTTCCACTGGCCCAGCACCTCCTCTGAACCAGTCATTTATTGAGTGCTGAGCCCCTCCGAGTGTCTTCTCTGCTAACAGGACTCAAGCTCTACCTTCCTGGAGCTTGTCCCCGGCTTGCTAACCTTCAGATTTACACAGCAAAACCCAGGCCTGGAGAGATTCTAAGCCTTGCAAAAAGAGTCAAGAGCTTATTTAGAAACCTGTGTTTTTATTTGGGTGTCCATTCAAAAAAGCAGGCGGTACTGACTTGTGTGTGGCTGGGGCTTGTGGGCAGGTTCATTCATTCTCCCCCAACATGCACCAACTGCCTCGTCTCCACAGGCACTGCTCCGGGTACTGGGGAAGCAACAGACCAGGTGCTCGGGAAACTCACAAGTCTGGTGGTGGCTGGGGGCACAGACAAGCACTCCATGTGAAGGTGGTGCTAAGTGCTCTGAAGGAAAACAAGCAAGAGAAGGGGATTGACAGCGATAGGCTGGGGTACTGTTTTGTACAAAGAGATCGGGGAAATACCCCAGGAGGTTGATTTTGAGCAGAGACCTTAATAAAATGAGGGAGCTAGACTAGTGGCCCTCTGGGAGAAGGCAGAGCAAAGGCCCTGAGGCAGCGTGTTCAGGTGGGAATGTGTTTGCTCAGCCGGGACTGTGTGTGTGTGAGGTGTGGGTCCTGTAGGGGTGCAAGATCCCCCAGATCCCGTGGGCTGGCTCTTGTAGACTCTGCCTTCTGCTCCGCGTGAGTTGCTGCATTGAGAATAGTCTGTACAGGCACCAGGTGGCAGCAGGGAGACTGGCCATCCCGGCGAATGATGGTGGTGGCTTTGCATCTGGGACACGCAGTAAACTGAATTTGCTGAATTGGACGGAGCTGCTCCGAATAGAGCTTGCTTAAAATCAGTGACCTCCTGACCGCCTACAGAGAACGGAAAAACCACTGGAAGAGTAAAATCTCTGAAGGAAAAACGGCCTTGATTTTGGTGATTGGGGTGAAAAGGAAGATTTGTCCTTCTTCTCAAAAAGGAAATACAGATTTCTGAAGGGCATAGGATTGTGGCCAGAAATGCCTGGCCAGAACTCAGATTTGACAGTTATCTGAAGCCCAGGGTGGTCAAGTGACTGATCCACGGTCACACAGCGGCTTAGTGACCACCCGGGATTTCGGGATGAGGATTCTTGCCCTGTACTGTATGCCCCCTTCTGCTTTGTTCCTTCTCCTGGGCTCTCAGATGGGCTCTGTTCCCACAGTACAAATCACCTCGCCCCCAAGGCTCCCAAGGTCTGCGAGTTACTCTGGTACTTGCCCTCTGGGCCAGGTCATGGCCAGCAACCCAAACCTCGCCTTGTTCTCCCAGGCCCCTGAGCCGGCTCTGGTCCTCTCTCTATTTGGCAGGCACCCTGGTTCTCTCACTCCCCGATCCAGAACAGAAATAGGTTTTGTCCATTACTAATGTTTCACTCAACATTGATGAGAGGAAGAATTACAAGAACTCTCAGAATTACAAGGGCCCACGTCATTTGACCCAGAAATTCTGCCTCTAGGATTTATCCTAGAGAAACAGGTGGAGACTCTTACCTGGGCATCCCCGCTTGGTGGACCGTATTTTGAAATAGCACCGTCTAAAATGACTCCTGCAGCCTGTGGCTCCACGGGCTCCTGATCTGCCCCCTCTCTGGCCTCCCCTTCTGGGTCTCTAATGGGCCCCTTCTCTGCCACGCACGCTCTAAATGGGGCTCTTTCTCGGGGCACTAGGCTCCTACCGTTTCTCCCCACTATGTGCTCTGTTGGTGCACCTCTCAGTTCCCGTGGCTGCAAATGTCCTCTCTGTGCTGATTCTCCCTCTGTTAGGTCTTCAGTCCCAACCTCCCAATGGCCCCAGTCCCGTTCAGCCAACTGTCTTTTTTTTTTTTTAATATATAATTCACATACCATAAAATTCGCCATTTTGAAGTGCGTATTTCAGTGGGTTTTAGTATATTTACAAGGGTGTGCAACTATAACCACTGGATAATTCTGGAACATTTTTATCACCCCCAAAAGAAACCCCAACCCACAAACAGTCCCTACCCATTCCCCTCTCTCCCCAGCCTCTAGGCCACCATGAGTTGACTTTCTGTCTCTGTGAATTTGCCGGTGCTGACGTTTCCTATAAATGGAATCACACAATACACGGCCTTCTGCGTCTGACGTCTTCCACTGAGCCTGTTTCCGAGGCTCATCCGTGTTGTAGCGTGAGTCAGCGCTTCATTCCTTTTTGTGTTCACATAAAATGTCACTTTATACCGCCATATTTTGGTGATCCATTCATTCATGGACGGACATTTGGGTTATTTCCATTTGGGGGCGATTATGAAGAGTGTTGCTATGGATATTTGTGTACATGTTTTTGGGTGAATACATTTTCAGTTCTCCCGGAGAGACACCCAGGAATGGAATTACGTTTCACTTTTTGAGGAACTGCTAAATCGCTTCCCAAAGCAGAGGCACCATTTTCCATTCCCGTGGGTAATGTGTGAGTTTCAGCCACGGGGCTTTAGAGGTTCCCCCAAGAGGCCCCGGAGGGCTGTGAGACTCAGTGAGTCAATATATCATGTGAACACTCTCTCTCTCCTTTGTCTTGGTACAAGGCACACAGCTAACCGTTCAAGCCACACACTTGGGGACAAAACTGCCTACGTTCTTGACCCCAGTTCATCGACAAGACCTCTCAGTGCTACCTCCCAACTGGATCCCAAACGGTTCGATCCGACCGTCTCCACTGCCAACACCCCATCCATTCACTTGAACGGCCTTCGCGGTCTCCTATTGGGATCCCCACCTCCAGTCTTGCTCTCTCCAATCTACTCTCTAGCAGAGTTATTTCCTTAAAATACATTTAAAAATTAAATCAAAGCCATATGTGTGTCTGGTGAGAAAATTCAACTCTGTTTTTAAAGTTTTATTTATTCATTTACTTATTTATTTATTTAGAGAGAGACTGTTTGCATGCGCAAGTGGGGGAGGGCCAGAGAGACGTGGCGGGGGGGAGAGAGAGAGAATCCCAAGCAGACTCCTCGCTGTCAGCGTGGAGTCCAACGCGGGGCTTGAACTCACAAACCATGAGGTCATGACCTGAGCTGAAATCAGGAGTCAGATGCTTAACCGACTGAGCCACTGAGAAAATTCAACTCTTAAGTGGCCCACAAGGCCATCCCTGATCTGGCGGCCAATTAACTCCCCGACTTTGTTTCCTACCTCTCTCTTCCTTTGCTCACTCCAATCCAGCCTCGCAGGTCTCCTTACTGTTCTTCAAACCCACCAGGACCACTCCTACCCCAGGGCCTTTGCACCTGCTGTTCCCGCTGCTGGTATGTTCTTCTCCCAGACGTCCACGTGGCTGTCTCCTTTGCCCTCTTCACTCCTCTACTTACATGTCACTCAGCGATGCCATCTCTGGCCCACTTATCTGAAATTGTAACTCCTTCCCCCTCCCATCCTTCTCTCCTCTTCCCCCCCCCCCCCCCCCATAGTACTTACTATTCTGTAACACAGTAAGGATTTTATTTATTGTCTTCCCTTCTGGATATAAACTCCATCTTTTAGCTGTTTATTTTTGTTTTAGCTGTTTTGTTTATTTCTGTATCCCTAGTGCCTAGAACAAGGCCTTGCACTAAACTAGCTCAGCAAGTATGTGTTGAGTAAGTGAATGAATGAAAAGCAACTAGTCTACCGCTCACCTCTTTCCCAACACACTCCACTCCACTTCCTCAGAAATAACCACTTTTCACCGTGTGTTTTGGTAGTAACTCCATTTCCCTAAATAACATGCTACCGCTGCTCATTCTGAGTTACCCATTTAAAGCATCTGCTGACTTCCCCAGACCCTGCTACCTCCATTCCATCACCCCCAAACTTATATTTTACATTGAGTGAAATCATCAGGACGATGTAAATATTGTTCTCTGCAGAGACGAATTTGCACTCTGATGATCTTTCTTTCCTTAAACAGCTTTCGGCTCTTCCCAGTGCTAATTGCTTGTGCCGCCCCCGGCACCGTTTATCACTATTATCTTGATCCTTATAAGTTTCAAATGTTGCACCATATTAGAGATTCTTAGGAGTTATCTTTTTCCCTCCGTAGTATGTTTCACAATTTGGAACTATCCATTTATTTGAACATTTACTTTCTTAAGTGTCTGTCTCTCACTGGAGCGTAAGCTTCTAGAACAAACCCTCTTTGTTTACCAGAGCATTCCCAATATCTAGCACCTCACTGCAGGCCTGGCACATAATAGATCCTCAATACATATTTAGTGAATAAATGAACAGTAAAAACTCACAATATATGTGGCTGTCAGTGGCTGGCTGGTTGCACACATTGTAGAATTGTCTCTGTCATGGAATAGTATTTATTTAGAAACCATAAGTGATAAAGGCTGAATACTCTTCCGGATCATCGTTGTTTTGATTCTTTTTTTTTTTAACTTTGTTTATTTTTTAATAATCTCTACGCCCATCCTGGGGCTCGAACTCATGACCCCGAGATCAAGAGTTGTGTGTTCTTCCGACTGAGCCAGCCAGGCGCCCCTGTTTTGATTCTTGTAACAGCTCAATCCCCCAAACTTAGCAGCTTCAAAGTAACCATTTTATTACAGTCAAGGATTCTGTGGGTCAGGAATTCACTTCCACATTATTGTTTTTAAAACTTAACATTGTGGGGTGCCCGGCTGGCTCAGTCAGAGGAGCACGCGTCTCTTGATCTCTGGAGGATGTGAGTTTGAGCCCCGCGTTGGGTGCAGAGATTACATAAATAAATAAATAAACTTAAAAAAAAAATAAAACTTACCATTGTGCTTTTTCGTATAAGACTGAAACGTGGCCATTACAGAAGAGTCGGAAAAGATAAATAAAAAGAATAAACAGACTCTATAATCCAATTCATCTGTCAATAAGCACTGTTCATACCTGCGGCGCGTCCTTCCCAAGCCCTTTGTGTTTTGCTTTCAGGGAAATTCTTCCAGACTTAAACAAACGCAAGTGCAAACCCGCCTTCTTGGCTTGAGACCCGTGTTTGCCACTCAGCAATACACTGGCTGCCTTTGCCCATCTGCAGTAGCAGACCTCAGTGTCGTGCTTCTAAAATAGCTACTGTCTGCTCACTCATTTGTTCCTCCCTCGAACAAAGGAAGGGATGTGCCACACACGGTCTGAGGTGATGTTGAAGAGGCAGGTACCGCGCCGGCTTCGTGAGGCTCGCCGACCCTTCAGCATACGAAAGCACCACGACCTATTAAAGCAATCCCCAGCTGATGGATATGCACGTTGTTTCTGTCTTTTCCTCTTACAAATACAGACACCCCTCTGCATAGATCTCCATGCACCAATTCGTGCACTTTTTTTTTTTTTAATTTTTTTTTCAACGTTTATTTATTTTTGGGACAGAGAGAGACAGAGCATGAACGGGCGAGGGGCAGAGAGAGAGGGAGACACAGAATCGGAAACAGGCTCCAGGCTCTGAGCCATCAGCCCAGAGCCCGACGCGGGGCTCGAACTCACGCACCGCGAGATCGTGACCTGGCTGAAGTCGGACGCTTAACCGACTGTGCCACCCAGGCGCCCTCGTGCACTTTCTTAGGACAAAATCCCAGAGATGGGATCGCCGTGGTAAAGGACAGGTAGGTATGCTGACAGGACGGGTACATAAATCCGGATTTACCACCCAGCAAACTTGTTTCAGTTTACGTTCCCTGAACTATGAGTGAGAGTCAGTTTTTGTTTCTGATACCCATCTTGTTAGTGCCTGCCAGCACTTTCGTCTCTGGGCACATCTGCCATCTGGAACAGACCGTTAGGGAACAGACCGTCTTTCCAAACCGTCTCCTCATCTTAAAAGAGAGCTAACTCAGGGGCGCCCGGCTGGCTCTGACTCTTGATTTTTGGTTCAGATTAGGATCTCACAGTCGTGGGATCGAGCCCTGTGTCTGACTCCAAGCTGAATGTGGAGCCTGCTTAAGAGTCTCTCTCTCTCCCTCTCTCTCTCTCTCAAAAATAAATAAACATGGGGCACCTGGGTGGCTCAGTCAGTTAAGCGTCCGACTTTGGCTCAGGTCATGATCTCGCAGTTCGTGAGTTCAAGCCCCGCATCGGGCTCTGTGCTGACAGCTCAGAGCCTGGAGCCTGTTTCAGATTCTGTGTCTCCCTCTCTCTCTGGCCCTCCCCCGTTCATGCTCTGTCTCTCTCTGTCTCAAAAATAAATAAACGTTAAAAAAAATTTTTTTTTAAATAAAAAATAAAAAATAAATAAATAAACATTAAAACATTAAAAAAAAAATACTTGGATGCTCTACCGACTGAGCCAGCCAGAAGCCCCTAAAATTTATGATTAATAAAAATTTTGTCTTACAGAATGACTATATGCTTATTTCAGAAAGTCTGGCAAGTAGAGACAAGCAAAAAGAAAAGAAAAACTTACCCGTATTCCCCAGATAAGCATTGCTAACATGAGGCACCCTCCCCTCAGAGTTTTAAGTTTTCTCGTCTACACTCTTCGAAAACAGCAAATATGGGCTCAGACCACAGACACTGACTTACGGCCTGCCATTTATCACGCAATAATAGCATGAGAATCTTTTCACATCACGACGCACCTTACTACAACCTAGAGGCACTCAATGCCGTCAATCTGAGGGAGAGGCTTCTGCGTGCTCGTGTGGGAAGGAGCCCCTCTGGCGTCTGGCCCCCGCCGACCCCTCTGGGTCACACGCTCCAGCCAATCTCAGGATTACCGGACAGCGTGCATCCCTGTCCCTTCCTTGACTATGAAGGGCACACCCCTGACGACGGCATGTGGGCCTTGGGGTTCGGGTCTGTCATTCCAGATGGCCAGGTAGGCCCCTGCGTGGGCAGCAGAAGGGGCCGGTTGTGGAAGAGAGAGCCCAGGCCCCCCGAGAACTTGTGAGAGGCACCCTGCCCCGGCCTCCCCCCTCCACGCCCTTCACATCCCATTACCGGGGTCTGGCCGTCATTAGTATCTGAGACATACTCTGGCAGAAAGTCACGGGGCTCCGGGGCCTTTGTCTTCCAGCCACTTTACCGTGAGTGCCATGGGCTGAAGGCCGCGGGCACAAAGGCCCGTGACTCCCCTGCCTGCGCGGATGCAGCCGGGCCAATGCCCTCCTGAAAGCCTCTCCCCTCCCCGGGTTCGTCTCCCCGGCAGCTCCATCTGGGAAATCTGCCTCTTCAGCCCGGTACCCAGCAAATCACTTCTGCTCACAGTAGCTCAAGCTTTTTAAAAGCAGAGGGAAGAGACGGAGATGTGACTACCCCCTTTTATTCCAACCTCCCTCTCCTCCTCTCCCTATTTAGGCTGCAGAATGCAGGCAGCAACGGCTCAAGAAGAGGTCACGGCTTTGTTAGGGAAAGGCAGAGCCTGGCAGACCTTCTTTTTGCCCCCACCCCGGGCTTCCGCTCAAAAGGCAACAATTGTTTCCTCTCAATGACTGTCTCCGGCCAGCCGGCCGGTGTTCTCAAGGCCAGGCCACCAGCAGCCCTGGGGACCAGAGCACCGCAGACAGCCTGTGCTGCTCGGGTGGCTGGGTGTGTGGGCAACGCTGCCCTGCTCAGTCGGGGCTGCTAAAGAATCCAGAGACCCTTTAAGGGTAAACACGGCCACCAGTCCCTTCTCTTTCCAATTGGGGTATAATTTACCTACCAAGACTTGTACACGCGGTGAGTATACCTTTTGCTCGCTTCTGACGAGCGCAGACACGTGTGTAACCCACAGCCCGTTAGGACTTAGAACATTTTCCTGACTCCAGAAAGTTCCCTCGAGTGTCTTCCTGGCCAGCCCTCCCTGCCATCGCCAGGGTCAATACTCATGGGACCTCTGTCACCCTAGATGAATTTTGCCTGTTGGAGAACTTGATACAAACAGAACCATACATCACGAATGCTTCCAACTTCTTTCACCCAGTGTAATGTTTCTGAGATTCATCCATGTCGTTGTATCAGTGGTTTGTTCTTTTTTCAAGTGGTATTTTCTTCTAGGAATACACCATAATTTTTTATAAATTTTCTTCCAAAATGATGCCCTCTCCACTTTTTGTTGTTCTTTCTTTCTTTCTTTCTTTCTTTCTCTTTCTGTTTAATGTTCATTTATTTATTTTGAGAGACAAAGAGAGTGTGTGCACCCGAGTTGGGGAGAGGCAGAGAGAGAAGAGAGAGAATCCGAAGCAGGTTCTATGTTGTCAGTGCAGAGCCCGATCTCGGACTCGGTCTCATGAACTCTGTGATCATGACTTGAGCTGAAATCAGGAGTCAGATGCCTAACTGACTGAGCCATCTAGGCACCCCACATGTATGTTCCTTTAAAATTTTTTTTAACGTTTATTTATTTATTTATTTATTTTTAATTTTTTTTTCAACGTTTATTTATTTTTGAGACAGAGAGAGACAGAGCATGAACGGGGGAGGGGCAGAGAGAGAGGGAGACACAGAATCGGAAACAGGCTCCAGGCTCTGAGCCATCAGCCCAGGGCCTGACGCGGGGCTGGAACTCACGGACCTCGAGATCGTGACCTGAGCCGAAGTCGGACGCTTAACCGACTGAGCCACCCAGGCGCCCCATGTATGTTCCTTTATATAGCAATCAACTGGATTTTTTAAACCTATCTAAAAATATTTTTTCCTTATAGATGATTCAAGTCCATTTACATATATAAATATGCTTTATTGGGTCCCAGTTTGTCATATTGCTTTTAAAAAAATTTTTTTTTAAATGTTTATTTATTTTTGACAGAGAGAGAGAGACAGAGCATGCGCGGGGGAGGGGCAGAGAGAGAGAGACACACACACACACACACACGCACACACAGAATCGGAAGCAGGCTCCAGGCTCTGAGCTGTCAGCACACAGCCCGACGCCGGGCTTGAACTCACAGACAGCGAGATCATGACCTGATCCCAAGTTGGACACTCAACTGACTGAGCCACCCAGGCGCCCCTGTCATATTGCTTTATATTTCACACGATACCTCAATTCACACGGTATGTTATACTTACCAAATAGAGTTTTCCACTAGATGGACCATGTTTTCTTTCTCATTCTGCGGTGTTGAACAAGGTGTATATTATTGTTCAGTGATTAGCACTGATGAATACTCTTATTATGTAAAACCTTTCATTACTTCTTTATTTAGAGATTCAGATATTGTCTCTTGGTTTCCCAATAGGAGTCATATTGGCATTAACCGTGAACTACTTCTCTCCCTCTCTTGCCCACTAATTTGTTGCTTAGGATTTTATTTCTGTAAACGGAAATAAACATCCATTACTTGATTTTTCAGTTTTGAGTGGTATTGTGTTCTTTTTCCCTAACACCCAGAGGCAGTCAGAGACCTTATTCTATTTTATACTTATTGCCCTCTGTTCAGCTGTATCCTCCGTCATATCCTCGAAAAAACCATATGCGTGTTCCCCTGAGTTCTGTGAGCTGCACTAGCAAATTAATCCAACCTGAGCAAAGGGTCATGGGAACCTCCTACTTGTAGCCAAATCAGACAGAAGTCGTGGGTAACCAGGGTATCTGCAATGTGCGATTGGCATCTGGAGTGGGGTGGGGGGAAGGCTTCTGGGAGGGACCCTTAGCCTGTGGGATCTGACCAGGTAGATAGTGTTAGAATTGAGTGAAATTATAGGACACCCGCTTGGTGTTATGGAAAATTCCTTGATGTGGGGAAAAAAAAGTGATCAGAAATGTCAGAAGTGAAGTGTTCTGAGTGAGGAGATACACAGCAAAGACACAGGAGGAAAGACTGGGTGTTTTTTCTTATACGAAGGGATAGTAGGTCAGGGTGGCTTACACAGCCTAACACCCGCAGCATACCCTCCTCTTTTGTTACATTGAAAGATTTGATACATGGGGCGCCTGGGTGGCTTGGTCGGTTAAGCGTCCGACTTCGGCTCAGGTCATGATCTCACGGTCCATGGGTTCAAGCCCCGCGTCGGGCTCTGGGCTGACAGCTCGGAGCCTGGAGCCTGTTTCAGATTCTGTGTCTCCCTCTTTCTGTGACCCTCCCCCATTCATGCTCTGTCTCTCTCTGTCTCAAAAATAAATAAACGTTAAAAAAAATTAAAAAAAAAAAAGAAAGATTTGATACATGCCTTTCTCTGTAGCCACATCTTTGTCTCTCAAAAGACTACCCCCTTTTAAATAACAGTATTATTGAGATATAATTCATCATTTATTCATTTAAAGTGTACAATAAAATGGCTTTTATTATATTCACGGAGCTGTGCAATCATCACCACAATTTTAGAAGATTTTCGTCACTCCAAAAAGAACTCCCATATCCATAAGCAGTCACTCCCCATTTTCCCCAACACCTTTGAGGCAACCACTAGTCTACTTTCTGTCTGAATGCATTCGCCTGTTCTTTTTTTTTTTTTTAATGTTTATTTCATTTTTGAGAGAGAGACACAGAGCATGAGCAGGGGAGGGGCAGAGAGAGAGAGACGGAGACACAGAATCTGAAACAGGCTCCAGGCTCTGAGCTGTCATCACAGAGCCCAATGCGGGGCTCGAACTCACGAACTGCGAGATCATGACCTGAGCTGAAGTCGGATGCTTCACTGACTGAGCCACCCAGGTGCCGCCCCCTAGCAAAACATTTTTTTTTTTTAATTTTTTTTTTCAATGTTTATTTATTTTTGGGACAAAGAGAGACAGAGCATGAATGGGGGAGGGGCAGAGAGAGAGGGAGACACAGAATCGGAAACAGGCTCCAGGCTCCGAGCCATCAGCCCAGAGCCTGACGCGGGGCTCGAACTCACGGACCGCGAGATCCTGACCTAGCTGAAGTCGGACGACTTCACCACCCAGGCGCCCCTAGCAAAACGTTTTAAATATCCCTCCGTGTTGTAGCATCTGTCAGTACTTTATTTCTTTTGATTGCCAAATAATATTCCACAGTATAGGATACACCACATTTTGTTTATCCATTTTTCAGTTGATGGACATTTGGGCTGTTTCTGCTTTTTAGCTATCATGGATAATGCTGCTACGGACATTCGTGTCTAAGTTTTGGGATATAGACCTGGGAGTAGAATTGCTGAGTCATATGGTAACTCTATGTTTAACTTTTTGAGGCACCTCAAACTATTTTCCATTATTTTACATTCCCACCAGCAGCAAAACTCCCTTCTAAAAGGAAATATTCTGTAAGATCTTATTTACTACCTTGAAACTCACAGATAATGTAACCTTCCCACATCTACCACAAATAGAAAAAAATTCAGTATACAGACCTAACTATAATATAAAGGAGAAATAAGAGGAATATAATGGATGCATTTTTAAAAATCTGACTTTAGGGGAGCCTGGGTGGCTCAGTCGGTGAAGCGTCTGACTTCAGCTCAGGTCATGATCACGGTTTGGGAGTTCGAGCCCCGCGCCAGGCTCTGAGCTGACAGTTCGGAGCCTGGAGCCTGCTTGGGATTCTGTGTCTCCCTCTCTCTCTGGCCCTTCCCATCTTGAGCTCTGTCTCTCTCTGTCTCTGTCTCTCTCTCTCTCTCTCAAAAATAAATAAACATTTTTTTTAAAATGTGACTTTGGAGTCAGAAGACTGGCCTTCTTAGGTGACTTAGAAACTAGTGTTGGGGGCAGTTCATCCAGAGGGGTCTGCAGGAAGTCCCAGCCCAAGCCCCACCACAGGTATCAAGAACGAGAGGGGGAATGCTTTGAAGAGCATCACTTTCTTTTCTTTCTTTCTTCCTTCCTTTCTTTTAAATATTTTTAATGTTTATTTTTGACAGAGAGAGAGACAGAGCGTGAGCAGGGGAAGGGCAGAGAGAGAGGGAGACACAGAATCCGAAGCAGGCCCCAGGCTCTGAGCTGTCAGCACAGAGCCCGACGCGGGGCTTGAATTCGCAAACCCCGAGATCATGACCTGAGCCGAAGCCAGATGCTTAACCGACTGAGCCACTCAGGTGCCCCAAGGGCATCACTTTCATCTGGACAGAAAGATTTAGGCGGTTTCTTAAAAACCAGATCAAACGACCCTCCTAATGTCCTTGCACTGCTCACGTCCCCCCCACCCCGACGTGCACACCCAGGTTCAGGCGCATGTGCGGAATAGCGGTCTCTTGGCGCTGTGGTAGATCAGGTCATGGTGCACCGGCACTGCCCAAGCCGGCGTCACTCTCCCAGGGCAACGGGACTTGAGGGCAGGGCGTGGGCTCTCTGGACCGCCATTCCTTTGAGCAGGGCCTGAAATGGAAGCGGAGCACCAGCGGGTGGGGCTCAGAGATAGGGGCTGAGCTGAGTGCCTGTAGAAAGGCCACTTCAAGCCCCTCCACAGAAGCCATTGTTGGATCTGGAGGAGGAGGACAATTCCGGGCTTCTGAATGCCTCTCTTGTGATGCGCTAATGGATGTGCATTATCAGCGTCCTTCCTGGCCACCGAGTCACTTTACTGACTTCAACTCCTGGTTAGAGAACTCCGCATTCTTCTGGAAAAGCAGCTGTCCAACAAAGGCATTTCCCTACAAAACGACCATTCTGACCATCACTGCATCAGAATGGTGGCTCTTGGCACCTGGGCTCTGTCTGGAACTGGTGGCTGCAGGGGGACATCACGTAGGAGAGCTTGGTGTCCCCTTAATGTCGGTGACATCTTCACTAAGACCCCCACCTCCAGGAAGTCCACTTTTTTTTTTTAATGTTCATTCATTTTTGAGAGAGAGGGAATGCGCGCGCACGTGCAAGCGTGTGCGTGCACGTGCGTGCGGGGGAGGGGCAGAGAGAGGGGGAGACAGAGGATCCAAAGCCGGCTCTGTGCTGACAGCAGAGAGCCTGATGTGGGGCTCAAATCCACCAACCGGGAGACCATGACCTGAGTCTAAGCCAGACGCTTGACCGACTGAGCCACCCAGGCGCCCCCCCGGGAAGTCCACTTTGACTGCAAAGGAACAAGTCCTCAGTTTGAAGAAAGGGATTAGGATAAGGGAGTGGTTCTGAAAGAACATGCCCATGGTTCCATGTGGCCACATCCCCACGTACAGAGTGGGTGACATTTCTAACGTGGGACCGTAAATATGAATTCACAGGCGTCTGTCCTACCCGGTGGCACTGACATTGGCCCTGTGTAGAGAAGCAATTTCAGGGGGCTCTCTGCTCTGGGGCTGGCTTTCTGTAGGCCACCTGGACCCCCCCAGGAAGCTGCCTGCAGGGCTCTGCCCAGTAGAGGAGAAGGGAATTCATCAAGCCCCCCCCTTGGCTTCCTTTGGAATTGGGGGCGAAGAGAACAGAGATCTGACTGGCCCATAGAGGGGACTAGAGCAGAAAATGTCAAGAAAACAGGGAAGAACATGACAGCGACCTATGAGGAGGAAGGACAGAGCTTTGCTCCTTAGCCCAGCAGGCTCTGCTGTCCCCATTCGAGGCCACATTCTATAAAACCAATTACTTTTACCCCAGAGTTTGCAGATATGCGCTTACAACCACAGAACATCGGGCCTGGCCGGGACTGAGGGTCCATTCACTCCACAAGTCCCCTCCCTGCCACTGTTCCGAGACCAACCCGGAGGTGCCGGCCCAGGTCTCGAGGCGCCCCAGCAGCAGACCTGGGGCTGGAACCTTCCACTGCCTCTTCCTCCACTTGTGATTCTGCCTTGGACCCTGAGGGGCCTGCGAACCGGTTCCTGGGAGGGGCGGGGACGCTGGCTCCTGGGCCCTCTCTGGCCTTTTCCCCCTCTGCCAGCCCCGCATCCAGACGAGGCCCAGGCTGCTGCGCTAATGCACGCATTAGTGGATAAAAGCAGTCTCAAGGGTCTCTTCATGAGGCCCCTTTGGCTGTAATAAAGCAAATTAAAACCCCACTCAAAGGTCAATTGAAATCGCTTTCATTCCAATTCTCTGCACAAATTGATTCCTCTCTGCCCTTGGGGTCAAACTGAAGGCCCGAGAAGTGGCCCAGCTGCAGTGCTGAATGGGCAGCTCCGTGAAAGGGGCTGGGGGCCGGGAAGTGTGGGTGGCAGGGGATAGAGGGGGGCAGGGGGACACTCCCCACTCCCTGGGCCAGGGGGCACCAGGGACTTTCCCCTCTGCTCTGCTCCAGGTTTCAGGGCCCCTTTGTGGAGGCTAGCTCTTTGTCTGCCCCCTCCACCCCCATCAGGCTCCCCTTGGAGAATCTGTAGTTAGCATTGCTCACACCTGCTCGGTGTGCAAGAACCCTCTTGAGCACTAGGAGATGGGGCTTTGAAAGTCCCCAGGGAAACTCGGAGGAGTAACTTGCCTGAGGCCGCAGAGCTCGAGGTTTCCTCCTTCAAACCTCCTCCACGCCCCCGGAGTCTTCCCCCACGTCTCTGAAGGCTCCCAGCTCCCACCGACTCACGACCAGAATCCGGAAACTTCTTTAAGCTCTTCCTTTGCTTCACTCCCACATCTCCAAGTCCTGTTGATTCTGACTCTAAACCGAAGCCGTTGGTTGTACGCCCTCTGCTTGGTTCTGTGGACAACAGCCGGGACCATGTCTTAGAGGAACTCGAGAGGGTCTAGTTCCTCCGTTGATTAACAGCCAGCACTGGTTTACCTCTGTCCTTGGCATAAAATCTAAGTCATCATCTAAGTCAACATCACAGTCCTCAAGACCTGTGCCCTCACGTCCCTCCATTCCGAGGGTTGCCCTCCTCCCCTTCCTCCCTTTCCAGCAGCTCCTGGAACTCTCTTATCTCCTCTGACCCTGGGTCTTGGCACCAGCCGTTGCTTCTGCTAAGGAGCTTTGCCCTCCCCTCTCCCACTCAGTTGCCTGCCTTGTGCTTATCACAACTTGTAATTGTTTATGGATGTGAAAATTAGTAATGGGAAACCTCACTGCAATGCAGTCGGCAGCTCTCATGCCCTCCCACCTGTGGTCAATTGGCGACAGGAAGAGATCGACTTGACCTTACCTAGACCTGACCTTGCACATGGATACTACTCTACTACTCCAGCTGGAGGAAGAGAAGGTTTTCTCATCACCCAGGACAACAGCTCTACCAGGGAAAAGTCATCCGTCAAAGTCCCAGTTTACTCCAGTGTCCTTTTAGTTTATAACAGCTTTCCCAACTCACCGGTTCTGTCCTTAAAAACCATGCCTCTCCTTTATTCCTCAGACTGGCCTGTGGTTTTGCTGCAGCTTGTGTGCCCTGGGTTGCCATCCTCCCCCGAATAAACCCATTTTTGCTGGCAAAATAACAGCCATTGCCTATCTTTTTTTTTTTTTTTAGAGTTTATTTATTTTTGAGAGTGAGAGCATGAGCGAGTCGGGGAGGGGCAGAGAGAGACAGAGGGAGAAAGAGAGTCCCAAGAGGTTCCGCGCTGTCAGCCCGGAGCCCGACGTGGGGGCTCGAACCCACGAACCGTGAGATCATGACCTGAACTGAAGCCGGATGCTCAACCGACGGAGCCATCCAGGCGCCCTGGCAGTGTCTGTTTTTCAGGTTAATACTGACTACTTTATTTTCAGTTTCCCTAGAGCTGAATCCCCCACAGGAGCGGTCTGTCCAGGGACGTGTGAGGGTCGATAGCCATTTGTCGAGTGAATGAGTGATGGAAGCAGATCTGGGCATTCCGGGCCAGCACTTGCCCACCGCACCTGGTGACCTCCGAGGGAGCTGCGTGGGCACCACGGGGGCCTGGGGGGCCTGGTTTGGGGCAGAGAGCAGACTGGACAGTAGCTGCTTCCGAGCCGGCATGTCTCAGCCTTTCCCCACCCCCAACCCCCACCCTTGCTAGTCCTCCCAGCCTGCCCGCCCCCAGCCCCACCCTAAATTCTGCCCGAATTCCCTCTCCGCAAACCCTGCATCCAGTCAGAGCCTAACTGTCCTAACCTAAGAGTCCAGGACAGACCCTGACTCTTCAGTGACCCTCCCAGCCTCTCCCCCTACTCCTTGCCCTCCCTTCCCTCCTCCGCTCCTGGGTGGGGGAGGGAAGCAGAATGCGCCCAAAGCGCCCCACCCTGGTCACCCCATCCACCTTGCTGTAACCTTCTCACAGACCCTCCTGTCTGCAGCACAGGGCGGTCCACCGGGGGCCTGGCGGGGTCCTGCTCCCTGGCTCCCCCCCCCCCCCAAGAGGCTCCTCTTCTCCCAGGGAAATGTCCCCCATTGCCTGGCTCCAGTGCCTGGAGGCTGAGGGCAAGGCCACGCTCCCGTGTTGGGCTCCCAGCCACCCATCCTTGTTGCTGTCCTCCCAGCTCTTCCCTCGCCCCTGGAGGCCACCCCTGCACCTGTCTTTGTAACGCACTCACACCCCGGTGACACTGCTTTTTCAATTAAACCCTCAAAGGTGAAAAGCTGGGATGACGAGAGCAGTTCTGGCCCTGTGCCCACCGCCAGGTGTGGGTGCATCATCTCAGCCCCAGGGTCGTCACACTCCGCGTCTCCAAAGGAGCCCTCATCTACCCTGTCCAGAGACCCCCTGTATGCTCCTTCCTCCTTTCCCTTCTTTCTTGCCTTTTCCCCTCTCCCCCTCCCAGGCTGGGTCCTCCTGGGCCAGCGCTTCTATAATAATAAGGACAAGGGCTAGCGCTCCGAAGGGCTGGTCGGGCTCTGCTCTAAGACCTTCACGTGTGTTACCTTATTGCATCCACCTGACGACCTCATGGGTTCGCGCAACCATTTCCCTCTTTCACAGATGGGACAACTAAGCACAGAGAGGGTGGGAATTTGCCGCGAGTCACACAGTTCAGCAGTCGTTGAGGGGGGTTAGGATCAGGGAGTCTGGTGGTGGAGCTGTAAAGCCACGGCGTGGCCTTGTGCCAGCCACGCAGCCACAACAACCTTAGACAGGGAAGAGTCCATGACTCCTTCCCCCACGTTGATGTACCTCTTTGTGCTTCATGCCCTCGCCTTTGTCTCATCTCCCCCCTCCCCGCTGCCACTCCTGGCTGCGCTGGTCTCCAGGCCCTGGAGCAGAGCACTGGACTTCTCTGATCGTCCCTTACCGTCTCTGGGCTCCCTCCCCTCTGATTATCCTCACTGCCATAGACATTTGGTCCGAGTGTTCTTCTGACTCAGTCCATAAATGGTCCTCACTTCCTCCCCTCCTGCTTCTGTTTCCAGTATTCTCTCTCTCCCTTTGCTACCTGCACCCAGAGTGCCAGGAACATAACCGGATTTCTCCTGCCTTAAGCCCTTTGCACATGCTGTTCCCTCTGTCTGGATTGCCTTTCCTTTCTTCGTCTTGGTGACCTACTGTATTAAGGCTCGGCCCGACTCAGCATTTGCTTCTCTGGGGAGCTCTTGCTGACCACCCCCACTGCCTCTACCTGGCAGAGCAAACCACCTCCAGGTGTGTGCTTGGGAGGCATGAGCCTTGTGTAAGTCCAGCCCCCGCAAAGCAGCCACGTGCAAGAGACCACGTGGCAAGGAGACACAGAGACAGAAAGGAGTGTCTGAGGAGCCCCACCTCGTCTTGCCCCCAGATGTTTGAGTCTTTCCAGCCCAGGAACCAGTCATGTGAAGGAGCGGCTTCAATAATTATAGACACCAGCCTTTAAGCTACCCAAGCTGATGCCAAGTGGGGCAGGGACATGCTGGCCCCTGATCATACTGCAGATTTCTGAGCAAAATGAGTGTTGTTTCAAATCACTAAGTTTTGAGAGTGGTTTGTAATTAGATAACCAGAATAACCACTACTGACACTTTGTATCTTTTTTAAAATTTTTGTTTAATGTTTATTTATTTTTGAGAGACAGAGGGAAACAGGGCACGAGCAGGGGAGGGGCAGAGAGAGGGAGACACAGAATCCGAAGCAGGCTCCGGGCTCTGAGCTGTCAGCACAGAGCCTGACGCGGGGGTCGAACTCACTGACCGAGAGATCATGACCTGAGCCGAAGTCGGTGCTTAACCGACAGAACCACCCAGATGCCCCAACACTTTGAAATCTTTTCATCTTTAGCTCAACTCCTATCTTTATCTCTATTTATATCCATATCTTACTATACTTTCTCCACTTAACAACACATAGTGGCCATTTTTTTTGTGTCTGGAAATAAATATCTACGTGGTTTTGAATAGCTTCAAAGTATTTCATTACATGGCTTTGCCATGATTTTTATAACTATATCCCATTATAGATGTTTATTTTATTTTATTTTATTGCTACTATAAACCATGTTGCATGAATAGTCTTGAACGGCATTTAGTGTAACTGTTAGGTAATTTCCTCAGGATAATTCTCAGGAAATACCGGGTTAAAAGCTAAAGGCTTTGGTTCAGAGAGAAGTCCACTCATCTTCCTATGGCTTATCCTACAAGGTCTACTTGTGTCTATACCTCCTTCTTCTCCTCCACCACTATTGTGGAAGAGGAAGACCCTCTACTGTTCCAAGGTCAGATTCTTCCTCTGGATCTCATCTTACTAATACTTGGATTCGTAGAAGGCTTGGATTATTTGGTTTCCCCCCTCGCGATCTCCCCCTCACCACTGGACTATTCCCATCAGCATGTAACCACGCTTCAGTACCTTTCTGCTCTCTTTATCCTTGATCCTATATTACCCTCTACCACTGCCCCATAGTCACCATTTGATTTTTAGAAAGTCGTTTTTATGCCAGGACTAAAGGGAGAAGAAGATAAATCCATGAAAATAATGGGACGATTTAAAAATCACACTTCTATCAGTAACTAATAAAGTAAGATGACAAATAATTAGAAACGATATGGAGGGGTGCCTGGCTGGCTCAGTCAGTAGAGCATTTGACTCTTGATCTTGGGGTAACGAGTTCAAGCCCCACGTTGGGTGTAGAGATTCCTTAAAATTAAAAAATAAAAAAGAAAGGATATAGAATATTTAAGCAACCATAAAATACATATTATTTTGAAGTGCATACAAAACATTAATAAAAATGGGATATGTCCATCTATTAAGCAGCTCTCCCCACCCCCCTAATTTCAAAGGACTGAAATAAAATAGAGCATGGTCTTTGACCACAGGGTAATTAGGCTAAACATTAGTTTCAGAACATAACTAGAAAATCCCCAATGTTTGGAGGTTAAGCAGAACACTTTTCAGTAACCCATAGGTTAATTCAGACATCTCAATGAAAATAAGATATTTTAAACTAAATGGCAATAGAAATACAACATAGCAAAACTTGTGAGATTAAACTAAAGCCATACTTTAAAACAAATTTATAGCATAAACATATATATCAAAAAGAATAAAGGTTGAATATCAACTATGTAAGTAAAAGCATTCATTTAATGTCCAACTCAAGAGGGTAAAAAGAACAACTAATTAGGAATTAGAAAGCAAAAAGTAATAACAGTAGAAATTTCAGAAATAGATAAAAGTGTACATGCAATAGACAAAATAAATGAAACTAAAATTGATTCTTTAAAAACACTAATAAATTGGGGCGCCTGGGTGGCGCAGTCGGTTAAGCGTCCGACTTCAGCCACGATCTTGTGGTCCCTTCCCTTCCCTTCCCTTCCCACGATCTTGCGGTCCGTGAGTTTGAGCCCCACGTCAGGCTCTGGGCTGATGGCTCAGAGCCTGGAGCCTGTTTCCGATTCTGTGTCTCCCTCTCTCTCTGCCCCTCCCCCGTTCATGCTCTGTCTCTCTCTGTCCCAAAAATAAATAAACGTTGAAAAAAAAATAAAAACACTAATAAATTGATAAACTCCTAAGAAACTAGTCAAGACAAAAAGAGAGATGCCATAAATTACCAACATTAGAGATAAAAGGGGACCATAATTAGAGAGTCCACAGATGCTGAGAAGATAATAAGAAGATATAAAAAACAAATTTAAGACAATAAATTAGAAAATTTAGATGAAATGGATACATTTCTAGAAGCATGCATCCTGCTAAAACTGACACAAGAAGAAATCGATTATTAGAATAGTGTTATTCAAGTAATTGAATCTGTAATTCAAAGTCATTCAACAAACAAACATGATATTACTGATGAGTTATCTCAACCATTTTGGGAAGAGATAAACACCATTGACTACTAATTGTACCAAACTATAAAAAAAGAGTGGCGGGTAGAGATTTCCAGTTTGTTTTATGAGGACAGCTTAAATTTGATACCAAAATCTGACAAGCATTCTGCAAGAAAGGAAAATTACGCGCCAAGCTCATAAGCAGGGATAAAACATCTTAAATAAAATATTAGCAAATTGAACCCAGTGCTGTATAAAGATAACACAGCATAATTAAATTAGGCTCAATCCAGGAGTAGATGGTTGGTGTAACACTAAAAATCAGCGATGTCATTCGCCACATTGTCACAATAAAGGGGGAGAATCACATTGTCACCTCAATCAAAGTGACCTGTTCTAGGCTTTCAAAGAGAAGCTAGTGCTAAAGAAACAGGTCAGTCCTTCCTGGTGGCATCTGCTTGAGTGGGAACAGCAACCGCCTACTTCAGGAGTGATCTGGTTTTCTTTCTAATTGGATCTGATCAGCAGCCTGCTTTGGGTCTTGATTCCAGCCAACTTTTGCCCCCCCCCCCCCACCGCCCCACCTTTGGATCCTGGTTCCCCAACCCGCCCAGTGATTCTTTATGCAATTCAACGGTCTTTCAGTTCTGCTATAGGGAATTAAGAACTCAGCTAACAAAGGAGGACAGAAGCTGGGTCAGTCTGAACTTTTCTTGGTCTGGCTTTTCTGCTACCACCAGCTGCCTCTCATTGTATTATGAAATAATACAAAGAACAATAAGAGAAAATCACAATCTGATTTAGACTACTCACGAGCCTGGTGGTAGCGGGACAGGAGTAGGTGGGAGGGGAGATGGAAGACAGCATGGAATTTGTTCTAGCAATAAAGGCCATGCGTACAGGTGGGGTGGGAATGGGAGTCTCTGGTGAGCAGAGAAAGCCGTGTTTCATGCCCCAGGAAGCACAATTAACCAAGTCAGGCTTCAGACAACAGGTGATAATTGACAAGGTAAATCTTAATGCAGGAGAGTCCAATTTTCCTGGGCGGGTGGAGACAGGAAGGAGGTCCCAGTTGTGGGAGCGGCGTGGACAGAGAGATGACGGCTTGAGAAAGTAGTGTTCATGAGAATGGGGACGTTGTGGATGATTGAGATGCCAGGAAGCAAGATGGACAGGTGGGAGATGACCCTGGGAAGAGGGCGAGACCAGCTGATAAAGTACAGTGTTTACTGTTTAGGAACTTAGATTTTTTTCCTGGGTCCCAAAAGGAAAGGTTTGTGGAATCATATAAAGCCAAGGTCACCAACCAGAATTTCTCAAGGGAGTCTTGGGAATCCGAAAGAACATCTGACCGGGAAGAAAGAAAGCTCCTGCGATTGGCAGGTTAAAGCAAGCTCCTTGAAAAATAAAAGAATTAAAAAAATAAAACAAGCGCCTTGACTGGAAGTTCTGTTTGGTTCCAACACTCCCTTCCACTCCCATGACTCCTCACAGTTTTTTCTGCTTCTTTACTCCAGGTTAAGGTAGAGGCCACAGGGAAAGTATTTCACCTGCTCTTCACAGAGCAACTCCTTCCCACTCCTCATTAATACTCAAAGGGAACAGCACCTTTTCCCCCGGGGATTTGGGGCGCGGGAGGGAGCCTGCTCTGGACTGGGACCCAGGAGGGGCAGTGCAACTTGACTTTGCACCCCCAAGAAGGTGGCCTTCCCTGGGCCTCAGGTGAGTGACTTCTGACCTTCTCTGGACCCCCCCCCTTCCCCCTACCCCCCAAACTCCCAACCACACCCCTAACCTGGAACAGAGGGATTGTGATTCCCCATGACATCTTCACCGCAGTTTCCAAACGATGGGGAAATCTGAGGCATTACAGACGTAACTCCCCTTTGCGGTGATATTTACCTCCAAATGCGAAGGAGGCAGATGCCCGTCCAAGCACGCACACAAGTAACTTCACCCTCTCCTCAACGACCTCAGCAGGCGCCCTAGGCCTGCCCCACACCGGGGTGCTAAGCCGCCTGCTCGTCCTACCTGGAGACCCAACACCATCCTTAATTAAGTTCTTTCCTGATGGCTGCCAGGTGCGCCCTTCAGCGGAACAGTGTTAATTCCAGCCTCCGGAGGCAGAGATCCAGCCCCCTTTCCGGGCACATCTGCTCTCGCGCTAGCCCCTACCTGGAACTCCCCATAGCCCCCCCTTCTCATGGTCGCGGGAGTTGCTGGTTACGCTGCCGGGAAGTTCACGTCGGTTGCCCACCCGGGCGAGCCCCGCAGGTATATAAGGACCGAGGAGAGCGACCCGGACCAGGCGGCGGCGAACGGGGAGTAAGGAAGAAAGAAAAGTGACCTAGCGAGGCCGAGGAGCATCCCCGCCCGGCGCAGCGGGACTCGCCCAGAGCGCAGCCTCTCCACCACAGGTAAGCGCGCAGCGGCGCAGAACCTCGCTCTTACCCCGGAACGCCAGGTCCCGGGGCCTCGGGGTGCTCTCGCCCGGTTCCGATCGCTGACTTGAGGAGCCTTAGGTTCGTGGCGGTCCCGAGTTTCTTGAAAACTTTGTTTCCTGAATGCGGCGTGGGAAGCCGCCCAAAGCGGAGCAGAGAGGGCCAGGCTTCGGCTGCTGGGCTGCGACGCTGAAAGCAGTGAGTGCCTTCCAGGAGCCTGCTGCCTCGCCTTCTCCGGAGAGTTGGGCTGCTAGGACCGCTGAGTCTCCAACAAACTTCTGGGGAGATCTAGGGAAAGCCCGGTCTTTTGGCTCCTCTTCCTCCCGATTTTCTTGGGTACATGTCACTTCTTAAAAGATACCATATACTCTAGCGCAGATGAACGTTGGGTATGGTAGCAGGAGAATAAAGGCTAAAAGTTACAATAAACTCCCTGCATTCAGGTCTTTGGATTCAGAGCCCTGAGTCTCCGTTTCCCTGCCCACCTTAGCGCACCCGATGTGGCTAAGCTCCCATCAAGACACGGGTCTCTTCTACCCAGCTGGGGTTAAAAAGAGGTGGCCTGTGTGGGAACTGTCCAAGGTTCTGAACCACCTCGTATGTGTCCTTCACGGGACCGCACAGTGGATCTTCCAGCCCCAAGACCCTAGATTGCAGGGCGGAAGCAGCCCTTTGAGCTGATGGAGTCTCAGGCAAAGGAGGTTTCCCGGGAAAGAGGGAGAGTCTGCAAGGCATTTGGATCCCCCAAATTCTTCGTGTATAAATGGGGAGGTGGTGGTTCTCACAGAATTGCTGGAAGAAGCCAAGGAAAGTACAAGTGTGCACTTATTTTGTCCATTGTGAAGATATGTCCAGATTACACCTTATTTGATGGTTTAATATGCCATTGGCACTTTGTTTTAGGACTGGATGCCTGTGTATCATGGTGAAAGGAGAAAACTCTGCATCTCTGCTTCTCTGATCTTTACAGAAGGGCATGGCCAGTGTACAGCTTTAGACTGACAAACACAATGCTTTGTTTAGCTCAAAGAGCGTTCATCTACGCATATGAAATTCTAATAAGTATAGTTCTGTTATAAAGTTAATATCAAGATTAGTAAATTACAAATTTCTATTTATTTTTCCAAGGTTTTCAATTATTGTATTACATATAACACTCTCCCTACCTACAAAAAGCACAATATTCGACATCTCCCCATTGCTTTATTGTTTGTAAAAAAAAATAACACAAGGTAATATTTGCTCATTGTAGAAAATGGAAAATACACATAAGTAAAAAAGAAAACAAATTGCTTTCAGAAAACTAACTTTTTAGCAATAGAATGGAACTCTGACAGGGTGGGCAGTGAGAATGTTACCATGTTGTACAACACAGACAGTCAGTGGGGTAGAGAGAGAGGAAATGCTCTCTGGGGGCTTTTCAGGTAGGCCTGAAATCATGAGGTGTGTTTTTAGAAAATGGAAATCATCATCCCAGAATGACCAACCTTGAGAACTGAAGTATAGTTGAGGGGACTGCCAGATCTGTATGATTTTACTTCTTTCTTTATGAATATGTTATTTTACACTTGCCCATAGTGATATATAATTATGATTTTTCTTTAAAATTTTTTTAACGTTTATTTATTTTTGACAGAGAGAGAGAGCGCGCGCGCGCGCAAGCAGGGGGAGGGACAGAGACAGAGGGAGACAGAATCTGAAGCAGGATCCAGGCTCGGAGCTGTCAGCACAGAGCCCAACGTGGGGCTTGAACCCACGAACTGTGAGATCGTAACCTGAGTTGAAGTCAGATGCTCAACTGACTGAGCCACCCAGGTGCCCCTGTAATTACCATTTTTCTGCTTCTCTTGTAAATCTTGGCATCGTTATGGCCCAGATGTGTTGTGTGGTCTCAGAGCTTTAATCTAAATTGCTTTGCCCACCAACTTAGGGCTCCATTCTCGAACTAGAGCATCAAAATTCTACAACAGGAGCAGCCTGCCCCTGGTCAAGACTGGACACCAAGGTGGATCGATGCTCTCCCAGTTGCCCCTTCAGCCTGAGGTGCTGATGGGCCAGCTCACTGGCTGCCAGCGCCATCTAATGGCTGCTCTGAAAACACTCCGATTGTGCCTGGCAATCATTCAAGAAGGGAGCCATGAGCTAGCTCAGCTTTGGGGGTGGGGGGAGGGGGAGTGGGGCTGGGGCAAAGAAAAGGAAATGGTTTTCTAAAGTAGACAACAAGAGCCAGAGAGAACTTTCATTTCCAAAGCCTTTTCTATAAAAAACCTTGGCCACCCTTCCACAAATGAGAGGTTTCTTTTAGGCAAACATTTTAAAATGCAAATGTCCATTAAGAGAGATAAGAAAATTAGTCATCCACCCCTTAATGTGAATTACTTTTCTCATTTCATGAGGTTTCTTTCTACAGCTGGTTGAAGAGATCTTCTGAAATCCAAAATGATTGTGGGTTGGTGGTGAGCTAATGAATAAACTTGGGGTCAACTCTGGAAGCTGACTTGGGTGAGGGGGGACAATGCAGTGGGAGAGCTAGAGGAAAGTGTTGGGCACAGGGGGCAAAAGGCAGCATCACTGCTCTCCTCTTTCCTGGATCCTGACCTCTTGACTTCAGCATCTGCCCAGGTACTTTCTGGCTTCTCGGAAAGTGTCTCTGGTGGGTGCTCACAATGGGGGGTGGGTAGTGCCCTTCTGCTTCTACATTTATAGTGTCTTCAAGTCCAGCTATTTCAGACTGCATCTGAGAGGCTCTGAGAACAAGAGGAGGTCTGGTATATGTTCAAGAAGATGGGCCAGTTTTAAAACAATGGGGTTCTGCTTTAAAAATAAATCTCAAAGCTGCAGGAATCTGAGAAATAGTGATCATCTGAGTGATTTGTGCACAAGACATCAAATTAGGTTAGCTTAGGTTTTGGCCACACTGACCAGGGGTTTTATTTGCCTTTATACAAACCTACTATTTGTAGGAAACCATTTCTGAAGAATGATAGGATCCTGGTGGAGCAGGAGGGAAATAGACCATCTTGAGCAGGAATTTCAGAATCCTTTGTCTTTCCCAAGTTATTCCTTGAATCTGGCATGTTAGGACTGGAGCTTCATGAAAATGGTGAAATAGGGAAGTTCAGGGAAACAGGACAATTAGCCTTGCCTTGTCATGAACACCCAAATTATTATCTCTCTCTGGGAGGAGATAATAATTTCCTCATCTCTCAAATAAGGGGCTGGACCAAATGATCTCTAAAATAGCTTCCAGCCCTAACCTCCTTTGGGATCTGATTTTAATAGGAGACAAAGGGGAAACTGCACATAGATTTCCCAGGTCCCGCTCCCCTCCTCTCCACCACAACTCACACCAAACTTCTCCTTGAACTGCTCCTGTCCTCAAAAAGCCTTGAGCTCCACAAGTGAATGTGTTGTTAATATTGGCTCACAGTCCTTCCTGGTCAGTGGCCAACATTGTTCTGCTCCTTGTAGGGGTCCCACCAATCTTATTTGCCTCTGCAGAGCCTCAGCCTGCCTGGAAGATGCCGAGATCGTGCTGCAGCCGCCCCGGGGCCCTGCTGCTGGCCTTGCTGCTTCAGGCCTCCATGGAAGTGAGTGGCTGGTGCCTGGAGAGCAGCCAGTGTCAGGACCTCACCACGGAAAGTAACCTGCTGGTATGTGGGCTATGGCCGCCATCTTGGTTGGGCATCAGATGGGACTGGGGCTGGAACTGGGAAGGCACAAAAGAAAGGGGAGTGGGGAAGGGAAAATTCATTCCCAGAGATATGGGTAACTCAGCTCAGGGCAGAAACAGATCTCTAGGGTGAAGCCAGAATTGAGCCAAGGAGGGGAGGAAGCAGCTCTAGGGAGATGGGTCTGGCCCACAATTTCCACTTGATTATCTTCCTGCCCTGTCTTCTTGTATGAAGACCCCACTCCGTTTAAGCTATTTCGAGATATCACCATTAAAATAATAAGAGTGATAGTAACAGTAATAATAATTATCGCTCTATTGATTCTGTATTTTCAACCTTTCAGCCTTTTTATTCCTGTTTAAATAACCTCGTGTCCCTTGCCATTTTCATTCCATTTTTACTCCCTTTCTATCTACTATCAATTACAAAGGCAGCTAGGTAGTACTACAAATCATCTCTAGAGGGAGAAGGAAGAACCCGGGTGCCATTTTCCTCTAACTGGTGCCAAATGTCTCATGATTCTTCTGGAGGACTGACCTTCCACGGCCTTTCCAGAAGCATGTAAAGGCCCTTTGTGCCAGGCTGGAATTGTGTGTGTGTGTGTGTGTGTGTGTGTGTGTACTGGGAGGCACAAATGAGAAGCTATACCAAGTCAAGGGCTAAACGACACACTGCCAGTGTCAGTGACTGAGCTCCATCCTGCTGCCAGCACCCGCCTGGTGAGGGTGGACTGTACGTCACTACATTCAGTGTGTTTTGTCAGTGGAGAAGCTAGTTAAGGTGGAGAGAGAGAGAACTAAAAAACACAGGGCAATCTGCATGTGTTTCATGCAAAATAGAAAGATAATAGAAAGTAAAAATTAAAATAGAAAAATAGTAAACAATAAAATAGAAAGAATGGGCCCAGGGAATTCTGTGAGTTCTAGTTCAGGGAGAGACCCAAGAGACTCTCGGTGGGAGATACCCACCGCACAGCCTCTCCTGCTGAGAGCCCACCAGGGAAGGAGCTCCGAGCGTGGTCAGAACCCACGGGTTCTAAGCTCTGCCACCGAAGAGTCGTGGGAACTGGCCAAGCTCCTTTCATGTCCCTGAGCCTCCTGCTTTGTTATGTGTCCAGGGGGGAGGAGCATGAGATAGTTTTTACTTTCCACTGTTAATATTCTGCAGTTTCATAATTCTAAATCTCTGGAGTATGAAATTCCCAACTCAACAGAAGGGGTGGGGATCATTCTGTTTCCTCCTTTGCAGTCCCACATAACTGAGAACTCCAGGCTGCAGCCTATAGGTCATTTTCCCAAGCAAATGTACACTGTACACTAGTTGTCTGCTTACAGAGAGCAGAGACATAGGCTCCATGACCCAAGCAATGGAAACAATCCTGGCTGTTTACCCCTCCCTCCAGTCAGAATGTGGTGACAGGGAAGTGAACCACTCCCTCCGAAAGCTCACTGATTGGGGAAGGTGCAGGATCAGCTCAAAAGACTTGGAAAAAAAAAAAAACCCACGCAAAAAAGTGCAAGATAGCATGGGAAAACATTTGACGCATGCACAGGGAGATGGCTGGGGTAGGGCATGAGTTAGGTTTGCAGATCACTGGGGTCAGGTTGAGGCATAACTGAAAATATAGGCTCTGGAGGCCAGATTCCTCCCACCTGAATAGATTCTGCCCCCAATTTCAGCCCAATGCCCTTCCCAGACGTGAACTGAACCATATTTATTTATTCAATATTCATTAAATGCCAACAACTATCTCCGATTTACCATTTATTGATCAATTCCTATATATCACGCATATAACGGTAAGGAACTGACCCTATTCACAAAAGCCCTGGGATAAGTAAACCACCGAATGGGATGGGGTATCTCTAGTGGCTGCGAGGCAGAAGAACCAAGGGGCCCAGGGGACAAAAGAGGCGATTGCCGCAGCCGAGTCGGACGTCCGCGGGCGCCATGAGGACAGGTCCTCGGCAAGGAGGCCACGGCCGCCAAAGCCCTAGCCTATTACCCGCCCACACGTGCCCAGGGTCTGGGGCGCGCAGGGGCGGAGCGCGCAGGCGCCGCGCGGGGGCGGGGCTGCAGGGCGGGACCGCCCTAACCCCGCGCTCGCCGCCCTCCCCGCAGGCGTGCATCCGGGCGTGCAAGCCGGACCTCTCGGCCGAGACGCCGGTGCTCCCCGGCAACGGCGACGAGCAGCCGCTGACCGAGAACCCCCGGAAGTACGTCATGGGCCACTTCCGCTGGGACCGGTTCGGCCGCCGGAATGGCAGCGCGGGCCAGAAGCGCGAGGAGGAAGAGGTCGCGGCGGGCGACGGCGGCCCCGGGCCCCGCGGCGATGGCGGGGAGCTGGGCCTGCGCGAGGGCAAGCGCTCCTACTCCATGGAGCACTTCCGCTGGGGCAAGCCCGTGGGCAAGAAGCGACGCCCCGTGAAGGTGTACCCCAACGGCGCCGAGGACGAGTCGGTCGAGACCTTCCCCCTCGAGTTCAAGAGGGAGCTGGCCGGGGAGCGGCCGGAGCCGGCGCTCGGCCCCGAGGGCCCGGCCGACGGCGCCGCGGCCCTGCCCGACCTGGAGTACGGCCTGGTGGCAGAGGCCGAGGTGGCCGAGAAGAAGGACGAAGGGCCCTATAAGATGGAGCATTTCCGCTGGGGCAGCCCGCCCAAGGACAAGCGCTACGGCGGCTTCATGACCTCGGAGAAGAGCCAGACGCCTCTGGTGACGCTGTTCAAAAACGCCATCATCAAGAACGCCCACAAGAAGGGCCAGTGACGTGCAGCGGGGCCAGAGGCTTCTCTTCCCAGGAAGTCGACCCTAAGGCCCCTTCTCCTCCCCTGCCCTCCTGCCGCCTCCCAGCCTGGGTGTGCTACTCGCTCAGGCCGGGTATAGCCCCAGATAGTCAGCCTCTTAAAGCTGCCTGTAGTTAGGAAATAAAACCTTTCAAGTTTCGCATCTGACTCCGACTTTGTCCGTTGGGTGAATGAAATAAAAATACATAATCCATATACCAAAAAAAAAAAAAAAAAAAAAAGCAGCATATATTGGAGAGAGAGTGGTTGCCGTGTGGCCACGTGGTAGTACGTTTTATAGGTCATGGTGGGAATGAAAATGCCCATCCCTCCGTGGGTCTTAAAGGGAAGGGTGCAGGGTCTCCCCACCGCCCCTCTGTTAAAGAACAAAAACTCAACCGAGTAAATCTGAAGATCTAATTGGTCTTATTAAGTGACTTCATGAGTCCAGTAACATCCCATCTAGTAAGCAGAGGGAGACTTAGGGGAGTTATGTAAGACGGAAGGTTTTTAAAATTTTTGGTTTTTTAGTTTTATTATTAATTTTGAGAGAGTGCGAGCCAAGGAAGGGCAGAGAGAGGGAGAGAGAGAATCCCAACCAGGTTCCCACTATCTGCACAGAGCCCGACTAGGCTCACAACAGGGAGATCTCACAAACAGGGAGATTATGATCTGAGCAGAAATCAAGAGTTGGACGCTTGACTGATTGAGCCACCCAAGTGCCCCAAGATGGAAGATTTTTATAGGAAGGAGGGTTGGGCAAGAAAGTTACCAGCAAAAGAAAAGAAAGGCTTGTTCCAGGCAAGGTCTTGCCCTTGGAAAAGCAGGAAGTCTTATGCTGATCACCTGACCTTTGGGGGTGGGAGGGTGTCCACACATGTGCCTGCACAGGCCTGCATTTGACCTGTGCGCAAATGGAAAGGGCCTGTGTGATAGATGACCTGATTGGTGCTTATCAGGAAATGCCTGATTAAGGAATTAGACTTACATTTCTTAGGGAGGTTGAAACTGCAGGTAGGTAAGGTATTAAGCCCTGGTGACATGGCCTAAGTGGTGCCATTTTGGGCCTGTGGTTTTCTTTTTAACACCTCGGAGAGCAAGCCCAACATTGGTTGAAGCTCGCTGCAACTGGGGGGCCCCCTGTGGGCTGTGGGTGGGAAGCTATGGTAACGCTTCCCTGGATCTAGCTATCTGTGTGACCTTAGGCGAGTCACTAAACTTCTCCCAAGATCTAGTTCTCTCATCCAGCCATCCCTCCCTTCCTAGTGTGGGGGCTATTGTAGGACTGAGAATATGGATGTGGTCTTTTTATCACCGAGAAGCTACGTGTGACAGCTGAGGGTTGGTAATTCAGATTTCACTGCACTTCCAGGCTACTCACAGATATTCTCAAACACTTGTTCTCACCGACATACACACACAGCCATAGAGACACGCCTGCAAAAATACAACACAATATACACAGATGCTTCTTTTGGTCCCTCAGGCTCAAGCCTTCATGTCTCTTTCCTTTTCCTCTAGCTACTCCCAAACTGCACCCCCCCCCCCCCATATTGCCTAGCTGCAGCCTTTCTCGTTATTCTCAGTGCTCAGCCTTGATCATCCAGCAGTTTCCTAACCAACTGGTGTCCTTGTCTTCAGTCCCTCTCCTCCCCAACCCATCACACACAAGTTCTTCATATTAATGTATATAAAATCTCGCTTTCCTCACCTTCCCTGGTTCAAGAGTCAATTCCATCGATGTCCAATTCTGGGACATGGCATGCAGGACCCTTGTCCATTAGCTTCACTCTCCTTACCAAACCCCATTTGCCATGTTTCCACCTACTGATCTTCTCTTTTCCTTTCCTCCTTCACTCTTTGCCCGAACTCTCCACCTTCCCCCACCATTTTGAAACTCTTTGTACAACACGAGCCTGGACTTGAGTCCAATTCTGCTGGGAAAGTTGTGCTCTCTTCCAGCCGAGCCTCCTCATTCTCAGCACAGGAGGGCACGCAGACCAGCTCGAGTGGCAAGTTTCTAGCTGCGCGTATGTCTTGTGTTCTCCTTAGGGAAACTCTAAGCTCCAAAGGGCAGAGGCCAAGGGTTATGCTTCTTTTATATGTCCCCATGGTGTTTGTACAATGCCGAGGCCATGGATTTACAGCCACACACATTTACAATTCACAAGAAACCCCCAAATGCTTATATGCACACAGAGATACACATACGTGTCAATTGCTCTAATACCAGTGGGCAGCATAGATCAAATCCAGCTGGGAAACATTTGTGGAGGGCACTTGCACATATAACCCCATATTTTGATGCTCTAAGAGTTCATGATTAAAGAAAACTGAATGCTTCCCAGGAAATCCTGTGTAAAGGGAATCAGAAAGCCAGATTCTTAAGATAAAGTCTCCCCCGCTGTGGGTTATATTATGGGGCTAGGGTCTAGTCACGGTGATGAAGAAATGGCCCAGGCTTTCCCATCTGCAGATGCTGCTCCCATGCTGGCAATCCTGAGCTTTATGTTTACATCTTGCTAGCATCCTTTCCTCTTCTCCTTCCTTGTTAGGTGAGTAAAGTATGGTAGGCGGAGGTGGCTAAATGTCAGTTGTTAATGTTGGTATTTTCAGATTCTGTTTGCATCCCCCCAAAACCATTTACTTTAAAGAAATCAAATAGACAACTGTGTGGTGACAACATTAACATTTATTTGCAAAGGGCATCATGAAGACTCATTGGGAAACCATGACTAATAATCCTAAAGAACGATCTTGCTAAGAGTTCTTCTTCCTACAATCTGCCCCCCAACCCCTAGCCTCTTTCCCCTTCCTTAAAATAAAACTAATTTGATTCAATGAGTTTAAAATACAGAACACTGCCACAGGCACTAATTCTGCACCCCCATGTAAATAATTCAGCTGTTATGTACATATATTGCCAACTATGAACTACACTACACACACGTGTGCAGGTGGGCACATAACACTCTCAGCCAGGTCACGAAGGTCCGAGTGGACACAGACACGTTACAATCTGTGCAATGCTGCGGCATTCGGGGATTTGCCGCTCTGCACTCCACGGGCCAGGATCGACATTCATGGAGGAAGAGCTCAGAAGGGGAAGGTGACCGCCCGAGGCCCCAAGGTCCTCTGAAGGAGAAAAAACCCGGCCAACCTGGCCAATGCTAAAGGAGAGCACAGAAAACTGCCTTCTGACTCCAACAGGCCACAGAGCCCTGCTCACAGTCCCCGATTCCTCCCCACTTCCCCAGCTGGCCAGGCCCAATCTTCAGACCTAGGGTCACTCTAACCAGAAGATTTCTAGGGGATGAAGAGGCAGCACAGGGCCCTAAACCTCCTCAGACACCAGGAAGACACCTTGTTTCAGGAGGATGTGCCTTCCAGGGTCTGTGGGTTAAGGGAAGCAGGCATGACCTCTCTGATGAGTTGTCCTCCCTGTCTACCTTTAAGCTTAACGCTCAACCTTACACACAGGTCTAGTCCTTTCCCGCAGACCCCCATAGGCCAGCTGCCATTTTATGGTCACAGAGAAGGATTGGGAGAAATGGTCTCGCTTCTCGGTGACACTCTCTGTGCCCAGGACAGAAGGCCTGGGGACCACGTAATAGCAACTGGAAGCTATCATGACCCAGGGGCCCCCCAGGGAAGCCCACAAGTCTGGTCTTTGAACTGTTTAACGGTACCCCAAGACTGCTGTGACTCTTAGGCAGACTGAAACACGTCGTATGGGACCCAGGACACCCAGGGCAAAGGGCAGCATGTATATGTCCCTCATACTTCTCAAGTACTGTAGATGGTCCCAGTCCCACCTTTTCACTGCTCATCCGTTTATACTTGTATAGGAGGCTGGACAGAAGACAGCCTCTGAGTGAGGGCTATTCTAATGCTTCTCACCTGTTTGGGCTCTTTCTTTGGTGAGGAGGCATCTAGGAGTCAAGAAACCACTTATCTCTGCTTTTCAGAGAGAGGAAAATGGGAACAGGCACAGGGCACTGGGGACCCCACTGCAAGGGAAACAAGGAGCCTCCAGCATCATGTCGGTACTTTCTGCTGACCGGCTTCTTATCCACTTACATGACTCAACCAAATTAATAGAACGTCAAATCTCAAATACATTCATGCCTTGAGTGCTGACCAAACCTACCCCTTGGGCATGAAGCAAGAGTCCTCAGCGGCTCTGGGGAGCAGCTGGTTTGGATGGGCTTGCTGGCTTACAATCAGAACAGAGACAGGTGGCCAGAAGGGTCGGTCATGTGACAAAGGACTGCCAGACGCCAGAGGGCTTGGAAGGCAGTAAGCAGTGGTTCTAAGCCAAGGGTCTGAGCGCCCCCCACACTCTGCTTTGCCTCTCTCCTTGAGCCTGCGGGAAGGGTGTGTGTGTGTGTGTGTGTGTGTGTGTGTGTGTGTAGGACGCTGCTGTGTTGACCAAGTAATTGTCTGAGTTAACAGTCACCTTACACTTTCTGACTCTGAGGCATATTTGGCTAGAATCTAGGTTCTGCTTCATGTCAGCAGCAGGCAATCCAATATTCCCGTGAGTGTAAGTTTTTAAACTGAAACTGAGAAGAGAGCACTCGAGAAATGGCTAGTTCTCCAAAAGAAGCACATCTCTGCTAAGCAGCCGTGATGTAAAGAAAGGCCTGCTTCAGACAGATACGGGGTTGAGTGTAGGAAGAATGAGAGCCCTGTACCTTTTTCTTCACTCTAGTCCCAGGGTGGGGGAGAGGGGGAGGCATCTGAGTGGGACTACCGATCTCTGGTTCTGGGGCTGGCTCTAGAAAGAGGCTCTGGGGTCGCGACGCCCAAGCCCCAGGACCAGGACCCCAAAGGGCAGTGCTCAGGGTGCAGCTGTCATGGGGTAGACCCTAAAGTCAAGTAGACACGAGAAAGAAACCAGGTTTCTCATCAAAGTCAAGTAGGGGATAAAGATGGAAAGATCCAGTAAGGGAAGACATGTTTGTGGCTCACAAGATTGAGATTTTTCTCTCAAGTTTTTTCCAAAGGTTATTTGCCTTCACATTTTATTTTAAACTTTGTTTCCTAATAAAGAGATAGTAAGGTAAAGAGAAATCTAAGTTCATGCTTAGAAATTTGGGTTGAGCATTAGCCAAGAGCCATAGAACCCAACCGAAAGCTGTGGGGGTGGGGTGCGGGTGGGGCGCGGGAGCCAGGCTCCTTGGGCCTTGTAATCATGCAGGCTGTCTGGAAGCCACAGGCCCACAGCACAGGGGCACCGACCAAGGGTAGAAACTACGGGAACGAGAGTCAGATAGCCCCCTCCACCCAAACCGTTTATTGCACATGTACTGGGAAAGTGCGTATGTTAAGGTTTTCCCAGTTTGGGAAAATACAGATTTGTCCTACTAATCAGGCTTTCATCGTGTGTCTGCACAGGGCTGTGTGCACGGGTGTGACCGGAGAGTGGCCTGAGAAGCTTGCCCTCCCCTTAGCAGAAACATCCTGCTTCTGACCCTTCCCCGCACTGCCTAAAATTGTACCCTCAAAAGGGTTTCCTTTGGGTCAAGAAATCTACTCACCCTCCCTCTTTTTAAAAAACAAATTCTCCAGGGAGGGATCATCTGACCATTCACACTTTACTGTGAGTTACATCGGCTCAGAAAAGTTAGGGGACGTTTGCCTGGAAGAGAAGAAAAGGACTATTTTGGACCACGGGGTTCTGCCGCTGGAGGGGGCCCAGGAGACTCTGGAGGCACAAAGGCCCCTGGAGGGAGGATGGGTGGGGGAGGTGGGGGGGGGGGGAAGCACAGTGGCCTACCAGCTCTGCAGCAGCCCCTCCTCTGCACACGGATGGCACTCAGGGAAAATGGAAACCCAGAACCCAAAGGGGTCTCTGCTGCCTCTCCCCAAGCCTCAAGCTCTGCCAGCTGGCAGTGATGATGTCCTGACTTCATCCAAAGAGTGAAGAGATCATTCCAGTATTAGGTGCTGGATCCTTCTTTCCTTGAACGAAATATCCACTAGGTTGACTCCTGACATCCTTGAGATGCAGAGTACTACTCCCCATAACCCCCTCCCCCGCCCCTTCCCCAGACCAGGCTGGGAGCTTCTCCCAAAGAAAGTGATGTGGGCAGGCCTGCAGGCCCTTGCGGCTCCTCTCATGCCACGCAGAACCAGATCTTCTTGAACCAGATTCTCTCATTCTGCCCTCCCGCAACCCAGCGGCTGTAGAAACATGCTAGGATCCTCAGGAAGAAAGGCATCAGAGAGAGAAAGCTCCACTCAGAGAAACATCTGGAAGGGAGAGGGCCACAGGTGGACCCAACAAGCTCCCTCTGAACGAAGGAAGTGAGAAGACGCCACAGAGGGCGTGACTGCGCCCACTTCCGCCCGCCCGCTCCTCTACAGGAGGCAGGCCGAGCCTGGGGAGGGGCAGCCCTCTCTGTGGCCAGCCTGCCGCCCTTCTTTTTCATCCTTTCCTGCCCCGTGTGGAAGGGCTCCTGTTGGAAGGACTCCTGTTGGAAGGGCTCGATATGAACTAATACTAGAAAGATTCACAAGGACACAACTGGCGGCGTGAGCAGGAGAGTGGAAGGGACACCCGGAGGCCAGAGGCCTCCGGGCTGAGGGGAGGGAATACTCTGGAAGAGCGCAGCCATCTTCCAGCCTCGTATGCCACCACTTTCCAGGAGGAGCTGGGAGCCTTGCCCCCGCTTCCTCTGGACTGCAGTCGGTGCCTTCCTCTGCCTGACCCTGGCTCTGTCTAGTTCCCTCCCGGGGGACTGGTGGCTCTGCTCCCCGGACCCATCCGCCTGAGAGCCCTTGCCATGCTACACCAAGGAGGAGCTTCTGGAGACTCCAGCCTCCCTCTGAAAAGACCCCCATGGCACCCGGCTCCAGGCTGACACAAAGGAGGAAACAAAGGGCAGGTGGGATGCTTATTGGCCCCCGAGGGGCAGGAGGCTGATCTCCCTCAGGGAAGACAAGGAGGAAGTGGGAGGGCCGGGAGGGCCGAGAGGGCCCCCCACCCCCCTCTGCCACTCCATTTTGCTTAGCTGGGGAGGCGCTTGCCAACCAAGGTGCATTTTCTCTGCGATCCCAGTTCAATTCCCAGGTCCCAGGGGTGGGTTGTGAGGGCGAGCCCCTCCCTCAGACCCCACCCCTACGAGGAGCTCTGTCTTTTGGCATTCAGTATACGCACAGATCCGGAAACTTCATCTCGTAGACAGGGATGGAGTGGTTCTGAGGCTGGCCATAGGCTGCGGTGATGGTGCCTGACGGGCTCGGCGGGGGGCTGAGGCAGGGACACACGGAGGACAAAGGCATGAGAAGCGGGCTCTGGGTCCCAACCCATGCAGTCAAAAAGAGTAGCTGATTTGGGTTTTTCTTCGCACAGGGACCAGAGACTGTCACTCCATGGGTTCCTAGGTTTCAAGTTCTAGGATCTAGCTTGAAGTCTAGTTTTACTGAAGGCTTTTTTACAACGACATCATTGTTTTAGGAAGTACCAGCCCTGGACCCTGGGGCCCCTGGCTCTTTGTGGGGTTCACTGAGCTGTCTCGATTTCCTTGTCCAGGAGAGCTGGCGGCTGACTGCAGCCCTGGAGACAGAGGCTGCAGACAGGGAGGCCTGGAGACAGGGGTGAGAGGGAGGACTTGGGAGCAGGGGGCCCTGATCAGGGCTGCCACTTACCGGATGGTGATTTCAAAGATCTGATTGAGTTTGCTCTGCAGCAGTGATGCCTAGACACAAACAGAAGGAAGTGAGCTGGGGGCTCCCTCGCACCCATGCTGGCTCTTGGGAGCCCACCCGTCCAGAGTCCCGTCTTAGGAAGGGAACTGGTGTGAGCTCATCGACAGCACTTATCTGTGGATCCTGGCCGCGGGTTCAGATCAGGGAGGGCCACCCAACAAAAGCACAGAGGCCAGGACCACCAGAAGGACCTCAGCAGGCAGTCCCTTAAGGGGCCGAGTTCCTCCGAGCGGGGCAGTAAGGCTTGGCGGGGATATTGTCAGGAGGCTCAGAGCTGGTTTCAGACTTTCCCTTAACTCCAAGGAGCAGCTGTGCACAGTTGGATTAGGGAGGATGCTGTCTCCGGTCCCTTCTGGCTCCAACTAAGCCCACGTGCACAGACAGTGAGGCTGTGTACGTGTTCAGGGATGGACCTCAACTCTGAGCTCATGAAACCAGCAGCACCTGCCTCTGGAGATGGGCCATGAGGTTAGAATAACATAGGCCCAGAAAAATCTATATGTATCTACATAAACGATTATGTTATTATTCTGTATTATGATATACTAGAAATATATGACACATTATATATAACGGAAAAGAAAATAACATGTATTTTTACTGAGAGGAAAAATTACAATAAAATAGAAGTTATTTGTGGATTCTGGATGCTTACAATTATGTTTCACTGTCACTAAGATGGCCACTGTGAGTAACAAATCCTGGCCTATAGTCAATTTCAAGAAAAGTCTGTGCTCTTCCCTTAAGTACAGACGTAGCTATGAGTCCTTCTTTTTACTTATCTGGCATCTTCTCTTTCCAATCTCTTTTCCAGGGCCAGGCTGTTCCACTTCCCCTGCTGGGGTCCCCTGGTTGGAAGCGGAACCCTGTGTTGCAAATGTTGGCCATCTTTCTTAAGCCATGGCTCCTTTCCCCACCACTCCATGACGAGGTGAGCATAAAGGCACCAACCTCACAGAGTTGTCATGAGAATGACATAAGCTAATAAATGGAAGATGCTCGGGTGTGTGCCTAAGTGCTAGTTGCCTACTTGCTAATTATAAGTTTTACAGTCTGCTTGACACAGGAGCTCCTGAGGTCAGGACTTCTTCCCTACGTGGAGATTGTGAGGTTTAAAGGAGTGTATGGCTAAGAGCCAAGCCTTTTGGTTTGGGGGGAAACAATGTAGTGCCAGGGCATTGTTGGGGGGACCGAATCTCTAATTTCTGGGTAACAAAAGTGCCAAGGTCTCCTAGAAACTCAGTTCCATCCTGGACCTAAAGCCAGTATCTGTTCTTTCCCCAAAGACTTACCCCTGTTGTGCCTCACTCACCCGGGCCCCGCAGTGTGCTGCAATCTCCTCAAAGGGTGCCTTCTGGAACTTCTCCACCACTTGTCGCCGCCGTTCACGTTCCTGCTCCTCGACCGCCACACTGTCCACTGTGGTACAGAGAGCCGAGTCAGCCTCTAGGTCCTGCTCCGCTGATGTGGGGGCAAGGGCTGGAGATGGGAAGATGGGAGGACCCCTCCAGGGGAGCACTGTCTGTGATTGTGGTTCAGGCTCTGCCTTCTGCTGGTGGGCAGGGTGATAGCGGGGCATGGAGAGAGGGTGCCATTATTTGGCCCACGAGGTCTAGATCTTTTCCTGATTCAGCCTGAGAGCTCAGCCACTTTCCTTATGAAAGAGTTTGAGAACTAGGTAAGTGGACCCTTAAGCTGGGCTTTTAAAGCCCTGAGTGGCATTACCACTTGGACTCTCAAAGGGAGTTCCTGGAACAAGAAGTACTCTGGTGCTAATTTGAAAGGGACATCAACGATGGAAAAGCCAGACAGGTCACAAGAGGCAATACAAAGTTAGGTCCCTATGGCCCAGCAGTCCGAGGCTGTCTAGTTCGAGGCTTCTACATATTCCTTTTAGTATCCAAAATGAGTCGGCAAAAATGAAGATGGTCAAGTACGTTCACACTCTATGCACATTCAGAAAGAATACCCTCAAAGACAACAAAAATTAAAACCGTTTGGCATTTGAGAGCAATTTATTATCAGCTCTGGGAAAAATTCTCTTATTTGGAATACTGCATTGCCCAATAATCCAGATAAATGAGGTACTACATTTTAAGATCTATTGCCAATAAATATCAATTGATTTGCTTTTAATATCTTTCATTGGTCCGCCCGTTCTTCTGTAACACAACCCACCAAAAAATAGCCAAAGTGTTTATACAAAATTGTTTTTTCCCTAACTGGCTGCAACCCTCAATTGATTACTTTTTTTTTTTTTTTAAGTTTATTTTGAGAGAGAGTGAGCGAGCAAGCAAGGGAGAGGCACAGAGAGAGGGAGAGAGAATCCCAAGCGGGCTCTGAGCTGTTAGCGCAAAGCCCTGTGGCAGGACTGAGTCTTACAAACCACAAGATCGTGGCCTGAGCCGAAACCAAGAGTGGGACGCTTAACTGACTGGGCCACCCAGGCGCCCCTCCACTGATTACTTTTACAGGCAGCGAGCTGTCAGTAGAGAAAGGGTGGCTTGACGTGGATATGCTGGGCAGCACTACCGATCCCCATCCGGAAAGCAGAATTGATAATTGCAGCTTTGTAGTTGTTGGGAGTTCAGGGGAAGCCGCCGGCCTCCCTGTACCTCTGGGCTGAATCCTGCATCAGGCTGCCCACACCCACGCCTCCCCCCAGGACCCAGCCCCGGCATCCCCTCCAACTTACCGATGGCCTTCTTTAGCGTCTCATAGGTGATCTCCTCGGCAGGCACTCGCTGAGGGAGAAGGAACAGAAGTGTTCAGAAAAGGGGGTTGGAGGTATGGGAGGCAGCCTTGGCTTCCTCAGTTATCTGGCATCCCCTTTGCTTCTCAAAAGACCGTCCCGATGGGGGGAAACGCCCCCAGGACACCACCTGCTCATCAGGGTCCCCGAAGCTCCCCACGCAGGCAGGCGCAGAGCTCCCCACTGAAGGACAGAGCTGCGGTGAGATGGAGGGGGAAGGTCCCTTCCTCCTCAGAGTGCTGAGAATCACCTAAAAGAACTCGCCGCCCTCACCCCTAGCTGGTCGCATTAAGCCCCATGGGAAGAAAACACTGCCAAACTCAAAAAAATCTGAGAACGTAACGGAAAATATTGGCAGCGAGAGGAAGCAGTTGGCAAATATCTCAAATGTAAATTTCAAGATCTGGATAACACTTTTGAAGGCTTAGGATATAAAATTATCTTCCGAGGTGATTTGAGTATTTACTAAAGGTAAGACATGCTGGGGCTGGTCCAAGGACCTGGGTCCCAGGATCTCAGTCCTCAAAGAGCCTGTTAAAGGAGGTGGCAAATAATGAACCCAAAGAAGGATTACCCCATGGATCGTCGCCTCAGGCCAGAGGCTGAAAGTCATGAGACGTTTGTACTAAGTCCCAGGTAGTCCCCGGTAGACTCTGAGCTGCTCGAGACGGGCCCCACGATTCACTCATCTCCCATCACTTAAACATAACATTAAGTGGAAGAAAGAGACACAGAAGAGAATGACCTCACTGACACAGAGGTCAGGAAGTGACCTGAGACAGGCTAGTGGCTCCCTTTGCGAAGGGGGGTCTCTTGGGCAATGACAGTGTTCTATTCCCTGATCTGGG
The DNA here is from genome assembly GCF_022837055.1 of Prionailurus viverrinus. Classification (NCBI taxonomy): domain Eukaryota; kingdom Metazoa; phylum Chordata; class Mammalia; order Carnivora; family Felidae; genus Prionailurus; species Prionailurus viverrinus. The sequence goes on from NC_062563.1 coordinate 121,156,602, forward strand.
TGTGATTGCACGGATACATTCCTTGTGTGAAAATTCACTGAGCTACTGTATTTTTCTGATTTGTTTAGTGTTCAATGGAGGCTGGAAAAGCCAGAGATGTACGTATTGGGATACAGTCATTTAGGAAATATTCAGTGAACACTGAGTCTGTGCAGGACTCTTGGCTGGTCCCTCAGTAGAAATGGCACAATCTGTTAGCTCGGGAATTATGAGCCTGAGACAGCTGTGCCATCGGTCATTCTCAGGAGTCATCCTCTCTGCACATCCATCCACGCAGCCACTCAGCACTGACCAACGTGTGAGGTGCTAGGGAACTGGGTGGTGGCAACATAGAAAAGGAAGGTCACTGGTTAAGGGCAGGTAGAGAGAGGCTTATGGAGAAAACAGGACACAAGCTGGGCACGGAGGAGTGGGTGGCTCATGAGAACAAAGGTGCGGAGGAAGGGACTCACACAGGGGATTACAGCAAAGACCGGCAGCTGAAGGGGACCACGTGGGGGAGACCGAGCAGACCAGCCCCAGGGGCACAGTGGCTTCTGCCACAGAGGAGAGGGAAGTAACATGATCCAGTAGGACCAGTCCAGACTATAAATGGCTCTGAATGCCAGGTACTGGGTTTGGGGCTTGACTAAACCTGCATTTATTGATCAACTGCTATGAACTTGGCATAGAAGGCTACAGGGAGCCAGCACAGTATTCAGGTGGGGCATGGTGCGCTGAAGGTGGAAAGAAGGGTAGCCTGGCAGAAGGTCATGGGGTGGAGGCCCCCACACCCCTGCTTCAGCTACCAAGTCACCCCCCGAGCTAGGTGGACTCTCCAGGAGGGAAAGGGACCCATTCTGGTGGCCCAGGCGACATTAGAGAGTAGGAAGCTCTGTACACATGCCAGCATTTCTCCTTCCACCTTGCTTTACTCCTCGATTCCCGAGGCTCTGTTAACTTCGGGAAGGGAGAACCACAACTCTGGAGGAAACAGCAGCCAGCTCATGCTGTGGTCCTGACATATTTGAGGTTCCCTGTCCTGCAGAGCCAGAAGGCCTTGGAGGACACTAGGTTCAGCCTCATTCCCCTCTTCCAATTAGTGTGAGTCAGAGCCTCCTTCCTTCCATAGGAAAGTTCCAGACGAGTGCCCCAATGAGAGAAGAGTTGAGAAAGCAGCTGAGGGCATAGAGGGAGGCTCGGTCCGGGCCCCAGTGACTTCTCCTTGCTCCAGTGCATCTGAGGAAAGGCTCAGGGTTGACATTGTCCTCCATGGCTACACCAGGCCCAAGGGGCAGAAGGCATACCACCCCCCCCCAACCCAAACTGTCCTGGCCTACCCCACCCCCAATGAACATCCTCCTCACTTCTCACTGAAGCTTCCCCATGACTCTGTCAATTCCCTTAACGGCAGGAGACACCATTAAACACAAGTGCATTTTGTCTTACAGCTTCACCTCCCTCATGACCCCTTTCTCTCCCCCTCTGCCCCTCTCCTATTTTCGTCTCTTCTGCAGAAGTTGGGTGTTTTCATTGTGATTCCTTCCTCTCGCTGACTCATGGGCACATCTGCTTTATTTTCTCAGGTAGAGGAAGTAAGGGCAGGGGAGATGCCACAAGTTATTTCGAACAGAAGTTAGATATTCACAGCCCCCAAGAGATGGTGGAGGAGACATCTTGAAGCTGCAACTTGGTCTTTAAAAAAGCACCTCTATTGATTGATCTGGAAGAAACACCATGAAAACTATTCTCACCCCCATCTCTCCTATTAGGCCTTCCAATATCCAACATGGTGCATGTCTGCCTCCATTGGAAATGGGGAATAACTACCAGAAAGCCTTTCAGGAGTGATTTGTGTGACATTGTCATGGGAGTGTGCGACCGGGGGTGGGGGGCGCACATGTAATTTTTCCAGATGGAAAGGTCTATGACATATATGATGAGTCAGTAAGAAAATGGGATATTTGAGAAATTTGCTTTCCCTGCAACTTTATTTTATTTTATTTTTTTTAACGTTTATTTATTTTTGAGACAGAGAGAGACAGAGCATGAACGGGGGAGGGGCAGAGAGAGAGAGAGACACAGAACTGGAAGCAGGCTCCAGGCTCTGAGCCATCAGCCCAGAGCCTGACGCGGGGCTTGAACTCACGGACTGTGAGATCGTGACCTGAGCTGAAGTCGGTCGCTTAACCGACTGAGCCACCCAGGCGCCCCTCCCTGCAACTTTAAATGGGTTATGCAGTTAAGGAAGCCTGGAACATGGAGCATCTCATTGCATAGGAAGCAAGAGCAGATCCCCTCCCCTTGGGATGCAGGACAATATATCAAGAAGAGGACACTCACCTCCTCCTTCTCTGGGCTGTTCCTAGATTCCACCTCCACCTGCAGGGAAATGGTTTCTCCAATGCTCTTCCTCTTGGATAAGCGGTCCTCATCTGGGAAAGGGAAGCCCAGACGCTAGAGTTCGCAGGGCTCAGAGTGAGCCAGGATCACACCTCTAGCACCATCTCCCCTGCCCCCACCTTTGCCTGGCCCACAGTCCTCTGAGAGCTCAGTATACACCAAGGTGACAGCTGGTTTATCGAAGGCTGCCGGCCTCCTCTGCTCATCTTAGGGTGGTGGGTTTAGTTCTTCGTGGTTAAGATTTTGAAATCATCAATGAGCACAAAGAAGCTGCTCATGACCAGAGAGCACATGTCACCTGGAGTAAGTGTCATCCACTCACAGCGCAAGTAGCTAGCTGTCACTGGTGAAGCACTTGCTAAAGTGCATTTGCCTTTATTGTTTCACGCACGTCTCACACCAACCCTCTAAGGCAGGTGTGGTTAATCCCAATTTTATAGTCAAGGAACCCGAAACCCAGAGATGCCAGGAGACTTGTCTAAGATTTTTCAGGAAGTGAGCTGCAGAGAACTGGGTCTCTGATTCTATACCACAGCCCATGTGGGCACTTTCTGGCTCAATAGGGCCTCTCTCGGCCACAGGCCAGCCTGTCTCATGGGCCACGTTCCCCAGGGATCCTGCCCTGAGGAGAAGAGGCTGGGGAATCAAGAGGATCTCACTGTGTCTTTCAGCTCTTGGGTGACACGCAAGGTGCCGGGGAGGCGACCTACGGACACACAAGTCCCTCACTCTCAGGACCCTTCCTGGTGGGGAAGAGGCAGAGGCAGGCTTGGAAGTCCTTGCACGGGGCTCCTACCTGTCAGCTGAGGGATGTAGGGCAGGCAAAGCCTGTCTGAATTGTAGCCGCTGCCCCCCAGGACTTCACTGATCTTGCTCTGGCGGAAGAGGAGCTCAATCACTACTCCATCAAGATTTTGAGACAACCTGGGAGCCAAAGAAGGAAAGAGGCAACCAGAGTGATTTCCTAATGACTCTCCTTGTTACACAAGGAACATCCATCATACAAAATGACAGGGAAGCAGAAGGAAAAGAAAACCACCCATAGTCCCACCCTTCAGAGACAACATCATTACATGTTGTGCAGAATACCTCAGCCACGTACTTGTATGCACACACACACACACACACACACACCACCCCACCCCCTAAGTTCCTGTTCTGTGATCGATTTTATCCACTGATTACACAGCACCTGCTTCCCATTAACTTTTCTTCCAAAACATTGCAGTGGAAAGGCCATGGTCCATAAAGCTATATTAATAATATCATAAACCCCTATTGTTGGACATTTTGTTTTTTCCCAGTATTTTCCTTGAGTTCCTCTGAGGCTCAAGTGACACTGGCCCACAGACTTCAGTCCCAGAATGCCACCTGGATCGATCCAGTGTCTTGTAGGAACGGCTCCTCCAAGATGCACGTCCCATGGGCTTGGGCAAGGCTCCCAGAGGGCATGTCACATACTCTATCGCACAACGCACCGACATGGCTCGAGGAGTGGATTACGGCCACGTGAGGAAGGCCACACTTGACCCAGGACTTCTGGGCCACAGGCAGGGTCCAATTTCAGCCCTTAAGCCCATAGAAGCCTCAGCTCCTGGCTTCAGACCCCTTACCCTCTACTCAGCTACCTTGGGTGTCCTTGATCATGTCCCAAGTATGCTCCTCACCTAGGCCTCTCCACAAACACGTCCTCAGGGAGCATGTACGGAGCCTCTTTCTTCCTGGTCTCTATCACCTGGAGTTGGGAGGAAATCACCTGAGAGCTGGGTTTGCCAGGGAGGGGGAGCTCTGCATAGGCAAATGACGTTGCTCTCCCTCTAGACGTTGCTTCCTCCAGCAAACTCCCTGGCAGAGCCCTTTACCGATAGGCTCCTGAGGGATAAACTCAGATCCACAGGGGTCCTCAGGGCAGGCAGACTGCTCAGGCTATCCCCAATGACACATGACATATATGCATTAAGTGTCCTGCAAATGCAGGTGCTTAGCCCCCCAAGGGACTGCGGTTTCTGGCTCCTGTGCCCTACTTCCGCTTTCTATGTGAACAGGAAAAGGGAGGCTAAGACATACCATCCCCCCCAACCCAGGTGCACTGCAAAAACATCCTGAGGGACAGTCACAGGAGGAGTTTCCCTCAGTACCCTTTGCAAATTTTTGACGGGAAAGGTGGAAGTTACCAAGACGCAAGCAGGGGGAGGATAGCAGGTGCACAAGTCTGTGCAGGAGGCGAGGAAGCCACGATGCTGCTATTTTAATGAAGAGGATGTCAGGGCATTGCCTTTCCTGCACCCCCTCATTGGCCCATGCTGGGCGGCACAGTGACACAGCACCCTCCCCCATCCCCCCAGCACCCCCAAGCCAGCTGAGACTGGAGGTTTCCCATTTTCTTTCATTTTGCTAGTGTATTTTAAAGTTAATCGTAGACACTATCCCATTCCACCTGTAAATACTACAGTGGTTTTTATTATTGTGGTTTGCTTTCCTTATTTTGTTTTTTTTTTTAAGTTTATTTTGAGAGAGAAAGCAAGGTAGGGGCAGAGAGAGAGAATCCCAAGCAGGCTCCGCACCGTCAGCACAGAGCCCGATGTGGGGCTCGATCTCACAAACTGTGAGATCATGACCTGAGCTGAAAGAGTTCAACGCTTAAACAGCTGAGCCAGCCAAGCATCCCTGTTGGTTTGTTTTTAAATTTTTATTTTATTTTATTTTTTAGAGAGAGAGCCCATGAGTAGGGGAGGGAGAGAAAGGGGTGGGGGGGGGGGAGAAAATCCCAAGCAGGTGCCACACTCAGTGTGGAGCCCAATGTGGGGCTCAAACTCACAACCCTGGGATCATGACCTTAGCTGAAATCAAGTCGGGCGCTGAACTGAGCCACACAGGCACCTCTTGTTGTTGTTGTTGTTGTTAAGTAGGCTCCAATGCAGGGTTTAAACTCACGATCCTGAGATCAAGACCTGGGCTGTGATCAAGAGTCGGATGCTCAACTGACTGAGCCACCCAGGTGCCCCAATACTTCAGTGTGTTTTAAAATGTCTTTTGGGGGGCGCCTGGGTGGCGCAGTCGGTTAAGTGTCCGACTTCAGCCAGGTCACGATCTCATGGTCCGTGAGTTCGAGCCCCGCGTCAGGCTCTGGGCTGATGGCTCAGAGCCTGGAGCCTGTTTCTGATTCTGTGTCTCCCTCTCTCTCTGACCCTCCCCCGTTCATGCTCTGTCTCTCTCTGTCCCAAAAATAAATAAACGTTGAAAAAAAAAATTAAAAAAAAAAAAGAAAAAAAAAATAAAATGTCTTTTGGGGGCAAATGAGGACATGTGATTATAGATTGGGTATTAGATAGCACCAAGGCATTACCGATAACTTAATCAGGTATGTTAATATCATGGCAATGATGTTGGAAGGTGTCCATATTTTCATGAGGCACAATGCTGATATATGTAGGGGTGAAAGGACATGATAGCTGAGATTTGCTTTAAAATAAGAAAAAGAAAACAAGATAGATGAAGCAAACATGGGAAAACCTTCATAACTCTTTAATCTGCATGGTTCTACTCACACTGCTTTTGTGATATTTGAAAACTTTCAGAATAAAACTTTTCTAAAAAGTAGTTTCAGGGGCACCTGGGTAGCTCAGTCAGTTAAGTGACCAACTTCAGCTCAGGTCGTGATCTCACAGTCTTTGAGTTCGAGCCCCGTGTCGGGCTCTGTGCTGACAGCTCAGAGCCTGGACCCTGCTTGAGATTTTGTGTTTCCCTGGCTCTCTGCCCTTCCCCGCTCATGCCTTGTCTCTCTCCATCTCTCAAAAATAAAGAAATGTTTAAAAAAAATTTTTTTTAAGTAGTTTTAGTCCCAAATCACACGAGAGGCATGTGTACCTATGTCTCTGGGAGTGAGGGCAGCACAGAGGGACAGGAAGTCAAGGTGGGCAGGTAGCAGCAGGTGAGGAAGGGGTATAGGTTCTTGCCTGTGGCGGACCCCACCATGCTATGTCATGTTACCCAGGAGGAAATGCTACTTCTAGGAACTCCTCACTGTCCCTAGTTCTTCCGTCAACCCTTCCTCAATGCCTGGACTGAGCACAGGGCTTATACAATTAAGGAAAAGTTATTCTGGGGAAACCCAGGGTTGAGGGGCTCCTGAGCTGTCGGGGCCACAAGGACACCAACCTCATGGATGTGCTGGCAGAAGGCAGGTACTGTTGTGAGCTGGCTGATGAGGTTCAGGTAGGCTGCACCCAGCGCGTAGAGGGCACAGCGGTTGTATACAGGCAGGTTCTCTTCATTGACCTGGGCCACATCCTGTGGCAACACAGAGGGGCCCTGGAGTTTCTTCACTGACAAATTATACCGGTGCCCCCCTTCCCCCAACCTCCCCCAACCTTCTTTACAGATGGCCCATTTCTCTAGACTAAGCCTTTTCCAGCATTTGCCCCATAACTTGCTGAGAGACAGAAGTCATCCTCATTACAGCTGAAGTGAATCATCCCTAGAACGATCCATGAGCTGGAGGCTCATAAGTACTTGAGTAGAGGGGTATTGACTTCATTCTCCACTTTGCAGTTCCAGCTTTGGTGACCTTGACGGTCCAAACCTTCATCATTAATCCTACCTCTAGGATGCTGTGTCCTTCAATATAGACCTTGAATGATTCTTGGGGGACCGGACTGGATTGCTAAACTGGGTCCATATGTTAAGTTGAAAAAGAAGCAACAGTTACTAGGGATTGGGACACAAAGGAATCTCAGATTCTAGGCTGAACACCATCATAGCAGCTGGGTTGGCCTTGCAGGATTCAAGGCAGCACTGGTGGCCACCACTCAACTCCCAGATTTGCCATAATTCATGCTCCTAGGGTGGGATACAATGCCCACCTAGCTGCAGGACCTCGGAGACCCTGGTCTTTTGAGGTCTGGGACCCACCCCAGATCCCAGCATCGTTGACAGTATACTTCCACCCAGAAAGACTCTGCAAGTCTGGAGCCCTCTGTGGTGAAGCATGGCTCTCTTAAGAGTCGTGATGGAGCCTTGTTGAGTCTCCAAGTCCCAGAGCTTGGGGGTAGAACTAGGAACATGTATTTTTAATAAATGCTATGGTAATTCTGAGGCACAGCCAGGCTTGGGGATCAGACGATCTTTAGACAAAGTTTGTTTTGGGATCACGCGGAGCTTATATGAGCGCCCTCTTGATAGTCCTTGGGGTCTCATTCGGACCTTGCGAGACTCAAAACACTAGGGGCTAAAGGGTGTTTTTGAAAGACCCCATTCCCTGGGTCTCCTTTAGCCTGAGCCATGACTGAAGCACTCTTTGGTGGTTTCCCGAACAGAACCACGGCTTGTGGTCTCTGGAGGAAGGGCCAACCAAGGGTGCCGTATTCCCAGGCTTGGGGATTGCTGTTGAGCCACTTCTACTTGGTGCTGTCATGAGTGCTTGGCCCAAACCGGTCCCCTGCCCTGTTCCCAACCCCTATGCGCTGCCCACACCAGGTCCCACCTGAACAGCCAGCACCAGGCGGATGAGGTCCACCACCACCTCCTCATTGGCCAGCTCAATGCTGATGAGGGCCAGCAAGCCATAGAGAGCCTCGTAGTGCTTCTGTATGTTCGTCTCCTCCTTACAGCTCAGGTAGATGTGTCTGTAGAGCTGCTGGGAGTGCTGGGTGGGGGGAAGGGTGGGGGCAAGGGCACAGTGGGTGGGTGGAGAAAGGAGGGGCAAGGAGATCGGGGAGGAGGACTAATCTGCAGGCGGTGCCACAGCTGGGTGCCCCTCCCACCTCCACCCTCCGGGAAAGGATGCCTTCTCTCTCTCTCTCTCTCTTTTAAGTTTTATTTATCTAAGTAATCTCTCCGCCCAACGTGGAGCTCGAACTCATGACCCCAAGATCAAGAGTCATTCTTCCAACTGAGCCAGGCAGGCACCCCAGGGAGAGCACGGCTTTAGAGCAGACCCCAGTGGAAGCCACTGCGCAGGAGGACACGTCTAAGGAAGGGTGAGTGCAGTGAAACCAGCAATAGAAGCTGCTGCCCAAATCCAGCTGTGTGCAGAGGTCCATAGCCCAGCCCGGGACTGGCTCACCAGCAGTGCTCCTCACTCCGGCCTCAGTGTTGAGGGTGACCCTGGGGGCTTGACCCTCCGAGGGGTCAACTGGTCATCCCCACTAAGCAAACTCAAAGAGGGAGAGAGCCGGCCTGGGGACAGGGGTCAGCACTGACTTGGGGTTTGGGAGGTGGGAGTCCACAGAGCCTGGCCCACCTGGGGTTCCTTGGGCCTTACGGTCACACTTGCTAACCTTCTTCATGAAGACGGTGTCCTGTCGGGAGCACTTGTCCACTTTCAGTTTCAGGACAGAGATGTCGCTAAGGGTACTGGGAGGGGACACAAGCGGCTACTATGGGAATTGTCCTCTCACCTGGGTGTGACACCTATCGGGAGCCTTCTGCCCCATCACACACCAACTGGAGGGGAGACCCCCAAGTTCACCTGATGGTAGAGAACTTGTGGCGGTTGCCATGACGATCAATGAAACTGATGAGAATCTCCAGAACAAAGAGACGGATCTCTGCGTCCTCCATGAGGGCGGTGGACAGAAGGCGGTCGAGGAAGTTGCTGGGCAAGGCTGACATCATGTTGTTGCACTGGAAACCTGTGGATACCTGCAAGGGAGCCCAGCACGGCTGCGCTCAGGAACGCTGGCCCTTTCCATGCAGTGAGGAGATGGGGAACAGCCAGCAGAAGTGGGGTTTAAAGCACCCAACCTCTCTAGCCATCACGCAGCCCAGCTCCCCTTGGCCTCCACCCTAGGCCCTGAATGCCTGTGGCAACTTTTCTGAACATGCCAACAACCACCTAGACAAGTTTTAAGTTGTTAAAAGCAAGCAAGGGCTAAGCACTTGCGGGGGGTGGGGGGGGCCGGGAACAGGGAGCCTCTGAACCTAATGTTCCAGCCGTCAGGGCTCAGCTGATGAACACCCGCCAGGAACACAGCGTTGCATTAAGAGCAAGGACAGTCGCAAAGACATGGCGAGACAGTGGAAGAACTTACAGCTGGGGTGAGGAACCAAAACCCACACAAGGGCAACAACCATTCCATTCCATCTTTTCTATGTGGCCATACTGGGGATCTTCTGATGCAAGCCAGGGGGCATCAGTAGACACATCACACGTGATGTTGTCAAAGCATTCAAAAGCCGCAAAACGTATTCACTGTTAAGTCCATATTGGAAAATGATGCCTTTGATGACTCAGCAGGCCCTTGAGGATTTAGCAGAGCCTGGTGGCTTCAACAGTAAACATCCACTGAAGGGGTGTGTGTGTGAGAGTGCAAACCGTCACCTTGATAAGGTGCTGGGTACAATAAGGATAATGAGAGTAAACTCAGCAGGAATGGCAGGAGCACACAGACCGAGGAGGTAACCAGATGTGGGCGGCGTCGGCATGAAAAGCCTTTATAAAAACCTAGTGAAATGAACAGCATGGGCTAGGGAGAGGGAAGGCAAGGCATGAATGAGAGTAACTGGGCTGTGCAGATTGGCGTGGCTGGAACAGAAACTGGGGCTAGGGATGAGATGACGAGTCAAGAGAGGGAAAGGTGACTGGGATTTTTTTTTTAAATTTTTTTTTTTTTTTAGTGTTTATTTATTTTTGAGAGACAGAGAGACAGAGCAGGAGCAGGAGAGGGGCAGAGAGAGAGGAAGACACAGAATCCAAAGCAGGCTCAGCACAGAGCCTGACGCATGGCTTGAATTCACAAGCTGTGAGATCATGACCTGGGCGGAGGTCAGATGCTTAACCGACTGAGCCACCCAGGCGCCCCGGCGACTGGGGATTTTCTGCCTTTAGTCTGAGAAGTTTGAAACCTAGAGGCACATCAGTTGTAAGCCGAGACCTACTATTTGAAAAGGAGCAGCATGTGGGGAACAGTATTTCTAGAAAATTCTTGTTGTGGTTGTGTATTTATGATTGGTGAGGACAGATGGAGATAAGGGCAATGATGAGAATAATCTAGTTATGAGATGTCCAGAGCTTAGGCAGGACTGTGCATGAGAACACCTGGGGGGCCTGTTACAAATACAGATTCCAGGACCCCACTCAGACTGAGGGCTCAACGTTTCTAGGGAAGCTCTATATATTTTAACAAGTTGGTCACGGAGATGGCATTTGAGAACAATGAATCTGGACTCCGGTGATGGCTGCAAGGATGTAGAGAAGAGGAATGTAAAACACTGATGAAAGGAAAGATAGTGGCTGGGAGACTGGAATGGGCACAAGTGCTGAAGGGGAAATAGGTGGAAGGGACCCAGGCAGGTATTTGGAAGGGGAAAAAAAGGCAGGAACCAATAGATTCTAACCCAGTACAGAGACGATGTTTGAGTGACAAGGCGATCCGTAGCTGATAAGGAACCTTTGTGAAAATTTGGAACACATGCCCTGCCTGCCTTGGATGACCCAGGTCTGTGGATGCCCAGACTGCTAGTGAGTTTAACACAGGCTGGATTTCAGCCCCCTATTCACCCTTTTGATTGGGCATATTTGTGCAGTGTGCAACCCGCACAGCTGTATGTGGTAGCCTTCTCTTGGTCCCTTGGGAAGGAGCTGCCTCCTGTAGAGGCTTAGTAGGAACGGGGACAGGAGAGGCTCACCTGAAGGAGGGATTTCAGCAGCATAATCTGGGTCAGCCGGTTCCTGTTCTCTCTGTAGACCAGACACAAATACTCACCAGGATGGTGATGTGGGCAGAGACCCCACACTTGCCTGCCCCGTTCCCCTTGTGATTAGATTCTCCATGAGGTTTATCTTGTTGAGTTACTCGGGACAGTTGACTTGCAGAGCCAGGAAGCAGACCAGAGAATTAATGGCTTGCCCCAAAGGTGGGAGGCAGTTAGTGGTGGGGCAGCCTGAGGAACTGTTGTGGGGTCCAAGGATCCCACTAAGGGCTGCTGAGGGATTTGAGAGTAGAAGGAGAGAAGTGAGGGCATAACCAGGAAAGTCAAAGTGGACAAAGGGGTCAGCCAGAAAACACTGGAAGGGCAGCTGGGGTGGAATGGGCAAGAGAGGAAAAGGGGAGGACGGCTGGTAGGCTTACCCGGTCTTCCCCGTCTCCATGGGATGATGCAGGGAAGGCAGTGGGACCTTGCTCATGATGAAGAGTATCACCTCGGAGCGCTGATAAGTCGGCAATGTGCTGGCAAAGGAGCCTGCAGGAAAGAGATGGTGGAGGGGGTTGGCCCAGGTGAGGCCCACAGCTGCCCGGGTCTCAGATGAGGAAACTACCGCCCAGAGTGCAGCGGCTGTGTCTCTAAGGAAGAGAAGTAAGGCAAGCAGAGGGAGAAACCTAGATGACTCCAGGGGGCTCTTCCTAACTCCAGCTCCTTCACTTGTCGCCCAGGCTGCGGTTGGCTAGCGTCCCTGGGAAGGAGAGGGGAGCCAACGGTGCTAAGCCAGCAAGGCTCCGAAGTGATGGGCCCTACGAGCCGGAGGGGTGACTCTACGGTTCTCCCCTTGGCAACCACGTGCACATCCGTGGCCTTTCCCCTTTCCTCCTTCCTGCCTTTTCTCTTCCTTCTCGCCTCCCCTCCCATCGCTCCAACGGGGAAGCATCAGAGAGGCCGGCCGGGGACTGGGGTGCAGAAGAGTTCGCCGCTCTCAGCCTCTGATCTGAAGTCCAGCCCAGCAACCCACGGACATCGCTCTGTGCTCTCCCTCAGGCCAGAACCCGGCCAGGCCGTGAGCCGTGCGCGCCGCTGACCGACTCCATTTTCTCCAACGTCCGCGAATAACGCGATTTGCCCGGAGGAGCTGGTGACCCTCATCCCAGCGCCCCAGCGCGCCGCTGGTGGAGGCCGCCGCCCGCCCCACCCAACTCGGGTCGGACCCCGCAGCGGCGCCCGGTCCCGCCCACCAGGCCCCGCCCCTCGCCGGGCCCCGCCCACTCAGGCCCCGTCCCCGGGCCCACCTATGGTCTTGATAACAGCCTCCTGGAACATGCGCTCTTCGTGCTCCTTGATGATCTTGGTGCCCAGGCTGATGGCCCCGTCGTAGCTCCCGGTCAGGGCGTAGTCGATGCTGAGCCGCAGCTGCCTCAGTAGAGTGTTGAACATCTCCAGCACCGTGGGCCCTGAGCACAGTGGGTGGGAGACCCGAGATCCAGGGCTGGAACCTTCGGCCCGCCCTGCGTTCCAGCCAGGGGCTTCCTCTTCCTCTGCACCCCGCCCCGGCTGACTGCTTTCTAAGAAAACCGGCTCTGACGCCTCCCTGCGCTCCCTTGCCCTTTTCTGGAAGGGGAGGCAGCCTCCTGCCAGGGGCAGCTCTTTGTCCTTGGAGGCTTCCCAGCCCCCACACGCTGTCACCCAGGGCCCCCTTACCGACAGAGCCGGTGGCGGCGATGACGGCAGCTTCCGACAGGACCTCCACGATGCCCGCCCGCACCGTGGCCGCGCTGCGGCTGTTGGCATCCAGGTGGCTCAGGAGCTGCTGGATAACCAGGTGGGAGTGCTGCGGCTGGGGGGAGGAAGACGTGCTGGCCCCAAACAGCAACCCCCACGCGGCCTCTGCGCCAGGGCAGCCCTCGACTGGGACCCAAAGGCCGGGGTGGACAAAAGTGAGGTCCTGAGGCGGGCGGGCACTGGAGGTGGTGCCCAGATACCCTGGTTCCTTCTCCTCAGTCCCTCTCCCTTGGTCCAGCAGGAGCAGAGCCCAGTCCCAGTGGCCACCTGGATTGCCACGGTTGTCCTGGGCCCTTCCGCCTCAAGTGGGTCAAAAGTCAGTTTTAAAATATTGTCTTCCTTTTCCTCGTTCCTGGGTCCCAGGTTATATTGATAAGGGCCACCTAGGCCACAGGGTTTATTTAGTCCGGTGCTGCACAAAGCGTAGCCCAATTACAGGGGGATAGTACAGAAATTGAGAGTAAGTGTTTAGTAAGCGATGTGAGAAGGCCATGCATGGCAGCCAAGTGTGGTCTGTGGGCTCGTATTTTGCATGAGATTTTCATTTACTTTTTCTAAGAATTCTCACTAATTGTATTTTAGACAGTATTGATCTGTGCTGTATCAGAAAGAAAACGAAAACTGCCCTTCCTCTCAGCTAGATCGAGCAGCACGTGTAGACACCTAGGGGCTCAGGAGAAGTCACAGAGGACAGCTGGCTTTCTCCTTTGGTGCACTGTCCTGCTCCCAGAGGCGCCCTCGGCCAGGAGGACAGGCTGGACAGGGAGCCACCGTACCTGAATCGAGTACATGATGATTTTAAAGCAACGGATGGCGAACACCTTGGGTTCCCAAAGAGAATGGTTGTCCAGATGGCTGTGCAGGAGAAAACATGGGGGGACGACTATGAAATGCAAAGCAACGTTGGGGAGGAGAGACAAACTTGCCGGCGGAGCGGCCTCCCGAGAGACCCAGCCCCACGCAGGGCTCCCCGGTAAGTGAGGAAGGGCTTGTAGGTGGCAGTGAGCGGAAGGAATGAGGGACCCCCGGGCAGTCCCACAGCAAGAGCTGGAGGCAAGCCGAGGAACAGAATTCCACCGCTGTGGACTGAGGAATGAAGCCAGGCACCCAGCTTCAGTTTTGGGGGCCTCCTACCAACTCTTGTCCCCGACACTGCGCACGGCCACCGTGTGATGGCTTCTGCTGTCACGGCGCAGGGAACGCAGGCACAGACAAGGGACCGACTTAGCCACGGCACCACAACCGTAACACCTCTTTCCCCTGTCTCCGAGTCAGCAAGATGCCAGGACCCCGACCGGTTCTCTGAGGGCTGGGGCTGGGGGCAGGGGTCACTCACATGAGGACAGGCTTGATGGCATTTTTGATGTTGCCAAAGGCGGCCCGGCCCAGCAGTTCCCGAAGGCACCTCTCGGCCAGCTCTGCTGGGTTCTCCTTCTCCTTCTCTGGCGCTTGGAGGGGCGAGGGGGAGCGGCTGCGGAAACACGCGGTGTGTGGGTAATACGGGACAGAAGGCAAAGCCGGAGTCGGGTTTGGCGCAGCCTGAGTATCTGCACTGCATCCTGGCAAGCGGTGGCAGGAGGACAGGCAGGGATTTGACGTGGGCTACGTGAGGTAGCTCCATGAGGGAGACTTCATGGCCGTCGGAGATTAAATAGGGTAAAGAAGCCCAGGGTGGAGGAAGATCATGAGAGAAGGGGTCAGATTCTCTTTCTGGAAATCCATGAGGACAGGCTTGATGTGTCCCTGTGGGAAGGACAGATACCCTGCGCACCATGGGCCTGGTGAGGCACAGACCACGAGTGTCTCCGTGCCCCCAAGCTGGGGAAGGAAAAAGATGAGGCACACAGAGTAAGAGAAAGCAAAAGAAAGTGGGTGAGAGGAGGGAGGAAAAAGAGAGAGGCATGGTGGTTACCTCAGATGTGACTCAGTGGTACCGAAGTCACAGGGGCTGGGCTCAGATCTGGACAGAAGAAGGAGCCCCAGGCCTCTGGGCCCTGAGACCACCAGAGACCACAGAGGGAGCTGGTCGGTGAGGTGCGATTCCAGGAACAGCCACCAGGGGGCACATTATTTCCCTCTCCTCTGTCTCCTGCCACAGGCTCAAAGGACAGAGGACCTCAAACAACCTCATGCACCGCCCGGATGCACAGCAACAGGAGTCTTTCCCTGCATCCCGTTTTACAGATGGGAAGAGCGAGGGGCGGGGACAGAATGAACCCCATGTCTGAGGGCTCCCAGATTAAAACCCAGTATCTGCCACTTGTGTCCAGTGGCTGCTGGCTGGTGAAGCATGTTTTAAGGGCCCGAAATAGCATTAGGAAGTGAGGGAGGAAGGAAGGTCAGGAAGGGAAAGTCCTCAGTAATTAGAGCCGTGAAAAGCATTTAAAAACCTCCTTGGCCTGCTGCTTTCAGAGGCACAGAGGTAACCCGACTCTTGGTCCTTTGTGTTCCTACCAGGAAACACTTACCCCCAGAGAGCCCAGCACAGGTACTAGCCTTCCTTCATGAATGCAGATTTTAGGGGGTGCAGCAAGCTGGCAGAAGGCCAGACCCGAGGCTCCTAGGGAGCCAGCCTTGGACTCACTGCAGAACAAGCCACGGAAGCCAAGATCACTGGCCTTTTAGCTAGGCTTTTAACGACCAGCCCGAGCCGTGTGATTCCCAAGCAGATGGGAAAGGCAGCCTGGGAGGGCTGCGTGTGTCACTGCCCAAGCTCCAGCCTCCCCTGCTTACCTCTCTGCCTCCTCTACGTGCTGCAGATTGAAAAGCAGTGATGGGACAATTTTGTCCATGTGCTGCGGGTCCCAGATATTGGCCTGCAATTCATCGTTCACCGTCTTCCTCACCACCCCTTGCAGACCTTTGATGCCTGACATTCTGATTCTGTAAGGAAAGGGGCAAAATGCAGCCAGGTAGTTCCCGGATCCCGAGAAGCCCAGTGTCTGCGGTAAGGAGAGGCGAGGGCATGGGGGGTGGGATGCATTCGTCCACCCAAAGGCAGGACGGAGCTCACCTTCTACCCTTCGTGTGACCCAGCCCCTGGCTGGCTGGCTTCCTGTGCTGGTGGGCGTGAGCCCAGGAAGCCACGACCCCTGGCCTATCCTGGAGATTGCCAGACTGCCCTTGCCGGGTACCACGTGGGCTTCATCTCCTCCTCGTTAGCAGCCCTCTGGGTTTGTTCCAGCTTGAGCCCGGGATATAAAGGCTCAAAGTATGTCAAGAACTGACGAAGCAGAATGCAGGGATATGAGCAACTGACGGGGGAGGAGGGGGTTTGGAAGGAGAGGCACAGAGCTGCCAGACTCTGGGCACAGAGTATATACTGTGATCGAGAGTGGTGAGTGGGTGTGTTTCTGGGTGTATAAATGCATGTACTTCTGAACGAAAGAACACAGGTATGTGCACGTGTATATGTGTGTGCTGTTGCTGGCTCTCCAATTTGGCTCCCGGGAGCATTACTTTCCATCTGCTCCTCTTTTGTGCCCCAGAAGGTTTTCCTTTGAAAGGCTGTTTTGGGAGCCCATCTCTGCCCACTTGCCCACTAAGCCCTGCCAGGTGCTCCTTTCCTCCCCAGAAACGTCAGAGCAGAGGTAAATACTGATGAAATCAGACCGCGCACTCCGGGCTGGGAACTCTGTAAGACCCACCGATGCCTTTGTCATTAGCTGAGGGGTCCCCTCACTTCCCCTACTCACTTAGTCTTGATTTCCATGTCATCGTGGCTGGAGTGGCACATTTCACTGAAGCGGGATACAAAGAAGTCATAGCTCCGGTGATAGGATGGGGTGTCCTCCTCGATGTTGGCAAACTTCACAAACTATCCGGGAGGAGAGAGAGAAGTACAGGTGAGAGGTGACCCAGTGCGCTCTGCACTTCGGACTCTAGGCTCTGGGACTTGCCGTCCCCTGGCCCCCTGCCCTAGTAAAGCCACGGGACACGTGCATTCCAGGAATTGGCTCTGGTCCACTTCCCAGAGCACACGCGGCCTGCACACCTCTATGGGTTCCAAATCCTGCTCGCTCTTCCTGCTTACACTCTAAGACTGGACCCCATGACCCTTCTTGGCCCTTCCCTGCTGAGGTGAGCAGAGGATGGAAGAGGTGAGGACGTGAAGGTGTCTCTCTTAAGCTCCTGCCTCCATCCGCATCCAGAGCTGCACCAAACACACAGAGGCCGGAAAGCAGTTAGGGAGTCACCGAAACAGCCAAAGCCAACGGTCAAACCATACCTCAACCCGTTAGAGCGAATTCTGGGGAATCAAGAACAAATCTGAAATGTGATTTAAAAATGTCATTCCATTGGGGCGCCTGGGTGGCTCAGTCAGTTAAGTGTCCGACTTTGGCTCAGGTCATGATCTCGCGGTTCGTGAGTTTGAGCCCCGCGTTAGGCTCTGTGCTGATGCCTCGGAGCCTGGAGCCTGTTTCGGATTCTGTGTCTCCCTCTCTCTCTGCCCCTCCCCTGCTCATGCTTTGTCTCTCTCTGTCTCTAAAAAATAAACAAATGTTAAAAATGTCATTCCGTTTTATTGCTTAAAATTTGAGCACATTTTTAAAGTTTGCCCGTTCAGTTCTGTTAAGTCTTGCTCAGGGTTATCAGCCGCTAGATTCCTGCCGTCACCCGGGCTGCACATTTCCAATTCTAAATAGGGACTTAATTTCAAGGGAATCCCACGGAGAAGCAAGGATCATGGACTAAGTGGAGTTAAATTGCTAAAAATTAAGCATAATTCTTATAGGTTATTTCGTTTAATGTTATAAATTTAGTGCTGCGAACGACTCAAAAGGTTACGCTTATAATAAAATCTATTCTCCATTATTCTGTCTTGTGTTGTTATTTAATTTTTGCCATCATTTGTTGGTTCTCAAAGGATATGCTATTATTTCTAAAATTACCCAGTTAGTGCACTCATAATATTCATTATCAATTGCCAGTCTATTTCTCTATTTAACTATGAAAAATTTGTTACCTTTTCCTGGATGACAATTAGTAACTTCCACAAAATCATTAGTTATTCTTTCACTAATAAATATGCATTTATTTTCTGCCGACTGAGAGAATCTCAACATACAAGGCAGATAAGGAGATCTTTCTTGCCAAGTTAACATCTAAAACGTTTACATCTATTTGAAAGTGAATATTCTGATATTAGCAATAAATCCAAATGGCACTGCTTGCATTATCGATGTGGTTCTGCACAAGAGGTGTCGTGGTCACCGATTAGACATGAATTCAGGAAGTCTAGAAACAACAATCAAGTCAGCCTTTGGCTACATGAATTTTTTTTTTTTAATGTTTATTTATTTTTGGGAAAGAGCATGAGCAGGGAAGGGGCAGAGAGAGGGGGACAGAGGATCCAAAGAGGGCTCTGCACAGACAGTAGCAAGCCCGATGTGGGGCTCGAACTCACAAACTGTGAGATCATGACCTGAGCTGAAGTCAGACGCTCAACCGACTGAGCCACTCAAGGCACCCCTGTTATGTGAACTTCTCAAGACAGTTCTTAAATGTTCATCTACTCAAAGGGGACACGCAACCATGGGGAGTTCTAACTGCAGATCGACCTCTCACTGGCGGTGTGGCTTTCAAGTGGGACATTTCACTTCCCTCATGTTCTGGTTTTCCCACGGTCTTCATTCACTAAGATTCTTTATTTTTCAGTGCATACTGTATCTACTTCACATATGACGAGGCAGCTGCAAACAACATAACCTGAGTGTATGCAAGAGAAAACGCATTTAAAATAATTAAAGCAAAACTGAAAAAAAAGAGACCATACTGTAGAGGGAGAAATAGTCAAAGATTTTGTCTCCGACATTTACTGACTGCGGGGACTCAAATGTATGTCAGGAGGATGGATACCCAGACTTCATGTCCACTCGTTTGGGAGTTTGGGGGCCAGTGGTGATGAGCGTGTAGCAGCTCAGGCATGTCCGTACCCCCCGAAGCATCTTACACACATCACCTCTTTCACTTTTCAGAATGACTCGAAGTTAGAGAGATTCCTGTGCGACAGAGTCACAGGGCTCGGTAACCCCACGGATTTCTGCCACCAGCTCCAGACGTGCTGAGTCACTCTGGGAGGAGCCCCAGGGGTTTACCTTTGAGCAGGGTCCCACCCAAGAAACCTGACGGGACAGTCCCCATTTGAGAAATACGGCAGGGTCACTGACAGACCACCTGGGTGTCTTCTAAGCACACCAGCCCCGTTTCCTGACACTGACTCTGCTCTGGAGCCGTTCCTGACCTCTGTGGGACGTGACAGCCAGTTCCCCTTCACTTGCAACTTTGACCTTCCTCTTCTTCAAAGCGCCATGAAGCCAGGAGCAGGACTGACGGCCTGCGGGTCAAGGGCACGGCCTGAGCACTTGTTCACACCCAGAGTCTGTTGAGAACGGGCTGTTATCCATCCTGTACAGGCTGCTAAATATTTTGACTAGTACTCACTGGCTGTAAGGTGAGAATTGAGATTGCAATCAATTTTTTTAAATTGAGGAGCACCCGGGTGGCTTGGTCGGTTAAGTGTTCAATTCTTGATTTCGGCTCAGGTCATAATCTTAAGGTGCGTGGGTTCAAGCCCCACCTCGGGCTCTGTGTTGGCAGCGTGGAGCCTGCTTGGGATTCTCTCTCTCCTTGCACCTCCCCACGCACACTCACGCTCTCTCCCTCTCTCAAAATAAATAAATAAACTTAAAAAAAAAATAGAAAATTCCATGATAGCTGCTGAGACAACACAGGATAGAAAACACGCATGGAGATTCCTTTTCTACAACCATGGGTGGCCTTCTAGACTGGGCTAACAGTTTCTTCTGAATGGTTTCTTTTAACGTCCCTCACTCTTCCCTTCTGGGGTTGTCTGCATTCCTAGATGTTTACTCTTCTGCACTCTTCTTCCCCAAAACTTAGTCGTCTTCTCAAATTTTGCTTTTGACATAACAGTTCTCCCATTTGAGTATAGACAACGGCCCCCCCTACGCTGCTGGGGCCGCTGTTGGACGGCCATCTCCTTGCTCTGCCTCTTGTCATTTGCATGACTGTGGACAAGTTGTGTAAGTTCTGAGCCACGGGTTCCTCATCTGTAAAGTAGAGACACTGGGACCTATGTCACGGGGCAGACACCGGGATTAAATGAGGGGACGTATGCCGAGTGACCAGCACAGTGCCTGGCACGGAGGAGTGCTGCAGTGACCATGGTGACAGCGGCTGAGTACGGTCTGGTCCATCAGCCCCAGGACTAGGCAGTGGGACCCTTGTCCTTTTTGTGTCACCAACACAGGCCCAGCCAGGCGATCACAGAAGAGGAGCTCAGATGGGCAGCATGGACCGTGCAGGCAACACTCCTCGAATGTGATGTCTGGGGATGTGAAGAGAAGAAACCTAGTCGTAGCCACCCCCAGGCCAGGCCCCCTGAAGCACCATTCAGGGACTGAGGTCATTTAGTGCAATAAGGTGGGACAGAGCACAGCTCCCAGGGGCAGGAGGGTGGGGCTGGCATGGGACATCCAGCAGCCATCACTGCAAGACCAGGAACAAATCGGCCAAACGTTGTTTTTCTTCTCTTGCAAATGCACACGTCATCTCTTACGGATGTGAATAAAGTAGAGATAATTAAGAAAAGCTCCCCGAGTGCCTGGTCTAACAGGAACTCTGGTTTAACTCATACCTTGTTCTGTCGGAGGTCCTCCAAATATTCAAAAGGCACGGGCCCTAGTAAAAGCTATTGGTAGGTAGGCATTCGTATCAGGTGGAGTCACACCGGGCCCAGCGTGCCATCTTTCCCGTGGGGTGTGGATGGCAACGGTATGCAAAAGAAGCAGCTAACACCTCTGATCTAAGTCATGACGACATTAAATGCTTCCTTCCCCCCACCCCCACACACACTTGTATTTAAATTCTAGTTAGTTAAGATACAGTGCAATATTGGTCTCAAGAGTAGAATTCAATGACGCATCACTTGCATAAAACCCCCAGGGCTCATCACAAGTGCCCTCCTCAATGCCCATCACCCATCTAGCCCACCCCCCACTCCACCCCCTCCGTCAACTCTCAGTTTATTCTCTATCTTTTTTTTTCTTTTTCTTTTTTTAATTTCAATTTTAGTTAGTTAACCACATTAAATATTGCCATGGCACCTGCCGCTTACGCATCGTATTAGTTTTCTGGGGCTGCGTCACTCTGATCTCTGCCTTCGTCTTCATATTATTTTCTCCTCTGGGTCAAATCTCCCTCTGCCTCTCTCTTATAAGACCCTCGTGCCTGCATTTAGAGCCCATTGGGCTAATCTAGGATAATCTCCCCATTTCACTATCCTTAGCTTAATCACATCTGCAGAGACCCTGTTTCCTTATAAACCTGTGATGTTCACAGGTCCCAGGGACGGGCACGTGGACATCCTTCAGTGGGCATTTTTCAGTCTATCAAAACATGCATCATCTAATGTAACTTTTGGCAAACCAGTGAGTTTTGCAGGATTATATTGCTCCCATTGTGAAGATGGGGAAACTGAGGCTGTAAGGGAGCAAGGGAATTATTTCAGGTCAACCAGCTTGTGACAGGTGGAGCTGGGCCACCAAGCTCCATACTTGGGAATTCTGATACTTTGATGCTCTTCACCCTCTACCAGTGGCTTTTATTTTATTTATTTTATTTTTTAATGCTTATTTATTTTTGAGAGCATGCAAGTGGGGGAGGGACAGAGAGAGGAGGACAGAAGATCTGAAGCGGGCTCTGTGCTGACAGCAGTGAGCCTAAGGTGGGGCTTGAACTCAGAACCATGTGATCATGACCTGAGCCGATGTCGGACACTGAGCCACCCAGGCATCCCCACCTGTGGTTTTTCAATTTTGATGTGCATTGGCATGACCTGGGGAGCTTGTAGAAAATGCAGACTTCTGAGCCACCCCAAGCCTGGTAAACAAGACTACCTGGGGAGGAGGGCCCGGGTATCTGCATTCTGAAGAGCCATCCCTCAGCCGACTTCCCCCCCTGGAAATTCTGGGGCAGGGGATTTATGAACCCTGTGTCCTTTGCCCCTGTACTGGCAAGCTGGACCCGTAGATCTGGAAATGTTCCCAGTCAGGCTGGGAGGGAGCCCGCTTATGCAGGATGCTGGGAAATGTAGAGAAGCATGTCCTTGGTAATGGAGGTCAGGCAAGGCTGGATAGATGGCCGTCTCCTTCGAAGACCATCTCCTTTGAACTGGAGTCGTTGGGGTGAAGCCAAGGGTTGGATAGGTGACCCAGCCTTGGCTCCCCTTGGCTCCGTCTCTGGGGCCCAGAATGGCCTGGGGGCTACAGCTTTGAGACTTAGGCTGTCAACCATTCCATTCCCATGTGTGCCAGGACTCTCGCCCCGCTAAGAGGTCTGATGATGAGAATGCACTTAATGCCCATCCTGAACCTCCCACGCAGAGGGTGTGTGCCCTGCTTATTGCATTATAAATGTAAAATAGGTAACTTTTTGGTACCAAGATTTCTGAACATCCCTAGGAACCCTTGGTGTGATGGCTTGATAGGAGCTTTCCTTTCTCAAGTCTGAAAGTATGGCTGCCCAGTCAGGGAGGGTTGGCCTATGCTGTCCCTTGGGGAGTGCCCACCCTAAGCTGCTCCTGAGTCTTCCAGGGGCTGACAGGAACCTTCTGTAACCGTGGTTCAGAAGGTCAAATCGGGGTATTTCGTGGGGTCCCTGGTCGAGGCACCACACCCACTGTGGAAGTCCGCCTGGGCAATGCCAAGGCCCAGCAGACGTGCGTTTGGAATATTAGGGCTTTAGAGTGAGTAAGGCCTTCGTCCCTCTAATGAGAGACAGCACACCGTTATGGTGATAAGAAGGGGTCTGGAGACAGTCTGCATTTCTTTTCTTTTCTTTTTTTTTTAATTTTTAAACTTTTATTTCTTTATTTTGAGAGGGAAAGAGAGAGAAAAATCCCAAGTAGGCTCCATGCTGTCAGCGCAGAGCCTGCTGCGGGACTCAAACTCATGAACTGTGAGATCATGATCTGAGCCAAAATCAAGAGTTGGACATTTAACCGACTGAGCCACCCAAGCACCCCCAGGCTGCATTTCTGAATCTCACCTCCTCTACTTATGAAGCTTATCTGGGGCAAGTTAATTAAGCTTCCTGTGCCTCAGTTGCCCCATCTGTAAAATGGAGCTAAGGAGCGCAGTTGCCTCTTCAACTTGGTATGACCAACCCACCCCAGTTGACAGTGCAGCCTCATTTTCCCCTCAGTGCACTTTTGGCTCGCTCTGAACACTCCCTGGATTCCCACTGGGCCCATTTACCTTACCTGTGAGGCCGTGGCTCTTTTTTATAAAGCATGAGACAGCAGGGACTTCCTGTCTGCTTCATTCCCAGTATTGCTAATTCATACCTTACAAATGGCTTTTGTTAGAATGCTGCTTGCCTAATGAATAAGATTGTGAAATAATAAAGCTGGGTTTGCTTTTGGTTTTATTTTTCTAAGATATAGTAATGATGAGGAAGGTCTCCATAGCAACAAACGGAAGATTCTGAGCACGTGACACTTCAAAGGCTCCAGGCACGGCTAGGGCCACCCTTTCAAGATCAAAGTTTCAGCTCTTTATACACAACAAAGGGCGTGCTTGCCCGAGCAGATCACGACCCTCCGAAGGGGGGGGGGGGGGAGTCACAATTATGCAAATACTGAGAGTTACTAAGGGCCTGAGTTAATAAAGGGAAAGTAATCTCCAAATATTGACATTGTAAAAACAGCTCTTCCCCCCCACCCCCACCCCATGTGGAAAATGGAAGCTGAGCTGGTTGGCCTCACGTCTGTGCTAACAGAGTGTCTCCAAGCAGAAGTGAGAGCCTTTCCCTCTTGGGCAGAAGAGGCTTGTGAGCCTCGCGGCTTCCTGCCATCAACAACAGAACCGCAGTCTGGAACACAGAGAGGAGCCCGCCTCTCTCAGGGGTCTAGGCCCGCAGGCTGTTCCACCAGGAGAGACGGGAACTGCTTCTTAGCTTCACCGAGACAAATCCTCGCTGGGAAGCAGACCTTGTAAACCACACGGGTTTGACTGTAACACCCCCTGCCCCGACAGCCAGCTGCTCATGCTGACAGAAACTTCCCAGAGCACTTTTCAGTAAAGCCAGAGAGAAACAGCCCCACTGTGATGTGATCGATCATGTCCTGCTGAGGCCAGAGGAGGCTCCGTCATTCCCTAGACCTAGGACATCCTGTCTTGTCCACCCACATTATGCCCTCTCTTTTTCAAGATTCTTTGCAAAACTGGTCTTTTGGGAAAGCCCGGTCCCTGCTGCCCGGGAAGGTCATCTCTCCGGCCCTGAGCAGCCCCCATGTGCCGGCTGGGCAAACACAGACCCAGGAAAGCACCAGCTGCCTCTGCTCTAGAGGGATCCCCAGCATTTGCTGGTGCTGACCCCCGTGACCTAAGCTGCACACTGGCCTTGCCATTCAGACTCAATCCGCCTTCGGGGAGCCCACCTCCAGCAGTGGTTTCTGTACTGGTGTTGGATACGGGAGCGTTTCTAGTCTAGAGATGACAGTCAAAACCGCAACAGTTGATGAATGGTCCAGGGGGAGCACACGGGTTGAGAAGATGGGGCAGCAACCGTGGAGACCACAAACATTTCAGGGGCGTGTGGAGGAAGAGAATCATTGCCGGAAAGTATATTCATTTCCGATTGCTGCTGTAATAAATTACCACAATTTAGTGGTCTAAAACAATACAAATTTATTATCTATGGCTCTGGGGATCAGAAGCCTAAAACAGGTCTGCCAGGCTGTGTGCTTTCTGGAGGCTCCACGAGAGCGTTTCCTTGCCTTTTTTAGCTTCCAGAAGCCACCTACATCCTTTGGCTCATGGCCGCCTTCCTCCATCTTCAAAGCCAGTGGAGTAGCATTTCAAATCTTTCCCTCTGTCCCTCTGCTTCCATCAAAATTGCACCTTCTGTCTGACTCTGACCCTCCTGCTTCCCATAAGCATCCCTGTGATTACCTCAGATCCACCTGGATAATCCCGGAGACTCTCCCGATCTCAAGATCTTCAGCCTGATTTCTATCTGCAAAGTCCCTTTTGCCATTTCAGGTAATGTTCACGGGTCTAGAGCATGGACATCCTTGGGGGACCGTTACTCAGCCAACCACAGAAACTAAGAAGGATGAACCAGGTGGGAAGAGCTGGGGTGATGGGACCAGGATGTCAAGGGGGGCTGAAGGAAGAGTGGTCAACAGGGAGAAATGCTACCTGAGATGAAACATCAGCTGAGAGATGGGTGGGGAATGGGTTGCTTGCCTGGTTTCCCCAGATTTCTCATGGCAAAGACAAAAATGTACTTTAAGAATTTTGTTTTATGTTTATTCATTTTTTGGAGACAGCGCGTGTGGGTACACACTCGCATGAGCTGGGATGGGGCAAGAGAGAGAGGGAGAGAGAGAGAGAGAGACAGAGAGAGAGAGAGAATCCCAAGCAGGTTCCATATTGTCAGCACAGAGCCTGACATGCAGTTCAGTCTCATGAACTGTCAGGTTGTGACCTGAGCTGAAATCAAGAGTCAGACGCTCAGGGCACCTGGGTGGCTCAGTCAGGTAAGCGACCAACTTCAGCTCAGGTCATGATCTCATGGTTTGTGGGTCTGAGCCCCGTGTCGGGCTCTGTGACAGCTCAGAGCCTGGAGCCTGGAGCCTGCTTCAGATTCTGTGTCTCCCTCTCTCTCTGCCCCTCCCCTGCTCGCACTCTGTCTCTCTCTCTGTCTCAAAAATAAATAAACATTAAAAAAAATTTTTTTAAAGAAAAAAAATTCAGGTAAAATTTACAAAACAGAAAGTGAACCCTCTTACAATGCACAATTCAGTGGCATTGAATACATTCATATTGTGCAGCTAAAGCATCTCGTCATCCCCAAAGGAAACCCTGTACCCACTAAGCAATCATTCTCCTGCCCCTCTTCCCCAGCCCTGGGCAACCATTATTCTGGTTTCTGTATCTATGCACTTACCTAGACTGGACAGCTCATAGAAATTACACACTATGTGATCTTTTGGGTCGTTTCCATCTTTTGGCTATCGTGAATCGTGCTTCTGTGAACATTTGTGCGCAAGTATTTGTTTGAGTATCTGTTTTCAGCTCTTTGGGGTATATACCTAGGAAGAATTGCTCAGTCATATGGTAATCCTATATGTTTAACTTTCTGGAGAACCACTAAACTGTTTTCCACAGGGCCAACGCCATTTCACGTTTCCACTAGCAACATATGAGGGTTTCAATTTCTATGCATTCTTGCCAACACTTGTCATTTATAGGTTGTTTGTTTTTTTTTTTAATAGCCATCCTAGTGAGTGTGGGGTGGAATCTCCTTGTGGTTTTGACTTGTATTTCCCTAATGATTAGTGATGTTGACCATCTTTTAAAGTGCTTCTTGGCCATTTGTATATCTTCGGAGAAATGCCTATTCGAGTCCTTTAACCATTTTTTAATTGGGTTGTCTTTTTGTTGTTGAGTTGTAAGTATTTTTCATACATTCTGGTTGCTGGACCCTCATCAGATACGTGAGTTGTAGATATTTTCTCCAATTCTGTGGTTGTCTTTTCACTTCCTTGGTAGTGTCCTTGAATGTACAAAAGGTTTTAATTTGATGAAGTCCATTTGTTTATTTTTTCTTTTGTTGTTTCTACTTTTCATGTTGCACCTAAGAATCCATTGCCAAATCCAAGATCATGAACACATAATCCTCTAGTTTCTCTTAAGGGTTCTATAGTTTCAGCTCTTACATTTAAGTCTTTGGTCTATTTTGAGTTAATTTTTGTATATGTTGTGAGGCAGGGATAAAAGTGCAAACTGTAATCCATGAATCTTCATAAGAGTTTACTATTTGTATACATTAGGCTAATAGAGTAGATTGGTTATGTAGGGGAACTTGGCATCTTCAGACTTAACATTTTCAGTTTATCATTAGTGAGTGATCTTTTTTTAAAAAAATGTTTATTTTGTTTTGGGGGAGGATCAGAGAGAGGTGTGTGTGTGTGGGGGGGAAGACAGAGGATCTGAAACAGGCTCCACATTGTCAGGGCAGAGTTTGGGGCTTAAACTCAAGAACCATGAGATTATGACCTGAGCCAAAACCAAGAGTCGGACCCTTAACCGACTGAGCCACCCAGGTGCCCATCATTCGTGAGTTATCTTAAAGGTCAGGACACATGGTCACTGTGCTGTTCCTGAGACACACATTTAGACCCCACGGGCAATGAGGCAGAGGCACAAATGCAAATCCCCAAACAAGTAAAGCGAGCTTAGCTGGCCCTGGCTCCCTGTCTTCTCCAGACTTTCCTGGTCACTTATCAGCTTCCAAAACTCAGCTATTCTCATTGAGGGTAGATTTTTTAAAATTACACTTTACTGCATGCAATGTGCAGGAGCGGTATTAGCAAATTTGGATTTTGTGACATGTGTCAACCCAAGGTCATTCTTACAAGCTAGATAAACATCTATTAGGGATGAAGAAAGGAATGGAGGTGGGGAGGGAGAGAGAAACCCTGTACAGGTTGAAGACTACAGTGTGTCAGTGGTCCCCAAATCCACTGCTAGCATCACATGGGAGGTGAAAACATGCAGATTCCCAGGTGACCACGTGCCCCCTCCAGAGATGCTGGTCAGTGAGTCTGGTTGAAACCTGGGAATCTGTAGGTTTCCAAAGCTCTGCAGGAGACTCTGTCATTGGCCAGGTTTGGGACCGTGAAGTGTCTAGGGTTTCTGAAGAGACGCTCTGCAGAAGGCAGAGGTTTGTTGAGTGGATTCAGGCAGTAAAGCCAGTTCTGAGGGAAAAGGTACAGGGAAGCAGAGCTGGCTCAGGGGGAAGGTTTCTCTCAACTTCTCAGCCGCAAGGCAGTGGGCCACCTGTCACGGAGTTGGCCTGGCCACAGGGAGGCGGGTGGCACAGCAGAGCTGTAGGGACAGGAGTGCACTCTAGGGACAGAACACGGAACGGGGCTAAATAAATCACCGTCTAAAGCCAGCGCTTCAGCTGTGCGAGCAGACAAGCTATCCGACTTCTGGGGCTTCTTTTTCCAAGCAGAGAAATCCAGCAAACGAAGGTTTTAAATGAGCTCAGTGGGTTTTTTTCCTTTTCTTTCCTCTTATATTCTCTTTCCCTCCTTCCTTGTCTTTCTGTTAACTTCCTAGCAACCAAACCCTTCATCCAAATGAAAGGTTGCAAGCCTCCACATAGGATCTTTCTAGTCCTCCTTCCAGGTCCTCCTTTGCCCCCGCGAGGCCTCGAACCCCCATGAAAACCACTTGAAACTCCTACTCTAGACTCTCTAAGACTACATCAAGTATTAGCATGCTGGCGGTTCTAAGACAATGAGGAGCATTAGAACATGATTCTTAGGGAGGCTTGTGGACGTCCCCAGGGTTTGAGAGCTGGCAAGAGCACGTGGATGAGGGACGGCACTAGCAAAAGCTGCCTCCAAAGTTGGACTCTGTATCTACTAGTTATTCGACTTAATTTACTCATAATTGCTTGTCCTTATATAACCTTCATTGTCTGCAGTACAGGAATCATTAGCCGACTCTCATCTGTTGCTGATGCACTGATGGGCTGTGATGGGAATCTAGGAATTTACAAGGCAGGAACTAACCAATCGCCTACCCCGGGCCAGGGCTTGCTATGGGGAAAGGTAGCTCTGGCAGCCACCTGTTTCTGTGGTCTCCCATGGGGAGAGGCCCTCTGGATGCCTGATGACTGGTTTATTTTCCATTCAGATGTTCTCTCCTAGACTAGAGTTATCTTAACAGGGCAAACGAAACAGTATCTGAAGCTGTTGCCAGGGCAACTTGACAAAAGACTTCACCCTCAGCTACCGTATATGAAATTTGTCAAAGGCAGCTGGCTCACAGGGAGAGGAAAGAGAAGGGAATAGTTGCCACTTTTGCTCCTTAAAATTAAAATTTAAAGACTATCTTCTTCTGGGTAAATCAACTTAGGTAGAACAGGAGAGCAGTTGTGATCCGTGCAATAAAAATTCAGAAATGTCAGGCTGGGAATGCTAGGAGCGAACCTTTAGCTTTTCTTTTGTGATGTCTGTAAAATAGGTGCCTATCAGGGCTTTTAACAACAAGCTGCCTATAGACCTGGAGCTGAAAGTATGCCCTGAAGGGGGAGGAATAAGGCAGAGGGCAAGGCATTGAAGAAAGCCACCAGGATATTCAAGTATATATAGATAAATATGAAGCAGGGAGTTCTTGACACATCTAATAGCCCTTCTCTCCCCAAGCCGTAGCTATCAAGATAGCAGCCTCTTGTACGGAGACCAGCATCACTGTGTTTGGACCAAGTTCAATCAGCTCATGGTATGGATGAAAAGACAGGTCCATAAAAGACAGCCCAGTCAAAGTTACCCAGCCAGGTAAGGGCAGAACTAAGCCAGAAGCCCTGTTTCCTGTTTCTGCATGATCTTTCCACTTACCGATGCCTCTGTGCTATGCTTCTTTGAAAGAAGTACAAGCTGGACAGCTTTCAAAGTATGCCCTATGGAGTCAGGGGCCAAGCATAGGGCACGCCCTGCCCTCAAAGGAATGACTCCTTTTCCATCTATTTTTATATCTACTGGGGCTCCACTTAAAATTATTTAAGGGAAAAATCTATTGCTAGAAAAAAAGCTTCAAGATCACAGATCTAAAGATAAATATAGTAGATGGTGATAGTTGCAAAACCTTGTGAACGTATTAAAAACCATTGAATCATATACTTTACTATGGTGAACTTTATTTTTAAAATTTACTTTATTTCTCATATATTTGTTTAAATAAAAGAAAACCCCCAAATACTCCTTTATTCAGACAAGTCCCTTTATTCAGAGGGACAGACACTAAGATAAGAGGTGAGTTGTACTTAGGATCGGAAACCAAATGGGACTGGTTGATAACAATGCTGACCCAGACGTCCTCCGTGCCCCACCGCCATGCTCCCCACTCCCCACTCCAGAGCGCCTGGGCAGCTCCTTACCGAGTTGGTGCCGAGGATCTGCAGGTTGGGCTTCTCCGACTCCAGCAGCTTGGCCACCATCTTAAGGAAACTTTCCACGAAGAGGTTGATGCTCTGGCAGTGGCAGGCCATGAGCAGCTGGTCCAGTGCCTCCATGGCGATGCACACGTACCTGGGGAAAGCAACACCGTCACTTGGCCTCACACCCATTCCACCCTCACCACGTGACTGGGACAATCTAGATGTCAGCGTAGTGGCCACCTGGGCAGCATCTGGGGAATGAGGCTCTTCCGTAGGTGGCCAGCATCTGCACAGCCATTCCAACCAGTGCCCACTCCAGCCCAGCACAAGAGTCAGAAGGAACCAGAGCCAGAAGGGAGCCCAGACACCGGCCCCCCAGCCCCTCCCTCCACAGATGAAGAACACGAGGACAGGTGAGGTGTACCAGTTTGTGACTAGATACAACCAGAAAGGATTGATGCTCAGAAGAGCAAATTCTGAACCCAACCCCAATGAGATCAGAGAATCATTTGATCCAAGGTCAGGAAGCGTTTGTTGAGCACCCGCGGGAGAAAAGCTCTGTCTTAGTGCAGGGGTGTAAGGAGGAAGTCCTTCAACTTACGGGGCCTGGAGTTGGATGGACAAGATAAACACACAGATACCTCCTCTAAAAAGAAACGCTACAAGAAAATCATTCAGGACATCTCACAAGGGTTCCAAAGAAGGAGAGAGATAGCTCTAGTGGGAGGAAGAGAAGAACTTTCGGAAGAATGTTTATGAAGAATCTGAGATGGGCCTGAGGACCAGTCAACTGCAAAGGTTAAGGAATATAAAATCTGCACGTATTGTGTTTAAAGACCTCAGAAGTCCTAGGGTTGTCACACAATATGGTTCATGGTATTACCATGTTTAGGTAATGCATACTGTACCTAATGAAGACGATGTTCTATGCCAACTTTAAGGCCCTAACTATTTAATTCTTCTAAAGTCTAAAACCTGAGTGAACATCTTCTGAAACCAGAAATACTCACCATCCAACGGTGAATGGGCTTACTAGTAAGTCAGTCCATCCTGTTTTTTGACAACTAAATTAAAACTTCTTTATCTTTCAAGCTAAACCTTAATACCTTTATCCTGTATTTATAATTCTACTTTTGGGAGCAGTTATAAAAGAGGGCTAAGCCCTTCAACCACCTGAATGCAGCAATCTCCTGTTTCTTGCTCTTCTCTATGCTCAAAATACCCAATCCTCTCCAAACTAGCCTTTGCAGGACAACCCCTGATTATCCTGGTGGTTGTCTTCTCCAACCCCTCTCCTGAATCCCCAGAAAAGTGCCATGAATCAAATTCCTGCTGAGAATTAGGAGGGCATGTCTGAGCCCAAACCCAACATTTGTTCCACAGTGGCGACAGGAGCCCATGGTCAGGTAAGACACAGCATGAAGGGGTGCATGCCCCACTTGCAAGGCCCTTGCATACTAAAGAAAATAGAGTAGACATTTACTGGAATAGGTTATCATTTAAATTCTATTGAGGAAGCTGCTGCAAATCTGTCCAAAATTATTCCAGTTCAAATCTTTGTAGTTTTCTTTAGGGAGTTAGATATCTGAGGCAGAATGCTGTGAGTTTCCCCCGGAATCTCTTTCCCCTCTTTTTCCCTAGTAATTTAGAACTTTAACTGAGCTCGTGGCTGTTCATCAAGACCACCTCCCAGCCCCTTCTGCTGCTAGGTCAGGCCACATGATTAAAATGTTCCCATTAAGGGGTGCCTGGGTGGCTCAGTTTGTTGGGCGTCTGTCTTTGGCTCAGGTCACGATCTTGAGGTTTGTGGGTTGGAGCCATGCGTCGGGCTCTGTGCTGACAGCTCAGAGCCAGGAGCCTGCTTCGGATTCTGTGTCTGCCTCTCTCTCTGCCCCTTGCCTGCTCATACTCTGTCTCTGTCTCTCTCAAAAATAAATAAAAAACATTAAAAAAATATTTTAAAAAGAATCTCTTATGGTTTGCCTCACTCTCTGTTTTTATTTTATTTTTCCTTCCTTTCCCCATTTGTCTTCTTTTTAAAACAAAGTTTGGTTAAATAAAAAGAAAGCACAGGAAGGATGACGACAAGGTGAATTCTGGAGGTGCCAGGAGGACAGGACACAAGGCGCACAATGCTTCTCCTGGCAGTCGTTCAGTTTCAGACATTGTGTGTCCAAACTGTCTCACGGTGCGCGAGCCAGCTTTGCAAATCCAAATATATAAAGTAACAGCAGTCATGGTGTCTCCTAATCTTTTAAAAGACATCAGATACCATTTCTTAGGTACCTCTGAGCTAACTTCTATGTTGAGCGATCATAAGAAAAACAGCCTCTCTGACATTATCCTGTCCACTTTTTTAAAATGTTAGGTGAATTGAGTCCGCTCTTATTAAATTATTACTTAATATCATTAAATGCTATTACATAGTTATCTCTGGGCATGTTTACAAATGGATCAGGCCATGCTCTTATTTACAGGATGTCTTTCAAAGACAGAGCCGGCATCGGGTCTTTGAGCTCCTTCGGGTGAATCAGAACCACCATGTCCTGCTGGGCGCGGGGGTGGGGGGCGGTGCTGGCCATTCCTGGCTCTTTAGAGGCCATCGTAGTCACAGTCCAGGAAAGCTGCCATGCCTTGCAGAAGTCCTGGCATGTTTCAGGTTGGCTGTCCTGGTCAGCGAAGCAGCCTGGCTGGGGCCCTTCCAAAAGAAACAGGCTTTCCTTGCAGACAAACCTGGCCACATTTGAGCAACCAAACATGGCAGGTGGGAAAACGGGGTCAAGCAGTGTAGAACTCTATTCTCCTATGAATCATCCCAGCATCCTATGTAGGAAAGGCTTCACCATTAGCTCACAGAGTTCAAATGAGGGAAAGGAAGGGGTGGAGTGGGGTTTGGCAAGAGAAGAAACTAGAAGACTTCCCAAATTCCTGAGTTTAGATTGCTGCTTTTCCTTTTCCTGTAAAAAAAAATTCCCAGAAAATCCTAAAAAGGAAAAGCCATCCTTTGCTAGCAAAATGAATGAATGAATGGATTAAAAAATATAAATTAAAAAAAAAATTGGCTACTAACCAGGAGTGGAGATTTTGATGGAAACTGGAAATTATGGTAGAAGAGAAACTGAAAAGTCAAGAAGTTTAAGGCCTAGTTCTTTGAATATACTATTCTTTGTTCCCCATCTTGGGCCCCCATACTAAGGATGGAAGGATTATAACGATGAACTTGAGCTTTTCAAAGCATCTTAGAAGATTAGAAGGCAAAGGGACCTTGGAACCTCCTAGTCCAAGGCTCTCTGCATTGGTCCTACCTTACCTTAACCTCCCTAGGAATCTTCTGTAGCTGGGCCTATAGTCTCCAAGAGAATAAAGTGTGGGCTTCTCAGGGTGATGTCTGCTCAACAGGACCAGGGCCAGTCAGCCTGGGTGATCTGGACTCAGGGTCCTGGAAGGAATCCAGGGAAGTAATAGGTCCAGGAAACTGAACCGGTCTGAGTACTAGGAGTGGGTCAAGGCAGAAAGGTGCTGGTGAAGACTAGCCCGCTGCAGGAGCCCGAGGTACAGACAACAGCAGCAAGGGTTCTGGATGTACTGGGAGGGCTTCAGAGCCGTCAGGTGAGTAAGGCAGGTGAGTAAGGCAGAGCCCAAGGAGTCTGGGCTAGAACTGGGTTCATGGACAGCAACCAACACCAAGAGAGGACACTTGGGGGTTATAATAACAGGAACTCCGGGGCAAGGCCCATGGCAGGAGGTGAGTTACAACACCTGAGGAAAATATACAGGGAATGAGGCAAGAAGTATCTCTTATTGAATTCCAGAAGGGGCAGCTCGTTCTGCATGAACACCTTGTGCTCAACCAAGAAGGAGTAGGTACACAGAGCCTGGGAACCAGGTGTGGTCTGAGAGGAAAGGCAGACATCTCTGCCCATCATCGTTCACGTCAGTGAGCAGCACCTTAGAATTCACACCTTATTCCCTCTCTGCCCACATTTCGTTATCACCCCTGATGCTAAACACATATTAAGGCAGAGTTCACACACAACTGGAGCGGGGTGATAAAGCGGGGAGTCCGTGGGGTAGAAGATGGTTCTGTGACTTGGGTCGAACACCCAAGGTTCACGTCCGTAAAATCAAACAGCAAACAGAGACACGTGCATGATGACAGGGAGACACAACCCCTCAGACTGTCTGCATGTGAATATTTTGTCCTTCCAAAACTGCTATCAGGAAGATACTAATGACAAGGAAGAGAATAATGATGAGTGCGGCACTGGGTAGGGAAAGACGGGGCGGGCAAGGAGAGAGAATAGGAGATCAGATCTAACAGATTCTTCTCCAAATGTTTATGATTAAAGCTTCCAACGAGGCGTTCAAGGCTTTACTTAGACGCTGCAATGCCTATTTTTAACAGAACGATACCAATTTTGAATTGTAGTTCTGAGGGCAGTGGAATGATTCTAAGTGGCTGTGCGGGCTACAGCACATTTTTACCAAGAGAACCATCACTGCAGAGAGGGCAGATAAAATTAGTATTAAATGCTTAATGTTATTGCTAGCATATTAGTTTTAGATTCAGTCTAGGATAAAGTCATTTTTACTTGCCTGAATATGCTTTATAATATGTCAAGGTGATTTATATAATCAGCATGTACAGTGTATTTGTGCCCTTTTTATTGAGCATGTAGCCTACTTTTATTTTATAAAATGATGATAGGGATGTACTGTTTTTGGTCTTGCTTTTATCCTCGGGATAGCTTGCTTTCAGATTTGTTGGTGGGTCCTGCAGAGGTGGGACGTCTACACCCTATAAGCACAATGTAAACCTTTTTACTCCAATTCTTGCTCTGGCTTCACCAGGAAGAAGGGGCCTTGGCGGGTGGTAGGGCTGATGCGCAGCGGTGGGGGCCCATGACGGGGGTCGAGGGGAGACAGCGCTGCACCCAGAGGTGTGAGGCCCAGAGACCCAGGGAGAAGTGTCAGCCAGTCCACGTGGAGTGGGTCTAGAGCAGGGAGGGCAGGTGTGGTGAGCATGGCTGGCGGAGTGGCGAGTTAGGGGCAGGTTTAGAAGCCTCCAGAAGTCAAGCTGAGGAGCTTGGATTTTATTCTAAAGGAGCCAGGAAAGGATAGCTTCAGGTCTGTGTTTTGGAGATCAGAGCTAGCAGTTCTCGACTGGAAGGACCAGAACAGGAAAGACGGGGCAGGGAGACAATTTCTAATGCTGCCGTCCGTAATCTGGAGTCTGCAACAGAAGAAAGGTAGAAGCAGAGGAAAGTACAGGATGGACTTTGTGGAGAATAGAAGCAATGGAACTTAGGAACAACTGCTCTGGATCTACCCCATCTTTTTTTTTTTTTTTTATGTTTATTTATGCCTGAGAGAGAGAGAGAGAGAGAGAGAGCAAGTGGGGGAGGGGCAGAGAGAGAGGCAGACACAGAATCCGAAGTAGGCTCCAGGCTCTGAGTTGTCAGCACAGAACCCGGTGTGGGGCTCGAACTCATGAACCTCGAGATCATGATCTGAGCCAAAGTTGGATGCTTAACCAACTGAGCCACCCAGGTGCCCGGTGGATCTACCCCATCCCTCGCCCCATCACCAGGGATATCTTTGGGTTCTCTTACATTCAGCTTTGCTCTAAACTGTGGTGTGGGAAGGGCAGGTCCTACTGTTCACTTTTTTCATTGGAAAGTAACACATGCTCAACAGAGAACATTTAGGAAACACACAAAAAGGGTAGATAGAAAACAAAACAAAGCACGCGTGCGCACACACACACATACACACCCAGCCACACTGCTCAAAAAATGAGCACTCTTCACTTTTATGGCATATTTGTTTTTACTATATTTTCTAGGCATTGAGATTTGTTGTTGTTTATTTTTTAAATTGATTATAAAGCACTGTATACATAATTATGTATTCTATTTTTCTACTTATGGCATTTTCATTATTATACGGAAAACATGTTTATAAACATCATTTTTGTTGGATAAATAATATTTCACCAAATGATAAACATCATCATTTACTAAACTATTTTCCTCTTATTGGACATTAATTTCCACTCTTTCTTTATTGTAAAAAACACCATAATGAGTCTCTCTCTGTGTAAAGCTAGTTTATAACTTAAGATTGATTTCTTGGGATAGATGAATAGAAAACGAATTTACTGGATCAAAGGGCATAAATGTTCTTGAAGATTTGACCTATATTTTAAAACTACCCTCTAAAGAGTTTCAATCAATTCACACTCATTCTAGAAAAGTATGAAAGTGCGTCTCATGTCGCCATTCCTTGGTTAATACTGGAAATACTTTTTTGTCAGTTTATAAGTGAAAATGGTATCTTAGTATTTCAAGGCACATCTTTGATTATAAATTTATTGAATATTATTATTCCTATTTCCTCTTCTGTGGGTTGGTTTTTTGGGGCCCTTGCTTCACATTTTTGAGCCTCTCAGCTTCCCCATCTCTTTCAAAACACATCTTTTTGTTGTTTGTCTTTTAAATTTCGATGGTTTCTTTGTTGACATCAAAATATTTAAATTTTTAAACAGCTAAATCCATTGATCATTTGCATTTAAGATTTCTTCTCTCTCTTTTTTTTTAACGTTTTTTTAAATTTATTTTTGGGACAGAGAGAGACAGAGCATGAACGGGGGAGGGGCAGAGAGAGAGGGAGACACAGAATCGGAAACAGGCTCCAGGCTCCGAGCCATCAGCCCAGAGCCTGACGCGGGGCTCGAACTCACAGACTGCAAGATCGTGACCTGGCTGAAGTCGGACGCTTAACCGACTGCGCCACGGAGGTACCCCTTCTTCTCTCTTTTAAACATAGCAAGTCTTCCCTCTCAGAAGATTGATAAATATTTCATTTAAGTGTATTTTTAATGGACAAGTTACCCCTAACCTTGCCTTTTCACTAGAATGTAAATGGTCTTTCTTTCTTTCTTTCTTTCTTTCTTTCCAAATGCTTATTTATTTTTTTTAATATGAAATGTATTGTCAAATTGGTTTCCATACAACAGGGCTCATCCATAGATGGTTTTTAAGACAGTAGGTTGATCGGTTGAATGAGAATAATGGCACTTTCTGGACTAGACTAACTTTTCAAGGTCCCAGACCGCGCGTGAGGGCTTCTAGATGGAGACCCAAGGGGTACATGGATGCTAAAAGAGGTGCTCCCAGGAAGTCTACATCTCCTTCTTCCCGCATCTTGGCAACAGCATCAGATTTTACCCTGCCATTGGAAGAACGCATGCAGCCCATCCCTCAGTCCCAGGCCCCTTTTTCTCAGTCTGTTCAATAACCCAGTCTACCGTCATGTTCATAAAAGGACCCTGTGTTTTGCCTTAAAAATGTAATACCACTTCTGAAAGTATTGTCTCACTTTCTCACACTTCTTACCCGTATCGATGACGACCCACATCGCGGATGAGCCTCTCGGAGAGGTAGGCGCCAATTCGATCCAGTTTTTCTGGAGCTGAAAGGGCGTAGAAGGTCAGCTTCTCCATGTTGGTCTTCACCAAGCCATCCTGCAAAAGACAGGCCCTCATGTGTCACTGTGGCCGTTCCATGGCTAGAAGGGTTCAAGTCTAAAAGTAAATAATATGCCAACTTAATCATCATTTAGCAGAGCGCCATTATGTATGCGACAAACCCCCCGTGTGGGTTTCAGGGATACAGGGATGACCAAGGCATGGTTCCTGCCTTCCAGGAACGCACAACTTAGCCCACAATATGCCAGCTATAAATGAGAGTAGTTGTATAAGTGTACATATGTATGTGTATGCGTGTGCATGTGTATATATATACATGAATGTATAAATATGCATGTGTGTATGAATAATAAGGCTTCATTGAAAGCAATTCAGAATTAAAATATGCTGGATATCCAGCACCAAGGCATGAATGGGAAGAGGGGGCAGCTTAGCAGCAATTAGGGAATTCTCCAGAGGATGCTGGAAATGTGACCCTTCAACTGTCTATCAAGAAGCTGTCATTGATTTCCAGAGAGCAAGTCGAGAATATGTCACATCCTGACATTTCCAAAACCACACGACCCATAATGCAGCCTGAGTGGGGAGTGGCAGCTTGGAAGCCAGTAAGCCAGGCCCCCGGCGTGCATACACCCAGACCACCTGACAGGTACCAGAGGGAGCCACAGAGAAGACATGGGCTCCTGAGCCAAAACCCGAGAATGGAAGTACTCACGCTAAATGGCAGGGACATAGAACCATCAAGGGAGTTAGCGGTTCAAGGAACCATCACTCAGATAGACATGGGTGGGAAAGACGTCTCAATTGTATAGCAAAGGCCCAAAGCTTGCCAAAACAAGCTTCCAGAGCCCTCTGCAGATCCTGACCCCAGAAAGATCCAGACCTCCTCTCCTTGCAGGCCCCCGGCCGCCTCTCCCCACTGACCAGGGTCTGAGCAGGCGCAGCGGCAGGAGGCCCGGGAGACCCGCCTCCCCCTCGCAGCCCTGGATGGAGTGAGACAGCGTGGGGTGAAGCCAGGCGGAGGTGGAACCCACCTCGGGATCCTCAGGGAAGATGTTGTCAACCAGCCTTTTGTACCTGGGGCGTAGAGCACCGCAGCAGCCACACACACCTGTAATGGCAAGAAACACCCATGAGCGGAGCCTCCCAGGCAGGCTGAAGGGACCTGGCGACCAGGCCAAGGCGGCTCATAAGGAGCCAAACCCAAGTGGAAAACAGAAAGGTCCCTCCCCCAGAGTGCCAGGGCCCCTGCGCTGGGCGTCTCCCACGACTGGCACACATTCCAAACCTTTGCCCTTTCTGCTTCGTGTCTTTTGCTTGGGGGTCAAGGACAGCGGCATATGGGAGCGTGATGCTAGCACACAAGCTCTTGTTCACGAAGCCAGGCCGTGGAGGAGCATTTGGAGGGGTGGGAGCTTCCCCAAAGGTCAGGTGTTACCCTACATATATTTCCCCGGTTCCCTGACATGCAGGCAGGCGTGCACACGTGGACTCTTTCTCTCTCTCTCTCTCTCTCTCTTTCCCTCTCTCGGGCAGGACTATAAACCTCCTCCCACAGCCCAAGAATCTCGCCGGTGTCCTGGGAAGGTGGAATTCGTTCCTCCCAATGCCCCTCATGGACTCCCTACTTCTTTTATTCTCTGCTCCTCAATCCCCTCTGCCATCCTGTCCCCTGGGGCCATTTCCATTACAGAATGTTAGATGAAACTATGATAAATTAACATTACCATTAATTATTAACATTTGAAAGTGCATCTTTAATGCAGTGTGCAGTGGTGTTTGAAAACCATGGTGTTTCGGGGGTTGGGGGGTGGGGCCTCAGGGGCCAGCCGGGTGGTGGTCCTGTAGGCCGGCCCCCCCACCCCATGAAGAGTCCACCAGTCTGTGGCTAAACGAGAGACTAAGAACAATGTGGTACATTTTTAGAAAGCTGAATCTATTCCATTTAGAAGACTGTTTGATATGACCTCTTTGTCGTTTGCTGCTGTCAAATGATGGTGTTAGGAAATCAGCAATAATAGAACAAACCTTGGGAAAATGAAAAACTGACTCTTTTAAGGTCATAAAAAGTTTTCAATGAAAAGGAAATTGGACCATCTGGGAACCGATGCTGTCCAGCCTTCCTCTGGCTGCAGGGATCTCTCCTTCGGCATCCCAGCCGCAACCCTCACTGCCCGGTGGGGGGAGTGGGCACTCTGGGGAGGAGCGGAGGGGAGGGAAGGGAAGGGCCTGGGAAAGTCCACCACCCCCCCAAAAATAATTGCTCCCTCATTCTACTAATTAATGCTTAATTCTGCTTGTACAAACTCTCCAGTTGAAATGCAAATGCACCCTGGAGGGATCAAGCCTATGGGTCATTCAGAAAAGAATGACTTACTTTAGTGGGAATTACTTTAATCACACAAAGAGCTTTACAGCTGTGAAGAAAAGAGGCTCTCTGGGAATTTTGATTGGGAGGGGGTGCAGGGCGGCCGTGCCAGGAGGAGGAAGGAGCAGAGATTTGGGCCATAGGGGTGACTGGGATACAAGGGAATGGGTGCTATCTTGGAGACGCCAAGGGGCACCCCGAAGAAGGACTGATTCATGACACCCCTCGCCCACTCCACGGGTAGCTGTGTGCCCCCGCCTCCCACCTGCTAGGGGACAGGAGGACAGCAGAACTGGTCCACGGCTGCAGAGCCAGGCCCTCCCGGGTCAGGCTTGCTGGGCTGGCCTGGCATCTCCTCATCCCCTCTCTGCCCATGCCTGGGAGGAGGCGTTAGGGCTCTGGCTGGCTGGCATCCAGGGCCAGTTCTCACGACGGAGCAGCTCCGGGGGTGGTGTTCTCCATCTTGAGCCTCCAAGCCCGGGATTTAAACCCGTCCTCCTTCCCCCCTTAGGCCACCCTGCCCTCTGCCAGGTGCAGCTGTCAGCAGGCTTCTTCCTAAGATGCCCCCAGGATGTGCCCTCTGCTCTCTGGGCAGCCTCCTTCCTCACCGTCCCCAAACCCCCCAAACTGGGAACACAGGAACACGGGCCCTTTGTGTCTTAAGGGAGTGAGAAAATAGCAACACAGAGAACTTAGAACTGAAAAGCCCCAGTGTCAGTCCCTTCCCCAAACATTTCTGGAAGACCGATGAGGCAGGGCCTGCACGGGACAGAGGCCAAGCTCACGGTTGTTAGAAACTCTGACTTGTCGAGAAAATACCCATTTTGGGTACTCAGGGTAGAGACCTCTGTGCAGGGGCACCAAGGGGGTTTGGGGGTCTTGACTACAGCAGCGGGGCCAGGCCCGCTGGCTCAGTTTCTTCCCAGTAGAAACCAGGCAGCCTGCTGATCTCCTGCTCTTTTGTGTTCTAGAAGGGGTGCACCTCAGGATGCTTCAGTGCCTCCTTCTCTGATGGGCCTCTCCCTGGAATGCACAAAGGCCTGGAGGAGCCAGCAGGATAGGGCCCCGCTGGGAGCCAGTCATATTCAAGGTCCCAGGGCACTTTCCCACAGACAGGGAGAGGTAAGGAGGCCCGGAGAACAAGAGCGGAGAGCAGATACCCCCTATCAGCAAAGCCGCCATTGCTCCGGGGATGCTTCCTGACTTGCGCCCTAGTGCTTCTTCCTAGTCTGTTTTTTCTTTCCAACCTCCTCAGACTCCTTGAGAGCGTATGAGGCAAAGTGGTCAACAGCATGACTTTTCCAATTAAATCCCAGCACTGCCTGCCGCTTTCCAGATGTGTGACCTTGAGCAAGGAAGGACACTGGGCAAGAATGTCAAAAGGCTGTTGTGAGTTGATGGCTGCAAGCCCTTACAGCAGGCTTACCAGTAGGGTCCTTCCGTCTGCATCCCGGGGCCTAGAACCGCTGAGCCCTTGCTGAGCGGGGCTTTCCACCACGCTTTCCCCGCTGAGCACTTGCTCAGCGACAGCGATCAAGGCCCGCGGACATCCAAAGGCCTGAGAAGTGAGACTCGAGGCACGTTCCTTCAGATCAAACCGCACTGACCTGTGGGTCTGAAACGTGTACCACCTGCCCAAGGCAGCTCTATGTATTTGCCAGTCACAATAACTTGACCTCCACCTCTAGTGACTGCCAGCACCCTCCCAAAGCCAGCGTCCCCGAGAACCTTCTTGCCTCAGCACTAACTCTGCAAACCCCAATGCAAGATGTGACATGCCAGAGGCTCACGCGACAGAGCAGAGTCGGGTGCAGCCGAGATCAAGCAAGGGGGTCACTGGAGAGAATGCACAGGACTGGGCCTCAGAAGGTCTGTCACCAGCACAGCCACTGTCATGCATTGGGACAGGAAGACAGAAGGGAAGTGAGAGAAAAGGCTGGGGTTTTGCTTGGCTTCTTTTTGGGCTTCTAGTCTTGCTAGGACCTGCATCGTACCCTACTCCACACATGCCTTGTAATGCAAAGGTAATGTCCTTCTTGTGCTGCAAAGAGTTAATGATTTCTCTGGAATAGATAACATGTAAGGAAGGACCAGGTGACCGAGGAAGCCATCATATGCGTGTTCCAGAACACAGGTGCTGGATATCTCGATGCCAAGGCCCCCCCGGCTCTAGGGAATGACACCTGGGTTCTCGTCTTCGTTCAAACTGGTTCCTGGATGCCTGAGAGGACACATACACCAGACCACTGCCCTCAGTAAAAACCCCCAGACCCCAAAGAGAGATGAGACTCGGGCCCCTTTTCTTTCCGACTCTCACGGATGGTCCGTCTATATCTGCTCTCTCTACATCTTCAATAAAGATGCCTGTTTTCGCCTCCTGCTGGCTCATCAGCGTGAAGCCAAGGACCCTCTTGCCTGGTCCTGCGGGACCTCCCCCTCGGTCCTCACACCCAACCTGCCGGCATCACTCTGGTGGAAGTGAAGGTAGACAGACTTCAGTGAACTGACAAGCACATGGGGTGGAGGGAGAACAGAGCTGCCTTCCCCAGACCATGTTCTGTGACACACTGGTTGTGAGATGCTAGCAAGAACCCCCCAGAAAAAGGGTCTAAGGACAAATAAATATATGAAACAGAGCAAATATATGAAATGTGAAAGTGTGCATACCAAATCTCCCTATTCCAGATTCACAGTGCAAATCAGCCTGTTACAGCCGCTGGAAAGTCATAAAGTAAAGGAATCTGTGGAGATATGTTCAAGCCAACCTCTCATTTTTTTTTTTTTTGCAATTACAAATATCACCTTGATGAATACTTTTAACATCTTTTTCCAAGGCACATGCACAGCCTACCACAATGGGATAGAAAGTGTATTAACGTAGTACACTGGAAACAGAGTTAATTTTAGATTGGAAAAGTACTGGGTTCAAGTCCTGGTTCTGCCATTTTATCCGTGAGACTGTTTCCTCATCAATATAATAAGAGGAAAAGATTTTCCCTAAGATACAATTCTTAGGGAATTTGCCACGGAATCTAGAAAAGGCGAGATCACCTAGAGCTTTGACGGTCAGGGGAAGGGCTTCTCAAAAGAGGGACAAGCAAGGTGTGGGGTGAAACACACAGAGGGTGCTTTATTCCTCACATGTCAGGCACAGTGCGCTAAAACACTTTACAAGTGTTAGCTCCTTAAATCTTTACAACAACCCATAGATGGCACTATTTTATCCCCATTTTACAGATGTGGAAACTGAGGCAGCAAAGGGTTAAGTTACTTGCCTAGAGCGACACAGCTGATAAGTGGCAGCCCAGGATTTGAACCCCCAAAATCTACTTCTCCAGAGGCCACGATGTTCTTAACTCCCATACCAGGGAGGGGATGGGTTAGCACTGCCACGGAGCTGGGAGAGCCAGAGGCTTAGACGGAAAGAGAAGAACCACCAAGGCATCGCGCCCTGGAGGAAAGCACAATACGTCACCCCCAAATATGCCTCTTTGACATAAAACGTATTTTGACCTGAACGTAATCAAGAAGCAATAAATGTAGAAAAAAACTCCCCCTTTTCTGCAGAAAGGCAGGAGAATCTCCTTTTGCAGGCGGAGAAGGCACCAGAGGAATCTGCAAACAAATTTTGTTAAGCTAACCCATATCTCCCTAGTTAATTCTTTACCATTTACCATTTTCATCACTTTCAGCCCCAACCCGTTTGTCTTGTCAATTCTTCACAAATTTCTTGGGTTCGATTTTTTTTTTTTTTTTTTTTTTTTTTTGGCCTAAAAGGTATGAAAGCGTCCTGCTCTTCTCAGATCTTGGGGTCGCATTCTCTAGTGAAGGCCCCCATGTCCGTGTAAAATTTCAAACGTATGTGCTTTTGTCCTGCTAATCTTTGTCAGTTTATTTTTATTTATTTATTTAAGTTTATTTATTTATTTATGTTGAGAGAGACAGAGACAGCATGAGTGGGGGAGAGGCAGACAGAAACTGGGAGGAGAGAGAAGAATCCCAAGCAGAGCCCCACACGGGACTTGAACTCACAAAACCGTGAGATCACGACCTGAGCCAAAATCAAGAGTCGGATGCCTAACCAACTGAGCCACCCAAGTGCCCCTGTCTTTGTCAGTTTGATTTTCAGACCCAGGCCTCAGAGGGTAAGGAACGCTTTTTTTTTTTCTGCCCTAAAATCTCCAATTGTGAAGTGCACGCCAG
Source organism: Prionailurus viverrinus (assembly GCF_022837055.1). Lineage (NCBI taxonomy): Eukaryota > Metazoa > Chordata > Mammalia > Carnivora > Felidae > Prionailurus > Prionailurus viverrinus. The sequence goes on from NC_062563.1 coordinate 121,200,458, forward strand.
TGGGGAACTTACAGACGTGCAGATCCTGGTTGAGCCCCCAGGGCCGGGGCTTGAAAGCCTGCATCCCCACCACACCGCTCCCCGGGACTGCTGGACCAGGGACCGCACTTTGAGTCTGTGAGGCACCCGGCACAGTGGTTAAGAATTTGGGCTCACGGGTCAGACAGGCTTAGGCTGAAGTCCTAGCTCTCCCCACTTCCGACTGTTTGACCTTGAATAAGTTACCTCACCTAAAGCCAAGTTTCCTCACATGAAAAATGAAGACGGTCATGGTTCCTTCCCAGGGGGCTGGGGTGGGGGTTAAGGGATACCTCGGCCCTCGACATCCTCTCTCTTCAACTCCCTTGAGGGAAAGACACAAGGGAGCAGGCTGGGCCAGACTGAGGACAGCTTTAAGCAACAGGCCGACAAGTTTAGGTTTTGCCTGCGTTACCAGGGAGCTCTGGGAGCAGTGAGCAGTGGGTGACAGTGACCGTCAACCTGGAGGTGGCACGCAGGACCGGACACAGAGATTTAAGGCAGAGATGAGTGAGTGGATCGCCCCAGGTTGGAGGGTAAATGTCTGCAGTGAGGGATGCTATCCGGATGGGAGAGGGAGGGGCAGAATCAGCAGGACTGGAGGGGCTCTGCAGGGGGGAGAGGTGGATGGTACCATGTGGGACCGCAGGCTTTCAGGTACAATGACGGAAGGCCAGCAACACCCTCCACCGAACCGGAGAAGACACGGGTGGCTTTGGCCAGGGAACGGGGGGACATCAGGTGGGCCAGCGTCTAGCAGGCAGTTGGTGAGGAGGCCAAGGGCTTGTGAGAGACACCAAGGCTGGAGCTCGGAGGCTCGTCGGCCCAGACATGACCACGAGTGCTTTCAGACAGGATCCGATGGCTCAGGGCAAATGGGCAGGAGGAGCAAAAGGCAGGCTCCCCCCCCCCCCCCCCCCCCCGAAGACGGCTGCCTTGTCTTTTCCCTCTGACGCTTTCTTCCTATTTCCCCTCCCTCTACTTCGCTGTAAAGCATTTCACCTTTTCCTCATTTCTCTCACCTTCCCTAAAGCTCTCCAACTAAGGCATTTGGGACCTTCAGGCTGCTCATATCGGTCCCAGGAACATGCCCTTATTAGCACCCTGCTGAAAATCAAAATTGTCTGCTTCAGTGATCTGATTATCTAATTCACAAGATGCTAACAGCTGATGAACAGTCTTCCAGAGGGCATATGCATCTTTTTAAAAAGCCCTAAAAGCTAAACAAAATAATCTCTAACAGTAGAATCTTGGAGGCATGGCGCAGGGGTAGAGTGTTTATATGAGGAAACCAGTATACGAGTGTCTGTAAACTGATCTGCTATGCTGGACTTGGAGTTTTTTGTTGCCTTTTTTTAACCCTTTACACAGCCGGTTTTAAGGAAAATTAGATAGAGAAGCAAAATTAATAGGCTTGCTCTTTTGGGGCAGAGAGGAGGTATAGAAAAAGTTAATTGCTTTTTTGTTTGTTTTTAAGCAACCAGAGGTAACTTTCAAAAGAGGAGGGGTGGACAACTCTGAAGCCATATAGCTGACCCTATCCTGATTGGAGGAAACGCAAGAAAGAATCACTGAGGAAAAGAAACATAATGCTATTTATGTACCGTCTTATCTGCTCAGGGTTAGAAAGGGACCAGTCATATAACTAAAGAGATTGTTTGGAATCTCAGCGAGAGGGCAGAAAGCCTTGAGCAGCAGTCTGCACTTCCTGGGTAAGTAATCAGAGCCGAATGCAGGAGATGAAAGTCGCCTCTCTCATAAGGGAGAGAGCTGGCGGGGCTTGGTCAGGAGCCCTGGCCTCTAGGTGCCAAAGCAGCTCAGGGGGTGATGGGAACCCACAGGCACCGCTAGAAAGCTTCCAACCAGAAGACAATGGATTCAAAGTAGCCACAACCCAGCTGGGGAAATAAACCAAAGAACAGAAGACGTTTAAAAGAATGTGAAAACAGCTCATTGCCACGAGAGATTCAGTGACACATTTATATATATATTTTTAGTCCCGCTACTGATAATACTTATTCTTAATGTTAGTACATAGAAGTAGGTGGGGTTTAACGCACAGCCATGTGCCTGTAAAAGAACCTTTTACATTCTGAGCCATTTTATTTTTAAGGCAGAAGTACTTTCCCTTAGGGCTCTCTCGTACTCTCCAGGGATCACGTCTAGCAGATCCAACCACACGAAGCTAAACATAAATTTATTAAGGGTCCTCCTCTGTCTCTGGGACTTGTCTTGCCTAATATTTTTATACCTATTTTAAGAAAGAGAAGGACAAATGATATGGCCAACTTCACTAGAATATAGCTGCTCTGGTTACTGAGAAATCACATCAGTAGGGATTAACAGTGTCCGATGACAGGATTTCAGTGGCTTCCTCGAACTTGAAAACTCTAAGAATAGTTAGACCTGCCCCAGTGGCTCTACCCCTCCCTTCCTGCCATCTCCCTGTGGCTGATTCTGCCCTAACTGTATGAGCCATATTGTACAGATTTTTTTACCCCTGCTTCATTCCTCTTCACAACACTTGTTACAAATTGACACACTTTCTATGTATCTGCACTATGTGTCGTCCCCCCCCCCCCCCCCCGCTTGCAGGTAAGTTTCTGGAGAGCAGGAACCTTGCCTGTTTGTTCCTGCTGAATCCCAGAGCCTGGACAGGGTCTAATCTTTTGGGGTCGCAGGGGCTGATGATCGTACATATTTGCTGAATGAAGAATGAGTGTGCGACTGGGCAGAAAAGGAATCACGAATGTCAGAGTCAGTAAGGGGAGGACAAGGCATTTAGCAAAAGACCTCTGTTCCCCAGCAGGGCCCAGGGAAATGGGCATGTTGGAGAACCACTGGCTCCAGCCCATCTTCTGGGGTTGTCACCGCCTGTGCCTCTTGAGGCTAGGCTCGCAGAGCCAATCTCCCTCCAGGCGGGGGGGGGGGGGGGGGGGGGGGGGGTGTGGGGGGGGTAGTGAGGGGGCGGGCAGCCTGGAGTCAGGGTTCCTCATGCCCTGCCCCTGCCACACACTGCCCCTCCCCCCGCCCCACCTTGACCTGCGGCTGCAGCCCTGACTGCTCATCAGAATCACCTTTGAATCTCAGGAGGGGCCAGAGGTGTCGCTCTGTGATTCGGGCACACAGCCAGGGGCAGAAGCACGGGCCCAGCTCCATGCTGCCCAGCATGTGTGGGCAGATCTCAGTGCTGCTGACAGCCTCTGGGGGCTCTGGACCTCTCACCTCCCTGCCAGCAGCATCTGTGTCCCTGCAACTCCTACGCTCTGCAGCCCTGTTTCTCCTTTGCTCTGTTTGCCTGATCCAGTCTCCTCTACTGATCTGTCCCCTTGATAGGGGCCACCCACTAACCAGGGCAATTGGGAGTCTGAAACAAACAGAAAACCTCAAACACCAAATACATCATTATTTAAAACATCTAGGGTCCCATTAACACAGAATCATCTGCCAGGCCCCCTGAGATACAGTGTTCATTCCCTTGGAGTCCTTCCTGTCCTTCATCACTGCCCCAGCTTCTCATGTGCTGATCTTTAATATTAAAACACACACACACACACACACACACACACACACACACACACAAAAACACCAGGGTTTACTACCTTCTCTGTGCTTAGCACCACACCAAGCACTTTACAAATATTTACTATAATACTCCTAACAATGCAATAAAGTATGTAGTACTGTTATCCTCATTTTATAAAGAAGCAGGATCAGAGAGGTTAAGTGCCCTGCCCAAGGTAACACAGCACATGACATTCTGCCATAGGGCTTCTCTAATTCTCCCATCACTTTCCCTAAAATATATCCTCAGCAATTTCTCAGGTTCATCCCGTGCTTTCTTTTGCCACAGCCACTGTGCTAGGATGCCTCCTTGGCATCTGATATCCAGTCCTTGTAAATGCCACTTGGCCGGTCTCCTTGCTTCACGTCATTCTCTGTGTACTTTTGAGGCAAATTGTTGCTGGGTTTAGTTTCACAGCCAAGCAGTAAGTGGGGCTAGCCACTACATTAGATGTCATCACTTCCACTTTGTATTCAACAGGGGATGGCCCATAAAGGGGGGGGGGGTGAGTGCTCTGGTCTGCATGCCCCCTCCGGGGGGCGGTAGGCAGGCCTCTCCCCCAGGCTTTACTCCTGCGACTGCTTGGCCCAGCCGCCAGAGGCCATGCCAGCTGTAAGAAGAGGGGGGGGGTCTGCAGAGGAGCAGACAGGGGGAGCCCCCCGGTTATGGACAGCCCCACGGCTGCAGATGAGAGGGGGCTGGGGTGACGAGGACCGGGCAGAAGCTGGAGATGGTGAAGAGGCAGGAGAGTCACAGACTAACATCTGCTAGGTCCTCCTTGAATGACCTCCATTAATAGCACCCCAGCTCCGGGCATTACCGTCCCCCCTGTCAGCTGCTTTATTGTACCATCTCACATTCTTCTTACCACCGCTTGCTCAGCCTAAGTCATTCCAGTGACTCATATTTTCTTCCCCCCGGATAAACTGTAAATTCCTCAGGTCTCTTTCCTCTGACTGCAGTACAGTATCCTGAGCCCACCAGGCCTGGAGGAAAGCTGGTGTGACGTATAATGCCTTTGATCAGCGTGAGACCCAGAGAAGTCACCTCCTCTCCCGGCCCTTGGCTTCCTTTTTAGAAACATCCACTGCATTCTCCCCATTCACCAAGAAAAATGCCTTTCGGCTCAAAATAGTTCATATTTATTTTCTTAGCTTTATAATCCCCTTGTAAAGGCAAGGCCTGACCTGGATCGCCCTTACCAAAACAAACTAATTCTATTTAAGCAATTTACAATAAAATTTCACCCAGGGCTGATAGCATGGACACCCCTTCCAGATGAATTGGAGGAAACAGAACAAAGTTCGGAGAGAAAGGGGTGTAGACTCAAGTGCCTCCGGAGAGGGCCAGGCCTGTGTCCAGCTGATGCTAACTGACCCAGCACATTGCACAGTACTTGTGCTTGCTGGGTGCGGTGGGGAAGAGGAGGAAGTTTAAAATATATAGTTTCTGCCATCGAGGAATTTACTCTCCAGTTGAGACCACACACATTTAAAGGTCATGATGTGTCACAATGAAACAAAGGAGTCCATAAGCCTGAAGAAATCTCTGGCAGTTTAATGAGTCCAGGAAGGCTTCCTGGAAGAGGCAAGATCTGAACTGGATCTCTAGAGGCAGAGACAGCTGGTAAGTATAGGTGAATCCACAGACAGAAAAATCAGCAGCTTTCCAAAGGGGAAACATGTAAGAAAACCAAAGAGGTTCTACCTTCTCTTTTTCCTTTTTATTCTTGTTTCTGATTTTAAAAGGAATACGTGCTCATGTGTATACATGTGTAAAATAGGAAAACGTAAAAATGAATGGAAATATCACCTGCAATCACACTATTTGTGATTATTAACATTTTAGTGTATTTAAGTGTTCACGTGGCTAGTAGATTCTGTATTAGGCAGCACAGAGATAAGGGGACATTTCCATCATCACAGAAAGTTCTGTTGGGTGGCACTGTATTAGGGTGTGTTCAGACTGCCTTTTCTCAGATCCGTTCATTTGTGTTAGAGAATGTGGACATCTTAATTTGATAGGTCGTAACGTTCCATGAAAATTCTTTTTTTTTAAGTTAATTTTTGAGACTGTGTGCAAGTGGGGGAGGGGCATAGAGAGAGAGAGCGAGGGACAGAGGATCTGAAGTGGGCTCCACGATGATAACAGAGAGCCTGACGTGGGGCTCGAACTCGAGAACCTCGAGATCATGACATCGAGATCATGGCACTTAACTGACTGAGACACCTAGGCGCCCCCTCTCCCCATGAAAATTCTTGCAGATACAATTGCATGTTTTTATTTTTCGCAAGTAATTCTCACTCTTATTTCTTGTTCAGTTTCCTGTTAAGTTTGTGGCTCCCCCCCGCCCCGCCCCGACTAAAATTTAGTGTGTTTTAGTTTTTGCTTTGGTGTTGGTGCATATTTTAATTTTTATTTTTTTAAATTATTTTAAATGTTTATTTATTTTTGAGAGAGACAGAGACAGAGACAGAGGGAGCGTGGGGAGGGGCAGAGACAGAGAGGGAGACACAGAATCCAGAGCAGGCTCGAGGCTCTGAGCTGTCAGCACAGAGCCCAACGTGGGGCTCGAACTCACAAACTGTAAGATGGTGACCCGAGCCGAAGTCAGATGCCTAACTGACTGAGCCACCCAGGAGCCCCAGGGCATACTTTTAAATATATGCATGAAATTGGGATCATCCTATGTAGTGTTAAAATCTATTTTCTTCTCTTTATATTGTATCTACCTTCTTACTAAATATTTTTCAGAACCTCATTTTAAGCTACTCACTACTGTGCCTTTTGACCAGACTCTGATTTATTTAATCATTTCTCATTGCTGTCCCTAAGTTTTCATCATTCTGAATGATGCAGCAATACGCCCTTGGTAATGAAAGCAGGGAATCGCACAGGGAGAGGCTGGTTTGGTTTTATTGGCGATAAGGAAATCAAATGGCGACATGTGGCTGCCGGACTGGTGGTGCAGTGGAGAGTGGTCTGCAGGGGCCTGGAGCTGTCTTCTTGCTTTCAGGAAGATTCGGGAGTAAACAGACCAAGAGGATGTGCTGACAAAAACGGGCTTAAGGAAGCAGGCAGGGTCCAAGTTTTCAGGATGGATCTTATTGGAAATAGAATTAAATAGCAGCTGAATTCTCCCTAGGGAGACAGTTTGGGCCAGACCATGTCTAGCAAACCAATAGCTGTCAGCAGCCTGACCTTTCGGAGCGCCCTGCATCTCCAACGTGCTCACTGCTTTCCGGCCAATCTTGGTTAATCTGATTACCACCTTAATTGAGGATGGGAATTAAAAAAAAAAAAAAAGAAAGAAAGAAAAGAAAAAACAAATGCGTCCAATTGATTTCATGTCAGGCTTCCATTCTTTACTAACTGTAAGCTTCCCTGGGCTTCAGTATTGCTCTTCAAGTGAGAAATTCATTAAAAATAAACAGAATGTTTTTCCATTCCTTGCCTCGTGGAACCACTGACGGCCGGGAAAATGTATCCTGACTATTTTCCGGAACCAGACAGCCCAGTTTCTGACCCCAGTTCCAGGTTCTCACCAGCTGTGCACGCTTAGGCAAGGGGTTTAAGCTCTCTGTGCCTCTGGCTACTCATCTGCACAATTGGCATAACAACCCCACCTCATAGGGTTGTGGTGAAGACAGGCTTAGCCAACACAGGTGAAGTTCTAAGAACTCTTTCTGGCATATGACAGCACTCAGAAACTCTTAGGTATTATCATCATCAACATTAGTCTAATCATTATTAAAATCTCTTTCCCAGCTTAGGAGAGAGAAGGCAAGACAGAATAAAATGGAATTTCTTTTTTCTTTTTTAAGTTTACTTATATTGAGAGAGAGAGAGAGAGAGAGAGAGAGAGAGAGAAAGAGAGAGAGAGAGCGAGCAGGGAAGGAGCAGAGAGAGAGAGAGAGACAGAGAGACAGAGAGAGAGAGAATCCCAAGCAGTCTCTGCACTGGAGTGTAGAACTGGATGCAGGGCTCAAACTCATGAAGGTGCCCCTAAAATGGAATTTCAGAGCAAGATTGACCCTTACAGTCCTTTGGTTTTATTTTATACTTGGAGTGTGAAGTGAAGCACAAACAACTGTTTAGAGATTTAAATCCAAATCCAGATTGGGGCGCCTGGGTGGCTCCGTCGGTTGAGCGTCAGACTTCAGCTCAGGTCATGTACTCACGGTTCAGGAGTTCGAGCCCTGCATCGGGCTCTGTGCTGATGGCTCAGAGCCTGGAGCCTGCTTCAGATCCTGTGTCTCCCTCTCTCTCTGCCCCTCCCCTGCTTGTGATCTCTCTCTCTCTAAAATAAATAAATGTTAAAAAAATTTTTTAAAGCAGTTTTTTAAAAGTTGGCATATAATGAAGGTGGTAACCTGCAGAGGACCTTGACCTAGGACTCTGATCTGCTCCATCGTCATGCCAGAGCCTCTCTCCCTGCCCGTCTGAGCGACCAGCCAGCCCGGCACTAGGTTGGCTACAACTGGAGGGAGAAATAGGCTTGTCGACATATACATTGAGCACCTACTATGCCCCGCCCCCTTGCCAAAGGCTGCCTGGGTGCTAACAAGACACCGGTCTGGTTTTTGGGACTCTGACAGTCTAGCTGGAGAGAAAGGTACAACCAATAAAGAAAACATAAGCCAGCCTGGGTGGACTGATGTTTCTCAAGAGAAGTTTCACATGTTACAGTGCTTCAGAGAAGAGTTCTCGCTCCTTAGGCTGAGTGGTTAAGGAAGATTGCTCTGGGGAGGTAGGATTTAGGCAGAGCCTGGAAGAATGTGGGCCTAGCAGGTGCACACTGCAAATAGAAACTGTGTCATGACAAAACTACGGTTTCGTATTTTATAGCATAGAAACAAGGAACTTTGAAATTAAGCAAAACCCAGACTTGGAACTATGTGACCTCACACAGGTCATCGAAGCCCGTATGTTGGTTTCCTCATTGGTGAGAGATGAACCGAACACCTAGCAGGAGCTGGCACACAGTAGGTGCTCCATAAATGTGAGCTCTCTGGTCCACTTATTTCATAAGCATTTTTCCTGTTGCCAAATTGTCATCATAATCATCATTTTTAAAAAATGTATTTTGAGAGAGAGAGAGAGAGTGGGCGAGTGAGCATGAGCCAAAGAGGGGTAGAGAGAGAGAGGGAGAGAGAGAACCCCAAGCAGGCTCCACACTGTCAGCGAGGAACCCAGTGTGGGGCTTGAACCCACAAACTGTGAGATCATGACCTGAGCCGAAATCAAGAGCTGGACGCTAAACTGACTAAGCCACCCAGGCGCCTCCATAATCATCATTTTTAACGTGGCTTAAAATCCCAGTGAGAAGATCTAATAAATCATTTGCTGAACCTTTTCCGTATTATTTGACATTGATCTTCTTGCCACTTTCATGCTATTAGAAATGTTAAAAACAAGTCCGTGTACATTGCAGCTTTTTTCCTTTTCTGGATTATTTCCTTAGGACAGTTTCCCAGATATTAAGAAAGTATGTCGTAGGTGAGGAGTTATCTGAGGGTTTGTTGCAAAGCAGGTGTGAGAGGGTGAGGATCGTGTATTAGGAAGACCGACAACAGTAATGCGGACAGTTGAATTTGAGTTTAGGGAGAACAGAAGAAGGGAGGCCATCAAGAGGAGCAGGAACCAAGGCATAGGACAATAAGGGCCAGAGTCAGGGTGAGGGCAATGAGAAGAGAAAGGAAGGGCCCCATGGGCCACACCCTCAACAAGAACAGCCCAAGGCCAAGGCTGACAGCAACACAGAAGCGGAGGTGGAAGTCCAGCGCTCGGAACCCGTGACCAAAGTGGGGACTCCCCATCCCCAGCAGCGCGTCACTAGCCACACTGGCCCTGGAAACAGGGTGAGAAACTCAGCCACCACTGTGGCACGACAGCTTCAGGAGCACTGCATCGGAGTGACGTGCGACGTTTGGGATCAGCCATGAGAAAGAAGGTGAATCGAGGCCAGAGTCTCAAAACTATCCAGTAAAATCAATGCACTAAAAGTTGATAAAAATCTGGAGGGAAAACAATGGAGGGAAGCCTTTCGGCACCGGAACTCCGATTTTCCAGATGTCCGCCGATCAGGGGCACAGGATACACGCTCACCACGGTGTTTGTAAACAAAGGAACTCGGAGTGAAACCCAGCCAGCGGGCTGAAATGTATTTGAATAAGTAATTTAAGTGCAAACCTCACTGGCAGAATTTGCAAGACTAGGTGACAACATGGAAACATTTTAGGATGGGGTGTTTAGTGAGAAAGGTACCTACTAAAGTGTGTCCCCGGTCTGGCCCAAACTATGGAAATTATGATTAAATTAGGACAGGAGATGTTGAGAAAAGGAAACCACGTGACTGACCTGTTGGGGGTGTCAAACCACAGTGAATTTTCTTCTGTTTTCATGGCCATGAACGCTGGACGTTTGCATTCTTTCCCCCAGTTCCGCTGGTCTGTGAGTGTGGCTAGCAGGCTCTGTTCCCTCAGAGCTGCTGCTCCCTTCCCTGTTCTCACTTTCTTTCCTTTCTCCCTTCTTGGTTGGAGGACGGCCCATTCCCTCTCCTGGCTGCGGAGGGTCGTTTCTAATTCAAAGAATGCTACCTGCTATTCACCACGTTCCTCCTCCGGGGTTAAACTTTAAAATCACCAGTAACCCCTGGTAACCAGTGGGGGAAAAAAGCTAGCATGGAATCTTAAACAATTTTTTATTGCAACATGCTTCGCAATTGAGGGGGAAAGAAAACAAAAACAAAAAAAGCACAAGATAAGATACACCGTGGCCACCAGAACAGACAAAGGCCTCTCTCCTCATTCTAATTCACGTGGACTCGTGGCTATTCCCACGGCCTGGGCCTCCTTTGCCTCGTTTAGAAATCTAACTCAAAAAGGAGGCCCTGAACATTCCAGAATTTTCTCAAATTCTGCATGGAACTCAGCTTGCTTATATTGCTGAATGCTGCCTGTGGCATCTTCAAATTGTTATTAATGTCTCAGTATTTTCAGAGCGCATCACAACCTGTTAGATAAAATCTAACTTTCAGCTTCTCGGTGTGAGCAGTGAAAACAAAGATCACAGTAGTACACGGCTGCCAGCTTCCTACAAAATAACAATAATAATAATAATAATAATAATAATACTAATAACGGCACCTAGGCACCGTCTGTTGGCCCTGACCCTGCCCGCATGGTCCAGGAGAGCCAGGGCTGGGAGAACCACGGGTGGAATGCGGACACTTACCCTCTTCTTGGTTCAGAATTCCATTCTCAGTCTCTGCATCTGCCCACATGCACAGGGAGCAGATAAGAATGGGTTGGTGGCTTTGTCTGGAAACAGCCTAAATGTTCACTGAGAGGGAACTGGCTAACTAAACCAGGGAACCTCCAGGCAGTGGGCACTACGCAGCAGCTGAAATTAATAAAGCAGGGCTATGCGCGCTGCCCCAGTAACTCTCCAAACATACTGCCAATTAACAAGGACACATATGGCATCACATCGTTTGTGTGACACACGTGCAGGCCGAGCACACTCAGCATGTACATAAATATGTGTATAGAACAGACTGCAAATGCAAAGAAGGGCCGGTAAGGATAGGCAGGGCCAGGTTGGCAGTGGTTCCCTCCAGCACGGGGGCTGGCGCTTGGGGCCTGGGGCTGAGGGAACAAAGCACCCGGTATGGAAGCCATTAGCCACCTGTGGTTACTTAAATCAAATAAAATTTAAAGCTCAGTTCCTCGGGCACAGTGGGCACATTTTATGTGTCCGATAGCCACACGTGGCTAGTGGCTACTGTGCCAAACAACGCAGATATAAAACATTTACGTACTCGCAGAAAGTTCTCCTGGACAGCTCTGACTTAGAGTTTTAGTTTTTATTTCAGTTTCCTCTCCCAATAACAATGTTGATGATAATAATACAAAAATGTATTATGCATGGGCAATACATAAACGTACGTAATTTTCATGGTTTTTCCATTTTATTTTCAAATCTGGTAAGAATAATTTTCCGTTTAAATATTTGGAATCTAAGAGTTTAGATACACACACACACACACACACACACACACACAGGCTCTTTTCTGCGCTTGCGCGGCTTGGTTCTTGCTAGAATTTTGACACAATGTTGGTATGAAGGACACAGAAGTTATTTCATTTACTCACGCAGGCACACACCCATGCATGCAACGCAAACACATCGAGTACATTAGACGTGGTGGAAGATGAAGAGAAATAGAATGCACGGGCACCGTCCCCCTGGAGTGAAAGCATGTATGCAAACAGCCATAACAAAAGGAAGTACAAGTGTCACTGGAGTCAGAGAGACAGCGTGCTGAGACTTCCGAGGGTGGAGATGTCGTTTCAGTTTAGATGCCTCCCAATAGAAATGAGGCACAGATAGTGCACTGACAAGAAGCGAGGGCATTCCAGGCAGGGGGAACAGCATCAGCAAAAGCTCAGAGGAGCCGAGTCCAAGGGAGCATTCCGGGAGAGGGATGGCCAGTCTATCTAGGGCAGTGTTGGTGCGGCTGGAGTGGTGGGGAGGGGCCAGGTGGTGAAGTGCCCTCGGATGGCAGGCCAAGGGGAGAATTACCATTACTAGTAAATTTTTTAGGTAATCTCTCCACCCAATGTGGGGCTTAAACACATGACCCCAAGATCAAGAGTCGCACGCTCCATGGACTGTGAGCCAGCCAAGCACCTCTCGACCACTTTTCATTGTGCTGTAGAATGTGTAAGGAATCTACTTCCAGTGCCTAGGGGGTTGGAGTGCGGGCTGCCTCTCCCCTCGGCCGCGGAATGAGGCTTCCCAGGCAGAGGATTGAGACAAGCTGTGAACTGGCGGTGCCCACTTGGAGGTGTGACAAACGTGGGGAGTCACACTGGGCGGGTGTGCAAATTCAGTCTCTTGCTGCCAGTGGAGTGGTGAGCAGGTAAAAAGGGAACCAGGAGGAAGGAAGGGCTTCTGCTTGGTGGCTCACCTGCCCCAGAGCGAGTGATGACATTTGGGGCGGTTGTGGAGGACCAGAGATGAGATGGGCAAAATGCGGGCTCCCCTCAGCCTCTCTCCCTCCCTTTTCCCGTGGGGGTCACCAAGGGGAGTTGACAGCTGCAGGGGGGGGTGGAGGGGCTTTCAGGGGGACCCTTGGAGACAAGCAAGGACAGAGCCTCACAGCATCTGCACAGTGACAGGCAAGGACGTCTGTTACCAGACGGAGGTGAGCACCCAGTTTGGGGGTGAAGAGAGTTTCAAGAAGTGCAAACGGTCAAGAAAGGGAAAACCTGAGAGTTAAATGGGCAGCAAAGGCATAGGGCTTGGCAGTCAGGCCTCTGCTGGCGGCTTTCCGGACAGGTTTTCAGTAGAGAGGTGACAGTGGAATCTCAAATACAATGGGTAAGTGGACAACCACCATGAAGGGAGGAAGAGGTGTAGGGTGTAATGTCAGCTTCCCTCACTTCTAATTTAGAAGCACCTAGAATATTACATGAGTCATTTACTTAACAGCAAAAGTAATGTTTGGTCTATCTGTGCATCCATCATGGCAGACGCGTTGCTTTGGCAGCTTACCCCCACCCCCTGCCCCCGGCCATGACCTCCCAACCCCCCACCCGGCTGCCAGGTGTGCATACTTGAGGACCCATAGGCCGTCTCCAGTATCAGCAGTGCAGGCCCCAGGGCGGGGGGGGGGGGGGGGGGGGGGGGGGGGGGGGCGGGTGGGCAGGTGGCCAACGTCTGAGGTGACCCTCACACCTTGTGCTTTGAAAGTGGCCTCAGGACCCTAGACATATTTTGTAGTTTTGATGATAGAATTGCTGTTAACAGAGCATTGTTGCTATTTTCCAATGTACTTAATATTACTTTATTAGCATTGTTTATCAGTATAAGTAGTGTACTAGTTACATTTGTGGAAGGAAGTATTTTGTGGTGGTTTTAAGCCCAGGGAATCTTCATGAATGAGAGCAAAGGGGAAAAAAAGTTAATGCTTATGTGTGTAGCTGTCTGCACGGTGTTCTGAGCTCACTGTGGGAATTCATTCATCTGAAATGTATTCTTCTCAATACCTACTACTCAGCACACTGATCATTTGATTCTTTTTTTTTTTTTATGTTTATTTTTGAGAGAGAGAGAGAGAGAGACAGCAGGGAGGGGCAGAGAGAGAAGGAGACACAGAACCCGAAGCAGGCTTCAGGCTCTGAGCTGTCAGCACTGAGCCCCACGCGGGGCTCGAACTCCTGAACCACGAATCATGACCTCAGCTAAAGTCGGATGCTTAAACGACTGAGCCACCCGGCACCCTTTGATTCTTTTTTTTAAGACCACGTGAACTATAGAGGAGAAGAAGCCTTCTGGTAAGTAAGACCGGCCCTCAACAAGCTTGCGACATAGTCAGTAGAATCCATTACGTGAAAACAATACAATATTAGAAATTTCCCTGGCAGTTTGGTTTAAGGTTGGAGCTAAGAACTAGAAATTAGGATTTAGGATTTACGGCACATGTATGCCTTCCCCATTCCCATAATGCGTCCAGCTTCCTACTGCGGTCACCAGGCAGCCTATAAAAAGCAGGGCTACTCACCTCCAGCTTTCCAAATGAACACACAGTACCAAATATAGAAACCAGAGGAAGCTTCATTGTTATGGAGCCAAACTGATTGAGAGCAAGTGTGAGCACTCTAAATATATAGAAGAACTAGCAGATTTAAGATGCAGACTCTCAAAGGCTATGAATCCAAGATCAATCATTTAAAAGTCCAAATATATAATCAGAGAGTCTGTCACAGCATGAGCTGTTGGTGCCAGAACACAAAACAGGCACCATGCCCAGAGCTGCTAAAAAAATAAAGCCGGGACCAGGGTGGTCTCGCTGCCAGAGGGAAATTTCAGAAGCAACACTTTTGAAATGCAAAACAGAATCAGGAGCGAGCACCAGAATTCTGCAAAAATGCAAAACAAGTACTAGGTTGAGTCATACTAAAAATGCCAAGTAAGCAGCAGGCCAAGCACAGCCAAGACCCATTTTTAATGAAGCGGTTCCACGGCGCATGGGTGTTCCGGACGTACCTGCACGAGGAAGAAAGTCCCTCCAGAAGGTTCTGCCCTCCGCATGAAGCAAAAAGCAGGTGGGCTAAGAAGGCAGGTGAGCAGAGTGCGGTGCGTCTCTGAAAGCAGAAACCCAGCTGGAAAGGAACAGCTCCTTAGAAAGCTGCCAATGCCTCCTTGGAAGCATATCCCCGGGCCCTGTTACTGCTATCTTGTCACTAAAGAGGAGATTGATAGTAAAATATCTATTACGAGCTCTCCTGTTAACACTAACATCAGCTAACATGTAAGCTCCCATTATGTGTCAGGAGCCGTTAAGAGGTTCGAATGCATTATTGTATGTAATCCTCCTGACAATATTGAGGTGTGGTCTACTGCCCCCATTTTATAGATGAGGAAAATTGAGGCTTAGAGCAGTTAAGGGACTTATCCAAAGTCATTTAACTGTTACGTGAAATAGGTGGAATTCAAACCCAGGCCTGTCTGACTGTTCACAGCTGACCTCTGCCTGCAAAGGAGACACTGAAGTTTATCCCTTTCAATGTGTCATTAGACAAAGAATTTTTTTTTTTTTTTTTTTTTAGCCAGGAAGATACAGGTCTCTGTGCAGAAATGGCACAAGCCAGCACATTATTAAGAATTATTAAGAACAGGTGAATAATTAGGCCATTAAAGGCTCAGCATTCTTAGACAAAAGACATCCCTGTGGGCTGTGAGGTCACAGAAGCCCCACGGAGGAAATGGAAAAATCAATCCTGTACACACGCCTGGCCCTGCCCAGCCATCAGCCGTGCCTATGTCAGAACTGAGACGTGCTGCAGGGCTGGTAAAGCCAGGCTTTGTTTTGTCGTTTAAAGTCCCAGAGAGTCGGCCATGGCAGTGGCAGTGCTCGAGAGGCCTTACACCAGCTGGCCCCGCTCTGTGGGCTCTCTGCCCACGGCCCCGCCAGCACCATCAGCTCCCTGGCTGCCAGCGAGGAGCTCGACTTCCTGGAGCAGCTTCCTGCACCCTCTGCTCAGCACGTACTTTGTCTAGCAGCACACGCCCCTGCCCAGCAGCTCTCAATGACCGCTTTTACTGGGGTGCTGGGGACCATCTTGGGCTGCGGGTAAGATCCCCGGTGCCGGCTGGCACAGGTCCTTGGCTGTCTCCTGGCACACCCGACTGCCAGCGATGCAAAACAGACCTGCTATTGTTTGCATGCGTGTTTTCTTTTCCTGGGTTTCCTATGGTCTTGTTGCAATATAATTAACGTGCAAGAGATGCTCAGATCTTAAGAGTTCACGGCCTTGAGTTTTGACAACTGTTTATACACTTGTATAACCACCACTAAACAAGAGAGAAAATATTTCAGATCCCCCAGTGTTCCCCTTTCTAGTCAAGCCCCTCACCCAACCACTATCTGATTTCTAATTTCTATCGTTTTTGCGTGCATTCTTGCATAATCATTTCTAAAACATACTTAGAAGATTCTAGATAACTATCCACAGGTCTTTGATGATGAAAAATGCTTTTTTTATGTTTTTTTAAAAATCTACTTTTGAGAAAGAGACAGAATGAGAGCAGGGATGGGGAAGAGAGAGAGAGGGAGACAAAGAATCTGAAGCAGGCTCCAGGCTCCGCGCTGTCAGCACAGAGCCCGATGCGGGGCTCGAACTCACAGACCCTGAGATCATGACCTGAGCTGAAGTCAGACGCTTAACTGACTGAGCCACCCAGGCGCCCCGAAAAATGCTTTTAATTATTTTTGTGTCCTGCGATTAAAATACACACTGACTATACAAAATGTGAAAAATGCAAAATATTTTTTTTAAAGAAGATTCAAAAATCACCCGTGATCCTAGCACACTAGAAATAACCACTGTCAGTATCCCAGCGGGTTTCTTTCAGGGCTAGTACACGCGCATTGATTATAGGCTGGCTCCCTGGAGGAGCCGAAGCTTTTTTGTAAATAAATAAAAATTGTTGCCGCTCACCTCAGAGCAGGCCATTTAGAGCTGCCTGTGTGAGAGGCGGCTGCGGCAAAAATCAACCTGCGATTTGAGATGCCAGCCCCTGTGGGTCAGTTGAGGTCAACATCTGAATCCACTGTTTATTTTCCGCTGTGGAATATGTCTCGCGTGCCTTTCCCGCCAGACCTCTCGCGGAGCTTCAGTCTCACCGCTCAGAAGCACAGAAGCACGGAGGCTAGCTCCATGGGACACCCCCCCCCCCCCACCCCCAACCCGGGTGAATGCACATTTGCTCCACGCAGACCGCCCCTGCCGCGTCCGCCAAACGTCGTCCCCATTCCAGCCCCTTTCACCGAATGCAGTAACAGACCTGCCCTCAGTTTTATTTATATAGATCTTCTTTCTTTAAAAAAAAAAAAAAAAGTTAACATTCATCGTTGAAGTTGGAGGAGTTTTTCAGTGATCCAAAGAATATGATGACGTCAGTTTCCAGTCTCCTTTTCTCTACACCCCATGAGCAATCAGGTGACTAATGCCAGGTCATCAACCATGCCTGAGGCCGAATAATATTCCCCTGTATGTATACATCACATTTTCCTTATTTTATCTGTGGATGAGCACTTGGGTTGCCTTCACTCTTGGCTATTTTGAATGATGTTGCTATGACCGTGGGTGTACAAATACCTTTTTGAGGCCCTGTTTTCACTTCTTCTGGTATATCTCCAGAAGTGGAATTGTTGGATCGTATGGTAATCCTATTTTTAATTCTTTGAGGAACCGCCATGCCGCTTTCCAGAACGACTGCACCATTTTGCATTCCCCCAGCAGCGCCTGGGCGTTCCAATCACTCCACATTCTCACCGGAGCCATCCTAAGGGAGCTGAAGTGCTATGGCATTGTGGTTTTGCAAATCCCTAGTAATTAGTGACACTGAACACCCTTCCATGGGCTTGTTGCCATATATATATATATATATATATATATATATATATATATATATAAAATATATTATATATATCTTTGAAGAAATGTCTGGTCAAGTCCTTTGTCCATTCTCTAACAAGTTTGCTGTGGTGGTTGTTGAACTGTAGGCACTGCCTGTATATTCTGGATAGTAATCTCGTATCAGATGTATGATTTGCAAATATTTTCTCCCCTTCCATGGACTGCATTTGTACTCTGTTGCTCATCTCAGAGCAGGAAACTGAAAGCCCTTTGGTACCAGAAGTTTTAAATTTTGATGTAGTGCAATTAATGATGGTGTTTTCAATAAGAATCCAGGCAGAATAGAAGAAAATAACATTGCAATGAAATAGATCTGGTTCTTTTCTTGGCTATGCCACTTTATGAGCTGGTTGACCTCCAACAAGTCATTTGAATTTTCTGAACTTTTTTTTTTTTAAGATTTTATTTTTAAGCAATCTCTATACCCAACGTGGGGCTCAAACTTACAACCCTGAGATCAAGGGTCCCATGCCCTTCCAACTGACCATCGGGCATCCCCTTTTCTGACCTTTCTTATTATTATCTGACAATGGGCCAGGGGAAAGGAATACCGCCCACACAGGATTTGTGTGAAATTGGAATGTACATAAAGCCAAAATTGTAGCGCCCGGCACTTGGAAGCCACACAGCTCTTACCCACACCCAACCCAACATACTCGTTAGCTTGCATCACCCCAGTCAACAGGACCCCAAGACAGACACTGTTTGGATTAACAAAGAGATCATTATCCTCATCTTATCAATGGGGAAGTGGATGCATAGCCAGTTTACATAGAGGACCTGAGATCAATCTGGCAGGTAGATTTCAGAGACAGGTGTCTATACTGCCATCCAGATCTTTTGAAGATTCCTGCTGTGGGTATACCCTCAGCCCCTGCTCCCTCGCCCTTGGGACAGACAGCTCCTTCAAGCCATTAGCAGATCTAAGAACTGGGAGACCCTTAAAGACCATCCAGGCCAGCTCTCCCAATTTGCAGATGGCGAAACTAAATCTGAGAGAGGTTGAGAATTTTGCTCAAATTCGCAGAGCCAGAATCAGCCCTGATGGGCAGCTCTCCCTCCCGACACAGAAGTGAACGTCCTTGATCAAGCAGAAGGAAAGCGTTGTACGACGTCCAGCACCACCCACTCCTCTCCAGAACACTCACCCTTGTTCTTCTCTGATGGTGTTGTCTGGGGGAGAAGAGGACATTCCTAGCAGTGCTGTGGAATAGCTTTGGGACAAAACTTCTCAAGACAGTCGGACGTGTTTACTGTATTTGTCAGGGGCTGGGCCAGGCTGCTAATAGGACCAGGCACTTTCAGGAGTTTGATGGAAACAATGGGAAGACGCTGGTGTTTGTTCCCCTTCTATTCTGTCGATGACCCTCAGCCAAGGTTCGCATCCCCGCTATTCCACTCGGTGCCTCCACACTCCAGCTCTGAGACTGAAGGTGCACAAGGCCATGTAGTGCTTTACCCAGGAACATTCAGGCCAGGTGCTTCCAAGCAATGAGAAACAGACATTTCATTGCCTCTGCCTCAAAGAGCCTTTCTGGGGCACCTGGGTGGCTCAGTCGGTTAAGCATCCGACTTTAGCTCAGGTTATGATCTCGCAATTCATGAGTTCAAGCCCCGCATCGGGCTCTGTGCCGACAGCTCAGAGCGTGGGGCCTGTTTCAGACTCTGTGCCTTCCTCTCTCTGCCCCTCCCCTGCTCATGCTCTCTCTCTCTCTCAAAAATTAACAAACATTAAAAAAAATTTTTTTAAAGGGCCTTTTCATCTTCCTTGGTTTGTGAAAGTATAATGCACAAAAGATATGAATGGAAATCAAAATAAAGATTTACCCATAATTATACTACGAAGTGACCTTCATTTTTTGAAGAAAAAGACTGTGGCATTTTTTTCTGAGCTCCACAAACCAAGGAGGAAACGTGTGAGAATGTATCTCTCACTGCCCTTCACCGTTTCAGCAGGCAGGTCAAGTGGCTGTTTCTCATGACTAAACACCATCAAAGTCTAGAGGAAAAGTCAAATGGCTATGTTCTGGTATATTCTTATGACCAATGGGGGAAGACAAAGTAAGATGATGAAATGTTGTTGCTGTCACTACAGGATTCTTTCTGAATCCCCCCACCTTGCCCCCACCCACTACCATTCGTACCCTAGAAACATAGGCTGCTCGGTTTGGCTGGCTGGCTGGCTGGCTAGATGGATGGATGGATGGATGGATGAAACATCCAATGATTTTATAGTTCAATGCAAACATTTGAGCTCTTAGTATAGTATATCCCAAAGATCTCTTCTGGATGCTAGGAAAAATAAAGAAAATTAAGGTACAGGTTGTGTCTTCAAGAGGTTCACAGATCTAGTGGAGGAAGAAATAAATGACATTCAGTGTGACAAATAAATAACAAAAATAACAGCAAAGATACAGTGAAGATGTGGCAGGAGGGTGCACGGCTTTGGATTTTTTCAGCATTATCCTGTATACTTCTTCCCTAGAAGCATCCCTCCTGTACAAAGTAATGAGAAGACATCACTTTATTACAGGTATTTCCTTTCTAAGGGATCTCTGCCAAGATCTTTATAAATGTTCCTGTAATTTGGGGATTCTTCTTCACACGATTTATAAATGTTATTTAAAGCATTATCCACCTAAAAAGAAAGTTGGGACACAGAGCAAAGTCTTTCTCACTAAGCATGAGATGAAGCGTAGAGCTCTGCCAAGTTAAGAATCTAAGACTCCTGCTTCCCGGGTGCTTGAATGTATTTGGGTTCTTCTGTACGGTGATGACAAAGTCAGCATTTGAACCCAGAAGCCCTAATTCTCAGATGTATAGTCAGACCACAAGATGTGCATTAGGGCACTGAGCTTAAAAGTCCTAGATGTAAAGCTACAACGAAACTGTGCCAAATCTACTAAAATGTTCAGTTTGGAATTCTTCCTTATAGTGAAATTTGCTGTTTGGCATAAGGCACATTAGTTGCCACCAAGTACAAAGGCAGTGTTTGATCTCCCACGAAGCTCTATGAGGGCCTGCTTAGGAGACAATGGAGAGAAATGACTTCCACCAGCTGCATGAGCTTGAGCAAATTGTTGGACTTCTGAATCTCTGTGTCAGCTCAACCCCAGGAAAATGGCATCCACCACCAAAGGGCTATTCTGAGTTGAGGTAATGAATAGAATGACATGGAATAATCATGGCTAAATGTCAGTAATGCACAAGAACTTAGCATAGTGTAAGACTTAGCTAAAGGTTCCGCGTCTATCCTCTTTGTGGTCTAAGAGATTTTCTCATCTTTCTGGTGCTAGAATGAGAGGGACATGGTCATGGACCATGACCAGTATGACATGGATGGTCCAATCCATGGATGGTCCTGTAAGAGACAGGAAAATGCTCAATATAATCAGTGTTACCGCTGTTGCATCTTGGGGGACCAATCTGGCAGGTAGATTTCAGAGACAGATGTCTAGCTCACAATAAGGAAGCAGTTCTCTGGTTGTACACTGTTTGTATCAGACCCTTCCATCTAAGGCATTTAACAAATACAGTCTAAACATGACATTTCCATCCTTGTACGCAGGGATGGTCACTGTTTCTGGAGAGGTAGTGGACATGCCCTAGAAGCATCCATTAGAATTGCTTGGGTGGGGATAATATCACCTTTAATGGGCATAATGTCCAATAATGTAAATACATGCACCTAGACATTATCTCATTTGACCCCCCCTAAATTTACCCTCACTGCATCAGGCAGACTGATTATCCCTATTTTACATGGGAGGAAATGGGCTCAGAGAGAGGGGAACTGTCCAGGGTCCTATGGCTAGAAAGTGGCCCTGTGAGACTGGGGCCACTGTCCTCTCACACACACAGCTCAGTCCTAACCCACCCCTCAGAGGCAGTGATTACTGCATCCAGATTGGCTGGTCCTGAAGATACAGGGAAGGAGGGTTTTGGGTTTTTTTTTTTTTTTAATGTTTATTCATTTTTGAGACACAGAGAGACACAGAGTGTGAGCAGCGGAGGGGCAGAGACAGAGGGAGACACAGAATCTGAAGCAGGCTCCAGGCTCTGAGCTGTAAGCACAGAGCCTGCTATCGAGCTTGAACCCATTTAGCATGAGATCATAATCTGAGCTGAAGTCGGATACGTAACCGACTGAGCCATCCAGGTGCCCCAGGAGTTTTAATTCCCAGCTAAACTGTCAGAGAAGCAGAAGGTACTCCTGCTAAAGAAGGTCCCCAGTCTCTGTTCTCTAGACCACACCACTGTGTGACTCAGTGGTGGTTGTGAGAGCCCCACTCCACTCCTCTACCTGCCCCTCTCTCTGAGATGAGTGCCCAGGCCTCCTTGATTCTCATGCCATCACTGGCTCCTGTATCCACCTTCGGCCCTCACCAATCTGTTCTCCTGGTTCCTATCTTACTTACTTATCCACACCTAGGGCTTTCCTGGGGCCCTTTCTCTCCCACAAAGCAAAACAATGATAAAGGAGATGAGAAGGGTGCCCAGAGGCAGAGGATCAGACTCAGAAGTGAGAGCTCTCAACATCTGTGTTGATTGGCCTGGGACCAAAGACAAGGCACACCCTCCTCAGGGGTTCATTTGTGTCTTCTGCACTCCCTGGCACTGCTCTGCACTCACATGGGTGAGTCTGTGAGGTAGAGTGAGCTCTGCAAAGGAAAGGCCTGTATTCTCTGAAACATTCAGAATATTATGGAGACAGCACTGTGTCAGGGAGGGGGAGTCCACACTCTGCCTAGGTTGAAATCCCAGCCTCATCACATGACTGTGTAGCCATGGGCAGGTTACTAAAGCTCTCAATGCCTCCATGTTCTCATTTCTAAAATGAAAATAATAATCCCTGACCCATAGAGTTTGGGGAAGATTAAATCAGTTAATACATAAAAAGTGCTTAGACGACTGCTTGGTACACAGTAGTGCCCAATGAATGGGAACTGAAGTAATAGTAATTGTATTGCTATTCAAAATACATTTAAGGCTGAAACATGTAGAGGATCAAAAGTTACAAAGAGGTAAATAAAAAAGATGACACTTAACTTAGGATTCATTCATTCAGTGAGGTTTCCGAGTGTTTTACTCTGTACCAGGCAGTGACTTATGCCCTAAAAAGGCAGGAAGGAAAGAGAGAAATGAGTTCCTTGCTTTCATGGAGCTGATGGTCTAGGGGGGCACAGACAAGAGAAATACTAGATGGTGATAAACAGCTGTGCAGGGAGTTAAGCTAAGGATCGTGAACGAGAGTGACCAGACGGCTTCTCTAGCTGGAAAGACAAGAATGGCTTCTCCAGGGAGAAAACCCTTAGAAGACTCACATTCATCCATGGAAGGAGAACTCATATCTGCAGCCGTGAAGTGGGTCAAGAACCTCAGCGAGTCTTGGCTTGTGTCAAACCAGGAAGGAAGTCGAGGACAGAGCAATTTCAAGGTGAGGAACCAGAATCATAAACTTGCATTTGGACAGGTCCTAATACTCTCCAAACAGGTATAGAGCAGATTAAGGGAACTATATTTGCAACAGAAAAATCTAATTTAGACCCATATTTATGAAACATCTCTTCTTTTAGGAGGAACTCAGGGAGGATTTTCTCTCACATCTCAGCATTTCAAAAAGCTGGTTTTGGCCTAGACAATTGAACAACAATAAAAATACCTACAGATGCTATGAGTCTTACAAATGACTTTTCCCCTCTATTTTGGCCTACAGGAAGCTCAGAACTGAATTTCCTGTAGGAAACTCAAAACTGAATTTACAACAGGGCCTGTTGGTATGTGTTTTTTTTTTTTTCCTGAAATAACGTTATACTTGGCTCTACTTTTTTCTGTATAATTCTTAGATTTGCTTTGCTTTGATCTCTTTATTTATTGTAGGACAGGTATATCTATATGTGTGTATGTATGTGTATAAATTATATGCTCCAAATCATCTTTAGAACAAGTTAAATTATAATAACTTTATAGCCCTAAGTGATTTAGCACCTATTTCAAAATAAACTATTTTCTATGTGTGCTTACATAACCCACATTTTATGAAGCATGGGAATGGTTTTTTTTTTTAAGTTTCAATTCCCAGGGCCCCTGGGGGGGGGGGCACTGTCGGTTAAGTGTCCAACTCTTGGTTTAAGTTCAGGTTGTGATCTCACGGTTTCATGAGTTTGAGCCCCACATTGAGCTCTGCGCTGGCATCACGGAGCCTGCTTGAGATTCTTTCTCTCTCTCTCTCTCTCTCTCTCTCTCTCTCTCTCTCTGCCCACCCCCACTCGTGCTGTCTCTCTCTCAAAATATATAAATAAACTTTAACAAAAATAAAAGTTTCAATTCCCTTATCCCCCTACCCCCCACCCCTAGTCCTACTGCCTTTATTTTATTTTATTTTATTTTATTTTTTTTTTAAATTTTTTTCAACGTTTATTTATTTTTGGGACAGAGAGAGACCGAGCATGAACGGGGGAGGGGCAGAGAGAGAGGGAGACACAGAATCGGAAACAGGCTCCAGGCTCTGGGCCATCGGCCCAGAGCCCGACTCGGGGCTCGAACTCACGGACCACGAGATCGTGACCTGGCTGAAGTCGGCCGCTTAACCGACTGCGCCACCCAGGCGCCCCTATTTTATTTTTTTTAAGGGGCAAACATTTCCATCGAAAATGCACAATTGTAACTGGTCCAAAGTTTTCTCACTCCTTTGGCTACCACCTGTGGTTGCAACAACTACCTCTGTTCCTTTTCATTTTCACCTCATCTCCCTGTCCATTCTGTGCAGTGCCCCCAGCTTTATTTCCCTAAAAGATCAATTGAGCAAATCAGCCTTTTGGCAGTTTAAAATCTTCAACAGCTCCCATCGCCCATAGGGATAAGTGAAAAGCCCTTATCCTGACAAAATCTCATCCATCGAGTCATTCTCCACCTAACCTCGTTAGTACCTGCCCCAAGTTCTCTCTGGATAAGTTTGCTCTCTCCCCACCCCAGTGCACTTTCTCACATTGGGGCCTCTACCTGGCACACCCTTACCCTCTTCTCCATCCAGCCCTCGGACTCCCTCTGAAGTCCTCCCAAAAGGCTCCACCTCGCAGTGCTCTCTTCCACCTTGAGATTCTGCTGGCTGAACATCTAACGAGTAACTCCATTCTACCTGCAACACTGAACCTACCTTTGTATCATTCACAATTTTGCATGTTTTACCACTTGGTTACCTACTGAAATTGCAATTTTCTTGATGGAAAAAACTTCTATATGTTTCTGTATCCCCCTTGATGCTCTATGGAATATCATATGTAGCTGACACTCCACAAATACTTGACAAATTATACCTATTTCCCTTCAAAACACAAAGCATAAAGCAAATGACAGGCAAGTAGTTAATATCCTCAATAAATCAAGCACTCGCTTATGAAAGTTCACCAAAATGCAAATGGTTAAAAAACACAGCAGGTGTTTAACTTCACTAGAAATAAAGAATACAAGTTAAAATGATACGACTTTTCCATCAAATTGGCAAAGATTAGGGGTAAAAAAAAAACTTCAATATTTAATATTTTTGAGAGTACAGGAAGATAGGTCCTCTCAAGAATGCTAGTGGGATTATAACTGATACAATTTGAAAACAATTTGACAATATGTAACAAATATTTTAAATGTTTATATTTCTTGATCAACCCATTTGGAGGGCAATAGCCTAGGGAAATATCCCAAAATTCAGAGAAAGCTTTGGGTACCGGGTACCTTTCCCAGGCTTATAATACTGTAAGTACAACCTAAATGTGCAATAAGGAAATCACACTTGCACTCAGTGGACAGTTACACCGACATTAAAAATGGTGGCCATTAACTTGGAGCGGCAGGGATGTTTATATTCTAAATTTTTTTTTTTCCAACGTTTATTTATTTTTGGGACAGAGAGAGACAGAGCATGAACGGGGGAGGGGCAGAGAGAGAGGGAGACACAGAATCGGAAACAGGCTCCAGCCTCTGAGCCATCAGCCCAGAGCCTGACGCGGGGCTCGAACTCCTGGACCGCGAGATCGTGACCTGGCTGAAGTCGGCTGCTTAACCGACTGCGCCACCCAGGCGCCCCAGGGATGTTTATATTCTAATGTTAAGTAGAAAAAAATACAATATAAAAATATGTAAAATGAATAATTCCAGCCACATAAACAAATGCATGAAGGAAATATATCAAAACAGCAAAAGCAATTATACTTGTTTATAGTTTACTGTGTTTTCCAGATTTTCTAGAAAGATTGGATGACTACCAGGAAAAACAAGAAGCTTTTCAAATTAGATTTTCTTTCTTTTTGTTTTTAAATACATATAAGGAACAGGTCTCACAAGCACTAACATTAAGCTTATGGGACATATATATTTGTTTCCCTGCAACCTTTTTATTAAGAAACAGAGAGGAGAGAGAATTGAGGGAAAGGAAGGAAAAAGTGGAGGCAGCTCTCTTATCCTGATGAATCTCTGAAGTGAGGTGGGTGGCTGTTGTCATCATGGTAAAGCCAGGAAACAGATTCAGGAAGGCTCAGGTCCTAGGTCGCCTGAAGGGCAGAGTCAGAGTTCAGACCCAGGCTATGAGGCTCTCGGGTGCTCCCTCACCATCATGCCCAGGGTAACACAGCCAGGATGGCGCAAGAAACCTCAAGGAATGGGCAAAAGCAGGTGAGTACAAACTCTTAGTGGTAATTTATGTAATAGTAATTTTTTAAAAGGTTGGTTTTAGTGTGTAGGATTGTGGGCAGTCTTTTCCCTCCTCCTTTTTCTAGACTGTCTATAAGGTAATATTAACTTTCTACTTTTATACATGTGCAAAAAGAAAACTGCTTTCGGATTCGCTGAACAGTGAGCTGCAAGAGAGATCCTGTTCTCCTGAGGGGACTAGAGGAGTGGGGGCGGGCATGAGGGGAGGCGGGCCACACAGCTCCCATCCCAAGCCAAACGCGACACCACAGGACTGCGGGAGCCTCAAGATCTGGGGGAGGAGGTTGCACATGCGTGTGCAGATGTGTGTGTGTGCGCGCATGTGCGTGTGTGTGTGTTGTGGGAGTTGCCTACCACACGGAGCAGCAGGAACTACGGAGCTTTTCTGCAGCAGTGAGCCTTGCACCTCCGGGGGACTCAGCTCCACCCTGCAGCCTCTCCACACCACCCACACGGGTGCCACATGTGTGTGCTCTGTAAGGCATCTTCACAGAAAGTTGTGCACCGTTGCTCACTTCCCTAGAGTCAGCGTTCTCAATCACAAAGCCTGAAGAAGGGCAGATGTCAAGGATGAGGCAGCACCTAGAGGATGGGAGGTGAGCTGTTGGAATAGCTTCTGCTCTGGTGGGATCGGGCTGTCGGGACTGTGGTTCTGGGGACATCCTGTCCAATTGCTCTCCACGGCCCACTGCCCTCGTAGCATTTCTCAGAGAGCTCTGTCTCCCCTCAGTGGGTAAGTGGGACACTCCTGGACAGGACCGCCATGGCTCCAATCCCAAAAGAGAGGAATAGGGAAACTGACACAAAGAAACACTACGGGGAACCCATTTTTTCAGAGAATTTGCCCACACCCTTTCTACCTCAGTACAAAGTGCTTTTATTTTTCCAGATTCCTTATCAATCTGTGTTCATGGAGATACACAAGACTGTGGGAAGTCACCTGTGTCCCTTAGGAGAGCCATTTCCAGAAAGCAACTGGGCTTTAGGAATGAGTGAGTGGCGAGAAGGCAGCTGAGGTGGAGTTTGGTGAAGGGAAAGCAGAAGGGGCTTGAATGGCTGGCCAGGGAAGATGGCCTGTGTGGTTAAGCCGGGGTGGGAGGAGATGCAAACAGCCATCTTCAGGGGTTGGCAGTGAGGAAGAGAGAAGCGTAAAGGGCCAAGAGGACCTGGAGGGGCGAGGCTCTCGAGCAACCGGTCTTGTGACTGCAGAACCTCTTGACGCACCGTGACATCCATTGCCCAGCTTTGAGGCTCACCACAGACCTGGGAGACATTCCACCACTTCATACGGAGATGTAATTCTGAGAGATGGCCCCACTTGTCTGCAGTTACATAGCCATGAACTGGCTCTTAGACTGAGAAAGTCTGACCCTAGTTCTAGGAGTCTTTCTGTCCCAGATGGCACTGTATCCTACAGCCAAGACAAGGGGCCTTTATTCTCCCACAGACACAAGGAAGGGGTTGGAAGACACTGACGACACAGGAAGACTGAGTTGCTGGGGTCCAAGGTAAGGTGAGGAGGGGAGAAGAGGAGAGGGGAGGGAGATCTGCTCAGGATCTCCAAGCAGCTGAGAGGTGGCAACAGGAATCAGGTTTTACGAATTCATAGCGGATCAAGTCATCAAGGTGAGTGGTCAAGAGACACCTTTAGCCAAAGCTTAGGTGACTTTTGGCCATACATAGGGGACTCGCGGCTCATTAGCCAATAAAATTCCTAGTGGCATTTTCCTAGTAAGCATTTACCCAAGGCATGGGGGGCGCACTGAACGGTTTTCATTTTCCCCCATTCCACCTAACTGTGTCACCTTGGACAAATCACTTGGAAAATATGGGAAGATAAGAACCAACTATAAGAATTCTGTGACTCTCTGCCTTTCCAACCTCCCTGTCCCCTCCTTTTTGCATCACACTCTTGACTTCTGGAGAGAGAATCATTGTAAGTATCACATGGACCCTTTCTTTTCACAAAAACCAAGACAAGACTAAAATCCAGGCCAACGAGCCCTCCCCTTGGAGAGTGGGCTCCCTTTTATACCTTCCAAGACAAGGCTTTGCGCTAAGCAAGACTCAGGAATAATCTCCCAACCAGCATTGCCGTGATTTTCCCTTGCTGCAGGCAACTGCACAGAGGATCCCTTCCTTCCAATCTTTCTATGAATGATTTAGGAGGAAGTACCATCTCTGTTTGCATCTGGAGGAATAAAAACATAACAGAGAAATGAAAATCTGTGGTGCGTCCAAAAATAACATCCAGATATGTTGGCCTCCCAGTTCACCTTTCTGTACCAACCAACTCTCCCTTGATCTGCTTCATACAACAGAGGCAGGGTGGGACCCCCAAGGTCCAGACATCTGGGATCAGTTTTCAAAACTGTCTCAGGCTAAATGCAGGGAGGTGGCCCAGCAGAACCAGGGTTCCTAATTCTTACCCATTCTGATGGGCCTTTCTTATCCTAACTCCTTCCCCACTGCAGGTGCCCTGCAGTCGGTCACATGCTTTTGTCAAGTGATCTGCAGCTTCTGGCTGCATAGTCTGCAGGGAAGAATAGGGAGGGAAACAGAAAGAAAGAAACTATACCTTTATTCTGGGAGCCTCACAACCTCCTAGCTTATAAAACAACCATCTTGTTACTTTCCTGCAGAGTCCCCATTGGCCAGCAGAACACACTCTCGGGTCGAGCTCCCTCCCTTTGGTGCATCCAAGAGAAATAACACTTGCGGAGAGGATCTGCTGATGTCTCAACCTGGTTCAGAAATGCAGATGTGGGACCAACGGGGCAGGAAAGGACACTCATGACAAGTCTGAATGTCTCTCTCTCTCTCTCTCTCTCTCTCTCTAAATAGTGAGGCCCACCAGTCGCTGAGCCTTTGTACCATGCTCAGCGTCCTCCTCTGCCTCCATCAAACTTTGTGACTCACAGTCTGTGTGCAGAGAGAGGCAGCCGAGCCGGTCTCGGTGGTGGGTTAAATGGGGAACTTGCTCTTCTTACAACACTCACCCCTCAGGTGCCACCTGAGCCGGTGCCCAGCCTGGCAGAGGGGATGGTGGGGATGGGAGATGAGCACAGCTCCAGTTCTTTCTCTGGCCCTAAATAGCTGCCAGAACCTGAGTTCTGGTGGCTGATGGACTTATGTCCATTGGGATCACATCTCTCTCCCCCCCCCCCCACACGCACACACATACACACACCGCAGCTCAGAACGTCTGGAGGCTTTGCAACGCAGTTGATTTCTAAACTGCTCTGGGTTTCCAGTGTTCCATTCATTACAGGTGCAATGGGAGACCCAAAGCGCTTTCTTTTCTTCATCCACACTGCCTCCAAACCAGAGAAATGCCGGGCAAATTTTGAAGCAGAACAGTGCATCAGGAGGGTCTGGCTAACTGTTGCATGTCACCTGAGGGGATGGCTGGGGAAAGGAGGCAGAGAGGTCGGGGCAGCCAGAAGGTGGCCAACGACCCAGAGCTGCGCTGCACCCTCAGCAGCGTCTCCTCCCCTCACCACTGCGGAGGGCACAGCTGGAAGTTAGGGAACCTGGGACCCACGGGCGGCAGGAACAGGCAGAGGCCACGTCCACCCAGGGGCGGCGACACGAGGCTCCCAGAACTGGCTGGTGCCCCAGCCCTCTGCACCGGCGCCGCCCCCCAAATCCTCAGAGGCGAGCGTAAGGCAGCGAGCTCTCACCGCAATTCCAGACCGGCTTCCCGCATAAAACTCCCCAGCACAACACGCTTTTGTTAATTCTGCAAATGCTGTCACACGATCACCTCCACCAACGCGCTCTGCCAGCTCGGCTCCAAGGGAGACCCGCTTTCCCCAGGACGCAGCCGCTCGGTATCACCCCAGCCCCCTGACGGACCACCGCCCACCCGCCCCACGCAGCAAACGACCGGCCCGAAGGACTTCCGAGGACCCCAGGGTCCCCGGGCTTAAGCATCTTTGTCCTCTCAGCGCACCCGCGCGCGCGCACAGAGAGACAGAAAGAGCGCAGCCGGGCACCGAGACCGCGTCCCCTGGCCTCGCCGGGCCCCGCAGGAGGACAATGGTCCGCGCCCTGCAAGTTTGCGAGCCCGGAGGCAGAGCCCTCCTTACCGTACATCTCTGCGGGGCGAGCGCCTCCTGGGAGGCCGCGTCTCCCAGTCGCCTGCAGCCAGCGCCGGCGGCGCCTGCCTTTCATTCACAGCCGGGGCGGCGGATGGCGGCCGCCGGCGGAGGCCGGGGCGGGGCGGGAGCGGGAGCGAGGGTGGGACGCCGGAGGGCCGGGGCCCGGAGCCGAGCGCCCATTCAGCCGCCGGCCTCCGCTCGGGTTGCTGGGCAGGGCCGCGCCGGGAGGGGAGGAGGCTATGCTAATGAACGTCCCTCCCCCTCGGCTCGGCCACTGCCAGGCCGCCCCGACCCCCGCCCCGCCCCGCCCCTGGCAAATTCCCGCCCACCGCCTGCAGCGGCCCGGGCAGCCCAGCCAGAAACCAGAGCCCCCAGACGCGCCTTTCCCAGCCTGTCGCCCCCAGGTCCAGGGCGGCGCGTTTTCTAGATGCGGCGTTCCTGGTGGAGTCACCCACTCAAATTCCCCGTTCGTGTCGGAATGCGCAGGACGACAACAGACATCACCCCTAACCAATGGGCCCCGAGGGTCAGCAGGGACGCCCGAAGCTGCAGGTGCAACCCTCCCCCAGATTTGTCCAGGATGCGTAGGCTAAGCCAGGGGGCGCAAGGAAGAGGAATTGAGGAATACCTCTCCTCTCTTCCTTGGCTCCCTTAGCGAAGCCCCATTCCCGAACTAAGAACTCCGCCTTCCAGCCCATCTCTGGCTGGGTGCTTGCTACCAAAGAGCTTCCTTCCTGGGCTTGGGACGCGGGAAGCGCACCCCACCCCACCGCACCCCCTAGTTGCTGCAGGAAGCCCTCTTGCTTGTAAACCTCTCCCGGATTATACGTGTAAATCATACGATTTGCATGCAGGATCCTTCACCTGTGCCCCAGGCCTGCTTCACCCTCTGTGACCGCGTGAGAAACAGACCCGAGGCAGAACGCTCACGCCCCAACCCTAATGACTTCTGGCCCAGCCCAGGGCTTCCTAAAGGTTTCTCCAACCAGCCTCCTCTGCGTCTCACACATTCACCTGGCCTTTCAAGTACCCTATTCCTTAGTTTCTCCTCTTGCCCCAAGCTTGAGGTTTTTTGTCCCACAAGGAGAAGTGAGAGAGGTAACAACCTGAGGTGGTTAATTTGTGTGTGCTTTTTCCTAGATTCTGAGCTGTGTGTCTGCAGGCTAGTCATCTACCCTCTCTGAATCTCAGCTTCCCGCAGGACTATTGGGAAGTTTATATAAAAACCTACATGAAAGTATACCGTGGGAACTCACAGTTCTTTTCTTTCTTTCTTTCCTCACCCAGGGCAGAAACAGAACTGGAAGGATAATCCTGGTTGCTGGACTCTTGGAACAGGGCTCTCTCTGTGTACCCCAAACCCATGTTTCCTGTTTCTGCCTTCATCATCCCCTCCTACCCCCTTGCTGTTTCCAGGTTTTGTCCCCCCACCCCCACCCAGGAAATCCCAGGAGGGTTCTCAGATCTCACATTTAGTCTAGACCCCCAGATGACTCACAAAGAAGCTCTGTCTGTATTCTCCAGTTTTAGGATGGTGGCTTTGAGATCTGCTGACAGGGAAGGGAGAATTTGGAGTCAAGCTTGGTCTGGACACGGGGGGATACTCCCAGTCCACAGTTCTGTTCAATACAAAAGAGACTCATTAACCACTGGTGTCTGCAGCACAGTGGGAAATACACTGTCTTCATGGAGTGAAATGTCTGGCAGGTGTTACCCCCATGAGGAAGTTGCGGGGTGGGGGTAGGACACAGTCTTCTGGCTCACGGTGTAAACACAAGAGTAAAATCCAAGGGTCCCAATATCCAGAATGGTGTGCCCATGAAAAAAACATCAAGCAGATATCAACTATTTAGGTGAACTGTGGTGAGGACGAAAAGTCAGAGTTGGGATTTCTAGCCTAACTAGGCTTTTCCTGATTCTGCAGAAACTCAAAACATGGTGGCAAGTATGGCAGGAAGGAAAGTGGAGAAGAAATAACACTTACTGTGTGCGCACTAGGTGCCAGGTTCTGGGTCCGGCGCTTTGCGCAGGTAATCTCAGCTGAGGCTCTCGGCAACCTTGCAAGATCAATAGTGTTACTCCCATTTTACAGCTGGGAAGCTAAAGCCGAGAAACGTGAGAGGACTCTAGTGAATATCAAGCAGGGATTCAAGCCCAGGACACTCTGCCCAGGATGCATTTTCTTCCCACCACACACTGATGATGCCTTGTAGTCCACACTCATGTACACAGAACAACTGCATTTTATTTATTCATTTTTTTAAACATTTATTTTTAGTTTTGAGAGAGAGAAAGAGTGCAAGTGGGGGAGGGGCAGAAACAGAGGGGGGCAGAGGATCTGAGGTGGGCTTTGTGCTGACAGTAGAGAGCCTCGATGTGGGGCTCCAACTCATGAACCATGAGATCGTGATCTGAGCCAAAGTCGGATGGTTAACCGACTGAGCCACTCAGGTGCCCCAAAACAATTGCATATTAAACTGGGTAGTTCTTCCTAAAAGTCCAAAGGCCATGCCCCCTTCCTTTCCTTTTACCTACATATTGGCTCCCCTTCCTCATCTGTATTTCACCCCCCCATTACCTGGATTTGGAAGGCAGAGTTTCCATACGAACCAGAGGCTGAATTTCCCCGTGTTACAGAGAAAGGGGGGGCTCAGAAGTGGGAGGTAATCCACAACTGTTGCGTAAAAACCAGGAGCCTCACTCGCATCTGGGGCCTCAGCATCCACAGCATGCCACCAGGCCCGTCCTTCAGTCCAGGAGCCTGGCTTGCGGTGCTCCAGCCTCACACAGCTGCCCCAGCTGCACTGTGTCTGCCCGGAAGCCTCTAATCACCCCATCGGCCAAACAGCTACAGCAGCTCTTGCTCTGGGCACCAGCCTTAAGCAGCCAACAGCTTTATAGGGCCTTCCAGAAGGAGGGAAAAGGGAAGAAGATGACAGCACCAGGGGATTCAGCTTCAGAGGGAAAAAAAAAATTATGAGGCCTAGAGAAGGGTCCAGGGAGAAACAGAGGGGAGAATGCGCCCCTAAGATTGTCACGTAGCTGGTTAGCTGTGAAGCCTGAAATAGAACTCAGGATTCCTGACTCCAGGCCTGGTGACTTGAACCCCTGGCACTTCTCCCTTGAAGCAGGTACTTTGACCTACTTCTCAGAAGCCGCAGGGAAAGAATAGCCTATAAAAACAATACCCAAGTATAGGAGCAGGTGGGTATCCAAGGGCTAAAGAATGCCTCTCCACAACACAGGAAACAGCTCACGGGCCGGGTCAGTAGGACGTGCTCTTGGCCAGGTTCCTGGAAGCTGCCTCGGGTGGCCGGAGGGACACAGGGGGACAGAGCTGCCTGCTGCCATGAGATCAGGGCCTGAGCATCTGGGGTGGAGACGACTGCTGCAGACAGATTTCACCTCCACTAAACCAGATTTTGCCAGAGAGTGAGTGAAGTTTGTGATATTGATTACTAACATGTCAAGGCTTAAAAGTACTAAGCAAATTCTCCTGACCCGCCCTCTTTGCTGCCTTTGGTTACCCTATGTTCACCCTCCAGAGCACAGTCAGTTTCTTTCATTAGCTGCTATTGCCTGTGGTCCCTGGAGAAGAGACTCCTTTCCTATGAGAAGTTCAAATCCATATCCATTTGCTTCTAGTAAACAGCTCAGACATTACCATGCCCTTTGCCCCGCACTCTTCCGTCCTTTTGTTCTGTCCTTGCTCCCAACTGTCAGGAGCCACCGGTTCCCCACCCATCATTTCCCATCTCCAGCCTGCCTGATGCTTGCTTCCACTGGGACACACTGAAGGACTTGAAGACCCATGGCATCATTTTCATCCATTGATCAGCATGGCTTAGAAGAGAGAAGAGAACATGGGAAGTGGCTCGCTAGTCAGACAGTTGATTTCTGAAGGTCAGATCTGGCTTTCCAGACCTTGGCTAAGGAGACCTGCATTGCACCATAGCCAGAAGGAACAGGTTTGCCCAGAGTCTGGCTAACCTGGCCAGAGCATGGTTTAAATGAAATTGGAGAAGGGGGAAAAACACCTTCAGAAAATTACAAACCTGACCACTAAGGAAGAATACAGAAAGGACCTGTGAAATACTGAACTCTAAGATCTGAAAAGTGGCACCAGCAGAGGAAGAGCCCTAGGACTTCAATGGGGCCAGATGCCAAATCTCTAAGGAAGTTACCCTGTCCTGCCTGAGCCAAACCCAGGCTCTCCAGCCTTGTCTATTCATGGCCTCGCATTGGCTTTGGAAAACCACTCCCTCCTTTTCTCCCGAAAGACGCTCAACCCTTGGCAGCCCTATAGTTAGGAATCCTTGGCCAGGCCCATTTCCCTGTCCACCATAATTGAATTGGGGTGGGGGGGTGAGTCCATTTCAGCTGTAGCATATCACAGCTATTCCTGGATGACTTAGAATAGCCACCAAAGCACTCTCAAAGATTTCTTTCATGAGCATTTTCTGGACTGCTTTGGGGACATAGAAAGAGGACATTAGATAAATGTCCTCTGATATTTCTACCTTCCAGTGTCTTTGAACTCCTTCCTCAACATTACACTACATTGTATCTCAGCCTTATTTAGCACTGTCTACTGTGACTAGATTTTAGAAAGCCCACCAAGAAAATATGTGGAAACATTTCCAGCTACTCAAATTAGTATGTTAAATTCAAATTTCTAGAAAATACATCCATGTCTATAAATTCAGTCTGAATCTAAAATTTTGTTTTTCTTTGTTAAAAAATCTATTCCCATGTGTGTTTTCCCCATAATCATATAAATTAACAAAACTTGGTGTATATGTGTGAGTGTGTGTGGTGTGTGTGTGTGTGTGTGTGTGTGTGTGTGTGTGTATGCAACTTGTCACAGTGTGTGCTAATCATTAACTCATAGGCTGTCCTTTCTAATTGGCCCCCCTGGGCATGCTGGTACCTAATTCTAGTTTTATGTTTGGAGATAATGAGGAGTGAAGGGGGTAGAGTAGGAAAGGATAATTGGCTTCTCTTTGCAAGCTATATCTTCATGTAAAGCAATAATAACCTCATTAGACATAGGAGCAGATCCTGTCTGGGCTGGTGGAGGCTCAGTGAGGTTTAGGGGAATAGGGTTTTCTCAGTTCTTCAAACTTTTGCATATATTCCGTTTCTAGTGTTTGAGGTACAACACTTTCCTGATCAATGCTTTAACTTTGACGTCAGAGACCTAGTGAGGCTGTGAATTCAGCTGACTTTGTAATTTGGCAACTCATGGAGTTTAGCTTTCAGTTACCTCTGTCCTTTGTCTTTTTTAGTCTTAGAAAATTTGTATTACAATCTGAGAACTTAAGGATTTGAGCTTGTAACCTGTTTTCTTTTAGGCAAACTACATCCAAAAGAAGAAGTGATACCATTCCACACTGATTTCATTCTTTTTGACTTTCCTGTAGTTTGGCAGGAGCAAATAGTTGCTTTTAATGAACAGTGATCAGAGGCATTATTTATCTTTTAACTTTTTTTCAATCATTGTATGCCATGGACATATCACCCCTGTATATGAATGATATTTGCTGCTCTTGGTCTTAAGCAACCAGAGAGTGAGTGAAGTTTGTGATATTGATTACTGACATGTCAAGGCTTAAAAGTACTGACACCAGCAGAGGAAGAGCCCTAGGACTTCAATGGGGCCACATGCCCCATTGTCTTAGAAGAGAGAAGGTCAGGTAGCAGATTCTCTCTTCCACCCATTTCCCCCAAGGTTCTGTTGCCAGCAACCATTTCCCAGCACCAGTTTCTCTATACTAGTCAAGGTTCTTGGTCCAGATAACATAAACTAACTATGGCTACCTTAAGCAGGAAAGAAATCCACTAGAATAGTATACAGTCAATAGGAAGCCCAAGATCAAAACCCAGCCAGGAACCAAGAGTGATTGGGTATCCAAATACCATCCAGATCATGCCACCAAAATAAGGCCACCATCACTGACACCACTACCATTGGCTACTTGCTGTTGTGATGCCCATTCCTCTGCATCCGTTCTTTCAACTCCTTCACCACTGCACAAACAAAGAACTCCCACCTTCTGTATCTTCACAGTACTCCATCGATATTCAAAATCCTGTATAGTAGCAGCTGATTCACTGATTGTAGATCACATGCTAATATCTTTAGTAGAGAACATGGAGACCTGTTTCCCTTGGTTTCCATAGTGGAAGGTGGAGCCTTGTCTCCTACATATCTTGGATCCCCTCACATAGGAAGAGTTTGGATACTAGGTGGTTTCATTCCACTCCCCTCAGAAAAAGTCTACCATGGTCTTTAAACTGAAAACATTTAGAACAAACAGCAACAAGACAATTAAAGCCTAAGGTAGGTGATGTAATTTATTAGAATTAATTATTTTAACAAACAAAACCTCCACGTCTAGATAAATTACTTTCTAAGATGCTAAGAAGTCTTGGAGAAAGGATTGCAAAGTAACTATCAATAAACCTTAAAAATTCATGAGAAACTAGAGAGGAATTGAAATTGGATTGACCTTGTATGAAGGAAAATTGTAGGTTCTGCTAATTACCAGTTTGGTGTTAAATGTTGATAATTAATAGAATCACTTGGTTAAACAGGGTTGCTTGTTGTGAATACCTAGAAAATAATTAAATGAACACTTGGAACCAATATGAATTTACCAAGGACCAGTCATAGTAACCATCTTTATTTCCTTTTTGAATCAATTTGTTAATCAATTAGTTAATTGGTTTTTGACTATTGATAGGCAAAATGAGAATGTCACAGGTACTGCATGTTAAAACGTGTAAAAAAGAAAAAAAACATGTTAAAAAACATGTAAAAAAGTTAAAAACACCATTCTTTGCTTTTACTATAAAAAGAAACCATGGTTATTATAGAAAAGGTAGATAGAATTTTCTAGTGAAATGAACTCTAACCGTTATTCCTGCTTCAACTAAAAACAAACAAACAAACAAACAAACAAACCTTAGAATTACATTAAGGGAATAAGAAAGAGAAGAACCCACAAGGATAAAAAGATTAGGAGAGGAGATAACAGGGCCATTGATGACAACACATTTTTGGAAGATGGAAAATAAGTGAATGCATGGAACTCACTTGGCAGGACGAAGAAAGGGGAAAGCAAGTGCCTACAAAGAAGATGCCAGTGAAAACAAGGCAATTTGGACAGCAGAGCTCCAGGAATTCTCAGGAATCAAAGGCACTAAGAACCAGATGTAAAGAGTGGAGCTGAAAACAGGAGAATTGGATACCATTCCTGTCCATCTACATTTCTGATCATATTTTAGTGAGTTGTTTTAAATATGAACTGAAAGCCAAAGATAATCAGATATTTAAGAAAAGCATCTAAGATGAAAGATAGAGAACAAAACATAAAACAAACAGTAGAAGAAGACTTGCAGAAAATAGAGACAATGCAGGTAATCGAAGAAAACTGCATTAGCATCACCAGCAAGGGAAGGGAAGATATTACATCCGTGAAAGGCGACTTGTATTTTACACTGTATTTGTTGTATTTTACACTGTATTTAGAGAGCCTTGTCCGTTTGCTGTACAGGGCAAGAGGTAGTCAAGTGGCTAGACCTCCCATTAACACAGACACTCTGTTTTTGCTTGTTTGTTTGTTTTATATATTGGAATTTTTAAAATGGTTTAACAAGATTTTAAAGGGCTCTAGAGTTAGAGTTTTTAAATTAATTTTTAAATTTATTTGTTATTGAAGTATACTTGACATACAATGTTACCTTAGTTTCAGGTGTACAACGTAATGATTCCACAACTTTATACATTATGCTATGCCTCCCACAAGTGTAGCTACCGTCTGTCACCTTACATAGAGTTTTTGATTTAAGCAACAGAAATTAACACTAGGTAGCTTAAACAAAAATGCAATTCATTAGAAGGTTATGCGTAGTTCATCGAACCAAAGGCATAGGTGAAAAGTTAGAATCAGAAAGGGCAGGAGCCAGGGCAGCTCTGGGCTCCCGGCAGCAAGGATTAATAGCCAGTTGGATGAGGGCATGGTTGCTATGATGCATCACTTCCAAGTTTTTATTTTTAAAGTGCTAGAAGAGAGAGTCCACTTGTCTAGGTTGGGTCAGGGGTACACCCTCTGGCTAGGAAAGCAAAAGTCACTCTATTATTTATTTTTAGTTTCACTAACAATACACCAGTGGGAAAGGGAACTTTCCCCCTTGGAATGTCAGAGTGATATTATTAGAAGAGGGAATAAAAACTAGGGAGCAAACCCAGCAAATTTCTGTAATATCTATGGCTAAAAATAAGTTTGGAAACCATGAATCTGCAAAATTTTAATTTTTGTTTTGCAATGACAAAGAATAGTCCATTGAAAGTATGTACGAAAATGTATTCAATCAATTACCGTTTGTGGGACATTGAGATTGTTTCCTATTTTTTGCTTTTATAAATAGTACCTCAACAAACATCTTTGGACCCCAATTTTTGCAGGCATCTTAATTGAGAAGTGGAATCTAGAATCCTAATGGACAAGATGGATGATTTCTAGGCTGGGTGATTTCATATGAAGAATGCTGCTGGTCCATTGATGTTGAGTTGCAGAGACTTTACTAAAGTTATGTGGATTTTTCCCTTGGATTCTTTCTGTTCAACAACTTTATGGATGATTTATATATACCATTTTAAAATGTACTTAAATTTGCAGATGCCATCAATCTAAGAATGATAACAAATATGGCAGAATGTCATCAAACTTCAAAATGATCATTATGAACTGAAATACCATGTCTAAGACAACAAAATTAAAACTCACAAGAACAAATGCAAAAGTTCTGCATTAAAAAAAATCAATTAATTGTTAAGAGACAGGAAGAGTGAGTGCTATTTGGACAGAAATTCACACAAAAAGGTCTGAAGGTTTTATTAATTTCTTTTATTTATTTTTGAAAGAGAGACAGCATGAGCAGGGGAGGGGCAGAGATGAAGGAGACACAGAATCAGAAGCAGGCTCCAGGCTCTGAGCCGTCAGCACAGAGCCTGATGTGGGGCTCAAACTCACGAACTGCAAGATCATGACCTGAGCCAAAGTTGGATGCTTAACCAACTAAACTACCCAGGTGCCCCATAGTAAATGCAAGGTCAATATGGCTCAACAGTATGATTTGGCTACTAAAACCAAAACCAAAACCAGAGTGATCTTACAGTGTATTAAAATAAGTAAAATATCTAAAACTCGGGTGTTGCTAGCCTCCTGCACCTTTTACTCTAGTCAGACTAGAGTGGTTGGGTTTAATTTTGACTGGTTACACTTTTAAAAAGAGATGGTAATGAACTGGAGTGTGTTGAGAGAAAGGCATCTAGTAGCTATAATGATAATTTACTGAGTGCTTACGTGTGCCAAGCACCATGCTAAAAACATTTTTTAAAAACTTATTATGAAGTGGGTATGATTTTACAGATGGGGAAATCGAGTCATGGGATGTTCAATAACTTGCTCAAGGTCACACAATAAGTGAGAAATTGGAGGCTGGAACCCTGGAGTCTAACCCTGAAGGGTGCTGACAGCCACCACACATAGAGGACCCTGCAACATAGCGTGATTTGAAGAACTTCAAGTAGATTGTCTGCCAGGAAACATCTCACTGGCTAGCTGGATCGCACAAATAAGCCAGTTATGCACTTGGCCTTTAAATCCAGAGGTCTAAATATTTTGAAAATTGAAAGTCAGCTAAGAAAAGATTTTGATAAAAGGGAGAATTGTTTAGGGGTGCCAAACAGTGGAATTCATTCATTCAACAACTAGTTGAGTGCTACAGCGTACTTGGCAATGAGCTCGGCCTGCTAATATAATGATGAAAAATATGAATGTTTCTTTGCCCCGGCAGAGTTCACCTTCAATGGAGGGTTGGAAATATGGTTGACCCTTGAACAGCATAGGTTTGAACTGTGTGGATCCACTTATATGCAGATATTTTTCAATAAATACAGTGCAGGGCTGTAAATGTCTTTTCCTTATGATTTTAATAACATTTTCTTTTCTCTAGTTTTACTTTATTGCATGAATACAGTATAGAATACATCTAACCTATGAAACATGTTAATCAAATGTTGATGTTACTAGTAAGGCTTCTGGAAAACGGTAAGCCATTTGTAGTTAAGTTTGGGGGAGTCAAAAGTTACATGTGGATTTTCTACTGTGCAGGGGTCAGTGCCCCCAACCCTTGTGTTGTTCACAGGGCAGCTATAATGAAATCAGTGATAGTAACAAGTGTAGTCAGTAAATAAGGAAAGAGGGAGCAATATGGAATCATATGGTAAGAGCCCTTCCCCAGTCTAGAGGGGTAGCAGTTGGGGTGAGGGTGCATTTCCTTGGGAAGTGAAGGCCAGGTTGAAATTTGATGAGTGAGCCTGACTTTGCCTACAGTAGGAGATGGAGAGAAGGAAGAGAGTTTTCTGAGCAAAGTTCAGATAATTCCAATAAGACATGATGACGGCTTAGGTATGGGCTGTGGGTTGAAGGGTGGATGGATTTTCCAGAGAATGGCGCACATACTACTGATCAGTACCCGAGATTTTTTAGGCGCACCACCAATATTTATCCTTTAATATATAATATATATAATAATTATGTGTTTGTTTTAATATATATAAGAAATTTATATATAGCTAGCATATCAAACCTGATTTCCCAGATAATATTATATTAGATGAAGCTAGATACTTAAATTTTAAAAAAGAGCGTCAGTGATAAATATTGGGCAAATAATGGTACTCGTGGCATTGTACTCAGAGAGCTGTTTATTGGTGGGGAACAGGGTTGCAAAATTG
The DNA here is from genome assembly GCF_022837055.1 of Prionailurus viverrinus. Taxonomy (NCBI): domain Eukaryota; kingdom Metazoa; phylum Chordata; class Mammalia; order Carnivora; family Felidae; genus Prionailurus; species Prionailurus viverrinus. The sequence goes on from NC_062563.1 coordinate 121,241,645, forward strand.
CTGGTGTGCCATATTGCCCTGGGTCAGCCCTCCCAAGGACAGCCCTGTCCTGCCCTTCCCTTTACCCACCCTGGACCCTTTCTTTACACAGTGTTTTCCCTGAGTCTTATCCTCCTTTGTCTTATTCTTGAAATTTCTCTCTCTGCCCATGTGTGAACAGCTCTCTCTAACCATGTCCTCAATATAGGCATTCCCTGACTTCTGATGGTTCAACTTATAAATTTCCGACTTTCCGATTGTGCAAAAGCAACGTACATTCAGTAGGAATCATACTTCCAATTTTGAATTTGGATCTTTTCCCTGGACTGCGATATGTGGACGACCCTCTCTTGTGAGACTGGGCGGGGGCAGTGAGCACAGCACCCAGTCACGTGATCCAAGGGTAAACAGCCAACACAATGACAACCCATCTGCACCCATACCTTCTGTTCTTCGTTTTCAGTGCAGTCTCCAATAAATTATGAGATAGTCAACACTTTATATGTTTATTTATTTTAATGTTTATTTATTTGAGAGAGAGAGAGACAGACAGACAGACAGACAGACAGACAGACAGAGTGTGAGTGGGGGAGGAGCAGAGAGGGAGGGAGACACAGAATCCGAAGCAGGCTCCAGGCTCTGAGCTGTCAGCACAGAGTCCCATGCAGGGCTTGAACCCGCAAACTGTGAGATCATGACCTGAGCCAAAGTGAGGCACTCAACTGACTGGGCCATCCAGCTGCCCCAAGATACTCAACACTTTAGTATAAAACAGGCCTTGTGGTAGATGATTTGACTCAACTCTAGGCTAATGGAAGTGTTCTGAGCACGTGGAAAGTGGGTGAGGCTGAGCTGCGATGATGTTCTGTAGGTCAAGAGTACGAAATATATTTTTATCTTACGGTATTTTCAACCTATGAGGGATTTCTCAAGATGTAACCCCACTGTAAATCGAGGAATATCATACTGGCTTTTGCAGTTCCCTAATTCAGGCTGTTGATATGCCTTTCAGAGCTCTTAATAGGACTTTTTCAAACAAACATATATCCTTTTATCTTAAAGTTTTAGAATAAGCCTTCTTTGAAATACAGTGGTAGACAATTGGTATACTCCTCTCCCCCTCTCGCACTCCCATCCACAAAGCATCATGTTCCCCAGCCTCTCCGGCATCTCGTGGATTCTCACCCCAGGTCATATCATTTACACCTCAGCAGAATCAGAGAGGCGAGCTTAGTTTCGGTGTGATGACCCACTGTGGTCAAAGTGCCCAGAGCCGCGCAGAATGACTGCGTCTGTGAATATGGCTCAGCAGCCATGTGAGCACCTCTCACTTCATAGCTGCTGCAGCCAAGCGTGCATCCAAACATCACGGCTCCCTGGGCATAAGGCGCTGCCACGCAGGTATGATGCACAACAGAGAATAGAGGCAGGCAACACACACGTAGTGTGTTCTGCCCGAAATAGCCATAAAGATCATCTTCTGTGTGGAGCTGGGATCTGTCTCACACCTCTAGCCCCAAGCCAGGGAAGCGTGCAGTGCCTGGTTCGGGCCCAGGATAAGGGAAGGGAGACAGCTGTGTTATCACAGTGACCTGGAGCAAGCATGTCAGAGCCAAAACAAACACACCAGCCTCGTTCATTTCCCCCTGGGACCCACAGGCAACTCTGGGAATAATAAGTTCTGGTCTCTGACTACATGGTTTAAGGGACAGTCAGAGGCTTGATTCTGAGATATCACGATCATCTGGAACAAATAGTGAAGTGGAAAAAGTAGAGTGCTGATAGTAATGTCCCTGGGGACGGACAGCCCAGCTCTGAGTCACGTTCCACATGGAGGAGGCCATGTTCCTAGGATGTCCCAGACCCCACCTCAACCTTGAGCCAATGCTAGTTTCTCTTCTTGCTCTGAGACCAGAGGATTCAGGTGTTAGGAATCGCAGGGGTGATAAGTAGGTCTCCAAGGGCAAGGGAAGTCATTGGAAATGAATCTGTAAGCAAATCCTGTTACAGTTTCTTCTTAACATCTATTCATGCATCAAATTAAATAATGTAACTGAACAAAGTTTAAAAAAGAAAGACCACAGAATGTAAAAATGATTTATGACAAATATAACTTGTGGGAGCTTAGATTCCTAAAAAATCTAGATCTAATAACAATTTTTATGGCTAATCTTTAGCTTCTCTGTGGCAACTGGTCAGAGTATAGAAGGATGAGAATAGACCATTTCATAAACAGGAAAATAGAAACTATGGCCTATACCACCAATAGGAATTAGATAAATACAAATCAAACATCTTAGAGGTTCTATTATACTTGCAAGCCTAGAAAAAATGAAATGATAAAAGTCAACATCAATGAGACAAGAAAGGAAAAAAACCATTTGCACAATGATGCATTCATAGCACTACTGATGATACTTAAAATAATTTAGAAATGACCCTAAAGATGTCACAATAAAGATAACTGAGTAAACTGTGGCATAATCAATAAAATGGAATATTATATAGCCATTAAAACAATAAGCATGATGGTCAGAGAAATGTATATATTTGGAAAGTTGCAGGATTACAGGGAGTGTGTAGGAAACAATGCCAGGTCAATGTACATATTCTATGATAGTTAGAAGTGATTTCAGAGAGATGCACTTGTTTATGGAATTTCCTTTTTTGTGAAGTGCATAATGACAATTTCTGCATTTATAGACAAATAGCATATAAAAGAGGGGGTATAGAATAACTTCTTATTTTTCCTTGTTTCCCAGGGAAGCCATGAAGACAAGTTAAGTGGTTTGAACTTCTTGACTCAAAATATTAAGTGCTTGGGTGTTGAATGGTTCAGGATCTTCCTTGGAAATAGTAAGCAATATCCATCTGTCAACTGTTAGAATGTTTTAAAATTAATTTAATGACATTAGAAAGTGCTCATGATTAGTGATTTTCTTAAAGGTTTTACTTTAAAAAAAGAGAGTACAAGTGGGGGAGAAGGGAAAAGGGAGAGAGGGAGAGAATCCCAAGCAGGCTCACACTCAGTGCAGAACCCGACATGGGGCTCAATCCCACGACATTAGGATCATGACCTGAGCTGAAATCAAGAGTAGGATGTTCAACCAACTGAGCCACCCAGGTGCCCCAGTGCTGGTTTTAAAAAAAAAAAGTTCTAGAATGCATCCCCCCCTCACATGTCTCTCCCACTCCTCCCTCTCTCTCTCTCTCTCTCTCTCACACACACACACACACACACACACACACACACACACACACACAATCACACACACACACACACACACACACACACAATACATTAAAATTAAACTTTGTTATTTAGCATTAGTAAGAAAAGAAGAGAAGAAATCTCCCAAGTACTTATTGTATGTGTCCCCACACCTATCCCTATCCTATTTAATTCATTTCCTTATTCCCTTCAACTGGTTGTCCCCGACTACTCACTCACTATACACACACCCCCTACAAATCCCACCACTGTTATCCAGAAGTGGTTATATGGGTCTACCATTAATGATAGAGTATCATAAACTGAGAAATTCTTTTTTTTCCCCTTGTCCTTTCTCTATCCTGTTATTCCCTGGTATTGCATTGATGATGTAACAGGCCAGCCTTATATCAGAACAAGAAGAAAGCATCCAAGAGCTGTCAAATCATTTGGAAAATATCTTATATGAAAACAGTTGAATCTTTTTATTATACACAGAGATACAAATAAGGATAAAGAAACATTTAAATGTTTCATTTATTTCATTCTTGAGTATACAATATGTTTCATTACAATAAGGATCCAAAATGACCTCCCATGCTTGTAAAATTTTGAAAAAGAAATCTGTCCCATTTGCTCACAGGAAAGTGCCCAAGATATGTTAAGTCTGAAAAAATCAGGGATGCCTGGGTGGTTCAGTCAGTTGAGCATCCAACTCTTGGTTTTGGCTCATGTCATGAGCCATTTTAGATTTACAGCAAAGTTAAGTGGGAGGTACAGAGAGTTCCCATAGATCCCCTCCCCCCGCCCTCCACAAAGGCTCAGGTTGTGAGTTCGAGCTCCACACTGAGCTCTGTGCTAAACAGTGTGGAGCCTGCTTGGGATTCTCTCTCTCTGTTTCTCTCTGCCCCTCCCCTGCTCATTCTCTCTCTCTCTCTCTCAAAATAAATAAAACTTTTAAATAATCAAAATAAAATAATCAAAATGAAAATAAATAAAAACTTTAAAAATAAAAAAATTATGTATACAATTCAGTTAAAAATAAGAATACAAAAATATGTATATAAGAGATCAGCCATGCAACACACGTATATAAACCCACTCCTATCCATTCAGAAAAAAATTAATAGTACTATCAGTGAAATGATGTAATTGTGGGCAATTTAAAGATTCTTCTACATAGTTTCCCACATTTTCTGCATTTTCTATCATAAGTGTGTATTAGCTTTGTAACAAAGACAAAATCAGAAGAGCTGTCAATAGAAAGCCATATCCAGGAGTCTGGGAAGGAGTCCTGCTGTGAAGTCAGGGGGCAGATGGGGTCAGGAGTTGGCAGCTATGAAAGCTTTACTTCAGGACCAGTGTTCAGCGAGAACCTCATCTAGTCAAGATGTTCAGCGAGAACCTCACCTCTCAAAGGAGGGTGGCCAAAAGGGTTGGAGAAATAAATCAAGCCTGAAAGAATGAAATGGCAGGCATGACAAAATTTCACTAATGCTTAGCTCAGATGGCTCTGAGTAACATCAATAAGGAAGGATAAGTACAACTATGCACTTGCAGAAGGTTAAAGGGGACCTCGGAGGATGTCTCGTCCAATCTTCTTGTCAGGAAGAGCCCCAGAAGAGCTACACTCATCCACACATAGCTGCTTAGTGGTAGAGCTGGGATTAGAACCCAGGATCCCGATGCCTAGTCACTGCCCTCCGGCTCCCTGTGGGGTAAGTTAAGTGCTGCTGTTATTGTGGTGCTGCCACTGTTTGCATTATGACAGTACCTCATTAACCCTACTGTAGACTCTGGGTGAGAACGATGTGTCAATGCACGTTCATGGGTTGCAATACATGTCCCACTCCTATGGGGAATGTGATGGTGGGGGAGGCTTTGTGGAGGGCAGGGAGAGGAGATCTATGGGAACTGTCTGTACTTTCCATTTAACTTTGCTGTAAACCTAAAATAGCTCTTAAAAAAAGTAAAATCTGTTTTAAAACTTAAAAAAAAAAAAAAAAAGACAGTACCTCATTAAACCTTTAGCCAGGGCTGGGACTCCTGACCGGGCCTACTCCCATAACTTCACTCCAGGTGAATCCCCTACCATTATTCCAGATTGGAACTGATTCCTGGGAGTTCTGTGTTTCTCTGGACTCCAACCTTCCTCCCCAAACCTGCTGTCATTGTCTTGGATCAAGCCCTCGTTAGGTCTTCTTCTTCTCCTTTTTATTCTTTCTCATAGTGTTTAAACCTACAAAAGCCTTGAAAGAATAGTGTAAGAACTCATATATTCTCCACCTGAACATAAATTATTAACATTTTGCCATATTGCACTCTCCCTCTCTCTCTCTCTCTCACACATACACATATGACATAGATATGAAAGAGCACCCATACATATCACACATATATCATATATGCCCAAACATTCATATATAACACATATGTACATATATATACATCACACATTTTATGGAGCCACTTGAAAGTAGATTGAAAATATCAAGACACTTCACTCTTCAATTCTCCAGATCAACTAAGAATAAAGATATTCTATGTAGGAATGATGTCATTATCACACTAAGAAAACTAATATCTAATATTTGGTTCATACTCAAATTTCCCCAATTGTCCCCAAAATGTTTTTTATGGGTGTTTCCAGGTTTTTATCAAAGATCTCATTAAGGATTCCATATGTACGTGGTTGTTGGGTCTCCATAACCTCCTTCAACTTAGAATATTCCCCTCACGTTTTGTATTTCTGTTTTCTATATGCCACATTTTTTAAGAGTTCCAGCCATTTTTCTTAGACAATCTTCCACATTCTGGATTTGTCTGCTTTTCATGATTAAATTCAGATTAAATATCTTTGGAAAGAATACTGGATAAGAGGTGTTATGTGTCTTCCTGCATCAAAACAGAAGGCAAGAACACTGAATTGTTTCCTTGTGCTAAGTTTGACCTCGAGGTTCATGTGACGGCCACTAGATCTTTCCATTGGAAAGATCTATCTTTCCATTGGAAACATGCTATCCTAGTATCTGTGGATAATCATAGTCCTTGCCTGAACTGGGATCGCAAAATAGTGATTTTGCCACTTCTCCTATTTTATTAGCTGGCATTCTCGGTAAATAAGTCTTCCTCATATCTTGTGTGCCTCCCATGGCAGTGTTCTGAATGCTCCTCCTGCCTCCAGTCTGGCTCACTTCACTCCATCTGCTGCCAGGAGCAACATACGCTCAATTGCAAATCTGGACACATCCCTGCCCTGTTTAGAATCCTTCAGGGGTAAACTCCATTCTGTGAGCTTGGCGTGGGGCTCTGTGATCTGGCTTTCTTCAGCTTTTCTCTCCCTGCACCCCTCCTGTGCTCCATTCGAATTATCTATACTTCTTCAAACATAGTACCCTGTTTCATGCCCCTGAACCCCTGCACCACGAGCCCCTCTGCCTGCAAGACTCTTCCACACCCCTCAACATCATCTGACCCCCACCTGTTTTTCAAGCTTTGGCTCATGCATCAGCTCCTCTGACCCTAGAGTTAAATAGGTGCCTTTTGAGGGCTCTGATGGCACCTATGTCCCTGTCTATCATTGCTCTTGTGGCCCCGCATGGAAAATTTTACTGGTTTGCTTGTCTTGCCTACCTGATTGTAAGGTCCTTGTGAGAAGAGCCTTTGTATGACAGAAATCTAGCATGATGTCTGGTATTAAGTAAGCACTCAGAAAATGTTTTCTAATGAAGTAATTCGTGTTTCCTCAAATTATTAAATAAGGAATGTGATAAGCTTCACAACAAACTAGATTATATGCTATTTAAGGACAAAAAGCATATCTTCTAAATCTTTGTATTGTTCACATCTCCCACCCTATTCCCTGCTAATTTGAATTAGGATTTTGCAAGTAGGTTGACACTTATAAAAGTGTATTGATACATTACTTTTACCTGTCCAGTTTATGTTCCTTTTGAGAATTTTTCCTCCTCTACCCAACAGGATGGCCAGTCTCTTGCCTGGTCTTCCCACACATGGTGAGCTCATAATGTGAGCTAACCATTAAAGGACTTCCTTCTCCTGATTGCAATGATGGGTTCTCTTGGTCCAAGCCAAGTCTATCAGAGTCATCCTTGGGACTTTTGAAGGAGCTAGCAAGGAAGACACAAAGGAAAAATAATGTAATAGCTATTGCTTCCAGAGGCCATCTTTGCTACCAGGTGGGGAGAGGCTACCTGGCTAGGAGGCTAACTCCAAGGCAAACAAGTCAACGATGGGAAGACAAAACTAATGACATTATTTAAACCTCGAAACCCAGTCTGATCTGAAGAGTTATATTTAGGACTTCCTGGTATGTGAATCAACAAACCTCTTCTTTTTGCCTTTTAAGGTGACAAAATCGTGACAAATATACAAGAGCTGATTCCACAACATTCCACATTTGGTCAAGCAGGTAAACTGAAATAAAGAATGAGAATCTAGCATCCATTCAATCCTTTCTTGATTTGGGGGAAATTATGTAGAGATACTGTATTAATGAGGCTTCTCCAGAGAAACAAACAAACAAAATTCAAAAGGATAGCCAGTCATAGTTATATAGTTATTTATGAAAGGAGATTTATTATAGGAATTGGTCATGAGAGGTCCCATGATCTACTGTATGCTACAGAACCTGGAAAGCCAGTGGTGTAAGTCAGTCCTAGTTGAAAGAAAGATCTGTGAACTATAGGAGCTAATGGTGTAAATCTGAGTCCAAAGGCCAATTAGAGAATCCGGGGTCAATGGCATTAAGAACCAGGAGTATGGATGTGGAAAAGCAGGAAAAAATAGATGTCTCAGCTCAAGCAAAGACAGTAAATCACCCTTGCTCTGCCTTTTTGTCCTATTAGGGCCCTCAATGGATTGGATGATGCCTATCTACATTGGGGAGGGCAGATCTTTACTCAGTCCACCAATTCAAATGCTAATCTCTTTCAGAAACACCCTCGCAGATGTACCCAGAAAAAATAGTTTATCAGCTCTCTGGGCATCCTTTAGCCCAGTAACATTGACACATAAAGTTAACTACCACAAATCCCTGGATCAGCACCATTTCTGTAGCCGATGACAACCAGGAAGAAAGCTTTTATCTAGGCTGCTTCTCACCTGCCTCAGAAGAATTTGAGATGTAGTGGGGGGGGGGGGCTCATTCTCGTGTTCCTGTCCTCTAAGTCACTTCCAAGAAAAGCAAAACAGACCAAGAAAACATGTCACAAATAGTAAAGGTTGGCCTGTATCTTCATTATTTCTGTTCCACATTATTGAATTCTTCCTCGTCATAATTGGTGCATTGCATCAATTTGCTTTTGAGGTCAACAGCAATCTATTCTGCTTCTGGAAGCTCTTGATTTCTGAGGGATTTAAGGAGTCCAGGGTAAAGGGGCAGGGATCAGGATTACCCCTGGACACAGAGCTGTTGACATCCACTCAAGGACCTGTTGAGTTAAAAATGTCAAATGCATTTGAGGAAACTATCACTGGGGATATTTTCTAGCTTCCACCTTACATTTCTGGAAAATTCCTCAGTGAGGCAGGAGAGGAGGTAAGAGAGGCAGGGCTTCTAGAAAGTGGCCTGCAGAGCTTGTTGACTACAAAGGGGGAAAGAGGAGGGGCGCCTGGGTGGCGCAGTCGGTTAAGCGTCCGACTTCAGCCAGGTCACGATCTCACCGTCCGTGAGTTCGAGCCCCGCGTCAGGCTCTGGGCTGATGGCTCAGAGCCTGGAGCCTGTTTCCGACTCTGTGTCTCCCTCTCTCTCTGCCCCTCCCCCGTTCATGCTCTGCCTCTCTCTGTCCCAAAAACAAATAAACGTTGAAAAAAAAAATCTTGGGGCGCCTGGGTGGCGTAGTCGGTTAATTGTCCGACTTCAGCCAGGTCACGATCTTGCGGTCCGTGAGTTCGAGCCCCGCGTCAGGCTCTGGGCTGATGGCTCGGAGCCTGGAGCCTGTTTCCGATTCTGTGTCTCCCTATCTCTCTGCCCCTCCCCCGTTCATGCTCTGCCTCTCTCTGTACCAAAAATAAATAAACGTTGAAAAAAAAATTAAAAAAACAAAAAACAAAAAACAAAGGGGGAAAGAGGAGAGTCTTGGTTTGCAGAAGATCCCCTCACATCAGCCCGAATGGTATCCTGTGCAGCTATTTTACTGAGGAAGAGAAATAGCCAAGTTCTTTAAGAAGAACATTTACATGACTTTAATTTGAATTAGCTTAATTAGATGTTTTTCTCCTAACTACTGGCTAAGATAAACCACCCCAAGGGACCAGAGTTGTGATGGAGTGTGGAAGAGGAGAAAAGGAGAAGTCAGTGTGCATGGCTGCCCCAGGAGGTCTGGCTGGGGCATTTCTGGATAGAGCAGTATGGGGAACATAATTCCCTGGACAGAAGCAAATTGGGAGGAAAGGACAATGTAAAGACAAAGGCACAGGGAAAAAAAATGAGGACACCCAACAATAAACTACAATTTCTCTGCAATTTCACTTAAGACTAGAGCTGCTGGGCTACCCCATATTTTGCAGGGGTGAAAAACGGCAAAAGAGTCCATGATGCTATGTCCCTGAGTTTGGTATGGCAGAAAGGGAGATGGCCATCCCCACCTTCATCCCCTAAGAATCTATTCCAATCATGGACTTTAGTTTTTCTGACCATTGCTACTAAATTTCATGCTGGGGCAAGAGGCAGAAACCTGGCTTGGAACAAGAAAGGTGGATGGAGAGAGCAGGGCTTATCTCTTCACACCTGCTGCTGTGATCCCTCAGCAATGGGGTGGGGCGACCCTTGGGCCCCCAGGAGGTGCATCTCTGACCTGAAGGTGCTGGAAGCCACACCCCCAGGCAGTTTCAGCATTTGTGTCCCCCTTTACTCAACAAAGCAGGGGACCCCATTCTGCCCTGGACTCTAAGCTGAAGAGGACATTAAAGGGTGATGACCGTAATCTTCAAAAGAACAGCACCCAATTTAAAAAGCAAACCCTAAAACAACTTGGTGAGCTCAGGGAAAGGAAGGAAAAGAAGACTGGTTTCTGAGAGCACACTTACTTCCTTAGGGTCCCCTGATTTATATAATTCAAGTACCTGAGGATTCCCAAGCATGACCTCATAGCATCTATGCAGAAGCACCATGAGCACTGTCTCCCCAGAGGGAGTGAGAGAAGGACCAGAAGTGAGACACAGAGGAAGCAGAGGGAAGGTCAAGGGCTGGCACACCAGGGGGTAGCCTCTTATTCCCCCGTGCCTATCACAGGGCACAATGACACCACAGGCCAATGATTCACTTAATATCTGCACCGTGCATCACATTCAGAGGAGGTTTCTCCAGGCAGCCAGGTGAGAGCCCCGATCTGCCATTCCACCTGCGCACCTGCCGGGTCTCTGGCCACACGGCCCCTCTGGCCTCCCCTGCGCAGTCTCCATCAGCTTGCAGCACTGATTCTCCCGTGGTCACTGCTGCCACCGTGGCCGTCACTGCCACAACTCCTGAGGAACCAGGGCTGTGCAAGCTGCAGTCTCCCCAGATGCCTGCAGAGAGACAGAGCGGCTGCACATGACTCTCCTGGCAAGGGAAAACCAGGGGAGAGCTGTGCCTGCATCCCTGACTAATGATCACGCCTTCAGGAGGGGAGGCAGTGACTCAAACTGTGTGGAGGCACAGCAAATGGAAGAAAGAGTGGGAGGGAGAGAAGGGACAGGGAAGAAAACACAGAGGCAGGGCGGGGAGGAAGGAGAGAAAAAGCAAAGGAACAAAGGCCTTGAAACTCTGAATCTCTAATGATGCTCTACCCCATGGCCTCTGCGATCATTAATGTACAAAATGGTGAGACAAAATATCTTCACACAACAGTCCAGCAGTCCAGTTCAATGTCACTTAGGAAGAAAGAGGGGGCTAATGTTAGAAAAGATATTACTATAATTGAAATGACTGTAACTTGCAAATATATAATGTATACTGCATAGGCAAATACAGTGTTCTACCAACTGTGAAATCTTAAGGACAAGAACCACAGCTCCTTTTAAGCTAGAAAAGTAATAACATACACTAAAACTGTTTTACTTTGGTCTCATTCCAAGGATGCAAGTCTGGCCAGGAAGTATATTTAAAGACAAATTAGGTTCAGTTTTTCCACAGGAAGTTGTTATGTCCTGGGGTATATCATTTGACATGTGTTATATCTGATGCTTGTAATAATAACAAGCTATGTTATAAGAAGGGATTTGCTATGCTTGTGCAGTATATATGGACATATGGGTGTGTGTGTGTGTGTGTGTGTGTGTGTGTGTGTGTGTAAACTAGTTTTACAGCTATATTTATTTTTTTTAATTTTTAAATGTTTTTATTTAGTTTTGAGAGAGAGACAGAGCAAATGGGAGAGGGGCAGAGAGAGAGAGAGAGACAGAATCTGAAGCAGGCTCCAGGCTCTGGGCTGCCAGCACAGAGCCCGACATGGGGCTGGAATCACCAGTGCTAAGATTATGGCCTGAGCTGAAGTTGGAGGCTCAACCAACTGAGCCATCCAGGCATCCCTACAGCTATATTTAAAAGTCCATTTTATATTGCAGCCTAGCTGTTCCAATCCTACAAGACCTAACATTAGCTTTTTATTAAAAAATATTTGTAACGTCCTGAAATGAAATTCACAGGAAATATAGACTACAAAAATCACATCATTTCCTAAAATTGACATATTCCTGTGATGTAAAGAGAAATAAAGGAAAGTAATTTATAATGAAACACTTTGTGTTTTAATACATAAGTACTCAGGCACAGCTAAGCCAGAAAATACTATAAAACAGGCATCTGCTTGCAATGAATAAGTTTGGATTTAAGAAAAGTAAGATGACATTCATCTGAATACTGTTGATCTTTTATCTTTCTAGTTAACATTTAGAAGTAAAGATTAAACAAATACGCTTCTACATATCCATAAAAACACCATAGATTAGACAGACACAAATGCAAGCTGATACAGGTGTGTTGACTCAAATACCACGAGCAACATTACCATAAATGATACGATTTTCTGAGCGTTTGAGCAACTCTTGGTAAAGTTCCCGACATAACAAAAGGCAATATTCCCTCAATGTAACCAGCACCGGCACTGGTTAAAGTATATAGTAAAGCCATGTAAAGTGTGTGTGTGTCTGTGTGTGACCGTTTTCATATGTAAAACGGAGTCTGCCTCTAGGTTTGGATAAGTATAAGAAGGTTTTCTCCTGCATGAATTTCTGGCAGCGTTGGAAATTTGTGTGGGCTGTGGGACAGTCCTTCATTGTGTGGGCCTGTCCATGCATTGCAGGGTGTATCTCCGGCCCCTGCATGGCAAGCCACTGGGGTTCTTCAATTGTTGCCGCAAACAAAATGGCACCCACAGATTTCCAAACACCTCCCAGGGAGGCTGTTCTTTTTCTTTTTCTTTTTTTTTTTTAACGTTTATTTATTTTTGAGACAGAGAGAGACAGAGCATGAACGGGGGAGGGTCAGAGAGAGAGGGAGACACAGAATCTGAAACAGGTTCCAAGCTCTGAGCTGTCAGCACAGAGCCCGACGCGGGGCTCGAACTCAGGGACCGCGAGATCATGACCTGAGCTGAAGTTGGACGCTTAACCAACTGAGCCACCCAAGCGACCTGAGACTGTTCTTTTTCAAGATTGTTTTGGCTATTTAGAGTTCCTTGAGATTCCATATGAATTTTAGGATGGGTCTTTCTATTTCTTCCAAAAAAAAAGGTCACTGGGATTTTGACAGGAATTGCATTGAATCCATTGATCGCTTTGGTCAGTATTGATATCGTAACGATATTCAATCTTCCAATCCATGAACACCAGATGTCTTTCCACTCATTTGTCCCATGCTCTTTGTGAATTTTTAACTATTGGATCAAATTCTCCTTTCTTTGTAAGGATCTGGCTTTCTTAAATCTAAGGTACTGGTCTTACCACATCCCAAATTCCCACCCATTTCTTCCACTTTCTCATGACTTAGGAGTCAGTTCTTTCTCAGTATTTCCTGATAGATTGTTGGCAAGGCAAGTCAACAATCTATCAGATGTCCTCTCCACAGACTAAGACTTCCAGCAGGAATGCTAATGAGGAGATTCCAGAATTAGGTGAGAAATTGAAATTGCTGACTTACACACTTTTCACCAACACCAGGATTCTAAGATCTCTTTTTTCCCCCTTAGACCATGTGTCAAAACCTTTTTTTATAATGCTTAATAAATATTAGTAACTATTTTAGGCTGTACTGGCCATATAGTCTGTCACAACTATGTAACTCTGCCAATGTAGTGCAAAAGCCTCCACAGAGCAATATAAAGAAGCACTGACACATGCCACAAGGATGAACCTCGGAAACATCACACTAGAAACAGACAAGAGAGGCTGTATGATTCCATTTAGATGAAATGTTCAGAATAGGTAAATCAATAAAGACAGAAAGTAGATTAGTTGCTTCCAGGAGCTGGGTGGGAGGGAGAACGGGGAGTGACTGTTAATGACTATGTGTTTTTTTGGGGGGAGGGGCGGTAATGAAAATGTTCTAAAATTAGATAACGGTGATGGTTGCAACTCTGTGAATATACCAAAACCCACTAAATTGTAAACTTTGAAAGGTGAGTCTTACAGTATGCAAATTATATCTCAATAAAGCTATTTAAAAAAAAACGACAGTCGGGGCGCCTGGGTGGCGCAGTCGGTTAAGCGTCCGACTTCAGCCAGGTCACGATCTCCCGGTCCGTGAGTTCGAGCCCCGCGTCAGGCTCTGGGCCGATGGCTCGGAGCCTGGAGCCTGTTTCCGATTCTGTGTCTCCCTCTCTCTCTCTGCCCCTCCCCCATTCATGCTCTGTCTCTGTCCCAAAAATAAATAAACGTTGAAAAAAAAATTAAAAAAAAACAGTCATAGGGGTGCTTGGGTGGCTCAGTCGGTTAAGTGTCCGACTTCAGCTCAGGTCATGATCTCACAGTTTGTGAGTTCGAGCCCCACATCAGCTGTGCCGACAGCTCAGAGCCTGGAGCCTGTTTAAGATTCTGTGTCTCCCTCTCTCTCTGCCCCTCCCCTGCTCACACCGTATCTCTCTCTCAAAAAATAAATGAACATTAAAAAAAAATAAGATAAATAAAAATGAAAAAAAAAGTCGTAGACAACATGTAGACAAATGGGTGTGGCTGTGTGCCGATAAAACTTTATTTACAAAAACAGTCTGGATGTGGCTGTAGTTTGCTGATCTTTACACTAGACTGCAAGATTCATATAATCAGAGCTGTGCCTTGTTTATGATTAACCTCCAGGACTTAGTATGATACTTGCCAAACAAGTAAGCATTTGACACATGTTTGCTGAGTAAATGAATTCAAGAACAACATGGAACTTCCATGCCATTAGTGAATGTCTTAATAACATCCTTCCTGGTGTCTGTGTAAAACCATGTCCAGTTCCATCTGCCTGGACTTAGCTTTTCTAAGCCACACAACCACTCCTATTATTTATTTCAATTCTCGTCCAGCCTCTCCTCCTCCAAGAACAATGACCCCACTTGCCCATTTATTGCACTACTGTTATGTAACAACCTTACCTCTTCTTCAGCTTATTCCTCTTATATTTCATCCCTTCTTTTTGCTACCTGCAATTTCACATTAATTGATTCATTTATTTATTCAACAACAAATATTTGTGAAGCATAAAATACTGTCTCTTACTTATATTCCTCCCTGCTTCTAAGAAAGGTGGAGACTGGGGTAACCCAAAAGTTAGCCTGAGCTCCACAGTCCCCAGTCTCTGCAGGGTGTCACAGTCAAACAAACAGAGTCTAGCAGCAAAAAGTATTTAAAAGAAATTGCGATCTCTATTTGCCTCCTTTAAAGACTACTTGTAAACATTTATTCATAACTTATAGTAATATTTCATAAAAATTTCCTTCTCTATCATTCCTCTGATCTTCATGTCTCTCCTTCCCCACTGTCCATTCTTTTTCTTTCCCTCCAGCCCAACATTTGTGCTTCCCACAGAGTGATACATAGCATTTTTAGGCCATCCACCGTTCTTTGTATTTATACTCCAACCCCCTGTTGGGGGAGTGAAATCTTAATGGAGGCTTCTAGAGCTGCTGCCAGATTCTTGGTTATTCATAGTTTCTGCCTGAAATCCTTAAGGTTAAGGAATGTAGAATTTCTCTAGGAGGAGTTGCCTCATCATATGCAAGAAAGGATATGTCCACTGGGTAAAAATCCTCAAGACTGCAGGCTCCCACTAGCTGTTCCTCTTTGCCATAGCTGGAACAAATATGGGCCCATCTCCCATCAGCCCAACTTCCAACTGTGGTCAATAACTTGGGGTTGAAAAAATACCAAGGGATCAGTGACCAAGTATTCACAGTGACACTGCTTGTGACACACTCTACCACACTGAAAACAAACCAGGCCGTGAAGTCTCCTGAGTTCAGTTGGCTCTCAGAGCCCCTTGACTGGGTTTTGAGGGCAGCTGACTGACAAGCACTGAGACTTACTGGCCAGATTCTGACTTAAGGGACAGAGGCCCGGCTACACCACTTCCTTTGCTGCTCGAGGCCCTAAACCCTCATCCATTGTCTTTTTCTAGGAGAGATCCTGGTTGCTTTTTTGCTTATTCAGCCCTGAGCCATTTACCAATACTGAGAATTCAATGTGACCCTTGAGGTTGTGATACATCTTGATTCCATATTTTCTAGTATACAATCATCCTTACGTTATCTTGATTCAAGTGCCCTGATCTGCCAGACCTTGTTCCATGGACTCTTGAGAATTTCATGCCACTCCAGCAGGAACACATTGTAAATCTGTTTTCCTCTTCTTTCTGGTCATAAATTTAACAGTTTGATCCCCAAATGTATTGATCCACCTTGCTGTTCTTTCTTTAGAGAGTAAAGAAGCTTTACACCAAAATTTCAGTTTTTCTGTTTTTTGAAGTCCATGAGCACCTTCTCAGGAGGGGACTCTGGAGATTGCCACTTGGCTGGTGGCATTTCTCAGCCCCCAGGGCTTTTCACTCCTGTACCAGTGTCCTGGCATGTGTTGACCACGACTCAAGTACTTTTCTCAGATCCCTGACCTTGCCCCTCCTGTAAATTTCTTGGATCTCTGGTAATCATTAGCCTGAGCCAGTAGTTCCAAAGCCCACTTGAGAGCAAATTCCACACCTGGTATCTGGTCTTCATGGGTGGAGTCGGGCAGAAGCCTTGAATTGTCACAGATCTCCTCTCCCTTTGCAGCAGAAGGCAGGTGAAAAACTAGCATCCAGTCTGCAACTACACAGGGGCATTTCTCAGTTTCCTCAAGTTAGTGTGATTATTGACGTGGTTCTCTTTCTGGAACCAAATAGCCAGTGCTAAGCAGCCCATTCTCCCAATCATAATTCTGATGCTAGTATCTTTTCAGAGGTATTTAATTTTGCATCTGCAGCTTGACTCTGTCCTTCCTCTGCTTCATACTTCAAAAGGTTTTGCTCAGGTTAGAAGGTCTGCCCTGAACACATCTATCTCCATCTTAATGAGGAGCATCCTGTTTCTTGCTAACATTCCTTTTGGCCTCCTAAGATGTAGCACACAAAAAACCCAAATTCTCTTCTTTGGCACCACCTAATTTGCTGTTTGTTTCCAATATCTTGCTTCTTATTATTTTCTCCTGAACATTTATTTTTTGAATAGTCAATAGATGCACATGGTACCAAATACAAAAATACCAAGGGATATTCAGTGAGGTCTCCTGCTCTTACTTCCCAACCCTCAGCCCCTCCCCTCAGGCCCCCACAACTGCCAGTCTCTCTGCATGTTCAAAACCTTGGGTGTGCATATTCTTAAAACAAACAAACAGACCAACAGGAAACCTACATATGGTGGCGCTGCTTTGCGCCTTTTTCCTTATCTATCTCTTGGAGAGAATTTTATATCACTGACACAAAGCTGCCTCGTTCTTTTTCCTAGCTTCCTGTGGTCATACCATAATAGAACTGAAGCCCCTCCCGATGGACATATGGATTGTTTCTGATCTTTTAGTCTTTGTTTTCATGATCAAAACTGTTAGCCAGATGAAGAGAGGTGAAAATAGCTCTTGAATACCAACAACATCCCCAAGGTTGCAACCAATCCTGTAAGGTTTTATTGGCCTTTATGACATCTCCCACACAGATCAGCTGGTGAGTGTTTAATGACTCTTGGCAGGCTTTCTGTCAGATCTTGGATCCCTGCTCAAGGAGACTGTACGCCTTCTGATGGGGGAGAGCAGGCTTACATACGGCCAAGTCTGAATACCCATCTCTAGGTTCCTTTCTCCCTTTTCTCCCCTTTTCCCACATATAGTTTTTATGCTGTATGTGATAAAACAGCAAAATAAATGACAGAAACAATAGGGGGCATGAAAGTTTGGAGGAAAGGAATTTACATGAGCTGGAGAAAAACAAAAAAGAAGATTTTGGAGACAGTGTTTGAGCAGGGCCAGGCCAGGGGCTGGTAATGAGGATGGATTTGTGAATTAACAGCAAGAAAAACAAGGACACCTGGCTGGCTCTGCTGGCGGTGCAGGTTGACTTTTGATCTCAAGGTTGTGAGTTCAAGCCCCACACTGGGTGTAGAGATTACTTAAAAAAAAAAAACTAAAAAGAAAATAAAGGCAAGGAAAACAGAAAGAGCAAAGGCAGAGAGAGGGGAGGTAATAGCCCAAACTTAGAAGATAGGGAGATCAAACAGACTGGAATGAATATTTCATGTTGAGGAGCGATGCACTATGAGATAGGTTTCATAATGTGGGGCATAATTATGGACAATCTGAATTCATGGATGGTAAGTTTATACTTAATGTTGGAGCCTCTAAAATATGTCTTGCTATCTGGCAGAACAAGTTTCACAGTTATTGGTCCTTTGCTTTTCCCTATAAAATTTAGAATGATCTTGTCAGGTTCCTTTTGGGATTGTACTAATAATGGCATTGATTTTATAGATTAAGAAGAACTGACATCTTTATACTTTTAATTTTTTTTTAATTCTTAGGAGATTTCATTTTAATTCTCAGGAGATCTCTACAAATACGTTTCCAAGTCAAAGTCAAAGATAATGAAGCATGAAGGGAAATAAGACAGCATGAGGGGAGGCCGGCAGAAACAGCAGACAATGGAAACAGACCAGCAGGGACTTCAGATATAGAACTTTTAGATAGAGGTTATAATATGCTTACTATAATTATATATATTTATATATAATATGCTTACTATAATTATAATATGCTTACCATATTTAAATAGGTAAAGGAATGGCCGAGAAATATCTGCAGGGGTAAGGGAGCTATAAAAGTTAGCAGAAATTTGGTTTTGTTCATTGTTCAACGGCCAGGGCCTGGACCATTGCCTGGCGCCTAACAAGTACTGATTGAACAGTTGTTGAGGAAATGACTGAATATCTATACCCTAGGTCTCCTGCCTGGGCTCTTACATATCCAACTGTCTGTTGGTCATCTGTATTAGGATGTTCTTTTGTTTGTTACCCTCAATTCATGCTCAACACATCGAAAATCTACAACATGTTCGAAACAGAGCTCCCCAATGTCTACACTGCTTACCCTTTTTTCTAACAGTATGATCATCATTATCTCAGTACTCCGGCTCTAAAACTTGGGGTCACGCTTTCCCAGTCTGTTGCCCCCATGCCTAGCAATCACTGCGTCTTCTTCTACTTCTCTTCTTCCATCTGTCCCTTGCTGTCCATCCCACTGTCACTAGAGTCTAGGTTTTTTATTACTACAGGCCTGGGTAACTACTGGGCTTCTAATTGCCGACCATCCCTACTTCTCTTTATGCTTTCCACCACTCCTAAATTAATATTTCTGAAATGGTAATCTGTGCATGTGAATCCCCTCTCCAAAATGTCTATCAGTTGCACAGAACAAAAGCCAAGCAAGCACCTTGGCCCACACAGAAGTCACACACTCACAGCTTTCTCAGAATACCTATCTCTTTTGGTGTTCCAATTCTTCAACAAATACTAATTGGGTTTCTATTCTGTACCAAGCTTTGTGCTAAGTGTTAGGAAATAAGCAAACAACAGAGACCTAGTTCTTGCCCTCAGCAAACTTCCTGTCTAGAAGGGAAGATAGCCACTTCAGATAACAATTACAGTTCAGGTTGACAAGCGTTATCATAGAGGAAGTTCACAGCTGGTGCAGAAGCCCGTGGCAGAGAAATTGGGGAGGGTAGGTAAAAAACAAGTGTTGGGGGGGAAAAAAGAACAAGTGTTGGAGAAGGCTTCCCAGAGTAAAGAACTTTCAATCTCATTTCTTGATATACCCCTATTGCAACTTTCTGTGCATTCGTCATCACTCCTTCTATATATTCTCTTTCCTTCAAGATGCATGTTAATTTTTTCCCCAGGTCTCACATCCATGGATGCCGTCCTCTTCTTAGCTCTGATAGCAATACTAAGGTGGTACAGAGGCCATGCTAGCTTGAATTTATGTATGTATGGAATGCATACATACATCAGGTTGAATCACACAAAAATCACTGAATATTTAACCATTTTTAAACCCACAAAAATGGCAATTCCTTATGGTCCAACCATATGACTTGAAAACTTTGCCCAGAGCTATCCCTACACGAATCCATCATATACACTTACAGTTTAGCTCAAAGACACAAACTTGTAAAGCAGCCCCACAAATGCTCTCTTATCCATCCTACAGATTTCCATAAGTGTAAATTTTCATTTACATATTCCACATCTGATCACATGTACATATATAAAAACACGAAGTGACAAGCTCATTCACAAATGTCCTCACATACCACACACCCGCTACACACACACAAAACCGACAGACGCACGCGGTGTAAATCTACACATGCTCTCTCACACACGTTCATCATAACCAACGCATTGGTATACACATAGACTTCCACAGATACACTCACGCATATCCAGATATATCCACAATCATTTGCCAACTTAACAAAGCCAGATACACATGCACCGTTAGGGGAAAATTTCACCCACCCACTTTTAATTTGTCTTTTTACAGACTTAGATAATGAAGTGATAGAACTATGTTTAAAATAAGAATTAATAAGCTCTGAGCAAAGACCTGAAGAACTCTACTGTAAGTACACTTCATACGCGTGAATGCACTGACTCTGTAACAACACTCTGTTTCACTTTGGAGCTGAGGTCACCCCATAAGCAAGTTCTAGTAGGGAGGTGTTAGCATGTGCCTCATCCAGAGAAGACTTTTTCTATTTCAAGCCCCTGCCAGGCCAACACTCCTGCTGGGTTAAGTAAAATGGAAACCGGTCATGGAGAGGGTGAGCCGTAGTTAGTTCTGCGGTGGATTCCCAGTAAGTTATGACAAGCAATCTTTGTCACAGTTGTCATAGACAGATAGTTGCATGGGCAGGGAACTGGCCATAGCTTGAGTGGGATTTGAAAGTATGTTGGGGGGTGGGGGGAGGTGCCAAGAGTGTTCTTTTGTCGCATGTGCCTCTTCCCCAGGCTCAAATCCCTTCTTACTTGGTTCCCCACTGCATACTCTGGTTTCCATGGACACCAAGATCTATCACAGCAACACCATGAGAAACTCTGAGCGGAGAAAAACATCAGGTCAAATCTGCTTTTTTAGCTCTTAGGCCCTTCTGAAAATTAGGTGAGAATTGTTCTTGCAAACTTTTTTTATATGGAAGTGTAACATACTAAAGTGCCTAGTGTGTAGCCCAGGGAATTTTCACAACGTGCACACACCTATGTGACTACCACCCAGATCAAGATACATGACCAGCATCCAGAAACCCTCTTTACACCCCTTTTCATTCACTATGCCCAAAGATAACCAGAATCCTGACTCCCAGTATCACTGATCAGTCTTATCTGTTCTTGGATTTTATATAAATGGATCATCCAGTAATACTTTTTTGTGTTTAGCCTCTTGAAAAGGTTTTTTTTTTTAATGTTTATTTATTTTTGAAAGAGAGAGAGAGTGCAAGCAGAGGGAGGGGCAGAGGGAGAGGGAGACACAGAATCTGAAGCAGGCTCCAGGCTGAGCTGTCAGCACAGCTGACACGGACCGTGAGATCATGACTTGAGCTGAAGTTGGATGCTTAACCGACTAAGCCACCCAAGCGCCCCTGTGCTTAGCTTTTTGAAATCAATATTATATTTATGAGATTCATACCAGTAGTATTGTATAGTAATAGTATAGGTTTCCCAGTAGTATAGTTTGCATAGCAATAGAATAGCATTCCATTATAGGAATATACCACTATTTATGTATCCATTCTGCCATGGCTGGACAAATGAGTTGCTTCCAGTTTTCAACTACTATTTACGGTACTGCTACAAATATTCTTGTAGAAGCTGTATATACCTGATAGAGGATATATATCTAGAATATATAAAGAGTTAAAAATCAATAAGAAAAAATAAACAACTCAATAAAACATTGGACAAGATGATTGAACAGACACTTCATATAAAAGGAAATGGCCTGTAAACAGCTGAAAAGGCATCCAACCTCATTAGTCATCAGGCATAGACAAATTACAACTATAATTAGATACTAATACAAACCTATAAGAGGGGCAAGACTTGAACTGATAAAATTGAAGGCCAACGAGAATTTGGAAGAACAGGAACTCTCATTCACTGTTGGTGAGTATAAATTGATAAAGCCTAATTTAAAAATTGTTTGGTACCATCTACCAAAGCTGAAAATACATCCACCCTGTAACAAAGCAATTCAGTCCCAGAGACATGTGGACATCAGTAATTTGATGGACTTCGCAAAATGTTAAAATTACATCAGGCTACTGCTATGCGTGACCAATCAGTAGCAGATCGGTCATTTAAGATTTCCTTTCCAACACAATCAGCAGAGTGCCTATTTCTTTATGATTATCCACAAGTCTTGTCAACCTCTCTGCCATATCTTGACCTGAACTGCTAACAAGAACTAGGCAAAAAGCAGAGTCCTATGGCATAGCCCTAGAGATTACTTTCCTTCTTTGCTCCTATTTCTTGTCATTCCCTTCCCTTCTTTCTTTCTTAAACTTGTTATTAGGCAATTGAGTGCCATTAACTGCATCTAGGTATGCAGGTGTAAACGTTGGTTTGTGCCAAAGTCTCTCCTTCCTGGGGAGCAGCCGGACCAGTATGGCTAGAGCACCTGGAGATCTGAGGAAGAACATTTTAGGAAGAAGGAAACTAAGTATAAAGGCCAAGGGGTTCAAATGAACTTGGCATTCCAAGAAGGAAGGAAGATGGCATTTGAGCTCTTTCTTTAATTCACCTGGTATCCCAGGACGTCTCCCCCCAAATTGGCACCTTGCTCTGAGCTCAGATTCCTTCAGGGGATGAATGGCAATTTTCTACCTGTCTATATTACTGAGTATCACCTGCTATATATTTCTTAATTGCTACGTTCCACTTCTTGCCGGCATCCTTGTTTCATTGCCTTGGCACTTTCAAGATGGCTCAATCCCATGGCTGGCAAGTTGGTACTGGTTGGCATATGGGAACTCAGCTGTGCTTGTGGGTGGGTGTGGAGGGCCTCTGCTCCTCTCTATGCGGGCCTCTCTATGAACTGCTGGGGCTTCTTTACAGTTGATGTCTCAATTCGAAATGTGAGCATTCCAAGAAAATTAGAATGTGCATCATCTTGTATTAGTTTTCAAAGCATCGTAATGTCACTTACACCAGTTCCAGGACTTCCCAGGTTCAAGGGAGAGGGAACATAGACCTCCCACCCCCATCAAGGGGAAGAATGTCAGTCCCATTGTTAAGAATGTCATGTGGGAACCTTGAAGTCATCATGCTAAGTGAAATAAGCCAGTCACAAGAGGACAAACAGCTGTATGATCCCACTCATATGAGACACAGAGACAGAAATGAAATGGCAGTTGCCATGAGCTAGGGGGAGGAAAGTTGGGGAATTAGAATGAGTACAGAGTTTCAGTTTGAGAAGATGAAAAGGTTCTGGAGATGGATGGTGCTAATGGTTGTACGACAGTGTGAACATACTTAATGCCACCAAACTGTACACATAAAAATGGGGAGAATGGTAAATTCTATGTATATTTTAATTTTACCAAAGTAAAAAAAAAATCCTATGGGATGGTAGATAGTGTTTCAGTCATATTTGGAAAATGCAAACTGCCACACCGTCCTCAGGATGGTAGTAGAATGAGCGTGTAGAAGTCTTTGCAGTATCCTAATATCCACGTCCTTTGATACGGTCTAGTGCAGGCTCAGAACTAAAATCCTATACGCTAATGGGTAAGACAGAATGGGCCAATCAGAGTTGGTGTGTTCTCAGGTCCTTACATTGCTCAGGAGAAACTCATCCCATGCCAGTCATTTTTCCAAGGTTGTTACCTCCCCCCTCAACCATCTATCTGGTTTTTATTACTCTTCAGAAGCTCCAGATAGTTGTTTTGCATTTTTCCCAGAGTTTATAGTTATCGGTGGGAATGTCGGTCTGTAAGGACTCGTGTTGCCATACCAGAGCAGAACTTCTCAAGAAATGGAATCTGGAAATAAAAGTGTTTCATTTTTCATTATTAGTTTTCTATTGCCATATAACAAATTGCCACACATTTAACAGCTTCAAACAACAGGCATTTAACATCTCACAGTTTCAGGTGTGGAATAGCTAGGTTCCATAGGCCAGAAATCTCACGTCAAGATATCAGAGAGCTATGTTCTCATCTGGGGCTCAGGAGCTCTTTCCCATCTCATGTAGGTTTTGGCTGAATTCAGTTACCTATTATTGAGGTGCCCATGTTTTTGCTAGCTGTTGGCCAGGGGTCACTCTCAGCTCTGAGAGGCCACTCTTAGGTCCTTGCTGTGTGGCACCTTCCGTCTTCAAAGCCAGCAATGGAGAACCTCCCTCATGTTGAATCCCTCTCACTCTTCTGAATATCTCTTGCCAGAAGAAGCCAGTCCATTTAAGGACTCACTTGATTAGGTCTGGCCCATGGAGGATAATCTCCCTTTCTTAAAAACAACTGATATTGTTGCTGTAGCTGAAGCTGGGAAACGAATACATGGAGCGCTGATTACATTATTCTCTCTACTATTGCAAGTGTATGAATTCTGCCACATAAATTATTCCAGAGCATGGAAAATGAGACAAAATTTCCAAATGTTTTTTATGAAGCAAGTATGACATGAATATTTAAGCCAGCTAAGGTAGCACAAAATTACTTAATTCATTATTATATTATTTAAGAATATTATTTAATTCCAATTTTAATTAAGAACATTGAATAGACCAATGGAATAGAATAGAAACCCCAGAACTAGACCCACAAAAGTATGGCCAACTAATCTTTGACAAAGCAGGAAAGAATATCCAATGGAAAAAGGACAGTCTCTTTAACAAATGGTGCTGGGAGAACTGGACAGCAACATGCAGAAGAATGAAACTAGACCACTTTCTCACACCATTCACAAAAATAAACTCAAAATGGATAAAGGATCTGAATGTGAGACAGGAAACCATCAAAACACTAGAGGAGAAAGCAGGAAAAAACCTCTCTGACCTTAGACGCAGCAATTTCTTACTTGACACATCCCCAAAGGCAAGGGAATTAAAAGCAAAAATGAACTATTGGGACCTCATGAAGATAAAAACCTTCTGCACAGCAAAGGAAACAATCAACAAAACTAAAAGGCAACCAACGGAATGGGAAAATATATTTGCAAATGACATATCGGACAAAAGGCTAGTATCCAAAATCTATAAAGAGCTCACCAAACTCCACACCTGAAAAACAAATAACCCAGTGAAGAAATGGGCAGAAAACACGAATAGACACTTCTCTAAAGAAGACATCCGGATGGCCAACAGGCACATGAAAAGATGCTCAACATCGCTCCTCATCAGGGAAATACAAATCAAAACCACACTCAGATATCACCTCACGCCAGTCAGAGTGACCAAAATGAACAAATCAGGAGACTATAGATGTGGCGAGGATGTGGAGAAACGGGAACCCTCTTGCACTGTTGGTGGGAATGCAAACTGGTGCAGCTGCTCTGGAAAACAGTGTGGAGGTTCCTCAAAAAATTAAAAATAGACCTACCCTATGACCCAGCAGTAGCACTGCTAGGAATTTACCCAAGGGATACAGGAGTGCTGATACATAGGGGCACTTGTACCCCAATGTTTATAGCAGCACTCTCAACAATAGCCAAATTGTGGAAAAAGCCCAAATGTCCATCAACTGATGAATGGATAAAGAAATTGTGGTTTATATACACAATGGGGTACTACGTGGCAATGAGAAAGAATGAAATATGGCCCTTTGTAGCAACGTGGATGGAACTGCAGAGTGTGATGCTAAGTGAAATAAGCCATACAGAGAAAGACAGATACCATATGTGTTCACTCTTATGTGGATCCTGAGAAACTTAAGAGAAACCCATGGGGGAGGGGAAGGAAAAAAAAAAGAGAGAGAGAGGTTAGAGTGGGAGAGAGCCAAAGTATAAGAGACTCTTAAAAACTGAGAACAAACTGAGGGTTGATGGGAGGGAGAGGAGGGTAGGTGATGGGCATTGAAGAGGGCATCTTTTGGGATGAGCACTGGGTGTTGTATGGAAACCAATTTGACAATAAATTTCATATATTAAAAAAAAGAATATTGATGCAAAATTTCTCAAAATGTTACCTTACAGAATTTGGTAATATATAACAAAACTAACTATGCATTTACCTTTGACCCAGTAATTCTGTTTTTTTTTTTTTCAGAAATTTACTCTAAAGACATACCCCCAACAATATGGAAAATACATAAATGTTCATAAATATATTTATTGAAAAAAACATGGCGTATCTGCACAATGAAGTATTGTACTGTGTAGCTATAAAAAAGAATGAGCATGATCTTTGTGAACTACTATGGGGTGCTTTCTAGGGTATATTGTTTAAGTGAAAAAAAAAGTTCAAAGAACACACACACTTTTGTGTAAGAAAGGATGAATACGAATATATACATGTAACTCCTTACTTTTTATAAAAAGAAACATAAGAAAGAATAAAACAGATTCTAGAGTGATTGGTGGCCCCCAGAAGGTAGGTGGGAAGAGGGAAGAGGATTGGGATGGGGGTGAAAGTAACACTTTTCTGAGTACACCAATTTGTATCATTTTGACTTTTGAAACTACATTAATGTTTTATCTCTTCAAAAAGATTAGTAAAGTCAGCAGTAACAAAGAGGAAAAAACTAAAGTACAAACAGAAACAAATGAACTTAACTGCATTTCAAATGAAAACTCTAACCAAACTAAAGAGGGGAAAAAAGGATTAACCCAATTAACTTTTGAACATAATACTTATACTATATGAAACTAAATGAAACACTGTATTTGTCAGTTTAAGACAAAGATGGCTATAAACAAATATGGAATTCTAGTTTGAAATGTTTCTGTTTTTTGAAATGGTATGGATTAGCAATTCTGAAACTACTTCCTGTGTACTGTGGGTTGGACAAATATATTGAAGGTAACAAGAGCCAGATTTCTCACTGTCAAAGTAGAGAGTTATAAATATGGAAAGGGGGAAGACTAGAATGAATTGTTATGCTAACATGCATTGGGGATATCAGTGGAACTATGTATGTATGTGTATATATATACACGTATGTACATGTATATACACGTATACATGTATACATATTTTGGCTTAGTCAACTGAAAGGGCCCAAAGCAAGGGCACCCGGATCAATGAACACACCTAGCATCCAGACCTTGGTTTCTAAGTACCATTCTCCACTAAAAGGACCTAGGGATCTAGGGCTCATTGCTGTGCCAGGAAGCAAGGAAATACTCAAAACAAAATGGTAGGAACATATCAAAAAGACATAAGAGCCAGCTTTAGCATCAAAATAAATAGTATTAACAGAATATTCATTGAGTAAAATAAGTATATATGAGTGCATCCTGATATAAATTAATAAATGAATGAATGAGAAAGGAAAGCTTTCCCTTAGACTACCAATTAATAAATGTAGGAGAAATGATGGAGTTAAAAAAAATCACCATTTTGCATTCATCATCATAAAAATCTCTTCAGTCATGAATCCTTGTTGAACTCTGAAAATTTGTGAAAGTCCAGTGGAGAAAGAATATCTATATAATTTCAAAGTGCCCCCTTATAGTTACTTATTATAAATGGAAAAAAGTAACTTTATTGTGGATTAACCTAGTTAACACTACACCTTAACTAAAGTTAACATTATTAATAAGTGGAACAAATTGACATCACCAATTTGCTAATATGATAACCTTAAAACTACATAATGTCTTTCCTGTGGTATGTCAGCCAAACCTTACTAAATCTAATCATAAGAGTATACCAGACAAACACAAACTGAAGGATATTGTAAAAATAACTGTCATTTTGGAAGATACAAGCTGAGGAACGATACTAGGTAAGAGAAGACTAAAGATACATCACAACGAAATGATGCTGGATTTGACTCCAGACCGGGGAACAGGGGAACAGAGCTATAATGGATTTCACTGGTACAAATGGTGAAATTTGAATATGAACTGTGGTTTTGATCCCAGTTTCCCAAATGTTCTCAGTTCAAGGCCCCCTTAGTATCACAGTAATTTTTTTCATAGTGTTCCTTGGTCAAGAGAAATATCCAGGTTCAAACAACTTATTAAATATTTATGCCCTAACAATTTAGCTGCCATTTGAAAAAATAATACACATAAATTGAAAGTTTTATTTCATCTTAACCACAATTACTAATGGGATTTGTGCACCTGTTGGACACTGTACAACTTCTCAAACCTTAGAATCAGATTGGACAAGAGCACCCTCATTTCCTGTTTCACATTGATTTTTGTGCTGTACTTGCTTTTTTATCACAACCATGGAAAAATCCAGCTTCCTAAATATATGATATATCCAAGGAATATGGTGCCACCTATTGTTGAAATTGTAAACAACCTCGAGCTAGTAGTTTTGCATAGTCTTAGATTTCATTTTGTTTGCCTTGAAAACTTAGAATGTAAATTATCCCACAGGTATCCCCTTGGAGAACCCTGTGAGGCTGTGTGGCACCCCAGTGCACAGTTTGAGAACCATAGGATTAGATAACAGTGTTACTGTTACACTGTTACATTTTCTGATTTTGATAAATACAGTATGACTACATAAGAGAAAGTCCTTGCTTTCAGGAAATACACATTGAAGTATTTATGGATAAAGAAACATGCCTGCAAATTAATCTCAAATTATTCAGAAAAACATGTGTATATATATGAATATACAGACAGTGGGCACGGTTGATATAGTAAATGTTAACAACTGATGAATCTAGATAAAGGGTATACAAGATTTTATTTTTTTGCTATTCCTAAAGCTTTTCTGAGTGAAATTACTTCAAAATAAAAGATTTTTAAAAATGCAACACACTACTACATTTTAAGGTGCATATACATATGCAGCGAAGCAATTTTTAAATGCCTGGAAATTAAAAGCACCAATTCAGACAGTTGCAAGCTTTTATAAAGAGGGAGGATGTATTGGGAAAGGATACAGTACAGCATCAGTGATATTTTGTTAAGCTGTATGGTGGATACATAGGTATTCATTATATTATTCTTTATACATTTTATGCCCAACATATTTCATAATTTACTTTAAATATACACCTTTAAAATATGTGAAATCTTTAATACACAAAAATAAAAAAAACATGGGGGTGCCTGGGTGGCTCAGTTGGTTAAGTGTCAGACTCTTGATTTCAGCTCAGGTCTCGATCTCATGGGTTTGTGAGATTGAGCTCCGCGCTCCTTACAGCACAGAGCCTGCTTGGGATTCTCTTTTTCCCTCCCTCTCTTCCCCTTTTCTGCTAACACACTCTGTCTCTCTCTCAAAATAAATAAACTTTACCCAGGGCCAACTGCAGAGCTCATGTTTCTAACCCCCACTTTCCAAGTTCACACTATACACAGCTAATCCCATTTCTTTTTTCTTTTTGTATTAAAGACTGGAAAAGAGAGCTAACTTTCTTGTTTTTTGATTCCAAACTAATTTAACACACCCAGTAGAAAATATGTTTATTATGTTTTCGAACCTCAGGAACATCAATATGAAAAAAATGGTAATAAATTTTAATCTTTGGCAAATTTTACTGCCCATATGCCTAATAGTATTGTATCTAATCCGTCTTTTAATAATTGAAAATTTGACATTTTACAGTTATTCTTTCACAACACCAGTTCTATTACAGGGCCCAAGGTGAACTAGCAAAGAAATAGATGTGTATTGATTTATTAAATTATGCTGAGAGATCACCTTCTAGATTTGTGAAAAATGAGTATAAATCCAATTATTTTGAACTTTATCAAATTTCTAACCAGGACTTCTATTTCACGGTTGTAAAAAATCCTAGAAGTTTCATTAAATGAAGTTTTCTGGTTGATTATAAATACAACTCAGAGTAAGCTTCTTTCTTAAAAATAATTTGTTTTGGGCCGCCTGAGTGGCTCAGCTGGTTAGGCTTAGGTGTGGAACTTTGGCACAGGTCATGATCTCACAGATCCTGAGTTCACCCCCCAGGATGGGCTCTGTGCTGACAGCTCAGAGCCTGGAGTGTGCTTCAGATTCTGTGTCTCCCTCTCTCACTGCACCTCCCACACTCACATTCTATCTCTCTCTCTCTCAAAAATAAACATTAAAAAAAATTTTTTTTAATCATTTAAAAATAAAATATTTGAGGGGCACCTGGGTGGCTCAGTTGGTTAAGCGACGGACTTCAGCTCAGGTCATGATCTCACAGTTTGTGGGTGCAAGCCCCGTGTTGGGCTCTGTGCCAACAGCTCAGAGCCTGCTTCAGATTCTGTGTCTCCCTCTCTGCTCTTCCTCTGCTCATGCTCTGCCTCTCTCTCCTTCAAAAATAAATAAACATAAAAAAAATTTTTTTTGAATTAAAAGAAATAAAATGTTTGAAAATCTGACTTATGATAGCTAAGAAATTTTGAGGCTTTATTCACTGTCTTCCTACAATGTATTTCTTTTATGATGCTTAAATCTATCTGAGAACAGAAATAATGCTACTTTTGACCTTGTAATTTACTCAGAAATTGGCAGCCATTCTTTTTCAGGGCACTAAATAATCACTTGTCAAGTTCTATTTATCTTCTGTAACCCAAGATAATGACTTAAAAAATCCCTGTTCCTCTCATACATTTTATGCTGTTTTTTAACCAAGCAGATGTTTTTCTCATCCTCTGGAATGAGACTAGAAAAGTGGATCTTAGGATTTATTATTATTCTACTGTCATATTATCAGGGAAGGTGTGCACAGATGATGGGGTTAAGTCTGTGAATGGGAGGGAAAGGAAAAATGAAGGAGCATATAGGTACAATCACACAGACCATCCTAGAACTGGAAGAGTGTAAGAAACATCTTGTTTGGGCTTTCTTCCGACAGAGAACTCTAGAATAAAAGAGCAATGACTAAAATAAAACCCAGACTACCAAATGGACAACCTTTTTTTTTTTTTTTTTTTTTTTTTTTTTTTTTACGATAGCAATGGGTTTCAGATTTTGCCTAACGCCCCTCTTCCAAAACCTGAGCCCCAACTTCCCGACTTCTCCCGGCTCCTGACTTGTCTCTCTACGAGCCCGAGCAAGAGAAACATAGTATGGGGTGGGGGACGAGTAGTGTAGACGGGCTTCTACGGGACGGAAGAATTCAGAAAATAACACCCCTATGGTCTACTTCGAATTTTTAGCGGGACTGGGCCTGGACCCACCATTCTCAATACTCCAAGCCCGACGATCTGCCCCAAACTGCCAATACATTTCTACCACTCGGCTGCAAACGTTAACAGATGCCGCTGTCCTGGCGCCCCTGAAAACCACCCGCGCTCTCAGGGTAAACCCAGCCTGACTTCCTGCCGAGGGACTCAGCGCCGCGCGTGGGCGCGACTCCTGGGAACAGGTAATCAAAACCTCGCCTCTAGAGCCTGGTGATGACGTCACACCGCCCCCTTTCTAGCATCGCGAGACTCTCTTCTCCCACCCCCCCCGTTCCCAGAGCTCCCAACCGCCCGCGCCCGCTGCTAGGCAGCGGCGGGGATGGCGAGCCGCGGAGCTGGGGCGGTGACGATAGCAGCGGTTCCGCCATTGGACGAGGAGGCCTGAGGGACGGGCCAGCCTGGTGAACAAGGAGATACCGAGGCGGGTGGCCCCGAGAGAGCGAGGGCAATGGAGGCTAACATGCCGAAGCGGAAGGAGCCCGGCAAGTCCCTGCGCATCAAAGTCATCTCCATGGGCAACGCTGAGGTGGGAAAAGTGAGTACCGCGCTGGGAGGGGCGGGACCTCAGCGCGGCGGGACGACCTGCCGATTGGCTGGGAGGACGGCCACTCAACAGCCCGGGGCCCAGCCTCCTCCCCGCCCCTGAGCAGGCCCAGGTCTCCTCCTAGGGGATGCGCCTGGGTGAGGAAAACTCTGGTGACCTTTTTGACCTTTCGCTTGCCCCCCCCCCCCCCCCCGACGTCACTCTCCATAAGAAGGTGTCTCATATGGCCGCTAACCCTTGAATGTATCCCAAAAAGATTAAAGGGGCCTAGGTCCTTAGCTAATATCGTCTGCCTATCTTCGTTCTAGGTGACCTGTCCAGGACTTAAGAGGTCCTTAAGAGAATAAAAGTTTAGTTACCCCAGCAGTGCTTGGGAGCCTAAGGGAACTTACTGGGGTGCATGTGAGGATTGGAGCTTGTAAAATGTTGCTCTGCAGAGCCCAGAATCTACATTGCAAGAGCGTAGCTGATACATTTTTCACGGGGGAAGTGCCGTGGATGTCAAGGAGCCTGCATTATTTTGTTTTGTGTGTTGGTTTTGTTTTTATTTCTGGTAGTTTCATTATATTCATTTTCTCTAAAGCCGTAGTGCTACTGCCTTTCTTCTGGATGCACTGGGTATAAAGCTCTCCCCTAGTGTGTGTGTGGAGGGGGGCGGAAGGAGGATGAGAAAGAGACCCGAGGCCGTCCCCCAAGTGAATTTTAAACTGCCTCCTCTTCACCTAAATTGTCTCCTCTCCCCTTCTGGGTAAGTGGAAGCTGTTGGTTAAGAACCTCCCAAGGTCATCAAATCAATGGCAGAGACCAGATTAGAACTTGGGTCTTCACAGTCTACTGTAGTTCTCTATCATTGTATGCTGTCAAAATCAACTCCAGTAGGATCTGTATCCCAAAAGAGCCGTTAATGGAAGTGTTTAGACCAGTGCCCTACACATAGTTGATGTTCAGTAAATGTTTATTAGTGCCTTTTCTTTCCATTTAGCATTATCCTGTACTATTTATGTATTTGCATATATGTATGTAAGTATTAACATAGCAGTCACTGAAAAGTCAACATTTGTTGAACATCAACTATGTGCCAGGCATTAAAAAGAAAAGAATACAGCCTCTAAAAGGCTTAATAATAATCTGGGTAAGTAAGCGTGCATCATTTCTGTAATTTTCCTATGCTGAATGGTCCAACATTAAAAATAGCCCAAAATGACGAGTATCACATTTATTTAACATTGCCCTAGATTTATTGGCCAATGTGATTAGACAAGAGAAAGAAATAAAGTATAAAATAACTGGAAAGGAGAAGGCAAAATTATTGTTATTTGCTAATGATATGATTATTTATCTGGAAACCCAAAGAAAATTAACTTGAAAAGCTTTTAGAAAGAATAAGAAAATTCAATAAGGCAAAATTAATATACAGAAATTAATAGCTTTCCTGTATCAAATTATATGTTTTTTAAAATCTTTTTTGGGGCGCCTGGGTGGCTCAGTCAGTTGAGCGTCTGACTTCAGCTCAGGTCATGATCTCACGGTCTGTGAGTTCGAGCCCCTCATGGGGCTCTGTGCTGACAGCTCAGAGCCTGGAGCCTGCTTTGAATTCTGTGTCTCCCTCTCTCTCTGCCCCTCCCCCGCTCATGCTCTGTCTCTCTCTCTGTCAAAAATAAATAAAACATTAAAAAAAAATCTTTAATGTTTTATTTTTGAGAGAGAGAGAGAGAGAGAGAGAGAAAGAGTGAGCAAACAAGCAGGCAGAGAGAGAGGGAGACACAGAATCTGAAACAGGCTCCAGGCTCTGAGCTGTCAGCACAGAGCCCGAAGTGGGGCTCGAACTCACAGACCGCGAGATCATGATCTGAGCCGAAGTCTGACACTCAACCCACTGAGCCACTCAGGCGCCCCATCAAATTATATGTTTTAATGTTAAATTGAAAAACTATTTTAATTTACAATAACAGCCAAAATAAAGTGCCTGGGTTTAAACTTAAGAACAAACAGGTAAGACCTATATGAAGAAAAATGTCAAACTCTACAAAGGGACATAAAATTGCTCAGGCAAATGGAAAGATATACTTTCCCCTTAATTAGTATCACTCGACATTTTAGAGATGTCAGTTCTTTAAAATAACCTACAATTCAGTTCTAGTTAAAATAACAATAGGGTTTTTTTTTTTTTTTCCTTCAAAACATAAGGGTGGCTCAGTCGGTTAAGTATCCAACTCTTGATTTTGGCTCAGGTCATGATCTCACGGTTTGTGAGATTGAGCCCCGAGTTGGACTCTGTGCTGACAACACACACACTTAAATACCGGTCCTCTAATTTCTATAGACAGATTCCCAGGGGTAGAATGCTGAGTAGCTATTTAGTAGCTATTGCCAATTGCTCTTCAAGAAATTGTACCAGCAGTATGCAGTTGCCCTATTTCCCGTAGTCCTGCCAACACAGGTATTGTCATTCTTTTAATGACTCCCAGTCTGGTTAGTGAGAAGTATTACTTTAATTTGCATTTCATGGACTACAGATGAAGGTGAGCACCTTTTCACATACTTACTGGATATTTGGACTTGCTCTTCTGGATAGTGCCCAATTTATACTCCCTACCCATTTTTCTATTGGATGATGTATCTTATCAATTTTTCTGGTTCAGGGATATCAGAGATAATAACTTTTTGCTGGTCATATGAATAATGACTATTTGTCTGGGTATGTTATTTGCCTTTTAATATTTTTATATATATTTCTCCATATAATTGCTATTATTATTACTATTTCTATATATTCAAGTATGCCTGTCCTTTCTTTTGTGGTTCTTGTGTTTCCTTTCTTGGTTGAAAATGTTTCCTTAAGGTTGTACATATGTTGCACATTTTTTCTGAAATTTTTGTTTTATTTTTAAATATTGAAATCACAAGTTCATCTGAATTTATTTTTGTATTTAGAGAAGTTAAGGGCCCAACTTGTGCAAGTGGCATTTTACTAAATAAATCATTCTTTTCCCCTTGACTTTATTTTTTTATTTGAGAGAGAGAGAGAGGCAGAGAGAGAGAGAGAGAGACCGCACACACAAGTAGGGGAGAGGGGCAGAAAGAGAGAGAGAGAATCCCAACCAGGCTCCACACTCAGCATGGGGCTGGATGTGGAGCTTGATCCTAGGACACTGGGACCGTGACCTGAGCCGAAATCGAGAGTTGGATGCTCTACCAACTGAACTGCTCAGGCATACCTCCCCTTGATTTGAAATATCACCCCTGTCACCTTTTAAATTTCTTCTTTTAATGGGATCTATTTCTGGGCTCTCTGTTCTATTCTACTGACCTATTTATCTATTTGTCTGTTATGCCAATATCATACTGTCTTGATTGGTTTCAGACTATGTTTTAATATCTGTTAAGGCGGATTCCCTCCTCTTTGTACTGCCCCGCCCCATTCCTCTTTTTCATATTTTGAGTATTTCTTCTCAGATAGTTGTTCTGCAAAAGTGCCTAAAAATCTATTTAAGAAAAATAGTGAAAGCAAAAAATTCTATGTTACTTGGTTTATATGATCTTAAGGACCCTGTCTCTTTGTGTTATAGGGAGTGGTTATTAATACAATTACTTAAATGTGTGTCTCGTTAACCTCTTAGAACTAGTGTTTAAATAGTGTACTGGAGTTAAAGAACTGCCAGGCCCCTTAATCTCATGAATCATTTAGAAAAAGGCCATATTCATTTTCATAGGCTATTGTGAGAGAAAACATTTGTGAAATGCTTTCAAGCTGTAAAATGCTTTTATTTTTTTTAATTTGTATTTATTTTTGACAGAGAGAGACAGAGCATGAGCGGGGGAGGGGCAGAGAGAGGGAGACACAGAATCCGAAGCAGGCTCCAAGCTGTCAGCACAGAGCCCGACGCGGGGTTCGAACTCACAGACCGTGAGGTCATGACCTGAGCCGAAGTCGGCCACTCAACCGACTGAGCCACCCAGGCGTCCCTCAAGCTGTAAAATGCTTTTAAAAGTGTAGTCTGTTAGCAGTAGTCACTCCAAAGAAGTTTTTCTTTCAGTTCACAATAAGCTTGTTAACTGCTTTTTAAATTGACCGTCCTGTTTAATTTAGGTTAACGTTCATCAGGGAAGGATTTGAGCAGGATAAACTTCATTACTAGCACTCCCAAGTAAATTAGAAGTTTCACGAGTGCTAAGGGTTGTTATTACTGGCACCGAGAAAATTCCATTGGCACTGAGCAAAAGAAAGAAGTAAAATACTGATGTGTGTCCTCAAGTAGTTTACTTTCTAGCTGAAGAGATAAGAGGAGTATACACATGTGAAATGATAATTGACAATACAAAGCAATGTATGCCTGATGGGGTGTGTGTGTGTGTGTGTGTGTGTGTGTGTGTGTGTGTAAAATACGTGTGTATATATTAGCATGTATGTGAAGTGCAAGAAGAGTTCAGAGGCAGGCAAGGTCTCTTACAACCTGGTGCTCCAGTAAGGCTGGGCCTTAAAAGATAAGTAAGATTTGTAAAGAAGGGAAAAAGCTCATTCCAAGTAGAGGGAAAAAGTAACGATGAAAGTCAGGAAGTCAGATCTCTGGGAGTTTTGCAGACATGGAAAGCATATATTAGAAAGGTGTAGATAAGGAACACAGATTAGGGCCAGATTATGGGGAAGCTTGAATAAAGGATAAAGGAATTTGGATTTCAAACTTGGCAGTGAGAAACCACTGAAGAGTTTTGAGTTAAGGAAGTGAAGTAATGTCAGTGCTGTGTAGTATTGACTGAGGTTGGGAGGGAAGGAAGGCAGAAAGACCAACACAAAATTTCCTACAGTTGCCTAGGAGTAGATGATGAGGATCTAAACCAAAGTGGTGTCGATGGGAATTGGAATGAGGAGAAAGAGGCAAGAAACATTTAAAAGATTTAGAAAGGCGCAGAATCAAACATGGCTTTAAGATTCTGATCCTCCGTGGTTGGGAAAATGGTGGTGTTATTGACAGAACCAGGATGTCAGCAGGATGAACTGTTTTTATGTATAAGATTAGTTCATTTTTGGACATGTTGAGTTTGAGGGAACAGCAGGACACCTCAGTACAAACTAGCCATAGTATTTGAAGATGTCGAGCTGCTTTTGAGAAGGTCAAGGCTAAAACATAGACATTTTGGTGGCATTGAAAGCATAAGAGTAAGTCTTCTAAACAAAAGAGCCCAAGGACTGAGAACTAAACTGAAAACATATTTGGTTTTAAGGGACGAATATGTAATTTTTCTTTAAAATTCTCACTTTTAGCATTTGTTTCAGTTGTTTGAAAATGCTTTCTTTCCCATTGTGGTGAATGAAGAAACCATAATGAAGGACTGTGCTTATTTTGTATGTTTCTAGAGTGTATGTACTAAAAGAATGCATTTTTATGTTTTTTAGAGCTGTATCATAAAACGTTACTGTGAGAAAAGATTTGTGTCTAAATATCTTGCAACAATTGGAATTGACTATGGAGTCACAAAGTAAGTGCATTGTTTCTTTGGGCTTGTAAATTACATGGGTTTGAGAATTTTTCTAAAATGATGTATCTTGAAATAGAGATTCTGAAGAAGGAAAGATAGGAATAAGAGACATTTACGGATATGTAGTGATCATATCAATTGTTCATCACTGAGCATGTTCTTTTTGCCAGGCCTTGCCTTCGTAAGGGATAGGTATAAGGTCTACAACAATGAGGAAGTCAACAAAAAGCCTACCTAGCAGATGTATCTTTTTAGGAAACATGTTTCTATATAAACACGTCCTATTAGCAGGTGTGTTTATAGAGCATTTTGAGGTATTCTTTCCACAAAGTCTAAATAGTATGTCGAATATTTTCTATCAGAGGATTTCCTTTATTGGTTTATGATCTTTATAACCTATTGGTATCTAGCAAAAATGATCTGGGAGAAGGAAAATTAGGAGTAAGTGGGGATTTATCTCGAGATGAATCAAGGGTGGGTTGAGCCTGAGGAGATAGGCTTACATTAGCAGGAAATAATACCACCAAAGCGTGGAGTTAAGGTAGACTGCACACTCCCTGAAGGTGAAATTTCAGGTGCTCACCATTCTGCCCTAACCTGCCCCCTCCTCTCTGATTCCCTTCCTTTACACACTTTACCCTCCATCCACACTGCACCGCTGTCCTTGTATTTCCCTAGCTCAGTGCAGTTATTCATTCATTCTGTCCACCTGAAATATCCTTTCCCCTCATCCCTCCATCAGACTCTTTGACGTGTAAAATGCTCCTGTTCCCATAAGGCCTTGGAATACCTTCTTTATCAGTTAGGACTCTTTAGTTGCAAATGACAGAAATAATAAACTTCTGTATGCTATTTATGGTACTTATTTTAAATTGCCACATGTCATTATTATTTATATATGTTTCATGTCTCCTGCTAGATTATAAGCCCCATGAAGAAGGAGCTATTAGCATAAGTCATTTCCAGGTGCCTGGCACAGTGCTTGTATGTAGTAGATACTCAAAAACTCTACTAGATGAGATAGATATATCTAAAGAGGAAGTTTGTAAGATTAGACTGTGAGGGCAGCTTTTAAGGAGGTGGACTAAAGCGGTGAGGTTTGTCTATACTTCAGGGCATAGGATTTCATCAGTGATATGCCAGGATATCCTATTTAAGGCAGTGTTGTTTTGAATTCATGTAAGTAGCTAATTTATTCATCTAAGAAATGAGAATCACCATATTACGCCATAGAACTGTAGTGGTTTATTCAACAGACTATTCTATCTCTGGCTGAAATTTTTTTTGGAAAGCTGCTTGTCCCATGGTGTATCAGGAGGATATAACTGCCAGAAACCTAACTCAAACCAAGTCAAGGAAAAAATAATAACGATAATAACAACAACAATAATAAAGAATATTAATCAATTCACATAATCCAGTTATGAGGATGCTGTGCCTTAGAGATGGCTGGAACCAGGGACAGAATATAGCTATATAATTTACTACGTCTCTCTCCAGCTTTTAGCTTCCTCTGCATGGCTGCCAGCAGATCTCAGACTCACATTGTCAATTTTACCTCCAGAGAGGGACCAAAGCTAATATACAAATTTAAAAATCCTAGGGAAAGTTTTGATTGCTCAGGTGGGGACAGGTGCCTTTCCCCAGCTCATTTGGCTGTGGCCAACAGAGTGGGATCACTAAGAACGTAGCAGAACTCATCTGAACCACAACTGGGAGAGGAAAGGGCTATACTCGTGGGTAGTCAAAATAACAGGTACCCATTCCGTCCCTCCTGTTATCTACATGGTGAAGCTCAAATTCCAGCATATTGAAGAATTACTTGTAAAGTTTGTGAAAATGCAGATTCTTAGGACCCACCAAGATTCTGATTTGCTGGGTGTGAGGTGGGCACAGGAATCTGCATTTTTAACGGCCTCTCATAATAATGATGCAGGTGGTCTGCAGGCCACAACCTAGGAAAGCAAGACCTTGAGGTAGC
Source organism: Prionailurus viverrinus (assembly GCF_022837055.1). NCBI lineage: Eukaryota > Metazoa > Chordata > Mammalia > Carnivora > Felidae > Prionailurus > Prionailurus viverrinus. The sequence continues at coordinate 121,280,632 of NC_062563.1, forward strand.
AAATTACCATTTTTCTTCAGGTTAATTTCCTCTGTCTGGCATCTGAATTAAAATAACTTCTTTGAGTTTCAGTGTGAATACATTTGTGCATTCCTGACTTTATCCGTTCTCTGCTGCTATCTCTTTAAGGCCAAATTTTCTAATATACATTGTTACACCAGGTCTTATCCAAAGGCTCTCAGACTCTGTTGTTTTGTGTTGTTTTGCTGTTCTCACATTCTCTTTTATAAGGTGGGTCCTGATTTCACAGATGTTAAAATGAAAACAGATGTGCATCTTGGTTATTGATGAAATATGGTAGAGAGTTCAGGAATAAAATGATTAATGGTTAGCTCGATGTAAGTCTACAAGTAATATAAAACACCTGTAGGCATTATGGTTTCAGAACAGAAGGTGGGTGTAATAAACGTGGACAAGAGAATAATAATAATAAACAAACCCAGAGGTAGTGTAGGGCCGATGAGAGAAAGTACTGATGTCCTTGTATTCCGTAGGAGGGAGTCATGTCAGTGCTGTCTAAACTGAAACATGTCACTGAAAAACATGATTCTAACCTGTTAACTTACTGTTAATAATCCCTATTCTTAACTTAGAGGGGTCTTTTAGGAAATACTTCTTGTGATGAAGAAAACATATTTAAAGTTCAATAATTCTACTTCACCTCAGTTTCTTTTTCCTTTTGTTACATTCAATACAAAGTAATAAATAAACAGTAAAACATTTTTTGAATTCAATACAAGTACATTTTATACTTTTTATTTTAAAATAGTGTAATCCCATTTTGATAAAAACACTTGTGCTTCTCAGTCACGTCTGTGTATAGAAGAAGGCTGCCTTGGCATTCATCTATATTGACAAAGGCTTTTGCTGGGTGATAGGATTTGGGATAAATTTTGAACTTTCATCTTTGTATTTCTGTAGTGTTTGAAATACTTACAATATTTCATTAATTTATTTTCCAACAATGGTTTTTCTTGAAAAAAATAAAAAGGACAAGAGGCAAATATGCTATGATGTTGGCAGCATTTAATTCTAATATGAATGGTTGTTCTTTCCCCTTTTGTTCTTTTCTCTATTTTAATTTTTTTTTAAAGAGAGAGGGTGCAAGTGAGTGAGGGGCAGAAAGAGAGGGAGAGAGAATCCAACGAGGGGCAGAGAGAGAGAGAGAACGGGGAAGCAGGGCTCTAGCTCACTCGATGTGGGGCTCAAACTCACGAACCATGAGATCATGGCCTGAGACAAAGTCAGATGCTTAACAACTGAGCCACACGGGCACCCTTAAAATTTTTGAAAAACAAGTTGACTATAGCTCTTGTTCAATGAAGGTCACAAGAAGATCACACAGGCGTTAATAAAATACACCTTAATAATTGTTCTGCATGGTAAGCAAGCATAGCCAGTAGTAATTAAGATGTCTTGCCAAGTGAAAGAAAATATTTTGTTTTCCTTCCTCTTACTCCTACTTGTCCCAAATCAGTTTTCTTAGTCTCACAGTAAAAGCCACCATTTGTTAGTAAAAGGGTATGGCCTGAAATATCTTGAGATAAGCTGAAAGTAAATGAGGGTGTTTATTACAGGTGGGTTCAGTGTCTTTATTTTTTTTTTATTTATTATTATTTTTTAATATGAAATTTATTGTCAAATTGGTTTCCATACAACACCCAGTGCTCATCCCAAAAGGTGCCCTCCTCAATACCCATCACCCACCCTCCCCTCCCTCCCACCCCCCATCAGCCCTCAGTTTGTTCTTAGTTTTTAAGAGTCTCTTATGCTTTGGCTCTCTCCCACTCTAACCTCTTTTTTGTTTTTTGTTTTTTCCTTCCCCTCCCCCATGGGTTTCTGTTAAGTTTCTCAGGATCCACATAAGAGTGGGTTCAGTGTTTTTAAAATAAGGAGGCAAGATGATCTGCCAAGTTGCTGGCTTCTGTTGTAAAGATTATCGGAAATCAAGAAAAGGCACTAAGAAAGCCTCTTACATTTCATACACATACCTTTTTGAAATGTATAAATGACATAAATGATATTAATGAGAACACAGAAACCATAACCTTCTTTGGAATTGTTTCCATTTGAACATTTCAGGGTACAAGTCAGAGACCGAGAAATCAAAGTGAACATCTTTGATATGGCTGGCCATCCCTTCTTCTATGAGGTAAGAAAGCCTTTTTGAGAAAACCAACATCCAGTATTGTCAGTGGATTCAGGGAAAGATCCTGAGTTACCTGAAACGACCAATATTCAAATCACATATAAAATTAGGTGAATTTAGCTGGTGTTCGAGCCTAAACTTCATAGAAACCTATTGGTCTTTTGTTCCATTCCCTCAAACTGTGGTAGGAAAGTTCATTGCTAATGTTTCAAACACGTTTTAACTTTCAAAGGACTGTTGCTTTTAACTTTGTACCTTAGCCCAGAATGTGACAGGATAATTATATTCATACTTGGACTTAAGAATTCAGCAATGCGACTTCTTTCATAGCACAGTACTGGAGTGAGCTTTCCAGTTCACTCTGCAGCCTTATGTGTTACCTCCCTGGAGAGAGTCCCACCTGCTTTACTTTGTCTTCTTGTCCAGAGTAGTCTCAAAGTGAATCTCGTGGCCATTCTCTTTTGTTTTTCCTTCCTTGGGTTATTGATTTTCCCTGAAGAGGCTCTCCGTTCTTTTCTAGTTTGGGCCATTTCACTTCTGCTATTTATTATTTCCTTCCTTCTGCTTGCTTTGTGTTTCTTTTGCTCTTATTCTGGGTTCTTTATGTGGGAGCTTAGATTATTGATTTGAGACTTTCTGCGTTTTTGACGTGTGTGTTTGGTGCTATCAGTTCCCCTCTCAGCACTGCTTAGCTGTGTCCCACACATTTTGATATGTTGTATTTTCAATTTCATTAATATTTCATCTTATTCATTCAATGTGTTTTTTTAATTTCTCTTGAGACTTTCTGTTTGAACTATGGGTTATTTAGAAGTGCGTTGTTTAGTTTCCAAGTGTTAGACATTTTTTGGTTATCTTCCTGTTATTAATTTCTGGTTTGAGTCCATTGTGATCAGAGAACACACTGTATGATTTTGATTTCTTTTAAATTTGTTGAGGTTTTTTTCATGACCCAGGGTATGGTCTATCTTGGTCTTCCGTGGGCACTTGAAAAGATGTGTATTCTGCTATTGTTGGATGGAGTGCTCTATAAATATTTATTAGGTCTTGTTGGTCAGTGGTATTGTTGAATTCTTTTATATTCTTGCTGATCTTTTGTTTGGTTGTTCTATCGATTGCTGAGAGAGGGGTATTAAAGTCTCCAACTATAACTGTGGACTTGTCTGTTTCACTTCTATCGTATTTGCTTTATATGTGTTGCAACTCTGTTATTTGGTGCATACATATTTATGATTGCTATGTCTTCATTATATAGTTTTATTTTTATATAATGCCCCCCTCTGTCTTTGTAATCATTTTTGCTCTGATGTCTACTTTATCTGATATTAATATAGCCCATTTTTGCTTTCCTTTAATGTTTGCATGATATATCCTTTTCTATCTTTTTACTTTCAGTCTGCTTATATCATTGTATTTGAAGTAACTGTCTTATAGACATGGGTCATGTTTTTCAATCTATTATGCCAATTTCTGTCCTTTAATTGAAATCTTTAGACCACTTATGTTTAATGTAATTATGAATATATTGGGGCACAAGTCTGCCATTTATTTTTCATTTTCTGTTTGTTCTATTTTCCAGTTCTCTGTTTTCTGTTCCCTGCCATCTATGGGTTAGTTGAACACTTTTTGAATTCCATTTGATTTGTCCATAGTGGTTTTTTTTTTTTTTTCTGAAAGTAATTAAATTGGATTTTATTTTATTATTTATTTATTTATTTAATATGAAATTTATTGTCAAATTGGTTTCCATACAACACCCAATGCTCATCCCAACAGGTGGCCTCCTCAATACCCATCACCCACCCTCCCCTCCTCCCACCCCCCATCAACCCTCAGTTTGTTCTCAGTTTTTTTTTGTTTTTTTTTTTTAATTTTTTTTTTCAACGTTTATTTATTTTTGGGACAGAGAGAGACAGAGCATGAACAGGGGAGGGGCAGAGAGAGAGGGAGACACAGAAACGGAAACAGGCTCCAGGCTCTGAGCCATCAGCCCAGAGCCTGACGCGGGGCTCGAACTCACGGACCGCGAGATTGTGACCTGGCTGAAGTCGGACGCTTAACCAACTGCGCCACCCAGGTGCGCCTGTTCTCAGTTTTTTTTTTTTTAATTTTTTTTTTCAACGTTTATTTATTTTTGGGACAGAGAGAGACAGAGCATGAACGGGGGAGGGGCAGAGAGAGAGGGAGACACAGAATCGGAAACAGGCTCCAGGCTCTGAGCCATCAGCCCAGAGCCCGACGCGGGGCTCGAACTCACGGACCGCGAGATCGTGACCTGGCTGAAGTCGGACGCTTAACCGACTGCGCCACCCAGGCGCCCCTGTTCTCAGTTTTTAAGAGTCTCTTCTTCCCCTCCCCCATGGTCTTCTGTTAAGTTTCTCAGGATCCACGTAAGAGTGAAAACATCTGGTATCCGTCTTTCTCTGTATGACTTATTTCACTTAGCATAACATTCTCCAGTCCCATCCACGTTGCTACAAAAGGCTATATTTCATTCTTTCTCATTGCCACGTAGTATTCCATTGTGTATATAAACCACAATTTCTTTTTCCATTCATCAGTTGATGGACATTTAGGCTCTTTCCATAATTTGGCTATTGTTGAGAGTGCTGCTATAAACATTGGGGTACAAGTGCCCCTATGCATCAGCACTCCTGTATCCCTTGGGTAAATTCCTAGCAGTGCTATTGCTGGGTCCTAGGGTAGGTCTATTTTTAATTTTTTGAGGAACCTCCACACTGTTTTCCAGAGCAGCTGCACCAGTTTGCATTCCCACCAACAGTGCATGAGGGTTCCCGTTTCTCCACATCCTCGCCAGCATCTATAGTCTCCTGATTTGTTCATTTTGGTCACTCTGACTGGCGTGAGGTGGTATCTGAGTGTGGTTTTGATTTGTATTTCCCTGATGAGGAGCGATGTTGAGCATCTTTTCATGTGCCTGTTGGCCATCCGGATGTCTTCTTTAGAGAAGTGTCTATTCATGTTTTCTGCCCATTTCTTCACTGGATTATTTGGTGAGCTCTTTATAGATTTTGGATACTAGCCTTTTGTCTGATATGTCATTTGCAAATATCTTTTCCCATTCTGTTGGTTGCCTTTTAGTTTTGTTGATTGTTTCCTTTGCAGTGCAGAAGCTTTTTATCTTCATGAGGTCCCATAGGTCTTCAATTTCCTTCATAAGCTTTCTATAGTTTTCAGCATACAGATCTTTTACATCTTTGGTTAGATTTATTCCTAGGTATTTTATGCTTCTTGGTACAATTGTGAATGGGATCAGTTTCTTTATTTGTCTTTCTGTTGCTTATTATTAGTGTATAAGAATGCAACTGATTTTTGTACATTGATTTTATATCTTGAGACTTTGCTAAATTCATGTATCAGTTCTAGCAGACTTTTGGTGGAGTCTATCAGGTTTTCCATGTATAATATCATGTCATCTGCAAAAAGCGAAAGCTTGACTTCATCTTTGCCAATTTGGATTCCTTTGATTTCCTTTTGTTGTCTGATTGCTGATGCTAGCACTTCTTTTTTTTTTTTTAATTTTTTTTTTCAACGTTTATTTATTTTTGGGACAGAGAGAGACAGAGCATGAACAGGGGAGGGGCAGAGAGAGAGGGAGACACAGAATCGGAAACAGGCTCCGGGCTCTGAGCCATCAGCCCAGAGCCCGACGTGGGGCTCGAACTCACGGACCGCGAGATCGTGACCTGGCTGAAGTCAGACGCTTAACCGACTGCGCCACCCAGGCGCCCCTGATGCTAGCACTTCTAACACTATGTTCAACATCAGTGGTGAGAGTGGACATCCCTGTCGTGTTCCTGATCTCAGGGGGAAAGCTCTCAGTTTTTCCCCCATTGAGGATGATATTAGCTGTGGGCTTTTCATAAATGGCTTTTATGATGTTTAAGTATGTTCCCTCTATCCTGACCTTCTCGAGGGTCTTTATTAAGAAAGGATGCTGAATTTTGTCAAATGCTTTTTTCTGCATCAATTGACAGGATCATATGGTTCTTATCTTTTCTTTTATTGATGTGACGTATCACATTGATTGATTTGCGAATGTTGAACCAGCCCTGCATCCCAGGAATGAATCCCACTTGATCATGGTGAATAATTCTTTTTATATGCTGTTGCTAGTATCTTGTTGAGAATTTTTGCATCCATATTCATCAGGGATATTGGCCTATAGTTCTCTTTTTTTGCTGGGTCTCTGCTTTAGGAATCAAAGTAATGCTGGCTTCATAGAATGAGTCTGGAAGTTTTCCTTCCCTTTCTATTTTTTGGAACAGCTTGAGAAGGAAAGGTATTATCTCTGCTTTAAATGTCTGGTAGAATTCCCCTGGGAAGCCATCTGGTCCTGGACTCTTATTTGTTGGGAGATTTTTGATAACTGATTCAATTTCTTCACTGGTTATGGGTCTTTTCAAGTTTTCTATTTCTTCCTGTTTGAGTTTTGGAAGTGTGTGGGTGCTTAGGAATTTGTCCATTTCTTCCAGGTTGTCCAGTTTGTTGGCAAATAATTTTTCATAGTATTCCCTGATAATTGCTTGTATTGCTGAGGGATTGGTTGTAATAATTCCATTTTCATTCATGATTTTATCTATTTGGGTCATCTCCCTGTTCTTTTTTGAGAAGCCTGGCTAGAGGCTTATCAATTTTGTTTATTTTTTCAAAAACCCAACTCTTGGTTTCATTGATCTGCTCTACAGTTTTTTTAGATTCTATATTGTTTATTTCTGCTCTGATCTTTATTATTTCTCTTCTTCTGCTGGGTTTGGGGTATCTTTGCTGTTCTGCTTCTTTTTCCGTTAGGTGTGCTGTTAGATTTTGTATTTGGGATTTTTCTTGTTTCTTGAGATAGGCCTGGATTGCAATGTATTTTCCTCCCAGGACTGCCTTCACTGCATGCCAAAGTGTTTGGATTATTGTGTTTTCATTTTCATTTGTTTCCATATATTTTTAAATTTCTTCTCTGATTGCCTGGTTGACCCATTCATTCTTTAGTAGGGTGTTCTTTAACCTCCATGCTTTTGGAGGTTTTCCAGACTTTTTCCTGTGGTTGATTTCAAGCTTCATAGCATTGTGGTCTGAAAGTGTGCATGGTATGATCTGAATTCTTTTATACTTATGAAGGGCTGTTTTGTGACCCAGTATGTGATCGATCTTGGAGAATGTTCCACGTTACTCGAGAAGAAAGTGTATCCTGTTGCTTTGCGATGCAGAGTTCTAAATATATCTGTCAAGTCCATCTGTTCCAATGTATCATTCAGGGCCCTTGTTAATTTATTGATCCTGTGTCTAGATGATCTATCCATTACTGTAAGTGAAGTATTAAAGTCCCCTGCAATTACCACATTCTTATCAATGAGGTTGCTTATGTTTGTGATTAATTGCTTTATATATTTGGGGGCTCCTGTATTCGGTGCATAGACATTTATAATTGTTAGCTCTTCCTGATGAATAGACCCTGTAATTATTATATAATGCCCTTCTTCATCTCTTGTTACAGCCTTTAATTTAAAGTCTACTTTGTCTGATATAAGTATGGCTACTCCAGCTTTCTTTTGACTTCCAGTAGCATGATAGATAGTTCTCCATCCCCTCACTTTCAATCTGAAAGTGTCCTCAGGTCTAAAATTAGTCTCTTGTAGACAGCAAATAGATGGATCTTGTTTTTTTTTATCCATTCTGATACGCTATGTCTTTTGGTTGGCGCATTTAGTCCATTTACATTCAGTGTTGTAGAAAGATATGGGTTTAGAGTCATTGTGATGTCTGTAGGTTTCACGCTTGTAGTGATGTCTCTGGTACTTTGTGGTCCTTGCAACATTTCACTCACAGAATCCCCCTTAGGATCTCTTGTAGGGCTGGTTTAGTGGTGATGAATTCCTTCAGTTTTTGTTTGTTTGGGAAGACCTTTATCTCTCCTTCTATTCTGAATGACAGACTTGCTGGATAAAGGATTCTCGGCTGCATATTTTTCTGTTCATCGCATTGAAGATTTGCTGCCATTCCTTTCTGGCCTGCCAAGTTTCAGTAGATAGGTCTGTCACTAGTCTTATCAGTCTCCCTTTATATGTTAGAGCATGTTTATCCCTAGCTGCTTTCAGAATTTTCTCTTTATCCTTGTATTTTGCCAGTTTCACTATGATATGTTGTGCAGCAGATCGATTCAAGTTACATCTGAAGGGAGTTCTCTGTGCCCCTTGGATTTCAATGCCTTTTTCCTTCCCCAGATCAGGGAAGTTCTCAGCTATGATTCCTATTATACGGATATTGTTGCGTTTGATTGCATCACTTAGTTCTCTAATTCTCCCCTCATACTCCTGGATTTTTTTATCTCTCTTTTTCTCAGCTTCCTCTTTTTCCATAATTTTATCTTCTAATTCACCTATTCTCTCCTCTGCCTCTTCAATCCGAGCTGTGGTCGCCTCCATTTTATTTTGCACCTCATTTATAGCTTTTTTTAGCTCCTCATGACTATTTCTTAGTCCCCTGATCTCTGTAGCAATAGATTCTCTGCTGTCCTCTATACTTTTTTCAAGCCCAGCAATTAATTTTATGACTATCATTCTAAATTCATGTTCCGTTATATTGCTTAAATCGTTTTTGATCAATTCGTTAGCTGTCTCTACTTCCTGGAGTTTCTTTTGAGGAGAATTCTTACGTTTTGTCATTTTGGATAGTCCCTGGGGTGATGTGGAACCGCAGGGCACTTCCCCTGTGCTGTCTGGAGTAACTTGTATTGGTGGGTGGGGCCGCGGTCAGATCTGATGTCTGTCCCCAGCCCACCACTGGGGCCACAGTCAGACTGGTGTGTACCTTGTCTTCCCCTCTCCCAGGGGCAGGATTCACTGTGGAATGGTGTGGCCCCTGTCTGGGCTACTTGCACACTGCCAGGCTTGTGGTGCTGCTTTGATGGGATCTGGCGTATTAGCCAGGGTGGATCCGCAAGGTGCACAGGGGCAGGAGGGGCAGGCTCAGATCGCTTTGCCATTGGTGGTCCCCTGTGGGAGAGGCCCTGCAGCACCAGGCGGGAGGCTCACCTGTCGGAGGGATGGATCCACAGAAGCACAGTGTTGGGTGTTTGCACAGTGCAAGCAAGTTTGGTGACGGGAACTGTTCCCTTTGGGGTTTCGGCTGGGGGATGGGAGAGGGAGATGGTGCTGGTCAGCGCCTTTGTTCCCCGCTGAGCTGAGCTCTGTCTTCTAGGGCTCAACACCTCTCCCTCCTGGTGTCCTCTCGCCCTCTCGCCCTCTCGCCCTCCCGCTCTCCGAGCAGAGCTGTTGACTTTTAACATTCCAGATGTTAAGTCCCGCTGGCTGTCAGAACTCACGCAGTCCGGCCCCTCTGCTTTTGCAAGCCAGACTCGGGGGCTCTGCCCTGCCGGGTGGGCTGCCCCTCCACCGCCCCGGCTCCCTCCCGCCAGTCCGTGTAGTGCGTACCGCCTCTCCGCCCTTCCTACCCTCTTCCATGGGCCTCTTGTCTACACTTGGCTCCGGAGAGTCTGTTTTGCTAGTCTTCTGGCGGTTTTCTGGGTTATTTAGGCAGGTGTGGGTGCAATCTAAGTGATCAGCAGGACGAGGTGAGCCCAGTGTCCTCGTACACTGCCATCTTCTCAAACTCCTCCATAGTGTTTTTGAATAAATCTCTGAATGGCCGCATTAGTGGGTGGTCTAGTTATAACACTATTTAATTATCACAGTCTTCTGATATCATCATTTTAACAGTTTGAGTGGAATTGTAGAAACTTTTCCTCCCTTTGCATCTCTTTATCTTCCCCCATTTATGATTGTCTTAAAATTTTCTCTATATACCTTTAGAACTGCATGAGACAGTGTTTAATCTTTGCTTAACTGTCACACATAATTTAGAAAACTCAAGAAAGAAGGAAAGAAAGCCTGTTATATTCACTCATATTTTTGTTTACTCTGATCTTTCACCCTTCGCTGTATTCCATACTCCTTCTTCATCATTTCCTTTCTATTTAAAGAACTTCCTTTAGCCATTCTCTTAGCATAAGTCTACTGACAACAGATTCTCTCCTAGTTTTCTTTGATTGAGATTGTCTCAATTTCCCATTTGTGCCTGAAGAATATTTTTTCTTGTTATAGGGTTCTGGGTTGATATTTCTTTTTTTTTATTTTTTCAGCACTTGAAAAATAGTGTACTTCTTTCCTTTGGCCTCCATGGATTCTGATGAGAAATCTGCCCCTTTGGCTACAGAGAACAGGCTTTTGTTGGGCTTTTATTTGTCTGTACCCATTGACATTTCTAAGTTGTACTTCTTCAGTTACATATCTTAGATATATGAGGCAAAAGAAAATCCAGGAAACTTACCACTGTGTCATTCATTGGGCCTCGAGGTCCCTAGCTTATCTGCTTTCTTCTCTCTACCTTCCAATGTCTTCTTATATAGGTTTTATATATAACACTCGGGGTTTTTTACCTGTACTTAGCAGGAAAAATAGGGAAAAGTATATCTACTCTATCTTCCTGGAAAAAAAAATAATAATGTAATGCTTGTAAAATCTTCCGTCTTGTGAATATACCCACATATATAGGTAAAATGAATTATTTTTTTAATGTTTATTTAGTTTTGAGAGAGAGAGAGAGAGAGAGAGAGAGAGAGAGTGAGTGCAAGCAGGAGAGGGCCAGAGAGAGAGGGGGGCAGAGGATCCAAACAAAGCAGGCTCCATGCTGACAGTAGAGAGCCCAACACGGGGCTCGAACCCACGAACTATGAGATCATGACCTGAGCCACAACCAAGAATCAGATGCTCAACCGACCGAGCCACCCAGGTGCCCCTAAAATGAAATCTTTTTAAATGTGGAGGCTTATACTTTACAAGTATAGAGTACTGTCAGTGAAAAAAGAACAGAAGTTCTAGATTACCACAAACTTGACACAGATTCTAATTACTGGAAATGCTAGAATAAATCTTAGATTTCTTCAAAGTCATAAAAATGGAGAGTTAGAAAATGTCTGAGAACTAATGTGGTCCAGCTTCTTTCTGCCCATTGTAGGATTTCTTTCTGTAGCATTCCTGATCAATGGCCATCATTCTTCACCTCATACCAATATGCCAGTTTCTGTGTGGGCCACTGGTAATACATAGCCCCTGTCCACATGGAACATAAATATGTCAGAGCACAACATGTTGAACAAATGACAGATTGCTTAGGAGCATTTAATATCCAGCCCTAGCTTATCTTGGAGGACAAGAAGTCTTGTTGAAGGAAACAATGTTTATATTGAGCATTGATGGATAAGTAAGGATTACTTAGATTGGTGGGAATCCAGGGATGGTACACGGGATAGTTTTGAGTGGTACAGACTGAATAGTTTGGAGAATGAATGTCTCTAATGATGGGGTCACACTGCTTCACAAGTTCATCCTTCATAGAGTTAAAAACTCTAGATTAACGGCTCCCTTATGAAGGCTGCCTTCCTTTGACATTCAGTATTAATTCTGGCCTTGTTTTTGGAGCAACATACTGAGTCTGTGCTTCTACAAGAGAACTTTCAAATATTTGTTAATCTGGTCTTTTTCAGGTAAAATATTTTCTAGTCCTGCCCCAGCTGGGCCTATCAGCATCCTTTGTGGGTAATTTCTAGTTAGTTGATAGGGAGGTGGGGACCGAACATAACATTACAGATTGTCTAGTGAAAAACACTGAGTGTTCCTCTACTTCCTACCATTAGATACCAGACTTCCGTCAATGCAACCTGAAATTATGATAGCTTTTTTTCAGCAGCTTAAAAAGATAGAGGCATAATTAATAGAAGGTCCTTGAAATCACCACTTCTGAAGTACCTTTTCTCTGAATAGCTTTGATTTCTCCTTTTTTCTCCAAATAGTTGGCTGGCTGCAGCTCAAACCCTCCTTTTTGACAAGACCGAAGCCGTCTTCTTCCTAAGTCCCAAGCTGCCCAAAGTATACTTTTGCTCAGCACACACCTGGTTTTGAAGCACCCATAGCCATTCTCATGATCCCTGACTTCCCCCTGTCCTTGAGGCCTGTCCTCCATTGAAGCTTCTGTTGTCATCTGTCCTCCAGACGGGTTTACCCAAAGGGTCTGCTGAGAAAGGACAGTCGCTTAGACTGTGAGACAGCACTCTCAGAGAGGATTGTGAGGGAATGGAGGGCCTGTATCTTACCAGCAGTCCTGCTTCCACTGATGTACACAACTATATTCTGGGGCTTGTTGGTAGGAGTTACATGGTCTATAGAAACCTCTTGAGGCCTGAGTGATATTAAACTAGCAGCTTTCTCTGACCTATAAGCTGGAAAGTTTGCCATCTTTGCTTTAAGAAATAATCCCGATTCCCTTAGCATCCTATTTAATTAAACTTTGGATGCAGCAAGACTTCCAGGACTAATATTAGAAAGCTGTTTTGGGAGATGAGAATAATAGAACTGTAGGGGACCATTGAGGCATCGACTTTGACCTTTTCGTTTTTACAGATGAGGAAACGAAAGCTTGAGGTCATAAAACCACTTACTCAAGATTACAGAGGTAACTAGCTGCTGAGCCCAGACTTGAACTTGAGTCAGTTGAAAGAGAAATCCGTGGGGCTTGCCTAAGTCTCTGTTTACACACAAATCTCCCTCTGGATAACATCATTTGCATCTTGGAATTCGTTCCTTTCCCCTTTGGCCTCTACTTCCATTCCTGACATTCAGCTATTCTTTTTTATTTTTTTTAATGTTTATTCATTTTTGAGAGACAGAGAGAGACAGAGCATGAGCGGGGAAGGGGCAGAGAGAGGGAGACACAGAATCTGAAGCAGGCTCTAGGCTCTGAGCTGTCCGCGCAGAGCCCGACGCGGGGCTCGAACCCACGAACTGCGAGATCATGACCTGAGCTGAAGTTGGACACTCAACCGACTGAGCCACCGAGGCGCCCCCTGACATTCAGCTATTCTTGATTTAAAATGTCTCAAATACTTTCACCTGCTAGGCCCTGCTGGCGACACAAAGATGGACGTATCAGGATGCATGCCTTCACATTCTTACAGTCTAGTGGGGAAGGCAGCTGTATATGCTACCAACTATAAAACTAGACAGGAAGTGATAACAAGCGCTACTAGAAGCGCAGAGCCTGTGGTGTTTCAGGGATGAAGAAGTTAGATTCTGTTTGGCAGGGGTAGGAGGTTAGATGATGAGGCACGGGCAGAGAAAAACTACATGAAAGATACGGTGTTATAGCTAAACTTGAAAGATTGAAGGTAAAGAGGTGTCTGTTTCCAGGTGGAATTAGGTTTGGGGAAAGAGAGATTATCCAGTTTGAAGTGCAGCAGGTAGGAGGCGGGTAAGACTGGAGAGTTGGTGGAGGACTGATCAGAAACTTTTAACGTCAATTAAAAGAATTTGAACTTTAGGAGGTTGGCAGTAGGGAAACACTAAAGAATTTTTGAACCAGGGCTTTCAAAAGATAAATACACAGTATGTATAATGTTGCTGGGGAGATTACTTAGAAAATTCTTGGACTGGTAGTCAAGAGATAGTGTAATGTTGGCAAGTGGAAATGGAAAGGAAGTGACAGGTGCAGGAAATATGGCAGAGGAAGCTTCTACAGGATTGTTTGTCCCTGATGTGCAAAAAGGCAGAGGAAAGCAGCAAAGGTTAACGCTAGGCTTTCAATCCACGTGACTCAGAGAATGGTGTGCCTCTATTATGACTAGAAGTTCAAGGGAAGGAAGAGATTGGGAAGGAGTAAGATGGAGGCTTTTCTGTTGTACACATTGAATTTGAGATTCTGGCAGGACATTCAGCTGGAAGAGTCTAGAGCTAATTGGAAATGCAGGTCTGCGAGAACAGATGAAAAGGCTCACCTTGCAGGATCTCACAGTTGAAACTGTGCAGGTGGCTGGTGTTGCTGAGTTGGGAGGAAGGATGGAAGAAGAAAGTCTGAGGGCCCGGGACAGGATTTGGGGAAGGATGGTGGCAGGCTGGAGCGGGAGCAATGGAGAGAGGAGGAGTTGGTAAAAGATCAATTAAGAACCTGGAGAAGGTGGTGTATGGGAGCCAAGGCAACATGAGTTTCAGGAAAGAAGGGAGAGGCCGTTTTCACTACTGTGGGCGGGCTGAGGACCATGAGGACTGGGGAGAAGACTCTTGCCGTTCATCACTTTACATTCTTTATGGTTTTGTTGGTCTTAATTGTAGAGGATAGCTTCTTCTGTTTCTGCAAATTAGTAGGCATAGGCAGTCTTGGTTCAGGGGTCTATCTGTACTCAGAAACCTAAACTTCATGCCTGATGCGTGTAAGATGTCTTCGTTTCTTACCGCATATCCAGCGTGAGTGCGTATATACTGGAATTCCATGAGAAGGTGGGTAATGCGTGGCCTCTGTCAAGGTTCTTACTGGAATTTTGGCTGAAACCCCCAATCTGTCAGTGTCGTTCCTCACCCACCCCACCTGTCATTGCCTCTGCCACGTCAGGGTGTCCTGTACTTCGTGCTGCCTCTTCCTAGAGTTACGTACATGCCCCAGAAGCGAGACACCGTTTCTAATAAAAAATATCAAAGGAGGGGCGCCTGGGTGGCGCAGTCGGTTAAGCGTCCGACTTCAGCCAGGTCACGATCTCGCGGTCCGTGAGTTCGAGCCCCGCGTCGGGCTCTGGGCTGATGGCTCAGAGCCTGGAGCCTGTTTCCGATTCTGTGTCTCCCTCTCTCTCTGCCCCTCCCCCGTTCATGCTCTGTCTCTCTCTGTCCCAAAAATAAATAAACATTGAAAAAAAATTTTTTTAAATATCAAAGGAGGACAATCAGAATGAATGTGAGGAAGGAAGGAGGAAGGTGCTTATATACACTGTTTTCCAGGCACCATTTAGGTGATTTGCCTTCAGTATCTCATTTAATCCTCATAATAACCCTGTGAAGTGGTATTGTCCCCATTTTACAGATGAGGAAACTGAGATACAGAGAGGTTAAGTGACTTGCCCAAGATCACACAACTAGTAAGTAAGTGTGAACCCAGATCTGACTCCAGAGCCTGTGCTCTTTCCCATTACATCACACTGAGGCTCTGAGTGCAGAGTTCTAAAGTTGGTGTGCAGACCCAAGAGTCATGGGGAAGCTCTGCCTGATGTTCTGGGGGAGCCAGCTTTGGGATGTGATATATAGAGGTCTGTGCCTATTGCTGACGCTTATGTCATTTTTTCCTTAAGTTCTTCATTGTTCACTCACTTTCTGGTTCTTCCTAAGAAGAGCTTCACTCTATGGAATTTGTGTTATTTTAAGGTCTACTAACAAGAATTAAAGATTGATTGCCTCAGGGCGCCTGGGTGGCTCAGTCAGTTAAACGTCCGACTTCGGCTCTGGTCATGAACTCGCGGTCTGTGGGTTTGAGCCCCGTGTCCAGTTCTGTGCTGACAACTTGGAGCCTGGAGCCTGCTTCAGATTCTGTGTCTCCCTCTCTCTCTGCCCCTCCCGTGCTCATGCTTTCTCTGTCTCTGTCTCTCAAAAATAAATAAACATTAGACAAATTTGCCTTGGGGTGCCTGGGTGGCTCAGTCGGTTGAGCGTCCAGCTTTGGCTCAGGTCATGATCTCGTGGTTTGTGAGATTGAGCCCCATGTCGGACTCTGTGCTGACAGCTCAGGGCCTGGAGCCTGCTTCAGATTCTGTGTCTCTGTCTCTCTCTGCCCCTCCCCCCTCAAAATAAAATAAACATAAAAAATTTTTTTAAATAAATAAAAGAAAATCGAAAAGATTGTCTCCAGGGAATGGAACTCAAGGTGAGGAGGGTGGGGCAGGAGGCTGTTGTTTTCATCACAAGATGAAAACTAGGCTTGTACTAGGCTATTTTTTTTTATCATGTTATTTTGATTTTCTAAAAAGTCCCTTAAAGACCAGTAGATATTGAGATATAATAGCAAATACTATGACTACACCAAAGAACACACTTTGTTACATTCATGACTGTGAGATATATTCTTATAAAATGACAAAACCTACAATTTGTGCACCTGTTCTTTTATGTGAAGGTTCGTAATGAGTTTTACAAGGATACACAGGGTGTAATACTGGTCTATGATGTTGGGCAGAAGGACTCCTTTGATGCCCTTGATGCTTGGCTGGCAGAGATGAAACAAGACCTTGGACCTCATGGAAGCATGGAAAATATTGTATTTGCGGTGTGTGCCAACAAGGTAACTGCTTTGGAAATGTCTGCTCAACCTTCTGAATTCATTATGGGAGGAGTGCAGCTCTGAGTTTGGGGGAAGAAATGAAAAGAAGTCCTTATTCTATGATATAGGAATCAACATCTTTTCAAAACCTATGTCCCTAAGACATAAGGAATAATACCACAAACTCTGGTGTACCAGGATATTTATCCATTTTCTTCTGGTGCCATACTTGGGGAAGGGTATTGGTGACTGAGCAGGATAGGTAGACCTTCTGAGTAGGAAGAGTTTTCTCAAAGGAAAAAGTGGGGAAGTGTGGGACAGGCACTTGCCATTTTGCCACAGAATATCAGTCTGTGTTCAATATTAGCGATTTTTTTTGTCCCTTGTGGTCCGTATAATTGCATATACTAGTGCTGGGGGTTCCTTTAGGAGTGGTTTTTGCTTCAAGAAAGAATTGATGAAGACCTCACTGGGCCTGTTTTAGTGGGTCATGTTTGGGGTCTTCTCTCTGTCCTCCAACTTCCTATTTCAGATTGACTGTACCAAGCACCGCTGTGTAGATGAAAGCGAAGGGCGTCTCTGGGCCGAAAGCAAAGGGTTCTTGTACTTTGAAACTTCAGCACAAACCGGAGAAGGAATCAATGAAATGTTCCAGGTAAACTAGCATTGTTTTGTTTGTATCAAGGCTGACCATGCCCAGTTTTAGTTTAAATTATGAGAAACAAAAATGTAATAGGAATTTGTCATTAGAATAAGCTTGGTCTTTCAGAAGCTGGTGAGAAAAAGATAGAGAGAAAGGGGGGGGGAGAGAGAGAGAGAGAGAGAGAGAGAGAGAGAGAGAGTGTGTGTGTGTGTGTGTGTGTGTGTGTGTGTGTGTGTGTATGTGTGATGTCTGCTTGCTGACTACAGACCTGGGTGATTGTCAGAGTTACTATGGGAAATTCTTCAAAATACAGATTTCTGGGCTCTAGACCCACCAGAAGCTTAGTGTTGTGATGGAGCTCAGGAATCTATATTTTGAAAAACCTTTCTAGGTGATTCTGATGATCATCAAGTTTAACGACAGGTATTATATACTGACAGTAGAACAAAGATTTTCTTTAAAACTGCCTTTGGTTAATGGTGTTACATTTGCACGCATAGTTATGTGGAAGCATTACTTTGGCAAAATTGCCTTGCCAGAGTGAATGTGTATGGTGCAGCTAGAGAATAGGGGACTGTCATTGCAGAGTCCAGCCAGTCACACATAAAAATAAGGTCTTACCCACCAAGTAGGCGATGGAAGGATGTACTCATATTGCAACCTGAATGAATGGTCATTTTTAAGAAATTACTAATCTTGAATCATTTTAAGGGAATGAGGCTTTTTAAAATAATAAATTATAAAGTCAACTCTTAATTACAGATACATTTGGAGGTAAGTGGTGGCATGAATTATGCATTTTTTCTAATGAATATATCTGATATTTTGGGAATTTTTAACATTTCAAAGAGTGTAGCTATACTGTAACGAGTTGTTCTTAATTATTGAGTGGGATTTTATTTAATCTTTTATGCTGAATTTCTTTCTCATAAGATGTCACCGCCCCTACTAGAAGACAAGTTTCATCCTTGGCTGACAGGCTGAATTGGGCATCAGTAGCTTCTATTTCAAGACCAAATAAGGTTGATGTTGGCTTGCCACACTCTGTATCCCATTTAGCACATGGTCCTGTGTGAGTTTGTACCTATTCATGTGCAGTAACGATGCTTAATCATTTGAATAGTATTTTATCATTCTGGCGAAGTTTACGTGTTTCATCTCATTTGAGACTCTTACTGTATGATGGGTATTGTTCTCATTTCTGATGTTACAGTATCTAAGAGTAGTAAAGTGACTTCTTCAAGGACTATAAATAATGACTGTTGAAAATTAAATTTCTTTCAGCACTTCAAAGGCAATGGTCCATTCTCTCCTGGCCTGTGTTGAATCTCATGAGACGTTAGCACCCATTTTTACTCTTATTCTTTTGTACATAATGTGTTGTGTTTTTTTCCCCATCCAGCCACTTTCAAGAGTTCATCTTTGGCTTTTAGCATGTGGACCATGTGCCTGGGTGTGGTTCTCTTTATATTTGCCCTGCGTGGTGTTTCTTGAGTTTCTCAGATTGCTAGGCAGGTGTTTTTCACCACTATTTGTTCAAAAGTTTTTTGGCTCAGGGTGTCCGGGTGGCTCAGTCGATTGGGCATCAGATTTCGGCTCGGGTCATGATCTCGCGGTTTGTGAGTTTGAGCCCCGTGTCGGGCTCTGTGCTGACAGCTCAGTGCCTGGAGCCTGCTTAGAATTCTGTGTCTCCTTCTCTCTCTGCTCCTCCCCTGCTCATGTTCTCTCTCCCTTTCAAAAATAAAGACTAAAAAAAATTTTTTTTTAAAGTTTTTTGGCTCTGTTTCTACTCTTTTCCTTCTGGGACTCCAGTTGCATGTGTATCAGACCATTTGATTTTGTCCCACCGTCCTTGAGTCTATGTTTATTTTTCTTCCCTTTTTCTCTCTTTTTCAGTTTGCGTAGTCTCTATGGTGACAGTGCACAGAGTATGAGATATGAGCAGGATCAAAAAATAGTTTTCACTTCAGACAAAAAAAATAGGCAACGAATCTGAACAATTTACAGAAAAAGCAATAAGCATATGAAAAGACACTCCACTTCACTTAAAATTAAAGAAATGCAAATTAAAACTGTGTGACACATGTAGGTTTGGCAGAAGGGAAGCTGTATGATTATGCCCCATAGTGACAAGGGTGTAGAGAAATAACACTGTCAGACACTGTGATGGGAGTGTAAACGGCACCGTTTTTTTGTATGAAAATTGTCAAAATCAAAAATTAAAATGCCCGTACACTGTTGTTTAGTACTTCTGCTTTTAGGAATTTGTTTTAAAGCAGTATCTCCACAAGTGTGTGGAGATACACACACACTCACACACACACACACACACACACACACACACACACACACACACAAAGTATTCACTAAAACACTGTGTGCAGTAGCAAAACCTGGAAACAATAGCCTTGTCTACGAAAATAGGGAGTTGGTTAAATAAATTAAGATATAGTCACACAGTGGAATACTGAACAGTCATTAAAAAGGAAGAAAGTGTCTAGAGGCAGCTGGAGAAAGGGCCCAAGGTCTATTTTTATGTGAAAAAATGTAAGGAGCTAAGCAGTATGTTTAATCTGCTCTCTTTTATGTAAAAATTTAGTGTGTAGATGGAGGTACTGGTATTCTGATAGAAAATTTTTCTGGAAAGATACTAAAAAAAAATATTAACAATGGTTACTTCAAGGAGAAGAACTTGAGGGACAGAGAGACATAGTTTTCATTTTACACTTTCATTTACCATTTGAATTTTTCTAACGGTATTCATCTACTACTTTTTTTTTTTAACATTTATTCTCTTTTGAGAGACAGAGACAGAGCGGGTAAGGGGTAGAGAGAGGGAAACACAGAATCTGAAGCAGGCTTCAGGCTCTGAGCTGTCAGCACAGGGCCCGACGCGGGGCTCGAACTCACAAACTGTGAGATCATGACCTGAGCCGAAGTCAGACGCTCAACCGACTGAGACACTCAGGCGCCCCTCATCTACTACTTTGTAACTTCAAGTATGGTTATTTGAGAATAGGATTATGAGCCATTTAAATGTTATTCCTTGTACTTTTGTGTTCTTAAAAAAAATACACGAGCACACGCACACACATATAAACATACACAGTAGGATGAAAGAAAAAAAATCTTCCAAACTATATTTGCTTTATGGTGAATTTTAAGAGTTATTGGAATGTATTAAAATTCTTTAAGTTATGCTTAAAAGGAATTCCTGTTTTCACAAAGTCAGTTCTATTCTGGGATGCTCTCTTTTTGCAGACCTTTTACGTATCCATAGTTGATTTATGTGAAAATGGCGGGAAACGTCCTATCACGAATAGCAGCGCTAGTTTCACCAAAGAACAAGCAGACACCATTCGCAGAATTCGAAACAGTAAGGACAGTTGGGACATGTTGGGAGTCAAACCTGGGGCCTCAAGGTAAGCAATGCTCTAGGATATTAGTGCTGAGTGCTATCAGTTGTCAATATTATAGGTCCGGTACATCTCCTTGTAATTGGCTAGAAATATGAAGTTTGTAGAAATGTATTAGATTATGTTATAACTCTTCTTCACTGAATTAACTGAGTACCAGAGAAACAAAATAGAGGGCACAGTTGCCTGATGAAGGAACTTTGTGGTGTATTGCATAAAAACTTTCTGAAACAGCATGCTCTGATTTTGTCTGTGTTGAAAAAGAGCCTACAAGCAAATGTAACCTTAAAAAAAAATACCTTACAAAATCATAGAGCTTTAGAAGAGGAAAAGAACTGGGGCGCCTGGGTGGCTCAGTCGGTTGAGCATCCGACTTCAGCTCGGGTCATGATCTCACAGTCTGTGAGTTCGAGCCCCGCGTCCAGCTCTGTGCTGACAGCTCAGAGCCCGGGGCCTGTTTCAGATTCTGTGTCTCCCTCTCTCTCTGCCCCTCCCCCGTTCATGCTCTGTCTCTCTCTGTCTCAAAAATAAATAAATGTTAAAAAAATTTTTTTTTAAAAAAAGAAGAGGAAAAGAACGTTAGCAGCTTATCCAAACATTTCATTTTATAGGTGAGAAAACTGGGATTCGTGAGACTAAACACATGGTCAAGGACCCTAGGCTGATTCTGTCTCTTTTCTACTGCACTTAAAATACTGCTAGGTCCTCATCTGTGTGTGAATTTATGTTAAATGGTTTTATTTTTAGCCAAAAGAAATATTTGGGAGGAAGAGAAATACAATCACTTTTCTTTGTTGCTTGTGTAAAAATAAATCCTTGTTCAGTATGGTTATATAACTTTTAACAATATAACGCTTCTGTTACTGCACATATTATAATTTTTATTGAAATTATAAGGGTTCTCGGATCTTTTTATTTTATACCATAACTTTTCTCCCCATCCTTCTCCCTTTCTACTTTTTCATCTTTATTCCCACAAAAGAAAACTACATGTTGAAATGCCTTCTTGGCACCAATAGCATTAAGTTTCTCTTTTCCATTTTGGCCTCATAGCATATCTTCGAGTCTAGAAGGCAAGAGGGGAGGGGGAGAGGAAGACAGTAACTGGTCACCGTGACTTGCCAGGCATTACTGAGGAGGCTTTAAGCACCTGAACAATTCAGATGGTCTCATGTATATAGTCAATCAATTGTGCCTTTTAAATGTCCTTTTGGATTTCCATAGTCTCCTTCTAAAGTCTTCCGTTTCACCTCCAAGAGATATTGGCTCTAAAATGAAGAAAGTCTACTTGTTAGTTAACTTAGAACAGGAAGGAAAAATGAAATTTGGGTTCCTTACTTATTTACTATGTTAATTGGAATCTACCAAAATTTATAGGACCTCCTTAAGTTCTATATTGTTAATCAATATAAACATGTACTTTTCTTATCTTTGTTTCTCTGGGTCTATCAAACAAATTTTATATGGCAGTGAGCACATTTCAGAGAACCTATAAGCAGTTTTTAAAGGTATAAAGAGTTTTATTGTCTGCTCAGTGATGTGTTTACTATTCTTGAACTTTGAGAAAATTTTCATTTTCAGTAGAATTAATATGTTCCTTTGTTAAAAATATTTAATATATTTTTTATTTTGGAGAAGAATTCTGGCAATTCAGATTTCTTCAGAGAGGGAAAATAGGATTTTTGTTAGCTAATATCAAAAGTAAAAAAGCCCCGTGCATGTTTTAAAACAAGAAAATTCAGGACTCGTCTGAGAGCAGAAAGCGAAAAAAACCTTACAATACATGCCCCCAGCCTGAACTGTTAAGATGACCCTGTGGCCTCAGTCTTTCCAGGTAGACACAAATTTTCCGTCACCTGCAAGATAATCAAAGACCATCTCTAATTCAGAGAGCCAAATAGAAATCCTTCTGATAAAAAAGGAAGGAGAAAAACTAGGGCATTTGGGAAAGCACCACATCCAGGCTTATAGGATAATTGGAGCCCTGAATTACACAAGGAAGGTGGGAAATAAAACCATCTGGTAAGGACAGAGCTAAACCTGGCCAGAGGAGGCGCTGGGCACTTAGAAGCGTCTGGAGCCTGACACCAGAGGATGCTGAAGAGCAGGGAGAGGGGCATGTGGTCTCCAGGCTCCTCCCCAGCCGGTCCCTGCTTCTTGAAGAGCTCCGAAGCCTAAAGAGCCCTCCTGGAGCTTTCCTGGCCTTTGCGGACACATTCTGTGCTCCTCCTTTCCTCTCTGGATTATGTTCACTTCTCTCTCTCTGTAGCTCTCAGGTACCCCTCTGCAGCGTCCCTTTCTTGGTCAATGGTGTGACCATCTTCCCCGAGCCTGAGTTCCTGTGACCCTGGAACTCCTTTCAGCCCATTTCCTAACATTTTCTCCACCCGTACATCCAGCTCATCATCTGCTTCTGCCAACTCATAATGTTGTCTCTCGTCTTTGCTTGTTTGTCTCCACAAACACCTTGATCCAGACTCTTGGGACTTGTGCTTGGGTTATTGTGACAACCTCCTTCCTACCTGTCTCCCAAGTTCAAAAAACAGCTTTCTTAGCACCCTTTTGTCACGAAACACCTACTGATGTCATCGTTCATCAAATCCACTTTTTTGTTGTTTTAGTTTCAAGGCCCTTCTCCTACTGACCCCTGCTTCCTGACCAACTTTGTTTTTGTTACCTCCCAGCGGTGTCCTCATGGAACTTCATGCCGTGGCCCTGCTGTTCCTAGTCTTTGCCAGCTCTCTCCCAGTTGCTCTGTCTTTCCCCACCTTCCTTCAGAACCCTGTTCCAGAGGCCTTCCGCAATCGCCCCACACCCTCATCGTGAGTGCCTGCTGGGTACTGCGGACCTTTTCATCGGATCTTTCTTTTACCAAGGGCTTTCTTGGGGTTTCCATACTCACTTCACCCTGTGTTTCTTTTTCTACTTTTATGTAACGTATTACTTATTTGTATATTGTTGGTCTCCTAGTCCTTTAGTCCCCCTTTTGAGAAGAGGTGGTCATTATTTGGGAGACACTTTCTGCAAGAGTTATTATGGAACCCCTGACAGCCCAGCTGCAGGGGGCGGGGGCTGGCCTCTGGCTGACACAGAGCTTTGCTGCTCTCTCGTAGGGACGAAGTCAACAAAGCCTATCGGAAACTCGCTGTGCTGCTTCACCCTGACAAGTGCGTGGCGCCTGGTAGTGAAGATGCCTTCAAAGCAGTTGTGAATGCCCGGACAGCCCTCCTGAAAAACATCAAATAGGAAGTAAGAGACAAAG
Organism: Prionailurus viverrinus; assembly: GCF_022837055.1. NCBI lineage: Eukaryota > Metazoa > Chordata > Mammalia > Carnivora > Felidae > Prionailurus > Prionailurus viverrinus. Next base: position 121,304,241 of record NC_062563.1, read on the forward strand.
ACAAGTGTGGGCCTCACGTACAAACTGACTCTCCCTAGAAGGGAAATAACCAACATGGATTTTTTTTTTCCTCCACCAAATCCTACTGCTTTTTTCACCCGTGTTGTCATTTGTAAATTAGAAATCGAGGTGCCTGTTACCATTTCGCAGACATTTTTCAGAGCGGTGAAGAGGACCGAGCACCCCTTGTACACTGTAGTTCATTTCATATTTGCAGGTAATCTGAATTTGTTCCCTTTCGTTTGTAAGCTCTGTAATTGTAGCATCCCATATGCACTTCACTCAGGAAAGTCCGTGAGGTTTCTGGAGGGAGGAAGGAGGATAGGAGAACCCTTACACTTTTTCTTTTTCTTTTTCTTTTGTTTTTTAAATTCATCAGAGAAGGAAACAACAAAAACAAGGAAACAATATCAAAAACCCCCAAAGTTTGGTGGAACCTCACAGGCGAGTCGTTCCTTTTACAAGTTCCTTAGGTGGTATTTGAACCATCGTTCAATCTATAATTAATGAACTCTTGACAGCCCTTTGGAAGTTTGTGAGTTGAGGTGTTACAGTTCTGAGTTGAGCAGCCCTTTCAGCACCTGCAATCTGGTCCCCTTCTCCAGCCACCAGGGGGAGGGACGAGCCGGTCCTGAGAGAGAAGGGGCCGTGGCAGCCACGAGTTCTGGCTACACTGGCTGCTCTAGCGCTTGGCCCGGATCTGAGCCCTTTCTTCAGCCATGGACTTGGGCACTGGTAGTGGTAGGGAGTATTGTGCACCTAGGAATCAGGAATCTGACCCCAAACAGAAGTGCTTGCAGGTCACACTAGAGCTTGTGCACATATCCCCAAAGGGCAAGGCCAGAGGCAAGGCCAAAGGGCAAGCCCACCCTGCTGGGGCTTGTCTGATGCCCGGCGGCGGAGAAGCCCCCCTATGAGGCTTATGCCTTTTCTTGTTTCTGCATTGTCTGCCCCGGATAGGCAGGAAAGGCAGGGTAGTCCCCCACGAGCCGTGCCTCGTCCTCACTTCCTCATCTACATTAGCTCCCCTTCTTCCTCTTCTCTTCCTCTTATTTATTTATTTATTTTTAATATACCATATCTGTCATTTTTCTCTTCTTGAATCCCTGGCTTTTTGGCCACTGGCTCCCCCAGCCTCCCTTACAAGCCTTGACCTTACAGCCCTCCCCAGCAAGTCCTGGTTGACCAGAGACAAGTATGGGTCCTTGGGGTGGTGGTGGAGGGAGAGATCTGAAGGCCTGAGTGGAAAGAATCTCTAATTTTTGCTTTGGCTCCATATTTCTGAATAGTGATAATTTTATTTTATTTTTTTTTTTTTTTTAAATTTTTTTTTTTTTTTTTCAACGTTTATTTATTTTTGGGACAGAGAGAGACAGAGCATGAACGGGGGAGGGGCAGCGAGAGAGGGAGTCACAGAATCGGAAACAGGCTCCAGGCTCTGAGCCATCAGCCCAGAGCCCGACGCGGGGCTCGAACTCACGGACCGCGAGATCGTGACCTGGCTGAAGTCGGACGCTTAACCGACTGCGCCACCCAGGCGCCCCAATAGTGATAATTTTAAACTACAGACTATGAAAACTAGTTTCACATAGAGAAACACATTCTCTTGCCATAGTCTCCTCCTCAGTATCCAAGGAATGGGTGAAGATCAAGTATATCGAGACTGACCATTCTTCCAGAGCTTACCGAACTAGTCTCACTGTTTGACCCATATTATCATCAATCTCGGTACGTTACTCATACTGTTAGCTGTGACCACCCTGCACTAATTGGGGCTTTAGGGTACATAAAATTTTACTGTCTGTGAATTTTAAACAACTCTCCCATATTGATCACCAAACAGCATTCACCTTCTACCTAAGAAGAAAAGCCAGTTTGGTTTAACTCAAGCCCTTTGCAGTCTTCCGGATTCTTCTCTCCAAAGCAGCTTCACTTTGTGAGGCTGCACTAGGGCTGCATTGAGCTTGTTGTCTGGAAACCAGAGCATTGTTTTTTAGGATGACTTTTCATCTTGGTGATATTGAAAACGCTTCTTTTTTTTACGAATTGAGTTCGATATATGATTTCCTGGGGATTTTGCTCTGGACTTTTAATTTTAAATAGCTTCCAGGACTACAGAATTCCAACCCAAAATTTTTGCAAATTTAAATTTTGCTTAAGGCCTTCATCATGCCTGAAGTAATTAAATGTAGATGTATTCTTGCAACAGAATTAGAGTCATGTAAACGAGGGATTGTGCATGCTAGTGTCAGCCGACATTGACGTGACAGCTCAGAGTATGTGGCCCTGTGTAAAGCCTGTGCCGGGTTCATCACTGTTACTGAAGACCAGACTGGTCACCTCATTCAACTACGTTGTGCAGATGAGCAGAGAGGTCTTGTGCTTCCATTCCTATACGAGTGACTTGTTGGAATTTAGCCTGATTTTGGTTCTTACGTCTTGGAACTCAGTTCCCAATACCTTCATTATTCATGTGAAGGGTGGCCGTGAATGACTTCATTTATGTAAAAGAAAGAAGAGAAGAAAGTTAAACGTCAGGGTCCTAGAATTGGTCCGAGTGCCATAATCCTCGAGTAGAATATTAAGGGATAATAAAGCATGATTTGCAGTGCAAAGGTTTTCAATACAAACTTCATACAAAACTTCGTAGACCTCTGTGCATTAATTTAAATTCTTGGTATAAACGTGTACTTTATAGTTCAACTTGATTAAAATCCTTCAGCCTTGTTAATCCTTCATTTAGGATTTCAAAATACATCGGTGAGAGTAACAAGTAGCAGAATCATTCCATCGGCTAAAAAAATTTGATGGAGAATTTCGTTTTTCAGAAAAGAATGAAAAGTTTCGAACAGCTCTTATTAAAGAAAAGCCATTACCTCCACGTCTGAGTCACCAAGAATTAACAGTTTTAAAGCTTGTTAGAAATCCCTTGAGGCCTTTCCGACTAATTGCCCATCCTACCTAAGCACTTTAACATACACCCTCCTGTGTCCCCCTCCTTTTCCCTTTGTGGCTTCTTTTGAATTGATGTTCTCAGCTGTCAACACTTTTTTTACTCCAGCTCATCATTTCATTTCTTCACACAGATGTGTCCTTGGCTCTGTTAGCCTGTTAGCTTAAAAGTCCAGGCCTAGAGTATTGTGCTGCTACCCGAGATAAATTGCTGTAATTCTATAGGTTGCACACTATTCTTTAAGGCTTACATTTACCTCAGGAAACTTACCCTAGTATGTGCTCATGCATTGAATTCTCAACTGGTAAATAATTTCTTTATATCCATGAATAAGCCAGTACCTAGTTCACTGTTAGTTAAAAGAGCCATAGATAAGGCAGCTAAGTTTCTGAAAGAAAGCCAGAGTACGTAAGCAGCCCCCAGGAGCCCTGAATCAGTAGTGCAGTAGCTGCTCCCCAGAGAACAGTGACCCGGGGGGGGGGGGGGGGGGGGAGGGAGGTATTTCAGTCCCAAGTTAGAAAGGGTGGAGCTGTGTGCAGATTGCCTCTGACAGTGACAGTGACAGTGCCCTTCTCAAAAGTAATTTCTGTAGGCGCTGGAATGTCACTCCCTTCTCCGCTGCACTCCATCTAGCTCACTCTCAGTCTGCCAACGTTTTTGTAAAACTTTGGAAAATGAGTTTAGCTGCGAAATATAGCTACCCACCTTCCCTTGCAAGTTTTGCAAAGTGAAGAAAGGTTCACACTTCTCATATTTGGTACTTAGCACAACTGTAAGACAGTAATGTTTGCACATTGGTTTTTCCATTAAACATTTCTAGAAAAAACACAAAGTTTAAATTTGTGATGTGGGTAAGTTAGATTGTGTCTAACAAGCAGTGCAATATTAAGCCGTGCCAAAAAGGCTCTGTTGGTGAAATGACTTGTTGGCAGGTCGGACGGCGTGGGTTAGTGCCCTGCGTTGATTTCCCACGGGGCGATCGTCCCCTCTGACTGTGAATGCAGAGTCTCTAAAGAAACCATTTGCTCTTACGAGGTAATTTACATATTTGCTTTCTGTCGAAATAACTGAAAATGTTAGATCCAACAGTTGTTTATGTCTTGTATAGAGAGTGTCATATGTATTTAAGTTGTGTATTTTTATAAAATAAAGCCAAAAATCAAACATCGGTCCGTGGGCTGCACTTACTTGTGGAGACACTGGTCTTTCCTGTCTAACGTACTAGCCTAGAAGCAGTCCAGTCCCTCACCAACTGAGACCTTAGAGCAGACATCCTTCCTGAGTTTCCAGTTGGTAAATGGAGGAAATTTTATTCATCAGTCCGTCAGGCAGTTCTAACCTTGTTAAGTTATGGTAAAAGTGTTTGGATCTCTTAAAGATCATGTTTGCCTTTTTCATTCAGATGAAACTGTTATCCTATTTTAATAACTGGTCCCTGGAAGCAAGAATCCTTAAGTAATAGACTGTCGTGAACCCAGAATTTGAAAGGGGAAGCCTGGTAGGGCCAACCCACAGAAGGCGGTGTATCTCTGGAGCTTTCAAACGAGAGCTGTAATTTTCATTGTGAACAACGTATGCTCTCACCTGAGAATGGCCGCCACTGTTTGGGGGGAACTGCTCTGCCCTACATACTGCTAGCATGCTCGAAAGGGGAGCTACCAGATTCTCCAGTGAACCACCCTTGCTCCCTAGCCAGTCCAGGGGATGGGAATGTCACCCCAGCTGAACCGACTGGCATCCTTCTCTCAGTTCTAATTGGAGCTAGGAAAGCAAACTTCCTCTCAGGAGAGGAACGTAAGATAGGAGGAGTCCTGCTGATGCCGGCGACCATGATTCCAACGTCATGGAGAAAATTTTGAAAGGATGAAGCAGACATCCTTTTCAAAAATGTTTTATTTTTGAGAGAGTACAAGCAGGGGAAGGGGAGAGAGAGAGAGGGGGACGGAGGATCCGAAGCAGTGAGCCCCATGTGGGGCTTGAACATGAAATTGGGACCTGAGCCAGAGTCTGAAGCTCAACTGACTGAGCCACCCAGGCGCCCCATAAAGCTGACATTCTTAAAGACACAGAGTCCTGGTCCCCGAAGTGTCCTGGGCTGGTTGTCCTTCAAACCCAGAATGCGTCCCACAAATCTCCAACCACTGCATTCTGCTTAGGCTAGTTGGAGTTTGCTTTCTGTTAATTGAAACTAAAAGAATATTAGAAGATAGTAGACTTCAAGGATTCTAAGCAAGGATGAGAAAGCTATGGTCTGTAGACTGGTACATTTGGTAGGTGTATTACAACATTTATATATTATAATATATCCAATTACTTGATGTTTCTCAACTGGAGCCTTTGGCTAGGTCTTAAACCAATAGTAGCCAGTTGTAAACTTAAAAGAAAAATTAGGTTTATTCAATTCGTCTCAGGGTCAATTTAAGAAGCAAAATTTTATCTATCAGGGGCACTTGTAATTTCTTAAATTTCCTTAAATTTTAAAGTATTCACTTGCCATGCATGTATTAAGCACCTGCTATGTGTCAGGCCCTGTTCTAGGCACTGAGTACATAACTGAGCTCAGAACCAACAAAACTCCCTGCGCTATGGCACTTAGTGCTCTAGTGTGCTGTGTGTGTGTGTGAAGTTTTGAAGAAAGGTTCTTTTTTTTCTATAGGCTTATTTGCTATAGGTTTGTTTCTAAAGAGGCAAGTTTGCACTTTTTCAGAAGTCTTCAAGATATGCAGCTTCTGATTGCTTCTATATACTGAAGATCATGTAGGTTGTTTAAAGCCGTATTAAGGTTTTTTTGGAGAACTTAATCACTATCATACAAAGTTCAGTTTTTCATATTGGGCTGGAGGAAATAGTTCCAGACTTAAGGAGGTTCTTTATATATGTTTTAGGTCTATAATTAATGTATTCTTTCAAAGCAGTTGATAAGGTTGTATTTATTTGGAGGGAAAATATCTAGAATTTAAGTTGTTTTAGTTAAAATAACGTGTACCTCTAACATCCAGTTAAAATTTTGATCAGTGGACTGTTGTAAAGGATGCTATGACTTCAAGAAAATTATTCTCCCTGCATCCAAAACAGTTGGTTGTTAGTGATCATTATAAAATCAACAGAGGCAGCCCGTGACAGCATTTTACCGAGGCAAGAGAAAGTAAAAGTCTTCTATGATCCAGAGAAATTAAGATGTGAGGTGCCTACATGCCTCAGATATAGGAATGTGAACATTTGGCTAGTTTCAGAGTATGAGAGAAAACAAAAGGTTAATAAAGTAAATACTAAAGAGAGAAGGCATCTCAGTGGTTCCAAAGGAAAATAAAATGAAAGAAACTATCTCCATTCTGAGTAGCGAAGGAGCAAGTAGAAAAGCCCCAAGTCAGTGTTTGTCAGATTTTTCTTATGGACAGAACCCTATATTCCTTTTTTTTTTTTTTTTTTTTTTTTAGGTATGGTAGCTTTTTAAAAAAAATTTATTATTATATTTCTTTAATTTACATTCAAGTTAGTTAGCATCTAGTGCAACAATGATTTCAGGAGTAGATTCCTTAATGCCCCTTGCCCATTTAGCCCATCCCCCCTCCCACCACCCCTCCAGTAACCCTCAGTTTGTTCTCCATATTTATGAGTCTCTTCTGTTTTGTCCCCCTCCCTGTTTTTATATTATTTTGCTTTCCTTCCCTTATGTTCATCTGTTTTGTATCTTAAAGTCCTCATATGAGTGAGGTTATATTTGTCTTTCTCTGACTAATTTTGCGTCACATAATACCCTCTAGTTCTATCCACGTAGTTGCAAATGGCAAGATTTCATTCTTTTTGATTGCAGAGTAATACTCCATTGTATGTATATACCACATCTTCTTTATCCATTCATCCATCGATGGACATTTGGGCTCTTTCCATACTTTGGCTATTGTTGATAGTGCTTCTATAAACACTGGGATGCATGTGTCCCTTCGAAACAGCACACCTGTATCCCGTGGATAAATGCCTAGTAGTGCAATTGCTGGGTCGTAGGGTAGTTCTATTTTTCGTTTTTTGAGGAAACTCAATACTGTTTTCCAGAGTGGCTGCACCAGTTTGCATTCCCACCAGCTGTGCAAAAGAGATCCTCTTTCTCCACATCCTTGCCAACATCTGTTGTTGCCGACAGAACCCTATATTTCTAGTGAACTCCAACATGGGATCCCTGTATATAAAACATCTAAGAGCAATGTTTTATGAGGATAAGTTTGTAAGTTGACAGTTTTAACATCACTCCTTATGAAAGCAACCAATCAGGCAGTTCTGCCTCCCAAGGCAGATGGCAGGGTTTCCACCAGAAGATGAATCCCCATGCCCTTCCCTCCTGCTCACAAACGCTGGCTGGGGGAGCACCTCACCCAAGAGGGTGATCAGCCTCCAGGAAACACTGTTACGAGCTGCTGTCAGGCAGTCTGTACAGCTGGCAGGCAGGTCAGGGACTCTGATGACCTTTTAGACCTAAGGGAAAGCACCATGGCTTTGTGTAGCGAGGCAAAGAGCTGAGCTGCAAGTCGTAAGAAATGAACAAGACTTCTAGGGGCTGCGGCTCCCGAAAGAAGAGGAAGAAAGAAAGGCCAGATAAGAAGAGGCAGAAGGCTGGGGTCCTGGGAAGGATAGTTGGAAAGATCCTAGATACTAAAAATCATTAGATATCAGGGAATATTAGAAAGATAGCCACAGAGAAGTGCTGGTAACAAAGACAACCAAAGGACTTTTAAGAAGACGGTATGTTTTATTATGTGATCACCATTTTACAGATGAGAAAACTGACGCTCAGAGAGGTTAAGTGACTTGCTCCAGGCCACACAGGAAGCTATTCAAATCTGCTTGCCCAGCTTCAGAACCCAGGCTCCCAGTCTATGCTATCAGCCTCAGGATCAAAATTTTAAAATATTCTGCTTTACACTCGTGAGTAATATTGTACCCTCTTGTACCATGTTGCTTAAATGAAATAAATAGGTTGTATTTTTTTAAAGACCATGAAGGTACAATTTTCCTTGTAATGACACAAGTTTATATCCTACATGTGTGCACAGGAATGAAGGAAACTTCTTTCTGAGGGTGTGCAAGCCAAGAGGGAGTTAGCATGGCATTTAAGTAAACAGTGTGTTAAAATGTGGAATATAGGGGCGCCTGGGTGCCTCAGTCAGTTAAGTATCCGACTCAGCTCAGATCATGATCTCGCAGTTCGTGAGTTCGAGCCCTGCATCAGGCTCTATGCTGACCGTGTGGAGCCCGCTTCAGATCCTCTGTTCTCCTCTCTCTCTGTCCTTCCCCTGCTCGCGCTCTGTCAACAATAAATAAACATTAAAAAAAAGAAACAAATCCAGAGTCCAAAAAGAATAAAACAAAACAAAATGAAACAAGGACTACAGTACATTTGGATATATTTATTAACAAGTTTTTTTTTTTCCATGAGATTTTGAACAAACCCATGCAGAAACTCTGATGCCTCTCAACAGCTTGAAAATCACGTCCTAAGGGACATCCACCCAAGTCAGCAACTGAAGGGTAAAATAAGCCTGAGAATCTGAGAGATAGATCCTTTGCCGCACGTGTCAGCCTAAGGGCTTTGCTTCTAGGTGATTTTCACACCCTTAGTTATTCTCTTGTCATGGTTAGGACCCTATGAAGCCCTAAAAGGGCAGTTTCCCTCCCCTCCACCATCCCATAGTCCCGGCCTTTTGTGTTAGAATCACTAGCACCACTGGAGGAAAGACGCTTTATAATCACCAAACTGTCCACAGTGATTGTTTAGGGAGTGGGCTTTAGGGGATGAGGTTAGGATAGTTTGACTTTCTACCCTGTTGTCTATATTATTTGTATTTTCTCAATGAATATAAACTGTTTTGGTCATCTAAAAAGTTAAATGAGGGGTGCCTGGGTGGCTCCGTCGGTTGAGCATCCAACTTCGGCTCGGGTTATGATCTCATGGTTTGTGGGTTCAAGCCCCGTGTCGGACTTTGTGCTGACAGCTCAGAGCCTGGAGCCTGCTTCTGATTCTGTGTCTCCCTCTCTCTCTGCCCCTCCCCTGCTCACCTCTGCCTTTCTCTCTCAAAAATAAGATAAAACATTAAAAAAAAAAGTTAAATGCAACGACAAAAAGCTAGATGTGGTACCAGTTAAAAAAAGAGAGAGAGAGAGAGACTCACTCTAAACCGTTTGTGGGAACCTCTAAGTAGGGTGGCTCTGGGTTGTAATTAAATCCTACCTCTTTACATTAGTAGGAACTTTATCCTAAAAGAGAAAAAAATCTTTTCGTTTCTTAAAAGTTTGTTTGAAAAGCTGACATAGCAATCAGTGCCGTCTGACTGGAATTTCAAATTCGCTTAATGTAGTCACGTATCCGTGAATTCACTCTCATATAACACAGAAAGGGCAGAACTGAAATGGGAAGGCTGGGATAGAGCCTTATCTCTCCTATTAATTAAGAGAGCAGCCTTGGGCAAGTAGGTTCACCTTCTGAGGTGCACTTTCCTCAGTTATTATATGAGGCTGTTGACTAACGAACGTTAAATAACACCTAAGGTCCTTTCTAAAGACTATTACTTTCTGAAATTTGACAAAGGCCATAAATTCCAGGCCCCCAGACCTCTTGTAAATAATTCTATTGTAACACCGCCACTCCGAAGAAAGAGAAGGAAAAGGAAAAGAAAAATGGTTTTAGAAAAATGTTAGTGAACTAGGCTCTTCCTAAAGTTAGGAATAATAGGCATTGTTGAACCCTTTCATTTCCTTTCATAAAGAAAACCTTACACTCCCGCTACACGTGGTTGTGATTTCTGCTCACTTTACAAAGGCAAAAGGTATTGGGAACTTTTAGGGATAAGTCCACGGAGACTCAGATGTTCAAAGACATTCTTTATTCCTATGAAATGGAAGTCATCTTGGGTCCTGAGGTCACATTTTCCACCAAAGGTGGGAACACTTAAAATTTGCCTCTTCAGGCAAGTTAGTCACTTCTGGGTTTAAACATGATCAACTCTAGATTAAAACCCAATAAATTTAAGACCTCTGCCTCCTCATACTTCTACCCCCTTCTTTATCCGATGGGATCTAGACTTGGGGAAAAGGGTGCCTTACTTCTCATCTTGGCCAAGAGAAGCATTTGGGGGCCCTCGTGCTGTCCCCACACTAGTGGCCTCACTGTGCTCTAGCAGACCCCACCTGGTGTGCCATCTGCTGCTAACATCACAGTCCTGCCCTGGCCTCCAGACTTGAGGTCCAAGTGCTCCTCCTCCTGGTTGTTCAGCTGGCTCTTGGCCTCCTCTGCCCTGCTCCCTGGGCCTCTTAGCACCTCTGTGCCCTGCCCACCTGGAGGGTGGATAACTCCAGGCCACCTTCCCCCCAGCCCCACCATGAGGCCCAGGCCCTGGGGCCCCTTTCAGTCGTCACCACTCTGACTCTGGTGTCCTGTCAGATGCAACTTCATACCAGGCCTCCCCTGGAGATTGCAGCCTCCCAGGCTTCCCCTTGGAAGCCCCCTGGAACTTTTCTATCTGGCCCTAGGGATTACTGGTGTGCTGGTAAACTGGATCTTGGGGAGGGGTGCAAGGAAACTCTGATTTGTAGCTTTTGCCCAGCTTCCGTCGTGCAAATGCTCTCATCATGGTTGATTTCAAGCTAGGAAGATACACCACTGAGCTTTCATGAGCAAACTCCAACCTGGTGCTGTTTACTCCAGGACAGCGTGGGAATGTACGGGCAAGGGCATCTCTGTGCATCCCCGAACATTGAAGCAAAGACCCTCCCCTTTCATCTTGTCTTCTCAACTAGATTGTCAGCTCTTTGGGGCAGGATTACATCTCACAGCCTATCTCCCAAAGCACTTCTCACAGTGACTTGCAGGAGGCACTCAGTACTTATGATGACCGATTACACTCTTTAACAAAATTGCCACTAGGACTTTTTTTAATTCAATTTTCTTTTTTTACTAAAGTACCACTGACATACAATATCCTATTAGTTTCAAGGGTACGTCATAGCGAATTGATCCTTTTATACATTATGAAATGATCCCCGTGTTGACTAGGTGCCATCTGCTTTTAAAACCTCACTGTTTTTGCTATTAGAGTTATGAAGGTGGCTCACTTCTTGTGATTTTCCCTAAAGACCAGATGGAATTAGTCCAATGACCCACAGTTCCTCAACCCTGCACCCGAGAGCGTGCCTGCCATTATTGCCATAGAATTTTTAAAACAGCAAGGTATGGGAGTTCGTGAAATGTATTTAGTGGGAGGGATTTGGTTGAAGTCAAATGAATTTATATCATGGTTTAAATTACTAGGCAGGAAGACCTAACTTAACTCACCGGCAGCCTCCAATCAGCCTTATAAGTGGGCATTAAGTCTTTGATAGTCTTTTTAGCTTGAAGTGTATGATTCATTGTAAGAAAGACCAATGAAACACCTACTATTTGCAAAGTAGGTGCTTTAGGAACTGAGGAAATGTATAGGACAAAGATTCTGGAAGTGGGATCCGGGACCAGCAGCCTGGGCCACCTCTGCCCCGTCCTTTGTCCCAAGAGACTGAGCTAGGGATTGCTGAGAGCCTAGCTCGGTGCACCTGTGCAGTCAAAAAGAGAACAGATCTGGGAAGTAACTCTTCTTTTCTTCCCTCCTCAAACACCTACTCTTGCAAGCCTTCTGTTGCCCCATGGGATAAAGTCAGAGTTCCTACTGTTTACTGAGCACTTACTATAGATCAAGTACTTTCTCAGCAATTTAAAAGCATTTTTTAAATGTTTATTTATATTTGAGAGAGAGACAGAGACAGAGTGTGAGCAGGGGAAGGGCTGAGAGAGAGGGAGACACAGAATCCGAAGCAGGCTCCAGGCTCTGAGCTGTCAGCACAGAGCCCTATGCAGGGCTCAAACTCACAAACTGTGAGATCATAACCTGAGCCAAAGTTGGACGCTTAACCGACTGAGCCACTCAGGCGCCCCTAAAAGCATTTTATTTCAGTCTCACAATGACTTTTTAGGATAAAGATTTTATCCCCATATTATGGATAAGGAAATGTGCTCAAAACGGTTAAGTACATTATCTAATACCATAGTGTATTATTGCCTTATGGTCCCTCCAAAGATATGTCCATTCAGAACCTGAGAATATGACTTTATTTAGAATAGAATCTTTTCGTATGTCATTAGGGTAAGGATCTTGAGATGAGATCAGTCTGCATGAGGGTGGGCCCTAAACCCATTAAGAATCCTTACAAGAGAAGGGGAAAGAGACAGACACGCAGGGAAGAGGAGGCCATGTGAAGACTGAGGCAGAGACTGGAGTTAGAAAGTGGCAAGCTGAGGATGGCCGGTGGTTGCGGGCAGCTACCAGGAGCCAGGGGAGGGGCAGAAATGGATTCTCCCTCAGAGCCTCCAGAGGGAACCAACCTTACTGATTTGGACTTGATTTTGGACTTTTGGTCTTTAGAAGTGTGAGAGAATCAATTTCTGCTGTTTTAGGCCTTCCTCCCAGTTTGTAAAATGTGCAATGGTGGCCATGGGAAACTAATACAATCATTGAGCTACTCCAAGAGTGGCACCTGTGTTCAGCCCGGGGCCTGACTTCAGAGCCCTTGCCATTCTCCACAACACCGCACGGCCCTGGCCTGGTATAATCCAGCCTCCTTCTAGCTTCTGTCTCTTTACCCTCCCGTGTGCTCTAGGCAAGTTCAACTTCTTGGTGTTCTCCATATATGTTGTTCTGTTCATGGCTTTGTGCCATTGTAACTGCTATCCCGTTGACTTGACATGCTGTTATGGACTGAATGTTTGTGTCCCCCCCACACCGGGTTCATATGTTGAAGCCCTAACCCCCAGCATGGTGGTATTTGGAAGTGGGAGTATTTGGAGGTAATTAGGTTTAGATGAGATCATGAGGATGGAGCTTCCTCTATCCACCAAGTGAACACACAGTAAGGAAGCAGCCATCTGCAAGCCAGGAAGAGAGCCCTCACCAAGAACTAAATCTGCTGGCAGATTTAGTTGATCTTGATCTTGGACTTCTAGCCTCCAGAACCTTGAGAAATAAGCGTGTGTTGTGTAGGTCCCAGGTCTGCGGTATTTTGTTCTAGCAGCCTGGGCTGACTAAGGCACATATTCCTTTCCCCTCTCCTCTTTGCCTGGCAAACTCTTACTGAACTTTTATATCCAGCTCAAATGCCTCCATCTCTGAATTTTTTTCTAGACTCACCTCTGCTCCTCAGGTACATTTAGTAGATTTTCTCCTTAGCAGGGCAAGGTGTCCTCAATGTATTATTACTTCTTGGCAGATGAGGACTTTATCTTTTCTATCTTTGTGTCTTAAGTGCCTAATAAAAGCATAATAAGTATTCAATGAATGAATGAATGAGTGACCTATTTTGCTGTACTGTGGAATAGGTTGTAGATCCTTCAACCACACAATTCCCAACAGATTATGAAACAAGTTACAGAATGCAATTGAATGTTGATTTAAAAGGAGGCCCAAATGAGAGTAAGAAAATAAAAGAGTGTGGGTGCCCTTAGCACCCAAATATGTTGCTCATTAACCAATCAAATCTTGGTGTAGTTTTCTTGATGAGATTTGTCTAAGTGTTTCCCTAGTTTGTGGAAGTTCTTCACAAAATTGACAAGAGAGTTGGCTTTGCCAGGAACCAGGCCTGGCCTTTGAGAGGCACCAGAACCGACACTGTCGATGGCCTACCCGATCACCATTCATCCTTCTTCCTTGCTGGCAGATTCCTAATGTTATCCAGGTACGTGTCCCTCACTGTGTGGCTCAGTGGTAAATCATGAGTGATTGAAACTGTCCACAATGGTATCATTTCTATTGCCAGTGATTGGTTTGGAAGTGGGCATGTGACCCTGCCTTGGTCAAAGGACATAATGAGCATTCTTCTGGGGAGATTTGGGAAAGAATTTTGTACTCCCAAAAAGAAAGGCATAGGAGAAAACTGTTCCTCTTCTTCTATAGTACATTGTCATATCTACAAATGATGCCGGACTGTGGTGCCATCTTGCAGCCATGGGGAATGTTACCTTAATGATGGCAAAGCTGATATGCTAAGGGCGGCAGGGCAGAAGATGGAAAGTCACATGAACCTTAAAGATGGTATTGAGCCATTGAATAACTAACCTTAAACCTGTTCTGTCCAAAGAGTGGGTAGAGGTCCTATACAAAAACTTGTTATAAAGGTAATACATTTCTCTACCATTTAAGCCATTTTGAATTGAGTTTGGGATTATTAAGGCAGAAATCACCCCTTGGGGCACCTGGGTAGCTCAGTCGGTTAAGTGTCCGACTTCAGCTCAGGTCACGATCTCGCGATCTCGCGGTCCGTGAGTTCGAGCCCCGCGTCGGGCTCTCTGGGCTGATGGCTCAGAGCCTGGAGCCTGCTTCCGATTCTGTGTCTCCCTCTCTCTCTGCTCCTCCCCCGTTCATGCTCTGTCTCTCTCTGTGTCTCAAAAGTAAATAAACGTTAAAAAAAAACATTTAAAAAAAGACAGAAATCACCCCAACAACTATCATATAACCCAACTGCCAAAAATGTTGCTGGCCCCACCCTGGGAGAGATATCTGAGAACGCCATCATTTTCAGTGTATTAAAGACAATTTCTGCATAAAACTACAAATTTTACCCTTGAGAGGGATAAATCACCAAGCTTTTAACACCTTTGAAATTATTCATTTATTCCTAAGCATTCCTTTCTCCAAGCATTTACTTAGTGTCTTTTCTATGCCAGTCACTCTGCTATACTCTGGGATAAAAATATAATGAACAATAAGTTTCAACTTATAGCTAACATCTAAACCCTTCACATCTTTCTCTCTAAAGCTATTTAAATGTGCAGCTGACCTTTGAACAGCATGGGGGGTTAGGAGCACCAACCTCCACACCCTTAAAAATCTGAGTATGATTTTTGACTCCCCCCAAAGTTAGCTACTCACAGCCTCCTTTTGACCAGAAGCCTTAGCGATAACATAAAGGTTTGATTAACACATATTTTATGTTACATGTATTAATGCTGTATTCTTATAGTAAAGTAAACCAGAGAAAAGAAAATGCTTTCAAGAAAATCATAAAGGAGAGAAAGAAAGTACACTTACAATACTGTTCTGTATATATTCACAAAAGTCCATTTGTAAGTGGACCCATGAAGTTCAGAACCGTGTTACTCAAGGGTCAACTGTATTATTTAAAAAAATTTTTTTAATGTTTATTTATTTTTGAGAGAAGAGAGAAAGAAAGCATGAGCAGGGGAGGGGCAGAGAGAGGAAGACAGAATCTGAAGTAGTCTCCAGGCTCTGAGCTGTCTGTAGAGTCCAACAAGGGGCTTGAACCCACGAACTGCGAGATCATGACCTGAGCCGAAGCAGACGCTTAACCAACTCAGTCACCCAGGTGCCCCTGTAAATTATTATTTTTAAACAATGTTTATTTATTAAAAGAAATTTTTTAACATTTATTTATTTTTTTTTAATTTTTTTTTAACGTTTATTTATTTTTGAGGCAGAGAGAGACAGAGCATGAACGGGGGAGGGGCAGAGAGAGAGGGAGACACAGAATCGGAAACAGGCTCCAGGCTCTGAGCCATCAGCCCAGAGCCCGATGCCATCAGCCCAGAGCCCGATGCGGGGCTCGAACTCACGGACCGCGAGATCGTGACCTGGCTGAAGTCGGACGCTTAACCGACTGCGCCACCCAGGCGCCCCTAACATTTATTTATTATTGAGAGACAGAGAGATGCAGAGCATGAGCAGGGGAGGGGCAGAGAGAAGGGGAGACACAGAATCGGAAGCAGGCTCCAGTCTCTGAGCTGTCAGCACAGAGCCCAACGCGGGGCTTGAACTCACAAACTGCAAGATCATGACCTGAGCCGAAGTTGGTCGCCCAACCAACTGAGCCACCCAGGCACCCCAGACAATGTTTATTTATTTATATTTACACAGAGAGAGACAGAGAGAGAGAGAGAGTGTGTGTGTGTGAGCACGTGGGGGAGGGGCAGAGAGAGAGAGAGAGAGAGAATCCCGAGCAGACTCTGCAGTGTCAGTGCAGAGCCCCACGCGGGGCTGGATCCCATGAACCGGGAGATCATGACCTGAGCCGAAATCAAGAGGTGGACGCTTAAGCAACTGAGCCACCCAGGCGCCCCAAATTATTTTTGTTTAAAGGCGTATTTGAACTTAGACTTCATTAAAACAAAAAACAAAAAACAGACCACCTAACTCCCGCTTACGGCTACATTCATACGAAATTACGAACAAGATGCAGTCTCCAGCTCCATCCAGGTTAGTGTCTGTGACTTGTGGAGCAGCTCTTGTTGAGAAGCAAGGAAATGCGGCCCCTGAGAGACGTGCCCCTGCCCTAGGAAATTGCAAGAAGGGGGCGCGGGCCGAAGCTGAGCCAGGCAGGGAGACGGGAGACGTGCTCACCGCCCCAAGAAGTGACAGCGCAGGAAGGAGAGAGCAGAGGGCTGCCAGCCAGCAGAAAGACTGAGTCAATGCTAGCACCTCCTAAAAATAGCAGAGCAGGGCTATAAGCTTTCCTGTCCAAACAGATTTAAAGCTGACAGGTAGTGTGGGCTCTGTGGGGCTGTTAATGAAGGGAAGGGCTAGAGTCATCTTGACCGGAAAGCCTTGCACTGGAGGCTCTGGGTCATCGCTCAGCGGTGAGGAAAGCGGTCACTTGCCTCCCCCTGGTCGGGGCTGGTTGCACATAAAGCCAGAGGCATCCTAGAGGAGGGGTGAGAGACAGACCTGCTGAAACCCACGCTGAACCTAGTTCACCAAGAACTAGGTTTTAATCAAATGAAAAACTTTTAAATTAAAATAAAAGCTCTAGGGGCGCCCGGGTGGCTCAGTTGGTTGAGTGGCCGACTTTGGCTTGGGTCATGATCTCGTGGTCCATGGGCTCAAGCCCCGCGTCGGGCTCTGTGCTGGCAGCACGGAGCCTGGAGCCTGCTTTGGATTCTGTGTCTCCCTCTCTCTCTGCTCCTCCCCTGCTTGTGCTCTATTTCTCTCAAAAATAAAGAGATGTTTTAAAAAATCATGAAAACTCTAATAAAAACAAAAAGGGCTAAGCCCTTGATCTGGTTTTGAAAAAGCTTAGCATGTATTCCACTGAAGAGATCATTTTCAGAGAGGTGCCTGGCACCCCCCACGTGGCACAGCAAGGTTGTAAAAAGGACGGCAAAGCGGGTAGCTGACTTCTTTCTGCCAGCGCCTGTGCAGTAAACAGCATCTTTTTTAAGAGCACAAGAGGGAAAACAATGCCAGCATGAATTATTTAACAGCTATAAACGTTACTATCTGTAAAAACACATGAATATGCTTACCCAAAAACCTGTGCCTGTCTAATTTGAGTGCAAATCCACATGACAGCTTCATGTGCGAGGCCTGAGAACTTTGTGGAACGAATCCTAGAGAGCATTACTTAATTTGGACCACTGTCTTCCGGTAGTTTTTATTTTGTGCCTTCTTGCCAGTTTTCCCTTGACAGTCTCTTCCTTTTCCAAACCATCTTTTATTCCAAATCAATCCTCTGAGAGAACGGAGCTGGTCAGGACCTGTCATTTGTCCAAATGAAGCCTCAACAGCTGTAAAGCCCAAACGTAGCAATTCTAGCTCGGCATTCAAGGCCTTCTGTGATCTGGCCCTTTTCTACCTTTCTTGCCTTGCCACGACTTCTCTTTCTACACCCTTCTGCTATCCACCTGCATTCACGATTCCCACATGCTGGACATTGCTGGACTTCCCCGCCTCCACGTCTCTGCTCCTGCTGCTCCCTCTCTGCTGGCTGCCCCTTCCTCATTCGGGGCAAATACTCTTCCCCCTCTTCCTTCTCAGGGGCATCCTACTGCACGGAGCCTTTTCTGGTCTCCTTTTTTGAAGCAGACATTATGAATGCTGCTTAGTAAACTTCCGCAAGAAGCTTGACCTGGAAGAAAGAAGATGAGGTGGCAGCTAGAGGGAATGAAGAGCCCAGGAGGGTTGTCATTTGTTTATGATTTAAGATGGGAGCGGCCTTGCCTGTTGACAGGGAAGAGTCAGGAGAGACGGGGAGGGAGCAGAGTGGGGTGTACGGGATGGGCTCCAGGGCAAGGGGAGGGGCCTGCCCTGCACAGGAGGCAGCGACCTCTCCTCTACAATCTCCACTGTACTTTTGGATCATGTATGCTCTGATCTAATCGGGGAGGGGTGGTGCTGGGAAGGCCACTCTGCCTACAAAATACCATCTTTCTTACTCCTTAGTGAAATCTGAAATACCATCTTTCTGACTTATTCCTTTGACCCATGGCTTTGACCATCAATCCAAGGTGTGTGTGTGTGCGCACACACACATGCATGCATGTGTCTGTGTGTGTACATGTGTGCATCTGTGTGCGTGTCTGCACATGCCTGCATGTGTCTCTGTGTGTGTGTTCACGCATGCACCTGTGTGCATGTGTGTACGTGTGTGTGCATGTGTGCACATGCATGTATACACGCATGCACCTGCATGTGCACACATGCACGCATGCATCTGTATGTGCATGCGTGTACATGCCTGTGTGTATCTGTGTGCATGCATGCATGCATCTGTGTGTGCGTGTGTGCACATGCATGTATGCACCTGTGTGTGCACATGTGTATGCATCTGTGTGTGCATGTGTGCACATGCATGCATGCGTCTGTGTGTGCGTGTGTAGAGATGGCTGTTAGTGGAGTACCTCTCCCTCTTTTGCTTCTACAGAGACCCCCCTGGAGAGCTCTTCTGGCTTCAGTAACTTTCCTCTGGTGAAATGGGGAACAGGAACTGAGCCCCATCTGCTTGGCCCTCTCACTCTGTTCTCATTTGCTAGCTGAGTGAGCGATAGGGTGCATTTTGTTCTCTTACTTCCATATCCCCAGGGCAGGCTCTGCACCTGGAGGGGGGACATTTGGCCACCCCCCATGCCTGGGGCTAGGTGAAGGGGCTCAAGTCCAGAGTGTAGCATTATCACAGACTGTGGCCAAATGTCTGAGCCCCAAGCTCTGGCTCACTCCATCCCGGGTGACCTGTGCGCCCCACCTGCCTGCTTCCAGGGTCCGCTTCCTAGGTGGCTCAGAAGCGGGAGCAGGCAGTGGCGGAATTGATGGCTTCAAGACCTCAGCAGTAACGTGTCCATCTCTCCAGCTTCAGGCGGGTCACTCTCTGGGATCTGGTCCTAAGAAGAAGAGAAGGTGAGAGGCCCAGACACTGGGAGAAGGGAAGGGAGGGTGCCTTAAAAGACCAAGGGGGACAGATAAACCTCAGCTTTACAGACCTGGGCCTCACTCTTCTCTGACTTGGTAAATATAATCGCGGAAGCTTATACTCAATGTTTCTTATTTTAAGATATGAAAATGGGTCAGCAGCATGCAAATCAAGCTGACCTGAGTCTTTCCTAGTCAGGCTGCAGGCTGCAGGGTCCCCCTGGGTGTCGCCCTGTTGTGGGCCTGCTGTCTGGTTTTCCACCCTCCGACTGGGCTCCTTCCTGCCTCCCAGGCTAGCGACACAACTCTGGATTTGAACAGACATATCTTCTGGCAAAGGCCTAGTCTCTCTCCTGCTTTGCTTTCCCCTGACTCACACCCTGTGGTCTGGCACTAACTTGACCCCTACCCAAGCAGGGGGTCAGGCTACTGAGTCTATCATTCCTCCAGCAATGACTGATAGGCTGGGCAGGTCGGATTTCACAGGGCCTGCATGCCAGGCCCTAGGGTGAGGTGCATGGGTACAAACTTGGCAGTATCCTTTATCTGCTGTGGAACCTCAGGCAAGTTATGAACCTAGTCTCAGTTTTCCCATCTGTAAAATGGACATAATAATCATATTTACATCATAGAACAGTTGTGATGATTACATGAGATAAGGAGCTTAGGACCCAACCAAGAAATATCCTGGATGCTAAGGACTTTAGAATCGAATCTGAAAACAGTAAAACCATAGGAGTTTTTGAGGAAGTGCAAAGTCTAAACCGTGGTTCTGGAAGACAATTCTAATGACAGCATGAAGGGGATTTGGAGAGTCTTGGAATGAATCCCACAAATCTCAGGCATCTCTTGTTCCCGACCAGCCTTCCTGGAACAATGGGTCTGTCCTGTTAATGCAGATTAGGTAACATGGAATAAAGGTAGGGAAGATCTCAGGCAGATAGATGAGTTCCTTCTAGAGCTTTTTCTTGCATCAAAAGATTTCAAGGACCTCTTTTCTCTCAGAAAAAAGCACCTTTTCACAGACTTTTTTTATTATTTTTTTAACGTTTATTTATTTTTGAGACAGAGAGAGACAGAGCCTGAACGAGGGAGGGGGAGAGAGAGAGGGAGACACAGAATCGGAAGCAGGCTCCAGGCTCTGAGCCATCAGCCCAGAGCCCGACGCGGGGCTCGAACTCACGGACTGCGAGACCATGACCTGAGCTGAAGTCGGACGCTTAACCGACTGAGCCACCCAGGTGCCCCAATTCATGGACTTTTAAGATGCTTTACAATCTCCAGATTTAACCTGTTAGTGACATTTGTGCAGCATCAAGATTAGAAACATCTGGGGAAGATTTGTTTAGGAGAAATGAACTAATATAGATCCTTGCTATAGGCAGCATTGCCTGGCCATCCTATCAGGAGCCTACTGTGATAGATGGAACAATGGCCCCCAAACTGTCATTATCCTAATCTCTAGAAACTGTGAGTGTGTTACCTTACATGGCAAAAGGGACTTTGCAAATATGACTTAGGACATTGAGACGGGGAGATTATCCAGGTGGGTCTAACCTAGTCCCATGGATCCCTAAAATTGGACTTTCCAGGCTCTGTTACGGGGAGAGTGGCTATGGAAGAAAGACCAGAGAGATGTAATATTGCTGGCTTTGAAGATGGAGGAAGGGGGCCATGAGCCAAGGAATGTGGGTGGTCTCTAGAAGCCAGAAAAGGTAAGGAAATAGATTCTCTCCTAGTCTCCAGAAAAGAACGAAGCCCTGCCAAAGCCATGACTTCCGCCTGATGAAACCCATTTTGGACTTCTGACCCCCAGAACTGTAAGATGATATGCATTTGTACTATTTAGACCCTAAATTTGTTATGGGAGCTATAGGAAAGGAATCCATATACTATGGGCCGGTTTGATGCTAAGCACATGAGAATCAGCAGTTTAAAAAGCCAAAACAAAACAGGGTTTTTTTGTTTTGTTTTGTTTTGTTTTGTTTTGTTTTGTTTTGTTTTGTTTTTGTTTTTGCCAACGGAACTCACATTCCATGGGGACGAAACAAGACTTAGGAACAAACAGTTATACACTGTCATTTCAGGCAGAATGTGCCATGAAGAAAGACGAAGCAGGCTGAGGAGGTGGATGAGAACACATCGTCTGCCCCTGAGAGACTCTGCCAGAGTGGGAGACAGATGAGCAGACCGTCCTCACAGTGGTTCTCGAGGGGCCGCCCCTGCCTGGGAATGAGAGAGGACCTCACAGAGCACATGGCATGGGAAGGGGGTCTTTGAGGATGGGTATCGGGTGGACAACAGGAGGGAAGAGAGATCCAGGCAGAGGGAACGGCATATGCAAAGTGGTGAGGGCATGAGAGCGTGCTCGGAACCGTGAGAGCTCCACGCGGCTGGAGAGCAGCAGCGCAGGCCTGGGTAACGGCGTGGACCTTGGGCGTCTCCAGCATTCCTGGACACAGAGAGAACGAGCCCTCCACGAGCTCTGGAGGCACGATCCTATGTCCGTTTCCTTACAGTCTTGTCTTGTACCCCAGAACGGATACAAATTCATGTGTTCCGCTCCCCAATCAATCCCTGATGGTTTCGCGATAAAAATCGTGATTAAAATTACTTGCGGGTTAAATCACTCGACTTCCCTCCAAGGGGAAAAAACATCACTTCAAGTACAATTGAAGTCTGGGAATAACTATGAGGTGGATTTTGCCACCCCCTGGCATGCCTCCAGGTCATTGAAGAAGCTCTGCAGATGGAAAAGAGGATCCAACAGAATTGTTATTGTTTGTATTTTTAAATTAAAAAAGTTTTTTTTAATGTTTATTTTTGAGACAGAAAGAGACAGAGGATGAACGGGGGACAGGCAGAGAGAGAGGAGGACACAGAATCCTTAGCAGGCTCCAGGCTAGGAGCTGTCAGCACAGAGCCCGACATGGGGCTCGAACTCACAAACCGGGAGATCATGCATGACCTGAGCTGAAGTTGGATGCTTAACCTACTGAGCCTCTCAGGTGCCTCAGAATTGTTATTAAAAAAAATTTTTTGGGGGGCGCCTGGGTGGCGCAGTCGGTTAAGCGTCCGACTTCAGCCAGGTCACGATCTCGCGGTCCGTGAGTTCGAGCCCCGCGTCAGGCTCTGGGCTGATGGCTCGGAGCCTGGAGCCTGTTTCCCATTCTGTGTCTCCCTCTCTCTCTGCCCCTCCCCTGTTCATGCTCTGTCTCTCTCTGTCCCCAAAATAAATAAACGTTGAAAAAAAAATTAAAAAAAAAATTTTTTTTTGACGTTTATTTATTTTGAGAGAGGGAGAGGGAGGGACAGAGACACAAAATCTTCAGATTGAAGCAGGCTCCAAGTTCTGAGGTGTCAGCACAGAGCCCGATCCGGGGCTTGAACTCACAAACCACAAGATCATGACCTGAGCCAAAGTCAGATACTTAACCAGCTGAGCCACCCAGGCTCCCCAGAACTGTTATATTAATTCAACAAGGTTTATTCATAACCTACCAGGGGCTGGCGTTCCAGGTATACAAGTAAACCAAGATCTTGACCCTGGGCTCAAAATCCAATGAGTGGGGCAACAGTCATGTAAAATTACAACAAATCCTAGTAGGTGTTAAATACAGGTATAGAAAGTATACTATTGGATCCTGTCTTACGTTTCTGTGGGTATCATAACAAATGACTGCACCCTGGGTGGTTGAAAACAACAGAATTTATTCTCTTGCCATTCTGGAGGCCAGAGGTCCGGAATCAATTGGTCAGCAGGCCTGCACGTCCTCTGGAGTCTCAAGGGGAGAACACCTCCTTGCCTCTTCCAGCTTTTGGTGGCTCCAGGCACTCCCCGGCTTGCGGCCCCTTCCCCTCAACCTCTGCCTCCATCTACACATCATCTCCTCCTCTGTGCCTGTCTCACCTGAGGACACTTATCTTTGGATTTAGGGCCATCCAAGCAATCCAGCATGGTGTCATCTCAAGATCCATAACCCAATTACATCTGCAAAGACTTTTTTATCCAAGTAAGGTCACATTCACAGGTTCCAGGGATTTGGACACGGATGTACCTTTTTGGGGGCCACCATTCAACCGAAGTAAAAAATGACTGGCGTTCCTTTAGTGCAACTTGAAAGGCAAGGTGATAGCTGAGCACTTCATAAGTACTATCTTATTTAATCCTAGCGTGTGGCAAGGTGGGCAGTCCTCTTAGCTGGGGCAGGGACAGCTAGCGACCGGATTCTCAAAGGAGATGGGGACAAGATCAGATTTGGATTTGGAACAATCGCCCTGGTTTTGGGGGTAGAGAATGGGCCGGGGGTTGAGAAGGGCAGAGGCAAGGGTGATTCCTGAGATGGAGGTGGGGGCTGGGGGGAAGCAGACATGGGGACAGTAGATTGTTTTCATCTGCAGTGAGGGCTTTTCACCAGCACTCCTTTAGCCCCTCCAGCCTGACCCCCCAGGGGTCTCAGCCTCGCTCTTTAGGGTGTTGTGGCTTCCCACCTGTGAGAGGGACGGTGAAGGTCGGGGCCCCATCTCCTCCCCACCCGGGCCTTCTCTAGCCATCTTTTGTTGTTCTAAAATCTTTGTCTGTTCCTTCTCATCCCCAGCAGGCCAGGGAGAGAGTTGTTAGCACATATTTCTATGGTGCCTCTTCCCAGAGGGGCCCTGGCTTGAGTGCTTTTGGAAACGTGACATTTCCACAGAGGCCCCGGGATTACTCAGCATTCACACATTGCTTCACACTCCATGGGCATGTGTCTTGCCTTCCCCAAATTTAACCTGTCTGGGCCTCAACTTCCTCATCCGGGCTGGGGCAGAATGATGCCTCGAGTCTCTTTCTCTGCCATCTAGGGAGCCACAATTCCACAGGCTGCCTCTGGCTGCTGGCTAAGCACCTGGTCCCCAAGATCAAGTATCCCTTGGTTAGAGAGGCAGCAACTGACTGACTGGAGGAAGCTTCTTGAGGATTCCTGCTTGAGCCTGACTTCTATGTGGCCAAGAGCACATTCGGCATCCAGCCCCCTCTCTGCCGCCCCTAACTGAGGGGTCTCTGAGCCCCAGTTTTCTCACCCACGTAATGCGGGACGTTCGTACTTACATCATAAAACTGAAGGAGACAACACAAACCACAGGGTCTGGAAGCACTGTGCTCTCTCTACTCGCTTCCGTCTGCCTATTCGAGAGCTCAAAAGATCCAAGGGCAGCGAGTAGGCCGTGCAGGTGGACAGAACAAGTGGGGCACGGGGACCAGAAGGAGAGGCTGGAGCCACACCCACAGGGCACGTGCTCACACTGCACACACACTCACCCACGTGCATGCTGATCAAACACACTGATCACACATGCTCACTCCCATCACATTTGCTCACGCTCACCCTCATGCACATGCACACTGATCACACACGTGCGCACTGATCACACACATGCCCACTGATCACACAGGCTCCCAGATGCAACCAGAGACAGCTCGAGGGAGACAGCAGCCCACCCTGGAACAGTCACGCTGGGACAGAAGTGGCCAGAGCGCCTTGGGGATCCGGCCATGAGAGGGATGGGAGCTCCTCCCTTTGACTTGCTCCGGGGAGATCTGCCAACCGCTTGGGTCCCCGTTAATTTCCTCCTTCCTCCCAGTGACCCCCTCTAGGGGTTAGTGCTGGGTCGTTGCCCTGCCAGGACACACGGCCAGTGCGCAGGGGCCAGCTTTGTCCTGTACCACGTGACTCTCTCCTCCAGGTGACAGGATCCAAACCTCTGAGTTGGCAGGAGTTGACAAGGGGTCTGGTCCCTTATGGGACAGTGGTGTGGTGTCTGCCCATCCTTTGGGCCCACCTGTCCACTCTGTCATGCAGCGGATGCATGTCGCCTCTCTGCACTGTCTTGTTCCCTGCCTCGTCGTCCCTGAAGCTTGTGCACACCGGGAAGTACCCAGTGGGGTAGGGAAGCGAGTGCATGAATACTCCCCTCTTCCAGCCCTCCAGCGGAAAAGTTCTGAGTTGCTTTTTGCACTCATGGATTGAGCCCTACTCTGTGGTGACCACTCATCACACACCCTTGTATTTACCGGCTTCCCCACCTTCTTTCTCTGGGAATCACTTGTCCAATTAAACCAGCTGTATGCAGGCCCTGGTCTCGGGCTCTGCCTTCAGCTAAGGCCCCAAACAGGGCTCTCCTGGGGCCCAGCACCAGAGGAGCTAATGATCTTCTTTCCTCCCACTTCTCTTTCCCCAGGACACCAGGGTTCTGCTCGGATCTATTGTTTGCTAGATTCGGGAGCCGCCACATTTCCCCAGGGGCCCAAACCACTCCTGTTTATCCAACAACAATTAACACTCTGCAATCATCTCTAGTCTCAAACCATACAAGCAAAGAGGTACCTATCCTTTGTCCTGGGCTAGGGTGGGAGTCAGGACACCCACCCGAGCTGACACAGGAGCTGGGCGTGGTCTTACCAAGTAGGAAGCCGGGCAGGAGAACTCCAAGGCAGCTGACACCCAGGTTCTGTCCCCAGTTTAGGACATGCGTCCTAGGCAAGTCACCCACGCAGCCATTCACGGTCTTGGGTTGCGTGGGTGCGTGCCTGTGTGTACATGTGTTTTAAGATAGATACAAAATGTATAGCTTAGGAACTGAAGACACTTCCTACCCTTTTCTTGAGTGGGGTTATTTTTAATTTCCCTGGACCAGGACATTTCAGCATCAGTGAATGAGGCCCATGGGTTCCCTCAGGGGCAAGAGGTGCACGTACAAAGTGCCATTTCTTCCTAGGGAAATCATTCATTCAGTGACTATCTGGCTCCAGGTGCCGGAGAAGCTGCGGAAGGCTATCAGGGCCAGCTGCCCGTCTCCCACTAGTTGTGTTTTCTCTGATGTCTTCCGCATGCAGGACCTTGAGCTGCTTTCCTGCTCTGGAATATTCACTCAGTGGCCTCTGGCTCCTAGGGAGGCCCATGGGGCTTCCCACATCCCCAGGGAAGGGCTGAGCCCATACCCAGAAAGCAGAGTAGGGATGGGAATGTGCTCCGGACGCTCCCCTCCCCCACGGAGCCTTGTCAGAGGCTTCAGGTCTCTGAGTGCGCCCCTTTCAGAACAAGTCAGATCTTTCCACCCAGTCCTGAAAGGCCCAGTTTCGGGTCATCTCTGATTGCCACCTGGGTGCAGCCGAGGGTCTGTCTTATTGGTTATTTGGTGCCCCCACAGAGACGGCAGGCATCCTGAGGGCAGGGACTGTGTGGCTCCTCTGGCCTGCCCTGATGCCCGGCCCGGCTGTTGATCGGTGTCCACAGCAGAGAGAGGAGGATTGTGGAAGGTCAGGAAGTGGAGTAGTGTAGGCCAGTGATTAGGGCAGTAGGGGCAGTTAATCAGGCTTGTTTTTTTGTTTTTGTTTTTTTTTAACCAGGGGTATCTGTGCAGAAAACTCTCCCTTTGCTAGGTGAGTGTGGTACAAAGGCTGGGACGTGAGGGCAAAGGCCCAGCAAAGAACCCACATGGCCCGGGAGCTGGAGGTGGTCTTGCCAAGTAGGAAGCCGGGCAGGAGAACTCCAAGGATTGTCTTATTACCAGGAAAGGGGGAGGGTGCAATGTGGGTGTCCTTTGTCCCAAAGCAGGCCCAAACAGTATTTATCGGCTTTTCCCCCTTTATTAACACAGGTCCCTTTGTTAAACATAAAAATCATGTCTCCTTTAACATCCTGTAACAATTCAAAATAAAAAAAAAACTTTGGAATGCCAAACAAATTAAAACAAAGGGGAAAGGTGCTGTTTTATTCAAATTATGCTCCTCCAAACTCTGATGCTATGCCCCCTGCCTTGGTAATCAATGCCCTTACAGGTTTGGACTGAGGTTGGCAAGTTTTCAGAATTAGTAGAGAGAAGGACAGAAACAGCTGTGATAGCATCAATTCTCTGATGAATCTATTCCTGAGGGATGTGAGGTGGCTGAGGCTTTGGAAAGGGCATTCGTGGATGACTCTCAGTGGCACGAAGAGACTTGTCCTTCCAGGGCCTGGATGGCTGAGTTTCTCTCCTCTCTGACTCATTTCTTCTGCTCTCCCCATGGAAGCCCATTCCCTAATGCTGCTGGCGGTCTTCAGCAACTCCCCACCCCCGACCCCGCACTACACACACGTTTTGTTCCCCTTTCCCTTTATCTAAATTCTTAAAGTCTGTGGTTGATCTTGGCAAGGTGTTCTGTCAAAGCCGAGAAACGTAATTTATACTAAGGTGTAAGAGACTAATAGGCTTAACCGTTCACAGGAGCATTTTAGTTTTTAAGCGGAGTTTGTAAACTCAGACCCATCTCAGGCAGGTGGAATGTGCACGGGAGATCTTTCTGAAGCGGATCTCTTGCGATTCCACGTGCCAGGTGCCTACCGGGCCACTCCTACCCTCCTCCTTCAGGAACAATTCAAACAGAGCTCAGCTGCGGGCCCTTCGGCGGAAGGCTTGGACTGCCAGGGTGGGCGGGGACACTTAGGCCCGGCGCGCCCGGCGGGGCAGCCAGCCCTAAACCTCAATCCCGGCCTCTCCTCTCCGCGCCCAGAAGGAAGCCGCGGCCAAAGAGGCGGCGGCAGGGGTGCTGCGAGCGCGCCTCACCTGCGGGAGGGCACGTCCCGGGCTTTCATCCTCCGAGACCCGGCCTGCCCAGGGCGGAGGCGGGGGCATCGGTTCGCCCATCCTTCCTGCCCGCCGCCCACCCCGGCGCCTCCACGCAGCAGCCGCAGGCAGCTCGCCTCCGGCCGCTGGGGCGCGGGGCCACCGGGGCCCCTGCGACTCTCGCCCCCGCGCTCCTCCGCCTCCTACCCCACGCCGGCCGCGGGGCTGGATCGGGGCGCTCACCCCCCCCCCCCTCCAACTCCGGGACGCGCTCGCCGAGAGGGCGGCGACTGCGGGGAGGGAGGGGCGCCGCCCGCCTCCCGGGGCCTGGAGCGCGCGTGGCCCCGGAGCCGCCGGCGCCGCGCGGGGACTCGCACAGTGCAGCGCGCCGCGCCCGGACTCGGCTGGCTCCGCTCGGCGCGCGGGCGGCCCAGAGGATGCTGGCGGGCTGCCCCGGCCTCGGCCCGCGCTCCCGCCCGAGAGGGCCCCGGGTGCGCCCCTAGCCGCGCCGCCGCCGCCGCCACCGCCACAGCGGGGGCGAGAGGGAGGGGTCCGGCCGTGCCGCGAGCCGCAGCCCCGGAGGCGGGCGTCCCCCGATTTTTCAGCCCCCGCCGTCTTCCTCCTCCTGCGGCCGGGCGCCCGCGGATGCTGAGGGGCAGCCCCGCGCCTCTCCCGGCCGGATCCCGGGCCTGACGGTGAGGGGGGGGGGTCGCCCTCCTGCCGGGGACCGGGACGCTGGCGGGGCGGCGCGGCCCCCGCGCGCCACACGCGTGACCCAGCCCCGCAGCCCGAGCGGGGACCGGCCGGACCACGCGGCTCCCGAGTTCCCGCACAGGTAAATGCAGGGGCAGGCCAGCCTTCCCGAGGGCAGGTAGTGCCCGGAGGCGGAGAGCCTGAGCCGCCCAGGGTTGGGTGGGAGAAGGAAGTAAACACCAGGAAGATTCAGGAATCCCCGGGATGGCTCTGGTTGCTCCCGGGCACGTTTAATCTCCAGATTCTAAGGCTTGGGCCTGTTGGAAATTTAGGTGAGGAAGTCAGGGACTGAGGGAGAAGGGATGACACAGATGGACCCGGAGTGTGAGGGATGGAGAAGTGGCCGGGCCTCTGGCAAGCCACAGACAGGAAACTGGTGAGGACGGGACCAGGTATGAGTGTGTGTGTGTGTGTGTGTGTGTGTGTGTGTGTGTGTTCCGGTGGTGGCGTGAGCGTGGGGGTGACTGGAGAAGGCCCTGGTCCTGGAGCCTCGGGCAGCAGCGATTCGTTCGGGAGGGGTAGGATGGGTCATGAGAAACCACAGATGGGAATGAAGAGCCGTGTATCTACTTGGCGTTGTCCTTCTAAGTTCCAGATCAGCGCTGCCTGTGCCCTGGAGACCTGCTCTGCATCCTGCTGGAGGTGGCCAGCCCTCGCGAGCCCTGGTAGGTGGCCCGTTCCAGAGCCCTTCCTCTGATCCCGGTACACCTCTCCTGGGCTGGTAGAAGCAGACAGTCACCAGGATGCCAAGGAACCAGGGCTTTTCCGAGCCCGAGTACTCGGCTGAGTACTCCGCCGAATACTCGGTCAGCCTGCCCTCTGACCCCGACCGCGGGGTGGGCCGGACCCATGAAATCTCTGTCCGGAACTCGGGATCCTGCCTCTGCCTGCCTCGATTCATGCGGCTGACCTTCGTGCCCGAGTCCTTGGAGAACTTGTACCAGACCTACTTCAAACGGCAGCGCCATGAGACGCTGCTGGTGCTGGTGGTCTTTGCGGCCCTCTTCGACTGCTACGTGGTGGTCATGTGCGCAGTGGTCTATTCCAGCGACAAGCTGGCTCCCCTGGTCGTCGCCGGGATGGGACTGCTGTTGGACATCCTCCTCTTCGTGCTCTGCAAAAAGGGGCTGCTCCCCGACCGCGTCACCCGGAAAGTGGTGCCCTACCTGCTGTGGCTGCTGATAACTGCCCAGATTTTCTCCTACCTGGGCCTGAACTTTGCCCGCGCGCATGCGGCCAGCGACACGGTGGGCTGGCAGACCTTCTTTGTCTTCTCCTTCTTCATCACGCTGCCCCTCAGCCTCAGCCCCATCGTCATCATCTCCGTGGTCTCCTGTGTTGTGCACACACTCGTCTTGGGGGTCACCGTGGCCCAGCAGCAGCAGGATGGGCTGAAAGGCAGGCACTTGCTGAGGGAGGTGAGTCCCGCCTTGAGTCCCACCCAGGGGCTTCCCTTCCCACCAGCTCTCCTGCGAGGTGGTACCAGTTTCAAAGGTGGGATGGCATTGTTGTCTTTGCCCTTGAGTCCACATATGTTGGAGGAGTGCCTCCGGGGCCCTGGGCTGCTTGTACAGAAAGACCGTCTCTCTCTCAACCTCTGGAGTTTCTCTGGAGCTTCTCTGTACTTGGCCTGAGGGAGTGGAGGATGTCAGGACATTGGGCCTCAGGGCCACTCTGTCACCCGTGTCCAGCCCAGGTGGGCAGCAGGAAGGCCCACTAGGCCTGGTTCCAAGGCAGCGTCGTCCTGGTCATTGCTTCTGTCCTTGATCTCCAACAGAAAGACCTCTTATGGGGAAGGGGAGGGTTCCCTTAGCCTCTGGTCTCCAGCCTGTCCTTGACTAGCTTCAGCAGTTGACTGACTTGTGTGGACTCAGTGCCCCTCTGTCGGATGGGGACCGTATGTCTGCATAAGTGGTTGTTTTCAAGATCAGAGGGCATGTGGGCGAAGATGCCCTGGGAAACACAAAGGCGTGATGGTCCTAGATCCTGCGTCTGCCGCTGGGAGCTCACGGTGTGTAGAGCAGTTGGAAGGTGCGGGGACGTACATGGGGACAGTCGTGCTGGCCATGGTAGTGGAGGGTCTGCTAGTTCTTTGAGGACGCGTTCTGCTGGAAGGGGTGGAGTTTGGGCCACCACTTAACTAATCGCTCCTGGGAGGTGTGATTCTCAGCATCTGAGTTTATCTACTAACCCATCTGGAGGAGCCTGCGGGGCTTAATGAGTTCCACAGTCTTGCGCCCTACCTGCTGCCTCCTTTATTCGTGAGCCCAGAGATGGAAAGTGCCCTGTTCGAGGCTGCATAAGTAGTTACAGTGATCACATGCCTGGAGCGTCCATGTCTCGATTCCGGTTCCAGTGCTCTTCCTCCTATGTCATGATGCTGGCTACATCTCCGCCAAAGCCATTATCATGGTCTCTTGGGCTTGAGAGCTGAGTCTCCATGGGCCTAGCAGTGCCATAGGGGTTGATGCAAGAACCCCAGGGAGCCGTCCCATTGCCTCCCACTTGGTTAGAGGAAAACACAGGTTTTCTGTTTTAACTTTTTCCTGCTCATGCAGGGTCCTCTCTCAGGAAGCCTTGTGCATTCTGCAGGAGCCCAGCCCCAGGCTGGTGCGCACGGGCCCCGTGAGTACACCAAGAGTTCCCTTGGTTTTTCTCCCGATGCCCTGTTCACATAAAGTGACAATCCGCCATTGCTACCTTGACTTTTGAGTCCGTGAACTTTAGCTTGTGCCTCTGCCAGTCAAGGGTCCTGCTGGAAGCTATCTGGGGAAGAGTGGCAGGGGTCATTCCTGCTTGGAAATGGTAGGAAGCACAGCTCAGAGCAGACAGGCGGGTGGGCATGGCAGCCTTTGGGGTCTGACCTCCAACTCAGAACTGTTACTTTCTACTAAACAGTCACTTCTGGCATCTTCCTCCCTGTCTGGGCCCCTGGACCACAGGAGTTTCCCATATGCTTCGCTGTCCCTTAAGAGAGCAAAAACAAATTCTCCCCTTTGGAGCCCAGCCACTAAACTCGTGATTTGCTGGTATCCTTTGGGTGCTGCTAAGAAGAGACAAAAAACCCAAAAGATTAGGAAACCAGGAAAAAAGAAAACGAAGTAAATAGAGGATAACGATATTAGCATCCCAGGAGAGCATGGCCTTGGCATGGAAGCAGTGCCCTGAATGTGACTTTGGGAATGGAGGGGAAGGAAGAGGTCCCTCTCAAGGTCCATTTGGGAGCCTGAGATAGAATGCAGGAGGCCCCAGCTTTCAGTGGGCTGCATTCCAGAAGTTTGAGTCACTTGTTTGGAACTAATGTGCCTTTTTAAAAGGTGCCTGGGTTCCCAGACCCACTTGCCCAGGTTGTCCTTAAGTCACAGAGTCCCTGCATTCAGTATTTCTGAATGTGGTGGAAATTAAGCCCCAGGTGGCTGTGTGCGCTGTGGGGAGAACACTGGATATATCTCTCCTCCAGCTGTGTAATGAAGCAACACCCACCTGCCCTCTGCTCCTGCGGGCCCATGTTACCTCCTGGGATCAAGGGTAGGATGGGACGGAGATGTGAGAATGGGGCAGCCGGATCCCCAACTAGGGTAACCCCAGGAATGTTCTCCAGACCCCAGCACCACCGTGCTTTTCTTTCTCTTGCCTAAAGACTCCCCTTTTCTTTTTCTTTGCCCATCACCTGTTGGATCCAGCCAGTGACTCCCTCCTGGGCCGGTGGGGGGCGGTGAATTGGGTTCCTGCAGGCACTGGGTCCGGGGGCTTTGGGACTGCTCCTGTTGCTGCTGCCACCGGCAGCACTAAGAAGCATTTTCACTGTCGATGGCTTCCTCCTCTGCACCCTTCGTGCTCTCGAACCCATACTCCTCTAGTGGGGGGTAGGGGATAGACAGGGACAGGGAGACCTCAGGGTAGCCTGAAATGTCAGTGGCAAGACATCCAGCCTGCCCTGGGCTCTTCTCCTAGGAGGCGGGAAGGTTGGGGTTCTGACCAGAAAAGTAGGTCGAGCCGGGCTGTCAGATGGGGTGTGGGATTGGGGTGTTGCTGGGGTTTCACTTATTAGTGGATGAGTGAAGATTACTGAGCAATAGTATGGGCCTTGCTGCCTGTGGGGTCTGGGGATAATGGGAATCAGACAATCCCAGTCCGAGGCTGGGGGGTGTAGGGGAGCTGGGCTGGGGGGAGCAAGCTGCAGCTAGTGGGGTCTCCGCACATCCCTCCCCTTGCCTGGGTCCTGGCGCCACCCTCCTCTTATGGCACAACTTGCCCTCTACTGCCCCAAACTGCCCCTTAGGGTGATGTGATGGAGCAGGATGGGGTCCAGGGCAGGGCTAGGCAGCAGCTGATGGGGGAAGGGGGGGTGGGCAGAAAACGCAGCTAAGGTGGTAGGGAGCATTCCTGAGGCCAGTGGCGATTCCCAAGACCCTCAATGCGTCCACACAACCTGTTCCCTTCTGGCGGGGTTGTTAAAGAGTCTGTGACCGGTTAGGGGCAAGGAACAATATTTGAAAACTATTTCATAGCAGAAAGGCTGTTTGGGAGCAAAATTTTCTCTTGGAATTAATAGCCTGTTAAGACCTTTATTTACAAATGGGAACACGATATGCCGGGGATGTGTAATTCCTTCACATGTACACATCACACAGCATTCACCCCATGGATGGACATTCTGCTCCGGGGGGGCTGGAGGCAGCTATGGGAGGGATATTGTGTGAGAGGGCTGATGCTTCCAGACTCCCTCATCCACAGGCTGGAGTTTAGGGTTCTATATACATCATCCCATTTGATTCTGGATGTTACTGGCTCCATTTTACAGATGAGGAAACTGAGGCTCAGGGAGGTTGAGAGTTAGTGGAGGGGCTGGATAACGGGGGAGGGGTCCCTGCTGAGTGAGAAGGGGGGATGATGGGGAGAGGGGGCAGGACATATCCAGAGGCTTCCCTGAGATCCTCTCTTCCTCTGGAATGCAGGCTTCTGAGCCTCTTCCTGCTTCTCTGGCTGCCCCGAAATGCGTTCGCTGAGTGGTGTTGAAGAAAGGTACCAAGAGGTGGGAGGCCCTAAAATATCACAGCAGGTACCCCTGTGTCTCCCCCTGGGAATTGGATACAAGGAAGGGAGAGGCCATGACGGACTCTTCCTGGTGGGGACATGGCTGGGTGGGTATGTGTGAGATGAGATGTGATGAATTGGGGCAGGAGGACAGCAGGCTGGGGGGCTCTGAGCAACCAGAGGCATCAGGGTGAGAGAGGCAGGCATGCAGGAAACGGGCGGGGAGGCAAAGCCACCGTCCCAGAGTGGGACAGAAGGGTCAACCCTCTGCGCCATGTGCGCAGCTGAGCATGTTTTAGGAACCAGAATACTAAGGAAAGGTGTAGAAGGGATGGGGAGGCATCAAATCCAGCTGTGGAAGAACAGTGCATTACTGAACATGGAAACAACTTTGCAGAAAATCACCCCCTCAATCCCATCCCGGGTGTGTGTGTGTGTGTGTGTGTGGCCTTTTCTGATCCTCCTGTGTGTGAGAACAGCTTTTCTAGTACGTCCTTGTCGTGCATATGCAGTGGGTCCTGACTTTCACCACGTTACCTCACTCATGTTTGGCCATGAATATCGGATCCCTCATGTTTATTTTAAATTGGCACTTTATCATTAGCTGGTTTTCCTGGAGAGTAAACTAAAGCCTGGGGCTGGGCCAGTAGTGGGGGACTGGGTAGCAGTGCCAGTCGGACCCCAGCATCCATGCCCGGGTCTCCCCTTGCCCCGCCCCCAGGCTTGCTTTGTAAACTCCAGGATGCACACACACGTACGCCCCTGGACTTGGTCTGCCCAACAGCCCTGGTGAATGCTCCTTGAGGTGGACTTCCTAGGACTCCAAGGTCATTCTCGTTCTCCAGTTCCTTCACGTTTGTACGCTAAACCCCCTAGGGTGTTCCAACCCGGAATACATATTCAGACCTTCCCTCCCTGGCCCCGCCTCCACTGTGTCCTCTTGATAGGCACTTTTTTTTTTTTTTTTTTTTTGAGACTGAGCATGGTGAATGTGGTGAATGAATAAGCACAAGGGAGGAGCAGAGAGGTATGGGGAGAGAGAATTTTAAGCAGGCTCCACGCTCCGTGCTGAGCCCCACACGGGGCTCAAGCCTGCAACCCTGGGATTGTGACCTGAGCTGAAATCAAGAGTTGGACATTTAACCAACTGAGCTACCCAGGCACCCCATTGATACGCACTCTTGATGATAGGCTTCTGTGGGTGTAATCCTGACCAATGCTCAGCTGTGTGTGCTCAGGGGGAACACCCACGTGCAGGGCCAGGCCCACTGAATATGGAGTATAGACAGGATGCCCTCATTCACTGAACTCTTGCTGTGTTTCCGGTAAGTAGCTCCCAGCAAGAGGTAGATATTGTTTTCATTTACAGATGGGGAAACTGAAATGTGTATAAGTGACATGACTGGTCTAAGGCCATATAGCGAGCAGGTGGCAGATCAGGATTCAAACCCAGATCAGTGAGGTAACAGAGTTCCTTCTCTTCAAACATAAAAGAACCCGTTAGACTGTCTTTCCTCAGACCTGTTGAGCTAAAGTTCCAGCAGGGATAGGGTCCCAACCCTCAGAAGGCGCTATGCGACAGAGGATGAGGTGTTTCTAGGGGCAGGCATATTGCTACTGATCAAGGCGTAGAGCTGTCCAGAGATTGAATGGGGGTTGCAACCAAAAGCCTACATACTTCTGTGACTTCTGGAGATTTCATTAGGTCCTAGGACAGTGTAGTTCCTGATGTCTCTGCAGCGATGACCCATTCATCAAGAAAATATTAAGTTACATTTAGTATAAGATGGGGTGTGGTACTGCATTCTAAAAACCTTTTTGGCCAGAGTTTGATAAAAACTAGTTTGGATATTTTGGTTCTCTAGGAAACTCTTTAATGTGGAATGGCCCACTTCTCTTTGGCCTTACCGCACGTAAATGCATCCAATTTACTGTTTCAGTTATCTATTGCTGTAACAACCTCAGAATAATAGCTTACTATCTTATTCTGTGGGTTGACTGTGGTCAGCTGGACAGTTTTTCTGTTTCAGGTGGCACTGGCTGGGGTCACTCACTTGACCGCCCGGGCTGTTGCATTCAGCCATTGGCATTCAGCTGACCACTATGCTGGAAAGCTCTAGGGAGGCCTGGAGCCTTGGAGCTCCTCTAAATGACCTCTCCACGTGGTTAGCCTGGGTTTCCTCACAGGTGTGGTAGTCTCTGGGAGGAAATGGCAGCTACCAGAGTTGTTTTTAGAGGCTAGACTGGTCACTGTGGTCAAAGAGGGTCACGCTAACCTGGATGCAAGATAAGGGGACCTTCTACCCCTTGATGTGAGAGTGGCCTGTGCATACAGGGAGGAAAGGGATGGAGAGCAGGCATCCTCTGAGGCTGCCTACCAAACCAGGGGACACATGGGGGATGCTGGGGAGAAGGGGTTAAAGAAATCCATGAGTCTGGGTGGGATACCAAAATACCATGTGACCACAGGATGCTTCAAAAGTTAGAAATGTGGTCCAGAGCAAGGCATAATATAACTTCTTTAAGGTATTGCTTCTCTGTGAAATCCATCATTTCTGTGATTTTTCAGAAATTTTTAGAAACTGCAGCGCACATAAAAAAAGACAGTGGCTCATAGTTCATTTGCGTGAGCTTTTCACGCATTATATTTTTGAGAAGAATCCTCTTGTCAAGGGTGCAGACCTGCTCTGTCCAGGGCACTGTGCCAATTTACAGGGAAGCTGTCTCTGCGTCCAACCACAACCCCAGCACCAGTGCTGGTCCTTTCTCTCCACACATCATCTAGATCAGCAGCCTGGCTTTGATATTTGTATTCCTTTCCCAGGAGGTGGGAGTTTGCTCATGTACATGTTTCAGAAACATGTCAAATTTGTCTTTCTTAACAGGTTGTCATTGCCTCAAGGAGAGGTTAAGACTGATCATATAATTCCTTTGCAGCCCTTTGTGGTGCCTTGGTTGTGACTTCGCTCTATAAATGTTGAATATGTACATTCCTGCTCTGGTTTTGCCTTTATTTCCTTTCCCATCAACGCATTGAGAGTTTCATAAATCTTTGGCTAGATCCAAGATCGGGGAAATGTTTTAGGGTAAGCCGAGTGATTTGAGAATTATTATTTTTTAAGTTTATTTATTTTGAGAGGGAGAGGGAGTGCAAGAGAGAGCATGAACCGAAGAGGGCCAGAGAGAGAATCCCAAGCAGCCTCCATGCTGTCAGCACAGAGCCCCATGTGGGGTTCGATCTCACAAACAGGGAGATGATGACCTAAGTTGAAACCGAGAGTCAGATGGTTAACCCACTGAGCCACCCAGGAACCCCAAAAATTATTTTTTAAAGAAAGATTTATATAAAACCTTTCAGGGGTGCTAATCAATACTCCTTTGCCACTTGTTCATATCCTTGTGTAGGGAAAAACAGCAATAGAGGAGGGTTTTTAGGAGCCCAAAAAATGGGTCATAGATATCCTGTTGGCCTAATTCTAATCTCCTTGCACAAAAATGATTTGTGTGAGATCATTTAGGAGAATGGCTGAGCAGAGTTGGAGCTGTTACCATCCCACCTTCTCTGCTTGTTCCTGTAGTTGGAGAAACTTAATTCCTTCCATCACTTATCAAACATTTCATCAGGGTAGTAAGCATTGATCTAGTCAGAGTATACAGAGAATGTCTAAAACTTAGCCCCTTCCTCAAGGAGCTCATGGGCTATGGTGCAAGTCCTGTTAGTGAGGACCTACCTAGGGAAACCAGAAGGCTTCTAAGGAGCTGGCCATTGAGCTGGAATTTGAAGGATGAGTAGGAGTTTGCTAAGTGGAGTAATGGGAGCGGGGCTTCTCAGTCAGAGTCCTAGGAGGTTCTCACTTGGTCAGGACTGGTGAGCATTATTCTGTGACAGGAGCATGAGTGGGTGATAGGAGCTGGAGAGACAAGGTGCAGAGAAGCCAGATAGCAGAAAGGCTAAAGGATTTTTTGGCCTTTATTCCTACAATGATGAGGGCCATTGTAGGAATTTTAGCAGGGGCAGATAGGATCTGATTTGCATTTAGAAGAGTCATTCTGTTGGACTTGAGTGAAGGCAAGACTGATTAGGAGACCTCTAAAATCATCCAGGCATGATGCCGTGAGAGCCATCCACCAACATGGAAATGGGATGGAGAAGAGGACTTCAGTTTGAGGTGTCCATGGGACATCTGGGTAGAACTATCAGATTATTCAGTGGGTAATTATTTGAAAAAAAAATTTTTTGATGTTTATTTTTGAGAGAGAGAGAGAGAGAGAGAGAGAGAGAATGAATGAATGAATGAGAATGAATGGGGGGGGGGGACAGAGAGCAAGGGAGACACAGAATCCAAAGCAGGCTGCAGGCTTTGAGCTGTCAGCACAGAGCCTGAGTGGGGCTCGAACTCACGAGCCGTGAGATCATGACCTGAGCCAAAGTTGGATGCCCAACCGACTGAGCCATCAGTGGGTAATTATTGAACACCAGGCCCTGTGTTCAAGATCTGGAGCTTAGAAGAGAAATCTAGAGTTTCAGATTTGGGAATCATTAGCATTTAAATGGCCCCCATCACCACAGAGAGGGTGCATTTTGCCCAAGGAAAGTGTGGAATCCAGAGAAGTGGGCTTAGGACCTAGCATTAGGGAGGAGCCCAGATGAGGAGTTCCCTAGCCCAGAGCATCCATGCCCCACCCCATCTACAAATACAGCTTAATTTCTTCCTTGCCCATATGGATGCCTCATTTCTTTTTCTTGTCTGATTGCTATGGCTCGGTCTTTCAGCACCATGTTGGATAAACATGGCAAGAGTAGACATGTTTGTGTCGTTCCTGATCTTAGAAGAAAAGGACTCAGGTTTTCACTATCAGGTATGATGTTAGCTGTGCATTTTTCATATATGGCCTTTATTACATTGAGGTATGTTCCCTCTGAACCCACTTTGTTGAGAGTTTTTATCATGAACAGATGTTGAATTTCAGCAGATGCTTTTTTTGCATCTTTGAGATGATCTTATGATTTTTATCCATTTTGTTGATGTGGTGTATTGTGTTGATTGATTAGCAAATATTGAACCATTCTTGCATCCCTGGAATAAATTCCACTTGATTGTGGTGAATGATATTTTTAATGTATTATTGAATATGTTTTGCTAGTATTTTGTTGAGGATTTTTGCATCTGTGTATATCAGGGATATTGACCAGTAGTTTTCTCTCTTTCTCTTTCTTTCTTTTTTTGTGATGTCTTTGGCTGGTTTTAGTGTCCGCATAATGTTGGCCTCATAGAATACATTTAGAAGCTTTCTTTGCTTTTCTATTTTTTGGAATAGGTTGATGAAAATTGGTATTGTCTCTTTATTTTTTTTATTTTTTTTTAAATTTTTTTTTCAACATTTATTTATTTTTGGGACAGAGAGAGACAGAGCATGAACAGGGGAGGGGCAGAGAGAGAGGGACACACAGAATCGGAAACAGGCTCCAGGCTCTGAGCCATCAGCCCAGAGCCCGATGCGGGGCTCGAACTCACGGACCGCGAGATCGTGACTTGGCTGAAGTCGGACGCTTAACCGACTGTGCCACCCAGGCGCCCCGGTATTGTCTCTTTAAATGTTTGGTAGAATTCTCTTGTGAATCCATCTGATCCTGGACTCTTATTTTATGGTAGTTTTGATTATCAATTCAATTTTGTTACTAGTAATTGGTCAATTCAGGTTTTCTGTTTCTTCCTGATTAACTTTTGGAAGATTGTATGTTTTTAGGAATTTATCCATTTCTTCTAGGTTGTCCAATTTTTGGCATATAATTTTTCATAGGGTTCTCTTACAATCCTTTGTATTTCTGTGGTGTCCGTTGTTACTTCACTTTTGTTTCTGATTCATTTATTTTATTTATTTGGGTCCTTTTTTTCTTGATGAGTCGGGCTAAAGGTTTATCAATTTTGTTTATCTTTTCAAAGAACCAGCTCCTGGTTTCACTGATTTTTTTTTTTTTTCGATTTTTTTTTTTTCAGTCTCTGTCATTTATTTCTGGTCTTGATCTTCATTATTTCCTTTTTTCTACTCACCTTGGGTTTTGTTTGTTCTTTTTTTAGTTTCTTTAAGTGTAAGATTGGATTGTTTGTTTGAGCTCTCTCTCGGCCAGTCTATGTCTGATGCCTCTTCCTTCCTCTGATCAGGTTTTTAGCTGTTTCCTCCAGCAAAGTTCCTCTTTGTGGCTTCTAAGAAATTTCCTTTGATTAGTAATGAAGGTTTTTCTTTTCCCTTTCCTCTCTTCAAGAACGCTTTCTTTGTTGTAAACAGAACAGAAAATGACATGTTTAAGATGAAATCCCACCCCACCCTTCACCCCCATTTAAAACCCCAAAGTACGTGGTCTGGATTTGAACCTTTGCAAGATTTCCACGGTTGTGGTTTGTTATTCCTGCACCATTTCAAGACTGGTCCTCGTGAAATGTAACCAGCTGAGTCTGATCTGGCAGCATAAGGTCAGGCAGCTGCCCCTCCCAGTTCCATGGTCGGCTCTAAGTGGGCTTCTTGGCTACCCTGGGAAGGCTCTTTTTCACTCGGTGGGACCGGGTCCTGGATAATTGATCCCCGTGGGCCAAATTCTTAAGAGACTGACTGGTAAGCCCAAGGCTTGGTCACCAACTTGATGATAGTAGATGGACCTGGCTACCCTCCTAAGGAGGGAAATACTACTTATGTCTGTTACTCGGTACATATTTGCTACAAATTCCTAAGAAACCAGATCAGTAATTTCCTGAAGGGGAATTGAGCAAAGGACAGTGCATGGTGCTGAGGGTGGGTCCTCATCTCAGGCTAGGAACTGCTCCTGCTGCCCATAGGCCCATTTCCCAGTGTTGGGCGACTCCGTCTGTTAGACATAGCCTCCCTCTGATAGCCAGGAAAATGGCACAATTCTCTCTCCAGCTCTTTTTCTAAACTCCTACATGTGATTATAGTTTATACTTCACAAGCACTCTGGAAGACACTAACACCCCCACCCCTACCCCCACCGCACACTGGGATTGTAGTTGTTTAAATCACCCATCTCTGGGAACACACCTGGGACCTTGTCTCTTTATTTCAGAAAGGACCCAATGTAGCGTGGTTATTTTAGGGAGCATTTTCTCTTCCTTCCATAGTGTCTAGTCTCAGACCCTGCTGACCTCTATAGTTATAAACTAGTGAAGGGACCTTGGGGGCCTGGCCTGCCAATGGGCTTTGTGCTTTGAGAATCCATAAAGGCACCGGCTTCACAGTTATTTGACTCAAAGTACTTCCTATCTTCCAACTTACCAACTATAAGAGCTTAGGCATGTTATTTAATCTGTCTAGTCTCTACCTCTGTGAAATGGGGTAATCTTCCTTCACTGGGTCAGTGCAGTGATGAAATGCACTAACCTATGTACCTGGCTTTCCGGTGTAGGGCTGAGGCACCGCTGGGCCTAGCAGTGCCTGTTGCTCTGGCTTTTGCTGTCATTATTACTGGCTCCGCTGGAGAGGAATTTTAGAACAACTTGGGCCAATCCCAAGGGAGAGAAGAGAAGCTCCATGCTCCAGATGTCTGGAGGGCACCGTGGTTGGGTCATTGGAAACTTAACTCCCCTTATTGGGGGATAGGGGAGCTAGGCCAACATTTTGTTGTTGTTGCCTTAGACATGTTAGAGGGAATGTACTTTTCACGTGAAGTTTCCCATGAGGACAAAGAACACTGGACTTTTAACGCAGGCTTTTTGTCCTTTGATTTTTTGGGGGGTTTCTTTTGCTTGTTTTTGTTTTGTACCATAGCAGTGACCTTTCATTTAATGTCTTTCTCTATTTTGAGAAGGATGAATTAAGAGTAGGTAGCGGGTGAAGAAAGGCTCCAGAATGATTTGGACTGGAGGAATGTCAAACCATTCTTCCATTGGGTCAAATCACTTGGGCCATGTGGAGCTTGGTTTCTTTATTGAGAATAAAGAGGACCCTGGGGCTGTGGGACAGCCCTCCTGGGTGGCCTCGCTTTGCTTCTCTTCACCAGCATACGCTAATACACACTTCATGAGACGTCTCACTGGATTTGGAGGTGGAAAGGATCTTCGGGGCTCATGGTCCAACTTGCAGGCTGTGGAGTCCCCAACACATACTCTAGTCTTGGCTTCCATTTCTCTGGGGATGGGGCACTCCCCTTCCTTCAGAACAGCCTCATTGGTCTGAAGGTGCTGTTAAAACTAATTACAATGGACATTTACATAGATCTTTAAAATATTTTTTATCTACTGAATGTCTTTAGGCCTCATACCTACTTTGAGTTGATATTCTTGCCTCTGGCACTGTAGATGGAGAGAAAGGGAAGGAAGGTCATGGTGCAAATATGGTGCCCAGAACCACAGTGAAAATGCAAGCAGGTTAATCTCAGGTCTTCCAGATCCAAATGCAGTGAAAAAGCTCTTACCGGGTGAGATTGGGACATGTAAGTGGTCAGTTAATGTGCAAAGTTCTCGTGATGGTGGCCACACAGCTGTGTGTCAAAACACATAGACTCGACACCAAAAAGAGTGAATGTCACTGTAAGGAAAGGGACTAAAAATCAAAGCTTGGAAAGATAGTAGGCAATGGGTGACCTCAATACAGTGCGGTAAGAGCTGTGATACCTCTGCGGACACACTGTGGGGTGAGGGAGCAGGCTTGGATGGGCCCTAATAGAGCCTTTTGGGGCTCTGAATCATGATTGTGGGTGTAGTCACATAGCTGTAGGCATTTGTCAGCACTCATCAAAATACACACTTGCTGATTGTATGTAAAGAGTAATGCAGTGAGGTAGATTTTTAGAAAGTCCGTAAAATCCAGGAACCCAAAGCAATTGTACGTATATACACATTTATATGTATTTAACATTATTTTGATTGAATACACTTAGCTATATGGTCACCTGCTTATCTTTTGTTGAGGGAAAGATCTTTCCTTTGTGTCTAGGTGCCCACATTGGTGTCCCTTGTAGTTAAGATGTGTCCTCTGTAATTTCCAGTTTCTTTTATTTTTATTTTTTAATGTTTATTTATTTTTGAGACAGAGAGAGAGAGACAGAGCATGAACGGGGGAGGGGCAGAGAGAGAGGGAGACACAGAATCGGAAACAGGCTCCAGGCTCTGAGCCGTCAGCCCAGAGCCTGATGCGGGGCTCGAACTCACGGACCGCGAGATCGTGACCTGGCTGAAGTCGGACGCTTAACCGACTGCGCCACCCAGGCGCCCCTCCAGTTTCTTTTAAAGGAGAGAGAATTCAGTCGGAAATAATCTGGGTACAGGATTTTAGATTTTTATGACTTCCTGGCCATGTTTTTGCTATTATCTTGTTCACTTACTTTTTAAAAACATTTTTTTAATGTTTTTATTTATTTTTGAGAGAGAGACAGAACAAGTGGGAGAGGGGCAGAGAGAGAGAGAGAGAGGGAGACACAGAAGCTGAAGCAGGCTCCAGGCTCTGAGCTGTCAGCACAGAGCCCAGCGCAGGGCTTGAACTCATCATGAGCATGAGATCATGACCTGAGCCAAAGTTAGACACTCGACCGACTGAGCCGCCCAGGCGCCCCTATCTTGCTGACTTCTAATTTACTACTTTACTAATTTTAGCTGTTCACTCAAAAACTTCCAGAATATTCACTTTTCTTAGAAACAATTGCCTTTTTTTCAAACTCCTATTCTGTTTAGATTATATATAAATTATGTAAATAGGATACCAAAAAACAGCTGACATAACCAGGCTTGGGACTAAACACAGCTGCCTGTGGGGAAACACTCCAGAAGTTAGAGCAGAAATGCAGGAGTGTTCTAGAGAGGATCCTGCCAGCTGTGTGTGTAAGGCCAGTGGGTCTTATTGAGGGACGGATGGTCTTGACTCATCTGGAATATTCAGTGCTGTCCCACGCTCCTGGCCCTTCTATTTGAGCCCCATCCTGCCCTCTCTTAGTGTCTGTTCCCTGTTCAAGTGTATGCAGAGAGAGTGCTGTGCACCTGCCTCCTGTCTTCTGCCCGGCAGCCCTTCTGGTATTTGAATTCAGTCATCTCACTGCCCCTAGTCTCCTCCTCAGCCTAAACCACTTCTCCTTTCCAAGAAGTCCTCAGGTGATGTGGGTTTTGAACCGTATAGGATCCCAGGCATTTTTTTGTGTGCAAACTGCAACTCCGTACCCAGGGGCCCCTGCTCCTGTTTTACAGATGCTGTTCTCCTGCCTCATTGCAGGACACGAATACTAGAGGCAGAAATTCTTCTACAGCTATAATTTAAGGTTTGGTGGGGAGAATGGTCTCTACTCTTGGAAAATTTAGGTATTGAACCTTCGTGAAAGAATCACAGTCTGTGTAAACATTTACATTAATATAGAGAAGCCCACTGCTGCCTGGATGGTGGGACAGCTCTGTGGAGACTGTTAGAATGTTCCCCTGCCTGGCAGCATGTGCTGTTTAAGGGAGTGGGGAGAGGCAGAGGAGCCCTTTCAAGGGACCATTCAGCTGGGGACCGCTGGTCATGGCTGAGGGGTTGTTTTTGCCAACCTGGCTGCCCTCTGCCCATGGCCGTGACCCTCTGCAGCCTGCACGCCCCTCACGCTGTTTCCTTTCTCTGTTGCTTCTCTGCTCCCGTCACCCTGCCAGAGCAGCCGAGATTCGCAGGATTGCCAAGTTAACCAGAGTCTGACCCATCCTCTTTTTTGCCTTTTTCGTCACAGGGATGCTGCATGTGGTATTGATCATCTAGACTGTGTACTCTTATTTGTTTGTCTATTGATGGGTATCTGTTGTCCATCTA
Source organism: Prionailurus viverrinus (assembly GCF_022837055.1). Classification (NCBI taxonomy): domain Eukaryota; kingdom Metazoa; phylum Chordata; class Mammalia; order Carnivora; family Felidae; genus Prionailurus; species Prionailurus viverrinus. The sequence goes on from NC_062563.1 coordinate 121,348,551, forward strand.
GCTAGTAATTTATCTTTTCATTCAGCAAACACATAGGTTCTAGATGCATGTTTGCACAAGTTGCCAGGTGCTGGGGCTACAGAGAAGAATAACCTGGGGTCCGGCCTGCAAGAGGGACCTGACTTGGTTTATATACTTTCTTAACACCAAAACAGTTTGTCCAGATATGGACACGGCACAGAGCGGTCCCTCCATAAATATTTGTTGAATGTCAATGCTTGAATTTTTATTAGGTTGAATCACATGAAATCACCAATATCCAACCATGTTCAATCTGCAAGAAATGCTAATTGCATTTCATACGGTTCAATCTACTACAACAGTAACAGACGTGTCCATTATGGAAAGCCCGGAAAATACTAAATAGTGTGGAAAAATATTACCCATAGTATTAGCCCTCAAGGGTGCCTACTGGTGGCATCGAGCCCCCTTTTATATCTGGATCAATAGGTATGAAGATTGATTTCCCTCCACCTAGGCAGGAGTTGTAAAGAGTAGCCGTGAAAGCCCCTCTTCCCAGCCCCCTGCCCCACTCCCCTTCCCATAGGCAACGATTGCCAAGTCTTTGGTGTATTTGCAGAGAGCTTTCTATGAATTTGCATATTTATGTGAATCTATGCACATTTAGGATTGAGAGATTATTTATACATTTATGCAAATCAGTGAAAGTATGACTGTGCTGACGCCTACATGCTCCTCGCTGGTAACCAGTTTCCCTCTCAAGGTGGGCAGTCCACAGCCCTTTCCTCCTCCAGCCAGGAGGTCCCGCCTGAGGTCCACACTGGTGGCTTCTTGTGTGTAGTCGTGTGGCTGCTCCTTGAGTGGAGGAAGAGCCAGGCTGGCGTGGCAAGCTGCTCCCGCCAGCCTCCATGTGACACAGCAGGAAGGACTGTGTGTGGGTCCCACTGAGCAGGAAGCGTAGGCCCAGCCCAGCCCAGCCCAGCCCAGCCGGCTGGGTACAGGACAGCAGCATCTCAGCTGGGAGCCAGGGGCCGCCATTAGTCCTGGCACCTGCAGTGGCCCTTGTGCAAGTGGTTTACTCACTGGGACGCTCCCAAGCATCTAAATCCAACACAAGTCAACTTGCAGGGTGAAAGAGAGAGGGTGGCGGTTTGTACAGGAGGAGGGAAGCCAGGCCAGGAGCTAGACGCCCGCGGATCTCTCGGTGAACCCTGAGCCTCTGTTGGAGGGTTGGGGCTCTGTAGTGCCCATGTTTCTGTCAAGTGCTGACATCCTTTGTGTTTCTGATTTTGCCCATTTCACCGTTGTTTTGTCAGTGAACAGGAGTGGAGTTCAAACTCTGCCCCTCTGTGGATGCTGGGGTCTTAGGCAAGCCATTTGATGTCACTGAGTTTGGTTTGCTCTTCTGAAAGTGAGAAGGATAGAGGGGCATGTACCCGATGAGTAAGTGCCAGACCCGAGGCTGATGCTGGGGTTCCAGGGCCGGATCTGCCATTTATCAGCTTTGTGATCTGGGTCAGGTTGCTTAGCCCTGTCTGTGCCTTCTTCATGAAACCTCTAAACGAGTTACCATAGGTAAAGCTCTTAGACTAATGCTTACCTCACAGGTTTGCTGTGATGATGACCCACCACTGGGTTGTGGCAAGGACTGTATGAGATAATGAGTGAAAGCACTTTGTAAACGATGAAGCCGTGTTTAGATGCAAGTGTTATTATGTGTTGATAACTATGTTAAATCCAAAAATGTATCCCCGTTGAGAGGTGCTCAGCAGCATTTTGCTTGAGTGGAATTTACAAATTGGGATGGGTTGAGGTTTGCATCTAAGAGGATCTTGTTCCTGCTGCGCTCTGTCCCCTACTGCCCTTGTTGCTTCTGCCAGGTGGGGATAGCCTTGGGGATATTACTGTTTCCAGAGAAAGAATGCTGAGACCCAGAGGGGAAGTCACTTGCTTGAGGTCACACAGACAGTGTCAGTCATCCCAGCCCCCATCTGTAGCCTCAGTCTCCTGGCCCCCAAACCAGTACTCTTCCACCCACTCAAAGAGGGAGCTAAGGAACACCACGACACCTGTTTATGTGGTGAGGCAGGGACCTGCAACAGTACAGGAGATGGAGGGCCTGTTCATGAGTATCCTTTGTGGCTCTGCTCCAGGAACTTATGTGGAGATGGGAGAGCTTCAGAGGGATATGGGTGGAGGGGTAGGTGGGCACTGGGACTTGGGGTGACAAGGGTGAGTGAGGGGCTACTGGGGTATTAGGAATTTATTCAGGTGGAAGGCTTTTGAGTGTGTGGTTGTGTGGGGAAGATGATGGGAACAGGAGGTGGGGATAGAGGGAGGGGAGGTGACCTGGTGTGAGAGCACTCGAAGGAGCTGGTCTGGAGTTCTGTGCCTTGAAAGAGTTTCCAGCGTGAAACTGAAGTGGCTTCAGGCTTCAGATTTTTGCTGGGGAACTGCTCTTGGTTGCATGGTTAATCTTTTGTTCTCCCAATCTTGGGACTTGTTTGCTGCCCTGGGGCCAGGGCTCTCTCCCCAGAGACCTGGAGCCAGGAACTGTGTGGCTTCCTGGGACACGATTGCCCGCCCATAAGATCTCCTGGCTTTATACGAAGGAAGTCACCGGCTGGCATGTTTTTTCCCCCCAACTCCTGAGAGGCCGTATTGAGAGAGACCGATCCGAGAGTAAATACCCTTAGATGTATTTCCTCTGGCTCAGAATAATTGACTTAATCTGTGATGTGGCTCATTTATTCCCTTTGGAAAAAAGAGAGATGCTGCCTGACTCACTCCTTCATGAGATACTGTTGCTCACCTTCTCCCTTAGGAAAGTCTCGTGCAGGCACATTTTGATATAATCATTACTTGTACTCCTGTCACAGAGAGAGCATGGTCCAGTACCTTTCCTTCTCCTGGGTATGAGAGTGGGGCTCATCCCAAGTTGACTGGAAGGATGTCCTCAAGCCTTCAAGGGGCCACTATGACCCACAAGACCTGGGAGTGTAGAGATAGAGCATCTTTCTGCCTCGGTTAGGAGAGGGCTCATGGAGGAGGCATTACTGAGCTGGGCCATGAAGGGCAAATTCCATTTTGAGCCTTACATTGATAGAGAAGAGGCAGAAGCAGATTTTGGTGAGCAGTGGTCTAGAGGATGAGCATGTGTGTATTAACAGATATCCTTTGGAGAAATGTGTGAGATAGTAAGAAAACTGGAAGGTAATTTTGGATCTGAAGCAGGGGACCTAGACAGTTATTTGAGATCGCTTTGACTGTAAACTATAGAGGGCAGGGAGCAGTGATATCCCAGAAAAAGAGAGGACAGAAAAAATATTTGAAGTAATAATGGCAGAAAAATGTCCAAAAACTATAAAACCACAGTTTAAGAAGCACAGCATAACTCAAATACTAAAAAGAGAGTCACACAAAGGTGTATCATAATCAAATTGCCTAATACTCATAATAAGGAAAAACTAATAAAAACAATCAGAAAGAAAATAAAAAGACCTATTACATAGAGAACAACAAAGAATGATAGAAGATGTCTGGTCAGAAATTATTCTAAGGCAGAAGGCAATAGAACTGAAAGATAAAATCTAGAATTCTATACGTAACAAAAATATTCTTCAGAAAATGAAGATGAAATACTTTTTTTTTTTTTTTTTTGTGGGAGATGGTGCCTGGCTGCCTTAGTCAGAAGAGCATGCGACTCTTGATCTTGAGGTCCTGAGTTCAAGCCCCACATTGAGAGAGAGAGAGCATGAGCAGGGGAGGGGCAAGAGTGAATCCCAAGCAGGCTCTATGTTGTCAGTGCAGAGTCTGATACAGGGCTCAATTTCACAAATTGTGAGATCATGACCTGAACCAAAACCAAGAGTAGATGCACTCCATGATTTTCTTAAATGTATGTAAATTAATAATACTTGAAGTAGACTGTATTAAGTTAGGTGTATTGTAAATATCAGAGCAACCATTACAAATGCATAACAAAGACATATGGCACATAAGCCAATAATGGAGAATGATAAAATCAAAAGGTGGCAGGAAAAAAGGGAAAAAGTAATAGAACAAATGAGACAAATAGAAGACGATCAATGTGATGGTTTTAAATTCAGCCATATTGATGAAAATATTAAGTGTATGTGATGTAACGACGCAACTTAGTAGACGGATATTGTTACGTTACAAAGCAAGAATGGGGCACCTGGGTGGCTCAGTTGGTTGAGTGTCCAACTTGGGCTCAGGTCATGATCTCACAGTTTGTGGATTTGAGCCCTGCGCTGGGCTCTGTGCTGACAGCTCAGAGCCTGGAGCCTGCTTCGGATTCTGTGTCTCCCTCCCTCTATGCCCCTCCCCCACTTGTGCACTTTCTCTCTCTCTCTCTCTCTCTCTCTCTCTCTCTCTCTCTCAGTAAATAAAAAACAAATATTTTAAAAAAGAAGCAAGAACCAACTATAAGCTATCATAAAGAAACCCATATTAAATGTAAAGACACAAATAGATTAAAAGTGAAAGGATGGAAAAAGACATTCCATGCAGACAATCAAAAGAAAGATGGAGTGGCTGACTGTATTAAGCAATACATAAAGAACCTGTAGACTTTGGAATATGGAATATTATCAAGGACAAAGAGGGACAAATAACTTTTCATAATGATAAAGGAGACAATTCATCAAAAATTCATCATAATCCCGAATACATAGGTACCTAATAACAAAGCTTCAAAATACATGATGCAAAAACTGACAGAATGAAAAGGAAGAATAGACAAATCCATAATATTTGAAGATTGCATCACTCCTCTCTGTAACTGGTAAAACAAATAGACAAATGAGTAAATATATAGACCACTTGAACCATCTGATCAACCAGTTGGACCAAAGTGGTATTTTATCGAACCTTCCACCCAGCAACTACAGAAAATGCATTCAAGTGCATGGAAATGTTTGTGAAGACAAGCAATCTGCTGGACCGTAACACAAGACTCAATACATTAAAAAATGATTAAAAGTATGCCAGGTATGTTCTCTGACAAAAATGATGGATTGAAGTAGAAATAAATAGGTCTTAAAATCACAAAATTATTTGGAAGTTAAACACATGCCTAAATAACCCATTAGTCAAGACAGAAATCACAAGAAACATTAAAAAAAATGTGTTGAATTAAATGAAAATGAAAACATGGCCAAACTTGTGGGATGTAGGCAAAGTGGCACTAAGAGGGAAATTTATAGTATTAAATGTTTTTATTAATAAAGAATGTCTAGGGGCTTCTGAGTGGCTTAGTCGGTTGAGCATCCGACTTCAGCTCAGGTCGTGATCTCATGGTTCATGACTTCAAGACCCACGTTGGGCTGCCTGCTAACAGCTCAGAGCCTGGAACCTGCTTCCAATTCTGTGTCTCCCTCTCCCTGCCCCTCCCCCACTCACGCTCTCTCTCTCTCTCTCTCTCAAAAAATAAACATTAGAAAAAATAATGTCTAAGATCAATTAGGCTTCCACCTTAAGTAGAAAAATCCAGAGTAAGAAATAGGAAGTAATTGGGGCACGTGGGTGGCTCAGTCGGTTGAGCGTCTGACTTCAGCTCAGGTCACGATCTCACAGTTTGTGAGTTCGAGCCCCACATCAGGCTCTGTGCTGACAGCTCAGAGCCTGGAGCCTGCTTCACATTCTGTGTCTCCCCGTCTCTCTCGGCCCCTCCCCTGCTCATGCTCTCTCTCTCTCTGTCGCTCAATAATAAATAAACGTTAAAAATTTTAAAAAAAAATAGGAATAAAAAAACAACAAAATCTGAACGAATACTAAAGAAAAATTGGAAAGTCCAAAGCTAGTTCTTTGAAAAAGTCAAAATAGATAAATCTCTAGCTAGATGATCAGGGGAATGAGAGCGGATGCAAATTACAAATACCAGGAATGGAAGTGGGAACATGACTTTAGGTCCTACAGACATTACAGAAAAATAAAATGTTTATAAACTACTATATGCCAACAAATTTGACAAATTAGATAAACAAATTACTTGATAGACCTACTACCAAAGGTGAATAGTTCTGTATCCATTAAAGAAATTGAGTTTGAACTTAAACACTCCAGTCTCAAAGAGACCCCAGTCCCACGTGGTTTCAATACTGAATTCCACCAAACAGTTAAGGGTGAAATAATACAATTCTATATAAACTATGCCAAAAAATAGAAGCAGGAACGTTTCCCTACTAATTTTAGTAAGTCAGCATTGCCCTGATATCAAAACCAGAAAAAGGCATAGGAAAAAAAACCACCGCAGGGAATAGTTCTCATTGTGTATGTAAGAAACTTTAATAGAACATTAGCAAATAGAACCCAGCAATATGTAAAAAGGGTAACACATAATGACCAGTTAGGGATTTTCAAAGGAATGTAATGTTTTAGCATGTTAAAATCAATTGATATAATTCAACATATTAGCAAACTAAAAAGGAAAATTCATGATTATTTCAATAAACACAGAAAAACACTTAACCGAAGTGAACACCCATTTATGGTAAAACCTCTTTGCAAACTAGGAATAGGAAATTTGAGTTCAGCAAAGGCATCTATGAAAAACCTACATCGTATTTAATAGTGAAAATCTGAATCTTCTCCTAAGCAGGTTTGGCTTTTTGGGCATGTGACTTGTACAGTCTTGAAATTCTTGATTTTATCTTTGACCTCATGTTTTGTAATTAAAGGCTACTTGTGGGGCGCCTGGGTGGCGCAGTCGGTTAAGCGTCCGACTTCGGCTCAGGTCACGATCTCGCGGTCCGCAAGTTCGAGCCCCGCGTCAGGCTCTGGGCTGATGGCTCAGAGCCTGGAGCTTGCTTCCGATTCTGTGTCTCCCTCTCTCTCTGCCCCTCTCCCGTTCATGCTGTGTCTCTCTCTGTCTCAAAAATAAATAAACGTTAAAAAAAATTTAAAAAAAGCTACTTGTATAGTGGAACATGCCCACGTGCAGAGGAAATATGCACAATATGGGTGTCTTCCATTCTTTGCCTGGCCTATGTTCATGTAGTGTTTGCAGTGCCCCAAGAGCATCAATTCTGGCAAACTCACGGTGTCTGGGATTCAGCAAGATGCAAAGCAAGTACAAGGTAAACATGTTACATCTACGACTAAGTGGGGATCCTGAGAGGCCATGCTTTCTGTTCAGACTAGAACTTGCTTCTAATTCAGGAGGAGGGCAGTGACATTCTAAGAAGTGTGAGCATGCGAGGAACCACATCATCTCTTTATTACCCATTGCGTCCCTGTGTTAGCCAACTATTTAATGCAGAGATTGATGGCATAGAAGGAAAGGGAGGGATAGAAGCCATAGTTCCTTTTCTTTTTCAGTCCTTCATCAGTAAGCTAAAGATGGGCAGTGTTAATAGAATGTGTGCATATCAAGAAGTGAAACACAGGGGCGCCTGGGTGGCTCAGTCGGTTAAGCGGCCGACTTCGGCTCAGGTCATGATCTCGCGGTCCGTGAGGGCTGTGAGTTCGAGCCCCGCGTCGGGCTCTGTGCTGACAGCTCAGAGCCTGGAGCCTGTTTCAGATTCTGTGTCTCCCTCTCTCTGACCCTCCCCTGTTCATGCTCTGTCTCTCTCTGTCTCAAAAATAAATAAATGTTAAAAAAAAAAATTAAAAAAAAAAAAAAAAAGAAGTGAAACACAAACAATTGAGTTATTTTTGTACAGTGTTTCCACTGTTTTGGTAAGAATGGAATACACATATACACATACGTGCATCTAAGCCATGAGATACTAATTGTTCCATTTCTGTGTTCTGCATATGTGTTAAATGCTCTTATATTTGCATTTAAAATTGGCATTGTCCAGGGGCGCCTGGGTGGCTCAGTTAAGTGTCCGACTTCAGCTCAGGTCATGATCTCTCGGTTCGTGGGTTCAAGCCCCGTCTCAGGCTCTGTGCTGACAGCTCAGAGCCTGGAGCCTGCTTCAGATTCTGTGTCTCCCTCTCTCACTGCCCCTTCCCCATTCATACTCTGTGTGTCTCTGTCTTTCTCAAAAAATAAATAAACATAAAAAAATAAAATTGGCATTGTACAATGTTAAGGTAGTGAAATCAGGGCTAATGATTTTAAAATTGAACTTTTCTTAGACCAATGTTGAATAGAAAATAAAAATTATCATGACAAATAAAAATAAGCCACAGAGGAAAGGGCAAAGCTATATGTTTTAGTACATTTAATGGCTCTTTTTTCCTGCTTTTTGAGGAGGGGAACCTTTGTTTTCACTTTGCAGTAGGCCTCTAAGTTACGTAGCTGGCTCTGTCCCTCAGTTCAGGAACAAGACAAGAAAGAAAATTCATTCTCACCACTTCTTCCATTAGATCCTATCCAGTACAATAAAGCAAGGGGAAAAAAAAAAAAAAAAACTCCTACGAATCAGAGAGAAATGAAACTGTCTTTATTTTCATGTGATATGGTCATCTATGTAAAAAATCCCAAGGAATCCTCAAAACTCCTAGAAGAAAGTTTAGCAAATTTGGAAGTTACACAATTAGTATTAAACGATCTGTATTTTTGTACACTGGCAACAATTGGAGATTGAAAAAAAAAATCCGCTTAAAATAGCATCCAAAACCATGAAATAGTTAAAGCTAAATTTAACAAGATAGGTGCAAGACCTTTATAGTAAAAACTATAAAACATTGCTGAAATCAAAGACCTAAATTAATGCAGAGATCGCAGATAACCATATTAAGATGTCAATTCTCTGTAAATTGGTACAGATTCAATTCAGTCCAAATCAAAATCCCATCAGTCTTTTTTGTTTTTTTGTTTTTTTTAAACTGAGTTGAATCTTCAGCTTTTTTTTTTAAGTTTGAGACAGAGACAGAGCATGAATGGGGGAGGGGCAGAGAGAGAGGGAGACAGAATCGGAAGCAGGCTCCAGGCTCCGAGCCATCAGCCCAGAGCCCGACGCGGGGCTCGAACTCACGGACCGCGAGATCGTGACCTGAGCTGAAGTCAGACGCTTAACCGACTGAGCCACCCAGGCGCCCCAACCCATCAGTCTTTTTTGTATGAATTGGTGATTAAGAATTTATATGGGTATGTAAATGAGCTAGAAAAATTAAAACTTTTTTTAAAAAGAGGACTTACGCTACCTGATTGAGATGTAATATAAATTTATAGTAATCAAGACAGTACAGTACTAGCCTAAGGATAGAATCCAAATAAAGTCCAGGAATGAACACATCTTTGGTCAATTCATAGTCAACTAAAAATGCCAAGGTAATTCAATGGAAAAATGATAATCTTTCAACAAATGATACTAGAATAATTAGATATCCGTATGGGAAAAATATAATGTGTACCTCATCCCACATATAAAAATTAACTTGAAATCACAGTAAAACTTATAGAACTTTTAGAAAAACAACAAGAGAAACTCTTTGTGACCTCGGGCAAAGATTTCTTGAATGGAGGGGAGTATTGAGGCTGCTAACCTTCCATGTGAGGAAGTTGAAGGAGGAGGTTTTATGGGACCTGCAACAAAAGGATAGAATAGGAGCTTGTCTGGCTCCGAAGCCACTGCTTATGCCATGGCAGCACACTGCCCCCTATTGTAGGGGCAGGGGAAGGGCTTGCTGACTCATGACTGAGGTTCTTTGGTGTCCCCGGACAACAGGCAGCACCGTGGGCTGGCGAGGTACTTGGAAGGGCAGTTCGGGCAGGTGGTTCCAGTAGCTGCTGGCACTGCTAGAAAGACTTCCCAGTTGGAGTGGGTAAGGGGGCAGGAGAGGGAGTGAGCAGCAGGGTCTTGGGGTCTAGCTGGAGCACACCGCCAGCACATAGCGATGTGGGGAGAGCTGACAGGCAATGGGGGAGGGTCACAGCAGCAGGAAGACACTGAAAGCTGTATGGGGGGGGACAGCTTGAGTAGGCATCAGGTGAACCTTACAGGATGAGGCTAAGGACCATGAAGTTGCATTTAAATAATAAAATGTGGCAGTAAGATTATACTTGAATCTCGTGGTTCCCAGGTAGAACGGGCTACACCAGGATCCCGTTCAGTGGGGAGGAGGGCTTTATTCAGAATAAAGGAAGGGAGGAGGGGAGGAGGGCTTTATTCAGAATACAGATTCCCGGTCCTACACCAGATATACTAAAGCAGAGTCCCTGAGGGTGGAGCCTGGGAATACAAGTGCAGACAGGTTTGGGAACCATTGATACTCCTACCTTGCCGGGCGATGAAAAGACATTAAAGGAGGCTAAGAAAGCTGGAAAACTGGGAATGAAGTTCAGTGGCAATGTTGGGAATTTATAGTATGTCTGATTATAATAGCTAATATTTATTGAGCCTTACTGTGTCCAGTAGGGTATGAGGCAGGGCACTTCACCCCCATCGTCTTACCGCATTCCACCCCCCAACCGAGGCAGGACCGTTTTATCCTGGTTTCACAGAAAAGGGAGCAGGCTTAGAGCAGAAGTGACTTGCAAAGGCCACAGCCAACAGTGGTAGAGGCAGGATTGAAGCTCGGGGTCTAACTGTTGTGTTCCTGGCCCCAAGCTGTATTTCACCAAGGGAGGGAAGAGTGTGTGTGTGTGTGTGTGTGTGTGTGTGTGTGTGTGTGTGTGTGTTGGGACAGATGGTCATCAGGGACCCACAGGAGGATGCCTTGGGAGCATGGTGCCCAGGCTCTGAGCTGGGAGAGGTGCAGTAGCCACTGTGGGCAGAGCTGGCAATGGCGACGATGGGCTTAAGTCCCACACTTGGGCAGAGAGGGTCCTGATCAGGTCATTTGTGTGTCAAAAGCATAAGGACGATAGGTGGGGAAATTAGGCAAAAACCAATGGAAAGACTAAAAGTCAAGAACCTCTCAGGAAGCCAAGGGCTGGCTTTAGAACTCGTTTGGAAGCCTGGAAAATGTGTGTTCCCAGGATGAGAAAATCCCAGCTGGCTGGGTGGTGGAGGCCAGTCTTTGAGGGAGAGGATGGACGGTTGGCTCTCACAGGTGGAAAAAGCATTTGAGGGCAAGAGGAAGGAAACTAGGTGGTTGCAAAGGAGATTAGCCCATCGAGTGAGTCGTGTGGCATCATCTGTAAGGGATTGTCAGGCTGATGCTGATAGGCCCTTCATGCCAACAGCAATGATCCAGCAGAGCCCTGGTGATGGGGTGGCTGTGCCATGTGCATCAGCTGGCAGAGAACCACTCAGGATCTTCCCTTAGGAAAGGCTCATCTGAGTGAGATGGTGATTCTGTGGGGACAGCCTGAACCAGTTCCAGTTTATAGGGAGAATGCATCCTTTGTAAATGTTGGCACTGAATGATGAGGGACAAACAACTAGCCTGGCAGCATGCTGCACAGTGATCTTGGGGCAAGCAAGGCATCTTCTCCCGTCATTCCTGGTGGCGGTGACCCTATGGTTCCCAATTCCTGCATTTCACAAGGCAGAGCAGGAGGGAAGAGGGTGAAGTCATTGGATTCTGTGCCCAGGTCTTGTTTGAGGACTTGAGGAAGATGCATCTTCCCGGCTGATCCTTTGAAAGACGTGGGAGGAGACGTGTGTCCCGTAGAAACAGGTGCACAGAGAGGAGCTGCTCAGTGGACCCCTGGACCAGATACAGAGGCTCTGTGGTGGAGCTGCTCTCCACGGGGCATTTATTGAGGGCCTTCTCCATGCGAGGAGGGCATTTCCAGGAAGCTGTGTCTCTGTCCCAAAGGGTCCCGAAGTCTGCTGGTGGGCCGGGTGTTTCAAGTGAGTAGAAGAATAGGAACTTTCAAATAGTGCTCATTGTCTTTATTTTCTTCTCACAAAGAGATTCACAACAGAGAGGTTATAAAGCAAAAAGGAAAACAGAAGTTGTCCTAAATCCGCAGCAACCACTCCCCGCACACAAGACTTTGAATTTTTACCTTTTAGACAATTGGAAGCTATTGATGTGTTTCGAGCAGGAGGTAGGGCTTGCAAAAAGACAGTTTTGGAAGATTAATGTGATACCAGGGGATGGGTCGGCAGGATCAGAGAGGGCCCAGGGAGAAGTCTGTGTCTAGTCCTATGGAAGGTAAGGCTTTGGCCAGGAAGTGGCCAGAGGAGTGACAAGGAAGGAGACCAGATGGGACGAATGACCCACTAGAGGCACAAAAATGACCACCAGCCCGACAGGGCTAGTGCTAGTTCAGGCGTTCAGCAAAGGTTTACTGGGTGTGCACAACGTTCAGTGCTGGATTCTAGTTATCTGGAGTGCACGGTCGGTGAGCTGTGGTCCCATCCCTAAGCTGGCAGAAATGGACCTTCAGAGCAGCCTGGGTGGGGAAGACCATGGCAGGCTTGGGTATTCCCACTCACTCGAAGTGTTGTGTCGCACCTCTGGCTGCACCTGAGTGTCACCTGGGGGCTTTTAAACAATGTCAATATCTGGGCCTCTGGTTCCATTGTTTTGGGGTGCTGCCTGGGTATAGCTCTCAGGTGATTCTAAGGTGAAGCCTGGGGTGGGAACCCCTGGTAAGGATGAGGAGAGCACCCCCAGGTGGTGCTAACCCAAGACAGTTGAGGTAGAAGAACAGAAATTTAGGAGATGTGATAGTTTGCCAGGCCTTTGAATTTGAAGTTTGGAATTTGAATATGCCGTGTGATTAAGATCTCCTTGAGAGACCTGGCCCACGGCCTGGCAGCGTCCTCACAGGCCAGTGTTTCTCTTAATATGTGCTAGCTCTTTTGGGAGACTGGAGAAGGGCAATCAGAAAAAGGGACCATAAGAAGGAAATTTGGAAAATGACTTAAAATCTGAATTGAGGACTAGGAGACTAGACTCAAGGCAGGACCAATGAAACCACATTAATAGATGGAAAACATCTCTGTGGGTGTGGCTTTGACTATAATGAAGAGATGCTGGTCAGACGGGGAGGAGGTGTGGCCACTTGGGGTGAGGGGTGAATATTAGAAAAGGAAAGCAAATCAGTGGACAGAAGAGAAGCACGTGACAGGCACAGGGAGATGACATGAAGCAGTCCTGTGTGTCTAGAGTTTGGTTTCCAGAGCCAGGGAAGTGAGAGGATCTTGGCTTTGCTTTAATGCTTATTACACCACCCAGAACAGTAACTCATAGAAGAGAGTGTGAACTGCAGATCCATGGGCCTCAGTAGGCAGGTGGGACCCAGGAATCTCCCTTCTTCACCTGTTTCCCTCGGGATCCCAGAGCACTTGGCTCAGAAGCACTGACCTAGAGAAATAGCAACTAAGGAGTAAGTCCCGAAGGGTTGAGTTGAAACCAGGGACTAAAAATACCATTCCAGATGTCCCTGGACAGGCTCTGAGGGGCTGTAGGGAAGACAGACCACCGGGTAATGCCTAAGAAGCACAGTGGGAGAGAAGAAATGGGAGGGAGTCCCCAAAGAGGAGGAGCAGTGGCTGGTTTCTGCAGCTTGAGAGTCTGCCAAAAGTTTCACTCTCAAGACTGGAGTCATTCTGAATTGAGAGGTAGGGAACTCTGGAATCCTAAGAGCTTGCTCTGCTCTGTGGGTACGTACAGAGGGGCTTTGATGTTTTTGTGTGATTGGTGATCTCCCTCCACATTTCCTCATGCTAGGTTTATGTGATGATTATATTTCTGGAACTCTAAGAATCTTCAGATTATGTGCTCCTCTTCCTCTGGGCTGGTACATTTGCTCTTGAGTAAAGTCAGGATCTGTACGTTAAATGCAACTGGTATTGCTCAGAGGTTAACAGGACCTGAGCAGGCAGCATAGGACTGTGTTGTCATTCTGATTACTCCTGTAAGTGTGTAGCTAATTTTTCTTTTTCTTTTTCAACTTTTTTTTAATGTTTATTTATTTTTAAGAGAGAGCGTGAGTCTGGGAGGGACAGAGAGAGAGGTAGACACAGAATCTGAAGCAGGCTCCAGGCTCTGAGCTGCCAGCGCAGAGCCTGATGTGGGGCTTGAACTCACAGACCGCGAGATCATGACCTGAGCCAAATTCAGATGCTCAACCGACTGAGCCACCCAGGTGCCCCTTTTCTTTTCTTTTTTTTAATTAATTTTTTAATGTTTATTTTTGAGAGCATGAGTGGGGGGTGGGGCAGAGAGAGAGGGAGACACAAAATCCAAAGCAGGCTCTAGACTTAGCTGTCAGCACAGAACCCAGCATGGGGCTCGAACCCACGAACCAGGAGATCACGACCTGAGCCAAAGACTGATGCCCGACCGACTGAGCCATCCAGACACTGCTTCTTCTTTTTTTTTTTTTTTTTTTTTTTTACTTTGATAATCAGAGATTGGCTTAAATTTCCTTTACCATCCAGAATCCATATACTAAAATGTCTGTACAAGCTTGGTGTTGTGAGTGTGTGTGTAGGACCACAACTGAGTGGGCCAGCTCAAGTTTTACTCCCTCTTGGGGGTCTTTGCTGACCTACCCTTTTCTCCATCAGGATCAATCTGTGCTTCCTCTTTTTCCAGTAGCTTCTTTATCTCTGCTCTTGAGATCGTTTTTTTACTGTCCAGGACCCAGGATGGAGCCCTGCCACTTACCAAGACGTCAGTGGGGTTGAGTTGTTTTTTTTTTTTTTTTTAAAGGATCTGGAAGCCAAGTATGATTAAACATTTTAAAATAGAGTCCTTTAAGCAAAATTAGAATTATTTGGCCCAGAGAAAAAAGACCAAGGTGACTAAGAGAAGACACAGAATAGTGTGACCACATGTTTTCTGTTTCTAAAGTGAAGCCACCAGGGGAGAGGGGGAACTTTTGATTAGTTCTTTGATTCTTAATCATCTGGGCTAACGGGCCCTTTTGAGAATACGATGAGAGCAATGGATTTGCTCCCCTAGAAAAGGGCAAAACACAATTTGCCCCTAATTTTGGGGGTTCACTGACTCTCCCATCCTACTCCTCAGATTTGAAGTGAATAATCCCTGGGTCATTATAAAATATTAAATGTTGGGTGTTCATTCCTGCATCTCCTCCCACAGGGAGACAGACCGGATGGCCTTCTATGGTCTTAATCGTCTCTCCCTCAGTGATGTGAGCTGGCTTTGCATCATAGGAGCATTTATCAAGACATCGTGTCCTTATGTTCAGCGCGTGTTAGTGGCATTTTCCTCTTAGCCCCAAGGCCTATGATTGACATAAAAATCTGCTTGCTCATATCTTTGTCCTCAGAGTTCATTATTGTTCAGTAATTAAAGCTTAGGAAATTTCACATGAATGCTCAGGGATCCAAAAGGAAGACGGCATTGTACTAGCCAAGGTTTCTTGAGCTCGGGTCTGTTGACATTTGGGGCTAGGTCATTATTTACTGTGAGGCCTGCTTTGTGCACTGGAGGGTATTCAGCAGCAGCCATGGTCTCCACTCAGTAGATGCCAGGAGCACTCTCCCGCCTACTCACCACAACCAAAAAATCAAAAATGTCCCCAGACATATGGCCATATAGCCCCCAGCAGGGTCAGATCACCCCCCCCCACACACACACACACACACCACCACCACCACTTGAAAACCACTGCTTCTGGCCTTTCTCTAGCTTGATTTTGGCTCTCTTATCAAGGGGAACACCTCTGTGAAGAATGAACTATTCTCTGGCCTGCCTTCTGGAGCTATTCATGCAGCTAGCTGTGCTCTGTGTCAGCCAGTGCATCAGCCCCAGAGGCTGAAAATGTGAGTGAGACACCCTGACCTTGGGGGCTTCCTGTGTTTTAGTTTGGGAGAGAGACACTCAGAAGTATCAGAGGGTATGGTGGGGGTGTCCATGGAAAAGAGGCATGTGTCCCAGGGCCTTTGCAATATATTATCCATCCAGGATGGTCTTGGTTAATAGTTTTCCCATGGCTATGTCTTTTTTTGTCATTCATATCTCTGTTTAAATGCCACCACTTCAGGGAGGGGGGGCCAAGATGGCAGAGCAGCATGGAAGTTTTTTGCATCTCTCATCTCTGAAATGCAGCTAGATCAACACCAAACCATCCTGCACACCTAGAAAATTGATCTGAGGATTAACACAGCAATCTGCATAACTTGAACCACAGAACTCAGCAAGTATATGGCATGAAGAGGTGAACTGGGGGAAAGAGAACCCACAGACGGTAGGGAGCTGTTTTTGTTTGTGGAGAGAGGTTGGAGATGGGGGTGGAGGAAGCACAGGAAAAGCACTTCCCCCTGAAAACAGCTGGAGAGAAAGTAGAAACACCCATAAGGGACTTAACAAAAAAGTGAGAAAGGAGAAAGGAGAGGGTTTGGATACCATAAGACTATGAACAGGGGAGCACAGAGTCTGAAACTCCTCAGCTTGATACCTGGCAGAGCTCTGGTGGGAAGGGCAAACCCCCAGGAGCAGAAAGTGGGGTCCTTGGGCCACATGGGGAGAGGCAGTTCCCCAGCTGAGAGGACATTTGGTAGAGGCTGTACAGCCTCCCCACAGGCAGAGGTCCCAGTGGACCCCAGAGAACAGCCACATTTGCTGGTGTTGGAACAAGGATGTTAAGGGGCAGTGAAGCCTGGCGCCAGATGTGTGTTGTGATTTACCGTAATCCCTGAAACGCTGCTGCTACACGATCATGCGAACTTTTTCTGGGGTGGGCTGGAACCCAGTCTCAGTCTCTGGGCATCTGCAGCAGTGCAGTTGCATGAACGTTCCTGGGAGCAGGCTGGCACCTAGCCATTGCTCGGGGAGACCTTCCCCCAGAGGGTCTGAGCAGGTCAAAGCCACAGGGCCCTCAGAAGTGAGGGGTTTGGAAACACAGCCCCATCTGAGATGAAACTTGGGACGGAGGTGCTGCCTGGCAGCCTGATGGCATGGTCATGGACAGTGTAGAAGCCGGGAGTGGACTGAAGCCAGAGACAAAAGAGGGGTGCTTGATTGCCAGTCAGA
Source organism: Prionailurus viverrinus (assembly GCF_022837055.1). Taxonomy (NCBI): domain Eukaryota; kingdom Metazoa; phylum Chordata; class Mammalia; order Carnivora; family Felidae; genus Prionailurus; species Prionailurus viverrinus. Next base: position 121,365,333 of record NC_062563.1, read on the forward strand.
GCAAAGAGTTCTGATATTAGAGATTGGGTAGCTGGGTTACACCAGTTTCACCTCTCCTGTGCATGCACATACATGCATATATGTGCCACAATGATCCACCCCAGTAAACTAAGCAGCTCCATCTAGTGGAGAACGGAGCTGTTGCACGAAGCCCCCCATCCAACTGTGCCAAGCATGCTGTAGAGGAACATCATAAATCTCTCCACCTGCTTAGTTTACAGACTATAAAGTGCTTCATAGTTTGAATTCTAGGGGAAACTGGATGTAATTTCAATCATATTTCATTCTGTTCGCTGGTCCATCTGTTCACTTTTTTTCTTATTGAATACAGAAAGAGAAAAAACTTATTTTTATTTTCCGTTCTTATAAAAAAGATTTTTTTCTACAATATTTATTTTTTGTAAGTTTTTATTCTATTTTACTTTCATGATTTCATCTTATTCTATTTTATTGTATTCATTTAAAAAATTTTTCAAACATCTTCCTTGTTTTTTCCTTATGTTTCCTTTCTTTTCTTTCCCTTTTTCCTTTATTCTATCAAGCTGTTTTGACAATCAGACCAAAACACACCTAGGATCTAGCATCCTTTGATGACAACCTTTTTGTGTTGTTTTTAATTTTTTAATTTTAATTTAATTTTATTTTATTCTTTTTCTTCCTTCAAAATGATGAAACAAAGGAATTCACCCCAAAAGAAAGAATAGGAAGAAATGACAGCCAGGGAATTAATGCAGGTACAAGCAAGATGTCTGAACCAGAATTTAGAATCATGATAATAAGAATGCTAGCTGGGGTTGAAAAAAGCATAGACTCCCTTTCTGCGGAGATAAAAGAAAGTAAAATTTAGTCAGGATGAAATGAAAAATGCTATAACTGAGATGCAATCTTGAATGGATGCCATGGTGGCAAGGATGGATGAAGCAGAGCAGCGAATCAGTGATATAGAGGACAAACTTATGGAAAATAATGAAGCAGGAAAAAAAGAGGGAAGCTAAGGCAAAAGAGTATGATATAAGAATTAGAGGACACAGTGACTCATTAAAAAGGAATAAAATCTGAATAATAGGGGTCCCAGAAGATGAAGAGTGAGAAAAAGGGGTAGAAGGTTTATGTGAGCAAATCATAGTGGAAAACTTTCCTAACCTGGGGAAAGACATAGACATCAAAATCCAGGAAACACAGAGAACTCCCATTAGATTTAACAAAGACTGACCATCAACAAGGCCTTTCATAGTCAAATTCACAAAATACACAGACAAGGAAAGAATCGTGAAAGCAGCAAGGGAAAAAAAGTCTTTAGCCTACAAAGGAAGACAGATCAGGTTCATAGCAGACCTATCCACAGAAGCTTGGTAGGCCAGAAAGGAGTGGCAGGATATATTCAGTGTGCTGAATTGGAAAAATATGCACCCAAGAATTCTTTATCCAGCAAGGTTGTCATTCAAACTGGAAGGAGAGAGAGAATTTCCCAAACAAAAACTAAAGGAGTGCATGACCACTAAACCAGCCCTGCAAGAAATTTTAAGGGGGCTCCTGAGGGTAGAAAAGACAAAACAAAAAAGACCAAAAGCAACAAAGACTAGAAAGGACCAGAGAACACCACCAGAAACTCCAACTCTACAGGCAACACAATGGCAATAAATTCATATCTTTCAGTATTCACTCTAAATGTCAATGGACTACATGCTCCAGTCAAAAGACATATAAAAAGAATGGATAAGAAAACAAGACTCATCTTTATGCTGTTTACAAGTGACCCATTTTAGACCTAAAGTCACCTTCAGATTGAAAGTAAGGGAATGGAGAACATCTGTCATGCTAATGATCACCAAAAGAAAGCCAGAGTAGCCATACTTATAGCAGACAATATAGGTTTTAAAATAAAGACTGTAACAAGAGATGAAGAAGGGCATTATATCATAATTAAGGGGTTTATCCACCCAGATGACCTAACAATTGTAAACATTTATGCCCCCAGTGTGGAAGAACCCAAATATATAGATCAATTAGTCACAAACATACAGAAACTCACTGATAATATACCATAATAGTAGGGGACTTCAACACCCCACTTACAGCAATGGACAGATCATCTGAACAGAAAGTCAGCAAGGAAACAATGACTTTGAATGGCACACTGGACTGGATGGACTTAACAGATACATTCAGAACATTTCATCCTAAAGCAGCAGAATACACATTCCTCTTGAGTGCACATGGAACATTCTCCAGAGTAGATCACATAATGGGACACAAATTAGCCCTCAACAAGTATGAAAAGATTGACATTATACTGTGCATATTTTCAAACCACAACGCTATGAAACTCGAAATTAACCACAAGAAAAAATTGGGAAAGATAGATACTTGAAGACTGAAGAACATCCTACTAAAGAATTAATGGGCTAACCAAGAAGTTAAATAGGAAATTATAAAGTACATGGAAGCCAATGAAGATGATAATGCCAAAACCTCTGGGATGCAACAAATGTGGTCATGAGAGGGAAGTATATCTTCCTAAAGAAGGAAGAAAGGTCTCAGATACACCCTACACCTAAAGAGCTGGGAAAATAACAGCAAATAAAACCCCAAACCAGCAGAAGATGGGAAATAATAAAGATTAAAGCAGAAATCAATGCTATTGAAATAAATAAAGCAGTAGAACAGATCAATGAAACCAGGAGCTGGTTCTTTGAAAGAACTAACAAAATTGATAAACCCCTAGCCCGTTTGATCAAAAAGAAAAAAAGGACCCAAATAAATAAAATCAAGAATGAAAGAGGAGAGATCACAACCAACACTGCAGAAATACAAACAATAATAGAATATGATGAGCAATTACACACCAATAAATTGTGCAATCTGGAAGAAATGGACAAATTCCTATAAATATATAAACTACCAAAACTGAAATGAGAGGAAATAGAAAATTTGAACAGACCCATAACCAATAAAGAAATCGAATTAGTAATCAGAAATCTCCCAAAAAACAGGAGTCCAGGGCTGGATGGCTTTCCAGGGGAATTCTACCAAATATTTAAAGAAGTGTTAACGCCTATTCTTTTGAAGCTGTTCCAAAAAATAGAAATGGAAGAAAACCTTCCAAACTCATTCTATGAAGCCAGCATTACCTTGATTCCAAAACCAGACAAAGACCCCACTAAAAATGAGAAGTACAGACCAATTTCCCTGATGAGCATGGATGCAAAAATCCTCAACAAGATACTAGCCAACCAGATCCAACAATACATTAAAAGAATTATTCACCATGACCAAGTGGGATTTATACCTAGGAAGCAGGGCTGGTTCAATATCTGCAAAACAATCAGTGTGATACATCAATAAAAGAAAGGACAAGAACCACATGATCCTCTCAATAGATGCAGAGAAAGCTTTTGACAAAATACAGCATCCTTTCTTGATAAAAACCCTCAAGAAAGGGATAAAACGATCATACCTCAATCATAAAAGTCATATAGGAAAGAGCCACTGCTAATATCATCCTCAATGGGGAAAAACGGAGAGCTTTCCCCGTAAGGTTAGGAACATGACAGGGATGTCTACGCTTGCCATTGTTATTTAACATAGCGTTGGAAGTCCTAGCCTCAGCAATCAGACAACACAAAGGAATAAAAGGCATCCAAATTGGCAAGGAGGAAGTCAAACTTTCACTCTTCACAGATGACATGATACTCTATATGGAAAACCCAAAAGATTCCACCAAAAAACTACTAGAACTGATCCATGAATTCAGCAAAGTCACAGGGTATAAAGTCTATGTGCACAAATCAGTTCCATTTCTATACACCAGTAGTGAAACAACAGAGAAATCAAGGAATCAATCCTATTTACAATTGCACCAAAACCCATAAAATACCTAGGAATAAACCTAACCAAAGAAGTGAAAAATCTATACACTGAAAACTATAGTAAGCTTATGAAAGAAATTGAAGAAGACACAAAAAAAAATGGAAAAATATTCCATGCTCATGGATTGGAAGAAAAATATTGTTAAAATGTTGATACTACCCAAAGCAATCTAGATATTCAATGAAATCCCTATCAAAATAACACCAGCATTCTTCACAGAACTAGACCAAACAATCCTAAAATTTGTATGGGACCAGAAAAGACCCCGAATAGCCAAAGCAATCCTGAAAAAGAAAACCAAGGCTGGAGGCATCACAATCCTGGACCTTAAGATGTGTTACAAAGCTGTAATCATCAAGACAGTATGGTACTGGCACAAAAACAGACGCTCAGATCAATGGAACAGAATAGAGAACCCAGAAATGGACCCACAGACGTATGGCCAACTAATCTTTGACAAAGCAGGAAAGAACATCTAATGGAATACAGACAGTCGCTTCAGCAAAAGGTGTTCGGAAAACTGGACAGTGACATGCAGAAAAATGAACCTGGATCACTTTATTATACCATACACAAAAATAAGCTCAAAATGCGTGAAAGATCTAAATGTGACACAGGAAACCATCAAAATCCTAGAGGAGAAAGCAGGCAAAAACCTCTTTGATCTTGACCACAGCAACTTCTTACTCAACACATCTCCAGAGGCAAGGGAAACAAAAGCAAAAATGAACTATTGGGACCTCATCAAAATAAAAAGCTTCTGCACAGCAAAGGAAAAAAATCAGCAAAACTAAAAGGCAACCAATGGAATGGGAGGAGATATTTGCAAATGACATATCAGATAAAGTGTTAATATCCAAAATCCATAAAGAACTTATCAAACTCAACACCCAAAAAACAAATAATCCAGTGAAAAAATGGGTAAAAGACATGAATAGACACTTTTCCAAAGAAGACATCTAGATGGCTAACCGACATGAAAAAATGCTCAATGTCACTCATCATTAGGGAAATACAAATCAAAACCACAGTGAGATACCACCTCACACCAGTCAGAATGTCTAAAATTAACAACTCAGGCAACAACAGATGTTGGCGAGGATGTGGAGAAAGAGGGTCTCTTTTGCACTGCTGGTGGGAATGCAAACTTGTGCAATACTCTGGAAAACAGTATGGAGGTTCCTCAAAAAGTTAAAAATAGAACTACCCTACGACCCAGCAATTGCACCACCAGGTATTTATCCAAGGGATGCAGGTATGCTGTTTCAAAGGGGCATGTGCACCCCAATGTTTATAGCAGCGATATCAACAATAGGCAAAGTGTGGAAAGAGTCCAAATGTCCACTGGCATATGAATGGATAAAGAAAATGTGTGTGTGTGTGTGTGTGTGTGTGTGTAATGGAGTATTACTTGGCAATCAAAAAGAATGAAATCTTGCCATTTGCAACAATGTGGATGGAACTAGAGGGTATTATGCTAAGCAAAATTAGAGAAAGACAAATATATGACTTCCCTCATATGTGGAATTTAAGATAAAAAACAGATGAACATAAGGGAAGGGAAGCAAAACAAATATAAAAACAGGGAGGGGGACAAAACAGAAGAGACTCTTAAACACAGAACAAACTGAGGGTTGCCGGAGGGGCTGTGGGTGGGAAGATGCGCTAAATGGGGAAGGGGCATTAAGGAGGACACTTGTTGGGATGAGAACTGGGTGTTATACATAGGGGATGAATCACTGGAATCTACTGAAATCATTATTGCACTATATGCCAACTAACTTGGGTGTAAATTAAAGACAGATGCCACCACTTCGGGAACACCTGTCCTAACCGACCTGCATTCACCGGCTCTTGTCACTTAATGCAGTGTAACAACCCGAAAGTCAGTGGCTCGCAAGCACACGTTTCTCACTCGTACATCTATGGCTAGGCTGGGGCCTGACCTGGGCTGGGTTCAGCTGGGCTTTGCTCCAGGCTGGAGCTTGAGTTTTGCTTGGCTCCACAGGTCCCTCATGCGCTGTACCAGTGAGGTTCTTGGTGCATATTGTTCTCGTGGCAACGGTGGAAGCCCAGAGGGAAGTGCAGGCGAATTACAAACATTTGCTCGTGTCCTATGTGCTGACATCCATTTGACCAGAGCAGATCCCGTGGTCAGAGTCAGCGGGAGGGAACCTTCTCCGTGAGGCTATGACAAGTGTGTGGCTCTGTGATACTTGTATGGGGGAGTGACGAATTGGGGCCAACAATCTCCTTCACCTTCTAGTCTAAAGCAGGCTACCTGTTACTTTATCATTTTTATTCTCTGTTGGGCTCTGATACTTTTATTATCGAATCATGCTTCTTTTTTATCTACTGTTAGCAAAACATCAGCTCCTGACAGCAGGAACTTTTTCTGCCATATTCATTGCTACTTGCCAAATACCTACCTCCACAGGATGGACATTCACTAAGTCTTTGAATGAATGAATGAATGAATGAATGAATGAATGATTAATTCTGTTTGGGGATTGGCGGGTGGTGTTGGAGCTGGGTCTTGAAGTAGTAACGATAACTAACATTTTCTGGGAAAGACTAAAGCCATTTATGTATTGGGTTTTTGACCCGGGTTCAGTCTGAGGATCATCACCACGTGTGGCCCTCCACAGGCAAAGGAGGAGAGGCAGGATGTTCGGGTTAGAACCATAGAGCCCTGAAATAGCACATCTTATTAGAGGGCTGGTGATAGGTCCGGTGTGGCTGGGGTGAGGAGAGCTTGGTGGGTGGCGGCCAGGCAGAAGAAACGAGTGACGCCGGACCCCACTTGTCAGGACTGCCATGTTCCATACCTGTAGGGGAGCCATCACATCAGAGTCTGCAGGGTGGTGCCCCGGGGACTGTGCAGTGCACAACCTGAGAAGCTGTCCTGGCAACCTGGCAGATCATGAGGGGCCTCGTGTAACATGTCACATCGGCTAGATGCCTATTCTGGAAGTCGTCTTTGTTTTGGAAGAAGGTGGACATTGCGTATCTGTTAGCAGAGGCTCGCCCAAGCTATGAAACAAATTGGAAGTTTCTAGAGGTCCTTTTGTTTTGAGGCACGTGGTAGAAACCGGACAAGCTTGGAAGGACCCTCCAGCGGTACCCCAAGGCTCAAACCTTGAATTGTGCTGGGTAGGGTTATATTTCTTAGAGACCCCAGACGTCTCCTGGCACAGCGATGCTGGAGTTTGCTGTGGGCCAGCACGAGAGCATCTACCCCCTCCGCTGTCTGCAGACCTCCCCACCTGTATAGATGCCACAGGTCCTTCCTGGGTTCTGTGCTCCCCACGGGCCCCCAGTGCCTGGGACCTCCGCCTCCACTGACCCTCGTCACAACTCGGCTGAGTGACGTAGGGAAAGCCCTGGCATCATGCTTGGCTGGCGTCTTGCTAGCTGGGCACGAGAGCCGCGGTGGACCCACCCCGAGGCCAGGCTGGCTTCTGATACGCAGTCCCCTGGGTCAGAGCAGATGTTTAATTAATGCCTTAAAACTCAAACTCTGCTTGTAGCGGGGAAAAAAGAGTAAGGAGATCTGAGCTCCAGCGTCAGCACTGCCAGGAGACCACAGGCTCACAGCCTCATTTCTGTGGGCTTCAAGTCTCTTCCGCAAAATGAGAATAAGAACTTTGCTTGTTGTGGCCGGTAGGATTGTGAACATGGAGGTGTGATGAAACTCCGTTAGTCTTATTGTTAGGCACGAATTTCCCTTCTCCCCTCCGGAGGAATAGAAAGTCACTAAGAACATATTTTGTGCCAAGCCCTGTCCCGGGTGGTGTCGCATATAACCTCTCTTTTGGTCTTACTGGCCCAGCCTTCGGGGTTCCTGCGAGGATGAAGAAGTCACATCTCAGAAAGGGAAAGTGACTTGCTCCAGGCCACACAGCCTGCTGGTGGTAGGAGAGGTCTGCGTGACTGCACGGCCCAGCCTCTTTCTGCCACTCGTTCATCCGGTAGGCATTGGCGGCTTCCCATGTGCCAGACCCGGTCCTAGGCACTGGGGAATCCGCAGGGAAACAGAACCAAAGCCCCGTCCCCTTGGAGCTTGCTTTCTAGTGAAGTAAACAGAGTAAACGGACAAATAAAAGGACGAATAAAAAGTGCAGATACTTCTCTGCAGGGTTTTAAAAAGGAAAACAGAGAGAGTGTGGGGGGGGTGGGTGGGGGGAGGTCAGGGCAGGTCTCTGCGAGGAGGGGACATGTCAGCAGGGACCTGACTGATGAGGAAGGTCCCCTCCAGTCTGCAGGGAGCACGGCTCCAGAGTGGGGCCCACAGGCACTGAGTGGTGGCCACCCCAGGCTCCGGCCTGTCTTCCTTGGGCTGGGGAGGTTGGTTGCCTACAGAGATAACTTCTGCCCTGTTCCTTCCTGCTTTACGACTCCGTGGAATTTTTTTTTTTTTTTCCCAAAACATCTAAGTTAGTTTTAATGAACAGAGGCTCCAGTATGGTCTTCCCCTGACAGCAGAGCATCATGAGGTCTCCAAGGGCAGCTCACAAGGATGTTGGCTCCCAGAGCAGCCTTCTCTCCCTGGGTTTCTTCTCCCCAGTTCTGGAGTATTCTGGAATCTCCAGGCTGGAATGAGCCTATGGGGAGGGGTCGGCCTGGGCAGTTGAGGCACCAGCCTGCCTCCAAGGGGATGACTTCTCTTTTAAAGCCCTGCTTAGAGCAGCCCCATGTCCCTGTGGACTGGCAGAAATGTGCAGGATATTGTGATTCATCAAATTCCAAAAGGAAGGACTTCATAAAGGAATTTTCTCACGGCTGCGTTTCTGAGCTGGGGTATTACAAACATTTCATCCGGCTGTCCTGGGTTAGATGAAGCTGTTGAGTCTGAATGTTTACCCACTTGGGAGATTCGTTCATTCTCCTCGTTAGTTTAAAAATCTTGTGTTTAAGAAAAAATAACAGTTCTTTTGCAATGAGATTGCTGCCCAGTCTCTTTCACTGGGGAAAGGGGTTCCCTGGGGTGAGAAGAGGTGACCTCCGTGGCACCCCAGAGCAGAGCTTCTCAGGCTTGTGCGGGGGAATCCCCCCCCCGAGACGGAAACGTGTGTTGAGTCCAGTGTGACAAGCTGCCCCCACCCCCTCCTGGGCCACCCCGAAAAGCCAGGAGGCCGCATCAGGGCTCCTGCTTGGCCTTCGGAACTGCCTGAGCTGGGAACCTCCCTGTCTGTCCACAGGGTCAGGTGTCATGTCTGCAAACCCCTGGCGCTGAGCTCCCTCAGGCAATCATTGACGATGATGACAGGAGAAGCCTTCCTGCCACGCTTGGTCGCTGAGTGTGGTATCCGAGGCAGTCTTTGTTTCTGAGACCCCATCTCTGTAGAGCCCGCGTCTTCCTGAAGCCGTGCGTCACCTCCCTGATCGGATGTGATCCCCACCCACCCGACCTCTGTCTGCATCTTTGCGCAGCCTCATCTCCTGGATATTTCCGGGACCATCCCCACTACTGTCCTGGCCTGTACCCTGCCCAGCAAAGTGACCGAGCCTCATTCCTCTGTTCTTGGGCTGAGGTGGCATGGGAGAGGGTTGGGGTGCGGCAGCTGGGATATTAGAGGGCTGCGTCCCGGGGAGACCATGAGGCTGGGAGGTCAGGTTTGTGATGGCTTCTGGCCTGCTCATCTGCTCCCCAGAAGGGGAAGGGCAAGTAGGGGGAAGACCATACTGGACCCCTCTGAAGGGGTCGGGAGGAGGGGCAAGTTGTGACGTGGTTGCACTACCTCAGGTGGCTCTGGGGAGCACAGGATCCACAGCAACCCTGAGGACCCTTTCGTTGAGGTAAGTTTAGAGAATTGGGGGAGCGCTGAGAAGCACAGCCTGGGGCTCCTGGGAGAATCCTCCAGGAAGGAATAAGCTCACTGCGATGCAGGGAGAGAATTCCCTGGCACGGGGGGGACCTGCGGGACCCACAGGACTCTCCGGCGTGTGGCCTGGACATGGCCATTTGCCTCCACATCCCCTCAGATGAGCTGAGAGTGCAGGTCGAGAAGGGGTGGGCAGGGGACAGGAAGCGGTATGACCCTCTGGCCACCCTGGGAACCGACCCGCCTTGCCTTCCCTCCAGCCTTTCCGAGCAGGTCATTTCCAGGCCCACCTTTGCCCTCAGAAGTGAGGTCTGATGAGGGCCAGCCGGGGTCAGGACTGCAGGGACTTGCGAGATGAGGTAGGCCGCCCCTCAGCTCATGGGTGGTGAGGTGGGGGCTCAGGGAAGTTTCTTGACCTAGCAGGTTCCCCATCCAGCGAGGGGCAGGGCAACAGTCCAGGGCTCCTCCTAAGTTTGTTTTCGGCACCTGCCAAGAGGAATGCAAACGTGGGTCTTATTTTAAAATAGGCTGAAGGGAGTGCTGTCCCGTAGAGATGGTTTCCATTGTGAACCAAACCTGAATCCTGTTATACTCTTTGTTTGTTTGTTTGTTTGTTTGTTTTTTTGTTTGTTTGTTTGTTTTGAGAGGGAGCGAGGGAGCAGGGGAGGGACAGAGAGAATCCAAAGCAGGCTCCACACTGTCAGCACAGAGTCCAACGCAGGGCTCAAACTCCCCAACCAAGAGATCGTGACCTAAGCCAAAATCGAGAGTCAGACGCTTAACCGACTGAGCCACCCAGGCACCCCTGTTATACTCTTTGGATAATAACCTTTGGTGGGAGTTGGTTTAAAGCTTTCCTGTTACAGTTGCTGTCTACAGAGCAGGTGGTTTACTTAAGGAGGGACCCCGATGGGGAGTAAAACAGTTATTACTGACACCGGCTCAGTGCTTACACTTTATGGAGTCTGCTCTATCCACCCCGTGAGGTGGACAGCAGGACCTGTTGGGGGGCAAGAGACCCCTAGGCGTGGAGCTCTGTCCATGGCTCAGTGTGACAGCCCAGGTGGTGGCCAGGGCCAGAGATGGGTCTGGAGCCTCTGGTTCAGAGTTGTTGACACCGGTAGGTATGGGGCCCAGACTTGTGGCTCGTCTGCGTGCAGCTACTCCCTTGACCTCTAGGACCTAGAGACCCTTGGCCCTGGTGACTGCTGTATCCGGACCCTGTGTGGGTTTTGGCAAAGCGCTCCCACTCCATGAGATGCCTGAGGTACAGCCTGACCTTGTTGACTAGCTTCCTGTGCCATGAATTTGGGACTGGGTAGATTCTAAGGCTATACAGCCCCAGAGGAAGGTGACCTTTGGGCTGGTAGACATTCTTGGACCTCAGGCCAGACTGGCTTGGAGACGCAGCGTGATCTTTGTGATTTGCTTTGACTCACTTAATGTAAATTGGCAGCTCTTTGGGTTATCAGGTATTTAATAAGTGTCCTGAGGCCATATTGATAGTGCTCAGGTGGGAATGGCCTATCATGTCCAAGCAAAAGTTCAAGAGATATCCCTTAGGATTTTTGAAATTGCCCACTTGCCCCATGAATGGTATAGTGATGGGGCTACCCAGCCCCAAGAACACAATGAGTTGTTAGTTGCTGGAACCAGCAGTTTAAGGAGCTTGTGAGGTCTGCGTCTGGTGACTTTATGACCAGTCTCCAGACACATCACATGTACTAACTCATTATTCAGTGGGCCTGTGATGAGTGCCCAGGCCTGCAGGAACTTTCTGCCGGGGGTGGTGGGTCCTCAGGGTTAGCACGATCAGCCCTGATAAAACACAAAAACAGAGGGGAATATGGCATAACCAAGAGTATCCAGAAAATTAATGTCAGAATTAACCTCTCGTCGTCTATTAAGCCATCTTCTTTAAAAATCTAAAATTGACTTCCCTGCATTTTTCACCTACCCAGAATGCATTATCCTTCACTAAGAGAACACTTTCTCCCCCTGGGGCCAGAAATGAAGAACTTCTGCCTCCCTACCCGCATCTCAGCCAGACTTCTGCCTGAGAAACCACGCCCTTCAGAGGAGGGGTCTGCCTTCCTCAGGCGGGACCTCAGGGAACCCAGGTGGGGAGGGTGTGAGCCTCAGGGCATGGGCAGGGCCAGACCTTGTTGGAGCTGGCTCCTGGCAGGTGGCTTTGGAGAAGCAGGAGGAGCTAGAACCTGGTGCAGCCCCAGATGGGGCCCAGTCAGGGTCAGAGACTGGGGCCCAGGAAATGAGCACCAGGAAATGAGATGTGGTTTGAACGTTCAGGTCCATATCCAAGGTTACCTGCAGCAGGAGGCGGTTGAGTCTGCAATCCCAGAAGCCTGTGGAAACGGGCTGGGGACCACAGACACCTAGGGGAGCCTGGAGGGTGCCAAGGATGGAGGAACAGACTCAGTGCCCAAGAAGGCCTTTGTACCGATGTACCGAGCTTGCAGGACAGACATCCGTCGCACAGCTGCCCTGTCCCCTTCCCGTAACTTCCTCATGGGACCTCAGTACTGGTACCGGCCACCCCTCATCTGCTGGCAGGTGGGGTTGGCTGGGAGGATGCCTGTGAATGCCAGACACCTGTATACCTGCAGCGTCACGTGGAAGGTAGCGTGAGGGCTGGGAGTTGGCCCAACACGGCTTCACATCTGTGACCTTCAGTGCAACCTGCAGCTTTTAGGATTATACACCCCCAGCTAGTAGGTCGGGGTTTTGTACACTCTCCTCCCAGCTAATCAGCACAGCACCTAAGGGCGCCTAATAAGTGAGTCCTCAGTAAGTGGTGGTTGAACAAATGAGAGAATGAATGAATTGGGGAGCAGAGGGACCGTCAGGCCACACAGGTGCACGGGATCGGCCAATTTAGCTGCGCTGTGAGCAGGAGAGGCAAACAGCCCCATAAGCAGCCTTCCAGGCCGGGGCCTCACCTGCCTATGGTAAGCGGGGCAGGGTCTGTTCCAGGGCCCTAAACGTCCCATCAGGGTCAGAGGCTCGCCGGGGCCCTCCCTGGACACTGGGCAACTAGGGGTTTGATTTTCGTTACCACCCACCCCCCCTTCTCCATCCTCTCTCCTGAGCATGTGCCTTCACCATTGTCCTTTTCTCTCCTCGGGGCACAGATCCTGGCCAACGTCTGCCTCTACCTGTGCGCCATCATGGTGGGCGTCATGTCCTACTACATGGCGGACCGCAAGCACCGCAAGGCCTTCCTGGAGGCCCGCCAGTCGCTGGAGGTGAAAATGAACCTCGAGGAGCAGAGCCAGCAGCAGGTGAGGTCCTCGCGGGGTGGCCATGCGGCCGTGCAGGCCTGGAGCCCGGGGCCAGCGACCAGGGCCAGAGAGGGGCCGATTGGGAGGGGGTGGGCCTGGGACAGTGCAGCGCCCCCTCTCCCCCGCCCCCAGGGCTCCCCAGGGCTCGGGGATCACCTGCCAGGGCCAGGTGTTGGCTGCCTCCCGGGCCTCTGACCGTCACAGGGCTCCTTCTGACTTCGGAGAGCTTGCCTTGCTGGAAGCCCTGTCCTCTCTCCTCCTCTGTGCTTGACCTACTCCTCCCCTCCTCCTGTTTTTTTCCCCCCTATAATTTAAAACTTTTTAAAGAACTACATTGGCCCAAGCAGTCACCAACGACTCCTTGTGTTCCTCTCTCTCAGGTGAAAAAGTTCTCTGGGTTTATTCTAAGTGCTTTCCCCCCATGGGCGTCACTTCAGGTCAGTCCTCCTCTGCCACCCTTTCCGGTTCTACGGCTGATTCGCCATGTGTCCCTGCTGTGCACTCCGAGCTGTGTTCTCTGCAGCGGGGTGGGCCCAGCCCATAGCAGGGGGGCCTTCTGGGTGAGGCCCATCAACCTGCTCGCCTCCACCCAGGGCGCTAAGTTTCCTTCACGCTCTGTGCGTCTCCCACTTCCTTCTCCTTCTGAGTCCTCGATGAAGAAGTAAAACCAGTCCAAACCCTGGGGACCCCACTGTTTACATTCTTCCATTGAGAGAAGTGCCTGCTGCCCCCGCTCTTTGTTTACTGGCTTTACTCCAGCCTGATCCACCACAGAACCACCCAGTTCTCGTGTGATTCAGTCTTTTAAATAGTTTCTGGTCTGGATTCATCTCCGATGCCTTTTGAAGGTCTGCAGAAATTACATCCGCCAACTTCCTGTTATCCATAGGTTTATTTCCTGCTAACAAACAAACTCAATAGTTTGAAAATAGAGGATTCCCTTTTCTGGGAACCATGTCATTTTGTGTTCAGGTGGTGCTCTTGGCTCTGGATTCACTGAAACTGCTGTTTTCCACTCAGGTGGACAGGGCCAGAGTTCCGGGGGCCTCTCTGGAGCCTTTGCCTGGGGGCCTCCTTGGCGGGCCTCCCCTTTTCTAGATGATGCTCTTCGAAGGCACACACTGAGTCATTTGCTGATGAGTCCTCACTTCCTCTCTCCTGGGGATGTGTTTTCTCTGTTTACCAAGGAGATCTAGAAGCTTCTGGGCTGGGCCTCAGACTCCACTCCTTCAGAAGGCAGGTTTCAGAAGAGGAATCTCCCCAGCCTCTGTTGCCACAAGGGGCCAAGCTTAGCAGGTCATTGAATTTGCCTCCTTGTCCCCACCCCTGTAGCCTGTGGTTTCCCACGAGCTGCTTCTGCTTGAATGTATGTAAAGAATCCCGTCCTTTACTGGCTTTAGAGTGTCTTGAAAGGCGTTCTTCAGTTTCTGTTTTACATGCTGGCTGGGTTCTTTCTGTATCTCCTCTCTCATACCGTGGAGGCATCCCTCTGGATTCTCTACATTAAAAAAAAAAAAAAAAAGCTTGTGTCATCGCTTATCTAGGTCAGGAGTTCTTTTTCTAGAGTATTTGTGCAGCCTTCAGCACACCCGTCAGTCTTGTCTGTCTCAGGACATATAGTTGGTATAATCCAGGACATCCTCAGTCACATCAAACAGTGCTTGGTGGGGGGTGTCCCGGTGCAGTAGAGGAAGGTCCTGTGTCTCACCTGGATCTGATATTCTCTGCATAGATAATATGGACAAGTTATCCCCCTCTTAGAGCCTTGCTTTCCTCATCTGCAAAGTGGGGGTGTTGAGACTCCAGAGCAGGAGTATTGATGCTTGTCTTTAGGTTTCCCTGAAGGCAGAAATACAAGCAGAAGTGCTTTGTAACCTGTAGAGCTTGGAAATGGGGACGGTCAGGCTGCAGTGCCCAGACCGTGGAGTACATGGGCATTTTCTAATGGCCCCGCTGGGCAGGGGCAGGGTTGGGAGCCTGACAAAGAGGGCCATTCCTACCTGCTCCAGGACTCCCGAGCGCCACGTAGCAGCCAGGGGGCGCTGGCAGCCTCTCCGGGCCACACTGCTCCTCTGCTGTGTTGTGAGCAGTAGTAGAGCAGACACTGGCTCCAGGAGAGAGGGGTCCAGGGAGGCCGAAGGGAGGTGCACAGGGTGGAGAGGCACAGATGCACACCCCCAGGCTTAACTGGGACACAGCAGGTGCCTGTAAGTATCTATCGAGTGGAATGACTTGGTCTTGCCCAGCTCTAGCCTGAGTGTGACCTTGGGCCAGCTCCTTCGCCTCTTTGGGCCTCAGTTTCCCTATGTGTAAAGTGTACATGAGACTAAAACCTTTGGTGAAAATCAGATAATCTGCGTCTGTCCCTTTGGGAATGAGAAAAGCACTGTTACCATCAGGAGGGGCGGAATTCTGCACACACACCCCCGCCCCAAAACTGGGTGTTGCCGTTTGCCCATGTTTTCCTTAGGACTCTTGTGACCGTGTGCATGAGATCTGCTTGCAATTTTACTTCCTTTCTGTGTCCTTGGCAGGTTTGGACGTCATGGTTGTGCTGGGTTTAGGAAAGAAGTGTTTCCTCTTTCTAACCTGGGAGAGTTTGAAGAAGATATGGGTTCTTTGCAGGAGTAGAAGGCCTCTCGGGGCACCGGGGTGGCTCGGCTGAGCATTTAGCTCTTGATTTCTGCTCAGGTCATGATCCCAGGGTCGTGGGATCGAGCCCCACATCAAGCCCCGCATCAGGCTCCATGCTAACGGCACAGAGCCTGCTTGGGATTCTGTCTCTCTCTCTCTCTCTCTCTCTCTCCCTCCCCCTCCCCCTCCCTCCCTCCCTTTCTCTCCCTCCCTCCCTCTCCTTCTCCCTCTGCCCCCTCCCCAGCTCTCGTGCACACTCTCTTGCTCTGGCGTGCTCTCTCAAATAAAAACAAATGACTCACTAGCGAAGCCTTGTGGCTCAGGAGTTTTCTTTATGAGATTCAGTCTCCCTCAAAGGTACGAGGTTTTTTGTATAAGTTATAACATAACTTATATAACTTATATAACTGTATAAGTTTTGTTTTTTCAGGAACTTAACCAACTTCATATGAATATGTCCCATTTCTGACGTGGGATTTTGTCTTTCCGTGGGTTTTATAGCGATATTCCCTTTTCATTACTGATATTGCTAGTTTGGGCCTTCTCTTTTTTTTATTTGTCCTTAATCTGTCTTGCTGAGGTTTATTAATGTTTGAGCCTTTTCAGTGAACCACCTTTTTGTTGCTTTCTTTGTGCACTTCCGTAATGCATTATGTTTTTGACTTTGATTCTCTTCTACTTTCTTTGAGGTTGACATCATGCCCTTTTTGACCTTCTTGAGATGGAATTTAACTGGTTTTAGCATTTTTCTTTTCTAAAACACGCTCCTGGTGCTCGGATGTCCCGCGTTCTGTGCTTTTGCTTCCTTCTACAGATTTTGATATGTCCTATTTCTGTTGTCATTTAGTTCAAAATACTTTCTAATTTCCACTGAGATATCTTTGATCCCCAGGCTGTTTGAGGGTACATCAATTAGTTTGCAAGCATACAGGGAATTTTTAAGGCCCTCTTTTTATTATTGATTCCAGTTTACTTTGCTGCAGTCAGAGAACCTATTCTGTGTAATCTCAGTCCTTTGAAATCCGTCGGAACTTGATTTTTGACCTCTCATTTTTGATTGATTTTGATGTACTTAAAGACAACATGGATTTTTACAAAAATGCATCAAAATATCTTCCAACAATGAAGTAATGCTGATACATGTCCATCATGATGCATTTGCATCTACCCCAAATTAGAATTTTTACCTTTTTGGGCACAGTGCAAGGGCCTCCCAACATTTAATTTCCTTTCCTCCAGACTTTCTGGCTATTGCAAGTTTTTTATTTATCCATTTTTTATTTATTTTTATTACTTTTTTTAATGTTTATTTACTTTTGAGAGAGACAGAGCATGAGCGGGGGGGGGCACAGAGAGAGGGAGACACAGAATCTGAAGCAAGTTCCAGGCTCTGAGCTGTCAGCGCAGAGCCTGATGCGGGGCTCGAACTCTTGAACTGCGAGATCATGACCTGAGGCTGAAGTCAGATACTAAACCAGCTGAGCCACCCAGGCGCCCCCCCCCCTTTTTCTAAAGTTTATTTACTTATTTTGAGAGAGAGAGAGAGATGGGGGGGGGGGGCGGGCAGAGAGACAGAGAGAATCCCAAGCAGGCTCTGCCCTGTCAGTCCAGCTCTTCCATCCTCTTGAAGAATTCCCCTTAGTGTCACTCTTCACGAAGGTCTGTTAGGGAAGATCTCTGTATTTTTAATTGCCTGGAAATGTGTTCAGTTTGCTTTCGGTTTTGGAAGTCACTTGCTGTCAGAGGTAGAATTCTAGGTCGACAGCGCTGGACTCAGAGTCCTTTGAAGGCGTCATTCCATTATCCTGTGGCTTCTGCTATTTTTGTTGAAATGCCGGCTGGCTGCCTGACACACTCTTGCTCCTTTTAAAGTAATACGTAGTTTTTGTATTTTTTTCCTCCGGTTGCTCTTACAGTCTGTCTCTGGCGTCCAGCAGTTTCATGGTGACGCGCCTGGCGGTTTTCTTTGCAGTTACCCCGCGTGGTATTTGAGGAGCTTCTTGAATTGATGGCTTGATGTCTTTCATCAGTTTTGAGATGTTCAGCCAGTATCTCTTTGCCCCATTCTTTCCTTTCCTTCCAGGACTCTAGATGTCCTTGTTAGACATTACCATGTTCCAGAAATCTCTGTGTTTTTTTCTGAATCGTCCTTTTTTTTTCCTTCGCTTCAGACTGAATATTTATACTGATGTGACTTCCAGGTTACTAATCCTTTGCTCAGTGCTTGAGCTCCTCTGTTGCATCCTTAATTTCAATATTGCATTTTTTTCGTCTCTAGAATTTCCATTTGATTTAAGTAAAAGACACATTCCACTTCTCGGGTGAAGTTCTCCATTTTGTCATCTATTCCTCGGAACATAGTAAAAATTTTAAGCTCTTGGACAACGGCAATATCTGAAATACTGACGGGTCTGCTTTTCCCTGTTGATTTTTGGTCTCATCTCATGGCATCATGGCCTTTAACTTTTTTTTTTTTAATTAAAAAAATTTTTTTTTAAGTTTGAGAAAGACAGAGCATGGGTTGGGGAGGGGCAGAGAGAAAGGAAGAGAGAGAGAATCCCAAGCAGGCTCCACACAGTCAGCGTGGAGCCCCATGTGGGGCTCAAACTCACGAAACCGTGAGATCACGATCTGAGCCGAAATCACGAGTCGGATGCTTAACTGACTGAGCCACCCGCATCCTGGCCTTTTTTAAAAAATGCTGGATACGGGGCGCCTGGGTGGCGCAGTCGGTTAAGCGTCCTGACTTCAGCCAGGTCACGATCTCGCGGTCCGTGAGTTCGAGCCCCGCGTCGGGCTCTGGGCTGATGGCTCAGAGCCTGGAGCCTGTTTCCGATTCTGTGTCTCCCTCTCTCTCTGCCCCTCCCCCGTTCATGCTCTGTCTCTCTCTGTCCCAAAAATAAATAAACGTTGGAAAAAAATTTTTTTCAAAAATAAAAAATGCTGGATAAATTAAATGCTGAATATCGTGTATGGAAAATAGTAGCAGCTCTGAAGGATGTGTCTCTCCAGAGAGGACTGACTTTTCTTGCACCTCACCTTGATCCAATGTGGGGTCTAGAAGATTTGGGGCCGGGGTTTAGTCCGAGAGCTGGTTCCTGTTGTGCCTAATCTTAGGAAATAGTCCTTCAAGGGTCTTAACTCAAAGGCTGGTCCTCCCCTTGAAGGACCCTGGACTCCCGGCCACAATAAGACAGCCAAACTACCCTTCAGTGTTAGCCTCTCAGCTCTCACTTTCCACTTGGGTTCTTGGTCTCTCACCCATGTCGCTTGGCGGTGGGCAGACACCTTGCAGGATTTGTGTAGAGAAAGGCTCTCTTGTCCCCAGGACCTTACCCCGCTGCTCTGCCTTGGAATGCTTGCTCACCCATCCTTGCTTCTCCACCCCCTTGAAAGCTGAAGCCATTGCTCTCCATCCATCCTCTGAACCCTGACCTCAAGGGCAAAAGTGACAGAGTGTGTTGGGCTCGCTCAAGTGTGTTTCCCTGCCCTCAGAGACCTTGTCCCCTCCCATCCTAGCCACCTTGGTTGTTTCCCATAGGCTTCAGATAGCTGTCTTATCCAGCTTCTGTAGTTGTTCGTGGCTTAAGTGTCGGTCTGGTGTAAGCTCCTCTGTAACAGCAAGAAAGAGGGGTGCCTAGGGGGCTCAGTCGGTTGGGCGTCCAACTTCGGCTCAGGTCACGATCTCGTGGTTCATAAGTTCGAGCCCCGCTTTGGGCTCGCTGTTGTCAGCACAGATCCTCTGTCCCCCCCACCCCGCCCCCCACCTCTGCCCCTCCCCTGCCTGCACTGGCTTTCTCTCTCAAAAATAAACATTTTTTAAAAATAGCAAGAAGCAAAGGTTGGATGTTATTTTATACTTCTTTATGTTGATTTTTAAGTAGCTAGAAATGTACATAGTATAAAATCATGAAGGTGTGAAAAAGGTTATACCGTGGGAGGTAAGCTTCTCACACACAGCCGTCCTCTTCCCCATCCCTCAGACAGCCACCGTCATGTCTCGTGTGCCCTTGCAGGATTCCAGTTCTTTCCAAATCTGGATCTGGGACACAGACTTTTCACACCCACGCAAATAGTATATCCCCTCTTCCATACTTGATCTTTCACCTGCTGTCTTCGAGAGGGTTCTAAGTTGATGTGGCACTGCCTCATCCTTGTTAGTGACTGCATTGTATTCCATTATAGAGACGTGACATTTCTTTAATTGGGCTCCTAATTGTACAGTTGAGTGGCACCAAGTACCCCCACAGTGTTGTGCAACCGTCACCGCTATTCGCTTCTAGAACTTTTTCATCATCTCAAACCGAAACGCCGTGGCCATTAAACATGAGCTCTCCCACCTCCTTTCCCCCCGGTCCTGGCTACCGCCATCCTGCTTTCTATGTCTATGAATTTACCTTTTCCAGGCACCTCACAAAAGTGGAATCGGACACTATTTGTCCTTCTGGGACCGGCTTGTTGCACTCTGCGTGGTGTCTTCGGGGCTCATCCGTGTTGCAGCCCCTGTCAGGATTTCCTTCCTTTTCAAGGTTGAATAATACTCCGTTGCATGCGTATACCCCATTTGTTTATCCGTTCATTTGTGGAGGGATACTGGGTTGTTTCCACCTTTCAGCTGCTGTGAACACGGCTGTGCGGGTACCTGTTTGAGTCTCTGCTCTCAGTTCTTGGGGACATATACCCTGAGGTAGAGTTGCTGGGTCATATGGTAGTTCTACGCAGAGTTCTAATTTTTTGAGAAACCAGGAACGTACGTTTTTATTTTATTTTTTAAGTGATTTTATTTTTTTAAAGTTTATTTATTTGAGGCGGGGGCAGAAAAAGAAGGAGAGAGAGAATCCCAGGCGGGCCCCCCCCCCCCCCCCCCCCCCGTTGCGGGGCTCGATCTCACCAACCGTGAGATCATGACCTGAGCCGAAATCAAGAGTCAGATGCTTAACCAACTGAACCACCCAGGCGCGCTGGCACATTTTTAATGTTGAGAAATATTACCAAATCATCTCATATAGAGGTTCTAACAATTGGCACTCCTCCCGACCGTGAATGGGAGCGCACTTAGATGGTTAACGTTTCCTTGTTTGTCGAGAAAAGGCTTCTTTGACGTGGAACCCGCAGCTCCTCCAGAAATGCCTGTTGACAAACCCCAGTGGCAGGGGAGGGGCCCCACGGTGGTCGTGGTGGCCTGTGAGCCCTTTCCTGCTGTTGACTCTTTTGGTTCAAGTCACAGCCAGGTAGACTGGGGTTTGGGAGAGGCTTCTGTGTATTTTTTGACATATGTCGTGCGATATCTGTTACATGCAAGTATAAAGAAAAAAACGCTGATAGACAATTATTCTTTCAAGTCTTTTGTGCTTCTGTGTTTTGAGAGGGTCCTAAAACCATGTTTTTCTGATTATAGAAGTACCGCCTCTTTCTCGTAGAGGATTCTCGTAGAAAGCAGCCAAGAATTCTTATAAGAATATAAGAGTAGCAGCCGAGAACCAGATATTCGAGCCTTTCTGGCTGTGTCCTGTGGCTGCTGTGGACATTAAATGTAAAGAGCGTGTTCAGCGCCGTGTCTGGACCCCGTAGCCACTCGCACTGACTACTGTCGTGCTGCTGTTGGTGGATAAAAGTGTGCAGAAACAGAGAAGTATAGAAAAGACCCCCAAACTTCCCATCGTTTGGGTGCTTCTTTTAAAAACAATTTTAAAAAATACAAACGTGATCAGTCGTGTGCTCAGCTAGGAAAGGTTTTAGAACTTTGCGGGTTTGCTTTGCTTCTTTCTCTTTTTCCTTTCCGCGGAGGGGGCGTTCTTACAAAGTTAACCACGTAAAAGTGTGCAGTCGAGTACCTTCCCCGGGTTGTCCAGGCGCCACCTCTGTCTGGTCCCAGAACATACTCATCGCCTCAAAAGAAAACCCCACGCCCAAGCCTGATTTTTAAAACCGCAGAGAAGGGTACCTGGTGAGTATCGGGACAGCCCCGAGCAGTAGGTTCCTTTCCTTGCCCGGAAGGACAGGAGCCTGAGATCCGTGCACACACACACCGCGTGCTGGATGCTCCTCTCCGTGAGAGTCTGAAGCTTGCACCAGAGGCAAGTCCTGCCGGTGAGTTTGGCCCTGGGATTTACATCCGACGCTTCCTCCAGCGTTTTCTGGGCAACAGTGAGACCTGGCTTTCCCACCTTCTCACGGTGTGACATCTTCAGTTTTCTGAAAAAGGGAGATTAAAGATGGTGCCATTCATCAGGTTGTTGGGGAATCACTTGAAGTAAGGACACGAAGCAGAGTCAAACATGGCGAGGCCCTTTAGTGCTATTGCTGCTGTCACACTGGCTCCTGCTCCAGGGATGTCGAGGTGGGAGGAGACCCAGGTGGCTGCCTCCCATGGGGCTGACCTGACTTCCCGGGCAAGTTGGCCGAGGGCGGACCAGGAGCAGAGACCCGCGGTCCCATCTCACTGTCCTCCTGTGAGGGCCGCTGGTGAGCATAAAAATGAGATCACGGGGTGAAAATGCTAGAACGGGCTGCAGAAAGTCCTAGAAGGAGATGAAACAGAAGCTGGCTTGGACGTGGCTCCCGTTTGAGGAGCTGTTTGAGGTCAGTGCCACAGTATCCACTCACGGTGTTTAAACGCCTTTGTAAAAAAAATGCCCAATTAAATTCTCAGCATCTCCTTTGCAGGGGCGGCTCCATTTCAGAATTTGGCTTACGATCCGCATCCCGCTTTGTATTTTGTCGGCGTGGCTTTGTCTTGTCCTCTAAACTGCCTTGGGAGGAAGCACCGTGTGCTGAGGGCAAGTCCTGCCCTGGTGGCTGTGTGGCCTCCAGCGGGCAGGCTCCTCTCTGGGCCTCGGCCCCTCCTCAGTTAGTGAGGCCCAGGGGATCCCACCCCAGATCCTCTGATTCGGTTTTCTTTACTGCTGTCACCGGGGAGGTTGCTCTCTCATGTGAAAGTTCCCAGCCTCCTGCTAAGGGCAGGCAACTCCCAACAGGTGGACATCAGCCGTCGTCCCCAGGGAAGGTTCAAAGCAGCCCTGGGCCTGGTGCACAGGCTTCCCCTTCTGCTTTGCCCCCGAGGTGGGCATGTCCGGGTGGTGAAGAGAAGAGGCATGGGCGTCTCAGGTTCCAGTCACTCCTGCTTAAGCCTCCCTGGCTCCAGGCTACTTTCTGCAGGGAGGGGCGGGGCCGGACAGCTCTGAGGTCCTTGCGGAGCTGAGGTCCGGGAGGGTGGCCCTGGCATGCTCGTGTCTCACTTTGTAGGCATTCCATGGCCCTTACCTGTGACACATGGCCGTCAAAGTGGACTTGAGGACCCAGCTCCATGGGCCCGTTAAGGTAGAGCAGGAAGCCCAGGGGACTGAAGAACGGGGGTTGTTTTCTTTTATTCCCCTGCGGCCATACACCAGAGTTTAGTTGGGGACCTTGCAGGTTGCTAAGCGCCCCAGCTGCCATCTGGGAACGACAGGCATCGGGGAAATCCACCCGGCACATACCTACTGCCAGGTGCAAACTGCAGAATCAGGAGCTCCCCTGGATCTCATGCTCCGAGTTCCCTTCCCAGGGAGGGGGACGTGGTTGAAGTCAAGGAAGCGGCGGAGGGTGGAGGGACGACGGGATGGCACAGAGGGCAGCCAGCCCTTCCTTCAGACCACGTTCCGTTAGATGGGTCAGCCTGTGCTTATCAGGGAAGAGAGGGCTGCCCTCTGTCCCCACCCTTCAGAGGTGAGGAGGGAGAGCCCAGGGCTGACCGTGCAGGGTTGAGTCTAGGTCAGAAAACCACCCACCGGCCCCAGTGAGGGCCAGGTCATGTTCATCCGGGGCGCCCTAGGGAGTGCGGTGTAGGCTGACGCTGGGTGGTTTTCCACTTAGCTCCTGGGGGGACACGCAGGGCAGAATGGCCACTTTGCTCTGCCTTTCCTTTTACTTAAACCCAAAGCCCAGGGTCACTGTGACCAGGGATGGCCTTTCTTCTTCACGGTGGAGTCTTTCCCTAGGTGCAGGACCTTCCGCCCTTGAGCATGTCTTGGAGGGAAGACCCACCCCTTTACCATAAAAGCCACAAACCTCTCTCCCGGGAGCACCCGAGCTTGGGATTCTGGCATGCTGCCATTTCGTAAGCTCGGCTGTGTCTTGTCTTCTTGATGTCCCTCCTTGCACTCTGCCCACGCCTGCTTCACTGTTCCCTTCGAGGCCTTTTGCCGTGAGGGTAAAGGCAGAGACTAATCCCGCCCCTGAGCCTTGCTCTCACGAGAGGCTGGTGGGGAAGAGGGAAGTCAGGGCGGGAGAGAGACAGACACACAGAGACCGAGCGAGAAGAACCGAGAAATCAGCTACCTCTTGTCCTCAGTTGTCCATCGTGACTGTTGTCCTGGCAACAGTGAGATTGGGGCTGGGGACCCGTCTCCTGGGGAGCCGCCGGGGGAGAGGAGGCTGGTGGGGTGGGAGGAACGTGGTCCCACTGCGCCACAGCTCTGCCTCTTGCTGTGTGGTGGCCTGGGGCCAGGCTCTTGTGCCCTCGGCACCTGACGCGGGTGGGGCAGACCCGTCGTCTACTAGACAGCCACAGAGGACCCCCTCATCCCAACGTCAACCAAGAAATACACTTGCTGTCTTAACTTCCTCACATGCCCACTCGTGAATATAGCTAATAGTTGTACGTTTTCGTTTTTAGCCTTGAATGTATCTTGGTTTGGGAAAAGCCAGAAGACGGATTTCCCATGGTGTGGCGTAGAAATCCGTGCTTCTGTGGGTTCCCACCCCCCACTTCTTGGATTTCACAGGATGTTCTTCATTCTAGCATTTCAGCACTTAGAACAAATCCGCATTTTAGATAATGCAGGTGATGAGCCCGCGGAGCACAGGTTGTTCTAAAGCCTTGACGCGCTCCTGGCAGTGGGAGGACATCTGCTGTGTCAGGTAGACCCGGGCCCTGGTGGTGATGACAGCATTGCAGACGGCACTGTGTATGGGGGGGCGTGGCTTCTGAGCTGGGGCCCTGCTGGGGTCACATCCTGCCACGGCACTTATATCCCCGGTTTTAGCGTCTGCTGCCCATGACCAGCTATGGAATATCCCCGCCTTTCTCTGGCTGTGGGACCGACATCTTGTTTAATAATGGCGTAGTTGATTGGACAGTTACCTGGTGTCAAGTCCCGGGGCTGCATTTTTACTGGATTATCTCATTTAATCATCGCAGCAAACCCAGAGAAGGGTTGGCACGCATTCCCTCCTGGCCACGGCTTCTGTTCAGTTCTGTTTACTAGGCGTTTCAGTTGTAGTCTCTGGACATCTGGCCTGTGGGCATCGGCTTTGTTGGACCTGCCCAGAGTTTTAAATTTCTAATACTTAAGGATTTGGACATTCTATGTAAAAACTTGCATTTCTGACCACCTTGGGAAATGGGAGGATCTGACAACGCAGGGCTCAGGAGTAAGGTTTGCATTCACATCCTCGCCAGGCCACTTACTTGCCCCGTGTCCTTGAGTCAGTTATCATGCCCTCTGGCCCCGTTTCTTTGTCTGTGAAATGAGATTGGAATAAGATTGTTAGAAGGTCTAAAGGAGAGCATTGCACAAATATTTGGGGCATTCTTCTAGGCACTAGGGATGTAGTTGTAAGCAGAACAGATTCCAGTGGGGGAGATAGATATTAAATAAATGAGCATATGCTATTAGAGGTAGGACAGTGGTGGGCAAAGCAGGAGAAGGAGCATAGGAATTGCCTGGGGGTGAAGGAAGGCTGCTATTTAATATTGTGTGGCCAGAGAAGCCTTTCTGATAAAGTGAGATTTGAGTAGAGACCGGAAGTTAGGGCGTGAGCCATGCCATGTTCCAGGGAGAGGGAGCAGTAAGTACAAAGGCCCTGAGGTACGTTCACAGGACATCATGGCAGCAGGTGAATGTGGAGTAGAAGTGAGAGGAAGAGAAGTAGGAGGTAAAGGAGGGAGATGATGAGGAACAAGTCCTGTAGGACCTTGTAAGGACCATGGCTTTTTCCCTGAAGGAGATTGGAGACATTGGAGGGCTGTAGGTTTTGTTTTTTTGGTTTTATTTTAATATGAAATTTATTGTCAAATTGCTTTCCATACAACACCCAGTGCTCATCCCAACAGGTGCCCTCCTCAATGCCCATCACCCACCCTCCCCTCCCTCCCACCCCCATCAACCCTCAGTTTATTCTCAGTTATTAAGAGTCTCTTATGGTTTGGCTCCCTCCCTCTCTAACTTTTTTTTTCCTTCCCCTCCCCCATGGTCTTCTGTTAAGCTTCTCAGGATCCACATAAGAGTGAAACATATGGTATCTGTCTTTCTCTGCCCGACTTATTTCACTTAGCATAACACTCTCCAGTTCCATCCACATTGCTACAAAAGGCCGTATTTCATTCTTTCTCATTGCCGAGTAGTATTCCATTGTGTATATAAACCACAATTTATGTATCCATTCATCAGTTTGATGGACATATAGAGGGTTGTAGGTTTAAAATTTTTTTTTTTCAGGGGCGCCTGGGTGGCGCAGTCGGTTAAGCGTCCGACTTCAGCCAGGTCACGATCTCGCGGTCCGGGAGTTCGAGCCCCGCGTCGGGCTCTGGGCTGATGGCTCAGAGCCTGGAGCCTGTTTCCGATTCTGTGTCTCCCTCTCTCTCTGCCCCTCCCCTGTTCATGCTCTGTCTCTCTGTCCCCAAAATAAATAAACGTTGAAAAAAAATTTTTAATTTTTTTTTTTCAATGTTTATTTATTTTTGGGACAGAGAGAGACAGAGCATGAACGGGGGAGGGGCAGAGAGAGAGGGAGACACAGAATCGGAAACAGGCTCCAGGCTCTGAGCCATCAGCCCAGAGCCCGACGCGGGGCTCGAACTCCCGGACCGCGAGATCGTGACCTGGCTGAAGTCGGACGCTTAACCGACTGCGCCACCCAGGCACCCCGAGGGTTGTAGGTTTTAAATGGATCAGTCTGGCTGCCGGTGGAGAAGAGACAGCAGTGGAAGCAGGGAGGCCAGTTAGAAGCTATGTAGTAATTTTAGGGAGAGCGGATAATGGCTTAGACCAGGATGGAAGTGATGAGGGGAAGGATTCTGGGTGTGTTTTGAAGGCAGAGCCAACAGATCTCACTGCTGAGTGGCATGAGGGATGGGGGAG
The DNA here is from genome assembly GCF_022837055.1 of Prionailurus viverrinus. Taxonomy (NCBI): domain Eukaryota; kingdom Metazoa; phylum Chordata; class Mammalia; order Carnivora; family Felidae; genus Prionailurus; species Prionailurus viverrinus. The sequence continues at coordinate 121,392,084 of NC_062563.1, forward strand.
TGGGGAGTCCGTGATGGCTGTCGGGATTTTAGCCCGGAGGGAGGCGATCGGAGGGGCGGGTGGCTCTTTACGGAGATGGGGAGGATGGTGTGAGGAATGGGTTCGGTGGGGGGTGGAGAGTCAGGACCCGCTGAGGTGGAGATGTCTCATAGACATCCAGGAAGGCAGTCATCCTGCGCGCTAAACCCACGTCTGGCAGGCTGGAAGGGCTGTGCCTGCATTTGCAGACTCCTGCTGGGCCCTCCCGGGCGAGGATGGTGGGCCTTGTAGGACAGCGCCTCAGGCTGGGGAGCTCAACGCCAGTTGGCAACCAGGCAGCACCTGGGGAAACTTTTATCATTTCTCCTTGAAGACAATAGGAGGTGATTCTGCTACGTGAGTCTCAGACCTGCACCCTCTCTTCTGCCCCAGAGGCTCTCAGGGCCTTGCAGAAGGCAGCCAGAGGGGGACAAGGAGAGAAGCACCCAGTAGAAACTCCGTTTCCCCGGCGACTGCCTCGGCACGCCAAGCCCCTCTGTGTCCTGGCATGTGCCGCCGGGACCATGGCGCTACGCGCCCAGAGGGCAGAAGCAACACAGGACGGTATAACCCAGAGGATCTGGCCGGGGCACAGCTGGGAGCTTGCATTTCTGCGGCTCCTTAAATACGCAGCAGGAGAGCAGCTGTGAGCGCAAAGTAGTGTGCATGGCGCCGGGCGCCGGGGAAGGTGGCTGTGGAGGGCGTCAGCACCTGCTGAGGAGGCTCAGAGAGGTGTGTTCGGAGTTGGATTTAACAAGGTGGATGTGGATTCTTGGGTGGCTTTTCAGGAAGAGGAGTGGGTGCTGGCCAGTGTGCGGTGGGGAGAATGGAGTCCTGATCCACGTGGAAGGGCAGAGGCAGGTTAGTGAGGGGTGAGCGGGGAGGTGGAGGGAGTCCTCCCCGGACTGCAGTGGCTCATCCCTGGTGTGGGAGGGACCAGAGTCAGCAGCCAGGCCAGCCCTGTGGGGGGGGGGGGGGCGGGGGGGGGGAGGTCAGGAGCCCCGCCAGCCCTGGAGTGGGACCGGAGGGGAGGCCCAGGGAGAAGAGGAAGGTGGGAGCTGTGTTTGGGAAAAGCACCAGCAAGATTTATTGCTCCCCTGGGAGGAGGCAGAGGGAGTGAAGCCAAACCACGAGCGACCCTCACAAGTAGAGAGCGGGTCTGTTTAACCCACTGGAAACTTCGTGCCCGGGGTGGGTTGAGCTGTTGCTTCCAGGTCAAGGTCGGAAGCGGATACTGAGCTCTTTCCCATGGATCACAGAGGCGGCTGCAGCGTTGTTCTCAAGGCGGCACTCTAGGCAGCGGCTCTGTGTTACCCACGGTGGGCGCGGAAGCCGTATTTACGTGCCGCGGCGTTCTAGAGCTGCGCTGTCTGACGTGGTAGCCCTAGGCACGTGTGGCTACTTCAGTGAAATGAATTAAAATCTAAAAATTAAAACTCACTTCCTCTGTTGGACTGGCCACTCTTCGTGTGCTCAGCAGCTACAAGTGACTACGGCTACCATACTGGACAGCACAGGTTACAGAGCATTTCTTTGCAGAAAGTTCTGGCAGTGCTGTGCTAGAGGGTGACGGCCTGCCCCTCGGGCCACGTCTCCTCGTTGACGGCTCAGCATCTCACCAGATCTCTGAGGGGCACCTGCTCTGTATAGCCACACTAGGCGAGGGCTGTAGATTCCACACACGCGACCGTATTTGCGCCTAAAGGGCAATCTCCTGATAATTGCAGTCACCTTGGCCCCCGTCTCTAGAGACTAGGCAGGCCTCCGGGCAAGTGACCGAAGTCCCATGGTTTGTGTCCCCTCTTCCCCTCCAGCAGGGTAAGAGTTCTGGGCTGCCCCTGGCTCTGTGCAACTTCTGTTCTGTTCCAGGTGACATGTCCTGGTGGTGACTTAGTTGTTAGTCTGGCTCCCACAATGCCAAGATTAAGTGTGGTCCTGCTTCCTTCTTGGAGCCGACATCTTGAGAGACCCTGGGGATGCTGGCTCAGAGCCTGTTTTCACATTGGAGGGTCTTGTTTAAAGAGATGCTGGGTTTTGAGTGCTACAGCCCCTCGTCCCCTGTGAATTCCCACACCCCTGGCTGAAGACAGCATAGCACTCCTGCCCCCCGAGACCAGTCACTCTCAGGTGACCTGACTGCCCTGACCACCCGAGCTCTTAGGAGTACTCTTCACCTTTGACCTGCCCAGCATTTAGCTTGGGGACTTGCAGAGACGACCAGTGACTGTTCTTTGAGTGAGGTTGTGACCGTGTCTTTTGGGCGGAGTAGCACATGTGGGTCCCTAGTCTAGATGGTGGCTGCCTGCCCCCCGGCACGGCTCTGGAGTTTCCAGATTTTACATGCTGTGGTCCTTCGCCCTCTCATCAGGGAGAGATGAGCCGTTTGGGCTCTGACCTCCCGGGGCTAGCTGCCCAGGGCCTCCTGCCCCCCATCTCCTTCCTCTGCTGCCTCCTCTGCCCAGCGGGTCAGGTCAGGATGGGCACTGTTGGAGTCCATTGCCCTTTTTGGCTTCGAAGCGGCCCGGAAGCTCTAAGAGTCTGGAGAAATCAGGCCCAGAACAGATGTGTTTGCGGACAGCTGTGTCTCTGCTCATAGTCCGTGATGGGTTGTGGTGACGTGTGTGTACACACAGCACATGTATAGGGCACACGTGGGCATACACGAGGCCCAACCATACAGACTTTACATGTTTGCTTCATGCAGCATCTCACCAGATCACTGCTGAGTTCTCTCTCCATTGAAGTCTCCCTCCCTGCCGCTGCCCCCTTTTCGAGGATGTTGCAGAAACTTAGCTTCTCATCAGCCAAGCTCATGTATCCAGATCCCTGCCGGCCACCTTGCTGTAATGAACTCCTGAATGCCTCATCAGGGCCCCTGGGAACAGCGCAGGCCTCCTGCCTCTGTCTCGATCCTGAGCCAGCACAGAGGCGCGGCCTGGCCTGAGTCACCACTGAGGAGGAGGAGGCTCGATTGGTTCCTTCCCAGAGCCTGGGGGGACCATGCTGACAGACCGCCCCGGTCAGGGGCTCACTGCTCACCTGAGCAGTGCAGCAAATGCGTGTTTACAGATCTCCATCCCAGGCCCAGGACGCGCGCTGCGCCCCAGCCAGCCGCAACCCCCCCCCCCCCCCCCCCCCCCCCCCCGCCGACCCTGGTCCCCGGGTGGCACACCGCCCAGGACGGGCCTCAGGTGCTTCTCCCCAGGATCTGGGTAGTTTTTTTGCTGTACCCAGAAGGCCCACTAGAGACTTTCAGGGCTTGTTCGTTCTTTTGGCTTATTTGGTTCTTTTCCCAGAGAGGGTCACGGCCTTGACTTTGCGTGTATTTTTAGGATAACCATCCAAGCACGGCAGGACCGGAGGGAGACCGAGCGAGGCAGCTCACCACCTTCTCCGTCTCTCTGTGTGGCGCCATGTCGCAGGGCCCCAGGCCAGACTTACGGAGTCTGGTGGTTCCCTGTCCCCGGGCTAGTCTTCCATCCTGCGCTTGACTCCCTGCTCACCCAGCATCCGGGGCAGGAGCTCACTAGCTCTCAGGGCAGCGCATTCTTCGACTGAACTGCTTTGACTCTTCAAACATTCTTTCTACGCTGAAGCAACAGTCTGTTCCCCACAGCTTTCCATCACTAGCTGCCTCCGGGGGGACCTCCGGAGCAAGTTTCCTCCCTTTTCCATACAACTGCCGTCCTCAGACGTGAAGGTCGCTCTGTGCCGCTGCAGAGCCCCCACTCCTCTGGCCGGGTTCCCAGCTCCTCAGCCCCCCTTTGATGCCTGGCCTCAGGCTCCTACACCCTGTGGTCACTCCCCGGTGAGGGCCTGGGTGAACTGCGAGCTGCCTGAGGGTATCTGGGCCTCCTGAGGAACCACCCTCAGGTGATGCTGAGGCTGCCACTCCGAAGGCCAGACTGGGTCGTGGGTCCTAATGTCCTGAGGGATGGCTCAGCCGAACCAGGGACCTCCCTGAGCCCGACGTCCAGGGACTCCCCATATATTTCTCCTCCAGGTAGCAGCGTCGAATGCCAAGTTCCCCACATCAACCGCGTGTTCTTGGGCCACTTTCAGTCCATTGGGTGGCATCACACTGCACACGTGTCCTAGCAGAGGCCTTCTGGAACTGACGCAGCTGGCCTCCCTCACAGACTTGGGGTGGCTCAGCATCTCCGGGCCCTCATGTCTGGCCCTGTTGGTTACACTCAGGGTCCACTGCCAGTCACTGAGACAGGGCCTCACAGCACTGGCCCGTTTTCTCGTGCCCTCAGCCAGTGAGGGGCGGGGGGGATACTGAGGCTGAGGGAGGTCACTGAGGCCTGCCCAGGTCTGTCATGGAGGCCCGGGGGTCCACCTCAGCAGCACCCACCTCCTCTCCTCTGCTGACCCATCAGAAGAAATTCCAGCAGCTGCCACTGGCCCGGCCTGGCCTCCCTGAGCCCCACAGGTGGTCTGGGATGCTGCCGGGCCCCGTGCTGGGGCACCGCGGACGTCTCAGCTCAGCCCCCGTCTGCAAGGAGTAGCCAGGTGCCCTAACAACTCCATGAGCACTGGGGCCCACAGAATGTTCCAGTGGGCTCACCTCTGGGCTTCACCTCTGGGTTTCTAGAACAGTGTTGTCAGGTCCTTGCTAGGAAGATTTGGGCACTTCTTGTGCCTTCACATTTGTAGCGGAACAGCGTCCAGTGTGGGTGGGAGAATTCGTGTGTGAAAAGCACATCCTTTGGTGTAGAAGAAAACACCACCCGTTCTTTTGGTCAAAGAGCCCTGGGTTCCAGTGCTGTCTGTCACTAACTCTGAGGAACCTGGGATAAACCATTTAGCCCCTCCATGCCTTGGTTGGGTCACCTGCAAAATGGAGACAGTATTACACGTATGTAAAAGTCGAGGGCAGATGAGAAAGTCTTAGCAAAGAAGAGGGACGATTTTGATATTGGTCACTGGTGTCCATTTGCCCAGTGAGTTGTGGTATTTGAGAGCTACAGCAAGAAACCAGCCTATGGTGATTGTTCTGTCACTCGGCAACCTAAGAGGGCCTCTGCCTCCTCTCCGTTGTGCGGTGGGGCAGGGGTCCTCCCCGGCCATCAGTCTCCTCCCTCAGCTCACACCCAAGGAGACATGGGGGTCCAAAGCCCGCCCCCCACCCCCGGACTTGCAGGAACGGTTATTACAGACAAGCTGGGGTCAGGGTCACAGCTGGCGGCAACAGAAAGTTTTGTGTTTATTTCCGGTTTAGAAAGTATTTTGAAAAAGCAGCCCCAGCAGTATAACCATATAGCAGTTTTGAAAAACATTTCAGGTTTTCTCAATTCCATTCGCCAGATCAAGTTACCCTTTTGTGTTTCGTGCAGACTCTTCCGCCTTGACTCAGATGCACATGTGGGTCTGTGGTCCCCTTCTCAGGATACGGTTGCTGTCTGGTCGTTTTCTTATCGTGGCACTTTTCATTATGGTCACTTCTGAGGTTCCATAATCTTCCATCTGAAGGATGAGTCCCGGTCGAATGAGCCATCAGCTGGGCATTTGGGCCACTTAGTCTTTTCCTCGAGTATAAGTGAGGTTACAGTGCAGTTCTTGCACACACATCTTTTTACTTTTCTTGGATTATTTCTGTTGGAGAAATTCCCAGGAGAGCTATTGATGGGTCAGAGACTTGGAACATTCTTATGACTTCCGAAACATATAGTAGTTGCTATTTTAGGAAGAGCGGGCTCTGCCTCTATGCCGGGGAGGCCAAGCCACATCCCGCACCTGCTCTGGGTGGCCCTGCACCCCTGAAGACGCCTGGCTGTGTTTTCAGAGAAACTGGGACTGTGGTCAGGGGCACGAAGCACCTCTCAGGACTAGTCTGGCTCCAAGGGAACCCAGAGAAGCTCTTCTGGAGGGTCAGGGTCTGAGAGGGCGGGAAAGGCCTGACCGTGTGGGTAACGGCTGCTGGGGTTGCACAAGCTGGCCCAGCACAGCACTGTGACTTTCCTAATCCTTGGTGTCCCGCGCCCCCTGCTGGCTCACACACCTGAGCGACCTCTTCCCCAGGCTGGCGGGTGCCCCCCACGCTCCTCACACATCTGCCTCTTCCTCCCCCTAGTGAGCACCTGCATGCACCTCTGGTGGGGCGTGGGTGTGGGGAGGGGAGGTGGGGAAGGAGGGAGAGAAAGGCTAAGACACGCATGGAAGCTGGGACCCTTGTTTGCATCTCCTCCGTCATTGTGCCTGACCAGACAGAGCTCCTACTCCTGGCCAAGTGACGCCGAGGACTTTCTGCTCACCTTGAACACCCCACTGGGACTCTTAAGCTATAAACCTGTGGCCAACTTCAAAGCCCAAAGGAGGTTTAGGCCTCATCTTCCTGAGATACCTGCCGACCCCACGCCCTCAGTAACACTTCACCTCAGGTGACAGAAGAGCTGTAATACATTGAGCACTTGCTGTGTGCAGGCACCGTTCTCAGTGCCTTCGGGTCAGGGTCACTTCGTCCTGCCTTCCCAACGAGGAAACCAAGGCACAGGGGAGTTAGCGGCAGCCTGGTGTCACACAGTGAGTCGGTGGCAGTATAGGGAACTGAGGGAGCTGGGCTGTCGGGCTCTTAACCGCCACGCCCTCCTGTCCCTGTCGGCCTGGCACAGACCAGCGCGCCTCACACTCGGGCGGGGACTACGACCCCGGATTCCAGCCCCAGGCTCACTGCCACCTCCCAGCCTGCCTCCTCCCCCCAGGCTGCCCTGAGAGCCCGCAGGGCCCCGGGTCTCTCTGGCTTTTCTCGAAAATCCTCCCGGAGGCTCCTGTTCTTCCCCAGCTGAGCGCTTTCTCCAAGGTGCCTAGGTTTAGTTTGGTTTCAGAAGCCCCCTCGCCGCACACCGGCAGGGCAGACGGGTGTGCCGGGGTGCAGCATCCAGGAGACCCTGTTGCTCCTTCCTGGGCTCAGATGGAGGTCATAACACTGGGGTTATTTCGGCTTCTCATTCCCCTGCAACGCTGCTGCTCGTGAGGGTTTTAGCAGTGCTGGAGACAGCTGTGGAATGGAAGAATAACGGTGGTCGCTGTAAGTGCCAGGCCCGCCGGGCCGAGGGGGCCTCGCTTGCTTACGACGGTGTGATTTCCGCAAGAAGACCGATTCTCCCCACGAAAACCGGGATAAGTGGGAGGGACCTTCCTGTGGTGCGATGGGTGAGCGGGCGGGGGCTCTGGTCTCAGACTGTCCGGGAGCGGAAGGGCAGGGGCTGTCCCTGCAGCAAAGCTGACTTCTCCCAGAGGAGATGAGGCCCCAGCCCTCTGCCCAGACCCTGGGGAGCCTCTTGGGCTGCCCCACCCGGAGGAGAGGAGCAGAACCTCCCCACCTTGGTTCTCCTGCCTCAGAGAAGGTGTGTTTAAAGTACAGGTAGAGCTGGGTTCTCTGGCCTCAGGGCCCGCTGAACACAAGGGAGAACAGGAGCCCGGTGCCCTCACCCTGCCCGGTGCACCCCCGTGCCTGGGGCCCTCACCCTGCCCAGGGCCCTGGTGGGAGACGAGGTCCCCCAGCCCTGTACCCACCAGGCTGGTGTCCCTGCCAAGCCTGTGTTCCTCTGGGGTCCAGTAACCCCTGGGCAGGCCAGGCAGCAGCTCGTGGCGTAGCCCCCAGGTGGCTCCGGCAGCCGGCACTCGACACACAGCCCACCTGGCCCTCCCATGCCTGCCCGCCTTCCTCCTCCCTGTCCGCTGCCCTGTGCGGCATGGTTCCCTCAGAACCACTCCGCCGCTGGGGTCAGACCCTGCCGTGCCTCTGCTCCCAGTCTTGCCTCGGTCTCCTCCCCTACCCCCTCCCCTCTTCTCTCGCTGCTGTGCCCCGCAGGCCTCCACTCAGCCTCGCCGTAGCCCCACTTCCCGGCCTCTATCCTGCGAACCTCAGGTTCTCCCCATCGTCACCTGCCTCCCATCTTGGGGCACAGGGTTCCTGGCACAGCACCCTGCCTGGGCTTCTGGCTCTGGCTTCACCCCCTTGCACCCACTCCCGGGGGCTGTCTCCTGTCCCCTGTCCCTGTTGCTCAACCTGAGCCGTGCTGCGGGGCTGCAGGCTCAACCCATGAGCCAGCTCAGTGTCTGCCTGCCACGCGTCCCAAATCTGCCCTGGTTTTCCCCTCACCTCTCTCTCCTTCTCTATTCCTCACTTAAAGAGGCCGGCACCTTCCACCCAGAGGCCCAAGCCACGGGCCTGTCCCGCCTGCTTGATGCAAGCCGTCACCAAGCCCCACTTTGCCAAGATGACTGCTAACTGGTCACCTGGCCCGCCCTCCTGTGTCACAGCCCTGGGCACTGGGCCTACCCCACAGCTTTCAGGAAGGAGCTCCCTGTTCCTTGCCTGGCACATGGGGCCCTTCAGGATGCGAACCAGGGGTCGGCAGACGTTTTCTGGAAAGCGCCAGAAACCCCTTTCGGTTTTGCAGGCCACGTCTTCTCTGTCACAGCAACTCGACTCTGTTGGAGTGAGGGGGCAGCCAGAGGTGACATGTAAACAAACGAGCTTGGCTGGGGGCGCCCCCCCGCGAGACACTATCTGTGCAAATAGCAGCAGCCAGGTTTGGCCCGCAGGTGGCAGTGTGGACCCCCCCCCCCCCAAACCTAGCCGTGGGGCCGCGGTTCCCTGTTCCCACCCCCATGGAAACCGCTGCAGGTCCCTGAACCTCGTGTCCCAGGTCTCTGTGCCTGGTGTGAGCAGCTCCCTCTGACGAGATGTTCCCAGCATGTCAGTCGGCTAGCCTCACTTCTAGGAAGTGTTCCTGATTGCCCCCAACACCCCCGGCAGACTCTGACACCCACCCTTCTTTGTTACTGCCCGCTGTCCCTCTCCCGTCCGAGCATTTACTGTAATGCACTGCGCTGGGCCTGCTTACCCATCCCCATGAGACCCTCAGCCCTCTGAGGGCAGCGACTCGCTCGTTTTGTGGCATTGGCACGTTATAGCATGCCGCCTGGCACCTAGTCGGTCTTCAGTCATGTTCAGTCAGAATTCTCGGGTGATCGCTCTGTGCAAGGTGGGGTGGGTGACCCAGATCCTGCACCCTCCCGGTGCAGGAGAGAACGGGTCCACGTAGGATCTGCCACCTTTCCTGTGGCATTGAGGACACTCTGGAGGTACAGAACCAAGCTTGGGTTTCTTCATGGATTTCTGACTCCCGTGAGGGCTTTTAAGGTGTGCCGTCACAGCCCTGAGCCTGTTGCTCTGGGCCTCCGGCTGCCTCCCAGTGTGGGGGAGGCCCCTGTAAGGCCCTGTGGAAGGTCAGCTGGTTCCTGGCTGATGTGTGTCACCAGCATCAGGGTGTTTCTTCCCGGAAGTATCCAAACCTGCCCGTGGAAGGGTGCAGACCAGACAGACCCTGCTTCTCCACCAACCCTCTCCTCCTCCTCCCAGGAGAACCTTATGCTTTCCATCCTGCCCAAGCATGTGGCTGACGAGATGCTAAAGGACATGAAGAAGGACGAGAGCCAAAAGGACCAGCAGCAGTTCAACACCATGTACATGTATCGCCACGAGAATGTCAGGTGCGCCGGCCCGTGGGCCTGGGCTCCAAGAGCGGAACAGGGGCTGGGCTTTGTGGGGTCAGTCAAGCACTGTGGGATTCCAGAGTCTTCCCCCAGGACTAGAAGCTAGGCCACGCCTTCAGTGTGAGCCTCGGCCCCCGTGGGAGCAGTCTTGCAGACCAATGCCGAGAATGAGCCGTCTGGGCCATGTAGTCAGTCCCCATCATCGCACAGACGTCACCCAGAGTGCGGGGGTGACGTCTGTGAGGTCACCCAGCCATTCTGGGCCGGCTAGGGGCTAACAGCTGTGTTCCTACCAAGACGGGTGACTTCATCACGGGGCAGGAACAGGCAGCGTGGGGGAAGGAGGCCCGGAGAGGAGAGGCCCACGAGGATAAACTAAACGTCAGAGCCCCGCATTCGCCCTGGGAGTGCCAGGGGCTTGCCACTTTGGGGTCGAGCAGGGACCCCTCTGCTGTGGTCCTGGGGCAGGAGCTGGTGGTGGGGCCAGGCACACTGCCCGGAGCCTCACAGTGGCGCCCTCCCTGCTCTCCCAGCATCCTCTTTGCGGACATCGTGGGCTTCACCCAGCTGTCTTCCGCCTGCAGTGCCCAGGAGCTCGTGAAGCTGCTCAATGAGCTCTTCGCCCGCTTTGACAAGCTGGCGGCTGTGAGTACCCGGCCCCCGCTCAGCCTCCGGCGCGCCGGGGGGCCACCCTCGGGGCTCCCACGGTCACCTCGCACGGGTGCCTGCTCTGCCCCCTGCCCGCCCTCCGTGTCCTCGAGGGACTCAGAGCCACGCCGCACACCCTGTTCTTTCAGAAATACCACCAGCTGCGGATTAAGATCCTGGGAGACTGTTACTACTGCATCTGCGGCCTGCCCGACTACCGGGAGGACCACGCCGTCTGCTCCATCCTTATGGGGCTCGCCATGGTGGAGGCCATCTCGTGAGTGGGGGCCTCTGGGGGGAGGGGCTCTGGACCGCGGGAGAGGCGGGCCTTCCGTGGTCCGGCGTGGGGGCTCGGCGCACCCCAGGCCCCCACGGGACGTGGGTGCCGTGTTGGTCAGCAGGCGGCTCAGCCCCCGGCTCTGGGAAGGGGGGACGTGGCTCGCCTTCTTGCCAGCTGAGGGGCCGAAAGCCTTCTGTGGCCTCTGAGGGCCCCAGCCTGCATCCACTGTTGTTTTCTAGAGAAGTGGCAGTCGTGGTAAAGGCTGTCACACCTCCTCACGCTGGTTTGGAGTCCCCCCAGACTCCCCGTCCCTTCTCTTCGTGTTTTCTCACTGTGAGCTTCCAGGCCCGTCTCAGGTCGGAAAGTCCGAGTGTGGCGGCAACGTGGGGCAGCAGAGGTGGGACAGGGCCCCGGCCTCTGCTCTGGGCTCCCAGCCAGGGCTCCTGCCTCCGCCACTGGGAGGACGCTGCCCTCTCCCCCCTCGCCCTCCCCTGTCGCTGTCACATTGCAGGTGGCTTAGAGGCCCCAGCAGGCAGGCCCTGGCTGGGATCAGGCACCAGGAGGGAAGGGGGCTCCTTGCTGCAGTTTCCCACCCCACCACCAGGATGGAGGCCGGGGTGGGGGCGGGGGCGTGGGACACCTTAACACCAGAGGGCGGTTTTGCATTGTTACCATCTTCTGGATTAGAGCTTCTCTGACATTGGCCTAGACACAAATGCTGTGCTGGGAACGTGTGGGGGGTGGGTAGTTCAGGATCATTCACCTCCACTTCCCTCACCTCGGGGCAGCTTTCCCTGTTGCGCGGGCGCCTGGTACAGGTGGACGCGGGGAGGTAGCGGCCATTATTCTGTGGCTTCCTGCCTGCACCCCCATCACGCTAACTCGCGACGCGAGCCTGGGCCCGGGCCGACCTGCTGGACCCCTAGCCACAGGTCACTTAGCTGAAGTGCAGGCAGAGAGCTGTGGAGTGCCCAGCGGTGCCCTCGGCCTGGAGTGGGAGAAAGCCAGTGCAGGACTCTTCCCGCAGGGCACAGAGGGCCGGCCACCTTGCCACGGCCATGCCCGACCCTCCTCCTTTCCGTGTGTGCCTGGCAGGTACGTGCGGGAGAAGACGAAGACTGGGGTGGACATGCGTGTGGGGGTGCACACAGGCACGGTGCTGGGGGGCGTCCTGGGCCAGAAGCGCTGGCAGTATGACGTGTGGTCCACTGATGTCACTGTGGCCAACAAGATGGAGGCCGGTGGCATCCCCGGGTGAGCGAGCATCTCCTTCCCGGTGGGCGGGCGTGGGTGCTGAGGGAGGGGACCGTCCATCCGTCGGGGCTGGGACTCAGCCGGGAGACACCCAGGAGCAGTGTTCTTCCTCGGGGTGCCTGCCTGCTTGCCCCGGGCCCAGCTGCCTCCTGCCTGGGCCTCTGCAGCCATGTGTCCTCGTCCCCGTCCTCTCCTTGTGGGGCCACAGATGCCGGCACAGACGTAGCCTCCAAGGCTCCCCGCAGGGCGCCAAACCCGAGGAACAGGTTCTGACGTGGTGCCCACCTGGCTCGAGCTCCTTTATACCAGCAGCCAGTCAGGGCGGACGGGCCGAGGACGCAGAGGAACCCTCCCCGCCTGGGTCAGGGAGCGGCCCTCCGGGGCAGTCAGGGTTCTGTCCCTCAGTGGTGACTCCCCAGAAACGGGTAACAACCCCCTGACAGCGGGTGGGAGCCATATGAGGTGCATAACGGTAGGATCACCACCGAGTTCAGAGCGGCCTTCTACGCTCCTCACCTGGCCCGGTGCTGCGGGCAGCCTGAGGGTGTTTCCTTCCTGTTTCGCGGATGTGGCACTGAGGCCCAGAGGGGCAGGGGCCACACGGCCCTCACAGCCAGTTAGCACCGGGGCGCCCCGGCTGGAGCTCTGGTGGCACGTGTGTCCCCGCCTCCCCGGCAGCCTTGGGCTTCGGGGTGGCCCGACCCTCCGCTGACGGTCCCGGGCCTCTTGCTGCCGTCTAGGCGTGTGCACATCTCCCAGAGCACCATGGACTGCCTAAAGGGCGAGTTCGATGTGGAGCCGGGCGACGGGGGCAGCCGCTGCGAGTACCTGGACGAGAAGGGCATCGAGACCTACCTCATCATCGCGTCCAAGCCAGAGGTGAAGAAAACAGCCGCCCAGCACGGCCTCGATGGCCCGGTGAGTCCCCTGCCCGCCTCGCACGGGACGTGGAAAGGCAGGGTTCGAGAAGCAGGGCCTGGGGAAGAGCGGGCGGGGCCGTGGGGGGCACCCTCGCAGGGGGAAAGCGGGCTCCGGGGGGAGTAGGGCACATGGCTCCCGGCAGGCTGACGGTGAGTGGTACAGCAGAGGACAGGCGCCCGGAGAGGTGTACGTGGCACTCGGGAGAGCAGCTGGCTAGGGAAGGGCTCCCTGCGTGGAGGAGGCAGTCACAATCACAGGAGAGACGTGGGCACCCAGGGAGCGAGTTCGAGGAGTGAGTGAGGATGCCAGGGGCAGGCACTGAGGTTGGCTTGGTCACGGAGGAGAACCGGGCTGGGAACTTTGCGGGGCGGGAAATGAGAAAAGAACCGGATGGAAGCAGTGAGGCCGTCCTGCCCTGGCCTCTCTGCTGACTTCCTGCATCTCGTCAGACCCAGTGCCCTCAGCAGCTGCCCCCACCAGCCTCCTGACGGGCTGTCTGGTTAGAAGCCACCAGTGGCTGCTGCAGGAATTGGGCCATCTGTCATCCTCTGCTGAGCCTGGAAGGCATTTTGCTCCTCGAAGCTTTGCGCTTAAAAACCCCACCAGTCGTGGGAATTTGACAGTTGGGGGGTTTGGTGCTCCCAGAGGTGGCACGTGGAGACCATCCCATGGCCGAGGCTTTGTCTCATGGTGGCTAAAGCAGGGCTTGAGCTGGTCCGGTGAGGTTTCTGTGGCTGAAGACGTGACCCCTGTAAAGTCTGGAAAGAAAACTAGACGCCTTCCCCCCTCCCCTACGTGTATGTGATGACTAGCAAATGAAACACAAACAGAAGATTCATCCGTTTAAATCGAATTGCAGCCACTGTTTCGTGAGTACTTCCGTTTCTCCGTAATTTCACTTAATCCTCAAGACAGCCCTGGGAGAAGGGGGCTGTCGTCATACCCACTTTACAGAGGAGGAAACTGAGGCCCAGAACTTTGCGTAAGTTGCAGACCTGGTAGGTGGCAGAGCAGGGCCCTGCCCCCGACCTGCCAGCCACCCCGTAACCCAGAATGTGGGCGCCCCCGTGTGAAGGCGTTCACACGGACTCCGCACTGGGAGGCCTGCACATGTGGGCACCGCCTCACTCCTGAGTAATTTAAAGTCCCACGAGGTGCCCGTGTTAAAGCAAAGGACACTTCAAGGTATTTTGGGCTGCATGTGAAGTCTGAGCTACAATTAAATGCTCCAAGGAACTCAGAAAAGTAGGAAGCTGTTTTTCAGAAAAGTAGGAACCAAGACTTGACCTTGCCACAGAATTAACAAGTTCATTCATATTTTTAAGAGTGCTCCTTGGGGAACTGTAACATACTCGCTGGAACGCATTGAAAATGTCTCTTCAAAGCTGTTCTACCAGACAGTAATCGACAGTAATTTAAGCAATCAGCTACTTTTGTAAAGCGGTAGGAGATTTGTAATTCCTGGCATACAAAATTTTTAAGAAACTGAGCAATGTTATTCCTTTCAAAACTTACCCACAAATTTGGTTTTACCGGGGCGGGGGGGGGCCACCTTGGAGTCACAAAGCAGTCAACACGTCCTTGGGGTAGCACTCATTCCGCTGTGTTCTGATCTTGTATTTTATTTCGCTTCTTCTGATCACCCTTGCATGGCGTGTCATTTGGCTCAGGGGTTTTCCTCAGCACCTGGCACCCCTCCGAGAGTGCAGATGAGGGAAGGGAGGCCCAGGGAGCCTGGGCAGAGCCCGTCTCCATGGAGCCGTTGTGTTTGAGCCATTCTTCCACTTGCAAATGAGAGAAAAGTTGAGTCTGTGGTTGCATGGCTTAAAACATCAGCTCTGAAGCTGTGAGCCAGCAGGAGACGGCCCATGGCGAGGCCGCGGCCTGAACAGGACGGAGCACGGGCACTGCGGGTCGAGAGAACCGACCTCTTCTTCTTAAGCGTACCGTCACACAAGACAGCCGGCACTGGTTCCCGTGGAAACGTGAATGGTGTTCTGTTTTCAGCACTTCTCTCAGTGACACTTTGTGGCCATTCAGGTTCTCAGTACTTTTGTAAAGTTGAATTTTAACAGTTTTTCTCCGAGAAAATTATTTTAAAGTTTATCTTGAGAGAGAGAGAGAGAGAGAGAGAGCGTGTGCGCACATGTCGGGGAGGGGCAGAGAGAAGGAGAGTCAGAATCCCCAGCAGGCTCCGCGCCCCCAGCGCGGAGCCTCATACGGGGCTTGAACTCATGAACTGTGGGATTGTGACCTGAGCCGAGCTCAGAGAGTCAGAGGGTTAACCAAATAAGCCACCCAGATGCCCTGTTAACAGTTTCTTACTGCCCCTTCCTGAAAATATCAATTTCTCGAAGTAGAAAGGCTGGGTTAAGGTTTCTGCACATGGAAAGCTTTTACCCCCGCTCGTCACCACCTGCCTCCCACCCCCGGAGGGCACCCTCACTGCCCAGCTCTTTACTCACTTTTAGGTTTGTTCATTTGAAAGACAGAACCGTGATAGGCCACTGTTGTAACCTCATTTCTGTAATCATTAGTAAGGCTGGACGCTTACCGTGGCTGTCAGCTAGGTTGACAGCTAGGTTGTCAGCTAGGTGTTTTCTTCTGTGCTTTATGTGGCCTTTGAGGGCCCGGTCCCCTCTCTGCTTTGTAGGGGCTCTTTGTTTATTAGAGAAGTGAACCCTGGCTCATGCGGTGGCCGGCAGCCATCGGCGGGGCATCCGCCGTGTGCCGGCGCCGCTGTGTCACAGGGAACTCGAACGTTCGGCTGTGGTCGGGAGCTCCCGCCTCCTATGTTCTCTGCAAGGCGACGTGGCGGCCGCCAGGGCACGCAGAACTCATCACAGCCCGTGTAGCTCGTGTGGTCGACAACTGTTCAGGAAGTCCTCATGATGAGTCCTTCCCGAGTGTTAAAAAGCTTCCAGACCTCTCCCTGCGCACACTGCCCTTGTTGTCAGGCCCGCCCGCTCTCTCTGTCTCACATGCCATCTCTCATGATGCCCAGATTTCCACCTCGGCCCCAGCTGTTGCCTGCACTCACCCTGTGGCCCCTGTAAGTGTCCATCTGCACAGACACGGGGGAGCTCGGTCCCCAGGTCCGAGGCCCAGTGCCTGCCGGTCCCTCCGCCCTCCCGTCTCCGTCAGCCACAAGTTCATTCTTTCAACAGTTCATACCAAAAACTGAACACATGCTCGAGCCCTCTCTTTGCCGTCCACAAGCGTGTTCTGTTGACCCCTCCTGTGAAGGAGAGCTCTGACCGCCCCCCCCCCACACCCCCTCACAGCCACCCCCGTCTGGGCCACCAGGGGCTGGGCTGCTGACCTGGCCCCGGTGCCCCGTCCCCATGGCAGGCAGTGTTCCTGCTGAGGTGTCGGGTGAAGTCCTGTCACTTGTGTTGGTCTCCATCTCACCCGGAGGGAAAGCCCGAGCCCTGCGGAGGCCAGGAAGGCCCGGCATGGCCAGGCCCTCGCCGCCCTGCTCTGCCTTCACTCACCGTCCCGGCAGCGGCTCTGACCTCCCGGCAGCTGCTCAGGCCCATTGCCGGGCCTTTGCACCAGCTTCTCCCTCTTCCCAGGGCCTCTGTCCCCACAGAGCCAGGTGATTCGCTCCTTCAGGCCTTCGCTGACCTCCTCTCCACTGTCCCGCTCCCCTGCGATCCTGTGCCCCTTTCCTGCTTTATCTTTCTCCAGAGCACGTACCCTCCTCTTACGCGCTCTGCTAATTTTACTTACTTGCTTCCCTGTTGTCTGCCTTTCCTCAGTAGAACTGAGGAACAGTAGAGCTGTCCCGGTCAGGACGTTCTGTGTGTATCCCCAGGAGTTAGAGCAGTTCCTGTCACAGAGCAGGGACTCAGTAACACTGCTGCCCTGTGTTTCAGCGTTTAACTTACTCTGTCAAGGAAGAGTACTTAATCGCTGGGGACATGGGCTTGTGGAATTTATTCAGACTTTCGGAAGGCATCTGACGGGCTCTACACCAAAAAAAAGACCTCTGTGAATCACTGTGTCAAGCGACTGTTTCAGAAATAGGAGTTGGAACAATAGGGTTTTTCTCTGCTTTGAATAATTTTACTCGTGGAAAAAGATACCAGAAAAGTACAGCATTTTAAAATTAACGTTCTAGAGGAGGAGTCAAACGGTAACTTCTTTAGAAATTAGAGCTTCCGAACTCTAGTGGGAAGATTCCAGACCGATAGTGCGTGGACCAACCAGGTCTGCTGGGGCCGGTGGGCGGCTGGGTCCAGTGCCCCGACAGCCACGTCTTTCCACCGCAGGCCCTGCTGAATGGAGCGCCAGCTTCCTCAAAGCCCAGCTCTCCCGCCCTCATTGAGACCAAGGAGCCCAACGGAAGCATCCACACCAGCGGCTCCACGTCGGAGGAGCCCGAGGAGCAGGATGCCCAGGTGTGTGCGGGGCGGGGGGCCAGGGCTATGGGCAGGGGATGGGGTGGGGAAGGTTGCTGCAGGAGTGGGAGACTGGCCTGGGCTCTTCTCCTTTTTACCGGTGCCACCTTGGGCGTCACCTCCTACCCTGGTTCCGCTGTCTCCTCCTGGGGTGGAGGGGGACAAGTCCAAAGAGGTGCTCACCTCGGAGGCCTTGTCTAGCCCTCCTGTCCAAGAATCCTGTGGCTTTGAGGGCAGCGAGGACATCCGTGGAGAATTCTGTAGGATTCAACCAAGACTGTTCTGGAAGTGAGACTTCAGGGTGGGCCCACCTCTCTGTTCCACAAGTCCCATGAACAGTGGCAGGGGTTTCTGGAGGAATTAACATGCTTTCTGCCCTGAGGACAGGGCCCATCTTGGGACAGCGTCCAGGACCTGTCCGTTACTAAAGAGCTTCCTGGGCCCACTCAGTGATAAAGGCAGGTCCTGGGAGACGGGGGTCTCTACCTTGCTCAGGTGAGCCTTCTGGCAGCCGCACCGTTCTCACTGCCGGGCGGCGGCGGGTGGGGGGCAGACGAACGGCCCTGGCGCCTTGAGATGAGGGGGCTGCAGAGCAAGAGGGGAGACAGGGCTGAAAGTTCACGGAGGTTTTCTGGATCACCGTGACGTTCAGCAATTGTGATTTCCTTGATAGAAGGTGGAAATGTAGACTCGACATAACTCGTTAACAAGAACGCACATCCTTTTAGCAGCTTGTAATTTTTCTGTCCTCACGATTAGCCACACTCCCCAGCATGCGCTTCAGGGACAGAGGTTCTTGGTGCTGGAACAGACCTTCCTCGTCATTTTATAGAGGAGAAAGCTGGAGCTGGGCAACACGAGTGACATGGGATCAAATTGGCAACCAGTGGCACGCCCGAGCTTAGGACCGGGCTGTCTTGGTTCTGGCTTCCAGATACATCTGGACCGGCACAGACAGCGCTAACGGGCCCGGTCTCAGTTACCATTTGGGCTGATGGCCGTGTAATCACAGTCTGGGGTCATACTTTTGGAGCTGATGCTTTTCCTCTGTGTGAATTAAAATGGTAGAAGTCCCCCAGCCCCGCCACCCCACCAGTGACAAGGGTGTCCCTTCTTCTCCCAGCACTTTCCCCCTCAGACCTTCCTCCCCCAAATGAACCAGATGTGCACTCCCTTAAGCCCTAGGGTTGGGGGTCATTCACGTCCCAGGGACGCCGATTGCGTGGCTGTGTGGGACCCCGTCCTCGTAGCAGGATGTGCCGGGACTGCGCTGCCCCACATGCTGCCGTTAGTGGCTGGTCACTGCAGAGCCACGGTCCTGGGAAACCAGGAAGGACTGTGGCTTTGGGTCCAGACCCAAGCAAGATGGAGCCGTGTGGGGGCATAGGGAAGACTTCCTGTAAAGTGGTTTCTAGAAGGGCTTAGTTAGTCCTCCTGAGTGTGATCCCTTTTGTTACCCCCGCCCCCCGGCCCCTGCACCACCCTCTTTCCCCAACTCCACCCCCACTCCTCCCACCCACCCCCACCCCGGGCACTGCCTTGCAGGCGGACAATCCCTCGTTCCCCAACCCGCGCCGGAGGCTGCGCCTTCAGGACCTGGCTGATCGAGTGGTGGACGCCTCTGAGGACGAGCATGAGCTCAACCAGCTACTCAATGAGGCCCTGCTTGAGCGAGAGTCCGCCCAGGTGTAAGTGGATCCTCTGCATATACCTTGTAGGCCCTGACTTGGGGTTCAGGAAGTTAGCCATCTTGAATGGGGCCCCTTCCTGTTAGGCCAAGGCAGATGTGACATCCGTGTTTCATGGGACGTGTTTCCACCGCAGAGTGAAGAAGAGAAACACCTTCCTCCTTTCCATGCGGTTCATGGACCCCGAGATGGAAACCCGCTACTCCGTGGAGAAGGAAAAGCAGAGTGGGGCCGCCTTCAGCTGCTCCTGTGTTGTCCTGCTCTGTACGGCCCTGGTCGAGATACTCATCGACCCCTGGTGAGGAGGGCATGGGGGGAGCCGATAGGCCAGGAAAGAGGAAAGGTGATGAGCATCCTAGGCCAGAGGTGTAAAGGGTGTGAGTGCATCATCTGGAGCCTGACACTGGGGCAAAAACCTGGTCTCTTCCTCACCTCGGTGGAACAGCCCCAGCCGATCTCGGGCCCAGGTGTAGCTAGGACTGTGCCCTGGACCCCCTTCCTTCTGTCTACCTCGGGTTCCAGAATAGCACTAGCCTTAAAACCAGGATGGAGAAAGCCGAGGGGTAGAGAGGGGCCCAGGAGGATGGAGGCCTTGGCTGTGTGGGCCTCAGTGGTTCTTGGGACGAGGAGACAGAAGATGGGGACCCTCTTCAACCTCAGTCGTCAAGGCTGATCTGGCTTCCCATTCTTGCCTTATCTTAGCAGGTGATTTTAAGCTCGGGGCACAAACGGATTTCTGCAACACAGCAGCAGGTCCTCTGGGGCAGGGGGGGATGTTCTGGAGTCCTTGCCCCAACCGTTGAGGCCCGAGTAAAGGTCAGAGGTTCCCCTCCCCGTGGCCCATCAGCAGCTCACTCCTGCACGGGGTTCCCCCTCAGAAGGAGGCGGGCGGAGCCCTGTCCCAGTTACAGTTGGGGGCACCGTAAGGAGCCTCGGACTTAGTCGCAGGTTTCTAGACACGGCTTCGTTGCCTATTTGTTGTACGGCCGTGTCTCTAAGGTTCCCGGAGTATCAGTTTACTCATCGGTAAAGCCAAAGATGATGATGGTAATAACAATTTGAAGATCATAATGCCCGCTCTCCTAACTCCCAGGACTGTTGGAAGGATCAAAGCCATTCATTCGCTGCACAGGAATTTACGGGCTGCTCTGTGCCCGGCGCTGAGGTCTAGGGATATGCAGCGAGGACAGCGTACAAACAGCCCCGCTCTCGTGGAACTTCCATTCTAGCAGAGGGAGGCAGACGTAAACAATTGAATAATCAAAACACGTATGCAGACAGGGGCAGGTGGCATGGATAAAAGTCAGGTGAAGAAGGGAGCGGGGAATGCTGGCGGCGAGTTTAGTTGTGTCGGCGTTTGTGTACGACCCCGGGCGGAACGGCCTCACCGACAGGGCGATACTTCAGTAGAGACCGAGAATCCGAGAATCAGGCGCTGGCTTGGCAACAGAGGTTCCTAAGGAACCGAATGGTGGGGGTGTGAGTACGGGAAGGATCTGGAGACCCCGAGTTTCTCGGAATTGAGAAGGTGGGTGTGGAAGTCCCTGCTCAGCTGTGAAGCTCTGTGCGGTCGGCAGAGGGGAGGCCTTGCCACCCTCGGCTGCAGGGGAGAGGCTCTGTCCCCCGCTCTCCCTTCATGGCAGGGCGCTCATTCCTGAGAACCCCGTGTTTCTCCTGGGCCCTGCCCAGGGCATCTGTGCCCCAGCAACAACTACCGCTGGGGAGGGCTGCACATGCCCAGGCCCTGCACTCAGGGCCTCCGTCCCGTCTCCACAACAGGAGGCAGGGCTCTGTGAACGTTTCAGGTGCCAGCGTGGAAGGGCCTGCCCTCTCCCTCCTCCTCTTCTCTCCTGGCCCTTCACCTGATCTCACTGACCCATCTGCTCCCCTCTCTCATTGTCGTCTCCCCTTCACAGGCTGATGACAAACTACATGACCTTTGTGGTCGGGGAGGTTCTCCTTCTGATCCTGACGGTCTGCTCGCTGGCCGCCATCTTTCCCCGGGTAAGAGCCGCTTCCCCTTTGACTCCGAAGCCTTCTGCAAGTGCAGGTGGCATCGACGGAGTTCTGCATCCTGTCAGATCCTGACAGATACGCTGCTTTTATTAGGATGGTGCAGGCATTTACCCATTCATTCATTTGTCCCACACCGGTCATTCATTCGCTCCAGCTGAGCAAGCAGGGGTGTGTAAGCCAGAGTCCGGATAAATGGGGACCTGCGTAGAAAAGCAGCAGAGGCCCCGCCGGAAGGGGGTTGGTCCCGATTGTGACGTGCAGCGAAAGCCAGACAAAGGGACTGGGACGTTCTCCTGTAAGCACCGGGGTCCCATGCAGAGTCTGGGATCAGAATGACCAGAGAAAAACAGTGTTTTAGGGAAGGGGGTCTGGCAGGCGACTTGCCGGGTCATTTGCAGGACTTAGGGCACACCGACCCAGGAAAGGCAGGAGCAGCCAGGCAAAGATGGCTGGCCCCGAACATTGTTCCCTGACGTGGCCTTGCCGCTTGGACTTACGGAGCGGGCTGCCGCTGCTGGCACTGCCCACAGCCTCCTGGGCTGGTCTCCGTGTCTGCTCCAGAAAGGGCTCTGGTATCTGGAGGCCCCGCTGTATCATAGACCCCTCCGGTGGGACTGATACAGAGCCTCCTGCACCACCTCCTCAGGTCTGCCGGTCAGTTTTTGGCTGACTCACAGGCAAAGGGTCATTAGCAGCCATATTTACAGGAGAGAAGACTGTCAAAGGCTCATGGCCCCTGAAATTCCATTCTTCTAGGCCTTTCCTAAGAAGCTTGTGGCCTTCTCGACTTGGATCGACCGGACCCGCTGGGCTAGAAACACCTGGGCCATGTTAGCCATCTTCATTCTGGTTATGGCAAACGTTGTGGACATGGTGAGCTCCAGCTGTCGCTGTAGAAGGGACACCCCCTCTCTCAGTGGAGAAAGGCTTCTGTATTGGCCAGCATGAGCAGTTTGTCAACCGGTCCTCCCAACTAGACATGGCTGAGTTTCCTAAACAGATTATCTTGGCCAAATGGAGGGCGTCTTCTACCCCGGAAACCTGAGACTGACCTGTTGCCCCCAGCTCTGTGCTCTCCCAGAGTGCAGGAGCCCGACACCATGCTCCAGATCCTGTGTTGGATGTTGACTCATTTAATCTAACAGTCCCAAGAGGTGTTGGTACCATTGCCTACAGCCTCAAGGCTCAGAGAGGTTAATTCACTTGTTTTAGGTCACATGGCCAGTAAGTGGCAGAGTAAAGGACTGAGCAGTTCTAAACCCCAACGCTGTGAAGAAACTCCCTATCTCGCTGCTCAAGGGGCACAGTACTTGTATGCGTTCTGCATATCTGAAGTGTTCCCTACAGTGTGGTGAAAGCCAGGTATCTAAAGGGTATCTAGGGGGCAGGTAAGCCCGTTCCGCTAAAGGAGCTCTCCTGTTTGGCCTTCGTCCATTTGAACGTTGCCAGACCTTCCTAGAGCCCAAATGGCTTGGGGCAGACAAATCCTCTTCTCTGCTCTCCTCAATTCACGGAGAAGCGGCAGGTCCCAAGGGGGCAGCCAGATGCTTTCCTGGGGAGAGGGGACAGCAGTTGGAAACCCCGATCTATTGACTCAGAGCCGCCAGTCATTTGCTGAGCATTGGCAGCTTGGAGCTATCGTTGACTTTCTTGTCATTCGTCACGGCTCCCGACAATTTTGGCAGTATTATATACACTCTTAAAAAGTCCTACGTTTTCCAAATAAATCTTATAGCACTTGCTTTATTTTCTTTAAAAATTGAAGCACAGGAAAAAAAAAAAACAAAACAAAACCTCACCATGGAGACTGAATCTGGTGGTAGTAGAGGTGAAAAATCCCTAGGGCCAACTGAGCCAAAGTCCAACTAGAATGAGAAGCTGGGGGCTCCAGAACCTAACACGCCCCTGGTCGCACGATGCGCGAGCGCAGGGAAGAGAAGCCCCAGGCCCCTAGCATGTCTGAACCCACCTGGAGCCTGGTGCCGGGTCATGGACAGCGGGAGAGCCCGTTGCCAATAGAGGGGTGCAAGACCAGGGAGGTATAGGAAAACTTTTCACGTGCTGAGAACTTCCCCAAAGGCAGATGAGCACCAGCGGTTGCAAGTTACAGAAAGTGGGTTGGATTCAGTTTATGGGTGCACTTTCCCTTGACTCCATGTGCTGGGCAGCAGGACTTGAGAAACGGAAGTGTTTGCGCGGAGACTGGCTGCCATTGCGGTGACGCTGTGGGGGAGCCCCCTTCCCCCTCAAGCAACAGTGTGGTGTGGGCAAGAGCATTTGTATTTGAAACTGAAATACTGGACTCCTGGCTCTGGCTTTACCACTTGCCCATTGTGCTGTTTTGTGCAAGTCCAGCCTCTCTGAGTTTTCTATACAAAGGTGGCAATAGCAAAAATACTGGAATTTTCATAGACGTCAAATGAGAGACGGTTAAGCTCTTAGTAGGAACTAGTGGCCTTTGTATCATTCCTTGGTAAGTTTTCCCATCTGTCAGTGTTTCTGAGGGAGCTGTGGGAAGTGGCAGCTGAAAGGACACTGCCGTGCACAGCCCTCTCTGACCAGTGTCTGCTGTCCCCCTGTACCCTGTGTTCTCCCCCTGCCACCCCGGGCCTGCCCTCCAGCTTAGCTGCCTGCAGTACCACACAGGCCCCGTCAACAGCACCGCAGGGACGGAGGCAGAGGATGGCTGCGTAGAGAACCCCAAGTATTACAGCTATGTCGCTGTGCTGTCCCTCATCGCCACCATCATGCTGGTGCAGGTCAGCCACATGGTGAAGCTCACACTCATGCTGCTTGTCACGGGTGCTGTGGCCGTCATCAACATCTACGCCTGGCGCCCCATCTTTGATGAATATGACCGCAAACGTTTCCAGGAACATGAGTAAGATGAGGCCTCTTTAGGGGTCTGTTTTGTCTCCTTCCTCCCCCCGCCGCCCAAGTCTCCACTTCAGGGTCATGGGCCTTGGGCTCCTTCGAGGCTTAGATGGGAATCGGGGTTCGTGGCTTCTCACAGATACGCCTCTGAGATCCTTTCCATTCTCGATGAGTGGAAGATCGCGGCTGCCTCCATGTTCAGCTTCTGGGCATCAGCCTCTTGTACTCAGGTGGGGCCTGAGTGTGCGATTATCTGTCCAACAGCTTTCCTGTGGTCGCCTTAGAGAAGATGCAGGTACTTTCCACCCCTGGGCTCAACGGCACTGACAGGTAAGGGCAACTGCTTTCCCCGTTTGGTCTGCATTTAGTCTCCCTTTCTTCTAGAGACAAGAGAAGGCCATGATCTCACCCCTTCAAAGGCACACGATGTGGGAGATTTATTAGAGCAGTATGTGTTTCTGTAGGAGGGGTAGGAGGGCTGGAGCAGAGGCGGAATGACCTGGGTACGGACCAGAGAGCGAGCCGGGAGAGCAGCTCAGATCAGAGAGCGAGCCGGGTCAGAGAGCGAGCCGGGAGAGCAGCGGCAGTGTGGTGTAGGGGGTCAGGTGGAGGCCGGGCTCAGGTGAGGGGAGAGGCAACAGACGGCCAAATGGATGTGATAGCTGCATTTAATGAGGAGGGAAAGAGCACTGCACTTGATCTAGAAGGCATGGATTCTTCCCCAGCTGCAGGAGTCCTCTCAGGGGCCGCAGGCAGGCCATCGTTCAAGTCCGTTTCACAACTTGAAGAGGATAGTGGACTAGAAGTTCTCCAGGGTCCCTTCTAGCGCTAAAGTTTTAGAATTTTATGATTCAGTGCCTTGACTAGACTTTTAAGTAAGTTAAAAAAAAAAATTACCTAACAGAATTAGGGTAGAAGAACTGAATAGACCCTTCACAAAAGAAGAAATCTAAATGGCCACTAATAAATGAAAGGCACTCACGTAATCAAGGAAATGAAAATTAGGACCAGGACAAAATACCACTACATACCTACCCGTTTCTCAAGAGTTAAGAAGTCTGGTAATATCCAGTACGATGGTAACACACACGCTCCTGATGGGAGTATAAATTGCTACAACCGTTTTAGAAAACCATTTGGAGTTATTTAGTGAGGTTGCAAATAGACCTATGATCCGGCAATTCTGCTGTTCTGTACGTTCCTTCCAGAAACCCATGCACATCTGTACGTCCCAGGACGTGTGGGCAGAAACGTCCGGTCGTGTTCATCATAGCTACACACACACACACACACACACACACACACACACACACACACGTCCAAAGCAGGTGAAGCCAACCCAGATCCTATCAACAGCAAATGGGTATACAAATTGTGACCTACTCATGCAGTAGGCTACTATGCGGTAATGAAAACCGTTAGCGCCGTACAAAAATGTGAAGTTATAAAGCAGCATGATAAAACGGTGCCTTAGTTCCATCACTCTGATGCTCATCTCGCCTTTCTCCAGAGGCTTCCGTGGTTGCACCTACTTCTGTTATCAATCAGTTGCAGTGTTTACTAAAACATCGAGGGAGTGGCCCTGGTGTGGATTCCAGGAGCTGCCCCGCAGGGCTGCCTATTAGGAGCCCAGTGATTAAGATTTACCTGTGAGTCCAGGCTTGATATGAAGGTGCTTAAGGAGCCGGGAGAAGTTTCTGGAGCCCAGGGTGACGGGAAGGGCACAGCCCAGTTGGAGGAAGTGAAGCTGCCTTCCAAGATGGCAGCAGGGGTGGATGAATTACTGTCTGTCCCACAGGCTGCCCCTGGTGCCTTCTAAGTACTCCATGACAGTGATGATCTTCATCATGATGCTGAGCTTTTACTACTTCTCGCGCCATGTGAGTGCCCACACACCCTCCTCTCCCGTCTTTGTGCACAATCCGTCAGGGTTTCTTAAAAAAGCAGTCTCAGGATCTAAGAACCCCGGCTCCTCGGGAGTGCTGGTTTCCCTTACCCAACTTGGCATGTGGCCCTGGCCAAACCATCACCCCCTCCTTTTTCTGGTTTCCTCCCTTGTAATACAAGGAGAACAGTTCGTTACTTCTTTCTTCTGACTTCCCCCAGCATGCTGAAGGAAGCATACAGTGGAGGCATAAAAGCTTGGAGAAAATCTGTTTCTTAGGCTAAGGGCTCCTGGATTTTCACTCACCCTGGTTCTAGGGGTCA
Source organism: Prionailurus viverrinus (assembly GCF_022837055.1). Lineage (NCBI taxonomy): Eukaryota > Metazoa > Chordata > Mammalia > Carnivora > Felidae > Prionailurus > Prionailurus viverrinus. The sequence continues at coordinate 121,417,901 of NC_062563.1, forward strand.
CTGACACGCATGGAGCCAGAAGAGAAAGGGAAAGAAGCTGATGAAGTTTTGTTTGGTTAAAAGGAAAAAAAATAAGCAGAGAGGGAGAGAGTGAAGTAGCTCCATGTTAGCCCAGGTGCCCCCCGGTGGCTGGCGAGGGAAAGTACAGCCTTCCCGCGGCACTTCTTGGCCTAATGGAGCCTGCTGGAAATGGGGACACCCCGCTGGGCTAGATCTCCATTGCTGCCCGCGTCCCCCAGGCCAAGACGGACCTGTAGCTAGAATTAGGTCCCAGAAGGCCCCGCATCTCCCGAAGGCCTCTGGGAGCTCTGCATAACCACAGTGAGGCTGGAATCCTCACTACAGCTGCAGGGTGGCCTTTGTGAGTAGGTGGGTCTCTCCGGGGCTTCTTTCTCTTGTCATTTAGCCACCTTCCTTCCGGTTTTCCCACGCGGAACCCCTGCATCCAAATTCCCGCTTCATCTTTCCATCAAATGGTCAGCTGAAGCACACACCTTGCCTGTGCCTGTCCACAGGTGGAAAAATTGGCACGGACACTGTTCTTGTGGAAGATTGAGGTCCATGACCAGAAGGAACGCGTCTACGAGATGCGGCGCTGGAATGAGGCCTTGGTCACCAACATGTTGCCTGAGCACGTGGCACGCCATTTCCTGGGGTCCAAGAAAAGAGATGAGGTGAGGGGTGGCCCCGTGCGATAGCTCGCAGCCGTAAGGCTGTGTGTCGTCTGGCTTTCTGCCAGGGAGCCCCTCTGGGCCCAAGGTCTTCTCAGGAGCTGGCACCGTTCCAGGCAGGGCTGCGCCCAAGCTGCAGCTGCATCATAAGCAAGAGGGAAATTCACAGGCGCTCGGTAGAGAGCGCTCCAACCTGTGGGCCACACATCCCCGGAAGGCCCCGTTTCCGCCGAGGCCTTGGCTAGAGCTCCCCCGTCAGCTGCCATCCCCTCACGTAGAAGGGTTCTTCTGTCTCACTTCCCAATTCCATCCCACCCACTTGCTCAAAGCTAGGGCTGTTCCAGAGACCAGAAAAACTCTTGTTCAAAGTCGTGACAGTCTGCCTCCTTACAGCTCAAAGTTGGGATAACCTAGGAGGTATCCAAAAAGCTGAGTACACCAATCACGGGAGATCATCATTTCTGTGGCACACCGTTCCGTCAGCATTTCCTTGAGCGCTCGGGCCTGCCTCTTTTTAGGAGCTGTACAGCCAGTCTTACGATGAGATCGGAGTCATGTTTGCCTCCCTGCCCAACTTCGCCGACTTCTACACAGAGGAGAGCATCAATAATGGTGGCATCGAGTGTCTGCGCTTCCTCAACGAGATCATCTCAGATTTTGATTCTGTGAGTCCCCGTCCTGCCCCTAAGCCAGCTCACTCTGGATCACATCCTGGGACAGGCTGCAGAAGTCAGAAGCTGTCATTACCCTAGCTGCTCCATTTTTCCGGCTGAGCCCCTCCCCATTAACGTAGGAGCTCCTGCAGCCTGGTGGGTCTGAGTGGGCAGGCAGGAGCCTGGGAAATCACCTGCAAATTCATGGTACGACTGGCTAAAACAAGATCCTGAGGCCCCTCGGATTCTCCCCACCCTCAAATTCAGATCCAGTAAAATTAGGTAACTCGTACACCAAGGAAAATGCTTTTACATATATGCTCAATCACCCTAGGGGACTGGCAGTTTTGTCCCACGTTAAGGTCCTAGAAACTGAGGCTCATCGGGAAGTTTGCCTGAGATCACATGGCTGATAAGAGGCAGACTCGATCAGACTTTAGGAAACCATCTCTGGGCTGTCCTGTGGGGTTGTTGTAAACAGGCACACCTGTCACTTAGTTGGCTCATTTATCCCCATTGACTGACATTTCTTCTTTAATACTGGCCTCAGCTCCTGGACAATCCTAAGTTCCGGGTCATCACCAAGATCAAAACCATCGGCAGCACCTATATGGCAGCTTCAGGAGTCACCCCAGATGTCAACACCAATGGCTTCGCCAACTCCAACAAGGTAGCTAACCACCTCTGTGGCTGGAGGAGATGGGGCTCTGCCTCCAAGGCAAGAAAGCAGCGGCCCGCACCCAGCACGTGTGAAACGGGAAGTTACGAGGGTAGCTGACGTTCCCGGGTACCGGTTGTGCCAAAGGGACACACGCACCGCCAGCACCATGCAATGCAAATTTAAAATCAGGTTTATTGGCAAAGTTTAATGAGCAGAGAAATAGGACACACAACCCCTCCATTGCTGCACAGCTTAGCCCGGGTGTAAGCTGCTTCAACTGTGGCCGTGCTCCCTTCGTGTTCTATACTTTGGAAAGAACCAGGGAGTAGAAACCATCCACACAATTATGTAACAATGACGACATCCAGATCGGAAGCAGTTTTATTAGAAGAGGGGTCTTCAGAGCTCACCGGCTGGCGTCGGCCTGTCCTCTTGTTGAATCAGACCTGTGGACCTAGCCATTTAGCTAGCTCGTTCCAGGGGAGGAGAGGAGCTGTGGGGGCCCTGGTCCCAAGAGCTCTTCCTACACTGTTATCATCCTGTTTTGTCTTATAACTGTCCTATACTATGTTAAGTGTTGCTACCGTCTCCATTCTATGGATGAGGCTAAAGAAATGCATCTAAGATGGTTCATGACCTTCCCGTGCTTATAATCTGGCTCAGGAATCAAAGTGAGGACAGCTATCTCAAAATTGTAAGACCAGGTTCGGGCAAGGTGGTGATGAGGCAGGACTGATCTGCTACATGGCAGACACGAAGTGACTTGACAGGACGTGTCTTCCCCACCACCGCCCGGGCTTTGCCCTGGATCCAAAGGGACCCAGGTGAAGCGTCAGTGACACACAGAGGCAGAGGTCATGGACTTGTCTGTGGGAGGAAGTGGAGAATAAGGCCTTTAACACGTAGCTGTAGGAACTCACCTCAATAATACCGTGAAGGGGAGGAAGGTGCCCACGCTGGCTCCTGCTGCCCTCACGGCCGCTCCTTGGCGCAGGAGGAAAAGTCTGACCGGGAGCGCTGGCAGCACCTGGCTGACCTGGCTGACTTCGCTCTGGCCATGAAGGACACACTCACCAACATCAACAACCAGTCCTTCAACAACTTCATGCTGCGCATAGGTAAGGGCTTCAGGCTTGTCTGCTCCTCGATGTGTTCCTCTGACACAAGGGACTCAGCACATCAGGAGGGAAGAGGACTTAGCCCTGAGGCATTTAGGTCGAGGAAGGCCACATGGTCACAGCTTTGGGACCTCAGGGATCTCTTCCAGATGTTCAGACCACACATCTGACAAAATGATGGTTAGCTGTCTGTCCTGTACTGTTGACCGTGAAAAGCATGCTTTAGGAGTCCGGCTGGGAAGTCAGGATATTTCCCCAACCAGTCCTGTGTGCCTGCCCAGGCCTTTGCTGCCTCTGTCCAGCCTGTTAGGAGTTAATGTCACCTGCTGCCCTTATTGGGGGTGGGGGTGGGGTCCACACTCCTGGGTGAGGTCACAAGACACTTGGAAGTACCAGATATGTGTTGCAACTGTCAACTTTCACACTGCATACATTAGTTAGCATACTGGGGATAGCTGACATTTGCCAAGGACAGGATAAACAGGAGACATGCCTGCCCTCTGGTGGCTTAGAGATAAGCTTCAGGAGTAATGTTACAGATTTAGGAGCTCTGTGGTTGGGGTCGGGTGGTAACTTCTCTGGGGGAGGAGTTGATGGCTTCTGAGATGGAATGATGACAAAATGGGACATGTGGCTGTGCTTAATTTTATGCTTCTACACCAGGCATGAACAAAGGAGGGGTACTGGCTGGGGTCATTGGAGCCCGGAAACCACATTATGACATCTGGGGCAATACGGTCAACGTAGCCAGCAGGATGGAGTCCACAGGGGTCATGGGTAACATTCAGGTATGTCCAGCGAGAGCTGAGCATGTGCTCAGACCCAGGGACCGGGCACAAAGTCAGAATAGGGAGTGCTTTGCCACATGCTACTGCCTCCTTTCTGTTGGCCCAGGTTATCAAGTTGGTGTTTTTGGAAGATTAAAGGCAAGGGTGGAAAGGGATGCCTCAGGAGAAGGGAGGAAATACTTCGACCCCATTTCCAAAATTTAGATTTAAGTTTCTGGTAAGGCTGTCCTGCCTCTTGGAATGAACTACATCTTGTGCCAACAGCCAATACCCTGAAGCCACCCCCATGGCAAGAAAGCGCCAGAGCGGGGAGAAGAGACAAAACAGAGTGATTCTGGGGACAGGGAGCACGGTCACTGGGAGAGGGAAAGGCCCTAGGCAACCCCGCATCCTGCCACTGTCCACTCTGTGCCTGTTGGCATGCAGATAAGGGGCTTAGCCCAACAGTTCTGGAGAGCAACACTCCAGGCAGGCTGATTGGGGCCTGTGGGCCACATGTGGACACCCTCTGGGCAGCTGAGCTCACGCTATGTTCTCCCTCCACAGGTGGTGGAAGAAACACAAGCCATCCTTCGGGAGTACGGCTTCCGCTTTGTGAGGCGAGGGCCCATCTTTGTGAAAGGGAAGGGGGAGCTGCTAACCTTTTTCTTGAAGGGGCGGGAGAAGCCAGCTGTCTTCCCTAACGGCTCCTCGGTCACCCTGCCCCACCAGGTGGTGGACAACTCCTGAATGGCTGCGAGCCCCACAACAGTCCAAATGGGAGGGGAGAATCTGTTTTTTGGAATCAAAGAAAGGCCTTGGGAAAGGACAAATGACCAAGCCCCAACCTGCCCAAACTGTTGGAAGTGCACACTCACATAGACTTTAGGTTTAAAAATCTCAAGCCTTCATTTGTTCATGGATACGTGAGCTCTGAGGGTGGCCATACTATTCCTCAGCGTGCCTGTAGCTTCCTCAGAGAGTAGGGGTCTTAGGCATAGTACTGGAACAATCCTTCCAGAGCCCGGGTCTGACCAGCCCTCCTTCCCCCAGAGAGGCCACGGCCACTGTGAGCGGGAACGTATCCGAGGTGGGACAGAGCTGCCTTTGCTGCAGGGCTGGGAGCACAGGTGGGAGAGCTGTGCTTCGGACGAGGACCTGGCAGGACTCGACAACCGAGCGGCCACCTGCTCTCCCTGGCGCACACGTGGAAGGCCTCTTTCAGGCTGGAGAGCTGCTGGTCTCCATATGGTCCGGGCTAGGTGAACCGGCCCTCATGCTGATGTTCCTGATAATCTTGAAAGGTTCTTCTGGAACCCCTGCCACCTTAGTCATGAGAGCAGAAAGTGCAATATTTCCTTTTACCTGGTGGGAGGGAGGGAAAGGGAATTTATTTCTGAGAGAAAAATATATAAACAGATCTTCTACATTTATATTTTTAACTTTCTGTTAAACACTTTCCAATATTGCCTTGCCTCTTGAGCTCTTGCTACAGTCGCCTTTGCTACTGCTTTAAAAGAGAATTTACAGGTATTGATAAAGAAGACTGTTTTATTAAAAGCTTTATTCAACTTGGATGTGATCACTGTGAAAATTCTGTTAATACCAATCATCTGAAAAGCGCTAAGTGCTTTGCTAACTCACACCACTCATCCTTACCACATGCCTAGAAGGCAAGAGCCTGAACTAAGACCTCTCTCTTACTCTCAAGCTGCTTCCTTCTAACAGTGGGCCGAGCTGGCTCTACGAGTCCCCTGTGCTCCCACACACATAGGTTACTTCCTGGTCATCGGGTCCAAAGAGTGACCACGGTAGAGACCTGGCTGCAGCTCTGGGGCAGGAAGGGGGGTCAGGACTCCTATCAGGCCTGTGCAGCATGGGAGAGCTTGCAGAAGACAGATGAGGGAGGTCTGCTTCCCTTTGTAACCGCTGAGTTTGGGCAGACTTCTGATCGTGCTTTTTTATAGCTGACCTAAGACATTCAACTGACGTGTTTTAGAAAACAAAGCATTTGCCACATAGAGCCCTGATTATCCACAGTATGTTCTCACACCATATTCTTTATGAAATGGGCCTAGAATACACTGCTTCAATCTAAGGATCAAACACGTTTTCCTTAACTGTCATTCAGGAACCCAGAATGTTGTAAAAACTTTATTTTCAAAAGACTCAGGAAAACGAGGCAGAATTAAAGCTTTCATAAAAGCTACTCTTCAGTTGAATGGTACATACTCCCTCTTTCACAAAATGCCTTCTGCCCCACACACATTCTGATTTTCAGCTAAAATATATGATCAAATCAATACCTCAGTTGTCCAAACTTGCCCCTTACCATCATGATGGGATGAATGTTCTCATTACAAGGATGGTCCCTAGGCAAGGGCTCTGAGTCTTTCAATAGTTTTCGGTTCCCAGGACCACACCTGGGACTGTGCACAGTATTACTTTACTCACTTTTGACATGTTCCCAGTGAAAATAATATTCTAGGAGACCAGGCTCATATCCAACCTTTCTCCGTTTCTTGCAAACGAAGTAAACACTTGATGCAGGGGCTTCGTAAAAAACAGATTTTCATGGGATGCTCGCTGTTCTTCCCATGAAGTGGATGAGGCGTCCGTCCCTAAAACAGATTAAATCAATCTCATTTAGTGCAACTGGGGGAACCTGAACCTGGATCACTGGTGTTCTGGACCCACGTAACTTTTTTTTTTTTTTTGGTCTGGAGGAAAGAGGCTGCCCTTTATTGGACCAATGAAGTTTTGAGACCCAAACAGACCCTGCCCAGAAGGAAGCCTAAAATCTATGGTGTGAAATCTGCGGCAGCTTCAAATTTTCCACCTCCTAAAAATATTTTATCCTATTTTTCGTTATTGCCCATGTCACATTATGATGGTATATTTAACTATAAAACTGTATCATAAAGCTCTCTCAGCCAGCCCTAAAAAATTCCCATCCAGAGAAGGGTCTCTAGAGAGCGACATATACACTTGTCTACTTGGCTTCTTAGTGAAATGAGTCTTTTGGCTCTCTTCATCACAAGTGACCCTCTGACAGCCTCATGAGCTGTCTCTCTTCAGGAGGGGTCTCCAAAGAAAACAAATCTTAAACCGGAGGAGCATTAGCAGACTTGGATAGAACAAAGGGGAGGCAACAAGGGTAAATTATGTCTACTACCCACAAAAAGGAGAGAAAAACTGGTAGAAAGAAGGAAAACATTTGGGACACCTGGGTGGCTCGGTCAGTTAAGCGTCTGACTTCCACTCAGGTCATGATCTTCCAGTTCCTGAGTTCAATCCCCCCATCAGGCTCTCTGCTGTCAGCACAGAGCCTGCTTCAGATCACTCACTCTCAATATCTCTCTCTCTCAAAAATACACATTAAAAAATATACTTAAAAAAAAGAAAAATATTCTTTGTATTCTACTGAGTGAATTTCTGGTAGATTAACAGAAGAACAGGTCTCCAAAGGTCCAACTGATGTAATCTACCTATTTTACCGTCTCATTCAACCTGAGTAACGCTGAGCACATTGTAATCTCTTCACTGAGGCATCCTTCCTCTCACCTTGGTACGTAATGGTGACGTCAGTTGGAAGGGTTGTCGTGAGGTCCTTATACAGCAGTCTAGCACAAAATGGGAACGACCGACCCTGTGGCTCCACTTTGTAAGTAAACGACAGCAAGTTGCACAGCGAGTTTCTCTGCAAGGGCCCAGCCAGAAAGGCTGCAAAGTCTCTCTAAGGGGTGTGGGGGTCAGAAGAGACACACAATGTATGATGACTACAGTTCCAAAGGCAGTGAGTGGTTGTGACACTTCAAACAAACATGTCTACAAATATAGGGCCCATTAATCAAATTTCAGAGAACTAAACAAAAGAGAAAAGCCTGTAAAAAGGACTAATGATAAAGATGTGAAGAGTTAGTGGCATCCTAGAAAGACCTGCAGAAAACACTAAATAAACGGCTGGGGGTTGGGGGCGTAAGGGAGATACAATTTCTGCCAAGAATTTCATTGTCTTCATACAGTTGGCTAAGATGCTTTGTGTCTGTGTCCACGTTATCAGTGTAAGTTTAACTGACAACTAAGAGCTTCAGAGTCATTCTAAATGCATGGGTGGAACACAGCTTCTAAAAGTCATATATTCCTTATCTGTATTCATTTCCTGTCTACTTAAAAGCACTTTTTTTCTCACCCAACCCTAGCTCCAATGCAACCCCAAGAAGGTAGGCCAGAGTTCAGGCAAAGATGGATAGTATTCCTCTATGTATTACTCTGCTTTGCAACTATACCTAAGATTCAGCAAGACACTTGGTACAAATATAAATCCCTATATATATATATATATATATATATATATATATATATATACAGCTATAAATCCCTGCTGAATTAACAGTACAGAAACTGTATAGGCATTCCTCAGAGATACTGTGGGTTCAGTTCCAGACTGCTGCAATGAAGCAAGTCAAATGAATTGTTTGGTTTCCCAGGACAGTTATGTTTATACCATACTGTAGCCTATTAAGTACACAATAGCATTATGTCTAAAAAACCAGTGTACATATCTTTTTAAATTTATCTATTTTGAGAGAAAAATTGAGAGAGAGGGAGGGGCAGAGAGAATCCTAAGCAAGCTCCACACTATCAGTACAGAGCCCAACATGGGCCTTGATCTCACAAACTGTGAGATCATGACCTGAGCTGAGATCAAGAGTCGGTCGCTTAACCAGCTTAGCCACCCAGGCACCCCCCTGCCAATATGCAGACCTTAATTAAAAAACACTTTATTACTAAAAAATGTTGGGGCGCCTGGGTGGCGCAGTTGGTTAAGCGTCCGACTTCAGCCAGGTCACGATCTCGCGGTCCGGGAGTTCGAGCCCCGCATCAGGCTCTGGGCTGATGGCTCAGAGCCTGGAGCCTGTTTCCGATTCTGCGTCTCCCTTTCTCTCTGCCCCTTCCCCGTTCATGTTCTGTCTCTCTCTGTCCCAAAAATAAATAAACATTGAAAAAATAAATAAAAATAAAAAAATGCTAACCATCATCTGAACATTTAGTGAATCGTAATCACTGATCAGATCACCATAACAAATAATGAAGAAGTTTGAAGTATTGAGAGAATTAACAAAATGTGACACAGAGACACAAAATGAGCAAATGCTGTTGGAGAAATGGCACAAATAGGCTTGCTTAACACAAGGTTGCCACAAACCTTCAATCTGTAGAAAAACACAATATCTGCACAGTGCAATAAAGAGAGGTACAATAAAATGAGGTATGACTGTACTTTGTGAAGGGAAGAAAGGGTCAAGTATAAAAGCTTGACGACTACCATTCGGGAGTGAAAAATCCCTTAACCAGCATCCGTGCTTCAACAGCATCCAGAATTTCAAAAGGGGAAGAAGGTGGAAAATAACTTGTATATAAATAAGAAACACGCATCAGAAGGACAATGGTCAAACTTCTGGCTCAGAATTATAAAACATTTTAAATACAAAAGAGGAGTGCCTGGGTGGCTCAGTAGGTCATGATCCCAGGGTCATGGGATAGAGACCCACATGGGCTCTGTGCTCAGTGTGGAGCTTGCTTAAGATATTCTTTCTCTCTCTCCCTCTGCCCAACCCTCTACTTGAGCATTCTCTCTAAAATAAAAAAATAAAAATAAGATAAAGTATAAAAAATAACTTGCCCCCCGCCTTTTTTCACCTTTTGAGCCTATTCTGGGCTAATAAAATCCTATATAAGATCCCAGACAGATACCTGAAGTTGATCTGCCTGGTACTTCCTCCCAGCGTAAGCATTTAGGTATTCGCAGAGACAGAACAGGAAGTGCTGAATATTAGTCTGTAAGTATTTTGCAGATATCTCCTCTAGGGGAATGAAGACTGGAACTGAATGGTGATGTATCCGAAGTGGCTTCTGTATGACAAGGTCAACAAAATAGGAATCCAGCAAATTTCCCTCAAAAGCAGTGCTGATGCAGACACAGACCCCTCGGCTGGTCCGTTTCCCACTGAGCCCTGAAGCAAACAAGTTGATACCTGTCAACACATGTCAGCAAAGGTAGTTTCTTTCTCAGCTGTGCAATCACTTCAGCACTGCCTCATATACACAATATGTTTGTTGAATGAACAATCAAATGTTTGTTGAATGAACATAATAGACTCTATTCTGACGCTGCCTCACTTCAGATTTGAGTTGTTAAAACCATGGAAGATGGTGGAAAAGATAAAACATCCTTATATCAAATTATGGAAGAAGAGATTTGGAAATTTTCATGTTACTCCTTTTTCTGAGTGTCAAATAATGTATGACAGTGCAGTTCCTTCCACAATCCTCTTATGCCATAGATAATGGGCAGGATAAATCCCCATTATAGTAGGAAAACAGAGACTTACTAGGTTGAAACAACTTGACCAGTGATATCAAGCCAGCCAGCAGCAAAGGCAGTTCTACCACAGGGTCCAACACACACTAGAGCTAAAATGAATAATCTAAGCTGGCCACCAACCAATCTTCCGCAAAAAGTGGCCGATTTTGTAGGTGAAGATGCCCACAAACAGTATGCCAGCTTTGTGTGTATAGGCTGAAGAAGGCAAAATCCATGCTCATGAAATAAGTCCAGGACTAATAATATATCTAGCAAACCAATGCACTAGAGACAAGAGACTCAGACTGAAACAGGTCAGAAAATAAATTATACCTGTAAAACGATATGCCTGCAAAATGGCTTTCATATTTTCCTCTTTTCCTCCCACAGCTTCTTGCTCACTGATCTCCAATGTTTGGTCGGGTTCTGCATTGGCAGTAGATGCTTTAATCTGCAAAATATGCAGCAAATCAAACTGGGTGCAAAGGGGCATAGCACAGGGTCCTTGCCCTCACATAAATGCAGAGTATTTTTTATTATGTAATAAGTGTATTATACTACAGTGACCCATTAGTGCTATGAATTCACAAGAAAGGAAAAATTTTGTGGGTCACTGTGCTAGAAATCAGAGTAGCAACTGTGCTGGCCCAAAGAAGAATCAGGACTTTGATAGGAATGGAGAATATTGTGAGAAGAAAAAGAAAAGGGTGTAAAGCAAGTCTAGGGTAAGCACAGGGTAGCAAAGCAATGAAAACATGACATACCACAGCTTGCGGGATATAGTTAAAGCCACGTGACAGGCACTGAATGTTTGTATCCCTCAAAATTCATATGCTGAAACCTAATGTCCGATGTGATGGTATTTGGAGGCAGGGCCTCTGGCTGGAGCCTTCATGAATGAGATTAGTGCCCTTGTAAGAGACCCCAGAGAGCTAGCTCACCCCTGCCAGCATGTAAACTACACTTCTAGCACTTCAACTACAGTGAGAAGACTACCATCAATGAGGAAGTAGGTCCTCATCAGACATTGAATCTGCCGGGTCCATAATCTTGGACTTCCCAGGCTCTAGAACTGTGAGAAACGTGTGTTGTTGATAGGTCACCCAGTTTATGGTATTTTTGTTCCAACAGCCCATATGTGACCAAGACACTGTGCTTAGTGAAAAATTTATAACTTCACAAACAAAAAGGGGAAAAGAAAGACTAAAAAAAAAAAAAAAATCCGTAAGTATTCATCTCAGGAAGCTAAAAAGCAACTTAAATCTAAAGAATAGAAGGAAGGGTATAGTGAATTATGAGAAAATATCAATGAAAATGCAACACAAATGTGTAAAAGAGAAAAATCAATAATGCCAAAAATTGGTTCTTTAATAAAACTGATACAAAACTGATAACAAGACTGATCAAGGAGAGAAAAAGAGAAGAGTGATCACAAATTACCAATCAGATTAAAAACTGAGACAATGCTACTGATCAATCCTATTCACAAGATAGTTGTTTAAGAAGCTTCAAACAACTTTATGGCACAAAAACAGACACTCACATCAATGGAACAGAATAGAGAACCCAGAAATGGACCCACAGACGTATGGCTAACTAATCTTTGACAAAGCAAGAAAGAAGATTCAATGGAATAAAGGCAGTCTCTTCAGCAGATGGTGCTGGGAAAACTGGACAGCGACATGCAGAAGAATGAACCTGGACCACTTTCTTATACCAGACACAAAAATAAACTCAAAATGGATGAAAGACCTCAATGTAAGATAGGAAGCCATCAAAATCCTCGAGGAGAAAGCAGGCAAAAACCTCTTTGATCTTGGCCGCAGCAACTTCTTCCTCAACATATCTCCAGAGGCAAGGGAAACAAAAGCAAAACTGATCAGGACCTCATCAAAATAAAAAGCTTCTGCACAGCAAAGGAAATAATCAGCAAAACTAAGAGGTAACTGATGGAATGGGAGAAGATATTTGCAAATGACATATCAGATAAGAGTATCCAAAATCTATAAAGAACTTACCAAACTCAACACCCAAAAAATAATCCAGTGAAGACGGGCAAACATGAATAGACACTTCTCCAAAGAAGACATCCAGATGGCCCACCCACACAGGAAAAAACGCTCAACATCACTCATCATCAGGGAAATACAAATCAAAACCACAATGAGATACCACCTGTCAGAATGGCTAACATTAACAACAAAGGCAACAACAGATGTTGGTGTGGATGTGAAGAAAGAGGATCTCTTGCACTGCTGGTGAGAATGCAAACTGGTGCAGTCACTCTGGAAAACAGTATGTAGGTTCCTCAAAAAACTAAAAATAGAACTACCCTACGACCCAGCAATTGCACTACTAGGTATTTACCCAAGGGATACAGGTGTGCTGTTTCGAAGGGGCGCATGCAACCCCATGTTTATAGCAGCACTATCGACGATAGCCAAAGTATGGAAAGAGCCAAATGTCCAAGGACGGATGAATGGATAAAGAAGATGTGGTATATATATACAATGGAGTATTACCTGGCAATCAAAAAAAATGAAATCTTGCCATTTGCAACTACATGGATAGAACTAGAGGGTGTTATGCTAAGTGAAATCAGTCAGTCGGAGAAAGACAAATATCACATGACTTCACTCATATGAGGACTTTAAGATACGAAACAGATGCACATAAGAGAAGGGAAGCAAAAATAATATAAAAACAGGGGAGGGGAGGGTGCCGGGATGGCTCAGTCAGTTAAGTGTCCAACTTCGGCTCAGGTCATGATCTCACAGTTCGTGAGTTCAAGCCCCACATCAGGCTCTGTGCTGACAGCCCAGAGCCCGCTTCGGATTCTGTGTCTCCCTCTCTCTGCCCCTCCCCCACTCACATTCTGCCTCTCTCTCTCTCAAATAAACATTAAAAATTTAAAAAAACAAACAAACAGGGAGGGGGACAAAACATAAGAGACTCTTAAATATAGAGAACAGAGGGTTGCTGGAGGGGTTGTGGGAGGGTGGGATGGGCTAAATGGGTAAGGGGCATTGAGGAATCTACTCCTGAAATCATTGTTGCACCATATGCTAACTTGGATGTAAATTAAAAAATAAATTATTAATAAAAATTAAAAAATTAAAAAAACAAAAATAAAACAAAACAGAAACAAAAATAAAAACAAAAACAAGAAGGTTCAAACAACTTTAAATGAAATGCAATTTACCAAAGATGACCCAAAGGGAAACAGGAAATATAAAAGCTTTATATTAATCAAAGAAATTGAATCAGAAACTTAAAACCTTCCCACAGAGGAGGCCCAAAGTTTTACCAGGTAGTTCTTTACAAATATTTAAGGAAAAACCACACCAATTTTATATAAACTTTTCCAATGAACAGAAAAAGAGGAAAATATATCAACTCTCTTTATAAGACCCAGTTAAATTTGATGCCAAAACCCGAAAAGGACATTAAAAAAAAAAAAAAAAAAAGCACAAGACAATCTCAAGAATTTAGATGTAAAAGTCCTATTAGCAAATATTAGCAAATAGAATTCAACATTATATAGAAAGGTAATACATCAAACCAACTTAGGTTTATTCTAAAAATGTAAGCCATTATCATTCAAATACCAATCAATATGTATCACCACATTAATAAAAGAAAAGCCATACAACCACCTTAATGTATGCAGTAAAAACATTTGATAAAATTCAATACTTGATCACAATTAAATGAGCAAGCTAGACATAGAAGACCATTTCCTTAATCTGATAAGAGTATGTATACAAAATTTAGAGCAAACAGGTTGACCCTAAGATTATTTCTACTCAACAATATAGGAAACAACTTAGCTAGTAGAATAAGGCAAGGAAAACAAATTACAAGGATTGGAAAGAAGTAAAACTGTTAGTGTTTGCATATGATATGATTCCAGATGTAGAAATCCCAAAAGAATAGAGAGATAAATAGAATTAATGTAGATTTAGCAAAGTTGTCATAAAATCAATATATAAAAATCAAATATATTTCTACATAATATGAAAATAAAATTTCTAAAAGATAACACATCAGGGGCTATTAAAATAGGACTTGTGGGTCAAACCTATCTTGACACTTATTTTTGTAAATAAGGTTTGACTGGAACACACCCACACACGTACTTATTGTCTATGGCTACTTCACAGTACAACAGCAGAGCTGAATAGTTGCCATAGAGACCAGGTGGCTCACAAAGCCTAAAATAATGACTATCTGGCCTTATACAGAAAGTCTGTGGACCCCTGCCATATACGTTAACATCAGGAAAAATCAAATACATAAAGATAAATATATTGAACGATGTTTAAGACCTCTACACATGGGTGGCTCAGTCGGTTAAGCGTCCGACTTTGGCTCAGGTCACGCATGATCTCACAGTTTGTGAGTCTGAGCCCCACATCAGGCTCTGTGCCGACAGCTCAGGGCCTGGAGCCTGCTTCAGATCCTGTGTCTCCTTCTCTCTCTACCCCTCCCCTGCTTGCACTCTGTCTCTCTCAAAAATAAATAAACATTAAAAAAATAATTAAAAAAATAAAGATCTCTACACATAAAACTGCACACATTACTAAGAGAAATTAAAGAACTAAATAAATGGAAAGATACATCATGTACACTAACTGGAAAATGCAATATTGAAAATATTTCAATTGTCTCCAAATTGGTGTATAGATTCAGTGCAATCCCAATCAAAACTATAGGTTTTTTGGAAATTGACAGCTGATTCCCAAATTTATGTAAAATTCAAGGGGCCAAGAATAGCCGAGATTATTCTGAAGATGACGACATATATGACAGGTATCCAAACTTACAGTAAATAAATCTCTTGTACCCACATGGAACAGAACAGGCCCACAGTGGACCCAAAGATCCATTACAACACAACGGGAAAAGAATGGACATCAAAAAGTGGTAGCAAATGCACTGGATATTCACATGGAAAAACAAAAGTAGTAGTATGACCTCTACTTCATCCCATACACAAAAATCAATTCCAGACAGACTGTAGTTCTGAAAGTAAAAAGTACAATAGAGTTTTTAGAAAATACCACAGAACATCTTCACCATCTCAAGTTAGGCAAAGATTTATTAAAAGGAAACAAGAGCAGTAAGTATAAAATTAGACTCCTAAATCAACCTTCATTAAAATGAAGACTTTCTTTTCATCACAAGACACCATTAGGGTGAAAACGCAAGCCACAGTCTAAGAGAAGATTCGTAATACATATACTAAAGAATTCATATCCAAAATAGGTAAACAATTCTACAATTCAGTAAGAGATACACAACGCAATAAAATTTTTGCAGAAGCCTCAAAAAGCCTATTTCACAACAGAAGACTTTCAAGTATCCAATACAGGTACTTAACAGCATTAGTTATCAGGCAATTGCAAATTACTCCACCATGAGATACTGTGACACTCAGCAGAGTGACAAATTTTTTAAACTGACAATATCAACTACTGGTAAATATGCAAAATGATGGAAATCTTTTACACAGGTGCTGGGAATGTAAAATTGGTGGAATCACTTCCAAAAACTGTTTGGCAGTATTTACTAAGGACAAATATGACCTAGCAATTCTACAAAGTATACGCCTCATAGAAAAGTACGTATTTTTACATCAAAAGACAGGAACAAGAATGTTTCACAGCCCTGAAGTGAAATAAAATAACCCAAATGTCGCCAATACAATTAAGTAAATAAATTGTGGAATATTCATAAAATGAAATTACTACACAGCAATTAAGTAAATAAATTGTGGAATATTCATAAAGTGAAATTACTACACAGCAATAAAAAAGAATGACCACTATGTGCACCAGTATGGATAAATCTCACAGACAACATTCAAAAAAAACAAGTCAGACATAAGTTTACACTTTTTACATTTATATAAAATTCAATGTAGGGTCTTATGAAGCATTTTCCTGGCTGTGTAAGAGTTATTGGAGAAGTAGATATACACGAAGAGAAAACAACGAGCAGACTACTCCAATAATCCCGGCATCCCAATCCCCTGGTAAATATTTACAACATATGTGGATAATACTTTGGAAGCACAAAGACAACCTAAAGGAAAATTTGGCAGGTCTTGCTGACCTATCCTGGCCAAGAGAGAAAACTGAAGAGAAGGAAGCATCAAAGTTCACTGTGAGGTTTCAAGTCTGTAAGGGAAAGACGGAGGTAATGACAAAAATACCAATGACCCATCAGGCTGAGACTGAAGTAACAAGCTCCTGTCTACAAGTGCAGGTTAAGAGGCTATTATGAAGAACTTGCCTGGCCTATCAGTAACGCCCAACAATTATTGGTTGACATTGATATTAGCTGACTCTACAGAACTGATCATTTGAGAGGTCAAGGACTGAAATCAATCCAGTAAGATCACAGGTAAAACCCATTATACAAATTGTTAATTCCCAGATTATGCTTATTCTTTATGCTCCAGCAAAGCTTGCTAACATGGCCCCTGTACTCACTCTGGCTTGACGCTGTTTCACTTCAGCCCTGAGCTTATCACGCAGACACCTCAGTTTATGAATCTTGGTCCTAAGATCGCTCTCTGCTGTCTCTCTCGGCGGATCTTTTAAGTTTTTACAGGATCTGCTCATTTGAGTCTCTAGTCTTTCCAAGTGAGCTAAAACACCTGAGGAAAGTAAAAAGGCACTTTCACAAGCATCCAGGGATTTCTGACTCTGGCCACAGGAAGAATTTCAGGGATGAACAGAGGGTTAACTCCCTTCTTAGAACTTTGACCAGCTAAAATGTTAGACATTGGCCACGATTTATAAAACCAGAGGACCTGACAACAAGAATCAAGAATGAGCAGCCTTATAGGTTGAGCACAATGTACAAGCAGTTCCTGACCAGGACAGTCCAACGTGAGCATAACCGGAATATAACTCATGTCAGTTATCTCTGATAAGGACTGGGGAAAACAGGGTCACCAAATTCACTGACTCTCTCAGACACTGTTATTAAAAATGTAGATTTTTACATTGGCTTTTATGTATGTTTCCCCAAAGTGCTAATGCATAACTCTTTGGATTCAGACATCCAGAGAGCCTTAAGTGTTTTGAAGCTCTGAGAAGTATTATTCACACGGGACTAAAAGGACACTAAAGGGAACTGTCTACCAATATTACTGGGATTTAGAAAGGAAAACAAGTTCACAGTTGGACAGAAATTCAAAGGCAAATATCAGTTCCCAAGAGATTAAGGACCATCACAGTTTCATAATGCCAATCAAGTCTAACAATAAAGCATTTGCTGCACATTTCCTACACATTAAGACCCCGTGCTAGATGTTTTACTTGCACGTTATGTAAAGAATTAAAGCATGAAGGGGCCCCTGGGTAGCTGAGTCGGTTACGTGTCTGACTCTTGATATCAGTTCAGGTCATGATCTCAAGGGTGGGATCAAGCCTTGGGTCAGGCTCTGTGCTGACAATGTGAAATCTGCTTGGAACTCTCTCTCTCCCCTCTTTGCTTGTCTCCTCCTCATGCTCGTGCGCGCGCGCTCTCTCTCTCAAAATAAATAAGCTTTAAAAAAAATAAAGCATGAAGATAATTCAGTTCTTATTTTCTTTCCACAACCATCACCATAAGGCCACTACTTGCCTCCATTTTCCAGATGAAATGAGAGCAGAGAATGGCAAAATAACTTGCCCAAGGCCACATTATTTCTAATGGCAGGGCCAGGACACACCCAAGTCTAACCAACACCAAAGTCACTGCTTGGCTCCGATCCTTCTACAGGTGTAATGCATAAATGACCCCACCCAAAAAAATCTTGGAAAGGAACGAGACCTCAGTGACTAGAACTGTAGCTCCGAATATATAAACACTAAGCATTATTATGAGTGCAACCTATCCGTTTAAAAAGGGGCAGGAGCCTAGAAATGTCTGAAATAATTTCCCATCTGCAATGAATAATCTTAGCTGGCCTGTGCCTTTTCAGTCTTCAGTGTTTGGATCTTTCACCATAATGCTCCCAGCAGGCCGGGTCACACATCCGTTAGAGGAGGAAAGGGTTGTTTTGATCTAGGCGTCCTCTTTGGCAGCAGTACTAAGGGGGAAAAGGCGACCCTTTGAATACCTCCTTTGGACTTGTCATTCGCCCACTCCATCTCGGTTTCCCACCGGCCTTCCTACGAAGTTGTGCAGGCAAGCCTTAATAGGGACCCAGATGTCCTTGCTGGTAAAAGAAAAAAGGCAAGAAAGTCACATCTATTCACACTTGGGGTGTCGCGAGACACCCCAAGTGACACCGCTAGGACTCCCCTTCCCTGACCCGTCCTACCCTGCCCGTTCCCCGGTCCTGGCCGGCAGTCTACTTGCCCCCGCGCGTGCCCCACAACACCGCTTTAAGAGGCTGTTCAGCCTTCCACCCCGACCACGGTCTCGTCCGTCACCGGGTCTTCTTTTCCCCTTACCTCTTCTCTCGCTCACCCAGGCCAAGGTGGAGTTCCCGCCGTCCACGCCTTCAAAACCAAACCAATCGGACCCAGCGTGCTTTGCGCCGCCACCGTACAAAAACATGGCTGCGCTCAGGGCCCCTCCCTCATCCCGGCATGCACCGGGGAGTAGGGCCGGTCTTTCTGTGGGCCCGGAAGATGGCGGCCTCTGGCGCAGAGCCGCAGATCCTAGTCCAGTACTTGGTGTTACGAAAGGATCTGTCGCAGGCTCCATTCTCCTGGCCGGCAGGCGCAATGGTAGCGCAGGCCTGTCACGCAGCCACCGCGGCCTTGCACATTCACCGCGACCACCCCCACACGGCCGCTTACCTTCGGGACCTGGGGCGCATGCGCAAGGTGGTCCTCGAGGTGAGGCACCCGGAGGAGGGGGAGGGGTGCCGAAGTCGTCGGGACCGGAAGTGGGTGTGGTCTTGGTGCAGAGGCCTTACTTGGTCGAGTAGGTGTGGCGTGAGTGGGGAGGAGTCTTCTAAGTAAGGTTTGGGAAGGTTGCCGAGACTTGAGCGATGGCCCCCGGGAGCTTTACTTCGGCCGGACGGGGGCCTGTGTGAAGAGTGAGTGGACATTGGGTTATTAAGACTTCCCGCCCCCTTCCGCTCTCATCGGCGTCCCTCTTAATAGAGGGGTATGACACCTAATTATTTGAAAAATAAATGTGTACATATATTGAACCTAGCTTCATAGATAACCAGATACCGCTGGTGTAAAATAGAGGTAAGGTTCGTTTTGCAGGTGGCCAAACAGATCTTACCCTTACCTTTTCCCTTTGTCAATTCTGCTTCTGGAAGTGTAACCTAGGAAGATACCAGATACCAGACGCATCGAAGAGCATTGTATAGATCAAGAATATTCATAGGAACACTTTATAATAGTAAAGAATGTGGAAATCGCCAAATTTCCAGCACTAGTGATTGGTTAATTTTATGCTTAAAATGTGCTATTATAAAGCTAGTATAAATCACGGGTTTTGAAGCATATTTAGTTGGCATGGAAGAGTGCTCATTATGTTATGCTGACCGAACTATATTCTAACTACAAAATGATCCAGATTTTGAAAGGGAAAACTAAGGAAATACATCCACATATTGAGCAGGTGGTGAGATTTGGGTTATTTTCTAATGCTTCTCTATTCTTTTTAGTTTTCTACATTAAACACATATTTTACTTTACATTATAAAATGTACTATAAACAAACTAGAATCCTAGGGCGGAGATGGGGTAATCCCTTAATGGCCAGCTGACAAAGCAGATTGTCTTTCAAGAGAAAGATTTCTGTTGGGTAGTAAAACATCAGTCGGTAACCTAGGGGGAAGTGTCTTGAGAATCTATGCGTAGACAGAAAAGAAACAGATAGCTTTTCATTTAGACTTTTTATAGGAAGAGGACCTCAAGAAATCATCTGGTTCAGACATCTCCCTCTCCCACACGTTCAGGCAGATAATATATTTATTTACCCCTTTTCTCAGATGAGAGATCTGAAGCCCACAGAGATTAGACGACTTCCCTTAAGTATAGAAGACACCTGATGAGAGGTGCTTGGGTGGCTCCGTCGGTTGAGCATCCGATTCTTGATTTCGGCTCAGGTCATGATATCACATTGGAGAGAGATGGAGCCCGAGCTATTAGCACAGAGCCTGCCGTGCTTAAGATTCTCTCTCTCCCTATATACCCCTCCCCCACTCATGCTTTCTTTCTCCTTCAAAATAAACTCAAAGGTTGCACCATCACTAAGTGGCAGAGCAATGGACTCCCTCTAACTCACTGTCCTATGCTGCTATGTGGTGCTGAAGAAGGAGTGGGGGGGGGGGGGGGAGTCCATGAGTTCTCCTCCAGCATGGCTGTGCCCAGAGGACTCTAGCTAAAGAGTGGCAATCCCTGCATCCTCCTAGTTGATAAGACAAACCTCTAGTTATCTTAATGGCTTCCGCCCTCACAGGCAAAAAATATACATTATGCCAAATAACACACTTTTTTTTTTTTTTGAGAGAGAGAGAGAGAGAAAAAGCATGAGTGGGGGAGGGGCAGAGAGAGAGGGAGACACAGAATCTAAAGCAGGCTCCAGGCTCTGAGCTGTCAGCACAGAGCCCTATGCAGGGCTGGAACTCACAAACCACAAGATCGTGACCTGAGCCGAAGTTGGATGCTCAACTGACTGAGCCACCCAGGCGCCCCTAACACACTATCTTCCTTTTGAGTGCTAGCTTTAATACCTCCTATTAATGGGAGTCAGTGTGGTGACAGAGAAACAATTTGAGAAGGATGTTAGAGAATGGTTTGCCCTCTGAGCTAACAAGTGGGAACTGTCCCAGCGAAAGGAAAACCTTTCCAGGTTTAGGAGGGGGTCCGATGGGAGGGGAGGATGGAGCTCGAGGTGATGTGTTGTTAGAAATCTTTTCATAGTCCACTCTTAACATCACAGCTGGCTGAAGCATTAGGGATAGCTGTGTGGACACCAGCCAGAAGAGAAGTAGAAAATCTAGAGAGCATAATTACTGACAACGCATACAGCATCTCAAGAGGGAAGAGAAAAATCTCCATTTTAGAAACAAGCATATTAAGCCTGTCCCTCTCCTACTCCCAGGCAGCTTATCTAAGGTCCTACAGAGAGTGAATGGCAAGTGGGGCAGTAAAGCTGTTGCTTCTGGAGACACACGCTACAGCTCCTTCGTTGAGAGAGCTGCTCTCCACTCTTCAGTCCGGAGGAAACCCCCCTACCCACCCCCACACACACACTTTTTTTTTTCGTTGCCTTCTGACACTTCCTAAAGGGGCCATTCAATCTGTGTTCTGTGCTCTGCTCCTGGTAGGCTGCAGATGAAAGCACCCTGAAGGAGCTGGCTGAGACCCTGCAACAGAGCAACATTGACCACATGCTGTGGCTGGAGCAGCCAGAGAATATCGCCACTTGCATTGCGCTCCGTCCCTACCCCAAAGAAGAAGTGAACCAGTATTTGAAGAAGTATCGATTGTTCAAGTGACTCGTGCTATCAGTTGCCTTGATATCTTTATCAGCTGGATCCAGAAACTGCATGCCATCTATCCCTGAGCATCATGTACTCCTTTCAATGGCAACTCGTTCTTCTCTTTAGGCTGTGAGTGTTTCTGGAGGGTCAAACACATGTTCGTATTAAAGTTGTCATTAATAAGTACTTCCTCTAATTATTTTTGATTTGTTCAGATGGGGAAAGTAGGTAAGCAGCAATATTGTCCGTGGGTCATGGCTCAAATAGAAGATTTGGTTAGACTCCTATCCAGGGATCAAGGGAACGCCCTTCCTTCTTTATTAGGAATAATAGAGTTCTTCCAGTCACCCAGGTTTTCAATTTTGCCTTTGAATTCTTTATTTCTTATTCACATCTAGATATATTCATTGAATCTAGGACAATATCAATTTCAAGATACACCATTACTTTACATGTTGTTAAGAAAGAAGAGATGCTGCCAGTTAAGACACGTGATTAACCATAAGATGTATTTCAGTTTCAAAGGTGTTAAAATACACATACACGCGCGCATACACACAAATACGTATGTATTTGGTGAAATTTGTCAAGTACTAGAGCTATGGTAGTTTTCAGGGCTCCCACCCGGTATCAGGCTCTCATTTTGTTCATCGGAGTGTCCCACTGGTGACTCCTGTGTGTCCTGGCTACCGTCCAGCAGACTTTCTGACACCAGGTTTGTTTAGAACCATTGAGCACCCTGTTCGGTATAGACTCCTACTTGCTCTTAGAATAAAGGTAACAGCTTCAGCTTAGCCTTCAGACCCTCCACATTTATATTTCCTACCCACCTTTTTAAGTTTATCTTCTACTCTTTCTGTACCCAAACTTGAGGTTTCAACAAGGTACTCCAGTTGCCGCCTACCGGTCTCTGGCCTGGGAGTCAAGTGTTCATACTCTTCCCTCCCCATTCCCACATCTGGACTTTAAACTATTTCTGGCTCAAGTTTGATCACCTTCAGCGAGTCTTACCCAGCCCCAAATGATAACACCCTTTCTGAACCTCTAGAACACTCTGTACAATGTTTTACATGTTTCTATAAACATTTGGAGACATCTACAGAAATTGTTTGGACATCTGTGAAGCAAAGGTTATAAAGGGTAATATCAGCAGGTATCTGTTGCAAGTCTACTGTGGCAGGCTGTATTTAGAGTTGAGGATATAAGGATGAACAGAAGTTTTTGCCTTCAGGTAGTGAAGAATCTAATGAGAAGACAGAAACCTAGATAATTCATGTAGAGAAGATTGTACAAGGTAATGTGGGTAGACCTTCCCCTTTCCCTCTAGATACCAAGACAACTAAGACACTAGATACAAAGATTTTCTGTTATAAGAGACGGTTGTTTCAAACTAAGAGAGTGGATGAAGAATTGCTGGGGGGCTGAGGGCAGAGCCGATTCCGGGAAGCCAAGTGAATAAGAGATTCAAGGAGGGGAGAGCAATCGAGTGCAGCATAGAATTTCAGTGTATAAGTACTGAAAACATTTAGCAGTTGGGAACATGCTGGTGAACTTGCTGAAAGCAGTTGAAATAGCATATGAGGGTGGGACTCTGACTGCCATCTGTTGAGACAAAAATGGGAGGGGAGGCAAGAGGTGAGGACTATTCGAGAAGCTCTAATGGGAGAATGATTGAAAGGGGGTTGGAAAGGTGAATGCTGGGTCCCATAGGGGGAATTTTCTTAGACGTTTGAGCAAGTTTATGGGTGAGGAGAGGGAGAGTAAGGAGAAGAGAGATTGAAGTTACTACATAGAATAACCGATAAAGTCCAGAAAAAGTGGGAAGAGGTGGAGTTAAGGACATAGGGAAGGACTGGCCTTGAACAGAGAGAGAAGGTGGGGGGAGAGAGAGAGAGAGAGGGAGAGAGAGACACAGAGAGAGAGAGACTTTAATGAAACTGGAGGAAAGAAGTGGGGAAATATATATATATATATATATATATATATATATATACACATACACATGAGTTTACAGATTGGAGAAGGGAGAAAGTTGAAGACTATCCTTATTGACTTAATTTTCTTCTATGAAGTAGGAAGTTTATAGCCTTTCATAACACTGAACAAACTTACTGAGCACTGTATTATATGGCAAAGTATAGTGGTTAAGACCTCATACTCTAGTGTCAAATGGCCTGAGTCCAAATCCTGGCTCTCATACATTCAAATGGTGTGAACTCAGACAAGTCAACTTCCCTGAACCCCAGTTCCTTCATTGTACAATAAGAATGTACAGGAGTGCTCTGTGGATTAAATGTGTTAGTATGTACAGGTCCCTTAGGACAGTGCATGGGCACTTGGTGCTAGGACCTAAGCAGCCCTCAAAGAGCTGCCCTCAAAGAGCTTTCAGTCAAGTAAGTCAGTTGTCTAATTCCCTTTCTGCTTGAGAGTGATGCCATCCACAAACCATGAAGCGCTTCCTGCTATTTCCACTCAAGACAATTAGGAAAATGTTTCTAAATGACACTTAAATATTTTTTTAATTCTGAATTCTGCTGTAAGACAGTGATAAAGCCAAGAGAGAGATGAGTGTATATAGCTGAGACAGAACAGCTCAGGCAAGTCCCTAAAGCTGAGATCTGAGGACAAATAGTATAAACTTCTACCCAAGAGGGGAAAGGACAGATATTCATGGTTGATCCCGAGTGAGCGCAAACCAGTAGGAGGGAAGTAGCAGACTTTCTTATTAGTATCAGCCAAGACCATTGTCATTTGAACTAGATCATTGGTTTTCAAAGTGTGGTCCTTAGATCAGCATCACTTGGATACTTATTGGAAATGCAAATTCTTGGGGCACCTGGGTGGTTCAGTCAGTTAAGCTTCTGACTTCAGCTCAGGTCATGATCTTACTGGTCATGAGTTTGAGCCCTGCATGGGCCTCTGTGCTGACAGCTCAGAGCCTGGAGTCTGCTTGGGATTCTGTGTCTCTTTCTCTGTCCCTCCCCTGCTCATGCTCCATCTCTCTCTCTCTCTCTCTCTCTCTCTCTCTCTCTCAAAAATAAACACACATTAAAATAAATAAATAAAAGAAATGGAAATTCTCAGGCCCTACCCCATTCCCACTGAATCAGAAACTCTGGTGCTATCTAGAAGCAGCCTGGTCCCAGGAGGCAGTCAGCCTAAAAGACGAAGAATAAATGTGTGTGATTTAGAACAACATGGAGAGCAAGAATCTGGCACAAATACAGTATATCTGACCTTCCGTACTAAGTTTCCAAAAAAACGAGGTACTTGCCAATAAAACAAAGATTGTGCTGCAAGCCCTAGAATAGGTGATACATCCTTGAAAACAAGAATCTCCTATGCTTTGGTAAGTTTCTGATATGTGAAAAACGTTTTGGAATTAACAAAGGACTTGTTAATGTTAATATGTGCTAATCAATCCTGACAGTTTTGCGATGCAGGCCCCCTTATCTCAGGTTTACAAATTCAAAAAGGCTTTGACTTGCCCAAGATCAAAGTCAGTGGCAGAACTGGCATTGAAAACCAGGTCTTTTGTCATTCCAGTTTTCTCTTAACCTCTCATAGTTGGCTACTAATTTGGTTTTCAGCCATCTAGCTACTAGAAAGTGGTTTGAAAAGGGGTCATGAGTAGTTCAAGTGCTGGGAAGCTGGATCTTCCACTTTAAATTGGTTAATTGGCATTCTGTATTATAAATCAGCCTCCTGTGACTGTGAGTTGTGTGACTCAATACCCTAGAGTCCAATTATCACTGGATGAGCTGACAAGATGGAGTTTCTGAACTGGTAGAGCTGAGAATCAGTGCCTAGGTCACTGCTTCTCGTAGGGCTGGCACAATGCAGAGGGCTCCCCTGGAGGGGCATTTAAAATCACGTTTTATTGTCATTTAATCAACATACATCTTCCCCTACAGATTCTGAGATGCCATCCTAAGAGCGTGCACTGCTTCCTGGTTGAGAATCTTGGCAACAGTGAACCACAGTTACTGTTTGGAAGGTGTTAGCGTGGAAAAATGGCTGAGAACCACATCGTTTGGCTATGATTGCCTCACAAGTTTTAGCTGTCCTCTGTTGTTAAGCTTAGCACATCTCCAAACTTCTCCTTTACTTAAGATCCAGATATAGTATGTCCTGAATGCTGGCCCAAACCCAGTTTTCAGCTGTGGGGGTTTTGCAAGGGCCAAATAGGTGGTGGCACCCAAGTTCGGAACGTAGTTTCTTGGTAACTATATGATGAAAAGCAGATGGAGGAACAAAATGTCACTTTTATTATCAATGGGTTGGAAGATACAGCTTTATATGATAGCCTAAATGGGCTTGGGAATTTCCTGTCCTAAGGAAAGTGAGCAGGCAGAGCAGATATCACCAGAGTTGCTCCTTCCTACTGGTTCTGTGGAAAAATACAAATAGAACAAATCCCCTATATTCAGTCTATCAAACTTTGAGAGATTAGTTCCACCCAACTGAGAAACGTGGACCAAAGGCAATCATCCACCAAGTAGGTTATTTGTACAGCCCGCACAAGGAAGAGTAAGGGCTGGGGGAGGGGCAGCTAGGAGCACTGTGTTCCTTAACTCACTCTATAAAGACAGAAGTGGGGATAAAGCATTCTGCCTCCTCCCCAGCATGGGATGTAAGGAATTCCGAAGAAGTGCCAATGATCCAAGAGGAAGACTGATGTGACGATAGGTACAGGATGTATCTGCTGTGAGTGGGGAGGAAAGCTGGGACCTTAGTAAGGAGGTTGCATGAGATGATCAAGGCAGCTGGGATGATGTGGCTGCAAAAATGACTATTTTATAAAAGTTTGCAAGTTAAAAAAGAAAATGAACAGGGAAGATGCGGCGTAAAATTTAGTACAGGCGGGTGTCTAATGAATTACTTTAGATTTGAAAACAAAGCAAAATTGAGCAGGACCAGCTCTTCAGGAGTGAGGAAAGGAATTCCAGGTAGGACATTTGTTCTGTTGGAGAAAGGTCTTCTTGTTCATCGACCTATTCCATGTATCCGTTTTCAAGTTGTCACTCGCCTTCCAGAGGCTCTGGTTTTAAAGGCCAATTAATAGGTATTTCACAAAGACCCATCGTCCTCTTGTTTAATTTCATCATGAATCACTTCTCAGAGGTATTATATTGTAAATGAAAGATGCAGCAGGGCATTCTATATACAGATAGTCCCTCATTTTTTCTGGTTGGATTTACAATGGTTGGGCTTAAAATTTTTCAAAATTTTTCTTGGTGCAAAAGCAATATGCACTCAGGATAAACTGCACTTTGAATTTTGTATTTGGTTATGTTCCTGGGCCAGTGGTATGCAGGTACAACACTGTCTCACCACGCTGGGAGGCAAACCACAACTCCATCAGCCACGCGGTCACGAGGGTGAATAATCAACACACTGACGCTTCTGTATCCACACATGCAACCATTCTGTTTTTCACTTTCAGCATTCAGTAAAATTTTATTGGATACTGAACACTTTATTATAAAATAGGCTTTGTGTTAGGTGGTTGTGCCCAACTATAGGCTCATGTATGTTGTTCTGAGCACATGTGAGGTAGGCTAGGCTAAGCTATTCTGTTCGGCAGGTTTGGTGTAGCAAATGCATTTTCAGCTAATGTGATTTTCAGCTTACGATGGATTTATCAGGACATAACCCCATCACAAGTCAAGTAAGATCTGTACTCATTTGGGGAGGGAAAACTGGGAGATTGTCTCTCCTGATTTGCCTTTTCTAGTTTTTCAATTAAGACTGTAGTCAACCAATCAGCTGATTTTCAGCGGGGAAGTAATTTCTGAGAAAAGTAAAATATTTAATAGAAGCATATATCATCTATAAACATAAAGCTTGGGAGCGTGATAAAGTATTACTTTTGAGCAACTTACGTGTACATTAACTTTTTAAAAATGTTTTCATTTATTTGAGACAGCAAGAGAGAGCACGTGAGGGAGGAGCAGAGAGAGGGAGAGAGAATCTCAAGCAGGCTCTGTGATGACAGCGCAGACTTGCTCCATCTCACAAACCGTGAGGTCGTGACCTGAGCTGAAATCAAGACTTGGATGCTTAACCAACTGAGTTACCCAGGTGCCCCTGTGCATTAACTTTTTAAAAACACCATCCTTAAGAAGTGGAAGTTATTAAAGGTAACTGCTAACAGTCTTCAAATTTGGGGGCTCCCGTTTCATGAAAAAAGGGAATGATCATCAGGGTAGAATTAGGAGCTTATTTTGAACTCTTGGACACTTTGCAACTTTTCATTAGCTCAACAATCCAGACTCTGGGAAGACAACTCCGTGCCTGGTCTGTCCATGAGCGCCTTTCCCCTATTTAAAACATTGCTTCTGAATCTATTTCTTCAATTAGCAGATAAGAGATGTGGAACTCTTCTTTAAAAAGCTTACAATTTGGTGGAGGAGAGAAATAGATGTACATATAACCAAGTGCCAATGAAGGCCCTGCAGCAAGACAGTACAGAAGAGGGGGCTAATTTAAGTGTGAGGACCAGGGAGGGCTTCTTGGAAAGAACATCTAAACCGAAGCTTTGAAGGACAAGGAAGGAGGAGAAAGAAGGAGCACTAAAGCCTGAGGAAAAGGAATGAATATGGCAACGGAAGTGAGGACAAAGGCAGTAAATGTCAAGATAAAGACCAGCTCAGTGTGGCAGGATTGTTTGTTCAGAGAATGTAGAGGGTAATAAAGCTTAAAAGGCAGGTTGATTTCAAATCAACTCCAGGCAAGTCGTCACTAAAAGAATCTGAAGGTTGTGTTCAGAAAGATTTCTCTGATGATTGTGTGAGAGATAAAGGTAAAAGGCGTGGGGGTGGTTACTGTAATCCTCCAAAGAAAGAAAACTAAGTCCTGAGTTCAGTTTGTGATTAATGGGGATAGAAAAGAGAAGGTAGCTCTAAGTTAGCACTACAGAGGTAACTGTTGGCAATTTGGGGACATGAGTGGGAGGAAGTTGTCGAAAACGACCACTGACATGATGGTGATGCAATTAACCCAGATAAGGGACACAAGAACATGTTTGTGGGGAAGTAGGTGATTTGGTGTAGGGCTTTGAGTTTGAGGGGCTGGGGTGGGTGGTGGTGGGATCCACCCATGTGGTAATGTTCACCAGCTGGAAATTTAGGCCTGGATCTTGAGAGCGATCTTGGCTAGAAGAGTGGACTTAAATTGCAGATCATTATAAGTGGTATTGAGATTTAAGAAAAAGATAAAATTGTTCAGGGAGAGGATAGGGACTTGTTTGAGAACTATCATTCTCACACAAATTTCAAATATGAGAAAAAGAGTACTTTAGCAAACTCAGAATTAGTACCCAGTTTTACTTTCAAAATGGAAACCCTCACAAGCTTCTAAGAACAACTGTTGACTCATTGGGATTCCCACAGTTTTTATGTGTCACTAAGGAGCTATTGTCTCTGATAGGTGTGCTGTGCAGTGGAAACTGGCAGATTTCATCACAAAACCCCACTGTTGGCTCTTGTGTCCAGAGCTTCTCAGCCACCTGACCAGAAATCTGAGTTTCCGTCTCACCATCTGTAAAATGGGGCTATGACCTACTGTAATTGCTTCAGAGGATTTTGAAGATCAAAGGACATCCTGTATGTGAAACTGCTCTACAAACTAAGAAATTATTAGCACAAAGGGTATTAGCCTCGCATATTGCCTAGCAGAGTAGAAATGAAAAGTATTTAACAGATGCAGACTTTCTGTTAGGAAGGAAGTATCTTCAGGAAAATATCTGTGTACTTTCCACACTGCCTATCACAAGGTCTGTACTCAACAGCTCATCAGAATGGAATAATAAACCTTGGTGTCAAGTTTTGCTTTATTCTGCACCGTAGGGCCTCTGGGCATTAGAGCGGGAAGAAAAGCTGATAGAACAGAAATTATTCCTTTAAGGAGTGCCTTGCTGGCTCAGTCCGTAGAGCATGTGACTTTTGATCTCAGGGTCGTGAGTTCAAGCCCCCTGTTGGGCATAGAGATCACTTAAACGAAAAAAAAAAAAGCTAACTTTTATTTAAAAAAATATTCCTTTATACATTTTAGTTCTTTTCTCAAGCCAATGTCTCAGGATACCTGTGGGCAGTGGTTGGTTCTGCCAGCTGCATAAACTACCAGAGTTCTGAGACAAGCACAAATGATTAGACCAGAGCCAAACTCCAGCAGAGGAAAAAGATTCTTTGTTTGAAGAAGGCTCCAGAGCCAGTGAAAAGTGAATGCTGGCTTTCATGATCTGACCCAAGAAACCAAATTTCCTGGGAGGAATTGTGGGCTCTGCCTCACAAAAGTGATCCTCTGTCACTTGTTTTACACCCACTGCATAAGGAACCCACATTTTCCAAAATTCTTTTTTTTTTTAATGTTTTTATTATTTATTTTTGAGAGAGAGAGAGAGAGAGCGAGCGAGCACTAGCAGGGAGGGGCAGAGAGAGAGAGAGAGAGGGAGACACAGAATCTGAAGCAGGCCCCAAGCTCCAGGCTGCGAGCTGTCAGCACAGAGTCCTATGCGGGGTTAGAACTCAAGAACTGTGAGATCATGACCTGAGCCAAAGTCGGGCACTTAATGGACTGAGCCACCAAGAGATGCCCCCAATATTCTTTCAAGCTAAGGGAATGGCCCTGCAGTTTCATGGGCCCCTTCTTCATCTCCTGTTTAGATATGCATGATAGAGTGCCTCTCCCCAAACTGGCAGGACAGCCTCTGGACTTTACAGCAAAGCTGGGCCCCAGTGAAGCCTCCAAAGGGCAGGATTGGACTGCCTCCAGAGAAGGGCCAGGTCCTCTCTTCTCAGTCCTTGACTTCTCACCCTGCTTTCCATGGCCTGTTTTTAAAAGTTGTTTCATGTAAGAATGCACTGCCTAAGGTTACACAGTGAGAGTAACGTCTGCAGACTCTGAATCAGTCCTACATCATATAGTTGAGGACAGGGAATCCAGAACTTGGCATCAGAAGACTTGGCTTCAAGTTCTAGTTACCCTGATAAACCGTGCTTGTGTCATAAGCTTTCAGTCTGTTTTCTGTTTATATCTCTCTCAAAGGACTGCAGGGATTAAATGAGGCAATGTACTAAAAGCACCTTAGGAATTGTTACAGTACAAAGGTGTTTTCCCTAAATGTTCTTGATATGGTCACCTGCTACAACAGATTACTGTGGCCCATCTGGCACAAAAGATATAAAAGCCTGTACTTCTGGCTGGACAGGGCTAGTTAGGGAAGAGACCTTAGCTACCAGCTGGCACAATTTCCAGGTGAGGGGGTCCCGAAGCCTGGTTCACGTTCCTCCTGGAGCCAAAGGCTGATTTCTTCCCAACGTTTATTTATTTTTGGGGCAGAGAGAGACAGAGCATGAACGGGGGAGGGGCAGAGAGAGAGGGAGACACAGAATCGGAAACAGGCTCCAGGCTCTGAGCCATCAGCCCAGATCCCGATGCGGGGCTCGAATTCACGGACCGCGAGATCGTGACCTGGCTGAAGTTCGGACGCTTAACCGACTGCGCCACCCAGGCGCCCCTGGAGCCAAAGGCTGATTTCAATTACTTTCCAGTTCATCGGCAGACGTAATACTAATAACATGTTTAGGAGAACTCAGACTAGCAATTAAAAAACCCCAGCTCTCTGAGGCTCCTTCCTGCCTCCAGGCCTTCCACATGTCCTGTTTGTCAGAATTCTCACCCTGCCCCTCTCTGAGCTACCTCTTCATCCGACAAACCTCACCTCAATGCCACTTCTTCGGTACGGAAACCTTCCTTGACCCTCCAGAAAATAAAAGGTTTCATTCCAGACAAGAAGTTCACAAAGCAACTTCTAACTCTCCTTAGTACATTACACTTAGTCCATTGTGATTATTACTATGGAAGTCCTTTCCCATGTGAATATAAGCTGTGGGAAGGCAGGGTTCGTGTCTGTCTGGATTCTTCCACATCTTAGTACCTTGGATAAAGACAATAAAATATGTTAAATGAGGCCAGAGTTTTGGGTTTCCTTAATCTTGCTAAGAGCTCTTGTGGCAATGAAAATAAAATATATAAAGAAAACTAATTTAGGGCTGGCAGGCAAGGTTCTGGATAGAGGAATGCTTCCTTTGGCAGTTTTCTCCAATAAAAAGAATTTATGGGCTTAATTACATCATCAAGATCTTTTTCAGAGGTACAGGAATGGCCAAGGATCAAGCTTGCTCCGAATTATTCACTTTTTTCAAGTGGAGCTGCTCTCCTGGGAAGAGTAGTTCATGTCAAGGAGGAAATCAGCACAGTTTCCTTTGTAAATAGGCAACTGTCCTTTTATTTGCTTTGATTTTCAGGGCCCAGGAGACTATTTGGAGGTACAAACCTATCTTGGCAAAACCATAAAGAAGATGAAGTTCTTCTATATCAACCTCACTCTTCCCTCAATTGTTCCTATTTGTTTTTCTAATGGCCTTCCCACCCCTACATTAGCATAAATTTAAATCAACGTTCAGATTCATCTAAGAGATGTATCATTTCTACCTGACCCCAACTTCGAGAAAAAAGGTTTTCTTCTCCCAGAAGCATGACGGCAGAGAGCAGCCACCAAATCCGTGTGTATTTATACATAGGAATGTGTGTGGAATGCCTTCTAGAATCACATTTGCTTACCCTCCTTACCCTGGCCTACTTAGCCAAGCATTGGTGGGTTTAAAACCAAGCATTGGTGCTTTACAAACACATCAACAAGAGACAGGGGCTGCCTTTTACAAAGTGCAAAGACAAAATGAAAGAGCCTCCTTAAGTAAGAGTCAACATCTCTGCAATCTGCATACTAATCATAAATGTCAGTATATAAAAAACAATGACCGAGAGAGTGAGAGCGAGAGAGACAGAGAGACAGAGAGAGAGAGAGAGAGAGAGAGAGAGAGAGAGAGAGAGATGGTGTCTTGTAGCTATGGGGGGCTGCCCCGACTAGATCTCCTGGGTCCAGAAACAGCAAAACCAGTGTGTTTAATCATCAAATGGCCAGAGCTAAAATTTCCTTATGGCCCACTCTCATGACTTTACTTTGACCTTTTCAGTTTTCAACTGGTTCATATCAGGGTGACTTCGAGGATAGTTGGCTTCAGGGATCCCTTCTTTTATGATCCTTTAATTACTCATTAGTCACTGGGGCTTTGGCAATTCCTGCAGGATGTAGGTTTCATTTCTTCCCTGTAAATGAAGAGGCAACCCAGGAGGTTGTTAAACAAGTTCTATTCAGTAGCTGGAAAAGTGAATTTCCTGTGGAATGACAGGAATTACATAGAAGCAAGCAATTTTATTTTCCTCAAATGTAGCAATAATTTTAATCTGTACATACATAAAACAAACAGTGCAATTATAAAACCTTGAAGGTGACATGCATACTTTCAGGTGCAGTTGGGATGGGAGGATGTTATTAGCATCTCCAATTTTCCTTACCGCTTTTAAAAACTAGTTCCTTATGCAAAAGCACTGAGGCAGGAAACTTCATCTGGAATGCTGAAGTTAAAGGTGAACTTCCTGAAGTCTGCGCATCTAAATATCACAAACAAAACAGAAATGACCTCCTAGAGCAGTTTGGTAAGGACTAGAGTAATATGGCTGGGCGTTCAAGCTGGGAATGAATGAAATCAGGGATGCATTTTCTGAAAAACTAAAAGAGATAATGTTTGTAACTGAGTGTCCTATTTCTGTTTCATAGTTGCTACCCATGTAAGCCCTTCCAGCAATCTTTTTATTCCATATAGTTTCTGAGTAGATGCTGTCAATGGAGTTATTTGTAACTAGGGGTGGTGAGATGCAGAAAGGAGGACCTGGGAAAATGGCTTCTTCCTTGGTGTCTGAGTCCATGCTCCTCTTCCGCTGTTCGTTCTTATGGTCTCTTCCCTGCTGTGGAAGCAGAGGTAGCTGGCGCACGATGTCAGATGCTGTCATCATTCACAGGCCCGGGGTGCAGGTAAAGGCGAGTGATGGGGGGATCTACCTTTGCTTCTTCCACAATACCTTTCTCAAGCTTTCCTGGCCTTGCAGTGGAACTTCTAGAACTAGAGGCAGTTCACTGGGTCCTTGACTCACAGGCCAGGATGAGACAAGACGTGGCAGAGTGACAAGACACAAAGGGAAAATACGGTACCAGTTAGCCTCAGAGTAGGATAGAGAAATTTGTATTTGCGCTGATGAAAATTCAAATCCCCAAAGTCAATCTAAAACAAATGAAGATTTTTTTGAGTACTGATTTTTCTCTGTACAAGTAGCCTGTGCACTTCTGGTGTTAATTCCTTGCACTGTCTCAAGTTAGATGATCCCAGGGACACTCTAGGGCAGTAGGCTCTAGCTCATCTGGAACAGCTCTTTCTGGCAGTGGCATTTTGATTTGAACCTCAAAGTAAATCCATACATGGCATCACAGTTATTAAAATAAGAAATCTTACTAGCCAAATGTAACTGCAATTCAATCAATGATATATTCACACACAAATTTAGAAAAATCAAGAGTATGATAATAAAACCATAAAATTAAACAGGAGGAAATCAATTTCTACAAGAAATCAAGTATATTTACAGTGAGATTTAAAGGGAAAAATAAGCTACTTGGATCATAAATTTAACTTTATTTTAAATAACTTTAGCTACCTTAGCTGTTAATACAATAAAAGCAGAAAGAACAGGCTGCCTTTTTTTTCCAGATTTAATCAGAAAATTGTTATCTACAATAATTGACAGAACTTGTTTCTTGTCCTTCACCCATCTCATCAAAAATTATTGCATTTTCCCCCAAACTGTATTTTTTGGATTCCTCTGTGAATATACTCATTTCGTCCTCATTCCTGGAGGCATCTTGGTTTAAATCCATCTTTAAAAAAAGGAGAAGGGGTACATATGGGAGGCAAAATATTCTCTTGAAGCCAACAGATATAGAGTTGCTAGAAGAAGCTGATTGTACACACAAGCTGCCTGGGGTCGGGAAGGGGAGGGCTGTTGATTCAGACACACGTGACAGCCTTTGGTGGACGGGCACAGGCAAAGCCCCACCGGGCCCTTGGGCCCTTCTTCCTCGTCAGGGTCAGGACTGAGCCAGCAGGGGCGGGGCTTCATCTTCCCCTTGGAACTCGTCGTTTTGGTTCTCCTCCAAAAGCCTTCATCCAGATAAGAAGCCAATGACTGATTACAAAAATAAGAATAATTAAATTTGGCTCAAGAAATAGATTGTCCAACTGTTCTGCCTTGTTATTTTTTTTTCAATATCCAAGGCCTTTACAAAGAAAGAAACAAAAACACCTCTCAATCTTCCAACAAAAGTGAATTCCTTTGTTGTTTTTTTTTTTTTTTGTTTTTTTGTGGGTTTTTTTTTGCTCCAAATGCTACGACCTGAAGAATGGCTGCAGATTGAGATATCAAAAATCTCAGAAAAATATATAATATATTTGTATATCTCTGTATGTCTATTATTTAAATTTCACATTCCTTTAAAAGTGGTTATTCAGTCAGTAGCTGCTGAAGGAGGCTCTTCTGCTGGGCCTGGGGGGTCTGTGGTCCTGCCGTGGGTTTTTGAGTTCCCAGTGGACCAGGCTGGTTCAGGTAAGGGTCCCCGCCTACCAGATTCACTGTACATTGGACGTCAGCAAACACCTGAACCTGTTGCACCTGCTGAAACACAAATAAAAGATGTGTTTAGACAGAAGGGCCTGCCCCCCCGGCTTATGAGTGGGTACTACTTGAAGTGGAAACTCACTAGAGCATTCCTCTAGTCTGTAGTCACCACAGAGAAGAACTCTTCTGTCTTCTTGTCCTACAAAAAGAAAATCGCTGCACTCATTTTGCTCAGGGTTCTGGAAAGTTCACACTTTAAAAATAAAATCAAAATTGGAATGGTCAAGCCTCCTACAGGGTTGCCATCAATAATGAAAATGAGCATCATTGCTAATATTGCCAAGATTGGGAAAAGCCCAGTTTCAGAGTCTGGGTGTCCAGTGGTGGGTTTAAAAATATATGTGTATATATAACTGGTTACAAAAGCATTCTATGGATGACTTTAGTGGGATAAAAAAAAAAAAAAACTTTATGATGTTAGAAAATTAAGGGCTTTAACCCAGTATTAGCAAAATAAAAACCACCACAACTCAGTAACAGGACATAGTGAATGTCCAGAAGATTTGTGTAGTATCTAAATATACTCTTACATAGCTCTTTTACATGTTGCCTTTAGAATTACAGCAAAATATTAGTAGAACAATTTTATATTTAACTTATTTTTCCTGATAGACAATTCATTTAAACACATGAGCTAAAAATAACAGTAAATTACTAGCTGAGAACAGTGTGAATTTTCCCTTTAGCTACTTTCAGTAATAATACATGTATTCCTTAAAAATGTTTAAAGTTGCATAGTTCTAGCATTTTCTATTGGGAAAACAAAGCCAGAAGTTAGTTTTTACAACCATCCTTATTAAAAAGTCATTTGTGGAACTGATTAAAGCCAGTATCACACTTGTGAATGTTCCAGACCAAGAACGGAGATGCTTCTAAGGCATCCAAGTACATCTAATAGTGTCTCAAGCGTTTGGCAAACTTGTGCTTCAGGTTTAATAGGTACATGAAGTATTTTAGATTAGTGATGCATTTTTCAGTCATTCATCACTAATTTATGTCAATTACACTCAGCTTTTTGGGAAAACTTTTCTATCCTAATAGAATAAAAGTTGTTTTCATCACCCTTTATTGGCCATATGTCAAATGTCCCGACCCCCAACTGGTGTATCAGTCCAGCTCCCGTCTTCTCCTCTTGACCCATCTATACCTCCACACTGCTCTCCCTCAGAGAAGGCAGACAGCCCTGAGCTGTCTTCTCAACCTGCTGGACTAAACTTTTATTTAGATTAGCATCCCTTTCCTCTTTATCCTCTTCTCTGCCTGTTTTCTCCAGTTTTGATTCTTGACCCCACAGGCTCCTATCTGTCTTCTTTTGGGTTCTTTCCTGTGCATCTAACATACACCAACTCTCTGTCTGAGTCTAATTCTCTGGCTTTCTCTGTGCCCTCTCCTCACCTCTGTTCTCTAACTTCTCTTTCCTACAGCTCCACCCCTGGCTTCCTCTCTCTCCATGTCAACAATCCCCCTACTAGTCTCCCTCCTGTTTCTCTATAGTCTGTTCTTTTCCAGTTCTCTCCTGTCTTGCCTCCTCCCCATCTCCACTCTCCAAATACAGGTAGTCCTCAATCCTCCCTGAGCCCTCCTCTCTTGGTTCTCTTCCTTCTCCTTTTCTGTATATCTGTTTCTATATTTCTATTTAACTTGCTCCCAAGCTTCTGTTTGACAAATACAAAAGCACTGGAGCAAATAGAGATCACATGATGGGCTATAAGAAAAAGAAGATTCTGCCACTGAAACTTAGCATGAGCACAAGCTGTAGTGCTTGGAGGTACTGATTTAAAAAAACCAAAAAAACAGCATGTAAAGTTTCACATTTATGTGTTTCAACATATAAAATACTGGGCCACAGTACAAGGTGTTTCTGTCCCCAAACACTTAAAAACATTCTTAATGAAGGCATGATCAAACGAACTAGAGAGAATATTTTGCTTCTTTAAAAAGAATGTTTTTAAGATAGTCTATTTTGAAATTAAAAAAAAATCAAAAAGATTAAACCAAACTTTAGCCATTTTGAACTGCTACTTAAAAACAGGTGCCTGAGCCCAGACGTCTGAGGACTTCAGATGCTGCCACACCTTCACAGACAGGCAGAGCAAGACGCGTGCAAGCCCTACGATTTGTCAGGTGAGAGGAACAGCATGAGAGCAGGGTCCCAACCTTTTAAGATTCTCCAGCAGAGTTTTATATCAATGCAATTGCTGTCTCAGAGCTCAAGAACTTTTAAACTTGGTTGTTTAGTTTTCACTAGTCTGCCGAGCTGCCCAGTATATGTCTCTGTAGGTGTGAGACCTTGAATACCTTCCAGTGAATGAAGACTTCACTTCCCCCATCACGGAATCCCCTCTTCACTCTCATAGGCCTCAGATCCTCTTTCTTGATGCCCCGACTATGGACACGGCTCCTGACTGGTTTTTCTCTTCCTGGGGAGGCTGTCCAGTACTCCTTCTGTCCCTCAAGATGAAGCCTGGGCTAGTGCTTATATCACTGTGCCCCCTCTAGGGGACACTTCATCTGTAGGACTCAGTCCAAACCCCTGAGTTTAGCATTCAAGGCCTCCAGAAATTTGCCCCAATCTATTTTTACCGATTTTATTTCCTATAAAATCTTATTACAAACCCTTTACCTTCAGTGGATTTGGCTTCCCAGGACCGTGCTAAGGTATTACTGTTTCCCTGTCTCGGCTCCCTCTACTCCCAATGCCCTAGATTTCCCAGCTCACTCCTTCCTTCAGCCTCTGACACTTTCTACTTCATTTTGCCTTGTTAACTGTCCTCAAGGCCCAGTTCAGCTCCTGTGTAAATGCTCTTCTGACCCTCACAGCATTTTCTCTTTTAAACCTAATGGTTCCTGTCACTTGTAATATAAATTTGAGTTTGCCTTCTTTGGTTATGTGACAATTTATGTGCATATGTCTACATGTTTTATCATTCAAGTGATATGGCAGAAAGAGCATGAACTTTGGTTGTTAGAAATACGTGGGTTTGAACCTCAGCTCTGCCCCTTTCTAGCTTTGTGAACTGTGTGCGTGGTTAAATCTCCTCAGGTTCTGTTTCTTCATCTGTGGAAAACTGGAATGCTACTTCCTTCATAGGGTCATAGGGAGGCTTACATGAGATAAAGCAGACAGTGCTTAGCACAGTGCTGGGCAAATTGTAAGTGTTTCACAAAAGAAACTTCCTTTCCTCATTTCTCCCCCAAAGTTCACCTAAAGGGCAAACATGTCTCGTGTTTCATTGTATCTTCACCTTACCATAATGCCTGTACAATATTTTTAAAATACACATTTAGTAAGACACTAACGACCAAACCAAAGTTACTAAAGTGAACTAAAACACCCACAATCTCTAAATTTATGTTAATATAGGAAGGTGGCCATCCTTGCTATTTGAATTGTTTTGAAAGAACTTCTAAAAGGAGGCAGAGTACACAGCAGGCATTCTGTTTTGTCTGAATTTACTGAGATCTTTTGAGGTACTTGGATTACACATGAGTTTTAGAATGGTGCTTATTTACAAAATAACAATTAGTGGCCACCATTTGTGATCCCTTTATCCTGTTTAACCACCGGATTAAACCTTTGGAAAGCTTCTCTCATTTAA
This sequence comes from Prionailurus viverrinus, assembly GCF_022837055.1. Taxonomy (NCBI): domain Eukaryota; kingdom Metazoa; phylum Chordata; class Mammalia; order Carnivora; family Felidae; genus Prionailurus; species Prionailurus viverrinus. Next base: position 121,456,824 of record NC_062563.1, read on the forward strand.
CCCTTTCAACAGTTCTCTAAGCAGGTAACTTGTTGGTTCTGTTGGTTAGATAGCAGCCCAGGGAAGTCCTCTAACATGCCCAGGAGGACATAGCTAAGAAGAGGAGAGCCAGGACTCACATCCAGGTCTGACTCCCAAGGTCAGGCTCTTAACCATGATGCTGAACAAAGTTTCCTGTGTATCTAGAGTACACTTGGCAGCTCTGGGTTTAGAATTTTCTTACTGACCTGGGTTCCATCTGTTTCTGTTTTGAGAAGGTCAGTGGATGAGAGCTGGTTGCAGTAGAGGCCTGTGTGTCTCAGTGCTGGATCATTTATCTATTAAAGATAAGTACAAGACCAAATTACAAGCAAGTTGTTTAAGTTGAAGACCAAATTCTTCAATGACAAATAATCTCACTGACAGAAAATAGGAGTGCAGCAGGAATAAAGAGCTTAGCAATTTACTATGTTGTTATAAGTCAGGACAGTGGTTCCCTTTGCAGGGGTGAAGAGTGACATGAAAGTAGCATGAGAAGAACCTCTGGGTGCTGCTGATAATGTTTTGTTTCTTGATCTGAATGGTAGCTTTAAAGAAGTGTTCAGTTTGTGAAAATTCACTGACTTGTATATTTTTCTGTATATTCTATTTATACAATACTTCAATAAAAGTTATATTCACACACACACACACACACACACACACACACACACAAGTTAATTAGCAAACGACTTCTTTTTGTCATTAAGAGAAAATCAGATTAATCCGATTTATCCCCTGCCTGAATCAGCGAAAGAACTGGATAAAATATATGAAACGAAGACACTCAAGACACTGGACAAACCCAATGAAGGAGAGTGACTCCTAAGAGCTGGGAAACAATGGAGATGAGTCCTATGATTGCCCCAGCCTACAAATACAGAGAATTTCCAGGCTGCAGCCAGCATGGGGACAGGGAACCCAGGCAGAGCCCGGCAGGCTCCGTGAGTGGAGAAGACACAGCTGGAAGTCTGAGATGGTCAAGGCAGCTGGAATTCAGAGGTCAGAATATCAGAGGAGTGGGAGCTACACAGAGAGGAAGCTCGGAAGATCTGCAGAGGGACCCCTTGAGCCTGCAACTTAGTACTGATCTGTTAATGGCTTTTAGGGAACTACCCAAAGCAGAGGGAAGAGTCACCTGTGAAGATGCTGATGGAATAATTCCCAAAGGTCACACAGAGCTGGCAATAGGTCCTGACCTCACCAGCCAGAGTGGAAAACGTAATTCACATAATATTAGGTAGTGTATTAGAAAGGCTTTGCCTCAGCAGTAAAGGAAAACGAGCCCTATACTAAATGCTGCTCTGGTCCCATTAAACAAAAAAGGAAGACCTGAAAGGACCAAACTGTTTCAAGTAACTTAACCAGTCCCAGAACAAAGCTCAAGCATGTAGGAGTATCAACGAGGTAAAATTCACATGTGTGGCACCCAGTAAAAACTTACCAGGCATGCAAATTAGCAGGAAAATATGATCCATGATGAAAAGAAAAGTCAATCAATTTGAAACCAACCCCAAAATGATGCAGATGATAGAACTGACAGGCAAGAATATTAAGACAGTTATTATAATAACCATATTTCATATGTTCAAGAAGATAAGAGGAAAGACTAAACATGTTAGAGGTATGGAAGATATAAAAGAGGTCCAAACTGAACTTCTGGAGATGGAAAACAGAAAACCTGAGAAGAAAAATACACTGAATAAAACTAACAGGTCAGACATTGAAAAAGAAAAGATTAGTGAATTTAAAGTTACAGCAATAGAAACTATCCCAAATCAAACACACAGAGAAAAAAAAAAAATTGACCTTGCATCCCTCCCCCTCAAATCTGCAAACCCAGGGAATCTGTGATCTGGGGGACAACTTCAAGTGGCCTACTTTGTATGTGTGTGTGTGTGGGGGGGGTGTGTGCGTGTGTGGGGGAGTCTCTGAAGGAAAGGGGGGTGGGTGGTGACAGAAAAAATATTTGAAGAAACAATGGCCAATGTTTTTCCAAATTTGATGAAAATTATACATCCATAAATCAGGAAGCTCACTGAAGTCCCAGCACAAGAACCATGAACACAATCACTAAGGCATATGGTAATCAAATTGCTTAAAACCAGCGACAAGCAGAATAATCTTAAAAGCAGCCAGAGAGGGAAAAATCAATCGTGTACAGAGGAACAAAGATAAAATGCCAGCAGATACCTCATCAGAGACACTGCAGTGAAGCAACGTCTCCAAAGTACTGAAAGCTAAAACTAAAGCCAACCTAGAATTCAGGGAAAACTTTCAAAGATGAAGGTGAAACAAAAGGTTTCTCAGACATACAAGAGCTGAAGAAATTCATCAGCAGCAGACTATAAAAGATGTTAATGTTAAATGAAGACCTTCAGGCAGAAGGAAAACGATACCAAGCTGGAAATTTGGATCTACACACAGGAAGGAAGAATACTGGAAATGACTACATGGGTAAATACAGGAGCCTTATTTAAATTAAAAATATATATCTAGTTGTTTAAAGTAAAAGCATGTGGGGCATATGACATACGTAGGCACAATATGTACGATAACAACAGCAGAGGAAGGGAGAAATGGGAACAGCTGTGAGGTTCTTATATAAGAGGTCATATAATAGCGCTTGAAGGTACATGGCGATAAGTTAAAGATGTATGCTCTGAACTCTGAAGCAACCGCTAAAATAACAAAATGGAGGTACATATAGTTAATAAGCCAATAAAGGAGATAAACTGAATTAAAGTGTTCAATTAAACCCCCAAAAGGCAGGAGATGGAACAAAGAGAAAACAAGATGAGATATTTAAATTCAGCCATACCAATAATCACATTAAATGTCAATGGGCTAACCACTCCAATTAAAAGGTGCAGATTGTCGAACTGAATAGGAAAGCAAGACCCAGCTATATAAGAAATACGCTTTAAGTGTAATATTCTTTTACCTAATTCATTATATTTTTCATTATTTTGTTTTAATCTTCTGGAGATAGTGAAAAATTCTAATAACTGAATAATAAGGACAAGAACAAGAAACAACACTATTTAGGTCTTCTAATTTGCTATAGGAAATAAATCACTAAGTTATTGATTTTTTCCCTGCTAAACTCTTAAGGGACTTATTATATAAAGTGGGGGGGATGAGGAATGGAAAGTTAAAAAAAATTTTTAATAAAAAATATTCTATAGAAAAGGTAATCAGTGTTCACATGTTTGTAAGATTTGCTATAAATTATAGCTACATGGTCACAGTCTAGTCACCAGTCTCCTTTGTGGTTGCTGAAAATGAGAATAGCAACTATAGGCAGTTACCCCAATGACCTTAAACATCATTTTGAATTTAGTCATTCTATCCTTAAAAATCTTCAGGAGGCTCCAGGATAAACTCTAAAACATTCAGATGGCTTGCGAGATCCCTAAAAAGCTTACCACATAAATTCTGCTTTAAACATAATATAAATGTCCCCTTAACATTCATTAGACTTTCAACCTCTATTCCTGCCTAGATTATGCTGTGGCAACCGGTCTTGAATATTCTTTTCTATTCTCTTGCTTTAGGCAAATCTTCCAAGAAGCCTTTCCTAATTAGGCGTTTTTCTTTTAAACTCTCAGTAGTTAATTGTACATCTTCCTAATCTGACATAAATATGTATGGCGCTAGGGAGGCCCATCTCTTACACAGAGGTTTTGTCCTATTATTCAACTGATCCTTTGTTAATGTCGTGTCTCCCCAACTTGTCAGTATTATCTCCCACAGAACTACCTTTGTATATAGTAAGTAGTGAATAAATGTTTGTTGAACTGAAAGGGAAAAATGAAGAAAATGTGTTCAGAAGATAAAGGGGTATGCTCCAAGCCAATATATTATATGTATCATTTTATAATAAATCTAAAACACTAAAATCTCTTGAGACTAAAATCTTAGGAGGTCTGTCAAAATTTCCACTGTGTATCTTAAGAGAGGCTAACTCAAAAGACAGTGGGAAAAAAATAAAGAAGTGCATCTTCTCCCCCCTAGTGTTACTGAGAAACAATTAACACACATCACTGCGTGGTGTGGTAATTTCTGACAAGCAACTGCGAACATACCTGATTTTCCCTGGAATAACGACTCGTGGTGTGTGGTGTGCATGCCAGCTGTGCCACTTACCTGCTCAGGGCACACAGTGTTCATTCCTGGCATCTGCAAAGAGCTCATCTGCATCTGGCCCATCATCGGGTTCATGTTCTGAACATTTGTGTTTCCACCTGCCATGGACACGGTGATGCTCATATTGTTGTACACTCCGGGCTGCGCAGGCGTGGGCTGGCTCTGGACAGCTTGACTGAACACGCTGTTAACTCAAAAACAATCCCAGTTACATCCACGGATTGTGAACGTGGGGATGATGTGACTGGACTCTGTTTCTTAATTATTAGATAAAATGCGATAGAAAATATTATACGTTTTTAAATGACGTGTAAGACTTTATCTTACTATAATATATAAAGACTGAGTACAATTCGGATGAATTTTGAACTCTGCAGAGAGGATTTAATAACTACATAAAGCTCATTTTAAGTGACAACTATCTGGCCTTGTATCCGAGTTGTTAAGCTCCAATTAGCTGAATAAGAAAGTAAGTTGTCCACATAAGTAAATCTTCAAGATAACTGAAGTTTACTCATTTAACCATCAAAACCATTCTAAAATTTGTTACGCCATTTTATATTCCCAAATAGAGAATGTTCTATTTAAGCAAAATGCCTGGGATATATATCAATCCTCAATAGATGCTCATTGAATAAATTAACAAATTCAAAGATGGCATTCTTGTATTGTCATTGCTTGTATATTTTCTTAGACTTAGCATTTTGTTTCACTTATTCCTTGTCTCTCTGCTCATTCATGGCACATGGCAAGCACTCGGTAAATATCTGATGAATAAGTGACTTATGGACATAGGTTATTACTCGGTGTTGTCAACTGATGAGGTTTAGACTGCTTCTTATTTATGGATTTTTCTGGGATCTACACCAATGTTTTTCTAACTGTAGTCCAGAGAGCATCTGCAAGAGAATTCCCTGGGACTTGTTGAAAACTGGGAGGCAGCTATGCTTACCACTATAGCACCAAGGCCAGGACGTATTAAAAATTGAGACTCCCAGGCCTTACTCCAGCCCTAGTGAATCACAGTTTCTGAGGATGGATACAGAAAGTTGCATTTCTAACTATTTATGCACATTAAGACTCAAGGGACTTTATTCAGTGTTCTATAGCTTGCCATCATTTCTCAAAGTTTCAGCTTCTGGCTGCTTTCAATATGCTATAAACTAAGAGGAATATAACCAGATATATTTATTTGGCAAATGTAAATGTTTAAAGACTTCACAGGTCTTCTCAGGCCTAAAGACAGCTTTATGTCTTTTCTAGAGGCAAAATGCAAAGGCAATTATGTTTTTCAGAGGGCTTGTTTTATGGACTTGCTTCTTCATGGCCTCGTTCTGGACTTTTGTTACACCAAAGATCTTAAATGTTAAACCAGCTTCTTCTCTTAGCTGGTAGAATAGTATGGAATAAACTCCCAAGTAAATACATCTGGAAACTTTATATTTGAACCCCAAAATTCTAAATGATACAGATACACACATCTAAAGGAAAATAATGTGAGTTGTGTCTTTTGTAAGTTCTACAAAACATCAAATGTTTGATGATTATCATCAATTGTTAAACAATAAGCTGCTGGTAAAATTCCACCTATTTTAATGTTAATTCTGGAGAATTTGATTTCTAAAAATCATTTACCCCATCAATTGCTTATCTATTCCTTGCTAGCTCCTGGGAGGTAAGCAGGATGTACTGACATTTATAGTTTCTGGTAGATTAAGGTAATCATACTAAAATTAACAGGCCAAGAAACAGCCTATCCATCATGCCTGAAGAAAAGTAGCAGATTTTCCCCAAGTAATTATAAAACACAAATGCTCAAAGAAAATTACATGCCCAGGAAATGGTCAATAATACATCTTTGAGCCATTAATGTCTGTACAGTGTGTATGCTTGTACAGCGTCCCCACAACTAAAGGTGAGGAAAAACCTATTAGTTTGCTGCCCATTTTCTAATGAGAACATTTCTGCCGCAGACAATGCTCATTTGTCAACGGATACATAAATCACCACTGTGGAGGCTCAAGCTCAGGGCTATGTAAGCTAATGCCTGCAGAAGCTTCAAGGGCTGCAATGATGTCATTCTTAGTGAAAAAAAGTTTAGGATTTAATTTCTTTTCACATTTTATACTTGGGACTTATATTCACTTAAGTTCTTTCAGACTGCTCTTGCCAATAGTTCCATTTCAGTTTCTTCCATTATGAGAAGAAGACCACGCCCTTCTGCAGCATAACTCCCTGTTCTAGGCCTCAGAGGGACTGTAGGCTTCACTGGCACCTTAGGCCTCCCTCCCTCTGCTTTCCTGGCCACCCTGGGGGCAATTACTGCAGTTTCCTTAGGCTAGCCCCAGGTGTTTGGTAGCCCCTAAATCATGGTGCAGGGGGGAAGGTAAGGATGAAGACTTCCGGCCTGAAGTGGCTTCCATAGATACAGGTATTAACAAGCAGGGAGGCGCTCCAGGTCAAATAAGTCTAAAAAGGAAGGGTTAAACAACAGGCCTTCCTAGCCTTTAAAATGCTAATAAGTGCTAGGAATCTTCAGAGCGATTAGTGTTACACAGAAACCTGCACCGTTCCAGGACAAAGAGCCTTGCTTTAACCCTTTCTTTTTCTTGCCACCGGAGAGATAATGAAAAAGAATCACATTACACTGTCTCGGAACCCTATTACATCATTCTACTAAAAGAGTCTTTGTTTTCACGTTTTACTCCTCTCACTCCTGTCACCAAGTGGACTCTCGGTAACTCGACAGCAAGGGCAGCTCCCCCCTGCTCCTTGCGGTGTCTTGCACTGTGCAATACAAACAGGGAGTGGTCGCAAAATACACGCGGACTGTGTCAACCGATACGCTTTCACACGTGAAGCAAATAAGCAAGTGTGAATGCTTGAAGAGTTGATCTGTTTTCTTCTTCAAGTGATTTGGCAAAGTCGAAGTTCACAAAAACTGTGAAAGTACAAGAAAAATTCAAGTCCACTTTGAATCTGAATTCAAGAAGTGACCGAGGCAGGGGAGGGAATCTCTGTATCCACTCACTCAACAGATGTACATTAAGTGCTCACCTGTTCTAAAGGATGGACATACCCAAGTAAACAAAAACAGAGTCCTGGCTCTTAGGATGATTATATTCTAGTTGGAGGAGACAGACCATAAACAGATGGACTAACACACAATATGTGTGGTGTTAAGTACTAGGAAGAGACATACAGAAGGCAAGGAGGGGGTCAGGGCGTAGAAAATGCTGTTGTTTTGGAAATGATGGTCAGGGAAGTTTCATCTGGTGACATTTAATATCTATGTCTAATAAGGTGACATTTAAGGAGAGACTTGAAGTGTGACAGCGCAAACCAGGTGGCTACTGTGAGAAGAACATTCCAGCAGAGGGACTTAAAAATGCAAAGGCCCTGAGTTTGCAATGTACTTGGCACACGTGAGCACCAGAAGAATACACAGACACCAGTGTGGCAGACTGAGTGATGGCAATAGCAGCTGAGGTCAGAAGGTACCCAGGAACAAGATCACGTGGGCTTCACAGGCCCTATATTGTACTTGGAGTAAGTTGGTGAGTTCTGAGTAATGGACTGACATACTGCTCATGTTCTGAAAGCATCACTCTGGCTACCATGCGGAGATTACACGGCAGGGGAGTGAGGGTGGAAGCAGGAGACAGAAGGCTACTGCACGGTCCCGGAAAAAGATGGTGGCTCACACTAAAGAGTACAAGTGGGACGGGTAAGAAGTGAGAGCTGCTAAGAAGCTGATGTGATGTCTGATGTGGGATGTGAGGGAAAGAGAAGAGGGTTTCTCCTGAATAACTGGAAGAATGAGGTTGTAGTTTACGGAGATGGGGAAAGGTAGGAGAGGAGCTTTGGGGAAGAAGACCGTGGTAAGTTTTAGATGCCTATCAGATTTCTGACTGGGATGTTGACTGAGCAGCTGGATGTACACCATGGTGTTCAGGGGAGAAGTCGGGGCTGGAGATTTAAAGCGGGGAGTCAGGAGCATCGACATGGGCATTTATAGCCGTTAACAGTGGATGGCATAACCAAGGGAGCAAGTAGACAGAATGAGCTCTAAGGATTTCAAGTGGAGGTCAGGGAGATGAGGAAGATCCAGTGGAGGACACCAAGAGATAGGATGAGAGTCACCTTTCTCAAGAGAGAAAGATGTTCCATAACCCAAATGAAGAAGGGGCTTCAAGAAAGAATAAATGCTCAACTATATCAAATGCTACCAACGATCCCTGCATTTGGCATTGTAGAGGTCTTGCCCACCTTGACAAGAATACTCTGGAAAAGCGGCAGGGATGAAAGCCTGACCGGCCAACAAGGAATGGAAGGAGAGGTAGCATTAGAGTACAGTCTTTCAGGGAATTTAACTGTAAAAGGGTGTGGACCTGTCAGCCGGACCTTGTTTTTACCAAGACACATTTAAGTGCTTAGGTGTAGGTATGGAGCAAGAGTTTAGTTGGGTTTATAATCATGGACCATGGACTCTAAAGTGAATTTAGGAAGCTGGGATTAGAACACATTAGGAGACTAACTTCTTCCTGCAGGTTATATAGATGGTTCCATTTCTACCTAATTCACACACAGTCCTCACTAAGAGCTACGCAGTTCTCAAAAGAGAAGATTTCCTCTCACCTTTCAGTGAACTTTAGGAGAATATGGTCTTAAGTTTTCAACTTTAACTGCCTTACTTATTATGTTGTCAGATCAAACGGCTTCCCTGTCATTAGAACCAAGACACAACCTAATTAAAACCCTTATAAAACTCAAGTGAAGTGTGAAAAGTTCAGCAGCCAGGATTTGGGGGGAAAATGACATCCGTGAGATAATTCTAAGCAGAATGGGCAAGGTGAGGCCACTGAAAATCTAGAGATTCAAAAAGCTGGATGAGGCAGAATGGCCTTAGAAGCCTCAAAACCTTTGCTGTTGCTATGAGATCTTTCAAACGTGCTGAGAAGGGTGAAACCTGTATGCTCACTATTCAGCTCTAGTGAATTCTGATGTTTTGCCATTCTTGCTTTAGATTTTCAGGATTTTCTAAAGTAGGCACCATGCCCAGCATGGAGCCCAGAGCAGGGCTTGAACTCACGACCCTGAGATCAAGACCTGAGCTGAGATCAAGAATCAGATGTTTAACCGACTGAGCTACCCAGGCACCCCTAAGACTTTTAGGATTTTTAAGTGTTTTTATAAAGAATGACTTTTTTTTTTTTTTTTTTTTTTTTAAAAGTACCCATTTCTATATCTGTCCCAGGGAAGCTCTGTTACACACGGGAGTTGATCACATTCTTCAGGTGTGCTGGGGGTGGGATGGAAAGGTTGGGGGCCATTAGGTCACTTTTCCATACTGTAAACATACAGATTTGTATTAAAAACGACTTGAAACTTAAAGGATTTAAAAGTCATTATTTTTCTTTGCTAAAACACAAAATTCAGTTCCATGAACTTGCAAATGGCAGTAGCCAATAATCTATTTGGATTGTGAAGGCAGGAGCGTTCTGTGCTGCAGAGGATCAGGGATGTTCATATATAAAAACTGCCCCTTACTTGTTGTTTCCCATTGCTCCTTGCTGCCAGGCCTTCATGTCTGGTGACTGGTACCCAGAAGTGGGTGGAGTCTGCTGGAGCAGAGAGCTCTGAGGAGGAGGGATTGGCATCGGCACCATGGAGCTCCCAGGGCTTAGAGATGGAGCAAAGCTGGCCTCACCTTGGGGAACCATTCCTGCAAATTAACACAAATTAATTTAAGTGAATACTATACATTTATTAATCCCATAAAAGAGAACCCCCACCCCCCCCACCAAGGATCTGTCATACTAGAAGTTAAAAATAGCCTATTCAACAGAGTAGGGAAAACATTTCAGTTTCTTCAAAATAAGGCCGGAAACTTCAGTATAAACAGACAAGTAAACATAAAATAAGTTTGGAAGAATGCTTCCTATTAACTGAGATATTGATTTGGGTACCAAGATTATGTATAATGGTTTTTTTTCTGTTCTTTGCTTACACGAATTTTTAAGTGTGAAAGACATATATATGTCAGATTACCTGTGTCATAAAAATAAGTTAGAAAGGGAAAAAGGTTAAGACAAATGCATGTGTGAAATGAAAAATGACAAAGTTTTTCTGTCCATGCCTCAGTCACCTTTGTGGGCTCTTGTTCCCTTCCCTGTCCTTTCCTTTTAAGCTTTATTGAGATATAATCTACATAGCCTCAAATTCACTCATCGAACTGCACAACTCAATGATTTTTAGTAAACTGTATGGAGCCATGCATCTATCACCCTGAAGGCCTCCGATGCCTGTCTACAGTCATTCCTTTCTCCTATCTCCAGCCTCAGGCAACCACTGATCTGCTTTCTGTCTTGACAGATGTGCCTTTTGGGGAATTCTCACATAAACGTAATCCTATCAGGTCTTTTGTGTCTGGCTTCTTAGTGTTTTTGAGGTTGACCATTCTGTAGCATTTATTGGTAGTTCATTCATTTCTATGCAGGGTAATTCTTCTTTTTTTTTTTAAGTTTATTTATTTGAGAGAGAGAGAGAGGGAGACGGAGAGACAGAATCCGAAGCAGGCTCTGCAATGTCAGCACAAGCCCGACGTGGGGATCGAACTCATGAGCTGTGAGCCAAAATCAAGAGTCAGATGCTTGACCAACTGAGCCACCAAGGTACCCGTCTATGCAGGGTAATTCTTATTAGCAGCTATTGATATAATTGTGTTGAAAATCAGCTGGCCATAACATTAACAGTTTATTTATGGATTTTTATTCTGTTGCAGTGATCTGTGTGTCCACACTTGTACTAATACTATATTGTCCTCATTGATGTAACTCTATGGTAATTTTTGAAACTGACAGTCATCCAACTTGGCTTTTCTTTTTCAAAATTGTCTTGGCTACTCTGGGTCCTTTACATTCCCACATAGATTTTAGGAGAAGCTTGTCAGTTTCTTCAAAAAGCATGCTGACATTTTGACTGCATTGAATTATGAGATCAATTTGGAGTGAATTTAGCATCTTTTCAGTCTTTTTCCGATTTCATTTTATACAGTTTCCATTGTTATATCTTCAAGTTCATGAATCTTTTCTTTTGTAATGCCTAATCTCCTTTTTATCCCATCTACTATACTTTTCATCTCAGACATTGTCCTTCTTGTCTCCAAAAGTTTGATTTTGGTTTTAGTTATATCATCCTTACCACCTTTACTTAGTATGTTCAAGCTTTCCTCCAGTTTCTTGACCATATAGAATGTATAATTATTATAAATTATACATTGAGACAGTTGTATGACTCAATGTCCTGTCTACTAATTCTATCATTTGTGTGATTTCTGAGTTGGTTTTGATGACTGATTTTTCTCCTTATCATTGGTTTTATTATCTTGAATCTTTGCGTGCTTGGTAATTAAAAAGTTCAGATCCCAGACCTTGTGGATTTTACCTTGTTAGGTGCCAGATTTTTAAAAGTCCTTTAACTATTTTCAAACTTTGTCTGGGTTGTAGTTAGATTATATGGAGACAGTTTAATTCTTTTGGGTCTTGTGCCTTAAGGGACAAGAGCAGAGCTTAGGGCATATTTTGCCCTATTACTGATGCAAAACCCTTCTGAGTATTCTACTTGACATCCCACGAATTATGAGGTTTTCAATTCTGGCTGGTGGGAAGAGAAGCTGGCCCTGTGCGAACTTTGTAGATTGTTCTCTATAATCTTTCCAGGTGTTTTTCCCTAGCGTTGGTTTGTACACACACACACACACACACACACACACACACACACACCCCTGAGTGGGACCCTGTGCACATCTCTGTGGCTCTCTGTGTGACTCCTTCCTGGTCCTATGAGACCTCTAGTTTTCCTGAGACCTCTAGTTGCCTGGCTTTCCTGGACTCCCAGTTCCATGGGCTCGACTCAGAGAAACCACTGGCTCCTGTTGGATTCCCTCTCCATGTAGCATGGTCTGGACAATTTCAAAAACTATGGTTTAATGTACTTTGATTTTTTGTTTGTTTCAGATGGGAGAATAAATCTGGTTCCTGTTATTCCACCTTAGGCAAAAGTGTAAGTCCATAATAGTTTAAAAGAGTAAAAATGGATTTCTTTTCTAGGATTTCTGTTATGCTGGCACTTTGTATTTTATTCCTGACAAAATACATTTCATAGTTAAATACTTTTGAGGTACTGAAAGTTATAAAGGTACAGAAAAAAAAACAGTCATAATTTGATTACCTATAATTTAGTATAATTCCTTCAAATCTTCCTTTATAAAATGTTGCACAATTTTGTGACCTGCTTCTTTCCCTTATGATTATATCATAAGCATGTTTCTGTGTTTTTAATGTCTCTTTATAAATATAATTGCATATTCTGTGTTTTGCCATTGTTATAATGATTTTTCTCTTTTTGTTTGGTTAACCTGGCTAGAAATGTAGTTAACTTATCCAATTTTGTTTTTTTTAATAGGCTACGATTTTAAAAATATTTAAAATTTTCTGTGAAAGCTGAGCCAACTGTAGACTTCCTATTGTTTTTTCTTTCATTATATGTTTACTTTTTTCTTGGTAAAGATTTTATAAATGAAGCTACAGATTTTCTCTCTGCTGCTTCCTCCATGTGTAATTTAATCTCTGATAAATAATTTGAGTCAGAATATATGGAGAAATTATTGTTTTCATCTATGACTCTAGAAGGTGGTTTTCCCCCCCAACATCTTCATTTATATGTTGACTATCTGCACACATTCTAAATTTTAACCATTTTGGTTGCGATCTTTGAAAAAAATGTTTCTTGGTTCCTAATGCATTCTTAACCTCACTAATGGTGAAATAATTTTTTTCAGAAAAATATATATGTGGGGGAGGAAAAGATACTTATTGTATTCTGGACATTATTCTATAGAATCAAAGTTGAACAAGATGTAAGAGATTGCAAGTATATCAGCATAGTTTCTGACATTTCTTTCTGGACTCATCTCACATTCTGTTTTCCTTATCAGATGACCTCATTTTAGTCCGAAGAACCAGCTTGTGAATGATAACTGGAGGGGTAGTCAGAATTCTGATTCTGGCCCTGCTATCACATTGGACCTTGGGATCCCTTGGACTAGACAATCTAATTCCTTCCAGTTTAAAATTTCTATAGTTCTGTCTTTGCCTAGACCAGGCTAAGTATTCCTGTTGGACCATAAACAGTATCACAGCCATTTGGCAGCAGCAACTAGAAAGGGGATTCATCTTTCCATTCATTTACTTCTTCAAAGATTCATTGAGCAGCTACTCTCCCCACCAGATCACTGTGCTAAGCAACAGAGAAACTAAAAGGGTTAATGCTTTGTTCAATCAAGGACCTTGCTGTTTAAAAGTAAGGCAGGTAGGTGAACAAGTGGCTGTAAGACAGGGTGATGGGTGCTTATGATTGGGAGCAGTCAGGGAAGGCTTCCCAGAGGAGGCATCTCTGGAAGATGGGAGGAACAGGAATGAGGCAGGTAATGAAGGATATTGGTTTGAGACAGAGGATACAGGATGTACAAGGCCTAGTAAGTAAAGAGAGTGAAGTATGTACTCTTCCTTGGAACTTGAGAAGTCTGTTACAACTGGAACACTGAGACATGGAGAGAAGGGGAAGAGGAACTGATGAGTCCAACTTTGGACAAGTTGAATTTGGGTGCTGGTCAAAAGAAAATTCAAGTATGTCTGTCATCAGGCAGCTGTGCACAAGAGCCAAGAGATCTGGTTAGGGACACAGAAGAGAGTCATTAGCATGAAGAGGTCACTGAAGCCACAGGAGTAGATGAGATCACTTAGGAGGAATGGGTGGAGTAGCATGTTTACTGTAGTTCACAGACGAGGGAGCTGTGGACTGGCTTCAAGGAATTCATGAAGTGGGTACAAAATTTTGTAAAAATTTCCATCATATTTACTTTAAATATCACCTTAGTATCAAATAAATTTTAAATGTCTAATTCTGTTCTTGTGCACTCATCATTGAGGCACGATAGTCTAGAAAAGTTTGTGGCTTTCAGAAATAAAAGAAAGCATACTCTGCCATTAATATTACCCACACATTCCTTCATTTACTTTGGGCCTATATTGAAAAGATGCCAAAGCAAAAGACAAAAGTTAATGAATTCAACTTTTGGTTTTACTATCATCAATGAACACAACAAACTTTTTCTGCCAAGGGCCAGATGGGAAATATTTCTGGTTTTGCAGGCTACAAGGTTTCTGGTATAATTACTCAACTCTGTATGAAGCCAACCACAGATGACACTATGTAAACTAATGAGGATGGTTACAATCAAACTTTATGTTACAAACTTTATTTATAAAAACACGTGGTGGCCTTGATTTTATTTTATTTTTTGAAAGAAGGCCTCATTTGAAAAGGCTGAAAACTTTTCCAGAACTTGAATTTGTATTCCCACAAAACCTGGTCTTGAAGATTTCTACCAGATTGCTGATAATGTTGGAATGAGTTTGTAACTTAGAGCAGTGGAAAAACTAAAAACATTGCCTCTTTAAATGTTCTTTTGCTCTCCAGAAAAACTGCCAATTCCCCCCTATTATTTTGAAGCAGTTCAGGGAAGAACTGAAAGCTCTGTCATTCATTTCAATTTGCACCTGGATGAAAACAACCACTCTCCCGAGTGCATCCAGCGTCTGGGTTTTGTTTGTAGTATGAATGCTGACTTTACCAAAGATGAATTCTTACTTTGTGAAAAGCATTTTCCTGCCCATCAAAATTTGGACTAGAAGAAAAATCCATGTACCAGATAGAGCCGTATAAAGGGTAGCAACACATCCAGCTGTGTGGCTTAGAGAAGTAAACTCCACCAGCTCATTATCTCAATCACTGTGTACCACAACAGATCAGACTAGACCCACAACTCTGAAAAGAAATCTTGTCAATTTCACTGGCAATGGGGTTGTGAAGCCCTGCTTTTCTAGGTGGCTTTGTGGAGGAACCAGAGCAGGATAGGAAGTTCTTTCTTGGCTTTCCAGAGAAGAGGTGTTAAAGAGCATGACTGAAAATAGATAGAAGTACTGTTTTCATTTTTATTTTTTTAAGAGAAAGAGTCTTTGGGGAATTTACTAATGTTGGGCTTACTCACAGCTATTTTTTTTTCACCAGTGAACGAGATAATCTTTTGATTTGAGGCTCTGTAATCAATATTATGAATGCAACTCTATTTGCTGTCTGGGCTAAGTTGCCTTTTGAAGAGCAGTGGGGAAAGAGATATCTAATGGAGTCTTCTAACGTTGGAGGAAGTACTTCAGCAGGCTAGAATAAAGTGAAAAAGCCTTGTCAAGTTCTTTGCATGCAGAAATCGTAAGACACATGAAAGTGGCCTTCAAAAGGTTCAGACGATATTATAATTAGGATATGGATTTATAATCCTTTTCTTGCCCATACAGATATTGTCAGTGATATAAGCCAGCCAAAGATGACTTCATTGTGCTGAGGACAAAGGAACTGATGTGACATAATTTTGAGTAAAAGGTTTTAGAGAATTCTGGTGCTGTCTGACACAAGTCTCCCTAGATAACTTAATTTGATAGTCACAGGATTTTAGTACTTGTTGCCACCAGAATGAAAGTCTACATTGATTTGGCTGTCAAAGTTGATAAGCATATTGCCATGTAAGAAATCTCTATAGAACCTCAACATTTTATTCAAGTCAAATAGCAGCCTTCTCATGGAAACTCATTTTTAGGCTGCCTTATAATTTACTTTTTCTTTCACTTATAAAATGAAGGGATTTGTTTCAATTTTTCCCCAGGAATTTGCCATTAAATTTGCATCAAAGTTTGATTAAATATCATGGATTAAACAAATGTGTTTTATTGCCACTACCCATTAGAATCTGAAAGCGACAGAGGCACCTGGGTGGCTCAGTCAGTTAAGCGTCCGACTTCGGCTCAGGTCATGATCTCGCCGTCCGTGGGTTCAAGCCCCACGTCGGGCTCTGTGCTGACAGCTCAGAGCCTGGAGCCTGCTTCCGATTCTGTGTCTCCCTCTCTCTCTGCCCCTCCCCTGCTCATGCTCTGTCTCTGTCTCTCAAAAATAAATAAATGTAAAACAATTAAAAAGAAATTTAAAAAAAAGAAAGAATCTGAAAGCGACAGAAGTAAAATTTAAAGGGACATCATCCCCTAGGACAAAGAGAATAGAAGGGAGACAATGCAAACAAAAGCTTAAAAAGGAAAAAACCTTCTGAAAGCCAGAAAGTTCCTGATATTCCAGAGGAATAGCTTGTAACTTAAACAGCTAAGAGTGCTCCAATGAGAAGTCTGAGACACTTTGTAAAGATGTGTTATCCCTATATAAACTATCAAAAGACCCAAATCTCCAACATAAGGAAAACACTGTAGGCAAATTTTGAGTTAATGTACTTCAACTCACTGTCTGAAGTGGACTCTCATGAGATTCTCACAAGGACCCGTGACAGAAAGTAAGAAAATAAAAGAATATGCTTTGCAGACAAAATGTTAAAAATGTTAGAATCAGACAGGTCCTTCTGGATCGTGTCATTAATCATCTTAGCTTTCAACAAGCCTCAATGAGCCATTAGTGGCAAGAGAGGAGTCTGAAGCCTGGATCTCCTGACTCCCAGGTCAGCGTCTTTCTTCTTCAGCTCACTGCCTCACCGTCAGTGAGCCTGTACGTATACGTAATAAAGCAGCATAGAGGTGTAATCCTCATACCTGATCCTGGATACTGGAAGACATTCTGCTGCATCTGAGGATTGATTCCAGTGCCAAACTGCCCTCCCATGTTTCCTGTCATGCCTCTGTTCACCATGCTGTTGCGGTTGGCCAAGGTTGACTCGGGATTTGCTGCCAGTTGTGAAAACGGGCTGGTAGAAGCAGGTGGGGTTCCTGGATTTGTACCATAGTTTGGTGGGTAGGGAAATTGCTGCGGAGCACCCTGAGGAAGACGGGGGTTCCCCATTTGAACTGGCAGTCCAGATGAGGGAGGGAGGTTGTTCCCAAAGCTTTGTTGCCTCATGAGCATGGCTCTTTGCTGCTGTATTAGCTGCCTCTGTCGGTGCTGTTGGCTGTACAACTCCCGCTGGCGCTGTGCCAACATTTGGGCGTTCAGGGGTGGCTGCAAAGGAGAAAACAAATCCTCACTTATTAATATTGTTATCGTCGCCACCTATTTTGGAAAGCTTACAGGATAAAGCCTAGTAGCTTGGGACAACAAAATATGTAGCAATTATCACTATGACTTCGATCTTATCTGACTTTAGGTTGTTACGAGACTTTTTTCTTTTTCATTTCCCCCAAATTTACTGTGTTTCTTCCCCCAAATTTACTGTGTGTCCCCTCCCTTTTTAATGTTTACTTATTTATTTTGAGGGAGAGAGAGAAAAATCCCAAGCAAGCCCCGTGCCACCAGGGCAGAGCCTGACATGGGGCTTGATCCCACGAACCACACGCGATCATGACCTGAGCTGAAATCAAGAGTCAAAACACTCAACTGATTGAGGCACCCAGGTGTGCCCCTGCCTTTTTGCACTAAGATCAGTTATTCCACTTTCATGAATAAAATGTGATTATAGTTGATTTTAATTTTCTTCATATTTCCTATATTTTCCAAATTATTTATAATGAACATGCATTACCTTTACAACTAGAAAAACCTACAAATACTGTTTAAAAAGGAAGAATCAGAAATCCAGGATCCAGTGCCAAATAAATTGTTACTTAAAAAGAAAATAATTCATTAGAAATAAAATAATAAACAGAAATAAATGGAACCAGCTATTTTATATCATTGTTGCAGTAAAGACTGCTCGAGGCATTGGAGTACATATTTTAATAGCTGTAATAGTAGGAATGATAAAAGAAGCCATAAACGTAGGCTAAAATCACTTTTTGGTCTAACCCGTAAAGCAATATGGCATGTCAATAAAGCCTTCCTCAGAAAATTTCAATTCAGACTGAGGATCAGGTTAGAGCATATAGCTCCTTTAAAATTAAACTTGCCAACCAGATATAGTCTAATGTAGAAGAAACTGTGACATATGACTTTCTGACACAAATCATCTTTATGTGAATTCCAAAAGTGGGGTCTTCTTTCCTTATAACCTAATTAACCTTGTATGACCTAATCACTGATGTTTCTTAAAACAGAGAAACCCAAGTATGGATCCATGAAGACACCAATGTCTGCTGCTTAACAGTAGTTTCTGTCAATATTTATCCTTTTGGTTAACAGTTAGCTTCCTGTATTTGCCCAAATCCATCTAGGTGCATTTCATGGAGAAAAGAAAAGTTGTTTGAATCCTCTCTAAAATTCCTCATCTCCCAAATTTGTGTGTCACCTTGGTTAAGGAAACATAAAAAAAGTGGTTGAAGCAAAAATATTAAAGTATGTGTGGAAGTTAAGCAGGGAGTGAGTACTAGACAAGACTCAGAAGGCTACCCAATTCTTTTTATGTTTAAAGTTCCAGTGGCTCGGGGTTCATATCCAAGGATTGTTAAAACAAATGAAAAATAAATAGAAAATGCTGATGCTCGGACTGAGCAGAGAACACAAGGTAGGTAAGATAACTCAGCAATGTAACTGAGTTTTGATCAGGTTTCAGCTACCATTCACACAGTTTCTTATCTAGGCTTCTTATTACTGGTATTATTTGGGATAGCAGTAAGAGTTTTCTACTTATTCATCGGGTATCTAATAGCAGTGACAACAATACCAATAAAACCAAACAGGGAACCCTTGGCTTCAGATCAAATATCAGTAAGGGGTATCACAAGTCGATTATAAATTCATTCTAGAAGAAAGCTGGACTACCACATAAGAAGATCAATTCACAGACCATTTCGGACACTCCAGTCAACACTTGGAGAAACACAGATTGGGCTGGAGGAGTACTAACAATGCCTGGTTTTCTCACAGTACCTGAGGTGTAATCTGCTGCTGCATGCCTGATCTCATATTGATGCCAACGGGAGTGTTTGCTGCAAACTGGTTTAAGATAGCTTGCCGATTTTGGTGTATCAACTAGAGAAAAATGTAAACAATGAGATATCATATTTCTATATGCAAACATATACTTTGGCCCTCACAGAGTGACACAAACTTTTTATTGATTACTAACAGGTTTTAGTATTACAGGTTTAGTAAGATTATTTCCCATGTTTATTTGCCAAAAGGCTGGCAATTCCTAACATTTATCAAATACTTCTTGTCTACAGAACACCAAATATGACAAAGCATTTAAAAGCAGAATCCATATTCATGTACATATATATATATACATATATATATGCAAATAGGTATATACACATATCGTACATACAGCGTACTTTCTAAAACACGCTAATACTTAATTATTTCAGTCAAGTACAATAATGGAGAGAAAAGAAACATCAGCCCTTGGTCTTAAACACTTGTAAATATAAAAGTAAGTATATAATAGGGCACATTCTATAAAAGTTTGGAAGATGAATGGAAAAGTTGAGGCACTTCTCATTTGAAGACTGACTGTCAGATGGGTACATATTTGGGGAAATCCAACATGATTTCATTCACTGAAGAGAATTATGTAAGAAACAAATGGTTTGAGAAAATAGACTATTTATTTAACTAGAAGAAGTAATTACTTTAGACCAGCATTTCCCAAATTGGTGTTCTAAAGAACACTGTTCTGCAGGATATTAATAGATGTGCCAGGAAAATAGCATGCTGTGCTGTATTAAGTATTGGAAATGATGGGTTACACAAGGTGAAACAGATTTCTTTACTGCAGTAATTCTATGAGCCTTTAATTGACCAAAGCACACTATGGATCTTCAAGAAGGCGTTATACTATGCAACTTGTTCTCAGAAACCTTTTTTCCTGACACGTAGCCATTAACATGACTACAGAACAATCTTGTATGGAACGCTAGTTTGGAAGATGCTGTCTGTATTGGACTTAGGGTTCCAGGTCATAGGCATTCCTTAACTTTATCAGGTAACAAAACAAGCATCCTTGGAAGTGATATTTCCTGATAAACAATCTATAGTTTAAAGAATTTCTTGCTCAATAATTTGATATGAATAAACTGTTCAGAGAGATAACAGCAACAATATCAATACTATTTTGTGTTTATATGGCATTTTATAACATAAATTACTAATAAACACATTAACATGTCAATATAGTTTACATTTTAATACATTTAATATATTTCAATATACTAAACGCAAACTAGAAAGACTAAGAAAGTTTTGTAAGAAAATCCATATTGTTGTAAAAAGTGATGAAATCACCCATTTCCAAACAGCTCAATTCTTAATTCTGGTTTCATTAATTTTCTCACTCCCATTAGGTCAGAAAACAAACTGTTTTGGGGGGGGAAAGCTCAACAGAATATAAGGATTAAAATGAAAATTTTCAGGCATTTGTGGAATATGATAAAACATTTGGAATCGCTTAAAAAATAAGGATATGAACATTATGGTTTTAAAAGTCAAAGGGACTCTTAAGTACAAAAATCTATATACTTGTTAAATTCTACAGACCACAGACATACGTTTAAATAAACCATGAACTTCATGAAGATTTATAAAAAAAACAAAACAAAACTAACTGTATGCAAGATACTACATAAGGTTTGAAGGCTAAAGAGGTGAGCATATTTCTTTCTTCCAGGAATTCTCTGTTGAGCGGCACAGGCCAATACAGAATGGCGCCACCCACAAGTGCTGTACGTGTGTATACAGGGATGTCTACAACTAACTCAGCCGAAGACGTGAAGGGAGGGACCAAGGGCATGAGTGAGCTCAATGGGACCTTGAAAGATGAGAATGCCAGCTGGCAGGAGGATGGCAGAGTTAACCTGAGGCAGAAAGTACAGCGAGTCTAAAAACAGAAGACAAAGCAATGAGGACAGGTGAAAATACACGAATACGCAGTGATGAAGACAAGTAACATTGCTGGGGGAGTGGGAGTTGGGATTCCAAACTCACAGCTTTATATGTTCTTGGAATTGTGAGACAGTGTGAGAATGCAATGGGTGGGGATGGAGGAAAGATGCCTGAGAAGTAGTAAAATTGAGAAAATAACCTTAGGAAATATATTACTACCTTGGAAAATAAACAGGCTATTTTTGGAAGTAGAAGAAATTACTGCAATCTACAAGCACTTTCTGCAAAATTGATCTGTTTCTGCCCTTGAAATAATTCTTATTCATTTCCCCATCCTCCCCTTGACCATCTCTGTGCACAACCTGAATAAGGCAGTGTACAGCTGCCTCACTCTGACCTACTAAAATGCTACCCATTATCTAGCAAGCAGATCAAGCTCTATTTCTGCCAAGGAAGTCTTCCCAAAATGATCACCATATCCTTTAACTCCTCGGAAATCTTGACTTTTGGTTGGTGGGTGGAGAGAGGTCAGTAGTCTTTACAGCTGGGGACATAAATTCAAAAGTCTACAGAGGCCAGGTCAAAAGACTTCTATTATAAAAGGAAATGTGGGGCTTGAGGCCAGTGGAACAGTACAAACTCAACCCACATGTATAAAACACCGCCCCCCCTCTTTCACACACACACACACACACACACACACACACACACACACACACACCCAGAGTTCAGACCAGCTGACATTTTGTCTGTCTGAATGTTTTTTTTTTTTTTTCCAATGCCTTACCAAGAAGTCCTTCTATAGGAAAACTGAAAGATGATTACCTAGCTAGAGGTTCTCAATCAGGGATGATTCTGCCCCACAAGAGACATTTAGCAATGTCTGAAGACATTTTTGGCTGTCTTGGGGAAAAGCTGCTACTGGCATTGGCATCTAATGGGTAGAGGTCAGGGATGCTGCTAAACGTTCTTAAATGAATGGGAAAGTGCCCTATAACTAGAATTATCTATCCCAAACTTTCAAGAGTGCCAAGATTGAAAACCCTGATTCAGCCACCGTGTAAATTTTTGACAAGGAGTTCTTTTAAAGAAGCTCATTCTTACATCAGGCAGTTTTCATGGTCAGAATTCTAGAGGTGAAATTTGCCTCCCTGTATTTTCTGCCCTTTGATCTTAGTTCTACTTTCTGGTTACTTCTATTTTCTATATAATATAAAAAATTATCAATAGTGGTTCTTCTACCAGATCCATACCCTTCTTCAGTACCCTAACACATAACACAAGTGGACTTGACTTGTTTTAAGATGGCTAAGTAATCACATTTTTTTACCTGTCTCAACTGTTACTCCCTTTTCAAAAAATTTTTTGTGGGGCGCCTGGGTGGCGCAGTTGGTTAAGCGTCCGACTTCAGCCAGGTCACCATCTCGCGGTCTGTGAGTTCGAGCCCCGCGTCAGGCTCTGGGCTGATGGCTCAGAGCCTGGAGCCTGTTTCCGATTCTGTGTCTCCCTCTCTCTCGGCCCCTCCCCCGTTCATGCTCTGTCTCTCTCTGTCCCAAAAATAAATAAACGTTGAAAAAAAAAATTAAAAAAAAAATTTTTTGTAATATTTATTTTTAGAGAGACAGAGACAGAATGCGAGTGGGTTAGGGGTAGAGAGAGGAAGACACAGAATCCGAAGTAGGCTCCTGGCTCTGAGCTGTCAGTGCAGAGTCCAACGCAGGGCTCGAACTCACGAGCTGTGAGATCATGACCTGAGCTGAAGTTGAATGCTCAACTGACTGAGCCACCCAGGCACCCCTCCCTTTTCATATTATCCTTTTCTTGGGAGTATGAAGACCCTTGCTGGAGAAGAAGAAAACAAAACTAGAACAGAATAATTACATCTCTTATCAGCCAGTGTTATACCATTTTCTACAAGCAACAGGTCTACCCATTTTTGCTGTTGTCCTTTTCTGAAAATAGAACTTTAGAAATTCTTTTTTTTTTTTAATGTTTTTATTTATTTTTGAGACAGAGAGAGACAGAGCATGAGCAGGGGAGGGGCAGAGAGAGAGGGAGACACAGAATCCGAAGCAGGCTCCAGGCTCCGAGCTGTCAGCCCAGAGCCTGACACAGGGCTCGAACTCACAGACTGTGAGATCGTGACCTGAGCTGAAGTTGGACGCTTAACCAACTGAGCCACCCAGGCGCCCCATCAACTAATGCATCTCTACTAGTTTCCTAGGGTGTTTTTCCTCCCCTTGCCCCCCCCCCCCACCAACTAGGGATTATTCATAACTATATAATAAAATTTAAAATCTTAGAATCTTTTTACTCTTTGTGTACCATATTCCAGTCAATGAGATATAGTTAAGGTCAAGAAATAGGTTTTTAAACTGATCTTCTTAAAATCCATTAAAAAGAAATAAACTATGATGTAGATCTGAGTTTGTACCTTTCTTTTTTCAAACCATCAGGCACTGTCCTAAATTCCTGCCTATGAGATGTTTTACATCTCCTGTGTTTGGCAAGAGGGAAGAAGGCATGAGAGGATATGACCAACAAGTAAACAGATGATTTCAATCTAGAGAGATAAGTGTATTATGAACACCATGTTATGAATCTGAGATATTCTGGATACTAATCCTTTGTCAGTTATACGGGGTTGCAAATATCTTCCCTGAGTCTATGGCTTGTCTTTTAACCTTGTTTATGGTATCTTTTTTTTAATGTTTATTTTTTTTTTTTAATTTTTTTTTTCAACGTTTATTTATTTTTGGGACAGAGAGAGACAGAGCATGAACGGGGGAGGGGCAGAGAGAGAGGGAGACACAGAATCGGAAACAGGCTCCAGGCTCTGAGCCATCAGCCCAGAGCCCGACGCGGGGCTCGAACTCACGGGCCTGCGAGATCGTGACCTGGCTGAAGTCGGACGCTTAACCGACTGCACCACCCAGGCGCCCCAATGTTTATTTATTTTTGAGAGACTGAGAGAGACAGAGCACGACTGGGGGAGGGGCAGAGAGAGAGGGAGACACAGACTCTGAAGAGACACAGACTCCGAAGCAGGCTCCAGGCTCTGAGCTGTCCACACAGAGACTGACGCAGGGCTCGAACCCACGAACCACGAAATCATGACCTGAGCCGAAGTCAGAGGCTTAACCGACTGAGCCACCCAGGCGCCCTGTTATCTTTTGTAAGTTTTAACGTTTATTTATTTTTGGGACAGAGAGAGACAGAGCATGAACGGGGGAGGGGCAGAGAGAGAGGGAGACACAGAATCGGAAACAGGCTCCAGGCTCTGAGCCATCAGCCCAGAGCCCGACGTGGGGCTCGAACTCACAGACCGTGAGATCGTGACCTGGCTGAAGTCGGACGCTCAACCGACTGCGCCACCCAGGCGCCCCTTTTGTAAGTTTTAAACTTGGAATGCAAAAATCAACCTTTTCCTTTATGTCATTTTTTTCAGGGCCACAGAAATCTCATATTCACATTTAGGTCATTAAAATACCCAGAATTTATTTTTGTGCATGGCATGAGATAATGAATCTAATCGAATTTTTTCCCCTCATGGACAGCCAAACGTACTAGCATTTATTCTATAGGCCATCCTTTCTCCACTGATTGCCACTTCTGTCCCTTATAAAATCTTTATATACATCTGAGTGTATGTCTGGGTTCTCTACTGTGTTCCAATCGGAAGAACTGTCTATCCCTATGACGGTTCCACATTGTTTTAAGTTCCAAAGCTTGGTTTTAAATCTTGGTATTTGGTAAGGCAAGTTCATCCTCCTTCAAGATTTTGTACTCATGCTTCTAAAATAAAGTTAGCATTTATTTGTTAAGTTTCATGTTGAGATTCTGACTGGAATTCTACTGAATTTAATTAATTTCAGAACAATTGTCATCTTTAAAAAAAATTTAACATTCATTTCTGAGACAGAGAGACAGAGTACGAGTAGGGGACAGGCAGAGAGGGAGGGAGACACAGAATCTGAAGCAGGCTCCGGGCTCTGAGCTGTCGGCACAGAGCCTGGTGTGGGCCCGAACCCAGGGACCATAAGATCATGATCTGAGACAAAGTCAGACACTTAACCGACTGAGCCACCCAGGCGCCCCCCAAAATTGCCATCTTTATGATAGTCTTTCAACTCACTAATATCTTCGTTTGGATCTTTAACTTGCAATTACGATTAATAATTTTCTAAGTTTTATAAATTGCGAACATATTTTGAAATTATATTTCTTAATTGGTTGTTGATAGTAAAAAGGATTGCTATTAATCTTTATTTCTTGGGGTTTTTTTTTTTTCTAGAAACACTGCGAAACTTCTCAATTAATTCTAAGTCCTCTGTAGGTTCTCTTGGATTTTCTACATAAGCAGTTGTAGTGTTTGTATATGATTATTTTGTTTCTTTCTCATGTTTGCTTTCTATTTCAAAATCACTTAATTTATAGTGTACCAATACTTAATTTATAGTGTACCAGTTTTTCTTTTTCTCTGCACTAATATGAACTTATTCATTTAAAATATACATCCTGTCATCTAATGGAATTCAGGCAGGAGAAAGGGCAAGTGTTCCATCTCAGTTCACCAATTTGATCCCAACACGTGCAACTTTAAATAAACCTCCATTTCTTGATTTTATCAGGTATTGTTATTGCCAACTCACAGCCATTTACCCTCCCCTTCCTCCTCAATGACAAACTAGGAGTTTGTTCAGCTGACTATCCCAAATCATGCACAAGGGGTTAACTGTGTGCTCTAAGCCAATCCTTGCCATCAGGTGGTTAAGGGTGTACATGTGACTCAGTTCTGGCTGGCCAGACATGTGATAAAACAATTTTCCCCCCATTTTCTTTTTTTGGAGTGGTACGGAGGAAAGAAGGGCAAGAACCTGGAAAAAGTTTCTTGGCTTATGGAAAAAGATGCACCGGTGCATGTGATATTTGTAACCACTGGAGCCATTTTTCTAGTTGCCAGGGATTAGAGAGTAAAAAGATAGAAAGAACGTAGGTCCTTGGATAACATTCTTGAGCCTGTGAGGTAACCACACCTCAACCTGTCTCTACTTTGTATCATCTCATTATCTGAGTCAAAATACTTTTTAAAAATGGCTTCACTCCTTTGAATTGATGTTTTTTCTTTCCATGTTGCTGAAAGCATCTTAACTGAAATGATGACTGAGATAAGCCTTGGCCAGACCTCGCAGAGAACCCTTAACTCACACAGAAGACTCCAAGCATTTACAGACTGTGGACTGGGATGTCCCACTGTTATACAGAAGAACTTATGGTCCAGAACCCAGAAAGTAGGTCTGGATGATGAGGCTCATTTGGTAGCAAAGTATTGTTTTACACGGCATTATAGGTTGTTTTGTGTACTGACATATCTCAGGGCTCAAAACTTTCTCTAACTTGATGGATATTTCACTCTGTTGGGTTACCAAGACCACCGAACTTTGGACATGT
The DNA here is from genome assembly GCF_022837055.1 of Prionailurus viverrinus. Lineage (NCBI taxonomy): Eukaryota > Metazoa > Chordata > Mammalia > Carnivora > Felidae > Prionailurus > Prionailurus viverrinus. The sequence continues at coordinate 121,483,308 of NC_062563.1, forward strand.
CTCCCTGATATTTAAAGGAAGCAACAAGGAGCCACATTTGTCTATTTGCACCCTTATTTCATGTTAAACCTCTGCATTGCTACCTCTGCTTATCAGCTGTTTTAGGAAAAAATCAAAGTAAAAGTGATTTTTTTCCCAAACTACGTGCGAATTATTATCTCATCCATTCACAAACCTAACCTAGACTGTTGATCTGGCCTTGCTCAATGAACCCTTGCCTTTAAACAGTATTTACTGACTCTACCCTGTAAAATGAAAATCAGCACACCTACGTTTTCCTCTACTTTTTGGGTTAACCCTTAATCACTACTTGCACTGTTATGTAAGTTTCCAGTTGTGTATGTTTGGAATACTCCAAGCTGATGGGAAGTTCTAAAAGTTGCCTGTATCTCCTTAATTCTTTGTATTCCTCATAGTGCCTAGTAGTCTCCCTAAATATGTTTTGCGAATGACATGTTTTGTGAACCAATAAGCATTTCTTATTCTTGTGCTCTCTACTGAATAATGACAAGTTATAGCAAGAGGTAGTTTACCTTCAACTAATACTCAGAACACATTACCATTTCCTTTCTAGATTTCTCTTTTCTTCCCTCTCTTCCCCTAATTCCTCTTTCAGTTCTTTATTCCACCCTAGAATTTTAAATAGTATTCTTTTTTTTGGTTATTCTACCATTACTAATTTTTTCCTATCTCGTCTGGAGCTCCCTTTCTCTTTGTCCCTTTCATCATCTTCTTTTTAAGTGGAATGGAAACTCATTTTATATTACTTATTGTATTTACTGAATATAATTTGATAATAAGAGCTAGCGTTTAGTGTTACTGCATGCCTGGCACTATGTTAAGATCTTTACATGTACTAACTCATCTAATCTACACACCGCCGATGAGGTAGAGGAGTTATTTATTAGTCTCCTTTTATGGCTATAATCAGAAATCAGAGGCTTTAAAAGGGTAAATCATTTGATTGCCAACCCACCTAAGTAAGGTCAGAAGTAGGACTTGAATCTAGAGCTCCTATAACATTATATAATATTGCCTTTCTAATATAATTTAGTTCCTTCTTTCTCTTCCTTTCTGAATTTCTAACACTCCAGGAAATTGCTTTAAATACTTTACAGAAAATCCAAAGTAATACATACAGATGGTTAAAAAAATACAAAAAGATAAATAAGAAGAAGTAACAATCTATAGTGCTGGTCCCACTTCCCAGAGCCGATACTTTTAACCATTTGCTTTTTTGGTCTTGATGCTTATCTCTGTATGTGCTGCTCATTCAAACTTAAATATTTATGCCATTATACCCATTCATTACCTGTCATGAGACAGAAGATTTAACTCACCCACAACTCCCCAGACCCCCAAACTATCCTTTCCTCTACTCTACTCTCCTAATATAATAACATCATTAAGCTTCAATCACTCCAACTTCAAACAACAAAGATTCCATTTTCTGTTCCATCAATCAATCATAACAGTACCTTCTGATGCTCTACTTGATAAATTAAGCTACATATTTCTCTTTATTAATTTAATAATGATATGACGTTCGTCCTAAATATTTTGTCTCAAAAAACAAAATCCACTTGCTTTAAAATTTTAAGTCTCACAGTACTGTTATGAGCCAGTTGCCTTTAGCTGAATGAATGTGTTCTTTATTTTATCCTAGCAGACCAAGGACAGTTTTTTGAGTCTTTCATAAAGGTTGTGGGACTACTCCCACTTAATACCTTTCTTGTAGCAATTAGGCTGTTCTTATTTCAGAGAGGGAGCCAGCACACGCCTTTAAATGTATCACCTGCTAAAAAAGAGTGCTCACCTGCTGCTGTCCCTGCAAGCGCTGCTGAAGCTGAAGCCGCAGCTGGTTGGGGGCAGCGGGAGGTCTGTTCAGAGTCTGTCTGGGCTGCATGCCCATGCTGGGTGAAAAAGCGCCTCGGGGAGGTGTTACTTGAACAGGCATAGTCCCCAGTGAAGGTTTTTGCCTGACCATGCCTTGGAAAGGGCTGGAGAGATTGGCAGTAGGTGAAGGAGAAGAATAAGGCTGGGAATAAAGGTTGGGTCTTTCGTCCATCATCAAAGGTGATGTTGCTTGTTGTGGTGGAAATCTCTCCGATAACACATCTAATCCACCTCCCTGTTGGACAGCAAGCCAGAACATTTTACAAATAAGTTAATGCCAATACGTGACATGCTTCTCTATGTAATCTTGGATCTGAGAACATTTACCTCTAGAACGTCTTATTATAAAATATTCATGTTGAAGTCATGAAGCTCTCTAGGAGTTTGCTACATAAAGGAATCACTTATGAAAAGTTAACTTTTGAAATGGAGTAACAGATGAACTGAGATGTTTAAAATCTCAGAAAAGAGATAAAAACATGGTTAAAACAAAAGGCCCTAAAATCAATGAGATAAAGCTAAAAGGTTTAAAAAGAACCACACTGCAAAGCCTAAAAGAGAACACACTTTACCTGTAATAGTTTACCATGAGGAGTTAGATTCCTAAAGGAGGGATTAATTAAGCATTTTTCTATCTCAAATACAAAGTTCATCCTTTTCTCTTATTTGAAAAAAATTCATAGCTGGCCTAACAGAATGCCATAGCTATGGCTTTCAAAATTTATACTATTATTCACTGTAAAAAATCTAATTTAAATTGTGACCCGGTGTATGTAACTGAAAGGAAAATTTTATGAAACATAACTTCCCCTTTTTGTGGGCTATGCACTCTGATACCTTATATTCTACTCCTTAAAAGAATGTTGATTTTTTAATCTCACAGTGTGAAAAATGCCTGGAAGTTGGAGCATCATGGAATATATAGGTTGAGGTCTAGCACGAATGAAGGATAAATTAAGTCCTAGAATAAGAAGTAATGATATAATGTTGGATTCTATTCTAGGGGGAGCTTCTAAGATTCTGTTCCATAGTGAAACGCTAAGACTTTCTAATTCTAACTATTTGTAATTATTATGATTTTTTGTTTAAAAAACTCATTAGTTAGCTATTATATATTTTGACAATTTTCACAAGAATAAATTATAAAACCACAAAAAACACAGTGAGAACAGTATTGAAAAATCTTGCTTAAAAATACTTTTCTAGCTTCTCAGGATTGTATCAGTTATATAAGGCCGAGCTTAATAAATACCTGGACAAGTTTGTCAATCCCCAGAGCTCTATCTAGTTCAGCTAGCTCCGTTTCATCTTTGCCACTGAGGAAGGACACCAGCTGTTCAAGAAGAGCCTTCTCATCATTTCTTCCTTCTACTGTTGTTGGTGGACAGAGAAGCTCATCTAATTGTGAACTAATACACTGGCTATAGAATCAAAAGATAGAAATGTTTAAGACTGATACAGCAAATAAGTATTCAATCTCGGTAATGCAAATATATATATGTATATATGATACGAACACATATGCAAGTCTTATTCTAGAAAGTTCTTTGCTGAGATGCTTTTTCGATCAATTCTTACACAAAGAAATGTTCTACACTTATGTGAAAAAACTTATAAATGTTCTATATGTAGCCGGAATGTATTTTCACTATTTTGTCAATCACTGAACTTTGCTTCTGTACTCTTCTTGTTAGCTTATAGAATTAGCCTAAAAAATTAACTAAACATAGTTAAGAAAGGAAAAACAATTTTTGGTGAAAATCAAAAATAAAAATCAATCAAAATCTCATAAAAAATCATCCAGCCTATGGTAAGATTTATTCTATTTATACTTAACTCTCAAAGATGATCAAATCATATTGATAATATGACATGATGACCATTTACCCAAGAAATCAAACTAGAAAAAAGAAACATGCTCAGTGTTAAGCAACAACAACAAAAAAATGTTGATTACATGAAGGAAATACATAGTCTAATCCAAAAGGATGCCAATTGATGCATAAAATTTAGAAATATATAGAAAATAATATTAATAATACAAATATAATGACATAATTTTAAGGATTCTTTTGGGGGGAAGGTAAGTGGGAATGCAGTTCATAGTTAAAAGCTCTAAGCTACACTCGATACTGTCTAGTCATCCTTTGGTTGCTATGTATGAAATGTACTCTTCTCTAATGTTTTGGAATAGAGCTACTTATGTCAATTAAGCAATTAAATTGTAATCAAGATGGGACACTAAGTAGATGTAAAATGTACCTTCTCTTATTAACCATCTTGCTCCAAAAAGAAACTCTGGACAAAATAATTATACAACTAAAAGCTCAAGAGCTTTCAGAATAATTGTTATACTGAGCTCACTTCATCTACAGGTCTCAGAAACTGTATAAGAATCAATCAAAGCAAAGCAAGAGATGAAAAATAAAACAACCACTGCATACTATGTCAATCGCTTGGTAATTACAATACATACCGGCCTTGAAGTCACACAGTAAATAAATCTGTTTAACTTGGTGTCTTCCTACATCCCCTTTTTTTCTTTTTTTTTTTTTTTTAATTTTTTTTTTTTCAACGTTTATTTATTTTTGGGACAGAGAGAGACAGAGCATGAACGGGGGAGGGGCAGAGAGAGAGGGAGACACAGAATCGGAAACAGGCTCCAGGCTCCGAGCCATCAGCCCAGAGCCCGACGCGGGGCTCGAACTCACGGACTGTGAGATCGTGACCTGGCTGAAGTCGGACGCTTAACCGACTGCGCCACCCAGGCGCCCCTACATCCCCTTTTTTTCATTAAACATTCACTTCTACTGCTAGCTCACAAAATACCAACGTAGGCTGGAATCCAGTGTGGGAAAAGTAGTTCTTTGTTGAAATTGGTATCTGATAATTTTAATTTTTTAATTTTTTAAAGGTTTTTATGTTTATTTATTTTTGAGAGAGAGCGAGCGAGCAGGGAAGGAGCAGAGAGAGAGGGAGACACGGAATCCAAAGTAGGCTCCAGGCTCTGAGCTGTCAGCCCAGAGCCCAACACAGGGCTCAAATTCACAAACCGCGAGATCATGACCTGAGCCGAAGTTGGACACTTAACCGACTGAGCCACCCAGGCACCCCACGTATCTGATGTTTTTTAAAGTAGGAAATGTGTTACTCACTCTTCTGGTTTATTCTGATTTACGGTAGTCACTGTATTATTTGCCCATGGAATCTGATCACCTGTTCCTGGCTGTCCAAACTGGTTATCAATTGCTTCCAATTCCAGCTCCGGTAATCCTGGAAAAAGCAAGAAGTCAGGATCACAGTGGAAGATAAAAAGACAGTATTTTTCAGAAGTAATATATTGTGTAATAGAATGAGATTTCCCCTATAAAATATTATTTCGATGATACAAAGGTCCCTTATTCAGAAACTTAAACTATCGAGAATGTGGCCACATAATAACCAGTGAGAAAGAAAAAGTCTCTGAATCAAAGACAATCTGATGTAAAAAAGCCTGCACGTAAGTTGACGTTATCATAGGAGAATCACTCAGAATTTTGCCAAAAATTATCTCTTTTATTTCTTTTTAACTGTTTTCTTTTTTATTTCTTTAATTTTTAAGTAATAGCTACACCCAACATGGGGCTTGAACTCACAGCCCTGACTGAGATCAAGAGTTGCATGTTCCACTGACCGAGACAGCCAGGCACCCCAGAAATTATTTTTTTTAAAGATAATTATAACAATTTTGGTTAACTGCTTTTTCAGTCTACAGGGCAGTATAATACATTATAGGTAGGGACAGTGTTATCATGAAATGAGAGTGGCAAACAAAAGATGTTCTATAAAAGGCAGTAACAGAAACTATAGGGCACAGCAGTCTGGGGTTGTTTAGAAAATGGGCAAAGCTCTGTAGCTGTTAACTAAGAATACATCTGTATAATAACAGTATAACGACTGATGCTTGTAACAATGACAAATGAAAAAAGACATCAAATTATATCTTGTAATGGAAGAAAATAGTATACGCATTTTAGAAAGTTTTGGTTAGGCATCTTCTTTTCAAAACTTGATCATTTCTGTACTGTTTATTCTATGAAAAATTGTAAATAACCTGAATTCCAGAAACTCAGGGAATGTTTAATGAACCCTGGTTTGGATAGTTACAGTGTCCAACTAAATGAAAAAGAAAATGACCCCATAAACCAAGATATTATGTGCAGAATGATTCTGGTTTTACAAATTATTTAGTATATATGAGTAGAAAAAAATTCTGGAAAGGAGTTTATCTTTGGTAGATTTTAGGTTGTGAGATTAAGGATGACTTTTATTTTCTTTTAATGCTTCTAATGGTTATTTGTAATTTCTGAAATGGACATATATTAATTAATCATTGTTATGGGCTGAACTGTATTCCCCCAAAATTCATATGAGAAGGTCTAACTCCTAGTAGCTCAGAATGTGACTGTATGCGGAGACAGGGTCTTCAGAGATGGGCAGGGAAGTTAGGGTGGGCTCTAATTCAAGATGACTGGTGTTCTTATAAGAAGAGGAGATTAGGGGGCGCCTGGGTGGCGCAGTCGGTTAAGCGTCCGACTTCAGCCAGGTCACGATCTCGCGGTCCATGAGTTCGAGCCCTGCGTCAGGCTCTGGGCTGATGGCTCGGAGCCTGGAGCCTGTTTCCGATTCTGTGTCTCCCTCTCTCTCTGCCCCTCCCCCGTTCATGCTCTGTCTCTCTCTGTCCCAAAAATAAATAAACGTTGAAAAAAAAAATTAAAAAAAAAAAAAAAAAAAAAAGAAGAAGAGGAGATTAGGACACAGACAAAACACAGATAGAGGGATGACCACAAGGCCACTGCAAGGAGGCAGCCATCCACAAGCCCAGGAGAGGCCTCGGAAGAAACCAAACCTGCCAACCCCCTTCACCTTGGACTTCTAGCCTCCAGATCTGTAAGAAAATTAAATTCTGTTGTTTAAGCCACTTGGTCTGTGGTATTTTATTATAGCAGCCCGAGAAAACTAGTATAATTTTTAAAAACCCAACTAAAAATGCGTTGGAGGTTGTTTTTTTTTTAAGCGTATTTATTTATTTAGAGAAAGAGTGCAAGTCGGGGAGGGGCAGAGAGAGAGAGAGAGGGAGAGAAAGAATCCCAAGCAGGCTCTACACTGCTAGCACAGAGCCCAACGTGAGGCTTGAACCCAGGAACCATGAGATCATGACCTAAGCCGAAGTCAGACACTCATCTGACTGAGCTACCCAGGCGCCCCAAAACACATTCACTTCTAAATGCAAATAATTATAGCTTTCAATTAAATTTGTCTTGTCTGTCATGACAAATGATAGAAAAATTCAATTCCGTAGATTCCGAAAAACAAAACAAATAAAAACCACCAGACAACACCAACCACAAATGATGATGGGAAAGTAATCACTTAATTCCTATCATTATTTAAATCAGGAAGTTAGTCAAAGAAGATTATCTAAAGCTGTCCCACTGCTCTATTCCACACATTAATTCCTCAGTCCTATTCTATTTCAGAAATCTAACCTAGACAAAATTAATTATATTTAAGAGTCAAAGAAAATTTATATGGCTATCTACCATCAATACTGGATATTATAAGATAGTTTATTTGACTCAGTAATAGGACTTCATTGGTAATGAGGTAATGAGTAGTAATACCTCATTGGTGTCCTGGTGAGGAAAATATCAATAAGCTAGATAAAATTTCTCAAAATGAAGTAAGATTCATGTGCTAAGTTTGATGACTAGGAAGATAAACCCAAACAAATCAAACTTTGATTCAAGTAAAAGTTGTTTGCATAGGCTTTATGCTTAAAAGTTGGTTTTTATTCTAAAAGTTACCTCAACCTTTTAAGATTTCCTTTAGAAATTTATTTTTACAAAAAATTTGAGGATTTGCTGGAATGTTTTAAAAAATACACAAATATGGGCCCTTGGGTGGCTTAGTAGGTTGAGCATTCGACTTCGGCTCAGTTCATGATCTCATGGTTCGTGAGTTTGCGCCCCGCACCAGTCTTACTGCCGTCAGCACAGAACCTGCTTTCGATCCTCCATCCCCCCCACTCTCTGCCCCTCCCCTACTTGCTCTCTCAAAAATAAACAAATGTTAAAAAAAAGAAAAAAGAAAAACACACGTTATCTTTGTTCGTCCAGGGAATAAATCTACTATTTTTGGTCATATTTGTGTCCCTATCACAAACACGAGTATGTACATATGTAACACAAGACAGGCAAAGTAATTTGTAGAGGGAAGCATCAATGCATCTCTGGGTTGGAGAGGGACAGATGAAGTGGGGGTAGAAAACAAGCTCTTAGGGATCCCTGATCAAGCTATTTTTTTTTTAAATGTTTGTTTATTTTGAGAGAGAGAGAGAGAGAGAGAGAGAGAGAGAGAGGAGGGTAAGTGCGAGTGCATGTCAGTGGGAGAGGGGCACAGAGAGAAGAGAGAGGGAATCCCAAGCAGGCTCCATGCTGTCAGTGCAGAGCCTGATGTGGGGCTCGATCTCACAAATCATGAGATCATGACCTGAGCCAAAACCAAGAGTCAGATGCTTAACTTACTGAGCCACCCAAGTGCCCCATCCCTGATCAAGCTATTAATCTTTCTTATCATCCTTGCAAAGGGCTCAACATCGTATTTTCTCCATTTCTAGTCTGGTTAAGAGGAAAGCTTTATATATCCATTAGCCACAAAAAAGTTATGTTACTAAAAAATTTAAAAATTTCTCGGGGCACCTGGGTGGCGCAGTCAGTTAAGTGTCCAACTTCGGCTCAGGTCATGATCTTGCAGTCTGTGAGTTCGAGCTCCACATTGGGTTCCGTGCTGACAGCTCAGAGCCTGGAGCCTACTTCTATTCTGTGTCTCCCTCTCTCTCTGCCTCTCCCCCACTCACACTGTGTCTCTCAAAAATGAATAAAATGTTAAAAAAAATAAATAATAAATAAATAAAAATTTCTGCACACAGGTAGAAACCATTGTCTAACCATGGCAGCGGCTTTTGCACATTCTACTCCTTTAACAGACCATCCCTATCTAGTGATTCCGACGGTCAGCCACTTGCCTCAGCCATTGGTTAAGAGGTTTCTGGCTCAGTTTTGTGTTACATTTGGTTGTAGTGTTTTATTTTACTAAATAAAAATAAAGCACAGCAGTTGCAGTGTTTTGTTTTGCTAAATGTGATGTAGACAACAGATTAACTTATGTTAAAAAAAACCCCTCCGATAAATCATAAGATAAAAATGGAAAAATCCAATAGATAAATGGCGAGAGAATATGAACAGGTCACATCCACGTGACTGAAAAATCACTGAATCACAGATCACTGAAAAATGATCAACCTAATTCACAAAAAAAGCAATACAGATTAAAGCTATACTGTGATACTTTAAAAAACCAAACCATCAGATTGGCAAAGATGAGAAAGTGTGTAAACTCGATGTCTTAGGATGTGTAGAAAGAAGAACATTCTCAGAGTGTAAACTGGTGTAATATCTGAGAAGGGTCATTTGGCAAAATCTATCTATCCTTTGACCAAGCAATTCTATTTAGAACTTCTATTTCAGTTATGCTCTCATATGTAGTAAATTATCTCTACATAAGATTATACATTACAGCTTTATAAAATAGCAAAAGATACCAACAGGCACAATACTCTGTAAAAGGGAAATTAAAATGGATTTTTTTAATTACTGAAAAAGTGCTTTATGTAAAACTCATTATTTTTTGAGTTATATAATTATTTTAACGTGGTACAAGTTAATGATCTTTAAAAAATAATAATCTCAGAATGTGTATGTCCATCAAACATAAGATCAACCACTTCACGAGATCATTCACTTATTCCAATGAAGTTGTCAGTGTTCAAATATTTTTGGAATTCTTCTAGATCGATCTAAAACAGTATTCAGGTCCCTCAAAAAAATATATCTCCTTATAGTTAGTCTAATTTTGGTTCTGGTTAAAAGAAAGTATTATTGTTTTTTGGATCAACAAATTTGGCTCCAAATAACTCCAGAAAATTTCAGGAGTTAAATCCACCCTCAAAGGATAAGGAGCTGAAGACAATCAAAAGGACGTAGCAGAGGTTTTGAAGGTGCTGCCGAAGAGGTCATATTGTACATATTTTGACCAATAATACCCTCCTACACCGTCTCTTGCTGTGCTCTTATAGTACATTTCTAACAACATTATTTAAATCACTTGGTCACACTGCATGGGTGTGTGGTGTGCATGTCGACAGGATATTTTGAAACCAGGCAGACTGAGATTTAAATCCTGATTCTGCATATACTAAGTGGAAAACTTCAGGCAAGTTTTTGTCTGTATTTTTTCTTTCTTTTCATTCTCTGGATCTTAATTTTCTCATATGTAAAGAGACCTAAGGCAATATTCTGGTTCAGTGTGGCAGATTTATCCTTGTATTTTATTTTCCCTCCAAAATTATCTCTGAAATAACAAAAGAAATAAAAAAGAAAAAAGAAATCTCCAGCTGAAGGAAAGGCAAAAGAAGTATGGCAGCTGACTTGAACGACAGAGTTTCTGAAAGATAAAACAGAGGGGACAAACTGATGGTAAAACCTTAACAAAACTAAAAAAATCTACAGTGGGAGAAAGAGAAGATTCTCCAAGAAGGGGAGTTTTCCCAAAAGACCAGAACACCCCCAAGCTCAGTGGTCAATACAGGAACAAGCCAGGGGCGACTGGGCCACTGAACAGCTGCAGCAGGCCCTGCCCCAAGTGCAGAGGACTCTGGCATCTGCCCCTGGGATTAAAGGGGTAAGTGCATGACTCAGGGTGGGAGTTCTGCCCAGGGAATCTCCCAGAGTGGGTGCCTGGGCTGCCACGAGGATTTCCCCATCACCAAGCCCCACTCTCTCACAACAGCAACAAAGAAATAGGGCTTCTATAATCAGAACCTACATTCACTGCCAGAGCAAAAGGGTTTCTCACGTTAGCTAAAGATACACTCTAGCTACCAAGATTGTTCATTCTAGGCCTTTGTCAGTGTATATGGATGGACATCTCAGATTCCAGAAAAGCCAGTGGCAGGAAAGAGAGATAGAAAAATTAACAAAGAAAGTAACTTTGGAGAAAACAAAGATAATTACAGAAAATGGATGGGTCCTAGAGTAAGTATAATAGATGTGTCATGACACAGACTACAGAGTTTTTCATATCCATACAAAGTAATGGGCTCCTATAAAAAGATGGACTCCCCATCTTCTTTTTCCTTCTTCAATCCTTTATTCTGCCCAACTTGTTTCCTTAGTCTTATGCCTCCTAAAATCTTATTTTCCTTCTTGTCTATATTGAAACCATATAGACCGGCTGTCTGCATCTATCATCCTTGCCCTCGTTTACCTCAGTATCTTCCCTTCTATGCTTTTGGCCTTTGCCAACACTATAGCACAAGGTTTAACAGATTCTGGCCTATTTATATACTTTTATATATGGAGCTATATTCAGGGGAGGAAATCTCAAGAGAGAAGAAAGAGCTATTTGCCTCAGGACAGACTATGAAGGAAAAACACTCTATTTTCACAGTCCTATAGAGCTAGAAAACACTTTCTATTTGTATTATCTTTAATTTTTATCAAATTAATACAGGTACATAATTTTTAAAGTCAGAACCAAAAGGTCTATTATGAATAAAAGCAGTTTTAAGCTTTACCCCTCAACCATTCTCGATTTGTGTAGGTGTTTTCTTTGGCACTTACCTATTTATTTCTAAATATGCGTATGCTGCTATTCTTTGATATCTTAATTTCAGATTACCAACTTCCCATCATGGCAGAGGAAGTCTTAATTCTCCCATATCTACCTCTCCTACTACGCCCTTTGTCCCCAATTCCCTAACAGTGATTTCATATGATTTTTCGTTCATTTGTTTGAAAATATCTTCTTTTCCGTGTTTCCCCCCTCTTTCATTGTTTGTTTGTTTCTGGAATTCTTATCTACCATTACTGGCCCTCCTAGGTTGATCTTAACTTTTTCTTCCAAATTTTCTATTTGTCTTTTGGTCTTTTTTTTTTTTTTTCTTTCTTAAAGTTTTTCTCAGCTTTGTCTTCTAATGGTTATCTTGAAATTTAAAATTTTTGGATATCTCATTTCCAAAGGTTCTTTCTTGTTCGTTGCCCCCTTTTTTCTTCCCATATTATTTATGGATAAATTATCTTTTCAAAAATTTCAGCATTTTTTTTTTTTTAGTCCATGCACTCATCGTATAGCTCTACCGCATACTCTTTTTCTGTTTGTTTCTTTTACTCTCTTTCAAGTTGCAGACTTCCCTCAAAATCCTGGTGATGTCTAGCTGTGTCTGTTTAGTGTTCTAAAACACTGACTTTGAGAGCTAAGCGTGAGGCCTGTCTCCTGGGAGACTTCTGTTGGATATTAGATGGCAGGAGGATCTTTGCACTTTAGGGAGCTCTCCTTCCATAGCTATAGCCAGTCATCTCTGTTCTGGTCATTCAGTGTCTCCTGAGATAAATCCTCCAGTCTCCCATATTAGATGGAGAATGGGACCAGGATCAAACCAATCAGTATGCAGACTTTCATTTTATTGCCTTTTAGCCTTGCACCTTCTTGTTTCTCCAACTGTGTCTGCCATCCCAGAGTCTGGAGCCTCTCAGTTCCAATTAGAAGAGGCTTTTGGAGTCATTTCATCTAATTCTAATTCTCCTTTTACAGATAAGGAGAATAAAGCTCAAAAAATTTATCTGTCCAAAGTAATACTGTTAATAAATGGAGAACGGGAGACTTGAATCTGGGCTCCTGCTTACAACCAATGCTCTAGTCAGCTGAAAAACTGCTTCCAAAAATGTCAGAAATGACTCAAGACTTTTCTTTCCAGCTTCCTGGAAATCCTGGCAGACTTTTAGGAGGTGTGTCATGACAGCTAAAAGCTGCAGTAGAACTGAAATAAAATGAGTCCCACATCTGATCCCATCAGAAGAATGACAAGACTGGTCAGGAACACAGGCAAATTTTGAAAGTGAGCTGGTTAGTTTCCAGATGACACAATGGAATTACCACCACTGTTATGGTAAACTTCAAAATTTGATGGGTGAAAAAAACTTGACAGCCCTATCTTCATGCAGTATTATCCTATCAAAGTGTCTCCTTGGGCTGGAGTAGAAGTGACCTATTTCAACACAGCTGTCTCCTAAATGGTGCTCCATGGGAAAAAAATGCATTACTTGAGAAAAGGAATTCCGTAATTAGGAAAGTATGGTCAATGCTTTACAGAAATCTACACTGGTATCTTTAACACAGGACTTTTTAAAACCTTTAATATGCACTGTGGAATGGCATACGTGCCATGCCATGTACCATCCGCCCAGTGGATTTTCGCACAAAATCCCTTTTTTTTTCCAACTCCTAGGACTAGTGTTCAATGAAGACACTTTGGGAAATACAATTTGACCAATATTATATTTGTGAAAGTCCTGCTATGGAATATTTTGGGTAAGAACACAAAATTATTTGCTTCAACATTAATTACAAAAGGATAGAAGTTATCCCATAATTTAAAATACACATGATGAGTCAAGTTTATATGTTTAAAAGTAACTGTATATCATTTACAGTGGCATTACTAAGAAGATAGTTCACTCTCTGGGGGCCTGGTGGCTCAGTCAGTGAAGTATATGTCACTGGATTTCAGGTCAGTCATGATCTCATGACGACACCGACAGTGTGAAGCCTGCTTGGGATTCTCTCTCTCTCCCTTTCTCTCTCTCTCTCTCTCTCTCTTTCTGCTCCTCCTCTGCGTACACACACACTCTCTCTCTCAAAATAAATCAATAAACTTAAAAAAAAAAAGAAAAGAAAAGACAGTTTACTCTCAACAAACAAATGGTCTGTGCGGTAATGGTGAGAGACAAAAGCACTAACCCATATTATCATTAAACATTTAAAATGAGGTTTTCTCCTCGACACATACTATTCAGCCTGGAAGTGGGTCTGGCAGTGGTGGACTGAAGCGAAGCTGGCAGGGTCTCTGATTTGATCGTTACATTGGTGACCGCACCATCCATCCTCTCCGGCTCACACAGACCTGGCAACTGGGCTGCCTTCTCCAGTGTGGGTAGTAACTGATCAAACTGGTCAAGGTCAGCTGTAAACTAAGAACGGAAACCAAAGTTAGAGAAAATATATTCTATACTTTACCTGAATCAATGTAGAAAAAAAGGTGCTCCTGGGGCGCCTGAGTGGCTCAGTTGGTTGAGTGTCCGACTTCGGCTCAGGTCATGATCTCGCGGCCAGTGAGTTCGAGCCCCGTGTCGGGCTCTGTGCTGACAGCTCAGAGCCTGGAGCCTGTTTCAGATTCTGTGTCTCCCTCTCTTCTGACCCTCCCCCGTTCATACTCTCTCTCTCTCTGTCTCAAAAATAAATAAACGTTAAAAAATTTTTCTTTTTTAAAAAAGAAAAAAAGGTGCTCCCTTATACTCTGTGAGTTAAGTGTGACTATGAGGGAAAGAAAGAAGAAATAATCAGGAAGATTGGGGCCTCACTGAAACTATGTGAGCTACTAGAAAAAATGTGGATGCTTATGATATTAATATAGTGTAAGGTATAAGATAATATACACATAATATGTGTCTACTATATTTGGGTACAAAATTTACTCACAGGAAAAAGATTGGACTGCAAAGAAGTATCTAAAGTACTGTGTTACACTGATCATGGATGATTTTTGCTGTCATATTTTTTTATAATCTTGTAAAATGACTTACTATATGATGGAATGAAAAATAAATTCACACTGATGTTAACTTTATAATTTGAAATAGTTTGGGAAATATCTTAATAAATAGCACATCAGCTTCAAAGATCCTAAGAAGGTCACTTCCACTTGAGGATTTGATAAAATAAGAAACATATATTCTAGGAGCTCCTGGGTGGCTCAGTCGGTTAAGCGTCTGACTTTGGCTCAGGTCATGATCTCACAGTTCTTGAGTTCGAGCCCTACAATGGGCTCTGTGCTGACAGCTTAGAGCCTGGAGCCTGCTTCGGATTCTGTTGTCTCCCTCTCTCTCTGCCCCTCCCCCACTCACACTCTGTGTGTCTCTCTGTCAAAAATAAACAAACATTAAAAAAATTAATTAATTAAAAAAAACCCCAGAAACATATCTTCTAGACTAGACAGGTATCCCTACATCTGTATGAGGTTATACATAGGAGGAAACTGACCTTTATTTCCCAATATTATTCTATTAGGATTACTTTGAGATAATTCATCAACATAAAACAGGGTTTCACTATTTAATACAACTAAAATTTCTATTTTCAGACTGCATAAATAGAATTATATACACACATTTTTTAAATGTCTGACATCTTCCACTTAACATTACATTTCTGATTCAGAGATCTTGCCACATGTAGCAGCAGGTAATTTGTTTTCACTGCTGAAAACGAACCCATTGTACGAACATACCACACTATATATCCATCTTACTTTGATGGATTTATGGGTATTTTCAGTCTGGGGCTAATACAAATAAAACTACTATGAACATTTTTGCACATGTATTTTGTTACACGTGTGCAAAAAGTACTAATTATAAAGGAAAAGACTGGCAAATTGGACTACATTAAAATGAAGAACTTCAATTCATCAAAAGTACCATTAAAAGAAAGAAAAGGCAAGTCAAAGCATGGAGAAGTTTGCAAATATATAACCAACAAAGGACTCATCCAAAAAAATGCAAAGAACTCTTATAAGTCAATTAGAAAAAGACAACATATTGGGAAAATGGGCAAGCCACTTGAATAGGCAATTTACAAAAGAAGATATCCAAATGATCAATAAATGTTTATTAAGGAAATGCCAATTAAAACTATGAAGTACCACTACCACAGACCCCAGAATGTCTAAAATTTAAAAGACTGGCAATACCAACTATCAGCAAGGACATGGAACAACTAGAAGGAATTCTTTGTACACACTAGGAAAACTGGCATTATCTACTAAAGATGAACATAAACGTATCTTATAATCTTGCAATTCCACTCTTAGTATAAACTCAGCAGAAATGCACGTACACGTAAACTAAAACAGATGTACCAGGATTGTACAGTTAACTTTAAGGAGTGAGAGTTTTAATATAGTTATTATTTAAAGCTGTTTTTCAGCTTAAAAAACAAAGTATTAATTTACTTGTACCAAGAAACATGAGGGATGGCCTCATCCTCAAAGAGCACAATGAAGAATTAACCACAATAGTGTTATTGCAAATGGCACAGAGACAATACGGAGCACTATGAATGCAGAGGAAAGAAATGTCTAACGAGGACTAGAGGGGGAGGCTTTATAGAGATGATGTGTGAACTGGTCTGTGAAGGATGAGGAGAAGTTCAGCAGACATAGAAAGGAGAGCAAGGCAGAAGATGCTTAGAAGAGACATGGCTTATCCCAGGAATGGCAAGGACTTCCATGTGCCTAGAATGCAGTATGTCTGAGGGAAGAGAGAGATCTCTGTGAGACAAAGGTAGAATATAAAGCCGGCTCAAGAAATGAAAGACCTATGCACACTAAGTGTGAATCTTGTTTCACAACGGAGAGTCTCATTAATAAGCTGCTTTGTAACTGTATTTCCAGCTATCTCATACTTGTCTATATTCCATCTAAATAAGTTGTTAGCTCCTAGGGCGAAGAGACCATATTTTCAGTTTTTCTTAAATTCCTCCCGAGTCCATGCAACTATTCAATAAATGAAGCTGGCTGTTAATTTCACTCCACCCCCACTTTAGCCTGAACATAGAGGTTTCTAATTCATAACAATTTATGCAAAGATCTATTTGTGTTCACTTCTGTGTCAGGGCCTGTTATGTACCCTACTTCCCAGAATACTCGAAGTCCCTCTTCTGATAAGGGCTGAACGCTGAGAAGAAAAACAGCCTCAGAAAACGCTTCAAAGGAAATTGAATAGCAAAGCAAGCCAGACGAGACAGTCCTGTCCACCGCCTCACACTTCTCTCCCATTTCACTTACATCGGAGCTTCCCAAACTTAGCTATACGTCAGAGTTCCCTGGTGAGCTCCTTTAAAATACCGACTTCTGGGTTCTATTTTCAGAGTTGGATTCAACAGGTCGGGTTGGGAGGAGGGGGCAGGAAAGGTATGCTCAAAAATCTCCAAAGTTGTGAACTGATTTTATAGAAAGAAGAAAACATCTACTTGCTTAGAACGCCACATTAAAACTGTAGCCCTCCGAAGTTCCAACGAGAACTTTTGAGGGCATCCTGTGATTTTTTCAACCACTGATACTAATCTTTTAATATATGCTCAGTGGGTAGGACAAAACACAGCCTGAATCCAAATCTGGCTTATGGCTGGAGGAAAACAAATGAAAAGGGAAAAATAACTATGCACGTTCATTCTCTAAAGCAAGGAATTACCTACCTGGCTCTGGGACTCCAGTTTAATTTCCTCAGGAGCAGGTTTGGTCATTGGGGTTGGGTTTGTGTTACAAGGATCCATCTGTTCTTTCTTTTCCACTTTCACCTTCACATCATCCAGGCTCAGGTTTGGAGTTGATCTTATATCTTTCTCATCTTTATCTAAAAGATATCGTAGGAGCTGATGGTCTTTTGATTCTTTTTTCTTTGAAGCATCCAGTTCTAGTTTTACGCTCGAGTTCCCTTGTACCTGTCCAGTCACTGACACAGAAGTAGACGCACTGTCCTTTTTATCAGGCTCGACAGATAAAGTGGTGATATCCGAGGGGCTGCCCTCCTGTAAGAGCCTGTGCAGAATCTTGTGCCGCTCTGTCAGTGAGCTATGAGAGGAGGGGCAAGAGCCGCTCGAAGAGTTAGCAGAGGCCGAGCTGGAAGTGCCTGAGCAAGACAGTACCTCTTTGCAACTTGTGTCTATATCGGCATGCCGTAACTGCTGCTCTGCTGTTGTTGTCAGAAGCTGCACTAGTTTGTGACTGGTTTGGGAGTATTTATTGTCTCCATCTGAGAGTCTGTCATTGTTATGCAGAAGCCCGGAATCCAGAGGTTTGCCATCACTAGAGCTGTTGTCGGACTGAATCATTTCATTTAAAATGGATGCAATCTCTTTGTTATCTTTGGACTCAGCTTTTGTGGGCTGTATATTTAATCTGCTAGGTGAATTCTGCGAGCTCATCTGCCTGAGGACTGGAGAACTGGCAGAGAAGCCAACGGAGTTATTGGGTCCTTCATTCATACTCTGTAAAGATGTTACTGGGATGTTTGAATAAGATCGGTTACTATTATTACAGGTAGTACCTGTCATGCCAACGGGAGAGCTTAATGTTGGAATATTAGGAGGAAACGAATTGTTTGGCATCCTGGGCCTTGTTGCCAATCCAGAACTAACTTGTCTCCTTGGAGACATGAACTGTGCGAGAGATATTCCTGTACCTTCCATAGGAGAATTATTGAGGTTTAAGGAGGGGTTAGTGCTCTGGGAACTGGCCTGTCCCTGGTTTAAGGCAACACTGGCTACAATCTGATTTCCAGGTGAGCATCCAAAACTCCCTTGGCTGTTGCTAGAGTTACTATGACTGCTGCTATGGAGGTCTGAGCTCTGTTGGCGGTTTACTCTGGGGGATACCATGTTGTTGTTGGATGGTGGCAATGTGGATGAACGAGCCACACCATGAGCCGGAGAGATACTAGAATTGACGGACGGGTTTACTCGGGAAATTGACATTCCAGAATTAGTGTCATCTTGAGGAGAAAGACCACTGTGTTCCCTAGGAGGAGAAAAGACATTATTCAAACATCTCCACTGGTGTCCATTAAAATATTTTTATGATGCATATTATAAACCAAGACCATTAACCTCATTAATACTGCAAGCCATCAAGAAAAGAGCTTCTGTATCACCTTAAACTAAAGAGAAACAGTGGACTATTAGTACTATTGTGAAATATTAGCACCACTTAATGGGAAATGGTGCTCAAGGTTCCATAAATTTGATAATGGTTTCAGTTATAGGAAAAAGAAATCTTTCTTGGCCTTGGAAAAAATCCAATATAGGTACTTTTAAACTTTTCAAAATGTAATATAAATACTTAACGTTACAATAGTATTTTTGGTTGAGAAACTTCCCACACCTCTGTTTATAAAGTCTTTATTCATGACTCCCTTGTTACAGCTTTTAAGTATTTCAACTCCAAAGAGGAAGACTGGGTAAGGAAAATACTGTGTCACTGATGTAAAAATTAAAAAGGGTGATATGCAGACATAGCAGATGTTTTGAAAGAGAAATCACAATATGAAAAAAAGAACTGTGCTAATTCCACTCACAAGAATAAATTAAACTAAAATTAGAAAAAAACAGAATACTGAATTCAGATTTTCATCGAGCTCTTTACTCAAATCCATAATTATGACAACAGATTTGTGACTGGTATTACCATGTTCCAATAAGCAAATATATCAGATGAGGAAAAGATGAAGTGAGGGGAAATGTCTTTGTTTTTGTTTAATGCTACATTTTAAATAGTTACAAATGTAGGGTTTTGAATAATTCATAGGATAAAAGAATGGTTCCATGAATTTACCATATATACCAATGTAAAATGTATTTAGAGAGGGGAACAAATTAGAGGCAATGACACTCGAAAATCTCAAGTTGATAGTTTAATGACTTGTAGCTCCAGAAACTGTCAACTTGAACTCAGGAGCCATCGAGTCTGCACTAACGAAAATATAACGCTTTTAAAAATAAAAATAACAATAGTAACAAACTCTGAAAGCTTTTATAAGACCAAAGTTCACAGGTGGAATGTTGGATATTTTTAGCCACTTTTTTGGTTTTTACCCCCAAAACACATATTTTCAGCCTAACCTTCCCTGTGTCCCTTTTTAAACAAAACAAAACAAAACAAAACAAAACAAAAAACAAAAACAAAAACAACAAAAAGTAGGGCTACTGTTACACGACAAAACTATAAAACCCAGTATGGATATACTGATTATATACTCATCACGCTAGTTTTAATTTAGAATTTTTGTTTTCTAGCCATTAAAGAGTATAAAAAATTTCTTCTCTAAGAAGAGATATGTGAACTGACTTATATCATATGAAGCTCTCCAAATAAGTAGTACCTGTCGATGATATGAATTCCCATGATGAAAGGTTGCATGTCTGGACTTTGAGGGTAGCAAAGCTTACACTTGGTGTGGGCGCTAAGCATTGTCCCATCATTCAATATGAATCTATAGGATGGGCTGGACGCAGTGCCACGGGTCATCACTGTTTCAAACGAAAGAAAAACCTAGTTAAAATTCTGACACTTGCACTTTGGGTGGAGGAGAGTTACCATGCCTTCCTTCTACCTCGAACCTCATTTTAAATGCCCTCCCAACCGCTGCCTGCTCAGTCAAAATAAAGAATACCTCAGACAAAGCAGAGATCTGAGCGGGGGAAAAAGATTCTGGTTGAAATAGACCACTTAATGACAAGTTTTCATTTAGTACTACTTGAACGAGTGCCTCTTCACAGAAGTTAAAATTATGAAGAAACTTCAAACCAGGCAAAAAAAGTCAACCTTAATTTTTCTCCATAATGGGACAGCTCTTCAAATTACCAGGAAGTAATTAAAATACCAGGAAGTAACCTTCTCTCCTTTCCCTTTCAGTATTACCTCAAACAAGTTTTTTTCTTTTTTTCCTTCCCTTTGCTGGCTGATTATTTAATGACAGCTTTACTGAGATGTAATTCATATACAATGAAATTCACCCTCTCTCTGTTTTTATTAGTATGCAGAGTCACTTAACTGAAATTCAAATGTAATTTTTCACTCAGGAATGTAAATCACTGACAAATTACTGTATTCACATATGTATTGTTTTTGATGTTTGAATTTAGTGTAGTAAGCAAATCAAGATAAAGCCAATGGTTACTAATATAAAAAACAAAAACTAGGTTAAGGCAGTCAAATTACTACATAAACAACATGATCTGCTTTTGTCTTAAAGCTTTATTAACAGCAGACAAATTCTAGCCATATTGGTAAGTGTTTATTAAATATGTAAAGGCTATATCAGACTACTAAGTAAGAAAATGTCATAGGTATTTTAGCAATATAATAAAATTCTATTTTAAGAAAGATTTAGTAGGTAGATTCAGCTATACCAAGGTTAAAAACCATATTCACTGAAAAACAAGAATTACTACCACAAATGACTATTACAATTTAGCCTGCAATAAATGTTAGTCCTATTCTTCAAAGACATTTCAGAAAGCCCTTCTATTACATTTTAAAGACATGTTAAAAAGACTTAAAATGACCAATCACTAAATATTTTTTGAAGCTACATATTACTTTAAGTAAAGAGAAGACATACTCTCTTTTATTGCTTTGGGTATACTTTACATACTGAAGCGGGCATAATCTGTTGTAAATCTATACCATACACAAATCAAACTAAGTACCAAAATTAGGATATAAACTTAATTGAAAGGATTAAGATTTATGTCCAACCAACCACATTCCTTACCCATTTGGCAATTTCGGCCAAATCACTGGTACATTTACCAAATATAACATTCGGAGAAATTTAGTACTTAATGAAATAACATCTAATGAAAGACAGTCTTAAAGGAAATGAGTAATTTTTGTATAAGGATACAAATAAATGTTTGGTGTACCTAAATCCCAAACTGTTAAATCTTTACCAATATGTTTTGGAAAATATATCTACAACAAAAAGTAGCATTTTTAAATAAATTATTAACTTGGGATAATGATAAAGCTATAGCTATGTAAAGGGCCAAGCAAGATATATTTCATGTTATTTTGCTTATGCCATTTGGTCTATTTCTTCATCATTGTTTATTGACCTTAGGATCTCCCCATTCTGCTGGAAAACACTGGCTCTTCACTATTGAGCTGAACTGTCCAATATGGTATCCACCAGCCACATGTGGCTATTTAAATTTAAAATTAAATAAAATTTTAAATTCAGCTCCTCAGTCACACTAGCCACATTTCAACTACTTAATAGCTACATGGGGCTAGTGTCTCCCATACTGGACAATACGGCTATGTACAATCTGACTACCACTTACATTTCCAATCTTATTTTTCATTGCTTCCTAAACATTTCTTCTATATCTCTTTATTTTTTATTAATATATTTATTTATTTTTCAATTTACATCCAAGTTAGTTAGCATATAGTGCAACAATAATTTCAGGGATAGAATTCAGTGACTCATCCCCTACATATATCACCCAGTGCTCATCCCAGCAAGGGTCCTCCTTAATGCCCCTTGCCCATTAAGCCCATCCCCCTACCCACAGCCCCTCCAGCAACCCTCAGTTTGTTTTCTATATTTAAGAGTCTCTTACGTTTTGTCCCCCTTCCGGCTTTTATATTATTTTTGCTTCCCTTCCCTTATGTTCATCTGTTTTCTATCTTACATTTCATATGAGTGAAGTCACTTTTGTATCTCTTTAAATAAGAGGCAGATAACTTCAGACATTTATTTTTCTTCATCAGCTAAAATAAACATAAGGGCTAGTTTTGTGTCCCATTCTTGTTTTCCACTCTCCTTGAATTGTGCACAATGCTTTGCATATAAAATCACCCAGTAAGTACTTGCTGATTGACCCTCAACTTGAATCTCATCTAAACAGACTAATAATGACTTGTGATCAACTACTATAACTTTTCTTTAAAGGATAGATTTTAAATCTTAGCTGATAAGATAAATGCTTATATCTCAGTTTATGTTCTTGCTCTTACATGACTCTGGACTTAATTTTTATAATGAAAATTAATGGAGAGAAATTTCTTGATTTGTTGGTAAGCTGTATAAAGTGAGAAAGAACTAGAAACTCAGACCAGCATGGGAACACTAAGATCTTTAATGTGGATTACAGAAATATGATTGGTCCTTTGGTAACTAGGCTGCCTTAACTTGTAGGATTATATCTATCTAAACTAGTAAAAATTCCAAAATTGGGGAACCCTTCTTAACTTCATTCAAGGAAATCACTACACTTAAAAATTTCAAGTTAGATTATTTATTTTGGATGGTAGTGTGTGGAAAAAAGACAGCACACATAATTCACACAGTCACTCTTTAAAAAGAAACAAAGGTAATATTAAATAAAGTTTTAATTATTAGAACTTAATTAAGACTATCTATCCCGTTAACTAAAATTCTTCTGGTGCTCAACTGTTCAGACAGAAAGGTAAACAGGACAGTAATATGGTTCAATGAAAAGAATAAGAGCCTAGAAGTCAGATTTAGACTTGAACTCTGACTTTGTCATTTACAAGTTTAGGACTTCATAATGCAAATTAATCTTCGCCCATTATCACTAAAACGGAGCCGGTAATGTTGTGAGATAATATCTCATATGGAGCCTAGTACATAGCAGGTACTGAATGAATATTT
This sequence comes from Prionailurus viverrinus, assembly GCF_022837055.1. NCBI lineage: Eukaryota > Metazoa > Chordata > Mammalia > Carnivora > Felidae > Prionailurus > Prionailurus viverrinus. Next base: position 121,506,599 of record NC_062563.1, read on the forward strand.
CCTGAATAAACACCAAAGAAAAAACAAACACAAAGTACATACGTCCTGAGTCATACACATTCAACCAATCCCTAGATACCATTCACACCAATAGCTTCAATCCTATATAATGATCATTCATATTTTGAATTAAGACATGATTTTACAGCTTTACAGAGCTGGCTGGATAAACATTTGCTCTGCACACCAAATTTTCACTTTAAACGGGTTTCAAGGTTTACGACTGGACAAAACTATTTGGAATGTCATTTTGATCATAGCTCCTGGCCTTGTTTTCCAGTCTAGGTCTGCCAGGAATATAGCTAGCTACTATTGTAATTCCTGACTACTGTGTCCATTTCTACAATTTTTAGAACACTTAGTGTGAAGGGATACCATTGATGTGGCATTATTGACACCCCTGAAATTCTTCTAGGAACCTTTAAAATAACAACCGTTTTCATCCCCCCTCCAGAACAGGCCTCAACAGAGCTACGAAGCAAAGGAAACCATTCCCTCTGGCCATTGTAGCTGTAAAACTAGAGCTATTTGGGTTTGTGACTCCACCAATCTAGTGCCGAGATCACCTCAAGGAGCATGCGCTACTGACAGTAACTGTATGGGTAGGTATAAAATGTGTGGCAGAGCACTACAGGTCAATGCTGGGAGAGATTTCTTTTTCCTTTTGGTATTTCCCTAGATATGTGCAGAAAGAATGCAATTTAAAAAACTGTTATTAAGGTAAAGAAAAAAAATTACCCCTCGATGCTCTAAGATATTCAATCACCAATGAGCAAACCCTATTCAGTATATCAAAATTTCTAAAAAAGAAAAATAAATTCATATTTTAAATACTTTCAACAAGCCTGACAAAAAAAGATTTTCAGTTAACTCTGTGATAAGGACCATGGAATTAACCACATTACACAAGTCTCAGAGAACATCCTGGTTAATCATTCATATGGGTGCTTATGTTTTACAGCAATGCTTCCAAACTTCTTGATACTATAAACTCCTTCCAATTGTCTCGTGATTTTTTAAATTAAAATAACTTTATTTTGTGATTATAACATTAATAGAGAAATGAACAGAGTAAGATAAAGTCATTTGTAATCCCATCACTCAGAGATAACCACTGTTCACATTTTGTAAGCCTTCTAGAATTGGATAAACAAACATACAGAAGTGAGTCCTACTATATATGCTGTGCTTTCATAGCCTACTTTTCAATATAACAATATATCATGGACATCTTCAAAGCCAAGAAATGATGATCCATTACATCACTGATAATAAATAAGCAGTTCTTTAATAAAACTTTCCTAGGTTATCTAGACCAACACTTCCCATGAATGCTACTCTCCCTAAATGCTGATAGATGTGCTACAGGAAGAAGTATTCTGAGGAAAAATAAGTCTGGATAACAAAATTAAACAGGTACCTTTAAGGTGGAACCTCTCCGAAACTTAAATACCTTAATTATGTCTTATGAATCCCCAAGAGTGGGGGACTGAAACATTCCCCAAACTGAATTCAGCACGAAACATAATTTCTTAGTTATAGCTATTAATGTCTTGTGGAATGTAGGTTTACGTTTTCCAAACTTCTCTGTAAGAAAACATCTTAGACTATACACCCTGATTCAGTAGTGTGGGTGGAGTCCAGAAATCTGGTTTAACAACTTCCCTCAATGAATCTTATCAAGGACCTCTGGGATGCATTTAACCCAAACCTTTCTTGAAAGGAATGGTTCTCAACTGAACCAAATCTGGAAAACCTTTTCAAACCATAAACACCTACAAGGACCTAGTTTAAAAAGTACCTCAGGTGATTGTGATCCCCATTTCTCCCTAATCTAAGTGGAGAACCACTGCGTAATCTAGTTCATGCTGAATGCTTCCACATATTCTTTGACTGAAATGTGTGTGTGCGTTTACAAATTTGATTCTAGAAAATAAAATGGTAAACCCCCTTAAAAAAATTTTTTTTCAATGTTTATTTATTTTTGGGACAGAGAGAGACAGAGCATGAACGGGGGAGGGGCAGAGAGAGAGGGAGACACAGAATCGGAAACTGGCTCCAGGCTCCGAGCCATCAGCCCAGAGCCCGACACAGGGCTCAAACTCACGGACCGCGAGATCGTGACCGGGCTGAAGTCGGACGCTTAACCTACTGCGCCACCCCGGCGCCCCGGTAAACCCCCTTTAAAAACAGTCCATGAGCAGGTGGGTGCCTGGGTGGCTCAAGTCAGTTGAGCGTTTGACTTTGGCTCAGGTCATGATCTGATGGTTCATGGGTTCGAGCCCTGCACTGGGCTCTGGGTTGACAGCTCGGAGCCCGGAGCCTGCTTTGGATTCTGTGTCTCCATCTCTGTCTGCCTCTCCCCTGTTTGTGCTCTGTCTCTCAAAAATGAATAAATGTTGGGGCGCCTGGGTGGCGCAGTTGGTTAAGCGTCCGACTTCAGCCAGGTCACGATCTCGCGGTCTGGGAGTTCGAGCCCCGCGTCAGGCTCTGGGCTGATGGCTCAGAGCCTGGAGCCTGTTTCCAATTCTGTGTCTCCCTCTCTCTCTGCCCCTCCCCCGTTCATGCTCTGTCTCTCTCTGTCCCAAAAATAAATAAACATTGAAAAAAAAATTAAAAAAAAAAAAAAAGAATAAATGTTAAAAAAAATTTTTTTTAAAGTCCATGCACTATCTCTGTCAAAAGCAGCTGAAAAACTACGCTAAGAACTAATTTAAAGTTTAATGCATATTATCATTTTCTACCAGCCACTACCTTCAAAGAGTAAGTTAATGGGCAGAAAAAAACACATGGAAGGCAAATTTTTCTTGCCTAAATATCAATCACTATGGAATTGTATAAACTTTTAACTTTTTAAAAGTGTCACACAAAATCAAGTTTCACACAGTGGCATAATTTCACTCTTTCACACTGTCCTTAGGTAAATAGGGAGCAAATGCAAATATACACCACTTCCGACTCTGGACAGACCTCAAACTTGATGTACTTAAATAAGCACGGCCTTGGGAGTTTAAGATACCTGGGCCCTCACAGATTTTCATTCAGCGGGTCAACATCTTTAACAGATGATCCCCATGTGAGGGTTTCACGGATCGTTTTCTTACCAGGTTATATAATCTGAGTACGAAATATCAGAAGAAGATGTGTTCAATCCATGAACACTGGCAAATTGTCCAGAATCTCCAAAACACTATATAATCAGAGTCATGTGAACTCTGGACAACAGTGCTGAGAAAAATACAAGTTATCTCTGTTGAGGAATGTTTTCTTCCCAAAAGAAGTGGAAGAAAAGGACATGAAGAAATGACTAATGGGGAAAAGGTGCTGAATTATATTTCTTTACATTTTACTCTAAATTGTTTTACTTCATATGTGAATGACAGTTACTTGTTACACTTTAATCAATCTGCTTTATAGAGGATTCTTAATGGTTTAGAAACACATAAACTGTGGTTCAGTTACATCTACAGGGAACCTAGTCATTTAGACAATGAGATCATAATCTGGACCTGCAGAAGTATATATAAATTATATATAAATTATATATATATAAATTATAGGCAAATAAAATTAAATCTTTCAATTAAAGCCTTGGAAGTCACAACTTAAAAGTTAAGGCAAAAACTTAAGAGTATCATATACTTCAGCATTTTAGGCAGTGAATGGAGATAGTGCTCTGAGACTCAAACTTATGCAAAACTCAAGTGCCATTCTTGGTAGAGAGAGTCACAAAGTTTGCAACCAGTAAATGGCATCATAGTTGCTTACTTCAATGGTTTCCAAACCTGACTGCACTTCAGAATTGCCTGGGGACTTGAAAAAAAATATAGATTCTTGGGGCGCCTGGGTGGCTCAGTCGGTTAAGCATCCGACTCTTGGTTTCGGCTCAGCTCACAGTCTCATGGTTTGTGAGTTCGAGCCCAGTATCGGGCTCCATGCTGACAGTGCAGAGCCTGCTTGGGATTCTTTCTCTCCTGCTCTCTCTGTCCCTCCCCCACTCACTTGCTCTGTTTCTCTCTCAAAAATAAATAAATAAACTTAAAAACATTAAAAAAAAAAATACAGACTCTTGGTTTTATCCACTGAAATACCATCTTTGGGGAAGGTATCAGTCTAGTAAAAGTCCCACTGGAGAACTATTAGTCTCCAGGAAGTTGTCCCAACAGTAACCAGACTAGTGAGATTCATACAGATGGGTTCCTGAAAAAAACAAAAAAAATCAAGCTGCTTCCTCTCCATGTATCATCTGGAAGCAGCTGACCTACAATGTAATGAATGGCAAATCATCTATAAAGTTAGGAAACCTATTATGGGGAAATATTAAAATTAAGAAGGGTGACAGAATAATGAAAATATTTTTACACTGCCATTTAGGAAGAGCCATACGAAGAGTCTCTTTGCAAAGAAACTATTAGAGAATAGAGAATAAATTATACTGGGAACACAGTATTAGGCTACCATAATTCTGTGATATTTTAAAAGTGTATCAAAACCCTCACCTCTGAAATTCTATGAACTTTCTCAAATAATTTTCCCTATGTTTCCTGTAATACTGTTAAGTTCCTTAAGGGCAAGGAATATACTTGTTTTATCTCCCATAGTACTAGGACACAGCATCTATACAATTATTAATTTCATATGACATATTTTAACTTGAAACTTCAACAGGAGTCAGGTGATACAGGAACCATAACAGTAATGAAGTCAACCTGTATAATACGGATTTCTATATTAATTAGAAGCCCTTTCACATGTCTCTTCTGCTGGGAATGATCTTCAAAAGCCAGATGAAATGATCACTTTCTCTCTGCAGCCATCCCTGATTCTCCAAGTCAGAATTAATTTTTTTCTTCTTTGGTTATACCTCTAGACATAAGGCCATGTCACACTGATCTTTAAAGTTGTCATATGTTGTCCTAATATATTTTGAGCTCCTTGAGGGCAAAACCCTGCTTATTAGTCATCACTGTATCCCTGCCATCTGAAATAGTGTTCTATGTATGTGAAGAACTTGATACATGTCTGCTGAATGAATGAATGAATGAATGAGTGAGTGAGTGACCACCACATGATATCCTCTTCTTTAAAATGTGCATCCCAAATTCAGGATCCACTCATGAATTACTTTGCTTACCCATTTCTTCCTTTCCTAAAACTGATTATTGCAAAAACTGTAATTTGGAGAAAATACTTATCAAGCCATAAGTTCTACATAAATTACTTGATATGAATAAAAAACAAGGTTAATGAAAGTAATTAAGAGAGAAAAAACTTTACCTTCTTGAAACAGTTGTCTGGCATAAGATGGTTCTCTGCCCTGAGGTTGGAAAAAAGCATAAATGCACTTCCTCACTAAATCTTCCCAGCCAGTTCTGCCAGCAGCTCTCAGGGAACTGGTATCAATAGAGATGATTTTGCCTACATGAAGAATCAAAGTTTACACTTGTGATAGCTTCTTGATATAAGTCATCCATATTTCAAAATTAACAACTACATCCAAGAAATGTGCTGCCGCTCCTAAATGTTTAATGGACAAAAACATTAATAAACTATTAATTTTTGTTACATATGATAATGGAGTATATCACTTACATGACAATAAAAAATTGTTTTGGCCTTGAGGGTGTTGTATATTAGTACATCATATTCTAAAATTCCATTCCAGTCAAGCATTAAAGTCAAACTACAAAGGCCTGAAGGTGCAGAGGCTAATATAGGTCCAACTCCTCATACTTGCTCTTTGGATCCTACTCTAATATATCCTAATGACTGGAACACTTATTGGGGAAGGAGAGGCAGAGATGAAATATATTATTTTGGTTTAAATTAATTTCCATTAACTAAGTGAAGAGAATATGAGAAAGTAGGCAAGACCTTCCTTTTCTACCTCGTCTTGGGCATTTGAGAGTAAACAAAGACTGAAGGCAATAAAAGTTACATCAGAAAAAGATATGTCAGAACCTAAGATTTGTAAGACATTCTGCACAAAGAACATATGCTTTATAAAAATGTAGTGGTGATTTGCTATTGTCATCCTATTTGAACAAATTTCCTAGATGGCTGTGGAAGAATTCAGGTAAATTATTCCTTGGTTAACCAGGGACCAATTGTTTCAGTTTGGGATTGTTCAGATCTGTTTTATTTCTTGATGCAACCTGATATTAACACAAAATAATACAGGTTATACACACACACACACACACACACACACACACACACACACATGCACAATTAGATTAATAACATAAAAACCTGCAAACCCACCATCCAACTTCAGAACTTGAACATCAGCTATACGATCCCATCATGTGTGTACTCCTCACTTGCCCCAACCCTCTGTTTTTACATTCTCCTGTCAAGGGACATCTAAATTGTCCCCCCCTCCCCCCCCCTTTTTTTTTTTTACAATCGGTGCTTCTGTGAACATCATCTACATTTTCCATGGTGCATGTGTGTGAGAGTTTCTCTAGGGTATATACGTAGGAACAAAACTGTTGAGTCACAGGTTATGTGAACATTCAACTTCATAATATTAAACTGTTTTCTAGGAACTTATATAGAAGTTACTGTTAATCCAACATCCTCTCCATCACTTGGGGTACTGTCAGTCTTTATTTTTTACAATTAGTAGGTGAAAAATGTTTATGCTCTAAATTTGTACCTCCCAATGAATAAGGTTGAGTATTTTTCATGTTTCCTCTTCTGTGAATGTCTGATTTGTCTTTTCCTTATCTTTCCTCTTCTCACAATCAACTCAAATCTATTGTACTATTTGTGTGTTCTCATTTTAACTAATCCCTTCTATATATATTTCACTTGGTTTGTTTGGAAATAAACATATTAGGCCTCTTTAAGTGAGAGTCTTGAATCTGATATATCTGAGTCTGTCTGATAAGGCTGTCACCCAAGTCTTGGCATAAATGTAAATGGTAGAAATTTCAACTTAAATAAGAAAATTTTGTTATTTAAGAATAGCTTGGGCAAAGCCTGATAAACCCTTGATTGCAACTATAGACAATTCTGGATTTTTTAAGAATTGTAATTATTTAATCTTTTGTCTCTTATTACATCAGAAGTCAAGAGTTGGTTGTAGCAGAAAATCAACTGTTATGTGATCTTCACAAGCAACAATGCTTCTAACAGGCAATGACTAAGGGAGGGTGTGTGTGTGTGTGTGTGTGTGTGTGTGTGTGTGTGTGTGTGTGTGCGCGCGCGCGTGGTCAGGTCAGTACTAACCACAAAGAGCAAGAGTCTACAACTGCAGGATTGGAAGGGAGAAATTGATTCAATTATTAGCAATGGTAACAAATGATTAGGTAATACAGAGACTATCTTAGAAGAGAATCATGAATAGGTTGATTTAGAGTACCTCTGCTTGCTGGAGGAAAGTTTAACCAACCAGTCAACCAATCAGACAAACCAGTAAGCCCCTGTTCAACATTTCCTGGTAGAAGACTTCTTCTTTTTTTAAGGGACATGAACCACCCCATGGAGAGTTAAAACTACTACTAAAATTTAAGGAATTAAATATCTAATACTTATTATAGCTAGTTTATTATTGTTTTAAATCTAAATCAATTTGATGATATAATAAAACGTTAGTTTTACATTTTAAGAACACTTTATTTCTTTGGTACCTTTTTATTTCCTTCTATTTACATTTCCTCTGGTATCTTTTATGTAATAAGTGCATACAGTACAGTCATGTCCTTTTACTAGTGCTTTGGTGGAAAGCAATGCGACAGAAATGAAGGGTCCTATATTAGGGCCTAAGGATATCTGTTCTCAACAATTAGCTGTATGGTTCTGGAAAAGGCACCATTCCATCATTTGTAAAATGGGTAGGCTAAAGTCTGTGATCCCTGAGGTTCCCTGTAGGTTTACAATTATTTCATGATTCGGAGTTCAATTTTTAAACTTTTATGTATTTATTTTTAAATCAGGTATATCTAAGATAGTAATGCTGGGTCCTTGGCCAGAAACAAAACTACCAGTCACAACAGTGTCCCTATGGGATAATACAGTCTTCTTATAAAACAATTAATGATTCAATTTGTAGAAATTCAATATAAGGAAAAGCTGAAATATATTGTTCCTAAATTATCCTCATAATTTTTAAGCATCCTTCATCTTCCACATTTATCCTGTAGCCTAACCATCATCCTTTCCAGCAAGCTCTTATTCTGCTATCTCACCAGCCCTTACTTGGTTTTACTGACACAAAAGACCAGTTATATTTGTCAGAGGACCCTATTTTTCCTCCATGCCTTAGTGGTTTTAGTTTTCTTTTTTTTTTTTTTTTTTAATTTTTTTTTTCAACATTTATTTATTTTTGGGACAGAGAGAGACAGAGCATGAACGGGGGAGGGGCAGAGAGAGAGGGAGACACAGAATTGGAAACAGGCTCCAGGCTCTGAGCCATCAGCCCAGAGCCTGACGCGGGGCTCGAACTCACGGACCGCGAGATTGTGACCTGGCTGAAGTCGGACGCTTAACCGACTGCGCCACCCAGGTGCCCCAGTGGTTTTAGTTTTCAATAAAGGTTATCAAATTTTTCCAGAGCTGTTCATTGGTGGAAAATGGAAAAGGACAGGTAGATGGCAGACTCAAAAAGGGAACGAAGAAAGTTACGGTTAAGTGATAATTACTACGCTCAGATTCTGTATCTCCAAGTCCTAGATATTCTCTTTACTGTATTCTATTATTTGTGCTAATTTATCCCCATGTACTCTTTAGTTAGAGCAGCTGGGAGCTTATCTTTAAAAACACAAGAATAAGGAACACAACAGGAATACTTGATTTCTGGGACTAAAACATTAATAAGTATTGTAACAAATATTAATACATTTATAAAAATGGTAAAGGTCAAAAAGTACATTAAAACCAAATTTTCACAAAGAATAAAATTCAGTAGAAATGACTGTTTAAACCTTGGCCTGCTAAAAAAAATCTATCTGTAGTATCTTATCCCTATTTTAAAATATCCCTATTTTAAAGTGAGAGAGGCAAGTGATACACACCTAACTCTGATGTAAAAGTATGAAACTTGGTGTGTTCAAAGTGAAGATTACATAACATATGGAAAATTCTATGTAAAATTGTAAAGAACAACAACAGATTGTTTTTGCCAAAGATCAAATCTGAAGCAGGCCTTTCCAAAGAGGGTCTTACTTTCTGGAAGTCCTACCGTTACTTACTCTGGGCTCTGCTGCCCTTCTTTCAGCTCGCCTGACACGCCTGTCTGTTTCCTGAGTGCCATCACAGCTCTCCTCCCTCAATCAGGAGTCCTCACCCCGCACCATGACCCCTCCTCGCCACCCCCTCCACCCTGTGCAGAGTTTGCACCACCTCATCCTTTGGAGCTCAGGGCTCTGTATCAGCTCCTCAGACAGGCACTGGTTAACCAGCTAATTTAAAAACAGGTTCTCCCTGTTCGCTTCCCTTTTACCATCTCACACCTTTTCCATCATAAAATGCACCACAATTTGTAATTGCGTTATTGATTTTTGGCTCAGCCTTGTATACCTGAGCAGTCACACATAGTGACAGGCACTTCTAGGCACTCGATCAGTATGTGCTGAATACATTTAAAGAAAAAGAAGAAGGGAAAAAGAAATAGCTAGATACATTTAAGCATAATTTTAAAGCCACCATTTATAAATAAATATATTTACATCTACATTGCCAAATTTCTTTAAAAATTTTATTCCATGATTATGAAAAGTAATTTATAACCAAAACAATATGTTAATAGTTATAATATTCCCCCCAGCACCCTGCTCATGACAATGATTATAGCATCTAAAATGCACAAGATCAATGGGGCATCTGACTGACTTGGTCGATGCAGCATGAGACTCTTGATCTTGAGGTTATGAGTTCGAGCTCCACATTGGGTGTGGACTTTGCTGAAAAGTAAAATCTTAAAAAAATAAAAAAATAAAATTAAAATAAAATGCACAAGATCAGGACTATCATTTAAAGTATTTTTTGTATAAGACTGGTGAACAGAAGCTGAATAGCAGAGAACAGACGAACACAAAATTTTGGATGTAATTCTAAACTTTGCAGTTAGTACCTGTAGTATCTTGCTTGGTCATAAAGGATTCTACACCGGTAATAGCTGGAGGCCGAGGTAATCGCCGTGCAATACAAATCAAACATGACTGGAAATCTGCCCAAAACAAGAAGGGGAAGTTGAAGAAAGGAGGGCAGAAAACAGTTCACATCTATCATTTGCCACTAATGGTTTTTATAAAAACAACATGTTACGGGATCTGACACAGTATCGGAGCCGCTCTGATCTAATAATATAGTATTAGTGATAAAATTGCTGGTAACCAAAAGCTGGCAGCTCCAGGTAGAGATCCAGTTAGCATACATTATCCCTTCCCGTTGAATGTTCTGACATAAACCAGAGGAGACAGATGCATCTCATGTACTTGCATGATAACAACTTGAAGAAGTAGTTTTCACTAGATTTAAGCAACACAGTGATTTTTTTAAAAATGGAGTCCTTAGTCAATTTCCTATACTTATCAGTACTTAATGGCCACAGAAATTATTCTTATAACCACTGTGCAGATAAAAATTACCATATGACAAAAACATTTAACTCTTTCTGAAGAAACATTATTTTGCCCCTGATAAAGGACTTTATGTTGTTGGGACCCATGACTTTTTCGAAGTTCCATTTCCAATTTTCTTGAGTGTTACACACAACACCGCATAGCTAAACATGAACTTCAGTCATACAAGACAGGCTGGCACTGGCATGTGCATTTTACAAAAAGTCCTCAGTTGACTGTGGCACCCATTCACGGGTGAAGCCTGCTACATGCATGGCCCTTTTTTTGCATCTGATTAAGTCCTCATCTACTACCTTCCCTAGTCCTTACTCCAGTTTCCAATTTGTGGTGTTCTTAACTCAGCCTAGTTCACATGGAAAATTCATCCACTGTCACAGATTTTAATCAATGCCATGTTGATACCATGTTCATATTAGAGCTTCAGCTGTGTTTTCATCTGTTCATAAGCTTTCTCCTTATAAATTACCTTGTATGGCCTCAAAAATGCTAACTCTATTCTCCAATGTTCCCCACACTCTAAACTTGAAACTTTCTAAAAATCAGAGCTGTTCAACAGCCTGCTATATCTGGTACATTTCCAACTGGCAGCAGTTAGCTGCGTCTCTTATTTCTAGGCAGCAAGTTGGTTTGAATTTGACATTTTAGTGGGAATGCCAGCTTAAAACTGAGAGTTTGGGGGCTTTTTAAAGGGGTGAGTCTACATGTTGGCAGTTCTTTTCTTAAGTATTAAGAAATACGTAGTAAACTGAATAGCCACTATGATGCATAATACAGTGACCAATACTATCTGAAAAAGGCTACTTATAATCAATTACCTCCTTGGTCTTTAAAGTCATGGAAAAAGCGATCAAACACCTTAAAATCACCCTTTGTTTTACCTTCTCCATCCTCTTGAATTGATTTTGGCTGTGACACAGTAAAACACTGCATTACTTCATACCGCTGGCAAGCTTCTTGGTTCTCGGTGCCTGGCTCATCTGGAGGGTGAATTAGCATCCTGCAGTTAAAGGTATGGCTATTTCGTCGTGTTGCCTCTTGAGGCCAAGGAACTCCATTTACTGCGGAAGAAAAATTGATTATATGTCTGTGAATAAGGTGAAAAACTCGGAGGATACAAAAGACATACCTATAGCCATCTGCTTCGTCAGATACTCAGATTAAAAGACAGATCTCTTCAGGTCTCACATTATCCTGAGGCAATAGGATACTTATCTTTCTTAGCAAATCTAAATGTCTACCAATCAGAAAACTGTAAAATATTCTAACAGATTGTATAGGACATCCCCCCTCAAAAATAAGGCCTTACAAATTCTTAATTCATTAACAGTCTGTATAAACAGTTAAAGACAAAATTAAAAATTAATAACTTCCTAGCTCTTTTGCTCAGATTTTTACAAGCAGTTAATTAATGCACTTTTCTATTTGTTTCCAGTTGCATCCTAGAAATGAAAACCTGACTGGAAACCACAGATCCATTGTTAAGCAGGAGTTTTAACCTGGCAGTTGTGTATTCTTAAGGATGGGCTTGTGTACATGTGCACCTTTTTTGGGGACAGGATTCAGTTTCTCAAAGGAGACTGTGACTCAAAAAAATACTTAGAATAGACAGAGACCAACCTTGGGTTCTTATAACCATTCTTATACCTTATTTTATTTGCACAGTTTATATGCAACAATGCCTCAAATATAGTGGGTAATCAATAAGTTATAACATAAAAATGATTGTTAAACATAAATGTTACCTGACTTGGTATAAAAAACCGAATTCAGTTATAGAAAATAGGTCTATACATTTCAAATGATAATCACTGTGTGATGGGACACCATTTCCCAGTTACAATGTTCTATTCAAACCATGGTGGCAGCTGGAAGGTTTTTAAGGCTCTTCTCTCACCATTCCCAAGTTTTTTGTTTTTCTTTTAACTTTATTCTCTTCACTGACCCTTCCACCTTTTTACGATCTCATCAGCGTGTAACTGTTAGAGTGTTAGAGGAAATCACGGAAACAAACCTGTACTGGAAGAAGGAGTCTTGGTTCTGCTATGAGCTAGCTGTGAGGTTTAGGTTAATTACTTTATCTCTGCACCATCTTTATCATTATTTATTTATTTTGAGAGAGAGAGAGCACGCATGTGTGCGCACATGCAAGCACATGGAGAAGGGGCAGAGAAACAGGGAAAGAGAGAATCTCAAGCAGGTTCCACATTATCAGTGCAGAGCCCAACACAGGGCTCGAACCCACAAACTGTGAGAGCATGACCTGAGCCCAAACCAGGAGTCAGACGCTTAACTGACTGAGCCACCCAGGTGCCCCTGCACCATCTTTAAAATAAAGGAATCCACTATATCATCTCTAAAATCATTTACACTGTAAAATGCTATACCAAAGCACATAAGACCCTTTGATAATTCAAATATCTAACTAGTGATTTTAATAGAAATAATCATTTCAGGCCCCCAGGTACTATAAACGTGTACTAACTACTCTTTTTAAAGAATGAGGCTTCCTTTCCATTGAGCGAACAATGTCGAAAATAAAGAGCTACAGATAACATTCAATTTGCATGTGTGTATTAGTTACACAGAATTTCTAGCCAAGGCCCTCCCTTACTTTGGGAGTACATACAGGCTACAAAATAGGCACACAGTGTAGCAAATGGAACAGAGGCTGGAAATCAGACCCCATCCGTCCTCTCAGCTAGGCTCCTTTGTCAGCAAACAACCTGCGCACCCATACTTAGAACATCTGAGTTTGAAACCACTTACATCCAAAAATATTCATTTTAATATATACGTAATATGACAGTATATTTCTCCCTCCCTTCCTCCTTTTTCTTCTTTTTGAGCAGGGTGGTGGGAAGGATATACATGTGTCTCTTTCTTGGACATAATCGAAGCCAAAAACAAAGGCAGTTTCAAGCAGAAGCTTCTAGTGGCAAGGCAGTGACTACTCTGCTTCTCACCACTGTCACATGGCTAGGTCATAAGCTGGAGGAATAGGATAAAAGGAATGCTCTCTACCAGCTATTTGATGATACTCCCTCTTCGTATTTACACATCAGGCTGAAATTAAATTGAAAAATATTTTTAATGTGTTAGAACTTATTTCAAAATGATACTATGTAATATAAACACAACAATTATATAATGTAAGAAACAGCTAGAGAGAGTTCATATTCTTTTGAAAAACACATTGCTTTGTACCTAGTGATTTTGGTAGCAGATTCTTCACAAATTCTGCATGATCCCCTACATGCAGTATGCTGTAGACACTGGTATTCATTAATTCCTCCTGATTGTAACCCAAGTAGCTGGTCACATTCTCCGACACAAATACAATTCTCCCTTCACAGTTCACAACAAAGAAAAATCCATCCAAAGCCTGCAAAGCCAAAAAAGAAAAAAAAAAAAAAAAAAGGATTAAGAGGGTGGGAGGTTAAAAAATGAAAGAAAAATAAACATACACATCTCTCTACTGAAAAAGAGATCAGAAATATATGTCAAGTTAAAAAAAAGGGGAGACTGAACAGAAGATTTAACACTGTATGTTCTCTGTGGAAGGGACAGAATTTTGAAACAGACTGTACAGGAATGTACAGCAGGGATGAATGAATGTATCAACCCTCTTTCTGTGAGAGAAACTTCAAAGTAGCAGATGTGAAGGAAGTAACCGATATTCACTCAGTCATAAACATCTCTAAACCACAAGTTAAGTACGACAGGTCTCTACCCCCAAGGAACTTGCGGGACAGTGGTAGAGAGAGACACAAACATAATAAAATACCAGTGATGCAGTGTCAGAGACACACCGAGTGTTCTGTGAGCACAAGGAAAAATACCTAATTTGGGGTTGGGGTGGGGTGGGAGGAGGCACAGAAAGGCTATTTAGACGCCCCTAGCTGAGTTTCATAGGGCATAGTGGAGGAGAGGAAGAGGAATGAGGGAAGAACATTCTAGGCAGAGGGGACAGTGTGGTACATTAAGGAACAAAAAAGCAGTTTGGAGTTGTTGGGAGTACATGGTACAAGACCGGCTCATGGCAGGAAATAAGTCTGGAGAGGTAGACGGGAGCCAAATCACAGAGGGCTTCCTATGCTCTGAGATAGAGCTAGGGGTCTTCAAAAGGGGATATACATATATGTGTGTGTACATATATATGCATGCCCTAAGGGGAGCATCACATCCACAGAGGTGCAGGAAAAAAGTTAGAACCTCTATTTCTAGTGCAATCTAAGATATAAAGAAGAAATTCAGCTTAATAAACATACTGAAAACCCTGACACCTCAACTCACTCTAGACAGTCACATATCACAAACCATGGAAGCCTGAGAGAAGATCCAGAATGAAGAGACTGAGCAGGGTGGCACCTTACTTATTTATAATCTTTCCATTTATTGTAATATATTGCAGTTTACTTGCTATAGGATATATACAAGCAGTCAAAACAAGACCTTTAAAAAGGAGAACATTTATAGGATGTTGTAACAAGATGTAAAATGACAATGAAAATCTGTTTTATACCCAGAAGTGTCTAGTTTTCCGTGGCAAAATTCTTAAAAGAGCTAACAATGTTATGGGCTATTCATTTTTATTTTTTAAAAAGGCAAGTGTCCCAAATTTGCTGACCTTTTCTAGGATGACAAGTGGTAATGATAATATGTTACCTAGCAGATGTTTTCCAAATAATAAACACACTTAATTTTGTCCCTGATATTGAAACAATGAATAAGTAAACTGCCTTTCAAAAAGACACCTATGCTATAGAGCCAGCATATGAAAATGCTTTGAAATGTTTTGAAATGTACCATAGTTGTGACTTTGTTGTCAAAATGACCCCGGTTCCATACTTGTAAAACTTCTCTTCTCAGTTTAAACATTTACAAACTTTTTACCTGCTCAAACATCTTCCAGTTTCAATGTGCTTTAAACTCATTTTTTTTTAATGTGATAATGCAATATCCTTTGATTACTTTGGAAGGATCACTGTTTGAGATCAAGGAAGATAGAATGTCAATAAAAACCTTGGGATGTGATTAATGATCTAAACACCTCAACACCAGATAAACCCTTTGCTAAACTATTTTCTGTTTACAAGAGCACAGGAAAGCACTGTCATTTCTAACCTTTTTTGACATTAGCTATGAATTTCATAGCAGGTGATATGACGATAGGAACAACAGAAATACAGATACATCATTTTTTAATTTTTTTTATTTTTTTTTAACGTTTTATTTATTTTTGGGACAGAGAGAGACAGAGCATGAACGGGGGAGGGGCAGAGAGAGAGGGAGACACAGAATCGGAAACAGGCTCCAGGCTCTGAGCCATCAGCCCAGAGCCCGACGCGGGGCTTGAACTCACGGACCGCAAGATCGTGACCTGGCTGAAGTCGGACGCTTAACCGACTGCGCCACCTAGGCGCCCCAACATCATTTTTTTTTAAAAAGCAGATGTAAAAATTACTTAAAATGTTCTTAGCTATTAATTGATTCAGTGTAAATACAATTTCACTTCATTTATCTTATTTTTGATCTGTCAAAAGAGTTTAATCAAGAACAGTTTGGGTATAACTAAGTGTCATAATTTAGAGCAAGAAAAAGACAGGCAAGTAAAATCCGGTTGTTCCATGGCGATTCCAAGGGCCACAGTACCCTGCTTCGTCAGCACGACCTTCTCCTTTTTGCACCTAGTTTTCAGGGCATCCTTCACGGCTCCTCCCTCTCTGCCTCCTTGACAACCCTGTCTATCTTCTCTATCTTCAAAGCCACAGCTACTCTCTCCCTTGCTTTCTTACTCTCCATGTCTGTCTCTGGATATCTCTGGACGTCGCCTGTTACCTGCAGAGGGAATGGGAGAGACCAAGACCCACTCCCGGGATCACCTCTGTCCAGTGTGAACACTGGCCAATGATGGGCACAGCATCCAGCACCAGTAAGGCTTAGGAATTCACCTGGACTATCTGGTGCAATTATTTTTAAAGTATTTGCAAAATCCAAAGGACTTAAAAGTTCTCCTTCATCGTAGCAGGCCTGGAGTCCCTGCAGTATCCTTTTCCACAGACCTACTGGGGCTTCTCCAAGTTCTCCTCCCACTGACTGTACCTGACTTCACTGCCAGGCTGGGAAGTTATTCTAGTAACTGGCCTCTGGAATATGCAGCTGATCAGCCTTTGGGGAGTGTAGAACTTTCACCAGGTCCCTGCTTGGCCTCAGTTACATGGACTCGTCATTTCCTCTGTGAAGTCTGGGGCATCATATTTCTTTTGAGCTTCCCCAGAAAAGACTGGCTTGGAAAACAGGTCTACAAAGGCTCCCTCGTGCTTACAGAATCGTCCTGCTGACCCTACTCCTGAGGTACAGATAGCCTGTCTCTTGTTGGAAATGCCTATTTTTTTTTTAATTATGATATATATACTTACAAAAATTGTTTAAGTATGAAAATGAAACAGTAGAAGATCTGCCAAAATCTCACCCCCAGGAGACTGGTAATGTTTCAGGGAATATTCTCTGAAACTATTCCTATGAATACACAAACATCTCTATTTTCTTCAAGTCTGTCAGACTAATATAATCTGCTAATAGTTATTCTACAAGTTTTTCTCGTATGTTGTGCATATAATTAACTTCCAAGTGTCCTTCTGGAAAGGAACCTTCCCTGCTTTTCCAAGTCCTGACAGCTGGTCTTCCACTGAGCAGCACACAGGAGATAAGAAGTGCCTGTCCATTCAGTACAACATCATCAATCTGAGGATTTTTTCTCTTGGCCACCTTGTGTCTCATGGCAGGGTCCACAGTGGCCAAGGCTTCTCACAGGGCCTTGGCTTTAAATGACTCCACAAGCTTCACTGACTATCACCTAAGTGCCAGTTAATTGACAAAATTCTGGAAATAAAACACACAACTCTCAACAATTATACAGTCTCTGAAGGAAAAAGACAAGCACGCACAGTTATGAATAGCGCAGTAGAGGAATTCATAAAGGTTAAGCACAGACTGAAGCACCCAAAATAGGCAAAGGGACGACTGTCACTGGTAAAGTTTCCAGGGAGAAGGCCACACTTACACTTGAGCGAAGTCTTGAAAGACACAGAGTAGTAACTCAGGTGGAAAGGACATTCAAACACAGGAACCGGCTTAGAGGTTAAAAACAAAAAAAATCACCCTGTATGCACTTGCTATATATGTGTTATGTACAATAGCAAAACTTTTTTTTTTTTAATCTTCAAGGAAAGAAAAAAAAAAAGGAATTTATTCTAAAGGCAATGGGCATTTTCTTGAAGGCAATGTTTTAAGCATGCGAGTGATGTGGTCTGCTTTTACAAAGATCTTTCTGGAAGTGGGTGTGGCATGCAGATTGGAAGCCAGAACAGTTGCAATGCTATTGTGATACTTCAGTTCAAACCCGAGCCTGAATTAAGGCAATGGCAGTGGAAGTGAAGGAAGAGAATTTGACACAGGCAAAACAAACAGCATTTGGAGACCTCTAACAGCTGTGGGAATGAGTATTTTGGGCGATTCTCCATTAATGATGTAATAAGGGTTCTGGTAGATAGGTGCCTTTCCCTGAGGAAGTGGACTCAAGGAGTAAAGAAATCTAGTCTTTATTACTGACTTTTTCCCCCCTTATTTTTAGGCAGAAGATAAAGGGACAAGTCATAAATTTAGTTTTAGAAATATTATATTTGTTTCTTTAAAAAAATATTTTCCTTTTTTTTTAAAGTTTATTTATTTTGAGAGAGAGAATGCACACAAGTTGGGAAGGGGTGGAGAGAGGGAGAGAGAGAGAATCCCAAGCAGGTTCCATGCTGTCAGCACAGAGCCTGACACAGGGCTCGATCCAACAAACCGTGAGATCATGATCTGAGCTGAAATCAAGAGTCAGACGCTTAACTGACTGAGCCAGCCCCAGAAATGTTATATTTGAAATGACTAAGGAACATTCAGATGGAGATGTTCAAAAGGCAGCAAGATAGAATGTAAGAGAAACTGAAGAGAGATCTGAGCTTAAGGCAGACATTAGCAATTTACAGGTACATACAGTATCATCTGGCTTTTTGTTTATTTTGTCTTAACTATAATCATCTCTTCCCCTTCCACAGAATATCTGATTTCCTGTGGGGAGTTACTTCTTCCCAATTAAACAAAGTCTTGTGAGATTCTTAATCAGACCACTGGGAGACTTCCAACCTAAATGGGAATCTCCAGGAGAATTGCAGAAAGATCGAATATAGCTGGAATGCATTCACCTGTACCAGCAAGGTACTGCCCAGATGGGTCTTTCTAAGAGACCATTCGTACAGTATCTGATTTTTAGCCTCCTTAAGATGACTTGGTTTCATCTCACTGCCAAGCATCGTTCTGGGATACCCAAATAGCACTCTGATAAATTCACATTTGCTTGATTTGGGCAGAATTGGGGTCTATTGCTTGAAATCAGAGAATCCTAATTGATAATTTATACATACTTACATGTATGCACACATACATGAATACATCACATGGACATAGGCATAGATGAAACTGCTTGGGAAACGTGCACAGAATAAAAAAAAAAAAGGGAAAAGAGCCAAGGCCAGAACGCTGAAGGATGCTAGCATTTAAGAGTCAGGCTACGAAAGAGAAATCTGAGGAAGAGGCTGAGGAGTAGCCAGAGAAGAACAGAGATAGTTCTGGCAATGAGGCAACAGGAAGAGTTTTAAGAAAACGGCACTGGGTGGTGAACGGTGTCAGGAGGCACACGGCAATGGAGGGAATGGCACAAAGTGAGGTAAGGAGGCCTGAGTGTGTGAGTAAGGTATAGGGAGACCTCCATGACTAAAACTGAATTTTTCTTGGGAAGCAGCTGGAGATAAGAAGCTACGGTCAGATAATGCAGAGCTGTGAACAGGAGGCAGAGGAACTTAGATAGCAAAGGGCAATGGACAATGAGGACAGTAAAAAATGGAGGAGTACTTACTGTGTGGCAAACAATAAATATCTGTTGAATAAATAAAGGCTAATACCACTCTCCCTTTAAATGTGAAGACATTACCTCCAGTATCTTCATTCTTAACTCATGCTCCTTTATGTTTGAAAGGGGGAGGGGAGGGAATAACAGTATAGTGAGAGTTCCTAATAGAATTGTAAATATTTGGTTACTTTTTAGATGTGCACACCTTCCTCTAAGCAAGTCCCTCCAGACCAATGTTGCCAAAGAGAACTTTCTGTAATGACAGGTAAGTTCTATATCTGTGTGTCCAATACAATAGTCACTGATGACATATGGGCACTGAGCACTTCAAATGTGGCTGGTGACGGGGCACCTGGGTGGGATAACTGGTTAAGTGTCTGACTTGGGCTCAGGTCATAATCTTGCAGTTCTTGAGTTTGAGCCCCACATCGGGCTCTGTGCTGACAGCTCAGAGCCTGGAGCCTGCTTTGGATTCTGTGTCTCCCTCTCTCTCTGCCCTTCCCCCGCTTGCACTCTGTGTTTTTCTCAAAAATAAATAAACATAAAAAAAAATAAATGTGGCTGGTGAGATTGAAGCATTGGGGAAAAAATACATATATACATGCATATATACATATATATATTTATTTTTTTAGAGACAGAGAGAATAGGTAAGCAGGCGAGCAGGAAAGAGGGGCAAAGGGAGGGAGAGAGAGAGAGGGGGAGAGTAGGAGAAAGAGGAAGAGAGAGAGAAAGAGAATGAGAAAGAGAACGAGGAAGAGAGAGAGAATCTTAAGCAGGCTCCATGCTCAACGTGGAGCCCAAAAGAAGGCTCAATCCCATGACCCTGAGATCATGAGTTGAGCGAAAATCAAGAGTTGGACGCTCAACAGACTGAGGCACCCACGTGCTCCTGAAGCACTGAATTTTTTATTTTATTTAGCTTTGAACAGCCATGTCTGACTAACAGCTATCTTACTGAATAGTGCAGCTCCAGACTCAGCCTGAATGAACCAATGGACAGTCTCATGGTGACTTTTCACTTCTCTTAGCTGCCCTGGATTAGACTCTATAAAGTTTGAGATGATGAGGATGGGGTCAGAGGATACAAAAGAAGGTCCAGAAAAGATTGCCAATGAAGGCGACCCTGAAGTCTGTGAAAGTCAGCAATTCTATTTTGCAGTCTGTTTCATGTTATCTATAGCCCATAAATAAAAATATTATTAGCTCCTTGAAGTCAAAACCTAAATACATTTCTATTCTGAGGTTTTAGAATTTCTAACTTGATGCGCTTTTTCATATTTGAAAATGTTTGCCTAATGACACCTAATTCATGTGATGCTATGGTACGGTTTTCCTTTGATTCATAGTGATTTTCAGGATAATAATTTCATCAGCTAAAAGAAATATTCCTACTTTGTTTTCTTTTTATACTAGCTTCGAATGGATGTTTTCCTGTCATTTTCTCTTCATGTTAAAGCATAGTGGACTTTTCTCACACGGCAATGGTGAGTGTTTATCTAAATTAAAGTAGCAGTAGTAATATTCTCTGTCTCCAGCTGTGCTATGTTCAGTTTGTTAACAATCCACTTGTTCTCGTTGTTGATCTCTGAGGTTTCTGAAGAACGTGAGGTGAAGCTAGGATTTCAATGATTACCATTTTCCTACAGGAACCCCAGGAATCTCAAGAATCTGTATATCTTGTACTTAGCAGTATCTGAGAAGACATTATATGCAGAAAATAGATTTAATAAAATATTTAATGAATTGAAGGGAGTCCTGAGGCTAGGGCACTAAGAAGGCAGACAGAACCCACACACAGAAGCTACAAGTTATGAAAAGACCAACCCCCTGCAGGGTGGAGAAGAGGAGCAGTAAATGCTAAGACAGGTCAGGGCTCCAGGAAGGGCCCAAGTGTACCAAGTGGTGTGAAAGGTGCCAAGCAGGGGGAAGAGACGGGGCGGAAGCTGGAAATGAGCTGAAAGTGCTCTTCTTTCTTTAATGTCTTTTCCTCTAATAGCTTATATTTTAAAATTTCAAACTATAGCAAAGTTGAAAGAATTCTGTAGCTAACATCTGTACGTTCGCCACCAGATTCCACCATCACATTTTCATATGTTACAGTACCGTTTCCAAAACATGGTCATGTGTCATGCAGTCAATGTAACAGGATGTGAAGAGGGGACAAAGAAAACATCAGACTCTACCACATGTGGTTACCCTCCCCTCTCCCAGTTATACGTGTATGCACACGCTCAGATGGTAGTTGTTTCTTTTTTTTTTTTTTTTTTTTTTTCAATGTTTATTTATTTTTGGGACAGCGAGAGACAGAGCATGAACGGGGGAGGGGCAGAGAGAGAGGGAGACACAGAATCGGAAACAGGCTCCAGGCTCTGAGCCATCAGCCCAGAGCCTGACGCGGGGCTCGAACTCACGGACCGCGAGATCGTGACCTGGCTGAAGTCGGACGCTTAACCGACTGCGCCACCCAGGCGCCCCGATGGTAGTTGTTTCTACCCAGTTTCTATTTACTCTGTGGGGAATGAGTGTGTCCGCACATGTGTTCTTAAACATTCATGTGTGAGAGGGATCACTGAAGGTGATGGGCCTGCTTGGAAACAAGACATCTACGCTGAAGACAAAGGGAGTGAAGGTTAGATAGGAAAAGCTGAGGTGAAAATTACACAGTAATTACAAAACAATTCAAGTTTAAAAGTTCTTCAAAAAGCTCGGTAGAGGGTCATTAAAATAGTAAGTTCTCATACAGTGTTTACGTAAACATTTGAAAATTTTAGTCAGGAAACTTTTCAGGAAAACACCTACTGCAATAAAGTGACGCATCCCCTCACTCAGAAGTGAAATTCTACAGACATATAGATAGCACTAGTGAGCTAAATAATTCTAATGTTTTATACTCCCGACTAGTCCAAACCACCCCAGAAATGAGTGGCAAAGCCATACGGTAGGCTTCGGTTTTCCATCTGACTATATAGAATGCCTTTATGAAAATTTCTCATATTCATTATTCACATTTCATTCTGAAACAGCAACAACTGTCAAAATAGGTTACAAAATAATTATTAAAGTTCTTTAAAACTTGCTTTGTTTTATAATATATTAATCTGACGTAAGGTATAAAAGAGAAAAAACCAAATTATCTTGGAACAAAGATTTTGATCCCCTTCTAAATCAATGAGAACAGCTACCTCCAACAGAAGAGGTCCCAAGGATTCCTTTTCTATCACTCCTTGACTGCTCGATGAGATGTCTGATTTCTGCACTTCATCATCAGTTGTTGATTTCTCTATAATAAAGAAACAAAAAGTCATGCATCCAAAAGGGCTCATTTCCATATTGGCAAGTTACAAAGACACAGATTCACCTAATTTAAGATTCAAATAACATTTACTTATTATCTAGGCGATATTTATTGACAACATTATTTAATCTTAATGATATTCACTTTATATGTATATTCAATTGACAAAATTGAGGTTCACAAAGGTTAAGTAATGTGTCACAATCATATAACTAATAAGTGGCAGCAGGATAATTTGAATTCTGACCTATCAAGTCCAATGTTCCAACAACGGGGAAAATGGTATAAATATAAAGCCTTTTGAAAAAGTCTACACCAAAAGTTTTTAAGAAATGAGTGAACTGTAAAAGAATGATGATTTCCTCCATTTTTCTTTTTCCTCTTCTGATTTGATCAACTGCCATTGAAAAGAGAGTGAAGAAATGCTTTTTCCTTTTGTGAGCCTGCATGAATTAGCTTACCTTTCACATTCCTGTCATGATGATCTGATTGATAAAACTGTGTAACTACTAAATGATCTGAAATTCTTTTGTGCAGTGATGTTGGAAAAGCCATCCATCATCTTCAAACAGCACCATACTTAAATAAGTTTCCAATCTGTCAAACTAGTGAGTTAGTTAGCCAAAAACCAAATTTGGTATCATTGAATATAGAGGCTCATTTTTTTACTTTAATGTGTAACATATTTCAGGGGCGCCTGGCTGTCTCAGGAGCATGTGACTCTTGATCTAGGGGTTGTAAGTTTGAGCCCCATGTTGGGTGTAGGGACTACTTACAAATAAAAAAAATCTTAAAACAATTAAATATGAAATATTTCATATATTCCAAAAAATACAGGAAATGACATAGCATACATCACATAGCCACCATTCATTTTTCACGGATGTTAACATTTGCTCCACGTCCTTCCTTCTTTAAAAAATAAAATGCTGCAAATAGAACACTCTGCTACTATTCCTTCTCTGTCTCTTTTCAGAAATAACTACTATTCTGAGGTCAGTATAATAATTTCTAGGCCTGTTTTTTATTACTTAAGTACACATGTATGATTTCTTGAACAATAGATCACCTTTTATTTTTTTTTTAATGTTTATTTTTGAGATAGAGAGCACCAGGGGGGGAGTGGCAGAGAGAGAGGGGGACAGAGGATCCAAAGCAGGTTTCCTGCTGACAGCAGCAAGAACTGTGAGATCATGACCTGAGCCGAAGTCAGACTCTCAACTGACTGAGCCACTCAGGCACCCCTACTGTTTTGTGTTTTAAAGTTTACATAAGTATATATGGACTTCTCCAACTTAGTGTTTCCACTCAATATTATGTTTGAGATTTAAGCACACTGATGTAGATCTGATTCATTCATTTGAGATGGTATATATCATGTGACTAACCCACAGTTAGTAGATTTCCTAAGCCACTACTGACAGACCTTTGACTACCACACACAGTGCTGTAATAAACTATTTTCAGTACTTCCTCTTTTGTACATGTGTGACAGTTTCTTGAGGGTAAACACTAAAAGTGAAGTTGCCGGTTCATAGGGTCTATGTATTTTCGGCATTACTAAGTTTGACAAATTGCTCTCTAAAGAGAATGTACCACTTGTAACATTCAAAGGTTTTTGTTTTTATGCATCCTCACTGACAATTGATATCAGCATTAAAAAAAAATTTGTGTGTGTGAATCTATTGGGTGTAAAGTGTCATTTCATATAGTGTTTATAACAACAGCTTTACTGATTCACAATTCACATAGCATGCTATTCATGCATTTAAGGCATACAATTCAGGGGTGCCTGGGTGGCTCAGTTGGTTAAGCGTCCTTCAGCACAGGTCATGATATGGCGGTTTGTGAGTTCAAGCCCCGCACTGGACTGTCTGCTGTCAGCACAGAGCTCACTGTCCCCTTCTCTTTATGCCCCTTCCCCACTCACTCTCCGTCTCTCAAAAATAAACATTAAAAAAAATAAAGCATTCAATTCAATGGTTTTTAGTACATTCACAGGGTTATGCAACCAACATTATAATACATTTTAGAACATATTCATCAACCCAAAAAGAAACTTTGTACCCTTGAACAGTCACCCCCCATTTTCCCAATGCTCCCAAGCCCTAAGCAACCACCAATCTACTTTCTGTCTCTGTGGATTTGCCGATTCTGGACATTTAGTATAAATGGAGTCATACAACACATGGTCCCTTGTGACTGGCTTCTTTTGCTTCGTGTGCTTTCAAGGCACTGTCAGTACTTCCTTCCTTTTTTTTCTGCCAGATAATATGCCATTATATAAATATACCTTGTTTAACTTATCCATTGGTCAGCCGATAGATACACGGGTTGTTTCCACCTTTCGGCTATTTATGAATAATGCTGCTACGAACATTTGTGTGCAAGTTTTTGTGTGGACCTAGGTTTTCCTTTGTCTTGGGTATATACCTACAAATGGAATTGCTGGGTGATACTGTACCTCAATGCTTAACATTTTGTGGAACTACTGGACTGTTTTCCAAAGTGGCTGCACAATTTTATTTTACTTTCCTACCAGCAGTGTATGGGGGTTCCGATTTCTCCCATCGTCACCAACACTTATCTGTCTTTTTTGTGTGCAGCCATCCTGGTACTTCACTGTAGTTTTGATTTGCATTTCTCTGATGGCAACGATATGCACATATTTTTCCTGTGCTTATTAGTCATTTATATGTCTTTGAGAGGTATTCAGTCAGAGCCTTTGTCCATCTATTAACTGGGTTATTTACCTTTTGATTATTATGGTACAGAAGTTTCTCATTTAGTTCTAAGATGTACTTCCTTCATCAATTCATGTGTTTATAACATTAAGACAGGTTTTTGGTTTTTAAACAGGTTTGTCAAAAAACACCAACCATCAAGTCCAAGTAAATTAAATAACTATGTGTGAAAAGCAAAACATCTAAAATTTCAGGCAAAACCTAAGGCGGGAGTGGCTATGTGACCTAGTTTCTGGCTCAAGGAATGTGAAAAGAAGCGACGTGCAATTTCTGGGTCTTGTCCTTAAAAGGAAAGAAGCATGCCTCCCCATTTTCTTCTTTCCCCTTTTTGTCAGCTGGGATGCGGACCGGTGAGCCATGTTTAGCCACGTGGAAAATGGCAATAGGAATGGCACAGAAAAAAAGATGAAATCAATCACAACCTCTGACACATCCCTAGATTATCTTGTTAAAGCTGCTGCACTTTGGGTCTCTTGTTATAGTAGCCTAGCCTGTATCCTAACTATACATTCTGTATTTCTCAATCTCATGTTTATTTGCTAGATCTTGATTATGTCCATGATAGACATAATTTATTGGCACGCTATCATGAAAAGTAAGACTTTAACTTACATCAACCTTCTACCCACACATTTCTCCCTCCTTCCATCCTCCCAATATAGTTACAATCTCTAGGGCAATCAGTATTTAATATCTATGCTCCTGTGGCCACATAAATAAAGTTCACAAACGAGACAAGGTGTGTGCTATCATTTACATTTCTCCTATTTTGCGTTTTAGTCTTAAGTTCAACTCATCCCTAAACTTCCCCCCCCCCCCCGAAATGAAATTTTCCTCTTAATTAGTCAGTCCTCTGATTCTCTGTTCCATTTTTTCCCCATGGAAACATTCGTCCTGGAGACCTCTATCCACTAGCTATGTTTTTAGGTTGATGCACAAGGGTACACCTTTCTTCTGTTAAGATTCCATGGTTTCCCTGGATTAAGATCCTATGCCTTTCTTTCTTGGTTTGCTATGGTGGTTTTGATAGATATTTCTGGAAAAAGTACACAGAAGATAACTTTTGAACTGAGGCTTTAAATGTCTGAAAATGTCTTTATTTTGCACTTACACTTCATTTGGATTCACACAGAATTCCAGATTTAGAATTCTCAGGGCACCTGGGTGGCTCAGTTGGTTAAGTGTCTGACTCTTGGTTTTGGCTCTGGTCATGCTCTCACAGTTTGTGAGTTTGATCTCCACAGCAGGCTCTATGCTGGTGGCACGGGGCCTGCTTGAGATTCATATTCTCCCTCCCTCCCTCCCTCCCTCTCTCTCTCTCCCTCCCTCCCTCTTTCTGCCCCTCTCCTGCTTGTGTGCACTCTCCCTCTCTTTCTCAAAATAGATAAATAAACATTTCTTAAGAAAAGAATTCTCATTCAGTATTGTTATTTAGGATACACTCCGAATCTGGTATGTGTCTATTTTTTCTTTCCCTTGTTTTTTTTCTCTCTGGTGTCTGAAAATTGTGCATTGGTGTGAGGTTTTTCTCCCTTTCTTTTTATTCGTTGCGCTGGGCACTATATGAGTGCTTTCAATCTGGAAACCCACATCTTTCTAATTCTGAGAAGTGTTTTGTTTTGGTTTTGTATTATTACTCTTATAATTTCCTCCCTTTATTTGGTCTGTTCTCTTTTTCTGAAATTAATATGTTACACCTCCTGAACTATTCCTATACACTTCCCACCTTTCCCTTGTCTTCCACTACTTGTCTTTTTATTTTTACTTTCTAAGAGATTTCTTCACATTATCTTTCAACCCTTAAAATATTTATTCAACAAATATTCCCTGAAAGTCTATTATGTAACCAGGAACTGTTTTGGGTATGAGGGGACAATGATGAACAAACAAAAATCCTCACCCTCATGGAGCTCTAGTGGGAGTAGGCTGACAATAAACAAATAAAACATATAATATGTTAGATGTAAAAAACACTGTGGGGAAAATAAATCAAGGAAGATGTAGAGAGTGTGTGTATTAGAGAGAGAGTGTATTAGATAGGATAGTTACAGACAAGTTCATTGCGAAGAAATATTTGAACAAAGGCACAAAAGAGGTGAGGGAATGAGCCTTGTGTACATCTGAGAAAGAACATTCCAGACAAAGGGAGAAGAAAGTGCCAAGACCTGAGGCAGAGTGTGCCTAGAATGGTTAGGCAGAGAGTAGGCAAAAAGTAGAAAACAAAGTAAAGAGGCAAAGTTTATTTCAGTTATCCCGATTTTAAGTTCCAAAAGTTATGAATACTGTTCAGTTTTGTTTTCCAGTCTTTACCCCTGGTTTAATTAGCCAGATCATCAGGCAACTTGTTTTATGTAATACATGCAAAGACAGTGAAGTATTACTTTGAAATGAGTTTTTCCATTATCAGGTGTGAGAGTTTTCCTCCAAAGCGCTCTGCCTGTGTGTCTGCTTTAATTCTTTGCTAGGGGTTTTCTGGCATGAGGTCCCCAGTAAATATGGACAGTATAAATATGAGTCGTAAAACAAAATCAGGGTTTTCCCAGAAGAGACTGTTTCCCATGCCCAGAGCCCCGGCAGAGACAAGCTTATTATTCAGATGGAGGGATTTTCCTACCACTGAGGCACTGTCTTTCAACACTATGCCAGAGCTTCAGGTCTGACCCCACAACTTAGATCTCTTGACTCAATTCCCTTAGATACCAGGCTTCATAACCTCCCAAGGCAACCAGTGTTCAAGTTAAATTAATAAGCCATGTTTTTGTAACAAGAAACCTCTCAGATTCACTTTCTAAAATAAAGACCGTCTATACAAAAATGTTTCTTTAATAACATTATGAAATTCAATGCAATTTCTTAATAATAAAAATAATAAAATCACCTATTATAAAGGTCTTCATAACAAAGCACACAACCATGGTTTTGTTTTTTGTTTTTTGTTTTTTTTTACCTTGTTCCATTCTCTTCATTAGCTGTATCTGATCGACTGTCTTCTTCAAAATCTTGCATTTGTCTGGCTTTACACTCAAACTGTCAATGTCACTGATGTTGGCAGACAGTAACTCAGCTAGTTCTTCTAAATATTTATTTTCTTGTTCCCTGCGCCTCTTTTCAGTGCTGTTTGTTACACAAAGAAAAACCAGTTAGTGTACATTTCTACCACGATACTTCCCTCTTTGATCAAGTACTTAATATTTACATATTTATAGAGATCCATAATTTTATCCAGAATATAAAGTCCGATTTTGAAAACAACTTAAATTCACAATACCAAAGTACAGAAAACAATTCTGGCCAAAAATACATAAAGAGAGTGACTGCCATCATATATGTATTTCCTCAATGATGTAAATACATCAAATATTTCCCAACAAAATGTTAGATATTAAAAGGAAGCAGAAAGTACTTACACTCACTGCATTTGGAATTTACTTTATATTCTAAACAATAATTCCTTGAATTAGAAAATCTGATTTTTCAAATAACTTTGTTATAAATTAAGCAGTGCAGACTATACTAGAGTTCAAATAAGTTATACTTTGAAATCTGATAAACTTTCTTAATTTTTTTGTTACTGAAAGAAATCTGATAAACACTTGATTCTTATCATAACTAGACCATTAGTTGGTCCTCATCAAAAAGAAAAGAGCATCCATCCAAAAAGTAAAAGAAAAAGAATAATAATCAATTATGAGACAAAGGTACAGAGAACAATGTCTTTTGTATACAACTTCATTCTACAAAAAAGAAGACATCTATTTATAAGTTCTCATACATGTGATAAATAAAATCAATTTTGATTTATCTTGAAGCAAAATTACGAGAACAAAGGATAACAGTGCAACCAGCTAGCACTTTACATTCAATCAAAGGTACTGAATGAATACTGTTCAGTTTTGTTTTCCAGTCTTTACCCCTGGTTTAATTAGCCAGATCATTAGGCAACTTATTTTATGTAATACATACAAAGATAGTGAAGTATTACTTTGAAATGAGTTTTTCCATTATCAAATTAACATAATAAGGAAGATTGGCCACAAATAACTCTTTGTTTTATAAGCAGCAACCAAAATCATCTGGTGTGATGGTAGGAAAGTGGTAAAAAAAAAAAAAAAAAAAAAAAAAAAAAGGAGGTGAAAAGAGGGCAAGATTAGTTGCTTTTTAAAAAGCTCATAATTGGGGCGCCTGGGTGGCTCAGTCGGTTGAGCGTCCGACTTCGGCTCAGGTCATGATCTCACGGTCCATGGGTTCGAGCCCCGCGTCGGGCTCTGTGCTGACAGCTCAGAGCCTGGAGCCTGTTTTAGATTCTGTGTCTCCCTCTTTCTCTGACCCTCCCCTGTTCATGCTCTCTCTCTGTCCCAAAAATAAATGTTAAAGAAAATTTTTTTTTAAAAAAAATTAAGAAAAATAAAAAGCTCATAATTGGCAACAATTAAAATACCACTTACTTTTCATAATACAAAACTATAAAAGCAATAGCATTTCCATAGCAACATAGTAAGTTGAAAAGAACCAAGTCAGCCAATCAAATGTATTTAACCACAAAAAACAAAATACTACAACATGGTACACATCCCAGAACAAAACCAAATTTTGAAACTTTAACTATCATCCTTTATCTTTATTTGTAAAGCCTTTCATTATTAAGGAATTAGTCCCACTTTATTTAGTAAAACTTTATCTTACAATTTCCACAGAAAGTACATGGAGCAAGATATTCTGACAAACTTCACACAAAGGCATTGAAACCAAGGCATGAAGAAAATGACATATTCAAGGTTTCCGAGAACTCCATCTCTGCAACTTGATAGTGTTTTAGAGGACACCTGATTTTACCTTAGAGAAACTAAGTCATACTAGACTTATTTTGTAGATTCAGTCTAAAGTATGATCTGTTTAAATCTAGGGGTATAGATTCTAACACAAGTAAATTGGATTCACGTAGTGGAACTCCAAAATCTGCTTCTGACATTAAGTTTTACGTAAAACTGAAGTGCCTGACACCACTGTAGAATAAAAGAAAGTGCTAGAATGGCAGGATAGACAGAGTTGACAGAGGAAGCAAGAAGCTAAAAATACTGAAATGCTGAGTTGTCTATAAAATGACTTAAGAAGGAGACTAGGAAAATCACCACGAAACGAAGTAACTAATAAGCAAGGACAGAAAATGAGAGCAGATATATTTAAACAAAGTCAAAACTGAAGGAGGGGCGGACATGACCAAAAAATTCTACCTTAATGGAAAAGAAGGCTTCCTTTATTACTTTAGCCACTTACACTTCTCACCAGCCCACTCGACTTCCATGACATTGCACACATGCTAGTTAATCATGCTATGAATTAACTAACGTATCTTTTTCCTTCAACTTACTAGCTTTTTCAACAAATGGTCCTAAACTTATTGCATGCCAGACAGCCACGCACTATGTCCTGGGGATCCAGGGGTAAGTTAGGTGTAGCCCTAATTAGTGTGAGAATAAAGAAAAAGAGTCATTACAACACTATGTGACAAGACTGTTAATACTATAGAAGTTCATCCGGATCGCACCTACACTGAGGCAATGAGATGTCCCAACCTGGTGGTAGACAGGGATTGGTTTCAGGGCAGGGGAGGCAGACAAACAAAACCCAGCTTTTTCAAAGGTGTAATATGAGAATGAAAATGTCAAGTTAAAGGATCGATAAGTAGTTCAGTATGGCTCAACTACAGATAAGAAACAGAAGGGCAGGAGATGAGTTCCAAGCCACATCATGAGGGCTCTTCCATACACCATGATAAAGAGCATGATGTATTGCTTAAAAGCACAAGTTCAAATTTCCTCAGTCATTTATTAGCTATGTAACCCTGGACAAGTTGCTTAACAGCAATTTAACTTCTCTCAGCTTCAATTTCTTTATCTGCAAAACAGGGGTGATGACATTAATTATCTCTTAGAATTTAGTGAGGATTAAAAAAGATGTTAAATGTAAAATGTTTGGCAAAGTTGCTGGCATATACTTTTAGTTCAGTAAATGTTACCTACTGTCATTGTTTTGGTTATGATTATTTTTTTCAGGGCGAGGGGAAGCCCAGAAGGGTTTAAGAAGAAGAATGAGTGGCATGACAAGATTTGTAAGCTCCCTGAAGATAGAAAACATGACTCACTTTGCTTATATCCTTATAACGTCATGCACACCATGCTGGTTGAATAGTGGGCACTAAATAAAGCACTTGTTGAGCTGAATTAGAAATATTAAACAAGCACAAGGCATAGCTACCCAGCATTTTGAGACTGGCATTTTAATCCCCATTCTCCTAGTACAGTTAAAGAATGGAGAAGAGGTAATAGGAAGAGATACGAGGCATCAATTACTAAGAAACTCTATCAGGGCTCTTGTACAAAGGGCTGGCAATATCCTGAGGTCTAACATATTCTCTTTATGATTAATGAGTTCAGAATCTGTCCAAAGAGACAGCAGATAATAACAAAACCAAAAGAAGCATTACAAGGTGGGATTCATACACAAACTCAATCAGTTTCAAAATCACGAAGTTTTACTTTACCATATCAAAAATGCCAATTGAAACTGAAGCCCATACTTACAAACCTGAAGGAAGTAATGTTTTCAAATATTTTGAAAGCAGACATACAAAGATTATTATCTTTAAAACATCTAAGAAGAAAAAATATATTCACTTTTTGATATTTGTCATGACATGATTATGTATGTATAAAAAAATCAAAGATCTACAGATAAGCCATAAAACAAATAAGAAAGTTTAGAACAATGGATGCATAGGAGACCAATAATCCCAAATCCTCTATATTAAAAGCTGTCAGTTAGAAGATGCAATAGACAAAATTATACCATTTCCAAAAGCAATAAAAATTCTGTGGGACCCTGGAATATATCTAACTAAAGATGGGCTAGTTGTTTAAAGGGGAAAATAATGAACTACTACCAAAGAACAGTGAAGACCTGAATATGTGAATAGCCTTTATATTCACAAATAAGAACACTCGGGAATCTGGAGTCTAGAAAATAAAAATGTCAATTCTCTTCCAATTTAATCTATAAAACTAAATGACATTCTAATCCAAATCTCAGGAGTATTTTTCTTCAGGGGAAAATTTAAAAACCTGATTTAAAAATCTGAATGGACAGGTAAAGGGACAAGAATAGGGAAAACAATTTTGAAAAATAACAAAGAATGTCTTGCCTCAACAGATATCAAGGTGATTGACATAAGAAAGTTCAGAACCAGATCCCTATCTATACAGGAACTGGATCTATGATAAAGGTAACAGCACAAAAGCAGAGAAAGGATAGGGCCATAACCACTTATGTTCTACATGGGAAAAAATAAAATTAGTTCCCCACATTATATCGTATGCAAATCAAATTCTACATTAATTAAAACTCTAAATACACATATGTATGTAATATGTAAATATGTAAAAATATGTTTAAGGCCTTGAAGTAGAGGGAAAAAAATTCTTCCATGAGACCCCCAAGAGCTTGACACATGAAAACTGAAGGTTCCAAGGTATGTCAACGGATTTCAAAAACAGTTAAACAGACCAGGAGAAGAAAGATATTTACATCAAATATAAGCAAAAAAGAGTAGTACACAGAAAATTTAAAAAAACTCTTATAAATAAAAAGGAAAAGGAAAACAACCCAGCAGGAATATGGGCAAAAGATATACCCAGGAAATTCACAGAAGAGGAAAACAAAAATCAAAATCAATTTATCTGGTTATCAGCGAAATATACTTCAAACTGTAACCCCACACTCATCAAGTTGGGAGACTTACAGTGAGGAGAGGACAGTGTGGGTAAGGGTGTGAGAAAAAAAGAACTCTCAATGCTTGTTATTTGAAGAGCAATGTGGTGGTGACCTAGTTAACATAAAGATGAATACAGATCCCAAAGAAACTCTCACATATCAAGTAGGAGGTGTGGAAACTGATGCTACACTGTATGTTAACTAACATGAATTTAAATAAAAAATAAACAAACAAAAATAAAGTAGGGAGGTGCATATGACGATGTTCCTTCGCTGTAGTGCTAGTTGTAAGAGCAAAAATTTCTAACAGAAAGGTTGTTTATAGGGAAATGGATTTTTCAAATGGGATACATTCCTGTCTTACAACATTTAATCAAAAGGTGAAAGAACTGAATCTATATATATTTATATCTCAAGATGCATGCTGGAAAAAGTATACTCTAGAAAAATATATACAGTATACAGTATTGTATCATATGTATACTTATAAACATTCCGTATTACTCACCAGTTCATATATAATTATTAAAAATGGAGAAATTAATTGCAGACAAATCAATGTAATAATCATTTTACTACCTTATTCAAATAAGACTATACAAATATGATAAAATATTAAAAAATACTAACAATACCACAAAATATAAACAATTATATGTAATGGATATATATAGTTTCTTAGAGTCTATTCTTAACATAGATTTAAAAAATTTCCCCAAATAAAAAATTAAATCTAAAAAACAACAGTTTTATTTATTTATTCTTTTTAAAATATTTATTTATTTTTTGAGAGAGAGAGAGAGAGAGAGAGAGAGAGAGAGAAAGCACAAGCATGGGAGGGGCAGAGAAAGAGAGAGGGGGACAGAGGACCCAAAACAGACTCTGCACTGACAGCAGGGAGCCCGACGTGGGGCTCGAGCT
The DNA here is from genome assembly GCF_022837055.1 of Prionailurus viverrinus. NCBI lineage: Eukaryota > Metazoa > Chordata > Mammalia > Carnivora > Felidae > Prionailurus > Prionailurus viverrinus. Next base: position 121,540,868 of record NC_062563.1, read on the forward strand.
CACAAACTATGAGATTGTGACCTGAGCCAAAGTCAGATGCCCAACTGACTGAGCCATCCAGACACCCCTATTTATTTACTCTTACATTTTCCTTTGAAAGGGACTGACTTTACATACAGATAAAACAAGAACATTAACTTTGACAACACAAATCTGGATTGTATCTCAATATCAACATTCCTCTGAGCATCTGGACACTTACCTGTGGTTATGAATACTTAAGTTATGATCTGTGACAGTTCTTTTAATTGATCAACTTTTCTCTCTCCAGACTGGAGCCCTGGCACTTACTCCCCTGTTAAAATCCTTTCTTTATCCCCCACGAGAAAGAAGCATGTAATCCAGGGACAGAAGAATCTTCTGCCACTTCACTCTCTAGATCAGTGATGATCAATGGGGGCCATATTGCTTTCCCCATCCCTGACAAACATTTGACAACTGTCTGAAGACATTTTTTGGTAGTCACAACTGATGTGACACTTTGGTTATCATAACTGATGGAAAGATGCTACTGGCGTCCAGTGTGTGAAAGCCAGGGATATTGCTACGCATCCTACAACATACAGGAGAGCTGCCCACAACAAAGAATTATCTGGCTGACAATGTCAATAGTGTGAAGGCTGAGAAAGCTTTCTCTAGATCCTAGAAGATGAATGGAATAAGATCCCCACTCTTCTCCTCTCAGGTGGGAAGCTGTTCTTTTGATGCGAGTGAGTTTCTTTCTCTGTCTGGCATTTGTTAGAATCTCCTTAGCAACAATTCTCTTTTAGCCTATTTAAGGTGACCATATTCCTTATGATACACAAATATTTAATTTCACAAATAGGCATTCTTTAAAATCCTAATATTAGGGGCGCCTGGGTGGCGCAGTCGGTTAAGCGTCCGACTTCAGCCAGGTCACGATCTCGCGGTCCATGAGTTCGAGCCCCGCGTCGGGCTCTGGGCTGATGGCTCAGAGCCTGGAGCCTGTTTCCGATTCTGTGTCTCCCTCTCTCTCTGCCCCTCCCCCGTTCATGCTCTGTCTCTCTCTGTCCCAAAAATAAAATAAACGTTGAAAAAAAAATTTAAAAAAAAATCCTAATATTAATATTATAAAAATAATGATATTTCTTAGTTCTGCTAACATAACGTTCTAAGATAGCAGGTTAAAGATATACAATAGATTTATTTATTCACGTGACAAATATTTACTATGTCCTTACTATATACAAGCCACACACTATGCTACAAACTAGGCATATAATAGTAAGAACAGACAAGGTCCTTACCAAATAGCAGCCTAAGCATGTAGTGGAGAAGCCAGAAATTCACGAAATAATCACATGAACTAGTAAAAACCTGAAATTATGGATCAGAGCTATAAACATACATGTGAGACAGATACAGGAATGGGGGAGACTTAACATAATAGTTATGGAAGTAAGAGAAGCCTCCTTTTAAGGTGGTAATGTCTAAGCTGGTATCTGTTGAATGTATAGGTATTGACTACAAGAAATCTAGAGGGAGCAAGCTAGACTGTGGGAGCAGCATGTGCAAAAGTCCCGGGGAAACAAGAAAACATGGGGAGTATAAGGGACTCCAAGAAGAACAGAAAACTTGGAGTAGATTTAGCAAGAACTCTTAAGTGGCAATGAAAATGATAAAGAAGCTCTCCTAGATCTAGACTAAGAAAACAGTGTTCCTACCTTGATGCCAGTGTGTCACATGGCGATCCTTTCCTCTTATGTGAGTCTGGGTTAGCAGGGTCGGATGAACTGTCCCCGAGGCCACTCATGTTGAAAAACTTCACACCTAAAAAAAGGAAGGACAACAATGAGAAATCTACTCTGGTGAGCTTTCTAACCACAGGAGAGGAGGAAGCTCCCTTATGTTAGAAGATATCTAAACACTACAGGGTCTCTGTGAATACCTAATTACAGCCATCATAAAAGTATCCCCATCTATAGAGAGTCATCAGCTATTTAGTGTTTCTACACTTTCTTTTCTGTATTTGTAAAACAAAATAAATAGTCCCTTATGAAATCACAAAGGTCAAATAGGATGAAAGTATTATTAGAATAATGAAATAGACAGAAATCTTTTTTCAGAGAAAAAAATCACTTTCAGATGTTTCTAAGAACAATGTATAACTGGGAGTCAGAGAAATTATTTCTTATATGTATTTATTTTAGGTTATGCTTTGAAAAGAACTTGAAACAACTTTTACTCATAAGGTTTGGGATTTTATACTGCTAAGAAAATAAATAATACATCTACAATTAAAGTTGAAGCAATGAATTAGATTTGGTACTTACCAACTCTGAATTCTATACTCCTAACCTTGTGTTTATGTAGTCAGGCGACAAAGATCAAATGTTTAGTCTATGTTAGGATCTTGGTATAGATGCCAGAGAACACAAAGTCATTTCCCTGAGCACGCCAGTCAGGTCTCTCTCTCACATGTTGTGCCAGGTAGTGACTACACTTACAGATCCACTCTGACTTGTCCCTACCAACCACTATTCTCTGTAGAATCCCTAACGAAACTCAGAATCCTATCCCTGGCCTTATATTCATCACGACCTTTTGTATGTTATTAGTGCCAAACAGCATACCTCCCCCATTTGTTTTCACCCCATCTACCCTTGAAAAAGGAAAGAAAATCCTTGCTAAAGAGGAAAAACCTTTAACTTTTCCTTTTCCACAGCAATGACAACTGTGCTTATAAAGCTTATTATAAAGAATGCTGAGATCCATAAGAATCTCTCACATGGTTTTAATTAATACATGTGAGCAAATCCTTTTTCTCTAGTCCTGAAACTTACGGTCTCTAGCCTGTCCTTTGTCAATACCAAAGACTGTCAGTTCCCCCTTTTCTGTGTACAAATAATAACTAAAATTCTAATCATGAATTTATTATTTCATGCAACAAAAGGGGCACATTCTGAATTTCTCCCACATGAGAAGTGCAGTTCATAAAAACCTCCAACCCCTAGGATTGCAGTCTTGTAATTGCTTTTTACTTTTCTCCTTTACTTCTCATTTCTAATCAGTATCCATGTCCTGTCAATTCTTCCTTAATAAGAGATCTCAGATTGTCCCCTCCTTTTTATTCTCAGACATAGTTATGATTCTAGTTGGAACCCAATGCTTCATTCTGGATTAATGCAAGATCCATGTATCTGGTTTCTCAATTCCAGTCACTCTCACTTCTAATCTGTCCTATAAACAGCACCTAAACCATTCCTGCTCAAATGTCATTTCCAAGATATCAGTTCCCTGATGAGGAATCAACTGGGTCCCCCTACTGGAGCATGGTGGTTGAAAGCATGGGCTGTGGGGTCAGAAAGGCCTTAAGTTGAAGTCCTGGCTTAACCAGTACCTACTTATTCTTGGGCAAAGTGTATAATCTCCTTAAACCCAATTCCTCATCTATAACATACAGATAATAATTACCTTCACCCACCTTCAGATCTGTTGTAAGGACTGAACGAAACAGTGCATGTAAAGAGCATACTCTAGTTCCTGGAGAATGCTGACTGTTGTTATTTTCTCTTTAGACAGAGAGCTCCATGAGGGCCTAGGGTTCACTTGTGGATAACTCATCCCAAACCTTCTTATCAATAAATACAATGGACACTTTTCATGCCTGCATTTGTTAGTGCTCAATATATGCTATTATTATTATTATTATTATTATTATTATTATTATTATTTTATTGGCCTACTTGGAGCAGCATTTGAAATAACCTTCTGAAACACTGCCACCCGTTGGCTTCTGTGATCCCGTACTTCCTTCCTTTACTTAACAAATAAATCAAGCATCTATCATGCATCAGACACTGTGCTAAAAGCTGAGCAAATAAATGGTCAGCAAAATAGAGGTTCCTGCCCTCAGGGAGCGGGAGACATAAGCAAATAAGACACAAAAGTAACATATAATTTTAAACTGTGATAAAAGTTACAAAGGAAAAGACTACAAAAGGAAAAGGAAAAGAATAGGAAAAGAATAGAATAGAATGTTTCTCATAGAGAGAAGCAACAGAGGAGACCTAATTTTAATTGGGGCCCTCTCCAAAGAAGTGATGCATAAATCAAACCTGACTAGAACAGTGTCGTTTTCTTCTGATCTTATTCTAAGTACTTTTTGCCCAATTCTTGGGGGTCAGAATTCCTCAAGGTCCTAATGTCCAAGGCCTCTTTTTCCCTCAGACTACATACATTATCCTCGGGTGATACTACTCACTCAGCCTGATTTCAAAACACATCTCTATACTGATTATCCCCAAATCTCCACCTCTAGCTCAGACCTCCTAAGTCTCAGAGCCATAATCCAATTCCTCACCAGCTATCTCCATCCAGATGTTACCCAGGCACTTCAAATTCAACTTTCCAAACTGAACTAAACCTCACCTCATATATTTCTTCTTTTAGTTGGTATGCTGGAGTCCCTCTAACCTCTTCTCTCATACCCCATATGCAAGCAGACACCAAGATTTGTCAATTTTTATTTCCTAAATATTTCCCAAATCCATCCCTTCTTCACAGCCTCCTCTCATCACCTCCTGCTGGACCATTTCTTTTTTTCAAATGTTTATTTATTTAGAGAAAGACAGAGAGTATGACAGGGGGAGGGACAGAGAGAGAGGAAAGAGAGAATCCCAGACAGGCCTCGATCCCACGAACTGTGAGATCATGACCTGAGCTGAAATCAAGAGTTGGACGCTTAACCGACTGAACCACCTAGGCGCCCCTCCTGCTGGACTATTAAAATAGCCTTCCAGATGGTCTCCCTGAGCCACCAGAAATGTAAGTCTGATCATCTCCATCTCTTGTTTAAAATCCTTCACTAAATCCTCACTGCTGAAAGAACAACATTCAACCTCTTGGATATAATATACAAAGTTTCCATCAGCTCTCACCTACTGTGCATCAATTATAGAATTTGGTGAATAAGTGACTAAACGTCTATTCAATCATGTACTTAACAGATTATATATGTTATATATTATATATGACACACATATATATAATCCATAGGAAACAGACAGAGACACACACATGTAGATTACGTATGTTAATTTTAGTTCCGACACTAAGGAAAGACTTTAAAAATAAAATCCTTGGTTATATTCCACGTTCCCAGAAAAGGAAAACATTAGTCAGAAAACTTTAAATTGATCACAACGTGGGTAGCCCTAATTTCACCAGCAACAAATATTTACTGAGTTCCTAGTATATGCCAGCCTCTGTTCTAGGTACTGGGGACACAACCGTGAATAAAATTTACAAAAATCACTGTCCTCATGTCCTCATAGAGGTTCATTCTGTTGTAAGGCAGAGAGATAGTAAATAAAATTAAAAAGTAAATTATAGAGTATATTAAAAGGTGGTATGTGTTATAGAGGAAAATCAGGCAAAAACAGAGGTGTAAGTGTGTAGAAGGGAAGGGACAGCAGTTTTAAGTAGCGTAGTTAGAAAAGGCCTCATGGAGAAGGTGAGATAAGAGCAAAGACTTGAAGGGTGTGAAGGAAAGGGAAAGGTATCTGGAGGAAGAGTGCTCCTGGCAGGCACAAAGGGAAGGGCTGTAAGGCCTTAAGGCTGGAGCATAACTATGCTTTTTGCAAAAGATGAAAGAGATCAGTGTAGTTAGAACCAGGGAGTGAGGGAGCAGATGAGCTCAGAAAGATTACACGATGAGGCTACATCGTGGAAGGCCATAAAAACCATTGTGAAGATTTTAGCTTGACTCTGACTGAATTAAGCAATCAGTGGAGGGTTAAGAACAGAGGAGTGACAAGATCTGATTTTCATCCTAAGACTTCTGCTATAAAGGGTAAGTACAATCTTTCTCATTTCAGGAATTTGGTATTTAAGTTTCCAACTGCTAAATGGACTTTTTCATTTGGATATCCCACTGTCTCCTCAAACTCAATATGTATAAAATATGCTGGATGTTTACGTTCCAGACTTCTGTTAATGATGAATAAATGAGACGAGTTGCGTTGTGGAGTAATGTCATCATAAAAAATACTTGTTAAATCTCTTGTGGTGGGGGGAGAGGAAGGACCCATGATAAGAAAAATAATTACAGTAATTGCAAGGTGGACAACCTCAATGCAAAGGCAAACAGGCCAGACTTGTAAAAACAATCACCGCAATAAAAAAGATGTCAAAAGACCCGACATGTTTGTTAGTATCTCTTCTGAAACCCAAACACAAAATAATAATCATCTAAGTGATATATTACTGTAACCAATACAACTGCTACCTTCTTTTCCTAAGAAACTCACAGAAGCATAAATGAGGTTATCACAAAACCAAATATCACAGAAGAAGCCACCTCATTCTATATTCACATAGAAATAAAATGTAATGTTTTTAAATGTATTAATACAAATAATGAAATTGTGCAATAACCTTTATAATAATGGGACATTAATTCTAAACTTTTCAACAGAAATAGAAATAAAAGACAGCAGAAAATGAAGGGGGGAATATAATGAAAGATAAGACTCTGGAGTTCGCTAAACCAAAAGAAAGAAATTAGCTAATTCCCACCTCATGCTCAGGGGTCACTTCTTACTTCCTTATCTGCCTATCTTCTTTGCCTCCAAAGACATTAGGTTATACCTATCTGAGAATTTACCCATCTGGAATTCTACTGACTCTCAAAATAGAAAGGGCAATATACTATGCTTATTATACTATACTATACTGTACTATACTATACTGTATACTATGCTATAAATTATAATTCTCTTGTTTGTCTCCCATTCTAGATTATGAACTCAAAGCCAATTACTAGATCTTTTTACTGTATATCCAGTATCTAACATCATGCCTAAAAGATACAGAAGCTAAGATAGGTGATGCATTAGAATTGATTATTTAACTAATATGACATGTAAAAGTTTAAAGGATATTTCAGATATTTTATGGTTAATATATTTTCTGGAATCATTCATAAAGCTTTGGAATTCTTTCCTATAAGTGAGACCATGAGCTTATCCGAAATCCTTTTTACCCTATTTTCAATGGGGGGGAAAAAACCCAAGCCCTATCTTCTTGATCCAGAAACTGGAGAACATCTCTTCTAATTTTGAAAAGGTAAAAATATACTATTTAGGGAAAACCTCAAACAATATTTCATAGTACTATAAAAACATAAAGTCATGTCACAGTGATACAACTGTAAACATAAATAATATAATTTCATAGACTGGATCATTTTGAGCAACAAATAAACCTAGATTGAAAATAAGATCCCCCATACTGTGCTCCCCTCAGACTACTGGCTAGAGATTGACATCTTCTAAATTTATCCAAGATTCTGAGGCTGAGGAGACATTAGACAATAACTCAACAGCAGCCAGACAGGCTGACCTACCAAAATAAGAGCCAACAGTAAGAAGCTATGAGAGGGTCACCAACAATTTGCTGATGATATGATTCTGGTATTAACTGCTTTCTATTTACAAAACACAATATACAGATAGTGGAATGCAAATCCCCTGATGAGTGAAAACTATTACAGCTGTTCTATTTGTGGAGTGGCTTTATATATGCCAGTAAGGGTACTTAAATAAGGTTCATTAAGAAAAGAATGTGGGTTTCAGGAAACAATTTGCATACCACCTTTTAAAAAGAGGTAAGGTTTCTAAGTCAAAGTACCCTGCTGATTTAAAAAGAGTTGCTAAGTTATACTCAACCTCATGCAATCTGTAGAGAACAGTTTTGGGAATCAGAAACCACATCTATCTCAAATAGATCAGACAAAACCAAATAGGTGAGGCTGAAGAAATAGGTCAGTGTTTTATGTTTCACTTGAACTATAAATTTCTAGAACATAAGAAATTTGTCACTCATCTCCCAGATTTAGCTGAGAACCGCATAATTTGAAAAATAAGTAACAATATGTTAGTAAACAGCTCTAATAAATATACTTTAAAATGCTTAGCAGGCAATTAGCACAAAGCAGCACAGACATGATGAGAGGGACATTCTGAGGGCCGAACCTCTCCAATTTGACAGCTGTATGAAAAGAATCACATAGGAAAATCATTATAAACAAAGAGCTCCTGCAGTGGGCAACTGCCATAAAGAAGTATTTCTCAGACTGGCATCTTCAGACACTTAGGGTTCTCTAAAAGAAGTTTTCAATTTCTCTTGTCTTTTCATTGCAATGTCAACTGAAATCTTTCTCAAGTGATAAGAAAGTATTGGGATTTACATCGCCTTTTTTATGGTTGGATACTTTTCCATTGTTTGTATACATCACATTTTGTTTATCTGCCAGTTGATGGCCATTAGGTTTTTCCATTTGGGGGCTATTTATGAGGAATGATTCTTGATCATTTATATGCATAAATGTGAACATGTCTTCAATTCCCTTGGTATTTTAGAGTGGAACTACTAAGTCGTAATAATGTAACTCTCTTTAGCTTTTTGAGAAACTGCCAAACTGTCTTCCACAGTGGCTACAGCAATGTACAAGCATTCCAATTTCTCCACATTCTCACCAAAAATTGTTATTTTATGTTTTGTAATTTTATTTTAATTCTGGTCGTCTTAGGAGGTGTGAAATGGTATCTCATTACCGCTTTGATTTACATTGATTTCCCTAATCAGTAATGACACTGAATACCTTTTCAGGTGCTTATTGACCATTGTGTATCTTTTTTTGGAGAAATGTCTATTCAGGTCCTTTGCCCGTTTTTAAGTTGGATTATTTGTCTTTTTTTGTTAAGCCATGAAAGTTCTTTATATTAGGGTACTAAGCCTCTACCAGATATATTATTTGCAAACATTTCCTTTTGAACAGTTTTTAATTTTGATGAAATCCAGTTTATCTATTTTTTTCTTGTTTAGTAAGTGCAATGCCTGGACTTCCTTAAAGAAAATTTCTACTGATTGCTATTCTTCCTGGGTATATACCATACTTTCTTATTTCTCTGAATGCCTCCTAACTTCTTGTTAAAAACCAGATATTTTGAAGCTAATGCCTAAAAAAGATTTCCTTAAAGGTCTGGAAACAAAAAGTCTCTGCATCCACAAAGCCAGAGACCAAAATGCAGATGGTGGCTCTCCCTGGCCCAGAGAAGAACCCCTACCCCAATAAGTCTCTGCCACAAATGGCCTGCCAGGATCTGAACTCTTATGCCCAGGAATAAAAAACAAAGGCAAAGAAATGGATTCAAAGCAATGAACTCTTAAAAATAAAGACATCATTTTTTCTTAGTTCATTGGTTCTATAAAACATCTGATTTTTCTTAAAAGGTTTTTTATAGTAAAAGAAAATCTTGTGCAAAATATTTTATATATTAATAATAAAGAAATTATCAAGGATTTAATACTTTAAATTCTACAAGTGTGTCATGTCTGAAGTAATACATTTAATAAATTTATGTTTAGGTTAAGAGACAATGCTTTTTTTCTTTGCATTATTTTTTTCTAAACGGAAAGAATAAGTTTGGAAAAACTATAAAAGTTTATTTTTTGTTTTTTATTAACAAAAATATAGGAAGAAGAGAAAAATCAGTTTTAAAACCCAGTATTTTAAATCCCTCTCATTGACTTTATTTAAAATTTAATTTTTTAAAGTTAAAAAATAAACATGAACGCATTCACCTTGCTAAAATATTCCTATTGTATGAATTTGTCCCTGAGGAAAAATAGTTGCATATGAAATACATATTTGTGGCAGCTATCATATAGAAAAACAACTGGGCAGAAACACCCTCAACATTTCCTTGCAAATCCATGAAATTAAATGATTCCAGTTATCATACAATTACATTGGGTAATTAATAGATATACTGTATATGACTTCCAAAAATCGGTACTATATCATTCTAACTTGTGGACGATATGTTGGTATTCCTTTAAAAAAAAAAAAAAGATTAAAATCAGTCTTCTTAGCCACAGCTCTCTTTAACTGTGTAAACAATAAAATAAGTGTTTGATATTTACTTGCATGTGCACAGGAGAAGAGTTTGTAATAGTTTAGCAAAGAGGTAAGAGCCTTGAAAATGGTGGTCATAGATGTAAAACCACCAAGTGATAAAAATTTCACTCTCTCTCTCTTTCCGTCAATTCCATTCTCCTTCACAGATTCAGAAACTAATGAGCAGAAGAGAACGAAGATCAGTGGCCAGAAGAGAATGAAGATCAGCTTTAGATACAGATAATCTACAGATGATTATCCAAACCCAAAATCACATTTACTACATGAAATTATTCCAATATCTGATCAGAAGTTGTTCAATTTCCCACAAAATATTTCAGAAACTCATTTCAGAATATAGTATGGTTAAACGTACATATATAAATCAGTAAAAGAAAAATAAACATACTGAAATTTGATCCTTAACATTATAAGGCAGTAGAAGTACCAAGCTGCATGGGTTAATAATTTGCCAAAACAATGAAATTATATTTTGAGGGCTAGAAATTTGACTAGAAAATGATCAAGTCAGGTAAGCCTCCAGTTAATTTTGGGATCATCCCCCTAGCTGGAGCAGAAGTGGCTTGAATGAAATCACCATACAAATGTACATACAATCCTCATTACCCAAATTTGCAGAAGAATATACATTTTTTAAAGCCTAGCTTAAAACTTAAGTCATCCTACTTGATTCATTTATATTTGGCAAAAACCTTATTGATACCCATGGGGAAACCAAAAAAAAAATTCCCCAAGCATCTCAGGTGAATAGTTAAGTAGCATTTATATTTCCTCAATGATCATACTAATTCCTCTAGTCATATCCCTTCCAGTACAATGCCCAACAAATGGCCAACTCAAAACAAGTGAAACTCAAATTTCACTTTCCAGTGTTCTCAACAGAATAACACCTATGAGAGTAACGCTTATAATTTTTTAAAAATTTTTTTAATGTTTTTTATTTTTGAGAGAGAGAGAGAGACAGACAGAGCATGAGCTGGGAAGGGTCAGAGAAAGAGGGAGACACAGAATCCGAAGCAACCTCCAGGCTCTGAGCTGTCAGCACAGAGCCTGATATGGGGCTCAAACCCATGGACCGCGAGATCATGTCCTGAGCCAAAGTTGGACACTTAACTAATTGAGCCACCTAGGCGCCCCAGTAAGGCTTATAAATTTTAAACTGGAGACTCAGATTCAAAATTTCAGAATCAGAGGGACCCCAGCAATTGTCATCTAGTACACTGTTTCTCAAACTTTTTGACTATAGGCCACTTAAGAATATACAAAATGCCTATCTTGCCTGTTCCCATTTTCACAGTATCAAGTCAGTAACAAAGAATTTGAGCAGAAAAAATAATAAAAATTGTTCACAAAACAGTAGGCCTATTAACATGCATTTAATTACAAGATAGGACAATATAATAATAATAATGATGATGATGATGATGTGTGTGTGTGTGTGTGTGTGTGTGTACAGTTTATGTATCTTATTATATATTAACTCATTTACTCTTCACAACTGCCCTATGAAGTATGCATTATTATTTCTACTTACAGAATCACTGATTGAGTTCAACAATTTTATCTTAAAAACTACTGACAATGATGATGATGATGAAGATAACAATGATGATGACCAACACTTACACAGGATTTACTATGTGCCAATCATTGTTCTAACCATCGAATTTACATTTTTTAACATTTATTTATTATTGAGAGAAAGAGACAGAGCATGAGCATGGGAGGGGCAGAGAGAGGAGGAGACACAGAATACGAAGCAGGCTCCAGGCTCTGAGCTGTCAGCACAGAATCCGACATGGGGCTCGAACTCACAAATGGCAAGATCATGACCTGAGTTGAAGTCGGATGCTCAACCGACTGAGCCACCCAGGCACCCCTGGAATTTACATTATTTACTCATAAACCTTACTAATTCAATTCACTCATAAAGTATGAGACAGGTAACTTTATAACCTATTTACAGATTGTAAGAAATGAGGAAAGTGAGGCATAGAAACATTACTTGATCTGCTTAACATCATACGTAGCAGAGGTAAAAATCATTAAGTAATTTGGCTCCAGAATCTGGCTATGCTTTAACTCATATAACTAATCTATAGTCACATAACTGAGAAGTAAAAAGCCAACAACAGATTCCCAATATTTGCTTTTGCTTCTACATTAAAATGCTTCTTCATTAGGAGTTCTCTCAGAAAAGCTGACATTAAATTGTGCCACCTCTAGAAATCCTGGGTGGTATTTACAGGGAGTTTCAAACACACGAACAGAGAGCCTTCTCAATTCTTGATCCAAACGTCACACAGAAATAAATAAAATTGATTGGATACCCAATCCTGACTTCTCTCATCATAATATAAAACCAATTATTTCTTATAAATATAATTTACCTTAAAATATAAACGTGTTATTCCTTCAAAAAGTTTTGCCATACAAACCCTAATTTTTGTCCAAAAATTTATAAATCTTGGATTCTAAGATCATATATATACATCCACACACATATAAAATTCTTTTCAATAACATCCAAATCATCTTTAGGAATCTACCTTCTGGAATTCTGGGCTCCCACCATGTTTCAACAGACTTTCCCCTGAAAAAAATCTTTACAGGCTTTGTTCTACCAGATAAGATTCTCAGTTAACAAATCCATGAATCTCCAAAGTCCCATATCATAGTCTCTTTAGAAAGGAACAAAGATGGAAACAGATATCAAGTTCAAAATGAGTGCTACTATACGGAACAGCTGACCTGTACTCTCCCAAAATGTCCATTTTATGGAAGACAAAGAAAAGCTGATTCCAGGTTAAAGGAACCAAAGAGATGTAACAACTACACAATGTGTGATTCTGGATCAGAGGACTGATAAAAATTTAATATGAACTCTAAATGCGATAATAATAATAATAATAATAATAATAATGAAAATGTTGTTTCCTGAATTTCATTATTATGTTGGGTTAAGCAGGAGAAACACACTGAATATTCAGGAGTGGAAGAACGTGAATGTCTACAACTTCCTCTCAGATGATTCAGCAGCAGCAGCAGAAATAGTAGCAAATATACAGAGAGATAAAGCAAACGTAACAAAATGTTTCCAACTGGTGAAAGTGGGCAATGGGCAATACACAGGGCCTACCAATCTTGCAACTATGTGGCAGGTTTAAAATTATTTTGATAAATATTAAGAAGAAATAGAGAAGATAAACATCTTCATTGTGATTAGAGTCACTCAATGAAGAAGGAGTTAAAGAAAAACACACCTCAGCCAGAGTTCAGTCACTAGATGATTCTGTTTTCTCTCCCTTTCTCTTTCACAAATATAAACTCCTCTCTCTCTCTCTCCATTGGGAATCAATAGTCTGATTTCAAATAATAGAAAATACAAGTTAATAAATATATCTCCAGTTAAATGAAAGCCAGAAATCTGGAGTGTGTTCTAGAAACCAATGAGACTTTATTTATTTTTGTTAAATTAAAAAAAAAGTTTATTATTTTGAGAGAGAGAAAGACAAACATTAGCTGGGGAGGGGCAGAGAGCAAAGGAGACACAGAACCCAAAGCAGGCTCCAGGCTCCGAGCTGTCAGCACAGAGCCCAACGTGGGGCTCGAACTCATGGACCACGAGATCATGACCTGAGCCGAAGTCAGACGCTTAACTGCGCCACCCAGGTGCCCCTACCAATGAGACTTTAAAGAGAGAGGCAGTAGGATTATTTTGCACCTCCAGCCCCTGCTTTAAAGCACTCTGCTGCCAACAGATAGTCTCGCCTCCATCTCCCAAATTCATTGTTTATCCCAAACACAGGTATTGTTTGTCAGCCAACTAAATCTAACTGCCTTTAACATCTATGGTGGTTAAAGCCCACTCTTCAAGCTGACAGCTATCACTCCACGGTGACAACCGTCTTCTCCTTTAAAAGTGAGTAGGTGGGTGTGCAGCTGGGGCAAGGATGAGGGAAGCTCCTGGGGTGCTGATATTGTTTTACTTCTTAACCTGTTTAACAAATATGTTTGGCACATGATAATTCAGGAGTTCTACACTTAAAATCTGTAACTTTTATCTGTATAGTGCTATAATTCAATTAAAAAATCTATTAATTTTAAAAAGCCTCCTGCCAAAAGTCCACTTACTGATCTATCATTTTCTGATTAATCTTCAGCTTTTTACCTACTGTCTTGGCTTAGTGCATGTTTATCTTTCTAACATACGCTTCTATGATCATTGTCATCTTTTTTTTTTTTTTTCCAACGTTTATTTATTTTTGGGACAGAGAGAGACAGAGCATGAACGGGGGAGGGGCAGAGAGAGAGGGAGACACAGAATCGGAAACAGGCTCCAGGCTCTGAGCCATCAGCCCAGAGCCCGACGCGGGGCTCGAACTCCCGGACCGCGAGATCGTGACCTGGCTGAAGTCGGACGCTTAACTGACTGCGCCACCCAGGCGCCCCATATGATCATTGTCATCTTTGTGGACACACAAGAACTATTCCCTCAGGGAGCTCACAAACTCTTCGAAATCGGCTATGTAAAAATGCCCAAATGTGAAAAAATGGGCACCAAATATAGACTGAATGACTGCACACATATTAGAAATATACAGACCAAATCTAGGGACAGTTCAGTATAGTTTTTCTGCTTGCCATTTTTAATTCAATGAGGAGGTTCTCACTGTAAAATATTCATATGAACCCTATATTCATTTCAATGTGCATTAAAGTGGTTCATAAAGTGTAATCTAGAACATTTTCATTTAGGAATGTCAGCAGATGTTTTATAATAACTTTGAAACTTTCAAATCAAAAACATATTTCCATCGGTAATCATTTTCCCTTCATACTTTTGTATAAACAAAGCTCTTTAAAAACAGAGTTACAATTCCCACCTGGGAGACTTCTTTGTTCATAATGAGTCCTCAAAACAGATATGGTCAAATCTAGCACTCCGGAGGGTAGCTTACAGGGAAGTGGGGTAGCGATGTATCCAGAGACGGCTCTAGTTTCTTCACTCTCACCTCATTTAAGGCCAATTATGCAAACTAAAAGGAGAAGAAAAAAATAAAAGCAGAAGGGAAGTTAGATTGTTGTTTTTGTTGTTTTAGTCTCTAAGAAATGACAAAGGTCAGAAATGCTGCATAAAGAAAGAAAATACATCTTTTAAAGCCAAATGGAAAAATATTTCCAAAAGACAATGGATGAAGATCTGATTTTACAGCTGAAGTCCTTTCTGGTGATTAAATATGTATTCCTATCTAAGGCTGCTGCTTAGGTAATAATAATTACATTCTGCCCTTAATCTTCTGAAAGTCATTTATATGTCTTTAAAAAAATTTTTTCTGGCTGCATTTGCACGTTTATTCTTCTTTTTAATTAAAATACTGATTGTTCATATTTTCAGTTTTCATTGAATACTTTCTTTGATTTCTGTAATACTTCTTACTATGCATTAAAGTTACTATGATATTTTACTTTTGAATTTTTTTAAATGTTTACTTATTTACTTTTGAGAGAAAGAGAGTGAGCAGGGGAGAAGCAGAGAGAAAAGGAGAATCCCAGTCAGGCTCTGTCAGTACAGAGCTCCATGCAGGACTTGAACCCACGAACTGTAAGATCATGACCGGAGCCGAAATCAAGAGGCGGAGGCTTAATCGACTGAGCCACCCAGGCACCCCACTTTCAAAATTTTCACTGAAAAACTTTATAAACTTTTTTATTAATGTTCATTCACTTTTTGAGAGAGCGAGAGAGAGAGAGAGAGCGAGCGAGCGAGCCAGCCAGCTAGAGCATGAGTGGGGGATGGGTAGAGAGCAAGGGAGACACAGAACTCAAGCAGGCTCTAGGCTCCACGCTGTCAACACAGAACCGAACGCAGGGCTCAAATTCATGAACCGTGAGATCGTGACCTGAGCAGAATCAGATGATCAACCAACTGGGCCACCCAGGTGCCCCTTTACAAACTTTTTATATTCGTAATACTTAAAAATAAAATTCGTTGAGCTTTGGTTCCAGTCATAATGGACTATCTCATATTGGACTAATTTGCCCTTAGATAACAATTATTAACTCTGGACAAAATATTAAAATAACTGTTCAAGGGCTCCTGGGTGACTCAGTTGGTTAAGCCACTGACTTCAGCTCAGGTCACGATCTCAAGGTTCGTGAGTTTGAGCCCGCCCCCCCCCCCCCCCCCCCCCCCAATCAGGCTCTGTGCTGACAGCTCAGAGCCTGGAGTCTGCTTCAGATTGTGTCTCCCTCTGTCTCTGCCCCTCCCCCACTCACGGTCTCTCGCTCTCGCTCTCAAAAATAAACATTTAAAAATTTTTTAAAAAGTTAAAAGTAACTGTTTAAAGATACTGAAAGTGACCAACAGCCGGCAGAAACGTAGGGGATTTGATTATTAAAAGAAAGGAACCATACTGAGATGAGATGTATTCGTACAACTCTACCTTAAGAAAACTCTTCCCAGTATATCCCCCTTAAGTACTGGGAGGCTAGGGCTAAAGAAGAAAACCACAGTCTCATTGGCATCTAAGAGCTGGCAGAAAGCTAGACAATAGGAGGGGAAAATCATGGTAGGAAGGGTAGTACAGTACAGGGCAGGGGGAGCTTAAATCTGTCCACAAATGCTCAAATCTTTGGCTGGTCCCTGAACTGCTCATGCACTGGGAGACTCCAAATAGCCCAACAGAAGGCAACAGCTGGAAGACTAAAAAGCTGAACAGAGATTTCGGCTTCCTACCACAGGAAAGACACAGTTTGGATTTTGAATCCTGCCAAGTTAAAAGGGCCTGGTGAACACAACTGACTTCTCACAGAAACCACAGAAGGGCCACATCTCAGGGTAAAGACTATATTCCAGGAATACGGATTCTCCTAAGGCTAAGGGCAAAACTGAAATAACATCTGGTGTGACAAAGTATAAAAACCAAACCTCTATAATTTCAAGGTGATCCGTCAGTAATATATTTTTAATTTTATTTTGAAATCCTTAGAGCCTCTCATCTTCACAAGAAGTAGTAAAAGTGGTACAGAGCAATCCCATGTACTCACCACTCACCTACCCCGATGGTGACAACTTACATAATTGCAGTGTATTATCATAAGCTGAGAAACTGATTGGCACAATACAATTATCTAGACTATAGACTTTACTTGGATTTTGCCATTTTTTTCATGCAATCATATTTTGTTTTTTGCATATCTTTGTTTATAATTCTATGGCATTTTAGGACATGTACAGATCCATACACCATACCACAACTTAGATTCCCTTTTGCTATTTATAATCACACCCTCCTCCCCTTTCCTTAATTGCTGGCAACCATTTATCTGTCCTCTATTTCTCTAATTTTTTCACTTTGAGAATCTTACAAAAATTGAATCAGATAGTATGGAAACATTTTAGATTGGCATGTTTTCTTTTTACTCAACATAATACCCATGAAATCCATCCAATTTGTTGAATATATCAATAGTTTGTTCCTTTTCATTGCTCCGCGGTATGGAGATACAGTTTTTTGTTTTTTGTTTTTTTCCCACCTGTCGAAGTACAAATGGGATGTATTCTTTTGGGGGTAATTATAAATAAAGTTGCTATAAATATTTGTGCACAGGTTTCTGTGTGAACATAAGTTTTCATTTCTCTAGGATAAATACCCAGAAATGCAATTGCTGGGTTATATGGTAAGTGTATTTTTACAAGCTAGTTATCTGGAACAAAAATCAATATGCTTAAAAAAAATCTACAATACCATCAACAAAATCCAATATACAACAAAAAATTACTAAACATGCAAAGAAGATAAAACCTGTAACTCAAGAACAGGAGGAAAACCTATTACAAGAGGATCTAGACATTGGAATTAACTGGCAAGGATGCTCAAGCCGTTAATACAAGTATATTCAACATGTTATAATGAGTGAACAGATAAGAAATATTGACAGCAAATGGAAACAGAAAGAAATGAAACTTCAAAAACTAGGCAGTTAAATATCAAAACTTAAAAATTCACTGGATAGGCTGAATCTATTATTAGTTAATAGATTTGAGGTGGCACAGAAACAAGTTAGTGAACTTCAAGTCAAAACAATACTCAAGCCAAAGATTAGACAATTCAAAAAAATTAAAACCAACAGTTTAAAGGATAAAAAAAAATCATTTATGCTTTTAGCAAGACTGTTCAAGAAAAACAAAAGGCAACACAAATTACTGATATCAGAAATAGGAGAAATATCACTTCATATCCTACACATATAATGTTCACATGATGCAAATCAATTCAGTAACTGAGATAAAATGAAAAATCCCTTAAAATTACTCCAACTATAAAAATAAATAGAAACCCATCTACTAAAGAAAACATTTCATAATTAAAACACAACAAAAACAAAACAAAAAACCACAAAAATCAAAACAAAACTCTAGGCCCAAATGGCTTCACTGGTGGGTTCCAGCAACCATTTAAGGAAGTAATAACCATCTTACATACTTTCTAGAAAACAGAAGAGAGATACTCCCTAACTTGTCTTATTTAAAAAAATTTTTTTAAAGTTTTTATTTATTTTGAGAGAGAGAGAGAGAGAGAGAGAGAGAGAGAGAGAGAATGGGCAGGCGAGGGGCAGAGAGAGAGGGAGGGAGAGAGAGAATACCAAGCAAGCTCTGCACTGTCAGCACAGAGCCCGATACAGGGCTCGAACTCACAAACCATGATCATGACCTGAGCCGAAACCAAGAGTCAGATGCTCAACCGACTGAGCCACCCAGGCACCCCTCCCTTTATTAAATAAGCAAATTCCTAATACCAAAACTTGACAAAGATATTACCAGGAAAGAAAATCAGCCTCATGAATACAGATGCAAAACAACAAATTGAATCCAACAATATATAAGAAGGGTAATATACTATGATCATGTGGTTTATCCAAGAAATGTTTCAAATTAAATACCAATCAATGTAATTTATATTAACAGAATAAAAAGCATATAACCATTTGAACAGATACAGAAAAAAAATCTGAGAAAATTCAGCACCATTCATGACAAAATTCTCAGCAAACTAAGAATTAAACGTAACTCCCTTCAATCTGATAAATAGGATGAGTGAAAAACTACATCTAGTATTTTATATAATGGTGAAATATTGGGAGTTCTCCTAATATTGCGAACAAGGCAAGAATGTTCACTCTAGCCACTTCGTTTTATTTTTAAAGATTTTAAGTGACTCTACACCTAACATGGGGGCCTAAACCCACAACCCCAAGATCAAGAGTCCCACACTTTGGGTGCCTGACGGGGCTCAGCTGGTTAAGCATTTGACTCTTGATTTCAGCTCAGGTCATAATCTCATGGTTTGTGAGATCAAGCCCTGTGTTGGGCTCTGTGATGACAGCGTGGAGCCTGCTTGGGATTCTCTCTCCCTCTCTCCCTCTCCCCCTCTGCCCTTCCCCAGCTCTGTCTCAAAATAAATAAATAAATGTTAAAAAAAAAAAAAAAAAGAGTCCCATACTTTACCAACTGAGCCAGCCAGGTGCCCCATAGCCACTTCATTATTGTAACGGGTGTACTGAAGGTCCTACTCAGCACAATAAGTCAAGAAAAAGATATCAAAGGAAATTTAGAGAGAGAGAACTAAAATTGTTTTTATTCACTTAAAAATTATTTTTTGGGGGGTGCCTGGGTGGCTCAGTCGGTTAAGCGTCCGACTTCGGCTCAGGTCACAATCTCGTGGTATGTGTGTTGGAGCCCCACGTCGGGCTCTGTGCTGACTGCTCAGAGCCTGGAGCCTGTTTCAGATTCTGTGTCTCCCTCTCTCTCTGACCCTCCCCGTTCATGCTCTGTCTCTCTCTGTCTCAAAAATAAATAAAGGTTAAAAAAAAATTTTTTTTTAAATTATTTTTTGGTACCTAACTCTAAGGACTCTGAAAAATAATTACTAGAATTAATAAGCAATTTGGCAAAGTTGTAGGATACAAGATGAGTATACCAAATCAACTTCCATACAACCACAATTGGAAAATAAAATGCAAAACAAATTCATAATAGCATCAAAAAACATAAAATACTTAGGAAATAATTTAACAAAAGATATGCAAGACCTATACACTTAAATTTTATAACACTGTTGAAACTAAAAAAGACCAAGAAAAAAAAAGAGGGATTGAATATTTTCATGGGTTCACCAAAATATAATTGTCCCCCCAAATTAATTCATACATTCAAAATTATTACTTTGTGTACATCTAGTACATTGTTATACTATCAACAAATACAAGTCTATTTTTTCTTTTGTTTTACATTTGTAATAGTTTTTTTAATGCTTGTTTTGGGCTTTTTCTTTTTATATAAAAACTATATTTTCTCTCAATCATGATTTCCCCTAATGCTGAATTCCATATTAAAGTGTAATGTTTAATGTTGGAAAACTGGGTTATCCTATCACCTGGATTCAAAAGTGCTTACCCCTTATAGTCCCTCTAAATTAAATTAAGTGCTTTTTATATTTTCAAGATTTTTTTTCTTCTGTTGATTTAAATCCACAATTCAAAAACTCAAAGAAACTTGAATTAGCTCTTCATACTGACTTGCAGTTAAACATATTAAATAAAAGGATTTACAGTTAGAGTAGCTCAATTTACATTGTATTTAGTTGAATTTTTCTCACTTTATATGCCTAACTTATTTGCATTTGTAATAAACAGTGCTCTAGAACATTTTCTTGAATGAAACAATTCATTTCAATCCTCCTGATACTATTTTGTGTGTTCTTTCATTTGTGAAGCATTTTATCTTTTAGTTTTCCCTAGGTAAATCTGTGTAAGAATTAAGTAGTAACTGACCAGTGGCAAAGATGGCATTGTTCATCTAGTCATCCATATACTTAGGTTCTGTCATTATTTGGCTTCCAAGGAAGAGCAACCCTCCAAATCACTTACATACTTAATCCTGCAGGTATAATCTTTGCCAAATAATGCCACTCTCTTCTATAAAACCTGAGAGTTTTTAC
The DNA here is from genome assembly GCF_022837055.1 of Prionailurus viverrinus. NCBI lineage: Eukaryota > Metazoa > Chordata > Mammalia > Carnivora > Felidae > Prionailurus > Prionailurus viverrinus. Next base: position 121,561,817 of record NC_062563.1, read on the forward strand.
GGGTACTACTTCAAAACCAAGCAGTAACTGAAGCCAGATGGATCCTGCTAATGATTTAGAGTCCTAATGGACTCGTGGTCAACCATGTGAGGAAATGTGAGAACAATGCTAAGGGGAGTGGCTGAGTATAGTCATTTAAAACCTGCATGAAAAATGGAAAAGCACAAGATAAATCCATATTCCAAAAAAATATGTACAGGGGTGCCTGGGTGGCTCCATTCGTTAAGCATCCAACTCTTGATTTCAGCTCAGGTCATAATCTCACAGTTTGTGAGTTTGAGCCCTGCATCTGGCTCTGTGCCCAGAGAGCAGAGTCAGCTTGGGGTTCTTTCTCTCTCTCTCTCTCTCTCTCTCTCTCTCTCTCTCTCTCTCTCTCTCTCCTTCCCTCCCTCCCTCCCTCCCCCTCTCCCTGTCTCTCCCCTACTCATGGCTCTCTGAGTCTCTCTCTCTCTCTCAAAATAAATAAATAAAAGATAATAAAGATAATTTAAAAAAATAAACAATTAAAAAAATTTGTACACAAAAAGATATGTACACAATGATAAGTTACTAATATGGAACCAGGAGACAGGTGACACAGAGAACCTAAGAAGACAGGAGGAATGTGCGTAAGTACTAAGAAAAAGATGTTTGATTATTATTGTGAAATAATATTTCACTTTAAGTGAGTTCTCTTAAAATTCATCTCTCCAGTGATTTTTTTTTCATTTACTTTAATTTAAATTCCAGTATAGTTAACACACCGTGTTATGTTGTAGGGGTACAATATAGTGATTCAAATATTCTATACTTCAGTGATTGTTACATTAATTATCTGGACTATCTGGAACTCAACATTTTAAGACTTTCCTCACCACCCCTCCCCCAATCCAGAGGAATCCAGCGTAGGAGATCTGATATGGATACTACAAACTCCTACTGGAACATCATGATTACTGAGCATGTCTGAAGGCTTTCAATTTCAGGTTCCAATTTTCCCTTCCCAGGTAAGGCTTTTCTGTCATCTTTATCTGCTTCCAATGCTGGATTCTGGCACAAGTTCTGGCTAACACGGCACCTCAATTCCTTTATTTTATTTAATTATTTTTAATTTCTTAAATTCAATCTCATTTAAAAATCAAATGAGGAAGCCAGGTGATAGAAGAGCACATATTATACACCTAACACATAGAGTAAAAAGGAAGCCTATTAATCATTCTCCCTTTGTTATTCTGGAATCAGGCAGAGGTACAGAGCCAGAAATTAAAAACATATAGATAAATATTATAAGTATCTATGGATTTATCCCAGAATTAACAACAGTAAACATTTTTTATATCTTTTCTTTTTTAAGAAATGAAGCACTACCAATAATTCCAAGTCCCCACACTTACACAGAGTCCACTCTGTTCATTCCCCTCCCTTTCATAGACAGAACCATTATCATGAATTTAATACATCTCTTTCTGGATATGTATATGTGCGTGTACCCATACACAATATACATTGATGTTTTATGTTTTAAAATATACATTTTTTATTGTATACAACACATATTATGCATTTTCTTGATTTCGTGCATTACGTTTTGGAGCTCTATCCTTGCTGAGGCATACATGCGTGTGTGTTTCATTCATACAAATATATGAATATACCTCACCTTAGCCATTCTTGTATTTAAGTGGCCTGTAAATTTTCATTTTTTTTAATATTAGAGAGAGCATACACATATTCATATGAGCAGAGGAGGAATAGAGATAGAGGGAGAGAGAATCTCAAGAAGGCTCCACACTATCAGCATACAGCCCAATGTGGGGCTCAATCTCACAAGCTGTGAGATCATGACCTGAGCCAAAATCAAGAGTCAGACGCTTAACTGACTGAGCAAGCCAGGGACTCCTGTAAATTTTCATTTTTACAGAGAATACCTCAATGAGTATTCTTGGACATGGCCTCTTATTCATTTTTTCATATGCACAAGTGAAAGAATTTCTAGTGGCAATATCCAGAAGTGCAATTTCTGAATTACAGTAGTTGTATATCTTTCTCTCATCTCACCACTTGTCAAATTGTTTGCCAATATGGCTGTTTCATACTCCCACAAGCAGTGTGTATAAGAGAGCCATTTCCCCCATATTCTTTCCAACACCTGATATCATCAGAATTTATTTTTTAACCAGTCTAATGATGAAAGTGGGAATTCATTTCAGTCTGAATTTCCTTGACTATTATGGAGACTGAACATTTTAGCTGACTATGTGGCTATCCCATGTGGTATCCAATACCAGTTGAACTGAGTACACAATTGGCACTTTTCTTCCTTTATGCTGGGTACACAATTGGCACTTTCAGTTCTGAGAAATTTTCTTGGATTATATTCTTTTTTCCCCCCTAACTTATTCTGTTCTCTTTTTTAGAACTCCTAACACTAGGAAGTTGACCCTCCTACATTCATCTTCTTATTTTCTTCAATCTTCTGTTTATCATTTCTTTGCCTTTTTGCTCTACTCCTAAAAAATTCTCAATTTATTATCTAATAATTGTACTGAGTTTTTCTTTTCTGCCACATATTCTTAATTTATAAGAATTCTTTGTTTTCTGAATGTTCTTTTTTAAATATTGTATTCTTGCTTTACGGATGTAGAATCCCATCTCTGTGAAGATATTTTATACACACATATGGTATATGTAGATGTGTGTGTGTGTGTGTGTGTGTGTGCATATCCATAAAATTTTCCCAGCTATACAGTCTGTTTTCAGCAAGTTGTTTTGTATTCTTGATTTGTTTATTTTGGTTTGTTATTCATAGTAGATGCTTTCCTTAGATGTTTGATGGAGTTTAGACCTTTGGAAATAAAAAGTTTATTTAAAGCTCTAAGTACCTGGGGCTACTGACTGTAACCTTCAATATAGGGCAACTTGGGCAGGCTCTTTATTAGGTCACAGATATTGATGTGAGAAAACTGGTTCCCATTATCTATCACTTATTTACTTATCTGCCCAACACCTGTGTATACATAAAGTAGCTTCAGAATTGTTAACCTGTACCCCTACAAAAAACAAATTTACCAAACAGAGTACAGTATTTATGTAAAGTCCTTTTTGCCTTTAGTTTTTTTCTTAATGGGCTAGTCAGATTTTTCATAGAAGATTCTTCTTTCCTCCTGCCTAGAGGAAAAAGGCCTCAGTTGGGAAGCCAATAATAGAGAAGAGGGCAGGGCTCTCATCATTGAAAATGCCAATGCTCCCTCCACCTTCAATGTGCCTGTTGTCCATTAGGCCAGTAGTCAGCCCTCTTTCTTCAGCCAGAGAATATACTTCAAATTGCCCACTGTCAAGATGAGAGCAGTGCATTAGAACAGTGGCAAAAAGTGAAGAAAATCCAGGCATTTAAGTGTTTCTTAAACATCTTTCAAACAATCCTCCTTATTTTAGTCCCCTAGATTCATCTTCTTCACCTTCTTGCCCTCCTTCCCCTTGCCCTTTCAGAGTTACACAATACTACCACTGTGTGGGCCCTTTGGAGATTCACCAGTACAAATTCCATTAGTCCTTAGCTTTCTCCATGTAAAACTAGGCTTTCCTAGGTTTAATAAGATTGCTACCACTCTTCTAGCTGTGTTTCAGCCTTGAAAATTTTGCCCTATTTTTCTCCAATTCTTCGTCTGGATTTATGACTAAAAACAACCCAACAACAACCTTTATTGACTTTGTTTTCATTGTTGTTTAACTTAACTGTGGTTTGGGGAGGGAACAATATTAACTGTGTCCTCAACCTACCACCTTTACCTGGAATCAAATACTATGTTATTATTGGTAATACTTTATTTGCTTATTTTTAATCTTCCTGTTATTTCATAATCTTTTTCTTTAAGAGAGAGACAGCATGTATGAGAGGGAGAGGCGTGGGAGGGGGAGGGAGAGAGAGACAGAGAGAGAGAATCTTAAGCAGGCTGCATGCTTAGCGAAGAGCCCAACATGGGGCTCAATCCCACCATCCTGGGATCATGACCTGAGCTGAAATTGAGAGTTGGACACTCAACCAACTGACCCACCCCATAATCTTTCTTTAAAAATGTTTTTTTATTTATTTCAAGAGGGAGAGAGAGAGCATGTATGTGCATGCAAGTCAGGGAGAGGTAAAGACAGAGAGGGAGAGGGAGAATCCGAAGCAGGTTTCCCACTGTCAGCACAGAGCCCAACAAGGAGCTCAATCTTATGAAGCCCAACAGCATGACCTGAGCCGAAATCAAAAGTTGGACTCAACCGACTGAGCAACCCAGGCACCCCACCCATAATCTTTTTAAAGTTTTGCTTCACGTATGTTATTAACACCTCAATCTTTTTAACAATTTTAAAACTCACCATCCTGACATTCTCAAGAGCCAATCATCCGTTAAAGCTGCTCAATAACAGAATGAAGTATATGACAGAAGAGCACTAACAACAGGCAGTAAGGCCTCTGCAACAGTTAATTAGGAAAGATTTAAAAAGTACCGGTTTTAGATCATATATACAACATTAGCTCTTCATACACATTATTTGCTACCATGGAGTCTGATTTTGGAAAAGCAGGAAAAAAGCCATCTTCCATCAGCAACTGTCACCTTATGACCTCATGAGATGAGGATCAAAAGAAGCTGTGGTCTACTGTTCTTTTCTCTGTGAGGAAGTAAAAGAAACTTTCAAATCTCTAAGGGCAGTAGATTCTCTCCCCCATGCCCACATACAATAACTGTGAAGTGTGATGAAAGTAACTTGTTACCAATAACACTTATAATTACAATATTTATATATTAATTACTTTGAAAAAATTAGTGCAGATCCAAAGTTATCTTTATTACAACATGACTTTAACTCTTCTACTTTATGATGTACTTTTTGATGAGGAGAAAGAGGGGTAATATTAGCCAAAGTCCCAGTGTGATGGGACTAGCTGAGGTTAGCTATGCTGCCATCCAGTAGTGGGTTATTATAAATAAACCATTAACACTAGTGGCAATTATAAATTACTTTGGGTACATGGAGTTAAGATTCCATAGTAACTTCTCTGTTCTTATTAATTCCACCCCAAATAAAATTTAAGAAACAAGGCGGCACGTAAAAATTTGCATGAAATAGGTTTTTCTTAAGAGAGACTATAAGATTTCACAAAAGAATTAAGAACGACGCAACCAACTCTCTTCTTACTGATGGTATAAGAGTCATGCTCTCCAAATCAAAGACAAAAATAATTTAAATGAAATTTGAAATCAAGCCATCATATTAATGTTAAAAACATAGTTTAAAAATGGGTGTAAAGTTTATTTAACTTCTCCATAGTATCTATTTTCTTTTTTTTAATTTATTTATTCTGAGAGAGAGAGAGCACAAGCAGGATAGGGGCAGAGACACAGAATCCCAAGCAGGCTCTGTGCTGTCAGCACACAGGCTGACACAGCGCGCGATCCCACAAAACATGAGATCATGACCTGAGCTGAAACCAAGAGATGGACACTTAACCGACTGAGGCACCCAGGTGCTCTTCTTTGCTTTTTCTTATTAACACAATCTGTGAAGAGGAGGCCCACCAAAAACGAAGACTTTAAAGATGAAACTGTTTATTTTTAAATTTAAAAATTTTTTTTTAACATTTATTTATTATTGAGAGACAGAGAGACACAGAGCGTGAGCAGGGGAGGCTCTGGGCTGAAGTAGGCTCCAGGCTCTGAGCTGTCAGCACAGAGCCTGACGTGGGGCTCAAACTCACAAACTGCGAGATCATGACCTGAGCCAAAGTAGGTCGCTTAACCAACTGAGCCACCCAGGCGCCCCTATTTTTAAAATTTTTTTTTAATGTTTATTTCTTTTTGAGAGAGAGAGAGAGAGAGCACACGAGCGAGCGCATCAGCCAGGGAGGGGCAGAGAGAGAGGGAGACAATCTGAAGCGGGCTCTAGGCTCTGAGCATCAGCACAGAGCCTGACGTGGGGCTCAAACTCACGAGTGGTGAGATCATGACCTGAGCTGAAACCAAGAGTTGGAAGAGTTGGACGCTTAACTGACTGGGCCATCTAGGTGCCCTTTTTAAAAAATTTTTTTTTAAGTTTCATTTATTTTTGAGAGAGAGAGAGAGAGAGAAAGAGAGAGAGAGAGACAGGGAGGGAGAGTCAGCAGGGGAGAAACTTTATTTTTTTAATAGAATGGCCAATATTTACTTATTTTTCCTTATTAATCTTTGATTTTTAGAAGGCTGATTTCATTGCTCTTATGATTACAATGCTTTTATGAAATACTTTTATGAAAACCTTGCAATCTCCAGAAAAAAAAAAACAACATTTCTTCACACAACTTTTGGATGCCTTTAAAAATTTGGGTAAATTCATGGATTCTGTTACAAAAAATTGTATTATGTTGGAAAGATTGGAAAACTGTTGCTCCATGGTAAAAGCAAGAGCTCCAAGGGGACTCCAGCTGGGAATTAAATCTTGGTAAGTGGCAAGAATTCTATGAGTGGGCTAGCATTAAAGAGAAATGTGACCCCAAGGAAATTCTCTATATAAATGGACAAGACATATGAAGAAGAAAAAGATATAGACAAGAAGAAAGATATTCATGCCAGCATTGTTCATGAAAGCAAAAAATGGTAAGAACCCAAATGCCCATCAATAATAGAATGGATTAGTGAACTCTAGTACATTGATGGAATAAAACCTCGCATCCATGAAATAAATTAACTGAGCTTTAGCTATCCACATCTGCCTATAGGCAACCACATTCCCTTCTTAGAGCTGAGGTATATTGCGTTTTGATTAAAAGTATGGGTTCTGGAGCTCAACTCCACATTAGCTTTCTGACCTTCACCTTTCTATGCCTCAGTTTCCTGCTCTACAAAAAAGCAGAATAATACTTGTAGTTATTCAAAAGTTGTTAGGAGAGTAAACACTTAATATTTTTAAGTTATTTAAAATAATGTCTGGCACACAGTTACTGCAAAGTGATTAACAGATCATAGCCAAAGAAGTTTAATATCTTTTCTACTTGGTAGTCACTTATCTAATAAACAATGGCAGCCATCATGTTTTCCCTTGCTTTTTTCCAGACTTCGGTATCATACAATTCTTTAATTATTTGTTTTAGTAATACGTATTCAGGAAATGTTATATATCTCCACATGGCTTTTTTGTTTTCAATTCTTATTCGGCTTCCAGGGAGATACTGATGCTTACATTCTAGGTTCTAAAGATAAGATGAAATTTAAACAGTACAGTAAAAAGTCAAAGTACTTCATTGTATCTCCATTTCTTTTTTGAAAAAGGCAGATTATAACCTAAAAACCAAAACTGTATGTTTAACTGCCTACGTGTCAATTACTAAATCTAAAATATTAATGACTCTTACATTCACCATTACATTTATATTAAAAGGACAAAACACTAAAAAGCCTAGGCTACTAGATTTCAAGACTACTAATTCTGGTATAGTATAAACACATCAATTCTGGACACAAGTTATTCTCAAAAGAATGCTCCTACTATTTGCATGCTCTATTTTAAGCTCCACACCTGCAAGCATCTGCCTATTTATTAAGAAGTTCCAGGGGCGCCTGGGTGGCTCAGTCAGTTGGGCGACCGACTTCAGCTCAGGTCACGATCTCGAGGTCCGTGAGTTCAAGCCCCGCGTCAGGCTCTGGGCTGACAGCTCAGAGCCTGGAGCCTGTTTCGGATTCTGTGTCTCCTTCTCTCTGACCCTCCCCCGTTCATGCTCTGTCTCTCTCTGTCCCAAAAATAAATAAACGTTAAAAAAAAAAAAAAGTTCCAAACTAAACTCTATATTCCTTTGCCTTGGCTATTCCATCTCCAAAAGAAAAAAGAAGAAGAAGAAAGAAAGGTACCTTCACACTCACTCAATTGCTGCCACCAGAAACCCAGACATCACCTGTGAAATCTTTTCCATTGTCACACCCTAGATTATATTCAATCCCCGAGCCCCATTGAGCCTATTTCAAAAATAAGCCATCGTCCACAGACACACAAATCTGATATCCTATTCTTGCTTACACCCTTTCCATGAGGTTTCATCTCACTTAAGAATAAAATCCCAAACCGCTGACGTAGCCACTCTCCCCACAGTATGCTATGTGTTAGTAGCATTGCTACCTCCTCAGTCCCTGCCCAGTCCCCAGGCTTTCTGCCCCATCGAAGGCCTTCACTACAATATATTCCTTGTTGCAAATCTTATTTTCTTCACCTGCCCAATTTCTATCCACTGTTGATGCCTCAGCTAAAACTCTACTTCTCTTACCTCAGGAATCTAAACCAGCCCTCCCTTCACCTATTGTGATGAGCACTGGGTGTTGTATGTGAGTGATGGATCTAAATTCTACACCTGAAACTAATATCACACTGCATGTTAACTGGAATTTAATAAAAACTTGAAAAAGAAAAAGAAAATAAAAAATAAATCAGCCCTCCCTTACACCTTCATAGCACTTTCTACTATTCCTTCTTAGCATTTTTCCAAACGTATTAACACACTTGTGTGTGTGTGATTATGTGATTATTACCTATCTCCCTCACTAGACTATAAGCTCTTAGATGGATTTTTTTTTAATGTTTATTTTTGAGAGAGAGAGAGAGACAGAGAGACAGAGAGACAGAGCGCAAAGAGGGGAGGGGCAGAGAGAGGGAGACAGAGGATCCGAAGCAGGCTCCAGGCTCTGAGCTGTCAGCACAGAGCCAGAAGTGGGGCTCGAACCCACAAACCATGGGATCATGACCTGGGCCAAAGTGGGATGCATAACTGACTGAGCCACCCAGGCGCCCCGCAGATGGATGTTTTTTAACTGGCACAGAGTAGGTACATATTTTAAAAGGTTAATTTATGGAATTAATGAACTTATTCCAATTCAACAGTGGTAATTCAGTTAAAAGCTCAAAGAGAATGAGGACTATTAAACGTGTCAAAGGACATTACATGCTTCTAAACAAATCCAAGAGTAGTATCAATGGCCTGGGAGGAAGGCACACTCTAACGTAAGGGATTAGGCACAGGTTTGGAGGTGAGAACACATGGAGAAAAACAAGCTGAAAGTAGTAAACCTGCTGGACTCATCTCTGCTAATCGGAGAAAGCCCATTTCTGTGGCATCATTCTGCAATATACTTTATCTCTCTGTTTTTGCTACCAGGCGAGAGAAAACACCAGGATGTTGGAGAGAGTCCATATTCAAAGAGCTAAAAATGAAATGTAACACCTAAACTACAGTAAGTGTTTAGTTCTTTCTTAAAGAGCAACTTTACTGAATTGGAAGGCAGCTGTTGAGGACTATGAAAACCGAGCTGTTCTAAATCTCCAAAATGCTCTGGCGGGATGCTCACATAGGATTTTAATTCCCAACACAGGTCTTATATGTGCTAGAGGATGGTGTTGTACTAAGATTGCATTTTATAAAGCAGAGGTTAGATCCCTGTAGGTAACAGTAAAACTGGCATATACTTCATCAGATGAGTGTTTGCATTACACATGTTTCTGTGTACAGGCTCGGTTTACTCCACACACTGTCAATAGACCTCTCTGTACCTCGTAAGGGTAGCAAAGAATAGATGCTCACTAAAGTAAACTGATAAAAATACTTGTGTCTAGATATTCCTGTTTTAATGATATTTCCAAATTACATATTACTTTTTAAAATAGAGAAATGACCAGCGTATGTGCTTAGAGGTTTTAGTAAGAAATTCCTTGTTTGGAATGGTGCTGGGAGAACCAGACAGCAACATGCAGAAGAATGAAACTAGACCACTTTCTCACACCATTCACAAAAATAAACTCAAAATGGATAAAGGACCTGAATGTGAGATAGGAAACCATCAAAACACTAGAGGAGAAAGCAGGAAAAGACCTCTCTGACCTCAGTTGTAGCAATTTCTTACTTGACGCATCCCCAAAGGCAAGGGAATTAAAAGCAAAAATGAACTATTGGGACCTCATGAAGATAAAAAGCTTCTGCACAGCAAAGGAAACAATCAACAAAACTAAAAGGCAACCAACGGAATGGGAAAAGATATCTGCAGATGACATATCGGACAAAGGGCTAGTATCCAAAATCTATAAAGAGCTCACCAAACTCCACACCCAAAAAACAAATAATCCAGTGAAGAAATGGGCAGAAAACACGAATAGACACTTCTCTAAAGAAGACATCCGGATGGCCAACAGGCACATGAAAAGATGCTCAACATCGCTCCTCATCAGGGAAATACAAATCAAAACCACAGTCAGGTATCACCTCACGCCAGTCAGAGTGGCCAAAATGAACAAATCAGGAGACTATAGATGCTGGAGAGGATGTGGAGAAAGGGGAACCCTCTTGCACTGTTGGTGGGAATGCAAACTGGTGCAGCCGCTCTGGAAAAGAGTGTGGAAGTTCCTCAAAAAATTAAAAATAGACCTACCCTAGGACCCAGCAGTAGCACTGCTAGGAATTTACCCAAGGGATACAGGAGTACTGATGCATAGGGGCACTTGTACCCCAATGTTTATAGCAGCACTCTCAACAATAGCCAAATTGTGGAAAAAGCCCAAACGTCCATCAACTGATGAATGGATAAAGAAATTGTGGTTTATATACACAATGGAGTACTACGTGGCAATGAGAAAGAATGAAATATGGCCCTTTGTAGCAACATGGATGGAACTGGAGAGTGTGATGCTAAGTGAAATAAGCCATACAGAGAAAGACAGATACCATATGGTTTCACTCTTACGTGGATCCTGAGAAACTTAACAGGAACCCATGGGAGAGGGGAAGGAAAAAAAAAAAAGAGGTTAGAGTGGGAGACAGCCAAAGCATAAGAGACTCTTACAAACTGAGAACAAACTGAGGGTTGATGGGGGGTGGGAGGGAGGAGGGGGTGGGTGATGGGTATTGAGGAGGGCACCTGTTGGGATGAGCACTGGGTGTTGTATGGAAACCAATTTGACAATAAATTTCATATATTAAAAAAATAAATAAAAATAAAAATAAATAAAAATAAAATAATTAAAAAAAAAGAAATTCCTTGTTTGGGATGCAAACTTAAAATCATGTAATGAGGTGTGCTAATCTACAGTTACATTTTTTAAGTTTATTTATTTGAAACAGAGAGAGTGCTAGTGGGGGAGGGGCAGAAAGAAGGAGAGAGAGAATCCCAAGCAGGTTCCATGCTGCCAGTGTAGAACCCAACGCAGGGCTTGAGCCACAAAACCATGAGATTGTGACTTGAGCCGAAACCAGGAGTCAGACACTAAACCCACTGAGCCATCCAGGTGCTCCTCTATAGTTACATTTAACTATCACTTTCCCTACAATGGCAGGCACAGTATCTTCAGGTGGAGGTGGGGAGGGGACAATAACTAGGCGCCTAGCATCATGACTTCAAAAAACAGGTAATGCACATTAGTAAGGTATTTTAAAATCAGATTATAAAACATTTTCTTTTTATTTTTTCTTTTACTCAGCACACATCATTTCTTTTGTAACAGGCAGAGTGATTCAATGCCCACGTATTTAAGAGCCCAACATGCGGTAAGCATTACAGCAGGGGCTAGGGTGCAGCAGTGAACAAGAGAGATGAAGTGCCCATTCTTCGAAGCTCCCATTCTAATGAGAGGAAAAGATCAGTAAATAAAACTGAATAATTTGAGGGAGAGAGTTACTAGGGGAGTTACTTTTACACGTTAGGTTGAGTGATTAAGGCCAATTTATATGTCAGGCTAACGTCTGAGCCAAGACCACATATAATAAAAACTTAAACCCAAAATTATTTCAGAAACGAATGATTTCATAGTATAGTTGAAATAAAAACTCAGCAGAAAGAACCTCTGATCCCCTTTCACTAATCCTGAACTTCTCTTTATTACTTATACAATACCTACATTTGTATATCCAGGCAACACCACAATTTAAGGAGCATTTAATGAGAAAATGCTCATCACTATCACTCAAAGTTGCTATGAAATACATTGCTATCACTAGCAATCACACTTTCTTTTTCCCAATTTTCCAGGTTCTTAGAACTGTTTTAACTCAGGCCTCTTAGCATTTCCTATCTTCAAATCATTAAAAACTCCTGCTAATTTTTTCTCTTCCATGTGTATCAGATCAGCATCTCGTTCAGTTTTTCAGAACTATCATCACACTCCATACTGTTAGCAACCCAAGTCTGAGGCAGCTCAGCAGCAGGCTAATCTTACCCCTGCTCTGCCTACACAGTGCTCCTGCTAAACAATTCCCAGACCCCCATGTTCACAGTGTCACACCCTGAGTCAGCACTCAGCGGCGTCTTCCATAGTTTCCACGAAGAACTCTCACTCCTGGTACCTAGCATTCAAGGTCTCCTATTATCCTAGCCTCTGACAGGAGAGCTTAAATACAAGAGGCAAAAAGTGACTAAATTAAATAGAGAAAAACAAATACACATCATAGTTGGAGATTTTTAACATCCCTCTCAGCAACTGATAGAAGAAGCAAGCCCATATATATGTATGTATGTGTATGTATGTGTGTGTGTGTGTGTGTGTATGTATATATATGAAAGAAAGAAAGAAAGAAAGAAAGAAAGAAAGAAAGACAGGCTTAGAAAATCTCAACAGTACTATGAACTACCTTGACCTAACTGATATTCTACACCCAACAACTACAGAATATGTATTCTTTTTTTAAAAAAAATTTTTTAATGTTTATTTATTTTTGAGAGAGAGAGAGAGGCAGAGAGAGGGAGGCACAGAATCTGAAGCAGGCTCCAGGCTCTGAGTTGTCAACACAGAGCCTGACATGGGGCCTGTACTCACAAACCATGAGATCATGGCCTGAGCCCAAGTTGATGTTTAACCAACTGAGCCACCCAGGTGCCCCTATAGAACATGTATTCTTTTCAAGTGCTTGTGGTACCTTCACCAAGAGAGACTGCTGATAAATCAAAATAAATTTACAAGGATTAAACACATCAGAATGTGTTGTTTGAACACAACTGAAATATATTAAAAACCAGTAACAATAAGATGTTTAGGGGGGAAAAAACCCATCCCCCAAAGGCTTAAAATGATACTTCTAAATAATCTACAAAGCAAAAAAGTTTTTTAAGCCTCTTATATCCCTACTGTATGATTTCTCTGAATTGTCACCTCTACCTCCTTTTAAGCCTTTGAAAGCTTTTCTCTTACTTGACCTTACAGAATTTGGCTAGGGAGATTTGAGGTGAACCTTGCTCCAATCCTAAAGTCAATATCCTCCCTGAGCTTTCCTGTGCATTGTAAGAAACTGCACTCTACTGGCTGTCCTCAGCTTCTCAATGTCTTTCCAATGTCTAATAAATGTGAACATATCTGCACTGCAGGTCAGTCTTTAGCCCTCTTTTCTTCAATGAACATGTAAACAGGAACACACACACACAAACACACACACACACACACACACACATTCATGCACACGTGAACACACGCACACACATATACATTCTCTTTTTCCTTGGATAAGTACCAGTGTTTTTTTTTAGTGTTGATTTATTTGTTTTTGAGAGAGAAAATGGGAAAGAGCGCATGAGCAGGGAGGGGCAGAGAGAGAGGGAGACACAGAATCCAAAACAGGCTCCAGGCTCCAAGCTGTCAGCACAGAGCCCAACACGGGGTTTGAACCCACGAACTGTGAGATCATGACCTGAGCCAAAGTTGGACGCTTAACTGACTGAGCCACACAGGTGCCCTAGTACCAGTATTCTTTATTCAACTGAATTTAAAAATCTACTGAGTACTTTACATATGATATTTCAATAAGTTCAACCTACTGGGAAAGAGATTAAGCATAAAACTAGTTATAAATTTAAGCCAGAAACCAAAAAGGAAACATGGTAATTCTGACCAAAAAAACAGTGAAAAATTCCTAACAATGAAAACAACTTCATAATCCCACCAGTGACCAAGTTAATCCCAGAAAAATGGGCAAAGAACAAAAACAAGTAGTGCACATTAGATGATATAAAACTGGATAATAAAAATGCGAATACATCCAAGCTAATTAATAACTGTCTGGATTAAATTAAAATTAAGGAAAAGTATTTTCTTATCTACCAGACTGGTAAAGCTAAGAGACTGACAAAACCTAGCACTGGTGAGGGTCTAGGGAAATATGCAATGTCCCACATCACTGTTAGGAATGCAAATTGGTACTACCTTTCTGGAGTTACCAAAATAATTAAAATGTACATAAAAAACAATCTACCTTCTAAGAACTTGTCCTCATCATATAATCAAAAATGCATTAAGTGTAGGGCAGCCATTCTCAACTGGGACCTATAGTTCCCTCCAGGGAACATTTAGCAGTGTTTATTTTTGCTTGTCACATCTTGGGGGAGGGAATGCTGGTATCTAGTGGGAAAAGGCCAGAGATGCTTCTGAAAATCCTATAATGCACAGGTCAGCCCCCACAACAAAGAATTACCTGACCCAGAATGTCATTAGTGCTCGGAAACGCCGGTATAGGAGGACCAAGAGATTTTACCATTGTAGCTACTTTTCGTCCTCTCCAGAAGGGAAGAAAATTAACTTTTATTTATATCAGACTCTAGTATACTAACTAGCTATGTAACTGGCAGGTGCCGACAATGTGCACTAAAAGGTCCAGCTGCTATATGGCTCTCCCTCTCCTATATTAGTCATCCATTTTGCTAGACAGGTTGATTCAGCTTGACTTCCTAGAAGTGGCTGAGCATTTTCCTCTTACACAGCAGATGGGTCAAAATACATGGGGACTAAAGGTGTCACAAGTACTACCATGCACTTATCATGCTGTGAACAGAACTTGATAGTCAGCTAACAGAGCAAGGTCAAACATTAGATTTCGGGAAATGAGACAAAGGGGTGTATTAATTCCTAACACAGCCTCCTAGGATACAGAAATACAGAGATCAGTAACAAATTGGACCCATGAGGAATGCAAATTCATGAGCTTTGCTTAGAAAGTTGCCTTGAACACATACCAAAAAATAAAATCTGAATCTACAGGCGATACCCATGTTCAGGGGTGCTGTAGTTAAAATATTCAAAGGGAAAACAGAAAAATAAAGAGATGTAAATATACCAGGTACATATTAAGGGAACAAAGAAAACCTTAGGAAAGATGAGAACTGAAGTACCACTGTTGCAATTTTCTAAATGTTTCAAATGTCCTATTCTAGGCAAGGGGTCAATGGATAAGTAAACCCTCTGAGTCTCCAAGATTATGGGAGTTACAGTCACGCCCCTTTCCACCTCATGAGCAAAGTGCAGTGGATAAAAGAGACAGAGGCTGGGATACTGCAACCAAGAAGTAAGGAAAATTCCTAGCTTAGTTAATCAGATGAAAGATGGTATCAGGAATTCAAAATAGAATTGCTTTTCAAATATCCTGTTATCATCTCTTCCCACTAATCCAAAAAGATATTTTCCCCAGCTAGCCTAAATTTTTCATCACATACATGTAACTCATATACATATGCCTGGAAAGGTCTTGCATATACTATATTTATAAATCAAATCGCATTCTTTATATGTAAAGCTAAAATACTTCATTCGATGGAATCCTAGTGTGAATCATTCTTTTAAAAATTAATCCCAGCTAAACATCTCTTTTGTAGAAAATCGAATTTTTACATACAGTGAATATATAAAACACTTCAACACACACACAAAAATAAGAATTTTCCCGTATTGTTTTCCATATTCCCAGACTCACAAAATTTGATGGTTAATAGTCACTTTATTGTGACATTTGTTGTACATGCTAAACACACCAAACTATATAAAACTTGGCAATAACCATGAAAATAGAAATTCCAATTTAATGCCAGTTTGTTATAGCAAGAAGAACAGAATCTCCCCAAAGACATGCTTTTCTTAAGTCTCAACTTAGGCTAACTTTGATCTTGCTGGGAAGGAATTTAAAGAACTTTATAAAAAGAGAAGAATATTACCTGGAAAAACTGTAAAGAATTTGTAGAGTGGGTATGAGGAAGGATGAGGAGTCTGAAGAGGCTGAGAAGGCAGGTTGTTTGGGGAAGAGAAAGTCAAGAAGAGGTAAAGATGTGGCAGCTTAGTAAGAAACGGGAAAGTCTGAGAATGAACAAAGATCTTTAAAGGCAAATTATAGGAAGTCTCAATGGATGATACACAATATAAACTACTCCCTTCATTCCAACAAAATCTTTTACGAATAGTGTATAATACTCATCACCAAAAATATAATTTTGGCATTATATTTTATGGTTTTTTGCTTGTTTTCTTGTATGCAAGAAATCCTGAAGAGAGCTTCAAGGACAGAGAATGGTGGTCTAAGGATCAAGACCATTTTGTCCCCCATCCCACAAAAATTACATTATGAAAAAATACAGGTGGTTAAACTGAATTACAGAGTATTCTATTTCCCATTGAAGAACAACAGATTTCTTCAAGTCAACTAACCAGTTAGCAAATTGGTTAATATAAGGTCAGAATGAAGCCAAAGTGTATGGGTCTGGATCCCTATGATCCACAACCTATTCTACTCTTGACTCCACAGGCTGCATGCCTAGTATCTCGTAAACTTCCCTTCAGTGAAGGGTAGACAAGAGAATATGAAAAGATGAGCAAAAAGTCATCACCGCTACTACTGGCAAGTTTAAAGTACATGTCCCACTGACTTTGAATCTAAGGTCATACCAGTTTGTGGAAAAAGGTCAAGGAATCATCAACAGTTTGGAAAATTATTCTATTCCGGTCTTCTGTAGGTTTTTCCAAGAAGGTTCACCGTGTAATTTTAAGTCTAAAACAAACCCAAGTAAATACTTTCCAGGAATAAATTAAGGACTACATTCATAAAAGAATTACTGCTTAAGATGCAATTATCTCATTTTAATGATGCTAAATTAAAGCAATTAAACGGCTTAACAGGGGAAAAGTGTCTATGATAGGTCCTGTTAATTGTTGACCACAGTAGAAAAGAAATTTTAAAAAATACATTTTGTTTAAATTCCTCTCATGTTTAAATCTAACAAAAGCAATAATGATAACGTAAGTAAAATGTAACATCAAATTCTTAATCATAATTGAAAAGACAGTACAAAATGTCTACTCTTCCCTATTTAACCATCTGGAACATGTTACAAACTCCCTGAAAGCAAGAAAAATCTGCAAGTATAATTACACTCTGGGACTATTAGCATGACATGCTTCAATAAATACTCCTAATAGGATCGGCTGATAGAATAACTGGTGCTAAAACTGATGGATTTTCATTATTTGGCTATTTGTTCTTCCTAACTAAATACTCAAGAAAACCAATAAATTGTCCCTTGAATAGAAACAAACAAACAAATCCCCAGCAAGGGGGAAATGCGATAGGTTGCGGAGGGAGAACAAAGGGACAAAGAGCAAAGGTTTGGACATGCCTGTGTTCAATTTAAATTTTCCCTCTCCTATTCTTCCTCTCTTCTCCCAGCAGCACCAAATCTGGCCTAGCTTCTGGTCAAAAGTGACTTTGTTAGGGTCAGGAGAAAATGTTAAGTCTTCAGTTGGCTGAAGGTCTTCAGACCAAATTGCAACAAGGGAAAATATTTAAAATGCACTCTACTCCTGATGGTTTGGGAGATTTAACATCTAAATACTTCAACTGGAAGGCTTAAGCAAGGAAAGAACCCAACTAGCTAAGATTTTTAGGAAGACAGCTCTGGTGGCTGAGCAGCGGAAGCAAGAGAGCCTCATATGGAAATATAAGTTGAGTTGTAGATCAAAGTCTACTTTTACATCAAGTCACATTGATCTGGCTGCCAGAATATGCAGAGATACTGCTTGCCTTGGGGTTATTTTTAAAGACCAACCTCATTCATTATTCCTATGATCCCTGATTTCATTTTATCCATTACAACTGCCTATTTCAACATCCTCTTTTTTTTTCTTCCAGTCCCACATTCCTCCCCTTCCAAGAAATTCTTTATTCATTCTCATTTTTCTTTTTTTTTTTTTAATGTTTATTTGTTTCTGACAAAGTTCGAGCAGGGGAGGGGCAGAGACAGTGGGGGACAGAGGATCCCAAGCAGTCTCCGTGCTGACAGCACAGAGCCCAGTGTGGGGCTTGAACTCATGAACCGTGAGATCATGACCTGAGCTGAAGTTGGACACTTAACCGACTAAGCCACCTAGGCACCCCATTCGTTCTCTTTTTGATATCCTAGTTTTGCCAAAGGAGTGGCCTTTCCCTGGTGTGTTTTTCATGTTACTTTATTGGTGAGGGGCACCAGAAAAAGATGGAAGGAAATCTTAACTCCTATACATACAACTTTATTGATCAATATCAAATCCTTACCAGAGCAATGCACTATACCAAACTAAAACCATAAACTATAAATGAGCCACTTAAACAAGTAAGTTTTCATTGCATGTGAATAAGGATAAAAGAAAAAGAAATGTGTAAACAGCACATGGTGATATTTACCCCAACTCACAAATTATCATTTCCATCTTCTGAAGATCATTGTTTCTCCCCCTCTTCCCTCCCCAGAAGTATAACTTAATGTGACAATGGTACTGAATAACAAGCATGTAGGCCATATATCTATATATATACAATACCTCAGAAAGTGTTCTTTAATAGAAATTTTAATGCTATACACAAACAGTGCCATTTAAATTTTACTTTTAAAAACTGCTTTAGTAAAGCCTAAACCTAAAACTAGGCTCTTAATATTTTAACATTGACCTGATAAAAGCGTATTTTCCTAGCATCTCTGATATTCTCATTAATGTTGGGGACATATTTCATTAGTGAATGGGACACCTTTGTGGCAATGACAATTTTTTTACTAGCCTTTGCTTTGCCTGTCTGGATTTATGACACTAATCCCTTCCATCATCATCCTACCTCTAGAAAGTCATTCCTCATCCACTACAGTTTGGTTGAATAACCCCCACTACAGTTTGGTTGAATAACCCTCCTCTGTGTCTCCATAACAAGTTACACTTACCCACAGCAGCGTCTGGCAAATTATTTGCCTACATATCTGTGTGGATCCTTGCAAGCAGACTGTCAGCTCCTTGAGAGCAGGAAGGCTATGTCTTTATCACTTCTGTATCTCCAGAGCCTAGGGCAGCACCTGGCACCAAGTATATTCTCAAGAGAGACAGTCAGCACGGCCCCCAGCAGCCCCATCAACCAGTGCCGTCAAATGCCTCTCCTAACATCATCCTAGACTAAGGTTTACTACAATCTCCTGTATGGCAGTCAACATAATTTTCTTAGGTGATACCATGAATCCTGATACTTTCCATTTTGTGTATGGTTAAGCAACATGTTATAGGTTTTATTTATTTCTTCAAAATCTCTGTGCAGTAAAGATAATTATCCTCCTTTACCAATAATAAAAGTAAAAGCTCAGAAAAGATAAACTGCTTTCTCATCACTATACAGTAAGCAATTGAGGAAAGATTCATGCCTGTCTGCCTCACTGTAACTTAAAGCTGTTTCTACTATACTATTCTGCTCCCCTATACCTATACTGAAGCTACATGAATATATAATAATTCAAATATATTTTTCTGGCTATATTCTTCAATATTAGATTACCTCTGGGAATCAAGACTGTAAAGATGGTGGGTTAAGCTTACCTGGAATTATATTAACTATCTGGATTAAAATGTCATTGTGCTACTTGCTAGCTGTGTAATCTTGGGTAAGTTATTTAATTTCTCTGTGCTTCAATTTCTCATTTATAAAATAAGGACAGTTTGGTGCACCTGGGTGGCTCAGTCAGTTAAGAGAGTGACTCTTGGTTTCAGCTCAGTTCATGATCTCACGTTTCATGGGTTCAAACCCTGTAGCTTGGGATTCTCTCTCCCTCTCTCTCTGCCCTTCCCCGCTTGTGTGCATGCACTCTTTCAAAATAAATAAGTAAACATTAAAAATAATAATAATAAAAAATATCACGAGGATAGTTGTTGTAGCTATAGTGTTGTGAGGGATAGACTGCTACATATGTGAAGGGGTTAGAATAGAGCCCAGCACATAATAATACTACTAATAACTAGGATTATCTCATGCCTACTATGTATGGTAGCTTATCTTCAATAAACATTAGCTATTAATACTTAATTGTTTAAGCTTACAAAAAAAACTTGTTAAATTTTTCTATGTCAGTGGTTCTCAACCTTATAGAGCATCAAAATTATGTAAGAAATTTTAAAAGTACCCTAGACCTGCATTCTGCAGATTCTAGTCTATGGGTCTGGACTGGTTTCTAGAGACTATCCTTTTGAAAAATTTCCAACAGGATTTCCATTCCCTGAAATATGCTAGACTACAAGTCTTAAAACACTTCTGCAATATAGCATCTAAAACTGCTCAATAAAATATAAAAATTATCCTTTTCGATGCTGGATATCCCATAAAGAATACAAGGGAAAATCACTAACACCAAGAATGGAAATAAATTGAGAAAAAAGAAAAGCAAGCAGCAAAGCTGCCAGATGTCAGGGTGCATAACCTAGGAGTGGAGGGACCGAGGAAAAAAGCTTAGGCCTCCTGAAGTGTCAGAGACCATCAGACAAAGTCAGGGCCCAAGAAGTACAATAACCCAGGAAAAAGATGAATTCAAACATCAAAAACACCTCAAAGGCAAACATCAAGGAAAATTTACCTCTTTGGCAAAAAAATCATAAGAATCTGATGCCTGAATCATCTACACGATGTGGATCTTCCTAAAAACCAAGAGTGAGAATTTTATGTTCAAATCCAGGTTCACAGACTAACCCTCCCGCCCCCACCTCCAAGCACATAGAAATAAATGAAAACCCTGTCTAGAAAAATGTATCCTGAACCCAAACCAAAAATAATTCCCATCATTACACAGGATTCCAAAGAAAAGGAGTTCAGAATTCCAAAAGAAAATCACAAAACACACAAGTAAACAAGGCACTATTACAAAGTCAGTGAAAAAATTTTTAATTGTAAAAATTTCTTACAAAATTTCAGATATTAGAATTATCAAATATAGAACATTAAATATATCTAATACACAAAAGAAAGAGAAAAGCAAGTTGAAAACACTAATAAGGTTCAGGAGGGTATTAAAAAATGAACGGGCAAATCTGAAAGAGAACCTACTAAAAGTGCTAGAACTGAAAAACAGTCTAAGTAAAATCACAATGAAAGAGTTAAATAAAAACTAAAACTAAGTGAACAGTAAGACAGCGATGACAAACTTACAGTGGCCCACAAGGTCACCAGAAATGAAAATGTGCAAGAGAGGTTAAGAAACACGGAGGAGAGACTGGAATAATCACTACCCCCAGAAAGACTATAGTCTCTGGTCACAATACATGAAAGAGAAGTCAGAAAGAAACTAAACACAACACAGCCAAGAGTTTGGAAATTTAAAACTACATCTCTAAATAATTCACAATTCAAGAAATAACTGAAAAAAATTAATTTTTAACAGAAAAAAAATTTTATTATTATTATTTTTTTCAACGTTTATTTTTATTTTTGGGACAGAGAGAGACAGAGCATGAACGGGGGAGGGGCAGAGGGAGAGGGAGACACAGAATCGGAAATAGGCTCCAGGCTCTGAGCCATCAGCCCAGAGCCCGACGCGGGGCTCGAACTCACGGACCGCGAGATCGTGACCTGGCTGAAGTCGGACGCTTAACCGACTGCGCCACCCAGGCGCCCCTGGATCAAAATTTTAAAGAAGACTGAAACAATAATGAAAATACTACACTTCAAAACTATACAATGCTACAAAAGCAATACTCACAGGAGAATGTATTCCTATAAATGCTTTCATTAGGAAAGAAGAATGGCTAAAAATTAATGAGTTAAATGTCTAACTAAAAAATAACCTCATCTTAAAAAAAATAAAAAGAAATATAAAAGCAATGAAGTGGAAAACAAACACAATAAAGAGAATGATAAAATCAAAAGTTGGTTCTTTGAAATGAGTAACACAATACCCTTGATTGGGTCAAGAAAAAGAAGATACAAGTTAATTATTAAAAGTGAGAAGGAGAACCTAACTATAAGTAAAGCAAAGATCAAAGAAATAGGATGATATTACGAAAACCCTTCTACGAATAGATTTGAAAAGTTAAATGAACTAGGTAAATTCTGAAAACATAAAACCCATGAAAACAAACCTAGAACACTCTGATATAAACATATGACTGAATAAATAAGCAAATAAATGAGGAAGAAGGGACAAATCTTTCTTACAGAAGAATTCCAAAAAATACATCCAGCCACTCCTCCCTCTAGGAGGTGGAGCTTACTTTCCAGTCTTAGGGACTTAGGAACTCGGTTCCCAAAGAATTAAAGTAGGGAAAGAGAAGAGTAATGACTTCACAGTGGAAAAACCTGGCAACACCACCTTAGTCGTGTGATGGAGGTTAATTTAACATCATCAGTGATGCCATGGATATCATATACTCCCTGAAATGATGTGATGAGAACGGCACTTCCCCTCTGTGGTATGCTTCTCATCACCTTAGTGTGATCATGAGAAAAACATGAGACAAACCCAGATAGGGAGAGATTCTATAGCACAGCTGGTCAGCATACCTCAAGAGTCAAGGTCATAAAAACACATTAAAACTAAGAAAGTGTCATAAACTAGAGGAGATTGGAGAGACATGACAACCAAATACAATGAGATAACTCTGGGTTGGACACAGGACAGAGAGAGGATTTCAATGAAAAAAAAACTACTCAAATCCAAATAAAGTCTGAAGTTTAATTAGTCAATATCAGTGTCTTAGTTCTGACAAATTACAAATCATGGTAATATAAGACATTAATAACAGGGTGGGGTAGTTAAGGGGCATACTAGAACTCAATATACTATTTTTGTAACTTTTCTATAAATCTAAAATTATTCAAAAATAGTTTTTCTTGGGGCGCCTGGGTGGCGCAGTCGGTTAAGCGTCCGACTTCAGCCAGGTCACGATCTCGCGGTCTGTGAGTTCGAGCCCCGCATCAGGCTCTGGGCTGATGGCTCGGAGCCTGGAGCCTGTTTCCCATTCTGTGTCTCCCTCTCTCTCTGCCCCTCCCCTGTTCATGCTCTGTCTCTCTCTGTCCCCAAAATAAATAAACGTTGAGAAAAAAAAAAAAATTTAAAAAAAAAAAAAAAAATAGTTTTTCTTGCCTTTTTTTTTAAAGACTAACCCAGGAAGATATGGAAAGACTTAATAATCCTACTGCTATCAAAGAGACTAAATCAATAGTTTAAAATCTTCTCCCAAACCATAAGTCAGTCAGTTTTGTTTAAAAGTACAAGATTTTGAGGGGGCGCCTGGGTGGCTTGATCAGTGCCAACTCTGGCTCAGGTCATGATCTTGAAGTTCGTAAGTTCAAATCCCACATGGGGATCTCTGCTGTCATCCCAGAGCCTGCTTCGGATCCTCTGTCTCACTCTCTCTCTGCTCCTTCCCTGCTTGTGTGTGCATGCTCTCTCTCTCTCAAAAATAAATAAACATTAAAAAAAAAGTACAAGATTTGAGGACTGAGTGATCTAACTACTTAGAATTAACTCCATACACAAATTTTCTTTGTGTCTTGATTTAAGATTGCTTGGTCTTAAAGGTATATGGTATGGCATTATAGAAAATAATACAGACAAGCAAATAAAAAAAACCAAAATTCAATCATAACAATTTTTTTTAAAAAATCTTCTCACAAAGGGGAGCCTGGGCGGCTTGGTCAGTTAAACATCTGACTTTGGCTTAGGTCACGATCTCATGGGTCATGAGTTCAAGCCCCCCGCATCACGTTCTGTGCTAACAGCTCAGAGCCTGGAGCCTGCTTCGGATTCTGTATCTCCCTCTCTCTACATCCCCACCCCCACCCTGCGCTCACACACACACACACACACACACACACACACACACACACACACACACAAACACACACTCTCTCTCTCTCTCTCTCTCTCTCTTTCAAAAATAAATACACATTAAAAATATTTTTTTTAATCTTCTCACAAGGCAGTTGAGTTTTACCAAAAAGGTTGCCAGAGAGCAGAAATATTCCCCAACTCATTCTATGAAGCCAGTACAACCTTAATACCTAAACCAAACAGTATTAGTAGGGGCGCCTGGGTGGCTTGGTCAGTTAAGCATCCGACTTCGGCTCAGGTCATGATCTCATGGTCCGTGAGTCCGAGCCCCGCGTCGGCCTCTGTGCTGACAGCTCAGAGCCTGGAGCCTGTTTCAGATTCTGTGTCTCCCTCTTTCTCTGCCCCTCCCCTGTTCATGCTCTGTCTCTCTCTGTCTCAAAAATAAATAAACGTTAAAAAAAAATTAAAAAAAAAAACAGTATTAGTAAAGGAAATATGTCAAGCTTACTCTTGAACACAAGTGAAAACTCTAAATAAAATACAGGCATCCCTCAGAATCGGAACCTCAACACAGAAAATGAATTCATACATCACATTTTATTAAAGGTAGGGCTGATATCCTTTGTTATTCCAACTCACCTTAATATTTTATAAAAATATATCAAATGGGGGGAAAATGTAGTATCCTTCAAAGTCCACATTCTCACTATTCATTCTCCAAAACTCACAACCTAACTAGTTCTGTGGTTCCCAAACTATGTTCCAAGTCATCCTGAGGTACCACAGTGAATTCACCAGGGGTGCCAAGGGACGTTTTCAATTTGAAAGGAAACAGCAACATACAACATCTGTCAGACATCACACGCATTCTTTCACGGTTTCAACAGTAAATTACACTGCATTCCTTTTGATGACCTCTTGGTGAAGCTGAGTTTATGGTAGTTGCTGTGATAAAAAGCAATCACCGTGTGAAAATCAACATGGAATAGGAAATGAGTGTGGCAGTGCCCAGTCTGATTCCAAGATTTGAGAAGTTATGCAATACTTCAGATGCACATATCCCATTAATAAGTACAGCTGACTCTTGAACAACATGGTTTGAACTGTGCCGGGCCACTTTAATTGGATTTTTTAAAAAATAAATACTGTATAATACTATATTTTCTTTTCCTTATAATTTTCTTAATAACATTTTTTCTCTAGCTCACTTTACTGTAAAAATACAATACAAAATGTGTGTCAAATTATCAGTAAGGCTTCCAGTCAATAGTAGGCTATTAGTAGTTAAGTTTGGTGGCGGGCGGGGGGGGGGGGGGGGGCGTGAAAAGTTATACAGGATTTCTGACTATGCAGAGGGTTGGTGCTCCTAACCCCTGCATTGTACAAGGGTCAACTATATTTGTGGTTATTTAGAAATAAAATGAAAATATAACTTTTTCTTTGAATTCATGTATATATTTTTTTCAAACAGCTACTAAATTACTAAGACATAAATACAAATTTGTTTATACCTAATCACTTAATAAGTATACTTGTAAGGTATTTCTTTGGTATAAGGGCACAATGAACTGGGAAAGTTAGGGAATCTCTGAAACAGTCATTTAACCCAGTATCCCTCACTACCCAAACTAAGTATCTAAAAAAATACAGAGAGTGAAAGATACTTATATTAGCAAACTGAATGCAATGATAAAAGATTAATCCATATGAGTTTATACTAGGAATATAAGTATGATTTAGCATTACAAAGATCTAAATATTATTCACAAAATTAACAGAGCAAAGGAGAAAACTCAAATGAACTTTTCCATAGTTACTGGTAAAACATTTGATGAAATTCAACACTCCTAATAACATTTTTAGAAAAATCTTAAAGAGAACCACATTACTTTATAAAGGGTATCTAGAGAACATAGAAAATACTGTAGATAACTGTGAAATATTTGAAGCATTCACTTTAAAATTAGAAACAAGACAAGGATGGTCATTGACCACTACACCTCTATTCCACCTGTACAGGTATGTCCAGCACAATATATATAACAGGGAGAAAAAGATGAAAGAATTGGTATGAGAGACACAAAACTTGGCCAGATGATGGGAAAAGAGAAACTGGATGATGGCACGTGGCAGATTTCTGTAGGCCAAGGCTAAGAGAGGCATACATTACTTCTACTCCAACTCTACAGACCAGAACTCATTTAAATGGACAATCCTAATGCAAAAAAAAAAGGTGGAAAATACTACCTAATCTGTGCCCAGGAAGAAGAGGAAAGTTTTAGTGTACATCTAGACACTCTGTGCCACAAACCAAATTGGAAAATAACTTAGTATCTGAAATTGAAGATGCACATACCCTATGGCCCAGCAATTCTACTCCTAGGTAGAGATGCTTTAGCACATGTATACCACAAGACATGTATAAGAATACTCATCGCAGTATTATTCATGATAGGAAAAACAAAAGCAAGCGTGTCAATCACCACTAGAACAAATCGTCATATATCCACAACTAGCCACAAAAATAAATGTCCCACAGAGCAATGTATCCTAGACACTTAAAAGAAGATCTTAAGAAGAAACATACAATATACCACTTTTTATAAAGTTTGAAAATAAATAAATAAATCAACTATTCTGTCTAGGCATAGATATATATACAGTAAATTTTATTTTTTAAAATTAAAAAATAACAGGGGTGCCTGGGTGGCTCAGTTGGTTAAGCATCTGACTTTGGCTCAGGTCATGATCTCTCGGTTCGTGGGTTCGAGCCCCACATTGGTCTCTGTGCTGATAGCTCGGAGCCTGGAGCCTGCTTTGGATTCTATGTCTCCCTCTCTCTCTATGTCTCCTCCCCCTCCTCTATGTCTCTCTATGTCTCCTCCCCCACTCATGCTCTGTCTCTCTCTCTCAAAAATAAACAAACATTAAAAAGAAAATTTTTGAATTAAAAAATAACAGTCACAAAACTCAGTATAGTGTTTATACTTGGAGGGAGACAGGAAGAGGGATGAGTTGAAACAAGCTGACAAAGGGAGTTTCCATTGTATTGGTAAAATTCCATCTCTTAGGCTGGGTATACATACTACTGCTTGGTTCATATTAACATACTTTTTAATGAAGGACAGTAATTTTTTATTAAATGGATTAAGGAGGTTCTAGAAGAGTATTTTATTGAGAATAACTTAATATAAATATTTCCAATAGCCCTACTTATGTTCTTATTTATTAACTAAAATATACTGTCTTGATTACCTGGAGAACTACTACTGAAGAAAACATTAGTTATTAAATATTGAAAAGAATTTGGCATTTGTTAAAAAAGAGTTTACCGGTTGACCACCCAATCTCTTGCTCCTATTCTTCCCCAATCACATGACCATTTAGCAAATTGTACTTAATATAACAACTGAAAGCTACATTCAAGTCTCAGTGCTCTTCCTTAATTTTAATTAGAGTGAGTATTTTTTGAAACTACAGAAGTAGTAACAGGGAACAATTAAAGTGGGGGGGGGTGGGAGACATAATAATTCTAACCAAGATTAGAGTACGTGCGAAGAAAGGAATACTTGTATTCTGACCTCTCGGGTAAAGGTGGGAAGAAGGTAGGAGCTGTTTTCCAAAGAACGGTCTCCAGAGGAATCCCAATTAATAAAATCGTCAGGGAAAGGAGCAGGATTAAGATGTTCAGAAGCTATTAAATCCTTTTCTCCCAGCATTATTAAAAATGTAGCTTCACTGGCTGATTATAAATGTCCAATATTATTTTTTAAATAATATTGGTGCTATGGAATTACGGAAAGTTATCCATGCAAGCTGCATGGATATTTTAAATATTCCATTCTCCAGTAACTTTGTAAGTGAGAAGCCTTAACAATACCCACTATTTTTTATTGCAAAATGATCATATGTACTGAAACCTTGAAGATACAGACTACTTTGGGAAAAAATCCAGTTGACTTGATGAAAACTGAGGTAAAGAATACTAACTGAGGTACAGAAAATAAGTGGTTTTATTTCAGTAATTCAACTTCTGTGCATATCATAAAAATTGCTATAAACACAATCCAAAGAAGAAATTTGCCATGGGAGAAATAAGTAAGAGGCAATAAGGTCTAGAGAACAGAAATCAGAATAGGGCCTGAGAAGTTAACAGGAAGAAATACCATCATTGAAAACAGCTTCTATCTGGAAAGAAAGCAAGAAGAGGTAGGGCCAAATTACAATGACAATGGTAGGAATATGAGGCTCTGGAACAAGGAACATCCCTGCTGTTAGGACTATGGGTAAAAAGCAAAGAAATAAAAACAAAGGCATACACAGTGGGAAGACAAAATAAAGAACAACATCTCAGTGTCACTTTCAAGAAGTGACCAATACTCTCATGGATTTTTTTGAGACTGACAGAATGAGGAGTGAGAGAAAAAAAGGTAAATACAACTAACTGAAGCTACAGCTTCAGGTCACCAGGGCTCCAGTGTAAAAATAAATAGCAGGACTAAAGGCTGAGGCATAAAAATGACTAACTATACACAATAAGCAGGTAAAGGGCTATGTACAAATTATAAGATAATCCGAATTAACAAAGCTTTTTTTTAAAACACGTAGTACAGGGACACCTAGGGGGCTGGGTGCTGACAGCTTAGAGCCTGGAGCCTGTTTCAGATTCTTTCTCCATCACGCTCTCTGCCCCTTCCCCACTCATGTTCGTTTTCTCTCTCTCTCTCTCTGAAAAATAAACATTAAAAAAAATATTTTAAATAAAACATGTAGTACATTTTGGCCATAGCTAAGCCTCCAACTTGGGGGGGTTTCCACTTGCCCCATATGCCCCACTATGTAAAATGTTTCAAATCCTATTTTATGAGAGCTTAAATCGTACATCCTTCATAAATTCTTCCCAGAAAATAGTTGTAAATACCCTCCCACTCTGAACTTCAGCAGTTTTCATGGTCTTTGCCACAGCAGGTACTACTGACAAATTTGATAGAGCTGATTTACCAGTAATTTGATATGTCTGATATCTTCGAATATTAAGTTTTATACTATAAATTTTATAACCATCATGCTGGACTTACCAAATAGGATAAAATTCCTTAAAATAAGGTACTCTATGTTATGCCTCAGAGTAGAATAAAATAATATCACAAGTTTTACCTCATGGAGTATCTACTGAGCCACGTGTGTACATTACTCATCATATTCTACCTGCTGCTTTCTGTATTTCCACATCACTGATGAAATTAACAACATTATTCTTAGAGTGCCAGATGGCCAGTTCAGGCAAAATTAGTATATCGTCTCTCATCTTTACCTGCAACACGAAATCAGAAAGTTCTACAGCAACCTCCAAGAGACCTGGATTCTCTATAAATCTTTGACCAGGTTGTCCTCTCCTGTGCTTGGGGCTTAGAAACCACTCTAGCCCATTATACACGCAGAACAGTATCTGGTATCTGCAAGAAATGTTTTTATTTAATCACCTCCCTCCTAATTAACTCAGATGTTTGTTATTGTTGTTGTTCTGTTTTTCTTTTTTTTTTTTAATTTTACTTATTTTTGAGAGAGACGGAGTGTGAGCAGGGGAGGGGCAGAGAGAAAGGGAGACAGAATCCGGAGCAGCCTCCAGGCTCTGAGCAAGCTGTCAGCACAGAGCGAGACGTGGGGCTTGAACTCACAAACTGCGAGATCATGACCTGAGCCAAAGTAGGGCGCTTAACCAACTGAGCCACCCAGGCACCCCTGTTGTTGTTGTTCTAACTGCCCAGCTTAACAGATGTCAAATGTATATTCAAGGCCCTCTCTCAGTTATTCCCCTCCTTTCCCTACCCAAGCCTCTCAAAAGGCCTTTGGCATTCTACTCATTGGAACTACCCCCCAACTCCATACATGTGTACACAGCATGTATGCAATTTTCAAAATTTGATCAAAATGCATATTCTTTAAAAATACTTTCCCAAATTTACCCCACTCTGATCACTATTCCCTGAAAATTTTCCTTTTTATATAGTATG
The DNA here is from genome assembly GCF_022837055.1 of Prionailurus viverrinus. Classification (NCBI taxonomy): domain Eukaryota; kingdom Metazoa; phylum Chordata; class Mammalia; order Carnivora; family Felidae; genus Prionailurus; species Prionailurus viverrinus. The sequence continues at coordinate 121,591,656 of NC_062563.1, forward strand.
TAATACTTATTCATATGCCTTAATTTTTTTCCTCTGTTGCACTTAAATAAGATTCTGATATACAAATATATTCTGGTCATAGCCACCCTTGCATGTTTCTTTTTTATTTATTAATATTCCTTATACCAATTTCAATTTCTTCATAGCTGATTTCATTTAGGAAAATGCTAAGAAATCTTTTTTCCCACTGAAATTAACCACTTACTTGCTACCTCTGATGGTTAATTTTACAAGTCAACTTGGCTAAGCCACACAGTACCCAGATATATGGTCAAACATCAATCTACGTGTTGTTATGAAGGTATTTTTTAGATGAATGAACATTTTTTTTACTATGTGACAAGCTCTGTTCTATTAGAATTTTTAAATGTTTATTTATTTTTGAGAGAGAAAGAGACAGAGACAAAGCGTGAACGGGCGACGGGCAAAGAAAAGGAAGACACAGAATCTGAAGCAGGCTCCAGGCTCCAAGCAGTCAACACAGAGCCTGACACGGGTCTAGAACTCACGAACCACAAGATCATGACCTGAGCCGAAGTCAGACGCTTAACCAACTGAGCCACTCAGGCAACCCTCAAGCTCTGTTCTTAATATGTTTTAACTCATTTAAAAAAAACCAAAAAACCAAAAAACCCAAAACCTTTATCTTATGGAAACTTTTATATATAGAAATAGAATAATACAATGAATCCCTATATGCCCATTACCCAGCTTTAGCACTTATTAATGTTCTGCTGATCTTGTTTCATCTACTTTAGGCATGGGATAAAGATAAGAGTATTTTATTTTTACTTTTTAAAATTCATTGAACATTACACTTTATTTTTTTTTTTAATTTTTTTTCAACGTTTTTTATTTATTTTTGGGACAGAGAGAGAGAGAGAGACAGAGCATGAACTGGGGAGGGGCAGAGAGGAAGACACAGAATCGGAAACAGGCTCCAGGCTCTGAGCCATCAGCCCAGAGCCTGACGCGGGGCTCGAACTCACAGACCGCGAGATCGTGACCTGGCTGAAGTCGGATGCCCAACCGACTGCGCCACCCAGGCGCCCCTGAACATTACACTTTAATCACTTGTATGCCAATGGAGTAAGTCTAAGGAAAATTTTATTTACTGATTTATTTAAAAATCAACACTTCTTGTCTATCCTTATTCTTTAATTTTTTGTTTGTTTTTAGAGAGAATTGAGAGAGAGTGTGTATGCAAGCAGCAGAGGGAGAGAGAGAATCTTAAGCAGGCCCCATGCCCAGCAAGGAGTCCAACACGGGGCTCCATCCCACGACCATGAGATCATAATCTAACCCAAAATCAAGAGTGGGACGCTTAACTGACTGAGCCACCCAGGCACCCCTGCTTATCCCTATTCTTGAAAACTAGATGAAGCTTGTCTGTTTTGAAGTGCATACTTTAGAATGTAAGTAGTATCATACATGCATCATTTTGTAATTTTTTTCCTCTTACATATTCTAGATACAAATCCCTCATCAGCTATATGATTTGTAATTTTTTCCCCACTCTTTTTGGTTGTCTTTTCACTTTTTTTCCCAAAATTTATTTAAATTCTAGTTAGTTAATATATAGTGTAATATTGGTTTCAGGAGTAGCATTTAGCGGTTTATCACTTACCTAGAACATCCAGTGCTCAACGTAGAAGTGCCCTCCTTTATCCCCATTACCTATTTAACCCACCCCCCACGCCCATCCCTCCATCAACCCTGTTCTCTATCATTGTTCTCTATCATTAAGAGTCTCTTATGGTTTGTCTCCTTCTCTTTTTTCCCCCTTCCCCTACGTTCAACTGTTTTGTTTCTTAAATTCCACATATGACTGAAATATGGTGTTCGTCTTTCTCTGCCTGACTTATTTTGCTTGGCATAATACATTATAACTTCATCCACGTCATTGCAAATGGCAAGATTCCATGCTTTTTGATGGCTGAGTAATATTCCATTGTATATACATGCTACATCTTCTTTATCCATTCACCAGTCAATGGACATTTGGGCTCTTTCCATAATTTGGCTATTGTTGATAGCGCTGCTATAAACACCAGGGTGCATGAGCTCTGTCGAATCAGTATTTTTGTATCTTTTGCGTAAATACCTAGTAGTGCAGTTGCTGAGTTGTGGGGTGGTTCTATTTTTAACTTTCTGTGGAACCTCCTTCCAGAGTGGCTGCACCAGTTTGCATTCCCACCAACAGTGTAAGAGGGTTCCCCTTTCTCTGCATCCTCCCCAATATCTATTGTTTCCTGTGTTGTTAATTTTAGCCATTCTGACAAGTGTGAGGTGGTATCTCATCACAGTTTTGATTTGTATTTCCCTGATGATGAGTGATGTTGAGCATCTTTTCAGAATATTTTAAAGCAATCGCAGACATCCTACTCATTTGACACATGAAGACTTCAGTCCATACAGAGAGTAATTTTTAAAATGGAATAATATCACTGTCATTTCCATTAAAATTATAATTTTTTCCTATCATCTAATACCTACTCCATTTTAAATTTTTTTCTGTTTGTCTAACAAACAAAAAAAAGTCCATCTTTTTATAACTGGTTTGATTTAATCAGGATCCAAATGAAGTCCACAGAATTGGGATATATGTCTCTTAAACTCCATTCACTTTTTGCAGTATTTCTTCTTTCTTTTTCCCTTACAGACATCTTATAGACATCTGACTCTGGATTTTGTTGAAGATGAATTAACATTTAAATCAGTAGACTTTATCCTCCCTAATATAGGTGGACCTCATCCAACCAGTTGAAGGCATTAAAGGAAAACAGACAGGTGCCTAAGGAAGAGGTAATTCTGCCTATAGACTATCTTCAGACTTGAGCTGCAACATCAACACTTCCCTGGGCGTACAGCTTGCTGGCCTGCTCTGCAGATTTCAGACTTGTCAGCTCCCACAATTACATGAGCCAATAAAAACCAATCAGTCAATCAATCAATCTCTCCGGAGACATACAGGTTCTGGAAAACCATTACACAGTACCCCAGAGTTTAAAATTTTGTTTGGTGGCTATAGAGGACCCAAAGATAGGTCCCTCATATCTCTCAATCAATTCATTTACTTAAAAAATTTATGAGCATCTGCTGTGTGTCACATCCTGAAGATTCAAAGTTGATCTAGAAACTTGTCCTCAAGGAGATGGAGGTAAGGGAGGTTTAGTTGAGGAAAGAAACAATACAATAAATAAGCAATAAATATAAGGTTACAAGCTCAGGACACTATTAATGGGAGCACGGGCCGGGTTGCGGGGAAACAAACAACTGAGATTCCTGCATCAACTGAATCTTACTGCCTATAACTAAAATATTTCATCATATATTCACCCTTAAAAACTAATTACATACCTTATATGTTTGAATATAAAAATAAAGTGAAAACATGAGTGTCTGGGTGGCTTGGTCAGTTTTGTGTCCAACTTCGGCTCAGGTCATGATCTCACGGTCTGTGAGTTGGAGCCCTGGTTTGTGAGTTGGGGGCCTATACAGGGCTTCCTACTGTCAGTGCAGAGCCTGCTTCGGATCATCCGTTCCTGCTCTCTCTCTGCCCCTCCCACCCACTCCCCATCCCCCATCCCCCATCCCCCCCTGCCCCCACGCACATGAACAGGCTGTCTCTCAAAAACAAACACCTAAAAATAAAATAAAGTGAAAACATTTTTAAAAGCATAGAATGTGAAAACAAACACAACAGAAATACTATGATGTTAGTATTCCTTTGGAGTGATTTTTTTTTGTATAAGCTGAACTGGCTAAGGAATCTTAAAATAGGACTCAGAATGTCGAAGAATCTTTTCCAGTTTTAAAAGCCATACTGATTAATTGGGATTGGAAAGATATGCACAAAATCTCACAGTTCATAAATCTCAAGCATACCATTTAAAATGAATATTGTAGAATGGGATTAGTCTTTAATTCTCTGAAATGTAATAAGACATTAAGTCATAAAATTCTTATTTTGAAAGCATTTTAAGTATATATGAAAAGCGATTAAAATTTAAGTTCATTTAAGAATACTTTAAATTAATTTGCTATAGCTTTTTAACACTTGTAACTATGCTACCTTATATTACCTAATAATATAAAAATTCAGGATCTATGTTCACAATGAGAAATGTGAACATAAATTCAACACTAAAAACTCATTAACTAAGAATAATAGTTAAATCTCAATCAAATAGTCAAGTGATAAATAAAATAAAAATCTTGGTTTTGTTTTTTTTTAAGCTTTGGTCCTTATTTAAATAAGGACATTTCCTTAATTCCCAGTACTCTGAGAATTTATATTTCAAAGCTCTGTTGACTGGCATACTAAATAAAGACTATCATACAAAAACTGCTATCAATATTATTATATGACATTTTCTTCTCTGGGTTAGTGATTAGAAAGAAAAACATTTTCCAACATTAATTAAACTGGTGATGGTATTAAATTAACACAATCTCATAATTTTCCACAATTATTCTTAGATTTTATTTTATTTTATTTATTATTACAGACAGCACAAGTGGGAGAGAGGGACAGTGGGAGAGACAGAAATGTCATGCAGGCTCCACGCTCAGCACAGAGCCCGACATGGGGCTCAAATACGACACTAGGATCATGGCCTGAGCCAAAATCAAGAGTTGGATGCTTACCCGACCGAGCCATCCAAGTGACCCCGCAATTATTCTTTATCAACTAGTGAAACTTATATCCCCACAGTAAGCACACAATAAATATTTGCTAAATGAATGAATATAATCTTCCTAAACTCTACTTCAACATGGACACTGCCAAAGGTATAATGTTTTTGTGACAATTAAGAGGTTTTCCTTTGGGACTACAGGGACCTCCATTTGTACTCCTTCTGAGACACCAATAAATTAGCATCAGACCAATAGGTCATGAAATAATTGAAGCAAATTATTAGAGCTCTCTATTGTGCCCACAAATGCTCTGTATTCAAATACAAATACCTGGCTGTCAAGTTGAATGCTCAGCAACCTCTGTGCAGAGGCCAGAAGGGCTAAAAAGGCCCTAAGAAATCAATCAGGAGACCATAAGAGCCCTGCCGATTCTCTGCTAATCTTTGGGTACATCATTAACTTCTGGGGGCTTCAATTTATTTACCTATAAAAAATGGAGGTTGGTCACTCCAAGATTCCATGATAAAGTGACTCTAGAAAGCAAAGCAAATTTACCTTCAATATTCCTTTGGAAGATGCAATGCTTCAGAAGCCCTATAAAAGTGGTTTTTAACCTTGTTTGACTGATGGACTAAATGCTACAGACACTTCATCTCAAAAGAATTCCCACATGGAAAAAAATTTTTAATATAGTATCAGGAGAGTTTAATGACCCTCTGAAGTGGTCCATGGAACTCATGTTAGAAACTTATGTTCTGTAAATTTAAATAGACTTCAATAAACTGGAGACATATTAATAAGTTTGAAAACAGGGGTGCCTGGGTGGCTCAGTCGGTTAAGTGTCTGACTTCAGCTCAGGTCATGATCTTGCAGTGTGTGAGTTTGAGCCCTGCTTCGGGGTCTGTGCTGACAGCTCAGGGTCTGGAGCCTGGTTTTGGATTCTGTGACTCCCTCTCTCTCTGTCCCTGCTCCCCCCCCCCCCAAATAAATAAACATTAAAAAAGGAAAAGAAAACAAAGCAGCATTTTGTACCTAATCATTTTTTTTAACAAATTAAATTTATTTTAAATTTCAAACAACAATAAAGAGGAATCAATTATTTTTATAACTATTAGAGAGAAAACATGGTTTTAAAGAATCCAAAATACTAGGTTAGAACATTAAACTATGTTGGTAAATCACAGTTCCAGTTAGGTGACATCCAAACCATTGTGATTATATGTCAATCTCAATTCTAATGAACCAAGTGTAATGAAAACATTTATTTAGGATTCCAAACTTAAACAAACATGTGTTCCATTTGATTGTCTTTGTGCAGATAATCCATTTGGAGACAGGCCTTCAATAAAAATATACAACTAAGTATACTGAATTACTAAAATGGCTTAAATTTCTGAAAGATCCCATAGCAATTGTGTATTTTAAAATAACATAACTAATGTACAATTAAAATTGGTTAAGTCTGTTCAGCTACAACATGAATTTGCTCACTGTATTACAAAAGAAAGAAAATTTAAGAAAAAAATGTAAAACCCTTCTCCAATGTAAAAGGAAAGACAGTAGAGCGGCCTGACTTATCACATACAGGAAGAGAAGGAACGATTACATAACTCTGCAGAGATTAATTAAATATAGGCAAATAATACTAGTGTTACAGTTTTATAAATCATCTTTGGAATAAGTCAAAAGGATGCTAATATCCGCTCTTATAGTACAGTTTCTAACGTAGATCTTTTGTGGAAACTTCTCTTAGGATTTCTCTTGTCTAATCTAGGTCCCCGGGGAACCAGCAAGAAAAAATTCAATGATGGTTTTCTGATGCAATAAAGGGAGAGGCCTTTTAGGAAAATAATGACTCTGCCCGATTATGATGGCAATATCCCTATCAGGAATATAAAAGTAAAACAGCTGTAATTTCTGGTGGAGTGTTTTTTGTCTTTTTAGTTAAATCATATCTTCTTAAGGAATTTTCTCATTAGATTGTGAAGTCATAAATTGTCTTTTTCTTATAAATTATAAATTAGTTTGTTCAGTTCACAACTGAAAAACTTTTAAAATGCATTTATGTAACCTACTTACAACAACACAGATTCTGAATTCTTCAATGTTCTGCTTACAAATTACTCAGAGACCGTGAATATACACTGTGAATAGGGACTGTGTTTACTTGAATAATTGTACATTTACCTGGGAATGAAACAAATACCTAGAACTTAATCCATAATCATCCTTACAAACTGGATTTATATTCTAGATTCTTACTTCTGTTTATCAAAAGAATGGTACACTTACTAAAAATTGCAAAGATATCAGTAGCAGAGTTAAATAAGAATTTAGAATTAATGCTCTTCTCCCCTTTGAGCTGTTTCTTTAGTTTTCTAAGTCCTACTTAAAGATACGTTGGACAAGACCTTACAGAGGAGGCTTCATATGTGAATGCGTGACAACAGGTAATTAGTCAAAACACCAGGCTTTTACTCCCCAAATTTGCCATTAACCTGCTTTTTGATATCTGGTGTATATGACAACTTCTCAGAAACTCAGTTTTTGCCATGTGTAAAATAAGGATGTTGGAGCAGATGATCTCCAAGGTCACTTTCAATTAAAATACTTATGTAAGCCTACATTTATGTGAGTATACAAATGAGTAAGAAAATGAGAGTAAGTCCACACGAGACTATGGACACAGGTATGTATGCAGGAATAAAAAATGGCAAAGAAATGTACAAAACAAAAAAAACACAAAAAACCCAGTCCACAATGTTTACATCTAAAGTTTCCTTTCACAGTTTAGGTTGGGACCTATGATTAAAAAGGGCCCAGAAAGCCCACCACTTTCATCCAAATCCCTAAAACCCTCTTTTCATGCCACTACTATTCTAATGTCCACAAGGAGTAGAACCCAAGACTGTGCTTTCCTCCCTATATAACCATTCCTGGATCTGGTCCAAATGAACTAATCCAGTCCATCTAGATCAGGGGTTGGCAAACTTTTCTGTCAAGAACCAGACAGTAAATACTTCAGGTTTTGCAAGCTATATGGTCTCTGCAGCCACCACTCAACTCTGCCTTCAGAGTGCAAATGCAGCCATAGACTATACAAACTAGTATGGTGTCTGTGTTCTAATAAATCTTTATTTATAAAAAACAGGCTGCAGGCAGGATTTGGCCCATAGGCTGTAGTTTGCCAACATCTGGTCTAGATCACACCAAGAAACAAGAATGTATAAACCATCCTGATGGTAAGATGGCAGAGTTTCAGAATACAAAGGCAATACAAAGAAAATAACTATAAGTCATTTTAAAATTTAAAAGAATCCTTCCAGCCTTCTATAAAAGAGAGCATGATAGAGTAGAAAGTACCTATGTGGTACTTTCAATACATACTAGATGCTTCATAAATACAGATTTCCTCTCCTTTCTCAACAGTGTCATCCCTCAAGACAGTTATTTGCTGCCTAGCCTTTCTTCTAGAAATCTCCTATTCGGGCCCTCTGATAAAAGCTGGCCCTTGATTCTTCTTGATCCTGGCAAACATGCTCCTGATACCACTGTATCAAGGTTTTAGTGCTCCTTCATTCCCGCCCCCCACCCCACCCCCGCCCCCATTAATCTAAACCTGCAACTTCACAACCTTCTCCATCTGAGCCTCAAATCCCAGTATTGGCTATCACTCATATTGGCCCAGGGAAGGTGGTAAGGACAAAGAAAAGAGAAAGAGGACAGAGAAAGAGTAGGTTCAGGTGGAGGATAGAGGAGTGATAGCATTACCTCTCTTTCCAGACTGAAAAGGAGCCAGGTGCTAACTTACTGTTAATTTAAATGAAAATGTTGTCTACTCTAATGAGAACTAAGAGCATTGCCCTTTATGCAGAGTACTCCCTAATGAAAGAATTCAGTCCTAACAAGAGGGAAAAAAACCACAGTAAGCTTTATTCTTACGCTTTTATCTAGATCATTCTGCCTCCAGCTGTGAAGCTGACTGATGTTTTTAAAGCTCTAAGGAGCCTCTACTAGTAACCATGGTTACTGCTTCAAAACAGTACAAAAAAAGGAGGGGATAGCAATTTGAGGAGAAAAACAGTTTTCTTGATTTTCATGAAATGAAGGTATAATAGCGAGAGCGAGAGCGAGAGCGAGAGAGAGAGAGAGAGAGAGAGAGAAAGGGAGGGAGGAAGGGAGGGAGGGAGGTGAAGGCTGGGCAAGGGCCTCAAGACTATCACTTCTCCATAGAGCGGCTGAGGTACTTGATCCCTCAGCTTCACAGGTCTAGAACCTCAATGGGTCATTTTACCTTATCCAAGAGTGATCCATAAGCTAATTTTATCATCTACAATGGCAATATCATATAAACCCAACTAATAATCTGGCCAAGAATTCTACTATTCTTGTCATTTCCAGCAGAAGCTTTCTTGGAAAAAACCACAGGACAAGGTTGCTTAGAAGTATATGAATCAGCCTAACAAGCTACCTAGGGTTTTCACAGAAAGCTGCCCAAGTAATTCTTCTCAATATTTGTTAGTCCATCAAATATTCCTCTTTTCAAGCCCCTTAGCAACTTTCTCAGTTATTTAATGACTCATTCATATACAGTGCCTGCCATGTTTCAGGCACTGTAAAAGACACCGGGTACATCAAAATAAAGAAAATAGACACAACTCATGCCTTTATGGAGCTTACAATCTAATGGAGAAACACTGAACACACAATTACAAGCCTGGCACACTACAGGGATTAAAGCCCCTTCAAAAGCTAAAGATCTTTCACATCTACAAGCTACAGATGAAAAATATTCCAAATAGTTATAATGGAAGCTACCTTTATTGAGCCACCACTCGGTGCCAGGCAGTGTGCTAAGAGTTAGGAGTTAGTGTGCTTTGTCTCATAAAGATCTCAGAACAATCTATAAGAAAAGGTACAATTATTCCTAGTTTGCAGAAAAGGAAACTGATGCACAGAAGGTCAGATAACCTGCCTATATCTGATTCCAGAACCTGTGCTTTTTCTTAACCACAACCACATATCCAGATGCCACTATTAAGATTTACTCAAGAGTTCTAAATTCTTGTTCCATTTCAACAATTAACTGACTGTGTGCTTAAGTCAGGTCATTTCACCTTTGGGCATTTCACAACATGAGACTGAGTTAGATGATATCAAGGTGTTCCTAGCTTTTAAATTCTATACCTTTATGAGTATATTACTTATTTTTTCCATATCAGAAGTTTATAGCTATTGTATTTTGTATATCATGTGGAATAATTTAGGCAATTATCTCAATTTGAACAACTCATTAATTAATCATTCCACAAATAATCGCTGGTCACCTTTGTGCCAGTTACTCTTCTAGGTATTAGAAATACAGTAGGGGGGCGCCTGGGTGGCGCAGTCGGTTAAGCGTCCGACTTCAGCCAGGTCACGATCTCGCGGTCTGTGAGTTCGAGCCCCGCGTCGGGCTCTGGGCTGATGGCTCAGAGCCTGGAGCCCGTTTCCGATTCTGTGTCTCCCTCTCTCTCTGCCCCTCCCCCGTTCATGCTCTGTCTCTCTCTGTCCCCAAAATAAATAAACGTTGAAAAAAAAAAATTAAAAAAAAAAAAAAGAAATACAGTAGGTACTAAGCAAAACAGTAAAACATCTCTGCCTCTGTGGCACTTGTAATTTAGTGGGGAGAGAGAGAGAGACAATAAATAAAACAAATAGGTAAACAGTACAGTATATTAGAATATGGTAAGTACTGTGGAGAAAAATAAATCAGGTAAGGAGTTTGCTGATGGCCCACACCTATTACGAGCAGGAATAGGTCAGTCACTAAGGCAAATAAAGACAAACAGCACCTAAGCCCTTGCCCTTGAGCTCACAACACTCTAGTAAATGCAAATATGAGAAATCCGAGAAAAGACAAGTAAAGTAGTATGGGAACACACAGGACAGAGCCACAAGGCAGAAGGAACTGAAGTGCAAGTTGGATTTTGCACTCTTAGACACACACGACAACAACAATAACAAAGTCAAAAAGAAAATGAACCATGTAAAAAAAATATGAGACCTATATTCTAAAGCCACATTTCAAAATTTTACAAAACACTATTGATAAATATTTCAAGAAGATACAAAAAAATAGAAACACAGACTATTTTCCTATTTGGGAAAATTATTAAGACACAAACTGATCCCAAAATTACAGGCTTCATACAAATCAAATAAAAACTAAAATATGTTTCAGAAACATAACAATAAGAATCTATAACTAAAAGGGCAAAAGGGTAAATATGCAAGAAAAACCAAAGAAATTTTTAAAAAGAAGAATAATGAGGGTAGATACACCCTAAATGATTATTAAAACAGTTATTAATATACTTTTCCCATTTGCTTTTCCTTCTACTGGCTTCCCTACCATTCTATAATAGGATCCCTGCGATTGGAGAAGTTTAGGAATATAAAGAGAAAGAAATATTTAATATTCACCTTCCGAATTAAAAATAAAAGGGTTTTGCAGTAAGATAAAAACCTTGAAAGTCTAATTTTCCCAAAGAAAACATAATTTTGACACTAATATTTTCTAACCAAGCCTGAAAGACTCGATAATAGTTTTTTCCACATTATAGAACAGATATTCCTTCTGTTCATGACAGAGAGAACGTACGGCTTGTTACCTATGGTAGAAAGAAGATAAAACCGGGGTGCCTGGGCGGCTCAGTCGGTTAAGCGTCCGACTTTGGCTCACGTCATGATCTCGCAGTTCGTGGGTTCGAGCCCCGCATCAGGCTCTGTGCTGACGGCTCAGAGCTCAGAGCCTGGGGCCTGCTTCGGATTCTGTGTCTCCCTCTCTCTATGCTCCTCCCCCACTTGCGTTCTGTCTCTCTCTCAAAAATAAATAAACATTAGGGAAAAAAAAAGAAAGAGGATAAAACCTAGAGAAAGTGTGAATTAAAGTCTCAAATTCCTAATTCTGGCCAAAGGATTGTGGGATAAAAAAAGTGAGATAGAGACAGGAGAAGGGAGTGAGTAGACCAATATTCTCATTACTCTCTCCTCATAGAAACTGCAAAAGGAAGACAATGAGGCTGCAAAAGGAAGGCAATGTTTGATGGAGTAAGGAAATCTGAGAGTTAGAATGGCTTCTGCTCTCCTTCCTGCTGAGACTATGCAAAGTGCCCGCCTTCCAGAGCATCCCCCCCACCAGACACTCACCACCAACCTCTCACCTCCCCTCTGCACACACCTGGCACAAGCTGATATGATAACCACTTCAAAAATATGGACAGAAGCACTAGCAGACTAAGGAATGGTGTGGGATCTGCTCTGGAGTCTCCCTTTTCTTGCACCATAGAAGACACTGGGAAAGCACTGGAAGGAACCATGAGCTCTTAAGTACTACAGGAGAGGTAATTTAAGATGCTGGAAGGTGAGTTTTCCAGAACAGGTCACTGTGATTAGGAGCTAAGTGACGCCATAGTAGAGGCCTGGAAAAGAGACCACCTGGCTAGGGGGCCAATGGGAAGCTCTAGCCAGGCCTCAGGTTATCTGTGACACCTGGGAAGGTGGCCAACGCATCCCGGGAACCAAGAGAACAGATCTCAAGTAACATTCGTTGCCAGCTTTGGCCGCAGACATCTGAAGAACACCTAAGGACAGAGCTCTGGTGGCACCAAAGTAGTCACAACTCCAGGGATGAGCACAACCACTGACCCTAAAGGAGACACGAGAGAGGAACCAGAGAAGACAGCACGTGGCCCGTAGGTCCTGACATCCTCGCACCACTACAAGGTCACACAAGCCACACACATCCAACCCATAAGTCTGGATTTCCAGTGTGGGAAGGTGTGAGAGAAGAGATGATATGTGAATGACTAGTATCCAAAGAGAGACTGAAATATCCTAAGAGACAAATGTCAATTACTGGATAAGACCTAGTTTACCAGACTGGAGTAAGGCTGGTACTCTTCCTTTAGTTACCCAGTGACCAGGGTCCATCAAAATGAAAAGATGAGTTATAGAAAAATAAAGAAGGAACATTTTCTTTGCACACCTGAGTATGAATAAATTATAATATAGCTACAGACTTTATCATGTTTATTTCATATGAGAATTCAAAATACCTTTTGGCACATTACAAACCAACATCGCTTTAAAAGTAACCGTGGCTTTCCAGTTCAAGATAGCAACCTGAGCCCATTCATCTAGCTCTTCCCTGTCTTAGATATCTCATGTCAGGAGAGCCTACAAGTATAAGCAGGCCCCAAAACAACTGACTGAAGAACCACCAAAGATGACCAGACCAATACAACTTTGATGGTATACAGTAAACGCTAGTCAGCATTTACTTTAAGTCTAAAGTCTTTGTCAGAGGGTTTGTAGTGTGAACTTTGAGATGGAGATAACAGCAGGCAAGGGGTAACCTTGGATGGGGGCGGGAGGGGGGGGAGGACAACTCAGAACTAATCAGAACTCTCCCTGCAGATAAATTCTTTCCCTATAGCTGAAATTGAGGGAGGAACAGGTCCCTACTTGTTAGCCTCCTCTCTGCAATTGCATGGTAAAGAAAAAGGGAACTCTGCCTCCCATGGATCACAGCAAGTGGGAAGCAAACCTGCAGAGTCCTGTGGTCAGTGATGATATTCAGTGGAGAAGACGATATTCAGTGGAGAAGTAAAGAAGAACATTGACCTTTATAGAATTACACCAGTTACCAAGATGCCACCAGCATCAGAATCAACTAAGCATTTAGGTGCCCCACCCCAGATTTACTGAATCAGATTTTTGTGAGGCCAGGAATCTGCATTTAAACTGCTCCCCAAGAGGCTTATATATAAGGCTTATATATATATATATATATATATGACTTATATATATATATATATATATGACTTATATATAAGGCTTATATATATATATATATATATAAGCCTTATATATAAGTCATATATATATATATATATATATATATATATATTCAAGTGGGCAACCACTGATTTAGACCTTCATTTGAAAATACTATAAAGAAGAACAGCCAAGATTTACCAGCTACTTAATAAAAACTAAGACGGCACTAAGGTGAAAAAGCAAGGGCACAATGAGCCAAAGGAAAGAGAGTAAGGCAACAAAAAGAAAGAAAAGGCCTTTAATTTTAGCTGGTATCAACAGAGAGATTCAAGAAGTCAATATATCCATAAAACAAAGCAAAACAAAAATCTGTTCATAAAATGCAGTAATCGAGGAACAAGAAAGAGTTTTTAGAAAAATAAAAAATACTTTCAAAATGAAATAACTTGACTTGCAGTGAAGGCCAAGATGTAGAAAGCCCATTCACTAGAGCCGATTTCTCCCACAGAATACAACTAAAAGCTCTGGAGAGAATACTAAAACCAACTACCTGAAGACTCTAAAAAGTAAACCAATAGCAGGACCACTAAGAAGGGAAGTCAAAACTTGAAGAACATTCAACAGGATGGTAAGTTTAATCTTTAAAAAAAACAAAAAAAAACCCACCTTTATTTACCACTTTGACATGAGGGTGGGCAGAGTCACAGAATTATGCTTCAGGCAAACACAGCAAAAACTCCAAGAGAAACCCCCTCTTTCTTGCTGGAGTAAAAGGGGCATCTGCCGAGCTGGGAAGTGTATGTGTGCTGGGGTTGGGAGGTAGTTCCCAGTTCCTTTTTTTTTCCCCCTCTGCCCTGAAGCCAGCCCATGTCACAGAGCTATACCTCAGAGGCAGGACACCTAAAAGCCTAAGAGAAAACCTGTCCATCTGTCCTAAGGAACTAGAAAAAGGAGCCAGGGCACTATGAAGAGTAGGGGGAGCATCCTCACGATGTACTTTTCTTTTTCCCTTACTACTTCAACCCAGAGGGCCCCGATGGGGCACGACTGTATAACAGTAGAGGGGGGAGGCACTAAGACTCAGAGAAGGAAACCCCAGCTTTCTAGTGAGAACCAGGAAGAAACTCCTGAAGCCAGAGAACATGAGGGAAGTCCCCAAGAGTACAGGGACAGAGATTTCCTGATTCCTCTGAGAGTGCATATGTATTGAAGAAACATAGAAAAGTACAGCAAAGGCTGGAGGAAATGAACAATGATACTACATGACTGACCATGAAGATATAATAATACAGTGATACCAATTTTCCCCATATGTATCTTTAACTTCACGCAATTCTAATCAAAATCCTTCAAATCCTTATTTTTTTAACTTGATGAATATATTCTAAAATTAATCTGTAAGAATGAAAACCAAAAGTAAGCAAGACAAACATTTTTGAAAGACAAGAGAAAACTTTAAAGCTATAATAACATTAAAACAGAATAATTATGTAATGATACAGAATAAGATCAAAGGAATATTAGTACAGACAAATATGTGTATACATGGGAAACTTATATATGATAAAGGCAGACTCTTAACACTGGGTAAGGAAAGAAACATTCAATAAATGCTATCGGAACTCATTACCTATCTTAGGAGAAGACAGTTAGATTCCTACATAATATCATTTATAAAAAAAAAATCCCCCAAAGATCAGTTACACAAAAATATTGAAAGACAAAAGAGCAATAATCAATAAAAATATGACCCAAAAAAGTCAAATAATTATAACCTCCAATTATTAATATTTTTTAATTTAAAAAGCCTATGAATATATGTGTTTCTCTGCATTCACTTGAGTGTAGCAAATCTCTGGGTATTTCTACACTAAAAAAAGAAAAGAAGAAATTAGAGGAAATGGTAATTAGAGGAAATCCGAATGCTTATTTTAAAACTTCTACACATAAAAGGAAATCACAAAATTAAAAGGCAAATAAAAAGGGTAAAAGTATTTCCAAAAAATACAATGAAGTTAATATTCTTAACATACTAAAAATTTATACATAATGATCTAAAAACTGGTAAGTCTCTGAGAGTTAAGTGGAAAGAGGATCCTTAAACACAAAGAAGTAAGTTAAATATCATCGTGCACATACCAATTTAGCAAATGCTGGGGGTGGGGGAACACTCAATGTGATAATGTGACGAAATAGCCATGCTTATTTGCGGTCAGTGAGGAAAAGGTGACAGGATCTTATTAGGCAGCAATATGACAGTAAGTAGCAAGAACCTTAGAAAATGTTGATGCGCTCTCAACAAATTATTACAATTTTGGAGTCTTCAATTCTAGACTCACATTTGACAGCTATGCGATACTAGGCAAGTCACATAGCATTGTGAGCAGCAGTTTCTTCATTGTAAAATATGAACACAAGCCACTAATTCCCAAAGTTGCTGCTGTGATACGTTAAAAAGTAACAAAGCATGTCAAATGTCTTAAAAACTACAGAGCAGAGGGTTGACCCAAGATCTGCAAACGCTGAGGAAATTTAGAAGATCCTTAAAACACCCTGACTGAACATGTGTGAATGTTTGTGAAAAGGGGCCGCATACAGCTTTTAAGCAGACCCTCCAAGGGGTTCCTGATCCAAAGGAAAGTTGAAAACTGCTACAAGCAAAGAGCAAATTCAAAGTGAAAATATTCTTCCCAGTGTCCAGCTTGTGCCTGGTACATTTGTGGCTCAAATCAAGAATTCACTATAAAAATCCAGGTAGTATTTAAAATAATATTAAACTTATCCCATTTATTTCTAAAACCCTCAGAGTAGTATTTAGTGATTTCTTAGCATATTAATTCATTCTGAAGTAGTTGTAAAAAGAACCTGAAATTAGGAAAACAATAGGACACTCAGTTGTATCTACCTGGATCTATCACATCAAAGTAATGCAATCTACTTTAGAAAATGGGGCAGTATGGTGCACCCGGTGGCTCAGCTGGTTAAGCGATCGACTCTTGATTTCAGCTCAGGTCATGATCTCACAGTTTGTGAGTTCAAGCCCCGTGCTGGGCTCTGTGCTGACAGTGTGGACCCTGCTTGAAATTCTCTCTCTCTCTCTGCCCCTCCCCTCCCCTCTTAAAATAAATACATAAACTTGAAAAAGAAAAATGGGGCAGTAAGTAAATTTAACATATTTAAAGTATTATGCTTAATTCACTAAGATGTGCATAATTAATACATAAACCATGCAGAGATAATTCTCTTGAAGCAAACAAAAACTAGAGATTTTTATGTGTATATTTTTAATAAAATGAGATATATAAAATTATCATTCCTCCAAAATAATTAAGACTAAAAGATTAATTCTAAAACTTCCATTTCTAGATGATGAACCACTGTCATTAAAAAAAAATTTGTGGGGGGGGCACCTGGGTGGCTCAGTTGGTTGGGTGTCCAACTTCGGCTCAGGTCATGATCTCACAATTTGTGGGTTAGAGCCCCACGTCGGGCTGCATGCTGACAGCTCAGAGCCTGGAGCCTGCTTCTGATTCTGTGTCTCTCTCTCTGCCCCTCCCCTGCTCATGCTCTGTCTCTCTCTCTCTCTCTCAAAAATAAAATAAAAACATTTAAAAAAAAATTTTTAAGCCCTAAATGTAAGCCATAGTGATAAAATTCTACCCACTCAAGCATATGGCAAACAGACTAAAAGGGAATTTTAACTACAATGAAAACTAAACAGTTAAGAGTTAAAAGTACTTAAAGACTTCCACTTCTGGGAAGGTGGAAAAGATGCATTTTTCCCTATCCCCCTCGCAAAAATAAAACTAAAAGTCTTGTACATCATATATAACAAACATAAGAAGACTTTAAAGGTGGAGAGAAGGCAGACAAGGTAGGGACCTCAGGGTCCAAGGGAAACGAAATGGTAGTGAGTTGTATGGGTTTTCTTTAATGCCTTAAATATCTCAGACTTGGAGCTGAAGAAGCGGGCAACCTGGAAATACCAGCAGACCCAGACCTCTCAAAAAACCAAGCAAACAAACAAATAAAATGAAATCCTGTTCTCCCTAGCCAAAAGATCAGAAAAAGGCCAGTCTAGACAAAAGCTGTTATACCCAGACAAATATCACATAAACAGACAAAAAACTGTGGACTCACCATGACCAGCAAAGGGGGGAGCCTGGACTTCCACCCTTGCCAAGCTATAACAGGGCATCCCACACTACCCACCACAGTCATGTCACAGAAAGCCAGTTGGGAGGCCAGGTGACAACGAGACCTCCTTCCCCATGGTGTTAACCAAGACCACATGGAGAACTTGGACATTCACCTGAAGTAACAAGGTGCCTCTCTCCCTCCCTATGACAGGCTGGTATCAGAAGAGGCCTAGTGGAGTCAGGCCTATCAACACTGACCAAGAGAAAATCGACCTCCCCTGTGGAGACCATGAGGGGAGTAGTACTGAGGCATTCTTAACCCTCCCAGTCAGGGAAACATCACTGGAGGCCAGAACTCCCATCCCTGACCAACAGTAATGAGGCACTCCTGCTAACTTGAGAGTTAACAGAGGCAGAGTGAGGTACATGAACTTCTTTCCGCACTGTGCGGTAATGTGGCAAAGTACTCCTCTCCTTCTCATGCTAAAGCTGTGCCAGAGGAAGCCAGCTAAATCAGAATGTTTAGATAAAATCCAGAGTCTCAAAACATAATACTTAAAATGTCCAGGTATCAATGAAAATCACTGGTCACACCAAGAACCAGGAATATCTCAAACTGAATGAAAAAAGACAACCCAGAGATGCCAATACCGTGATGACAGAGATGTTAAGATTATCCGAAAAGGGTTTTTAGCAGCCAACATAAAGATGTCTCAGGGAAAAATTACATACATGCCTAAAACAAACAAACAATTAAAAAAAATAGAAAGTCTTAGCAAGGAAAGAAAAATATAAGGAAGAAACAAATGGAAATTTCAGAACTGAAAAATATAGTAACTGAAATAAAAGACTTAATGGTTGAATATAACAGAATGGAAAGGACAGAGGGAAGAATCACTCAACTGGAAGACAGAACAAAAGAAACTACCCAATCTGAACACAGAGAGAAAATACTGAAAATAAATTAACAGAACCTTAGGGACCTGTGGAATATAATAAAAGATTTATTTTTCATATCATCAGACTCCCAAAAAGAAGAAAGAGGGCAGGGCTGAGAAGTATTCTTAAAAATTAAAAGCTGAAAACCTCTAAGCTTGGCCAAACAAATAAACTTATGAATTCAAGAAGCTAAGTGAATCCTAAACAGGATAAGCCCAAAGCAATCCACAAACAAGACACATCAACACATCACAGTTAAACTTCTGAAAACTAAAGACAAAACATAATGAAACCAGTGAGAGAGAAAAAATGATGCTTTATCTAAAAATGATGTTTTACAGGGAAAAAATAATTCAAATGACAGACTTCTCATCTGAAACATAGGAAGTGGCACAACATTTTTCACTGAAGTCCACACCTGATCATCTGTGTTTCTGAATCTGTTTTTCTCTTGTTCATGACTCCTGGCATGCCTGGAATCTAGGGACTGAATGTCAGTTATTGTGTAATAAAAATTGTAGAGACTGTGAATGCTACTCTTCTTCAATAGAAGATTTTCTTTAGTTTCTGGTCAGCAATGGGAGCTAATCCAATGAGCTAATTTGAAGACAGTTTTCTTTCTTTTTAAAAAAAATTTTTTTTAATGCTTATTTTTGAGAGAGAGAGAGAGACAGAAAGAGAAAGAGAGAGAGCACAAGTAGGGTAGGGGCAGAGAGAGAGAGAGAGAGAGAGAGAGAGAGAGAGACAGAACCTGAAGCAGGCTCCAGGCTCCGAGCTGTCAGCACAGAACCCGACAGGGGGCTTGAACTCACAAACTGCGAGATCATGACCTGAGCGGAAGTTGGACACTTAATCGACTGAGCCACCCAGGTGCCCCAAGGCCAGTTTTTAATCACATTCAGACCCGGTCTACTTATCTGGTTCACCCTTATTGCTAGGATATAGTGATTCACAGATCTCATCTGAAAGCCTAGGATATTTACCCAGATTCCTCTATCTCTATAGTACCATAAGACTGCTGAAAATTCTGCTTAGCCTCTTAGCCTCTCAGCAGCTACTTTCTGCTCTACTTTTCTGCCTATTAGCTTGTGCTTACTAACCTGCAACAATTTCTAGGGGCAACATGGTTCAGACTTTTGGGCTCACTTCTCTATGCTTATAGTCTCTTTGGGTCTTGGTCACTCAAGCTGTAGATGTCCTGGTAACCCTGAACTCAAAGTCTCTCCACCCCTGTAAGACTGTCAAAAGCTCTCTTCAATTTCTGTTTCTTAGCAACCACTATATGTTCAGCTTTCCTGTCTCTTGGTGGTGTCATCTATGAAGTAGTGAAAACTCACCTAGAGAAAATTTATGTTCCTTTTCCCACTGATAAAATTCAAAAATCCCAATATACAAATTCCTAGCAAGTTAGGAACAAAAGAAAAACTTCCCTACTTTGTTAAAGTTAGGGGAAAAAGGGAATCTAGGGTGGCTCAGTTGGTTAAGCGTCTGACTCTTGGTTTCGGCTTAGGTCAGAATCTCACAGCTCGTGAGATTGAGCCCCACGTTGGGTTCTGCACTGACAGCGTGGACCCTGCTTGGGATTTTCTCTCTCCCTCTCCCCCTCTAACCCTTCCCCATTCTTGCCCTCTCTCAAAATAAATAATTATTATTTTTTTAAGTTAGGGGGAAAAAAACCAACTCTCCTTTGTTTAAACCTAATAGACACCAATGGTAAACATTATATATACTTAGCAATAAAATAATAGATGTATTCTCATGTATATTAAGAACAAGATAATAATGAGGGAAATCACATGTACTATTCAACACAATACTAGAAGACTCGTCTAATTCAATGAATCAAGGAAAAGAAAACAAAACATATTCATTCTGGAAAGGAAAAGACTCCTAAAATGTTATCTGCATATAATATGAAAACCTATCCTTATAAAACTCAAACAGAATAGGGTGAATCACTACTAGAATTCATAGGAGTGCTCAGTATGATGTCAAGAAATAACAGACAGATCCCTGTCCTTGCAGAAATTACATTCCAGGGTTGGGGAGAGGGTAAGGAAAACAGGTAATAACAACAAACAAAATATGTAGTTAAATTATCAACTCTGTTACAAGGTCATAAATGTTATGAAAATGTAATGGAAAACAGGGTAAGAGGAAATCAGAACTGGGAACAGGAAGACTACAATTAAAAAAAAAACAAAAAACAAAACACAGAATCACTCCATACCAAAAGAAACAAAAATAAAAATCACCTAGGAATAAAAAAACTGTAAATAGGTGTAAGGTCTTTAAATAGAAAGCTAACTTTCCAAAAGAGCAAAACTTTCAAGTATAAATGGAGAAACAGTCAACATACATAAGAAAAATATTAATTCTCCCCTAATTGATCTATAAATCCAAACAATATCCTAGCAAAATTTTTCATGTCTCTTATGAAGTAGGTTTGAAATACAGAGAAAGTAGAAGTATATACGCATCAATATAAATGTAAACAAAGACCATTATGCAAAACAACAAAGCAGTGTTATTTGTCCTACTAGGCATCAAAAACTATTTTAACAATACAGTAATTGGAAGTAGGTGGTAATGGTATATAAATACAAAAATAGATCAATGGAACAGAATATCAATTGGAGAAACAGCGCCTGTAAATATGGAATGTTAGAATATATATGTGGTATTAGCAGGAAGACAGTCTATTCAATAAATGCTGCCAGGACAAATGGCAAACTATTTAAATAAAAGTAAATAAGATACATCCCACACCATCAAAAAGTTTTTTTAAAAAGTCAGAAAAGTCAGAAATAAAATAGCTAAGTGTGAAAATTAAGTCTCAAGTTATTAGAAAAAAAGCTGGGGCCAGGGGAGAACTAGGCATTTGTTTAATGGATGTAAAATTTCAGTGTTGTGTACACTTGAAATTAATATTATACTGAATTTTAACTAACTGAAATTTAAATTAAAAAAAAGTTTTAGTTTTGCAAAATTAAAGAGTTCTGGAGATCAGCTACACAACAAGAATATAGTTAACACTACTGAACTGCACACTTAAAAATAGTTAAGATATACATTTTATGTTATATGTTTTTTATAATTGAAAAAAGTGTTAAGTGAATATTTGTATGCCTGTGAGGAAAGAAACATTTCTCAAACTAAAAAGTAGGCATAAATCATAAAGGAAAAGATAGATAAATCTTGATGATAATAGTTCACACGTATGTGAAGTGATGCTTCAAATACTAATGATGGGGATATATATTGAAACAACAGTTTTGGAAGACAATCTGGCAGTATCTTCCAAATTAGAAATGCATATGTTATTACCATGTGCCTCCTTATATTAGATGACAACACTGTCTATAAAATAGTCTTGACAAAAAGAAATCAAACCTGAAACTCATCAAGCATCCATACCCAACTAAAAATTTATAGGAAATACAGAGGACAAAAAAACAAGCTAAACAATGTCATGGCATGCAATACAAGAGCCACAGTGTAAAAAAATTTTCATGACAAACAGCCCAATCTCTTCAATCAATATACTGTAAGAATTTTAAAAACAGAAAAAATAAAATGGAGACAGCAAAAGAAAAGGGAGTCGGGGAGAAGGAGAGAATAATAGAGACAGAAAGAGGGAAAGAAGGAGAGGGAGAAAAAGGAGAAAACTATTTTAAAAGAGGCTTTTTAAAAAATGTCATATCAACCAATCATTGTGATTCTTATTAGGATTCCAATTCAAACGAGTAAAATAATAAAAATATACGAATAATAAAAATATACAAAAAAACCAAAATGTTATTGACATTAAAACAATTGAAATTTTGAACACTGAATATTTAATAATGTCAAAGAATTATCATTCTAAAATATGATAATGGTGTTGTGATTTTTTTTTCTAAAAAAGAGAAACCACTTATCTTTTCTAGAAATATATGAAATATTTACAGATCAAATGACATGGTACCTAGATTTGCTTCAAAATATGAGAGGGGAGGGGTGCCTGGGTGGCTCAGTCAGTTGAGCGTCTGACTTCGGCTCAGGTCATGATCTCGTGGTCTGGAGTTCAAGCCCCACGTTGGGCTCTGTGCTAACAGTTCAGAGCCTGGAGCCTGCTTTGGATTCTCTGTCCCTCCTCTCTCTCTGTTCCTCTGCTACTAGTGCTCTGTCTCTCTTTCTCTCTCTCAAAAATAAATAAACATTAAATTTAAAAAAAATATGAGAGGGGACGGGGCACCTGGGTGGCTCAGTTGGTTAAGTGTCTGACTTCGACTCAGGCCATGATATCATGGTTCATGGGTTGGGGTCCCATGTCGGGCTCTGTGCTGACAGCTCAGAGCCTGGAATCTGCTTCGCATTCTTTGTCTCCCTCTCTCTCTGCTTCTCCCCTGCTTGCACTCCATCTCTCTCTCTCTCAAGAATAAAATAAAAATTAAAAAAATATATATGAGAGGGGAGAAAGTAAGCGAGAGTACAGATACACAAGACAGGTCAAGGATTGATCATTGTTGAAAGTGAACAGGAATTCATTATTCTGTTTGTCCACTTTGGCGTATGTTTGAAATTTTCCAAATAACACATTTTAAAAATGCATACACCATATGACTCAGCAATTCCACTCTCTTTATCTTGAAGGAACTCTTGTGTAGGTGCAGGGGAATGCACATGGAAGAATAATTCTGTCTTCATTGTTATTAGTTTTAAAAAATTATCTGTAGTAAAAACCTTGATGATCCAAATAAAAGTAGCCATGATACAAAAACAATGTAGAAAGTAAAAAACTGACAACAAAACACAGATCTAAATATGTTGTAGAATGTAAAAATCATAATGCTAAACTATATAAATACACCATTTATGAAAAATATTCCACAATACTATATATTCCCTACAAGTATGTATGTGTATATATGTGTGTATTTAAATCAGTGTATATGTGTACATATTTATGTACAGACATAAATATAAATCGACTAAAATTTGAAAAAGATAGGCACCAAATGTTTAACAATGGCTACTTATGAAGAGAATGAGCAAGAACCAGGGCTGTGGGAATGCTCCAGATGGACTTTAGTTTTTATATGTCTTGCTAGTATTTCAAAAATTTCTGTATATAAAATTTATTTTTAAAACAGAACATTAACTCACCGTTTTGCTATCTCTTTGCAAATCAGTCAAAAAAGTTTGACTTCTGTCCAGAAACAGGACCAAGAAATATCTCCCAGAAAATTAACTATACAACATATATTCTTCTCTATATTAAAAATAACGAGATTACAGATAAGAATGCATCAATTTGGGAAAAAAATATTAGGTTTACCAGGTGAAACTGCCAATATTCTGCCATTTTTACCTTCAAAAATGGCAATTTCATGAGGTTTGATGTAAGAGATTTTTCTTTTATTTATTTCTAGAGGAGATTTTCTTTTTTTTTTTTAAGTTTATTTATTTATTTTGAGAGAGACAGTGGGGGAGGGGCAGAGAGGGAGAGAGAGAATCCCAAGCGGGTTCCACACTGTCAATGCAGAACCTGACACAGGGATCAAACCCATGAACCATGAGATCATGACCTAAGCCAAAGTCAAGAGTCAGACTCTTAACTGACTCAGCCACCCAGGCATTTCAACATAAGAGATTTTCTAATAGCAACGCTATTACTGCAGGAAATTCTTTATATATTTTCATATAATATATTCCTGAAAATTTGTAAGAAAGATTAAATGTGTGAAAAGATAAAATAAGTTGCTATTAGAAAGTTAAAAAACACATGCCTTAATTTCACCAGACCAGTTATCAACAATATAATTACAACATTTCTGTATTTTCTTCAAATTCTGCCCTCTTACTTAACACACACTGTTGGATTAATACACTTTAATCTGACAAGGATCTGACTAAAGCCAAAGATTTGTAATTTTCATGATGGTCTTAACTAATATTCAGTTTATAAGCATACTTATAATTATCACTATTAACTGATTTTCCACTCATTTTTACAAAATAGGAACAAGTATAAAAATAATCCAAAGACTGCATAAATAGTTTTTCTAAAGATGGCAACACTTTTGAAACCAAAATACTGGACAGACACAGCTACGCAATTATCATGTTAGTTGGTTACTAAGTCTTGTTTATTCCTAAGGAAAGCAGGGTATAATGTGCAAAAATACAGGTCATATAAAAAAGTCAGAAAGTATAGAAACAAAGGATTGCTTGTAGTTATAATGACTCTTATCATCACAATAATCCTAACACCATAAACAGACTTCAAGAACTGGGACTTTACAAATATTTGTGGGAAAGATGCAAGAAATGCCTTATTTTCTATTCTGCCTCTTAGAACTTCAGTCTATCAATTCACTCTCCACATTGAATATTAAAAGTATTTCATAAATTTCTTTTAAAAATGACCCAATCAGGTTATTCCTCTGTTTAAAATCCATTAAGTCCTACAAGGAACAAATGATGTGGCTCCTCTCTACTTCTTCATATCTCTATCATTTTTGCTACTGCTCTCTGTGCTCTAGTTCTGCAGTCTTTTTTTTTTTTAACTTTAGCTTCACTTTTTAAAAATTATATTTTGTAAATTGTCACACAGTAATTTTTTTTGTGTGTACAGGTCTCTGAATTTTACTATACATATAGAACCACACAACCACCGACACAAGCAGAAGACAGAGAGCCCCATTTCCGTGCCCCTCCCCACCCCCACGCCTTCCTACAACACCTAAACCCTAACTGGTCTAATCAGAATGACTTTGTCTTTTTGTCATGTAAGAGAATGCCATATAAATGGAACCACATAGTATGTAATCTTTTGAGACTGGCTTTTTTCCACCTAGCACAATGTCTCAGAGATTCATCCAAGTTGTTACATGTATCATTAATTTATTTCTTTTTATTGGTGGGTAGTAACCCACTGTATGGATACACCACATTTTTTATCTTTTCACCCAACAGGAAAACATTCAGTCTGTTTCCAGTGTTTATTGATTATGAATTAAGCTGCTGTAAGCATTTGTGTACAGATTTGTATGTCAAATTAAGTTTTTTTCCTCTAAGATAAATACCCAGAAGGTGACTATTGAGTCATATGGTAATATGTTTTAAACTGGTTTCCAGCGCATAAACCTCACCAATGATAGTAACGTTGATATTGTACTCTGTGATACAGTGTAAAGAAATGGGCGACTCACTTTTTGTGCTGTTCTTTCCAAAACACCATAGCCTAAATCTAACCATGAGAAAAACATCAGACAAATCCAATGGAAGGACATTCTACAAAATATCTAACCAGTACTATTCAAAAGTGTCAATGCTACCAAAAAGAAGAAAAAATCTAACAAATTGTCACAAACCAGAGGAGATTAAAGAAACATGAGAGTTAAATAAAATGTGGGATCCTAATCTGGAAAAGAAAAAGGATATTAGAAACAGAAAAATTGGTACAATATTAATAAAATCTGGAGCTTAGCTAAAAGTAATGTACCAATATTGGTTTCTTGGTTTTGAAAAATACACCATGGTTTTTAACAAGATGTTAATATTACAGGAAAGCGAGGCACATGGGCATCCTGTATTATCTTGGCAACTTTTCTTTATTTCCACACTGACATCTTTTAGTATCTTCAATATGTTGTAAGTCCTTTCTTATTTAAAGGCCTTTAGATATGCTGGTTCTATCTGCCAGCACACTCTTCTTCCCCCACCTAGTCACTTCTAACTCACCTTTCAGAATTCAGCTTAAATGTCACATTCTCCTCAGGGGAAATCCTTCCATCATGATGGTCAAAAGGGGTTTCATGAGAAAAGGAAAAAAAATCAAGATATATTAGTTCAAAAAGGCTTCCAATTACCAACTCAGCAAGAATCAAGGACTACTGACGGCCTTAAAAACCTATCAGAATTTCCTAAGCTTTGCCATACCACTGTGTATATTTGTCATGACCACCACCCCTTCTCTACCTCTTCCTCCTACCCTTCTCATATGCTTAGCTGTAAAACCCTAAAGCAAAAAGGGAAAGTGTATTTGTCATCTGGGTAGAAAGAAAGGATATCCAATGCCCTGGATAGTAGGCATTGGAGAGAGAGGATTCTCTAAGGAACAGAAGCAAGCAGATGAACTTCCTAGGGCCTAGAAGAAGAAGGAAGCTCACTTCCTAGGGGCCTAGAACAAGAAGTTCAACAACAAAAAGGTCTACCCCCAACAAAAAAAACTAAGGCAGTATTGAGAAACAGGCCAATCTTTGTATTAAGCAATCAATTTAAAGAACTGGTGGGGAGGGGAGGAGTGAAGACTTCTTTTAAAGGGCCTCTTCCCTTAAAGTGTTATGTAGCTGACAGAAATGATTTCAAAACAGAGCGGGGGCGGGGGAGAGGAGGAGGAGAAGGAAGAGAATGAGCAGCAGCAGCGGCGGCGGCAGCAAAACTAATATTTTCTGAGCATTTGTTGTAAGCCAGGGACTGGGTTGGATACTTTACCTACATGTTCTCATGTAGTCTTTCAAAAAAAAGTCTACAAAGTAGACATTGTAATTTCTACTTTAGAGAGAAAGAAATTGAATTTATACAGCTAAAACTGGTTCTGTTTCCGCTTTATTCTTATTCTCCCTGATTCGTTTTTATAATAATTAAATTCATTCTGAAAAAAAAAAACAAAAACAATAAAGCCATATATGAAAACTTCAACCTAAATGAGAAAAGACAATTACAAGACACCAGTACTGACATGACAAAGATATCTGAATTATCTAACAGGGATTTTAAAGCAGGTATCAGTAAAATGAACGAATAAGCAATTACAAACGGTACTGAAACATATGCAAAACAGCAAATTTCAGCAAAGAAACAGAAGATACAAAGAAGAACCAAATGGAAATTTTAGAACTGAAGGATACAACAGCCAAAACTGAGAGCAGAAAAACAGAAGAAAGAATCAGTGGACTTAAAGATCAATTGATACAAAGTATCTGGTCTCGGGGCGCCTGGGTGGCTCAGCCGGTTAAGCGGCCGACTTCGGCTCAGGTCATGATCTCACGGTCCGTGAGTTCGAGTCCCGAGTCGGGCTCTGTGCTGACAGCTCAGAGCCTGGAGCCTGTTTCAGATTCTGTGCCTCCCTCTCTCTGACCCTCCCCCGTTCACGCTCTGTCTCTCTCTGTCTCAAAAATAAATAAACTTTAAAAAAAATTTTTTTTTAAAAAAGAAAGTATCTGGTCTAAGTAATAGAAAAATAGGTTGACAAAAATTAATAAAGCATCAGAGACCTATGTAACAACTACATAAGTTCTAACATTCATGTCATCAAAGTCCCAGAAGGAGAGGAGAAAGAGTGTGCACTGCAAAATTACTTGAAGAAATAATGGCTGACAATTTCTCAAGTGTGGTGAAAATCGTAACTAACAAATCCAGGAAGCTTATTAGCCAACTATAAACAGGTTAAACCTAAAGACATCCAGACACAGACACATAAAAAGTTTCTGAAAACTAAACACAAAGAAAAAATCTTACAAGTGGCCAGAGAGAAACAGTACATTTGCATATGGAGGAACACGAGTTAGAATGACGGCAGATTTCTCATCAGAAAACATGGAGGTCAGGATTCCTTTACGTTAAGAAAAAAAGATTATCAGCCAATATTGCGTGTGCTTTTTAACTCACATTTCAATTTTAGATAGTATTTACTGAATTTCTGCTACAAAAATTGAGAAAAGTATACTCATAACTCCCACATCTCAATTTATTTCATTTTAAGTTTCAACATTTATATTCTACCTTACAATTGCATAATCAATTACATACATATAATTACATATGCAATTTCCACAGGTATCCAGTCTTCATTCTAATCTTAAGTGAGTTCAGTGTCTGTCATATTTAAAGAACACAATCAACAAGCTTGAAACTATGGCTAATTTCTCATTCTGGCTTCACTTGGCTCCCCCTACCTAAAATGACAACTCTTCCCTACCACTCTCTTCTTTAACTTCTGTCATACCACTTAATCGCCTGAAATTAACTATGAGTTTTTTTTCTTTATTATCTGTCTTCTTCCTCTACTAAAACGTAAGTGCCATGAAAGCATGGACTTTCATTCTGCTAAATGCTATATGCTTGTCCTTTTGTTGGGACATTCAGTTTGACAATGGAGAGCTGAAAGTCTTTTCTTTAGAAAGCCAGTATCTATATAGCAGCTATAAATTTGGGGAAAAAACGTGATTTCACAGACAATTTTCAAATCAACATCACTTAGATAAAATTTATATGCAATAAAACACGACTAATTTAAGTGGGAATTAACAAAAGAAAACACCCATGTCACTACCACAATCAAGATTTAGAACATTTCCAGCGTCCCATAACTCTTTGCAGTCTAGATAATTTTTACTTTAATTGGTTAAGGTATCTTAAATGAATTCTATGAGAAATTATTTGATATAATAACAAAGCTTTTTTCTACAGCCACCAATTAAACGATCAAAATGCTTATTTATATTTAGTGAGAAGAAGGAAAGAAAATTGTTATACATCCCTTCATGCTGCACTCCCTACATCTAAGAACATACCTTTCGCTCTTCTCCAGGGTGTGTGGGTCTATCCACCATTCAATTCCCAGCTCATGTCACCTTCTCTGCAAAGCTCTAACTCTCCTCTCCTCCTGTCCCTTTTCCAAGTCAATCTCTATGTTCCCATGGCATATTATTATTACCCATATCTCAGTATTTGTTATAGTTTACAAACAATTGTTAGTCCATTAAAGAACGAACTATATATTACACATACACACACCCAATATCTGGCATGCAGAGTAGACAGTACATACTCAAATAACCTTAAGATTTGGGTAAAATATCACCTACTCAGCAAAGCCCTTTTCCAACTCAACCTCTTACCCTGGGTATTAGGCACTTGGGTATATTCTTCTAACCCACTACTCAAACAATTCAACTGAATTGTCAATTCAATTAAAAATTCATCATTTTGTCATATAAAGCTTTCCTTTAAATTTTTAATTCTGAATGTTAAACATTAATGCTCAAAAATACTGGCCAATTACTTCATAAAATGCTTGCTATTTTTTTTAAAGAATCTGCACATGTTTATCTACAGATAATTTATGATGTTTCTCTATTTTGTAAACAATGCAGATTTAGTTTTGCACCACACTATTGGCAACACACTGGTTTTTCTTTAAAAATCTCATCTTAGTTTATTCCAAATAAACCTCGTGACCCTAATTCAGCACAATGAACTGCTTCATGCATGTCAACTTTCACTACCCAAGTGTCACTTACATGTTAAAAACTAGATGGGTGTGGAAACCCTTCTTTTTCATAAAGCCCTAGAGAGCAAACCAGGCCTTCGATTCATAATTTTTAAACGTCTGATCCTTCGCTACAAGATTATAATTTTAAAGAAAGTCTAACAATACTTTTGACAAAACAAACGACAGTTTGACATAGTTTTCCTCTATCTTTAGTGAAGGAGAGATTTACAAAAATGAAAGTAAAGCTGAAAGAATTCCATATCCATGTGGCATAGTTCAATAGAGACTTTCTAAAACAATTTTATTTTGACCCTGAGCATTTTTGTGAACCATTGTAAGCATAAGATTTCGGTAAAATTTTTCCTATATATTTAAATTTTTACTTATTCTCCTAACAGCACTGTCCTTTTACATAACCAAATTTAACTCTTAAAATTAATAAAAATAACATTAGCACAAAGGGACAATCATCCCCATCCACAGGTCAAGATGGAAAACAAAATAGTTTTACAATTACTGTAAGTGGACTTCTCGCACGAAGTTCCACTCCATTTCCAACAGAATTTAAACTGATCTCCCTGCCTGAATCTGTTCTGTATACAAATGCCAGATTGAACTCGAATTAAGTAACTCTTCCAATGTCAACTTTTTTATTTTTATGTATTTATTTGAGAGAGAGAGAGAGAGAGAGCGCGCGCACACACACATGCACACGTCAGCAGGGAAAGGGCAGAGACAGACGGAGAGACAGAGAATCCCAAGCAGGCTCCACTCTGTCAGCCCCAATGGGGGCTCAATCTCACAAACCATGAGATCATGACCTGAGCTGAAATCAAGAGTCAGACGCTTGGGGCGCCTGGGTGGCGCAGTCGGTTAAGCGTCCGACTTCAGCCAGGTCACGATCTCGCGGTCCGTGAGTTCGAGCCCCGCGTCAGGCTCTGTCTGGGCTGATGGCTCAGAGCCTGGAGCCTGTTTCCGATTCTGTGTCTCCCTCTCTCTCTGCCCTCCCCCGTTCATGCTCTGTCTCTCTCTGTCCCCAAAAAAATAAATAAACGTTGAAAAAAAAATTTAAAAAAAGAGTCAGACGCTTAACCAACTGAGCCACACTGAGCCACGCAGGCGCCAATTCATCGGCCAATTTGTTCCCCTCCCTTCCCCTCCCTTCCTCACTAAGGTACTTAAAAACAGGTTCTGCATGTGTATATGAAAAGCTATTCTAGGCCAATGGTGTTACAGCAGAGAACAAAAGTGATACAGTCCCTACTGTCACCATGCTTACACTTACACAGTGGATATGAAATATTTGGATATTAATGAGCATAATACATCAAACTTCCCACTGTTGGCCAACTAGGTTGTCCTCAGTTTTATTATTATAAGTAATATTACTGTGAATATAGCTCTGAATTATTTACTCAGGGTTAATTCCCAAGAGTAGAATTACTAAATCAATGATCACAGATACGTTTATGATTTTTACTATATATACTACCATACTACACTCTAAATGAACTGTACCAATTCCAAAAGCAATGCATAAGTACTGGATTCCCATAATATAAGTAAAAATAGTTTACTTATTCAATGAGTATGAAAAAGTTATTCACTGTTGTTTTAATTCCCAGGAAGCTGGACTCTTTTTCTTATGTTTGTTTACTCTATGCCTCCTTATGATCTAATGGGCATGGCTTTATCAACGTACGTACTGGATCTTTGTACTGTAAATATTTTTAAATATTCATAGTAATGTTAGATAATATTTAAGGTCATATTTGTAAATATTTTCCATTTTGTTATTTTTATTTTTGGCTTTGTATTAGTTTTCTTTATATAGATGTGCTTAAAATTTTTTATGGTAAAATTTTTAGTCTTCTTACTATTCTTTGCACAGTTTTATTAGCTTTTCAATTTTATTTATTTATTTATTTTTTTTTTTTTTTTTAACATTTATTTATTTTTGGGACAGAGAGAGACAGAGCATGAACGGGGGAAGGGCAGAGAGAGAGGGAGACACAGAATCGGAAACAGGCTCCAGGCTCCGAGCCATCAGCCCAGAGCCCGACGCGGGGCTCGAACTCACAGACCGCGAGATCGTGACCTGGCTGAAGTCGGACGCTTAACCGACTGCGCCACCCAGGCGCCCCTAGCTTTTCAATTTTAAAACGTTACCATACATTTGCATACAGACAGCTTCAACACC
The DNA here is from genome assembly GCF_022837055.1 of Prionailurus viverrinus. NCBI lineage: Eukaryota > Metazoa > Chordata > Mammalia > Carnivora > Felidae > Prionailurus > Prionailurus viverrinus. The sequence goes on from NC_062563.1 coordinate 121,623,661, forward strand.
AATTTTTGTGGCTGCTATTTGATCATCTCAAAACTTATTAAATAATTCAACCACCTGACAGACTTTATGCTTGCTCATGGTATATTCATTTCCTAAATCATATTTTTTCAATACTGAAGATATTTATTTTTCTTAAAATAATATTTTTAGGTTTCTGAAACCAGAAGTATCAGAATTAATGTCCAAACACCTCCCCCTAGCCAAGGGAAAGGGTAAGTTGTGATGTTTGTCACTGCTTACCCATGTGTAAATCTATGGGAAATACCTTTCCTGAGAAGCTATTTAACCAACTATGACCACAGCTGAGTTAACTGCACAGGTTAACTCATACACAGTTCAACTTTAAGGTAAATCTAAAAGCCTACCTGTTGCTTGAGAGTATTTTCAGAAAGATTGAACTATGATGAATCTTTGAAATAAAAAGCTATTGTGGTGGAAAAGTTGTCTGTTGCAGGACAAGCAAGGACAATTAAAGCCAGGAGAAATTGCCCAACCTCTCAAAATAGATCACAGAGTTATCTGAGTTGGAAGAGAGACAGTAGTGCAGCCAATTTACATTTTTACAAGGTACTAACACCCAACCACTGGGTATGAATTTGTCAAAAGTTTCCAGGTGTCTCAAAAAGGAAGTTATTTAAAAAAAAGAAAAAAGGAAGTTATTTAATTCACAGTTTATCTGTAGAAAAACCGAAACTATGAGTTTAGCCAAAAAAGAAAAGCAGTTAAATCCAAACATTTCCCATATGACTCAAGACTATATCATCATAAAATATAAAGAAAAAAAGCAAGCACAGGTGAGAATGTGAAAAAGGATCAGATTTGATTTCACGATTCCAAAGAAGATGGTAGAGAAATTATATGGATAAATGTATGCTTCTGTCAGTTAATTTCTAAGAATTTTTAAAATAAATTTAATGTTTCTTTTTTCTTGAGGATATATGAAATCAATAGTACATACCACAATTAACAATCTCAGAATGAAGAGGCACTTGGATGGCTCAGTCGGTTGAGCGTCCTACTTCGGTTTCAGCTTAGGTCGTGATCTCATGGTTCATGGGTTTGGGCCCCGCATTGGGCTCTGTGCTGACAGCTCAGAGCCTGGAGCCTGCTTCCGATTCTGTGTCTCCCTCTCTCTCTGCCCCTCCCCTGCTCATACTCTGTCTCTCAAAAATGAATAAACGTTAAAAAATTAAAAAAAAAAAATCTCAGAATGGAGAAAATGCACTGTGCATATGTATGTGTGAATGTTTTGTCTAAATTCAGTTATTTATTCACTTGTTCATTTCTGAGTAGAGAAAGAAAGAACAGAAAGCAGGAACAAAACTGAAGATATAATGCATAAAGATCAAACCCTTCCAAGATCCTAAAAGTTACTGTGATGCAGAAAAATACATGATGAATGAAGTAAATACAACCCAGGTGAAAAAGGACAACCAGTTAGATAGCTAGCTAGTAACAACCAAAACATCTGATAAAATTAAAGGTGAGTAATAGCCTGAGGAAAAGTAAATAGAAATGGGTCTTAATTGAGCTTAAAGTAAGAGTGTTAAAAACTTATTGGTATCTGAACAAGATTTCAGAGTACCATAATCCTTGATCAACCACCCTACCACTGCAGTAGATTCCAGAGAGTGAAAATGAGAAGGGACGCACCAGGCAAAATTGCCTGTTTATTACTATCAAAAGGTTTGGACAAGCAACTAGGGACTCTTTCTGCCTCAGTTACAAGTAAGTCTAACACCTGACACACTGAGACTAAGGCAACTGGTTTCTTGGTTTCTTTTACATAGGCCTACATCTTAACCCACAGAAAAGAAGGAAAAGATAATCCATCAAGTATTTCCGCAAACAGCTGTGATGGAGTAAGAGGAATCCAATTAATCCTCCTGCCTTATACAACCAGAAAAATGGGTAAGACAGATTAATAAAACAACAGTTTTCAGGTATTAGACAACAGTCAAAGCAGGAGTGCGTCACTGAGAAAATGGAGGGGTGAGGAAGGGAGATGAAGTGAGCCCTACAACTGCCCCACCCCACACCCTTGAAGCAGTTTCCAGGATGCAATATAGACAGTGAGGGCTTCAATGAGCCTGGAAATCTCAGAGGGTTGAGGAGACAGAGACTGATGTTCAGGGAGGCCAAGGCAGCCATAATGTGTGGAAAAGCATACCAGAGAAAAGGGAACTGTGCCCAGAAACAGAGCTCTGGAGATCTGCCCTTCAAGGCTTTGGCAGGTAGTGATCTGTTATGTATGAGAAGAAACTACCTAAGGTTGATAGAAGGACCACTGGAAAATAAATAGGCCAAAGAATTCCTAAAACTCATACTAGGAATAGTTTGTATTCCCATCAAGTAGAGTGAAAAGACTTCATAATACATGAGACATTAAGTTCTCAGAAGTTATCAACTCTAAATTAGCTCTAGGAAAATAGGCTGTTCTAGACTCACCCTAACGAAGCTTCCTCAAAACAAAGCACATCTCAAAAAAGCATCAAAGTGATTTCAAAAAATTTTAACTTCATGCCAAAACTTAGACTAACATCATTGAAAGGAATACAACAAAATCCAGCACCCAACAACATGAAACTCACAATGTCTGACATCCAGTGAAAATTTACCAGGCATATAAATTAAAAGGGAAATATGACCTATAACCAGGAGAATAACAAATCAATAGAAACAGATGCAGAACTGACAGAGACACAGAACTTGGCAGACAAAGATGTTAAAAGAGCTACTATAAATATGCTCAATATGCTCAAGAAGGTACAGAAACACATGGGAAGTGTTGAGGGATAAGTGTAAGATTTTTTTAAGGCCAAAATGGAACTTCTAGAAATGAAAAATAGAGTATCTGAAATGAAAAATACACTGGGTGGGACCGACAGCAGATTAACACTTAATTTGAAAACACAGCAATAGAAAAATATCCTGAATGAAGTACAAAGAGGAACAAAAATACAAAAAAAAAAAAAAAAGAACAAAAGGAAAAACAGAAAGAGAACACCAATGATTTGAAGCAATATACCAAACAATCTGATATACATGGAATTGGGGTCCAAAACTCTAGAGGGAAAAACATGACAGAAAAAAAAAAAATCTTTGGAGAAATAATGGATATTTTTCAAACCATAAACCCACAGATCCATGAGGCTCAACAAAATCCAAGAAGGAAAAACAAAGCAAACCATACTTAGAAATATCATAATCAGGGGCACCTGGGTTGTTGCTCAATTGGTTAAGCGTCTGACTCCTGATTTCAGCTCAGGTCATGATCTCACAGTCATGAGACTGAGCCCCATGTCAGGCTCTGACTGGGTGTAGAGCCTGCTGAAGATTCTCTCCCCCTCTGCCCCTTGCCTGTAAGCCAGGTCTGTCTCTCTCTCTAAAGAAATATATAACTATAACTATAAATATAGATATTTGAATTGTTGAAAATTGTTGAAAACCAGTGATTAAGAAAAAATGTAAACAGGTGCCAGAAGTGTAAAAAAAGACCTGTTATGTACAGAAAAACAAAAACTTCTGATCAGAACCTATACCAATGAGAAGTCAATGGAGTTCTAGTCCTAAGTACTGGAAGAAAGACACTGTCAACCTAAAATTCTATATCCAGTTAAAATATATTTCAAAATGAATGTGGGTTTTTAGACAAAGGCTGAGAAAAATCCATTACAAGACATGCAATGCTCTCTAGGCAAAAGGAAAAGAATATCAGGTCAAAACTTGGATCCACACAAAGGAATAAACAGCACTAGTAACAGCAAATATATTTATAGATACAAAGACATCTTTGTCTAAGTTTTTAGTTTCTGGGTAGTTTTTTTCTCAATTATCTTAATTTCAATAAAAATCTGTGCTTACAGAAAAACTAAAACAGTAACTCCCCAAAAGAATCCTCATTCTCATGAAGTAACCATTGTTAAGATAGTCATACTGATTTCATAACATTAGTTGGGCATATTTCCATCTTTTTATAATCTCTAGAACAGTTTCTCACCATAGGAATTACATGTTCCTTGAAAGTTAGAAAAAACTCACTGGCAAAATGATCTGGCCCCAGAATCAATTTTGGGAAAAAATTCCTTAAACTTTCTTCCATAATCCTTGGTTTACCCAGATTTTCTTCTTAACGCAGTTTGAGTGTTTAACAATTCATTTCAGAGAGATTTCAAATCAGCTGGCTTAGAGTTAAATAAAGCTGTCTCACAATTTAAAAAATCTCTTTTCTCTCTCTATATATATTCCCATTATTCTTTCATACTTTGGTTTTCTATCTTTTTCCTTGATAAAATGAGATTTATTTGTTTTTTAATCTTAAGAAATAGCTCTTAGATATTTCAATTCCACAGTTCCTGGTTGTTGTTTTTTTTTAAGTTTGTTGTTTGTTTATTTTGAGAGAGAGAGCAAGAGCAGGGGAGGGGCAGGGAGAGAGGGGGGAGAGGGGGAGAGAGAGAGAGAGAGAGAGAGAGAGAGAGAGAGAGAGAGAGAGAGAATCCCAAGCAGGCTCCACAGCGCAGAGCCCGACATGGGGCTCAAACCCACTAACCGTGAGATCATGACCTGAGCCAAAACTGAGACTTGGATGCTTAACTGACTGAGCCACCCTGGCATACCCTTAGTATCTTTTTTAATCCATCAGCTTCTGCTTTTATCCTATTTATATCCTTCCTTTCTCTGAGGCATTTATTTTGACTTTATTTATTTGTTACACTAAATTCTGAGGTTGAGTTCATTTTTTTCTTAATCAATTTACTTTTTTTTTTTAGTGTTTATTTATTTTTGAGAGAGAGAGAGCGTGAGCAGGGCAGGGGCAGAGAGACAGGGAGACACAGAATCCAAAGTAGGCTCCAAGGGCTGAGTTGTCAGCACAGAGCCTGATGCAGGGCTCAAAATCACGAACTGCAAGATCATGATCTAAGCTCAAGTTGGACGCTTAACCGACTAAGCCTCCCTTAATCAATTTACTTCTAAGAGCAGTATTAGTCTTAGCCTGAGTCTCATTTCAGTTACTTAATAATTTGTTATTTATATTTGATCTTCTATTATTTAAGAACAGTTTTTGTTTGATTTTTCCAAGTGGTTGGAGTAGTGCATTTTAAACTTCTGTTGTAGGGAGAAAACGGACACAAAAAGTTTCAACTTTTCTAGAATTTACTGAGGTTTTCTTTTGTGGCTTAACCCAAAACTTATGTTGTTTTTTTCACCACTGCATGGTCAACTAGAAAAGTATACTTAATCTCAATTTAAATAAAAGCTTTAGAAATGACTAAATAAGGCCCATTATAAAAGCAAATGCATGTTTTATACTATAGTCAGTCTTTCACTTTTAATTAGCGTTAAATATACCCATATGATATTAAGAGTAAGGACAGAGATTCCCAATTTTGCACCTAACCTAACTTTATGTTTACACTGCTAGACCTGTAACAGGCAGAGGGTTTCTTAATAACGTAAGTAATATCTAATCTCAAGGAATGTCCAAAAGTTCTTGAAAATTTCAATGACTATTTAAATTCATTTCCATGTTCTTTTTTTTTTTTTTTTTAAGTAGGCTTCATGCCCAGCATGCAGTCCAACACAGGGCCTGAATTCTCGACCCCATGATCAAGACCTGAGCTGAAATCAAGAGTCAGATGCTTAACTGACTAAGCCACCCAGGCGCCCTTCCATGTTCATTTTTAATTGAAACTAAAGTGATAAAATACTGGTAAGTTCTCCATATCAAACACCATTTTCAAAAATAATGCATCCCTCCTTCTTCTCTAAAATAGTAAACTGTGATTTGACTATTAAGTAGTATGTCAGAACTATGACCTTTCTTGCATGAGAATCTCTAACTAACATATCTGTGATTACAGTAACTCAGGAGCCCTAGCATATCGGAAATTTACACTGAACTAGCAAAATCCATATATCACTGGCTTTGCCAAATCTATGCTTTTGCAGTGTGTTTGAACTAGAATGATTCCTTTGTTTTCTAATTCTGATTAAAAATTAGTTTCTGAAGTCAAACTTTGTTTCACCCCAAGAGAAAGAGATGGATGAATCCTGACTCTACTGTGAGTTAACTTCAACGTAAGCCTTATTGGGATGTGTGGCTGGCTCAGTCGGTAGAGCATGCGATTCTTGATCTTAGGATGGTTGAGTTCAAGCCCCACACTGGGTCTAAAGCCTACTTAAATAAAACAAACAAACAAAAGTAAGCCTTATTAAGACTCAGTTTCTTATACATAAAATAGATGCAATAATAGTTTACATGTCACAGAGTTATTTGGACAAAATCTTAAAAGGCATATAAAATGTCTATCATAGTGCCTGGCACAAAGTGAACATTAAATATTTATTATTATTTTTTTGTTTTCCTCATATCAGCTCTCTTTTCTCTTAGATTCACTAATCCCATACTCTGACACTAGCTATGCCTTCTCATTTAAGGTCATGTTCAGAACAATAAACACTTTTACCAACTAACTGATAACAGATATTAAATTGAGTACCTCTCAGCTATGCTTAATCCTGCAGAGCACCTTTTGGTTTCCAAAGTATCCATGTGTCATTTGGAAAGTATTTCATCTTTCTACTCAAAGCTTTCATGATCAGATAAGAAAGTGAGTTTCTGTCATACACATTTATTTTATTCTTCAAAAAATATATTTTATCTCTAACCAATAAACTATAGCCCATAACAACAAAGCCTCCTCTTTGTCAAGCGACTGATTATTCAATTTTAATAGCTATGCCACTCAATGATTATAGCTGTCATTTGAAAAAATGGAACTCCTGTGCCTCTACTAGCATCTTTAGTTTCCCAATAGCTTAATGTCAACTTTCTTTTCTTTTTTTTTATTTGAGAGAGACAGAGAGACAGAGAGACAGAGAGGGGGAAAGCCCATGTGCAAGGTGGCAGAGAGGCAGGGGAAAAGAGAGAGAGAATCTTAAGCAGGCTCCATGGTTAGCGCAGAGCCCAACACGGGGCTCAATCCCACATCCCTGGGATCGTGACCTGAGCCAAAGTCAAGAATCAGACACTCAACTGACTGAGCCCTACCCAAGTGCCCCATCATTTTCAAAAATACAATTTAAGATATGTTAGGTTGCTTCAGTTTATTGCTATATAAAATCACAGGTGTACCTGAGTCAGAGGGAGGAGTGTGGTGAAGTACAGAAAAATAGTACAACTTTTAACTAGCCCATGCCTTCAAATGGCTACCTTCCATAACCTTTAGGGAAAGGCTGTAATTGTGATTCATCTTTCTCTTGAGGGTGAAACCAAAATTTTCCTTCTTACTAGAGCCTATATGCCTCCTTTCATGAAGCTTAGCTATCTTAAAACCCATGTAGTTGGAACAAGTCACATTTCCCCCTAAATTGTTCCCACCTCACCCCCTAACAGGCAAGTATTCTTTTAAAAACCAGCTCTCCCAGTAACCTTTCTCAAACTCAGAGAAAATTATAAAAAAGCTCTTTACAGAGAACACAGAGATTATTCATTAAACCACCATAACATATTATCAACAGTTTTTGCCACCTGTCCCAGGCTTAGGAATTCTTAATGCAACTAAGCCGTATATACCCACCCTTCCCCATTTTAAAAATTAATTAAAGAAAAAGAACTATTTTTTAAAAAACATTATGAAGTAGTTATCTCTTAAGCCAAAAGGCATATTTTTACTAGATATATATTATGTGCTAAACCACATACTACATACTTTGTCTTATTTTGTCTCATGCAACCTATGTAAAGTCAGGTGGGAAGTAATTATAGAACAGATGTGAGGGCTGGGGAAAGGAAGGAATAATTTTTATCTAAGATTCACAAAGAAATTCAGCAAACAGGACCAAAGAAATCAACAAGTAATTGAAAGTAAAATGAGCCATGAATAGGCTGCTTACAGATCAGGAGGTAAATTCAAAATAAAACAAAACAAAACAAAAAACAAAACACTAGAAGCTGTTACAATACACTTTTATTCTTTTTGTTTCTTGCTACACACGAATTCTTAGACTAGTAATGAGTACCTTACATTTGTAAAGAAGTAAATTCAACTGGACTCTGGCTCCCCTAAGTATAAAGACAATTTCCAAAATCAAAATTACAAAGAAAATTGCTATTTAAAATTTAACTTCTAGCCAGCACACTAAGACAAAAATAAAAGGTGTAGGGATTAGAGCAGAGAGAAGTTACAAGGAGAAATACAAAAACCTAAAGAAGTACAGACTCTGGGGCCAGAATGCCTGGATTCAAATCCCAGCTAGTAACCCTGGGCAAGTTAATGTCTGCATCACTGGAGCTCCTGCAAGGATCAAATGGGTTAATATGTGTAAGTGCTTAGAATAAAAGCCTGATAAATAGAAAGCACTGTATAGTAAAATTATCCTTTTGTAGGCAATATGATTTTCTATACAGAATACCCAACAGACTCGGGAAATTATCAGAAATAAGAATTCGGCAGGTTGCTAAATACATATAATTCAATTGTCCTCCTATAAGCCAACAAAGAGAATGTAAATTTCTGGACTTGTTTCGTATGGAAATGTTCAAAAAAGCTTAGAGAATAGTACCAAGAATTACACCACCACCACCACCACCACCACCACCACCCCCAACACCACAGGTGCCTACTTTAAACAATGATCACATCAACTCATGGCCAATCTGGTTTAATCCCCACCCACAGCTTTCCCTCTACTTTGGACAATAATGAAACATATCCCAGACATATCCTTGCATCCACTATCATTTCAGTATGTGTCTCTAAAAGATAATGACTTTTTTTAAAATTTTTTTTACATTGATTTATTTTTGGTAGACAGAGAGAGACAGAACACAAGTGAGAGAGGGGCAGAGAGAGAGGGAGACACAGAATGCGAAGCAGGCTCCAGGCTCTGAGCTGTCAGCCCAGAGCCCGATGCGGGGCTCGAACTCACAGATCGCGAGATCATGACCTGAGCCGAAGTCAGACGCTTAACTGACTGAGCCACCCAGGCGCCCCAGATAATGACTCTTTTTAAATATAACTACATACTGTTACCACACCTAATAATTAACAATAATTTCTTAATACTAAATATGTAGTGTTCAAATTTCCCTGATTATTTCATAAATATTTATGTATTAAAATCTGGACCTAAATAAAGTCCAATCATTGCTATTAATCCCAGGTTTCCTTGTCACTTCTCTTCTTTTGTTCCCTACAACTTATTCATTGAAAAAAAAAAAACAAGTTGTGTGTCCCAAGGACTTCCCCAAAGCCTTGATTTTGCTGGCTGCATCTCCATAGTATCATTTCATTTATTTCCCTGTTTTCTGTGTTTCCAGTAACTGGCAATGAGAGCTAGAGGCTTGATGCAATTCAGGTTCAAGTTCAATTTTTTTAAAAAATATTTATTGATTTTTGAGAGAGACAGCACAAGCAGGGGAGGGGCAGAGAGAGAGGGACACACAGAATCTGAAGCAGGCTCCAGGCTCCAAGCTGTCAGCACGGGGCTGACATTGGGCTCAAACTTGTGAACTGTGAGATCATGACCTGAGCCGAAGTCAGACGCTTAACTGACTGAGCCACCCAGGAGCCCCTCAAGTTCAATTTTTTAGCAAGAATACTTAATAGGTAGTGTTGTGAACTTTCACTGAGAGAAACCTAATGTCTGGCTGTCTCTCTGTGATGTTAGCAGCCACCAATAATCTTTACTTAGGTCCTGGGATTCATGACAAAATGGTGCTGTTCTACTGATCACTCATTCTTCATTTATTAACCGGAATAATCCCCAGAAAAGACACTTCCTCTCCTCAACTACATGGTTACTTTCAGGTACAGTGGGATCCTTAGCATACTCCAAAGAAAACTCATGAGTTTTGGGGGTTTGTTTCTTTTTTTTTAACTATCATTATGCACTCACGGACTTAAACAAAGGTGATGTGACTGAGTATACTGCAGTTATACTTACGATACTCAAAATGTCTCCTCTTTGGCCAGCCAGAGCCCATCCAATTAAGCACCTTCGTTGTTCTGCCACACCCTGTTCATGTTTGATAACTTCTTTGCAGAGATTTCAAGTGCCCAGGTCTGAATCATCTTTAACCATAAGCCGCTTTCCATATTCAACTCATTTCCTTCTTATTCTATATTTCTACTAAATTGAAAATCCTGAATTCTTCATTATAAATCAGCTGTGTTATACACTCTGAATATTATGATTGAACACAGACCCAGAAATTATCAATTACAGCACTATGTCTCACTGAAGTCTACTTTCAGCATTCCATTAAATGCAAAAAAAAAAAAAAAAAAACCAAAAAAAAACAAAACAAAAGCTTCCGAACCTATTCTCTGCTGCATTCTGGCTCTGGCATATTTTTTCATGTTCTATTCCAAAATTTGGGTATGGTTTTTTAAAATGCACAATGAAATTTCACTGTTTTTTTTTTCTTTGATGAATTGATAAAATCATCAAGTATGGGGAAAATGGTCAAACTCTTAGAAGTTGAATTATTCTGTACCATAATTCAGACTTTTGGAAATCCTCATACCTCATCCTTAACATTAAAATTCATGATGCTGTGACTATTTGACGTACTTAATGTATTTGCTATGCTATGCCCCCTTAAAATCATAGAAATGGCATTATCAGTAGTAAAGAGATATTTACCTTACTTTACTAAAAAAATTAAACATTTAAAGCCCTGTCACACTACAGCACCAGCATTCATCACTGTGGAAAAGCAGTATCCTATACTTATTGGCCATTTCTTCATAAAACACTGAAAAGTCATGGCTTTGGTGGTCAAAAATCACTTACATCCGCAATTTTTACTACTTTCTTTGATACTAAATCACAATCAGAAATTACATTACTGAATGCCAATTCTCCTTGAAAAAAGCAGGTATGAACTGATATCCTGGTGCAATTTCTTTTCTTCGCAGTTTAAGTGCACCCTTTCCCTGCGGCCAACGTTGCTGGGCTTCGATCACAGGAACCAATGCAACTTTTCCAGGCAACACTGGCTTTAAAACTAAAACAAAGACCACCAACCACCATCGCCACCACCAACAACAAAACAAAATAACAACAAAAATCCTCTGCCCCAGTATGGATTTCTCAGTGATAAAACAGTAACACATCTCTATGAAGTGCTGGTATGTTCTCTGAACATCAGTGCTTTCATCCAACTGAAAAACAAAAAATTCTGCTAGCATGCACACATGACAGTAATTGCTTTTCCAGATGGTATGCCTTTGATAAGGGATTTTTGCCAAAAGCTCATTTTACTTTCTCTCCAAGCATAATATTTGCCATTAACTTTGAAACTGGTTTTACAAGCTTCTCACTAGTAGTGTGAGTTGACCTGTTTTTTGCTATGAGAAGGGTAACTGTGAATAATACTTACTGGTGTGGTCTTCTCCGTCTTTAGCAACCACATTAATCTCACACCGAGAAGCATTATTTTATAAAATTCATACACATTTCACTTTTCATCACAAGTCTAAAAAGTAGTATTTCTAAGGCAGAAATAGTAATTCAATTCCCCAGGGTGGCATGGAAGGAGAAGAGCCAAAGCCTGTGCTCTTTCCATCATCCCACAGAGAGAAATGTAGCAAGGCAACACCTATTCCCTCAATATACCTTGTTGACAATTGTTTTCAAATGTTTGAGTCCAAACATTTTTTAAAGGTACCATTTTAACTTAATGTAAACTGTAATCTAAGACATAACCTTATAAATGTTCTAGGGCCATAATTCAGGTAGTGATTTTATTTTGCTTTGATCCAATCTCAAAACCTAAAGCACCCCCCCTCAAAAAATTTACAAAAAAATATTGTCGAAATGTATTATATAAAACTTCTGTGAAATTTTTGTTTGTGAAATTTTCACTTTTCTTCATTTTCAAAGGGGAAAATAAAAAATATTAATAAAGGATATTGTGTGAAAGCTTGGAAATAAATGAGTGGGGAGATATAAGAAATTGATGAATTAGAGATATCCTAATTTAAGGAATAAGGCAAATAAATTTGGCTATGTTGCACTTTCACAAGTAGAACCATAGTTAGCAACCACAACCAATTCATTAGCAGATCCAATTGATCAGAACTTCCTATTCCCTAATCCTAACTTCTGTTGAGATCTGAGCATAGTACTATACTGCTCAGAAAGGACTTCTAGAATTTGATTTTATGTGCTCATCTTCTGACTGTTTTTAAATGGTTTTCAAATGAGTGTATTTAGCTTCTCTAGCCCCAACAGTAAACCTTTGTAGTGAAAAATGCCTTCAACTTCATTTATAAGGAAGTTATAAATAATTTATATTCTTCCCCATTATCTAGAATCATTCTTTGCAAAGCTTGGACATTCGACTAATGTTGTTAAAAAATAAGAGAAATGTTCTGGAAACAAGACAAATTATATATTTAATCATCATTATTATTTGATTCAAAATGACACACAAAAAAATTTGGAGAAGTACAAGATATCTACTAGCTGCCAGAACAGTTCTAAAACTTCTCATCAAAGCAATCTCTTTTTCATCTATTTGATTCAAGGTAACTTTTCTTCGACAAACATTGTTCAGTTACACCAGCCCCTTTAGAAGATAGTCATTTATTTTAACTGACGCAGTCAGGATTTTCCAATGTCATGGATTCTTATTATTTTAGAACTTATTGCTTTACATATTCTTCTTCCAAAACAGAACAAAATTAAATTAATAATCCTAGTAATAAGTGATACATTTTTCTCAGATCTTTTTCTCTGTATTCGAGCAAGATTAATTTACAAATCTCTATAATATATACAGAGAACTACCAACTTTGACCTGCCCCCTAAAATAATAATTTTCCATACTTCTTGCCTATTTGGAAACACATAATTAGAAAAAAACTTTTTCTTGTTTTTAAATAAATACCTAACTATATTCAGTTTAGAATTTATATGTATTTTAGAAAAATAGATAGCACTATGTTTTTTGTTGACACTACATTTACATTCATTGTTTTGAACTGGCATTTGTAGTCTTTAAAGTGGGATCCACCCCATGACTTGGAAGTGTCACTTGATTCTTTAATTACATATCTCCCTTTTCTGGTCCAAGTGAAACTGACCTATCAGATCCCAAAGGTCCCACAGAGACAGCCCATGTAAAAGTGATACCTCTTGGTGAATAGAAAACCCTTAATAATAAGTTTAGGAGACCAAGAACAAAAAGGTTTCCAAATCAAACCAAAGGACAATCACTAAGATCTCATGTATCATGTGAGCAGACTCTGTCAGAATGCTTAATTCATCTGCCTATCCCAGAGAGTCATACATAAAATAATTACTAAATTGACATTTTTAATAAATAATAAATAATTTAATAAATAATAAAATTAAAACTATTATCTAACCTAGTTTACTCAGTCTCAATCTGCACCCAGTATATTCCTTATAATTGACATGCTTTACTAATTATAAAGATTATCTCCCTTTTAAATCCGCATCTTTTCTGTTTTGGGGGCAAGAGGGTAGGGAAGGATGAATTCTTCCATAAAAGCTAAGCATTCTAATACAAAAACTTTTAAACTTATGAAATCTGTATATAGAAACCAATATTACAAAATGACTTCCAAGGAGTCAGATTAAAGTAAAATTGTGCCTCAAATACCTTAGAAAAAGTAGAAATTCTAAATGTTGGGGTCTTCATTTGGAACCAAAATTTTCTACTGCATGATCTTGCTGATGGTCCTTGATTTTATCATCAGAGTCGGTTCCAGTTACATTTCCACTAATAAGGACAGATCTACAGTAGAAGAAAGAAGATACACTTAGTCTACTGAAAACATTACAGATTTAGATTCTATTACATATCATTGTTTCCCTGTAAGCACACGAAAATTCTTACACAGATGCTTTATTCAAGAAATGCCAATTCTCATCCTTGTCCCTACTACAGATTTTAAAAATTGAAATTAAAGATTAAAAGCTCAATAATTAATTAATTAATTAATAAGAGACCATTAGTTACTAGCTTTAAAAAGGTTCAGATCCCCAATGAAGATATGTAGCAAACTGGGCTTTGCATCAGTATTCCGAGGAGACCGTGACCCTCAACTATTAGCTTACTCTCATCAGAATTGCTGACGTTACCCCAGCAGCAGTGGCTTCAGCACCCAGTTTTAGGTAAAGTGGAACAGTAGGAGGGAATGGGATTCCTCGCAGAAGATACCTCAATGCAATGGCTCCTTACCGGATCACTGTCACTGGGACATGACAAACTTGATTTTTTCTAAACTAATGATAGTATTATATCTTCCCATTTTTATCTCAAAGCTAATTCCTAACGGTGGGGGGCTTTGCAGATTATCAGAGGATGCATAAGAAATGTGAAACCTGCTGGCTTTCATTACTTAAAGCTTAACTGGTTTAGGCTTTACCACTCAGGGTTAAGTTTTTCACTAAATTTAATATTCCCTTTAGATCACAAAGACACAGTGGATTAGGTCCAGAGATGATCACTATATCACAGGTCAATTCAGGAACTGTGCCAGTTAATTCTACCTATGGCTTCCACCCATTATCCCTGGGCTTTATTCAAAACACAAACCATTCTGGCCAATTACCCTCTCCCCTATTTTCACACCCCAGTCTTCTCTGTGCTTTCTCACCCACCCCATGTGTTCCCCCACCACTGCCCTTCCTTTTAACCTTTTCCCCCCCGGGCAACCTATGGAAAACTCTTTTACATAGTGAAACAAATCACCTCTACATCCTCAACCTATCAGTGAACACTGCTTTCAACCGCTGGGCTAAATCTGGCTCTTGAGAAGAGCCCTCTACAGTGAAGGCTAACACAGTAGGGATCAACCTTCCCCACAGTGATATTTCCAGACCCAAACTCACAAGCAATCCCATTCCTGCCTTCAAGCTCAAGCCATCTGGCTTCCTACTCTCTTCTCTTTGTCATTCAATATCCCAATCTATCATTCGTAACCTAGGTCCAGACTTGATCCCTTAGATGTGCTCTATTGCTCTCATTTCTCCAGGTAGTTACTGTGTTATTACCAGTCTCAAAATCTTGACTGTCACCCAAGCTATCCATCTACTGAGTATATTACTTTCTTCCTTCCACTTCACCACCCTCAAATTCCTAATGCTGGTTCGATTTAATCACCTGCTAGAGAGAAATCACACAACCATGTGGACTGATCCTGCTATTAACATTAAAGTCTTCAATTTTATATATACTTTAATTTGCTTTAATGTTTATTTATTTTTGAGAGAGAGAGAGAGAGAGAGAGAGCGAGCATGAGTGGGAGAGGTGCAGAGAGAGAGGGAGACACAGAATCCGAAGGAGGCTCCAGGCTTGGAGCTGTCAGCACAGAACCCGACACGGGCTTGAACTCAGACTCCAAGATCATGACCTGAGCAGAAAGTCAGAGGCTTAACTGACTGAGCCACCCAGGTGTCCCTAAAGTCTCCAATTTTAAACAATGAATGCTATCCAGTGAGCCTTTTACATATCGTTAATCAGGTCCTTCCCCCATTATTCACACTGCCTTTCCTTCCAAACTTTTGGTACACTTCCTCTTCCCGTCCTATGGGAGGTGGGATGGGAAAGTGGTTTCTTCATGTTTTCCTTAACTGTTTGTGTAGGTTGTTATTATTATGAAAACACTCTTTCATTTACTTTGAACGTTTTTTCAATTGCTAGTTTTTAATATAAAAGTTTTTATTTTTAGGTGGCCAGATTTGTCCACCACTGCCTTCTCCGTTTATTATTTCTCTGCTTAGAAATTTCTCCTCCTTCAATGACAGCAGATAAATACTCTGATTTTTACCTTGTCTATAGGCTAATTGTTTCAATACTTCATTCCAAAAGATGTATGAAATGAGATTTGACTCTAAACTGTTTTCCGAATTGCCAACCAGTTTTCCTGACAACATTCAGTAATTCTCACCATCCTTTGGTTTATAAGGGGTTTTTTTTCCCACATATTTCATTTGTTTTTCTAAAATAAGGCTGACTTCTGGGCTATAATCTGTTGCAGTAATGTAATTGTTGTTTCCTTATATGTTTTAATTTGTGGTAAGAATATTCTTTGGTATTCTCATCTCCAATTCGTCCCAACAACAGTTAAGATACATTTTACCAGTTTCCCAGGACATGCCAAGTGATTTCATGAGTAAGAAATGGTTGCCCAGTCTACTCTGAGTACTGTGTCTTTCTGTTATGGTTGTTGCCTATACACATTGCTCCTTTCTGTTTTAAGGCATCATCCATTCCACTACTGAGTCAAGAACCGAAACCTCTCTAACCGTGCTAGAAAGACACCCTTCTTAAATATTTATTCACCTGGAGCCAGATTCATAAATTCATAAAACCTTGCTCTTTGCAATTTTCCATGTTCTGTATGTGGTCTTTTCATTTATAAAATCTGATTTGCATAAAATGAAGGTATCTCATACACAATTTTTATTTCATAGGCCAACATTTTTATCATCTCTAAAGTATTTTTCAGATTTTCCTATTATCTTTTAAGATCCACAGGTGTGTTTATTATTTTTAGTTTACATCTTTTGCATACACTGACATCAAAATATTTTATCAAAACTGAAAAATGATGTAAAAGGAACACATATTTTAACAGTCTCATTCCTATGTCACCCACATGCAGCTCACATTGCCCTTGATTGCTATTGGTCACCACTTTTGTTAGTTTTTTCTATGTCCTTCCAGCAATTCTTTATGTAAATACACTTAACTGAAGAACAGTCTTATTTCTCCTATCTTCTTAAACAAAATTCCCAGTTTTACACCTTACTTTTTTTCACTCAGCACATCCTACAGGTGTTCCATGTTAGGGTCTGTTTCAGCACTGTTTTTAAAGCTCCGTGACATTTCATTACATGAATATATACTAGTTTGGGTAACTAGGCCCGCGATTGTAAGAAATTAGACTCCACAAATTTAAGTGTTGTTTTTAAAAGGAATTTAGAGTTCAAGAGCAGCAACTGTACAGACCAAACAGTACAGAAACCTATGTAGTGTGATTTCACAAATTTGTAATTTTATTGATAAATATAAGTTCTCTTGTACATCACTTTATCTTTTCTCTCAAGTTTACCGTAAGCCTATCGAAAAATCTATCAACTGTTACAGTCCTATGAGAGTGAGGAGCCTCAGATAATAAAAGCTGCCCAATCTCACTGAGAGCTTCAATGGGCTGACAAAAATGAAATACAGCTGCACAAGAGTCAAGACAGTTGTACAAGTCAAGAAATGTTTCATTCTAACTTAGTGGAATCAGAAAAGGTTTCACAGGAGAAAGAGCCCCTTAAGTTCAATCCTAAACGAAGAAATACTCAAGAGGCAGATGAAGGCAAGAGAAAGCATGAAAGAGGGATCAGAATAAAGAGCTGTTTGAAATAGCACACCTTGTCAAGAACTCTAAGGGTTCCACTTCCACTCAGAATACAGAGAGCCACAAAAGAATGTCAATCCCACCCTCATGAGTAAAAACCAGATCTATCAAATGAAAACTTCTCTTAAGCCTAACAAAGAGTCAAGGTCACAGGGCAACCAAGTAAATTTAATTCCAAAGAGGGACAAGTTCCTCCAAGGAGAGACCACACACATAACTTGTTTTACCTTCAGTAGGTCACACAAAAAGAAGTGGTCACCGTACACGTGTATAAGAAAAAGAAATCAGCTAAGATTTTAACAAATTCTTAAAGACTAAGTGTAGACTGATGTGGCAGTTTGGAATGGCTGGAGACCCCAGACATACGCAGAGTTTACACTCAACTGTAAGTTCTTCTGCATGCCTCGGCCAGGTGCTCACAAGAAAAATTAAAGGTAAACCAGAGAGAGCCCTGCATCAACAGGCAAGCGTGCAGGAGGTTACAAGAATGGGCATGAAACCCTGCCTGATTCCTCAACCTTTCATCAAACACAGAGCAAAAGCCTAGAGCCACTAGGGGAAGGACAGAAAACCCTCTCAACCTAGGATCCAGGCAAAATCTACTGCTTCAGAAGAGAATACAAGCAAAATGCCTCTGCCTCTGGAGGAGGAGGAGGAAACAGTCTCAAGCCCCAAGACACAGGCAAAGATACACTGATGCTAGGAAAAGGTAGAGGCAAAAAAAAAAAAAAAAAAAAAATTCTGCCACTTTTGGGGAGGGAGCAGGAAAGGGTCGTGGGAAAAGGATCCTGCACCAATACCAAAAGAGATCAACTACCACATGACCAAATACAAATATATGGCAGAATCTGACTACCACAAGGGAGAAAGAGCAGAAAAGCTAAGAAAGCCTCACCACCAACACCCAGGAACATAGGGCCTGACCAGGATTGGGTCTGGACTAGGACAAGAGAAGCCTGCCCTGCCCCACAGACACAGGCATGGGTAACAAGCAACAATAATCACTGGGCGGAGGGACAATAACATAAAGAGAAATCTCTCTGGTACACAGATATGCAAAGACTGTTGAAAGATGAGGGTGGTACAGGAACACAGAAAAAATCCTGCAATACCACATGCCACACTCTAGACACAAGGGAACAGCAGCCAACTGCTGGAGAAATTTGAAGCCTGTGGTACAATGAAGGTAATGAGGGCAAAAGAATCCAAACCTCACTCGGCTCATGATTAGATTGACTCAACCTCCAGCACAAACAGCCTAACAAAAGAAGAGGAGCGTTTCAATCTCTCCTATTCTTCTGTAGACAATGATGAACATTAAATCAAAAATTATGAAGCATACACAAGAGCAAAAAAATAATAATAATAACCCTTTGTCAAGAGATAAAGCAATCAACACAATCAGAAATGATTTTGCTATTGAAAGTATCAGCCATTTAAAAATAACTATAAATATGTTAAATGGTCTAGTAGGAAAGATGGAAAACATGCACAAACAGATGGACATTTTCAGCAGTGAGATGGAAACTGTAAAAAAAAAAGGCAAAATATAAAAGATAGAAACAACAGAAAAATTCTATTAGAGAAAAAAAATTCCTGAGACAGGCTCAAAAGCAGTCTGGACACAGATGAGGAAAGAATTGGTGAACTAAAAGACAAGTCAGTAGGAAGAATCCAAAATGAAAACAGGTAAAAAGAGTGATGGGAAAATACAGCTCGGGGCATCCAAGAGCTGTAGAATTATAACAAAATATCTAATATTCAACTGAAGCCTGAAGAGAAGGAAACAAAAAAAAATGAGATGAAGAGATAATGGCCAAGAATTTTTCCAAATGAATCCAAGACAACAAAACAGCAAAAAAATCCTACAGAATCCGAATCATAAAATATAACCTAAATGCGTGTGTGTGCGCGCGTGCACACACACACACATATATGTATGGATAGATCATAGCTAAAATGCAGAAAGATAAAAAAATTCCAAAGGCAGACAGAGAAAAAAATTACTACATACAAAGATTAAAATTTCCTTCTCTTCAGGAAATTACACAAGCAAAAGACAATAGCATAGAAAGATTAAAAAGCTGAACATAAAATTCTATCACCAGAAAAAAAAATCTCAAAAATGAAGAAAGAAAGAATGTTTTGACAAATAAAACCTGACAGGATGCACTGCCTGCAAACATCAAAAATGTTAAAGGAAGTTCGTTAGGCAAGGGTAAAAGTTACCAGGTAAAAATGTAGATCTACAAACAGAAATGATGAGCACTATAAAGAGAAGGTAAATATAAAATACTGTTTTTTTCTTACTTTTATTCATTTTAGAATGAATGAAGAACATTTAGAATGAAGAACACAAATAATGTATTGTGGGGTTAACAACATATATACAAGCAAAGTTTATGACAACATACATAAAGAGGAAAGACAGAAAATAAAGTATATGGGCATAAGGTGATCATGTGACACATGAAATAGTATAATGTTATTTACACAAAGATTATCAAAAGTTAAAGTTGTATCTTTTAAACCCTAGAGTAGTGATTCTCAAGCAGGGGGGTATTTTACTCCCACAGGGACATGTAGCAAACTCTGGAAACATTTTTGGTTATCATAACTGGGGGTGGGGAGTGGGTGCTACTGTCATCTAGTAGAGAGAGGCCAGAGACGCTGCCAAAATTCCTACAATGCACACAGAATATCCCCTCCAGTCCCCAACAACTATCCAACTGAAAATACCAGTAGTGCCAAGGTTGAAAAGCCATGACTTACAGCAACTGCTAAAATATATGTGTATATATACATAGAAATACATACTAACATATGTGTATACATACATATATGTATTTATACATGTGTATATAAGTGTATACGTGTGTATACACATACATATCTATGCATATAGAATAAGCCAAGAGTTTACGTAAAATGGAATTATGAAAAAAGACTAACTCAAAGGATATAATAATCAATATTCTAATCAGTAGAAGACAGAAAATCACTAAGACATAGAAGATTTGAAAACACTATAAATTGACTTGACCTAACTGAACACTTATAGAATATTCTACACAATGAGAGCAGATATATATTCTTTTCAAGGGCACATGGAACATTCACCAAGAAAGACCATATCCTGGGCCATAAAATGAACCTCAACATATTTAAAAGAATTAAAGTCAAATGATGTATTTTCTCTGACCAAAACAGAATTAAATCAGAATAAATAAGTGAAAAATAAAGAATTACTGAGGGTTAGGAATTGAACCACACACTCCTAAATTTCCCAAGGGTCAAAGAGTAAGAAATTTTTAAAATATTTTTAATTGAATGAAATTTAAAACAGAACATATCAAAATTTGTGGGATATCACCTACATAGTTTTTAGAAACAAAAGAGCATTAAATGCTTATATTAGAAAACAAGCAAAGTCTTGAACCAATAATAATAAGCCTTCATCTTAGAGAAGCAGAAAAAGAAGAATAAACTAAACACAAAGCCATTAGAAGGAAGAAATAAAATTGAAAAAAAAACTAGAGAAAATCTATGAAACTGAAATCTGGTTCTTTGAAACATTCAATAAAATTGAATAAACTTCTGGCTAACGTGATCAAGCAAAAAAGAGAAGCCACAAATCATTTATATCAGGAATGAAAAAAGAGCACCACTAGAGATGTTATAGCTATTAAAAGATAACAAAAGAATACTATGAACAACTTACGGCAATACATTTTACAACTTCCATAAAATGTACCAATTTCTTAAAAATCTGAAGATAAACTACCAAGTTCACTAAAAGAAGAAACCAGATAATAAGGATAGCTCTTAATATATTAAGGACATTTAATTCATAATTTAAAACCTTCCCATGAAGAAAGTTCCATGACAAGTGGCTTCCTTGGTGAATTCTACCAAACATCTACAAAAGAAGTTATACCATATTACATAAACTCTTCCAAATATACATAAGAAGAAAACCGTTCTCAATTCATCTTATAAGCACTACTCATAAATTTCAGCATTACTCTGATACAAAAATCAGACAAAAGAAAAAACTTCAAGAAAAATTAACTACAGACTAACATCCTTTCATGAATATTGACACAAAACATCTTAAACAAATATTAAAAAAATGAATCCAGCAATAAAGAAAAAGAAATATATATAATGACCAATTTATCCCAGCAGTGCACTATTAATATTTAGTTCCACATATGAAAAAAAATCCACCAATGAAATTCACCCTAACAATGGACTAAAATATAAATGATCATCTTAATAGATGTAAAAAAAAAAATTAGAAAAAGCCCAGTCATTCATGATTCAAAACTCAGAAAACTAGAAACAGAAGGGAAGGTCCTCAGCCTAGGACATGAGTCTACAAGAAATCTACAGCTAATATACATAATCATGAAATACTAAATGCTTTCCCTCTAAGATCAGGAATAAGGCAAGAACATCTGCTCACCACTCCTATTCACTGTACTGGGCTGCCAGTACGATAATGCAAGAAAAATGAACAAATAAAAGCCTATAGATGAAAAAAAAAAAGAAACAAAAATGCCTTTTTTTTTTTTTACAAATGATAGCATTGTCTATATAGAAAATCCCAAAGAATCTACTACTGAAACTGATAAGATAATTTAGCAAAATTGCAGAATACAAAGTCAACACACAAAATTCAATTATACTTCTATATGGTAGCAATGAATAATTAGAAATAAATGAACAAAACAGTAGCAATTACATTAATATCAAAAAACATTTAGGATAAATATAACAAAATAAATGGAAGATTTGTATGCTCAAAACTATAAAACTCTGAGTGAAAAATCAAGGATCTTAATAAATGGAGATATACTCTTCTCAAAGACCAGATCCATCAATATTGTTAAAACAGCAATTCTCATGCATTTATAGATTTAACCTAAGTCCCAATTAAAATCCCAGGAGATTTTTTTTTTGTAAAAACTGACAAGCTGATTCTAAAATTTATATGGAAATGACAAGAACCTAAAATACTCAAGACAATTCTGAAAAAAAAAAAAAAAAAAAAAAAAAAAGAAGTTGGAAAACTTACAGTACCTGACTTCAAGACTTTGTATAAAGCTATAGTTATCAAGACCTTGTAATTCTGGCATAAAGATAAACATACAATCCAAGGGAAAGGAAGAGACAATCCAGAAACAGATCTACAAATTCACAGTCAACTGAGTGTCAACAAAAGTACCAGGGTAATTCAGTGGAATTGGCTTTGTAACAAATGCTACTGAAGCAACTGACAATCCCTTTGGTGGGTGGAGGAGAGCCTCAATTTATACCTCATATCTTATACAAAAATTAATAGACCTAAATATTTAAAAATGCAAAACTATAAAACACCTAGAGCAAAATTTAGGAGAAAATTAGGGGGTCCTAGGTTAGCCAAGGGGTTGTCAAACTTTTTCTGCAAAAGGCTATACAGTGAATGTTTTAAGTTTTATGGGCTACACAGTCTCTACTGTAAATACTCAACTCTGTCATATTGCAACCGTAGGCAATGTGTAAACAAATGGGCATGGCCATGTTGCAACAAAACTTGATTTACAAAAACAAGCAGTGGGTTCAGTTAGGTGTAGTCTGCCAAACTGAGTTAGACAAAGAGTTTTTAGGTCTGACACAAAAAGCACAAATCATAAAAGAAAAATTTATATATCACAGTAAAACAACATTTTTAAATTCTACTCTTCAAAAGACAGCGTTATGAAAATGTAAAGACATGTCACAAACTTGGAGAAAATATCTGCAGAAATTATCTGCAAAACACAGACCTCATAAGGAACGTGTTTTTGGAACATAAAGAACGTTTCAATACAATAAGAAATCAGCATTCCAATAAACATAATGGCATTCCAAAAAAAAAAAAATTTGAACAATGCTAAAATGACAACTCTAGCAAGCAGTCTCATTACTTGGTACATGTGTTTAATCTTTCCTACTGGCCTTTAGGCTCCCTGAAGCTAGACTACTCCTGTCTGAATAGAGCATCCAACATTCCAGCTTATACAAAAAAGATAACCAACAAATGAAACAAAGTTATCAGGACATTTTTTAAAATATTTATTTATTTATTTATTTATTTATTTTGAGAGAGAGAGAAAAAGACTGCAGGAGAGGGGCAGAGAAAGAGGGGGAGAGAGAATCCCAAGCTCTGTGCTGACAGCACAGAGTCGGACGCGGGGCTGGATCTCATGAACTGTGAGGGCATGACCTGAGCTGAAATCAAAAGTCAGACGCTCGGGGCGCCTGGGTGGCTCAGCCAGTTAAGTGTCCGATTTTGGCTCAGGTCATGATCTCATGGTCCGTGAGTTCGAGCCCCACGTCAGGCTCTGTGCTGACAGTGCTGACAGCTCAGAGCCTGGAGCCTGCTTCAGATTCTGTGTCTCCCTCTCTCTCTGACCCTCCCCCATTCATGCTCTGTCTCTCTCTGTCTCGAAAATAAATAAACATTAAAAAAAAAAAAAAGTCAGATGCTTAACCAACTGAGCCACCCATATACTCCTATCAGAACACTTTTCAAGTTAATTTTTTTAATGTTTATGTATTTATTGGAGAGAGAAAGAGAATGGGGGGGAGGCAGACAGAGAGGAAGACAGAGAAATCCCAAGCAGGCTCCGCACTGCCAGCACAGAGCCAGACACGGGGCTCAAACTCACGAACCATGAGATCATGACCTGAGCTGAAATTAAAGAGTTGTACACTTAACTATCTGAGCCACCCAGGCACGCCATTAAGTTAATATTTAGAGTAGTTAATATACGTACCTGATACAAAAAGTAAACTGTCTTAAAGAGTTATGGTAAACAGAAAATTTCCCCCAATCATCCTGCTCTCTTTCCTTGTTTATTATGTATTCATAGGTATTCTATACATATAAAAGCATTTATATTTTTTTAATGAAAGTGGTGACATACTTACACAGCTTCTCATCATGATTTTTTAATTTAATGTATCTCAGAGTTTATTTCACATCATTCCTTACAGAATTCCCTCATGCTTTTAAACAATTTCATAACATTATATGAATACATCATAATTTACTTAATATTCTCTCATTGATGAATTCTTGTGTTGTTTCAGTATTGACAATGCTGTAAATAATATCTGTGTACTTATGAAGTAGAATTACTAAATTAAAAGAGTATCTTGATTTTATTTTTTTAATTTTTTTTAATCTTTATTTATTTTTGAGAGAGAGAGACAGCGTGTGAACAGGGGAGGAGCAGAGAGAGAGAGAGAGACACAGAATCCGAAGCAGGCTCCAGGCTCTGAGCTGTCAGCACAGAGCCTGACGTGGGGCTCGAACTCACAAACTGAGATCATGACCTGAGCCGAAGTCGAATGCTTAACTGACTGAGCCACCCAGGTGCCCCATCTTGATTTTAAATTATGATAGTCTTTGCTGAATTATGCTCCACAAAGTTTATCAGGGCTTAAAACACATATAGGGAAATACGTCAGTAAATCTTCCAGATCAGGGAAATTAAAATAAAGCAGAAAATTCTCTTGGTATAGCCCTAAACAAAGATGTTTTGAAAATTTTCAACTCTAAATAATCCAAGATACCTGTTAATCCAAGATAAATGTATAGTGAATGGGAATGAGAATTGTGAGGCTCAGCATGGCCCCCTCCACTATCCCAAAATCTTTTCTATTAAATTAACGTAATAATTTTTTATTTAATATTTATAACCTGTCTATTTCTAAGAGGACTTCGAGTAGTTACAAGTTAAAATACAAGGTAAAGAGGATTCATCACAATAAAACTATATAAATAAAATTCAAAATTAGACACTGCTAAACAGTTGGTATGGGCACATACTACCCTCTAAAGATGGCTGCCATTGATTGATTCCTTCTCTCACCTTGTGCACAAGTAAGTCACTCCATCCATCAAGAGATGGGGCTAAAAGGAGGGGAAGCTGGTTGGCTCAGTTGGAAGAGCATTAAACTTTTGGTCTCAGGGTTGTAAGTTCGAGCCCCACACTGGGAATAGAGATTAAATAAATTTTAAAAAGAGAGAGAGAGGGGGAGGTAGGGAGGGAGAGGGCTTATTTCCTAGCTCCTTAAAACTTGGCTGGCCAAGATTTAACCAACAGGATGAGGTAAAAGTGATCTTCTCAAGTTCTAGAAACCAAGAGAATTGGCAGCTTCCTTTTCCTCCCTCTTGGAAGCTAGAAGCCATGTAAGAAGTCCAACTACCCTGAAACTAGCATGCTGTGAAGAGGCCATGTGGCAGACATGTGACAAAGCTTTCTTAGACTGTCCAGCTCTGCTCAGCTACCAGCTGACAGATCCCTGCTGAAGTCACAGAAAACAGAAGAATCCTCTAGCTGAGCCCTGCCCAAATTCCTGATCCACAGAACTGTAAAAAAAATTACAAATCAATGTTATTTTAAGACACTAAGTTTGAGGGTGATCTGTTATATGGCAGTAGGTAACTGAAACAAACACCTTCAAGCTCATGATATCAGCAAGTTAAAAAATTGAGTATCAAATTTAGTTCTATGTTTTCCAAGTTATAAGTTTTTAATTTTTGATTAAGAAGAAAACATAGGGGCACCTGGGTGGCTCAGTTGGTTAAGCGTTCGACTTAGCTCAGGTCATGATCTCAGGGTTTGTGGGTTCGAGCCCCACAGTAGGCTCTGTGCTGACCGCTCAGAGCCTGGAGCTTGCTTTGGATTCTGTGTCTCCCTCTCTCTCTGCTCCAACCCTGCTTGCACTCTGTCTCTCTCGCTCAAAAATAAACATTAAAAAAATTAAAAAAAAAAAAAAAAAAAGAACAAGACACAAATTTTGTATCTGAACCATATGCACTTGTATAAAGAACAATGAACCTTAGTCCACTAGGTTTCAAATTAATTTTAGAAGATGCACATCATTCAAATAATGTTTCTTACAGATAGATTCTACAGACAGAGAGCAAATCATTAAATCAGAACTCAGTATAGGCATTTTCATGTCAGGAGAGACTGAGATGACACGGTCCTGGTACTTCTGTTCTTTGAAAACTTAATACAAGAAACTAGATGAATACATAATTGAGATATTCATTATACTACCTTCTCATATTTGATGTTTTAAGTGAGCTTTTGATAGACACTAAGTAGCTGTCAGTTTACGATTAAATCTTCTAATAAGAACACACAGAATACTCTGTAAGGTTGGAGACATACACATTAATAGCATAAAAAAAAAAAAAAAAACCTTCCCCCTAGAACTGCTCCCACTGAGATCACCAATTTCTTTAATGTTACATCCCATGAAAAAACCTTGGGCCACCCCTACTTATTTCATCTTAAACACAAATAACAATTCCCTTTTAGTCACTAAGTGCAGCCTACATTCAAGGAATGGGGAATTAGGTTGTATCTTCTTGAAGAAGGGACGTGTCTGCATAAATTACTTTGAATTCTTCTGTACTGGGTAAATAAATAAGTAGGGGCATTTATTTATTCAGTCACTTCTTTTAATCAGTATGGACCTAGGGATATTTATTGGGATATTTATTTTATTCTCTCCCTTACAACCCAATACTACGTTACTTGTTTTGTTGTTCAAATTTTTCCCACTTTGGCCACTGGAAGCTCTTTCTAGTTGACTCCTGCATCCTTTTGCCAAGCCCCGACATTTTGGGATTTTGAATATATTCTTGCTCTCAGCACTATGAAATGTTCAAGACCCACCATGTATATTCCTGCCCCAGTCCTAGTATCAGCCTTTTCCCAAACAGCCTAGCTCTTTTAATTGGAGAATGGTTTTAGAAACCAAGATCTGGGAGTGCTTGTGCTACCAGCTACCAGGGCGTCATTGCTCCTAGTCCCTCTCAGTAGACAGATGATGCGTGTATATTAGACCATTTATATAAATATATCTATAATCATTTCTGTATCTATTAACCTAAAGATGAGTTCATACTGATGTCTCTAACTCTAATCCAATACCACATGGTTCATTCTAGCCGTTCCCTTGCCAGGGTTATCTATAACCTCACTCTGCAAAGTGAGAAACTTGGCTCCCACAGTTTACCATCTATTTACTTGGTTAATGCTCATATACACATACAATGGTTTCAGAATTGTTAGCCTACACACTCCTGAATTTTTGTCCTATGTTTTTTGTCATTCCTTCTGAAAGTCTTATTAGAAGGATCCTCATTTTAGATGTATGTGTTCCTAAGGTCCTTCACCTAAATAATCTCTTCTCTCTGCACATTCTACATTGATGATCTTTCACATCATGACTTGAGTTACCTTCCAAATCCCTATCTCTAGCCCAGATCCCTCTCCTCAACTTCAAATCCACTTATCTATCTTCTGGATTGGCACCTCAAATTGAACTCATCATCCTTCCCTAATCTTCTCTAAGATTCCCCTACTGAATGGCATCATCACCATGTACCTACTGCACAAGCAAAATCTTAAGATCAGGTCTGTCCTCTTCCCCCTACATCTTCCTAATATCCCAACCATCAAAGCCTCAATCGTTCTCAAATCCATCTACTAACTCGCCATCCCATGATCCTACCACGGCCAGCCCAATATCACCTCTGACTAGAAATATTTGTTAGAACAAACAAATAAATAAGACAACTCTCTAAATGATCTTACCACCTTCAATTTTACTGGGCTCTAATCTGATATTCTCCACATTATAGCCTGTGTGATCTCTCTAAAAAACAAACGAGATCACATCTCTTTTTCATGATTAAAATCTTTTAATAATTCTCCATTCCTCCCAAGGTAACACCCAACTACCTTGACACTGTTTTCAAGGTTCTGGTGTCATCTGATCCTTTCTCCTACTCTGTACTCTCTGCAATCAACTAATCTAAAATCTTTTCAATTTCTCCCTCTTGTCTTCTTGTTTCAACACAGATGTTCCTTCTTCAGAAAGTCAGCTCCTGCTCTACGCGCACATTCCCCCCTGCAGTCTACCCACTGTAGCATCCATTGCACCACATTGTACCTACCCAGTTATTTCTTGCATCACCCTCTAGACTGTAAATTCCATCAGGGCAAAATTCACATTGCCTTGTTTTGTTTTTTTTTTACTGTATCCCAGGAGCCTAGCTCTCTGCCTAGTATACAGCAGGTACGCAATACATGCTTAAAATAAATACTTTTGAGTTTCTGTTTTTGCTATTTCTGTGCCTTAGTTAAATGACTCTTTCACAGGTAATCAATCTTCGATAAGGTATAAAGTTTAATGTAAATCTGTTAAATCAAGTTTACTAATTATATTATTCTATAGAGTATTTCCTCAGATACTTTTTTTCATAAAAGATACAAAGCCAGTATTATTTCTGAAACCATGTCTGTCTGGCAATCTCTATTTTGCCTTCATATGTAAATGACGGCATGGTAAAGTATAAAACTCTGAGTTCATAGCCTTTTCCCTCACAACATTGCAGATACTGTAGTAGTTACCAAATTCCAAACCAAGAACCAATACTATTTGGTGATGAAATTTTCGCTAGCCCTCAACTCAGCAAAATCTATAAAAATGACAGTATTGTTCACTGTAAAACAAAAATTATTCCATTATTTGCTTTATATTTTATGTCCTTATTTAGCCAAAAAAAAAGCTTGATAATTTATGTCAATTACTCAAGTTTTCTACCTGCATTTTATTAGTCCATAAATCCAAAGGTCTGGACTTCCCTGATTTAACATTTTCATTAAGTATAAGATTAGATTCCAATCTGATTATCTTTACCTTGAAAATCATTTTGTTTTCCTGTGTGTAGAATTTTCTCTCATCCTTGAACATTAGAAACGTGACTACAATAATCACTTGTCCCGCCATTTGGTGAGTTCTTTTTAAAATGTTAAGTCAGGGGGCGCCTGGGTGGCGCAGTCGGTTAAGCGTCCGACTTCAGCCAGGTCACGATCTTGCGGTCCGTGAGATCGAGCCCCGCGTCAGGCTCTGGGCTGATGGCTCGGAGCCTGGAGCCTGTTTCCGATTCTGTGTCTCCCTCTCTCTCTGCCCCTCCCCCGTTCATGCTCTGTCTCTCTCTGTCCCAAAAATAAATAAAAATGTTGAAAAAAAAATTAAAAAAAAAAAATGTTAAGTCAGGGCGCCTGGGTGGCTAAGTCGGTTAAGCGGCCAACTTCGGTTCAGGTCATGATCTCGCGGTCCGTGAGTTCGAGCCCCGCGTCGGGCTCTGTGCTGACAGCTCAGAGCCTGGAGCCTGTTTCAGATTCTGTGTCTCCCTCTCTCTGACCCTCCCCCATTCATGCTCTGTCTCCCTCTGTCTCAAAAATAAATAAATGTTAAAAAAAAATTGAAATTAAAAAAAAATAAAATGTTAAGTCATCAGGGCACTTGGGTGGCTCAGTTGGTTAAGCATCTGACTCTTGATTTTAGCTCAGATCAAGATCTCAAGGTTCATCAGACTGAGCCCCTGCATCAGGATTTGCGCTGATAGCACAGAGCCTGCTTAGGATTCTCTCCCCCTCCCTCTTGGCACCTCCCACACACACATTGCTCTGTCTCTCAAATAAATAAACTTAAAAACATTTCCAAATAAAACAATAAAATAAAAATAAATTTAAAAAATATAAGTTATCAGTTTAGCAATATTTTCAACACATAAACTGAGTATTTCTTGATTACTTATACATCATCTGCTTTTTCCTTCTAGAATACTCAATTTATATATACCATATCTCTTGGATCTATCTACCCTATCTATTATCTTTTTTGTCATGATCTGTTTCTTTATATAACTCTGGAACATCAGTTAAATTAATGTTCTGATTCACTAATATGATTCTCTGGATATGCAATTTCACTATTACTTTGTTCAAAATTGATTTTGTTTTCCAAAAACTTTTTCCTGTTCTCCGAATACTCATTGTTCATGACAATCACCTCTTAAATTTCACTGGGTCTAAGAATTTGGATTTTTTACATCTGGCACAGTGTCACAACTACTTTTCAGAAAGCTATCTGCTATGAAAATTCAAATTATTCCTTCTTTTGAACTGCTGAGTCTTATCTCCTACAATTTTTCTGTTTGCTCATATGTACAAGAAAGATGGCCATGTATTTTCAGAATCATGCTGAGAAAACCTCTCTTAAGAATTATTTAGATTGGGGCACCCGGGTGGCTCAGTCAGTTGAATGTCCGACTTCAGCTCAGGTCATGATCTTGCCGTCCATGAGTTCAAGCCCCACGTCGGGCTCTGTGCTGACAGCTCAGAGCCTGGAGCCTGGAGCCTGCTTCGGATTCTGTGTCTCCCTCTCTCTCTGCCCCTTCCCCCACTCACGCTCTGTCTCCCTGTCTCTCAAAAATGAATAAACATCAAAAAAAATTTTTAAGGATTATTTAGATCAGTGTTAAAATCTTTTTCAGAAAATCTTCCCTTAATGCCAACTTTGGAAACACCAAACCAGCTGGGGCCACAACCTCTTCTCTGACTGCTAACGCTGGCCTCAATAATAGCCTCAATCCAGTCAGTGGACTAGCTCTCTCTTTGTCAGTTCGGATCAGGTTCAGTTGCACATGAACAAATAAATACCTGTGGTTGACAGAAAAGAGAGGTTTATTTTTCCTCACATAAGGCCTCTGGAGGTAGGTACGTGAGGATGGACTGACAGCTCTGAACTCACTATAGACTTCCACTTGTCCTATCATTTCGCTCTGCCAGCCCTACCCCATGACAGCTATGCTCAAAGTCATTCCATGGTCAAAAAATGATCGCGGCGCCTCCAGAAATCACATCCACATCCCAAGGAGAATAAAGGAGGAAGGGGTGAGAGCTTCTTCTGAGGCTCCCCAATGAGTCCATCTCTTTTAAAGAGCTTTCCTAGAAGCCCTTCCCTAAGACTTCCATTTACAACTGCTGGGAAATGTTTAATTTTATAGTGGGGCTTAATGAGGTGTCCATAACATAGCAGTAATATTACTAAGAATGAAAGAGGCAACCAGGCCTCTCGACACCATCATTTTTCTGTCTCTCCTGAACAAGATCCTAGTTTGCCAACATCTCTCGCGATATAAAGTCAAACAAGAGATGTACGTGTATTTTCACCAGAGCAGGATAATTAATTCTTACTGTCATCAGAACATAGTACTTCAATTAATGTATATTAAGGTTGCCCAAATTTTCCTAAAACTTCTGTGTAAAATGCACTTGTTTGTGTTTTTTTGCTAGAACTATTCCAAAATGGGATTTTGGAACTAAATGTATTTGTGCCATTGATTTTCAATGACTCTTAATTGAACATCTTCATTGTGACACTGTGGTCAAGTTAAAAACACAAAAAGACCTTGAGAGACTTGTGGTATCAAGTAGCTGAGGAGATAGAGCATACAAATAAATGAACAAAAAGGTATGATAGCATATAAATCTTTCCAAAGAAAAGAGGCAACAAGTGCTACAAAAACGTAGAGTTGGGAGAAAAGTTTAAGAGTGAAATGCGAGGAGGTAAAAGGAGAGAATGAAACAAACCCCCTGACAAGGTTTGTAAGAAACTAGCAGAGAAGAGAAGCTAGAGAAGAAAAAAGGACTAACAGAACAATATCCTTTCCCCCAACCCTGCACCCCCTCCATAGCCCAGCTTCTACAGATCTCGCTCCTCTACAAAACCTACGTCTGCAGAATCTAGCTTCACACCCTCTACCATCTTACCTTCCATGTATTCTTTAACTCACTGCAATCTGGTTTCAGCCCCACCACTCTACTCAAGCTGTTCCCTGCCTCCACTGAATTAGCAAATCACCACTCAGCCCTTATTTACTCTTTGGTAATCTGACATTGTTGACCACTCCCTTACTTCTCTGGTTTCCAGGACGTTATTCTTGCTATATCTCTTATTCTTCCAACCCTTCCTTGCCCATGCTGGCTCCTCTTTTTCCACATAGCTCTCAAGTGGAAGTAGTCATTCTGTCTCAAAATCTATATTCCTCCTGAGCAAACTCACCTATAAGCATGAGACCCAACACCACTATCACCTATATAGGACTTCCAAAATTGACCCAAGCCCAAACATTTGAGTTCTGAATCCATATATCCACTAGTCTAACAGAAAACACCTCTCCACCTGTTTGTCTCACAGGCATCTCAATCTCAACCCTACCCAAACCCCCTCACCCCCCGCGCCCCCAAAACTGCTTTTACTCTTGAATTTGCTAGTGTGGTTTCAGGAAACATTATCTCTCCACTTAACCTAATTAAGAAACCTATAAATAATTCAGATGCCTTCTTCTCTCTCATTCTCACACCCAAGTGGTCTTATTAATTCTATATTTTTTAACATCTCTTGTATTTGTTTCCTCAGCTCTATCCCTACTGCTACTATCTTAGTTCAGGATCTCACTGGATCACTGGATCACCAGAAAAGGCCAGTTCTCTCTGCTACCATCATGTAGTGTTCTAATCCATCCTCCACTGGCACCAAGTACGTTGTTCCATTTCAACAACCACATTTTTCATTCCCCAGATCTCTAATTGACTCTTCCTAATAAATGCCCACCCTTATTTTATAATCACTTGTTGCTAAGAATATAATAAATTCCTTATCTCTCTAAAATTATTGGCTAAGCTCATTTTATAAATCTGTTCTAGTAACTTTTTACTCGACTCTGAGCTCTCTGTTGATTCTCTTGCATGGTGTTGGCTTTCCTGAAACATTTGGCAATTCTTAGCCTTATATTTGGGACTCTGCTACATTCTGTTGGCTTCTGTTGATACTTCACCCAGGAAGCAATACTCATATTGTTTTCAAGAAGAGTGGAGGAAGAACAGACAAGGTGCCTCAGTGCCTGGTCTTCCACATACGAGTACAGCCAGCTACCGATGGTGCTTCACCATCTCATAGACCCAGGCTCCCACATGCAGTTCTCCCTTGGAAACTGACCTTTTGCTTGACTGAAATTAGTATCAGAACATACACAGGTTGGAGCTGCTTATGTTACAGTAAGGCTAATGAATCACCTTATTGATAACTCTGGGGGATGCTTCCTGCTCAGGTTCCCCCACCTCTAGATATGAGTGTTACCCAATGGAACTCCTATTTTCAGAAATTCTTCACAGTTTCTAATTTACAATGATTTCCTCCTCTTATTTCTTTTTTTTCTTAATTTTGTATTTTTATTTTTGAGAAAGACAGCGTGAGTGGGGAGAGGGGCAGAGGAAGAGAGAGAGAGAATATTCAGCAGGTTCCACATGGGGCTCAATCCTACGACCCTGAGATCATGACCTGAGCCAAAAATCAAGCACCAGATGCTCAACCGACTGAGCCACCCAGGCGTCCCTCCCCTTTTTATTTCTATGGATGACTACATATATAGTTTTCTATTATGTCTATAGATTTGGTGAAGGAAAGCAAAAAGGTAGTGAGTGTTCAATCTACCTTCTTGAAATTGGCAAAAATAAGTTTTCTAAAATGCAGATCACATCATGAATCTGTCCCTTTTCTATCGTAAAACCCATTATGGGCTCCCAACTTCCGACAGACTCTAAATGCCTAACTATCACAACGTCCTCAATACAGCTGGTGACTCCAAACATCTTCCCACTCCTCATGCAATACCCTTCATCGTCCAGCAATACCTGACAACTTAGAGTTGGCCATATACAACATGCCTTTGCAGAATTTCATACCTTTGTATTTATCATTCTTTTGCTCTTTAATGCTTCCTCCTCCAGCTCTGTTTAGTCTTCTAGGCATCCTTCAAAATCCAGATTCAAAAGAGTGGGAAGAAATGCATATCAAGGTATTAAGAGTGGTTGTTTTCCTGAGTTTCGATATCTATATTTCCTAATTGCTTCTTTACGTTAAGAATCTCCTATTTTACTGAGGGGCAAAAAGGTTTTTTCCATTCTAAAACTCTTGTCAGGGGTCCCCTGCTCTGCAAACCATTACTTGACTGGCCAAAAAAGATTCACTTCCTCTCTGTGCCACCACATTGCCATGTTACACCTCCCCTTGTTTAATCTTAACTGTGTTAAGAGTTTTTCTTCACCTACTAGACTATAAACTACTTGAGGACAGAGTTCTATGTCTTCTTGATCTTCCCAGAACTTAAAAGAACCTGAAATTCTGCACATGCTTAATAAATGTTTGCTAAATAAATGAATAAACAACAAAACTGGAAGAATCAGGAATGGGCAGTTTCACAATCATACAAACTGGTCTCAGAAAGTCATTTAACTTTTCCTCCTAGAAAAAAGGGGAAACGTATACACAGACATTTAGAAATAGTGAGAAAAATACAATAATTAATTTATCGTTTTAACTCAGAAAAGATTTTAAGAGATCAGCACATGCAAGCCTTCAAGTTACAGATTAAAAGAACTACATCCCAGAGAGAGGGAAACTGATCTGCTCAAGCTCAGAACCTCTAACAGAATAGGGATTTGAACCCGGATCTTCCAATTCCTATTACAAAGATCATTCAACTTTATTGACTTGTCCTATTACTGTTCATGTCATGTGAGGTGTGGGATGGATAATACCACCTTAACAGCTGCTAAACACTGCTTGAAAATGATAGTTCTCCCAAACTGCACCATCACCTAAATTTGGCCATGGTTTGCCTTAGAATAAAACTTCTCTTGGAGGTGGCTACTAGTGCTCAAACTGGGGAAGGAAAGGCGAAAAGCATTCGTTCAGGCCATAGATTTGATTTTACCAGGTGACCAAGTACCAAACACAGATAGAAGACTTGTCCTTTTTGTGGTAATTTTATCAGACATCCTGAAAAGCAAGCAAACAAACAAACAAACAAACAAACATAAAAGGTCATCTCTTAACACTGGAAGTAAGGTAGGGGCACCTGGGTGGCTCAGTTGGTTGAGCAGCCGACTCTTGATTTTGGCTCAGGTCATGATCACAAACAAAATTGTGGGATTGAGCCCCACATCAGGCTCCGTGCTGAGTGTGGAGCCTGCTTAAGATTCTCTCTCTCCCTCTGCCCCTCTCCCCCATTTGTGCACACTTTCTCTCTCAAATGAAAAAATAAATAAAAATGAAAAAAAAAAAAAAAAGTAAGGTAAATTTCCCAAACCTGCATAGTTGTAGGTCTACAAGGAAAGAAAGGGGTTTTTGTTGGTTTGCTTGTGATAATGTGTTGTTCCCTTCCCCCATCCTACAAACAAAAAGTTAGCATAGTATTCAATTGAGCAGTCCATCATTGCTATTCGATAACACTCAAGAAGCCATAAGATCATTGTTTATTATGAGGCTTTAATACTGCTGAAGTGAGGCTACAAAGAAATCTGATATTATAAGAAATCCCCATAAGACTCTGGCTCCGCAGCAATTTTTAAGAGATATCTTCTATCTAAAATATTCATAAGTACATTTTCTTTACCTTACGTTTCAACCTCAAGATGTTTCTCAGTTCCTCCTCTCCCTACCAGCACTGATGAGATTTGCAAAGGTACTACACATCCAAGTCTGAATACGTGGGAACTCTGGACTTTGCCAGTTAAATTTTTTTTAATATTTTATTTATTTTTGAGAGAGAGAGAGAGAGAGAGAGAGAGAGAGTGAGTATGAGTAGGGGAGGGGCAGAGAGAGAGGGAGACACAGAATCCAAACCAGGCTCCAGGGTCTGAGCTGTCAGCTCAGAGCCTGACGTGGGGCTCGACTTCGTGAACCATGAGGTCATGAACTGAGCTGAAGTCAGACACTCAACTGACTGAGCCACCCAGACTCCCCAGGACTTTGCCATTTTAAAGGAAGTAAAAGAAAAATGCAAAATAACCTAGCTTGAGACAGTGACTGCAATGCCACTACATGTTAGTATGTCTAATCGGCATATGGATGATAAATTAGTGGGAAATAACTATGTGACAACAAAGGCTAGATTAAGAAAATTGGGCCTCAGGAGGAACAAACAATCAATAAGCCCCCTGAGAGAACAAAAGCTAAAATCTGAAACATAGGCCCAGGGCCATACTATTACAAAAGTGAAGTATAAGAAACAGATGTGTCTTTATTTCCCAAAACAAATTAGCTAGAAATTCCACAGTGTTAATCATAACAAAAATTTACTCACTAAAATGTCGTAACATAAATAAATGACAAAGTGAATGTAATTATTAACACAATGATCCATCTCTAACTTTTAATGGTAAACAAACATAGGTTTTTTTGCTTAAATCAAAACTGTATTGAACATCTTCTGTCCAACACTTCTTCAGATATTCCGCTGATCAGTAAAAGACTTTCAAAATTGTGGCACCAGAAAAATAAGCTATTGTTAATTCTTAAAGTGGAAATCTTTGGTAGCAACTCTGATGTACTTTGCAATTTTTAGCGAGAAATTAATAAAATGCTATTTGTGATAAGTAGTAGAACATCTCTTAATTCATGGGGGAGTTAAATAATCTGAGAAATTTAAAAGTGATTTTTTAAAATCTACAATATGCTAAAACAAAAAAATGTGTATATTTTACCACTAGCTGAATTATCTAAGAGCTTAAGTTATGTCATTATGCTAATTATGGCTATCTTTTCATAAAATTAGCAGTTTTCACAGCATAACCATCAAAAAAAAAATTAGGTGGATAAATCAGGACAATACTAAAGAGAATAATATATAAATGTTGCACTGATCTCTCAAATATCCTTCTAGAGAAAAAAATGGCAGAAAGAAGTGGGTAAGGATACTTCCAGGCAGAGTAGCTGTCCATAAACCTTGATCCTACACAATGCTAACTAACCACACTCAGTACCCACCAAGGAACAGCCCTGAGGCGGCTGGCCCCCTGCTCAGCCTCAGGCCTCCTTGTTAAATATTTTTTTCAATGACTTGCTCCAATAATTCAAAAAAATTTTGCTCATCAGATCTGTTGACAACATAAAGCTGAGTAGACGAGACAATGAGATAAATGAAAATTAAAAATGGTAAATGATCTAAAGGATAGAACACTAGGTTAAAAGCAAACTAGATCTAAATTAAGGGTGATACATAAATGTCTGCTGTGTAGTATTCTTTATTGGCTACATATTTTTATAAACTCTTTTGCATCTATTAAATGTTTATTTAAAAAAAATTTTTAAAGTTAATAGTAAATAGGGGCAACTGGGTGGCTCAGTCAGTAAAGTGTCCAATTCTTGATCTCTGCTCAGGTCTTGATCTCAGGGTCGTGAGTTCAGGCCCCACACTTCACTCAGAGCTGGGCAAAAAGCCCACTTAAAAAAAATTTTTAAAAGTAACAGTAAATAAAGCACTAGAATAAAGCATATTGAAGTCATTTCAATAGATATTTCATGTAATTCTCGTAACAATCCTAGTAATGAGGCATCGTTGTCCTCATTTAAAAAAAAAAAAAAAGCTAAGTCAATAATCCAAGGACACTTTACTACTACATGGGAAAACCCAAATCTTTTTGCCCCTAATGTCCATAGCCTGATTCGCTACATCATTCTCTTCTCTTAAGTTAAAATGAAGACAGGAAGATCTGGCTTAATAGCCAATTATGAAAATAAATAGGTAAATACATAAATAAATTCATCTACAGGCTTACATGACCAAAGTAGTTAATGGGAACAAAATGAAGCATATATGGTCATTTAAAAAAAGAAAAAAAAAAAAACTAATTGGAAACTTGGACTATCTTGAGCACATTGATAAAATAGACCCATTCTGATCTCAGCTGATTAGAATCACATTTAAACCATGAGATGAGGGGGGCGCCTGGGTGGCGCAGTCGGTTAAGTGTCCGACTTCAGCCAGGTCACGATCTTGCGGTCCGTGAGTTCGAGCCCCGCGTCAGGCTCTGGGCTGATGGCTCAGAGCCTGGAGCCTGTTTCTGATTCTGTGTCTCCCTCTCTCTCTGCCCCTCCCCCGTTCATGCTCTGTCTCTCTCTGTCCCAAAAAATAAAATAAACGTTGAAAAAAAAATTTTTTTTTTAATAAATAAATAAATAAACCATGAGATGAGGTTTTTGAATACCATGATTTCAAGGACTTAAAGTTAGAGACTATCTAGAAGGATTTCCAAGTTTGAAAACAATGGCATACAAGAACAATTAGGCTATGGAAATCAGCCTGAAAAAGAGAAGCATATGGGAAGACAGCCTAGCTATCATCATATAGAGACATCAAAGCAGTCATCAAATATCTGAACCCTCGATCTATCAAAATGGACAGAGATGTGTTCTATATGACTTCAGAGAATGTAACTAGGACAAATAAGTAGACAATGGAAAGAAGCCAACCCCACAATCATTATTACTAAAGATAATCAAACAGAAGAGAGATGAACTAAAAAAACCAAAGGTTCCAAGGGGTTAAAAGATACAAACTTTCAGCTATAAAATAAATAAATCAGAGGGTGTAATATGCAGCAGCATGGTAACTACAGTTAATATTACTGTAGTGCATATCTGAAAGCTGTCAAGAGAGTAAATCCTAAAAGTTCTCATCACTAGAAGAAAAAAAAAGTTTGTAATTCTGTATGGTGACAAATGGTAACTGGACTTCTTTGATCATTTCACAGGGTATACAAACATCAAATAATTACACTGTACACCTGAAATTAATATATCAATAATATGTCAATTATACCCCAAATTTAAAAAAAGGTCCCTCACAAATCTCAGATTCTTTTCTCCTAATCCTTACACTTAAAATGAGGGCTTTGTTCTCTAAAACCAATTGTAGCCTTTATTTTAACTATATGTTAGTCATTTAATATTTTATATGCATATTCCTATAAAAGAAATGTCACAAATTATGGTCCAATCGGCAGGCTAACCCACAAAAGCTTATTTTGCAAAACTGCACTACAACATTAACTATAGTGGAGTTACATTTTATTTGCTTGTATCTTTCCCAAATTCAACTTAATCTTCACCCCCATACTAGTTTCCCAAATATGGAAAATGAGACTACATTGAAGAATCAACCTAAGTTGGACGCATGTGAGCAGGAGGTCATCAGAACAAGACAGCCTTAAAGAAAAAAATGTCCTTTGTTTCCCCTAAAGTGTCATCTCTAGTAATTTTTTACTAAATCAATTTGCCTTTTACAAATTCTGCACATTTCTGCACATTTTACAAATTCTGTACATTTCTGCACAGTCTTCTCCATGACCCTCTTCCCTAATTTTGGTAACCTTAAATTCCCCTACACTGTAGAACGCTACTCTAGCCGTACTCTGGCTGCCCCATCTTACCATAATACCCTGATCTCCAATATTACATTTCTTCTTTCTAATCACAACTACACTAGGAGTGCAGAGGCAATCTGACTAAAACAGATTATAAACTCTTAACCTAACCAGAGGTATCTTAGAAGTAGGTATTTGTCTATCTAAATGAATGCTTAATAGACAGAATTTCAGGCAACATAACAAAGTGAAAGTAAAAAATCATCATGTTGATTAAGATATTTTTGTGCAAAGTCCATCAAAAGCTTTGTCTGAAATCAGCTCCCATAAGTGGATTCTGTTTCATAACCTTTCTCCTTCCTCTAATCCTAGGTTTCTAGGAATTATATCCGATTTATAGGCAGAGGGAGTCTGATAACAAATAGGACTGGGAAAAATGGCTTCCACTGGTACCTGTGTAAATTAATACACTTCAATTAGAGAAAAACCTTGAATAGATAAATAAAATATTAAGAAGTTAGGAAAATTCTAAGAATGAGGAAAATGAGTCTATATACTTGTCTGAGGCTTAACATGACATCTGCTTTCCCATTAAATGTCAACACGTGTGGTAGAAAGACAAAAACAATCTATCAGCTTTAAAATACAGGTATAAATGATGATGGGGGAGCTGATTAGGTGTAATAAAAACATGATTGTTACAGGAGAATGATATTGAGGGGAAGGCAGAAGGACACAGTCAATGAAGAGATCTTTTGAAATGAATGGATAACTCAAATATAAATAATCCACCTACAGATAATCATGACTGTACATATAACTAAAGGTAAAATATATTATTCTTAATTAACACATGTAAAATGTTTAGAACAGTGCCTAGTATATAATAAATACTCAAAAAGTGTTCACTTCTACAATTATTAGTTTATAATACCCATTGTTTGCAGTTTAAAGGAATTCTAAGAACTCGATCCTATCCTCTCCTAAGGGTAAGGAGTAATACATATTTTAAGATAAACACAAACCAAATGTATTACCACTTGAGACTTCTGAAAGTAAGAATCTTCCTCAGATCACAACGATGTGTTACGCTACAAATTACTAGAAGACATGACATTGCTAATGATTAAAGTTGTACTTTACCCTTTTCATCCTTGACAATCTTGAGTCCTCTTCCCCTCTATTTTAACTTCTGACTGAAACTGTCCCTCAATGTACATTTTGGTTACTGCATCCTTTTGTTCAGTTGTCATTCCTCCACCCAATTCTACCCCACCCCCAAATCAGGACCCAACCTCTAGCTCTCAGAGTTGGGCACGTCTGGTGTATTCTCTTTGTACCTTCCAAATGCCTCTAATGGGTGCCCTTATCACATATCATTATAATAACTGCTGTTATATCTACTGCCACTGTAGTCTGACAGTTCCTTGAGAACAAGGTCCATATTTTCTTCATCTTTATGAGGCTGGCACACAAAGCCTGATTCTAAAGGCTTCTAAATGTTTGTTAAATGAATGACCCTATCCTTCAGAAATAAACTACATCACAAGAAATAGTTTGATAAATTACAGTATAGCTAGATAAAGTATTACATAGTTACTGAATCATTATAAAAATTAAGTCATTATCGGGGCGCCTGGGTGGCGCAGTCGGTTAAGTGTCCGACTTCAGCCAGGTCACGATCTCACGGTCCGTGAGTTCGAGCCCCGCGTCAGGCTCTGATGGCTCAGAGCCTGGAGCCTGTTTGCGATTCTGTGTCTCCCTCTCTCTCTGCCCCTCCCCCGTTCACGCTCTGTCTCTCTCTGTCCCAAAAATAAATAAACGTTGGAAAAAATAAAAAAAAAATTAAGTCATTATGAAAACTCAATAATAGTTAGAGAGGCTGCATATCACAGTGACTCAGAGCATGAGATGTGGAGCCAGTGCCAGCTTTCATTCATTCATTCAACACACATTTAATGACAGGCCACTGAGCCAGGCACTGTTCTATCCTGGCCTCACAGAGTTTACGTGCCAATGGGAAGAGGCAAACAATAAACACAATAAAACAAGTAAATTATGCCGTGATATTTATAAGGTGATATGTATTAGAGGGTAAAAAAAGAGCAGGGAAAGGGATTGTGAGTGAAAAGGAAGGGACACTAAATAGGAAGCTATGTGTAGACCTCCTTTACTCAAGGTGAGATCTGAGCTAACACTTGAAGGAGTTCAGCAGGGTATCTTAAACTGCCAGACTGTTTTCCAAACCGACTGCACCATTTTATATTTCCACCAGCAGTGTTTGAAGATTCTGATTTCTCCACATTCAAATAAACACTTGTTATTATCTGACTTTTTTTTTTTTTTATTCTAGCGTCATAGTGGATACGAAATGGTATCTCTTTGTGCTCTGGTTTACATTTCTCTGATGGCTGGTTTCCCCACCCCCCCCACCCCCCCCACCCTTAATAGTGTCTTTTCAAGGTCAGAAGTTCTTAATTTTGATGACACTCAATTTATCAATTTTTTCTTTAACAGATCATGCCTTTTGTACTGAATGTAAGTAATCTTTTCCTAACCAATGGTCACAGAGGTTTTATACTATTCTTTTGTCTACAAGTGTCAAAGTTTTAAGTTTTATATTTATTTATATTTATACTCCATTTGGATTATTTAGTTAACTCCATTTGGAGTTACTTTTTCTTTTACTGTAGAACAAAATATGGATTGAAGTCCAGTTTTTTCTCATGTAGATACCCAATTGGTCCAGCACCATTTGTTGAAGACTGCCCTTTTGCCACTGAAATGCTTTGGTAACTTTGCCAAAAATCATTTTAACATGTGTGTGTGGATCTATTCCTGCACTTTCACAGGGAGTATAGTATAGTATAGTATAAAACATGCAAATTCAAATCCCTACAATCACCTAAGTTAACAAAAATGTGTAAATGGGGTGAATTTAAGCCAATAGGAAGAAGTGGGGGCTATATCTTACTGAACAGAATATATGCTATCCTTAAAGCACTCAAATTCAACAGATATTAAAACACTGTGTAAGGATGTCTGGGTAACTCAGTCGGTTAAATGTCTGACTTTGGCTGAGGTCATGATCTCACAGTTCATGAGTTCGAACCCCACATCGGGCTCTGTGCTGACAGCTCAGAGCCTGGAACTTGCTTCAGCTTCTGTGTGTGTGTGTGTGTGTGTGTGTCTGTCTGTCTCTCTCTCAAAAATAAACATAAAAAACAAAACAAAACACAACAATGTGTAGACCAAAACAATGGTGGGTATATGTGGTTGAGGGGTGTGCATAGGAAAAAACTCTGGTATATTAATATACTAGAGACATATTACAAATGAAAAAAAGCTAGACAGAGAGGAGAGTACATTGGGGAAAAGGTTAAAGGCAGTTTTATAGCAATAGGTAAAACAGAGGGAGTAACAGAAAGGGAGAAAAATGACACTAACAGATGGGAAAAGAAACTAAAAGGTCAGATACCAGACTGAGAATTAAAAGGGGTTAGGTCAAGTTTTTTTTTTTTTTTAAAGGTAAGCTCTACTAATATAACTATTAATAACAATGTCAGAAGGGTGGCTGTAGTTTGCCTCAGTTAACAACAATGACATAATTATTTGCATTTACAGCTTAGTTAACTTTTGTCTTCGTTCCTCCTCAATTAAAAAAGGGAAAAACCGGGGCACCTAGGTGGTTCAGTCGGTTAAGCAACCAACTCTTGATCTGGGCTCAGGTCACTACCTCACGGTTCCGTAGTTCGAACCCCACGTGAGGCTCCATGCTGACTGCACAGAGCCTGCTTGGGATTCCCTTTCTCCCTCTCTGCCTCTCCCTGTTCCTTCTCTCTCTCTCTCTCTCTCTCTCTCAAATAAACTTTTTTTTTTTAAAAAGGGGGAAAACCTATTCATATTCATAAAGAGAAAAAATGTATTTTGTAGGGCAGGGTCCGTGTCACTTGTGCCTTTACAGCCTGCGGAGCAAGGTTCAGCCCGTTTACCACCGGGCAGCCTGCACGGAGGAGGTCAGACTCCGGCGGCTCCGAGCTGCTTGCCTGCCTGCCGCTGGCTGAGCTGCTATGGCTGTCCCTCCGTGACAGACTAAGAATACCTTCCTTTCACTGAAGGTTCCTGATTGTTTCTTTTTGTTTGTTTGTTTTCAACTCCTGATCCAAAAAATTAAAGAACAGTTCTTTGCCTTGGAAAAAACACCCAAAATTCTGAATAAAATTATAAATTCATATTGTAATTTTCAGAAATCCACCAAAATATTAACAGCTTTTGTCTAGGCACAGGACTATATATAGTTACTCGCTCTAAGTTTTTCCTCCCTTCTACTTCCTAATATTTTTCTCTACTTTCCACAATATTCTATTTTCCTTTCCGAAAATGGGGGACAAAAACAAGCAAGCAAGACAGCAAGATAGCTTTCAACCAAGTAATATATCATGAATTACCTTTAATCTCTTAAAATACCAAATACATTTAATACATTTAACACGGGTGCCAAAGTAAATGTCCCCCAAATAAATGATTCCTAAATGCACATTTGAACTTCAGAAGAAATATGTTTTTAATACTATTTTTTTTTTAATTAGAGATAAGTTCTTTCTTAATGCTAAACTAGATTTAACAGCTATAACTTACTCTGATGCCCAGAGTTCGAGCAAGGGTCAAGCTATGATAAGCACCTTTATTTCTGGCTCACACATTTGCTTCTTAATCCAATAAACGTGTACCATCTTTGTCTCTGAGCTATCAGTACATATCAGAATATAACTACCAGTGCTATAGATTCACTCGTTACACTACACTTCACCATATTTACTTTATATAAATGATCACAAATGTCTTTCAATGTCAAAATCTTAAACTATAAAAATTTGACTTTCTATTTATGTTTACATTTTATTGCCCTAGTATATATCCTGTACCAATTTTATTAATGGGTTAGTATTTATTTTAAGTCACAATTGCTAGAGATTAGAATCTTACTTTACTTGCTCCATAAAGAAGTGTAATCA
Source organism: Prionailurus viverrinus (assembly GCF_022837055.1). NCBI lineage: Eukaryota > Metazoa > Chordata > Mammalia > Carnivora > Felidae > Prionailurus > Prionailurus viverrinus. The sequence continues at coordinate 121,668,187 of NC_062563.1, forward strand.
AATAAAATACACATAATAAAGACTATTACCAGCACTTACAGGATTGTGCATTGCTAAGAAGTTCAAAGTTGCTATTTTTCAACTAAATTTGTTGAATGAATTATGGGTTACACCAGAATAAGTTAGTCAGAAATCTGGAGCCACACAGTTCCAGGAGCCTGTTCAGTTGATAGTATAAATGTTTCCTGACACATGCCAAGGGCTTCTAAAGTTGGACAGACAAACTGCTGAACCTAATAACTGCTCACCATCTACAACCTGATGAATTCATTACTTTAGATAATGCTAAAACTTGGTGGAGGAAATGGAGAGGAAGTAAAACTCTCACACTCTGGCAGTAACGTCTAAATTGGTGTACTTCATTAAGTAACGTCAAATTATTCTTCAAAACTGAAGAGGCATATACTCCTCAACTAGTGAGTCCAATCCTAAACACACACACACACACACACACACACACACACACACACACGCATGCACCCTCTACAGAAATTCACACATGTTCACGATAAACATGTTCAGGACTGTAGCATTGTCTAATAATAAAAAACTGGAAACTACCTAACAATGACCCAAAGACAAATGGGTAAATAAATTATGGTGGAGCCACACAGTAGAAAATGTTGAGGAAAAATAAGCACATTGAAAGAGCATATTACAGTATATTACATATCTAAATTTTTAAAACATGCAAAATAGTTATATTATTTGAGGAAACAAATATATTCAGGATACTGTTTACCTCGAGGGAATGGGTAGGAAGGTAAAGTGAGAGAATGGTACACGGAGGGTTCAATTCCACATTGTTTTACTTCTTTTTAAAAAAATCTGAAATACAGCAAAATGTTAAAGTCCAATTAAGTTAGGTGGATGGTACGTGGAATGATTCTTCTACTATTCTTTATTCTCTTCTGCACGTTTCATATGCAAATAGTTCCTATCAACCCAACACATAAAGAGATCTGAACTGGGTGGATTCTATTTAACAAATAGTCAATATCTGACAGAGTTAAGTAAGGCCAGCAACAAAGCACCTATGACAGAAGACTGTTTGCATAAGACCTATTTCCACTGGGAATGCTAGAGCCACATGCATGCATTGGCACACATCATCTAATTAAACCCCCAACAACACTGTGAAAATGGAGGTATTATCCCCATTTCACAGATAAATGAGGTCAAAGAAATTCGGTACCTTGGCTAAGGTCACGTAGCCAATAAGTCACAGAGAAGAGCCCAGATAATTTGTAGGTGTAAATTAACTTTCACGGCAACTCTAAGGAGTTTCAAAGGAAGGGAACATGAAGTTTAGTAACTTGTTAAAAAGGGGTTTCACTTAATCATAAGTTCAATATGAGTCCCAAATATATGTCTACCAAAAAAACAGCTTAATTTTGAGTTCTATAATAAGAAAAAACAAAATAAACAAAAACCATCAGCCAGCCATACTTTGTACTAATATGTGCATACACCAAGTACTGACTTTAATTTTAGGAGCCAAGTTTTAAGAGGACATTGATAAAATGCAGAGTTGTTACCAGGGGCAATATTCCAGCTGAATAAAAGAATAAATGTTAAATGTTCTAACCATTAGCTTTTTAAAACTGAGCTGAATTACATACTGTTTTATGTAAGTGATGAATCACGGTAATCTACTCCTGAAGCCATGAGCACACCGTATACACTATGTTAGCTAACTTGACAATAAATTATATATTTAAAAAAAAAAGAAATGGTGAAAGACCAGAACTACGTAATCACAAAGACTAAGTGATACTCTAATTTTCCATTCTGTATTTTTTTTTTATCACTCTAATGCTTAGTATTAAGTGTATGCTGTGCTCTGGAAAATTAATTAAAATAAAATTTTAAATAAAAATTTAAAAACTGAGCTGAATTGCTTTAGGAATATGAGTATTTCTCTGAATACACTGGTGGATATAATGCTTTCATTTAATTATAAACCCCTGTGGGTTATTATATGTCTTACTTCTGGCTGCTATAACAAAACATCAGAGACTGGGGGTACTTAGACAACAAGCATTTATTTCTCAAAGTTCTGAAGGCTAGGAAGTCCAAGATCAAAGTGCCAGTAGATTTGGTGTCTCATGAGGGCCCTTTCCTGGTGTATACATATCTGCCTTCACGCTGTATCACCACATGCTATGGGGCAGTGGGGGGTCGGGCAAACTCCCTGGTATCTTCTTACAAGGACATCAATCCCATTGTGAGGACTGTGCCCTCACATCTCATTTAAACCTAATTACCACCAAAAGGCCACACCTTCTGATACCATCACATTGGGGGTTTTGGGCTTCAACATATGAATTCTGGGGTGACACATACTTTCCATCCATAACATGATACAATCACCAACTCCTTTTAACTTAAATTGCTACAGGAAAAATGAAATTAAAACTGTGGTAAACTATCAATAAACTCAATAACTATCATTTCCCTCTGAAACATTTTTTATTTATAAAATGATTTTTGATTAAATAAGATTTATTAAATACTGCATTACAGTGCAATACAATTCAGTGAATGAATCATCTCTGTATATGTGCTGCCAAAGCCAGCACAGTAAACAAATCATCTCTGAAAGTGTCAAAAAAGAAGTCGAAAGCCTCTCCGTCACAGATGCTGAAGCCTCTACTCTGGTAAAAGGTTGGACTGCATGATCAATAAACTTCCTCCTAATTCTCACATTTTTTTAAGTGCAAAGGTTAATATGGCTTTGATAAAGAAACTCCATTTAAGACCAACAAAATACTCATTAGCAGGAAGTCAGAGGTGAAACTAATAAAGTGGCAGGAAATCATATACTGATTAAGATATTATCAAGTGAGGTTAATCAGAGGGTCTTGCTGTGTAAATTTAAAAATAACGAGCTTTATCTCTACTGCAAAAAGAACTGAAATCTACCTCATACACAAAGAGAAATATTAACTCAAAATGTATCAAAGACCTAAATTAAGTCCTAAAACTATAAACTCTTAGAAAAAAACACAGGCATAAATTTTCATCACCTCAGATTAGGCAAGAGTCTCTTAGTCATGACACCAAAGGGACAAGGAAAAAAAAAGATAAATTGGACTTCACCAAAATTAAAAACTTTTGTGCCTCAGAGGACACCATCAAGAAAGTAAAAACACTATCCACATGATGGGAGAATATATTTGCAAATCATGTATCTGATATGGGACTCATATTTTCAATAATAAAAAGGCAAATCACCAAATTTAAAAACTGGCAAAAGATTTAAATAGGCATTTCTCTAAAAAAAAGATGTATGAATGGCCAATAAGCGTTATGAAAAGATGCTCAACATCTTAGTCATTAGGGAAATGCAAATCAAATTACAATTCCACTTCACACTTTAGAATGGCGTGGGTCAAAAAGTCATATAATAGTAAGTGCTGACAGGTGGCTCAGTTGGTTAAGTATCCGACTTCGGCTCAGACCATGATCTCACAGTTCATGGGTTTAAGCCCCGCATCGGGCTCCGTGCTGACAGCTCAGAGCCTGAAGTCTGCTTCAGATTCTGTGTCTCCTTCTCTTTCTGCCCCTCCCCACTCATGCTCTGTCTCTGTCTCTCAAAAATAAATAAAAAAACACTTTGGAAATGCAAGCTGGTGCAGCCACTCTGGAAAACAGTATGGAGGTTCCTCAAAAAATTAAAAATAGAACTACCCTAAGACCCAGCAACTGCACTCTAGGCATTTATCCAAGGGATACAGGTGTGCTGTTTCAAAGGGATACGTACACCCCAATGTCTATAGCAGCACTATCAACAATAGCCAAAATATGGAAAGAGCCCAAATGTCCATTGATGGATGAATGGATAAAGAAGATGTGGTATGGGGCGCCTGGGTGGCGCAGTCGGTTAAGCGTCCGACTTCAGCCAGGTCACGATCTCGCGGTCCGGGAGTTCGAGCCCCGCGTCAGGCTCTGGGCTGATGGCTCGGAGCCTGGAGCTTGTTTGCGATTCTGTGTCTCCCTCTCTCTCTGCCCCTCCCCCATTCATGCTCTGTCTCTCTCTGTCCCAAAAATAAATAAACGTTGAAAAAAAAATTAAAAAAAAAAAAAAAAAAAAGAAGATGTGGTATATATATACAATGGAGTATCACTTGGCAATCAAAAAGAATGAAATCTTGCCACTTGCAACTACATGAATGGAACTGGAGGGTATTATGCTAAGTGAAAGTAGTCAGAGAAAGACAAATATTATATGACTTCACTCATGTGATGACTTTAAGATACAAAAGGGACATAAGGGAAGGGAAGCAAAAATCATAAAAACAGGGAGGGGGACAAAACATAAGAGATTCATAAATATGGAGAACAAACAGAGGGTTACTGGAGGTGGTGTGAGAGGGGGAATGGACTAAATGGGTTGGGGCATAAGGAATCTACTCCTGAAATCATTGTTGCACTATATGCTAACTAATTTGGATGTAAATTTAAGAAAAATAATAAAATTTAAAATAATAATAAATAAATAAATAATACTTAAAAATTTTGTAAAAAATAGTAAGTGCTGGCAAGGAAATAGAGAAATCAGAACCCTCATACACTGCTGGTGGAAATGTAAAATGGTGCAGCCACTTTGGAAAACAGTTTGTATTCCTCAAAATGTTAGACACGGAGTTACCATATGACCCAGTAATTCCATTCTTTGAGAAGTCAGTGAGATGATTCATTTTCAGAAATACCAAATAAAAGCAGGGCTATCTAGTAACAATAGGTTTACAACCCATTGGAAATATGTACAAACCCCCACCTACCCACAATAGAGTCCCAAACCCTTAGACACTTCACTTCCTGGTTCTTCTTCCCCTCTCCATTTCGTGGGCTTATTTTTCACGGGCTTTGCAATGAGTGTGAGCCAAAGAACTGAAGTCTCTGTGTCACCTCAAGGAATGTACATTTGTCCCAATCAGACTATTTTTTGCCTTACATGGGCAAAGGCGTTGTCTGGGTAAGGCTGTAACCTCTGTAGTACTCAGCCAATGAGGAACCGGGGGAGGCCCTTGCATGCTAGGAGATAAACTGCCTGCTGTAACTGCCTCGAGCGTGCCTGTCCATCAGACACCTGCTCTTGCAAGAACGGTGATTAAAGCCTTGCTTCACTGTGCTCCGAGTCTCCTCCGCGTTCCTCCTTTGATTGGGTCAGTGGCCTTATTTCTCACACACTCCTAGGTATATTACTAAAAGAAAGGAAAACATATGTCTGTGTAAAAACTTGTACATGGAAGTTGACAGCCAGATTATTCATAATAGTCAAAAAGTGGAAATAACGCACATGTCCATCAACAATTAAACAGATACATAAAATGTGGTCTATGCATACAATGGAATATTATTTGGCCATAAAATGGAATGAAATACAGATCATGCTACGATATGAAAGAACCATGAAAGTATTATGCAAAGTGAAAGAAAGAAGTGTGACACAAAAGGTCAAATATTGTATGGTTCCATGGGATTTCTTTTGGGGTGGTAGAACAGTCTGATAACAGTGATAATAGTTGTATAACTTTGTGAATACACTAAAAGCCACTTTAAAAGGGTAACTTTATGATACATGAATTATATCTCAATAAAAATAATAAAAATAAACAGGAAATCTTTCTTGGGATTAATCATAATGAAATCCTAGTAGATTTCACCATAGTACATACAGTATCATGGTATGATTCCCAGGGTAAAAGAAGAACTGCAGTAAGCACAGGACCAAGAAACTGTCCAGGTGAAGTCCCAGGGCTTTCTGATAAACACACTAGATAATCAATGGTTAGCAAAAACAAAGCACTGTTCCTATACTCTACATGTCTGCCTCAGACATCAATCACGATACCCTCTGCCACTGAGCTGGAAATTGCAATAGAACTCTTCTAAACAGCTATCCATGTACTCAGTACCAATTTATCATAATCGATAACAAATTGCTGAAGGACAGACCTACAGGTACTGACTTCATACCCATTTCTCATAGTCTGTTACACATGCAAATATTAGTGGTTAGCACTTTTAATAATGGTTTTATTGATTACAAAATATTTGACATACAAAAAAGGCACTGAAAATAATTTTAACAGATATACCCACTATCCAGCTAAAGAAATATACAAATTCAGTTAATATTTCTCCTACTTTTAATAAATATTTATCCTTTTAGAGCAAGAACTATGGGGGTGCCTGGGTGGCTCAGTCGGTTAAGCGCCAACTTCAGCTCAGGTCACGATCTTGAGGTTCGTGAGTCTGAGCCCCACGTCAGGCTCTGTGCTGACAGCTCAGAGCCTGGAACCTGCTTCAGATTCTGTCTCCCTCTCTCTACCCCTCCCCAACTCATGCTCTGTCTCTTTCTCTCTCTCTTTCTCTCAAAAATAAAATAAATAATAAAAAAAGAAAAAGAAAGAAAGAAAAGAAGAAAAAGAACTATGACTATACTCTTGCTCTCTCAGTTAAAAATATCTGTACTGAGGAACGTCTGGGTGCCTCAGTCAGTTAAGCATCCAACTCTTAAATTTGTTGTTGTTGTTGTTATTTATTTATTTTTTAAAATTTGCATCCAAATTAGTTAGCACATAGTGCAACAATGCAATACAGCACACCTGTATCCCATGGATTAATGCCTAGCAGTGCAATTGCTGGGTCGTAGGGTAGTTCTATTTTTCGTTTTTTGAGGAACCTCCATACTCTTTTCCAGAGTGGCTGCACCAGCTTGCATTCCCATTAAAAATTTTTTGTAATGTTTATCTTTGAGAGAGAGAGACAGAGAGACAGAATGCAAGTGGGGGAGGGGCAGAGAAAGAGGGAGACACAGAATCCGAGGCAGGCTCCAGGCTCCCAGCTGTCAGCACAGAGCCTGACGCAGAGCTTGAACTCACAAACCGCGATATCATGACCTGAGCTGAAGCAGGACGCTCAACCGACAGGCACCCAGGCGCCCCTACATCCAACTCTTGAGTTTAGCTCAGGTCATGATCTCACAGTTTGTGGGTTCACTGCACTGACAGTAAATCCCTGTTTGGGATTCTCTCTCTCCCTCTCTCTCTCTCTGCCCTTCCCCTGCTCACACTCTCCCTCTCAAAATAAATAAATAAACTTAAAAAAAATCTGTACATACTGTACATATATGGCCCATGGAGTAAAACTAAGACATCAGCTTCACCTAGAGACTCTTAAGCGACCTCTGACATATGACATTTACTATGTATAAAATCTCTATCACTGTCAATTTTAAGAAGAGAAGGAAATTCCCACATGTCAACAGCAATAGTAATGGAAACAGAAGTTAGAAAGTGACCAGAGGGTTCTTCCAGTCCAAACTTTCACCCTCACTTAGCCAAAGGCAAAGGCCTCCACTATCCACCTTTCCTGTATATTGCCAGCCCAACACACTTCTCATTTAAAAAAATTTTTTTAATGTTTATTTATTTTTGAGACAGAGAGAGACAAAGCATGAATGGGGGAGGGTCAGAGAGAGGGAGACACAGAATCCGAAACAGGCTCCAGGCTCTGAGCTGTCAGCACAGAGCCCGACACGGGGCTTGAACTCACGGACCGTGAGATCATGACCTGAGCCGAAGTCGGCCGCTTAACTGACTGAGCCACCCAGGCACCCCTCATTTTAACATCCGTAATATTTTTCAAGGCACTTTCACACACAATATCTCACTAACCCCACAGGATAGATAAGGCAGCTCTATTTATACCCCTTTTTATAGATGTGGAAGAATGTCTATTAAGAAGCTATTAAGAGCACAAGATGGGAGTTAAGCAGGGCTTGAATCCCTGCTTCACTGTCAGCAAGGTGAACCACAAAATAAAGATGAGAATGCCTGCCTTACAGCATAGTTATGAGGATTAGATTACACAACATATACAAAGCACTTAGCACAGAACCTGGTGTAAAATAAGCACTAAATGAATGGTAGCTGCTACTACTGTTGCTGTTAATTAGGCAAGATCACGCAGCTCCTAAACACAGGAGCCAAGACTGAAACTTGGGTCTTCTTTGATTCCACACACCACAGCTTCATTCTCAGATGGTCATCAAGGGTTCTGTTTTATAGCGTAGACCCTACCATTTCCAGGCAATACTTCCTTGTTCTCATCTAGACACCATGATGATCACGTTGGGATTTTAAGAATCAAAAACCAATAGCAATACCAACAGCTGCTAACATCACCAAAACACAACCAGGCATTATATGTGTCTCATAATACTATCTATAAAGTCATCTTGCTCCCCACACACACAAAGTTAAACCTTATTCAAGCTTCTATGTCAAACTACCAATTTATAGGATATACAGAGGGTAGAGAAATATGTGAAACTAAACAGAAATCCAGAGTAACAAAGTCTACAGGACAAACCACCTAGGTTCTTCAACACATAAATTACAAGGGGAAAAAAAGAAAGAGAAGAAGGAATCTACAAATTTTAAAAAGACTTAAAACACATTTCAATTAATTCTGATGTCAAAAAAATATTTTTGATTCTCCCCCCAAAAAGGCATAGCATCAGCCCCATGCTATGGGGGAGAGAATACCCTAGAGACTTAACCAGAATACTCAGGAATACTTTAGGCTTTGGGACATTTCTTTTTATCCCTTGTAAATCAGTAAATTAACATTCTGGTTTTTAAAAGAAAAGCAATAACAATACATACAGCTTTTACTCTGCCTATGCTACATCTATGATAAAAGTCTTATTTGGAAGAGTATTTTTGAAAGACTACAAGTTTAGTCTTTAAAAATTTTTAAATAATCTTCCCCAACCCCCTCCCCCAATCTACAAGAGATGGCTGGAGCAAAGGTCAAGGGAAAAAACAAATAAGAAAAGTCAGGAAGGAACACTTTTGTAACTGAAGCTTAAAAGAAAACCCACAGCACGAACAGGATTAGCTGTCAACAGTAACTTTCCCAGAAGTAAACCATCCTATGATGAGATCTGAGATATCTTAATGAAAATTATAGCACCTCTCTGTCATCAAGAAGCAGTCAGTTAAGGTAAATTAAATGAAAATTCAACTGAAATTTCAACATGGGCACATGCTGTAATGTAGATTACTTGTTTATTTCCAGAGTATTCTAAAAAAGATTTGAGACAGCTCACAAAGTGCATTAGAATTAAAAAGAAAAAAGCAATAAGACTGGGGCAAAGAGAAAATGAGGGAGGAAAATATGATGAAGCCAGGGGTAAGTTTACCACACAAACTATATGCCACAGGTTCTCTTGAGCTGCAAGGGAGGGACTTTGAGTTCCCTTGCAGAGAGAAATACCATGGGTTACAGGAGTCATGATGACTATGTAAGACAAGGAAATCAGCTGGTCAGGGGAAACACAGCTTTTCCTCGTACAAAGACCTGGAAAAAAAAAACCTACTACGTGGGTTCTAACAATAATGGTGATGATAGCAGCTTGAACTATAAAACACTACACTTAAAAATAGTTAAGATGGTAAGTTTTATGTTATGGATATCTTACCATAGTAAAAAAAAAAAAAAAAATGGGGGAAAGCAGCTCATTTTCATCACATGTGTCGTGGGCTGGGTGTGTTCCAAGCATTTTACATGTTTAAACTCACAAAATTCTCATAACAACCTTGTAGAGGTAGGTACAATTTTATTACCCTATTTCACAGATGAGCAAACTAAGGTGCCAAAAGGTTAAGCAGCACACAACTAGGAAGCCTAAGAGCCAGGTTTCAAGGCCAGGACATCTGGCTCCAGAGTCCACACTTCAAACCATTACATAATCCTTTACCCAGAAAGGTGTCCCCTTTTGGGCAAGAGTATTTGCCATCAGCTATTAACTCATTTTGTGTTCAGTCTTAGTATTCCAGACAGTTGCTAAAAGTAGTAGCAGTGGTTACCACATCAATAAGGGCACGAAGATAAAGGAGATAATAGCCTCACAAGAATGCTACAATAAGAGGAGTACTAAATTTTATAAAGCTGTTTATTTTAATGGCCTTCAATAAAGGTTGATTGCATTATACCAAATAACAATTCTGTAAAGTAATTCTACCCCAGTCTAAAACAATGCAAGCTATATACTTAGCATTCTGGTATTCTGGCTTGATCCAAGTAAAAACTGTTTCTAAAGCAATGGATTGAATGTGTTTAAGCAATTCTCAGAGAGTGCTGTTTCTGACTGCTTAGGTTTTTGATAAGAATTAAACAGCAAAGTAAGTGGATACATACTTGCTAGAGCGAAGCTATTCTATACTGCCAATTAAGGGTAGACTAAATACTTTCATACTCAATCAAGTACAGAATCAGGTTAGTGTCCACTTATGAAAACTGAGAAACCTAACCACTAAAGATACCTAGCAGTCAACCCACCTCGCCATGGAAGTGAGCCAAGAAAGTATTTTCCTATAGGGCCAAAATTTTCCTCTGAAAGTGGTTCTGATTCTGCGCCAACTGACAAACTGGTCAGTTGAGCCTGAAAGTTCTATACCATTCAATGTACTCTCAGTGATTTTGAACTGGAAAATTCTCATAGCAAGAGTTTCCCAACATTCATCTTAGTCATAAAATTAACCTCAATTATGCACTCACAGAACATCCAATTAAGACACGTATCCTTGAGTTAACTAAATGAATTGGTTAAAGTTATGTAAAGTTATTAGATATAAACCAATTAAATGTCCAGGGATATCTGTAAAATATATGTATGATGTAGGTTTTGGAATAATAGATATATCATATCTTTCTTTCTGAAATAACCAGGTAGTAGGGTCAGCTGCCTACCAAGGCCATTCTTCATTAATGTAAATACAAGCACATTATGGCTAGGAAGCAAGGAAAAAAAAAAAAAAAGATAGACAAGTATCCCAAAAGGAAAGTGAACAACATGAACAAATTAAGAGCCTTAGAGGAAAAAAAACCCAACATACAACAAACATCTGATAAGATAATCAACTTTATCAACAGTCAGGGAACTACAAATTACAACAATGCTGTTATATCATTTTCATCCATCAAATAGGCCCCAAACAGAAATGACTGACAATATCCAGAGTTCATAAAGGTAGGGGAAAGCAACAACTATCATATGCTATTGGCAGAAGTGTAAACTGACAAAGCCTTTGGGGTAACATTTTGAAAGGACATCAATTTTTTTAAACGTGCATAACCATTAATTCCATAAGTATGTTCTCAAACATGTGCAAAAACAAGTACAAACTTGGATGCCTACCAAAACAAAGCTCACAACAGCAAGAAACTCAGTATCTAAATGTCCATCAAAAGAGAGAAAGATGGCTAAATTACAGAATATACATCTAATTAATGTTATACAGCATTTTATGCAAAGATAAAATGGCTCCTTCGTATTCTGAAATTAAAAAAAATTCCCATGCCATTAAGTTTAGAAAGTCTACAACAATTCAAAAAGTATGATCCTAGGGAAGAAACCAGGACAGATGCCAAAGGGGGTCTGAATTAGTCAGAATTCTTTCAGTTCCAAGAGACAAAAACCTGATTCAAACTAGCACGAGCAGTTAGGCAACTGATTAGCTCATTTAACTGGGAAATATAGGGTGGATCTGATTTAAGGTTCAAGAGGATCCAGAGCCTCCAATGAGTCCCCATGCTCATGCATGTGAGAATGTGTGTGATTATGCTTTGGGAGTGTGTGTGAGAGACAGAGTCCGTCTCAGTCAGCTCTGCTTCACCCTGTACGTTGGCTTCACCCTTCCCTACAGTGGACAGACTTCCTTCATGTGGCCAGACACACTCTATCTCACTTCGGTGGACTCCAAGAGAATGAGCCTGTTCCTTGTCCAACATCCGTTTTTCAACCTGAAGGAAAGGCTCTGAACCTGTACTGGTCATAGAGCCATTCTGCAGCAATCACTATGTCCAAAGAAACTATGACAGATCAGATCCAGCCTAGGTCACATGCCCATCCCCTGGCCACTGGGAAAAATACTGTGACCTGAAATGGCAGGGGGTGGGGGGTTGGGGGGAATGTGGGGAGAGACAAGACAGCCTAAATTAACAGCTGCCATATAATTCATTACAGAGACTTTTGCCTTTTAACTCCACATACTTCCATTTCTTTGAATTTGTTGTTAGAATACAGTCAGGATTTACATATATGATTAATTGTTTAATTTAAAAGAGAATACTATTAAAACGCAGTCATAAAGAAGGCCTAAAGTCAAAAAAGTTCAAGGTTGATGACTTTAAGAATAAAACTGGGTGGAAAATCGGCCTCATGTACAAATAAGAAACCGGGCTTCCTACTCCTGCATACTTGGCCAACATTTTAACTACCACCCAGTAGTCCTTCTCAAAGCAAGCATTAGAAGATGAACGAAAAACAGAGAAAACAGATTTTAACTACTCAGCAGTATGTTGATAAGAGGAAGGGAAAACACCTCCAGGGACTCTAAGGAGAAACTTTATGAAATCCTCAGACAGCAAGAGGCTGCCAAAAGTGTCAGAAAGCCCTTTCTTTATGCCCTTTCTCACTTTTCCCACCCTACAATATTACAGCCAAACAGTATATGTAGAATAGAAAAGCTCAGGATCAGTTTTACTTAAACTAAATAATCACTTTCCACCTGTTTCAAATATCTACTCTAAAGATGGTAGCAAACCATCTAAACTAAAACAATTTATATTACCTACCCCTAAAGTAGAGACATTATTAAAATTTCTCCTTTAATTGTCCCAAGGTCGACCATTCAACACCACAAGCTCTTTTCACAAATTAATTTAGTAATAAAAATCCCATTTAGACTGACACACAAAACAATTCCTTTTTCCTTTAATGACTCCAAGCAAGGCCTACCAATTCTGGTATTCATTCACCTCTCTAAAGAAAGCCAATTCTGCAAGGATAAGGCAAAGACATTTATTGTTCACAAAATATCTCTTGCACACATTTCCTAGCCCCTTAAGTAGCTGTTCCATGACTACTTCTGACCAATGGATTACATAAGAAGTGATGAGGGTCACTTCAGGGTCAAAGGCACAGTAACCAAAGAGGTTCCATGTTCCTGATAGCGCATCAAACATACTTTATTATTTCAAATACAGAACCCTTTTTCATGTTCCAGAAGACTATCCTATAGGCATCATTCCAGATCCTACAAATCTAATTCAAATTCTACTTCCGCCAAGAAGCCTACTCAGACCACGCATATCATCATTAATGTGCTACGTATGTATACTGTGGGTAAAGTACTATGGAAACACTGTGGTACTGACATATAACTAGTAATAAATGCTCTACCCTCTATAATTTACAAAGTGGCTGCTGCAATAGTACCCATGTAAAAACAGAAATAAGTATACATGATAATAAATAAATTTCAAGTGAGTGCTAAAAATAGTAAGTGCCACAGGAGTTTCCTCACATCTCAGTTAGCAACTAGTTTGTTATATACTCCCATATGATACCTTTTCTATTATTTTTTAATTTTTAATTAAATTATGAATTAATCAAATGATGGGGCACCTGGGTGTTCAGTTGGTTGAACATCTGACTCTTGGTTTCAGGTCAGTTCATGATCTCACCATTCGTGAGTTTGAGCCCCACATGGGACTCTGTGCTGACGGTGCAGAGCCTGCTTGGGATTTCTCTCTACCTCTCTCTCTCTCTCTCTGCCCCTCCCCAGCTTGCTCTCTCTGTCTCTGTCTCTCTCTCAAAATAAATAAGTAAACATAAAGCAAATGAGACTTTTTTATGGGGATTACGATCTTCTTGAAGGGCAGGAGGCCTAAGATACAATAATTTTGTCGCTCCCCATATCACCATTCAAACAAGAACTCAATAAAAATATATATTTTAGTGAGAAGAATAGGCTGAGAAATCAAAACAGAAGTATAGGAATCCCCAAGACATCAGTACTTTATGTCTCCAACAGGGCAAAGGAGAGAGAGGAAGAAACACAAGTTTTTCTGTTATCCATGGCAGGTAGAACTCTACACTGGAGAACATGACTCACCAGGCTATGCCAGACTTTTGAACATAGCCATGACAGCCAGCTTCTTATCCTGTAGGACCACATGCTCTCCAGCCAATATTTGATTTCCAAATCAATTTCCCAAATACCCTGAAACCAGTAGAGAGAATCCCTAGATAATATGTTCGAGTATCCCAGGCACACATTAAAAAAAAAAAAAAAAAGGTCTGTTTCTCTAAGTACATTAATAAGCAGCATTATGGTTTAATCAATATGATTTGTCAAATATTTTATTATCTATGTGTGTAAGACATTGCAGAGGACAAAATATAAAACATAAGCCCCTTCTGCCATTCTCATACCCTACCTAATTTGGGAGATAGGACACATGAAAACAAAAAATTCCACACAGTACAAGGCAGTAAAGTGTCAAATGAATAATAAGGAAAATATATATGAAAAGAGTTCATAAAAGGAAGAGATCACTTTCAAATTTCATATTCTAAACAATTAACAAGCAAAGTGGAATCTGAGCTGAGCTTTTAAGGATAGGTAGAATTTCAAGAAGTATAGAGTAGGATAATGGAGAACATTCCAGGGAAAAGAATATGTAAAGGAGTGGAAACAGAGAAGCCTAAGGAATGTTTAAGGGACAGTAAACTGACAATTGATTTCAGTTTACTAGGGGAGAATAGTGGGAAATGAGACCAGAAATCCAGGTTGGTGCCAGACACTGGAAAGCTTTAAATGCCAAGCTAAGTAACAATTTCATCTTGACAGTAATGAGGAGCCATTGAAGGTTTTTAAGCAAACAACACAATGAAAATAAAAATTAGGATGATCTCTGCAAAACAAAATTTAGGACACACTTAAGAAGGAACTCACTGGGGGCAGTGAGACCACCTTGGATAACATGGCAATAATTAGGCCTAAATTAGAACAATGACAGTGAGGGAAAAAAAGGAACAGATCTAAGCAGCTGATAAAACTTGGAAAGTGTTTTTAGCATATGTCAAATCAGACCCTAAGGACTCTAGAAAGCTGAGATTCAAATGCTAGAAAGAAAGAGTTTAAAAACACAGCAACTGTGAATTCTAGCCTACCCAGCAGGGTCTCCCCACGCTTAAATTGATACCGGGCTCTTCCATACGTATATGCATTCCCATCTCCACACCCCTACAAAAGGTCCACTCTTTTTTATTGGGGTTTAGGGGAACAGAGGTGGGAAATGATATATAAGAGCCGCAAAGTGATGTAGGCCAGGTAGTTGTGCAACAAACAGAACTCAAACATCTGTAAAGGCCAAAGGCAATGCAATCACATCTATTGCAAAATGGAAAAACAGACTGCAAATCCAGTCATACTGCGGGCTTGAGTAATGACATCAGATATATCCATTAAACTTGGCAAGAAGGTGAGACTAGATGAATGGAGTTATTGAGGTCCCAGTCCTTAACAACAGAGGTTCTTAACCTTTGCGGAGGTCATGAACCCTTTTGGGAATTTGGTAAAAGCTATAGACCCCCTCTCCAGAGAAATGCACAGACTCACAAAATTTTGCATACAATTTCAGAGTATTAGAGATTCTAAATCCATGAATTCCAAGCTTTCTTAGTTAAGAACCCTTGCTAGAAAACACTGATAACTACTTTTTATCATATACCCCACAGTTTAATAAAAGTTTTTGAATAGGGAACCACATATGTATATTTATAATTTATATACAGTGCACACCAGACCAATAAATTATGTACCTCGTGAAGCACACACAAAAATGGAAATTTAACAGAATGACATTTGTTATAATAAACAATTCTAAAGCATTTATCTTACTTACTGATGACACAGTTTTCTGCTATTCCTAATAAACACTATTATTAATACCACTATTTTTGCTGAGAGTAATGTGATTGAGTGTGGTTTGTTATCTTTTTAATTTTGCTTTCATATTTTTTCATAATTTCAAATTTTCATATTTCATATTTTTGTAATATGGCAACTTCAAGTCTGGTTCTAAATTTCAGTTCATTTTTATAATAAATCACTATTTTATTTGTTTTTAACGGCTATCATAGCCAAAAAATTTATTTCACAAAGATGGATAAAACCATCTTGCTGCACTGAATAAAACATGATATAATATTCAATCTTCAATCCCATTCACCATTTATGCAAAGGTTTTTGCTAAAGTTCAGCTAGTGCATTTCCATACTTCCTGATGACAATCAGTTGTTCTTCCTAATAAACCAAACAGTATTGCTTTTTTATATTTTTGGCAGATGAGCACAAAACCACTAAAACATGTAATTTTAGGGTGCCTAGGTGGTTCAATTGGTTAAGCGTCCGACTTTAGCTCAGGTCATGATCTCACTGTTGGTGGGTTCGAGCCCCAAATCGGGCTCTGTGCTGACCCATCAGAGCATGGAGCCTGCTTCAGATTCTGTGTCTCCCTCTCTCTCTGCCCCTCCCCCCACTCACACCCTGTCTCTCCCTCTCTCTCTCTCTCTTTCAAAAATAAATAAACATTAAAAAAATTTTTTTTTAAACACCTACTTTTACAAGGTTTTAAAGCAGGTTAGAAAATTTTGTTTCCAAGTTCATATGTACATATAAAAATACTCTTAAAGTTACACACATCATTTTTAGCAATTAAACCCAATAATGATGAAAATAGTTCCAAATATTCACTTTCAATAACCTCTGTCATAACATTGAATTTCATTTTGTTCTGAATGGTAGTTAATTTTTGAGTCACTGTTATGAACTCACCATCATCCCAAAGGGACAGATAAAGTGTGTTTATTTTTCATACATATCTGCTAGGCAGCATACTACTCACAGCCACTTGTCACAGAAAATGTCAGCAAATTTGGAACATCTGTGTTTTTGTGAAAGAAAAATGAGTAAGTCACCTTTAAGTTAGACAATTCTTAAGACCTTTGCCTTAAGATGGCCAGTTAACCTCTATGAAATATTGTACAAAAGATGGACTCCCTACTGCAATACCAAGTATGGTAAGAGTCTACTATTTAAAATAACAAATTTGAGGGGAAGCTGGGCGGCTGTGTCCATTAGGCATCTGACTTTGGCTTAGGTCACGATCTCACGGTTTGTGAGTTTGAGCCCCACATCAGGCTCTGCGCTGACAGCTCAGAGCCTGGAGTCTGCTTCGGATTCTGTGTCTGCCTCTCTCTCTGCCCCTCCCCTGCTCATGCTCTGTCTCTCTCTTTCAAAAATAAATAAATATTAAAAAAAATTTTTTTACATACAAATTTGAAAATCCATTTACCCAGGCCCCTATAAACTGTAAAACATCACAACAGACTGAAAGAAATTTCCTTAGAGACCTCTAATATTTCTCCCATTTCCCAGATAATTTTATGTAAACTCTACCATAGAGACCATTGTTCTAAATGTGCCTACACTCTCGTGGGTCAAAGTGCTCTATCAGTGCCCTCCAACCAATTTCCCTTGCATGCTATCGAAGTTTAAGGGAATTATCTTTAAAGGTACTCTAATTATATTGTCTCCATCTCTGAATTACTACCAGTTTGGCAAAAGACACAACCACAGCACATTCTGTGACACCAGTTGTCTTCAACACTGTTCCTTCAGTGTTATGTTGGCTAGCAGTTCAGTCAAATAATAGACAGGGCTAGAACAAGGTCCAAGACTCTTCATGACATATCCTGCCTTAAATCCTTTTTGGAACATGGCAGGGCATAAATAAATCAGTAAAATAAATCATGAACTATATTGAGAGCCAGGGACTTTCAACTTACATGACCAACCTCACTTTTACAGCGAAATATACTTATATTTATACAAGGAGATGACATTTTTACACTTAAAAAACAAGTCCGCTGCATAAATGCCAAATGATAATACACTGTTTAAAAAAAACAGCTACTGCTTTAAAAAAAAAAAAAAAGTATAAGCCAGTGAAAAAGATTTTGTACTAACTTCTATCAAAAAAACACATAATCTGTTCTCAAATATACATAAAAATGAGTGAATAAGTTCCCAGTGTGGTAAGCCTTACATATGGAATCATTTCAAAAACTATGAAAATATAAAATTTGGGGTGTAAAACCTGCCAAAAAAAATCTATGTAAATTTGGAAAACTGACATTTCTCATAGATCTCATCCAGATCTACATACTTCACTGTTCCCCACCACCTCCCTCCATTAAAATCCTGCAATATCTTGCTACTGCACCTACAGCATCTGGTTCCCACCTCCTACATCAGCTGGTGCCACACTCCTCCTTGCACTTTCCCCCTTCATTGCTCCTAAGTAATTCCAAGCTTTTCCGTCCTTTCATCTTTGCTATTTAATCTTCCTTACTATAGTGCTCTCCTCACCCTCACTCATACACAAATCATCCCTTGCCTTCAATGTTCTGGGCCACCCTAAGCCCTCCATGAAACCTACCCTGATCACTCTCAAATGAGAGTAACTGCTCCCTCTCCTGAATCCTCAAAGTACTATTTCATGCCTCTCTCATAGCACTCATCACATTCAATCAGCATTATAGGTATTTGTGTGTTCGTCTTATCACCTCTTTTAGGGCATAATCTCCTTAAGAACAGGATCTGTATCTTATTTAACTTCCCTATCTTTTAACAACACAGCACCTTGAACAAAGCAGGTACTTCTATAACTACATCTTGAATGAATGATTGAGTGGATACTTAGAAATTCAATTACAGACTTCCTGTACCCCCTGGAATGGAGAGGGAGGCACGAGAATGGAGAGGGAGGCAGAACAAGTAACTTTCCCCTAGGTTCCTCCAAACGAACTCACCAAAGTAAAGCCAGTATTACACACACAGGTGCTTTCAAAAAGCAAGGACATTTCATCCTTCAACTATCTGGTCAAATACAGTATGATATCTTTATATACACACATATACACTCACATAGAATATCTTCCATTGAACAATAATCAAATCTATGCTTGATAGTAAAAGCATGTAAATATTTTAACCATACAGGCAAACTAAAAATTTAAGATGTAATATATTAAAGCTATCAGAATAAGATCAACCATTCAGAGTACAAGTGGAAACAGAATGACCAAGCAATTTATTTCAAATGGAAAAAACAAAAACAAAAACAAAAAAAACCCTGAGCTTTAGCTATTTAAATGCTAACGAAACTTGAGAGGCAGAATTTTATTGCTAAGAATCCAAAACCAACCATTCAAAGATAAGCTTACCTAGACAGAAGCACCAAAGAATCAACATTACTAAAGTACAAAGGTGAGATCAGAAACAGCATGAAAATCTTAAAGTGACACTATCATTAAGTAACCGATATATATGGGCTCCTGGGTCATCAGAAAGCAATGAGATCGCAGGAGTCTCCACTGCACATGTAAGGAACAGAGAAAACCCAGAAAGGAAAAGAAGGCTACGATGTGCCCGACTGTGGCTAACATGTTAGAGACAAGCCACTTGCAAGGTATGCCTGTGATTTCAAGTCAGAAGACCCTGAACTCAAATGTCGTCCCTAATACCTACGAGTTGTGAATCTTACATCAACCACTTAACCACCCTGAGCCTTGTTTCCTCGTTTATAAAATGTAACATGTAGAATCAACCTGAGTACAGTGTGTCTAGGAGGTGGCACTCAATAAATATTTGCTGGCTCTAAATGAGGGCCATACAAGAAAAGCAGACCTTTCTCTCCAGGTTCTTTTGCAGTTTTTGAGAAAGCAGTCTTAAGTAATTCCGATACTTTATTGCAATATTCGGCAGTCAATATTTGGCCAAAAAATAAAAATACTCCTTTCCTCCTAGCTTACACATTACCTAAAAGCTTACTAAAATTCTTAAATTTAAAATCTCTTTGTAATAACCTTCAAATACTAAAAAACAAACAAAATAAAACAAAATCTCTCATAAAGAAGCCTGGAAGCCAAATACCTGACCTAAGTAAAACCACTAAGTACATGAGCCAGGAAAACTACTCTATTTGCCTGTCTTAGTCTTCTCATCTGCAATATTAAGGAGGTTGTGGAGAACTTACTATTAAGGCCCCTTTACTCTAAATGGTGTGGTTTATGCCATCTCAAGGACTTTCCAACCTACTTAAGAAAAACAATTCAATGTACAATTTAAAAAATTATTTCTTTCTTTCAAAAAGGAGGAAAAGAATAAGAAATTTATTACATAGAAAAAACTGAGCAATTGATGTTAAGGGAGTTATAAAAACAAGCTTTCTAGAGAACGTACCGACTCTGACCCTGTTCTTGAAGGTCAAGAGATAAAAAGGAAAGGAAACACAATTTAAATAAAGAAAATGATATCTACAGGTAATTATAACACTTTCTTCACTTGTGTAGCACTTTACAGTTTACAAAGATTTCTGCTCATGCCATCTGCAGCAAATTTTCTGGAATGAGAAATTCAAGAACAGTTTAAATTATTTGCATTTGATAAATTTGTCCACAGAAAAGTCTCTGCTACAAACAATAACATCAAAAAGCATTCTGGAAAAGAATTTTTTAAGCATTTCTGTGTAGGATGAATTGGGCAAATGCACGCAGGCAAACAGCTATAAACCTACAAATCACAGAATCTAACACAAGGAAAAAATGTGAAATTGGGCCAATATGCTGTTTTAATGATAAAGAAACTCAGGCCCACAGAGTTGATGTGACTCTCATCACTCCATGTGCAAAATGACAGGAGGACCAGATTGAAGAACCAGAAATAAAGGGGGAAATCCAAGAAACTGCAGAGGAAAGAATCAGAATTTGGTGATGGACTAGATAGTGATGTGTTTAGGCTATATTAGCGTAAGAAAGCATTATTAAAGTCTTTGTGGCAATCATTATGCCAGACATATTTTATTTAATAAGTTAACTGAAAGATCACAACAATATGAGGGTAAGTACCTTATTCCAGTTTTACACATGAAAACCTGAGATTTAGTGTGGTTACATAACAAGCCCAAGGCTACATCTACTAAGTATCTGGAAGAGCCAGGACATCATCTCGTCTGAAGTCAAACTTGTATTTCCAAAAGCCTAAAACTTGCCTCAAAAGTATAAGCTAAAAGGACAAAATTCAAGTATTGCTTTGGAAATGGTGACTACCCCAGTGTTACCAGAATTCTGGCCCTGTTAATAGGTGTATTTTACCTCTGTGCTTGCACCTAATCTGTCACCAATGGTCAAGTCCAGGATGTCTTCATAAAGCTAAACTTCCCAGCTCTCCACACTAAACCATCCATGGGAGAGAGCAGATCAAAATATATCTAAGATGAGGGTGACTGGAGGGCGATTAATTTCAAATCTTACAAAACTCAAGTGACTATAGCTTCTGTTTTGGCATAAGCTATTTACCTTCAAAATATGATAACTATACTAAGCTTTCCTAAAAGCCTGTCACTTCAAGAAGCCTCAAAAATACTGTGATGCAGATGGGGGTATGGGGGAGGAAGCATGGAGACAACAGCCCACTCTACTTGCACCTCTGAATTGGGTTTATATGTTGGTGTCAGTGTTTTGTAATAATTTCTCTTCTTCAACCACATATCCTACAGAAATATAAAATAACTATTTCTCTATATTCCAAGTATCTATAATCCAAATACTGTACGCCCATTAAGCATTGTCCAGAACGAGAGAAAAATCCCTGCACCTCCTTAAACTAAGCATGCAAGCACAGTACCCAGTTGCCTCTAGGCCATTTTATGACCTCGGTCCCCACATGTTGACAGAAAGGCACAAAGTCTAAAATATAAAATGGAGAAGAAAGGCTTGAAATGACTAGACTTTAGGTAAGAAAAGAGGTCAGAGGCCACGGGGCCCATTCTCAATGACCAATGGCCAAGGCTAAACTCGTGGTTAACCGGGGAAAGAAGCAACAAAGAAGTCCTTTGCGAAGGTCTAGTCTGCCCCAATGGGTAGGAAAGTTATACATGGTGGGGAGAAATTTGTATGGCTCTGCAGCCCAGACTCTATTCAAGTCCTGGATCGCGTGAATTTTCACCCAGTCCCACACTCCCGTCTGTGCCTGATACTTGCAGGAAATGTAAAAAGGAGACCACCACATGGTTTTGGACCTCTGCCAGGAAAGCAATTGATGGCCCTCTGAGAATTCTTGCGATTATCATATGTAGAAGGAAAAAACCACTACCAAGATAATAATGTGCATCCTGGGGATCTCCTCCCATGCCCCAAGACTTAGAGATAGTGTGCGCTTATACTGACCGGCAGTACTTGCCCTAAAAGGAAAGCTATGTTAGGCCATAGGGTTTAAGGTCAACTAACTCCAAAAGATACGCCACATAACATCAAACGATGTGGAGCCCTTGGAGGATAACGCAGAAAAGACAAACTAAAGTAAGCAACAGAAGTAGTATCTAAGAGAAGGTATATAAAATTGATGACAACAGAGGAGAGCTGAAATGTCTTTGAAAAACAATTAGAAATCACATTGTAATACACAATAAAACAGAGAAAAGATTTTTAAGGAATGTCCAATATCCTCTCCCCCACACTCCACCCTTCAGCATCTCTAACCCTCATCACCTACTCAACATTTAGTCCTGGTGAAGACCGATCATTGGATTCGCAGGATCAAGAGTACATGCTACGAACATTCCGTCCTGAGAACATCTTTACATTTTGAGGCTTGTTTACCACCCTTCCCTATAGAGTAAAAGCATGAAGTGTTGCCAATGCTTTCATAATATATACCAGTTAGCACCATAGCAACCCAATCCTCTGCCCACCAAAAGATTAACACATACACACAAAACAGGAAATTCAACAAAAATTAAATTTGACCCTAGACTCCCTCAACAGTTAAATGTCTTAAGTAGTAGCAGTATCTTTATATCACACCCACTTCATGCTACCCTTACGGCTTCCTGGCATAAGCAAATTCTTGGGATTATACAAACTGCTGCTTCTGTTTCCAGCCCAGATTTCTAGAAATGAAACCCTAGAATTGAGGGAGAAAGAAAAACAAATGTTGGCAGAAAGAGGGAGGAAAATGCATTGTCTATATAATCCCAGTGTAAGTGGGACAATCACCATTAGTTCCATCAAGCCCTTTTTTTCAATAAAACCACTTACCCAAAAATGCAGAATCTAAAACACTCCCTTGGCTTAAACCACACAAAAAGCAATTTAATAGACACAATCCTACAGATTTTCTCAGAAAGAAATGAGGAAGAGATTAACTAAAAACTATGTCAAATTCCAGTTTTGCCCCTCAAAATTCAAACTTCCCTGTGACTTAAATAAATGCAACAAACAAGCAGTGGAAACATGTCGACAAAAATCAAACCAAACACCTGCTCTCATAAGCAACACCCCTCCATTTTCTCTCCAAACCATGTACTTCCCTATTCAGGCCCCCTTTTTGATCCACTGTTCCCAAAGCATGAAGTGCAAATAACAAATGGAGGGAAAACATTTTAGAACCTAGTTCACAGAACCAAATTAGACCTTTCCACAAAGGACAGGCGATAAAATGGAAACACTTCCCAACTGCATCTAGTTTATGACAAATAGTTCAAGGAATGCCCATTTATTAAGATAAATCAAACCCCACTGCTACCTTTCACCCAAAACTATTTCTAGTTCAAGAGCCAAGAGACCTAAGCAAATACTTTCTTTTCACATTATTCTCAACATGAAGAAATCTGACCCCCTTCCTACTACATCATAGCTTCTGTGAAACAAGCTGAGAGAGAGGCCCCTTTGGCCAACTTTTTTTTTTTTTTTTTTTTTGAGCCTAACCTCCAACCAATTCCAGAAGAAGAGACAAACCTCAAACCAATTTAACCCTTGATATCCATCCCTTCAACAGAACAGTAAGCTTCACCGCAGCAATGTTTTACACAGACACTTGAAGATTTCTTAATCACCGAAGTGTAAGCCTCAGCCCTCACAAATCATCGCCACAGAGATTACTCTTGGCATCAACAGAGGGTGCTGGGACTGCAATTCACTCAAGAACCCTTCATTCACCATCACCATACTCGACATTAAAAATTCGCCCTCTCAAAAGAAAAAAATGTCACCTTCTCCACAAGGACACCTGCCTCTTCAACGCCTCTACAGTGAATGAGGAGAGCCAACCATGAAAGGCTAAAAGACCTTCCAGCTTAAAGTTTTCCTCCCCACCAAACTCTGCAGCCACAGCACCGTGGACTGTCCTTGTCACATACACAGGCATTATTGTCAAAGCCTCCGTCTCTCTCTAACATCGTCAGCCGAGGCTGTGTCTAGACCATGGGGGTGACTGCTTTAGAAAGAAGCAAAACAAACAAAACAAAACCCACAGCTGGGTAGTAAGGACTAGGGACCCTGGTGTCCGGTTTCTCCGGTTCTCTTCCGAGAGACCAGAGGGCGGCTCGAGTTCTGCTGCTGACCATTAACTAGTCCCACCTCCCGATCGTCCAGTCAACACGTCGGCTCCCCCTCTTAGGTCCTTTCAGCAAACTCCTAGCAAGGGGACCAACCCCTAGCCCTACAGGAAAATTCACTTATCCATCCCCTTTCTACCTCCGAAATCCCTCGCCAAGAGGCGGAAAAAGCGAGTGCGCCGGGGTAAACAGAAGCGCCGTCGAAGGCTGCGCTTACGGAAAGGCACGCCATGGTCATCCCCATTTCGCAGTCCCGGCAAGCGAGACTCGGAGAGGTTGCCCGGCTTGCCAAGGTCACCGCGCGCGCCGGGGCCGAGGGGCGCCCGCGCCGACTTCCGGCTCCCCCTCTCGGCGGCGGGGAGCGCCGGAGGGCTGGGGGCGCCGCTCCCCACGCCGGGCCGGCGGCCGCGAGCCTCGCGCACCCTCCGCGGATGCTCGCCCAGTCGGCGCTAACTAGGGCAACTGGGAAAAGGGGCCGCGAAGTCGCTGCTGCAGCAATTTCCTCCGCGGGCGCAGCCCCCAGCTGGCGCCCGTGACAGCTGCGACCTCCGCCCCCTCCAGCCGCGCGAGGCCGAGGGAGAACTCGGGGAAAGTGGGAGGGGGACGGAACGGAGAGAAAGGAGAGCGGGGGGCGGAGGGGCGCCAGCTGCTCCCCGCCCCCTAGGGCCTCGGCGGCCGCGCGGCTCGTGACAGCTGCACCCACCGGGAGGCTCGGCGCCCGCCGCCCGCCACTCACCTGCCGCCGCCGCCGCCGCCTCTGGGCCGCGCTGACGGGCGCCGCGCTCGCCGGGACCGAGGCGGCGCCGCCGCGGCCTCCGCCGCTCCGCGGGCCGGGAGCCCGCCGCCGCCGCCGCCGCTGCCGCCGCCGCCGCGGCTCTCCGGCCCCCTCCTCCGGAGCAGGGGTCCCCCCGCAGGGGGATGCAGAAAGAACCCGGCGCAGGGTCCGCTCGAGGGAGCAGCAGGGAACAGGGCGGCCGAGGAGCTCGAGGCCGCGGTCCAGCCGTCTGAGGGGAGGGCTTGGCGGATCGCGTCAGACTCCCGCTCGCCCGGCCTGAAGAACAGGCATTTCAGCCGCTCTCCGCGGCCGCCATGTTCTCCTCCTCCTCGGCCGCCGCCGCCGCTGCCGCCGCCGCCGCCACCGCCCCCCGCTCGCGGCCCCGCCCCCTCCGCGCCCCGCCCCGCCCCGCCCCGCCCCGCTCCGCTCGCTCCCCGCCGCCCCGCCCGCCGCGCTGCCCCTGCGCGCTCCGGCCCGGCCGGGCCCAGGCGACCCGGTGCCCGCGAGCTCCGACGGCGCGCCCGGGCAGCTCACTTTCAGCCCGCCCCGCCGCCGCGGAGTGAGGAGCAGTCCCGCGCCCTCTGCCGGCCGGCCGCCCGAGGGAGGGCTGCCGCGGTCCCGCCCCGGCCCGCGTCCTAACGAAGTGTGGGAAAGGAGGCCCCAACTCTTCCCCTCCCCTCGGGGCGTTCCTCCGACTGCTGCCGGGAAGCCTCCTCGAGCCCCAGGGTGCTTTCAGCTAGGCCGCCCGGCCTGCACCCTCCCGCTGCCCTTCTCTTTCGGGGAAGATGGTGCAGCGGCGAGAGGCCCTGCACACCCAGGAGGAGTCGGTTCTGGGCCTGGCCCTCCACTAATCTCTGAATTACTTTGGGCGAGACACATCCCGCGGGCCTCTTTTTTTATTCTGTAAAACTGGGAGGTGGTTGCCTAGATGATTTCACAGGCTGTTAGACAAGGGAAAAGAAAGATCATCTGCCCCCTTCGTTTTACAGATGAAAAGCTCTGACTGACACGTCTGGCTCTGCAATTCTATGAATTACCCAAAATGTCTGTCATTGACAGAGCTTTCCCCTCAAGGGGGCCCACACCTTTCTTCTTTTCTACCCGCTTTTTTTTTTAAATTCTATAATGGAAGTACTACTTCCAAAAGTGGAGGGTTCCTTGTCATTGGAGGAATCAAACAACTGCTGAACAGGCTTTCTGAGCCGTGATGGCCTTATCTGGGAAGCATCCCTCATTCCAAAGTCTGGCAATGTAATATGTATCTTTCTCCCCGGGATGTCCTAAGGATGAATGAGTCACTGGCTGCGGAAGTGCTTTGTAGAGCATACATCTATCCTTTCCTCCACTCTTATTCCCAATTAGCTGTTTTCACCTGCCTCAATCCTGTCCTGCTGCTGCTATCTCGCAACGTTATCTGCTGTTTCTCTTCCAGTGTTTTCTGTCCTAGAGCAACCTCTGTAAATCCTTAAGCCCTTCTCACCCCTTCTCCTAACTGAAACCTGACTGCCTTGAAAACACCATCCTCCCTGGCATCTCTCTGAGGCAGTGGGCAACTGCTTCCAGAGGCAGGTACTCCATCCTACCCTTATTCCCTGCCACACCCGTGACCATCCATCTTCTGCCCTGTCTTGGTCATAAAGCAACCTTTCGCTCACACCCCTCATTCACTCATATATCCATTCATTTACGTTCATTCAACTGATTCTTGTCGAAGACCTGTCACTGACGCCCTAGGTGCACTTCATGAGATCTTGCCCTCACCTGATTTACCAGGACCTCCAGCCACGGGCAGAGTCTCCATCCCCAATAATAGCTGGAAATACGCAGCGCCATGCATCTCCACGATTCACCCTATTGTCCCCTTCTGTAGGATCTGTCTCTCCATCTAGTCCAGTCCAGACTGTGTGAAGGTGGAGCCTCTTGTACAGGTGATCCTGTCTTCTGTTGGGGCTACCCTCTAGTCCCTGCTGTTTGCCAAATCTAGTGCACACTTTAGTCCTCCCACTGTGGACCTTTCTACAGTGCTGAATGGACACTGCAAACTCCTTTTTCAAACTCTCCTCTCCTCCTGTGTCTTCTACATCATTCTCCTTTCCTTCTATCTCCTTTCTGACATTTCCTTTACTAGCACTTTTCTTGGCTGCTCCTTTTCTATCAAGGCATAAAATGTTTCTATCTTCAAGATTTTATTTTTTCCCTCCTTTCCTCTCGCTTAGATTGACTTCATTTGTTTCCACCACTTCAATTGTTAATAATTCCCGCATCTCCTTCTTCCAGCCACCCCACCCATACACACGTTCTGCAGCTCAGTGTCTTAATTAACTTTATTTTTTTAAGACATTGTCTCTTTTTGTGAGTTTACTTGTTTATTTTGAGAAAGAAAGTGTTCAAGCGCAGGAGGGGCAGAGAGAGAGAGAGAGAGAGAGAGAGAGAGAGAGAATCCCAAGCAGGCTTCTCACTGTCAGCAGAGAGCCCACTCGAGGTTCAGTCTCATGAACCATGAGATCATGACCTGAGCCGAAATCAAGAGTCGGATGTTTAACCAACTAAGCCACCCAGGTGCCCCAAGAAATCTTTTTTTTAGAGTTATACTCTTTCTTAAGAGCCTTTGACTTTTTTCTTCTTCCTCTGCAAATCATAATCATTTGCCAAAACAGTTAAACCCACTGTTTTCTTTTTTTTTATTGTGCTAAAATACATATTACATAAAATTTACCATCTTAGCCATTTTTAAGTGTACAGTTCAGTGGCATTAAATACATCCACATTGTTGTGCAGCCATTACCACCATCCATCCCCATAATTCTTTTTATCTTGTAAAATTGAAACCCTATACCTATTAAACAATAACTCCCCATGCTTCTTCCCTCCCCCAGCCCCTGAACCACTATTCTTTTTATCTCTATGATTTTGCTTACTGTAAGCACTTCATATAAGGCAATCATATAATATTTGCCTTTTTGTGTCTGATTTATTTTTCTTAGCATAATGTCCTTAAGGTTTATCCATGTTGTACCATATTGCAGAATTTCCTCCCTTTCGAAGCCTGAATAATATTCCACATTTTGCTTATCCATTTATCCATTGATGGACACTTGAGTCGCTTCCACATTTAAGCTATTGTGAATAATGCTTCAATGAACGTGGGTGTACAAATATCTCTGAGACCCTGCTTTCAATTCTTTTGTGCATATAGCCAGAAGTGGAATTGCTGGGTCATACGGTAATTCTATTTTTATTTTATTTATTTATTTAAAGATATTGTAAACATCTGATTTCCCACTTTTTCTTTTTTTAAGTTTATTTGTTTATTTTGAGAGAGAGAGAAACAGTGGGGAGGGGCAGAAAGAGAGGGAAAGAGAGAGAATCCCAAGCCGACTCCGCATTGGTAGCTCGGAGCCCAATGCGGGGCTCAAACTCATGAGCCGACTCGATGCAGGGCTCGATGTGGGGCTCGAACCCACAAACCATGAGATCATGACCTGAGCTAAAGTCGGATGCTTAACGGACTGAGCCACCCAGGTGCCCCTCTATTTTTAATTTTTTTAGGAGCCTCCATACTGTTTTCAACTGTGGCTGTACCATTTTACATTCTCACCAACAGTGCACAAGCATTCCAATTCTCCACATCCTTGCTAACACTTGGTTTTTCTGGGTTTTGGCGGCGGGGGGGGGGGGGGGGGGGGGGGAGGGGGGAGTTGTTATTGTTGTTGTTTTTAATAATAGCCATCCTAATGGGTGTGAGGTGGTATTTCATTGTAGTTTTGATTTGCATTTCCCTAATGATTAGTCATGCAGAGCATCTTTTCAGGAGCTTACAACCCACTTTTATTTCTCCCAGTTGGTCATCTCTTCTCAGGTCATTTTCAATACCTCTCTGGCTCCTTCTACTTTTCCTAAATGGACCCACTTCTTTAATTCCAACTAACCCCTGAGGAACCATTAATACAGAGGCAAAAGATTATAGTTAGATTTACTTCCTGAACCCCACAACAGCCTCTTGGAAATCCATTTACTTTAGCCACCGATGAAAGTTCCTTTACTCCCAAGTAACAATGCCAATCAACAAGTTAGAATGACTACAATTAAATGAAAGTGCTTTGAAGAAATTTTTTAAATGAAAATGTAAGACATTTAATTTGTTAGCTAAGATTGATCTGATTTTAGACCAGGTCCTATTGACCTAGGTCCAGGATTTATAACATACTCCAGGATCTGTAATATACCTGTTAAATTTTCTCCAGAGCAACATAGATACCCAGTTCTATAAAACATCTGGCTAATGTACACAAAATCACTCCAGTTACTGAAACAAGAACTGATCTAACTTTGACATTTCTTTTCTTCAGTTTTTATTTTTGTAAAAATGAAACAAATTCATAAAATATTCCAACAATAAAGAAAAGTACAAAGAAGTGTAAAAAAAACAAAAAAACAAAAAACCTCTATTGAGCCTTTCCACACATTGACTGTATATTTGCACATATAAACACAGTAAGGTACTCAATTTTACATAATAGAATCACATTATAAATTCTCATCGATAATAAGACATCTTTTACTATACAATATGTTTTCGTTATTAAAATGGCTGAATACTGAAAACTCATTCATTGTACGTCTTTTTAGCCATTTAGTTAACCAATCCCTTACTGAAAAATGTGTACATTGTTTCTGGGTTTTTTTGTTTATGCGTTTAGTTTTTAAATAATGCTATAATTTGAATGCATGCTTCTGTGCCAATTTGAAAATCATTTTCTTAGGTTAAATTCCAAGATTAATTGCTAGCTCCAATTGCTGACTTAAGTTTTTTTAAGTTTATTTATTTATTTATTTTTGAGAGAGAGAAAGCGCAAGCAGGGAAGGGGCAGAGAGAATGGGAGAAAGAGAATCCCAAGCAGGCTCCTCACTGTCAGCGCAAAACCAGATGCGGAGCTCGAACTCACGAACCGTGAGATCGTGAGCTGAACCGAAATCAAGAGTCGGGCACTTAACCAACTGAGCCACCCCGGCACCCCCGGCTTAATTTTTTCCACTGAGCCACCCCGGCACCCCCGGCTTAATTTTTTCCACTGAGCCACCCCGGCACCCCCGGCTTAATTTTTTCCACTACACATTTGCCAAACTAACCTTCAGGAAAATTGCTGCACTCTACAATTCTACCTATAGTGCGTGCCTGCCACTCCCCCACAAAATAAATTTTGTTGGTGTTCCTTTGAATAGTCTTTAATTTCCACATTTGCTTGAAGTATAGACATTAAGACTATGTTTAGAGTTAGGCAGACCCAGGTTTGAAATGGCTCTGCCACTTCCTGTGTGACCTTGAACAAACCACTTTAAACACCTCCAGGCCTCAGTGTCCTCATTTGTAAAACAGGATGCTAGCCAACAATTATTGCAAAGATTAAATGAAATAATGTACGCAAAGCACCCGGTATAGTGTTCAGCTTGAGGATTGCCCATGAGAAAGTAAAAGTTAGGGCAAACTAAGAAGGTAAAAATCTTCCCCGCCATTCATCAGGCTGGAAGCACAGGCACAGATAAAGCCAGCTGCACAGTTAACAGGATGCAGTGTCCCCTGAGGACAGACTGCAGCTGGAAAGTGTCATAATAGCTGCCTTCTTCAAGTGACTACTTTCCTGCTCACTGAGAAACTTTGTTCTCTACAATCACAGATATCAGAAACTGTGGCGTTTGTAGTTATGTCAATAAGAATGAAGCGTCCATCCCTTGCCTGGAGAGTCTAAGTCCTTTTTGACAGAGGCATAGTCTTGATTTACAACCCAGGCATAGAGTTTTAGATAAGGAGGTTTCTGGCCAAACATTCTACACCTATCTTAACTTTAGCGTTTCCAAAGCAACAGGATTCTAGGTCTACTTTGCAGTCCAAACTGGATGTTGACCCCTTCATACACAGTCATGCTTTAGTCTGAGCCTATCAAAATGCTGCTTTATTTAAACTGTATCTAAACTCTGTTCAAAGTTAGTATATTCTAAATGTGGTATTTTTTTTAATGTTTATTGATTTATTTATTTTTGAAAGAGTGAGAGAGTGGGGGGAAAGCAAAGAGACAGGGAGAGAGAGAATCCCAAGCCGGCTCTGCACCACCAGCAAAGAGCCCAACGCAGAGCTTGAACCTACAAACCATGAGATCATGACTTGACCCAAAAATCAAGAGTTGGATGCTCAACTGACTGAGCCAGCCTGTCACCCCTTTAACATGTGGTATTAAGTAGAAGTAGGTACTATATAAACGTAGGGTTTTATCTGGAACATCTTATAAATTTTTTTAACAATTTAAAAATATTATTTATTAAATTAGCTATCATTAGGCAAATTGAATGGTTTTGTCCCCAAGCGATAGTGATTTTTTAACATTTTAATTCCAAGGTAGTTAACATACAGTGTTATATTATTTTCAGGTGTACAACGTAGTGATTCAACAATTCTACACATTACTCAGTGCTCATCAGGATAAGTGTACTCTTTAATCTCCTTCCCCTCTTTTACCCATATGCCTCCCCTCTGGTAATCATCCGTTTATGCTTTATGATTAAGAGTCTTTTGTTTGCTTGTCTCTTTCCTCGTTCATTTGTTTTCTTTTTAAAAATTTTTCTAATGCTTATTTATTTTTGGGAGAGAGAGAGATGGAGCGTGAGCAGGGGAGGGGCAGAGAGAGAGGGAGACACAGAACCCAAAGCAGGCTTCATACTCTGAGCTGTCAGCACAGAGCTGAAACTCTGCTTGAGGCAGGGCTGAAACTCACGAACCACGAGATCATGACCTGAGCCGAAGTCAGACGCTTAAGCGACAGAGCCACCCAGGCGCCCCTTCTTGTTTCTTAAATTCCACATATGAGTGAGATCGTATGGTTATTTGTCTTTCTCTGACTGACGTATCTCACTTAGCCATTATTTGGGTGGTAAAAATTTTTGCCCGGGAAGTAGATTTTTTCTATGTCAAATAACGGGATTTCTGTTTTGCCAGGTCTCATTGATTCAGTGCTATAACTATATCCATTAGGCACCAGTTATTCTCTAAAAGATGTTTAGGTTCTGCATTCGTTCTCTTTTTAGAGTAACGTCATCTTGTCCATGCTTGGTGGTGAATTCTTCAGTGGTAGATGCAGCTCCAATGTGTCCTGGACCCAACATCAGTGTAAGTGTAATTGTGTTTAAAAGACAGTCTTGTTGGACGCCTGGGTGACTCCATCGGTTAAGCATCTGAATTCAGCTCAGGTCATGATCTCATGGTTCGTGAGTTGGAGCCCTGCCTCGAGACCTCGATTTGAGCTCTAGTTCAGGTGAGCTCGAGCCCCACTTCGGGTAAGCTTGAGCATTGCTTCTCTCTCTCTCTCTCTCTCTCTCTCTCTCACTCTCACTCTGTCCCTCATGGGATTCTCTCTTTCTCTGCCCCTTGCTCACTTGTGCCCTCTCTCTCTCTCTTCCAAAAAAAAAAAAAAAAGACAGTCTCATTTTCCTGAATGAGCACCTCACACTGTTAGTCTCAACAACTGTCCTGTTTCTCCTAAGGTGAACATTATCCACGTTTACTGATCTTAACTAAGAAAATGAGGGTACCATGAAATTCCTTTGGTTTTTACATCTGAATTCCGGGGATTATATTCTCTATCATGGACATTTTGGTTATTTAACATTTTTCACTACTTAAAACACACTGCAACAAATGTATTCTTTGGACCCTTCTGAGATGACAATATCGTCTATTTCCCCGAGCATTAATGATATAAAACACAGGCTTCCCTCCTAACATGTGCAGGCTTCAATCAGACTCTCGGTAGCAGCTGCTCTCACGTTTGAAGTCTGAGTCCCAAAGCCAGTTGTATATGTAGGAGGACTGGATTGGCGGTGGCCTGTGTTGTGTTCTTCCAGATGCCAGGTGCACCCCACCCCTAAGCTTACACAGGGCCTGCAATTTCAACAGCAGAGATTCATTCCTTTGGGTTTGTAATTTGCTATCTCGGGATGATCCTTTATACAAATCATTTCTCCTTGATTATGGTTATTGTAGAAAACTGAGAACATACAGAGAAGTTGATAAATGAAAATAGAAATTACCTGTAGCTCAAGACTCAAACACCACTACTGTTAACATTTGGTATTTCCTTCCTTTCTTTTCATGTAATGAAATTCAAAAGATGACCTTATTTAAAATTCTTTTGTTATGCAGTTAAGCAGCTGTACAATAAAGGAAATTGATGAATATAAATTCAAGCATGTCTCTAATTTACTTCTGGTTCCTTCACTGATTCAATAAACATTACTAAATACGTACTACATGCAAGGCACTGAGCTAGACACAGATTAGTGATACAGAACACTTTATCAGTGTATGAAAATTCACCTATTTTTAGGGGCACCTGGGTGGCTGGGTCGGTTGAGCATCCGACTTTGGCTCAGGTCATGATCTCGCAGTCCACGGGTTCAAGCCCCGTGTCGGGCTCTGTGCTGACCGCTTGGACCCTGAAGCCTGCTTTGAATTCTGTGTCCCCCTTTCTCTCTGCCCCTCCCCCACTCATGCTCTGTCTGTCTGTCTGTCTGTGTCTCTCTCTCTCTCTGTGTCAAAAATAAACATAAAAAAAATTTTAAATAAATACACAAATTCACATATTTTTAAAAATCAGTAATCAGACATACAATCAGTGCATAAAGTACTTTGTGTCCTAGTTTCTTTTTCAATATTTTTTTTAATGTTTATTTATTTTTGAGAAGGGGGGGAAGGGCAGAGAAAGAGGGAGACAGGATCTGAAGCAAGCTCCACACTGTCAGCGCAAAGACCAACAGGGGGCTTGAACCCATGACCCGTGAGACCATGACCTGAGCTGAAGTTGGACACCTAACTGACTGAACCACCCAGGCACCCCACTGGTTTTCCTCTTCAATATTATTTCTTATATATTTGTATATAAGCCTCTTGGTTTATATAAAAACCTCTTGGTTTTTAAGGGTTACAGGATTCAATTGTATTGATTCTATTATTCTTTAATATTGCAAATGTGGGGTGTTTTCTCCTCCCTCTTGCTTTTAGAGTCTTTCCTTAGACTTTATTCCTCAAAGGAGGTTACCAAATCAAGGAACGTGATTGTTACTTATCTTCTTTTGGGATTCAAATACTAACAGAAAGAGGAACAAATTGCATGTGCCTTAGACTTACCAATGCAGTCAGGCAGATGGTTCTCTTCCCATTTCAGGGAAGTAGAGGCATTGAAAAAGGTCAGTGTCACAGAGGGAAAGCACAAACCACCCAAGATTAACTTTACCCTCTTCGTGGCTCAGCCAGCCTCTCTGAGAGCACTCTCTGAGAGAGTAGTTACTAGGAGTGATACCCTTTCCACCACTGTTAGGTTGTGGACTCCACCACCATGCAAGCTCACTGAGGGCAGGGACTTCTGCATCCAGCCTAAACCCCACAGCCCTTAGGCTTGGCTATTAGGTTTGGCTCTCAGAAGAACCCACACTTCTGTACTTTATACACCGATGCACCTACTAGCTTCTAATACGCCAATTCTTTCTTTGGTATCTCTACAGACCAATGATGACTGGATTTTCCCATGAAGATGGGGCCTACCAGTTGCTGATGCGTGGGTGAGAGCTCATAGTGGTACCCATTCATGCCCTGCAAAAGAGTCCCTAGGCAGGACCTGCTGAAGGGATCCTCCCTGTGGAGCCCCTAGACAACCATGTGGGGCTGGCCAAGCCTTCCCATACTCCCACTCATCACAGAGTCCCACTGTCTTGGCTTGATGGGGTGGATACATTCCTTTTTCCCTCCCACCTTCCATGGCTGCCCAGACTCTGCCACTTGGGCAGAGTTTCCTCTGCATGAGAAAGCAGAGAAGGGGAAGTTGCTAGCTCTACCTCCTCAGTCCTTCTGAAGGCAAGCTGCCAGGCCCAAAGTTTCCAAATACAAGAACTGTAAGTAGAAATCATATCCAGAGACTCATTCATACCATCATCCAATACTTATTTATTAAGAGCCCACCATGTGCCAAGCATAATTCTAAGTCTTGGGGACGCAGGGGGAACAATTTTTGTCCTCAAAGGCTTACATAGTAGAAGAAATAGATAACAAATGAATCAACAATAAATGAGGAAAGATTTCATATAAGTAGAATATATAAAGTGCAAACATCAGTGCTAAAATAATCTAATGTGTTAATCATTCTGAGTCACTCTCAGAATTCCCCTTCAGTAGGAAGCTGAATAAAATCTAAGAATGTTCCTTAGTCCAATTTAACAAACTATACCTCCTACAGTAGCTGGGAATCTATAAAGACTGAAAAGAGAGGCTCCCTGTCCTCAAAGCACTCACCTTCTAGCAGGGAAGTTTCGTGTATTCAACTAACCACAATAGTAGGTACTGTTTATCTTCATTTTGGGAAGGGAGATGTATATATTTCCATTCACGGAGCTAGTATGTGTCAAGGACGTATTTCTGCTCATGGAGCTAGTATGTGTCGAGGATGTTCTTCAAGTTCTGCTTATCCTGGGTCCATAAGATCAGAGCCTGCACACAACTTCTTGTTCCATGAATATTATAGCTATGATTCCACAAAAGAATTTGTTTTGCCCTTCTGCTCTTCCCCATTGCCCAGCTTCATCGCTGCCCTCCAGCATCTCCTTGACTCCCCTCCCCAACTACCCTTTCTCCATGAGCTATCAGAGAGTTCACTATCTCCTCACTTTCCTGTCACCCCTAGGGTCAGGAGACATTGGGGACACTCTTTCCCCTGGCTCTTTCTTCATCTAATTTCCTACACCCACAAAATTCTAAGGCAGGAAGAGATCTCGGCACAACTTACTCATATTACAGATAAGGAAGCTGAGATCTGGAGAACTTAAGTGACTTGTCCAGGGCCAAACAGCTAGTTAGTTACTTCCTGAAGGAAGCATTTGTGCTGGGGTGTGTCAGGGGAAGGTTTTCAGGGACAAGGTTTGAAGGGTCTTATCTGCTGCTGGCTGTTAGCATGGAAAGGAAGACGAACCCTCAGTTGACCAAACAGAGGTAACACAAAGAACCACCCAGAGAAGTTGGGATGGAAGCAGGATTACAAGTGGCTAAGAAGTGAGTGGGCAGTGGGAGGTCAAAGCTAACTTGCCTGTGATGTCTCTTGATGGGAGAGAAGATGGTAATCAAGAACTTAAATGAACACAAGAGGATTATCATTTCAGTAGAAGGGAGATATGACATGGTGATGGGCAGAGGGGAAGATAATTCATTGGAAAAGACTATTGTTGCAAAAAAGGAATATAATTGACCAAGCACATTTTAACGGAAGTGGATGGGGATGAGATGAAAGCCGTAAGTAGGAACACGACTTCCTGGCTTATTGTGCCATTAACCATCTGACTCTAAATTTCACAAGGACAAGAACCATATCACATTTTGCTCACCATTGTGTCTAGTACCTGGCACACAGTAGGAACTCTATAATATTTGTTGGAGGAATCACTGAATGAATGAATGACAAGGGAACCTCCCAACGCTGCACCTATGTGTTCAATAGCAAAAGTTTAGGTCCAAAGAAAGGAAGAAAAAAAAGGAGGCAAGAAGAAGGTTAAAATATAACACAGATGCCTGCTCTGGCCTCTCTGGCCAATGTACTGGATGACATCCAGGAAACCAAGATGAATTGTCAGTAGTCACTGCCATATAGAGAAACTGACAGTTCTGGTGACTTCAGTGCTGATGTTAATTGGAACTGTACACTACAGCATAAAGTTATTTATCATCTTGAGTTCTGAATGCCAAGTGAAATGTATCATGTTAATCTTTGTATGAGGACCCTGAATAGCAGAGTAGCTAGTGCCCTTGACAGAAATTTTACCAAAAAAGATAAAGAAATTTTACATATGCACACGGGTGATATTCAAAATATTCAACAACCAGTATGGCACAGAAGCCAACAGACCAGGCCTAAGCAACCCATGTGGCTGCACCCGTGCATACTGATGATCAGGACCTGTACATGGAAGTGGCTTATATTGAGGCTCAGAGAACAACAGTGCTGTTTGGAAAAGGCTATTTTGCTGGATGGAAGAAAGAGTGTGCACAGCAATATTGTGTGCTTTCAGAGCAACGTCTTCCCCACCAGTTCTGAGCCTGATGCTTCTCCGTCCAGTTCTGCTCTCCAGCACAACAGGACTCACTGTTTTTTCAGCTTTGCCGCCCAGACTTCAGCAAACCCTGACCCTGGCTACTTGCTTTTTTCTCTGCCTTCCTGGACTCATCATACTCTTGAGCCTGTACAAGACCTGCCCTTAGCTAATCGATATGCCTATGACCTTCACTAGCCTGCAGTGATTCCCAAAATCTACCCACCGCCCACCCTGGTCATATATCTAACAGACCAACTTCTTGACCAGACTTAACTACAAAAAAAGACTCAAATTTTATGACATGGAGGACGAACGGTAGAAAACCAGTTTCCAAGACATAGAAGACTGATAGTACTACTATGGGATTACAATCCCCCCAATTTCCTGTGGGTCATGTAAGACTCCACCTCTAATTTTAAGGTGGAAAACCAAATACAGGTATCATACACTTTTATTCATTACTTAAGGAAAGAAGGTCTTCTCTGTGTCTTACATTGTATTTTGTACTGTGAAACCAAAGGAAATATACCTGACATGCCTCCCAAAATCCAGGAAATGTGTTAGCCAACAACTCACAGGTAATTGCCACAGCCTATTATAAAAGGGTAGAACTTATTCCACAGGATTACAATGAACCAATCATTCCACAGAGTTAAGTGCTAATTTGTGACCCGCCTAAAATTTGTATGTCGAAATCCTAACCACCTCCTACCTCAGAATGTGGCTGAATTTGGAGAAAGGGCCTTTAAAGGGATGTTAAGCTAAAACGAGGCCCCAATCCAATCTTACTGGTGTCCTTATAAGAAGAGGAAACTTGCACACACGAAGAGATACCAGGGATGCGCACACACACACAGAGGAAAAACCACGTGAGTACACAGCAAGAAGGCGACCACCTACAAGCCAAGGAGAGAGGCCTCAGAAGAAACCAAGCCTGTTGATACCTTGTGCTTGGATTTCCAGCCTCCAGAACTGGTGAGGAAATACATCTCTGTTGTTCAAGCCCCCCAGTCTGTGGTATCTTGTTCTGGCAACGCCACAAACTAATACAAACAGATCGTTATTGCAAGTCATATGGGCTACAGTGACTAAGTGTCCTCAACTGAACTATAAGTATTTGAATGCAGGACCTAAGTCTTATGTTTCTTTGTATGTCCCCAATGCCCAGCGAAGTCCCCTTCACAGAGTAGGACCTCAGCACACATCTTCAAATTTAGTTCATAAAAAAGTCGAAGATACAGTCTCTGCCTTCAAAATGCTTGAGAACGGGTAGTAGAAACAAGGCAGGCATGGCAAAGTGACCGGCAAAGCAGGAGGTACCAGGGAAGGTCAAACACTGAGGGATCTGTAGGAGCCTCGAGGGAGGGCTTGATGACTGGGATTCAGACAGGAAGGGGAGAGAGTGGGGGCATTCCTGGGACAGAGACCAACGCAAGCAGAAGTAGAGAGTTGGAAATGCTGCATTTTCTAATGACAAGAGAGTAAATGATTGTTCCAGCTAGAG
This sequence comes from Prionailurus viverrinus, assembly GCF_022837055.1. Classification (NCBI taxonomy): domain Eukaryota; kingdom Metazoa; phylum Chordata; class Mammalia; order Carnivora; family Felidae; genus Prionailurus; species Prionailurus viverrinus. The sequence goes on from NC_062563.1 coordinate 121,706,916, forward strand.
TGGCATGGTCACGTAAAGAAAATACACTACACGTTGGAGAGTTTTGAATGCCAGTTGCACCTGATCCTTATCCTAACACCCTTCTCGAATGAGGAGACCTCATGCCCCCCTGGTCTGGGATCTGAGGTAGGGTAAGATGTAAGGAAAGATTGGCACATAGAATTACAAACTGGGGCATGGGTGGATCCAGATAAACGAATCAGAGAGGCAGAAACTAGTTATGAGGTAACCAGACTGATGTGAAGGTTGGGGAGCAGCCCCTGGAGGGACGACGTGAGGTCCCAGAGTGTAACACAAGAGCTTTATGGAAGCCTTGTCTCGGGATGGGGGCTGGCAGAAGGAGGATGGAAACATTCTGGAAAGTATGTAGATGACGAAGGGTCATCATGGAAGGTAGTTGACCAGAGGCCAAATAAATGGTATTTTAGAAAAGTCAAGAATACAGCACTGTAGAAGTAGAGTGAGAAACGGTGACACATCAAGACGTAGTTCAAAGGTTGTGAAAATCTTTTTGAAAACCCCCACTTTCACTTTTGTTTGCTCGCCATAATGCCTAACAGTCAGTGCTTACCCAATAAATGTTAAGTATGAAATGAATGCTCTGTATAAAATTATTGTTTTTGTTCCTCAACTAAGAACAGCTCCCAGAATAAAGTAATAAATTAATATCATGGTTTAGATATCAGATTCCTGTGAATTTGGCCAATGTGAATTCTTTCTGTGCAGCCTAATAACTCCTGGGTGAACTAATAGTCATGAGTTTCTAAACCTTGCAGCTTGGGGATCTGATGCTCTATCAATTCTTTGGTTGAAAGTAATGGAAATAGATTCTTGTTACCTAGGCAAAAATTAATTGATTAGAAGGATATAAGGTTCAGAGAATAAAAGGATCTGTTGGATCATCTGGTCTGTGGAGGCCAGAAGCAAAGCAGCTTCAGGGACCTTGGTAGAAGGATCTTGTGAACCGTCTTTCTATGGGTCTGCCGTCAGATAATGCAGCTTCACCACCTTCTACATCTAGATGTCTTGATTCAAAGTGCAAGTTCCTGGGATGGAAAGGTGCTGTTGGCCAAGCAAAGAGCAAACATCAACCTCTATGTTGGGGGTAGATGGCAGAATGCTGTTACTGAACCCATCAAAACAACTTATTAGATAGGTCGAGTAGGGGCAGCCCCCCCCGAAAGGGACTCTAGGCAGAAAAAAAATAACTGATATCCACTCTGGGCACCCCTACTTCAATATGCGCCTTTACAGGAGTGTATACGGGTGACTGGACAAGATGCTGCTTGGGCGCCCTTCCACCCCTGAGAAGTCTACACACTGGGATTTCCATTTGTCATTCCAGAGACCAACTCCTACCGAAAATGGTGAATTCATGAACTGCAGAGCTTTTCTCCGCAGGAGTATCTCATTTCATAGAATCTTCAGCGTTTGTTCAGGATGTCTACATGATCTGGCAGGTTTAAAATTTTTTCATTACAGAATAACACACATGTAGAGAAGTACACACATCATGAGTGCTTAGCTCAAAGAATTTTGATAAAGTGAACAATGTGTAATCAGAATCCAGACTGTGAAATAGAATATAACCAGCACCCCAGAAGGTTTCCCTCAAGCCCTCTTCCTCCCAACAATGGTAACCACTAAATTAACCTCTATCTTCACCAATGAGTTTTGCCTGTTGTGTTTTCGTTTTTGTTTTCTGTAAGCGCTACGCTCGAACTCTTAACCCTGAGATCAAGAATTGCATGCTCTACCCACTAAGCCAGCCAGTCACCCTGAGTTTTGCCTGATTTTGAGCTTTATGTAAATTGAGTCGTATATTATGTGCTCTTTTGTATCCGTTTTCTCTCATTCCATGTTGCCTTTTACGAGATTCATCCACGATGCTGCAAATAGTCATAATTTGTTCATTCTCATTGCTGTATAGTACATCACTGTTTATCCATTCTACTACTGATGGACATTTGCTTCCTCTTTTTAACTATTACAAACAGTGCTGCTAGGAACATTCTTGTCCACGTCTTTTGTGAGTATATATACTCGTTTCCATTGGGTATATATCAAGGAGTGGAGTTTCTCATTCACAGAGTCAGGTTAGCGTTAATAGGTAGTACATATAGTTATCCAAAATGGTTGCACAGATTTATATTTCCAACAACAACGTGTAAGAGTTACTGTTGCTCCGCATTTTAGACATCACATGGATTATCTGCCTTCTTAATTTTAACCATTCTGGTAGATGTGTAGGACCTCACTGTGGTGTTAGTGTATATTTTCCCGATGACTAATGAAGTCGATTACCTTTTCATAGGTCTAGAGCTAGTTGAAATCCTCTATTGTGGAGTGCTATTGAAATCTTTTGCCCATTTTTTTTTATTGTGCTCTCTTTTATTGATCCATTGGGATTCTTTATAGATTCCAGACATAAGTCCTTTTTTGGATACATGTATTACAAATATCTTCTGCCATTCTGTGCTTTTCCTTTTTATTCTTCTAATCATGCCATTTGATGAACATACATTCTTAATTTTAATGTTTTATAATTTATCAACTTTTCATTTATGGCTAGGATTTTACTGTACTGTTTAAAAATCTTTGACAGAGAAATCCTAGCAGTTGGAAAAAATAATGATCACTTCGTAGAAAACTAAAAATATTTAAAGCAAAAATAGGGCATTTATTCACTTCAGGAAAAAAATTATACTAGAACCAAAACATAATCATAGTTTACCACTTGTTTCAATTGTGAGGATTATTTGCACAATCACCGTAATATAATTAATCAACCCTTGACCGCTGGTTTGTCCAAAGATTATTATAATCTTCAAGGTCTCGGAAGGGGTTCAATAAGAAGTGGCCATCTTCACAACCTGAGATCTGAACAAATCGAAAGTAAAACAAAAGGGGGGCAGAGAGAGGTTACGATGTCACCTTTATTATAACTGATAGAAGCCAGTTTGGAGGATTTAGCATCAGGTCTTTTTGCAAAGTGGGATGGCTAATACAGAGCCATACTTGGGAAGAATTGTCCCTCGTATGGGCAGCACTGGACCAAGGCAAGCTTTCTCTCGTGAGTCTCTGGTGTTGCCCATTCAGCCAACAGGTGATCGTTCTCCATAGAACACCACTAGATTTTCAGAGTTGTCTCCAGAAAGCAGTTTCGTTTAAAAAGGAGGAAAGTTGATCTGTCATTTTTTTTGGTACGAGGAAAACCATTCCAGGCAGTATTCGTGTGGGAGTATGTTTCAATTAAGATACAGCCAGTGCTGCAACAAAACAAATTCCTAAATGTATAATGTTTCAAGCACAATATAAATTGATTTCTTGTTCATGTAACAGGCCAAATCATATGTTCCTCATCAGCGGAGGCAGCTCTGCCATTTTCCACACATGGCTTCCAAGGGTGGTAGAGAAACATGTGAGGGAGGTTTTTATGGGCCAGGCCTGGAAGTGTCACTCATCATTTCCACTCACATTCAGCAAGCCGGAGACCTAACTGCAAAGTAAGATGGGAAATATAGCCCAGCTATGAGTCCGGGAAGAAGAAGAGCCCATGAATTTTGGTGAACAGTTACCAACCCCTGCCACTGGGTGTGGGATTCATTTGGGCAGAATCTTACATTTATTTCCCGTTGCCTCCTGTGCCTGATACACAGTAGGCACTCAATACGTGCTTGTTGAATGAAGAAGAAAGTGGGAAGAGCATGGGCTTCAAAATGAAAAAGGCCTAACTTCTAATCCAAGTGCTGCCACTTTCTAATTGTATTAATTTAGGCAGGTGACGTGAATTCCTCAAGCCTCAGTTTCTCATCTGTATAATGGAGAGGAAGATAGGTTTGTGGCCTGCTTCCCGGGCCATCCCAGCCAGGTGTGGGAACGGAGAGTGATGAAAATGTGCCAACAAAAGTAGCAGTTGTGGAATAGGCCTCTTTGACTTCCTCCCAAATGGCTCTGGGAGTGGGGAGGGGGCATGTGACATGGAGCCAGTGGCTGTCTCATGACATTCTTAAAGAGCTATAGTCATCCAAGCAGTCCATGGAGTTGACCATGTCCCTGTTACCCAGCTCTGATGTCAGGGGTGAAGTCTATTGCCCACTGGCCAAGGCCTAGGCTGAGGCTGCAGGTGCCCTATGCCTTCATGCTCCAGGTCACTGTGTGCTCTCTGTGTCTAGTCTCTCCAGAGTCCCATGGGCTGCACTCTGCCACCTGAGCTGCCCAGCAAGGGTGCCTCAGGTCATAACATTCTGCCTCAATAGCTTTCAAGTGAAATGGCTTTGTTTGTTTCTGCTCTTTTGTGCAGTCTCAGGAGGATTAAGGCAAAACCCCCACAGCAGAGTCAGCAGATGATGTTAGTGACAGGCAGTTAACAATACTCATGACACCTCTCCCACTTCTACCCGAATATGCCCCATTCTCCGTAGAAGGAGCTATTTCTCAGGCCCTCCTTAATTCTTCAAGCACCTGGGTCCCTTCCCACCAGATTTCCAGACCCTACCCTTAAACTACTGTCTCTGAATTTAGGTTGGGTGGCCACGCTGGGACCTTCTCCACCCCCATCTCTATCTGCTTTGTAGGGTTGATGTTGGGATTCAACGAGATAAAGTAGATACAATACCATACTTGGTGTTGGCATCAAGGAGGTGCAGAATAAGTGTCAGTTCTCTTCCTATTCCTTGGGAAATTTCTGGCATCACTGAAACTGATGGTTCCATCATCTGCCCCCTGAAGGGAGGTCCTGGCTACATGCATCTTTGAAGGCTGGCACAGACAGTTTCAGTGCTGCATTGCTTTGGTACCTAGGGCAAGGTCAGCAAATTCACAGTTAACAGGCAGTCTTGGATATAGGGCCTATTTTGAATTTTCTAAAATAGGAAATAGGAGGCTGATGTAGGCTAGAAGGGAGGGATATCATGAGAACAGCATATTTACACATATGATTTTTTCCAATTAGCCACAGATATTTACTATCCAAATGGCTGTGGGAATTACTAATGAGGTGCTACTGTCCTAACAGCTGTTGTATACGAGACCCGCATTTCGGTCCTGCTAGGAAGCCAGAATTAGACCTCAAAATGACATGGCAAAAAGGGAAGAAGTTGTGAAAGAGAGAAAGTATGTAAAATAAACTCATGTCTCAACAAATGTCTTCAGGCTGGAGTAGAGCAGAAGGGAAGAACAGAAAAGGAGAGGTGTTCCCAGGGACCGAGGAGTGAGCAGATGAGGGCCCACACTGGGAGGTAGTGGTCTAACTAGTTTGACAATGGCAAGTGTGGGACACTGCAGATGAGAAAGCAGGAAAGCTTTGGGATGTGTTCCATGCGGGACACACTGACTGAAAGGAACAGAAACAACCCTGAGGTCAGAGCTTGAGGTGCTGCGTGGTGCTCCTGAGCTTACAGCACAGAACCAACAGTCAGAAGACCTGCCTCTGTCACTTTGGACAAATTACTTATCCCCTCTTGTGCTGTCTCTTCATTTGTAAAGGGTCTCTACCAGCCTCATAGCAGTTTTGTGAGGCACAAATACAACGATTTTGGAGAAAGAGCAGCACAAGCGACAATATCCTGGACAAATGGACACAGTATAGTTCACCATCATCGTTCTCATTGTTGCCTGCAGAGAAGCTAGAAAGGGATAGAGTTTGAGGGAGAATACAATAAATTCAATCTTAATGTTTATTTACGTATTCTGAAAGAGAGAGAGAGAGAAAGGGAGAACAAGCAGGGGAGGGGCAGAGAGAGAGGGAGAGAGAGAATCCCAAGCAGGCTCCACACAGGCTCAGCATGGAGTCCATTGTGAGACTCGATCTCATGACCCACAAGACCACAATCTGGGGCAACATCAAGAGTCAGATGCTCAAGCAACTGAGATACCCAGGCGCTGCTAAATTTAATTTTAAATGTGCTAAGATGTTGGCACAATATCCAGAAGAGAGCCAAATAGCAGCCATTGGGTGGGGTTGGGGGGGGATGAACTAAGGAGTTAATGAGTCAGGGCCATTATATCTGATAAGAACATGTTTCTATAAAGTGTCAAGTCTTCCAGCTTATTGATAACAATTTTGGAGTGTAGACTCAACTGTAGAACTAGGATTTATAATCACTTGTATGGTATTGAAGTATACACAAGACATGTGAGGATCAATGTACTGGTATTCCTGTGCTATGGAAGCCTGAATGTGGCTGCTGCAGCACTAGAAACCCTTGGTTGGAGGCTCTTTCATCAATGTCCTTGAATGTCCACCAATGTGAAATATACAGAAAATAGCAAAAACAAATAAGACTGAAATGAGAAAAAAAATGGCATAAGAGTAAGTAGGAAAGAAAGAAAGAAAGAAAGAAAGAAAGAAAGAAAGAAAGAAAGAAAGAGTGGGGAGGGGCATCTGGATGGCTCAGTCGGTTGAGCATCCAACTCTTGATTTCAACTCAGGTCATGATCCCAGGGTTGTGGGACTGAACCCCTATCAGCCTCTGCGCTGAGCATGGAGACTGCTTAGGATTCTCTCCTTCTTTTTCCCCACCCTGCTCAAGTGCATGTGCACACACACACACTTTCTCTCTCCAAAATAAATTACAAAATGGAAAAATAAAAAAGAAAGAATAAAGGGGGAAGTAAAAAGAGATGCTGAGTGAAGAATGTTTGTCACTTGGATACAATAATACATAAACTAGTGAAAAAAAGATTTGTATATATCTAAGAATGTAAATTAATGAGCTAGGCTGAGTATTGTGTAAAAAGTGGTGGTGACAACAGGAAACTTACTTTTCCTAAGAAAAACCTATAGGTGATCACCCTCTGTAAAATAAAGTATATTGTATGTGCATAAAAAAGCAACTACAATTTGAATGAATCCCATGAGGGTTCCTAATGAAAAGCAGAGTTCTCTTCATAAAGCAAATGGTCACTCCCATTATTTAAGTGATGAACTGGTTAATTGCACCATTTGTCACCTTGGTAGACCTTTGTTGTTGTCCTCTAGGACTCTTTAGATCAAAATAAGGATGTATGCTGAACCAGAAGTTCAACTAGAGACAAGACATTTTCCACCTTCTCTCCCAAGTGTGCCCTCTTGAGTAAGTCCCAGGAGACACCAACCACTTCTCCTTCCAAAAGTAGTCACACAGTGCATGACTAATGAAGTGAGCCCCAGACTCAGGACCATCCTACCCTTATGGTCTGGGACAAAAAGGTGAACTAGGCAAGCCTAGTTCCCTCTCCTGGATCTTTGCACTAAATAACACAGCAGTGGTAGCTAAAATTGCCAACTAACATTGAAGAGTCAAGGAACAACAAAAAAGCAGAGTGAGCTATCAGTAGACAGAGGAAAACAGATGTGCAGAGAGAAGCAGAGAAGCCACAAGCCAATAAGATGTACCTCATTCATGCAAGGAAAAAGGCCTTCCCATTTCGATTTGAGTGTGTGGACATCCTTACCATAGTGTACATTTCCAAGAGATAATAGCTGATAATAGCTTCCACTTACTGAGCACTTACTAGGCTCCAGGTGCTGTGTTACCTGCCTTTTTTTCTTTCTATTCTCACCATGTCTCTGTGAAGTAGGCAGTAAGATTACCACCAAAGGCCAAAAGAGACAGAAAAGTCATAAGCCACTAGGGAGTGGCAGAGCATCGATCCAAGTGCCCGACTCCAAAATCTATGCTCTTAACACTGCATTGTGCTCCATCCCCCTCCACACACACCCCCCACCACCACCACCACTGGCCCCCAGTAATTAGAATAGGCAGACTGGGCAGTTGTCCTTATTCAGAGGCCATAAAGTAGTCCTCTCCTCCTCCCACCAGCTTGAAATGTTAAAATGAATCTTACTAATTTATACCAGGAAAAAGAATATCAGATTGGATTTAAGAAACTACGCTTGCACAGTTGTCTGATAGACGAGGTAGGTGACACACCTGCTCTGGGCTCTTGCCTTCTGGGGAAGGGAAAGGTGAAAGCAATAGAGGAGCTGGATGATCAGGAAATAGAAGAAAAGCTCAGAAAGTCACTCTTAGAAAAAGGTTAAGTTAAACAGTAAATTAAGAGGAAGCCCAGCAAGAGAGTAGTCAGGAGATGCTGATGAGGGAGGATATCAAGAGGCTGAGTGGAATGTGACACATCCTGTGTGGGAGCTGAGTGGAGTGTGACACATCCTGTGTGGGACAGTGAGACTTTAAGTATGTAGGGAAATCAGACCATGCTTCCCTGTAAGCTGGGTGAGCTAAGAACTGGGCTTTCATTGAGACTGAGGGGCACACATTACCTGGTAGAACTAACATCATGAGATAAAGTGAATGAATGAATGAATGAATGAATGATATATTTATTCACAATCATTTATTAAGCAAGCTCTTAGTAGATTGTCAGATAAGTTTAAGTTTAAATCATGAAACCATGTACCTACAATTTACCAGCTTCATGTGTTACATAATCTAGGATTTCCACACTCCTTAGCACACTACTTTTGCACTCACACATTGCCTGTGTAAGTTGAGATAAAAGAAATGTAACAGAGACCCTGAAGAGGAGAGGAGGGGAAAGGAGAGGAGAGGAGGGAAGGGAAGGGAAGGGAAGGGAAGGGAAGGGAAGGGGAGGGGAGGGGAGGGGAGGGAAGGGGAGACGAGACGAGACGAGACGAGACGAGACAAGACAAGACAAGACAAGACAAGACAAGGGAAGGGAAGGGAAGGGAAGACAAGACAGGACAGGACAAGGGAAGGGAAGGGAAGGGAAGGGAAGGGAAGGGAAGGGAAGAGAAGAGAAGAGAAGAGAAGAGAAGAGAAGAGAAGAGAAGAGAAGAGAAAGGAAGGGAAGGAAAGAGGGAAGTAAGTCTGTAATCTGAAGGACCTGGTCAACTTCTAAAAAAAAAATGCCCTTTAAAAAAAAATAAGCTTAAAAAGTGCACCTTCACCCAAGATTCTAACACTATCTAGAGGAGAAAGCAGGAAAAGACCTCTCTGACCTCAGTCATAGCAATTTCTTACTTGACACATCCCCAAAGGCAAGGGAATTAAAAGCAAAAATGAACTACTGGGACCTTATGAAGATAAAAAGCTTCTGCACAGCAAAGGAAACAACCAACAAAACTAAAAGGCAACCAACGGAATGGGAAAAGATATTTGCAAATGACATATCGGACAAAGGGCTAGTATCCAAAATCTATAAAGAGCTCACCAAACTCCACAAATAACCCAGTGAAGAAATGGGCAGAAAACATGAATAGACACTTCTCTAAAGAAGACATCCAAATGGCCAACAGGCACATGAAAAGATGCTCAACGTCGCTCCTCATCAGGGAAATACAAATCAAAACCACACTCAGATACCACCTCATGCTGGTCAGAGTGGCCAAAATGAACAAATCAGGAGACTATAGATGCTGGAGAGGATGTGGAGAAACAGGAACCCTCTTGCACTGTTGGTGGGAATGCAAACTGGTGCAGCCACTCTGGAAAACAGTGTGGAGGTTCCTCAAACAATTAAAAATAGACCTACCCTATGACCCAGCAATAGCTCTGCTAGGAATTTACCCAAGGGATACAGGAGTACTGATGCATAGGGGCACTTGTACCCCAATGTTTATAGCAGCACTCTCAACAATAGCCAAATTATGGAAAGAGCCTAAATGTCCATCAACTGATGAATGGATAAAGAAATTGTGGTTTATATACACAATGGAGTACTATGTGGCAATGAGAAAGAACGAAATACGGCCCTTTGTAGCAACGTGGATGGAACTGGAGAGTGTGATGCTAAGTGAAATAAGCCATACAGAGAAAGACAGATACCATATTTTTTCACTCTTATGTGGATCCTGAGAAACTTAACAGAAACCCATGGGGGAGGGGAAGGAAAAAAAAAAAGAGGTTAGAGTGGGAGAGAGCCAAAGCATAAGAGACTCTTAAAAACTGAGAACAAACTGAGGGTTGATGGGGGGTGGGAGGGAGGGGAGGGTGGGTGATGGGTATTGAGGAGGGCACCTGTTGGGATGAGCACTGGGTGTTATATGGAAACCAATTTGACAATAAATTTCATATATTGAAAAAAAAAACACAAAAGATTCTAACACTATCACCTGAAGGAAATGTTTTCAAACTATGGATCATGTAATCAATGCAGTTGATCCTGACCAGCAATTTATTTTTTAAAAGAATAAGAACTGTTTAAAATTTTTTGTTTTAATTATTCACACATACACACATGTGTACTAAATTAAGATGTAGAATGTATTTCTTGTTTTGTTATGGGTCACAACAACAACAAAAATTAGAAAAACACTGCCCTCTCCCTGGCTGCCCCATTGAGATTATTTTATTTTCTGCACATGCTCATTTTTACTTTCTTTAGTCAGAATAGTGAAAAGACTTCATCTGTTTTTCAAATATAAAAGTATATTCTAATATTGAATGTGTTTTTCCAAGCAATCCTCCCCCCCCACACACACACAACTGGAGATTCTTCTATTGCCCCAAGGGTCAAAGGTGCCCTTGTTGAGAATCCCTGGACAAGGGCAAGGGAAATCCAGATTCTTGGGTAGTCATAGCAACAGCAATCACAGCAAGGAAGCCCTATAAATCTCTTTGGGATGTTACTGTGTTCATTTCATCACACTATTTCCAGGAAGAACTTGGAGATCAGTGGGCCACCAGGAGTCTTATAAACTGACATTTAGTATCAATGAGTTCTCAGGCTGATTAAAGTTAACAGGTGGTATTTTCAGTATGCCTCTATTCTAGAAATATCAGTATTTTAGCCAGGGTGATCTTTAAAATATTAAATGGCTGCCAGCATGGCTACTGGACAATCTGAATGAATGTTGACCATAGATAACCAATAGGTGAAGTCCACCTGAAGATCACCCTATATTAGCAATGAAGGAAATGCATGATTAGACACCTGGCTGTCCCCCAAACAATATTTGTGATTGTAAGAAGACATCTCAGAGCAAGAGCTAGAACTGGTCAACGTCAAAAGGTATCAATGAAGTTTAAACTATTTTAATATTGCAGCTAGCAATAATCAGATGTAGTGTGGGAGAGAGCAATACACAGGCGTGAAATGATAAAAGGTCTTCAAGAAAAACAAAGATATCTGGAAACAAGAAGAAGAAGGTAAAGTAGGTTTTTTTTTAAAGGTATAAAAGTCTATAAGGGACAGATGGAAGAGAAAAGCAAAACAGAAGGCTCAGAAGATCCAAGATAAAGAAATGAAGATCATATCTTACTTGATTAGCCCAAGTCTGGAAAAATAAGATAGGAGTAAGAAGAATATATCCAAGATGCCTTTAATGGAAAGAATATATATTAAGGTACAGAGACAGGAAACTGCCTAAGGTTTCCTTTTAAGACATGCAAATACCAGGGAACCCTACTTGCTCTAGGGATCTGGGATCCAGGACTAGGCTCAGAAATGAGGAAAGACTGGCCCATGGGCTCCAACTGATGGAGTCAAGGGAAAGATAGCAAGCATTGGCAAAGCTGGAAACATGCCAGAGAGTCCCACTGAAGTGCCAGGCCAAAGGATCTGGGCTAAGAGACAGAAATAACCAGGTGCTGGGCAAAGGAACAGAAATTGAGATCCCAGGACAAGGCAAGTGGTTTACAATGACAGGTGGGAGGCAGAGCCTGGGGGTTTCCCAGGGCACTGGACTATCATTGCAGAGGATTTTTACAGGGCTATTTAGGGTGCTAAGCTGGTTTTACATAAATCTAATAGAGCCAAGCCTTAACCTCAGCAAGAAAAAATAGCCACAAAAACAGCAACAAAAATAACTAACTATTCTTTGTACCCATTATGGACCTTGGTTTGAATCTCGGTTCCACCAATTACTGGTGGCAGTATGGGTCTGTCTGACGTGGTACTTAATCTCCCCCTACCCTGAGTTCTCTCTTCTTTGAAAATGCAGAGAAGAATACTTTTACACTCTCTCCCTAGATGATTACATCTGAATACGTACCAAGTGTCTATATGTTGACATCTCTCAAATTCACTGTTCAACCCAAAACTCTCCTCGGTTTCAGGCTCCTGCATCCAAACTCAACTCAAACTTAACAAAAGCAAAATGAAATGACTTTTTCAGAGTCGAGGATCCTGGTTCTTGTCTAAAAGTCTTCACCTCCATAAATGGTACCATCACTTGACTCCTTGATTCTTCCTTCTCAATCATACCTAACATCCAATCCAATAACTCCTAGAATAAAATCCAAAATCCTTTCCAAGGCCAAGGCCCATGTCCTATGTCCTTCTATCCTTGCCTTAAAATGAACCTGCCGTGGCCATGAAAATGCCTGAGATCTCTCTAATGGCTTCTGTCTCCCAAATCCCACCCCACCCCCACCCAGACCCTTCCACTTCTCTGCTCCCAGCCGCTGCTCCGCATTGCTGCCTTTCCAGGTTTTTCCAAGCCCTGTTTGGTTACAGCCTCTTCCAATTTTCTCCTAACCCCCCTGGCATTTATAACCCATTCGGGATGCACTTCCCTGGCTCCACCGGCCCCATACCCAAAGGCCTTGGGTAAGAAACACTTGCCAATGTGCTTAAGCTTCAGTAAAATTTGTGCACAGAACTGCATCAGGTGGTCAGAGTGGGGCAGCAGAAAAAAAAGTATGTCGAGAGAGAATGTATTAGAGACCAAAAGGTATAGTCTTTAATGGAAAAATATTGACAGGTCAGAAGGACTCAAGATCATCCTGAAGCTAAGGAGCCAGCACATCCCTGGGCTGGGCTTCTGTGTACTCCTTCTTCCTCCCCCACTTCTTCCCTTTCCCCGCTCACAGCAAAACCACAACGTGCAGCCAGTTGAGTTATCAACCACTAGTACATTCCATGAAGTAGTGCAGTCCATAAAAGGCAGAATGATAAAGCATTCAAATGCAAGGCTTTTTGCCTCGATCCGTCTAATGTGTGGTTCATATCTAAACCTCAGAAACATTCAGGAAGCTGAGAAGCATTATATGCGGTAAGGATGCACAGGGAGTAGGGACACATGCTTCACTGTTAGGGCAGGTTAAAAGTGATGTAACTTTCCTTCCCTCCTTGAAGAAGGTACAAGATACAAATTCAGGAAGTAATCTTTCACGTAGGATTATGGCTCATTTTGTTTATTTTTTTAATGTTTGTTTATTTTTGAGAAAGAGAGAGAGTGCGAATGGGGGAGAGGCAGAGAGAGGGGAGACACAGAATCTGAAGCAGGCTCCAGGCTCTGTGCTGACAGCAAAGAGCGCAATGTGGGGCTCGAACTTGCAAACCACAAGATCATGACCTGAGCCAAAGTCAGACGCTTAACCGCTTAACCGACTGAGCCACCCAGGCACCCCATGGCTCATTTTAAATGCAGCTTCCAGGTGGAAATTCTTGCATGAGTGCTCTTTTTCTAGGCCCTCTAGGATAGCCAGACAGACCCTGGTTGGTTTTTGTTTTTGTTTTTGTTTATATATATAATTTATTGTCAAGTTAGCTAACATACAGTGTATACAGTGTGCTCTTGGCTTTGGGAGTAGATTCCTGTAATTCATCACTTACATACAACGCCCAATGCTCATCCCAACAACTGCCCTCCTCAATGCCCATCACCCATTTTCCCTGCCCCCTCCACCCCCATAAACCCTCAGTTTCTTCTCTGTATTTAAGAGTCTCCTATGGTTTGCCTCCCTCTCTGTTTGCAACTATATTTTTCTTTCCCTTCCCCCATGTTCTTCTGTTAAGTTTCTCAAGTTCCACATATGAGTGAAAACATATCTGTCTTTCTCTGACTGACTTATTTCACTTAACATAATACCCTCCAGTTCCATCCACACTGTTGCAAATGACAGAATTTTATTCTTTCTCATTGCCAAGTAGTATTCCATTGTATATATAAACCACATCTTCTTTATCCATTCATTAGTTGGTGGACATTTGGGCTCTTTCCATAATTTGGCTATTGTTGATAGTGCTGCAGTAAACATTGGGGTGCATGTGCGCCTTCAAATCAGCATTTTTGTATCCTTTAGATAAATACCCAGTAGTGCAATTGCTGGGTCGTAGGGTAGTTCTATTCTTAATTTTTTGAGGAACCTCCATACTGTTTTCCAGAGTGGCCTCACCAGTTTGCATTCCCACCAACAGTGCAACAGGGTTCCCCTTTCTCCACATCCTCACCAACATCTGTTGTTTCCTGAGTTGTTAATTTTAGCCACTCTGACCGGTGTGAGGTGGTGTCTCAATGTGGTTTTGATTTGTATTTCCCTGATGATGAGTGATGTTGAGCATCTTTCCATGTGTCTGTTGGCCATCTGGATGTCTTCTTTGGAAAAGTGTCTATTCATATCTTCTGCCCACTTCTTCATCGGATTATTTGTTTTTAGGGTGTAGAATTTGGTAAGTTCTTTATAGATTTTGTACACTAACACTTTATCTAATATGGACAGACTCTGTTTTGTTCATTGTAGTATATCCTTCAGTGAGCCAGTGCCTGGCACATAGTAGACACTCATTAAATACCTGTGTTATGTAAATGTAACCATTACATGTACCCCAATGCCCTAGCTTCTCTCTGCCTTTTGCATTTTATATGTTGTTGTTGTTGTTGTTGTTGTTGTTGTTGTTGTTTTAGTCTATTTATTTATTTTTTGAGAGGGAAAGAGAGAACTAGTCAGGTAGGGGAAGAGAGAGGGAGAGAGAATCCCAAGCAGGCTCCGCACCGTCAGCAAGGAGCCCAATGCAGGCCTCAAACCCACGAACTGTGAGATCGTGACCCAGCCTGAAGTCAAGAGCTGGATGTTTAAGCAACTGAGTCACCCAGGCACCCCTATAATTTTTTTTGTTTTGAAATAAGTATTTCAATCCTCAGAACACACTTGGTCCCTTCAAAATAACTGAGGCAACCTGGCAAGACAGGGACCCAGAGAGCTCAAATGATGAGCACAGGCCATCAGAAAATATGCATAGTGCTCTTCACTCTTCTTCTTCATTCTTCATACTTCTTGCTGGTGCTTCTAAAGAATGCTGGAGTAGACACAGCTTTTCCTCTGATCATACATAGGAAACTGAGGCCCAGAAAGGAAGAGTAAGTTGCCCAGTTTTTCTCAGGTTTATAGTGGCAGTGCCAGGACTCTTTCGGAACTTCGGAAAATGCCTGAGCTAACCAGACTCCAGACTAGGCTCTGCCACTTAGAAATAGCCTGGGTAATATTTGCAATCCCTGTGGGCCTTGTCTTCCTTCATAACAAGGAATAACAAGGGCACATGGGTGGCTCAGTTGGTTGATTTTGGCTTAGGTTATGATCCCAGAGTTGTGGCATCAAGCCCCAGCATGGAGCCTGCTTGGGATTCTCTCTCTCCTCCTCCTCCTACTCCTCCTCCTCCTCCTCCGTCCCTCTCCCCTACTCTCTCTCTCTCTCTCTCTCAAATTAAAAAAAAAAAAATAGCAATGCCTACCCACCTCATAGGAGTATTCTATTCAAAGACTGAATTAAAATGGGTAATTAAAATAGGATGATATAGGAAAGTGTGTACATAAAAACAATAGTTTCTTTATACCCCTTTACAATTTTGTAAAAATCGTAAAACTTTCTGTTATTTTAAAAAAATTGTTTTGTCTGAAAATAAAGATCACATGCACAATAAATCAGTATTTATAGCAACTTACTTTAAAAAGCATTTCAACAACGTTAATTCTTGTGTCTGGCATATATGTTATCTCCTACACTCACACATGTGTGAGTGTGTGTGTGTGCGCGCACACACGCACACACACACACACACACAGGCATGCGCCTCTCCTTCCTCATTATCCAGCTTGAACTGTCAGCCTGCAGAGAGGCAGCAGACAGGGACCCAGGAAGCAAGGGTGAAGAAGCTCCCACTTCAGATGGGTTCTGAGACAATTTTCCCCTTCCCTCAGGCTGAGATATTCTGCCATCTGTTTTGATTAAACCTTTCAAAATTCAACTTGTGTTTTTCCTTCCATTCCTTTGAAATCTCCTTTAATTCAACAGTCTTTAGGCTTTCTTCCTTCCCTTAACCACCATCTGGTGCTTCTGTTAGAAAGAAAGGAAAAGAAAAGAGAAGAAAAGAAACAAAAAGAAAAGAAAAGAAAAAGAAAACACATACAACAAACACTTTGAGTTCCTTGGAAGAAAGGTATAATGATGAGGATAATTTATTCCCATAGTGAGGCCCATTACTATTTCCATGGCAACAGACTGTGATGTTCTGAACATGGGACTTTGTGATCATCACAAGAACAGGATGGCAAAAGGCCCTGCTCAGACTCTTTGTCCTTGTGGATTCTTTGGGTAGTCACCCTTGGTGGCTCCCAGTTGTCTACAGAATTAAGTCCAAAGGTCTTAACGTGGCATTCAAGGCCTTCTGAGTCTGGTCCAATCATTCTAGGCTCATCATCTGTTAATCCCAGAGCACCTGGTATTCTGGCCATTCTCTACAGCTCAGTGTCCTAGATACATCACATTCTTTCATGCCTCCATGCCTTTGCCTCTGTCATTTCTCCTTATAATATCCTCCCTCTACTTCTTTTGTTTTTTTTTTTTTAACCTAATGAAATCCTCCTTATCCTAAAGGTTTAGCTCAAATGCTACCTTTTAGATGGATTCTTCCATGGCTCACCCAAACAACACAAATAACTCTTTTCTGTGCTCCCAACGTTTTTCTCAGACAGGTATGATGACACCTCACTTTTTTTTAAAGATTTTATTTTTAAATAATCTCTACACCCACTGTGGGGCTTGAACTCACAACCCTGAGATCAAGAGTTGCATGGTGGGGTGCCTGGGTGGCTCAGTTGGTTAAGCATCTAGCTTCAACTCAGATCATGATCTCATGGTTCACGAGTTCAAGCTCCACGTTGGGCTCTGTGCTGCTGGCTCAGAACCTGGAGCCTGCTTCGGATTCTGTGTCTCCCTCTCTGCCCCTCCCCCACTCATGCTCGCTTGCTCTCTCTCTCTCTCTCTCTCTCTCTCTCTAGCTTCAACTCAGATCATGATCTCCTGGTTCATGAGTTCAAGCTCCACGTTGGGCTCTGTGCTGCCGGCTCAGAACCTTGAGCCTGCTTCAGATTCTTTGTCTCCCTCTCTTTATGCAACCCCCCCCCCCTCATGCTCGCGCTCACTCTCTCTCTCTCTCTCAAAAATAAATAAACATTAAAAAAAAGTTGCATGCTCTTCCAACGGAGCCAGCCAGGTGTCTTGACACCTAACTTACAAAAAAAAAGTTATGTTTATATCTCTTGTATTTGAATTTGGATTATTTGCTGTTGGGATCTGTGCCTGTTTCATTTTTTATACCACTCCAATTATTTCACGTGATTTCTCAGAATGTCCTAAGGGTTATATGGGCAGGCATTGTATCTGCATTTTACCATTAAGGTTTGGAAAATGTAAGTGACTTTGATAGCTAGCTAGTGGCAGAGCCAGAATCTCACTGATAGAATGGGAGGAATGTGGACTTTGGAGTCAGGCATATTTGGGCTCTTACCTGAACTTCCTTCCTCTCGAACCTTCTGTTTCTTCACCTGTGAAAGGAAGAGCACATGAAATCACACATGTGAAGGTGCTTGACACATAATCACTACTCAAGTCATGTTAGTTTTCTTCGTTCCCCTTTCTAGTAGCATCTAGAAGCAAAACACAATTTTTCTTCCATTTTTGTTTCCTAAATTTTTATAAGGTGCTGAAATTCAGATGAACAAGCAAATGAATGTCTTTAGCATCTCCTAGAGAAAAATCTTTGCTTTAATTCCCTTATTCGTAATCTGCTTCAATAACGGAAGCTACCTAGTAGAGTTGTAAACATTAAAGGAAGCAACCTATAGATACACGAGGCTCTCAGCACATTGTTTGGCATGAAATAAGTACTCGGGATGTTTGCGATTACATTATTACTATTACCTCATTAGCATTAGCATTATTTTTTTTTTGCATGACGGAACAATAGGCCATGGGAGAATTACAAAAATTAGCAAGACTGTCTCACGACTCTGTCTTCAGCCTTTTCCTAGGCAGCCTGCCTCTGTACTCCAGACTTCTGCACAGTCATTTCCTTCTATTAGATTGGAGGTTTTAGATAGGGCTTCTGTGCCTTATCTGCAATTCTTTTTGTTGGGTGGACCCAAAACAAAGCCTTTCAGAGAAGAAGGCTTCGGTAAAATGCTGAAAGGTATTTCTCCAAAGTGAGCAGTAACAAAGCCTCTGGCTTTCTCGCCATCATTAAGATGTTAATTTTCAAGGGGTACCTGGGTAGTTCAGTCAGTTGAGCAGCTGAGCTTCCGGATCTTGATGATTTCAGCTCAGGTCATGATTCCAGGGTCATGGACTTGAGCCTGTGTCAGGCTCCACAATGAGTGCGAAGCCTGCTTAAGTTAAGATTTTCTCTCTCTCTCTTTCTCTCTCTCTCTCCTTCTGCCCCTTTCCATACTCTTCAAAATAAAAAATTAAAAATTAAAAAAAATTTAAGATATTAATTTTCAGTGGTAGCCTATTGGCAGGGGAGAGCCATTTTTTTGAAAATGTACGCATCTATAGGTCACTGGACCGAGCTTTTTGATCCTTTAGACACTTAAACTTGTAGCTTTTCTATGTAATGTTTCCTCATAGAACATACACAATTCCCAGGTTAGAAGACAGACAGACAGTTCCTGATCTCTGGGGAGTGTGGGAGGGTCTAAAGAAATTGTGTCCTGGAAAACATATCCACCGGGTATCAAGCACAGCACCACCCAGATGATCCAGGGGCAGGATTACTTAGTCATTCAGCGTATACTTTAGGGAGTACCTCCTTCATTTTAGGCTCAATGTTGCACTGAGCAATACCATGAAATCCTGCTTAGCAACCTGCAGTCCCTTCTCCCACCCCCATCACCAAACCAACCACCTAATGGGAAAGAATATTACTACCTTCAGATAAGGGAAATATGGTTCAGAGTTTTTAAGTGACTTGCCCCAATATCACAAGCATAAATGACAGAAGGAGTTAAACTTAACCCAACTGTCTAAGATGCAGGGCTCACAGGCTCCCTGATACATCTCCCTGGATCCTGGGACCACTTACAGATTCTCCAAGATTCATTGCTGGGGATCACACCCCAGTGGCAAGTGCTGGCCCGTCTGTCCCCTTTCTTATGGTCTGTCATGCTACGGTTAGAATCAGAGTTAGCTTTGTTGGTTCTCCTTCTGGCCAGCACTTAGACTATGGTCTCTGGTCTGTGCCTTCTTAGGAAGGCACACTCAGGGTGCAAAGGATAAGAGGGAGGAGATTTGTGGTGTGTCCTTTAATTGCTTCCCTTTTAGAACTACCCCCCCCCAACTTTTTTTTTTTTTTTTGGTTACAGCTGGGGTAGGGTGGGGGGCATTGATTGTGACTCACCACACACTTTGAGAGGCTCTGACTCATCTCAGCGCTGGTGTTCTTCCAACTCTGTTCAGAACACTGTGGGTGCCCTTCCCCAGCTGCCCAGAGCAGCCAGACCCGTTCAGATGTGCTTGCTTCAGCCCTAAATGACACCAAGTTCATTAGTAAATTAGACACACACACAAGAATCAAAGACTCCCCAGCAACCAACAGGGCTTAGGCAAGTTTTAGACTGCGTTGAAGCCAAGATTAATGTGCAATACCATTAGAATTAATTAACTGCTTTGCATTCAAGCATGCAGTTTACATTTGCATTGGTAGTATTATTGATAGTTGAAGGTCTGTCTTAAAGTTAAAAAACTTACAAACATTAACTAGAAATATTAAATATTAGTAGTTGAAAGTTAACCATAACTTTTTAAAATTAACTAGAAGACAAAAATGATGAACTTCTCTCTATTCATTATTTTATAGAGCGGCATAATAAGATATTCCTCTTGAGTTTGGGATCAGATCACATTTATCAAAAGTTAAGAAGCAAACTTTAACTGCTTAAAGAATTACACTTGTGGCTGTTCCCGGGAAGCAAATCACAGGTGTTTCTTCAAGAACATAAAGGGCTCCAAGTTCATTGAATTGTTCCTGATTGCTATTTCAATCACTATGCAGTAACTCCATTTCCAAAAGGAATTTTGCATTCGGTAGAATTTGGGCGTTACACTGTCTTTTCTTTCCACGAGCCTGTTCCGGGTCACTCTCCAGCAGAGTTTTCCCTGCATATTTATTGTCAAGAGCACTTTGTCCTGTTCTCTGATCCCTTTGCTTACTCTAACTTGTAAACTTTCAATTTCCAGCATTTATCATGTTCTGTGAGGTGGTTTTTCTAGGAGTATCAAAAAATGGTCTCCCCCTGCAGTGAGTACCCTGTATTACAAGGATGCACAACTTCCTTTTGGGGAAAGTTGGCTGTATCCCCACTTTTTTTTTTTTAATTTTTCTTTTTACATTTATTTATTTTTGATAGACAGAGAGAGACAGAGCACAGTGGGGGAGGGTCAAAGAGAGAGAGACACACAGAATCCGAAGCAGGCTTCAGGCTCTGAGCTGTCCACACAGAGCCCGACGCAGGGCTCGAGCTCACAAACCGGGAGATCATGACCTGAGCCGAAGTCGGACGTTTAACCGACTGAGCCACCCAGGCGCCCCTGTATCCCCACTTCTAAGAACAGATGTTTGTATGTTTTGGATGAAGCCCCATCCAGAATCTCCTCCGACTCTCGCTTCTTTTGACATCAAGCTTCTTGTTTTCTACCTGGTCTGATACCTTCTACTTTTCTTACCGTACGTACCTCTGCAATGCCCATCTGCAGAGATACGGTTATAGGCGGATGCTAGGATTTTTGTTACCTCCCTTGGCCACATTTTTTAAATGTTTCCTAGTAACTTGTGTTCTGCAAGAAATGAAACAGAGCCATGGTTCTGCAGAAACTTGATAATGTCCTCCCTAGAGAGCTCCCCATTGCTCAGCCTCTCGGGGACCAGCCACAGCGACCTTCCCTCCTGGTGAGGGCCCTCCGCTCTCTCTCGGATGTTTTAGATGTATTTGGAACCAGGCAGTTTGGTAGGACAAAGGATGTTTTAAGGATTTAAAGAGAAAAGAAGCCGCCTACATTGAACTCATTCCCGTGCCGATGTTATTACAGTCCTTGCCTCTGACACCGCATGTGTTCTGGCTTTTAGCAGGATTGTTCTCCAGCTTTGCTCTGAAATGTAAAGCCCCATTGCCCACTGCAAGTCTTAATGAAAAGCAGCTCATAAGCAAGTTACGTAACCTAATTGTAATCCAGGGATCAGCTTGGTTATATTATTTAAAGAAATAGCATCCATTTTCTGTGACCTGATTTAGAAAAGAAACCGAGGGAAGAAAAAAAATACCCACTTCAGCACTCAGCTCCCTGCGCTCATTCTAATGAGAACCCTTGTAAATAATTCAGAAACAGTGACTTTTAAGAACATTAAACCCAACTTAGCTCAGGGTTATATCTCAAAGCAGCTTTAGCTGCTTAAAGCAAATTATAAGTGATCATGAAATATGGGCCTTATTTCTGCGGATAATTTAGTCACTTAGTAAGTTTAATTTCCTCATCAATTCCCCACACGTGGAGCCGACTAGAGGCAAGATGCTAGGGAGTGCTGGGACGCACAAGCCCTGCTCTCAGGACGCTTACAATCTCATTAGGGTTAATAATAACGTACCATCCCTGGTACATTAATTGGAACAAACGTATCGTAGTAATGTAAAATGTTAACACTTAGGTAAAAGAGGGTTGGTCGTTGGTGGGGCGTTTGCAGTAACTGTACAATTTTTGCAACTTTTTTTTTTTTGTAAATCTAAAACTATTCTAAAATTAAAAGTTTATTTTTAAAAACCTGGATAGGGAAACAGTTGGGTACACAAATAGAAACGCATCCATGCTTGTTGCCTGGTTTATAGAAATAAAACGAGTCCTGCCTAATAGGCAGCTTCATAAGTACTATGATTGCTTTGTGAACTTCAAAAGCACGAGACTGGATTAATCATAATCCTGATTCATGTTAATAATGTGCCATGAATCAAGGACTATGATTCGTCCTTTGGTCCTTGCATAAACTTCATTGAATTGATTGATACTCTATATAATCTATATAATAATACAATAAACCACTCAGATCCAACTCTCAACCTTTTAGCTCACCATGAGCTAAAAGGCCTCCATGGCTTACATTGACCTACGTGTTCCTCTTCTGTCGCATCCCCCAAATGCCCTCTGGGTAGTAACCGTCCTCTTAAATTTTGCTTTTATCATACCCTGGGTTTTTTTCTTTTTAAGTTTATTTATTTATTTTGGGAGAGAGCATGAGTGTGATGGGGGAGGGCGAGAGAGAGAGAGAGAGAGAGAGAGAGAGAATCCCAAGCAGGCCCCATGCTGTGAGCACAGAGTCCGACTGGGGGTTTAATCTCAGGAACCGTAAGATGGTGACCTGAGCCGCAAATCAAGAGCTGGACACTTAGCCAACTGAGCCCCCCCAGGCACCTCTATCATACCATTGCTTCTCTGTACATTTTATTACACATACGTTTGGGCCAAAACTTTAGGCTAGTTTTATTTGTTTTTGAACTTATACGTCATCTTCTGGGACTTATTCTTTTGGCCCAACATTATGTTCCTGAGATTTATTAATAATATGATTATAGTTAATGAATTTTCACTGTTGTATAATATTCAATAGCAGAAATATACCACAATGTATTTAACCATGTTTACATTAATTTACATTAACCATATTAATCAGTGGTTTCTAAAATTTTGCGACGACAAATGGGTTCTGCCACAAACACACACATGTGTCTCCTGGAAAATGTGTACTGATGTGGCCTTGGAACTAGAGCTTTGTGAGACTGAACAGTCTTAAAACAGTTTAAGAACTAAGGCAGAACAGTTCACTTATGGAAATTATGTTATACATGTCCAGGGAAGAGCATATAATATAAATTCTTCACCTTTGAGGCAAAGCATAATAGGAATGATACGCTAATTCCATGTCAGTTAAGATTTGATTTGTTTGTACCATAAAATCAAAATTAATAGTGGCTTAAACATCCATGTTGCTCTCATGGAAGCCATCCAGAGAGGAGGGGCCTAGAAGCGTGGATGGGCACATCAACAAAGTCGTCATGGATCCCGGCTTCTTCCAGCTTTCCAGTTTGCTGTCCCTGCAGCGGGACCTTTGTCTACATGATCCAAAAGGGCTTATCAACTTTTAGCCACTACATCTGCTTCTCAGTCGGTAAGGACAAAGAACAGAGGAAAAATGCACATCTCCTATTCAAGGACCCTTTCTCCAAATCGCACGTGACATTTCTAAGGACATCCCATGAACCAGAAGGTAGATACGTGGCTCAAACCTAGTTTCAAGAGAGGCTGTAAAACGTAGTATTTATTCTGGGCATCCCTGTACTCAGCTAAAAATTCTATTACTAAAGAAGAATGGAAAAAAGGACTTTGAAGACAATTAGCAGTCTCTGAGAAAATTGTCACAGCTAAACTGAGAGCAGAAAGGAAAGCAACCCAACAAGGATTTATGTTGAAAAGTACAAAGAAAGAGGCGCCTGGGTGGCTCAGTCGGTTGAGCGTCCGACTTCGGCTCAGGTCATGATCTCGCGGTTCGTGGGTTCAAGCCCAGCATCGGGCTCTGTGATGACAGCTCAGAGCCTGGACCCTGTTTCGGACTCTGTGCCTCCCTCTCTCTCTGCCCCCCTGCCCCCCAAATCACACTCTGTCTCTCTCTCCTTCAAAAATAAATAAACATTAAAAAATATTTTTTTAAGTACAAAGAAAAAATAAATACTCATAATATCACCACCCAATGGTTACCAATTACCACCATTAACTTTTTGAGATATATTTTGCAACACTTTTTCATCCATATATACAACCATGTACATATCTCCAGTATATCCACAACTATACCTATATTTTTATAAATATATCCACACATTACTTTTAAAGGAACTATTTTAATTATTGCAGTAAGTCAAAGAGAAAGATAGCTAGGTTGGTTTTCCCCTTTAAACTCTTAATAAAGTTCACGGGGAAAGCAACATTGGGGTAACGACAGGAAAGAGGATAATGTGTCCTGTAATTGCATGTTTATATTTCTCAGAGTTGCTAAATGCAAAATAAGTTTAGCTGCATACAGGGTACCCTGGAATAAGGATTCAAAGGTGAATTTAAGGGGTACCTGGGTGGCTCAGTTGGTTAAGCATCTCATTCTTGATTTCAGCTCAAGTCATAATCACACAGTTCGTGAGATAGAGCCCCCCACAGGGCTCTGCACTGACAGCCCAGAGCAGGCGTGGGATTCTCTCTCTCCCTCTCCTCTGCCCCTCCCTTCCTGAAAGTAAATAAATTAACATTTAAAAAATAAATAAGTAAAGGTAAATTTGAAAGGAAAAATGATTAGCCATTCGAGAAAAAGTGCGGGCATGTCTTCAATAGGGCAAGTGGCCAGGAAAACTAATGGACACAAGAACTCTGGGGAAATGCATCAACAAGAGTTTCCTAAACCACAGATAGGGAGAACAAGTATCAATAGCTAGATTATTTACTTCTAAGAATGCCCTACCAGATGAGCATGAAAGAGGTTCTTTGGGGTTCTTTTCTCCGTAAAAGAGCCCCCTAGAGAGTGAACCAACATGGCATATGACCTTTGGTCAAGAAAAAGAACATTTACATAGAGCTGTAAATTCACTCAATAAACTTACTGGGACTGTGTTCCTGTCTCCACAGAGACCGTAGTACAGGAGGGGAGACACAGAGGTGCCTGTAAAGGTAAGTTGACATTTAGTGGGCGCTAGACATTGTACTAAGCACTTTACATGCATTATCAAGTTTAACACTTATAATAATCTATTCTTATTCTTATCCCTCTCTGACAGATGAAGAAAATAAAGTTGTAGGTTAGGTAACTTGGTTGCAGTCACAAAGCTAGTAAGGGGCAGAGCTGTGATTCTACCCCAGATCCATCAGATTTTAGAGCCCCTGCTCTGGGCCATGACAACCCAAGTAGTTAGTGTTACGACAGAAGGTTGTGCAAAATTCTGAGGCAACACATAACAAGCATCAAATATCTGCCAGAGGAAAACTTGTAGAGCAGCACAAAAGTGAAAAAATGTGAAGTATAAATATAATGTCAGCAAGTGTTGAAATAAGATGAATGTAAGCATTGATAAACGAATGGAAAAGACAAGATTTCCACATCAGAGCCTAGTAAGCCTGGATTTTAGAAGCAGTCTTTTTGTTTTCGCGATTCACTGCATCATTCAATCCTATATCACCTAATCTCTTTATCCCTATTTTAGTAGTTAATCATACATGGACACCTTATCAAGCTATCTTTTCTCTGTGAGCTGCCTCCACATGTAGACTAACTATTGGCCATAAAAAGCAACATAAGACATGTTTGATTCTTTTCTCTTTTTTGTTTTTCAGATCCTTCACTGAGGTACACATTATCATACTAGGCACTGAGTACGTATATAAGTTGAAGTGATATCCATTTATTTAAGGTTGATTCAAAGTGGTAGATAGAGAAGATATACAAAGAAGACCCAACATATGGATAATAGAGAGTCCTGAAGAATGAAAACAAAGTACTAAATAGAAGAAATATTTAAAACTAGAATCCAAGAAAAATGTCTAGAAATAAGAAAAGATTTGAATCCACCTATTGAAAGGAACACACAGAGATGAGACTGGAAACTAGACAGGCACCCGGTCATGTTGGTCCTTGTAGGTCACTACAAGAAATTTAAATTTTGTTCTAAACGCAATAGGAATCCTTTGGAGGACTTCAATCAGAAACACCATTGATTCCACAAAATGGAGAAGTAAAAATGTGTGTGGACCTGAAAAAAAAATGAAATATGAGCATTAAGACATGGTTGTGCTTTACAACACAAGGCCTTTCTGCTTCCACTTTAACTGTGGCAATTTTCCTACATTCCTTCCTGCATGGGACTCCCCCCCCCCCACCTTTTCTTTCCATTTATCAAGGTTCTACCCATGAAGAGATTAACGTTATGCCAACCTTTTTGGCATGAAGAATTGGGAAAGAATGGCAAGCAATTTAGGGATTAAGAGTGTGAAATGAGAGCGGGAATTGCTGAGATAAAGCCCTAGAAAGCAATCCCAGGTGAGAGGCACAGGAAGGGACTAGGGAATCGGAAACCTGTTGCTAAGGTAGAAAAAGCTAAAAATTAAAGTGCAGCGTTGGGGGTGAAGAGTATGAGGAAGCATACTCAGGAAACAAGGCTCAGGACAAGGCCTGAACCTCTTTATGTTCAGCAAACCCTGGAATATCAAAGTCTCTATTCAAGGGAAGGTGGTAGAAATGGAATCAGAGAAAGACACAATCAGGAAGATTTTGAAAGAAAAAAATTAATGCTTTCTATCCAAATCTATACTTTGGTGAGTGTAGAAATGTTAGGGGCTTCCCTGTCAAACTTGCCATTTTAATATCACTGTTATTTGTTTTTCATACTCTCTGTATTCTTAAGTTTTCATTCTCTACCTCTCAGATTAAATGTAATTTCCTGTATGATTAAAGTTCTCATGTGGAGTGTTTTGGTGAGAACAGCATGGGTATCAAGCTATTGTGGACCAACTTCCACACTACAAAATATCAAAATGCTATATAAAATAATACGAAGAATTTAATTAGTCGAGACTGAGAGAAAGAAGGGAAGAAAGAAAAAACAGAAAGGGGAAACTTTGCCAAGAACAAAAAGTGGGTTGAAAATCAGAGCAGTAGACTCCAATTATCCTGTAGTAACCGGGCAAAGTGGGATACTGGACCTGGTTATAAGGGCATGGGCCTGGAGTCTGGGGATTGAACATCCACATAGGGAAAAATACATGACTTGAGAAAGGCAGGGTGTCAGAACTGGGACCTGGCCAAGATGGTCTATTAAATTTATGAAAAGGGAACTAAAGAAAAAAAAGGGGGGCATCCCAAAGGTCTCTGTGCCTAATACTAGATATATTACGTGTCCAACAGGGGAATAAAAACTCTAGACTATTCAAATGAGGGTGTGGGAATTCATATTTTTAGTGCCCCTAAGGTGTGGAAATTCCCAAATTGGTCTAGGACTCCCAAAATTTCTCAAGCCCCAGCAAGAGAAAATATAAAACATCAGAGCAAAGTGGCTCCCACAGTTCAAGGGACTAAAATGAGAAAGAAAGAAAAAAAAAAGAACATCCTAGATCCTCCAAAATGAGCTCATAATATACAAGAGAGACGAAGAAATGAGCCAGCATGAGATGGAGCTCACATGCACAATGGGAAGAATGTGTGTGCTATGAACTACATACAACAGCAAATCAGAAAGAGAATACTAGATATTTAAGTTAAAATGATAAAGGGGTTGACACTAAAAACATGATCCTTAAAAGGAAAAATTGATAAATTATACCTCATCAAAACTGAAAACTTCTGCTCTCCAATAGGCCCTGTGAAATAATGAAGATAAGCTGCAGACTGGGGAAAAATATTTGCAGACCACATATCCAACAAAGTACTTGTATCTGGATGATACAGGAACTCTCAAAGCTGAACAGTAAAAACAAAAAAAATTCATTTCGAAAACAGGCAAAAGACATGAACAGACATTTCACCTAAGAAGATGTACAGCTGAAAAGCACATGAAAAGGTGCTGAACATTATTAGTCGCTAGGGAAATGCAAAGCATTACAACAAGCACACCTATGAGAATGCTGGGGAGGATGTGGAGAAGCTGGATCATTCGTACAGTGCTGGGGCCCTTAAATGACACAGCCACTCTGGAATACAGTTGGCTATTTCCTTTGAAACCAAACATGCAATTGTCATGTAACCCAGCAACCGAACTCTTGAGCATTTGTTCCAGAGAAACAAAAACCTGTGTTTGTACAAAACTTGTACGTGAATGGTCATAACAGTTTTATTCATGTCGGCATAAAACTGGCAACAACCTAGATGTCTTCAACTGGTGAAAGTTTAAACAACTATGGTATATTCAAACCGTAGAATACTACTGAGCAAAAAAAAGGAGTACACTTAATTATAAACACAACTGGGATGGATCTCAAGGGGATTTCACTTAGTGAAACAAGCCCATCTCCAAGGTTATGTACTGTATCATCCAATGTATAGACCACGTTTGATATAACAAATTGATAGAAATGGAGAACAGATTTTTGGGTTCCAGGTTGAAGAACAGGGTGGGAGAGTGAGGGAAGTCGGTGTGCTTCTAAGAGCAGCCTGAGCCTTGCAGAGATGAAGCACTTCTGTATCTTCATTGTAGTGGTGGTTACACAAAGCTATACACGTGATAAAATCGCATAAAACTTTGCATGCACACACACACACTCATAAAACTCGTGAAATCCAAATTAAACCAATGAGTAAAGATATACAAGAAAGGAAAGAAGCTTTGATAAAGAAAACCTAGGCAGACATTTTAAATACAAATCACATGTTCAGAAATGAAAAATATTGTCACCAAAATAAACAGCTTAAAAGGCAAATTAAACGGCATATCAGGCATAGCCAAAAAGAGAATTTGTTACCTTAAAAAATAGATTTGAATAAATCATGCAAAATGCCACATGGAGGGATTAAGAGATGGCAAATGCATGAGAGAAGTTCAGAGAGAGGGCACAACGGGAAGATGCCACATCCCTCTAACAGGAGCTTTTGAAGGAGGCGATGTTCAGGGGGAAATAAATGAAAATTCACCATATTTGAAGAAAGTTCTAAATGCTCACCTTGACCAGGCATAAAAACAAACAAACAAACACAGGCAAATGATGGCAAAACTACAGAAGACCAGAGATAAAGACAAAGTCTCAGAAGCAACCAGAGGGGAAGGGGAAGGACATAGTAGCACAAAAGGGTAGCTATTATTAGACTGACAGCAGATTTCTCATCAGCAACAATACAGTTTGAAAGATTAGACTGATATCTTCAAAGAGATAATACAAGAAAATAATAAGAGAAAATAACTAACTTAAAATTATACGCACAATTAAAGTATGTCTTCAAATAAGGCTAAAATAAAATCATTTTTAGACAGAGAAAAATTTATTACTCACAGGTTCTCACTAGAAGATCTATGATAGTTATTTCTTCCTGGAGTTCAGGAAGAAAGAAACTGAAACCAAAGTGGAGAAATGAGATGCAAAAAATAGTTGAGAGGGGCACCTTTGTGGCTCAGTTGGTTGAGTGTTCGACTCTTGATTTTGGCTCAGGGTTGTGATCTTGGGGTCATGGGCTCTGCGCTGACAGCCCAGAGCCTGCTTGGGATTCTCTCTCACTCTCTCTCTCTCTCTCTCCCTCTGCCCCTCTATCCTACTTGTGTTCCCTCTCTCTCTCTCTCTCTCAAAAAAGTTGAGAGATAAATTGGCAAACGTGTAGATTAAATCCACACAAATATTAATTGTAAAAAAAAATTAATACTACGGGAGAGTGATTGGAGGACAGGAACAAATTGTAAAAATACAAGTGAAGGAAAAAAGGTCAAACGGGAGTTGGGGAGATTAAATTTAAAGAATCTAAGGCCTTTGTATTGTTTGGGAAGGGGATAGAACTCTTGGTTAACTGGAAACACTGTTAACAACAACTGTACATGTTAGATATTAACAATAGCCAAAAAGCCTCTAAAAATACAGATATATAGGGGCGCCTGGGTGGCGCAGTCGGTTAAGCGTCCGACTTCAGCCAGGTCACGATCTCGCGGTCCGGGAGTTCGAGCCCCGTGTCAGGCTCTGGGCTGATGGCTCGGAGCCTGGAGCCTGTTTCCGATTCTGTGTCTCCCTCTCTCTCTGCCCCTCCCCCGTTCATGCTCTGTCTCTCTCTGTCCCAAAAATAAATAAAAACGTTGAAAAAAAATTTAAAAATATAGATATGTAATATACAACTTTCCAACGAATAGAAGGAAAAAGAGGACTTAAAAAATCAAGACAATACTTGACAGGAAAAGAGAAATAAAGAAAGAACAGGATAAATAGAAAATAACTTGCTAAAATGAATACCAAATATATCAGTACTCGAAAGAAACGGGATGATTTTTCTGACTCCCTCAAAAGTCACCTATTCTTAGGGACACCTGGGTGCCTCAGTCAAACATCCCATTCTTGGGATCCCCATCTTGATCATGATCTCACAGTTTGTGAGATCGAGCCCCATGTCAGGCTTTGTGCTGACAGTGCAGAGCCTTCCTGGGATTCTCTCTTTCCCAATCTCTCTACCCCTCCCCACCTCAAAATAAATAAATAGACATTTTTTAAAAGTCAGCTATTCTCAGAATGGATTTAAAAAACAACAAATTCCTGCCATATGTTGATGAAAAAAAAAGATTTTTCAAAAAATACCAGGAAAATATACATTTTTAAAAAGCTGGTACACCAACATTATTATTATACAGAGTAAATGTTAAAGCAAAAAGTATTATTTGTGATAAAGAATATCATTATTTAATAATGAAAGGAATCATAATTCTGTCTTGTTTGATGCCGGGTGTTATTTTCACAGTCTTGAACAACACCTGGCCCATGGTAGGTGCTCAGGAAATGAATGGTTGAATAAATTAAGTCGTGAGGAAATTACAGATGTAACAGCATAGCCTTAAAATATACAGAGCAGAATCTGACAAAATTCTAAGGAAAACTGATAAATCTATAATAACATTGGTCGATTTTTAACATTTGTCATACAGGAAATAATGAGATCAAACAGAAAAATGTAGTGAAAGATACAGAAGATTTGTGTTCCTGACTTAACAAATAGACATATAGAGAACCCATACCCCACAATTATAGAATACATAATTTTTCGAAATCATTTAAAAAATTGCATAGAAAACATTTTACAAATATTAACCACATGCCAGACCATAATGGAAGTCTTAACAAAGACTACAGAGAGAATTCATATATAGATCATGTTTTCTGAGCACAATCTGATAAAGTTAGAAATAAATAACAAAAAATAGTTTTTTAATGTTTGGAAAATTGAAGATAAGCTTTGATTAATATAGTCTTCAAAGAAGAAATAATTATGCATATGAAGTACATAGAAAGTGAATGGCAATGAAAACACTGTATATCAAACTCAGTACTAATAGCACAAAAGGAAAATTTATTGCCCAGCATGGATATATTTTAGAAAGAAGAATGAAAATTAATGAGCTCAATTTCTAAGTCCAAATATTAGAAAATGCATAATGGAGTATGCAAGAAAGTAGAAGGAAGCAAATAATAAAGATAACAGCACACACTCATGAAATGAAAAACACTATAACAGTGCTATTCCTTTGAAGAAGCTAAGAAGGTAACGTTTTATTTACTTTGAGACACTTTTTTCCACATTTTACATCTCTGAAGTATTTTATGATTGGTGATATCTAAGATTCAATAATATATGATAGACGAACTTCTGGTAGGGTTGATCAATGAAAAAAAGAAAGCACAAACAAGCAGTATTAGAAATGATATGAAGATATAACTACGATTACAATAAAAACTTCTTTGACCAACTAGTGCTGATAAATTTGAAAACAAATGGCATGGTTTTTTAAGGTAAAGTATTAAATTTAACTTGAGAAGAAACAGAAAATATTGCTAGACTTCTGACCATAAAAGAAATGGAATAATAAATAAATCTACCACAAAAAAATGAAGCTCATAAAATTTTATAGGCATTCATTTCCAGAAAATGAACTCAAAAACAGAAATTTCATCTTAGGAGGCTAGTGTATTCTTGATGCCAAAACCAGACAATGACTATGAAAGAAAGAAAAATATGGTTCAATCTTCATTATGAACACAAATATAAAAATATACTAGACAAGATAATAACAAGCCAAATCTAGGAACATAGGTTTGTTTTTTTAAAAGAAATAATGACCAGTTTGGTTTATCACACAAATATAATGAGCAATTGCCCTAAGAAAAAAATCTACTGTTTCATTTCAATGCATTAATAAATTAAAGAAAGAAAACCACCTAATCATCTCAGAGGATCCAGGAAAAGAGTTCAATAAAATTCAACGTCCACTTGTGATTAAAAAAAAAAAATCCAAACCTATAAAACTCTTAATTAGAAATAAAAGGACACCTCCTAGCCTAAAAAGGAGTACTGACTAAAATCTACAGAAAATATAATCAATAGTGAAATGTTAGAAGCACTTTTTACATTCAGGGAGAAAAGACAAGAATGACCATTATCAGTACCTCTATTTAACATTGTTCTGGGGTGGGGCACCTGGGTGGCGCAGTCGGTTAAGCGTCTGACTTCAGCCAGGTCACGATCTCGCGGTCCGTGAGTTTGAGCCCCACGTCAGGCTCTGGGCTGATGGCTCAGAGCCTGGAGCCTGTTTCCGATTCTGCGTCTCCCTCTCTTTCTGCCCCTCCCCCATTCATGCTCTGTCTCTCTCTGTCCCAAAAATAAATAAACGTTGAAAAAAAAAAATTGTTCTGGGGATCCTGTTCAAGAAACAAGTAAAATGTGTACGAATTAGAATCATAGAAACAAAACTCTCATTCTATGAGATATATATACTATGAGATAGATATAGATATAGATAATGTTTATTTTGAGAGAGAAAAAGTGTGCAATCAGGGTAGGGGCAGAGAGAGAGAGGGAGAGAGAGAATCCCAGCAGGCTCCCTGCTGATCGTGTGGAGCCCAACGTGGGGCTTGATCTCATAAATCATGAGATCATGGCCTGAGCTGAAATCAAGAGTCTAACACTTAACTGACTGAGCCACCCAGACACTCCTCATAGCATATTAATTATAGTTGTTTCAAATTCTCAGTCTGATAATTCCAACATCTCTGCCATAGCTGAGTCTGGTTGTCATGGTTACTCTGTGTCTTCAAACTGTGTTGTCTTTTAGTATGCCTTGTAATTTTTTGTTGAAAGCCAGACATGACACATGGGTAAAAGGAACTGGGGTAAATAGTCCTTCAGTGTGTGATTTTATATTTAGCTGACTGGGGTTACACTGTGTTTACCATTTGCTATAGCTATAGGTGTCCGAGGTTAAAATTTCCTCTGGTGTCCTTGTTTCTGTCTGCCCTCTTGTCTTTAGGTGTCTCTGAAGACTTCTTCTTAAATAATGTCTGGGATATGCAATTCTTTCTGTTGTATTCCCCTGTTAGTATACAGGGGCCTTCTTGTTCTGGTGGTGTGAAGTGTGGGGGCAGGGAAGTAAGTATTCTATTGTCCCATGGTTAGGTCACAGACTTTTAATGAGCCTTTGCCCCTAGGCTGCGACTTTCCAAGTGCTTCTCGGTTTTGTTTAGATGAGACAAGAAGGTTAGAGGGGGCTGATGTTGGATATTTCCCTTCCCTCCGGTTGGTTAGTCTTTGGCAAGAACCCAGTCAGTTAGGCTCTGGTAAAATAGTTTCTCTTGAGGCCTTGTTAAGAACAGAATGATAAGGACAGAATCCTCTGGGCATATTTCAAAATAGAATTTAAAATGTCTATACCAAGACACCAAAACCATAATTAAAAGACAAGTTCCAAGTTGGCCAGGTTGTAGAGCAATAGGAACTCTTATACATGGCTGGTAGATATCTGGGAGAGCACAACCTCTTTGAAGAGCAACTTAGTGTTATTTAGTAGAAGTGAACACACGCATACCCTCGGCCCCAGTAATTACATCCTTAGATCTACACTCTGCACTATTTTCCAACACACTTCAACATGTTGCTGTTTGTACTGATGATGCAGAAGCAATTGTAGGTAAAACTACTGGTGATTTAGTACAAATCGAATGGTGCCAAACTGTTTTGCTCGTCATTGTATTCTTTATTGTCAGGGGCTTGAAGTAAAATCGTCATCATCATCATCATCACCATCATCATCATCCAGTTCTACTTAGTAATTTAAAATTTTTTTTTAAGGTTTATTCATTTTTCAGAGACAGAGACAGAGAGTGAGGGGGTGGGGGGAGGAGCAGCCTGAGAGGGAGACACAGAATCCGAAGGAGGCTCCAGGCTCTGAGCTGTCAGCACAGAGCCCGACGCAGGGCTTGACTCACAGACCGTGAGACCATGACCTGAGCTGAAGTTGGATGCTTAACAGACTGAGCCACCCAGGTGCCCTTTTATTTATCAATTTTATTGCCGAAGCAGTAAAAATTATTTATACATTTTATTAAATCTCAACTCTGAAGTACATGTCTTCTTAATATTAATATTCTGTGTAATGAAACAGAAAATACACATCAAGCGTTTCTGCACACTGAAGTATGATGGTGTCTCACGGCAAAACACATGCCTTTTTTTTTTTTTTTTTTTGAGCTATGAGCTGAACTAGCTGCTTTTTTCATAGAACACCCTTTCTACTTGAAAGAAAGACTAAAAACTATGGTTATTCAGACTTGGGATTTTGGCAGGCATTTTCTCATAAATGAACAAAGTGAGCCTGTCACTTCAAGGAACTGACTACATCTGTTGCCAAAGATAAATTTTGAGCTTTCAAGCAAAGTTAGAATTTTGGAAAATTTGTATTCACTACCATGACCTTGACAGTTTCCCAATTTTAAAAAACGTTTTTATGATTAAATCAGTGGTGATATAAATAAATGTGTTTTTCTTAATTTTTTAATGTTTATTTATTTATTTATTTTGAGAGAGAGAGAGATAGTGGGGGAGGGGCTGAGACAGAGAGGGAGACAGAATCCCAAGCAGGCTCTGCACCATCAGCGCAGAGCCCAATGCAGGGCTCAAACTCAGGGACCATGAGATCATGACCTGTGCCAAAATGAGGAGTCGAACGCTTAACTGACTAAGCCACCCAGGCACCCCAATAAATGTGGGGGGGGGGGTTGATATTATATAATAAAACCTGCTGACATTTGTAAGGCATGTATAACTCAGTGAACCAATGTCTCCCAAATGACCAAGAAAGATCAATGGGTTTTAGTGTAACAAAGGACAAGAAACTCATTGACACAATTTCAGATTCCACATTTGGAACTAACCTTTAAGAAACTATCACTTGTAGACTCTTGATTTAGTATCTTTGATGAAGAATATCCAAATTATCTAAGAAGGTTATTAAAATACTCCTCCCCTTTCCAACTACATATTTGGGTGAGGCCTGCTTGTCATCCTATGCTTTAACCAAGAACTTATTACAGCAGATTGAATACAGAAGCAGATATGAAGATCCAGCCGACTTCTATCAAGCCAAACACTGAAGAGATTTGCAAAAATGCAAAAACAATGACCTTCTCACTAATATTTTTGTTTCGTAAAATACAGCTATTTTTTTATTTAAAAGCATGTTATTTTTTTTTTTAAAGATTTTTTTTTCAACGTTTATTTATTTTTGGGACAGAGAGAGACAGAGCATGAGCAGGGGAGGGGCAGAGAGAGAGGGAGACACAGAATCGGAAACAGGCTCCAGGCTCTGAGCCATCAGCCCAGAGCCTGACGCGGGGCTCGAACTCACGGACCGCGAGATCGTGACCTGGCTGAAGTCGGGCGCTTAACCGACTGCGCCACCCACGCGCCCCAAAAGCATGTTATTTATGGTAAAATGTAGTAGGCTCATTATTGCTATTTTTAAATGAATTAATACAGAGATATTTTTAAAATTTCTCAGTTTTAATTTCAAACCATAAAGATCAGTAGATAAAATCCATATAGACAAAAGCTATTTGGGGTTACAGCAACGTTTGTGAGTCAAAAAAATTAAGTTACTAAATGTTTATCGAGAAGGGAATGGATAAATACATTTTGATAGAGTCATAAAATACAACAAAACACCTCTCTGAAGTTAAATGAGCTAGATTTATATGTATTAATGTGGATGATTTGGGAACATGTTGAGAGAAGTAAAAACAGGTTGCGGAATGAGGGGCACAGAATGATTGCACTGACACACATCTCAAAAACAGAGCGATATTGTCAGCTTACGGATACCTCCATAGTTAGTAAGAATATACGCTCCTGTGGAAACACAAGAGGATACATATCAACCTCGGAGGCTAATGGGGTCGGGGGCCAGGGGAAGGTTCAAACGTATACACAAATCATCTAGAAAAAGATGGAAGAAACCATGGCCCGAAGTTAATGTTTACACTCTGGGGCCATAGGTATTGTTCTGTATCTTTCTATTCACTTGAAATATCACAGCGTTAAAATATACTTGGTTTTAAATGCCTCTGTTGCATTTGCTGTCAGTGAAGAAATATTCAACTGGCTGGTTCCCAGCGGAATAACATTTTCTCCATTCAGGGCCGGACAGCCAGCTGTCCTGCTTTTTGCCGGCTGCTTCTTGACCCTAGTAGATGACTTGGGATATTTGAAGAGTAATGTCTTTTCTGCCTGCAGAGCTCTTGATCCTGGGTTCTCAGTCATGGCCGCAAAGGAAATTCTCCCTCAGGTTTCTTACAGAACTCCCGCAGCTGTCAGGGAGGGCAGGCAGCCAGCACGCCCAGAGACAACTTGAGCCGGCATCAGCATGGTTCCCGCTTGGGGCAGGAGCCCTGACACAAAGTATCCTGTTCCTGTTCCTTTTCCTTCTGAAGCCAGAGAGCAAGCCTTTGATTCATGGGGCGATGATATCATGTAGTCCTGCTGGGTGTAGCTGGGCTCCAGGCGAGCATCTGGGAGGCACCTAATCCCCTCCCCACACCCAGCACTCCCTGGAGCCTCATGGGCCCCACGGGATAGTTTCATGGTAGAGCTGAGATGATCTTTGTACCTTTAAATTCAGGCATTCGGCTCTGAAGCCACTCAGCTTCCCGGCATTTTTATTGAGAATACCCTCGGCGATAATTTTCAGACTTCGCGGCCTCCGATAAGGAGGAAGAGCTTGATATTCTGGTTTTGTTTCTGTTTGAAGAGTGTATCCCCAAAGGAATTGCATGTGTCCCAGATTCAACACAGCTGTTAATTAGAGCTGAGAACACTTGGTTGACCCCTGTGTGGCTAATTGCTAGAATTGAGAAGCGTCTCTAAGGGCCTCCTATGATAACAACTGAAAATTGTACTGAGCATCACCTAACGCTTTTGGAAGCAGTTCAGGATGGGAAGCAATAGGCTCCCTGCAGCTCCTGGCGCGAGAGAAGCAACTATGTGCTGAAGGAGCAGTATTAAGGATTCTCTTCAGTGATTAAAACACCCACATTTCACTTTGGATGTGTGACTTGAGGCAGTGTGCACAGAAGGCCTTATCACAGAGCTCAGAACGGTGCGGCACAGCATACGTGGCCTACTTCGGAGGGCTTCGACTCCCCCTCTGACATCTCACCCCAGGGTCAGTGCCACCACCGCCCCTGGGCCAGTGCTGTGGGTCAGGGCAGGAAACAACTCCGGTGAGGAGTGGGGACGGCTGTGAGCAGCTTCTGAGGTGCCGTCTGAAGCAACCGTTCTGTTTCCCCATGTTAAACGGACCACTGAGACTCACTCTTACAATGAGGAAAATGTCTGGAAATCACCTAGTTCCCTGCCTGGTGTGAAAAGAGTGGCCATCACCTCCCTTCCCGTTGGCTCTGCGAGCAGAAATAACTGAACGGAAATGTCCACGGACAGGGCGAGAACTGGGCTGGAAAGAAGAGGAAGTAACAGAGGGAAGAAAACGAAAGCCGATTGTCAGAGAGCCGGCCAGAGGGACATCGGTTAGGGAGAGGAGAAAAGGGGAGGCAGCCAGGGAAGAGGAGGAGGCAGGGAGGGCCGAAGAGCCACTTAGGGGAGGTGAGGGAGAGAAGTGGCTCTTCCTCCTTCCTCCCCAGGTCCTGGGAGAGAGTAAAACTCAGCAGAACCGGCGGCAGCAAGTGTTTTGGGCTTCTCAGCCAAGAGGCCCAGATCATACCCCAGATAGTTTAGTGGCCTGGCGGACTCCACTCCCTTGGCCTGGCCTAAGGAAGGTCGCCTGGAGCCAGCAGTGTAAGGAGACCCATGATCCCTTTTCCAGAAGAGATCCAAAGCATGGGTCCAATTCCAGGAAGTGACAACAGCAGAAAGCAACCCAGAGTTAGCCGCCCAGAGCCGGGGAGGGGAAAGAAACAGAGGAAGCTGGAGAAAAAGGGATCACTTGCATTTTCTTCTAGACCCAGATTGGCTGCGGAGGGCAACCCGTGCCAAGGACAGCTGGGGACCCCACGTATCTGGAGTGTCTAATTGGACGTGCCTCCTCCTAATGGACACCTCTCACTAACAAAGATTATGGAGGATGCCCTGTGCGCTTGGCCTACTTGGGACGGTAGTTGGGGACATGGGAGCAGCGACTATAGCTGCCCTCTGCAGGCAACGAACTGGAGAAGAAAATCTAATACACAAGATATCACAATGTGCAGTGCCGAAGAGTATCAGACATTTAGCTAAACGGGACAGTGCCGGGCTGAGTCCACAGGACTGGAAGGGGCATCAATGAGGGCTGGGGTAGTCCGAGAGACTTCTCAGAGGAAGCTGGGCCAAGCGTTAAGTGCGGACCTTGAGGGAAAACATAGAGGCAGAGCGTCCTGCTTAGATGAATCAACAAGGCTGATCTCACTTGATTGGAAGGTCCTTGTTGGACAACGATGAGAAATCATGGTCCTTTGCTGCCACACATTTACATGGAGCTTTATATTCTAAGACTTTCATATAAATTTTCATAATTGCTCCCCACAAGGCTTTTAAGAAATAGTTTTTTATTTTTAGAATTGGAAAATATCTTAGATTTTTATCCAGCCCAGGCTCTACACATGACATTTGAGGAAGTGATTCCCAAAGAGTTCAAGTGACTAACTCAAAGTTACACAGTTAAGTAGCCCCAGGACTATAACGTAGGTCTTATTATTCTGCTTAAATGGACTTAACAAAAAGTATATGAATGCAATTTTGTTTTCATTTATATGGAGCTATTTCCTATCATAGAGACATGTACTTGAAAAGAGTAATTGTCTATGTTTTGTTTCCTTATGCTAAAAGGAATATATGATCCAAAATATATGATCATCACAGAAAATTTAGAAAATACAGGTAAGCCAAAAAATTAAAACCATCCATAATCATACCATCCAGTTTACAGGCTTTGAAAATCATTAAAAGTGTGTATTCTTTTCATTTGAACCTTACACACAGGTTGCTTTATTTTAGGCGTAAATGTCTCTGGTCCCCCTTAAGGAGAAGAACATTAAGAAGCAGGATAGAAGCAGCATAGTGTGCAGAATCTTAAAGGGCATAAAATTTGGAGCCAAAGGTCTAGGTTCCAGACCCGGTCAGTCATTACTAGCTGTGTGGTCTTCCGTAAGTCAGCCAACTTCCCTGCACGTTGGGTTCTCATTTACAAAATGATGGGGTTTCAGCCATCTCTTTCTTAGCTTGCTAAAATGTCTTTTCTAGGACTTCAAAATCAGGCATTGTAAGCTTACAACAGTTAATTAAAACAAAGCAAAACAGTTTCTGATGTTTTTAAAGGAACATAACAGCATGTTAAAATAGGCCTTTTCCTTTCTCAGGGTTTTGGCTGGGGCTCCAAAGCTGAGAACAATGGGTTTATGTCTCCCCCACATTTGCACACATTCTAAGCCAGATATAAGACTGTCTAGGCAGGACTGGCAAAGAGTGGCCTCGAGCTTGCTCTGCCTCAGTTAGACCTCCCCACACCCCCAAGCTTTGCAGAGAAGGCTAAAAGAACGGACCTAGAGGCTGCCTTCTCGTTCCACTGGAAAAAAAAATCCTTAATGAAAGGCTGGCTGGTGGTACCTCGGGCAGCCGAGCAAAACCAATGGGTCCCCAGAGGGAATAAGCTGCATTTACAGAAACAATAGAAAAGTCTGTGCCACGAGAACATGAAAAAGAGAGTTGGACTCATTATCTTATATACTCGAAGAGGCTTTTCTAGATGATTCCAACATAGGCCACACGGTGTAGGTGCTGGAATCCGGGTGATAAGGGGGGAATTTCAAGAGCCAGCTGACGTGGGTATCATCCAAGCAATGCTATCGTACGCTATCCCAGGGAGGAAGGGTCTCTCAACAAATCTTCCGAAGCACCCCACTAGAGACGTACCCTTTAGATCTGCCAGTCACCGAGGAGAGGACCCTGTGATTGCAACTGCTACAGCCACCCAACACCTTGCCTCTTTCTCTCTAACTCCCTCTCTCTCCTGGGCCCATCTAGTGCGAGAGGGGGTGAGACAAAGAACAAAGGACCGTGAACCACGTTTGCGAGTCTGGCTGCGGCCCACACTAGCGGGAGGGAGAACTCTAATTTGGATAAGACACTGAAGTTTTGAAATGACATTGTACTGAACTTTCCAATACGTGAAAGGGAGCAGAAAACCATGGGTAGTGAGGAAAGAGTGGAGAGAGCAATTCTGAAGGGCCAGTCATAAGGTAGAAAAAAGTTGCTTTCTGCTTGAATCCTCCCAGCCCCAGCTTGTTTAACGTGCCGGTTGCAGGAGCGTAACTTGGGGGAGCAAAGAGAGGGTTGCAAAGGGGAGAGAGATTGGTGGCCAGATCCCAATCAAGAGGCTGTTGTCTGGAAATTAGGCAATAAGGCGATGGGAGCTGGGGATGTTCTGAGGTAACTCTGGCAAGAATTAATGACTGCTTAGGCGTGTTAGACAAGTAAAGTGGGTGAGTCACATAAGCTTCTAAAGTTTCTAGCCTAAGAGACTGGAAGATAGTGACTTGATGGATAGCAATGCCACTTCTATGGCTAAATATGTGTTCTAGAGAGATCCCACACTTAGGTCAATGATGCCACATTTTTGGAGCTCCTTCACTCGAGTCTTCCGAGCCAGTGGCTCCTGAGCCAACTTATGAGTCATATAAAAAAGTCATTACTTTTCATGTATCCATTTTTCATTTAATCCATCATTTAACAAGTTTTGTTAAGTGTTTCCTATCTGTTATGCACTGTGCTGGTCACTGCAGAGAAAAATTAGCGGGTCACAGGGTCAGTTCTCAAGTCACCCATGGGCTGTATGCTGTACCTACTCTAGTTGCTGGGTTAACCATGGTTTTTGTGGCCTTTCCCCCTTTTAACTCCCTCATGCCATTGATTTTATGTAGAAAGGAGCACAGTATGGTGTAAATTGGCTGTTACCATCTTAAATACATGAATTTATTTTCATTTACCAGTTTTCCATTTTGTCTTATGTCCCACAGAATATAGGCCGTTATGACAACATGGCCCAGAAATTTGATCTCTGTCCAAATTTGCACTTTCTAAATGTAAGTAGACACTCAAAACGAGTCTAAAAATCACTGCCACAAAATGTACCCAAATAGACCCACACAATTGTTCTCTCTCTCTCTCTCTCTCTCTCACACACACACACACACACACACACACACACATACACACACACATTCATACCATTCATATTCAGTTCCGTGTGACAAAAATATGTATCTAGTACTTGGAATATCAGAGTTTGGTGTTAAGTCCTCCAAGGGAGGTACAAATTAGAAACATAGTTCTTTCTTTTTAGAAGTCCACAACTTAGTAAGAGAAACAGATATGTTTAACAGATACATGCTGTTTATAGAGAGACATATGTGGTACATGGCGAAGTGTGAAGTGATATAGTAAAATAATAAACAATAAATTATAATAAATTAGCAAGGGTGAAAGAATCTATAATAACCCCTTGTATTCAGGCTGCTTGACTTTGGGACCTCAGGTACAAAGATCTGAGTTAATCATACTGTCCAATCTATTCAACAAAATTTCCTAGCACCTACCAGGTGGCAGGCACCTTTCTAGGTAGAGGAAATGCAACTTTTTTTCAAGGTGGGGATACAGTTAACCATTAAACAAATGCCTGATCGTAGTGGCAATGGGAAGAATAAAAGCAAGGTGGCGGGGAAGCAGGTTATTAGATGACTCTTATTTGGGTGATCAGAAACAGCCTCTCTGAGGATATAACATTTCAGAAGGAACCCAACTTGAGAAGGAAGACCAGGACAAGCCTCTCAGACAAGACAAATGACTGTTGGAAAGTCCCCAAGGAAGAATGAGTTCCATGTGCTGCAGAGATGAAGAAGAGGCGGGTTGTGCCCGGCCCACTGTGGGCAAGGTGGGGAGCCTGGAATGAGTTGAGGTTGAAGAGGTGGACGCTGACCAGGTAAGTAAGGCTAGGTTTTAAAATAACAGAAGGTTTGGCTGATCCTTAAATGTGCACATGCGTGCATACATACGCACACATGAAATACCAAAACCGTTTCGAGCATTGACAGAACTGCTGGAATCTATGCAGGAAATAACACTTATTTGGATCAAGCTTAAAAACTCATTACTTTTTTTTTTAAGTTTATTTATTTATTTTGAGACAGTGTGCTGGAGGGGCAGAGAGAGAGAGAGAGAATGAGAGAGAATATCAAGCAGGCTCTGCACTGCAGAGCCCGACACGGGACTCAAACTCACAAACCGTGAGATCATGACCTGAGCCAAAATCAAGAGTCAGT
Source organism: Prionailurus viverrinus (assembly GCF_022837055.1). Classification (NCBI taxonomy): domain Eukaryota; kingdom Metazoa; phylum Chordata; class Mammalia; order Carnivora; family Felidae; genus Prionailurus; species Prionailurus viverrinus. The sequence continues at coordinate 121,749,260 of NC_062563.1, forward strand.
TGCTTAACCAACCGAGCTACCCAGGCGCCCCTCATTACTTTCTATTCATATCTAACACTTAATTTGCCTACAAAAGTTTAAGGAGCAGAATATTTGAATAATGAACTCTAAGCATTATCAAGGGTTATCAATAACAGAGTATAGGAAAAGCCATGAGTGACTAAAGAACAATTTGAAAAAGGAAACCCCATTAAGGCAGGCAGGGAGAGGGGGACAATTCCAATTATGGGGGGTGAAGAGTGGCAGTTTTTGCTATGTTTCTCATTAGGCTGGAGATGATTGTGCCATATTCTCATCATTGGTTTTAGATAAATCCCCTCTCTTATAACGTTATTTTTCCAATCCCCACCCCATAGGTATCCTTCCTAGTATGTTTGGGATATGTCTTCAAGTGCGTATGTATCTTTCATAAATGCATGTGTCGTTTTCCATGGATGTGATTTTTTTTTTTTTTTTTTTTAATTATCCTCAACTTTCGTTTTGGGTCCTCTCAGCAACATCCTCTTCTTCCCTGCATAATTGCCTTTACTTCTATGTGACTCTCTCAATTTCCCTTGTTTGTTCTTTTTTTTTTTTTTTAATTTTTTTTTTTCAACGTTTATTTATCTTTGGGACAGAGAGAGACAGAGCCTGAACGGGGGAGGGGCAGAGAGAGAGGGAGACACAGAATCTGAAACGGGCTCCAGGCTCTGAGCCATCAGCCCAGAGCCTGACGCGGGGCTCGAACTCACGGACCGCGAGATCGTGACCTGGCTGAAGTCGGACGCTCAACCGACTGCGCCACCCAGGCGCCCCTCCATGGATGTGATTTTAACTAGACAACATGAAATTGTGGTATGATATTGTTCCATTTTATTTATTTACTCAAGACTACTTTTAAAGGTCTATCCATATTTCTCTGTGTATCTCTAATTCATCACTTCCAATTGCTGCAGAGTATTTTGTGATAAAGGTCCTTCATGTTTTACTTACCCATCCCCCTAGAGATGGAAACCTAGGTTGCTTCACGCTTTCTACATGCAATGAACATCCTCATGAAGATGCCCTTATGGGCTGAGGTGAGTTTCTCTAGAGGACTACATGGCCATGACAATTACTCTCACTCAAATTCTCTTGATAAAGCTGGATTGCTCTTCTGAATAAATGCACTAGTCCACATGCTTAGTATATGTTCATAAATGACTTATTCAGAATACACTAAGTTTCAAGTTAAATTTTTGAAATATTTATTTATTTTTGAGATAAAGTGTGAGCAGGCGAGGGGCAGAGAGAGAGGGAGACAGAATCTGAAGCAGGCTCTAGTCTTTGAGCTGTCAGCACAGAGCCCGAAGTGGGGCTCGAACTCACGAGTTGCGAGATCATGAGCTGAGCCGAAGTCGGACGCTCAACCAACTGAGCCACCCCGGTGCCCCCAGAATATACTAAGTTTCAGAGTCATATGGTGATGTATACAAGATCCAAGTCTTCCAGTTCAGTTCTAAGGCTTTATCCATTGGGAAATGCCTTTCTGAGAAAGAACCCCCCTCCCCACATGGATGTGCACAAGCACAGATACAAAGTTTAGGTGAATTACTCCTTAAGGGGTATAATTATCCTTCACTGCCCCTCATTCAATGATTATTTATTGAAGGGCAGCTATAGAAGACATTGCTTTTTTTTCTTCACGAGGTCAAGGTGTTATTTCCCCTCATCCTCAATGCCCCTGTTCCAAGCAGGTATGCACTAGGGGATGAGATCCTTCCTTTCCTTGAAGGAACTTACAATCTAACTTCCTCTCATAACCATAATCAACATTAATACAGGTAGCAGATTTTTCAAAAACTTTTTTGTGGTTCTGTTTTCTTACATCTGCATCTGCATGTGATGGCCTCAGAATCCCTCAAAATTGATCATTTTACCTAGTCCCTGTTCTCCATTTCTGGAAACAACAAACTCCCTCAAACTTCAGGTCCCAAATATCCAAGTCATACCAGAAGACAGTTACAAGGCTACTGGCCAGAGCCCAGCATGTAGCACAGTGTTCAATGCATTATGAGCAAATATGGCAGAACCATAAACCAGATCCATTTTAACTGTGGCCGGTTATGCCCTTGGGTTTGAAATAATTAATTTCCTAGACATGTGGTCCCCAGATGAAATTCATGCTGTGATTTGATTTTTTAAATGCAAAAAAAAAAAAATTCTCCAGCAGAAATTCATCACCAACATGTTAAGGAATTTGATGACTAAAAATAATCTCCCCAGAGAGTGTATGGGCATGGTGTGCAGACTTGGAAAGGAAGAACACACCAGTGAGTCTATGTGAGAGGGAATGACATGGGCACTGAACTGGGGGCCCACCAAAGGCTGTATCACATGTCAAAAAATATATATTTTTAATCTATTAAATAAGAAATTATTTTGGGGCGCCTGGTGGCTCAGTCGGTTAAGCGTCTGGCTTTGGCTCAGGTCATGATCTCACAATTCGTGAGTTCGAGCCCCACATCAGGCTCTGTGCTGACAGATCAGAGCCCGGAGCCTGCTTCGGATTCTGTGTCTCCCTCTCTCTCTGCCCCTCCCCTGTTCGCTCTCTCTCTCTCTCTCTTTTGAAAATAAATAAACATTAAAAAAATTTTTTTAAATAAGAAATGATTTTAAATGCTTACCATGGACATGAGCCTTCAAATCATATTCATTCCCTAGAAGGCAAGTTATAAATTGGGGAGAGTCAGTTCTGTACACAGTTAGGTGGAGCCCACTCTTCCCCCTCAGAAAATGGTTCTCCTAGATCCTGGGGAAAGAAACCACTCAGTTGCTCTAAAAGAAGAACACTGAAGGCAGAATTTACCCTGAAGCAGGCAGGTGGTAATGGTTGAAAGCTGAGCACACTGACAGATTTATACTGAGCCTCTATAGAAGCCCAAGGTCATTATTTAGGTTCTAGGGGTCTAGGACCAAATTTAGTCTGCCAAGTTGAGACCCAGGAGTGGAAGCCAACTGGGGACTGGCCTAGGGAGGGAGCCATGCAGCTATATGGGGAAGAGCATTCTGTGCTGAGATCTTCCTGCATGTTGGAGGCAGCAACTCCTGGTTTCGAGGAAGTGCCTTCCTGGGCTCAGCTGATGCTGGCTGTGGCTGCAGCTATCTTGCCAGGCTGGTTCTACAGTGTGGTTCTGAGAGCTCTTCTAGAAGTTCAGCTTATAGCCTGTTCTTCCAGCCTTTCCAACACTTATATGAGCTACCTAATAACTCCCTTTCTGCCTAAAGTAGTTAGTATGGATTTTATTGTTGAAACCAAGAACTTGACCCAATTTTAGTTGATTATAGTATCAGTCTTAGGGTTTTCCTTTGTACGAATTAGTGCATTATACCTCTTTATCTGATTTATTAGCTTTAAAAGATGAAATCTTTTGGCCCCCTAGCTATAAAGGATTAGGAAATCAGCATATTTACCTTCCTCAATTTTTATTATACAACCTCCCAAATTTTGGGCAGCTGACTTTCCTACATAATTCCTGTAAATATTTATACTCCTAAATACCAAATCTAGACTTCTTGGTGCTCAGTATCTGATTACCCTGCACCCCAGATAATATTGCTTTTAGGCTAGCCCTACAAGAAGAAAGAATAATGGGGGAGGACAGGGCATCCTTCCACTGAAACTCAAACCCACTCTGTGTTCAGCTGATTGCTTAGGTCCTGATGTGCTTCTCCACAGGATGATGAGAAGATAGAGGGCTAGTCACTTTTTCCTCTTCCTGCTCACCCCTGGCTTATAGTTTTCTCCAACAAAATCTGATCCTTAAGCCATATTGCATGATGTTGAGGAATTCATTGTGAACCCTGTTGGTGACCACAAAGGGACTCACCTTGTATTACAGTGAAGATCACTTCTCAGGATGTAAAAAACACAAAACAGAAATTATCAGAGAAGAGTCCATAACCACTATGTCATGAATAAAAAAAATCAATAAAGCAATGATTGCTATATGCAAAATCAAGACATAAATGACAAACTGGGAAAAATATTTGTACCTCATATCACAAAGGGTTTTGATTTCCTTGATATAAAGAGTCCCCTGTAAATCAATAAGACCAACACCCAACAGGAAAATGGGCCAATGATATGGATACACAGTTTATAGAAAAGGAGGTACAAAGGAAACACTAAGACAAATGACTTTTAAACCCAGGAAATGAGAAAAATTTTATTTCAAAATATACCGAGACTCCATTTTTCACCTCTTAAAATGGCATAGGCCAAAAAAATTAAAAAAAAAAAAAAAAAAGGGGGGTGCGCCTGGGTGGCTCAGTCGGTTAAGCGTCCGACTTCAGCTCGGGTCACGATCTCGAGGTCCGTAAGTTCGAGCCCCGCGTCGGGCTCTGGGCTGATGGCTCAGAGCCTGGAGCCTGCTTCCAATTCTGTGTCTCCCTCTCTCTCTCTGCCCCTCCCCCGTTCATGCTCTGTCTCTCTCTGTCTCAAAAATAAATAAACGTGGGGCGCCTGGGTGGCGCAGTCGGTTAAGCGTCCGACTTCAGCCAGGTCACGATCTCGCGGTCCGGGAGTTCGAGCCCCGCGTCAGGCTCTGGGCTGATGGCTCGGAGCCTGGAGCCTGTTTCCGATTCTGTGTCTCCCTCTCTCTCTGCCCCTCCCCCGTTCATGCTCTGTCTCTCTCTGTCCCAAAAAATAAATAAACGTTGAAAAAAAAAATTAAAAATAAATAAATAAATAAATAAACGTTAAAAAAAAAAAATAAAAAAAAAAATGGCACAGACCAAAATGTACTATAGTCCATGGTGTTGACAAGGGTCTGGGGGAAATGGGCATGCTTACTGATGGGAATATAAATCAGTATACAACTTCTGGGGAGAGCAATTTGGTGATACCTGTTCAAATGATAAGTGCACATATCCTTGTAGCCAGGATTCTAATCTCAGGGATTTATTCTACTGATACACTTGCATATATAGAAACTGAGTTATGTACAACTGCAGCATTGTCTGTGAGAGCAAAATATTAAAAACATTTTTTTTAACATTTATGTATTTTTGAGAGACACAGAGAAACAGAGTGTGAGTGGGGGAGGGGCAGAGAGAGAGGGAGACACAGAATATGAAGCAGGCTCCAGACTCTGAGCTGTCAGCACAGAGCCCGATGCGGGGCTCGAGCCCGTGAACGGCAAGATCATGACCTGAGCTAAAGTTGGACCTTTAACTGACTGAGCCACCCAGGCGCCCCGAGAGCAAAATATTTTCAATCACTTGAAAACAACAAGGAAAATAAGAAATGTAATCTTTGACACACTGGCCAAGTCACTTTTACCCTAAACCTTAACATATATGAAGGAAGGCTGTTTTCTATGGTGAGGATCCAACTCAAGTAAGAAAGGAGATCCAGGCAGAGAGATCGCATATTGCAGAGCTGGCAGAACTCGGAATGCTCAAACCTTCCTGGGAATGCAAGTGGATTCCTGAAATCCTTGCTTAGAACAAACAGTACCTTGCTTAGAACCGCACTTGGTGCAGGCCAGCTGTTGAAGTTTTCTTGGACTCCATTTGAGACCACTGAGGGGGGAGGGGGGCAGGCAGGTGAAGAAAGAAGGTTGTAGACCCACAGTCTTGGCATGGTGACGCCAGGTGGAAGAATAGCCGTCAGTAATAAGCTGCCCTGCAGTTGCTAAACTTTTCCTCTGAAGAAGAGGAAGCACGAGGCCAGCTCATACCAGCACACATACAGACTCTGCTTAGATTATGGGGGCTCGGGGAGAGGTATGGCGCTCCGCTTTGGGCCCTTCCCCACAAATACTTCAGCATATAGGTAGTCCAAGTAGCAGGGTCTCCAGGAGCCAACATTCATATTGTATTTCATGTGGATGGCACCCTCTGGAGAGGACACTATTTGGAGATTGTCCTTTGGAGATGTACAGTGGGACAGCCCTGCCAGGAAAAGTGCCCTTACCGGGGCACCTGGTGGCTCAGTCGGTTAAATGTCTGACTTCAGCTCAGACCATGATCTCACAGTTCGTGAGTTCAAGCCCCGCATCGGGCTCTGTGCTGACAGCTCAGAGCCTGGAGCGTGCTTCGGATTCTGTGTCTCTCTCTCTTTCTGCCCCTCCCTTGCTCATGCTCTGTCTGTCTCTCTCTCTCAAAAGTAAATAATAAACTTTGAAAATAATTTCTTTAAAAAGTGCCCTAGGGAAACAGCACAAATCTTTACAAAAATACAACAAAAAAGGAGGGAATCAATAGGAAAATAATTGGCAGATAAAGAACCATGGCAGAAAGATCTTGTCACAAATCCAGAGAAAATTATGACCAAAAAAAATTCCATTATCTCTAGAAACTAAAGAAAAAGTAATCTCTAGGAAAAAAAATAACCTGTATATAACAAGCACTCAAAGCAGAGACACAAGGGGCCAAGGAGAAAATGACTAGACAACTGAAGTTAAAACATGAGTTAGTGGGCTACCTGGCTGACTCAGTCGGCTGAGCATACTACTCTTGATCTCAAGGTCACGAGTTCAAGCCCCATGTTGGGCATGGAGCCTATTTTAAAGACAAACAAACAAACAACAAAAACAAAAACATGAGTTAGTGTTAAAATTTGTTTTCTTTGAGGTAGACTTTATATACAGCAAAGTCTTAGATGTATAGCTTGATAAATTTTTTAAAAGTTAACTACACCCATGTACCCACCATTCTGATACAGATATGGAACATTACCAATACCCAAAAAGGTTCTTTCTTGTCCCCTCCCAGTCTAGGGTAATTGCTGTTTTGATTACTATCATCCACTATCAATTAGTTTTGTCTAGTGTTAAATGTACTATAAATGAAAACATATAGTTATGTGTAGGTTTTTCTACTTTACATTATGTTGATGATATTCATCCACATTGTTTGAATAGCAATCGTTCATTCTTTTGCAATATTACATAGTATTCTATTAGATAAATGTGACACTATTTATCCATTAACGCTTGAATTGATTCTAGTTTTTAACTATGATGAAAAAGGCTGCTATGAATACTCTTGTACATGTCTTTTGGGGGATATAAACATTCATTTCTGTTGGGAATATACAAAGGAGTAGAATTTCTAGGTCAAAAAGTACCTGTATATATAGCTTTGAAATCATTAAAAAGTTGGGGTTTTTTTTTTAATGTTTATTTATTTATTTTGAGAGAGAGAGATAGAGCATAAGCAGGGGAGGGGCAGAGAGAGGAAGAGAGAGAATCTTAAGCAGGCTCCGCACTGTCAGCACAGAGCCCAATTCAGGGCTCAAACCCACAAACGGTGAGATCATGATCTGAGCCAAAATCAAAATATTGGTGTGTGGAGTGAGGTAGGGGGTCAAGGTTAATTTTTTCCTATATGAGTAGCCAATTTACCCAACACCATTATTCCAAATAACATCTTCCCCCCATGAATTACACGTATCACAAGTCAGGGAACTGTATATGTGTGGGTCTGTTTCTGGATTTCTTTTCCTTCATCTGTTTGTCTCTCCTAATACCTAAATCACATTGTCTGAATTGTAACTTCATGAGAAATCTAATGCCTAAAAGCATAAGTCCTCCATATTTATTCTTCTTCTTCAAGATTGCCACTTTCAAGATTGTTCTAGGTCCTTAGAATTTCCAGATAAATTTTAGAATAAACTTGTCAGTTTAAGCTAGATGTTAGTAGTCAAGTCTTTGTTTAATTAGTCCTTATACCTTATATATACTTTTAAATTTCATTGATAAAATATAGCGTGAGTGTTGATTTTGGGGGAGCGTGTGTTGGTTCAGTCGGTTAAGAGTCTGACTCTTGATGTCAGTTCAGGTTATGATCTCATGGTTTTTGAGATGAAGCCCCCATTAGGGCTGACAGTGTGGAGCCTGTTTGGGATTCTCTCTCTCCCTTTCTCTGCCCCTCCCCCGCTCATGCTCGTCTCTCTCAAAATAAATAAATAAACATAAAAAACTGATTTTTAAAATCAATTGGAAGAGTTAAGAAAGAGGAGAGAAAAGGTATTTACTACTCCAGAACCGAGGGCCACAATAGGAGTGACAAAGAAACAGTGAACACATGAAAACCAGTAAAGAACATAGAAGAAAAGCTTGAGGGAAAAAAAAAGCAAAGAAAGATGAAAATAAACAATTTGAACTGTCAACAAGAATATGTCTCAAGCTGTCATCATCAAGACAGCATGGTATTGGCACCAAAACAGACACATAGACCAATGGAATAGAATAGAAACCCCAGAACTAGACCCACAAACGTATGGCCAACTCATCTTTGACAAAGCAGGAAAGAACATCCAATGGAAAAAAGACAGCCTCTTTAACAAATGGTGCTGGGAGAACTGGACAGCAACATGCAGAAGGTTGAAACTAGACCACTTTCTCACACCATTCACAAAAATAAACTCAAAATGGATAAAGGACCTAAATGTGAGACAGGAAACCATCAAAACCTTAGAGGAGAAAGCAGGAAAAGACCTCTCTGACCTCAGCCGTAGCAATCTCTTACTCGACACATCCCCAAAGGCAAGGGAATTAAAAGCAAAAGTGAATTACTGGGACCTTATGAAGATAAAAAGCTTCTGCACAGCAAAGGAAACAACCAACAAAACTAAAAGGCAACCAACGGAATGGGAAAAGATATTCACAAATGACATATCGGACAAAGGGCTAGTATCCAAAATCTATAAAGAACTCACCAAACTCCACACCCGAAAAACAAATAACCCAGTGAAGAAATGGGCAGAAAACATGAATAGACACTTCTCTAAAGAAGACATCCGGATGGCCAACAGGCACATGAAAAGATGTTCAGCGTCGCTCCTTATCAGGGAAATACAAATCAAAACCACACTCAGGTATCACCTCACGCCAGTCAGAGTGGCCAAAATGAACAAATCAGGAGACTATAGATGCTGGAGAGGATGTGGAGAAACGGGAACCCTCTTGCACTGTTGGTGGGAATGCAAATTGGTGCAGCCGCTCTGGAAAGCAGTGTGGAGGTTCCTCAGAAAATTAAAAATAGACCTACCCTAGGACCCAGCAATAGCACTGCTAGGAATTTATCTAAGGGATACAGGAGCACTGATGCATAGGGCCACTTGTACCCCAATGTTCATAGCAGCACTCTCAACAATAGCCAAATTATGGAAAGAGCCTAAATGTCCATCAACTGATGAATGGATAAAGAAATTGTGGTTTATATACACAATGGAATATTACGTGGCAATGAGAAAAAATGAAATATGGCCTTTTGTAGCAACGTGGATGGAACTGGAGAGTGTGATGCTAAGTGAAATAAGCCATACAGAGAAAGACAGATACCATATGGTTTCACTCTTATGTGGATCCTGAGAAACTGAACAGGAACCCATGGGGGAGGGGAAGGAAAAAAAAAAAAAAAAAGAGGTTAGAATGGGAGAGAGCCAAAGCATAAGAGACTGTTAAAAACTGAGAACAAACTGAGGGTTGATGGGGGGTGGGAGGGAGGAGAGGGTGGGTGATGGGTATTGAGGAGGGCACCTTTTGGGATGAGCACTGGGTGTTGTATGGAAACCAATTTGTCAATAAATTTCATAAAAAAATAAAAATAAAAAAAATAAATGCAAAAAAAAAAAAGAATATGTCTCAATAAAGTTACTAGACTACAATGATAAAGAAAAAAATTTTTGAACATTTACGCAAAATTATCAACTCATCTATAAAGAGAAAAATTTCAGATGAGCCTTGGACTTCTCCATAGTAACATTCAACAATAAAAAAAACAGTGAGGCAATCCTTATAAAGAAATAAGTGTGATCCAAGAATATCATACACAGCCTACCTATCATCATTTAAATATAAATGCAACAGACAAATTGTCCAACATGCCAAAAGTCAGGGAATACAGTTTCTTTCTCGAAGAAAGTACTGCAGGTCGACCTTTAGCCAACCAAAAGAAGATGCAGAATTTGGAGAGGTGCATTCATTGGATATGAGCAAACACAAAGGACCAAGATGGCTGCCGCCCCAGAAACTTGTTTCAAGCTCTGGAAAACAGCTGAGAATGAACCTTGTCAGAGGGATCACCAACATAGGAAGACCATGGCTCTGACTCTAGAGAATACGGAGCCAACTGCCTGGACTGGGCTATACTGGAGAAATAGCCAGACCTCGAATGGTTTACAGGGCTAGTAGGCACCACAGAGAAGGTCAAAGGCCCAGGAAGTACCACCAGGCCCCACCTTGCTGAGACAACCAGATCACAGGTCATGGAACCCAGACTTAGCTGTGAAAACCCTGAGACCAAGAGCGCCCAGGCTCCCTTGAGATCAGCAGATACTAGACACATATCCGAAGCACAAAGCCAGGGAGTCCCTTCCTCAGCACCACAGGGGAGAAACAACAGCTCCTTTCTGTCTGGATCTCCAGATCCAGCTTAGGAACAGCAAGAGGGAGCAGAGCACTTTTATCCAGTACGAATAAGTATTAATGTATATTAAGTGTTTAGTGTGTGCTAACCACAGGTGTAAGCTTTTCACCTGCTTTAATTCATTTCATCTTCACAACTCTAAAAGGTAAATATTATTCCTCCCATTTTAGAGATTCAGAAATTGAGGCACAGAGAAGTTTAGTAGCATGCTTCAGGCCACACAGCAAGTAAGTGGTCTAGCTGAAACATAACCAGAGACAGTCTAGTTCCAGAGCCCATGCTCAAACAATTATGTAAATTGATTATTTTTTTAAAAGTATTTTTATTTACCTCTTAAAAGTAAGCTCTACACCCAATGTGGGGCTTGAACTCACAACCCCAAGATCAAGAGTTGCGTGCTCCACTGACTGACCCAGCCAGGCACCCCTGTAAATGGTTTATTTGAATCAAGCAACAAGGGTAAACCTGAACTTTATAAATATGGAACTGGTAAAATAAATTATGTTACAGCCACTTGAGGAAATTTAATGTAACCACCATGAAGAAAGAGGCAGGTTTCTATGTGCTGATATGGAATGATCTCCAAGATATATTAAGTGAAAACAGCAGGGTACAAAAAAGTGTGTTATATGCCATCTTTATGAACAAAAGTGTTCATAAATATATGCTTATGTCTGCATATATACTTCTGGTAATATACTCCCAAACTCACAGTCGTTGGGACCTTTGGAGAGAGGGACCAGGAATCCCAATGATAAGGGTTGAGGGGAAATCTGCTTTTCATGCTATTCCCTTTTGCGCCTTTTGAATTTTGTACTATGTGCATATGTTTACCTAATCAAAAACATGTGATTTAAATAAATAGATATAAAGAAAGCGGAGGGGCCTCCCAGAGACATGGGAAGATAAAAACCATCTCACGAATCTGAGTGAGGCCCTCTGGCAGGGGGCAAGTTTTGCTAGAGATAACACTCTAAATAAAAGGAATATCTTTGGGGCGCCTGGGTGGCTCAGTCAGTTGAGCGTCCAACTTTGGCTCAGGTCGTGATCTCACGGCTTCTGAGTTCGAGCCCGGAGTTGGGCTCTGTGCTGACAGCTCGAAGCCTGGAGCCTGCTTCCGATTCTTTGTCTCCCTCTCTCTCTGCCCCTCCCCCACCTGCTCTCTGTCTCTTTGTCTCTCTCTCAAATATAAGTAAACATTAAAAAAATTAAAAAATAAAATAAAAGGAATATCCTTCAAAGGAAAGAAAGAAAACAAACATGACAGGATGTTTAATAGGGAGGTTTGACTGACCAAGTTTGATAGATTTCAGATTCCAAAGTGAGGTGTGAGACCATATGGAAAGTTCACAGTAGATGCCAAAAGCAGGTTAGACAACTGCCCCACATTAAAGGCCTAACAAGTTGATGAGAAAGGGAGGATCTGGTGAGGAGGAGTTCTCTGGAAGGAGCTATAAAACCTGCTCAAGGGTAGAGGAGCTTCAGCTCAGCATGACCCCATGGAAACTCGTTTTGTTATCCTTGTGTGGTTAATTCTGGAGGTCTCGACTGACAACCTTAAAGGGGCCAGGTCGCAAAGAAGAGGGAAACAGGGCCCGCCCCACCAAGAGCATCAACAGAACACTTCCTGTGGCCCAGAGGTCATTTTGTTAGTTTTTAAAAGTAAACTTTACTTATTCATTTTGAGAGACAACGAGAGTGGGGTGGGAGGGGGAAACAAAGAGAAAAGGAGAGAGAGAGAGAGAATCCCAAGCAGGCTTTGCACTGTCATTGCAGAGCCCAACTCAGGGCTCGAAACCATGAGATCATGACCTGAGCCAAAATCAAGAGTCCGATGTTTTTTGTGTTCCGTTTTTTGTTTTTTATATACAATTCATTGTCAAGTTAGCTAACATACAGTGTCTATAGTGTGCTCTTGGTTTTGGGGGTAGATTCCCATGATTCATCGCTCACATACAATCCCCAGTGCTCATCCCAAAAACTATTCTCCTCAATGCCCATCACCCATTTCCCCCTCCCCCACCACTATCAACCTTCAGTTTATTCTGTGCATTCAGGAGTCTCTTATGGTTTGCCTCCCTCTCTGTTTGAAACTATTTTGTCTCCTTCCCTTCCCCCATCATCCTCTGTTAAGTTTCTCAAGTTCCACATATGAGTGAAAACACATGATATCTGTTATCTGTCTTTCTCTGAGTGACTTACTTCACTTAGCATAATACCCTCCAGTTCCATCCATGTTGTTGCAAATGGTTCATGCTTATATATAAGCATATATTTATGAAAACTTCTGTTCATAAAGATGGCATATAACACACTTTTTTGTACCCTGCTGTTTTCACTTAATATACCTTGGAGATCATTCCATATCAGCACATAGAAACCTGCCTCTTTCTTCAAGTAGTATTCCATGACGTTTAACCTACTGAGCCACCCAGATGCCCCTAGAGGTCATTTTAAATAGGTCCTGTCCCAGGGCAGCTGGCTGTGGTGAAGGACACAGGTAAAAAGGACACTGGCAGGAGCAGACGCCAAGAGGGGAACAGGTACAGCCAGCGAATAGAAAGGGCACTGCTCAGGGTGCCTGGTGGCTCAGTCAGTTAAACGGTTAAGCGACCAATTCTTGATTTTGGCTCAGGTCATGATCTCACTGTCATGAGATAGCACTGGGTGTGAAGCCTGCTTAAGGTTCTCTCTCTCGCTCTCTGCCCCTCCCCTGGTTGCACACAAGTTCTCTTGCGCGCCTGCATGCTCCCTCTCTCTCTCTCAAAAAAAAGGAAGAAAGGGCACTGCTCAGGTCAGTGGGTTTGTCAGTCAAGGCCCAGGAGCAGAATGTATAAAGGGTCTATGAAGTTGCCCAGGAGAATGTCTCAAACACTGCTAGGCCCAGAGAGGGGAAGCCAGACAGTCACCTCTCTCCTTCGTACCACACCCACTCCCAGCTCCTGGCAGAGCTCCTCTCAGAGAGCACCGAGGGGCGGGAAGACAACGAACAAAGAGAAGCAGTTTCCCCCTCCCGCTTTCCTGGGCCCACAGACAGGCCCCAGCCAAAGGAAGGGAGAAGCTGTAATTAGGAGGCTGAGGCTGTGTGTGTGACCACAAGGAGGGTCATTACCTGCGAGTGACGAGAAATGAAGGAAGTGCTGGAGTCTTCGCCCAGAGGGGAGAAGAGTAGGACACACAAAGGAAGTGGCTTCTGTTGTTTGATGAGCCAGTCGCGCAAAACGAGTTAGTTAACAAGAATAAACTCAAAGATCTGATTTTGTGTGTGAAGTCTTTTCATTACTTTTCATTCCAATTAGGAGTGATTAGATTCATCATGAATGATTAGAAAGCTCCATTAATATACATCAAATGTAGATGTTGATCAAGATATGTGCAGACAGCAAGAGAAAGAATGAAAAGGCTACAAATGTGTATGACTTGTATCAATTATCCATGCTTGAAGAAAGTCATATATAATGACAGAGTATGCAAAAAGCTTCATCTCAATACACAAATTAAAATCAAAGCCAGTGACCATTGCTCACCTGGTTCAAGCTCATAATGGATGACTTAATTATACCCTTCTGTCCCTGAGTCCACAGGTAAGAAGGGGTACTGACTCACTCCTGTCTATTGCCACCGCCTTCCTCCTGGAGTTTCTTTCCTAAACATTCTATAAATTTATTTATCCAAATAAATCAAGTGAAGTTCTTTCGTTCCCATCATTTGTAGTTCACAAGCTTTCTCCTGGATTGGGGGCCAGATAACAAATTTTATTTCTCCAAGTCATGTCAAAACAAGACAGTTTTTCATTTTCTTGTGTCTCAACTCCTCTCCATTGCATCCTAAGACATAGATATCTGTGTCAAACATCAGGTATGCAGTTTGGAGATAGATACCCGAAACTGTGAATTATTTTTCATTTCAGTATGATGTAATCACCTTGGAGAACTATGGCAAGAAGCATCCAGAAGAGACTTCTCATCTTTGCATGTGCCTGAAATGAACTGGTGGATATTCACATGTATTAATCAGAGAGACCCAGGTCAGCTATATGATATATGATAAAACACTCTTTTAATCCTGGTAGTTTACTCAAAGACTGTATAGTCAATTGCACACATATGTGCAATTTTATTTTGTTTCAGAATAACAGACATCTGATACTTTTACAAAACATGACAATCTTCTGAGCCAAATGTCATTTTGGAAGTTTAGTTCTCCTGAAGTGGAACTCTGTACATGCAATATCCTCCCAATGATTGAAAAAGATTTAAGTATTTGCTGTATAGGGAATGTAGTCCTTACTTAATGTTTCTACGAACATCAAGTTTCCCCAATTTTTGCAATTTATATACCAGACAATTTCCTAATATGTCAGGATTCCCTACTTGATATGAAGAAGACGACCAACCCACAAGAGAAAAAGGGGACAAAAAAATAAAGTACAGACAGTTCCCAAGAAAAGACATCTAAATAAATCTTACACAAATGGAAAGATGCTGGGGTGCCTGGCTGGCTCAGTTGGGAGAGCATGCAACTCTTGATCTCAGGGTCATAAGTTCGAGCCCCATGTTGGGTGTAGAGTTTACTTTAAAAAAATAAAAATAGGGGTGCCTGGCTGGCTCGGTCAGTGGTGCATGCAATTCTTGATCTTGGGGTTGTGAGTTCGAGCCCTATACTGGGTGTAGAGATTACTTAAAAAAAATAAAATCTTTTTAAAAAGTAAATAAAATTAAAAAAGAAAAGATGCTTTGCTTCGTCGTAATAAGGGAAATAAAATTTTAAATGATAATGCCATACCATTTTCCCCTACAGACTGGTAAAGATCAAAAAGTCCGATGACACCTCTCGGTTGTGGAAGTTTGTGGAAGGGCAGGTACGCATACTTACCCAACTTTCTCAGGAGGGCTATATGGTAATATCTATCTAAATTACAAAGGATGGTATGTATTAGTCAAAACTTGCAGAACTATGTACTTAAAAGGGTAAAATTTGCTGTATATAAATTATACCTTAACTTTTTTTAATGAAAAAAGTTAATGTCAGTCTCCTCACAGGAAATCTTGTATTGCCTTAAAAATGAGATTGATCTGTACCCACAGACAATGAATTCTAAAATATATTAAGTGAAAAAAGCAAGGTGCAAAATGGTGTGTGTTCCTCATATATTTCTTTCAAGCAAAGACAAATGACAAATGCTTATTCACATATACATGTTTGCATATGCCTATACTCTCTAGAAGTGTGCACACAACAATGGCTACCTATGGAAAAGGGAATAGAGGCCAAAGGAGGTGGGGGGACTCATCTTTCACTATATATATTCTCATACTGCTTGGTTTGGTTTTGTTTGTTTACCATGTGTATGTATTACTTTTTCAGGTAAAACCTCTAAAAATGAGAAAAAATACAAACATGCTTGCCCCTTAACCAAAAAAAAAAAACCTCACTTCTAGAAATTTGTTTCAAAGATACACTCATTCACATGCAGACTGATGTATGTTCAAGGTTTTTCACTGTAGCACTGTCTGTGAGAGCCAAAGATTGGGGGGTGGGGGAGAAATGTAAATGTTACCAATAGGACACTGGTAAAACCATGGTATTATGAAATTATGGAATACTCAGAGGCTATGAGAAAGAATGAGGAAGCTCCTTGTGTACCAAAATGGAAGTGGATCCAAGATAGCTTAGGTGAAAAAAGAAATCTATATCTTTGCAGAGTGGGAAATATACCATTGTTGAGGTGAAAGGGAAAAGATAATATTTACATGCATTCGCTTAAATGTGCAGAACATCGCCCTGAGAAGACATGGCAGAAACAGAAAATGGATTGTCTCTGGGGAGGAAAACGGGGGCCTCAGGGAAACAGGAGTGGGAAAGAAAGTGTTCATAAATATTTGTATCTTAGAATTTTGAGCCATGTGAAATAATTACCTATTAACATAAACTCTAGGTTTTCCTGGTGTAGTATTAACCAATATAGCTGTAGGATATATGGCAGAAGGGCTCCCTAGGAAAATAACTTCTTTGAGCACAATCAATGTGTCCTTTATCACCGTGAAAACAAAAAACAAAAAACAGAATCTGCCTTACTATCTGTTTTGTTCCTACAGGGAAAGGAACTGGGTCTGTTTCTAGGGAATGCTCCAGGTAGACAACCTGGCTGGCCCCTTGTCTTGGAATCATCTTGCCAATTACAGAAGGTCTCTCACCCTTTGACAAGGATGTGGACACCTGGGGTGGAGAGCGCAAAGGTCACCGCGGGGAAGGCTGGAAGTATTGACTGAAGAACGAAGTTTTCCTGAAGTGAACAGTGTCTTCACAGTGATGTCCAACTCCAGGCACAAATGTCTCTCAGCCAAGAGACTGTGGTCATGTCACATGGTCATGCTGACCAGCCTGTTGTGTCTGTTTCGCAGAACAGCACTGTTTGAGTAAAAGAAATAGCCAGAGAAATTCAAGCATCACAGCATGAGACCACCACTTTTATAATTATAGGCTTATGTGTGCCAATGATTTATCAATATTGCTAAATATCTTCAAGATTATTTTATTCCATGATAATGAGAAATAATTTAGATTCGAAAAGGAAACAAAAGTACATGCTCAGACTTGAGGAAACTGCCCCCAGGGCACATTACCATAATAACGACTAGAGTTCGTTCATTAAGTCATATAATATCAGGAATACCTGTTTAAACTCTTTTCTATATTGCATTACATCACAGGTGGACATTACTATTTAAAGACAGCAAAGATACTGGACATAAGTTATAGGTCCACTTACTCCCTTTTAAGTATTTTTCATATTAATTTTTATGACATATTCAGTATCTGAGAATATTCCTTGGTCGTGAGAGATTCTGAACCTATGTATAAGTTAGAACTCTTTTGGTAGCAAGGGAGAGAAAAATCGGATCCAAACACTGGCTTAAATGAAATAGGAACTTACTAGATTATGTAACTGAACAGTCCAGGAATAGGCCTTGCTGCTATGCTGCTGTGTTGGTTTGAAGGCTGAAATGTATCACCAGGGAGCCTTTCTGTCTGTCTGTCTGTTTCTCTCTCTCTCTCTCAGCTCCATTCTTCTTCTTTTTTTTTTTTTTTAGTGTTTATTTTTGAGAGAGAGAGGGAAAGAGACAGAGCATGAGCAGGGGAGGGGCAGAGAGAGGGAGACACAGACTCCAAAGCAGGCTCCAGGCCCTGAGCTGTCAGCACAGAGCCCGACACGGGGCTTGAACCCACGGACCGTGAGATCATGACCTGAGCTGAAGTTGGACGCTTAACCAACTGAGCCACCCAGGCACCCCTCTCAGCTCCATTCTGAGACGAGTTCCCACTCAAGATATCAAGATAGTTTACAGCAACTCTGGGGCTTCCTTGAAAGGTAAAAATCTGACAGGACAGAGAAAGAATCTCTCCCAGAAGTCCTAGCAAAAGTATTACTTCTCACTGGTGCTAAATGAGG
Organism: Prionailurus viverrinus; assembly: GCF_022837055.1. Taxonomy (NCBI): domain Eukaryota; kingdom Metazoa; phylum Chordata; class Mammalia; order Carnivora; family Felidae; genus Prionailurus; species Prionailurus viverrinus. The sequence continues at coordinate 121,767,111 of NC_062563.1, forward strand.
CTTCTGTTAATCAGTCAGTCAGGCCAGGGGAATGCAACATTTGGAATGATTTAGGCCGCAAGCTCTGCGTCTGAGGCAGGGTGAAAGCCCCAGCGGAAGCAACCACACGGGGGAGGCAGGGGTGTCCACAGATGGGAACTACAGTATGGGTCGCCCGCAGAAGGGTGGCTGCATGGTGGGCAGTGAAGGGAACAGCTGTCAGTAAGCAGCTGTAGCCGGAGATAATTAGAGTGAGATGGAAATCCAATAGGAATGAGGATCTACCAAGAACGAGAAAGGCACTCGCAAAGAAACAGGATGGAAAATACATGTTTACATCCATCATTTGACATTAATATTTTAAATTAAAGAGTCAATGTTTCTGGACTTGATATGCAATTTCAAAAGAGAGAGAAGAATTGCTTTATTCCTCAAAACTAAAAAAACAAAAACAACAACAATAAAAGACCACTTCGTAGAAGAAGCTTTGAGAAGAAAATTTTATCCTGAGAATTACTGCAAATATAAGATTGCTCTCATCTAAAAGCATGTCAGAAATAAAAGACAGTGCTGGGAATCAGCTGCTGTCAGTTCTAGATGGAATGTCTAATTTGAAAATGATTTATTCTTTATCATGTAAGGCTCCTCTGTAATATGTAAATTGGAGGCGATTCGTAACCACTCATGTCGTGGTAAGATAAGCATTAGAGTAAGAAGTTTGGGTTAGAAGCACAGTGACTTTTAAAAACAGTTTTACAGTCAGTTTCTATACCCATCGTGCATTTAATAGCAAGAAATTTAGCCCAAGAATTTTTCTAAGTCACTGCCGAGGATTAATAATTATCAGAGGAAGAAAAACATTTTACTAGTTTCTGTAGAGGCATTGTCCTGCCCTTGGCACTGGGCCCGGTGGATTTAGCGTGTATAATTTCTCCTGAGCTCCTCTGGCAGGGGCGATGGGTAGCCTACCCAACAGCTATTCCTCACCTCTTTTTGACTTAAAAAAAAAAAAAAAAGTACATAAGTAAAATAAAAGCCCTATTTCGACTGGGCAGTGATGTGCCCACCTTCAAGGAGTTAGTAAATCATGCCACTCTCATTTCCCTTTTGTCAATCCAGTCATGGGTATTTGGTCAAATTCTGGCCCAAGACGTCTGCTGGGAGCCTCAAGGTTTCTTCCCGCTCAGGGGGACTTAGAAGAGAAAGAGAAAGCCCTTTTGCGCTGGTCTCCTCCCTATCTGCTCAGGACTCTGCAAGCTGGGGATGTAGTGTTTAGAGCAGCTCTGCCATCTGCTGGTCAGAAGGGGAAGGCCAGGAGCACAGCCAACTTGTGCCCAGACGGCCAGCTGCTGAACAGCCCAGTCATCACCTGCTTCCACACGTTTTGTTAAGTGGCACATTATGGGTCATGTGGTTTGAGCACTTTTAGCTGGATATTCTGTTTCTTTCAGCCAAAGTCACTTGTAAATGATACAGATCCTTTCAAATTTCTGACGTGCGGTTGCCATACTGAACACCACACGGCTAAATTTGGAGGTTATGTATTTGCCTGACAGAGCCTGAAACAAAGGACTGACTTTCAAACAGTCATTCTTGCAGAACCACTATTTCTTAAACTGTCCTATTTGCTCCTATTTGATCTGGTCAAATTTGTTTACATTTGATCTCCCCACAAAGTGATTCTAGCCAGACTTATTTTCTTTTACCAGTTCCTTTGGAAAGCCATTCAATAAATGTATCAGAATGTATTGGTAAGATGACATTCCCTCACAGCTGACACCTGTCCTCCTGTTTCAAATATGGCAACCAGTACAATCTGAGGAGAGCAGTTCTGAGCCCACGATAAGGAAAAGCCTTCACTCAAAGCCATGCAGAGACACAACAGGCCGCTCATGAGGGTGGTGGCAGATGGCAGACCTTACCCACAGAGGAGTTGAAGTATAAACAGAATGACAGGACTTTGTAAAGGAAATTTAAGTGTCAGATGGAATTATTCAAAATGGTATTTGAGGTTCTTCTCAACTCTGAGATTCAAGGATTTCAAATCTTAAAACTGAAATACGTCCTTTTTGTTTGACTCTGCAAAACTGTATTACTATCCTTCTCTGTAAATACCTGATACCCAGGTTTTTACCTTCTGACTGGCTACCACTTCACCCTGTAACCCATAGTCTATACCCCACCTCTGTACCAAAAGTGTTCTTTTACTAATGACTGAAGATCCAAGCAAAATCCGACATTTTTCTTATTCTTTAAAAAACCAATGCTCTGGTTTCTCTTCAGATCGCATAAATCTCTTGCCTTTTACTAAAAAACCAGATAATTCATTTCTGCAAATGCTACCAGGGATCAACGTATGTTTTGAGAATTCTCATTCTCATACATGTGCCTCCACTATTAGAGGGCTGCTTGCTGTCATCGGCGTTCTTGTTGCCCGTATCTTTCCTAGTTTTCACATATGCCTTGCGTGATTTTTTTCCCCAGCTTTAGTGAGGTTTATTGCCATATAACATATATAAGTTTAAGGTACAATGTGATGATTTGACACATGTAAATAATGCAAATGATTACCACAATAAGGTTACTTAACACCTCTAGCCCCTCACATAATTACCTTTTTGCGTGTGTGGTGAGAACATTTAAGACTTACTCTCTTCACTTGCAAGTATGCAGTGAAGTACTGTTCATTATGGTCACCATGCTATCTGAAGATCTCCAGAACTTAGTCATCTTAGAGCTAGAAGTCTGTCCTCTTCTTAATCTTTATGCCGTCTGGATTATCTGCTACATCTGAGACTGTTTCCCAAGCACTGCTTGAAATTCTCTCCTTCCTTCCACGACTTTCCAGACACTTAAGGGTTTGTTTTTTTTCCTCCTTTGTAGTCCTCATCAAGATATAGCTGAATTATCTGGGGGAATTTTAAAAATTACACACGTCCAGGGTGCCTGGGTGGCTCAGTCCTTTAAGTGCCTGACTCTCGATTTCAGCTCAGGTCATGATATCATGGTTCGTGGGATCCAGCCCTGAGATGGGCTCCACACTGACAGCACAGGGCCTGCTTGGGGTTCTCTCTCTCCCCCTCTCTCTGCCTCTTCCCCACTTGCTCACATGCTCTCTCTCTCAAAAAAAAAAAAAAAAATTACACACATCCAAGCTCTAGTCCAAGAACTCTGATTCAGTGAGTCAAATATCGGGTGCCTTTGTCCAAATATCCTATGTTTTCAGAGTATACATTTCCCCTAATCCCTTCCTCCATCTATTCTAATTTGTACGCAGGGAAGAGATAGAAAAAGGCTGTTAATTAGACTACCAAGTCCTGTTCAATATCACACGGTTAAATTTAGATTTTAAATTACTGAGGAAAAAGGCTTGGCATGTGTTATTAAAAATGACTCAGGGGAACTTCTTCTCAAAAATGAAAAAAAATACTAACCATAAGGTAAAGAGTGATAAATTAATGACTTCCATTTATCAAAAGACACCCTTAAGAGAGTGGAAAAGTAAGCCACAGAATGGGAAATCATATCGGTACCATCTATTATTGAAAAGAGACAATAAGTAAATAAATAAGACTTGCATCTAAAATGCATGAAGAATTCTTACAAATCAGTAAGAAAAATATGGACCACCCAACGGGTATTCATGAAGAATTCTGGAAATTGCCCAAGAGCGAGCCAGCCTCCAACATTTACTAGCTCTCCAGTCTGTGAAGCCATCTCACAAAACGGTCGACAAAGTTAACTTTGTTACTCCTCCTCTTGCCTTCCCACCAGCCCTATGCTCACCTCTACCCTGGCTCCTTGCAGAGTTACTAACAATGAGCACACAGTTTGTAGGTTGCAGAGGAGAGTGAGAAAAAGAACAACTACATGCCAACGTGTGTCTGCGGCAGGTACCAGCAGGGAAAAGATTTAATTACTGAGTCGGGGCTATTTGCACACTGTGTTTTAGTGATGTTTTCACCCAGTGTGTAATACTAGGTTGGTAGCTGTTTACTGCAGCACATTAAAGATATCATTCCCTGATCCTTTGGCTTCCATAACCACTGCTGAGAATTCAGCAGTCAGCCTAACCATTTCTTCTTTGAAGGTAAACTGTCCTTTTCCCTCTGGCTGCTCTTAATAGTTTCTCATTGCCTTTGGTATTTGTTGCTTCTTTATGATGTGTCTGCGGTGGCCTGCTTTCTGCTATGTTCCTTGCAATTTATTGAGCTTCTGTGGCTTAATGTCTATGGCTGAAAAAAGTCCAGCTATTTTCTCATTAAATGTTGCTTCTGTCCCATTCTCTTTTACTTCTTCTTTTAAGGCTCCCACCGAATGGGTTAGACATTTTCATTCTATCCTCCTTTCTCTTCCATTCTTTTTTTTCTCTTTGCGCTTTATTCTGAATGGTTTCATCGGATCTTTGCCAGAATTCTTCCTTTAGTGTGTCTGATTTGTTCATAAATCATCCACTGATTTAATTTAGGGTACTCTATTTTTTGACGATTTGCATTTCTACTTGGTTCTTTGTCAAATCTATGTCATTTTCTATTTGAACTTTATAAGCATAACTGCTTTACAGTCTATATTGGAATCCCTGAGGGTCTATTTCTGCAGTCTGGTATATTTTATTTTTCTTGTCCATAGTGTTTTATCATCTTGTATACATGGTTATTTTTTCCTATATCCTGATGATTTTATTTGTCAAAATAACTTGAGGCCTACTATGATGTCCTCTTTCTCCAAAGAGAATTTTCATTGCTTCTGCCAGGCACTTGAAGGCACCAACATTCCAATATTACCCCAATCCAATTTTAAGCTTGAGATTTTCCAGGCCACCCAGATGACTCAAAGACAGCCCGCAGTATATAGGACTGGTTGACTTCCAATTCACTCTTATTTCTAGTGTGTGTCAGTCTCAACTCAGGGTGCAGGGCACTTACCCATGCTGGGCCCCAGCCTCCAACTTTTGTCTCCCTAGCCCTAAAGGCACTGTTATACCTCTCAATCGGGGCGCCTGGGTGGCTCAGTTGGTTAAGCATCTCAGATCAGGTCACGATCTCACAATCTGTGAGATGGAGCCCCACGTCAGGCTCTGTGTTTGGGATTCTCTCTCTCCCTTTCCCTTGAGCATGCACATGGTCTCTCTCTCTCTCTCTCTCTCTCTCTCTCTCTCAAAATAAAATAAATAAACTTAAAAGAAAAAAACCTCTCAATCACCTGCTGTGGATAACCATGTCCTCAGGATAAAATGGCACCAGTACCATGTTCGTCTTTATAGATTTTCATCTTCTCTAGGAACTTGGCCTGGTAACTCCTCACTGTTTGTTTGCTATTTCTACAAAGGGGATTTTATATTTTACTCAGCATTTTGGTTGTCCTCAATGGGAGGATTTGTTTAAATTACTTAACTCATCGTTCCTGGAAATGGAAGGCTAACCTTAACTTTTCTTCTCCTACTTACCACCCCATGACTTTTCTAGGAAGCACAGACATCGTGGAAACAATGAAAGTTGGGATTTTGGTACTGCCCTCTCCATTAATTTGTTGTATGGTTTAGAGCAAATGACCTAACTTTTGAGTCTCAATTTTGTGGAAACAAATTAAAATTCACACACAACCCCAAATCTTTAAGGAAATTTAAGGAAAATGTTCAAGGGAATTAAAAGAAAAATATATCACTTAGGCCTGAAAGAACTTTTGTGTTATCTTCCAAAATGGCTTAGTCTATGCTGATAAACATAGCAAAATAACAACCTTATAAACTAAACCAAAAAAAATTTTTTGGTTATCTAATTATTCAGATTTAATCCAGATCCTGAATGAGATTAAATTTGACCCTGTTCTGTATTAGTCACAGGTGACATATTTTTCTGTTTGGCTCTCTTCTCACCCAACAAGAAAAACTAAGAATTACCTTGCTGTCAATTTTTTTTAATGTTTATTTTTTTATTTTGAGAGAGACAGAGCACCAGGGAGGGACAGAGAGAGAGAGAGGGAAAGAAAGAGAGGGAGAATCCCAAGCAGGCTCCATGCTGACAGTTGTCAAATATTTTTGATGAGATGTTTTACCCATACAAACATTGAGCTTTCAAATCTGTATGAATGTCAAAGATTATAAATTATGTTTTGGATAATTGTGGAAAGTTTAAAACATGGCTAATGTAAGATTATATTGTTAATGTGTTAACGAACAGACTAGGCTATGCTGCAGGGATTAATAATCCCAAACTCCCACTGGTTTAACCCAGGAAAGTTTATTTTTCATTCACCCCAAGTTGGCTGCAGGTCTGGAGCTCCTCCCGACAGCTCCCTTCCAAGCACGCCTGACATCCAGGCTGTTCCATCTTGTGGTTACACCATCTCCGCGTTTAGCCTCCGCTGTTGTGGCGGCAGGAAAGGAGAAAAGCCTCGAGAACTAAAAAGTGTTCTTCTCTCTATTCTTTGTCCCAGAAGTGACACATGTCACTTCCATCACAGCTCACTTGTCAGAACTCATCACTTAGACCCACCTAACTGCAAGGGAGCTGGGAAATGTACGGGAGCACATGGATATTCAGTGACTAATAAATTATAATAAATTACCTCACTTTAAATGTGACTGAACTTAAAATGAACTCCTTGAAATATTTCCAAGTAAGAGTTATTCCTGAAACAATAGGAAATCCACGGTGTAATTTCCAGTATTGAAGCAGCAGATCCTCTGCTGTGTCTCCCGCCAAAGTGGTTAATTTTTTAAGAGGTTCTGACAGCTTCAAACATAAAACACAGCATGGAACTTGGTTTATTCTTGGATAGTTGCCTTATATTTAAAAGGAAGGAATTGGGCCGAATGATCTCTAATGTCACTTAAGAGCCCTCGAAAACCTTATTTAACATAACAAAACATGTTCTATGTCAACTTGGAATAATTTTTTTTAGAATTCTGTGTTTTGAACTAAAACTTTAATTATGCACCAGAATCTAGCCTAAAAGAGCGGCTGGCCTTTGTCTAGCTCTAGGAGGTAACCTCTAGACTCTTGGAATTTTCCAAGGAGTGTCTTTGTTGTCCACGGGGCCCCTGGGACCACACCTGAGAGTTACACTAACAAGGTGACCCCTGGTGGACCCCTGGGTAGTCTACGCTGACAAGATTCAAGGTGGGGGCTGGTCACGGCACGGACCAACCATGTGACTAGAAGGCTGGGGCTTTGGGCCACATGATACCAGCCTGACTTCCAAGGAGGACAGAGAGATTGAATTCAAACACGTGGGAAACAATTCAATCAATCACACCTGTGTAATGAAGCCCCCGGAAAACTCCTGGACACCGCAGCCCCGAGGAGCTTCTCAGGCCGGCAGTACCCTCTGGGCACTGTCACACTTCAGCGCCGGGAGGGGAACGCACCCTGAGGATGATGGAAGCTTTGCGTTTGGAACTCTCTCACGTAGCTCCGTCTGCATCTACTCCGGCTTGTTCTAATCTGTATCCCTCGCCAATGGTAAATGGAACTATGAGTTTAGTAGCTTTCACAAAGAGGAAAAGCCCAATTCAAACATAGGCGTTGCAACCACCACATTCTATTGCGGCCCCATCACCTCAAACTCAATAGAAAAAATACCTAACAGCACCTTAGAAAAGATTTGCTTACAATTGCTTTTCAAATGTACTGTGACACACAGTAAGAAATCTTGTGTTTTACATAACTGCTCATTACACACACACACACACACACACACACACACACACATCCGAAACAAAATGTGCTACACTCTGATATTTTCTAATCTTGATTATTTGTAATTTCCAAATGCTATAAACCTACCAAAGTTGATTTCCTATCCAGTGGAGAATTTTGCACCAGCAGGGTAAAAATTGCTGGTTTAGAAAGTTGTTTTTATTATTTATTTCTTAAAAATGTTTTCATTATTTTTCGAGAGAGAGAATGCGAGCAGCAGAGGGGCAGAGAGAGGGGGAGACACAGAATCCGAAGCAGGCTCCAGGCTCTGAGCTGTCAGCACAGAGCCCGACGGGGGGCTTGAACCCACAAACCATGAGATCACGATCTGAGCCGAAGTCGGAAGCTCAACTGACTGGGCCACCCAGGCGCCCCTAGAAAGTTGTTTTTTAAAATAGTACTTTCCAGTTCTGGTTTTAAATTGGAATAACCTGGGGAATTTTTCAAGAAAACCCAAAGCCCAGTCTCCACGTCTTGAGATTTTAATTCAATTAGTTTCGGATGGAGGGCTGGGGGGCGGGGCACCAGCACTTTTTAAAGCCTCTGGGTACTTCTGATGTACAGCCAGGAGTTGAGAATCACTGTTCAAAAATATTACCTGCTTTGCTATTTTAAACAAATGTGTTAAGGAATAAATATGCTCTTTTATTTTAAAATGAAAATGCATGGCTAAATACGGCTAAATATGAATCCTCTACAGCTCACCTTTCCTGGCTGTGGTACCTATGGTAGCTTCATAACTAAACTGCAAAAGCAACTGTTTGAGCAATTAACAAATAAATATGAGAACTGACCCTGTAACTCTAAAGACATGCACATATTAGTGACTTTTATTTTCACTTGAAAGTGATTTTATTAATTGTTAAGAGGAAAAAATATTCTTTTCTATTATATAATTATATAAATAATCTTTAATTATAACTATGTAATCTTATATATTAATACATAATACATAAATATACACCATATATATTAAAATATGAGCTATTAATACATATTAATAATATATGATGTGTAATATATTACTACATAATACCAAATTATTTTCCAAAGTTACTGTCTCAATTTACATTCTCAATTAGAGTTTGCATTGTTCCATGCCATTGCCAACACTTAATATCAGACATTAATTTTTGTCAGCCTGATGCGTATAAAATTGTACCTTAATGTATCATTTCCTTGAAAATAACGAGGTTGAGCATTTTTCCCTGTGTTTATTGTCTAAATGGGTTTTCTCTGTGAAATTCCTGTTCTAGTCTTTCACCCATTTGTATATGGGGTTTTATTTTGGTACCTTCTTACATGACAGCCTATCAAATCCTCTTAAAGCAAAATATGCCACAGTTTAGATGACCTTCAAACAGAAATCTGCCCAAAGTATGTTTGTATGGAATCCCTTAAAGTTTTTAGGTGATCATTCTAAATATACTGACTTTGTAAATTTAAGTCAGGATATTGAAAATTATCCAAGGGGCACCTGGCTGTCTCAGTCAGTAGAGCACACAACTCTTGATCTCAGCGTTATAAGTTTGAGCCCCACACTGGGTGTAGAGTTTACTTAAAAATATAATCTTTTTAAAACAAAAAAAGAAAATTATCCAAACTACCCATATATCACCAGTGCTTCCCGCTTTATTCCAACCCAAATCTCCCTTAGTACTGAGTGACGTTTTTCTAGGAAGATCTCATAGTGAGATCATATCTATGCAACGCCCTGTGTTTACTGCAGGACAGAAACCTAGACAGAGAAGAAAAACTTTTGACAAAATCAAATATTGTGGGGGAATATGAAGATATGGTTGGAGAGTAGCTTGTCAAATGGAGTTTTCTCTATGCGTCTTCTTTCCTGACAGAAGATGACAGTAAAGGTAGACAAATGAGTAGCACAAATGAGGGGGGGAAAGTATCACAATGCAAATAACAATGACTTCAGTAGTATAGCTGAAACATTAAGGGTGGAAGACTCACCCTACTGGGTCATACCCATAATAAATTAATCCCGGTAATCACATCTGTAACAACAGAACTACCGGGCTCCTTCCCCAGTTTGGATTCCACCCCATCCTTATAACCATTCCCTGGCATAAAGGTCAACTCCTTTGTCCTGCTAACCCTCCAGTTCTCTCACCCAGCAAGCCCCAACCCTATTGGTATTTTTTAAATAAAATATTATGTCTTTCCCCAAAATGTTATAATTCAGTATATTCTAAGGAGTTTCAGATAATTTGTACAGTTTTTTTAATGTTTATTTATGTATTTTGAGAGAGAGAGAGAGTCAGAGAGAGTATATGTTCATGCATGAGCAGCAGAGAGGCAGAGAGAGAGGGGGAGAGAGAATCCCAAGCAGGATCCGTGCTGTCAGCACAGAGCCTGACACGGGGCTTGATCCCACAAACTGTGAAATCATGACCTGAGCTGAAATCAAAAGTCAGTTACTCAACCGACTGAGCCACCCAGGTGCCCCAGGAGCTTCAGATAATTTGATCATTTCCCTCTTCTCTTCAACTTCGTTACTCCAAAGTTCTAAATTTAGTCCGTATATAGTAGAGGTAGGGGTGTTAGGGGGGCGGTAATCTATTTCAGTGAAGAAGTATGCTGTGGGGAAATACTTTGAAACATATTATCAGTGCTTCCACATGGCTGTGGCTGAGTATTCATTCAAAGTCACATTAGTTTTTAAAGACTCATCAACATAAAGGGAGGTGATTTACTTGGTTATTTCTGAGCTTGCCTTATCTTACCTTATTTTTAACTGCTTGTCAATTCTATTTCACTATAAAAAGACAAATATTTCTGTTTTCATTGTTTTAGGGAAAAGCAGCTCTAGATCGGAGCCTGATATTGTTTTTGTTCTGTACAGAAAAGGCAATTATACATTATCAGATAAGGGGATACTGGAGCCACATGAGCCAGTTCAGGTGGAGAGAGCTCCTGTCTGGCCTCCCACAGTGAGCTGACAGCCAATGGCAATGACCTTGAAATCTGGAAGAAAATCTAATTCTGCTGAATCAGAGAACCTTTCTAAGACAGGAGAAAGTGACGTTCCTCCCACCCCTCCTACCCCACCCTCCCTACCCCACCCCCCCAACCTGCTCTCCCTGGTTTTCCAATGTCCTGGAAACCACAATCCTCTTCCTCTCTCCCACTTTGTCCAGAGAAACTTCTAAACACAATGGATACCTTCAGTTTATCCAGGCTAGACTAATACTAATTAGACTGTTTTTTGAAACACAGATAAAAATCAGTAGTTAAGATCAAAAGGTAGTAAGTCTTTAATCCCTAAAGAAGGCAAGAAAAAAATCCTAAGGATGTTAGGTCAGAGAAAAATCCAGGAATTCCTAAAATACAAGGGGAACCTGCCTCAGATCCCATGACAAATGATGAGCTAGAGCCTTTCTACCTGCACCATACTGATACTAAGTCAGAGTCACAAACATATTGAAATCAGGAATTCTTTTTAGCGGACATGAGTTCATTTTCCCAGCCTGTTATTTTGAAAAATTTCAAGCTTACAGAAAGTGACAAGCCTAGAACAACAAACACTCCATACACACAATTCATCTAGATTCAGGAATAGTTGACATTATGTCAGGTTTGCTTTATCTTACCCTCTCTATACACTCTTTCTTTCTCTCCTTTTTTTCCTTTTTCCCTTCCCTCCTTCTACTGGATCATTTACTTTAGAGTTAGTTACAGACTGTCATGACCCTTCACCCCTAAGTCTCACAGATGTTTCTTTTAAGAACAAGGACAAATTCCTACAATCACTATACTATTATCACATTTGAGGAGATTGAGCATTGATACAATACCATTATCTAATACATAGCCCATATTAAATTTCCTTAATTATTCAAGTAATGTTTAATATTTTTATGTTTATTTTTGAGAGGGAGAGAGAATGAGAGAGAGAGAGAGAGAGAGAGAGAGAGAGAGAGAGAATGAGCAGGGGAGAGGCAGAGAGAGAGGGAGACACAGAATCTGAAGCAGGCTCCAGGCTCTGAGCTGTCAGCACAGAACCCGATGCAGGGCTCCAATTCACAAACCACAAGATCTTGACCTGAGCCCAAGTTGGACGCTTAACCGACTAAGCCACCCAGGTGCCCCTCAAGTAATGTTTATCATAGCTATTGGGTTTTTCAATCCAGGATCCAGTGAAGCATGATGAATTCAGGATTTTTAAAAAAACAAAGAAATAATGACAAAGAAAAAAAATTAACTCTGAAAGTCATCTTGAGAGCAGTGAAACTTTTCCTACTTGGAAACAAAATTAACACTGACTACTATGAAAAACACCTGGTCAAAAATGGAGACTATAGGGGCACCTGGGTGGCTCAGTCGTTAAGGATTTGACTTTAGCTCAGGTCATGATCTCATGGTTGGTGGGTTCAAGTCCCACATCGGGTGAGCTTTTGTCCCGCTTCTGGTGAGTATGAGCCCCACTTCGAGTGACCCCACTTCTCTCTCTCTCTCTCTCTCTCTCTCTCTCTCTCTCTCTCTCCCTCTCAGCCCCTGGGATTCTCTCTCTCTCTGCCCCTCACTAACTTGCGCACCCCCCCTCTGCCCCTCATTCAGTTGCGCCTCCTCATGCTCAAAAAAAAAAAAAAAAAAGGGAGACTATAAGATGTAATAACCACACTCATACTTGTCCTGAAAAATTTACTACTGGATAGCACTAAAACAGAAAACTTTAAATTTTAAGAAGGATTTATTACTTTTACCTTATTCTTTTTATGCACAGAGACTGAATAGGGCATATTATACACCATTTTATTTTTTTAAATTAATTTATTTTTTTGAGAGAGAGAGAGTACAAGTAGGGGAGGGGCAGAGAGAGGGAGAGAGAGAGAATCCCAAACGGATTCTGTCAGCACAGAGCCCAATGTGGGGCTCAAGCTTATGAACCATGAGATCATGACCAGAGCTGAAGTTGGCCACTTAACCAACTGAGCCACCCAGGTGCCCCTCTTATATACCATTAAAATTTTTTTTCAAAGTCAATGAGATAAAGTGAAGCAACATAAAATTCTTGTTTGATGAGGGAAATGGTATTGTAAAAATATACAAAAACAACAACAAAAAGGCAACCTTCTTTTTAGAAGTGATACAAGGAGCAGATCTTTAACAAATTCCCTGTTATTCTACTTGGCTGCTGTATAAATGAGCTCTTTCTAATCACGTGTAGTGATTACAAGTAGTGGGCCATAGTCTGTAAATCCCAAAAGGTATTAACAATTTTGGAGATGAAAGAATGAGGAGCAAAACAGTAACAACCAACATGACCTATATGATTTTGTTTATCAAAGACAGAGATCAAAAATTATGTATCATGTTAAATTTACAAAATAGATGATGTAACATTCAATATTTTCCATGAAAATAAACTATCTTTAAAGATAGATTGCATGTCAATGAATTTAGTAGGAATAAGTAAATATGAAAATGCTAATCCCCTAAGAGCAGGATTAGATATAATTATTATCAGACAAATAGACTTTAAGGCAAAACTATTACTAAGACTAAAGAGGGTAACTTCATAATATAAAAGATTTTTTCACCAGGGAGATATAACAATTTTAAATTTATATGCACTTAATAACATAACCTGGAAATATATAAAACAAAACAAAAAGAACTAAAAGAAGGAAACAGAACAAAAATCATTGTGATGGATTTTAACATACCTCTTTCACTAATTCCAGATAGATTACAGATCTAACTGTGAAGGCAAAATGATAAAGCTTTAAGAAGGCAATTTAGGATAATAATTTCATGAACTTGAGGTAGAAATCAGTTTCTTCAAAAAGATGCAAATATTTCCTACCAAGACATAGAAACAGCACACTGACCATAAAGGAGAAAAAGTTTGATACATTTGACCAAATTAAAATGAAGAACTTTTGTTTATCAAAACACACCATAAGAAGGTGAGAAAAAACAAACTACAAAATAGGAAAAGATCTTTGCAATACATAAAACTAACAAAAGGTTTACATTGATAATCTATAAAGAAGTCCTAGAGAGTTAAAAAGAAAAAGCTGAGGATCCAGTAGGAAAATGGTCAAACACTTGACAAGCCTCCTCACAAACAGGAAACATAATGGTTAACAAACGTATGAAAAGATGTTAAACTTGATTAATAATCAAGGTAATGTAAATTAAAACAGAACAACTCCTATAAATAAATAAATAAATGACAACACCCAATAAAAAAAAGGGCAAAAAATATGAACAAGTAGTCCACAAAAACCCAAAATGCTAATACCTAATAAACATATGAAAAGATATTCAGTTTTGTTAGCAATTAGGTAAATGCAAATTAAAAAAATGAGGTAATGGAGCGCCTGGGTGGCTCAGTTGGCTGAGTGGCTGACTTCCGCGCAAGTCATGATGTCACAGTGTGAGTTTGAGCCCCACATTGGCTCTGTGCTGACAGCTCAGAGCCTGGGGCCTGCTTCGGATTCTGTGTCTCCCTCTCTCTCTACCCCACCCCTGCTCAAGCTCTGTTTCTCTGTCTCAAAAATAAATAAACATTTTTAAAAAACTGTAAAAAATGAGGTCCTATTGGTGCCCACCAAATTACAAAAAGTTAAAACATATGAAGTCCAGGTTTGCCTAGCATATGGGGAAAGAAAACTCATATACTCCTGGTGCAAGTGTGAATTGTGACAACCTATTCAGAGCAACGAATAACTGTCAAATAATAAATATCATCACAGTGTGATAATAACTATCAAAATTTAAAATATTTAAAAAATTTTTTTAAATATTTATTTATTTGAATTTTTTTTTCAACGTTTATTTATTTTTGGGACAGAGAGAGACAGAGCATGAACGGGGGAGGGGCAGAGAGAGAGGGAGACACAGTATGGGAAACAGGCTCCAGGCTCCAGGCCGGAGGCGGGGCTCGAACTCACCGACCGGGAGATCGTGACCTGGCTGAAGTCGGACGCTTAACCGACTGCACCACCCAGGCGCCCCAAATATTTATTTATTTGAAAGAGAAGAGAGGGCACATGCACAAGTGGGGGAGGGGCAGAGAGAGAGAGAGAGAGAGAGAGAGAGAGAGAGAGAATGGGAATCTCAAGCAGGCTCTGCAATGTCAGTGCAGAGCCGGATGTGGGGCTCAAACCCACAAACCGTGAGATCACGACCTGAGCCAAAATCAAGAGTCAGATGCTTAACCAACTGGGCCACCCAGATGCCCCAAAATTTAAAATACTTTTAACTTACAGTTTTAGATTTACATTCTATAGAGATACTTGCACAAGCATGTGCAAGGATATATTTATATGGAATATTATTTATAATAGCTCAAACTATGAGACATCTATGTCAACAGTAGGAGAATGGTTAAAATTTGGATGCCAAAATAGTTGTAAAATGGAAACCTCAGTGGCCATTTAAAAATTAGAGGTAAGTCTGGGAGTGCCTGGGTGGCTCAGTCAGTTAAGCATCCGACTTCAGTTCAGGTCATGATCTTGCAGTCTGCAAGATTGAGCCCCACGTCAGACTCTGTGCTGACAGCTCAGAGCCTGGAGCCTGCTTCAGATTCTGTGTCTCCCTCTCTCGCTGCCTCTCCCCCACTTAGGCTCTGTCTCTCTCTGTCTCTCAAAAATGAATAAATGTTAAAAAAAATTTTTTTAACTAGAGGTAAGTCTGAATTATTATTAATTATGAAGTGAAACGATCATGTAACAATAGGTAAAGGGTGCCTGGGTGTTTCAGTCGGTTGAGCATCCAACTTTGGCTCAGGTCATGATCTCACGGTCTGTGGGTTTGAGCCCCACGTCGGGCTCTGTGCTGACAGCTCAGAGCCTGGAGCCTGCTTCGGATTCTGTTTCCCTCTCTCTCTCTGCCCCTCCCCAGTCATGTTCTGTCTCTCTCTCTCTCTCTCTCTCTCTCTCAAAAATAAGTAAAACATTAAAAAAAATTTTTTTAACCAATAGGTAAAGTATGATATCATTTTGTGAAAATAAAGTGTATGCCTGAATATTCTTCAAAAAAGTCTGGAAAGATACCAAAAGTTTGACTGTGTTTACTTCTTGGGGATGGGTGTTGAAAGAGGTAGAGAGATATCGTAAGTGGTTAGAGATTTTTACTTTCTACATTATAAATTATTTGCATATGTGTATGTGATCTATGAATAATTCTGTATTCATTGATTTACTTTGCAATAACAAATAATAAAAAATGAACATATGCAGCAGGAAAAAAAACCAAAAACCAAACAACAACAACAACAAAAAAAAACCCACCATGAGATACCATTATACATCTACAAGATTGCCAAAACTTTAAAATCTGACAATGCCCCAGCAATAGCACTGCTAGGAATTTACCCAAGGGATACAGGAGTACTGATGCATAGAGGCACTTGTACCCCAATGTTTACAGAAGCACTTTCAACAATAGCCAAATTATGGAAAGAGCCTAAATGTCCATCAACTGACAAATGGATGAAGAAATTGTGGTTTATATACACAATGGAATACTATGTGGCAATGAGAAAGAATGAAATATGGCCTTTTGTAGCAATGTGGATGAAACTGGAGAGTGTTATGCTAAGTGAAGTAAGTCATACAGAGAAAGACAGATACCATATGCTTTCACTCTTACATGGATCCTGAGAAACTTAACAGAAGACCATGGTGGAGGGGAAGGAAAAAAAAAAGGGGTTAGGGAGGGTGGGACCCAAAACATAAGAGACTCTTAAAAACCAAGAACTGAGGGTTGATGGGGGGTGGGAGAGAGGGGAGGGTGGGTGATGGGTATTGAGGAGGGCACCTGTTGGGATGAGCACTGGGTGTTGTATGGAAACCAATTTGACAATAAATTTCATATTTAAAAATAATAAAAAATAAAATCTGACAATGCCAAATGCTGGTGGGCATATGGAACAAATGGGATGATTAGAGTGTGGTATTTATATTACCAAATTTTCAGACACATCCCCCTAGGATGCAGAAATTCGACTCTATGTTATACGTCCTGGAGAAACTCATGTGCATGGGCATCAAGACATATAATCAAGAATGTACATAGTAACATTGCTTATGATAGAAATGGGAACAACACAAATATCCATCAACAAATGAATGGATAAATAAATTGTGGCACAAGAATACAATAAAATATTACTGAGAAAGTAAAAAGAAATACTAAAATATAATATATTTATATGTGTATTATATATTAAATATATATTATATAATATAAACGTGTAAGTATATTAAATAATATAGAATATATATATTTATATATAAATATATTTATATATGCATAATACACTTATAAATATATAAAATTAAGTAGAAAATAGAGGAGCATCCAAACCAAAAGATTAGTCATTGAAAAGACAAACCTCTTTAAAGATCAATCCAGGCAAAAAAGGGAACGTATAAATAATATTAGAAATAAAACTATAGGATATAACCATAGATGCTGAAGAGACTTTAAACATAGGAAGATACTTTTTTAACAACACTTTAAAAGAAATAGTTGGAGCAACTTTTTGCTAATGAATTTGAAAACAGAATAATATAGCTTACTAAAACTGACTCAGGAAAAAATAGAAAACCTGTAGCATTTTTTAAACTGAATCAGCTTAAATTATTCCCACAAAAGAAAACAATAGACCCAGACAATTTTAGTAGTGAGGTCTCTCAATAATTCAAGAAGCAAATGATTTCAGCCTTATATAAACTATTCCAGAGACTGAAAAAGAGAAACACACCCAACTCCTTCAACATCAAAAACTTAGTGACACTACATGAAAGGAAAATTACAAACCAAACTCATTCAAACATAGAAGCAAATATCCTAAACAAAATGTTAGGAAAAGGAATCTAGCAATATATGAAATGATAATATGCCACATCCAAGTTGGGTTTCACTCAAGAATGCAAGATGAGTGTATCAGTTACCTATGCTGCGTTAAAAGCAAAACAAAACACCAAAACTAAAATGACAACACTTAGAAACAGTGGCTTGCAAAAGTTTATTATTTCTCACAATACTATGGGTTGGCTGGGCTGGTCTTGCCCGGGTTACTTTCGTGGCTGCAGTCAGCTGGGTTTGGACGGCCTAAGATGACCTTACTCACATATCTGGGACTTCATTTGGGATGTCTGGAAAGGCTGGGATTTGTGGCCTCTCTCTCCATGAGGGCAATCCTGGGCTTTTTCCATATTGAGAGAAGCATTCTAAGAAGGAGAGAGCAAAAGAACAAAATCACTTGAGCCCAAGGGTCAGAAATCACTCAGTGTTTCTCCTGCCACATTCTAATTAAACAAAACACAGGCCAAAGCAGATTCAAGAGGAAGGGACTCCACCTCTTGAGGGGGATGAATACCAAAGTCACATGGCAAAAGAATATAAAGAATGGGAAGAGAGGAGTGTTGTGGCCACCTTTGTAAACAATCTAAACATTGGTTTAATATTAGAAAATCAACTATACCATGTTAAGAGCCAAAAAGCAATACATACATGCACACACACACACACACACACATACACACATACACACACATACATATATACACACATATGTGCATACATACACATATGTATACACAAACATATATATACACACACAGACATACACACACACACACATATATATATATATATATATATATATATATATATACACATAGATCCTTCTCTTCAATATGTGCAGAAAATGCGTTTAGTAAAATCCAATACCCATTAAAGATTTAAACAAAAACACCAAAAGGATTTTCTTAGCCTGGTAACCTGTATCTACGCCAAATAACCTACTCCAAATGTTACACTGAAATATTGAAAATATTCCCTGCAAGACCTGAAAGAAAACAAGTGTGTCTTTTATCATCACCATTTCTAATTTACCTTATTGTTCTGGAGTAGTTAGCTCACACAATAATGTAAAATAAATAAACAAATAATCAGAAAAATAGAAACAAAATCTTCATTGTCTGCAGATGATAAAACTATTAGAATAAGAGAGTTTAGCAAATTTTTAGGAAATCAAATCAAGATTAAAAAATCAAATGCATTTACATTCATTCACCAGCAATAGTAATTAGAAAATGCAAAGATACTATTTTTGTAAGTATCAAAAACTAACACATTTCTGTTTCCAGGTAAGAGGGAGTAAGCTATTCCCTCCTCTCTCTCCCACTGAACACAGCTACAAAACTTGGACAGAATGCATGGAGCAGCTCTTGGATAACCTAAACATAAACAGGAAAAGCTTCTCATTAGCCATCAAGGAAATACAAACTAAAGCTGCAATGAACAATACCACTTTACACCCTCTAGAATGGCAATAATCAAAAAGAGGCACTAACAAGTGTTGGTAAGGATGTGGGGAAATTGGAGCCCACATACAATGCTGGTAGAAATATAACACAGTACAGCCACAGCCACATATTGAAGAGAACCCTGAGAGAACTGAAACTTGTCCGTACAAAACTTTGCACAAAGATGTTTGTAGCAGTCTTATTTGTAATATTTAGAAGTAGGAACAACACAAATGTCCATCAACTAATGAATGGAGAAACAAAATATGGTATATCTGCACAATATTTGGCTGTAAAAAGGAATGAAGAATGGATTCATGCTGGAACATGGATGGACCCTGAAAACGTAATGCTAACTGAAAAAAATAAATAAATAAAACAGAGAGAAAAGGCACATATTGTATGATTTCAAAATCTGTATTAGGGTTCTCCAGAGAAGAAACTGGCTCACATGATTGTGTAGACTGGCAAGTTAAAATCGACCAGCAGGCTGGACATTCAGGGAAGAGTTGGTATGGAAGGCTCAAGTCCCTCTTTTTCCAGGGACCTCAGGCTTTTCTTGCTAAGGCCTTCAACAGATGGGATTATGACTTCTAATGGGAATGCGGTTTCTTTCTGTGTTGATAAAAGTATTTGTACCGTCCATATACACTGATTTGTACAGTCAATTTTGCAGTATAAGAGACAAAAGCATATGCTCAAGAAAGAATATGACTTCCTGATTCTGTGAACTGACAGAAATTTCTCCCATTTAGGAAAAAGACAACTGAGGGAGGGGCAGTGAGGGCGTTAAATGTCATCAGCCTTGGAGCCAGGAGCTTCGGCAGTGACAAGAAGTAGCATCCCTGGCACGAACACAACAATTTGACACCAGGTATTGGCAGCCTTGGGAACAGAGATCAGTGAGAGTCTGCAGCCGGCAGGGGTGTGGCCTTCAGCTGGCCTCTGAAGGGAGAAGAGCAAGAACAGAAACTTCAAGGCAGCCAAGAGAATAAATTCACAGAACACTTGCGAGATACCACATAGAGATTCCAAGAACTCTTTACGAGGAAACAGAGGCGTTCTTAGAATAGGTGGGGGAAGAGAGAGAGAAACTGCTGTGTGACTACTATTTGGGTCCACACATGGGATATGTGTTTCTTTTCAGGGTTTTTTTTTTTTTTTGTCTGTTTGTTTTGTTTTTATGAAACCAATGAGTATATCTCTTTTTTAAAAACTTAAGTGGAACAGTTAGCTTACAGAAGAAAATAGTGGAATTCTGCCCCTTTGACCCTCATTCCCAAATTCCCACTCCTCTTAAGCAACTTCTCTGAACTTTCTCGGCTGTTTATTCTGGTTTTATCTCCATGTATCTAAACTGTGTGCTTATATAGACTTTTTTTTTTCATTTTTTACTTTAGCTATCATCTGTTGACTTGCTATTATGGTAAATGGAAATTTAGCTCGCTCAAATTATCTCCCTCAAGTACAAGCACACCTTGTTTTACTGTGCTTCATGTTATTGCAGTGAGAGCTCAGATAATGCCTAGCAATTTTTAGCAGTAAAGTATATTTAAATTAAGGTATGTAGTTTTTTTAGACACAATGATATGACACATTTAAGAGACTACATCATAGTGTAAACATAACTTTTATAAGCCCCAGGAAACCAAAAAATTCATTTGACTCACTTTATTACGATGCTTGCTTTATTGCCATGGTCCAGAACTAAATATATCTAAAGTGCGTCTATATGTTCACTTAATAGTCTTCATTCCCATTTTCCCAAATTTGTTATATTGGCAATTTTGTTTAAATGAATATTTATTATTTAAATATATATAATATATATTAAATATATATTATAGTTTCTACTATTCATAGCTGTGATAGTATATACTATGATAACATTTCCTTTTTGAACAACTTTATATTTTTTCCAGTATAAATAATTGCTTTGGTTTTTGTTATTTGTTTGCTTAATTTTCCATGTCAAAATCACTAATTCAACTCCAATGGGTCCAACAAAACTAAAAATAATTTTTGAATATATTAAAATACATTGGATACTCTATAAGTTTAGTTTTCTCTCTGGAAGAATCTCTCATGGAGCCCTCTGTCTTCATTCTCTAATTGGTACTGGTTGCTCACTAAGCCTGTTGCCCAGCTGTTATCCTGAAACTTCCCATCGCTAAAATCCAGGGTATTTTTTTCCCCTTACTTATGTGCTGTGTCTTTCTCTTTCTTGCCTTCCTTTTTTACACCATTTAGTATTTCTGAATAAAAGTGTCAGGATTTTACTTGTTTATCTGAGTGATAATTTTCCTGGGTATAGAATTTTAGATTGGATAGGATTTGTCCTCAGAATTCTAAGCCACTGGCTCCATTTTTTCCCTCAGACTAATCTATTGTTCTTTTTTATTTCTCTTTGTTGTTTTTTTTTTTCCTTTTTCTGAGTCCTGAATTGCCTTTCCTTCCCTTGAATTCTTACTATGGCTTCTTTCTTTCTTTCTTTCTTTCTTTCGCATTGGTTGTCTTTGTCTTTTTTGTTTGAGTCTTTTTCAAATATTGACTGATATTTTGTTGTCCATTCAAGAGGGCTATTCTGGGGGAAGAAAGCTGAATTTTCTGGCTGGTGGTGGGTACATGGGGATAGAGCTATAAACATTCTGGTTTTCACCTCTCTTGCCACAAAGAGATTCAAAAGAGTGGGTGGAGAGTCATCCTTTACTATAGGGACTTTGTCTTAGCCTCACTCTTTATGGTACCATGCTACTGCTTTGCCCACCACTGTGCTTGTCCCTGAATTGGGGCCTGTCTTTACAATTTACTCAGATATTAAACCTCCAATTTTCTGCTTTGGGCATAGGAGAGAAATCAGTATGTTATATCAAAGAAAATAGTCAGATATTCTGCATAGGAAAAGATCCTGGAAAAAGGATATCTAACAGTTAAACATAGCAGATTGAACATATGGCACTTATTTCTGTTGCCTCTAGAAACTCTGCTAAAATGGGAATAAAATTTTTGAAATGAATAAACACAGTAAAGAGAGAACACGAACAGCGATGTAGCAGTCAGGGTTCTGGCAGAAAACAGATTGGCACACTCAAATGAGAATTGAATAGAATTTAATAAGAAAACTATTTACAGAGGTGTGGGCAGGGTCAAGAGAACCAACAAGGGATGGCAAAGTACATGGGGTCTAACAGCATTTGGAAACTATCACCATCTCTAAGCCTTTAGAGGCAAATGGAAAGAATGACTGCTGAACGTGGTAAAAGCCCTAGACATAGGAGAGAAGAACCCTATAGGAGCCACAGAATTAGGTAGAAGTATTATGCCACAACCAAAAAGACAGTGGCCTTCCAGGGAGCAAGCATGCAGGGAGAAGGAAGCAATGGGAATAAATACTCCTACATCTACAATTCTATCTCCTCCTACTCTCCAGTCTTCTGCCAGCATCTCCAATTAGCTGAATCCAACTGGAAGCCAAAAGTCAAGGGAGCCTATGTCCATTTCTCTGCACACAGAGCAGGGCAAAAAGAGATGGAGAATGGATTTGGAAGAGCAACACAGATAAATAACACAAGCACAGACAAGAGATGTCAACCAATTTTTAGAAGATAATTTTTTTTAATTTTTAATTTTTTTTTTTTTTTTTGAGAAAGAGAGAGAGAGTGTGAGCAAGGGAGGAGCAGAGAGAGAGGGAGACACAAATTCTGAAACAGGCTCCAGGCTCTGAGCTGTCATCACAGAGCCTGACATGGGGCTTGAACTCACAGACTGTAAGATCATGACCTGAACTGAAGTCGGATACTTAATGATGGAGCCATCCAGGTGCCCCCCCAAAACATTCTTATATTGCTCTTTTTTTGTTTGTTTGTTTTTGTTTTTTTTTTCAACGTTTATTTATTTTTGGGACAGAGAGAGACAGAGCATGAACGGGGGAGGGGCAGAGAGAGAGGGAGACACAGAATCGGAAACAGGCTCCAGGCTCTGAGCCATCAGCCCAGAGCCTGACGCGGGGCTCGAACTCACGGACCGTGAGATCGTGACCTGGCTGAAGTCGGACGCTTAACCGACTGCGCCACCCAGGCGCCCCCTTATATTGCTCTTGATATGCTATCTATTGACTTCATATTATAGAATAGTGGGATTTAGTACACTTAACACCTCCTTCCTTCCCTTCATACTCCCAAAATATTTGTTTCACATTTTTTGTTTAAATCAATATTTATAATATGCTTGTGTTGTTATACTACTGAACTTCGGTTCAGGTCATGATCTCACAGTCTGTGAGTTCAAGCCCCACATCAGGCTCTGTGCTGACAGCTCAGAACTTGGAGCCTGTTTCAGCTTCTGTGTCTCCCTCTCTCTCTGCCCCTCCCCTGTGCACACTCTGTCTCGCTCTCAAAAAAATAAACATTAAAAAAATTTTTTTAAAGAATATTTTTGGAAATATAGAATTAAAAACAGAAGAAACAGCTAAAATAATTCAAAATTTTGCTTATAGGGAGCACATTTCAAGGATGGGAATGGTGGTTCAGGGTTCTACTATTATTATAAACCTTATCATCATATTAGACTTTTTCAAATAATGTATGTATTTCACTTTCATAAAAGCTAAAGCAACTTTTAAACAAAGGAAGAAAAGATGTATGTGTTGCCATTAAAATAGTAAGGTTTACTCAGGACTTGGAGAAAAAAAAAAATGCCTAAGGGGAAAGACATGTGGTAGAGGACATACTGGATCTCATCAAATCCCTCAGAATTCAGATTTAAAATTAAAAAATTGAAAAAAAAATCACTGGAGGGATTCAGAGGCAGATTTGAGCAAACAAAAGAGAGAATCAGTAAACATGAAGATAAGAATGAAAAGTATTGGGTGTGAGGAACAGAAAGAAAAAGACTGAAAAAGACAAACAGAACAGCTGAAAGACACCACTAAACAGACCAGCATACACATTGTGGGAGTCCCAGAAGGAAAAGAGAGAAAAGGATAGAGAGAATATTTGAAGAAATAGTGGCTGAAAACTTATCAAATTTGATGAAATACATGAATATAAACATCCAAGAAGCTCAGTGAACTATAAGTAAGAAGAACTGAAATGGACCCACATCAAAACATGTTATAATCAAACTTTTAAAAGATGAAAAAAGAATCTTAAAAACAGCAAGAGTGAAGCAATTCACTGCATGCAAGGGAGATGATTGTCAGCAGATTTCTCCTCAGAAATTTTGGAAGCCAATATATTCAAAGCGCTAAAAGAAAAAAAAACTGCCAACCAAGAGTCCTATATCCAGCAAAACTTCTTTTAAAAGTTAAGGAGAAATTGCTACATTACTGGCAAACAAAAGTTGAGAGAATTTGTGACCATTAGACCTACCTTCAAGAAATGCTCAATTGGTTGAGCATCTGACTCTTGATTTCGATTCAGATCATGATCCTGAGGTCATGGGATGGAGCCCTGCATTGGCTCAGCCTGGAGCCTGCTTAAGATTCTCTCTCTCTCTCTCCCTCTGCTTGCATGCTGTCTTTCTCTCTCTCTCTCAAAACAGAAAGAAAGAAAGAAAGAAAGAAAGAAAGAGAAAAAAAAGAAATGCTCAAGGGAATCCTGCAGGGTGAAATGAAAGGACACTAGATAGTAACTTGAAGCCCTATAAAGAAATAGAAACTTCCCTCAATAAAGATAAATATATAGCAATTATAAGAGCTAGTATTATTGTAACAATAGTTTGTAACTCCCATGTTTTGTTTTCTACGTGATTCATGAGACTAATACATTAAAAATATATTAGTCTACAAGCTAGTATTATTGTAACTTTGGTTTATAACTCTACATTTTATTTCCTACATAATTTAAGAGAGTAATGTATTTAAAATAATTTTTACTTTATGTTTTGGGACATCAACAGTTGAAAGGCGTGGGAATGGAACTTTAAAGGTTCAAAGTTTTATAGGCTATTGAAGTTAATTTGGTATAAATTCAAATTGGAGTGTTTTAAATTTAGGATATTAAATGCAATCCCATGGTAACCACCAAAAAATAGCTATAAAATATACACGAAAGGAAATGAGAAAGGAATTTAAACATTTCACTACCAAAGAAAATCACCTATATACAAAAGAAGTCCCTCTTTATCAGTAATTACTTTAAATGTAAGTAGATTAAACACTCCAATCAAAAGACAGAGATTGTTCAAATGTATAAGAACACATGATCCAAATATATGTTATGTACAAGAGACTCACATTAGATCCAAAGACACAAATAGGTTGAAAATGAAAGGTTGGAGGGGTGCCTTGGTGATTCAGGTGGTTAAGTGTCCAACTTTGGCTCAGGTCATGATTTCATGGTTTATGGGTTCAAGCCCCATGTTGGGCTCTGTACTGACGGCTCAGAGCCTGGAGCCTGCTTCATATTCTGTGTCTCCCTCTCTCTCTCTGCCCCTCCCCCACTAATGCTCTGTCTCTCTCTCTCTCTCAAAATAATAAACAAACATTAAAAAAAAATTAAAGAAAAAAATTTTAAAAAAGAAAATGCAAGGTTTGAAAAAGATATTCCATGAAAATTGTAACCAAAAGAGAGCAAGGGTGACTATACTAATATTAGACAAAATAGACTGTAAGTCAATACATCAAGAAAATACAACAATTATAAGCGTTTACACACCTAATGACAGACCGTCAACATATATGAAGCAAAAACTAGAAAATTGAAGGGAGAAATAGACAGTTTTATAATAATAGTTGTAGAACAACCCCATTCTCAATAATGGATACAACAACCAGGCAGAAGATAAATAAGGAGACAGAAGACTTAAAAAACAAAATAAACCAAGTAGATCTAGCAGACAAATACAGAACATTCTACCCAACAATAGCATACACATTCTTCTCAAGTGCACATGATACATTTTGCAGGATAGATTATATGTTAGATCACAAATTAAGTCTCAATAGAATTTTTTTTAATTTTTTTTTAACGTTTATTTATTTTTGAGACAGAGAGAGACAGAGCATAAACAGGGGAGGGGCAGAGAGAGAGAGGGAGACACAGAATAGGGAGCAGGCTCCAGGCTCTGAGCCATCAGCCCAGAGCCTGACGCGGGGCTCGAACTCACGGACTGTGAGATCGTGTGACCCGGGCTGAAGTCGGACGCTTAACCGACTGAGCCACCCAGGCGCCCCAAGTCTCAATAGAATTTTTTAAAAAAACTGATATCATACAAAGTATCTTCTCCAGCTACAATAGGATTATCAGGAGTAAAACTGAAAAAGTCACAAATTTGTGGAAGTTAAATAACACTCTCTTAAACAACTAAGAGATCAAAGAAGAAATCACAAGGGAAAAATAGAAAATACTTAAAGAAGAATGAAAATGAAAACACAACATGGCAAAACTTATGGGACACCATGAAAGCATTACTGAGTGGGGGGAGGGGGACAAGAAAGATTTCAAATCAACAACCTAACTTTACAACTTAAGAAACTAGAAAAGTAAGAACAAACTAAACCCTAAGCTAGCAGAAAGAAAAAACTAACAAAGATGAGAGAAAAGATAAATGAAATGAAGAATAGAAAAACATTAGAGAAAATTAATAAAAACAAAAGGTGCTTTTTTCAAAAGAACAACAAAATTGACAAAACTTTAGCTAGACAGACTAAGAAAAAAAGAGAGATGACTCAAAGTACTAAAATCAGAAATAAAAATGGTAACATTACCAATTCTACAGAAACAAAAAGGACTATAGGAGAATACTCTAAACAATTGTACACCAACAATTTGGATAACTAAATGAAGTGTACAATTTCCTAGAAATACAAAATCTGCAAAGACTAAATCACAAAGAATAGAAAATGTGAATAGACATGTAACTAGTATGGATGTTGAGTCAGTAATCAAAAATCTTCTAAAAAGAAGAGCACTGGACCTGATGGCTTTACTGGCAAATTCTATCAAATATTTAAAGAACTAATACAAATCCTTCTCAAACTTTTCCAAAAACCTGAAGACAAGGGAATACTTCATGACTCATTATTTGAGGCCAGCATTACCCTGCTACCAAAGCCAGACAAAGACACTGCAAGAAAATAATACTACAGAACAATATCTCTTATGAACATTGATGGAAATACCTTCAACAAAATAGTAGCAAAGCAAATTCAGCAGTATATTAAAAGGATTATACACCATGACCAAGTGGGATTACTTCTGAAATGCAAGGATGGTTCAAAATATGAAAAAATAATCAATGTAATGCACCACATTAACAGAATAAAAGAGAAAAGCCACATGAGCATCTCAATTGATGCAGAAAAAGCACTTGACAAAATTCCAATACCCTTTCATGATAAAAACATTCAACAAACTAGGAAAAGAAGTACCTCCATACAATAAGAGCCACATGTGAAAACTTCATAGTGAAAATCATACTGAGTAGTGAAAGACTGATAGCTTTTCTTCTAAGATTAGGAACAAGACAAGGATGCCTGCTTTCACCACTTCTGTTGAACACCACACCGGAATTTCTAGCCAGAAAAAGAAATAAAAGGCATTTGTATTAGAAAGGAAGAAGTAAAATATGTCTGTTTGCAGGTGTTATGATCTTATATGTAGAAACCCCAAAGACTCCATACACATACAAAGAAAAAAACCCAGTTATAACTAATAAATGAATTCAGCGAAGTAGCAGGATACGAGTCAACACACAAAAATCAGCCACATTTCTATATACTTACAATGAATAATCTGAAAAAAATTACAAAAACCATTCCATTTATAACAGAATCAAAAAGAATAAAATACTCAGAAACTAACTTATCCAAGGGGGTGAAAGATTTGTACAATGAAAACTATAAAACATTGCTGAAAGAAATTAAAGAAGATATAAATAAAGGGAAACAACCCATGTTCATGGATTGCCAGATTTAATATTATTAAAATGTCAATAATACCCAAAGCAATCTACAGATTCAATGCAATCCCTATCAAAATCCCACAGCTTTTTGCAAAAATAGAAAAACCCATCCTAAAATTTATACAGAATCTCAAAGGACCCTAAACAACCAAAACAATCTTGAAAAAGAGGAATAAAGCTGAAACACACTTTCTGATTTCAAGACATATTACAAAACTAGAGTACTCAAAACAATGTGGTTCTGGTATAAAGACAACCATACAGACCAATGAAATTAAATACAGAGCCAAGAAATAAACCTTATATATATGGTCAAATGATTTTTGACAGGGGTACCAAGATCATTCGATGGAGAAAAAGACAGTCTTTTCTACAAATGGTGCTGGGAAAACTGGATACTCACACGCAAAAGAAAGAAGTTGGGCCCTTACCTAATACCATGTACAAAAATTAACTCAAAATTAGTGAAAGACCTAAATGTAAGACTTAAAACTACAATATTCTTAGAGGAAAACATAGGGCAAAATCATCACAGTATGGGATTGGCAGTGATTCCTTGGCTATGACAACAAAGGCACAAACAACAAAATAAAAACCAGACAAGTTGGACTTCATGAAACTTTAAAAATTGTGTGTATCAAAAGACAATATCAAGAGAATTAAAAGGCAACCCCCAGAATGAGGGAAAATATTTTCAGAACTATACCTGCTGGGGAGCCTGGATGTTTCAGTCAGTTAAGCATCCGACTCTTGATTTCGGCTCAGGTCATGCATGACCTCACAGCTCATGACTTCAAGCCCTACATCAGCTCCGTGCTGGCAGTATGGAGCCTGCTTATGATTCTCTCCCTCTCCATCTCTCTCTGCCCCTCCCCTGGTCATGTATGTTCTCTCTCTCTCTCTCTCAAAATAAATAAATAAACTTAAAAAAAAAAAAAACTACACCTGCTAAGGGATTAGCACCCAGAATATACAGAGAACTCCTATAACTCAACAACAACAACAAAAACTAAATAACCCAATTCAAATCTGGACAAAGGAAAAAAATATGACAAAGGACTTAAATAAACATTTGTCCTGAGAAGATATACAAATGGCCAACAAGCACACAAAAAGATGTTCAACATCACTAATCATTAGGATAATGCAAATCAAGAGGGAGTTCAGATGGCAGAGCAACATGGAGACCTGGAGGTTGTCTCATCCTGGAAACACAGCTAGATCAGCACCAAACTATTTTGAACACCTAGGAAATTGATCTGAGGATTAACACAACAATCTGCATAACTTGAGCCACAGAACTCAGGAGGTACACAGTGTGAAGAGGTGAACTGGGGGAGAGAAAAGCTGCAGAGGGTAGGGAGCTATTTTTGCAGAAAGAGGACAGAGAGAAAGGAGGAGAGTATGGTGCATCAGGATTGATGCAAGAAAAACACTCCTCTGAAAGTAGCTGAAGAGAAAGAAAGAGTGAAAACACTCACAGGGGACTGAACAAGAAATCTGTTCCCCAAAACCATTGATGGGAAGAAAGGAGAGGGTTTAAATACCACCAGGATTCTGTAAACAGTGGAGTGCATAGTCTGAAGTTCTGGAGTTCAGTGCCTGGCAGTGTTCTGGTAGAGAAGTGTGCAGGAGCAGGCAGCAGGGTCTGAGGTGTCCAAGTGCCACACGGAGAGAAGCGGTTCCCTTGCTTGGAGTGCATCTGGAACAGGCCATACAGCATCCCCACAGGCAAAGGTCCCAGCGGACCCCAGAGAGCAGCCCCGTTTGCTGGTATTGAGACAAAGACTCCAGAGTGTGGTAAGACCTAGTGCTGGCTGTGTGTTATGGTTTGCCATAATCTCTGAACCTCTGCCGCTGCACGATCACATGAATGTTTTCTGGGACAAGCTGGCACCCAGTCATTGCTCAGCGAGACCCTCCCCCAGAGAGTCGGCGGGTCCAAGCTACAGGGGTCTCTGAAGCATGGGGTTTTGAAACACAACCCCATCTGAGATAAAACTCTTGGAGGGTATCTCAGGTGGACAGCTTGGACACAGACAGGGTAGAGGTGGGGAGTGAATGGAGGCCTGAGACAAAGGAGGGATACTTGATCATGGGTCGGTGAGAGCACAAAGTTCCCCTGCCAGAGACTAGGGAACTGGGTGAAGCCATTTCCTCCTCTCCCATGCACATGCACACACACAGGAGCATGCATGCCACACTGATCCACCCCAGTAAGCTAAGCAGTGCCACCTAGTGGAGAACCCAACTGCACCCTCCAGCACATCCCTTAGAAGACTAGCACAAGTTACTCCACCTGCTTAGTGTAGGGACTATAAAAGTTTCATAGTTTCAGTTCTAGGGGCAAATGGATGTAATGCCTTTCCGGTTTCATTGTTTGCTGGTTTGTTTATTTGTTCATTTTCTTTGCTTCTGTTTTTGCTTAAATTGTTTTCTTTTTTTCTTTCTTTTCTTCCTCATTCTTGGATACAGAAAGGGAAAATTTTATTTTTTTTACTTTATTTTTTATTTCTTTTAATTTTTTATTGTATTTTCTTTATTTCATTCTATTCTATATATTTTTTTATTTTAAAATTTTCTTACTTTTTTTCCTTTCTTTCTCTTTTTTCCCTATTCTATCAAGCTTCTTTCAACAAGCAGACCAAAATACACTTAGAATCTAGCTTCCTTTATTTGACTTTTTGCATTGTTTTTAATTTTTTAATTTTAATTTTTTTGTTTTATTAATTATTTTCTTCCTCCAAAATGACAAAATGAAGGAATTTACCCCCCCCCCAAAAAAGAAACCAGGAAGAGATGACAACCAGTGACTTAATCAACATAGATGTAAGCAAGATGTCTGAACTAGAATTTAGAACCACGATAATAAGAATACTAGCTGGGGGGCACCTGGGTGGCTCAGTCAGTGAGCATCTGATTTCAGCTCAGGTCATGATCTCACGGCTTAGGAGTTCCAGCCCTGCGTCAGGCTCTGTGCTGACAGCTCAGAGCCTGGAGCCGTTTTCAGATTCTGTGTCTCCCTCTCTACCTGCCCCTCCCCCACTCACACTCTATCTCTCTGTCTCTCTGTCTCTGAAAAATAAACAGTAAAAAGAAATTTTTTTTAAACGATACAAGCTGGGGTTGAAAAAAGCATAGAATCCCTTTATTTGGATATAAATGAAGTAAAATCTAGTCAGGACAAAATTAAAAATGCTATAACCAAGATGCAATCTCAAATGGATGCTATGGACAAAGCACAGCAGAGAATCTGTGATATAGAAGACAAAATTATGAAGAATAATGAAGCAGAAAAAAAGAGTGAAATTAAGGTAAAAGAGCACAATACAAGACTTAGAGAACTCAGTGACTTATTAAAAAGGAATAACATCCGAATCATAGGAGTCCCAGAAGATGAAGAGAGAGAAAAAGGGGCAGAAGGTTTATATGAGCAAATTATAGGGGAAAACTTTTCTAATCTGAGGAAGGACACAGACATCAAAATCCAAGAAGCACAGAGAACTCCCATTAGATTCAACAAAAACTGACCAAGGCATATCATAGTCAAATTCACAAAATACAGAGATAAGGAAAGACTTATGAAAGCAGCAACGGAAAAAAGTCTTAACCTATAAGGGAAGATAGATCAGGTTCACAGCAGACCTACCCACAGAAACTTGGCAGACCAGAAAGGAGTGGCAGGATATATTCAACATGCTGAATTGGAAAAATATGCAGCCAAGAATTCTTTATCCAGCAAGACTGTCATTCAAAATAGAAGGAGAAGGGCGCCTGGGTGGCTCAGTCGGGTAAGCGTCCGACTTTGGCTCAGGCCATGATCTCATGGTTTGTGGGTTTGAGCCCTGTGTCAGGCTGTATGCTGACAGCTTGGAGCCTGGAGCCTGCTTCGGATTCTGTGTCTCCTTCTCTCTCTGCCCCTCCCCCCACTCACTCTGTCTCTCTCTCTCTCCCTCTCAAAAATAAATAAACATTAACTTTTTTTTTTTTTTCAAAATAAAAGGAGAGAGAACGAGTTTCCCAGACAAACAAAAACTAAAGGAGTTCATGACCACTAAACCAGCCTTGCAAGAAATTTTAAGGGGGATTCTTTGAGTGGAGAAAAGACCAAACAAAACAAAAAAGACCAAAAGCAACAAAGACTAGTAAGGACCAGAGAACATCATCAGAAACACCAACTCAACAGCCAACACAATAGCACTAAATTCACATCTTTCAGTACTCACTCTAAATGTCAATGGACTAAACGCTCCCATCAAAAGACATAGGGTATCAGAATTGATAAGAAAACAAGCCACTGTTTATATGCTGCTTACAAGAGACTCATTTTAGACCTAAAGACACCTGCATATTGAAAGTAAGGGGATAGAGAACTGTCTACCATGCTAATGGTTGTCAAAAGAAAGCTGGAGCAGCCATACTTCTATCAGACAAACAAGATTTTAAAATAAAGACTAACAAGAGATGAAAAAGGGCATTATTTCATAATTAAGGGGTCTATCCACCAAGAAGATCTAACAATTGTAAATACTATGCCCCCAATGTGAAAGAACCCAAATATATAAATCAATTAATCACAAACATACATAAACTCATTGATAATAATACCATAATAGTAGGGGACTTCAACACCCCATTTACAACAATGGTCAGATAATCTAAGCAGAAAATCAACAAGGAAAAAAATGGCTTTGAATGACACACTGGACCAGATGGACTTAATAGATATATTCAGAACATTTCATCCTAAAGCAGAAGAATGCACATTCTTCTCAAGTGCACATGGAACATTCTCCAGAACAGATCACATACAGGGTCACAAATCATCCCTCAACAAGTATGAAAAGATCAAGATCATACCTCGCATATTTTCAGATGACAACACTATGAAACTCAAAAACAACCACAAGAAAAAATCTGGAAAGGCCATGAATACTTGGAGATTAAAGAACATCCTACCAAAGATGAATGGATCAACCAAGAAATTAAATAGGAAATTAAAAAGTTCATGGAAGCCAATGAAAATGAACACATCCCAAAACCTCTGGGATACCAAGGGCAGTCATAAGAGAGAAGTATATAGCAATCCAAGCCTTCCTAAAGAAGAAAGTTCTCAAATACATAGCCTAACCTTACACCTAAAAGAGCTGGAAAAAGAACAGCAAATAAAGCCCAAAACCAGCAGAAGAAGGGAAATAATAAACATTAGAGCAGAAATCAATGATATCAAAATTAAAAAAAAAGTAGAACAGATCAATGAAACCAGCTAGTTCTTTGAAAGAAGCTGGTTCTTTGAAAGAATTAAATTGCTAAACCTTTAGCCAGATTGATGAAAAAGAAAAAGGAAAGGACCCAAGTAAATAAAATCATGAATGGAAGAGGAGAGATCACAACCAACACCACAGAAATACAAACAATAATAAGAGAATTTTATAAGCAATTATATGCCAACAAATTGCACAATCTGGAAGAAATGGACAAATTCCTAGAAACATATAAGCTACCAAAACTGAAACAGGAAAAAATAGAAAATTTGAACAGACCCATAACCAGTAAAGAAACTGAATCAGTAATAAAAAATCTCCCAACAAACAAAAGTCCAGGGCTGGATGGCTTTCCAGGGGAATTTTACCAAACATTTAAAGAAGTGTTAACGCCTATTCTTTTGAAGCTGTTCCAAAAAATAGAAATGGAAGAAAAACTTCCAAACTCATTCTACAAGGCTTCCAAAATCAGACAAAGACCCCACTAAAAAGGAGGACTACAGACCAATTTCCCTGAACATGGATGCAAAAATTCTCAACAAGACACTAGCAAACCAGATCCAACAACACATTAAGAATTATTCACCACGATCAAGTGGGATTTATTCCTCGGATGCAGGGCTGGTTCAGCATCTGCAAATCAATCAGTGTGATACATCACATTAATAAAAGAAAGGATAAGAACCACATGATCCACTCAATACAGGCTGAAGAAGCATTTGACAAAATACATCATCCTTTCTCGATAAAAAAAAAAAAAACTCAAGAAAGTAGGGATAGGAGGATAATATCTCAAGATCATAAAGGCCATATATGAAAGACCCACCGCTAATATCATCCCCAATGGGAAAAAACTGAGAGCTTTCCCTCTAAAGCCAGGAACATGACAGGGATGTCCATTCTCACCACTGTTATTCAACATCATTTTGGAAGTCCTAGCCTCAGCAATCAGACAACAAACACAAAGAAATAAAAGGCATCCAAATCGGCAAGTAGGAAGTCAGATTTTCACTTCTCACAGATAACATGATACACTACGTAGAAAACCGAAAGACTCTACCAAAAAACTACTAGAACTGATACATGAATTGAGCAAAGTTGCAAGATATAAAATCAATGTACAGAAATTGGTTGCATTTCTATACACCAATAATAAAGCAGCAGAAAGAGAAATCAAGGAATTGATCCCATTTGCAATTGCACCAAAAACCATAAAATACCTAGGAATAAACCTAACAAAAGAGGTGAAAATACATACACTTAAAACTATAAAGAGCTTATGAAAGAAAATGATGACACAAAAAATGGAAAAATATTCCATGCTCATTGATTGGAAGAACAAATATTGTTAAAATGTCAATACTACCCAAAGCAATCTGCACATTTAATGCAATCCATATCAAAATAACACCCACATTCTTCACAGAGCTAGAACAAACAATCCTAATATTTGTATGGAATACAAAAGCCCCTGAATAGCCAAAGCAATCCTGAAAAAGAAAACCAAAGCTGGAGGCACCACAACTCTGGACTTTAAGCTGTAGTCATCAAGACAGTATAGTACTGGCACAAGAACAGACAATAGATCATGGAACAGAATAGAGAATCCAGAAATGGACCCACAAATGTATAGCCAACTGATTTTTGACAAAGCAGGAAAGAATATCCAATGTAAAAAAGACAGTCTCTTTAGCAAATGGTGTTGGGAAAGCTGGACAGCGACATGCAGAAGAATGAACCTGGACCACTTTCTTACACCATACACAAAGATAAACTCAAAATGGATGAAAGACCTAAACATAAGCCAGGAAGCCATCAAAATCCTAGAGGAGAAAACAGGAAACAACCTCTTTGACCTTGGCTGCAGTAACTTCTTACCTGACATATCTCCACAGGCAAGAGAAACAAAAGCAAAAATGAATTATTGGGACCTCATCAAGATAAAAGCTCTGCACAGCAAAGGAAACAATCAACAAAACTAACATTCCTTTGGTTGAAG
This sequence comes from Prionailurus viverrinus, assembly GCF_022837055.1. Lineage (NCBI taxonomy): Eukaryota > Metazoa > Chordata > Mammalia > Carnivora > Felidae > Prionailurus > Prionailurus viverrinus. Next base: position 121,802,242 of record NC_062563.1, read on the forward strand.
GAATGGGAGAAGGTATTTGCAAATGACATATCAGATAAAGGGTTAGTATCCAAAATCTATAAAGAACTTATCAAACTCAACACCCAAAAAGCAAATAATCTAGTGAAGAAATGGGCAAAAGACATGACTGGACACTTTTCCAAAGAAGACATCTAGATGGCTAATAGACACATGAAAAGGTGCTCAACATCACTCATCATCAGAGAAATACAAATCAAAACCACAATGAGATACCACCTCACACCTGTCAGAATGGCTGAAATTAACAACTCAGACAACAACAGATGTTGGCAAGGATGCAGAGAAAGAGGAACACTCTTGCACGGTTGGTGGGAATGCAAACTGGTGCAGCCACTCTGGAAAACAGTATGGAGTTTCCTCAAAAAATTAAAAATAGAACTACCCTAGGACACAGCAATTGCACTACTGGGTATTCATCCAAAGGATAACTAAATAAAGGATACAGGAGTGCTGATTCAAAGGGGTACATGCACCCCAATCCTTATAGCAGCACTATCAACAATAGCCAAAGTATGGAAAGAGCCCCAATGTCCCTTGACTGATATATGGATAAAGAAAATGTGATATATATATACAATGGAATATTACTTGATGATTAAAAAAAATGAAATCTTACCATTTGCACAAAGTGGATGGAACTATTGTATATCATGCTAAGTAAAATAAGTCAGAGAAAGACAAATATATGATTTCCACTCATATGTGGAATTTAGGATACAAAACAGATGAACATAAGAGAAGAGAAGCAAAAATAATATAAAAACAGAGAGGGAGACAAATTATAAGAGCCTCTTAAACACAGAGAACAAACTGGGTTGCTGGCAGGGTGTTGGGTGGGAGGAAAGACTAAATGGGCAAGGGGCATTAAGGAGGACACTTGTTGGGATGAGCACTGGGTGTTTTATGAAGTGATGAATCACTAAATTCTATTCCTGAAATTATTAATACAGTATATGTTAACTAACTTGGATTTAAATTTTTAAAAAAGGATAATGCAAACCAAAACTACAATGAGATACCATCTCACATCCTTTAGGTTGGCAACTATCAAAAAAAGAGAAAATAACAAGTGTCGGCGATGTTGTGGAGAAGTTGAAACATTGCTGGTGGGATTGCAAAATGGTCCAGTTGTGGAAACCAGTTTGGTGGCCTTAAAAAAGTTAAACACAGATTTACTGTATGACCCTGCAATTCCACCTTAAGGGATACACCCAAAAGAACTGAAAACAGGAACTCAAACAAATAGTTGTATGCCAGTGTCCACTGCAGCATTATTCACAATAGTCAACAGGTAGACACAACCTACATATCCATCAATAGACGAAAGGATAAACAAATTGTGGTATATACACACAATGTAATATTATTTAGCCAAAAAAAGAATGAAGTTCTGATACATGCTGCAATACGGAGGAACTTTGAAAACATACTAAATGAAATAAGCCAGACACAAAGGAAAAATGATTGATGCAACCTACATGAAATATCTAGAATAAGCAAATTCATAGAGACAGAAAGTAGGTTAGAAATTACCAAGTGATAGGATGCCTGGCTGGCTCAGTCAGTAGGGCATGTGCCTCTTGATTTCAGGGTCATGAGTTCAAGTCCCATATTGGGTGTAGAGCCTACTTAAAAAATTACTAGGGGCTGGGGGAATGGGGAGAACAAGGAATTACTGCTTAATGAATACAGAGTTTTTGTTGGAGGCAATAAAAAGTTCGGAAAATAGATAGTGGTGGTAACTACACGACATTGTGAGAATAATTCATGCCACTGAATTTTATACTTAAAATGATTAAAGTGGCAAATTTTACGTTATGTATATTTTACCACAATAAAGGTTAAAGCTATGGAAAATAGACAAAAAAAATGGTGAAATTATAGCTTCTATGCCACTATTTATTATCTCAAGTCTACTTCCTTTCTGCAGATGAACATTAAATATTTGCTTACAACTGTAGTTTATACGATTTATAAGGGGCTTGGTTGTAAAATATTCTAAGAATATATCTGCTTGGGAAACTCTGGCATACAAGGCAAAGTTTCTTAAAATGTGTTCTGAGGATCACCTGCATCAGAGCCACCTTAGGATGCTTGATAAAAAGTAGATTCCTAGCAAACCAGAAAATTTGGGAATAAAGCCTATGAATGTGCATTTTAAACATGCTTCCAAAGAAAAATTATGCTTAGATCTTGGGCAATCATATTGATGCACACTTGGTCAGGTTTTCTAAATTTGGTGCAAAAGGCCTGTTTCTGATGGCTCCCTAGAACTATGGAAAGGTGAGGATATTTGAGAGACTTGGGCTAAATTAACCCAACTTTGGAGTAGCTGAAGGAGTAAATAAGACCCCTCTATTAAGACTGAATGGAGCACCTGGGTGGCTCAGTTGAGCGTCCGACTTCAGCTCAGGCCATGATCTGTCTCGTGGGTTCGTGCCCCGTATCAGGCTCTATGCTGACGGCTCAGAGCCTGGAGCCTGCTTCGGATTCTGTGTCTCCCTCTCTCTCTGCCCCTCCCCTGCTCACGATCGGTCTCTCTCTCTCTCTCTCTCTCAAAATAAATAAACATTAAAAAAATGTTTTAAAAAGACTAAACAGAGTAAGATTTTTTTTTAAGGGAGAAGGAAAGCGTTTTCTATGTAATTGAGGATTTAGATTCAGGGATTAAATAAGGGAAGGGTGTATACTGTGTTCTGTTTTCAGAGGGAAAGGCTGGCATGCTACATTATTATAGTGTGCTCATTGTGAATGTAACTTTGTCTGAGGAGTCTGATTACAGCATCAAGTGCCATAACTAAATGAGACATCAAGTGGAGAAACGCCTTCTCAAGAAGCATATAGCACTGGTTTTCAATATTGTGCACAAGAATTGCCTCACCACCCCCATCCCACCCCCTGAAAATTATGATTCAGAGGTTTGGGGCGGGACCCAGAAATCTTCATTTTAAAGAAACACTCTAGCATATTTTCGTGCACGTGGTCCACAGAGCACACTTGGAAAAACAGTTGGGCTACATTTGAGAGACTGTCTTTACCTAACTCTGGCTCCCTGGATAGAACATCAAAGGAACCTTTGTAAAAGGGCTGAACTACCTATCCACTTCATGAGTCCCAAGGGGAGAGCTAGAAAGGGTTAAAGAAACAGCGGCATGATGCTACAGACAGGACATTTCTGATACTCTGCTAAGCTCCCTGGAGAGGGAAAGCAACACTCTAAGTTTCTTTACTTTAACACTAAAACACCAGCAACAACACCACCCCCCCACCAACGCAGGTAATTTACCAGTCAGTGCTGGATGCGCATTCTAACCACTAGAGGGAGCCCAAGGATTTCCACACACAAACCCCATTCCCTAGCAAGGAGAAATTTAACACAGGGTCAAAGTCTTTGGGGGGCTTTATTGCTAAGGTGGAGCAAAATATAGTAGGAGCTAAAGGTTAAAAGCATTTCATTACACATGGAATGTCTTTTCTTTCTGGCTCCTCTTTAAATCTTTGCATCTTAAAAAAAAAAAAAAGTGGTTTTCTGAGGTAGCCCAGGCTGGATTTGCCACAGTAGCTAAAGAAAAAATTATTCTAAAAATATTGTAGACTCCAAAGTTGCTAAGAGAATAAACCTTAAAAGTTCTCAGCACACCAAAAAAAAAGTACCATGTGAGATGTTATTCATTTCACAATATAAACGTGTATAAAAAGCATCACATTGTACACCTTAAATCTACACAATGTTTTATGCCAATTATATCTCAATAAATGTGAGAAAAAATGAAAAATTATTCTGACCCTTGTTAAAATGGTAAGAAAGACTTTATTCACAAATGTTGTAATAGTATCAATACTATCAAATGGGGGGAAACATCAGGCTGAACTCTGAATATGATAAGGACAAGTGGGTATCGATGCCCAAGGAACAGAGAGAATGGGTCACTGGTTGGAAAATTACTAGAGAAGACAGAAGGGGTTTCTTGCTAAACTGACTTATCAGGATTCTAAGGCAGGCCAAGGACTTAAGACTCAAAGGTAGGGAATGAAGAACTTGATCAGATATAGAGGCTGATCAGATATCACAGGTGGGGGATTCTCTCTCAACTGACTTTGTGGGATTCTTGCTAAAAATGGGCTGTGCAGACAGGCAAGGGGCCTTGAGAGGGAGGCCAAAGTTGAGGTCCAGTCAGGAAGAGGGCACAGAGGAATCCAACTAAAGCTTGGTCAAGGAGAGAGTCTTTGTTGGGGTTTATGGAGAGAGGGTCCTTTTTCTCCTAGGTTTCCTTTTCCATCCTTTTCCTTGCCCTTCCCAGGATAAGATCAAAGTATGGCCCCGGAGGGCAAAGGACCTGTAAGGCCTGTTTTTTACTTAGCCTTGGATCTTGAAGTCCTGCCTGGCTTAACAGAAACTTAGAATAGCAATTGGACCAAATTCCCAGCCTGTAAAAGAGTAAATAATGTCCTTATCCTCTATTCAGGCATTTTTTCTCAGAGATCTAGTGGGGTGTCCTGTCCATCTGGATGGCTGGTGGAGTATTTGGGAATCCAAAATCCAAAATCTCTCTTTTACACACACAACTAACCTTGATGATATATAACTGAATATACAGAAAATACATATACCACATGTTAACATCCAATCTGATTTAGAAAATACATATCTAAATACCAAAGCCCCTTTATCTTTATAGACCTAGAAAATAGATTGAATTATATTCCCAAACTTAATCTAAGACCCCCTAGAATGTGTCATAAAAAACAAAAATTGAATGAACTATAGAATAATCCAATCATTAAGACAGTTCTGTGTGTGCTCTTCCATTCAGTGGAGAAGTAGAGAAGGCCTAGAATGTGCCAGGCAATATACTTGTTACCTTATCACTTGAAATAAACTTACAAAAGAGATTATATGTCCCCTTAAAGATGAGGAAAAGACTCAGAAAGACTATATATAACCACTCCAAGGTAAAACTGGTGGAAAGGCATAACCAGAAGTTTAATTGAGGTCTGGGTTTAGAATCTCATTTAAAAATGATTTCTATCGTTTTGAAGTAGAATATTCTAAATTGAAATGGGATCGTACACATGCATTGTAACCTATTTTTTCCAAATGATATGCCATGAATGATCTCCTACTTCATAGCCTTCAAATTCACTGTTGTTGTTGTTGTTGTTGTTGTTGTTGTTGCTGTTGTTGTTTCCATAAAACTTTCATAATTCTGGAAAAAAGATGGCAGCTTGAGAAGACATGGTTGATTCCTTTCCCTATTTCATACACTCCCTTCCCCCCGCAAAATGGCCAAAGAAATATAGAGTAAGAAAAATTCTGTATCAGCACTAATGATACAGAAGAGAAACATACAAATAAATAACAGACACTTTGAGGAATTTTACTAGATTTAGGGCAGATGGTATTAAAGAGTACCCAGGGAAGACTGTCGGATTTAGCAAATAAAAATACAAGATATGCAGTTAAACTTGAATTTCAGAGAAAGAATAATTTTTTACACTATTGGCTCATGCAATATTCATTGTTTAGTATTTGAATTTAACAGATCATCCTGCATTTTGTCTGGCAATCATACAACCTACTCAGAGGTTCCCTGAAGGAACTTCAAGACCAGGAAGGCAGGCAGGCAGGAAGGAAGGAAGGAAGGCAGGAAGTCAGGGAGAAGCTAGAGCTTAGGTGTGGAGGGACAATAGTTGGGACTGAAAAGCATGGTGGAGCTGACCAGAAAAGCTGCATCTGGTATACCAATTAGTTGCTAAGAATCCTGTGGGTTATAGTATAGCCCTAAGCTCCTATCATGTCACATGATATTAAGTTGTAGAAAGCCTATAAGCTACAAAACTGCTTAATGGTATTTTGCACTTTGTAAAACATATATATATATATATATATATATATATATGGATACATATACACATATACATATGTATATATCCATATACGTATCCATATACGTATCCATATATATATATATATATATATATATAATATTTTATGCATTAAAAAAGTCTCAAAGGGTATGTACCAAAAACTTAACAATGGTTTTCTCTAAGTAATTGAAATGTGGATAACTACTTTTTCTTTTCATTTATATTTTATAATTTTCTTAAAAATGTATATTACCTAGGTAACTTTTTAAAAGTATTGTGTAAGTCTCTCATTGATGAACATACGCTTTTGAGTAACTATAAAATGAGATTGCAGTTATAAAATGGGCTTTAATATTAATGCATGTCTAGCCTAGATAAGTGAGCACTGAGTTTCTGCTGGGTCCCAGGCCCTGTGCTGCAAGCTGGGGATAGAGATGAATTGGACACACTCTTGGCCCTCCAAGAGTCTAAAGGCCACATTCCTTGGTGAAGTTCCTTGGCTCTCGGCCTTGCTGGCTCTGAAATCCCATTTGTCAGCCCATCTGTGATCATCTCTCATGATTCAAATTCACTGATGAACAAACTAGGATGATGTATTAATTTGTGCTGAGAATGATCACAGTCACATAGGCCAGAACAGCACTCCAAGCATGACCAGCACAGTTTTTCCTTGTGTGGTGACATAGGGAACCAGACTGTGATTAGAATGCTGCTTGCTAGGCCTGGAATCAAAGTAGGGGCAGGCAGTAACTGGAAAGTTTAATGGGAACTGACTCAAGCAGGCAGGCAGTAACCTTCTCAATAAACATGGCCTTGCCATGAACTATAAACACAAGTCTGAGATTCTCTCTTCCTAGGACAATAGTAGATGGATGGGCACTGCCAAATATTATCTCAGAGATTCTCCTTTAATAAAAATCTCCCCAGACTAACAAACCTCCGTTTCCTTCAGATTGCACCCTTAACATCTACAGTCATATTGCTCAGAACCGGAGCCATTCCATTTCTTTAAAGTAATTTCTAACTATTTTTTCTTATGCAATGTTGTATTCTGACAGTTTAAGTCTGAAGGTTCTTATTTTCTTAATTTCCTTTCATAAAGGGCATTTTATTTTTTTTATTATTTTTTTACATTTATTTTTGAGAAACAGAGTGAGACAAAGCGTGAGCGGGGGAGGGGCAGAAAGAGAAGGAGACACAGAATCTGAAGCAGGCTCCAGGCTCTGAGCTATCAGCACAGAACCCGAGGTGGGGCTCAAACCCACGGACTGTGAGATCATGACCCGAGCCAAAGTCGGACGCTCAACCGACCGAGACACCCAGGCGCCCCTTGTAAAGGGCATTTTAATATGCATTTACATACAACAAACTTTTAAATATTAAATGCATTTTTAAAAGATATTTCAAATCAGGAGGGGAAATAATGAAAAGAGTTTTTGTTGAAGAAGTTAAGAACCATTACACGAAAAGGCCTTCACCAGCTGCTCACTTGCTCCTCAATCAGGATCATATCGGAGCAAAATTCTTATGCTCCAATATGAATCTGAGCCCCTACCACATTGGGTAGAAGACACCAGGCACAGCTGTCTTTTGAGGAGTCGTAAAGGAGTTGCCCCTTGGTGTAGTGTTCTTGCTTGCCAACTTATCTATTCGAATTTTCTGTAATTGGAACCAAAATCCATACAATCCACTTAATGTTCCGAGTTCTGAAGAACATGGTGTAGCCATTGTGGATTATCCAAAAAGCAGACTAAGCATATCTTAGTGTGCTTGAAGCAAAGGCATGCCTTGATCATGCATATCTGCATGTGTGCAAACATGCACACACTGTATTCATGCATGCATGCGCGGGTACACACACACACAATTACTTGGAAATACTTCAACATTCAAGAGTTAAAAAAAAAAGCATTGCGATAATCACCATGCAAAATGACAAGATAAACAAATCATAGAATTGGACTTCCTGATTTTAAAGTTTAGTGTATACTGGTGTTTTGTTTTAATTTCACACATGGGTACTTTAATTTTAGGGCCTCTAAACTCTTAATCCAATCTTGATGACATTTATTCTAGTATAAATGTTTTTACAACTCCTAACATGAGAACCACCTGATGTTCACATTCATCAAGCAACTATATTTATGTATTCCAAATTTCAACATTTCTCAGCCAGTGGATACATTCCTGACTCCTTCTAAGAAGCCATGAAAAGTTTTTCACATCTCACTTTCATCATACACCAAAATAGCTCTTAAAGTTAATTAGAGTTTTGGGCCAAATACCCAGTACCTAACCATTAATTATTATTTTCTAAGTATTGAGAGTTCAGTGTGAGCTTCTAGTACATGTCAAAACCTGCTCCCTGTGCTGAGACTTACTATATGAATGACAAACCAAATCAATTCAGACTGTGCACTACATCAAATTAAAAGCAATGCTAAATTTGAAGGACACAAAGTTCAAGGACATTTTTGTAAATCCCTAAGAAGTTACCATAACTTTTGGGGCGCCTGGGTGGCGCGGTCGGTTAAGCGTCCGACTTCAGCCAGGTCACGATCTCGCGGTCCGTGGGTTCGAGCCCCGCGTCGGGCTCTGGGCTGACGGCTCGGAGCCTGGAGCCTGTTTCCGATTCTGTGTCTCCCTCTCTCTCTGACCCTCCCCCGTTCATGCTCTGTCTCTCTCTGTCCCAAAAAATAAATAAACGTTGAAAAAAAAAATTAAAAAAAAAAAAGAAGTTACCATAACTTTTTCTTCCTTCCTTCCTTCCTTTCTTTCTTTTCTTTCTTTCTCTCTTTCTTTCTTAGAGAAAAAGAGAGAGAGCATTAGCTGGGGAGAGGGGCAAAGGGAGAGAGAGAGAATCTCAAGTAGGCTCCATGCTCAGCATGGAGCCCGATGCAGGGCTTGATCCCATGACCCTGAGATCATGACCTGAGCCAAAATCAAGAGTTGGATGCTCAACCAACTCAGACGCCCAGAAGTTATCATAATTCTAACTAAAATTTGTTGGTTGGAGGATAGAATTTTATTTTTATTTTATTGTTTGTATACATGTATATATTTATTTATTTTGAGAGAGAGAGCGGGGGGAGGGGGGGTGGGAGGGGAAGGGGTAGAGAGAAAATCCCAAACAGGCTCTGCACTGCCAGCAAGAAGCCCGATGTAGGGCTCGATCCTGCAAACCATGAGATCACTACCTGAGCCAAAGTCAAGAGTCAGACAATTAACAGATTGAGCAACCCAGGCACCCCTAGAACTTTATATTTTTTGTTTTAACTTCTAACAGTGTCACTGTCACTGCTCTGGGAAAGAACACTGAACTTAAAAAGAGAATTCTAGAGTTGTAATATAATTTCAGTGACTCTCTCTTGTCCCAAATGATAAATCAAACAGCTTCTCCTTAAGCATCTGAAAAAACTAAAATATATCGTGGCCACCATAACAAAAGTCCCAAAGACTCTTAGCATATTGCAGAGACATTTTGATATTTATTTTTTTTCTTTCATAAGAAAATTGCCATCAGTGCCAATGTCTGCCTGACAAAAATATTACAGGAGAAATCTTTTGTCATATCTGTCAGGTTTATATTGTTCCTCCTTTCCTTTTTTCCTCCAGACATTAAATACCAAAATCACAAGAGTAGATCCAGTCAGACATGTTTACACACTTTGATTCTATCTCCCTGACTGCAGTTGATTGGAACAGGAGTGTTCCTAAGTTGGACCATCAGAGTTTCATCCCAAGCAATTTGGAATTGGAACTGAAGGATTCAACCTTATTTTAGGTTGCTAGATCTATAATATTTGCACCTCAAAGAACTAGGAAAAGAAGACAACATGAAGCCCAAAGTTAGTAGAAAGTGGGAAATAACAAAGATCAGAGCAGAAATAAGTAGTAAAAAGACAACAGAAAAGGTAAATGAGGGGTGCTTGGGTGGCTCAGTTGGTTGAGCAGCTGACTCTTGCTTTCGGCTAAGGTCATGATCCCAGGGTTGTGGGATCAAGCCTTGCATCAAGCTCCATGCTAAGCATAGCGCCTGCTTAAAATTCTCTCTCTCTCTCCCTCACCCTCTCTCCCTCCCTTTCTCTCTCTCTCTCTCTCTCTCTCTCTCTCTCTCTCTCTCTCCCTATGCCCCTTTTCCCCCACTCACACTCTCTCTCTTTCTAAAATAAAAAATAATAAAATAAAGAAAAGGTAAATGAAACTAAGAGCTGGTTCTTTGGAAAGATAAATTGAAAAACCTTTAGCTACATTCACCAAGAAAAGAAGAGAGAACACTCAAATAAATAAAATTAGAATGAAATAAATAAAATAAATGAAAGAGGAGACATTACAACTGATACCACAGAAATACAAAGGACATGAGACTACTATCAACAGTTATGCCAACAAATTTGGCAACACGGAAGAAATGGATAGGGGCACCTGGGTGGCTCAGTTGGTTGAAAGTCTGACTTTGGCTCAGGTCATGATCTTGCAGTTTGTGGGTTTGAGCCCCACATCAGGCTCGCTGCTGTCAATGTAGAGCCCGCTTTGGATCCTAAGTCCCCCTCACTCTGTCCTTGCCCTGCTTGAATTCTCTCTCTCTCTCTCTCAAAAAATAAACATTAAGAAACATTTTTTAAAAAGAAGAAATGGATAAATCTTAGAAACACACAACCTGCCAAAACTGAATCATGAAGGAATAGAAAATCTGAATAGATTGATTACTAGTAAGGAGATAGAATCAGTAGTTAAAAACCTCCCAACAAACTAAAGTTTAGGATCAGATGTCTTCACTGGTGAATTCTACCATACATTTAAAGAAGAATTAATCCTTCTCAAACTCTTCAAAAAAATATTAATAATAAGAGGAGGGAACATTTCCAAATTCATTTTCCAAGGCTGGTATTGCCTTGACACTAAAACCAGAGAAGAACACCACAAGAAAAGAAAATTGTAGCCCAATATTTTGAACACAGATGCAAAAAATCCTCAACAAAATACTAGCAAACCAAATTCAATAATAGATTAAAAGGATGATATACCATGATCAAGTGGGATTTATTCCAGAAAGCAGGGATGGCTCAACATTCACAAATCAATCAATATGATACACCACAATAGCAAAATGAAAGAGAAAAATCATATGATCATCTCAATAGATGTAGAAAAGCATTATACAAAATTCAACATTCATTTATGATAAAAACTCTCAACAAAGTGGGTATAGAGGGAATGTATGTCAACATAATAAAGGCTTTATGTGACAAGCCCACAGCAACATTGTCTACGGAACAAGACAAGGACGTTTACTCTCACCTTTGCTCAACATAACATTGGAAGTCCTGGTCAGAGCAATTACGTATGAAGAAGAAATAAAAGGCATCCAAACTGGAAAGGAAGAAGTAAAACTGTCACTATTTGCAGATGACATATTATATCGGAAAACCTAAAGACTCCACCAAAAAACTTTTAGAGTAAATGGATTAGGTAAAGTTGCAGGATACAAAATCAATATACAAAAATCTGCTGTGTTTCTATATGCTAATGAGGAACTATCAGAAACAGACATTAAGAAAATGATCCTATTTACAATTGCATCAAAAATGAATTAAATACCTAGGAATAAACTTAACCAAGAAGGTCCCAAATATAAGTTCTCAGTGGAAAAAAATAATGAAAGCAAAATTCCTAAGTTTTATGTAAGCTTTATAACTAAAGCATCTGTTTATGTTTTCTTATGCTGAAAAAAAAACAAAACAAAACTTAACCAAGAAGGTGAAAGACCTGCACTGATGAAAGAAATTGAAGGAGACACAAATAAATGGAAATATATTCTATCCTCATGGATTGAAAGAATTAATATTGTTAAACAATCCATTCTACCCAAACCAATCTACAGATTCAATGCAATCTTTATCAAAATTCCAATGGCATTTTTCATAGAAATAAAACAAACAAACCTAAAATTTATATGGCACCACAAAATATAAAAAAACCCAAATAGCCAAAGCAACCTTGAGAAAGAACAAAGCTGGAGGCATCACAATGCCTGATTTCAAACTATACTACAAAGCTTTGGTAATCAAAACAATATGGTACTGGCATAAAAACAGACCCATAGATCAATGGAACATAACAGAGAGCCCTGATATAAACCCACACATATATGGTCAATTAATTTAATGACAAAGGAGCCAAGAATATACAATGGGGAAAGGACAGCCTCTTCAGTCAGTGGTGCTGGGAAAACTGGACAGCCAAATGCAAAAGAATAAAACTGGATCACTTTTTTACACCATACACAAAAATTAACATAAAATGGATTAAAGACCTGAATGTAAGACCTAAACTCTGAGAAGACAACATTGACAGTAAGCTCCTTGACATTGCTCTTGGTAATGATTTTTTGGATTTGACACCAAAAGCAAAGGGAACAAAAGCAAAAATAAACAGGTGGGACTACATCAAACTAAAAAGCTTCTACATAGCAAAGGAAACCATCAACAAAATGAAAAGGCAACATAATGAATGGGAGGAAAAATTGCAAATTATGGATCTAACTAGGAGTTAATATCCAAAATATATCAATTATTCATATAACTCAATAGAAAAAAATCCAATTAGGGGTGCCTGGGTGGCTCGGTCGGTTAAGCGTCCGACTTCGGCTCAGGTCACGATCTCACGGTCCGTGGGTTCGAGCCCCGCGTCGGGCTCTGTGCTGACCGCTCAGAGCCTGGAGCCTGTTTCAGATTCTGTGTCTCCCTCTCTCTGTGACCCTCCCCCGTTCATGCTCTGTCTCTCTCTGTCTCAAAAATAAATAAACGTTAAAAAAAAATTTTTTTTTTTAAAAAGAAAAAAATCAAATTAAAAAATGAACAGAGGATATGAACGGTCATTTTTCCAAAGACGACATACTGAGGGCCGACAGGTACATGAAAAGATGTTCAACACCACCAATAATCAGGGAAATGCAAACCAATGAGACACCACCTCACATCTGTTAGAATGGGAATTATAAAGAAGAAATGACCAGTATTGGCAAGGACGTAGAGAAAAGGGAATCCTTGTGTATTGTTGGTGGAATGTAAACTGGTGCAGCCACTATGGAAAACAGAATGGAGGTTCCCCAAAAAATTAAAAATAGAACTGTCATATGATCCAGCATTTCTACTTCTGGGTATTTATTCATAGAAAATGAAAATATTAACTCAAAAAGATATATCACCCCCATGTTCATTACAGCATAATTTATAATAGCCAAGATATAGGGGCACCTGGGTGCCTCAGTTGGTTAAGTGTCCAACTCTTGATATCCACTCGGGTCATGATCTCATCCTTCGTGAGATCAAGGCCCACGTTGGGCTCTGTGCTCTCAGCGTGCAATCTGCTTGGGATTCTCTCCCCCTCTCTCTGCCCCTCCCCTGTTCACTGGAGCGCACATGTGCATGCTCCCTCACTCTCTCAAAATAAATATAAACATTTATAATAGCCAAGACATAGAAACAATCAAAGTATCCATAAATGGGGGCACCTGGGTGGCTCAGTTGGTTAAGCGCCAACTTAGGCTCAGGTCATGATCTCACGGTCCATGGGTTGAAGCCCCGTGTCGGGCTCTGTTCTGACAGCTCAGGGCCTGGGGCCTGCTTTGGATTCTGTGTCTCCCTCTCTCTCTGCTCCTCCCCGACTCATGCTCTGTCTCTCTCTGTCTCTCAAAAATAAACATTAAAAAAATTTTTTTAAGTATCCATAAATGGATGAATAAATTTAAAAATGTGGTATAAATATGTTTATATACAATGGAATATTATTCATCTATAAAAAGAATGATATCTTGCCATTTGTGGCAACATGGATGGACCCTGAGGTCATTATGCTAAGTTAAATAAGTCAGACAGAGAAAGATAAATACCACTATGATCTCACTTATCTATGAAATCTTTTTTTAGATTTGCTTAGACAGTAAATCTTTGTTCTTATCACAAGAAAAAAAAAATTGTAACTATGTGTGGTGACAGTTGCTAACAAGACTTATTGTGGTGATCATTTGGCAACACATGCAAATATCGAGTTTGTATGTGTTTGTATACAAGGTTATATGCCCATTATATCTCAATGTTTTAAAAGAATTTACTGTATATGAATTGGTAAAATTGGAATACCATAATATGTAAATGAACAGAGAATGTGAATAATTCACAGAAGAAAGATTACTTTTTTAAAAATTTTTTTAACATTTATTTATTTTTGAGACCGAGAGAGAGAGAGCATGAATGGGGGAAGGTCAGAGAGAGAGGGAGATACAGAATCCGAAACAGGCTCCAGGCTCTGAGCTGTCAGCACAGAGCCCAACGCGGGGCTCGAACTCACGGACCGCGAGCTCATGACCTGAGCGGAAGTCAGACGCCCAACCGACTGAGCCACCCAGGCGCCCCGAAAGATTACTTTTTATTAATTCATAAAAGTATAAAAATGTTGACCATCAAGTTAGATCATAATGACCTAAGAAAAACAAGTTAAATAGAAAAATTATTTTGCCTCGTAATTACAATTTTTAAATGTAGATGAAATATCATTTTGAGGAGGGTGTAGTGGAACTGGTACACTCCTACGCTGCTATGACGGTAAATTAATAATAGTCTTATAGAAACTATCAATAATTATTTTAATGCAGCAATTACAGTTCTGAGAATTAATTTTAACGATGAACGCCAAAAGAAGGAAAAATGGTACCTATGAAAACATTTATTGTGAAATGTTTTTTATATACATTTAGGTGTTTAGAAAGAAAATGTAATTTATAATAATGAAAAATTAAAATCAGCCAATACCAGGAGAATCGTTAAGTAAATTACAGTACTTTAGTCAAGAGAAAGTATGCAGTTTCTAAAGATAAATGTGGAAAATACAGAAGATATGCTATCATGGAAAAGTATTTATGACTTTACCTTAAGTGAAGAAAAGCTGAAAATTATGCGATGAATCAGTCAAATAATAAGTATTTTTTTAAATACACAAATCCTAGGAGGAAAATGAAAGAGGTTTGAGTTGTTGTTATGATGCAACTGCATTATTTAAAATCTACCTGTACTTCAAAACTATAGAATTATTAAAATAATGCTGTTTGGAAAATAAAAATAAAATGGAATAAAACCCCTTTTTTTCTCAAGAAAAAAGTGAATTTTAGAAAATAAAAACATTGCTGGATATGGGGAGGTTGGTCAACAACTTTCTTAAATACCAACACAATGCTGGCATTTTCCAGAACAGAGAATTGAAAACAAAGAGTTTTCAATTCTCTTGCAATTATTTTTTAGAACAAAATGAGAGATGGAGAGATAAATGGATGCAAAACATTTACACAAAGATTTTCACTAATTACTTCTTGATGAAAATAATAGGCAATATCTTAAAGATGACTTAGTCTGGAATCTATCTATCTACCTATTAATTAATTAATTAATTAATTTATTTATTTATTTAAGAGAGGGAGAAAGCACATGTAAGTGGGGGAGACGGGCAGAGGAAAATAGAGGGAGAGAATCTCAAGCAGGCTCCGCACTCAGCACAGAGCCTGATGTGGTAGCTGGATTCCACAACCCTGGGATCATGACTTGAGCCAAAATTAAGAGTCAGACACTCAACCAGCTGAGCCACCCACGCGCCCCTCGTCTGAAATCTTTTAAAAAAATTTCTCCTCCTACAAATGAGTGAATTGTGGGAAGCATTTCAAAGTGGGGTAAAAATTCTGTTGCTTCAAATGGACTGTCTATAACATTGGGCAGAAGCCAGGCACAGGTAGGTACATACTGTGTTTCACTTACGTAAAATCTAGGCACTGGCACATTTACAGTGTGTATACTTTACGATCTGCAAGTTATACCTCAATAAAGAAGAAAAAAAATGTTCTGTAGTCAGATCGTTTCACAGAATTGAAAATCAGACACAGACATTAAGATTTTATTTTCCTTCAGCTGTTTATTTGGAATGTAATGAAGCTCTTCTAAGTATTTTGAGTAATCTGACCTTACTAAATTACCTTGGGTCAATGTGGGTGGTCACGAATGGCAAAATGTTCATTTAATTAACTGCTATGGCTCACACTGGCCAGACTGAGTGTACATCTTTAAGGCCACTGCTTCTACTCCTCTTCAAATGATCAGGTGGGATTCTCCTTAAAAAGTATTTACATGACTGGGGCGCCTGGGTGGCGCAGTCGGTTAAGCGTCCGACTTTGGCCAGGTCACGATCTCGCGGTCCGTGAGTTCGAGCCCCGCTTCAGGCTCTGGGCTGATGGCTCAGAGCCTGGAGCCTGTTTCCGATTCTGTGTCTCCCTCTCTCTCTGACCCTCCCCCGTTCATGCTCTGTCTCTCTCTGTCCCAAAAATAAATAAATGTTGAAAAAAAATTAAAAAAAAAAGTTTTTACATGACAGACTCTTAAAGGAAAATAAGGAATAAGACCATCTAAGTCACACCCTCCAAATCCATGGCCAACACAGAGAAGAGGAGTGCACTGTGGCATGAATTCCTGACTGCAGTGGCAGGAATCACATGCTCCAGGAGCATGACACCATGTGTCTGACTGCACAGTGGAACCTGACCTACTATTTGCATCTTCATGTTTTGGGGAACTGTTCTTCCAAGATAAATTACTTTGGAATTTCCTACTCATGTATATTTAATACAGAGAAACTGTTAATGCTGTAATATAGTGAGAGGAAGTATTGTAGGGTAGAAAGACCATGGTCTTGGTAGTTATAAAAATAAGGATTCAAATTCTAGCTCTTCCACTTTCTAAATATGTGATTGTGGAAAAATGATCCAATTTCTCTAAATGATAGTTTCTTCACCTGTGAAGTGCGGTTTATAAAATACCTGGCATGCACTGTTACCTTTTGTTAGAGACTATATTTGTATTTATATTTATATGTGCCAGGCACACTAGGCAAGCAATGGTCGTGGTGGTTAAATGTTAGGAAAACTGGATAGTAGCCATTCTCATCACTTATGGCTGAATGACTTCATTCAAATGCTGTACTTTTTTTGACACTCAAGTTATGCAAAAAAGGCACAAACATCCACCTGTTGAGGAATGGCTTCTAAGGTTCAATTAATTTGCGAGCAAGTCTATTTTTGTGCTTCTTTGCCCTCCTATGTGATTCTACCGAGTTAAACATTTTTAAACTATAGGTACTTGAAAAAGAACAAGGCCTATTTATTGGATACATGCAACACAAAGGGGAAAACAAAAGAAATGGCAAATAGCTCTAAGCACCCAATCCTAATCTCCATCTGAGTCCCAGTGCAGAGGTTCTCCTGGGTGGAGAATTCTGGTCATTCTGCCCTCGGGTGGATGAGAATGGCAACCAAGCTGAGGTTGCTGACACCATTTTGGGCAGTGATTTAATTGCCCTAATGTTTAGATGTTCATCTTGTTCTTGGGGTAAATCAAGACAGGGCAAGTTATAAGGGTATCATCTAAATGAACAAAATGTGGCCTCCCGTTTGCCAGGGATCTACCCTTGCACCACAGCAAATACAGAACTCCATCTCTCTCTCTCCTGTGAGTGGGGGTGTGGGCCAGTGTAGGGGCAGTTGTCTTTCTTGTATTTCATTGGCTCAAGATATTATCTTACCTAGAAAGAAGAAAATGGTAATTCTAGAAATAAAAATGTTTGTCCAGCTAGACTGGGCCACATAGTACAAAATGATCTGATCCACTGTAGGTTTTAAACAAAAACATTGTTGCTATCTGAACCCAGAATAGCATAGCCTGTGTTTCTCTATTTAAAAGGGAAAAAAGAAAAATCACAACAACCGGGCATGGGAAAACTACCCACACAAGACTGAGGCCTGATTTTACCTCTTTCCTTTCATACCAACCAAGGTTAGATGATCACAAACAGATCCTTACCCTGCTTCCCAGAATTGTTGTGAGGATTAAATGAAATAACAAAATTAATCCATCAAGTGCAAAATGCCACATAAATACTAGTGAGGTTATTACAAGAAGGGAACTGGAATCGCTCCAAGTTTGTGCTGGAGACAGCAGCAATGAACTGAACAGACAGCTGGGCAAATGTGCCAGACAGGAAGCACGTCTGACTTCTGAATACAGGCTTGATTCCCTTTCCCTGAGCTACACCTGCCAGACTGGAAGCCCCTAGTGCTTCAGTCATGAATGGGCACGTCCTGTCCAGAGCTCTAGGGCCTTGCCCCAGTCTGGCCTTTGGCTCCACCCTGCTGTGCTGGCCCAGAGCCAAGTCTGGGCTGACTTCCCCTCTAATATGCCTGGTACTACCTCTTCCAGTACCATCAGGCCTTAAGCCAGCATCTCAAGTTTTGCATGACACAAGCGGCCCAATAATGAGAACACTCCTTCCTGCGTGCTCGGGAATTTCCCTTCCCTCCTCTTTCCCCTTAAATCATTCGTATTTCCGCTTCTTCCATATTTCTCATCTACGCCAGGGCTCCAAATTAGGATGCAGGAGGTTACCAAGCCGGTAACAGGGCAAAGGAACCAGTTTGGCCCATTAACCATGCCTCTGAATTGGGTCAGCTGCTTCCACTAGTGCTAATTCCTTGCTAACTCCTTGTTTCCAGTAGCTAAAACATGATAGGTTCTCAATAACTATTTGTTGAATGAAAACAAATATCAAATTAATGAATCGGCAAATACATACCAGATGAAACCCTAGGCCTTTTCCAGGACCCTGACTTCCCATATCCCTGACCTGCTTTTCAACTGCTCTTATGGTCAAAATACTAGGGCAGCCTCAGCTTGGTTTCCCAGATTGACTTTGACTTTATGTTCTATATGCACAAAGAATGACTGTCAGCACATCTATTCTTTTGTGTGGGTTTTGAAAGAAAAAAGAGACTAAAAAAGAGACAAACCTCACTTTCCAGCTATTTCTCAGAAGAAATAGAATCATTCTGATAGAATGTGTGCGGGTATGTCTGTATCTGTGTGTGTGTGTGTGTGTTCAAGAGTAGTATAGAGATATTTTAAGGGTTTTTTTCCTACAGAATAAAAGAGACACCCTGGCTAAAAATCTCAGTTGCTAACAATAGAGGCAGATTATTCCCACCAAAGACAGAAGGTAAAAGGGGCACAGCTTTAGATTCCCACTGCACAATGCTCCTATCTTCAGATGCCCTAAGGATCAGGAAGGTAGAGCAGGTTTTTCTGGTGTTCAATAGTAGTTTAATACTGCTACATCTATATGAACCCAGATGATAGCAAACAATCAAATATACGTGTAATGCCAGAAGGAGATGAGAGAGAGAATGGGGCAGAAAAAAAGTATTTGAAGAAATAATGTCTGGGATGCCTGGGTGGCTCAGTCGGTTAAGTGCCCAACTCTGGATGAGGTCATGATCTCAAGGTTTGTGGGTTTGAGCCCCATGTCGGGCTGTGTGATGACAGCGCAGATTCTGTGAAGAGTCTGCTTCAGATTCTGTGTCTCCCTCTCTCTCTGCCCCTCCCCTGCTCATGCTCTCTTGCTCTCTCTCTCTCTCTCTCTCTCTCTCAAAAATAAATAAACATTAAAAAAAATTTAAAGAAATAATGTCTAAAATTTTTCCTAATTGATTAAAGATAGATACAGGATTGTAGATACAATCCTGTAGATACAGGATTGTAAATGAATGCCACACAGAACAAACAAACAAACAAAACACTGGTGCACATCAGGGTCAAGTTATTGAAAGTCAAAGATAAAGAGCAAACATTGAAAGCAGCAAGAGAAAATAGCATATTACATAGAGAAGAAAATGATCTGATCAACACCTGACTTTCAGCGGAAACCAAGAAGCCCAGAAGAGAATGGAAAAACATCTTTAAAATGCTGAAAGAGAAAAAAACCCTGTCAATCTGGAATTCCATATTCAGGGGACATACAATTCTCATATGAAAGTAAAATAACATTTTTGGATAAAACAAAGAAGACTTGTACCCAACAGACCTGTGCTACAAGAAACAATAAGGGAAGTTCTAAATTATTTATTTATTGCATTGTCTTGGAGATTTACTACTACTGGAGGCATTACATATGAGCTCTAGATTCTCATAGCCTTCCTACTCTATAGGATAGATTATTTATCTCATGGGATGCTTAGACTCTGAAATTGCTTATGTTCTCTATTATAGCCTCTTCCCACCATTGTGGGTTTGTTCTGAGGGTAGACGGAGTAGGAATGGGGTTAAGGATGGAATCTAATTAATTAAAACAAAGAGAGATTGACAGAACATAGCATATATATGGTTGGGGTGGGAAGAATCAGTGCAGGTAAGGAAAACAGATTGAGATTAAATGCTCCCATGGTAAAAGCTAGATTACCAGGAATAGACCCAAGAATCTATCCTAAATTGTGGAAGAAGTTGGGGAAGAAAAATATACCTAGTCCCCTTCTTGACCTATCAGCCTTCTCATACTATAGTAATTCCTAATCTTCTTTAGATTTAACAGGTATGCCTATATGTCTAAGGTAGGACTTAGTTCCTTCAAGTATCTGATCACCCATTAGGCTGCAGGTAAACAAGAGTGGTGGGATCTGGGAAATACCAAGGAGAGAAATTACAGATACAGTTCCAAGGTATGATCTGTGAGCAGAAGAGGATGTCAAAGAAGTAGGATGGTGGATATGTCACCTATGTAAATGATAAATACCGAATGAGTAGGATAGGATGGACAAATTGGCTTCAAGATTCCTTACGGAACCCTGAGATATAATGTTTTAGCAGTCGGGATACTACAGGTTCCCAGTTGTATACAGGACACCAATTTCCACGACAGGTTGCTAAATTTTTTACTTATTTTAGGGAGATGTTGAAATATTTTTTATTTGTTTATAAATATTCCTTTTTACAAACTTCATTTTTATCCAGCCATGGATTCAGCACCTTCTTCAGAAAGAAAAAGGACTCGGTGAATTTCCCCAGGTCCAGAACCCAGAAAACACAAATGGCATTGACCAAATGGTGGGAGGGATATAGAGACTGGCTATCTGCCTATCAAGAATTAAAAAAAACAGGTTTCACACTAGGCCAAGTCTCTGGAGCATTATGTTGAGAAGGATTCAGAGGTTTAGACCCTTAAATATGGGCTCTGAAAGGGAGTACCACAATTAATTGGTGAGGTCTGCCATGAGAATGAGACCATATGCTCAAGAGTGTTGTCCTTAGCTTGGGTGGCTTATTTGCAGATTGACTGGTCCCCAGTAGATAAGAGACTTCCTGGACTAACACAAAGGAGTCAGGCCTCACTATGTCACTGAAGCACAGGACCTGTCTGTCAGGTCTTGGTCAGGTCCTAATCCGAAGAGTTAGGAAAAACACCGAGTGTGAGAGCGGGAAAAGCCTGTTTATCATCACTGATGTTTGCTAAGTCCCTCACATGGGTTGGTTGGCCAGATAGGCCTAAGCTTTGGAGCCATCCCTCTCAGGCAGCCTTGCCATCTTCACCTGCCCTAACAGGTAAGTAATGAAGCCATGGGATCATTTGATCTGCACAAATTTCTCCTTTATCTGCTTAAGTCCTGGGGCGGGGGGGGGGGGAGGGGGGGGTGGAATATGAGTTTTGTACCTGGGACCAGCCCCACTCTGCCTCAAAAAGCCAAGAGAATTATTGGGTCTTGTAACCCCATTTTGTTACACCCATAGGAACAGTGACTCCTCCTCTAACCCCAGCTAACAGAAACCCTTTCTCTTGAAAGAATGCTGTGTTAAGGGGAAAGGTATATGGTAGTAACTTGAAGTCTGGTGTTTTGTGGGGAGACCAGGGACCAGAAGGGTTGAGAAAAAGGTGATACTGTGATCTTCAGTTGTCAGGCAACTATAGCGTGGGGAAGAATGTTCAGACCTGCAGGTAGTGGAGTTTGGGCAGAGATGAACGTCTTCTTACTGCTCATGAGAGTATACGGGGTAGTTGCTCTCCCAAGTGGAGGCAGGTGGGGAGGTCCCTACCTTGTCGGTCTTTGTCATGTGTTACAGAGGAGTGAGGAATGCTGAATGGATGACCATTGGGTATGGTCAGTTCTTCTGCGGGCTGTAACAGACCCATAAACAAGCGCAGGAACAGCCTCCTTCTCCTGCCCCAGATTCCCATTCTAGGAGAATCCCAGCTCAGATCAGCGCATTAACCCGAGAGAGGGAGAAGACGCCGGAGAGCACCCCATGTGGGGTGCAACAGGCATGTGTCAGACTCGGCTAGGCCTTCCCTGAAACCCTGGGGGTTCTGCAGAGGCAGGAAACGCACCACCCAACCTCAACATGTCACCTCGGGGAGGAGGAGCCAGGTGGGCCGTCGCTGCTCCAGGAAGGGCTGCCGGGTCCCGGGGCTCCGGGGCCTCCCCGAGGGGAGAGCGGAACTCTGGCACCAGGCCCGCGGGGTTCGGTGCCCCGGGACTCTTGGGGGTGAGGAGCCGCGCCCGGGCCAACTTCGGGTTCCCGACGGTGGGGGAGTCGGTGCCGGCCGCGGGCTGGCGGGCGGGCCGTCAGCCGCCCGGCCCGTCGCCTACCTCCCCGCCCCCCGGCTTCCTGCGGAGGCCGCGGCCGCCATGTTGTTGTGGGGCTGAGGCGGCGCCGCGAAGCCCGAGCGGCCGTGAGACGCTGCGCAACAGGTTCGCTGTCGGCGGCCTGGCGACGAACCGGGCGGCGGCGGCGACTGCCGAGCAGGGTCTCCCGGCGTCCGCTCGCTCCCGCGCTGCGGGTGCCGAGGGGCACGGGGTCGCGCTGTGACGTACGGGAGGCGCGGCGGGGGCGCCAGGTGGGTGAAGCGACTGGCCGGGGCTGCGGCAGGGCGCGGGGCAGGTGCGGGCGCCACCGCGCTCGCCGCGGGGAGGCTCGGCGGGCCGGGCTGGAAGGCGGCTGCGCGCCCCCGCCGCCGCGGACGGGCCCTTGGGAGCCCTAGCTAGGCCCCTGGCGGGCTTGGCGGCGCCGGGCGGAAACCTCCGGCCCCGGTTCCTGCCCCAGCGGCGGGGCCAGGGCGGACGCCGAGGGGCCGGGGCTGGGCCGCCCCTTCCCATGCGGCCGAACCCCGGCCCCCAGCCTCTCCTGGCAGGTGCGGACGCCGCTCAGGGCCGGGGGTGGCGTGGCCCCTCGCTTTCAGGGTGCCGGCAGAAGGGGGCCCTTAGGGGCACCCTAAGGGAGCACCCCCCACCCCCCTTTTTTCCCCCCCGCAGAATTGGCTTTTCTTGGTAATGGCTGGTTCGGAATGTCAGGTGAGCCGCATCCCGGTGCGTCAAAGTAGTCCGAGTCACGAGAGGCCAGTGGGCGGATGCTCGGCGTCCACCGCTCGCGTTAAACCAAAGTTGGGGAATGTTACAATTTGACTTTAGCGTTATTGATTTCCAGGGTATACAAAAGCGCGGAGAGATGTAATCTCTCAGGCCATCGTAGTTTATTCCTAATTATTGTTGTTGCTGTGTTGTTGTTGTTTTTAAAGATGCCTGCCTGTGCTTAGTGAATGTGTAAACCCAGGCGGAAACTGCAGATGGCTTTGCATTCTTTAAAAAGATGCTGTATTTGGGTGATTAATCATGCGCTTTGTCGTTGAATGATTGCCGATGGCAAGTATGCTTCATTTGAGACTTGAATTAATTATGAATTAGGAATATGTTTGATAGAGCCAACCAGTTTATTTTAGGAATTAAGGGTTACACAAACATGATTGCTTTCTTAAATGCTCTAGTTTGTTTTTTACTAGTGTTTACTTGCTTACCCAGAGATAGGCGACGTGTGACTTGAAATTTTGTGTTGTTTTAGTCAGCTTAATTTAGGTGGCATAGACTCTGTAGGTTAAGCTTCTTAAGCCTCTTAAGAAAATTGCCTCTTCCCTCTGCTTGTTTGCTATATTGTTAATCAGTGATAAAACGTAAACGCAGTCTATAAACATCACCTAAAACCTTTACATGAATTGATAATAATATCCCTCAAATTTTAAAGATAGTAGCAACTCTGTTCTGCATATCTTTAGGTTTCTTTGGCTGTGCCTATGATTCTCTAGTAATATCTCTCTCCTGTCCAGCTTTATTGAAATATGATTGACATATATCCCTTGTAATTTCAAAAGTGTAGAAGGTGCAAGTTGTTTTTAAAAGCTTAATTTAAGAACAAGCAATTTTGTATTTTTGGAAGGCATGGGAAAATGTGCATTATTGCTATTGTAATATTAATGAGCAGCAGAAGAGCTTGCATTTTTTAATGCTTTAATATATTTATTCCCTCCACTCACCTTTATAGTGAAAGGTAGAATTGTCTGACAAAACTTGACCTGTACTGAATTATTGAGCAGGGAGGTACTATTATTAGTTCAGCAGATCTCAAGGCTAAAATCCTAGTCTCTTCTGAATATGAGGAAATGTGTTAGGCATGTTCTGGGATTGCAATTATAGTTATAAAAAATTGCATTTTTGCAAAAATAGAGTAGTATAAGGAACCTCTATACACCTATCACCCACACAGGAGCTTTCAGGATTTTCTTTATCCATCTCTTTTTCTTTCATACCTTAATTTTTGTTGTTGTTGTTATTTCATCCTACATACTTAACACATCTTTTTTTTTTAAAAAAGTGGAAGTTTTTTTCCATAACCTTAAGATTTCTATTTTTAATGTGTCTTTAATATGAAGTTTCACGAATTTCAATCCTTCTAGAAAGACAAAAAGAACATTTATTGGTCATCTCCTTCAACTACTTTCCTCAGTATTAAAATATATTTACTGCGGTTATCATTAATTGAACACTTATTACTGCTAGGCCCTGTGCTGTTTTGCATAATCAGTTAAAGCATAATCAACAAAGATCCTATGAGTAGGGTTACTTTTTCTCCTGAGTTACTTTTTCTCCTATCAAGTAGATAGCTGAAATGCTAACCTGGAGGTTAACTGACCACCCTTAGTCTCTGAGCTAGTAAGTACAAGAGCCAGGTTTCAAACCAAGACCTTTTAACTTCAGCCCCTGTGCCTTTATCATTCCTCTTGATTCAGAAATTTAAAAAAAAAAAAAAAAAGTCGTTTGGGCACTCAGTAAATATTTGTTGAGTAAATGAATGAAAGTACATGTTAATCCACTGGTAAGTAACTAGCATTTGTATGTACTATATTTACTTGTAAAGCAATTTGTGAACAAGTTCCAGAAATGATTCAGAATAAACTAATTATGTTACTAAATTATATCACTAAAACTTGTATTACTAAAAATGTGGTATATTTATAACAGTGCATTGGTTTTTGGTTGTTTTTTTTTTTTTTTTTTTGGTATGCTGATCTTTTCAATATCTTATTTATGGAAAAATTTGTGGAACAACTGTTTTTAAAGAAAGACTAAGAAAAGGGGCGCCTGGGTGGCGCAGTCGGTTAAGCGTCCGACTTCAGCCAGGTCACGATCTCGCGGTCCGGGAGATCGAGCCCCGCATCAGGCTCTGGGCTGATGGCTCGGAGCCTGGAGCCTGTTTCCGATTCTGTGTCTCCCTCTCTCTCTGCCCCTCCCCTGTTCTGTCTCTGTCTCTCTCTGTCCCAAAAATAAATAAAAAACGTTGAAAAAAAAATTAAAAAAAAGAAAGACTAAGAAAAAGCAGGCTTTTTTTTTGGCGTATTAGTTGTTAAAGTCAGGATTCCACGTGTGAAATAGGAAAATAAGAATGTTTAGAATCTGTAAACGAGTAGATCTAAAGATGAAGGTGCATCAGAAATGCTGTTGTTTTTTTCTTGAGTTCATTTTTTGCTTTGTATCCTCCTGTAACTATTGAACATAGTCACTGATGTTAGAGTCCTGTTGGGTAGATGTAGATGGTGCATATTTGTAGGTATTCTTTGAAAAGGGGGAACTGAACTGGTTTTAAAGGATCTTAAGTCAGAGAGGAAGTGGGGGAGGAGAGGAGGAAACTGAGCAGAAATAGGGCAGTGAATACATCACGAAATAAGGTATTTATACAACTGTAAGAGGGCAGCATATTTCATTTGCAAATAGTATTATTTTAAGAGAGTCACTTGAAAAATCATTTCACAGCTATATCAGGACACTGAATGATTTAGTTACTTGGGAAGCTATTCAGCAGTAGTTATGGGAGACATTTAGGAGATCTATTACCAGACAGTAGACATTTAACTTGTTTGATTTAAGCAACTCTTCTATGTTTTCTAAATTAGTTTCTTCACTAATGCATATTCATTTTAGAAAAAGTATATGTGGTTAATAAAAATTTCATTTATTTTCATTTTAACTATAGTAGATAAGATATAGGCTTTCAAGATGAAACCTCCTGCTCCTAACTCCCAACATGAAATACCTGTATGGTCTTGAGCAACTGATTTTAATTCTCTAAGCTTCTGTTTCTCATTTACAAAACGTACCTGTCTCATAGTGGTATTGTATGTAATAGAAAGTATTTAGCACAGTGACTAATTAGTATGGGTGCTCAATAAACATTACCATTATTCCAACTAGCTTCAGTGAGAATTTTCAAACTAGCTTAATCCTTTTTTTGTTTCTTTTTTGGTCTTTTTACCTAAATGACTGGAAAAGAAATTCCCTTTTTGGCACCTTAATTTTTAATCTTATCATCAAAACAATCCATGTAAGAAGTCTGGAAAACAGAAGAACTGACCCACAATCTCATCTCCCCCTAAAGAATCTGCCTCCCCCGCCCCCCTTAAATTAGGGGTGGTGGGATGTAGCCTGAAGGAGGAAAGTGTCTGTATCTGCAAAAGAGACTACTGCTTTGGATTATCACTTCCAAGTCTTTGAATCCAGGTGGTTAAACAACTTATGCTTTTCAGCATGAGGAGCGCTTGACTAGTATGAGGTTGACAATGGGAAAGAATAGTCAGGAATGGTGGGCAGTTGGGGTGCCTTTGTGGCTCCATAGGTTAAGCGTCCGACTTTGGCTCAGGTTATGATCTCAATGGTTTGTGGGTTCAAGCCCCACGTCAGGCTCTGTGCTGACAGCTCGGAACCTGCTTTCTGTGTCTCCCTCTCTCTACCCCTCTCCCACTCATGCTCTCTGTCTCTCAAAAATAAATAAAACATTAAAAATAAAAATATTAATAAAAAAGAATGGTGGGCAGTGGCAAACTATAGAGTCCATTTAGATAAACCCTAGCAGGGTTTTCTCTGACAGGAGGACACTGTTAACTGGTGCTTTATCATTTTCTTTTTGCTTAAACACATTGGCATGAATTTCACATGTGTAGCGTTTGGTGATTTTACTTTTTGGTGGACATGAAATACATTTTGGTAAGTATAAGTGAGAAATTCAAGACTCATGAAATTTGCAGAGAATGATGTGGACTGAGATGCACGTGTAACGCGCATTTTCTAACTTTGTGGTAAGTCCTGAAAACCTGAATGGTAGAAGAGAAGTCATGGTTTAATTTCCACTTAACCTTCTTTCACTGTGAGCATTTTAGGCTTCTCCTCTGCTAATGTTCCAGTGAAATGCTTATAAATTGATGTTGTCCTGCTGCAGAGACAGCCTGTATTGGAAGGCTTTCCCTGTCCACCTCTCCTTCCTTCTAATGTGTGGTCCTCATTCTGTGATTCTGACTTGGAGTTTTTGGCTCCTTCAGGATCTAGAGAACAGAATCACTTGTATGATTGAGATGTTAAGAGCCGTTTAGACTAGATACAGATAACCCCAACCTTTTTCTGAGCGTTACTCTCCCGTCCTGGGTTTATAGTCTTTGTAGCATGGTGGTAATCTCATCTTGATAAAGTACATGCTGTAGCTCCCTCTTAAATACATCTTTGTTATCGCTTTCTACATTAGGTTGACTTTACCTCATCTTTGTCTTTCTGGGGGCTTCGGTGGGGGAAAAATGCCTTTTCCCTCTGTTTTCTGTCATCTGCTTTAACTTTTTCTTTGTTCTTAACAACCATCTTTCATTCTAAAAATTAAGCCCAACAGAAGTTACTGCTCATTCATGGTACCAAATTCCTCTAACAAATATTATGTGCGTACAGGCCAGGAACTGCCCCAAGCATTGAGCATGTAAGCAGTTGACAGAATATACAAAAATCCCTGCCCTTATGCTGCTTATATTCAAGAAGAAAGAGATGAGACAATCAACTGTCTAGAAGTTAGAATTTGCCAGGTGCTGTGGAGAAAAAGTAAGGCAGGAAATGGGAGTAGGGAATGTGTAGGTAGTTGGGTGGGGGGTAATTGAGAGAAGTAAATTTGCCTTTTTCAAGGTTATTATTAAAAAATGAAAGACCTGGGAAAAGATTATTGTTTGTGCTTTATGTGTTAACTTATATTTCACGTATTGTATTTAGCAAAATTTATTATTTAAGGCTTTTTTAACGTTTATTCATTTTTGAGAGATGGAGAAATGAGTGGGGGAGGGGCAGAAAGAGAGGGAGACACAGAATCCCAAGCAGGCTCCAGGCTCTGAGCTGTCAGCACAAACCTCGTCACAGGGCTTGAACCCACGGACTGCGACATCATGACCTGAGCTGAAGTTGAACGCTTAACCAACTGAGCCACCCAGGTACCCCTGTCATTTTAATATAACTATTGGGTTTGCACCCAGCAGATCCCTGAATATTTCTATGTTCTAATAACTTAAAGGCAGACAAACAAACCTCAGATACAACATGACTAGAGCAGATATTTATCAAATGGTTTGGAATAGATACCTTAATTTTACTTTTCCTAAAAGCACTATATTGTGTTTGTTTTTAAACCCTATAGGCTTTCTGTTTATACCATTTTTATTGTGATGAGTAATATATGTTCTTTTGGAAAATTCGAAAGCAACAGGGGAAATTGAAAGAAGAAAATAGTCACTGAGAATCATATTACCCAGAGAAATGGTCTCTCTTAATACTTTGGTAGATATCCTTCTAGAAATTTGTCTTTGCAAAAAATGGAATTATATACTGTGGTGTGTTACCTGCTTTTTCGCTTACTAACATTTATCAAAAAATAGTTCTATTTTATTGCATACTTATCTACAGCATAATTTTCTTGGCTAAATAATACTGCTTTGCTACTATAGAATGTTAACAACGTCTGACATTTACTGAGCATTTACTGTTTTCTAGTTACTTTTGAGACACTTGATGTATTTTTTTATTCACTTAGTCTTCAGCCTCTCCATAAAAGCTATTCTATTATTACTTATTTTGCAGTTGAGAAGATTGAACAAGGACAGGTTTAGTAATTTTACCAAGATCTCACAGCTAATGTGCTCATATTATCCTCTCATATTGGTTCTGTAACTTTAAAGTAGTTTGTATTTTTTAAATTTAAGTTTTATTATTCGTTTGTAAAAATTTACTTAAGTAGGCTCCACACCCAATGTGGGGCTTAAACTCATGACCCTGAGATCAAGAGTTGCAGGCTCCCCATAAAAAAAGGCGGGGAGGTGCCTGGGTGGCTTAGTCGGTCAGGTCATGGCTCAGGTCATGATCTCATGGCTTGTGAGTTGGAGCCCTGCTTTGGGCTCTGTGCTAGCAGCTCAGAGCCTGGAGCCTGCTTCAGATTCTGTGTTTCCCCCTCTCTCTGCCCCTCCCCTGCTCATGCTCTCTCTCTTAAACATTAAAAAAAAAAAAGGTGGGGTGGGTGCCTGGGTGGCTCAGTTGGTTGAGCATCCGACTTCAGCTCAGGTCCTGATCCCGCAGTTTGTGGGTTTGAGCCTTGCATGGGACTCTGAGCTGACGGTGCAGAGCCTGCTTAGGATCTCACTTGCTCCTCTCTCTCCGCCCCTCCCCCCACTCATGCTTTTTCTCTCTCTTTCTCTCTCAAAAATAAATAAACTTTAAAAAAAAAAACAGAGTTGCAGGCTCTACTGACTGAGCCAGTCAGGCAACCCTATATTTTTAAATTGTGCCACAGTTAACATCTTTGTAACCATATCTGTATTCACATCTATGATTATTTACTTAGAATAAATTGCTAGTAGTTGTAGTAGTCGTAGTCATGGATCAAAAGGTATGGACACTTCCTATGGCCCATGTAAAAGCATTGCCAAGTTGTCTTCTAGAAAAACTTGTCAGTACCGAAGTGTTCTCCTACCAGTGAAACTGATCCTGTTTCCCATATCGTCAGAAACATTGGCTTTTTTTTAATCTCCTAATTTGATAAAGACCACCTTGTTTTTCTTTCTCTATTTTTGAAGGCATATTTTTAAAGATTTTACTTTTAGAAATATTTACCTCTGCTCTTTCTCACTTCTTTGGCATTTTCATCGCTTGGTTATTTTTAAGGATTCTTTATATTTTAAGAATAGTAACTCTTTGCCATATAGTTATAGTTTTTTTTTCCAAGTTTCTTTCTTAGTTTTGTTTATGGATTTTTATCAACGATAATAGCTAACGTTTATATAGGACTTCTCATATATAACACTATTTTAATTTCATTATATTTACTCCCTTATTTAATTTTTACAGCATTCCTATGGGGTAGGTGCTATTATTAGCCTCATGTATGAAGTCCTATGACATTGTCTTTTAATTCTCAGCTTTTTTCCCTGTGTGTCTTTGCCTGTTTCTGTTCCTAATTCATAAAAAATCTCTGTTTCTAGCCTACTGGGTAATACCTATTGATTAGTTCACATTACTCAGTTGAGGAGTCATTTCCTCTGAGATTACTCATCTAACAATTTTCTGGTTCCCTAAAGCAAAGTTAGGTGCTCATCTTTTGTCCTTTCTTTAGTACCTATATGGAATTCTAAGTTTTGGCCTTTTCCTTTTGTGTATACCCTGCTCTTTTTTTTTTCTTTTTTTAACGTTTATTTAATTATTTTGAGAGAGTGCACATGTACGTGTAGGGGAGGGGCAGAGAGAGAGAGGGAAAGAGAGGATCCCAAGCAGGCTCCACACTCTGCACAGAGCCTGATGTGGGGCTCAGTCTTGTGGTCGGGAGATCATGACCTGAGCCAGAATCAAGAATTGGGGGCTTAACTGACTGAGCCACCCAAGCACCTCTATTCCCTGCTATTGTACATCTTATCCAAGTGCTATACATCTGATGACTTGGTAAATATTTGTCAATTTGGATTAAAGGTGCTTATGGTGATGTTGTTGATATCAGGAAGGGAATCAACCTTGCAAGTGTATAAAATAGAGAAACTTAATACGGAGAAAGTAGCATTGGAACTGGGCTTTCAGTGAGAAAGGGGGGAAAGAGAGGGAGGGGCCCAGAGACAAATTGAATGAAAACAGGCTTGGAAGTTTCCCATTCTGGGAACAGCACGTTACTTACAGGATTATTAACCTTGCCTCTGGGAAAGCCTGATAAAATAAATAACTCTTTCACCCCAGTGTACCTTTTCTGGTGTTCAGAGTATTTGAATCTTCCTTCTAGATCTCTTCTCTAAAACAAGGCTCAGTTTTTCTTCTGACTTCCCCCTTTTTTTCCAGTGTAATGGGGGAAGTTGGAGGGTCCTGATGTAATCTTGGTAAGATTTTGAAATGCCCTGGGAAGTTTGGTGAACTGGTGGGGTAGGCCCACTGGCAGCCTCTGCCGGAAGTCAGAGCCTTAGGAGAAAGAGCAAACCCTGAAGACTTGGGGTTCTAGTTACACCTCTCTCTGGCTATTGGTGCATTTGATTAGATCTCACTTCCTTTTCTCTCCAGCATTCATTATGTTTTTGTTCTAGTTTTGTTAAGAGGCATTTTTCTCTAAATTTACTAGTTTAGTTTTGAAGTATACTGACTGCTTGTCTCTGAGTTATATTAACAATGTAACCTGCCATTTAATGAAAATATTTTTCCAAATTCTTTTACTTTTTCACCTTAACATTATTTCTCATTATGTAACTTAAACATATATTTACTGTGGAAATAATATGTACTGATTGAAGAAACTTTGTAGAATAGGAAAAAAAAGAAGTAGGAGAAAAAGTCATTCCAAGTCCAGCAACCAATAACAACCACATTTTGGTGTTTCCTATGCACCGTATCTTTTCTTTTTTGTGTTTTTAGATATATATTATTGTGCATGTTTTATAATACAGCCTGGTAGTTGAGTATAACATGGCTTTTGCTGAGTGAGTTTTAGTTCCAGCTTGGCTTTTTACTAACTTTGTGAATGTAAGTTTTGAAAAGACTTGGTTTTCTCTTCCTTAAAAAAAGTGGAGATTTAATAATAATACTTACCCATAGCATTGTTATGAGGATGAAGAGATAATGTATGTTTAGTGTGACCATCTCATAATAAATTCTTTCTATATGGTAACAATAATAATCAAGCCTGTCTTTTGCTTAGGTCAGCCAGGACTGCTGCCCTTGGCTATGCTTGGAGGGAAGGGGGCATGTTAGGGGCACTGTACCTCTCTTTTCTGAAATAATTAAAATTCAATTTCAAAATTCTTTTTTTTTTTTTTTTTAACATTCTCAAGGGACCTATGAAAATGTTTACAATAAGGCCTTCTTTAAAGTGTAATTTATCTGGGCCAGCCCCATAATTGGTGAGTGGCCTTGAGCCTCAGACCCTTCTAGGATGGCCCTGATAATGATGATGTCAGTGATAACACATAGAAACCTGAGTGTCAGGCTTGGAATTTGGGAAGTATGCAGTGATTGTTGGCTGCTATTATTTTCATAATGATACACATTTATATCATAAATTTTAATTATAAGAATGTAAGCCGTTTCCAGGTTATCATATGGTCTAGCCAAACTTGTGTTTTTAAAAATAGGTTTATTGAGGGGTGCTTGGGTGGCTCCGTCGGTTGAGTGTCTTCACTTTTGATTTCAGCTCAGGTCATGATCTCATAGTTCATGAGTTTAAGCCCCATAGCAGGTTCTGAGCTCATAGCACAGAGCCTGCTTGGAATTCTCTCTCTCTGCCCCTCTTCCATTCTTGCTGTCTCTCAAAATAAATAAATAAACTTAAAACAATCGGTTTATTGAGATATAATTTACAGGTCACAATGAATTTGATTTAAGTAGCAGCATAATACTTGATTTGCCCCACTGTGGGGCACTCAGGTTATTTCCAGGTTTTTTTCTATAATAACTAATAATTGCAGTGAACATCTTCACATTTACCCCATTTATCATCGTTTTCTTATGACAGATTCCCAGAAGTGAAATTACTGGTTTATTGGATATGAACAGTGGTAGGGTTCTTGCTGTATGTTCTCAAAGTGCCTTCTGAAGAGCAATACCAGTTTGCACCCCCATGAGTTATGTCTGCAGCACTCATTCCCCTCACCTTTGCTGGCCTCGAGTATTAGCCATGTTTCTTTAAAAAAAAAAAAAAGTTTAGGGGGCTCCTGGGTGGCTCAGTCGGCTGGGCTTCCGGCTTCAGCTCAGGTTATGATCTCAGGGTTTGTGGGTTTGTGAGTTCGAGCCCTGTATCGGGCTCTGTACTGACAGCTCAGAGCCTGGAGCCTGCTTTGGATTCTGTGTCTCTCTCTCAGAAATAAATAAACATTAAAAAATAAATAAATAAATAAATAAATAAATAAATAAATAAATAAAATAAGTTTATTGGAAGAAGCAACTTAAT
Organism: Prionailurus viverrinus; assembly: GCF_022837055.1. Lineage (NCBI taxonomy): Eukaryota > Metazoa > Chordata > Mammalia > Carnivora > Felidae > Prionailurus > Prionailurus viverrinus. The sequence goes on from NC_062563.1 coordinate 121,835,574, forward strand.
TTGCATTTCCTTGATTATTTGTGACATTGACATTCATTAGTTTCATTTCCCCTTTTGAAAACTCTTTTTTTTTAACTTTCTGTAATATATTTATTTTTTATAATTTACATCCAAGTTAGCACATGGTGCAGCAGTGATTTCAGGAGTAGATTCCTTAATGGCCCTTACCCATTTAGCCCATCCCTCCTCCCACAACCCCTCCAGCAACACTCTGTTTGTTCTCTGTGTTTAATAGTCTCTTTATGTTTTGTCCCCCTCCCTGTTTTTATATTATTTTTGCTTCCCTTTCCTTATGTTCATCTGTTTTGTCTCTTAAAGTCCTCATATGAGTGAAGTCATATGACATTTGTCTTTCTCTGACTAATTTTGCTTAGCAGAATACCCTCTAGTTCCATCCACGTAGTTGCAAATGGCAAGATTTCATTCCTTTTGATTGCCGAGTAATATTCCATTGTGTGTGTGTGTATGTGTGTGTGTGTGTGTGTGTGTGTGTGTGTGTGTGTGTGTATATATATAGTGTATGTATGTGTATATATACATACTGTGTATATATGTGTATATACACAGTATGTATATATACACATACATACATGTACATACTATGTATGTATATGTATACCACATCTTTTTTTTGTTTTGTTTATTCATTTTTTTTTAACGTCTATTTATTTTTGAGACAGAGAGAGACACAGCATGAACGGGGGAGGGGCAGAGAGAGAGGGAAACACAGAATCAGAAGCAGGCTCCAGGCTCTGATCCATCAGCCCAGAGCCCGACGCGGGCCTCGAACTCGCGGACTGCGAGATCGTGACCTGAGCCGAAGTCGGATGGCTTAACCGACTGAGCCACCCAGGCGCCCCTGTTTATTCATTTTTGAGGGAGAGACACACACAATGTGAGTGGGGGGGTGCAGAGAGAGAGGCACAGAATCCAAAGCAGGCTGCAGGCTCTGAGCTGTCATCACGGAACCCGACACAGGGGTCTAACTCACCAACTGTGAGGTCACGACCTGAGCTGAAGTCGGACGCTCAACCGACTGAGCCATCCAGGTGTGCCTTACCACATCTTCTTTTCCATTCTTCCGTTGATGGATATTTGGGCTCTTTCCATACACTTCGACTATTGTTGATACCGCTGCTATAAACATTGGGGTACATGTGTCCCTTCGAAACAGCATACCTGTATCCCTTGCATAAATACCTAGCAGTGCAGTTGCTGGGTTTTAGGGTAGTTCTATTTTTGTTTGAGGAACCTCCATAATGCTTTCCAGGGTGGCTGCACCAGTTTGCATTCCCACCAGCAGTGCAAGAGGGTTCCCCTTTCTCCGCATCTTCGCCAACATCTGTTGTTGCCTGAGTTGTTAATGTTAACCATTCTGGCAGGTGTGAGGTGGTACCTCATTGTGGTTTTGATTTGTATTTCCCTCATGATGAGTAATGTTGAGCATTTTTTCATGTGTCAGTTGGCCATCTGGATGTCTTCTTTGGAGAAGTCTATTCACGTCTTTTGCCCATTTCTTCACTGGATTATTTGTTTTTTGGGTGTTGATGGAAAACTGTCTTTTTGAGGTCTTAATGTTTTCTTTATCTGCTTTAATAGTTCTCTGTACATTAAAAATATTGACTTGGAACACCTGGGTGGCTCAGTTGGCTAAACGTCCGACTTCGGCTCAGGTCATGATCTCACAGTTCGTGGGTTCGAGCCCCGTGTCAGGCTCTGTGCTGACAGCTCAGAGCCTGGAGCCTGGTTCAGATTCTGTGATTCCCTCTCTCTCTGCCTCTCCCCTGCTCACACTCTCTCTCTTTCAAAAATAAATAAACGTTAAAAAAAAGGGTTTTTAAATATTGACTATACTTGTGGTTTTTCCTCATTTTCCCCATTTACCTTTTAATTTTGTTTTCAGCAAACATTTAAAATATTTATATAGATGTGAATGGCTTCAGAACTTAGAAAGTTTTCTTTGTTTCAGAGAGGTAATATTTTACTTGAAGGTGAAGCATCTATATGAATGTTTTCCCTCTATACTTCTTATTCAAGACAAGTAAATAGTTTTGTTTTCATATTTAGTCCTGATAGGAGACTGAAGAGAACAGACCTAATAGCCAGCTCCCCCACCTTCCCCTCATAGCAATGCAGGCTGAGTCACAAGCTAATCTTAGGTGTTTTTTTCCCCTCTGTGTGGGTGAATTATCCTGTTCAAAGTTGTTGACTAGTTCTTCTAGAATTGATTTAATTTAAATCTGCAATATTATTGGAATAGTAACTACTTCAGTATTACTTTACCATTTCTGTTCTTTTATACGTGCTCGGTTTAATGGTTGATTCTTTGTAGGCTAAACTTAACATTTGTAAAAGGTCAGACTTATAATTTATATTTAAACATCTTAAACTGAGGTTGCCAAGTTGCAGAACTAGAACTAGTAATAAGTTTTTATAGAAAAGTTAATCTTTGAAGCTTTTAAGTCTCAACATGCTTTGTGAATTTAGGGCCCTAAGCCTTTAGGTAGAAATAATAGTAACCTTTTTCTCAGATATTGATTAAAGTGAGAAAAATATGTCCTTCTTATTAGTAATTGGTGACTTTAGTTTGTTGTACCTGTTCAGTGAAATTAAGATAAATACTGTGTAGGAATGCAAGCTGGTGCAGCCACTCTGGAAAACAGTATGGAGGTTCCTCAAAAAAACAAAAATAGAACTACCCTATGACCCAGCAATTGCACTACTAGGCATTTATCTGAGGGATACAGGTGTGCTATTTCTTTTTTTTTTTTTTTTTTTTTTAATTTTTTTTTTTCAACGTTTTTTTATTTATTTTTGGGACAGAGAGAGACAGAGCATGAACGGGGGAGGGGCAGAGAGAGAGGGAGACACAGAATCAGAAACAGGCTCCAGGCTCCGAGCCCTCAGCCCAGAGCCTGACACGGGGCTCGAACTCATGGACCGTGAGATCGTGACCTGGCTGAAGTCAGACGCTTAACTGACTGCGCCACCCAGGCGCCCCCAGGTGTGCTATTTCAAAAGGACCACATGCGTCCCCATGTTTTATAGCAGCACTATCAACAATAGCCAAAGTATGGAAAGAGCCCAAATGTCCATCAATGGATAAATGGATAAGGAAGATGTGGTATATATATGATAGAGTATTACTTGGCAATCAAAAAGAATGAAATCTTGCCATTTGCAACTACGTGGATGTAACTGGAGGGTATTATGCTAAGTGAAATTAGAGAAAGACAAAAATCATATGACTTCACTCATATGAGGACTTTAAGAGACAAAACAGATGAACATAAGGGAAGGGAAACAAAAATAATGTAAAAACAGGGAGGGGGACAAAACAGAAGAGACTCATAAATATGGAGAACAGGGGATTATGGGAGGGGTTTTGTGAGGGGGTATGGGCTAAATGGGTAAGGGGCACTGAGGAATCTACTCCTGAAATCATTTTGCACTATATGGTAACTAATTTGGTGTAAATTTAAAAAAATAAAAAATAAAACAGGTTAATAAAAAAAAAATCTAAAACTGTCCTAAAATTAAAAAAAAAAAAAAAAGGTAAATACTGTGTTACAGAGAACAAACTCGGGGTTGCTGAAAGGGTGTTGGGTGGAGGGAAGGGCTAAAGGGGTGAAAGGGCATTAAGGAGGACACTTGTTGGGATGAGCACTGGGTGTGATATGTAAGAATTGCTAAATTCTCCTGAAATAATTATTACGCTATATGTTAACTAACTTGGATTTAAAATAAATAAATAAGTAAATAAATAAATTGACCTAAAAAAAAAGGAAATGAAGCCACTAACTCGAAAAGATATACATACCCTATGTTTATTGTAGCATTATTTACAATAGCCAAGAAATGGAAGCAAGCCAGTGGCCATGAGTGGATAAATGGATAAAGAAACTGTGGTACATAACATGTTGGAGAGGATTCAGAGAAAGGGGAACACTTTTGCACTGTTGGTGGGAATGCAAACTGGTGCAGCTACTCTGGAAAACAATATGGAGGCTCCTCAAAAAATGAAAAATAGAATTACCCTACTACCTAGCAATTGCACTGCTAGGTATTTTATATAAATGGGAACATAAAATATGCATGGTCTTTTGTGATTGGTTCCTTTTACAACCATAATGTTTTTAAGGTGCATCTTTGTTATGGCATATATGAATAGTTCATTCCTTTTTATGACCAAATATTCCATTGTATGGATATACCACATTTTGTTTATCCATTCGTCAGTGGTTGGACACTTGGGTTGTTTCCACTTTTTGGCTACTATGAATAATATTGCTGTGAGCATCTGTATACAGACTTTTGTGTGGACATAGGTTTATGTTTTCATTTCTCTTGGGTTCATACCTAGGGGTGGAATTGCTAAGTTATGTGGTAGTCTATGCTTAACATTTTGAGGAAATGCCAAATTGTTTTCCAAAGCAGCTGAATCATTTTACATTCCCACCAGCAATGTGTGAAGGATCCAATTTAGGAGATTATATTTTATGCTACTGATGAGTTATGCTACAGAATCACAGTGGGAAAATGGCTGAAAATGTTTGGATCAGATTGCTGCTTCTCCAGTATGGTTCAAGACACATGCTGGGGCAGAAGGCTTTTCCTGATAAATGAAACTAACATGCAAGTTAGTTCCTCATTTCTTAGGAGCTATTGTTTTTTCATGTCCATTGTCTTCGATTTTTGTATATCAGTATGGACTACTTACTGATAATCTGAGTTAGTAACGATTACTGAAATTTAGTGTTCATAAACTACAATTAACCAATTTGTAGAGCTTACTGAGGGCTCTAATTTAGTTTAGCTATACAATGCTTTGCCAGCATTGAAAAATTCCTACTGTGCACACCCACACTTAGATTTTCAGTGCATCATGGGTATTGTCTTGAGTTTGATGTGGTTTAAGTTGCTATTCTTGAATTAACTGTAATTAATTATGGAATTGGGGCATCTAGACGGCTCAGTCGGGTAAGTGTCTGACTCTTGATTTCAGCTCAGGTTATGGGATCAAGCCCCATGTCCAGCTCTGTGCTAGCAGTGCAGATCCTGCTTGGGACCCCCCCACACCTCCCCTGCTCATGTGTGCACACGCGTGCACTCTCTCAAATAAATAAATGTTAAAACAATTATAGAATCAGTGTTAGATTTAGTTTTGTTTCTTATTTACTTATTTATTTATTTATTTGTTTTTGAGAGCGTGGGCAGGGTAGGGGCAGAGAGAGGAGAGAGAAAATCCCAAGTAGACTCTGTGCTGTTAGCACAGAGCCCCACATGGGGCTCAAACCCACGAACCTGTGAGATCATGACCTGAGCTGAAATCAAGAATTGGATGCTTAACCAACGTAGCCACCCAGGCACCCCAATTTTGTTGCCCATTTTGCTCTTGTGTAACTGTTGCATTGTATAATTCTTCATCATGAAGTTTTTTTCCTACTGAAAAATGGGAGCAGGGAGTTAGATTGGGTCTCTTGTCCCACTTAGGTGGGCCATGGTTAGAATAGAGAATGAATGGAATATAAAATAGAAGGATTCTTTCACAGTCTAATATTGTATACATTTTTTTAAATGGGAATTCATGTATTTATAATTAAGGGGCTTAACTATGAAATACACGAATCCTCTGTAAGTTCACACTTTGGCTTTGGAGGTCTGAAACTTTTGGAATTGTATGCCACATTTTGTGCATTTGTGTTTTTTCCAGAAAGAGCAACGATAGGTTTGCCAGTTTAAAAAAAAATTTTTTTAATGTTCATTTATTTTTGAGAGAGAGTATGTGAGCAGTGGAGGGGCAGATAGAGAGGAAGACACAGAATCTGAAGCAGGCTTTAGCACAGAGCCCGACATGGGGCTCCAAATCAGGAACCATGAGATCATGACCTGAGCCGAAGTTGGACATTTAACCGACAGAGCCACCTAGGTGCCCCATTGCCAGATTTTTTTTTTTTTTAAGTCCATGACTTCAGAATTGAGATTGGTGAAGAGAATTTGTAAATTTGTGATTTTGAAGTATTTGGGGGAAGTAAGGCCTTGTTTTGCTTAGGTGTTATTGCTCAGAGATATTTTCTGGATACACTGTTGGTTTTAGTATGACTATTTCCATGTAAGAGTATCTCTATTTTGTTATTTTGTGGTAGTTTTTCTCCCTGTCAGAACTTGGAGTTTGCTTTTAAAATCCTTGTTCCACATTTATTATTTTATATTTGCTTTTTCAGTAAATTAGGACGTTCTATTTTAGAGTATTCTTTTTGCTGCAGTCATAGCATACTTTCCAGTAATTGAAACATATTGATATTTAAAAAAAAAAACTTTAAACTGATAGAATTAGGAAAATGGATGAATGCTTTTGTATCCACTGGCTACTAGTTTCATTTTCTTTCCTCTGCTCTCTTGTTCTGTTTGTGTTTTGGTTGACATTGGAAACTACCATTCACAGGTAGAAGCTATTCCCACACAGGACCTTCTGGGGTGTGGCATTGGTTTTGGATGCCAGTCTCTTTAGGCCTCTGCAGTAGGCTGTGTCTGGAGGAGTGTACTTTCCTTTGTAGTTTTTAGCACTAGATGTATCATGGCTGGGTTTGAGAGGAGATTGGTAATTTTAGTTAATTGTTTTTGGTAAAACAGACTTGTTGCGTAAGATTGTTTATAATAGACTAAAATATAGACAAGAGCAAGGCTCTGGGTTATATTTGCTATTGTGTTAAAAAAGCATGCAAAAGTATATTTGATGTTTGGTGCCTGGCACAGAGCTTCTAAAACCTTTGGAATTTCCTGAGTGATGAGTGTCTTTTATTCATAATAAACCCCTTCTCATCACACCTGAGGTATGCTACCTCAGAGGTAACTTAGAGTGGTAACCCTAGATAGCCTTAGGATGAGGCTGGACAACCAGAAAGACCAAGAGATTAGAGGGTTGGAACTTTTCCCCCTACCCACTGACCTCTAGGAAGAGGAGGTGGGCACTGGAGATTGAGCTGTACAAAAACTCGAGAACAGTGATTTCAGAGAGCTTCCAGGTTCGTAAAGGCACTGAGGTGTTGGGAGGGTGACATGCCCAGAGAGGGCATGGAAGCTCCGTGCCCTGCCCCCCAGACCTTGCCCAATGTGTCTCTTCCATTTGGCTATTCCTGAATTTTAATCCTTTATATCAAAACAGTAAACACAACTTTTTTTTTTTAAGTAAACACAAATTAACTCTTTCTGAGTTCTGTGAACTTTTCTAGCAAATTGTCAAATCCAGGGAGGGGATTGTGGGAACCCCTGGTTTATAGCCAGCTGGTCAGAAGATGGCCCAGGACTTGTGACCAGTGTCTGAAGTGGAGGCAGTCTTGCAGGACTGAGGCCTTAACGTGTGAGGATTGCATAACTCTAGATAGTATCAGAATTGAATGGAATTGTTGGACACCCAGTTGGTGTCAGAGAATTGGAGAATTGGTTGGTGTCAGAGAAAAAAACTCCTTAGAAGGCATTGCTAACTTTTGAAAGACAAGTTGTAAATTTACCATGACTTCTTTGAATTACTAAGGTCATAATATTTGTCTGTTTTTAATTGCTTGACCTTTTGGTATATGTGGTTCCTATGAGATTAAAAAAAATAGCAACAACAACAAAACTTGAAAAGTAGAGAAAAGAAAATTCTTTACAGTCTTTCAGCCTAAGTCAACTACTTTTAGCATATTAATGCTTTTGAATCAGAATATATATATATACATATATAGATATATATATATATACCTATGTAATTTTTACATAATTAGAATCACTATAGATTTTTGTCTGTTTATTACCTGGAAGATATTTTTTCTGTGTTACTCCATAATTTTCATAAGTATTAATGGCTGTGTTGTTTTTATTTAGTAAATAGACTCTGTTTACTACCCATACTCCTGTTTTCACATGTTTGGTTTGTTCAAGTTTTTGCTATTACAAACAAAACCGTGATAAACGTTATTTGGTGAATATATATTAAACATTTAGTCTGTCATACTCTATTAGGTGTTTCACAAGGGTAAAGTCCTTTCCTTTAAGAGGTTTTCTTCTAATCCTTGACATGTGCGTATGTAATTTTGAGTATTTGCCTCCATATTCTAGAATTTTGTATTTTTTTAATTTTTTTAAGTGTTTTTATTTTTGAGAGAGAGACAGAGACAGAGCATGAAGAGGGGAGGCACAGAGAGAGAGGGAGACACAGAATCTGAAGCAGGCTCCAGGCTCTGAGCTGTCAGCACAGCCTGACGCAGGGCTCGAACCCACGAACCATGAGATCATGACTTGAGCCGAAGTCAGGTGTTTAACTGACTGAGCCACCCACGCGCCCCAGAATTTTGTATTTTTTAAAAACTTTATATCACAGACGTTACATATCTGCTATAGCCTTGAAATTATCATTTGTAGTAGATGTGTAGTATTCTGAGTGAAATTTATTTTCTTATTCCTTTCTCTGTTGGATAAAGTAACCTTATTTGTATTTTTAAAAAATATTGATGGCACTGTAATATGCATCCTTACATTCTATTTTCCTTCTTTGGATTATTAAAATAAATTCCTATAAGTGGGCTAAGTAGGTATTTTTAGATGAATGTTGTCAAATTTAGAGGTACATGTTTTACCTTTACTCTGCCCGAAGCTTTCTACTTCTATGGTATTTGCCTTTTTAAGAAAAATGTATACACCTTTATTGAACGGCTTAAAATTTACAGAAAAACTGAGCAGATAGTACAGGATTTCCCATCTACCCTTCCACCCAGTTTTACCTATTTATTAATAACTTACATTAATATGGCATATATGTTACAATTAACCAGTATCGATGCGTGTATTATTAACTAACATCCATGCTTTATTCATTGTTCTGTAGTTTTTATCTGGTGCTTTTTCTTTCTGTTCCAGAATCCCATCTAGGATACCACAATACATTTAGTTGTCATGGACCCTTAGGCTCCTCTTGGTTGTGACAGTTACTCAGACTTTTCCTTGTTTTGGATGACTTTGACAGTGTTGAAGGGTACTGGTTATACTGTAGGATGCTCTCCTGTTGGAATTTGTCTGATGTGTTTCTTGTGAGACAAATAAACATGGGCCAGGCAGGCAAGTTAACCTGACACATTCATTGTAATATAAATTTAACAAGGGGCATCTGCATGGCTCAGTTCATTAAATGTCCAACTCTTGATTTTGGTTCAGGAGCCCCACGTCAGGCTCTGCACTGATAGCACGGAGCCTGTTTGGGATTCTCTCTCTCCCTCTTTCTGCCCATCCCTCAAAATAAATAATAAAAATAAAACTTAAAAAAGTAATAACTTACCAAAATGAAAAGTTTTCTCATATACCAAAAATATATAAAATTAATATGTAATATTACCATAATCATAAAGTGCCTAGAATTAAATGAGATGAGTAAAATCCCACTGAAAGACATAAAAATAAATGTCTGAAAATAGGAAAATTATAGAAAAAGATGATAGTGGGTAGATAGGGATTTGCATATTCTAGTGCTGTGGTAGTTAGAAGTCTCATACAAGAGTCCATGGGAAAACCCACAAACTGAAATAAGTGTAGCCTTGTGTGTACACTTAGTGTACGAGAAAAGAGATGGATTTTAGATCAGTTGGGAAGGCTGAATTATTTCATAAATGGTTTCACAAAAAGTACTAGACATTGTAAGTGGTGAAGATGGTAGAGGAGTAAACACTTTAGATTCATAGCTGTTCTTTCCACTCCAAAATAAAAATCCAGATCAAATATGTAATTTCAAAAATACATATTTGGGGGGTGCCTGGGTGGCTCAGTCTGTTAAATGTCTGACTTCAGCTCAGCTCATGATCTCACAGCTCGTGGGTTCGAGCCCCGCATCAGGCTCTGTGCTAACAGCTCAGAGCCTGGAGCCTGCCTCAGATTCTGTGTCTCTGTGTCTCTCTGTCTCAAAAATAAATTTAAAAAATTAAAAAAATACATATTTGGTATGTATGGTATGAGACAGGGCTTTCTTAGCATAACAATAATCAGTAGTCATGAAGGAAAAGATTGACAAATTTTGGTATAAAAATAAAGAGGTTGGTATAGTAAAAGATGTTTTCAAATCAAAAGGCAACAAGCCGGATGAAAAGTTTTTATGACACATGTTACGAGTCTGGCAGAGTGAGGGAGAGGAGTGTGAAATGGTCATCAAGGAGAGAGGGGAGCAGATTGATAGGCTAGGGAAACATGAACTTGTCAGGCAGTCAAGAGTGGTCAGGAGTTTAGTGACGCCAGTCAGCACCTTCATTTGTATGGCCATGGAATAACAGTGAGATTTTACCAGATGAATAGTATAAAGGGAGAGAAGAACGTGAACTTGAGGATGTATACAATGAGTTACGTAATAATAGTGGTAATTATTTGGGTAAAGAGGGATATTAGGACCTAAGGGAGGGGATATTAGGGCATAAGGAAGAATGAGGGATGGTGGAAAGTTGCTGAGACCAATATTTTGTAGGTCCTGGTAGAGTTAAGAATTGCCAGAGTCTGAGAACTAGAGAGAATGGGCTTTTGAGTGAGGTTCTGGTGAGTGGGGGACTTGAAGTGGGTTACAGAGGAGCGCAGTCTTCAGTGATAACAAGGCCCACGGTGTGACCTGGGAGTGCCTGGCTGAGGTAAGATGAAGGATAAGATGTTTGGAATACAGGGGGTCAAAGACTCGGAGGCCAGGATGTGGGCAGGATCCTCTGGATATAGGATATAGGAAGTATAGGAATAATGTTGGAGGGGGGATAGTGAAGTGGATGTGAAAGCAGTCAAGGAATTGCCCTGGTGATTGTAGGGGACAACACTGAAGGAGAGCTAGTGGTCAAGTCAGATGTATGAAGGCCAAAACTAGTTTTCTTTTTCAAATTTTATTTATGAAAACTGTCAGACATATGCAAAAGTTAAAAGTATAAGTGATCACTTATTTTTTGTTTACCTTCATTTACCCATCTACTTTTTAATGTTTTTTATATTTTTGCAGGAGCTTTATTTCTGGAAGAAGGGCAAGCTATAAATGAATACATTTCCAAATTCCTTTCCAAATAGTTGTGCTAATTTACATTTCTTTCAGCTAGGTATTATTATTACTTTTTAAAATGTATTTATTTAAATTCAAGTTAGTAAACATACAGTGTAGTATTGGTTTCAGGAGTAGAACCCAGTGACTCATCACTTACATAGAACACCCAGTGCTCATCCCAACAAGTGCCCTCCTTAATGCTCATCACCCATTTAGCCCATCTACCCACCCACTTCCCCTCCAGCAACTCTGTCCTCTGTATTTAAGAGTCTCTTATGGTTTGCCTCCTTCTCTGTTTTTATCTTATTTTTCCTTCCCTTCCCCTATGTTCATCTGTTGAGTTTCTTAAATTCTACATATGAGTGGGGGCACCTGGGTGGCTCAGTCGGTTAAGTGTCTGACTTCAGCTCAGGTCATGATCTCATGGTTCATAAGTTTGAGCCTCTTGTTGGGTGCTGTGCTGACAGCTCAGCCTGAAGCCTGCTTCAGATTCTGTGTCTCCCTCGCTCTGTGCCCCTCTCCCACTTGTACTCTCTTTCTTGCTCTAAATTAAACATTAAAAAAAATTCTGTAGAATTTTCACTCATCATATGAGTGAAATCATATGATGTTTGTCTGTCTCTGACTTATTTTGCTTAGCATAATACACTCTAGTTCCATCCACATTGTTGTAAATGCAAGATTTCATTCTTTTTGATCTCTGAGTAGTATTCCATCGTGTGTGTGTGTGTATACACTATATCTTCTGTACACACACACACACACACACACACACACTATATCTTCTTTATCCATTCATTAGTTGATGAACATTTGGGCTCTTTCCATAATTTGGCTGATAGTGCTGCGTTAAACGTAGGGGTGCATGTGCCCCTTGAGATCAGCATTTTTGTATCCTTTAGATAAATACCCAGTAGTGCAACTGCTGTGTCCTTTTTAATTTTTTGAGGAACCTCCAAACTGTTTTCCAGAGTGGCTGCACCAGTTTGCATTCCCACCAACAGTGCAAAAGGGTTCCCCTTTCTCCACATCCTTACCAACATCTGTTGTTGTCTGAGTTGTTAGTGTTAGCCATTCTGACAGGTGTGAGGTGGTATCTCATTGTGGTTTTGATTTGTATTTCCCTGATGATGAGTGATGTTCAGCATCTTTTCTTATGCCTGTTAGCCATCTGGATGTCTTCTTTGGAAAAGTGTCTAATCATGTCTTCTGCCCATTTCTTCACTGGATTATTTGTTTTTGGGTGTTGAGTTTAATAAGTTCTTTATAGATTTTGGATACTAACCCTTTATCTGATATGTCATTTGCAAATATCTTCTCCCATTCTGTCATTTGCCTGTTAGTTTTGTTATTCCCTTCACTGTGCAGAAGCTTTTTATTTTTGTGAGGTCTCAATAGTTCATTTTTGCTTTTATTTCCCTTGCCTCCAGAGACATGTCAGGTAAGAAGCTGCTGCGGCCGACGTCAAAGAGGTTGTTTCCTGTTTTCTCCTCTAGGATTTTGATGGCTTCCTGGCTTATGTTTAGGTCTTTCACCCATTTTGAGTTTATTTTTGTGTGTGGTGTAAGAAAGTGGTCCAGGTTCATTTTTCTGCATGTCGCTGTCCACTTTTCCCAGCACCATTTGCCAAAGAGATTGTCTTTATTCCATTGGATGTTCTTTCCTGCTTTGTCAAAAATTAGTTGGCCATACGTTTGTGGGTCCATTTCTGGGTTGTCTATTCTGTTCCATTGATCTGAGTGTCTGTTTTTGTGCCACTACCATGCTGTCTTGATGATTACAGCTTTGTAATCCAGCTTAAAGTCCGGAATTGTGATGCCTCCAGCTTTGGTTTTCTTTGTCAGAATTGCTTTGGCTATTCAGGGTCTTTTCTATTTGCATACAAATTTTAGGATTGTTCTAGCTCTGTGAAGAATGTTGGTGTTATTTTGATAGGGATTGCGTTGAATGGGTAGATTGCTTTGGGTAGTGTTGACATTTTAACAATACTTGTTCTTCTAATCCATGGGCATGGAATGTTTTTCCATTTCTTTGTGTCTTCTTCAGTTTCTTTCATAAGCTTTCTATAGTTTTCAGTATACAGATCTTTTACCTCTGGTTAGATTTATTCCTAGGTATTTATGAATTTTGGTGCAGTTGTAAATGGGATCGATGCCTTGATTTCTCTTTCTGCTGTTTCATTATTGGTGTATAGAAATGCACCTGATTTCTGTACTTTGATTTTATATCCTGAGACTTTGCTGAATTCACATACCAGTTGTAGCAGTTTTTTGGTGGAGTCTTTTGGGTTTTCCATGTAGAGTATCACGTCATCTGTGAAGAGTGAAAGTTTGACTTCTTCTTTGCCAATTTGTATGCCTTTCATTTCTTTTTAAGTGTCTGATAGCTGAGGTTAGGGTGTTCCTGACCTTAAGGGGAAGCTCTCAGTTTGTCCCCATTGAGGATGATATTAACTGTGGGCCTTTCATATATGTCCGCTAGGTATTATTATAATAATACTTCTTTTTACAGCTATTGTTAGAGTTCTTTGCATTGTTAAGCTCTTCACTATTTCATGTGAATTAGCTGCCACCTATTTTCCCAGGCCATGCTCTTCACTCTCCTTTTTTTTTTAAAGTTTTTTTTTTTTTAATGTTTATTTTTATTTTTGAGAGAGAGAGAGAGAACGGGGAAGGGGCAAAGAGAGAGGGAGACAGGATTTGAGGCAGGCTTTGGGCTGAGCTGAAGTCAGAGTCTTAACCAATTGAGCCACCCAGGCGCCCCATCTTCACTCTGCTTTTGCACATGCAATTACCTCTGCCTAGGATGTTTTTCTCCCACATTCTTTCATGTAACAGATGTTTCCATGTGTAAGGCATAAGCTAATTGAACACAAGCTGAAATGCACATATCTAGTTGATTCATGGGAACAAACATATTTGCATATGACCTTCTTTTGTTGCTTGAAAAGAAAGTTGTGCGTAGGCACCTGGGGGCCTAGGAGATCCAAGAGTTTGTTTTCAGCCCTTCCCTTTAGACTGTCTGGGCCCAAAGAGAAGAGAGGAAAAAGGGTTGCAAAGAAAAGCTGTACTTTCTCAACTCCTTTTCCTTTTGCTTCCAAACTTATATGTATCTTTCACCCTTATGTATCTTTCTTGTCCTATATTCCCAGAGCCAGAACTGTGTGCCCCATGTTCTTGCTTTATACTGTAGAGCTGTCTCCTTTCTCTGGACTCCAGCTTCCATTATTAGGTAACCTCCTTTCCTCCTCCTTTTGGAAATTAAATCTCTCCCTCTTCCTCTAAAAATAGTTTTATTCTCCCATCTAAAAGGAGAGCCTTATAACCTTGCCTCTTTTCTAAAGCCTGTTATCTCTCCTCCCACCCTTTTTTCCTCTGTCCTTCTTGAGTCACCTACACTTCACCTGCCAATTACTGCCTGGTTTACTTCAGTTTGACTTTTACAGCCAGTTCCCTGCACTGGAACTACTTTCAAGCAGATTGCCAAAACTGATGGCTTAGTCTTGACTTCTGTGACATTGACAATTATGACCATTATCTTGAAACACTTTCTTTATATCCTGATTTCTCCTTTTTTTTTTTTAACCTCTTTTCTGATTGTTCTCCTGTTTCCTGTACATGCTTTTTGTGGATAATGTCATTCACTGACGTGTACAACACTTCCCAGTCCATGAGAACTACCAAATCTGGGTCCGCAGCCTGGACAGAATCCTTACTGTCTCTTAGATGTTCCCACCTGTGTGTCTTTATAGGTATGTCAGATTAGGTAAGTTAAAAATTGAACATTTTGTTGCCCACCCCCCAAATCTTATATCCAGATTTCTACTTTCTTAGAGCTTCTCTCTTGGTTAATATTACCACTCTCCTGTCACCCAAGATAGAAACTGATCTTGATGTTCTTCTTTCATCAGCATTTAGCTGATCAGAAAATGCTATCCGTTCTACCTCGGAAATCCCTCTTCTCTATTGTCTACATTCGAATTCACACCATCTGAATTATGTCCGTCACTTCATAACTGGTATCCCTTTCTCAAGATACTCTTGTCCGGTTCAGTTGCCGTATTTTCAGAATTCTCTTCCTTTGCCCTTAAAAGATGAGGTTCTTCTCTTGTTTCTTATATATGCTTTCCCTGAATAAAGTCACTCACTGACATTGAGACACCTTTTCCTGGTCCTTGGTCACTACCAAATCTGGGCCTCTAGCTGGAACATATACTGTGTTCTAAATACTTGCACTCTATGACTTGCACAGTGAAATTCAAAATCATTAGCATGACATACTTTGTTCCTTAAATTGTGTGATCTTGGCAAGTTACTTAATCTATTTGGCTTCTCTTTGTTTCTAAAATGAGGGGGATGGAATTCAGTATGCTTTTAACTCTTTTTTTAAAAAGAAAAATCATCAGATAAAATATTATAGAGAAGTCTCAGTATGTAAAGCACAAAAACAGAGCTACTTTCATTGAACTTGGTATCCTCTTCCAGCCTCCTTCCCTCTTCCTTATGTTACCTCTGTTGTATCTCTTTTTGAAATTTCTAGAACTGGGAAGAGCAAGATTTAAAACTACTGGGTTTGTTTTTTTTTTTTTAATGTTTATTTTTGAGAGAGGGAGATAGAGTGCAAGCGGGGAAGGGGCAGAGAGAGAGGGAGACACAGAACGGAAGCAGGCTCCAGACTCTGAGCTGTCAGCACAGAACCCGACGTGGGACTCAAACTCACAGACATGAGCTTATGACATGAGCCAAAGTCAGATGCTTAACTGACTTGAGACACCCTGGTGCCCCATATCTACTGGGTTTCTTAAGGTCCCTTTTAACACTTAAGATTAAGTGAGTTCTTTGAAATTACATGGCTGTCCATACAGAGAAAGACAGATACCATATGGTCTCACTCTTATGTGGATCCTGAGAAACTTAACAGGAACCCATGGGGGAGGGGAAGGAAAAAAAAAAAAAAAAAAAGAGGTTAGAAAGGGAGAGAGCCAAAGCATAAGAGACTGTTAAAAACTGAGAACAAACTGAGGGTTGATGGGGGGTGGGAGGGAGGAGAGAGTGGGTGATGGGTATTGAGGAGGGCACCTTTTGGGATGAGCACTGGGTGTTGTATGGAAACCAATTTGTCAATAAATTTCAGAAAAAAAAAAAAAAAAAGAAATTACATGGCTGTCACATCACACTGTCTTTGAATAGGAAAGGCTTTACTGTGATACCCACTGTGTACTTTCCTTTTAACCAGTCCTTCTGTTAGATTCAGGTACTTTTCCTTTCTTTGTATCAGTGCCTGTCCACACACCTATACAGTGTCTTTCACTCTGAACATGCATGGGACCCACTTAATTTGTCACTAACCTCACGTTAGGTCATTCTTACACAAATATTACCTCCTTTGTAATATGTGCCCTAGTTTAATTTACCTCTCAAGGAGTGTTAGCGCTGTCCTCTGGGTTCTCATAACATTTTTCAAATCCTTATTATTATAGTGACTATTCATGTTTGATAAATATATAAATGGATGAATGAAAGAAGGTATGGATAGATAGGGAACAGCTGTAGAGAATATATGTACTCTGTAAATTTCATCTTACTGTAGAAACTATAAAGAAGTAGGTAATTTTGTTTCAGTCATTCTCTCATGGGACTGACCTTGATCTCCTTAGGAATCAGATGAGGAAGGAACATTTTCTCCTAACTAATCAGTAAGTTTGAAGAGTTGGCTCTATGTACATAGCACGTGAAGTGGAGGGGGCACTGGCGAAAGTTTTGTAAGATATGCCTTCGCGAACTCCATTATCTTGCTTTTGAATAGCAGGCCTTCAATCAAATTTACTTAAGCTAACCAGCAGGATTCAAAGTAGAATTGAAAAATCCAGGCCTTCCTTCCTATCCCAATATAAAATTGGAATTCAATAGGCAGTAAAACTTACTCTCTAAAAACATACTTAAAAGAAAAAACAAATTATGAAAGGGATATTGCAAGGAACAATTTGCTCTAAAAGCCACAGCTCTGAGGCCTGCAGGGTGTCAAGGAAGTCATTTGTGTAGCCAGTTTCTTTTCTGTGTATTCAGTCCCACAGTGCCTCTCTCCGTGCTTCCCTTGCTTTGTTTTTGTTTATCTTACCCATACTACTCATTTACCCAATTCATTTGTTCAGCAAATATTTACTGAGCATTTTCTCTGGGAGATCTGTTTTAGCACTAGACCTAAACAAAAAATGGCCTCTGCCCAGAACAAGTGAAACATGTGAAATTGAAATACAGTATGATAAATGAGGTTACTGTGGCATGCACTAGATTGTGGACAACCTAGGAGACCATGACTAACTGGGCGCGCACACGTCTCTCAGAGAAGAGGTGACCTTTGAGTTGGGAGTTGAAGAATGAGAAGGAGGTGTGGTGAATGTGACAGAGCAGTTCTTTACAGAGAAATCGAGGAGTGAAAAAAGCATCATGATTCCCCCTCCCCTCAAAAGGTGATGTTCTTAGAACATGTGAGTCAAGGGGTCATGTCTAGAGATGAATGTGGTAAAATAGATTGAGGTGAGGTTTTGAATCATGTTTCATACCATGTTTCTTATTAACAAATTTGGGCTTGAACTTGCAATCGTGACATAATTTTATCAGGAGAAGGGCATTAGTAGGTATTGTGGAAGAAAAAAAACTAGTAGCTTTCCAGAAGGGTCTCAAGGCAGGAAGACCATTTTAGGATGTTCATGCCCTAATTCCCACAATCTCCCAGTGATGTACCTGGGAGTCTCTAGATTATGAAGTGTCCCCAGTGATATAGTCAGGTGAGTTGGGAAACTCCTATGTCCTGAGCATTGGACAGAAGAGATGTGGTTTCTAGAACCAGTTTTGCTGCTTACTAGCCCTGTGAGATTATACAAGTCTCTTAGTTTTCCCGTCCTGAAAATTGAAGGTTTTGGACTAATTACTGTGATTGTTTCCTTCTAAAGTTCTGTTCTTCTAAACAGACAAAAAAAATCCAGCTTTAATCGAGCTATTTTTAACTTAAAATGACTACAGTTTTCCCCTCTCTGGATTTTAAAGAAGGATTTCCTGCTCCTGTTGAAGCATTTCTACTTTTCTCTCCTTAGTATGAACATAGTTCCTGCATTTTCTACAAGTGGTATTTGCATTGTATTAATCCACTGCTTTCTTCTTTGCCTTGTGCCTGCCATTTACCACACATGTGTTTGTGGTGTCTAAAAAGGTAACAGTGGCAGTCCTCTATTTATAATGTGCAAGAAAGTCTCCATATGAATATCCTAAAGCCATAGGTAATTAATAACAGTGTTTTAAATATATGATAACTGCAAACTGCCAAGATGGCCCATCATTACATGTTACCCCTTTTAAGGAATAGGGACAGGTGTTGGATGCTGACTCCAATCACACATGCCTGAAACTGGCAGCAGGCATGTAGCTGGGGAGATGCTGATTACTCCTTTCTTCCTCTGAGAGGGTTACACCAAGAGGACCAAGAATTAGCTGTCCCCTAATTTGTGTACATCATAGACCTATATGTGTGGACCTATGTGTTGGAAGACATCTCTGGTATGTTTGCCTTCTCCCCTACAAATGTGCCAACATTAAGTTGACCTGCTCCTTGCAGGAAGCTGTGACCCATTCATCATTAATTCTTATGCCCATTGGGGCACCCGGGTGCTTCAGTCAGTTAAGCATCCGGTCATAATCTCGAGGTTTGTGAGTTCGAGCCCTGTGTTGGGCTCTGTGCTGACAGCTCAGAGCCTGGAGTCTGCTTCAAATTCTGTGTCTCCTTGGGGCACCTGGATGGCTCAGTTGGTTGAGCGACCCACTTCGGCTCGGGTCATGATCTCACGGTTTGTGAGTTCGAGTCCCACATCGGGCTCTGTGCTGACCACTCAGAGCCTGGAGCCTGCTTTCTGATTCTGTGTCTCCCTCTCTCTTTGCCTCTCCCCCACTCATGCTCTTGTTTCTCTCTGTCTCAGAAATAAAACATTAAAAAGAAATTAAGAAAAAAACCAAATCTGTCTCCTTCTATCTCTGCCCCTCCCCCACTTGTGCTCTGTCTCTCTCAAAAATAAATACATGTAAAAAATAAAAAAAAAATTATTATGCCCATTTAAGAGAAGAGGAGGCAGATAAAGCCCCTGGGAAGCCCCATGGGCTTTAGAGTTAGGTTTGGGATTGCATGCTGGCTTCATCACTTAGTGAATTTAGGCAAGTAATTTAACCTTTCACTTTCCTCATCTGTGAAATGAATACAGTATCACCTGCCTTGCAGGGATATTGTGAAGATTATTAGTGTTATTAAAGGTGTCCAGCAGTATCTGGCACCTGGAAGCCGATTCTCCAATCTCCTCTGTTTCTCCTCTGAAGCTCCCGGAACATATTAGATTCTCAGTATTGAGCATGACACATAAGTGAGTAATAGAAGTGTATTGCATTAATACTAGGCACTTATTAAATGGTAGCTATTATGATTACATAGAGTAAAACAATTGATATTTTTAACGTAAAATGTACCTGTTGAATTTTTCAAAATTCCAATTGTTATTTTTTTGCATAGGTACTATCCAGGTAGATTAGTAGAATTGTTAAGCAATTCAATGACAGGGCAGAAAGAATTGATACAAAGACAACAGGTATGAAATAGCATGCTTTAAAAGCTTATTGGTTCCAACAAATTGTGCTACCATAGTCAGATGTTACCACAGTCAATCAAATGTCACGTGCATACATACAAGTAAGAATATGATACCTGTATGCATGGCAGGCTAGATCTCGTGTACCAGGTAAAGAAGATTCTGGGGGCTGCTGGGTGGCTCAGTCGGTTAAGTGTCTGACTTCGGCTCAGGTCATGATCTCACGGTTAGTGGGTTTGAGCCCCACATAGGGCTCTGTGCTGACAGCTCAGACCCTGAAGCCTGCTTCAAATTCTGTCTCCCTCTCTCTCTGCCCCTCCCCCACTCATGCTCTCTCTGTCTCTCAAAAATAAATGTTAAAAAAAAAAAAAAAAGATTCTGTAATACCAGTTCCTTCAGCTTGTTTGAAGGGATTTGCCCTCCCTGCCCTTTATATTATTTGATTCATTCTTTGGTTTTATTTCAGAATTATACCTGTGATTATTGAGCATCTGTTATGTGGCATTCAGATGTATTCATAGAATATGTAATGACTAGCCAGAAGTCCTAGATAGGTAATCTTTAAGTTTTAAACCTAGATCTAACTGATTAAGGCTTTGTGATCCTGGGATCCTCTTCTTTGTCCTTTGTAAGTGCATGCTTTCTCTTCAAACTGTCTTTGGTAATTCACATGCTTTTATGCAGTTATACAGTGTGTTGCATGTAATGCTTTTGGAGGATTTTTCTCCTACATTTTAAAACTATCTCAGTCTCAGAGACCTAATAAATAGACCTACTGCATATTTGTAAGTAAATAGTTTCTTTGCAGGCATGTAACTTATTTTGGTTTAACATTACTGATGATAATTTAAAATGAGGAAAGTAAAAGTGTTATTCTTTTTTGTAGAATTTCTATATTGAGGAAGTTTTCGTCATAAATTGATTTATGAGACCTCCTCTCTGTTCACTTTTTTTTTAAACTAGTTCACCCAGTCTCACAGACAAATTCTGGGAGTCATCTCTTTGATTCCTTTGACTTCATAGTCCTTTGTATATAAAGAGTCGCTGAATTCTACCTGTTTTAAACCCTTCATTGTTTTTCTAGTTCATCCTATCTCTTCTGTTCCATCTGTCACTATTTTATTTTTTAAATGTTTATTTTTGAGAGAGAAAGAGAGAGACAGTGCATGAGTGGGAGAGGGGCAGAAAGAGAGGAAGACACAGAATTCAAAGCAGGCTCCAGGCTCTGAGCTGTCAGCACAGAGCCTGATGCGGGGCTCGAACTCATGAACAGTGAGATCAACCTGAGCTGAAGTTGGCCACTTAACCGACTGAGCCACCCAGGTGCCCCATCTGTCTGTCACTATTTTAGATCAGGTGCCAGTTGTTGTTTTCATCTCTTACCTAACTGATCTCCCTGATGTAGTCTTGGTCTTTTCTTCACCATTGATTGTCTTAAGTGAAATCTGTGTCCCTCTCCTTAAAACCTTTTAAAACTCCTAGCGAGCTATGGGTTCAAATTCAGTGTTCTTAATGTTACAATTGTAACTAATTCTTACTCCTTAAGTGAGTTCTTGACTACTCCACCATGGTTTAGATACTACTTTTCTGTGCGGTAGACAACTCAAAAAGCTGAACTTTATATTACCTTTGGAGAAAGGAGTGAAGAAAAAACTAACTTCTACATAGGTAGAATTTCCTCCCTACCTAAGAAGAGTATAGTTACAGGTGAAGTCTAAGTGTGGTAACAGGTTTAAAGCTCCACTGCAGTAAAGATTTTTTTTTTTTCATTCCAGTAAAGTTAACATAGTGATTCAGTGACTTTATACAAATTACTTAGTGCTCATCATGTTAAGTGTACTCTTAATCCCCTTCACCTAGTGCACACATTCACCCCCAGCCCCACCCCACGTCCACTCTGGTAACCACCTGTTCTCTATAAGAGTCTGGGGGCACCTGGGTGGCTCAGACGGTTAAGCGTCCGACTTCGGCTCAGGTCATGATCTCAGGGTTTGTGAGTTCAAGCCCCACATTGGGCTCTGTGCTGACAGCTCAGAGCCTGGAGCCTGCTTCAGATTCTGTGTCTCCCTCTCTCTCTTACCCTCTGTCTCTCTCTTTCTCAAAAATAAATAAAAACATTAAAAATTTTTTTAAAAAAGAGTCTGTTTTTTGGTTTGTCTCTTTTTTTTTCTTTGTTTCTTAAATTCTGCATATGAGTGAAATTATTTGTGTTTCTCTGATTCATTTCACTTAGCATTATACTCTCTGGATTCATCTATGTTGTTGCAAATGGCAAGATCATTCTTTTTTTATCGCTAAGTAATTTTCTATTTTATATATATACCACATTTTCTTTATTCATTATCTGTAGATGGACAACTGGACTACTTCCATGATTTGGCTATTGTAAATAATGCTGCAGTAAACATAGGGGTGCATATACCTTTTCAAATTAGTGTTTTCATGTTCTTTGGGTAAATACCCATTAATGGAAGTACTGGATCATATAGTAATGCTATTTTTAATTTTTGAGGAACTTCCATACTATCTTCCATAGTGGCTGTACCCGTTCACATTCCTACCAATAGTGCAAGAGGGTTCCTTTTTCTCCACATCCTCAACAACGCCTGTTTCTTGTGTTTTTCATTTTAGCTATTCTGACAGGTGTGAGGTGATATCTCGTGATTTTGATTTGCATTTCCCTGATGATTACTGATATTGAGCATCTTTTCATGTGTCTGTTGACTGTCTATATGTCTTTCTTTGAAAAATGTCTGTTCATCTGCCCATTTTTAATTAGATCATTTGTTTTTTGGGTGTTGGGTTTTATATGTTCTTTATATAGTTTGGATACTAACCCTTTATCAGATATGTCATTCCCAAATACCTTCTCCCATTCAGTAGCTTGTCTTTCAGTTTTATTGACAGTTTCCTTAGCTATGTAGAAGCTGCACTAAAGAAAGAACTAACATTCTCAAGAAAGAATGTACACTTTAAGAGGGAGGTTGGTAGCATACAGAAAAGGTGGGAGTCAGAAGAGTAAAGTTGGTAGTGCCGTTCAAAGTATTATTGGAGATTGAACCATCCCTGTTGGGTAGTCCTTGCATGTTCTTGTGTAGATAAAATGTGTTGGCCTGTTAGTGCCTGATAGCATTAAGCATTCTAATCACTGTCGACTCCCTTTGCTCACCACATAATGATCTGATCGACATTTAGTAGACATAGTTTGCTTTATAGGAAGAAAAACTACTGTTAGTTTCTTGGCTATTAAATTTCTCTTTGTAAATCAGTATGTTGGATTTATATACCAATCTTTTGTTAGTGTGACTTTTGGTGGTTATACTGATACAGTTATATATCTCTTCAAGCACACTGAATTGACTAACATATAGTACCTTGTAGCACTTCTTGGTAGCTGGTTAGCCAGCTTCTCCAGTGACACCTTGCCATGATGCGTAACTGTTCATGACTTCTTTGTTCCAATGGCTTGTGCAAACTTTTTTCTTTGGGCTTCTAAAAATGTTAATATTTCAATGATTTGGGTAAATTGGAGAGCTACTGAATGGTCTTTTAATATAGTGATGTTTCCCTACAATGTTATAATCCATGGTTTTAATTACTAAGTACATTGTTGTAAATTTGCTGTGTCTTCACTCGCCCTAGCCAGTCCTACCCTCAAGATTTGTGGAATAAATTTTGAAATTTGAATTTATTCATAGTAAAATAATTCAGGGTTCAAAATTTTACTGCACTCTTCCTTCCTGGATGTTTGCAAAATAGCAGGCATTTATCACTCACTGTATCTCAAGCAGTGTACTGGATTATGTTTAATACTTAAAACAACTCTAATGCAAAGTATTTTTTATAGATAAGGAATCTAAGACTCAGAAAGGTTAATAACTCTCCCATGGTCACAGCTAGGAAAATAGCAGAGTTGGGATTTAAATCACAGCTGTTAATTCCCAAAGTTACTTCTTTCCCTAGTGCATTTAGTTATGTTTAGATAAACATATATGTTATAGTAATTCTAGATAATTTTTTTAAACCTGTGGAACGCTGTGCTACATTTATTTTGGATATTTTTCTTGTTTGGGGATTAAGAAAAAAAGAATATCTTGGTTTCCATGTCATTTTATATACTTAATTTATACAATTGATATCTCTGAAATAAAATCTTGCCTTGTTAGAACAACCTTCCTCTCTCCCAAGCTAATTTCTACAAAGTTGGCTCATGCCAACAGCTTCTTTATTCAGTATTTTCTATGACATATGTGACTGTTTTTTCTTATAAGTGTTCCTATTTTAAAAGGCAGCACCATTACCCAACAAAGTCTCCTACCCTTCCCCAAATGTAAATCCTGCCTCCAGCAGCGGCAGCACTCTGCATTGTCTTCCATTGGAAGTGTGAGCTGAAGGGGACAGACATTCCCACTGCTAAGCTGGTGCACTAACGCTCCGATCTGCCCTTGTTGTATTATTAATGGCACAATGTTTTTATGTTGCAGATGGCTGAGAGCTAGCAAGGAAAATTCAGGACCATGATGGCTCAGTTTCCCACAACTATGAATGGTAAGCCGCTTTGTGCTTGTGGCAAGATAAAGAGGTTATGGGTTTTGGGGGTGTTTTTTTTGTAGAGGTTATAAAATACTCATTTTGATATTTTTCCTTAAGCTTATAAATGCAAAACTTAAAGTAATCTTACTGAAAATGTTTTGATAGTTTACTTCAGAACACTGCAGTAGTTCCTGTGACTCAGTATAAGCATGTCTGCAGTATCATCTGGTATGTGTGTTTGCCTTTGAGCAGTTAAGAATAACCTAAAGGTATTTCGTGTTTGTTGCATAAAATGGGAGGACAGAAAGCAGAGTGCTATAAGGTGAAGAATATTAAAGATGTTTTCTGTAGCTTGGGATGATTGTATAATGAGTAAGCCAATAAAGATTCATTTAGTAATCTATGCATATAGTTAAGTTTTCTTTTTATTAAGGATTGTGTATGCCTACACACATAATTGTTTAATATGAAACATTTTTAAAGAAAATGTTTAAGTAATTTCAGTAACAGAAATCTTTTAAAGCTTCTTTTCTGATTCTAGTTTTAATTCTTTTCCCAAATACAAATTGACCCACCTTAGTATTAAGTTACTGTGTATGTCATATAGAATTAATTGAGAAAATGCATTATGTTTTTAAATTGCTAAAGAAATCTAAAATGCAAAGTTCTTAATATTGTGGTAAATTTCATTAGCCAATTACAAATAAAAAATAATAGAGAGTCTAGTCAGTAATTCTTTAACATTTAAATTGAAAGCAGTTATATTAAAGAACATTAGGGGAAAAAAAGAGGGAAGCATCATGAATAATTCTATCACTTGCAAAAAAGCAATTCTGTTTTAATGTTACCATCTAGTATTTGATCAATTACATTTAAAAAAAATTTTCAGTCATAAGGCCAAATTAAGCACATCATTAATACAAAAATACATGTTGTATATCTAAAATTTTAAGACTCAGGATTGACCTTGTGAGATTTAGGAAAGTTTTGGAAAAATGAATTATTTGTGGAAGAGGTAAAACTAAATTCTGTGTGGAAGAATTCAGTGTTGAGGAGCTTGAGATAAAGGTCTTGTTTTGTTTTTTTTTGCCTTTTCAGAACTCTTATTTAAAGATCAATGTGAGCATTGCTGGAAATGGTGTGGGATTATGAAGATTATTTGATGCCACAATTTTTAAAAATTAAATAATGTTGTTTTTTTTTTTTCCACAATGAGTAGTAAACATAAGTTTAGAATCAGGGTAATAATTATGGTAGTAATGTGCTCTTCCCAAATTTGAGGATTTCTGTGCACCATACAAAGGAGTTTGTATTAAATACATAGTTTAGTTATAAACTTCAACCAAAGTGTTAAGAAGTATTATAAACCAAATGAACATGAAAGAAAGCAGTGTAGGCCCAGTCTTACTTCATTCTGTTTCTTCCATTCCCTTAACATTTATGTATCTACTTTGTAGCTCATTGCATTGTATATAAAAGAATGAATAATATCAGACAAAATGTTGAACAGTTACTTATAAGTGGTGTATAGGAATAAAGGTAGTAATTTTTTAAAACTTCTGAAGAATTTGATAACAAATGTAGACTGTGATATCCTCCCACTTTGTTTATAATGTAGTTGAAGATTGAGGATAATCTTGTATGTATCTAAATGAAGTGCAATTCAGAGATTAAGATCTTATTGGAAGAGGTATCCACATATGTAGCACAAAGCCTTCCAAAGCAGTGTTTGCTCTTCTAGCAAATCCTCAATTATAGATGATGATAAATCTTTTCGATGCCCAGTACTGTTGGAACTTGTCTATAAGTGCCCTAGACCAAGCCGTGTTTCTAAACGCTTCTGATGTATTTCTCGTATTTTCCCTGTTTTATCATCCCAAGACTAACCACAGACTTTAGACTTACTTGGTCTCACAGAGCTGTGCTGCCTATATAGTAGCCATGAGCTACATGTGACTATTTCAACTTAAATTTAAATTAATAAAAATTAAATAATTCAGTCCCTCAGTCACATAGCCACATTTCAAGTTCTCAAAGCCACATGTGGCCAGTGGCCATTGTGTTGGAAATGGTGTGGGATACAGATACAGAACATTTACGTCATCTTAGAAAGTTCTATTGAGCAGATATTCTTTTCTTAGTCTCTTTGATGCTTCACTTCCCATCTCCTCAACAGAGCAAAAAAGATCAGTGCGTCATATTTTTACCACTCGTGACTCTAATTCTGGTGTCTTCTGCACCAGCAGAATCATCCTTGCCAGAGTCTTCTTTAATCATGGTAGGTTTGCTTTCTGCTTTTCAAACATGTAATGAAATTGTAAATACAGAGAGCCTGATATTTGAGTCATCAGGTGATAAGCAAGAGGGTACTTCAGATTCATGTCACTGCCTGTTGATTGCAGTGTAACGTAGCTTGTTCCAGCCTTAAAATCATGGGGGTACTGAAGTTGGTTCTCTGAGTAAGAAGTTCTGAAGCCTGTGGCAGTGGCCATATCCAAAATATGGAAGAGGGGAGGGAACAGGAACAGCAAATGGCTTTAGGAAGAAAAAAATGCCATTTTATTTTTAGAGTTTCATTACCTTTTTAGAGTTTGAGAGTTTATTAGTCTTTTCATCTCTGTAATTAGGAAATTGTTAACATTGGGCCTACAGAATCATATATAGTACTGTCTGCATTTCTGACAGCCCAAGGATTTATTATTCAAGTCCCAGTTGAGGCTTTAGTTCTATCTAGACCAGTATTCTAGTTGTATTTTAGAGCTTGAAGTTTGTACTGGGTCAACATCTATCATTTGACGATTATTTTGAACTGGACCCAGAAATAGTCTTCATTTAATTTCATAGCATACGAGCAGGGTATAACATGTTTGAGTTGTGTACATTCAGAACTAAGTGTTCTGACTGCTCAGCTGTGTGACTTAACCTTGTGGAGTGTGTGTGTGTGTGTGTGTGTGTGTGTGTGTGTGTGTATACATATGCATATACATGTGTGGTGTATCTATATATGTAAAACAGAGATGACACTATTTACTGCAGGGGATTTAGCATATAGTGGTTGTTCTATAAATGTGTATTTTTCCTTCTGCATAGACCATAAGAACATTTTTGACAGAGCCAGTAGGTGAGAAGATGAGAATAAGCAACAGAAATCTTTATGAAAATACCACATTCTCAATTTAGTGATGAGTGGGGGAAGTGGATAGAATTTTAATACATTTCTAAAGTGGTCAGACAGTGTAAAAGGTTGTTAGCTTTTTAAGGAAATATTAAACGTTAACCCCAAAACTTGGGTTTTTCTGACTTTCTATAAGGCTTACAAACAACTAAAGACTAATATTGGGAGATGTTTTACTGGAAGTTCAAAATAATAAACTGTTGGCTCTTTAAAAGATTCTGTTAGTATATATTCTAAGAAAGCCAGAATTGGATCAACTGTTTTAAAATTGTTTTTGAAGTATATATTTTTCCTACTTTTCTTATTGCTATTTAACTTTTCCTTTCTGTAAAACTTTTAGTGCATTAGTATATTTTGTTTTAATGTCATTTTTTTGAAGTGTTCACATTTAAATTTTAAAGATTAAATACTACCTGAAAATTATTTCTTGTTATAATGCTTTAGAACATTTTTAATCTGTAAGTGACATTAATCATAATATTTAATCATGATTGTTGTATGTGATTGTTTTGGCTAAGGGAGTCTCTGAGCTCCTTTAAGGAGTTCATTTCATTCATCCTTGTACCCCTGGTCCTTGGTCACAATGGTGCCCCCTAAGTGTTTTTTGACTGAATGTATACAAAGGTGTAAGGGTGGCTGGTTGGAGTAATGAAGAACTAAGCAAGAAATCAGATAGGTTGCATTGGCCACTGTCAAGATAGGTAGCCAAGGAAAGGTGAGGAGGTGGTGGGACATAAGAAAGCACTGTCCTGATGCCACGGGGCCCTCTGCAGTCTTAGGAAGCAGTCTCCCTTGCCCAGGGGATGTGCCCTGCTGTGTGTTAGAGCAGCTCAAGCCTTCCTAACCAGACTCTCCAGACTTTAAATAGTCTTCAGTTTTCTGACTAAAAAGCCTCGCTCTCAGTATTTTCTGGCAAGGGTACCTTTACCAGAAAGGAAAGAGCCTGAGAAAGATTTTAATGCTCTGACTTCTCCTTAATTATACTGTTCCCTGGGATTGGGTTGAGTAAGGAAACTAATTTATTGGGTAGCCTCCATGTAGCAAGCATATATTAGATGCTGTATTTTTATTTTGTTTAATTTTTAAGTTGGGCGTATTGAGGTATAATTCACCCTTCTTAAGTATATAGTTTGATGAGTTTTAACAAATATATACAGTCATGTAAATCGGGGTATGGAACATTTCCGTCACCCAAAAGGTTCCCTCACCACCCTCCTTTGCCACTGGCAACCACTGGTCAGATTTCTGTCCCTGCAGTTTTGCTTTTTCCAGAATGTCATATAAATGAAATTCTTTCATTGCGGAGTAGAATTCCATTGTATAAATGTGTACCACAAGTTGTTTGTGCATTCATCTGCAGAACACCTCTGGGTTATTTCCAGATTTTGGTCTCTAAACCAAATGTCTAAAGCTGCTGTAATCGTCAGAGGACAGATTTTTATTTGGAAAAAGTCTTCATTTCTCTTGGGTAAATACCTAGGAGTTTAATGCTGGGTTGCAATGGGAAATGCATATTTTAACTTCATAAGAAGTTATCAGACTCTTTTTTTTCTAAATCGTTTCCTTCCCCATCAGTTATGTGAAAGTTTGAGTTGCTCAGCATCCTTGCCAACAGTTTTTTAAAAAATTTTAGGCATTCTATAGGCATGGAGTGGTATCTTACTGTAGTTTTTCTTCCTTTTTTTTCTTTTTAAATTTTAGAGAGAAAGAGTGAAAGAATCTCAAGCAGACTCCACACCCAGGGCAGTATTACTGTAGTTTTCTTATGCATTTCCCTGATGATCAATGACGTTGAACATCGTGTCACATGCTTTTTGCCATCTGTGTATCTTCAATATGTCTGTTCATATGTCTGTTCAAATCTTTTGCCCATTATTTGAGGCAGGGAGCAGGGATTGTCTTAATGAGTTGAATAGTGCTTTATATATGCTGGATACATGTTCTTTATTATGTTTTGCAAATATTTTCTTCCAGTCTGTAGCTTTTCTTTTTATTTTAACAGTGTCTTTAAGAAAGGAGAAGTCCAGCTTAACAAAAAGTTTAAATCATTTGGGTAGTTTTTGCCCTAAAAAGTCATTCCCTAATCCAAAGTCACAAAGATTTTCTTCTTTGCTTTCTTCAAGAAGTTTCATAGTTTGGCTCCTGTGTTTAATTCTATGATCCATTTAGAGTTAATTATTGCATATGGTGCAGGATTGAGGTGGTTTGGGTTTTTTGTTGTTGTTCCTGTGGATGTCTGGTTCTTTCAGAACATCTTTCAGAACATCCACATGTTTCAGTGGAAGGGCTATCTTTTCCCCACCAAATTATTTTGATGTCTTTGTTGAAATCAAGTGACGATATATTTGTGGGTCTATTTCTTTTGAACTATCATGGCAGGTAGTTTAAGATTCTTAATTAAGCCTGTGGATTCTAATCCTATCTTTTAACACTTAACAACTTTGATACTTTGGGCAAATTATTTAATTTTCCCATGCTTCTGTTTCCTCCTCTGGAAAACAGTGATAGTAGTAATAGTTACCTGATAGAATTCTTGTGAGACTTTTAGAAACAATACACATAAAGCTCTTAGAAAAATACCTAACATGTGGCAAGTTTTATTAAATGTTAGCTGTTGTTATTTTACCAATCTAATAGATGAAAAATTATATTTAGTGTTATTTTTAGAATAGATACATTACACATTACATATGGTTTTTACAACCACCCCATAAGCTTACATAATCTTCCTAATTTTTGGAGGCAGCAGCTAAGGTACAGGGAATGTGAGCCTCTTCTCCATAAATATTGGGAGACTGCGTAGCAGAGTTTGGGCTCTCTGAGTTCTAATCTCAGCTCTGCCACTTGTTAGTTGTGCGACCTTGAGCAACTAGCTTTGCCGTCAGGGCTTTTGCTTTCCTCACCTGTGTCATGGGGATGATAATAATAGTATCTCATGTATAGGGTAGTGGTGAGAGTCCGTGAGTTTACTGCATTAAAAAGGCCCTGACACAGAGTCGGGGCTCAGTAAAAGCCAGCTGCTTCCCTCTGTCGTCTTTTGTTGTCATTATTTTTTTATTGTCATCATCATTTTTCCAAATTGTCACAGGAGGCATGACAGGGTAATTTGTTTACTTTATAATAAACCAGTAAACTAAGTAGGTTTTTACTATGTGTTTGGTATTTATTTAGAAAGTGTGTAGGTTTAACTATTTTAGGAACTTAGTTCTTCAGTACATCTGTTTCTTTATTTTTAACTTTAATCTTAAAACTTGTCTTTAAGAGAGGATGTTTATAGATTTTTTTTTAATCCATTCATTTAGGGCTAAGAAATATTTGTTAAATCAGATCCATCTAGTGTTTCAAATTAGAGTGGGCACCTACTTTTCAATGAAACGCATTCCCGGCAACAGCTTTGTAAGGCAGATTTTCATATAATAGACAGCCAGTGTGTATGAGTCGATATATTTAAACATTTGGATTCTTATTGTTGGGAGTTGAGTAAACTGAAAAGGTAGTCAGAAGTGAAGTATATGTGGGTATCAGCTATGTTCAATGTGTCGAAAGGATGGGAATGATATTTTATTCATCTTTTTATTTCCAGAATTTAGCTTGTTGCCCATTGCCAGTGAGTGGTATATAGTAATTGTTCCATAGATGTTAATTAGATGAAT
The DNA here is from genome assembly GCF_022837055.1 of Prionailurus viverrinus. NCBI lineage: Eukaryota > Metazoa > Chordata > Mammalia > Carnivora > Felidae > Prionailurus > Prionailurus viverrinus. The sequence goes on from NC_062563.1 coordinate 121,866,593, forward strand.
GAGTGAAAAGCCTCAGGGCTGTGCTATGTACATATGGTCATGAAAGAGTTTTACTTTTTGTGTCACGTGGGGGTAGAGTACTGTCAGTAAATGGACACTTGTTTTTATATTTACATTTTAGAATTATTTTGAGCATTCTCATATATATACTACAATTTCTTTGTCTTTCACTTATGTTTTAGGAGGGCCAAACATGTGGGCTATTACCTCTGAAGAACGGACTAAGCATGACAAGCAGTTTGATAACCTCAAACCCTCAGGAGGTTACATAACAGGTTTGTGTTTATATTTCAATTATGAATTATGTTCCTTTTCATGTAATACCGTAGAATTTAGAATTTTAATTCGATTACCATCAAATTTGAATTATTATATAATAAAATTCCTATCACAATTCATGAATTAAAAAAAAAAACAGCAGTTTTATTTTGTCTGGAACTGGTTTAATTTGTTGTTTTGGAATTGGCATATGGAAGATCTTTTCCTAATCCTAAATGATAATCAAGAATTTCAAGAAGTTCAGTTTACTTGTCCAGTTTCACACTTTAACATTGTTTCTAGAATGTTTTCAGGTTAGTTCTTGAGGTAATTGAGACTTTTATCCAAGCAAATTTATTAATGTGCTCCTAATATGTTGTGCCAATTACCTGTATAACAATCAGTATTACTAAGTCTAGAAGAAATATGTGTCAGGTCCATTTCCTTGAAAATAATCTAGAATTTTTTTTCTGTGATCTGTTTTATAATGCTAGCCCTCTGTTTTTGAGGGTGATACCAAGTGTTGATTGTTGGCACTAGCCCTTGTTTTGCAAAATGACCTCCGGAGCCTAAGGAGGATCAATTTAGGTGTATCTTTCACATTTTTTTTTTTTTTTGTATAAAACTTTTTTTCTGTGCCAAAGCACGTGAGCACTTTATTTATAATAATATAATGAATAATATTTACCAAATCTGTACTGTATTTCAGATGCTGTACTTAAGTGCATTATCTCATTTAATCTTGCAGTAGCCTTGTAAGATAACTATATTGTCTGTATTTACAGATGGTTAGTGTTGATCTGGGCTTTGAAACTTTTTAGTCTGCTTTTGGAATCCATCCTCTTAGCCATTAGAGTTTAATATTATTTGTACTTCTATAATAATAGCTACCTTCCCTGGTATCAGGGCTAGAATTTGATTACCCTACTGGTAAGTTAACAGTGTAGTCTGTTACTGTCTCATGGATGCTGGCACAAGACCCAAGGTTCCTGATCCAGAGACAAAGGACTTTATTAACGAGTGGCACAGCTCGCAGCTTGAGCATCAGCATGTTCCTCTTGGCTTCTCTTGTCCCCTGAGTCCTAAGGGGTGATGTAGAGAGCTCAAAAGGATGTTAAACATGCAGTGATTGTGTTATAGGACAGGAACCCTGAGCCAGGGGAACCCACCATTTTTGGTAAGCAGGCTTGTTTTTTGGCCCAGGGGAAACATTACCTCATGCCTCAAGATTGCTCACTGCAAACCCAACTCTGAGAAATGACCCAGGTAGAAAGTGGTTAAGGGTCTTGCCTTTTTGGCCCACACAGCAGGACATATAGGATTGTGAGAGACACATGGGGGACTGTCTTTCCCAACACCTGGTATTTTTTATTTAGAATTCTTCTAGAGAATAGTGTTTTTCAATTACGAATTCTATTAAATGGAGATATTATCAAATATCCCAGTTAATATGGAGAAACTAAGATGAATAATATAACCTTTAATTATTGATTAATGCATATAACTTCATTTTTTTTTTAAGTATTTATTTTAGAGAGAGAGCACAAGTGGGGGAGAGGGGCAAGGGGAGGGAAGGAGAGAGAGAGAGAGACGGAGGGAGGGAGGGAGGAACAATGTGCTAAGCAGGCTCCACAGTTAGAGTGGAGGGAGCCCAGCTCAGAGTTCAGTGCCACAACCCTGGAATCATAACCTGAGCCAAAACCAAGAGCCGGACGCTCAACCAACTGAGCCACCCAGGTGCCCCACCTGTAACTTTTTTTGTGACTTTTTTGTTTTAAAACATCTAAGTCTTATTAATGTAATATAAATAATTGTATATGTGTATTTCTGTGTAATTGTTTAATGACTGAAATTAAAATGATGATAAATCAGTAGCGTTATTGTTATTGCCCACTGCCATAATTCAGAGACATTGGAGGAATTCCATTTACTAATGTGCTGCTTAATGTTTGTTTTTACTACCTTCAGGTGATCAAGCACGTACCTTTTTCTTACAGTCAGGCCTGCCGGCTCCTGTTTTAGCTGAAATATGGTAAAGTGTTCTTTTTTGTAGATGAACTTAAATTTCCGATAGTCTGATTTGGTTTTGTTTTGTTTTTGATACAGTGTTAATAAAAAGTTGTTTTTACTTATAGTCTGTTGTTAAGTATTCAGCTGTTAGAAAAGTTAATTTTATTGACTAAATGAGAATAATTGGGATTTTGTTCTATTGGACAAATTTTTAATGTCCTTAGAATTTTTGAGGAAAGATGTATACATTGCCATTGAAAAACATTTCTTTATAATTTGGCAGACTCTCAAAATCTTCTTTCTGTTACTTTGTAGTTGTTTCATTTCTTTCATCATCTGTAAACACCAAATTAGCCCGCCCTTTTCCTGCTCTGAGCTTAAACAAAATTGTTCTTTATATTATCTAGTGTTTTGTTTTTTAATATGCTTACAATAAATATCAACTGCTACCCCATCTTTCTTTCCACTTGAAATATTCCCATGCCTGGCGGAGTACTGACACATCACAAGCTTTCAATAAATATTTGAACAAATTAATAAATTAAATTTAGAATGATTATACTATTGGATAATTTCTTTCTGTCCACACTGGTGGAATTCATCCCAAAGGTCTCATAATTTCTCTCTGTGTGGATTCTGTGTAGACTGGCAGTATTTTATAAGATGGTATCCTTGTTCAGTATTTCTTAATGTATAAGTTATTTAGTTTTGGTGGTTTTATTTGTTTATTTTTATATGTATGATTATCATTAAGTGATGATCTATATGTGAATGCTATGTCATTGTTCATATTTTATGATCCTCAAAAATAATGGTGACCCTACATAGCATTCTGCCCACATCATGGTCCTTTTAGGGCTTTATCAGACCTGAACAAGGATGGGAAGATGGATCAGCAAGAATTCTCCATAGCGATGAAGCTCATCAAACTGAAGCTACAAGGCCAGCAGCTGCCCGTGGTCCTCCCTCCTATTATGAAACAACCTCCTATGTTCTCTCCATTAATTTCTGCTCGTTTTGGTATGCATTTATTAATTGAATTAGCTGCATTTGATAGTCAAACTTGTCCTGGACACAATAACAGAAAAGGGTTTGTTAGCAAAAACAATAATCCTTAGACTCCAAGTTAAATTTCATGTCTGAGATAAGAAATATTAAAGTCGCTGTCATAGCAGGGGTGTCCTCGTGTCCCAGTTTTCCAGGGACAGTTCTGATTTATGCCTGTTGCTCTGGCCTCAAGTCTGGCTAGTGTCCCCTTTCACAGTTCCCAGATGGATGATAAATTATATGACCTCACCCCTGGCTAGAGCTGATCTTAAATAGTGTTCTTAGTTTCCTCTGTACTCTGTATGAGTAACAGAAAAAATGTGAACAATTTTAAACTCACTTGAAATGGTTTAATTTAGGGGGTAATTTAAAACTATTCCTAAGTAGAAATTTTTCTGATTTAAATATTAATTACCCAGCTAAATTTAGGGCTAAAAGTTATGGACTTTGATTTACACTTTCATCAGAGGGAATCAGTTTTCTGTTAATTTTGATTAGATAGTTTATTTTTCTTTTTAATGTTTTTTTTTTTTTTTCCCATTTATTTTTGAGACAGAGACAGAGCATGAGCAGGGGAGGGGCAGAGAGAGAGGGAGACACAGAATCCGAAGCCGGCTCCAGGCTCTGAGTTGTCAGCACAGAGCCCGATACAGGGCTCGAACTCACAGACCATGAGATCATGACCTGAGCTGAAGTCAGACGCTCAACCGACTGAGCCACCCAGGCGCCCCTGATTAGATAGTTTCTTATTGATTATATATGAGAAGCACTTACTGGAGTAGAACATTGGATTAGGCATTTTTGTGTATCTGAAACCTGTTCTTTCATTCCAGATGTCAGATCTTAAACTACTAAATTCTTTCACTACTGTAGTGAGCTCTGGACATAAATACCAAATCATTGTGTGACTGTACTTTTATCGTGCACCTAGTTAGTAAATAAATAAAAGTCATCATTTTGTTCCTTTTAAAGAATTGTCCTTGGGGCTCCTGGGTGTCTCAGTCAGTTGAGCATCCGACTTTGGCTCAAGTCATGATCTTACAGTTCGTGGGTTGGAGCCCCGCGCCGGGCTCTGGGCTGACAGCTCAGAGCCTGGAGCCTACTTTGGATTCTGTGTCTCCCTCTCTCTGCCTGTCCACTGCTCATGCTCTGTTTCTCTCTCTCAAAAATAAACATTAAAAAAAATTAAAAAGAATTGTCCTTAAATGCATGGATGTGTTACTTACAAGAAAAGTGAAATATATGGCATATTTTCTTCTTGCAAATAATGCATATGCATAAATGGCTCTCCTATAGTATCTAGTAACTAGAACATCCTTTTTTGGGGATTGGGGACATTGGGGGAATGTGTGTATGTGTATGTGTTAGTTGAGTGACTCAACAGCACTGTATTTATTATCCTTATACAAAACCCCACATCTAATCAGGTAATACAGTCTTTCTAACATTTAATTGGAAAAGGCTGCTTAGCTTTCATGATGATGCTAGAAGAGAATTTTTAACTCCTTAGTAGTCATTCCCTTAGTTCACACAGGTCAGAATATTGATATCGAAAGCAGTATCTCCCTCACTGCTAGGTCACCAAGCTGCTTTAGTGAACTTTTTAACAAGAAGCCTGGTTTGTCTCTATAAACATGGGTCTGCTCACTGTACTGTAAACTTGTTTTCTGACATGTGCTTTTATAGTTGATTACGAGCACTGGAAAATGTGTTCTGTTTTGTCTTTAGGAATGGGAAGCATGCCCAATCTGTCCATTCCTCACTCATTGCCTCCAGTTGCACCTATGGCAACCCCCTTACCCTCTGCGACTTCAGGGACCACCCTTCCTCCCTTAATGATGCCTGCTCCCCTAGTGCCTTCTGTTAGCACATCGTCACTACCAAATGGAACCGCTGGCCTCATTCAGCCGTTATCCATTCCTTATTCTTCTTCAAGTAAGTACTTACTATCTAGTGAGTCAGAAACTGTTAAAGAAAGAAACCGTTACGTTTTTGTCCCAATAAATACAGATTTCCTTCACAGTTTGTGATATCGTTTTGTGTGAACCTTTTTCATTTCTTCTTCTTTTTTCTTTTTAGCATTGCCTCATACGTCATCTTACAGTCTCATGATGGGAGGACTCGGCGGTGCTAGTTTACAGAAAGCCCAGTCTCTGATTGATTTAGGATCTAGTAGGTATGAAGGCTTAAAACCTCCAGCTTTTTATGCTTCCAATAAAGATAGCTCTGCGCTTATCCAGGTTTTACGTTAGAATGGCCAAATGTAAAATGCTTAAGGTAAATTTACTACTTCTAACTCACATAAAATAAGGTTTTATTTTTAAAATTGTTAAATGTTTGGGGCGCCTGGGTGGCTCAGTCGGTTAAGCGTGCGACTTCACCTCAGGTCATGATCTCACAGTTTGTGAGTTTGAGCCCTGCATCAGGCTGTGTGCTGACAGTTCAGAGCCTGGAGCCTGCTTCAGATTCTGTGTCTCCTTCTATCTCTGCCCCTCCCCCACTTGTGCTTTGTCTCTCTCTCTCTGTCTCTCAGAAATAAATAAATGTAAAAACAAATAAAAAAAATAAAATTGTTAAATGTTCAAAAAAAATGTTCCATGTAAACTAAAAATGTTCTGTATTTTTTTTTTAATTTTTTTTAATGTTTTTATTTTTGAGACAGAGAAAGACAGAGCATGAGCAGGGGAGGGACAGAGAGAGAGGGAGACACAGAATCCGAAGTAGGCTCCAGGCTTTGAGCTGTCAGCACAGAGCCTGACACGGGGCTTGAACTCACGGACCTTGAGATCATGACCCAAGCTGAAGTCGGACACTTAACCGACTGAGCCACCCAGGCGCCCCTGCTGTATTTTCAATTGTCAAGTTTTTGCCCCCAAATTACATATTTTTCCTTTAAAAAAAAAAAAAAAATATATATATATATATATATATATATATATATATATGTTTCTTAAAAAGTCTCATAGCCATGGTGTATTATTAATTTTTTTCTTGAGCAAATTCTACTGATTGAATAGCTTTTCAATTTTAGAAAGCACAAAAGCTTCAGTGTTCATTCATCACCCCTTATATAAATCATAATAGTACTTCTTAAGGCAGTGTACCAAGAGTGTTAGCTTTAACTCAGAAGAGGAGGATTGGTATCCTAGCTTAGACTCCCAATGGATGTGTGTGACCTTCACTGAGCCATAGTTTGCCCGTCAAACAGGTGGGGACAGTAAAACCTTCTGAGTTTGTTAGGAGGATTAGAAATTGTCTTTGTTAAGGCCTTAGCACCATACAGGGCCTGGCACATAATAGGTTCTTGGTAGTTCTATAATTCATATGGTATTTGCTTTCCTAAGAATGAGGTTAAATTTCTTAAATTTTTAAAACATCAAAAGCAATTACTATTGTACCATAGAAGGTGTGATTCTTAATGTCTCTGTCTTATAAAGTTTGTGTGTATTTTTTTTAGTAACATAAAATTTTTTAATAAATTTTGTTGTAGCTCGACTTCCTCAACTGCTTCACTCTCTGGAAACTCGCCCAAGACTGGGACCTTAGAGTGGGCAGTTCCTCAGCCTTCAAGGTTAAAATATCGGCAAAAATTTAATAGTCTTGACAAAAGCATGAGTGGATACCTCTCAGGTAGGTGGCATACAGTGTTTCAGAATGTGAGAGTTAAGGTTTTTTTATATGAATTCCTACTGAAGAACTCTTACTTGAATTTGTACTTTGTAACTCACCTAAAATTTTAGCATCCAAAAAATTTAGCAGGCATTTGATAAATACAGATACCTTAAGTTGTGTGAGAGCTCAAAGATGGATACAGCTTGATCAGTTTCTTCAAAGTTCTTACAGTCAAGTTGAGCACACAGGTGTACACCCAACTTTTTGGAAGAAAGACCTCTCTCTTGAGAAGATGAAGCCTCATCCTCCAGTGCAGTGAAAGGAGACCCTCATGTGACAGGGAAGAGTGTGTGGCACTTAGCTTCATCTTCTTTTCCCTGTGGGTCCCCTCCCTACTTGGGTCTTTCTCTGCTTGCCCTTACTGAAACCTCCCGGGAGCATTGTCTACCCTTTCGTGTTCCAACCCAGATGCTTCCATAAGAATTGCCCTTAGGTCCCTATAGAACATTTGAGTCCATGCTAGAACATTATCCGAACTTTTCCAATTAAGAGTAGTGAAGGGGATATAAACAGGGTGAAAGGCAAGTAGAGTTCCTACCTTCTAACTTTCCCCCTCTCTCTTCACTCAGCAACTAATCTACAGTTTAGGTGGAATAATAAAATAAGTATTTTAAAATAATAGAGCTCTAAAGTGCTAGGGAACATAGAATGGGAGATACTAATACTTAAAGAGATCAGATAAGACATAAGAAGGGAGCATTTAAGCTCCATCATGAAGAGTTAGGGTTTGGACAAATAGAGATTGAAGGTGGGAACATTTGAGGGTGACAGAAGAAATCCCAAGAGCTAAAAGTACATGGCATATTTAGACAATTTGAAAAGTAGTCTATGGAATAGGAGTATGAGGTCTCTGTGCAGTAGGAGAGGGGAGCAAGAAGGCTTTGAAATTGATGGGACAAGCAAAAATGTACAATATTTTCTTTAAAGATACATTACTAGGGACATGTGGGTGGCTCAGTCAGTTAGGTGTCCGACTTCGGCTCAGGTCATGATCTCATGGTTCGTGAGTTTGAGCCCTTCATTGAGTGCTCTCCTGTTAGCACAGAGCCCACTTCAGATCCTCTGTTGTGCCCCGCCCCTGCCCTTCCTCGCCCCCCCCCCCCCCCCCGTCTCTGTCTCTGTCTCTGTCTAAATAAATAAATAAATAGTTTCTTTTTTCAAATTAATAAAAGTGGTAAAAGACATACAAAAATGTTCATGGCAGCTTCATTCAAAACATCCAGAAAAGAAACAGCCTAAGTATCTATCAACAGGAGAATGGATAAATAAAATCATGGTATATTTCTGTAACAGAACACAGCAAAATAATGTATTGAATGAAGGAAGCCTGGCCCAAAGGATCCATACTATTTAATCCATTTATATGAAGCTTAAGAACTGGAAACGTAACTGATGGTGATCGAAATCAGAATATTATAGTTTCTCTGTTGGGAAGGGGCCATGCACAAACCTCCTGAGGTGCTGAAAACTTACAATTAGTACATTTTCTGTATGTACTAAAAACATTATAAACAGAGATGGAATTTGAAGGTCCGTGGGGAGCTGCTGTAAAGAATGAGTCCCTACTGTTATTTACTTGTATATGCCACACTGTATGAAGGTTGTGTATTAGGTTTTCAGAGACCTATGAGAGTAAAGTTATATATTCATAGTTAAGGGAAGGATTTAACAACAACAACAACAACAACAACAACAACAAAAAAGAATAGTTGTTTCTGGTGTCCTGAAACAGCAGAAGCCCAAGTATATGAGGATGGGGCTGACTTAGACTTACATGATGTGCTTTGTTCAGTGAGTGTAGCCTGTGGTAATCTAATTTTCTTCCTCTTGTTCTTCCTCTTCTCTCCCCGCTGAACTCTCATGATTTATTTAAATGAATCCATTGACTCATAGTTTCTGAATCACATAATTTCTGGGCACTCTGTGATGCACTGGAATACACAGAGGAGGAAGACACAGTCCATGTCTTTGAAGAGTCCATAGTATATAGGTCGTCACATAATCATAGTATTTGATTAGTGGTTTGAAAGTGCTGTGACTAATATAGATGAGAAAGTGACTAACACTGAAGATACGAGAGGGAGAGTTTCACAGAAGAGATGACATCTGAGCTGGATCTTCGAGGATGAGTAGATCACCACATAGAGAATGAGGGACTAACATTCTAGGCACAGGAAATAGGATATCCAAAGGATTGGTAGACCAACTTGAAGGCAGAGCACCTTCAAGTGAGCTTTTCTTAGTGAAGTACTCTGCTAGCTCTCTGTAACACTTTGTATTATTCACACTTTGCACACATTTAAGCCTTCCACCAGTATGCTTTTAACCAATTACATTCCTTCTCTTTTTCCTCCTGTTTGCTCTGTTGCCTAATGCTAAGGGATCTACTTTCAGTTTTCTTTGTCCAAGAGCTGAAACATTAGTTATTAGACCTTTTTTCTAGGTTTGCAATAGCCTTCCATTTCTCTTTATTAGAAGAATTCTCCTTTTAATGCAAAAACCTCCTCAAATCTTACTTCCTATGTGAAATCTACTAAGGAGTAATTAGTTGGATGAGGCCATGAGCTATTTCCAGTGGTTTTCCTTATGTGATTTTTATTAAATGACCAGGTTTTTTTAAGAGAGTGAAAAACATTTTAAAGTTATGTAATATAAACATCCAATTGCATGTTATAATTTATGGTGTATTTGTGTTTGTTCCGTATAGTATATGTCGTTTTGATTACCAAGACCTCATGTTCAAAGCTCAGTGAAACATTATGTTAGCAGCATTCGTGCTGGCTCTGTGGTGGGACCTGTTGCGGAGGAGTTGGAGGATGTACTGTCTTCTGTGCAGAGTTATTTGGGTGGGCCTCAACTCAGGCTGAACCCTGAATAGGGCCTGACTCTTCCAGTACTCAGGGCTCAGTCAGTCACCTAGGAATGGGAGGTGAGACACCTGCTTTAGTGACTAGCTGACCTTCCCTAGAGACACCATGTGATTTTATCCATGGTCAGAAAGCTACAGAGTTGCCCACCAGGAGTGAATACTCCTGTGAATCAGACGAGGACTTTGTGTTCTGAATAGATGCCTGAGATTCCTGTCTGACTATTATCCTGACATGAAAATGCAGATCAGGAAGCCTGTTACGTATTTTTGAACATTGAGGCAGGGAAAAGAAGTTGGAACAGCTTACTACATATAGTAAGCATTCAGTGAATGCTAACTGCTATTCGTCTCAGACCCTATCCCATAAGTCCTTACTGCACTTTAGAGTAGTTTGGATTACAACTTTATTCGTTACTTTAGCAAATATTAAGCATTTATGTACCTGGCACTGGGTATAATATGTTAGTGAATAAAGCAATGAAGGTTTTGGTCTCTGTAGAACTTAGCATGATAGTGGAAACAGACAATAAACAGGTAACCAGGAAGATAAATGTTACATTACAGTTTGTCACATGAGCTCTGAAGGAAACCAGCAGAAGTATATTGGATGATAGGGTGGACAGAGAAAGCCTTTCTGAGAAGGTGACATTAAGTTGGGACTTACAAGGTGAGAAAGACCCAGACATGCAGTGATGTTAAATTGTAGAACTTGACGTTGGATATAGGTGTACATGAGAGGGAGGGATCAAGGGTGACTTTCTGGTTTCTGGCTTGAGCCACTGGATGGGCAGTGATGCCACCCAGAGAGAAGGGCAGACTGAGGGAGAATGGTTGGGGTGATGGTTAGGAAGAGGGGTGTGAATGGGGATTGAGAGAGTTATTTTGTATGAATTTGGTTTGAGATACCTGTGAAATACTTAGGTACGTTTTTCAGTTGGTTATAGAAGTCTAAACCTAGAGGAGAGGTTTGGGCTGGGGTGTACATTTGCGAATCATCAGCTTTTAGGTGCTATTAAAAGTCACAGAACGTTCACAGCTGTGAACACACAGAGAACAGAGTGCCCAGGACAGAGCCTTGGGGAATGCCAGCATTTACAGGTTATTTGGAAGAGGAAAGATCAGAGAGAGAAGAGAAAATCTGAAGACACTAAAAAAGCTGTGCTTGGGGCTGGGGCTGCATGGGGAGCACGAGGAAGGCGGAGAGCTTGGCCTCCAGTACTTTCTGTGCCAGCCCTTAGTCCTTCATGTTGGTCAGTGGCATGGACTGTTATTTTCTAAAAGGACTGGGGGAGCACTTGACTTATTAATTCTAGATTTAAATTCCTTGGGGCAAGGGTTGTGCTTTGATTGGTGCTGAATGCTCAGTACCTGCATGTGGTAAAAGCTTTCCAATGTTAAAAGTTCCCAGGGTGGCAGCAGTGTTATTTTGTAGATACAGCTATTTAGGTTTTCATAACTTTAAAGAGACTAAAGAATTTCCTTTCTTTCTTTTCTTTTTTTGTTTTTATGGTTTCCTTGTTCAATCAGGTTTTCAAGCTAGAAATGCCCTTCTTCAGTCAAATCTTTCTCAAACTCAGCTAGCTACTATTTGGTGAGTTTGTCAAGATTTTCAACTATACATCCACTATGGTAAGAAAGATCCTGTTTCTGAAAAAGTTTATGACTCAGAGATGTTCCATAAGAGCAGCCATTTGAAGATCAATGCAACATTGAAAGCCAGTAAAATTGTCCAAAATGTTATTCTTGAAAATTTGGTATTAATTATTTTGCAGGTAAAATTAGTTTGCTTTTTCATAATGGTGTCTGCGGAGAGTTTGAGAATATCTCATTTTTAGTTTAGAGATAACTGATTTGATAGGTGAATTATCCATGAAACAAGATAAGCCACATTTTCAGAAGGAACGTTTCCTTTTCTGTTTCAAAGTTTCTCCCCTCTCTTGTACAATAGGACAATTAAGGGTAAAAATAAGCTCACTTTTCCATATATATTTACATTTCCCTAAAGTATGTTAATCCAGCTGTTTCATTTTTCTTGTTTTAAAAATAGAATATTGAACTCTTTTGAAAATACTTTAAATAGACTTTGTTTCTAAGCTGGGAACATTCACATTTGCTTTAGGACCCTTGCTGACATTGATGGCGACGGACAGCTGAAAGCTGAAGAGTTCATCCTTGCAATGCATCTCACTGACATGGCCAAAGCTGGACAGCCCTTGCCACTGACGTTGCCTCCTGAACTTGTCCCTCCATCTTTCAGGTGGGCGCCTCTGGAGGGAAGAGGCATGGTTTTGACATGATTACTACATAGCGATTTCCTGAGGCCTCTGCTCTAGTTTAGGGGGAAGTTAAACATTTACACTGCCATTTGATTTTGGTATTTAATGAGTTATGCCAGGAAGGAGTAGAAGTAGGTGTGTTTCCACCATACTATAGATAAGGAAACTGATGACTTAAAGAGATTAAAACAAAACTTGCTCACCGACTGCAATCAGCTGAACTGTGGTGGGAATCCAGATCTCTCTCTCTTTCTCAGTTCGTATCCTGCTGTACATGGTTACTACAGACCATATTGCACTCTTAATGTCTCTGATGCTGTATTCTGAATGTTAAATGGCTCTAGTCATTTGGTAGTATAACTGTATATATAGTCTGGTCTAGAGTTCCCAGACTACTAAATATGTTTGTTTGCTTTTCCTAGAGGAGGAAAGCAAATTGATTCCATTAATGGAACTCTGCCTTCATATCAGAAAATTCAAGAAGAGGAACCTCAGAAAAAATTACCAGGTAACATCGAGTGTCTAAGTTGTATATTTATAGTGGGTTCTCGTAAATTTTACCTTGAGATGTAAATGAGTATCTAGAATTTTTGCATTCTTTCTCTGTCTTTAAATGTTTATTTATTTTGAGAGAGAGCAAGCACAGGGGAGGGGCAGAGAGAGGGGGAGACACAGAATCCAAAGCAGGCTCCAGGCTCTGAGCTGTCAGCACAGAGCCCGACACGGGACTCAGGAACCGCGAGGTCATGATCTGAGCCGAAGTCGGACACCCAACTGACTAAGCCACCCAGGTGCCCCTAGAATTTTTACATTCTTAATATTTTATATACCATAAGAGAAAACTATTTGATGAATGGGTTGGATTTTGAAGCAAAAAATTAAGATAGTCAAAAATGAGAAGAAGTGTATTTAGGAAGAAAGTATGCACATTTGGCAAGAGTTTGTGTATTTGATATCCTAGTTAAAATGTTTCTCTCACTTTAGGAAAAATCACTGTAGCAGGTGATGTGATAAAATCTTAAGCTCTAAAGAACAGTTTAAATATTGGTTGAAGAAGTACATATGTAGATGTTCTAAAGTATTAAAAATATAGTGAAATATATCAAATAAATATATAGCCATCTAGCTTTGTCCTTGAAGAAAATGCTAAGAAAAAAAGTTGGAAAATGGTTTTATTGGCAAGAATAGTAAAATTATTTTTTCTCTCTCAGATGAATTCATACTTAGAAATTTGTTTTCCAAAAATGAATACTCTTAGACAAAAGTAAATATTTTATTATTTATATTTGAGGTAAAATTATCCTTAAGAGAAGTATCCGCAGAGTAACAGCACTCAGATGATCACGAGGCAAGAGTGTGTTGAAATTGGAGTCCACATTGTTGGGCTCTTCATGTGAGAGTGTTTACTGTCTACCTTATTTAGTTACTTTTGAGGACAAGCGGAAGGCCAACTACGAGCGAGGGAACGTGGAACTGGAGAAGCGTCGCCAAGCCCTGATGGAGCAGCAGCAGAGGGAGGCAGAGCGAAAAGCCCAGAAAGAAAAGGAAGAGTGGGAGCGAAAACAGAGAGAATTACAGGAGCAAGAATGGAAGAAACAACTTGAATTAGAAAAACGCTTGGAGAAGCAGAGGGAATTGGAGAGACAGCGGGAGGAAGAAAGGAGAAAAGAGATAGAAAGACGAGAGGTTATTTTTAAGTTATTTTATTGCCTAAGAAAATGATTATATTTGATAAGTGGATACATCTTACTTGATTTAAAAAAAAAATGGCTGTTTTTGTTGTGCCTTTTTCTCTGCCTCATTCATTCTTACCTATTCTCCAATTCTGAACCTTCCTTCCCTTGTGGACTGGAAGAGGGCCCTTGCTTGTAAAGAGTTTTCAGGGCCAGTAACTGGTAGAAAAGGTGGTATTTCTGTAGGTCAGGAAGGATTTGCAACTCAAAGAAGGATTGATTGCAAAGCTGAGTTGAGTGAGGAGCTGAGGTTAGTGAGCCAGAGGAAGGGGTCTATCCAGGCAGGTCACTGAACAAAAGTAAGCTTAGGATCCAGAGTGAGAGGCCACAGAACTGGTGCAGCAGAAGGCTGAGACTGGGGAGTTTGAAGGTCTGGAGGAGAAGCACGAGGGTGGGCTTGCGCAGGTCCTTGGGATAAATGGTGCCATGTGGCATCCCTAAGAGGACTGGCTTTGTTTCAAGGGGCTTAGGATGGAGCACAGTAAATCATAGTGATACTGAAGTAATATCAGTAGAAGGGTTTTTCTTCCCTGATACCAGACTACAGGTGCGATTATTGCTATTAACGTTTATGTTTATGAAATTGTCCTTTGGTTTAAACAAAAAGTAACTAGAAACAAAGAGATGGTCCCAGGAAACAATCAAAAAGTCTGATGGGTGATGTCCCTTTTGTGGAAGTCTGTAGGTTAGGCCCACTGGTAAAACTGGGTTTGCCCAGGGAGCCTTAGGCCCTGGAGCCCAGTAAGTGCTAAACGCTGCCTCGCCTTTATCTTTTTTATCCCAGCAGTTTTTGAATGATGAAAAATTGTTAATTTAAAAGTCAAACTTAAGTCATTATTTTCAGGCAGCAAAACAGGAACTTGAAAGACAACGTCGTTTAGAATGGGAGAGGATTCGTCGCCAGGAGCTTCTCAATCAAAGGAATAGAGAACAGGAAGAAATTGTCAGGTTAAACTCTAAAAAGAAGAGTCTTCATCTCGAGTTGGAAGCACTGGTATGGCTGAAGTTTAAGTGAAATTTCCCTGAATGATGCTAGAGTTACTTGTTGAAAAACGTCATTGTTTTTTAAACCTACCTCATGAATATGTTAGGTGTTCATGTGATTATATCGTCACGTTTTCATGTGTGCATAACAGTCTGGATGGTATAGTGTACTGAAACAGGATATTGACTCAGAATGCTGGGAGTTACATTGTGGTCTCAGTTCAGAAGCTGACAAACCACGCATTCCTGGGCAAGACCTTTCCCTTCTCTGTGCTTCACTTTCCCCTTCTATAAAACAAAAGGCTGCACTAGTTCAGTAATTTTCACTTTCCAAATTGCTGTCTGGAAGACCCCACTCCAGTGGGGTGACCAGCAGTGGGAGAGGGGAGGCTAAGGCACTCCCCAGTGCTTCCCACCGTTCACAGCAGAGAAGCTCCACACTTACCTGCTTTGCTTTTATTGGAGCTTTATCTGAGATTTGCTTGGAAAAAGGGTTCTACTGCTTTTTAAAAAGACAAAAATGATTTGAAATTCCTGATCTAAATGATCTCTTAGGATTCCTTCCAGTTCCGTAGGACTGTGTGGTTCTTACCACTATGCTTACCAATGTTTACACATCAGATATCAGAGGGTCAAGTTGTTTAAAAGACTTTGTTGCAAATGAAAGGTAGGAAGGTATAAAGGGTGTTGGGAAAGTATACTTTTCTACTACGACCCTAGAATCCATAAGCCTGACCTGATGGTATAATAGGATTTTGCAAAAATGGTTGTGTAGCCTTGTTATAGAGCCAAGTATAGATCTTGTTTAGTTGGAGTCTCACATTTTATTTGGTTGATGACTTGAAATTAAAATTTTTAAAAATAGCAATATTTGTAATCATAAAGGCACTTCAAATGGATAGGAAAGTATATCACAATT
The DNA here is from genome assembly GCF_022837055.1 of Prionailurus viverrinus. Classification (NCBI taxonomy): domain Eukaryota; kingdom Metazoa; phylum Chordata; class Mammalia; order Carnivora; family Felidae; genus Prionailurus; species Prionailurus viverrinus. The sequence goes on from NC_062563.1 coordinate 121,882,361, forward strand.
ATTGATCCTGCCATAGTACTACAAAACTGTCCTAAAAAACATTAACTTCTTTGTGTAGCTACTTGGGTATCTGTCTCAACCATTATTTTGACTCTATATTTTTCTTTAAAAATATAATGGGAGCCAGGGGTGCCTGGGTGGCTCAGTCGGTTAAGCGTCCGACTTTGGCTCAGGTCATGATCTCATGGTTCATGGGTTCAAGCCCTGCATCGGGCTCTGTGCTGACAGCTCAGAGCCTGGAGCCTGTTTCGGATTCTGTGTCTCCCTCCCTCTCTGTCCTTCCCCCACTCCTACCCTGTGTTTCTCTCTGTCAAAAATAAATATTAAAAAAAATTTTTTTTTAGTATATAGTGGGAGAGAATCCTAAGATTGATGGTTTTTTTCCCCCCAAGAACTTGGATTACATACCAAGAAGTAGCATAGATTAATGTGCAGAGTCTGGAAGGCCCAGAGCCTATACTTAAACATGCTGAAGATAAGTAACATGAAATCCAGGGTAGACACAACCTATTCCTATTCCTTTTAGCGTGTATTTCTCAAATATGAAGCATACTTTCCAGTAAAAACTATATGAGTGATTTTTAAGCCTTATTTCTCCTCCTCCCTTTACTGTATTAGTTTGCTAGGGCTGCCATAACAAATACCGCAGACTGGGTGGCTTAAACAGCACAAATTAATTTTCTCACAGTTCTGGAAGCAGAAGTCCAAGATCAAGATGTCAGCAGGTTTGGTTACTTCTGAGACCTTTCTCCTTCGCTTGAAGATGGCTGCCTTCTTGCTGTGCCCTCACATGGCCTTTCCTCTGCCTGCGCATCTCTGGTGTCTGTTTTGTGTCTGCCTCATAAGTCAGATTATTTTAGGGCCCTTTTATATATGACCTCATTTAACCTTATGATCTCTTTAAAGACCCTGTCTCCAAATACAATCACATTTTGAGGTCCTGGAGATTAGGACTTCAACATAACTTTTTGGAGGGATACACTTCAGCCCATAACACCTCACCCTTCTCTCTAGCCTCCATTGAGAATCTCTGCTGTTGTTGCTTTTTTCCCCCATACTTCTCAGAAGAAGAGAAAAGGAATATTTGGTATGGGAGAAGAAAATTGTGACCCAAAAGGCTCTGTTGGACCCTGTTTAATTGGAGGAAATTAGATGGCAGTGTGGAGGGTAGAAATGGAAGCGCAGAGAAGGTAATGCTAAAAGTCACATGTAGATGTTTATTTCTCATTATTCTTTGAAATTGTCTCTATTTTAATGTAAATTAATGCCTAAACCCTGAATTCAGAAAAAATTCAGTGTGTTCTGTTTGTGCTTGCTCATCTTAACATATGGGCCCTTCTTATGCTCTGAGAATGGTATGTTTTCTGCTAACAACTTTGTAGTTAACAGATACAACTCTAGAACACATTCGACTTACTTTGTTTTTGTAGGGTTTTTTGGGGGTTTTTTTTTGGTAGGCTCCACGCCCAAAGTCACCCTCAAACTTACGACCCTGAGATCAAGAGTTGCATGCTCTACTGACTGAGCCATCCAGGCAGGCATTCCCCATTTAGTTTTAGACATTTATCTAGACTGAGTATAAATGATAAATGACATTTAGAAGTTTAAATCAGGATATGATTCTCCTGACAGGAACATTTCCTATTAGCATCTTATGTTGCTGTGTATTTATATGCTCTTCCTATAGAATGGCAAACACCAGCAGATCTCAGGCAGACTTCAAGATGTCCGACTCCGAAAACAAACTCAAAAGACTGAGCTGGAAGTTCTAGATAAACAGTGTGACCTGGAAATTATGGAAATCAAGCAACTCCAACAAGAACTTCAGGTTAGTCCTTTGCTGCTGAATTGTCCATAAATAGGAGCAGTCATTAATAATTCTTCCTGATAGAATAGTTTTCGCTTTAAGGGTGATGAACCTGAGTCTCTGATAGACTTCATTTCTAGAAGGATATAAGTATATATCATCTTGTATATTATATCAAGAAGCTCACATGCCCCTGAAAACTCTACTAGACCTCTGGTTAAATTCTACTTAATATTTGTACATAAATGGATGTTTATCACTTTGAGTTTTAAGTCTTTAATAAATGTGTAGATATACCTACACGTTAAACTAAGATTGTTGGTACTCTTTTAGGAAATTTTGACCTAACATTTTTCTTTTCAGAGTTGTGGTGAGAGTGTTAAATGTGTGTGTCCCTCAGGGACCTGGTAATCTCTTCTTTACTTGTGCAGTAGGGTCTAGTTCAGTTATTATGGGGACTCTGGAAGCATTCTGAATCTTTAGAGTCCTCTTACCAAAATTACTGTTTCTGTATGGACTAGCAGTTAATTAACAGAGTCTTCTTCCTGTGTCACAGCAGGTACAGACAGGCCACATAACATTTCCTGTCTAATTTAAACCTGCTTCCCTAGTTATTCCTGAGTTATCAGTTTCTCTTTGATATTCATTCTGGGGTGCCATGACCTGCTTACAGATACCATTCAGTGCAGATACCAAAGGCACCTCTTAGCTTGCACCTGCTGTCATCCATCAGTATGCTGAAAACTGTAACTTTCAGACACACCCCATTCCTCACCCCCTTTTCTTTCCAGCCAGTCGTTCATAAATGGGAATTCATGTTTAAATACTTGTATTTTAAGTCACACATAATTCCATTCTAGTTTATTCATAAAGTATAAGCAGTATTTTACAGCTACGTACTAAGTTTTAAGAGTGACTAAGTCATGTTTTTAAGTTTCCAAAAAATTTTCACACAACGTGACAGAGTTTTAACCAGGCACTACTTTTTCTTTTTATAAGGATTATCAAAATAAACTTATCTATTTGGTACCGGAGAAGCAATTATTAAATGAAAGAATTAAGAACATGCAGCTTGGTAACACACCTGGTAAGTCTCTAAGGTTTGTTTTGCCTCTTCCATTCTTCTCTGCGTGAAGATGCCAGTCATACTCTTGTGAAAATAGCATTATTCTGTTATAAATAACATTTTTTGTACAGTTAAAATTTTCAAAATTATGTGAAAAAAATATCACAGATGTTAGAGTATTTTTACCAATAAAAAGTAAATAAAAATGAAATAAGTAATCATTGTGGTATGCCTTCCTATCTTGATAACATTTTATTTATATGTTTCAAATAAATATCAAATAAAATGTTAGACTATAATTAAATAAGATCTGGGTTTGGCTCTAACCCAAGACTGTATGTGCATTCCGGCAAAATCCTACCCTCATTGTAAAGAACTATTCAGGAGGAGATTTTGCCGTGGGAGCAAAGCTGTGAGATTCTGGGTGATAGTCTACAGCAATGATGGCCTTAACAGATTCATAGAAAGAATTCATAGAAAGAATTTTACCAACTTGGCCCTCTGACATTTTTGGAACAAAATATTCCAAGATAATTTGTGGGAAAATAACATTTTTCTTGATCCAAGTCTCAACCAGAATATTGAAGAAAAGACCTCTATGTCAGATAGCATGCCAATAACAACATAGCAGAAGAAAGGTTTATTAAAGAAAAGTAAATCTGCAAGTACCGTGTTAGAACTAACCAAAGTATTCTAAATGTCTCCCTTTGAGTATCTGTCAGCCTTTCCATTCCAGGATTATTATACTTTTGACTCTTTAAGAAGTCCAATAAATAGCATCCCTCATCTTTGCCCAAGTGAGGCAAAAGAGCAAGACATATGAGAGACCAAAATACCACCTCATTTTTGGTAAAGCTGATATTGGACAGCCTGGCTTATTTGTGAGTGGGACAGATACACCTGTAAAACCAAGTAGAACAAGCTTCCTGTGGGCAGTTCAGTCTCAAGAATACAAGGGTGCGGGCATCTGGATGGCTCAGTCGGTTAAGCGTTTGACTCTTGGTTTTGGCTCAGCTCATGATCTCACAGTTCATGAGTTCGAGCCACAGAGCCTGCTTCAGATCCTCTGTCCCCCTCTGTCTTCCCCCTGCCAAAAGTAAATAAACATTAAAAAAAGAAAACACAAAGGACTGGAAGGGTCTAGGCTGTGTATGCCCAAGTCCTTATCTTGAGCTCAGCCATGACTGAAGGGGTGGAAAGAAGCTGAGAATGTTGTCTTAGTGAAGGGCCCTTTGCATGGAAGAAACACCGGGAATAGAGAATTTTACTGTTGTGAACTCTTCCTACTATGTCCCCCACCTTCCACTGAAATAGTCTCTCCATGTCTTTTCTCAGACTGTCTTCTTACACATAAGTATTTTCTTGGCTGCTCAGAATATATCAATCCCCACCTCACCCCTCCACAGGCATTCCAGGGGCAAGGTGAGCCAGCCCTCCTGATCTGTACAGTCACAGAAAGGATAGCATCAACTCTCATTGTTTTAGTATTTGGATTGTGAATGGAATGTGGAATATATCTTATTGGGGACCTGGTAGAGCTACTCTTTCTCTGTAGAATGTGATCCAGTTCAGCTGTTATTATAGTTATCAAGTTCAGGGGTGCCTGAGTGGCTCAGTCGGTTAAGTGTCCGACATTGGCTCAGGTCATGATCTCACGGTTCGTGAGTTCAAGCCCCGCATCGGGCTCTGTGCTGACAGCTCAGAGCCTGGAGCCCGCTTCAGATTCTGTGTCTCCCTCTGTGTGCCCTTCCCCTGCTCACACTCTGTCTCTCACATTGTCTCAAAAATAAATAAACATTAAAAAAAATTTTTTTATAGTTATCCAGTTAAAATAGGAAGCTTTTGTTTGGAATTTGCAAAGTACCCTGTATCCCTTAGATTCCTCTCTCCATCTCTGTTGCCATTTAAGATTACCAACCATAGGCCCAGCACCATGCTAGGCAATTTTCATGCATTATTTCTCTTAATCTTTGCAACAGCCCTGTGAAGTAGTTATTGTTATTCCCTTTGTGCAGCTTAGCAAAACTGAGGCTCAGAAAGATTAAGTAGCCCAAGATGGTGGAGTAATGGTTCTCAAATTCTTGTCTAAGTCTAAAGCCCACTGTGCCACCACATTGTCTGTCTTGATTTTCAGTTGCCTAACAAGGTGTTCATAGATATGATATATTCGAATTCAGTATTAAAACATCTGTTACTATTTTTTTTTTTTAATTTTTTTTTTTTTCAACGTTTATTTATTTTTGGGACAGAGAGAGACAGAGCATGAACGGGGGAGGGGCAGAGAGAGAGGGAGACACAGAATCGGAAACAGGCTCCAGGCTCCGAGCCATCAGCCCAGAGCCTGACGCGGGGCTCGAACTCACGGACCGCGAGATCGTGACCTGGCTGAAGTCGGACGCTTAACCGACTGCGCCACCCAGGCGCCCCATCTGTTACTATTGATGCTCGTTTTGAAGAGTACTAGGAATGTATACTAACTTATTTTTTCCACATTGCTTGTCTCCGAACTCAACTAGATTCTGAACTACTTGAGGATAGGACCCATGCCTTACTTATCCTTCTTTTTTACCTGCTGTTGCACATAGTGCAGGGCCTTGTACATAGCAGATGTGTAATTTAATGATAAAATATTTGTTGAAATACTGGAAAAGCACTAGAGAATAATAAGAGAACTTAGCAAGGCGTCTGGATAAAAAGTGAGCCTATAAAAATCAGTAACTTTACACTGTATCAAAAGTATTTAATTAGAAAGTGTTATGAACAAATCTCATTTACATTAGCATTCTCATTATTATGAATAAAGAAATGTACTGATATAAAAGATTCCTGGATAAGTATGTGCGTGTTATATTCCTGAATGATCTAGCTCAGTGTTGTAAAATGTCAGTTTTCTACTACTTTGTCCATACATTCAGTTCCATTGAGGTTTAATTGAAACCTGGCAAGATAATTCACAGATTAACCCAGAAGAGAAAATAATGCAGGATTAGGCAAGACTTGAAAAAGAGTAACATTGATGCGGGGAAGACATTAGCTCTACCACGTATCAAAACATAAGTTAGGAAAGCTCTAGTCCCTAAAGTAGTGTATTATTGATCAGAAAGAAGACATAGAATAATGGAACTGAATAGAGGGTCTAAAAACAGGTCTGTATGTATCTGACCGTTTAGGATACGATAAAGTTGACATTTAACACCAGTGGGGAAAGCACGGGCTGTCAGTAATCACCATCACTTCAGTTAGTGGTGTGGGGCACTTGCCTATCCGAAAGAGGGGGGCGGCTCTTTACCTCACTGTATGTACAGAAATAAATTCTAGGTAAAATAAGAGGGTAAATATAAAAAGTGACTCTAGAAAATATGTTACAAAAACAAAGGAAAACATTTGTATGATCTTGGTGTCAGGAAAGTTTCTTCAAATAATACCTAGAGCTATGAAGCAAAATATTTACAGATTTGATGACATAAAAGTGAGCTTTTTCATGATGAAAGACATCATAAATAGTAAAACATTTGAAATACATATAGTACAACAAGAATTTGGAGCTTCTGCAAATCACAAATTAAGACAGCCCAATGGGAAGAAAAAAGGCAGTGGATGAGGTAAGGCAATTCAAGAGAGTGGCCAATAAGCCTATAAACAGGTGTTGATTTGATTTTAATTGTTACCAAGAAAATACAAATTAAAATAACAGTGAGATTTCATTTTTTTGCCAGTTAGAGAAAATGAAAAAAGATTGGGACTATCCATTATTGATGAGGGTATGCAGAAGCAGGTACTTGGGTGTCATTTTGTGTTGGTGCCCCTTTGTGCAAGTATAGTTTGGCAGTTTCTCTAAAATTTAAAGTGTTCAAGTCCTTTTACATGGCAATTCTTTCACCTCTTAGCCATATAAAATACTTTCACGAGTGCTTTAAAATGCATGTGTAAGGATAGTTATTGCAGCATTTTTATGTAGATAGTAGAAAATTAGAAACAACCTAATGCCAATCAAAAGGGAATAGTTATATAAATTGTGAAACAGCCATAATGTAGACTACCATGGAGAAATTTTATGTCTTTTTTTATCCAGTGTTACTGAGAAGTAATTGGCATACACCACTGCATGAGTTTAAGGTATACAGCATAAGGGTTTGGCTTAGATACATTGTGACAGTATAAGTCACTTACCAATAGTGACATAAGAAATTTTACCAAATGTAAACTACCTGATGTTTATATTTCAGATTTAGGGATTGGTTTGCTTCATAAAAAATCATTGGAAAAGGAAGAATTATGCCAAAGACTTAAAGAACAATTAGATGCTCTTGAAAAAGAAACTGCATCTAAGCTATCTGAAATGGATTCATTTAACAATCAATTAAAGGTATTTATTTTCTGTTATATTCTGTTATATTCTGTTATATTCATTTGTAGTTACTGCCTTCTTACCTTCCTCTTTTTGATTTAGTGGAATAAGTAACTAAAGCTATTATTGTTATATGTAGTGTATTTCCATAATTTATCTTATAATTTGAGCGATACCAGATTACAAGATTGCTTTTAATGTTCTCTGTAGATATTATAAATACCGTTATGTAGTGAAACCTATCATTTATCACAGTTTCCAGTTCTTGACTATTTTTATTGCTATCTATACATTTTTAAGGATAGTTGCCTTTATCAGTATTAGAAAACTGATCTCAGCCAACATGATCTTAGGCAAAATTCTAAGATGGTGGATATGGAAAACGGAAACTAATTCTGGTGATAGAGGCTTTTATAACACACTAGATTTTTTTTTTGTTTCTTTGTTATGATTTAATTAACCTTTGTGAAGTAATGCAATAATCAGTGAAATCCAAAGCATAACCTGGCACTCTGAACTTTGCATGAAAAGTAAGTTCACGATTCATTATTTGCCGTAGTGGCAGAACAGATGCCCAGAGTACCTACTGTATGCTTACCATTCTTTGCAGTGTTAGCGATATAATGAAGCCATAGCTATGAAAGCTGTATTAAAAGGTAAAAACCTTCTAGGTTTTTAGAATGCTGATGGGCCAGCGTTCGAATTTGGGAATAGTCTCAGCGATTTCTTTGCTAACTGAATGTAAAGTTTTCGGAGCCTAAAGTATTCCATAGTTTTTCAGGCAGCCATCCACCTCTTCATGTGACTTTTGCTGACTTATTCAGAGTAATAGTACACCAACTATAGAGTGAATATTATAAAGAAAAGAGACCACGCTGGCTTCAGTTAAGGAGGGGAAATTTTAGGCAAATAATGTTGATAATACATTTTACACAAGCATATGTTTTGTAGAAAATAATTTAAAGAAAACCAAGTAATTTGTCATTGATGGACAGACAAGCCAGCAAAGTTATCTTCCCTACATTATTTTTTTTTAATCTGTACATAGTTTAATTGGCTTTTTATCTGCCTTATCTTACAGTGTGGGAATATGGATGACTCTGTTCTGCAGTGCCTTTTGTCTCTGCTAAGCTGTCTCAACAACCTCTTCCTCTTACTTAAGGTTATTTTCTAATATCTAGCTCCTTTTCTTTGAGTTACTTTACTGTTTTCTTTTCTTAAAAACTGGACTATTCTTTGCATTTATCTGAGTATCTTTGTTTGAAATAACATACACAATGTAGACCTTTTTTCTTTCTGCTTGCTTGAATAGCCTTCTGCTGTCTAACTGCCTGTTTGAGTCTAATGCCAGAAATTCGTAGGGTTGCCCAGAGTAACCTGTCTCATGAGGAGCCCAAGACGCTCAAAAATCCCTCAAAATTCCCTTAAAACGTCCCTGTGCATTGGGTTAACTGCTGGGATGATTACTGAGTCAATAAAAAAGAAAGCTAAGGGTAAATCATTTACCCATATCACTGGAAATCATTGTTTAAAATAAAAGTTATACTTTCTGAAATACAGAGCAAGGTTATGTCATGTATATACCAGGCTGCTTCCTAATGCTGCTGTAAAGAAAAATCTGAAAGAACCAGTAGTGCAGGGGTGGCCTTAGTTACGTCTGGTTACCAGGCCTCATGTTTAGAATGCTTGCCCTTCAGATAAAAATGTTTAAGTCATATACATAAATAGTTCACCTTGTCATTTGTAGCACATAGAGTATTTCAAATACTCCGTGAATTCCTGTTTTAATATAATTTAAAGAAAGATGCTTTGCATTTAGCACTTGCTGACCCTAGATTTTGAGTGTTCATTCTACTCCCTTCTACTCTGGATGGCAGTAGGCAGTTGCATGTATATGTATATGTCTTCACACATAGTGAAGACAGGAACATGATAAGTAGAATTCATTTGTTATTTAAGCAAAGGTAGGGCAAGTTGGAAAGATAGTATCAGCTTTTTCTTTATAGCATAAATGGCCAGAAGTTCTGGTCTTAGAACTTCTACTATAGGTTGCATAGAAATTTCAACCTAAGTTTCTTCGTCTATAAAATGAGGTTTGATGATGATTTATGGACTGTACTCACACACATAAGCCTGATTATTTCAGTTAGCATTTGATTCTTCACAGGCCAGCAGATTATTCTTGTCTCTTTTTTTACTTTCTTCCTTCTGCTTCCTGCCTTCCAGCCTTTCACTGCTTATTGATACTTTCATCAGAGGCAATTTAGGAAATTAAAAGGGGATGAGAACTGTAGTCATCATTGCAAAGCAATGCAGAGCAGTTGGTTAACATATTGCTGAAAACTATCCATTGAATTGTCAGTGAGACCTTTGCAGACCTCATTACATTGCCAGTTTAGTTAAGTGAGCAGGAGCTGGCCTGCACAGATCAGGAATGAACGGGAGTTGAGTAAGGGCTGAGTATGAACAGCTCTGGGAGGAGAATGCAAAGAAAGCCTGAGGTCAAAGGAAAACCTTTTTTTTTTTGGTTTCAGAAAGACTTGAAGGACAAAGGATACAAACTTTCCGTTATGCAAGGTGGATAAGTTCTGGGATCTGTTGTACAGCGTGGTGACTATAGTTAGCAATATCCTGTTGTACACTTGAGATTTGCTAAATAGGAGAGAAAATGGTAACTATGTGAGATAGGGATGTTAATTGACTTGGTTATGGTAATCGTTTCACAGTATATACTAATATTGAAACATCAAATTATATATCTTAAACATGTGTAATCTTTATTTGTCAGTTATATCTCAATAAAGCTTGGAGGTGGGGAATAATTGGGACCACGCTTGGAGATGGTATCAGCTTTCTGTAAGGTATATGGTTACATGGGGAAGAGATAGCTTCTGTTAGGACAGAGGAATGGAAATGGAGAAAACAGAGCTGGTTAGATAACTCACCATATCTGTCTTAATGATGATTGCCTGGCTCAAGCCAAATGTCTCATTGCTGAATTCCCAGCACCTACGTGGAACATATACATGAAATGTAGTGGGTGGCAAGAAATACTTGTGGAATGAATGAATGGTTTTGAATGTTCTCAGAAAATATGCAGCATTTAGGGTTAGTATATAGAGTTTATGGGGGAAAAAGGTAGAAAGAAATTTACCAAAAAACAGCAGAGAGCCATGTATCCCAGATGCCAGCAACACTTGTGACTCCATGCATTTTTTCTGCTAAATAAAGGCTATTTTTTAAATGGGGGAAAAAAAAAAAAAACAAAAAAAAAAAAAACAAAAAAACAAAACCTTGAAGGAGACTGAGGAGAGAAAGGGAGAAAGGTAGTGAGAGATATGAGGTAGTAGTAACTGATAGAGTAGAGCCCTGGGGAACCAGATTGAGATAGAATCCAGAGCCTGGATTTAAGGATTGGATAAAAAGACTTTGAGTGTAGCATATGGAGAAAAGATGAGTGTGGATACAGCTAAATTTGCTGGTGGAGAGTAGGAAGCTGACAGCTTCAAGACTTAAAATCAGAAGCAAGTTGGACCATTACAAGGAATCTTCCTGGGTAGTTGAGGACATGGAATAATTCCAACTGGATAGAAGAAGATGGGTGCAGCTGCAGAAGTTTTATTGATTTTTGAGATGGAAAGATGAGGGAACTCTAATGAGGGAGATTTAATGAGGCAAGATTATTAGCTGGTAGTGAGAATGGATGGAAGATTAGGAAGTTGCAAGAGAGAGAAGTAGGCCTGGTGAGGAATAGACATCTTGGTGAGGGTAGGGAGTGCACACTTAGTGGAGGAAAACAGTAGATGTGCTGAGCAATGTTGAATGCCTGTTTGAAGTTGGAGGTCATGAATATGAATTGAAAACAGCATACCTGGAGCACACGGGTGGCTCAGTCAGTTAAGCGTTGAGTTTAGTTCAGGTCATGATCTCATAGTTCATGGGTTCAAGCCCCATGTCGGGCTCTGTGCCGATAGCATGGAGCCTGGACCCTGCTTCAGATTCTGTGTTTCCCTCTCTCTGCCCCTTCCCCGCTCGTGTGCTGTCTCTCTCTCAAAAATAAACATCAAGGGGTGCCTGGGTGGCTCAGTCGGTTAAGCGTCCGACTTCGGCTCGGGTTGTGATCTCGTGGTCCGTGAGTTCGAGCCCTGTGTCGGGCTCTGTGCTGACCTCTCAGAGCCTGGAGCCTGTTTCAGATTCTGTGTCTCCCTCTCTCTGACCCTCCCCCGTTCATGCTCTGTCTTTCTCTCTCTCAAAAATAAATGTTAAAAAAAAAATTTTTTTTAATAAATAAACATCAAAAAATAATAAATTTAAAAAGAAAAGAAAACAACATACCTAACTGTATGCTTGGGATGAGCACAAGGAAGGCTAATGAAGTAGGTTCATAGGTTCATACAGGTTTGAGGGGTTTTGTTTGTTTGTTTTAGAATTTTTTTTTAACATTTATTTATTATTGAGAGACAGAGACAGAGCATGAGGATGAGAGGGGCAAAGAGCGAGGGAGACACAGAATCCGAAGCAGGCTCCAGGCTCTGAGCTGTCAGCACAGAGCCCAACGCAGGGCTCGAACCCATGAACTGCGAGATCATGACCTGAGCTGAAGTCAGAAGCTTAACCAACTGAGCCATCCAGGCGCCCCAGGTTTGAGGTTTTAATAGACGTGGCAATGAGGCAGGGGGACAGGGAGTTGCAGATCTTGACACACTAATTACAGTAAAGGTGAACTCCGAAATATGGGCTGGACAAGTAGGAGTATGAGGAGAGGAAGGGGTGCTGATGAAAAAGGAGAGAATGATGGGGTCAAGAATGGAGGTCTTAGGTTGGAAAACTGTGGAAATGGGTGCACCAGGTATAAGAAAAGCTTGAAGGATAAGAACTTCTGTTTGAAGAATGAGATATTTAGTCAGTAGTTCTGCTTCTAATGATGACAAGATTCAAGGTATAATAATGCAAATGGCGGATTAAATGGAGTAAAAGGGAGAGTTGAGGTTTTGATCGAGTCCATGTGGATTTCAAACCCTTGGAGTAGTGAAGATTAATGAATGAGGATCAGACCAGATTATCAAGAGATGACAGTAAAGAGGAAGAAGAGGGGGTATTGCAAGATGGTGTGAGCCTCAGAAAAGCGTTAGTTTGTAAGAGTGAAGAGAATGGTCTGGAAATGGCAGTGAAGAGCAAGGAAAATAACTTTAGTTCTCCCTTCACCCTAATGTAAATGGAATATGTGGTGATAAACTGAGAGGGAAATCGAGGAAAAGCATGTCTTAAGGGATCAGCCAAAAGGGCAAAGAGCTAAGGGAGTTTCCGTTCAGAGATGTGTGGATATTTGGGGAACTTCCTGACCACAAACAGGAAGTTCCTGGGCAGTGCAAGGGTTTGAGGAGAGAAAGGGTGGGGAATTGGGTCAGATCAAGAGATAAACAGCATTCTAGAGATGAGAATTTAGGTGGTAAAGGATGACAAGGAAGGCCAGGTGGGTTGACAGGTGAGATAGAATTGGTCTCTGGTGTCGGAGGAAGACAGGCAGTGATTTCTAATCTGTGGTCTTTGAGACAGTGTTTGGAGTGATCACTGCTTTAGCCTACTTGTGGTGAAATGGAAGCATAAAATTGTAAGTTTGTTTTCTGAAGATACTATGTTCTTCTGGACCCTGTAATGTTCATGTACAAGATCAGTGGTAATTTTTACTCTTTTGCTCAAGTCACACTAGGACACATAGCACAGCCAGTGGATTCAAAGGTGAGATATTTGACAGGCCCTTATTCCATTAAGGAAATTCACACACTGTCCTGTCTTTAGTATTGAGTTGCAGTGAAAACAGTCGTGGCCGTGGAGTCTGAAGAAATGAGTCCTGGTCCTATCCATATCACTTGCTAGCTGTGTAACTGTCATTTAACCTCAAAATTTTGCTTTCTTCAGTTACAGCTGACAATATGTGCTCTGTCTTCTTTGCAGTCTTAGGACAATTAAATGAGATAGCATATATAGAGAAGTGCTTTGTGAACTATTATGTGCTATACAAATCTTTTTATTGTTCTTATCAGGGTAGGGATTATCCTGAATCTCCACAGTACTTGTAGTGCATTGGAAGGTCACCACTGCTGACTTGGGATAATGATTGAGGAGATCCTATTCCTTGGAGAGAAAGTGTCAACACCAGAATTGTGGCTTATCGTAGACCTCTATTCTAAACCTTTCCGTTGGGACTTTTGTCATTCTGGCCTTGCTGACTAGTCCTCAGTTACTGTAGACAGTGCTTCTAAAATTGAATTTTACTGATGGCTCATCCGATTCAGGATGGAGGCAGGTGATCTCTCTTGTTGGTTAACAAGCTCTGAGAGAATCGGTACACTGGGTTGGTAAATGGTCATCACTTACGCTTGATGTTGCCTCTTATTCAGAATACTGCTTTTATGTTCTTGCATCACAGTCACCCCCTTTAGAACAGACATGAAATACTGTTTGTTTCAATTCCCTTTAAATCATTTAATCTTAGAAATGTTTCCTAGCTAATTAAAGATATTTTAGTAATTTATCTGACAGTGAGTTTAAGTGAAAGTAAATATAGAATCTGGTATGTGCAGGAGTTTGAATGGCATAGTGGAGGTAGTTCAAAACTAGGCAAGTCCCTTCATCTACAGAGCCTCAGAAGTGGTCACCACCTGGGTGGCCCAGTTGGTTGAACGTCCAACTTCATGATCTCGCGGTTTGCGAGTTCAAGCCCCTCATTGCTCTCTCTGCTGTCAACACAGAGCCTGCTTTGGATCCTCTGTCCCCTTCTCTCTCTGCCCCTCCCCTGCTTACTCTCTCTCAAAAATAAACATTTTTTTAAATTTAAAAATCTTTTAAAAATGGATGATCATGATATCTATTTTATGAGAACACTATCGAGATCAAATGTAGGTGTTATGTGTGAAAGCACATTAAAGTGCTACACAGATGTTCAGGGGGCTTAGGGGATGTTAAGTTTGAGGAGCTAATTTGCATTCTATGATTTTTTTCTTTTTTTTTCTTTTTTAAGAAATTTTTTAATGTTTATTTTTGAGAGAAAGTGTGAGCAGGGAAGGGGCAGAGAGGGAGGGAGACAGAATGCGAAGCAGGCTTCAGGCTCTGAGCTGTCACCACAGAGCCTGACGCCGGTCTCGAACCCACAAACCATGAGATCATGACCTGAGCTGAAGTTGGACATTCAACTGACTGAGCCACCCAGGCGCCCTTATGATTTTTTTTTCTCATGACTAGTAACATTTTGTCCTGATTATGTGACATTATTCAGCTGAGTTGTATTTTGTCAGTTGAATCTCTTTCATGTCTTGGCCTTTGGAAAGAACATCACATGCTTTCTTTAAGCAAAATCAGAATATAAGATTGCTTCCTGTCACTTAGGAGATATTCAGTATTGGTGGTTAAAGTTCAGTGAGTTACATCTTTCACTTCTATCAGGATGGTAGAAGAAAGAAGTACTCTGAGAAATGAAAACAATTGAAGTAGATGCTGGATTTAAACATTTTTGTGAGTGCTTTGTTGAGTCCTGTTGAGGTACCCTTGGGTCCAAAACTAAGTAAACCAATCCTAACCAAGTGGTCAAATATAACATTACCAAAATGGTGCAAACCAACTTTTTGTCTCCTGATATGTTGCACTGAAAGAAACACAACATCATGTCTATACTGTTTTTGCCAAAAATATTTGATCTAGGTGTAAGGAAGTAATTAGACGTGCCCAAATTGTCTCTAAAAATGTGAATCTCACAAAAGATGGAGGAAAGTTTCCAGATTTAAAGAGACCAAAGAGCCATGACCGAAGGGCACTTCATGAGCCATGACTGAAGGATCGTGACAGCGAAACGATCCCTTGATTGGATCATGGGTCAGAAAACTATTATTGAGGACAGTATTTACACTAGTGGGGACATTTTTTAATATAAACTCTATTAAGTGACATTTTATGGCTGTGTTAAATTTCTTTAGTTTGGTACTGGCATTGGCATTGTAGTTATGTAGACTAATGATGAAGTATCTGAAGGCATCAGTGTCTTCAACTTAATCAAATTTTCTGTAGGTTTGAAAGTTTTCAAAATAAAAAAGCAGAGGAAAATTTAGAATGGCAAAATGTCAAATGTTTGAAAAATGAAAAAGTAGATAAAGTATGTTTTCAAGTTATAAGGGTACTAAGTAGATTAACCAGGGGTAGATATCAACACTGGGCAATGGAGAGGGAGGGGGATAGTGTAAATGAGCAGATTACTCATCTGGCATACCAGGTGTCAGTAGCCATTTTCTAATTCATAAATGAAGATCTGTTAATATTAGCCAAGTTTTATGAAGGGCTTTCTCTGGGACTGACACCATTCTGTCTTATTTATATTAACTTATTAATCCTTACCTTAACCCCGTGATGTAGGTAGATATTATTATTCTCCACATTTCACATAGAAGTAAATTAAGGCTCAGAAGTTGAGTCATACAGCTTGTAAGTGTAAGAGCAGAATTTCAACCCAAATAGTTAGCATTTGACCTTAAATGGTTATATTGGGAGGAAAAAAGATGAAAATTTCTAAGCTAAGCATTCAACTTGAGAAGCTAGAAAAAGGCTAGCATTATAAAGCAAAAAAAGTAGAAGGAAATTCATGAGAGAAAAGACAGACATTTAATACAAAGAATCAAGAAAGCCAGTGTTTGAGTCTTTTAAAGATTAATAAAATGAAACCTCTGGCAAGACCGATTTTAAAAGAAAGTGGAAGTAACGAAAATTATTCATTAGGAGTGAAAAGGAAATACAATTAAATATGCTGCAAACATAAAAAGAAAAGGATATTATGACAGATTTTTGCACATAAATATAAAAACATAGATGAAGTTACAACTTGCCAAAACTGACTCAAAATAGAAAGTATCTCGGTAGCTCTATCATCATAAAATATTTTATTTTATTTAAAAAAAATTTTTTTAATGTTTTTATTTATTTTTGAGACAGAGAGAGACAGAGCATGAGCAGGGGAGGGGCAGAGAGAGAGGGAGACACAGAATCTGAAGCAGGCTCCAGGCTCTGAGCTGTCAGCACAGAGCCCAACGCGGGGCTCGAACTCACACACCGCGAGATCATGACCTGAGCCGAAGTCGGACGCTCAACCAACTGAGCTACCCAGGCGCCCCATCATAAAATATTTTAAATCTATAGTTTGAAATCTTCCCTAAAAGAGAATCCAGACCCAGAGTTTTTACTGAAGGAACAAGTAAATCTAAATTTTTTTTTTTTTTCAACGTTTATTTATTTTTGGGACAGAGAGAGACAGAGCATGAACAGGGGAGGGTCAGAGAGAGAGGGAGACACAGAATCCGAAACAGGCTCCAGGCTCTGAGCCATCAGCCCAGAGCCTGACGCGGGGCTCGAACTCACGGACCGCGAGATCGTGACCTGGCTGAAGTCGGACGCTTAACCGACTGCGCCACCCAGGCGCCCCAGGAACAAGTAAATCTAGTCTTATACAACGGTTCTGAAATACAGAAAATGTGGGAATATTCCCAACTTATATGAAGTTATCATAAACATATCAAAACCTGATAAGAACAGTATGAGAAAGCATAACTATGGGCCAGTTTAACATAGAGATAAAAGTTCTAAACAATATTAAAAAGATGAATGCAGAATTTATAAAAAAAAAAAAAAGGATAATCCATAGTGACCACAAAATTGGATTTACCTTAGTCATGCAAAGATGGTTTGACATACAAAAATGTGTAGTTTGCCATATAAACAGATTAAACGGGGAAAAATGGTATATATCTCATTCGATGCAGAAAAGGCATTTGTAAAATTTAATATCCATTCATGATTAAAACATGAAAAACTTATTAGCAAATTAGGAATAGAACTTCCTTAACCTGAAAAAGAAGATCTGTCATTCTATTAAGACTGCAGTAGTTCTGTCCATAGTTACTTCATTAGTTTACTTGTTCTGAGTTAACTGATATATTTAACCAGGGCCTCCTGGAGGGGGTGACTTGATCCAGAGGAGTGAGTCTAGTGCTAGCAATTGCTAAGATCACTGCAGTCAAGCAGAGGAAGTTTCTGGCAAGACTTATGGTGCTCTTCAAATGTTATTAGTATGTATAGTCTATTGTTTATGCATTCTCATGCATCCAACAAATACTAATTAAATATCCACACTATCCCAGGCCCTCTTGGGTGGAGATGCTTTGATGAAAGACAGTCCTGTTGTCAAGAAACTGACTCCAGTGGAGGGGGCAACCGTACAGTCAGAAGATGCTGACTTTGATAGAGGGAGGGGCACTGGATGCCTTGGGGATCAAGGGAAGCTCATGAACTCAGCCACTGGAGGAATGGAGCTCATAAAGAAAGACTTAGAGTGGTATCTGACAGGACAAACTGGAGGGCTAACCTTGCAACGATAAGATCAGACATTAATTTGGCTCCTTTTTACTTTCCTTTTAAACTTCCGATTCCCCTTCTTTAGGACCTCAGCCAATAATAATAGCTAAAATTATTCTGAACTTAACATGTGCCCTGCACAGTTTGTAAGCACTTTGTGTGTATTAACCCATTTAATCCTCACAAGAACATTGTGAGGCATGTATTATAATTACATTTTACAAATGGGGAAATGGCTGAGTGACTCTCCTAAGGTTCCTCAACTCATCACTGACAGAGCCTGATTCAGACCTCTGCTCCCAGAGTCCTTATCACTAAAGCAAACTGCTTCTCCATAGACTGTAACCACCATTATTCTTCTGCTTTTCACTAGAATTTGGAGAAAGGTACAACCAAGGGAACCATAGAAGCCGAGATTTGTGGAAACTGCTCTGAATGCAGTATTTGTGTTGTTATTGGCTCAAGCTGCCCATCTTGATCTCAGACATTTTGGACATAGTCTTCAGACACCACATTGTACTCAAATCTATCACTTCAATCAAGTTAAAAGGGTTCACCTATAAAATATTTTATTTCTGGAAAGAAATTGAGTTTGGGTTTTTGGAATTTTTTTGTTTTGGAAGATTTTTTGGTTTGGAGTTTCGTTATTGTGTGTGTGTGTAGATACCCCCAAAACATTTTTTACCAAAACGTTCTACCAAACACAGTTAACCCTTGAGCAACATGGGTTGGGCACCAATGCCCAATATAGTTGAAAATCTGCATACAACTTTTTGACTTCCCCAGAACTTAACTACTAATAGCCTACTATTAACCAGACATCTTACCTGTAACAGAAACAGTGATTAACCCAGATTTTGTGTTATATGTATATTATGCTATATTCTTAAAATTAAGCTAGAGAAAAGAAAATGTTACTGAGAAAATCATAAAGAGAAAACACATTTACAGTATTATGCCGTATTTATTTTAAAAAATCTGTGTATAGGTGGACATGCAATTCAAATCCGGTTGTTTGAGGGTCAGCTGAACTGTTTATTTAAGGTCTCACCTTTGCCATGAAACCTCTTTTGATTACTTTAAGTTTTTCGGGGCGGGGGGGTTGGTTTGTGCTTTTATTTCCTCTTCCATATTCCAGCCTTTTTGTACTCTCTTGTTCAGGATTCTGTAGATTCCATGTAAAAGAAAGTCAGTTCAAAATAGTTAAGCTAATGAGAGTAGTTACTGGCAGAGTACCAGGACTGCTGACTGAGTCAGTAGAAGCACTCCTGGGCAGGGGCAGTTCTAAGACACAGGAATGCACTTGGAGATTCACTTCCCCCAGTCCTCCCTCTCTGCCTCCAGTCTTTGCTTCTCTCTTTTCTGTGTTGATTTCATTTCTACCCCAATGGCTTCACTGTAGTGGGGCATCTCCAGGTTTAGCTTCAGTTTAATGAGCTTCAAGCAGGAAAGACTTCTTTCTCCCCTCTTCAGTCTGTCCGAATCTCAGGAAAGGATTCTGGCCCAGCTTGGATCAGATGTCCTTTGGACCAGTCATTCTGGCCAGGGAGGTGGGTTGCTCTGATGGGTTAGGCCTAAATTAAATGACTGCACCCCAGTGGGAGTGAGAGGAGCACTGAATTTGACAGATTCATCACAACCATATCAAACAGGGTTGGAGCAGGTACTTGGGAAAGGGGCTTTTAGAAGAAGATATAAGGAAGAATGCTGAACAGATAACCACAGGTTTCCACTAAGGCACTGAGCTCTATCCCACATTTTGGCACTTTTTGCTGCTTTGAGATAAGTGAGCTCTTTGAAAGCAAAGACTGCAGCCTTGAGAGTTAGAGGGCCCTCGATTTGATCCCCTGCATATCTGTGCAGCACTGCATAGAACTAGATGCTCAATAAACAAGTGTTTATTTCAATTCCTGTTTGGAATACTCTTCGTTATTTTGGCTCTCTCTAGTCAAGGATGTCATGGCAGACATCCTTTCCATTTTTAGTTTTAACTGAATTATTCAATAATTGTTGATGGGTTGTTAATTGTTAAAAAATTATGGGTAACTTGGTTAAACTACATATGTAAAAAATATGATTGAACAAAATTCCTCTTCAAATAATAAGCAAATTTCTTGCCCACATTTTTAATGGATTGGCTTTTTATTGAAAATAAAGTACCAAATCAAAGAATTGGCTTATAAAATTGTTTTATCTGTATTCCTTAGAAGTGAATTAATACAAAAGTAGGTGATTTTAACATATGTCTGTCCTCAGTGGTTAGTTACAAGGCTTAAATATTTGTTTTCAAGTTTTTTTTTAATCCAGAGATTTCTAAAACTTTTACTCTTTTTACTTTAACTTGCTTTAGGATTTGTGTCTGTTAATGAAAGTACCACATTATTACGTAAGACAAAAATAGTTAAATCAACGGTATATTGACTTATTTTCATTTTCTCCTTAGGAACTGAGAGAAAGCTACAATACACAGCAGTTAGCCCTTGAACAACTTTATAAGATCAAACGTGACAAGTTGAAGGAAATTGAAAGAAAAAGGTCAGAGCTAATACAGAAGAAGAAACTAGAAGATGAGGCTGTAAGGTAATGTAACTGATAAATTTATTATACTGTATTACTATTAGATTTCTAACTTTATTGCTCATATCTTTAGTTTGACTATGAAAATTTAAGGGAAATAAAAGGATTATTCTAGGATGCTAATTAGATTGTCAGTTTTAGAAATTCAGGTCTTCTTTTGGGACTGAGTTTATAGTAATCAATTTTATGTTCCATTAGTGAAAAATAGGGGCTTTGGAGTCAGGCCTTCTTGATCTTCTTGGACTTCTTGATCTGCCACTTAATGATTTGGGTGACTTTGGTTGAGTCACTTTACCTTTCGAACCCCAGTTTCTCCATCTCAGAAATAGAAATATTGATGTATGCTTCATAGGTAACTGAGAATTAAATTAAAATAATCTAGCTAAAGAGCCAAGCATAAATGTCTGGCAGTCATCATTTCCATCTCTCCACTGTAAATCTATTACTGTTTCCTGAAAGATCACAAAAACCAAATACTTAATTTTACAGAGTGATAAGATGGAGCGTATAATGCTATGTTGACATATTTCTCTTTGTACCGCTGATATCTATCAATTGCCTCCATTTATAGCTAGGAAAAGTAGGACAGTTGTGGAATTTGACAGAACCATTTATTTAGAGACTTGGCATGATTTTTTTTTTTCTGTCTGCAGAATCTTATTTCTAATATGTTCCTCAGTTACTTCCCCAAGTTCTCTAGTGTGAGAAATCAATATAATTAACAGATATTGATGAACCAACATTCCTTTGCCTCAGAGATAAGTAGATGAGTAATGCCCATGAAAGAGCTAATATTGCTAGGGAGGCAAGAAGGACACATTACCATAAGGCAGGTCTCTCTTTTTAATGGCTTCAGAATAGCTACTCCCAGCACATATTTAATGAGTGGCTGCTGTTGGCTGTGATGAAGGAGACTCTGGTTTTACTCCTGGCTCCTCGATTCCTCATAATTCCAATAGGAAATGGAGACAGCTAAACAGATCATTATGGTACTCTTAACTCCAAGGCCCCTACTTTTGTGGCCCCCAACAAGAGACACTAGAATAATATAAAAGCAGAGACAGTGAGGTTCAAATTCAGAATGCTTTTATTTGCCACTTAACTGTGCCACTGATCCTTATGCAGTAACTACACAGCTAGTCACAGTGTCAGAATTTTCCACTGACCCATTGCCAGTATCTTGATATCTCTTCATTACCGCTCACAATTTTTTTCAGGCCAACAAACCATAGTAGTAACGTACATTTTCATGTCACTCATCCTCCTCACACCTTCTGCAGTGAAAGAGGGAAGAAATCAGAGGAGAATCACATGGGGAATCGGTCCAGAGCTGAGTCTTAACAACTACAACTTGGTTTCTTGGCCACTTGCCCAGGAAGGTTCCCTCCTTGTCCCACGCTATTGGTTATAGTCAGGTTTTCACATTGTAGATGTGGCCTCTGCCCTTTGTCCAGCTTCTGTGCCATCTTCTGGCTCTGGACCAGTTTGTCATCCACTAACACATATATAAAAAAGTTTACCAGAATTTTAATTTTATGTTCTCTTAACTCTAGTCTGCTTTATCCCAGGAAACATGTGGTAAATACTCTGATAGTGGTGTTTATAATGCTCTGCGAATTCAAATAAAGGCTAGATTCATCTTAGGTGTGAAAGAGCGTCAGAGAAGGTTACAGAGGAACTAACTGGGAAAAGGAACGGTAGTTGAAATTAAGAAAGGACCCCAGGGTGTTTGTCCACATCCCCTAGTAATACATCTTTGCTATATAATAATATATAATTTCATAAGGTTGCATATAAATACATAAGAAATGTGTATTCTACAGTTTGCCAGGAACAAGATCTGATTTTTTTTTTGATGTTTCTATTCTTTTTTTTTTCAATATATGAAGTTTATTGTCAAATTGGTTTCCATACAACACCCAGTGCTCATCCCAAAAGGTGCCCTCCTCAATACCTATCACCCACCCTCCCCTCCCTCCCACCCCCCATCAACCCTCAGTTTGTTCTCAGTTTTTAAGAGTCTCTTATGCTTTGGCTCTCTTCCACTCTAACCTCTTTTTTTTTTTTTTTCCTTCCCCTCCCCATTGGGTTTCTGTTAAGTTTCTCAGGATCCACATAAGAGTGAAACCATATGGTATCTGTCTTTCTCTGTATGGCTTATTTCACTTAGCATCACACTCTCCAGTTCCATCCATGTTGCTACAAAGGGCCATGTTTCATTCTTTCTCGTTGCCACATAGTACTCCATTGTGTATATAAACCACAATTTTTTTATCCATTCATCAGTTGATGGACATTTAGGCTGTTTCCATAATTTGGCTATTGTTGAGAGTGCTGCTATAAACATTGGGGTACAAGTGCCCCTATGCATCAGTACTCCTGTATCCCTTGGGTAAATTCCTAGCAGTGCTATTGCTGGGTCATAGGGTAGGTCTATTTTTAATTTTTTGAGGAACCTCCACACTGTTTTCCAGAGTGGCTGCACCAATTTGCATTCCCACCAACAGTGCAAGAGGGTTCCCGTTTCTCCACATCCTCTCCGGCATCTATAGTCTCCTGATTTGTTCATTTTGGCCACTCTGACTGGCGTGAGGTGATATCTGAGTGTGGTTTTGATTTGTATTTCCCTGATGAGGAGCAACGTTGAGCACAAGATCTGATATTTTTGCATAACAAATTTTAGGACATGATACAAATTCTTTTTTTATTATTATTTTTTAATGTTTATTTTTGAGAGAGAGAGAGAGAGAGAGAGAGAGAGAGAGAGAGAGAGAGAAAACACGATCAGGGGACGGGGAGAAAGAGAGGAAGACACAGAATTAGAAGCAGGCTCCAGGCTCGGAGCTGTCAGCACAGAGCCCAATGCGGGGCTCGAACTCACTAACCGCAAGATCATGACCTGAGCCGAAGTTGGACCCTTAACCAACTGAGCCACCCAGGCGCACCAAATTCTCTTTCTTTTATGTAAAGGAAAGCAAAGCAAGGAAAGGAAAACTTATGGAGAGAAAACCTTAGAAAAGAGGAAGAAGAAAAACAAAAGCGACTCCAGGAAGAAAAAACACAAGAAAAAGTTCAAGAAGAGGAACGGAAGGCTGAGGAGAAACCATGTAAGGGTAAGGATAAAAATGATAGATTTGATTTTTCTGAGACAGAGCAACGAAAGCAACAAGAAAAAAAGATTCTGATGAGAGGGAAAAAATATATGTAAGTAGATGTTAACCTTTGAGTCTGAAAAAACCTTTTTCTAAATTAAACTTGGAGGAGTGTGTAGGCTTATTAAAACAGACTGAGGGTAGAAGTCTTAAAACAACATGTAGAAAAGAAAATTGTAATCACTGACTAGCTATGAACAGACTCTGACATTTTCATAATTGAAGTAAACAGCTGTAAAGAGTTTCTTCAATTGGTGTTAACTATAAACTGTTTTTTTTTAATGTTTATTTTTGAGAGAGAGAGGGAGAGAGAGAGTGTGAGCAGGGAAGGGGCAGAGAGAGGGAGACACAGAATCTGAAACAGGCTCCAGGCTCTGAGCTGTTAGCCACAGAGCCTGATGTGGGGCTTGAACTCACAGACTGTGAGATCATGACCTGAGCCAAAGTCAGACACTTAACCAACTGAGCCACTCAGGTGCCCCTAAACTGTTTATTTTAATGAAACACCAATAAAATTTAAGTCTTTGCACACTGAAATTTCCTCAAAAGATATACTTTGTTTTTGATGCACCTCAGAGTTCATTCCTAAAATACTTTAAATATTATTGATACATACCTCTTTTGGACAGACAAATATTTCAATCCTTATTATTGGCACATGTGTTGAAATTTCTATAAGCTAAAGCATTCATTCTGCAAATGAATAAAGTAAAATATTTTTATTCTTATCAAAGCTAGTGTATTTGTGAGCTCTTCTGTTTTTCTTTTAGAACCATACTGGTGCATTTAGAGCTCTTTCTTCACTGAACCCTGTTTGCTGCCAATCTCCTCATTTGTGACCTCTCTTCTTGTCTCTTCCTGTTGTATCCTGACTGCCACAGATCAAACCTTGCTGCTTAGCCGCCTGCACTTTGCACAGCCTCGCCTGCCACCACTCATACATCTTCCCATACATCCTCACTCATGGCCCCCACAAGTCATGTCTTTGTATCATTGCCTCCTACTTTCCCAAAGATAAACGTCCTTGTTTGCTTTTATATTGATTCTGTGGCCATACAACATATTTAAATTATAACAAGCCTTTGTCAAATGGATTTTCATTTTGCTGTTTGATGTTCAGTTCTTTTTCTTTTTGACTTTACAGGCTCTTTATATTGAGTCATCGCAAAGATGGGTATACGTGAAAGTAGCAGATAATGACAATTATCTTCTCTTTAGGTGAGCCAGCTACTGCTTTGGTGAATTATAGAGCATTGTACCGCTTTGAAGCCAGGAGCCATGATGAGATGAGTTTTAATTCCGGGGATATAATACAGGTAGGAAACAGTCTTTTTTGCTCATGAAGAAGCTTAATACAATGTAATATATTACTCTATAATTTTATATATTGATATACCATTTAAAATGTATACCTTAAGCTTTATCTGATTTGTCCCTAATGAGATGCTACAGACTTGCATATTATTTATCACTGCTGTGTTCTAGGTAAGGAAGCTTAGACTTACACAAAATGTTAACAGTCAGTAGGACAGTGCCAGAGTGGGTCACAAGTACACATCTTTAATTTCCAAATCCAGTGGTCTTTACGCTGTGCCATACTGCTTCACAGCATAAATAGTGATGCTGAGGGTTGCCTGGGTGGTTCAGTCGGTTAGGCGTCTGACTTTGGCTCAGGCCATGATCTCACAGCTCTTGAGTTCAAACTCTGTATCAGGCTCTGTGCTGACAGCTCAGCCTGCTTTGGATTCTGTCTCTCTCTCTCTCTCTCTCTCTCTCTCTCTCAAAAATAAACATTTTTTAAAAAGTGAGGCTGATTGTGTTGTTTTAATAAATTACCAATGAAATTTGGGGGCGCTGATTATTTTCTGACAACCATTAAAAGAATTGAAGGAAGTAGACTCTATAGCCCTAACTAGATGTAATCCCTTGTTCCTTGAAACTAAAGGCCTTTATTATATAGTCACAAACCATGTAAAATGGATGAATAAGAGAAGATGGAGGGAATAGCATTTGATACAGCTTTTGTGATATAATGGAAAGAATACAGGTTTTAGAAGCATAGTAACTTGGATTTTAGTCTCTGTGTCACTTTTCTTCTTAGTAAATTAAAGTAATATTACCTAGAATACCTAGCCAGTGTGTGTTTTCTTTTTAGCCTGCATAGTCACCAGTTTGGTGTCTTTTATCAGTTACACTGCAACTGTTTAATGGTACTTGGCATAGGTTTTACCAGAAACCTCTGTTCAAACACTCAGGTTAATCCCCAGCTACACATTCCTTCTGTTACCGTTGCCACCACTGACAATCCACAGTCTGCTGGCCCTCCTGTTCCTCCTCCACCTGTTGGTGATGATGAAGTTGTGTCTAAGAATGAAGAGATGCAGCCTATCTCTGGACATGTTTGGTCAAGAACCTATTTATATTTTTGGTTCTGTCTTTTACCATCAACAAATATTTGTCGAGGGCTATGCTAGGGATATAGTAAACAAGACACACAGTCTCTGCACTTAATGAACTGGTAGTCTGATGAGAAGGACATTCTAAAGCAGAGGAAGGAAGGTGGTAGAAAGCTACTAGCTTTACAGCAGACCTCCCCTGTGGTCATCAAGCCAATCTGATGGCGATGACAACAGGAACATTGAGTCAGCTGGAGTTTCTTGAGGGTGTTCTCTGCCAAATCGCTGATATAACCAATGAGTCATGAGTTACTACCAGATACCTGATTTCGACAACTTGGTTGATGACCATGTCATTCACTGAGAGAGGAAGATCAAAAGGAGGGAATTTAGGTGAGACTTATAATAAGTTCAAGTTTGGATGAGTTTCAGATTTCTGGATAGCAGTTGAATATCCAGAGATGTCTAGAGAGATCTCAGGCAGAGATCAGAGGCCAATTTGAGTGTCATCATTGTGTTGTGATGGTAATTGCCTTGAGCGTAGCGGATGAATGAAGATCCTTAAGAGACACTAACACTAAAGGGATTATTAGAAGAAGAGGAGCCTTAAAAAGAAACGACTAGAGTCATTAGGAAAAAGCCAGGAGAGTTTACCGTCCATGAACTTTGAGAAGAGTGGTCTGCATGTGAATAAGATAGGACTTAGAAAACAGCCATTAGATTAGCAGTATCAGAGCTATTGTTAACCTTGAGGAAAACAGTTGAGTGGAATGGTGGCGAACAAGCCAGATTTCAGTGACCTGAAATTGGAAGGGAGGAAGAGGAGACAGTGAATATATAAAATTCTTTGAAGGAGCTTAGCTTTTGAAAGTGGGAAGGGAGAGAAAATGATTAATGAGGAGAGTGGGTTGAAGGAAGTTCTGTGTTTCATTTTTTGGTTTTTTTATCTTGGCTTGAGCGAATTTGCTGGTTTATTTGCAAGTTTAAATAATGATAGGATCTGCAGAGAGGGAAAAGGTTAATGATAGTAGATTTAGTAAAGTGCACAACTGTTAGTATACAGCTCAGATAATTTGTACACATGTATAAATCTGTGAAACTACCACTCAGATCAACATACAGAACACTCAGGAAGGCACTTCATGGCTCCCTGGCAGACCTCTCTGTTCTGACCAGTGGGTACAGGTGAAGATGATTCTCAGTAAGGCTGGAGGGCTCAGGACCTAGAGCATCGGAGGAGAGAGTAGTGGGAGGATTAGACAGCTCTTCCGTTTTGGTTAGAGGGCTGAAGGAAAGGATGCATGGGACTAGAAATACATTTTGCTGAATTCGAAGGGGGGCTCAGATCTGATGGTTTCCCTATTCTTGGTCAGATAGGAGGCAAGACCTAGTCAACTTAATGGATAAGGGTGGCAGAAGAGATTTGATTGAAGGTGAAAAAAGATTAGAAATTCCACTGAGTCCTGGCAACATTTTCCGTGACAACCTGTTTTTCTAGCATTCTTATATGTTAATGCTATTTTTGAGGTAATAGTTTCCATAAACCTCTGAGAACTTACATAATTTTTTTTAGTTTCACTTTCTATGTAAATTGACAACTAAAAATTAATTAGGGCCATAAATTATAGATACAAAATTTATTAAAATTAACCTGTTACAAAAGCAAACTTGGTCTAATTTTAAAGATTAAATGAATGGGGCTTGTCTTCTTGAAAAGCTAGAAAGTTTAAGGAAAAAGTATTGAAGAAAGTAGGCTTTTAAAAGTTTGTAGGGAAGGAAGGAAGTTAGTGTTTGAATGCCAGTATTCATACCTGTCAGTGATCCTTGCCTTGAGACCAGCATTTAAATTAGGTATATTGCTGAGCATTCTGCTTTAGGTTGAGTAATTCCTTGAGGTCTATTGTGTTCTTCATTTTCAGTGCTGTGGCTTAGCTGTTTTAAATTTAGCCTTAAACTAGATTTACAAGATAATATTTTATCAGTGGTTCCTTCTGTTGTATTTTAGAACACCATATTTTAATTATTACATAGCAATGATAGAACTAATGAGTGAGTTTAGCAAGGTTGCAGGATATAAGATCAATATACAAAGACAGATGTTCATAGTTTTATCATAGCCAAAAACTGGAAACAACTCAAATGTCCATCAGTAGGTAAACATACAAGCAAATTGTGGTACATCTATACAATGTAATATTACTCAGCAATAAAAGGGAGAAGAGATGAAACTACAAATCACCTGTATGTGTTACCAGTTGAAAAATAGTATTTAGAGAAAGTTTTCTAGTTCTCTTAGCTCAAGAAGACTCTAATAGGAACTAAACAAAACTAAACAAAACAAAAATTAATGATTAACTATAGGAAAATAACAAGTTTGCAAGAAAGGAAATGTAATTATCAGAACATTACATGATTTAGATGTGAAATATTTGCTTACCTAGTCATAATAATATAAACATTAAATATAATTAAACCAAAAAATTTGAGATAGCAGTGTTGATAGAAAAATAAGATGCAGTAAAAGTTAAATGTTGATTTTCCATAATCAAAATCCAATAGATGATGTTTAAAATTGAAACATTCAGGAAATAATAGTATAAATACATTATTTAGAAATATAGAAGATAGGGGTGCTTGGGTATTAAACATCTGGCTTGATCTCAGCTCAGGTCTTGATCTCAGGATCATGAGTTCAAGCCCTGCATTGGGCTCCACACTGAGTGTGAAGCCTACTTGGAAGGAAGGAAGGAAGGAAGGAAGGAAGGAAGGAAGGAAGAAAGAGGGGGGGAGGGAGGTTAGGAAGGAAGGAAGGAAGAAGAAATACAGAGGATGATATAGAAAAACAACTACGAATGGCAAGTTGTTATCAGGAGTGGAAATCAGGGCATAATGAGTGATGGGATCTTCCATCATAAGCCA
This sequence comes from Prionailurus viverrinus, assembly GCF_022837055.1. Taxonomy (NCBI): domain Eukaryota; kingdom Metazoa; phylum Chordata; class Mammalia; order Carnivora; family Felidae; genus Prionailurus; species Prionailurus viverrinus. Next base: position 121,911,018 of record NC_062563.1, read on the forward strand.
TATGGAATGCTGTTTGTTTCTGTTAACTATTTTTGTGTATTTAACTTGGATGAAATTAAATTTTTTTGAGAGAAAGAGAGTGCACAACAGGCACAGGTTGAGAAGGGCAGAGGCAGAGGGAGAGGGAGAGAGTGGATCCCAAGCAGACTCCCTCCCCAGCACAGAGCCAGATGCAGGGCTCAGTCTCACTAACTGTGAGATCATGATCTGAGCCAAAATCAAGAGCCAAAGGTGCCTTTTTAAAATTTCATTTTTTGGGGGCTTCTGGATGGCTTAGTCGATTGAGCATCTGACTCTTGATTTCAGCTCAGATCATGATCTCACAGTTTATGAGATTGACCCCCATGTCAGGCTCTGCACTGACAGCACAGAGCCTGCTTGGGATTCTCTCTCTCCATCTGTCTCTGCTCCTCCCCTGCTCACGCACTCCCTCCTTCTCTCTCTCTCTCTCTCTCTCTCTCTCTCTCTCTCTTGCTCTCTCAAAACAAGTGAACATTTTTTTCTAAAAGGCACCTTCGTCTGTCATTAGAGATAGTGACCTATTAATATGTAGAAAATGCCTCAGCTCAGGGTGCCTGGGTGGCTTTAGTTGTTAAACATCTGACTTCAGCTCAGGTCATGATCTCACAGTTCATGAGTTCAAGTCCCACATCAGGTGAGCTCAGGCCCCACTTCGGGTGAACAGGAGCCCTGCTTTGGGTAAAAACATGAGCCCTGGGTGAGCCCCACTTCTCTCTCTCTCTCTCTCTCTCTCTCTCTCTACCCCCCACCTTGTGGGATTCTCTCTTTCTCTCTGCCCCCCTTGCTCACTTGCACCCTCTCTCTAGAAAAGAAAAGGGGCACCTGGGTGGCTCTGTCAAGCGTCCAACTTCAGCTCAGGTCATGATTTCACGGTTCATGAGTTCAAGTCCTGCATCAGGCTCTGTGTTGACAGCGTGGAGCCTGGAGCCTGCTTCAGATTCTGTGTCTCCCTCTCGTTCTCTGCCCCTCCCCTGCTCATACTCTGTCTCTCTCAAAAAAAATAAACATTAAAAAAATTTTTTTTTAAGAAATAAAAAAGAAAAGAAAATGCCTCAGCTCTTTAGTTACATGAGCTTAATTCTGAAAATGAGGCTATTGTACAATAGTCTGCGTCTCTTTCCTTTGTAAATGTGTGACATTCTAACCATTGTTAACCCTTCTTTTTGTTTCCATAGGTTGATGAAAAAACCGTAGGAGAACCTGGTTGGCTTTATGGTAGTTTTCAAGGAAATTTTGGCTGGTTTCCTTGCAACTACGTAGAAAAAATGCCATCAGGTGAAAAATCTGTGTCTCCTAAGAAGGCCTTACTTCCCCCTACAGTATCAGTATCTGCTACCTCAACTTCTTCTGAGTAAGTTTTTAGCTAACAGTGCAGTGTTTTTAGCCCTGCAAATGTATTTGTGTCGACCTGCTACTTAATCATATTATAATCTGTGCTGGACTCTTCAAGAGTACCTTCTGTTCCAGATTTCATACTGAAATTTAATAAGCAAAAATGTAGGTCAGTACTTGGTTCGTGAATTCTTTTTTCCAAAATTGTGTTTAAACACAATGTGAATTATGTATAAGCTGATAAGTTTGTAGTGCTTCATTAGATTTTAAATGTTGAAGTGTATTTACATCAAAGTGTTGTATTTTACAGATCACTTTCTTCAAATCAACCAGCATCAGTGACTGATTATCAAAATGTATCTTTTACAAACCTAACTGTTAATACATCATGGCAGAAAAAATCAGCTTTTACTCGTACTGTTTCCCCTGGATCTATATCACCGATTCATGGACAGGTGCATATCTTTAATTTTTCTCTGCTTTATTCTTTGACATTGCTCATGTTCACATAAAATAGAAAATTTTTGTACAAAGACATCACTTACTCATTTAACCAGAGTTTGTAGTATTTGGTTTCTGTTCTTGTCATTGACATGTGATATGATGTAAAGAAATTATTATTATTATTACTTAGAAGTTTCTCAACAATTCATTTTCATAGCACCCAGTTGCTAGCAGCTAGGGTTTCTAAGCTCAAAATGTCATCTTTATAAATCTGGCTATATTATTCTTAATTCGTAGTTATTGTGAGAAGATATGTGGGCTTGGTGGTTTTTGGGGTTTTGTTGGTAAGAAATTTGCGTGGGAACTATGTTACATATATTTAGCCTCTGCTTTACATGTAACCATTGCAGGCTTTGTTACATTAATATTATTGAAAAGAAATCACAGACTTTGTCAAAACAGAGCCCTACAAATTTCACCTTCACTCAAAAAAATGTTTACTTCATGACCATAGATAGGTTCCAGGTGTTTCTTTATATGCTAGAAATTTAATGGAAAAAAATCTCTGCCATTAAGGAGTCATAATCTAATGAAACAGACACATATATAAATAATTGTAAAGTATGTGAAGGGTTGTAATAAAGATATTCTACAAAATCTTGAGGACTATATCGCCGAGGGAGATCTCATTCACTCTTTGGGAATTGGAGCAGGGTTCACAAAGGACCAAGTATTTGAGCAGGACCTTTGAGGATAAGCAAGATTTTAGCAAAGAGAGAACAAAAGTTATTCCTGTGAAAAAGTAATTTGGGGAAAGTCAGTGAGGCATGTTAACACAGAGTTTCCAGGACGAGAATTATTTATAGTGTGGCTAGAGTACAGGAATCTTGGAGAAAGGGTCAAGCAGGAAAGCTAGAGGGTGAGGTTTATGTGTGAAGTGTTTAATACCATGCCTAGCTGCTTGGCAGTGGGCAGCCCCTGAAGGTTTCCAAGAGGTGTGTATATTTTTGAAACCTAACTCCCAGCAGTAGTACAGGGGTCGATTGGTGTAAGGAAGCAAAGGAAGGAAAACAAGCAAGGAAGGATGCCACAGTAGCTAATTACAAGAGATGATGACGTAAACTGGTACCACAGTAAAGAAAATGTATAGAAGAGGAGGTGGATTTAAGATTACTAGGACTTGACATAAAATTGGCAATCCATTGAAATGTCGAGAGTAAGGAAGAAGTTGGGAGTTAAAGAAGGTTCCTCAGGGTCTTGAGCTTGAGTAACTGGAAGGATGGTGATAGCATTGTCTTGGGTGAGCATTGCAAGAGGAGTGGGTTCTGTGGGCTCTAAAAATGATGTCTCACCGTGCAACTTTAAGGTATCTGGTTTAGAGACAACCTGGTGGGAAGGCCCAATGAGTAGTCTGACTTACAAGTCTGGAGCTCAGGAGATAAAGTTAAAATTAAGATATAGATTAGAGAAGGCATAGACATAAATAAGGTAATTTAGGAAAATCGTGTGAAACAGGGAGGGAAAGGGACTGGACAAAGAGGACCCATCAGTCACCAGAGGGTGAGCTTCTGGAAAGACAAGGGTGTTAATGATATTAGCACTGTTCAGAGATCAGGGAAAAACTTTTAACAGAAGCCTACTCAAATGGTTGTCTGTCATATATAATTGTAAATCATTTAGTAGATTAAAAGTTATCCTAAGGTAGGGGCGCCTGGGTGGCGCAGTCGGTTAAGCGTCCGACTTCAGCCAGGTCACGATCTCGTGGTCTGTGAGTTCGAGCCCCGCGTCAGGCTCTGGGCTGATGGCTCAGAGCCTGGAGCCTGTTTCCAATTCTGTGTCTCCCTCTCTCTCTGCCCCTCCCCCGTTCATGTTCTGTCTCTCTCTCTGTCCCAAAAATAAATAAACGTTGAAAAAAAAAATTAAAAAAAAAAGTTATCTTAAGTCACCACCATACCAAACTGGTCTTTGAACTGTGAACAACCTATATAGTAGGAAACAAAAATTGTGGTTACTTTTTTAAAAATTTTGTGTTTTTATGTTCACAGGGACAGGTTGTAGAAAACCTAAAGGCACAGGCCCTGTGTTCTTGGACTGCAAAGAAGGATAACCACTTGAACTTTTCAAAACATGATATTATCACTGTCTTGGAACAGCAAGAAAATTGGTGGTTTGGAGAGGTGCATGGAGGAAGAGGGTGGTTTCCAAAATCTTATGTCAAAATACTCCCTGGGAGTGAAGTCAAGCGGGAAGAGTAAGCATTTTGTGTTTACGTGAGATGTGGATGTTGGTGTTTTCACTAATCAGTCGGCTGAAGAACAACTGGCTATACCATAAAATAAAACATTTATGCTTGAGTTTGAATATCGAGAGGGGGATTTCTAGAGTGAAAAAAAGTGTACTTCACATATTTGTACGTTTTAGAATATCTTTTATTCTAGTTATTTCAGATGCCTAAAGTTTTCAGAGTGCTTAAAATTTTAGATCTGTTGCTTTCTTTGTGGCAGCTCAAGAGTTACTTTTCATTTCCTTTGGAGCACTTCTCCCTTGTTATTTACCGTGCATTGTCAGTATTTAAATAAACCTTTGCTGACGGCCTCCCCATTGCCAAAGTGTAGGGCATTCCATTTCTGGGCCTCCAGAATTCCTTGAAGATCATACCTCTCTTACTGCACATAACAGACTGGGTTGCAATTATTTATTTTCTTACCCATCTCTCCTATTAGATCATAGCTCTGGGAGGGCAGGATCCGTGTCTTTGTTTTTCAGTTTTTTTTCCTGCCTAGTGTAATCTCAATGCATAGTAGCTTCTCAGTCATATTAGCTCAGTGAATAAGGAGAGGATTCATTGAATGAACAATCAGATGAATCAATTTTCAAGTGAAGAACAAGTAAAAACTAAACAAGGTCTCTGGCCTTAATTTCCCAGTCTGTAGAGGAGTGAGATCTCCAGGCATGTTTAAGATGTTTAAGAAATAAGTACAAAAGTAGTGATGGGCAGCTGTCTCCTTGTGTTTTATACTGAAGTTGATCCAAATAAAAAAGTGATCTGATTGAATGAAAAGAGACAGGTCTTTGGAAATCAAGAGGCTTGAGTTCTGATTGTTCTTTTTGTCAGCCTATGTGGAATAACCTATTTGCCTTCGGTTTTCCAATTGATGGGATAAAAAGAGTAAATTAATCTTTAAAAACATTTTCAAGGCTGAGATTCTCTGTATGAATTTTTAGTTCCAGTGCAGAAATTTGCTCTTCAGACTGACACAGAATTTTAGATTTAGAAGTGTGTAAATGATAACAATTCAGAGCTGACGTGTGGCACTGTGGTGGGCCCTTTACAGGAATTATCTTAAATGCCATAACATTTTACAGAGAAGAAAACTTCAGCGTAAAGGCAGTAAGTTTAAATGCTGTTCCCTCCAACTTCTCATTCATTACTGATCTTTTCTAACAGATAAGACCTGTAATTTGAAAACCTGCAGTAATGGAGAGATCATGCCCTAAACAAGGCGGTGGTGCGTTCAGTTGTGGCCATGAGTTGTAGGGAGGTTCCATTCTGAGTACTGACGTATTGCTATATAGTTTCCTCAAGGATCCTGGGAAGCCCTGGTGCATCCTACAGATGTCTAGCTTTTTTTAAAAAAATTTTTTTAACGTTTATTTATTATTGAGAGAGAGAGTGTGTGAGCAGGGGAGGGGCAGAGAGAGAGAGAGAGAGAGAGAGGGAGACACAGAATCTGAAGCAGGCTCCAGGCTCTGAGCTGTCAGCACAGAGCCTGAGGCGGGGCTCGAACTCACAAACTGCAAGATCACAACCTGAGCCAAAGTCGGACACTTAACTGACTGAGCCACCCAGGCGCCCCCAGATGTCTAGCTCTTAAACATGACAGGCTTCCAGATTTTTTCCATTTCCTGGGTTAAATTGGAAATTAAAGTTTTACCTGCTCTGAAATATAAAAAATAAAGTTGTTATTTTTATATATTTAAGTGTAGTGTACTCTAAACAGATACTAAAATTTACATACTGTCCTTGTGCTCCCTGTATGAAGCCAAGCCTGCCATGTGCTTTTCCAAATAACTGTCCATTTACCAAAGCATTGGTGACTTTTACATTCCTTTAGAAAGGCAAAATATCTCACACTTGAAAAACTATTTAAAAATCATGTTGAAATTACTTGACTGTAGTAAAAAATTTAGAAGTCTGTAACTAGGCATTCTTAGTCCCCTACAGTTTTTTGTATGAGAATATTTCTAGCCTGTTTACTGAGACAATATTTAAATTCCTTTTAGAAAGTCCTAAAAGAATGTACCGCAAACACCTTCTGTCACGTTTCTTGGTTTTGCTTGTTGATGGCTTTTTGTTTCATTGTTGTTTTTTCTTATCTGTTTCTGTATTTATCTGGCAGACCAGAAGCTTTGTATGCAGCTGTAAACAAGAAACCTACCTCTGCAGCCTACACAGGTGGAGAGGGTGAGTTTTCGGCAATTTGTAAATTATATGGGCGTCAGATTAGCTATTGACTATCTGACTTCCCTTAGTGGTTATCCTCCCTGTTTCTGTGTCTTCAGTGTTAAAGTGAGTTTAGGAAAACCTGTCCTTTGTTTATTTCACGTGAATATTGAGACTAGAGAAAAAATAGGGCATTTTTAGAGAATCAGTACTATAAACATTCAGCATAGACTTGGTAAGTAAGATCATAAATAAAAGATGTCGCAGTGAGATAGCATGAAATTTTTTGTTTTCTTATAATACACCTGCATTACAGTAATTTAGAAAATAAGGCAATTTTAGTACGTTTAGTTGTTTACAAATTGCATTTTAATTATGGTGGATCCTATAAATCATTAAGTAGGATTTGAAATCAAGGTACGTTTTATTATAATTATTACAAAAATTTTTTCTGTAGCCCTTTAGGTTGTTTGACTAATAACATTATTTATTTTGAAAAAATGAAAGATTGTCTATCCTCATTTCGGGCATTTTTATTTAACGTTATTTATAAATGAATTATATACGTCCATTGTAAAATTAGTTGAAGTGAAGTAATTATATGTTTCTGTTTTTGCTCAAGAAAATCAGTTTAGTGGTAATTTAAACTGCTTATATAGTAGCTACTGTGTTTAAGGTTTTATGCTAGCGCCTAAAAGATACAAGGATGAGTAAAACAGTCTCCTGAGTCTTCACAGTAGACTGGGGAAGATAGAGGTACCATTGTAATAAGTTCTATAATGAGTGGACATAACTTCGTTTTAAGTGGGAACTGGGAATCCACAGACATGGCAGTACTGAATCATCTCAAGCAAGGAGTAGGGTTTTGCATAGTGACCTAGGAAGAGACAGGTCTTGTGGAATGAGAGAAAGTCATGAGCCAGAACATAGCTATGAATGGATAGGGAACTCAGGTCACCAGCAAGGCTGGAATAATAGGTTCACTGTGGAGTGAGTGCTATGGGATGAGTCTGGGAAAGTAGTGAGGAGTTTTTTGGGAAGGACCTTGCTTATTACTGCATACCTAAATGTTGCATGCATTTCTGGTTTTGTTAAATCCCATAAATTGAGTAATCCTGGCAATGTGAATAGTAAACAGGTCATAGATGATGTTCCCGGTCATCTCTAGTTTAGGATGTACAGATGAAATTCCAGGTTGACAAATAAAAATAACTAGAAAAGAAAGACTAAAGCCAGATCATCGACTGTTTGTTCCAAGTAGTAGTAATAACAGGGACGGAAACCAAAGCCAATATTGACATGTAGACCTTTCCCTTGAGGCCATTTGTTAACAAGTATTTTTTGAGCATCTGTGTGCCAAGCACTGTGCTAGAAGCTGGGTCATTGTGGTGGAGCTTGGCCTCTGGTACTGGTGTCAGCTGAATATTGGGCATTTTCATAACTGTATTTATATAAGAATTAAAGAGAAAAGAACCTAGCATATTAAAATATATTTTGTGTAAGGAGGTTGAAGAATACTTTCCATATCTTTACTCTGTAGAGATCTTGGATCTGTTTGTGTTTATGGATTATTCTCTGTGATAAGATGATGATACAGTTGGAAAAAAAAGAAACTCCATGATAATGACTTATGTTAAGTAGTCTTTTTCTAAGAAATTATTAAACAATCGCTTCATTCCTTTTTCTGTTTTAAGATCTTTTTACATTAGGTTTTCTTAAGTTATAAGGTCTTTTACAGTAATTTACACAGGATTTGGAGATTAACATAATTTTTTTTCCTTCTATAATCTTACAACCCAAGTTAGTTTCTTTTTGCTTTGTTTCCGACAGAATATATCGCACTTTACCCATATTCAAGTGTAGAACCTGGAGATTTGACTTTCACTGAAGGTGAAGAAATATTGGTGACCCAGAAAGATGGAGAATGGTGGACAGGAAGTATTGGAGATAGAACTGGAATTTTTCCATCAAATTATGTCAAACCAAAAGATCAAGAGGTAAAGTTATTTTGATACAGAAACAAAATGATTCCATTCTTGTGTCTTGAGATTCATACTTAAAACAGAGACTCCTGTATATATGGGTTTGGTCAGGATTTGGTTGTAAGAAAACCACTTAAGGTAGCACCAGTTTATTATAGGGATCCTGTTAGGTAAGAGAGACAGGATTTCATTAAATTTCTAAGAACAGGACCCAGAGGTAGGGCTGGTCTCGTGGTAACTAAAGCTAGGGATGATCCCAGATCCAGGCAAGCTTACCAAGGGATCACCAAGAAGGAGCCTATAAAATTTTACCTTAAGGCCCTGATGTTAATGTGACTTGCCCTACATTATGAGTTCCTGCTGCTTTTCCTCCTTCTACTAGTATGGTACAGTGCAGCAGTTCTCAAACTTTTAGGTTTCTGGGACTTTCTACATTCTTAAAAAATTGGGGACTCTGAAGAGTTTTTTTTAATGCATGGGTTAAATATAGTTATATATTCCATGTTAGAAATTAAAACTGCAGTTTTAAAAATACTTACTTATTTTAAAGTAACAAAATTAAACCCATTACATGGTTATATAAATAACTTGCTTCTTATGAAAACCAACAATATATTTTCAAACAAAAAAGTTTGGTGAAAAGAGGGGCATTGTTTTATATTTCTGCAAATCTCTTTAATGTCTGGCTTAACCTGAAGACAGGTGGATTCTCCTGCTTCTGTATTCAGTCTGTTGTGATACGTTCTTTTGGTTGACGTGCACAAAGAAAATTCAACCTCACGCAGATATGGGAGAAAACAGAAAAATATTGTTTTAATTTTTAAAAAAATGTTTGTTTATTTTAGAGAGAAAGCATGAGCAGGAAGTGGGGGTGGGGTGGGGAGGGGGACAGAGGATCTGAAGCAGGCTCTGTCTGCACTGACAACACAGAGCCCAACGCGGGGCTTGAGCTCACGAACCGTGAGATCGTGACCTGAGCTGAAGTCGGATGCTCAACCGACTGAGCCACCCAGGTGCCCCAACAGAGACTTATTTTAATAACATTTTTAGATATCTGTGGATATTCCTTGATATTACTACACCAAAACTTGGTAAGTGTTAAATTTTTACAGGTTAGTTACACATGGAATCTAAAGCCATATCAGTGAACATTTCTTACTGTTGAATTAAAATTGAATGGATTTTTTACCCATGCTGGTAACATTATTCATTACCCATGAGGTGACATCATTCATTGGTCATTTGGAAAATACTGAATCACTGAGTTATGCACATATTCTTAGTTTTAACACGTTTCATCATACAATACCAAAAAGTTAACATTTGTTAATGTCACCACTGATCTCCTAGGAAAATCTTTATTTTTTTTTAAATTTTTTTTAATGTTTATTTATTACTGAGAGACAGACACAGAGTGTGAGCAGGGGACGGGTAGAGAGAGGGGGAGACACAGAATCCAAAGCAGGCTCCAGGCTCTGAGTTGTCAGCACAGAGCCCGACACGGGGCTCAAATTCACAGATCGTGAGATCATGACCCGAGCTGAAGTCGGTCGCCTGAGCAACTGAGCCACCCAGGTGCCCCTCATAGGAAAGTCTTTAAATACTGTGAAACTGTCAAGCTCAGGGTAGTAGATTCAAGTTTTCCAAAATTTCAGGTTTCTCTTGAAATCTTGAATTTGATCATTGACAGCAAATTTGTCAGCGGTTTTCATTGATATGACAAGCATACTTTATCTTGGAGAAAATGTCTGCTAAACCCCAAGTCGGGATAGTTTGTCATTCAGTCGTGCTTTCAAGTAAAAATGTCGTTCCATGACAAACCTAGTTTAGCTCGCAGTGTAATCACACAAGTGCTTCTCCTTGAGACAGCTGTCTTAGTTCTTCAGTATGCAGCGGAAATGGCCGCAGGCATGCTTCTGTTGAGTCACACAGAATTTTTAAAAGATTTTATTTCAGGACACCTGGCTGGCTCAGTTGGTGGAGCTTGATCTCTGGGCTGTGAGTTCGAGCCCCACATTGGGTATGGAACATACTTTGAAAATAAAATAAAAATATTAAAAGATTGTATTTCATTAAGATTTAATTTTTTACTCCTTGATCAAGGACATTTTTTCTTAAATTAAAAAAAAATATTTTTTTTGTTAATGTTTATTTATTTTTGAGTGAGAGACAGAGTGAGAGTGGGGGAGGGATATAGAGAGGGAGACAAAGAATCCGATGCAGGCTCCAGGCTCCAAGCTATCAGCACAGAACCATGAGATCATGACTTGAGCTGAAGTCAGACACTTAACTTGACTGAGCCACCAAGACGCCCCTTGATCAAGGGCATTCTTTTCATGTTTGTTTATTTTTGAGAGAGAGCATGGGCAGGGGAGGTGCAGAGAGAGAGGGAGACACAGAATCTGAAGCAGGCTCCAGGCTCTGAGCTGTCAGCACAGAGCCCGACGCGGGGCTCGAACTCACGGACCGTGAGATCATGACCTGAGCCGAAGTCGGATGCTTACCCGACTGAGCCACCCAGGCGCCCCTGATCAAGGACATTCTTAAGTGGAACCATTTTGTTTGTTTTCCTGTGAGCTTGTGGTGGTGAGGATACTAGGACTGCTAGTATAATGTGGCTCCGCTGCCATGATTCATGCTAAGGCATCAGCAGTTTTACCCTCCACTGTAAATGTCAACACCATGAAAGAGGCAAATAATGTCTTTAAAATGTTATGCAAAAAGTCTTTATCTTCTGGATTCCTGGAAGGGCCTCAAGGACTGTCCCCCAGGGATGCACACACCACATGGGACAACCATGTAGGTTGACTTCTGGCTCTAACACTTAGAGGCTAGGTGACCTTGTACAAGTTATTTCACCTTTCTGTACCTCAGTTTCATTCTCTGTAAAATGGGGACAATTATAATACTAGTGTCATGAGAACTGAATAAATGAATATATGTAAGATTCTTAGACCACTGTTCTGTCATAAGTACCCAGAAAATGTTAGGCCAGGACTCCCATCAATTCCACTTGAACTATAACTGTGTTCACTAACAACAACAACAAAATTGTCTATTCCATCCCTTTATTTGTTCAAATTCCTGAAAAGAAGGAATGTAGTTGGCCCAACTATTTGGGTTTTTTTTTTTTTTTAATGTTTATTTATTTTTGAGAGAGAGACAGCACAAGCTGGGGAGGGGCACAGAGAGAGGGAGACACAGAATATAAAGCAGGCTCCAGAGCCCAGTGTGGGGCTCGAACTCACGAACTGTGAGATCATGACCTCACATCAAGAGCTCGGACGCTTAAGCGACTGAGCCACCCAGGCACCCCTATCCTGTTAAGTCAGACTGAGGTTATAGTTGCCACCCAGGAAATGGATTTTTGTTGTTGTTGTTCTTACGTTCATGGGGAACATACAAAAAAAATTAAAAACCTCCTAGGTAGCGGAAGCAGAACTCACACACGCCTTAAGATATATTGTATGTAGTGGGCATTGATGCTAACCTGATAAATGAGAGGTATCTGGCCCAGATGCTCATGTTTGATATTCAGGTAAGATGCAGAAAATGAGCTATTCTTGTTGAGTCACTAGATGCCAGCATCATCCATTTGTAATGTCTGTTAGTAGACCTTCATTTTAAATAAACAAGAACCCTGGGGATTAGAAATCTAATTCATAATAGCCTTTGTACTCTTACATCTGGATTATTAGAAAATGATAAAACAGTATGTCTTTTCCTTACAGAGTTTTGGGAGTGCTAGCAAATCTGGAACATCAAACAAGAAACCTGGTATGTATAATAATGGAGTTAAAAAAGTACTACAGTGTTTAATAGTCTTGAATTCATAGTTTCTTGTCTGTCTTCTTTTCAGAGATTGCTCAAGTAACTTCAGCATATGTGGCTTCTGGTTCTGAACAACTTAGCCTTGCACCCGGGCAGTTAATACTAATCCTAAAGAAAAATTCAAGTGGGTGGTGGCAAGGGGAATTACAGGTAATAACCTTTAAATAATATTTATCAATTTTATTATAAAAATAATGCACGCTCATTAGAAAATAAAATTAATAACAATTTTAGATCACCTATAATCATACCACTTAGAGGTAATCAATATTAACATTGTGGTGTATTATGTTCCCCTCTAGTTTCTTCCCTGCTTATTTTTAGCACAGCTGAATTGGTATAAGTAACGATACCAAGAGTAATTTTCTCTACAGACATAATTGTTTTCCAATACCTGCTTTAATAAACCACAGGTCACCGTCTTAAAGGAAAGCATACTATCATCTTTGCCTGGGATAACCCCAGGCTTACCGTATATAACCTCTTCTACCTAGGAGAAGAAACATTATCCAGGCTGTGTACTGAGAAAATGCTACTCATTGGACTTTCTCTACCATAGTCTTATGTTTTTGAAACAGCAATGCAAGGAAAGGAAATGCAGGCATAAATGAACCTATGTTTTTCTAAAATGTTAACAGAAGTAGTTATTGCATATGTTTTGATACAGAAAGTTCTTTTCTCTTAAAAGTTCCTTACTAGAAAGACTAAAAATAAAAAGCTTTTTAAGATTAAAAGATCATGAGAGGTATAATAGCTATATTTTTATTTAGGTTTGATATATGGTTGTAATATGGTGGATAAACACATCTTCATTCTTGCACATCAGTCTTAAACAATCCTAAAGAACACTGGAGGTTCAAAATTGAGTATCTTCTTGAGTAACTCCTTGAAATCCCACCTTCCTGATTTGCTTTAAAGATTGACCCAACAATATGACGAACATGGCTTTCCACAAATTTTATTTGTGATCTCTGCATTAATTATTGACAGAGCCCCAAGAGGTGTTCATTGTGCACAGTACCATTTTAAGTACTGACTTGATTCCTAGGAGAACTCTGGAAGGGTCTTTTTAGTTTATAAATATTATTTGTGTGAAGTATCCAGAGAACTCTGAGTCCAGAAGACCTCCTAATAGACTTCTCTAACAGACTTCTGCAAGTAGTGTTCTCAGCGCCATTTTGATATGCATATTGAGCCTTCCAGTTGTTTAATACTGACCTGGAAGGCCAGTGCAGAATTCAGGGGTCCCCAAGACCACCCTGACTTCTGACACCAGCTGGAAGTTTGGAGGTCCCCAAGACCACTCTCAAGTTCAGTAATTAACTAGAAAGACTCATGAGACACTGAGAGCTATTCTTCTCATAGTTACAGTTTGTTACAGCAAAGTAATTTAGATTATAATTAGACAAGGAAAGAGATGTATGGGGCTGAGTTCAGGAGGGTTCCAAAAACAGAGGTTTCATTGTCCTCTCCCAGTGGAGTCATGGACAGCATTGACTCCTGGCAACAATAAACATCAAGTATTGCCAAGCACAGAAGTTCATTTGAGCCTTGGTGTCCAGAGTTTTTACATCATAGACATGGTTCTGCACTTATGGCTAAACTTAGTCTCCAATCCTTTTAGAGGTTGAGTTCATACTGTATCACCCAGAGCGCCCCCCATAAGTCACATTGTTAGACTGGCTGGCATGGTCAAGGCCCAGAGGAAATAAGACACTTATCAGTCAGGACATACCACAGGTTTAGAGATTACCTCCCAGGAGCCAAAGGTAGAGTCCAGACCTCTCTTGGGACAAGGATAAATTCTTTACTGCACAGCCATTTTTAGTTTATGTCTCAGTAATTATTTTTGATCCCATCTTTCATATTCCTTTTGCTAATTTTATAGGCCAGAGGAAAAAAGCGACAGAAAGGATGGTTTCCTGCCAGCCATGTTAAACTTTTGGGTCCAAGTAGTGAAAGAACTACACCTGCCTTTCATCCTGGTATGGAAGTGAATTAACTTGTATTTCATCTTACAGAAGTTTTGTTGAAATTCAGCCACTTCTTAGATTAGCATATGCTTTGAAAAATACTAAAAATTGGTTCTTTTTGTAACTCTGTCTGAAAGTAATGTTACAATGAGAACTTCCTTTCTAAAAAGATCTATATACAAACAGCCAACTGTTTAAGTGATACTTGAACCACTTCATTCCTTGAAATTTTTCAAAGTGGAATTGCTATGCTATTATACTTAAAGTGAAGCAGTTGGGGTACTGGGGTGGCTCAGTTGGTTAAGTGTCCAGCTCTTGATTTCGGCTCAGGTCGTGATGTCACGGTTGCCAGATCAAGCCTTGTGCAGGCTTCAGGCTAGGCAAGGAGCCTGCTTGGGTGGGATTCTTTCTCCCTCTACCACTCCTCCACTTGCACTCTCTCTTTCTCACTCTGTGCAAAAAAAGGCAACTATTTAAAGTGAAGCAGTTCACTTGGATTAACCGTAGTTGGGAGATTCTTGTTTTATAAAATAGGAAAATGGAGGAAGGAGGGTGAAGCAGAGCAGCTCAAGGAAAATTTTACCCTAATTTTAACATTTAATAGTAGAGTCATTTAAGTTCTAGGTGAGTTATAACATGTGATCTTTGTATTAATAATTAATTTACTTTATTATTTTGTTCTTTTTCTCGTAGTATGTCAGGTGATTGCCATGTATGACTATGTAGCAAATAACGAGGATGAGCTGAATTTCTCCAAGGGACAACTTATCAATGTTTTGAACAAAGATGATCCTGACTGGTGGCAAGGAGAAATCAACGGGGTGACTGGTCTTTTTCCTTCAAACTATGTTAAGATGACAACAGACTCCGATCCAAGTCAACAGTGTGAGTAATATCCAACTATTTGCCCCTCAACTAGTGCAAAAGCTTTAATAGACAGCACTGTACTCATTCTGTCCTGGAGCATATCTTAAACTCAGCACTCTTAGCAAGCGATTATTAGTGACTAAAGCAATAAAATGCAAAAGGAAATTTTTTACAAAATCAAAAATTATACTGCTTTATTTTATACTTTTTTCTTAGCTTTAGACCTTACTGTTAGACTTCATCTGAAAAAATTTGTAAGTCTTTAACAGGTTCTTGGGTGTAAGCAGTCTATGCTTCAACTTCCCATTATCACCATCCTTTTTTAGCTTCTAACAATCTTTTCCTGCTTAATAAAGAGTATCCAGTAATTACTGTACTCACCTATTCAAATTACCCTTTTAGTGTACAGGTGCTATTAATCTTTGCAACCTTCTCATTTATTACTCACATATTTACACATCATCCAGATTAGGAGAAAATTAAAAACCGGTTTAAACTGTGCGCAAAATTCTGTTAGGTGATTTTTTTAAAAAGATACCTGATGCCATAAGAGACATATGAATCAAGATCTCTTTCACTATTTTTAGAACAAGGATCCAGATCTCAGTGTGAAATTTGGTATTATATATAAAACTATCTCTTCGTAGTTACCTAGCCTTACTTACATTTGACAATAAAAATGCATTCATAATAGAGAATAAACAGCACTTGGAAATACTTTTTACCTTTGTAAAATGTCACTTTTTCCCACCCTTTTGATTTTTGGTTTCTTTTTTTTTTTTTTTTTTTTTTTTTTACAAGATACATCATGATTTATATTTTTATCATTCTTGTGAAATTATCTAAAATATTTAACCTTTCATTTTAATTGAGTTTTGGGAACATATAAATGGTAACTCGGTCAAAGCTAGAGATACGCTCGTAATTCAGTGCGAGTATTAAGAATTTTTACTGTATCTATAATTTTTGAAATATTAGTGCACTGTTTATACTTTAGAGCTTATAGTTCTAAAGATAGTTTTGATCCTGGGAGATTTTCATTTAGATAAAGCAACTAAATTTCCTAATTTGAATATGGGAACAGTTCAGTTTTCTATGATTTGAACATCCCCCCCAAAAACTGGGGCTACCTAAGTGAATGACCGGTTTTAAGCTCCGCTGATGGTCTGGCAGCTTTCGGTGCTATAGCCAGTTCATATAATTAATTAGACATAGCTGAGGGCCTTCCCTGGCCCTGAGAGAGGAAGCTGCCTTTCATGCGGACCAGGACTGGAAGCTCTTTGGCTAGTGATTCTTGGAGGCATTTCAGTTCTCCAGGATGTTTGGCTGTTACAGCACCTAGGATGTAAAGTGGTCGTTCTCCAGATGCGTTGTTGTTGTTTCTTGTTTTCCAGTGGCAGAACGCTTCTTCCAATTAAGTCTTAGGTAGTCAGGAATATAAAGAACAGATAAAAGCTGTTCTAGAGGAAGAACAGCCAGGAGTATATGAGTCCATGAAGATTGGTTAAATTTTAGATTACCATTTGCGTTTCTTGGGCCTTTATAATTATTATTTTCGTTTTATAATGCAATTAGGATGTTTTTTAAAGCTTGAGAATTTTAATAGTTCAAATTTGTTTAGTTGATGTTGCATGTTATTAGTCAAATTTTTTCTCACCCACTTAATTTGCTTTATGTTCATTTTATTCCTCATTTTTCTTTTTATAGGACCCAATGTTGTCTTCCAGTGTGAAAGCACCCCAGAGACCCACTATCCAAGTTTGACTCTAGCGTGGAGGCAGGGCAGGCAGCCCTGATCAAATATCTCCTACACAATTCATTAACTTCGTTTGAATGTTAGAGCCACTTGTGATTATTTCTTTGTGTTTCTAATTTACAGTTAAAATTTATTTGTAACAAGTTAAAGGATAGTGGGTCTTTGTGTGGCTTTCCCTGCTGTTCACTCTGGCATCTTTTAGCATTTTTCTTCTTTTTTTAATTTGGTAATTGTAGGTCATTAGCATGCATATTGAGTTTGCCCGTACATGGTGGGAGTTCAAACACACAAAGACCCACTATTTGCACAGACTATTCTCACTGGTTTGGAATGGGCCGCCATGCTTTTCTAATGTTACCGCAACATGTATATTCATTACAATTCAGATAAAACTTGCTTATGTTTTGCTCTTATGTTTGATCTAATCCTAATCACAGTGAGCTCTTAACTGGTTCAGTACGTGATTTGCTCCCAAATATGCACTGTTTGCTCTGTTCCTTTCTAGTGTGCCATCATGAGTACCAATATTTAAATTTGTTTAAAGGCCAATAACTGGAAATAACCTTTTCTCTATTTTCTGTGTATTTCGGGGTGGGAGCAGTAACACATTGGGGAAGCTTTCTCAGAAAAGAGGAAAGCAGCCTGCTCCAGCAGTATATGCAAAGTGGGCTGGGTTTCTTCTGTCTCGGCTGCCCACAAACGAGTACTGCACTGTGGGAGTTCTCTTAGGGTCTGTGAGCTCTGGGCTAATCAGGATAGTGCATCATGTGCTGTAGCAGTCAGTTGTCACTTCTTTCTTGGTGACCTAAAAATGGATTCTTTTTGAGGAATGAAAGGCTCCCATCATTGACAGTTGAGACAAGAAAACCTTCCCTTGCTTAACGTTTGTACTACATTCTAAAGTCAGAATTCATGTTATCTATTTTAATTAGGTGACTGCCTGTTTCAGGTCACAAAAGGACACTGGTTGACGTTCTTCTTAATGTGTTTAGTAAAAATCATAAGGAATCCTTGAAGAGTTTAAATGCCCCTGATGCGGGCCTGTAGGCTCTATCTAGTCAGGAATGAGTTCAAGCAAAAGAATGATGTGTGAGAGCTGGCATTCTTCTCTGTCCATGAAGATGCTTTGAGGCTGGAAGATTGATTTTACCATCCAGAATTCTCTGGCTAATATCTTGTCTTCAGATACATCGGCTACTTCGGCATAGGATTTTACTTGTTTTCCTTGAATGGAAAACACTTTAAAGATAATAAACATTATTATAAACAAGTAAATTGGAGAGTACTTAGCTGAAACAAAAAGGATTGTTAGTAGGCAGTATTAAACTATGTTTGAAAATCAATGAGACGTTTATGCAACTTAAAATGTTTACAAACTGCAGTGCAATCTACTGTTATGAATGTCAGAGTATTATCAGGAAAAGTGTACATACAATCATAGAATCTTATTTCCTCACAGAGTTCTTTAAGAAGAGTGAAGTGTGTTTTTATATCTCTGAGTTTCAGTTAGAGGCATATTTTGTGCAATATTTATGTTAATGTGCCTATACATTGTGAATGAATAATTTCAGTCATTGCCTAAATCATAACTTTTTTTTTTTTTTTGAGAAAGAATCAGTACTTTAGTTAGAACTTTACAAAGTTCAAATGTCTGTGTTTCAAAATGCTTATTAACATTACAGGGATGTATGATGATGTGTATGTGTGCTCCCTGGGGCAGGGATTTCTAGTTATTAGACCACCTCAATTTTTAGCATTTGGCATCATCATGATAACTTTTATAAAATATGACATTAATAGGAAAGCAATAATAACACTTTACAAAGTGGAATAACAGATTTGCCCGCAGTCACTAAAGGAGACAGCGCAAAGACTGAGTCCTTGTGAACTCACCTGATCTTCCAAATTGTACGGATTACTTGGTCTCACCTTGTATTTTCTGAACTCTCCGCTTTTGCACTCTTTGGGCGGGTTCGGGTTAAGTACAGTTACTTTAAATCTATTTTAAACCCTGGGGTTGGAAATCAGACCTGTTAATTAGCTGCATAGTTTGGTATAATATTTTCTCTTTATAATTTTGAATTTGGGCTTATCTAATACACTGGTAAATTATTTCAAAGGTATTTTTACAGCTCAAATTGTTTCACTGTAACACTGATAAATATAAGTGACTAAGAATGACATTCAGGTGGAGCTTAGCATCTGTAATCAATCCGAAAATAATGTATTTGTCAGGTACCCAGGAGCTAAATCAAATCACATAATGGCATATTTAAGCTGAATTGTTGGTCTGGAAAATAAAATTACTGTATTTGCTGAAATACTACTCTTTGTGTAGGTATTTTGCCATATATTTGAGAGAAAGCTAAAAGTAAAGGAAATTGTATGACATGTAATAGTCCTTCTTAAAAACGCATGCAGTCATTCCTTTGTAGTACCTCATATTCAGCCAAGTACTTGCTCTCTCCCTCATTCAGTATGGGAGGGCAGCTTTCAGTTTGCTTAGAAAGCAACGGTAGAAGGAACGAGCTTATCAGGAACACAGAATCTTAAAATGGAATAAATCTGAACCCCGTGGGAAGTAAAGAATCAAAATACCTATTTATTTTTAAAAATACCTATTTATTTAAAGATTATAGTATGCGATAATCATTTTTAAAGTATGTGATTAAATCTCATAGGTTTTCCAGCAATGAAAAAATCAGTTGTAAAACCAAAGCTGATTTTTTAGAAAACTTGAAAATTTAAGTCAGTCCTACCCATTGCATAGGTTCCTCTAAAACTTTATCTTAAAGAGTCATTTTACAATAATACAACTATTAAAAAATGTAACTGCTGTTTTATTATTTTAAAATACAATAAGAAATACTAATAGTTTAAAAGAAAGTGGGGGAAGGAAAAGTAGAGAAAGAAATGCCAATTCCAGTCCAAAGCTTTATTTGCCAAGTTTTCTTAGAATACATTTTACCAAGTTATAAACTCTTGTAAATAGAATCTATAATGGAAATACTGAGAGACTTTGCCTAAAGTGGCATTATTGGATGCTGCTGTGATGCTACTGTAATAAGTTATTAAATTGTTGCAAAGTGCTGTTTTTGCCTTAAATTTTTATTTTGTGTGTCTTGAAACTATAGTATTAAAGGTCTTGAGATTGTGCAGATGCTGGGCACGCTTGGCATGAGGTAATCTGTTTTTATTTTTACAAAGTTGTAATATAACTATGCAAGTGTGTTTATTAAAATGACACAAACTACATTACTTGTATTGTGTATTTCTTTTGAAGCATCCTTTAAAACTTATTTTTAAGTATTTGTATGTAGTCGTGATTGAATTTCTTTGGAATTTCTCTTTTTCCTTAACATGGTCTCTGGGTACAGGCCAGTGAATTGTTTTATATCACAAGGGGCAAAAGAAATTTTAAATCCTCAAGCTTGAGATAGTTTGATCCAAAATAATCATATGTATCTCAAAAGCAAAAGACATTTTGATTTGAAAGTAAAAGACCATATCTAGGATAAATGGATAATGTTATTATTTACAATTTTTGCTCCACAACCTTTTTCTGAAAACATTGGAGGGAACTTACAAGTTGATACTCTTTGCAAATGTAGAATTAAACATTCTTAGTACAAAGTAACTTTAGTGAATGCTTGGAGGCACCAGAGTTAAGTAGAAGTTTACACTTAAGTTTACACTTAAGTAATCAAGTTGGTGCTTTCACCTTGAGTGCAACATATGGATCAAAATCCAACCCATCCGTGAATATCTGCCATAAACAACCTCTTTCCAGAAAACGTTTCCTCGTCTCTGGAAAATCATTCAACTAACTTACTGAGCATTTGCATAAGGCCAAGCAAAGGACTAACTTCTGAGAATATGAAAAAGAGTGTCAGTCCTTGGCTCAGGTAGTGTGTAGCTCTGTGAGGGGATCAGGCACATACGCAGATCATTCTAGAACAACATGCTAAGCACAGTGATAGGTATTTACTGGACACCAAGAGAGGACAGAGGAGGAGTACCTAATTCAACCATAGATTGGTGAATTAGAGGAGACCTCCCGGAGGTGGCAACTGTGAGACCCATAAGGTAAATAGGAGTAAGGCAGATGGGGGGTGGGGTGGGGTGGGATGGTGGAGAGTATGACAAAGACAAGAAACAGCGGAGGAGGGGAGGGGACTCTATAAGCCGGAGTGGAAGTGCAAAGCCAGGAACAGTGAAACTCGGGGCTTGAGAGGCAGGCCAGGGGCTGAATCAGAGATTCTCTAGCTTGAATCAGAGATTCGTTGGGATCACCTGGGAAACTTTAAAAAACTATTGATGCCTGAGTCCTGATTTAAATGGTCTAAAGCATGGCCTGCGTGTGGGGATTTTTCAGAGCTTCCCAGATGATTCTGATACGTTGCCAAGGTGGGGGAAGAGTGACGAAACAGAGCTCAGAACCGTTTCTGAAGGAACATTGGCAGGAGTTGGGAACTGATTGGATGTGTAGGCAGGTGGAAGTGTCAGTTTGATTCCCAGATTTTATCTTGGTGACAGGCAGAATAGTGGTGCCACCGGCTACAGTAAGGAGTCACAGTTGGGGAAAGGAGGAGTTTGGTTTTGACTGCAAAGCACCAGTGGGGCACCCGGGTGGTCAGACAGGGTTGAGACCCACAGCAGCAGATGTCAGCCGGTGGGGTGAAGGCAGATGGATGGTGCTGAGCCCGTGAAAGTAAATGAGATGACTCGGGGAGAATGAGTTCATGCTGGCCCTTTGAGGGTGTCAACAGTTAAGGGTGGGGTAGCGAAGGGACCTGTGGAGGCAGGGAACAGGTTCTAGGAGAATAGTGAACAAAGCTCTGGCTGCACAACCATTGCCCATACCGGTAAAAAGAAAAAACGGAAAGTGCCCTTCATTGAGTACTTACTGATCTGGGTCCTTTTCTGAGGTTCCCTAATGTTTTACCTCATTATTATTTTCTTTTCACAGATATGACCATTAAAGTACAAGCTAAATAACTTGTCCAAGGTCACAGAGCCAGTAAGTGGGAGGGTTGGGTTCAAACCCACATGGTCTGGCTCCAGAGCCCATGCTCTTAAACCTCCCCTAGCGTGCGGTCACGGCCACCCTGTTAGTAGCAGTGAAGTTCCTGCACCACAGCCATCACTGGAACCAGTGAAAAGAAAAGAGAAGACAGAGGCCGCCCTGTGTTTTCTCTCTGTAGAAGGTACACACGGAGAAGAGGCCAGGAGGCAAAGACTGAATGTGATAAACAAGGACAGGAATCTTTAAGAATAGTGTCTAGAAAGATAAAGCTGGACGTAATCACTTCTTTTGGTAACAGCTTTATTGAGACTCAAATCACATACCATACAATTTACCCACTTAAAGTGTACAGCCGAATGGTTTTTAGTTTATTCAGTGTTGTGCGACCGGCACCCGGGATGGTTAACTCCAGAACATTGCATCACTCCCAAAAGAAGTCCTGTGCCCTTCAGCTGTTGTCCTCCCATCTCGCTATACCGCCACCGCGGGGAGCCGTAGGCAGCCACTGACAACCTCCTTGCCGTCTCCATGCGTATGTTTGCCCGTTCTGGACATATATAAATGGAATCATAAAACGTGTGGTTGGCTTGTTTTACTTAGCATGATGTTTTCGAGGTACATGCATGCTGTCTGTGTGTCAGTACCTCATTCCTTTTTATGACGAAGGCATGTTCCATTGTATGGGGCGCCACACTGTTTATCCGTTCTTTAGTTGGTGGACGTTGGGTTGTTTCTACTTTTTAGCTGTTAAGAACAAGCTGCTGTGAATGTTTGTGTACAAGTTTTGGGGCAGACATGTCTTGTCACATGTCTGTGTCAAACGGTAATTCTGTGTTTAACTTTTTGAGGAACTGCCAGACTGGTTTCCAAAGTAGCTGCACCGTTTTATTCCCACCAGCAGTGCACGAAGTTTCTGTTTCTCCATGTCCTTCCCAACACTGGTTATTATCTGACTTTTTACTATGGCCATCCCTCTGGGTGTGGAGCGACAGACATCTCTCTGTGGTTTTGCTTGACATCTCCTCAGTGACTAATGATGTTGAGCGTCTTGTCATGTGTTTCTTGGCCATTTGCAGATCTTCGTTAGAGAAATGTGTGTTTAGATCCTTTGCCTCTCGTTTGAGTCATTTGTCTTCATGCTTTAAACTTTGTTTTAAACAAGGACAACAAATTATGAAACATCCTTGAGAGAGATGTCTCAATGCTGTTGTCAGAAGGCAAAATCACTTAGTCAAGGAAAAAAAGCAGAGAGAGAGCGATGGAGTGAATGTGGGGGGAGTGCATTGGGAGGGTTGCTTTGAATCCCTGGCTCTTCCCACTCACTTGCTGAACCTTAGCCTCGCCCCTATAATGATGATAATACCTACATTGCAGATGAGACTCAGGGATTTCTGAAGTGCTAGGTCACTGTCTAACACGTCCTAAGTGCTTGCTTTGTGCTGAGCAGTGGACTGAGTACTTCGGGTACATGTCTGGGTTAGTCAGTGCTGGAAGTTAGAACTCGAGTCCCAGTCTGACTCCAAAGCTCGTGCTCCTAGCCTCTGCCCACGCACCTTTCCATTAACTGAGAGCTGCTGTTACTCCAGATCATAAAAGCAGAACAACCATCACTTAATCCCAAGATTCAGGTGAGAAGAATGTAAGGAGAATTAGCTGTTTTCAGTACCTCCAGGCCGGTCAAGTTACACTTAAAGTATTAGAAGGACCTGCTCCTGGGATCCCTGGGCCCCCAGCGGTCATATGATAACCTCCATGAAGTTAGGCAGGGCTACAGAGTGCGTGTGTCCTACACTGAGCACAGTGGGGCGGAGTGACCAGTTATGGAGTCGCAAACAGTTTGAAAGTATGGGCTGTGTGGTCATACCAGTGGGGAAAATTAGGAGTACAGCAAGCTGTTCAGTAACCACGAGAAAAAAAAATACACGTGCGCATGAAACCCCCCCGGGACAGTGGTGGCGTAGTAGCAGATGTATGACGTGAAGTGCTCAAGTGTCTGGAACAGTCAACATGAAATTGGCTATTGGACACAGCTACTCATTGCATATGTGACAGAGGAGAAGGTATGTAGGGACCCGTCGTCACTTAGACACAAAAATGAGTCAAAGGAGAGTGAGAACTCTGTTGGCATTTCCAGAGAAGTGCATTTGCGCCATTTGGCATTCAGAATACTTAACCTAAACCCCCTTTTTTCCTCTAGAATTCAGTCCAGCAAGCATGAGACCAGGTCAAGTTTATACACCCTGTCATCCATGTTTTGTCTCAAGGCGGATTGCAGTGTAAGCACCATATAAAATGGCCTGGCATTTCAAAGTGTAAGACTTGAGCCAAGATGTAGGGGTTTAGTAGCTCTGAATTCTGTACTGTCTCTTCACCACCAACCTTTAGATTCTCTATATACAGTAGGGTTCAAAGTTGTATCAGTTCTTCAGAGGATTGATCAGAGGTGGTAAATCATCACACACATGTGCGTAACAATTATTTTGATTGTTAGGATTACGCGCTATGTGTTCAGCGAACATGAAAAAACTTTCTCTTCATAATGTTCTGTATCTGGATGGCACGTTAATTCTCTCAGTTGAGTTAGTGATAGGGACTCTGGCAGTCTAGAAGGTGTTGCAAGCATCAGCCTGAAAGAACTACTCTCTGAGGCCGAGTCTCAGAGGCCCCTCTGTCTACTGTTAGGAGGTCTTTGCTCTCTTCTTCTTTTTTTTTTTTAATGTTTGTTTATTTTTGAGAGAGAAGGAGACAGAGCTCAAGCAGGGGAGGGACAGAGAAAGAGGGAGACACAGAATCTGAAGCAGGCTCCAGGCTCTGCACTGTCATCACAGAGCCCAACAGGGGGCTCAAACCCACAAACCGTGAGATCATGACCTGAGCCAAAGTTGGACACTTAACTGACTGAGCCACCTAGGCGCCCCAGGAGGTCTCTACTTTCTTTTAGGCTTATGACCTATCACTGTAGATTCAAAAATAAAAATACAACCAACAACATTTTTCTTTCTCCACTAGCATTTATCAACAGAGTTGCTTTGGGAAGTTCTGGAATACTTCCATTTTCTGATAACCAAATCTTTTGCTTTCTGATGGTCTGCAGCATCAGAATACAGTATTAACTTCTTCCCTTTTCATGCTTAAACAGGCAGCCTAACTCCTGGTGACAAAGAATTGACAGGCATCAAAGAGACACAGAGTTTTAAAAATTGTTCAACAATCCTTTAAATTTCCGGAAACAAAATCACAAATATCTGTGGCTTGCAAGTGGGACCTACTACCTGTTACATAGTTCGTATTCAATAAATAGTTGCCAAGTGCATAAAATGCTGTTCTTTTACAAAATAAGATATTCGATGATTTTCTAGTGCTCTGACAAAACTTCTGCATTAAAGGCAGCCTTCAGAAAATGCACACAGCTTAGTCATCTGGATTTACTGCTAAAAATTGTCTTTTCACTGAGCGTCAACACAGTGAGACTGAAAACCATTATGTCAACCCTGGCTGCTGCTTCGGGCACAGAGAATAGCGTTGTTCAGTGACATCGCTCTTCTCACAATGGGCAAGGACTTTTCTGGGACTTTATGACATAATCCGAACAAGCTCTCTTTGTATGAGTTGTCACAGACCATCTTTTGTCCTTCACCTTTTGGAGTCTTCGCGTCGCTCCCTCCTCTCCTCTCAGGCGTCTCTCATTTGCTTCTTGATCTTGTTTGCACTGTAATCTGCAATGGCCTCCCAACTCTGTGGGACACAGTTTATGTGGCTGTTATTCGTTATGCATAATTTGGCTGTCAGTCTCCGTGTCCTCTCACAAGTGTGGGGGGGGGGGTCTTGTGGCCCTGAGGACTGAGGACTTTGACCTGATAGTAGCATGGTCTCTCATTTTTCTCATTTTCCCACCCTTCCTGTCTTCTAGGAAGAACTTACCAGGAAATTTTCATCAATCTCTCCGGCCACCTGTAGTTAATATGGTGTACTGTCTCCTGCAGCTCACAGTTTATCTTCGTATCACATTCTATAAATGCTTGCTGAAGACCTACTATGTGTCAGCCACTAGGGATATAGCAGATGATAAAATAGGCAAAAATTCCTCCCCTCTTGGAGCTGGCATTTAAGTAGGGCAGGACAGAAAACAAACAAAATGAATAAATATGTCGTACCTTAGAAAAATAAAGCAATTTAGGGAAAGGGAGTGAGTGAAGGGTTGGTGGAAAGAGGATGGATCTGGACGGATTTCAAACAAGCTTCTCAGAGAAAGCCTCTCTGAAATGATGTCATGTGAGCAAAGACTTAAAGGACATGAGAGGTATCTGGAGAGAGCCATGTAAATAGCTGGAAGACCATTCTAGGCAGAGGGAACAGCACATGCCAGGGCCCCAATCAGGAACATGACGGTAATGCTTGAGGCCGGGGTGGCTGGAACAGAGGGAGAAGCAAGAGAGGCAGTGAGGACAGAGTGGACTGGGGAAATGGGGGAGACTACTTAAGTTCTTGGAGGCTGTTTGTAAGAACTTTGGCTTTGGCTGGGAGTGACAAGAACCCATCAAGGGGTTCTAATCAAAGGAAGGACATGATCCGATGTGCTTTAACAGAATAGCTCTAGCTTGCTAGATTAAAGCAGGGGTTGGGGCAGGGAAGGGCTCAGAACCAAGGAGACATATTAGGAAGCTAGATCAGTAATCCGGGTGAACAATGACGGCACGATCAGAATGATTGTAGTGAACATAGTGAGAAGTGTCAGACTGTGGGTATATTCTGAAGGTAGATTCAACAGATAGGATTGAATGTAGGGGTGTGAGAAAAAGAAAAATATCAAGGATATCCCCAGAGATCTTGGCCCAGGCAAGCAGAGAGATGGAATCACCATTAAGTGAAGGCACATGATGAGAGAGGAAGGGTAGGAGAGACTATTAGGAGTTTGGTTTTGGATATGTTACTTTCACCCACCCTTAAGATAGGTAAGTGGAGATCCTGGGTAGGCAGTAGAACACAGTGAGATCCAGAGGATATTTTCAGCCTGGAGTGTGCATTTGGGAGTATATCGGTGCATAGATGATACTTAAAGCCACAAGACTCGGTGGCACCACCAACGCTGTGAGTATGTGGAGAAGAGTTCTACGGCTGAGTCTTTGGGTTTCAACGTTAATTAAGTCTGTGGGTTGAGGAGGAGCTAGGAAAGGAGAGGAGGCGACTGCCAGTGCGGTAGGAGGACATGAGGTGAGGTGGTGACCTAGAAGCCAAGTTAAAGGAGGATTTTAAAGAGGAGGGAGTGATCCACTGTCACAAATGCTTGTGATAGGTCAAGCAAATTGAGGTGGAAGGAGGAAGGTACATGGAGCTTTTAGGAACCTCTTCTTTAAACTACAACATTTAAAAGTTATTTTTTTATTATGTTTATTTTGAGAGAGAGAGACAGTGAGCAGGGGAGGGGCAGAGAGAGAGGGAGACAGAATCTGAAGCAGGCTCCAGGCTCTGAGCTGTCAGCACAGAGCCCGATGTGGGGCTTGAACCCACAAGCCTTGAGATCATGACCTGAGCTGAAGTGGGTCACTTAACCGACTGAGCCACCCAGGTGCCTCTTGAAAATAATTTTAATGTTTAATTTTCCAGCTATATTCAGGAAATTTTTTTACACAGTAGTTTTTGTTGAAAAAAGTGTTGTTGCCTTGTAGATATGTTCATTATACTAAACCTGTTAATAGTGTTCGAATCTTTCATATTTACTCATTTTCATTGAAATATTACAGTTGACTACTTTGATTATAGATCTTTCAGATCTTTATTTTTCCTTCCTTCCTTCCTTCCTTCCTTCCTTCCTTCCTTCCTTCCAGAGGCAATTTTGTCAGTTTTTAATTTTACCTTTTGAGGCTCTCCAGTTAGTTGCAAATAAGATCAAAATTATTGTATCATCCTAAATGTTTATAACGTTTACATAGATCCTTGAAAGCCTATCTTGTCTGTTGCTAATCAAACCACCTCAGCTGCTTTTTAATATTTTGTAAATGTGTAGCTTTTTCCAACCTTTACTTCTTTTTTTTTTTTTAATATTTATCTATTTTTGAGAGAGAGATAGAGCATGAGTGGAGGAGGGGCAGAGAGAGAGGAAGACATAGAATCCAAAGCAGGCTCCAAGCTCTGAGCTGTCAGAGCAGAGCCTGACACGGAGCTCTAACTCACAAACCGCGAGATCATGACCTGAGCCGGAGTTGGACACTTAACCAACTGAGCCACCCAGGTACCCCTGCAGACTTTACTTACTTCACTTAGCACTATACCCTCTAGATCCATCCATGTTGTTGCAGATGGCAAGATTTCATTCTTTTTTATGGCTAATATTCCATTGTACATATATACCACATCTTCTTTATACATTCATCAGTCGATTGACACTTGGGTTGCTTCCATAATATGGCTATCATAAATAATGCTGCAGTAAACCATCAGGGTACATTTATCTTTTTGGTTTGGTGTTTCCATATTCTTTGGGTAAATAGTAATGGAATTCCTGGACCATATGGCAATCTTATCTTTAATTTTTTGAGGAACCCCCATACTGTTTCCCACAGTGGCTACACCTGTTGTTTCTTGTGTTTGCTTTCAACCATTTTGACAGGCGTGAGGTGATATGTCATTGTGGTTTTGATTTGCATTTCCCTGATGATGAATGATATTGAGCATCTTTTCATGTGTCTGTTTGCCATCTGGATATCTTCTTTGGATAAATGCCTTTTCAGGTCCTTTGCCCATTTTTTATTAGATTATTTGGGGGGTTTTAGTGTTAAGTTGTGTAAGTTCTTTATAAATTTTGGATACTAGCCCTTTATCAGATAGGTCATTTGCAAGTATCTCTTCCCATTCATTAAGTTGTCTTGTTATTTTGTTGATTGTTTCTATTTCTGTGCAGAAGTTTTTTATTTTGATGTGGTTCCAATAGTTTATTTTTTCTTTTGTTACCCTTGCCCCAGGAGACATATCTAGAAAAAAAGTTGCTGTGGCCAATGTCAGACAGGTTACTGCCTGTACTCTCCTCTAGGATTTTTATGGATTCAGGTCTCATATTTAGGTCTTCAATCCATTTTGAGTGTATTTTTGTGTATGGTATAAGAAAATGGGCCCTTTTCATTCTTTTGCATGTAGCTGTACAATTTTCCCAACACCATTTGTTGAAGAAACTGTCTTTTTTCCCATTGAATATTCTTGTCTCCTTTGTCAAAGATAAATTGACCATTTAATCATGGGTTTACTTCTGGGCTGTCTGTTCTGTTCCATTGATCAATGTGTCTGTTTTTGTGCCAGTGCCATACTCTTTTGATTACTACAGATTTGTAGTTTGTCTTAAAATGTGGGATTATGATACCTCTGGTTTTGTTCTTTTCAAGATTGCCTTGGCTACTTAGGGTCTTTTGTGGTTCCGTACAAATTTTAGGATATTCTAGTTCTGTGAAAAATGCTGTTGGTATTTTGTTAGGGATTGTATGAAATCTGTGGATTACTTTGAGTAGTAGAGACATTTTAACAATATTTGTCCTCCCAATCCATGAACATGGAATATATTTCCATTTGTGTTATCTTCTATTTCTTTCATCAGTTTTTTTTTAAATTTTTTTTAATGTTTATTTTTGAGAGACAGAGTGTGAGCAGGGGAGGGGCAGAGAGAGGGGGACACAGAAGTCGAAGCCGGCTCCAGGCTCTGAGCTGTCAGCACAGAGCCCAACGCGGGGCTCGAACCCACAAACTGTGAGATCATGACCCGAGCCGAAGTCAGATGCTTAACTGACTGAGCCACCCAGATGTCCCTTTCATCAGTGTTTTATAATTTTGAGAGTACAGGTCTTTCACCTCTTTGGTTAAGCTTATTCAAAGAGGGTTTTTTTGAATAAAAAAACTGATGAATGGTATAATTGTAAATGGGATTATTAATTTCTCTTTCTGCTACTTCATTATTAATGTACAGAAATGTGACAGATTTCTGTATATTAATTTTGTATACTGTGAATTCATTTATCAGCTCTAGTAGTTTTTTGGTGGAGTCTTTAGGGTCTGTAAATAGTGAAAGTTGTACTTCTTCCTTATCAATTTGGATGCCTTTTATTTCTTTTTCTCGTCTGATTGCTATGGCTAGGACTTAGTATAGTATATACTAAGTATATAGTATATAGTATAGTATATAGTATATACTGTAGTATATAGTATATAGTATCCAGTACTATATTGGATAAAAGTGGTAAGAGTGGACATGCTTGTGTTGTTCCTGATCTTTGGGGAAAAGTTCTCAGTTTTTCACCATTGAGTATGTTAGCTATGGGTTGATGTGATATATCATATTGATTGATTTGCAAATATTGAACCACCCTTGCCACTCAATTTTGGTGAATGATTTTTTTTAATGTATTGTTGGATTTTGTGTTTGCTAATGTTTTGTTGAAGATTTTTACATTTATGTTCATCGGAGACATTGGCCTATAGTTCTTTTCTTTTGTAGTGTCTGTCCAGTTTTAGTATCAGGGTAATACTGGCCTCAAAAATTAGTTTGGAAGTTTTTTGTCCCCTTCTATTTTTTTTTTTAATGTTTTATTTATTTTTGAGACAGAGACAGAGCATAAGCAGGGAGGGGTAGAGAGAGAGCGAGACACAGAATCCAAAGCAAGCTTCAGGCTCTGAGCTGTCAACAAAGAGCCCAACGTGGGGCTCAAACTCACAAACCGCAAGATCATGACCTGAGCCGAAGTCGGATGCTCAACCGACTGAGCCACCCAGACGCCGCTACTTTTTTTTTTTAGTTTATTTATTTATTTTGAGAGAGATAGAGACAGTGCAAGTGGGGGAGGGGTAGAGAGAGGGAGAGAGAATCCCAAGCAGGCTCCATGCTGTCAGAACAGAGCCCAACATGGGGCTTAAACCCATGAATTGTGAGATCATAACCTGAGCCAAAATCAGAAGTCAGATGCTTAACCGACTGAGCCACCAGGTGCCTCTCCCCCTTCAATTTTTTTTTTTTTTTTTTTTAATAAATAGAGAAGAAGAGGTATAAGTCTTCTTTAAATGTTTGGTAGAATTTACCACCTGTGATGCCATCTGGTCCTGGACTTTTATTTGTTGGAAGAGTTTTTGATTACCAGTTCAATTTCATTGCTGGTAATTGGTCTGTTTAAATGTTCTATTTCTTCCTGATTCATATTTGGGAGGTTATATGTTTCTGGGAATTTAATCCATTTCTTGTAGGTTGTCCAATATGCTGGCACATAATTTTTCATAATATTCTCTTATAATCTTTTGTATTTCTGTGGTGTCAATTGTTATTTCTCCTCTTTCATTTGTGATTTTGAGTTCTCTCTTTCTCTCTCTCTCTCTTTCTCTCTCTCTCTCTCTCGATGAGTCTGGCTAAAGGTTTATCAATTTTGTTGATCTTTTCAAAGAACTAGCTCCTGGTTTCATTGATCTGTTCTATTAATTTTTAGATTCTATTTCACTTATTTCTGCTCTAATCTTTATTATTTCCTTCCTTCTGCTGGTTTGGGGTTTGTTCTTTTTTATAGTGCCTATAGGTGTAAGGTTAGGTTGTTTGAGATTTTTTCCTGCTTCTTAAGGTAGGCCTGTATTGCTATGAACCTCCCTCTTAGAACAGCTTTTTGCTGTACCCCGAGGATTTCTGGACAGTTGTGTTTTTATTTTCATTTGTCTCCATGTACTTTCTTATTTCCTTTTTGATTTCTTGGTTGACCCATTCATTGTTTAGTAGCATATTATTGAACCTCCATATATTTGTGTTTTTTCTGGATTTTTTTCTTGTGGTTTACTTTTTTTTAACAGCTCTTTTTAAAATAAAGTTTATTTATGTATTTATTTTGAGAGATGAAAGAGAGCATGAGCAGAGTAGGGGCAGAGAGAAAAGATCCCAAGCAGACTCTGTGCTATCAGCCTGACACAGGGCTTGAACCCACAAACTGTGAGATAATGACCTGAGCTGAAATCAAGAGTTGGACACTTAACCGCCTGAGCCACCCAGGCACCCCCTTTTGTGGTTGATTTCTAATTTCATAGTATGCAGTCAGAAAAGATGGATGGTGCAACTGCAGTCTTTTTTAATTTGTTCAGAGAACTTGTGTTGTAGCCTAACATGTCATCTATTCTGGAGAATGTTCAATGTGCATTTGAAAAGAATGTGTAGTCTGCTGTTTTAGGATGGAATGTTCTGAATATATCTGTAAGATCCATTTGGTCCAGTGTGTCATTCAAAGCCATTGTTTCCTTGTTGATTTTGTGTTTGGTTGCTCTATCCATTGATGTAAGTGGAGTGTTAAAGTCCTCTACTATTATTGTGTTACTATTGATTTCTTCCTTTATGTCTGTTATTAGCTGCTGTATGTATTTGAGCACTCTCATTTTGGGTACATAAATGTTTACACTTGTTATATCTTCTTGTTGGATTGTGCCCTTTAAGATTATGTGGTCTCTCTTTGTCTCTTGTTACAGTCTTTGTTTTAAAGTCTATTTCATCTGATATAAGTATTGCTCCCTGCCTTTCTTTTCACTTCCATTTGTATGATAAAAACTTTTACATCCCTTCACTTTCAATATGCATGGTCTTTAGATCTGACGTGAGTCTCACAGGCAACATATAGATGGGTCTTGATTTTTTTTTTTAATTTTATTTAGTTAACATACAGTGCTATATTGGTTTCAGGAGTAGGATTCAGTGATTCATCACTTTACATACATTGTGTTATCCTATGTCTTTTATTGGAGTGTTTAGTCCATTTACATTCAAAGTAATTATTGATAGGTATGTACTTATTGCAGTTTTGTTATTTTTTCATATTTGTTTTATAGTTCTTTATTTCTTTCGTCTCTTGCTCTTCTCTCACAGTTTCCTAGCTTTCTATTCTTGGATTCCTTTCTCTTTATTTTTTGCATATCTGTTACCAGTTTTTTGTTTTTTGGTTACCATTAGGTTTGTATATAACATCTTATACATATAGCAGTCTATATTAAGCTAATGGTCAGTTAAGTTTGAACCCATTCCAAAAGCACTACATTTTTGGGGTGCCTGGGTGGTTCAGCCAGTTGAGCCTCCAACTCTTGACTTTGGCTCAGGTCATGATCTCATGATTTGAGTTCAAGCCGCACATTGGGCTCTGCACCAACAGTGTGGAGCCTGTTGGGGTTTCTGTCTCCCTCTCTCTTTGCCCCTCCCCTGCTTGCACTCTCTCTCTCAAAAAACAAATAAAAATAAAAAAAAAATCACCACATTTTTACCCCTTTCCTCCCACGTTTTAGGTATATGGTGTCATACTTTACATCCTTTTATTTTGGGAATCCCTTGACTGATTTTTGTTTTTATAGATATACTTAATTTTACTGCTTTTGTGCTTCCTACTTTTCTTCCTCCTGCTTATGGTCTTTCCTTTCCACTCAAGAGAGTCCCCTTTAACATTTCTTGTAAGGCGGGTTTAGTAGTCATGAATTCCTTTAACTTTTGTTTGTCTGGGAAACTCTTTATCTCTCCTTCTATTCGAAATGATAGCCTGGCTGGATAGAGTAGTCTTGGTTGCAGGGTTTTTTTTTTTTTTTCAGCACTTTGAATATATCATGCCACTCCCTTTGGCCTGCAAAGTTCTTGCTGAAAAATAGGCTAATAGTCTTATGGGGTTTCCTTTGTATGTAACTATTTTCTTTTCTCTTGCTGCTTTCAAATTTTTTAATTTTTAAAAAAAATCTTCAGTGTTTATTTTTGAGAGAGAGAGTGCACAAGTGGGGAAGGAGCAGAGAGTTGGGGGGGGGGGGGCACAGAATCTGAAGCAGTCTCCAGGCTCTGAGCTGTCAGCACACAGCCTGACATGGGGCTCAAACCCACGAACGATGAGATCATGACCTGAGCCAAAGTCGGATGCTTAACCAACTGAGCCACCCAGGTGCCCTATAAAATTCTCTCTTTATCACTGTTTTTTACCATTTTAATTATTATGTCTTGGTGTGGACCTCTTTGAGTTGATTTTGTTGGAGTCTTTCTGCCTCTGGAATCTGGATTTCTGTTTCCTTCCCCAGATTCATGAAGTTTTTAGCTATTATTTCCTCAGATAAATTTTCTGTCCCCTTTTCTCTCTTTTTTCCTCTTGGGATGCCTATAATGTAAATGTTATCACACCTGATGGTGTCACAGAGTTCCCTTCTATTCTTATTTTTTATTACTGTTTTTTCTTTCTCTTGTTCAGTGATAATGCTTTCCATTACTCTGTCCTCCAGGTCATGCTTCCTCTGGTCTACTTTTTATTCCCTCTAGTGTATTTTGTTTTTGTTTTTAAACTTATTTATTTATTTTGGGAGAGAGAGAGAGAGAGAGAGAGAGAGAGAGAGAGAGCGAGCACGAGCACATGCAAGCCAGGGAGAGGCAGAGAGAGATGCAGAGAATCTCAAGCAAGCCCCACACTGTCAGCACAGAGCCCGATACGGGGCTCAAACTCATGAGCCGGGAGATTATGACCAGCCAAAAGCAAGAGTCAGATGTTTTAACCAACTGAGCCACCCAGGCACCCCCCGCCCCACTTCTAGTATATTTTTAATTTCAGCTATTAAGTTCTCCATCTCTCATTCGTTCTTTTTTTGTGTTTTCTCTCTTTGTTGAGGGTCTCATTGAGGTCCTTGACTCTTTTCTCAAGTCTATTGAGTCTCTTTATGACCATTACTTTAAATTCTTTATCAGGCATATTACTCATCCCTGTTTTGTTTAGTTCTCTTGCTGTGAGTTTGTCCTGTTCTTTCGTCTGGTACATAGTCTTCTATCTCCTTATTTTGTCTGACTCTGTGTGTCTGTTTCTATGTGTTAAGGTCAACTATGTCTCCTGCTCTTGAAAGTAGTGGCCTTATGAAGATGAAGTCCTGTAGTGCTCTGCAGCACAATGTCCCCTGTTCACTAGAACCTGGCACTTCAGGGATGTCTCCTGTGTGTGTTGTATGTGCCCTGCTGTTGTGGCTGAGCTGTGTTTGCCTTCACTCCAGTCATCTACAGTAGCTCTATCTGTTGTGACAGGGTTTGGCCCCTGTGTTGTTAGTGGGCCAGTCTGAGGCCATCTTGGGCTTAAGTTGAGTCAGATCAGTCATTTGCCAGAGCTGCGAAGCACTGTACTGTAGGGCTTTCTCCCTGTGTTGTCCCCCGAGAAGCTTTCACTGGTGGGCGGGGCCTGTAGTCAGACCAGATTTCTGCCCCCAACCCACTGCTGGGGCCAAAATGGAACTGGTATGTGTGGTTTTCTTCCCCTCTCCCTGGGGCAGGAATCACTTTGGGGTGGTGCTGACCCTTCTTGGGGCTGCTTGCACACTACCGTGTTTGGGCACCACTTTGGATGGATTCCTATTGAGGCCAGGGTCAACCTGAGGGGTGGGTCCACAGGAGAACACAAGGGTGGGCCCCTGGTGTTGGTAAGCTAGATGGAGAATATTTTCAATGTGCTGATTCCCACAGGTGTTCGTGTATCCAGGCTTGGGGGGCAATGGAGAGAAATGGTCCCACCGGCTCCTTTGCCCTTGGAGAAGTCTCCCAAAGATCCCTGTCCCTCCAACACACATTCTGAAATTAGTAAATAAATCTCCTTCCTATATATTCCAGGAGTTTTTCAAACTGCTGTTTCTATGCTGTTTCTCAGTGGGGCTGTTTGTTGTGCTGTCTCTAAGCGTGGGGACTCAGTTTCCTATCACCCTCTGGCTCCCTCAGAGCCATGCCCGCTGATTTTTACAGTTCCAAGTGTTAAGCCCCACTGATTGTAAGAACTCTCAAACTTCATCCCCTCTGGTTTTCAAAACCCAATTTTATGGGGATTCATCCTCCGAGTGAGGGTCCCCTGTGCCTGGGATGCCTGGGGTGGAATTTGCTTCTGGCCCTTCTCTTTGCCCACAGCATCCCTACCTCCCAAGGACAGTCCTGTAGGTCAGTTTTGGCTCCCAACCAAGTCTCTGCCCTTGCAGCTCTTTTCAGTGTGGCTTCTTCTCTACATTTTTCTATGGAGACTCTGTTCTGCCAGTCTTCCTGTTATCTCGTTGTTTATGTGGGGCGGGGTGAGTAGGATCCTCCTACTCTGCCATCTTCCCCAACATCTAGCTGAATTTTAAAATCCAATCTAGAGGGGCGCCTGGGTGGCGCAGTCGGTTAACCGTCCGACTTCAGCCAGATCACGATCTCGCGGTCCGTGAGTTCAAGCCCCGCGTCAGGCTCTGGGCTGATGGCTCAGAGCCTGGAGCCTGTTTCCGATTCTGTGTCTCCCTCTCTCTCTGCCCCTTCCCCGTTCATGCTCTGTCTCTCTCTGTCCCAAAAATAAATAAACGTTGAAAAAAAAAATTTTAAATCCAATCTAGAGTTTTATTTAACTGACAGATTTAAGCAATTTACTCTTATTGGAATAATGGAATACTCCTATTTATAGCTATCTTATTATATATTTTTTATTTACCATGAATTTTTTTCTTATTGTTGTTCTGCCTATACATCTATTGCTTTGATCAAATGTACTTCCTTTCTTTCCCTTTACTGGTTTGGAAGTTATGGTTTCAATGTCTATTCTTTGAGTAGTTACCTTTGCATTTCTAACATATGTGTTTGTCTCCACAAAGTCTAAATTTCATATTTATCTTACTTCTAATCAGTGCAGGTGGGATGCTTTATCTGTAAGGATTCTCCCCTATTTCTCATGTTACTGCTTTTTTGTGTTTAAAAAAGTTAGTTTTAGGTAAATTTAAAATCCACCTTGAATTTATACTCTTTTTTAAGTAAGCTCCATGTCCAGTGTGGAGCCCAGAGCAGGGCTTGAACTCACAACCCAGAGATCAAGAGTCGGATACTCAACCGACTGAGCCATCCAGACACACACCCCCCCCATGTTGAATATATACCCACTATCGGGTATATTGTTATTTTAGATCATCAATGATTATTTTGAGTCTTCACATATTTACTAGTATTTTCACTCACCCTTCCCTCCCTCCCTCTCTTCTTCCTTCCTGTCCTCTGTCCCTTCCTTCCTTCCTTCCTTTCTTCCTTCCCTCCTTCCTTGCTTCCTTCCTTCCTTGCTTCCTTCCTTCCTCTCCACCACTCCTTACTCTTTTTTCCTTCTTATTCAATTTCCTTCTTCCCAAAACACACCTCTTTATAGTTCCTTTAGTCAACCTATTAGTAGTAAATGCTTTCAAACTTTGCCTAAAAATGTCTTTGTCTTCCTTACCCACAAAAGGTAGTATAATTAGAATTCTGATTTGACAGTTATTTTTGCTCAGTACCCCCTGTTGTTGTGTGGAGATGTGTACAGTCAGTCTGATTGCCCTTCCTGTGTAGTTATTCTGCTTTTTATTTCTCTTTTTTTTTAATTTTAATTTATTTATTTTGGAAGAGAGAGAGTGCAGGCAAGCAAGTCAGAGAGAGAAGGAAAGAGAGAATCCCAAGCAGGCTCCATGCTGCCAGCACAAAACCTGACACAGGGCTCGATCCCACAGAACCTTGAGATCATGACCTGAGCCCAATCAAGAGTTGGACACTTAGGGGCGCCTGGTGGCGCAGTAGGTTAAGCGTCCGACTTTGGCCAGGTCACGATCTCACGGTCTGTGAGTTCGAGCCCCGCATCAGGCTCTGGGCTGATGGCTCGGAGCCTGGAGCCTGTTTCCGATTCTGTGTCTCCCTCTCTCTCTGCCCCTCCCCCGTTCATGCTCTGCCTCTCTCTGTCCCAAAAATAAATAAACGTTGAAAAAAAAAAAAAAAGAGTTGGACACTTAACTGACTGAGCTACCCAGGCACCCCTCTTTCTAACTGTTCTAATCATTTTTTTTTCCTCCTTGGTGTTTTGCAGTTTCGGTATGGATTTATTTTTATTTTTTTCCCTAATCAGGAGTCATTTTTCCTTCTGAGTATGTGGAGGTCTATCTTTCATCAGTTCTAGGAAATCTCAATCATTATAATCTCTATATTACTTCTCTTCATTTTTTCTGTTCTCCCCTCCTGGACTCCCATTAGATGTATGTTGGACATTGTCATTCTGTCCTCTATTCTCCTAATCTCCATTTTATGTTTTCCATCTTTTTGTCTTTCTAAGCTGCATTCTTTTTTTTTTTTTTTTTTTTAAGAGAGAGAGACAGAGTGTGAGTGGGGGAGGAGTAGAGAGAGAGGGAGACACAGAATCTGAAGCAGGCTCCAGGCTCTGAGCTGTCAGCACAGAGCCCGGCACGGGGCTCGAATCCACAAACGGCAAGATCATGACCTGAGCCGAAGTCAGATGCTTAACCGACTGAGCCACCCAGGCGCCCGTAGGCTGCATTAATTTCTACATCTGTCTTCAGATTTACTAATCCTTTCCTCAGATATGTTTGAACAGCTATGTGTTATTATTTCCATAAGATTTGCCATTTTTATTAGTTTCTTTTTCAAATTTTTTTTAACGTTTATTTATTTTTGAGACAGAGACAGAGCATGAACAGGGGAGGAGCAGAGAGAGAGGGAGACACAGAATCCAAAACAGGCTCCAGGCTCTGAGCTGCTAGCACAGAGCCCAACGTGGGGCTCAAACTCACAGACTGTGAGATCATGACCTGAGCCGAAGTCAGACGCTCAACCAACCAAGCCACCCAGGCGCCCCTAGTTTCTTTTTCAAATCTGCCTGTTCTTTTTTATAGACTCTGTGGTTTCAACCCTTCATATGTCTTGAGTTATTTTTTAAATAGACATATTTTTACTTTTTTTTTTAGATTTTGTTCTGTTACCTTATGTTCTTGGGTTGTTGTTTTTTTGTTTTTTTTTGTTTTTTTGTTTTTTTCAAGATTTTAAGTCATCTCTATATCCAATGTGGGGCTCAAACTCACAACCCTGAGATCAAAAGTCACATGCTCTGCCAAGCGAGCCAACCGGGTGCCCCTCTTGGGGTCCTTTCTAATCATCATTTTTTATTTATGGTGGATCATTCCCTATTTCTTGTAATTTTTTATGTTGAGCTCATCTTTAGTGACACTTGGCTTTTACGTGGAAATCCTGTGGCACCAAGGTTGTGAGGGAGACCCTCTGGACAGTTGTACATTTTCTTTGGCCAAGCACCCTAAGGGTATCACCAACCAGGGACCAACTTTTCTGGTAATCCATCAGTTGTAGAATCCTTGAACTCCAAATTTATGAGATGCCAGCCCAGCAATTCTAATGTTCTCTGCCCAGCGGAGACTAAAAGGTCTCCTGTCCTCTCTTTTCTGGCAGAAGGAGTGTTTTCCCTGTTTTCCCTGTAGTCTTCAGGCTCCTGCCAGAGCCTCCTCTCATCGGCCAAACGTGGGCAGAGGCCAAGTGAAGTAGGAGCTTACATAAGCAGGCTGTGGGGTTGACCTCCCTGCAGTCCAGAGCAGAGGAAAGGTGACAAACAGGTCTGGGACCAACCCGGTAGTCCACCATTTGGCAAATATTTCCTGGCTCCCGTGGTCAAAACACTGTGCTGAGTCTGATGTAGAACTGTGTGAGACACAGTCGCTGACCTCCAGTGGGAGCGACAGCCATATTAACACTACACAGATGAACTACGATGCAGGTGACCTCGTGGGAAGTGTTAAATACAGACGCAGACTATCCCGGAAACACAAAAGAGAGGCGGTCTGGGGGTAAGTGGGACTGGGCATAGGAAGGTTTCCCCCAAGTAGATCGCGTGAGCTGCACCTCAAAGGGTAAGATGGCTGTGTGTGGAGAACCAGGCCACGGACAGTGTGCACAGCGTGTCCAGCACCTCTTGAGGACTGAACCCGGGCCAGGGTGGCCGAAAGGTGGGCTGCATGGTCAGAGGTGAGGCTGCAAATGGAGGCTGTGGGTGGATTATGGAGACTCTGGAGCCCTGTGCTGCTGAGCTAGGACTTCATTCTGCAAATAGCAGAAGCCACTAAAACATTGTTCGGGAAGGAACGTAATAAAAAATCAGTGGCTGGCTTGAGCTGTTCAATAGAAATGGAATGAAAGTCCCAAATGCAGCCCAGATGGAATCTAAGATTTCCCAAAGGCTACATTTTAAAAAGTAAAACATGAAATTAAAACTTGAATAATTCTTTGGGTCAGCTCAGCGTTATGCAAAATACTACCATTTAATATGTAATCAACGTAAGAATTTTTAGTGCATTACTTTACATTCTGGGTTTTTTTATATTAGGTCTTTGAGATCTGGTGCGTAGTTTACACTTAGAGCACTTCTCTGTTTGGAGCGGCCACCACAGTTCAAATGCTCAATAGCCACGTGTTGCTAATGGCTACCATGTTGTACAGTGTGGGGAGGATGGCAAGGGGTCAAAAGGAAAGGGTCAGTTGAGGATGCTGGCTTCAGGAAGAAACAGGATTTCCTCATCCCCTGACACAGGAAGGAAGTACAGGGATGAGTGAGCAGGGAGATGAAAGGCAGGAAGTAAAAGAGCCACCACCTTTCTTTCTTTTCCCTGACATAAGAGGTAAGAACATCTGAAAGTGAGAATCAGGGTCACGTTGAAAATTTGAAGAGAACAGAAGTTTAAGAACCACTGTAATGAAATGCAAAGGGGTCGGTCAGAGGTGGAGTATAAGGATTGTCCTCACATCCACCCTGATGGAGCTAATGTCATGCATGTTCTCACCTTAGAAATGATAAAATATCTGGGACTTTTCCTATTTATTCCGAGGTACAGAACAGTTAGAGAGGCCGATGCTTGTGGGTTTTAATGTAAATCAGTGTTTCCCCAAGTGCGATGGACCTATCCCTGTGATATACTACGTGATGGCACACAAAATAGTACCTTCGGAGACTTATTTTTTTCTAATGGTTATATTTATTTTAGTGAGTATTAGAAGACACGTAACCAGTACATAAAACCCATGGTTGCCCAAATATGTAACTCAAACATGAGTAAATTTATTAAAAAGTATGACATAAAAGTAGAGACAGAATGTGGATGTGGCAGAATGTCAGTGACTGGAATTTGTAGAACCCTAGTGCCTAGTGAGAGGGTGGGGTAACCTTAGAAACTGCGCCGATGGCTTCCATCAGAGTCCGCTCATTCCTCTGCCCGGTGACCCCGGCTCACATCATGAGAGCCACTTGCCACTAGGTGCCCAGCCATTGCCTCCAGCCTCCTGGCTACACACAACCTAGTCAGACAGGTGTCTATATTAGCCGCCTGGGCTCAGAACACTTAGCTTTCCTTCAGTGCTCTCCCGCAGAACAGAATAAAATACAATCCCCAGAAAAGCTCGATAATTTTGAACATGACAGAGGCACCATAACGTCTTCTTGCCTTATTCTATTTTTGTTTTACTGTGAGAATAATTTTTTTAAGCTGTTGGCAACATGCACAGAAAATAGACCAGTCGTCTTCATGAGAACTCTTAGTCCAAATCTATACAAAACACATAAAAACTCAAAGGTAAGCAGAGGGGGGGGCGCCTGGGTGGCTCAGTCGGTTGAGCGTCCGACTTCGGCTCAGGTCACTATCTCAGGGCTCACGGGTTCGAGCTCCGAGGCTGCTTCGGATCCTCTGTCTCCCTCTCTGCCCTCCCCACTCACATTCTTTGCCTCTCTCTCTCTCTGTCTCTCTTTTTCTCTCTCAAAAATAAACATTAAAAAAAATGAAAAAGCAAATTCAAAGGTAAACCCCCTTGAAATACCCAGTCTGCTCCTTGCATTCTCCGCCTCTGTGGCTTTGTTTCTGTGTTGCCAACGAGGTGCCTCTGTGTCTGTGCCGATCCTGCCCCGCCTACGAAGCCTGGGGCCAGGTTCACCTGACACCTGCTGCCTCAGGGTCATCCGCGCCTCGCTGGGCTTTCTCTCTCCCTCATTTGTAGCTTGCTAGGTGCCTACCTGCTTTTTCTTTTTGCCGGAGGAGGGGCTACCTGAGATATTTCCCCTCCCGCTGTGCAAAGAAGCAAGCCCTCAGCTTCTTACGAAGCGATTCTGGAATTATGTTACTTCTCAGTCCTGACATTCAGTTCGGCTCCCATGTGCCTGTAAATTGACCCGAAGTGAATGCAGTGCCGCCCACCCTGATGCAAGGTTGCTAGGGACTTGCCTCAAAGTCTCACTTAACGTCTGTGGTGTCCCAAAACCACTTCTCTGTTCTGGTGAGTTAAGACAGCGGTCTTGTTGGGAACTGCTGGGTCCTGGGAATTTCAGGTTTCCTAACCTTAACGCTGCATTTTGAGAAAACAAATGTGTCTCATTTTTCTAACAGTAGCTCACAGTGGGAAATATATTCTGCATCCCCACATTCATACCTAACTAAAAGTGTTCACTTTCAGTGCTTATGAGAGCTGTGCACAAGGTAATTTGTGTTTATTTGTGTGTTTGTCTCAATGCTAGGCCTGACCCACACTTTTAAAAACGAAATGAACATCAGGACCCACCAATAGTTCATAGCCTGCAATTTGGAAAACGCTGGTCTTAAGCATATGATTCATTGAATCATTTCAATATCTTTGAAAATGGCCTGAGGTGATGAGGACCGCATAGATGTTCACAAGTTCATCGCAGTTCTGAACTCTCTGAGGCCATTTCTAAAAAGTCCTAAATCGGTCATTCATTTGGGAAAGAAGTCAGGACCACGTTGAGATGTTACAGGCGGTGCCGATTTGCTGCTCTGGTTGAGCGGCAGGTGGTCAGGCCGGCTTTCCGCAGGTGCGCGGCTCTGCACGAGTTGGAAAAGCCGTGCGTGGCTTTTTCGAGGCACCATTTGCAAACCCAGCACATCTGGTAAATGTCTGTTCCCTACCAAGAAGACTCAGATACTGTTTTGAAACTCTACCCTGTCTTTCCGTAGGGTGTGCTGATCTCCAAAGCCTGGACACCATGCAGCCAGTTGAGAGGAAGAGGCAGGGCTATATTCATGAGCTGATTCAGACCGAAGAGCGGTACGTGGACGACCTTCAGCTCGTCGTGGAGGTGAGGGCTGTGCCCGCGGAGGGGGGCGGGCCTTGGCCTCAGAGTCAGGCATCACCTTTGATGTGGGAATTCACGAGTAGAGTAGCGAGTAGTGACAGGAGTTCTCACACCCTCAGAACGCTTTGTGGCTCT
This sequence comes from Prionailurus viverrinus, assembly GCF_022837055.1. Lineage (NCBI taxonomy): Eukaryota > Metazoa > Chordata > Mammalia > Carnivora > Felidae > Prionailurus > Prionailurus viverrinus. Next base: position 121,953,714 of record NC_062563.1, read on the forward strand.
GGGAGGGTGCCCGAAGAGCCCAAGTGCACTCCTTCCCCCAGACGAGGCCATTCAGGGTGGAGAGAACAAGAGATGCCTCAGCTGCATGTTGGGAGAGGCCCCATCGAGGAAGGGGAAGGACGAGGGTAGAGCCGGTCGGAAGGCACTGAAGCAAACTTCATCTCCCTCACGTTTTTGCCTGTTTGCTCTGCTCTTCTGACACCTGCCGTGTTCATAGACTTTGATGTTTCCAAAGGGACTGTGAAACAGTGGCAGTGTTCATCTAACGTTTGTATCGCTTTGGAAAACCGAAAGGACCACGTGGTAAAATATTTCCCAGTTGTGATGTCCTTACTGTTTGTGCCCGTTAATGTTGCCAGTGACCTGTAGGCCAGTAACAGGTGTTGGAGTAGCACTCTGAAAGGATTTGTGTTTGAGTACACACAGTGAGACTGTATACTTATACTCTTGTTTCCATGGCACTTAGTTCCCACTCAGTGTGTCAGGGCCCTCAGATGAGAAACCCAGTAAATAAACAAGGCACCTGAAGAGAGCACGTGTCCCCACACAGGCCCAGCAGGTGCACCGTTATGCCTGGCCGTGACCTCGCTAGTGGCACGGAGCATCCTTCTGCATCTGCACCCCAGCAAGGCCCTCCCCTGATTCGTTTCCACCCGACACGCCAGCGGGGACCTGCAGACCTGCATACGTGTTCTCACGTGGACACTGCACCGCATGTCTCAGTTGCTAACTTCTCTCAGTTGAGAAGTCCCCCGCAAGGCTCTGAGCTCCTGACAGCAGGGGCGTGTACCCCACATCCTGCATCCCCAAAACTTCACCTGGCCCTTTGCAGGCCTTCCCGTCAGTACTAAATGAACTATGTATGTTTATCTCCCCGCTTCTCTGGCCAGGAAAGACGGCCTAGAAGAAAAGCCCGTCTTTATTACTAACCCCTACGGGTATCAGCCCTGCTGCTAGTCAGATCCCAGTCCCGAGAGGCTGAATGGGTATGGAAGTACCTTTCTGACCCCAGCACAGAGGGGACCGGGGCCACATGCTTGCCCCACTGAGACTTGTCACTTAACCACTTGGGCCTTGGTCATTCCCACTCTGCCCACCTTACCTTGCCTGAGGGGCAAGAGGTCATGTCAGGGTCAGGGATTTAGGGCAAAAGCACTGTTCCCAGGCTGGATGTTCTCGTTGCCATTCCCACGGAGGTTCCCAGAGGTCCCAACCGCCTTCCTCGTCTGCTTATCTCCCTGAGCAGGTAAATGGAATGAATAAAAAAGTAACATATATTCAGCAGTGGATGAAAGAAGAGACCACCAGATGCCTTCCTTGTCCTTCAGGAGCCCCTCAGAGCAGATCCACCACCTCTCCAGGGCTCGCTCCCACGGGAGGGTCCTGACATCTTCAGTCTGATTTTGGAACTATAGAGATTTAGAGATGCCTAGTTCATGGCACTGTTATCTGAATTCTTCGAATCTGTGTTCAACTCAACTCAGTAAATAAACATTAATTCAAAACCTACCGTATGCAGAAAGCACTGTGCTGGAGAAGAGAGAGAAGAGAGAACTCCTACCCTCAAGGAGTTCACGGTCATGTGGAGAGACAGACAGACAGCTGCAGAACACTGAGGTGGGGGCCGGGAGAGGGATAACCACCCTCTGCCACAAAGGAGAGTCGGGAAGGATCCTCCCAGTTAGTCTCTGGCAAGGCTAGAAGGACAAGGATGAGTTTTCTGTGCCCAGAAGAGGACATGGAAGCAGGAAGGCCTGTGCTGGGGAATTAAGATCCTGCAAGCAGTTGCGGTGGCTGGAGTGTCAAGTTCTTGAGGCCCAAGCTGGGAGGGTGGGCAGGGGGCAGGTCGCACAGCCCTGGTGAACCTCAAGAAAGAGCCTGCATCTTATCACAGGCCACTGAACGATTTTAATAGACTGACCTGTTGTGTGTATCTTGGAAAGATCACACACAAGAAGGGTTGTCTCAGATAACTTCACAGTTTCCTTAAGGCTTTTAAAGTCATTCCCTAGGAATCCTAGTTCTTTATGGAAACCTGGATTTCTAACCAAAAAAACTGGGGTTTTGGTTCTGGCTCCTCCGTGTTCTAGGTTTGTGACCTTGAGCAGATCACGCTCCCAGCCTTTATTCCTGAGTGCCCCGGGAATAATCATAGCTGATTCAACTTGACCTGTGTCATCTGTGAAGTTCATTCAGAACCCATGCACACACAGGCGTGTGCACACATATACATATCAGCACTTTGTAAATCCTTCAGTGTTCCACAGTGCAGATGTACGGCATTATCATTGCCCCTTCAGTCAGCCAGCCTCTGAAATCCATGTCTGCTTGGTGGTCAGTCTCAGGCATTGTATAAGTCGTCACTGTTTCTTTTGCTGAACTTCTCACAGCTTCACGACCTCTGAGGCACCCATGTGACAGTTTCCTCAGTGCTGCAGCTTTTACAGGGTGTAGATGCTTTATGCACATGGTTTTATTTAACTTTCCTGATCTCTCTTGCAGATAGATAGCCTCTCCTCTTATTGATGAGGCTACTGGACTCAGTCCTTAGAATTAGCCCTAATAAGGGGCACCTGGGGTCAGTCAGTGGCGCATGCAGCTCCTGAGTTGTGAGTTCAAGCCCCACTTTGGGGTGGAGCCTACAGAAAGAAAGAAAGAGAGAGAGAGAGAGAGAGAGAGAAAGAAAGAATTAGCCTAATAAGAACCCAAATAGCAAACAGTAGGGAAATTATGCAATTTAAATTTTAGCAATCCTAAGTAGGCTTATTTAAAAACATCATGATCTTAAAAAAACAAAAACAAAAACATCATGATCATATTAGTTTCACTCTGTGAAGATACTGTTTGAGTTAGACCACTGTATATGCACACCTAAGACAACTTCTTTCTTTTAGGTTTTGAATTTAGGTTTTTCTACAGTAGGGAAATTATACAATTTAAAATTTAGCAATCCTAAGTAGGCTTATTTTAAAACATCATGATCGAAAAAATAAAAACATCATGATTGTATTAGTTTCACTCTGTGAAGATACTGTTTGATTTAGACCACTGTATATGCACACCTAAGATAACTTTTCTTTTATGTTTTGAATTTAGGTTTTTCAGAAACGGATGGTGGAGTCGGGCTTTCTCAGTGAAGGAGAAATGGCCTTGATCTTTGTAAACTGGAAAGAACTCATCATGTCTAACACAAAGCTACTCAAGTGAGTTGTGCGCACTGGCCTGCCAGCCCCCAGGACTGACACTTTCACACGTAACTCCCTGCAGGGCTATTTAGTTAGCAAAGTTACTTTGAACTGTCTTCTCCCTCAAGCTTTTACTTTATTATCATTTTACAACATGCCCTGTAACTGTAAAATACATAATTTCTGAAGTCGAGAAATATAACAAAGAAAATACTTTGATTAAACAGTGAAAAAATGAAATCATAATATAAACAATATATTAACATGTGATTTCAAAATATACTTGACTGTACCGGGTAGAGTAGGAGAGAAGCTGTAGCCCATGGCCTGGACATTACTGGCTGGTCTGACATTCTCCTAAGTCCCCTTGGGGTGATTTCCCATCCCTGAAGCCTGTGAGGACAGACTCCTTGGCGGGCGGGATCAGCAGTCCCGGTTGTCCTGTGTCTCCGCCCTCATGGAGGCACCCAGCTCAGCAGCTCTCCTGGGGACAGTGCTCACCTCCACCTCCACAACTGGGCTCCTGCTCCCTTTTTTCCCTACAGAGTGTAGAAAATTCCTTTCTTCTTGGTTCAGCTGAGAACAAGTTAGAATTTTTCTAAAGGAACTTTGCTAAGAAATGAAGGAATCCAAAACAATTCCGAGGACCTGGAAACACCCAAGTGTATAGACTTCATTTTCTTACTCTTCTTTGCCAACATTTTGCCCAGGTTGGCTTGCCAGCAGAACATAGGCGCAAGCTGCCTCCTCCTCCTGACTCTTCCCTCACAGTGCCAGGTTTGTCGGTAACTCACTAGGGATCATTACCATTGTTCCCGTGATAGTCATCCTTTATTTACCAACCACATTCACAGTGAGAGTGTGTTGTTTGCAGGGCCTTGCGGGTACGGAAGAAGACCGGGGGAGAGAAGATGCCCGTGCAGATGATTGGGGACATCCTGGCAGCCGAGCTGTCCCACATGCAGGCTTATATCCGGTTCTGTAGCTGTCAGCTTAATGGAGCAGCTCTGTTACAGCAGAAGACCGATGAAGACACGGATTTCAAGGAATTTTTAAAGGTAACTCCGTTCTGGAATCATGAGCAGGCCAGACCCGCTCCGAGCTGGAGACAGAGATGTGCAGCTGCACAGTCAGGACTCCACATGGGAAAGGGCATCCCACCAGTTTCCAAAGGAAACACCAATACGGCAGAGAATTTTCTGAGTGCTTGTGTTACCTTCCGTGTTGAATTGGTGTTTCTTGGCACTAGGGCCATAATTTTGCCCATCTATTAGTAGTGTCATTTAAGCCTATTTACTTAAATCAGCTATTTTATACACCAAAATTTTCCAGAATGTCACTTTATTAATTTTGTAAATTGTATTTATTCTATATCCATCTTATGCCACCAAGGGTATAAAATAGCCTACTCAAATATATAAAATGCAACAAGACAAGATGACATGACGTAAGTGGACGAATACAGTGGGACGAAAGGATAGGAGAGGACTAGGGCAGCTTCATAAACGCACATGTGGGACCCTGTCCTGTGCTCCAAAGTGCACCGAGATGTCCTCACAGCGTCCAGAAACCAATGAGAGGAGGAGGACATGATTGGTTCCATGATGCCATGGTTATAAACTAAAACCAAACACTTGGTAAGGAAAAGTAATGCTAGCACGACACTCAGAGAACACAGTGTAATAATGCATGAACAACACCCTGTGAGTGATCCAGCCACACGCTTCGCATGGCTGCTTGTTATCATAGAGTGTCATGTGTGAGAACGTCTCCCTGGCGTCGTTCGGTAACAAGAAACTATTACTACACATGTGACGGTGGCAAGGGAAATGAAAGTAAAATCTGTTTTCTAGCTTTTTTACATATCTTCTTCTTTTTTTGGTTTCTGAAATAGTGCCTGTCGGGATCTGTTATACAGCCACAGTGCCTTAAGGGAGAATGCATAATTTTAATGTCTTCATTATCCAAAAAGAATGGAAACATAATTAAGCATAAAATATAAGATGTTTAGGCAGAGGATAAAAATTCCAACAAGAAAATGGAGTAAGTAATAAAGATAAAAGCACAAATGATATCAAAATATCTAAGAACAGGTATATTGGAAAGAATAAAATATAACTGTGGTAAATCTAATAGAAAAACAGAAAAACACAAGTAAAAGGAACAGACATGAAAATATTTCTTAAAGTAAAAGAGTATATAAGCCAAAAATATGTGCTAATAAATGTCAAAACATTGACAAAATTTGTAGTTTTCTATTACAATTTGAAAACTGCTTCAGTAAGAATAGAAAATCTGAAGATACTATTAGCCAAGGATAAAACTGAGTAGCTTACCCCCAAAAGAGGAGCTAGGTGCACTTGATGGACTTGATGGTGAATTCTTTCTAAAGGAATAGATTATTCCATACTATACAAACTATTACAGATCATAGAAAAAAAACAGAAATCCACCTAATTCATTATTTAAACCAAAAGAGTTCCTGACCCCAAGGCCTGTTTTCATATTTGTATTTAATTACAAAAATGAGGGGCAGCTAGGTGTCTCAGTCGGCTAAGCATCCAACTCTTGGGTTCGGCTCAGGTCATGATCTCACGGTTCATCAGTTTGAGCCCCGAATCAGGCTCGTTGCTGTCATTACAGAGCCTGCTTTGGATTTTCTGTCCCCCTTTCTCTCTGCCCCTCCCTCACTGTGTGCACTCTCTGTCTCTCTCAAAAATAAAACATTTTAAAAAGAATTTAAAGTACTTTTTAGCACAGAGACCAGCACATAATAAACAATAAATGCTAATTATATTTACCTTCCTTATGATGATCTTAGGGATGCAAAAATGATTCAATATAAGTAAGGCACTGAGGACCGACTCTTCAATTGGTGATAAGGGTGGGTGGCACAGGGTTGCTTAGAAATGAACTAGAAGAGGGGCGCCTGGGTGGCTCAGTCAGTTAGGCATCTGACTCTTCGGCTCAGGTCATGATCTCACAGTTCATGAGATTGAGCCCCACGTTGAGTTCTGTGCTGACAGTGTGGAATCTGCCTGGGATTCTTTCCCTCTCTTTTTGCCCCTTCCCCTCTCACCCACATGTGTTTTCTCTCTCTCTCTCTCAAAATAGACATTTAACAAAGAAAAAAATAAGTGAACTAGAGACAACATACAAGGGAACCAAAACCACAGACACAAACACTGGTCAGAATAAGATAAATGTGGGATTGTGAGTGCATGCAAATGTTTTAAAATAGTAGAGGGGCATCTGGGTGGCTCAGTTGGTTGAGCATCCGACTCTTGATTTCAGCTTAGGTCATGATACAGGCTCGTGGGATCGAGCCCTGCATCAGGGGGGCTCTGCTTAGGATTCTCTCTCTCTCCCTCTGTCCCTCTCCCCTACTTGTATGCTCTATCTCTCTCTCTCTTTCTAAAATAAAAATGAATGAATGAATGAATGAATAAATTAATAAATAATAATAATAGTAGAATTAAAAATATGATGTTTAGGGGAGCTTGGCTGGCTTAGTCAGTGGAACATGCAACTCTTAATCAGGGTTGTGAATTCAGGCCCCATGTTGAGTGTAGAGATTATTTAAAGATAAAATCTTTTAAAAAAATTTTTTTTTAATTTCATAAACATCTTATAAAAAATGTTTATTTTTGAGAGAGAGAGACAGACAGAGCACGAGTTGGGGAGCAGCAGAGAGAGAGGGAGACACAGAATCCGAAGCAAGCTCCAGGCTCTGAGCTGTCAGCACAGAGCCTGATGTGGGCCTCGACCCCACGGACTGCAAGATCATGACCTGAGCTGAAGTTGGCTGCTTAACCTACTGAGCCACCCAGGTGCCCCAAAAATAAAATCTTTAAAAACAAATTGGACACTTACCTTCTAAGTAATTTTTTTTAATTTTCCAAATAGTAATAACAATAGGAATGTAAATAAGGTATCAGTGCCATCACAACTATAACAGTAGAAAGAATAAATAAAAAGTTTATAGTTTAATAATAAAAGGCATTGTGTTGATTACATTAACAACAAAATCTAGCAATAATCTGTGTGCTAAATGTTACTTTTTAAAAAGTCTCAGAAAATACAGAAAAAGCATGAAGATGCTTGCTGTAGCAACATATATAGATATATCCAAAAACAAAAGGAGGGGGCAGTTTTAATATCCCATAGTGGGAAACAAATAGGTAAATTATAGTAACTGTGCTTTTCAGTTATTAAAAATGGTCATCAAAAAAAAAAAGTCATCCAAGAGCACTAGCTACTCTATTCAAGTACTGTGTTAATAAAAGGAGTAGAGGCAAATAAGATGTGGTCCTTTGTCTCCTGGAGATAACAGTCTTCAAGATCATGGAGACACCTCAAACGGGGTACCATTACCTGTCTTCCCCAGTCCAGATGTGGTGTCCTGATAAAGGTGGCCATGGATGATTGCAGGGGCTCCAGAAAGGTCACTGAACATGAGGGAAAGCGTCAAGGAAGGGGGAGAGCCTGGCCAAGAGGAGTCATAATCTGAGTCTACATAAATGAGTATGAATTAGCCAAGTGAAGAAAGAACAGAAGGGACTTAGCAAAGGCTAATGCATTCATTACCTGGCACATCATAGGTGCTCAATAAATGGTAGTGATTGTTTCTAATAAAGCAGGGACAGCAGGCAGGCAGAGGCAGGGGAAATCACGAGCCGTTTAGAAGGCAGAGTTGAAGGTGACTCCTAGGTGTGTGGCAGGGAGGTGGGTGGTGCAGAATGGTGCTACCAACTCAGGGATGCAGGTGGAAGAGAAGCTTTCATGAAGGAAGATGAAGACTTTGGGGTGTACTGAGGTATTGAGGTGCCTGTAGGAGGTCCAGGTAGGAAGGAGAGTAACTCGGCCAGTATGGAGCTCTAGGGAGGGTCCGGGTGGTGCCCTGGGACTCAACTGCTGGGGGTCTTTGGGCAGCACCTACAGTTAAAAGCAGGTAGAGAAGAAGAAAGAAGTGAGGATTGGGAAGGAGTGGACTGGGAAGACAGCCGTCAATTGTTCTGGAAGCAAAGGAGGGCATGATGGCACAGGCTGCCAAGTCCACGTAAGAAAGAAAGAGCTGAAAAGCATCTGCTGGGTTCACCAACTAAAGGGAGATACCCCTGCTGTTAATCTGATATATATTATTTTGAATCCTGAGTTTTTAAAAGAAATGAGAAATCTAAAAGATGGTCAAAGTCAAGAGTACAGTCGGTGTTTCTTTTGTTCTCGTTGAAGCTTTGATTTCCTCATGAGCCTGTCCGTTATTTGCAGAAGCTGGCATCTGACCCTCGATGTAAAGGAATGCCCCTTTCCAGCTTCCTGCTGAAGCCCATGCAGAGAATCACCCGCTACCCTCTGCTCATCAGAAGTGTGAGTGCCCCAGCTGGGACAGAGGAGCCAGACCCCTTGAGGTCCACAGGGGCCGTAGTCAGGGAGCCGGCCCTGGCACATGGGTGATGGACCAGGCACCGTGTGTGCATGCACCCAGACGCCATGTATGTGGGCACGCACACGAACACGCACATACAATCTGGATTAGGCAAAGAAAAGCCATCCAGTGTTGCTTAGGCAACCTGTCCTCTTCCCCCACCCCCACCCCCCCCCCCAGGAAACTCCCCTGGGTCTCTCAAAGTCACGAATGTGTTTTTCTAAACAGGGCAAGTGCCCTGTAGGTCTGCATCTGTGGAGCCTGTCGTGAGCCCATATGGAGTCCACTATTGGCACAACCTTCCGCTCCAGTCTTTCTGCTGAGATCTAAATTCATCCACCAGCTCAACACCTTTCCCTAGATGTCTCAGGAGTCCCCAGCTCACTGTGTCCTACCCTGAGCTCATCACCATCCCCTTGCTGTTCCCCACTTCAACTTGCTAACTAAACAGTCCTAAGATACCATCCATCTTTTAGCATAAGCGATGTGGGCCTCTTGAGCCAATATGCCTTCTAAGGAGAAGGTGTACTTTACAAAGGATTTTTCCACAAATTATCACTGATACAATTTTAATCATCTTACAAAGAAAAGCAGTAGAAATAATATAAGACCGTTACTTTTATTGATTATCCCTTGACCATTGATCTCTAAGCCATGTTAACTCATTATGGACCTTATGTTACAGAGCTTATGTTTGTTATGATACAAAACTGACCCATTCATACATAATAACCCACAGTCCCTTACCTGAAATACTTTGAAGCAGATGTATTTTCAGAATTCAGAATTTAATTCAAAAATGGCATATTACATGATACCCCAACAAAGCCTGGGCATCACCTATAGCCAAACACAGTAATATTTCTACAGTGAAATACATGAATAATTACTTTTAAGTAGAATAAACAGATACATCTCTTCAGTTTAGGTCAGGTTTTGCCACCAAATGAATATTGAAGAAAAGCTTTAGGCTTTCAGGGCTTTTTCCCATTTTGGAGTTGTAAACAAAAGACGGTGGCCCCAGGTGGCCAGAGTCCAGACAGGAGCCATCTGCTGATGGGACTGCTAACTTCCAGAGAGACACGACACGGTTGTATGCCAGCCTCTATTCTTTTACATTTGTCACATTAGTTTGAAGTCACTTTAGAATCAACAGTATGTTTTCCTACAAGCTGATGACATGATTTTATTCTATTTTTCCTATAGCAGAGGATTCATTGCTTTTTTCAGATTTATAAAAAAGATCAGTGACCCCAAAAATGTTATAAGCCATTGCTATTCAGCAAGTTAATACACTTATGAAAGCTGCAGCCAGGTTATGTGGTGGGTTCACCCTAAAGGCAATGGCTTAAATGACTGGGGGGAGGGAGGGAGCCACGTGTGGTAACGCATGTACCAAGACCAAGCCAGAGCCGCTGGCCACCCACAGGTTTCAGGGCACTTGATCCACGTAGCAATTGGCACTGAGTCAACCTGGCTCCCCAAGAACTCTGGGGCTATCCACTTGTTAAGGGCGAACAATCGTCTTACTGTCGTATACCCAGCGCCCAGCACATACAGCAGGCAGTAGGACTTCTGGGTGGAAGACACTCTACTTCCCACATGACGGAACCGCTCTTTTCCAGATTCTGGAGAACACCCTGGAGAGTCATGTGGACCATTCCTCCCTAAAGCTGGCTCTTGAGCGGGCAGAGGAGCTTTGTTCCCAAGTTAATGAAGGAGTTCGGGAAAAAGAAAACTCAGACCGACTCGAGTGGATCCAGGCACACGTTCAGTGTGAAGGTCTTGCAGAGGTGAGGCCTGTGGTGTTGAGCTGGGTGCCACTAGGCAGGCTCTGGGTAGGGAACCCAGTTCAAGCCTTCCCCTAGTGTGGACAGGATATGCCTCAGTCCAGCCCCATGTGCACTCAGTGTCCTGCCCCTTCTTGGGCTGTCATTTTCCTTTCTTAGAAGGGAAATGTGATATTTTTGTTTTGAGTTCTTTGAATTCAGCCAGTAGAATCCATATTCTGTGGGTAGAAGTCATCACTTTCCCATGTCAGTTTGGACTCTGAAGGAAAATCAGTGCACCCTCAGATCCAGGGCACGGGCCTCTCATGGAGCTCTGGGATGGTTTGCGCTGGGACTCACAAAGTGACAATTTCTTTTTAAGCAACTTATTTTCAACTCCCTCACCAACTGCCTGGGGCCCCGGAAGCTTCTGCACAGTGGGAAACTATACAAGACCAAGAGCAACAAGGAACTACATGGATTCCTCTTCAATGACTTTCTGCTTCTTACCTACATGGTCAAGCAGTTTGCTGTTTCCTCAGGTTCTGAGAAGCTTTTCAGCTCTAAGTCCAATGCCCAATTCAAAATGTATAAAACGGTAAGTGTCACATTCCTGGCCGTGGCATCAGGAGCATAACAAGGTGTGTCCTTCTCCTGGAGGACCTCCTTCCAGGATCCTTTCCTGTCCTCATGGGACACTCTTTGCCCGTCTCCAGATGGGTCACTCCTCCTTTGTCATTTCCCAGGGAAGAAGCCCCAGCGTGGCTGGGTCCTCACTGTCCTCTAACAGCTGGATTCCAGCTTTGGATTCTGGCTTCCTCCCTGGCAGATGTGATATGATCCCTCCTCTGTCCACACTCAGCAGCAGGTCTCTCTGTAAAACTGAGACAAGGTGCTAAGTGTAGGTACATGGAGGAGACACCCTGTCACATGAGCAGTCATAGACACTGGGAGCTCCTGTTCTCAGTTCAGTGACATCTCATCTGCCCAAGATGTTTTCTTCCACAAAAGTAAAAGACTCAAGAAGCTAGACCCTTCTCTCCTCCTCAAAAAGGCTCTTCAGGACAGACAGAACTCTCCCTAGCTGTAGGTGGGTGGAGGGTTCTGGCACATTTCACACTCTGTGTTTTGGCCCTCTTTCAGCCCATTTTCCTGAATGAAGTCCTGGTGAAACTGCCCACAGACCCTTCCAGCGATGAGCCTGTCTTCCACATTTCTCACATTGACCGGGTCTACACCCTCCGAACAGACAACATTAACGAGAGGTCAGTCTTGACCACGTGTGACCTGCCTTGAAGCCTGGACGTCTCCCTTCCATAAACGCACCTCCAGTCCGTGCTCAGTCCTACTAATTCTGTATCCTCGAGCTCTCCTAACCAGTGCCATCCACCCTGGTCCCACTGGTCAGCCTTGATTTAGATATGCTGGGTTACTGCAACCACCTCTGTATGTGTCCCTGCTTCCAGTCTCTCCTTAGGATCTTCCAAAATGGGAGAGCCAGCACCTTGCTTCCTTAAATCCCTTCTGCAGCAGTCCGGGCTCCTTCACCTGATTTCTGAGGACCTCTTTGTGTGTCTCAGCCTCAGTCCCATCCCTCTACTGCACAGGACCTGTACTCCAGCCAGAATGTCTTCCTTCTGCTCTTTGCCTGGCCAGCCCTGCATCCTCTACAGGATAGCTCAGCACCTGTGTGATGGCAAACCAGGGGATGCTCCTCCCCTCTGTGCATGTGGTTCTTGGTGTTCTTTGTACGGTAGAATGTCGCTCTGTCGTGCCAAATTGCCACTGATGTGGCAAATTGCATCTTCTATTTCTGTGTGCCTGCATCTTGCAAGTGCCTGGTGTCTTATAAACCGTGAGTAACTCTAGAAATTCTCAGCTTCAAAGTCAGTTAGCAAACAAGTCTTTCAGTTAAACTAATGTTAGGTCTATGATGGGAAACTTGTCAAAGCCAAGGTTAACAAAGGAGTGAAGAACAAGTGCAGAGCTCTGGGGCTCCTGGCTGAACCTGGGAGGTACTCGGAAAAGCCACCCAATGGCTGTGCTCTGCTTCTCCTCCAGGACTGCTTGGGTCCAGAAGATCAAGGCGGCATCTGAGCAGTACATTGACACGGAAAAGAAGAAACGGGAGAAGGCTTATCAAGGTAGTTGGTGGTGCCCTAGAGAGCTGGAAGCAGCCGCCAGGGCTCCCAGGGGAGGGGGAGGGAGAGGGTCCCACTCTCTGGACACAAGCTGCTGCTCCTGCAGGGTGGGACTGCACAGAGACAGCCTAAAGGAGCAGACTTGCTATGGGATCCGACAGCAGGATCTGCTTGGTGGCTCCTGCCCTTGGGGCCTCCCCGAGCCCCCTGCCCACTACACAGACGGGGTCACCCAGGCCAGCCCCGGGACCTCCCTTCAGTCTGTGGTGAAGGAAGAGGGTCCTTTTGCACAACCAAGCCCACTTCTGCGTGGTCCGTTTTGCTTCACCCAACTTCACTTCTCTGGCCTGTTTCCCCGTCAGCTCTGCTCCTCCTCTCCCACCCCGGCCTCTGCTCCAGCCCTCCTCCACATCCATCCGTCCTCCCTCCCTTGACACCAGGTCCTGGACCTCGAGGCCCTCCTCCTCATCACCGGCCCTTCACCCGCTTGCAGTTCTCATTCTGTTCAGAGGGCTCCCTCGCTCGACACCAGTGACCTGACCCACCGCTTGACTCACTTTGCCCCCTGCACCCGATGGCAGGAAGTCAAGGCTCCTCCTCCCCCTTGTACCTGGAGCTCCACCCAAGCCCAAGCCTGCCTGTCCCTCTCCTCCCTCAGTTCCATGAAAATCATGCTGGGCTGCTTCCCCAAGCCCACGCTCCAGACACACTTCGACTTCTCCCCGCCACCAGCCAGGCTTCACACCATGGCATCTCCTGAGCAGCTCTGCGGACAGCAGTACTGTCCTCACCACCCAGACCAGAAGCGTGCCCTCAGCCCTCCTGCTTCTCTAGTCAGAGGCCAGGTCCTACCCCATTCTCTTCCAGTGTCCTGGGCCTTTCCCAGTGGCACAGACCCTCTAGTCTCCACTTAGGCATGAGGCCCCCATCACCATCCCCTTCATTCCTGGAGTATTCTTTTTACAGGGCTGACTCTCCTTGCTGAAGCATCTTCCCCATTGCCTCCCAAATTAAGAACAAATTCTTACCCCAGACTCAGGGCCGACCCCCAGTGTCATCTGTTCCCCAGCCCCGTTTCCTCTCTCTGCTTCGCCTGTACCACTGCCTGATTGAACAAACCACCTCTGAGCCCCCCTGCCTGTCCCCCCACCCCCACCCCCAGGCCTTCCCTGTTCGGTCCTCCCTCTTCTGTTCCTGGCTGCTAGAGCTGCAGCTCTTTGTATGTTTTTTTATTCAGGTTTCCCTTATTTTGTTATATACTCCTGAAAGGTATGTGTAAATTGGCTTTTGCTGATTGAATCTTGTTTTAATGGTACTTCAAAAGCTTGCTATTAAAAAAATCAACGACTGAATGATTCGGAAAGCATATAATGATCTCTTAATTGGTAAAGATAAAAATCAAGAGTTTTTGTTAGTTTTGCTTAGTATCAATATCTATACATATTGTTATGCATTTTCTATGTGTTCTTTAGACATTTATTGATTACTTACTCTGTGCCAAGCCCTATGCTAGTCTTAACCGGACCTTCAAAGATGAATAAGGGGAACTTATTTGTCTTTAAGGGAAACTGAGTGTAGGTGCCGCACTGGAGAGGTTGGCACAAACAAGGGTGGGGGGCTTCTCATAAGTTCTACTTGCCCTAAGTTTTAAAAAATCAATAGCTCACTAAGCAGCCTTTTTAAACCCCTGAGGGCAACACCTGCTTAACTACTTCATATTTACCAATCTGAGTTCACAGACCCATTTCCCTCCATATGAAAAGAGTTTTGAGTCCATCCTCAAATAGAATAAGGTCTTAAGTGAAACTGCTTTATAAGCTGAAGTGTTTACATGTAATTGGAATGATGTGGGTGGCAAATTGACTTTGGTACCTGCTAGTTAATTTTTTACCTTGCCACTCCTAGGTTCTGTGACATGGGCAGGTTATGGGCTTTTCTAAGCCTCAGTTCTCCCACATATGGAGATGGCAGTTATAAAGAGCTACCATACAGCATAATTGTACAATTTACATAATAAAATTTTTGTAGAGGTCTAGCACATGCCTAACACAAAGTAAGTATCCAATAAATGTTAGCTGCTTTTAAGTGCTGAATGGATATAATGTATTTTTTTTAATTAATATTACCATTTGCTAGGCAATTGAGTGTTTATTAATACAAGGCTGAATAAACAATACGCACTCTGCAGTGGCCTCTCCTGGCAGAGGAGATGGATAGGACACGGAATTTCAGAACCAGCAGGCTGCAGGATGCTCATAAGTCAAGGATAATGGATGCGCAGAGTGGGGCAGAGAGGGGAGAGTGACATGTGAGATTGGATGCACATCTTCAAGGCTGGGTGGGATGCAGACAAGCAGAGGTGGTGGACAGGTATTCCAGCGGGTGCCATGGCCTGGGCAAAGGCACACAGCAGCCAGATGCTGGTCTGCCAGGCCCAGTGCAGTGGCAGGTGACACTGGGGAGTGTCAGGATTGGTTAGAAGGACAGACTATACTCACAGCTCAGTGTCCTCCGTGCATTCCGTGCACGTCCTTCGATCTCAGAGAAGAAATTGACGTCACTTGTCTTCTTTTGTAGCTCGCTCTCAAAAGACTTCAGGCATTGGGCGTCTGATGGTGCACGTCATCGAAGCTACAGAATTAAAAGCCTGTAAACCGAATGGTAAATGCTTCTTTCATTCAACAGATGTGGTAACTGCCCTATTCTTTGCTGATGACTCTTCTGTACATTGAATAACGGGACGCTTTTTAAAAAGCAGTGTTTCCAGTGCCACTAAAATGGTTATCGTACCAATATTATCCTCACTGTCTCTTCCCAGTAAGTACCAGTGCCCCTTTCTTCAGTGCTTCTGAGTAGAAATTGCACGAACACTTGTCCAGGCTCATGGGGAGCATTTGGGGCACTGGAGCCCACAAGGCAGATCTGGGCCCTCAGACAGTGCCCCTGCTGTCGTGGTTTACAGAGAAGCATCCATTTGGATCCTGCTTCTGCTCAAGGAAGGTCCTGTTGTCATTTATTTTACGTACAGATGTCACATGTGTCTTTGGTTTGTTTTTGTTCAGGAAAGAGCAATCCATACTGTGAAATCAGCATGGGCTCCCAGAGCTATACCACCAGAACCCTCCAGGACACACTCAATCCCAAGTGGAACTTTAACTGCCAGTTCTTTATTAAGGACCTTTACCAAGATGTGCTGTGTCTCACCATGTTTGACAGAGACCAGTTTTCACCAGATGGTAAAGTATAACTCGACCAGGGAGGAATTTGAATACTCCGGAATTTAGGGTCTAGATCCAGGGTACTTGGCTTTATTTTTCCCTGTGATACCTATGGGAAATGACACGGGCCCATGGGCACCTGCAGCTCGTGTGGGAAGTGGGTCAGGGGTCTTCTCAGGGGGAAAGGGTGGTCTCCGGCGTGTGTCAGTCATGGACCCCAGTCACTCCCTACGTACACAACAGAGACATTGCTCCCAGCACCTACTGAATGGGTGAGACATGCTCTGCCTGAAGGAACTTGGATTCCAAGAAGGCAGTTTCCCTCCCACGGGCCTCTCCCTGGGCATGCGTCCATGTAGTTATCAGACACCCACTAACCAAAGGAAATTAACTGTTCTGGATTTGAAAGTCTTATGTTTTCAGACACTCCTCCTTATAAAGAAGTAGCTTTGACTCTCACATGTCTATTCTCCAGATTTCCTGGGTCGCACTGAAGTTCCAGTGGCAAAAATCCGCACAGAACAGGAAAGCAAAGGCCCCACAACCCGCCGACTCCTGCTGCACGAGGTCCCCACTGGGGAGGTCTGGGTCCGCTTTGACCTGCAGCTTTTTGAGCAAAAAACTCTCCTGTAGGGGCCTCAGGGATCTGCCCAAAAGGCTGGGGCTAAGACGGACGGTGCTGCCCCTAGGCTAAAGGAGCATCACAAGGCTTCATCCATCGCAGGCCACGCGTGCCAGGTCCGGCCCTCTATTTTATTGCACACTAAATAGCTAGCAATCTATGCAAACATGATCTTTCCTAGAAATAAACCAAACCCACAGCACAGTGCCTTGTATTAGTGTTAACATGTTTGGCTGTGTTTAGATGCCAAGGTTTCCATTTTCAGGGCTATAAAAAGTATTATGTGGAAATGAGGCATCGGAACAGCAGACATTACCACTTGGTTGAATGTGTCCAGTGTGGGTGGTTTTGGTGATGCTGTAACCATTCCACGCCATGTGACCTCTGCGGGGTCACAGCCACTCAGGAGGTGAAGGATCGGGAAGAAACGCTGCAGCCTCAGCGCGGGAACAGCCTGATACCGAAGTAGGTCTACTCGTGCACTGAATGAAAACAGAAACTTGATCATTTTATTCCTGACTAGATTTTATCATCTCTGCTCAGACAATATAGTTTGAAATCTAAAGGGAAAAGCTTGATTTACTTTAAATACTGTGAACTCTAATGATGTGGAAAATATTTTTCAACTTTAATTTTCTGAAGTATAAATTATTTATGTAAATTCCTTGTTTTTGCATATTTCATAGGACATGCATCTTTAAGCTTTATCATTGCCAATATGTACAGAAAGAGAATAAAAATATAAGTTTATGAATGTAACTTCTTTCAAAGCTTGACTGATTTACTTTCCACCTGAAAAGCTCTTGAAAGGTAAGTTCAGGGGTTGCTTGTAGTGAAACCAAATTTCCTTTCTGTGACAGTGGCAAAAACCAAGAGGGGGTGGGGGAGGGAGGGTGTGGTGCCTAGGAGGCCCTGGAGCCTCGTCTTGACTCTGACTTGCTCCATGACTCTAGTAAATTGACCTACGGTTTCTGGGGCATGGTGTCACTGATGGCTAGACTGCTGATCTCTGTGGGAGTAAGACCATACCTTCTTGAGTCCTTCTTCCTACTTGGTTGAGCAGGAACCTCAGAGGTAACTTCAGAGTCAAGAAAATACACAGGCATTAAACATCTTCAGCAGGCCCTCAGCCTCCAGCTCCAGAAGCACCGGTCTCTCCCTGTCCCCTGTCCTGTCAGACCCACATCCACACCTGTCAGCGCTGCTGGTTTGGGCTCTGGATTTTGTAGTGTGAGATTTGTTTTGAACATTGACAAAAATCAGGTCTTACCCACTAAATTCCTGGGTTAATGAGTAGAACTGGAAAAAGATCTGCTTTTTAGGAGGAACCACGCAGGCTATAGGAGCCTTGATTCTCAGGGAGCACATCTTAGGGAGCTGGAAGAACAGGAAAGATTCCAATGTCCCTCCACCACAGCCCCCGTTTCTGTCTAAACATAACCACTGAGCAAAGAAGGGCTGGAAAACATAACTCAGAATGTTCAAGTTAAAAAAAAAAAAATCTGCCATTCTGGGTATTAATCCTGGGCACTTATTTGTTAAAACTTAGATGTAAAAGAAATATGGCCAGTGTCAATAGAAGAGACGCCACTCAACATCTGAAACCAAAACACCTAAATGTATTAAGGGAAAGTTTGGCTGGTCAGGCACAGCCTCACTGAGCAAAACAAATTGCTGATCTTCTATAGGGTCTTGAAGGCAGGTGTGGGTCGATGTCCAACAAGTCTGCCTCTGACTGGCTGAGTTCCAAAGCCTGAGACAGTCTCTGATGAGCCAAGGCCAGTTTAAAACCAGTTGTGGGTTTACTTGTGACCCGAGCTAAATGATAATCCTTTTCCCAGGACAGCAGGGACTTGAATTCTCCCTGGGATGAACTGTGGCTACTGCCATTTCCCCATGTCTACATGTGTCAGGGTTCTTTTCAGATTTAGGACAGAGGAGCCTGCAGGAGGTGAGTCAGACTTCTACAAAACTCCAGAGGACATTCAATGTCCATGCTCCTCACAACTCCAGTCACCTGCTTTGACCTGGGACTGCAGCTCTGCCTCTTAAGAAATGAATTTCTCTCCTGACTGAAACATGAGCCTAATTTTCTGAAAGATGAGGGAGGAGGGTGTGCCCTTAGACTCCTTGCGTCCCCTGGAAAAGGACTGAGCAGATAGGAGAGATGCCCAGCAAGCCACCACCGACCCCCTCTCCACCCCCCAGTGCTCTTCAGAATCAGGACTCTGCGGCACGCCAACAGGATAACCACTCTCTGAAAGGGACCGAAACCCTGAGCAATTTGACTGACATGACAGAGTCTGAGTGGGGTGTGTGTTCTGGCGATTGGACCGGTGCTTTGGCACTAGACGGCCTAGACTTGGAATCGAGACCACCACCACTTTCAGCCGTGCAGCTGACATTGAATAAGTTACTCAACCCCTCTCCAAGCTTCACGTAAGGGGAGATCATACTGTCATTTTGCTGTGAAAACTTTTACATGAATATAAATACCTCACGCAGTTCCAGGGCTCCTGGGTGGCTCAGTCAGTTAAGCTTCCAACTCTTGTTTTCAGCTCAGGTCGTGTTCTCACAGTGCGTGAGTTCAAGCCCCCCATCGGGCTCTTTGCTGACAGCGTGGAGCCTGCTTAGGATTCTCACTCCCTGTCTCTCTCTGCCCTTCCTCCACTAGTACTCTCTCTCAAAATAAATAACTTAAATTTTTTTTTTAATATATAAAAATATCTCACACAGTTCCTAGTTCACAACAGCTCAATAAACAGTAACTATTATTGTTTGTTACTGCTTGCAACATCTTACACTTCTGGAGAGAGAAAACCCGTTGGCAGCATTTTAACTGTTGGCACACAAATGAGGAAGTAAAGCTCAGTGAAGCTTTATTACCATGGCCTCCTTACAGATGGCACCGTTCCCGGCAGCCATGCCTGAACCCCAGCTGCAGGGAGGCCAGGTGCCGCCCCAGGACTTTTGCCATCATCATTCTTCTTAACACGGGCTGTGACCCCCACCTACACTGGCCTTCCCCAGGCGCCCAGGGTTGTGGTCTGTGCTGTCTGGCACCTCGAACCTGTGAACAGAAGGGAAGTGCTAAGTGTAGGGCAGGGAAGAGGGGCTGACTGGGGCAGAGAAGAAGGCCCCAGTGGATCCCACCCAACACTCCGCCCTCCTGCCTGAGCTGAGACCTTCCAGGCAGCCCTCTCCTCACCTCTCCCCTACTCTCTTTGGTTTCTGCAACTCTCAGCCAAGGCTTCCCAGGTCTTTGGACTCCACACAGTACTGTCCTCTTCATGGTAGGGCGGAGGTGACTAGCTGTCCGCAGAACACCTGCTCTCCCTGCCATTGTGCTCAGAGCAGCAGAGGCTACTTCTCCCAGCACCCTCCCCCTGCAGTTAGGGACAGCCATGTCCTCCCCAGTGGAACATGTGAGACCTGGCCCACCTACACTTCATGCCCACGGAGAACTCCTCCATGACCTCTTCCCTTTTCAGGTTCCCCAGGGCAAGCTTGGAAGCCAGGCACTGAAGATGACAAAGGTTCCATCAGCCAAACTCATGAAAGAGGGACAGCCTGACACCCTGCTGACCTACCTTTTCTGGTACATGAGCGAGAAATAAACTTCTATTGTGTGTAAACCAGACTCCATTGTTTGGCTCTCCTGGTGACAGCAGTGAGGCTACCCTTCCAGAAGGGCAGAGCTGACTACAGTCCCACCCAGATCTGACAGAGGGGCTTGGCTCTCAGTTATTCACAGAGAAAACTGCTGTGGAATGGAAACTTCCATTCTCCCATTTAGGAAAATCCGTTTCTCTCTTGAGAGACTAGGGAAAACAATGGGATTGGGTGGAACCTGGGTTAACAACCTATCTGACAAGATTTTCACGCTCTTTGCAATGGAGGCAAGAGTGGGGAGGTCAGTGAACACACAGATCCACTGCACTTAAGACACCCACGAACCCTTACAACTCCCAAGCACCCAAAGGCGTTAGGATACGGGACGTGGGAGACGAGAGGATGGAAGGGAAAAGCGAGCAAGAGCTATACATGTGCCAGTCAGATTGTGAGCTCAGGATGAGAAATCTGTGCATGGAAAACGCTTGCATATAAAACAACTTTTATGATTACATAAATAACTTTTACGTGTGTAAACCATCATTTGGCCTAATTTTTTTTTTTAGTATAAATTTCAGAAGATTCCTACCTGCACTAAGGAGAACAGATTTTTCTTTTTTCTTTTTTTTTTTTTTTTTGGTCTGGTGTGGATGTATAAATGGTAGGAAAATGGCAGAGGAGCAAAAATTCAGGGAAAATTTTCTCTGAAAATTTCTCAGACCAGGATTTCTCTCATCTCATGAGGACACAATCTGTCCTCCAAAGCAGGTTCCGGGGTCCCACTATGTGCACCTTTTCTGAGTTTCCAAACCCCAGACTCCCTGCCACAGGGCACAGCAGCACCAAGCCCAGAGGCAACCCTACCATTTCCTGTGCATGAAGTAAATCTTCTGCAACCTCCTTTCCACTCCCTTTTTTGCCTCCTGCCTTCTCTACCCTGGGGAACCTGTGTCACAAGGAGGGATGGGTCAATGGCTCAAATTCCAAAATCAATGCCTGTCATCTTGTGCATGTTGCAACTTGTGCCATCCCAGCCCTGCTCCCCCAGATCTCTGCTTACCACACAATTCCTGTCTTCCCTTCCATTCTCCTGGCCGAGCTTTGAGGAATGAAATTGCCTTTCAAAAATGGTCTTAGGTCAGTAGTCTCATTCTCTTCATCAGGCAGATATTTATTTTCTGAACAGATAAGTTTCTCAGGACTGCAAAGAAAAACAGAGAAAAGTATTTCAACTCCATACAAACAGAATTGTATTATTCAATAATTGCTGCAAATTAAGTTAGCAAACTCATACTTCATGAAAAGGAAGGACTGAGTAGACATCACTTGGTGGCTGTCCATGTATCAGTTCCCCCCCCACACACACACCCCTGTTGGCACAACCGTTAGGTAGGCAGTGAGTCATGTGACCCTTCTCTGGTCGTGGCTGAGGCCCCTGGGCCAGAGCCTCAACCCCTAGAGTTGTAAGTGGGATAGGGTGGCTTCCAGGCAGTCTGTCACTGCTTAAACCAGAAACTCAGGCAGGCCTGGGGCATCCATTTTCCGGCACATGCATAAGAAAGCAGAGAAAGTAAGGAAGTAGGTTCACAAAGAAGCTCTGATGAAAGCCACATAGTCCCAAAGAGGAAAGAACATGGCTCTTAGTCCCGTAAGCAGCCTGTTTGTCCTCCTGACTGCTATGGTCTGAATGTTTGTGTCCCCCCAAAATTCATATGTTGACACCTAACCCCCAATGTGATGGTATTAAGATGTGGGGTTTAGGGGAGGTGATTAGGTCATGCAGGCAGAGCCCTCATGAATAAGATTAGTGCCCCTATAAAAGAGACCCTAGAAAACTCCCTCACCCTTCCCAACGTGTGAGAACACAACAAGAAGGTGCCATCTAAGAACAAGAAAGTGGGTCCCCACCAGATACTGAATCTGCCACTACCATGATCTTGGACTTTCCAGCCTCCACAACTGTGAGAAATAAATTTCTGTTGTTTATAAGCCCCCCCCAATCTCTGGCATTCTGTTACATGAGTCAAACGAACTGGGACACTGACCATGGCTTCTGTAACAGACCAGTGATTTCTAACCTACCTAGGTTCCTCCCTCCTTTTTTTTTTTTTAACTTGAGGATTCTGCTTTTTGTAATCACACTGTCTCTAACATAGACACCTTGTCTTTAAGTCCTTTTCTTACTTTACTGAGCGGCCATGTAAACACACTTCCAGGTGTGTCCTCCCAGAGGGTTTCCAGCACCGCCCAGAGAAGCCCAGACCTGTGGAGGGAAAGCAGCTTTCTCCTTCATTCCTCCATTCATTCCTGCATTCATTCTTGCCTTCCTTCCTTCCTTCCTTCCTTCCTTCCTTCAACAAGCATTTACTCATCCTCTACTGCATTCCAGCTAAGTGCTGGGAACACCAGGATAAATAAGACAGTCCCTGCCCTCAAGGGGCTTGCTGGGGTGGGAAAAAGCAGATGGAGGGTGTAATGGTATCACACCATGTGATAATTCCCTCTCTTGGCTGGATCACAATGGCCAGTAATAAAATGGAACAAAGCCATGAAACAACATGGCAGGTCAGGCAGTTATAACTGTGCTGATTTGACCCAGATATTTTTGTAGTTTATTTATACTTCTTTTCCTTAAGGGAAAGGGATATTTTTAGATGAAGCCAGAAAGGCTGGCAAGGCCCATAGCACCTTATGTGCTATGCTAAGTGTCTGGACTTTATTGTAAGGGTTATGGGAAACTACTGAAGGGTTTTTAACTGGAGAAGTTCCATCACTTCAAAGACATTCCTCCAGCTGCTAGGTGGAGAATTCACTGGAGGATACCAGATTAAAGGGCAGAATACCATTTAAGGAGCTGAGGAGCTACAAAGTGGGGATGATGAAATAAAGCCTTTGTCTTGCTGGAAGATGGGAAGTTATATAATTATTGAAGTCTAAATTGTTTGTTAAAATGTATAAACAAGCCAAGAAATAAAACATAAAACTTCCAAATCAGAAGGGGAAACAGCAAGTAGCACTGTTCACTCCAGTAAAACTCTGGATGAAAGATAAAAAGAAAATGTTGGAGTGCCTGGGTGGCTCAGACGGTTAAACATCTGACTTCAGCTCAGGTCATGATCTCACAGCTCATGGGTTCAAGCCCTGTGTCAGGCTCTGTGCTGACAGCTCAGAGTCTGGAGCCTGTTTCAGATTCTGTGTCCATCTCTCTCTGCCCCTCCCCTGCTCACTCACTCTCTCTCTCTCATAAATAAATAACAATTTTTTTAAAAGGGGGAAATGTCAAGAGAGCATGACAGGACTTCCACGTTTTATATAGGATTTAGAACTTTGCACAGGCCAACACTCTTGCTGCAACAACTAGAAAAACAGAATATTTACTGCCCCACCCTAGGAAAAAAAATTTTTGTCATTTTAAAGTCATTGGAAATTTTCAGAGAGGAGACAGCTCTTTCAGAATGAGCTGGCAATCTCTGGCTATTTTCTCCACTGGGGGAATTTGCCAACCTCAGGTAGCAGGGTACACACACTTCTCCATGGTCTCAGCATTTCTTTTGTGGATTTTTTTTTCTCCCAGGCCTGGTTGTGATCTTGGCAGGTGGGTAGTTAACCTTGTTCTCAACTCCTTCCTAGTGGCAGGCAAGTCAAGCAGTGCATTGAGATAGGGTCCCAGTAGAGGATAGAGATACTCCAGGCCCTAATTCCAGACAGCCTTCCCCAAAACCTACCTGAAAAAGAAACAAATAAAATGCTAGAGCTAGAACTATAAAAATAAAACAACTAAAAATAATTCATTGATAGGTTTAACAAAAGAGTATTAGATAAAACTGAAGAGAAATTAGTAAAATATCTAGAATCAAATATAAAGTAACAAAAAAGATGGAAAATACACACAAAAAAATGGTAAGAGACAGTGAGGATGCAGTGAGATAGTGAGAAAATCTAAAATATATTTAACTGGAGTACCAGAAAGAGGAGAGAGAGAATATGGCAGAGGTAATAATCACCAGAACTGATTAAAGACATCAGTTTACAGGTACAAGATGACCTATGGATTCCAAGTAGGAAAGATAAAAAGAAATTCATAAAACTACAGAAAATCAGACAATAAGAAAATTTTAAAAACCTCCAGAGAAAAAGACAATTTTCTTCAAAGGATCAACAGTGAGGCCAGCAGCTGAGTTTTCAACTGAAAGAGTAAAAGACAACGGGATAGGAGGAAGGGGAAGATGGCAGTAGAGTAGAAGGAGGCTAAACTCACCTCATCTCACAAATACAACTAGACAACTATCATATCATCCTAAATACCCCAAAAATTGACCTGAAGACTGGCAGAACTAACTCCACAACTAAAGGCAGAGAAGAGCCACATCAAAGAAAGTAAGAAATGCAGAGACACAGTCTGGGAGAGAAACAGATCATGGCCAGTGGGAAGGGAGCCACGGTAGTGGAAAAGGATGAGAGCCAGACTAACAGGGGATCCCACAGGGGGAAAATGAATCCCCATAGTAATTGGCTTGGAAAGCAGGAGGGGCCAAATTTCATGAGTTCTTGCAACCAGTGGGACTTAAAGCCTGGAGTTCTAAAGGTCAGGGTTCTTGGCTCTGGAAAATCTCAGAGGACATCAGGAATGCTCTTGGAGAGAAGGCAGGGCAAACAACTTGCAGATATACAGCATGGAAACAACAACCTCAAGAGCACCTGGGGCACACAGTGGGGAGATCAGTTGCTCCTATCAGGGCGTGTCCCAGAGAAGCAGCATTCACAGAGAGACTCCTCCAGGAACCAAGGAATTGGCAGGTGCCATTTCCCTCCCCTACCCTTCAGCAAAAGCACAGAGCTACCTGTGGGACCCAGCACAGCACAAATACTCCCTACCTAACTTGCTTACACCAACCCTTGTCACACCCCATGCTTCAGTGGAACTGCCCTTTCTAAAGTCATGCTTGCCTCAGTCCCAGTGCAGCCGAAGATGGGCCCAAATCTCTGCCCAAACCACATTTCCTGACCTGGGAGTTTTGCAGAGCCTCAGTTCCAGGGGCGGTGGTGACAGAGCTCATTTAAGAAGCAGACAGGGCACACCTAGTTAAAACACACCACATTAAGACCAGAGACCAAACACTGCCCACAACAGGCAAAGAGAGACTATGGAGACAACTGGCCTGAAGGATAAAGCAGGCAGAACAAAACAACAACACACTGGAGACACCCCTGGAACTGCTAGGCCCTAGTACACAGGAGACACTGCATGGCAGGGCACTATAAGATCTCTTTTTCATAAAACCATTAACCTCAAGAACAAGAGACATAGCTGACTTTCCCAACACACAGAAACAGGCAGAGACTTAGACAAAATGAGAAGACAGAGGACTTTGTCCCAAATGAAAGAACAGGACAAGGCCATGGCCAGAGATCTAAATGGAACAGATATAAGTAATATGGCTGATGGATAATTTAAAGTAATGGTCATAAGGATACACACTGGAAGAGAAAACAATGGAGGATATCAGACCATTAACATAGAGATAAGAATAACATAGCAGAAATAAAGGGTTCAGTAAACAAAATGAAACACACACTCGATGGAATGAACAGCAGGCTGGAAGAAGCAGAAGAATGAATTAATGACCTGGAAGACAGAGTAATGAAAAGAATCAAGTTGAAAAGAGAGAAAAAAGAATTATGCAAAATGAGAATAGACTTAGGGAACTCAGTGATTCAATCAAATGTAATAACACTCATATAATAGGAGTCCCACAAGAAGAAGAGAGAGAGAAATGGAGGAATAAAATTTATTTGAAGAAATAATAGCTGAAAATTTACTTAATCTGGGGAAGGAAACATCTAATCCAGGAGGCACAGAGAAACCCCCCGACAAAATCAACAAAACATATCCAAGACATTGTAATTAAGGTGGCAAAATATAGTAATAAAAAAAATTAAATGCAGTAACCCAAAAAAGATAGTTACATACAAAGGAAACCCCATAAGGCTATCAGTGGATTTTTCAGCAGAAACTTTCCAAACCATAAAGGAGTGGCATGATATATTGAATGGGAAAAACCTGTAGCCAAGAATATTCTATCTAGCAAGACTAGGACAGGTAAAGAGTTTCCAAGACAAACAAAAACTAAAGGAGTTCATGGCCACTGAACCAGCCCAGCAAGAAATATTAAAGGGGACTCTGAGTGGAAAGACCAAAAGTGACAGTATGAAGGCAGGAAACATAAAACCAGTAAACATGAATATTTCTGTAAAACTCAGTCAAGGAGTTCACAAAATAAAAGGATGTCAAATATGACACCATATACCTAAAATATAGGGAGGAAACAACTATTCCAAAAATAGATAAGGAAATAAAACTTACATATTCGTTCTATGAAACCACCATTACCCTGATATCAAAACAAGATAAAGACACCACCCACCCACCCACCCACACAAGAATGTAGATGCAAAATCCTCAGCAAAATATTAACAAACCAAATTCAACAATTCATTGAAAAAAAATTATTCACTGCAATCAAGTGGAGTTTATTCCTGATATACAGATTGCCAACAGATATGTGAAAATGTTCATCATTTATCATCAGAGAAATACAAATCAAAACTACAATGAGATATCACCTCAGACCTGTCATAATGGCTAAAATCAACAACACAAGGAACAACAGGTATTAGTAGGGATGTGGGGAAAGGAGAACCCTCTTACATTGTTGGTGGAAATGCGAACTGGTGCACCACTGTGGAAAACAGAATGGAGGGTCCCCAAAAAGTTAAAAAGAGAACCACCCTACGATCCAGCAATTGCACTACAGGGTATTTACCCAAAGAATACAAAAACACTAATTCAAAGGGATATGTGCATGCCTGTATTTATAGCAGCATTAATTACAATAGCCAAGATATGGAAGCAGCCCAAGTGTCAACTGATAGATGAATAAAGAAGATGTGGTGTATATATACATACATACAATGGAATCGTTCAACCATAAAATAGAATGAAATCTTGCCATTCACAACAACATAGATGGACCTAGAGAATATAATGCTAAGTGAAATAAGTCAGAGAAAGACAAATACCATATGATTTCACTCGTGTGGAATTTAAGGAACAAAATAAATGAGCAATGGGGGAAAAAAGAGAGAGAGACAAACCAAGAAATACTCTTTTTTTTTTTTTAATCAGGAAACTTTTTCTTTTCTTTTCTTTCTTTTTTTTTTTTAGAGAGAGCACAAGCAGGGAAGAGGGGCACAGGGAGAGAGAATCTTTTTTTTTTCGCATTTTTATTCATCATTTGTTTGTGCTATAATACATATTTTATACACTATTCTTAAGATTTGCTAAATGAAATTTGACATTTGCCAGAAAATAAAGAAAATATTTTAAAGATCTACGTTTTTTTTTTTTTAATTTACATCCAAATTAGTTAGCATATAGTGCAACAATGATTTCAGGAGTAGATTCCTTAGTGCCCTTTACCCATTTAGCCCATCCCCCCTCCCACAACCCCTCCAGTAACCCTCTGTTTGTTCTCCAGTTTAAGAGTCTCTTATGTGTTGTCCCCCCCTCCCTGTTTTTATATTATTTTTGCTTCCCTTCCCTTATGTTCATCTGTCCTGTGTCTTAGGGTCCTCATATGAGTGAAGTCATATGATTTTTGTCTTTCTCTGACTAATTTCGCTTAGCATAATACCCTCCAGTTCCATCCACGTAGTTGCAAATGGCAAGATTTCATTCTTTTTGACTGCCGAGTAATACTCCATTGTATGTATGTATGTATGTGTGTATGTATATGTGTGTATGTATATATACACACATATGTATGTATGTATATATACACACATACATACATATACATACATACATACATACCACCTCTTCTTGGGGAGAGAGAATCTTAAGCAGGCTCCATGCTCAGCGTGGAGTTCAACAAGGGGCTCAATCCCACAACCCTAGGATCATGAAATCAAGAACTGGACAAAATTAAGAAACTGAGCCAAAATCAAGAACTGGACTCTCAAATGACTGAATACCCAGGCACCCCCAAACTCTTAATTATAGAGAACTGATGGTTACCAGAGGGTAGGTGGGTTAGGGGATGGGTTAAATAGGTAATGAGGATTAAGAAGTGCACTTGTTGTGATGAGCACTGGGTGATTAAAATAGTTATTAAAAAATAAAATAAAAAGTCTGTGGGAAAAAAATCTTTAAAGTAGTTATGAGAGGAAAAAGAAAAATAAATAAATTTGCTATTAGTAATACTCACTGGGGGGGGCGCCTGGGTGGCGCAGTCGGTTAAGCGTCCGACTTCAGCCAGGTCACCATCTCGTGGTCCGTGAGTTCGAGCCCCGCGTCAGGCTCTGGGCTGATGGCTCAGAGCCTGGAGCCTGTTTCCGATTCTGTGTCTCCCTCTCTCTCTGCCCCTCCCCCATTCATGCTCTGTCTCTCTCTGTCCCAAAAATAAATAAACGTTGAAAAAGAATAGTAATACTCACTGGGAAATTTGGTCAGTGTACTGGGACCAGTTTTTAAAAGTGGGCTGTTATCCTACAGGTGTGGATGGATTTTTTTATCAAGCTCCTGTATGCTGATCAAAACTATCTTCTGGGGAGGGGCACCTGGGTGGCTCTGTCAGTTAAGCATCTAACTCTTGATTTGGGCTCCTGTCATGATCTCTCGGTTCATGAGATCCAGCCCTGCATTAGGCTCTGAGCTGACAGTGCAGAGCCTGCTTGAGATTCTCTCTCTTCTCTCTCTCTCTGCCCCTCTGCCCGTTTTCTATCTCTCTCAAAATAAATAAATAAATTTAAAATAAAATAAAACTATCTTCTGGGTAGAATAAAAAAATACAAGGGTGCCTGGGTGGCTCAGTGGGTTAAGTGTCAGACTTTGGCTCAGGTCATAATTTCACAGTTCGTGGGTTCGAGCCCCATGAACCCACTGGGCTCTGTGCTGACAGTTCAGAGCCTGGAGCTTGCTTCGGACTCTGTGTCTCCATCTCTCTCTGCCCCTCCCCTGCTTGCGCTCTCTCTCTCTCCAAAATAAATAAACATTTTTTTTAAATACAATGGGATATGTGTTAAAGAAAAATAATTGCTGGGGTGCCTGGGTGGCTCAATCAGTTAAGTGTCCCATTTCAGCTCAGGTCATGATCTCATGGTTCATGAGTTCAAGCCCCACATCAGGCTCTCTGCTGTCAGCAGAGATCCTGCTTCGGATCTTCTGTCTCCCCTCTCTCTCTCTCTGCCCCTACCTTGCTCATTCTCTACCTCTCTCTCAAAATAAATAAATACTTAAAAAAAAAAAAAAAAGAATTGCCAACCTAATATTCTTAATCCTGTGAAAACATCCTTTAAGGATAAAGGTAAAATCTGGAAAAGGCTATAGCTATACTGTGCGATTCTAACCACATGACATTCTGTAAAAGGCAAAACAATGGAGATGGTAAAAGGATCCATTCATTAGTTAGTGCACCCTTACCTGCATTTACTAGGTGTTTTGTTTCTCACAGATCTCGCAGAGGCTT
Organism: Prionailurus viverrinus; assembly: GCF_022837055.1. NCBI lineage: Eukaryota > Metazoa > Chordata > Mammalia > Carnivora > Felidae > Prionailurus > Prionailurus viverrinus. The sequence goes on from NC_062563.1 coordinate 121,983,213, forward strand.
TATGCCACTCTTAGAATAACATCATGTAGAGTAAAAGTGAAATGGGGCAATGTGGCATAAAGCCTGGCCTTCTCTAGGTCTTTACATTCTTTTAAGGTGTATCGTTTTCCTATAGGAAGATAAAAAAAAAAAAATCTAAACCAACAGTCTTAATGTCAACTTAGTCACTCTTCTGGTAGGAAATCACCGGACAATTATAAGTCTCTAAAAATAAAGCCCAATGATCACAAAATACCTGTCTTATTTTGAAAAACAGCTCTCTTCTCTTCATCCATCTCTTGCCATATTCTAAACAGGGAATCACAAAACAAAGGCAACATAACCTACAAGACAAATAATTTCGAGGATCCAAGTGCTTTGTATTAAGCTCTCTAAGTCTGTCTGAAGCATTCGAGTATGGCCTTACTGTACACCAAAGATTAATGACCCATGAATAATGTCGACCCGTGAATAATGTCAACCCATAGAGCAGGGAAAGGGTAAAGGTTATCTGTCTCACATTAGGACATTTCATTGAGTCATAAGTGGCTAACTGGAAGGAGGGCCTCCTGATAGAAGTAGCACACTCCATCAAGACTTCTACTGCATCAGTGCACCAGTCAATAAATATGTGCTGACGCCACTGGGTGCCACCTCCCAGTGAGTTCCTATCCTCAAGAACCTCTCTGTCTAGAACAGAAAATCATATACAGTGACAATCTAGTCATGAGAGGTGTCAGAATAGGATGCTTTAGGAGCGCAAGGCAGTGAGTGGCCTGGGAGTAAGAGTGCTCCTGGGAGAGCTGGCAACCAGTCTTTAAGGGTCTGTGAGAACAGGAGGGCAGGTAAACCTCAGTGTGGGTGAGTGTCGAGAGGCTGGGGTACAGAGGTTGTGGAGAGAGGTGGTTTTCTCCTCCCCATTCCCAACTTTACGCTTTAGACTAGAAACCATTTTCCCCTTCTTTATTTTCCCCCATACACCTGGCCCAATGCTGGTCCCCAAAGTATGTATGAGGTAAACAATTACTGGATAAGCAAGGCAGCAAAATGACTAACCTACACCATATTAGCGAGTCTCTCAGAGCCAAAGGAACCTTCTTATCTTCATAACAGTGATCTGCCTTGGTTTTCCGAGAGAAGCAAAACCAACCACTTCTTTCTTCAAAGCCACACACATACTTTTAAATAACTTATGCTACCTGGTGGGTACTTTTCCTACACAGGAGTAAAAAACCTGAATCTACATCGCAAAATTTTAACTCCTATATTGGCAAGTTTAAAACGTGAACACTCGTTACAGACCCAACTACTAGTTCTCTGGGCAGCCTTTTCTGCATCCCTCCTTCCACCTTTCACAGAAAGGAGCTCTGCCTCTCAGGCCATTGCTCCCTGTACTAATTCTGTGACACTTGTCACACCCATGTCTTGCTGCCCATGTCTTCCTTTCCAGTTTGCTAAATGTGAATGGAAGAATGAATGAGCAGAAACATTATCACACAAACATGTAATTTTCCCAGTAGGTGAAATTATTTTGGATTCCTAATCTAAAACTCAGAGGAAATGCTTTTATGGACTTTCTTTAATGAATACAGGATAACTAGAAGGCTTCTAAAATGACTAGGTTTTCCCCAACCCCAGAGCTTCTAAGAGTGAATTAATGAATGAATGAATGAAACTTACTTACCTTTCCATAATTTGGGTCCTTTTTTGTCATATAAAAAGGGTTGTATACTTCAGGATCACAAAGATTTCCAAATACAATTTCCTTTAGAAAAAAAATAATACACCTAAGAGCAAATCACTGTATACAATGTGTTTTGCAAGATTCAAAAAAGCCAAATGCTTTATTCTGTTTTTGTAGAAAATCATAGATTCAAAGGGTTAGAAGAAACCTCAGAAGTAATTTAGACTGCAGAGACAGCTCGCCACCTTCTGGGGGTAGTAATCATCAAGTTTAGTCTGAAGTCATCAACTACCCTTAGTCTGAGAACTTTCTGCTCTGCCAGCCAAGTACTCTTTTGGCCATTCTAGCCACCAGTCTGTCCTTAGACTGAGTTGAAATCTGCCTTGGCACTGGAGACACTAATACTCTACCTCAAAACAACAAAAAATTAATCTACCCATCACCCACCCATCAGTCTTTTAAATGTTTCGTTTTCATCCCCCTTCCTGTCATTTCTTCCTCTGACTAAATAACCCATATTTCTTCCCACTTTTCCTCCCAGGAGATGTTGTCAAGCTTCCACCCTCTTCTAAAGGTTCTGCAACTGCTGAAGATCCCCTCTACAGTATGAATCAGGAGTGACAAGATAGCAACACGGTGGACTTTGATGCTTCCCACTCCAAGCACTGCCTCCCTCAATACAGCCTAAGAGCCCAGATGTTTTCTTAGAAGTCCGCTCCCATAGTCAACTCACGTTGAATTTACTGTCATTTAAAACCACTCCAGGGGTGTCTGGGTGTCTCAGTTGGTTAAGCATCTGACCTTGGTTCAGGTCATGATCTCACAGTTTGTGAGTTTGAGTCCTGCGTTGGGCTCTGTGCTGACAGCTAGGGCCTGGAGCCTGTTTCAGATTCTCTATCTCCTTCCTTCTGCCCTTCCCCTGCTCGCACTCTCTCTTTCTCTCTCTCTCTCTCAAAATAAACATTAAAAAAAAATTTTTTTTTAACCACTCGGACTTCAACACATGCCTTTTCTAAGGCATGGCTTCCCCATCCTGTACTTGTACAATCACATTTCTGAGCACAACTGTAAGCCTGTGCACTTTGGTTTCAAAGACATATGGATTTGACACTGAGCTCTGCCTCTTAGAGTGCTTAGAAAGAAGTATTTAATGTTCACATCCAGAAATTTTGCTCACGAAATCAATACTCTAACTTTCCAGGCAAACTATGCTAGATCTCCAGTAAGTACCTGGGAACTTAGGCAGACCTAAATTCCAAAAGAGGGTCCTGACCTCAAGGTTAAAACAGAAAAATTTCCAAAAGCAGCAGCAAAATTTTATTCTTTTATAAAGCCAAATTGAGGAACAGTATGTAGAAAGCTATGGTCCCTACACCTAATGTTTGACTGACTGAACAGCATGGAATCCCCTTCTCCCTTGCTCTCTTCCTACTTGAAAGATTAGAATGCCTTACGCTCTCTTTCCTGCCTCTGCTTCTAGCTAGGACTTGCAATGTGGCCCATTTATGGCGAAGAGGATCTAAGGGGAAATCTGCTAGGAGCTTCTGGGGACTCTGCTTCCAGATCAAAGGATCAGGTATAAGATAAAGGTACCCTGGCACCACTCCTTACCCCTTCTTCCTGTCTTGAGCACAGACCTAACACCTGAAGCTGTAAGTAACCAAATGTGCTTGCAAATGTAAGAGTGATGAGGAAAAAACAAAAATATTAAGGATAGCAGAAAAGAATTATAGGAAAAAACCTGAGTGATAAATGACATTTCTACACTGCCAAAACCCACAGTGAGACCACCTACCCATCAATTTCTTGTTAAGTGAACAATAAGTGTCCTTATGATTTAAGCTACTGCTATTCTCTGTACATTTACTTAAAAGCATTCCTGATAAATCTAGTTCCAAATCAATACTTTTATTCCTTCCTTCTGAAACTCCAGGTTTAAAAATGTAGTAAGCTGTATTACAATTCTGTGAATTCATCTTAAATACAAAAATAATGTCAGGACTGTTTGCATAATAACCAGTGAAAATGTTGGCCCAACTCTTTAAAGTATACTTTATTAAGAAAACAAAGAACTCTCAGTACCATTTTATTTGTGTGCTTTAAAAGACATTCAAGATTCTCTTGTTTCATTTTCTCCAACCCTCCGTATGAAATTACTTTTTCTGCAATTCTCTGAACAGGCTCTGCAACATTTTCAATCCATTTTTTATGTAACACCTCTCCTCTTCTTTCCTTAAAAATATCCAGATGCTGAAAATACATATCCAGTCCTTAATGAAATGATACAAACAAGGAAAACAAATTATTAAGGTTTCCATTTATTGTCATTTGAATAAGGGGGAGAAACACTTGTTCCCACTTTTAAACTCTCAACACATTTGGGTTGCAAGGTCCTAGCATAAGATAATCAAAGAACATAATAAAGTTCAGGAGGGGAACCTGAGAGCATAGAGCAGGAAGAACCCATGAAAGGTTCTAAAGCAGAAGTGTGCCTGGAGATTAAACCACATTCAAACCACTTCTAACTCATGAAACTCCTTTTTTTTTTTTTTTTTAAGGATTTCAAAGCATTCCTGTCACCCACTGCATGTCTCTAGCCTTCATCATCAAAGTCTGTGACAAAACTGGTAGAGTAGAAAGAGCGCTAGACTTACACCAGCACCTCTGTCTGAATCTATAGGAGGGTAATCCCACCTACCTTTTTTTTAATGTTTATTATTGAGAGAGAGAGAGACAGAGCATGAGCAGGGGGAGGGGCAGGGAGAGAGGGAGACACAGGATCAGAAGCAGGCTCCAGCCTCTGCACTGTCAGCACAGAGCCTGACACAAGGCTCGAACTCACCATGAGATTATGGCCTAAGCCCAAGTCGGCGCTCAACCAACTGAGCCACCCAGGTGTCCCCCGCTCTTTTTTAAGTTTATTTTTTTGAGAGAGACAGAGATAGAGCAAGTTGGGGGTGGGGGGCAGAGAGAGAAGAGACAGAGAATCCCAAGCAGGCTCCACACTGCCAGGCTCAAATATGACCGGATCATGACCTGAGTCGAAACCAAGAGTCACATGCTTAACCCACTGAGCCACCCAGGTGCCCCCCACCTACCTCTTTTTGATGCTTAGCTGAAAATATATATGAACTTCCTTTGTAAATTAGAACACAAACATTAAAGTACCACTGTAACACCAAATTTCAATCTCATTAAAATGAAAACTCCTTTAACTTTATTAATTTCATAGTAACTCTGAGTACAATTGGACATTACCCTTAAATACTATCTCTGGTGGTTTTATATATCCCCTTTTCGATTTGGGAACATATGAGAAAGAGGTAAGTTTTAGTCAGAAAGAATTTCTATTCAATACCAGAACAAAGAGGGGGAGCTCTTAGAACGATCTCTCAGATCCTTCACGGGCAGATCTAGGAATCCAGGCCTCTCAGTGACCCTGCAAGGAGGTGGCACAATTTCAGATCTATGTTGTATAAACAGATCAACCAGAGGAGGTTCATTCTCTCAGCAAAATGAATCTCTGTGACACAGTGACATCCTCTTAGCCGTTTTGCTCTGCACCACTCTTGCTTACCTGGAACATACTTAGAATCCAGGCTGTAGCCAACTCTTACCTTGGCAATGTAATTTTCTCTAAATAATATTGCATGTATAGCTTCATCAATGTCTTCTCTAGCTAACACCTAAAATTACAGAACTGAATGTCAGGATGTAAATCCTAAAGAAACAAAACAGAATGACAAAATTCATTGTATTTTACCAATACTTTTACTGTAAATCTACTGCTTATACCTCAAAGAGTATTTTGTAACATTTTTATTAAGGAAAATTTTAATTTAAATTTTAGTTAATTTGCATTCAGTGCAATATTGGTTTCATGAGTAGAATTCAAGGATTCATCTCTTACATACAATACCCAGGGCTCATCACAAGTGCACTCCTTAGTACGCATTACCCATCTAGCCCGTCTTCCACCCACCTCCCTCCATCAGCCCAGTTTGTTCTCTATCACTCAAAGTCTCTTGTGGTTTGTTTCCCTCTCTTCTCTCCCCCTCCCCATATGTTCATCTGTTTTGGTTTCTTAAATTCCACATATGAGTGCGATCATATGGCATTTGTCTTTCTCTGATTGAGTTATTCTGCTTAGCATAATACACTCTAGCTCCATCCATGTCATTGCAAATGGCAAGATTTCGTTCTTTTTGATAGCTGAGTAATATTCCAGTGTGTATATATACCACATCTTCTTTATCCATTCATCAGTCAATGGGCATTTGGACTCTCTCCATAGTTTGGCTATAGTTGACAAATGCTGCTATAAACATCGGGGTGCATGTATCCTTCAAATCTGTATTTTTGTATCCTTTCAGTAAATACCTAATAGTGCAATTGCTGGATGGTGGGTGATGTTCTATTTTTAGTTTCTTGAGCAATCTCCGCACTGCTCTCCAGAGTGGCTCAACCAGTTTGCATTCCCGCCATCAGTGCCAGAGAGTTCCCCTTTGTCTGCATCCTCGCCAACAGCTGTTGTTTCTTGTGTTATTAAGAGAAATTTTCAAACACGATTTTCTGTGAACCCAAGCTCAATATTTATCACCTTAGGGTTTTTCATCTGGATCACTAGGAACTGATCGTCCAACTTTTATGCTTATAGGACTAAGAAGGAACAAATGGAAAGACAATAAAAATCCAGTATCTGGAAGAGATATGCTATTACCTAGAACTAGTGTAAAATAATACAGGTTCTTAAAACTATGTTTTTCAATCTCTGGCTCTTCTTTCAGTTCTTTCAAGTGAATGCATCAAAACAAACTAGACCCCAAACTCAGATAACAAATCTGTGAATAAAAGAAATCTCAAAAAGGAGAGTTGCATTGTTACCCATATATTTAACAGCAACACATGAAATCTAAAATAATATTCAGACAGCTCTTCAGGTCTTCAAAATAAAACTATCTTGTTGATGTAAGCAGAATTTTGCTTTGACTCCTTCTTAGACTCATTTTAAGATGGCAATTGAAAAACAATTAAGTGTTTTCCCCTGATACTATAGACTTAGAACAAATCAATCTATTTATTTGGAGAAGTAGAAACATCTACTTTGACAAACATCGTGGAAAATCACATTTTTTTTACCCATTCTATTCTCAGCATATATTATAATATTGATCATGTGTCTGATTTTCAAACTACTTTTTGTTTAAGGAAATAAACATTTTTGACTTCCATAGCTCCGAGCTTTCTTTGTGATTTTGCCAGAAAACATAAGGAAGATATTAATGACTTTTGGCAGCACTTTTGAAACCCACAGCTTTTCATGCCCACACACGCGCACAGACACAAATGTTTAAAGGTCTCACCACTTTTACTGCTACCACTGCAAAAGGAGCAAAATAAAGGACTACTCCAAGAGCTTCTCTTTACAGTGAGGCAAATTATAGGATCATGTAAAATAATGACACTTCCTTTATGAGGAAATCATTGCTTTACCAGACCCTTAAGTGGCAGAATCAACTGGCGAGCCCAGACCTGGCTTCTCCGCCGGCAGAGCTCCGGGACTGCAGCCTGTACCCACCCACCGTACCGCCCTGTGGGTGTCCTGAACCTCTAGTGAGCGACAGCAGGGGCACTCGAACCACTCTTGGTCAAATTTGGTCCCGGATCATTCCCATTCAGTGAGTTCTTAACAGTGCCTTGCTTCTGCCAGGCATTGTTCTAGTTCTAGGGAATCCAACCGTGACTAAGATAAAATACTTCTCAAGGGATTTATGTCCCATCGCCAAAATAACGTCCCCAAATGCCACGTTACTTTACCTCCATTAAAGCAACTGACTCGAGCTCTGGCCATTCTTTTAATTTTTCTGGCCTGAAATGTTCACCACAGGTAGACACTTTCTTGGAAGCCATAGATAAGAGGATCCCTGAGGGGAGAGAGTAAATTGAAGAGACTTGGTAAGGCAGAAAGCAGTTTGAATCCTGGCTCTGCCACGTGGTAAAGTCCCTAAGTAAAACAAACAAAACAAAATCCTGGCATCCCCCCAAGACTCAGTTTCAAAAGGGGTAATTACACTTCCCCCACATATTGCTGTGGGGTCACCCACCCAGCCTGGGGCTCCACAGTGGACGGCGTGGGCTCCCCAAGATGCAGGACAGCGACTCCTGAACCCCCAAGCCCCTCCCCAGCCAGCTAACCCACCACCAGACGGAGTATTGCAAGACGGAAAAGGGGGCGTCCTTTTAAAAACAAAGCACTGGGGGGAAAAAAAAGAATAATAAATAAATAAATAAATAAATAAATAAATAAATAAATAAAAACAAAGCACTGGGTTGAAACTCGAAGCTCCACTTCCCTCAACAGGGCCTACCCTTTTCTTGTTCCCGCAGGGGACGCCACGGATGAGGGCAGGTCAGGGAGGAGGAGGGTCCCCAGGAGATGCCATGTCCACCCATCTGGGGCCTTCATCTGTCCAACCCAACACCACCCTACATTTTGACTGGCTTCAAATGAATAGACGTCTTCTAAATTGATACTACAAAGAACATACAGTTTATCTGCATGATCTAGGGCTACAATCAGGAGAGGAATGATTTTTAGTGTTCCCTTTGCCTAAGGAAAACAAAATTCTTCTCTCCTGTGTTCTAGGTCTTACTGTGTCTTCCCAAGACCAGGGGTCAGCCTCAACATGAGCCAGAAGGTGCTATGCAGAATCAGAATCAGCAAGTATGTAATCATACTCAAAATAAATTTTTTTAATATTCTAAAAACTGTTAGAAAAACCTGGGGAGAATATGTGGCAATGGATTTTAAGGGTGCCTGACCAAAGGGGACACACCTACCTTGATTTAGGGAAAGATCAAGTGAATTGACAGGCATTCAGTAAAGTAGCTATCATTTTTTTTTTCAACGATTTTGTGAGAGAGAACACCAGTAGGGGAGGGGTGAGGGGGGGAGAGAGAGACAGAGAGAAAAAGAATCCCAAGCAGGTTCCATGCCATCAGGACACAGTCCCACATGGGGCTCAAACCCACTAACCATGAGATCATGACCTGAGCAGAAATCAGGAGTCGGAGGCTTAACCAACTGAGCCACCCTGGTGCCCCAGCTGTCATTATTTTTATTGGATCTTTCAGGCAATATTTAACTTCTGGGGAACATACATTTGTAATAATTATCAATACAAGGTATTGTGATTTCTTAATTATCATACAGACACTGAATTTAAGTGGAGTTTATTGCAGGTGCTTGAGTGCCTTCCTTGGTCCTCAGCATGAATGAATCCTGCTGGCAAATGGCTTCTCTACAGCAGCCTTCTTTTGTGTCTTCTTACCAATCAAGGATCAAGGTGTGTGCTCCTTTGTTGCTAAAACCTTTGGAAGGTGACAGAAAAGAAGAGATACGTGTGATATAGGAATGAGAGGCCAACAAGAGCAGAAAGAGTTCCTCAGCTCAGCTGAACCGTCTGAAGCCTAGTGCGGCCAGAGCCAAGTGATTCATCTCACAGGCCAGGGCCCCATCCAAACCTGCCTCAGTCTCTCCTCACTCTATCTGGATTCAGAAACTTGCAGAAATTCCAGGACACAGCCAACCCTATTATAGGTGGGGTAGATTGCTGACATGTGCTAGGAGTTGAGGGACCTCCCCCGTGGTCCTGCTTTATATGTTGGGATATCTGGGATACTAAGTTATACTGGGATTATCATGATTTAGAAAATACTACCTTCCTTTCTTCCCTTTTTTCAAACCTCTGAAACTTGATCCTCCACCTTCACTATCAGCTGACAGATGACCTTCTCACTTCACTGAGAAAATGAGGTAAACAGAAGTGGATGATGTTCTTTCACAAAATTCACCACGCTATATCCATGTACTCTGCCTTCCTTCCTCTTAAAATGGATGGCTTGTCCTGCCCTCCATTTGAGTCCTGGATCCCACCTCTTTATAGGTAAAGGGTGTAGGGAGGATAGGCGAATGGATGAGGGGGACTATTTTAGGTAGAGAAGTCGGAGAAGTCTTCTCTGAGAAGGTATTTGTGCAGAGGTGTGAGTGAACTGAGGGAGACATGGAGAGATCTAGGGAAAGAGTGTTCCAGGTGGAAGGACTAGCAGAAGCAAAAACCTGAGATGGGAATGAAGTTGGTATATTAAGAAAACAAAAACAAAGCTGGTGAGGCTGGAGCATAATGACTGTGGAGAGAAGGCAGGTGCCTAATGGTACAGGGACTTAGAGACCATGCTAAGGAATTAGAATAAAATCCAAAGCGTGAAGGGAAAGTCATTCAAAGGTTTACAGTAGGGAAGAAATCTAACATTTTTTAAATGAATATAGCTTCTTCATGGAGAACTGGTTACACAGGGGCAACAGCAGAAGCAGGAAAATCAGTTAGGAGGCCAGTGCACTAAGCCAGTTAAGATCACAATGGCTTGAGCTGGTGGTAGTAGTGAGGAACTGAAAAGTGAATAAACTGACAGAAGTCAGTACCTGTTAGACGTGGGAAGTGAGTAAAGCAAGAAATCAAAGACAACACTTGGATTTTTGTCCTGAGGCGTCCTGATTGGATTATAATCAAGGGGAAATCTGGAGGCAAAGCGAGTTTGGCAGCAAGAGGGGAACAAATACAAAAGTAAAGAATAATCCTTCTGGGGGCTGGTTAAATTCTAGATACTTGTAACCACTACAATATATAAGGAGGGTTCTAAGGTATCAGTATAAAGCAACTTACTTTTTTTCCTCGCTATTTAAGCCTGTTCTGTTGATGTAGTTCTCCTGCCCTGCTTTACCTGTTTTATTTTCCCCATTGCACTTATTACCAGCTCACATATTACACACTTATTGGTTTATTGTCTGGCTCCCCTATCAAATATAAGTTCTTAAGGATCAGAGATTTATCTCTTGTTTACCACTATGCCCCTCAAAGATTGCCCGGCTCAGAGTAGGTGCCTGTTATATTTTGAGGAAGCAAGCAAGCAAGCACAGGGGAGGATACTAAAACATGACAGTAAAAGGAGTTAAACTACAAAATAAAGTTTTACTAAAACTTCTATGAGTGAGTAAAAATAAAAGTAGCTCCCTTGTCTTCTGGGGGTGGGAGTAAGGAACTGGAGAGACAGAGAAGAAGATGGAAAGACTGTATATTCAGACTAACACACCATTCCCATACTGATTTCTAACCAGGAGATGAGGAGGGTGGGCTGTGACTTCTCCTCCAAATCCACTCCTAAAACAGGCTCTACTCCAGAGCCTTGTACATAGGGTAGAGAAGAAAACTGAAGGAGAAAAGTGGAAAGTAGACCTAGACCTAGAAGCAGTAGACTACGCTAGACCAGTCACATGGTCACCAAGTTTAATTGTAGTCACCTTAGGATGAGAAATCTGTGTTCTGTGAACACCTACATTTGTATACATTTTACATTTGGGGGCTTTTACTTTACTCCTTAAATTTTACCACATTGAATTTAGTACATGGTTCTTTTGATAATTTTCTGCCTGTTTTGGTTGAGTTAAGGGAAACAAAATTTAGGGCCTGGCTTGGGTGTGATAAGTGGTAAATAGTAGAGATACTAGAGATGGTGGGGAGACAGAAGAAGGGCAAAAATTCACAAGAAAGTAGGAAAATCTGATAGCCCACCCACCAGAGGGCATATCCATTGTGAAACTCTCAGGGAAATTCTCTCCATTCCCTCTGAATGCTTCTCAGTTTCTTCTCCTCTCTCCCTTGCCTTGTTTGGGAGTAAAGGGGTACAGTACCCTGCCTCCTCTCCTCCTGAAGGCCTGTCATACAGAGAAGCTCCCAGCTACTCAGACTTTGGCATCAGCAATTGCTACCTTATGAATGGCAAAACAGGACCACCCCAGCACTCACCGCATCCTGGTCCTCATCCCTTTCTACTTCTTGGCTGAGGGCCATGGAAGAAAAGTGCCCTTCAGAGTTGACCTCTTTGGGACTTGGTTTCTTTTCTCTCATGAAAACATAGAGGCTCTTTTTCCAGAAAGGATGATCCTTTGTTTCTGCAGGAAGGAACCAGAAAGAATTCTCTTAAATAGCAACTCAATTGCAGCGTTTAATATTTTAATTTGAAGTTGATGAGTTCTAACGTTTATTTATTTCTGATAGAACACAAAGTGGGGGAGGAGAAGAGAGAGAGGGAGACACAGAATCCAAAGCAGGCTCCAGGCTCTGAGTGGTCAGCACAGGGCCTGATGCTGGGCTCGAACCCACAGACCATGAGATCATGACCTGAGCTGAAGTCGGTCGCCTAACCGACTGAGCCACCCAGGCGCCCCTGAAGTTGGTAAGTTCTATTTGAATCTACACATTTTTATGAAAAAGAAACCCAAATAAATAGCATTACCTTACTCTAATAATAGTTTCATTTGAAATCTCTTTGCTGCTTAATCAAACAGCTGAGTGAGGCTCTTTCAGGGTCAATGACCCCCTCAAAGAGCTGTCCACTGTGTCTTCCCAAGGAAGGTCTAACTTGCCAAAAACAAATATGCCTCCCCCCATTCCCCAATACCATAATTGGGATATTTCCCTAATTCACAGACCAGAATCTAATCTTCCACCTCCTTTTTCCAAGGGGAACTCACAGACTTAAGTAGTCTAAAATATCGGCCCCCTAGGTACTCCAACTTGCAATATTCTCCTTCAGATCTGGATCCCACTCTGCTAGGAGAGATATTTGAGGACAAAACCCCTCCTTTTACATTATATATAGAAATTAAATAGGATTTAAATGTTTACTGTCCTAAAACCTGACCCAAACAGGTATGCATGAGACTGTGGCAGTTAGAGATTATACAGAAACTTACTCTATTGAAACCGAGTATACAAGAGTGTTTCTGACACATTCCATTTTAAGGCCTTTAGCTACCAAGTGAATAAGGCTTAGCGTCAATACTTTCTATTATTCCTTAATTTCAGCTCCCATTCAAAAGGCAGCCAATAATTAAACCACACCTCTAGAACGACGGCCAGCTCCATCTCTAAAGTCATTGGTTTCTACAGTTAGTCATTCTCTCTGCTGCCCATGCCAGCATCAAACATCTCTAAAAGCCCTGTGCCTTCTGCCATACTGCATTTATTTATCAAATTCTGAGCCTATTCAGAAAAAGGAAAGAATACTGCAGCTTACTTTGGGGCTCTTTAGGGACAGAGAATTGTACACCAACATCCTAAAGAACATTACACAAGCTCATTTTACTTCTGCTTTGCTAGGGCTGTTTTGTTTTGTTTTGTTTTGTTTTGTTTTGTTTTGTTTGAGAGAGAGAGAGAGAGAGAGAGAGAGAGAGAGAGACCGACCATGTGCAAGCACACTTGTGTAAGCAGGGGAAGGGCAGAGAGAGAAGAAGAAAATCTTACACAGGCTCCACGCTCAATGTGGAGCCTGGCACAGGGCTCAATCCCACAACCCTGGAATCATGACCTGAGCCAAAATCAAGAGTCAGACACAACCAACTAGGCTATCCAGGCACTCCAGGTTCTTGTTTTATTATCATCAACAGTTTTACTGAGGTGTAACTTACACATCATAAAATTCATTCATTTTAAGTGATTCAAATCAATGATTTTTAGTATATTTACAGAGTTGTGCAACTATCACCATAATCTAATTTTGGAACATTTATATCAGTCTAAAAACCTCATGCTCATTTACAGTCACTCTCCATTTCCCAACCCTAGCCCTAGCTCAACAACAATCTACTTCCTGTCTCTATAGATCTGCCTTTCTGAACATTTCATATAAATACAAGCATACAATATGTGCTCTTTTGTGATTGTCCTCTTTCACTGAGTATAATAGTTTTGAAGTTCATCCATTTAGTAACATGTATCAGCACTTCTTTCCTTTTAACCACCAAATACTCCATGTATAGATATACCACATTTTGCTTATCCATCTACCAGCTGATGAATATTCGGGTTATTTCCACTTCTTGGCTATTGTGAATTCATGTATAAGTCTTTATGGACATATGTTTTCATTTCTCCTGGGTAGGAGCTGAATTGCTTAATGTTTCACATTTTGAGAAACTGCCAAACTATTTTCCAAAGTGACTGGACCATTTCACATTCCCTGCAGCAACATCTGAGGGTTCTCATTAGTTTTAATCAGATAGTTAAACACGTTATGTAACTATATAGAGAGATCTCTTACTTTAATTCCATAACTAGTTAATTGAGATGATTCCCTCAGTCACACACACAAGAGTAAGGACCACCACTCTGCTTATAACATCTCTTCACTCCGACTATACCTACTATCCAACAAAAGTAGTCCAAAATTCTATTTTTACGGCTCCAACTCCAATGAAATATCTCCTAACTTTTAATTTTAACAATTTATTTTCTGTCTGTGCTTGTTATTTCTGAATGTATCAGCAGTTTGTGGGGTTTTTTGTTTGTTTTGAGAGAGAGAGAGAGCATGTGCACATGCAAGTGGGGTAGGGGCAGAGAGAGAGGGGAGAGAGAATCTGAAGCAGACGCCATGCTGTCAACACAGAGCCCGATGTGGGACTTGAACTCGTGAACTGTGAGATCATGACCTCAGCTGAAATCCAGAGTCGGATGCTTAACCAACTAAGCCACCCAGGTGCCCCAGCAGTTTGTTCTTTAAGACCAGAAGAAGTTGAGTAAAGTTGCCACCTCACCCAGACACAGAGGTGGGAGATGCCTGATGTCACACTACAAGACCCCGGTGTATGCCTCAGCACTGCTCCAAGAACTTGAAAGGATGGTGGGAGTGGAAACACAGCCAGGCGTCTTTAATGAAAAAACAGTAAAGCCATGGAATGCCAGACTTACTTGTAAATGAGTGCTTTTCCTGCTTCTTGAGATTCCAGGGGATGAGGAGTTCTTGCCACGGGTTTCAAATCAAAATTACCATTGTTAAAATTCACTTTCACTTTTAACCTTTAACAAGATAACATGTGTGAGAATGTTTTGAAGGATATTTTGAAAACGAAACAGTGATCTTAAAGAGTTTTGTTTATATACTCCTTAAAAGAAGTTTGAAACACCACACACCACCTTGCACATTTTAAAACTGACACACCTAGGGGCACCTGGGTGGTTCAGTCGGTTAAGCGTCCAACTTTGGCTCAGGTCACGATCTCACAGTTTGTGAGTTCGAGCCCTGCGTCGGGCTCTGTGCTGACAGCTCAGAGCCTGGAGCCTGCTTCCCATTCTGTGTCTCCCTCTCTCTCTGCCCCTTCCCTGCTCATGCTGTGTCTCTCTCTGTCTCAAAAATAAACATTGAAAAAAAAATTTTTTCAAAAAAACTGACACACTTAAAATTTTTCACTGTAAGTTTAAGTAACTTTGTTTCTCATTTCTCTTGTAACTCTTGTTTCAAACAGATTTGGGATAAGATGAGTGTTGTTGGTCTTACTATGAAACTTTAAGGATATAATTTGATAAAATGGATTTTAACCAACATATTAATAAAGCACACCAAATTGAAAGTAATCACATAAAACTGTTAGATGAGCATTATAGCCAATGTACTTTGAAAATTTTATCAGTTCCACAAAACATTCCAGTTATATTCATAAGAAGTATCCTAAATTATAGGACTTTATTCCAAATTCAGAGCAACCCAACACAGACCAAGTACCCTGATTCTAAGGCAAGTCTTTAAATCTATCGATCATCAATCAACTAATTAAAGTAAAATAAAATATACATGACAGGGAAATACAGAAAGACCTATGGGTTGAATTTCCTTGCTTCATCATTAAAGGAATTCTCTTTAAAGACAGTATTTTTAGGGGCGCCTGGGTGGCTCAGTTGGTTAAGTGGCCGACTTCAGCTCAGGTCATGATCTTGCGGTCCGTGAGTTTGAGCCCCGCGTCAGGCTCTGTGCCGACAGCTCAGAGCCTGGAGCCTGTTTCAGATTCTGTGTCTCCCTCTCTCTGACCCTCCCCTGTTCATGCTCTGTCTCTCTCTGTCTCAAAAATAAACGTTAAAAAAAATTTTTAAATAAAAAAACAAATAAAGACAGTATTTTTATTTATCCCTTTATTTGGCACCCTGGAATTTTTTACACCCAGGTTGAAAGGTATGACTTTCTTTTAAAAAGTGAGTTAAGATGTGATGTGAATGCAGGCTTGTTCTCAGGCAGATCAATTTTTAAAAAGAGTACATATAGACTTCAGAATCAGGAAAATTGAGTTCCTTAAAACTATCTGTGAATACCTTAGAAAGTCTATAGAAACCCACGCTGTCTATGCCAGTTTGAAATTCACAGCTTAGAGGGAATCCACTCATTCTTGGAGGCATCGCTATCTCACAAGAGATATTAAAGGGGAAAAAAAAGTCTTCTTAACACACACACACAGTAGAGGCCAGAAATGTGGGAAGCTGGGTCCATCTATAGTGGTGGGCAGCAAGAGCAAGTAGAACACACCTGAAGGCAGATGCCAATAACAGAGTTAACTTGATACTAAGCCATGTACCAGCTATAATGTGAGGACACCAAACTTGAGACTGTCACACTAAGCATAGACCTTTTAAGGGAGCTTAAGTGGGCCCAGATTAATGGTATCCTAGCTACAAGCAGAGGCAGAAACAGAAACAAATCCTCCCCTAGACTGGGCCAATAGGATACCCAAAGTTCAAATCATGTCATTAAATCATAAATAAAATTCACTAAGCAAAGCATACAAGAAAATAAACCATTATAATTGAGAATTAGCAGAGAAAACAATAGATTTAGCTTCTTCAAGGAATACAGAATTTGGAATTATCAAATGTAGAATGTAGTATATACCAATGTATTTTAAAGAAAGAAATGATCCAATCACCAATATAAGAAAACAGTTAAGAGCCTATCAGAAATGAAGAAGCATATTGGAAGGAGGAAATTTAAGAAATTTAAATGCTAATATTGAGCACAGTGAGGAAAGAATTAGTAAACTGGAAAACATATTCAAAACATATTCCATTCTAAGAAGATGGAAAATATGAAATACAAATTAAAAGATATTAAGATATAAAAAGGTCTAATATATGTCTGAATCCAGAAGCAAAAGGGAAAGAATAAAGAAAAAACAATAAAGAGATCATTGCTGTCAATTTTCCTGACTGATGAAAAACATGAATACAGAGATCCAGAAAGCACAATATATACCAGTAGGTTAAATAAAAAGAAATCCGTACCTAGACACCTGTAGCAAGAGTGCCAAACACTAAAGACAAAGATTTTATAAGCAGCCACGGAGAAAGGACAAAAACCAGAATGACAGCAGACTTCTCATAAACAATAGAAACCAAAAGCAAGAGAATTATATCTTTAGAGCATTCAGATAAAATAAGTTATCAACCTACAATGCAAACTGTCTTTAAAGAATGAGAATAAAATAAAGATATTTAAGGTACACTAAAATTGAATATTAAAGGCTGAATTTCAGGGGGAAAATGTCTCCACTATTACAGTATAAAATGGAAGACAGGGAGGCCCTGGGCATCTCAAGTCAGTTATGCAACCGACTTTTGGTTTCAGCTCAGGTGAGGAACTCATGGTTTGTGAGTTCAAGTCCGCGTTGGGCTCTGCACTGACAGTGTGGAGCCTGCTTGGGATTCTCTCTCTCCCTTTCTCTCTACCCTTCCCCTGCTCGCTCTGTTTCTCTCTCAAAATAAATAAGCTTAATAAATAAATAAATAAAATGGAAGACAGAATGGCAACCCTCCTCTATGGAAGAGTCCCTCCTCTATAAAGCGGTCTCCCATACTGATTTTCCTACAGATATGTCTGCTAAGTCTCGGATTCACCCAAACTAGACATCATTTTTTTTAATTAATATAATTATATAAGACAAACATTGAATGATTTCAGTCCCAAGAAACTGATGCTCCTCTTCGTTATTTTGTTTCTATCCAAGATCCCACTGTTATATTTTCTACTAGGCTGGGTTAAGTGTCCTTCCTCTGTGCTTCCATAATAACCTGTGCATATCAGTATTATCACATTTGCCACATTGTAATGGAATTATCTATTTTAAATGGCTATCTTCTCTAAGTTATTTAAAGCAATTACAACTCAACGCATGATACTTTGATTGAATTAATTTGATATAGGAGTTGAACTGTGTCCCCCAGAAAAGATATATTCAAATCCTAAACTCTCATCTCTGTGAATGTGACCTTGTTTGGAAATAAGGTCTTTGTAGATGTAATCAAGTTAAAATGAGGTCATGATGGATTAGGGTGGGCTCTAATCCAGTGTCAGATGTTATAAGAGGGAAACTGGATGCAGACACAGAGGGAAGACCATATGATGATGGAGGCAGACATTAGAGTGTTAAGGCTGTATGTAAACCAACTAAAAAGACTGCCAGCACCCACCAGCAGCTAGAAAGGAGGCAAGGAAGGAGGCTCCCCTAGAGCCTTCATAGAGGGAATGGCCCTGCTGACATCTTGATTTTATACTTCCAGCCTCCAGAACTATGAGAGAATAAATTTCTGTTGTTTTAAGCCACACAGTGTGTAGCACTTTGTTACAAATGCCTTAGGAGACTTATATAATATAAATCTCAAATCTGAATTCCTCTCTGACTCTTTTCCCTGGCCTTCCAAATCTGGTCAACAAAATCTAAAATTCCTTTGTTTCATCACATCAGTCTCTTCATTTCAATTCCTTTTGCCACATCCTGAGGCCTTTATCAACAGAAGATAGATCCTTATAAAACTTCAACAATCTCCAGCTTCTTGTCCTATCTTATCTCCAATCTATCGCATACATCATATGCCAGATTAAAGTTTCCAGGATTTCATGCTGTCCTCAATGACTCCCCAATCCCTACATGATAAAATCCCAATTTTAAGCTGGTATTGAAGGCTTTTCACAAAATGGCTCCAACCTAGTTTCACAGACTTAACCAGTGACTGGTCATATACTCATTCACTTCACAGATAAGCAGACAGTTGCAAACCGTGTGATAAGTGAAAAAATACATGTATGTCAACTGGTGGGACAAAAGAGGGCCTGGACCAGACTGCCTAGTATAAGGAGGTGAACTGTAAATATTTCACAGAGGAAGTGTTAAAGTAGCATTTAACAAAGTCTTGGGAACAGTGTTTTCCTCAAAAAAAGAATGGGCACAGAGCAGAACACCAGAGAAAGGCACCATCAGTGGCAAAGAAGTATAGGAAGAGATCAAGAGCTTCAGGTAAACAAGTGCAATGCCCTACTCCCTTCCTTGTATCCTTCCCTACTATAAAGCAAAAGCCTTAAGCTGCTGGAAAGAGGCAAGTAATTCTTCCCACCCCCCTCCAGAACAACAAGCAAAGATATACTGCTTCTGGGAGAGAAAAGCAAAACCTGCCTGCCTATGGAGGAGGAATAAGAGGGGTACACCCAGGAGCAAGGAAAGGATCCACTGCTACTAGGATAAGGACAGAAGCAAAAACCCTCTGTCCCAGGAGGAGGGACAAGAAACAGCTTTCAGTCCAGAATCCTATACCTATACCAAGCAGAGATCTGCTACTATTGGCAGAGGAGCAGGAAACTATCACCCAAGAAGAACCACACAAGGTAGTTTGACTGCCACAGACAGAAGGGGAAGGAACTCTAAAAACATGCTGCTCCTGAGGCCCAACCACATAGAACATGCCTAAAACTGAGGCAGGACAAGAAAACAGAAAAATTCCTCTGCTGCCACTATGAGCCTAGCAATAAGCAACAAGCATAGCAGTGTACTTCTGGGGATGAAGCAAGAACACAGAGAGACTCACCCCACACCTCTCACACACACCTCTGTGATGCAGGCTTGTAGAGATAGCCAAAAAATGAAGAGGGAGCAGGAACACTTCAGAAAACCCTTCTGGCCTACCAGCCCCCACCCTAAGCACAAGGTAACAGCAGCCCACCACTAGAGGTATTTGAAGCCTAAGGTGCACTAAAGGTAACAATAGCAATAATACCTAAACCCAGCTCAACTTCTGACTAGATAAGCCCAATTCTCCACACTAATGGTTGACAGAAGAAAAAGCATATCCGTTTTCGAGACATACTCCATCTATACTGGTCTACCTCTAATGCCTGGCATTCAATCAAAAATAACAAGACATGCAAAGAAAAAAAAAGGCAAGACACAATAACCTCAAATATCGAGCATTTAATAAAACATTACAAGATATTGGGGAGAGGGGCAAGACAAAATAACCCATTGTCAAGAGTGAAAGCAATCAACAGAACCAGATTGAGAAATGACCCCTCCCCCCTACCATGGGAACTATCAGATAAAGAATTTAAAATAACTATGATTAATATGTTAAAGCATCTAGTGGAAAGGTGAACATATATAAACAGATGGCAAATTTCAGGAGAAATTAAAACTATTTTTTAAAAATCAAATGGAAATGTTAAAAATAAAAATCACAACAGAGACCAAGGATTCCTCTGATGAGCTGATCAACAAATGAGGCACGGCTGAGGAAAGGCTCAGTGAACTTAAAGATAGGGTAGTAGGAAAAAAAAAAAAAAAAGATGGGTTAGTAGACATTGTCCAACTGAAATACAATTAGGAAAAAAAATTTTTTTAACACAAAAAACAAACTAAGAACTATGGAGCTATGAGACAATATCAAATGGTGTAACATACATATAAGGAGTCTCAGAAGGAAAAGAAAAACAAAGAATGGGGCATAAGAAATATTTCAAGTGATAATGGCCTCAAATTTTCCAAATAGTAAAAGATGTCAAACCACAGATACAAGAATCTCAAAGAACCCTAAGTAGGATAAATAGAAAGAAAGGAAAATAAAGACGACATAACCTAGCTAATGAAAAGCAAAGAGAAAATCTTGAAAGTGCCCAAGAGAAAAGAAACATCACAAAGGGGAACAAAGAATTATGGATTCCTCATTGAAAAATGAAATTTTAAAAAAATCATAATTATGACAAAATTTATACCACTGTCTCCAGTTTTCAAATTCCAAGAGGTTCAATAATTTCTATTAACCATTACCTGCTCCTTTTACAAAATTCACTTTCTATGTAGGTTGTAGGCAGCATAAGCCATTTATTTGGAGTCATAAAGTGCCTTGAATTAGAAATTCTTGGAAACCTGGAATGCAGTTTGGCCTTCTCAACCTCTTTAAATTCTTTCATTGTACATATTTTGCCTGTAGGAAGATTAGTAACCTAAATCAGCACCCTTAAATGCAACTCCCATTGCTTCTGGGTTATGAAATCACGTAACAATTAGGCACTAAGTACCAGTCTCACACTGAAGAAGAGTTCTTTTATCATCATCTTTGTCATATTGTGCCTTTTTCAAAGGATCACGAAATGGTGGAATGGTAACCTACAAGAAAAGCAAGTGTTTAAGGACAGGATTGCGTCTTTTTCAGTGTATCCTAATCATCTGTGTATGACACCTAAGCCTGAAAAAATCAAGAATATAGTATCTACAAACTACTTCAGTTTATCCATTTACAAAGAGATGGGAGCACTCCAATACATCTCTTTGCAAGGCCCACCAGTCATGGTTAGCTCTTGTGTTAATGGTTTTTTCAGATTATTGTGGATATTCTTCTTAGACACTATACCCAAATTCAATAAGTTGTAGTTTCTTAAAAGTTATGACATGGAATGTGAAACTATGTTAATAAATTATTCAACCTCAGTTACATAAAAACCCATTGGTCTATCTTGAGCTTTGAATGGATCTTTTATCCATGTCATGGATTATTTGGAAGAAATTATATCACTGAGTTACGTGAGATCTTCCAAATTGTCAATACATTTCATTATGCTATAATCACAGTCATTAACATCATTATCAATCTCATCAGAAAATTCTAAGAGTAGCAGAAAGCTGTAACACTCATGATGCTGAATATTTTTCCAAAATTCAGTTTTTTGCTTGAAAGCTCACATTTTATCATTGGCAACAAACACTGTCAGTTATTTTTCTTGAAGTGACTTCATTACTTTTCCAAAAAATGTCTGCCAAATATCCAACACTTAATAACTACAATTTATAAATCATTCTTTAAAAAAAAATGTACCATGAAAAAAAAAATCAACCAGTATAGCTGACAATTCAAGCAATCATGCTGCATTTCAGTAGGCAGAAGTACTATTTCCATATTTACCATATTTAAAAAGATGTGTACTTAGATGTGAGCAAGATTTAATAAAATTAATAATTTTTAGTGTTTGGTCAAGGACATCCTTAAGTGAAATTGCAATTTTTTAAATGTGAGTACATGGCAGTGAAGAATAATGACTGGTATGATTTGGTGACACTGATTTAAGTTGTTCTAAGTACCAACAGCTTTACCCACCATTGCTTTTGCACAATCAGAGTCAATGTCAACACTATAAAAAAGGTAAATAATATTTGGCACTATTATGAAACAATTGGCCTAATAGGTCCCTTAAAAGGGTTTCAGGGCTCTCAAAGATCTATGTACCTCACTCTGAGAACTGCCATTATAACCTCAAAGTGTTCCACTTAAGAGGTCACCTATCAGGTTCATTTATAAAAGCAGAATGGTTGGGAACAACCAGTGGCAAGCTGGTGCAGCCACTCTGGAAAACAGTATTGAGTTTCCTCAAAAAATGAAAAATAGAACTACCCTACTACCCAGCAATTGCACTACTAGGCATTTATCCAAGGGATACAGGTGTGCTGTTTCGAAGGGACACATGCACCTCCATGTTTATAGCAGCACTATCAACAATAGCCAAAGTATGGAAAGAGCCCAAATGTCCATCAATGGATGAATGGATAAAGATGTGGTGTGTATACACACAGACACAGACACACACACACAGACACACACACACACAATGGAGTATTACTCAGCAATCAAAAAGAATGAAATCTTGCTATTTGCAACTATGTGGATGGAACTGGAGGGTATTATGCTAAGTGAAATTAATCAGAGAAAGACAAAAATCATACGACTTCACTCATATGAGGACTTTAAGAGACAAAACATGAACATAAGGGAAGGGAAACAAAAATAATATAGAAACAGGGAGGGGGACAAAACAGAAGAGACTCATAAACATGGACAACAGAGGGTTACGGGAGGGGTTGTGGGAGGGGGGATGGGCTAAATGGGTAAGGGGTGCTAAGGAATCTACTCCTGAAATCATTGTTGCACTATATACTAATTTGGATGTAAATTAAAAATTTTTTTTTTAATTTTAAAAATTAAAATTTTTTTTTAATTTTAAAAATTAAAAAAAGAAAAAAAAAGAAAAGCAGAATGTCAAAAGAACTTGAATTTTGATACCAAAAAGATATAGTTTCAAATCCCAATTCTGTCCCTTAACTAGTTATTATACTAGTTAGTAAACTAAGGCTCTAACTTTAAACTCTCAGTTTAACTCCTACCTATTAAAATAGGGACAATTGGGGCGCCTGGGTGGCGCAGTCGGTTGAGCGTCCGACTTCAGCCAGGTCACGATCTCGCGGTCCGGGAGTTTGAGCCCCACATCAGGCTCTGGGCTGATGGCTCGGAGCCTGAAGCCTGTTTCCGATTCTGTGTCTCCCTCTCTCTCTGCCCCTCCCCCGTTCATGCTCTGTCTCTCTCTGTCCCAAAAATAAATAAACGTTGAAAAAAAAATTAAAAAAAAAAAAAAAGATAAAATAGGGACAATGGCACATGCACACACCCCAATTTGGCAAAAAACAAAAAACAAAAATCTGCTTTGCCTGCAAATGCCAACAGTTTAAAATGTCTATGACTCAGGTGCCTGGGTGGTTCACTTGGTTAGATATTCGATTCTTGATTTGGCTCAGCTCAGGATCTCACGGTTTATGAGTTCAAGCCCCACATCAGGATTTGCACTGACAGTGTGGAGCCCGCTTGGGTTTCTCTGTCTTCTCTCTTTCTGCCCCTCTCCCACTCACTCTCTCTCAAAAATAAACATTTAAAAAAATAAAATGTCAATGACTCAAGGATTTTAATTTTGTTTAATAATATCCACTATTAGCAGGCTGCCTGGGTGGCTCAGGTGGTTAAATGTCCTATTTCAGCCCAGGTCATGATCTCGCAGTTGAGTTCAAGTCCTGCACCAGGCTCTGCACTGGTTATGAGAAGCCTGCTTGGGATTCTCTCTCTCTCTCTCTCTCTCTCTCTCTCCCTCCCTCCCTCCCTCTCTCTGCCCCTTCCCCACTTGTGCTTTCTCTCTCTCAAAATAAATAAACTTAAAAAAAAGAAAGAATATCCACTACTAGCAAAAGTGTGGGAAAATGGACTCTGGTAGGGGTATAAATTTATACAACTATTCTGGAGGACGATTTGGCAATATGAATCAAAATCATGCATAACCTTTAACTTAGCAATTCTACTTCTAGCAAGTTACCCTAAGGAAAAAATTAAACAGTTACAGGGAAGTTCATCATGTCATTTATAACAACAGTATGTCCAAAACAATCTAAATGTTCAAAACAGGGAATATGTTTTTAAAAAATGGTGGTATAGCAAGATACCATATATGGTTAGAAACACCATATATGTTCTGCTATTTACAGCTGTGTGATTGTGAAAAGTAACTTAACCAGTCTGTGTCTCACTTGCCTCATCTGCAAATTACTTCATGTGGGAGTAGTAAAGATGGGGGAAAAAAAAAAAGTCCTAACATTTGGTTAAGCCCTCAGTGTAAGTTAGCAGTTATTATTAATAGAATACTATGCAATGATTAAAATTATGTATTTACATTTATTGACAAAGAAAGAGCAAATCATAAAACTATTGAGAAAAAAAGGGGAGCATCTGGGTGGTTCAGTCAGTTGAGCAACCAACTCTTAATTTCGGCTGGGGTCATGGGACTGAGTCCCGTGTCAGACTCCACACTGAACATACAGCATGCTTGAGATTGTCTCTCCCTCTGCCCCTCTCCCCTACTCATGCTATAGTTCTCTCTTGAAATTTTAATGTTTACTTATTTTTGAGAGAGAGACAGACAGACAAAGCATGAGTGGAGGAGGGGCAGAGAGAGAGGGAGACAGAATCTGAAGCAGGCTCCAGGCTCTGAGCTGCCAGCACAGAGCCTAACGCAGGGCTTGAACCCACTAACCTTGAAATGACCTGAGCCGAAGTTGGACGCTTAATGACTGAACCACCCAGTCGTCCCAATCTTTCTCTCTTTAAAACACACACACACACACGCACACACACACACACAAACCTATTGAGGAAAAAAATGCAGGGTATGAACCTAATGTGTGTTACTCCATTTTTGTAAAATAAATCTATTTTACAAAGAAACCTTGGATATCCAAAATGATACACAGGGAAGTGTTAATGAGTTCATTCTGGGTAATGGAATTGTGAGTGGTTTTATTTAAGTATCAATTCTGTTCATTTATCATGAAAATGTATTACATTTGTAAC
Source organism: Prionailurus viverrinus (assembly GCF_022837055.1). Classification (NCBI taxonomy): domain Eukaryota; kingdom Metazoa; phylum Chordata; class Mammalia; order Carnivora; family Felidae; genus Prionailurus; species Prionailurus viverrinus. Next base: position 122,008,236 of record NC_062563.1, read on the forward strand.
AAACTTTTTAGAGTCTTTGAAAATTTTAAATGTTACCTATCATCCGAGTATTATATAATATTTTCAACTTTTACTGAAGTTTAATTTACTTTGGACTTTGTTGTTTTTTTATTTGTTTTTTTTTTTTTTTTTTTTTTTTAGTTTATTTATTTTGAAAGAAAGCATGAGTGAGTGGGTAAGGGGCAGAGAGAGAGGGAGAAAGAATCCCAAGCAGTTTCCGCACCGTCAGCACAGAGCTTGATGCAGGTTCAATCTCACCAACTGCGAGATCATGACCTGAGCCAAAGTCAAGAGTCACCAAGGCACCCCTGGACTTCGGGATTTTTTATTCCTAAGATATGGAGATGGGTAACAATTCTTAAGATGTTACTGTATTCTGGGGCACCTAGGTGACTCAGTCAGTTGAGCCTCCAACTTCAGCTCAGGTCATGATCTCACAGGTCAGTTCATGGATTTGAGCCCCACATCAGGCTGGCTGCTGTTAGCACAGAGCCTGCTTTTGATCCTCTGTCCCCCTCTCTCTGCCCTTCCCCCACTCACGATCTCTCAAAAAAAAAAAAAAAAAAGATGCTACTGCATTCCTGGGGAATCACTAAAGGACTACCCATACATTAGGGCTGCTCAAAAAAACCAACCACATAATATCAAAAATTAGAAGTCTATCGTACCTTCAGAAAATTCGGGTCCTCTTTGTTCATATAAAAAGGATCATACTCTTTCGGATCATAATGCTCTATAAATGCATTTCCCTACAGGAAGGAAATAAAACTACACATAACAAGAGGTACACAACTTTGAGCATAACAGGAGTCAAGAGTCAAACACACAATTCCATTCTTCTGCTTCAAAACGGCATTAATCACAAATACAAAATGGAAGGGAAGGCCAAATTTGAAGTTAAACTTAAGGTAGCCAAGTAATAAATATTATAGTGATAGAAGGGATCTACTTAAAATTTGTTATAATTAATAATGAATGTTGGAACACTAACAGATTTGGGAAATTGTTTTTAAATGTTTAGTAGTCAACATCTCAGATCTCTTAGAAATGCCAAAACAGGGGCGCCTGGGTGGCGCAGTCGGTTAAGCGTCCGACTTCAGCCAGGTCACGATCTCACGGTCCGCGAGTTCGAGCCCCGCGTCGGGCTCTGGGCTGATGGCTCAGAGCCTGGAGCCTGTTTCCAATTCTGTGTCTCCCTCTCTCTCTGCCCCTCCCCCATTCATGCTCTGTCTCTCTCTGTCCCAAAAATAAATAAACGTTGAAAAAAAAAAAAAATTTAAAAAAAGAAATGCCAAAACAGAAATATCTTATAGTTTTGTAAATAACTGTGTTCTAGAACTATACCTATCTATTGAACCTAGAGGCCAAATTTAATTGGTATACAAAAATATTACATGAGAAAAGAAAAGAATAATAACTCTAATATACACATTTAAATCCAGACCTAACCTTCTTCCCTCCATACTTTCCACATGTCCTAGATTTAGGAATAGTATATGCTCTAACAGAGTAGAGGTTATACATATATACAGTGGAAGAGATAAGCTGTTTGAATGATTATAATCACCATTTTAAACCAACTGAAACAAGTATCAAATGACTTCTTAGTACCTTTTTATTTACATGTTTTAAAAAACCATCTAATTCTTCTTGTCTCCTTTTTTTAATATTCTTATGTGAACAAACTTTTTCTATAATTTTCTTCTGGAGAGGATCTGCCACGTGGTCAGTCCATCTTTTATATAACCTCTCTTTTCTTCTTGCATTTAAGAAGTCATGATGTTGTAAATACTTATCTAGTTCCTATTAAACAATGACAGAAAAGGCAATTATCCTAAAGTTATTTTGTACTAAAATTTAAACTTCATTTATATTCCTAAGAATAACTCACAAAGTCATTCACTGATTTATTTGGCTTCTACTGTGTGATACACACTACACTAGAAATGATGAATATATAGATTAATTAGACAACATGCCTACTCTCCCTAGAGAGATAGACTACAAGACAAATACACAAAATAGGAGGGACAATATAGCAACATGTATGTGTGTGTATATATAATATACACATATGTATACATATATACATATAGGTAATAAATATAGATTGTAATACATATAGATATAAGCATGTATCTATAAAAGAACTAAAAACAAAGACTCAGATACTTATATACCAATGTTTGTAACAGCATTATTCACAATAGCCAAAAGATGAAAACAACCCAAGTGTCCATCAGCAGATGAATGTATAAACAAAATGTGGTATATACACAAAATGCAATATTATACAGCCATAAAATGGAATGAAGTTCTGACATAGGCTACAACATGGATGAATCTTGAAGACAATATGCTAAGTGAAATAAGCCAGACACAAAAGGACAAATACTGTAGGATTCCACTTATATGAAATTATCTAGAGTAAACAAATTCATAAAGACAGATGGTAAGCCAGAAGTTACCAGAGGGACCTCTGGGGAGGGAGGAATGGAAAGTCATTACTTAATGCATATACAGTTTTGGCTGGGGTGATGAAAAGTTGTAGAGATAAATAAATGGTGATGGTTTCACAACACCCATCTATTTGGAAATAAATAGTAATGATGATTGCACAACCTGTGAATAATTAATGTCACTGAATTGTACACTTAAAAATGGTTAAGGGGCACCTGGGTGGCTCAGTCAGTTAAGTGTCTGACTCTTGATTTTGGCTCAGGTCATAGATCTCAAGTTCATGAGATCAAGACCTGTGTCAGGCTCCACATTGGGTGTGGAGCCTGCTTAAGATTCTCTTTCCTTCTCCCTCTGCCCCTTCCCCTCAAGTGTGCACTCTTGCTCGCTCTCTCTCTCTCATAAAAAAAAAAAAAAGGTTTAAAATAGCTAATTTTATGTTATATATATTTTACCACAATGGAAAGTGACTAATTTTTTTTTTATTCCTACAGTGGGACACATTTGGGATGGGCCTTAAAGGAGTTACCTAGGGGGCACCTGGGTGACTCAAGCAGTTGACCATCCAGCTTAGGCTCAGGTCATGATTTCACAGCTCATGAGATCGAGTCCCACATCAGGCTCTGTGCTGACAGCTCAGAGCCTGGAGCCTACTTCAGAGCCTAGAGCCTGTCTCCCTCTCTCTCTCTCTCTGCCCTTCCCCAACTCGTGCTCGCTCGCTCTCTCTCTCTCTCTCTCTCTCTCAAAATATAAGGAGTAATCTAGGAAGAGAAGGTATGAGAGAATGTGGAAGAAGAAAAATCTATTGGAAAAAAAAAAGACAAGAGTAAACAGGCAGAAATGTAGCACAACCTGGATGAAATGGCAAGCAGCCTGTAAATAAAGAAAATGACTGATTTAGGCTATACACTAAACTTTTTTTTATCCAAAACTTATCCACCTTTCATCTAGCAAATGAAATCATGTGATTACTACAATCAACCACATGAAATTCAAAATGAAAAATAAACCAAGAACCCTGAGAGCTTCTCTAACTTATACCCCTTCTTAGATTCAGGTCATAGCACACTTCAACCTTTTTTTTTTTTTTTTTTTTTTTTTTTAAGTAGGCTTCATGCCCAGAGCAGAGCCTAATGCAGGGCTTGAACTCATGACCCTGAGATCAAGACCTGAGCTGAGATCAAGAGTCCGATGCTTAACCAATTGAACTACCCAGGAGCTCCACACTTTAATCATTCTTAACGAATAGCTCTTTTCCTGTTACCCACTCCAGTGCTCACCACACGTGGACATTCATCTTGTCTTATAATTAAGCCCGTGCTGATACAGTTAAAGCCTTCTTCTACCTATGCATACCTGAGTAATAATTAGTCAGTGAGTCCCAATAACAGCTCTTAAAACTCGTAAGAATACACAGTGACTCCACAGAAGCCCCATTAGATGAAAGAACAAGTGACTAGAGGAAAACTCTTATATAAAAGTATCTGTGAGGGGCATCTGGGTGGCTTAGTCGATTAAGAATCAGACTCTTGGTTTCAACTCAGGTCATGATCTCACAGTTCATGAGTTCAAGCCTTGCATCTTGTGCTCTAAGCACAGAGCCTGTGTGGGATCCTCTCTCTCTACCTCCCTCTGCCCCTCCCCTGCCCACACTCTCTCAAAATAAATAAATAAACTTTAAAAAAGTACCTGTGAAAGAATCCCCACAAATAAAAAGATAGGAAGTCAATTAAAACAATCTCAGATTTCTCTTAAGGTTAATCCTAGGCACTAATGAGTGTTTTCAATTCTATTTTCCATCTAAAAGGGAAAAACAAAATTAATTTTTAATCATGACACATTCTGTAGCCAATTCTTACCTTAATTACATGATTTTCTCTATATAATATTGATTGAATAGCTGCATCAATATCTTCTTTAGCTAATACCTATAATTACAGAATGAAATTTTGAAAATCAAATCTTAAAAAAAATCAAATTATTAATACTATCTGGACTCACAGACATCTCCGTGGAAAGTTCTCCATAAATACAATTTTTCTACCTCAAATCATATCATCCAGTACTTTTAAAGAGCATTTGAATCTTTCTGCTATTTGCTATAGCTCATCCAAGGGCAAAAAATAACTCAAATCACAGACATTTTGAATTCCAGCATGGACAAATGACTTGCCCAGAGTCACATGGTAAGCAGAACTCATCTTTTTTTTCACATTTCATAAAAGGCTTTCACCTTTATGGGTTAAAACACAATCAGGCCTCTATTTGAATTCATTCAATCATTAGTGAATTCTACTTTAATTCATTTAGTCATTATAGCTATCAAATACTAATAATAAATTTGTTTATATACAAGTCATTTTTAGATTTTAAAGCAACACAATCTTCAGGAAATAGTCCATAACATTAATTTTTTCCATTTTTATAACAAATCTTCCACGATTAATATCCGCCAGAAATACAAGAGGTTGTAATTAATGTCATTGAATTGTACACTTAAAAATGGTTAAAAATAGCGAACTTTGATACTATATTTATTTTACCACAATGGAAACATGATTAATTTTTTTTTAATTTCCCAAAGTGACAGACATTTTGGGTGGGCCTTTAAAATCCATTCATAACTACACAAAAAATATTCTCAAATTAACTATCATTGGAAATAGCTGTTTTCAGTTCCACTACTCTTGTTTTCAAAACAGATGAGTAAAATCTGAAAATCCAAGAACCTAACTTCCCAAGGATGGTTAACACCCAAGTAAATTAAGGGTCGTGGGAGTTAAGCAACAACTAGAAGCCTAGAAAATCCTGCCTGCAGACAAGAATTTAATCTCAAATGTATCTAACTCCAGATTCACTTTCTTTGTTCTTTCTGCCTCACAGGATTGCTATTCCTGGCAAATCTGTTGTTCTCAAAACCAAGATGGGTACTGAATTAATATTCTAGACAAAAATAGAAAAAACAACAATCTGAAGACACTGGAGACTGACCAAAAACAGGGAGAAACAAGAAGGTAGTCAATAATTAGAAAAAGAGACTAACGGCAGTGGATAAATTTTCAGTTTTTATGGACTTTTGTCTAAGAGCAGGCCTCCATCAGAGCTAAAGGAGAGGGCTCAAACTCTGAAACATGAAGTTTTACAAAATTCAAGAATTAGAAGACAGAGTTCAGGGAAACCAGAGTAGCTGGAAAGTCAAAGGAGAAATACCTGAAAGGAGAAAGTCATAGAGCGGATGCCATAAATTTTACAAATTAATTGACCAAATCTCTGGCAGATCCTTGAACTGTGTATGTACAAGGCAGACTCCTTTGGAAAACAGTTTGGCACTTTCATAAAAAGTTAAATTCATTTACCATATGACCCACTCCTTCTACAACTAGATACGTACCCAAGAGAAATGAAAGTGTATGTCCATAAAAAGACACGTGCATGACTGTTCCTAACAGCTTTATTTGTGACAGCCAAAAAATGCAAACAACCCAAATGTCCATCAGCAGGATGGGTAAACTATACAGCATTTAGCAAATAAGTAAATAAAATACTGATACATGCCACAACACAGATGAATCGCAAAATAATTATGCTGAGTAAAAGCAGCCAGACAAAAAGCATACTGTAAGATTACATCTGCATAAAATTTTTTAAGGGCAAAATTAACCCAAGTGACAGCAAATCAGTGATTGCCTTGGTTGGGGATAGGCAAAGGAAGGAGGGTAGGTACAGGAGGAGGAAATTTGGGGCATAACAAATACGTTCATTCTCTTAATTGTGGTGGTTTCACGTGTGGCTACCTGTGTCAAAAATGTTCAAACTGTACACTTCAAATATACGCAGTTTATTGTGTACCAATTATACCTTAATAAAGCTGTTTAGAAAAAAAGAAATTACAAATATACAAACATATATAATACAACATATATATATGTTTTCCAAAATACAAACATATATAAATTTAGGTGATGCAGTTTGCAAGAGTACTTCAGGAGAGTGGTGGCGCCTGGGTGGTTGGGTCAGTTGAGCACCGAACTCTCAATTTCCGTTCAGGTCATGATCTCACAGTTCATGAGATGGCACCCCAAGTCCAGCTCAGTGCTGGCAGGACTCAGCCTGCTTGAGAGTCTCTCTCCCCTTCTGTGTCTGCCCCTCCCCCGCTCACGTGAGCTCTCTCTCCCTCAAAAATGGATAAACTTTTTATTTTTTTTAAGAGCGCTTCAGGAGAAACTTATTGTTTGTTATACAGTAAAGGCCTATAATCAATTACCGATGATTCCACCTTAAGAAACTAGAAAATGAAAATACAAAGTAGAATAAATGGAATAATAAAGGACAGAAATGAAACACAAAACATAGAAAAACTGTTAAGCACAAGCCAGATCTCAATGCAACTAACCAAATATAAACTTCAAAATGCCGTACTACCGTTACCTCCATAAGATGAAGTGGCTGTGGTTCCAACCATTCTTTCGAGCTCTTGGGCTTATGAAGCTTGTCAGTTAGCATATCATCACTGTCTAAATTTGTCATTGTGGTCACAAATAACGGAGCTCCTAGAAAAACTAGAAGATTCACTTACTCATTAATGAGGCTTCAGTCCTATTTTCTCTTAATTAACAAGCCTTGGCCACTACGAACAGGTGTGGAACGGATTCTGAATTAGCAGCCACCCACACAGAGGCCTTCACCATAGTTTCTGATGATGTCTTCAGACCCAGCCTCTTCTAAGCAGGGGAGGTTCTCTCTGGACTGACCCGCGTCCCCCTGTAATTCCAGGCTTCCCACGTCCTCCTACAACACAGCCCGTCGGAGCCGGGGTGGCAATTACCAGCCGGGTCTCTAGGGGTCGCACTGCAGCACTTTCCTGACCGAGGGCCGCCAACCCGGAGAGTTGAAAGTTCCTGGCTACCGAAACCCACACAAGCAGGGCTGCTTATAGAAGGGAGGGGTTTTCAGACCATCTCTGCGTGACCTCAAGCTCTAGGACGCCCAAAGCACTCCCCCCAACACATACACACACAAGGACTGTCATCTGAGGGGGAAGCTATCATTATGGCTTGCGCCCGCTGTAGACTTACAGCACCCACGACCCCCATCCCTCCCCTCCCACCCCGTCCGCAAGATGCGTGCGTGCTCTGCCCGGCCCGGCAGGAGAGTTGCAGACCACGACAGATACCCCAGCTCCTCCCTCCCCCAAGACTGACTGGGCCCTCGACTCCCTGCAGCACGCGGGGGCCCGGCCCGACGGCCTACGGCCCAGCAGTCGTCGGCTGCGGAAAGAGAGTGAACCCGCCCGAGCCTGCGGCCCCCTCAGCTCGGGCCCGTCGCCTCGGAAAGGCAGAACGTTCGCGTCTAGCGTCTCCCGACCGCACCCCCAGCGGACCCTATGCCGCGACAGACGACGACGAGTCAGAATTCTGCGGGGCTCAGGGCCTGGAGAGCGGCCCCGGAACTCCTGAGCCGCAACCAACTGCGCTCCTCAGGTCCAATCCGGCGGGTTTGTAACCTGGACACCTGTGGTGCCCGCACTAGTGGGCGGGTCGTGGTTAGAGAGCCAAACCGAAGCCCTTCTCGGTGACAGGCAGCCATCGCAGCCAATAGCGAGGCACATCGCCTTCCCGCCCCGCCCTCCCCCGCGACCGTTGACGGGACGGCTTTCCCTGAGTGCTTGGTCCCTTCTGCCTCCGCCAGGCTCACCGTGCTCCCCTGAGCCCTCTGGGTGTCTCCCGGCCAACTGGACGAGACAGTGGTCCTCCTTCCTGGCCTCCAGTCCCACTTAAGGAAACACCCCAGGGATGACCGGGAAGGGGCGCTGCCCTCAGAATTATCCCTTAGAAGGACGAGTGTTTGTGGAGGTTTCCCTTATGAAGACGGGAAATGTCGCTTTAAATGCGTTAAAGGTTTATTCAGTCCCCTGTATCAGAGCCTATAGTTGGCGCTGATGCTGGTCTGCGAGCGGTAAGAGAATGTGAGGACTCAGGATCAGCTGATCTCATTCAGCCTTGCTTAGATCATTGGCTGTGCATCCCGCAGGTGTTTTTCGCTTTGGGGTTTATTTTTATTTTTATTTTTATTTTTTTATAGTTTTTTTTTCAATATATGAAATTTATTGTCAAATTGGTTTCCATACAACACCCAGTGCTCATCCCAAAAGGTGCCCTCCTCAATACCCATCACCCACCCCCCCCCACCCCCCATCAACCCTCAGTTTGTTCTCAGTTTGTTTTTTTTTCAACGTTTATTTATTTTTGGGACAGAGAGAGACAGAGCATAAATGGGGGAGGGGCAGAGAGAGAGGGAGACACAGAATCGGAAACAGGCTCCAGGCTCTGAGCCATCAGCCCAGAGCCTGACGCGGGGCTCGAACTCACGGACCGTGAGATCGTGACCTGGCTGAAGTCGGACGCTTAACCGACTGCGCCACCCAGGCGCCCCTGTTCTCAGTTTTTAAGAGTCTCTTATGCTTTGGCGCTCTCTCCCACTCTAACCTCTTTTTTTTTTTTTTTTCCTTTCCCTCCCCCATGGGTTTCTGTTAAGTTTCTCAGGATCCACATAAGAGTGAAAACATATGGTATCTGTCTTTCTCTGTATGGCTTATTTCACTTAGCATCACACTCTCCAGTTCCATCCACGTTGCTACAAAAGGCCATATTTCATTCTTTCTCATTGCCACGTAATATTCCATTGTGTATATAAACCACAATTTCTTTATCCATTCATCAGTTGATGGACATTTAGGCTGTTTCCATAATTTGGCTATTGTTGAGAGTGCTGCTATAAACATTGGGGTACAAGTGCCCCTATGCATCAGTACTCCTGTATCCCTTGGGTAAATTCCTAGCAGTGCTATTGCTGGGTCATAGGGTAGGTCTATTTTTAATTTTCTGAGGAACCTCCACACTTTTCCAGAGTGGCTGCACCAATTTGCATTCCCACCAACAGTGCAAGAGGGTTCCCGTTTCTCCACATCCTCGCCAGCATCTATAGTCTCCTGATTTGTTCATTTTGGCCACTCTGACTGGCATGAGGTGATATCTGAGTGTGGTTTTGATTTGTATTTCCCTGATGAGGAGTGACGTTGAGCATCTTTTCATATGCCTGTTGGCCATCCGGATGTCTTCTTTAGACAAGTGTCTATTCATGCTTTCTGCCCATTTCTTCACTGGGTTATTTGTTTTTTGGGTGTGGAGTTCAGTGAGCTCTTTATAGATTTTGGATACTAGACCTTTGTCTGATATGTCCTTTGCAAATATCTTCTCCCATTCCATTGGTTGCCTTTTAGTTTTGTTGGTTGTTTCCTTTGCTGTGCAGAAGCTTTTTATCTTCATAAGGTCCCAGTAATTCATTTTTGCTTTCAATTCCCTTGCTTTTGGGGATGTGTCAAGTAAGAGATTGCTACGGCTGAGGTCAGAGAGGTCTTTTCCTGCTTTCTCCTCTAGGGTTTTGATGGTTTCCTGTCTCACATTCAGGTCCTTTATCCATTTTGAGTTTATTTTTGTGAATGGTGTGAGAAAGTGGTCTAGTTTCAACCTTCTGCATGTTGCTGTCCAGTTCTCCCAGCACCATTTGTTAAAGAGACTGTCTTTTTTCCATTGGATGTTCTTTCCTGCTTTGTCAAAGATTAGTTGGCCATACGTTTGTGGGTCTAGTTCTGGGGTTTCTATTCTATTCCATTGGTCTATGTGTCTGTTTTTGTGCCACGCTTTGGGGTTTATAATCTCAGGTGATTCCGATGTGAACCACTGACATAACTAGAAAATTATGAGCAGTGATTTTCTAAGCTCACTTAATAACCTGCTTTGTGAACTGTGATTTTCTATTATTCTATTTTCCTCTTTGGATATTAGGTAACGGACCACAGTTTTCACGCTGAGACCTGTCCAAAGGGTCTTAGGGAGGTTTGTATTCTCATAGGGTGAATCGTATCAACTGCGGTTCCCTTTTTCAGGGCTGAGGGAGCATGAGCCATTTGCAGAACTTACTGTTAGATACCCTCCTGGGAACAAAGCATGTGGACAGTGCAGCCCTCATCAAACTCCAGGAGCGAAGCTTGAGTGTAGCATCACCAGGATTTAGTGTAAGAAAAAGCCAGTTTGGGCATAAGCATTACAAACTCTTTCTGTAAAGAGCCATAGTAAACATTTTTGGTTTCTGGGCTATATGGCTCATGTCACAAGTACACTACTATGCAGGGGTTTTTTTAATTTTTTTTAACATTTTATTTATTTTTGAGACAGGGAGAGACAGAGCATGAACGGGGGAGGGTCAGAGAGAGAGGGAGACACAGACTGAAACAGGCTCCAGGCTCTGAGCTGTCAGCACAGAGCCCGAGGTGGGGCTCGAACTCACGGACTGTGAGATCATGACCTGAGCCGAAGTTGGACGCTTAACTGACTGAGCCACCCAGGCGCCCCTACTATGCAGTTTTAATGGGGAAACAAGCAAGGACAGTACATTAAAAAATGGGTGTGACTGTGTTCCAATAAATCTTTATGAACACTGAAATTTGAATTTCATGTAATTTTTACATATCACAAAATATACTATTTGTTTTTTCCAATGACTTAATAATAGAAAAAAACATTCTTAGCTTCCAGGCCTACAAAAACAGGTAGTGGGCCAAATTTGGCCAGCCTGCCATAGTTTGCCCACTCCTAGTCTAACTTCTGCAGGTAATGCCCAGTGATGTCCGAACTCTTGTGAATGGATTCGCCAAGAACCCTTTGCAAACCAGAAGAGAAGGACTGTATTTCAAGGAAAAGGACTACAAATGTGTCCGGGCAGATGACTATTCTCTTTATGCTAAGAATGTGAGTGTTCAAGATTTGAAGACGGCTAGGTAAAAAACCTTAAGAATTTGACTCCGATTTGCTCTGTCCCTACTGATCCCATTTATAAAACAAACTGAGCCCATTACTGCAGTGGCAATGTCTGAGACAGCAGTCTAATGCCAGGAAGGCATAAGTAAAAGAAAGTATGAACAGAGAGCCTAGCTGAGAAATACTCATTCCAGAATCTGTCAACTGAACCTTGCCTAAAGTATCTCCTTTCACTACTCCATACTCTACATCCTCTTTCTTAAAAAAAGAAAAGAAAAAAGAAAAAGTCAGCATTCATGTGCTTAAAACCTCTCTTGGCTCTCTGTTGCCTGTAAGGAAACAAGGAGATGAAATTCACATTTATTGGATGCCCTATATTATGGCAAAGCATACTTCATCCATATTATAAAGTAAGTAGCCTCATTTTTCAGGTGACGAAACTGAGATTTAACGAGGTTAAATAATTCTTCCTTAGTCATGCAGCAGAAAATGGAGGTGCCGGGATTCAAGCCCAAAGCTGTCCAATTCCAAAATGTATAACCTTTTCACTATATCATTTGTTCTCATTGAGATAGGGGTAGATTACAATCAGCTGGGGAACTTTCTCAAAACACACATGCTGTTATTACAAGTCTGAAATTTTTTGAGAAAAGACAACTAAATTACTGGAAAAAAATCTGTCCAAAAACAGATATTTATCAGCGTTATGGAAGTAAAGAAATGGCAAGAAATGTGGCTGAAGTGCAACTGCTAGTCCTGTGACAAGAACCAAAAGAAGGGCATTCTGTTTTACTCTTACCCAGGAAAACACTGGTGTGGTTGTTGTGAAGACCCATCTGTATCTTCTGGTGGCAACTTACACTGAAGGCATGTATCCTAGTGTTTGTGTGGAAGCCACAGAGAAACTGGGTAAGTTTGTCTCCCTATGCCTGTCTTCGTTCCCTATGGTAGTGAGGCCTTCTGACTGCCAGTAACTGAGAACCAATTCACACCACCGAGGGCAGAAAGGAGGAATTTATTGGAAGAGTACTGGAGTTAGTGCAGCTGAACCACAGGGAAAATGGACTCCAGGGACAGAAATACCGCTAGAATGCTTCTCTAGTCTCTTTTTTTCTTTTTCTTTCTTTTTTTTAGATAGAGAGCATGAAAGTGAGTACAAGCAGGGGAGGGGGTAGGGGAAAAAAAGGGGGAGAGAGAGAAGGAGAATCTTACGTAGGCTCCAAGCTCAGTGCGGAGCCCAATGTGGGGCTCAATCCCACGGCCCTGGGATCATGACCAAGCCAAAATCAAGAGTCAGATGCTCAACAGACTGAGCCACCTAGGCACCCCTCTAGTCTTTTTCTAAGGGCAACAGCTTTGTTCTGTCCTATTGCAAAGCCTTTCCTGGCTGGTATCATGGCCAAGGCTCACATACTGCCTCTTAATTTCTTTTAGGACACTGATTTGACAAGTCTTGGGTCATATGGTTTACCCCTATATCAGTCAGCTTTTGGGGGGTTAGGAGTGAGGAAGGCAGCAGGGTAAAAAACAAAACGAAACAAAACAAAACAGAAATGTTAACTGCTGGGGGCCACCCTATGTAAAGGAGCCTTTTACAGAAAAATTACTGAGCCAGGCAGCTACCTTATTGATGTCTACTGCATTCCTCTTCTGTGTCTTTATGTTTTTGAATGAAGATCTAATATAGGACTAACTGGGAAATTATACCCATGAGAGTTGAGCTTAATGAATGATAAATTATATTTGTGTTCAGATTTTTAAATGTAAACCTAAATTCCTAAAAAAAATTGGGGGGGGGTGGTTACTTGAACACTCCTTTAAGATAGTAGAATCCTCTACTTCTACTAGTGAGGAAAGCGGCCATTCTTTCATTCTTTCAACACATATTCAGTGATGATCTACCATGTGTGTTCTTCTATCCAAATAAAAAAGGATATCAAAGCTGTAAGCAGACATAGTCTCTACCTCCCAGGCCTCTATACATGCTGTCTAAAAATAAGTGTCCCTTTCTGCCCTGCCCCTTCACATTCAGTTGTCAAATCCCTAATCATCAATGGAGACACAAGTCAGTTCTTGGGCTATGCACTATGCATATTCCCGCTATGCTATGTATTTTATGCATACCTTTACTATCATTGCCATTAGAGCTCTTTGTTTACCTAGATTGTGAGCCCCTAGAAGATAAGAATTGTGTCTTAATCTCCTATCTCCAGTACCTAAAACAGCCTCTAGTGTTGAGTAGGTAATTAATACATGTTTGATGAACAAATAAATGAATAGCCTCTGCCTAGCAGAATCAGGGAAGGCTGCAGAGAAATGAATCTTAAAAAACTGAGAAGGGGCGCCTGGGTGGCTCAGTCGGTTAAGCGTCCGACTTCGGCTCAGGTCACGATCTCGCAGTATGTGAGTTCGAGCCCCGCGTCGGGCTCTGTGCTGACTGCTCAGAGCCTGGAGCCTGTTTCAGATTCTGTGTCTCCCTCTCTCTGACCCTCCCCCGTTCATGCTGTGTCTCTCTCTGTCTCAAAAATAAATAAACAAAAAAAAATTTTTTTTTAAAACAAACAAAAAAAAAAACAACTGAGAAATTAAGTACCATCACAGAAACACACACACACACACACACACACACACACACACACACACACACACACAAATGTATGTATGCACAGAACTTCCCAGTTGTTATAAATAGTTTCCTGTCATGGAGCGTCATAAACCATGCTACACAGCTGGCAATGAGGTATTCTAAGAGTAAATAGGACTGAACCTGAAGAAGACACAGAAGGAGTGACCTCCAACATGGGAGGAACAGGCAATTACAACCACCAAGGTCCTTTTCTGGGCAGGTGTCAAAATTTGAGGGAAGTTCAGTTTCAGTAGACTAGGGCTGGAGCAGGAAGACAGAACAGAGACATGTAGATTTGGGCTAATTATATAATTAAAGGTATCCAGAAAATGAGGCTAGGGAAAGGGGGAATTAGGCTGTCAAGAGGCCAGATTCTATCCTATCAACTGGGGCCCAGGGCTAATTCCCCAGGTCTCCCGTAGAGACCAGGGAAGTTGCCTCAGCCCTGTAAAGTAGATTCTGTGGCTGGCAGTAAAGGTTGAGGTTCTTGTTTACAACCACAAAATACTCCAAAGAATCTATACTAGCTAGAAGGAGATAGCTGCCATCATGCTACTAAAATCCTACTGCTCAAGGCATTTGGGTGGCTCAGTCAGTTAAGCGACCGACTTTGGCTCAGGTCATATCTCACAGTTCATGAGTTTGAGCCCTGCATCGGGCTCTGTGCTGATAGCTCAGAACCTGGAGCCTGCTTCAGATCCTGTGTCTGCCTCTCTTTCTCTGCTCCTCCCCTCCTTGCTCTCTCTCTCTCTTTCTCTCTCTCTCTCTCTCTCTCTCTCTCTCAAAAAATAAATAAATAAAAATCCTCCTGCTCTAGGAAGGGATAGGCTATCTTGGAAGTGGTTGGATTCTCATGAAGGATGATTGAGGCCTGACACCTACTCAGGAGCCAGTTACTTATCTCATTACTTCTGTTTCCTTCCCTTGTTTTTCTTTTAATTATATTTTTCACTATCAAAAAATTATATCAAAATTATACACGATAATTACAGAAAATTTGGGAAATAAAGAATTATAACTATTTTTAAATGTTTTATTATGAAAGATTCTAGGAAACATATATATCTTTGAGAGCAGCACTGGGTATTAACTATCCAGTCATCCTTGTATGTCCAGCATCTGGCACATGGTAGTCACTCCCAATGTCTGTGGAATAAATAAATTAATGAATCATATTGTGGTGATAATTTGCTGCTCACAAGTAATAACCATGTTCTGGTTTCTTTCAGGAGAATATCTAAGAAGAAAAGGAAATTAAGTCATCAAAGGACCATGAAAACCAGCTTTTGTTATTATAGGAAATCAATTCTAAAGAAAAAGTAATGCCTGATTTTGTGATTGAAAAACACTAGGAAGAAGGGACCAAAAAGGAAGAATGAGTTAAGGGAGCGATGTTTCTTATTTCAAGAGATCCTCTTCTTTAATTAGAATTCTTTGATAAGCTTTACCTGTTTGTTTGATTTTTTTAAGCGTTGGTCATTGGTATGAATGTGAGGACATTGATAGCTGCACGGGCATATCTGTTGAGAGACTCCTCCATGAGTCTCTTGGACTCCCACATCCTGCTGAGTATGTCAAGAGTGCAAGGCCCTAACCACTCTTCACCCAGGGCATTTCTCAGGGTTATGTTCCAGGAAGCAACCCCGAAAAATGAAGTAATGTCTCCCTTCAGAGCAAAGAGCGAGCTTTCTTACTGCTTGCTATAAAAAAAGGTAAGTTCCCTGAACTCAGTGTTGTTGCCCTATAATGCTGCTCACCACATGTGTGACAGCCATCTGGTCCACATCACCCCTGTAGAACTTGGGGAGAAGGGCAACACAAAGGCCACCCTTTGGGCCGTAGTCAAAGTATTTGATGGGCATTCCATACTCCCCACCATCTGCAGGCATCTGATTTTGTTGAACATTGGAAATGGCCTTTCAAAAATCAACTCAAGGGCGCATGGGTGGCTCAGTTGGTTAAGCGTCTAACTTTGGCTCAGGTCATGATCCCATGGTTCTTGGGTTCAAGCCCCACGTGGGGCTCTGTGCTGACAGCTTGGAGCCTGGAGACTGCTTTAGATTCTGTGTCTCCCTCTCTCTCTGACCGTCCCCTGCTCACACTCTGTCCTCTCTCTCAAAAATAAATTAACACTTAAAAAAATCAACCAAAAAAAATTTTTTTAATCAACTCAAAAAGATTTTTGACTCTGTCTCCCTTCCTTCCTCCTAGTCCACACAACTTAGTATGGGCAATGAATGCAGTCATCTCCAGAAAGGGTTCATCTGCTGTTTACCTCCAGGGTGATGATCAGGACAATAAGGGTGGGGAGTTATACAACCTATTTTGAAAATTTAGTATTCCATCCTGTCCATGATGCATCTTTCTTTCCCCTAACAGCAACTGCAGGCCAACCTGGTTGGCACACCCTTCAGGTGTCCCTGGGGAGGGAACATCTTACACCACTGGCATCAGGTCTTAGACCTTTTGCAGTTCTTGACATTATCAAGCAGCAAGGTACAGTTTTCTGAATTCTGAAAACATGCTATCTGGGGCTTTCCATGTAGATCTACCTACAGATTTTGGAGTCAGTCCTCATGCCAATGATTTCTCCTTGTAAATCAGCACATTGACTTCTGGATTTTATAACTCAGTCATGTGCATTATACACCCACTCTCCACATGCTGTCAAGCTGGGGTTTTGAGCCTGCGAGGCAGAAGTTCTGGCCCTGGCCCGTGGTAATCTCTAAAGTGCTAGAGGCCATCATGAAGCCTCTTGCCTGCTCACCAGCTGGTCAGCCAGCCTTTCCTAGACACATACTCACTGCACTGCTAGGTGCCTGGGGGGCCCTTTTTGTAAACCACCTCAAGGCAAATGCCTCACTACCTACAGCCATCATATATAGACCTGCCCAGTTATTTCTACAATTCTTATTATAAAGTTCCAGCTGTGTCCAGCTATTCAGAGAGACCCACCAAAGTGACCCTTTGGTGTAGCCACACAGTACCTGCAGAGGTGTCCTGGCCAGATGATCTTCTGGTCCAGGGGTCTCCAAACTAAAGAGATTTGTGTCCTGGTGGTCCACAAAGACTTTAGAAGGGGCACACAGGCGTGAATGGATTTAAGTGATTAATTTTTTACCAGATCCTCAACTTCCATAAATACTTGCCTAAAACCGCTGTGGTTGAGGAGTCCTGTCAGCTCTAGCTTCCCACCTCCCCTCCCCAAGCACCCTTCCCCCAGTACACAAAAGGAAGGTATGCTCCCATTCAGCCCCAGTCTTGCCATGATGCTTGGCTTGGAGTACAAAAACTGCAGTGTGCCAGAGGAAAGGAAAACTCTCAATATTTTTTAACGTTTTTAAATCCATCCTCTACTGTCAAAAAATATATGTGGAGAGATCCATGAGAATAAAGTAAAAAGCATTAGTGAGAAATAGTGAAAATCTTTGTGTCATAATTGTTCTATGAGAGGAAGGCTTTATGTCTTACCTATATTTCTTTTTTTAATGTTTATTTATTTTGAGAGAGGGAGGAGGGGAGAGGCAGAGAGAGATTGGGAGAGAGAGAATCCTAAGAGGGAATGAGATCAAGATCTGAGCCGAAATCAAGAGTCGGACACTTAACCGACTGAACCATCCAGGCACCCCTATATTTCTTAAAATTCAGAATTAAGATGATTGTTGGAGCACCTGAGTGGCTCTGTTGGTTAAACTTTGTGAGTTCGAGCCCCACGTCAGGCTCTGTGCTGACAGCTCAGAGCCTGGAGCCTGCTTCTGACCCTGTGTCTCCTCCTCTCCCTGCCCCTCCCATGCTCATGCTCTCTCTCTGTCTCTCAATGATAAATAAACGTTAAAAAAAATTTTTTTAATATGAATAGGACATGTATTTAACATAACTATTTGAATTGAAAAATGAGAAACCTCTGATAGAAAGTAATTTTATCTGGCTGATTATTTAAGAATGAGGATTGGCTTTGCCAATAAGAATGTCACAGATGTTTTTCATAATTAAGTCTGCAGCTTCAATGTATGAATACATTTTAATGAAAATGTATTTGAAGTATGTGATAAGGTAGAAGGATTTTTTTTAATGAGATTTATTTATTTATTTGTGTTTACTTTTGAGACAGAGAGACAGAGAATGAGTGGGGGAGGGGCAGAGAGAGAGGGAGACACAGAATCCGTAGCAGGCTCCAGACTCTGAGCTGTCAGCACGGAGCCCAACCTGGGGCTCGAACTCACGAACCGTGAGATCATGACCTGAGCCGAAGTCGGACACTTAACCAACTGAACCACCAGGCGCCCCTAGAAGGATTTGATTTTTAAAAACTGTCGTAGCAAAAGTGTATTGAGGGGTGCCTGGGTGGCTCAGTCGGTTGAGCGTCGGTCTTTGGCTCAGGTCATGATCTCGCGGTTTGTGAGTTCGAGCCCCGCCTCGGCCTCTGGGCTGACAGCTCGGAGCCTGGAACCTGCTTCGGATTCTGTGTCTCCCTCTCTCTCTGCCCCTCCCCTGCTCATGCTCTGTGTCTATCAAAAATAAATAAAATGTAAAAAAAATTTTTTTTAATCTGAAAATTATTTTTAAAAAAGTGTATTGAAATTAACATTTTTACTTTCCAAATCCTTTGTGAGTATATCAATTTTTTTTATTTTTTTTTAATTTTTTTTTAATGTTTATTTATTTTTGAGACAGAGAGAGACAGAGCATGAACGGGGGAGGGGTAGAGAGAGAGGGAAACACAGAATCGGAAGCAGGCTCCAGGCTCTGAGCCATCAGCCCAGAGCCCGACAAGGGGCTCGAACTCACGGACCGCAAGATCGTGACCTGAGCTGAAGTCGGACACTTAACCGGCTGAGCCACCCAGGCGCCCCTGTAAGTATATTGATTTAAACAAGGGGCCTTAGGGCGCCTGGGTGGCTCAGTCAGTCACAGCTCAGGTCATGATCTCACAGTTCAAGGGTTCAGGAATTCGAGCTCGTGGAGCCTGCTTGGGATTCTCTTTCTCTTCCTCTCTTTCTGTCCCTCCCCCACTTGCCTTTTCTCTCTCTCTCAAAATAAATAAACTTTTAAAAAAGTGCCTCTAAGTGAAAAAATAGTAGATATAATTAATGATCATGTGATAAATCTTCACAAAGCTTTGTTTGTATAATTCCAGAAGCTAAGATCCTGAACAACACTTAGGGGTGGGTAACAAATCCTTTACAGGTTGATTGGTTTCCAAGTCTTTGCTTTCAACAAAATTGAAAAAATACCTAATTAAGTTGCCAGCTAATCTTTGAAAATAATTTTTGATGATAGATCATTATATAGTTTTTAATCATATAACTCAGAGGTATTCAGAGAATTGGCTGACATTTCTATAATGAAATTTCTCTTTCCCATCTAATTTATGCAAATTAGATTCCTCAGAGCTTGTCTATAAAAATGAAAAATAGGAAGAGAATTTATGTTGATCCCAGTCTCATTCCAGCAATGAGTAATATTCATCCACAGACATAGTAATTACTTGGAAAAATTCAACCCCACCAGTGGTCATTAAGAGATGTCTTTCCAATAAAATTCTACTTTTCATGTTCAATAATTATTAATATTTGAAATAATACTTATAATAATATAAAAATTCAAATAATGTTTTGATCAATTGTGAACTAATAATATTGTAATAATAATAAATTCCAGAAGAAATGTAACACTCACAGCCCTATGGTCACAGGAAATAACTTTTTAAATTAATGTCAGTTTTTGTACACATTTTCTTGCAGATAACAATGATCAATAAAGCATGAAATGCAGCAGTATATAATTCTATGAGAAAAGTAGAATGGAATATTAGTACAAGAAGAAAATTACATTTTAAAGCTTCTAACTGTTAAAGAACTGTTTGGGGCATTTTTAGTGGATGATCGTAGATATCAAATTGCTCTGAAATCTGGATTCTACTTGATACATTTAAAAGCCTTATATGAGTAGAGCACCTGGGGGGGCTCAGTTGGTTAAGCATCCAACTCTTGGTTTCAGCTCAGGTCACGATCTCACAGTTCATGAGTTTGAGCTCTGCATCAGACTCTGTGCTGACAGAATGGAGCCTGCTTGGGATTCTCTCTCCCTCTCTCTCTCTACCCCTCCCCTGCTTGCATGCTCTCGCTCTCAAAATAAATAAATAAACCTTTAAAAATAAGTAAATAAATAAAATCCTGATATGAGTTTTAAAATGTTAGTATTTATGACCAGAAATCATATCTTTTACACTATTTACATTTAAGATTAAATATTTTAGATATTGCGGTGCCTGGGTGGCTCAGTTAATTTTGTCTCAGGTCATGATCTCATGGTAGTGAGATCAAGCTCTGGGTTAAGTTCTTCACTGGGTCCTGGGCATGGAGCCTGCTGAAGATTCTCTCCCTCCCTCTTTCTCTGCCCCTCCCCCACTCATTCTCTCCCTCCCTCTCTCTTTTTCTCAAAAAAAAAAAAAAAAAAGGAAAAAATATTTTAGGTATCAACTTTAAAATGTGAGCGGGGACAGACACATAGTTTTTGAAAAAGTTTTGTCTGTTCGAGACAAAATGTGAAGACCACTGCCCAGAGTAAGAAGTGCCTTGGGCATTGAGTCACGTGGATGGGTGCCCAGGAAGATGGCAGGGGCAGGTAGCCAAAAAGCAGACCCCAGAAGATGGAGGCAGAGGACTTCACCAGGCTGACTCCAAGTCTTCTCTCTCCCAGAGCCTTCCTAAGTCCCTGCTCCTAGGATTTGCTCCATCAAGCTCAGTGTGGAGTACGCACAGAGGGAGGGGAGAAAGAGCCCACAGAAAGGCCTGCAGGCACAAAAGCTGCATGAACAACCTAGACAAGAGCTGGCCCAGCTCCTCCAGGGAAGAGGGTCTGCTCCAGAACCATGAGTCACCACTGAGCTTGGTCACCAGAGAAGCTATTGTCTCAAGGTGACTCAGCAGCACTGTGCAAAACCCTTTGAAGGGGCCGGGAGCCTGCTGGACATCTGGACGAGATTCTTCCAGGCCCTCAACCCCATTTAACTTCAGCAGCAGCAGCAGCAGCAGCAGCAGCAGCAGCAGCAGTAACTGCACCTCAGATCACTTCCTCCACCCCATTCCTAACGCAGAAGATCTTGTTTGTTCTGCTAAAATATGGGGGATTGTGAAATACTGCCACTGCAAAAATTCCACCCAATCCCTACATGTAGCTCTTCACAGAAAGGGAACTAGAGCAGGAAAAGTTGCTTTAAGAAAAGCAGCTTGTTCTGTGGGGTGGCCATCTTCCTCCAGCAACAACGAAGACTGGCACTGGACCCCGGACCTGTCTCATCAGACCCACTTACTCACCCATGTGCCCCTCTTTCTGCAAGACAAAGCCAGTATTCCAGCCCTCAGTAGCCAGCAGCATTTTGGGACTCTAGACATCTAGACATGGGCAGAGCTGGAGCCCACGCTGCCAGCAGCAGTGGGAGATCAGACACCCAGCCATGGTTTTGCTGCCTGGCAGGAGTCAAGCTCAGTATGTCACCATCCCCGAAGGGCTCCTCATGCTCATGCCCATGCCCATCCTGGAGGACTGACCCTGCCCTAGGCGGCAGCTATCCCGAAGGCCTGGCTCACTGTTTTCTGGCCGCTACACTGCATGCGTGAGGAAGACCCTCAACCCCCAGAGACCCCTCCCGCTAGCCCTGCCCTGTCACTCAAAGCTAACTGCTGACACCAACTCAGGCCTCTGACTGCCCTAACCTTCATCTCTAAGCCCCTCACCGATGCTCTGACACACTCTAACCTTTAATCCCAATGTTGATGGGACCTGTCCCCCATGGAGACAACTGTGGACAATTTTTATGACCAATGTGAGGCAGAACCAAGCTTCTCAGAGCAGTTCCAGCTGCTTGTCCTCATCCCGAGAGGAAACTGTCCTTTGGTCCTTCTGCTGGGTCCCTCACAGGCAGTGGAGGAGACCTTCCTGTTCCATTCATCTGCTACAAAGAGGGAACAGAGCCGCCCAGCCATCTGTCCTGGGGGCTGTCTGTCCCAGAAGCACCCTAGACTCTTAGCTCCCCACCCCCTGCTTTTTTTATTTTCTTAAGTGTATCTATTTATTTATTTGTTGAGAGAGAGAGAGAGAGAGAGAGAGAGAGAGATTCCCAAACAGGCTCCACCTTGTCAGTACAGAGCCCAATGCAGGGCTCAAACTCACGAGAAATGGCAAGATCTTGACCTGAGCTGAAACCAAGAGTCGGATGCTTAACTGACTGAACTAGCCGTGCACCCCAGGAGGCCCCTTTAGAACAATTCTGACCCTTAACCCTCTCCTTGCCTGCTGGATTGATTTTGTACAAACCCAGTGCTGATCAAGGCTCCCTGAGCCCCAGAACTCTGGATGGCTCCTCACACTCAGTGCCTTCTGTGACCCAGGGCCCACCCGACCCTTGGCTTGTCTCTCATCACACCCTCAATACACTAGATGGTTTATCTTTCCAAAGCCAACCCTATAACTTCCCTCCCCTGTGCCGTTGCTGGCTCAGCATATTCTAACCTGGGTTGCTGCCACAGGAGGCGTACAAGAGGGGCTGAGAGGGCTCATCCCTCCTGGCACTGGGGATGTGGGCACAGCTGCCATTCAGTTGGCCAGACTATTCAGAGCCATCTCCCTGGCGACCACGAGCCCCAAGGAGAAAATTGAGATGGCCTAGGCGCTGGGTGCCACAATGGGGTTTGGTTATAAGGAGGACTTCTCTGCAAAGAGGCTGAAGGCCATGCAGAGTACAGATGTGCATGTTTCTGCAGTGGCTTGTGCATTTGGAGGAAAGGCCAAACTGATCCTTACTCCCCAGCTCAAGGGAGCTGTCTTTTGTCCTACCTACTCTTCTTCCATAATCTTTTCCTCCTCTTTTCTCTCTTGTATTAGTTACCTATTGTTGCATAACAAGTTGCCCCCAAACTTAGTGGCTTAAAACAGCAAACATATATTATCTCACGGTTTCTATGGGTCAGGAACCTGGGAACAATTTAGCTGAGTCCTCCAGCTCAGGGTCTGGTGTAGTTACAGGGAGATATGATTCATTGAGACTATGAATGTAGCATTCCAACTCAATTTTTAAAATTTTAAATGTTTCATTTCTTTCACATAGCTCAACATATAAAGTGCTTATTCTTTTTTTTTTTAACATTTATTTATTTTTGAGACAGAGACAGAGCATGAATGGGGGAGGGTCAGAGAGAGGGAGACACAGAATCTGAAACAGGCTCCAGGCTCTGAGCTGTAAGCACAGAGCCCAACGCGGGGCTCGAACTCACGGACCGCGAGATCATGACCCGAGCCGAAGTTGGCCGCCTAACCGACTGAGCCACCCAGGCGCCCCATAAAGTGCTTATTCTTTTTGTATTTTGTATTTTGTTCCCTACCTCCCATGAGGTAGGCACTCTCTCCCAAAATAAGATATATAAAAATAACTCCATATAAAAAGATTCTGTATCTTTTTTCATGCTCACATGACCATATAAGTATGTGTATAGCCATGTACATGCGTATATGGACATTTGCCATTGTTTTACCAAAATGTTACTCTCATTAAATGAATGTTTCACAGAAATCCCTCTATGTCAACTGCTATAGCTCTAAGGCATTTTTCAAATGGATGTATGGGTTCATCATTTATCCAGCCATTCCCTGAGTAATGGGATTTATTTTGTTTCTACATTTTTTCTCTATGATCAATGCTGCAAGAAACATTTCTCTACATATGTCCTTATATACTGGCATTTATTTCTATAGAACAAACACTTCAGAAACATGTACTATACTGTCATTGTTATCATTATCATAGTATTGTCTGACATCTGGTAATATACTTACTACTGTTTTTCATATATTTCTTGGCCATTTGATATAGATGGCAAGAAGAGGGACAGTAGCTGATGGGCATTAAATTTTTTTCTATTTTATTTTATATTTTATTTATCTTATCTTATCTTATATTATCTTTTGAGAGAGAGCATGAGCAGGGGAGGGGCAGAGAGAGGGAGACAGAGGATCCGAAGCAGGCTCCACCCTGTCAGCGGAGAGCCAGACATAGGGTTCAAATTCACAGACCGTGAGATCATGACCTGAGCCAAAGTCGGATGCCCAACTGACAGAGCCACCCAGGCACCCCTGATGGGCATTTTTGTAAAACAGAAAGCTTTATGAAAAAACATAATTTGGGGGTGCCTGGGCGGCTCAGTCAGTTAAGCATCAGACTCTTGATCTTAGCTCAGGTCAGATTCAAGCCCCATGTTGGGCTCCACACTGGGCATGAAGCCTACAAAAACATTTTTTTTTTTCTAATAACCTTCTTGCAAGAGGTGTGCTCAGCAGAGGGATGTAAATAAAGAGATAAGATTTTGCAATTGGCAGGAGAGACATATACAAGACAGCTTGCTGTAGTTAGAGCCTTGGACCAGGACCCAGAAGATATGAATTTGATTTTTGGCTCTAGCACTCACTAGCTATGTGCTCCTTGAAATCAAATTAGTCTTTCTATATCTGAGTTCCTTTCTAGTAAAGTGTTATGAAGATCCAATGAGGATGCATGTGAAGAGGCTGTAAATTATAAGGCACCACAGATGTTACCTAACTTGTTTTTATACAAGCACACACATGTGTGTATTCTTCTAAATCAGCACTTAACTGGGGGGGGGGGGAGGGGAAGAAGAGGAGCAATTTTGACAGCCCCTCCCCCAGAAGATGTCTGGAAGCATTTTTTTATTGTCATGACTGGATAGTGGGTGAAGACCAGGATGCTGTTAAACATTGCACAATGCACGGGGCATTCTTTCAAAAATAAATAATTATCTAGTCCAGGGGCGCCTGGGTGGCTCAGTAGGTTAAGTGTTCGACTTTGGCTCAGGTCATGATCTCAGGGTTCCTGAGTTCCAGCCCTGCATTGGGTTCTGTGCTTACAGCTCCCAACCTGGAGCCTGCTTCAAATTCTGTGTCTCCCTCTCTCTCTCTCTCTCTCTGCCCCTCCCCCACTCACACTGTCTCCCTCGCTCAAAAATAAACATTAAAAATTAAAAAAAAAAAAAAAGATGTATCTAGTCCAAAATGTCAACAGTGCCAAATCTGAGAAACCTGATGTAGCCTATTTATACAACTTTAACCAGTCAAAATTGCCTCCCTGGGCAGCATCTTCCAGGCGCTGCTCCCTCATCCCCAGGAGGAAGAGCAGAAGTGGTAAGGATCCCAGGACGGCTTTAACCTTCCCCTTTCTCCAATCCTCCTTAATTCTGTCAGCTGCACCCATCTTGCCCAACCATACTCAAGATGCTGGCCCTACAGCGTCAGTGAGTTAAAAGCCTGGCCTGGGTGGAAAATGGACCGATCGCCGGCCAAGAGACTAGTTCTCTAGAGAGAAGGAAGTTTTCTCTTCTGGAAGTGAGACTATAACAGGATTTCCGGCCAACCGAAGAAGGACTAGTTTCCGAGGCTCAAATGAATAGAGAATCTGATTCGCTATCACTATCTTTGCAAGGTGGGGGAGAAGGAGAAGGAAGAGGAGGGTTGGTCCAGGTCAGTCCCACCCCTGGCGCTGTCCGGAGTCCAGCCGTCCTTCGCGGTCGCGGCCGAAGCAGTCCCGGACTCCAGGGTTCTTCTGCTCCAGGGACCCGAGGGAGCGCAGGACCGCGCCGCGCGGAGCAGCGGAGAGCCCGGCCCCAGTAAGTGTCCAGGAACTCACACCCGGGCGGGTGAGGCGGGGTGGGGGTGGGTTCCAACTCAGAGGGAGCGCAACTTGCCTCACGCCCTTCTGTGTCTTCCCCCTACGCTGCATCCTAGCCGGGACAGCGCCACCTTGGCCTAACCAGTGTCCTCTGCAGGGGGTCCGTGTGCGGGAGGCTGGGACCTCCAGCGAAGGAGCGCGGGGCGCGGCGCGGGCCGGACGTCCTGGAGACCACTTTTTAAGGGAAGCCGCTGGCCGGCAGGGGGCGCTGCAGCGTCGGGTTAGGCGCTGCGCTCTCCGAAGGACCTCGGGCTCCCTCCCTTGCTTCTACAGTGTCCTCAGAGAACATGTTAGCTGTGCACTTTGACAAGCCGGGAGGACCAGAAAACCTTTATTTGAAGGAGGTGGCCAAGCCCAGCCCAGTAGAAAGTGAAGTCCTCCTGAAAGTGGCGGCCAGCGCCCTGAACCGGGCAGACTTACTCCAGGTACCCAGGGGTCAGGGAGGGGCTTCCGGGCCTTCGAGAAAGATTCACCAGACAGATAAAAGGAATGACCTATGGCACTGCCAGTAACAGTCTTCATGATAGGTTTGCAGAATGTGTGCCGGGGATTCTAAGACAAAGAACCATTTAGCCTCCTTTGTTTCCACAATATATAGGGATATTTGCAAAGCGGCATCTACTTTGTGTTAATCCATTACCTGCTCAGGCTTCCACATAAGGAGATAGGGACTACCATTTGTTGAGCGTGTGGGGTGTGTGTGTGTGAGGCCTTGCTCTATCTCATTTACTCTTCTGGCAACCCTGTTTACCATTTGTATTATATAGATAAACTGAGAGTCAGAGAGGTTAAGCAATACTCAGAACACTAATAATCAGGGCAGCTCTAATTCAAACTGAGGTCTGGTGTGGCTCCAAAGTTCTGCATTCCTTCAGCTCTGAGGGTCCTGGAGCTGGCAGGGGACTGTACTCTAGGAATCTTCTTTTTTCTGCTCTTTGAAGCACTAAACTGAGACAGTTGCATTGATTGGGGTAATTGAGAAATGTGTGCCAGAATCACCTGGGCCACTTTTCCAAAATAAACATTACCACAACCCAGGTATATGTACTTTGAAAAAGCTCCTCAAATGGTTCTAGTGCAGTCTTAGTTCAGCCCCTCTGGTCTGAAACCTCCAGTCAGAGGCTTCTGAGGCTTGCAGTGAGTGAGTACAAAGCCTGGCACTTGATATATGAAAACTGTCTTTAAGGAGTCCACGGTTTTGTTCCTCATCCTGCTACTGATTTACTTTGTGACCTTGGACAAGGCATTTCCCTGTGCAGGTCTCAGTTTCTCTCTTTGTAAAACAAGGTGTTTTGACGAAGTAAATAGCTAAGGACCCAACCACTTCTGACATCCACCTATTATGTGACTTACAGTATCTGAATTACTTCTCCTGTCTCCTGTGCTGACTTAGCAAAACCTGACTTTACCCTATTTTTTCTGAGAAAAAGAGGGGCCATTGGAAGAGAGCCAGGGATGGTGACACACACATTTCTGATCATGCTCACCACTTAGTGCACCCCTCTTTCTGCAGAGACAAGGCCAGTATCCCCCACCCCCGGGAGCCAGCAGCATTTTGGGATTGGAGGCATCTGGACACATAGCAGCGCTGGGGCCCGCCTGCCAGGGGCACTGGAAGATTGGGGACCCAGTCATGGTTCTGCTGCCTGGCGGGGGACAGGCTCAGTATGTCACTGTCCCTGAAGGGCTCCTCATGCCTATTCCAGCAGGACTGACCCTGTCCCAGGCTGCAGCCATCCCAGAGGCCTGGCTTACCGCCTTCCAGCTGTTACATCTCTTGGGTGAGGAGGCCCCCCGCACCGTGCTCGCTCCATACAGTGTGGCTTAGTTACTTCCTGACTCAGCCACCTCAAAACCCAGCAGCCCTCAGAGGCAGCTTTGGCCTGGCCACTGAGTCACACCCAACCCCAGCACCCCACCCTAATGTACTGCCGGTAGTATCAGGTCCTCATACCACGTTAGCAATGGCCTGATGTTGAGGCTGAAAATCATGGTTGGTAGATGGAGCCTGGAAAACACTGGATAGAAGGCCTGTGCACATCTTCACACTGTAGGCCCCCCAGTAGTCCCAGCTGCTCACAGTCCTGCCGAGCCTCTCTCTGTGAGCCTGATGCAGCAGAAGGGGCTATTCAATCAACTTTTATTCTTCCCAATCCCTCTGATGGGAGGGAGCCTAAGAAGACTTGGTCCCTACCATGAGGGAGCTCAGTGAAACTGGGAAGACCAGTCATGCACATAGAACCATAGAGTTCAGCAGGTGGCCCTGTCTCTAACTACAATAGAAACTCCAGATGGCAACAGTTAGCGTGGGTAAGCGTGGTCAGAGAGGGCTTTCTGGAAGAGAAGGACTTGAAGGGTGAGTAAAGTTGAGGTGGACAGAAAGCAGGCCAAGGCAGCTTAAGAGAGTGTCAAGGTGAGATTGGCTGCTCCACTCAGAGTGAAGGACAATGATTATTATCTGTGACAGATGAGACTTGGACTGGGTTGTAGTGGCCTTGAGTGGCACATTGTCTGGACTGGATGCAAAAGCCAACTGAGAACCACTTTACATTTTGAGGAGAAAGTGACATAATGAAAGCTCCATTTCAAGAAGAGAAGCCTGGTGGTTGTCCATGGTGCCTGGATCACTGAGACCAGCTGGAGGCCAGTTTCAGACTAAAGAGGGACTGGCTTCAGGTGGTGACAGTGGGGAGAGCAGTTACTTCTTACTTATTAAGGTATATGTCAGAGATGTGCATCTCGGTATTACTTCATAAGGAAAATATAGATTATGGATGTGGCTGCTAATAGCTGTTTCAAAAGGTTGTTTCCCACTTTGACAAGAGGCAAGAAAACAAAAAAAGAATTGTCAAGCACTCTGAAGAGAGCAAGAGATTTGGCATTCGGTGGTCCAGGGCCAGGCACATGTGGCAGAATATGCCTGCGTGGGGAATGTGTAACACTTGCAAAGTAAAGAGAATGGTTCCTGTACTTTGTGTCACAGGACACGTTCAGGCTGGAGACTCTGTGCTAATCCATGCAGGATCAAGTGGTGTGGGCACAGCTGCCATCCAACTCGCCCGGATGGCTGGAGCTATTCCTCTAGTCACAGCTGGCTCCCAGCACAAGCTTCAGATGGCAGAGAAGCTTGGAGCAGCTGCTGGATTCAATTACAAAGAAGAGGATTTTTCTGAAGCAACACTGAAATTCACCAAAGGTAAACAATAGCTTCTGCAGCTCAACAGGAATTTCAGAGGTGATTAAACAAAATCCTCACCAGCCTGAAGGTTGCCAGTACTCTGGATCTGTCTTGCCTCTGCTAAATGCCCAACAGCTGCCCTGGCCAATTTCTAGTACTCTGGTGTTTGACCTCTGGAGATAGGCAGACAGTATTTAGGACTAAAATGTTTCTGTGTGCATTCTTGTAAGTGATAGGATTCCTACTCATTTTAAAAACTGGATAAACCAAAGAATTGGCCCGGGATTATCCAGGACCTCTTCTTCCAAGTCACTCTGCAATGAGTTACCAGGAGCGTAGGGCAGAGACCAGTTTAGTGCTGGTCATAGGAGGGGTAGGACGGTAGCTCCCCAAATGGGTAAGCCTCTGTATTCCAAAGCCAAATCTGTATATTTTGGGGTCATCCCTTTTCCATTTTGAGTCAAAAAGGAGAGATGAAACCAAAGCTAGTAAAATGATTCAGACAACCCAGTACAGACACTTCATAATTTAGATGTGAATTAGCCTGCTCTGTAGACTGGGTGGATTTCCCCTGTTCTTTCTCTTTCATGCTTGGGTGCCAGTGGGTTCTATACTTACATGGGGATCAAGAGAGATACCAGGTCATGGTGTTGCCCCATTTCCCTCTTGCTGTGGCTAGGAATCATAAAAGATGAACTACAGCACACATGTATGATAGAATTCAGCTATCTAAACTCCATTTACAGCAATGTTTCTTTGAGCAATGTTTCTAGTTCTAACCTATACATTGTATACATGTACATATCCATATATTCACAAATATACCATGGAATCTTACTTTGCACAAAGCTTTCTGTGTCTGACTAGCACTACAAATCTGTATTTCATGTGAAAGGTGCTGGAGTCAACCTTATTCTAGACTGCATAGGTGGATCCTACTGGGAGAAAAATGTCAACTGCCTGGCTCTTGACGGTCGCTGGGTTCTCTATGGTCTGATGGGAGGAAATGACATCAATGGACCTCTACTTTCAAAGCTACTCTTTAAACGAGGAAGTCTGATCACCACTCTGCTGAGATCAAGGGACGAAAAGGTGAATGATGAATGAAAAGAAAACATGATTTTATTGCCCAGAAAAGTGTGATTTGTTTACATAACTACAAAAAAGTTAGATCTGACACATCTTCTGTTAGACAGCCCGTGTAGAAACCTGCCCCGCTATGGATAAATAAGTAATCATTTTCACAGAACTAATTAAAATTGGTCAGAAGTCTCAACATCTTGGAAAGAAGGTAACTAATCCCTCACATATTATTTAACCTTTGTAACAGAATGAATGAAGCATTGACAATATTAGGAAATAGGGGGTTGTCTCCAAAGGCAGAACTCTTTTCAGTGTGATATAAAGCCGCTTAGGTGAGTAAGGTTAGTTAAGGCTGGACCTTCAACATATCATATATTACTGAAACCTTCTCTGTGTGGCACTTTAGCAGGTGCCAGATTTGGGAATGTTTCCCAACCTACGTTTTCACACCTGTGGGATAGCAGAGCATAAACATCCCTTTTGAACTCAGCCTATAGAAGCCCGTTCTGTGGCCCAACTCCTGCTTTAAACCCTTAAGAACAGTCCTGTGGTCTGTGCCACTAATATTTTAGTCCAGGATTCCATCTTTATCTGCTACAGAAGAGTGGTTATACATTTAGGGGCATGCACATACAAGCTGGTAGTAAAGGAGTTAGGTACCCCTGTGTGCATTTTCAGATGTGTACACGTTTCAGAGAGAGCACAAAAGCTAATAAATAAGCAGGATGGGGAGTAGCAAGGTAAAGTCTCTCTAGACTGATGGTCTCCTTTTCCTTATTTTAAGTACAAGCAAATGCTGGTGGAGGCTTTCACAAAACAGATTCTGCCCCACTTCTCCACGGAGAGCCCACAACGTCTAGTGCCGGTTTTGGACAGAGTCTACCCCGTGACTGCGATCCAAGAGGCCCATGCATACATGGAGAGCAACAAGAACGTGGGCAAAATCGTCCTGGAACTGCCGCAATGAAGGAGGAGGGGGTAGTACTCAGGCCTTCCCAGGACAAACTTGGACAAAGTTCACAGTACGCCGGAAGGAGATCGGGTGCGACTCCTGGCCGCCCTGTAACCCATTGGCCCTTCCTCGGCCTCGTCAACTGACCCGTGTAAAGCCAATCTAGGGAAATAAAAATAAAGTAGAGCTAAAGGGCGGCCTTCTCACTTCGGCGGCCCCAGATCGCTGACTGAGGCAGCCGGGGCGGGGATGAGGTGGGGGTCGGGACTGGCGTCGCCGCAGGCGTTATAGGAGCGCTCAACTTCAGGGTCGGGGGTTCCGGGTACGGGGACAGGGTCGGCCACAACCCCACCTGCCACAACCCCGTAAGCCCAGCTTTGCCCAGCGCTGGAGGACCGGGCCCACGCACCAGTCCCCGGGTACCGCCGCGCGCGCCCCACAGGGGCCAGGCCCCGCACCCTCCGGCCAGCTTCCTTTGCTCAGGGCTGCCGTGACAGGAACACCTCCCCTTCTTAAGCCCAGGCCCCGCCCTTTCCGGTGCACAGCTCAGCCCCGTCTGGAATCCTCACCTTTCAACTATCCGCTCCGCCTCTTTGTCATCTCAGGCTCGTTTTGCCCCGGAGTCTTTTCGAAAGGGGATATTACGTAAGCACGTCTCGGCGTGAGACGGCGATATTCCGGCGTGTTTTGGAGCTTCCGGTGGTGGATGTTGGTGTCCTGTGTTTGACGCGGTGTTGGGGTCTTGCAGAGCAGCTCCGGGGGTGTCCGGAGGAATTCCAGTGTCTGCTGCGGTAACCTTATCAGCCCGCCAAGATGGCGATGCAAGCGGCCAAGAGGGCGAACGTGAGTATCGGGGCCTTCTGCCAAAGAGGGGGAGGACTTCGCTGTTGGACTTTCTCAACGGCGTGGCGCTGTGTATCTTGCCCTTCCTCGGTCCCCGGGCCAGGGTAGCCCACAATTTGCTATCTTATCACTGGGGGTTCCATCTTAGCCCCATCCTTACGGATATGCTCCCTGAGCCACGTTTCCGCGTCCACTCCTTTTGAGAGTTCTCTCGGTCTCTTCTTCTGGTGTCAGCGATAGTGTTAATCCTACAGCCTTTGTTGCTTGATCTGCACCTGCGAACTGACGACAGGATCTTCACCCAAAAGTCAAAAGCACAGACGAGTCTCCAGTAAATAACCTAATAGCTCACAGGCAACCAGAGCCTGGGATTCTCCTCAAGTCATGGAGCTTTGTGGATCCTTGATTAATGTTTTAACTCAGTGTTTTTGAGCACCGACTATATACCAAAACTGCGAGATAAGAAACAACTGAGAAGTTATATTTATTGAATACCTACTTTGTGCCTGACATAGTCTACACATTGTGGATACAACAGTGAATAAAAGCGTTCTTCTGTTTACATTCTGTTAAAGAAAGGGGTGTTATATGGAAACCTAAGAAAAATAGTCCCAGGGAGATGGTAGGTCAGCCATAAGGCTGAGAGATATAGTGTAATGAAGACATAATTAGATACGGTGAGATGCAGAATTTTGGTAACCTTGATGATCATCTTAGCGGATGAAAGGTTGGTTGCAGTGGGATGAAAGTTAAGAAAATGGAGACAGCTGTTTCCACAAGTTTTCATGTCAATAGGAAGCAGAGAGATTGGATGATGGTTGATATCTTCTCTCTTTCAAGATGTGTGATACGAGGAGGGGCGCCTGGGTGGCGCAGTCGGTTCAGCGTCCGACTTCAGCCAGGTCACGATCTCGCGGTCCGTGAGTTCGAGCCCCACGTCAGGCTCTGGGCTGATGGCTCAGAGCCTGGAGCCTGTTTCCGATTCTGTGTCTCCCTCTCTCTCTGCCCCTCCCCCGTTCATGCTCTGTCTCTCTCTGTCCCAAAAATAAATAAATGTTGAAAAAAAAAAAAAAAAGATGCGTGATACCAGGTGTATTTGCATGCCAGAGAGAATGATTCAGTAGTGTGGGGGAAACATGATGTGGGAGAAAGATGAAGTAAGTTCAGGAGTTAAGGTTTTGAATAGATGAAGGTTGGCATAATAATGAGAGGGAGAGGGGTGGATATGGATGAATTTAGATTGATGGGTTTAGTGATATGACTATAAGGTACTTACCATTTAGTCATATATTTTTTCAATAAGGAAGAGCCAAGATCATCTCCTGAGAGGGGCAGGGAAGAGGTTACAGCCCAACTCAAATGTTAGAAGGAGTGGTGGTGGTAAGGCTTGAGGAGAAAAGAGTAAGTGTGATACAGTGTCTTACAGAGTGAGAAAGCAGATGTATTAGAGACGTGTATTATAATTGGCAGTGCTGATTGTCTATTTGAAGGCAGTCTTGAATTTTAAATCTGAAACTTTATTATACTTATTTGTTGACCATTTGTCACTACTACTAGTTTGAGGGCAAGGAAGCAGTATCTTCTTTTTCTTTTTTTTTTTTTTTTTAAGTTTATTTATTTATTTATTTAGAGGAGGGATGGGGGAACCAGCACGGGAGGGGCAGAGAGAGGAGACAGGATCCAAAGCAGCCTCTGTGCTGACAGCAGAGAGCCTGATGTGGGGTTTGAACTCACGAACCTTGAGATCATGACCTGAGCCAAAGTCCACTGCTTAACCGATTGAGCCACCCAGTGCCCCTTCTCTTTTTCCTTTTATACAGCACTTAGTTTAATGTCTGAAATAGTTGCCAGCTTAATAGTTTTGAGCAAATTAATATCCAATGTGTAGTTGAATATGTTAATAACACAGGAGTGAACCCTGGATGGGAGATTTATATTGAAGAGTCATCCACTTACTGTGGAAGCCATGTGTTGTCGTTAAGAGACCAAAGAGAATGTGGACTTAAGGACAGTATACAAAGGTAAAGAAAAGTCTGGGGGTGCCCGGGTGGCCGAGTCGGTTAAGTGTTCGACTTGATTTCATTTCAGGTCATGACCTCGTGGTTCAGGGGCTCTATGCTGATAGTGCGGAGCCTGCTTGCAATTCTCTCTCCCTCTCTCTCTGCCACCCCCCCCCATAAATAAATAAATAAACTTAAAAGAAAAGTCTAAAAGTAAAATTCTGTTGAAGAGCATATGTTAATGACAAGAATGAGAAGAACTAGCCAGACAGTTAGGGGGAAGCCAAGGAAATAGTGTCATTGTTGTCAAGAAAGTAATAGTCAACAGTGTCAGAAGCCCCAGAGAAGTTAAGTGTGATGAGAATTGAACACTGCAGTGAAGAGGTCTTAGTGAATAAGAGCATTTCGTCATAGTGCTGGGGTGGAAGCTAGGTTGTGGTACGTTGATGTGTATCAGTGAAGGAAAGAATATGAAGTAGTGAGTATAAACTTTATCTTTCCAGATGCTTGACTGGGAGGGGAAAAAAAACAAAATAGGATAATAAGTAGAGAGCTAATAAGTTCAGGGAAGGCAGAAACCTTGTCTTTTTTCCTTCACTGTTTAATCCTAATACCTAGCCTGGTATATACAAAAGGAAGGTGCTCAGTAAATATTGATGAATGAACAACGAGGGATCCAAATAAGTATTTAGTTTTGTGTAACAGTTGTCAGGACATAAGCAGCTGCTCATTGGAGGAATAGAAGAAGGTCATACTGAAGGGAACACTAAATTCAAGAGGGAGAAGACATCATTAATGTAACAGGTTCTTAAAAAGACCAGATAAGAGTCATCAGTGGGAGTTTTATTGTATAAGAAACAGGAAGAGTTCCCTTCATTCCGCTATGTGTCTAAGGCATTGTGGACTTTTAAATGAGGTTGGAAATCCGTGTTTAACTGCACTGCCTGAAACCGTACTCCCTAAAACTACAGCCCAGTTGATTTTCTGAAAAGCATGCTATTTTCAGATTATAATTCTTATTATTTTTTAATAATTCTTATTCTTGACTATTATGTTTTTTTGTTGTGTTTTTGTTTTACTGTGACAATTTATAATTATGAGAAGTTTATTTTAGGTGGTAGCACTCCTGCCCCTGATTACAATAATAGTACGTATTTCTCATTTTAGATTCGACTTCCACCTGAAGTAAATCGGATTTTATACATAAGAAATTTGCCGTACAAAATCACAGCTGAAGAAATGTATGATATATTTGGAAAATATGGACCTATTCGTCAAATTCGAGTGTGAGTCTTACTGAGACTTTTGAAATGTCATTTCAGGAAAATGATTGTATAATCTCAATTATAGCTGACAACAGGGTCTAACCAAGAGCCTAGAGACTAAATAGATTGGAATCTGAGAAATGAGATTTATTTATTTATTTATTTATTTTGTATGGAAAAACATGAGACCCTCCTGATCCAGCTCAGTGAGAGCCAAAGATAGTAGTGAAATTAGAGAAGGCTTGAAGCAGTAATGAATGGTTTCAGGGGAATGGGTGGGAAAAGAAAGAACTAACATAATAGCGTAACTATTATTTGTAAAGTCAGATACAATACTCTGTTTTTTTATGTCCATTAACTCTAATTTGCTTTGGTGTCTCCTTTACTCAGAATTTCTGAATAAACTAAGTAACAAGTAACTGAAAAAAATGATTTTTTTTTCAACTACAGCTCTCTTTTTTCTTTTTCAGCTATAGCTTTCTGTTGAAATTTATTTATTTTTTTCTATTGAAGATTTAAAAGAGGGGAGAATAATTGCAACACGATTTCGTGTTTTAATCTAAAAATTGGTGTTCCTATCTTCAAATGGTATTTATTGAACATCTACAAAATGCCATTTATTGTAACAGGTGCTTTTATTTCCATGACCAGTACTACAGCCCTGTGTGGAGTTGATACTCTGTTTCACAGGTGAGACTATTTTGAGGCCCATAGAGTACAAGTACCTTTCTAGATTCACACAGCTATTTAGTGATAAAACTTCTGATTCTAAACTGAATATTGACACTACTCAGATTCATAGCCACTGACATTCTACTTACCTAAGAGTCCATTTGGAAGGATTTCTTTTTATTTTTTTTCCTTAAGTTTATTTCTTTATTTTTTAGTAATCTGTACACTCAGCATGATCCTTATATCAAGAGTCTCATGCTCCCCCCTGACTGAGCCAGCCAGGCACCCCTGACTATCTCTTTCTTAATAAATTTTCCTTAATGACCTGAGAGCTTCTTCTTGGCTTTTAACATTCTGTGAGATTTTTTTCTTTCCTTTCTTTTTTTTTTTTTTAAGAACTCTTTGAGATCTTGAGGACTGTCCTTTGAAATGATCACTGTCCCTCCAGAAAGTAAACCAAGTGCTAGCAATACATCATCATTGGTACTCAAGTAGGGATAGAAATGAAGTGTTATAGACTAGCCATTCTCTTTAGGAAGTCTCAGTCCTCTGGATATTTGGTGAAAGCTTTGGACCCTTTCTACAGAAGAATACAAAATTTTGCATATGATTTCAGGGGGTACATGAAACCTAGGTTAAGAAACCCTGTCCTAGACATATAAGAATGTCATACAGAAGATCCCCTGACTTGGAGGTCAGGAAACAAGATTCTGCTTCAGGCCCTGTGACCCTGGACAAGGTGTCCCACTTTTTGGTTTTCTTACCCTCACATGTAAGGTAATCTAGTGCCTTTCAGTTTTTAACATGGAGGCAGTATGATAAATTTACTGAATTGGTTGTAAGACCTAAGTTCAGATACTAGCTGGACATTTGCTAGTTGCGTATAACTGGGCAAAATATTTAACCCCTCTGAGCTTCAATTACTTATGAAACACAATCTTCCTAACCTGTGTTCTTAAAGGAATTCTAGTAAGGATCAAATTAGATCATTCCTGTGAAAGCACTTTGTCATGGAGTATTTCCTTCTCGTGTATGTTAGCCACCCCTCTCTATGCTCCCACAGCACCTTCTGTGAACATCTCCTAACAGGTGATTTTGTTGTTGCCTGTGTATTTCCTGGTCTCTTCTGCCAGCCTGTGAGCTCCTCTAGGGCAGGTACCATATATATTCTTTTCATTTTGTGTTGACAGCTGTTGTGCCTGATTCATGTTAAACACCCCAGTTATCTAAGTAAATGAATAATATAGAAAGTGGTTGTACTTGACTTTGAAAGTGTTATAAAATGTATTGATGGTCCACAGTGAGATTGGAGAGAGTTTCAGAAAGCCACGGTAAAAGGACAGATAATTAAGCAGTGGCATGTGTAGAAGGCTGCACAGTAGCTCAGGGCCTTTGTACTCTGCTCCCTCCATCTGGAATGATTGTCACCTGGCTCATCTCCTGTCTGGCTCCTCATTCTTCAGGTCTCAGCCTCATCATCACCTTCTCAGAGAGGTTTACCCTGACCACCCTAGCTTTAAGTAATCCCCTGTCCTCCCATTCATCTCCGTCTGCTTCCTTAATAAGATTTCTTGTCTGTAATTATTTCTTTATCTTTCTCCCATTTGAATAAAGGTCCTTGAAGGGAGGGATGATGCTTGTCTTTTTCACTATTGTATTTCCAGTGCCTGTCATACAGAAAGAACACAGTATATGTTTTGTAAATTTGTATTTATTTTTTTGAGAGAGAGCAAGGGGAGGAGGGGCAGAGAGAGAGGGAGACAATCCCAAGCAGGCTGCACGCTGTCAGCACAGAGCGTGATGTGGGGCTCAAACTCACGAACAGTGAGATCGTGACCTGAGCTGAAATCAAAGAGTCCAGCGCTTAACCAGCTGAGCCATCTAGGCACCCCAAGAACACAATATATATTTGTTGAATAAATTCATAAAAGTTTGGTGTGCAGGAACTTGGGTCTAAATTAATAGATTAAGAAACAGATGTTTTTCTGTTCCTAGCTGTGTTCATGCTTTATCACATATTTGGCACCTAGCACTAGGGTGACCAACCTTCCCAGTTTGCCCAGGACCATGGTTTCTGGGATGTGGACTTTCAGTGCCAAAATCTGGACAGTCTTGGGCAAACTAGGATGATTGATCAGCCTACCTGGTATATAGCAGACACTTGATGCTTTGAACTTTTTACTGCTTCTCTTCTATTTTTTTGAAAAAAATTTTAATGTTCATTTTTGAGAGAGGGAGAGAGAGAGCGTGAGCGGGGAAGGGGTGGAGACAGGATCTGAAGAGAGCTCTGTGCTGACAGCAGAGAACCTGATGCTGGGCTTTAACTCGTGAACCTCTAGATCATATCCTCAGCTGAAGCTGGATGCTTAACTGAGCCACCCAGGTGCCCCTGGTGCATTGAACTTTTTAAAGCTCTTTCATACCTTTTACCTTTTTCGATTATTAAAATGTGTAAGGTGTAGGGCAGCTGATACAGCCTGATAACATTATTTGACACATGAAGCAACCGAAGCTCAAGAGAGGTTGTCACATGATTAGGTTTTCTTATTCCTACTCTAAGATTTACCACCAATCAAGAGAACAATGTTGGCTCAGTGCCTACCCTACAGTAGGTATAAGTACATACTTTTAAAACTCAAAGTTACAATATGGTTAAGATACTAGGTTGTTAATTAGGAGCTGGGACACTTGAGATGAGAATCTTTAAAATGGGGTTAGTGCCCATCCCTATTCTAGTTCCTAAGATGTGAGAGGAAGAGATGCTTTTGTTTTGTTTTGTTTTGTTTTGTTTTGTTTTTTAGCTTCCGGGAGAAAGGATGTATGAGAGAATATGTGGGAGAAAGTAGACCTCCACTTTTCAGATGCTCATTAGCACTTGTTGGGTGCATGGTGTGAGAGTAAAATGAAATATAAGGTCTTCTTTGCCCAGTTAGCAAGAACTAAAATATTAAGGTTTTTTTATGTTTTTATTCCAAAGGGAAAATAGACATTTTGGCAAAATCTTTGGAGCAGTGTTTTTTTCTTTGGGTATTCCCCAACTTTCATAGCTAATGCATTGCTTCCCCCCCCCCCCCCCCCCCCCCCCCAGCTAATGCATTATTAAAAATTAAAAGTGAAAAGTTGGGGCACCTGTCTGGCTCACTAGGAAGAGCATGTGATTCTGCACGTTGGTTGTAGAGATTACAAATAAACAAACAAACAAATTCATTTTAAAAAGGTCCAGGGGCACTCTGGTGGCTCAGTTGGTTAAACGTCTGACTCTTGATTTCTGCTCAGGCCTTGATCTCGCGTGAGTTTGTGTGAATTTGAGCCCCACATCAGACTCTGCGCTGACAGTGCAGAGCCTGCTTAGGATTCTCTCTTTCGTCTTTCTCTCTCTCTCTTTCTCAAAATAAATAAACTTAAAAAAAAGAAAACTTAAAGAGGTCCAAAAGTTGTTAAGACTATCCCCAGAGAGTAAGGACTATTACAAAATCCCTCTGTAGCCTGACAGCCCGTAAGCATTCAGTGACACCAGCACCCTCCCACCGCCCCAGCACCCTGTATCTCTTCCTAACCCTTTTATAGGAAGCATAAACTGTGACCGGGGCCCAAGACTGTAGCCACATCCTAGGTCACATTTAAAGAGGTACCTCCCCTTCCCATGGCCTGCTACCTTTTCTTGACCCTCTGCAGGGACTATGGCAGACGGAGAGGCAGCCCACAGTCTTAAAC
The DNA here is from genome assembly GCF_022837055.1 of Prionailurus viverrinus. Classification (NCBI taxonomy): domain Eukaryota; kingdom Metazoa; phylum Chordata; class Mammalia; order Carnivora; family Felidae; genus Prionailurus; species Prionailurus viverrinus. Next base: position 122,047,579 of record NC_062563.1, read on the forward strand.
CGTATTCCACAGTTGGCACTGGGTGGCTAGAACACAGATGGAAGGGTCCATCTTTATCACACTGGGAGCATAAGCTGAGTGGGACCTGTGCCCACTGCCCCCACTGACAAGCACATGGCCATCTGCTGCCTGCAGTTTGTTGCTCTTCACACTTCCCTTCCTCCCCGCCGAAGGAAGCTGGTGAGGTGAAGAGAGGAGGTGGCAAGGAAAACTTACACAAGCAGCAGCTCCGAATCCATGAGCAAGGTCCAGCTTCCACTCCCAATGACCTTCCAGAATTCTCCTCTGGCAGGCAGATAATCCCAGCCATAAGCACACGCCCTCCCTCTGGTCTCTGCCAAAGCCGAGCCCTTCTCCCGAGCCAGACAGGGCTGTGTAATGCATGAAAGTGCATACATTATTAACGTATGTATGAAAAGCTGGGAGCTGACTACCGCATTTTAGAAAGGTAGTGAGTGAATCTTCTAAGCGGGAGAAACCACGTTAACGCGACATTAGAGAACATCCTTTCCCAGCCATAAAGGATTAATGGCTGTCTGTTTTCCTAGATAGCGTAAGGGGCTTCCCTCCAACCCCACCCTGCTCTACAGACACAAAATAGGTTTTATTTTTATGGATTTGGTAAACCTTAGTAGAATACTGCTCAGAAACATGGAGACGGGCTTGTCTTGGAGTATTGAAACTAATAGTGCGGTAAAAAATCAAAATCTTTAGAAACAAGGGACTAGTAACGGGGTAATTGTGGTAAATAACTTAAGTTTTCGTTCTGCGTAAATGCACACTAAGAAAAACCTCATTCTAGACTTTGATGACTGACTAATAGGAGCCATCACCCCTAAGTACAGTACTTTTCAGCTTGAGACTGGGAACTGATTCTTAGTATGAGAAGTAAGAAAGACTGGAACAGTGTACACGGAAGACCGTGGCAGTTTCAAGCTGGTTCTTTGGTAGCTGCAGCAGTAGTCCCGACAGAGCAGTTCAACCTGTAGCTGTTTTACTTCAAAACAAAACAAAAATTACCTCAATTCAAGAAATAGTAGGCTTATCCAGCATACCTATCTATAATGTTTATTTCCTCTAATGGTGTTCAAGTTGATCTCAAAATACTTAAAACTTCACTTACTATCCTTAATCTTCTCTGGTTAGTGGTTTAAAAGACAGTTGTTTTTCAGCTATCAATGCTCTGGTTAATTTTTTTCCCCACAGTATTTATTAGTTTATTTATAAAGAGAAACTATTCCATAGCCCAGTATTCATGTTTCATAGTTCAGGAACACAGGTCAGTGACAAAACTCCATGGAACTCAACCCAAAGAAATTCTTTATATTCTAAAATTACTTTGCACTCTGCAAGATACCAGTCTTCTTTGTCCCTTTACAATCTTTCATGGAATCGTAATTTCTGTAGAAATCTCCATATCCTTCTTTCTTGGTTTGGCCATAGCAAACTTAAAGAAAGCCACAACCCCCAGTGAATGCTCTCACATATGAAATCACAGGTGCTTGGCCAGAAGGCCTCACATCTGAGGTTTTGTCAAAGACTGGAAGTCATGGTAGTTATTCTCGACACCAACCTCAGACCCGTTGTCCTTCCTAACTCGGGTAAATGTGTATTTTAATTAAGTCTGATTTCACGCTGCAGGGGGAACACACCTGAAACCAGAGGAACAGCTTATGTGGTCTATGAAGACATCTTTGATGCCAAAAACGCATGTGATCACCTTTCAGGATTCAATGTTTGTAACAGATACCTGGTGGTTTTGTACTATAATGCCAACAGGGTAAGTATTAGTCACTGTCCTCATCACCTGGGGAGCCCATGTAAGAATTAGTGTACTGTGTGATCTTTTCTGGCTGTGCTATTGGTGAAATTCATTTCACCTACAGGTCAGTAAGTTAACTTTGGTGCTTACCACATTTTCAGGCATTTCAGAAGATGGACACAAAAAAGAAGGAAGAACAGTTGAAGCTTCTCAAGGAGAAATACGGCATCAACACAGATCCACCAAAATAAACGTTTTCTGCATTTTCATTTTGGACTAAAACCCATGAATAACCACCATCACCCTTTTTTTGTTTTTAAATTAATACTGAATGTTGTGATTTCTTAATTGAGATTCAAAACAACCTGCTTGAGACTTTGATACCTGTTAGAATATATTATGTGAATAAACTTGTAGCTTTTTGTAAAACATGTCAGTGTTTTGTCTTGAAATTTCCCCTCTTATTTGATCCCAGAAAAAAGACAAATCCGTAGTTGAACCGTATCAAGAATTGTTTGATGGTAGGTGGTCATAGATACCAAGCTCTTTTTCTTAATGTTTATTTATTTTTGAGACAGAGGGAGAGCACAAGTGGGAGAGGGGCAGAGAGAGAGAGAGAGAGAGAGAGGGAGGGAGGGAGACACAGAATCTGAAGCAGGCTCCAGGCTCTGAGCTGTCAGCCCAGAGCCTGACATGGGGCTTGAACCCATGAACTATGAGATCATGACCTGAGCAGAAGTCAGATGCTTAACCAACTGAGCCACCCAGGTGCCCCGAGACCAAGCTTCTTTAGAGCAGAGACTTTTCTGTATTCTTAATGCCTCTGGTGTCCAGCCCAGTGCTTAACCATCGTGGGAAATTTCTACAGTGCTGTCATTTATTGAATGTTAACAACTCAGTGAAGATAGGTATCTCCATTTTGCAGATAAGGAAACCAAAGCTCATTGTGTTGGTTGAATGAATAAAATGCTTACATAAAAAGTTGCTGTAACATCAACCAGTATTAACCACACCAATACATTTGAATAATACTTGCTTTACAGTTAACACCTTTGTCAATATGGGTACCCTGTCCTTGAAACAGAAGTCAGTTCTATAAATGGCCATTCAGGTGACAGCCCATTGTTAGAGATCTGAGGGCGAGCTTCTTGGGTAGTAGTGTTGGTTGTTACATGTCTAAGACTGTATTGTGTAGTCTTTCCCTTTGGTTAACAAGTGTCTGTGAATATCTTGGACCTTCCCTCATAGTATATCTTTGCCATAAATGGAGTATTTAATGCTTGTTCTTATATGCTCCCACAGCATGGAAATCGTATGGTTTACATTCACCACAGCTTGGCAGCTTGGAAGATAACTATAATTTTCTCTTTATAGTTTAGGCATGGCTAAATGGAAAAATGTGGACCGACTGTTTTGGATATAACTATAACCCCAAATCAGTTTGAAGGGTATAAGCGCTGAATCATTTAAATGTACAAAAGTATCTACTTTACTTTTAAATGCATTTAGCTTTAAGAAAATATGCTGTTTTATACTTTGGGTACTGTCTTGCCAAAGCCTACTATTGAAAATGAAGAAATTACCCTTGTTTTTAATTACTGACTAATGTCAGTGCTTTTTGAAAGCACTATAAAAGAGGAGAAAGAATTATTTCTAAGAAGGGCAGGAGATCACAAAGGAGCCATAGCTTTAATTTTCTTATGAATGCTTTTATGAATTCCTTATCATTTGTGTAATGCATGGTGCCCCTTTAGGTATTTACTAATGTAAAATAATTTTCTAAAAGGCTTTTTGGTGGGCGCCTGGGTGGCTCAGTTGGTGAAGTATCTGACCAGCTCAGGCCATGATCTTACAGTTCATGAATTTGAGCCCCATGTTGGACTCTGGAGCCCACTGCAGATCAGCTGTCTCCCTCTGTCTCTGCCCCTCCCCATCTTGTGTGCTCTCTCTCTCTCTCATAAAAATAAATAACATTAAAGGCTTTTTGGTAAGGGGAAAACAGACTTACAGTGTGCTTGTGTCTACATGGCAGACTGGCTTGCCTCGAGGGCAGTTGTTTTAAGTTAATAACCAGGGAAAATTGCTTCTATTGACAATGATGGCCAGTCCATCATTTGGATTAGTCTATCTGTTAGCTGAATTTCATGACCTACGGCTAAGAGTTTTAAAAATTCCAGTTATTTGGCAATTTTGTGGCCTGTCCCAGTTAAGTTATAAGAACTTGAATTCTGTAGATAAATATTGAGCACCTACTCTGCCAGGTCTGTGTGTGCTTTGATGCTGAGGATATACTTAAAATCAGTCCACTGCACCAGGCATTGAAGGCTCAGCTTTCCAAACTGCTTTTAAGAGTGCAAGGGGTGGGGCGCCTGGATGGCTCAGTCAGGTAAGCGTCCGACTCTTGGTCCCAACTCAGATTGGGATTTCGCGGTTCGTGAGATCGAGCCCAGCGTCAGGCTCTGCGCTGACAGCGTGGAGCCTGCTTGGGATTCTCTCACTCGCTCTCTCTGCCTGTCCCCTGCACATGCACTTTCTCTGTCTCAAAATAAATTTAAAAAAAGCACACGGGATGATTGTGTTCCTGCACGTGTACATGCGTGCACATATGTGCTAGAGCTGCTTTGTGTTTACCCAGGTTAAATTTTGAGTTTCTGACAAAGATTTTGTACGGATAGATAAAGTGTTGACAAAGAATTTGAAAATAACTGGTATGACATGGATCTCATCACCACTCCTGCCCAACAACTTTCAGTGGCTTTCACAGGACAATGTCCAAACTCATTAGCATGGTGTCTCATCATTTTCTGCATCATCTTTTAAGAGCGCCAGGAAAGCAAGGCCTGCAAAGCCTAATGTATCCTTTTCAGGTGCTAGCCAGTAGTTACTTGCATTGGTTGGTTTGTTTTTGTTCCCTTAGTGGGTGTCTCTCATTACCACCTAGGCTCTGAATACTCTGAGACCTTATACGACTCCATAGTGGACACCTGAAATGGTCCTTGATGCCATTTTTAATTTTATTCTACTGGTGTTACAGCAGAAAACATGAGTATGTCTCAAAGGCTAAGTTCTGAGAAATTATCAGACATTTGTGTCGTCAAGGAAAATGAGGAACAACGAAACTCTAAAGGAAGGAGTACAGTACCCTCTGGCTGGTCTGCTCCTGTAACAGAAGTGAGTCCAGAGACTGGGTGATTAAAAACAAAGCAGCCCCAGGGAACCTGAGTGGTTCAGTTAGTTAAGTGTCTGCCTTTGGCTCAGGTCATGATCTCACAGTTTGTGAGTTCAAGCCCCATGTCGGGCTCTCTGCTGTTGGCACAGAGCCTGCTTCAGATCTTCTGCCTCCCTCTCTCACTGCGCCTGCCCCACTCACACACTCTCTCTCTCTCTCTCTCACAAATAAATAAATAAACTTAAAAAAGTAAAGCAGTCCCTTTCTCACTTCATTTTCTCCATAAGTACTGCTAACTTCTCAGCCTCTCCTCAATCTTAATTCCAAGTCCTGACAGAATAACCCTGACTATGGCTAAGAGCTTTCCTCATCTGTGTCAAAAGAAAAATCTCCTAACCACATTGCCCCAGGCTCCTTTGACAAACACACAACCCACCAGCAATAAGTGGGAATTTCCATAAGTTACAGTAAATACAGATGAAAATAAGCAGTATATGTGAAAACAAGTTCAGAATCCTACATTCTACTCCAAAGTAATTCCCCAATGGGAGGGCAAATCTAGATGAAACTAAGCAGTAAATACAAAAACATGCTCAGAATCACACATTCCTTTCAAAAGTAACTTCCCAGCGTGAGTTAGTGTATGGCTCCAAGACCTAACACACCCTTCATTTGTTCAGGTGCACAGTGAGTGTTCTTTTCCATCTGGGTCAGGAACTCCTCTAAGTCCAAACAGACAGACGTTGCAAGGTCACATAAAGTGCTCAAATCCTATGCTGGACTGCTAGCAGTTTGAACACGATATATTCCTTTAGTTATTCAGAGAAGAATTCTGAGCCTGTGAGGTGAGTGGCAAGTTAATACTTACCCTGTAGGGCTTTTTAGAGGGTTGGTGGCAACTGTATTTAAAAATATATCGGGGCGCCTGGGTGGCTCAGTCGGCTGAGCGTCCAACTTCGGCTCAGGTCATGATCTCACAGCTCAGGAGTTCGAGCCCCGCGTCCAGCTCTGTGCTTACAGCTCAGAGCCTGGAGCCTGCTTTGGATTCTGTGTCTCCCTCTCTCTCTGCCCCTAACCCACTTGCATTCTGTCTCTGTCTCTCTCAAAAATAAATAAACATTTTTTTTAAAAATTAAAAAAAAAAAAATATATATATATATATATAGAACAAGGCCCGGCATGTACAAATACTCACATCATAGCTATTATGTTTATTATCATTCCTGGCTACTTGGAAGTCTCCTTTCCACTCTTTCCCAAGGGCAACTGGCTTAGGCATTCCTTAAAGCACTTCCTTCCTACAATAAGGATGGACAGGAATTTGTCAAGCACAGAGCCTTTATTTTACATATCATTTCCAAAGAGGACATTGTGTAAGTCAGCAGCCAACAGAACTTCTAAGTGAGAAAGTAACAGCAAAGGTAACTGGCTCAAGTCCCTCTGTGTATACCATGTACATTTCATGTCTGAGCACCTTGTGTGTCTGGCTTAAGTAAGGCAGTGTAGATTGTGCGAACAAGAAATCTGTGTTCTGCGATCAGAAATGGCTACTGCATGCATCACGCAAAATGCACAACCTGAAATGTTTTGATTTGCAACTGAAGTTTCCTTAAGCAAAGATGCGCGTGAACAATGACGAACACATACAGAGCAACTTGGGCAGAGAATGGATAATGCCGCGGGGCAGTGAGGTTAGCGTGCTGATCTAGAGCCCCAAGCAGGAGGAGCCGTCCCAGTGGCAGAGCAGACTAGGAAGGTGGGCAGCAGCCATCTCCAGCCACTTCGAGCTCCTTCCCGCCTTCACTCTAAGTTGAGCAGCTCCACGTCAAAGATGAGGGTGGCATTGGGAGGGATGACACCAGGGTGGCCCGTGGCTCCATACGCCACATCGGGGGTGCAGGTCAGCTTCGCCCTCTGCCCCAAGCTCATCTAGCAGGGATGGGGGCAGATGGGGAGAGGAGAAAGAGGACCCAGCTTGATTTAAAAGAAAAAAGTAAGATAACTATGGCATTTTCCCAAACTATCCTCCTGATAACTCTGAAGATCTGAGATGAATTTTCTGTGTGGCACACTGAAGTGATGCAGAATTTGGATTCTGTCTCAGACTAGCAGAGACTTCACTGTGGGGCACTAACTTCCACAAAGTAGTCCCAAATTCATTCATCTGACAACCACTGCTGGTTATTCATTTAGCGCATGGCCTAAACACTTCAAGGTATTCCTAATTGTTCCTCACCCCCTTCCAAAAGAACCTAAAGAGGGTGTATAAACAGCACATGTACAAGTACACAATCGAGGAGGTAAGAGAAGCAGTCCATTAAAGACATTAAGCAATCAGAGGCCACCACAAGGAGGCGAGGGCTAAGAGACCTACACTAAAAGCACTATATGACTTCACAGACCAAGGGAGAAGAGTGTGAACCAGGGCTCCACACAGCAGTCATCAAGAACGTCTGGCATTGGTCGGACAAATTGTGAAATTTGAATAAACAGATCTAAAAATTTTAATAACCAACTCAAACATTTGAATGTATTGGTTAACAGTACTGCATCAATGTTAATGTGTAATTGATCACAAATTAATGTAATGGGATCATTTTACCATGGTTATGTAAACTGTTAACATTTGGGTAAAGAATATACGGGAACTATTTCCGTGATATTTTTGCAAGGTCAGAAATTACTTTTTTAAGTTAAAAAAAAAAATACCTTGGCCCACCACCCCCCTCCACACCCCCCAACTCTCTAGCTGCCTCAGTCCCAGACAGCTGGTAGCTCGTAGCTAGTTCTGAGCAAGCCCACAGGGATGTGCTTGGAATGAGAGCCCCAGCGACTTAAAGTCATGCTGGCAATGAAAGGGAAGGAGTGGGGGCACAAAGCCAGGGGCTGAACCTAGATGGCATCACCATGCCGTAGCAGTAGAGTCAAAGCAGTGGCGGTCTGTGATAGGGCAGGGGCGGTGTACCGAGCCCAGACTCGAACTCCTCAAATCCCCCCTAACGAGGATCCTCATCCTACCTGGGCTGCACCCTCTTCAAAACCCTTGATGACTTCCTGTTTGCCAATTCTGAACTTGAAAGGTTTGTTTCTGTCTCTGGATGAATCAAATTTCTTCCCATTTTGGAGCATTCCTGTGAAAGCAAGAATAGGGTGGAGAAGAGCTGTGGCCATGAGTTAACACCCATTCTGGGTCCACATGTCTAAAATGGAATTCCTATTCTGTACAAACCTGCGCCTCTTCAGATCTCCCTGCCCGTCCTGTTGCCCAAGCAAGAAACCCAGATACCTCACTCTGCCTTACCCACTCCCTCAATATGGCCTATCACTTAGTCCTACATGTCTTTGCAATCTACTTACGTTCTACACGTTCCATTTCTACTGCCACCACCCTGGGACCACACCAAGTCACCATCATGTCTCACTTGTGCACAGGAACACCCTCTAACTGGTCTTTCTCTCCACTCTCACTCCTCCTTTCCAGTCTCCACTCGGTACCCAGAATGACGGTCTTTCATAAACATGTATCTGATCATATTACTCTCTTGCTTAAAAGGATAGCAATATCCTCTTGTCAATAGCTCCCGTGGCAGAATCCAAATGCCTACACTGGGCACAGGCACTTCAAGATCTAGCTACTGCCTGTCTGATAACCCTCTCTCTGCTCTCCTCTTTCTTTCCTTCCCCCCATGTCTTATTCAGGTCACACCTTTCTCAAATACCTCTCCCAAATACCTCTCAAATATACCTTTCTCAAATACCTCTGCACTTTACAACTTTTTCTGTGCTACTTCCTCAGCCTAAGCATGTTTCTGCCTCAGGTTGAGTCCTCACCTGTTTTCCCCCAACATGCAAAACCCAAAAGCCACATCATCGGGCGCGTGGGTGGCTCAGTTGGTAAGCGTTGGACTTTGGCTCAGGTCATGATCCCGCCCTGTGTTGGGCTCTGTGCTGACAGCTCAGAGCCTGGAGCCTGCTTTGGATTCTGTGTCTCCCTCTCTCCTTCTGTCCCTCCCTCACTTGTGTGTATTCTCTCTCCCTCTCAGAAATAATAAATAAACTTAAAAAAATAAAAGATTCTCTCTCTCCCTTTGCCCCTCTCCCCTGCTCATAAAAAACAAAACAAAACAAAAAAACAAAGGCTACATCATCCCCGCCCCCCCCCCCACAATGAACAGAGTAAGGTGACCCAGCCAGTCAATGGTGGCCCCCACACCCCATAAAAAGGGCCTATTTGAATCTGGAACACCCCAGTGCTGTCTCTAATAGTCTGCAGCCTCCCTTAGCCAGGTGTCATCCCTGATGTACAAATATTGTCTCATTCCAGCTGTCTAAGGCTCGAGAACTGTGTCTTTCTCTCTTTTTAAAGTTTATTTGTTTAAGCAATCTCTGGACCCAATGTGAGGTTTGAGCTCACAATCCTGCGATCAAGAGCCACATGCTCCACCAACTGAGCCAGTCAGGTGTCCCTCAAGAGCTGTTTTGGTATTTTTAGTTCTTATCGGTGACTAGTTCAAAGGTCAGGCCTGTAAACAATGCTCTTCCACGATTTCTTCCTGCAGCCCACAGACCATGACAAAAGCCAATTTGGGACCAGAGAAAGATCTGGCCTGTGAGTTCAGAGACTGGATACTGACTTCATTTTGGCACTAACTCATTGTGTGAAGTTAGACAAATCACTGCCTTTCTCATGGCTTCAGATATGCCATGTTTAACATGGGCGGTCTGAACAAGCTTAATGTCTGCGCATCCATGATTCCACTTCTTCTAATTCCTACAATTTATATACAAGGGAGAGTATTATTTTCCTACTTTCTAGGTAGAATAAATTGGACTCTTGCCCTGAGTATTAAATCAGGCGAAGGAGAAAACCCTTTACTAAGGAGGTCTTACAAAAACTCATGCATACACACAGGTTGCTAAGATACTCCAATACACAGAAATGTTCACATGTGCTCATGGGCACCTAAGCACACACATTCAGAAGAAAAACCCTGATGCTCAAACAGATGCTCAGAAAATATTTAGATCCACAAATCTACATATAATTACACAGACATATACTTGGACATATACACATATGGATACACACACACACACACACACACACACTCCATTTGATAATTGACTTCCTCATTCCCCAATTTCTTCAGATTTCATATACTTCAGACCAGATACAGTTATCTACAGCTACAAGTTCAGCCAAAACAATTCAGCCTAGAAACAGACCAACATCTATACGGTTACTTGATTTGACAAAGGTGTCACAGCAATGCAACAGATAAAGGATATATTTTTTTAAATTGCTGTTGCTGGACCAACTATATATCATATGGAGAAAATTAACCTTGAGCCCTACTTTATGCACACACAAAAAAATTCCAGATAAATCACAGATGTAAGTATGAAAAATAAAATAATAAGGCTTCTATAAGATAATAAACAGAAGAATATCTTCATGACCTAGGAATAGACAAAGACTTCTGAGCTGAACACAGAAGTACTAACTATAAAGGAAAAGATTGATACGTAGGACTTCATTAAAATTAAGAACTTCTATTCAAAAAATGCCATTGAGAGAGTGAAAAGACAAGCCTTGGCATGGGAGGTGACTGGAATCAGTGTAACCAACAAAAGACTCATATCCAGAATATGTAAAAAACTCCTTTAAATCAATAAGTAAAAGGCATCCAACCTAATTTTTATAACTGGACAAAACTCGAGCAGACTAAAGAGGATATTCGAATGGCCAGTAAGCACATGAAAAGGTACTCAACTTCATTAGTCATCAGGGCAGTGCAAATCAAAACCACAATGAGATACACTGGGCACCCACCCAAGGGGGCCAAAAACAAAACAAAAACGTGATAATGCCATGTGTCGATGAGGATGCAGGGGAACTGGAGCCTTCCTACATGGCTGGTGGCAGTGGAAATTGGCACAACTACTTTGAGAAGCTGTTTGGCAGTATCTGTTAAAGCAGAGGATAGGTACAACCCTATGCCCAAATAACTCCACTTCAGGGTATATACCTAAACAAAATGTGCACATACGTGCACCAAAAGACACCTACAAGACTGTTCAAAGCAACAGTATTCATAACAGCCAAAAACGATCAGAAACCCAAGTGTTCATCAATTCTAGAAAAGATAAATTGTGGTACATTCATACGATGAACTGTATGGGAATAAAAAAGAACCAATGACTGTGGACAAATCTCACAGACATAGTATTGAGTGAAATAAGCCAAACACAAAAGAGTACATACTCTGTGATTCCATTTATATGGTATTCAATAACAGGCCTAGCCAATCGATGGGGACAAAAGTATGAATGCTGGTTACCTTCAGGGAGGTGTAATGACTGGGAGGAAGCAGGAGGGAGATGCCAGGGGGTGCTGGAAATGTACATGTTGATCTGGGTGGTGGTTATGTAAGTGTGATCACTTCGAAAAATTCCATTGAGCTGTACATCTTAGATTTATGTCCTCTACTGTATTTATTTTTAATTAAAAAGTTTACCAAAAAGTCCCCTATAATCTCCTGCTGGGTTTGATGAGACGGTCCCTCCCCACACTCTTGGCTGATGCTAGTGTTTAATGCACATGGCCTGCTCCCTGTATCTACTCCGAAAAGTCTTTGCAAAAGGATGTTGTGGTTTTAGTAACTTGATAAGCACTGGTCTGTCTACAACATGTAGAACAGATAAATCAATTACACAGGTCAGAGGCCCCAGGGGACTCATGGTAATTAGGCCAGTCACAGGGAGATAACACACAGCTCTAGCTCACTGACGCCAGCCACCGGCAACACAGCTGTTGAGAAATACCCACACCGTCTGCCTAGAATTAACCTGGCACTTCACACTGGCCCAGAGAACTGCTAAAAATGGCCCCATCTGAATACGTCCTAGGAATTAAACTGGCCTTGCCGTCTGCTAAGTGGCTGTCACCAACTTTGCCACATTGGGAAGCAGGTCACAAGGCAGAGCATTCACTTCTCTTGGAACAAATACCTGCTTATGATCTTCCTGCCAGCAGTCCTCAGGAGCTCCATCTAGAATGTTCCTCAGCCCACCTGACCTTCCAATACAGAGCATCCAAGAGGGGTCCGCAGAGATGTGGGGCTCTCCTGCAAGTCCCACAGTGCCCTGAGACAGGCACTGCTGTTGCCCCAGCTGTCACACTGCAGCAGAGCCTCTGGATGACTTGGCTCCGCCACTCCCCACAGCCCCAAAGAAGGAAGGAATCCTGCCTTTTCACCTTTGTGTCCCCAGTGCCCACACAGCATCTTGCACACAGTAGGTGCTCAATAACAGCACGCTGAATTGAACAGTCTATTTCTGAAAAAAGAAAGGAAATGCTGAGGAAGTCACCCTCCCCTTCTCTAATAATATTGTAGGAGGAAAAGGGAGCCTGCAGGGAAGATCAGGGCTCTCAGAGCTTCAAGAAGGGATTTCTAAATATCAGACAGAACAAGGAGGGCCAGGCTCCACCCTGCCCACAACGGAGGGAAGGGAATGGAGGTGCCTGGCCCAATCAGAGGCTGGCTCCACAGATGGCTCCTGCTGGTACAAATGGGAAAGGGGTAACCTTGCAAGCCCCCTTTCCCATGCCCACAAGGCTGGCTCGAGAAGTAGGGGACAACTGGTCACAGGGAGACTTGGCTACCTTGGGCTTTGGGCCTGATCTAGGGAGCAGATACCTCTAGAGAGGAGTGCAGAGGAGAGACCTCCCTTGGGAGGGGCAGGTCTGGATGAAGGCTGAGGGAGCAAAGCCTACCTGTGTAATGCACCACACACGTCTGTCCCTTCTTGGGGAATGTCCTTCCTGCAAGGAGACATGAGGGCAGATGAATGAATACGGCATTGGAAAAAGTCACTTGGGACATTCAGATGTGACTATGACCCAGAGCTCTGACCCACATTCCCCTCCATACCATGGAGATGCCCACGGCTCTAGTTCTGGCTCTGTGCCTTATATGAGGCTTTTTATTTGATTTGAACTTTATTCCCTTGGGTTCCTCAACTATGCTCTCTCCTTTCTATTTTCCTTTCTTAAAATTTAAAAAAAATGTTTATTTTTGAGAGAGAGAGACAGAGTGTGAGCAGGGGTGGGGCAGAGAGAGAGAGACGGAGACACAGAATCCAAAGCAGGCTCCAGGCTCTGAGCTGTCAGCACAGAGTCCGACTAGGGGCTTGAATGCAGCAGCCATAAGATCATAACCTGAGCCGAAGTCAGATGCTTAACCAACTGAGCCACCCAGGCACCCCATTATTTTCTTTTCTTTGATCATTCCTTTTACTTTCCTTCATCCATTCCACAAACATTTTTTTAAGTTTATTTATTTATTTTGAGAGAGAGACAGAGAGAATAAGTGGGGTAGGAGCAGAGAGTGCGGGGATCCCAAGCAGGCTACATGCCGTCAGCACAGAGCCCGACACGGGGCTCAAGCTTATGAACTGTGAGATCATGACCTGAGCCAAAACCAAGAGTTGGACACTTAACTGACTGAGCCACCCAGGTGCCCCCATTCCACAAACATTTACTGACAGCCTACTATGGACTAGATTCCAGAAACACAGAGCAACCTATGAACTCATGGTGAAGTTAGGGAAACAGATCCATAAATAATAGATTACAATGGAGGATGATGACTGCAACCAAGGATTAATAAGCATAATCATTCACAAATATTTACAGAGTATCTACTATATGTAAAGCCTGGGCCTGATTTCAGGGACACAGCAGTAAACCATAGAGACAAGATCCCAACTCCTTTGGAGTTTACATTCTAATGGGGGGAAACAAAACAATACACAAATAAACAAGACAACTCTAGATTATGATAATTCTTTAAATGAAATAAACACAATGATGAGTTAAAGAGAGATACAATGGACAGACCATTTTAGAAAGGGTGATTCAGGATGGCCTCTCAGAAAAGGTGACATTTGGACTGAATCTTCAAGGATGAGCAAAATGCTGGGGAAAGCACTGCAGGAAGAGGGAGCTCCAAGGGCACAAACATTGGGGCAGGAAAGGACTGGAGCATTTGCAGAATAGAAAGGAGGCCTGGTGACTGGAAAGAAGAGAGGGAGAAGGAAGCAAGTGGGAAAAAGCCAGATCATGCCCAGCATTGCAGAGCCGGATTTAATTCTAAGTGCAACAGGAAGCCACTGGAGGGTTTTAAGCAAGAGAATGACATAATCTGAATTAAGATTTTATAAGATCACTCTGACTGCTGTGTGTAGGATGGACGATTAGGTGCCTGTTTCAATAATCCAGACAGGAAATCAATTATGGCTTGAATTAACGTGGTGGCAGCAGAGAAGAGAGCAAAATAGATATATTTGGGAAGCGGGACTGACAGGGTACACTAATGGAGTGGAGATGGGTCTGGGATGAGGGAGAGGGAGACATCGAGTACAACACTTGGGTTTTCAGTTTGGGGAACTGGATGGACAGTGGAACTAATTCCAGGTGGGGAAGACTGGGGAGGAGCAGATTTGAACAGTTGGCAATTTAAAAAAAAATTTTTTTTTAACATTTATTTATTATTAAGAGACGGAGCGTGAACAGGGGAGAGGCAGAGAGAGAGGGAGACACGGAAGCAGAAGCAGGCTCCAGGCTCTGAGCTGTCAGCACAGAGCCAACGTGGGGCTTGAACTCACAAACTGCAAGATCATGACCTGAACCGAAGCCGACTGAGCCACCCAGGCGCCCCGAGCAGTTGGCAATTTTGAGATGCCTATTAGACATCTATCTGAGCTTATGTTGCAATAGGCAGATGGAGTTATCTGTACTGGAGCTATAAATCTGGGTGGAATTTACCAGGCCACAAGCCTGGGTAACAAAGCATTTGGGAAGCTAACAAGTGAGCCAACATGTAGAGGACTCTATGGGAGTCAGGGAAAGCATCTGAGAGGAGATCATGGTTCAACTGAGTCTTAAAAGATAAGCAGTTTGCCAGAGGAAGTAAAGGGAGATAATCTGGGAAGAGTGAACAACATGTTCAAAGGCCTAGAATCGAGCCACAGTGGGATCCCTGTCTGGCTCACCGCTCTAACCCCAACTACATAGTACACGTTCAATAAATATTTGCAGAATGACTGGCGTGTTTAACAAATTTGCAGGCAGCCTGCTAAAGCTAGGGGAAATGGTGGTAGTGGGCGTTGCTACTGGTAGGAAGAGATGAGGCTCTGGTGTGGAAGGTAAGACTCAGCCGGACCACCAACTGTCTGCAGAAGGAGATGGAAGATTCATTAAAACACGAAGCGGGGGGTGGGGAGGGTGAGGAGCAGAATGGGACAGAACAGTCACATATGCATTTTAAAGAGTCCACAGGCTACGGTGTGAAAAATAGGTGGTGAGTTAGGGAGGCCAGATGGAAAGCAGAGAGGTGAGACTGAAGGTGGTGAGCCCAGTTTAGAGGATATGCGGAAATCCAAGTGAGAGGTGATGTTGGCCTGAACCAGGGCAGGGGCTACAGGGATGGAACCCAGAAATTTTCAGCAGAAGGACTTGAAAGGACTTGGTGTGGGGCTCGACCAAGACGGTGTTCCCAATGTAACAGTACAGTAGTTTGGCCCTTCTGTGCTTTCCTGGCTCAAGAATTTAGACTGTTAAAAGTAGAAGGCCAAAGCTCTTTCAGGCTTTCTCTAAAAATTTAATCTCCCTCGGGGTGCCTGGGTGGCTCAGTCGGTTAAGTGCCCAACTCTTGATTTCAGCTCAGGGTTTCTGAGACGGAGCCTCGCATCTGGCTCTGCACAAACATCGTGGAGCCTGCTTGGGATTCTCTGTCTCTCTGTCTCTCCTCAGCTTGTGTGTGTGCACACTGGGGGTGCACACTCTCTCCCTCAAAATAACTCTAAAAGCTACTATGAACCAAGGAAGGGAGAAGAGGCCTGCAGCCCCCTGGCAGAAATCAATGACAGTGCCCTGGAGTGTGACAAGGTGTCAGGGAGATGCCTCCTGGGACCCAGCACCATAGTTCCCAGCTGGGTCAAAGAAGTCTGTACCTGCTGGGTGATCAGGGTAGTGGCTAGGATCTAGGAATCACTGCCTTTTAATGAGGAGGGTGGCCTGGAACCCTGAGGTCCTCTCATTTCCTAGAGAAGGTGGGGGTTGTCAGTTATGTCTCACGTGAAATTTGTCTGTCAAATTCTGCTGCAGACATGGGGACTCTGGACTGGATTAAGTTTCATTTAAAAAATTTAAAACTGGCTATTCCTTGCACATCCATACCCAATTATACAAGAGATGTCTGGCTTGGGGAAGTGAGTGGTGCCAGTCCTGGGGACAGGGAAAAGGCAATACAGAGGAGCGCTGGGAAGTGGGGAGGACAAGGAGAGTTAGTTGTTTTGGACTTGCTGAATTAGGTATCCGTGGGACATCCAGATAGAGGTCGAGCAGCAGCTGGATAAATGGACCACCTTGAACTCAGGTCGGAGATCTGAGCTGGAGGCTTAAGTTTGGAGGCCATCGGTTTGCAGACGGTAATGAAAGCCATGGGAGTGTACAGGATGGCTGGAGAGGCTGAGTGGGGCGGGGAGGATAAAGCGAGATGCAGAGGTGGAGGGAGCGCTTCTTCCTTCCCAGACTGGCTCGGTCCCCACAACGTCTCACCGCCCAGCCCACAGGGGCCGCCCGACCGGAGGCCCGGAGGGGGGCGCATTGGAAAGGGTTGCCCCAAACAGAAGAGAACCCTTCCAGCTGTTTCCAGAGCTCACCTAGCAGGGCAGGGAAAGCAGAACTAAAAGCCTGCCCTGGGAAACCAGCAGTAGCGGATAACCGAGAGGTTCCAGCCGAGGCAGCGGCGGCCCGAGGCCCCCGGGGCGGTGGCGGGCCGCAGACCCCCGCCTCCTGGCCGCCGCCTTCGTTCCCCTAGGTGAGCCGGCGCGGAAGGGGATGGTGGAGGATCGTCTGCTAGATTCCCAACAATCCTTCCTGGGATCTCCTCTCACCGCCCTCATCCTATGCCCGCCTCGGATTCAGCACCCTCCGCGCCACCTCTGAATCAGACCCCCGCCCGCCCGGCTCCGCCCCGGGACCCTTCCTCCTCCCCCAGCTCGGCCGCCCGGTACCGTCTCCCGGGGAGATGGTCTCGATCTCCACGCCCATCGCAGTCCCACTGGCCCCGCCTCCGAGGGTCCCCGCTGCTGCCCCGACCCCGGCTCGGCTCCGGCCCTGGCCCCGCTGGCTCTCCGACTCGCCTCACCGCCGCCACTGCAGAGCCGGAGGAGGTGCGGCGGGAGTCGGGACCTGCGCGGGGAGGGGCCACGGGGAAGGGGGCGGCGGGGCGGAGCGGCGCGGAAAGGTGGGGTCGGCTGGGGCGGGGCCCGGGGGAAGGGACCCTGAAGCGGCTGCTCCCGAGCTTGCCAGGCTAAGGGTCGTTAACTGGGGAGGATGGTGAGGGAGACATGAGACACGCGCGCATCCACCCACCCATCTATCCATCCATCCATTTATCCATCTATCTATCCATCCGTTCAACACAAATTTACCTAGCATCTACTCTGTGCTAAGCTCTGGGGAGTCAACCCGGTCCCACAGACTAGGGGAAAGCCGGCAACTAAACCAACACTTTAAGTAGATACGCTCACTGCCTTGGAGTTCAGGACGTTATGGAAGCACCTGAGAAGTACTTACTACTCTGGCTTGGCTGCCGGGATTGCAGGAGCAATCTGGGGATGCGAGGTGCGGGGGAGGGGAGGGTGGGAGGAAACCAATCATTACCTTACCCCAATCACCCTCAACCCTCATTCAAGCTTCCCGCCTCGTTCTGCTCCACTCACAGGTAGGTTCCCACCTTTCGAGGCAAAGAACTGCGCCCTGCTGATGACAGTTAAATTGAGGTAGAATCCATGTCGTCAAAGAACGAAATTTGTGACGGGTGGGGACACAGTTAGTTACAGCATGGTTGATTCCTGCTGTGGAATGAATGAATAAGTTACAACTTAAGCTCCTCTTCCACGCCAGACCCTTCACCTCCACCCAAAAGAGTCCCAGGAATCTGGAAAGGTATCTTTGGAGGAGGTAACATTTGCTTGAAGAATGAATGGAACTTTAATTTTTCTCTCACTCATTGTTCCAAAAATCAATGTGAAAGTATGATTCTGATAAATGGCACTGGAATATAAGCACGGGGAGAAAAACCTGAGTAAAGGCAGCCAGAGTGGGCCCTGAAAGTGTTCTTCTTCCATCCGCCCTACCCCCATTCTCCCAGGTGTTTAGGTAAGAGATTTTAGGTTATCAGCATCGCTGAAGTACCAAAACTGGATGTTTTGTTCAGGAAAGACGACGGTCAACTGTACTATGAGGGTCAGGATCTGAAATTCCCCATCGGCTGCTCCACGGCATGGCCCAGAGTCTCCAGGTGTGTAGCTGGTCTAAAGTCTGGTGTCACACTAGGTCCCTGGGCTATGGCCAGTAAGTGTAGAACAGGAGTTTGTAACTCGGACAGGTCTATGGACAGGCTTCAGTGAATGCACAATGTTTTGTGTACAGATAAGAACATTTTTCTGGGGAGATTTTATCACATTTTAAAAGAAGTCCTCAACACCTTCCCATTCCCCTGACCCCCATCTCCTCTCCAAAGTTAAGAAACCGTACTCTAGGGATCCTGTACCCCTTCTCAGACTAAGAGAATCGAGAAGTGAGGGAAGGCTCTACCCTTCTTGAGGGAGAAATTGTTGCTGGTTTACTGTAGATGGAGTTACACGGAAACTACAACTCCCAGAGATCCGTGCGGCATTTCCAGAGCTTATTGGTCAGAGGGAAGGACCCTAACCAATAGACAGAGGGCATTGTAGGGCTTGCCAAGTTACCGCTCACCTATCAGTGGCCTGGGAGCCGATACTTCCGGTACTCGCTCAGGGCTCCAGATCCGCAGGACCCGGGAGTCTTATTTTCTGTGGGCAGTCAGGCCAAAGGTATTGTTGTGTCCGTTCCTGCCTAAGCCTAGCTGGTTTTGGGAGGCTGTGGGTGGGCGGAGAGGGAGATGGAGGGGCCAGTACTTGTTGGGGAGTGGGGAGGAGACCCAGGAGTGCAGAGAGGATGGGGAGAATGGGAGTAGGGAACTCGCGTGCGAAGGGCTAGCGGCTGAGGATGAGCGAGGGGTGGCTTTAAACGTTTGAATATATTCCATGTGACTCATTAGTGATACTTGTGGGAATATATCCTAAAGAAGCCATCGGAAATGAAGAACATGTTTTATGCATAAAGACCCTTATCACAGAGTTATTTATGATAAGATAAAGTTGGCACAACCAGGTGTCTCGACAGTGAGGAAAAATGCGACTTCACTAAATGCATATTAAGTGGCTTTTTAAAATAATTTGTAGGGGCGCTTTGGGTGGCCCAGTCGGTTAAGCTGTCCCACTTCGGCTGAGGTCATGATCTCACAGTTTACAAGTTCGAGCCCCACGTGGGGCAGGCACTGTGCTGACACCTCAGAGCCCGGAGCCTGCTTCAGATTCTGTGTCTCCTTGTCTCCCTGCCCTTTCCCTGCTCTCACTCTGTCTCTCTCGCAAAAATAAATAAACATTTAAATAAATAAATAAATAAATAATTTATAAATTTTAAGTAACGTGGGAAAATGCTAATATATAATAAGTGAAAAAATCGTGATATGAAACTGTACAGTATGGTTGAAAATTTTTTAACCAAAACTACATAGAAAGAAAAAAAAGCCAGAGAGATGTAGTCATAATTTTTTCCCTTTGGATGAATGGTTTTTCGTGAATTTAGCTTTTTACCTTTCCTGTGTGTTAATTTTTTTAAAAAGTGTGAAGAACTTGAAATTATTTTATAGTCGAAACACAACAAACAGAAAAACAAGTTGGAGGTTATGTAGTTCTGTTTAAACCTACTGGAAATGGTCCAGTTTGCCTAAGCCCCTTGATTCTCACCATGAGTTGTCTTTAGAGATTAAAAACAAGAATTAAATGGTCATAGGCTGAGCAGCAGGTCCTGATTCTGACCATCTCTCCCCTGAACTAATAAAACAGTGGCTTTTCATTCCCTAAAACTCCCTGAAATCTTATAGTCTGAGGGTTGAGAGACTAACAAGTATACAGTTAGCATCAGGCAGAATTTAGATATTTTAAAGGATACAAAATAATTGGGGGACACCTAAAGGCTATTTCAACCTTTGTCCTCTTGGCTCTCTGATCTTTCACAGCCAGACTGTCCACTGCTTTGGCTTTAACTATCTACATTATGACAGTGACTCCCAAATCCTTAACCTCTGACTGCCTAAGGCACATTGCTACCTATAGACATCTTAGATGAGGCAGATCTAATACAAAATTTCTTACCCTTCCAATGTTTGAAGCACACTCCGCCTTCTATATCTCTGATTAATGGTTCAACAGTTTCCTAAGCAAAAGTCTACATGTTATCCTCAATTCCCCTTTCTTCCTCACCACTCATATCCTACCTGATGTCATTATTTATTCAATCTGCATTAGAAATATCTCTGGAGGGGTGCCTTCGTGGCTCAGTAGGTTGAGGATCAGACTCTTGATTTCGCCTCAGGTCGTGATCCCAGGATAGTGGGATCGAGCCCTGCATTGGGCTCCATGGCCAGCGTTGAGCCTGCTTGTGATTCTTTCCCTCTGCCCCTCTCCCACTTTCTCCCACTCTTGCTCTCTCTAAAAAAAGAAAAAGAAAAAACAAAGAAAGAAAGATCTCTTGAATCAGGTACTCTTTCTCTTCGGAAGTAGCTACAAACTTGGCTTACTTTCTCATTGTGAGAAATTCAAACTATCTCATGACTCCTCATTAAACTTATCAGCCTGGGGCGCCTGGGTGGCTCAGTTGGTTGGGTGTCCGACTTTGGCTCAAATCATGATCTCACAGCTCGTGGGTTCGAGCCCTGCATCAGGCTCTGTGCTGACAGCTCAGAGCCTGGAGCCTGCTTCGGATTCTGTGTCTCCTCTCTCTCTGCCCCTCCCCTCCTCATGCTCTGTGTATGTGTATGTCTCTCTGTCTCTCAAAAATAAATAAACATTAAAAAAATAAAAAAAAAAACCAGCCTTGTTCCTTGTCAGGTCCATCCTGTGCTTTGTCATGTGAATGTGTGCTGGTTCCTCCAAATTCCTCAGCATGCCCTTTATGATCAGGGATAGAAGGTTGGAAAGGTATATCAATCTCAGATAATTTAAAGACTGAAATACCTTGCTAAGACATTTGAAAGAACTTTTTTATATATGTAGACTATAGAGACAAAGTATTTGAGCAGAAGAACAAAATGCGCATAGCTGTGATTTTTTTTTTAATGTTTTATATATTTATTTTGAGAGAGGGAGAGAGAGAGAGAATCCCAAGCAGGCTCTGTGCTGCGAGTGCAGAGCCCAGTGTGGAGCTCAATCCCACGAACCATGACATGACCTGAGCTGAGATCAGGAGTCAAGATGGTTAACCGACTGAGCCACCCAGGTGCCCCTGACCATAGCTGTGATTTTTTAAAAAGATGATTCTACCCAATCATATAAAGCATCTAGGCTCTGTGGGAAGGAAGAGGCTGGTATCCAGAAGACTTCTTGTTCTAGCCTGCTAAAGAGGGAGAGGTGGTCAGGACCTAAACTAGCAATGGAGTACAAAGGATTGCAACAGATTTTTGTAATTTTTGTTAGGTTTTTGAGAAAAATGTGCCAAATTTCTTCTTGTTACCAAGGGTGAAAATATTAAAATTAATTCTTCTAAAAATGTTAGTAACATTATCATGTTTGTTTTTCTCTTATTTACAAATCCTTATTCTGTGCTACCCCTGGCCATATACACCCTCAATGACATTAGACTGAATTGGGTAGCCTAAAACATATATAAATTGCCTTTGATATAATTGGCCCATTAGGAATTTTCTCTGCCTAGGAAAATGTATCATGCATTATTTATCAATAAAAGTCTTTTAAAAGTGCATGAGTAGATATTAGAGGAAAACATATATTATCTTATATAAGACCAGTGGGCTAGAGATGGCAGTTTTCTTCATTAATAGTGACAAGGGACTTATTTTCCATTTAGCAAGCCACTACAGACCCACTTAATCTGACATCATGTGTAGAAGCATAGTAGACAATTCCTTCTTAGTAAAAGACTCTACAAACAAGGATAAGGCCAGCAAAGAGGCATGAGAAATAACTTGCAGATGAGTTAAAAGCAAACCACCAGGCAGTTTGGTAGAGAATACGTTTCTGTGGATGTAGAGTCCAAAGACAACTTCTCAAGTTCTGTCTTTGACACATATTACTCAGTAAAACAGGATTGAAAAATGTCCACTGGGTTCAATGACATAGATGGCACTGGTGCCTTGGTGAAAGCTGTTTTAAAAAGGTGGTAATAGGGTCAATTTGGGGGGTTAAGAAGAGAGTGGTGAGGAGATGCCTGGCTGTGGCTCAGTCAGTGGAATGTGCTACTCTCGATCTTGGGGTTATGAGTTCAAGCCCCAGGTTGGGTATAGAGATTACTTAAAACAAAATCTTTGGGGTGCCTGGGTGGCTGTCAGTTAAGCATCTGACTCTTGGCTTCCACTGTTTGTGAGATCGAGCCTCGTTTTGGGCTCTGCTTGCTGACAGTGCAGAACCTGCTTGGGATTTCTCTCTCCCTCTCTCAAAACAAACCAATGATGGGGTGCCTGGGTGGCTCAGTCAGTTAAGTGTCTGACTTTGGCTCAGGTCATGTTCTCACAGTTCGTGAGTTCGAGCCTTGCGTCAGGCTCTGTGCTGACAGCTCAGAGCCTGGAGCCTGCTTCAGATTCTGTATTTCCCTGTCTCTCTCTCT
The DNA here is from genome assembly GCF_022837055.1 of Prionailurus viverrinus. Taxonomy (NCBI): domain Eukaryota; kingdom Metazoa; phylum Chordata; class Mammalia; order Carnivora; family Felidae; genus Prionailurus; species Prionailurus viverrinus. Next base: position 122,070,292 of record NC_062563.1, read on the forward strand.
ACCCCTCCCTTGCTGATGCTCTCTTTCTCTCTGTCTCAAAAGTAAATAAACACTAAAAAAAAAAAAAAAAAAAAAAAAAAAGGCAATGAAAAACAAACAAAATAACAATAAAATCTTTAAAAAACTTTAAGAGTTAAACACAGTTCTTAAAGATTTTTTTGTTTAATGAATGCTAGTTTAATGAACAATTTTACCAAGATAATTACAATTCATTTCTATCCCTGTGCTTTATATTTTTATTTAAATTTCACAAACTTCTGTTGGTCAAAAAGAATATAATGTTTTTTCATTAAGTTATTTAGCTAGTGTACTCTTTGTTAGTATTTATTTATAAATAATAATATTTTTAATATTTATTTGTTATAATCAATATAATAATATTGTTAATATTATTTATTATGCTACTCTGTTTCTCAATAAGTCAACTAGGTGAAAATTCTTGTTTTTTGTCCTAAAATTAATCTTTCACAGTCATTTATTGTTGCAACATTTTATTCTTGCAACCATTATTACACATACAAATATATATCAACTCACTGATAGAATTTTGAAATAGAATGTACCTGAAGGTACAATTTTTGCCCTTTAAATAAAGAATGCTTATCATATTTGTCTATATTTGAAAGTAAATACTTATTTAGATAAATTAGAATATCCAATTTATTCTCATTACTGCCTTATTCTTATCTGACCTTATGTATCTTAAATATGCGTGGACACACACATTCAGGGATGCTAGAAAATGACATTAAAGCATTAGGCTGTTCAGTTTTCCAAAGGCTAAAATCCAAGCCAAATAGATTTTGGCTGAATACAAAGGCAAAGCCAGCTTTTGATGCACTTGAACTTGAAGCTCACTACTAAAGCCACAGTAAACCAGGTTCTGTATATAAGATGATGCAAGGAAAGATTTTCATACTGTGGCACTGATACAGACTCTACATTATAATAATCACTCAAAATAAAGATGTTTTTTCCCCTGGAACTATCCTAGGAAGAAAATGTTTGATTGTTGTAAAATCCTGTGTTAATTTTATAAAATATAAAAATTATATAAATGTATGATTTATTAACATTGTTTGATTATTTGTCGTCATGATTTAAATGACAAGTATGAGTTAAGACCTGGAAACTTGTGCTAATATGTATATGTAAACTATGGCTAATATGTATGGTTGCTTAACCTTTTTTTTTTTTTTTTTTTTTTACCATATAGGAAATGAGAAATGCTATTATATGGCTGCATTAGGACTATATGGACCAGTAGGGGAGGGAAATATCTCTTAATATATATTCCCCCATTGTTTTGGTTGTTTTAAGAGGCTGGATTATTGGGGCACCTGGGTGACATAGTCACTCTTTTTTTTTTTTTTTTTTTTTTTTTTTTTTTTTTCAATTTGAGAGGGAGCATGAGTCAGCCTGACTCTTGATTTTGGCTCAGGTCATGATCCCAGGGTGGTCAGATAGAGCCTTTGTTGGGCTCCGAGTTGAGTGTGGAGCCTGTTTAAGATTCTCTCTCTCTCTCTCTCTCTCTCTCTCTCTCTCTCTCTCTCTCCCCCCCTCTCTCTCCTTCTGCCCCTCTCTCTGACTCGCACTCTCTCTCAATTGAAAAAAAAAAAAAGAGGAGGGATTATTTAACAGACTTAGAAAGCATGTCCAAATATAGTCCAAAGAGGTTTACTTACAGTAGCATAAGAGCCTAAAGCAACAAAAATGTGATCACAACACAACCCCTGGCAATACTGTGACCCAATTAGAAACTCCTTTTATGATGTAATGGATACAGAGCATTCCATCTGAAAATACTTGACAGGCAAAGAAGTTAAGTTTTTAACTTAAGTCTCATTTTTACTCTCAGAGACCTTGTGTGTTAGTTGTGAAATGTGAGGTAGTACATGAAAGAGTAACTGGTAATTGCAGATAATAAACTGAAGATGTCACATGAGAGCTGTAGGCTGTAAGGCTATAGGAGTTAAGAGGAGGAAAGTATCAGATTTAGCAGGATGATTAAAGAAGACCCCTTGAAGAGATAGTAATTAAGCTGGGCCATCAGTTCCCCTGTCATTGATTGAGTGTTTTGAATGGGCCGAGTATTGTAACTATGAAGATGACCAACTAGAAATAAGACTGGAGGGATAGGAGGTCCGCAATGGGTAGGGGTTCGAATGCCCAACTGAGGAATTCAGACTTTATCCTTAGAGGACAGTGCTGCCCAGCAGAACTTTCTTCAGTGATGGAGATGTTCTATTCTCCTCTGCCCAATGTGATAGCCACTAGCCACATGTGACTGTTGACCACTTGAAAAAGACTAGTGTGACTGAGGAACTGGTTTTTTATTTTAATTAAATTTGCAAAGCACATATGGTTAGTAGCTACTGTATTGAACAGTGCAGCTGTGGGCAGTAGGTAGTATCTGCCATTTTTTTTTTTTAATGTTTATTTGGTGGGGGGAAGGGAGAGAATCCCAAGCAGGCTCCTTGCTCAGCACAGAGCCTGACACAGGGCTCGATTCCACAACCCTCGATTCCATGTGAGATCATGATCTGAGCTGAAAATCAAGAGTCAGACACTTAACTGACTGAGCCACCCAGGTGTCCCGAATTTTGTTTTTAACATCTGCCAATTTTTAAGCTGATAAATGATATACTTAAAAGGATATTTTAAGACTGGTTTTGCACAAGATGGACTAGAGAAAGAAAGAGGTAGGGAAACCAAGTAGGAGGCAATTATTACAGCCAACTAGGTTTGCAGTAACAGCGATCTGATTCAGGATAGTGCTGGTGGGAATGATAAGAAGGACTGGGTTCAGGAACAGTTCTAAGAATTAATAAGACTTGGTCACCAACTGAGAAGGCAGGAGAGTAGTCAAATGGAGTCCTGAGTTTTTAGCCTGAGTGAATGTGAGAATGGCGATATCCATTAACAGAAATTGAGGAGCTGCTGTGGAGAGCAAAAAAGGCCTTTTTTTTTTTTTTCCTTCCATGCAGGTCCAGTTTGAAATGAATGTGGGCAGGGCTAATATCAGCCATAATGTGAAGCCTAACATATAATTGAATAGCATTGTAGCACAGCAGATCTGACAGTAATAAACAGAGGTAACAATTGAAAACACGAGAGTAGGTGACACTGGAAGGAAGGAAATGTGAGAACAGTGATAGGGGCTGAGTACTAACTAAACTTGTGGACCCTATCCACATCTAGAAAAAAGTTGGGACACAAGCTGAATTCCCACCTATAGTGGAATCTTTGAGTGCATTACGGCATACCTTGCAGCTACTAATGGGGCTACTTAAAAGATTGAGGAAGATCTGTTTGTTACTGACTTGAAAAAGTACCCGTGATTTAAAATAAATTAGTGAATAGGATGTAATATATGAGATCCCTGTGGTTATTGTTGGTCCTTTTTTTAAAACCCCTTCCTAATTTGGGGGCAGCTGCCTTTTGTGTGAGTGTTGGTGGGAAAGCAGAACCCCCGTCCCTTATGACAGAAGCCTTTGTGGGGACCCCTCTTTCTCCCCATCCTGGCAGCTAGAGCAGGACTTGGAAGCTAGGCCAAGCCAGTGGGAAGTTTCCCCCTGGACCCCTATCCGGAATCTTAAGCAATTGTTATCAAGTGAAGGGGCAGTGAAGTTAGATTCTCAGCCACTAATGTGTTGAGAGAGTGGTAGCCATGGTTTATTCCGTCTAGCTAGCCTCACTTGGTTTCTGCTTGTTTTTCTGATCCTGGTTCTTGAGATTTTTTTTTTAGTTAAGTTAGCCAGAGTGGATTCTGTTGTTAGTACCCAGGAACTTTGACTTAAACCCCCTTTTTTTGTTTAAAAGAAAAAAAAAACTTAGCACATATAAAATTCTTTTTTTTTTTTTGGATAAGTTTCTTTAATGGTTTCAGAGGCTACACACCAAATTGTTAACAGTGCTTTTATCAAGGACTTGAGTTTGGGGAGGGGATGTGTTGGCATGGGGTAGGAGGAAACATTTCATTTTATTATAGAAACTTCTGGTTTGTCTCAATTTCATTGCAGTGAACATGTACTTCTTTAGTAATTTAAATTCCTTAAAAAAAAAAAACAAAAACCTTAAGAATGAAAAAAATTGAAGATAATATTTCCCTAACCTACTTTGTATTCTTGCAAAAGATTGTTGCAAGGAGCAAATGTGATAGGGAATGTGAAAATGGTCTGAAAATTATTAAGTGCTATTTGAATATGGTGAAGTAGAAATAGCAACAGTGACTCTTTGAGTGTCATTTCGCTGAGGAGGTAAAAGCCATTTTGAAGGGAGTTGAGGAAATAAGTGCTAATAAAGTCAGAGATGTGAATATCAGTTAATGCTTGACTTGGCAGTGAAAGAAGAATAGAAATTAGATGGTGAAAGAGGTTTTTCTCAATATTTTAATTTGAGAAATTTTTAACTTAAAAGTTGAAAGTACCAGGAATATCAATATAGCCTCAATCTAGATTCAGGATTTATTAACATTTTGCTACATCTGTTTTATCTCTCTGTGTTTCTATATAAAATGTGTAGGGTTTGGTGTTTCTGATTTAAAAAAAAATTTTTTTTTACATTTATTTATTTTTGAGAAACAGAGTGAGATAAAACGTGAGTGAGGGAGGGGCAGAGAGAGAAGGAGACACAGAATCTGAAGCAGGCCCCAGGCTCCGAGCAAGGGGTCAGCACAGAGCCTGATGAGGGGCTCGAACCCACGAACTGTGAGATCATGACCTGAGGCGAAGTCGGACACTCAACCGACTGAGCCACCCAGGTGCCCCTGGTGTTTCTGGATTTAGCTAAGCCATTTGAAAGCAAATTGTAGGCATCATGACACTTTACCCCAAATACTCCAACATCATATTTTAACAGCAAGGACATTCTCCTACATGACCATAATACCGTGTTCACACTTAAGATTAAGAACTCTAAGGCTCCTGGGTGGCTCATTTGGTTAAGCATCTGACTCTTGATTTCAGCTCAGGTCATGATCTCATGGTTCATGGGTTAGAGCCCCACGTGGGGCTCTGTGCTGACAGAGCAGAGCCTGCTTGGGATTCTCTCTCTCCTCTCTCTCTGCTCCTCCCCCGCTTTCACACACTCTCTCAAAATAAATAATAAACGTTTTTTTAAAAAGAAAATAACTCCACAGTATCTCCTAATATCTATTGCATATTCAAATTTCTCCAATTCTAAAAATATTTTTTTTTAATAGAAAATTTTATTTCCGGGGCACCTGGGTGGCTCAGTTGGTTAAGCATCTGACTTCTATTTGGGTCATGATCTCGAGGTTCCTGGGTTTGAGCCCCACATCTGGCTCTGTGCTGACAGCTCAGAGCCTGGAGCCTGCTTTGGATTCTGTGTCTCCCTCTCTCTCTGCCTCTCCCCCACTTGCACTCTGTCTCTGTCTCTCTCTCTCTCAAAAATAAACAAACATTAAAAAGAAAGTTTTATTTCCTCAATTCAAGAGCTGATCAAAGTTTATATGTTACATCTGCTTGTTATAGCTCAGTCATGTCTTTTAATCTGTCACATGCCTTTGACCTTTTATCCCCTTGAAATATTGACCTGTGAAAGGCCTAAGCCAATTGTCTTATAAAATGTCCTACGTTTTGGATTTGTCTGATTATAGTCTCATGGTAAAACTTTCCTTCTTAATGATTTCAGATACCCATTATCAAAGAGGATGGAGTTGGGAAAAGGAAGACTTCTCAGGACTGGGCTGAATGCATTGTATCAGGCAGTACACCCACTTCATGGCCTTGTCTGGACTAATGGGAACCAGGTAGTCCTGACTGATTTACAGCTTCACAGTGGAGAGGCCAGGTTTGGGGACTCAGAGGTCATTGGACAGTTTGAACATGTGTATGGAGTGTCTTGGGCCCCACCTGGCACAGCTGACATGCCTGCTCTGCTCGCTGTGCAGCACAAGAAGCGTGTCATTGTGTGGCAGCTGTGTCCCAGCAGTACGGGGACGAACAAACGGCTGATGTCTCAGACCTGTGAGATTAGAGAATCACTCCCTGTCCTTCCCCAGGGCTGTGTGTGGCATCCAGAAAGTGCTGTCCTGGCTGTGTTGACGGCGCAGCGTGTCTCCGTTTTCCACAGTGTTCACTGCGACAGTTCCCGGGTGAACGCGGACATTGACACCCAGGGCCTCATTCACTGTGCGTCTTGGACCCAGGATGGCCAGAGGCTGGTGGTGGCAGCTGGCAGCAGCCTGCATTCCTACATTTGGGACAGTGCTCAGAAGACTCTTCGCAGGTGCTCCTTCCACCCAGTGTTTGATGTGGACAGCTCTGTGCGCTCCATCAGAGCCACCGTGGACTCACAGGTCGCTGTAGCCACTGAGCTCCCACTAGATAAGATCTGTGGCTTAAATGCATCTGAAATCTTTGATGTTCCACCTAGCGGTGAAGACCCTTGTCTGTGTACTTTCCCGGTTATTGATGAAGTACCCACCACGGGTAAGGGGGCAGTTGCTTCTAAAACAAGTGTTGAAACATCCGTTTCTCCCCTTTCTTCCTTTTCAGATCCTCTGGATCTAACTCATATGCATTTCAATACGTCAAAGTCTGAGGGTAGTTCTCTTATTTGTCTAAGAAAAAAAGACTACTTGACAGGAACTGGCATGGATTCTTCACATCTGGTCCTTGTGACCTTTGAGAAGGAGGTTACGCAGACCAGAAAAGTCACCATTCCAGGCATTCTTGTTCCTGATCTAATAACATTTGATCTTAAAGCTCAGGTGGTAGCAGTGGCTTCTAATACTTCCAATATAATTTTTATCTATTCTGTCATCCGATCGTTTATACCAAACATCCAGCAGATTCAACTTGAGAAAAGTGAAAGACCAAAAGGTATGTGTTTCTTGACAGATAAGTTATTATTAATTTTGGTTGGAAGACAAAAATCCACTGATTCAGCTTTTCTTCCTTCTTCAAAGACTGATCAGTATATCATTCGTTTGATTGTTAGAGAAGTAACATTGGAAAAAGAATTGCCAGTAACGTCGAGTGAAAACCAGAGTGGATACTCTACTTTCAGTACTCCATTAAGTAAAATAGACAGAAAAAAGCTACTTGAAAGTCTTTCCCCAGATTTGTGTCACCAAAACAGAGGGCTCTTCACATCTGACAGCCGTAGTCAATGCGAAAGGCCTGGAAGAACCCTTATTGAAGAAATCAGGAGCCCTCCAAGCAGTATCTGTGATGGCTCCATAGCTCTCAGAACTCTAGATGCTGAGCCCGTTAACCGCTCAGCAACACCACCCAGGTCCAGCAGCACACCAGACCGCACCAGCGCTCCGGAACCTCCTAATTTGCCTCAAAGCAAGAACTCACAGAAGGAGAAGGAAACTTACCGACTGTCTAAGGAAATGGAAATTTTGTCTAGGACCCTGACTGAAGTGCAGCGATGTCTTTCTGAACTCACAGACGCTCTGCATAATGGGAAGAAGTCCTCTCCTGTGTATCCACTGTCTCGGGATCTGCCTTACGTGCACATCACTTACCAGGTAACTTCTCCTTTGAGGAGCTACCACTATACAGAAAAGCTCCTGCAGCCAGTGGGTACTGCAAGAAAAATCCACTGATGAGGAAGATGGTGCTCTAGCCGAACTTCACTGAACTGGGCATGTTATGTCACAGGCAAGTTGTAATACCTTTCTGGGTTGGTTGGCTGCCAGCCAGACGGGCACACATACCAGTGTATAGTGTGATCGTATCACATGCATGCTGTAAAATATGAATGACGGTACTCATTCTGGCAATTTCTATTTAGGAAAAAAAAGAGTTTTCCTTATTGTGCCATCTTATGGGAGACTTTTCCTTATGCATTGCAGAGAGAAAGGTCCATTTTAAAAAAATGTAATGCATATGCAAACATTACACGAATGGGATTATAGCCTACCTGTTTTTATCACGAACACTTTCTTTCTCCATTGAACTTGGCCCTGCCCCCTGCCATAATTCACTTTATGGCAGCTTACTGTGGTTCTCTCCGTATTTTAGTTCGTAACTCATATAATCGTACACACTTCTTTGTATCTATAGGCCTATATGCGGGGCTGATGGTTTGTCATTGTTTTACAAAAAAGGAGTCGTAAGTTGCGCTCTTCACGCTGAGAGGACGCTGCTTATTGAGGTGGTCCATTGTTGATAGGCGTTCACGTTGCCTTTACTTCTTCACTTCTTCAGTCACTCCAAGCAGGGCTCTCATCGTACTCTTTTATGTATCTATTTGTATTCCTACTTTTATTTCTGTTGGGTTGGTTCCCAGAAGTAGAAGCGCAAATTTGAAAAGTACATATACATTTCTACTTTTAATACAGTTGCCAGATTGCCTTTCAGAGATTTTTTTACTAAATGTATCATCATATGCCCACTCTCAACCTATGAGACTTCCTGTTCCTCACATCCTTACCAATCTGATAAGTGTGAAGTGCTTTTTACTTTCATTCATTTGTATTTCCTTTACTGTTAGTGAACTTGAGTATGTCTTTCATGGTTTTTGGCCCGCTGAATATGAACTGCCTATTCATTTTTTTTTTCCTATTGAGTTATCAGTTTATAAGAGTTTTTTGCTTATTATAGAAATTAACATACATGCAATAGTCTAGATTTGGTTGCATTGTTTTATTATATTAGTTTTTACATTTAAATTTTTAATCTTTCATTACATTTTGGTGTGTGGTCCACTTTTATTTTCTGAGATAACCAATTGTGCTAGGAGCTTTATTAAAACTCTATCTTTCGATGGGGCGCCTGGGTTGCTCAGTCAACTCTTGCTTTCAGCTCAGGTCATGACCTTGTGGTTCATGAATTCAAGCCCCACGTAAGGCTCTGCACTGACAGCACAGAGCCTGCTTGAGATTCTCTCCCTTTCTCTCTGTCCCTACCCCACTTGTGTGTGCTCTCTCTCACGCTCTCTCTGTCAAAGATAAATAAGTAAACATTTAAAAGAAAAATACATCTTTCAGGGGCCTGGCTGACTCAGTAGGTGGAGTATGCAACTCTTGATCTCAGGGTCCTGAGTTCAAGCCCCACGTTGGCATAGAGCTTAATTTAAAAAAGAATCCATCTTTAATCCCACTGAACTTGATCTAACACATTTGTCATATATAAACTTATATGTACTGGGATCTAATTCTGAATTCTCCATATTGTAACTACTATAATGCTGATCTCTTTATCTAGAACTTTACCAATATCACACTGATTTGATTGTGGACTTTTATATCTTCATTTTAAAAGATATTTGCAGAAAGTTGGTATCGAAATCATTGATAAGTAATATGTAAGTTATTATCTAATAGTTAAGAGAGGTCTTTTAATTAGTTTTTTAAAAAATTTTTTTAATGTTTATTTATTTTTGAGAGAGAGAGAGAGAGAGAGAGAGCATGAGTGGCGGGAGAGGTACAGAGAGAGAGGGAGACACAGAATTTGAAGCAGGCTCCAGGCTCTGAGCTGTCAGCACAGAGCCCAACATGGGGTTTGAACTCATGAACTGTGAGATCATGACCTGAGCCGAAGTCTGATGCTCAACTGACTGAGCCACCAAGGCGCCCCTCAATTAGTTTTTTCTTAAAACTACTACTCTTGGACCAACTCAAAAGTATAGGTTTGGTTTTTGTTTCTTTATTTTTAATGTTTATTTTGAGGGGGAGGGGGTAAGGAGAGAATTCTAAGCAGTCTCTGTGCTGTCAGTGCCGAGCGGGCTTGATCTTATGACCATGAGATCATGACTGGAGCTGAGACCAAGAGTCAGACAGTTAACTGACTGAGCCATCCAGGCACCCCAGGATGTAGGTTTTTAAAAGAACCAAAGAATAGTTTAAAATAATTAAAATTTTTTATTATGAAAAATTGTAAACATAAAGAAAGACTAAATAACGAAATCTTTTATACCTATCATCTGGATTTAACTCTTGTTAATATTTTGCCATATGGCTTCATTTTTTTTTTAATTTTTCTTTTAAATCTTTATTTATTTTTGAGAGAGAGACAGCAGACTCCAGGCTCTGAGCTGTCAGCACAGAGCCTGACGCAGGGCTCGAACTCACGAACCGTGAGATCATGACCTGAACCAAAGTCAGCCACCCAACCAGCTGAGCCACCCAGGCACCCCTATTGCTTCATTTTTTTTTTTTTTTTTAACAATTTCCTAAAATACTTTAAGTAGGGATGTCATGGTATTTAAGCCATAAATATTTTGGGATCGAATCTTTTTGTTATGTTAAATAATGTAGCCAAAATCTCCTTATTTACAACTGGTTTAGTTAGAGTAATAGTAAATAGGATTTAAAAAAAAACTACTTACACATTCTAGTTTTAAGAAATGTTAACTTTGTTGCTTCTGCAATCAGTTTAACAACTTTTATTTTTATATCTGAAGAAATCTCATTATGTAGGTCCTGTTGTTGAAAAAAGAGCTGTGCTTCTCTGCAATGGCAAACTAAGGCTCAGTACAGTTCAGCAGACTTTTGGCCTCTCTCTTATTGAAATGCTCCATGGTAGGTAAAATTCAGAAATTGACTCTACCCCACACCCCCTCCCTCTACCATTTTTTGTTTTGTAACTTTGTAATTTTCATTGATGACGAACCACTCAGTGGTTCACTAGATAATTAGGTATTGTTAATTGTCTACTATATACCCAAGGCTATAGAAAATATGGGTTCTGCCCTTAAGGAACTTACATATATATTCTAGCTGGAAGACCTAAATGTACACAGGAAAAAACTAGAAAAGAGTTACAAAGCAATGTATAATAGCTGCAAAGAAATGACATAAAAACCTCATATATACCTGTTACACTAAACATAAAGGTCATAGCAGCATTTCTTAAAGGAGGTGTCGTTTCAAAAGGCAGCAAACATGTGAATGTGAAGGCCATTCCCAAATGCCAGAGGACTGAGTCATACCCGTACCATCAGGTGCACAGGATGGTTTTTTTATGCCTCATTCTTTTAATGGAAGCCACCACCACATGGAACATGGAATTTGTTTCATTTTTTTCTCCCCCTTAATATGTCAGCATCAGCTTTTTCCTGTTTTGACACATGCATCTGTGATATGACATCATAATTGTCATTTGTCCTGGGTGGGGTTAATATTCCATTCTGGGTGTACCATATTGTACTTTGCCATATTTTCTTTGGCATTTAAGTGGTTTCCAATTTTCGGCATCATCAATAGCACTAATAAAGACCTCTCTGCATATTTTACATGTTGTTTTTGGAAAGTGTAGATTTTCAGAAGTGAAATTTTCAGAAGTGAGGCACAGTACATCTGAAAGAACCAGAGAAGGTCACAGGCTTGTGTTATGCTATTGGCCCTAGGTTACCCCAGAACAAACCATTCAGGATTATCTGGACCATTCTAGTCTATCTGCAGTCGGCTCAGCCTCCTAAGCTGTCTAGAGGTTGGTATGAACTTAAAGAATAAAGCTTCCTCCAGAGAGTAACTGTTCCCACCTTCACATAGTTTCTGGAGAAATTGCTTACGAGCGTGTAGATAGGGACGCTCCACACACAACCCCTAACAACGTGGGCACTACATACACACTCATATGCATAGCACGAAGTGATAAATGCCTAGCCTGGGTAAAAGTGGATGTCCCCTAGCTATGCCTAGTCATCAATGACCTCACCCTAAGTAGGACTCAGTCCTTCCAGCTTCCCATTCCCATCCGTGTGATAATCAGGTTCAGTATTACCAACTACTGGATTCTTACTCTCAAAAAAGTATTTGTCTTATTTTTCTTTAAAGAATAAAATGAGATATTCTAAATTACATATGTGTTTATTTCACTTTGCAGACTCACACTGGATCCTTCTCTGTGCTGATAGCGAAGGCTTCATCCCGTTAACTTTCACAGCCACTCAGGAAATAACCATAAGAGATGGCAGCTCAAATGTCTTCAGAGACTCTGCCTCAGAGTCTTAATCCTGGTCCTTCTCTCGAAGTCTATAGAGAGCTTAGTGTCCAAAGTGTAGATGCCACCAGTTGTCCCACCCATTTAGGCAGTATGGCCTGATACCTTTTTTTTTTTTTTTTTTTTGAGAGAGAGAGAGAATCCCAAGCAGGCTCTGCTGCTGTCAGCGCACAGCCCGACACAGGGCCCAAACCCACAAACCGTGAGATCATGACCTGAGCTGAAGTCAAGAGTCGGGCTCTCAACCAACAGAGCCACCCTGGTGCCCTGGCCTGATACTTGTTTGCAGAGTTATTTGTTGCATAGCTTTTCAGATGAGGCCATTACAGACAAGATCTGTCTTCCACCATGGACTCTTCCCAGCTGGGATTTGCATTGTCGCTCAGAAGTGAAGCACGTGCCATGGTTGGCTTGGCCGCTTGCCCCCCATTTCCCCCAGGCTGAGGCTCACTGCTCTGTAGCAGAGCTCAGTCTTTGTTAGATGGCTCAAAAAGTGGTTGTTTATGTATTCATGACCGTGTGGTTTTGTCTAAGGGCAGAATTCCCAGAACAAAACAATATTATGGTGCCATATGGATTGTGTTTTATGGTTTCTCTGAGGCTTTCTGTCCTTTGCCCAAAACCGTTAAAGCTGTCTTAGAAGCACTTAAAAGGTACTTCGGCATTGTTATAGATCATTTCCTTGGCTGATGAGAGCAAGAGGTACCAGAGAACATATGCTCCAGCATGTCCTGTTTACCCCAAACCAGCAGGAATCAGCAGAGCTCAAAAGAAGACCAAAAAAATCAACTGACTTCTGTGCCCAGCGCTACCTAGAACAGGAAGTTGTTCTGATGTTGGCTGGACCTGCCAGGATTTAAACCTAACTCTCTTGCTTCCTTAAAAAATTCTGGCTAACTATGGTCTAGATACTCCTAAAAACTAGTCCTAGCAGATTTCAAATGAAATTTCAAATGCTGTGATCCCTCTGGACCCCACCTGAGCGTGTGCGCGTGTCAATAGTGCAATGCCTAGCACAGAGGTCAGAGGCGTGATTCTATGCTGTCGCTCCTCCTGATTTTCTCCCTGAAATGCTTCACCCCCCATCCCCCAGTTTGGGGATCATAAAAATGTCCTGTTTTTCTCCCAGTACACTCCCTTAGTTACATTGTCACTTTAATTTTGATGTTTTTCTTTTCCCTCCATTCAGGTCTTAGAGACCAGCACGGAGTCTGTGAGAGAAAGTAGTTCAGAAAATTGGAAATTTCACTGAATCTAAGGTGGGTAGAAGTACGAGCTTATTATAATTACGGGCTCAAGTGCCACCTTAGTAAAGTGGAAAGAGCCCTGACTGCAACTTCAGATAGACACATCACCTCTCACGCAGAATCATAAATTTCAGTGACGGCAGCACAACAGATTGATGGCTGTGTGCCTAGTCAGGGCACATCTGCAGATAAATTGTTTCAGCCATAGAGGTTCCATTAGCACATATGCATCTTTCTCCCCACTTTCCTTTAAAATTGTCTGGAAAGAAAGATTTTGTGCCCTTGGGGACTTCTGTCTGTCTGTTACCCTTTATGAAGATGGAGCTGGGATAAGAAAGAAGCGAGGGCCCATTTTGTGGTTCAGATGCATTAGGCAGCTGCTGGGATAATGGAAGCAGAGGCTGCTGGTCTGTAATCAGTAGCCTGAGAGCAGTGGCTGAGGACAGTCTGAGGCCTGGCTGCATTTGCAGAGGAAGTGTCTGCATGGGATGAAAGTACACTATTATGAAGCCTGCAGAGGGGGCCTGGGGACCCTGTAGTAAGATCAATGTGGGTGCCTCAAAGTATATGTTATGTTCACCATTTCCCTGGTCAGAGTCCTGTAAATGAGTCAATAAAATCACTAATGGTTGATGCGACTGTTGTGAATGTTTTGATGGTATTTTCTTTGTGATTATTGCCGGTATAAAGAAAAGTTCTTGATTTTTTGTTTGTGGATGTTGTCTCTGTATTTCTTCTGGCGGACAGTCTGGCATATAAATTATTTATTTCTTTATCACAAATCTGATTCCATGACAACTCTCCTACGAAAGACGTCTCCTTGGCCTTTGCTATTATTGTCATTGGAACAATAGAAGATAATCCAGTACTTGCTGGCTTTAGAAACAGGGAGAGAAGAGTTGTCATCTTTTAACTATTGTTCAATGTCATGTTGAGAATATTTTGCATAAGGAAAGGCATTCTTTACAAATCTTCGTGCCCAATTTTTTCTGAATTTTGTACAGGTATTTATTATTTGATACACGCAATAGATGTGAAGTATAGGAAGGCTTAATAATAAAATGAACCACCCACCACCTAATGTAAGAACCAGAACATTACTAGAAACCATTCTGGATCCTTCTCCGTAGAGACAGTTCCACCCCAGAGGTAACTAATGTCTTGATTGTTGTAATTATCATTTCCTCATTCCTTGTCTTTTTCACCACAACCATGTACACATTGCCCTAAACAATAGTCTGTATTTCCCCTTGTTTTGGAGCTTTATACAATGGCATTATATTATAGCATATAGTCTTCTGCAACTTTCACATTTATTTCTTTAATCAACATCCTGTTGGGTACTTGAGGGGAATCCTCTTTCTCTCTGTGTAGCTTACTCCTCTACAATACTCTGTCCTGCAAACTCTAGCCACTTTGGTCTCCCCAAACTCACCTTCTCAGCTCAGAGTCCTCTGGGCTCCAAATGGTGCTCTACACGGTCATCTGGGAACCCTCAAGGCAATCCCTAAGATCGCCTCATTTGTTTCCCATCTCTCAGAGATTCCTCCTTCATTGCCTCATGCCCAGTGTCTTGAAAACTTATTTCATATATGCAGACCAGTCGTTTTTAATCGCTTCAACTGAGAGGCTGGATCTGGTCTTTACTACTCCATCATGGCCAAGAGCAAGTCTTTCCACATCTTGTTCATTTATTTCTAGGTACTTTATATTTTTTGTTGCTACTGTTTAAAAATTATGTTCTATAACTGTTGCTGGAATATAAAAATGTAATTTTGTTAATTCTATATCCAGCTACCTTGCTGTGCTCTCTTATTCTAATAATGTATCTGTAGGTCCTTTTGGGTTTTCTAAATAGGTAATCATATCATTTATAAATAATGGCAATTTTGTTTCTTCCTTTCTAATTATTACACTGTTATCTTACTGCACTAGCTAGATCCCCTGATGAAGTGTTGAACAGAAGCATTGATAGTGAGTAATCCTTCCCTTATTCCTGATTTTAAAGGGACTATTTCATCATTAACATTTTACCACTAGGTGACATATTTCACCATTAAGAATGTTTGCTATAGGTTTTTGGTAGATAGCCTTACTCAGGTTTAAAAATCTCTACTTGTGGTGCCTGGGTGGCTCAGTAGGTTAAGCATCTGATTCTTGATTTCGGCTCAGGTCATGATCTCATGGTTTGTGAGTTCAAGCCCTGCCTGCATCAGGCTCTGTGGTGGTAGTGCAGACCCTGCCTGGGATCCTCTCTCTCTCTCCCCCTCTCTCTGCACCCCTGTCCCCCACGCTGGCCTGTGTGTGCATAGGCTCTCTCTGTCTCTCAAAATAAACTTCAAAAAAAAATGTCCTTTTCCTCTTGGTTTGCTTAGTACTTTTATCATGAGTGAATATTAGCTTTTTATTAAATGATTCTGTATCTATTGAGATCATAATTTTTTTCCTCCTTTATTAATGTGGTAAATTTCACTGGACAAATTTTTCTTTTTTTTTTTTAATTATTTTTTTTAATATTTATTCTTGAGAGACAGAGCATGAGTGAGGAGGGGCGGAGAGAGAGGGAGGCACAATCTGAAGCAGGCTCCAGGCTCCAAGCTGACAACACAGCGCCCAATGCAGGGCTTGAACCCACAAACTATGAGATCATGACCAGAGCCGAAGTTGGACACTTAACTGACTGAGCCACCTAGGAACCCCCTAGTTTACTAGTATTTTGTTTCAGATTCTTGCTTCTATGTTCTGTGCTCTTTTAATCCTCTAAGGTTAGCCTGTAAATTTCCTTTCATTTGTACTTTTCTTGTCTGGTTTTGGTATTAAACTTATTCTGGCCCGATACAATGAGTTGTAGAGTTTGCCCTTTTTCTATTCCCTGGAAAAGTTTTCATAAGCTATGAAATGATCCTTGATAAAAAGTTTGATAGCACTTGGTAAAATCATTTGAATCTCGTGCTTTGGGTGTATATGTGTGTGTGAATGCTTTATAATATGTATTTCATTCCTTAAATATTTATGAGATCATTTAGGATTTCTGTTGTTTACACTCACACACGAATACACTCAGTTCTTCTATAACGCTTGTTTTGAAAACACAAATTTGTTCCAACACAATTGCTATATTAAAGAACAATTTGAGCATAACCTGAATTTCCTTGCTTCTGCACCAGTTTTGTCCTTAAGAGACACAGAAAAATACCCAGCAGTACGAAGAAGTCCCATAGGAGTACGCAAACGCACACACATACACACCTCAAACATCTCACAAGCAGCTGTGTCACTGTGTGTGTTATGAGCCAAACCCATCCATTTCTGGGGCTACAACTTTCTATCCAATTTCAAATAACTTCTGCCATTTGATAATAACATACAAGCTGCAACCCTTTCCTCCCATTGCTTCATCCGCACTCCGTGTGCACAGGAAGGGCTCAGCAGCGCGAATGGGGAAGAAAGAAAACTAAGAAGACCCCAAGTTTTTGGTTTTGGTGACCTGATAGATGCTGACATAATTTACCAAAAATGCAGGAGGTGGAACAAGCGTGGGAGGTGATGAGTTCCGCTTGAGGATGTTTTAACTGCCTGAAGAACACTCAGATGGGCTTCTGAAGTTCAGCAGAGCTCAGGGTTAAAATAGAGAGGTGTAACGGTGCTGGTGATTGAGGGGCATCTGGCTGGCTCAGTCGGTTAAGCTTCCGACTGTTGCTTTCGGCTCAGGTCATGATCTCATGGTCACAAGATCAAGCCCCATGTAGGGCTCAGCACTGGGCGTAGAGCCTGCTTAAAATTCTCTCTCTTCCTCTGCCCACTGTACCCTCCCCTGCTTGTGCTCTCTCTTTTCTCTCAAAGAATAAATAAAAATAAAGGTGTTTGTGAGTGAGATCACATGGCCCTGGGAAACCTGAGAAACCTACAGAGCATCAAAGGAAGAAGAAGCAAAGGAAAAGACAGAAAATGAAGGGCCAGAGATGGTGGAAGCTAAGGGGGAAGGTGCATCATGTAAGCCAAGGGAGGATGGAGTTTTGAAAATGAGTGGCCAGCATTTAATGGCTACCAGTCACTGAGGGTTTCCCTGGTCAGATATGATCTCACACTTAATCCTCATGGCCATCCAGAGGTAATGGGGAACACATTCCTTTCAAAAAGGAAACAGGCTCAGGTTTGTTACAGAAGTTGATGAGTCACACAAGTAAACAATACGAACCCCCATTTCCTTTTCTCTGATGCTGGAGTTGACCTTTGACAGTGCTGAGCTGCATGGTCTCCATAGGAAGGCAGAGTCCAGGTTTAAGGAGTTGAGGGGGGAATGGCAGGTGGGGACAAGGGGACAACACTACGGTGGCGGGGGGCTGGGGGAGAAGAGCGAAGCAGATTGTTTGGACAGGTAGAAGCTAAGGGAACGAGGAAAGGTGATTTTTGTCTGTTTCAGGATAAAGCTGATATAAACATTCACTTGTTCATTCAGTAGACATTTATGCATATTGAACATTTACTTCCAGGCACTGAGGATCCAGCAGGAAGAGCCAACGTCTTCATGACGTTTGGCCTTGTGACGTTTAACATTTTAGTGGGGGCGGCCAGCAATAAGTAAGCAATTGATAAATACACAATTGTACATGGAGGTAGGTCTACTAAGCACAGGCAAAGCAGGGAGAGCTTAGAGAGTGCTGGAATGCAGGAACGGTCACTAGGGGAGAGCAGGAGCTCAGGAAAGGTCTCTCTGTCCCAGAAGTGACATTTGAGCAGCCCCCGGTCTTGTGGGTCTTGAGCAAGTGAGTGGCATGATCTCTTGGATTTAAGTGGGTTTGGAAAAGGTAGCAGAGAGGGAAGGGGTGAGTGAGATGCCTACTCTTTGTCAGCAATAGGCCCAGGGCTGGGCCTTAGTGGTGAGCAGACATCCTCTTTCTCTGAAACAGGAGGACTGGCTCTGAGGGTGGGTGTCAGAAGAGGGACAGGGACACGAGGGGAGGCCCTGTGGGCAAATGTGAGTCAAAGGATCCAGAGTAGGAATAACGGGTTGAGTCAGGAATGATAATTCTCGATGAGTACAGATAATACCGTGGGATCGGAGCATAGAGTCCGAGGTGGGGATGCTGGCATTTGGTTTCAGAGGGGGAGAGGTCCTCCTGGTACCAAAGTCTGGGCATCAGCTGTTCCTCCAACAAATGTTTCCAGCACTGGCTGTCTCCACAAGCTTTAGAGTCAGGCCCACTTAGGTTCAAGGCCATTTTTGCCACCAACTGACCTTAGGCAAGTTACTTAATCCCAGCCTGTTTCCTCACCTGAGAATAATACATTTTGGGCAGCCCCTGGTCATCTAACCCCTGACCCCAGAGGTGGCCCCCTGCAGCTGTATTTGGACAGTATAGTTCTGCTTGAGGCTGCACTCCTGGGAAACAGGTAACAGAATTCGGCACAAGCTTCTGATCCTACCTGAATTGCCCATCTTTCCAAAGCACGGCATGATAACATGGGAGAAATTTTACCTTGCCTTCTGTCTTAGCAGGTACTGTTTCCCACAGCCAGTGATTTTCCATTGTTGAGAAACTGGTTGTGTGTGTGTGTGTGTGTGTGTGTCTCCGCGTGCAGCCAGGGGTGAGCAGAGCTTCCTGGCAGCCCCTTAGGCAGATGGGCAACGAAGAGAAGCTGAACCCAGCTCTTTCCCTGATGCCCTGTGACCTCAATGATCACCTACCCATGTCAGTGTCACAAGCAAGGGCAGAGAGTTCAGGCATCATATAGACCAGGTCGCACTGTGTACTCTCACTCTGAGGTCAGGTTCCTTCTCGGGCTACAACGTTTGTGGAAGAAGCAAGGCGTTTCATGCTTTGAGGGGCAGACCGTCCTGAATGTGAGTCTGAGCTCCGGCAGTGTTCGGGGTGACTCTGGAACCTAAGAGGCAGTCAAAGCTCTAAAGAGGAAGTGGAAGGGGGCCTACCCCTGCTTGGTGGGCTTGGGAAAGCTGACCCCATGGAGGGGACAGAGCAGGGGGCTGGGGAGAAATGCAGGGTGCAAGTCTGCACCTCCTGGTCACCTCTTTAGGTGTCTGGGCTTTTCAAAGAGTTGCTGGGGCATCAGAACCCCCATGGGTTCCCCAACACCTCTGCAGCACCCCCCCCCCCCCCCGCCCATCCCCAGCCCACACAAGCCACTGTGGGCTGCTACCCTGACTACTCTAGAGTCTCAACTTTTTATCTCCTCCAAAGCAAAGGAGGAACCCATGCCCCACGTGGCATCTCTGGCCTGAGGAAATGCAGAATCAGGGATATAAGGCTGAGGACACACAGCCAGGGGCAGTGACGTCAGGCACCCTCCCCCTTCCCTCCTTGGGCAGTGGTTTCCCAGGAGGTGGGATGAGAGGGCTGGCCACAGTCATATTTTACAGAATCAATAGAAGATAAACCTTTTAATTTTTTTTTTTTTTGAAAAAATAAACCTCAGTGGATCTTTCTTCCTCAAAGATATGGCCTTTAGAAAACTGTGGTCTCTGTGCTTTTTATAAGATACCATTTCAAAAAAATATTTCCACAAAAAGAACTTTTGTTCATAAAAATGATTGATCTTTGATGGCTCCATATCGGCCTGTGTCCATTTCCAGAAACAGTGTTATCTGAACAAAAGAGAAAGGCTTGAGAAACGCCTCTGCGGCCTGCTCAGTCTCCTCACCCCACCGCTGTCCCCATGTGCTCCCTCTGGGGTCTGTTGGCCTCAGTGCATCTGTCTGTGTCTCTTTTCGTGACATCCCCAGCATGTCCATCTGTCCCCACTCTGCCCATTCGTGCGATGTCTGTCAGCCTCTCTCTCCGATGTCTACTGGAGTATTAGGAGGAACAAGAGGTCTGTGTGTCTGTCCTGTTGGGTGAGCAGGTTGTGGGCTTCCTTTTTCCAGGAATAGCTGCTATTGGGATGCTTTCCAGGTCAAGGTTACCTGGAGCTGGGTGGTCAGGGGCACAGGCCAATCTGACCTGGTCTGTGGTCAACAGGCAAGAAATGACGGCTGAGGGAACTGGAGACCAGGCTGGTCCCTTCAGGAGATGTCACTGAAGACTCCATATCCCAGGGGAAAAGATGGGTCGCATGTAACCTTCGAAGTAAGTGTGCTAAGGGGCCCAGAAGAAAGAGGAACGTCGAGCCCAGAAGATGCTGGCTCCTGCTGTTCCAGCCCACGCAAGCTCAGACTTCAAGCAAGGGTGTAACTGGTCCGCCTGTTAAAGGAAAAGGGGCCAAAGAGAAAGATGAGGGTGGAAGGGGACTCTGTCCTGCCACAGACCCTACACCCGGTGGAAGTGGCGGGTCCCTGCCGTCCTAGCAACTCCTCCCCTTCACAGCCCCTTGGGAAAAGCTACAGCCCTTGTTTCCCCAAGTCCCCCCAGCAATTCCCCATGTGCATGTCACTCCGAGTGTGACATGTAATCTCAGTGTTACTCAGCCCAAGTCTGAGCCGTCCACGCTGAGAATGAGGGATGGATGACAATGCCACTTCCTGCCAATCCTGTACAGTCCTCTGTATGCACACGTGCTCAAAGTTCTGAGTGTGTGAGCATCTCCCAAAATGCAGCCACGTGCTCGTGAAAGCCACTGGGCCAGACGTGTTGACGCTGCAGCACCAACTTGGCCTTGGCCCCTGTGCTGGGCTTGGTACACGGAAGTGAATAAAACACAGCCCTAGCCATCCAGATCCCCCACAGTCCACTGGGAAGGCCAGCCAGTGGGTATCTCATCCCTATGCGGAGGGATCAGTGCTCGGAAGTGGGAAGGACAAGGCTCAGGGAGTGACTCAGCACAACCTGTGGGGGAAAGAGTAGAAGACAACCCAGCTTTCAGCTCCCAGGCTAGAGGATGGTGCCATCACAGGAGGAGGAGCCTAATGGGGGAAGAAGATGAGTTCGGCAGTTCGGGGCTCATCAAAACTGACTCCACGCTGGTGGGACATCAGGAGGAGATGTGCAAATCAGAGCCCACCATGTGGTTCCAGAACTTGAAGGAAGTCCGGGGGGGAGGGGCAGCTTTAGGAGTCACCGGGCACAAGAGGTGCTTGAGATCAAGCAAGTGGATGAGGTGAGGGGGGCAGGGGCCGAGAAGGGAGCCCTTCCACACCACCCTCCGACAGGTAATCGAGGGAGGGAGACTGAGAAGGGATGAGCAAAGCAGCTGAAGAAAATCCAGGAGAAGATGGCATCACCAAAGCTAAGTGCAGAGTCTGCAGAAGCAGGAGTGCTCAACCGTGTACGTGTCTCGGGGCACCTGCCGACTGGTCAACCTCACACCAGTGCATGTTTGTGCTTCCCTGCCGTGTGTACCCGTGTGCATGGGGTGCCCACCTCTGAAGGCTCAGCCGGCGGGAGGAGTTCTGGCTGGGCACCTTTGGAGTGGGGCTGACCATGAGGATGCACAGACCGGTGAGGATCATGCAGGTGGGCACGGCGCCGATGAGGACCTTGAGGGTCACCACCACCTGCTCCACCTGCTTGCAGGCTCCTGCCTCATACCCCGCAAACCTGGAGACACAGCATCCCACGCATCCAGCTCAGATCTCATGGAGCCCGGCTCCCTGCAGGAGGGGTCCCAGATACCCCACCCCCACACTACCCTGAAATTTGGATTCACTTCCTGGCCAGATCAGCCTGATCATGGCGGAAGGGAGAGTTGAGAGAATGGGCTGGCCAGGGAGGAGCTCAGACAAAACTAAGAATGTGGGGTACAGCCCCCAAGAAAGACCCCTCTCAGTCGTGCACAGGGCAACCTGAGGCAGGTGGCTCCCCTACACTCTCTAAAGAGCAGACCTTGGGTCCCTGACTCATGGGTGTCCCCTGGCCCATTAGGGTGGAGAACTCTGCCCTCTTCCTCCCACTCCAGTGGGAGTTAGTCCTTTGTGCCTCTAGTACAGTCCAGCCCTGGGACTCACTCCAGACTGAGAGTGGAGATGCCCAGGGCGCCTGCGCCAGAAAGCTTGGAGAAGAAGACATAGGATGAGTAGAAGATGGTCTCCAGGCCTGGGCCGTGCTGGTGCTGCAGCTGGAAGTCATCCACCACATCTGGAAGCATGGACCTGGGGGAAGGGGCTGCAGAATTACCCCTTTTGTCCCCTTGTAGCCATCAACCCGAGAGCTTTCCGGGGACAGAGACCAAATCGGATCCATCCTTGGGTTCCTGCTGCCCAGGACCAGGAGTGGCCCACAGGGAGCCAGGCAATATGTGTGCTTGTGTTTCCTCCCTTCCCCCAACACAGCTGTGCACCGTTCCTGCTGTCTGGTGCTCTTTCAGGAGAGCTCCAGCGACTGAGCTGGTGGCCTCCGTCTCCTGCAGGTGGGAGGGCCCTACCCAGCACAGGGTGGGCACAGGGGGCCTGGGACAACAGGTGGATGTGAAAGAGGACATACCCATGAGGAAGGACATGATGCTCCCACCCCTCCCCCTCACCCAGCCTACCAAGGTAGCAGCAAGGACACAGAAATGCTCATGCCAGATACAAAGGCCACCACATATGCCACAGGTGCTGTGGGCACAGCAGCCAACAGGATTGCAAAAGGCACCATCACCTGGGGAGATAGATACACTAGCTGACCCCTCCACCTGCCCCAGACTTGCTCTTTCAGTCCCACATTCACCCGTCTTTACTAATGACCCTGCTCCTGGTCCTTTGCTAGGGATCGAAGACAAATACAGATCAGCCCTGCCAGCTCCCAGGAGGCCGAGGCTCCAAGGCCACTTCCCTGACCCCACCACCTTCCCTGAAGGCACCTCGGCCCTTGCTTCCTGCCTCACTCACACAGATCCCAAAGGCCGATGTCTTCTTCCCAAATCGCTGTAGAACCCATTCCCACAGCGGCGTGCTCAGCACAGCTGAGACCTGTGAACAGACAGAATCATCCCAGTCTGGGCCGTGCTGCCAATGTCTTTACCCACCCAGGTTCCAGAAGCCCTGGCTTTTAGGTGGGATGCTCGAACTCCACTTTGCCCCCAGATTGGAACCAGTGGCTATGAACTTTATGACCCCAGACCGAATCCCACCCTCTGCTGGAGCGCAGGTGACTAAGATCGCAGCAGAGTCCAGAATGTTGACCAGAATTCCGGCTATGCCATGTCTTGTCAAGGACCACATAGTTTCCCAACCTAGGCCCCTGACTGACCTTGCCTCTGCCACCTCAGGACCACTCACCAGGATGGTTAGCACCACGCCCTGGACATGGTCATGTAGCCGGGAGGCATGTGTACAGAACAGGACCAGGTAGCTCTGCTCCACCTGAGGAGACCAACAGGAAGTAGGCTTGCATAGGGAACGGCAGGAACTCAGAAGTCAAGGGCAAGGCCTAGGTCTCAAGTCTGGCCTCTTCTTTGGGACCTCGAATACGGGTTGCTGCTGCCATCATGCAATCCCCTCCCCCACAGAGGACACTTAGCCCTGACACAGGGATGAATAACCATTCCTAGTCCTTCCTCACTCTTGCCTGGCAAGTGGACCTCCCCATGCAGATTCTGTCAGCTTCCTAGCATCGGGGCCCTGACCCTCCCAGCCCCACAAGCTCTGTCCAGGTCCCTCTCCTCCTTGCACCAAACTCCCTAGGCCCCGTGCCAGCCACCATTTCTCCCTATTAAAGCCCAACTCTGGTTGGTGGAGCCGGGAGACCGAAGCCGAACATACACAGGGGCAGTATGGCTAGAGCCAAGGCCAGAGGTACCTGAATGGCTGCTGAGATGAACAGGAAGGAGATGACCAGCTTCAGGTAAGGTGGGTGCCGGACAGTGAGCACCAGCCCAGCCAGGAAGCTCGGGCCTGGGCCTGAGGCTGGGACGGAGGAGCCTGTGAC
This sequence comes from Prionailurus viverrinus, assembly GCF_022837055.1. Lineage (NCBI taxonomy): Eukaryota > Metazoa > Chordata > Mammalia > Carnivora > Felidae > Prionailurus > Prionailurus viverrinus. The sequence continues at coordinate 122,094,265 of NC_062563.1, forward strand.
ACAGGAAAGTGACACTTGGGCTTGGCAGAGTTCAAAACCAAAACCCACGCCCCAGAGGAGTCCTGTCCCTGCTTCTGCTTCCCACACTCTGACTGCACTCCCTTACCTGGTCGCTCCTTCACCCCTAGGCAGAGCAAACTACTGCACACAGGGTAGGTCACAGCAACCACAGCAGAGGCAATGGAGTAGAGACGAGTCTATGGGACAGGACAGAACTGGGGTGGAGGTGATGTCTCCCACCTACGGAAGAGGGGACACCCCGATGGGGGCAGAGGGACCCTCAGCCCGAGCCCAAGGATGCTGGGTGCCCCTCCTCCCAATCACCACAGCAGGAGATGGAGATCTCAGGGTCCAGAATGGTCCTTCTGCTGCGCCTGTGGCTCCTGCGTGAATAGGAAGGCATCCATGCCACCAAGGGTCTGAGCCCTTCCTCTCTCCTTCTCTCTCATTTTTTAAGGCACTGATTTATTGCTGGGACTTCTGCAAGCTAGACCCTGAGGTTACAGTGGTGAATAAGTGACTCCTGCTTCGAGTGTGGAAGACAGACTCATGAGCCAACAGTTACAATATAGTGTGACTCACAATGACACAGACAAATGTCAACAACAGAAACGGTGCTCCCTGTCACCCAGGGGAAGATATACAAGTAATAAAATATATGTAGACATGCACAGGAGTAACAGTCACCTGCTACGGGAAAAGGTTGCCTCTGGGGAAGGGAAGAAAGAAGGAGGCAGGCTTGGGTGGGCTCAGCACAGTTGCACAGGACTCCACATTCAGGACGGTGCTGGGGTAGGCGTTAATGCTCTGCTGTCACCGTCTTGAAATGCTTGATCATTTTGTCTATGAATTCGTGTTTTGTGAGTGAAGTCTGATGGGACGGTACAGCGTGACATGACGTACCTGAAGCTTTGTGCTTTGGCTCACATGAGGCTCCACCTCCTGGGGGTGGGGTCTCAGCCTCCTGCTTCCCATTCCTTTGCACTTTAGGCCAGGCCAACCCAAGGCCCCTGTCATCCGCACCCAGAGAGTGACCTGGTACCTTTGGGGAGGGAGCCTGTGGAGGCCTGAGTGGGGGTGAACATGCATGTGGGTGGAGTCAGTCTGGGAGGGGCAAGGCCACCACCTCTGACCCTCAGCTGGCAGTGTCATGATGAGCCTGAGGGCAACTTGGTGGGGCCCTTCATGCACCTGGACCCAAACAATCCCTCGGTTAGGGCAGTGGGCCATGGGAAGGACAGACTGACTTCCCTGCTGTCTCTGGAGCCCCCTGTTTTCATTTTGCACTGTAAAAGGCAAATTTCGTAGCTGGCCCTGCAGATGGGTCTGGGGATGGAAACATGGGACTTCATTGTCATGTCTCTTCAGTGGGCGCTGGGCCAAGATGTGCTACTATTCTCCTCCCGATTCTCAAGCCCGGGTGGGGGGCAGAATCCCCTGGAGGGCTTGTTCAAATATGGACTGCTGGCCTCCTCCCAAAATTTGTAAATCGGGGTGGGGCCCAAGATTTGCCTTTCTAACAAGTTTCCAGGTGCCTGCTGCTGCTGCTGCTGCTGTCCAGGGACCGCACTTTGAGAACCAGAGCTGTATAATTTTTTTTGCTAAATCTGACGTATTTATTAAACGAGCTGGCAAACAAGAAAGATGCAGAGAAAAGTAAACCCGGGGAGGAGCAACCTGTGCCAGGACCTGAAGGTGAGGGCCACCCATGCTGGAACTCCTTTACAATGGCCACCTGACTGTGCTGGGGGAAGGGCTGGAGGCTGGGGTGCCCGTGTGGGAAGCTGTTGCAATACTGGGGTGACCGGGGAGATGTTGGTGTGTGGGCCAGGCTGGAGCAGTTGGGGATGCAAGATCATGACCTGATTCCAGATCTGCGGCCTCAAACACGGAGAGGAGTTGGTAATGGGCTGGAGCGGGGGTAACGATTGAAGAGAGAGGACTAAATGATGGCTCCTGGGGTTCTGCTGGATAATGGTATCACTTGCTCAAGGGAAAAGTCGCTGAACTTGATGGATAAAATAGATGCATGTCCCTTAGTTGCTGAAGAGAGATCTGGTTTGCAGGGAGAGGAAGGGGGACTGCTCCCAGGTCTCCCTTGTCCTTGCACACCCCGGGGGTGAGGCTGAGGGTGGGGGCCACCTAGTCAGGGCTGAGTGGGACAGGCCACAGGAGCCGCTTCCTCCCAAGCTCTGCAGGGACGTCAGACCCTCTCCCCTGCCCCTCCCTGCCTGTGGTCCCTCTCCATCCCTCTCCCCTCCTGCTGGTCTGCTTTAGAGGGAGGCAGGACACCGAGTCCCGCGTCCCGCCGGAGGAGCGGGAGGGAGCGAGAAGCGAGAGAGGACAGGGTGGCGTGGGCACTCACCGCGTCGGGAGAGACGGCGACCGGTCCGGGGAGCGCGGCGTCCTCGCACCTGTGCGGCCCGTGGGCGCCCGACACGATGAGGCCGTGGACGGCGGCCCCCATCAACGTCCCCGCCATCTCCATGGTCATCCCTGAGGCAGAGCGGCGCCAGGTGACCGGCGCTGGCGGGCCCGGGGGGCGGCGGCCTCCCGCCCGATCCCACGCCCGCACTCACGGTACGCGGTGGCCGAGTCCCGCTCCTTCGGGCAGGGGGTCAGGAGCATGGTGAGCGCCGCGTAGGGAACCTGGAAGAACTGGGCGCCCAGGCCGGGCTCAGGCTGCCCCCCGCGGCCCAGACGCAGCCTCTGGGGGCCCGGGACCACAGCCCCCAGGCCCAAGCCGGTCCCTGCAGCACGCTGGCACGCCCAGGCTGATCCCCTGTAGCCCAGAGGAAGGGGCCTAGGGCCGGAGGCGTGAGCAGGTGCCGGCAGTGGGGCCCTCCAGGACACCTACCCTCTCCCCTCCACACAGACTTCACAGTGGCCAATAGCCCTCTCTGGGGTTCCTGAAGTCCAGGCCCCGGGCAGGGGAGCCACTTGCTTACCGTGGCCAGGGCCTGGAACAGGGAGTAGAAGGTGGTGTACCAGAGGCCCCGCAAGCTGGTGAAGGGGGGCAGGAACCACAGGAGGAAGTAGGCCGTCGTGATGAAGGGTGTACAGCCCAGCACCCTGTGGAAGCACAGCCGAGGTAGGGCACCAGGACAGGGCGACTCTAAGGGCAAACCTGGAACCACCACACCCCTCTGGGCAGAAATCCTCTGTCCCCAAGAGGAGCCCTGGGCTGGGGCTCTCAGGGTGGTCGGGGGGAGGTGGCGGTAGCCTGCAGCGTGGGGCCATTCACTGCAGAACTCTGGGCACTTGGGGCCTCCACTTGCCCATTCTCTGTATCCAGGCCTTCCAAGGCCTCCAGCCCACCCTGGCCACAAGTAGACCCCTAGATCCGGCCTGGAAGCCTTGGAGGCTTTGTCCAGCCCTGCGCCACCTGGTGAGGGAAAGCCCCTAGGAATATCTCTGAACTCCTGCATGGCTCAGCCTGACCTACTTGGGTACCAGCACCTATTACTGTCCTGTCCTCTAGCCATCCACTGGCCTTCCACGGGGGCTGGGAGCCAGGATCTGTGGGGCTGTGGGGCCGCTCACCAGGGCATGAGTCGTCCAGACCCTGTCCTCCTACTTCTGTTGATGAAGAACCCAGCCACAGGGTCAGCAGCTGCCCCAGACACCTTTCCTCCAAACAGAACAAGTGACACCTGGGCAGCAGGGATCTGAAAAGCACAGGTCGGGGGGAGGGGGGGGGGTGGATAGCCAAGGCCCCGCAGCGTCAGAGAGGGGTGTCTGGGCCTGCCCACCTGCCAGGAGAAAGTGCTGGTGACCTGGCAGGGGGCAGAACTATGGTGTGAAGGTCTATTTGGTCTCTTTCCAGGGACACAAATCCAGAAGGCTCTAAGGGCACGCCTGCACTAGTGAAGAGAGGGGCGGGGGGAGGAGCTGACAGGCACACACTGGCACATTCCCGTTATCACTCATGCCCAGCCACTTCTGGAGGAGGCTTGGGGGCCCTCATCTGAGGTGGCTCAGTGCAAGAAGGGTGACAGAGGTAGGCTTTTTGTTTCACAATGTAAATGTTTTATTCGTTTTTCTGATTACATAAATGACACACTCGTTATAAAAACATTCAAACAGTACAGAAAAATACGAGCAAAGCTCATCTGAAATCCCCCCATCCTGAGACAACTGCCAGAGCATTTTGGTGATCACCTTTTCAGGCATTTATTCATGTGCATTCAGAATTTATAATTTTACCTAAATGAGATCGTATCAGTGTCATTAAAAAAAAAATCATAGGTACTACATTAGAAATCTTTTTTCTGCTTCCCCTCTGTCCTCCATCCACCATTCCCTCCTACAGCCAACATTAACAGCCTATAGATATCCTTCTGTAATTTATTTTCTCCATGCTTGTATTTTAACCATATATAGTCACATACACATACTCATGTACCTACATACATGGGGCGTGTCTTTGTTTTGGTAAAATGGGATCAATTTGTATCCTGTTCTCTCAAAGTAACTTCTCTCACTGGAGGGTCATTACGGAAATCCCTCCAAGTCAACTGGTATGGATCTAGCTCATTCTTTTGAATGGCTACAGAATAGTCCATTATGTGGATATTGCACAACTTATTATACAACTACTTCTGTACTGTTGGGCATTCATATTGTTTCCCGATTTTTCACTACAAAAAGCCTGCAGTAAACATCCTCGAGGAGGTTGCCCTCAAAGGCACTTGGCTTCCTGTCAGGTTGGGGACAGAAGTGCCATCTGCCAGGTACAGGTAGGGGTGGAAGAAGTGGGTACCAAGGAAGATGGGGGGCCCTGTGCTGCTGTCCACACTCACCTGTGCCACATCAAGCAGGAAGAGTTGCAGGTAAAAGGCAGTGGCGCTGGAGGCCACCTGGTTGGGGATCCCCCCAATGCCATAGCACACCTTGGTACAGAATGAGAGGTGACCAGCTCTGCTGTCCTGGGGAGAGACGCGGGAGCTAAGCCCCCCATATGCGCGCGCGCGCACACACACACACACACACACACACACACACACACACAGAGTTCCCCACACCCTCCTGACCTCCATAAGCATCCTGAGGTCCCTATGTCTGGAGGGCTTTTCCAGTAACTTCTCAGTCCTGATTTGCCCTAAATCATCTTAAAAGGAAGTGAGGCAAAGAGGAGGAAAAAGAGTCCTAAACCATGACCTCTCAAAGATTCCACAGTGGAAGTTCTTCCTTACACTTCCCTCTCGGTGCTTACTGCTACAGTCTGTTTTATTTTGAGTCAGCAAGCCAGAGGGAACTGGGGGGGTCAGGAGGCCCCCAACTTTGCCACCAACTCCCTGTGTGACCTTGAATAGATCACTGAATCTAAGCCTCGTCTGTCAAATGGAACATTCTTGCCAACTTCAAGAGTTGTTTTGATGCGCAAATGAAGCCAAGTGTTATTTGCTCCAGGAGCGGAGTTTAATGTTCAGGATTTCTGCCAGCGCTGAACAACTGGCAGCCTGAAATCAGCCGTGGCGAATTTATACCACAGATATCAGCAAACACTACATATCAGAGGTGTTTTCTTTATTTTCCTGGGGAGACTGTTTCCCAGCCCATCACTGAGATAAAGTATTGTTTATGACTCCAAATGTGTGCGTATCTCACAAGCCCTAAGCTATCCAGTGAACTCCAGACTGGAATATTCGACTGCCTACTCAGCCCCACATGGTTGCCTACCCGGCATTTCAGCTAAGCATGGTCAAAACACAACTCCTGATTTCCACCCATTGTCCAACCCAACTCCTAACCCTATTGTCCCCATTGCATTAAACGGCCTCCATGTCCACTCAGCAGATCAAGCCACAAACCTAGGAGCCCTTGATTTCTCTTTCCCAATCCCCACACCTGATCAATCAGTGGCCTCCTAAATGGCTTCCCTGTTTCTGCTCTCGTTCCCTGCTGTCCACTCCCTATCCAGCCATGTAACATAAATTTGATCGTGTCTCATCTCTGCTTAAAACCCTCCAACAGCTTGCCATTGCAGTTTGAATAAAATTCCGCATCCTTCCCATGGGGCCTACAGGAATCCACAGCCAGCCCCTCCCCCCATTCCCACCTCACTTCAACAGCTCTCCTCAACCATGGTGGCTTCCTTGCTATTCTTCAAAATGACCATGCCCATTGCTGTCTCAGGGCCTTTGCACTTCCTGTTCCTTCTGTCTATAAGGCTTTTCCTCTGAGTTTTTGCAGAGCTGACCCCTTGCCATTCAAGTCTAAGCCTGAATGTCATCTCAGAGAAGCCTTCCCTGACTACCCATGTCTCTCTCTCTCAATTATACTATCTGATATGTTCTCATTTATTTCCTGCCTCTCCCCACAAGAATATAAACTCTCTGAAAGCAGGCACTATAATTTTTTATTCACCACCATGTCCCCAGTACCTAAAGCAACATTTGGCATATGCTCAGTATAGATATGCTGAAGAAATAAATGCCATGAAGACACTATGTAAAAGGCTGTTTCTCCAAAAGATGCTGGGAATCCTTCCTTTTCATCCTTTGCTCGGGGACATAAGGGGGAGTGGAGGGGACTATGACTTTACCCATTTTAGTATCTTGCGGGACACCCCAAATGGGCCCTTCTGAAGGGAAGTTCTTGCTAGATAAGGGTTTATCATATCCTTTGCACACTCTTCCTGTTCTCAGAAGAGAACCACACACAGGGCAAAATGTGATGTCCTTTTCTGACGTTGGTGTGAACATTATTTCAACTTCCAGAAAATTTTATTAACAGGCAGAATCCAACTTGATAGCCCCACTTCACCCCATGGGACTCTTGTTTCCCCCTAAACACTCCTAGCAAGCTTCTGTCACATAGAAGTCACTTGAAAGAGAAATTCCAGCTGAAACTCTCTTGGAACCTTGAGGATGACAGTTTCACCCACTTAAATCACAAGCCTTTCACAGTTAACGGAGCACCGGTTTTGGTGCTAGACTAACTTGGATTCAAATTCTGTCTGCCACTTCTAGGGCAAGGTACTGAAACGTGGCTGGGCTTCACTTCCTCATGTGTGAAACGGGGTAAAAAATACACCTCGGAGGGTTGTTAGGAGAATGTAAGCCTGGCACTTCAGTTTCCCCTCTTGCCATTAATCTCACCCCGAACTTCCCTGGGAAATGAGGGTCCCCAGGGGGCCTCCTTATCTCACTTTCTTTCTTAGGGGCCACAAATCCTTTGCTCTGAGGCGTCTGAGAGGAAGAACTGAGGCAACAAAGGGAAACCAGGTGAAGCGGCGCCACGACGGACCACTGCGCGCGGAGCAAGCAACGGACCTGTGCGCCCAGCGGCGAGCTCAGAGGTCCTAACCCCTCTCCAACACGGCCGGGCAGGCGCCCCGCCCCGGCCACCCAGGAGATGAGGAAAGATGAGGACACCCCTGCCTTCCCACCTGCCCTCTACCCTCACTGCGAAGCCGGCTGCCAGGACGTCATCTCTGGGGGGCGAGGGCCCAAGAGAGCCTGGTGCCAGGTTTTGAGAGGCTGGCTGAGCCTGCACCCTGTGCCAGGAGCCTGGGGTGAGGGCCAGCCCCGCACACACACCTGAAAGTCCCACCTGCCCGGGGTACAGGGGCGCCCTGGGAAGACCCGGGGTGTGGTGGACAAGAGCCCTAGATTGGGAATCGGGAGCCCAGAGACCCGCCCTGGTCCCGCCAGCCTGGCTAAGACGCACCCAGCGGGTTACTTCACTTGTCCAGGACTCGCGAGCATCTGGCCTCTCGGCTCTCAGCGGTCCGAGTCCACCAAGGGGGTGGGGGTGGGGGTCGGAAATCTGGAGCCCCGGGCCGGGGCCCCGCGCCCCTTCCCTCCGCCTCCCTCGCGCAGCCCCAGCTCCCCACTCGCCCTCGCCCCGCGCTCACCGAGCCGCGCTCCGAGGTGCGCGCTTCCGGCGGCGGCGGCGGCGCCTGGACGGCCGGGGCCCGGGGCGCTCCGGGAGACGAGGCCATGGCGCGCGGCAGCTCCGCGCGCGGCCGCTGCCCTGCGGCGTTATCGGCCGGCCCGCGCCCCGGGCCCCGCGGGGAGGGCGGCCCCGGGCCGAGTGGGCGCGGCGCGGCGAGGGGCGGGCGGCGGGAAGTCGCGAAGTGCTGTTTCGTTTCCACAAAGGCGAAGTGCCTTGAGCCCAAATTCGCAGCGGGAGCGGGGGTGGGGTGGAGAGGCGGCCGGGAAATCCCTCGGGACCAATTTCCTCGGGGAAGGTCCCGTGGAGAGAGAGAGAGGGAGAGACGGACAGCCAGCGGCGGTTCGCGCTACACCCCTGCTAAATCCTGGCGGTGAAAGTCGCCAGATCAATTTATTTGGAAAACGAAGCTATAGAATGGACTTGTTTAGACTAAGATTGTGGCCGAGAGGCTTCCAACCGGTCAAGTTGAATACAAGATGCCTGAAACACACGCTGTCCAGCCTCACACAGATGGGATAGTATAGTCATGTAGCTAAGTTCTGGCCGGTGGATGGCTGGAGAGCAGCGTTCCAGAAAAGTCCTTACGAGAGAAGGGGTCACATCACACACTGACTTCAGTGTGTGAAGTCAGTAAAAATGCACCACGGACGTAAGCGTAAAGGCTAAAAGTATACACCACCTCGAAGAAAACAGGAGCAAATCTACACAACCTTGGGTTGGACAGCTGTTTCTTAGGACACCACAAGCTGGACCATATCTAGATGAGCAACTGTGCTGCAAACAATCCAACGAGTGAAAAGACAACCCACTGAATGGGAGAAATATCCCCAAATCATAAGGGCTGGAACTGGAATATATAAAGAACACTTACAACTTAACAATAAAACACTTAAAAATGGGCAAAAGGTTTCAAGAGGTACTTTTCAATAGACAAAAAATAAGCACGTGAAAAGATGCTTATGTCATTAGGGAAAACCCAAACTGCAAGACCCCACAGCACTGGATGGCTAGGAATAAAAAGACCAACAATAACAAGCACTGGGGAGGACGTAGAGAAATCACACATTGCTTGTGGGCATGTAAACTGGTGCAGGTGCTATAGAAAATGTTGGCAATTCTTCAAAAAGTTAACCATGGAAGTAGCATATGCCCCAGCAATTCTTCCCGAGTATATACCCTAGAAAAAAACATGCTCACACAAAAATTTGAACACAAATATTCATATCAAGATTAAAAAAAACCAAAAAGTGAAAACCCAAATGTCCCTTAACTGATGGATAAATAAAATGTGGTAGGTGCATCCATACAGTGGACTATTTATTACTCCACAATAAAAAGGACATGGATGAACCTTGGAAACATTAAGTGAAAAGATACGAAAACCATATACTGTATGATTCCATGTGTACAAAATGTCCAGAACAGGTACATCAACAGAGTGTAGAACTGAGGGTAGGGAGTACAGGGTTTCTTCTAGAATGAAAACACTAGACAGAATGAAAACACTCTAAAGTCAGATTGTGGTGATCCTATGGCTATACTAAAAGCCACCGAATTGTACAATTTAATTGGGTTAATGGTAAGGTAGATTACATCCCAATAAAGCTATTGTTTGTTTGCTTTGCTTTTGTTTTTAAAGGGAAAGGTGTGTGCTTCTTCCCACAGGATGAAATGCAAATGTGGTGACTGGTGCTAGGACAGTCATCTTGAGACATGGAGGTCAGTGATGGTATGCGGAGACAAACAACACGAGTCTGACCTTTCATGAAATGGTTCTACCAGCCCTGAATTGCTTCTATCCAAATTTTGCATGGAAATGAGTAACATTTTATTTTGCAAGCTACTATGAGTTTAGATTTTCTGTCATGGCTAAATACAATCCTAAAGTATGCACCATCCGGTCTAAAGCAAGCCATTCCATTTCCAATGCCTCAATTCTTTTTGAGGTATAACTGACATAGAACAGTATACTAGTTTCAGGTGTACAAAGTAGTGATTATTTCCTTATCCTGCAAAATATGCCTCAATTCTTTAACCTACAAAATGGGTACCTTCTCCTTCCTTGAGCATTTGTCCCTAACAGCTATTGTTCCTAAAATGATGTTCCTAATATAAATTTTTAAAGACAAATATGTTAGACTTCAAGAGATAAAACAGCAGGATTACAATAACCAAGAAGCCTGCCTTTTAATTAAATAAAACTAAACACTGAGTCACTTAAAAATATCTGAAAGGATGAACACCAAAATGTTATTAGAGGTTATGTTTGAAAGGTGAAATAGGTGATTTAAAGATCATTTCAGCGTATCTACATTTTCTAATTTTCCACAATGAGTATGAATTACCTATGAAAAAATATTTAAAACAAATGACAAAGAGCCAAATATTAGCCTACTCAATTAGCCACTTCTATCTGAAGATTTAGTGTGATGAGCAATTTTTTAATTAAATGGTTTGTACTTAGAGAAAGAACAAAGAAGTAAACTCTACCAAGGAGTTTTCATGCTAGTTCAACTCAGGACACAAATGGTTTTTAAAACACCTACCTCTGAGTATTAAAACTACCATATCTTAACACTTTTGAGTATTGAATGAAAGTAACACTGATAAAAGTACCTGACAAACAGAAGGCACCTAATAAACGTTGATTCTCAAACTGAAGGTCTTTGCCAAATAAAAATAACAAATGCATCCAGATGTAACTATTTTATGAGACAAATGTAGATTATTTCACAGATCCTTTTAATGAATTATTTCATTCTAAAGACAACAGTTCTTTAACCATTAGCAAAAGATTGCTTTTAAAATAAGGCACTGAAATAGATGCAAACATACTATATTTTAACACAAACACAATGAAAAAAAGTACTCTGAATGAGAAAAGTATATAAAATAAATAAGACCAGTTTTGTAGCCTGCATAATGCACAGTAATTTAACCATTAAATTAGAATCTGTAAAACTAGAAATGTACTTCTATGTATCAGCCTTAACAATGATTCTCAAGAAACTGATTGACGAGTTCTGAAACAACTACACAGGTCAAATTGTGTCCTACACCCAAAGTGTTTGATGATTTTCAAGTCTGCCTTCCCTTGCCAAACCAAATTCAGTCTATATTTTCTAAAGTATGTTTTGTGTATTCTACATATTTAATTAACAACTTTACAATTTTAAACTTTAAGGTAGACAGCTTTATCAGAGGATTCTCATTTTAGAAAACCTCTGAGAATATTATTCACATTAATGAAAGTTTTCACAGTTACAAAAATGAAGGTTACTGCTGATGATGGGTCTTTGTAGGAACTTGTCACTGGGGTGTATTCTACATGTACACACAAGAAAGCCCCCTATGTATCTTGTGGATAAATAATTATAAACTGGAAAATCCACAAAGGAGGCTTTTCTATAGGTACAAGAAAAATATTTCCAACAAGAAGCCCCTTCATAGAAAAAAATGCAGAATCGCATATTGACTGGAATTATGCATATCAAATTATAAAATGCTTCATGATAGGTCTAGGGAAATATTTTCTTAGAGGCTGAAAAATACACTAACAATCATTTTATATTTGAAACAGTTCGCTGATTTTTACCATCCTTTCATTTTTTGTCAAAACGCCACTATTTTTGTTTCACTAGAGAGAGAGCTCTAACAGAGCTGTAAACATCACTGACAGTATTTTCTATTATATATCTGTTCATTTCTGAGAGTAAATGACAAAAGCAAAAGGCTCTCCTTTGCTCTCTCTCTCTCTTCCTAATAAAAGGACAGGCCTCTACCATTTGTAAGGCTGGGAGCCAGAAAAGCAAGCACTCTTACTATGGACCTCAAACAGAAGGCATATCTTATAAACCAGGTCACCTAGCTATGTGTGTATTTCCCTTTTGTTATTCCTGAGCTTCTATTAAAAATCTCACTTAAATGTTCCACCCTCATCTCAGCTCTGCTTAGAGAAGATGAAGTATAAGTTTCTATCATGATTAGTTAAGAGTGAGAAGGGAACAGTCTAAGGACCAACTGTGTGAGATAAGGACACAACTTAAAGGTCTAGAAGTCCCATTTCAGTGGAGTCTTCCACTGTTCACAGTGAATGAAGCAGGCAGGTTTTCTTTCTTAGGGTGGAAGCATAGTGTTGGATTTCCTGAACACGGGTACTTCTCCTGTGTACCTAAGAATCAGATGAAATTAAACCTGCAGAGATCTGGGACCCATCCCAGACACAATAAATCAGAATGCGTCTGGTAGGTGCCTGGAATAGACATTTTGAAATGCTTTCCAAGTGATTCTTACATGAAGGTTTGAGAATTACTGTGAACCACTGCTTTGTAAGAATGGTTCTTTCAAGAGGTCCACAAAGTTAAAACTATTTTCATAATCAAACTAAGACATTATTTGCTTTTTTTTTTCATTTTCTCATGAACATACAGTTGCGTTTACTAGCAGCTACATGGTGTGCAATATCACAACAGATTGAATGTGGAAGCAGACGTGAGGTTCCATCTGTCTTCTTTAACTCAGACCGTAAAGACAGTTGCAAAAAATGGAACACAATGCCACTTTTTTCACGAAATCTTTTTTAGAAAATTCATTTTTCATTAAAATGTAATTTATACTAACATGTGCTTATTATTTTATTGAATAAATATCTTTTAACTTTTCATTTTCAATGTTATATATATATAACACACATAAACAAAAGGTCTTGAGACTAAAAAGTTTGAGAACTGTTCTTTCCGGCAGATACCCACTACTGCCCTATGGACATTACTGCTGACAGGTATGGCTACTTAGTTTCTTGGCACATTGAATGCACATTTCACTTTAAATAAGATTCAAATAGAGAATTTGCAAAATAAGCTTCTTAAACTTATGTTCAGGCAAGGGAATTCAATCTGACAATGAAATATTCAAGTCTAACCAGTTTTAGTTAGAAGTTTAAAATAAACATGTTTCCCTTGGTGGCATCAGAACGTAAATAAATAAATAATCCTTTAACGTATACACAGGTTGACTCTGATATATGGAATAGGAAACCGTAGTTCATGTGATTCCTTTAAAAAAATATTAGCTATGTGCCAACACAGGCGTTAGAACAGATTCTACATGAGTGGTAGCAAATGAAAGGTTTACTCAAAATGTTAGCTAAAAACAAAACCCTAATTTTCAAAAGAAAATAAGGGATTAAGTTGGATTCCTGGATAGAAATTTTTTAAAGATTACACTTCTTGAAAGTATAGAAATGTGAGTAGGCAGATTAGTATTGACATTATACTACACTGCTCAATTTTATTCTTAAATAAAAATATATTTTAGATACTGTGCCAAATTAATAGTGGAGTATATCTTGCCATTAGAGAATAAAAACTGAGAACACTTTGAGGTTCAGGCATAGTTGTGGTGAAAGTAGTCCTTTCTAGCCTTCTGACTGTATCCCAGGTATAAAATAATTACATTGGTGCTTTGAATTTGCATGTACAAATTTCTTAATGTATTGCTATTTAAAAAATCTGAGATAGCTGACATTGAAACAAATCACTGCTGGTTGGGACCATCTGAATGAATGATGTGTGAATACATTTGCTAATTTATATCGTATTTAGATTCTATAGGATATAGTGATTTAATATATCTTATTGTTGAATAACTGGTATTTGAAAATAAGTGTTTTCTGAGTAGCCTTTTGGAAAAAGTGCATTGAATACAGTTTCCAGTCATAGTTTACATTCCTAACTTGTACTTATTTAAAATCTTCTCATCAGGAGGGAGTTAAATAGCGCTCTAACCCAAAGTCCAGCAAATCAGATCTACTTTCCCTCATTTTGGTTTGAGTGTTCATTTACAACCATCATTTCTCTGCAAACTTTCCACTTAGTGTATCAAAAATCAATGTTATGAAAGTTCTCTAAAAGGTTCAGCGGTTTTTTGGAGTCTCTGAATGATTACAGCATTCTGTAAGTCTGCTTCTTCCAGTGTGAGTGTTTCATCTAGCAATCTGAGGGAAGGAAGAGCTGTGGCCAGGGAAAAGGGAGGGCTTCTCTGAGATCCTTGGTATTTTTCAATGAAGTCTTTGATGTGGCTTATCCTGTAAAATAGCACAGACTATTAATATAATTTTATGAAAACGTGGATTAGTTAATGTAAGGTAATAACTTGATGATATTTAGCTATGTTCATACATAGAGCAGTGAAATTATGATAGAACTAATCATCTGGGTTTTTTTTTTTTTTAATGCTTATTTATTCTTGACAGACACACACACACAGTGCATGGAGGAAGGGCAGAGAGAGGGAGACACAGAATCCAAAGCAGGCTCCAGGCTCTGAGCCACCAGTACAGAGCACCATGCAGGGCTTGAACTCACAAACTGCAAGATCATGACCTAAGCCAAAGTCGGACACTTAACTGACTGAGCCACCCAAGCGCCCCTGGGTTATCTATCTTAAAAGTTGACTCTGGATAGTAAGGAATTACTATGATTTATCTTTAGTGTGATGAGGGTGTTATAGTTACATTTTAAATGTTTTTAAACTTTTTTTATTTTAGAGAGAGAGCCAGAGAACTCAAGCAGGGGAGAGGGGCTGAGGGGGAAGAGAGGAAAGGAGAGAGAGGGAGAGAGAGGGAAGGAGAGAGAGGGAAGGAGAGAGAGGGGGAGAGAGAGAGGGGGGGGGGGAAGAGGGAGACAGGGGGGGTGCTGAAATCAAGAGTCCCAACACCTAACCGACTGAGCCATCCAGGCGCCCCCCCATTGCTGATATTCTTAATCAGGATGCGAAGAATTATACCTGGCAACATCAACAATGGGTTATTCAGGAATTTAAACTTTGGGAAAATAAGCTGCAACATGCAGACCAACTTTTTTTTTTTTTTTAAAGTACGCTCCATACCCAAAGTGGGGCTTGAACTCACAACCCCTAGATTAAGAGCTGCATGCTCCACCAACTGGGCCAGCCAGGTGCCCCTAGACCAACTTGTTAAGGAGGATATGAGAAATAACTCTGTCTGCAACCAAGATATTTCATAATTTCTAACACCACTGGCCCCAAAGATCATGCTATATTGGAGAGAAAAGTCCAGTACACTCTGGAAAAGGTCAAACCAGTACCACATAATGAAAGCGCACAGAACTATCAGAAAGGGAGTTTACAGGACTGTGGTCTTTCCAAACATCTCAATCTGTTAAATCACTTAATCATTTACGACCAAGTCACAATTCCCCCTAATTGGCTTCTTTGTGGCTGTCTATGAAGACATGCTAGAAAACCAATGTGACAACAAGGAGGACATTCTTTTTTTCTACACTCAATGAACTCACAACCCTGAGATCTGGAGTTGCAAACTCCACCAACTGAACCAGCCAGGCACCCAGAGGAGGATGTTATTTTACTTTTTTTTTTTTTTTTAAAGCTTGAAAACAATTTTTTCCTTAAGCACCAAGAACATTCTTCATAAAGCATTAGAGTCGTGTGAAATCCTAAAGAAAAGGACGCTAGGGGAGCCTGGGTGGCTCAGTCGGTAAAGTATCTGACTTCAGCTCAGATCATGATCTCAGGTTCATGAGTTCGAGCCCCTGTCAGACTGTGCTGACAGTTCAGAGCCTGGAGGCTCCTCCTGATTCTGTGTCTCCCTCTCTCTCGCTGCCCCTCCTCTGCTCACGCACTGTGTCTCTCAAAAATGAATAAACATAAAAAAAATTTTTTTTAAAGAAAAAGAAAAGGACACTATAAGAAACGAATATTGGAAATATACTGAAGATCCCTTCAAAGCAAACCACCACAGAAAGTCACCTACCAACAAATGTACAACAATAATATTTGGAAGAATTTGATGGAATGCTTTTATTTTAAGAGACTGTAATGCAGGAATTTATAACTAAAGTGATCGTTCCCTTTGCCTGTGGTAGAAAATGTGCCGTGTGATGCTACTTGGGTGCTGTGGCTATTCAGGCTAGTAATTCTGATTCTTTTAAAGCAAAGTAACTTGAAGGGAGGGAGAAGAAACAAGAGTCCCAAGAAGGAATGTTTGTAGTCTTACCAACATTTACTCTAATGCCTTTGCATCACCTCCTCCCTAAAGGTAGTATGTGCCACTGTGTTGCATTTGCACCATTAATGAGTGCAGGTAACTTGTATGTGATGGATAAAAGTAACTTCGGTTGTGGTTCAGGAGCAGGAATGCAATTGTTACATTAGAGATGCTATGCCACATAGTATCTGGCTCACGGTAACTACTGCCAAAAGAAAGGTTTTGTAATAAAATTATGGATGCATCCTAAAAAAATAAAAAAAAATGTGCAAATTAAAAAAATAAAAACAAAGTCTGATTAATAGACAATAAATATTGTTGGTCAATGATTATTAAATGCTTCAGTACTTTAGGAGAAAAAAATCTAGGTGACTATTTGCTACTGAAAATGTTGGAGTATTTTTCTACACAAAGAAGCTGAAATTAAAATATTTTATTTCTCTACAAAGAAACAAATTTAGACTGGAATAACATATCCCCTCTTCCATTTTCTACCTGTTTAGTTTGTCTTCCATTCATTCTAAAGGAATTTGGGTCACAGAAGAACATTCTAAGGCACCATTTAAACATATGCTTCTGTTATTATTATCATCAGCTCTCTGATTCTAGCTGCGTAGGGTGGTTTGCCATTTGGAAATAATAGAAGTGAAATGCCTTGAAGAGAGCCTACTATACAGAAAACACTCAATAGGTGGTAGCTAAAAACAATATAAAAAAGCACAAAAAGAGGAACTGGAAAGGATTGTTAGCCTAGATATAAAAACTATACTCAAATAACTATTTACAAGAAACACCTTTAAATATACAGACACATACATAGTTAAATTGAAATTAAAAGGAAGGAGAAAGATACACCATGTAAGCAAGCACCAATCATAAGGAAGCCGGTATAAGTAACTATATTAGTATCAGGCAAAGTAAACTTCAACACAAAATTATTAGGGATTAAAAGAGATGTTTCTTTACTGCTAAAAAGGTCAATTAATCAGAAAAAAAAAATTTTACCTCTGCACAGACCTAACTACATAGCTTTAGCATACATGAAGTAAAATGTTGACAGGAATAAAGGAGAAGTAGACAAATCCACAATAATAGTTGTAGATTTTAGCACAGATCTGTAAGTAACTGACAAAATAAGCAGAAAAATAAAGCAGTAATTTAATTTATTGAAAAGTTATAGTAATTAAGAGAAAGCGTAGCTGGCAAAAGATAGGTGGACCACTCAAATAGAATGGAGAGTCCAGAACAGATCATGTGATTTACACAGGATGCCACAGCAATCGGGCCAGGAAAGAAGTCTCTTCCACAGTGTAATATCTGGGACGTGGCCACGTGACTTGCTCCAACGGATGTTAGAAGAGTGACACAAGTAAAACTTTGCTTAGTGGGACGAGCCTTGTGCCTCTGCCCTTGTTATGAGAACATGGACAAGCAGGCTGCTGATTCAAGGAGAAGAGACACAAGGAGCAGACCCAGACTCACAGAGATGTAGCCTAAATTAGCGCTCCCTCAGATGACCTGCAAACGTGAATGAGCTCAGCGGAGACCAGAAAAGCCATACCAGCCAACACATAAATACTTACCATAACAGGCCAGGAGATTTTCCTATATGTTTACTGAGCAATGCTGATTGATATATCCATATAAGCAAATGTAAATGTGGACCATTACCAATAAAAATAGAATGGATCATCGATTTCATATAATGGATTATACTATAGAAATCAAAATAAATGAGGTACAGTTACATACATCAACACAGTGAGTCTCAAAAACAAAAGTTGTACAACACATATAATAACATTCATATCATGGGGGCGCCTGGGTGGCTCAGGCGGTTAAGTGTCCGACTTCAGATCAGGTCATGATCTCACACTCCGTGATTTCGAGCCCCACATCAGGCTCTGTGCTGACAGTTCGGAGCCTGGAGCCTGCTTTGGATTCTGTGTATCCCTCTCTTTCTGCCCCTCCCCTGCTCATGCTCTCTGTCTCAAAAACAAATAAAAACATTAAAAAAAATAACATTCATATCATGTTAAAAAAAAAAAAAAAGCAAAGCTGCCTTTCTTTTTCCTTACTAAACAACTTGGTCCAAAAGCCAATAGTATGGCAGAACATGGGAACCAGAAACAATAGGGAGTTGTGGTGGCCCAGGACAGGGACTCAGAGTCTAAGCAGGGTGAAGAAGGTCTCTGCACAGGAAAGCTAACCACCTGCATGGTGCCAGAGCCCAATGAACACAAGAAGGGTGTCCACGCAGGCGGAGGTGAAGCAGGGGTGGTCAGAGCTTACACGGGTGAGGGGTGTGTCCCACACAGAAGACTTGTCCAGTACAGACTGCCAGCAGCCCACTGGGGTGAGGAATATGTCCAAACTGAGGGGCAGAAGAAGTGGCACAAGGTGGACTGTGTCAAGCAAAACGGAAAGAGCCTTCTCACAGAGGAGCGGCCAACTGCAGCGTCAGAACCAGAGAGGGGTGAAGAGAGTGTACAAGCACCGGGGAGAAGAGGCTGCACTGAATGTCACCAAGAGGGTAAAGAGGCCAGCGGCACAGGGTGTTGAAGTGGTCTGGGGTGATGTGTCAGAGACCCAGCAGGAAGAGGAGGGAACTCAAGAAGGATATGGTAAAGCCCAGGCAGGGTGAAGAAGTCTTCCATGAGGGGGAGGTGGCAATGGGGAACAAAGACATTGGCTCCACACAGGAGAACTAATCAATAAACAAATATATTAAGAATAATTGAAGCCAGGCTATTCAGTATGGGAGAAATCAGTTATAAACACAGAAAGGAAAAAACTGGAATAAACTCCATGGTGGTAGATTGAGTTTGGCAGTATCTATGTGAACTCATGCTTTTTGTTCTGCAAAGATATAGAAAATACAGATATATATGTACATGTGTGTGTACACCCATCACTCTCTCCACTCAGAGGGCCTGAGAACGGTGGGTAGCCACTGTCCACTGAAAAAGAACCAGGGCTTCTGAGAAAAAGACTAAAACCTGAAAAAACTTCTGTGCCAGAAAACAAAGAAATAAAGAATGATGGGAACATGTCAGTAAGATAAAGGCAGTCCCACTGACTATATCTGGGAATATATGAGCATTAAAATAAATTTTGCTGGTGAGAGCATACAATCCATCAAATAAAATAGGAAACATGAGAAGATGTAGGTATAAATAAACGAATAAATCTGATGTCATAGGAAAAACATGTAATTATGCAATTTCAAACCTCTTCCCCAGAAAATATGTATTAACTACAAAGAGAAAAAATAACTTTATATTAAAGGAGACTGTCAGATATCCCTTTAATCAAGTGAACAAACATGGGGCACCTGGGTGGCTCACTCGGTTAAGCGTCCCACTTCGGCTCAGGTCATGATCTCACGGTTCATGAGTTCGAACCCCACATTGGGCTCTGTGCTGACAGCTCAGAGCCTGGAGCCTGTTTGGATTCTGTGTCTCCCTCTCTCTCTACCCCTCCCCCACTCACACTCTGTCTCTCAAAAATAAATAAATGTTAAAAAAATTTAATAAAAAAAAGGGAACAAATTTAACATCATAGTGGGACAAAATGTAAATTATGCCACCTGACAGAACGCAATGAGATACAAAAGCATCACTTTTGTGATATTCCTGCCAAAATTAGAGAACTAAATATAATTATGAGAAACAATCAAATACAAAATTGGCCCGTAATTAAAAGAAACATACCAAGGTTATAAAAATCAAAGAAAGAGTGAGGAACTATTATTTCAAACTCAACATAATAAAAGCCATATATGAAATTCCCATAGCTAGTATCAGCCTCAGTGGGGAAAAATGGAGAGCTTTTCCTCTTCGGTCAGGAACAGGACAGGAATGACCACTCTCATCACTACGAGTTAACATAGTACTAGACGTCTCAGCCCCAGCAATCAGAAAACAAAAAGAAATAAAAGGCATCCAAATTGGCAGGAAGAAGTCAAACTTTCACTATTGAAGATGACATGATACTCTATCTGGAAAACCCAAAAGACCTCACCAAAAAATTACTAAAACTAAATACATGAATTATGCAAAGCTGCAAGATATAAAATCAACATACAGAAATTTGTTGCATTTCTATACACCGATAATGAAGCAGGAGAAAAAGAAATTAAAGAATCGATCCCATTTAGACCTGCACCAAAACCAGTAAGATACCTAAGAATAAACCTAATAAAAAAGGTTAAAAGATCTGAAAACTACAGAACACTTATGAAAGAAATTGAAAAGAACACAAAGAAATAGGAAAAAAATTCCATGCTCATGGATTGGAAAAACAAACATGATTAAAATGTCTGCACTACCCAAAGCAATCTACACATTTAATGCAATCCCTATCAAAATATCACCAGCATTTCTCACAGAGCTAGAACAAACAATCCTAAAATTTGTATGGAATCACAAGAAACCGTGAATAGTCAAAGCAATCCTGACAAAGAAAAGCAAAGCTGGAGGCATCACAATTCCGGACTTCAAGCTTATATTACAAAGCTGTAGTCATCAAGACAGTATGGTACTGGCACAAAAACAGACATAGATCAATGGAAGAAAACAGAAAACCCAGAAATGGGCCCACAACCATGTGGTCAATTCATCTTCAACAAAGCAGGAAAGAATATGTAATGAGAAAAAGGTTTCTTCAACAAATGGTGTTGGGAAAACTGGACAGCAACATGCAGAAGAATGACACTAGACCACTTTCCTACACCATACACAAAACTAAATTCCAAATGAATGAAAGACCTAAATGTGAGACAGGAAACCACCAAAATCCTAGAGGAAAATACAGGCAGCAACCTCTCTGACTTCAGCCATAGCAACTTCTTACCTGACACACTGATGGAGACAGGGGAAACAAAACCAAAAATGAACTATTAGCACTTCAACAAAATAAAAAGTTCTGCAGAGAAAAGGAAACAATCAACAAAACTAAAGGGCAGCCTATGGAATGGAAAAGATATATGCAAATGACATATCTGAAAAAGGGTTAGTATCTAAAGTCTATTAAGAACTTATCAAACTCAACACCCAAAAAACAAATAATCCAGTGAAGAAATGGGCAAAAGACATGAATAGACATTTTTCCAAAGACATCCAGATGGCTAACAGACACATTAAAAGATGTTCAACATCACACAAATCAAAACCACAATGAGATACAACCTCACACCCGTCAGAATGGCTAACATTAACAACATAGGAAAACAACAGATGTTGGTGAGGATGTGGGCAAAGGGGAACCCTCTTGCACTGTTGGTGGGAATGCAAACTGCTGCAGCCACTCTGGAGAACAGTATGGAGGTTCCTCAGAAAGTGAGAAACAGAACTACCCTAGCCCTAGCAATTGCACTACTAGCTATTTACTCAAAGGATACAAAACTACTGATTTGAAGGGGCACATATACCCTGATGTTTACAGCACCATTAGCAACAATAGCCAAACCATGGAAAGAGCCCAGGTGTCCATCAACTGATGAATGGATAAAGGACACGCGTGTATATGCATGCGTGTGTGTACACAGATGCACATATACACACAATGGAATATTACTCAGCCATCAAAAAGGATGAAATCTTGCCATGTGCAACAACATGGATGGAACTACACACTGTATTATGCTAAGTGAAATAAGTCAGTGAAAAAAAAACAAATATCATAATTTCACTCATGTGGAATTTAGGAAACAAAATAGACGAACATATGGGAAGGGGGAAAAAAAGAATATATGGGAGGCAGGGAAGCAAACCATAAGAGATTCTTAATGATAGAGAACAAACAGTGTTAATGGAAGGAGGTGGGTGGGGGACTGGCTAGATGGGTGATGAACATTCAGGAGGGCACTTGTTATGATGAGCACTGCGTGTTGTTGTATGTAAATTATTAATCACCAAATTCTGATTCTGAAACCAATACTACACTATATGTCAACTAACTAGGATTTAAATAAAATCTTGGAAGAAACAAAAAACACAACAACAACAAAAAAACCCAGAAACTGGGACATGTGTGATTCTGAATAGTCTTTGGATAAAATGGATAATATCGGATTAAATGTCAAACTTTGAATAGGGCCAAACATTAGCTGGAAGAAGTGTATCAGTGTTACATTTCCAGATGGTTGAATTGTGGTTATATGGGATAATGCCCATGTTTGTAGGAAATACCAGAGTATTTTGGGTGATGGGTCATCAGCTTGGCAACTTACTCTTGAATGGCTAGGAAAAAAAAGTTCTTTATAGTGTTCTTAAAATTTTTCTGTATGTTTATGATTGTTGTAAAACTTAAGATAATTAATTGACAATGAGCAAAACAACTCAATATTTTTAAAAGATACATATGTACTTGGCAAACCTATGAATAAAACCAGATGAAGGATGCGCCTGGGTGGCTCAGCTGTTAAGCGTCCGACTCTTGGTTTCAGCTGAGGTCATGATCTCAGTTTCAGGAGTTCGAGTCCCTCACTGGGTTCTGTGCTAACAGTGCAGAGCGTCCTTGGATTATCTCTCTCCCTCCCTGTCTCTCCCCTACCCATGCTGTCTCTCTCTCAAAATAAAGGACTTAAAAAAAAAAAGCAGAAGAATAACACAAATTCAGAATAGAGTATCTCCTGCACAAAAGGAAAGAAATATGACCAAAGAAAGGCACACAGATACATTGGTGTTTGTTTTGAGTGAGGCAGTATATGTGTTTATCTTATTATTAATTTAACTATACATATATAACTTTTATGTAAAACATTTCTCTCCAAAATGTTTTAATGTTTTTAAATAAAGAAGGAAACCTATGCACAGTATGTTCCTACTTCTAATTAAAATGAACAAAAATTTTTGGGGTGCCTGGCTGGCTCACTTGGAAGAGCACGAAACTTGTAATCTCAGGATCATGAGTTCAAGCTCCATGATGGGGGTAGAGTTTACTTAAAAAATTAAATAGGGGTGCCTGGGTGGCTCAGTCGGTTGGGTGTCCGACTTCGGCTCAGGTCATGATCATGCGGTCCGTGAGTTCAAGCCCCGTGTTGGGCTCTGTGCTGACAGCCCAGAGCCTGGAGCCTGTTTCAGATTCTGTGTCTCCCTCTCTCTCTGACCTTCCCCCATTCACGCTCTGTCTCTCTCTGTCTCAAAAATGAATAAACGTTAAAAAAAATTAAAAATAAATAAAAATAAATTTAAAATATTAAAAATTTTAAGAGATAAAAGACTGGAGGGGTGCCTGGTGGCGCAGTCGGTTAAGCGTCCGACTTCAGCCGGGTCACGATCTCACGTTCCGGGAGTTCGAGCCCCGCGTCAGGGTCTGGGCTGATGGCTCAGAGCCTGGAGCCTGTTTCCGATTCTGTGTCTCCCTCTCTCTCTGCCCCTCCCCCGTTCATGCTCTGTCTCTCTCTGTCCCAAAAATAAAATAAACGTTGAAAAAAAAAAATTAAAAAAAAAAAAAAAAAAAGAGATAAAAGACTGGAAAAACCCATGAAACTGACAATAGTGATTATCTCCGGGTGATGGAATTTCAAATGACTTCAATTTCTTTCAATATTTTTCTGTATATTTTTCAACAGAAAATATGCATATAATGCTAACGACTGATTTTAAAATATATTAAAAACAATTCTTCTAAAATTATATATCTAGGGGCGCCTGGGTGGCTCAGTAGGGTAAGCATCTGACTCTTGATCTCAGCTCGCATCACAATCTCACGGTTTGTGAGATGAGCCCTGTGACAGACTGCACTGACAATGCAAGACCTGCTTCATATTCTCTCTCTCCCTCCCTGTCTGCCCTTCCCTCGCTTGTGCACACATGTGCATGCTCTCTCTCTAAATAAATAAATAAACATTAAACAAAAATGGTTACAGGGCACCTGGGTAGCTCAGTCACTTAAGTGTCCAACTTTGGCTCAGGTCACGATCCCATTGTTGAGTTCAAGCCCCACATTGGGTTCTCTGCTGCCAGTGCAGAGCCTGCTTCGGATCCTCTGTCCCCCTCGCTCTCTGCCCCTCCCTGGCTCACCTCGCTCTTTCTCTCTCAAAAATAAGCAAACATTAAAAAAAAGACACTTTCAGGGGCGCCTGGGTGGCTCAGTCGGTTAAGTGTCCGACTTCAACTCAGGTCACGATCTCGCGGTCCATGAGTTCGAGCCCCGCGTCAGGCTCTGGGCTAATGGCTCAGAGCCTGGAGCCTGTTTCACATTCTGTGTCTCCCTCTCTCTCTGCCCCTCCCCCGTTCATGCTCTGTCTCTCTCTGTCTCAAAAATAAAATAAAACGTTAAAAAAAATTAAAAAAAAAAAGATACTTTCACTTAAAAACAATGGTTACAAAAGTAAATTAAAAATAAATTAATAAAATTACATATTTAGATATATAGGAAAACTAACCAAATGATAATCCATACGACAAACTGAAAATACTTCATCTCCAAAAATTTTTATTTTCATGATATATTATGTTTAGAGAACTAAGATCCTTGCTTAGTTCTTAAACTCTGCCTACTGAACTGAAAAGAAATTTAAAAAGAAAAAAATTAAGACAAATAATGAAATGGAAGACTCACCTATGAGAAATGTTAAATTTCTGGACAATCCGTTTTCCATTGGCTAACCAGATCTGTACATTAGTGATGGGTTCCAGGTTGTTTAGTTGAACAACAGACAAATTTTTATTCTCGACTTCAATACTCTTTGCCTTAGAAACAATTTTTGGTGTGGCACTAAGAAAATCCAGACAACAAAATCAGATGCATGTTGTTCATTAAGCAAAACCTTATCATTAAATAATTACTACAAAAATTTTACATTAAGTATACTTTAGCAAGATTTTAGTAAGTCAATGCTATTTCCTCAATAATATTATTTATGTCCATCATATATGATGAGATGAATGTAGCAACCTAATGAAATTAGGCATATCTGAGTAATTTGTAAGACTGTAGAATGCTATGTAAATATTATGATAAAATATTGTAAATATATTGTAATTATTTAAATAGCACCTTACAGAATAATTTTACAGGGTTATTAGATCCACGGACTTTACCTTTACCTACTACTCCCCATTTCTGTAAGAAATGGGGCACCTGGGTGGCTCAGTCAGTTAGTGTTCGACTTCAGCTCAGGTCGTGATCTCACAGTTCCTGAGATGGAGCCCCATGACAGGCTCTGTGCTGACAGCTCAGAGCCTGGAGCCTGTCTTCAGATTCTGTGACTCCCTCTCTCTCTGCCCCTCCCCTAATTGCGTTGTCTCTCTCTCTCTCTCTCCCAAAAATAAATAAAACTTTAAAAAAATTTTCTGTAAAAAATAAGAAGTTTTCAAGAGATTAATCTTTGGGTTATAAAGGGGGAAAAAAAGGAAGCAAAGTATTTCCTGATTATTCTGAAAGTTACATCTGAATTTTTTTTAATGTTTACTCATTTTTGAGACAGAGAGACAGTGCATGAGTGGGGGTGGGGAGGAATATGTGCAGACAGAGACAGGGAGACACAGAACTCAAAGCAGGCTCCATGCCGTCAGCACAGAGCCTAATGTGGGGCTCAAACTCACAAACCATGAGATCATGACCTGAGCTGAAGTTGGACACTTAACCGAGCCACCCAGGTGCCTCGACATCTGAATATTTTTATATGTGTGGATGAATATGTAGATAACTTTACCAACCTTGATAATATATGAGAATGCATAAAAATACAAGCGATCACATATGTAACCTCTTTGTAATTGTCATAAGACAGATATGATGAAGACTGCAAAATGTGACACTAAAGGCTTTGATATGGATACTAACTTTATCATGCATTTTTCAGTTTTATTACCTCACAATTCAGATACTTATCACAGAACACAACGTTGAAGGCACTGATAAGTATAAAATTGAACCCTATATTCAAAACTTAACATATGTACTCTGTAACATTAATGGCAATGATCAAGGAGTGGGTGCAAGGGAGAAAAATTATATATACATCCAATTTTGCCTAATGTCCTAAATAATCCACGTCCTTTTAATTTGGTAAAATCAAAAAAGCCTCCACGATTTTTTTAGTGTACTACCAGCATGTGTTAATTTACACTAAAGTAAATAGGACCTAGGAGTCCTCATGAAAGTTAAGAATAATCTCACTTCCAATGAGAGAAATAAGTTCTTTATATATGGTCTATATTGTAAAATAATGACAAGTTGAGTATTAGTCAAGCCTCTGTTTATGGAAAACACAGCTAATGAGCCTATTTACCTTCCCAGTCTATGACCCTGTCCTGAAAAGGGCTGGAACACCGGCTTCGTTGACACACATACTTCATTTTTTTTGTCTTCAACTTTAACATCCACCTCCTCTTTATCAAAAATTCCCTGTAATTCCAAAGGTAATTCCCTAGGAAGGAAAAGAAACAAAGTGATAAAGCTCCCAATATGTTTTTTCTTTCTCTGAAAAACATATTCTGTATGCAAACAGAACTGAAAAATATATAGAAATAAGAGGCATATATAATACAATAAAAAACTAAATATATTCTTAAAACTTTATTTTTAAGTAATCTCTCCACCCAATGTGGGGCTCAAACCCACAACCCAATCAAGAGTCAGATGTTCTGACTGAGCCAGCTATTTGCTCCCAAACGGGATGTATTTAAAATACAGTCAAATAAGATGAATACCAAGAAATAAGAACAATACAGAGTAATTTCTTTTCATGTTTGTTCATTTATTTTTGAGAGAGCCCACACACGAGTTGGGGAGGGGCAACGAGAGAGGAAACACAGAATCTGAAGCAGGCTCCAGGCTCTGAGCCGTCAGCACAGAGCCCAATGCTGGGCTCGAACGCACAAACTGTGGAGACCATGACCTGAACTGAAGTCAGATGCTTAACTGACTGAGCCACCCAGGTGCCCCAAATACAGAGTTAATTTTTAAGACTACAAATTCATGAACAGCTTGAGTTACTCAGCAGTACCTAGAATAGTACTAAAGTCATGAAATATTTGATGACTATATTCTGCTAAATTTAAACAATTTGATCTCTTTATAGGTGTCTGAATAAAACTAAAAATGTGCTAGAAAAATCAGGCTCTCATTTCCACTTTTAAATAGAAATATAAAAAAAATTAAAAAATATATAGATTTACTCTACACATGATGAAATAAAATACAAAACATGTAGAATTTAAAAAAGCATTTTCACATTTCATACTCCTAACAGAAAGATAAAGTAACACAGTTAGGACGTGGACTCCATCAGAGGCTCTGTCTCATATACCACAGATGCTTCTCTTCTGAACAAGGTAAACTTTTTTGAATCTTACGATCTTTTAAAAGCAGTCTTGGGGTGCCTGGGTGGCTCAGTCGGTTGAGCGTCTGACTTTGGCTCAGGTCATGATCTCGCAGTCCGTGACTTCGAGCCCTGCGTCGGGGTCTGTGCTGACCGCTCAGAGCCTGGAGCCTGTTTCAGATGCTGTGTCTCCCTCTCTCTCTGACCCTCCCCCATTCATGCTCTCTGTCTCAAAAATAATAAACGTTAAAAAAAAAAAATTTAAAGCAGTCTTTTCTAATGAACACTTGAAAGTTTACAATGTTATGGAATACACAGATATATGAGCAATGAACTTCCATGGGAAAATTTTAACCAAATTACAAGTTTTAACATACTTATAAAATAATTTTTTCTTGATAACTGAAATAATACAAATTCATTTTATACTTAGGATTTTTGTACTTTTCTGTATATGTTATACTTCAAAAAATTTTTATTTAAAAATAAGCAATACATGTTTGTTCTAAAAAAAAAAAAGATGTAAAAAATGTAAACATAAGTCAACTTGGAAAGTGACAATCCTAGGGTACTTGGGTGGCTCAGTTGGTTAAGTGACTAACTCTTATTCTCAGCTCAGCTAATGATTTCATGGTTCCTGAGATCAAGCCCTGAGTCAGGCTTTGCACTGATGGGTGGAGCCTTCTTGGGATCCTCTCTCAATGCCCATCCCCCATCCCCCATACATTCACTCTCTCTCAAAATCAATAAATAAATAACTAAAAAGAAAGAGACATTCCTTATAAACCTACTCTCACTTTAATAAAAAAAACTGGGGCACCCGGCTGGCTCAGTTGGTAGACTATGCAATTCTTTCACTTTTTTTTTTTTTAAAGTAATCTCTACACCCAATGTAGGGCTCAAACGCACAACCCCTAGGGCTCAGGAACCTGAGATCAAGAATCACATGTTCCACCAACTGAACCAGTCAGGTGCCCTGAGCATGTGATTCTTCATCTTGGTTGGGATTGTGAGTTCAAGCCCCATGTTGGGCCTAGAGCTTACATTAAAACAAAAACATAAACAACACACATTGGGGCACCTGGGTGGCTCAGTCAGTTAACTGTCTGACTTCAGCTCAGGTCATGATCTCGCAGTTCGTGAGTTCAAGCCCCGTGTCTGGGTCTGTGCTGAGAGCTCAGAGCCTGTAGCCTGCTTCAGATTCTGTGTCTCCCTCTCTCTCTGCCCCTCCCCCACTCATATTCTGTCTCTGTCTCTAGAAAATAAACATTAAAAAAAAATTTTAAAACCCCACAAAACTCTGGTGTTTTATCTCCTAGATTTTCTCTATACATATAATAAAACTCCATGTAATTGTTTTATTTTTTCTGCAGATGGTATTGATGTATACAAATTATCAGTATTCTCTGCAAACTTTTTTTTTTTTTTTTAAGTTTATCTGTTTTGAGAGAGACCGAGCACCAGCAGGGGAGAGGCAGTGAGAGAGAGAGAAAGAGAATCTCAAGCAGACTTCATGCTGTCAACACAGAGCCTGACGTGGGGCTGGATCTCTCACGAAGTGTGAGATGAAGACATGAGCCAAAATCAAGAGTCAGACGCTCAACTGACTGAGCTACCCAGGCGTCCCTGCAAACTTTTTAAAAATAAAAGATACCACGGAAATCTTCTCATGTTAACATATAGACGTATATCATTCACTTTTATCAAATGCATACTGTTATAAAGCAGATCAAACGGTACAAATACATAAAATATTCTTTCCATTTTTTTCTTAGTGATTCATAGGAATTGTATATATATTCCATCTGCATGACATACATGAAACAAGTACTCCAGTCTGGCAGTTCTCTTTTGACTGCATATAAGTGTCGCTGGTAAATATGTTTTTAATATTTATATAATGAGATTTATCTATATTTTTTTACATTGCTTCAGGGATTCGTGCCAACCATAGCTATATGTAATAATGTGGATTCTGCCAAATGAAACGTTTAAAATATCCTTGAGTTTACAAAGAGTACTTACCCCTTTTTGATGGAGTTTAGAAACTGCTGACTTGCACCATCAGAGTAACTTCGGAAATCGTCATTGACCGTGAATCCATTTTTCCATAATTTTATACTAACATCTACCTGCAAAACAGTAAGAAAAAAATGTATTACGTTAATAAAATGTACTAGATTAAAATTCTGAATTTTTTTCTATTGTATGTATTTTATGTATCATTCCCTTTTTAAAATTGGTAAAATTGACATATAACATTGTACTTATTTTTAGTGTACAACAAAATGACCTTATATATGCACATACTGCGAGATGATTATCACATTTTGGTCAACATCCATTACCAAACTACAATTTTTTTTCCAGTTTTACTGAGAAACTAATACACATCACTATGTAAGTTTAATGCATAGAACATTATGCTCTGATTTACGTGTATTGTAAAATAATTACCACAATAGGTTCAGCTAACACTCATAATACACATAATGATACAATAAAAAGAAAAGAAGGGGTGCCTGGGTGGCTCAGCTGGTTGAGCATCCAACTTCGGCCCTTGGTTCCTGAGTTCCAGCCCCAGGTCCGGATCTGTGCTGACAGCTCAGAGCCTGGAGCCTGCTTCAGATCTGTGTCTCCCTCTCTCTCTGCCCCTCCCCTGCTTGTGTTCTGTCTCTCTCTCTCTCAAAAAATACATAAACATTTTAAAAAATTTAAAAAAAACAAAGAGAAAAAAATAATTTTCTCCTTGTGATGACAACTCAGAAGATTTACTCTAATTTTCCTATGTATCAGAGCAGTCATCCATTGTGCATTATAACTCCAGTAATTATCTTACACTTGGAAGTTTGTACATCCTGATCACCTTCTGCAAAATTTTTTTTAACATATATTTTTGAGAGACAGACAGCGAGACACAATGTGAGCAGGGGAGGGGCAGAGAGGGAGGGAGACACAGAATCTGAAGAAGGCTCCAGGCTCTGAGCTGTCAGCACAGAGCCCAACATGGGCCTCAAACCCATGAACTTCAAAATCATGACCTGAGCTGAAGTTGGACGTTTAACCCACTTAGCCATCAAGGTGCCTTTTTAATGTATCACTCTTAAGAGCAAACTTCAAGTGTAAAATATCAAAAGTAATGTATATAGGGATCCGTGGCTGGCTCAGTCGGTATAACATGAGACTCCTGACCTCGCTGGTTGTAAGTTCGAGCCCCAGTTGGGCATAAAGTTCACTTTAAAAAATGTATATACAGGGGTGTCTGGATGGCTTAGTTGGTTAAGCATCTGACTTCAGCTCAGGTCATGCTCTCATGGTTTGAGAGTTTGAGCCCCAAGTTGGGCTCTGCACTGCCAGTGCAGACCCTGCTTGGGATTCTCTCTCTCTTTCCCTGTCTCTCTGCCCCTCTCCGACTCAAACTTTCTCAAAATAAACTTAAAAAAATAAAAATAGGGGCGCCTGGGTGGCTCAGTTGGTTAAGCGACCGACGTCAGCTCAGATCATGATCTCGCAGTCCGTGAGTTCAACCCCGCATCGGGCTCTGTGCTGACCGCTCAGAGCCTGGAGCCTGTTTCAGATTCTGTGTCTCCCTCTCTCTCTGACTCTCCCCCATTCATGCTCTGTCTCTGTCTCAAAAATACATAAAGGTTAAAAAAAAAATTTTTTTTAACAAAAATAAAGGCCACATTTGGGGCGCCTGGGTGGCGCAGTCGGTTAAGCGTCCGACTTCAGCCAGGTCACGATCTCGCGGTCCGTGAGTTCGAGCCCCGAGTCAGGCTCTGGGCTGATGGCTCAGAGCCTGGAGCCTGTTTCCGATTCTGTGTCTCCCTCTCTCTCTGCCCCTCCCCCGTTCATGCTCTGTCTCTCTCTGTCCCCAAAAAAATAAATAAATGTTTAAAAAATAAATAAATAAAGGCCACATTTAAAATAAATAAAAATAAAAAATAAAATAAAAATAAAAATTAAAATTAAAAATGCATATACAGAAACAGAACAAGGGATGCCTGGGTGGCTGAGTTGGTTAAGCATCCAATGCTGGCTCAGGTCATGATCTCAGTTTGTGAGTTGAAGCCCCACATCAGGATGTTTGCTGTCAGGGCAGAGCAGGCTTTAGATCTTCCGTCTCCCTCTCTTTCTGCTCCTTCCCTTCCTCTCTCTTGCGTGCTCTCCTTTTTTAATATTAAAAAAAAAAAATTTTTTTTAACATTTATTCATTTTTGAGAGACAGACAAAGCATGCGTGGGGGAGGGGCAGAGTGAGAGGGAGAAACAGAATCGGAAGCAGGCTCCAGGCTCTCAGCTGTCAGCACAGAGCCCGACGAGGGGCTTGAACTCACGAACCAGGAGATCACAACCCCAGCCGAAGTCGGACGCTTAACCAACTGAGCCACCCAGGCACCTCAGCATGCTCGCTCTTAAAAATAAACATTAAATGGGCGCCTGGGTGGCTCGGTCGGTTAAGCGTCCAACTTCGGCTCAGGTCATGATCTCACGGTCCGTGAGTTTGAGCCCCGCGTCGGGCTCTGTGCTGACAGCTCAGAGCCTGGAGCCTGTTTCAGATTCTGTGTCTCCCTCTCTCTCTGCCCCTCCCGTTCATGCTCTGTCTCTCTCTGTCTCAAAAATAAATAAACGTTAAAAAAAAAAATTAAAAAAAAAAACATTAAAAAAATAAAATAAAACAAAACAAAATAAAATAGAGCAAAACAGGGGTGCTTGGCTGGCTCAGACTGTGGAGCACGTGATTCTTGATCTTGGAGTTCTAAGTTTGAGCCCCACATTGCGTATGGAGATAACTTAAAAATAAAAAAATAGGGGCGCTTGGGTGGCTCAGTCAGTTAAGCATCCAACTTCAGTCCAGGTCAAGATTTCACAGTTCATGGATTCTAGCCCCGAGTGGGGCTCTGTGCTGACAGCTCAGAGCCTGGAGCCTGCTTCAGATTCTGTGTCTCCCTTTCCTTCTGCTCCTCTACCACTCATACTCTATTTCTCTAACTCTAAAAAAAATGAATAATAATAATAATATCTTTAAAAAATACTAAAATAAAATAGAACAAAACAACAAAGAGGTAGAAAATAGGAGAAATTATATAAAAATTAAGTGCCTGGGTGGCTCAGTTGGTTAAGCAGCCAACTCGATTTTGGCTCAGGTCATGATCATGGTTTGTGAGTTTGAGCCACACATAAGGCTTTGTTTTTTGCACTGGCAGTGTGGAGCCTGCTTGGGATTCTCTCTCTCTGCCCTTCCCGGCTCCCACTCTCTCAAAATAAATAAAAGAGGGGAGGGGAGGGGAGGGGAGGGGAGGGGAGGGGACGGGAGGGGACGGGAGGGGAGGGGAGGGGAAAGAAAAAAAGAAGAGAGAAAAGAACAGAAAATGTCCTAGAATAGTAAAACAAGAGCTTCTACATTGAATGAATGAAAAAGGACCCACATCAAGGCCCATGAGAACATAGAATTAAATATTCTAAAAGCTTTCAGGGAGGGGCTCCTGGGTGGGTCAGTCAGTTAAGCATCCAACTTCAGCTCAGGTCTTGATCTCACAGTTTATGGGTTCTATCCCTGCATCAGGCTCCGTGCCTGCTTGGGATTCTGTATTTCTGTCTCCCTCTGCCCCTCCCCTGCTCACACTCGGTCTCTGTCTCTCAAAAAATAAACATTAAAAAAAAAAAAAAAAAAAGATTTTAAAGCTTTCAGGAAGTAAAAAACGTGCCACACACAAAAGCTTAGATACCAGAACGGCATTGTATCAATCAAGTGTGAAGGCAGAATAAAGGGAAACATAGACTTAGGCTTGAAGGCTTTTTTTTTTCTCTTAATTACAGAGAGTGCGCATGCTCCAACAAGTGAATAAGGGAGAAGAACAGAGGGAGAGAGAGAGAGAGGGAGGAAGGGAGGGAGGGAGGGAGGGAGGTGGAGGGAGAGAGGAGGGGAGGGAAAGAGGGAGAGGGAGGAAGTGGGGAGAGAGAGGGAGAGGGATGGAGACGGGGAGAGAGAGAGAGAGAGAGAGAGAGAGAGAGAGAGAGAGAGAGAGAGAACCTTAAGTAGGCTCCATGTTCAGCTTGGAGCCCAACGTGGGGCTAGATTCCAGCATCCTGGGACCATGCACTGAGCTAAAATCAAGAGTCATCTTGAACACCAAAGGATGCTCAATGACTGAGGTACCCAGGCACCCCTAGGCTTACAAGGTTTTAAGCCATCTATTTCCAATGCTCTCTTCTCTCACACTGTTTTTTATAAAGCTATCCCAAGCCTGGCTTCATCAAGGGCATTCTTCATCGAAACTAGCATGCCCCAGACCAAGAGCAGGGAGAAAATATGGTAATGACTAGTACAGTTTGGTGCTACTACCTTGATTCCTCCAAAGGCACCAGCAGTTTAACCCACATTGCTTTTGTGGTTTTAGCGCAATGTTAACACAGTGGAAAAGGTAATAATAACTTACTATTATTATGAAAACACTTTTGACCTCATGGACCCAAAATATGGTCCCTATTTTGAGAAACACTGGAAGAGAAAAAATTATGGACATTTACCTGTTTCTTCTGTTCAGTGGGAGACACACATTTGGCACCAACCTTCTCAGCTTCCTCAAAAAGGCTGTCAACAAAATATTCACAATTTGTTTGTCGATCATCACTAAGAGGTTGGTTGTCAGATCCCGTTTCACAGACCCTACACATAAAAAAAGAAAAATAAGCAGTACTGACTACTAATTTTCCAAAAAATTACATGAATTGTACTTGTTAAGGGATCTTGAACTCAGACGCTTCCTTGTACACAATTCACACTCACTTCTAAATTAAAAATTTTTTTAATGTTTTATTTTTGAGAGAGAGAGAGAGAACGAACAAGCAGGGGAGGGGCACAGAGAGAGGGAGACACAGAATCTGAAGCAGGCTCCAGGCTCTGAACTGTCAGCATAGAGTCCAATGCAAGGCTTGAACTCATGATCCACGGGACCATGACCTGAATAGAAGTTGGATGCTTAGCTGTTGACTAAACCACCCAGGTGCCAAGACCCGTTTCTAAATTAAGATTCTAGCAGATATGTGACCTTGGGAAGTCATTAACCCTTTTGGTCCAGAGCGAGGTCTTCTCCATTTCAGTCTACTCACATTTGGGGAGGGATAGTTCTTTGTTGTGTGAGCTGCCCTGTCCATTGTAGGATATTCAGCAGCATATGTGGCCTTTATCCACTAGATGCCAGTATCATGCTTCCTCCACCCACCCTTCTTCCAGTGTTACAACAACTGAAACCATCTCTAGACATTCCCAGGTGTCCTCTGGGGGACAAAACTTCACCAGGTTGAAAATCACTGGTCCAGAGGGAAAAAATGTGTTCTTTGTAAAAAGCTCAAAATAGCTTCACAAGGTTACTGCAAAGGCTGTTTTTTTTGTTTTTTTCTTTGCTATCAGCACAGAGCCCGATGCTGGGCTCCATCCCACAAATTGTGAGATCATGACAAGAACCACAATCAAGACTAGGACTCTTAACCTACTGAACCACCCAGGTGCCCTTGCAGAGGCTGCTTGTAGGCAAACAGGGTTGAGCAATGGAATGTGAAAAGGTCCCACAGTGACCACTTGGCTATGAAGAGGCCCAGTAGGTGACCCACCTCAAAACATCCATAGGCCCTAACAATGGGCTACTCACAACCAAGAAGTTACCAAAAAAGGGAAAATTCCATGTGTTCCCATACCTCTTCACTTTTCCCCTTTAAAACAACCCCCACCCACTGCCTTGTTGCAGTTCCTCCTCTGCAGTCCTGCCCCTGCTCCTTTGAAGTGTATTCAATAAACCCTATCTCCTTTGTTCTGCCTGAGGTGAATTCTTTCACATTTGAGGGCCCCCATCCAATCGATTGAGAGACACCCCATTTAGACACCACAGTTACTATGTACCTTTTGGTCACAGAAAGCACTTTTGAAACTAAAGGGGATAGTGTGTCAGGAACGGTCCTAATCATAGTTTTGATTTGCGTAACTTCAGAATAAGACTTCTCACTGAAGACTTTGATTTGTAATTAATACTCCACTATTTTTTAAATCAATTATCTTATTTTTTTATTTTATTATTTTTACATAAAAAAATTTTTTTAATATATTTATTTTTGAGGAGGAGAGAGGTGGGGGGGGGGAGAGGGGGGAGGCACACAGAATCCAAAGCAAGCTCCAGACTCACAGGTCAGCACAGAGCCCAACGCGGGGCTCCAACTCATGAACCGCGAGATCATGACCTGAGCTGAAGTAAGATGCTTAACCGACTGAGCCACCCAGGCGCCCCTTATATTTTTTTGAAGAGAGAGAGAGCGCATGCACACATGAGCATGGAGAGGCGGGGGGGAGGCACAGAGGGAAAAGGGAAAGAGAGAATCCTAAACAGGCTCCATGTTCAGCACACAGCCCAACATG
The DNA here is from genome assembly GCF_022837055.1 of Prionailurus viverrinus. Taxonomy (NCBI): domain Eukaryota; kingdom Metazoa; phylum Chordata; class Mammalia; order Carnivora; family Felidae; genus Prionailurus; species Prionailurus viverrinus. The sequence continues at coordinate 122,129,877 of NC_062563.1, forward strand.
GGGCTCAATCCCATGACCCTGGGATCATGACCTGAGCTGAAATCAAGAGCTGAACTCTCAACCAACTGAGCCACCCAGGCGCCCCTTATTATTCAAGATTTTCTTTTTAAATAATCTCAAAGCCCAACATGGGACCTGAATTTACAACCAGGAGATCAAGAGTCACATGCTCCTCTGACTGAGCCAGCCAGGTGCCTCTCTATTTTTTCTTTTTTTAAATGGTTATTTATTGGGATGGCTGGGTGTCTCCGTTGGTTAAGCGTCCGACTTTTGGTCAGGTCATGATCTTGCAGTTCATGGGTTCGAGCCCCATGTTGGGCTCTGTGCTGACAGCTCAGAGCCCGGAGCCTGCTTTAGATTCTGTGTCTCCCTTTCTCTGCCCCTCCCCTGCTCGTGCTGTCTCTCTCTGTCTCTCAAAAATAAATAAACGTTGGAAAAAAATTTTAATGTTTATTTATTTATTTTGAGAAAGAGAGAGAGGGAAAGAGGGAGAGAGCATGAGTGGGGAAGGGCAGAGAGAGAGAGAGAGAGAGAGGGAGAGAGAGAGAATCCCAAGCAAGCTCTACGTTGTCGTAGAGCCCAATGTAGAGCTCAAACCCATGAACCGTTGAGTTCATAACCTGAGCTGAAATCAAGAGCTGGACACTCAACCAACTGAGACACCCAGGCATCTCTCTATTTTTTCTTAAATTTAGGTATAAACTGACATATTAGTTTTAGGTCAACAACATGATTTGATATTTGTACATACTATGAAATGATCAGCACAGCAAGTCTAGTTAACATATATCACCGTTAACAGTTACAGAATTTTTTTGTGTGATGAGAACTTTTCAAAAAAATTTTTTTAATGAGGGGCACCTGGGTGGCTCAGTCGGTTGAGCGTCCGACTTCGGCTCAGGTCACGATCTCACAGCTGGTGAGCTGGAGCCCCACGTCTGGCTCTGTGCTGACAGCTCAGAGCCTGCTTCAGATTCTGTGTCTCCCTCTCTCTCTGCCCCTAGGCCACTCGCATTCTCTGTCTCTCTCAAAAATAAATAAACATTAAAAAAAATTTTTTTAATGTTTTAAATGATTTTTAAAATTTTTTAATGTTTATTTTGGGGGGGGTGGTGGGAGGGAGGAGCAGAGAGAGAGGGAGACACAGAATCTAAAGCAGGCTCCAGGCTCTGAGCTGTCAGCACAGAGCCTGCTGCAGGGCTCCAAATCACAAACTGTGAGATCATGACCTGAGCTGAAGTAGGATGCTTAATGACAGCCACGCATGTGCCCCAGTGATGAGAATGTTTAAGATTTACTCCCTCAGCAACTTCCCAATATACAACAGAATATTATTAACTATAGTTGCTATGCTGTATAGTATATCCCCATTACTTATGACTGGAAATTTGTACCTTTTGAGTCTCTTTGTCCATTTCGCCTACTCCCATCTACTGTTTTTTATTTTGCATTTATGTTTTATTTTGTATTTTTATTTTGCACTATGTTTTTTATGAGAAATGTGTTAATTTTTTAAAAATGTTCATTTATTTTTGAGATAGAGACAGAGCAAGAGTGGGGAGGGGCAGAGAGAGAGGGAAACACAGAATCCAAAACTGGCTCCAAGCTCTGGGTTGTCAGTACAGAGCCCAACTGACGAGTTGTCAGTACAGAGTCAGTACAGAGCTCTGAGTTGTCAGTACAGAGCCCAACGAGGGGCTTGAACCCACAAACCGTAAGATCATGACCTGAGCCAAAGTCAGATGCTCAAACCGACTGAGCCACCCAGGTGCTCCTGTCATAAAAGAAATACTACTGAAGATATTATTTGAAAGAAAAGATGGTTTCTGGTTTATCTTTTTTTAAGTCATACAGAAAATTCATCTATGTACTGAAATACAATTTCTCAGATTCCATAAATAATGACAACATTTTTGGAGCTCTGATACTGTGCCAGGAACTGCAAGGTAGATATTCTTATCCACATTTTTATAGATAAGGAAAATGAGTCACAGAAAGGCTAAGTTACGTGAATTTACACAGCTAGTAAGTGACAAAGACAGAATCCAAACCCTGTTAATCCGTCTTCCGCATCTATGCACCTAAGCATGATATGCTATAAAGCTTCTCTCTTTTCTTTTTTTAAATTTTTTTAACGTTTATTTTTGAGACAGAGACAGAGCATGAGCAGGGGAGGGAGAGAGGGAGGGAGAGAGAGAGGGAGAGACACAGAATCTGAAGAGGGCTCCAGGCTCTGAGTTATCACCACAGAACCCGATGCGGGGCTCGAACTCACAGACCTTGAGATCATGACCTGTGCCGAAGTCGGACACTTAACTGACTGAGCCACCCAGGAGCCCCATAAAGCTTCTCTTAATAGCTAACATTTACTGAGCATTTATTATATATTTTAGGAACTATTTTAAGTACTCCACATGAGTTAACTCATTCAACCCGCACACTGACTTAAAAGGCACATATTTTTATCTCTGTTTAACACGTCAAGAAAAAGCTTAAGCAAGTTGCCCAAGATCACAAAACTATTCGAAAGCAGTTCGAAAACTGAACTCAGGCACCCAATGCCTGTACTCTTAATCACTGTCCTAGACAAAATAGTCATCACTATATTATTATGTGCCGGGGCACCTGGCTGGCTCAGGCAGTAGACAATGTATTCCTTGATCCTGGAGTCATGAGTTCGAGCCCCATGTCGGGAATAAAGATTACTTCATAAAAAATAATAACCTTTAAAAAACTGCCAACACTCAGAGCAATATTTTAATGTAGGCATGCTCTTTTTACTCTTCTAGGTGATCTTTGTATACAAAGATGCTTCATATTATCACAAAGTATTAATTTTATTTTGCATTTATGTTGTCATAAAAGAAATATTAAAATTTTAATGTTCACTATTTTTGAGAGAGAGACAGCACGCGAGCGGGGTGGGGCCTTTCTCAGAGCAAAGACAGGATACTTCTTAATAAAAAAGAATCACATGCTGAGACAATTTCTCACAGTACTAATGATTTTCTCGTCTCTTCAGTCAGTACAGCTGTGTAGCAGTAGAGGCTACTGCCTAACAGTTGAGGCTCTGGTGTCTGTGTTTAGGAACTGAGTCACACTGACTGGGTGAGAAACCTACTAGCCTCTGTGTGATGGGCTTCCTCATCTGCAAATGCAGATACTACCACCTATGTTTCACGGTTGCTGTGAAGATTAGAAGCAAACACATACAAAAACCTATACCTGATATACAGTTTCTATCAGTACAGGCACTGGCACACAATATTAGATAATGATATCATTATGACCACTCAATCCTCTCTGGTATTTGTTTTTCTCTGTTCAGAATGAAAGAGGACTTTGGGTGCCTCCATCTTGACCTCACTCTCTAATTGGGGTCTTTCCAAAGTGTTTCTTGGCTTTTGCAAAAGACCCTGAGGACAATGCAACCTCAGATGGGAACTGAAACTACCCCCTTAAGCAACAAGGACTGCCCTCAGCCAGCCAGCCCCTGATAGTGATTGACTCCAACACAATGATCGATTTGACCTTCAATGCCTACCTGCCCAGACCCACACACCTTTGCTGCACATTTTCCTTATATAAACCTGGAAGTATTTTCCGCACTCTGGAGACAATCTTGGAGATGCTAGTCTGCTCTTTCCTGGCTATCTTTCAGGTGTTGGCGTCACAAAATAAATTCCTCTCTTGTTTCACAACCACTCTGCCTTTGGACTTCGTTGGTGGCCAGCGGCCGATCCTGTAGTGTTTGGGACCCCCTGTGCCTCGGCTATAAAAAAGCAGTTTATACTTGATTACTATGTACAAAGCCAATAAAGCTGACCATCTAGAGCAGCTGTACTCCTTTATGTATTTGATACGTAAATTCTACTAACCTTATGTTAATTTAAGCCATTCAAATATCTATTGAGTACCTACCATATGGTAGGTGGTAGGGGACACAAAGATGAGTAAGAAAATAGTCTAGGTTTTTAAAAGGTTCAGAGAACATCGTGTAAAGATGTACAGCTCTATGTCCACAAATTTGATAGCTTAGATAAAACGGACAGTCTTCAAACTTATAATCTACCAAAACTTACATGAGGAGGAAAAGATAATATGCAAAGGCTAGTATCTATTAAGAAAATTGAGGGGCACCTGGGGGCTTCAATTGGTTAAGCATCTGACTCTCGATCTCGGCTCAGGTCATGATCTCATGGTTCCTGAGATTGAGCCCTGCGTCAGGCTCTGCAATGACATTGCAGATCCTGCTTGGGATTCTCTCTCTCTGCCCCTCCCCGGCTAGGGCATGAGCTCCCGGGTTCTCTCTCTCTCTCAAAATAAATAAATAAACTTAAAACAAACAAACAAACAAACAAAAAAACTCAGGGTGCCTGGGTGGCTCAGTCAGTTAAGTGTCCAACTAGATTTCTCCTCAGGTCATTATCCCAGGGTCGTGGGATGGAGCCCTGCGTTGGGCTCTGCACTGAGTGTGGAGCCTGCTTAAGATTCTCTCTCCTCTGTCCCTCTCCCCTGCTTGAGCTAAAATAAAAAGAAAAAATGAAAATTGAGTCAATAATAATCCTCCAAAACAGAAAGCACCAGGCACAAAAGATTTCACTAGTGAATTCTGTTGAGGTTTTGGGGTGATAGTGTGGTTCATGGAGTCCAGAGCTGATGGCGAAGAAAGAATTCTTGAAGATGTTTTTGGGGCAAAAAGGTGATTTTATTAAAGCACGGGGACAGGACCCATGGGCAGGAAGAGCTGCCCCGGATCCATGAGGAGAGACTGGAGTTGGGGGGGTAAAGTCCAGGGGAAGTTTCCAGTGAGATTTTCATATGCTAAAGAAGACTCACATGATAGTGGAGGCCCAGCTATTTTCAAACTAAGGTTATTTTTCCCTCCAGCAAAGTATTAGCATTAAGATAGCAGGGAGTTCCTGGAGAAACCTCTGCCTACCTCAAGTACTTGTCAATGGGCTGCAGGTTGTAAGGAAATTTAACTTTATCTGCCATTTCCTTCTGCCTTTGTTTCCCACATCAAATTCTATCAAACATTTAAGAAATTGTACCAATTGTCTACAATTTCTTTCAGAAAATAAAAGCAGAAGGGAACACTTCTAACTCATTCTATGAGGACAGCATGGCTCTACTGCTAAAATCAGACAAAGACATTTCAAGAAAGGGAAACTCAAACAGTATCTCTCATCAATATAGATGCAAAAATACTCCACAAAATATTAGCATTTCTAATCCAACATGTAAAAGGAATTATACCCTGCAACCAAGTAGGGTTTTTTTCAGGTATGCAAGATTGATTCACCATGAGAAAATCAATTAATGTCATCCATCACATCCACACACTGAAGAAGAAAACTCATGACCATATCAACAGATGCAGAAAAAGCAGCTGACGATATCCAACACACACACATGATAAAAACTCTCAGCAAATTAGGAACAGAGAAGAACTCTCTTAACTTGATAAAGAAAATCTACAAAAACCTACAGCTAACATACTTAATGATAAGAAACTAGATGCTTTCCTCCTAAGATCGGGAGTAAGACAAAGATGTCCCTCCTCACCACCCCTCTTCAATGCCATATTGGAAATCCTAGCAAAATCAGTAAGACAGATAAAAGAAATAAAAGGTATACAGAATGGGAAGGAGGAAGAAATAAAACTGTCTTTCTCTGCAGATGACAGGATTGTCTACACAGAGAATCCCAAATCATCATCAACAACAAACTCCTAGGACTAATAACTAATTTTAGCAAAGTTGCAGAATACAAGATTAATACACAAAAGCCAAGTGCTTTCTTATACACCAGCAATAACAACTGATATATGGAATTAAAACCACAACAGTAGGGGTACCTAGCTGGTTCAGTTAGAAGAACATGCGACTCGAGTTTGGGGCTGTGGTTCAAGCAACACATTGGGTGTAGAGATTATTTAAAAAAATAAATTAATAATAATAATAATAAAGAAATAAAAGTTTAACACTATATGGAGTGCTTGGATGGCTCAGTAGCTAAGCATCTGACTTCGGCTCAGGTCATGATCTCATGGTAAGTGAGTTCAAGCCCCGTGTCGGGCTCTGTGCTAACAGCTCAGAGCCTGGAGTCTGCTTCGGATTCTGTGTCTCCTATCTCTGCCCCTCCCCACTCAAACTCTGTCACTCTCCCTCTCTCAAAAAATAAACAAAAAAAAAAAGTATAACACTATATACATCAGCACCATTTCTCAAACCTCACAGAACTGTACAATACAAAGAATGAACCCAATGTAAACTATAGTTGATAATAATGTATCAATATTGGTTCCCAATTGTAACAAAAAAAAACTACACTAATACAAGATGTTAATAACAGAAGAAACTGTGGGGGTGGGGGTGGGGGTAGGGGATATGGGAACTGAGTATTTACTGCTCAATATTTATATAAAACTCTTAAAAATAAAGTTTATTAAAACAATTTTTGATGTTTATTTTTGAGAGAGACAGACAGAGTGTGAGCTGGGGAGGGGAAGAGAGAGAGAGGGAGACACAGATTCCAAAACAGGCTCCAGGCTCTGAGCTGTCAGCACAGAGCCCGACAAGGAGCTGGAACCCACAAACCACGAGATCGTGACCTGAGCCACAGTCAGACACTTAACCAACTGAGCTACCAGGCGCCCCCAAAACAAGGTTTATTAATAATATTTTTTAAAAATGGGGTGCCTGGATGGCTCAGTTGGTTAAACATCCAACTTCGGCTCAGGTCATGATCTCGCGGTTTGTGAGTTCGAGCCCCACATCAGGCTCTGTGCTGACAGCTCAGAGCCTGGAGCCTGCTTCGGATTCTGTGTCTCCCTCTCTCTCTGCTCCTCCCCTGCTCGCATTCTGTCTCTGTCTCTCTCAAAAATAAATAAACGTTAAAAAAAAATTAAAAAATAATATTTTTTAAAAAGAGTATGAAAGACATTCTTGGATGGAAAAAAATGAGAAAGTACACATTTAATTTTTCTTTATAATTCAAAGAATCTCTTTATATTGTACTATATATTAAGCTATAATGCAGCAAAAATCCCATGGGCATATGAATTTACCAGGACTTGCCTTAACACTAAAGTATCCAGACAATGTTATTATTTCATCTATGTTCTCTACTCTGTCATCCTTTCCCTTGTCCTTATCCTCTTATGATACAAATGTCAATCCTCCTCTCCATAATGTGAAAACCAGATTATCAAAGTTGTTATAGCTAAGTAAAAAGTCTTGAAGTTTCAGGAATTCCTCTAATAATAAAAAGTATACAAGTTCAGGAAAGGGACTTTTAAACATCTATTTTGGCTTCTGACTTTCTCATTCACTACAGTGTTCTGAATAAATAAGGTTATCAACTAGCTGTTGCCCAAATGGGTGAAGGATTTGCATCTGTGTATGCTTTATTGGAACACACAGTAAATACAGATCTTCACTATTTTATAGTCTTTGAAATACTGATATACTGAGGAAATCAGTCTTCATTTTGTTTTACTGGACTGCTATTTTTTTTTTAATGTTCATTTATTTATTTTTGAGAGAGAGAGATGGGGGGCGGAGGAGAGAAAGACAGGGGGAGGGGGGGGAGAGGGAGGGAGAGGGGGGAAGAGGGAGGGAGAGGGGGGGAGAGGGAGGGGGGGAGGGAGGGAGCAGCAGGGAGAGAGGGAGAAAGAGAAAGAAAGAAACCCAATTAGGCCACGCTGTGTGCACAGAGCATGATCCGGGGCTTGAACTCACAAACCTCGAGATCATGACCTGAGCTGAAATCAAGAGTTGGACACTTAACTAACTGAACCACCCAGGTGCCCCTGGACTGCTACTTCTAACAAAATCTATTTTTGTTACAAAAAATTTCTTTGTTACAACGAAAAGTATAAAATCTAATCCTAATCTTTTTGTGTTGATACCTTACTAATTATTTAATTACACTCAAAGTACTGATACATATTACAACATGAATGAAGCTTGAAAACATGTTAAATTAAAAAAGCCAATCACAAAAGACCACATATTGTGTGATTCCATTTATAAAATAAAAATGTCCAGAATAGGTAAATCTATAAAGATAAAAAGTATACTGGTGGTTGTCAGGGGCAGGGTGTAGGAGAATGAGGTATGACTACTAATGGGTATGGTGATACAAACGTTATAAAATTGACTGTGGTGAAATTTGTGCAACTCTGTGAATGTACTAAAGCCTGTTGAACTGTATACTTTAAATGGATGAATCATATGGTATGTGAATTATGTCTCAATAAAGCTGCTGGGAAGAAAAAAAGTCCTAAGTTAAAATCAGTCATTCCTGGGGAGCCTGGGTGGCGCAGTTGGTTAAGCGTCCGACTTCGGCCAGGTCACGATCTAGCGGTCCGTGAGTTCGAGCCCCGCGTCAGGCTCTGGGCTGATGGCTCAGAGCCTGGAGCCTGTTTCCGATTCTGTGTCTCCCTCTCTCTCTGCCCCTCCCCCGTTCATGCTCTGTCTCTCTCTGTCCCAAAAATAAATAAACGTTGAAAAAAAAATTTAAAAAAAAATCAGTCATTCCATTTATTTTTGTGCAAGAAAGAGTTAATACAGCAGGCCTAACTGCTGACTGCTATCCTTTGAAAGGTCTGCTTACTTTCCGTATGATTCTGGAAAAAATTTTTTAAGTTTATTTATTTATTTTGAGAGCGAGAAAGAGAGAGGCAGAGATGGAGAGAGAGAATCCCAAGCAAGCTCAATGCTGTCAGCCCAGAGCTCAACACGGGGCTCTGTCTCATGAACTGTGAGATCATGACCTGAGCTGAAATCAAGACTCGAGACACTTATCCAGCTGAGCCACCTAGGTGCCCCTGAGTCTGGAATTTTAGTATGTGACTAGCTTCCAGTAAGAATCCTAGCCTAGGCATGCCTAGGCTAGGCATCCTCTCAGCAAATCATTAAACCTGGGAGAGGTCTTAGAGGCCCCTGACACAATCTCACAATTATATAGTATCAAATACATAAAACAATAAGTAGTGAGAAAGTAACAAATAATATTTGTTTAGTACAGAAGCATTTACAAAGTATTTGTAAGTATGAAATAAATACTTGTCTGTCTCCTTAAATGGACTATGAATGGAAAAAATTTACTTCAAGTATTTAAAACAAACAGCATAATACAAAAATAAATGTTTCACCTTAGATAAGTCAGAATAAAATATTCTACACTGACTGGTAAGAACCATAGACTTTGCACCTACCATTTATGGAATCCCTGATATGTGCTCACTCTCTTTTTAAAAATTTTTTTTAACACTTATTTATTATTAAGAGACAGAGAGAGAAAAAGCATGAGCATGGGAAGGGCAGAGAGAGGAGACACAGAATCCGAAGGAGGCTCCAGGCTCCGTCCTTTCAGCACAGAGTCCATCCTATCAGCATAGAGCCCAACACGGGGCTCAAACTCACAAACCACAAGATCATGAACTGAGCTGAAGTCGGACGCCCAACCAACTGAGCCACCCAGGTGCCCTTCTCACTCTCTTTAAAATAAAAATAAATTAAAACATAAATACATACGTATCTTTCAGGTACATACACATATGTATCTCCTGCCTCTGTTTTAGTTTTTATTTATTAATTTTAATTTTAATTTTAGAGATAGAGAGCAAGTTGGGGAGAGGGGCAGAGGAGGACAGAATCCCAAGCAGGCTCCACACTCAGCTCAGAGCCCGATGCAGGGCTTGATCCCATGACTCTGGGCTCATGACCTAAACTGAAATAAAGAGTCAGACACTCAACCAAGGAAGCCACCCAGGCCGGGTGCCTGCCCCACCCCCGGCCCGCCCCTCTGTTTTAATTCAGTTGCTCAAAGGCCAGAGAGATAGTGAAGACAGTGAAAGGATTCAAACTTAGGCTTATCTGACTCCAGATCCATTTTATTTCCACTATGACTCTAAGACAGTACAACCCAAAAAAGTAAACAGTTCCTGGAATTTCTCACTTAAACAACAGAAGTAATATGCGACCAGAGAGAAATTTAACACTTTTTTATTAATAATAAAAACATTTAGGGGTGCCTGGGTGGCTCAGTCGGGTGAGCACCTCACTTTGGCTCAAGTCATGATCTCACAGTCCTTGAGTTCAAGCCCCACACTGGGCTCTGTGCTGATAGCTAGGAGCCTGGAGCCTGGAGCCTGCTTCAGATTCTGTGTCTCCCTCTCTCTCTGCCCCTCCCCCACTCGTGCTCTCTCTTTCTCTGTCAAAAATAAGTAAAAACATTAAAAAAAAATTTTTTTAATAAAAACATTTAGTAACTTCATTAAAATCCATTCAATGCAGCTTTGAATAAAAATTTACCTTTTAGAATACATTACCTTTAGTTTTTTAACTAAAAGAACCATAATGAAAACATCTACAGTCAGTGAAATGCAGCAAAAATAGAAACTAAGAAAGGCATTAATAACAGAGAAAATTCAAATTAACTTACCATTCTTCTTTGATACTTTCAAGGTTATCTACTTCTTTCATTCTCTTTTGCCTTACTGTAAAAGTAAAAATAAACAAAAGCTAAATTCCTCAATTTAGAATTTTAGATACATGTATTTTTATGCATGAATATTCTTTGACATAAATTATTAGGTACTCTTAAAGTAGCACTGCAAGCGTCTTAAGGACCTGAGTGACCAAACCTGAAGCTCTCATTTTCATCTACAAAGTATAAAAATAATAAAAAATAAATTCTGGAGTCTAATAAGCTTCCAACAAAAGAAGTATTTCCTAAAAATTATGATAAAAAATTACAATGTGCCCTTTGGTTTAACAAACAAAAGTGAATGTAACATTCTTATTCTCATTCTTACAATTCCTTGGGGAAGCAAACTGACAAGATGTACAGTATACAATTCATTGGCATCAATTATATTTACAATGTTGTATGGCCATTGCCACTATCCATTTCCAAGAGTTTTTCAACTTCCCAAAAAGAAACTCTGTACCCATTAAACAATAATTCTTTATTCTTCTCTCTTCCCAGTCCCTAGTAATCTCTTTTCTACCTTCTGTCTCTGAGTTTGCCTTGTATTTCACATAAATAGAATCATACAATATTTGTCCTTTTGTGTCTGGCTTATTTCACTTAACATAAACTCATCCTTTTTACAGGTAAATAATATTCCACTATATGTATATACATTTTGTTTACACATTAATCTGTTGACAGACGTTTGGATTGTTTCCACCTCTTGGCTACTGTGAATAATTTTACATTCCTGCCAGAGTTCTAATTTCTCCACATCCTTGCCTTGTTTTATTATTTTTTTAAGTAATATCCACACCCAACATGGTACTCAAACTCACAACCCCGAGATCAAGAGTAACATGCTCTACTAATGAGCCAGCCAGGCACCCCGTACTTGCTATTTTCTTTTATTGAGGAATACCCATCCTACTAAAGTGGTATCTCATTGCAATTAGGGATGTTGAGAATCTTCTTCATGTGCTTACTGGTCATTTGTCTATACATACCTTCACTGGAGAAAGGTCTGTTCAAGTCCTTTACCCATTTTTTATTTATTTTTTATTTTTGCCACTGTTTTTAAGTTGCAATTTTTTAGAACATATTTTAAGTAGTCTCTACACCCAACGTGGGGCTTGAACTCACATCCCTGAGATCGAGAGTCATATGCTCTACCAACTGAGCCAGCCAACCATCCCAAGTTGCATTTTTCTCTATTCACCATTTGCTTGGCTGCTATACACCCTGGATTACTTTCCAGAGTTCTAAGTTGGTTCTAACAGTTACTGCTTGTTTTTCAATGTTTGTGTGGAAACATGAGCTTCAAACTGCTCATCTTTCCATTTTGCTGACATGACCCTCAATTTTAATTAAAAAAATTTTAGCCTCAGACATATTTGGAACTTATCTTAGTTACAGTGACTCCACATGACTGTTTTTATTTAAAAGTCCATCTTTTCCTGGGGTGCCTGGATGGTTTAGTCAGTTGAGCGTCCCATTTTTGATTTCAGCTCAGGTCATGATCCCAGGATCTTGGGAGCCTTATGTTGGGCTCCTTGCTGAGTATAAAGCCTGTTTGGGAGGCTCTCTGAGTGTAGGGCCTCTCTTTGTCTCCCTCTGCCCCTCTCTTCTGCTCCCATATGCTCTCTCGCTCTAAAATAAAAATAAAGGAAAAAATAAAAGTCCACCTTTTCCGGGGCGCCTGGGTGGCGCAGTCGGTTAAGCGTCCGACTTCAGCCAGGTCACGATCTCGCGGTCCGGGAGTTCGAGCCCCGCATCGGGATCTGGGCTGATGGCTCAGAGCCTGGAGCCTGTTTCCGATTCTGTGTCTCCCTCTCTCTCTGCCCCTCCCCCGTTCATGCTCTGTCTCTCTCTGTCCCAAAAAATAAATAAACGTTGAAAAAAAAAAATTAAAAAAAAAAAAAGTCCACCTTTTCCTAAAAAAATACAATACAGTAAAAAAGTCCATCTTTTTCTGACTTTTTCCTTCAGATCTAATAGTATGGATTTGTGGGGTTTTGTTTTTCAATGAGTTATAATTTATTAATATTATTTATTTTGATTTTCCATTTCCCAGATTTGTCCAGTGGTGGCCCCTTCAAGGTGACTTCAATGTCCTTTTGCTACATCTTCATAATTCTTTGAGCACTTTCTTACTTTCTGGAGCAAGCAGATGCTCCAAGATCATTTGGTCTTCCTCTGCCCCAGCCCTGGAATCAGACTTTTCTCTAAGGGGCCATGGCTACCCTTTTTTGTTGGAAAATTATATTAAGAAACCAAGATCTGAGTGTGTGTTGCTTCTCGTGTGTCAGTGCTTCCGGGACCTCTCAGTGGACAGATGGCTTGGACTACTTTAAACATTCGTTTGTTTGTTTCTTAACAATATTTTGTTACAAAGGCAAAACAATAATACAAAAAGTTTGGGGAAGACAGAAGATAATCCATAATTTTATTACCTCCAGCAATAACTATTTAAACTTTTGTCTCTCTGTTTCTTCATATACATTCAAATGCATTATTAGTATATTAATAATTCTTATTTCCTGTATTTTTCATTTATGTGCTTTTTCCATTTGACTACATAAACTGCTTCATAAAGATTTTAAAGGACACATATTATCACATCAGGCAGTTATATACCATGACTATTGGGCATTTAGTTCACTTTCAATTTTTCCTAATAAATTCTGTGTATACAGCTAACTTTGTTGTTTCTTTAGATTCCTAGAGATGTGAAAAATCAGGGTCAAAAGATGAATATTTCTGCGACATGTAAATAGCGTACCTCTATTTAAAAACGTAAGCAGATCCAGAGCACCTTGGTGGCTCATTTGGTTAAGTGTCCAACTCTCGATTTTGGCTCAGGTCATGATCTCATGGTTTGTGGATTTGAGCCATGTCGGGTTCTGTTCTGACAGCATGGAGCCTGCTTGGGATTCTCTATCTCCCCCGTCTCCCCCTGCCTGGTTGTCTCTCCCCCAAAAATAAATAAATAAAATAAACATGAAAAATAAAGAAAATAAAAATTTAAGCACATCTGAATAGAAGGCAAACATGCTAATAGCCACTGAAGATCCACCAGACCTATCCTAAAAAATCTCCCAAGTAATTTACCAGGTAAATTTAATCTGGTAAGTGAGGATCTGGCAGCAGCCAGATAAAATCAGTCTGACTTCCTGCTGCTAATGGAGCTGTGCCATAACCACAGCAACTTGTGTTGAGCACTAATTCCCACTTAGCGTCTGTTCTGCTAGGAATTAAAGCAGGATAGTGGAATCTGCTCTGGAAAATATCCTATCATTGGAAGTTGTTTTAAATACCTCTAATTTTAATTATGAATTGACTATGAGTTGATGGAAAATTTATTTGTTGGCCTTGTCATGAGAAAATTGTGAAAAATTCTGTAAGACAAGGAGAAACTGAAAGGGAAGGAAAAAGGAGGAAACACAATGGGGCTGAGGAGTACAGAATATAAAGCAAAGGACAGCACCTTCAAGGCCATCCCCAACAGTAACTTCACACTCTGCCTTGCAGCTAGAGGGCAAGGTAGGATTCATGACAGCCACACCATCTGAGAGGATGGCATCCAACAACTAAAGCAAACTGGATGACTCTATTATCACAAGTGAGCTATTCTGTATTTCCAAAAGACTTCTGTAATGCTCTTCAAAATTATTCCCTAGACCTACATCTGTGTTGGACAAATTCTGTGTATACAGCTTACTTTGTTGTTCTTTCAAAGGATCTTAGTCAATATTTATTAAATTAAATATACACATATTATGTATGTATGTACATATATACATATATATGTATATATATTTAATACATATATTAAATGTATATGTATATATTAAACATAAGGCATTAGGCATTCGATTTACAAATAAACCAGACAAGAAAATTTTATATCATTAATTTATAACATCTTAAATAGATTATATGAGTAAACTATAGGCGTTAAAAATGCAGCCATAAAAATGATTGTTAGGGGCGCCCGGGTGGCTCAGTTGGTAAGGTGTCTGACTCTTGATTTTGGCTCAGGTCATGATTTCATGGGTCGTAAGACAGAGCCCCACATCAGGCTATGAGCTGACAGCGCGAAGCCTGCTTGGGATTCTCTCTCTCACTCTCTCTCTGACCTTTCCCCTGCTCGTGCATGTGTGCTCTCTCTCAAAATAAATAAACTTTAAAAAAAAGCTTTAAAAAAACGACTGTTAAATGTAAGATATAATATTGTCAATATTCTTTTGAGTTTGCAATGTTTATTATAGTTATTAGACAAATATGAACATACCATCTCTGGACCAAGGATGAACCTGAGGTCTAAAAGGGGGAAAAATAGTGTATATTTTTACTTATTGTATGGAAAAAAATGAGCTAAAACTATTAAAAGAATGTGAGAAGGCAAAAGGGGTAAACAAAAGACGGCTAAAATGGTTATCTGTCTATCCTAATAGCAATATTAAAGCAATGTTCAAAATTAATAACTCAAAATGTACATTGTAAAGAAATACGACTGTACATAACAGAAGAAACAGCTATGAGTTCAAAGTTGTTGTACTTAAAGAATAGGTGCATTTTTAGGTTTCTAACACTACTGTCTTTTAAACTATGTGTATATATTATTTTGATTTAAAAAATTAAAAAGCAGAGGCACTTGGGTGGCTCAATCAGTGAAGCATAAGACTTTGGCTCAGGTCACGATCCCATGGTTTGTAAGTTCAAGCCCCGCATCAGGCTCTTGCACTGACAGTATGGAGCCTGCCTGGGATTCTCTCTCTCCCTCTATGCCCCGCCTCCACTTGCACACATGCTTGCACTCTCTCCCTCTCAAAATAAATAAACTTAAAAAAAATTTTTTTTTAAAGTAGGAAACAAATTAAAAACATATTCAGAAAACCAGAATTTCATGGTCACTAATTTTTTCTAAGACTTTGTCCTTCTTCAAATCTCATACTTCTAAAACTAATTGCTTTCCTTTAAAACAATTCTTTCTTTTCAGGCACCCAACTTCCAACTTCAGTTCAGGACATGACCTCGCAATTTGTGGGTTTGAGCCCCACATTGGGCTCTCTGCTGTCAGCACAGAGCCAGCTTACTACCCTCTGTCCCCCTCTCTCTGCACCTCCCCCACTTGTGCCTGCACTCTCTCCCTTTCTCTTAAATAAACTTAAAAAAAAAAAAATTCTTCCCTTTCTGAGGCACCTGGGTGGCTCAGTGGGTTAAGCAACCGACTTTGGCTCAGGTCATGATTTCACTGTTAGTGGGTTTGAGCCCCGTGACAGGCTCTGTGCTGACCGCTCAGAGCCTGGAGCCTGTTCAGATTCTGGGTCTCCCTCTCTGTCTACCCCTCCCCTGCTCACCCTGCTCATTCACTGTCTCTGTCTCTAAAAAAAAAATAAATGTCAAAAATAAATAATAAAACGTACAGAAAACAGAGAAAAACATAAAACACCCACCCCAACCATTCAGAGGTCAGGAAAGTTTTAATTTGGACTTATTTACTTCTTTTTTAAGAAATAAAGCATTATATGGGGCGCCCGGGTGGCTCAGTCGGTTGAGCGTCCGACTTCAGCTCAGGTCACGATCTCGCGGTCCATGAGTTCGAGCCCCGCGTCGGGCTCTGGGCTGATGGCTCAGAGCCTGGAGCCTGCTTCGGATTCTGCGTCTCCCTCTCTCTCTGCCCCTCCCCCGTTCATGCTCTGTCTCTGTCTCAAAAGTAAATAAACGTTAAAAAATTTTTTTTAAAAAAATAAAGCATTATAGAATTGAATACAATTTCACTTAAAAATTAAATGGTATGTCTTAAATATGTGCATTTCATTGCATATTAATTATACCTAAATAAAGCTATTAAAAACATTAAAAAATGTAGAGCCAAAGATTCCAACCCTCGTGGACATTACATCCTGGTGGTGCTGTTTTTCACTTGACAGTTTTCTAACATTATTTTCAACTACTCTAAATAATCCCTTAGTTTGGATATGATCCTTATTATACTTTTTGTTCACACATAACCATCCTTGTGGGCATTCAAATCCTAACTATCCTTCAAGTCACAACTCAAGATCCATGTCTACCATAAACTCTTTGGTTTTTTTTCATTAAGAAATACGACTGTACGTATCAGAAGAAACAGCTATGAGTTCAAAGTAGTTGTACTTAGAGAAAAAGAATGGGTGCATTTTTAGGTTTTATAAAGGTAAAATATATATTTTTAAATGTTTATTTTTGAGAGAGAGAGCTCGAGATGGGGAGGGACAGAGAGAGAAGGAGACCGACAATCCAAAGCAGGCTCTGGCTGACAGCAGAAACCTTGAACTCAAGAACTGTGAGATCCATGACCTAAGCTGAAGTCCCACGCTCAACCGACTAAGACATCCAGGAGCCCCAAGTAAGATATTACACCTGTACTAATACTCCTCTCCTAAAGCATGTAGATTTTTGGTATTTAAGTCGTATTATCTAATACTGATTCCTGTTGTTTCTTTTGTGTTTTTTAGTTGCCTCTACTGGATCCAAGAACCTTGAGAACAGGTATGGTGACTTACACATTTCGTGTTTCTTCCAAGTGCCTAGCTGAGCGCAAACCAAAGAGGAGCCATCCCTAAGGTATGTCACCATGTTTCCCTTTAACAGGTTATTGCTCTCTAGCAAACTGCTAATATTTTTCATCATTTCATAATTGTAAGCTACTAATAAATGGGTTTTATTTGTTTTATGAAAGCAATAGAGAATGAAGAAGACCTTGTATTCAAACTGACTTGTACTGGAGTACTGGGTACATCATTTTTGAGCTGGGTGAGTTCATCGTTATTTACCTTCTCTAAGCTCCAGTTGCCTAAACCTGTAACATAGGGATGACTGTCATCCTCACAAGCTTGTTCGAGGAGTAGAATACTAAGAATATGATAATGTTTGCTCCTTTCTCTTTTCTGATCCCTCCGTCATAATCTGTTACAAGGACTGGTAAGAATCATTTTCTGGCTTAGTGTTAAGTTTCAATTTCAACATGGCTATGAAACTTTAGTTTTGATTTCACTAATGAAACTTCTAAAAGCGTTTATACATTTACTGAACCTTCCACCACCGTGTACAAGGCTCTGGTTTAGAACTAATGAAAGAAGGGTTAGTAGCACAGAGTCTACACTATCAGGGAGTTTACAGACTAACAAGAAAAAAATATACTGAATTACTGATTGCAAACATGGCATAGAATTATTAAGTAAAAACTGAATCTAAAATAGATATAAAGGCACCGGTATTTCAATATTTCCCACCATAATCAGTAATATGTAAATAAGCCATGTAAAATCTATTTATATCAACTGAGTGAGCTTCTACAATCATCAGTCATGGGACACAAATGAACTGAAGTCATGTACTATACTACAGAGAATTTAAAAAGCCACCTGACAAATGTCTAAGTCACCAGCATGAAGCTCAGTATCAGAAGGGACAGATGAATAGAATTTCCTTCATTTTGCTTCAGTTTGCTTCCAATTAGTACCACTACCATCTTATATTTGTATTGTGTATCACAGTTTACCAAACACCTTCCCAATTATTATCCCACTTACTCCCAACAACTGCAGTTATAAAATCAGTCAGGAGACAGAGGAGATTGAGCTTTTTGGAACATATCCACCGAAAGGAAAACCCAGTCAAGATAGACTTAGACTACCAAGAAAAAGTCTTTTCAATGTATATATTAAAATTCAAACAGAAAAAATTTGCATAATACTGATTTTACTTATGTTTTGTAAACATACATGACAGGCTACTTTTTTTTTTTTTTAAGATTAAGGTTTTGTATCAAGATATTATACCACTGGGTATGCTATCTTCATGCAGAAGCTGAAGTTTCTCCTTAAGGATAAAGCCATTCCTGGCATTAAACACAGGGCAAAGGAACCGATGGATCACATTTCAGTGGGTTCTTTTCACTTCGCTCTTCAGGTCTCCAAACCTCCAAGAGCAAACTATGGTAGCATCAAAATCAAACACTTTAGGGGCGCCTGGGTGGCGCAGTCGGTTAAGCGTCCGACTTCAGCCAGGTCACGATCTCGCGGTCTGCAAGTTCAAGCCCCGCATCAGGCTCTGGGCTGATGGCTCAGAGCCTGGAGCCTGTTTCTGATTCTGTGTCTCCCTCTCTCTCTGCCCCTCCCCCGTTCATGCTCTGTCTCTCTCTGTCCCAAAAATAAATAAACGTTGAAAAAAAAAATTTAAAAAAAAAATAAAATAAAAAAAATCAAACACTTTAAAAGACAGTTTATTTGTGTATTTATTGAATTCTAGTTAACTATTAAATAATAAAAATTCAAAAATTATGGGAAGTTTGAGCTTATCTTAGTTGCAATCACAGTACTTGAAAAAAAAATACATATTTGTCTTCTTCTAGAAGAACTGTTAATGTGGAAGTTCTGTGCTCCCAAGGACCAAAGTGATAGTGACAAAAGTAATTTAAATGAGAAATTCTAGGGGGAAGGGGACACTTTGGCAGAGATTGTCAAGGTCACTGAGGCAGCCATACTTTGACATCAAGACATTCTCATTCCGGGGCTCCATACTGAAGTGTTATCTACCTTGCAATACCCAGCTCAAATACAATTTCCCCTAAAAAACCTTCCACAATTACTCTGAAAGACGGAAACATAAAATTATTAACACAGAGAGGAGAGATCAGCTATGTACCCTTAGGACACATACTATCTTAACAGTCACAACTCTAGGACCAAATATCACCGCTTGGTGGTTTTCTCCCATCCATTCCCATCCCCATACAATGCAGTTTCTACACAGAAAGTTTTCTTTTTTTCTTTTCTTTTTCAAGTAAACGCTACTCCTAACATGGGGCTCAAACTCACAACCCTGAGATCAAGGGTTCCATGCTCTACCACAGAGCCAGCCAGGAGCTCCCAGGGTTGACTTTTTAAGATACAAATTTGACTGAGGAGCACCTGGCTGGCTGCTCCCTGGTTGAGCATGCAACTCTTGACCTCAGGATTGTAAGTTTGAGCCCCGCGTTGGGTGTAGAGTATTCCTTAAAAATAAAATCTTTAAAAAAAAAAAAAAAAAAAAAAAGACTGCAATTTACCTGCTTAAAACCCTTCAATGACCACCCACGCTCTTCAAACAAGGTCCACATACGTTGGGTAATATTACAGAGTTCACTGTACTCTTCTCTCACTATATTTGAGTGGTTTGAAAATTTTGCTATGAAAGTTTAAGAGACGGGTGCTGGTTGGCTCAGTAGGTTGGGTAGCTGACTTCAGGTCATGATCCTGCACTCTGTGGGTTCAAGCCCCATGTTGGGCTCTGTGCTGTCAGCTCAGAGCCTGGAGCCTGCTTCAGATTCTGTGTGACTCCCTCTCTCTCAGCTCCTCCCCCACTCACACTGTCTCGCTCTCAAAAATAAATAATCATTAAAACAAATTTTTAAAAAAAGTTTAACAGAAAGAAATAAACAGCCGGTCCCAAATACCTAACGCTGCTTAAAAGACCTGGCATCGTATCTCTGGCTCCCTTTTGCATTCTACACTCAATCCAACTGCTGTGACCTTTCAGTTGGGTAAACTTCCCCAGCCTCCTTCAGCAGAATAGATTCTACTTTCTTCCCTCCTTTGGGAGTTACCTTCACCTAATTCCTATTTACCCATAATATGTTAGGTGGTAGACTGCTTTCCTAAGAAAACTTTACCTGACTTTCCCAGCTGGTTATCCACTTGTTACATATTCTCACAACCTGCTACATTCTTTCTTTTTAAGCCTCTATGTAGGTTTATTGGTATTTACAGTTGAGCCTTGAACAATACAGGTTTGAGCTATGCAGGACTACATATATGCAGTTTTTTTTATAAACACAGTACATTACTGTAAATGTATTTTCTCTTACAATTTTCTTCATAACATTTTCTTTCCTCTAGCTTACTTTATTGTAAGAATACAGCATAATCCATATAATACACAAAATGGTGTTAATCAACTGTTTACATTATTGGTAAGGCTTTTGGTCAACAGGTTATTAGTAGTTAAGTTTTTGGGTAATCAGAATTCATACAGATTTTCACCGTGTGGCGGTTGGCACCCCTAACAGTCCCACCATTGTTCAAGGGGCAACTGATACTTGTGTGATTAGTTGTTTAATATGTTCCCCCCAATAACAACGTAAAGTCCATAAGCAAAATCTATAGAGGTCACCATAGTATTGTGGGCACTCACCATACAGTAGGTGCTAAAAAAATTCTGAATGACAAATTAAGTAATTAACATTAAATATTGGGTAAAGTATCCATGTATTTATCGCAGTGCAGGGCTAAGAGTCAGTTCTCAATACTTTCTGTTTTCCGTATTCTGCCTTGTATCATTATTATTCGCGTGCTTAATCAGTCCCTCCAGCCTGCACACCATTCGTACCCGTTTTTGGATGCCAACACTAACTTTAGTGGTATAAACAGGTGCTCAATATTCACTGAGTTTAACTGCCTTTAAAATCAATACGCCTTTTAGCATATTTACATAGAAGACGCAACATCAACTTAAAGAGCTTTCCCCATTAAAAACTAAACTGTAATTCAAAGACTTATCAACACTCCCCAAACACACTTGAGCCATGACTTTAAAACAAGGAGGCCGATGTTCACGTCGTTCACACAATGTCATACTTTACAGGTTCACACTGACATCAAAAAGACTGTCAGTTTCCTGTTTTTCTTTTCCATCATCTCAAATTAAGTACGAAGAAATCGATGCTGGACACCACTCTAACGTTCCTTATCGCTAACAAGAAACTGCGAGTGAAAAAGAAAGAGACGCACACTTTTAAAAAATGAAACCTGGGAAACGGCGAACACGAAACCTACAAGAGTGTTGTGGGAGACTGGTAACGAAGCTACCTAAGAAACGGCCCCCGCAAACAAACGTGCCTTTTCGGCACAGTGCTCCTGCAGGGCACGTCTTTGGAAATGGGGGCATTCGAACGCTCCTAACTCGAAGTTTTCCGAGTACCGTCAGAACGGAAGCCCTCCGCTGCGCTCGTACGCAGGAAGCAAGCGCAGGCTGCAGGCCCGAGTCGCGGCTCACCTGAGCTGGCCAGGAGTCTCGCCCCGGCCGCCGCCGCCAGCGTCGCCGAAACCGTCCGGATCCAGGGCCCGCCGAGACCAACACCCAGACAAGCGCCACGGCTCAGCCGGACCCAACGACCCCAGCGCCCCCGCCCGGGAGACGACGGCCCACGCCCGGCGGCCAGCGGATGCCCCAGCCCCTCGCCCGGCCGAACGCGGCGCGGCCCCAGCACACTCACCTCTGGGCGTGGCCGCCTCGCGGCCGCGTCCTCAGTTGGCTCCGGGGCCGCGGGCGCCACCGCTGCTGGCGGGCTGGAGGGCCTCGGGCCCGCCGAGGCTCCCGGGCCGCCTCCCGGGGTCTCCGCCGCCCGGCGCCGAGCGCGCGCCGAGCTGGCTCTGCGCAGCCCCGAGAGCGCGCGCGCGGGAGGGCGGGGCCTGCAGCCGCCACCGCCGCAGGGCTCGGCGTTACCCGAGCTCATGGCGGCCGCCGCCTGCCTGCACCCGGCGCCTCCGCTAGCTGCCTTTTGGCCCCGCGCGGAACGTGCGGGCTCCACCGAGAACCCAGCGGCTGCCGCCCTCTGTACCTCTTCGGCCTCTGATTGAATACGCGGAGAGATTTCCCTGCATTCCCAGTGTGGAACTTTACCCGAGCTCTGGGATTCTGGGAAGCGACGGTGAAAGAAATCCCTCCACCCTTTTGTGTCCCTGAAATGGTTTTCTGCAAGGAACCGCCTTTCCCCGTGTGACTCACGTATGACTCACGTGTGCCCCCTTGTTCACCTGTGACGGATCAGACACAGACCCTCCAAATTCCCTTATTCTTTTGCCTCATAAATGATTAGCCGAACCGACTGCACTCGCTGAGCAATCTGGACAAAATACCAGCTACCTTCACTCGACCAAACTTTACTCAACTTCTCTCCTTCCACCAGGCCCCTAAACTTTGACCCACCCTCCGCCTGAGCCAGTCAACAGCCCCTTCTAATCCACCACTCTTGAAAATCTGGGTCCACGTCCGAGTGAAACACTGAAGTGCTGTGTGATCACCCGCCACCCGTTCCTCCCACTTCCGCACACCCAGGTCTTTCTAGTCTTTGTTCCCTCCTCCCTGCGAGAGAAAAGCCCTTTTCTGATTTACCTTAGAGACAGTTGCAGATCTCAGGGTCAGAGTTCCCCTATAGAAATAGTCACCCCTCCCCACTAGTGAAGCTGCCATAGTCTAAGTACCTCGTATAAGTGGAATCATACAATATTTATCTTTTTGGGTCTGGCCTTATTTCACTTAGCGTTGTTTTCAAGGTTCATCCATGTCACAGGTATCAGAGTTTATTCTTTTTTATGCTGAATAATATTCCGTTGCATGTATATACCATTTTTTTTGTTTGTTTATTCATGCATCTGCTGATGGACATTTGGATTGTTTCCACATTTTGGCTGCTGTGAACAATGACGCTGTGGACATTGGTGTACAAGTATCTGATTAAGTCTCTTGCTTTTAGTTCTTTAGTATATATCTAGAGGTGGAATTGCTGGCTCGTGTGGGTTATGTTTAGCTTTTTGAGGAACTGCCAAACTGTTTTCTACGATAAGGATACCATCTTATATTCCTATCAGCAATGCGTGTGCATTCCAGTTTCTCCATACCCTTGACAGCCCTTGTTATTTTCCATATTTGTTTTTTTGGATTTTTTTTTTTTTTTATAAGAGCTACCCTAATTGGTGTGAAGTGGTTGGTGTGAAGTGGTTGGTATTCATTGTGGTTTTCATTTTTATTTCCCTCCTGACAGTGATGTTGAGCATTTTTTCATGTGCTTATTGACCATTTGTATATCTTTGGGGAAATATCTAATCAAGTCCTTTGCCCATTATTATGTATCTATTTTTTTTTAATTTTTTTTTAACGTTTATTTATTTTTGGGACAGAGAGAGACAGACCATGAATGGGGGAGGGGCAGAGAGAGAGGGAGACACAGAATCGGAAACAGGCTCCAGGCTCTGAGCCATCAGCCCAGAGCCTGACGCGGGGCTCAGGCTCGAACTCACGGACCGGGAGATCGTGACCCGGCTGAAGTCGGTCGCTTAACCGACTGCGCCACCCAGGCGCCCCTCTATTTATTTATTTTAAGCAAACTCTATGACCAACCTGGGGTTTGAATACACAACCCTGAGATCAAGAGTCCCATGCTCTTCCAACTGAGCCACCACCCCACCTGTAGCCCCTCATAAAAAAAAAAAAAAGAAAAGAAAAAAGAAAGAAAGTTTGTTTATTTATTTATTTAGAGAGTGTGAGTGGGGGAGGGGCAGAGAGAGAGAGAAAGAATCCCAAGCAGGTTCTGGGCTGTCAGCACAGAGCCTGACTCAGGGCTCCATTCCATGAACCCTGACATCATGACCTGAGCCTGAAACCAAGAGTTGGATGCTTAACCAACGGAGCTAGCCAGGCACCCCAGCCTTTGCCTTTTAAATAGGATTATTTTTTGTTGTTGAGTTGTAGTTATTTTCTTTTTTTTTTTTTTCCTGGAGATTAAGTCCTCATCATAGATGTAATTCGCAAATATTTTCTCCTATTCTGTGGGTTGTCCTTTCATTCTACTGACAGTGTCCTCTGACACTGCCCTTTGTCCTTTAAATGTTGATGAAGTTCAATTTATTTATTTTTCCTTTCTTTCCTCTATGCTTTTAGGGTCATAAACAAGAAACCATTGCCAAATTCAATGTCATGAAGATTTTCCCCAATGTTTTTTCTTTTTCTTTCTTTCTTTTATTTATATAAGTAAGGTATACGCCCATGCTAGAACTCACAACCCTTAGTTCAAGAGTCGCATGCTCCTCTGACTAAGCCAGCCAGGTGCCCCCTGGCACTATGTTTTTTCTCCTAAGTATTTTATACTTTTAGCTCTTATACTAGGTGATTGATGCATTTTGAATTAATTTTTATACACGTAAAATAAGAGTCTAACTTCATTCTTTCGCATGTGGATATACAGTTTTCTCAGAACCATTTTTTCAAATTTTTTTTTTAGTTTATTTATTTTGAGAGAGACAGAGTGCAAGTAGGGGAAGGGCAGAGAGAGGGGGACAGAAGATCCAAAGCAGGCTCCATGCTGACAGCAGGG
The DNA here is from genome assembly GCF_022837055.1 of Prionailurus viverrinus. Classification (NCBI taxonomy): domain Eukaryota; kingdom Metazoa; phylum Chordata; class Mammalia; order Carnivora; family Felidae; genus Prionailurus; species Prionailurus viverrinus. The sequence goes on from NC_062563.1 coordinate 122,154,541, forward strand.
AGAGCCCAATGCAGGACTTGAACTCACAAACCCATGAGATCATGACCTGAACTGAAGTCAGATGTTTAACTGAATGAGCCACCTAGGCGTCCCTCTCAGAACCATTAAAATTTTTTTTTACTTATTTATTTATTTTGATGACAGAGAGAGAGAGAGAGAGAGTGCAAGTGTGCTTGAATTGGGGGTGGGGGGAGAGGCAGAGATGAGAGAGAGAATCTTAAGCAGACTCTTCCAACCTGTCAGCATGGAGCCTGATGTGGGGCTCAATCTCACAAACTGAGATCATGACCTGAGCTGAAATTAAAAGTCAGACACCCAGCCGACTGAGCCACCCAGGTGCCCATCTCAGAACCATTTTTTGAAAAGACTGTCCTTTCCCCATTTAATGGTCTTGGGATAAATACCACTCGGTCATGATGTAGAATTCTTTTGACATGCTGCTGGATTTAGTTTACTGGTATTTTCTTGAGGATTTTTGCATCTCTATTAATAAATGATTTTGCTCTGTAGTTCTTTTACTCTGATACCTTTGTCTAGCTTTGGTATGAAGGTAATGTTGGTTTCATAGAATGAATTAGGAAGTGTTTCCTCATCTTCTATTTTTCAGAATATTTTGAGAAGGATTGGTGTCAATTCTTTCTTAAGTATTTGGTAGAAATGTTTAGTAGAAACTGTGAAGTCATCTAGTCCTGAGCTTTTCTTTGTTGGGAGGTTTTTGATAACTGATTCAATCTTGTTGTAGGCCTGTTTGGATTTTCTATTTCTTCTTGAGTCACTTTTGGTTGTTTGTATGTTTCTAGAAATTTGTCCATTTCACATAGATTAGCTTGTTGTCATACATTGTTCATAGTATTTTGTTATGATTCTTTTTGAAAAAAATTTTTTAATGTTTATTCATTTTTGAGAGACAGAGAGAGAAAGAGTGTAAGCAGGGGGAGGGGCAGAGAGAGAGGGAGACACAGAATCCGAAGCAGCCTCCAGGCTCTGAGATGTCAGCCCAGAGCCTGGTGTGGGGCTTGAACACATGAACAGTGAGATCATGGCCTGAGCTGAAGTCAGCCACTTAACTGACTGAGGCACCCAAGTGCCCCAATTTTTTTTTTTTTAGAAAGAGAGAGACTATGAGCAGGGGAAAGGGGCAGAGAGAGAGAGAGAGAGAGAGAGAGAGAGGGAGAGAGAGAATCTTAAGCAGGATTCACGTTCAGCCCAGAATCTGATGCAGGGCTTGATCCCACAACTCTGAGATCATGACCTGAGCCAAAATCAAGAGTCAGACACTTAACCTATTGAGTCACCCAGGCACCCTGTCCTTCCTTTTACTAGCTTTTGGGTTTCATTTGCTCTTTCTCTATTTTCTCTATTATTTTTTTGTTTGTTTGTTTGCTTTTGGGTAACAAAACCCAGGATTGAATCTGTTGGCTTTTTAGTTGTAAGTCTAAATGCTCAAACAGCACTGTAAGCTCCTTAAGGGTGCAAACTGAGTCATGTATTTGTTAGCTCTTCTCCAGAATACTTTATACAGTAGGTGTTACATACATCCGTACTAGGGGTGGTAAATGCATCTTGAATTGACATGGAAAGATAATAGGTGGCTCTCAGGAATCTGCTCCTGATCCTGCATCATCTTTTTCAGTTGGTATCCATTCCAACCATCCAGTTCAGGTTACAAACACTGTGATCATCTTTGGTCCTTTCCCCTACCTCAAGATGAATACCTATGACTGAGCTGTTCAACAGAACTTTTTGAGATGAGGGAATTGTTTCTGCACTTTCTAATACATTAACTACTAGCAACATTTTGCTACTGAATGCTTGAAATATAGGTAATGTATCTGAAGGACTGAATTTTTAATTTTTTAATTTAAATTTAAATAGCTGTATGTGGGTAGTAGTTGGCACATTGGACAGCACAGAATTCTAATGTCACCAATTCTGATTTTGTTCCATGACTCAGTGGTTATTCAAAGTGTCATCCTTCTTAAAAGTATAGCCTCTTGCATCCTATGCCTACTGGATCAGAGTCTCTTCCCATAGGACCTTTTTCTGGAGTTATAGTATCTCACCCAAGCTCCATCAGAAGTAAAATTAAAAAACAAAACAGGGCACCTATGTGGCTCAGTCAGTTGAGAGTCCAACTCTTTTTTTTTAAATTTTTTTAAATGTTTATTTATTTTTGAGAGAGACAGAGACAGAATGCGAGTGGGTTAACTGGCAGAGAGAGAGGGAGACACAGAATCAGAAGTAGGCTCCAGGCTCTGAGCTGTCAGCACAAAGCCCATTGCGGGGCTTGAACCCAGGAGCCGTGAGATCATGACCGGAGCTGAAGTCGGATGCTCAGCTGACTGAGCCACCCAGGTGCCCCAAGCGTCCAACTCTTGATTTGACCTCAGGTTGTGATCTCATGGTTGTTGAGTTTGAGCCCCGTGTTGGACTCCATGCTGACAGTGCAGAACCTGCTTGGGATTCTCTCTCTCTCTCTCTCTCTCTCGGATTCTCTCTCTCTCTCTCTCTCTCTCTCTCTCTCCTCTCTCTCTCTCTCTCTCTCTCTCGCTCCCTCTGCCATCCCTCACTCATATGTGCTCTCTCTCTCTCAAATAAATAAACATTTAAAAAAGTGTCTTTCAGGGGTGTCTGGGTGGCTCAGTCTGTTGAGCATCCAACTCTTGATTTTGGCTCGGGTCATGATATGTGGGGACTGAGCCCCACATCAGCTTGGAGCCTGATCAAAATTCTCTCTCTCTCTTTTCCTCTGTCCCTCTCCCCTGCTTGAGCTTTCTCTCTTTTAGGCTTCATTCTAAAAAAAAATTACAGTTTTGGCCTTATGTTTAAGTCTATAATCAATCTGAAGTTAATCTTTTTAATTAGCATGAATAGTCAAGGTTTATTTTTTTTTGTTTAGGGATATATAGTTGTTCTAGCATCATTTATTGAGAAGAATATCCTTTCCCTATTAATCTCCTTGGCCAGTTGACAAAAATCAGTTGACTGTATGTGTCTCCTTCTGGACCTTCTATTCTTTGCCATTCAGCTGTATGACTGTATACTTATGCTGCCTTGATTATTAAAACGTAATAGTAAGACTTGAAATGAGGTAGTGTAAATTTCTCCACTTTTATTTTTTTCCTGATTGCTTAGGTGACTGTGTGTGTGTTTGTGTGTGTGTGTGTGTGTGTGTGTGTGTGTGTGTGTGAGACTCTGGGTTCTTTGTATCTCAATATAAATTTTATTTTTAATTAATTAATTAGGCTCCTTGTCCAATATGGGGCTTGAACTCATGACCTTGAGATTGAGAGTTGCATGCTCTACCTGCTGAACCAACCAGGCACACCTCCATATAAATTTTATTTAAATTTTTTTTTTTAGAGAGAGACAGAGCATGGGTGGGAGAGAGGGGTAGAGGGAGAGAGAGAATCCCAAACAGGCACCATGCTCAGCACAGAGCCTGATGTGGTGCTCCATGTCACAACCCTGGGATCATGACCTGAGCTGAAGTCAAGAGTCGGCCGCTCAACAGACTGAGTCACCCAGGTGCTGCAAAATTTTATTTTATTTTATTTTATTTTATTTTATTTTATTTTATTTTATTTATTTTGTAATGTTTATTTTTGAGGGAGAGAAAGAGAGAGACAGAGCACAAGTGGTGGAGGGGTAGAGAGAGGAAGACACAGAGTGTGGAGTGTGGGGCAGGTTCCAGGCTCCCAGCTGTTAGCACAGAACGGGATGCAGGGCTTGATCCCACAAACCATGAGAGCAAGACCTGAGCAGGAAATCAAGAATCAGATGCTTAACCAACTGAACAATCCAGGTGCCTTTGCCTCTCACTCTTGGTGTAGATGTTGGGAAAGTCAGTTTTCCTTGCAGTTTCCTGGGGATGAATGATGGGAAGGAAGGTTGGCAGGTTTCTTTCTTTCTTTCTTTTTCTTTCTTTCTTTCTTTCTTTCTTTCTTTCTTTCTTTCTTTCTTTCTTTCTTTCTTAAATGTTTCTTTATTTTGAGAGGGAGAGAGCACAAGCAAGGAGGGGCAGAGAGAGATGGGGACAGAGGATCCAAAGCAGGCTCTGCACTGACAGCAGCGAGCCAGATGCGGGGCTCGAACTTACAAACCTCACAAACTGTGAGATCATGACCTGAGCCAAAGTCAGACACTCAACTGACTGAGCCACCCAGCCACCCCTGGCAGGTTTATTTCTAATTTACCCTTAGATGTATCCTTTTTTACCAGGATTTTGCAGGGTGATTGCGTCAGACTGTAACTTGAGCAGGTCCTGGGCTTTGTCTTGTCTTTTCTATCTCCTGAAGACAGAACATAGAAGGTCAAGTTCACTGTGGTTGAGCAAATGCATTGAAAATACATTACTGGTCTGGGTTTCTGCAGTGACTTTGTTTTTGGTCTAAGCATTTTTTGGTATCTTGCCAGCTCATATATTTAAAAAAATATATTTATTTTGAGAGAGAGAGAGACAGAGAGAGAGAGAGAATCCCAAGCAGGCTTGGTGCTGTTAGTGTAGAGCCCGACTTGGGGCTGGATCTCATGAACTGTGAGATCATGACCCGAGAGCTGAGACCAAGAGTTGGGTGCTTAACTGACTGAGCCACCCAGGTACCCTCTGCCCCCACCCCCTGGCCTTTTTTGAGAGGGAGTGGAGGGGGGAGAGAAAGAGAGCTGAAAGAGAGTGAGAGAGAGAGAGAGAGAGACTGTGCTTCTGTGCAAGCACAGAAGTGGGGGGAGGGGGTAGAAGGAAGGAGAGAATCTTAAGCAGACTCCACACCTAGCGCTGAGCCTGATGCTGGACCCTGATCTCACCACTGTGAGATCATGACCTGAGCTGAAATCAAGAGTTGGACACTTAACTGACTCAGCAACCCAGGAACCCCATAGCTCATGTAATTTTAAGCCAAGTTTAAAAACAGATTTTTATCGACTTATTTTCTCTGGCTCATACTGCAGAAAACAAAGAACTCTTTCTTCTTCAAACCTTCCTTTCTTTTATCCATAATGTTCCCTTATTCCATTTTGTGGTTGAAGATGAAATCTCAGGGCTTTCCCTAAATCCCTGTTTGAGTTAGAGGTCTGTGCCTCATTCTTTATCACACTGTATCGAAGCTTGCTAGTTTCTTGCCAGTCTCCATCTCTCTTGTAAGTACTATGTGTTGTTGTATTTAAAAAAATTTCCTTACTTCCTGGCCTGGCAGAGTACCAAATACCAGTTGGGTTTAGAGTAAACATTTGTTGATAGTAAATGATGCAGGTTATTGATGCAGGATTGTCAAGCCCAATGGTCAAGAAAGAATTCTTGAGACATTTTATGGTGCAAAAAGGCATTTTTATTATAGCACAGGGACAGGACCCTTGGGCAGAGAGCTGCACTGTGATTGCAGGGAATGACTGATTATATAGGGTTGTCTAACCTATAGAGGTGAAAGTGACCTTAGGGCCCCAGGAAATTGAGTTTATAGGTTCCTGGAGGTCTATTAAGATTGTCTTTTTCTCTTTTTTTAAAGTTTTATTTATTTAGTTAATCTCTATACCCTATGTGGGGCTCAAACTCATGACCCTGAGATCAAAGTTGCATGTTTCTCCCAGTGAGCCAGCCACGGGCCCCCAAGATTGTGTTTTTCTTGTCAATCATTAAGACAGCTACAAACTGTAGTGGGGTTTCACATCCTACAAGACTGTGATTTTTATCAGTTAACCATTTGTTTTTCCCCTGCCTTTGTTCTTAGGCATTTACTAGTGCCTGAAGATCTATGTCCCACTCAGCTCAGTGTTTTTACACTCAGCTTGCCTTTTGTTCTTATTAGTTATAATGACCCAAATCATAATAACTTGACTGTCTTAATTTAGGACTACAAAAACAAACACAGAAAACAAAGGAGGAAAGCACACAAACCCTTTATATCCTAATTTGCATGTTATACACCTCTTCAGGACGCTTCATATACATCTGAAAACCAGCCTCTGTCTGTAGGAAAACTGTTTATTCTCTTCAGTGATCTCATTCACAGCTAACTGATTCAGGAGAACCAGGTCTACTTCCATTATGAGGTTTCCACACCCAAAAGTCCGGGTGGGTGGTGTGGTGATGTGTTTAAGTGGTGGGTGATGTGTTGCCATTTAAATGTAAGCGGGTTTTGCCTGCTTTCCTGGAATCCATACATTTTTCCAAACAGAAAAATGACTTCCATTCTCAGTGCTGTACGCAGTTTTGTCGAATGATTGGTAGCTTGGGTGGCTAGAATGCTCTAATTTTGATACAGCTTGGGTATTTTTACAGGACGTTTCTTGAGCCTTCAATTTTTCTTAGTGCAGCAAACAGGAAGAACCTTTTACCCAATGAATAGTTCGCTCTCTATCGCTAATGTACCAAGCATTTGGTGAAATTAACATAATTTCTCTTTTACTGGAGAGCTTTTCATATTCTCTTAATTCTTGAAAGTTAAATCACAGATTTCATATTTTGTGTTCAGCTTTTTGTATTCTTAATTCTTCCGCGGGCGGGGGCCCGCAGTGATAAAGGAGACTCTTACGTGAAAGAATTCATTCTTTGTGACTCCGCCTTACATCTGGCAAAGGTTATAGAAAACAACCCTTTCTTGCTTTGTTTAAAGACACAGCGGTCTAGCGTTTGTTCTTTCTTCAATTTACCATGTGCCAGAAGCCGCACAGATCTAATTTACCATAGTCTCATTTTCACAGGCACGAAAAGTGCGACTCAAGTTCGGTGTCCTGCCTCGGGTACCTCTGGGATTCCAACTCAGGTCACCGCGCCCTCGTCCTCCCCTGTCCCCGTGTATCCCCCCGCCTTTGCCGGTCGTTCCTGGCTGTATCCAAGCCACCTGGAGCGATGGTGGAGCTACTAGGGTATTCGGGCCTCGCAGGGCGTGAGAGTCCCAGGGTCAACTCCAGCGTTCTAGCTCGTTCCGCGCCGTTTCTGGTTATTCCCATCCCCCTCCTAGACTCCGGGCCAGACCTATGAACCATAGAGCTCACATAGCCCAGAGCGTCCCTTGCCCCCCCTCCCCCGCCTCCGAGCGCTGACGCCACGCCGCTGGGCGGGGCCTGCTGGAGGGGCGGAGGGAGAGGAGGGGGAGCGGACAGGAGAAGGGCTGGCCGACCCTGCAGCGCCCCGCAGCGGCCACGGCCGGAAGCGGTCTCGTCGGCCCTGCGGCGCTGGATCCCTGACGCACGGAGCTCGAGAGCGAGAACGAGAGAGAAAGGGGCAGACATGGCGGCTCCGCTCGGCTCCCGCTGAGGAGGGCGAAGCCGGTGGAGGGTCTGAGCTGTCGGCCTGGAGTATCGCTCCCGCCTCCCGCTTTCTGCCTTCTCACGCCTACTTCCCTTCGTCTGCCCTACTCTCGCCTGTCCTCGTCTGCGCTCCGCAGAGTCCGGGTCGGCTCGTCTCTCCCGGCCCGGCTTCACTGGCCCTGACTGCCCGGCCGGCGGGCCGGCCTTCCTCGGCTCTCCCAGGCGCGGCGGGCGCTGTGTGGACCCCGTCCTCCTGGCTGGACCATGGTGAACACCCGGAAGAGCTCTCTGCGTCTTCTCGGGTCCAAGTCGCCTGGGCCTGGGCCTGGGCCTGGGGCCGGAGCAGAGCCTGGGGCGACCGGAGGCAGCAGCCATTTCATCTCCTCTCGGACCCGCTCCTCCAAGACCCGCGCTGCCAGCTGCCCCGGCGCCAAGGCCGGGGGAAGCGGTGGTGCCGGCGTCGCTCTGGAAGAGGCCCGGGTAAGAGCGCGGCGGCCCGAGTCCGGAGGCTTCCGAGTGCCGGCCCGGCCGCCGGGGCTTTGTCTGGCCGGGTTACGGCAGGAAGCCTCCAGTGGAGACCGCTTGGGCGGCTGGGGACCGGGTCTGCGGGTGCGGTGAAGGATGGTACCCGGCTAGGTAGGGCTGCGATAGCTTTGCTGCTGTGGCTCTTTTGTGTGAAGAACAGGACTGGGGTCTGGGGGAGAGGGCTCTGGCGGGGGGGTGTCTTTTCGGGGACATTGGAACAGTCTGGTTTCCGTGTCCTTGCCCGGCCTTAGAGGGGAATTCTAGGGGAGCAAGAGCGAAAGGCCGGAGTCCCCGGGTGGAAGGGCTGGGAGAAGAGAAGTGAAAGTTTTCTGCGGTGTCAAACCCTTCTCGTAAGTGTGTCAGCTCCTGCCGGTGTCTAACTCCAGCTTACTCTCAAACTGTTTGGGGGTGGTTCAAGTTGGTGAGGAAGTGAACGGAGAGCTCCAGTTGGCAGCCAGGCAGGGATGCTGAAAAAAGTTTGTAGCTGCTCTGACACCAACTTTAAAAACAAAATCAACGCTATCGCCTCTCCAGGCAGGAGAGATCGAGCATGATTTTGTAGCTGGAGCATCAGCCAGCTAGCTAACCCAGGTTCTAGTAGGGACCTGGTAGAGCTTTCAAGTCACAAAAGGGGCATGTCGAATGTTTTGGATAGTAGACACTGTTTCAAATTGTATGGTTTCCTGGACGTGTGCGTTTTTGTTATGGGAATAGTTGATTAGAAGGCGAATTAACACCATCGTTGTCACACTGTTGCCAACACATTTGAAGAAGGCTGGTGATTTAGGTTTTTTAAAAAGTGGTTGAAAGATCTTGAGATTTCATTATAGTATAAAACTCTAAGCTAGCACTTATTTTAGCACTTTAAGGGAATTGATAAGTTTGTGTTACAAGATTGGTTATGAATTCAGAAAAGAGTATTGCTTCTGTCTAGCAAGAGGGTAATTTAACCAAGAGTAATTTGGCTGGGAATTGCTGTTCATTTAAAATGCTCCTTTAAACCCACACCATTTTGTTATTCTTGTGGGAGGGAAGCAATATTTTATTTTCTGTGGGGTCTACAAGATTATGGTTTGTGTGTGCTTTTTCTCTGTATGTCATACTGTTCTGACACTGATCGGAATGAATCGAGGCAAATACAACAGATATATTTTACCAAAATGTATTTATTGTATCTTTGAAAATATATTCGGCTTTTATTTTGCTAAAATAAAAATGTTTTGAAAACTGCCTTGTTAGTAGGCTGTTTTGGGGTTAACAGATCTCTTAGGTTAAAATATGAAAGCTAGATCTTAAAGTTGTGCAAACTAGAATAATTTTTCTGAAAACTTGGCTTTTTGTAGAGATTATTCCAAACGTGTACAGACTTACTGACTTTTTGAAGCTAACATTTATTTTAAAATAAAAGTAAATTTAAGAAAGGTCTGTTCTCTATACCTAAGTTCAAATAAAATGTTTAGTGTACTATTTAACTGTAGTATAATGGTATGAATGCCCAGTCTATTAGAGCAGTGTCTAATTCATCTGAAGCAATTAGCTCATCTGTCACTGATCAGTTTGTGGTCCCATTTTGGAATTCATGCATAGCATGCTGTCCTTATCCCTTGAGGAATAAGGTGAAGTAATTTGTCAAGCAGCTGTTATGGAGATGTTAAAAGGCAAGGAATCAATAATCTAATGTAGAAATGAACATTTGGTAGCTTTTAAATTGCTGGAGGAATGAAAGATATTAGAGCTTTTTCTAGAAGGAGGCTGATGAAACTTTGTTTCAGGGATCCTTTTAGAATGTTTTAAAAGGTCATAAATAATACGCTAATGAAGATTTACTTTAAAATGTTTGTTTTTCAGTTTTAAGAAGACTTGTCTTCTGGCTGTAGTAGGTGATAGAATGCTCTAATGGCTTTCTCTGAGAAATGTGAAGGATTTTCTAATCCTATATTGTGATTGGTCCTTTAAAAGAGGAAAGTTACAATTCTGAATTTGTTAAGCTTATGGACTATACATTTATGAAGAAATTTGTGTATTTTTCGTTGCTGTATATTTCTAAAATGGGTTGATTTGGGCCTGGTAAACTCTTCCTCTCAAGTTGGTTTTATGAATTATAAGAATTTAGTACTCTTTCTAGTGTATTTAAGGGTACTCTGTCTGGAGTTTTAGACATTTGCTGGCATCTGTGAAGACTTGATGGAAAATGGGGTTGTTCATGCTGTTGCTTTAGGAGACTCTTTTTATTTTGGTAGGAAGAAATGTATTCTTTATAAGATACATAATTGAGGAGGTTCTCTTTTTTTCTGCTTTTGTGTGTTCTTTACGCTTGATGCTGATCTTCCCTCTTTCTGCCCCCCAGGATTCTTTTAGTTCTTTCTTTTTTCTTTCTTTCTTTCTTTCTTTCTTTCTTTCTTTCTTTCTTTTTCCTTCTCTTTCTTTCTTTCTGTTCTTTTCTTTGTTTTCTTTCTTCTTTCTTTCTTTCAGTTCTTTCTTTCTTCCTTTCTTTCTAGAGAGAGAGCACAAGCAGGGGAGAGGGGCAGAGGGAGAGAGAATCCCAAGCAGTTTCATGCTCAGTGTAGAGCCTTGATGTGGGCTCAATCCTACGACCCTAGGATCATGACCCGAGCCAAAATCAATATTGGACCCTCAACTGACTGAACCACCCAGGCGTCCCTCTTTTTAGATTTCATGGGCTGTGTCTACATATTTCATTTGCTTTAAAAAGCCATGGGACCTGAGCTGTGCGTATAGTTTGCCTTTCTTCCAAGTAGGTTATTGGAAGGATTTTCTTGAACCCACACTTTTTAAATGTCAAGCTGACTTCTGCTCTGTATTGAGTTATAATTGCTCTCGTTCCTGGCTTCTTTTGTTTGTTTAGTATATTTAAAGTTTGACCTCTTTTAGGTCAGTTAATCTGATGATCAGTAATTAGCATTTGTTTGCTCCATCAAAGAGTTCCTCTCAGCGAACTAATAATTGTATTCACAGAATTGGAAAGCAGTTTTGAACAATATTTCAACTCTTTTTTCTATTAGGCGTGTTTGCTTTTGGCTTCATCACTAGCTTTTTGTGCTTTTTGAGAAGGTTTTATAGTATTCTTTGAGTCCACATCTTAGTTGAGAGGGTCAAAATAAATATTTTGAGTAACTTTATAGGTAAATTTGCTTTATCGTAATTTCATTAAAAAAAAGAATCCTTGGGTCCTTCTGTAGTATGGTCCTTTATCACCCTGTACTTCTTCTTTTCCAACACCCATGCATTTACCGATATACTACAACAGAGTGGCTGAAGTTGATGGTTAAACACAGAAAAGAAGTCTGAGAGTAAAATGTAATAACTTATAGGACTCTGAGATAAGTAGAGAAAAATACAAGTCCTTCTGAGTAAAGTTTTTCCTTATATGTATTATGGAAATGTAATACACATACGTATACATATGTGTGTGTATCTTGAGTAATGTGGTAAACAATATCCCTTCACAGCTTTGAACCAAAGTAGCTGATTATCTGTGGTAACCAATTGAAAATGCAACTTAAAACAAATCAATTACTGATCATTTCTGTAGTCCAGATATTCAAACTTGCAGTTAAAAAAATTTTTTTTCTAAATGTTTATTTGTTTTTGAGAGAGAAAGCCAAGTGGGGTAGGGGCAGAGAGAGAGGGAGACAGAGAATCTGGAGCAGGCTTTGTGATGCCAGTGCAAAGCCGGACATGGGGCTGGAACCCATGAACTGTGAGCTCATGACCTGAGCTAAAGTCTAACTACCGCTCAATCCAGTGAGCCACCTAGGTACCCAAACTTGCAGTTTTTAAGGTCCTAGATGAAATTTACAACACCTGTAGAAGTGAAGGATGTTAATTTCTTAATCTCTTTTCCGTGGCAGGTAGTCTTTGTGACCATTCTTTGATAGATCCTTGAGTGCTTGTCTCTTAAATACCTAATTATAGATAAACCTCTAGCCTCTGGAAACCAGCTGGACAGGTGATAGGATTACTACTTGTTAGAAGAACTAAGGACCAGACCAGTGACTTCAGCTGGGTTGATTTGTTGATATTTGGGTTTGTGTTCTTATATTGGGAGTATATTTGTTATGCCTTCCTGCTAGGGAAGGATTTTGTGAAAAGTGAGTTATTGAGTAAAAGGGATTTGGGATTTTTGGATAAACAGTTGTATGAACGTACAAAGGGGAAAAATCATACATTGAATGTTTGCTTACCATACATAAAAACAAGAAAATTTTCCTCTAGACTCTAGGCTAGAAGACCAAATAGGTAGTAAGTGATAATAAGTAGATAATAAGTAGATTTAATATTTAAATCTAGTTCTTTCTTCTCTGCTTGTATATTTTACTATCACATCTGTATTTATCACTACTTTTTGTTGCTGTGCAAGCGGTAGTTTCCACAAATATCAGAGAAGGAAAGAAGGCAGCTATTGTACAGTCAGGAAATACTCTATATACTGTGTATAGACAGATTTTTACTAGACTATCTGGAGTTGTGCCTAGGATTGTATTGGGACTGAAAGTGGGAACAGTAGCCTGTAGGGATGTGAAATACAGGATAGCGATTTTCAGTGATTGTTTGCTACCTGATTTCAGAGAGTGGTTGTAGGAAGAGGAGCAGACATGTTGTTCAGAGATCATTTTGCAATATTGTAAAGATGACTTGGAGAAAAAAATCCCTGTGGAGTAAGTCTAGGGTATTGTGGTGGTCTGCATTAGAGGTGTACTTGGGCTGCCATCTTTCCCCTCCACTTGGCAATATTTATCAGTGTGTACATTTTTTTCTTTTGTTAAAAAACATTTACTTATTTACTTTTGAGAGAGAGAAAGTGTGCAGGCATGAGAGCAAGCGAGGGGCAGAGAGAGGGAGAGAGAGAGAATCCCAAGCAGGCTCTACGCTGTCAGCACAGAGCCCACCGTCGGTCTTGAACTCGCAAACCATGAGATCTTGACCTGAGCCAAAGTTGAATGCTCAAACGACTGAGCCACCCAGGCGGCCCATACATTTTCTTTCATGCTCTGAGAATCTATTTTGGAGGTACGTGTTTTCCCTTTGAAAAAATGTTTCATGTTTTAAAACCTCTTGAGGAGACATTATATGGCATATTTATAAATGATGATACATACTAGTGAATGAAACACATTTAGCATTGTTAGTGTTTGTATTCTAGGACCCAAATTAGGATCTTTGAGCCAGGGGTGCTTCACATAACCATAAAATGATATGCTCTCTGATCTTGTGAGATAAGAACTTGGCGATCATTCAACCTGACTTTTGGTAGTGGGGCTTGCTTACTCCTTTGTTTTTGCATTTAATCAATCCATGTTTATGACACACCTACCACATTAAAATGTAAGTGCATTATGGGCAAGAAGTTTTGCCTCTTTGGTTCACTGTTAATAGGGCTGCCATACTGCAAAAAGTCAAGAAGGCACCATTCACACTACAGTCTATGTGAAGGGTACCCCCCCTGGAGTTGTGCAGTGCAGTCTTTTTATGTTATATGCTGTGTTAACCTCCTCATGTTGTTAATATTTTTTGCCCATTTTTCTGCTTTCTACTAAAGTTAACTTTTCTTGTTTTCCAAAAATATCAGTGATCAGTGGCTTTTAACCTTCTTTGTGTCGTAGTGAGGGATACTGTTTATGACTCTTTTCACATGCTTAATTTTTCCTATTTAGATCTTTGATTTATAACCTATTGTTTATAGTGCTACTTGCTAATATTCTATATTGCTTTCTTGCTAATATGCTATCTTGCTAATATAGTGCTGTATGCTAAGTTCCTGTATATGTTCTGTTCTCATATTTTTGTTGGCCTGTTCTGGTGTCAGTACCATACTGTTTTTAGGACTAGTTTAGGAATATATCTTAATATTCTAAAAGACAAGTTCCTTCTCTTTGTTATTTTCAAAGTTAACTTAGATTTTCAAGGATCTTCGTTCTTTTCATAAACATTTCCAGTTAAGATTAGAATTCCTCAAAAGATCCAGCTAGAATTTTAATTAGGAAATTATTTGAATTCCAAGATTAATTCACAGAGAATTGACACCTTTATAATAAATCCAAGAGCAAGGAACATTACTCACATAACCTAGTATGGAATTAGATGCTTTTTCTTGTGACCTAATACACTGTCAGTTTTGGTAAATGTTATTTGCTTAAGAAAAATGCATATTTTGTATTTGGTGTAGAAAAATATATATGATGGAAAACATTAGGAGATGGGAAACATTATAGTGTGGATTTATTGATTATTTAGATACTTAAATCTCTTGTCCCATGTTAAGATTCTACCTAAGTTTTTGTTCAAATCCTGGTGTATATATGCATGCGTGTGTATACATATGTGTATACATACATATGTATGTATCTGTGTGCATATACATAGGTATACAAATATGTGTATGTATATGTAAAGTTTTTTTATTTTGAGACAGAGAATCCTAAGCAGGCTCCTCACTGGCAATGTGGAGCCAGATGTAGGGCCCAAACCATGAGCTGCAAGACCATGACCTGAGCTGAAACCCAAGAGTCAAACGCCCAACTGACTGAGCCACCTAGCTACCCCTATGTGTGTGTGTATATATATATGTGTGTGTGTGTGTGTGTGTGTGTATTTATTTATTTAATTTTTAAAGTTTTTTTAGAGAGAATGCAAGTGGGGTAGGGGCACAGAGGGAGGAAGGGAGAGGGAGGGAGGGAGAGAGAATATCAATCCCAAGCAGGCTCTGCACTGCCATTGCAGAATCCATGCAGGGCTTGAACCCACAAACTGTGGGATCATAACCTGAACCAAAGTCGGACGCCTACCAACTGAGCCACCCAGGCATCCCCTATATCTATACATATCTACATATATCCATAGATATATTTTAAGTAAGCTCTGCACCAACTTGGGGCTTGAGCTCACGACCTCAAGATCAAGGGTTGCATGCTCCACTGACTGAACCAGCCAGGTGCCCCTCTTCTGATGATTTTATCTATCTATCTATCTATCTATCTATCTATCTATCTATCTATCTATTACTGAGTTTTGAGAGAGAGAGTGTGAGGAATGGAGGGGCAAAGAAAGGGAATCCCAAGCGATCTCTGCACTGTCAGCCCATGAGATCATGACCTGAGGCAAAATCAAGATGGTGACCTGAGGAGAATTAACCAACTAAGCCACACAGGTGCCCCATCTCTTCTGATTATTTTAAGGTTAAATGTTCTGTGTGTGTGTGTGTGTGTGTGTGTGTGTGTGTGTGTGCGCGCGCGCGCGCACACACTTAATTGCTCATAAGACCTAAATTTCTGTTTATTGACTTCTGTTTTTTTTTCTTTAAAGCCACATACTATTTAACATTCTCTTATAATGTTCCACCTTCCTTCCTATGCTGTATTGTCTAGAATTTTAGTTCTGATATTTTTATGGATATAAGTACTTTGTCTTTTTCTTTAATTTGGAATTTTTTTTTCCAGTAACAATAAATTTTTCTCAAGTACCGATATGATTACCTTTTTTTTTCCTGATTTTTAAAATAGTCTCTGCACCCAGTGTGGAGTCCAGTGCGGGGCTTGAACTTATGACCCTGAGATCAAGACCTGAGCTAAGATCAAGAATTGGTCACTTAACTGACTGAGCCATTCAGGCGCCCCTGATGATCTTACTTTTTGTGTCTCATATTATTCTTTATTTCTCTTTTTTGTGAATATTTCCTCCAAGAATATTTTCAGTTTGGGACTTTTTGTAACAAACTTTCTGAGGCATTACATGGCTGAAAATGTTTTCATTATGTTCTTTCATTTAAATAAAAAATTGGCTGGATATATAAAATTGTAGGTCTAATACTAAAGAATATGACTTTATTGTCATCTTGTATCTAGTGTTACTTTTGAAGTTTGATGTTGGTCTGATTCTTTTTCTTTTGTAGGTATTCTTTCTCTTTTGAAGCTTATAGGTTGTTTTTTGTTTTTTGTTTTTAGGTCTTTGTTCATACATTTTGCTAATTTTAGGCTTGGGTTTTTCCTTTACCCTTTGTTGACAATCTTTGCTCTTTTAGTTTGTGGTTTTTCATGTTTTTTAGTTTGAGGCAAGTTTATCATGTCATTTTATTTTATCTTAATTAGTTTATTTATTTTTAAGTAATCTCTACACCCAATGTGGGGCTCCAACTCATGACCCCAAGATCATGAGTTCATGCTCTTCTGAGCCCCCCAATTTATCATTTCTAATGGTAATTTAAAATGATCGTTTCTTCAAATAATACTAATCTCTTGGGGCATCTGGGTGGCCCAGTTAGTTAAGTGTCTGACTCTTGGTTTTAGCTTAGGTCATGATCTCACAGTTTGTGGGTTTGAGCCCCATGTGGGGCTCTGTGCTGACAGTGTGGAGCCTGCTTGGGATTCTCTGTCTTCCTCTCACTCTGTCCCTCCCTTCCTCACATGTGCTCACTCTCTCTCTCAAAATAAATAAATAAACTTAAAAAAATATTACTGCTCTCCCTTTTCATTCCTTATGGAACTCATAATATTTAGATGTTGACACCTAGAAAAATTTTATTCCTAAATTGATAATTAAACTATTTTTAAGCACTTTTGATGGTATGCTGGAGAAATTTACTGACAGTTACTTGACTAAACAAGAAACTGACAGTTACTTGAGTTATTTGGTGCTTCTTTCACCTGACTCCTGTTGCCTATGTGTAAAGTGGCCCATTTGTTGGGATAAAGCCTTGAAGTTGCTTGATAAAAACTCATTTCCTTTACAACTTATTAACACCCTTTAACCAGAGCATACTTGAATACTCACACTTTGGATGAGTGTTGTGGTTGTGTACATGATTGTGCAAGTTAAGGGAAAGCTACTTTTGAAAAACCAAACCCCATTGCAGAGCTATACTTCCTTTTTAATGAATGACACCTTATAGAAGTTTTAAATGTATGTATAGAAACAGGTGAAGCTTCACCAACAGGTGTGCACAGATGAGATGGCGGTACAAATTCATGAACTGGTGGGTGGATTCTATGTTAAAAATTTGAAAATACTTTAAAATTTAGAATTTTTTTAATTTATTTTTTTAAATCTTTATTTATTTATTTATTTATTTATTTTAAAAATAATATTTATTTATTTATTTTTGGGACAGAGAGAGACAGAGCATGAACGGGGGAGGGGCAGAGAGAGAGGGAGACACAGAATCGGAAACAGGCTCCAGGCTCCGAGCCATCAGCCCAGAGCCTGACGCGGGGCTTGAACTCACGGACCGGGAGATCATGACCTGGCTGAAGTCGGACACTTAACCGACTGTGCCACCCAGGCGCCCCAAATCTTTATTTATTTTTGAGAGAGAGACACACACACAGAGTGCAAGTGGGGGAGGAGGACAGAGAGAGAGGGAGATACAGAATCCAGAGCAGGCTCCAGGCTCTGAGCTGTCAGCACAGAGCCTGATGCAGGGCTTGAACTCACAATCTGCGAATTCATGACCTGAGCCGCAGTCAGATGCTAAATCGACTGAGTCACCCAGGCGCCCCTAAAATTTAGAATTTTAATTTAATTTTAATTTTTTAGTTTTTACTATTCTTATTCAGCCTCCAAATTTATTAGATGGAAGAATTGAGGGGAAGTGATAGTTGCTCAAGGGCATGCAGTTAATTATTCAGAAGCAGCATTTCAACTGAAAATGGGTATTTTTTTTTTTTTTTTTTTTGTAATCTATGCATCCAACTTGGGGCTTGAACTCATGACCCTGAGCTCAAGAGTCGCATGCATTTCTGACTGAACCAGGCAGGCACCCCAGGAAATTTAAAAAAATTCTTTGATATCTTTAATTGGGTAACACTGTGTACCAGATAGACAACTGAACATAAAGGGTACACAAGACGCATGACCTTGGATCTTTGGCAAAATATTTTATTTGTATTAAAAAATATGAAATAAAAAATTATAAAATAAATATTTCAAACAATATGGAAGTACACAGGAAAAAAAATAAAAGACCTTCCCCTATTCCCTAATTCCTCCAGTTTGTTTTTCCTAGGAATAACCACTGTTAAAGTTTGTGTACATCTTTCCAGACCATTGCATGTGTATTTATGGGTAACTTATATGTGTATATTTTACATATATGGAATTATAATCTATATGCTATTTATGATAGTAAACTATGTATTGTGTATATTCTTGCATATTCTTCTTGATAATTTTCTATTTTGTTGTGTTATTATACCATCACTTCTGTAGCTGTTCCCTCTTAGTACACAAATTATCTCCATTTTTTTGTTTTTTTAAATTTTTTAAAATGTTTATTTTAGAGAGAGAGAGAGTGGAGAAGTGGAGAGTGGAGAGAGTGGCAGAGAGAGAGAGAGAGGGAGACAGGATCTAAAGCAGGCTCTTCACTGACAGCAGAGAGCTGGATGTGGGGATCTTACTCACAAACCGTGAGATCTTGACCTGAGCTGGGGTCTCAGGCTCAACGGACTGAGCCACCCATGTGTCCCTCTATGTTTTTAATATTATAAAAGATGTAGCAGAAAATTACTTTTTTTTTTTATGAAGTGGAATTACTTGGTTAAGGTGTATGTATTTTAAATTTTTATAGGTTTTTCCATATTGTCCTCTAAACAGGCTAAAATCAATATGCACACCACTCCCCAATGCTCTCAGCACTCTTCTTATATACTTCTCACTGGGTAATTGGAGGAGTTAGGCTTTAACTTTCTTTTCTTTTTTTAAATTTTTTGTGTGTTTGCTTATTTTTGAGGCAGAGAGAGACAGCATGAGCAGGGGAGGGGCAGAAAGAGAGGGAGACACAGAATCCGAAGCACGCTCCAGGCTCTGAGCTGTCAGCACAGAGCCCCAAATGGGGCTTGAACTCACAAACTGTGAGATCATGACCTGAGCCGAAGTCAGACACTTAACCTACTGAGCCACCTAGGTGCCCCTACTTTAACTTTCTTGAAGGGCAGAGATTATCTCATCATCAAGTATCTTTAGTATCTAACACAGTAACAGGTGCTTAATAAATTTTGTTTGTGAAAAAGAATGAATCGCTAAAGAGAATTTAATAAGCTTATGGAATTATATTAATCCTAGAAAGCCAAGCAAGTATCCTTACTTCAGACTGTATCCACTGTCAGGCTGTACGTTTAATATTTGTTACTTCTACTACCTCACTGGTTCTTCTAAATAATCTTATGAGGTAAATGGTAGTTTTTAATTCAGTGGTAGTGCTGCAATATAAGACTGGTCCTGTCCAGTATTTAAATTTTGTGGCATTTTTCTGTACCCATGTCTCTTGTTTAAAGTATGTATTATTTTCAGATTGAAAATTATCTTCCAGGAAGAAAAATGCATTATAACTTACAATAGATTGTTTTTGTCTTTTTACAGTTCCTCAGCTCACTTCTATATATTTTGTTTGTCTATTCTTTCACATATTCATTCTTGCTTAGAAATGTTAAACTAGTAAGCCATTGCTTTTGGGATGTTTGAGGAAAATGTAGGACCTTTTGTGTGCCTGAAGTTTGAGGACTTTGTAGAATCATATTGGCCCTAAGCAAATAAATAGCCGTGTGAGTTTTGTTTTCTGCAGTCATGGTAACTGCTGAAAGAAAAAGAAATTGACCGCACTTCTAAGCTTTCTCATGAAAGCAGGAGTACTTATTTTTTAAAAAGGTAGGGAAAAAGACTGTCTTACAAAGGAAACTGGAAAAGATTGATTGTACTCATATACTTTTTGATCTAACCTGGGCGATAATGTTCTTATTTTGTTTATGTTTTGTCTCTTTGAGGATCTTTTTCTCATCAGTCATCTTACTCTTTAAAATTTTATTTTATTCTCTTCCATGTGTCCTTCTATTTACAAGAAACCAGGTCATCTTATCCTTTTTTTTTTTTTCTTTCTTTTAAAGTAGGCTTCATGCCCAGCTCGGAGTCCAATGCGGGGAGGTTGTGGTGGGGGTGGGGGAAGTGGGGGCTTGAAGAACCTTGAGATCAAGACCTGAGCTGAGATAAAGAGTTGGATGCTTACCTGACTGAGCCACCCAGGTCATCTTATCTGTTTAAAAAATAAAATTCTTAGGGTGCCTAGGAGGCTCAGTCGGTTAAACATCTGACTTCAGCTCAGGTCATAATCTCAGAACATACGGTTTCTGGGTTTGAGCCCCACATCAGGCTCTGCGCTGACTGTGTGGAGCCTGCTTGGGATTCTCTCTTTCCCTCTCTCTCTGTCCCTGCCTCACTCATGCTTTCTCTCTCTCTCTCTCAAAAATACATAAATAAACTTAAAAAAAAGAAAAGCAAAAGAAAATTCTTGGCGTACCTGGCTGGCTTAGTTGGTAGAACATGTGACTCTTGATCTTGGGGTCATGGGTTCGAGCCCCATGTTGGGAGTAGAATGTACTTGAGAAAAAAAATAAAGGGGGTATTTAAATAAAATAAAATTCTTCCCTGACTTCTTTGACTTTGTAACCTCTTTAGACTATTGTCTCTTCTTTCTTCACAGTGGCACTTCTTACGAGAGTTGCTCATATTTATGCCCTGTACTTTCTCACCAAGTTCTTCACCTAGCGATTTCCGCCCTGCATTTCACAGAGGTTGCCCTGTTAGAAGTTATAGTAACTTTTTTTTTTTCATGTTTATTTATTTTGAGAGAGAGAGAGCACATGTGTGTTTGGTAACAGAGAGGAAGAGAGAATCCCAAGCAGGTTCTGCATTGTCAGTGCAGAGCTGGAAGTGAGGCTCCATCTCACAGACCATTAGATCATGATGTCTTGAGCTGAAATCGAGAATCACTTAACCAACTGAGCCACCCAGGTACCCCTATAGTGACCTTCTAATTACCAACCCACATTTTTTATTAGCTTTTCTCTCATTGAGTTGTTTCGGAACAAACTTCCACTCCCCAGTGTTTTTATTTCTATTTTATTATTATTTTTTAGAGAGAGACAGAAAGCCTGAGCAGGGGAGAGGGGCAGAGAGAGGGAGAGAGAGAGGGAGAGTCCCAAGCAGGCATCATGTTCAGAATGGAGCTGGATGTGGGGCTTGATCCCACGATCCTGGGATCATGACCTGAGCTGAAATCAGGAGTCAGATGCTCAACTGACTTAGCCACCCAAGTTTCCCCTACCCCCCATCCCCCCGCACCCCCCCAAGCTGTTTTAGTAAAAGACTATATTTTTCACTAGTTTGTACAAGATCCAGTCTGCTCATTGCTTGAATATAGGCATTTTTTTTTAACAGTTTACATTTATTTATTTTTAAGAAACAGAGTGAGACAAAGCATGAGCGGGAGGGGCAGAGAGAGAAGGAGACACAGAATCTGAAGCAGGCTCCAGGCTCTCAGCAAGCGGTCAGCACAGAGCCTGATGCGGGGCTTGAACCCACGAACCGTGAGATCATGACCTGAGCCGAAGTCAGACGTTCAACCGACTGAGCCACCCAGGCGCCCCGAATATAGACATTTTTTAAGAGTTTTACTTCTGCCCTCTGTTTTTCATTCTGTATATTATCTATGATCCTTTTATTGCCATTTCATATCTATCCTCTAGTCCTCACCTCACTCTGTCTCAGAGCTGCATTTCCCACAGCCTGATACACCTCTCCCTAGATTTCTGGCTAGAATTCTAAACTTAACTTTTGAAATTAGAGTTCAGCATTATGCTTCTTCCTTTAACATCTGTCTCCCGGCTCCCCCCCACACTCACTGAAAAAAAATAACCACTTTTTACTAACCTGCAGTTACATTGTGTTTATTTGAATACTGGTGTCACTAATTTCTCAGTTACTCTACTTTCTGGAATCAATTTATTTTCTGCTTTCATAATTCTACACGAGGCCATCATCAAGACTCGAATTAATCTCATGGTCTGCTAATTCACTTACTTCCTTGACTGTCTCATTTTTTTTATTTTATTAAATTTTCTTTTTAAATGTTTAATTTTGAGAGAGAGAGAGAGACAGAGTGCAAGCAGAGGAGGAACGGAGAGAGATGGAGACTCAGAATCTGAAGCAGGCTCAGTCTCTGAGCTGTCAGCACAGAGCCCGATGTGGGACTCGAACCCACCAACCGTGAGATCATGACCTGAGCTGAATGAAGTTGGATGTTTAACCGACTGAATACCCAGGCACTCCATCATTTTTTTTTTTTTTTTTTTAATGCTATACTTGGATATATTCTTTTTGTCTTTACATTAAAATCCTAGGTTCTAGATTTCTGACAAATTCTGATCTGGGCAGGAAGTCTTCCCTAAAAAGTAGAGCAGCATAAGTTCTCTGCTTGTTATTCTCAAATTCTTTTGCCTACTTTTATAAGATTTGTGGTAGAATAGTGGCAAGTATTTGTAGTAGCTGATGAGCATGACTAAAGAGCCTCAGACTCCAGGAGAACATGATTTTTGCTAACTGGAAAAATTTAACTCTTCTTGGGGTTAGAATTCCCACTTAGGTGGGAATAACTTTATCTTTTCATTGTACTTTTATTTTTTGTAGCATTTGGCACTTACTATTATACTTCACTTGGAAGTTATCTCATCTTTGAATCATGTTCCTCACTATATTATGCCATATATTATCCTTGTGACTGTCAACCCAGTAGATTTTGTATTGAGTTCAAATGGGTCTTAATCTTTTTTTACCATTGTCCTCTAAGTCTTACGTACACAGTAGAGTCGTCAATAAATGTTTGTTAAATGAAATTATTCCCTTAGTCAGAGATGCCTTTCTTACTCATGGATTGTAATCACTCTGACACACATTGCTAAATGACTGTGGGTAGATTGCATAATCTCTCTTAAGTATCTTAGTCCTGAAACTGGCAACGCCTTCCCTCAAAGGGTTAGGTTATAATTAACTAGTAAAATGCTTTGAAGATGAAAAAGTTGAAGTTGAGCATTATGATCATCTTATTAAAGGTTAACTATTAGTATCATCAGGTTTGTAGGTAAAAGCTTTCCCAAAGCTTGAAGTTAATTAAATGGTGAAGTAATTATTTTGTATGTATTTACATTTTGGTTATTTGCTTTGCTTAAATCCCTAGATTTCTTTGGAGGGAAGGAGCTTTTTATAATGTTACTTATTCTGAGGTCTCTGTCACAGAGGCAAGTCAAAATTAAAACCCTACCAAGATAAGAAAAATACAGTAGAATAGTGCAGCAGTTAGAATGATGTGCCTCATATACTTAAACTGTTTTATATGGGAGAAGTCCTCAAACTTTGGATACTAAGAATCATTTGGAGGCCCTCATTAAAAATATTCCAACTCCAGAGATTCTAGTTTAGCAGGTTATATTTCTTTAATGAGGAATCAGGTGATTTCTGATTCAGCTAGTGTGCAGATAACGCTTTGAGAGACCTTCCTGAATAGAACTGAAAAAAGCTAGTAGAATATGAGAGAATGACCAACAAATAAACCTACAGACTCATTTAAATTGATATTCAAAGAGTTATGTAGTACCCAAATTATTTAAAAAATGACTAGACTTCAGATATTTTACTAATGTCTGTAATTCAATAAGTGTGTAGTACTTATTCCCAGAGTATGTTTGTAAAACTTCAGGATCTATAGATGCTCCATGAAAAAAGAGTTCCATCAAATAAGTCTGTGAAATGTTATATACTGTCCTCCATATTTAGAGGTTTACAGTGCATATTAACATACTAAATAAGACTCTTAGAAGTCCTACAGCAGAAGACCTTGAACCTATTATTTCCAAACTTACTTGATTCTGAACCTTCCTTTTTTTCTCCTAATAATTCCTATTAATAATTTACTGAATGAACTTTGGGAAATCTTGAGCCTCCACCCCGCTATGGTGTGCAATTAAAAAGAAATGAAGTATTTTTTTTGTACATGAGAACTTAAAATCTTGCTAGAATCTCAAGACTTAGAATATGACATTTTAAAGATGGTAAACATATTATACTGAGTTGAATATAATCAAATGCCAAAATATATAATAGAGTTGCAGCTAGTAGAGGAAAAAGGTCAATTTATATCAGATCCTTCAGGTAAGATTTTCAAGAAAAGATGGGTCTTTTTTTTTTTTTTTTTTTTTTAAAGTAAGCTCTGCTTACTGTGGGGGCCTGAACTCACAATTCTGAGATCAAGGGTTGCATGCTTTACTAACTGAGCCAGCCAGGCACCCAGGAAATGATGGGTCTTGAAGGGTGAGTGATGGGATTTGATTAGGAGGAATAATGCTGGCCTGAACTATCTAAATTGAGGAAGTAGTTCACAGGTATCCGTTCCATTTCTGTATTCACAAACATGCTTTAGCTTAGAACACATGACATTGCTTTCTCAGTGACTATTTGATAAGTATGTCATATAATAATGCTTTTCAGACACTAATGTGCACAAGAATCACCTGGGGATCATGTAAAGAAAAATGATTTCTGATTGGTTAGGTCTGGGGTGGAGCACATTTTGTAGTGACAAATGTAGACAGTAATTAAGTCTTGGATGAGTAGTTAGATGACGATTAATACATACTTTAACCTTAGTATTTTTATAAATATCTAAGGTAGAGTGTTTGAGATAGTAGTAAGAGATGTATGTTAGGAATGGCAGGACCTAATTTTTTTTTTTCTTCTGTCATTTGTTAGCCATGTGACCTTGGGCTAGTTAATGTACTCTGAAAAGGGTGGGGTTAGAGAAGGCAAGAGCCTGAGGAAGTGAAATAGTACAATTTTGAAAAGCACTCATTTGTTAAGTACAGTAAGCATGTTTATTGATAAAGTACTATTACATGATTGAATTGCATTTTAAATAATTTTTCCCCCTCTAGTGAAAAAACACTTTTTCTTGATAACTTGAAGTGGTACTGTATGTTACACAACTAATAGGTTAATTTTCCTTAATTATAGACACTCTGAATATCTAGTTGTTCCCCCCCCCCCTTTTTTTTTTAATGTTTATTTCTGAGAGAGTGAGTGGGGAAGGGCAGAGAGAGAGACACAGAATCCGAAGCAGGCTCCAGGCTCTGAGCTGTCAGCGCAGAGCCGGATGCGGGGCTCGAACCTACGAACAGTGGAATCATGACCTGAGCCGAAGTCAGATGCTCAACTGACTGAGCCACCCAGGTACCCCATTCCCTTTGTGTCTTTCAGTATGAGTGTGGTCTTGTGGCTGGCTGGCAGGCTTGCTTGTTTGTTTATTTATTGTTTATTGTTTATAGAGTGAGAGCACGAGTAGGGGAGAGGGGCAGAGGGAGAGATAGAATCTTAAGCAGACTCCGTACTCAGCATGGAGCTGGACATGGGGGCTCAATCCCATGACTCTGGGATCATGACCTGAGCTGAAATCAGGGGTTGGATGCTCAATTGACTGAGCCACCCAGGTGCCCCTGGTCTTGTGGCTTTAGAACAAGCTCATGGCAAATTGTATTATAGCACAAAATTAGAAACTGGGCTTTTTGTAAAAAAATTTTTTAGCAAAGTAGGCTCTGTGCACAACATGGGGCTTGAACTCATGACCCTAAGGTCAAGAATCACATGCTCTATTGGCTGAGTTGCTCAGGTGTCCCTATTACAAGTATTTCTTTTTTTCTTTCTTTCATTCAAGTTTTTATTTATTTATTTTGAGGGTGAGGGAGGAAGAGAGAATCTCAAGCAGGCTCTGCACTGCATTTCTTAAGTTTGTTTGTTAGGCTACATTTTGACTAGTTATTTGTGTAATGTAGTTGTCTTACTTTGGGAAAATATGATTTAGAAATGTGCATTTATGAAATAAATAGTCCTTATATTTTTTCTTAAATTTGTGGCATAAAAAATAAAATAGTATATATAGTAGTATATTGAAAATGGTCATATATACCTTTGAAATACTGATCTATAATGTCAAGTAATAAAGCATTAACATATGAATTAAATCTTCTCTAAAGGGAAGGTTAATCTTCCCTCCAGTCTCTTATCCATTTGCCCAGTATCCAGGGAATTGAATGGTGAAGACAAGAGCTGCTGTGCGGATACTGACCTTCCTGTAGTCAGAGGACATGTGGCTGGGGAGGGAATAATGGAAATGTGATAAGTGGACATCTCTGGTTGAGAAATTGATTATGTTAAGCAAATTAATTGAAAGAGCAAATAAATGGAAGCCAGGTTTCTCCCCGAGAAGAGCTTACAAACATAAAAGGGGAAAGTCTAGAAAGAAACTTAAGATGTGGAATTAGAATTAGAAGCCTTGGTGTGTATGCATGTGTTATTATTTATGCACAGGTAAAGAAATAGGTATAGATATGTTTATATGTATGTATATATATTCATATCCTTCCTACTCTCTTCTGAGAGGACTCTGTAGCTGTGAAACCCTAGTAACAATGAGCACACCTAATGCCCAGATCTTGGTTTCTAAATACTATCCATGACTAAAAGGTATCAGGTATCTCTTGGAGAAATGGCTAATTTTAGAATCAGGGAGGGAAAGTATAAGATGAATTTAGAGATGTCTTTTGTGTCAGAAAGCAAGGAAGTAGTCAAAATGATGGGGACATATCAAAAAGGTACAGGAACCACTTTCTAAGGGCCCTTGATTGCCAAATATTGTATAATTTGAGCAGCAAAATGGAATAATGGATTATAACATATAGTATAAAATAAGAATCCATGAATCTACACTGATAAAAGTAGTAAGTAAAGGAATTCTGACAAAGGGATGGAGGGAAAGCTCTTTAAAGTAGAATGCCAACTAAAAAATGGAGAAGGAATGTTGGGATTAGGTAATCACCATCACAATGGTATTAGATCAAAACAGAAATAGTCAATGAATGCTAATGGCTGGTGGATGGGTGAAGGTTTGATGAGGAACAGGATATTGGTGAATTATCAGAATAATTCCACCTTGAATCTAGATCAAACACAAAGGGAAAAATAGTGACTTTATTGTGGAGAAACCTGGCAGATACCAAATTGCCCAGGTGATGAAAGTTACACATAATGATGGGTAAGTAAAGCATGCACAGTATCATTTGTGCATATTCTTTGCAAGAATGTGGTTATTTGGAGCATCACATCCAGATTGAGGGTCATCCTAGAGAACAAAAGGCCTGTACTCTTTACAGTCAAGGGCATGAAAGATGGGGGAAGGCCTAAAGAACTATTCCAGATTGAAGGGGACTGAAGAGATCTGATAACTAAATGCAATATATGTTCTCTGATAGGATCCTGAATCTGGATCAAGTAAAGTTTGAATGTGTTTGTGGATTGGCGCTGCATTTTATCAATGCTGATATCCTATTGGGAGGGTTATATGACTCTAATGTATCAAAATATCCTTGGTTTGGCATGTATGCACTGGAGTATTTAGGAGAGAATGAGGAATCATGTCATAAAAAGATACATACATCTTTTCCGTAGGCCTGAAACTATTTTTATTTTTAAAATTTATTGTTTAATTTACATCTAAGTTAGTTAGCATATGGTGCAACAATGATTTTGGGAGTAGATTCCTTAATGCCCCTTACCCATTTAGCCCATCCCCCCTCCCACAACCCCTCCAATAACTCTCTGTTTGTTCTCCATATTTAAGTCTTTTATGTTTTTGTCCCCCTCCCTGTTTTTATATTGTTTCCCTTCCCTTATGTTCATATATATATGTATACACACACACACACACACACACACACACACACACACACACACATATATACCACATCTTCTTTATCCATTCATCTGTTGATGTACATTTGGGCTCTTTCCATACTTTGGCTACTGTCAATAGTGCTGCTATAAACATTGGGTGTGCGTGTGCCCCTTTGAAACAGCACACCTGTATCCCTTGGGTAAATACCGAGTAGGGCAATTGCTGGGTCGTAGGGTAGTTCTATTTTTAATGTTCTGAGGAACCTCCATACTGTTTTCCAGAGTGGCTGCACCAGTTTGCATTCCCACCAGCAATGCAAAAGGGTTCCTCTTTCTCCACATCCTCGCCAACATCTGTTGTTGCTGAGTTGTTCATGTTAGCCATTCTGACAGGTGTGAGGTGGTATCTCATTGTGGTTTCGATTCGTATTTCTCTGATGATGAGTGATGTTGAGCATGTTTTCGTGTGTCAGTTGACCATCTGGATGTCTTCTTTGGAGAAGTGTGTATTCATGTCTTTTGCCGATTTCTTCACTGGATTATTTGGTTTTTTTTGGGTGTTGAGTTTGGTAAGTTCTTTATAGATTTTGGATACTAACCCTTTATCCAATATGTCATTTGCAAATATCTTCTCCCATTCTGTCGGCTGCCTTTTAGTTTTGCTGATTGTTTTTCCTTGCTCTGCATAGGCTTTTTATTTTGATGAGGTCCCAATAGTTCATTTTTGCTTTTGTTTCCCTTGCCTCTGGAGACGTGTTGAGTAAGAAGTTGCTGCAGCCGAGGTCAGAGAGGTTTTTGCCTGCTTTCTCCTCGAGGATTTTGATGGCTTCCTGTCTTACATTGAGGTCGTTCATCCATTTTGAGTTTACTTTTGTGTATGGTGTAAGAAAGTGGTCCAGGTTCATTTTTCTGCATGTCGCTGTCCAGTTTTCCCAGCATCACTTGCTGAAGAAACTGTCTTTATTCCATTGGATATTCTTTCCTGCTTTGTCAAAGATTAGTTGGCCATACGTTTGTGGGTCCATTTCTGGGTTCTCTATTCTGTTCCATTGATCTGTGTGTTTTTGTGCCAGTAACATACTGTCTTGATGATTTCAGCTTTGTAATAATAGGTCTTGAAGTCTGGGGGTGTGATGCCTCCAGCTTAGGTTTTCTTTTTCAAGATTGCTTTGGTTATCCGGGGTCTTTTCTGGTTCCATACAAATTTTAGGGTTGGTTGTTCTAGCTCTGTGAAGAATGCTGCTGTTATTTTGATAGGTATTGCATTGAATATGTACATTGCTTTGGGTAATATGGACATTATTATTTTATTTATCTATTTATTTATTTGTTTGTTTGTTTTTAACGTTTATTTATTTTTGAGACAAAGAGAGACAGAGCATGAACGGGGGAAGGTCAGAGAGAGAGAGAGAGACACAGAATTCGAAACAGGCTCCAGGCTCTGAGCTGTCAGCACAGAGCCCAACGTGGGGCTTGAACTCACGAACTACGAGATCATGACCTGAGCTGAAGTCGGACGCTTAACCGACTGAGCCACCCAGATGCCCCTATTATTATTTTTTAAACATTCACCTTTGAAAGGCAGACAAAGCACAAGTGGGGGAAGGACAGAGAGAGAGGGAGACACAAGACCTGAAGCAGGTTCCAGGCTCTGAGCTCTCAGCACAGAGTCCAATGCGGGGCTTGAACCCGTGAACTGTGAGATCATGACCTGAGCCGAAGTTGGATGCTCAACGGACTGAGCCACCCAGGTGCCCCTGGGTAGTATCAACATTTTAACGATGTTCTTCCAGTCCAGGAGCGTGGAATATTTTTCCACTTTTTTGTGTCTTCTTCAGTTTCTTTCATAAGCTTTCTATAGTTTTCATGTATAGATTTTTCACCTCTTCTGGTTAGGTTTATTCCTAGGGAAACTATTTTATTTTATTAAAAAAATTTTTTTTAACATTTATTTATTTTTGAGACAGAGACAGAGCATGAACGGGGGAGGGGCAGAGAGAGAGGGAGACACAGAATCAGAAGCAGGCTCCAGGCTCTGAGCCATCAGCCCAGAGCCCGACGCGGGGCTCGAACCCACGGACCGCGATATCGTGACCTGAGCTGAAGTCGGACGCTCAACCGACTGAGCCACCCAGGCGCCCCTACGGAAACTATTTTAAAATAAAAATAAGAAACTATATATTTTTCTGGTTATAAATTTAATCTTTCTAACTCCCTTGTTTCTGTATTTACAGAATACTACATTTGCTATACCTGTAGAGAGATTCACTTAGTAAATATTTATTGGTTGAATATTTTATCAAGAATTTAAGAATTATATATTTTTTAATAGGGATAATAAATACATTTTTAACTTTGTCTTTCAGAAAGCTGAAGTTGATGGTAGTTTAAGTGATAGCCACGTGTCTCCTCCAGCCAAACGCACTTTGAAACAACCTGATTCTGTTTGCAAAGACAAATCAAAATCACGAAGTACTGGTCAGAGAGAGGAATGGAATATATCAACTGGACAGGCCAGGTGAGAAGTGAGAACTCACCCGTTGGTTTTTCATGAATTATTTGATATGATTTAGAGCTCATATCAATGCTAATTTTCTTAAATTATAAAGCCACTAGTGTCTTGAAATACTTATAAATTATTTATTTTATAATTTTTTTATGTTTTAATTTTCTCTAAATATGACATAAAACATATTTTATAAAAATCTATAGTATTTCATAGAAACCATTATTTCTAAATCTAAAATGGTAAGAAATTTGATAGGTCTTAAATATGCATACATATTTATACTGAAAGTTTAAAGACATTTGATTAGAATTATATTTTTATTTGAATGTAAAGTAAAATCTCTCTTTTCTAAAATTATGAAATATTACATTTGAATTGGTATGCCAAAATGTAGTAAAATCAAAATTAATTTTTAAAGAAATCTTTTCATTTGTCCGTTTTCAACTTAAATTTACTTTGTGTCTGGTTCATTATGTATCAGGATAACTTATTTTTACACACTTACCAAAGTAAATAGCAATAATTTGTTGTAGATAGGATAGGTACACACACAGAAAAGATTTAAACATTGAACTCTTAATTCTTAGCTTCTCTTTTCTCCAGTCTTTGATGTAGAAGTGTTGATGATGTGTGGACTACAGACAAAAGTAAAAAGGAAATCCTTTGGTTTCTTTCCTCCTTCAAATACCTAAAAATTATTTGATTTTATGTTTGTAGGTAAATTCTGGATGCTGTTACTCTTTAATGAAAAAAAATCTTTGGTGTTTTATAGACTTTCATAGGCAGTGTATATACTGGTCCCTAAAGAGTCTGTATCTATTTCAATATATTTCAGAAGATGGACCACTTTAAGTTTTTTATTTGCGTTGTCTGGGAGCTAAGTAGAAAAATCTTGAATCAGAGCCTGTTGATTTTTTTTTTCTTTTCTGATATTCATCTGTGAGATAAAACAGATCCAGGTCGCTATAATGATGTTACTAAAATGAGTACTGCCCTTTAATTACACTTCTAGACTTGATCTACCTGTTGTAATCTGTATCCTATATCTATTAAATGAGTGAATCAGGCTTCTTTTTCTGGATAAATGTTTCTTAAAAATGTTCTTTTAGTGTTCAAGTTTGACCTTTAACTGTAAGATAATTTTAACAGTTTGTGTATATAGCACATTAGATTTTCTACATCTTAGCCACTCTGAAGGCCTTTATGTAAATTGATCTTGATCATGTCTTTTGTTTAAAAAAAAAAAAAAGTCCTCACTCATTTTGGGGAGAGAATTTTGCTTCCATTTAGGTACCTCAGTATGATACTCCTTTTTAAAACAATACTAAGTATATCTTGAATAAAAAACTTAAGAAAGAATGAATACCAACAGAATTTATTACTTATATTTTGGCAGAATAGCAATTTAAAAGTTTTTTTCAGTTAAATTTTCATCTAGAAATGTAAGTGCTACAGGGTTAGAATATCTTGGTATTTCTTGTTTAAAAAAATTAAAAAAATTTTTTTTCACATTTATTTTATTATTGAGAGACAGAGTGAGACAGAGCATGAGCATGGGAGGGGCAAAGAGAGGAGGAGATACAGAACTTGAAGCAGGCTTCAGGCTCTGAGCTGTCCGCACAGAACCTGATGCGGGGCTCGAACCCACCAACTGTGAGATCATGACCTGAGCTGAAGTCAAACGCCCAACCGACTGAGCCACACAGACGCCCCTAAAAAAATTTTTTTTAATGTTTATTTATTTATTTTTTTTTGAGAGAAAGAGACAGAGTGTGAGTGGGAGAGAGGCAGAGAGAGAAGGAGACACAGAATCCACAGCAGGCTCCAGGCTCTAAGCTGTCAGCACAGAGCCTGATGTGGGGCTTGAACTCATGAGTGGTGAGATCATGACCTGAGCTGAAGTCGAACGCTTAACCGACTGAGGCACCCAGGCGCCCCTATTTCGGTGTTTCAGATGACCCAAATAGAAAATGCTGTTTGACCTATTAGCTTCAACAGAACTGAATTTTAAGGAAACCTTGTAAATACTTTAGATTTTGAGATAGTGTAAATATGAAAATCAGGATTTATTTGAAGGATTGTATTTGTTTTTATGTCATGAGCCTAAGAATCCTGATTCCTTTATTTTGATAATCTATCATGAGCACCTAAAGTAAAATTATTAAAGTTCTTTCAAAAAAACTGTGCTAAAAATATAATTCATTTGGGGGAAAAGTGAATATATATAAGAATTAGTCTTAACCATGAAAAATAATGAATCCTAAAGGACTTTGTAATGACTACTAAATTAAAAAAATATATATATTTTTAATGTTTATTCACTTTTTTGAGAGACGGAGACAGAGTGAGCAGGGCAGGGGCAGAGAGAGAGGGAGACACAGACTC
This sequence comes from Prionailurus viverrinus, assembly GCF_022837055.1. Taxonomy (NCBI): domain Eukaryota; kingdom Metazoa; phylum Chordata; class Mammalia; order Carnivora; family Felidae; genus Prionailurus; species Prionailurus viverrinus. The sequence continues at coordinate 122,186,762 of NC_062563.1, forward strand.
TGAAGCAGGCTCCAGGCTCAAGCTGTCAGCACAGAGCCTGATGCGGGGCTCGAACTCACGAACCATAAGGTCATGACCCGAGCCGAAGTCGCACGCTCAACCGACTGAGCCACCCAGGCGCCCTTGACTACTAAATTTTTAAAAGAAATTACTGTGGGGGCACCTGGGTGGCTCAGTCGGTTGAGCGTCCAACTGTGGCTCAGGTCATGATCTCGCGGTTCGTGGGTTTGAGCCTCACATCGGGCTCTGTGCTGACAGCTCAGAGTCTGGAACCTGCTTAGGATTCTGTTTCCCTCTCTCTGTCTGCCTCTCCCCAGCTCACACTCTGTCTGTCTACCTATCTCTCAAAAGTAAACATTAAAAAAAAAAAAAAAGAAATTACTGTTGATTGGCAGAACAATTTTTATTTATTTAAAAATGTGTTTGTTTATTTAATTTATTTATTTACTGAGAAAGAGAGAGAGTGGAGGAGGGGTGGAGAGAGAGGGAGAGAGAGAATACCAAATGAGCTCTCCTGACAGCACAGAGTCTGACGTGTGGCTCGATCCCATGAACTGTGAGATCATGACCTGAGCCAAAATCAAGAGTCAGATGCCTAACCGACTGAACCACCCAGGTGCTCCAGGAGCTTTCATTTAAACAGTGAACTCACCTAGGTACATTTTAAGCGATTAACTTTTGGGAACTTTGATTCATGGGGCTTTTTAGGCTTATGTATTATTATACAGGAAGGCCAACTCTTAAAATTCTAGTGTTCTCTTCATATCCAGATATTTAATATTCTGTCTCTTTCTTGTTTTTCATTTTTATAAAAAGAAATGGTAATGGAAAAATGATAATCTATGATTGTAAGATAATTGGATTGATTGAAGAATAAGTTTTTATTTTTCCTTTTTAAAACAGATTTCATTAGCAATGAAGTAAAAGCCAAGTAAGCATTGTCTTCTTCAGAGGGACAAAAAGGCTTATTGTACTTTTTTTTCCCAGTGATGTTACTGTTCAGAAAGTTTTAGGTTTCTTTTGTAGAATTATTTCAAGGTTAGCATCTTATTTTTTTTGGATAATTTAAATATGTAAGATTTCAGTCGTTTGGTTTTTGCATATGCTAAAATTCATTTTGAGCCCGCACTTGTAAGTAAACTCATCATACTGAGTTAGTATTATGTTAGGTTCGAGGTCAAAGTAGATTTATGACGTAGTAAAATTGACTTTTCTGTGTGGTTTTAAGTGAGTTCCCGAGAATTTGACATGTATAATCTTCTAAGGAAAGACCTGTTAATATACCAATTTCATTACTTTATAGTGTACTTTGTATACAAAGGTACTAAAAATGAAATACTTTGAAGAGGTGTAGTATATTAGAACAAGGTAGTTTTGTTTTTTTCTGGGGGAAAGGAGGGCTGGAGTGTTTTTGTTTTTGACAGTATGTGTACATGTAACAGCTTGAGTTTTTGTGTATATCCTTTAATCATCTGATCCATGACCTTTATTAGGCAGGGGCATTTATCATTAACATTTAATATTTAACATTTAAAATTGAACATGAAAAGTGCTGGAGTAACCAAAAACAGAATATTTTTGTTAAGAAAATGTGTACAAACGGGAGCGGGAGATACAGGCGTCCACTTATGGAATGGATAAGTCATGGGGATAGAAGGCACAGCATAGAGAATAGCGTCAGTGGTGTTGTAGTGGTGTTGTGTGGTGAGATGGTAGCTACACTAGTAATGAGCACAGCATAACGTATAGACTTGTCCAATCACTATGTTATGCACCTAAAACTAATATAATATTGTGTATCAAGTATACTTCCATTAAAAGAGAATTTTGTGCAAACCATACAGAAGATCATGTATTTGTTTTTTTCTGAATGTCCTTTCCATTTTTCTTAATTTTTGAAAATAATAGTTGTTGGGTATTTTAGAAATATCTTAGTTTACATTGACGCTTCTTTTATTATGTAGCAATTTAGTTTTTGTTTTCACAAAGCATACTGTGAATTTTTTAAGTCTTGATGTTTTGATGATCATTTAAGTATCTTCCTGCTGAATTAACATTTCTTTTCCTCCACCCAAAAGGGAGAATTGTACAGTGACTGTTTTGAGAAATTAGCTAAGTTTTCATTTGGTGGGTTAGAATGTGAATTAAATATATTGGAGAAATTATTAAATAGTTTTGGTGTTCAAAGACTTTTTTCTTCTTACAGTCTATTGTTTGAATGAATTTGTCACTGTTTGAATTTTATTTTGTTAACCAAAACCAATAATAAATGTCTGTAACCATTGCTGCTTATAATATCAGTTAACTTTATACTACATGTTAAACTTAAGCTTCTTCTTTGGACTTTATAGAGTTGAAGACAGAGTAAGTTCAATTTTTAATCTGTTATTAAAGCTTTTCTTGTAATGAAATGATGCTTAGCTAGTATATTTTATTAATTGGTGCATTACCAATCTTAGAGTAAAAAAAGATGTTGTCTTTAGTATTAAAAAGTAATATTGCTGACATTTTAAAGATTAAAATGATTCCACCAATATTACGTTTCTTGCTTCTTTAAATGAATGTTGATGTGTTTGCATATTAAATATAATTGTGTTCTAGGTTAACTTCTCAGCCTGGTGCTACATTACCAAACGGACATAGTAGCTTATGTGAGTATTCTGTTATGAAATGGTTAGTATTGAAATTCTTACTAATGTTATTAGAGTAAGTGTTAAAGTGGGGTAAAACAGTGATTTACTAGAATGTTCAGCATATCGTTGGAAATGACTGGATTTCAGTCATAGCGAATACTTATGTAATTGTTAAACATTGAGAAATCAGTACAAATGAAATAATTTAAATTATTATGATGGGTTATAAACAGTTATCAAAAGTTTAGATTATTGGAGATTAAAACTATTTAAGAGGTTATATTGAATTTTTTGTAGTCTTTTAAAAGTAATTTTTGATGTATTTTTTCTTTTTTTCTTTTTATACTCTGTACTTTGAAATGTAAATCTCTCTCTTCTTGTAGCCCTTCGAAGCCATCCCCTTCGAGGGGAAAAGAAGGGAGATGGGGACCTTTCTTGTATAAATGGTGACATGGAAGTCAGAAAAAGTTGTCGTTCCAGGAAAAACAGATTCGAAAGCGTGAACCAGAGTTTGTTATTTGATCAACTAGTAAATAGGTATGAATGCTTAAACAGTAAGCAGTTTCATTTAATTAATTTATTCACTTGATTTTTCAGATTTCAGAATTTCAAAATCAAATTTCAGATTTAAAAAAACCATTGATTTTTAAGCTTGTTATGTTTTTTTTTTTTGGTTTTTTTTTGTTTTTTTTTTTTGTTTTTTAAATTTTTCAACGTTTATTTATTTTTGGGACAGAGAGAGACAGAGCATGAACGGGGGAGGGGCAGAGAGAGAGGGAGACACAGAATGGGAAACAGGCTCCAGGCTCCGAGCCATCAGCCCAGAGCCCGACGCGGGGCTCGAACTCCCGGACCGCGAGATCGTGACCTGGCTGAAGTCGGACGCTTAACCGACTGCGCCACCCAGGCGCCCCTAAGCTTGTTATGTTTTAAAAAATAAGCAGTGACTTAGCGATAAATGTAATTATTTTATTTAAAAAAAATTTTTTTTTTTCAACGTTTATTTATTCTTGGGACAGAGAGAGACAGAGCATGAATGGGGGAGGGGCAGAGAGAGAGGGAGACACAGAATCAGAAACAGGCTCCAGGCTCTGAACCATCAGCCCAGAGCCTGACGCGGGGCTCGAACTCATGGACCGCGAGATCGTGACCTGGCTGAAGTCAGACGCTTAACCGACTGCGCCACCCAGGCGCCCCAGTTATTTTAAAACTTACTTTGAATTAGCAGTGATTAGCAGTTATTATCAGTTTCTAGTCAGTTTATTAGTTTTAGTAGTTTATGTAATAGCTAAATTTTTCTCCTCCTTTTTAAGCTCTTGTGTGTAAATAGTATAGAAAATAATTTTATTCTGTCTTCACTGTTCTAGTCCTTTATTATTTGTTCATTAACAATTTGTTTTTGACAATTTTTAAGCAACATTAGGTTCCATTATTGATATGTAGTAAGTATAGTTTTGCTTAGTCAAGATTTTGAATTAAAGGTTTTTTGAGACTGGGTATATGGGATATAGCTAGTGAATGAGCCTAGTCGATTGCTCAGTATCTACATGCAATGAAATTTTTCTTCTCAGATGATAAATTATCCTACTTAATCCTTGCAGTGGCCTTGAGAGGGCAGGTCAGTACCATCCCATTTTAGAAGAAAAATTATATTCTATAGTGGTAATGTCAAGTTTGAGTATTAGTTATTATTTGTTAAGTACTTAGATCATTATCTAGACACATAGTAAGTACTATATAAATGTGTTTAAAAGGTAAAATGTGGTAATGCCAGCCTGTATTTCATGGAGGTCAGTGTTCTCTAATTTTTAAAAAATAACTGTTCGGTTAACCTTATGTTGGCTTTAAACTTTTTACAGATTGTTTATCCTATAAATTTTCTTAACACCATCTTCAAATAAAAAGATTGAATTATTATTATTATTTTCATTGCCTTGGATCTAGTAGTTATTTATAGTGGCACTGTGGAGTTAAATATTTGGAGTATTATGAACAAAAGTTCTATTTTGTAAGTTTTAAATATATTAAGGTAGAAGATGTTCTGGATTTTTAGGGGGGACATTATCTTCTGATGGCTGCTGATTCAGAAAGATGTTTAATTAGGATGCTATCTACAGTTACATATCAGAGATAATTAAATTATGCTTTGATGAAGAGTGCTCTTTCATGTGTATGCCACATGTGGTCTCACAATTGTCTAAATCCTAGTTTTATTATGTGATTGTAGTACTGCTGAAGCTGTACTACAGGAAATGGACAACATTAACATCAGACGGAATCGTCGGTCAGGAGAAGTAGAACGACTTAGAATGTGGACAGATACAGAATTTGTGAGTATATTTACTTTAACAACCTTTGCAAATATTTTTTATTTTGGTTGAGGGATTCAGACGGAGAGTGAGCAGCACTGGATTTTCTTAAATTAACAGAATTGTTCTTTTTCTTTGGTTCCTCTTTAGTTTGGGATTTTATGTTTTCTTCTTCTATCCTTAACTGTATTTGCTGCAACCTTTCCCAAAAGATTCCCTATACTTTTGCCAGAACAGTTATCTTAGAGTATGGCTCTGATTCTGTTACTTTTCTTTTTTTTTTTTTTTTTTTTCTTTTTTTTTAGTTAAGTTTATTTATTTTGAGAGAGAGAGAGAAGGAGAGAAAGAATCCCAAGCAGGCTCCATGTTGTCAGCACAGAGCCTGATGCGGGACTTGAACCCACGAACTGTGAGATCATGACCTGAGCCAAAGTCGGACACTCAACCGACTGAGCCACCCGGGCGCCCCTGATTCTGTTCCTTTTCTGATCTGAACCTTTGATGTTCTTTTTATTGTGTACTGAATTAATTAGAAATACCTTGACCTTCATAATCAGGATTCAACTTTATCTTTTCACACACTATTGCCCAAGTGTAAACAAATAATTCTTCCTTTATCTTTTACTTCTGGTAATACTTTTGGTTAGGGACTGCTGTAGTCCTACCTTTGTTTCATGGTTCATCTCAAATGCTGCCTCCCTTCCCGTTAGCAACAAGAGGATCATCTCTCTGAATTCTAGAGTACGTTGTACCTTTTTTGTTTTTAAAACATTTTTTAAAAGTCTTTTTAAATTTTTTTAATGTTTATTTATTTTTATTTTTTTTTTATTAAAAAAATTTTTTTTTCAACGTTTATTTATTTTTGGGACAGAGAGAGACAGAGCATGAACGGGGGAGGGGCAGAGAGAGAGGGAGACACAGAATCGGAAACAGGTTCCAGGCTCCGAGCCATCAGCCCAGAGCCTGACGCGGGGCTTGAACTCACAGACCGCGAGATCATGACCTGGCTGAAGTCGGGACGCTTAACCGACTGCGCCACCCAGGCGCCCCTTAATGTTTATTAAAAAAAAAAAATTTTTTTAGTGTTTATTTATTTTTGAGACAGAGACAGAGCGTGAACAGGGGAGGGGCAGAGAGAGAGGGAGACAGAATCCAAAGCAGGCTCCAGGCTCTGAGCTGTCAGCACAGAGCCTGATGTGGGGCTTGAACTCATGAACTGCAAGATCGTGACCTGAGCCGAAGTCAGACGCTTAACCGACTGAGCCACTCAGGAGCCCCTAATGTTTATTTATTTTTGAGACAGAGAGAGACAGAGCACGAGCAGAGGAGGGTAGAGAGAGGGAGACACAGAATCCGAAGCAGGCTCCAGGCTCTGAGCTGTCAGCACAGAGCCCGACGTGGGGTTCGAACTAATGAGCTGTGAGATCGTGACCTGAGCTGAAGTCGGACACCCAACTGACTGAGCCACTCAGGCGCCCCTTAAAGCATTTTTTTTTTTTAATGTTTGTTTATTTTTGAGAGAGAGAGCGTACACAAGGGAGGGGCAGAGAATGAGGGAGAGATTGAATCCCAAGGGATTGAATCTGTGCTGTCAGTGCAGAGCCTGATGCAGGTCTAGAACCCATGAACCGTGAGATCATGACCTGAGCCGAAATCAAGAGTCAGACACTTAACCAATTGAGCCACCCAGGCCCCCCTACTACCTTTCTTATTTTTTAAAAAATATTATTTTGACATTTATTTATTTTTGAGAGAGAGAGTGCAAGCAGGAGAGGGGCAGAGAGGGAGACAGAATCCCAATCAGGCTCCAGGCTCTGAGCTGTCAGCACAGAGCCTGATATGGGGCTTGAACTCAAGAACTGTGAGGTCATGACCTAAGCCGAATATCAAGAATCGGACACTTAACGGACTGAGCCACCCAGGCACTCCTACATTGTACCTTTTTTTTTTTTTTTTTTTATGGCATTTAACTTGTTTTACTTTGTTTTATAGTTACCTGTGACTTATCTTACTCCATCCTACTAGGCTATAATTTGCTTGATTGAGAAAGTGTGTTCATGGCACTGTAGTTTTAAATTTTCAAATATTTTGTAAGTTTGTTTTATTTTTCCTCTTGACCCTTACATTTATTAATTTCAGGAAGCTCCGTTTTTCATGAATCTGTGTCTTGCAAATAGGTGCTCAGTAAATTTCAAGAGTGGTCATATCCCATTAGGTTAATGATATTTATAGCCAGGAATAAATTCCATGTTAATATTTGACAGATTTTTCTCTTTAACAGGAAAACATGGATATGTATTCAAGAGTGAAAAGGCGAAGAAAGTCACTGAGAAGAAATAGTTATGGGATACAAAATCATCATGAAGTGTCTACTGAGGGCGAAGAAGAAGGTTTGTAAAGCACCTTATGAAATACTACAGAGTTCAGGGGGGAGGGAAGAAAATTATATACAAGTAATACACATGTAATATTGCTGAGTGGGTGATTTTTGGCTTTAGAGGTCTGTATTGTGTAATTTGGAATAATTTTTATTTGATTGGCATTCTGAGTTTTCACCTTCATTTGGAAAAACACCTTTACACTATACATCTTTATGTAATTTATCTTTATACATCTTTATGTAATTTATCTTATTTGTAGCTAGCTATTGGTAGCCCTCCAGTGACCTAATCTGGTGACATTTGCCATGAGCTGATTTGTTGTTAGGTGAGGCTTCTTTTGTGTTTCTAATTGGAAGCCCTTATCCACAGTCACCTTCTACCCGTATTCTCTGAATCTCTGATTATTTGGGTCCCAAACTGAGTTATGGACTGAGGAGTCAGTGGTAAAATTTAAAGAAAGAGGGACTGCTAGTTCTAGTGGAGGGAGTGGTACTGCTCTTTTCCAAGGCTTGTCTGGGTTCTGAACTAAAGAACCCCAGCTGAATTTGTGGGGCTGCAGCTAGGAACATGATGAAAGTACATTTGCCCCAAAGATTATAAATCCATGACTAGCACACTATAGGGTTTAATTCTGTAGGTGTTAATCTTCATTGAAATGGATTTTCAGAAGATTTGGTGTATTGTAAATGAAGGATAGTTTTATTTACAAGGAAATCTTACTAGTTCCTACTATGTGTATAGCTTTGATGGACAGGAATGGGTTTATTTCTCAAATTCTCTAATTAATATATTATTAGCAAGTTTTGAAGAGCTGATACTTCTAATGAAGGTGCTTTACTGAGCAAATATTGTTGTTGTTACAGTTAGAGCCTCTATATTGCTTCCTTTGGAAAAATCAGTATAGGCGAGACAGATTTATAATGTGATTTTTGCCTTTTCATTAACTGAACACCTTTATAGAGTTTTCAAAGTAGATCTGCCATGTTTAGAATTTCTTCCCATAATAAATAGTGTGTTATAGTGCAGGTGTTTCTCAAAAAGCAATATTTTTCGAAGGTTTAAAGAGATTTATTTGGGTAGGAGTAATTTAGATAATACTATATTTGGTGATTTTGTCTAGAACTTAATAAGAAAAATATTTATAAACTTAGAATATGCTTTCAGATGTCATGACTAAAATATAAAGTGCTTTGCATTTTAGTATCCTATTTCACTCAGTATCACTAGTGGTTTTATGGTTTTTCCTGTGCTTTAATATGGTTGTGTTATATTGATAATTCCTATGGTTAAAAAGTTAATCACAAAGTGTATTGCATTTGGAGACCATAAACCAGTAAATTTTCATATGACTTAATTAATTTTTCAAAAGATTTTATTTTAAAGTAATCTCTATACCCAATGTGGGGCTTGAACTCAAACCTGAGATCAAGAGTCATAGGCTGTATGACTGAGCCAGCCAGGCACCCCAGACTTTTATTTTAAACTATAAATGGATGTCATATCATAGCTATAGCCAAACCACTTTTTAAAAATAAACTTTTAGATTTATGTATGTTATAATTTATTTTTAAATAAGCTTTTAAGATTTATGTATATTATAATTTATTTTTAAGTGTATAGTTAGGTGAATTATAAAGTGATCACTTATGTCAAGAAATAAACGTATTAACACCCCAGAAATCTGCTTCATGCTCCCTCCCAATTCCTACCTGCATTTTCCTACCAAAATAGAACTAATTTGTGTTTATCTCTTGTCAGCAGGCCTAACAAACCATTGTATTGCCAACAAAAATTGCTCTTGCTGTAACATTAGTAATTATCTTGTAAGCATATTTTTTTGAACTACCGAGTGGTATTTGAATACTAACATTCACTGGTGGATAACTGGGCATTAAAATGAAGTTTGCTCTAGTAAAATTTTGATTTGTCTTCTATTATACCTTTGTATGACCAAAGAGATTGAAAGATCATAAGAATACCTAGGTTATTTAGCAGAGAACTGTATTATTTGTTGGAAAGGCTTTTTTTTTTTTTTTTCATCTATCTAGGTTGGTTTTTAATTGTAGTGATACATGCTGTATCATAAAATGTTGACACATTTAAATGTTACCTGTGCAGAAAGAGTAAAAGATAAAATGTAAATATTCAGTTCTAGAGTGAACCATTCCTTGTGGGTTAAAACAGTTCTTCTTTTCTTTTGTGTGGGGGAAACTAGAATCTCAAGAGGAGGATGGAGACATAGAAGTTGAGGAGGCAGAAGGAGAAGAAAATGATAGACCATACAATTTGAGACAAAGAAAAACAGTGGATAGATACCAAGCACCTCCAATAGGTAAGAAATGCTGAATAACTTTGTTTCTTTTTTTATTTTTTTTTAATGTTTATTTATTTTTGAGACAGAGAAAGACAGAGCATGAATGGGGGAGGGTCAGAGAGAGGGAGACACAGAATCTGAAGCAGGCTCCAGGCTCCGAGATGTCAGCCCAGAGCCCGACACAGGGCTTGAACTCATGGACTGTGAGATCATGACCTGAGCCGAAGTCGGACCCCAACCGACTGAGCCACCCAGGCGCCCCTGAATAACTTCGTTTTGTAGTTGAGTAGCTTATTCTGTACCACCCCTTCAAAAATATAAGTGTTGTGGAGTTTAAAGTTTTTATTTATTTATTTATTTGTTTATTTAATACTCTTTATTTGTTTTTTTTAAGTTTATTTATTTTGAGAGAGAGAGAAAGTGTGAGTAGGGGAGAGGCAGAGAGAAAATCCCAAGAGGGTCCTCACTTGCAGTGCGGAGCTCAACGTGGGGCTTGATGTGGGGCTTGATGCAGGGCTCGAACTCATGAACCTCGAGATCATGACCCAAGCTGAAGTTGGGTGCTTAACTGACTGAGCCACCTAGGTGCCCCAATTCACTGGTTTTGAGTTTATTTACAGGGATTATGCAGTCATCACCACTGTTTAATTCTAGAATATTTTTGTACTTCTACACTTTCATCCCCCCAGCCCCCGGCAACCATTAATGTACTTTCTGTCTATAGATTTGCTTTTTTTGTGACCTTTTGTGTCTAGCTTCTTTCGCTTAGCATAATGTATTTAAGGAAGGACTGAGATATTTGTATGAGATACTCAAACTCTTATGCTCTAAAACGATGTTGGATTCTCTGGAAGGAGTGAATCAGAGTTACTATGGCAGCCCTCTAGTACATGCAGCCTAGGTATGCAGACATTACTCCAGTTAGGAGCCATTATCACAGATAGCCTTGTTAATAATGGGGGAGATGTGTAAAGACAGAAAAAAGATTCTGAATCATTTCTTTTTAGATTAAAAAAAATATTGAGGTGTGAATGAAATACAGTTTACTGCAGTTGCACATACTTAACATGTAGTTTGACAAGTTGGAAATACCTTAGATATATACCTATGAAACTATCATTACCATCAAGGTAGTGAACATGTTTATCAGCCCCGAAAATATCTTTCTGCCTGTTTGTAATCTCCTTCTAACCTTCTTACGCCATCCGCATCCCAATCCTGAGGCAGTCACTGATCTGATTTGCTTTCTATAACCATAGATTAGTTTACACTCTTTTGAATTTTATGTACAATATACTCTTTATTGTTTTTCTTTCACTCACCATAATTTTAAGACTCATGCATGTTGTTGAATATAACAATGTGTTTCTTCTTGTACAGAGTAGCTTTCCATTGTATGGACATATCATAATTTGTTTATACATTCATTTGTGGGTAGATATTTGGATTATTGACATTTCTAATATTTAGTTATTATAAATAAGTTGTGAACATTCACGTGCAAGTCTTTGGGCATATTTTTTCATTTTTCTTATAAACACTGAGGAGTGGAAAGCTGGGTTTTGTGATTAGGGTATGTTTAATATGCTAAGAAATTGCCAAACTGTTTTCCAAAGTGATTGTACCACTTAGATTCTCCCTGAGAGTGTATGGGAGCCCAGTTGCACCATTCTCTTGCCAACACTTGCTACAGTCAACTTTTTGAAATTAATTTTAACACATAGTTATTGTAGTTTTAATTTACATTTCCTCAATGACACTGAGCATCTTATGTGCTGATTTGCCAGTGTTATCTCTGGTGAAGTGTCTTTTCAAATCTCTTGCCCGCTTTTTCCAATTGAGTTGTTTATTTTCTTAATATGGAGTTTTTTGAGAGTTCATTATGTATTCTGGGTATCAGTCCTTTATCAGATATGTGATTTGCAAATATTTTGTCCGTCTGCAGCTTATTTCTTTTATTTTCTTTTGTTTTCTTATTTCTTTCACTTATTTTCTTAGTGTCTTTCAAAGAGTAGAATTTGTAATTTTGATGAACTCCTATTTATTAATTTTTTTAATGGATTATGCTTTTGGTGTGGTAACCAAAAAAAAATCTTTGTTTAACCAAAAGTCACAAATACTTAATTTAACATCTTTTTAGAGTGTTTACTTGCAACTTAAGGTATCCACAAAGTTTTTATTTTTGTTGTGCTCCTTCTAGATAGTATTTGGAACTTGAACACCTGTGACTAGCTTCCATTCAGAAAGTTAACAGAAGTAACTTCTACTCCTTTGATAACATCAGTTTGTCAATTTGTTATTAGTTATTTCTGTGTTGTCCTTTTTTATTTTCTTTTAGTCCCAGCTCATCAAAAAAAGAGAGAAAACACGCTGTTTGATATTCACAGATCTCCAGCAAGAAGAAGCCATATCAGGTATGTTTTGTTGGTTTTCAAAAGGAGGAAATAATCATATCTGTCATTTAGATATATCCTTTAAATAATATATAACAAAATTTCTCATAATTAGAATATAGGTATTGATAGTGTTAATAATGCCAATGAGGGACTAAATGGTTTCTTTCTTTTCTTTGCTTTTCTTTGCTTCTCTTTCTTTGCTTTTTTTCCTTTAAATGTTTATTTATTTATTTTTGAGAGAGACAGAGAGAGAGTGAGCTGGGGAGGGATAGAGAGAGAGGGAGACACAGAATCCGAAGCAGGCTCCAGGCTCCAAGCTGTCAGCACAGAGCCCGATGCCGGGTCCAAACTCACGAACTGTGAGATCATGACCTGAGCTGAAGTTGGATGCTCAACTGACTGAGCCGCCCAGGTGCCCCAATATCTTTCTTTTTTTAATTAGTGACTAGTAGTTATTATGCTACATGTGACTATTTTCTTCCTGGTTCAGTTTGCCTGGAATAGTTACTGTTTTAACAATTATGTTCCCTAATGCTACATAGCTCTCTGCTCTCTTGGTAGAGTTGAATCTAAACCACTCACATTGCTTTCATTTGAAACACTGGTTCAGTTAGTCTTTCCTTTTTCCCCCCTTTTGCCCTTTCTTTTATATATAGATACAAAGGACACTGGTTTTGAAACTGTCTTATCTATTATGTTTTCTGAAAAGGTAGTATACTCATGGAATATACAATTAATAAAAATTTTAAAATAGATATGAAGAGCTTCTTTTTTTCTAGTAGTCTCTCACTCTCCCATAGTAACATGTTCATATACATGTATGTGTACTTACACATTGTTAGCCCTTCTTTTTACACAACATATATTGTGCACATTGTCTTATACCTTGTTTTTTTTCACTTAATTCATTTTAACTGTCTTTTCATTTCTGTATAGTGAAATTTCACATTTATGTTTATAGTTACCTATTACATTTATAGATATACTCTAATATTTAAATTAGTCCTTTATTGAGAGATGTGGTGGTCTTTGTTATTACAAAATATGACATAATGAATAGCCTTGCACAATCTTCATTTTACATGTTTACAAATGTATTTGTAGGATAAATTCACAGAAGTTGGATCTCAGAGTTAAAGGGAATAGGAGATTGTAACTTTGATTAGTTTGCAAGCCACCAAGTAGTTTATGAAAGGGCCTATTTTCCCATGTTTCTACAAACAAAATGTATTTTTAAACTTTAGCATTTTTGCCAGTCTGAGAGTTGAAAAGGAGATCTTGGTTTATTTAAAATTTCTGTATCTCTTATCAGAGCATTTTTTCATATGTTTAAAAGCCATTTGTTTTTCCTTTTTTTGAAACGTGTACAAAGTTTACCTATTTTTCTAATAGATTGTTTTTCTTTTATCTACTTTAAGTAGTTTTTTTACATCCTGAAGAGATTAGTCCTTTGTCATAAATTGCCAGTGTTTTTCCTTGGTTCAGACTTTGTCTTTTTTTGACATTGTTTTCAGTTGTCTTTACCAAGAGGTTTCTATTTTTATGTAGTCAAATTTATCAAACTATTTTTTTAAGGCTTTTAGATTTTATTTTATTTTATTAAAAAAACATTTTTGAAAGAGAGCGGGCATGCATGAGCGGAGAAGAGGCAGAGAGGAAGATAGAGAATTTCAACCAGGCTCCATGTCGTCAGTGCAGAGTCTGACGTGGGGCTCAAACTCATGAACTGTGAGATCATGACGTGAGCAGAAATCAAGAGTCAGACGCTTAACCTGCTGAACTACCCAGGTGCCGCTAGATTCAAATCATAGTTGGAAAAACCTACCCAAATCCAAAGTTTTCAAGGAGTTCATCTTTGTTTATTTTTATGGTATCATTTTTTTCACAGTCTTATTTATTTATTTATTTATTTATTTATTTATTTATTTATAAATAATATGAAATTTATTGTCAAATTGGTTTCCATACAACACCCAGTGCTCATCCCAACAGGTGCCCTCCTCAATACCCATCACCCACCCTCCCCTCCCTCCCACCCCCCATCAACCCTCAGTTTATTCTGTTATTAAGAGTCTCTTATGGTTTGGCTCCCTCTCTCTCTAACTTTTTTTTTTCATTCCCCTCTCCCATGGTCTTCTGTTAAGTTTCTCAGGATCCACATAAGAGTGAAAATATATGATATCATTTTTTTACTTTTAAATTTTGATTCATTTGAATTTTATGGTGTAAGATTTGTAGAACAGATCCAACTTTTTTTCACAGATGGAAAAATGAGTTTTCCCAAGCTCATTTATTGAATCAGTTTGTGATTTCTCCATCGATTCTCTTTGCCACATTTATCATATATCAGATTACATGTTTTGCTCTGCTTCTGGATATTTTTCCATTCATATTGAATACTGTTTAAGTTGTTGAGGCTTTTTAATATGTTGTAATATTTATAACTAATCCCTTAAATTTCCTTTGAATGTGATTTTACATTATTTGTGTTATTTTTGTTTTTCATATTATTCAGTTATGTTTTTTTTTTTTTTTTAAACTTTTTTTTTTTTTTTTTTCAACGTTTATTTATTTTTGGGACAGAGAGAGACAGAGCATGAATGGGGGAGGGGCAGAGAGAGAGGGAGACACAGAATCAGAAACAGGCTCCAGGCTCTGAGCCATCAGCCCAGAGCCCGACGCGGGGCTCGAACTCACGGACCGCGAGATCGTGACCTGGCTGAAGTCGGACGCTTAACCGACTGCGCCACCCAGGCGCCCCTTCAGTTATGTTTTAAAGTGTTATGTGTGGTTCTTGCACATTTATTGTTAATTTTTTCTTACCTAACTTACTTTTTCTGTTGCTTTTGTGAGATTCCCTTGTCCTTTTTTTTCCATTATATTTTCTCATTATATTTCATTTTTCCATTATATTTTCTCTCTGATTCATATATATAACAATTTCAGCATATTAATTTTGTGTACCCTTCTTCTTTATTGGGGATTCTCCTAGCTTGTCCATGTTATGATTGATGCTTAAGAAAGATGTACTTTTGTCATGTTAAAGATTTATGTATTTTTTATTTTATTTATTTATTTTTAAAATATTTATTTTGAGAGAGAGAGAGCATGCATGAGCAGGGGAGGGGCAGAGAGAGAGAGAGAGAGAGAGAGAGAGAGAGAGGGAGAGAATCGCAAGTAGGCTCTGTGCTGTCAGTGCGGGAGCTAGAACTCATGAACCGGGAGATCATGACTTGAGCCGAAATCAAGGGTCAGATGCTTAACCTAAGGCCACCCAGGTGCCCCAAAGATTTATGTGTTTTTTAAATACTTGAATTTTCTTAAAAAAAAAAAAATCAAAACAAGAATATTGATCAAATGTTTTCAAATTGTTAAGGTCTATGGAGATCTTTCATCTCAGATTTATTATTAAGATTTATTAATTATTTTAATAGATTTTCTAATGTTGAATCTTTTAGATGCAAGTGCCTTTTGTTTTCTGATTTTGTAATTAATTTCTATATTTGTTACACTGTGATTAGAGAATGTTGTTTGTATTGTACTCAGTGAAGTTTCCTTGTGGTTGAATATGTAGTCTATAGGCATTTGAAAAGAAATATTCTTTATTTTTAAACCACAGGTTGAAACTCAATTAAAAATGTTATTTATCATATTTTTTAAGTTGCCTTTATTATTATACTTTTGTTCATTTTGTATTCTTACTTTTCACTTTGGATGTGGACGGAAAGGGTGAATTAAAGTCTTCCTAGTACTCGGATGTCTATATCCCTTTCTTCTTTTGCGTGCTATAAGTTTTGCTTTTTGGGTGTTGTTGCTGTGTTGAGTTGTCCATAACTACTTACAGTCAGAAACTTTATTATGAATTTGTCATTTTGCCTTTGAAAATATTCTCCCTTTGGGGCGCATGGGTGGCTCAGTTGGTTAAGTGCCTGACTTTGGCTCAGGTCAAGATCTCGCAGTTTGTGAGTTTGAGTCCCAGGTTCGGCTCTGTGCTGACAGCTCCGAGCCTGGAGCCTGCTTCAGATACTGTCTCCCTCTCTCTCTCTCTCTCTGCCTTTGCCCCACCACACTCTGTCTCTGTCTCTTTCTCTCAAAAATAAATAAACACTAAAAAATTCTACTTTGTTTCATTTATTTCTTTTATACTAATTTATAGTCTGATGTTAGGCTTTTACCCATATCTTTGTTTGGCTTGTATACTTTTGGTTCTTTTATTTCTCATCTCTCTGAATCACATTAAACATCTCCTGTTTTCAGCATAGAGCCATGTTCTGATTTTGCTTTTAAAGTTTTATTTATTTATTTTTAGAGAGAGCGTGTGTGTGTGCATGTGTGGGAGAAGGAGAGAGAGAGAGAGAGAGAGAGAGAGAGAGAGAGAGACAGAGAGACAATCCCAAGCAGGCTCCATGCTGAGTGTGGAGCCTGATGCAGGTGCTGGATCTCACAAATTGTGAGATCATGACTTGAGTTGAAACCAAGAGTCAGATGCTTAACTGATTGAGCCAGCCAGCTGCCCTGAGCTATGTTCTGATTTGAGATTCAGTCTAAAAATCTTATTTTCATAATTGTGTCACATTTATTTCCATTTGTTGATGTGACTGTTGTTTTTATTTCCGTTATTTTATCTTACTTTTGTTTAGTTTTTATGGTCTTAAGCATTCCACTGTGTGATATTTCTTTCTTCAACATTTTCTCATGGAAATTCTCAAATATCTAGAAGAGTTGGAAGAATTTTATAATGAATACTGGCATACCCACCACAAAGATTCTACAGAAGTTGCTACAGTTTCATTTTATACTTTTTTTATTTTTGTTTTTATTTTATTTATTTTTTAATTTTTATTTAATTTATTTTTTTAATTTACATCTAAGTTAGCATATAGTGCAACGATGATTTTGGGAGTAGATTCCTTAATGCCTCTTGCCATTTAGCCCATCCCCCCTCCCACAATCCCTCCAGTAACTCTCTGTTTGTTCTCCATATTTAAAAGTCTTTTATGTTTTTGTCCCCCTCCCTGTTTTTATATTATTTTTGTTTCCCTTATGTTCATCTGTTTTGTATCTTAAATTCCTCATATGAGTGAAGTCATATGTCATATGGTACTTGTCTTTCACTAATTTTGCTTAGCATAATACCCTCTAGTTCCACCCATGTCACTGCATATGGCAAGATTTCATTCTTTTTGATTGCCAAGTAATACTCCATTGTGTGTGTGTGTGTGTGTGTGTGTGTGTATACACACACACACACACACACACACACACATACCACATCTTCTTTATCCATTCATCTGTCGATGTACATTTGGGCTCTTTCCATACTTTGGCTATTGTCAATAGTGCTACTATAAACATGGGGGTGCATGTGTCCCTTTGAAACAGCATACCTATATCCCTTGGATAAATACCTAGTAGTGCAATTGCTGGGTCGTAGGGTAGTTCTATTTTTAACGTTTTGAGGAACCTCCATACTGTTTTCCAGAGTGGCTGCACCAGTTTGCATTCCCACCAGCAATGCAAAAGGGTTCCTCTTTCTCCACATCCTCGCCAACATCTGTTGTTGCCTGAGTTGTTCATGTTAGCCATTCTGACAGGTGTGAGGTGGTATCTCATTGTGGTTTTGATCTTTTCAGTCTTTTGCCGATTTCTTCACTGGATTATTTGGTTTTTTTTGGGTGTTGAGTTTGATAAGTTCTTTATAGATTTTGGATACTAACCCTTTATCCAATATGTCATTTGCAAATATCTTCTCCCATTCTGTCGCTGCCTTTTAGTTTTGCTGATTGTTTCCTTTGCTCTGCATAGGCTTTTTATTTTGATGAGGTCCCAATAGTTCATTTTTGCTTTTGTTTCCCTTGCCTCTGGAGACGTGTTGAGTAAGAAGTTGCTGCAGCCGAGGTCAGAGAGGTTTTTGCCTGCTTTCTCCTTGAGGATTTTGATGGCTTCCTGTCTTACATTGAGGTCGTTCATCCATTTTGAGTTTACTTTTGTGTATGGTGTAAGAAAGTGGTCCAGGTTCATTTTTCTGCATGTCGCTGTCCAGTTTTCCCAGCATCACTTGCTGAAGAAACTGTCTTTATTCCATTGGATATTCTTTCCTGCTTTGTCAAAGATTAGTTGGCCATATATTTGTGGGTCCATTTCTGGGTTCTCTATTCTGTTCCATTGATCTGAGTGTGTGTTTTTGTGCCAGTACCATACTCTCTTGATGATTACAGCTTTGTAATACGGCTTGAAGTCCGTGTTATACTTTCTTTATCAAATATATATCTCTACCCATATGTCAATCTATCTTAGTTAAAAAAAATTTTTTTAATGTTTATTTTTGAGAGAGAGAAAGAGAGAGAGAGAGCGCACGCAGGGGAGGGGCAGAGAGAGAGGGGGACACAGAATCTGAAGCAGGCTCCAGGCTCTGAGCTGTCAGCATGGAGTCAAATCTGGGCCTTGAACCCATGAACTCTGAGATCATGACCCGAACTGAAGTTGAATGCTTAACTGACTGAGCCACTCAGTCTCCCCAATCCATCTCAGTTTTTAGATGCATTTCTAAGTATGTTGCAGACATCAGTATACTTCTCTTAAATTCTTCAGCATGTATATCAAGTAACTAAAGTTCAGTGTTTATTTAGGTTTTTTTTTCCTTTTAGGTAAAATTTACACGCAAAGAAATGCACAAATCTTGTTTGCCTTTGCTGTTTTTAAAAAAGTGAACTTCTTATTGTAGAATAGGTTTAGATTGACAGAAAAATTTTGAAGCTAGTACAGTGAGTTTCCATATAGTCTATACCCAGTTTCCCTTATCATTAACACTTATCACTAGTATGGTGCATTTGTTGTAATTATTGAACTAATAGTGACATAATATTATGTCCTGAAGTCCATACTTTATTCATATTTTCTTAGTTGTTACCCAATGTCCTTTTTCTATTCGAGGATTCTGTCTAGAATACTACATACATTTTGTAGTCCTGTCTTGTTTGGCTCCTATTGTGTTTCTTTAATCAACTTCATTGAGGCATAATTTATATAAACTGTACCCATTTAAAGTATTTAAAACAAAAATTTTTGGGGCGCCTGGGTGGCGCAGTCGGTTGAGCGTCCGACTTCAGCCAGGTCACGATCTCGCGGTCCGTGAGTTCGAGCCCCGCGTCAGGCTCTGGGCTGATGGCTCGGAGCCTGGAGCTTGTTTCCGATTCTGTGTCTCCCTCTCTTTCTGCCCCTCCCCCGTTCATGCTCTGTCTCTCTCTGTCCCAAAAATAAATAAACGTTGAAAAAAAAAATTAAAAAAAAAAACAACAACAAAATTTTTTTTTAAGTTTATTCTTTGGGGGCTCTGCGTGATTCAGTTGGTTGAGCGTCTGACTTCAGCTCAGGTCATGACCTCACCGTCCGTGAGTTCAAGCTCCAAATCGTGCTCCGTGCCTACAGCTCAGAGCCTGGAGCCTGCTTCAGATTCTGTCTCCTTCTCTCTCTGCCCCTCCTCGCTTGTGCTCTCTCTCTCTCTCAAAAATAAAGAATAAAAATAAAGTTTATTTCTGAGAGAGAGGGAGAGAGAAAGGGAGAGGCAGAGAGAGAGGGAGAGAAGCTCCCAAGCAGGCCCTGCGCTGTTCACTCAGAGCCCAGGGCAGGGCTCAAACTCATGCACCTTGAGACCATGACCACCTGGGCGTAAATCAGGAGTCAGACATTCAAACGACGGAGCCACCTACCTGCCTGCCTCCCGGCCAATTTAAGGTATTTAATTAGATAAGTTTTGACAGATGTGTATTGTTGTGATTTCACTGTCGCAATCAGGATGTAGAACATTTACATTGTCCTCAAAAGTTTTATGTCCTTTTTCAGTCGGACCCTAGGCAAGCACTGATCTTCTTTTTGTTACTGTAAATTTGTTTCCATTTTCTAGAGTTTTGTTATATAGTATGTACTCTTCTGCCTTCACTCAGCATAATGATTTTTGAGATTCATCCATGTTCTTATGTATGTCAGCAGATTATTCCTTTTTATTGCTGAGGAGTATTCATTGTATAGACATACCAAATGTGTCATTTCTTGATGGAAATTTGGGTTTTTCTTGTTTTTGACTATTGTGCATAAGGCAGCTGTGAATATTTGTGTGTAAATCTTTGTGTGGATATAGGTTTTAATTCTCTTGGGTAAATAGCTATGAGTGGAATGTGTAGGTCTTAATGATAGGTGATGTTTAACTTTTTAAGAAATTACCAATCTTCAAAATTTTTGTAACCATTTTACAGTTTCACTAGCAGTATGTTTGAGTTCCATTTGCTTCATATCCTCGTCAACACTTGGTGTAATTTTAACCATTTTTTTAAGTCTATCTGTTTTGGGAGAGAGAGTGAATGGGAGAGGAGTAGAGAGAGAGAGGGAGAGAGAGAATCCTGATCTCTGCCCTGAGTGCGCTTGAAGCCACAAACCATGAGATTATGGCTTGAACTGAAACCAAGAGTTGGTCGCTCAACCAGTTCAGCCCCAACCAGATGCCCCAATTGTAGCCATTCTGATAATATATACTAGTATCTCATTTTAGTTTTTACTTCGCTGTTCCTGAGTCTTTAACCATGTTAAGCATCATTTTATTTACTTATTGGCCATTTTTATATCTTCTTTGTAAAGTTGGTGTTTAAATCTTTTGCCATCTTAAAATCAAGTTGTTTGCCTTCTTATTGAGTTTTAAGTGTTTTTATTACTTATTTATTTATTTTAATGTTTATTTATTTTTGAGAGCATGAGTGGGAGAAGGGCAGAGAGAGAGGGAGACACAGAATAAGAAGCAGGCTCCAGGCTCCGAGCTGTCAGCACAGAGCACGACATGGGGCTTGAACTCGGGAACCTCGAGATCAGGACTTAAGCCCAAGTCGGATGCTTAACTGACTAAGCCACCCAGGTGCCCCAAGTTTCAAGAGTTTTTAAAATATATTCTAGACATAAATGTTTTGTTACATATATGTTTTGCGAGTGTTTCCTTTGTCCTTTGACTTGACATCTGTTCTCATAATGATGTGTTTTAAAGGGCAAATGTTTAAAATGTTTTTTAAATGAATTTTTAATTTTGGAACAATTTTAGCTTTGCATAAAAGTTGTGAAGGTAATATAGAGGTTCCCTTATACCACTTACCCAATTTTTGTCATTGTTAACATGTTGTGGCATGTTTGTTAAAACTAAGAACTGACATTGGTACATGACTACTTGCCAACCTCCAAAATTTATTTGGATTTTAATAATGTTCTTTTTCTTTCCTTTCTTTAAATTTATTAAATGTTTATTTTGAGAGAGAGTGCGTGAGCACGCGCAAGCAGGAAAGGGGCAGAGAGAGAGAATCCCAAGCAGGCTCTGTGCCGACAGTGCAGAGCCCAATATGAGGCTTTACCCTACGAACTGTGAGGTCATGACCTGAGCTGAAATCAAGAGTCGGATTCTTAACCAACTGATCCACCCAGGTGCCCCATTAATGTTCTTTTTCTGCTGCAGAATTGAATTCAGGGTACCATATTGCATTTAGTGTTAATGTCTCCATAGTCTCTGGTCTGTGACAGTTTTTCTGTCTTCCTTTCCTTGTTTTCCATGATCTTGATAATCTTGAGGAATCCTGTCTCTGTATCTTGTGGAATGTCCCGCCAAGTTGTCTAATCATGTTTTCCTCTTTATTAGACTGGGGTTGGGGATTTTTGGAAAGATAGAAAACAGTCCATCTTGTATCACATCAAGGGGAAGCGTATCCATATGACATCACTGATAATGTTAAGTTAACCTTTATCACTTGGTTACAGTCATGCTTGCCACATTTCTCCACTGTAAAGGTACGATTTTTCCATTTCCATAGTCTGTTCTTTACGTAAAGAGCCACTAAGTCTAACACACCTTCAAGGAAAGGTAGTGGTTTGAGAATTAAAGCTCCGTCTCCTAGAGCGGGGAGTATCTACCTATATTACTTGAAATTCTTTTGTAAGACATTGGCATCCTCCAATTAAAAAATATTTGTTCAATCATTTATATCAGTATGGATGCATGCATATTTATTTTATGCTTTGGGTTATAATGCAATCCTGCGTTATTTTGTTATTCAAATTGTACCTGCTTTAGCCGTTGGAAACCTTTTCAGGTTGTCTCCTCTGTCCAGTTTACATGCCTCCCTTCTTTTGTTTCTTGAGTACTTCTTTATTTCCTGTCATTACAACATGTGCTAGGCTCATTGTGTA
The DNA here is from genome assembly GCF_022837055.1 of Prionailurus viverrinus. Taxonomy (NCBI): domain Eukaryota; kingdom Metazoa; phylum Chordata; class Mammalia; order Carnivora; family Felidae; genus Prionailurus; species Prionailurus viverrinus. The sequence continues at coordinate 122,209,010 of NC_062563.1, forward strand.
TATTCCATGCCCCAGCTCTAGGATAAGCCATCTCACTAAGGAGCCCTGTTTCCTTTTATTGGGGAATAATATTTAGAAGCCAAGATCTAGACACTGTGTATGTTTGTTGGTACAAGGCCTCTCAGATAGCTAGTATAGTGTATGTATATACACTCACCTATGGATGCAGGCACATTTATAATTGTTTCTGTATCCATCTGTATCTATGTTAAGCTAAAGATTAGTTTGTACTGAAGTTGGCTACTCTAATCCAGTATCAAAGTGTTTGTTCTAACCTTTCTCCTTTATCTTGTAACTTTCAGACATTGAGAAACCTGACTCCCACTATCTACTGTCCATCTCTTACTGGTTTCAAATTTTTATGAAGATCAGAATATCCATTTTTCTTTTATAGTTTGTCTTTTTTGAAACTTTCTTCCACCATAAGATTACAAAGGTTTTTATCCCATGTGTTTTACTAGAGGTTTTATAGTTTTAGCTTTGTGTATTATAGGAGGTAAAAGTTGTGGTTCTTTTTATGTACATGAATATCCAATATCTCAACATCACTTTTTGATGAAAAAGATGCCTCACTGAAATGGCTTGGTACTTCTGTCAAAAATATATTTTCTATATACATGTAGGTCTGGTTCTGGATTTTGTTCTACTTATCAAGCATTACCACATTGTCTTGATTTCTTTTGCTTTATAGTACATCTTGAAATCAGGTACTGTAAGTCCTTTAACTTTAGTCATCTTTTTAAAGATTACTTTGTATATCCTAGGTCCTTTGCATTTTCATTTAAATGTTATAATCAACTTGTTAATTTCTTTCTTTTTTCTTTTTTTTAAGTAATCTCTATGTGCAATTTGGGGCTCAAGCTCATGACTCCAAGGTCAAGAGGTACACACTCCTCTGACTTAGCCAGCCAGGCTTCCCTGTTAATTTTTCTTTTTCTTTTTCTTTTTCTTTTTCTTTTTCTTTTTCTTTTTCCTTTTTTTTTAAGTTTATTTATTTTGAGAGAGCATGAGTGCTTGTGCATGAGTCGGGGAGGGGCAGAGAGAGAGAGAGGAGAGAGAGAATCCCAAGCAGGCTCTGCACTGTCAGCACAGAACCTGATGTGGGGCTCGATCTCATGAACCAGGAGATAAGTGATATGAGCCGAAACCAAGAGTTGGATGTCTAAATGCTTAAGCGACTGAGCCACCCAGGTGCCTGCTCCTCTTAGTTTCTTTCTTTCTTTTTTAAGTTTATTTATTTAGAAAGAATGAGTTGGGGAGGGACAGAGAGAAGGGGCAGAGGATCTGAAGTGAGCTCTGTGCTGACAGCAGAGACCCCAACTTGGGGCTTGAACTCACCAGCTGAGCCATGAGATCATGACCTGAGCCAAAGTCGGATGCTTAACTGACTGAGCCACCTTAGGCACCCCCTGTTAGTTTCTATAGTAAAAGCCTTCTGGGATTTTGTTTGGACTATAGTGAAGCTGTAGGTCAGTATGGGGAGAATCAATATTGTAATAATATTTAGCCTGCCAATTCATGAACATGGTATATCATTTCATTTAAGTCTTTTGAAATTTCTCTTAGCAATGATTTGTAGTTTATAGTGTAGAGGTTTTTTCTGTATCTTAAATTTATTTTTAAGTATTTTATGTTTTTAAAAAAAAAATTTTTTTTTTTAATGTTTTATTTATTTTTGAGACAGAGAGAGACAGAGCATGAACAGGGGAGGGTCAGAGAGAGAGGGAGACACAGAATCTGAAGCAGGCTCCAGGCTCTGAGCTGTCAGCACAGAGCCCGACGCGGGCTCGAACTCACAGACTGTGAGATCATGACCTGAGCCGAAGTCGGACGCTCAACCGACTGAGCCACCCAGGCGCCCCGAGTATTTTATGTTTAATGATTCAATGGAATTACTTTTAAAAACTACCTTCTAGGCTGGCTCAGTCAGAAAAGTATGAGACTTTTTTTTTTTTCAAGTTTATTTATTCTTGAGAGAGAGCATGCACGCAAATGGGAGAGACAGACAGACAGACACACACACACACACACACACACACACACACACACACAATCTGAAATAGGCTTCAGGCTCTTAGCTGTCAGCACAGAGCCCAGTGTGGGGCTCAAACTCTGAATGGTGAGATCATGAGCTGAGCCAAAGTCGGATACCCAACCAACTGAGCTACCCAGGTGCCCCAGAAGAGTATGTGACTCTTAATCTTGGGGTTATGAGTTCAAGCTCCATGTTGGGTGTAGAGATTACTTAAATGAATAAATAAAAACTTAAAAAAAAAAAAACAACACTCTGGGAGTGCCTGGGTGTCTCAGTCAGTTAAGCAACTGACTTTTTTTTTTTTTATAAATTTTTTTTTTTCAACGTTTATTTATTTTTGGGACAGAGAGAGACAGAGCATGAACAGGGGAGGGGCAGAGAGAGAGGGAGACACAGAATCGGAAACAGGCTCCAGGCTCTGAGCCATCAGCCCAGAGCCCGATGCGGGGCTCGAACTCACGGACCGCGAGATCGTGACCTGGCTGAAGTCGGACGCTTAACCGACTGCGCCACCCAGGCGCCCCAAGCAACTGACTTTTGATTCCAGTTCAGGTCATGATCTCATGGTTTATTAATTTGAGCCCTGCGGTGGGGCTCTTTGCTGACAGTGTGGAGCCTGCTTGGGATTCTCTCTCTCCCTCTCTTTCTTCACCCCCTCTCTCTTTTTCTCTCTCTCTCTCAAAAATAATAACAATTAAAAAAATACTGTGTAAAAAAACTACTTTCTAATTGTTTACTACTAAGATTTAAAAACAGAATTGTTTTGTCTGTTAACTTGGTATCCTGTGACCTTGCCAAATTTTGTTATTCTAGTAGTTGTTTTGTATGTTACTGAATATTTTCTACATAAACCATATCATCTGCAAATTGAGGCAGTTTCAATCTTTGTGAGTTTTCTTTCCTTATTGTTTCGCTAGGATCCTTGGTACAGTGGTGAAAAGAAGTTGTGAGAGTGGGTATGTGTTGTACTTGAGTTTTAGGGAAACGTTCACTATTTCTCCAGTAATTAGACTGTTGAAGGTTGTTTTTTGTTTGTTTTGTTTTTGATGCTCCTTTCTAATTGAATAAGTTTCCCTCAATTCCTGTTTTATTATGAGCTTTTACATAATAGGTTGAATTTTGGTAAATGATTTGTGTTCTTCTAATTGGTCATAATATTTCTCTTTTATTGTTAATGTGGTGAATTATATTGATTATATTCTCTGGATAAACTTTTTTTTTGTCATGATATATATGCTTTTATTGTTTGCTGGATATAATTTGCTAATGTTCTCAGGATTTTTTTTTTTTTTTTTTTGGTTTCTGTTTGCGAAAGGTGTCGGGTTGTAATTTTCTCTTTTTGTAATGTCCTTGGGGGTTTTGGTGTTAGTTATGCTGGTATCATTAATGGAGTTAGGAGGTATATCTCTCTTTTGCTTTCTGAAAGGGTTTGTGTAAGATTGGCGTTACTTCCCCCTTAAATTAAAAAAAAATTTAAAAAAATTCTTTTTTTTTTTTTTTAACGTTTATTTATTTTTGAGACAGAGAGAGACAGAGCATGAACGGGGGAGGGTCAGAGAGAGAAGGAGACACAGAATCCGAAGCAGGCTCCAGGCTCCGAGCTGTCAGCACAAAGCCTGATGCGGGGCTCGAACTCACGGACCGCGAGATCGTGACCCGAGCCGAAGTCGGCCGCTCAACCGACTGAGCCACCCAGGCGCCCCAAAAATTCTTTTTTTTTTTTTAGACAGAGAGAGACAGAGCACAAACGGGGGAGGGGCAGAGAGAGAAGGAGACACAGAATCCAAAGCAGGCTCCAGGCTCTGAGCTGTTAGCACAGAGCCTGATGCGGGCTCAAACTCACAAACCGTGGGATCATGACCTGAGCCGAAGTCAGACGCTCAACTGACTGAGCACCCAGGCATACCCCCCCCCCAATTTTTTTTAATGTTTATTTATTTTTGAGAGAGACAGACAGAGCATGAATGGGGGAGGGCAGAGACAGAGGTAGACACAAAATCTGAAGCAGGCTCCAGGCTCTGAGCTGTCAGCACAGAGCCCAATGCAGGGCCTGAACCTGTGAACCACGAGATCATGACCTGAGCCAAAGTTGTACGCTCAACCGACTGAGCCACTCAGGTGCCTCTCCTCCTTAAATGTTTGATAGAATTCAGCAATGGGGAAGTATCTTGGGGAAGATTCTTTGAGATTTTGCATAGATCTTTTTTGCTTTTCATCCATTAGTTTTAGTGGATCTTGCCTTGTGGAGAGGTTTTTGATAATTCAGATAGAATTTCACTATGTGGTTCTTTTTGTTGTGTTTTGTATTTATTTTTGTACATAATTATTCTGGTTTTATTTAGGAAGGCATTTTATAGTGGTTTTTACTTTAAATTTTTATAATGGCCTCATCTTTTTTGTTAGTAGTAATTAGTTTCTTATTCTGAACATCGTCTTCCCCTGAGCAAGGGTCTATTTCTGTCTATTCCCTTATCTTTTCTACTGTCCATTTTCAATTTTACTCTTTCTTTTCAGAGTTTACCATTGTCCTCTTACATAAACTTTTTTTAGTTTTAAGTTTTTATTTTAATTCCAGTTAGCTAACATACAATGTTATAGAAGTTTCAGGTGTACAATATAGTGATTCAACACTTCCATACAGCACCTTGTGCTCATCACAGCAAGTGCACTCCTTAATCCCCATCACCTATTTAACCCATCCCCTAAAACACCTCCCCTCTGATAACCATCAGTTCTCTATAGTTAAGAGTCTTTTCTTACTTTTTTTTCTCTCTCTCTCTCTTATTTTTTCCCCTTTGCTTGTTTGTTTTGTTTATTAAATTTCACATTTGAATGAAATCGTATGGCATTTGTCTCTCACTGACTTCACTTAGCAATATACTCTCTAGCTTCATCCATGTCATTGCAAATGGCAAGATTTCATTGTTTTTTTTATGGCTGAATAATATTCCAATGTATATATATACCACATCTTCTTTGTTAATTGATGGACATTTGGGCTCTTTCCATATCTTGGCTATTGTAAATAATGTTGCGACAAAGATAGGGGTCTATTTATCCCTTTGAATTAATTTTCTTGTGTTCTTTGGGTAAATACTTAGTAGGGTGATTGCTGGATCATAAGGTAGTGTTATTTTTAGCTTTTCGAGGAACCTCCATACTGTTTTCCATGGGGGCTGCACCAGTTTGAATTGCCACCAACAGTACACAAGGGGTCCTGTTTTTCCATATCCTCGAAATCTACATTTTTGAGAAGTTTTATTTGTAAGTTTTAATGATAACCCTGACTTTCTTGCTGTTAAAATTGAAGTATTTGGCTTACTTACCTTATTTGACATCTTTGTCTTTGCCTCCCATTTTTTTTTTTTTTTTTTTTTTTTTGTACAGTGCCATGGATGTTCTCCTGTCACCTTATTTTGTTGCTTTAGTTTTAGAACTATAGGTAAATATATTGTGCTTACAGCCAGCCTATCCGTGTTGCTGCATTTTCCTATTCGTATCTTCATTAGCTGAGATTTGCGCCGTAGCAGTTTTTATGCTTCATGGTCTCAGTATTTCTTAAGTTCTTGCATGTTCTAAACTGTTTGTAGTCTTCATACTTGAAGGACAGTTTGCTCAGTATAAATATTTTGGCTTGTATATACACGCTTGTCTTGAGTATCTTGAATGTATTTTATTGTGTTATTGACATTGAATGCCGCTATGTTGAAACTATGTTGAAATTTGAGGGTAAAAATTTTTTTTCCCTTTATAAGTCTGTTTGCCCTTTTGGGTGGCTACCCAAGGATTTTTTATCTTAAAAGACCAGTAACTTGATTAGTAGCATGTATTTTGTAAGTGATCATCATCTTGAGTCATTTTTGTCTGTTACACATTTTGCCCTTTCAAGTGAGTAATAACCAAATTTTTAATTTCAGTATGTTTTCCTGAATTATATTTTCAAATGTTTGCTCTTTCCTATTATTCTGATTTTTTATTTGAAGATTTCAGTTATTCCCATGTTGAATTTTTCTTTTTTATATCCATCATTTTCTCTGCTTTCCTTTTGAAATTTTTGTTACATTTTGTTGGCTGTTTTCAATTCTCTAGATCCTTTTAGGTATTTTCTAGCTTTTTATAACTAATGTTGTATTCAGTTTATCTTTATTTCTTTGTTGAGTGTTTTCCCTATGTATTTTGAAGTTTCAGTAGCTTAGAGTTTTGTCTTCTCCTGTTTTCTTATGGTGTCTTCAGTTCTTATATTTTTGCTCTATAGTTCGGCTTCATGGGTAGTATTGCTTGATAACATTTTGAAAGTTTATGATGAAGTTATTCCTACTTTTCCCATGAACTGTGAGATCATGACTTGAGCTGAAATCAAGAGTCGGACTCTCAACCGACTGAGCCACCCAAGGTGCCCTTGATTCATCACCTTTAAACAGTGTTTTCTGATCTTCCTCATTCTCATATAGTGATAGCACTAATCTTAATTCTTCTTTAGTCACATGAAATTTGAATCATTATACTTGAATGTCTATTTTTGTTTTATTAACTATAAATAGTGCCTTTGTACTCCTACTTTTTTTTCCCTACTATTTTGTAGTCTGAGTTTGTTTGCTTAATGTATGATGAATACATTTCTTGGTCATTAAATATTCTATAAGGTCATTTTCATGACTTCATATCATTTTTATTTATATTGATAATATACCTAATTCCAAATTATTAGACAATAATATTATTATTATTTATTTAGTTATTTATTTTTTACATTTATTTATTTTTGTGAGAGAGGGACAGAGCACAAGTGGGGTAGGGGCAGAGAGAGAATGAGACACAAAATCCGAAACAGGCTTCAGGCTCTGAGCTGTCAGCACAGAGCCCAACGTGGGGCTCGAACTCACAAACCGTGAGATCATGACCTGAGTCGAAGTCGGACACTTAAGCGACTGAGCCACGTAGGCGCCCCAGATTATTATTTTTTAATTACAGTATAGTAAACATTCGTTAGTTTCAGGTGTACACTGTAATGATTCGATAATTCTCTGTATGACTCAGTCTTCATCAAGATAAGTGTACTTTTAGGGTGCCTGGGTGGCTCAGTCAGTTGAGCATCTGACTCTTGACTTTAGAAGGTGTTGTGATCTTGGTTTGTGAGATCCAAGCCCTGTGTTGGGCTCTGCACTGAGAGTGTGGAGCCAGCTTGGGATTCAGTCTCTCTCTTTCTCTGCCCACTCCTCCCACCCCTGCTTTGCTCTCTTTCTGTCTCTCAAAATACGTAAGCAAACTTTAAAAAGTAAAGGTAAGTGTACTATTAGTCCCCTTCATCCATTTCACTCATCCCCCTACCCACCTTTCCTCTGGTACCCATCAGTTTGTTCTCTGTAGTTAAGAGTCTGTTTTTTGGTTTATCTCTTTTTTTCTTTCTTTATTTGTTTTCTCTCTTAAATTCCACATAGTTCACTCCTTACTTTTAAGATTAGGACACAAACATCCACTTCCTTCCATTCTACTCCTTCTATCTTTTTATATTATCAGGACTGATAACATTTATATTTTTCCGTGACAGTTATTAAGTCTTGATTAATTTGCAGGTTAATCCTGAAAGGTCAAAAATCTTGAAATCCTGAAAAGTCAAAAACCAATGAATAGTTTTTACCTTTCTATGAATAATGACAGTGTTTTTCACTGTAGAGCTAAGTAAGGTGCTAGGATTAAATTTCCTTTTCCACTAACTCTGGCCACTCAGTGGGAAATACTCCTGTATTATTAAATTTATTCATTCATTCAATGATATATATTGCTGCCTTCTCTACTCACCAAGGGTCATTCAAAGCACTGGATGTTAAGAAGTTAGAAGTGTAAAAATCCCTGTTTTCTTGGAGCTTACATTTGAATGAAGATAAACTAATGGATATGTAAAATACTTAGTATGTCAGATGGTGACAAGTGCTTGGAAGAAAATAGAGCAGTGAGGGGGAACATTGAGTTCATGGGATAGGGATAGGCGTGGAGGAGATTGTATCACTTTCTGCAGAGCCTGACAGGAACATAATGTATGCAGGGCTTCTTGTAGTGATTCGTGTATGTGGGGAAAAAGGACCCACTGAATTTATCTCCTGATGGTCTTCAAAAATTTCAAGAGTTTTTTTTTGTTTTGTTTTGTTTTTTTAAACATTCAGGTAGTTTAACAGTTTTCTAAATTTCTGATGATGTGAAAACATTCATATTCTTTTTGTCAAATGACCTCTCCCCTAGTGTCATCTTCCTGTTCCACTTCAGAGGGATTGTTTTCTAGGCCTGCTGCAAAGTGAATATGCTAAAAGTTAATACTGTTTTCATGAGTTGGATCCATTGTTTACTAGATCCCATGTGTTTTTTTCTTTATCATTTCATTTTGTAGGAATGTAATCTCAATAATTTACTAAAAGAATGTGTAGAAAGTAAATTTTGTATCTTTGTTATCTTAAAATGCCTTTTATTTTGATAGCTGGCCAATGGTTTTGTGAATTAAGACAACTCTAAATCCAATACGTTTCCCTTAAACCTTTGAAGTTCTTCACTGATATCTATATATCCCTATATCTCTATCTATCTATCTCTATCTCTATCTCTATATCTATGTCTCCACACACAGACACATATATATATATCTCCTCTTTGATGTATTGTTGCTGATGAGAAGTCAGTCTGGTTTATTTTGTTGTTTCTTTGTAGATGCACATGTATATGTATATGTATCTTTCTAGGTATCTTAGAGATGTCATCAACTGTTTTAATGATATAGTATTCGTTAAATATTATTTTGTTGAGAATGAATTTACCTTGATACATTTTTTAATTCTTCCATAGTAGTTCTGATTATAAGTCATTTTTTTCTTCAAAAATTCTTTATACATTTTATAAGAAATTCAGATAGGATGTATCTTAATTGGGAAGTAATTTCTCTCTCTGTAAGCCAGTGTATTATTTTCTTTAGTGTCTGGATTGTTTCTGATTATTTGGGAAAAGAAAAATAAGAGAAAAAGCCAAACTTTCTTTTCCAGTGAGATTCTAATGTAATTTTTAAATCATTGATAGATATTCCTTTAATAGGGACGCAAATTAAATTTGTTGCTTGACTCCATTCTTGCACAACCCTATTTGAAAAATTATAGACTCCTTCCTTCTTTTTCCTTTGTAGAAGTTGGCATGTTTATACTTCATTAGATATAAACTAGATGAGCTGAAGGATCTTAGTAATATTTGCTGAATAAATGTACTGTAATTCTATAAGTAAATCTACTGATCTAATTAATTATAGATATGATGCTTACAATGTGATTTATTTATTATTTTTTGTTGTTTCAACTTTTTATTTAAATTCTAGTTAGTTAACATACAGTGTAATATTGGTTTCATGAGTAGACATTAGTAGTGAGTCACTTACAGATAATACCTGGTGCTCATCACAAGTGCCCTCCTTGCTATCCATCACCCGTTTAATCCATTCCCCACCCATCTCCCCTCCAGCAGTCCTAGGTTTACTCTCTATAGCTAACAGTCTCTACAATGTGTTTTTTTAATTTTTTGAGAGACAGAGAGCATGTGCATGTGGGTGCATTTTAGTGGGGGAGGGGTGGGGAGAGAAAGAGAGAGAGATTATTTTTTTAATTAAAAAATTTTTTTAAAAATTTACATCCAAATTAGTTAGCATATAGTGCAACAATGATTTCAGGAGTAGATTCCTTAGTGCCCCTTACCCATTTAGCCCATCCCCCCCTCCCATCACCCCTCCAGTAACCCTCAGTTCTCCATATTTATGAGTCTCTTCTGTTTTGTCCCCCTCCCTGTTTCTATATTATTTTTGTTTCCCTTCCCTTATGTTCATCTGTTTTGTCTCTTAAAGTCCTCATATGAATGAAGTCATATGATATTTGTCTTTCTCTGACTGACTAATTTCACTTAGCATAATACCTCCAGTTCCATCCACGTAGTTGCAACTGGCAAGATTTCATTCTTTTTGATTGCTGAGTAATACTCCATTGTGTATATATCCCACATCTTCTTTATCCATTCATCCATCGATGGACTTTTGGGCTCTTTCCATACTTTGTCTACTGTTGATAGTGCTGCTATAAACATGGGGGTGCATGTGTCCCTTCGAAACAGCACACCTGTATCCCGTGGATAAATGCCTAGTAGAGCAATTGCTGGGTCGTAGGGTAGTTCTGTTTTTCATTTTCTGAGGAACCTCCATACTGTTTTCCAGAGTGGCTGCACCAGCTTGCATTCCCAGGAGAGAGAGAATTTTAAGCAGGCCCTGTGCCTAGCATGGAGTCCCACAAGGGGATTGATTTCACGACTGAGATTATGACCTGGACTGAAATTAATAGTTGGACACTTAACCAGCTGAGTCACCCATGTGCCCTTCTACAATGTGGTTTTTTTTTTTTTTTAAGTTTATTTATTTTTGAGGGAGAGAGAGGCAGAGAGGGAGAGAGAATCCCAAGCTGGCTTGACGCTGTCAGTGCAAATCCTGATGTGGGGCTTGAACTCATGAACCATGGGATTATGACAGGAGCGAAATCAGAGTTGGACACGTAACCCACTGAGCCACCCAGGCACTCCATGCAATGTGTTTTTAAAAACAATTTGCTGCTGTATAGTGATTTTAAGGATTTTACTCTCTTTAAATAGGAGAAAGAAGCACGCCATTCATAGTAGTGACACAACTTCTTCTGATGAAGAACGCTTTGAAAGAAGGAAATCAAAGAGCATGGCGAGAGCAAGAAACAGGTTAGTAAGTTTTTTTATTGTTATATCCATGGTAGAAAAAAGGAAGAGGAGTTATTTTTATTTATTTATTTTTTTAAGTAGGCTCCATGCCCATCGTAGGACTTGAACTTACTACCTTAGGAACAAGAGTCATATGGTCTAGTTACTGAACCAGCCAGATGCCCCAAGAACAGTTATTTTATTTATTAAAACATTTTTTTTCTAACATTTGTTTATTTTTGAGAGAGAGAGAGAGAGAGACAGAATGTGAGTGGGGGAGGCGTGGAGAGAGAGAGGAAGACACAGAATCTGAAGCAGGCTTCAGGCTCTGAGCTGTCAGCACAGAGCCCAACATGGGACTTGAATCCACAAACTGCAATATCATGACCTGAGCCGAAGTCAGATGCTCAGCCAACTAAGCCACCGAGGTGCCCTTGAACAGTTATTTTTTGAATGGGATTCTTATCTATACCAGTATTTTGCTAACACCTATATTCAGTACATATTCTCTCTTCTCTCTTCTCTCTTCTCTTCTCTTCTCTTCTCATTTATTTATTTATAATCTTTTTTTAAAGTTTATTTATTTTGAGAGAGAGAGAGAACAAGCTGGGGAGGGGCAGAGAGAAAGAGAAACACAATCCCAAGCAGGCTCTGTGCCATTAGTGTAGAGCCTGATGCAAGGCTCAAACTCACAGACTGTGAGATCATGACCTGAGCTAAGGTCATGACTTAACTGACTGTGCCACCCAGGCACCCTACTACATATTTTAGACCAGATTAAGGCACTGATTTGGTTTTTACTTACTAATTTTTTAAAAAAATTTTTACTTATTTTTGAGAGAGTAAGAGAGAGAGTGTGAGTGGGGGAGGGGCAGAGAGAGAGGGAGACATGATTCCTAAGCAGGCTCCAGGCTCTGAGCTATTAGCAGTGAGCCTGACGCAGGGCCCAAACTCACAAACCATGAGATCATGACCTGAGCTGAAGTCAGATGCTTAAGTGAATGAGCCACCCAGGCACCCCTACTTAGTAATTCTTAAAATAGATGTCTAACCTTGGGAGAACTTCTCATAAATTATTTACTATGTAACTACTCAGTGAATGTGCAGGAAGGTAAAGGAGGAAGACCCAAAGGGAAGCAGCCAACCCCTCTGGTAGTCTTTTCTTTGGTACCTCTCCTCTAATCCAAATCCATTTAATAAGCCTGATTTTATATAATTTTTTTATTAAAATTTAAAAAAATATTCATTTTTTTTGGGAGAGAGAGAGCATGAGCATGAGTGTGGGAGGGGTGGAGAGAGAGGGAAACAATCCAAAGCAGGCTCCAGGCTCTGAGCTGTCAACACAGCCCAACATGGGGCTCAAACCCATGAACTATGAGATCATGACCTGAGCCAAAGTCAGACACTTAACCAACTCAGCCACCCCTAATGAGGTTGATTTTATTAGATGCTACAATGATTACGGCGCTCAGAGTGAGATTTGGTTTCTAATAGAATCATCTCAGGAGCCCTGGATTTTATTGCAAAATTTGTTTTGTTTCATTGAGTGCCATCTGGTGGTCTTTCCCTAACTAGGGTAAATGACTGGTTACTACATGGTTCACTAAAACCTCAAGAATGTTCGCTGTGGGGCACCTGGGTGACTTAGTTGGTTAGGCGTCTGACTCCACAGCTCAGGTCATGATCTCGAGGTTCATGAGTTTGAGTCCTGCTTTCGTATCTGTGCTGACCCATCAGAGCCTGGAGCCTGCTTCAGATTCTGTGTCTCCCTCTCTCTCTGCCTCTCCCCTGCTTGTGTGTGCACGTGCTCTCTCTCTCTCTCTCTCTTCCTCTCCTTCTCCTTCTCCCTCTCCCTCTCTCCCTCTCTCCCTCTCTCCCTCTCTCCCTCTCTCCCTCTCTCCCTCTCTCCCTCTCTCCCTCTCTCCCTCTCTCCCTCTCTCCCTCTCTCCCTCTCCTCTCTTTCTCTCAAAAATAAATAAAAACATTTAAAAAAATGAAAAAAGAATTTTCACTGGGTGAAAACCAGTATTTTGTCTAATAAGTAATTAGAACATCAAATTATAATTTATTCTTTAAAATTTGAGTCAATTTTCTAGTTTATACTCCTAGAGATAAATTATATTTAGAAAATGTACATTTAGCAGAGTATTTCTATAATTTGGTATTATGTATCTATTGTAGAAATACCAAATTTTCAGTTAGTATGTCTTGGAAACAAGTTTGGATTGTCGCAGATTATATGCTGAAAATAATTCCACATGTAGGTGATGGAAAGAAAATGTAAGAGAAAAAAAATAAGTTTATTTATTAATGTTTATTTATTTATTTTGAGACAGAGACAGAGCAAGTGGGAGAGGCAGAGAGAGAGGGAGAGAGAATCCCAGGCAGGCTCTGCACTGTCAGCATGGAGTCTGATATGGGGCTTGAACTCACAAACTGTGAGATCATGACCTGAGCCGAAACCAAGAGCTGGGTGCTTAACCAACACCCAGGCGCCCCCAAAATCTAAGTTTATTTTAAAAAAAAAAAATTTTTTTTTTCAACGTTTATTTATTTTTGGGACAGAGAGAGACAGAGCATGGACGGGGAGGGGCAGAGAGAGAGGGAGACACAGAATCGGAAACAGGTTCCAGGCTCTGAGCCATCAGCCCAGAGCCTGACGCGGGCCCGAACTCACGGACCGCGAGATGGTGACCTGGCTGAAGTCGGATGCTTAACCGACTGCGCCACCTAGGCGCCCCATCCAAAATCTAAGTTTAAATAAAAGAATTTAATGTCTACTTAATCTGAACTATTTTAATACTTGCTTTGGAAATATATTTTTAAGGTAAGTTAAGATTCAGAAATGTGTGTGAAAAGTACATTCAGTTTAGAAGTCATACTTTTTTTGAGGCTGTTTATGTCATCTTTTGGTAACTATCCAAGGTTAAAAGAGGAAGTAGAGTATATTTTATTAAGGGTAATAAAATTAATACAGTATAGGATTTTAGGTGGCTAAAGATCTATTTTAAAGGAGTTAAACAGAAGATAAAGGTTAGCTCTCAAGATGTGATCTAGAATTGGTTAGTTTTGAATTAAAGGGAAAGAAATTTCTTTTAATCTTGTAAACTGAGTAGACATACCCATGTAATACCTGAGGAGTATTAATGTGAAACTTAAAAGTTAAATGTTAAACTTTAAAAAAAATTTAAAGTTAAAAGTTAAATGTGAAACTTTTAATGCTATCTACTTCAATTTTTATGAATTTCAGATGTTTGCCTATGAACTTCAGAGCAGAAGATTTAGCTAGTGGTATTCTCCGAGAACGTGTCAAAGTGGGTGCAAGCTTGGCTGATGTTGATCCAATGAACATTGATAAATCAGTAAGTTTTGTAAATGTTTTTCTAGAAGTAACTTTAAAAAAAAAATTAAGGTTGTTCCTTGTTTCTAAGGCAACACATAATAAAAATAAAAACCCAGATATCATCATTATTAGTGTTTTGATGTATGTGTTTTGGAACCTAGCACTCTGGTCACAGGTGATACTTAAGTCCCCCCTGCCCCCCTGTATCAGTGATACTGGCGTATATAATAAAAATGGGTAGGAAATGAGGCTGACAAATATGGCAAGGCCCATAAACCGTGATATGTAGTAGGGTATTGTTGAAGCTGCTTAGATTTCATGATCAGATTTACATTTTAGATGGAGCACTCTGATTCTGATGTAGTTAATGAAGGGAAGCAAGGCTGGCATTAGGGAGACTGGTCTGGACATTGTTGTAACATAGTAATTTGGAGTAATGGTCATGGTAGGGTAATGATGGAAAGAAGTAGATGGATTTGACAGAATTCAGGAGAGAATTTGGTTTGATGGAATTGGGTGAATTTATTGCTTTTGGGGAATGAAGGAGAGAAACAAGTTGAATGTATGACCTAGGTTTCTGGCTTAAGTGACTGGGTGGGATCTACTCTCTGATGTAGGGAACATTAGAGAAAATGTTTAGAGGGGTTACGATGATTTAGTTAGTTGTAGACATGTTTAGGTGTCCATGGCACATCACAAATGGAAGTAACTTGTAGGAAATTAGTTAGGTTTGGCCTTAAGGAGAACTATATGGGCTAGAAATTCAGATATGGGTGTCAAATATAAAGATAGTTGAGATCACTATGCGAAGTGGGTTATAGTACCCAGGGAAAGTCTGAAAAGAAAGGCAAGATTTAGAGGATGTCATAGATATTTACTGTTACTAGAATCTTTCTAGGGAGTGTATTTTGGAATAGGTTACTGCCCAACTAAGATCATATTTGATTTTTTTTTTGTTCCTGTAAACGTTTCTATATGACATAATTTAACTGATTCTCATATGACAAGCTTAAGTTACCAATGGAGTTGTGTATATATTTGAAAATGAAATGTTATCTCTTCTCAATCTGAAGTCATAGGGGAAAATATTTTATTTAAATATTTATTTTAATATTTATTTTAACGAGGACTTTAGAGTATTGAATTCCCAGTCTCATATATACTAGTGTACATTCTCAGAGGACCTTAATATTCTTTGCTTATTTTGTTGACCAGCACCTTACTCTCTTGAATCAGTTAACTTTAGATGTCTCTGCCATTTATTTAGAGTAGTATTTTTTTAAATTTGATATCATACAAATACGGTTTTTCTTATTTAAACTCTGTGTTTATTTTTCTAGATTACTTAAGTTTTTTTTTTATCATAGTAACATTTCATTTTGAAACATTTTCAAGTACTGTAACAGAATAAAGATACAGGGGGAGGCGGTTACTGTTAACATTTTGGCAGTATTTCCTTCAAGCACTTTTTTCTGTACAATATTTTACTCTACAAAGTCTTTTAGGTATTTAAACTGTTATGGACGGGAGGAATAATTTCTCTTGTTTCTTTTTTAAAAAGAAAATTTTTTTTTAACGTTTATTTATTTTTGAGACAGAGAGAGACAGAGCATGAACAGGGGAGGGTCAGAGAGAGGGAGACACAGAATCTGAAACAGGCTCCAGGCTCTGAGCTGTCAGCACAGAGCCCGACACAGGGCTCAAACCCACAGACCGCGAGATCATGACCTGAGCCAAAGTCGGCCACTTAACCGACTGAGCCACCCAGGTGCCCCTAATCTCTCTTGTTTCTTATGGTAGGTCAGTGTTTCTTAAATCACTTTTTCATTGTTGTCTCCTAAGGAGAGAAATTAAATTTCTATCTAGATAAATTAATATTAAAGAATAAGACATGGGGTGCCTGGGTGGCTCAGTTGGTTAAGCATCCAACTCTTGGTTTTGGCTCAGGTCATGAACTTACAGTTTGTGAGTTCGAGCCCCACATTGGGCTCCGCACATAGCCTGCTTGGGATTCTCTCTCCCTCTCTCCCTGTCTGTCCCCCACTTGTTCTCTCTCAAAATAAGTAAATAAACTTAAATTTAAAGAAATTAAAAAAAATGGGGTACCTGAGTGACTCAGTCGGTTAAGTGTCTGACATCAACTTAGGTCATGATCTCATGGTTTGTGGGTTCGAACCCTGTGTCTGGGTCTGTGCTGACAGCTCAGAGCCTGGAGCCTACTTCAGATTCTGTGTCTCCCTCTCTCTCTGCCCTTCCCCCATTCACACTCTGTCTCTCTGTCTCTCTCTCTCAAAAATAAAATAAAAACATGAAAAAAAATTTTTTTTAATTAAAAAAAAATCAAGACTTGGGGGCACCTGGGTGGGTCCGTAGGTTGATTGTCTGACTCTTGATTCTGGCTCAGGTCATGATCCCAGCGTTGTGGGATCAAGCCCACGTTGGGATCTGTGCTAAGTGTGGGGACTGCTTAGGAAATTCTCTCTCTCCCTCTCTCTGCCCTCTCCCCTACTTACATGGGCTCTCTCTCTTTAAAAAAAAAAAAAAGGGGGGGGCGCCTGGGTGGCGCAGTCGGTTAAGCGTCCGACTTCAGCCAGGTCACGATCTCGCGGTCCGTGAGTTCGAGCCCCGCATCAGGCTCTGGGCTGATGGCTCGGAGCCTGGAGCCTGTTTCCGATTCTGTGTCTCCCTCTCTCTCTGCCCCTCCCCCGTTCATGCTCTGTCTCTCTCTGTCCCAAAAATAAATAAAAATGTTGAAAAAAAAAATTAAAAAAAAAAAAAGAGTAAGACTTGGTTTTATAAAGTTGAGCTTTGGAGGGTCTCAAACCATTGTAGTAGCTAAGATGTTTTTCACCCTACTTCTAAATCAGTTTTTGCTCCCTTAGGGACAGTATTGCCTTTGCTGGCAATGCATGTGATAGATGGTATTTTGAAAGGCATTTAAATTATTAGAGTATAAATACAATTTATCATCTCCTCTAGATACCCATTAAAGTGTTAGATTGGACATTAATCTTGTCCTTAGTTACTAGGAGATTAAAGAATGGTAGCTTTATTTAGCTGAACTGAAATGTAAACTTGAATTTACTGCTGACTTTATTTTTCTGCACTCCAGAAGTGTAATTTTTTGAACTTTATGTTCAACAGTTCCTGCTGAAGGCATGTATTTCTGAATCATAAGACAATCTCATAAATTAAAAAAAATCTTTAGTATTTAAAATTATTTTATATTGAACTTTTTCCCTTCTTCCCAAGGTGCGGTTTGATAGTATAGGTGGATTGAGCCATCATATTCATGCACTGAAAGAAATGGTAGTATTCCCACTTCTATATCCAGAAATCTTTGAGAAATTTAAGATTCAGCCTCCAAGGTAAGTAATGTCCTAGATGTTTATTATTGTTATTACTGTTAATTCATCAAATTTCAGTTAGTAAATGATTATAAATATAAATATTTCATATGTATTGATTTGATGTGTTCTAGCAATGAGAATTAGGAATGAAATTTTATTAATTAGGGTTCAAAGGCTGTGGTAAGTGTATCCTTGAAGTTTACATTTCAGCATTTAAATGTCGGGTATAAGATCTAAATCTCTGTGCAGGCCTTGAATATACAAGTGGATTGCCCAAATGGATTTTCCATAATTTGGCCTCCAGATAGCATAGAGTTTGATGCTGTATGTTGTTTAGTTTTTGGAAACACAATTTCAGTTAAGTGTATATGTGACTTGATGCTGGTAGTTTTGAAATGGTAAGCTTTTTTTTTTTTTTGGACATCCATTTTTATGATCAGATTGTGTTTGATCATGAGATACGTAGCTAGGTAGCCTTTAGAAAAGGCTGAGAACTTAAGGGAAGTTGGGAGAATAAAATATTCAAGATATACATGTAGACCATTACATTTTCCATCTGTTTCAGGATGTAGAAAATCTTATTAAAGAGTCATCTTCTGTTTGAGCAGATTAAAACTGTGGCTTATAATTCTACAGTGGCTTTTTATTTTTTTTTATTTTTTTATTTTTTTAATTTATTTTTGGGACAGAGAGAGACAGAGCATGAACGGGGGAGGGGCAGAGAGAGAGGGAGACACAGAATCGGAAACAGGCTCCAGGCTCCGAGCCATCAGCCCAGAGCCCGACGCGGGGCTCGAACTCACGGACCGCGAGATCGTGACCTGGCTGAAGTCGGACTCCTAACCGACTGCGCCACCCAGGCGCCCCTACAGTGGCTTTTTAAAATCACAAGCAATGTATTGTTTTTTGTAGGATATAAGTTGAATTTTGAGAATAATTATTACTTTTCCCAAAGTCCTTAAAGTAGCATGGCTGTGGGAGAAACTGAAATAAAATGGAGAGAGAAGCAGAAAGTGTTACAATTAGAGAGTAATTTTACTTCTTAGGGATGAACAATTTTGTATATTCTTTATAAGCTTGTTTTATACATATATGTGTATATTAAGTTAAAATTTTGCCTTTATTATG
Source organism: Prionailurus viverrinus (assembly GCF_022837055.1). Taxonomy (NCBI): domain Eukaryota; kingdom Metazoa; phylum Chordata; class Mammalia; order Carnivora; family Felidae; genus Prionailurus; species Prionailurus viverrinus. The sequence continues at coordinate 122,227,602 of NC_062563.1, forward strand.
CACGTATAAACATTTAATATAAATAAAATTATTTAGTAATGCTTTTATATAACTTTTTTCACCCTACAGTGTATTCTAGACACCTTCCCATATCAGTAATGTGTATATTATTCTTTTTGATATTTTAGTAGTTTGTTTTATAGATATAACAGTATATTTATTTATTCCTTATTATTTTTCTAAGTTTTATTTATTTAAGTGTTCTCTACACCCAGTACGGGGCTTGAACTCATAAGCTGAAGCTCAAGAGTCATGCACTTCTCAAACTGAGCCATCTGTGCCTTATTAATAGCATGTAGATTTTTTTTAGTTTTTCACAAATTAGAATTGATCCTTTTTTGAACATTCATTTAAAATCTGTATTCATAATATTTTGAGTATTTATGATGCATTCTAAGATGTGAAATTTCTGGGTCATTGGGAAGACACATTTAAAATTTTGGTTTATCTTGCTACATGGCTCTCTTCTCTGATTTGCCTACCAAGGTTTGGTCATTGAGAACATCCTTGAATACTCTCAGCAAAGTGAAATTTGTCTATATACTACTAAGACCTTTCTCAATATCTAAGAATTGTCATATATTCATTAATAAATTCTATGGGAGGTGCATCCTTGTGTATTGGTTATTAGTGGTGGCAGTAACATTACCTTATTCCTATTGATTCTTTTTTCCTCTAGGGGCTGTTTGTTTTATGGCCCTCCTGGCACAGGTAAAACCTTGGTTGCCAGAGCATTAGCTAATGAGTGCAGTCAGGGAGACAAAAAGGTGGCTTTTTTTATGCGAAAAGGAGCAGACTGTCTGAGCAAGTGGGTTGGTGAATCTGAACGGCAACTTAGGCTTCTTTTTGATCAGGTAAGTGAAATCACCTAATATGAAAATATTTTCTTTAAAATAGAGTATTTAGAGGACGCCTGGGTGACTCAGTTGGTTAAGTGTCTGACTTCAGCTCAGGTCGTGATCTCATGGCTCGTGAGTTCGAGTTCCATTTTGGGCTCTGTGCTGACAGCTCGGAGCCTGGAGCCTGCTTCAGATTCTGTGTCCATCTTTCTCTGCCCTTCCCCTGCTTGTGTGCTGTCCCTTGCCCCCCTCCAAATATAAATAAACATTCAACAAAAATTTTTTTAAATAGAATATTGAGTGCATTTAGTCTGTAAATATAAACTGTTCACAAGGAGGCATATTTCTAGTAAGTATGTTTAGGTTCAGTAATCTGAATTTGTAAACTTTAGATGTATTTAACAGCAGTTTTACTAGTACTAATTTAATGATGTGATGATTCACAAGATATTTATTAAGGTGGCTACTAAGTGTATAATACCATGTTAGATGCTTTTGAAAACCCTGGGTATAATTTCATATATCATGAAGTTATAGTCTAATTGAGGAAATGGAACAAGCATAGAAATCTTACAGGGTAGGGGCGCCTGGGTGGCGCAGTCGGTTAAGCGTCCGACTTCAGCCAGGTCACGATCTTGCGGTCTGTGAGTTCGAGCCCCGCGTCAGGCTCTGGGCTGACGGCTCAGAGCCTGGAGCCTGTTTCCGATTCTGTGTCTCCCTCTCTCTCTGCCCCTCCCCCGTTCATGCTCTGTCTCTCTCTGTCCCAAATAAATAAATAAACGTTGAAAAAAAAAATTAAAAAAATTAAAAAAAAAAAGAAATCTTACAGGGTAGTACATTATTTTCATAAGCTATAAAATATGATGCTGGAAGAATTCTGTAATGAATGCTTTAAAAAGGCAGGGTTAGGTGGGGCGCCTGGGTGGCTCAGTCAGTTAAGCATCAGACTTCAGCTCAGGTCATGATCTCACAGTTCTTGGGTTGGAGCCCTGTGTCAGGCTCTGTGCTGACAGCTCAGAGCCTGGAGCCTGCTTCAGATTCTGTGTCTCCCTCTCTCTCTGCCCCTCCCCTCCCCTGCTCATACTCTGTCTCTCTCTCTGTCTCTCTCTCTCAAGAATAAATAAACATTAAAAAAAAATTTTTTTTAAAAAGGCAGGGTTAGGTGACTGAATATCATGTAGGCAATCTTTTTTTTTTATCACTGTAACTTTAAAAGTATTATTTCCTCATACTTAATAAAACTTAGTCCTGATATAAATTCACTTTTGGTTATTGGAACTAGTGAAAGAAGTCATTCATATTTGACAATGCAGCTTCTATTTCATAACATCTAAGGAAATTACATGAAATTAAAAGAAAGCTTTCGACAAGCAATTTTCAAGCTGCCATTACTTGAGTTGATGTGTTTCAAAGTCTTTTGTAATTGGTAAAGCACTTCAAATATTACTTTTAGTTAGTTTGAAAAAGTGCCATGTTCTAGATAATGTGAGTAGAAAGGGATATAGTAAAATTTTTGCCTTCAAGGTGTTTGGTGTCTATTGGGAAGTTCAACATGCAGTTGGTCTCCTTTAAGAGTATGTAGGGGGGGTGCCTAGGTGGCTCAGTCGGTTAAGCATCTGGCTTTGGCTCAGGTCATGATCTCGCAATTCATGGGTTCAAGCCGCGCGTTGGGCTCTATGCTGTGCTGACAGCTCGGAGCCTGGAACCTGCTTCGGATTCTGTGTGTCCTGTCCCCTTCTCCCTCCCCCTCCCCTGCTCATGGTCTGTCTCTCTCTATCTCTCAAGAATAAATAAACTTAAAAAAAAAAAAGCAGTATGCATGTAGTTAAAATTTTTATGTTATGTGTATTATACTGCAACAAAGCTGTTTAAAATTAAAAAAATATTTTTTTTTAATGTTTATTTTTGAGAGAGAGAGAGAGAGAGAGAGAGAGAATGAGTGAGAATGAGTGGGGGAGAGGCAGAGAGAGGGAGACACAGACTCTGAAGCAGGCGCTGGGCTCCGAGCTGTCAGCACAGAGCCCAAAGCGGGGCTTGAATCCATGAACCGTGAGATCATGACCTGAGCTGAAGTCAGACATTTAACTGACTGAACCACTCAGGGGTCCCTAAGAATTTTTTTTTCAGCAAAGCTTTAATTTATTTTGAGAGAGAGTGCGTGGGGAGGGGCAGAGTGACAGGAAGAGAGAAAATCCCAAGCAGGCCGTGCGCTGTCAGTGCAGAGCTTGATGCAGGGCTTACAAACCTTGAGATCATGACCTGAGCCGAAATCAGTAGTCGAAATCAAGAGTCTAATGCTTAACTTCCTGAGCCACCCATGCACCCTCATTATTGTCTGTCTGTCTATTTATTTATTTATTTATTTATTTATTTATTTACTTACTTACTTACTTATTTTTATAATTTTTTTTAATGTTTATTTATTTTTGAAAGACAGAAACAGGGTACAAGTGGGGTGAGGGCAGACAGAGAGAGAGGCAGACACAGAATGCAAAGCAGGCTCTAGGCTCTGAACTGTTAGCACAGAGCCTGATGTGGGGCTCAAACTCACAAACCGTGAGATCATGACCTGAGCCAAAGTTGGATGCTTAGCCAGCTGAACCACCCAGGTGCCCTTCATTATTGTCTTTTTAATTGAAAGAGTCCACATTCCTAAATTGACGTGATCTATGCACTAAATGAAATGATGGCGGTATTATATATTGGCCAAGAGTTTGTTTGGTCTTAGGTGTCAGAAAAATGACTAAGGTCTGACTTTATATTTAGTATGCAACTTGAAATAAATGAAAACATCTGATTTTAGTTGCCTCTTTTATAAAACAGAGGAAAAAATACTAATCTCACTGGACTACTGTGAGATTTCACAGAAAAGAAGTACATAAAGTGCTTGTCACAGTGAAGGGCACAAGATATACTGTACTTTGATATTGTAATTCTGCGAGGCTGTAGTTCTGAAAAACAGCTATGTGTTTCATGTATATAAAAGTGCTGATCAAATCTTTGTTCTTTCTCTCGCTTCAAATACACTTATTTATTTATTTAAATGATCGATTTACCCAGTGTGGGGCTTGAACTCACAACCCAGAGACCCGAAAGTCGCATCTTCTACCGACTGAGCCAGCGGGTTCCCATATTCTTTTTCTCTCAGTATATAATTCTGGTTTTACAAACTTTTTTCTCCTAAAACTTGTTTTGTGATTGAAATGCCCTTCATTTTAAATTATTAGAAAACACTGGAAGTTTAATGCATATCAACCAGGGAGAGATGTGAAATTTGTATCTGGTTTTTAGAAGGTTGTCCTTCCTGTGAACTAAGAATTTGCTATAAGTAATTTTGAAACATACATAAACTGTATATGAGTAAATTATACAATATAAAGACTTAACATTTGTAATCTAATATTTATATTAAATTAGGTTGCTGCTACATTTAAGATTTAAGTGAAAATGACAACTGTGAAAGTAATGGAAGAAAACTCATGATTTGTTCCTAATATCAGAGTAGGGAGAGTTTTAACTATCAAAGAACAGATTCCCTATATACATTTTATTTTTAGATTCTGCATTGCAACAAAATATCATAAGCAAAACCAAAAGATAAATGGTACCCCTTGCAGAAAAATATTTGCATTTCCTTTCACAGAAGTCTTAATTTTTAAAATGAATGGCTTCTAGAAATCAGTAAGCAAAAGAACAATGATCCAATAGAAAAATTGGCAAAGATCTGACCAGAACTTTCATTAAAAAAAGCAGTACAAATGGCTCTTAGAGTTATGAAAGTGCTCATTTTTATTGAGAGTAGAAATAAAAATCAAAATGAACTGAGATATTTTTTATTCTAAAAAATCAAAGTTTGAAAATACATTTTTGGTGAGGTTTCTTAAATATTGGTGGTGATCAGTGGAAGGCAATTTGAAAATAACTAACTATATTAGAGGGGCGCCTGGGTGGCGCAGTCGGTTAAGCATCCGACTTCAGCCAGGTCACGATCTCGCGGTCATTGAGTTCGAGCCCTGCGTCGGGCTCTGGGCTGATGGCTCAGATCCTGGAGCCTGTTTCCGATTCTGTGTCTCCCTCTCTCTCTGCCCCTCCCCCGTTCATGCTCTGTCTCTGTCTCAAAAATAAATAAACGTTGGAAAAAAAAAAAAAAGAAAATAACTAACTATATTAGAAATGACGTTTGCCTTTTGAACCACTTTTAGAATTTATTATATTTATGTATTTATGTCTATATTTATATAAAAGGCCAAATGTTTATTCAGGCATTATTGATAATAGGAAAAGATTGAAAATAGCCTAGGGCCACCTGGGTGGCTCAGTAGGTTAAGCATCCAACTCTTGATTGCTGCTCAGGTCATGATCTCATGGTTCATGAGTTTGAGCCCTGTATCAGCCCCACATCTGCACTGTCAGTGCAGAGCCTGCTTGGCGCGTGCTCTCTCTCTCTCTCTCTCTCTCTGTCTCTCTCTCTGCCCCTTTCCTGCTTGTGCTTACTCTCTCTCTCAAAAATAAATAAAAACTTAAAAATAAAACAAAATAGCCTACATGTCCACACATAGGAGACTAGTTTAATTATGGCACACCATACAGTGGGGCATTTTGTAGCTGTTAATAAAGAATGAGGCAGATCATTGTGCACTTATATGGAAGCTAATTAAAATATATTGCTCAGGGGTGTCTGGGTGGTTCAGTCTGTTGAGCATCCAACTCTTGACTTGGTCTTAGGTCGTGATCCCAGGGTCTTGGGCTCCAGCCCTGAGTCAAGCTCTGTGCTGAGTATGGAGCTTGCTTGAGATTCGTCCTCTCCCTCTCCCCCTCTCCGCCCCTCTCTGCCCCTCTCCCACATGTCCACGCTCTCTTTCTCTCTCTCTCAAATAAAAAAAATAATGAAAATATATATAGTTACATAAAATATACTGTGTTATTTGGTAAAAGCAATGTGAATACTTTGTTTAAAATGCATTAAATAAAATAGTATGTTTAAAATATTTCTGTACATATATAAATGACACACACAGAAGGGTAAACAAACTGGGAACAGTAGTTGTCTACTGGGAGAGGCCTTGTGGTTGGAGACTGGGCGGTAAGGAGTTTTCATTTTTATTCTTTCATAATTACTGCATGTTGTAGCATTTGCTTATATGACCTATTAAGAAAATACAATACTTAAATGTAAAAAATGAGAACTATAAATAACACTTGTTTTCTTTTTATACTAGGCATATTTGATGAGACCTTCTATAATATTTTTTGATGAAATAGATGGATTAGCTCCAGTTCGCTCCAGCAGACAAGATCAGATCCATAGGTAATTTTTCTTAATCAGATTATTTTGGATTCTTTTCAGTCACTGACACAGTAGTTAGCTTTAGCCTTTGGATAAGTGCTAGGAGGCTTACAAAAATGTGAACTGTGTCCTTGAGGAAGACTCCTTTGACTTAGCTCAAGGGTGAACAAACTGTAACCTGTGGGCCACTTCTAGCCTTTTGCCTGTTTCTGTAAAGTTTTATTGGAACATAACCATGCTTGTACCTTTCACATGGCTACTTCTGTGCTACAAGAGAAGAATTGAATGAGTAGTTGTGAGAGAAAGATTGTATGGCTTGCAAAGTTTACATACATTTAGTTTCATGCCTTTTATAGAAAAAGTTGCCTAATCTTGAAATTTTAATCTGTGTCATGTATACTAATATTTTGTTCTTTTCCATTTCTGAGTAGTCATCCTTAGTTAGGAAGGGAGGGAGGGACTAAGAGTGAGGGAGGGAGGGAAAGTATGTATATGTACCACAATTTATTTATTTGTTAATCCATCTGAGGGAGATTTAGTTCACTTCTGTTTTTGGCTGTTATGATGATGCTACTATGAACATTTGCATATACATTTTTGTGTGCACATTTGTTATGATTTCTGTTGAGTAAATACCTGAGAGAGGAATGGCTGGGTCCTATGGTAAGTGGATGTTTAAATTGGCATGGTTTTCCAAGTTTGTTATATTTTATGTTCTTACCTGTAATGTATGAGAACTTGGGTTGCTCCTCATCCTTGCCAACATTTGGTTTTGCTGTTCTTGTTAACTTTATCCATTCTAGTGGATTTATTTTGAGAGAGAGAGAGAGAGAGAGAGAGAGAGAAAGTGAGAGAGACAGACAGAACACAGGTGTGCAAGGGAGTAGGGGAGGGGGAGAGAGAGAGAGAATCTCAAGCATCCTGACCTGTGGCTTGATCTCCCAAACTGAGAGCCCATGACCTGAGGTGAAATCTAGAGTTGGACACTTAACCGAGGAGCCACCCAGGCACCCCATAGCTTCCCTTATTATTAACATCTTTCACTAGTGGGTACATTTGTTACAATTGAGGAACATACAGTAACACATCATAAACAAAACCCATAGATTTACCTTAGGGTTCACCGTTGGTATTGCACATTTTATGAATTTGGACAAAAGTATAGTGACATGTATACATCATTATCATGTCATACAGAGTAATTTCACGGCCCTAAAAATCCTATATATGTATGTTCTACCACTCACCTCCCCTTGCCCTTGGTAACATAGACTTTTTTTTTTAACTGTCTTTAGTTATAGTTTTGCCTTTTCTAGAATGCTATATAGTAGGAATCATACAGTATATAATCCTTTCCAGATTCGCTTCTTTCACTTAGCAATATGCACTTAAGATTCCTTCATGACTTTTCTTGGGTTTTGTTTTGTTTGTTTGTTTTGGGTTTAATTTTGTTTTTTCCCCAGATTATTAAAATGGAAGCTTAGAGTTTTTTTGATTGAAACTAATTCTTTTCTAATATAGGCATTGAAAATTGTAAGTTTTCTTTTAAACACTGTTTAGCTGCATCCCACATTTTTTGATCTCTTGTATATTCACTGTCATATACTTCAAAATAATTTCTAATGTCATTTTTTCTGACACAGTGATTAGTAGTGTGTTTAGTTTACAAATTGTAGGTTTTTTGTTGATTATCTTATTACTTCTTTCTAATTTAAGTTTATTGTGATAAATTTTTTTTACTGAATTTTTTTGGGTCTAATTATTCTTATTTGTTGATTTATTTATTTTTGAGAGAGAGAGAGAGAGCGAGCGCATAAGGGGCAGAGAGAGGGAGAGAGAGAGAATCCCAAGCAGGCTCCGTGCTATCAGTACAGAGCTTCACACAGGGCTTGAACCCACAAATCATGAGATTGTGACCTGAGCTGAAATCAAGAGTCAGATGCTTCACCGACTGAGCCACTCAGTTGCCCAACTTTTCAATTTTAAATCTGTTTTCATCTATGTTCAGTGTAGACTTCTCATGCTTTTTGTTCAGGACATTTCTTCTATTAATTTACTATAAACTTTTCTGTGTCTTTATATCTACAGTGTTTTTTAAATAGATAATGTGTAGTTGGGTGTTTTTGTAATCTGACACTCTCTTGATTTATTTTGATGATACAGTCTGTAAATGTTTCTGTAATTACCTGTTCGGATTGGAGGACAACCTTGTTTTCTATTTGTGTCAGTTGTTTTCCTTTTCTATTTCTCCTTTCTTGCCTTAAAATTTTTTTTTTTAATGTTTATTTATATTTGAGAGAGACAGCGAGCGAGTGGGGCAGGGGCAGAGAGATGGAGACACAGAATCCGAAGCAGGCTTCAGGCTCTGAGCTATCAGCACAGAGCCCGATGTGGGTTTTGAACCCACGAACCATGAGATTATGACTTGAACTGAAGTCTGATGCTTAACTGATTGAGCCACCCAGGCACTCCTCCTTTCTTGTCTTTTTAAAAAGAATTTTTGAATATATTTTAGAATCTCCTGTTTATCTTCCTGTTGATTTTCAGTTTTTTTATTATAATTTTTAAGTTTATTTTGAGAGAGACAGAGTGTGAGCAGGGGAGGGGCAGAGAGGGACGGAGAGAGAGAATCCCAAGCAGGCTCCACACCATCAGCACAGAGCCCTATGCAGGGTCCGAACTCACGAAACCATGAGATCATGACCTGAGCTGAAACCAAGAGTCAGATGCTTAACTGACTGAGCCACCCAGGTGCCTCCACTGTTGATTTTTTAAAAGCTGTTTTATTGAGATATAATTGACATACAAAATGTTTATGCAGTGTAAAGAGTACATTTGACATATTTTAACATATGTATATACCTATGAAACTGTAACTATAATCCAGGTAATGAATATGCTCACTTCCCCCAAAACAGGCTTTTTACATTTCATATAACTATTCAAAAAATTTTTTTTGTTTAATGTTTATTTATCTTTGAGAGACAGAGTATGAGTGGGGAAGGGGCAGAGAGAGAAGGAGACACAGAATCTGAAGCAGCCTCCAGGCTCTGAGCTGTCAGCACAGAGCCTGATGCGGGGCTTGAACCCATGAACTGTGGGATCATGACCAGGCCGAAGTTGGATGCTTACCAACTGAGCCACCCAGGCACCCCCATATGACTATTGATAAAGTTAAATTTATCATCTTGATGATTGTTAGCTATTTGTCCATCTGTTCTTTGTTCTGTTTTTTCCTTTTTGTTCTTTCTTCCTTCAATTAATTGAATATTTTTTTTAACGTTTATTTATTTTGAGAGAGTGCGTGTGCTCGTGAGTGGCGGAGGGGCAGAGATTCAGGAGAGAGAGAATCCCAGGCATGCTCTGTGCTGTCAGCTCAGAGCCAGAGGCTCAATCCCACGAACTGTGAGATCAAGACCTGAGCCAAAATCAAGTATTGGGTGCTTAACCGACTGAGCCACCAAGGCACCCCTGAATATTTTTTTTATGCTTCCATTTTACTTCTTTTGTTAGCTTGTTACATTTTATTATTTTCATGGTGACTTTAAGGTTTACAGTATATGTCTTTACTTTGTCATCATCTACCTTCAAGTGACAACATGCCATTTCACATATGGTAGAAGACCTTAAAATAGTATGCTTGCATTTCTGCTTTCCTGTGCTATTGCTGTCATACTTTTTTTTCCACTACACATCCTTTTGAAGAGATTTAAATAATAATCCTAATAACCACCATCATCCTTAAAGATTCATTGATGTAGTTACCTTCCTGATGTTCCTTGTTTTGTAGCTATCTCTGTTTCCATGTGTTATAATTCTTTCTCCCTACATTAAAAAAAAATTTTTTTTAACGTTTATCTATTTTTGAGACAGAGACAGAGCATGAATGGGGGAGGGTCAGAGAGAAGGAGACACAGAATCTGAAACAGGCTCCAGGCTCTGAGCTGTCAGCACAGAGCCCAACGTGGGGCTCGAACTCACGAACCGCGAGATCATGACCTGAGCTGAAGTCGGCCACTTAACCGACTGAGCCACCCAGGCAGTTTTTTTTTTTAATTTTTACATGTTAATTGATTTTTGAGAGAGAGCATGAGCGGGGGGTGGGGGGCAGAGAGAGAGGGTGACACAAAATCTCAGAAGCAGGCACCAGGCTGTGAGCTGTCAACACAGAACCCGGTGTGGGGCTTGAACTGAACTCACAAGCCATGAGGTCATGACCTGAGATGAAGTTGGACGCTTAACCAACTGAGCCACCCAGGTGCCCCTGCCTCTGTTTCTTACAGAGTAGGTCTGCAGGACATAAATTGTTTCACCTTTTCCATGTCTGAAAAAGTTAACTTTTTTTAAGAAAGCAGTTCTATTTAGTTTTATTTTACATATCAGTTCACTGATATATAAATATCAATATTTAGTTTATCAATAAAACTGTAACAGTTTTTTTTAAGACTTCTTTTTTAAGTAATCTCCACATCCAGGATGGGGCTTGAACTCAACCCTGAGATCAAGAGTCGCTCACTACTGACTGAGCCAGCCAGGTGCCCCGTAACAGTTTTATATATTATATATATAATATATATATATATATATATATATTATATATATATGTGTGTGTATATATATATATTACATTTTTTACATATATATTACATTTTTTATATATTTCATTTCAAGTATAAAATGGAGTGATTTTTTAAAGCAGCTTTTTAAGTTCATTTATTTTGAGAGAGGGAGAGAGCACGAGAAGGGGAGGGGCAGAGAGAGAGGGGCGGGAGAATCCTAAGCAGGCCCCACGCTCAGCATGGAGCGTTATGTGGGGCTCGATCCCATGACCACAAGATCATGACCTGAGCTGAAATCAAGAGTCAGTTGGATGCTTAACTGAGCCTCTCAGGCACCCCTAAAATGCATCATTTAAAATGATTTTAAAAATAACTATACCAAGTGGTACAACATTAGAATAAAGCAATTTTAGAACATTTTTCTTCCCTCTGTAAGATCCACCATGTCCATTTGTAGTAAATCCTTGTTTTCCCCTCCAGCCAAGCAGTAATCTAATCTCTGTCTCTATAAAATTGCCTCTTGTGAACATTTCATGTGAATGGGATCACACAGTATGTGGTCTCTTATGTCTAGTTTCTTTCAGTGAGCATGATGGTTTAGTGGAGCATCCATGATTTGCCATGTGTTGCTGTTTTTTTCCTTTTTTTTGCTGAGTAGTACCCATTGTATGGATAAGGCACACATTGGATATGTATTTAGATTGTTTCCAATTTGGGCTGTTATGAATAATGCTGCTGTGAACATTCATATGTAAGTCTTTGTGTTCACATATATTTTCATCTCTTTTGGGTAGATACCTAGGAGTGGAATTGCTGGACTGTGTATCTTTTTCCTCTAACTGCTTTTAATGGTTGTTTTCTGCTTTATTGCTTGTTTTGTGCAGTTTGTTTAATGATATTCCTTGGTAGTGTTTTCTCCATTTATTTTTTTTCTCATTCTTGAATTGAGCTCCTGACATATGTGAGCTTCTAGTTTTCATCATAGTTTTAATGTTTTTGGCCATTATTTCTTAAAATATTTATCTGTCTCCCTTGTTTTTGTCTTTCCTGTCCTTGTGGTCCTCCAGTTATAAGTTGCTTGATCTTGTCTCACAGTTCACTGATGATAAGTTAATTTTGACTTTTTAAAAAAAATTTTATTTTTTAACTAATCACCACGCCCAACATGGGGTTCCATCTCAACAATCCTGAGATCAAGAGTCTCATGCTTTACCTACTGAGCCGGCCAAGCACCCCTAAGTTTGCTTTAAACTATCTCTTCAGTGTTTCATTTTGGGAAGTTGCTTTGCTCTTTTAGTCAACTAATTTTTTAAAGTGTTTAATCTGTTCTTTGTCTGGTTCATTATATTTTTCATCTTACATATTTTTATTTTGATCTCTACAGGTTCTGTGTGGGTCTGTTTTGTATCTTCTGTAGAAAAATATAAGAAACTTTTCAACATTTGGAATATCTTTATAATGACTACTTTAATGTCCTTATCTGCCAATTCTAACATCTTAGTTTGGGGTTGATTTTATTTGATTAATTTTTATTATACACTGTATTTTCTGGCAATTTTATTGGATGCCAGACATAAATTTTGCCTTGTTGAGTCCTAGGTAGGATATTGTAAATAAATATTCTTGAGTTTTTTGAGGGGACACCGTTAACTTACTTGAGAACAGTTTGATTCTTTTGAATCGTGCTTTTAAGAGTTGTTACGTGGATCTGGAGCAGTCTTCAGTGTAGCTAACTATTCCCCACTAATGAAGGAGCGTCCTTGTGTGTATTACACACAATGACCTGTGAGTCATGAGGTTTACCAATCTGGCTTCTGGGAACTGGCAATACTCCTGGTTCTTTGTGAGTATAAAATACTGTTACTTCTAGTCGGGAAAAATACTGTTTTTTCCCGAAGCTGTGAGTGATTTCTTCACATGCGTGCAATATTTAGCTGAAGTCTGGAGAGGCCCTGTGGCTATTTCTTAAGTTTTCTTTCTGCGCAGTGGTTTCTTCTCTGGTACTCTTTTTGGTGAACTCTAAGTCCTTTTGGGGTCCTTGGAATCTCAGCTTTGTCTCTTCTACTTACTGAGTCAGTCAGCTGATTCCCACCAGGATTCTATGTCCCCTACATTACAGCCTAGAAGTAGAAAGCCATTAATTGGATCATTCTTCCTGTGCTTCATAATATGTGGTTTTTCTCTTGCTGCTTTGAATATTTGCTCTATAGCTTTGGTTTTTAACAGCTTAGTGGTGATATGCCTCTCAGTATGGGCTTTGTGTTTACTCTTATTTGTGGTTATCATCATTATTTGTCTTTTTTTCAATCTTTTTGTCTCTTCATCTTGTATAATTTTTATTCATCTGTCTTCAGTCAGTCATTACTTTTTCCTTTGTCATGTCCATTTTGCTGTTTCGTCCAGCCAACACATTTTTTTTCAGAAATTATTTTTCAATTGTAGAACTTACATTTAATTATTTTTCATTATTTATATTTTTCTAGTATGATTTTCACGCATTTAAACATATTTTGTTTTACTTCATCGAGGTTAGTGATCGTTGCTTTAAAATCCTTTTGTGTTAGCTTCTTCAACATCTGGTTTCATCTCACTGTTAGGCCTGCTTGATTTTCTTCTCTCATTGGTTCTTCATTTGTTGGGCAATTTGGATTGCATCCTGGATATTATTAATGTTAGTTTATGAAGGCTTTGGATTTTATTATTTTCCTTTTATGCGTAATATTTCCTTTGTTTTACAGATGATTTTCTGTTTTAGGCTTGAACTACAGAGCTGGCAGCTTTGGCCTCCTTTCAAGTGTTTTATCTGTGGCTGGTTTCTTTGCCCTCTGCCTTTGTTTGTTAGGGGTCATTTAGAGATGTGGGCAAATAGAGTTTGGAGATGTCTTCACCTGCTCTTGCTCTTGTGGGATCTCCCACACTCTTTTCTGAACTCTCAGGTTGGAAAGCTAAGGGGTTTCCCTACATCATCTTCCTCACCTGCCTCACTATACTTAGCCCTGTGCTGAAAGCCAGAGAGAGGGGGGAGCTTGCTCTCTGTATGTTCTCCTTTTCTCCAAGTGACCATGAACTTCCAACAGAGCCTCTGTATCTCTGTTTACTCACCAGTTCCTTCAAGTATATGTTTATGTATTACTATGTACAGGTTTTATAGTTATTTTCTGAAGTAGAGTAAGGGATCATCTGGCAAAGTCTTCATCCATCAAACTTGGAAGGGGAACCTTTGAGATCCAAGTATGCAGGTTTTAAGTTCTAGAGTAATTACTAATAGAAACATAATTTCTAAACTGTTACTAAGGGGGAATAGAATAACAAAAATACCAATCCAGATGGAATGAAGAAGGGGAGGGGAATCATAGAACTAGTGTGAGAAACAGCACAACATGTAATTGTAGGTTTAAACCCAATTATATAAAAAATGACATGAAATGTAAAGGGACTAAATGTTCTTTATATTATTAAAAATTTTTTTTAAATGTTTATTTATTTTTGAGAGAGAGACAGAGTGTGGGGAAGGGGCAGAGAGAAGAGGAAGACACAGAATCTAAAGCAGGCTCTAGGCTCTGAGCTGTCAGTGCAGAGGCCCGATGCAGGACTTGAACCCATGAACTGTGAGATTGTGACCTGAGCTGAAGTCGGACGCTTAACTGACTGAGCTGCCCAGGTGCCCTAAATGTTCGTTATAAAAGACAAATTTGTCAGACTGGGGAAGACCAAAATTTGATGACATTTTGTTTATAAGAGACATATCTATGTGTAAAGAAAGATATAGAAAGATTCCAAGTAAAATTGTGGGGAAAGGCATGCAAAACCTCAGTTATGAATATTCATAGCAGTGTTATTCATAATATCCAAAACATGGAAATAACCCGTATGTCCATCAACTGCTGGATGGATATATAAAATGTGTTATATCCATACAATGGAATATTATTCCACTTTGAAGAGGAATGAATGTACCCTGTACAGGTAGATGTAACATGAATGAACCTGAAAGACTTAATGCTAAGTGAAGTAATTCATACATAAGAGGTTACATGTTATATGGTTTTATTCATATAAAATGTCCATAATAGTCATTTAGTAACAATTTAGAATTTGTAATTCCCTAATGACTGTGTTTCCAAATTGTATAAAACAAAAATTGACAGATCTGCAGAGTCCAATTGACAGTCATTGTGAGAGATATGTGCCTCTGAGTAGTTAAAAGACCAAATGAGAAAAAAAAAATATGTTAATGCCCTATAGATTATTTGAACAACCTTATTTTATGATCTAGTGGGTATACTTACCTGAGACAAATATAGAATGAACACTGTTTTCAAACATACACAGGATTTATAAAAATTGATCATATATTGTGTCTTAAATCATAACTAATTTTCAAAGTTTAGTGATATACAGAATATAAGAAACAAAAAGATATAAGAGAATTTTGTTTGCTGTTAAGAGCTGTTACTCTAATTCAGTGTTACTAGTAAACAAAAAATAGCAAACAATATGAACTTGAAACAAAGATGTATAGATATCAACAAATCAAAAGTTGCTTCTTTGTAAAAACTAATAAAATTAACAAACCTCTGGCATGATTGGTCAGGACAAAAAGGAGACCTTGATACGCAATATTAGGAATGCAAAATGTGATGTGTCAGATTCTTTAAGCATTAAAGGTTAAGAGGATAAAGGCATGAACTTAAGAGGTAAATGTGTAAAACTTTTAGGAACAAACCTATGGGAAAATCTTCATGACTTGTATATGAATGTTCATAGCTGTTTTGATAATAGTCCCAAATTAGGAACAATCCACATGGCCATCAACATGTGACTCAGTAAACAAATTTTGGCATATCCATATAATGGAATATTGCTTAACCATGAAAAGGAAGAAACTATTAGTAAACCAACAGTGTGGTGAATCTCAAAATAATTATGCTCAGTGAAAGAATCCGGAAAAAAAAGAGTATTTAGTGTGCGATCCCATACATATAAAATTTTAGAGAATGCAAGCTAATCTGTAAGTAAGAACACAGATCAGTTGTTGCCTGGGTATTGGATAGAGGTCAAGGAAGGGCTGTAGGGATGGATTACAAGGTAGTTTCACAAGTGTGTATTTACTTCAAAACTTACCCAGTTGTGTACTTTAAGTTAATGTTCAGTGTATTGTATGTCAAATATATCTTCAAAAGACTTAATTAAAAAGAAAAACTTACGTAAAATAGTATGAGAAAGTTAATTGGAACCCAGTTTCACTTGTGAACATGGATATAAAACTCCTAAAGAAAATAGTAACATGTGACTTCTAGGAAGCTTTAAGAAGGATAATAATACATCATGACCAAATTGATTGTATTTAACATGTACAAGGTTTGTTTAACATGAGAGAAATCAATTAAGGTAAATTAATTGCATTATCATATTAGTGAAAAATCATATGGTCATCTCAATAGATGTGTAAGAAATGGATGAAATTTAATATTTATTTTTGATAAGATCATTCATCTTAGAGAATGAAGAATATAAGGTATCTATAAGAACCTATAACAAACATACTTAATGTTGAAAGATGAAAACTTTTAATATGAGGTATTATAAGCATGGCTGCAGTGAACAATTCTGATCAACAGTGTACACAGATCCCAGTTAGTGTAGTCTGGCAGGAAAAAACAATACAAAGGTGTGTGTATTGAAGAGGAGTAAACAATACTGTTGTCATTGTAGGTGATATAATTACGCATGTGGAAATTCCAAAGCTGTCTCTAGATAACTTCTTTTAAAAAAAAATTTTTAAACTTTTATTCATTTTTGAGAGACAGAGACAGCATGAGTGGGGGAGGGGCAGAGAGAGAGGGAGATGCAGAATCCGAAGCAGGCTCCAGGTTCTTAGCTGTTAGCACAGAGCCCAACGTGGGACTTGAAGTCACGGACCATGAGATCATGATCCAAGCTGAAGTCAGACGCTTAACTGACTGAGCCACCCAGGCACCCCTAGATAACTTCTTAAGTATAGTAATGAGCATCTTGCAACTTTAAACCAATCATTATAGAGAATTTTGTGTTTCTATGTACCAGTTTTCTGCATAAAAATGCAAAATTACTATTTATAAACTCACTTAGAATAGAAGATACTGGGAATAAATTAAGTTCCATGTACAGTTTTGGGGGGAAGAATAAAACTTGGTTCAGAAACATTAAAGGAAAATAAAATAAATGGAGAGAAATACCATTACATAAGTTGGAAGACTGGATATTTAAAAGTTGTTTGTTCTTCCATATTTATCAATAGATTCAGTATAATCCTGTTCAGAATCAACTTTTTTGGGGCGGAACTTGACAAAATGATTCTGGAATTTGTATGGAAATAAAAAGGACTAAGAATAGTGAAGACTTTTGTGGAAGAACAAGGTGGGAGTATTTGCTCTACTGGTTATTAAGGCCTCTTAGGATTAAGATGATTTGATGTTGGTAGAAGTCTTGATAAATAGACTGATGGAAAAGAGCCAGAGCCATATATAAATCTACACATATATAGATGCTTGATTTATAATAAAAGAGACAGTGCAATACTATTGGGAAAGGATGACCTTTTCAATAAATAATGTTGGGAGAATTGGGTATCTGGTGAAAAAATTGGATCCCTCTTCATACCATACAAAACAATTCCAGTTCATTTTATTTAGATCCATATTTAAATTACACAAATGCTTTTAGAAGATAATGTAGGAGAAGGGTTAGGGCAGGCAGGTAGGCCTCAGATATAGTATAAAGTAGTTTGGACTTTATTTTGAACGTAATAGGGGTTACTAGAGGATTTTGATCCAAGGGCTGGTCATTTGATTTTTTTTTTTTTTAAAGAAGACAACTGTTGGTAGAATCTAAGCTAAGTTATAATTCTGTTTCTGGCCATGTTTAAGACTTTGTCTTCTGAAAATCCTTGTAGAAAACACTTAAAAATGTTGATAAATCTTAAACACTTGACATGCCTATCTGTGATTGGAATGTGCTAAGGAAAAATTTGAGGTAATAAATATGAACTTAGGCTTCAGGATGCTTATTGCACTCTTTATATCTGAAGTGAAACACTTAGGTCATTAATTTTCTCTTATTTAATTAGAAAAGAACAAGCACAGGGTGCCCGGGTAGGTCTTATTGTCAAGACTGGACAGTGGGTGGAGACCAGGGATGCTGTTAAACATTGCATAATGCACAGGGCAGTCTTTCAGAATAAAGAATTATCCAGTCTAGGGGTGCCTGGGTGGCTCAGTAGGTTAAGTGTCTGACTTCAGCTCAGGTCATAATCTCAGGGTTTGTGAGTTTGAGTCCCACATTGGGCTCTGTGCTGACAGCTCAGAGCCTTGAGCCTGCTTCGGAGTCTCTGTCTCCCTCCCTTTCTGCCCCTCTCCTGTTCAGGCTCTGTCTCTCTCTGAAAAATAAATAAACATTAAAAAAAGAAAAAAAAGAAAAGAACAAGCACAAATCCTCTCTATGCATGTACACTGGATCTCTAGCATTTTGGTTCCATTTATAGTTTTTTTTTTTTTTTTAATGTTTTATAACGTTTATTTACTTTTGAGACAGAGAGAGAGAGCATGAACGGGGGAGGGGCAGAGAGAGAGGGAGACACAGAATGTGAAGTAGGCTCCAGGCTCTGAGCCATCAGCCCAGAGCCCGACGCGGGGCTCGAACTCACGGACCGCGATATCGTGACCTGAGCCGAAGTCGGACGCCTAACCGACTGAGCCACCCAGGTGCCCCTCCATTTATAGTTTCGAGAAACATTTAGAACAGTTTATTTGGGGGTGAGAATGATTTCTTTAACATGTTGAGCATATTGGAGAAGTTATTACTGGCAGGTATTAGCAGTAAGAGTAAAGGATATAAATGAGAACAGTTGGGAAACACTAGGAAGACCTTTGTTACTAGAACTGATTTTTGTTGTAATTAGACATGTAACAAATTTATTCAGAAATGTTTAAGTCATAGTTTCAAAAACTCCTCTAAAATATGCACAAGATTATTTTGAGTTGAACTTAGTTAAAATAGTTGCCATTGTAAAGAAATTGTCTGAAAGGGTAATAGTAATGCACATGTAATTCTTTCTTTTTAATGTTAATTCATTTATTTTTGAGGGAGAGAGAGCACAAGCAAGGGAGGGGTGAGAGAGAGAGAGACAGAGAGAGAGAGAGAGAGAGAAAGAGAGAGAGAGACACACACACACAGAATCCGAGCTGTTTGCTCTGAGCTGTCAGCACAGAGCCCAACCCGAGGCTCGAACCCATGAACTGCAAGATCATGACCTGAGCAGAAGTCAGACACTTAACCGACTGAGCCACCCAGGCACCCCTAATGCACATGTAATTCTATAGGAACTCTAAACATCATATAAATTGTCAGATATAACCCCTCCCCCCAGATTGCTATATATTAAAACAGACTTTTAGATTTTTTTTTGAGATTTTTATATTTATTTTAATTAACTAATTTTTAGTAATCTCTATACCCAATGTAGGGCTCAAACTCATGACCCCTAAGATGAAGAGTCACATCCTCTACTAACTGAGCCAGCCAGGCACCCCTGTGTTTCTTTTTAAAAACAGCTTTATTGAGATACTGTTCATATATCATCAGTCCAGTCACTTAAACCACATGTTCAGTAGCTTTCAATATATTTCTAGAGTTGTGTAACTGTCACCGTAACTAATTTTAGAACATTTTCATCTTCCCAGAAAGAAGAAACCTTTTAATCTTTACCCATAACTCTCCAATCTCCTCTTCATCCCCCACTAAACCCTAGGCAACCACTAATGTACTTTGTATTTCTGTAGATTTGCCTATTGGATATTTCATATAAATGGAATCATACAATATGGGGACTTTTGTGACTGGCTGTTTTCAGTTAACTCAATGTTGTCAAGGTTCATCTGTATCATAGCATCTATCAGTACTTCATTTGTTTTTATTGACAAATTCTATTTTATTGTATTGATACACCACATTTATTTATCTGTTGATGGGCATTTGAGTTATTTCTGCCTCTTAGTTATTATGAATACTGCTGTGAACATTTTTGTACAAGTTTTTTTTAGACATTGCTGGATCATATGATCACTCTATGTTTAATAGTTGAGGGAACTGTCAGACTTTTCAAAGGAGGCACACCATTTTACATTTCCATCAAGCACTGTGTGAATGTTCCAATTTCTCCCCATCCTTGCCAACATTTACTATTATCTGTCTTTTTTATTATAATCATGCTGGGGGGTTCAAAGTGGTACCTCATTTGGTTTTGATTTGCATGTCCCTAATGATGGGCCCTTTGTATATCTTCTGTGGAGAAATGTCTATTTAAATCTTTTGACTTAAAAAAAAGTTTTTTTAAAGTTTATTTATTTTGAGAGAGAGAGAGAGAGAGATTGAGAGCACAAGTGGGGGAAGGTCAGAGAGAAGCAGAGACAGAAATGAGAGCAGGCTCTGCAACATCAGTGCAGAGCCTGATGCGGAACCTGAACTCACGAACTGTGAGATCATGATCTGAGCCGAGATCAAGAGTCAGATGCTTAACTGACTGCCACTCAGGCACCCCTCTTTTAACTATTTTTAAGTTGAGTTAATTTTCTTTTTATTGTTGACTTGTAATTGTTCTTTGTATATTCTGGACCTTAGACCCTTATCAAGTATATAATTTGCAAAAATTTTCTCCCATTCTTTAGGTTGCCTTTTCAGTTTTCTTGATAGTGCCCTTTGAAGCAGAAAAATTATTAATTCTGATGGAATCCTTATCTCTTTTATTGTTCTTTGTTTGCTTTATGTGTCTATTAATGAATTGTTTGAATACTTTTAAAAATAATTTCTGTACATTATTTTGCATTAAGATTTATTCATGCTATAATTTTATTAGCATTTAAGACTGATAAAGTGTAGTATAAGCAGCAGTTTTTACAGTTTTTTCTTTCCTTTTTTTAATTTATCATTTTGTCTGAAACTTTTGTTACAGCTCTATAGTATCAACCCTCCTTGCTCTTATGGATGGATTAGATAACAGGGGTGAAATTGTTGTTATTGGTGCTACAAACAGACTTGATTCTATAGATCCTGCTCTCAGGAGACCGGGTCGTTTTGACCGAGAATTCCTTTTCAACCTGCCTGATCAAAAGGTAAGTTTTTGTTTTCAATGTGTTAAGATTTATTTGTGATCCATTTATCAACCATGTATGTACTGTGAGAGTGATATTTTATGAATTTTCATTTCTAAAATTTTGTGCTTATGAAATATCTTAGGTTAATTCTCAGAAAAAGCTTGTGATTATTAAATAATTTAGTCTATTTCTATTAATAATTATTCAGGAAAACTCTTGATTAGGTTACTAAAATGCTTACTTTAGTTCACCAGATTGTAGTAATTATCTTGGATGGCAGGTTATATGTCTCCACTTAGCCAAAATAGCTTTGTTCCCATAAAAATAATGTTTTCAGAATATTAGTGAGCTTATAAATAAGAACCCAATGTGCAAATTTTCATAGAAATGACCATAACATCATATTTAATTTAGAGCAGCAAAAATTATTCATTACAGTGTATTTTTTTTAAAAAGAATGTATAATTATACAATGTATAGTCATTGTGTAAAATGTTAATATATTATACAAGTTTTTCCCCTAATTCTGCTTGGTATTTTTATTATTCTTGGTTTGGACCAGTTTATTCATTGACTTGTCTTTTCACGAGGATCTCAAGTTTGAGAGGGAGAGATATATGTAGAGAAGATACTATATTTAACAATATTTTCTATGTAATTTAACATTTTAAGCATAATTAAAACATTTATAACATATCCATACAAATATAACCTAAGGAAAGAAGATGCTATTTATGAATATATAATATACACACATGCACATTTGTAATTGTTGCATAGCTTTGATTTAGATCTCCATGTAAAATGCCTGGTTTACATACATAGATGTGAAATGCTGTGATTAGTAGGACAGTGTAGAAGATTATGGGGAAATGAAGGCAATGTTGCTGTTGTGTAGGACAGTTAATACTTGAGTTTGAAATCAGTCTACACATCCACATTTGTAGTTGTCTCAGTTTTGGACTATCTAACTTAGAGGCTTTACTTTGGTACTGAATTTACCTGACTTTGTCAGGATAGGAAACATAGAATATACAGCCTTTTCATTACCCAAGTGCAGCTTCCAGGACTGTATCAATGTGTAGAGGTGTGCTTTGTTGTGGGGACAAGGGTAGAAGTGGGAACAGTCTATTTCAGCATGGGGAAGCCCCAGTTATCTTTGTTTGGGACAACTTCAGTCCAAGCACATCTTTTAGGCTCTAGCATACGTGGAGAGTGTGTTTAGTTCTAAGAGACACAGTCTGTGTTCATTTCGGCACAGGAAAGCCATTATCTGAATTAAATGATTATCTTCTATATCACCCTAGTCACGTGGACCTCAGTCATGTATGCCGTTCACAATCCTCACAATTCATGTACAATCCACACAAAAACAATAAACAAGGTCTAAAACAGCACTGTCCAATTGAATTTTCTCTAATGATTGAAATGTTCTGTATTTGCATTGTCCATTAAGCACAGTCCAGTATGGTAGCCACTAGCCACATGTGGCTATTGAGCTTTTTAAATGTCACTTGTGTGACTAAGGAACTGATTTTAAATTTTCTTTAAATATTTAAATAAAATAGCATTGTGTGGTTAGTGGCTTACCATATTGTACGGCATGGATCTCAACATAGTTTTCCATGTTATTTTAACTGTCTACGTTTCAAGGAAACTGCTTTGAGACCTAAACCTAAGATCATTTTTCTTGGTCTGTGTCTATGGAAAAGGCCTGAACTAGCCTTTTTTTTTTGCTTAGATAATAAAGTCATGAGATTATCAAGATTAGATGAGATTATCAAATCCTCTGTCCTAGGGAACAGTCAGTAAGGTAAGAGGAAAACTATGTAAGTGGATTCTGGAAGCCAAGTGAAGAAGTGTAACAATGAGTATATGACTAACTTTGTCAGATGTTGCTAAATTAACTCAGGTGAGGACAGAAAATTGGCCATTGTATTTATCATTATGCTGGTCATTGGTGAACCTGATGGGAGCAAGTTGATTTAGTGGTGGGTGCAAAAAAGCTTGTCTGGAGTATGGTTAGCTTAAGAGAGAACAGGAGGGGAGGAACTGGAGACAGTTAATGAAGGTAAGTTTTTCAAAGAGTTTTGCTGCACAAGGACACAAAGGATTGAGGTAAGGTGATAGATGTTGAGGGAATTGGAGGCAAGAGAACCTATGTTCTTAAAAAAGCTGAGACAGTTATTCAGTAGAGAAGGAAATTTTGGTGATGAAATTGAGAAAGAATTACCATAGTGTGTCCTTAATAGGCAAGAGGGGGGATAGTATTTACTATATGAGTGGTGAGAATGACTTTAGATAGGATTTGGATAGTTCGTCTGTGATACTAGGGAGAAGACAGAATATTATGGGTACATATGCTGACAGGTGGACCCAGTTGCTGTGGAGAGTCTTTGGAACTTCTCTTTTGACTGCTTCAGTTTTCTTAGTGACTTAGCAAGCAAGGTCTGAATGAGAAGCTGAGTGTGCAGATAGAGAAACTGAACTAGTCTGCTAGGAGATAGGCCTAATGAATGGCTTAGGGAAGGATTGAGAGGAGTGTTAAGGTTCCATTTGGCCATTAATTTAAAGCAATAACCAGTCAGTGTCTCATGTTAGTCCTGTAGTTTGAGCGGTGGAATATCATGACTCCTGTTGTTTGACCAACTATTATAAAAAAAAAAAAAGTAAAAGTAAGCTCTGGTTCTTCCAAATTTTACTAATTTTGTTAACCCTTTATTAGCAAAAAATAACACATTTTCTTGAAGCAGTGATGCTTTTTAATTTCTTTTGTTTGTTTTTATTACCACCAACACTTAATGATTATTGTTATGTGTTATGTGTGTATTTATGAATCCTGAAAAGTAAGAGCTTGAATATGGCTTTGAATCTTTCTTTTTTAATTTGAGAGAGAGAGAGAGAGATGGAGCACGTGTGTGTGTGCAAGCAGGAGAGGGGTAGAGGAAGAGAGAGAGAGAGAGGGAGGGAAGAAGGGAGGGGAAGAAAGACAGACAGAGAGAGAGAAATCTCAAGCAGGCTTCATGCCCAGTGCAGAGCCTGACATGGGGCTCAGTCCCATGACCCTGGGATCACGACCTGAGCTAAAATCAAGAGTTGGATGCTCAGTTGACAGGCGCCCCTGACTTTGACTTTTTAATAGTAGAGGAAGCTACTTTCTAGTAGGGGAAGCCATATAACTTATATATACAGAGGGAGAGAGAGTTAAAGCACATAATGAAGCATTTCTAATTTAGTTAATTTCATCTTCTATTTCTTGTTTTTATGATAAAGAAAGGAGACTCTGGTTGATTATATAGAGAAAGAGCAAGGCACTAAATGTTTTAGAGACCTGACAATAACTTTTGACCTTAAGTAATTAATTTCATTTCTCTAAATCTTTACTTATTTTGTAAAATGACAGGGTAAGAATAGATATTTTTCAAGGTATTTCCCAGCTTAATTTTTTTTTTTTTAATGTTTGTTTATTTTTGGGAGACAGGGACCGAGAGACAGACAGAGTGTGAGCAGGGGAGGGGCAGAGAGAGAGGGAGACACAGAGTCTGAAGCAGGCTCCAGGCTCTGAGCTGTCAGCACAGAGCCCAACGCGGGGCTTGAACTCACAAACTGTGAGATCATGACCTGAGCCGAAGTCAGACGCTTAACCAACTGAGCCACCCAGGCACCCCTTAAATTTGTTTTTTTGATGTGCTTCTCATTCTATGAGGGTCTTCACTAAGTGGTGCCTGTGCTGCTAATGAGGTAAAATAGATTCTTGATGTCATTCATCTTCTAGAGAATAAAAGCTCTCAGGATGACATTCTTTTTAGATCTTGATTTTATACTTTTTTTGGTATCTATTCAGTCAGATACTTTGAGTTCGAAGAAAATAAATGTCACATCATTGCTTTAATTTTGGTAGCTGAACACCTAACTTAGAACTTGGAATTTGAGCAATAGCGAGTGATATCAAATTTTACCAACTTTTTATTTTTTATTTATTTAAAAAAATTTTTTTAATGTTTATTTTTGAGAAAGAGAGACAGAGCGTGAGTGGGCGAGTGGTAGAGAGAGAGAGAGAGAGGGAGACACAGAATCTGAAGCAGACCCCAGGCTCTGAGCTTTCAGCATGGAGCCCACTGTGGGCCTCGAACTCATGGACCGTGAGATCATGACCTGAGCTGAAGTCGGCTGCTCAACCATCTGAGCCACCCAGGCGCCCCTTTTATCAACTTTTTATTTTTTATTTATTTATTTATTTTTTATTATTATTTTTTCAACGTTTATTTATTTTTGGGACAGAGAGAGACAGAGCATGAACGGGGGAGGGGCAGAGAGAGAGGGAGACACAGAATCGGAAACAGGCTCCAGGCTCTGAGCCATCAGCCCAGAGCCTGACGCGGGGCTCGAACCCACGGGCTGCGAGATCATGACCTGGCTGAAGTCGGCTGCTTAACCGACTGCGCCACCGGCGCCCCTCAACTTTTTAAACAAAATTTTAATGTGTATTTATTTATTTTGAGAGAGAGAGAGAGAGAGGAGGGGGAGGGTCAGAGAGAGAGAGGAGAGAGAGAATTCCAAACAGGCCCTGTGCTATCAGCCCTATGCGGGGCTCAATCCCACAAACCAGGAGTTCATGACCTGAGCTGAAACCAAGAGTCGGCTGCTTAACTGACTGAGCAACCCAGGTGACCATCAACTTAGCTTGATGACTTTGAAGTCCTTTTTGTTCTGGTGCTGGACCCCAAATTCCTCATCAAGCCAATACAATTATCCTCTTGGTTATAATTTGCTTTTTCATAGTCTTTAAGAAGCTCAAGTAGCAGTGTTGAGGGAACAAGTGTATTCAAGTTTTACAAAGTGTTGTTTTTTCCTTGAAAGAAGGTAAATGTGAAAGTAAAATTCTGATATGCCTCTTCATGATGGTAATATCAGCTGATTATGGATTCTTACTACTTCAGTTTCTTTTTGACTGTGGAAGAAGAAGACATATTTCAGTAAAAGATTATAAATGTTATAATACATTAAAGTGTTTTTTATATGTATTTAGATGGTAAAAATGATCTGATGTAAAATATTGAAACTTAGTTTTGAATCTAGTCCTAGATGACTCAAGATCAGTCACTTAGTCACATGTGCCACTAGTCGATTCCTTCACCTCTCAGAATATTAAATATCTTGGTTTGTTAAACAGAGACATGATCTCTACCACATATTATTGTATTGTTATTATGGGAAATTAGAGTTGACGTGGATGTCATGGTATAGAAATGTCTTTTAAAATAAATAGTTGTTGGAGCGCCTGGGTGGCTCAGTTGGTTAAGTGTCTGACTCTTGATACCAGCTCGAGTGGTGATCTCGACGGTTCATGGGATTGAGCCCCGCTTCAGCCTCCGGGCTGGCAGTGTGGAGCCTGCTGGGGATTCATTCATTCATATTCTCTCTCTCTCTCTCTCTCTCTCTCTGTCTCTCTCCCCATCTCCCCCTCTCCCTCCCTCCCTCCCTCCCTCCCTCCCTCCCTCCCTCCCTCTCCCTGTCCCTGTGTCCCTGTCAGTCCCCCTCTCCCCCTGCAAACCACCTGCAAGTCCTCTCTCCCCCTTTTCAAAATAAATAAATAAACTTAAAAAAAAAACAAAACAAAAAACAACAGTTGTTTTTCTGGGGTATGGTTAGTGCATAAATTTGTTCCAGCTAATACACTTGAGAGGTTGGTGATATTTTATTTATTTGTACTGTTTTTCTTAGGCAAGAAAACACATTTTACAGATCCATACCAGGGATTGGAATCCAAAATTATCAGATGCTTTTTTAGGTGAATTGGCCGAAAAATGTGTTGGTGAGTGCTATTATTTGAATTCTTTCATTGTTACTGTTTGTTCTGCTGGCCCTTTCCCTTTATGTTTGGAATGCGAATGAATATAGTTATGTCTGTGTGCAATAGATGGCTGACTTTGCCTTTAAATGTAACACTTATTTTGAACATTTCACTTGAAGTTTGAACACTTCTAAATTACAATTTTAGCTGCCATTAGGTGTTTGATGATTAACAAAGCTAGTAGTAATATGTTCATTGAGTGCTGGATTTCCATGATATTACTGCATTGTGTCCTTTTAGGAATTGTTCTCTCTCAGAAATTTTACTAAGAAAAATAAGCTTAACCTTGAGACATAAAGGTCCATGTCAAAGGCAGGACTGCAGTCTTTTACTTTGCAGATTGATTACCTGATGGGCTCATCTTCATGCCTGTGGTCTAGAAAGAAGTTGAGTGAGAGGAGTCTTCAAAGAAAATACTTACTGGCATCTGCTAGTATTTCTCAAAATACAAAACTGTCCAATTTAATGTTATATTATTCACAGAGTGGAAGATCCTCCCCACAGAGTGAATGAATACAACTGTCCTAAAAGGATATAGTGAGAGTATTTTATGTACATACATGATCATACATAGGAGGTGGAATTCAAGGGTTTTGGAATTCAGGGTTTTGGCTCTAATTAGGTCTGAAATAAAAATGAATACAGTATTAAACAACTGAGTATACACCCCGGTATTTCCCCTTCATTCTTTTTCTGTCTTTTGTCTATTTTCCTCTTACTCTCTCACAAACAAAAATTAAAAAATCTTTCTCCATGAACTTTTTAAGCATTATGAAAAAACCCCCAAATAAGTTCACTAACTATCAGCAGTCTACTTGGGAAAACTTTAAAGTTACCAAAACCAGAAAGAGTAACTTAGTTAAAAAATCATTGTGATCCACCATCAAATATTAAAACTTAAATAGAACATTAGTCCATTCAGTTAGCTACATCCGAATTATCCTCTTCATCCACAGGGACCTCCATCTCCGAAGCAGCATACCTCAACTTTTGAACCACAAAGACCTCGACATCTTCTGGTGAGGAGAAAACGTAAATCTCTCCAGCACTACTCCAGTTTAAGCTTTGCCTGGTATAAGAGAGCATGCGCCAAACCCATTTCATGTAAATTTGGCTTGACCTTTGCAAAGCCTTGTGCTGCTTTATGGGAGAGGGTGGTATTTGGTACAAAATCCAGTCTTTTCCCTTTTTGAAATTTGCCCCCTTTTATTTCCTGCTACTTTTAGGATATTATTTTATTAGAGTACGGATCAGACTGGGAAATCTTTGTGGATTCTTCTGTGAATCTGTCACAGAATATCCTTAACTGAAATAAGCAGAAGTCTTCAAATAATTTTGGAAATTCCCTAAAAGATAGGTATTTTAAAATTACTTGCTATTACCCTATTTACCATCTGAAAGATTACACTCTAGTTCCTCATCCTAAATATTAGAATCCCAGTTTCCCTTTTCATTTCCAAAGGTCACAACTTCTCATTATTCCAAGTGATTTATTTTAGCTTTAAAAGTCAGTTTCTTAAGTTTAAACATTTTTGAGACATAATTTCTTACAGGACTAAAAAATTTCTCTTGCCTTTTGGGGATGGTGGTGGCAGTGGTGGTGGTTTAGAAGAAATCTGCTTTTATGGATATACACTATTTTCTTCCTGGAGAGTGACATAAAAATCCATTATAATTAAATGACTTCTGTTTTTGATTTTGGCATTTATTCCATGTAAGAAGCCAGTTTCACATAAAAAAATGCAGGTCCTCAAACAGGAACAGTAATATGTTTTAAATTCATTATGAACTTAGCATTTTCTGTATCCCAAACATGTTTTGACATGTATGGGTTAAGTCCAGTAAAATATATGCCTAACAAAAGGAGTATGTAGTCTTGATGAAAAACTGTACAGACAACTGACCTCTTGTAGAGGTTATGGATTTGGTAACTTTTACCTTGAAATAAATTCCCAAGTACTTGGAGGTGTTTGCATGCATAATAGGTGTGATTTTTTAAAGTAGTCCTCACATAATTTCGGTGTCCAGATCACATGCATGAATAGTAGGAGCTTAAGGTTATGGGGACCTCAAACCTAATCATATTTCTCTATTTATTTTCACTGAGAGGGCCAAAACAATGAAAGTTTATCAGTGAGGGGTCTATCTTGTGGACCTTTGTTATGTTTGATGTTTTACTTAAACAGTAACTTCCTAAAATTTTATTATTACCTTGTCTAGTCTATAACCTATTTAATAGCTTGTATTTTTAGTTTTTCAGACAAATTCCATTTCATTGGCAATATTTAAGAATGCTTTTTCTTGGGGTGCCTCGCTGGCTCAGTTGTTAGCGCATGAGACTCTTGATTTTGGGTCATAAGTTCAAGCCCCCACATTGGGCATAGAGCTTACTTTAAAAAAAAAAAAGGAATGCTTTTTCCTTGGTATCTAGATATATGTGTGTGTTCTTCAGTATTAGAATTGTAATGGTAGAATTAATATGATTATGGAATTCTTATGAAAGGGATGTTGGTATTTTCTTTAATGTCAGCTTTTAACTTTCAAAAGGCTGTAGTGTGTTTTCTGTATATCTAGGATGATCATATTACCTGCATCTAGTTTTCTAAATCAGGACCTTTTAGAAAGTGAAAAAATATACTGTATTATGTAAGACAAGAGGCCTAAACCAGGACATGTGATACTAAATATAACTTTTTAGCCATGGTTTTCATGTAATTTTAATTGTTTTAGAGTCTAGTAAAGGAAGTATATTATTAATCAAGTAGTTCTCGGTGTTTTCTTTCGTATATGAGAATCACTTGTAAAGCTTTCTCAAAATATACATTTATGATATTAAACTGCCAGAGATTCTGATTCACTAGGTTTGTTGGGAAACTGGTGTTGCAGTTTCATTGTTGAGTAGCCAAGACTGAGAACCCCAGATATAAACCAATAATTCTCATTCACGGGCAAATGTAATGAAGATAAATCCATTCTTTTAGTCTATTGATTATGATAATCCGAGTGAAAATTTATTTCTTTAAATGGGATCTATTGTGAGAAACTTTTAAATTATCTTTAGTAGATTAAGAGAAAATGAACAGCGCATTACTATTATGTATGTTACTGACATTATGTCAAACATAAATGTTATGGGCACCACTTATATAGAATACCTTCTAATGTTTTTTTTTCTTTTTTTCTGTTTTGCATTGTTTCTGAGCTTGTTTTTTTTAAATTTAGGCTTTTGCTCTTAGAAATAGGATCATATAATATATTCTCCAGCTGTGTATATGCTTTTAAAGAAGAAAAAGAAATGTAGTTGTTTATGTTGTTTGAAGATGGTAGTTTATTTTTTACTTGTTCTGAAACGGTTTATTTGATTAACTGTTTATAACCGAGCTGGTATTTTATTAAGCTAATATAACTATGATATATATGGCCTAGGAAAATGTACCTTTTTTTCCAGGTTTATTCATTGAGAAATAGAATATAAAATGAAAGACTATTGGTAGTTTGAAGAATTGTTTGGTAGATTGATTGCTGTCATGGGACAGTGTTAGTGCTTAATCTGCTTATAGTTTTCTGAATTAGATTCTTAACAGTCATACTAAATTTTCCCTTAACTGAATAAATATTTCTTGAAGAATGCAATATTTTTCTATGTTTTTTCATAATTTTCATTGAAATTTTTATTTTTCATTAATGATTAAAGAATTTAGACATCTTCAAAAAAGATGAAAAATCTAGTAGATTCAATTCCTCCACTTTTTATGATCCTATGTGGTAACGTTATAGTCTTAACTAACCAAACTATAACCCTGGAGTTACGCCTTTCTTTTTTTATTCATTCTTTCACTCAATAAATATTTATTGGATATCTATTGAATGCTAGGCCAGGTATTATTTTCAGTATATGAGATATGTTAGTGAACGAAACTGATGAATACTCGTACACTCACAAAACTCACATTCTAGTTGGGGTAGGCAGACAATAAACATAAGAGGTAAATGATACGGTGGTGCATGTTATGGAAGAAAGGGAGCAAAGAGGATTTTTCTGTTATTTGTGGGACTTGATGAACAGGATTGCCCTACTAACAGTAGAGGTACATTTCATTATAGATGTGTGAGTCACTTACAGTTTGCTTTATCTGATTTTGTACCTTAATGTTCTTTTTCTGCCAGTTAGTCTGGGGCTGTTTCTTTTCTGCTCATAGTTTTCCTAATCACCATTTTTATTTCATTATTCAAGTGTTCCACAAGGTCATTGCCTGGAATAAAAAGATAAATAAGCTTGATGCCACTCTTTGAAGAGCATAGCATTTAGTTTTAAAACTGGTTCAAGTAGTTCCCTCTGCTGGCATAACTGATAAAAGTGACCAAATGCAAGTTTAATTGCTGATATAAAAACAACATAGCTGATTTGAGTTTTTCTTCATTTTTGTGGTTAAGACCTAAGAGTTTATGTGTGTTTTGTATATATTTGTTGCTTAAATGAGTGAAATGACTTCAAAGCCCTGGGGGCTTGATCTGTTAACTACAATAATTAGTTACATATGGGTAATGGGTAATGTAATACACTGTGTTTGTATAGACTTTAGAACTAGATTATCCATTGTTTTAAATTAAACATATATAAAAAGGAAATTAATATGGAAATTTAATGGATTCTTATTCCCTTTAATACCTTTGAAATTATGATAGATGGTGACAACTTTAAAGTATAATTTTTCAGGTAACTACATATAAATTTGTGGTTGGCACTCAAAGTTGGTAGTAGAATGACTCTGTTTTTGAAATTTCTGCATATATTCTGCTTTGTACTGCTCCCTTATATGTGTTTGCAAATTAATGATATTAGAAAAATTTATGGGTAAGTGTAATATCTTGAGGACTAAACTGATGAAAGATTGATATGAAACTTACTCTTTAAACACGTTTCCTGAAGAAAATTGTACATTATAATCAGTGTTTTTGGCACAAAGTACATGGCTTCTTATTATATCATGAGTTCATGTTTTGTTAATGAAAATATTCAGAATACTTTTATTACTGAGTAGTTTTATTAGGTGATTTAAATGGTCAGTTTTTGCTAACAAAATTGCATATAATTATTGATTTAGTATTATTTCCTAATATATACATTAATAAAGATGTATATATTTGCAAACTATAGTTGGTACTGTAAGAATGAACTTATTACCTTTGTTATTCTTTTCCTTTTGTGCATTAGGCTATTGTGGAGCTGATATCAAGGCCCTGTGCACTGAAGCTGCCCTCATTGCCCTGCGGAGGCGTTATCCCCAGATCTATGCTAGCAGTCATAAACTGCAGCTAGATGTTTCCTCAATAGTGCTCAATGCCCAAGATTTTTACCATGCAATGCAGAATATTGTGCCTGCTTCTCAACGTGCTGTCATGTCTTCGGGACATGCACTATCCCCCATCATAAAGCCGCTACTGGAAAGAAGCTTCAACAACATCCTAGCAGTCTTGCAAAAAGTGTTTCCTCATGCTGAAATTAGCCAGAGTGACAAGAAAGAAGGTACTATAAATTACTTTTTCATATTGTTAAAATGAAACAAGTATAGGCATAAATAAATTCTGAGTTTCGTCATAAGGTTATTTATATGTTATTCTTTTATATTTGCCATGAATATAGAAAATGTCTCTATTTCACTCACCAGGATATATTCCAGGCCTGGCATATTGCCTAGCATATGGTAGTTGCCTAGTGAATGCTTATAAAAAGAAAGAATGAATGTTAGTTCTATTTGTTATTGCTTGGGAGATTCTATCTTAACAAATAGAAGTGTTACTCTCTTTAGAAAAGTTGACTATAATAATGATGGCTTACATTTAATTAATTAATTTAAAGACTATTAAAAAATATTTTTTAATGTTTGTTTATTTTTGAGAGAGGACAGACAGAGAGCTTGCAGGGGAGGGCCAGAGAGAGAGGGAGACACAGAATCCAAAAATAGGCTCCAGGCTCTGAGCTGTCAGCACAGAGCCTGATGCGGGGCTCGGACTCAACAAACTGTAAGATCGTAACAGCCAAAGTTGGATGCTTAACTGACTGAGCCACCCAGGTGCTCCAAGACTTTATTTTTAAATAATCTCTATACCCAACAGGGCTCGAATTTAAAACCCCCGAGATCAGGAGTCACATGTGACTGGCACTGAATACAGCACTTACTGTATTCAGTAAGTACCAGTGCTTACTCAAACCTAGGGCACCTAACTCTAGAACCTGTGTTCTTAACTATGTGGCTTATAATGTCCCTCCGGATTCAACTCATCCAATATATTTTGTTGTTCTTGGCAATGCATTCTGCAGTGTGCAGTGCAAATGGAGTGTAAATCATTAGTAAGGGAGTAAATCAGAACCTGGTTGTATAAGGTCTTGAATTCTAGCCTCAAGATTGGACCTGAGATACAAATAGGAAGTTACCTTTGAAAATTCATTAAGGGGCGCCTGGGTGGCTTAGTCGATTGAGCATCTGACTCTTGGTTTCAGCTCAGTCATGATCTCATGGTTTTGTGGATTTGTGCCCTGCATTGGGCTCTGTGCTGGCAGTAAAAGCCTGCTTGGCATCCTCTCTCTCTCTCTCTCTCTCCCTCTGTCTGCCCCTCCCAACTCACTCTGTCTCTTTCTCTCTCAAAATAAACAAACATAAAAAAAAACAAGTCATTCATTTACAGGGAAACTTTAGGTTCATATACTAACCAAAGTAAAGCCTGTGAACTTTGAAGAGAAAGCAATATGCTTTTTAAAAAAATTTTTTAAATGTTTGTTTATTTTGAGAGAGACAGAGCAAGTGCAAGGAGCGGTGGGGCGGGGGTGGGGGGGTGGGGGGGGTGGGGTGGTACTGGCAGAGAGAATCCCAAGCAGCCTGCATGCTGTCAGTGCAGAGCCCAATGCAGGGCTCTGTCTCACAAACTCTGAGATCATGGCCTGAGCCAATATGAAGAGTTGGATGCTTAACCAACTGAGCCACCCAGATGTCCCCAAAGTAGTAAGTTTTAATTATCTTAATTTTCCCAGGTTTTAGTACCTTATTTGGCAGGTAGTCTGCAACAGAAAATTGTTCAATTAATTATACTAACATAAAAAATATTATATATAGTAAAATCATCAACATTCAATGCATTTTGCTGTCTTTATAATTTATATTTTTCAGAAACTATATTTTTCAAGGATAGATTCTCATGAAATATCACATGAATTACTTGATTTCTTAAGTTTGTCAAATAGGAGGTTAAATATTTTATTATGTATGAACTAGGTACTCTGCTGCGAATTGAACATTTCTTTTCTCTGATTTTCATAACTGAGGATATGTATCTTTCTCCCAATTTTTTTAAAGTTTATTTATTTGAGAGAGCTCATGGGTGTGTGTGCAGGTATGCACAAGCAGTCAAGTGGCAGAGAGAAAGAGAGAGGGAGAGAAAGAATCCCAAGCACGTTCTGCACCATCAGCTCTGAGCCCGAGGCAGGGCTTGATCCCAGGAACTGGGAGATGATGACCTGAGCTGAAATTGAGAGTCGGATGCTTAACCTACTGAGCCAAATTATTAAAAAAGACTGCAGTTTGTCAATTTGCTTGGTTGATTTGTATTTGATAGGTAACTTGTTAATGGTACATGATTTTTAAACCTGTTGTTCTTAGCTTTGGAGGGGCACTAATATTAAATGACTTTGTAAGTCTCATAGTCTTTGGATTTTTTTTTTTTTTTTTTGGAATAGATATAGAAACTCTGATTTTAGATGATAGTGAAGATGAGAATGCTTTATCAATTTTTGAGACCAGTTGTCACTCAGGATCACCAAAGAAACAGTCATCAGCTGCTGCTATACATAAACCCTACCTTCATTTTACAATGTAAGTAACATATCAATATTTTAAAAATTTAGAGTAATATTTACCACTTTATGGTTAGAATTATGGTATATTATTACTTATGGTTGTAACTTTGAAGACTTTGTTTTTTTCTGTCGTTTGGATATAATTCAGGAACATTTTACTGTGTATGCTTTTTATCTGTGGTAATAAAGTGGTGTATTGGTCAACTAAAGATGATTTTTTCTAAGCTGATTGTGTGATTTCTTCCTTTCTCTTTCTTTTTCTTTCTTTTTCCCTCTTTCCTTTTTTCTTTCTTTCTTGCTCTTCCCTCCCTTTCTTTCTCTTTCTCTTTCTCTCTCCTCTTTTCCTTTTCCTTTTCCTTTTCCTTTTCCTTTTCCGTTTCCCTTTCCCTTTTCCCTCCACTCCCCTCCACTCTCCTCCCCTTTTTCCTTTTCCTTTTCCTTCCTTCCTTCCTTCCTTCCTTCCTTCCTTCCTTCCTTCCTTCCCAGAGTGGAAGGAATGTCCCCGATTTTATGTCTTTTATTTTGAACTAAAATGCTCACAAATGAAATATTAACCATGATCTGGAATATTGTAATTTGTAGTGTGAGATGATAATTTAGGGATTCTAAGAGTACTAAAGAGATTCTGAATGAGAAATCTCTTAGTAAACAGATAAACAGATAACTTTCTGGTTCTTCAAAACTTCATTAGTTTACACTTCTCTGATTTAGATTTTATGGGTTTTCTATTTACATTTACCTTTATCTGTGTTAAAGCAGCTTTCATTATGCACTTTTTATTGGGTAAACAATTTTAGTGCTAATGTAATTTTTTAAAATTTAAATTCAAGTTAGTTAACATATAGTGTAATAATGGTTTCAGGAGTAGTGCTAATGTAATTTTAAATTAAGAGACCAAATAGTTTTCAAATAGTAGCAACTTCATTTACATAATTAGCATGAATGTTATAGGATCATAATGTTTCTGCCAGGCAGGTCTATAATAGCACTTTTATTAGAAAAGGCTAGATTGATTATACTTTTAAGTAATTGTTTCAAATCTATTCTGAACAGATTTGAATCTTCCAACTTTAAGTTTCTCTTATGTAGATTACAGTGAAATGTTAATTTGATTATTTGCATTGATAACTTTCTTTTTATTTTTTAAAATGAGACTAAGTTATTTTCATTTACTCTTTTTTCTTTTGTTCTTTAGCAGCAAGCTCTTTTATTACTAACTTCTGTTCTGGATCTTTATGTACTTAGGGACATTTTTTTGGGGACTTTTTCAGTAATTTCTCAAATCTGTTTTATTGATGGCTAAAGGAAAACCAAACAATCGTTTTTTTTTCTATTACCTGGCTACCCTATATGCGTGTGTATGAGTGTGTGATTTGTTTTGACAGTTTTACTTATTTGTATTTGAAATATACGATAGGAGCTAGGAAACTATCAAGACTTGTTTCAATTTTATGAGATAGTTCTGTTGTTAGTAAAGTAATATAGAAATAGATTTTGATATTAGAAAACTTCATGTGCAGTTTTGAGGTTGACTTTTTATTAACATTCTCTGTCATTGATTTAATGCATATCACTGGTATGGCTTTTTAAATTTGGTTTAAACCTTTTTGAAGGAATTGGCTGAATTTTAGCTTCTTTTAGGTAAACTTTTCTAGTTCATGATATGATCTTTATTTAGTAGGAAGCCAGCTGTATCCTAGAAATAAGCTTGTTTTGTTTTAGATGTTTTGATAAATTCCATCCATTTATTTCTTTACTCACCTACCCATTCTGCCAGTTTTTATGTGTTTATGCCAGGCACTGTACTAGGTGCTGAAAACATAAGCATGAATAAGATACAAAGTAGGTCTTACTCTGGAGAAGTTCTTGTTATTGAAGGTGACAGACATTGTGATATGGCTGAAGTGATGTGTTAGAAGAACTAGAAGTTTCCGTTGGAAAGTTCAGATAGGCTTGACAGAAGAAATGGTGATATTTGCTGTCTTTCTGAGTATAAAGGGTTAAGAGTTAGTATCTGATGTTCATTACAAACTAAACATGTGGTAGGTGTATAAAGCTTGAGGCTTTATATGTAGCAATACAAATAGGCCTCTCAGCAATCATACAGCATTTGTGGTATCATCGTTTTATAGATTAGGAAACTGAACCGCAATGAAAAATAAGTAAATCACCCATGATTAAGCTGATAGTAGGTAGCAGAGCCAGACTCTGTACTGTTTGTTTCCTAGGATCCTATTTTTTTCTATTACTGTATGTGATTTCTAAATTGATTTCTGAGCTTCATAGGTAGGTAGGGAATTGTATTGCTTTTTTGGGTAGGTTGGACAATACAATTTTCACACTTTCCAAGAAGCATATACTTTAGAATATAAGCTTTTGGTAAGGGCTGTACATTTTTGTTGTTGTTGGTTTGGTTTGGCCTTCTGTCTGAATGCTTGTTAGCATGCCGGGTCAATACAGAAAAAGTGCTAGACAAGTAGAAAGCATGATTTTAACACTGGTCTCCAGTAACACTAGCTTGGGCATTGCTGGTGGGTTTCTGTTTCCGGGAATAGTTTCCTAAAACAATGTTGAAACCTTTATTTAGATTAAAAAAAAATGTTCTTTAACATTTATTCATTTTTGAGAGACAGAGCACAAGCAAGGGAAGGGAAGAGAGAGAGGGAGACAAAGAATCCGAAGCAGGCTCCAGGCTCTGAGCTGTCAGCACTGAGCCCAACGCGAGGCTCGAACCCACAAACCGTAAGATTATGACCTGAGCTGAAGTCAGATGTTTAACCAACTGAGTCACCCAGGTGCCCCAAACCTTTGTTTAAATTTAAGGTGAAATAGAAGTCAAGATATTTAAGGTCTGTCAATCTGACAGAAAACCCTTATGATGGAAATAAGTTTTCTTTCTTACTGTATATTACCTGCCACAAGGGGATTAGAAACAGATTTCTGAGGTTATCTAAATGAAAATAGCTTTGTTTTTTCTGATTAGAAAAATGATATACTCTATAGAAAAATTCAAGTAATAAAGAAGAGCTTAAAGAAGAAAGTAAAAATTAAAGCCCAAGCAGTTGAAGGTAATTTTTGTTAAAGTTTTGGTGACCACACTTCCATATTCTCTCTATGCATATAGATAGACCTACATATTTTTTTTATATAAATTAAAATCCTCCTGTAAGTCTCTTAACATAACTTGCTTTTTTATCCACTATGTTGGGAACATTATTTCATGCTAGTATATGTTTAATGTCATTCTTTTAATATTTTATATTTTGGGTGTTCTGTAATTTTTATAATCTTATTGATAAATATTGAAATTTCCGATTTTCTTTTATGATAGATATGTGGATCTGGATAGGCATCTTTCTCAGTATACATTTTTAGTACTATCTGATTGATGGTTTAAGGTAAATTTTAAAAACAGTGATTGTTCTATCAAAGCGTATATACATTTAAAAACTTGATACAGGTTGTTAAATTGACTTTCAGAAAGGTTGTACCAATTTACATTTTTATCACTGATGTAGGAGAGTGTTATTTTTCCTATAACCTTGTTATTTCTGAACACTGTTTGCCTTTTAAAATTTTTGCCAACCAGGTAGATGAAAATAATATCTTCTTGCTTGTTTGAATTGTTCATTTGTTCTTTCATATTTGCTCAGATACATTATCAAAGTGTCCATCATGCGCCATATGTTGTCCTAGGTACTTGGAATATGTCTGTGAACAAAATGGACAAAGATCCCTGCCCTTATTGAACTTACATGTTAGATGGAGTGTATCTAATAAGTATCGATGAAACAATAAGTGTAATATATTAAATATTAGAAGATATATACTACGAAAAAAATTTAGAGAATGCTTAAGAGGTAGGGGGTCCTTGGGAGTAGAATGAGTTGCGGAATACCCTTTGTAAACATTTCAGCATATACGTGACATAATTGCCAAGTTTAATTTTGGAAAATTTTGCTTTTTTCCATTACCACGAGTCATGAGAAAACCCAGTTTTCCCAACATCTTCTCACTAATGGTATTAAAATTTATTTTTAGTATATCAATCTAACATATTTTCCTCATAAAAGATGTTTTTTTCATTATTTTCAATATTTTTTCATCTGTTAGTAACTACCAAATACTTCTTTTTAAAAAAAAAATTTTTTTTAATGTTTATTTATTTTTGACAGAGAGAGACAGAGCATGAGCGGGGGAGGGGCAGAGAAAGAGGGAGACACAGAATCCGAACGAAGCAGGTTCCAGGCTCTGAGCTGTCAGCACAGAGCCCAACGCGGGGCTCGAGCTCACAGACTGCGAGATCATGACCTGAGCCAAAGTCAAACACTCAACCGACTGAGCCACCCAGGCGCCCCCCAGATATTTCTTTTTTTTAATGTTTATTTATTTTGAGAGAGAGAGAGAGAGAGTGCACACACGCACACACAAGTGGGAGAGGGACAGAGAGAGAGAGAGGGAGAAAGAATCCCAAGCAGGTTCTGTGCTGCCAGCATAGAGCCTGACGCGGGGCTGGATCTCACCATTTGTGAGCCCATGACCTGAGCTGAAATCAGGAGTTAGGTGCTTAACTGACTTAGCCACCCAGGAGCCCAACTACCAAGTCTTTCTTAAGCCAACATTGGTCTTGAGCTTTAGACCATCTCTAGCTGTCTCTCACCCTTTGTGTGCCACAGATCTTTCATTATGTACTGGACTGGGTCTCCCCTTCTCTTCCAGTGGGTCATCAGAGCTCCCATGGACCCAAGGTGATGTTGCAACTAGAAATGGGCATCTTCCTTAACTCCTTCCTCTTTCTTTACTCTGTACCTAGTCATTGTCCAGGTCCTGTAATTAACTCTCATCTCAGGCTGTTCCTTCTCACCTCTTCTGACACTGTTCTTGTCTAGACTGTCATTACTATCTCATGCCTGGGTTGATACTGCAGACTCCTAACTGGTCATCTTTCCTCCTGTTTTACCCTCATTCATTTCCTATCCTGGCATAGTGATAATAGGATTTTCTTCTAAAACATGTATATGATTATATCACTTCCCCTGCTTAAGTATCTTAATGCTTCCTCATGGTCTTCAATGTGTGTCCCAAACTTTTAACATGGCTTACAAAACCCTTTATAGGTTTTCATGGTCTGATTCTCCTTTCCCCCAACCACAGAACCTTTATACATACATGGCTTTAAAACCTTAAAAGAAGCTAGTTGTATGAACTATTACTCCAAAGGGCCAGGAGCCCTTTGTTTTGTTTCTTGGAATTGTCCTTTCTGCCTCCGTCCTGTTGGGTTTGTGCTTTTGTAACACTGTCCAGGAAAGCCTTTATTGAGTCTGTAATTGTGGTCTGCCATAGCATTCTGTACTTAAACAGTGCTGCTTGTTAATCACACTGAATTATATTAGTTTGTAGATTTCCTTTTTCTACTTCATACCATTCAAGTGTGAGCTCTATGATAACTGGTATTGTTAGATACCCAGGGTGAGGGACTTAGCATAGGAACCATTCTCCAATTATTAAATGAATGAACATTTTAAGAAATGTTATCTGTTTCTATTTTCTTTTTGAATTGTCTATGTCCTTTGCCCATGAAACTGTTTTTTGTTGTTGTTGTTGTTAAAACACTTTGAACATGAGCTCTTTTTTACATTAAGAGCCATTCCTGTTAATGGCAGATTGTTTGTCTCATTTGATTGTTTGCCATTTGATTCAGATTGTAATTTTTGAGTTACAAAAGTTTGTAGATTATGAATTAAAAAATACATAATCTCGTGTTTTTTCTTTGTTAGAATTAATTTTGTTCTGTGAAATGAGGGTCTGAATCTTCCCTATTTAAATAAATAAAAAACATTTTTTTTAAATGTTTTATTTATTTTTGAGAGACAGAGTGTGAGTTGGGGAGGGGCAGAGAGAGAGGGAGACACAGAATCTAAAGCTGGCTCCAGACTCTGAGCTGTCAGAAAGAGCCAGATTTGGGGCTTGAACCGTTGAACCATGAGATCATGGACCTGAGCTGAAGTCGGATGCTTAACTGACTAAGCCACTCAGGCGCCCCTCTTCTCTATTTTAAAATAACATTTATTTTATAAACTCCCTTCCATTTATTTTTTATGCTTATTATCTTGTATGAAATTCTTTGAACTATGATGATTTGTTTCCTGGCTGCCTATTCTATTGATCTGTGTTTCTTTTCTTTGGTGTATTCTACATTATATTCTATTATTCTGTTCTGTAATACTTTTTTTTTTTTTTAAGTTTATTTATTTTTAAGAGAGACAGAGTAGGGGAGGGGCAGACAGAGAGGGAGAGAGAGAATCCCAGGTAGGCTCTGTACCATCAGCGTGCAGCCCAATGTGGGGCTTGGACTAATCAACTGTGAGATCATGACCTGAGCTAAAACCAAGAGTCGGACACTTAACTGACTAAGCCACCCAGGTGCTCTTGTAATAGATTTTTTTTAATGTTTTTAAATTTATTTTGAGAGAGAGAGAGCGCGAGCAAGTGAGGGAGGGGCAGAGAAAGGGCGAGAGAGAATCCCAAGCAGGCTCCATGCTTAGTGTGGAGCCCAACGTGGGGCTTGATCCCATGAACCTGTGAGATTGTTACCTGAGCCAAAATTAAGAGTCGGACGCTTAATTGACTGAGCCACACAGGCGCCCCTGTAATATATTCCAATATAAAGTAGTGTACATGTTAGCATGGTGGTTCAGCTTAGCAATTATATGGACCTGAATGAGATTTGAACCCTTTGACCACCCATTTGTAACAGTCTCATACCTAACTTCTCTGAGTCTTGGTTTCTTCATCTGTTTAATAAGAAGAAACTATGTGTTTCATAGAATTGCTAAGAAAATTAAAACTATGTGAAGTACTTATTACTGAAACAGGTTTAACTGTTCTAAAATTGGGTCTAGCACACTTTACCAAATAGCGTGGAGCCTGCTTGGGATTCTCTCTCCCCCTTTCTCGCTTGCTCTTATTATCTCTCTCTCAAAATAAATAAATAAACATTAAAAAAAGAAAGGATCTTCTTTCCTTCTTTATTTTGGTTATTGATGGTGTTATTATGTTTTGATTTTTCTGTTTCTGTTTTCTGACTTGTTACTTTTGGTAGATTCTGACAGTTATTAATCAGTTGATTCTCTTGGATTTTTTTAGTGCATAATCGTATCCTTTACAAGTAACAGTGTTTTCCTGATTTCTTTCTATTCCAGTTTTTATTTGCTTTATTCTTACTGCATTGCTTAAAATTTCCTATGTTATCTATAATGATAGATAAACTTGTTTCATTCATCATTTTAATGGGGTTGTGGAATCTTGAGAGTGTAAGGTCAGCTTGGTTTAATACATTTTCCTAAATTTGCTTTCTCTATTGTAGGTCTTTATTTATTTATTTTTTTTTTAAAATTTTTTTTTTTTCAATTTTATTTATTTTGGGGACAGAGAGAGACAGAGCATGAACGGGGGAGGGGCAGAGAGAGAGGGAGACACAGAATCAGAAACAGGCTCCAGGCTCTGAGCCATCAGCCCAGAGCCCGACGCGGGGCTCGAACTCCCGGACCGCGAGATCGTGACCTGGCTGAAGTCGGACGCTTAACCGGCTGCGCCACCCAGGCGCCCCTATTGTAGGTCTTTAGATGTCATGTATTAGGGTGTGGACATTTAGTTTGTATTGGCCCCAAACCAAAATTTGCTGCCACTGAAAAAGTCCTACATTTATTTTCTATCTTAAAAATTGCGGTAAAATATACATTAAATTTACCATTTTAACCATTAAAAAAAAAAGTCCTACATTTTGGGTAATCTTCAGATATACCTACTTCTTTGTTGAA
The DNA here is from genome assembly GCF_022837055.1 of Prionailurus viverrinus. Taxonomy (NCBI): domain Eukaryota; kingdom Metazoa; phylum Chordata; class Mammalia; order Carnivora; family Felidae; genus Prionailurus; species Prionailurus viverrinus. Next base: position 122,269,943 of record NC_062563.1, read on the forward strand.
ATGGGATTCTTAACATTTTATCTTGAATAATTAATAGCTATGTCTCCTTAGTGTCTGAAGTGTTTTCCAAGTAATATATATGGTATGATAGAATGAATACCCAGGTATTATTACTTTGTTTTAGAATGAGTTTTTATACTTTTACATCATGGTTATTAAAATTGTCAGGGAGATCAACATTTTAAAATGATAATTAATGAAAAAATTATTCACTGTACTTGAAGTAAAAGAGAAAATTCTATTAATTTGGAGTTACATATTTAGTGTAAATATTTTACCTAATATTTCATACTGATCTTCAGAGTGTATCATTTTGAAATAATTATCATGTCTTATATGTATTCCAGGTCACCATATCATCAGCCAACCTCTTACAGGCCAAGATTATTGCTGTCTGGAGAAAGAGGCTCAGGTCAAACTTCTCACCTTGCTCCAGCACTTTTGCACACTCTAGAAAAATTCTCTGTGCACAGACTAGATCTCCCAGCACTTTATTCAGTTAGTGCCAAAACACCTGAAGAATCATGTGCACAGGTAGGTTTGTACCATATCAGAGTACTTCCAACTTTCTTAATTGTTTATATCTCTATATCTCAGTAGTGTTTATAAAGTCTTTTCAAAGAACAGTAATGCGAATATTAACTTTTTGTTGGTTACTCATTAGCATTCTAATATTAAGGCCAGGGATCCTTTTGATGTATAACATGTTTAAAAGTGAGCTTATTGTTTTCCCCATATTTCATTCTTTTCTGAAATTTTAATATCCTGTTTCTTATATTAAAGTTTTATTAAGCATTATAGAAAGGAAGCTTCTTTTGCCTTCTTCTGACCCTCTTTTCAACACTGTGGTTTCAGAGTCTTTCTAGATTTCAGTGTGTACTTAGAGCCTTACTGTATGTAGTTGGGGAAAATTAACACAGAAAAATGATAGCAATTTAAAAATTATATATATTTCTATCGGTAGTCAAGTGTGTGTGATATTTGACTTTTAACTACTTTGTGCTGGTTTGTGAAGTGCAGAGTTCTAGTGGGGTGTTCGTATAACTATGAATTTATTATAAGTGTATCATGTTGGAACAAGTTAGGGGAATGCCACTTTCAACTCTGTATTTAGCCTACTTTTAGAGATTACATGACCAGAGTAGTAACACTTAAGAGCATTGTGCATAATTATGTTGTGTTTTTGAGTACATTTTATAACTATTTAATACATACACATATACTACCTAATTGAAAACCATTCTGTATCTTGTAGAAAGAAAACACACATATATATATATATATATATATATATATATATATATATATATATGTATGTATGTATTTCATGGTCCACAGCATTGATTTCATTTCTCTTTTACTTACAGTTGTCTGGGTATCAGCATCCTAGCATCATTCACTACTTAGAAAGCTCTATTTAAAAGTTTTTTTCCCCCCAAAACCCATGGCTTAAATAAAAACTATATACAAATAATTTGCTACAAATTTTGTACATTTAACTCATCCTGGCTGGGAGTGTTTTCCAATAATGTTGATTTATATGTTTGTTCATATTTTTCCTTTTTAGTGAGACAAAATTATTGCAGTTTGTATGCAAGTTAAGAGAATTACCCAGTACCATTAAAAATAAATCCAGTGGAGAGAGAATCTAAACAGACACTAAGTGTGGAAGGAGAAATTGAGTATCAAAAAGAACTAAATCCAGATAGTTTCATGGGTGAATTCTTTTAATCTTACAGGATAAGATCATTTTGATGCTAAACTGAAATACAGAGGAAAACAGACTAATTTCACTTAGGCAATGGTGGTAAAGTAAATATTACAAATGGATTCTAGTAGCACATCAGAAGTGTAATATGCCATTATTAAGGCATGCAAAATTGATTCAGTTAGACATTGAGAGATAAAAATATTGGAACAGACATTGAAGTTATAAATATTTGCCTGTGATATGATTATATATTTGGAGACTTTTTAGGACTTAACTGAAAAATTATTAGGGACAATAAGAGAATTCTGCAAGGTGGACACCTTTCAAAGTTAATATTATAAAATAAGTAGTTTTCTTTTATACACCCAGTAACAAGTTAGAAATTTAATGGAAAAAATGGTCCTAATTAAAGTAGCAACTAATTTTACCTAGAAATTAAATAATTAATTTGCAGTGTCTAAAAGAAGAAAAAACAAAAAAACACACCTTGTTTTTAATTACTATAGTTCAAAGTATGGATTCAAGTCAAATTGCAAATTGATTAAAATATTAGCTACTTGGCTTATTGGTTGTGGCCTTGGACAAATTGCTTAACTTCTTTGAGACTTAATTTTCTTATCTATGAAACAAAGGTAATGATACTGCATAAGGTGGTTGTGACTACTAAAATCAGTTCATCCAATAGGTTTGGTATATAGTAAGTACCCTGTGGCCCTTAACTGTCATTATATTTATCACTGCTACTGCAGCTTCCTTACACAGCTGAGGGCTGGTAAGACTCAAAATTGGAAAGCTGTGAGTTCTTTTCTAAATTAATGTATAAATTAAGTTCAGGCTCAAGTATAATATTCCCAAAATTTAAGAGGAAAACTTAAAAAAAAAGTGCTTTGCGTTTCTTCTAAAATGAATTCTTCAGAAAATGAATATGAGCATAGCAAGGAGAGTTCTGGAGGAAAAAGTATAATGAAAGGAGCTCTACCAGATTTTTAAAGGTGTTACAGAATGTAGTAATAAAGAATATGTAACGGTCCAGAGAATTAACCCTTAGGCCTACATAGAATGAGAATTTAGTATCTGATGATGATTAGCATATGATGATGGTAAATGATGATGATGATGACGACGATATTTGATATCATACAACAGATGGATTATTTAATAAATGGTCTTAGAAAACTGACTCAATGAGGGGAAAAAGAAAAAAACAAAACTGAATTTCTACTTTTTATTGTAGCCCCAACATAAATTCTACATTGTTAATGGAAATGTAAGAGGGGAATTCACAAGGTCAATATGTTTATTATCTTGAGTATGAGAAAGTAGTCTCTAAGCAGTGAACACAGCCAGAAAACATAAAGATATGAACAAATTTGACTTTATAAAATTTTTAATTATACATGGCAGAAATAATTGTTTTTGTAAAATTAATAGACACAACCTGGCGAAAAAGTATGTGTGTAACACACATGTCCAGGATAAGTTTCTGAAATATACAAAAATATGTTAAAATCAGGAGGAAGAAAGAATGACACCCTAATATAAAAATTGGCGAAATAGCATGCCATTTATAGGAAGAAAACAATAGAAAAAGCAACCAATAAAAGTTTGAAAAGATTCTTAGCCTTACAGCTGAAGAAAATGCAAATTAAAGCAACACGAATTTAAAAAAATTAAAAAGAAAAGAAAAGAAGGGGTGCCTGGGTGGCTCAGTCGGTTGAGCGTCCGACTTTGGCTCAGGTCATAATCTCACAGTCTGTGAGTTTGAGCCCCACGTCGGGCTCTGTGCTGACAGATCGGAGCCTGGAGCCTGCTTTGGATTCTGTGTCTCCCTCTCTCTCTGCCCCTCCCCTGCTCATGCTCTGTCTCTTTCTGTCTCAAAAAGAAATAAAAACATTAAAAAAAATTTTTAAAAAAAGGCAACACGATACTATTTTGAAGCAACTGTCTGGTTTGTAAAAATAAAAAGCTTGATGATGCCTGATGATTTTAGAGTCATTGACACCATTTAAAAAAATTTTGAGAACATATTCCTTTTGTTCCAGGAATTTTACATTAAGGAGTTTTTCCTAAAGATGTATTAGATCTAATAGTCACTGCTGAATGTACAAGGACATTTATCACAGCATTGTATGGAATTCCCAAACTAAATAAGACCAACAAACTAAATGTCCTTTAATGATGGATGGTCTGTGATAAATTATGGTATATCCTTACATATTATGAGGTCATTAACAAGAATGAGGTAAATTTACATAAGGCTGATATGGAGAGATGAAGAAGATATTTGTGAAAAAAGCAAGTCATAAATTGGTCTATTAAAATAGAATCTTTGTGTAAAAAATCTTAAAAATGTATATTCATGCTTTTATATATAAATCGTGTGTAAGAATATCCTAAAAAACTGTTAATAATCATTGCTTTGGCTTCGGGGAAGGAATTTAGAGAATTGGGAAATGAATAAAACTTTTTCATTTTAGGTTACACTCTGCTGTACAGTTTAGATTTCTATTTTTGACATGTGTATTTGACAGTATGGGGCAAACTGAAGAAAATCACTCTGAAAGAGGAACATTTTCAAAGTGAGACGGTATTCTGTGTATAGCTGTTCTTTATGGCTAAAACATGTATATACATGTTCATAAATCCATTATTGAGTATTAGGTGAGGAGATACTTAGGATCCATTTTAGTAAATCATATGTTGGTATTACTGAGATCCTAGGATATTTTTTTTTGTATTCTACTGGGCATCATTGGGCCAAATTTGAATTCTAACTGTATACTTTTTGGTCTCTTACTCAGTTCCTGGCTTTTACTTTTTTGTTGTGTTCTTGGAGAGGGTGGAGACAGATGTCCCTTGGCAGCATAAAGGAAGAAAAGCTTAACATTTATTGTTTTGGTTGTATTACACTGCATTTAGTACATCAAGAAGTCTTCTGTTCCTTGCTTTTGCCTATAAGATTGTGGGTTAGAAGTAATGCTTATTCTTGAGTGACCACACCTGGGTGTCTAATCCGCTCAGGACTGAGAATTTTGTAGCTATGGTAGCTGAAGCTCGGACTTCTGAACATTGGCCAGAGACCAGATAAACTGTCTTGATTAATCCCTGATTATTTGCATCTTAAGTGCATTTTTAAAGTTATTTTAAATTGTAAGTATATTACTGTTGCTCCCCCAGATTTATTTATTAAATGTTTATTTTTTATTAATTTTTTTTTTTTACATTTATTCATCTTTTGAGAGATAGAGACAGTACGAGTGGGGGAAGGACCGAGAGAGAGGGAGCCACAGAATCCAAAGCAAGCTCCAGGCTCTCATCTGTCAGCACAGAGCCCAACGCGGGGCTTGAACTCACAAACAGTGAGATCTTGACCTGAGCTAAAGTTGGATACTTAACTGACTGAGCCACCCAGGCGCCCCAAATATTTATTTTTATTTAAGAGGAAGAGAGAAAGAGAGAGGGGGAGGGAGCAAGGGAGGGAGGAGAGAGCAAGAAGGACAAGGATCCAAAGCAGGATTCTGTGCTGACAGCAGAGAGCCCGACGTGGGGCTCAAACCTACAAACCCATGAGATCATGACCTGAGCTGAAATTGGATGCTTCACCAACTAGGCCACCCAGGCGCCCCCTAAAAAATTATTTAAAAGGAGACTATTATGTAATAAAACTGAGGAATTTTTTCTTTCCTTTTTTAATTTTATTTATTTATTTTGAGAGAGAGTGAGAGCAAGCATGTGCACGAGTTGGGGAGGGGCAGAAAGAGGGGGCAGAGAAAATCCCAAGCAGACTTCTCACTCTCAGTGCAGAGCCCCGATGTGGGGCTCAAACCCACAAACTGTGAGATTGTGACCTGAACCGAAATCCAGAGTCTGACACTTAACTGACTGAGCCACCAAGGCACCCCAAGAGTTTTTTCTTAATTTGTGGATCTGTAACTGGGTAGAAGAAGGCATAAAAGTCCTAGGTAAGAGAGCATACTAGTCAGGTGCTAAAATGTTGGAAAGAGGCAGTGGGTATTAAGTAGGGTGGACAATTCTTATGATGAGCACTGGGTGTTGTATGTAAGTGATGAACCACTGAATTCTGCTCCTGAAACCAATATTGCACAGTATGTTAACTAAAATTTAAATAAAAATTTGAAGAAAAAACAAAAATAAAAATGCTGGAAAGAATAAAAGCCTCTTCTTTCTATTCCTCTGTTCTGTATTCCCTTTCTTTTGCCTTACTTCTCTTGAGAGCTAGTCTTCCTATAGGCAGGATTTTCTCAAAATAGATGTGGTTTCGTCTGTGGCACATTATTCTTCTGTGTTTTTCTCTTTTCCCTAGTCTCTAAGATACTTAATATAAATTAAATTGGATTATTTAATAGTGTGACACAAACATGAAAAGTAATCTTAAAGGAAAGAAGTCTTCAATTACTTTTAAAGGGCTGTATTTATATATATGATAAGATGGGAAATGGGAAGAGCCCAGTTTATAGTTCTTTATACATTTTTAATTGTCTTTTCTTTAAAACATATCCACATACAAACATATATATATATATATATATATATATATTAATCCTTTTCTCCTTCATATTGTCTCAGCTGATGATGAATATTACAAAGTGTGTGAAAATGGTAGAGGAATTCATGTTTACTATAGGGTTTTGTCATTGTTTCTTAAGATTTAGTGGCTATAAGCCTCTTCTGGGAGTGCTTATTAAAATTTCTTATTCCCTGGCTCTACACCCAGGAATTCTGATTCTTTAAATTTGGGGTGGGCCCCAGGAATATGTGCTTTAAACCTGAATCCAGGTGTTACTATTCTAGGTCTTTAGAGATCAGTCACACTTGGAGATTTAGTACTTTGGGTGATAACTGGACACTAGACATTTATTACTGAAAACAATTGCCAGAATTCATAAAGTGGTTTTGTCTGTCTGTGTGTATGTCTGTTATGTATGTATGTATGTATGTATCTATCTATCTATGTATCTATCTATCTATCTATCTATCTATCTTACTGAGTATTTTATAGTCTCTCAAAAGCTCTGGAAAGAGAATAGAAAAGCCTGGGGTAGCCTGGAAGATTTATGGTTGTTGAGTAAAATTCACAAGTAGTTATTGAGACCTAAAACAAAGCTGGAGATGTTAGTAACTGTAGTAAAAGACTTATCTGTATTAACACTCTAGAAAACCAAAGAACAGCTATGATTCCCTTTTTCTGACATCTTCAAATGTATTATTTATATTATTTCTACTGTTGATTTAGGAAATCAGAAGTGATAAGTGTATTTTCTTTTTCATTAATGATTGAATTGATAAATTTATATATTGTGTGCCACAAGCTTTGGAGTTTGGATATTACATGTTGTTACAAATAATTTGGTCAATAAGGTCTTTTCTTTTTTCTTTTCTTTTTTTTTTTTTTTTGGTGAAATTGCAGTATTTTTCTTTTCCCAGAAAGAAATTGTATTTGGAAATGTTCAAGGAAAATCCTTTTTGGTTAAGTAGCAGGAAGGAATTAACATACTTACTTATGTGTATTCTTTGGATGCTCTTGTGTTTATGCATAAGGGTTTCTGGATTTCTCCATAGCATTCTGTGTATACTTTGGGTACTCTTGGTTTGTGCACATGGGTTTCTGTGTTTTACCATAGCAACGACCTTTTTTTTTTTCTTAAGTTGTAAAAAAGTTAAATTATCCTGGTCCAGAGTTTGTCATATCACATTTACTGAAATTCTTAAAATTTTTAGGCAATGAAAATAACGGAAAAAGAATTTGGATGACTTAATTTCATAAAATGTTGCTTTATATTACAATCATCGATCAGAAAGTCTAGTATAGTTATGTTTTATAATAGGCTGATTTGTATGCTTAAAGAAATTCAGCACTTTATTTCTTGCATCCTGATCCTAGACGTTGCCTCCTTTTCACAGAGATGCTCGATAAATCTTAGGTGAATAGAATATAAATGGAGTAAAGTGATGGATATGACATGAAGTTATTAGTATTGCAGATATATTATTAATATTTATGATACTATGGTCTAAGGAATTAAATACTTATTTTAATAGTGTATATTAATAGTACTTTTTAATTTTTATAAAAATCAAGAATATTTTAGCCCCCAAGATTTTTCTTTTCTCTCTCTTTTACAATGTTAGCACATTCCTAGTACTACAACATGACCAAGACAAATTCTGGAAGTTTATTGATGACAGAATTGTTTCTCTCTTTCTTATAGAGCTTCTTTTAGGAAAGTGAAAGCTGCGCTGGCATGAGCTTTCTGCTTCATTTACATTTGTGTTTAAAATTACTCCAGTTTTCAGTTTCTCAAGAAAATGGCTTGTTATGGGCTGTATAGACTTAATTTTTAAAATACAGTAAAATTTCATGCACCACATACTTTAATTTGCTGGCTAAAATACTGACTTGAAAGTTTAGCTTTTGAGATAAGAACTTTTGTAAATATAGGTTCAGTTTATATAATTAGTGCTGCTTTGTGTGGATACTTTTAACTTCAGTGGCCTGATTTTTTTCTTTCATATCTTTAACATTCATAGGAAGTAGTTTGTACTTTTTTTTTTTTTTTTTTTAATAAACCTTTAAAACAGTTACACAAGGGACCATGATGTCTGGGGCAAGAAGAAGCCAGAAGGAAGTAAAATATATTGTTTAAAGAATCAAAATGAACAGTTCACATACACTGGTGTTTGTTCATTTTATTTGTGCAAGAGTGCTGGTCATGTCAGAGGTGTTTTGAACGGTTGGTTCAGTAATTTGGCCTACTGTCTTTTTTTCTCTATAACAGTTTTTCTGTTTTCTACTACACCTTGCACATCCACCAATCCAAGACACCCTATAGGTGAGTATTTTTCTAGTTATCAAATGGCATCACTTGTTCCCAAGACAGTTGCCGCTTCACTAAAACTAGGCTTTATTTTTCTACTCTGAATCTGGTTAATTGATTTCAGGGAGTGTATGTTATTCCACAACTTTAAAAGTTACCAGCAAACTGCTGAAGAGCTACTTTTACATTATGGAAAAATCACGATATGACTAAACTTTTTTTCTGAATTTTAAAATACTGTTTTTAGACCATTCTTTTTGAATTTTCATTACAAAAACTGGAGAATTAGAATTAGAACCAGGTTGGCTATATATTTAAAGAAATTATGAAAGTTTAAATGTTCTGAGATCACATGGAGTAAGGAATTAAAAATAAAACTTGTTTTAGTAGTGATTTTACATTTTTCTAGAAATTACAGATATTTTTCCTGTAAAGGCTTAGGAAAAAAATTCTGAAAATAGCCCCTGGCTATTAATATTGCATGTAGTCAGATTAATTGTAAAATTAGGTAATTATACATTCATGGATAAGCCTAAGCCTTTTTATTTTTCTATATTTGTCTTAGACCTTTTTCTTTCTTGTTTTCCCCCTTTAGGTTTTCAAATATAATTTTTTAAAATTTCACTGATAAAGATACTTTCCTAAAGTCTTTAGAGATAAGATCAATAGAATATCCTGTTCATTCTGTTGTTTTGGGGAGAATTGAATGAAAAGAGGAAAGAAATAGAAAAAAAAAACCAAAACAACAACCCTCAACTCTTTCAGAGCTGGTGATGCTTATGTTTCTAGTTCAGCCTTGCAAATGAGTTAAAACACCTATAGTCCTGCATTATTTAATTTCTGGCTCTATAAAGTTTTTATCACTTAACCTTCTGTTGCTTTGCCCTTACTCTTTGATACTTATTAGCAACTAGATGTTCTCAACAACTATTTCTAGAAAACCTAACCTACAAGTACTAGAATGAGAGGCTACATTTTGTTTTTTTTAAAGGCATGTTTTCTCATCTCTCCTTGGGCATGTGGTAAACTTGCATGGCTGAATTAGGTGGTTAGTTTTGTGAGGTTTCTCAGTAAGTTTTATAAGGTCATTAGTATTTTTCATGTAATCACCATTCTCTCCCTGCTGACTCTCCCTAGTTTTACTAGCACAGAGTGGGAATTGGAAAGACAAAAGGCATCGGTTATTGTCCTCCACATACCATCCCTGATTTGGGTGGCATGTAGCAATTTTTTTCTTTTTGGGGGGGGTGGAAATTAAATGCCTCACTTGCCTTTGTGCTCCTGTGTGGTTCCTTCCTTTTGCCAATATTTATGCTTGTTTTTCTCTTATGAATCTTCTACAAGAACTTTGGAAAACAATAATCCTTGGATTTTCAAGATCCAGGATAAGAGGGTGCGTGTTTGCAGAAAAGGTCAAAATTTGAGAGTCCTGGAGTTGTACTGTACAACTGTTCTGGATTGGTGGATATGCAAATATTAAAGGAAGGGAAGGAGCAAATATTACTTTTGATGTGAGTGATCATAACATCTACATTTCCAATTTGGGGGAAATTTTTTATTTGAGCATCTTCCATCTGGTTTATTAAATTGGCAATACATTTTATTTTACACAGAATGTTTAAAGCTTTATAGTGTAGCATTTGAAAAATTCATGCAAGTGATAGGCTTATTCATTAAAGAAAAATAATCATTTTGATTCTCAGGAACATATCTAATAATTCTAGTCATTTTAAATACTAGATCATTATTTCTCGATCTTGTACATTATACAGGTTAATTGAAACATGTTTAAAGGGAAGTAGTAGAGAATTTTAGAAATGGAATTCTGAAATAAATTGAAGGAAGATTTTTACATTTATTCTTTCATTTGTTAGAAGTATTGAAGAGATGCCATATCATCCCACAAGAATTTGTTGATAGGCCATTGAGCTATTGTTGACATCTATGTAAAGGGCAATACTTCTGCTTGGCAACTTACTAATAGCCAACCCGGTCCTTATTGGCATGTGTTGGCAGAGTGTGACTGAAGCTATGGTTAGGATTCTTTTTTAACACCTGAGGAAACTTTATTTTGTATTTTCTGACGATGGGAGTGTCTCAGAGCTTTTTGCTAATTTATTTATTGCTCTTTAGTGATGTGAGGGTATTTTGTGACTGCTCTATGGAGGATTGAATTAAGGTGATAGGAGGTAAACAAGTGGTTCAGTAGGTAGTTCATAATCTTAAGCTCTAGGGTGATGCATCGTGGTGAAAATATTTAATCCATATATTTAGTGATTTTAGGGAATGTGCACAAACACGGAAACTATGTCTTTTCTTCTTTGTGCTTACTGATCTCATTCTGACGTGGGTGACATGTTGGTGCATGTTTATCTCTTTATTTGCAGCATATTTTATAATGGTGTTTTGCTTTGTTATCTTTACATGATAGATAAGTGGAACAATTTGATACCTTTATATTATTAATAAGTACTGAATAGAAATAATAAAATGGCAAAAAAAAAAAAACCCTTCTTTTTTTAGGTGGAGCAAGGGTAGATAGAAGCTATATGTGAGGCTTATGCATCACATCTTGAACAGCTTAAATATTTGAGCTGAGAATAATTACAGTCACAGGCCTGACACATTTCATGTATTTGGGGGTTACTAAGTAAACTTTAGAATAGTATCAATTTGAACATTCTTTTCAGTTTGAATTTTTAATGCCAGTTCTTTCCTTAATTAGATTTTTCGTGAAGCTCGAAGAACAGTACCTAGTATTGTTTACATGCCTCACATTGGTGACTGGTGGGAAGCTGTCAGTGAAACTGTGAGAGCAACTTTTCTGACATTGCTACAAGATATACCATCATTTTCACCTATATTTTTATTGTCTACCTCTGAAACCATGTACAGTGAACTGCCTGAAGAGGTAAGTGATTAAATATTTATCTTACTGTTTTAAAATAGTTGATCTTGTAAATTGTACAGATTTAAATTTATTTAATAAATTTACTTATTTAACAAAATAAATACTGTTTAGGTTCATGCCTTGTTATACCACTTGTTAGCACTGTGACTTAAGCAAGTTAGCTAATGATTGACGTTTCAGTTTCTTTTTTGATGTAACAGTGATAAATTTGTCACTGTTGCTGTGAAGACTGAGATAAATCATGTTTGTCCCAGAGCCCGACATATGTGTGGTATGTACTCAGAAGGCCTAGGCTCTATCACAGTCAGTTCCATTACAATTAGCCTTCTTGTCCTTACCGTCTGGTAGATAATTTGGCGGGATTTGACCTTTCAGGTGGTAGCATCATGGTAATTTGACTATTACTACTAGTGTGCATATTTTTAAAATCTGATATGTAGTTTTTGAGTTCAAAGCCGACTCATATTTAATATATTAGAATCAAAGGTAAAATCACATTTGTTTCAGAAAAAAATAGTAGTCAACTCATGTGAATAAAATTGATATTTAAAAAATTGTGTTTTTAACACCCTGTGCTTACTAGGTCTTGAAATTATCACCTTTAGAAATGCTTAGAAATATTTTGCCCAGGTGACACAGTTTATAGAAAAGATTTTGCATGTTTTAAGTGCTATAATGTAAATCTTGAATATGCAGAATTTTATGATTAAGATGTCTGTTAACTGATATCTTCTGTTTAGCACTTGTTAGCTGTCTTGTTAAAGTTGACTTGTACACGTACTGATTTTTGTAAGAAAAGTATATTAAATGTAGTATAATTCATTTTTGGTTATTCATAGTCTGATATTAGTTAAGACCATTAATTATAATTTTTTTTTTTTTTTTTGTCATGGGGCCAATAAAGTTTACTAGAATGCTATATGTAGTAAGAGTCAGAAAACTCAACTTGTACTGACTTACTCTACAAGTCTTTTGATTTTGGGTAAATATTTGGACCCAGAATAGCCTCAGTTTCCTCATCTATAAAATGTGGATGGTAAGAGGCTTGTTGGTGTGACATAGTATACGTGAACTTATTTTGGAAACCAGAGTTATAAAATATTTGGTATTATGAAGTAGGAATGTACTTGAAATTGATTTAAATGGATTAAACCTGGACATAACCTAGGAGCCACTTTTAAAAATTAGATCCTCACTGTCAAGTAGTTTTATTATAATTTTATGAGAGAGGAAGATAATTGGGGCGCCTGGGTGGCTCAGTTGGTTAAGGGTCGGACTTTGGCTCAGGTCATGATCTTGCAGCTCATGAGTTCAAACCCTGGGTCAGGCTGTGTGCTGACAGCCTGGAGCCTGGAGCCTGCTTCAGATTCTTTGTCTCCCTCTCTCTCTGCCTCTCCCTTGCTTGTGTTCTGTCTCTTTCTTTCTCTCTCAAAAATGAATAAATATTTTTAGGAAAAAAAAAGAAAATTTGGGTAATTAAGGTTTCTGGTTAGGAATATATAATTAACTGATGTTTTCCTTACATTGTTTGAAAAATTTGTAAATAAAAGTATTATGAACCCAGTTTCTTGATATAGCAATTTTGCCTACTCCTGTTGTCTATTCACATGCTGTTTTACTGTTGGTTGTTGGTTTTTTGTTTGTTTTTTTTAAGTTTAGTATATAGTGATTTCTACACCCATTGTGGGGCTCGAACTCATTACCCTGAGATCAAGAGTTGCGTGCTCGTTAACTGAGCCAGCCAGGTATCGGTCCCGCTGTTGGTAGTTTTTTTAAGGCTAACATTAGATCATACAAATCTGCTGTGTTGTTATATTGTCATATTTTTAATGGATCCAATTTATTCATTATTTGTGTGCCAGTAACCTTAATTAGTAGCTAAAATATTAGAGATTTACTAGCGTTGAATCATGAAATGTCAGTTCTTTTTCCTCCCTTTGTTTTCTGTATTCTTTACTCTTACTAATCAAGTAGCTACTAAATCTGTCATCACATTTGTGGGGTGAAGATTATGAAAATTCTCTTGGATTACTCATTACATGACATGTTTTATATACATACTGTTCTTAGGAAATCCTTCTCTGCCTCCAAGCCTTTCATTTATTTATTTATTTTTTAAGGTTTATTTATTTATTTTAAGAGAGAGAGAGAGAGAGAGAGAGCGAGAGAGCGCGCGCATGAGCAGGGGAGGGACAGAGAGAGAGAAGGAGAGAGAATCCCAAGCAGCTTCTGCACGGTCTGCATGGAGCCCGATGCAGGGCTCGAACTCACAAACCATGAGATCATGACCTGAGCCAAAACCAAAAGTTGGACGTTTAACCAACTGGGCCACGCAGGTACCCCCAAGCCTTTCATTTAAATTTCAGCTTTACCATTAGAATTCTTGCTTTGTTTAGGTCACAAACTGAGATAGTAGTGAATAATACTTAGCACATATTGATAAATATTTGGGGAATGAATGAAAAACATGGAGAGTTGCACAGTAAGTAACTGTAGGTTAGCAAAGTGCCGGATCTATAGAAGAGATGAAGTAGACAGAAAACCAAGTGATTCTAAAAGAAAGAAACGGCCAATTACTAGAGTCCATTTAAGACAGTACAGTAGATAATTTTTTTAAATGATTTTATTTTTTTAATCTCTGCACCCAACGTGGGGCTCGAACTTACAACCCCAAGATCAGGAGTCGTATGCTGTACAGACTGAGCCAGCCAGGTGCTCCAATACAGTGGATAATTTAAAATAAAAGTGAAATGTAAATTTTAACCTATCAAGTAGGCAAATATAAAAAACAGTTAAATAAATCTGTCCAGGGCAGTCCAGGTAATAGACTTAAATGTGTACATACATGTTGGCTCAGCAGTACTATTTATGAGTAATTATCCAAAGAGTTGTTCATGGACTAACACAAAGATACTGTGCAGACCACACAAAAAATACAAGAATATTTATTATAGCCTTTCTTCATAGATTGGAAACTATCTAAATGTCCTGTTGTAGGGGATTGGTTACGTTGTAGTAGATTTCTTCCATGAAACAATGTAACATTGATGTAAACAATGATGTCATGGGGTGCCTGGCTGGCTCAGTCAGTATAGTGTGTGACTCTTGATCACAGGGGTGTGAGTTCAAGCCCACGTTGGATGTAGAGATTACTTAAAAATAAAATCTTAAAAAAAAAAAAAAATGTGAAAAGATGTTGTGAATACGTTGTTAAAAAAATACAGTAACCAGTATAGTATTATGGTATACATATAACCATATAGTATTATATGTCAAGTTATTTGCATACGTACATAACTATTAATAAGTGTAAATAGTAATTATTTCTGGGTATTAAGATTATAGCAATTTTCATTTATCTCTATTTTCTGAATTGTTATTCTCAGAAAATAAACTCATTCAGAGGTGAAAAGGAAAGGTTCTATACTCAGTTTTTAAAATAGAACAAAACCAAAAAAGAATTAGTTACCATAGGGGTAATGTTTTATTCGGAATATAACTTTCTTTCTCTCTGACAAAATAACAATCTCATCTTTTAGAGCTCTTTAACAGTCTCTTGTAGATGTTTCTTTGTATGTATATCTCCCCTAATCCAGTAGTCCCCAAAGTAAGTTTGTACTCAAGTCAGTACATGGGAATATTGAAAAAAAATTAGAACTTTTACTCATTTTTAGTCTTCATATTATCTTAAGTATTATATATATATATTTTATAATAGAAATAGTAATATCAGTGGAATAGTATATTTAAATAAATATGCATATATTGGAATGAGTATTTAAAAATTTTTTACTGATGAGGTGTTTGATCAAAAAAAAAAAAAAGGACTTTTGTGGGCCCCATAAGACTTTCAGGGAGTTGTCACATTCCTCTTTTTTCCAACTACATACCTGCTTGAATATGGGTTTTCTTCATGTACTTCAATCAAAACAACATATTGTAACATTAAATACGGAAACAGAAATGAGAATCCTGTTGTCTCTCATTAAGCTAGACATTAAAGAGATTTGAGGAAATGTAAAACAATGCCACTTTTCTCACTAAATTTTATTTTATATTTATTATATTTTATAATTCAGAAAAACACATTTTTCAAGAGAATGTATTTTTTGTTTTTCTTAAAAAAAATTTTTTTTAATGTTTATTCTTTTGGGGGAGGAGGGGCAGAGAGAGAGGGAGACAGAATCTGAAACTGGCTTCAGGCTCCGAGTTGTCAGCACAGAGCCTGACGTGGGGCTCGAACTGACCAATCGTGAGATCATGCATGACCTGAGATGAAGTCAGCTGCTCAACTGACTGAGCCACCCAGATGCCCCTTTTCTTTTTTCATTTTTTAATGTTTGTTTATTTTTGAGAAAGAGAGACCGAGACAGAGACGCTGAGCGTGAGTGGGGGAGGGGCAGAGAGGGAGGGAGACACAGAATCTGAAGCTGTCAGCAGAGTCCCATGTGGGTCTTGAACTTACAGACCCATGACCTAAGAGCTACAGATCATGACCTAAGCCAGTCAGACACTTAACTGAGCCACCCAGGTGCCCCAAGAGAATGTGTTTTGTTTTTGTTTTTTTGTTTTTTAAATCTATTTTCAGTGTCATGTAAATTGGTTTTTAAGTGTATACATAATTTGGAATGCTCTTGGTTTTAATTTTAACACATAATTATTGACAGATGTAAACCACATACACAGAAGCTCTTTTGGATTCCTGAATAGTTTTTAAGAGACTAAAATGTTTGAGAACCTCTGACCCTAGACCACAAGCTCTTTGAGAAGAGGGGATTGTGTTACCGGCCTTCACTTTTCCACTTCTTGACACATTGGAATTACCTACTAAATGTTTGTTGCATAAAAAATAGGAATTTACCACTAAATCACCACGTTGGTTTTAACTCCTGCTTAGCCTGATTTCTTTTATTGCAAAATTCTAATGTAAGTAAATTTACTTTTGTGGACCTTGTAGACTCTGAGGATAGTTGGAGAATGTTAGTTGAGATACATGGGAATAGCAAGTTATTTCTCTTCATTCAGGAGAATTAGAAAAAAGAACTGAGGATTGAGCATAGGAAAGGGATTTTTATTTTTTTTATTTTTATTTTTTGTGATTGGTGAATTTATTTTATTTTATTTAAATATTTTTTGTGTGTTTTATATTTATTTTTTTTATTTTATTGTCAAATTGGCTAACATACAGTGTGTACAGTATGTTCTTGGTTTTGGGGGTAGATTCCCGTGATTCATCACTTACATATGACACCCAGTGCTCATCCCAACAAGTGCCCTCCTCAATGCCCATCACCCATTTTCCCCTCTCCTCTTCTCCCCTCCTCCATCCACCCTCAGTTTGTTCTCTGTATTTAGGAGTCTCTCATGGTTTGCCTCTCTCCCTCTCTCTTTGTAACTATTTTTTTCCCCTTTCCCCTCCCCCATGGTCTTCTGTTAAGTTTCTCAAGATCCACATAGGAGTGAAAACATATGGTATCTGTCTTTCTGTGCCTGACTTATTTCACTTAGCATACTACCCTTCAGTTCCATCCACATTGCTGCAAGATTTCATTCTTTCTCATTGCCAAGTAGTATTCCATTGTATATATAAACCACATCTTCTTTATCCATTCATCAGTTGATGGACATTTAGCCTCTAGGAAAGAGATTTTTTTTTTTTAATTTTTTTTTCAACGTTTTTTATTTATTTTTGGGACAGAGAGAGACAGAGCATGAGCGGGGGAGGGGCAGAGAGAGAGGGAGACACAGAATCAGAAACAGGCTCCAGGCTCTGAGCCATCAGCCCAGAGCCTGACGCGGGGCTCGAACCCACGGACCGCGAGATCGTGACCTGGCTGAAGTCGGACGCTTAACCGACTGCGCCACCCAGGCGCCCCTTCGAAAGAGATTTTTAAACAAGGAAGCAGACGGAGGTATAAATATTTACAGGAAGGAAAGCAAACTTTGGTCAAAAAGAATTGCACTTGAATTTCTGAAGAGATTCACCGAATTGTATTTTGGTATTATTATGGGCAGGCTCAAGATGATATAATTCAGTATATTGTAAATGAATTTTAAAGAAATATTTCCTCAGCTACCCTTAGGAAAGACTACAAACAGCATATTGTCATCACAGTATTTTGTGTCATTTTGTGTCTCTCAGTTTATGATAGAAACTGGGAGTTAAAAGTCAATAACTTAAGTAGAAAAATCAAGTAGGGGCATTGAAAATGAATAATCATATGTACAAGGGAAATATCTTAGTATTAATTTTTTTGTCGTAAAACATTTATGTGAATCTTAAAATTTACGAGGGTCACCACAAGTTTTTAAATCACAGTTTACTGTCTCTAGTAAATGAACATAAATTATTACTATATTAAAGTATGTGAAATGTTATTATTTATTTTTATTTAATTATTTACTTATTTTGTTTTTGGAAAGCAGATTTTATTCAGAGAAGCTATATTAGTTTCATTTCTGACCTCATTTTCCATACCTTTGAAGTCTTGAGTCTTAATTATTAATTTTCCCCATTATAGACATTGCATAAACTCTGCCTTTAAAACTGAGGACTGACAACTCTAACATTTAATAGATGAGGTAAAACAAGATTTTGCTAGTGAAAGAATTGCTGCCACTTAAGCAGCTATGTGCCAGGCACTGTAGAGGTCAATTACATATATTATCTAATACAAGGTTTTTTTTAACTCTTTGAGTAAGAAAAGTAAGACCGTAGACCTTGCCTAGGGTCTCACAACTAGTATGGCAGAGCAAAGATTTGGACTCAGGTTTGTCTGATTACAAAGGTCATGCACTTACAATGTACTGTATTCTCTAAGTTTGCAGAGACAATTTCTGGGTAATGTGTTGCTTAGTTTAATGAGTGGTCAGGGAAATAAAGAGTTTTGTGTTTGTCAAGTTAAAACCATTGTTTATTCATCAAAATTTATTGTGTGCCTGTTTTATGCAACGCAGTGTTTTCATGAGTCTGAATTTGCTTAAGGCAGGTCAAGTGTCTGGTTTCTTCATGCTTTCATTCACAGTGTCTAGCTGCCTTACAGGGTCTCTCATGTGTACACATACACATGCAGTACTCACAAATAGATACATACATATGTAAATATTTCTAGTACAGTAAGTCTTTGTTGAATGAATGAATGAACGAATGAATGAATAAAATAGGTGCAAAACCAAAAGATAGCCACTGTTCTCTAATAATTTAAAGTTTAGAGGGAAGAGAGACCTAAAAAAAATAATACAGTATGAGACGTGCTATATTATATAAAAACATGATCCATAAGAGGAAAAATTGATAAAAGCAACTTTATCAAAATTAAAAACTTTTTAAAAGACACCATTAACAAAATGAGAAAACAAGCCACAGACTGGGGAGAAATACTTCAAATATATCATGTTGCATATCTTCATAAGACTCAAAACTAGAATGTATTAAGAACTCTTTCAGGGTGCCTGGCTGGCTCAGTCACTAGAGCATGCAACTCTTGATCTCAGGGTAATGAGTTCAAGCTCCACATTGGGTATAGAGATTACATTTAAAAAAAAAAAAAAAAAAAGAAAGAATCTTTCAATATACGACTACAACAGATGATTTTCAACAAGAGTGTGAAGACCATTCATGGAGGAAAGGGTAGTGATTTCAATAAATGATGATGGGAAAACTGGAATTTCACATGCAAAAGAAATGATGTGGGGAACTGGCTGGCTCAGTCGGGAGAGCATGCGACTCTTGATCTTGGGGCTGTGAGTTTGATCCTTACATTGGGTGTAGAGATTACTTAAATAAAACTTAAAAAAAAAATGAATTGGGCCCTTATTACCATATGCAAAAGTTAACTCAAAATGGGTCAAAGAACTAAACAGAAAACTTAAAACTGTAAAACCCTTAGAAGAAAACATAATAGGAAAGCTTTATGACTTTGGATTTTGTAACCGTTTCTTGGCTATGATACCACAAGTACAGGCAACAGAAGAAAAAATAGATATATTGGATTTCATCAACACTAAAAACTTGTTGCATCAAAGGTCACTATCAGAGTGAAAAGGGAACCCACAGAATGGTAGAAAATATTTGCAAATCATATATCTGGTAAGGGATTGATATCCAGAGTATATAAAGAACTCCTACAACTCAAGAACAAAAAAATCCAACCAACCATACTTCCCCGCAATGAGGGTATTCAAATGACCAAGAAGCTCATGAAAAGATGCTGAACATCACTACTCATTAGGGAAATGCAAATTAAAACCACAATGAGATGTCAGTTAATACTCATTAGGAAGGCTGTTATCATAAAAACAAAAAAATGACTAATATTGGGCAAGATGTGAAGAAATTGGAGCGCTTGAGTATAAAGTTGTGCAGTCTCATTGGAAATAAATGGTGCAGTGATTCCTTAAAAATGTTGAACAGAATAACCATATGATCCAGCAATTCTGCTTCTGGTATACACCCAGAAGAAGTAAAAGCAGGGATTTGAACAGATATCTGTATGCCCATGTTCGTGACACAATTGCCAAAAGGTAGAAACACACAAATGTCCTTCGACAAATGGATAAAGAAAAAGTGGCATATACATACAATATAACATTATTTAGCTTTGAAAAGGAAGGAAATTTTAACACATGCTTCAGCATAAATGAAATTTTGAGGCATTATGCTAAGTTAAATAGGCCAGTCACAAAAGGACAAATACATGATTCCTTTTTTTTTTTTAACATTAATTTATTTTGAAAGAGAGAGAGGGAGAAAGAGGTCAAGCAGGGGAGGGGCAGAGAGAGAGAGGGAGAGAGAGAATTCCAAGAAGTCTCCATGCTATCAGCACAGAGCCCTATATGGGGTTCGATCTCATGAGCAGTGAGTGAGATCATGACCTGAGCCAAAAATCAAGAGATGCTTAACCAGCTGAGCCACCCAGGTGCCCCATGATTCCTTTTTTAAAAAAGTTCCTAGAATAATCAGATTTGTAGAGATAGAAAGTAGAATGGTGATTGCCAGGGACTGGGAAAAGGGAGAGCGTGGGGAGTTAGTGTTTAATGGATACAGAATTTTACTTGGGGAGGATGAAAAAGTTCTGGAGATAGATGGTAATAATGGTTGCATAACATTGTGAATATACTTAATACTATAGGCTGTACAATTAAAAATGATAAAAATAGCAGATTTTATGTTCTGTTTTACCACAATTAAGTTAAAAAAAGAACACTACAATTTAAAAATGGGCTGAAGATTTAAATACACATTTCGCCAAAGAGTATGTATTCTCTTGGGCTAATAAAGCACAAGAAGAGGTCCTTTTTTTTTTTTTTTCCAAATGTTTATTTTTGAGAGAGAGAAAGAGAGACACAGCATGAGCAGTGGAGGAGCAGAGACAGAGGGTGACACAGAATCTGAAGCAGGTTCCAGGTTCTGAGCTGTCAGCACAGAGCCCAACACGGGGCTCGAACTCACAGACTATGAGATCATGACCTGAGCTGAAGTCGGATGCTCAACCGACTGAGCCACCCAGGCGCCCCAAGAAAAGATTCTTAAGATCATTAGTTATTCAGGAATGGGATACCACTGTATGTACTA
Source organism: Prionailurus viverrinus (assembly GCF_022837055.1). Classification (NCBI taxonomy): domain Eukaryota; kingdom Metazoa; phylum Chordata; class Mammalia; order Carnivora; family Felidae; genus Prionailurus; species Prionailurus viverrinus. The sequence continues at coordinate 122,290,975 of NC_062563.1, forward strand.
TCACTAGACAATATGGAGTGTTGACAAGGATGTAGAGAAACTGGAGGCCTAATATATTGCTGGTGGAATTATAAAGCGGTGTAGCCATTTTTGAAAAAAACTGGCAGTTCTGAAGATGTTAGTCATAAACTTAGGCTATAACTTGGCATTCTAGGTAACTACACAAGAGAATTATGTTCACACAAAGACTTGAATGCAAATGTTCCTACTAGCATTATTCATAATAGTGGAAACAACTCAAGTATTCATTAACTGTTGATTGGTAAAATGAAATATTGTATATACATCCAGGGAAATACTGTTCAGCATTAAATGGAATGAACTGCTGATACTTTCTACAATGTAGGTGCACTTCGATATATTGAGAGAAGCTAGACAGAAAGGCTACCAATTGTCTGATACACAATTTCTAGAAAAGATAAATCTCTGGAGACTGGAAGTAAATCAGTGGTTGTTGGGCTGGGAGTATGAATGTGGAGATTGGGGCTAGATGGACACAAGGGAGCTTTTTGGAGGTAATGGAAATATTTTAAGACTGACTTGTGATGATTGCACAACTGAATTAATTTACTAAAAATCATTGAACTTTAAAGTTTGATGGGGGCACCTGGGTGACTTAGTCAGTTAAGGATCCAACTTTGGCTCAGGTCATGATCTCATGGTTTGTGAGTTCGAGCCCTGTGTCAGGCTGTGTGCTCACAGTTCAGAGCCTGGAGCCTGCTTCAGATTCTGTGTGTGTGTGTGTGTGTGTGTGTGTGTGTGTGTGTGTGTGTGTGTGTGTCCCTCCCCTGCTCACACTCTGTCTCTCTCTCAAAAATAAATAAAAAATTAAAATTTTTTTTTTTTAAGTTTGATGGAGGGATATTAGATAGTATGCCTGAGTGTATCTGAGAAAATCAGAGAAAGAATTACCCAGAAAGCATTGGCTTGAGCAGAGAGTTAAAAACAGGGTTGGAAAGAGCTGATAGCACATATAGAGGCCACTGTGAGCCGGTGTGAAAGCACATGATTTCAGGGAATTATCTGAGGTGTGTTCAGTTGCAGCATGTAATTTGAGGCTGGGAATGTCAGAAGATAAAGTTAGGGGCAAATTTAAAGTAAAATGTAGCCTACTTATAAAGTGATGGATTCTAAGCTGTTGGTAATAACCTGGCAGGAGTATCAGGGGATTACTGTAGATTTACTCTTGGTATGCTTTTGTATTCACAAAGTTCAACACAGTGTTGAACAATTATCAGAAGGAAGAATATTTAAAACTGAAATTAAATGTTTTGCTGCTCTTGAACAAAATCCTGGTACTTCTAGGGTATTGCATTTTGTTTATTTTTCAAGACCCAGTTAATGTTAGCTATTTTTGCTATATCTAATGCCTCTTCACCCTTACCTCTTGCAGACTCTTGCAGAGTCTCTTCTGTTTCTCTGCCTGTGTTACAACACTCCTGGTGTGGTACTATAATGCTTTCTTATGAAACTTTTAAGATCCTTGACAGCAGGAAGTAACTATATTTTCTTCAAGTTTATAATTGCACTATTTGACATTATATTTAGCACACAGTGGGTGTGCACTGGTAAATTTGCTTGCCAGAACTTTTGAAGAAGGGCCAGCGAAGCATAGATCAATGGGTTGGGGGAATTGTACATGAGAGTAGTCTACAAAAAAAAAAAAATATTGGAGACAGGGTGAAATTTTATAAACTCTTAAAAGGATTTGGCTTTGGGTTGAGGTAGATAGTTCTCTATGCAAATTTTTGAATTCTGCTTTTCATTGATTGTGTCTTTTCTGTCTTAGAATTTTAGAGCTGGAAAAGGCCTTTAGAGATTATGTGATCTAGTGTTCTCTCTTTACTTATACTTTGTGACCTTAATCCAGTTACTTAAACCTTTCCAAGTCTAAGTTTTCTCATTTGTAAAATGAAGGACTCCTACATACCTCATTGTTATAAGTTCGATTGAAATAATATTTAGGAATTCTTAGTAAGTAGACATGTAGACATGACAAATTAAATAGATTATGTAGTTTACCTTAAATGTGTGGCTAAATTTGGGCTAGGATCTGATTCCTTGAATTTTCATCCAGTGTTTCCTCATTGTCTCATAGTTGGTTCTTCTTTCCTTATTAATAACCTTTTCCCATTTGCAGTTTCCAGTTGATCTGGGCAAGGAAAAAAAAAATACAGGCTTTACTCATTCAGTCCATGTCCATGCTAATTAAACATTAGTATGTACTAGTCACTGTGGTACATATAGGAAGACAGATGAGTAAGAAATGGTCTCTATTCTTAGGGAGTTTGGTGTCTAGAAGTAGAATATAGACCTTCTAGAAAAACATAAAAATTAAAGTGTGTAGATTAATATGGATGATGTGGAGGATTTCAACAGCCTATATTGCAAGGGGGACATCTGGGGTCAAAGCCTCTCTATACAGCAGGTAAATAAAGGAGAGGTAGGTAATCACCAGTAGGAAGGAACTGTGAGGTATGTGAGAATGACTGGCTTAATATTGTTTGGGAGTTTTGTGTGGAAGGTGGTGTTATTGTGGAGCATTCTGGGGAGAAACTGAAGGTATAGTTTATTTGCAGTGAAACCAGGATTCTGGAGGATTCAGTGGAATAGACTTGGTATGAAAAGAGCCCAGGAAAGGAAGTGACTGGATGGGAAGTACACAGAAAGAACATAAGAGAAGGCAGTGCTGTTAGCATGCTTTCAGCTCTCTAATGTAGATTCTAGGTAATTACTGTCTAGCTCTAACACAAAAGTCCTTTGAGATTGTTGCCATCTAACTATTATGATCAATTATCCTTTTTGCTACTATTTGCTGACTCTCCCAGGTATAGTATAATTTATTAACGACTTGGGCAACTGATCATTCTCTCATTACTGTTTAGTCCATGAGGTTGAATCTCTCAACAGCATAGCCTGGGATGAGGTTAACCCTAATCCCACCTGAATGAAAATTGAAAATGGTACTGGAAGTTGAAGAAATTGTAGTTTGGTATAATAAGTAAGCTTTTAATTCTTTATATATTTAATGTCTTTGTGTGTATGTGTATGTGTGTAGGTTAAATGTATCTTTAGAATACAGTATGAAGAGGTCTTGTATATTCAAAGGCCTATTGAAGAAGACAGAAGAAAATTTTTCCAAGAATTGATTCTCAATCAGGCATCAATGGCTCCACCACGAAGGAAACACACTGGTAAAGTTCCTAAAGCCTTTAGGAAAATGGGGGAGAGGGAGGATGGGGAGTGAAGTTAAGAATGCCCCTTCTTGGAGTCACTTTTTAAAAAAAACATTTCTTTGTGGAAATAAAGTCAGTTTTTTAGATTCTCCTTACCTTTAGATGGACCTATGCGGAAGTGGTCGTTGTGTTTACCCGACTTGAGATTGGGAAGTACAGCCTCATTGTTAAGGCTTTATTAACAGGTGACCATTAATGAAGTATTCACCTTATCATTTCAATCCAGTTACTCTGGTAGATTTCACATTCTGAGGCTTAAAAAGTTGAAGAAAAAAAGTCTTTGGTTCTGCTCTGTTTTAGTCAGTTCAAGTACAGGGGACTTAAACTGTAAGATTGAGAACACCAGGTTGTGTGCCGATTACGTTGTGGGTCAGAGCAGGTGTAATAGGTCAAGAGCTGATTGGAATGTTTGCCTTTTCTGGCTTACTAATTTTTCAAGTATTTATTGAGCACCTGTAATGTTAGTTGTGCGAGGCACTTGGAAACCTATCATGGCTTTGTTTTAAGCATTTGAATTTTCTTGGATTTGGGCTGATAGCATAATATTTCAAATTTCAGCCCCCTGGCCTAAGAAAGGAATGCATTCTGGGTCAATCAAAAGACTGTTTCTAATCTTAAAGATGTGTAAAGATAAGGTCCTCTTTGTAATCTCTCAGCTTCTTCTAGAAAATAACAATCCTGTTAGAAGTTTTTAAGCATCTTTCCCCTTGTTCTTTTATGTTTCTCATTGTGGTTCTTGTAGGATGTTAAATACATTTCCACCCCTTCCAAGTCCTTCCTTTTCCATATTTGTTCTACTTCTGTTTTTTACTGATTGTATTATCCAACACTTTATTTTATTGTTCTTTAGTGACTCCTTTTCACATTTTCTCAGAGTTCTAAAAATGAGCACCTATCATATGGCTATAGTTGTGAGTTTACCCCCCCTAGCAACCTTGGAAAATTAAATATGGAAGTTACACCTTCTGATTCTTGGTTGTTGCTTCCTGTTAATCAAAATAACAGTACTTAAAATATTTTATTATGTAATGATTCATTTTAATAAGGTATCTTACTTGTTCTCAGATACATTTTAGTCTCAAAGATTTGAATTTTCTGTGTTAAGGATTAACATAATTCTTCTTCTTTTTGAGTTGCTTCTATTTACTTTCATTTTTTGTCTTAGGGGCTATTTAGAAATCAGCGAGAATCCTTAGAATTTTAATCCTGAAGTTCAGTGTGATACTGGGAAAAACTTTTAAGGAATTAGGGAATAATGTGTTTAGGAAAGTTAATACTTTACTTTTTAAGAAGGTTTTGTGTTTGTTTAGGCGGAAATGAATACTGTAAATTTTACATATAACACTGTAGACTGGATTTTCCATCTTATCCATGTCTTTGGGATTCTTGTTTTAGTTCCTAATTTTTTTTTTTGCTCCCTACACAGGTGTGTGCCATTCACTACCCCTACTATGTTGTATTGAGAATATTAGAGTAGAAAAGACTTGTCTAAAATCAAAGCTCTTTTGGGAGTGGGAAGGATCAAAGAATTGTTACTTGCCCATTTCACTTTCATGCATATCGGGCAACCCCATTTTGAGAAGAAGGTTTTTAAGCAACACTGATTTTAAGCAAATTGGTATACAGTTCTTCACCTGAAGATATTTTTGTTGAGTTGAAATATTTCTCATAAGTTGTATGTAAATAATATTTCAAAATCAAATTATTTAAAATCATATCATTTGCCATTTAAAGGAGTCCTACTGTGAGTTATTTTGTGAAATAATTCTCTTCTCTAATATACTGTTGGTTTCTGTTCAAATTTTTACTGGCTGGATTTGCAAGTGGTTCACACATATTTTGGAGTTCTTTTTTGAGAGAATGCCAGAAAAGTAATTGAGGTCCTGGCCCTGCCATGTTGGAATCTCAACATTTTCTTTTATTTTCTTTAGGTCTTTGTGCTATGGAAGTGCTTCCTCTTGCACTACCTTCTCCACCTCGTCAGTTATCAGAATCAGAAAAAAACCGGATGGAGGACCAGGAGGAAAATACTTTAAGAGAGCTGCGGTTGTTTCTCAGGGATGTAACCAAGAGGCTGGCGACGGATAAACGTTTTAACATCTTCAGCAAACCGGTGGATATTGAAGAGGTCTTGTTTCAGTAGTGTGCAAACAGTGAAGTTGAACTGGCTAAAAGAAAAAAATATTGACATCTTTTTTTGGAAGGAAAAAAAGCAAAGGCATGGATGAATATTACCCCTAGCCTGTAAAATTTTAATCCATGTGATAACCACCAATGTCATCAGCAAACATCTGGTGACTTTTGGATGAAATTGGTGACCAATTCGTATGTCCTCTTATTTAGTATTGATCTTTGTGATCTCTTACTCTTCAATGTAAGAAGAGGATTAAAAGTTACTTTAGTGAAATGTCCATACTAGACTATTTTTATTCCAGGATAAATCTTGCTCTTAAAAAGTATATTGTTATTAACCAATCAATACCAATTAATTTTGGCATTTTCCAAATTATGTATACGATTGTGAAAGAGGTGGCTAAGAAACCTGAAATTTGTCTTTCATATTTTGGAAATGCCTGTAACTAAGATGCTGTTTGATGTTAAGCATATCTTATGCCAAAATTATTTTTTTCTGCAGGGATTTTCTCTGCTCCCAGTGGAAAATTTCTCACTTTCAATGTGTATTGTTTTGTGTCCTTGTGGGAGCATGGTTTGTGGTGATAAGAAATTTTCCATTTGGGATCTACTATAATACCATAGTTAAAATTTGTTGTTTTTTTGTTTTGTTTTATCCTGGGATAATATAGCATGTGGATGAGCACGATGCAGTCTTTACTGGCCTTCTTCTTATAGTTCAGACTCCATGTTTGAACAGCTTTGGTGTTTTTAGTTTTAAGTTTTTTCTTCATCTTTTTATTAATTTGAATTTTGCAATGATTCATAGTTTAATGTTGTGTACTTCTTGTGAAATCTGTACTTTTGGACCTGAGCAGATTCCTTTGGAATCATTACCTCATCTATGACTGGGAAGAATGAACCAGTGTTGTTTTTCCCCTCTGAAAATAGCTATTTTCCTTCTTTGGGGGAGTAGAGGAACTATCTGTATTTTATTTGTATATTTATCCAAAATACATAGTTTTATCCATTTGATCCTTTTAACAACCTCACAGAATCATTATTTTTAAGTTGCAGCTGAGGAAACTGAGGCTCACAGGCAAGTGACATAGCCAAGGCTCGGAGGTTTTTTTGAAATTCAAAGCCTTCATTCTTTATTTTATATCATAGCTACCTTAAATTTTCTATTGAAATGACAGGAATTGCTAATTTGCTTTTGCAATTAATACATACCATTTTACATTTGTGGAACATTTTTCTTCACCTCTTAGTGTTTTCAGATAAGTTAAAACTTTTAGCCCAACTTTAAGGATTATTTTAGATGTTTATTTTTATTTCAAATTGGGTATGGGCCTCTGACACTTATTTGATAAGGGCTTGATCTCAAGTCAACCTCCTGCACTAAACCAGTTTTGCCTTTCCTCCAGAGAACTCTCTTTCTTTCTAACCAGAAGAGATGGTCAGATTTCAAATGCCATGTGTGATAGAGTAAAAGTTTTATAAATGATGGTAAGGCAGTGGAAAGGGATAGAAAAATCTGGGTCAGATAAAACTTTTATTCAAGGGTTATGTTTCTTATTTTCTCCTTTATTCTTTGTTATGTTCATTCTGCTACTGGTTCTGTGTTCTTAAAGCTGAAAAGATAGAGGTCTGTGTGAAACACGAGGGGAAAACAAGATAACATTTAAATAACCTAAAACATAAACATTTATATTCAAATAATAAATTTGAAATGTTTAAAAACTATGGAATTCCAAAGCAGACTTCAGAGAAAGAAAAGTTTAGAAAATAAATGTAGAATTTAAAATTAAATATTACAACAAAAATTTTATAATCTTTACTAGTATAAATTTTTGTAGTGCTTTGCAGTTAATAGACATTTTCCACATGTACTCAAGGCATGCCAATGCCAGGGCCAAGAATCCAACTAATAATACCTTCTGAACTATTGCTTGTTCATTATAGCTTCATTACCTCCCCTATAAGGAGATTGACTGGCTTTTTGACTCCTAGAAGTTCAACAATAAAACATGCACACACAGTTAACCTAAACATTTTAAAACGTGTATAAAATATGTATATATGTGTGTGTATGTGTGTGTGAGAGAGTGTATGTGTGTGTTTGTGTGTGTATGTGTGTATTTGCAATGGAGAAAAAGTAGCCTTTAGTTTCAAAGAGTGGAAATTATCCTAGCTCCAGAATTTGATTCTGGAGTAAGTAGATGTTTCTAAGACTGTTTTTATATCAGACCTGATTGCTTGATTTGAGATTTGCATTGGGGGAGGCAGTAGAGATAGGTTGGTAAGAGATTTCTTAGTGGTCAAATGATATAAAACATTGGGCAAATTGTGACTTAATTAAGCTCCTATTTTGAGTTATCTCTCAGAAAATCACAATAGAGCACATTTACTTATGAATTTATTTATGATTAGGGAAGTTCAAGTAAATCTTCTAGTCATGAAAGCAATACTTATTTTTGTTATATAATTGACTCAAAATGTTTGTAATGACTCCAAAGGAGCAGAAAACACTTTCCATGAAACCCTGGAAAATTGAGAAAGAAAGTGTTTTTTTTTTTTTTTTTGGTGGTGGGGGGGGAGTTGTTTTGTTTTGTTTTGTTTTAAGATTTTAAATAGATTTACCAGAGAACTTTTCTAATAAATAATATGAAAAATCTATGTTTCTTAATTTCCTTTAAAAAAATTTCTTGAAGTAACATGCATTGATACTTATTGGGTGCTTTTACCCATACATTCTCTTCTCAGGTATGTACAAAGGCCTGGGGGCAAAAACAGCTGACACAAATTGGCTTTATATTTCAAGATGAGAAACATTTCAGAGTTGATTTAGATATGACTTGAAACTGAAGCTTTTCATGGAAAGTATGACTTCAAAGTAGTAACTTTAGTAGCGTAAATTGCTCTACAATTTTATCCTTATTTGTAATTATTTTTTAGATCTTTAGATTGAATTTTTAAATAATTTTATGGTTTTATTTTGTGTTTTTATGAGTAGATCATGTGAAATAGCAGAAGTAATTTTCATTAAAATATCCTGTTTGTTTTAGGTTTCAGATTATCTTGAAGTAATCAAGGAACCAATGGATTTATCGACAGTAATAACTAAAATTGATAAGCATAATTACCTGACTGCTAAAGATTTTCTGAAAGATATTGACCTAATCTGTAGCAATGCTTTAGAGTACAATCCAGATAAGGACCCAGGAGGTAAGCATGCAGTGGGCAAGGTTCACTTTGGTGATCAATGAGAAGATATTTGAAAGTTTAAATACTAAAGTATGCCGATGTCTCAGATAGATAAGTTGGTTTTAATGACATATTATTGTACTTAAAAACTTTTTGAAGAGGAACGCATAATATACTTAAATTTCATTACTAAATTAACTTATTAAATTAAGTAATGGATTTAAATTAGAGGATTTTATTATTTTAAGTATTCTGTTCAGGGTTTAGTTTCTTCATTTACTTTTTACCTTTTGTACTTAGATTCTTGCTTTGTTCAGGTAGGGTGGAAAACTGGGTAGTTGAGAATTTGATATAAACACTTTTTTAAGAGATCTGCTTAGATTTATAAAGATATTTATTTATTTAAATTCAAGTTAGTTAACATACAGTGTAGTATTGGTTTCAGAAGTAGAACCCAGTGATTCATCACTTACATAGAACACCCAGTGCTCATCCTAACAAGTACCTTCCTTAATGCCCTTCACCCATCTAGCCCATACCCCCACTCACCTCCCTCCAGTAGCCCTCAGTTTGTTCTCTGTATTTAAGAGTCTCTTATGGTTTGCTTCCCTCTCTGTTTTAATCTTATTTTTCCTTCCAAAGTTTGTTTATTTAGTCAACACCACCATTGCTGATAAACACTGGGAATTCTAAATTGGTGAGAACTCATTATAGGATATGTTTACATAGTAAAAGACCCCTTTAGGTAGACAGTATGTATTCTATGGATTGTGGGTATTTTTAATGTAAATTTATTGTTTTGTTCCTAATTCCACCCTGTACTGAAATCTGTAGTCCCAGCTCTTTGAGTGCCCTTCAGGGAGGACTGCCAGGAACATATCTGTAGTTAAACAAAATGGATTTACTGATTCCTTGTAACAAGGAAGAATATGTATAATGTAGAACAATATAGGATTTGAGCTTGTGTTAAGAATTTTGGAGAGGATTTAAGTATGACTTTACAGTAGATTGGATGCTATTGGGAAGTGGGGGTAATTTTGTGATTAGGTATTTTAAGAACCTGGAAGACAAGAAGAATGGAGGAAGGCCAAAACTGTGATGGGTAAAGAAGCAGTGGTCACTCATAATCTCCAAGATAGGATTATACTAAGTTATTTTTGTGGCTGGGACAATGTTATGCTTTTGTCTATGTTTACATATGATTTTGAGGTGCTCTTGCTTTATCTTGATTCATCATGGTCACAGAGTGGCCTTTTCTGAGGTTGTGTTCTATAAAATTGTTTATATTTGATATGAGTACACCAAGGCCTAGCTGATAGCGCCAGTCCAATTTCCAGCTGGCAGGGGCTGTTATTCTCTTTCTCAACCTATTGAGAATTCTGTTCTTCAACAGGTGATAACACATCAAAGATGTTTTTTTATTTCTTACGAATGTATGTAAGTTTCAGTCATCTAAAGTATTTAGCATACAGTTTCTGCTTTGTTTCTGTATTTATGGGCAGTAGTTCTTAGGCTACATGTTAGAACCTGTATTTGTCGTTTTCAAATGAAATTAAGTATTTCTTATCTAAATTTAGAGCACAGTAAATCACATGTCCTAATACCAAGTTAAGAGGCAGAATGAAATTTTACATAGCTGCACCTGGTATCAGTTCTTAAGCTTTGTATTAGGACATTTGCCTCATTAGTTTTTGTTTCTTTTGCTTCATTTTGACTTTTTTTTATATATGTTGTATAGAAAAATTTCTAAAGATTAAAAACAGATTATTAAAGTAACCTTTAATTCCATTATCTTGTGTTCTTTCTTTCTCTTACACAGATGTATTGTATATGGAATACTTACGTGCATATCTTTATTAAAATAAGAACATAATTTTTATAAACTTTGTCATTCATGCAGTATTTTGTGAAAAGCTTATGAGCTAATATATTTCTAAGACATTATTTTAATCACATAGATGTACTGTAATAGCCAATACCCTATTGATGGACATATTAGATTTTTTAGTTTTTTCCTCTATTATAACACTGATGACTGTCTTTGTAGCATAAATTTTTTGTACATCCATAGCTATTTCCTTAGAATGAATTTCTTAAAGTGAAATTTCTGAATCAAAGGATGTATATATCTCTTTTAAGCCTTTTAATCTGTATTGTTAAATTCTTCTCACAATTTTTTTTTTCTTTTACCAGCAGCATCAGGGTCACTGTTAGCCAGTATAACAATTTTATGTGAATGAGAGAATCTCATTCTTCTGTGTAGATGGCATCCTGCAACAGAATCACAGTTTGGGTGGTGAGAGGAATGGGCTGGATGTCAGCTTCATTTGATTTCCTTGCTGGAGCCCTTGGTGAGGGTCCAGTCTGCACAAGTGTCTATAGTGGCATTGAGCAAAGTATGAGAGTACTGAGTGCCTACACTGTGTTTTAGTTTTCAAGACACAGAGGTTGCTGAAACTGTAGTAAATAAGAGCTTGGACTTTGGATTTATACTTAAGTGTTAGTCCCCATTCGGTAGTTTCCTAGTTCATTAACACAATCGAGTTTAGTCCTCTAAATTTAGTATCCTTATCTGCAGAATAGGGATAATTATGGTATTCTTCTCATGGGGGTCATTGTAAGGGTTAAATGAGAAAATGTATTAGGTTAAACCTTAAAAACCACGATTTTCATATGGTTCAACCTAAATACCTTAAGCCCTTAGCATAGTGCCAGAGACATGGTAAGTGTTCCATAGAAGTTAATAGTCGTATTTTTATTATTATCATTATTATTATTGAAATTGTGCTTTAGGGGCCCCTGGGTGGCGCAGTCGGTTAAGCGTCCGACTTCAGCCAGGTCACGATCTCGCAGTCCGTGAGTTCGAGCCCCGCGTCAGGCTCTGGGCTGATGGCTCAGAGCCTGGAGCCTGTTTCCGATTCTGTGTCTCCCTCTTTCTCTGCCCCTCCCCCATTCATGCTCTGTCTCTCTCTGTCCCAAAAATAAATAAAACGTTGAAAAATAAACATTAAAAAAAAAAAAGAAAGAAAGAAAGAAATTGTGCTTTAATTTTTTATAATTAGGTGCTTAGTGGGTACCAATTGCTGCATATTATATTCCCTGAACCACACTGAAAATTTAATCTATTTTAGAAAAAATTTAGGGACTGATTGTAAAAAATAAATATTTGAATGGTTAGAAAAAGCCAGTTTAGAAGTTTAATCCAGATTTCCCCCCACATGTTACTTAATTATAAGCACATTGAAATAACACTACTTTTAAGAAAGAAGCAATGGTTTCTGGTGCATAATAACCTTTTCCTATCCAGTGCAGTTGTATAATCAAACAACATGGCTGTATCTCACAGAGTTGACATGGTACACTTGTAACTTTGTTTCTTCACTGTTTTAGATGCAAAAAAGTCTGATATAATTCAAGAATATCATTTTGGCTCTGTTCAAGTTATTTCATATCTTTACGTTAAGAGGCCTGGTTTTTTCTTAGCAGCAGAACCACTTGTTATGTATTAGGAAAACAACCTCAGGGTCTGTTGTGTAGCAAGTGGAAATTACATGAATGTTGTATTACTTTTACAAGCTCCCATGAGTATTTGAAAGCTTACAGTGTTCTGTTTTGTAGAACCCTTGACCATTTGGGAAAACAAAAAACTAGCATATACATAGAAGACAAAAGCCAGTATTCTGAAGGCTATACATGTTGCCTAAGTGTTTACCCAGATTCTCTCCCTTGAGGATGATGTGGACAGAAATTAAATGTGTTAGCCAAAAGAATTTCAACTTGTGCTAAATGTAACTAGTATCAGATATTTGACCCTAATTATTATCTTACAGATATGTGATACATATGTTTAACTCTTCCCCATTCTGTGTCGTGTCTCTTTTCTAGCCCTCAGTTGCAGTCACATACATTCTGTCATTTAGCTAATTTTGCTGAAATTTCAGCCCTAGTCTTGAGTCTTCTCAAAATCTTCCATTTTGTACTAGTTGCTTAGGAATAAAAGCTCACAGCTTCACTCCAGCTTTTGGATCCCTCTGTGGGCTCTGTTTTAGCCATACTCATTCGTATTCTTTATTAGTATTTATGAGTACCATGTACTAGTTACTGAGCTGCGTGCATAGAATACAAAGACGACTGTGACAATCCTTGCTCTTGCGGTAGAGATACTCAGACATAATAAATGTTGAATAATTACTGTGTGGCAGATACATAATGCTCTGTGTTATGGTTTTAGTTTGCTAGAGCTTCCATAACAAAATGCTACAGACTAAAAGTGGCTTAAAACACAGAGATTAATTTTCTTACAGTTCTGGAAGCTAGAAGTCCAAAATGAAAGTGTTAGCAGGTTTGGTTTCTCTTGACGCTTTTCTCTTTGGCTTGCAGATGGCTACCTTCTTTCTGCGTCCTCATGTGGTCTTTTCTCTGTGTGCGTGCACCCCTGGTATCTCTTTGTCCAAATTTCCCCTTCTTGTAAGGAGACAGATCAGATTAGAACGTATCCATACAACCTTATTTTATCTTAATTACCTCTTTAAAGGTTCTACTTTGTTTTATTTTTTAAGTTTTTTTTTTTTTTTTTTTTTACTTATTTTGAGAAAGAGACAGAGGGAGAGAGAGAGAGTGAGCGAGTGAGCACAGGTGGGACAGGGCCTGTCAGTGCAGAGCCCGAAGTGGGGTTCAATCTCACACACAGTGAGATCATGACCTGAGCAGAAATCAGCACACTTAACCGACTGAGCCACCCAGATGTCCCTAAAGGGTCTGCTTTAAATACAGTCACATTCTAAGGTACTAGGGATTAGAGCTTTGACATACGAACTTTGAGTGGTGGAGGGGAACCCAGGTCAGCCCCTAAAAGTTATATGTATAGAGATAAATAAGCCACAGTCCTTACTATCTAGCAACTTACTCTATTATAGGAATGACAAATACAAATGACAATTATAATAGATTTTTAAGGTATAGAGATAGTGATTTTATGATTTTTATGATCTTGTCTTCAAGTGACCACAGATGATTATAAGGCAGTTTTATAAGGTTTCTATTAGAACTATGTGCACAGTGTGAGTGGAGCACAGAGGAGAAGACCCTACACGGAGTTGAGTAAGATTGGGTAGGGCATTCATTCCAGCCTGAGAGAAGTAGTGTACAAAGTTAGAAAAAGAAAGCGAAGGTGGCTGGAGAATAGAGTCCCTAGAGTGGAGGAGTGTTGGGAAGTCTACTCTCCTCCTCGCCGAGTCTCCATTCATGAAGTATTCTCTTATGGATAAACTGTGGTCAGTACTGAGAACATACAGCTCTGGCCTCTAAGATGCCTAAATTCTACTGAGTAGAGAGTGTCCTGCAGATAACTAAATGTCATAGGAAGTTCCCCGTCTTCTTTTGATCATGTGTAAGGACTTCAGAGTTTCTTTTCTAAATGATAAGGAGCCATTGGGTGGTTTTTTTTTTTTTTTTTTTAAATTTATTTTTGGGACAGAGAGAGACAGAGCATGAACGGGGGAGGGGCAGAGAGAGAGGGAGACACAGAATCGGAAACAGGCTCCAGGCTCCGAGCCATCACCCCAGAGCCTGATGCGGGGCTCGAACTCACGGACCGCGAGATCGCGACCTGGCTGAAGTCGGACGCTCAACCGACTGCGCCACCCAGGCGCCCCCATTGGGTGGTTTTGAGACAGAAGGTGATACAATTCGATTTGCATTTAAGAGTATAGTATTAAAGGCAGTATCAGTTTTGGGGTAAGGTCAAGGGAGTGCAGAGATGATGGTTAGAAGATCAATTACAATTCAGTTGCAGTGGCAGCAGAGATTGAACATAGAGGGCTTAGTGATTGATAAATTAGATATGAATGACAGAAATCAAAATGACTCCTGAGTTTTTGATCTGAGTATTTAAGGAATATGAGAAGTAAACCAATGGAGGAACAGGTTTATGGGCAGTATGCTAACTTTAATTTTGGACGTGTTAGTATGAGTTAATCTTTGGTGCACCCAGGTAAAATGCAGACATTATAGAATAGTAGTTGTATATATGGTTCTAGAGGTTGGGAGACATTTGGGCAAGAAACATGGTTGGAATCATCAGTGTGTAGGAGTGAATGAGATCACATAGTTAGTATATAGAATGAGAAGAGAGAGAAGCCTAGGAGATCCTCCTGTAGGAAATATAGATCCCAATCTCAATGTAGGTTCTTGTCTTACTGTGGGAACCTAGGGTACCTTTGTTAAATGTATTGCCCCTGCTGGGAGTGTGAACATTTTTTTTTTAATGTTTATTTATTTTTGAGACAGAGACAGAGCATGAGTGGGGAGGGGCAGAGAGCGAGGGAGACACAATCTGAAGCAGGCTCCAGGCTCTGAGCTGTCAGCACAGAGCCTGATGCAGGGCTCAAACTCGTCAACTGAGAGATCATGACCTGAGCCAAAGTCAGACTCTCAACCGACTGAGCCACCCAGGAGCCCCGACACTTTTTTATTCTTCAACCAGTTTCATTGAGGTGTCAGTTATATAGAGTACATTGTTTTTATTTTTTTAATTAAAAAAAAAATTTTTTTTTTTAACGTTTATTTATTTTTGGGACAGAGAGAGAGCACGAATGGGGGAGGGGCAGAGAGAAGGAGACACAGAATCGGAAGCAGGCTCCAGGCTCTGAGCCATCAGCCCAGAGCCCGACGCGGGGCTCGAACTCACGGACCGCGAGATCGTGACCTGAGCTGAAGTCGGACGCTTAACCGACTGGGCCACCCAGCCGCCCCTAGAGTACATTGTTTTTAAAACTACATAGATCTTTTAAAATCCTACTTAGCCTTCAAGGAATATTAAATGCTACATTCATGGAAGAGTTTGTTTTTGGTCCTTCCCAGTATTAAGTAATCCTTTCATCTTGGAGTCATAGCACTGTAACTTTTCTGAGACATTTAATACCCATTCCTTTACCCCACTCCCATGACCTGAAGTAGTTACTTGTTTACATATCTCTATCCCTTGTTTTAGACTCCAAGCTGATAGGGAACAGGATCTGTGTAGGCACCTATATGGAGCATATTCTTAGCAAATGTGGCCAGTCAGTAAATTTCACTAATTGTTCTCCAATTGAAGGAGTTTCAGATTAGATAGAAATTATAAAATGGAGACATGATAACATAATGCAGATATAAGCCAATAAATACATAAAATTTCTTAATTATGAAGTAATTTGGGATGAAAAAAATCATCTCATAAAAATTAATTTTTCTTGGGGTGCCTGGGCGGCTCAGTCAGTTAAGTGTCCAACTTCGGCTCAGGTCATGATCTCACGGTTTGTGAGTTCGAGCCCCGTGTCGGGCTCTGTGCTGACAGCTTGGAGCCTGGAGCCTGCTTCGGATTCTGTGTCTCCCTCTTTCTCTGTTCCTCCTCTGCTCTCACTCTGTCTCTCTCTCACTCTCTCAAAAATAATAAAGATTAAAAAAGGTTAATTTTTCTTAAAAACCTTACTAACCTTTCATAATAATTTTATTGAAAAAATAAAACCTAGCTAATATACTTCTGTTTGCCAAAATACAAAAGAAACGTTTACACATTGATAATAGTTATCATTTTCTTAAAATTAGTGATTTTGTTAATTTTATACATACTTATAGCCATTATTTTTTATTGAAGGCAAATGTACATGGTGATATCTTTATAGATATAAGGGGGTTGGGGCTTAGAGATTACGTAATTTGTATGCAAAGTCACAAATGTTATATGGCATAACTGAGTGGATTGAGTTCTGTCTTTAAAGCGAATGTGTGTAGTTTTATTACCTGGATTTTGAGAATCTTAAGATCATAAAGTACAAGACAAAAGAATTGGCAAATATGTAGCTTATATTCATGCACAATTGTAAAGCAAGGATTTTAGGTATGATGTCCATGAGAGAGTCTCTGAACAACTACATCCAAAATTGTATACCTGTATAATTTTTCGTTTTCATCACATGCTTATAAGGATCTCAGATGACCCCCCTACATCTCCAAAAAAGATGAAGATCTAAGACATGACATCTCTTCTAGTTTTAATATTCTGTAAGCTTATGATTCTTTGCTGTGTATAAACAAAAACACAGCTCTAAGACAAGAATGATTAAAAATAATTATGATAGAAAATAATTATGATAGTCACATGAAAAATAGTGTTTCCTCATCAAATGCAGATCTCTTTAGAATAAATTCCTTGTCCTTCAGACCAGTGGGAAATTTTTATGGAATTTTTTTTTCATTCATTCATTTCCCATTTAATTGGGAATGGAATGTGGGTGGGAGGCATATATTTAAAAAGGCAAAAAGAAAGTTACTGAGTTAATTTTAGAGTGATAATATGCTAGGTAGATCATGGCTTTATATTTAATCTTACCTCTTTCTTAGCTGTTTTCAAGCTGAGGTAGAAAGTCAGTGGCAGAATATTGTGGTATCCCCTGCACCACAAACATTGTGATATCGGCTTGAAGGTATAGCTACTTCTAAGGGTATTTATTGTAGGTTTTTATGTGTAGTAGCTAAAATTTGAAGCAGCTTAAAACTTCCTTTTTTTTTTTTTAAATTAAAAAAAAATTTTTTTTCAACGTTTATTTTTTTGGGACAGAGAAAGACAGAGCATGAACGGGGGAGGGGCAGAGAGAGAGGGAGACACAGAATCGGAAACAGGCTCCCGGCTCTGACCCATCAGCCCAGAGCCTGACGTGGGGCTCGAACTCCCGGACCGCGAGATCGTGACCTGGCTGAAGTCGGACGCTTAACCGACTGCGCCGCCCAGGCGCCCCAAAACTTCCTTTTTTAAAAAAATGTTTGTTCATTTTGAGAGGGAGTGAGCTAGCGAGAGAATGTGCGCTGAGGAGGGTGGGGGGAAGCAGGAGAGGAAGGATCCCAAACAGGCTCTGTGCTTGAACGCAGGGCTTGAACTCACGAACTGTGAGAACATGACCTGAGAAGAATTCACGAGTAGGAATCTTAACTGATTGAGCTACCCAGGCACCCCGCAACTTAAAACTTATAACAGTAGAACAATAATTTTGAAAAATTAAAACACATGCTACTTTGGATTTTTACACAGCTTTTATAGTTTGGTTCTCAAAGAATATTTGACAGTTATCAGGAGATTTCTGATTTTGGCTGTGGTGGAGTAAAAGGGATTGAATTACTCTCCTACCTGAAACAATGAAAAAACTGAACAAAGTGTATGAAAAAACAAGTTTGAAGCCATTGGATAGCAAGAAATGAAGGGCAGTGATCTCCGAAAGATGAGAAACCAGAAGTTGAGCACTGTAGTTGCCTGGAGAGTTTCCAGACTGTAGTCCAGGAAGGAAGGGCCCAGGCAGAGTCTGGAAGTGTACCTGACAGAGACAGAGCTGGGAATATAAGGAGGTCATAGTAGGAGAGTTCTCAGAGTAGAAAGAAAGAAATCTGCCCAGAGAGAGCACTCTGGAGATCAGAAGAGCCTCCTCCAGTCGGCAGCTGAATACTGATTGGTGTATACATTTGAGGAAATGACCTGAGACCAGAGAAAGGGAATATTCCTTCAAGCTCACACAGGGCTAGCAGTAGTGCAGCAAATAATTAGAGCTAATAAACCAACAAGGAGATAACATGGGATCGTAAATGAGTACACATCCAAATGAAGTGAGAGAAAGAGGGAAAAGGGAACAAAGAGCATATGGGACAAGGAGAAAATAAACAGCAACTTTACTAACAATGACATAAATCACATTAAGAATAAACTGTCAAAAATAAACCATCTATTTTGGTGTAGTCTCAATAGCTTAAATTTGTTTTTGTTACCCTTGCCTGAGGAGACATATCTAGAAAAATGTTGCTGTGGCTGATGTCAGGGAAATTCTCTGTGTTCTCTTCTAGGAATTTTATGGTTTTAGGTCTCACATTTAAGTCTTTAATCTATTTTGAGTTTATTTTTGTGTATGATGTAAGAAAGTGGACCCGTTTCATTCTTGTGCACATAACTATCCAGTTTTCCCAACACCATTTGTTGAAGAGACTGTCTTTTCCTCACGTATATTCTTGCCTCTTTTGTCATAGGTTAATTTACCATATAAGCATGTATTTACTTCTGGGCTTTTTATTCTGTTGTATTGTCTGTTTTTGTGCTAGTACCAAACTGTTTTGATTCTTACAGCTTTGTAGTGTATCTTGAAATCTGTAATTGTGATACCTCCAGCTTTGTTTTCCTTTTTCAGAGATTGCTTCGGCTCTTTAGGGTCTTTTGTGGTTCCATACACATTTTAGTATTATTTGTTTTAGTTTTGTGAAAAATGGTATTTTGATAGGGATAGGTTTTTTGTGTTGAATCTGTAGATTGCTTTGGGTAGTATAGACATTTTAACAATACTAATTATTTCGATTTATGAGCTTGGATATCTTTCCATTTGTTTGTATTACCTTCAGTTTCTTTTCTGACTGTTTTATAGTTTTCAGAGTATAGGTCTTTCAGTTCTTTGTTAAAGTTTATTTCTAGGTATTTTTTTGGTGTGATCAAAATGTATACTTTAAATATGTGTACTTTAATATATCTTTTCTATACCATAATAGATCTAGTTTTTTAAAAAAAGATTTAGGGAAGTACAATATGTGAAATAATAAATTCAGATTACACAGTTGTTGTGGTTTTTGGGTCATAAGTTTGTGAGACCTATATTCATTTATCTCCATATATTCATGATACCTCCTTTGGATATTTTTTACGTGTATCCAGACTAAACCTCTTTAAACTTAACTCTGATTTCTAACTTCTTTTCCTCCTTCTGTCTTTATTTATTCTCTAGTTTTTGCATCTTTGTGTTACTTTTCATTTTCCCATTTTTCATGCAAGAAACTAGAGAATTATCTTTGATACTTATCTTATCCCATACTTCATCATCAAGTTGTGTCATTGAGAACATATCTCAAATCTGTAATCTCCTCTTTACCACCACCACCACGGCTTCCTGGTTCAATTTGCTGTCCTCTCTCACTAAAAAAAAAAAAAAAAAAAAAAAGAGCCTTCTTGATTATGTTCCCTGATTTTATTCTTGACCCCTTCAATCTAATTTCCAGGTAATAGCTAGAGATGATCTTAACAAGATGTCCATTTAAGTCATGTTACTTCCCTGCTCTGCTCTTTTTGACGTTTTTTCGTTGCTCTTAGGATAAAGTCTGAATCCTTTAAATATAATCAGGTTCCCATTTGTCTCTTGTTTATTGTATTCTTACCACAGAGGCTAGTTTTTAGTTTTTTGAAATCTCCAAGATCTTTTTACTCCAGAACTTTCTCCCGTGGTGTTTTCTGAGCCTGCACTGGTTTTCCCACTACTCTTTCAGTGGCTTGCAGTGCAGGCTTTTCAGTCTTCGCTCAAATGCTGCTTCTTCAGAGAGGCCTTTTCTGACTTGTGCAATCCGAATTGGCATCCACACCAAATGCCATGTGGGTTTTCATTGTAGCTATGATTCAGGGTTTTGGGGTGTGAGGAAAGGGGTGAGGGAAGTATTTATATGTGTGTATGAGAGATTATTTGATTAATACCTCTTTCCTATACTCATCCAAAAAGTTCCTTGACAGTGGAGACCTCTCTTGTTCACTACCACCTAGCCATCACCTGGCTCAGTTCCTGGTACAATTGACAACATTTATTAAATGAATGTTTAGAAAAAATGTGTTGGAAAGAAATATACCAGTGTTGCCTTTTAGTGTTGCACATTGTAAGATTTCCACAATGAACTATTAGGAGTTCCTAACAAGAAAAATTATACATAAAATGTCTATACTTTTTGCCATTACTAGGAATGAAAAAGCAGATGTTATTATGAGACTTGGGGTTTTAGTTTTTGATACTTTGTAAAATAAGTGGCCTCGATAATGCTTACTTGACTTTTAATACCTTGGAGCTGCATAGCTCTACACCGTACTTTTTAGGTTGTATTGTTGATGAATACTGGCTTCTGGGTTCGGGTAAAGCAGAGACTTAGTACAAATGTTAGGTATAATTCACCTAAAAGGATGTATGTATTTCTTGCCCGGATCTACCTACAATTTATTTACCATTTTGCATTCTTTAGCTTAGCGTGTCTTGCTGTATTTTTCTAGTTCTGTTAGTTTTTTTTTTTTTTTAATTTTTTTTTTTCAACGTTTATTTATTTTTGGGACAGAGAGAGACAGAGCATGAACGGGGGAGGGGCAGAGAGAGAGGGAGACACAGAATCAGAAACAGGCTCCAGGCTCCGAGCCATCAGCCCAGAGCCCGACGCGGGGCTCGAACTCCCGGACCGCGAGATCGTGACCTGGCTGAAGTCGGACGCTTAACCGACTGCGCCACCCAGGCGCCCCAGTTCTGTTAGTTTTTTGATAGGTCATCTTTACTTAGGATATATTATATTCTTCACGTTTTTACCAGTTTTCACTAAATGGAGAAAATTAAGATTTTCTGAATTCTCAGTATCCATCTATGGCAACTTTGGTGCTGGACATAATGGTGAATATCCTCCAAATCTCTTAAAGTTTTTATTGAAAATCATATATGTTTGTTTTTTAAAATATAAAGTAAAGCTTTGTATCTTTGAGATAATGATTTGTTAAATAGGCTTATTAGTTCAGTTGACCCTGAACAACATAGGTTTGAACTGCCTGGGTCCACTTACCATGGATGTTTTTTAGTAAATACAAGATAGTACTATAAGTGTGTTTTCTCTTACAATTTTCTTCACATTTCCTTTTCTCTAGCTTACTTTATTGTAAGACTACAGTGTATGATATATACAACGTACAAAATATGTGTTAATGGACTATTTATGTTACATGTAAGACTTCTGGTCAGCATTAGGCTATCACTAGCAAGTTTTTTTGGGAATCCAAAGTTACGCATGGATTTTCGACTGTGTGGGGGAGTTGGCACCCTAACCCCCTGTGTTGTACAAGGGTTACCTGTACTTTGAAGTTCTGAAAATACAGTTCTCAGAAAATTTTGAATGTGACTCAGTGGCTTATTATATTTATTTTTTACTCATCATTTAAATGAACTTGTTTCTCACCCAGAAATGCTTTTTACAATTTTATTTAAGTGTTTGTATTCTTTTGTTTCTCTTTTTTAAATGCCCTTTGTTAATGTTATTTCATTCATATGTATAATAAATGTATGCCAACTTTTTTTAACAGATAAAATAATTAGACACAGGGCTTGTACCCTGAAGGACACTGCACATGCCATCATTGCAGCTGAATTGGATCCAGAATTTAATAAACTCTGTGAAGAAATAAAGGAAGCAAGAATAAAAAGAGGTAAGTTCTAGAAATGACCTTGGCTACTGAAGACCAAGAGTCATTGAATGTTACTGGGTGATGTCTCTTCAGCGTTGCTGGCAGAATGAAAATAATGCATCCTGAGGCACAGACTATATATAATTTCTGATATTAATATGTGTCATTTAAATTCTCAAAGATACATATATATATTTTTTTTTTTTTAATTTTTTTTTCAACGTTTATTTATTTTTGGGACAGAGAGAGACAGAGCATGAACGGGGGAGGGGCAGAGAGAGAGGGAGACACAGAATCGGAAACAGGCTCCAGGCTCTGAGCCATCAGCCCAGAGCCTGATGCGGGGCTCGAACTCCCAGACCGCGAGATCGTGACCTGGCTGAGGTCGGTCGCTTAACCGACTGCGCCACCCAGGCGCCCCAGAGATACATATATTTTTAAGTTTATTTATTTTGGGAGAGAGAAAGTGCATGTGGGGGGAAGGGCAGAGAGAGAGGAGAGAGTGAGAATCCCAAACAGACTTGGCACCTGCAGCATGGAGCTCGATGGGGGGCTTGAACTCTTGAACTGTGAGATCATGACCTGAGCTGAAGTCAGACACTTAACCGACTGAGCCACACAGGTGCCCCTTAAAGATATTTTACTTTTACTTTTTGTGAAAGTTTTAGTGCAGCAATGCAAATTACAGAAATAGAGTTCTGTTCAGTGAAATTTTTTTTGCAGGAGTATCTCTTTGTTAATTATTGTTTTTTTTTTCTTTTTTAAACTAAAAATTTTTAAATTGTTTTTAATCTTTTTCTTTTTTTAGAGAGAGAGAGAGAGAGAAAGAGAGAGAGGATGCAAGTGAGTGAGGAGCAGAGAGAGAGAGAGAGGGAGAGAGAATGCCACAAGGGGCAGAGAGAGAGATGGAGAGAGAGAGAAGCAGGGTCACCTGAAGTGGGGCTCGTGTTTTTACCCAAAGTGGGGATCATGTTCACCTGAAATGGGGCTCGAGCTCACCCAGAGCTGGGTTCGTGCTCACCTGA
The DNA here is from genome assembly GCF_022837055.1 of Prionailurus viverrinus. Lineage (NCBI taxonomy): Eukaryota > Metazoa > Chordata > Mammalia > Carnivora > Felidae > Prionailurus > Prionailurus viverrinus. The sequence goes on from NC_062563.1 coordinate 122,313,810, forward strand.
TGTGGGACTTGAACTCACGGAACTGTGAGATCATGGCCTGAGCTGAAGTCAGATGCTTAACTGACTGGGCCATCCAGGCACCCTATTGATTTTTATTCTTAAAGGATTTAGATAGACCTTCATATCTGTAGAGGGCTTACTTTTTAAAAGCTTTTAGAAATACTGTTTTTGTTTTCCCTGGTGATAGTTATGTGCAGTTTTGTTAATATAAAAATAAAGAATTAGCAAATGTGGTTTGTTCATTCAGTGTATAATCCTGTCCTTGAGGAACTCACACTTTAGTAGGAGACAGAGAGAAATGTGAAACGAATCAAGTACAGTTGAGGTATATGAATCGATTGGAACATGTTTATAGCACAGAGGAGAGACCTCCTGTTAAGGATCCCAGCATTTTGTCCAGAGTTTGGGGAATGAATGTAGGGGTGTTGTCTCTAGTGGAGCAGAAAAAGGGAGGCAGTGACAGAGGAGGAGGTGGTATTTGTAAGCACAGCAGATAATAGCATGTGTAAAGGCACAGAGATGTGAAATAACATGGTGTATTTGAAGAACTGAAAACGGTTTGGTATTGCTGAAGCTGTACAGAATGGTGGGAAATAGAGCTCAAGAGATGAGCGGAGTCCAGGACATTGAAATTAAGAAGCTTTTTTTCTACTTCCTTAGGCCCTCCCGGGTCACCGAATCTTATAATATAGGGTCTGGATATCATAGCATGTGGCATTTTGTCTTTTTTTTGGGGGGGGGGGGTCTCTCTTCCTTATTTGGAATGTAAGTGTTGTGAATGGTTTGTTCACAGCCCTGCTGAAGTCCCTGGAACTCTGTCCTATAAATATTTGAATGAATCAATGCCAATGCTAAGGAGCTTAGACTTTATCCTGTAGGTCAGTGTCTTTCAAAATGTATGTGCCTAATACCCACATCAGCTTATTAGACTTAGTGAGTTAGATTCTCCGAGAGGAGTGAGGCTGAGAAATCTGCACTTTAACAAACTACTCAAGTGGTTTTTTTGTACGCTAAAGTTGAGAATCATTGCCATAATATGTGTCATTGAAGTATTTTAAGCTGTGGAGTGAATTGGTACATTGCTATGGCAGCAGGAAAATAGCAAGGTCTCAATGTGGCAGGATAGGAAGATGAGAGACAATTTAAAAAACTGTTGGAGCCAGTTTGGAAAACAGTTGGGCAGTTTCTAAAAAATTAAGCATAACATTTACCATACGACTCAGTGATTCTACTCCTAGGAAACACCCCAGAGAAATGAAAACACATGCCCATATAAAGACTATTCATAACAGCTAAAAACTGGAAAGAACGCAAATGTCCCATCAGCTGGTGAATGGGTAAGCAAATGGTATACGGATACTGCTCAGCCACAGAAAAGAACCAAGTACTGATACATGGTACAACATAGATGAACTTCAGAAACATTATCCTAAGGGAAAGAATCTAGTCACAAAAGACCACCTGTGTGTGATTCCATTTATGTGGAACATTCACAAAAGACAGGTCTGTGGAGACAAAGGGTAGATTAGTGGTGGCATGGAATAGTTATGGTGATTGCATAGCTCTGTAAGTTTACTAAAATCATTTAATTGCATGCTTAAAATGAGTGATTTTTATGTTATGTAAATTGTACCTCAGTAAAGCTTTTGGAGGAAAAAAACTGTTGGAGCTGTCCAGAGTTTTAATTATCAAAGAGGGCATTGTTAGGGAAGGAAAAGTCAAAATTGGCTGCCATATTACAGGTTTAATGACTTAGTAGATGCTAATACTACCAATAGAGATAGGGAATAACCCCATAGAGATAGGGATGGACAGGTTTTTTTGTGAAGAAAGATAAACTAGTTATCTTTAATTCGACCTATCTTTAGGATATCTAGTTGGAGATATCAAAGAGGCAGTTGGATATATGGGTCAGAAACTCAAGACATGCTTGGGGTAAACATGGATTTGGGAATTATTATGTAGTGGTAGTAGAAGCTGAAGGCATGAATGATACTTTATGGTAGAAGGTATAGATCAGAGTGAGAAGAAAAGGGATTCCAGAGACAACCCTAGGAAACATCAACATTTCAGGACCACCTAGAAGAAACAAGTCTAGTGAAGGAAATTGAGATGGAGTGGTTACTCTTGGGAAGATAATATCGGAAAACCAAACTTACTGCAGTGTGGTGTGACAGGCAGCTAACACCAGCTAACCCATTCATGTGAATGGGGTTTAATGGACCAACAGACACTTACTACATTCTAAGATGGCAGAAATAATGACTTTTAGACCATATATTATCGTTGTCCTACAGTCATAAGAATGTGTGCCTTTGCAAATTAAACCGAGTAAACATAGGGTTCCTTTAAGGATTATGTGTTAAGCATGGCCTGCTAGGTTATTTTGTTATGATTTTATATCTAGTTTCTTTTCCATCTTAAAACAAACGATGCTTTTTTCATCCAAATTACAAACTGTCCAGGTATAATTAATGACTAAAACTTAGTTCTATATTTCAAACTTTTTTTTTTTTTAACCTTGTTGGTTTATGTAGCTAGGAATATTTAAATGGGTGTTGCTTATCTTCTGCCTGCAGGCTTATCGGTAACAGCAGAACAAATAAATCCTCATGGCACTGGAGCTCGGAAGACAGAAACTAGAGTTGAAGAGGCATTTCGGCACAAACAAAGAAATCCATTGGATGTCTGGCACAACTCTGCAAATAAATGTGCATGTGAGTGAGGAGACCCTGTTATCCAATAGTGGGGACACCTGAGAAGGATGCAGATTTGTTAGGAACTGGGGACACAAACCAGGTGCTGTTGTTTCCCCACACATCTTCTCAGCTTTTCTCTGTTCAGAGGGGAAGGGCTTGTGGGGTCGGATGCTGAATGAGGAACATGCTTCTCTAACCGTATTTGCTCTTTTCTGTTTATATTCAGTACTTGCGGGTGTTGTTGAACTAGGTTTGAATATTTTCAGTCTTAAGCTTTGGATTCGGGGTAGAGATGTGGAGCCAACAGACTTTTCATCCACCCCTGCCTCCAGTCCTAACCCTCGCTCTATAATGTACCAGATATTCTCTTTAGGGTGGAGAGTAGAAACTTTGACTTAAGGGAGTGGCTGACAGTAGGAGGTTCATTTTTCTGAGAGAGTATCTTGTGCTCACTTTGAAAAATGTGTACAGCCCTTTTAATCTATTTTTGTTTAAGTGAGATACACTTAGGGAAAATTTAGTACTAGTTCTAAGTTTTCTTCACTTTTCCTCATTCATGGTGATATATAAGATTTCCAGAAGACAGATGTTAACGAACACAGCATCTTCCTAATATAGTCCATATGTTTCACTGAGGTTAGCCATACTGTTCTGGTATAAAAGTGGCAATACTGTTGAAACTGTCAGTAAAGCTGGCCATAATATGTTCGTTCACCAGTGGCATTGACTTCGAATGGATGAAACATACTCATTGTTTTAGCTTTTGTCTTTGTGATAAGTGGCATTCATATGTGAGAAATTTTGAAGGATTTAGTAGTATATTTGGTTCCATGAAACTGATTAAAGCTATTTGGTGTAGTTGTATCTTGGATCATCATCTGGATTATAGAACATAGCACTCTAATTTAAACTTTGAAGTCCTGTACATTCTCTTTATCTGATACAAATTTTACTAACTAAAACCCATTGAAAATTGGCTTTAAGCAGTTTAAGTTCCTTTAAACATTAAAATGTTATTTTAATCTACAAATGTGAGTTTTGTTTTCTCTTACCAGTAGATGGCATATGTGACTCATCATTTGTCTGTTTTACATTAAGTTACTTGAATTATAGATCTAAATATCCCTAAGGGAGAGTTGCTTTCCTGAGGTCTTAGTTTTGGAAACAAGCTCAGAGAGGCTATAAAAATTGACTGTAAAGATTGTGCCCCTGTATTGGTTTTTTTTTTCACACAAAGTGTCCCGTGAAAGGAAGTGGTATGTTAAAGATTAGTTCCATAAATGTACATACTACCATATGCCAGGTGCTGTGGCGCTACAGCCGCGCCTAACACAAAATTCCCTATTCCTGTGGAGCTTATATGATCAAGTTCTCTTATTTTGCCAAAATCATACTAACCACTAGAAATATTTCTATAAGGAGGGGAAAAATATTTCTAGTTTGACATCCTCCCAAGTGAGAACACTTTGTCGTTGTTGTTAGCTGGGATGAAAGTGTTAGAAATAAACTTGCTTCAGTAGGCCTTCTACAGCCTTTGCTTAGTGTACTACAGATCAAACAATTGAGCTGGCTCTTGATTGAGCAGAGTTGAGCTGCTACTTGTTCTAGAGTTCTGTAGCTTAGTGAGGAAGGGAAAGGGGAACCTCTTGTACTTTTGGTTGCACGGTTGGAGAATAAGTGAGGTCACACTGTCAGGAGTGACTTGTCAGGTAGTAAAAACCTAACAGCTCCACCTTTTAGAGAAAGAACAAGGTGAATTTTTTTCCCCATTTTTAACGTGTACTGGATTAGTTTTTCATATAGTTAATGGAATGCTTACAAATGCCCATCGCTTTAGCTTATGTACAGCTTTTAACAGTAAACTAATAAATTTCTTCTCCAATTACCCTGTAACTGTAAATTATAAAAATAGAAATTAGTAGGGGGAAAAGAAATGGTGAGATGATTCAAATGATACGGTTTTGAAGGCAAAATATAGTTTGAACCAAGTGACTAAATAACTTGAATTTTGGAAATAATTTCAGAAATCTTTAGTAGATTTATTCTTAGATAAGAAAGAAGAGTAATATTTATAACAACATTTGTCCATTTCCTGTGAATACCTTGGTGTCTTTACATACAGAGACTCAATAAGGATTAAAGATGAAAGGATGAAAAAGTATGTAAACGCATATTTGGGGAATTAAAGATTCCTGAGCCTATTGTTAGCTGGAAGTACTCATAAAGCTCATGATGGTTTCTAGCATCTAAAGATAAATACAGTATTTTCAATTTTTGTGGGTCTTCCTTTTCATATAACTGACCAAATATTTATTTTCAGTGTTTTGTTAATGTTGTTGCTACCTTGATAGCAGAGGGCTTAATTTTTTTCCCCATATTTTAAAATAACAACTGTGTAACCAATTGATCCTATTTGATGAACCATTTATAGTAGAGAAGACTAACAGTTGGTTAACCAGATTGTCCTCTATAACCATCATAGGGTTTCTATCCATGACTATACTTAACTGTGGGGATTCCTTCTTTGGGAAGGAGATGTAATAGATAATTCTTTGTGGGATACCTGTAACTATTCTACCTTGATATACTGGAGCATGTGTTCATTTTCTTTCATGGTTTAGGAGCTTTTGGGTGATGCTGGCAAAGCATTTACCTTCCTGGTGGAAATCCAGGGCTATGGCCCCAAACTTTCTAGGCAGACTGGTAATGTGGTCATTTCTGAAATGTACATAATAGATGCATGGTCCTTGGATGTTAGGAATTAGGAATAGTTGTAAATTTAAGATAATAGAAAATAATTAATGCTGGGTAAACTCCTACAGGAAATAAACTTTTAAAAATTTCATTCTTCAGGAAAAAAAAAACTTCATTCTTCAGAGTTCATCTCTGACTTCATATTCATTCTACTTGTAAGTTGTGAGGATTAGTCAGCATGGATGTCAAGAGCTAAGTAGTTTTTGTGTGTTATACCGGTATGGGTTTACTTTCTTTTATGTTCTTTTTTGGGGGCGGGGGGCGGTTTACTTTCTTTTGGGTCTTATTTAGTGAACATTTGTAAAACAAGTATTGCACTCCCAAGTTCTACATATCTGTTTTCCTCCCCTGTAAAATAGTTCGAGTTCGGAGAAAATCGAGGCGGCGATCACAGTGGGGTAAAGGAATTATTAAGAAAAGGAAAGTCAATAATTTAAAAAAAGATGAAGAGGACACCAAATTTGCAGACTATGAGAACCATACAGAGGACAGGAAGTTGCTAGAGAATGGAGAGTTTGAGGTAAGCACTGACTGCCATGAAGAAAATGGAGAAGAGACTGGAGACCTTTCTATGACCAATGATGAATCATCGTGTGACATCATGGACATGGACCAGGGGCAGAGGCTTAACAATGGAGCCGGCACGAAGGAGAACTTTGCATCTACTGAAGAAGAGAGTTCCAATGAGTCTCTACTCGTCAACAGCAGCAGTTCTCTAAATCCAGAGCAGACATCTAGGAAAGAGCCTTTCCTTAAAGGAAGCTGTCTAAATGGTGAGGCCTCCACCGACAGTTTTGAAGGAATACCAGTTCTGGAGTGTCAGAATGGCAAAGCTGAAGTTGTTTCTTTCTGTGGTAGTGGAGATAAATGTAGTTCTGAACAAAAGATTCTCCCAGAGGACCAGTCAAAAGAAAAACCAGAAACTTCAAATGAACATCTTGGAGATGATCCTGAGAAACTAGAGGCACTGGAATGTAGCAATAATGAGAAGTTAGAACCTGGCCCTGATGTGGAGGTTAAAGATGCAGAACTGGATAAAGAAGGTAGAACGAATATTTTAAAAAACCTGAAATTTTAAACTCCTGAGTTAACTAATTGCTTATTTTGTCTGGTCGTCAGTAGCGGTAGTTGATAAGCAGTTATATAACTCTCTGAGAATCTGTTAAAGTTTTCATCTCTTTCCCTAGAAAAGTGAACACGTGAATACTACATTTGGGTGGAAGTTTCAGAGGGTTTATGGCCCAGAATGTGTTGCTTTCCTGTCTGCTTACTCTTTTGCTTCCCACCTGATTGTCATCCCGATCCTATTGGATTTATGGCTAAAGTAAACCCATAAGTGTTAAGATGGAATTCTGATAAGAATTATTGGGGTGGGGTGGGGTAGGCATGGGCTGAGAAGACTTGGATACTAGAGCAGTATGGTATGTTACACTCTTGTAGACCCACGTTAAATTACCACTTCTGTTCATTATAATCATGTGACTTTGAGCTGGTTACTTATGCTCTCCAAACCTGTTTTTCCATCTTCTGAATTAAACTTAGAGTTGTGTCACTGCAGAGATTAAGTAAGTCATGTATATTAATCACCTGTTCTGGTACCTGACACGTACTGAGGTATATTCATTCCAGGCATTCACTGTTGAATCTGAGGGATGTTGAGTCTAAGGTGCTCCATTGCTTTGTAAGGCCATTGGTATAGGAAACGGTAGAATGAGCACTGTCAGATCTACCTTGTTCTCACAGACTCAGAGCACTCTGCCAGCTTCTGACTTCCCGTGGCTGTGTGATTCTTTTAAGAAGAAGCAGTAATGGGGGCCTGGGGTTTCCTAGCTTTAGTTTGTTTTTCATTCTTTGGCCCATAGTGGGATGGGGTGAGTTAGAGATCTACCCTTTGAATATACATTTCTGTCCTGAATAGGTACTCTTCTAACACAAGGCTATTTTGAAATTCTGTCATGCTCTCTAAATTGTGCGGAGTTATATATAGCTTTAGCCTGGGATTTGGGCTATGTGGGAAAAGTTTTTTGCTGCCAGTTTTTGAGCCCTTTAGCAGAATTAGGAAGTAGGAAAATAAAATTCAGAGTCTTAGAATTCTTTTAATGGATAAAGAGATAGGTAGGGGTGTGTGTGTGTGTGTGTGTGTGTGTGTGTGTGTGTGTACTGTTCTTAAATGCTACCTATTGAGAATTTTTCTTTTTCTTCAATAATAGAAGGTAGTTTTAAGAGCAGTGTTTATTTTGGTATTTATTTATATTTATCATACGGTCAAAACTTTAAAAATGTGTTGAAGCTAGGGTTAAGTAATGACTGGGACAGAGTGGGAGAAAGGGAGAGCTCTTTCTGATGAGGCACTGTGGGTACGAGGCAAGGAATCCTTTTTAGTGTTCTTCACTATGAGATTTTAGTGAGCTTGCAGAAAAGGTTTAAATTAATATTATGTTCAATTGATTACCTAAAAACTTTAAAGATATTTGTTGTGTAAAAGCTTTACCTGAAGTTTTCACTTGTAAATGTCAGGGAGGGCAGTGTTACCTAGTGGAAGCTGTCAGGCTCCTGGATGTCCGTAGATAGGGTAGTGAGATCAGTAAGGTCTTAACAAAACTCTTCGCATATGTTAATTGAACTATAAAACAAGGCTTTCACTCTAAAGCCTGTCTGAAATATACAGTTTCTCTGCTACATGGAGGTATTTGTTTTCGAAGGCAATATTTTAGTTCTTTTACTATTTGTCTAGCAGGCATTGATGAGAGGGAATTGTTTGAAGACGTGGGAATAAGAGGATTAAGGCAGGAGGGAGGGGAAAGGTTCTCCTTGGTGTCTGTGATGTGGGCCAGTCCTGTATAGAGTTCTGAAATAGTTTAGTTTGTCTTGGTGTTCCTTCCCCCAGGCCTTCTCATAGAGTATGCAGACAGAGGAGAGCATAGGGCTTGATGGCCTCCAGCCCTGGCTAGCCCTTGGAGTGCCTGGTGCTGTCAGATCATGCTCAGCCACCTCAGAATTTGTTTTCTTCGTAGTGTGGCTGGTCTTGGCATGATGTTGAGAGGAAAATAATTAGATTATAGTATTTCACTCTAAGGTAGGAAAGATCGCTAGCCCTATTATACTTTAAACAGGCTTATATTTTTAAGGAAAATTGTCATAACCCAGATCAATTTCTAATAGAATTCTGGGCAATGTAAAAGAGAAAAATAAGAAATTTCAGTTAATGTTGAGGAAGATTTTTTTTCTTTGCAAGGAAATAATGAAGATAGGTTGGCCTTACTTGGTGTTTGCATCTGCTTTTCTAGGTTCCTTCCCCTCTTCCAGTTCTGAAAGCTCCAAATTTTTTAAAAAATGTTTATTTATTTTGAGAGTGACAGAGCACAAGCAGGGGAGGGGCAGAGAGAGAGGGAGAGAGAGAATCCCAAACAGACTCCATGCTCGGCATGGAGCCCAGTGTGGGGCTTGATCTGACAACTGTGAGATCGGGACCTGAGCCGAAATCAAGAGTTGGATGCTTAACAGACTGAGCCGCCCCGGCACCGCTGCAAGCTCCAAATTATAAAATGATGACTGTAGTAAAAAGAGTGAATCATAAAAAGAGTGAAGACTGCTTTATAAGTTAGTGCTTAGAGGTGAAGATTGCTTTTCTCTTCCTTTAAGTGGATATGTTTATTAGATGATCTTCTAGTATGGCTTGGCTTTCATAGTTGTGGTTTAGTTCTCTTTAATGTGGGCTACTTATTCTTACAAAAAAAAAAATCATTTACCATTTAAAGAATATACCCTTATTCCAAAAAGTTTTTGTGGTGGGTAAAAGAATTTATAGTTGTTTAAGCCTGATTTTTCTTAACTTTTACTTGCTGCAGTGCATTTTTTTTTCAATTGTAGGTGCTTCTAAAGTAAAGAAATATCGTAAGTTAATTTTAGAGCAGGCAAAAACAACAAGCCTGGAACTGGTTCCAGAAGAGCCCTCTGAGCCTGTGCCACCTGTTATAGTTGATCATGAGAGATTGAAGGTAAGCTTAGCTATTCCCAGTTTATTTTTTTAAAGATTTTATTTTAAAGTAATCTCTACACCCAATGTGGGGCTCGAACTCACAACCCCGAGATCAGTAGTTGTATGCTCTTCTGACTGAGCCAGCCAGGTGTTGTCCCCCCATCGTCAATTCTAAATGAATGGAAACACATTTCAATATGTTTGTAGTCAGTTGAACAAAGCTAGTTTTGATAATCTCTTGCTATAACCTAGGAATATAAGTGCTTTGGGGCTTCTAGTAAAAAAAAAAGAGTTTTGTGTGTTTTGAGGGATTTAGAAAATGGTCTTGGTAATAAACTAAGCCCTAGAATCTTCTAAAATCAGGTGTCACTGTTACATTATAACCTGTGGTGTCTCTTACCTAACCATTTGAATATAACTGTTTCAGTGTGAACAATGAAAACAAACTTTATTTTATTCTCTTTTCTTCTAATTTTTCTTAGAAATTGCTTGATTTATTGGTAGATAAAAGCAACAATCTGGCAGTTGATCAACTTGAGAGATTATATTCTCTTCTTAGTCAGTGCATCTATCGTCATCGTAAAGATTATGACAAATCACAACTTGTAGAGGTAAGTGCTCAGTGCATCCTTAAACAGATACGTGCTTTTACTTGTCCACCCCACCTCCCCCAAAAAAGGGAAAAAAGTTAGTCTCTATCTTTCACCAAGTAACTGAAGAATGTTTTGAAGATTTAAGATTAGAAGACTCATTAAGAGTTATAGTTTGAAGAATAAAGCCTTACTGTATCATTTTGTCTCAGGACAGAAGTAATCTGAGATTCTTTGTTTATGAAAACACAGAAATTCGTGGTTCTGGGTTAGGAAATACACAGAAGAGCATGCCACAATTCTCTTGTCCCTTTCTTGTTACTGACATCACTAAAGATATCACCTGGGCCAGTTGAATGTGGGGATGGCCTTACAGTCCTTACCAGTGCTATCAAGGCAGCCACTGCTGATTAAAGGAATGGGCCTGGGCAGTGAGATCTGTTTGCCACCCCATTAATGATTAGAAGAGAACTTAAAAGGCATCTCATTAATCAGATCTAGTCCTATGAAATGGCTGCACAAAGGAGGGCTTGTTCTTTTGTTTAGGCACTTTTAAAGTGAATTGTTCCCTTTCTAGACAACTTCGGGCCATAAGTGAGTTCTTCCTTATAAATAGGAACTCATATCTGTTCATACAGTTTACATCATCAAGCCACACTTCTGCTTTCTGAAGTCATCTGAGCAAATAGCAACCCACTAAATGGCTAAGTGACTTAGACTCCCTATTCATTTGCCTGTTAGCTTATTTATCTGGTGGTCTGGTTATTACATATTTATTGAGTGCCTATAGTTCCAGATACTGTGCTAGATGTTTGGGCTGCAAAACATGAATAAGACAGTCCCTGCTCTCCAGGAGCATTTCTAGTATATTAAAGATTTGTATGCAGAGGATGGGATTATTTTTCATGTGTAATAAGGAATATTGGACTTGAATCAAAGGAAGAGAGCAAAGTATGTGAATGTATATTTAAAAATTGAGGTCATATTGTATATTGTTTTATACAATATTGTTTTATAACCTGACTTTTTTTTTCTTATTCAGTAATAAGATGATGAAACATTTAGCAAAAGTGATTTTTATTGATCATATATGAGAAATTTTTGATCAATGATAATCTGGCCTATTAATTGTATACAGAGATGTACCAGATGCCTTAGATGTATTTGACACTTGGCCATCTAAGTGAAATGTGTAGGGTAGAGTTCTTTACTACCCCCCAACCCCACCCACCCAGAACTTGTTTGTTCACACGATTGACATTTGATTAGCTTGAATGTATTGAATACTCTTTAGTACTGAAACATTTTTCAGTAGGGGACTTGGACCTCTATAATCTAGGGGTTTTGTTTAGGGAGGGAAGGGAGCTATAGCAGAATCACCAGTGAGTGGCGTTTCTGGTGGTGATGGCAGTGACTATTTCTGGCTCTTTTTTTTCCCTCCTTTTTTCTTTCAGCTCTGATTAGAGTGAATTGCAGTGGGAACAGGTGCATTCTACTTTGGGTACAAGTTTTACTAGGCTGAGTACATTCATTTTGCTTTGGGAGAATATGAGTAAAGGAAGGACTCAGGCTCTGGAGTAAGGCTACCTATATTCAAATGGACTCTTTTGTTTATTAGCTGACAAATTATTTATATCCATAAATCTCTTAGTACAATATCTGGCACAATAAATACTCATTGAGTGGTACTAGCATCATCCATTCGCCTAAATATCCAATGGGAGGCATTTGGAAGTGTCTAGGGCAGATAAGATAGTCTTACAGAGAAGCTCCCGTATTATAATTAGGAAAATAGTTAAAGCTTAACCTGTATCTAAATTTCTTTCTCTAAAAAGTTAGAGTGAATTTTCCCATAATACTTTTGTCCTTCCTTTAATAGATAACATGCACTTTTTTTCCCCCTTGTAGGAGATGGAAAGAACAGTTCATATGTTTGAGACATTCCTATGAACTTTTCAAGATGAGTGGTTTATCCTCTCCAATCTGCTCCTGACAGAGCAGTCTTCTGAGCCATTCAATTTCAAATTGCACCAATTATGTGCAGAGCCTTGGTGTAAAGTGCTCTCTCACTCATTCTTTCTCTCTGTTGAATTTGGTGCTATTGTCTCAGGTACCTGAAACCAACCAGCCTACAAGAACCAAACAGAACTTCAGAAACGTGTTGTATTTTCCACAAATAAAAAATACAACCCCACAGATTGGAGATTTTGGTGCTACAGAAACTGCTCTCACTTCTGCTCCTCTTTTCGTGCACTCTCTTTTGGAGACTTCTCTCTTAGGGAGCAGACCAGCAAACTCGAGGAAACTGGATGGGGCAGTTCTCTTAACTGTGTTGAATTGTTTAAACAGTGGGCAACCTGTTTTGTTTTTTGTTTTTGTTTTTTTCCTTCCCCTCCTTTCTGCTCCTTTTAGCGTATTTGTTTTTATTTTTTCCTCTGGGTAATGGACTGAAACCTGTTTTAGAGTTGGCTATGGTATATTCTGGTGGGAAACTGAAGAAACTGGATGAAATCAGATTAGGCTCTTTAGAACTGCCTTTAACGTGCCTTTTAATTCATTTGAGAAAGGTAAGGCTAAACAAAAGGATGGGCTTGTTTGTAGCAAATCAGTTAGAATGTCTCTTTGGTCACAACCTTGAAAATAAGTTTTGATACTCTGTGTCGTTGAGAGGCAACCAGTGTTTTGGTATAAAATGCCTATCTTGTTTTCAAAAGTCAATGAAGACACTCATTAAGCCACATGATATATACTAAAATGGTAAGTTTTCCTGTATGGTCTGTTTCTGTTTAAGAAACATGTAATAAAACAACAACAACAAATACTACCCAGTCCACCAAAAAACTCACACGTTTCCAGCATTGCTGACAATGATGGCCAGAAAATAGATAGATGACATTTTTTTCTTCTCTCAGTGGCAATTTAATAGTTATTCATATTTGAGTTCCCAGAGAAGAATGATTTCGTGTATAGTAAATTGTTACTGTTTTGTTTTAAAGCCAGGACTTGCCAAATGGACAGAAAAGAGGAATTTGTCAGAGGCTCCATAAAGTTCATATTCTATATGCATAGTTGCAGGTGAGCTCTGCTATGGTCCTTGAATTAATGGACATTAATGGACATTAACAGTATTAATGTTTAAATCCCTTACCATAAGCTTACCTTCACAACTATTCATTTTGATTGGAACCCGTTTTGGACCTTGTTGAGTGATTTCTCTGAATTGTACTTACCTAAAATTAATTATGGGTTACTAGTTTTACAAAAACTTTCTACAAATTTGGAGACACAGTCTAGGCAGTTGCAAAGAGGCAAAGGGAGTGCAGTGACATTTTTTTATCAGATGATTTTTAAACAAAAAAAGTAGAAAATTTTGACAAGTTGGCTTGATAACTTCATTCATTGTAGCCGTTAGCTGCCGGTGTGTCTTTCCAATATATGCAACACATATAGTTTGGGTTTTAATTAGAGCAAATGGTCTTGGACTACTGCAGAGATACTGAGCTACCTCAGCTTTTTGTATTTTAGTTACCAGTAGTGTTTACAGAGTCCTGTAATCACTTTGCCACCGTTTACCCGCTGAAGCTAAGGTACTTGTCTCCTTGTCTCTGGCTGTTTGGAGTGTGCCCAATGCCAGCGCAGAAAGCACACGTTGGCCGTAGGCTACTGCAGTAATCTTAAGTGCTTCTTGGCATTTACATTAACATTTTGCGCCTTCTAATTATAGCTTAATTTTTTAAGAAATGCCACTTTTTTCTTTATACCTAGTCTATGAAGTTTTCATAATATTCAGTTAAGTCATGTAATTCAAGATGCTACCCGTGTAGACACACTGTATTTTTAAGGTGGGCAAGTGCGATTAACGATGAACCATTTTAAAGGGGAGGTTATTTGAAACCTCTAATTTGATTATTGGGAGGATTTTCATGCTTTCTTTAGTATTTATTACCATCATACCAGTTCAGACTATTTTACTGTCTAATACATTAGCATTTTGTATTTTGATGGAAATTGTTACAGAATTTAAAGATTTGATGAAATAAGATGTAGCAGATTTTTTGTAGCAAGTTTCTGCTAAAAGGGTTTTTTGCAAGTCTCAGGTTCTTGCTGCACTATTTTTTTTTAAATATTTATTCCAGTTACTCTAATTCAGAAGCATTCTGTTCAAGTAACAGCAGCACTTGTGAAAGGAAAAAAAAAACGCACATGTTCTTAGTAGGTTACTAAATTTGTACAAGTTAATTAAGATTTTAGCCATCAGTGGGTTTGACAAGGGAAATTTATTTATGTTTAGCATTAAAATGCTTCCAAAAGATCAAGTTTTTTTTATTTTAACCTTGATATAGATGGAGAAATAGGAGGCACCCTCAGTATGATAGGAACTGCCACTTTGAACAGTTTAGGTCTTAAAGAGAAAGCCAGTCTAATGCCAAGGGGAGAAAAATTAGCTGAAATTATATCAACTCCTCTGCTCCCCTTCTGCCCCCTCTCCCCCCCAAAAACCACACACTATACCAGTTTTGCTTACTTTACAGATATTTGGTGGTTCTATAGTTTAAAGCAGCTTGTGAAATTATCCAAGTGGACTCAATTTTGTTTACCTTTATGTAAGTTCTTAATTTTTGCTGTATAGCATTGGCGAAAATATGTACAAATTGACCTCTGTTCTTATTTCCTATTGTGAGCATTATAAATGATAGCTCCTATGTAAAACTTTGCTCTCAGATCAGTAAAATATGTATCACAGCACAGCCCAACAATGGTTAATGCTCAGCTGTGGGGACCATGGGAGCTTTTTGAAGATGATGGAACCGCACTAGGGTTGAAACTGATGGCTGTGGAGTTAATTGTGTTTTTGAGCTTGAATCTCACCTGTGATTAATTTTGTTTTGTTTTGTTTTATGTCCTTTCATGACTTGATTTCTCTCATATGCCAATGTATTTGTAGGTTTACTGGATTTTATTTTTAGGGAGTGGGGTGGTAATATCTTCCCATTTTTGATTAAGTTGGTTCAGCTATGGTGCTATTCGGTAGGTTATCTTCAGTGTCAGGTCCCGTAGCTGAATGCCATTGTTATTATAATTATTATTTGTAATCACATTGTAAGCTTGAATTTGGGCTTGTACCTGCATCTTTTGTATTTTGTACATTCAGTTATTTAGACTTTGGGAGTCCTCTTTGGTTTCAGTCACGTATGTCTACTTTGTAGATTAAGTAGACTTCATCAACTATGGTCTATTTTGGGTTTATAGTTTAATTTAGAATTGTGTTAAATTGATGTTTTGCATTTGACTTCATTTTACATTAGTTTGAAGTAAATTATTTAATTTTTGAATTCTGGAATTTTGAACATTTACTGTAATTTGTAATATAACTGCTGTGAAATACTTGAATAAAGATGGCAAGAAAAACCTGCCTTTCTTTAGCCTGATGATGATTACTGTTGGCTGCAGATGCAGTGCTACCATTCTAACCGAACTTGTCTGTTTTGCAGCTAGAGCCTAATGATGTTTATTAAGTACCACCCCCCCCTCCCCACCCCCACCCCCCCAGCCAAATCTCATTATAGGATTCTTTTAGATTTTAGCAGTCCTCGGTATTGTTTTGCTAAACGTTTTTCTGTTGGGAAAGTGTGGTTTTAATTCCAGTTGAAGGTTGTCTAAAATATGTTGTATAGAAGCAAATAGATTACTTCTGACATTTGTTTTTCTGTTTGGAAGACTGTTCCAGTAGACCATCAGGTAGTTTGGTTAACTTACTTTATAGTGTTTTCTCTTAGATCAGGTAGTTACCAGCATACTTTGAATAGTACATAGAATTTAAATATGGAAAAATTTCATACCAGAATTTTGAGGGGCTTGTTGCTTCAAGGGAATAGAATGTTCTTGGCTTTAGATTGCCTATGTTTCTGCTATCTACCATGAGATACCTTTTCATGTCTTGAGATTAGGATACTAACCTTAATAGAAGTCCTTAATTTTTCTTTCCTTTTCGTTCGTTTGTTCCTTCCTTCCTTCCTTCCTTCCTTCCTTCCTTCCTTCCTTCCTTCCAAATCATAGTAAAAAGGAACTGGTTGAATTTGAACAAGACTTTGTTTTTCTTGATTTTGCAGATTGTATTAATTTTTATTTTTAATTATCTGTGTATAGCAAAAGACTGATAGTAATAAACCTGGGAAACAGATTTTTAAAAATTTTAGCCAAATGTTTACAAATTAAAAAAAATTTTTTTTGAGAGACAGCATGAGTGAGGGAGGGGCAGAGAGAGAGGGAGATACAGAATCTGAAGCTGACTCCAGGCTCTGAGCTGTCAGCACAGAGCCCAACGCGGGGCTTGAACCCATGAACTGCAAGATCATGACCTGAGACGAAGTCAGACACTTCGGTGTCACTGACTGAGCCACTCAGGTGCCCCTAGCAAAATGTTTATATAAAAGTAACTTATAAGTGCCTTTGAGTGTCAGTCAAGTTTTTAGAGCTCTGGAGAGAATTTGGGCTTATTTATCCAATTTAGTTTCTGTTGGACTCAAAACTACAGTAAAGTGAGAGACTAATCTTTAAAAATTTATTTCATGTTATCCCTATTCCCTAGCACCTGCAAAGTTCTCTGTTGGCTATCTTTTTAAAAATAAATTCCCTCTCAGACCTGCACAGTCGTGTCTATTATGTCCCAGGCACTATGCTAGACACATTCTCTGTCTTTAAGTAGCTTGTAGTACTCTAGGGGAGGCTAGTGCATATACCAGTAGTAATGATTCAGTGGGATAAGGGTTGTAACAGAAGGAACACAAACAGTGTTCAGAGTTATAAGAAGGGAACCAATTAATTCTGTTTAGGAATGGGGAAAATGAAAGTCTTCAGAGAGTTGGCATTTTATTTTCCTTTTGTTTCTTTCTGGCTGTTTTAGAGTCTAGCCCCACTCTACCAAAACTGTTCTTAGTTTTCTTGTGATCCTTCATATTACATCATATTGTGTTTGTATGACATTTATACCACTCACCCTGGAGTATCTTTATTTTCAACTTATTGAAATATTGGTCATATTTCAGGGCTAGGCTTAAGATTCTGCACCAATACATCTCCCTTACTGTATCATTCCTTCTCAGAACTTAGCTGTATTTTGTACTGCATAATACAGTGAATTACTAATATTATGCAAAACAGTAATATATTCATGTGGGAAAGGAAGTATCACATTTCTTCTGCATTCCCTGTAGGAATTTAAAATAGTGCTGGGCTCATGGGAGATGCTTCTTTCTTTTTGGTTTAATTGACATAGTGAGTGCCTACAATGTGCCAGGCATGGTTGCAGGTGCTCAAACTAAAGCAGCAAAAAAAGCAGAAAAAGTCCCTGTCTTCATGGAGCTTAAATTCTTTTAGTGCTTTTTTAAAAAAATGTTTATTATTTTTGAGAGAGAGCGAGTGGGGGGAGGGGCAAAGAGAGAGGGGGACAGAGGATTCAAAGTGGGCTCTGTGCTGACAACAGCGAGCCCGATGTGGGGCTTGAACCCGAAGTTGGACGCCCAACTGACTGAGCCACCCAGGCGCCCCAGCTTAAATTCTTTTAGACGTAATGTGTCATATTTCTGACATGATCGGTCAGGTTCAAGTTATTTCTAAGAGGAATTCTCTCTTTAAACATTGAATAAAGCATTTTGTTAAAAACTTGCCAGTAACTCTTCCTTTTCCTCTTTGCTTTCTTCTATTCCCCGTCTTAGTGAATAGAGCCGCATCCATCAAGGATCCAAAACCTGTCGTTCTAAGTTTTATCTTCTTTATGGTGCATCTCCTTCTTCTTTTTTTTTTTTTTCAACGTTTTTTATTTACTTTTG
The DNA here is from genome assembly GCF_022837055.1 of Prionailurus viverrinus. Taxonomy (NCBI): domain Eukaryota; kingdom Metazoa; phylum Chordata; class Mammalia; order Carnivora; family Felidae; genus Prionailurus; species Prionailurus viverrinus. The sequence continues at coordinate 122,331,661 of NC_062563.1, forward strand.
GGACAGAGAAAGACAGAGCATGAACGGGGGAGGGGCAGAGAGAGGGAGACACAGAATCGGAAACAGGCTCCAGGCTCCGAGCCATCAGCCCAGAGCCTGACGCGGGGCTCGAACTCACAGACCGTGAGATCGTGACCTGGCTGAAGTCGGACGCTTAACCGACGGCGCCACCCAGGTGCCCCTGGTGCATCTCCTTCTAATCATGCAGCATGTTCTGTTGATTTTTATCACTCTAAACATGCCTCCTGCTCATCACCCTTTCTCCATCTTTATCATAGCTGACTTAGTCTGGGCACTAATGCTTTTGTCTGGACTAGTTGTAATAGTCACCAATATAGGAGAATGCAAACATGGGCAAAGACATGGTGTCTGTCTTCAACAGGATTTTTACCGTATGATTTAACATTCTCATATTTACTAGATACTAGGGATTGTTCCAAGTGCTTTACAAATGCAAATTTGTAAATTTGTAATTTTTTGAGAACCTTTTGAGGCAGGTGTTACTGTTATCCCCATCTTATAAGCCAGGTAAGCTAAGACGTAATTTGTCCAAGGCTAATTGCTACTTCACTGCCTCTTGTCGGAGTAGACAGATGCACAAGCATATTCAGTATACTGCACATGTCGCAATTGAGTTATGCGTAAGGTACACGGTGTACAGAGGAGGAGTGTGCAGCCCAACCTCAAGAAAGCCTTCCCAGGAAAACTGATGCCTGAGCAGAGGCATCAAGGTAGGAAAGCCTTTCCAGGCAGAAGGAACAACAGAAGCATATACTGAAGAGTAAAATAAAATAGCATGACGGCAGCAGGGGAAAATACAGGCGGTTCCTAATCACCAAAAGTCAGCCTTTATATAACAAAATTATTTGAGCCATGCCGCTGACCAAGCACAGTTCTTGGATTTAGACTTACAGCTGAGGACAGGACAGCAAGGTCCCGGTTCTTTGGGGGTTGATAGTCTAATGGGCAAAGAGTAAACAAGATGTTATCTCATAGTAGCCAATGCTTAGGTGATAATGAGTACAGTAGTAGTACTAGTAGCAGTAAAAACATCTGAGTGACTGGTAGGTACTATTTTAAGAATAAACCATTTAATTATCACAGTGTCTGTGAGGTAAGTACTGTTGTTGGTTCCATTTGACAGAAGGGGGTACTGGAATATAATGGCTGAGCAACTTGCTCAAGGTTACAAATCTAATTAGTGTTAGCTGGGATTCTATCTTTTGTGGTTTCAGAGCTTGAATTCTTCATCAATTTATCATTAAGATGAATGATAAATTCATTTGTCCTTGCTCAGGTTTTTCTCCCCTATTAGTAAACATCTTTAAGTTGTAGAATACTGCAGAGAGTAATAAAACGTGCATGTTCCCATCATCCGGAATTAAATGTTAACAGTTTTTCATAATTCTTGCAGTTCTTTTTTTAATGAAAAAAATTCTAGATGACATTGAAGTCCCCTTCCTACCACTTCCCAGTCCCATTCCTTTTCTTCTTCTCCAGGGGGAGCCACTCTGATCACTTAAATGAACATCTTTCCTGTTTTTAATGCATTATTTGAGAAGGTAATAGTGTGGGTGTTGAAGCCAGACTCAGTCTGAATCCTAGGCATGTCCCTTTATTGGCTGTGTAACATGAAGCAAGTTACTTCACCTCTCCGCACATCAGTTTATCCGTACAAAGAGGGGTGGTGATAGCACCAAGCCCATGGTAATTATTATGAGGATTATGAATTTGAATCAGCAAACACATGGTAATGCACTTAGAACAGTCCCAGGCACATAGTGTGTTCAGTATGTTTTAATCATTATTACTGTAATTATTACTATTTGTATGTATCCATAAAAATGGTTTGGGGGTTTCTTAAATGTACATCAATGGAATTATTTTACATCTTTAAAAACGTACATAGTTTTAATTTGGAAATGCGTGTATGTGGTTTAAAGAATAAATTAGTTCTAGAAGGCTTGTTATAAAAGCCAGTTATCCCCTGATTTCCCCTCCCTCCCCCAAAAAGGAATATTCTTCCCACAGCCAATTGTTTTCAACACCCTTAACTAATTATTTTGGTATGCATCTCTGTGTTTCTAAATAATATTCTTACATGGCTACTTTTTTATTTTCCAGTTTTTGCCAAGATCTTGATTTCCCACCATGGAAGAGAATAGTCACACCTGTCCCCCAACACACCCACACTTCCTGCTTTCTCACCCTCCCAGTTAGTTTTAGTTTTTGTTAGATCATTGTTTGGTATGTATATGATTGTGACTATGTAAAAGCTATTGCCAGCTGAGATTTTTAGGGGAGAGTATGATTGGTTTCCTTTCCTGTACATTTTTTTTTGTTATTTGCCTAGTTTTCTATTATTAACAACTATTTTGTCCCTAAAATTCGTCCCCGGAACTCCAACTCTATTTAAAAATTGTTTAACCTTTTATTTATTTTTAAGAGAGAAAGAGTGCGAGTGGGGGAGGGTCAAAGAGAGAGGGAGACACAGAATCTGAAGCAGGCTCCAGGTTCTGAACTGTCAGCCCAGAGCCCAACGCGGGGCTTCAACATATGAGCTGCGAGATCATGACCTGAGCCGAAGTCTGCCGCTTAATCGACTGAGCCATCCAGGTGACCCAAACTCTCTATTTAATATCTTCAAAAATATAAAGTATTCTAGCATTTCATCATCTTGAGAAAGTTTGTCCAGGAGCATTCTAGTCTTTTTCATTGGTGTGTAGAAAAGGTCTTACATAGCCGTTTTCCTGGAATCTCCCTCCACACCACCCTTCACCTTTTTCTTAGTGACGTTTATATCCCGTGTTGCTGTTGGGTAGTCCAATGCTATTCTGATTCTTGGTACATTTTCTTGATTTTGTTTTCCTTCCTAAAGCTTTTAGGATCTTCACTTGTACCCTAATATTCTAGAATGTCATAGATATGTCTGGGTGGGTGTCTGTGCTAGTGGGCCTCTCCACTCCGGAAATTCATATCCTTCAGTTCTGGGAAATTTTCCTGAGTTATTTCTTTATGATTTGCTTGCCTTGTTTTCTTTGTTCTCCATTTCTGCAATCACTGTTCTTTAGATATTGACCCTCCTAGACTGTTCTCTAAATTCTGCTTCCTTCCCAGTTTTTATTTGTGTGTTTAATTTTTTCAGAGCTATTTTTTCTTGATTTTTTGAAGTATCATTTTGTTCTTGTTTAATGATTGTAAAGTCACTCATTAATCTCTCTTGAGGATATTAATAATTTTTTTTTCTTGGTTTTTCTTCTCCCTGCATAGACTCTTTCCTCCAAGTTGCCTTTCCTGTTTGTTTTGGCCACTGTTTAGTATTGCAGCTTTTTCTTAAGTGTTTGATAATTCTTTGCTATCTGCTCATATTAAAGAGTGGATGCCTAAAAAAACTGCTTTCAAAGCATTGCACAAGAATATCCAGATGGGAGAGTAGCAGGGCTTTCTCTGGAAAATACCATAAGCCCAACAGGGAATAAAGCTAAAGATAGTAACACTGGGGATTCCCAAGAAACCATCCAGCCAGATCACCTGACAAAGTTGTATAGATTAGAAATGATACATACAAAGTCAAATAAATGTTGGCTACTTCAGTGTCATTCTGTATTCTTTTAAGAACTGACCCTGAAATTTTGCAGTTTGGTTATCTCAGTTGAAATCTCTTAGCAGAAATGCCTTACAAATGATTTTGAGATTTTTGAATATACATATGTACTCCTTTTGTTTGCTCCCACCTTTGCTCTCTCAACCTCATTTTCCTTTCATTAGGCCAGTATTTTAGATCCAAGAACTCAGAGGGAATTAAAATGTTCTTTGGAAGATTTTGTACTGAGAGCTTTTATCCCTTTAGGAGCAACAATTATCTTTAAAGTGTTTGGAGGTGATGGAGTCAAGCTTTCTTCTTAGTTTGACTTCTCTTAATGCCAACTGTGTTCCTGACAACACCTCTTGTTCCAAAAACAGAAATGACTGTTCTATATAAGACCACTTGGGTTAATGGTCCTACCATTAATGCTAATATGGCAGGTCTGAAAGCCCACACTCCAAAAGCCAGAAGACACTCTAATTTTCTTAGTGTAATTTCTGTTTCTTTCTGGAAACCTGGTGGTCTAGAATTTTTTCAAGTTAGCATTTTTTTTTTAAATTTTTTTTTTTGACGTTTATTTATTTTTGAGACGGGGAGAGACAGCATGAACGGGGGAGGGTCAGAGAGAGAGGGAGACACAGAATCTGAAACAGGCTCCAGGCTCTGAGCTGTCAGCACAGAGCCCGACGCGGGGCTCGAACTCACGGACCTCGAGATCATGACCTGAGCCGAAGTCGGATGCTTAACCGACTGAGCCATCCAGGCGCCCCTCAAGTTAGCATTTTGATTAACAGAAGAAGCATAACTCCAGGGAAAGAAGTCCTATACTAGTTAATCCTTTTTTACTTGTTCCTGATGACTTTCAAGCCAAGAAAGATGAAGGAGGACTAGACCTGAGGAAAAAAAGGTGAGTAAAGCAGAAAAAAATTTAGTGCTATTCATATATATATATATATATAAAGTGTCTTTATAAGTTAAAAAGTGTTTTGGGCCTTTCCCCTGCTACTCATCTACTGAAGATATGGAAGTTAGGAGTGTGACCATTCCATTCAGATATCTATGACAACATTGTTTTGTTTTGTTTTGTTTCTATCTATGTAAAAAAGTAAGCTCTACCTATGCCCAATGCAGAGCTTGAACTCAAAACCCTGAGATTAAGAGTTGTATGCTCTATGGAATGAGCCAGGCACCCTCTTGATAACATGTTTTTTTTTTTTTTTTTCTTGATAACATGTTTTTAATGTCATGCAGCATTGTGGAGTAATTGCTAATGAGTTGCTAAGTAAGTATTGAATTTAAAAGGCCAACATTTTATTTTAGTTTTTAAAAAAGTTTATTATTTGTTTTTGAGAGAGAGAGAGAGAGCACAAGCAGGGGAAGGGAAGACAGAACACAACAGAGTGTGAAGCAGGCTCCAGGCTCCAAGCCATCAGTGCATAGCCCGATGTGAGGCTAGAACCCACAAACATGAGATTGTGACATGAGCCAAATTTGGACGCTTAACCAACTGAGCCACCCAGGAGTCTCAAGGCCAACACTTTAGTAAGTTATAATAGTTTTGGGAGGTAGAGGTCAAAAAGTTAGTTTGAAAGACTGAGTAGTTTAGAATTAAATATTTTATATATATATATAAAATTAAATATTATATATATATAATTAAATATTTTATATATATATATATATATATATATATAGAAGTACGGTGGAAGATAAAGCAGTGTAAGTAGTTTGGCGTTTTGTTCTGGAGGACCAGCCTAAATACCATGTGACAATCCTTGAATGTTTTTGAACAGTACCATGACATGGTGAAAATCAAGTTTCAGAAATAATTATTTGATAAGAATGTGGAAAATAACTATTTTCTTTCAAAAAGATATGTTGACTACCTACCGTTTGCTAAGTATGTGCCAGGCACTGAGGCTACAAAGCTAAGGAAAGCAGTTTCTGCCTTTGGAAGTAACTACTCTGTAGAAAAAGATATATTAAGAGAAAAAAAAATTTTTTTTTAATTTAGGTAAGTGCAGTGATAATGATGTAGCTGAGATGCTATTAGATCATAGAGGAAGGGAACTTAACCTACATAGGAATTCTTGAGAAGGTTTTCTGGTGGATGTGATACCTTAATAGCATCTCAGAAAATGAAGGAATGTAGTAACAAATTTGGAAGAGCATTCCAGGCAGAGGGAACAGTATAACAAAGACAGAAACAGAGGCAAACATGTTAGGTTCATACCACTATGGGCACATCTAGTTTGCTGTGTTCTAAAGCAAAGAGTAGTGTTTGAAGTTAACAAGGACTTTGTATGCCTTGTGTTCGAGGTGAGAAATGCTGCAGGCCTGAACGAGGGAATTTGTGGTAAGGATGGTGAGAAAGGGGTAGTTTCTCTTAGAAAATGAAGGGGTAAAACCATTAGAACTAAGTGATTGGATTTGGGGGGATGAGGATAAAAGAGGAGCCCCAAATTGCCCTTAGATTTCTGCCTGGTATTCAGGTAGATGAGTAGCACCATTAACTGAGAATGGACAGGAGAGAGTAGCAAATTGGGAGTGAATGCAGTGTTGGACATTTTGACATCCAGGTCCAGCAGACCTTTAGATATACATCTTAATATCTTAACATATAATATAATATAATATCTATAATGTCTTAAATGTATCTGAAGCATGGGAGAGTTCAGAATTAGAGACTTTTGGGGTCAGCTGCCCTGAGTGTCGTTTTAACCACAAGTGTGCATCAAGCCATGTCGGTGGTTCTTTGAAGCAGAATGAAAATGGTACATGGAGGAACAGTAGTGTTTAACCAGTGGTAGAGGAAGTCTTACAAAGCAGACTGATCATAACTTGTCAAAAGCAAGACAGCCATGAGTAGTATCACAGAACTCAAGAGAAGATTTTATGTTCAAAATGAATAATATCAAATGTTCTAGTGGAGGCTAATTAAATATGTACTGAAACCTTGAGAGTAGATATGACAATTTGGTGATCTTTTTTGTTCTCAGGAAAAAGGGAAGGAGTCAGGGCATAGCTAGAGAGGTACACAGAATTGAAGAAAGGATTGTGATAAAAATGAAGACTGAGCATGTTTGTATACTGAAGGTGACAGCAGCTAACATTTATTGAAGACGTACTGGATTCCAGGCCATCTTCTAAGGGTTTCATGTATTAACTCATTTATTCCTCACAGTAACCCTATAAAGTAGATACTCTTTTCCTCATTTTACTAAAGAGGAGAGTTAACCACAGAGAGATTGTCACATGGCTGACAACTGGTAAAAGGGCAGAATCAGAATTTGAACCCTGGGGTTCTGACACAATAGGCCAGTTATTTACCAATATCCTATACTGCCTCCATAGAACTGTAGAGATTGTAGACATGGAGAAGAGTGGTAATTAATGGATTAAGATCAGAAAAGACTGGAGGGGATAAAGTCAGGAACATTGGTGAGAGTTTTGGTCTTGAACAGGAGTTATTTAATTCTTGAAGACCAGAAACCAGGCCTACAGGTGGAGGTGGTAAGTTTGGGGATGGGATGAGACAATTGTCAAGTTTAAGAATTTAATCACATCAAACTTTTCCCATCAAATACGTAGCTATTTATTAAATTTATACCTTGTTATTATAAAACATAAACACAGATATGGAAAACTGCTGAAAAACAAATGTATAGCTTATCATGAACTATTACAAGATATAACCATCCCCCAGGTAAAAGAAATCATCAGCCAATCCAGAAACTCTCTTTGAGTTCCATTCCAGTTAAAACCCTCTTTATCTCTTGCAGTGTTACCAGTATCTTAACATTTATGGCAATGAGGTTTTTGTTTTTCTTACAGTTTTAATAGATGTGGGCATTTCTAAACTCCACATTTAAGTTTTTCCTTTTTTACTCTTTTGTCCTTTGAATCTCAACCTACAGATTCCTCCTCAGTCTTTTTTCCTTGTCACGAATTTGATGAAGAAACCAGGTTTCCACCTATTGAATTTCCCAGAGTCTGGATTTTGCTGATTGAATATCTATGGTGAGGCTAATGTAATTTGTTCTTTGTGTTTCCCATGAACTGGTACTTGGATCTTCAGTTGTGCTGCCTAATATGGTAGCCACTAGCCACAAGTGTCTATTGAGCACTTGAAATGTGGCTAGTCCAAATTGAGAAGTGCTGTAAGTGTAAAATGCACACTTACTTTAAAGATTTATTATAAAAATAATATAAAATATCATTAGTTATTTTATATTGACTATATACTGAAATGGTATTTTGGATATTTGGGTTCAATTTATTAAAACATAATTTCCATCTAGTTCATTTTACTCTGTGTAATGTGTTTACTAGAAAACTTAAATATGTATATGGCTTATGTTATGTTTCTATGGGCAGGACTGATCTAGAGGCTTAATCATTAATCAGACTCTGGTTTTACTACTTTTTGCAAGCCTACTTCGTAAGTAAGAGTGTGTTCTTTTGTTAGGCACATAGTGCCTGGTAATTTATTTATTTTTGTGATGTTAGCAGTGATTGATACTAAATGCTTAGATATCTTAATTCATTAAAGTTTGCAAAACGGTGAGTTCCAATGAAATCGCTCCTTACTCATTTGTGATTGTGTTGTCTGTTCTGTAGGTATGATTAATACTTGATTCTTTATCTTTAATAGTTTTAGTTACTTATTTAAAAATTTTTTTTAAGTTTATTTATTTTGAGAGAGAGCATGGAGGGGCAGAGAGAGTGGGGGGGGGGAGAGAGAGAGAGAAAGAGAGAGAGAGAGAGAGAGAGAGAGAGAGAATGAATCCCAAGCAGTCTCTACACTGTCATAGTGTGGAGCCTGATGCAAGGCTCGAACCCAAACCTTGAGATCATGACCTGAGCCGAAATCAAGAGTCAGTCTCCCAACCAACTGAGCCACCCAGGTGCCCCTATTAACTAGTTTTAAAAATGAATGATCTTTCTATTCAAAACTGATGAATTAGTTTTCTTTGCGTCATTATGAATTCATAGCTTTAAACATATTTGATATAATTTAGTGCATTGTCATTAGTATGCATATTGCTGCTAAAATGTTCCCATCTATGGCCTGTGGGGAGCCTTTTCAAGTTGGTTCCGGAGTCCTTTTGACACAACTCTACTAGTCTTTATTAGCTTTTATGATTTTTTTTTTTTCCCTAAAGAAAAAGTGTGCCAGTGTGAGCAGGGGAGGGGGCAGAGGGGGGAGGGAGGGAGGGAGGGAGGGAGGGAGAGAGAGAGAGAGAGAGAGAGAGAGAGAGAGAGAGAGAGAGAATCTGAAGCAGGCTCGATGCTCAGTGTGGAGCCTGCCATGAGGCTCAATCCCATGACGCTGGGATCATGATATGAGCCGAAATTAAGAGTTGGATGATTAATTGACTGAGCCTCCCAGGTGCCCCAGTCTTTGTTCACTTTTAAACTCTGCTGTGTCTGTAGTGATATCCCTTTTTTTGTATCTGAAATTAACAATTTATGGCTTCCTTTTTTTTCTTGGTTAGTCTACTTTTATTCATCTTTTAAAAAACTAATGTTTGGTTTCATGGACTTTTTCCTACTTTTTTCATTTTCAGTTTTCTGATTTACATTCCTAAGTTAATTCCTTCCTTCTGTTTGGTTTATGCTTAGTTTCTTAAACAGGAAGTTTAGATTATTGGTTTGAGACATTTTTCTTTTTTAATATGAAGATATACTGTTAAAAACTTATAAGCAATGTTTTAGCTGCATCCCAAACATTTTGATATGTTGTATTTTTCCTTTTCATTCATTTAAAAATATGTTCTACTTTATCTTAAAACTTCCTCTTTGACTCCTAGATTATTTAAATTTGTATTATTTAATTTTCAAGTATTTGGGGTTTCCTAGATTTTGTGTTGATTTCTCATTTAATTCTGTTGTCAAAAAACATACTGTGTATGATTTTAATTCTTTTAAGTCTATTTTGATTTGTTTTGTGACCTTGAGTATGATCTATCTTGATTAAGTTAAAAATTTTAGCTGTTCATTTAGTTAGTAAACTCTGCACCCAACGTGGAGCTTGAACTCACAACCCTGAGATCAAGGGTCACATGCTTTACCTACCGAGCCAGGTGGGTGCTCGGTTAATATTTCGTATCAAACTTAAACAAGGTGTGTATTGTGTTGTTGGGTGGAGGGTTCTATAATGTTAGGTCACATTGGTTGCTTGTGTTGTTAAGTCTTCCGTATTCTTGCTGGTGTTCTGTCTACTTAGGAGACAATTACTAAGGAGTATTGAACTCTACAACAATAACTGTGTATTTGTCTGTTTCTCCTTTCAGTTGTGTCAGTTTTTGCTTCCTGTATTGATGCTCTTTTGTTAGTTGCATACACATTTGGGATTGTTTTGTCTTCTTGGTGAATTGAACGTTTTATCATTATGTAATATTCTTCTTTGTCCCTAGTAATTGTCCTTGTTCATAGTCTTCTTTGTTATTAATAGAACTACTTTAGTTGTTTTTTTAATTAGTGTTTGTGTGGTCTGTCCTTTGCCATAACTTTACTTTCTTATGTCCTAGCTTTTCATCTTTCCATACATAAAACCTCCTTGTTCAGCAAGAAATATGGCTCCCTTTATTCTGAATATGTTTATTTTCTAAATCCTTAATTACATAAAAAGTTAAACCAGAGTTAATCCATACCACTGGGGAAAAAACCCTGCTAAATATTATGTTTATAGTGCTTTTGTCTTTAGTATGAGGGCATATAGTCTAAATTCTATGTTCAGAAGTTACTTGGGTTAATCTCTACCTCTACCCCCATTTACCCTGCTTATATTATTTTTTGAAATAAAATATAAATTAGATTCTGGGGCACCTGGGTGGCTCAGTTGGTTAAGCATCTGACTTGATTTCAGCTCAGGTCATGATCTCATGGTCATGATTCGTGAGATCAAGCCCTGTGTTGGGATCCCCACTGGGCGTGGATCCTACTTAAGATTCTTATTCTCACTTCCCAACCTCCACTCATGAGCGCTCTCTCTCCCTCTCAAAAAAAAAAGGGGGGTTAGATTCTTTTGTTTTCTTGTTTGCATTCAGTTTTAAGTTCCCCCCATCCTCATTTGTTAGAGTGTGTAAGACATTAACATACTTATAAAAGTCATAACTATTCAAAGCAGTTAGATCCAGAAAAGTGTCATTGCCCCCATCCCTTCCGCCACTAATCTCATTAGTTTCTTTTTTATCTGTCTGGTGTTTCTTTTGCTAAAATAAAGTTACACATTCTCTTATCCTCTGCCCCCCTTATTCTTACACAAAAGGGAAGTTATTATAGATACTCCTTTGCACATTGCTTTTTTAAAAAAAATTGACTTTGTTTTGTTGCAGTTTTAGGTTTGTAGAAAAGCAGCATCAAGGACAGAGTTCCCTTATATCTCTTTACCTGCCCCCTCTTCACCAGTTTCCCCAATTATTACCATCTTCTACATCACTATGGTATATTTATTATAATTTATGAGCAAATATTGATACATTATTATTAACTAAAATCCATAGTTTACATTAGGGCTGATTCTTTCTATTGTACATTCTCTGGGTTCTGACAAATGTATGACATATATCCATCATGCAGCATCATTAGGAATCATTTCACTGAGCCCTGCAAGCCTCCTGTCTCCCCCTGATCATCCCTTGCTCCCTTCCCTGGCAACCACTGATCTTTTTTTTTTAAACATTGTTTTTTAAGTTTTTATTTAGTGTGAGAGTGAGAAGGAGAGCATGCACATGAGCAGAGAAGGGGCAGAGAGAGAGGGAGAGACCGAATCCCAAGCAGGCTCTGTGTTGTCAGCGCAGTTTGACACAGGGTTCACTCCCACAAACTGTGAGATCATGACCTGAGCTGAAATCGAGAGACCCTTAAACTGACTTGAGCCACCCAGGCACCCCCCGCCCCAGTCACTGATCATTTTACTGTCTCCATAGTTTTGCCTTTTCCAGAATGTCATGGAGTGAGAATCACGTAGGATGTAGCCTTTCCAGTTTGGCGCTTTTCACTCAGCAACATGCATTTAAAGTTCCCTGGTGTCTTTTTATGGTTTGATAGCTCATTTCTTTTGAACACAATAACATTCCATTGTATGGATGTACTACAGTCTGTTACCCATTTGTCTATTGAAGGACATCTTGGTTGCTTCCAACTTTTGGCAATTTTGAATAAGGCTGCTATAAATATTCATGTGCAGGTTTTTGTGTGTACATAAGTTGGCAACTCATTGGGTAAATACCAAATATCATAATTGCTGGATTATATGGAAAGAGTATGTTTAGTTTTGTAAGAAACAGCCCAACTGTCTTCCTAAATGGCTGTACTATTTTACATTCACACCAGCAACAAATGAGAGTGAGTGCCTGATGTTCCATCTTCTCACCAGAACTTGATATCGTCAGTGTTTTGGATTTTGGCCTAATAGGTGTGTGTTAGTATCTCATTGTTCTAATTTGCAATTCTCTAATGATGTGGTGTTGAGCATCTTTTCACATGCTTATTTGCTGTCTTTATATGGAAGATGTTGGTTTAAATCTTGTGTGTGTAATATATATTTTTTAATGTTTATTTTTGAGAGGAGAGAGAGAGACAGACGGCCTGAGTGGGGGAGGGGCAGAGAGAGAGGGAGACACAGAATCTGAAGCAGGCTTGGGACTCTGAGCTGTCAGCACAGAGCTCAGTGCCGGGTTTGAACTCATGAACCATGAGATCATGACCTGAGCTGAGGTTGGACGCTTAACCAACTGCCACCCAGCTGCACCTTAAGATTTTATTTTATTTATTTATTTTTGGGAGAGACAGAGACAGAGTGAGAGCAGGAGAGGGGCAGAGAGAAACGAAGGAGGCTCCAGGCTCTGAAATGTCAGCCCAGAGCCTGGTGTGGGGCTTGAACCCACGAACCGTGAGATCATGGCCTGAGCCAAAGTCACACCCTTCACCAGCTGAACCACCCAGGCATCCCTAAGTTTTATTTTTAAGTAGTCTCTGTACTGAACATGGAACTTGAACTCACAACCCTGAGATTGAGAGTTGCATGTTCTACTGACTGAGCCAGCCAGGCGCCCCTGTATTGTTGAGTTTTAAGAGTTCTTTGTATAATTTGAATCATAGTCCTTTATCAGAGGTGTATTTTGCACATATTTCCTCCCAGTCTGTGGCTTATCTTTTCTATTCTCTTAACTGTGTCTCTGTCACTTTTTCTTTCTTTCTTTCTTTTTTTTTGAGAGAGTGCAAGAACAAGTGGGGGAAGAGGAGAGAGAGAGAGAGAGAGAGAGAGAGAGAGAGAGAGAGAGAGAGAGGGAGAGAGGCCGAGTATCCGAAGCAGGCACTGTGCTGACAGCAGAGAGCCCCATGTGGGTTTCGAACTCATGAACCCCGAGATCATGACTTGAACTGGTCAGACACTTAACTGACTGACTCACCCAGGGGTGCCCCAGCTATCATTTTACTTTTAAATTTCTGTACATTATTATGTATACTTTTAATTTCTGTATACTTTTATATTTCAAGTAGGTTTCTTTTAGAAACCTGGGTCTTTCTAGTTTTTTTTTCCATCTCCTAATCTCTGTTTTTAAATTGGGGTATTTAGGTTATTTACATTTAACGTAATTTTTTTAAGTTTATTTATTTTTTAAATGTTTTTTTTTTTTTTTAATTAAAAAAAAATTTTTTTTTTCAACATTTATTTATTTTTGGGACAGAGAGAGACAGAGCATGAACAGGAGAGGGGCAGAGAGAGAGGGAGACACAGAATCGGAAACAGGCTCCAGGCTCTGAGCCATCAGCCCAGAGCCCGATGCGGGGCTCAAACTCGCGGACCACGAGATCGTGACCTGGCTGAAGTCAGACGCTCAACCGACTGCGCCACCCAGGCGCCCCTAAATGTTTTTTTAATATTTATTTATATTTTGAGAGACAGAGACAGAACATGAGCTGGTGAGGGGACAGAGAGAGGGGGAGTCACAAATTCTGAAGCAGGCTCCAGGCTCCGAGCTGTCAGCACAGAGCCTGACGCGGGTCTTGAGCTCATGAACCATGAGATCATGACCTGAGCTGAAGTCGGCCGCCCAACCGACTGAGCCACCCAGGCACCCCATTAAGTTTATTTTTGAGACAGAGTGTGTGTGAGCAGGAGAGGAGCAGAGAGAAAGGGAGAGAGAGAATCCTAAGTAGGCTCTGTGCTATCAGCACAGAGCCTGATTTGGGGCTCAAACTCATGCAACTATGAGATCATGACCTAAGCCAAAATCTAGAGTCACATTTTTTTTTTTTAATTTTTTTTTCAACGTTTATTTATTTTTGGGACAGAGAGAGACAGAGCATGAGCAGGGGAGGGGCAGAGAGAGAGGGAGACACAGAATCGGAAGCAGGCTCCAGGCTCTGAGCCATCAGCCCAGAGCCTGACGCGGGGCTCGAACTCACGGACCGCGAGATCGTGACCTGGCTGAAGTTGGACGCTTAACCGACTGCGCCACCCAGGCACCCCTAGAGTCAGATGTTTGACCAACTGAGCCATCCAGGCACCCCCATTTAATGTAATTTTTAAAAATTGTGGTAAAATATACATAATTTACCATCTTAACCATTTTTAGGTATACAACTAGTGGTATTCAGTACATTCACATTATTGTGCAACCATCAATCACTGCCATTCATCTCCAGAACCTTTTTTATCTTGGAAAACGTATACTTCATATAAGTAGAATCAGACGGGGCGCCTGGGTGGCTCAGTAGGTTAAATGTCAGACTTCGCTCAGGTCATGATCTTGCAGTTCATGGGTTTGAGCCCCGCACTGGGCTTTGTGCTGACAGCTCAGAGCCTGTAGCCTCCTTCAGATTCTGTATCTCCCTCTCTCTCTGCTCCTCCCCCCACCCCTCAAAAAAAAAAATTAACATTAAAAAATTAAAAATAAAAAGTAGAATCAGACTGTATTTGTCCTTTGTGGCTGGTTTATTTCACTCAGCCAGAATTTCCTTTATTTCTGAGGTTGAATACTATTCCATTGTATGTGTATATTGCGTCTTAAAAATACATTAATCGACTGGTGGGCACTTGGGTTGCTTCCACCTTCTGGTTATTGTGAATAATGCGATGAATGTGGGTATACAAATATCTCTTTGAGTCCCTGCTTTCAGTTCTTTTGGGTATATGCCCAGAAGTGGAATTGCTGGGTCATATAGTAATTCTATTTTTAATTTTTTAAAGAACTGCCATACTGTATTCTGTCATGTTTGCGCCATGTGCAACCATGATGCACCATGTAAAAACATGTTGCGCCATGTAAAAACATTCCCACCAACAATTCAGAGTGGTTCTGATTCTTCCCTATCCTCATCAACGCTTGGTATTTTCTGCATTTTTGATAGCAACCATCCTAATGAGTGTGAGGTGGTTTGGATTTAACTTTTTACCTTTTCTGTTTGTCCCTCTTTTTTACTCTTCTTTTTCTCCTTTTTTGGAGTCTTTTGGATTATTTAAATATGGTTTGGTATACCATTTTAATATATCTGTTGGTAAGAGGGATTTTGCAGATATGATTAAGGATTATCAGATGGGGCGATTATTCTGGATTATATGAGTGGGCCCAGTGTCATCACAAGGGTACTTATAAGAGGGAGGCAGGACAATCAGAGTCAGGAAAAGGAGATGTGATGACCAAGCAGAGGTTGGAGTGACATTCTCTGAAGATGGAGGAAAGGGCCACAAACCATGGCATACAGGAAGCCTCTAGAAGCTGGAAGAATGGAGGAAAAAAGATTCTTCCCTAGAGCTCCAGGAAGGAACACAGGTCTCTTGACACCTTGATTTTAGCACATTAAGACCCATTTTTTTACTTCTGGCCTCCAGAACCATAAGATAGTACATTTGTGTTGTCCTAATTCACTAAGTTTACGGTAGTTTTTTACAGCAGCAGTGGGAAAATGATACAGCTCCACATGTGCACCACCCAGGGGCCAGTCTAGGGGACTCTGGGGGTGGTCCACATCATGGTTTGGATGTGGCCTTTGCTCTGTTGATCTGGGTCATTTCTACGCATGTGCAACTCAGGATTTCATACAGCAATTTAAAGGGCCTCATTCTCCTGCTCCCTCCTCTTTGACATCTTCTCCCACACTCTTGGGTTCCCAAGAGTCCCCTTTCCTGGTGGTCTAGATGGAAAGAGAGAAAAGAAGCTTTAGGGATTTGCCTGTTATCATCGTCATTGGTGCCATGAGGACAGTTTATCACTGAGGCTCAACTGGGTTTAGGTCTGGAGGGTCTAGAGAGAGCGTGTTCCTTCTGAGATCCTGGCTGCCCTAGAGTGTAAACTGAGAAATACAGAAGATAAAAAGGAAACCTGGAAATTCACCACTGTGCGGGTCATTGTGTGAGTGTTGTGTTTCCTACCCAGTTCACCTGCTTTATGTGGTTTTCAGAATCCTTAGGTAATTGCTTATGTGTTTTGTCCAGGACTTGTGGTTGTCATCAGTGGGGGAGAGAGTGGGGTGTGCTCACTGAATCTTAACCAGAACCAGAAATTCTTTCGTTTCTTTGTTAACTTAAAAAAATTTCCTGCCTTTTTTCCCCCTTCTGTTTGTCTTAAGGCATTACCTACTGGGTTTGTTGTTGTTGTTGTTAACTTTTATGTTCTTTCTACTTTAGTATACATTTCTAACGTGATCTTTTTTTCTAATTCTGATCTTTGTATTGTTCCAGTTTTAGTGTGTGTGCTGTTGAAGCAAGCACTCTCATTCTTCCTGAGTTATTTCATATCCTTTGTGAGTTTTTCTAATTCAGGTTTATATATATATTTTTTCATTTTTCTGTTATTGTTTTGTGTCCTTTTGCTTGTTTTGAAATAGGTCATAGTTTTCATGTATTTTTTAGGCATGTCTTTCTGGAGGGCTCTTATTGCCTTTAGGGGGTAGCCTTCTCCTTTTAAAGTTTCTTTTCTTGTAATATATTTATATGAGATTTCCCCTCAATCTGTTTGTTGCTCACTTTTATATGAGATTTCCTTGAACTTTTAGAAGGAAGCCTGAATTTCACAGCGCTAGAGCTCTCTCTTCTGTTATTTTTGTGAAGTGTTTAAAAAAATTTTTTTTTAATCTTTATTTCTGAGAAAGAGAGACAGAGTGTGAGCGGGGGAAGAACAGAGAGAGGGAGACACAGAATCAAGAGCAGGGTCCAGGCTCCAAGCTGTCAGCACGGAGCCCACTGCGGGGCTCGAACTCATGAACTATGAGATCATGACCTGAGCCAAAGTCAGACTCTTAACTGACTGAGCCACTCAGGTGCCCCGGTGAAATGTTAAATATAGGGCTGCTTACTCTCTGAAATCTCTTGACTTGGTTTTGTCTCCTACTTTTATCTGGGTCTCTCTTTCTTTGGTCCCTGTGTTGTTCAGTTTAGACTCTGTCCCTAGTAGCTTTGTCTCTATGGGGTGTGGTCCCGAAAGGGGGCTTTGGCATATTGTTTTTGAGGATTCACAAGGCTCACGTGTGCACAGAACCTTGCCCTCACCTGAGGACTGCAAGTCTTCTAGGCTCAGGTGCCCTTAGTTCTGCCCCCAGCTCTCCAGTGAATGCCTGTGGGCGTTCTTAATTCCATTAGATGCCCATGGTTCTCCTCTTCACATATGGACCACCGTCTCACAGATGTTAGTGGTTTGATCCTACCCACTTGGGATTGGGGGTTCCAGAGATTCCTTGTTACTTAGTTTTATTTTAGATGTTATTCATGACTCTGTGAATTTTTCATTGTGGTTTCTCTGTTGTCAATGGGCTATTCAGGAAGATTTAAAAAAAACTGTACTGCCTTTGTTACCATCCTCCACCTCAGTTGTTTTTTTGCAAAGGGATGCTCTTCTGCCAAGAGAGAGGGATTCTTTTTTTTTTTTTTTTTTTTTTTTTTTACTGTTTATTTTTAAGAGAGACAGAGTGTGAGCAGGACAGATAGAGAGAGAGGGAGACACAGAATCTGAAGCAGGCTCCAGGCTCTGAGCTGTCAGCACAGAGACTGATGCAGGGCTCGAACTCACAGACCACGAGATCATGACCTAAGCTGAAGTTGGACGTTTAACCTACTGAGCCACCCTGTGCCCCAAGAGTGAGGGGTTCTAATTAGGAAACAAGGGGGACAGTGAAGGTCTGCAGTAGTCGCTGGTGGAAATAGGAAGGAGCCTCAGGAACAATGAGAAAAAGGTGTGGGCACCATGTATGAGTCATGGCACTAGCCTATGTAAATGTGGGTTTTTATCTCCTTGTAGTATTACCCCAAATAAAGCCTCAGAGGAGGCTGATAGTTAGATTGGGATTACAGTTAGGATTGTAGTTTTGCCTTGTTGGTCTGATTGAAGGACCAGAATGTTAGGTCCTTGAGATAACTTTTGGAAGAGGCATTCCATTCCTGGGTATGAATGGACATGAAACCAGGGTAACCAGAGTAGGACTGCTAACTTGGGAGACAATGGAAAGAATCTAGGAACTGAACATCTGTAATGAAACTAAAGAGCAAATATAGAAGGGGAACCATGTGAATGTGCTAGACGGAGAATTTTGTCAGAGCTAGAGTTTAAAATGTCTTAGGTAGAACAGATACAGGTTTAAAAAAAGGGTCCAGTGTCAGGTGCAGCTTCAAAAATTTCATCCTTGTAGGTTATCAAACGCTCTGGAATTTCCAGTTTCTCAACAAATGGTAAATCAGTAGGCATTACTCTTTGAGAGCGACATGTAAAACCACAGGCTTAAAAAAACTTGTGGAACTATTAATAAAAAACACATGAATAATCTGAATCATGTGTCTGTGTCTATCTACACAGAGCTTAGAGCTTTCCTAACGTTCTCATTATGGCAACAAAGCAAAGTTAATTTTGATGTGAGATAGCATTATTTCTAAACAGTGCATACAGTTACTTTGCTTATAGCATAAAGTTCCTTGGGAAAGTGTTGGAAATTAATTACAAATTTCTATTTTAGCATTTTCATGAGTGCAAAGTAGTTTAACAAGACTTCACAACAGAATATCCCTTTAAAAAGAAATGTGACAATCTACAAGTAACATTGTACTTATTATATTACTGAAATGTATTTGTGGTGGGAAGTCTCAAATTACTTCACATATTTAAAGGAAACCTCAGTAAGCTGTCAGTTCTGTAGTTTACCACGGTTTAATAAGGACATTTCTTTAATAAGATTATGTTTAAAATGGAGTTGGTAGCAAAGAAAGGAGTAATTGCCTATCACACTATAAAAAATCAGTTTCACATCTTTGGAATATTTCTTTACACTAATTTCCACATTGTTTGAACTTAAATGTATATACACAGAATAAAAAAAGCAAAAGATCATCAAAAAGCACTTTTTTTCTCCCAGATGCTGAAATTTTATACTGGAATTAGATGAAAATTTATCTCACTGTTACCACAAATGTTAATCTAGACACAAATATTAAATCATATTTTTGTTTTATTAGTTTTAATGAGAATAGTGGAATTAGAAAATTTCAGTGTTGTTTGAACAAGTGGTTTCTCTGTTCCCTGATCTCTGATAGATACAGTCCCCTTGTTGAGAGGATTGTCATGTTGTTCAAAATAAATAAATTAATAAAGTACAAAATGCCTGAGAATCTTTTCCAGGAATTGTCAGGTCATGCATTTGCAACTATCACTGAATATAGTGGGTTGGGTATTTTAGTTGTGTAGAGTGGTTAAAGTGTAACTGTTTATTTTGGTCTTTAAAAAAAAAGTTTTTTTAATTATTTTTGAGAGAGAGCACGAGTTGGGGAGGGGCAGAGAGAGAGGGAGACACAGAATCTGAAGCAGGTTCTAGGCTCTGAGCTGTGGGCACAGAGCCGGATGCAGGGCTTTAACTCACGGACCGTGAGATCATGACTTGGGCTGAAGTTGTCTGCTTAACTAACTGATCCACCCAGGCACCCCTATTTCAGTCTTTGTATACAGTATAAGAGATGCTGAGATCTTTTTGGCACTTAGAAAATTGTAGTGAAACATATTTTGCTGTATTCAGAAAAAGGATTTGTTGACTTCAAAGAATACTGATCTGCTAACATACAAAAATTTATCAACTTAAGAAACATTTTGAGAATTCTAAATCAGAATTTGCTTCTGAATCTTTCACAATATTACCTTTACTTGCTCTTGTGCTTCTCTCAAAGATGAGGGTCAGATGTATTGACTCCAGAATCCCATGTGACTATTTGAGCTTATATCATAATTTTCGAAGAGAAGTTTTCTAGGGCATGGGGGGCAATTTGTTGCCACATAAGTTTGGAAAACATTGCCTGTGTATCCATTGTAGTAAAATTGGAATGAATGTTAGTCTGTTTTTGACCCTGAAAAGTACTATAGTAGAAGCCTGTTTAACCTTGCTTTACCTAGCATTTCCCAAATTTATTTAATCTCAAAATCTTGAACAGTATACAAAAGTTTATAGCAGCATAATTCTTAATGGTTAAAATGTGGAAGCAACTCAAACATCTATCAACTAATGAATGGATAAACATTAAAAACAATTTTTTTAAAAGTAACCTCTCTGCCCAATGTAGGACTTGAACTCATGACCCTGAGATCAAGAGTCACATGCTCTACCAACTGAGCTGGCCAGGTGCCCCCAGATGTATCTGTTTTTATGTATATCCACTTAATATACCTGTTCAGTGGAGTATTGGCCATAAAAAGGAATGATCTACACTACAACATACGTGAATCTGGAGAACACTACGCTGAGTGAAAGAAGCCAGAGACAAGAGACCACGTATTGTATGATTCCATCTATATGACGTGTCCATAATAGGCAAATTCCTAAGAACAGAAAGTAGATTAGTGGTAACCATGCACTGGCAGTGGGGAAAGTGGAGAGTGACTACTAGTGGATTCAGGTTTCTTTTTGCAATGATGAAAATGTTCTCCAGTTGAGTAGGGGTGATGGTAGCTCAACTCTGCATATACTAAAAGCCACTGGATTGTATACTTTAAAAGGATGAGTTTTACTGTATGTGAATTATATGTCAATAAAGTTGTTATTTAAAAAGAACCGGAAGAAAGAGGCTATAGCAACGACTAAGGCAAGAAGTCATGAGGGCTTAAAAATAAGGCAGTGGCAATGGAGAGGTACTGGAGAGTGGAGGGGTGAAATGTAGAGTCTCAAAGACTGACTTTTACCTGCAGGGATGCAAAGTCCCCAGGCTGAAGCCCTAAGCAGAAAGGCTGATGGATCCCATGGTGCACAGGTTTGCACTAGCAGTGGCTAGTTTCACCAAGAATGAAGGAGTTCTATACACATGGTAAATAAAAATGCTTTAACAAAAGCTGTTGCTTCTTTAGTCATCTATAGACAACAGGGATGGCCAAAACATTATGCAGAATCATAGCCTTGCCTTTATAGTTTTCATAACTCAAAACATTTTTCTTGCTGCCAGTAGAGTTTGAGTAATCTGTCACTACTCATCAGGGTGAAGTGCCCTGTGGGGGAAGGTAAGAGGGTATGGCCCTTGCCTGCTGAGAACATAGTCTTATCGACCTAGTATGATCTACTCAAAGGCTGTCCTCATCTTTCACGAGGAAAGACACTCAAGAGATCTGC
Source organism: Prionailurus viverrinus (assembly GCF_022837055.1). Taxonomy (NCBI): domain Eukaryota; kingdom Metazoa; phylum Chordata; class Mammalia; order Carnivora; family Felidae; genus Prionailurus; species Prionailurus viverrinus. The sequence continues at coordinate 122,352,827 of NC_062563.1, forward strand.
CAAATGTTAGAGGATAACAGAGCACGTGGATTATAAATTTGGGAAGGTAAACACAGGTTCTTGGATGGTCTCATTTTTGCCATCACGTGATAAAGGCAGGCTCTTAGAGTCGGCTCCACATTTCAGACCCTTGACCCAGGTGGGAGAACAGTTGAACCTACTTCTTGGATGCCAAGGTCATGATATGCCCTTTGTAGCTGAGGATGGTGCAGCCTAAGTACGAATGCTGTTCCTCCCTTTCCTTTCCTCTCTCAGGTCCTGGGTTGTGGTCAGCAAGAACATTAGGAACCCCTTGAGAGTTTATTGCAGAGTGAAGGCTCACAGGAGTTTCAAATGAGGCAGCAGTGGATGGTCTGATACCTGCTTTCAGGGGGCTCTTTCCTTCCCCCAAAACCATTTCCTGAGCGGACATTCTCGCAAGGCGTAGGGAAATTTGCTTCTCAAGAGGGCCATGTCTAACACAGAGCGGCATGTCTATCGTATTAACAGAATTCCTTTTCTTAGTACAGATTTTGGAGATGGCTTGGGGAAAAGGAAGGAGCCTTAGTCTTAGAGTCATAGGAGCTATGTAAGTCCAGGCAGCCTTGACGAGGCCATGTGATGTAGCACAGGCTGTCTGGAGTTTCACCGAGTGGGGTTTGAATGCCAATGTGCCTTAGACCGGACTCTGTTTCACGTCTGGAGCCTGTGGAGCAGGGATAGCCACCTGCAGGATTGTTAGGAGGAATAGATATGATAATGTATGGAGAGTACTTGGGGTGTGGCAGAACTGTTAGTGCATTCAGGTCGCTTTTCTAAGATTTATTTCCTCTTGAAGAGTGAAGATGATGCCCTATGATGTTTAGGGTAGTTGAGAGAATAAAATAATGTATGCAGTTATGCTACACAAATATAGTATTGAGATTAGAGAAGCCCTTCACAAGGATCTTGGTAACCCATTCCAGATTTTTAGCACTCATCCATTCATCCTTACGTCGAACTAGAATGTTTCCTTCTTTATTACTGTCCTTTTTTTTTTCTTGACCTTCCAAGAATGTGAAGTTCATTTGCTTCATGAAAATCTTCATGCCCTGAAAGATATAATCCCTTCACTCCTAGCCTTTAGGTTTGAAAAAACCAATCTTGATTATTACTGGCAATTTTCTTATCTGTAATTACTTGTTTCTTTATTCTAAACTCTAACTTTTCCATTGCTTATGGTGGCCAAAACAGGAAATAATCGAGAATTTCTCAGACTAAAATATGGGGGAAAGATTACTTTCTGTCCCCGGTTCCCCATTAAAATATCTATATCTGTATCTTTATTATAAAAGTAACATCTCTTTATATACATTTTGGAAAAGAGAGAAGGAAAACAGCCCATAATTGCATCAGTACAACTAATAGTTTCATGACTGCACATCTGGCTATTTTTATATACATATTTTATGTATCTTTATAGCTTATATATCTTTGTACATATCTTACATAATCACAGTCATGTACAAATATGAATCTTACAGTGTGGTTTATAATGCTGCTTGTCTTTGGTGGCTATCTTGTAGAATTGTAAGGATTCAATGCGCTAAGTGCTTAGCACAGTGTCTGGCATAAAGTTAGTGTCAGTAGGTGGGAGGTAGTTATTGTAGGACATTTCCTGATGGATGCACAGAAGTGGATTTACTGGGTCAGATACTTTTTAGGCTCTTGATACATGCCACCTGCCACATTGCTTTCTAGAAGCCATTTCAGTTCATAGAACCCTTGGCACTAGTGAGTTTCACTGCTCCTTATCAGCATTTAGAGCTCTCCCAGCACCTCTCCCCCTTTTATTTTTAGATTAGGGAAGCTAATTTAGTAGGTGAAAATGGTACCTCATTGTCTAAGTTTCATTCTTTGATAACTACCAACCTGTCTTATATTTACTATTAATGTTTCCTCTTGTAAGGTCGATGATCTGTTAAACAATTGGAATCACTTAATGTTTTCTTATTGAACTATATAGACTCATCAGTAAAGATATTAATCCCTTGTCATATGGATTGCAAATATTTTTCCCAACTGTTTCCTTATTTTGGCTATGATTTTTTTAAATTTGCGCGTGCACATACACACACACACACGCGCGCACACACACACATACACACACACACACACACACACACACACACACACACACACACAATGCGGTCCATCTCTTCTGTGCCTGAGTCTTGCCAGGTCTGATGGTAGTACCTTGAGTTCAACAGGGGAGACTCCTCCCATAGTTACATGGGCTTCTAACAACATGTGTCTTTTTTTTTTTTCTTTTACACATATCTTTTATGGTAAGAGTAAACAGACTCTTCATAGGCGCAGAGAACACGTTTTCCTTGATATAGGGAAATTAAGTAGAGAGGGAAGGAGCTCACTAGACTATCGCTTGGTTTTTATAACAGGTTATAATTTCAGCTCTTCGTGACTGGAATCTTCTACACGTTTTCCGTCTTTTCCTCTAGGACTGGTGTTTCTGAAGATACCATTGCAGATACCTATTTGGCAAGTGTGTGTTCTACCAATATAGGCCCTACCCGAGCTCTGAAGAACTCCCACTACCACCTACCCTCATCCACCTTCTTCACATGTTTTCTCGCAAGAAGATGCCAGGTCTTCGTGAGATCTGGGGGTTAAGGGCATGGGGCTCTTTGCCTGGGTGAAATGCTGGTGAATCTACCTTCTCCTACTACTCTGTTCAACTTCCTTCCCTGCAAGAGAGTGAGCAGTCATCCCTTGCCCCCGGGGAAGCCTCGTGTGGATATCCTTAGTAGAGCAGAGTCGGTCTGCGGGTTCCCTTGCCAAGGAGTCCTGTCCTTTCTAATCATCAAGACCTGTACTAAAGGCTCCGAGAGAGCCCAGACAGCTGATGTGTGAGAGCAGGAGCAGGCCTGCATGGACTTCCTCATCACTGTGGCCATCAATGCACACAAAGGCATTCCACTGGCTTCTGAGTCTAGATCTATAAATATATTTATTATAATATAACAAGAACTTAACAATAAACATATACTATGTACAATACCATTACAGAGAACCCTGTTTTGTATCATTCACAGAAATAGCCAGTGTTGCTCCAGTGTGATAGATGAGGAGAGAAGCGGAATTTCAATGTCGTCTGTGTTGAGTCTCGCTGACCACTAACGCCTCCTTTGGAGGCAGACGCACGCCAACGCTAACATCGGCCCTGCCCCAGGCAGTTAGAGATTTGTGCTCCGGTCCTTGGGTTCACACTTGCACCCTGTTTGACGTAAATACTTTAAATGACATACAACGTATGTAGTTTTGTGCTTATTACTTTTTAAAAGAATAAATAATAGTAAAAACTGCATAAACGAAGCTCGGTATCTTGTCCAAGTGGGAGCCACACTTGCAGTGCTAGAAGTTGATGCCCGACATTAGAACTGGAATTTTGTGTCATCAAATACCGAAAGATGGAAAGCACGTCCTGTCCTGTCCTTTTCTCCTTAGAAATGGTTTTTATTATGAAATGACGGCAAGTTGACTTCCCAGATATAAAAATGGCGAATGCGTATTTGGTACCAACTTCAACTAAACAAGCGCAGTGGTGGCGGCTTTCTTCTTGCCCTGGAATGGAAACTGGTCACCGCGTGAGGTTTGAGGGTCTGAGGACTGGCAGGAAGGCCTTTCTCTCATGAGCCACGGTGTGACCTCCCTCCTGGCTCCCCTTTCTCTGGTTAAAATGCTACAGGAGGAGTGATTCTGCTCATGCCCCTCAGGCCGTGGCTGTCATGGCTCGTCTACGAAGGCTGTCCCTATCCTGAGAGCTCTTGTGGCAGGTGCCTTAATATATAGCTATAAATATCAAAAATAGTCTCCTGTGCTTTGTAGACATTTATTCTCCCTCCCTCCCTTCCTCCCTTCCTACCCGGCCTGGGTCCTCAGCTTGACCTCATGGAGGGAGCTGGACTGGTGTCATGAGCCAGAACTGGTTTCCTTCTAGAACAGAATCTTCCTTGACAATGCCTCCATGAGGCACAGCTCTTAATGGGGCTGTCTGGGAGTTACATTTTTTAAAAAATAAAACGGGGGTATTTACCCCCACCCAGGAGAGATCCTCTATTCTGCACGTAGAAAAAATTAGAGCAAATGCCCCACTCTGGCACTACCTGCGAAGAGCTTTGGGAATTCCTGCATTATCCCTCTCATGGCCTCCTCCTTCTCTCAGTACTTAAAAATAGCCTTTTTGTTTATCAAGAAAATGCCTTGGAAATCTAAATAATTCATATCGGACAAGAGAAAGCTAGCACGGTCACCTGTCCTCCAGCAAAAACATGGTAGAGAAACCCGTGAAGGACAAAGGTTCTCCCAGCTGTCCCTAGGCTGCTCCCTGCGCTGTGGCTCCAGCCACATCTGGCTCTGCACGGGCGGCTGGACTCGTCCTCAGCCCAGCAGGGACCAGCAGGGACCTCCCAGGCCTTGTGCAGCACAGTATTGTCCCTTATCTTCTCTCGGCCACTGAAAAGTGTAGATTGGTTAAAAACAAAAGTAGGAATCAAAGTGATAAGGACACTTTGATCTTATTCCAAGAGAGCCTGACACCTAATATTGTCATAGGATAACTGATCTATGGTTGTGTAGGGATCAAGCTTGCTCTGCAGGAAGGAAAAATCAGCTTCTCTCTCCCAGTTGAAAAAATATGTGAAACTCTATTGCACCGGGCAGAGTGAGCGCCTCCGTTCAGAGCAAGTGCCTTTGCAGGAGCCCCCCCCAGCCCTCGGCCCAGCTCCTCGGATGGTTGTGGTTCCTGCTGCTCGGAGCGCTATGCCCCCGCTTCCCCCAAAGGCGAGGATGATTTTCTACATTCAATGTAGAGAGTATTCAAAATGTTTAGCGCAGTGATTTCTTCGATTGTGTCTATCGGCCTCTTATTGGTGTTGCTGAACATTGATCACCGTGAGTAGCATCTGCCTCACCCGACTTGTCCAGACTCGACGTGGGCTTTCTGCCGATGTCAGCCGCTTTGAATATATTTCTTTATCACAACGCAGCCGTGTCTGAACACAGGGCAGGGCATGTGGGGGAGTAGGGTCCACGTGTTGGTCGCGGGCTCATAGGCTTCCATGTTGCCCAGGGCAGGCCCCTCACTGCTAACAATGCCGCCAGTTGCATAAATCTTGCCATCAAGCACCACGGCGCTGTTGGGGAAAGTGGGGGGGGGGGGGGGGGAATTAGCCATTTAGCTTCCACCTTGGACCTGGAGATGGATTCTTAATACCCTGTCCTGGTGCAAGCTGCCTCTCCCACCTTGTGCAAGACTCTCTGCCCTGTGACCCAAGCTGGTATAAGAAAAACACCTTTCCTGTAAGGCCCGTCTACAGGATGGGTAGCGTGCTCACACGACCCTCCGTGTTGTGGGTGACACGTATGGTGGGCATCCCAGGACCTGCCAGACAGCCTAAAGACAGCTAGGAGAACAGCCATGATTGTGTACGGCCCTCGAATCAGTTCTCCGAGTGTCTGCTGAGCAGCTTGTCTTGTCCACACAGAGACTTCGTACTGCTCAAATCGGGATGAGAACATGCATCTGCATGATAGCAGACAGGATAATTAGGAGCTAAGCCATAGCTGAACATTGACTACTTGACTAAGAAATTCGCCCTTGCCAAGGCGCTCATAGCCAGAGCTTCCTGCCATGATTGCCTAACGCGAGTGACCCGATGCTGCTGCCCACCCACGACCGCGAGGGCCGGTGCGCCCTCTGTAGGGTTGTTACCACGGCAGCCTGGGCCGGCTTCCTGTAAGAGGCTATGCTGCCTTGGTGCTGTTGCCTCAGTCAGCTGTTCCCATTGTGAGAACACCACATTCTGCTCCAGTCTGCACGTACTACTGTCTTACTGTGTGGTTCAGCCACCCTGTCACATGTGCAGCTGTGTCCGCATTCCCAGCCCTGCTTTCTCCCTCCTTTCAGCTGCTGGCCATGTGTTCTTGACTGTTCCCTGAAGCTGAACAGATACCCTTTCAAAGTCTCCACCTCTTTCTGAAGTTCTGAGCCTGGGACAGAACATGTCAGTCCAGACATCTTACCTGAAATTTCCAGCCTTACCCCCTGTGGTTCCTTGCCACCTGGGCCCCTCACATTTCTCCCCTTTGTGGCCCATCTTTACCCTGCTTCTCTTGCAATATCCAGGTTATAGCTCCTCACAGGCATTAAGTCTTTCTGTGCCCACTTTTGGTCTCAGATGAGGCACAGGCATCCTCCCCATAAGCCGTGCTCAAATTCCAGTTGTCTTTATTTCCGACAGTGTGGTCAGAGTGGCCTTGTGCACTGCCACCATTTGGAGAAAGGCTCAAGAACTGTCGAATCTCCAAGCTAATAGGAACTTAGCAGTTCTCTCGTCCAACCTCCTGTTTCATAAATAGGAGAACTTCCCTAGAGAGTGGAAGTCACTTGTCCAAGGTCATCTGACACATTAGTTGTCGGTTACAACTTTTCTAGCTTTGCTACACCAGCACTGAGGATTTGGTGATTACCTCTGCATGGGCACAAGATATCTTCGGGAAAGATCTGCTATGGAAATGTTGAAAATGGGGTTTCTGAGACCCCTTTTCATACCTTGTTCCTCTTAGCCCAGGAAAGGATGGGGCTATAAGATTAGGCTCTGCTGTCTCACTGCCCAAGTTAATTAATTTTTCTGGGCCATGGGGCCAGGCAGATTGGGAACCAAGCACACTCTGACGGTGACCCCTCTCTTCCTGTGGGGGCTGGGCCGTGTGGGTTTCTGCCCAGTCAGCTGTGCCTTGTACAGCTCCCTGGTTCAGAGCATTCCTTGAAAAGCCCCTTGTCCCATGTAGGGAATCGCACGGCTCTGGCCTGGCACCGCCTCCTGTCTGTGATGGATGTCCCAGGTGGTCCTGGGGGAGAGCTGTCTTCATAGCACCCAGGAGGTGTGGCCTCGAGGGACATGGGGCTGGTGCCTGTAGGAAGCCCTCCATTTCTGGCTTTGAGATGGGTCAGCTGGAGCCACAGGGTTGGGCCTGTGGGCCATGGGCTGCCCTTGGGTGCTTCCCACTCTGCCCTGGCACTAACATCCATACCTGTGGTTGGAGGGGGCTGCCTCTATGGGCTTGGGAATTGCTTTGGTCATCGAATGGTGGGCAATCGCTGTTGTGCTCAAACCTCTCCCGTCGTCTCTCCCTCCCTGCCCTCCGCCTCCCCAACCCTAGCCGAGTTACTGCCGCCCCTCACCTGCAGAACTGGCGAGAGTGATTCATGTTTGGGCCTGCCTTAATGTTCCCTTTCTCAGGGTCGTAGATGGTGGTGGCTCTGGCATAAGCCCCGCCCAGGATGAAAACGAAGCCGTTGAGGGTGACGGCGGGAGCGTACTTGTTGTCTGTGAGAAGAGCAGGGCTGGCAGGTCAGGGCATCTCTTCTTGGCCTCTCCCTCCCCACCCTTTCCTTTGCCAGCAGGCCCTCCAGAGGAAGGGCTCTGGAAGGACTTCCAGTGTCGCTGGTTAACCCCAGGACAAGGCCCGGGGCCAGCAGGCATCTGGCACACGGACTAGCTCACCCTCTGTCCAGGTAGTGGGATCAACAGCTACACCTGGGCTGGGGGTTTGCCTCCCCCTCCCAGCCCCCAGCCATGGGTCTGCAGCCTTAGCTCGACCTCTGGGCTTAAGATATTGAGACAAATAAAACAGTGAGGTGGGGATGCTGCACTGGCCCCAGACTGAGGAGAAAGCTGGTTCTTACCAATCATTGGGGACTCGATAAAGCTCCATGTGTTGGTCTGTGGAACGTAAGACTGTAGGACGCCTGCGGCTCTACCTGCCTCGTTCACACCACCAAACACGTAGATCTTGCCGCCACACACTGTGGCTGCTGCGGAGTGCACGGCCTTGGGCAGAGGGGCCACAGCCTCCCATTGATTGGTAATGGTATCGTACCTGTCGAGAGAGGAGAAAAAGAGCCCCATGTCAAAGATGGGCCTTGCTCAGAGCAGGGGCGACAACCAAGGCAGTGGACATTGCCGGGGAGGGGCACCAGCATTTGCTTCCTGCCCTTGGCATCACTGGCAGAGCCTGAGATCACCTAGGTTCTGGCCCAAACTAGCCCTCTCAGCCTTCCTCCTGAACCCCAGTGGGCTCTTTCTTGCCTCTGTGCAGATTCTGGTCTCCATTCTTCTGCTCCCACAGAGCTCCCCAGCTTCTAGGCCCCTGTATCCGTTTCTATCCAGCTCATTCCTACCCTTTTGTCGGACGGTTCTGCACTGAGCATCTGCCGTCTACCCAGGCTCTGGGCTGGAAGCTGGGGAAGCAGTGGGCTGGACCAGGGAAGGACGAGAGGAGGTGGGAACAGGAGAGGTGACCTGACAGGGTTCAGTCATTAACTGATGTTGCCGTTAAGGAAGGTAGAGTCACCTAGGATGACTCAGGGTCTCTGGCTTGGGAAGTTGGATGGAGGGGGTGCTACCCGGGGGACAGGGAATCGAGGTTGGGGAGTTTGGAGGAGAGTGATGATTTCTGTTTTATTCATGGGGAGTTTAAGGCATCTGTGGGTAACAGACCGGGGATGTGCAGTGGGGCGTTGGATATACGGATCTGTGGCCTAGATGTGCAGCCGAGGGGTCGCTGTTGGCACAGAGCTGGAAACTGAAGGGAGAGGAGCTTACAGGGGCTGCGTAGGCAAGAGTAAGACTGAGGAACAGAGGGCACTCTGAGGAAATGCTGGCCTCTAAGAGGGGAGCTGAGGGGGTCCCCGGGGAAGTGGCGGCAGCACAGGGGGCACACAGCTCCACGGGTGGGGGATATGGCAGGAGGTCAAAGAAGTCCCAGACGGGTTCCCGGCGCTCTCGTCAAGAGCTAGTTGTGAATCACGAAGTGAATGAGAGGGAGGCAGTAGACACGATGGGGGGACTTCTCTTGGATGAAACTTAGCTGGGAAAGGGGCAGAGAAGGTGGGACCTAAGAAGGCATATGGAGCTAAGAGATGGCTTTTGTCGGTGGTATGCTGAGAAGTGTTTAAAAACAAGCTTGCTAGGGGAAAAGAGTCCTGATATGTAAGCACTTGCTGATTTCTGTGATGTAAATCCTCTCATCTTGGCTGATTTCAAGCTACCGATGGCTCATGGCTGAATGTGGCATTGGGAAGAGGACACTGCCAGTCAGAATATCCACCATATACCCATATACAGACACAGTGGACATATCACCTCCAGAGCATAGACAGTGAAAAATATAGTTAAAAAAAAAAAAAAGCAGTGATGAGTTTTGAGTATGGATTTCCTTTGTTTTTAATGTAACTTATTTAGTTCTAAGTTTATATGATTTGATTTTTAATAACACCTGTAGCTAACAACTGGCTTGCAGAATTCCTATAAAGGTAGTAGTCACCTCTTGGGAGCCAGTATGAACGAGCTACGGCATACCACGGTTTTTGTTTTAATTTTAGGGGGAAGGGCTTACTTGTGTTTAATGTGCCGACAGGAAGGAGGCCAAATGGATAAGAAAAAGATTAAATATATATGAAAGAGAGGGGAGGGCTGATCAAAGGAGGCTCCTGGTGGGGAGATGCAGGTAGGGTCCAGAGTGGAGAGGGAAGTGGTGTCCGTGTGGGTGGGAGAGAGGAAGGCAAGGATGGCATGAGCGTCAGTACATATGCAGAAGTGACGGCAGGGACACCAGAGAGTTGTTGATTGAGGGCTCCACCTTCTCTGTGAAGTAGGAGTCAGTGCCGGCAGGAGTATTGGAGTCTGTGGGCTCAGAGCCTTGATCGGGGAGGAGGAGACGAGAACCACACGCTCTTGAGAGCGAGAGAAACCGCTGACAGGACCCTGCAGCATGAAGGACCCAGTATTCGTTGGACGACTTCACTTTGTCATGGGGCCAATCTACTGGACAGTGGGATTTTCTCCACCAGTGTTCAGCCCCCGGGGGTAGGCGTGGAGAAGGGGACGAGTCAGGGCTGAACAGATCTGTGACACGTGTACTACAGGACAAAGTAGCAAAGTAAGAACATGGAGAAGCGATAGAGTGCGAGTACCGGACAAGGCAGGGACAAAAGTGACAGGAAGCAGCTGATGGGGAGAGATTGGGGATGGAGCAGATCAGCCAAGGAACTGGGGTATCTGAGGTCTTCCTGGACAGCTTGGATCTCAGTTCTCGGCGTCTCTGTCAATTGTTCCTAGAGGGCTGGTCTCACCAGCATTCACTCTGGACCTTCCACTTGGTGGCCGATCTACCGCTCACCACATGGCTCTTTCGCGTGTTCCGGACCCAAGGTGGGGCCTCCGCTGTGGTCTGGGTTTTTCCCAGCACACCTTTCCTGTGAAGCACACAGGGCCCACTTTTTCCCAGCAGCCTCCCTGGGACACGGGCCATAACACGGTCACAGCTTAGTGATCCAGAAGATGGCCTCTCTTAGCCGGTGCTCCTGGCTCTGAGACAGGGATGAGGGGACAGGGATGGGACGTCCAGCTCTGTGCCTGGGAAGACTCCGGGTTTGAGAAGCGGCTGAAGTACCTTACAGGGCAGCAGGCGCTGATTCAGTTAAGCCCCAGTCGAATGATATGTGGCTTAATAGGCAATGCAGTAAGTGTCTTTTTGGACAGTGTCAGAAGTTCAGATATCTGTTTTTTAAGCCAACATGGCAGAGATCCAAAGAGCTCCTGCAGAAGAGCTGGGTGACAGTGGAAGATTATGTGGCTGTCTTCAGGCTTTCGGTATAATGGCACATTCCGCCAAATGCGAATTTCCCGAGAGTTTGTTATTCCAGGTGGCTGATTGCCAAGCCACAAGCCCTCCGTCAGCTCAATCTGTCAGCTTCCTGCTTGAGAAGGATATGCTAATGACATGCAAATGACCCTGTGGAGTGAGGCACTCTGCTATCATTTATCCGGTAACCACAGCTAGTGCAATATATTGCTATGAAGTATTAGACCCAGTTATTTATATAATGATATAATACAGGCTTGTCTATGGCACTGTTGTTTTAATCTATAATTATATAATCTTGCTCTATTCCTGTAATACAGTAATGTAATATAATTATAATGTACCATATATCTCATTCATTATCAATATAAGAGCAATTTGTACCATTAGCGCTTTCTGGGGAACAAAGCACCCTCGTGTCTGTCCCCATTACCCTGACCTTCTTGTCACCCTGAATTCTCATCGCCACCATGTGGCACAGAAATTCCTTGCCCAAAGGGGCTCCAGCTACGTTCCGTTCCTCGGGAAGCAGTGCACGTCTCCTCTGCCTGTGTCCTCCACCCCATTGGTATGCATACCACCCAGAGGTCTACCAGAGGGCTGAGGAAGGGCTCTGGGCACCCTGTTGTCCTGGGGGGCTCCCCATCTCCTAAAGTTCCTGGGGTGCTTTGCTCACACTGTGCTCGAGCGGGCGGGTATTTCACAGTGGAACGAAGGCCCAGCCCCCAGGGAAGGCCAGTACAGACTGCTTCCAGGCCTTGGAGAATTGCTCTTGAGCCCAGGGGGAGCGGAGCCTGTCCCCCCTCTTCGTGCATTTGATCCTTGAACAAATCCCTGTATTTATCAACAAGTATAAGTTTGCAAAATGAGTAATCAGCATCTTAGGAGATTAAAAATAGCTGACAAAAGCAAGACAGGATGACAGGTCTAGCTCAGTTTACTCCTACATAGAAAATGTCTTTTTCATGTGTTTATTATTGGATGACAAACGGTTGGGAGCTGGTGCTTCTGGAAGGCTTGGGACGTGATGGCCGTGCAGTGGGTCCCACTGAAAGCTGTCAGCATCAGGGGTGACCCGGGTTCAACAGCAGTATTAATATCCTCATAACCACACAGGGATTCCCCATTATCTCCAAATCAATATGACAATTAGATGTTGTTACTGAGCCATCTCTGGGCTCCACTTGGGGGAGTTAAAAGCCCACAGTGAATATCCAGAGCTCGTCTCACTCTGAAACTATCTTTGCTGTAACATTTGTCAAGTGTCCAATTAGCCACTGAGGGAAAAAATACAAATTGAGGGGTACGTGAGGGTCCACAGGCAGAAAGCTGCCGCACGGGAAGATGTGCATTCTGTGACAGCTGATGACGTGGGCCAAGGGTGGTGGGCAAGCACATGGGAAGGATGTGGAAAAAGAGCTCTGGGGACCGGAGCTGTGACCTCCTGGGCCGGTCCTTGGGGAGCAGCTCGGTCTGACTTGGGGCTCTCTGGGCACTTTTTTCTCACAGAGCAGGACTGCACTGAGGCCTCCCCTGTTTGCTGCTGACTCATGAGCCTTCCTGAGCTCTTTCTGTGGCTTCTCCCCACAGTGTCCGTCCTCTGCAAGGGTGGGCTCCAGCTCAAAGGAAAAGATGGTCTTTGCACCCCGCGAAGTGCCCACCTCCAGCCTACGCCCCTTCTGCCTCCACCTGATCCCTACACTACGCGTGGCCAGTTTTAAATGGGCCTCAGTGAGGAAGCCAGCCTGGGATTTCCAGCAGAGGGCAGGCTTACACGCATGGCTCTCCGGCCCATTACTTTGTATTCTAGAGAATTCCAGACGGTTGGCCAGACCTGCATGCAGTGACTGTTCCCCGTGTGGCAAGCAGGTTTCCTGGGATGTGTGGGAAAGAGGGAGGAAGGGGCTCCCTGGTGTGGAACCTCCCGCTCGGCAGGGATCTGGAGTCACAGCCACTGACGTGGCACACATTTGGGCCATTGCTTGCAGCTTTGCCCCATGTCTCAGCGCCGCTCTGGGCTGGGACTTCCAGTGCCAGTGCGCCTCCTAGCTGCCCGGTCAGGCCAGCCGCGCCCATCCTGTGCCTTTGCACCACTATGCCTCCAGCTTGTCTGACCCCTGAACGGGACAAGAGTGCCCCATCTCAGCGGCTGGGCCAGCCGTCATCATTCCTGCTTCCCTCTCACCACCCTCGGTCCTCTCCCTTTGCCGTGTTTGAAGAGCCTGGGACTATTGCCCTCTAAATGTCCCGTCTCCAGTCGGCCTCGGCTGGGTTGGTGCTGGGGTAGAGGAGCAAAGTGATTTTAGCTTTCGTGACTGTGGCCTCATTACCTCTCCACGTGGTCCACGTTGCCCGCCACGCCAAGTCCCCCGAGGGTGTAAATCTTCCCATCGTAGACAAGGCTGTTGTGCCGGCAGCGGGGGACCGTCATTCTGGAGACGAGGTTCCAGTTATCGAGCAGGGACATGTAGCACCAGACATCGGCCAGCGTCACCCCTGATTCCATCCCACCTGTGAGCAGTACGGGAGGTCCAGAGAGCGGGCAGGGAGTGAGGCGGGGCCCACGGCCAGGCAGGCCCGGCCCCCGGGGCAGGAAGAGAAGACTTCACCTGCAAAGTAGAGGCTTCCGGGCCTCGGCTTTCCTTAGCCCTGGTGTGGGGAGGGGAGCCCTTAGGAAGTCCCTGCCTGGTCCCCAAGCCAGCCCTGGGGGGGCCTCACCTGAGAGGTAGATGTTGTCCCCGGCACTCACTACGCTGAAGAACTCTCGGTCATAGAAGGGCAGTGAGGCGAGGGGGTACCACTTGTTGTTCTGTGGGTTCCAGCAGGTGACGGCCACCAGTGAGCGCTGGGTCATCCCCACCATCTGACGGCCCCCAACCAAGACGATGACCTCAGCCACACCTGCAGGGATACAGATGCACGGCCTTCGGACACATCCCCACGCTGTTAGCCTCTGCGCCTGGTGCCTCTGGAGGGGACCACCCAGAGTGGGGCTGACCCTGTGGCACCTGCATTTGGGGAGTTCGGGGCATGTCCCTTGGTACCTGCAGAGAGGCGGGGCCGGGTTCGGGGTGTCTGCATCTCCTGGCGGGCGTGGGGCAGCATGTGGTAGCGTTTGGCCTCGTTGACCAGGTCCCGACACGCTTCTGACGACTTGATCAGCTCCTCGTTGTCAACCACGTTGAGCAGATAGCTGGGGTGGATGAAGGGGAGGCGGACCACGGCCAGGAGCTCTGCGGCATACTGCAGGGTGGGGGAGACACGGGATCGACCGAGGTTACACGGACGGAGCCACCCCTGCCGAGTTGGATTGGGGAGACAGGAAGGAGGGGTGTGGTACTGTACAGGGGGCACTCCAGTGTGTATTTGGCTTGAGAGTGTAGACACTGCTCAGCCCAGCCTAGACGGTGAGAGCGGGGGCTCCCACCAGCCAGAGGAGAGGAACGGGGGAGGTGGGTGTGCCGCGGCCGACCCTGGGACGAACCGTACGTCTGCCTCTTCAGCACCTCGTTCCTGCCTCCGCCCAGCTCACGGGCGTCTGCTTCACCCCAGGCTGCGGGGGGGCTGAAACGAGCATCCTGATCCCTGGTGAGGCGCACGTGGGGCAGGAAGTCAAAAACAGGTGCGACGGCCCGGGAAGGCTGACGGTGACCGTGAAGCTTGCCAGTCACCCCCGTCAGAACCTGCATCTCCCCAGTGCCAACAAACCCCTTCAGCGGCACCTGGCCCCTGGCCCCTCTCACCTGCATTGAAGGCTTTTCGTGGACTGACGCAAATCCCTCTTGCCTAGCAAACCTTTTGCTCACTGCTCAGCTTTAGTTTCATCCAACAAATCATTGGTGACCCTCCTTATTGGGGGTGCAAAGCCCAGGAAGACCTGGTGTCTGACTTTCAGGTGTACACAGTAAAATGGGGGGGGGGAGGATCCATTACATAAAAGGCACTAGTGGGGCTCCAGGGAGGAGTACAGTTAGGGGGTCTGGGAGTGTGGGAGTGGATGACGCCTGAGCTGGGTGTGGAAGGATCACAGATTTCTGCAGGCCTCAGGCAGAGAGGAGGGAGGACACCAAAAGCACACACAGAGGCATGGGAAGGGTGGGGAGATCGGCGCACATGAGGAATTCTCTGGAGCTTATTCTTGTCAGGTGCAAACGGTCTTTGTTGCGGTGGGTGTGGTGGCCAGGGGAGAGGGGACTGGAGAAATTAGTGGAGGCCAGAGCCTGACCACCCCTATGCCTCCCTTGCCAAGGCCCGAGTGGTGTTTCCTGCAGGGTCGATGACGAGCTCACGGGGGCTTTAAACAAAGAAATTAAACGATCCAACGTGTCCTTTAGGAAGACCGCTCGCTCAGGCAGCAGGGTCAGAATGAGTTTGGAGTGGGGAAGACTGGAGCAGGGCAACCGCGTGGGAGACGACTGCAGTGATGCTGGTGAGATCTGGGTCCTGAATGGGGAGAGAAAGTCAGTCCTCTCCTGAGGGAGCGAGGAGACAAAGCGACAGCAGTGTGTGGCCCAATGGATGTGGAAGGTGTGGGAGGTATCCAGCCTTCTGTTTTGGGTAATGGGTGGAATGGAAGGAAGCAACACAAGAAGGTGTGTAGCTTTGGGGGTTTACAAATTAGAGGGGCTTGAGGGACATTTGCCACAGGTGTGCAGTAGACACTTGGAGGTCTGGGCTGGAGACAGATTTGGGGGCCTTAGTGCATTGGGTAGTCTCTATTATAGCTGCCCAACCTGACGGCCTTCTCCAGAAATGAATCTTGCCCGCTCCCCATCCGACCAGAGCACGCCCTTCTCCTGGGCTCAGGGGCTGGGCCAGGGTGGAGGGCCCCGTGCTACCGATGCCGGCGCCTGGCCCACCCCTCCCTCCCTTGTGTCGCTTCCCGCTCCACACGCAATGAGGTTCCCTTGTCTTCTATCACTCAGCTGCCTCAGGGTGTTGTGGGCCCTGGCCTCCTGTGCTGCTTTCCAGGTGGATTCTGAGCTCTCCCGAGAACTACCTGTGTCCATACTAACTCCTGGGGGTGGGGGGGTGCTCAGATGTGAGAACCAAGGCAGTCCCATTCTGAGCAAGGCCTTCAGCACGTGCTTTCTGGCCCAAAGATCCTGTTGGGTTGTGATCGGATTCTGATTCCGGGGATCCTGGAATCCTTCCGGGGACCCTGCCCTCCTCTCCTTCTGCCCTGGACCCTGGCTCCGATTTCCCCAGCTGTCCCCTCTGAGGGACTTCCCTCCTGTGATGTGTGCAGTGGTTTCCCGTCTCCGGCGTGGTTTCTGTTTGGTCCAGGTGCCCTCCACCCTCTCCATAACCGGAGCATTGGGGGAGGGGTCTCCTCCTGCCCGGTCTGAGCTCACAGGGGCCCTGGGGCACCAGCTTCGCCCTGTAGGGCCCTGCAGCCGCTCGTTGGCTTGAGTCTCCTTCAGGTGGGACACAGCCCTTCCAACCCTCTGGCAGCTGACCCCTCATCTCTCATCCCTCCCTTTGCTTCTCTGCTGCCCACGGTGGCAGTCCCAGCCTCCCCCTGCCCGGGCCTCGGGGCTCCTGTACACCCCACGGATGGTCTGACCAGGCCGTCCTGCCTCTTCCACCTTCCTGCACCCTTGCTCCAGACGCCATCCGTGCACTATGCCCCTGACACAGGGAGAAGGGGTGGGTGGGGTGGGGGACTACCTGTGCACGGGCCACGGGGTCCTTCTTGATCCACTTGATGACGGTCTCATATACTAGTTCCTCGGCCTTCGTGTTGAGGCTGTCATTGGAGATGTAGGCGATGAAGTCGTCCTTGGAGATGCTGAGGATCTCCTCCTGGGCCGCCACCTCAGGGAAGATCTGCAGCGCAAAGGCCTTGGCCATGTGGTAGAGCTCGCTGCACTGCATGGCCTCAGCCATGGCCAGGACCCCCAGGCAGTTGCTGGCCGTCAGCTGCTTCTCTGGGGGCAAGAGCACAGGACCACTGACCACAGGGCCCTGGAAGGGTGGCCCTCCATTCCTATCGCCTGACACTCTGGATCCCTCTCCAAGTCCATGTCCTTGTGACCTGCCTTTAGCAACCAGGGTCCCCACAAGACCATTTCCGGTATCCCTGGAGCTGTGGGTGTATCTTCCGGGTTTTCCTCTGCCCTGTCACATACTTCCTGTCCTGGGACCTCCCTCTGCTCCCGCAGGTCCCAGCAGAAGGACCGAGAGCGTGAAGTATGGAGTGTCAGTACCGGGCTTGGAGGCATCCTCACTGCCTGTGAGCCTTAGAGCTTGGGCCTGGGCTGGGGGCAAGGGCCACGCTGAGGCTTCCAGTGTCTTCTATAACTGTGACAGGCTCCCATTTTAGAATCACACCAGCAGTAACACCACTCATATGCCCACCTGCCACTTCCCATGGGCCTCAGCCTCACCCAACCTGGACTCTAGACCAGGCATCAGTCTGGCCGGCTCTCCTGAGATCTGGCTACCGGCGATTCTAGCCTGGACACGTCCAGGTCTGTGCCAGGGCATGCAGTTATCTGAATTTTCATCTTCAAGCTGCCTTGTGAAATCCAGCTCCACCCTGAGGTGGACACACAGTCTTTCCCTCTGAATCCTCACTGCTTACAAATTTTTTGCCCACCCGTACTATTCCCTCCAGGTGACCCATGCGCTCCCCACCCCCCAGGCTCACCGAGAAAGGACACACAGACTTTGCAGAAGGTGTGGAACTGGAACTTGCTGGCGGCCTCCAGCAGCGTCTTGGCATTGGCCGAGTCGATGACCAGGGAGCCCGTGTAGACAAACTCCAGGAGCAGTTCAAGGACATCGGCCTGCAGGTTGGACAGGACGAGCTCCAGCTTCTCCCGGCCACACTGGCTGCCATCTTGCACCGACCTAGGCACAGAGACCAGGGTGTTCTTACCTGCCACCCCGCGGCCACAGCGCCGCCTCCTCACAGGGCTAGATCTCCCTGCACGCCTCGGTCACGCCCTTCATTTTAGGACTCAAGGGACACGGCAATGACACGCCTGAACCTAACGACCTTACACGGGATCTGAAAGAGAAGAGTCTGACCAGAGACGCCCAAAAGAACAGAAAACCCTGCTTATCACTACTTGGCATGTCCATGCAAAAAAAGATGCAAATCAAAAAGCATGAGCTGTGGATGGGGACGAGGACCAGGACTGGCCTCAAAGGGAAACAATACGATTCCGCCCCACTGCCGGCTCCGGCTCCGGGCGTCCCGGCCAAACAAGGCCGGCGGGTCCGGGGCCCGGCCGCCTCCAGTGGGAGAGCCCCTGGTGTGACTGAGGCCCCCAACCGGCCGTGAACACAGCCGATCCTGAGCCATCCCTCGATCGCCCCAAGCCGTCCCGGAACCCTGACTCCAACCCCACCTATTTCCAAAAACATATTGTTTCCTTTTTTAGGCATGGAAAGGAAGCCCTTCATGACATTGCTTTGAAACTGAGGACGAGACAAGATAGACGGACAGAATGGTTAGAGCTGGGGGGGAGGGGAAGGGGAACAACCAAGGACTTCCGCCACAGACAGCCAGCAGCCATGACCTGGGACCTGGCCCGGGGCGGGGCCCTCCTGCCACATGGAACACGGGGTCAGAGGTCAGAGTGGCCTGCGTGTAGAGTGTGCGTCGGGCTTGTGAACTGGGGGGAGCAGGGGAGGGACACAAATATATAAATATGTTTATATCTGGTGTCTACAGAAATACAAAACCATTGCAAAGGCTCCTAAGGCCTGGCAGCCGCGCCCTAAAGCTGCACCTGGAAGGAAACAGATAAGATGAGGCAAAAATAACAGTGCCACAGAAGTGACCAGGAGGAAAGACACCCAGAGCGTTAAGAGTCAGGAGGCAGGTTTTTCAGAGATGATTGGCTTGGTGCCCCACCACGGCCACTCTGACCGGTCCTGCTTCCTGCACGGAGCCTGGTCCTGCCCGAGGCCGGGTTCTGCCACGTGGCTGGGAAATGACCTCTGTGTTCCCCCCCAGTCCTGAGGAGGCTGGGGTGAGACTCTCGTGACTGGTCCCTTGGGTGCCCCTGTGGCTGGCAGCCAGGGTGCGGAGGCGTCCAGAAGTAAGCAGGCTAGCCCCAGAGGGAGGCTGACTCCTGTGTGGGCAGGGAGGTAGAGGACCTGCGTGCCCCCGCCCCGTCACTGACAGGCCGCCACCTTGCCTCTCTGGCCCTCAGGCTCCTCTTCTGCAAAACAAGAGGGTTGAACTGGATGGCATCTGAAGTCCCATGGAAAGTTTATGTGACAGAGGCTGGAAAACACCTTCCCCGCGAGACTCTGAAATGCGACCACGAGAGCCACATTCTCTCCAGTTAGGCCTGGCCACCAAGTGCTTTTAAAACACCAATACGATGGGGCAGGGAACAGATGTAGCTGTGATCCTGCCACCCTTCCCAGGGTGCCACGCTGGGCCCTCCCCACGGAATGGCTCATCTGATGGAGGCCTGCGGAGCCCTGCCTCCAGGCCTGGAGGGAAAGCTGACAGGGAACGGTGCTGGCAGAGGCTCTTCTCAAACCCAGAGACATACACAGTGTGTGTGACTTTTCAAGTGACTTAACATACTGAGTCCTCTGCTGTCGGGATAGATTTTCATGCTTGGGTAACTTTGTTCAGTATAAAACTAGTTCATTATGTGATCACTTAAAACCACAGAAATCTAACACCCCAGGCCTCAGGGGCCATCTGGTTAACCTCTTACTCGGTCTTTGCTGCCTCTGCCTTCATTCCTACATGCCACTGCCTGGCCCTTCCTCCTCACACCTTTCATGCTCTGCAGAGGTCCTGCTGGGCCACAGCCAGGGCAGGGCTTATGGGGCCAAAGTCGGGCTGCTCACATTCTCCCAAGGTCCCCAGCCACTGCTGCGCCCACCTCAGGCCCGCCCTCCTGTCCACCCAGGAGACAAGCTCCAGTTCAGTGAAGAGCTGGGGTGGACTTCAGCTATACACACACACACACACACACACACACACACACTGAAGTCCATGTGACATGTGACCCTGAGAACCCTCAGCATCACCCTGTGGGGAGGGGTGTTGGGCAGATGGAACGTCAGGGGAGTCCACGGCCCTGAGTGATGAGTCCGATGGGACATGCATGGCTGTGCTTCTGAGAGATGCTTGTCCCACCCAGATTCTGAGCCAGGGAGAGGGTCCTGGGGACAGAGTTGTGCCCACATGGCCAAGGAGTACAGGGACAATATGAGGAGGCATATGGGGTGTTGACCATGGTAGATGCCATCCAGGGTTGGCAAGAACCACTGTCTCTATAATGCATGGCTATAGCTGTTCCTTCAGGCCCCCTTTGAGGCCCCCTGTGGAAAGCAGGGGGCTGCTGGGCAAAGGACATTTGGGGAATGGCTGGAGGCTTTGTTGGCTGGCTGAGCTCAAGATCTATAGGAGGTGAGGCCCCAGGCAGTGAGGCCTTATGTAGCTCATCTGCACATACATGTTCATTGTCCACATGGGTGTTCATGGGGCCAAGGGAAGCCGGTGGTCACTTTCCATTGCTGACCATCAGGCTGTCTTGGGACTAGACCTCAGTGATCCCTAGGCCTCTTCCCTATAAGTAGGGATCCCCTGGGAGGCATTGCTTCTTTTGGGTGGCCATTGGTCACCAGTGGGAAGCTGTGTCCTCCACAGATGACCATTCTGTCCCTGTCCTAAGCTGGCTCTTGGGGTCCAAGCCTCCTGCTCCACTCAGCCACATGGAGTAGTACTGAAAGCTGCTGGGTAGTCTGGGTCATGACATGGCCTTGGAAGGAGATGGGGCAGGGCAGGAATGAGCAGTGGTAGCCTTGTCAGGTTGGGCCATGAACCTGACACTGGGGGTGGGAGTGTGGGGCAGGTTGGTGTTGCCCCGTCCACACAGGACCCATGGGTTCTGCCAGAAGACCCAAACTCCCTGGCCTCACCTTCTCCTCAGGTATGGGACACACCCTCTGCTTGGCAGGCCTGGATCTGTGGACATGCCAGGAATGCCTCATCCCAAATAGGAGATGGTTTGAGATCCCACCATCAGCAATTTGCTCTCCTGGATAAGAACTGCCCTCCCTAGATTTTAGGGCACTCCTTCGTTACTCCTCACACACCTCAGTGATCATATGCTTTCATTTTGCAACTTAGATCTAGAATGGGAGGGACACATGGGGCAGTGGTGGGTGGGGGATGTCATGGAGCAGGTGGTGACTGAGGATGGCATCCTGACTGCTCAGGAAGATGACCCCGCTCCTCCAATGTGATTTCCATCCCACTGCATGCATAGGAGCTCAGGCATGTTCCTGCTCCAGGGCACAGACACGGCACACTCTAGCCTGGCCCACCCATGGTGATTTGGCGATGGGTCTGACTTAAATTTTTCTGCTGGCCTTCGAGATCTGTGGATCTCTCGTCTTATTATGTGGTCTTCTGGCCACACCTCTCTGTTCTGCCAGGAAAGGGGGCAGACTGCCACCCACAAATGCCCAACCCCACAAGGAACGAGGGGAAAGGCAGCATATGGCCTGACTACTGTGTTAAAGTCTGTTGGGCTCCCCTACATCTGGACTCTATGCCACTCAGTTAGGTAGATCCCTTTAGCTTCCCCTGGTGAGAAAGATGGAGAAGCCCAGAGCCTATACATGGGGCTTGTGAAAAGCACCTTGGACAAATCAATGTCGCCATCTGTTTTTATTTAATATGAAAAGAGAATATAGTTCGAGTGAGTCATTGGCTCCAAGAGACTTTGTGAGATGAGGGTTTCAGCTAGAAGGCAGAATGCCAGGTCTCTGTCCTATTTGGTATGATGAGGGGGCAAGTTTCTCTGGGGCTTGACATTTTCTCCCACACCCAGGTTTGTGGTCGTGTTCGGAAGTACTGGCAGGGAGGGCATTCCCTCTGCTATCTCTAAGGACAGCCCCCTGTCCTCTGTGATGGGGCCCACAGCCTACCCGGCAAAGGGGTGCAGCCAATGCCTCTCATGGCACAAATGGACCCTGAGGGCTCCTCGGCTCCTGGGGATAAGTGAAGGGACTTCTTTGTAGGCTCCCCCAAAAGTCCAGGGCAGACCCAGGTCTTGCTCAGCAGGGTTGAGAAGCGACTCTCGACTTGGGAGATTGCAACCACACCACAGAACCCCACTAGCTCTAGTCGGCTCAAAGTCCCTGAAACCTGGGGCTCAGCCCACTCAGTCCTGCTGGGGTCTCCCACCAGCCTGGGTGCAGGAGAGGTGTGGTGGTCACGCAACACTCTATCCCTCACATTATCCAAAGGCAAAGCCGCAGCTCCCCTTCCTGCCGTGTTTTCACCCCTGATTGTCGCAGGGACTCAGATGGGGCAACAAAGGGATGGTGAGTCAGGCCCGGGGATCTCAGCACAAGCTTTGCTCCGAGCTTCCTGATGGCCTCCCGGAGTCTCCTCCGGTGCTCCTCACTCCAGAGGATACGGCCTCCCCTTGGATGAGGGCAAGTGTCTGCAACTTAGGTACCTGTTTTAGGTGGGGATTATGTCTTCTCTTGGGCAGATCTGATGTCCAGTTTACAAGTGTTTCTAGTACACACACACGCGTACACACACGCGTGCGCATACACACACACACATACAGGCTCTCTATCCTTTTTCCTTGCCCATCTGACTACACGGTCAACCCTAAGTTTCACTTTCTTTGCTTATAGACTTCATGCACAAATAAAGACTACATTTTTGTTCTTCTCCAGGTTAGCGAACGGGTGGTGAAAGCATGAGCTTTGGAGTCAGACCTTGATTCCAATCCCGGACCTACTTGCTTACTTAAAATTCTCTGGGTCCCAATTTCATCTGTAAAATGGGGATACTAATGGCACCTGCTTCTCAGAGTTAGCGGGAGGATTTTCAGGATGACATTAGACATTTCTACAAGTCTCCTTCTGGGCTGGGTCTTGTCCTCGTCAGAGGAAAAAGACAGGAGTTTGAATCTCAGTCAGGGAAGACTAGTGGAAAGAAGTCGTTGCAGCCACACTAAAGGTACGTGCACATGTGAGGAAAGAACACGTGGACAAAGGTGGGGAGTCGGCCTGAGGCCTGGAGAATGGGGGCTCTGGGCAGGACATCTGCCTGGCCCCGGGGCTCACGGGCAGCTGAGCTGGTCAGGAGAGGACACTGAGATTCTGCTCTCCCGCTCACCGATTGTTATCCTTATGAAACACAGATCTGACCGTGGCCCCTCCGGGCTTCCAGCAAAGCCTTGCGAGCCGGCTCCACCTCCGGCACCGGCCTCACTCTCTCCCTCCTCTGCCAGCAGTGGCTCTGTCCTACTCACCAGCCCGGCCAATTCCCTTCTTTGTTTAAAACCTACACCAGATGCCACCACTCCCTGGGGGCTGTCCCTGAACACCTCTTCTACCACAGTTAGGTGCTTTGCCTGTGAGCCGCTAAACCCCATTTGTGTGCTCAGTCTGCTCTCCCGTTCACACTTCTTTACAGGCTCCCCCTGGCAGGCTGTGGGCCTCCTCGAGGCAGAGACTCATCTCATCTAGCGTTTCCGGCCAGACCTGGCACCCAGGAAGGGCTCCTGCTTGTTAGCTGAGTGAAAAGTACCGAGTGACTTGGTTTCCCTAAGGTCTGTCCTGTGGCCCCAGGTGAGGTTGTCCACACCGGGGTCGAGGCTGGGGGCTGGGATGGTGTCCTTGCTGGGGCTGGAGTGGTGAACATATTACTGGCCCCAGGACGGAGGTGGAAAGGAGTCCAGCCTGAGTCTCTGGGTCTGCGGGTCCTGGGACAGCCACCCGCCCCTGACAGTGCTCACTGAGACCCTCATGAATGTAAGGACCGGGACACCACGTTCCACAAACAGACTGTGCCCACTCCCTCTGTTGCTGTAGTGCAGATGCCCGAGAGGGAAGCCCCTGCTTTGGGCTCAGTGGGCAGGGCCCCATTTCTCTTGCTGAGCTGTCCTGGCTGATATACACCAAGTCTCCAGGGTCACAGACTGAAATGGCCTGGTGACGTCAACTGTCCCCTGACCGCGAGAGCATGAGCTTCTCCAGAATTTTACACGGCCAGAAAGGAAATCATCTTTCCGTAGCGAGTCCACTTTCCTCCCCACAAGAGGACTCTTTTTGCAGCCATGGGCAGAAATGGTGATGTGCACCAAGGTCAAGTTGAGGGAAGTAAAAGGTTGAAATGGCTGCAAATTAGCATTGTGACCTTCAACCACAGGGGGTGTCTGGGCTTGGCTTCGGCCTTCCCTCCTCCCTGAGTGCCCTCCTGTATGCCGAAGGAGTCTCCCTGGGCCTCAATCTGTCTGGATTCAGACCCTTCTATGTGGCTGCCTACCAGATGCGTCTACTTGGACGTCCTTCAGCTGCTTAATTCATCACCCCCTCAGCTCTGCTCTGACATTGGTCCATGGACCCACCTTCCACCCTGTGATCTCACCATTCTCACGTCCTAGGGCTTGCACACGGGAAGCCTTTGCAGGCCCGGCCATGCCCATCCCCTTACCGCCACTTGGGATGTCAGAGCTGGAAGGAAACCTGGATGTCATTTGAACCAACCTCCTGTTTTACAGATGAGAAATCTCGAGGCCTGAGAGGACGTGACTTGCCTGGGGTCATAGGACAAGTGGCAGAGTCAGGTGTACAACCCAGGTCTCCTAGCTCCCAGTGGGGTGCCCTCTCCCTTCCAGTGACTGCCTCTTGGCTCTAGCACCCATCAGTTCTGCTTAGGGTCACCGAGGCACATCCCACAGTTCTTTCATCTTCAGGTGAGCATCCCCTGCTCCTGATGACCCCCACATCCTCAGACCAAGCCCAGGGCCCTAGCCCCAGGGGTCAGGGCTTGCCTGCCTATCTCACCCCAGCTCACACCCATCTCTGTGAAGGCTATATTCCCCTCCACACTGCTCATGACAGTCTCTGTCCCAGCTTTTCATTTCAGGAACCCATCCCCTGTCTGGAGCATTCTAGAACATTCTAGAACATTCCTTGTATTCCAGACCATTCCAAGCAAACCACCCCTTGCCTGGAATGTTCTTCCTCTTTCTTTTTGGCCTAAGAAGGCTTCACTACTTTGGGTTCCCACCTAGTGGTGTCCTCTTCTCTGCTGTGTACAAGTTTGGCTTTGCATGTAAGGTCTCTGAAGACATTCAAATGTCTCTTGCGCTCCTCTTGCCCGCATCATTCTAGCCCAGGGCTGGGCCATCGCTTAGTACCAACCTGCCCCTGCATCCTGCCCGCTCTGTGCTCTCCAGCTGGTCTGTAGCAGGGACCAAGGCCCTAGGATGCTGGTCACTGCCAGTACCAGAATTTGCCAAGAATGGCAGCACAAAGACCTCCCTTGGCCTGAAGAAGCCACTGAACGTGCCCCTTTACCCCAGAACTCATGCCCCTGACCCCTGTGCTTGGATAGCGAGAACCCAAGCACTGGGGGCGGGAGACCCAAGCTGTCCATGAGACTGGAAGTCACAAAGAGCCTGCCCCGTCCTGCATGGCTGGGGCCAGTGTGGCTGGGCGGGGCTTGCACGCCGGGCAGCTCAGCTCTAAGTGAAAGGACACAACAGATTGGAAAGGAGGTGCCAGCCAGTGTGCCATCCTGAAACAAAACACAGTCACTCTGGGGTTAGTTGGCAAGTCCAAACACAGCATTGGGAAGCAAGCAGAGGTCCTGTCCTCTCACTCTGAGCCCAGTCCCGGCTCAGCGTCCGCCCCGGAGAGGCTGCAAGGCAAAATGAGCAGCGGCATTAATCTGCTGATGGGTGAGAGAGACAGGAGCGTTACCCTGGGCCGGCCCCCTCGGCTGCTCTCCCTCACTAAGGAGCTAGAAGGTGGCCCCTGACTCATTTGCGAGGGTATGAAGCAGACAAATTAAAAAAATCAACAAAATGGAAGAAAAAAAAAAAAAGATGCTCATGCACCATTAAAACTCATTCAGGTAGAAAGAGCCGGGGCAGAGGGCAGAGGGCAGAGGGCAGAGGGCAGGGGAGCAAAGGCTGAGAGAGACCGTGTTTAGGACACACGTGGTCTGTGCTCAGACAACGCCGGTTTAGGCTCAGTGTACAAGTATCAAGGCATGCAGCGTGAATGAGGATTTGGCTACAAGTCTCTTCTCCCCGACTCGAGCTGTGGAAAACGGCACCTTGTGCTCCTCAGCGGGGGACGGTCTGGTCGATGTGCTTTCCTGGCGTTAAGTTCACTATCGACAGCAGTGATGATGGTGCCTGGGACCCCGTGCTCGACCAGTGGGGACAGTGTGCAGTGGTCCCTTAAAGTGGAGCCTACATGGAGTCTACAGTCCTCCTAATCTCACGGAGGGCTTGTGAGCCACTGAGAACTCGGGATCCTCGGGGCAGGGCCGGGGTGTCATCTACTGCTGACAGTGGCCCCCGGGTGACCAGCAAAGCTGCGTGAGGCAGGCCGGGGGCAGTGGCTGCTCTGAGGCTGTGTGTGAGAGGGCACTCGGAGGAGGGGGAGGAGGGGGAGAGATGGCTACTGGCTCTGTGACAGGGAGTCACGCTTCAGGAACCTGCAAGAGAGGGGAGGAGAAAAGCGACACAAAAGCGTCCTACAAAGGAACAGACCCGACCACAGCTGGAAGGAAGGCAAACCTTTGAATCAGGTCCTTGAAATACAAGCTGCAGGAAGCTAGAACATTTTGGTGGACTTCAAACTCTCTGCCTTCAACAACAATTTTCAGGTCTGTAAACGCTTTCGCTCTGCGCTGCTGGTTCAATTCCTTCAACATTTCTGCAGAACAGAGAAGACAGACAGGGCCAGGTTCCCATTAAGAGTTTTTTTTTTTTTAATTAAAATTTTTTCTTTCAAGAAGTAGAGAAATAGGAAAATACTTGATACTGTTTCTTGGCAAGACTGGCTCAACACTGACAGTCAAAAGAAGTCACAAACGATGCGTAAACAAGCAGCAATTGGGAGGGGCTACATAACCAAAGGAACAACAACTTTCAAAAGCAAAGGAAAAAAAAAAAGGAAAGAAAACAAACAAAGAAATAAATAAAAACAAACCGAAACAATACAATACAGAAAAAAAAAAATCAAACCCAGAAATTGAAAGGCTGGGGGAAAAAGATTCCCATACTGACAATTGGAAACAGAGAATACATTATCACAGACAACTAAAAACTGTTATAAAACTACAGAACGAGTTCTCCAAATGCCAATGAGTGCTGATGTATCTGATACCAAGTAAAGCATGGCATTGTGATGTAAGATGGGCTGGATATGGTTCAAAGGAATAAAAACCACAAAACCTGCAAAAACAGCATCCTTTATGTTAAACGCTCAAGTCAAGGCATGGGGTGAGCTTCTTAGAGAGGGGCCCCAAGAAGGGAGGGGTGGAATGGGGGCCTGGAGAGCACTTCCTTCCATTGCACACTTCTGGAACTGTTGGGGAAGGCCGGCAAGAGGTAGGACCTGTGTGCGCCTCCTCCCGTTTCCTGGGCTGTTCTCTCAGGGTGCCCACCCTCAGCTGGGGCTTCAGCGTCAGGGAGCCTGGCTTACAGCCCCAGCAGGTCCCAAAGTGGCCTCTGGGGCCTTCCCGCCCTGACGCACACCTACCTTTGCCTGGTGTCTTGGCCACCTGGGGTTGGTTCAGAGAGTGTCCCAGGCCTGTGGGCTCCAAACTTGGGGATGTCTCCTAGACCCACCTCAAGGCTCAGCAGGGTAAGGAAGAGAGCCCGATGGCTACCCTGATTAGTTTAGAGAAACTCTTTCCCTTGCAAAAGTTAGGGCCTTCAGACGATCAACACTCCCACTGGCCTTGCCTTGCCTGCCTGCCCCCTGGACCCTCTAGCTGCTGGTTGCTGGACATCAGAGGCCCAGATTCTGGGCCAGAATGACATAGACTGTTGTCAGGAAGGGTTATGTTCTTTGGCAGATGAATACAAGAGGGTGGTCTGCAGAACTGAGCCCTGATTCCAAGTCCCCTACCATCACCCTGAGCCCTCCAGGTCTATGCTGCACCCTGGCTGGTGTTCTGGAATTACTTTCCAAAATGCCCTGCTGCAGACTGACCAGTCATTTCTGTCCACATGGGCCAGCATTGGCTGTCTGTCAAGATGCGCTCCCGAGCCCAGCTCTGTCCCTGACACCTGTACGTCCTTGGACAAGCCTCTGTCTCCACATCTGCAAAATGGGGACAGAGGCTCCCACTCTTTTCCAGAGCCTGGTGAAAATCCCTGAGCTTGAGCTCAGGGGCTTGTGGGCCTTGGTGTCAGGCAGGCCCTTCTTTGTGAGCACATACCGGGCTCTGGTTCTGCTGAAGACCAAGGCAGACAGTGAGAAAGGGGGTCTAAGTTGTGTGGGCAATGCCGACTCACTGACCATCACCAACCCCACATCAGGCGGAGCTGCAGAGTACCTGCATGGGTGTGTGTGGGCCCTCTGGCTGGGGCCTCTGGAAGGCTCCCGTAGGTGCGCTCAGACCTGGACAAGGGAGACCAGCAGGGCCCGAAGCACTAGGTGGAGGGTGTGCAGGGCACCTGTGGGCAGATTGGGAACAAAGGGACGTGATAGGTCAGCAGGTGGGGTCAGACCTCAAGAACCTTGTGAGAGGGCGGCAGCTCAGTTTCGTGGGCACCAGGGAGCCATGGGATTCTGTTCAGGGGAGGGACGGGCTTAGACCTGGGTGCCAGACAAATCGTTCTGGCAGCCGTGTTAGAGGCGGGACAGGGAGTACTGGTGGACGCCCAGAGGCAGGTGGGGGCGAGGGGAAGCCTCAGCCAGGCCCCGGGGAGAACCTGAACTCTGCCTCCTATCAGCTGTATGACCCTGGGAACATGTCTGAAACCTCAGTTTCTACCTTTGTTGAAGGTTAAATGAGCTAGTCCATGGTAAGCTGTTAGCTGTGGGCCTGGCACATAGTAAATGCCCAAGGGGAGGCAGGCATGATGTTTTTGCTGATGGTGGTGATCACTCCATGATCTAAGTGAGAAGTGACAAAAGCCTGAACTACAATGGGGACAGAAGGACAAAGAAAGACAAATATTTAGGCTGTGAAACCTGGGGGGGGGGGGGGGGGAGGGTTCAGTGCTGGAGGGGAAGGGAGGCAGCCAGCACGAGGGCCACTTCCAGGCTTCTGGAGGGACACCAGGAAGGGAGGGCATGGTGACTTCAGTTTGGGGTTGGGGTGAGGGCCTGTGGGACACATCTGGGAGAGGTGCAGGCGGCAAGGCTGTGGGACCCGCAGCCCCAGCTTGTTGCTCGCTCAAGGACACGATGGGGGGAACCTGCAGGGTCGGGGGGACCTGAGGCTGAACTGCTTGCCATGTTCACACATCGGCTCCAAGAAGAGCCACCAACTGAATTCATTCCTGAAACATGAGCCTGGTGGGTGACGTCACCTTTTTGAGTGAAGTCGTGTGGGGGTTAGAGAGTTCTGGACTGGAGTTCTGGGTCCTGGTTCTCATTCCAGCTTTGTCACTAATTGGCTGTGTGACCCTGGGCACATTGCCCCAGCTTTAGGTGCTCAGTTCCCTCAAGCACCTAGAAGCACCTGCTCTTGCCTCCCCGTTGGTTGTCACACTGCTGTGAGTGACAGATGCAGTCATGCGCCTGCTGAGTCAACCATGCCCAGGGGGCCAGGAAAACACAGTGGTTACAAAATACCACGCCTCCTGGGCCCGGAGCATTCTGTTTTTGAAAGCTCTGACTTCAAACCAAGGTCCCAGCAAAGATTTCGAGTGCAGCCCCAGAGTGCAGCCCCAGTGCTGGCAGGTACCGCCTGCTGCCTCCGGGAATCCTGGACAGATCTGGGAGGTGCTCAGAGATCCAGGTCACCATCGAAATGTAAGCACTTTCTACTCTCACTTTGCGGAAATCTGGATTTAATAGCTGGGCAGGATTACTCAGTTTCAGAAAAATTTTTCAATTTATGAAAGTGCTCACCAGGGGATTCCTTTTCACAGCGGGGCCCCAAGTGCATTCAAAGTATTGATCAGGCAGTGTGTGCTTATTGCTGCCGGCTGAGTGCCCAGCCAGAGAGAGGATGTTTCAGGACATCATGACCCAGGATCCATGGGAGGAAGCCAGCACCGGCTCCAGGCACAAGCTGCCTTCCCGCCTACCCCGTGTCTCGGCCAAGGACAACCACTTAATGTACGAGGGTCTTGGAAGAATGTGGGGTCCTGGGGAAGCTTTCCGACCAGCAACGCTGTGCCCAGTTTGGACAGTTTGTGGGCATTGGGGCAGAGCCTGGCAGGGGCTGGGCCTTCGGGGTAGACCTTACAGCACCCCAGCACCCTGCAGAATCTGGCTGCCTCAAGCTTGTGGAGGAGGGGAAGCCTTGACCTCAGGTCCTTCCTTGTTGGCTGATAACAGCGAACTCTTTTCTGGTCTCCTGGGTTTTGGGTGGGATGCCCCAGCTGTGCCTGCAGGACCCCATGCCCTTGCCTGGCCACATAGTGGCTGTGCTGTGCCCTTGGCCTTGGCCCCTCAGTGGGGAACTCCTGGCTGTTCAGATTGCTGGGCATAAAGCACAGGCCCAGGGGACACTGAATCTCCCTGCTGATTCCTCTCTTCTCCACCCTGACTCTTTCACTGCCTAGAAATCTCTGCTGTTGATTCTCTCCTGGCCTCAGGAACACCTGGGTGTCTGAGCCACCACCCTCTTTCACCTGGGTTAGGGCAGCAGCCCCCGAGGATGTCTTGGCTGTTGCCGGCCCTAAGCCCCTTCCACTCAGCAACCTGGCCATCCATCCAGCTTCAATAAAGTCTTCAAGGCCATCTGTGACATGGCCCGCCTCCTCTACTCCTCACTGAAGCTTCCTTGTACCCCAGGCATGTCCCCTGCCAGCCTTCACCCTTCTCGGGGCCCTCTGCCTCAATCTCTCTTCCTCCCTTCTTCTGGCTAATGATCATTTTGACCTGCAATACCAGTTAAGGTGTTACTGTGTCCCAGGTGTCTGCCTCTTTCCCCTTCTCCCACATGCCGCTGCCCTCCGCCCTCCTCCATGCTCCCAAAGCATCCTGTGCTTACTTCTTTAGAGCACGCTGTACATTGTAATTATTCATTTACGTGTATGTCTCCCGCACTAGACTGTAACTTATTTATATGTTTATCTTCAACATTTATCATGGGGCCATGGCACAACCATACAGCTTGTGTGGTAGATGGCAAAAATTCTTTGCCTCCCCTCCCATCAAGGGGTGGAGTTCGTCTCCCCACCCTCTGAATTTTGATGGGCCTTGTGACTTGCTTTGACCAGAGAATGTGGTTGCAAGGACATTATGTGAGTGTGAACCAGAGCCTCGAAAACTTTGCTTGCTTTTGCTCACTCTCTTGGGACCCCTGCCACTACCACATGAACAAGCCTGAGTCTTTCGGAGGATAAAAGGCCACGTGGAGCAGAGAGGAGCCATTCACACCGGCCAGCTCCCACCAAAATCGGCTGAGCCTCACCTAGATCAGCTGAGCCCAGCCCAAACTACAGACCAGAATCATAATCTAAATCAATGGTTGTTGTTTTAAGCCACTAAATCTTAGAAGTGTTTGTTACACAGCAAGAGCCAACTGATCCAGAAAGCATGAATAAATGATGGAACTCAAGTGCTCATAAAACTTCTGTGTCGGTTTCTCCTCTACTGGTGGAATTTGAAGCTAATTCTTTTTTTTTTTTTTTAATTGCAGTAAAATTTACCATTGTAACTATTTTAAGTGTACAGGTCGGTAGTGTTAAGCACGTTTATGGTGCTGTGCAGTCAATCTCTAGAATGCTTCATCTTGCAAAACTGAAACTCTGTACCCATTCAATAACCACTTCCCATGCGCCTCTTCCCCAGCTCTTGGCAGTGACCATGATACTTTCTGTCTCTACGAATTTGACTACTCTAGGTACCTCATATGAAGGGAATCATGCAGTATTTGCCCTTTTGTGGCTAGCTTATTTAACTTCATATAATACCCTCAAGGTTCATCCACGTTGTAGCATGTGTCAGAATTTCCTTCCTTTTTAAAGCTGAATGCAATTCCGTTATGTGTATGTACCACAGTTCGCTTATCTGTTCATTTGTCAGTAGACACGTGGATGGCTCCCACCTTTTGGTTACTATGAACAGTGCCGCTGTGAGGCTACTTCTTAACACTCAGTGATGGACATCTCTAAATACCCCACCTCAAAGCCCGTTATAAGTGGTGGGATAAACTGACTCTGTGGACCTGGCAGCAAGTGGCATCCAAGAGAAAGGGGACACTGGGGAGGGTCAGCCTGGCCCCGATGCTTTGTTTAGAGAAGAGGGAGCCTGCAAACAGAACCAAGCCTGGAGAAGACATTGCAGCCAAGCTTCTGCATATTTTTCATCAAATACACGAGTTATTTGTCAGAGACTAATGGGCTCATTCCAGCTGGACTAAAAGGGCTGTCTGAGGTGGTAATAAAGAGGAAGAGGTGTCAAATATTAAAAGGCAACGCATTTCAGTGGCTTTGCAGCAGAGGAGTCCATTAAATCAGAGCCCCGAGAAAGGTTGTACAGTCAAATAATTTTTTTCAGAGCTCAAGAAAGAACCCAGCTATGTGATAAATGCTCCTGATTCCAATGGTATTTATGACACATATTTGACAAAGGACTTAAAAAAATTATAAACTCAGAGCAGTTGTGAAATATACTGAGAAAGCCCAGCAAAGATTGTGCCATGCATGCCCAGGGGATAATTCATCCAGGAGTGAAGGAACCCAGCATGTGCAGATACTATGGGGACAAGTGGTGGCTTTACACAAACAGAGCAAACCTGTTGCTGACAGGCTCCCAAGCTGAATGCTGTCCTTCTTCCTCCCTCATTCCCTGACTGATCACATATACACATCTCCTTTTCTAAAGAACAGCTCAGAATCGACCTTGAGGGCCAGCTGGGCTCCAGCTTCTTGGACGGGAGAAAACCACCTGCAAACCACACACCCGACCCAAGTTGGAGGGGCGTTCCTTTACTAAGGAGTCACACCAGCCCCAGCCCAGGGCCTAACAGCCTTACATATAGGCAAGCCCTCCCTGGAAATGGGGCCTTCTAGAGAAGAGAGGTGTGAAAGGCTCAGACTTCTTGCCTGACCTAGAGTTATAGTGAGGAGACCTTCTGGTTATCTTGTCCAAATGGAAATTCCTGCCATTTACCAGAAAGGGATAAAGTCCTAAGAACAGTCACTGCCTCTCACCAGCCTGCCTTTTCCAAGTTGTCCAATGCTGGGAGACAAGACCTATTTCTCAAGCAGTGAAATTTGGCACCGAGGGGCCTTTCCGTCCCTACAGCCCCTGCCCCAGGGCTATGAACTAGAGGGTGCTTGATATGCATTTGTTGGGCAGAACTGAGAGTTACCTTCCAGTTGGAGCATTCTCAGGCCCTCCAAGATGTTGTAAAAGTCATTTAAGTTTTTCTCCTTAAAATGAAAAAAAAAAAACAACCTCATAAAACTGCACAGGTGAGGACCAACCCCTGGCTGAGCAGGGGTCAGTGGGCAAACCCCGAGGCTGCAGTTGGAGGAAGTGCCCTAGTCAGGTGGACACTGGCAGGCATTAGTCCTTCCTGCCTCCAGAAAGGTAGCTTTCACCTGGCTCCTGCTTTGAGGATGAAGGCCTAGGGGATGATGGGAATACTCTGAACATGATGAACATGTCATAGAGGGTCAGGGCTGAGAGACCCCACGGGAAGTCCAGAGCTTAGGAGAGTCAGGTAAGAAATGAGGTCAAGACCGATGTTCAGAAGGCCCTGCAGGAGCCGGGACTCTAGGCAGATGTACTGGAGCCAGGATGGGGGAATGTGCAGTTAATTAAGCACCCAGGCAAGTCAAGTCAGGACCCTGAAGAGCTTCGTGGGGAATAGAAGCCTGAAGGTGGGGTTTGCAAATGCCAGGGAAGCCATAGCAGATGGGCAAGGAAAAGCCAGGAGGTCAGAGGTTTGGAGGGAAGGTGGCCATACAGTCCCTCTGTGAAGCCAGAGCCCCCTCCAGCGGCTAGAAGTTGGCACCAGGGAGGTGGGTGCCCTGAGAGGCCTTGGTTCTCAGGACCAGGTGAGGATGAGACTTGTGTCTGGCCCCAGGGAGAGAGTTGGATCTGTTGTCTGGGATGGGGAAGGGGAGCTTACCCCTCCCTTTGTGCTCTCATAATGTGCTGTGCCTTTGTGAAATACTGTTCTGCCTATAGCATAGAGACTTTGCTTCTTTTCCATTCGAGGGTAGATTTATGGAAGGTCGGGGTGGCTCTTGGCTAGAAGGACTAGAATCCAGAGGCCAGGACAGATAGTTGGGCCAAGTGAGAGAACCATGTTCAGCACCTCGGAGAGCTCCAGGTGTCCAGGGGTCAGGGCACAAAGTGGAGAGGGCGCTAGAGAGGTTGGGGGTGCTCTGGAGCAGGCAATTAAGTCCATAGCTGAATAAGGCTGAGGCATGGACATCCCTTTTCATAGGCAGACTCTGGGGGCTTCAGACACATTGTGTCTGTCTGACCCACTCGTTTACTCATTCAACAGGTGGACTGGGCACGGGGCTGGGGGTGGGGTCCCAGGGACACGTGTGAATGGAAATGATCACAGACCAGAGGAGCTTTAACAGGGCATGCACTAAATGACTGTGATGCCAAGTGTGGGGCAAGCACCGGGTAGAGGAAGCTCACAGGAAGGACTGTTGGCTGGCTCGGTGGAACTCAGGGAGGCTTGGGTGTGGGGGGTGGTCTTTAAGAAAACATGGGGAAGATGTGTAGCAGCCCACCAGGTGGGTTGGAGGGGCAAGGTGTGAACCATATGCACATGTATGTGTGTGTCTGAGTGCGTGATATATGTAAGCATGTGGACACGAACATATAGTATGTGTGAACATGTGGTTGTGTATGAGCATGTATGTACAAATATAAGTGTGTGTGTGTGTGTGTGTGTGTGTGTGTGTGTGTGGTATAAGAGGCAGGCCCGTAGTAGATGGTGAAAGAAACAAACCCATTGTGGTATTTAACCCACAGGAGACTGGGGGCCATTCATGAAATTTATGAGATAGGGTGAGACAGGTTTGTCTCTTACACTCAAAAAAGTCTGCTCAGAGTCAACCACCAATGGCCCCACCCCCACCCCCCCACACTCTGCCCCCACCCCTGGCCTTTCTACATCATCAGGCCCTGCCTTTCTGTCGTTCCAACCGATCCTGATGCCCCTTTTCTGAATTTACAAGGTACAGGGCACTGGGCCAGGAGCTGGGGTGGAGGAGGGAGCTAAAGAGGAGTTGGGGCAATAGATGAGTGAGACAGTCCCTGTCTCAGAGGACAGTGCAGCTCAGTGGGGACACAGCTGCTATATAAATGGTCAGTGGTGGTGCTGAAGGCCTTCTGAGGAGGGAGAGATGAGGGGCCTTGGTGGGGGGGGGTGCTGAGTGACATGACCAGGAAGTGCAGGGGGTGTTGGATGACCACTAGCTTTGTCACCAGTGGAGAACTAAATGCATGTGACAAGGGGTATTCATCTTAATTTACTAGTTCATAGTCTAATACACATTTACATTTACCTACTATGTGTCAGGACCCGGACTATGAATAGAAGACCAGCTTCCATCCTCAAGTTGCTCACAGTCTGATGGGGGAGGTAG
This sequence comes from Prionailurus viverrinus, assembly GCF_022837055.1. Classification (NCBI taxonomy): domain Eukaryota; kingdom Metazoa; phylum Chordata; class Mammalia; order Carnivora; family Felidae; genus Prionailurus; species Prionailurus viverrinus. Next base: position 122,388,022 of record NC_062563.1, read on the forward strand.
ATGCTTTAGTAGACAGAGGTCATTTTGGCTGCTTGGCACGGGAACCCCCTTCTGTTGGGGAGAACCCAAGATGTGCGGGGAACCGGGTCCTGTGCATGAGTCCAGCAGAGGCAGCTTCCTGGCAGCTGGCATGTAGACATGAGACCTAGGCTCGGCCCGTCCGATGCTCACGCCTGGACTGTGACGTTCCAGTGTGGCACACAGAGCCAGCCGGGATGACTATGGTGGCTGTGGTGAACTGGCTGGGCCGACGGCGCAGTGGTGCTTGAGTCCCCCGGGGGAGGGAGACTGCCAGTGCAGGGTCCCAAGCATCCTGATCCTGGGATGGATCTTCCGCTGCTGCCCCAATTTCCAGCCTCAGATTAATGCCTGTTCTGTTTAATTCTCAGAGCTGTAGTGTATGTTTGGTGTCTCACCACCCTGAGTAGTACAGACAAGGAATGCATCTGTGTTACATTGTGTCATACGCAGGGTGACAGACACTCCTTGTAGCAAAGCCTGCTTGGAGCACTGGGGGAGCACAGGGTGGGAGTGGAGAAGGGAAGGCCCGCAGGGATAGGGGACTTGGCTTGGTCTTGGGACGTGAGTGGGACTTGTTAAAGGTGGACAGGAGGGCATTTTTGTTAGCAGTCTGCCTGTGCAGAGGCCCAAGTTGCACATCAGCACACTCCAGAGGTGATGGGCAGTAAGGTACAGCCAGAGCCAGGGTGGGGGGCAGAGCTGAGGCTGGAGGGCAGGCAGAGGTCCCCATGACAGGCTATAGATTGCAGGCCTGGGAGAAAAATTCAGAAAAGTCACCCAGTTCACCTGGAGTATAAAGAGGTGGGATGGATGGAGAGCAAACATCTGGAGAAAGCGAGACCCTGCCCCCAGGCGCTGCTGGGGTCAGGCAGGTGAGCAGTGAGGGTGAGGCCTGGCCTTTAGCCTGGAAAACCGTGGAAGGGGCTCTGAGCTCCAATGGGGAGGTCTTTGAGAGTCCACGTAGGGCTGGGGTGGAGGGAAGGATTTTCTGAGCACCGTGTCTGTCTTGAGCCCCCCACCCTCACCCCCCGCAGCTGGCCTCCCACTTGGCCCAGGGCAAGGCATTCAGAAAACAGGTGCTGGTTGCTGCCTCTCTCCCCTGCAGCATCGTGGAAGTGCCCCTCAAACTGATGGGTCCCCAGGCTTGCCTCGCAGGCTGTGAGTACAGAGGCCCTTCTCCGATGAGAAGCCACCAACCAGCCTGTGGTCTATCCTTGGCTGTTACCATTTTATAGCTTTCTATTTTACCACTCACTATTTTAGGGGCAAGACGTCAGATTTCCAAATACATATGCGAATCTGTGGCTGGCCCCTGCCAGAGAATTGAATAAAGATGTATGCTGAATGGAGCCGTGCTGTGTGTGCCCTCAGACAGGTATAAACTCTAGGTATCTCTGCCTAGAAGACAGAGCTCAGCTAAGGCAGTCAGGGAACCGACAGTCACCACCACACCCTCCAACACAGCCCAGCCCCCCCAGGTGGAGAAGATGGGGCTCTAGGTGCAGAGCCTGAAAATTCGTCATCACGCTTATCTGGTTTCTTCATCTGGGGTGAAAGTGGAGAGTGCTCACTACCCTCCTTTCCTGGCCAGTGGGTGGCCGTGGGTGGCCGTGGCAGGGGAGGCCCATAGGGAGCCCTGCTTCGCTCCCTCACTGGCCGGGATTTCCAGAGGGGCTGGGCTCTTTCCCCTCGACTGGCCATCACGACCACCCCCATACTCTTTCCATCCAGAGGCCCTGGCTGAGCTGCCTTCCACCGGGTTCCTGCAAAGCCCAGGTGAGATAGCTGCCTGTGTGGATAGCGCGGGGGAAGAGCCCGAGTGAGGGACCCCAGAGCTTCTGCACCCATCACTGCAGACCCAGGAAAATAGAAGAGCAACAGGAACCCAGAGGAGGAAATGGTATCTCAAATAAAGGGCGAAGATCCCAGCAACAAGACACAACCTCGAAGCCTCAGTTCTCATGGGCATTGTTCCACAGAACCTTGCTTTGTTGTGAGCGTCCTAAAGACGTAATCCCTGAAAGGTCCAGTCAGCTAGGGCTTTGGTAAAGTCAGCCACCTGCCCCAGGAAGGGACAGGATGGCAAAGAGAAGGGGTGGCAGAAGGTACTGGGAGGAGGAGATGGGGGGCAGGCAGGAGAGAGATACAAGAAGTAGGGGAAACCCAGCCCTCCTCGACCTGCTTTAGCAAAAGCCAGTGTTTCCCAAGGATCCTGAGAGTATCGTCCCAGCAAATAAATCAATAGTTTTAAAGGATTTGCAAGAATTAGTGAACCAGAGCTGGAGTACAATCAGTTCGGTTACCCAGGTAAAGAGGGAAATGAAACGGAAACCCCAGATGCCAGGGGCTAATGGCAACTCAGAGCACTTAGAACACATCACAGGAGAAGGGAGTTCATAGCCAGAGAGTCCCTGGGGTGAGGACGTGGGGGAGGAGCGTGTGTAGCCCTGCGTGTGTGTGTTTGTAGGGCATAGGGACCACACTTGTGCCCTCCAGTCTCTGGGAAGGGGTGTCCCTCCATGGCTGTTTGCCCCAGGGTCTCCATCTGTGCTCACCCCTCCTGCCGGGCCTGGCCAGTGTCAGGTCTGGGGCAACACATTGTTTCCTGTCATTTCAGGAGAGGTGAGAGCCTAGGAGTCATTGCAGTTTTTCATATTGCTAATGGTCTTTAATACAAGCAATCACCATGACCATTGTAGGAAAATTAGAAAATAAGCAAAAAAAGAAGAAAGTGGGGTTTGTCCTCCAGGGGACCAGGTGCCAGCTTCAGGCCCTGGCACAGAGTCGGAGAGTCAGGTCTGCCTTAAAGCCAGCCTAGGTGTCTTTGGCCACCTGCCAAGAAACCATGACCACTGGGGAGGAGCCAGCCCCTGGTCCACTGCTGGTAACCCCATCTACCCGTCATGGTGGCCTGCACACCTGCCTGCCATACTGACCGGCAATGTCCTTGGCACCCACCAGCTTGTGGAGGAGGTACCCCAGGCCTGGTCCCAGGAGGTTCCTGGAAGGGTCAACAGGTGGCCTCTGACATCCTTCCTACCCACGCCCCTTCAACTTCATCTCCTGTTTGCCAGCTCAGGCCTCTCCCCTGCTAATCCCTCCATCCTAGGTCTGTGATACTTGCCTGTGAATCCTGTCTCCAATTAGACTGAGAGCTCTGGGGTGGTAGAGATGCCACCTTTCACCTCCCTGATTCCCAGAGCCTTGTGCAGCCTTGGGTGCCCACGGAACCAGTCCTGGGGTGGCCCGCAGATGTCGCCAGGTGGGTCTACAGTCCTCTGTGATGGCACAAAATCTGGAGGAGAGTCCTCCTCGGCTCCAGCTCCAGCCTCCAGCCTCCAGCTCCAGACCCAGGGCTGGGGAAGGCAATGCTGGGCTTGACTCAGGAGCTGTCCCTGTACCTGTGCGCTGTGGCCCTCCTGCCCAACTCTGTCTTGGTGGTAAATAGTGGGATCCGTTGGGTGCCACAGCTCCTTTTAGGAACAGAAGCCATCTCCAGGCTCCCTGGAGCTTCTACAAGTCTACTGCGGTGGCCACTCTGGCTCCCACTTGGGGTGAGTATTGCCTCTTGTGGGTGGAGGTGAGAATCTCAATGGGATGAGAGGGTCCAGGTGGGTAGCTACAGACCCCAGGGGACTGCAACCAGGGCCTGGGGCAGGTGGGAAGGCTTTCCCCAGCACAGCTGACCTGGGGTTGGGAAAGGTCTGCAAACCAAACCACAGGGCTCCCAGAGGCTCCAGGAATGACCCCATGTGTTCCAGCAAAGGTGGATCTAGGAGAGGACTGGGCTGGGCCACCCTGACTGCCATCAGAAGTTGCTCCCTCTGTTCCCACCTGCCCCCTGAGGTTGTGAAACCAACACTTCTCTCCTTGCTCACCTCTGCAGGCCAAGATGTGGCTGTGCCTGTCTCCTGTTAGCAGGCCTATATCGTCTACCCCGAGCAGAACATATTAATGGGGTACATCTCTACAGCAGCAGGAGACAGGGCTTCTCATTTCCCTGAGAGGCACTGGGGAGCGGAACACAGTGGACTTTGATCACTGCTCAGAAGAGCTCTCAAATGCAGAGCCTGGATCTGGCTGGTATCTGTACCCCAGTGCTTGGCATAGCGATGGAGGGAATGAATGAATAGTTGCTGGATGGGAGAAGGTGCTGTGGAACACGAGGCACTGAGCTGGGTCCTGAATGGACAGGATTTGAGCCAACAGCTGTGGAGGAAGGGCTGTCCCCAGAGCGATGGCAGAAGCAAAGTCACAGATGCAGGGACCGGAGACTCAAGAGGGCGCTGGGATGGGTGGACGGGTGGAGTGATGGCATGAAGCAGGGACAGCGAGAGGCTGGAGAGTGGCAGAACCCTGGGAGGCAACCACACTGAAGGACGTTAGGCATTTCCACACCTCTAGCATTTCTCTTTGCCCAGGCAGCGCCCATCAGGGAGCGGAAAGCCTGCAAACCCTAGGACTTGGCCTTCTCCCTAACCCTGAGAGAGGAAGGGAGGGACGTGGATGGGGCCTGGCAGGCTTGCTCCAGAACACATGACCTCCCTCTCATAAGTGCTTACTTTCCAGGCCTCTGGAAGTCATTGGAAGGACAGAGAACCCTGTGCCTCAGACAGAACAGACCCTGGGTACCCCCTGAAGCACTCACGTCTCCTAGGGGCTGGCCAGAGCTCCAGGTGGAGTCCAGGGTGACCCGGGAGGCCGGGCCAGGAGGAGCAGTCAGGTCTCCAGATGCTCTAGTTCTGCATGGGATGACAGTACAGGGATGGTGTTGACGAAGAAGGGCACAGAAACATTTTACCGGAAGCCTGTTTTGCCTCCCTGGCACGTCACATGCCTCACCGCACTTAAGGTGTTAGTATATGTGGGAGGTGAGGGAGGTGCCCAGTGTCTCCAGCTGGAGGTTGAGGCTGCTTTGATCTGACACGGGCCCTGTCCTAAGGCATCAGTTCCCAACCTGTGTACTCACCCTAAGCATTCAAAAGAAACCCTTATATACGGGTTGCCTGGGTGGCTCAGTCGGTTAAGCATCTGACTCTTGATTTTGGCTCAGGTCATGATCTTGAGGTTCACGGGTTTCAGCCCCGCAGTGGGCTCTGCACTGATAGTGCAAATCGTGCTTGGGATTCTCTCTCTCTCTCCCTCTCTCTCTGCCCCCGCCCCCCACCCTCTCTCTCTCAAAATAAATAAATAAACTTTAAAAAATGTATATTTTAAAAATACCTTATATTTCTGCCCCATCCCCAGAGGTTATATCCAACACTATGGGGGACTTTCTAGGGAGGATTTCTAAAACCTCCCTAGAAAATTTTAATGTGCAGCTAAGTTTGAGAATTTCTCGTCTTATGCCCCAGTACTGTTGTTGTTTTTTGCCTTTTTGTTCTCATTCCTAAAGTGTCCAGATCTGTGCTCAGAGCTCAAATAAATTTACTGAAAAAAATAAAATAAAATTAAGGAACAACAGCTCAAAGAGCCAGCAATTTATGCAAATGAATGCAAATAAATACACACTCCATACATATGTTTATGCAAATATGCTTGTGGTCCTTGCAAATCACTCACGAGCCTGCAAGCAGCTGCCTACGATTTCTTGGTGAGAACCCTGGGCAGGATGCCCAGGTTAATGACAGGTGATATCACGACCTCCCAGAACAGACATCTCTATTAGCAAACTCATCCCAAAAGTCCCTCAGGGAGCTGCGCACTGAGCCCAGCTCTGTGCACCCAAACCCCCTTGCCTATGCACTCAGGCCTCAGGACTCAAGTCCACAGGCCAGGGAGGGGCCAGGAACAGCTGCCCAGTGGGTTGCTTCAAGGCCACCAGGCCTGTGAGCAGAGAGAGTAGGGGCTTGCCAGGGGCCTGATAGCTGTTGGAGGACAGCTCTGATCTCAGCCTAGCTGGGCTGCCTTCAGTTCCGGGCCAGGCTGGGTAGGCTGGCATGTGGCTGGGCAATCACCCCCACTCAGACAGGGTGCGTGGTGTGTGCTGTTCGCCTGAGTGGGTCCTATGGCTCATTTACATAAACCCAGTGGGAGACGCAGGACCTCAGAAGAAAACTTGCCTAGTCAAGATAGAGCTTGGCATGAACACCCACATTCCCTCAAAAACGCTAACTGCCCCAGCCCTAGTTTGCAACCTCTTCTCCAGGCCCCTGTGGAACAGTCATGGCCTCTGGAACTTCAGGACACCCTGGCTTCATTGCCTCAAGGATGAGCCAGTCCTGCAAATCTCTGGCCTCTGCCTCTGCTCCCTGAGAAGCACCAAGAGGAGCTGAAACCTTAACGCTCCCCACGGTGTCCTCCTGGACTGAGCATACACCTCCGGTGGCTGCATGCGGTGGAAGGAATTCCCCAAGGGGGGCTGGGATGTGAAGATACATCTGGGAACCCAGCCCTGGCACTGGGGATCCTGGCTCAGTCTGCTGTGGTCAGCCCCGCAAAGGTCACACTCAGTTTCCTCTTTCTGTAGTTGCTGCATCCAGAAGGTAGAGGCCAGACCATTTGGGAGGCTTTGGGGAGCCAGAGTGTGAGCTCTAGGAGGGTAGAGAGTTTTAGCAGTTACACATGGTAGGTGCTTGGTACATTTCTGTTGGCTGACCGAACGAACATTTCCTCCACAACATACAGCTGTCCTTAGTACAGTGTGAGGTGGGGAAGGCGTGGCCTGTCCCCCTGAGGGAGCTCGCCTCTGGGAGGGCAGCTGTAGACACCATCCCCCATGGAACCAGTGTGCAGCCCACATTGGGAAATGTCTCCTAGTTGAAAGGCCTATTCATTTGAGCACAGATCTCTCTTTGGGTGGTTGGTGCTGGTGGTAAGAACGTGGCAGAGGGGTATCAATCCTTTCAGATCATTAAGGAAATCCAGTGACTGGTATTCCGGTTGGGTGCTGGGAGTCAGTTCAGGTATGATTCCATCTAAACAAAGCTGTTACAGCAACCTCTCCATCAAGTACAAAAATCTTTGAGCCACTGGTGACAACCCACCCATCCAAGCCCTAATGAGTCCTGGAATCCGGTTTAGTGGAGAGAAGTCCACCACGTATTGGGATAGAGGGCTTGGCCTCACTGGCCACCCACCCTCCCCACTCAGCGCCCTCAGGGGTCATTCTTAGTTCTTGTTGGCCCAACTTTCCAAGAGGAAAAAGAGCTTTCACACTCAGAAAAATCTCCGCCAGAGTACAAGCTGGCTCCAGCTCAGCTACCAGCCTCCCCAGAATTGCCGCCGGGGCATGTGACAGAGGCCCAGCCCCTGGAGAGCACTATCTCCCTGCTGCCTGCTTCACTCTTGCAGGCTTGAATTGAGCTTCTAAAGGGTGATTTTATTCTTTAATTATTTCAATCTGACCCTTCACCTCCTCAGCTTTTCCAGGCTGTTTGGGAGATTCCCTGTGGCTCCAGTCACTCAGCGGCTGTGTGATAAGGGACAAAGGAGATAAAGACTTCTCCTTTGGAGGAAAGGGGGAGTGATTAGCCCTGGAGACTCTGTGGCTGGCTGGCTGTGGGCCTGGCCACTGAGTCTGGGTCTGTTCCATGTCAGGCTGTTGTCTGGAGGGACCAGCCTTTGTCCACATGCTGACCCTAGGGAAGCCTAGCCATGGGCATTCTGAGGCTTCCCTCCTCTTTGATGAAAAATGGCTGGAAAGGTCAGAGGTGAAAGGAAAGTATACAGGATAAATTTCTGTGGTCAGCTGGATCCGCCAAGCTGACAGCAAACTAAACCAACCAACATTGTTAGGAAGCAGCCCTGCCCCCTCTCCTGGCTCTGGATATAGATGTCCTGTGGGACTAACTCACTCAGGACCTGTGGCCCCGGGGTTCGCAACCCAGAGCCTAGATTTGAGAGCCTAGAACCAATCCAGAGCTTAGATCTAGAGCCCGGAACAAACTCAGAATTTACATCTAGAGCCCAGAGCTTAACATTTAGAACCTAAAAGCCCAGACAGAGCCCAATGTTTGATGCAAAGGTTAGATTCCTGATTTAAAACCCTGGAGCTCAGACAACTGGACCAAGTCCTGAGAACCCTCCCAGCCCCAGAGTGCTAGAAAGTTCCCTCTGCTGCTTCCAGCCTTCTGATTGGCACCTGACAGTGTGTAGAGTATTAATTATGGTCAGAGCTTTTCAACATGCAATAAAAAGCCTTTTAAACCATTCCGGTGGGAGGTGATTAACTCTATTAAGTGGCATTATGGATCTTCCTATCTGTTGCTTTCATAAACATAGTTGTAGGCGGAATGTTTTATTAAGGGCATAAAAATGTCCCACATTACAATGCATAAGCACATATTGATGTTATATTTCTTTACTGTGCTGCACGCCCCAGTCCCCAACCACTCCGAAAAGAAACTACATGTCTTAATAATTTATGCTCCCAAGTTTTAACCAGGATTATCAATGGCAGCTTTTGAGGTTTCTCTTTTGGCAACACAATAGATCATAGTAAAAATGCACCGACAAGCGATGTGTCCGTTTGATTTTTTCCACCTGAATCAGCAGCCCAAACTCCAGACACAGCAGTTTAGGGCAAGCAGCACACTGAAGAATTTAAGTCTAAGCATTTAATCTGTTCTTTCCATAAATTTCTGCTGCTTGTGCTTTATAATGATTCTACCAGAGGAAGTTTATTTATACCGCAGATTTTCAGCATCAGCACATTGAGAACACAAGGGCGATCGCTCAGTCAATAGCTTACAGCCATGTATAATATCACTCCGGAAATCAAAAGCCCATTTGAAGAAAAGAAGGCTCAGATTAAAGTCACTTTAAGACATCAATAACTTGGAACTGGCTCTAGAGAAGTTATAAATATCCAACCTGCGCATATGCAAATACGCGCTCGCAGACGCGCCACCACCGCCGCGCGCCCGGGAACCTCCGGCGGCCCCTCCCCTCCCCGCGGCACGTGCCGCCGCGCGGGGGGCGGGCCCTACACGTCACTGGGGGCGGGGACTCTCCGGGGCCGAGCGCCCCGGCCCTCCCAGGCAGTCAGCCGGAGCCGGAGTCACCCGCCCGCTTTGGGGTGTGGGCTGGGCTTGAAGGCCGGCGAGGAGTAGAAACCCAGCGTTAAAACCCAATGGACAGAAGAAACTGGCGCCTTTCTGCGTTGCTTCCCACGTGCCAGGTGCTGGGCCAAGGGGCACTTTAATTACATCAGCCACCCTTAGCCGTCTTTCTGACACCATACCTGTCGTGGCAGCCCAGGGGCCCCTCCCCTGTCTCCCTCTGTTGGGAGAGTGGGTGGCGGGAGGAGAAGGAAGAGGAGGAAGCACCGGCACTTTGTAAAGCCCCACCCTGGGTGCGTGCATCCTGCCTCCCCCTCTGATACCCACCGATTCCATTATCTCATTTTATCCCCGAGGCAACCCTAGGACAGAAGGTCCCCATTTTACAGATGAAGAAAATGAGGTTTGGGGAGAGTAACTTGTCCCTGGCCAGAGTGGAGGCAGCAAGGCTTGAATCAAGCTCTGCTTAATTCAAAGCCCTGCTTTTATAGTTTTAAACCACCGTGGTTTGGTGCTTCCTACTTGTCCTAGCACCCTTCCTCAAGGCAGAGCAGGCCCAGGAGCCTAGAAGAGTTTGAGGTCACTTGGGAAGGTGAAGCCCAGGGTCCAAGGAGCATCATAAAGGATCATGATGTAGACAGAGGAAGGAGATACCAGCAAGTTGGGGCTGGGTAGAACTGGCTCAGAAGGCAAGCTGGAGGGCTGGCTGGCAGAGATGAGCTGGGGTGAGGCCCCAGCAGGGTGGAAGGAGCCAAGGCAAAGCCCAGGGTCTGGAGCCAGCTTGGGGCCTGGGCTCTGGTCTTGAGATGGTGAGAGGACCTCAGGCTTTCAGGAAGGGAGGGAAGGCAGGAGGGGCTCAGACCCCAGGTGGGGCTGGTGAACTCAATGGCCACAGACCAGCGGTTGTACTATCCTGGGCAACCCTAGAAATTGCCAAGGCCACAAATGGCCAAGGGCTTATATGGCTAAAGCTCCTGAGATCACAAAAACCTCTCAGGAGAAAGGGGAATCCTGCTCATTGCCCAGGAGCATGACATGGCCCTGCATAGCATGAGGATCCATCAAAAAATGAGTTACCTGCCCTCAGTGGGCAGCAAGAAGATAATAAGGTTAAGCCCTGCAAAAGTGTCTGGACAAGAGAGAATGTGACAAAGGGCTGAACATGTGAATGAAGTTATACAAAATCATAGAAGCCGATGACTGAAAGTAGACCGCTTTCTGAGGGATGGCTTTTGCCTAAAGATGTCCTAACTGTGTAGCCGCTTCCATATCCTTGCTCAAGATGTCTCATCTCCTTGGATTCCCGCACTCCCTGTTCTATGCCCCATAACACTGTGTGGTTTACACTTCAGTACCGTGGGCAGCATTGAGTACTTACAGCTATAGTCATTCACCCATTCATTCATTCACTCATACATTCAGCCAGTATTTATTGAGCACATACAGTGTGCCAGGCACTGGGGATACAATGACGAACAAGAAAGACCACAAGCCTTGCCTGGTGGAGCACTGGTTCTGGAGGATGCTTGGTGACCTGCTTGTCTCCCCCTTCTCAAAGGCAGGCATGGTTTAGCTGACTCATGAGGGCTGGTCAGTCCTGCAGAGGTGTCCTCAGTCACGCATTTGGCTGCTGCACAGGTCCCAAAGCTCCCAGCAAATGGCTATTCAGAGCCTCAGGCCTCCTGACTCATCATCTCTCTTCCCTTGTTCCTCTTGCACTGCGGGATTGCTTTTGTTTTTTGGAGCTCCTTCCCAGGACAAGGGTCAGTGGGGGCGGGGCAGGGGGGGGGATTTCTCCTCCCGAATAGTAAGGCCAAGTCCTTGTAGGTCAGTGACCTCATCCTGGGAGGGGGATTATACACTCTTATTATTCCTGCCCCAGTGCTATGAGGGCTCCAAGCCATGCCCCAAACAGACCTTAGCAGGGCGGGGAAGCGGCCCCCTGGCAAAAGCAGAGGGGGGCTGTGCACATGTGTGCAGGCGCTGCCTGCCTGTCTGGGGGCTGGGCTATAGTTGGAGTCTGCTCAGGAGGGTCTCCTGGATGAATGGAACATTCAGAGCTTGGGCTTCTCCCCTTACTGACCAGGTCAGAGGCTGGCTGGACACCTGATCTGTCCCCAACTGCCTCCCGTCTCCAGAGGAGGAGCTGGATTCCCGTGGGCTGGGGGCTGAGAGGACACCAGTTACCTGAGCCCCTCTCCCCTTTTTGGCTGTGAGAACTAGCTCTTGCTGGGATGGCATGTTGCACTTTTCTGGAACTCTGAAGGGCACTTGCATTATTGTCTCCTGTACTTCCTTAGGAGGGCTCTCTGGTTTCTGTGTGGCAGCTGCAGGGGGTTCCGGGGATGGCCCTGGGCAACCCTGATGGGGTCACACCTCACTTTCCCCAAGGAGGACAAGCTGCCTCGGCCCAGGTGCGAGCACCTTTGGGAATCAGGAGAGAGGCCAGTGTTGGCTGAGGGAGGAGGTGGCCAGGAGCTGGGGCTGACCAGAGCCACACCTTGGGTGGAGTTAGATGTGACTTCTGTACCTGTTCTTCCACTCAGGGGACTGTTTGCTGCTGGGCCCCCACCTGGCTGGGCTCTGGCCTAGACCCTGGCCCTGGAGTCCCCTGCTTGGGAAGAAGAGTGAGTCATAGGAGAGAACAGTCATGTCAGCGCTAGGCTGCCACTTGACCCTTGGGGTTCCATGTGGTGTGGGTGTTCTGGGAAAGTTTTCTGGAGGAGGAACCTGCTAAAGGCAGGTCTGAAGAGGGGTGGGGCATTGTGAGTAACGTGCAGAAGCTGAAGTGAGTGTGTTGTTGGGCAGGGGCCCTAAGGAGCAGGCCTGTGGGGTGGGAGGGTGGGAGAGGCTGGAGGGGTCAGCAGCCTTGAGTGACAGGTGAGGGAGCTTTTGAGAAATGAGGACCATTGAAGGATTTTGACTAAGGGAGGGCCTGGTCACACGGTGCCTTAGAAAATTTACTTTGACAGCAGAGTGGAGAGTGGCCGCGAGAGGGTAGGCCTGCAGGCAGGAAGAGCTGAGGTGGGGGCTCCGAGGGGCCGAGCAGAGGGTGGGCGGTAGAACTGAGACCATGTAGAGGCTGACAAGGTGGGAAGATCTCGTGAGGGCCCTGGAGGCCAGTCAGGTGGGGTGAGTCTGAGAAGATGAGCTGACAGGCCCGAAGTCCCTGCGGGGGCTGGGGCTTTCCAGCAGTGGGCACAGCTTGGGTCTGTGCGAGGGCATCAAGTCTGGCTGCATGGCCACCTCCAGCAGCCTCTGTGGGGACTCCGTGTCCTTGAACCTTTGGAGCTTCTGCATCCAGCTCCTCATTGTCTAAACGAGGAGGTAGAGAATCAGTGTGTGTATGTGTGTGTGTGTGTGTGTGTGTGTGTGTGTGTATTGTGGTGGGGGTGGGGGGTGGCAGGAGGGTGGCTGAACTGGGCTGGAAGCCAGGCCCTTTCTGTGCCATTACAGCAAACACAGCCTTGCTGGGCATCCTCAGGGCCGGACCCAGAACCTGGGACTGAGGATATTACAGTGCGTATATGGCCAAGGGCAAGGCTCCGGGGCCAGACGGCCCAGTGTCCATCCCGACACTGTCCCTGATCAGCTGGGTAAACACGGGAAAGTTACATCATGTTTCTGAGCCCAAGTGTCTCATCTGTAGAAGGGTGGTTAGAACCGAGGCTGCTCCCCACGGCTCTTGTGAGGATTACATGTGTCTGTGCATGGGCCACACTTCCAAGAGCGTCTGGAATGTATATACCCTCAATAAGTCACTTTCCAGCTTCTCATATTGCACAACTCCAGAGGGCGCCATTCACCTCACACTCATCAAGATTTCTTTTGTTATTGTGACAGTTTTCTGGTAGATGGCAAGCAAGGGTCTTGAGAAAAGGGTATCTTTTAAAATTTCACAGAAAGTTGCTAAATTGGCCAGCGGCGGGGGTGTTCTAAAGTCATTCCCAGTCGAGTGGGGGAGACAGACATGAAAATAGACCATCAAGATGCTCGCTGGTGAGACGGGTGAGTGAAGTCTGCATGCATGCTGGGGTGAGCTGAGGAGAGGATCTGATCTTCCTGAGCTCCTCTGTTCCTGGCTGAGGCTGGTGCCCTAGAGTACTGACTCGAAAACTGGGGTGTTACAGAAACCCCAGCCTCACAGGTGGTCTGGGGGCTGAGAGGGCCTCGTGCCAGGCTCTCTGACTGTCCTGTCCCGACTTTATTGCAAGAGGTACCATGAGGCTGTAGCTCAGTTCTGAGAAACCCAAGTGCCTTCCCGCAGAATGCAAATGTTGAGTGCTCTCCTCTGCTTTCAATTCCACTGTGGGAAAGGCAGGCGAGCACAAAATAAATAACCAGAAGACCTCTGCAATCCGGCTCCCTTGCCCCATGGTGATTCCTGACTAGCTCATAACTCACCTCCCACGTCAGACAACAAGGCAGGCCTGCAACAACTCAGCAGTCTCCTGGGGGGCCTGCTGGCCCACCTTCCCCTGCTCGCCTGGCCTCTCCAGCCCCAGGAAAACCAAGCCTGGAGCTCTGTCTATAAAGGGGACATGGTGGCCTGTGCTGAGCACATGGAGGGGGCTCTTATGAGGTTTGTGCAGAGCCCTCCCCTGACTCTGCTGCCTCCTGTCCGGTCAGCAGGTGGTGAAGGCCAGACCCTGTCACCCCCCTCCCCACCCCCACTGGGCTCAGTAAACTGTGCTGACTGGGGCATCTTCCCCACCCTGGTGACAGGGGGTCAGGGCTGATTCCTGAAAGGAAGGGGCTTTCCTAATAGACCTTTGAAGCTCGGGCTGGGGTTACACCCTAGTGGCACAGGCTGTTGGGTCCAGGAGATAGAGACTCTTACCCCTGTGTGGGTCTTGGTGGGGAGTGTGGGACCCTCAATGAGGGGAAGCAGATTAGGGGAGGAGGACTGAGACAAGGGGGGGCCAAAGAAAGGGAGATTGTAGGGTCTAGTTCAGATGGTGATGCTACTTCTCCCCAGGGCTTCTCATGGTCACTTACTTCAGAGGCCTGATGATCCCTGAGGGCTTTTGTCAGGCAGAGGAGAGGTGGTGGGGGGAGGAGGGGGAGGGAGGGAGAAGGAGGGAGGGAAAGGGGGATGCTTCAACTTCTCTGTTCCTGTGCCTATCAGAGCCTTGGGAGCTTGGAAGGCTCTAGAAGCAGGACACCCAACTGGCCAACCAGCTCAGATGAGGCTGATCTGGCCAGAGTGGGGGCCAGTCCCCTCCTGCCAAGGCCAAGTCCTTCGTGCTCCAGGGGAGTCCCAGGCCTAGGGGAGGAGAAGATGCCAGCCAGGCCTCTAGCTCAGTCCTCTAGGCCTCACGGAGTCCTGAGCTCCCTCCCAGAGAGGACTAGTGAATTTTTCCTGCTCTGCTGAGCTCCTTCAAAGATATCAGCACATGGTTAATCTTCCTTCTGTTCAGAAATGCAGAGTAATTTGCCCGAATGGGGGTTTCTGCATATTTATACTAATGTCTGTGTTTAAAGCTTATGAGACAGGGAATTGCTGAGAGATGTCCATTAGCAATATATACAGACTGCAATTATTTCTTTATGGTGTGTGGTTTGACTGCAGAATATTTTATTTCAATGGAAGTAGCAGGCTTTGCCTACTGTGTTTTCTTATGGGCCCAAAGAAATCAATAGGAACAGAAGAGAAGTGAAAAGAAGCAAGAATAAAAGGAGTGTGACCTTTTAGGATTCTGGGAGCCTTGACTATGCTACTCCAGGAACTGCCTCCGTCCTCAGAATCTCAATGCATGCAGTCAAGTGGGGGCAATTCTGTACGTTTAAGACTGTGGACGAAAACTTGCAAACCCTCCCTGGGACAGAGGCAAATCTCTCAATTCATTCCCTCCCACCAGAGACACGCAGGGAATGGGAGCAAGGGGGGTGTCCTCAGAGCACCCCACTTCAGAACCTCCAGCACCTCCCCCCGCCCCATGTCCACCCCAGGACAGAAGCTCGGAAGAGAAGCACGTTTTGATCTGAAACAAAATAAGCTTCAAGCTTAGAGTTTCTCCGACCAAGGCTGTCTGGAATCTGCTTGGATTCTGGTAGAAACCCAACATTTTCCAGGATGTGTGTGGAAGGATCCGGAAGACGGAAGGATCAAGACTGTTTCAGAACCACAGAACTGGAGCAGCCAGCATGGAGGCCAAGGAAGGAAGAGCCTTCTGGGGAGTTGCAGCGAGGGGGTGCCCAGCCTGGGAGAGTGTGGCCAGGAGGCCAGGGGAATGCCTCTCCACTGAGGGTCCCACCTGGGCTCACCTGGGCTCCACCTCGATGCCCATTCAGCTTCTCCTGGCTGCTCAGGTGACTTTTCTGTCTTGGTGCTGAGAGGGGCCTCACACCGGACCTCCACACCGGTGCTCTGGAAGAACACCTCAATTATCAGCCACTGGAAGGGCACCATTGCGCCTGAGGCAGTCTCCACGCACAACTGTCTTAAAGGGCTTTTTGGCTAAGAGAGGCCAGTCTAGCTGGGCGGAGGAACGCAAATGACTTTGTGCGACAGATA
The DNA here is from genome assembly GCF_022837055.1 of Prionailurus viverrinus. Lineage (NCBI taxonomy): Eukaryota > Metazoa > Chordata > Mammalia > Carnivora > Felidae > Prionailurus > Prionailurus viverrinus. The sequence goes on from NC_062563.1 coordinate 122,403,562, forward strand.
CGTCTAAACTGGCAATGCCATTGTCCGCCCCTCCTACTGGGGGCCCCAGTGCCTCTTGGTCTTTCCCCTTCACCCGCCCTCACTTCCCTCTTCCTCCGGTTGGTTCTTTGCACAACTGGAGCACCTCCCCAGTCCCACAGCCGTTTCTTTCCCACCAGCCTCTGCCATCTCGTGGCCTCCACAGAGCCGGCTCCCATCTGCCACCTCAACTTCCCCTCGGCAGGGAGGCACCATTCTTTTCCGGCCTCAGAATAGTTCCCTGAAGTCAGCGCTGACTTCTCACTGCCTTCTTGCACAGAAATCTTTTCCAAGAGGTGCCGGGGTCCAGAAGAGGGACAGATGGTCCCTTTCTTTTTATAACACGGCAAGTCTTTTGAAGTGAAGAGCTATGAACACAAGTTTTGCCTTCAGCAGATGTTCTGTGGGCACAACAAATACCACTTTGTGTTCTTCAGCAACTGTGAGCAGTGTTAACTGGGGAGGAGACTGAAATTGGGCAGAGCATCGGCGGAGCATATTCAGGGGGCCCAGGGGCCATGGCGTGAAGGTCCCTGTTCAATCTCAGTCAGGCTGACTGCAGACTTGTGTTTCTGCTCAGCCAGTTCCAGGTCTAGGCTTCCTCGAAACCGTGTCTGCTCACCTTTCCCGAGCCCAGGGACCACCCAGCCGCACTTCCACCCATGCAGGAGCCACTTGTGAAGGGCTGACGGCCGAGCTGTGTTCGTGCGCACCTCTTCCAGCTAATCCTGAGGCTGGGTCGAAAGCTGTGGGCTGGGGTGAATACTATTCGAGATTCGTGGTTGCATTTTATCACTTTCTTCCTCGAGCACTACGGGGTTGTCCAGTCCCCATGGCTGTACTAGGCTGATCTGGGGACTTTGCAAAGGACAAGAATGGTTGGCCAGGCATGACATCTGTTGAGCTCCTAAGGAGCTGAAGGCTGTCTAGATGTCAGTAGAAGCCAGTTCCCAGGGCTCTGCCCTGGTGGCTCCTCGGGCATCGGTGACGGGGTACCAGGCGTCAGTTAACTACTTTGAAGTGGCTGTGCTGCTGTTTGGTGGATTTCAAGAATTGTGTTCATTTAAAAGGGCATAAGCTCAACTAATAGACCTCATTAACTTGAAAGATATATCATTTTTGCACGGAATTGGCTCCTTCATAGGATGGCTGGCTCCATTAACTTTATTGCATTGGCAATACTTTGTATAAGGTGGGAGATGCTGCAGCAGCAAAGAATCTCCGGGGCTGCCCGATCCCAAGCTCCAGTGGCATCCGTGGTGGCCGAAGCCCTGTCTGAAGTCCCTTCCGAGGGTCCAAAGTCCCTCACGGGTTTACTTGAGGAATTAAGTCCACTCACTCACTCATTAAGTCCATCTGTCACACGGTACTTTTAGAGATGAGGAAAGAAGCCAAGAGTCACCAATTTATGTTGAGAAATATCAGACACATGATCCTAGGAGATGTAAGACAGCCACCGTGACCCATCTTTAGCCCAGACGTGCTAAGCGACAAGCTAGGGAAGCTAGAAGGTGTGGTGTAGTGGAAGGGGAATGGGTGTCACAGGCAGGAGGTTTTCATCCTGACCCCCGTTCCCCCTCTGCCACTTACATCTGGGCAAGCGTCTTATCTGAGCCTTGGTTTTCCCTCTGTGAATCCACCTCCTAGGGCAGCTGCAAGGGTTACATAAATGCAGAGTGAATGTACAATGAATATAAAACATCTACTCCACGTCCTTCCGAAAGACAAGTCTGCATCTGCTGGCACTGATTGCCACTCCTACTCCCCAGCTGCGCTCTCCCGAGCAACTCCTCACCTTCTCTGTTGGTGAGAATTTACTCCTGAACAATAACTCATCCCCCCCTCCACCTCCTCACACCCCTTCATACCACTACCATGAATATGAGAGTGGGATAGTGCCTTAAAGGCTATTTAGGACCTCCCCCATTTTGCAGGTAGGGAACTGAGGTTCAGAGGTGTCACTAAGATTTCACACTGCCCCAGGAAACTGTCTCTAGAAAAATCCCCTGTGAAACCATCCCCACTCAAGTGTCCTGTGTAATTACTTCATCTGGTGCTAGGAGTTCTTTACCTGGAAACCTTCTCTGTCCCTGGAAACCAAAAGCCACATGGAGACTGGACCCATTGGGCCAAGCTGCTCTGGGTCATGCCCATGGGGCACACGTTGCCAGGCTGCTGTGATCAGAGCGGTACATCCCACAGGAGCACAGTGCTGGTGCCGGCAGCTCCACCAGGCATGAATGGGAGGAAGAGTAGGGACCAGACACCCACGTACATATGGGGGTGGGGGGCAAGTCATAAGTGGTACCATGTAGGCAATGGCTCTGGGAGTGTGGTTTGACTGGGGAGGAGACAGTGTCCAGAAAGAAGATGACAAGGACAAACTCTAACTCCATTTGCCAACCAGACTGACATGTACCCCGTTATGGACTGAATTGTGCCCCCCACCCCTCACCATTCGTATGTCGAAGCCCTACTCCCAAAGAGACTGTATTTGGAGATAGGGCCTCTAAGAAGTTAAATGAGGTCATGAGGGTGGGACTCTAATCCAATATGACTGTAATCCATATAAGACAAGGAAGAGACACCAGGAGTGCTTGTCCAGGGAAAGGCCATGTCACAGCAAGAAGATGGCCATCTATAAGCCAAGGAGAGATGCCACACCAGAAACCCACCTTGCTGGCAGCCTGATCTTGGACTTCCAGCCTCCAGAACTGTGAGGAAATAGATGTCTGTTGTTTAAGTTGTCCAGTGTGTGGCATTCTCTTATGGAAGCCCTGACAGACTAATATATAGCTCATGACGTTGGTCCCACAGGAAGTGGTGAAAAACAGATGTGTGTTTGGCTGGGATGTGTGTAGATGCGGGTCTGAGACACAGAGCAATGGCAACATTGAGAAGTCACTTGGAAGAGAGGAGGAAAGGCAGTGAGAGGCCAGTGGGCAAAACCAGAAAGTTCACGACGCTGTGCTAGGTCATCCAAAAGGCTCCTGGGAGAGCTAGAAAGTAAAACAGGGCATTTTCTTGGTGATGTACTGATGAACACTTGGGCTTCCCTTTAAGACACATTATTTTAAACAAAGAGAGTTACACTATGAAAATAGGTAATGGCAACCATTTCAACAGATAGCAAACTTCTGGCCATTATTTTTCTTTAAGCAATGTACACAATGTTTTCTGTTCCTCACATGCTTCTGTTATTTTGACCTTTTATGTTTCTAGGATAGTAAGCATGCTCTTGAATGTAAGGTAATTTCAACCAAAGCCAGTGTTCCACCATGTTTTCTCCATATGTGTTATGGTTTGGGGTGCTATGCCCTCTCCATCACGTGGGGACAGGCAGCAGGTGTGCCATAGCTTTGCCAAGCACTCCTCCTTTGAAAACTCATTCCCAACCTAAAAAACTGAAAAATGTTAAGGATCAGCCTGACAGGACATGCCTTTCCTAGCAAAGACAGCACATATTAGATGTTTGCACAGTGATTAGGCAACAGGAAACTTGCCACTAACCTGTCATGATAGGAGAGAGAAAGGTTTATAACGAATTTCTGGACCTTGAGGCACACCCTGATTTCCCAGTCAGGTGTTAATGGCACTCAAGGGTTTCCTACCTGGATCACAGCCCCTGAACGCCAAGGGGGTCTTCACTTTACAAGGCCAAAGTGGCCTTCTAAGACCAGAATGACTTGACCTTCACCAGAATGAGTTGAACTTGCAAGACCCAAATGGCTGACAAAATGGACTCTTGCCCAAGATCAGGGATCCTTATCCAGCCATCACTAACTGGGAAAGTAAAGGCGAGAAGCTGGAGGAAAGTCCAGGCTTCCTAAACTTTGGGTACCAAGGGGTCAGGGAATAGACTTGGGTCCTTAAGTTTAAATCACTAGCTGAGCCTGTATCAAATCAGGACAGGCCCGATGAACCATTTGATTAGAAGTGTCTGTGTGTGTGTGTCGCTCTATGATAGAAATCATACGATTTCTTGAGAAATCATAATTCTGTGTCACTGGCACTTAAACATTCTTCCCTAAGATGTGGGCTCTGTAGAACTACTTCCCTTGTGTCTCCTCCCCTCCATCATTCTGACTGCCTTTGAAGGCCCAGTCTACACTGACCTCTCTTTTCCAGCCCCTATGGTTTTTACTGCTGGCTCCCCCTGGACTCCGCAAGTGGGGATGCAGCCTTCTCCGGGGAGACCGCCATCCCTCCCAGCACCTGCCACAGTGTCTGGATGGGACACGGTAGGCATTCCCACAGGGCCTCATGTTCAGTAGGAGCAGAGATCGATATGGGGCATGGAGCTAGCACATTCCATATTATCTTTTGAGTGGGAGAAGCTAAGTGTGGGTCTCGCACAGTTGGTGACTAATACTATACACATTACTTGCTCAATAAATGTTTGGTGGTGCAGCAGGGAAGGAGGTGACATGACTCAAGCCCCTCAGGGGCTTCTTCATGTCAGTGATCTAGAACATAGTGGTCATCCCTGCTGGTATCTGCGTGGGCTTGAGACTGGGGTAGCTGGTTTCCTACTGTGGGTCACTGCCATTTCCTGAAGCCCCTGGAAAGGAAATGTTCCCTTCCTTTGCTCTAATCTGAAGAGCCCTCTAATTCCCATGGTGTCTTGACTCTGCTGTCCCTGCCTGTCAACAGTTAGGGCCAGGGCAGGATTTCCGATCTCAAAGATGCTCAGCAGAGATTTGGGGCTGAAAGTCCATATGCTATTTCTAGTTCTGTGTACTCAGCTCAGTGAGGAGGGGGCCCCCCATGCACCTTGCTCTGTGTCCTGTTGAGCAGAGCGTCTCTGAGAGGATTGTGCAGAGGCTGGGGTCCTGGGGTCACCTCCTGCTCCGAGAATGACATGGTCTCTGGGTGGTCTAGTGGCCTTTGCTGCATCTTTCCGCTTGCCTGGTTCACTCATTATCAAATGATCCGTTAACACAACAGTTAAGCCCTGGACAACCCTCCAATTAATGATTAACAAACCTCAGGAGGACAGAGCCCTGTGAAGGGGAGGAGGGCTTTCTGAGGCAGGGCTGGGGCAGGTACCGCCCAAGCGAGGAGGAAAGACCTCGTGTAGACAAAGTGTCAAATTCCACAGGCTCTGAGACACATAATTTTTGAGTGAGGGTGTGTGTGTTGGGGTGGGGGGCAGCCTAGAAAGGGGAAAAATTGGGTTGAGGGTCATGTTAGTCAGATCTGGGAGATTATTTTGAGCAACCTTGCTTTAGAAACAATGGCGGGCCTGAGCTAAAGGTGTGCCAGACAATGTTTCTCCTCCAGGATTCTTTACAGTAGTGCTGGTAATAACAACAGCTAGCATAAATGTGGGTTTACTATGCGCCAGGCACTGTGTTAAGACTTTGCATACATTATTAAGTCCTTAAAACACGTCCGTGAAGATGGCACTATGATTATCTCCATGTTACCGATAAGGAAACTGAGGCTCAGAGACACCAGTGTTCTAGCACAGTTTCAGTGTGGGTTAGTGGTAGTAGAATTGGAATTCTACCTGAGCAGTCTGGTGCAGAACCAGGGCTCCTGGCCACCCTCCACGCTGCTAGTCACGTGCTCGTAACCCACTCCCTCCCTTGTATCCCTCCTTGGTTGGTCTGCGGGAGTGACATAATTCTGTTTGTCCCACCTACTGATCTGGCCCTGGAGGAGGACCCATGCTGGGAGTCTGGTACCCCGATATCAAGCTGAGTTTCGCAGGATGCTGAGATCCCCTGAGGGCAGACAGGAGAAGCCCTCAGAAGACAGACAGCTCCTGGAATTAGGGGGAAGGTGTCAGCAACAGCCCTGTTCCTTCTGGTTGTTATGGCAATGTGGAGGGCTGTAAAATGTTACATCGCGGGAAGGCAGTTTCTTCTGTCCAAAGTGGACCCCTAGGAACTAGGTGCTTCAGACATCACGGTGTTGATGCAATCTCCCAAGACTCCCAAGGCAACCTGGTCTTTGGCTTTCTCACATTACCCTGGGCGCCTAAAAGGCCACAGCACTGAAGAGTGGTCCTGGCACCAGTAGTAAAGATAATAGTAGCAAAGACATTCACAGTGATTACGACATGCTAGGCGCTATTCACAAGGGCTTTATGTAAAATAACTCAATCCTCACAACAACTTCAAGAAGGATGTTCTATTATTATCCCCTTTTATAGATGAGGAAATTGAGGCAGAGTTTCAGATCGCATTTGTTCTGGGGCAAGCATCTGGGTGGAGGTGCTGGGGCACAGGAGGAACTTTGAAATAGATGGTCTTACGTTCCCAGCAGTGTGGGACGGGTACGGGGGCAGTGACCGGTTGCAGAATGAACTCTGACAGCGGCACTTGCCTGTGTGCTGGGGTCACCAACCTGCATTCACCACACAGAGGAGGAGGCAGCTGGTGAGAAGTCAGAACCTCAGTGCTGACTTGCAGCCCAGTGCTCTGTGCCTTCTTTCATCTAACCCTTCTTAAGCGTCTCTCGGCACCAGGCACTGGCTGGGATACTGGGGGTGGAACGAGAATGGGAGGGATTCTTGCGGCCCCCACCCCAGTGCCTGGCAGTCTAGCTGGCAGAATGATGCAGGAGCAGGGTAACTGTTGCAGGCACGCGGCCAAGCCCAGAGCCCAGCTGGAAGGGAGACAACCCTGGGCTTAGAGTGACTTTGGGGCAGCCTGTGAGCGGAATGGCAGAGATGAAGGTAGAGGCGGCGAGGGGCTGGACCCTGAGGCACCAAGTGAAGGGTCGGGCACTGTCCTGAAAGGAGCAGGGGCTGTTGGAGGCATTTGGCGGGGAGTGACAGGACCGGACTTGTGTTTTGCAGAGACCACGCTGGCTGGACCTTGGACCTGGCTGGGAGGGGATGCACTTGGGGCCGGGAGGCCACCAGTGCAACCGGAGGTGATGGTGGTCTGAAAGGGGAGTGGTGGTGGGGATAGAGAGACGATAGATGCAGAGGCGGCAGAATCAAAGGTGTTTTTAGACTCGGTGCATAAGGGGGTTAAGGGTAGGTCAAGGACAACCATGGGCTTTGACTTTGAACTCCTGGATGGACTCATGATGTCATTTCTGAGACGGAGGCACAGGAAGAGCAGGCCTGTGGGAAGATGATTTCAGTTTGGACATTTTGTGCCTCTGTGCTAACCATGCGTGGGCAAACAGCTTTATCATGAATTCCCAGCTGCTTCTAGAATGTGTACTGAGCAGTGTGCCCTGGCATGTCAGAGGGTAGGGTCTGTGCTGGGCTCTACACTGGGGAGAGCAGGCCAGAATCCTCCTGCCAGGAAGGTGATGCATCCACTCCCTTTCAGGAATGGGGACACTGTGGTCCCACAGAGCTGCTTCACCAGGGGCTGCCAACCGTATGAACAAGCTTGGGTTTCTCCCATCTCCTCTGCACTGGGGAGGGGGCTCTGATTCCCAGCCCTTCACTAGCTTCTCTCTAGACCCGGGCTCAGTGTTGACAGGAACAATGGTTTTCAGAGTTAAGAGGGCAAAGTACGATATATGTTCATGTCCACGATCTCATTCAGTCTTCCTCTATATCTGGTGAAGATGGTACTCCCATCCGATTTTAAAGATGAGGAAAAGGAGGTCAGAGAGGTTAGGAGACTTGTCCCCGTCACACAGTTGTACACTATGCCTCAAAATATCTTTACCAGATCCTGTCTTTGCCACTCATGGAGACAGGGTGGCTGCTGTCCAAGCAGAAGGCAGCATAGAGACAGAGCTCCACAGAGTGGGGGCTCAGGGGCAAGGATGAGAAGGGAAGAGGTGTGAAACCACAGGAAGGGGCTGTGCACACCCCACAACATAGCTGCCTGGTCTTGGGAACCCTCGTGGCCCCTCACCCTAGGCCTACAAAATCGAAGGTCAGACGAGACAAGCCTCACCATTTCAGGTCAACCTGGATTTTGTTTTTTGGTTCAGAAGCAGGTAAGAACAGGTGCAACTTTGCTTCTCTCTCCTTGGACATGCAGGTAAGAAATATAATCACCTTTCTGCAGCTCAGCTCACCGCTAGTCTGGGGCTTTAAAAGGTCTCTCTGGCTACCCTGTTAGCCACCAAGAACCCTTTGTGGAAAAAGGGGATGGAAAAAAATGACACCAATAGATTGCACCTGTGCTCTGACACAGCTGGGCTCACGTGCAGTGACATCAGACTTCGCTCATCTCACAAGGCCTGGCGTCGGCCACCAGCTCTGCCTTTGGATTGGTTCATGGTTTCCAATCCAACAAGACAAGGCCTCAGGTATTTTATAACAGAATTCAAATGGAACTAATTCTTTTTTCCTCCCTTATCACTTTGCACACATGAAATCTATTTTAATTAGTTTTCAATACATAATCTTTTTTTTTTTTAAAGAATGAAATCTTATGGATTGTTCCTACCCCCAAATTGTTCTTAGAGAAAGAAAGATTTATCTTATAAGTTTCCTAAGAAAATCTATATGTGCTCAATGCATTTAAATAACACTCATTAACACGAACTGCATGCAAGCTGGCTTCTCTAGTCACAGATGAGAGACAATCGCTTGACCTATTGCAAATCAAAAAGCATTTCTGCACCACCTTTATTTTTCAATTGGTTAAGTTTTAAATTAAAGTCCCAACGCCCTTTTTGGGAAGGCAGACTAACATAGCCCCAACAGAAATTTCAGCTCAGTCGATTGGAAGATAATTATAAGAAACAAAATGTGAAATTTTAAATCAGGGCACTAATGAAGTCTAAAAATACCGGTGGCCCATCCCTCTGGCTGGCGAGACCTGTTCCTCATGGAGGGGATCTCTCCATAATTACTCAACCCCGTGAGAGGCCAGGTTGTCATGTCAAACAATAGAGGAAAAATCGTGGGACTTTAATGAGCTAGATCTCAAGGAGCTCCATGGTGAATCTTATTATAATGCCGGGCAAGCTTTCAAACAGAGAACAGGAGAAAAGGAAAGTTCTTTTTTTTTTTTTTTTTCTTAAGTGGAGCTCTGACTAGTGTTGATGTCATCATGCAGTGCCTCCTGGTTCCCACTTGGAGCCAGCTGTCTGTCATTTAGGAGTGTGAAATCAATTGAGTTTTGGAGATGTAAAATCCCTAGGGGCAAAATTAAAAGTGACCCAAATCCAAACCCACATGGTCTTGTCAGGAATATGATTCTCACATGGCAAGTTTCAAAGATTTGGTTTCAAAATTCTGGTTTCTTATTTTAAAAAATATGCAGTTGTTTGACATTAGATCTGACAGACAAATTATAGCTTTAGCAATAAAGGCTTTTAAGATTAGAAATGAAAAGAGAAATTACTTAAAAAAAAAACAACAAAAAAAAAACCCAACAACCCACCCAGGCTTGAGTTTGGAGACATTTGTATGTTCATGCTTCATTGTCTTTCTTCGCCACAGATATAAGGGGATAAGTCAGCTGATGAGGGCCGTAAATAGAGAAGTGAGTTGAATGTAATTTCTGGGGAAACCACCATCTCACTGGTGAACTATGGAAATCAGCGTGACAGATGGGTCACCGGTTGTTGTCGGCTGGAGCCGGGGTGGGCAAGGCGGGTCTCACTGGTCTACCGGAAGGCAGGGCTGTGGACACCTTCTAGGATTACCCCATGCCTGGCTCTCACCTAGCACTGAATCCCCCCTAGAGGGGCTGGCAGAGCGAACCCCATCGGGGGCTGTCTCTCTTCTTCCTTCCTATCTGTGGGCTTGGGCTTACCACAGAGGATGCTTCATGCCCTCTGGCCCCAAAAAGATGTTACAGGTGTGGTTCTGCAAATGGCCAGCTGGCCCAGTGTGCACAGGGGCCAGCGGGGGCCTGTCTCTACCACCTGTAACTTCCTGATCTTATGGGTTCAGGTGCCTGATGATGGATGCACCTGTGCCTGGCAACTTTGGGGAGGCGGATCCCAGTTCTGTGCTGAGCCCCAAACCGTGGACTTCAGACCCAACGGGGCCAGTTACCTTTCAGCCTAGAATAAGTCCTTTTCTTGGATGCATGTCTGAAACTTGGCAAATTGCCAAGACCTTTCATCAGCCCTAGGAGGCCTCTGGGGGTGGCGGCAATGCCCCCGTGGTTGGGGGAGGGAAGCCCACCCAGTGCCTTAGGCTTTGGCAGGAGCAGCTAGGATACCCAGTTCTCAATGTATCAGAGCTGGAAGCATACAAACTGGGAGTAAGTTTTTTTTTTTTTTTCTTTTTAAAGGGAGAGAGAGCTTAACCAAAACAATTCAAACAAAAAATCAATTTAGTCAATTTTTTTTTTAAAAAGATCTTAAACAAAGCAAGGGTTTACCAGAATTTAGATGTAATTTTCTATAATTTTGTCATTTAAAACTAGTGCTGATTTCCAAAACAAAGGCAGTTGGGGCGCAATCAGATTGGGAATTAAACCCAATGGAGATCTAGACACGGCTTTGTTGTTGGGATGCTTGACAAGGTCTGAAAATTGCTCAAAAGGATAAAGAGAGAGATGCATGAGAGCAGGCAGGAAAGAAGGGCTAGTGGGACTCGTTCTCCGCGAAGAGGCAGGGACCCCTGCCAGGCTACCTCCAGGAGCTGTTAGCAAGGAGAATGAGAGGTTGTGCCCAAAGGTCCACACTTCCTAGAACCATCTACTGTCCCCTAAGAGGCCTGTGTGCCCCAGCAGGGAGACTGCCCACCATATGCCCTCTTGCCTGCAACTGGGTCCAGGCCTGGCTGCCTCCCCTCCCCACTCAGCAAGAGAGGGGCCTGGCTGTCTGGAGCTCTAAGGGATAGCGAGCAAGTCTGGGGCAGATGCACCCCACCAGCCTAACATCTGTGGCCCCCGGTCCTCCTGCCCCCTTCTGCATTCTGGCTGGATAGATAGATCCCTCGGTCAGACGTCAGGAGCGATGCTCTTTGTCGTAACCCTATGGCTGGGGGCTCATCTGCAGGCTCTGTTCTCAAGGATCTGCCTTGAAAACAGGAGGTGCTCTTTCCCGGACCCTCACAGAGCCACCCTTGAGTCCTTGAAACAAAATAATCCAAGTGGCTCAGGATGGTCTGTGAGTGTCTCTTGGGGAGACATTCCTTTCACCTAACATCTGGGGAGCTGCTCTCATCCAATGGCACAGCACAGGGCACCTTTCTAGGGAAGGACACAGTTCATGTCCTGACTGTTCTCATGGGTGGAAAATGGAAAAGGCCCCACAAAAGACTGTTCCATGGAACCCTAAGAGGAGCAGATGATTCCTGCTCATTCCACACTTGGCCTGGCTTTGGGGTGAAAGGTGAGAATGGCCTAAGGCTTGGGCTAGAGGCAGAAGGACCCTGGACCTGGCAGGCTCTCCCCTCCCTCCCTCTCCTTGACTGCCCACATGTCCTCGCCTAGCTTGTCCTTCCCTCCTCCACTTTCCCCTCTGCCTCCTCTGTCTGAGGCCGGGCTGTCTTGGGCAAGGGGAGGCCCCACTACTGCTTCTGGGTTGGGTGAGGCCAGTGAGGGAGCTGCTGGAGAGCTCAGGATGCCAGGAACACACTCCTGTCTGTGCTGTGTTGTGGTGACCACTCAGGGAGGCACAGGTGTGGGCACACGGGAGCATGTGAGCAGCGGGACTTACCTTTGGGGTGCCCAGGGTCGGTGAACTCATACTTCCCCACGCCAATTGTCCGCAGCATCTGCAGCCCATGGGCCGAGTCAGTCGTGGGGGGCCCATTGGTGGCAGGGGCACCGCTGGGGAGGGTGGCAGACGGCTGGGCTGGTGCTGGTGGAGGCAGCAGGGGCCCTGCCATGTGGCCGTTGCCCACGGCAGTGGGTCCCGGACGGGCCACCTGCCCCACGCCAGGCAGTGTGGACATGGCCAGGGGCTGTGGGCTGGCGTACAGGGCCTGGGCCGGCATGTTGACCACCACGCTACTCAGCGGCTGAGAGGGTGGCTGTGGGAGCGAGTAGTGGCCTGGCATCAGCGGGAGCTGGGGCCCCACGTGGGGAGGCAGTGAGGGGGTCACCCCAATGACTGGGGCCTGGACGTTCACAGCCGGGCTGAAGGTAGGAGGCTGGGCCACTCCATAGGAGTGTGCGATCAGGGCAGGCTGGTTCCCGGCGGCCACCGTGGTCACCCATGGCCCTGTGCCTGCAAGGGAGACAGAAGAGAGGTCATCTGCCGGATACACATTCACTCAATAAACACCGACTGTCCCAGGCCCTGGGCTGGGTGCTAAGGTCACCAAGGTGGACAAGACACCTGCATCCAGGACTCCCCAGATGAAAAATCTGTGATTACGGTAGCATTGGGGTACATGAGCAGATGGTTGTGGAGGCTCAGAGGGGGAGCACGATCTACACAGAGGCAAAAACACAGAGAGAAAAAAGCAGAGTCCTTCAAAGAATTCTCGGTTCAAATCTTGGCTCTGCCATTCATTAGCCAGGAGCCCTGGGCAAGTTGCTTTTCTTCTCTGAGCCTCATTCTCCCCCTCTGTCAAATGGAACCAGCAACACCTACCTCAGAGGTCTCCTGGGAAAAATTGAATGAGGGAAATGTATTTGGGGGAAAAAAAACTAGCAGAGTGGCTGGTATGTGTTAAATGTTCCATAAATGTTGGTGTTTTTCCTTCCTTTCTGGAGAATAGCTGTCTGGAGGAGGTGGGGAGAAAGCTAGATTGTGAAGATAGTAGGTGTTTCCTGGGCAAGGCGAGAACACCAGAGCCTGGAGCTGTGCAAGAGCCCTGTGGTGCAGGAAGGGGGAGCAGGAGGTGGGGCCAGTGGGGGAAGGCTGGCAGCGGCTGTTTTCCACTGCCTTGCTGGGGGACCAGGCTTTCTCCTAAGCAGCCTCTGCGTGGCCAACCCTGGGGGAAACAACAGAAATGCATTTTGGCCCTTAAAGATATTTTGACTGAACAAGGGGGTCCCGACACACGTCCTGAGACTTGATACAAGATTCGACACCAGCTGTGCCCAGGTCAGGCAGAGCAGGGCCAGGTTCCCCTGAGCTGAGCAGACATTGAGGTGACCTAAGTGGGCTTGTGAGTGAAGCCAGAAAATACTGTGACAAGGGAGGGCAGTCTGGGTCACCTCTGACCGAATGAGTGCGGGGTTAGGTCTCCATCACCCAAATGCCACCTTGGTTTTCATGATGCCACTGGAGTGGCAGTGTAGACTGGGGGCAGGGAGTCTGAGGAAGAGAGTGGGGGACAGGGAACCACTCAGGACCCCTAGTTCCAGAGGCTAGAAGGGGAGCTGGGAGCTCTCTGACAGGAAACTAGAAGCTGGAAAATGTTGGTGAAGCAGTGCCAGCATGATTCTAGAACAGGCTGCTAAGGGGGATTGTCCCCAAGCCTGAAGAAGAGATGGTATCACTGTGGGCTAGGCTGCTGTCTTCAGGACAAGGCATGCCATCCTAAGGCCACTTCTCTCCAGGATTAGCCACGGAGCCTGGAACAAGCCACCAGAGCTTCAGAACACAGCTCGTGACTTCTCTGATAACTCTGGTGAAGGTACGAGATGCTGGGCCATGGTGGTGAGTGACTTATGAGCGGGTGATTGGCTCAGAGGATGCTGGGGACCGGAAGGAGGTCTCTAGTGATGTGGACCGAGTCCTGCTCATCACTTTTACCAATGATTTGGGTGATGATAGGGAAGATATCACCACCAACTCTGCAGGTGGCATACTGGGAGGGTTAGGCACAGGTCAGCAATAAAAGCTGGAATCAAGAGTCATATGGGAAGATACTGACAGGGACTTGCCCTTGAGTCCCCAACACCCCTCTGCCTAAGGTAGACTGAGAGAAGATGGACAGGGGTCAGGGTTACTGCCTCGACAGTCTTGGGGTCTGACTGGTGACAGCGCATGTCTGTGGCTAGCAGCAAATCAGAGGTGATCTAAGACTGCAGTGGTCAAAGTGGAGGGGCTGAATGAAGGGGTGCAGGTCATAGCACGTGTGGGTTCTTTGTGTGGGGCTCTGGCACCGATGGAGGCAGAGGGAGAGGTCATTCTCTGGAGGGCAAAGGAACTGTCCGCCACGGGCTCTGGAGTGTGGCTGAAGGGCCAAGGGTGTTTATCCCGCAGAAGACTTGGAGGGGGGATGGGTGGGTGTCAGATATCTGTAGGGCTGTGGTGTGAACACGGATGTGTCCTGTGTATCCTAAGGGGAGGTCTGGGACCGATGGGAGATAACAGGGAAGGCTTTTGTCATGGTCAGGGCTGACCAAAGAAGGCTTGGGGGGACGTAGGAGGTGGGGAGCCCCCGGCCCCAGGGGGGTGGAGCATCCCACTTCTCATGTAACCGTTGGCAAGGCAAAGCCTCCCTGGAAGGTGTGACTGGAGAAGTGGGTGAATCAGAGTCCTGAGGTTTGGGAATGACTATTCAAAATAACACAAAGCAGATTCAAAGTCGCTCCTGGGATGTCAGTCTTACTTCCTCAGCCTCCCCAAAGCTTTCTCAAGTAGCAGAGAAAGCGGTAGAGACGCAGCTACTGCCCAGGCCCCCATGCAGGTGTGGGCTGCCGCAGGCCCATGGGCCAGGGCCTGCTGAAGAGTCACAACATCCAGGAAGCCTCCAAACCCCGCTCCCAGCCTCCACGTGGGATCTCTGGCTGCCGGCCAAGTACACACCTGGATTGTCGCTCTCCCTCATCTGTTTGGAGGGCGGCTCATCAGTGTCCCAGGGCGTGGACTGATTGATGGGCGTCTGCCCCCACCGGATGCTGGTCGTGAGTCCCTGGGACTGACTATCCGCTTTGGAGATGCCGGGAGCCTGGGGAGAAGCAGAGCAGGGGGATGAGCATGGCCTGGCGTGGGCTGCTGCCCTGGGGGCCCGTCCCCTGAGCACTACTCCTGCTGCCTGAGCCACAAGGCCACACCCAGGGCCACCTGGGAGATGCGGGCACTATGGGTAAACTCCCGCCCCCAGGAACACCCAATCCAGTGCCCCCCCCCCCGCCCCCACCAGCTGCCACCCTCTGCGACCACCCAGTCCACCTGAACTATCATAAAGGAAAGTGTTCTGTGCTGTGAGATGTGAAGTCCCCCAGGCCGTTGGATTGTTAATAAACTGCAACATTTATGGGCATGTGCTGAATACCAGCTGTGTCCTCAGTCTAGGCTCAGTGCCACCACGTGTCTGGCCTTCTGACATATGAGAGGACGGCTTTCCAAAGCACCACCATCGGGCCCCATATCAGCCACTGGGCCCCCCAATATGCCAGTCCGTGGAGGAGGTGTGGGGGGTGGGGTGGGGACTGAGGCTCATGGGAGGACAGCTCAGAGCAGGGAGCATCTTCCCTGCGACCCTCTTTGTTGTGAGAAGGAGACAGGCTCTCCGTTTCAGGATCTCATTCTCTAATTTAGATATTTAGATTAATGAGAAAATGAACCCCAGGCTGAAGACAAACATTAGCACTGCATTGGTCTCTGAGCTACTGCCTTGATGGAATATTAGATAGTCATTAAAAATCATGTTTGCTAAAATGCATAATGAGATGGCAAAACGCTTACACTATCATGTTAAATGAGAAAAGCAGGACATAAAGTGACACAAATATAAGCTCATATGTAAAGCAATATGTGCAGGGGAGAAAAAACCAAAATGTTAGCAGGGGTGTTCTTCTTGGTGACAGGAACATGGGTAACTTCTATTCCCTTGTCTATACCTTTCTGTATTTGCCAAATTTTCTACCAGGGCCATGGCCATTGTAATAAGCCAGAAAAGAAGAAGGAGAAGGAGGAGGAGCAAGAGCAGGAGGAGGAGGGAGGGGGGAAGTTGGAGGAAAAAGGAGAAGAGGGAGGGGGAGCAGGGGGGGAAGAGGGCAAGAAGGAGGAGGAGAGGGGGAGGAGAAGGGGAGGAAGGGGAGAAGGGAGAGGGGAAGAGGGGGAGGGTGACAGGGAGGAGGGGTAGGAGGGGAAGGAGGACAAGAGGAAGGAGAAGAAGGAAGAGAAAGATGAGGAGGAGGCGGAAGAGGAAGAGCGAAAGGGGGAGGAGATGGAGGAAAGGGGGAGAGGGAGTAGGGGGATGGGAAGGGCGAGGGGGAGGAGGATGAGCAGAAGGAGCAGGAGGGGAGGAGTGGGAGAAGGAAGAGAAGGAGGAGGAGGGGAAAGAGGAGCAGGAGGGGAGGAGGAGAGGGAGGAGCAGGAGGGTGAGGTGGAGGAGGGGAAGGGGGTGCAGGAGGGGGAGGAGGGGAAGAAATCCAAAAGCAAGTTGGAAAGCCTGGGACTGGGATAACTGGGGTGTGTGTGGGGGTGTGAGTCTCAGCAGAGGTGGTTTCTGGAAATTTCTGCAGTTCCCAGGAGTGCAGCCAGAGCCCAACCAGGTTTGGGGTGAAGGATGTGGTGGGGTGGGGGGCAGAGATAGCTGTCCACCAGGGACAGTCACAGAAGCTCCAAGAGGCCACAAGGGGCATCTGTGGGCTTCTCTTTGGGGAAGGTTGTGGTCTTCGTGACTTCTCACAGAAGCTGACCCAGCGTCCCAGCGGTGGGGGGGGTGGGGGGGGAGAGTGGGGGAGGGGCATCGCCCTCACTGGGCCTCTCTGAGCAGCTGGAACAGCCGGCACGGGCGGATGGAGGGGATGGCCATGGCTGACAGCACTTATTGGGTCTTTGATGCACAATGCCTATGACAAACAGCACCTGCTTGGGGCCGGGAGGAGCCGTATCCCATTAGGACCTGTAGGCTGCACTGAGCTAATTGCATTAGGCTGCACTTTATCTCTGGCCTGCATTTCAGAAGCTTTGCTTCTGTGAACAGAGCAGGAAACAAAGGGAAAGAGTGAATCTCCTGAGGAAAGAACAATTCAATGGACAAGATTCCTTCTCAGAGGCCCCTGCCCCATTTTTGTCTGTGGGACAGATGGGAGCTTGGTTGGGGTTGGCTGTGATGGTGGGGGTGGGGGTGGAGGGGGGGAAGGGTGTTGTGGCGGAGGCTGGGGATTTAGCCACACTCACCCATCAGGAACTCATGGAACAGAAGCGTGGCTTCTCTAAACAGCTTTCCAGTGTGCCCTGTCTGCAAGCCTCCTCTGCATTCCCAGGTTCCCCTGGGTGCTAGGGGGCTCAGAGGTGCAGAGGTGGCTTCCCGTAACCGGCAGCATCCAAAAGGGAAGGAGCCTGTGCCTTGTCCTATTCAGGGCCCTGGGTGGGGGTGAAGTTTGAGTGGTGACACTCCAGCCTCCTGGGGCACCCTGCTTCACTGACAGTGCAGAGACCCGACCTGCCAGTAGGGGGCGCTGCAGCCCCTCCCTGCTGCACCCTGGCAGGTGGGCAAGAGACGTGCTTCCTGGAGGCTTCACAGGCCAGAGGTAGGTGTGGTTTTCAGGGTCCTCCCACCCTTGCCATTTCTTCCCTGCTGAATCAGAATCCGTGCCCCCAACCTGGTGCTTTGACAGGGTAGGGAAGGGCTCTGGAAACTTGGAGGCTCTGGTCCGGGGCCCTTACATCAGACATTGCCACCAGGAGACGGGATGGGGGTCTCCTCCTCCAGAGTGGGTAACCAGATTCTGAACTCTAAAACTTCAGGAGTTCCTGTTTCTGCCCTAAAATTGGGGGTGGGGTCCTGGACTTGAAAAACCGCACACTTTTTCAAGGGCTTAGTCCCTTGGCTCTAAGACACTCCTTCCAGGTCGTTCACTTGTGCATTTGCTGGTTAGTTAGTGTGTTCAGTAAACAAGCACTGGGCTGCTGTTCGGTGCTTGCCCAAGGCCCTGGGGACCAGATGACTGACACTCAGCCCCTGCTTCCTGCCAGGCCCAGCCCCAGGCCCCAGGGGACATGATGACTGAGGCTCAGCCCTGCCCTCAGGAGGCTGCTGCCTGGGGAGCGCAGCCCTCAGCTGTGCAAACTGCCCCCGTTAGCCTCCAGAAGGAAGCCGGGTGAAGGGGGGCGCCCCGAGTGGCAGGGTGGGGGCAGATAACTGGGTGAGGCCCCAACAGGCCTGCTGTGTCTGTCATGAATAGTACAAGCAAATTCTTATGTACAAGAAAGCCATTCTGCTGTGAGAAGGAAAACAGGGTCTCTCTTTTTCCTTCAAGAAAGATAAATAAGGCCACTCATTCTAATCGGCCCAAGCAACTTCTGAAGCTATGAGCAAGTCACAGCTCAGAAATTTCTATTTATTTCTTTAAAACAATGAAATGAACATTCCTTTCTCTACTCCCTCCAGAAAAAAACTGGACACGCTTGCGCACTTTGCCAGGCGCCTGGGCGCCCAGGTCAGGGAGCAATGTTGTAGCCGGGGATGTGAGTCAGCTTGGCCAGGCCAGAGCCCTTCCTCCCGCAAGGGGCTCCAGGCCCAAAGTAAACACATAGTCCCCAAATTCTAGAGGCTTCTGGGGCATCGTGTGCGGGTCCATGGCTCCAGCTCTGAAGTCAGCTCCTGTTAAGACTTTCTCCCTTGGTCCAGAGTCCCCAAAGGTCTGTGACTCCACTAAAGGCTTTCCAGGTCTCTCCTACCCTGAACAGGCTGCCCAAGTTCCCCTTCTTGCCAGGGGGTTGCCAGCACAAGAATGCCACAGAACTCCCCCTGCCCCCAGGAGAACAGCCCAGGCCAGGGGAGGAAGGCAGGGCTGAGGGAGCCCCCTCCCACTGCATAATCTGGGTTATCAGCGAAGCCACCCAGACATCTGGCCTTTTGCCAGTGTTCCTGGCCATGCTTCTTCTCCCTGATATGATGACACTGGGCAGAGAGAGGCAGATGAGGAGAGCCCTCCTCCTGCCTGGTGCTGCGGAGTGGCCCTGTCTGCCCATCACCGGGCTGGGCAGGCTTCTCTCTGCTTCCCTCTAATGAGATGCTAATAGGATGCATCATTAACGCAGCAGCTTTTAAACCCCAAGCTCTTGTAAATTTTCAAAGGTCACATTTTTACGGCAGCTGACAGCATCCTGCTTCTTTCAGCGACTGAAGAACACTAAAGACCCCGATGCTTTATGGAGGAAGCTCTCTGTGAGGCGGCAGCACGGGCTGAGGCACCTGCTGGTCCGGGGGCTGGGAACCTCCACCCTGCGACAAGGCTCACAGGGCCTCTGGGTTGTGCTCTGCCGGCTTGGAGGGGAACCAGTTACACATCGCCACAGAGCCGCCCCCGGGGGCCCTGCTCTGTTTAGGGGAAGGAGTGCACAGTGCAAAGATGCTTGGTAGAGGGGGTTGGGGGGCACCATGGGCTCACCAGGCGGTTCACCCACGAGGCTGCGACCGCCCAGAGGGGCTACTTTCTGCTCATTTGTCCACCCAGAGGAAGTACCTTTTTCTACTTTGCACAAAGGTGCCATGTAAGTGAGCAGCATCCCAGGTGGTCAGGAAGGTTTGAAAGATGATGGGATGGAGCTCGCCCGGGGCCCTCACATGCCCGCTTGTTCTTGGACCCACGTGTTGTGCGCACGACAGTCGCAGTCTCTGCACACTGCCTTGCGGGGTGAGGTGCACTGACCCTGTACTGGCGAGCCAGCTCCGCGAGTACACCACCCGGCACAGCGCTCGGCCTGTCGTGGGGCCCAGGGAGTGAATGAAGAGGCCGTGTCTCTGAGCTACGGTGCTGGCCAATAATAGGAGCATCCGGTACTGTTGCAAGGGCTACATGAGTGCACGGAGTGTGCTCCAGAAGAGCGAGCCACATCACGGAACAGAGATGTGAAAGGGCTCCGTGCACTTGGAAAACGTGAATCAATGAGTTCCTCTTACTGGGGAGATGAGGTTCCAGACCGTGAGGCCTTGTGTGTTGGGCCCCCCAATGCCATTGGCTTGAATGCTGCCACGGGCTGCTCGGAGGCCTAGTGCCTGCCTCCCCTGGCTCCCTCCCACGTGCCTGAATGGGGTGCAAGTACTGAGGTTGGTGCCTCCCTCTGTGGGGCTGGGGGATTGCCTGGAGAAGCCAGGGCTCAGCCCCTTCCTCTCTGCGCCCAAAGAGGTCAGAGGAGGGTGAATCAATGGACTCTGGAAGTCAGGGAGTGCTTCCCGGAGGAAGGGAGCTGGCACTGCGCCACAAAAGCCAGGCAGATTCACTAAGGGAGATGGATTCGGGCCAAAGTCGCTACCAAGGACCTGACAGCAACTAGCATGTTTCCAGCCTGGATACATTTGACAGAGACAGGCTCCAGAGTCCACTTTGGGGTTCAAGTGGCCTCCTCTGGGGGGGACTGACAATGCCACCACCCATGTCCATCTCCTGCAGACTGGAACCTGCGAGCCTTGACATTCTTGTCACTTGTGTGGTGCTGATGGGGCTGGCAGGGACGGCCTTCTGCTGAGCGTCACTGAGCACAGCTGGCCCCATCCCTCACAGCAGCGAGCCTCCTCCCCTCAAGGGAGCCCGGAGTCCCCCAGCCCTCATCTCACCAGTGTCCACTGGTGCTCCTGGCCTAGAGTGATAGCCAAGCTTAGCTCCTGCCCTCGAGACATCTACACCAGCAGGATGGGGTAGGTCTGCACCAGGGACCCATGAGGACGACATAGGCTGGGAGAGTGGCCGCAAGGAACACACCCAAGATGCTACGACACTATGCCAGCTGGGGGCCAAGCCTTTTAAGGGATTCTCAGCCTCTTCCTGGGTCTCTCGGATCCCCTGGTCAGAGGAATACCACCACGTGACTCTAGTCAACACCACGGAAGCAGCAGATGGTCCGGCCAAGACCTCTCAGAGTTTCTGTGCACAAATTTGTGAGATACTATGAAACATCGTTTAAAGCCACTGCAGGGCGGTGGGGGCGGGGGGGGGGGGGGGGAGTGTGGAAACATACACAGTCTACTGTATATTGCAAAATAGCAAAAGACCAAAAAGTCATCTGTATGTTGCTGCTGACATACATATGCATATGTATCCTCTGTGTTCCAGAGAAGATGTTCCCAGCAAGACTACAGTGGGGACTGTAATTCCACACATGCTGAAGCCAAAGCTGGGGTAGCCTCTCCCCAGGCACACCCCGGGCTGGGTGGTGGGGGGAGGGGGCCTTGGGTGAAACCGACAAGCCACAGGGAGGACAACAGGGTGGGCAACCTGGGGCTGACTGTGCTCTGAGCTTGACCTACAGCCTCGTTTTGCCTCGTGACTCCCCATAATTTCCTGATTTGGAAAAGACAAGCTCTGATATGGATCCCTGAGAACCAGTGGTCTGGATTTTGGGGGCCCCCTCTGCCGAAGCACTGCGGACCTGGCCTGAGCCCCTCAGCGGGCCTCTGGCGTCTTCTTTGGCTGCCTGGCACCTCTGCCACACCCCCATCTTGAGGTGGGAGCTGGAAGACTTGCTCTGCCAGCTTCCCTTGCAGCTCCATTTCCAGGTGTGTGCCCTGCTGCTCAGACACTCTGGGGTGAGGTTCCCATCTGGAAGCTGGGCGACGTGAGGAAGCCAGCATGGCTCCATGCTCCGCAGAAGCTGGTGGCAGAGACCCACGGATTTGGGAGCACACAGATGATGGAGGCTCTGGTGTCCCAGGCACAGCATCAGCCGTGGAAGCTGTCATCTCCTTTCCCTTCTTACTCTGGAGGATGCTCGGGGCAGGAGTCGGTTCCCACACGGCTCCCAGCAGAAGTGAAGATGCACCTCTGATCACCAGGCCCTGGGCCGCCATGGGGAATCACAGTGGCTCTAGGACTGCACACGGCAGGGCAGGCCACTCGCTGCAAGGACTGGGTGTCTCACTTCCTTTTCAGGCATTAGTCCCCCCGCAGGGCACTGAGGCTCTGCATGGTGTTGCGTCCACCTGTGGGGACTGACTCCCTGGGGCTCTTGCATCACAAAGGTGAGGCCCTATGAAGGCAAGTTTTGCTTGAAGAATGGTGTTCCGATGTTGGAAATCCAGTTTTGGGAAGAAGCCATTTTGGCGTCTGGGGTTTTTAGACTATAGCTTCTGCGTTTCTAGCTAGACTGTTGGCATTCTAGGACCAGCAGGTTGTCAGCAAGAGGACTGGTTCCAAGATCACACAGGTAGAGCGTTGACCACGTCTAACATAGGGGTTCTCCAACGTGAGCGCGTGTGTGGGTTAGGAATGTGGGTTTCTGGACCCACCCCAGAGCTTTTGATTCGGTAGGTCTGGAACAGGGGGCCCCTAAAGGTGGTGGTTTGACAAGTGTATCAGGTGATGTAGGAGTTCTACCGACCCCACTCTGGCAAGCGATGACAGTCTTGATATTCAAGTTTGCAGGCCTCTGTGCCCGAACGTGGGGAAACTTAGGGGCTGGAAACTGCCAGGCGGGTCCTGAATGGGACAGATTTTGAGGTCCCGCTCATGTGCCTCATGGGAGCCGGCTACTTGGTGACACTGTCTTCATGGACCCCTGGTCCCAGCCTAGGTTTCAAGGGGTCAGAAGGACATTTTGTCAGATGCTAAAGCTATAAATCTGTGGCCTCTGGGAAGAGCAAATGACATTTATGGGTCTCTCAGTTCTTCATTTCATGATTGCTACTGAACTACATACGAGAATAATCAGAGTCAAATCCCCACTTGGGGCTAGGGGACGCTCTCCGGAGCCCCTCCTGCTCTCATGAATGAGGCTGCCCTCTCTGGCCCCCTGGACCCCGGCCGGCGCCCTCGGCCTCCCCTTCAGAGCACCACCATAATGTGCTCCGGAGACCGCTGAAATTTCTAATAATACTAACCAATGATGTGTTAAATTGAGACACTTCTGGCTCGAATGCCGGAAACTGCATGATGGTTTAAAGGACCAGTGCTTACCTTTCTCTATCAATTTGCTGCTAAATTACTGCTTTCGGAGCAACTTACAGAAAAGTAATTCTTTATTTAAATTTTAATTTCAATCTTGTCATTTTAAATATATATTCAGATTCCAATCATATTACAGAATATGATGATGTCTCTGGGCAGGGAGGGGGCAAGTGTTCCTGCCAGGATCCTGGGTGGTGGGGAGAGGGTGTGATGGGGGAGGGGTAAGACACCATGGTAAGGAGTGACCCCAGGGGACAGCTTGATGAGGGCAGCCATGTGCTGGGTTGCTGGGGATAGGACTGGAGGCCAGTGGCCAGCCTCTAACGTGGCCTCGTGATTCCAGGCTTTGTGCCCGGCCCCGAGGGTCACCTGCAACCACTGACCACTTCCTGTGCCTTCTCTCTCACGGGTCACCACAGGGACCCAACCAGCTCAGCCATAAACACATGCCAGGCACAGATGAGCTAGAGCTGCCTGGACTGCCTCTATCCTCACGGCTCACGTTTATCGAGCGCCTCCTACATGCCAGGCACGGGCACGGTAAGATTTCCTTCCACAAGGTGTTTTCACCTTTATTTTACAGAAGAGAGTGATAGGACCCGGAGAAGTTCCGCAATAGCTAGAGTAGGCCGACTCGGTACGGTGACTCATGTCTATTCTATCCTTAGAGCCTCCGAAGTGATCTGGGATGGGTGGAATGTTCCAGACCACCCGGCCCCAGCCCCCTCCTGCTGTGGCTGACAGCCCCACAAACTGGTTTAGCCATATCAAGGCTTCATCCGCAGTACCCTTTTGGGGTAACACTTAGACCCTTCCCCTGTGCTCTGAGTACCAGCCATGGCCTCCCCTTACCCCCCTGTGTCCAGCCCAGCTGAGCCTCCTGCTCTGACCCTGACAGCACGCTGGGCTTCCCTCACGTCTCCTGCTGCCTCAGACTCCCTAGACCCTAAGCTACCACCGACGTGTTCCCCCAACCCCTGCCAGTGTTGTCTTGACACTCTCCACTGGGGCCAGTTCTTCAGTGTCAGAGCAGGGGTGGTACAAACACCTCTCTTCTCCAAAGTGTGCTGCAGGGCCCACCGTCACGTCCCTTCTGTCCCCAGCTCTCTCTTCCCTCCCTCTGGTCATCAGGCCTTGGCTCTCCAACATGGGGACTGAAAACTCGATGTCTGACCACTTCACCTGCCATTCCAGCATCTATCCGTGTTCTTTCATGGTCCTCCCCTCCGTGGGATTCCGGATGCCTTGGCTTTCCTGCTTACCTCTGTCGACCTCCACGCTTCAGTGCGGCCGTCCTTTCTCCGCCTTCCTCCTTCTTGAAACTCCCTTCCCTTCCCTTTCTGTGACAATGCTTTTCCTGGTTTTCTACCTAAACCTCTTCTGTGCTGATCATTTCTTCTCTGGTCAGTTCTCTGACATGGACATGCCCCAGGGCTCAGGCCAGGCCCCCTCTCTCAGGTCTGTTTGGGCCTTAGCTTCAGTCACAATTATCTTTCAGATAGGAAGCATCTGCACGGTGGCCCTCGTTTCTGATAGAACCCAGCTTCCTATAGTATTCTGGGAGTACATTTGCTTTTTTCCTTTCCCCACATCAAAGTCTATACCTTGGAGACATTCCTGCTAAAAGTGCAGCTCAGACGGCTGCCCTCGCGGACGTAAAGCAGCCGCAGCTGGCGCTCATGTTGGGGCTGTGCTCTCTCACGTGCCCTGTCTAGGCCCCCAGCCCCTTCCTCCGGCCCCCCCCCCCGCCCCCACCCCACGGATGGGGCTTGTGGACAAAAGACATGATAAATCTGGCAGAACCTTATAACTCAGAGCTTTCAACTTGCCTCTAACAACTTTCAACTGAAAACTTCTTAGTCCCATTTCCAAGTTACTTTTCATCCATTACAAAACCCACAAAATTTTCAAAGGGGCTTTGAAATAAGATCACCTAGAAAAAAAAAAAGCCCATCACAAATGAAAGTCTTTGAAAAGAAAGAGGCCCTTTCCTGTGCTTCAGTTCCCTGTGATATCAGTTTCCCTTTCATTCTGCTGAAAGGTGCAGGGCAGGCCGGGCCCTCAGCAGACGCCTGTGATGTGATGGAGCGAGTGGCCCAGACGGACAGACGGGGACGAGGAGGAGAACGAGGGGCACCTGCTCGCAGAGCTGGGATGGGCCTTTCATCGTCCCCCCGACAGCCGTAACCCGCTTGGCCCGCTCAGAGGCCCAGCCGCCCCGCGTGTCCCCGCTCACCTTGGCATTGGTGGCGACGCAGCTCCCTCTGGAGCAAGGCGACCTGTCTTCATTCTTAACACCAAAGTGGGCGGGAAGGGAGGCATGGCAGGAGCAGCCTGGCTCTGGCCTTTGATGGGACATTTCCCAATGCCAGCCCTGCAGGCAGCGACACTCGGGGACCACCCCTCAACCTCCCAGCCTCAGAGCCCGTGACACACCCATCCTCCCCAGGGTCAACTCCAGACTCAGATGCACATCAGATGCTAGCCATTTTGGAGGCTTTGTCATTCTCAGACTTGAAATCCTCAGTGGATCTGCTGAGAAAAGTCCTCTGTGAAGGGCAGCTGAGCCAGCAGTCGATGTGGGGATACGTGCGGGTCCCTTACTGAATCGTGTGCTGATCCGGCCTGGCCCTCAGAGGCCTGGGCCCTGAGAATCCAGTACTAATTTTAAGCCAGGCTCCCGGGACTTCCGGAGACGGTTCCCGACTACCCCAGGGGATGCAGAGGGCTCTTTCGTGCACCTTGGCCAGGGACCGGACTGGCCTCTCTGCCCCTTGAGGCCCTGCCAGGCCCTCCGTAGAAGGCATTCTAGGATTAACCAAGCCCTCCTTGAGTGCAGGACTCACCTCAGAGCCAGAAGAACCCCAAAATAAGTACTGGCTGGCTGTCTGCAACTCTTCCTCAGGGTCCTTTCTTCAGCAAACACCTAACACTCCTTTTAAAACTCCTGCAGTCTACCCTTCGAGTCTCGGGCCTCGGCGGAGCATTCCTTATTTTTTCCCACAGACAAAGGCCTGCCAGGGAGAGGGGACAGTTCTAAGTTCTAAAGCCCTGTGCCGTGTGACTCACACAGCCGACTCTCTGAGCACGAAGTTAACTGAGAGCTCGGCAAGGCGGTCCTGACACAGAGACGTCTTTAGCGACCTCATTAGAGCCTTAACAAGAGAGGGGATTGTGGCAGGGTCACCCCAAGGTCAGGCAGGACAATGCAACAAACAACGCAGCACAAATGTCCCTGTGAGGCAGCTCCTCAGGCGGGTGGCAGAGCCGAAGGAGCTAAGATAGCTTTACTGCCGGGACTTCAAGACTCACCGAAGCAAGTCCACCCGAGCGTGTGCCTCAGGACTGGAGCCTGGCTTCTGACGCGGTACGGGACTGACCAGCTCTGCAGTGGAATGTTCCAGAAGCACACAATGAGGGGCTCAGTTAACATCTTCCCAGCTCCCTGGTCCTCTGTCTCTCTGCTTTCTGCCTCCACAGGCTCTCTGTCATGAGAACGATGTGCAGCCAGGCAGGGTCCTGAGGGAGAGGAGTGCCCTCTGGCCACAGTCCAGCTCGGATCCCTTAGTTCAGAATTGAGGTGGCTTGAGTGATTTTTTTTTTTTTTTTAAAGAAATGGCATCATTCAGCACCAGTCTGTCTCTTCAGAAAGTTTGCTGGGCAGACAGATTCTATCCAAATCACTGCAGGTCCAGGTGCAAGAGGGAAAGAGACACAGGGAAGTGGCCCTCTTGGGGAAGACAGGTTTCTGGTCCTCAGGAGTGGCACCGGAGGAGGAGCAGGGTGGTGGGTCACAGAGCAGTGGGACAACCACAGTACTGTATGCTGGGGGGCTTAGACCTGGCTCACCATGGAGCCGGCTGAGAGATGGCATGCAGGGCCTGTGGCCACTTGCTCTGGATCCCTGGGTCAGGGAGAGTGGTCCAGACAAGCCCCCTCTGCTGACGCCCCTTCCTCAGCAGGGGCCCAGACTGCCTGGTCCCAGGCTTCCTTCCCTTCACTGTTGAGAGAGGCCTCCTCTCTGCCATGCTGTGCTGCCTGGCTACCACAGCTTCATCCATTGTGTGCTGGGGCTCATTGGCAGAGAGAGAGAGAGAAAATTCTAGCCTGTCTTCTTATAAAGCCACTAATCCCTTTGTGGGGGCCCCACCCTCATGATCTCATCTAAATCTAGTTTTCTCTCAGAGTCCCCATCTCCAAATACCATCACGATGGAGGTTAGGTTTGTACCGCATACGAATTCTAGGGGGACACAATTCTGTTGATTGCACTTACGTAGCCTGCACACAATGGGTGTTCAGAAAATGCTGTCCGAACCTAGTGAAGCTCTGTCTGCCTGCTGTTTTTGGGCTCCACCTCGTCCACCAGAACTGGGGGGTATTTAATAGAGGGACATGCAAGGGCCTGACCAGCATATGGCGGGTCTGCCCACCAGCCTGAGCTCTAATTTTCGGATGGTTTGCTTTTTTCTCTCACAACATAATCTCCATGATCTCTAGTCTTTCCTGAATGCTGTTGAAAGGCTTGTCGTATTTATCTCCGGAGAATCCGCCGTGCCCCTGTGCAATTTTCCATTGTCATGGTTCATTTTAATTTCCTCTAAGGCTGTTGGCCACTCTTGTGTTCAGAAATAGCTTGTTCCACTTAATAAAAGCGCTTAAATATGCAGACACGAGAAGTTTCCTTTGCTTGCTCCTAAATATCACAGTAAGTGGAGTGAGTTGCACGCCGAGCCTTATGCAGTTAGGCTGAGCACACGCCAGGTGGCTTCCCAGGAAGGAGAAGCTTGGAATGAAAGGTGCAAGGGTAGAAACAGGATCCAAGAATTTCTAGGGGAAACCCAGCCAGCCTGGACGCCACACATTGCATCGTCTGGCTGACAGCACACAGGTCTCCTGAAGTGCCTCCCCTCTCCAGAATGATCAGGGCTCTGAGTTCAAGGCCTGCTCCAGACCTCTAACTTACCCTATGACCTTGCACAAATCAGTTCACCCCTCAGAGTCCCTGCTTCTTCACCTATAAAGCCGGCCTGATAATCCTGCTTCCAAGGACCAATTTTGGTGAGGAGTGGATGTCCTCTGTTTCCAGGGCCCTAGCACAGAAGCTGGGACAAATCAAAGGGCACACAGCTTTCAGCAAATGGCAGCTATTATTACTATTAGCTCACTGGAATTGCAGGTCAAGGTCTTAGAGCTGTGATGGGCTTGTAGACCCAGATAGCCAGGGGCAGAGTCACAGGGCATCTTCTTTGGCTTAAATAACAATAATTAGGAACCAAGAGCCTAGGGTGACTGGTGGATGGGAATAGGAAGGAAGAGGCATGAGTCACTAACTTAAACTTCCTGATAGAATGGCAGCTCGGGGAGCCCAGTTCTCACCCTCAGCAGGTGGTCCTCAGCAGGATGTGAAGCCTCCTGGCCCTACAGACAAACCCTAAGCTTAGCTCTGGGGTTGGGGTGAGGCAGGCAGGGCAACACAGCATCTGGGTCAGAAGTGCCCCAGAGAAGGATGTTCCGGAAAGCCACATGCCGCCCACCCTCAACACCAGTTTCTGCCCACAAGAGTCACCCCTGGGGGCTTTTCACTTCTGTAAATACCCACACCTAAGGCCGTCTCCTCCCACATCTTCACCCAGGGTCAGCTCTGGCATCATAACTTCTACTGCTCAGGCAGGGGGGTAGGGTAGTTTAGAGATCCACGTGAGGTCACATACATAAGTTGAGAGCGGTGACCTGGACCTTGGTCACAGCCAGACTGTAGCTCTCCCCTTCTGCATCTATGTCCTTGTGAACACAAGACTCCAACCACCCACAGTGTGTGCGTTCTACAACCCCGTTCCTGGACAACACACGGGTTTACACCTTCTTGAAGATGCACGTTCTTGAAGATGCACAAGCGTGCACACACACACTCACCTACTGACACACCAGGCCCACACACACGCCTTCTGTACAGCCCCAGCCGGCTCGGGCTTCGGGGGGATGGCGGCCCCCATGGGGCAGGAGACGCTAGCAGACTCTCCCTTCTTGCCCCACAGAATCTTTTTTTTTCTTCCACAGCTCTGAAACACGGAGTCCCCCATGGCCACTTTGAGCTTCCCTCCCAGACACTTTTTCCTAAATCAGCTTCCAATCTGACTCATTTCAGTTTTAAAACAAGAAAACATCAACAAACACGATGGAGGGAAACAGATGGTAACAATTACAGGAGGGAGAAAACAGAGCCGTTCCCTTTACAAGGGGCAGGCAAACATATTGTCCCCAGGCAGTGCATCGACCCCCAGCCACGCTGTATGAACCTGGGTGTCGGGCTCCCAGGGCCTGTGCCCATCACAGGGGACATAAGGGGTCATAAGGCCTCTGAGCACCGCAGGGCAGGTCTGCTGAACCTGGCAACAGCTAGTTCTCCAGGGAGGGAAGGATGGACGTTCCAGCACATACCAGACTACCTCTACCTCTGACGTCCTGTCTAAGGCCCAAGATGTGGGTGGGATGCTTCCTCCCCTGCTGTGACTGACCCCGGCTGCCTCCTGACAACCACAGCAGCCTGCCTCACCTGCCAGAGCCCCTGAAGGAGGGCAGGATGGCGTCTCTCATTGTGGGTGGTGGCGAGAGCCAGGCTGCCTGGTCCAAATGCAAATCCCGCCACTTATAAGTGGCCAAGCTAATGGACCTCTCTGTGCCATCATTTCCTTTCTCCTAAGATGGAGATAGTTCTAGAACCTACACGATAGGAGTTATGAATTAATATGTGCAAGGGACTTAGAAGCAGGCCTAACACACATGAGTGCTATGTGCAGAAGTGGTCTTGTTCTTACCCACGCAGACAGCCAACTTCTGGCCTGGCACTCAGCATCCATAAAGGCCTGCCAAGTAGAGGGACAAGGAGGCAGGCCTGAAGCTGTGCCCTGCAAGATGGACGAGGCATTCCAGGCAGGGGACGCCATAGACCGGAGTTAGGGCTGATGGGAGAAGCCCCGCTGTAGAGGCAGGGTGCCCGAGGCTCTGGGAGCAGCAGACGGCCAGGTCCAGGGTCCTGAGCAATACGTCCTGCCATTTGTCCATCCTGTGTGTGTTGAGCAGGACAAGGGTCCTGCCCTCTAGCAGCTCAGGCTGGTGGAGGCAGGCAAGGAAACAGGTGCAAACTGGGGACATCAAGTGATTTGACAGAGGGGGGGCACCCACCCCAGCCCCTTGGGCCCGGGAAAGCTGCCTGGAGGAGAGGCTGAGTCCTGAGTGGCAGGGGAAGGAGTGTGGGGGTGGAAGGATGGGTAATGTGGCATTCTGGGCACGGGGGACATGATGCCTTTGGGGATCAGAACAGCAGGGCATTGAGAGTGAGGGGTCTGAGTCATTACTGGAGTGCCCCAGGCAAGGATTCCACATCTCTGAGCCTCAGCTTTCCCTCATGCGGGATGAGAATTACAGCCCCTCCTTCCCAGGCATTGTGTGAGAAGTAGAAGTAAGAATGCGTATCAAAAGTGCCTAGCTGACTCCTGGCACAAGAGGTGCTCACCACAGGGAACTGCTGTGGACCCGCCTTTTGGATGGGACTCTCTCCCACGGGTCCTGCTCTTAGACACATTTATGCACACAAGCTCTCACGCAGGATAAACGTTCCCCAGCGCTCCGTGATCGCACATGTCCTCACACACTGTTCTGGACTGATTGTGCCCCCAGAACTCCTATGTTGGAATCCTAACCCCCATGTGATGGGAGGTGACTAGGTCTCAAAGGTGGAGCCCTCATGAAAGGGATCTGTGTCCTTATGAGAAGACAGGAGAGAACTCTCGGTCCCTTTCTGCTCCCTGTGTGAGGGAACAAGGGTAAGTCAGCAGTCTGCAACCTGAAAGGGGCTCTCACGAGAGCCTGACCGTGCTGGCATCCTGATCTCAGCCTTCCAGCCCCCAGAACTGTGGGAGAGAAATTTCTGCTGTTCATAAGCCACCCAGGTCATGGTAGTTATGACAGCCTGAGCTAGATAAAACATGCACCCTCCCACATGTTCACACGCAAGGGTACAAGGAGACACCAGTTGGCATGCACTGTGTTCGCCATATCTCCCCCTTTGCTTCCATCTGGTCCCCTCTCCCACCCCCGGAATCCGCGGAGACTTTAGCCTCGTGGGATGTGCTGTGGCCACCCCTATTCCAGGGCCCTGGATAAGGTGGGCTGCATTCAACCACCAGAGAGAGACTTTGTTGTGCAGTGGCAGCAGGCTGTGGAAGCCCTGGGATGAAGGGGAGGAGGGTATATTTCATTCCTTCTCGCCCCCTCCCGGGGCCTGTTCCTCACAAATGCACATCAGGCAGCTTATCTGGTAAGCGTCCCAAAGTGAGGAGGGGAGGCTCTCTGGCACACGCTATTTTGGTGGCTACTTCTATTTTAAAACCTACTGACATCCCCTCTTGTTCTCCTGGAGGGCTCAGCGTCTTCGAATTCTCCGTCTGTCCATTCCGTGGCCTGGAGGAGCCTGTCCTATTTGCATCAGGGGCCAGCCTGCTCCTCTCTGCCCATTTGCTCCAGGCACCCGCTGCTGTTTCTTTCTTTCTTTAAAAAAATGTTTTTTTAAAAAAATGTTTATTTACTCTTGAAGGAGAGAGAGAGAGAGAGAGAGAGAGAGAGAGAGAACGTGAGTGGGGGAGGGTCAGAGAGAGAGGGAGACACAGAATCTGAAGCAGGCCCCAGGCTCTGAGCTGTCAGCACGGAGCCCGATGCGGGGCTCGAACTCACGATCTGTGAGATCATGACCTGAGTGAAGTTGGTTGCCCAACCGACTGAGCCCCCCAGGCACCCCCTGCTGCTGTTTCTTCTTCAGCTCTCTGGGTAGCCCAGACAAGACCCTTCTCTCCTCATTTGAAAAACCGGCTGTTGGAAAATAGCAGAGGGTCTCGTCTGTCCCTTAAATGTGTGTCTTGAGATGCCAGGCGGTGCGACCATTTAAGACATCCTGCTTGCTCTCTGAGCGCTGGTCCCATAACGGGGACCTGGCTTCCCATGCAGATTTGCCCGTGTGGGTGTCTCATCGTATACGGCACACAACGGCCTCTGCTTACACACCCATCTCTGTGGGCTTGGCCTTCTCTCTAAGTGCTGGTGTTTCTCAGGGTGCTATAGTATTCTCAGGCCTTCCTCCCCTATACCTGTATAGGATCCTGTTTGCCCTTCTGGACTTAATTATTGCCCAGTTGCCAAATCTTCATCACCTTTAAAATTCCAGACCCCACGACCCCACATGTTCAAATGCTTAGCAGACATCTTGACTGGGCTGTTTCACCTACACCTCCAACGCAGCCTGTCCTCCCCAGATCTGCCCCCTCTGTTGTACGGTGGTCCCATCACCCGCTGTTACCCAGGCAGGAGCGGGGACTGGGCTTTAGCGGCCCCTCCTCGGTAGCTCTCCAGCAGCCTTGACCACCCTGCTCCTTAATCTGCCTTCCACCCAGCCTCCGGGTCACCCATGGGATGCACCCCAATCTGTTCTTTGTGTTGCCGCCCCGTTTTCCCCTAAAATGCAAGTATGACTGTGTCACTCTTCCCTCCCAAACCCTCCAGCCTCATAGTCTAAGGGTCACGTCCCAACTCCTTGATGTGGTTCTCAAAGCATTGCTGGCCTCCTGGGCCCCATCTCTCGTCACTCCTAGTCTTGCCCTTCCTCCTCCCCAGGATTGCCTCACATGCGGTTTGCAGCTTCACGTCTCCAGGCATTGGCCCCAGTGTGTCCATGGGGCTCCCCTTCATCAAGCCTCACTCCGTCTTATCCTTGAAGACTCAGCTCAGGCATGTTCTCCCGAGAAGCCTTCCCTGAACAAGCTCCTTGTCCCCGCTGGGCCACATGTATTGCCCCTGGTCTCCTAACACACCCACGAGGATGGAGCCCCGTGTGTTTCTATTTGCTCACCCCTCCCTCACTGCAGTGTGAATTCCTTTGAAGTGGAAGACTTTGTTTTGCCTCCAAGAAAGGGTCCAGGGCATAGTAGGTGCTCAGTAAAGGTTTGAGTTACGAATTAAGTCTTAATAGTAGGGAAGTTTCTCCATGATGCTCTGAGAGTGTGGGGCAAGGCAGGCTGAATTTTATGCAGTTGTTGGCTTTACCTAGGTCCCAGAAAGGACTCGATTTCTCTCTTCCTGGTACGATTCCAGGGCGAAGTGTGTTTTGAGTCCTTTCTAATCAAGCTGTCAATAGGGAGTCCTGACATCAGGCATTGATTTTTTGCCAAAGGGGAGGCAGCTTCCCCTGTGCGTTCCGCATCTCGGCAGTCAGCTCATATTTTTAGACCCTAATCTCTTCTGTCATCACAGACCATGCCCACCTCCATGCCACTGGGACCCAGGTTTCTAAAATCAGTGTCAGAGTTCCTGTCACTGAGATGTTAGAAGAGTGCACACCGAGGCCTGCACAAGTGGACCCATCCCCTTAACCCATTTCTTCCCCCTGCCCCCCACCCCAGTCGCTTTGAGGCCTCAGACCCCTCTAGGAGGGGTGCTCTTGGAGCACCCACTGCCTTCAAAATATTTCGCCAGCCCCTGGCGAGCCAGCCCGGAACCAGCCACTTATCACTGCTGGAGAAGTGAGCCCTGGTTCTTAGATCAGCCCAGAGATGCCCCCAAGTGTGACACATCAGGCTCAGGGCCCCCCCCGCTGCAGAGACGATCACAGACCCATTACTTTAAAACATTTCATTCACGTTTTCCTTTCCCTTCTAGCAGGGAAGGAGCAGAGGAACGAACAGTCACTGAGTCTGGGGATCCAGGAACAGGGGCTCTGGCTGCAACCTGCCATCTGCAATTGAGAGGCCACCTCTCCTCAGCTGATAGCTGCAGCTGCCGGGTGAATGTCCAGTCCGGCTGCTCGGTCTCCTGGCAGCCAGGTTCAGGTGTGGTTCAGGGACAGGAAGCAGGCAGGAGGTCAGAAGGCAGAGGGCCATGGACACAGCAGGTTTGGCCAAGCCACTGTATATATGTGGTTGTGCAGTGTCCTTCTCTGCTTGCATGAGCCATGTGCCCTGACAAAGGGACACCTCCACCTAGAGTGCCTGTGATGGTGAACTTTCCTCGTCTGCTTGGCTAGGCCATGGCGTCCAGGTGTGTGGTCATACATCACTCTGGATGTTTCAGTGAGGGCATCTGGGGGCAGATTAACATATTTTAAAATATATTTTTAATGTTTTAAATTAAACTCCAGTTAGTTAACATACAGTGTAATATTAGTTTCAGGTGTATGGAGATTAACATTTATTTATTTATTTAAAGTTTATTTATTTTTGAGAGAGAGAGAGGGAGAGAATGAGTGGGGGAGGGGCAGAGAGAGAGGTGGGTGGGGTGGGGTGGAAAGAATCCCAAACAGGCTTCCCACTGTAAGCACACAGCCTGATGTAAGGCTCAATCTCACCAACTAGGATATATGACCTGAGCCAAAATCAAGAGTTGGATGCTTAGCTGACTGAGCCATCCAGGCACCCCTGAGATTAACATTTATATCAGTGGACTTTGAAAAAGCAGATTGCCCTTCCTAATGTGGGTGGGCCTAATCCAATCAGTTGAAGCCTAAATAGAACAAAAGATTGACCTCCCCTGATCAAGAGGAAATTTTACCAGCAGACAGACTTTGGACTTGAACTGTAACACTGACTTTTCCCAGGATCTCCAGCCTGATGGCCCAACCTTGCCAGCTTTCATAATCACCTGAGCCAGTTCTATAAAACAAATATTCTCTCTCTATGCATCCTATGGGTTCTGTCTCTTTGGAGAGCTCTGGCTAATACATCTCACTTATCAAAATTGCATCTTTATTGCATAAGGACTAGTGGGCACCTGTAACGGTTAAGTTGTAGTGTAGGGCTAACCTGTAACCTTAAGAAATAACAGCTTTGTTTTAACATTGTAGATTAAGAGATAACAACCTTGTCCTGTCAATCAAGGGAACAAAAGTTTAAGGAAAATCAACTGGTTTAGTGTTTGATTGGATTGGGGCAAGGGCATGTCTGAACAGTTTCCACCCCAATCTGGGAACTATTTCTTTGTTCTGTCCCCAGGTGATGATGATAAGACGATGTGGTCGGCTATAAAAACTCTGTACCCCAGCTGTTCGAGACCGCACTCTGGTCAAGAGTGTCGGTCCTGATCGGTTGGCCTTGCCTCTCATTGTAATAAACTTTGTTGTGATGGTCACTGGTTCCCGTAGCATTCTGTTTCAAGAGTCGTGTGGATACAACACACCCTGGAAGGCAGATCTGCCACTTGTCTGGGACATAGGTGCTGAATCTGCATTAAAAGTTTGGGCATGCCCTGACTTGAAGGGTCTCATGGGTGATGTTTTTACAGGGGAGGAATCACTACCACATCCCAGGTTGTGACTTTCCAAGGCAGGCAGACTAGCAGGCCCCCAGGTTAAAAAAAAAAACAAAACTAACCTGGCCATGACACTCCTGTTTCAAGCTCCTCAGGGGCTCTAGGGCAAAGCTTGAGCCCTGCACGCAGCCCATGACTCCCCTGGGGACCAGGCCCTGGTCTGGTTTCTAGCTTCATGCCACACCACACTCCTCACACGCTCTTGAACCTTCCCTCTCCACCCCCACCCATTCTTTTCTTGTCTTTCTGCCTTTGTACCTCCAGTTCTCACTGGAGTGCTCTGCCACCACCTCTTTGCTTGCAGAGCTGGAACTTAAACTTCAGCACAGGTGTTACTTCTCCAGGAAGCCTTCCCTGACCACTCCCTATGCTCAAGTCTGGACTGTATCTTCCTCCTCTGGGCTGTGACAGGACTCAGGGCTGATCCTTTGGGACTCCTCCCACTATTGCCTGCTTCTTCCTCCAGGCTTTGAGTTCCTTGAGGTCCTGGGCTGGGACATAGTTGGCATAATAAGTGTTTGTCGAACGAGTGAGTGAGAGCACAAATGAAATGGTCACTTCATATGGTTTCTCTTGGGTTCTTCCTAGTTGAAATGCTCTGGTGGATCACTCAGACTCATTTTTGCATCATTTTCAAGGACAGGGTAATGTTATTGCCCAGGCTCTAAAGTCATGTGTCAGCTTGTGGGTATTGATATATCTGGTAAAAAGTGCTGATGATCTAAATAAGAAAACGATCACAAAATTTTATTGAGCATTAACTCTATTAAGTACTGAGCTAAGCTTTTTATCATCTAATTTAATCTACTCCTCATAACTAGGTTCACTAGGTGAGCTTCAGAGAGGTTACTTAACTCACTCAAAGTTGCACAGCTAACAAAGTGGAATTGGGCTATGAAGCTGGATTTGATCAGAAAACCTGTGTAGTTAACCACTGAGCTTCAAAGCCTAGGATTATTTTCTTGGTAACAGTGTCTAGGTGGGCTGTAAAATCTGTACCAGCTGGAGCCCTCACCCCATATGGACCCCATAAAGGAACACCCATAGAAAGCTGGACTTTGTGTGTGGATGCCAGGTGCTACCCAATCTCTCAGGCAGGAATCTCAGCTCCTCTCAGTTCAGGATCAGGTCTGTGCCCTGTGGCCCCTCCCTGTCCTTCCTGCCAGCCCCAGGGCCCCACTGCCTGGGCAAAAACAGAGGCTGTGCAGGCAAGAAGTCGGGACCTCTCTGTGGCTGACGTCCACCTCGGAGAGGGCAGCTGTCCAAGGTGGCCAGTTTTCTGGTTTTTTTCACCAAAGCATTTCTGAGGGTGTGGGAGGTACTCCTCCAGGGACCTGGGTCCCAATCACAGTGAGAGGGCATATACAGCACTCAGATGATGGCAGGTTTTGTTTTCAGGAGCTCAGCAGGATCCTGGGCCTAGAAACAGACCAAGCTGGGAGAGGGGATGTGGTGCTGGACCTGAGTCCTTTGCTCTTCCAAGGGCCATTCTGAGTGGGAGGAGCCAGGAGGTACCAGGTGAGAGAGGCGGGTGGGAGAGGCTGGCGCTAGGCCCATCTCCCTCTGCTCATGTCCATTCATGGCCTCTGATTTTCTCAGCAGAGAGGTATGACCAGAGAGCTTTCTAGAGCCACTGACCATATTTTGAACAGTTTGGGGATTCAGCAACCCTCTAGAAAACGTAGCTAATTTGGTCAGATTATGGATTCAGGAAAGATTGTAATACTTCAGTCCCTGACTTATTAACGCCATCTGTATTTTCAGGGTTCTCTAGAGAAACGGAACCAATGGGAGATATATATATGAAGAGATTTATTACAAGGAATTGGCTCATGTGATTATGGAAGCTGAGAAGTCCCAAGATCTGCAGTTGGCAAGCCGGAAACCCAGGAGAACCAATGGTGTAAGATCTAGTCCAAAAGCTGGCAGGCTCAAGGCCCAAGAAGAGGCAATGTTTCAGTTCGAGTCTGAAGGCAGGAAAAAAACCAATGTTCCAGCTCAAGCTGTCAGGCAGGAGGAGTAGTTCCTTCTTATCTATAAGAGGGTTAGCCTTTCTGTTCTATTTAGAACTTCAACTGATTATATAAGGCCCACCGACATTAGGGAGAGCAATCTGCTTTATTCATTCCGCTGATTCAAATGTTAATCTCAGCCAGAAACACCCTCACAGACACATCCGGAACACTATCTGGCCAAATATCTTGGCCTCCCTTGACCCAGCCCAGTTGATGCATAAAATTAACTATTGCACCATCTCCTACAACTTCCACAACTACATCACTGCTTGTTGTAATTTTTATATGAATCTGTGCTCTGGGTAGGAAGAGTCCAGGCAGGGAAACACACACACACTCGCACACACACACGCGCGCGCACACACACACACACACACACGCACACACGCAAAACCAAAACAATAAGAATACTAAGCAGAGCTTGAGAATTCCTTCCATGCTTACAGAACTTTTCCACTGGCTCGGCCTTGCCAGTAAATACTGCCCACTCCCAGGAGAGGAAGGGTCTGCCTCTTCTCCCCTCCCCCCCACCAGCAAATAAAATAAATAAGCCGCTTCCCAGCCACATCTGCTCCCCGGTCTCAGCATATGCTCTGCCTAGCTTGCTTCTTAACTGTTCAGACTCTAACGGGCAGTGTCCTCTGTGCCTCTGCCCCCCTTGGGGCCTTCTCCTGGCCCGGCCTTCCCAAGCTGCTGCTTTATGCATTACCCACAACATCAAAAATGTTCCACTGGTGGTTTCAAGATTCCTAAAAAACAGATTCAAAACATCTTTAATACTCTCTGAAGAAGCAATATATCACAGAAAAAGCTGTAACCTTTAGTACAGCTGATATTATCCAGACTGGGGGCTGATTAGCGAGGTAACCGCAGCCACTTCGTATTCTGCGAGGCTGCTGGACGTGCGCCGTAGTCTGGCCACCCACTGTTGGCGCTCCCAAGAAAGGAGGCTGCTGATTTTCCAAGTGTTTGCCTAATCCCCTTTTCTATAACCTGAAAAAGAGTCACAGTCCTCAAAGGGGGTATTTTCCAAAAAAACAGCCTCCCCCTATTAACACAACATCTCTGAAAATAATACGGACAGTTCCTCCAGCATGGAATGAATTTTCTTTCCTTTTCTTCCCATCGCAGAGTCGAGAGCACAGAGCTCTGGCTGAGCCTTGCCAAGGCAGCCAGACAGAGGGAAAGCTCAGTGAGCTGTTATGTATGCGAGCTTCACGAGGACCAAAAGCCAGCAAGGAACTCCCTTCTCCTAGAGGATGGGGGACAAGTGTGGGGTGGGCGGCGGGCCCACCCAGGCTTCCGTTTGGGTGACTTCCACGAGGGGCTGTGGCACTTGCTGCTGCCTTGCCCGAGGGGGATGCGGCCGGGAAATCAGATACTTGGATTCGCCAGGTTGTTTACTCTTGCTTCTTTCTGAAGGTTAATGTTATGGGCAATCAAAGCAAGCTGAGAGGAGGAGACAAGAGGCAGAAAAATGGAAACCTTCAAACCAGTAAAAGGTTTCGTTTACCTTTGGTAAATAAAAGTGTGTTCATATTTTCACAAAGATATTTCTATTTCACCAGCTTACGATTCAAACTGGGCTGGGCAAACACGCCGTGATATGTCACAGTGCTAATCCAGGGAGAAACGGAAAACAGAGACTAAACGTAGGGATCCCCCTGTGGCTCTCCCTTAGATCCAGAAGGCAGACCAGCATCTACATTAGCTGATGCCCAAGGAGGCTCTCCCGTCCTCTGCCTGCCTTGGTCTGGGTGGGGATCCATCATGAGCGACCCCGGGAACAGAGCCAGAGACCCCCAGACTTAGTGCAAACTACAGAACCAATCCCCGCCCCTTCCCCCCCCCCCCCCCCTCTGTGTTCTTGGACAGGTCACCAGACTTCTCCCAACCTATTTCCTGTTTTCTGTGGGACAGTGTCAGTCTTACAGTTCATGGGGTGGCAAAAATGATGGATGCCAAACCCTCAGCCTGGGCCTCACGCAGACTGGGTCCCTCCAAGATGAGAGGTTGTATTATTCCTATTATTCTAGAAAATGTCGTAGAGAATTGTTTGCTTGGTGATTGGAACTATGTTTCTTTTTAATAAAATCTTGATTTAAAAAAGGCCTGGAGGCACCTCTATTTTCTTTATTCAGCAGGATGGGGAGTGTGGCCAGGGTGACATTTAGAATCCCAGCAAATGCCTTGCTCTGACTAGCCGAGCTCCGTTCTCCTCTTCCCATCTTTCCCGCCTCCTCCCAGTTTAAGAAAGGGGAGATTAGATAAAATGAGAGCTATGAGGCTCCCTCCCGGAATAAGTTAAACCCAGGCTGGGTGTGGACTCTCTTTGGGACTCAGTGAAGGAGTAGAAGCT
Source organism: Prionailurus viverrinus (assembly GCF_022837055.1). Lineage (NCBI taxonomy): Eukaryota > Metazoa > Chordata > Mammalia > Carnivora > Felidae > Prionailurus > Prionailurus viverrinus. The sequence continues at coordinate 122,442,881 of NC_062563.1, forward strand.
GGCAGAAAAGGAAGCAGGGTGCTCCTTGGAGCTGAGGGTCAGTGGGGGAGCCTGCCTGGCCACTGGGGGGAAGCTCGGGGACATGCCACCCCTGGCGAGGCCTGGCGACCCTGGGAACAGAGCCGGAGACCCCCAGACTTAGCGCAAACCACAGAACCAACTCCCCCCGCCCGACACTCTGTGTCCTTGGACAGGTCACCGGGCTTCTCCCAACCTATTTCCTGTTTTCTGTGGGGGCAGTGTCAGTCTTACAGTTCATGGGGTGGCAAAAATGATGGATGTCAAACCCATGGCAGATGGGCCTGAGGGGTCTACACTCCCCACTGGGACCCACAGCCCCAGTGATGTCATTCTCATGAGTCTGAGGGGACCGGCCTTGGGATCCCTCACCAGGAGGAATCAAGGCCTGGAAGACCAGAGGCCATAGTGAGCCTGGTTCCCAAAAGAGAAGCAGAGGTAGGTCTTGCAGGTCCCGGAGCAGGCGTGAGAATGTTTGTTGACGGGACAGAAAGGCTTACTGCCCAATAGGGGGACAGTGACATTTCTCTGCTGAAGACCCATGCAGCTGAACCAGACTGATGCCACTTCATTTTCATCCAAGACCCTCAGCGCCAGCCACATCTACACATTAGCCAGGTGTATAATCGTCTGGCTGCAAATGCGGAGCCTGCCGACGCCTGTGGGTGTGAAGCTACCTAGACTGGAATAATGGGTTTTCTCCAGAGAGCTGGGAAGTGGGGGGCAGGTGGCCCATGCAAGGTGAAGTATCAGCAGCTATCCTTCCTGCCCAGTGCACTTGTCAGGTGCTCTGCAGTGTCCGGGCACTGGGTGCACCCTGTCAGATGAAGCCTGGTGCCACAGAGCCCAGGACCTCCTCTCTGGCGTGATGCCCCTTCAGAGCAGGACGCAGTAGAGAGAGGCCGCTGGGCACGTGGGCTCTTGGCTTTGGGCCATGAGCATGGCCTTGTCTGAAGGTGTGCTGACCTCACTGAGCTCTGCAAGCTCCTAATGGCTCCGAAATCGAGAGCAGGGTTGGGGGAAGGGGTGAGCATCCTCTCTAAGCAAGGACCGCCAGGATAAAAGCATTATTAGTGGCAAACACGAAGCACTGGAAAAAATACTTTGACTTTTGTGCTAATTTTATTAAGGTGGAACAGGATTTTAAAACATGCTCTGAATAAACCCACACAGTGCTAGAGGTGTTAAGCAAAGCCCACGGATACGGAAGGGCCAGGAGGGATGCTCTGGAGCCCCCTGTACCCAGAGTGGTACTCAAAGCACCACATAACCCTCTCTGGCAGTTGTATCTCGTTGCTTAGTAGTGTGGGGAAAGGAACATACCTTGACGCTCAGAAGACCTGGGTGTGGCTCCTGCCACTTCTTCCAGGGACCCCGAGGGATATTAAGTCTTGGTCTTTCCAATTTTAAAATGGGATAATAGGGGCGCCTGGGTGGTTCAGATGGCTGAGTCCGAATTCAGCTCAGGTCATGATCTCACAGTTTGTGAGTTTGGGCCCTGCGTTGGGCTCTGTGCTGACAGCTCAGAGCCTGGAGCCTCCTTCGGGTTCTGTGTCTCCCTCTCTCTCTGCCCCTCCCCTGCTCACACTCTGTCTCTCCCTCTCAAAAATAAACATTTAAAAAAAATGGGATAATAACAGCAGCCTCATTCAGTCACTTATTCACCAAATATTTAGGCTCCTGCCACAGGCCAGCATCGTTCTAGATCCCTGGGAGATAGGAATGGAAAACAAATAAACCCTGACCAGGACCCCATCCCACCATCAGGGATCTACTGGGGTTGAGAGAGCAAAATAAAACAGGAGGATTTAATGCACACTAAGTTGTTGGGTAGTGATGAGCACTCTTAAGAAATACGAAGCAGGGCAGGGGCTTCCGAGTAATGGATGCAGGACTGGGTATGTGGTTTCATCCCTCCAGGTCCACCCCTCACCTCTTGGGCCTGTTCTGTGCGCTGGAAGGTGGGGTCTGAGGACTTCAGCAGGCTCCCTTGCCCTCTGGCTCCAGGCACAGGAGATGGGAGGGCGGGTATTTACTCCGGCTCTCCCCTTGGGGCTGATGTGGGTGGTAACTGCTTCCCTCCACCCAAGGCCACGGCTCCTAGGCACTGCCCCTCCAACAGTACAGCTCTGTCTCTGCATTCTGACAACCACACCCTCCTCTCTTGCGGCTTCTGGCAGAAAGTACCAGCTTCTTCCCCTTGTCTGCCCTGCGGCACTTCGCCTTCCCTGAACAGAAGAACACTTTGGTAAGCTCACCCTTCATTAAGCAGTCTCCCATTGCCCCTCTTTGAGTGTGCCTTTCGCTGGGACCCTGCCAGGACGTGACTTCAGACCTAGTGGTCAGGTGAGGCCTTCCTTATGACATGCCTTTGGGCTGAGCACTGAGCCTTCATCTGAAGACGCCTGGACTCACGACAGCGTTCAAGTGGTGGACACATCCTCAGCATGTGAGAAGGACAGTCAAGACACCAGGGAGGCTGAGGCACAGTGAGAAAGACTGGGGATGGTAGATGAATGCGGAGGAGTAGCCGGGGGTCAAATCTTGTAGTCAAGGGAAGGGGTTTGGCTATTTTTGAGTGAGACAGAGAACCACTGAAAGATTTTGAGTAGAAAATGACATGGTCAGATTTATGTTTTGAAAGAATCACTCTGGGATGCCTGTGTGGCTCAGTCAGTTAAGTGTCTGACTCTTGATTTTGGCTTGGGTCATGATCTCACGGTTCATGGGATCGAGCCCTGCGTCGGGGCTCTCTCTCCCTCTCTTTCTCTGCTCCTCCCCTACTTGTTCTCTCTCTCTCTCAAAATAAATAAATAAACTTTAAAAAAATTAAAAGAATCACTCTGAGAGTACACTTATCATGATAAGCACCGAGTAATATATAGGGTGTTGAATCACTATACTGCATACCTGAAACGAATATAACACTGTGTGTTAACTATACTGGAATTAAAAAAATTAAAAAAAAAATTCATTCTGGGTGATGTGTGGACAACTGACTGTGGGTGGGAAGACTAGAATCTGGAAGACTAGTTAGGAGGCAATACCAATGGCCCAGTGAGAGAGAAGGTGGCCTGGACAAGATGGCGGTCTGGACAAGATGGCGGCAGTGGAGGCAGTGTGAAGTAGTTGGATTTGGGATCTCATTGAAGGGAGAGCCCACTGGATTTCCTGGGATATGAGAGTTGACAATGACTATGGTTTCTGGCTTGAGCATCAGGGAAGAGAGTTCTTGTGAGGCACAGATAGAGGAAGGTCAGTGAACACATTATAAACTATAAAATGCTGGGCAGTGCTAAGGGGCTGAGATGAAGGTGTTCAACAATGGAGCTAGAACCTCACCCAACCTCAGAATCCTGAACAGTATTCTTCTCTTCCTCCTTGGGAGATGGGAAGAGAAGCCATCAGAAAGCCTCAGGCTGGTTAGAAAGATAAGACTCATATGTAGCAAGAGTAGAGGTCAGTAGGAAGCCTTGGGTGACAGGTGAGAAACTAAGCAGTGTGGGCCACATGTCCCCCAGAGAGGGGGACTTTGGGCCTGGAGAGCTGGATGGAAGAGAGGGAGAGAGAGGCTCTCCTCTGCCTTCCCTAGACCAGAGGCTGGGGCTGCCCTTGGCATTGCCAGGATGAGGATGAGACTTGCAGAGGAAGGTGGGGCTGGGTGCTGGAATCTGCCCTGGGAAAGGATAGAGAGCCACTAGGGGGAGAAAGTGGTATTGCCTGAGGGTCCCACCTTGTTCTTGGAGCCCACACATAAGCAGAAATAAGTACAGGGTAGGAGGAAGAGCAGAGACCCCTGGAAGTTGGGCCACCAGCAGAACCTGGTGACAATTCAAATGGAGGGTAATGTGAGCATTGGTGAGGAGGCTGTTTGCAAACAGCAAAAGACTCAGAGACCATTTTCTCCTCATCAAATGGGACTAATAACAATGCCCACTTCCACACTTGTGAGGATCACATAAAGTACCTGGGGAAGACTGGTGTGCTGCAGAGCCCCAGTGCATGTTCTGTGAACACCAGGTTCAGTGGCTTCCCTGAAATGTTGGCCAGATGGGACAGGGGGCAGAGGCTGAGCTATGGAAGGGGTGTAATTCCAGAGCTGATGGGAGCACAGAGGGCTCAGCAGACATGTACAGAAATCAACCTGATGTCCTGGGTAGAATTCTGGAGGAGCTTTGTTTTGGTGGAGGCAGTGCTGACCTCAGTCTGGAGGGAGCTGCAGGCCCAAATTCCCATCAGCCACATCGAGGGTGTGGGTGCCACGGCCCTGTGGGAACCATACAGCCTACGTCCTCCCCACTGGCGCTCTGCTACATCCACGTGGGCCTCTTGCTGTTTCCTGAATGGGCCGCACATGCAGCCTCCAGCCCAAGCCCTTCCTGCAGGCATCTGTGTCACCCCCCTTCTCTCCTTAGGGTCTCTGGTCAGGTGCTTCTTCCTGACCCTGTTGTTTGCACACCCAACACCTCTTGTTTATTTTTCTCCATTGTACTCATAAACATTATGTGTGTGACTCAAAAGAATGTGTATTCTCTAGAGACAGTTTTCTCTTGTGACAGTATTCTATACCTGTCCATTAAGTCATATTTGTTTATTTATTTATTTTTTAAACATTTATTTATTTTTGAGAGAGTGCAAGCCAGGGAGGGGCAGAGAGAGGGGGACAGAGGATCCAAAGCAGGCTTTGTGCTGACAGAACTCACGAACTGCGCTTGAACTCACAAACTGCAAGGTCATGACCTGAGCTGAAGTCAAATGCTCAATCGACTGAGCCACCCAGGTGTCCCTAAGTCATATTTATTAATTGCATCAAATCTTCTATACTCTTACCTTTTTTTGGGGGGAAGGGTCTGCTTGTTCTTTCTGTTTTTTAGAAAATGGGTTAACAATCTCCCATTGAGGTTGTATGATTTTCCATTTTTTCTTTTCCTTGTAGTTCTATCAATTTTGGCCGTATGCATTTTGAGCCTTTGTCCTTAGGTGCATACAGTTGTAGCTTCCTGGTGAGCTGAGGTTTTGGTTTTACATTATGTCATTTAACTCTAGTATTGCTTTTTGTCTTAAAGTCTACTCAGTCTGGTATTGGTGTCGCTACACCTGCTCTTTGCATGGTTTATCTTTTTTTTTCCTTCTTAAAAAAATTTTTTTTTTTAATGTTTACTTATTTTTGAGAGGGAGGGAGAGAGAGAGACAGAGCAAAAGCAGGGGAGGGGCAGAGAGAGATGGAGACACAGAATCCCAAGCAGGCTCCAGGCCCTGAGCCATTGGCACAGAGTCTGACATGGGGTTCGAACCCACAAACCATGAGATCATGACCTGAGCCTAAGTAGGGTGCCCAACTGACTGAACCACCCAGGTACCCCTCCTTTTCCTTCTTTTAACTTTTAATCTTTCTACATCTTTTATCCTTTAATGTGTTTTTTATAAAAAGCATATAATAAGAATTCTCAAATTCAATTTGAAATGGTTGATCTTTAGTTGGAACATATATATTTGATGTATTTAGGTTTAAATTTATCATTTAACAAAATGGCTTCTACTGGTCTCACCATGTAGAACAAGTTTTCCCTTTGCTTTCTTTTGGATTAAGTGTTTTGTATTATATCATTGTAATATCCATAGATGTTATCATCTGCATCCTTGACTAACTAAAGGCTAATATCAATTGATACTTATATTCTCTTCCTTGTCAATTCAAGGGTCTTAAAATAATTTAGCTCCATTCCCCTGTCCCTTGCCAGTTTTGCATCTATTTGATTTCCCTATATGTGTTAAGGTCTGTATGAGAGTATCTTTTATTGTTTTATAAGCCAATATTCATTTAGATATACATTTTTTTACTTTTTTTTTTTTTTGCTACTTTTCATTAATACCTGAAACTCCAACCTTTAATTTTGAATTAATTTCCTTCTGCTTGAAGAACATGCTGTAGTATATTCTGTAATGTGCCTTTTTCTGGGGACAAATTATCTCAGGTTTTTTTGTCTGGACACTAAAAAAAAAAAGTCACCTTTGTTCTTGAAGGGTATTTTCACTGGGTATAAAATTCTAAGCTGGCAGTTTCTTTCATCACTTTAAAGATATATTCCATTGTTCTCTGACTTCCAAAGTTACCTGTTAATTACTGTACCTTGAAAGTAGTCTTCCTTTCTTGATTTTTAGAATTTTTTCTTTGTCTTCTGTTTCCACAGTTTTACTATGAGTGCCTCAGTGGACTTCTTTTTCTTTATCCTGCTTGGAGTTTGTAGTGATCTTTGTATCTGTGACAATGTCTTTTCAATAGTTTCGGAATGTTCTCAGCCATTATCTATTTTTTATCCTTTAAAATTTTAATTCTTGTGTAGTTAACATACTGTGTTATATTAGTTTTAGGTGTACAATGTAGTGATGCAACAGTTCCATATATTACTCAGTACTCATCAAGGTAACTGTGTGCTTAATCCCCTTCATCTATTTCACCCATTCCCGCCCCCCCCCCCCCCCCCACCTTTCTGGTAACTATCAGTTTGTTCTCTATAGTTAAGAGTCTGTTTTTTGGTTTGTCTCTCTTTTTTTCCTTTGTTGATTTGTTTTGTTTCTTAAATTCCACTCATGAGTGAAATCATACAGTATTTGTCTTCCTCTGACTGGCTTATTTCACTTAGCATTATACTTTCCAGATCTATCCAAGTTGTTGCGGATTGCAAGATTTCATTTTTTTTTATGGCTGAGTAATAATCCATAGTGTATATATACCACATCTTCTTTGTCCATTCATCTATTTGTGGACTCTTGGGCTGCTTCCATAGTTTGGCTATTATAAATAATGCTGCAATAAACACAGGGGAGCATATATCCCTTCAAATTAGTGTTTTCATATTCTTCGGGTAAATATCCAATAGTGTGATTACTGGATTGTAGGGTAGTTCTATTTTAATTTCTTTGAGGAACCTCCATACTGTCTTCCACAGTGGCTGTGACAGTTTGCATTCCTATCAACAGAGCATGAGTGTTCCTTTTTCACCACCTCCTTGCAAACACTTGTTTCTTGAGTTTTTGATTTTAGCCATTCTGACAGGTGTAAATTGATGCCTCCTTGCGGTTTTGATTTGTATTTCCCTGATGAGTGATGAGCATCTTTTCATGTGTCTGTTGGCCATATGGAGGTCTTCTTTGGAGAAATATCTGTTCATTTCTCATCCCCTTTTTTTCAAATTGGATTATTGGGGTTTCTGGTGTTGGGTTTATAAATTCTTTATATATTTTGGATAGTAACCCTTTATCAGATATGTCAGTTTCAAATATCTTCTTCCATTCTGTAGGTTGTCATGTAGTTTTGTTGATTGTTTCCTTTGCTGTGCAGAGGCTTTTAATTTTGATGTAGTCCCAATAGTTTATTTTTGCTTTCGTTTCCTTTGCCTCAGGAGACATATCTAGAAAGATGTTGCTGCAGTAAATATCAGAGAAATTACTCTTCTAGGATTTTTATGATTTCAGGTCTCACATTTAGGCCCTATTTTTATATATGGTATAAGAAAGTGGCCCAGTTCCAATCTTTTGCATATAGCTGTCCAGTTTTCCCAACACCATTTGTCAAAAAGACTGTCTTTTTTCCATTGTCTCCTTTGTCAAAGATTGACATGTAATTAATAACCCATATAATTGTGGGTTTATTTCTAGGCTTTCTATTATTTTCCATTGATATATGTGTCTATTTCTTATGCCAGTACCATACTTTTTTGATTACTACAGTTTTGTAAATAACTTGAAATCTGGAATTACACCTCCAGTTTTCTTTTTCTTTTTTAATATTTATTTATTTATGTTGAGAGACAGAACAAGTGGGAGAGGGACAGAGAGAGAGAGAGAGAGAACCCCAAGTAGACTCCATACTCAGCACAGAACCCAATGTGGGGCTCAATCTCACAACTAACAGATCATGACCTGAGCCAATATTGAGTTGGATGCTTAATGACTGAGCCACCCAGGTGCCCCTTGTTTTTGTTTTCAAGATTGTTTTGGCTATTTGGGGTTTTTGTGGTTTCATACAAATTTTAGGATTCCTCATTTTAGTTCTGTGAAAAATGCTGTTGGTATTTTGATAAGGATTGCATTATAAGTGTGTAGATTGCTTTGGGTAGTTATAGACATTTTAAGAATATTTGTTCTTCCAATCTGTGAACTTGGAATGTTTTATTTCTTTGTATCATCTTTAATTTCTTTCATCAGTGTTTTATAGTTTTCAGAGTACAGGTCTCTCACCTCTTTGGTTAAGTTTATTCCTAGGTATTTTATTATTATTGTTGCTTTTATTAGATTTTAAAAAGAATTTTAACTAAACTCTACATCATATGTGGAACTTGAACTCATGACCCTGTGACCAAGAGTTGCATGCTGACTGAGCCTGCCTGGTGCCCCTATTATTTTTAGTACAAATGTAAATGGGGCTTTTTTTTTTTTAAATTAAATTTCTCTTTATGCTGCTTCAATATTAGTGTATAGAAATGCAATGGATTTCTGTACATTGATTTTGTATACTGTAACTTTAATGAATTCATTATCAGTTCTAGTAGTTTTTTGGTGGAGTCTTTAAGGTTTTTCATATAGAGTGTCGTGTTGTATGCAAACAGTGAAAATTTTACTTCTTTCTTACCAGTTCGGATGCCTTTTATTTCTTTTTCTTGTCTTATTGCTGTTGGTAGGACTTCCAGTACTATGTTAAATAGAAGTAATGAGAGTGTGGACATCCTTGTCTAGTTCTTGACCTTAGGAGAAAAGCTCTCGGTTTCCCCCCATTGAGTATGATGTTAGCTGTGGGTTTTTCATATAAGGCCTTTATTATGTTGAGGTATGTTTCCTCTAAACCTACTTTGTTGAGGGTTTATATCATGAATGGATATTGTTCTTTGTCAAATGCTTTTTCTGCATTTATTGAAATGATCATATGATTTTTATACTTCCTCTTGTTGATGTATCATATCATGTTGATTGATTTGCAAATATTGAACCACCCTTGCATCCTGGGAATAAATCCTTCTTGGTCATAGTGAATGATTTTTTTAATTGGTTGTTGGATTCGGTTTGCTAATATTTTGTTGAGGATTTTTCTATCTATGTTCATCAGAGATATTGGCCTGTAGTTTTCTTTGTTTGTGGTGTCTTTATCTGGTTTTGGTATCAGGGAAATACTGGCCTCATAGAATGAATTTGGAAGTTTTCCATCCTCTTCTATTTTTGGGGGTAAATTTGAGAAGAATAGGTATCAACTCTTCTTTAAAAATTTTTTTATGGGGGCGCCTGGGTGGCGCAGTCGGTTAAGCGTCCGACTTCAGCCAGGTCACGATCTCGCGGTCCGTGAGTTTGAGCCCCGCGTCAGGCTCTGGGCTGATGGCTCAGAGCCTGGAGCCTGTTTCCGATTCTGTGTCTCCCTCTCTCTCTGCCCCTCCCCCGTTCATACTCTGTCTCTCTCTGTCCCAACAATAAATAAACGTTGAAAAAAAAAATTTAAAAATTTTTTTATGTTTATTTATTTTTAACAGAGAGACAGAGTGTGAGCAGGGCAGGGCAGATAGAGAGAGAGGGAGACACAGAATCTGAAGCAGGCTCCAGGCTCTTGGCCATCAGCAAAGAGCCCAATGCAGGGCTTGAACCCATAAACTGCGAGATCATGATCTGATCTGAAGTCAGAGGCTTAACCAACTGAGTTACCCAGGCGCCCCTCAACTATTCTTTAAACGTTTGGTAGAATTCACCTGTGAAGCTGTGTGGTCCTGGACTTTTGTTTGTTGGAATTTTTTGATTACTGATTCAATTTCATTGCTGATAATCAGTCTTTTCAAATTTTCTATTTTTTCCTGCTTCAGTTTGGGGAGGTTATACATTTCTAGGAATGTGTCCTTCTCTTCTAGGTTGTCCAATTTGTTGGCACATAATTTTTCATCATATTCTCTTACAATAATTTGTATTTCTGTGGTGTCTGTTGTTATTTCTCCCCTTCATTTGTGATTTTGCTTATTTGAGTCCTCTCTGTCTCTGTCTCTCTCCCTCTTTATGAGTCTGGCTAGAGGCTTATCAGCTTTTTTGATCTTTTCAAAGAAACAGCTCCTGGTTTCATTGATCTGTGCTCTTGTTTTTTTAGTTTCTATATCAGTTATTTCTGCTCTAATCTGTTATTTCATTCCTTCTGCTGGTTTGGGGTTTTATTTGTTCTTCTTTCTCCACCAGCCATTATCTCTTAAACAATTGCTTCTGGTCCATGTTCTCTCCCCTCCCCTCTCTTTCTCTGGAATTCCAATCATATATATGTTAAACCTTTTCAGCAAAACTCCAATGTCTCTTACCTTTTTTTTTTCTTTTGGTATTTTTCTCTTGTGTCTCTGTACTCAGTGTGGGATATTTTTTCTAACCAATCTTTTAGTCAATTTTTAAAGTCATTATTGAGCTCTTAATTTGGGGTATTATGCAGTTATTTATACTTGGATTTAAAAAAATAAATAGTTTCTGGTTCTGTGCTGAAAACCCTCATTTTGTCTTTTAACAAAAAGATTTGATCTTGGTAAGGTATAGTAATTTTAAAGTTTGTTTCCAACAACTCTAATATATCTGGAGCGACTGTGGGTCTCTGTTTCTATTTTTTTGTTGTTGTTTCTACTGGTATTTGTTCATGTTGTCTCCTTGTGTCTGTTTGTTCTTTTTATTGTGTTCAAGGTTCTGTCTTTGCACTTTACTTTTAAAAATAATTTGAGGCCTAAGATGCTGTTATCTTCCTTCCAAGATTATTTGTTTTCTTCTCATGGGCACCCGGGTGCACTAGCAATCCGAGATCACTTTAATTCAATTTGAAGCTGAGAGGCCCAGGGTGCCTATAAGGTCCCAAACCAAAGCAAGTGAAGGAGTCACTGATTCCCATTGCTCTCTTGGCAGATTCTGGACTCCAGTCCTGGTCGTCTGGCCCCATGTGGCTGTCAAAAGTCTTGCTCAGCTCTCAGCTGTCCCTTCAGAGCAGGCAAACAGTCCTGGGAAAAAACCAGTCCAAGATGCTCAGCTCACGTGCATGGACCTCTGTTCTCCAGACTTTGATGTGGCAAGTCTTCACTATCTTCTTGGCTCTCTAGTGCCTTGAAGACTTATTACCTGATTATCTAGTTGTGTTCAGCAGAACGATTGGTCAGAAGTTCCTAGTCAACTATTTTATTTTTTATTTTTATTTTTTTTTTTAAATTTTTTTTCAACGTTTATTTTTGGGACAGAGAGAGACAGAGCATGAACGGGGGAGGGGCAGAGAGAGAGGGAGACACAGAATCGGAAACAGGCTCCAGGCTCTGAGCCATCAGCCCAGAGCCCGACGCGGGGCTCGAACTCACGGACCGCGAGATCGTGACCTGGCTGAAGTCGGACGCTTAACCGACTGCGCCACCCAGGCGCCCCCCTAGTCAACTATTTTAAACATGGAACACACTAGCACTTACTACTATTTAACATATTACATATTTTTACTACTTTTTTTCTTGTTGTTTTCTCATTCCCAGGAAAGTAAGCTCCATGAGGGCAGTAATCTTTGTCTGTATGTTTACTGCTCTATCCAAAGCACTTGAAACTGTGCTTGGCATGTAGTTGGTGAATGAATGCATGACTCCGTTATCTGAGTCTACAGCCATGAAGATTTACCCAACAAGCAAGAATCTGCATTTCTAGGTTTGTAGAGGCATATGAAGTCCAGAAAGTAAGGGGACTTGGGCCAAGTTTCTGCAGTGAGTTGAGACAGTCAAGAGCCAGGGCTTCTGAGTAGCATTTTAGGGCACCTGCCAATGCACAGAGCTACTTTCCTATGCCAGAACCAAGGACAGGGCTGAAGTGGGGACAAGGAGAGACCTGCCTGTCAGAAAACTGATGACACTGAGTATTTCGGGTTCAGAAGCCACACAAGCCCCAGGGAGCTAAGGCGAACAGAGGGCTCACAGGGAAGCGGAAGATCAGGGAGACGCCTGTGTTTTTAAGCTTTTGTCATTCCATGTGGATCGTTCTTTACCCTGCCCACCACAGCACCAATGTGAGGTGGACTTTATTCCAGGTAAAAAATGAAGAAAACGTCCATTAAGCTGCTCAGAGAGTAGCAGATTCTCTACACAAGCTCGCTCAGATGGTGACAAGGTAAGGAGCTGTGTCCACACCACACCAGTACAGACACATCAGGGTGCATTTGTGCATTCAGCCCTGGATGGGCAGCAGGAGTCAGGTTAGGAGCACAGGCCAGGCCATGGGCCTACCTGGTCCAGCAAATGCGGAGTGAGGACGTACCCCATCCCACGCCCACCCCACCCCTACCCCAACACCCACTCGAAGGGCCTGTAATTCTAAGCCCTGGGAGAAAGGACTTGGTGGCAGGGAGAAGGCCAACCAGAGGATGAGGGTTCCCTACTGTTTCTGGCACCACGTGAACCCCGAGGGACTGCCGGACGCGCTTGTCACACCAACACTCATCTGCTCAATCCACCCTTCCTACCTGGGTGACGGACCTCCTGTCGCCGAGCCACTGGATATAGTGGTGAGGCCGTGCGACTCTGGCATCACACAGGGGTATGGGTTCAAATCTAAACAGGAATCTGGTTCACATCTGTTGCTTAGATCAGTGATGCAGTCTTGGGCCAATTATTTAACTTCTTTATGTCTGTTTCCTCACTCATAAAATGGGGGATAATAAACACCACCTCTTATACCAAATAAACACGTCAAGTGCCTACTACAGGGTCTGGCATGTAGTGAGAGCTCGTTAAACACTTGTCATTGTTACTATCACCTGCCCTGAATTTCTCAAACCCTCCCGTTTCTCTTTTCCCCATCACTATTCCTGATACATGGTCACCATCACTGTGAATTTCTACATCTGGCTCCACACCGGTGTCCCTGCTTCCTGTCTCATCACCCCACAGTGCAGCCAGAGAGAACATTGTGAAGTGCACAATGAATCACTGTTCCCATAGACCCTTAAATGGCTCCCCACTGCCCTCAGGATGTGGGCCATACTGACCTCTCCAGCTCATGTCTGAGTGCTATCCCCCTCAGTGGAAGGATGGAACTGCTGTCCATCCTGCAAAGGACCAAGCTTTTTCCTATCACTGGGACTCTCCAGGGAACTATTTTTCTTTTACTGCGCCACTGTCACCTGGATATGTCCACCTCATCCTATAGGTCTCAGATTAGCTCCTAGTACCGACCGCTGCCATTGCCAACTCTGTTTCACCTTGCTGTATCACTGGGTATCTGTTGTCACCACTCCCAGGCCTGGAGAGTAGGGTCTCTTAATACATATTTGTCAAATGAATGACGACATGGTTTCAGGAGCACAGGTTAACAGAATCACAGGTGAAAGAGAACCCTGTGATTGACCTCACCTGCCTGTCCAAGACTCTTTTGGAACCGGCTCCTATACAAACCTCCTCGTAATTATTCTATTCCTGTTCCCCACACAAGGCTCGCGAAAACCCGTAAATATTTTGTTTCCTAATTGCTTATCTGCACCTTAATCACATAGCAGTTTTATTATTATTGTCACCATTATCGTTATTATTAATGGTGATAAATAAAACAGTGCATAAAAGTATTGCCAGCAAAAAACAATTGCGTGATTTAGAATTTTTAATTAATAAGAGTTGGGGTTTGTATCGAGTGCCCTGTGTGAGAATGGATAATCCTCAGTGCCTCCCTCAACGGGTTTGGTATCTAAATGCTCCATATTGTAATTTCCATCCTTAGGGGCCTACAGAACTTAGAAATTCATCAGTTCTCTGGTTATCTGGTTCCTATCAGCATTGCTTTCTCCAAATGAATGCATTTCAATTAAAGGAAGAATTTACCAGAGTAAATGTGCGGTGTGTATTTTGTGAATTATAGCTCTAACTTTGAATAAACACAAAACAACAAACACTTTCTGAGCTCCTATGATATTGCAGGCATTGAAGATAAGACAAAGAGGAAGAAGCCCGGGCCCTGCCTCCAAGGAGCCCACAGTTGTGCTGGGGAGGCGGGATGTACACAAAACTGAAACGTTCAGCTGTGAAGCAGGGCAGTGCGCCTGAGAACTCATGGGGGCATGGGCGCTCCTGGTGCAGACAACAAACTCAAGATATGTTTAGGAGGAAACAAATAAAAGACTAGAACTTCACAGAAGATGCTGCCATTTAAAATGTTTACAGATATAGCTTTCCTCCCTTCTGGATATGGTAACATCTCCCAAATTATGTGTATGCACTGCTCCCCCACCACAGCGGGAATGGAGACGGATATTGCTGTGTTTGTGTGGACACCAAGAGGTGACATTTCTGGCCAACTACGGATGACCTCTCCTGATGGCCTCGAGACTCACTGCTCTGCCTTCCCCATCCCGAGTCAGTTCAGGGCGCTTCGAAAGAGACAGCCGGTGAGGATTTAAGCTGATCAAACAGATACGCTGGGGGAACCGCAGTTCACACTACGACAGAGCCTCGCTTACAGAAGAAGCAAGTTCGGGGCCCTTTAAAGAATGAAATACCAAGTCTATGTATAATTGGATAGGATTTGATTTTAGCTATTCAGTTAAAAATAACTTTCCCCTTTGGTCCAAGACTAAAAAACCAAAATGGATCACTGGAAGTCTCCACCTCTCTTTCTGCATTCCCCTTGCATTTTTCAATCATTTCTCTATCCCACCCCATCTGTCTTGGTGCCCCCAGCATGGGCCAGCAGGAAGAGCCTCTTTCCTGGGGTCCCAATGACCCTCCTCCAAGTCCTCCCCCCTCCCATTTCTGCCTCTCCACGTTCTCTGGGCGACTGGCCCATTGGCTGACTGCTGAGTCACACCTCCTGTCTGTAGGTGGTGCTGCCTTCACTACAGCTTGGCCCCTAGGGTCCGGGACAGTGCCTGCCACTCGGCAAGTCCCCGGCTCCTTCCCTCCCTCCCTAACATGCCCAAAAGGTGCCGGCTCCCCAGGTGCCCAGACCCCCATAAAAGACTCTCCCCTGCCCCTCTGCTCTTCCTTTGGTTTAGCTTTAAAAGAAAAATGGATAAAATCAATTCACACCATGCAGGGAATGATTTGTTCCCTCAGGGGGTTAAAACTGCTAATTGTGTTTTATGAGAAAAGAAATTTCATAAAGTGAACCTTTAATTGTTAAATTGGTCAGGCTGAACACAGAAGTTTGGGCAGATCCCTTAAGATGCTTTCAGGCAACGCTTAACATGGTGCCTTAGATCTGGAAGCTAGAGGGAATGGAAAATCAGCTAATGGAAAGGCAGTGGTGGAGCAAGTCACGGCAAGGGCAGTCCCACAGGGAGTCCTAAACAAATGAGGCCACAGAGACCTCTGCACCTCGAAGCAGAGGCTGCCCGGGGAAAAGGCCTCCAGCCTTCCTGAGAACCTACTGTGTGCAAGGCCTGGCTTTGCAGCTGAAGCACAGCCTCTGCCTGTGCCACCTTCCTGAGTGTCTAAAGAATGTTCTGGAATCTCTCTCTCTCTCCTCCCTTCCTTTCACACACATACCACACTCTCACACATATACCACATACTCTGTCTCACGCGTACATACTCCACACACACTCTCACAATACACACACAGACACACATTCTCACACACACACAACACACATACTCTTTCTCTCACACACACCACACCCCTCCCACTCTTTCTCTCTCCCACACACACACCACACACACTCTCACATGCACACACCACACACATACACCCACCCACACTACACACATACTCTCTCACATACAAACTCACACACACACTCTCACAATACTACACACATACTGTCTCACACACACACCATGCACAAAAACACACACTCACAGGTTGACCCTGACCCTCACCCTCTATATACTCTAACTTGTCCTTCGGGAAAAGTTCCCCCAGTTCCTAAAGACTTGGTAGAATTTCCGAGTGCTGAAATACCTGAGAAGGAGAGTTCTGGATAACTTTTTTGCTTGTATTCCGGTTCCTGTTTTTTTTCAGGCCCAGGGGCTTACAAGATGTGTCGATTTACAAGGACACTGAATCAGTAAGGATCTACATGTTCTGAAAACACAACCAGAATTTACTTTATATCTCAACAAAAATGGGGAGAAGATGCAGGGCGAGGGCTTCCTCCAAGTCCTTCACTAGGGCGGCAGTCCCTGGGGAGCCAGGACCATGTTCTGAAGCCTGGTGGGTCCCCTGGGGGTGAGAGCACAGCCTAGAGGTCACCCACAAGAAACAGGGCTAGACTGTTCTCCAAGTGGTTGGGCACTTACACTGGTCTTATTGAGTAAAGAGGTCAGGTCAGTCTGGGTCAGGTCTGAGTCCAGGGTGTCACTCTCAGCTCATGGTCTTCTAGGACCTTCCTGCCTCACCATCAGAGAGGCCTGGCCCTGGGCCCACAAATGGCCGGAGGATAACCGCCCACCATGCCATGGCTGCAGCCCTGGGTGGGGGCTGAGGCACCAGTCAGGATGGAGACCTCGTGCCAACGGCCATCCAAGGGGCAGCGTAGAGGAGGCTCGGAGAGGAAGGGAAGGAGACAAGCTTCAAGAAAGAGGTCCTCTCTAGCTTCAGAGCGGTGGGGTGGAATTCATACATATTTTAAGTTCTCCTTTCTGAACTCGTGCCTGCTCTTGCTGCTATGTATATAAATATGTGATGAACTCAAATGACCTGAAGTGACCTGGTCTTTCCATTTTGCAGATGGCCACCCTGTGCTCCAGGGGCCCGAGTCCTCAGGGCACGATCGGTGTCAGAACCAGAAGGTAAAGCTCTCAGTGGTCCACCTCCAGGGCTCCTGCTGCTGCCTGGAAGGGACACTGTCTCCCAGGAAATCTGCCACTTTCATCATTGTCAACTCTTTCCTCTGGTGACACCCGCATCCCAATGGGACCACTTATCAGCAGGCCTTGTAACCAGCAGCAACTGCCTCAGTTACGGAGAGGAGAAATGATCTTCCAGCTGTCCGGTGGTCCTGGGTCCAGATGTCTCATGCTGGATGGCAACAGAGGCCCCGCTGGGGCTGCCCCAGTCCCTGGGTGCTGACGACCAGGCCCACAATAAGACTGTCCACCGGGCACCCACGCCTGAGCCCATGTAACTGACTTCATGGTGCTGTGGCCACCTCACCACAAATCCAGTCGCTTCCTCTGGGCACAGTCCCCCAGGAGAAGATGGAGCAGGGTCGGGTGACCAGGGGCTGCCCCACAATATCTGTTTCTGCACTGAGCTCTGTGATGAGCCGAGCACAGACTCCTTTTCCCTCTGCAACCACATCAGGGCCTCTGCTAACAACTCCACCGGGGCTCCACGGTTGGGCAGCTGCTCCCCGGAGCCAGAAAAATGGTAGTCAGGCCCGGGGAGGAGAGTAGGGCTGGGCTCAGATGTGTTCATTTG
Source organism: Prionailurus viverrinus (assembly GCF_022837055.1). Classification (NCBI taxonomy): domain Eukaryota; kingdom Metazoa; phylum Chordata; class Mammalia; order Carnivora; family Felidae; genus Prionailurus; species Prionailurus viverrinus. Next base: position 122,460,269 of record NC_062563.1, read on the forward strand.
ACTTTCCTGGATCCAGCACTGGGCAGAGGACATTCTTTTTCCTTGGCCACCCCTCTTCCATCTCCCTCATTTGGAAAACCACCCAGGGGAGATTCTTCTTACAAATGCCTTAGAGCCCACCTGTAAATGAGTGCTGGGTGGGAGGCCTTGAGGCTCCACCAGCTCTAGAATCCCTGATTTTTGTCTTGAGACACAGCTCAGGGCCAGCCGGAGGCCGCCCTCTTTGGGGCACACACCCATGTCTGGACTCCCTCTGTTCAGCCTCAAAGCCCAGCCCAGGGCACTCCTTGACTGTTGATTGGAGGTGGGGGTCTGGCCAATCCTGCTGGGTGACTCTTCTGGCCCAAATCCCCCTCAGGCATGTAAGAGCAGAACAGTAGTCCCCAGAACTCCCACAGGCTGGAAATTCTCCATTGTTTCAGGTCCTGGGAATTCTGCCCACCTTTGCCTCTGACCACCACCTGCTTTCCTAAGCCCTTGCTTGCCCTGGAGTGGGGATCACTGCCCTGACCTTGACCTACCCCGAGAAGAGGCACTGTCCTGACCTGTGACCTCCCCTCAGACTGCCCACCACCGAGCTTGGCATAGAACTCTGCTCACTCCATATTCAGTATCTTACTTGCCGATTGGCAAGTGCCATGATGTCGTTTCCTGAGAAATCAGAGGGGTCCACGAGCCACAGAATCACTGGCAAGTCCAAGGTGGCCCAGGATGGGCACACCCTCTCCTACTTTCTGATGTCTCTGAGCCGATGGGATACAACCCCCAGGGGCCCCAGAGCACCTGAGATCTGGCATTGCACACCTCCAAGTCATTCCCTCCCGCCCAAGAATCAGATCCTTGGGGGAGAGAACCCGATTTCGAACAAGCATTTTCACTTAGAACAGCTGCCAAAGCTGGGAGGAACAGTCACCTGCTTGTTTTCCCCTGCCATGGCTTTCCTGACCCCCTTCGTGGCTTCCCAAAGGCACCCCACTGACCTCAGCCAGGGGCCCCCAGCAGGGTGAGGAGGAGGCTTCCCGGATGAGGTGCACATGCTGACTCAGCCCTGGGGCTGACCAGGACAGAATGTCTCCAGGAGGCCCCTGTGCAGCGGCCACAGCCAGTGCTGTTACTAAGAAAAGCCCAAGGAGAAAGAGTAACACAATATGCCTGCCTTGGACGGGCTCTGCGGCTGGGGGGAAGGGCACAGATGACTCAGGAGATGCTCCAGGAGGCACAGGGACAATGTCACTGTCCGGCAGGGCCATTCCCTTGTTTGTAGGGGTGAAGAGACCACGAGCTCCGGGTGCCCTGGCAGGCCTCCGAAGCCCCAGGGCAGTGGGAAATCCTGTGCTTGTTGAAGGTGCAGAAGAGGGACCTTGGCTGTTACCTCTACCCTGGGTGAGTGAGTTCCTCCAGGGCTGTCACTGCCATGGCCGCTGGACTCCGTTCCTTCTACCCTGCCTCAGCCTGGCCATTTGGCCCCCTCTGGACCAAGGACCCTAAAGCGTCATTCACCGCATGACATGGGAGCAGCAGCTGTTAACTGGGCCTCACTCGTACCTGACACTGGGAAGGCTCAGGTGTGCATATGGTGTGGTGTGTGAAGAGGTTGGGGCATAAACAAATGACATGCTAGGATATCGGGTGAAAACCCCTGGAAACGATATAGAAAAGGCATCAGGCAAGATCACGTGGTGTGCTGGCCAGAGAACCTACCAACCAAAGATGGATGCACTATTCAGGGGGGACGTTGCTATGGACTGAATGTTTGTGTTCCTCCAAAGTCATATGTTGAAATCCTAACCCTTAAATATGATGGTATTAGGAGGTGGGGCCTTTGGGAGGTAATCTGGTCATGAGTATGGAGCCCTCATTAAGTGGGATTAGTGCCCTGATAAAGGAGACCCCAGAGAGCTCTCTAGAGCTCTTTCCACCATGTGAACATACAACAGGAAGCCGGCAGTCTGCAAGACAGAAGAGGGCCCTCTGCAGGACCCTCCCAGGCTGGCACCCTGGTCTTGGAATTTCAGCCCCCAGAACTGTCAGAGATAGATCTCTACTGTTTACGAGCCACCCAATCTATGCCATCTTTGTTACAGCAGCCAGAACTAACCAAGACACAGGTGCACTGATCTTCTTCCCTGGGCATCTCAGAGCTAAAGTACATCCCCCCCACTCCCCACCCCCACCCCCACTCCAGTGGTCTTGCCGAGAGGAATTTGTTCTTATTCCAGAACTGTAGCATCTGGAAGGCAATCAACAGACAGTTGGGTAACTCAGCTCAGCTCTCTTAGATCCCGGCTTGGCCTTGTATTCCCTGGGGACTGAGGTGTTTCCTAAAGGTTCTGTCCTTATCTGGGGGCAGAGACCACAGAGGACATCATTCACAAGCACAAGTTTGGTTTCATAAGACCCCAAACCTGCCCATGCTTTCCTGTGACAAACCACAGAAAGCGGAGGCGTAATATACACACCTGTTCCAGTGTGGACTTTTGCTCCCTTTCAGCCACATAAATTACTTTATCTCATTGAACTGCCATTAGCAAATTAGTAATATAAATTCACACATCCAGAGTGAAATCACTGAACTCAGACATTTTACTATCAAGGACTTTCTGCCCAACCAAAGCCCATTTAAAATGTGTGTGAATTTTTTCAGCCAAGCAAATCCTGTGTCCCTGCTTGTTGAGCCCCCAAGAGCCCTGGAAGGCATTTACAAGCTCTTTTCCCTCTTTGACGATGCTTTTTGTTCAGTTTTCAAGCGTTTACAAGTTGGTACGACATAGTGCAGTGGTTGGGAGCCCAGACTTGGTGGTGGGGGGTGTCCAAATTTAAACTCCAAACAGTTTGAGTGTTAGCCAGCCGTAGATGAACTTCCACAGGTTTTAGTTTTCCTATCTGTGAAATGGGAATAACAATACTTATGTCATAGGGTTGTGGTGACGAGGAAATGAAATGAAGCATGGTGCTGTACACAGTGTCAGAGGCACGGCAGGGATTCAATAAGTGATGACTGACATTGTGGTTGTTATTATTCTCTGGCAAGAGAAGGTGGGCAGGGATGAAGGTAGCCTCTTGTGCTCTGTGACTTGGACAAGATCGTGATCAGAGGCCAAGGGCAGACTCTGGCAGGGAGGGTCCCTTGACAGCCAGGCCTTTTCCCCTCTCCCAGCCTGATGGAGCCCACCCTTCCCTGAGCTCCCTTCTTTCTGGCTGAATCTCCCACCCAGAGAATATCCCATGTAAGAAGGTTCCACATGCCTCCTCCAGGAGTCAATGCAGGCAATTCCACCAAAAGGGCAAAACTGAGCAAAAACTGAGCCAATGGAGGAACATTGCTGCCTTCAAAGGAAGCCCTGCCAGACAAGCGTGCCCATTCAGCTTGGGATCCCGTGGGCAAAGATGCTCATTAGACCATGGTTGGAGCCATGAGTGCCTGGTGCCAGGCTGGAAGGCCGAGGCCTTCTGGCCTTCGTGCTGTGTCTTTAGCACCTCTACCCTTTCACTCTTTCTCCATGCCATGTTTCAACAACTTGTTATTTAATATGGGCCAGTCTGAATAACTTTATTCTTCCCTTAGATCTCTGCCCATAAAAGGATGCTGTGTTGTCCAGATTGTCCATAATTCATTATGCTGAATTCCCTTCCATCTGGAGGCTGATACAGTTGTTGAAAAGCTGTCACTATAACCTATTGTCACTGCAACCTTTTATGAACCAGCCTACATTTTTATGTCAAAAATTTATCTTAATGGTCTCACAGCTCTTACCTCCAATTATTTCAGTGTCACCGATCTCCAGCTCGGGCTACGTTCCAGCTAACATGCGGGGACAAATTCCCTCTTTACGCCTACCCTGGGTCCACACTGAAAATGTGAAGACACCTTGTGGTTCATGTGGCATATCCCCTCAAGTGGCACATACGTGGGAGGGTCAGGACTGCTGGGGACACCTGAAGGAAGGAGGTGTGATGGCGAAAGCCGGGCTGCATCCGCAGGAGCTCTGTGTCACCAACACGTGAAAGGAAGCATGAAGGGACATGACCTCCAGTGGCACTTGCAAAGAGGCTGGGCTGATTCCCCCCCCACCTTTTCTTTTAATTACAAAAAGTATTATACACATTTCCTGTCCACAGCAGAAAATACTAGAGGAAAAAAAAATTTTGGGTACTAAGACTGAGTACCAATATTCTCATTTAGACTTCCTTTTGTTCTCACTTACCCAAAATACATATGTGTATGTGTCTGTGTATATTTACACGTGTGCACACACATACAAACATGTTTATATATGTAAGTATACAAATATTTCTATTTTCTGCATTAAATGTGTATATCATATAACATACACTAAAAACACTTTTAGAGGGGCTCCTGGGTGTCTCAGTTGGTTAAGCGTCCAACTTCAGCTCAGGTCATGAGTTCCAGCCCCACGTCGGGCTCACTGCTGTCAGTGCAGGGCCCTCTTTGGATCCTCTGTCTCCTCTTTCTGCACCTCCCCTGCTTGTGCTCTCCCAAAAATAAATAAATATTGAAAAATAAAAATACTTAAAGATATTTCACTACTTTAGAAGTTGATGGTAATTGAAAAGCTGGCTAAAGAAACTCACATTTCCTTCCACAGGAGAAGCCCTGGCTTCCCCATTCGGGAAACTCCTTGACATTTTCTACAACTACCTGTGAGGTTTTCACTGGTATTGCATTTCCTCCCACTTAACAGATGAGGAAACGGGGACCAAGACATGCTAAGAGGCCAGGGTCATACGCGTGCCTTGAACCCACAGCTCGAAACTCAGCTAGTGTCCTTGTACCAGCTTCAGACGATTCTGTGTGATGCTTTTTTCCTCCTCCGTTCTCTGAGCAGTGTAACATTCCCTACTTCTCTTGTCCCTGCCTGCCCCAGTGTAGTTGCTTAAGTTATAAACACTCCTTAAATAGGAAAGAATGCTAGGATAGGAATCTGGGGGTTTCTGTGACCCTTCCCCAGGCAAACTGGCTTGAGCAATGGCAGCTCCCACGGGGCTCCGTGCAAGGTCTGGCTTTCCCATGCCTGCCCCCATTTCCCAGCCTTCTGGGTCTGGAGAGGCTGCCCCTGAGATCTGGCAGGCAGGGACACTGCAGTTCCGTACCCTCAAGCCTAATTTCATTTTGAGTAATCTGGCTCTTTGGGCCAGTACCGGGGCGGAGGTTAGGTGGTGGGGAGGCCAGCCCAGGGAGCCAGCATGGTGAAGACTCCCAATCATGGACAAAGGCCCCCTCTGAAGCCTTCCCCTGGGCCGCCCCGGGGCTGTACGCGGGCGCTCAGGGAGTCTTCCCTGTTGCAGACCCTGCTGTGCTCGTGAGTCTGTGATCCATCCTTGCAGAGGGCCAGTCAGTTCTTTCTGTGACTGCAGTGGTTGCCCCCACACAGCCATCTGTGGCTGCAGGGGGAGCTGTGCATCAGGAAATGTGGCTGCAGACAGGACAGAGCTGTGTGTGCCCATGCATAGCCTTGTATATGCGTGTGCACATGTGTGTGTGTAAGCCGTCTGACGAACGCCACCTGAATCTGCATTTTTTTGCCTGAGGCAAACACAAGGATGTAAAACTCTGGCACTCTGTCTTGGAGTCAGACGAACCTGAGGTCAAAACTTTGGAAGGCCACTTACTTTGCAAATGATTTTAGCCCATGAACTTCCCTAAACCTCAGTGTTTCATCTTAAAATGGGGTAATAACACCTGCCCCATAGGATCTGATGCTAAACATATGCAAGGCACTTACTCATGCCTGGCAGACAGTAAGGATTCAGTGAAGGTCAACCATCATCGCCCTTGCTCTTTTTCTCAGCCTTCAGTGTGCTCAGTCTGGTTGTCATTGTCCCCGTGACAGGATGCCATTTCCCCTGTGCCCTGCAGAGCCACCCAGCTGATTCCACGATGCCTCCAATTCCTGCAGAGGTGAGAGCTCCTTGTATCAGAAGGGAGCCTCACTCCTGGCACCGAACCCAGAGGCGGTGGGAGCCTCTGGTCTCCTCTCTTTAGAAGAACCTGCACGGGGGGCGTCTGGGTGGCTCAGTTGGTTAAGCATCCAACTCTTCATTTCAGCTCAGGTCATGATCTCATGGTTCATGGGTTCAAGCCCCACATCGGGCTCTGTGCTGACGACACGGAGCCTGCTTGGGATTCTGTCTCCCTCTCTCTCTGTCCCTCCCCTGCTCTCTCTCTCTCTCTCTCTCTCTCAAAACCAAATAAATAAACATTTAAAAAAAGTTAAAAAAAAAAAAAAAAGAAGAACCTGCACGGGCTCCCCATCTCTTGTCCTGGATTGGCAGCATGTCAGAGCCAGAGGGGACCTTACAGACATTTGTGTTAGGGACAGGTGAGAGGACACATGGCAGGTTTGTGGCAGAGCCTGGAGGAGGTCCAGGGCTTTGGATCTCATTTCTAGGACCATTTTCCCCTAGGGTGGCATCCCGTGAGGTCAAGAGCAAACTATCATCCAGGCATTTGAGCCACTGCTCCTTCTCTCTTTGCCTCATTCTGCCCGTTCTCTGCTGGTCCTGTCTGCTCCTGCCAGGCTGGTGACTTGTGAGTCACCCGCCGCCCTTCCCAGTCTGCCCACCCAAACCCATCGGGCCCCAGCCTCCTTCAGGTGGCTGCTGTGTCTGATGTAGCCAGAGCCCTGAGTACGGTGGCCTTACCTCGGTCCTGACCTTCTCCTTGCCTCGTTCCGCCTCTGCTGCCGGACTGAGGGTCCCCGAAGGCAGGTGCCGGTTGAGCAATACCTCCATTGGAGGCTGGGACCTGCGCAGACCCTCAGAAAAGACAGGTCTCTGAACAGACCAGCATGCAGATTTTGGAATAGGAGGTTCTGTCTCTTCCCAGCTATGTGATCTCAGGCAGGTTCCCCAATCTCCAGGCTTCCACCTCCTCCTCTATAAAACAGGGGAAATGGTAAACACATGGCCTAATTGCATCTTTTTAAAAAGGAAGCCTCCCCTAAAAATGTCGTTTTAATGTATGGGTCTGGATTTCAGTGGGAGCCCACCTAACCAAAGTAGGCCCCCTATATAAAACAGCAAGAGATACTGCTCTGAAAGCGATTTTATTTCCCCTTTCAGTGGGAAGAGTCCTTGCCATCAGCTCTATTTGATTCTAAACGCAGCCCTGAGATTTCCTACTTCCCCCAGGCACCTATTTGGCTGGTACCAATCCAGAAATACCACTTAAGTTGGGGCCGTGAGTAAGAAGGAAGAAAATCTGAAAAATGGGTAAAGTATGCACCAGGAATCTGTTATTTATTTATGTCCTCCTGGGGGAGCCTGTGTCTGAGATGGAGACAAGGATTTTGCCATTCTGAGTAAGAGATGGCTCTACCCTAGCATCAGAGCCTTTCTGACTCCCTTATTTAGAGGGAGATGTTCACAGGAGAGGAATTAAAGACACACTGAGAGGTACATTGCTGCTCTGACAGGGGACTTCTCCTAACACCCAGTATTCCTGCTAACAAAATCTCATCTTCCGTCATGGAGAAGGATGACTCAGTGTGAGCTCTATTTTCTGCTTACATTTAAGCCATGTTGTGCGTAAGGACGGTGTGGCACGGCCCCTGATTAATCATAGCGAGCGTCCGAGCGACTCTGTCTGGTTATGAAACGGGCTCTTTCCTCTCCCCGGGGACACAGCCACCAGGATGGCAAGATCTGTGCTTGGAGATGGAGTCTTGCAGGAGCTGATCTGTAGCTGGAGCCCGGAGGAGAATGAAAGAAAACCCCTGCAGAATGAAGCTGGCATCATTGAAATTAATATGTTTTTAACCTGCTAAGAGCCCGAAGGGACGGGGATGTGGCTGGCTGGCTCCCAGCTGAGGGCACTGACCACCCAGGGAGGGTCCCAGGGTGTGAGGCTGCTGCCGTGCCCTGCCGTGCCCTGCCCTGCGAGGTGGGCGAGGGCCTTCTGTTACGCATAGCACAGCTCCAACCACCAAAGGGCCCGGCTTCTCCATGGCAACCCCAAACAGCCTGTTCATTCCAGAGGCTACGCTGGCAGCAAAAGTGGTGCCATGGAATGGTGTCCTCGTGACAAACAATGGGAAGTGTGAAAATGGCTCCTGATGATCATGGGCTGCCTTCTGGGAATGGCTGCTGTCTGCCCAGAGATGGCAGGGATGGCCACGGGAAGGAGGGGAGAGTGATTTACAGACAAGGAATCATAATCTATGGGAGCTCATCACTTACTGACCTGGCAGCCTTCTTGAAAGGGATGAGGATCTAAGTGGACAGAAAAAGTGGGAGGGATGGGAGGCACGGGGCAGGGGGATTCCACAAGATCTGGTGACCCCAGGGCAGCCAGACTGTCTCCTGGCTGTGTGTGGTATTCTGTCCCTGGGCACGACTGGGGACCTCTGTCCCCGATAGTCAGGATGTGTCTTCCCCCTCCGCTGCCAGATACCAGCCCTGCCCTTGGCCTGGCCAGTGGCCGCTGCCCTCCACCCATCCTGCCGGTTCCTTCCTGCTCTGGATTTCTGCCGTCACTCATGCTGGCTGTGGCCTCCGCCAGCCTCCACCCAGGCCTGGGTACTGATGCCTGACTACCTTCCCCGGTCCTGGTACAGAGAGGGTGGGAGGGAGGGAAAGGAGCTGAGCTTTGGAGTTGGACATATTTGGACCTGAACTTGCTGTTTGGATGTAAGTGGCCTCGGGCAAGTTAATGTGCAGGGACCCCAGTTTTCTTATCTGCACAGAGGAGGCCAAACCACCGGCCTCAGACAGGTTCTGTGGGGGAACAAAGGGCACGGTATACAGAAAAGCAAGCGATGCTTCGTGAGACAAGGGGTTCATCTCCCCTCCCTGCACTGCCCCCTTTCCACACCCAGCTCCCTCTTCCCTTCCCGGCCCGTCGGCGGGGCCTTCTTTCTGGGCACCTGCATCAGAAGACTGAAGTTGGGAAAAGTGATTACCGAAAGGCGCACTGAGAAAGTCCACCAGGATGTTCTGAACACTCCGTCTCTGTTGTGGTAAACGATGACTTTAATTTACAAAGCAGATGAATACTAAATCTTCATGAAATTAAAAACTATATTATTTATGTGAACGGAAACGGAAAATGTTCCGTAGCTAGCAGTGATCCCGCTTTGTAGGAGGAACACTAAAATAATTAAAACCACTCGTGCTTCAGTCATAAATAATGATAATAAATAAATGTCCTGACCTTAAGCGAAAATATAAAATTAAAACCCATTTGGTATGTAAATTCATTCAGGACGCTATTGAGTCTCCCAGCCTAAGACGGTGTGGGACAGAGGAAGCGTTCACTACATGAATTTTGAAAGGAAAATCAAAGAACAACAGAGTTGTGTGTGTATTGACTCATTATTCTACTTTAATTCCATCTAATGCTGTGTGGAGCCTTGAGGCTGGGACATTAATTTCCTGCTTTTTCTGTTTCACCAATTCCTCATGGAGACCAGGAGAAAGAATTTCAATCCTGGAGGCTGAAATCAGGGGAGGCCAGAAAATTGCAGCCGAGGTGGGGAACTCAAACCGGAAGGCAATTTGTAACGTGTTTACAGAGAGATGCTGAAGAGAAGCCGGCAAAGAATGGCTCTGGTGGGGGTGGGGGTGGGGGGTTGGGTTCCCGGGGTTTGGGCCACAACTCATCTGGGGGAATGAAACGTCCCTGGTGTCTCGGGTTCAGGTGGGATCCACTCCAGGGCCTGGAGAAGCCAGGCAGGAAGTCTGCACATGGCCTCTGACTTCAGGAAAACACGATCAGTTCCAGATGGTTCATGCCGCCCCCGACACCCTGGCAGCCTGGCGCCCGGCTTCACCGTGAAATCACTGCATGTTCCATGAAGCCTTCGGCTCTCCGGGCTCCTCTGATAGAGCAGCCCCAGAAACCCCAGGGCAACGGGCCAGGCGGAAAAACCAGAATCTTTGGACCATTGCTGCACAATCACTGGGTGGGCACCCCCCCACCCTCCTCCAAGGCCTGCCATATCCTGGCTCCCATTTCAGATTCACAGCTACCTTGTGGGGTGGGCAGGGCAGGGCAGGGCTGGGTTTTCCACCTTGATAGGCAGGGAAACTGAGGCACAGGAGCTCACAGTATGTGAGGTCGGAATCCCGCTCTCAGGCTGGTGCTCTTGTGCGGTGGGGTAGGGAGACAGAAAGGAAAGCTTGAGGACAACAGGCACTTCATCAGCAGACCTGGCCTCGGGTGTGCCCAGATTTCTTGCACCCCTGATGCTTCGAATGGGGGCCCTCCCTTAGAATTCACTGCTTCCAAGCTACTGCAGGCTGAGATGTTTAACCTGGAAGAATGGGCCCAAGGGAGGCCTTTCCTAGATGTAGACACTGTGTTTCAGAGTGTGGGTGTTAGGTACCAGAGGCTCAGCAGATGTGGGCAGGCTCACTAGACCACCCTGGTCCTGACTGCACATCCTCTGGGGGCTCTGATGTCCTCCCACAATCCCTCCCGCCCGCCCCCCCCCCCCCCCCCCCCCCACTGCCCCAAAGGAGTCGTGGGAGAGGCCACCACGGGAAGGAGGGACCCACACCCTCTGTTATCCCAGGGCACCCAGAATCACCGGCATCCTGGGAAGACTGGACCTCAGGGAGAGTACAAGACCTGTGGGTCTATTTGATGGAGACCCCATGTTCGCTATTCTGATTCAAACCCCTGCTCATCCCAGAGGAAAAGATGGGGAAAATCCAACCCAAGCCCCCCAGTGTCCGCATGGCCCCAAACCATCCAGCTTTTGTAAACAAAGCACTAGGATACATGACTGCTTTTCTCCGCTTTTGAATCTCAGACATAAGAGCTTGCTGAACCATCAACAAGCCACCAGACAAGATTCCCTGAGCTTGGGGAGCACCTCACACAGGAAAGCCAGGTCTGCTGCAATTCAGCCAGGGTGTCAAGATTCCCTTCCACTCCTGCTTGTTTGTTTCTGCGTGATTCTGTCACGGGCGCAAAGATAAAGCTCCTGAGAGGACCAACAAGTAGGGGGGAAAAGCCTTAAAAACCCACGAAGCCACGTGCTGGAAGTCTCCCGTAAAAGGCTTCCAGGTAGGGCATTAAGCTCCTGGACCAGAGTCCCAGCGGCGTGTTACCAGCTCACCCGCAGAAGGTCAGGGAGCCCCCACACCCTTTTGGGGCCAGAAGACGGTTCCTTTGCTCCCAATACATTTGTAAAGTCTTCTCCTCTTGACTGTCCCTGAGAAGCAGCGAGGGCAGTGTGAGCTCTCTGTTCTCCTCTCTCTTTTGGGCAGAAAAGCCATATCCCTGTCCATTCTAGAAAGGGGACTGATTAGTCCTGCTAAAAAGCTTAAGTGGCCCCAAAGCAGGGGCTGACCTCAGGACAAACCTGGACTGCCGCGGGCCTGGCAGGGCCTAAACAGATCTCTGTGCTCTCCAAGATGCTGTGGGCCTGCTGCCATGTGGAACGTAGGCTTCCTCTGGGGCGGCCCCTGCCCTGTCCCCCATGTCAGAATGTGCCTGTGTAGCTGCCCTGGGATGCCAGCAACAGCTCCAAGAGGCCGTCTCCTGGGTCTTTGGGCCGAAGTGACCTGGAGCTTTGCATGGGTAGCTTGGGGCTTAACCTGGGGATCGATTCCCCTGGAACTAAAGAGACCACCCCTCCCACCCCTTCCCTGGAGCTGCCATTGTGTAGCCAGTGCCCTGGGTTTCTAATGCCCTCCTGAGCCCCTAGCTGTGTCCCCTTTTACAAAGCCCACAGCTGTCACAGGCCAGCTGGGCCCACTTTCCCCTGATGAGGATGGGACCCCTCCCCAGGGGCCTTCCTTGATGCCTGTCTTCCCACAGCAGTGAGTAGGCACAGGCTGACTCAAAAAATGCCCACTCATTCACCAAACGTTTACTGAAAGCCTTCCGTGCTCCCAGGCCAGTGGGCCCAAGGACAGCTCAGAGGCTAAAATGGCAGGTGCCAAAGGAAGGAGTTTGGGGGGCAATCAAGAATCCTCATTTCCTATTCAGCACTCCCCAAGGACCTATGTATGCCAGACACTGCGGGGTTGGGAGGGGTTGGCAGCAAAGACTTTAAGGAGAAGATGATACAGCCAGGTTTTGAGTGACAGGTGAACGTTCCTTGGTCAGAAGGGGCGACAGAAGGAGTAGGGGCAAAGCTGAGCTGACGTGACAGAGCCAGGTGGTAGCCGGCAGGGTGGAAGGGTGTGGATCCGCAGATGGGCCGTGAGGAGGGCCAGTGCCATCCTCAGGGAGGAGGGATCTCTGGAGGACAGGGAGGACAGACTGGGGGACAGGGACAGGAGGCTGGGAGGTCCACTTGGAAGGCTTTTCAGTGATCCAAGGGAGTCTGGGTGAGGACCTTGACTGGCACCATGCCATGGGGGGGGTGGTGGAGAGGAGGGGCTAGATGATGGAGAGAATTTAGGAGTAGAGTTAGTGATGATTAGCTTTTGGCTGAGGGGGGCTTAGGGAGCAGTCAGGGGTGACACCAGGGCTGGACGTGGGCATCTGAGTCAGGAAAGCTGGCAGGGGGCTCAGATTCCAAAGGGCTGTTTGGAAGATGAAGTGAGTCTGAGGGGCCCATGGGTCCCTTAGGCTGTTCCCACGGACCAGCTGGTGGACTGGGAGTCCAGACAGAGGGCTGGCCTGGAGATGGGAGGGGATGTGGGAGCCTCCAAACTGTGTGCGGGCTCTGCCCTCGCCCTTTTTAGTCCACTCCCCAACACGCCCAGAGGGGTCCAGTTCAGATGCCCCTGGGGCGCCAGCCTCCTACAGCTCCTTGCAAAGCCAGGCACAGTCTCCTTCAGGGCCCCTGCATTGTGTCATCCCAGAGACTCACATGGCTCCCCAGCTTCTCCAGGTCTCTGCTCAGAGGTGGCCCAAACAGGCACATGCCACTTTCTACCCTGGCCCGATCTCACTTCCTTCTCTGCCTTATTTCTTTGGGACACAGGACATCTGTCTCCATCCATTAGCATGTAAGCTCCATAAAGTCAGGGGTGTTTGTTTTGATTAGGCACACGGTAGGTGCTAAAGAGACATTTGTTTACTTAGGGGCGCCTGGGTGGCTCGGTTTGTTAAGTGTCCAACTCTTGATTTGGGCTCAGGTCATAATCTCATGGTTCATGAGATCCAACCCCACATTGGGCTCAGTGCTGACAGTGCGGACGGAGCCTGCTTGTGATTCTATCTCTCCCTCTCTCTCTCTCTGCCCCTCCCACACTCATGGTCTCTCTCTCTCTCTCAAAATAAGTAAATAAATATTTACAAAAATTAAAAAAAACCCATTTGTTTATCTAGTGAATGGATGAAGAAGTGAATGTCCTTTGGCTGGCCCCACCCCCACCTCCACTGAATAAAGTTAGTAGCAGGTTTGCTACTAACTCAGAGTGGAACTCCCATAGCCCAGCTCTGGGTCTGGGCACTGAAAGTGTCAGGTCCCACATGGGCTACCTGGGACCCTGGGTTCTAGGCAGCTTGCATTTCAAGTGCTGCCCCTGTAGTCTAGAGACTGAAATGCAGCCTCCCTGTGGGTGGTGATCTCAGCACACGCTTGGCCCCCGTGGGCCTCACACAAGCCTGGAGAGGAATGTAGAGACTAGGCAGGTCGCCTGGAGTTGGATGGAATTTAGTGTTCTGGAGCCTCCCTGAGTTTTAAGGTCTTGAACATTAACTTCCACATACTTTGGAAGGGGGGGGGGCGGTGCAGATGCAAAAAATAAAACCCCAAACCTAAAGGAAACAATGTGGGGAGAGCTGGAGGGGGAGCGTGAAATGGACTAAACATATGTGCCAGAGCCTGAACAAACAGAGCAGGCAGAAGGGATAGCCTCGTCTAAGGCCTTCCAGAAAAATCACAGTTTAGAAAGCTGCTTGGAGAGAAGCAGAAAACTCCAGAATGTGATCTTTCTTTGAGGCTGCATCCCTCACTGGTACCAGGGAAGGTAAAATATAAGAGGAAGCTATGGAAAAGGTGACAAGAGGCAGGAGAAGCCTGGGAACTAAGAGGCTCAGCCATACGCTTAGATCCGCTACAGATGCTGTGTGATATGTTCCTTCCCTCTCTAGGCCTCTGTTTTTGTCTGTCAAGTGAGGGGTTTGAACACTGGGCTTTCCAGCTAGCTGCTCCATTTCTTGGTATTTAAACAGCCTCCTTCAGAGCAGCCAGCTGGGCTCTCCCAAGATGCCAGCTGTGTGCCCTTGCAAGTTATTACAATACAGAACCCAGAATGGAAGTTCACTGTTGTTCAGTGCACAGCTTGTGCAGCTGTACATGGCAGTCTTATCTGCCTTGCACTGCAGACACTGACACCCCTTTTAAAAGCCATCAAGACCTAATACTTGGGAAGGCTTCTCTGAGAGCTGTTCGGGGTAACTGGGGTACTGGATTTAGCGTCTAGACTGTGTAGCATCCAGATGGCTGCTGGGTTCGCCCGCTTTGCTCAACTCAAATTTTCCTCTGAAGCAGAAAGGAAAAGCTTGTTTCCCTGCCGGTCCCAGATGTGCCGTCTGTCTGCTGACCCTTGTGCTGTGTCCAACAGGGGTTTTAGGGGCTCTTCTCGGGAGCCGTGGGCCACAGCTGCTCAACTTGGCTTCTGCTTAAAAGGTGACCCGATTGACACTGCTGGGTTTCCCATCTCTATCTGCAGCAACATGAAGAGGAACAGCACTGAGACGGGTGGGTGGGCCAGCAGGATTCCAGAATAATCCCCCAGGGCCCACGGCCCACGGCCGCAGGGCCTCTCCTCCTCCTGGACACGCCCGGGCCGCCCTATTAATAGACCGGCTGCCTCCTTCCCAGTTTCCATTTCACTTGCACTAGATCTGGCTGTCCCAGTGGGGACAGCTTCCTTGCAAAACAAACAGCAGAATCAATATTTCCTTCAGCGGGGGAGGTAGAGGGTCTTCAGATGGCAGGCCAGACCCTCTGTCCATTCCTGCTCACCAGGTCCAAGGAAAGGGGCCCACAGGCCAGTAGGCCCTTTCCTGCCTCAATGCAGCAGATTACATTAAGTGAGCAGACATTTATCGAGCACCTTCCATGTATCAAAGCCCACTGGGCACAAGGGAGAGAAGGATGAGTAAGACAGATCCTGGGCCTGGAGAAGCACGTGTGTGGCAGGAGACAGACACATGAATGAAGGTTATGGGGTGATGTGTCACCGGCAGGCAGGGTAGGGCCAGGAGGACCGGTGTCTGGAAGCCTCCATCTTTGGGCTCAGTCTGTGCATGACACAAAGATGAAGCAGGTTTGCACACCCTGCAGCACGCACAGTGGGAGCGTTGTGGAGGCTGTCTCCCGGGTGGCTGTTCAGGCGCACCGCCTTGCCCCCGCCAGACCTCACCAGGGCACACGGCGAGTTCTGGGTGACGTGGCTCCTCCTGGGGAACGCAGGGGCGCCTGGCTGGGCCCTGTACGATTGCTTCCAGTGTCCTGCTGGGACAGCCTGGAACAATCATAAAATGTCTTGGGGGAGAGCTTGGTAAAAATGGAAATGTAGGCTGCAGCCCCAGGGATTCAGAGTCAATAAACGCTGGCTGGGGGAGAGGTGGCATCTGGGAACCTGCCCGTTAGCAGGCACCTCAGGGGGGGTTCTGAGCAGGAAGTCCTCAGGTCACGCCCCGAGAAGCACCGCACGGGACGTGGGCCCCTCGGGCAGGCTCAAGGGCACGCAGGCCCCGCTCAGACCCTGCCACGCCCACCCGCACTGCTCTGGCATCAGTCAGCGTCAGGCGAATGACCCGTTGGTTGGGTGATTCTCAGAGGGAGAACGGTGGGGCGTGCAGAGCCGACCCCAGGCCCCCTGACCTCTGGGGCTTGTTTCCTCGCAGCACAAATCTGCATGTCCAGGCCTGGCTCCCAGGAGCTTCCCCTGCCATTCCAGCGAGGGGGTCTTTCCGGCTCCCCACTTAACGGGCCTCAGTGTTACTGGAGCTCGAGTGTGTGTTCACTGTTTTATCAGAATCCTGGGTCCAAGGAAAATCCAAATTCCACATTCCCAAAAGATGTGAATACACAACCCAACCCCTCACTCTACCTAATACCTCCCCCCTCCCAACTACACCTTACTCAGGTGTACCAAGAGATCTGAG
The DNA here is from genome assembly GCF_022837055.1 of Prionailurus viverrinus. Lineage (NCBI taxonomy): Eukaryota > Metazoa > Chordata > Mammalia > Carnivora > Felidae > Prionailurus > Prionailurus viverrinus. The sequence continues at coordinate 122,476,314 of NC_062563.1, forward strand.
GGTGATGGGGACCATGGCCCTCAGCCCAGTGGCTGTGTGCTCCCTTGCAGGCTCTCTCACGCTCTGTACGTTGTATAGCTGGCTGGCTGGCTGGCTTGTCCACTATGGGTAGGGTCCACACTGGCCTCACCCCCTCTGGGCCCAGTGCAGAGTCCCGCTGAGGACTGGGCCCAGGCCAGGCACCCAGCTGCCCTCAGCAAACATCTCCGGTGACTAGTCCCCAGGCCCCAGGCTGCTCCCACCCTGGCCACTCAGAGCCTGACCGGTGCATGTGGCTGGCCCCCTGGTGTGAGACAGAGCCATGTAAAGGTGGAGCCAGGCAAAGGAAGCCGGTCAGGTACGTGGGATTCACAGCCTTTCTCCATTTCAACGTTTATGGAGACATTGGGCACACACAGTCTCATTTGTGTTCCATGTGACTGCTCGGCAAAGGATCGAAGTCTGTTGCCCTGTCCTTCCTAAAAACAGCTCCGTGACGACAGCCTCTGTCCCTAGGGAGCTGAGGCAGGACTGGTCACAAATATCACGGGGAGTGAGGAACCCAGAGGTACCTCTATGATAGCATGGAGAAAAACCGCAGACATGGGAAAACAGACTCGTCTGTGGCCGGAGCTTCTGTCTCCAAGGATGGTGCCCTAGGGGAGCCTGGGGAGTCCCGTGATGGGAGCACCCTTCGGAGCTGGTGGGACGGGGCGAGCTGAAGGTGACGAGAGGGTGCTGAGGCCCCAGGATGCTGCCTCCTTGCCTGGCCTGCTCCCAAGCGGGTCAGTGTGCCTTCCCACTGGGAAAGGGAGAGGCCTGGGCCCCACGTGGCCTCCTACCAACATGGCCTCCTCTCTGAGGCCCACGGGTGTCCAGCTTCATGCCAGGCTAAGTGATGGGCAGGCCAAGAGGTGGAGCAGACCTTGCTACTGGATCGTCAGGAAACGTACAGAGGGGACAGGTCAAGCCCAAACTGCATGGCAGGGATTAGGATGTCAGAATCGTCAGAGGTTTCTGTGGAGACCGGCCAGAGATGTGAGCCACAGATGGGGTCCGGGGGACAGGGTGGGTTGGGGTGGGCGGAGGGCAGGGGAGAGGGCTTTTCAGAAACAAACCGCTGCAGAGCGGGCCGACGACACACGAGAGAAATGTCACAAGGGGGCCAGCGCACAAGCGTTTTCTTCTCTAGCCCCTAAATTTTGGGTCGATAAAACCCAAGCCAGTTTTCCTGTCCTTGTGTCGGGATTTGGTGTGCAGCAAGAACGGGAAGGACCACAGGGAACTTTAGACCCTGGACACGGAACAGCTTAGCCGGCGTGTTTTAGGATAATAAAGGAGACTAATGGAGAAGAGGTGCTTCCTTCCGCCAAAGCCCCCATTAAGCTCTGGAATATGGGTGACACGTACACCAAGGAGGACACAGAACAGTTAGAATTCTGCCAGCAAACATTCTAAAATATTCATGAAACACGGGACCGAGCCTGACTGTTAACACTGCAACTGGTTCCCTCCAATAGAGTGACAAATGGGCGCCAAGCACTGTCATCTGTCCCTTTGATCTTTCCAGGTCCTGCCAGGGAGCAGAGTGGGGACTCTGGCGGCCCGGGGCGGCTGCAGAGGAGGGGGGAGGGAACAGCTCTCCTGGTGGCTTCTATTTCCATGTAAGCAGGCGAGGGAACAGTGACTTTCTGCAGACTACGAGGCAAAATAATTGATTCTCCAAGTCCTACTCCATCAAAAGTGATTAGTGGGGGGCCCGAGGATTCCACCCCACCACACTAACCCCCTTTGTGAAAGGAGCGTTGTTATATACACAAATCCCAACGAATGGCGCAGGCAAAAAGCAAAAATGTCTAAAAAAAGTAAATTGGCCTTTGCAAGAAAATAAGGAGGAAAAGAATAAAACGAACTCGTGGTTTTCTTGGTTTGAGAGCTTCTTCAGTGCTCCTAGACACATGGAGGGAACCACAGTACAAAATTGCTGCAATTTAACAGGATGTCTAATTAAAAGCAATGACACGAAGGCCCTTTTCTTCCTACTCTGGGTTTGGCTTCTTTCTGTGCCGGGTTCACAAGTGTGACAACTTGAGGACCAAGAGTTATGTCCCCAAACAATGAGAAGTAGCATATCAGCTACTGAATTACTGGTTTTTATGTCCTTCTGTCCGACAAATGTGGCTGAAGCTTTTTAAGTGCGTGCCATTATGCTAGGGGCTGAGGTCACAGAGGGAAGAAGGCGCTGGCAGAGCGTTGGGGGGGAGGGGGGGCGGGGCAGGGAGGAAGAGTTCAGAGAACTGAAATGCAGCCTGCCACATGCTCAGGCAGTGGGGCACGGCCTCTCCAGGAGGGGCCGATGACCCTCACCCTGGCCCTCCTTCTTCCCTCCACGTTGGCAAAGACAGCATTCCATGAGGACACTCTATCACCCTTACTTTAAAAGAGTAACGCTTTCAGGGAGCAGGGCACGGGGAGTGACTGTGGAGTGGGTCTGGGTTTCCTTTCAGGGTGATGAAAATGTTCTGGAACTGCGCAGTGACGATGGTTGAGAAACCTCGTGAGGGTACGAAAGGCCGCTGAACTGCGCACTTGAAAATGGTGAATGTTGGGGCGCCTGGGTGGCTCAGTGGGTTAAGTGTCTGACTTCAGCTCAGGTCATAATCTCTCAGTTCACAAGTTCGGGCCCCGTGTTGGGCTGTGTGCCGACAGCTAGGAGCCTGCTTGATGCCTTCTGACTGCACCCTTCTGTTTGCAGGTACATGTGGGTCCCCTCCTCTTGGGGAGGAAGAGCACCTAGCAAAGGTCTGGGGAGGCCGCTGGGGGTAGGGAGGGAAGGGAGGAGGTAGAAATGGAGTCTTCCCAGATTTGGTAGAGACCCCGAGTGGATCCTCACCTTGCATCTGAACGTAGCCACCAAGCATTGAACTCATCGTCTGTGTCCCACCACCCCCCTCTCCTGTGACTGTGCAAATATTTAGCTTCACCTTCATGCAGCCGGCAGTCCATCTGTTAACACGCTGGCCAGACCAGGGCCTGGTGGCACGGAACTGACCCAGAAGTAGGTATAATCCTCTCTTCTAAATGTGCTTAATACCATCGATAATCTTGTCACATAAATCTCTCGGTTAGCAGTGAGCTTCAGCTATCACCGCTAGACTCCAAGAATCTTTCAGTAACGGATTCCACCTCCTGTAATCTATCTCCTTTCCTATACCGATTTCAGCTGCCATGTTGCTGAGAGCTTGTGAGAACCACCCGGCCTTTAAAGGCACTGTTTCCTGGGAGCAGTCTCCTGCAGGCGAGGCCAACCAAACAGATCCATCATTTGTTTGGCCTTGTTGAGGGCCCCCTTGGAGTCTCTGTGCATCTACCCCACTTGCGTGGCAGTTCCTACTGTGGGGGTCTAGTAGGTACCACGGTCTGAGCCTTCCACTTTATCTCCCTTGTTTGAAGCCAAGTGTCTACACCAAGTGGTGTTGCCCTGGACTTTCTCTGCTCCTCACAGTCATCCCCCAGTCTCTGTGCCCAAGGACTTGCTCCAGCACCGCCACCTTGGGGTTACAGTGTAGCCAAAGGCTTGGAAGGATGTGATTAGTTCAAACAGTTCATATATTTCTCCAAAGAAATTAAACCCAAGTTGTTAAATCACTTCTAAGACAGAAGTTACCAGCCTGTGGGAATGCAAGCTGGTGCAGCCACTCTGGAAAACAGTATGGAGGTTCCTCAGAAAACTAAAAATAGAACTACCCTATGACCCAGCAATTGCTCTACTAGGCATTTATCCAAGGGATACAAGTGTGTTGTTTCAAAGGGACACATGCACCCCCATGCTTAGAGCAGCACTATCAACAATAGCCAAAGTATGGAAAGAGTCCAAATGTCCATCGATGGATGAATGGATAAAGAAGATGTGGGATATATATACAATGGAGTATTACTCGGCAATCAAAGAAGTGAAATCTTGCCATTTGCAACTACGTGGGTGGAATTGGAGGGTATTATGCTAAGTGAAATTAGTCAGTCAGAGAAAGACAAAAATCCTATGACTTCACTCATACGCGGACTTTAAGAGACAAAACAGATGAACATAAGGGAAGGGAAACAAAAATGATATAAAACCAGGGAGGGGGACAAAACAGAAGAGACTCATAAATATGGAGAAAAAACGGAGGGTTACTGGAGGGGTGGTGGGAGGGGGGATGGGCTAAAGGGGTAAGGGGCACTAAGGAATCTACTCCTGAGATCGTTGTTGCACTATATGCTAAGTTGGATGTAAATTAAAAAAAAAAATAAAAAAGAAAATTAAAAAAGAAAAAGAAAAAAAAAAGAAGTTACCAGCCTGAATGCCCCTGGGCAGAGCCAATACTTCCCAAATGTAGATTCTCTGCTCCCAGAGTTTCTGCCGTTTTAATCCCCAAAGGGTAAATCTGGGAGGAGTGTGCCTTTCTCCAGAAGCACCATACACAGCTCTGCTTCCAATTCCTAAGTGGTTAAAGAATAAATATCCTCTGAGCAGCACCGACGCCTGCCCCAGGGTGGGCTTTGGGCTGCCAGCAACAGCTGGGTACACACTTGGGCTGCAAGCTAATTTCATACCCGGGCTCAGGGGAGCAGCTGGGGAGGAGACATTACACAGACCCGCCCGGCCGACTGGAGCCGGCCTGGGGATCTCTTGTCTCCTGAAATAGGCTCGTAAGCCTTGGCTTCCACTCGGGTAGTTCTGTGTTGGTGGGTGTGTGGGTTTGTAGGAGTCTTCTCAGCACCACACTCATCTTGGAGCTCTTGTAAAATGGCCTGCCGCCAATCATGCCACGTGCCATCTTTGAAGGTGAGGTGTGGCCAAGGCCATGCTCCAGAACACTCTTCTCCTTTCATTTATAGTGACATAAAGAAGAGCAGAGATGGCAGCAAAGAGAACTTCCCTCCGAATTAAAGTCAGCGAGAGGAGGGGAGCAGTTAGGGCTCAGAGCTTTTATTTGTCTTGCGTGGTTGTTGGATGTAAAGAATTTCCTTGATAGCTCTCTGCGTTTGATCAAGAGCCTTCTGCAAGAGGAATAACCGGCAGCATCTGTCCATTCCCATTTTCCGACTCCAGCCACAGTAGAAGTCTCACCCTAAATTCATATGCCCGTGTCTCTGTCTGCAGACACCCAACACGTGTTAAGCGATGCACCAGGTCCCTCCCAGAGGTGAGACTGCTGCTGTAGGGTGGGAGAGAGACATGGGAGCACCTGGCTTCTCGCTTTACTTGCCCTCTGGAACTTTTCCAAATTGGAGTCCACACGTCCCAGGAAACAGGCATGTGGTCATTAGAAAGCTTGTGGAAACATTTTTTGACACGGAGGAGAAAGGTGTGACGGCATTTCATTTCAACTCAGCAGAGAGGTCAGCAGGCCATCCTGCTCCTGGATTAAACTCAAGAGCATCGAGAACGTCCTTTGAGAAAACCCAGCCCCACTCAGGTGGTCTTCTTTAAGGAGGTGCTAGGATGAGATACTTCCGTGGAGCGCGGTAGCTCCCAAGGACACCGCCACAAATTACCACAGACCGGGGGCTTAAATGACAGGAATTTGTTCTCTCTCAGTTCTGGAGGCCAGGAATCCAAAATCAAGGGGCCGGCAGGCCATGCTTTCTCTGAAGGCTCTAGGGAAGAGTCCTTTCTTAATCTCTGCCAGCTTCTGGTGGCCGTGAGTGGTCCTGGTTTGTGGCTGTGTCACTCTGATCTCTGTGTGTCAACCTTCCCTCTGCTTTCTCTTAAAAGGATCCTCCTTGTCATTGGACTGAGGGCCACTCTGATCCAGGAAGATCTTGCCCTGAGAACCTTACCTTAGTTACATCTACAAAGACCCTATTTCCAAACAAGGTCACATTTGGAGGTTCTGGGTGGACCTATATTTTGGGAGGGGGCACTATTTAACCCACTAAATGGAGTGTCCCTGAAATAAAATCCTGCCTGTCTAACCATGCTTTCTCATGGATTCACATGTTTTATTTTATTTTGTAAAAGTTTATTTATTTATTTTGAGAGAGCAGGAGTAGGGGAGGGGCGGAGAGAGAGGGAGAGAGAGAGAGAATCCCAAGCAGGCTCTGGATTGACAGCACGGAGCCCAGTGTGGGGCTTGAACCCATGAACTTCAAGATCATGACCTGAGCCGAAATCAAGAGTTGGACCCTTAACTGACTGAGCTTAACCCAGGTGCCCCATGGAGTCAAATGTTTTAAAGAAGAGATGGGTTTGTTTGGAGGAGGCCTGTCTTAAAAAAGATAGCTCAAATCTCTGCCTTGGAGGGCTGGAGGTGCCGGGAAATCTTAGCAAGTTAACAAATGATCTTTTTTTTTTTTTTTTTTTAATTTTTTTTCAACGTTTATTTATTTTTTTGGGACAGAGAGAGACAGAGCATGAACGGGGGAGGGGCAGAGAGAGAGGGAGACACAGAATCGGAAACAGGCTCCAGGTTCCGAGCCATCAGCCCAGAGCCCGATGCGGGGCTCGAACTCACGGACCGCGAGATCGTGAGATCGTGACCTGGCTGAAGTCGGACGCTCAACCGACTGCGCCATCCAGGCGCCCCGTGGTTAACAAATGATCGTAGTATGGGGTTGGGGCACAGAACCCAGACCTCCCAACCGTGTCCTCAGTCCACATTAGTGACCGGCAGCCTCAGAAGTCTCTGTGGGGCAGGGCAGCCTCTGGTAGCTGAGAAAGCAGCTGCCAGCCCCCTGGAGCCCCCCGACACGCCACCCTGAATTGTAGGCACCTCTAGACCTTTCCACGCTCCACCCTGCACTATCCCTCCTGGCTCAGCATTGGGGCTCAGCAATGTTAAATAACAATAATAATAATAACACATCTGAGTATGACGCTTTAATAGCCAATCTGTCATTTCCCTACTTTATTTCTGAGATTTTAAGAACTGTGCCCTTCCTGCACAAAACATCAGGGTGCATTTATATTAAAAATGAAACTAATTAAAATGTTTGAAAACCATAAACCACACCACCATAAAACAGCAGCAGCCCTATTTTTCCAGTCTAAAAAGATTTTTCTTCCTCGTTTGTGGCTTGTCCTGATGAGCCAGCTACTGTAGTTGGGAGGCACTGGAGGTGGGAGCTTGGGGGCCGTGGTTTTCACTTTGAGCAAGACCTCTGGTTTCCTGACTTGGGCGTGGCATCCGAAGGAAATGCAGGGGGGCAGCAAATTACCTTTAAGTTCATCAGAACTCAACCCACGTATTGAGTGCTTGTGTCTTGAGAGAGTTTTTCAAAGGCTGAACTTGTAGGGTGCACTCCAGAACTTAGGTACAAACACACAGCCACAGTGCTGAGCGGGGTGTGTGTGACTGCGTTGTGAGGTTCGCTGTCATTCGTCACAAACGGGGTGCCCAGGCGGGGAGGGTTATTCTCCGAGAGAGAAGCTGTGCTCACAGAAGGCCCTGCTGAACCGGCTGGGCCATCAGAACCTTCTCGGTAAACAAAATGTAGACATTTGCTGCATGAATAAATGAGAGAGCATCTGAGCGATGTGCAAAATGCTGGATGGGGTCACGAGGACTAGAAGGACACTAAAAGGCCAGTCGTTTCTACAGGCTGTGCCACAGACAAGAGGTGTCTCACAACCTCGGGGGACCACGGTAGAAACCAGTGAGATGTCATCGTCTAAACGGGCATACTTTATATTTTTTCAGATGAGCATCCAGTTCTTTAAAAAAATCAGCCCCCAGGAATTTATCTATAAAACAAACTTCACGTTGCATATATTGTTGCCCACAACCCCAGGATTTTCTGAGCACTTCCTGTTTGCCCAGTGATGGGCTAGAGTTTTTACCTGGAGTCTCCCAAATTCATATATGAGTCCTGTACATAAGCAGTGACGTGACAAGGTCAGATTTGCAGCGATGGGAAGAATGGATGGGAGGGAGAGCAGATGTAGGGGGGAGATGGGCGGGGAGGCTGTCTGTGTCCTCTAGGTGAGATCTGATGGTGTCCTGAAGGTGGACCTGGTGGCAGCAACAGGGATGGGGAAGGAGAGGAGACTCCAGGTGGCTGTGCAACCGGGCAGGTGGGGGGCCAGCCCTGAGCCAGGCGTGCAGGAGAGGAGCAGGTCTGGGGCTGAGGACAGGGAGGTTAATTCTGGGCACTTTATATTTGAGGCTCCCAGGAGGTATCTCATGGCAGGCATCCGGGTAAAAGACTTGGGAGCGAGAAGCTTGGGCTTTGAAGTAAGAAAAGGCAGGGTTCAAATCCCACTTCTACTACATAGGAGCTGGCATGCTGAGCAAACTCCCCAGGCTCCCTGGGACTCAGTTTCCTCATGTGCAAAATGGGGATAATTGTAGGCTTACTACACGGGGCTATTGTAAGAACTGAGACAAAACATGTAAAGCTCTTGGAGTGGTGCCTGGACCTCCACAAATGCTTTAAAAAGCAAACACAAAATAAAAGAAGTACAACAACACAACTATCACTATAAACACCAACAAACAGAATGTGGCTTGGAGCCCAGGGCTGTTCAAGGCACCGGCTCTGGATTTGAGATCATCAAATAGAGGAGATGATGTTCGTTTCAAGGAGGCATTGTAATTGCTTTGCAAAATGCCTTACTTTGGGATCCTTTTAATCAGTGAGGAGCTACATGCATTTCAAATACATATTTAATGTCTTTGTGGGCTATTGACTCCGATCACTGAGATGCCACACAAAGAACAAGAAGCCATCACGGAACTTCTCTGAAATGAGAATATTTGACCATGAAAAGGGGAACGTGATTTTCAGAAGTGCACAGCTATTTTCTAAAATTTTTTAATGTTTATTTTTCAGACAGAGAGAGACAGAGAGAGAGAGAGAGGGGGAGAGAGAGAGAGAGAGAGAGAGAACGAGCAGGGGAGGGTCAGAGAGAGAGGGAGACACAGAATCCAAAGTGGGCTGCAGGCTTTGAGCTGTCAGCACAGAACCTGATGTGGGGCTCAAACCCACAAACCATGAGATCATGACCTGAGCCAAAGTCAAATGCTTAACCGACTGAGCCACCCAGAGTGCACAGCTACTTTTTTTTTTTTTTTAAGTAAAGCAAGTGATTTCCATGACTACACCATTTTCTACCCACAATACAATTGGATAAGTCAACACTTATTTCCTAAGCACATAGCAGGCAAGTGTGAGGTTCTCCCAATATGAAGCCTGAGACAGGATCTTATGTCTCAAGGACCCACATTCTGCAAGGAGGGAAACAGATACAGAGAAGGCTGCACAATGAAGGCCATGTAATAATAGCAATAGATCATGCTTACAGAGCATCTCCTAGACACCAGAAACTGCCAGAAGTGCTTTGGGATATTAATTTATTTAATGTCCCCCCACAACCCAATTAATAGATAGTACTATTATCCCGTTTCATAGAGGAGGAAGCCAGGCTCTGAGAGGGGAAGTAACTTGCTAAAGGTCACACAGCTAGAAGGTAGAAGAGTCAGGATTTGAACTTGGCAGTTCAAACCTGGAGTCTGGGCTCCCAGTGCCGTCACTGTGCAGGCCAGGACGTATGCGAAGTACTTACATCTGATGTGCAATGGGTTTCCCGAGCACGACTGATCACTGACTGTGATTGGCCAACCAATGATCACTTTTGCCCTCCTCAAAACCACCAAACCTTTGGCCGTGACTGCCCCCTCACACTGCAGGCCCTTACCCCCTCTCTCCAGTCACCCCTGCCCTGCTTTCTGACCGGTCATATTTGAAATCGTGAAACAACACCTCTACTGACCAGCTGCCTCAGAACCGTCCACAAAGTTGGCAGTGGTCACAGAATTTCTTCGGCCCCCGGAGTCCCCAGACAGGGCGGGGTCAGGTGTCGGGCCTTCTGAATAGTCCAGGCCAGAGACTCGGGACGAGGGTTCACTGGCTCTGCCCATATCCACAAGAGGGGCAAAGACTTGGAGCTTCCTCCCCTACTCTGTTCTGAGTCAAATTCTTGGCTTTGGCAACAAAACACAGAACTGGGTCTCAGCCAGGAAGCCCTATTTATCTTTCATAGGAGCAGGAGACACCAGGGGTCTGAGGTAAAGGGGAGGCACGGCACCACAGCAGGTGATGGGCCCTTCAGGTGGCAGAGCAGGACCGAGAAGCCCACTGGAGATGGGTGTTTCCAACCAAGGCTCGTTCCATGACGCCCGAAGCTGTCGATGCCTGACCTGCTGCCTGAATGTGGGTGCACCGGTGCTCCAGACTTCGCCGCCAAAGGAACCAGAGGTGGGCGTGAGTGGTGGTGGCATGGCTGCTGCTGACTCAGTGATGCCACCAGAGCCCCCCTGCAAGGGACACAGACTGTCTGGACTTGGGAAGATTCTTCAAGAAACAACCTAGAGTCTAGTGCTGGAGGTGGCAGTTACTAATTTCTTCTGGGAGGAAGAACGTGTTTGGAAGCGTAATGCTCATCTTCCGGAAACGTTTGGACCTGCCAGGTGCAGACTCTCCCTCCAGCCGTGTGAGCTGTCGGATCAATGGGGTCCCATCAGCCTGGTGAGGGAACTGCTGGGATCTCAAAAATGGATAATCCCGAATTCTGAGCACCAGTTTCTTCCTCAATTATTTACAAGGAACACGATGTGATGCAATGGAACCCAATTCATAACGCCTTTTTAATGCCTTTCTAACACAATATTCCCTCCTAATCTAGCAGATGACAAGTTACCACCATTGAATTCCCATTAATATGAATTATGGGGACAATATATTTTGCCCAATATCCTCTCCTCAGCCTAATATCGTGGGGGAATAAAATCACACCCTCAGCAGATTCCTGATGTGGGAGGTGAAGGCGGCACAGAGTCTGTCTGCTCCGCTCCCGGCCGGGGTGAGGCTCCCGTGCCGGGAGGATGGTTGGCGAGGCCCTGGAGCTCAGTCAGGGGCAGCCGCAGAGGCTCCGACCCTTCCTCCTCCACGGCCTTCTTCTCAGGAACCCACTCCTCTTCGGCCCACGGCAGGCCTGTGCCCCACGCTACGGCAGCATCGTGAGGAGGAAGCGAGCGTCCTCCCCTGCCTGGGGCTGGGGGGCGCGTGCCTGGGCACCGCGTCGCCTCACTGAGCCCTGAGGAGGACGCTCGTGGCACCTGCCTCGTACACTCACGGGACGCCGGGGGCTAGGGCAGGCAAAGTCACTCAGAGCCCTGGCTGGCTCACAGTGAGGACTCGGTAAGCCCTAGCGTTGGTGATGCTGACGGGGGTGGTGGTGGCAAGCCCCAGGACGTGGGTAGGGTCTTGGCTGGCAGGCGGTTCTAAGTCGCTTCCTCAAATGGCCTCTGAGAGCACGGGGTTAGCGTGCACACCAGTGCGGGGGGAGGGGGGGGCTCCATGTCTCTAGCCTGGAGTACCCTGGCTGCTGGTGAGATTTATAACTGCCACTGAGCACAGCCCAGAAGAGGTTTTACCCACAGCCCCGGCTCCTGGGGATGCCAGAGAAAATGAGCACACATGCGCCCACCAGTGGCTCCTGCACCTGCCAGGAGCCCTCCCCATCAAGCGCCTGGCCTTCCCACTGTGCCTGGTAGGAACAAGCCGTGGGGCTGCCCCAGAGCCCGCGGGGCTGCTGCAGATGGGAGAGGAGTTCGTGGCAGAGCTGAGCACCTTCCCGAGGCAGTCAGGCCGCCGCGTGTACCATGGTGGGCATCCCTCAGTGACACCAACCCCGCGACCCCCCAGGCAGCCCCTCCCCCACCCACTTCTTAGGACTTCCTCCTCACATTCTCACCAAGCCCCTGCCGGTGTGCATTTGACCTCTGTGCTGGCCACTGTGATAGGCAATCCTTTTTCTCTTTTATGGGAAATTACTTGGTGCCTCAGCTCTGCCTGAATTTACAGGGATATCTCCTCTCTCTTTTGACGGCGGGGCATTTATTTATTTTTAATTTCTTCTCATTGTAAAATACGTGTGATATGCATTTTGCCATTTTTACCATTTTTAAGTGTATGATTCAGTGGTGTTTGTTACATTCCCAACGCCTTACAGCCACGGCCACTGTTCATTTCCAAAACTTTTTAATCCCCCCCAACAGAAACCCTGTACCCATTCAGCAGTAGCACCCCACCTCGGCCCCTCCACTCAGCCCCTGGTGACCTCCAACCTACTTTCTGTCTCTGACCTCAGCACAGCCCAGGGAAGGGGCCTGCCTGGAGCCAGCTTACAGGTAAGGGAACTGCATCTCGAAACCTTGAGTGCCTGCGTTGAGGTCACCCAGACAGTGACGTGTGGACACGGGCCTTGACCCCGGTCTCTTGACCCCAGCCTGCCCCCGCTAGTAACGAAACCCATAATAAATAGTCGCGTTTTTGTTCTCCTCTCTGTTCCCCTAGAGTAGTGCTGAGGTCACAGAGAAGACAGGGACAAGTCATGGCTGCTTCAAGCCCATCTGACGTCAGGGGTCAGTCCACGATTCTCCGGTATCCCCATTCCCCAGCCCAAGTGGAAATCTACCAAGACGAAGGAGCTGACCCCTTTTACTTGGGTCTTGCCCCAAGCCCACCAGGGTCATACCTGTGGGCAGTTGTGATGGCCTAGAATGCCCTCCTGGAACGGAACAAGCCAAAGTAGCCTGGAAGCAGCCAAAAAAAAGCTAAAGTAGACAGCAGCCGTGTACTGTGTCCCAGACCAAAACAAGAAACCCTGAGAAAGAGGCCTTGGCCTCAAGGCTCAACCATCCCCAATGTCCTGAAGCTGAGCAGAGTCTGACCGCACACATGGCTTGGATGGCAAGGAAAGGTCAGCTGACCAGAGAGAATTAAATGAACAGAACTGTGGCCGGGCCTCTAGGAGGTTTGGGGCTGGGCCACGAAATCCCACACGTGCTTTGGTCTTAGCATTGGTGGTTGTTTCAGATTGCTGAACAAAACTGTTCCAGTGGGGAGCCTGCAGCTATCTCTTCAGGAGACGTGGTGAACACCGGGGAAAGATGTTCACAGCAAGATGTTCAGCGAGCTGCTCATTCAACAAATCTCACCGAGCGTGGTTCTGGGCGTGGCCCATCCGGAGCTCCGTGCCCGGCTCTGCAGCTAGACTGCCCAGGGAGGGATGCAGCCCAGCCTGCTGAGTGAGCGCGGCCAATTCCCTCAGCCTTTCTTTCTCAACTCTAATGGTGGTAACAGCAGCTACCTCCGAGGACTTTACAAGTTAAGGTTGGGAAGGTGGTGAGAAGAGTGTCTGGAAGAAAATAATTACTCTACGAGCACCTTAAATGAAATAACCAAATGTAAAAAGCTGCTGAGAATTACAGGCGAATGGTAACGAGTCCCAAGAAAATACTAATCCATGGAGAAAAAGTACTAATGCTGAATACATGCTAATACTTGTGATCCTGTAAGACCAAACACTTAGGGAGACATGGGAAGGGGCACAGGACTCAGGGCAAAGGCCTTGATATGTTAGATCTGTCCTGCCATCCAGGCTTCATTATCTGGTCCTATCCACAAGCCCATGAAGGCTTCCTTCTGGCTCATGCGGGTCCTGTCTTCATCATCCGCATCATGGGCATCCACCGAAATTACTCATTGTTTGAACGCTGATCCGCCCCTTTGTAGAGATGTCAAAGGCATTCATCCTCCGTCGACCCCAGCAATAGGGGCTAAATAAATGAGTAGAGAATTATATGCAAAATTCATTCATTCTGTCCTTACACACTTACTGAGAACCTCTATATGCTGGACATCATATCAAGCCTATTCTATGGAGTTCACTGCCTAATAAAGATACAAATGCATAAGTGAATAAGTACATATAGTTTAGGCATTACATAAGGACATAAACAGAAGTGTTACAGGAACACGAGAAATAACAGCAATTGTTTTTCCATCCAGAGGTGGCAACGTTTGGGCTGTCACTTGTTGGATGAACAGAAGTGTTTTCTGGGTGGGCAAGAGTGAGTAGCAAGTGCAAAGGCCCCGGGGCATGAGAATTCTTTATATGTCTGGGAATTGTGGCTGAAGTAGGTGGCAGGGGTGAACTCTCAAGTGACCCATGGTTCAGGCCCTCAGCCGGAAACACGGCCCCATGAAAACACAGGAGCGTGGCGATAGCAGTCTATGTCCCGGTGTTGGCATTTAGGGAAGCAATGAATAGCAGAACCCCTGTAGATAGCAGGGAGTGCTGAAATGAATGAATAACAGGTAGAGGGCACTCACAAAGGTCACTGCAGCTGTTTTTGGCAAGTCAACGTGCCAGGTGAGGTCTGGGAGATGGATGAAGGCACCCATGCTGTCATCAGGGAGCCATCCGTGCAATGGAGGCAGTTGTGCTTTGTTTATTTTTTATTCAACTGTGAAATGTATTAGCTCACATATCAAGAAGCCCAGAGGTAGACAGCAATGCAACATTAGGGCTCTGGTTCCATATATCTGGAATTCTCTTGTGTTTTTCTATTCTGTCTATTCTATTTCTATCCCATGTTGGTTTCATCCTCAGGTCTGTAGCATGATGGTTCAAGGCATCATGTCCAGATATGGCAATAGAGAGGAAGAAAGATGGCCTTCTTCTTGTGACTCTTCTTTAGAAGGAAAAAAAACTTTCCCCAAAGCCTCTGGACAGTATTACTCTCATGTTCCATGGCTATAAGTGGGTCACATGACCCTTCCTAAACCCATGATGACCAGGGGGAAGGGGATCACCAACACCTGGCTTAGAACCATCACAATTCCAGTAGGGCCTAGGGTTCAATTTCCCCAAAGCATGAGAGGTGGTAGATATCTGACCAGAACTGAGGTTCTGGTAGGAAGGAAGAGGGAAAGAAAATGGACATCAGGTAGACAGCCAGCAACACCCTTACAGACCTCGAAGGTCATTCTGACAGGCCTGGCGAGGTTCTCCACGTCCTGCACTGGCACAATGACAGCTACCTGTTCACTTGCAGGCTTGGCCTTTCTACCTCCTTGTTCCTCTCCCTCTACCCTACCTTCCAGCCTTAGGGCCACTTCTAACCTGATGAAGGAATTCTTTAAGTAGCAGGTCAAGAATCTGAAATCATGTTCAGTGCCACTGTGGTGTGGAGTTGGGTTTCTTTTAACCTAGAAAAAGGCTACCCTGTGTTCAGAAGCTTTCTGTGCTGCCAGAGGAGCTCCCCCAAGGTAACCTCAAGGCAGATGCTGTTCTAGAATCGCAAAGAGGATCACAGAAGAGTTAGAGCTGGGGCCCGGTGCACCGGGCAGAGCTGGGTACATCTTCTCTTGACTAGAGACAGAGGCCTCACCATGGGAGTCCCCTGGTCTACACCTGACAGCCAGCTGGAAGCAGACTGGCCTAGGATGGCTGTCCATGAAGCTGGCCTCATGAGTCTGCCCTTCTATTTCAGCTTACCCTCAGTCATTTAAATCCGGGTTTTTAAAATAAAGAGGTCAACTCCAAAAGGATGAGTGATTGGGATCCTTTCAACTCTCCTTGGTTCCTCAAGACCAGCCTCTTGGCCATGGGGAGTCCCTTGGGCTTTGATTCCTCCCCACTCCAGGTGTGAGGGACTCCCTCTAGCACCACTGCTCTGTCTGGGCAGGTGAGGAGCCTTGCTTTCTGACAGCCCAAGGAGTGGCCTATGGGGAAGCCCTTGTGGCTTCTAAGGGTGAAAGAGGATAGGAGTAGGGGGTAGGGACAGCAAGCTTAACCAAAATGCCTTGGCTCAAAAGTAGGTCTAATGACACTTCTCCGAAGAAGACATCCAGATGGCTAACTGACACATGAAAAAATGCTCAACAACACTCATCATCAGGGAAATACAAATCAAAACCACAATGAGATACCACCTCACACCTGTCAGAATGGCTAACATTAACAACTCAGGCAACAACAGATATTGGCGAGGATGTGGAGAAAGAGGGTCTCTTTTGCACTGCTGGTGGGAATGCAAACTGCTGCAGCCACTCTGGAAAACCGTATGGAGGTTCCTCAAAAAATTGAAAATAGAACTACTCTGCAACCCAGCAATTGCACTACTAGGTATTTACCCAAGGGATACAGGTGTGCTGTTTCAAAGGGGCACATGCACCCCAATGTTTATAGCAGCACTATCGATGATAGCCAAAGTATGGAAAGAGCCCAAATGTCCAACAATGGATGAATGGATAAAGAAGATGTGGTATATATATATATATATATATATATACACATACACACACACACACACACACACACACACACACACACACAATGGAGTATTACTCAGCAATCAAAAAGGATGAAATCTTGCCATTTGCAACCATGTGGATGGGACTGGAGGGTATTATGCTAAGTGAAATAGAGGAAGACAAATGTCATATGATTTCACTCATATGAGAAATTTAAGAAACAGAACAGTTAGAACACAAGGGAAGGGAAGCAAAAATAATATAAAAACAGGGAGGCGGGCAAAACATAAGAGACTCTTAAATATGGAGAACAGAGGGTTACTGGAGGGGTGGTGGGAGGGGGAAGGGGCTAAATGGGTAAGAGGCATTAAGGAATCTACTCCTGAAATCATTGTTGCACTATACGCTAAGTTGGATGTAAATTAAACAAATAAAATAAAAAAATAAAAAAAATAAAGCACAAATCATAAATGTAAAAAAAAAAAAAAGATGTATATCTAATGAGAACCCCATGTGGGTACTAAAGAGTGTTTTCCTTAAGGGACCATGGCAGCCAGCAGCCAGGAGTTTAAGTCCAGGCAGGGAGGTGCTGACCACTGGCCCTCTGCTATCAGTGTGCACCTTGTCCGGCCCCAAGGACTTCTCTCGTGGTGCCACAGGGTCCGATGTGTTCATCCATCTCCAGTAAGAGGCAGGAGAGAGGAGGCTGGGACCACAGGGCTCCCACCCCGTCAATACATGTGCCAGCAGCCTCTGAATGTATGCTGATGCTCTGCTGAGTGCGTAGGGCCCTTATTTTCCAGAGGAAAATGAGGTTTCTTGCCTACGGGTTCTACAGAGGCAAATTCAGGATGCAGATGAACATGACTAGTGGAGACAGTAGCCAGGGAAGCACAGAGTTCTCCTGAGCCTTCATTTCAGGGCAGCAAACGGGGCGCTGAAACTGATTGATAATCTGTCACGTTACATCAGTTTAGCTCTGCGGGGACTTTGCAGTGACTCTTCTCGATGGCATTATGCTTTGGGAGGGCTCAAGCCAATTTGGTGGCCTGTGTCATGGAAGTGAGTAACATGGGGACAGGGTCAGTCTGGGTTTGGAGAAAATCCTCCTGCCTGAAATTGAACGAGAGCTTCAGATGCTGATGGGGAAGAAATGATACCAAGGGGTGTTGAGCTCTCCTTTTTATGTTTATTTCCCCGAGTTATTTTTAGCATTGCAGACAGTTCCCAGTTAACAAATGGGTTGGGTTCTGAAAGTTCATTTGTAATTTGGCTGTTTAGATTTTGGAACATACTTTCCCTATAAAAAACAATGTTATAAACGGTGATGAGACTCCCAGGCTAGTTCTCCAAAGCCTATTTAACCCATAATGTAGCTAAAATACTGTCCTTTTGCTATGAAAAAAAAAATGTTTAATTGCAACATGAGTAATTAAGTAAAACAGGGAAAACCATTAAAAGTGAATAAGAAGTAGATTTATGTTCATCTTGAATGACGCTGTTCGCAGAAAACCTAATTTAATTTAAGAAGAGGCCTTTCCAAGGGCTTTTTGGGAAATTGCATGGGATTTAGCCTATTAGGGAGAAAGAGCCGTGGGGCTGTCCAATTTTCGGCTCCTGAACATTTGCACCACATAACTGGCTCCCTTTCCTGATTTCAGGCTCGTCAGAAGGTCTTCTGTTGAGAATCTGTTTCCCATGCGGATTCTCACAGGGAGAAATTCACTGGTCAAAACCCATGAAGGTGGTCTCCTTGGGGTGGTTTTTTAACATTCTTAGTCACAGGTCAGCCTCTATCCGTGAGAATATCCTGGGAACGGCTGTGCCCCAGTCCCACCAACTTTGGGGCAGTGACGGGATCACGTGAGGGCCAAGTCCCGGCCAGCCATGGATTCTTAAGGTAAATGCACCCTGTGAGGTTCCCTGGCGGCCAGCTGCCCCTCCTTCTCTCTGGCGACACAATCCTTGTTGGGCCCTTCTTTCAGACCTCACTAGGCAGCTCTTGGTGTGGATGGGATGTGTGTAGCCCCAGTGTGTTTACGTTATGCAGGTCCCATATTGATTTCCTGCACCAGGCCATGTAGAGGAGAGTAACAGATTGACCTGTCCTTTTTGCCTAAGGCATGTGAGCCGTGGCTTTAAGCAAGTGTGCTGGAAAGCCTGGAGGTATGTTGCAGAAATGACCACAAATGCTTCCCATCCTTGCATGTCTGCCCCTTTGCAATGCGGTGCTATCGAGAGCCAGGGTCTCTCTGCCCACTCCTGGAATCTGGCTTGGCCGTGAGACTTCTTGAGCTAGCGGGATTTCAGCAAACATGCCTCAAGCAGAGCTTACAAAAGCCCTCGTGCACGGAGTCTTGCCCCCTTGCTGCTCTTGGAAGCCTGAGTCCACCACGTGGACAAGCCCCAGCTAGCTGGATAGAGGATGGCAGGCCACACGGAGGGGGACTGAGACTCCCTGGCTGACGGGCTGCGAAGCACAGATGTGTGGGTGAGGCCAACCCCGACCAGCCACCCTGAGCCAACCTGCAGCTGACCGCATACAAATGAGAGAGTCGGCCCAGACCAGAACGGACAGCCAGCTCACAGAACTATGAAGGTTTAACCCACCAAGTTTTTGAATGATTGTTCTGTAGCAAAAGCTAACCTAGGTGGTTTACCCCTTACATATGCGGAAGAATGCAGAGTGTTCTCCCTTCTTTTTTGCCCCTTTAGTCACAAATTTGAGTTCAAGCCACTCCGGTCCGCCCTCCCTGGACTGTAGGTTTTGAAATGGATGCTTTGGAAATCAGGGCATTTTTCGACTGTAGACATTTCATGACTGACAGATGGGTTTGAAGTCAATGAAGATACAATCCAAACCGTGGCGGCACCTCAAAGTGCAGGCAAAACCCATCAGCTCGGCACGAACATGCACAAGCTGCCTCACGACGCGTGATCAGTGCCTGATAATTTATCACAAGGGAAATCACAAATTCTCATTCACGGAGCAAGAACAGGCTTCTGGATAAAATCACGCACAGTCTGGAAATTCACCACAAAGGGGACTGGAGGGATTCTCCCAACCAGTGTGAATACAAGAGTAGAGGGTGGTCTGCTTCTCATTCTGTAACTGTGCAAAAGCATCCTTATCCATTTGTGGACACCGGAGCCACACGAGGGGAGGGGCCCGCCAGGCAGGGCTTTGAGGTCATTCACATGATTCCCCACAGAAATCCCAGATCATCTCCCCCACGCAGGGCATCTCTCCAGAGAGTTTAGAGGGTACGAGGAAGACGCTGTTGCCGGGGCTGTCTCTCTGATGACATATATCCACCCTAAAAGTGGTGGCTCATAAATGTAAAAAATCTGGGTGTTTGGTGCTCAGAGGATGGAGCCTACAGACCTCACGGCCCCTTTCGGTTTTCCTCAGGCCTCTGACACAGGCTAAGTCTCTCTCTTCCCAGCCCAGATTTATTTTCAAGGGCTTAGCTCCACGGAACGATGGGAATGTTTCAGCACGAGTGCTCCTGACCACAAGGAAAAAAAGCCCCCAACACATTTCACAGGCATCAGCCAGGATTCTGCAAGGTCCGTTCTTTCAAGAACGAAATTGCATTTTATGAAGCCGTCCCTTTTCTGTTTCATCTGTCAGGCAGGTTTGCTGAGAATAATTTAAATTTCATGCAGCAGCAACTGCAGGACAGTGGAGTTTCCTTTCTGCCCCACGAACAGGCCTGGCCCGGGAGTCATGGTCCAGCTTCTCAGCTCCGCCTTCCCGCCCCCACCACAGGGGGCTTGACTGCCCTGCAGTCCAGAGTGGCAGCGGTGGGCCAGGAACAGGGCTGTCCAAGCTCTCGGTGACCTCATACCGCCACAGTCAGGGGGAGGGGACGGTCCAGAGAGGGTCCTGCCAGCACCAACTGCCCGGGAGCCGGGTTTACCCGAATAGGACGGATACTTGTCGGACCCAATCTCTGATTTAGCTTTTCAAAATGACTTAACCAATCCCCACACCATCTTTGCGAGGAAGATCCTACGATTGTTCCCATTTTATAGACAAAGAAACTGAGGTTCAGAGACATACTCATCTCCTGAGAGGCAGAGGTCAGATTCAAACCCAGTTCTGCCATGGTTCGACAGCTTGAAGCCCTCACTAGCTGTACGATGGAGAGTCGACAGAATCTTCGGGCTAAATTTTCCTACCTAACCCAAAAAGTAAATATGCCCATTTTCTTGCACATTGGTATCTGCTGTCGAGGAGGTGGATGGAGGGATGGGAAAAGTTACCGTAACAATGCCACAGTAACGGTTACCATGGAGAACGCGCTGTGCCAGGTGGCCTGGGGAAAGGAGACAGCCCCGGTGGTCCATTTCTCACTCACTGGGGGCCCTTGGCAAGTCTTGTTTTCTCTGAGCCTCATTCTTCTGACAGGCAAAATAGAGACGCCGGAGGGCACGGTCACTATGTTCCTCTGAGGCTCTGGGGACTTGCGGGCGTGTGTGTGTGTGTGTGTGTGTGTGTGTGTCTGTGTGTGTGTCTGTGTGCGTGTCATTTGGTAATGCCCTCCCCTACCTCAATGGCCCGGAATATGTGCTTGTCCAACCGGCCTTTCATCAAAGACCAGCTAGAAATCCTCAGGCCACAGAAAAATGAAGAAACATAAAACTCAACTCAGGCCTAAGGCAGAGGTGACAGAAAGAATTGTCATCACCTCACTAACCAGCCCCAGGGCACACAGCTAGCTGTCCCTACCCTGGGGAGCTGGGACGGTCCCCCCATGGCCTGGAAGATGCAGTCCTAGCACTGAGAGTGAGAGGGTGAGCAGGCCCACGGGACTAGGGGCAAGAGAGGGGACAGGCCGTCTCTGCATCGGTGGCGATGGCATCGGATGCCGGTGGTGGCCCACAGCCCCCAGAGAGATGTGACACCTGCTCCATGCCCAGCCTGGGGGGACGCTAAGGCCTGGCAGCACTGACACTTGTCCCTGAGAGTCACCTTGGGGGCCTTTCCCTGAGTCCTTGGGTGTGACCCTGGCCCGCTCGTGGTGCCAGACCCTTCACTGAGGAAGGCATGCCGGTATGTTCAAGCAGCCATCACCACACTCCAGGGCAGCAGGAACACAGGGCGCTGCGCCTGGCTTCCACGAAGCCCCCTCCCTCAGCCACCTTCCACCAGAGTAGGGTCTTGGCCCTGGGTACACACCGGGCTTTCCTTGGAGGAAGGGGTCCCATGGCTGAAAAAGCTTTAAAATCCCTTCACTCCACTGTCAGGCTTACCGGGCAATGCCAGCTTCAGGGTTAGTTTGGGGCCCACTAGATGTCCTCCCTCTAGCTCTTCTTGCTGCCATGTCCCCTTGGTCATGTCATGCCTCCATGTCACAGATTGGTGTGAACGGTAACCACTCAGAAACACAAGGTGCTTTCCCCGCCTGTGTGGGGCCTACCTCCTGTTTCTTAACTGAAGACCTACTTTTTTCTCTTGGTGAGGTTAGAAATGATCCCTCTTCCTTCCAGGGGCATGTCCTTGTCCCCTAGGCTTTACCTGGGTGATAGTGACAACGGCGGCTGTGGTAACAACCCCTATACAAGACTTACCACGTACCACTCGGTTCTGTTCTGAGCACTATTATATGTATTTTAACTCACACGATCTTCACAACTCTGGCAGGCAGGTAACACTACCTGTTCCCATTTTATAGGAGCAAGGCACAGAGAGGTTAAGTAACTCCTTCAGGGTTGCTCAGCTAACAAGAGATAGGGCAGAATTCAAACCTGGGCACCCTGGGTCCCCAGTCTGTCTTTATCCACAACACTAAGCTGTCTCTGCCAATAACCTCAATGGGAGAGACATTCTCGGGTCACTCAGTCACAGTGTCCAGGCCACAGACTTGTCATATCCTGACCTATGTGTTTGCCGAGGGCAAGTGCTAGCCCTTGGCTACTCAGTAAAGATGCAGCTTGCTGACCAGGGACACCACAGATACCCCAGTTTGGGCCTGCCTGTCAGTTGATGTGGTGCTGGCATGGGGTTAGACAAATAGGCAGGGAGACAGGCGTCTGGGGGGGCGGGTAGCAGCTTGGCCAGATGGCAGAGAGGCACCGCCATGGCCCAAATTCAGTGACAGCATTCTGGATAGAAGCTGCCACTGGCTGCTGTCTTCCATTTCTGCTGCACACCCCATTCTCCTGAGCACCTCGAAAAGTCCCGGATGTAAGCAGGTACCTTTGTTTGACTGGACAAGCCCTTGCAGGTCTGGAGCAGGGCTGGAGATGGTAACAGAGGGGACATGTGCCAAGGATCTGGCTGCCCCACGGGCATGAACTTTTGGCCCCCTCACCTATCAATGCAATGCTCCCCAGCTCCCCCAGTTGCTGTTTTCCATCAGAGGCTGGGTTCCTCTCCTCCCATGTGCTGTGGTTTGGGGCCCTGCCAATCAGGGATGGTGAATATCAAGCTGTTTGGGAGCAAAGCAGGAGCTGTGTGGGCGGGGCAGCCCTGTGTGAGAGGCCCTCACCACTGAGTCCCCTCCAGCTCCCTTGCCTGGAGGGCCAACCCCCTGCCTCTGGTGCAGCCTGACAGCATCCATAAAAAGGCCTCCATCCAGAGAGGGCAGAAATCGTCAAGCGGGCTCCCAGGTCCAGCTTCTCTCTCCCGACCCCGAGCCCCCAGCGGTCAGCTCCAGAAGCTGCCATTGTCCAGATGGTCAACAGCTGGCCTTCTGAGTGGCCGCCAGATGTGGCTGGCGGGGCAGCCGACTGGCTCCACCGGGCAGAGGTCGCTGCATTGGGGAAGTTCTGGGGGCTGGTGCCCAGGGGACGAATGCATTTGGCTGGTCTGGGGGCGTCGTGCCCAAATAACTCTCCATCTCCTCTCCTGCATCCAACATTCCTTCCCTCCCCATCTCAGTGGGGAGGTGTTTTCATAACAGGAAAATAAAATCAATAAGGCACTGCAGCAAGATGTCAGTGTGCTCCGAGCTGGCCTCCAATAGCTCCATTGTCTCGGGCCTCCGCTGGGCTCTGGGCCGGCAGCGCTCAGTTATTAATGGGAAGCAGGGCTGAAAGGGAGTTTTGAAAATCACAGAGACAAAGGCACAGCACACCTGGAGTGCAGCTTTCCAACGCCACGGCCACCTCACAATGGCTGCGCCGGGCCTCCCCCGCCTTTAACTTCTCCCGCAACTTTTATGAAAGCAGGGAAGAAAACACTAGACACACACGCACACACGCACACACGCACACACACACACACACACACGCACGCACACACGCACACACACGCACACACGCACGCACGTACACGCTGGCTCCTGGGAGGCGGCTGTGAATGGCTGGCCGAGGCAAAGGGGGCCTGCAGAGCCCCTGATCCTCCGAGGAAGCAGGATGGCCATAAACAGGCTTCCTGCCACCGGTGCGGGTCCTGGTCCCTGGAAGGTCCTGGCACCTGAGGGGCTCTGAGCAGCGTGAGGGGGACCACCTCAGCCTGAAGCCAGGCATGAGACTTGGTGACATTTTCATTTCAGTAACTCAGTCAGTAATGCAGCCTGGTTTCTGCGGTCATTCCCAAGGCTGGAGCCACCTCCAGAAGAGAGGGAATGGCCTGGAGATGATGCCCCTGAAGCTGACTGCTGGGGCCCAAGGCCTGGGCCCCAACGAAGGTCCAGCCTCGGACCAGCTCTCACAGACTTGGTGTATCTCAGTATCCCCAACCATCAGGTGGGGACAAAAGTAGCGATCCACAGGGTTATCTGAGGCTTGGAAGGCACAGTGGATGGGAGAATTCTCAGCAGAGTAGTTACCAAGTAGTAGATTTATGACTGTTTATGCCTTACTGCTGGTGACTACCTTCTTGCAAACCTAAGTCACTGGTGCCCCCGGAGTGGGGGGACTTGCATGGTCTAAAGTCACCTATTTAGGGAATCTTTATTGCCAACTTGGAGTTCGCTGTCCCTACACAAATTAAAAAGCACTTTGTCAACATGGCATAAGACAACAAATGGCCTCAGCACCTGCTTGTCTTACAAGTTAGTCACAGAGAGAGACTTTACGGTAAACAAAATCATGTGAGCTTTCACTTGAACCGTCGGCCGGCCCAGCCCCAGGGACGCCAATGCTCTGGAGAAGGTGGTGACTGGTGCACAGACCTTCAGGGGAAGCCACGACCCTCTGCTCGGCTCCTGCTCGGAGGGGACGCCGGGCTTACCTTGGTGGTGACGGCGGAGGCAGAGCTGGCCACGAGGCTGGTGATGGCCTCACTGCTGCCGGTAGTGCAGGGAGCCGGGGCGGTGGCGGGCGTGGGCAGCCGGGACGGCACCACGGGCAGCGGCAAGAGGCCGGGCCGGGCGCTGAGGCTACTGGCTGAGCCGCCACCGGCCCCCGCGGTGGCGCTGCAGATGCTGGTGGTCCCATGCGTACCGTTGGCGCTCCACTCTCGGCGGTCCCAGCCCACGCGGTAATCTCGTTCGAAGCGGCTGTGGTGCCGGGACATCTTGCTGGGCCGTGGCTGCTCCTCACAGGGGAACAGAGGCCGGACCTGCTGGCACAGAGCGGAGAGGAGGGCGGTTTAGTCACACAGCAGCCCGGCCGGGACGCGGTCAGCATCGAGGAAGCACCTGCTCTGTGCGCAAAAAAGGGCTTTCCAACGACAGCTCATTTCCTATTCACAGCAAGCCCACAACGCATGGATCGCTAGCCCCACGTCACAGAGGGGGGAACAAAGGATTTGTCCAGGATCACGTGGCAAAAGTGTAGTAGACAAGATTTGAACCCAGTGTCAGTTTAGAGTAATGCTTTTTGATTCAGGGGCACCCGGGTGGCTCAGATGGTTGAGCGTCTGATGTCGGCTCAGGTCATAATCTCGTGGTTCGTGGGTTTGAGCCCCGTGTCAGGTTCTGCGCTGACAGCTTGGAGCCTGGAGCCTGCTTCAGATTCTGTGTCTCCCTCTCTCTCTGCCCTGCTCTTGCTCACTCTCTTTCTCTCTCTCTCTCTCTCTCTCTCAAAAATAAATAAGCATTAACACAAAATTTAGAGAAATGCTTTTTGTTCTACGGTGTCATACTCTCCCAGAGCAACGTGCGTGTGCTCATCTGAATTATGGTTGGGATTTTATCCCACCATCCCCACCATGAAAACAAGGTCCTGTGGACTCCTCAGGCAGGCCACGCTTCCCCCAACCCTATGACGGGGAGAGCGGCTACACCTGTAGGCTCACTTCATAGTGGACAAGGCCCTTTCCATAAACCTCATATTATCCTCCCTGGAGCCCGTGAGCCAGCCGGGCATGGCTCATCCCCAGTGTATGGATCAGGGAGCTGGTTGAGAATAAGTGACTCCCTTGAGGTCAGAGGAAGGGAGAAGGTGGCCAGGATCTCTGGCCTTCGGACTGTGGCTCCATGTAGGGCTCTAGTCTGGAAAGGGGTGAAGCCCCTGGGTGTTCAGAGTTCTTTATAACCCTATGATTTAGTTGCTGGCACTAGAGACCCCAGTGCTCCCTGTGAAGCAGACATCCCCCCCGGCGACTTTCGTGGCTATCTGAACGGCAGGCCCTCAGTGTTGTCATGGAGACCTAGACACCCGGGGATGCTTGCAGGGCCCCCTGTGGTGTGAGAACTGAGTTTTGCTCAGAATTACAGTGAGTTGCCTGGTTCCTTGACTGGCCCGGACCCGCTGTCACCCTCAGTCACCAAGGATGGAAAGATACCGGGGAGGCTGACTCGGCCGGAGAGGTGGCAGCAAGGCTGAGGCAGAGGGGAGAGGTGACGGCAGAGTCAGGGCACAGGTGGCGGCCTGGGGAGGGCGGGTGTCTGCCTTGCGCATCACATCCTCAGCTCCGGTCACTGCTCAGGTGTGGTTTGGCCTGCTCTGCAACCACTTCCTGTCTGGGGTGTGAGCTCCTGGGGGTCAGGGAAAGCTCCCCGCTCATTTTCCTATCCTGCAAATCCAGCTGGGTCATGGTGGGGGGCTCTGGAGTGACTGGCTAGTGGATGGACTGGCTGCCCTATTTTAGAAATTTGTACCTGACTCTACTGTGGTCTTTGCACAGCAGGTCTAGTTGCCAGCTTCTAGTGCCACAGAGCCAGAGCCCCGGCCCAACCCTCGTGACCTGCTACCTTTGTTCTGCTTGGGTGGTTGGGGGCCCCTGGCAGCCACTGTGCCCTCCCTGGGCACGGTGCCCTCTGCCAGACACAAGGGGCACACTGAAGCAGAGCTGACCTTGACCTCTTAAAACGGACATGGGGCTCATTGTTTATTTTATCGTTATGCTTCATGGCTTACCTGCTGCCACCACATTACTGTTTCACCTATCCAATATTACATAATAAAAAATGATTCATAAAAATGAATCCCCCTTTGACCACCCCCTCACAGACTACTCTTAAGAGAGTTGTTTAAATAGCTCTCATCACTTTTCTCCCTCCTGCCCACACTGTGACCTGTTCTGATGTGGCTTTTGCTCTGGCCAGTCCTTGGGAGTTGTTCTCACCGAGGTCATGAGGGACCTGTGTGTTCAATCCCACGGGACACTCACATCTTGTCTCTCTCAACCCCTCTCACATTTGGCACGGCTGATCTCTCTCTCCCTCCTTCTAGAAACCTCTTCTCTGTGGCTTCCAAGGCATCATCATGCTCTCTCCTTGTTTTCCTCTTACGTCTGCTATTCCTTACTAGTCTCCTTGGCAAGCTCCTGTTTCTCGGCTCATTCTTGGGGGTCCCCATTTCCCCCACATCTTGTCCCACCCTACACACTCTCCCTGGACAATCTCGTCAACTGTCATCTCTTTCCTGATGACCCTCAAGGCTACATTTCCAGCTCCCTGTCCATCCTAAGTGCCATAACTACTGTTCTAGAGTCTGAAGTATACCAGTACATGGTTGCCCCACAGGTACCTCAACACCGTAGGTCCCAGAATTAACTCATTGTTCTTCTGCCCACTCATTCTCAGGGATTCCCTCTCGCAGGGAAAGCCACCCCCATTTCCCCATGTCCATCCACATGTTCAACAGTGAGGTCTTTGATTCTATGACCCCTGCTGCTTCTCAAATCTGCCCCCTCTCCCTCTGCACATCCACCACCCGACTCACAAAGATTATCTCCACCAGTGTCCCTGTTCTGGTCTTGCCCTTCTTACCCATTCTCCACCCAACTGCCCATGTGGTTTTTTTAAGGCACAAATATGATCACCATACTTTACTCTGCTGCTTTAAATCCTATCCTTCAGAATAACGTCCAGACTTCTCAGCATGGCCCAGGAGACACCTGAGGATTCCAGCGTCACCATTCACCCTTCCCACCCCAGAGGCGATGCCCCGCCATTCCAAACACCTTTCTGGTTTCTGAAGGCATCAGCTCTCTCTCTGCTTGGGGTCCAAGTCAATGTTGCTCCTTTGCCAGGAATGGATTCCCACTCTTCCCATGGCCAAGCCCCACATGTCTGTTGGGACTCAGTTCAGGCTCTGATTCTTCTAGGAGGCTGCCTTGACCCACCTCCTCCAGATCAGGCAAGAAGTCCTCTTCTAGCCCCACCCCGGGTACCTGGCGCCCACTCCATTCCCAGCATCAATGGCTGTGGTATATTTGCTACCTTGAGAACAGTCCCAGGTTTATTGTCTTTGTAATACTTGCACCTAACACAATGTCTGGCATAGAAGGGTATTCAGTACACATTTGCTAAATGAACAAACAAATGCTTATTTTTTCTTAATCGCTTAGTATTTCCAGGAGAGATGAATGCATTTGTATGAAGGTGAGAAGCTCAGACACAAAAAACTTGAGTCTTCTGACTGGAAATTCCATGCAGGTATCAGGGTAAGGAAATGTCCTATCTCCCGGGTAAGTCAGACCTGAAGCCTCTGAGGATGGCTCAGAAGGAGAACAGAACCTCTGCATGTCCAGGGTTAGCCAGGCCCCACAGCTTAGACTCTTGTTTCCTAACATTCACCTGCAAGGCTCTTCCTAATTATCAGCACCTCAGGGCGACGATTTCCCTAGGTTGGATCATAAGTGTGGCAGAGATGATGTTGCAAAGCTCACCACACCGTGTCCTCTCTCTGACCACCCAGGAAGACTTCCCCATGCCTCCCTTGCAGTTAAGTTGGGAATCCCACGTCTGAATTCGGGCAGATAGAATGAGAGGGGAGGTGATGGAGAACATTTCCAGACCCTGTCCTCTAAGAGCATCTTATATTAACCTCAGTTCCCTTCACCTGCTCTGGCAACCTCGGAGATGCAGCTATTGGTGGAAGCTATTGCCCCACTAGCCTCGGACTTGGAAAGATTGGGACACACATCTTCACTGTGTTAAGGCGCTGAGATGGCAGGGTTATTTTGTTACCGAAGCCTAGCCTTGCCTGACGGATCCACTAAGACAGCCCTTACATTCCCACAAAACAACACAACCTCACATATTGTCAAGGAAATCATCTCCTTCCAGCTGGTGAGGATGGAGAGGGGGAAGGGCCCACAGGTGGGCAGAGCATGCTTGGGAGTGGGTCAGTGGAGCCTCCTTCAGCCCAAGGACACCTCCGAGGTCAGTAGATCCAGCCAGCTCGCTGCCTCGGGGACTACCTGCTGTAGGACACTGTGGCTCCATTGTACTCGTGGTCCCAGCACCCGCCCCTCCCCCCACCTCCTCCCGCTGCCCATCTTTTCCAGGCTCCGAATGGAGACTCAGGCAGCTGGAGGCCACGCAGTCTGGTTTCAGCCTCATTAAGTGTATTCAAAACAAAGGTCAAGTCTTTGCATGCCAGGTTTGGGTTAGACTTCATTCCTCAATTTAATTTCCCCTTGCAAACGGAATGAAAGAAATGTGTTGCACAGTTTACCCTGGGTGAGACGGCAGAGTGCCAGCTCCAGAGGTGGCAACTTTAGTAATTCCTGCTGGGCACAGAGCCAGCATGTCAAAAAGGTTCGGTGTGCCCACACGTGCACCCTGGGTGGTGGTGGGGGAGGCAGGGGGAAGGGCTCGCTGGGGCGGGAGGGGGCCCCACGCGGACAGGGCGTCTCAGAAGAGACCGGTCAAGCAATTACAGACAAAACACACACAAGTGCTTCCCTGTCAAGGTGAGCACCTTTTCCTGGCAGGCTGCTGGCGAGCTGGTAGAGGCTGGCACGGGGCCCTTTACTGAGGGACGGAGGGGAGTCTGAGCAGCGGCCATGCCTCTGAGTGTCAGGTGCACTTCTAGCTCTGATCTGGAAACTTTGCCTGCTGCCTGTCCCCGGACCCCTTCCTGTGCTCCCGACTCCCAGATCTGAAATGTGCCCAGCCTGTACGCTGAACCACAACTGCCCTTTTCTCAGTGTTGCGCAGCCTCTGAAAAGGAGGAGTCATCTGCTTGGAGGAAACTGTCTAAGAATTGGATTCAAAGCTTTAGGTTTTGTTTATTTTGTTTTTACGTTTTCTGTGACGTGCTTAGGTTGCCTCTATGATGATAGGAAAGGTAATGTGAAATGAAAGCCTTTTCCGTCAGTACTTTGGAGTCCCATAAGAAATGGTCCGGGGCTATGGAACCTAGCGTAGGCATCCTTCCCTGCCAGGAGATAGGGGCTCCACCCCAGTAAGTGCCTGGTTTAAGGCTCAGTTCAGGCTCTGGAAACCCCATGGAGCTGAACCCTCTTCTGCTTATGCTCCAGTCAGATCCTGAGATCTGACCAGGCCCCAGGTGTTCGGGCACCTCTCTGACCACTTGGTCAGGTTTCAGATCCTGAAACCTGAGTTGTTCCAGGTCATTGAGTTGTTGGGTTTCAGAGCGTCTCTGCAAGGGGGCCTATACTCCCTGCCCTGTTCTGAGTTCTGGAGACTGTCCTGTCTGCTCTGCAAGCCCAGAGCCCTCAGCGACCACTCCAGGACTCAGATCTGTGTCCCCAGGCAGTGGAAAGAAAGCTAAGTAGGGGGTCAAGAGAGCTGAGTCTGAACCCCAGCACTACCCCTAACTAGCTCTGGGAACTCAAGGATGCCTCAGGTTGTTCCTCTGGAAAGTGGGGGTGGACAACTGTACTGCCCCCAGCACCAAGAGAGAATCCAACCTGAACCCCGCGAGCCCTCTGCACCAGGCAAAGAGCCTGATCACTGGGCCATGATCAGACCCTAAAGCTACGGGGTGAAAAAAGGTAGGCCAACAGGAGGCAGTTTACCAGGATGAAGACAAAGGAGACTGTCAACTATGAAGTTGTGTGTGGTCTGCTTTCTGAAACGCATGGCCATGGACTCCCTGAGACCCCCATGCTAGGTGGATGGGAACTGGTAGGGTGCTCTGTCACCCAGGACCCCTGGGAGAGAACAGACTTGGTGAGAAAGGTCATCCTCAGCTGAATACCTGTGACCTGGGGGATCTTGTATCAGGAACCCCAAGGCCTGCCTGGTTAGATAGCCTTCTCCCTGCAGCTCAGGGTACCACGACGGGCTCAGGCCCAAGCTTATGGAAGGCCTGGGCCATCTGGGACCTGAGGATGGCCTGGAGGAAGAGACTCAGCCGACACCCAGGCTCAGCCCCAGTGCCTAGGCTGCGTCTGTATTTTGGTCTCCCGGATACTTGCTGGGCCCCAGATCAGTAGCCATGCCCCACAGATCACCTCAACATGAATTATTCATGAGTAAATAATTAAGAGTTGCGTGTGCCATCATTGTTAGCATTATCCACGCCGGGCTGGGGCACAGGGGCCACTGTCCAGGACCCCATGGTGCTGGCCACGTGGACAAGCACACTGTGCACCCCTGAACACGCATCAGGATGGTGGTCCTCTATATCAGGGACACCCCCGATGTGCTCTGGAGACATTGACATGCCCGTGTGCACATGCTGTAGCCAGGATCACAGGTGGCTAATGACCCTCCCCTGGTTCATGTCAGGAAGGCACGTGCAGCAGCGGGCGCCGGCTGTGCGGGCCCTGAAGGCGTGATTAATCCACAGAAGGTAGGGGAGCCCGCACTGCCTCCAGACAGGGAGCTGAGGAATGAGCCACGGCCTGTCCAGCCCGATTGGAAAATGTATGATTGCCTCATTTGGGGGAGACGTGCTGCCAAGTCGGTTGGAACAGGCCATGCCCTTCTTTCTTATTTTCTTTTCGCTCTCTGCATCTTTTAGCCTTTCTTCTGAAGCAAAATAATAAATAGCAGCTGAAACACTATCTTGGCAAATGTAACACAAAGGAATACTCCAGGTGCTTCTAGAGAAGCCGGTTTGGCCATGACTTGGCACAGAGGCTAGCAGGAGCTGGGGTGCCCCTCGGAAAATGCTTCCCTGCTTCCTGGGGTTGCTTCAACTCCCACTGACCCCTATCCCTGCTGAGCCCCCACTAACTCAGAAGACTTGCTTCTGGCTGAGGCTGCAGGCATTCTCTGAGCAGCCCTGTCTTCTAGGAGCTCACAGAGGCAGGCCTGTGACCCAGTGAGGGACTGGCATGTTCTGCCCCCCATGTGAGTGCTGCTCCTGCAAGGCCATGCTCCCTAAAGGCAGGACCCTCTCGCTGCACCCCACCCCCGCCACCTCCATATCCTCCATGTGGCTGGCCGGGCACAGGCTGGGGTCCTGGACCAACATGGCAAGTTCTTTCCAGTTCAGAACACACCGCAGGAGACAAAGGTGCTGAGGGTGGAGGGGAGAGGTGCCTGGGGTGAAAAATGCAAGGAAGGCTGTGTCAGGGTCCACCTTGCACTTGTTCAGCCCCAGAAGTGAGGCCTCCTCACATTTACCTCATTCACCTCACCCTGGTCCTGGCCCTGCCCCTAAGGGGGAGGTATTCCTCGGGGGCGTGCAGGTGTTCAGCACCTCCAGGTGGATATGAAATGTGCAGCTAGTGGCTGCACACAGAGGTGACAACCTGGGTCCAAGCCCCGTTCCAAGTCTTCTGGACCAGCTCAGAAGCTAAGGAAAGTCTGGAGCATTCACAGGCTCACAGCAGCCTCTCCCTGGTCCTCTGTAGGAAGAGTGACCTGAGGTACGGTTTTATCGTTTGTTTTTTCTCTTAAAATACTAAAGCCGCAGTGGGCAGGGAAATCATTACTGTCACCCTTCCCCTTCTGCTCTGAAGGGGCCTTTCCCTCCTGTCTTGCCTTGCCCAGCCATGAGGGTCTTCACGTGAACCCCCCTCCTCCTGCCACCACCATCAGTCATTCACTCAGTAGGGCAAGTGTGGAGACTGTCCAGCCCAGGTTCCAGGCTGGAGTGGCTCGTCCCAGCCTTCTGGCTTAGCCGCTGGCAGGTTCCACCAAGACCTGTTTGAGCTGCAAGGTCTGGACCCACAAGCAGCCTTTACCAGGTGCTCCGGGTTGTGGAGAGAAGGAGTCAGGGATGTGACAGCTCAGATTAGAAGCCAAAGCAGTGACCTCTGCCCTCTGCTTCCTCTCCCCAGGTGGCATCAATCTCCATAACAGAGGGCTTTAGGGTGTCATCTTTATCTTTAAAGGAAGACTGGGCATGTGCTTTTGCCACAGCCAGCTACACCTGCCTGTATTTCCCAGGCCTTGGCCCATCCAGAGCTTTGAGGGGGACACAACTCTGCAGACCTGAGACCCGGGGGTGGACTGGCCTCAGGGGAGGGCAGGGAGGGGCCCTTCCACGAAAGGTCCAGCAGTGGTCACAGCAACAACTATACGGCCTTACAGTGTCACCGCTCTCACCCTTCACTAGATGCTTCAAAAGCCACCACATCATTCGCTTCTCACAACATCCCGGTGGCAGGGATGCACCGAGCCTGCATTTCATGAGTGAGGAGAAAGAAGACGAGGGCTGGGATAGTGGCTTACGCCCCATAACCCAGACGTGGTCTGTGGGTCTGCGGTGTTGTCCAGGTGCTTGCTGGGGTACAGAATTGCAGGCCCCACCCCAGCACTACTGAGTAGGAATCTGCCTTTTCGACAGTATCCCCCCTGGGGAGGGGGTGCTCAGCTGCAGGTGACAGCCTGAGACGTGCCGGCCTAAGATCTGCCTCTTTATTATAATTATTATTTTTTTAATGTGTATTTATTTTTGAGAGAGAGAGAGAGAGAGAGAGAGAGAAAGAGGAGAGAGAGGAAGACACAGAATCCGAAGCAGGCTCCAGGCTCTGAGCTGTCAGCACAGAGCCAGATGCGGGGCTCGAACCCATGAACCGTGAGATCATGACCAGAGCCGAAGTCAGATGCTAAACCAACTGAGCCAACCATCCAGGCATCCCTGATCTGCCTCTTAACAGGCCGGTAGTCGGCCCTAGGACCCAGGCCTCCTGAACTCGGCAGTGCTCACTACTGCACCATGGTCCTCGGAAGGCGCTGGGGGGCAGAGGTATTTTGGGGAAAAGCCATATTCCATAATTACAGGGCTTAATACATGACCTAAAAAGACAAATGTTTCAAAATGCTTTTCTGATGATAGGTTTCAGGAAAAATGCCACCGATTCCTTTTCTGGGCACAATTTCTCACGTAAAAAGCAATCTCCCTGCCTTGGGAAGGTGGGATCCAGTGCCCGTTTCAGCTGAACAATATTAAACGAACAAGCCTCTCATTTCCCTCCCTTCCCATGTGCACCTTTGCTTTGAGAAATCTGGCTGTGGGTTTTGATGTAGTGATTTTTTTTCGAAGAGGCGCACATGATTCAGAGACTTTTCTCATGGGACTAATTGACTAGGCATTTGTGCTATTGCTACTGGTGTAAATCATTATAATGGTGATAATGAAAAATAAAAAAGATATTGGAAATGACAGTTGGCAACATAATATCAGCATAAACCGAGGGAAGAAGGGAGGTGTGTGTAAATTAGGGGCTCGTAAACATCAGGATCGATGAGGCTGCTATGGCGGGTGGGTATGGTTTGATCGTTTAGAGGGGGATTAGCCAGAGTTATCATTACCAGGAGCCATCTTTGTTCCTCTGACTCCTTGTTCTTGGGGGCTCTGCGGAGGGTGGAATCACTAAAATCTGGAGCCTGCTTTCCCACGGCCCTGCAGACACACGACTCCGCCACTGGGAGCTGGACTTCCCAGTCACCTCCCTTCTCCAAGCGGGCCTTCTGCCGTCTCGCAGGCACGCCTGATTATTCCGAATCTTGCAGAATTGACTAATTCAACGAGATCTCTCTTCGCGGCAAATGGTGTTCATCAGTGACCCGAGCTGATGAATAAATCCCACTCGGTGCCTGGAGCCAGACCCGGCAGCAAGAGTTGCAAAGAAGAGAGACTGATGCGCTCTCTCTATTTGGCTGCCAAAAATGCTCTTGCAATTTGCTTTCTTCTAGACAAGAGTCTATTCAAAAGTCTATTTGGAAACATTAGGGAACGGCCGTCACATGGCCGGCAGATCATACTGACTGTGACAGGATATTATCTTCCTTGGGAGAGACTCCACCACGCTTTTATTTCCCCGAGTAAGTAGCATCTGATGGCTGCGGAATTGCTCCGAGGTCTGGGGACGTTAAAATCCCTGCCCAGAGCCAGTGTGGAACCGACAGCCTCGTCAGCAGGCGGGATTTGTGGAACCTTCTCCGGCAAGCACACTGCTTCTTCCTCTCCACCTGTGCTGGGACCCAGAGGGCTTCTGCTTATCCGGAATGCCTCCCCGGGGGACCACCAAGTCCCGACCACCTCTGCTCCCACGAGTCAGGACTGCGTGCCTCCTTTTGCCTCCCAAGCAACCCCCTAGGCAAGCAACTTGGGTGAAGACGCGTTCTGTCCTTTTCTTGTCAAACTGCATCAAATTTACTGACCACCTCTCTCCACCCCCATGTCTGGGTCTGTGCAAGCGGGTGAGGATGGGCCCGGCTCCTGCCGTCAGGGAGAGTGAGCTGCTCAGGAGGTGAGCACACCATCAGGAAATAGGAAAGCATGAACTCGCCAGCGCTCAGGGGAGGGAGTGGCTTGTCTAGGCTGCCGCAGGCAGGGTAGATCAGGGCGGCCCTGGAGCCTGGGGTAGCTCAGCTTCCTGGGGCTCCATTCATTACAGAGAACAGACTGTACTTGAGCTGGGACACTGTGAGGGCGGGCATGTGGGTGAGGAAATACATGTGGTGAGGCCAAGGAAGGAAATGCCGGCTTTGGCCGCCATGCATCTGGCCTGCTGAGCTCACCCCAGATGAGGGCTGTGGAGCACCTCTCAACAGAGGGGGACACCACAAAGGCCCACACTACTCACTGGGGATTCCCCCCCGGGATCAGCAGGGGAGGGGAGGAGTGTTTGGGGCCACCTGGGAGAAGGTTTTGTCCCCTGGTGCTGACCACTGAGCCCTCATCTTTGCCACTCTCCTCCTGACCTCTCTACCAAGGGCCAGGCTTGTCCTGCTGACCTCTCTGTCTCAGAGCCCCTTCGGCCTTTGTTTTGGGAGCTGCTACCCTGTCTAGATGTACTTGCTTCAGATTTTTCCTGTCTTTATTCTATGTCCGTGTTTCTAATTTAATTTAATTAAAAAAAAACACAACACACAAAACACCCAGACCAGAGGGCAGCCTGTTGCGAGGTTGTGTGTTTTATCACCACCCAAGCATGCAAACGAGGCAGCCTCTGTTGACAAGTTCACATCTCCAGTGCAGAACTGGCTGTTTGAACAGCTTGTGTGCAGTAATTGAAACATAGATTTTTGTTGCCTTTCTGTTTATTTTTAGATTAACCAAGCAGGGATACTTGGCTTCCAGGCCGTCGCTTCCACCCCTACTGGGCAGCTTGGGACCACTGGCCCCATGCACACCAGTGGCAAGGACTACCATGTGCCCCTCTGGCATCTCCCCCGGACTGTCGTGGGTTTGCCCTACACCTGACTCTGCTTTTGCCCTTCCCTGTGAGCCCCAGGGCCCAAAGCTGGGAAGCTGGTGAATACAGCATGCCCGCTGGCTGTCCCCTAACTCCTAGGTCCCTGAAGGCCGCCCCATCCCCACCGTGCTAGGCTCTCACAGCAGCTCTGGGATCAGCCACTCTCTCAGACCCTAGCAGGAGCTGAGGCACAGGGCATTAGGGCAGAGATGGAACTAGAATGCAGACCTGCCATTCCCGGGGCAAGGGGGCTCCAACAAAAGAGGAGGCCCACGGTTCAGAAGACATTCTCTCAAGGCCACTTTTCTGGTTGGGCCGCTTGAGAAACAATTATGGTTGCATCAGTCTGGAGAGGTGGGTTATGCTACGATGATGGCCCCAGATCTCTGGGGCTTAAACTACGTGTGATTTTTGCTCCTGCTGCACACTTACAGCTGGTCAGCTGGGGCCCTGTGCCAGGCCATCCTTCCCCAGGACCCATGCTTACACTGGGCTCTGCTGGGCACTGTGGCAAAGCGAAAAGGCATCCTTTCTGCTCTCATTTCACTGGCCAAAGCAGGCCACACGTCCACGTCTAACGTTAAGTGGGTAGGGGAGGTGCAGCCCTATCAGGTCCCCGGAAGGACCTGGTAGGTCCTGATAGGCTGTAGGGGAAGACAGAGTGCCCGGTGGGCTGAGTTTTCCTCCTCTTGACCCTGCAGCGCCCTTTCAACCACATTCTGAAGGCAGAGCCTGCCTCTTCCTCTCTCACTGTCCCAGGGTCCACTCCAGACTGGGAATATTGCGGGGGGCCCCTCTGACATTTACTGAGCAGAACTGTCCCGAGGGCGGGGCTGTGAGCAAGAAGACGTGACCAGGCACAAGCGTCTTCACACCGTGTTCTTCTCCTACAGAGCATCTCCGCTCTGTGCCACCGCTTCCTGGAAGCCCTCCTGGAGCACGCAGACAGCGGGGAGAGCCGACCCAGGCCTCCGCCGGCACTCAGCGCGGCTCTCTTCTCATTATAGATCCCACGAAATGAAAGGGTTTATTGAACAGGCTGAACTCAGTGGGATATCAGCGGCAAACAGATTTCTTTCTCTCCCACTCCTTCCCTTCAAACGTACCCTGTTGGACCCAAACAGCTTTCTTTGTGTGTGTGTGTGTGTGTGTGTGTGTTGGGGGGCACTTTGGGGTATTACTTCTGTTATTATTACTGCCGCTGCTAGGACTGCTACAACCAAGAACTGTCACATTCTGAGCATTTACCGTGTGTCTGGCACCGCACAGGGCCATCCACACACCAGCTCTTCTAATCCTCACAAGACGTCTGTGGTGACAGTACTTCTACCAAAGCGAAGCAGGGGGAGGTTTAAGTAGCTTACAGGTTTAAGTGACCTATGTGGCCACACGGCGAGTCACTGGCAAAGTCAACTCTGAGAACAATCCCATCCTTGCTTCTCTCCACGGCCAAGTCCGAGCGTTCCCTGAAACCTGGGATTTTGGATTCACGGCTCCCCCCTCTTTATGGCCGGAGCTCAGAAGCTGGTAGGTAGCAGGGCAGGGATGTGTGATGCTCTCCAGGCCCTGCCTCCTCCTTCCCACTCAGGAACTGGCTTCTGGCTTCCCCAGAGTGGCCATGAGGGAGGCTGAGAGGACAAGGGCAAGGTGCGGCTGGAGCACGACCACCCTGAAGAGTGGCGTCCATGTGTCTGCAACCCGATACTGGCTCTTCTGCCTGTGGGCACCGTGGTGGCTTCCGGGCCACGTGAGGATGCTTCTTGCAGAGAGCCAGTGACTTGCACCCTGGCAGCTACTCTGGAAGTGTGACCATGACATTACCTTGGCCTCCCATGGTCAAGGTCAACTCTGATCCTGCAGAGTCAGGCATAGTGTCAGCGTCCCCAGCTCAAGGGAACACAGGGTATACCCTCCCCAGGGCTCCAGGCTCAGCACAGCACCAGGAGGACTGTCTTGAATTGGTTGGGGGGTGTGGAGGGAGCACCTCCCCAGGAGGAAGAGAAAAGCCTCAGCACTCCTACTATAACTCTGCTCAGGGGCATTCTCCTGTAGTCATCTCAAGACTTATGGGCGGGGGAGGAATGGAGGGAGACTGGGGCTATCCAGTTCCTGTTTTTAATGTGGGGGATACTAGGCGCCTTTCATGCTCAGCCTTGAGCCTTGTCTGAGTCTTCAAGACAACAGGAACAGTTTAATTTAACATCCTGCTACAGACGATTCAATCTTTCTCCAGCTCAGTTCTCGCCTCCTCCAGGAAGCCTTCCAGATGATGCCAGCTTACTCTGCTACCTCATCCTTTGGCCACACTGCCTTCTAGCCCTTGCTGTGCAGAGTTCATGTGCCTGATCACCCACTAAACTCTGAAAACACGGCACTGGCTCCTTCCCACTGGTTGTCTGGATGGAAACCCTACTTACATCCATCACTCATATCGTTGGCCCACAGTCACATTTGTGTAGACGCTGGCTGCACAGGGCTCAGCCCCAGGGTCTACTGAGGACAAGGGAGTGGGCAGGCTGAGGACAATTGGGGATGACGGAGTCAGGGCCCCTGAATGGGTGCCGGACAGCTGTGTGCAGGCCAGATCTCAGCTGCAGCAGCCTCAGGAGAGGGGGGCGAGATGCCCATCTGTTCTCAGCTCAGCTCAGCCCAGGCTGCGGGTACAAGCAGTCCATTTACAAGGGACCAGCCCACAGCAGGCAACCAGAGCAGGGCTGACACCCCAATGTCTGGGGGTCAACAAAAGATGCTACAGAGGCCTGGGCTTGGATTTGTGTGGGGGTGGTGGTGGGCGGGTAGGAAGGGAGTTCCTGCCTGGGGCTGGGGAACTCTGGTGTCAGAAGCCAGCCTGGCACCATCGGGGTGGACTTCCGGGGCCAGAATGAAAGGAGCTCAGTATTCCTCATGCCAGAGAAGCAAACTGGCCAGGCACCCCTTCCCTGGCCACCCAGGAAATGACTGGGCACAGGTGCAGCATGTAGGGCATGCCCACCCCGTGGCCTCCAGGGCTTCCCACCTATGGGAAGTGCCTGGTGAGCTCATCATGAAGCCAGAGACAGAGATGCCAACACCCCCTCTGCTTGTGTGAGCATGAGGTGGTGCCCGCATCACTCCCCACACCTGACCTTTTAGATCTGGTTTTAAGGCCAGTGCTCCTCCCACTTCCCTTCCAGGCCTGGACTCCCTGGCGGCCCTGGCCCTGTGGGCCTTCACCTCAAACTCACGATGCTTTTCATAGGTCCAGCCACCTTGACCTCTTGACTCTAGTAGCCACGTCTCTCCATTTCCATCCTGGCCACCCTGGCATAAGCTTCCAGTATCTCTCACCTGGGTTTCTTGCCCTCCTTTAGTGTATTCTCCATGCAACAGTCAGAGTGACTCTGATAAAATGCAGGTCAG
Source organism: Prionailurus viverrinus (assembly GCF_022837055.1). Lineage (NCBI taxonomy): Eukaryota > Metazoa > Chordata > Mammalia > Carnivora > Felidae > Prionailurus > Prionailurus viverrinus. The sequence goes on from NC_062563.1 coordinate 122,515,477, forward strand.
ACCATCTCACTCTTCAATCAAATGCCTGCAAAGGGCTCCCATGTCACCTTGAGAAAAAGCCAAATCCTTACAAGGTCCACGAGGCCACCACTTGCCTCTCTTACTCTGTCTCTCCTTCAACAACTCAGCCCCCAGCACACTGGCTTCCTTGCAGCTTGTCCAGCAGCCTAGGCCCCTTCCACCTCAGGACCTTTGCACATGCTGCTCCCTCTGCCTGCCCCACCCTTCCCCAGTTCTCCACATGGCTAATGCTCTCATTTCCTTCAGCTCTCTTCTTAAATGTCACCTTCTCAGTGACTTTCTCTGGTCATCTTATTTTAAAATGACAAGCTCTTCCCTTGATTTATTTTTTGATAGCTCTTATTCCCTCTATTAGACTACACAGTTTACTTAGATTTCCCTTGTCTCTTTCACACTGAAATGGAAGTTCTGTAAAGGTAGTGCTTTATAAGTATCGATTCATTCAATCCACATAACACTCAGCTATTATGATGGCTCGCTCTCCACTTTTCAGATAAGGACACTGAGGCACAGGAAGGTCAAACAACTTGCCCGAAGTCATCCAGCTAGGGAGTGGTAGAACTGGGACCCAAACCCAGGCAGTGTGGCTCTTAGTTGCCACACTCTTGGACCACCAGTTCTGTCCACTGGCACCGACAGTACTTGGCCTCATGTAGGTGCTCAGTAAATAATGAATGAATGAATGAATGAATGAATGCATGAATGCCATAACCCCATGTCAGTGTGGCCCTGTGCTGTCCTCTTCCTCACATACAGAGATACCCTGGGTTGAGGACTATTGCTGTCCCCCCTCTTACACTGCTCCACCCACCAGGCTGCCCACACCTAATGGGGACAAAGTTACTCAAGGCAGGTTAAGGGAACGAATCTGCCCTGTGTCTTGAAGTGGTTCCTATTGCCTGTGGCCATGGGGAAGGGGCAGTTTAGGCTGGCTGGACAAAACACCTCCCTCACACACACCTCCCTCACAAAGCCAGGCTCCCAACCCCTCTCCCTGTCCATCGCCCCCCACAGAGCCCTGTAAGTCTGCCGGGTGGGTGTAGGGGGAACCTCATGAGCACGGGGTGGGTACACGTGACGGGCTCCTAACAGCCCCAAGCATCCTGTTCATAATGCACCAGCACCGGGAGCACTCAGAGGGAACAGCCAGCGCTCCCCCAGGAGCAGACACATCTACGATGCAATTCCTTCGAGGAAAATTACTCAGGCAGCCATTTATTAAAACACAACTGCTCCCGAGGAGGCCTTTCGGCAGTGGAAATACCAAATAGCTTTGAAGCTCCAGCCGTCCCCGAAACCAATGAAGCAGACTCCTAGGCACTATCTGACTTTTAATCTGTCTGCTCTTTCCCCATCTGGAAGGGCTGATGAAATGTTACACTGCGAGGAAACAAGGAAATAAGTAGCTTCGGAGGTGAGGGACATATATTTAATTTCTTGCCTTGGTCTGCTATTTGCATAAACCTCAAGGGAATAACCAGTAGAGGAAAGAGAAGAAAACTAACACTACGTGTCTCCAGGGCCAGGCACGGTGCTTAAAGAACATCTGCCTTTGACATTTAGCGCTCATGGGCAGACTTGGGAGGGACATTTCATTGTTGTCTCTCTGGCAGAGGCCACTGGTGCTCCCCATGTCTGTATCCCCCTCTTCCTTGGGGACCACAGCGGGATAACACTGCCCAGTCACCCCCTCCATTCTAGCTGGGGCCGCGTGACTAGTTTTTGCCAGTGTGTGCAAACATGCAGGTCCCTCCAGGTCTACATGGTTACAGCAGGGCTGCCTTCTCCGCCTTCTCTTTCTCTGTTCCCGGCGGGAGATGATGAGGTCCAGGTACCAAGGAAGGAACGTTGGTTCCCGTTGGGGTCACAGAGCAGACCCATTGACTCCCTTTAACCGGTGACTTGGGAAAGAAACAACCTTTTATTGGATTAAGCCACTACATTCTGGGGTTGCGTGCTTAACAGTTAGCCTGCATTGACTAACACAGTCTTTCACAGATGGAGAAGCAGAGGTTCAGAGAGGTGAAGGTCACTTTCCTGAGGTCACCAAGGGTCTGAATCCAGCGAAGCCTGAGTTGTGTGCTGGTGAGACCTGATTTCCCCGCCTTGGGTGTCTCAGGTGAATGGCAGCTGTTCTGAGCCCATCTTGCAGCTTCAGCTCCCAGGGGGGCTGAGTTACACAGAGGCTGAATCCCTGCGGACCCAGGCAGGAGACCATCCCTGCGGGATGGTCCCCCTCTGCCTCCATCATAGAGAGTGAATGAAGGAAGGGCAGAGGCCGGCTGCTGGCTCTCCAGGGATTGTCTTCTTCAAATGCCCGACAAGCCCTGTGGATGGCACGTGCTTTGCAGAAAAGGTCAGCTCCAGAAAGCAGGAGACTCAGCAAATCCCCAAATAGTCAGACCCTGAGCTTGGGCCACCCCTGAGTGCACGTGCCATCTGGAAACAGAACAAGAGACGGGCAGGGGGGAGAGTGCCTCCCCCACCCCCGACAGACCTGGATCCGGCCAGCGGCTAATCCCCGTTCAGACGGGTTCTCTCTGCTGCGGGAGCATCCTGGGCGTGCGGCTTCCAGACAGGCAGCTCTGTTGAGGCTGGAATAAGTCCTCTAGACGCCTCGTGAATTTCTGCTCCTTAATGAACATGTGCACAGAAGATTCGATGGAAGAAAGGATGGGAAAGCACGAACTTGCCAGGGAAGAAGTATGATTGCCAAATTCCGAGAGGCTATTTTAAACACCAGATTAAAGGGATGGAAAATTAAAACAGAGCAAAACAGAGCACCACACCGCCCCGGTTGCCTGGGTGAGCCCTTTAGTCTCATTAACACTGCTTCCCAAGGCCACCGGCGTGCCACCCACACTGGGGACGACAGCACTCTGCCTGTGCTCTAACCACTCCCTGGGGTGCCAATTACTTCCCAGGATTAATTCTTCAGTTTACTAGACAGTTCCAGCAGCCATGCCGCCGCGGCCACGGCCAGAAACAAGAGCTCCTGGATGGGAGTCACACCTACTGGTTCCCAGGAGCTGGACTGTGGACCAAAACCCACACATCCTCTCGCACAAGAAGGCACCGGCCCTGTTGCCATCCACTGGGAGCACTAATTGTGTGGGTTTTTGGCTTGGACTTAAAAAAAAAAAACCCCACGTTTTCAATTGTGAGGGGCTGGAGTAAGAATGGTGAGCATACTGTGTCTGAGACCAGGAATCCAGGGAGAGTAGCTGCCTCAGACACCTGGAATTGCCCTGCATGCTGGTCAGCTCGTCTTACTGTCCTGAGAAAACAAAAGATGCACAGAGCTGCTGCCAGACTTCCAGCCCACCAGGCAGCTCTGGCCAGCATGCAGCACCGTGCCAGCGTCTGCGGGGAGGAGTCCGTCCGAGGGCTTGCTCAAGGGGCCCACTGTCTGGCAGGGCTGGACCGATCCTCAGGGGGATCTTAGACCATCAGACAGTAAGTGGTGCTTCTGGCCAGTGTGCACGGGAGCTCCTTGAGTTCTGAGACCTGGTCTTCTCTCCTCGCCTTCCCCACAGCGCCCCCGTGGTGTTAGCTTGGCCCAGGGGTACCCTTCCTTCTGTCCATCCATTCACCCCTCCACGCACCCACCCATCCATCCGCCCACTCTTTGATTCATTTCTCCGCCCATTAGTGCATCAACTATTTGTTAAGCATCCGTTCAGATACTTTGCCAGGCATCAGGAAGATTACTGTCGAATGAAGAAGGTGAGAAAGAAAGGTGTGGGCTGAATTCAACAGCGAAATTTGTACTGATACCCACTCCCTGCTCCGACAATGGAATTGCTTCTTCCCATGTATGTGCGGCCCATTAGATATGGTTTGGGCATTCTGACCCACCCCTGGGGTGAGCACGTGACCTGGCCAAGCAAATCAGTGTGCTCTATCCCCCTGGCCATAATTACTCATTCAAGTTTCTTGGCTCAGACAGACCCAAATCCCTTAGGTCTGATAGAAGAACTCATAAAACAAAGGTCTCTCTTCCCTCAGAATCATGAACAGTATGGGTGCCGTAAGCTGGAGCTGCTCCTGGCCATCTTCCCTGGTTGTGAGGAGGAAGCAATCTGCAGTGCAGAGAATGAAGCCAGCCAGAGAGGGAAGCAGAGATGAGAGCCTGACAAGAGTTCTGATATTCTAGGAACTCCTGGGTCTAGCTATGGCGGAAGCTGTTGCCGAAACTTTCTGTTACAAGAGCTAACACATGCTCTTTTTGGCTTAAATTAGCCCGAGTTGGGTTCCTGTCTGCTGCATTCACCAGAGTTCTAGAATGTTCTAAGACACTAGCAGAAGAATTAAGTTTCATGCCTCATAAGGTGAAGTCTGGGATGTAAGGAAACTTGTTTGTGCCTTTCTGAGGAACAGGAAGGATTCAGAGAGGGAGAGGGAAAGAAAGATACCCAACATGAAAGAAAAGCTGGGCCAGAGCTGCCCAACAGAATTTTCTGTGATGATGGGAATGTTCTATAATTCTACACTACCCAGTACGGTAGCCTCTAGCCAACGCATGGCTGCTGAGGACTCCAAAACTAGCTAATGTGAGCAAGGAACTGAATTTTTCATTTCTCAGACCGTTCCCCATGTATGATGGTTCAATTTACGATTTGTTGACTTTACGATGGTGCGGAAGTGATGTGCATTCAGTAGAAACCACGCTTTGAATTTTGAATGTGGATCTCTCCCTAGGCCAGTGATACGCAGATACTGTCCTGTGATGCTGGCCAGTGGCAACAGCCACGGCTCCCAGGCAGCCACATCATCACAAGGGTAAACGACCGATACGCCATTCTGGTCTTCGCGCTCGGTATAGCATACAATTCAATAAGTTACGTGAGATACTCGACACTTTATTATAAAATAGGCTTGTGTTAGATGATTTTGCCCAACCGTAGGCTAATGGAAGTGTTCTGAGCACACGTGAGGCAGGCTAGGCTGAGCTCTGATGTTCAATAGCTTAGGTGTACTAAATTCACTTTTTTTAAAGTTTATTTATTTATTTTTTTGAGGGAGAGAGTGTGTGGGAGGGGCAGAGAGAGAGAGAGAGAGAGAGAATCCCAATCTGACAGTGCAGAGCCTGATGTGGGGCTTGAACTCATGAACTGTGAGGTCATGACCTGAGCCGAAATCAAGAGTTGGACACTTAACTGACTGAGCCACCCAGGGGCCCCTTAAATGCATTTTGAACCTAATGATATTGTCAACTTATGATGGGTTTATCAAGACATACCCCAGCTATATGTTGAGGAAAATCTATATTTAATTTGAATTAATTTAAATAGTACATGCGGCTGATGGCTACTGTACTGGACGTTGCAGGTGTGAACAAAGGCCCCTGGGAAGGAAGTGTGAAGAACAGGGGGGCTCTTCTGAGGAGGCGGGGGCAGGCATGACAGAAGCAGATTGGAGGATGCACAACTGGAAACGGGGAGATTCCTAGGGACACAGACGCAAGTAGCCTGAGGAGGACTGACGAGGGTCTGACGGTGGCAGAAGAGACAGAAAGGAGGCAGATACGAGCAGTCACGAAAGGAGGAGGCACCGGAGCCAACTCGCAGGACTGGGGGCTGGTGTGATGGTTCACTGAAACGAGAAACGCAGGCAGGAGAGGGTGCAGGTGAGCAAGGGAAGTGGAGGGTTTTGGTTTTGGATGTACGGAATCTGAGGTGGGACAGCATCAGGATGGAGCCCATTCACTAGAGTGTTGGAGGCTGGAGACACAAGGTTTTGGAGCCACTGGGGTTTAGGGTGTAACCGGTCACACTGCAGAAAGACAAACGTATAGCGAGGCTAGGACCGTGAAGAAGATTTGCAGTAAGATGCTGGAAAAGGAGAACAAGGGAGAGATGCAGGAAGTAACCGAAGGAGGTAGAAACGCATTGTACGGGATCGTCCCAGTGTGCTGGGATTATCAGTGAAAGGCTCATTTTTCTTACCTACAGACATATGTTTGAGATAACTGAAATTGATTCCTTTAAATATCCAATCTTAAACCAGAACAAAGCATTTTAGCCGTTTTAAAGACAAAATGTCTTGAAACACACCGCATGCTTCCCAACATGCTGAACAGAATTTAACACAATAGAGACACCGGGCCACAGAGCAGCGTCCTGCAGAGAAGCCCGGCTCATGGAGCAGGCCCACACCACCCAGCCCAGCCCAGCCCAGCCCAGCCCAGGCTGTGGTGCTTGCCACCCGTGCGCGCCGAATGTGAGAGCTTTGTGGCCGCTTCATTTCCCATTAGCTTCCACCAAACACTGCTCGCGTCTGTTATCTTTCCAACTCTCTCCTTACTCTTGCCAGATCGAGTGCTTGCAAAATTTGCTTTGAATTCAGAATCCAGGTAATCAATCTTAGAGTCAATTTGTATTTTTTTTTTTTAAAGAACACTTGTGAATTAAAGCCCCAGGGATGGATGATGAAGAAAGAACGGATTCTGGGTGCACACACTTGGTGATGCCTATTTGTTCCGTCAGCTCCTCAGAGATGCTTTCCTGTCTTTTCTCAATATAGGCTCTGGGTAGGAGAAGTTTCCAGATTAAGTGAGAACTGGTGGAAAAAGCGAGGCCCTGACAGTCTTGCCACCCAGGACCTCTTATTCTAAAAAAAGATCAATGGCACACATTGTCACATCATCACAAATGCCGAGGACAGATGCCATACGCTAGAGTTAGTCAAGCTATAGCCCAGAAAACTAACAGAGTGACATATTCTATGAAGTGCCCCCACGAACAGAGATCATTTCTCACGCTCAGCCCCATAAGGCCACAGGCACACTCCTCCTGGTGTCTGGGATGCACCTTCTGGGCACGATTTAGCTTCCTGCATGCCAGGGAACATTGGATGTCTGGGCGGCGGGGAAGTTGACCAAGGGCAACAGATAACCAACCCCTTGTTGGGGGACTAGGCCAAAAGCTTTTAGACATCTCAGTAAAATTAAAACAGAACAAGAATGGAGCCAAGTGGATCTGATGTAGAATTACATATTCCAGCTCTGCACTGAGACCATCTGGCCTCCTTGCCGGTGACGCTGACTTCAGGCAGCTTTGTTTCCCTTGAGAGTGGTCCCTTGAGAGCTTGTCAGAAACACAGAATCCCAGGCCCCACCCCAGCCTCCTGAATGAGAGTCTGCAATCTGACAGATCCTCAGGTGACCTGGGTGCACACTGAGAGGCACTGCCCTACCCAGTTCAGAGGCCATTGAGGTGCTCAGAGTGGCCCCCGTGCTGGCTGTCAGGACGAGCTGAGCCCCAGCCCTAATTCTGCACCCACTGTGGGGTGAGGTTAGATATATCCTTCTTTTTTTCTGGCCTCTGTTTTCCCAAACGCTGAATGGGATCCAGCCCAGTGGGTTCAATGACGTCCCCACGTGCCAACCCTGAAAACGAGATCTGTAGGTACATTCGGTGCTGAAAGAGCCACTTTCCTTTGCAGACCAGAGCCTCCTCTCTCCTCAGGGTCAAATCACTGTGGGATTTCGGAAGCATTTCCTCCCCTCATGAAGGCTGGGCATGAATCCTGACCTCCTCTGGACACACTCCACAGCCTCCAGCAGCCCAGAATATCAGACCAAGTGATTGTCATTAGAATCCAGCCCTTCCTTCTGTGCTGGTGTATATGGAGGTGCAGGGCTGGCCCAAGACCTGCCTCTCCAGCTCGGTTCAACATGCAGCTTCCTGGAGGTGGCCAACCCCCAAACGCCCAGAATCTTAGCAAAGAGCCCATGGACTATCCCTCCCCAAATACCCAGAAGGGGCCTCCTGCTTCCTTTAGTCCTTGTGGTTCTGTGCTCTAAATCTGCCAACAGATGAATCCTGGGATATTTTATAGTTAAAACAATTCTGCATTCCAAGCACTAATGCAGCTGACATAATATTGGTCATGAGTGGTTAAACAGGATGCCTCCTCTCAATCTGCTGGAGGTGTGTGTGTGTGTGTGTGTGTGTGTGTGTGTGTCTGTAGTGTTAGTGTTCTGTTTTTCACTATTTGTTAGGTGGGAGGAGAAACCAGAAGTTTGTCTCAGAATGTCGCCGTCCTGGTTTACAGTGTGTGGTATGTAGTTATTGATATCAACCCTAGAACAAACAGTATGTAATTTCTTTCCACAGCACGGGCTCGGGACTTCTCGATGGATCCTCTTTGGGTTCCCCTCAAGGCTTGAATGCAACAGACCTTTATGGAGAGATATCAGGATTCCACATTCCAGGTTTGTTTTGCAAACAAAAAGGCCAGCAGCCCCTTGTGGAATGCCGCTGTGCCAAGACATCCTGTCCTCCGAGTGTGCAAAGTGTTAGCTGTGAGTTTGAGATGCTGACGGGTGCAGTGTTATGACATTCAGGGGCAAAGCCAATCTGGTCTCAAGGCAGAGGTGGGATAGCTGGCCTCCTTAAGGCCTCAGCCATGTGCCTGTCTGGGAGCCTGGCTCCCTGCTGTGACAAGTACTGAGTGTCACTCTGCATTATAGACCAAGAGCCAACCCACCCTGACAGCCAGGCCGCTTCTACAGAGCGTGCTCTAATTTCTGCGGCTGGGGCCCCCCTGGGTCTTGAGGATGGGGTCACCCCAATTACAATGCTGGATGTTTCCAGCAATAAAGGAAAATCCATCCCCCGGCTGTCAGGTTGAGGCTGCACGTTGCCTGAGAGAGTCAACGTGAGAAAATCAAGTTAAACCAGGGGTGTGAGTGTGTCTGTCGTGACAAAAGGACCCCGCATGGAGGAAAGACATTTGTCACTCTGAAAGGGCCTGCACTCTGATCTTAAGAAAGGGGTAGACAGTCAGACACGGTCTGTGTTTTCTATATCCTGGTTTTCAGTACCAGAAGCCAAATCTTCAGCCAAATCTGGCCTCTGGAATATGAGATGTCAAAATTTATGGGGGCCAGGTGGCGGGCTTAGGACTTAAGGTTTGTTTTTTTGTTTTTGTTTTTGGTTCTTTTTCTCAAAATATTTTTTTATTGTGATATAACATCGACTATAAAATTGACCATTTTAGTCATTTTAAGTATATACTTCAATGGCATTGAGGACATTCAGAAGGTTGTGTAACCATCACTGCTATTCATCCCCAGATGCTTTTCGTCTTCAGCTCTGCACTCATTAAACGCTGACTCCCTATTCTTCCCTCTGCCAGCCCATAGCAACCACCCTTCTACTTTCTGTCTCTCTGAATTTGACTCCTCCAGGTACCTCATACAAGTGCAGTCATACAGTATGTGTCCTTTTGTATCCGGCTTATTTCATTCAGTACAATGTCTTCAAGGCTCATCTATGTTGTAGTATCTACCCATGACTTTAATAGTTCCTTCCTTTTGAAGGCTGAATAATATTTCATTGTATGTGTGTGTGCATGTGTACATATATATGTATACATATATCACACGTACGTATATATACACGTATAGATATATACACGCGCGCACACACACACACACACACACCCCACATTTTTTTTATCCATCCACCCATCTATCCATCTATCCATCCATCCATCCATCCATCCATCGATGACCCCTGGAGTTGCTTCCACAGTTTGCTTATTGTGAATAATGCTATGAACACAGGCACACAAATATTGGAGGAGCCTCGGGGCTTGCATTAATGTGAGCCTTCTGCCCCCTGGTGAAACGTGGCCTCCAGCTTGTGGCTGAGCTGAGAGCCGGTGGTGGGCAGCTCTTGAAAGGCAGGCTAGGGTGTGGGCACAGGGGAGAGAATGGGGGGACACCGATGCACCCAGACCATGCTCAGGGTTGAAAGGGTTATAGTTCCACCAGCGCAGAGGCTGCTCTGCCCCTCTTCTCCTGGAGCAATCCTGTGGCATGCTGGCTTTAGCCATGCTTCTCAATGTCACCTCACCCAAAGTGGAAGAAGAGGACTGGATGACCGGAATGTGGTTGGCCAGGGCAGGCTGCACTTTTTTGTTGTTAATTAGCTAATTTTATGGAGACGCAATTTCCATAAAGTAACTGCTCAGATCTTAAGTGTGCAGTTTGACAAGTTATGACCAATGTATGTACCTGCATAACCTCCACCCCAATCAAGACGCAGCCCATTTTCATCTGCCCAGAACATTCCTTCGTGCCAAACTGCGTTTTCGCAGCTTAAGAGCCAGTCGATATCACTGCAGCATCGACAGGGTTAGGGGGCTTATAAAAAGCCTGTTGGGGGTTCGAGGCTATGAAACCCGAGATGTCCTCGGTTCTGAGTCACCACAAAAGTCAGGCTTTTTTTTTTTTCTTTCTAATTTTGCAGTTCATTAGCCACCCACAGTGGTCTGGCAAGGGAAGTTTGGCATCACTGGAGCCCAGGACAGACGGTGGGACCCCGGTTTCACTCAGGTCCCATTCACCCTACAAGCCTGTCTCAAGCACATGCTCTGCCTGGCATGGGACTGGGTGCTGCCATGACAGGTAGGGGGACACCGAGCAGAAAACAGGAAGAAGAATGACATCTGGGCTGGAACCCAAGTCTGAATCTTGTGAGACTGCAGAGATGTACCTCATTCTGGCTGAGGCCCCCTGGAAGGCTTTCCAGAGGCAGGGGCGTTCAGGCTAGCCCTTTAAGGCATGCCCAGGACTTCAACAGAAGGCAAGGAAGAGGAGAAAATTCCAGGCCAGGAGGACACTGTGCCAACAAAGGCACTGAGACATAATAAGAGCCATCATTTATTGAATGCCTATTATGTAGTAGGCATTGGGCTAGGTGTTTCACATTCCTGATTTGGTTTAACAAATATAAAATAACGATGACAAGTACCCTACAAGGGAAGGCATATGAGGTATAATGTGGCTAAGTGACTTCCCAGGTTCACAGAGCATTGCCCCTGGATTCAGCCCTGGTTCTGGATGTTTCCAAAGCCCATGTTCTGCTGCTTACTGTGCTTTGGGAGGAAATGCACTAAAACCGAAGCTCCAGCCTCCTGCACTGAGGGGAGGTGGGAAAGGGTCCAAGGCTGTCCAGAAAGACATTTGAACAACGGCGGAATTTCAGAGCTCAGGGCTTCCTCGCTTGGTGCATATAATTAAAACGGCAGGAGCGAGACTGCATTCACAAAAGGAGATCTGTAAACTCTGCATTATGCACACATATATCTCTGTGCTTTTAATGTCACAGGAAAATCTTATTTAAAATAATGGGGGCTAATTAGTAAAATTACTTTTCCTAAAAGTGGTCTTGTTTATACAAAATGACCCCAAGCAGGCTCAGAAAGTTGGCAGCAGGGGTGGCCTGTAGTTAGCATGACTACCCAGCAGTGGACCTTCTGAACGAAATCCTCCTCTCTTCATTGCTACAGATGCCCCGAATTTTTACTTATGCTGTTAGTCCTGAGAGAGGAGGGAGTCCTCAAACTATTACAAATGCCATCTCCCTTCCGTTTACCCCAAACGCCCCACCCCACCTGGAGCTGACACAGGAGGAGCTTTCCGGAAGCTTCTGCTCTGCCTGGCTTCTATCTGCTAGCCAGGGTCAAGAGGCTCCCTAGAGGTGACACAGAACTGTGTCGGAGATCAGGAGCTCCTTGTGCTGCATCAGCCATGTAACTCCTGGGAGGGGCTCGAATATTCCTTAACACCAAATGCCACGAATCTCTTTAGCACCCCAGCTCAGACTGTCCAGCCTCCTCCCCAAGGTGAGTAGAACACCAGCCTAGAAGGGCACTCTCAGGAAGACAGGAATCCCTGGGTCCAGAGTCCACATTAGCCCTGCAGTCCCAGGAATGGCCAACAGGCAGCTACATTACGAGGCACAGCTTACTTTTACACACACAGACCTGCAAACACACACACACACACACACACACACTCACTCTCGCTCACCCTGCACACTCGCACATACACACATAGGCTCTCCACTGCCTTTGGTCACTCAGGCCTGCTGCATATGTATAACACCCTTTTTCCTCCCAAATATCTCCAAACCACTTTATGTGGAGAGCTGCCTCTCAAACGGACACCCTACTGGGTGGCAGACAACTTCACGAGCTCCCCAAATACCAGCCCACACAGTGCCCGGTACTCTCAGCTTGGGGTTTCTGAGACACAGGGGAGCTCTCCCCTGCCCCCCACCCCTCCGCCAGGACGCCTCACTGCCAGCTGAGCTCCCCGTCTCAGCCAGTGTGCACACACAGCTGAGGGGCTGCCTCCTTTCTCCACAAAAGTTCATCTCTCTCCAGTTGGTAGTCTGGAGTCAGGCCAATACCACTCCTTCCCAGAATGCTCCTTGATTTGCAGAGGCCAGAAGCAAATGGCAAGCCTCCCTGCCCTGACCCTTCTCACGGTGCAGAGGGCTAGGAGATGACACTGGGGACGTACCTCCTCCTGCTTGACACCCGTATGCTGACCCACAAACCACAGGCCTCTAGTGTGGATGAGCTCCCGCCCTGCCCCCGCCCCCCCCCAGGCTTCAGCCACATCTTGCAAGCTCATTACTCCCATGGTTCAGTCTTGAAAGAAGTGTTTTAGCTGCGAAAGAAAGAGGAATTTAGGTTCTAACGGAGCAGCCAGACACAGTATAACTTTGGCGACGTGATTCCCGTGATGGCCTGTTTGCAGGGGCCTCGCTCTTGACCCAGGAGCAGGGGGCGGTGCAGGGTGCAGGGGGCACCCGCCCGTCTCCATTCTTTCGCAAGTGAAGCACACTGCAAACCAGAGTATTTCTTCTCCTTGCCAGTGAGCCGTTGCTGTCTGTGTACTCCAGGAGGAGGCCATTACAGGGAGTTAATAGAGTTTTAAATTTGTTTTTAAATTTTATAATGCAATTCATCAAATTCGGTGTCTGAGCACAGCATTCACATTCAGACCAGGCAGCATATGTCAAACTGGCCCCAGCCTTCTCCCACCCCGTCCCATCCCCCCAAATGAAGAAAAGTTAACTCTATAGACAGTCTATAGACTGTCAGGCATGTGCCCACATGGCGTGAGGAGGGCAGCAGGGTAGTGCTGGTCTGCGAGCGCCATTCTGAAGTTGGTCTAACGGAAAGGCTGGTGACTTATCTGAGATGCTCTGGGCACCTTTCGTGAGCATGGCAGATACAGGCAGCCCTCAACCTTGGTCTCCTTGTCCAAATGGCCACCTGGGAGTGACCAAAAAGCGGCTCTTTCAGACACGTGTCTGTCAGGAACCGGGTACCAACAAGAATGGGCAAATATCCAGGGCATAGATGTGGAAAGCATTCACGCAGTCTGCTGATCAGGGACAGATGTGAGCACAATTTCTGCTATTTTTCACCCAGAAGGATTTCCTTTAAGGACATGTTCAGCTGAACTTAGGATCATTATTGTAACTTGGGATCAGCTGCTGCTGAATTGGAAATAAGTGAGATTTACGGGACCACGGATTTGTGAAGAACATCTCGGGCATCAGGACTTGCAGCAGATCCTCTGTATCACTAACGGCAGTCAATCTTGCCTTTTATTAAGCTTTAATAAGTGACTTCGCTTCTAGGGAAAGTTCTAGAATAGACAGTGCCAGGAAGGGAAATCCTATTGGTCCAGGAGCAGACTATAATAAAATAGTGTCCTCCCGGCGGCCCTGACAGCATAGCCTTCAGCTCACTGAGGGCACAGAGACCCAAGAGGGTCCCCTTGCCCAGCACGAGTTGGCAGTGAATGGATGGCTGGGGCATAACTATTGGAGCATGAATGCCAGCTCTCCTCGGCACAACAAGGGCCCCATCTTGGCACTGAGCTGCTTCTGAAACATATCTGTCCTCAGTTAATGGAACCCACAGGGCAGCTGCGCCCTGGGGCCCCAGCTGTCTGGACATAGGTCAGGGAGTGACCACCAGGTGGCCATGACTTTTGGTCACTACTGATTGGTGGCTTTGTGCTGGTGACAAGCCCCGGGGCTTCTGCTGAGCCCCAGAAATACTCCACCTGCACCTTGCTGAGAGTTCCGATATCGACTTGAGATTTGCACTTGTTAAAAAGAACAGACACAAGAAGAAAGTCAACCCTTCCTTGAAGCCGCACACCCAATTAAGCACCTTGCACTACTTTTCAACTCTTGGAGGACTTTTGCCTTCCAGATGGAGCTCAGGGCTCTCACCCTACATAGCTTTGAACCTCCTGCTTTTAATTTCACACAAATCAAAAACACTAAGGTGGGGTGGGGCAAGAACCCTGTGTGGCCTCGGCAATGCTGAGCAGATTCAGAGACAGATGCAAAGGACTGGGCACAGGTGGGATGCGGTAGCCAGGGTGGGGCTGGGCTTGGCAGCCGGAGGGGGGCAGGGGATGGGTTGGGATGGAGTAAGAACATCTTGAGGTGAAGGAAGTCTTTTTGCATTCAAGGGCTTGCTGGCTTCCAACTTGCTACTTATTGCATTGAAAAATATTCCACACGATTGAAGAACTATTTTCCAAAACAAAATGCTGGTATTCATCAGGAGGCGCGGGTTGTGCAGTGTGAACAATTCACTTTCGTTAAGTACCATATGGCCGCTGGTAGGAAAACGCTAACATGTTTCAACAGTACAGCTGGGGTAGGGCTCCTTTATTCACCGTGCAGATGGCTCTAATTGACATCTCTCCTAAAACAGGTCTCCAGCATTTCTGCAGGATCATTAGAGTAATTAGTTATTAAATACCATCACCACTTTTAGAGAGGGGGTCTGATCCTTGGCAACATTCCACGGTGATGGAGCTGACAGGTCCCCATGGAGGACAAGCCATGGGAGGGCCTATGGGAAGGGTGGGCTAGCTCCTCCTGTTCGGTGCGAGGCCAGGGGAGGAAAAAGACTTTGTTAACTCCAGAACAGCCCGTTGGAGGGAACCTGGGCAACCAGAGGGCTCTGGGCCAGAGTTCTAGAGCTGGGCTCCTATCTTCTTTAGCTGTGTGACCATACAGCTTCAATCATTCAGACTCAGTGTGTGCATCCCTCAAATGGGGGTAATCACACCTGCCTTCCTGCCCTGTAGGGCTGAGATTATGCAGTACAGAGCAAATGGAAAAGAGCTGAAAGGAGGAAAGTGCTGTGGCCGAACTGGTTTTGATGCTTATGTTTGAAGTCCAGCCTCGTCCATGCTCACCTCTTTGGCAAGTGACAAGCCGCGGCCTCTCAAGATCTTGGCCAAGCCTGAGACACGGTCCCTGACAGTGTGACAAGTGAGCCCTTGTTGTATTGTGACTAGTGCCACAGGCCAGAAGGTCAGTTCAGTTCAGCAGGCGGAGGACTGTGGGGGTCACACGTGCAGCCAGAGCACTGAGGCCATCACCCTCCGCTACCCCAAGACACAGGGGGCGACCCTATCACAGTCACCTTGTAGACTCAGCTCTCCCTGACCTATCTTGGCCTCCCATGACACGTGCAGGTGGTACTGCATTGCGAATCATGCCACGTTTGTGGCAGAGAAAGGCATCTGGGGAACGTGGAGTGCTCCTAGGAGTTTTTCCGGAAAGTAAATACATGTACCCAAAGGGCAATATGGATTTAGGAAATAGCCTTCACTTTGTGCTCTTTCCCCATTGATCAAGGGTTAATAGCGTGGCATTATTAGTTTCATTTCACAGTCTAATCAGTTTCCTGCTTTATTGATCAAAGGACTTGGAGGAATTGTAATTTGGTGAAGCTGAAAAGGAAACTAGTCGGCCAAGGGAATAAAGCTGGGTGGCTCTGGAGCTCAGGGGCCGTTCGAGGGAGCGCCTGGCCTTGTCCACACAGCTCACCTAACAGGGGCCACGCGATCCACAGGCGTGGATCCACAGGCGTGGAGTCACCTCTCCTTCCTCTCGCTGGTGAATCTCTTGGAGGGCGCGGTGTCCAGACCTCACAGTGACTACTAACTAGCATCTTGTAAAGAGCCCCTACCCCAGACCACCTGGAATGCCACTCTGAGCCCCGAACCGGCCTGGGGCTTCATTGTTAAACACCCTCCGTCAGCAGGGCCCCATCTGTGCAATGGAATTTTTTTTGTCACTTTTTCAAATCAGAATAGAAACAATTTTTAGTCTATAATTATCATTTCTTTTCTCAACAGACAAATGTTTCCTTTTAAATTGTAGGGCGGAAAAAGCAAAGAACAACATTTTAAACCAAAAAGAAAGACTAAAATTAATTTCCTCTTTACAGAAAAATAAAATACAACAGCTCTAAGAAGCCAGGTTTTTTCTTTTCCCAAAAGAGCAACAAATGTAACAGTATAGTCATTGCTACCACTACTGTCCATCTTTAGGAGGCCAGGCCTTGAGGGGTGGTGGGGCGGGGGTTGGCAGGCCTATCTCTGGAGTCAGGCCTTGTACCCTGATCTCCTGGAGGAGGCTGGGCTCCTGATGTCTGACCTGAAGCCCTCGGTTTGGGAAGCGAGCTTGAGATGTAGGGTCCCAGGAGCCAGGGCCAAGCCCTGGGGTCTACCAGTTGGCCTGAGTTTCCTCCTCTCTAAAAGTAGCCCTGCTCCGCTTGCACGGTTATTGGGAGGATTCTATGGGCTGTGTGACTCTGAAGCGTTGAACAGACCTTGCTCCTTTCACCATGTAGTGAAGACTAACCACACTCACTGTTAAGAAAGAAAGCCTTGCTCAAATGCTTTCTCTGCTGGCAGGATCCTCGGCCCACCCCAGAAAAGGCATCCCTCCCCATCCTGGCTCTCACGCTCTGACAGCACGCAGCAGGAAAGCTACCGCCAGGCGTGTATTTACTGAGCGCACCCTAAGTGCCAGGCCCCGGGCCCAGCGTCTCAGTGCCCAGAGCCAGCAGGGGCTACGGAAGCCTCACGGTGGGGTGAGTGGAGGGGGATTCCCTGGGGAGGGACCGCACGTGCTAAGCCTGCAGGGAGGAGAAGCAGGTTGCTTTTGAGGAGTGAAAGTCGTTCAGTGGAGCCGGGGCAGAGCTTGTGCAGGTGAGGAAGCAGAAAGGCAGGGAGAGCATGTGTCTTCTGGGTGAGGGGTGTCCCACGACTTGCGGGACATGGTGAGGAGTCTGGTTTCAGAATTGGCCAACAAATGACATGACTGCTCAACTGTCCTGGCAGAGGTTCTGTCCCTGCCCCTGTCCTCGGCCTCCTGCACAGGGAAAGGGGCACCACACGTGTGCACAAGTGCATCCTCCCAGTTTGGTGTGGTCACTGCTGATCCCGTTCTTACTCCCCACAGTGAATTCCTTCAGAGGCCACCATTGCCCAGTGCTGTGCCGGTAAATGGTCACCAGCTGGCTCTGGGGGTGATGGTGGTGGTGGAGTGGGGGGGGGACAAAACAAAACAGCTAGATCCCGATTTATAGCCTCTGCCAGTCTCTCTTGCATAAACACTCCCACCTCGATTGTGAGCTACCGACAGGATGTCAGTGAGCACGGAGCTGGGAGGAGATGTCAACAATGGGCTCTTGGGAGCCACCAAGAGCTCGCCACACTCTCTGGCCTTGCAGATGGGGTTGGAGGGTGGGGCCATGAAGATGTTGCCCCGAAGCTGTGGCTGCCGCTGTGGGAAGACCCACAAGACCTGTGGCAGGGAGCAGAGCTGGCCCCCACCCTCTTCACACTTCCCTGTCTCTCCCTGCTCTGACCCTCGGTGGCTCTGGTCCACTAGATTCCATCCAAACACCTCACCTGGCATTCAAGGCTTTTTCCCAGCTGGGCGCTACCTCTTGCCCTCCCCAGACTCTTCTCCTGCTGCCTCGGCAGAGCCCCCTGCGCCAGCCTCGCTGTCTCCTCGTGGTTCCTAGTCACATCCAGGGCTTGTACACTCCCAGCCTGAGAGCATAGCTTAGGAGGTTCCCTCTACCTGTGACACCCTCCCCCCTGCCTTCTATGATCATACCCTCCCTGATGCACCACCTCCAAACAAAGCTTTCTCCGGAAGCCCACACCCCACCGCATCTGTTGGTAACGAGCTCCACGGCGCACACAGGCATGTCCCTGCTTGACTGCACGTGCTGTGCAACTTCCTGGTAGAGCAAAGCCTCCAGAACTTACTGCTCAATGAACCAACACTCCTCATGGTAGGCTCCCAAGTCAAGATTCTTCCTGACCTGACTTACGTTCTGACCTTTGAAAACTTCCTCTCGAGGAAGCAGAGGAAGGCAAGCGTTAGTGTCCAACATTCGTACTTCCAAGGACAAAACGACCATGGGCCAAGGATCTCAGCAACTCACTTGTCACGGCCAGGCAGGGCTAGGGAGATGGCTGGGTGACATTGGGAAGGAGTGCCGTGGCTGTTCCCACCTCAGCGAGACTCTTAGGCTAGACAGGCAGGGCTTGTGGCAGAGACATAGGATCCCTGTAATGACCCCAAGCAGGTGGAAAAAGGCAACTGGTATCCTGCGCACCTGATAGCTTTCTAAAAATAGCTGGAGGGCCCTGACTCTGCAGGCTCCCCTGTGGGTAGGGGCAGGAGCTGGAACTCACGGCTGTTGGGTCACTAAGCTTCAGAGGAGTGAGGCAAGTCACAGCTGGTTCTGTACCTCACCCTTTCTGGACAGGGATGAAGCTGGGCCCCAGCCGGACACACAGCCAAGGACTGGGCCTGGCCAGCATCACCTCCTGCTTAGCTCTGCCCCACCACCTTCGGTTAGGCACCCTTCCTTGTCTGCTGTCACATGGGAAGGGTGGGGAGACAGCAGATGCCAGCAGGCTCCAGGCACCATCTCTTTTTGGCCAAGGGACCTGGGTACACAGACATTCTCCTCAAACCAAGGCACTGACAGCATCGAACAGAAATGTCATGATCCGAAGCCACGTGGCATAGGAGGAAGCAAGAAAAGAAAGGAATTCTCCGGGCCAAGCCCCAGAAGTCTCCTCTGCCCTCCTGCGGGACCAGGCTCAGGAACAGGCAGTGGGCAGCGGAACAAAGGGAGAGTTCTTCTCTCTCAGGGGCAGGCTGGGCCTTCTCCACTTCTCAGAGTGCCAGTTTCCTCCGGCTTCCTCCTCCCTCCTCCGTGTCTAGACGGGAACACTTAGCTCCCGGCACCCTTAAGTGGTGCCTTTGGCCTCCTTTCCTGGGGACCAGGTCTGTGGCTGCACCTGGGTGCTACACTGACTCAGGGAAATGTTTCAAAAACAAATCCCACTCATTAAAAGTTACAATATGTATTCTTATGGGCCAGGATGTCAGCAAATTTTGGAGATCACGGTCACCCAGCCAAGAACCGAAGTCTAAGAGGGTTTGAATAAAAAATTATAGGGAAGCAAAATTACTTTCAAATAAGATCCCTGGCAAATATAAATTGCCTCCCACCCTGCCCGTACCCCCCACCCCCTCCCAGTTCCCCAATACACATATACTTGGAAAATGCCTTTCCAATTCTATTGCCGAGAGGCAAGAAAACTGGGAGGCTTTTGTTTTCCTGGAACATTTTCACAGCAAATGTGCTCCTCTCCTGGCGAACTCCTTCAGAAACCCTGACTTTTAAACACGGGATGTGTGCTGGGTCTTGGGAGGGACACATAGCATTGCATGTGCTGAAAAAGCTGGCATGGCCAGCAAAGAAACAGAACAGAGAACCAGAGAGCTCCTCGATGCCGCCGCCCCGGCCCCGGCCCCCAGCTCCTCCCTGAGTAGAAGACCACGGCCCCCCAGCCGCACGCTCCCCCCTCACTCGCACCGTGCCTTGCCCGGATCATGTTGCTGAAATGTGATGCCTGGCCCACCAGCCTGCCAGCAGCGCGGCCACCCTGGCCCAGGTGCGCCCGTAAGCCACCCACCCGTTAGCTGTGAACATCTATCATCTATCAGCGCGGCACCTCTTACGAGTCCCCGGGGACGCAGCATCTCCCGGCCTTCCTCGGCCCCTCTGAACGCCAGCTTCTGCACGGAGCCCAGGCCTGCCCGGCTGGTGCCCGTGCCACCGCGCTGTCTTCTGCCCTCCCGGCCAGCTGGCGGGTTGGTGTCGCGGAGAGATTCAGACGAGGAGCCAGCGCTCCTGGGGCGGGCTCTGGTGCTCGCGAGCATGGCACTGAGCGAGTCCCCTCACCTCTCCGGCATCAGCTTCCTTCTCTGAGAGATGGGAATATTCGGGTCTACCCTATCCACCTCACGGAGGTGTCCTGGGGAGCCAAAGAAACCCCAGGTGGGGAGGGGGTTGGGGAAAGGAAAGCACGAGGGAAAAAGTCATTGTGGTGACAGGGCAGGGCTGGAGGTGCCTAGGCCAGTCCCAAGGGACGCACAAGCCTTCCTCCGTGAATCGTCTCTTTGTGAGAGAAGCACTTACTTCAAGGTTCCTGTTTCCTCTCTGCCAGCAGGAATTGTAGGATCGCTGCCAAGCCCAAGCGGTACAAACAGCAAATAATCACTTGGATGAGAAGCCTGTTGCAATGAGCCTTTGCTGGGGACAAGGTCGGCCGGCAGCTTGGCCTATAAATCAGTGCTCCCTCCTCATCTCATTGGCTCTCGCCAGATGAATTGGGCCCTTCCACAGCCCCCACCATCGGCCCTGCACGCAGTAGGGATTCAGGCGGTGTCTGTGGAGCTGAGTGACTGCGGCAGCAGCTGGGGGTGGGAAGGGGCGAAGCCCTGTCCACTCAGATCGGAGATTCACTCCATACGGCCGAGGCAAGGGGACAAATCCCAATCAGACAGCACCTCGGGCTGGCGCTGGGGCAGCCGTTCACCCTGCCAGCCGTAGCTAAGCGAGATTTCAGGGGGTGGGGAGCCGAGGGAGGTTAGAACGAACACACTTACTGTATTATCTTGCAGCAGTGATAAGACTAAAATTTTAGGATTTTCTTAATGAGACTCCTGCATTCGCAGGTTTTCCTTATCAGCGCTGGCAAGAACCCCAGTTTAGCATTTATGTCTTTTGCCTTAGAATGGAAGAAGGATCCCAAGAAGAATTCGAAAAACTCACTCTGGGGGAATACCTCTGCGCCCTCTTTTGCTTTCCTCATGGAATGAGCGCCCTCTGCCCCCGGCCCGCCCCAGACGCGCTATGCTATTTACTCATTGGCATCCGGGTGGCGAGCTTTCCCGGTTTGGGGTTTGCCGAACAAAATGCACATTGGGGCTGGGAAAGGAATCTTCGGAAGTTAGAATGCCAGGCAGTTCAATATGCCTCTGCCCTCCCTCTCCCATCTGAGGATCTGGAACCTCCTGCCCTCCCCCAGGGTCCATAACCACCCCTGAGGGGCAGGTGCACAGCCCCTAACACTCCATTCTACTGCTCTAACACCTGTCCACGGGGGCAGTTCTTTGGGGATTGTGATTGGGGCAAGCAACCACAAAATCGGGCTCATACAGTGAGTGCTTACATATTTGGGGCAGAGTTTACTCTGTGCAAACTCTGTGGGGGTGGGGGGACAGCCACACCCCCATTTTACAGGTGTGCAGCCTGGCCCCTGGAGATGGTTGGTGATGCGGCACCATCTAGAGAGAGCCGACACTGGAGGCAGGAATAAAACTGCAGTGTGGACCTAGGGCTGGGGTTGGAGGAGACCTGGGTGTTTCCTCTTGCACTCCAAGTCCTTGGGTCCCCTTGGGGCACCCAGCTCTGTGGGAAGAGAACCCCGGAAGGCCTGCCTCATCTTCCCATCCCACTTGGATGCCTACCTAACCTTGAAAAAAAGCATTTTTTTTTTCCTGATCAGATTTCAAAAGGCAAAACATCTCAATCTGCCTGGAAATAAAGGAAGAACGACCTCTCCTTTATCCCGGACACAGCCACAGTCCAGAAGCGATCAAACAGAGCCTTAGAATAAGCAAACTGGATGGCATCACTGTGAAGAAGCCCCTGGTTCACCGGAAAGCCCCAGCGCCCTTGCTGGTCACCTACGAACGCTTCCTCCGTGCACAGTTGTACCAAGTAGGTCCAAAGCAGGCAAGGGGGTGCTGCTGCTTCAGGTGAGACATGACTGCAGCAAGTTGAATGGATGAGGATGAGAAAAGATGCAGAGAGACCATGAAAAGCAGGATAGCCTCAGCAAGCACAGCAACTTTTGGGTTTCAGTTCAGGGTCAAACATCCTAACTACCCTCACAGGACCCCTGGGCATCAAGGCATTGCTGCATAACAAATGATACTTAAAAAAAAATTTTTTTTAATGTTTATTTATTTTGGAGCAGGGAGGGGAAGACAGAGAGGGAGACACAGAATCTGAAGCAGACTCCAGGCTCTGAGCTATCAGCACAGAACCTGAGGTGGGGCTCGAACCCACGAACTGTGAGATCATGACCTGAGCTGAAGTTGGACGCTTAACTGACTGAGCCACCCAGGTGCCCCACCAAGTGACACTCTTAAGGCTGCAGACTGGGTAGGAGGACAGGCTTTGGAATTCAACAAAGCCTTGTGTCCTGGCTCTGACATTTATCTTTTGTGTGTCCTTGAGCAATTGGCTTGAACATTTTGCACCTCTGTCTCTTCCTAGGAAATGGGGATTCTGCTGCGGGAATGAGGCTGTCCGTAAAGCGCTCTGTGGACAGTGCCTGTGTCATACAGAGAGTGGTCCCCTGGATGAACACTGTTGTGGAAGAGGGGAGTGGGTGAGTAGTCCCCTCGGGAGGATTTACCCAAAACGTTTCAAACAAAAGAGAGTTAGGGCTCTACTGGGGGTCAAGGTGACAGAGAAGAAAACCCAGAGGAGAAGCTGGAGGCAGTGTGGCTGGGAATGAAGGCGCGGCGCCCCCATCACCTATGGGACACCCGTGGGTACCAGGCACTGGTTAAGGTACTTGATATATCTGATCTAACTTCATCCTCCCAACTTGGCTGTAGTTACTATAAAACTCCACTTTACAGGTGAAGAACCTTACACAGGAGTGAAGAAGACACTTTCCTAAGGTTACACAGCTCATAAGTGGGATTCAAATACAGATTTATCTGAGTCCAAAGCCAGTTTCTCAATCCCCACACCAGGTAGAGGGGCAGGGAGGGTGGGGCTTCACAGAAAGTCCGCAGGGAGGTATTTGCAGACACCACAGAGGAGGTGGAGAGGGACAGCCACCGGGCCTGAACAGGCGAGGAGCTCCCGACTCCCGACTTCCAGCTGGCCGTCATGCCAGCAAACAGGCCGAAAGGCAGGCTGCACCTACAGCTTCAGGGTGCCAGAGAGAAGGCCCTTGACCCTGACCCACTTGTGAAGTCCAAGCATCAGTCCTGCCAGTGGTTTGTGGTATGGTTGAAGGGAAGGAAGTCTAACCTAGAAGCTTCCAGCACATGAGCCTCACCTCCGAGGGCTCTCCTACACAGCAGGCAGTGCCCACACAGGAGGCCTTGGGCCCAGAGACCTCTGGATTACCAGTTGGGGGAGCCCCCTGTATCAGCCCCTCCCACATTACCTCCCACATACACCCCTGCCCAGACTCCTTGCCTCAGATGGCTGGTAGAGAAGAGACACAGAGAACACAGGAACTCTGCATCATAAACCCTCCTAGTTCTCATCGTCTGGGCTGTGAACCCAGCAAAGAAAAAAAATACCTACAAATAAAACACCAGAGTGAGGGAGAGGGTCTTCGTAAAATGTGGGCAGTAATCCGAATTTGTATCCAGAGAAAAATGACAACTGTTAAAACCCTAGATGCAACCTGAACTCTGGTTTATGATAATGTAACATTTCCAGCAATAATATTCGGGGAGGAAAGAGATGAAAATGAACTGAACTTTATTCAGGGATCTCATTACTATGAGTATGGTTCCTTTTGCTAAAATACAGAAATATCTATAATGAGGATTTGTGTTGTCCTAAGAAAAATGTATGAAAAAATAGCCTTAAAGCACGGGAAAACTTTTATGTGCTATAATGTAGAAGTTGCTTCCCCTTAAAGAGCTGGGGTATGTAAATAGTCCGCTGAAAAAAGACTTGTGTAATTAATCACTGGAACTACCCTTCCCAGTGAGTTTTGGTGGTCTCACAGTCTTGGGACCCAGGAGACAGGAGTCAGGGCAGTGGCCTAGTCTTGACTTCTGGCCAGGGGTGGGAAATCCCAGTGAGTCCACTCCTTGGATTCCAATACAAGCAAACAAGGCATGCTTTGTTCTCTTTTTCCCCACTGCCCAGCCCAGTCCAGCATTAAGGCTTTGTTTTTAAGTAGTCAATGAATCACAGAAGGTCAGACTGAAAGGTTCCTGCAAAGGCTCCTCTCCCTCCAGCCCTCCCATTGCACAGATTAGCAAACTGAGGTCCTGGGAGGCTCAGGCACTTTCTCTGGATCCCGGGAAACTGCAGAGGCCAAGCCTGAGAAAATGAACACAATGCTCACCCCATACCCAGGACCCCATCTCCAGGGGGATCTGGCTCTGCCTGGGCTGCAGTCTATTTGACCAAGGGCTGTACCCTCCCATGGAGTGGCCCCGATCCTCCTCAATGAGGCGGGGAAGTCTTCAATCCCATTCTGCTCTCCCTGAGTCTCCCTTACCTGGCTTCCCTCCTGGGTGGGAAGGTGGTTTATGCTGACACCCTCCCTGCTGACAGCCCTCAGGCAGGGTGACACCAGTCCTGGGTCAGAGCCCAGTCCTGACCTGGGGCCGGCCTGGCCTGGCTGGGTGCTGTAGCAGCTGTCTAGAGGCCATGGTACACTGGCCAGCAGGGAGTCAACAGATAACACAGAAGGCATATTCTGGGGCTCAGTTAGCAGGTGAGAATGTCCAGGAGGAGGAGGAGGGGTGGAGGAAGAGGGCAGGGAGCCAGAGCCCTGGGTAACCCAAAATCTGAGGGGGTGATGGCTGGAGCTGGCTAGAAAAAGTGTCCTGGATGGAGAGCTGTGGAGTGGCCGGGCGAGGTTGACAGCAAGGGAGGAACATGGCACAGGGTCAGTTTCCCCAGGGAGACCCATCCCCACCTGGAGGCTGTGGCTTCCAGTGCAGCCTCCTAGCACAGGCTGCCTGCCTTAAGGGCCTCGAAACAGCCCTGGGCCTGGAAGTGCCTCTCAGGGCGCTGGGTGCAGGACTCCCGGAAACGAGCCCCTGCCTGGCAGTGCTGGCCCTCACTGGGCTCACAGATCAGGCCCCGTCCCTACGCCCGGGGAGTCACTAATAACAAGAAAGCATTGATTGTCCAAAGGGGATGGGGCACTTTGGCTGCTTCTTGACCTGGTATGGGAGTTTGGGCTCCATTCACCATCAGAGCCACTCTTTTTGGGGGACAGTCCCTGGATTCATGATATGGGGGCAGGAGAAGGGAGGGGCTCTGAGTCCCCGTCCTAGCGGCCTGAATGCTCACCCCTCTCTAGAGGACCAACACTTCACTCATGAGTCAACCAGGTGGACTTCAGCTCTTCTTCCCTTTACTTCCAAGTAAGAAAAACATGTCATAATGAACCCCCCTCCCCCAAATATTTCATGCAAATCTTGAAGAGGCAGGGTGATGTGAACAAAGATCTTCTACTCTAGATCCCCCAGGGGCCAGAGGAAGGGACCTGCTGGCCTGAAGACTGAGCCTGCACTAGTCAACTGGATGCTCCTGAAAGCTAGTGTTATGCCGGCAACATAAGTCCCCAGCTCACCGCACCTGTCTGCTTCCCAGTGATAATTAATAATAACCATTGCAGTAGGATTCACTATAATTACTACTCCTATCCCACCCTTTTTTGAACACTTATTATGAGCTGCACATTATCTCATTTACTCATCACAAGAGCCCTCTGCAATAGGTATTCTTATCATGCCCATTTTGTAGATGAGAAAACTGAGGCACCAGAGGTAGAAAGTGACTTGTAGCTGATGCAAACAGAAACACCTACGTCCCTCTCCCATATCATTAACCTTGCAAAGCTCAAAGAGCAGAAAGCCAAGTGTATTTGAGGCAAGAAGTTGGTGCACTAAAGCACTTTGCTAAGGGTGGGAGCTGGTGAGCAAAACTCAGCCCAGGTAACAGGGCCCCTCGAACAGCTGTCCAGCCACCCAGCGTGGAGGGAGACACGGAGGAGGAATCCCATCACGAGAGAAATGGAAACCATAAGAGTCTGGTATCCCCCCGTGTCTGCATGTTAAAAAGATGAAAAGAGAATCTGCAAAGGCTGATCATTTCAAATTTTATATTAATTGGGTTCTTTAAAAATTTTTTTCTGTCAAATTGCTTATATTTCTAAGTTTTAAGAAAAAAAAGAAGTTCACAGATGGCAGGCCCCTGGACTGGAAGAGTGGACTTTGTGGCCTCTACTCCATGAGGCAGCTAAGGGGCCAGACAGAGGCTCGTCATTCATCAGCCTGGCCCAGGCCCCTCTGCCTCCCCTTCCCTGAAGCCCCATTGTCTACCGTCCTCAGAGCGGCTGGCACAGATGCACATAAGTGGGGGAGACTCAGTTCTGTGCCCTGGGCACTGCTACTCCACCTCAGGCCAGACCATGAGGGCTTTGGAAGCAGGGGTTCTGTGCTCTAATTCTACCTTTGCCTCCCCAGGGCACAGACCAAGCCCAGACCAGGGTCCTGTGCGTTTGCTGATTAGCTAACTGGCCTGAGCGGCTACTTCCCAGACCCTTGCTAGTGAGCAGCTCAAATCCCAAAATATCTGCCAGGAAGTAGGCTGTTTGTAACTCAGATCATTCTTCCCTGTACAGACAAAGCCATCGATGGTCGTGGGGCTGCAGGGCTAGACCACTAAGGCCAATATCAGAATCTAGCTTGCTGAGTCGTGGCACAAAAGCCCAAATTATGTGCATTGCCCCTGGAAGGTCTGCAAAGTGGGTGGGAGGAGGAGGAGAGGGAATGGGCTTCTTTTGTTTCTTGGTGCTGGCATTGAGTTTGGCCAGTTTAGCATTCTCATGCATGGGTGTGCATGTGCGCGTGTGCGTGTGTGTGTGTGTGTGTGTGTGTAAATTAAGAGGAGTCTGGTTGAGTGTTTAAATCAACAAATCTGGAAACCATAACAGTTGGCTTTGATCAGTGCAATTGCTGGGCTGCATGCAGAGTGCTGTCTGACCAGCTGCTCCTGGTCAGCTCAGTAGGTACACATGGCCCCAGAGAGTCTTCTGGAAGTGAGACCCTGCCTTGGCTTCTCTCCCCACTTCCTCTACTCCTCTGATAGCCAGGCTGGACAGGGGAGGAGGGATCCATATGATACCCTGAAGCCAAATCAAGGAGACTCAGAGAGTCCCTTCAAGTACTATAGGGCACCAGGGACCCTGTCGTCCAGGTCAGTGTCTATTAAGGTCAGGGCTCAGACAATCTGACCAGCATTCATTGCTTGAGAATCGCCATTGATTACTTAACCCTCCAATAAAGCATGCTTTGCTAGTCCCATCCCTTGTGGGGGATAAATGTCGGCCACCAGCTAAGGCCAGGCTTCCCCATGTTCCTCACTTGTTCACTCATGGAGCTTCCACTGAGGACCACCTGCTCTGTGCTCAGATACCATTGGGGCTGGAACTGCTCAGGCTGAGTCTTTGTCCCAAGTGAGTGCTCAGGCCCTCAGGGCAGACAGGACGGCCTGGTGCTATGCAAGGACCTTGTCCCTGACTGTGCAGAGGTGTGGTATCACTGGAGAGCAGTCTGTGAACTTGCTCTCTCATACTATCATGTGGAGTTTGGGCCTAAATGAATTCTGTGCCCTCCACATGCTCTTTGAGCTATAGTGCAAGTCTGATGTCCATCCACGTTCATGGAACATCTCCCATGGGCCGGGTGCTAGGCTGGGCGCTGGCCATGTTGAATAAAGGAAGACAGCGTTCCCACCTTTGCGGGGGGAAGTTCATGGTTGGTAAGAGTTCCACAGAACACAGGGAGCTGTGGGAACAGGGACAGAGGCCCCAAGGCCTGCAGGCTTGGCTGGAAGAGCTTTCCTGGAGGAGATAGTGATGTATCATCTGCAAAGTGGGCATGCCAGGTGAAGAAGAGAGGAAGGGTATTCTAGACAGAGAAACCACCTTAGTAATGGAAACAGAGTTAGGAAGCTGTACGGAATGTTCAGGAATTGAGAGGAGCTTGGGGTAAGTATAGCAAAACAGGTGAGAGGGGCCTGGGAGAGCTGGCAGGGCGGAGGGCGGAGGCAGTGGCCACGACATGGTCCCGAACACTAGCCAGGTCCCAGAGTGTCGGGGTCTGGCGGGGGGTCCTGTCAAGAACAGCCAAGGGCCCGGTCTAGGGCAGTGATGGCAGAGATGGGGAGGAAGGCACATGGGGAACAGTCAGGAGGTGGTTTTGGTAAGACTTGGCAGTTGAGTGGCCACTGAGTGCAATAATGAATGCCTTCTGTATGCTGGGCTAGCAATGGGGTGGAGGGAGACAGAAGTATCTGGGAAGAACCCCAGTTTTCAGGCTGGAAAGACTGAGGGGTGGTGACACTCTCCTGGGATTGGGAACACTGGAGGAGGAATAAGTTTGGGGACGACACTGAGAGAAGCAGAGCAGCAGAAAGGCCGCGTGGGCTCTGCCCAGGTGAGGTAGGCAGGATGGAGACTTCCAGGTCGGGGACCCGACAGAAGTGAACGCAGGGGGGACAGATGGAGTGTGGTCTATTTCAATGAAAATGAAACTCAACCCTCTTCCCTGAGTCCAGATGTTTGAGTTATGAGAATCAGAGTTTGCCCATCGTGCCCCAGACGCGGCCCCTCTTTCCAACTGCACCTCACTGACTGATGATATCTGTGTACCTTATGTGTCAAGATCCACGCTTTGTGGCCAAGTAGCTTCTTCCTCAGTTTTGCAGATAGAGGCGCCAGAAATTCTGCCACTGGCTGTCCTTGGACCCCTGCTGTCGGCCCTCACCAAGGAAGCCAAGGACACTTGTCAGGATGAGTAAGATGGAAGGAAGCAAACTTACCGGGGTGTCTACAGCAATTTCCAGGGAAAACCATCTGCACAGCTTCCTGCGAGGCTGTGGCTGTCCACCACCCCGTGCTCTGGTCCCAGAGGCCACTTAAGGGCTCTCTGATCCCGGGAACCATGGCTCCAAGGCCCCTCCTGCTGGTCCTCCTCTGCCCAGGTCTCCAAAGGAGCCTGGAGGGTTCCAGGAACAGGAAAAGTGGGAAGCCCGATGCATACAGCTCCTCAGATGAAAAACCAGCAATTGCATTCCAGGCTCCTCGGAGGCTCCCCAGCCCCACTCCCTGGCAGCATAATTACAGATGCCTCCCTCCTTACAAACCCTTCCTACGCACTGCATAAAGGAATACAATTTCTGGCTGTCCAAATTACAAGAGACCATAATGCACAAAAGCAATAAACACAGGTTCTAACAGCAATCAGATACCACTTATCGTAAACAATGGTTTTTGTGATTTATTGCGTTTGAAGCAGGTTCAGCATTACTCCTTAGAAGATTTGGTTATTCTTGTTTTCAAGCAGAGTTGCCTGCAGCCAGCTGACGTCAGAAAAAATTGCTCAAGCGCAGCAGATTTTTAAAAATAGGGCCAATGTGGTGTTAAAATAATAATAATAGAAAAATTGGGGTGGCTGTAGGCTGATGTGGAAGTCTAGAGACAGAGCCATTTGGAGTTTGAAGGCTCCCCTGCCAAAGCCCGGGCATCGTCGGTGGGTCCTGCGTGAGGCTCATCCTCACTTCCTGATGCCCAGCACTTCCGATCCTTCCCACTGTCCTCCTGTCCCCTGAGTGACGTGGGAGGGAGGAGGAGACTAGTAACCAGAGTGGACCCAGTGACAGTCCGGATTAACACATCAAGCTGTTCAGCTTCCCGGCTCAGGCCTCAGTTAGCTCTGGTACTCAGATACTAGGGGAGTACAGAAAAGTCAAGTTCAGACAGTGCCTTTGGGCCAAGAAATCTGCAATGATTATCCAAAAGGAAACCGGCCCAGGTCTGGCAGGATCAGTCTCTTCTCTCCTGGACCCTGTTCTGTCCACTCTGCTGGGAAGGTGCAACGGACACCGTCAGGAACAGAGACTGGCAGTGGGGCCTGGGCTGAGAAAGCAACAAGAATGCCTGCCCAGTTTGGAGCAAGTCTTCAAACTGACCTTACAGACATCTTAGGATTCCATGTGGGAATTTCAGGGGCTCCGGGAGGAGGTCACCCCTGATTCAACCAGGGAGCTCTGCTTTTGTTAATTGTCTCTAATGGGTTTCTATACGATTGTTAGCAGAAAAAAAAAAAAAATTGGATTAGAGAGTTAATCCCCAAATAGGAGTCAATGTACTCTGCTTCTTTGATCTTTCTCTGCCTCTCTTCAAATCCACCATTTTGCCATGATTTGAAAGCAGAGGCACAGGGGAGAACTCACTCCCAGAGGTGGGACAGTGAGAGCCTTTGAGGAGATGCATGCTCCCAGGAAGGCAGGTGTACTGCCCTCTGCCCTCATGGGGACCATCGGATGTGGAGCTCCCCCACCCCCCCAAGGATAAATGACACCAAACCACCTTGGCCATACCCCATGGCCTGTGCAACTAGACTTGGTTCTGAGGGAAGCGGAGAGAATAGTGTGCATGTGTATCAGGTACGTGGCCTCACAGGAAGCAGAGTCCCCACTGCACAAATGGCAAAAGGCTGTTTGCTCCAGAATCTCTAGGAGCTGGAAGAGACTCTTTAACCAACACGTAGTACCCTTGGGACTGAAGGAGTACACACATATGTGTGCGCACGCATGCACAGACACACAAACACACATGCACATATTCAGCCTCCCCCTCACAGGAAGGCCAAGACCCTGCCCTGGCTGACACTTCATTTCCATTTGGCGGGGCGGGGCGGAGGGGGGCTGGTGCGGTGGCAAGCTCTCTCGCCTTAGCTTGGAGCAGAGAGCAGAAGAATTCACTGAGCTATCCAGATCATGATAAGGAGAATGCATGTTAGTGGCCTGCCAGTCCCTAGAGAACAGCCATGATCTCTTGTTTGAAGTGAATTCTCAGAACATCACTCACCCAGGTGGAAAAAAATATATCGATCACTAACATTTACCGCAGACTTACATTCCAGGCACTATTTGTAAACTCCTTTCGTGATTAACTTATTTAATGCTCAACACACAACTCTGCCATAGGAATTGTTATTCTCTCCATCTTACAGATAAGGAAACGGATGCACAGAGAAGGAGAGTAATTTGCCGAGCTCACCCAGCCAGTAATGTGAATACAGCTCCCAAGTCCACAGGCCTTGCTGTGTTTCCCACCTGTTTCCACACGCATTCTTTCCCGCTGAGAGGCTTATGGTTTTCTTTCTGTGTGGTCTCCTGTCAAGTCTCGGTTGGCTGGGATCATTTCGGGCATAGGGAGATAGATGGGGTGAATGTCAGTTAAAACAACAATATCGACACTAGCACCTGTTGGAGTCAGGAGTCGCCAGAAGTGCCCACACCTGTCCCGTCTGCTGTTTGGCGGCCGAGCCTCCTCCCGGCCGCACATTGCCCTCCTGAGAGATGAAGGCACCACAGCCACAAACCACACAGAACGTCCCAAACCTTCGAGTCAGCAGACCTCTGCTGAGTGTCGATGTGTCAGGCACCCGTATCACATTCCGAGACTGCCAACGGGAATTCCAGAAAAAAGCAAAAATCTGCTTTTTGATAAAGACAAAGGCGATTCGCTGCCCAAAGATAATCTGAACACCGAGATAAGGTTTTGTACAGAGCCTCGCATCTTCAAACATCCCTGTCCTTCCGTATTTCTAATCCTCGGCCTTGAATTGTTTCTGTGCAGAGGGAGGTGTGAGGAACATCACCACTTCCTACTTCCTGGGACCCCCTTCCTTTTCCAAGTTACCGTGGCACTTCGGTCTGTGTTGTCTGATTGGTCACTCAATTGCATATGGTCTTCTGTGCTCTGTGTTCATATAGGTCTTGTTTCTTGAAGCTCCTTGAACGTGTGTCATCCCCATGGCTACCCTTCTGTCTCCCTACGCACACAGCAGAACTTCAGAGGCACCAGCATCACCTGGGGAACTAATTTAGTTTATTTAAATACCAAGTCACGAGCCACGCCCCAAGAGGTTTTGATTCAGTGGATGTGATGCGTGGCCCAGGATTTCACACTTTTATTAAGTGCCCCAGATGTTGGCAGTCTCACGTTCATGTTTTGAGAAACCTGCTAGCTTGCCTCCCCAGGATAGCATCTGTATGGGTTGAACTGTGTCCCCCTAGCAAATTCGTATGTTGATGTTCTAACCCCCAATGGCTCAGATAGTAACCCTATTTGGAGGTAGGGTCTTTGCAAGGGTAATTAATTATAATGAGGTCATTAGGGTGGGCCCTAATTCAATACAACAGGGGTCCTTATAAAAAGAGGGAATCTTGGGGTACCTGGGTGGCTCAGTCGGTTGAGCATCTGACTTCAGCTCAGGTCATGATCTCACAGTTCGTGGGTGTGAGCCCCGCATTGGGCTCTCTGCTGTCAGTGCAGAGCCTGCTTTGGATCCTCTGTGTCCCCCTCTCTCTGCCTCTTCCCCACTTGTGCTCTCTCTCTCTCAAAAATAAATAAATCTTAAGAAGAGGGAATCTGGAAGATGATGTGAAGGTTCAGGGAGAAGACGGTCATCTCCAAGCCCAGGAGAAAGGCCTGGAACAGAGCCCTCCCTCGTGGCCCTCTGAAGAAACCGACCCTACTGACCCCTTGACCTCTGACTTCTAGCCTCCAGAACTGTGAGAAAATAGAGTTCCATTATTGAAGCCACCAGCCAGTGCTACTGTGTCACGGCAGTCCCAGCAAATGAGTGCTGCCTCCACAGCAGATATTTTGCAAATACTTTTTTTTTTTTTTTTTTTTTTGTCTAAACTCATCTTTGCCAAACTTTTTCACTGCCTTGAATTCTTCGCTGGGTATTCCTACCCCTGGGCTGTGACCTGTTGTCACCCAGCAGCCTGCCAGGCCCGGCTCAGCGCTTTTCCCACACGGCAGAGGCCACCCTCCCCCCGGAGCTCTAGCTTCTCGTTGCTGTCACCTGCCGTGCACTAAGCTCTGCCCTCTGGGGCTAGATGCCACCAGCTCATGCCATCTCCTCTGAGAGGGTGTGACTGCCACCCGGACTCCCAGATAATCTGGGCATTATCACCTGGAAGGCCTGGCTAGGGACAAAGAGGGACTCTGTGGGCAGACCTTGGGAAGGTGGCATCTCTGCTTGTGTCTGCCTCTGTCTGGGAGATGGGCAAGGCAGCCGCAAAGCTCGCTGGGGCTCTGCTCATAGTGCCTGCCAAACCTACCAGGCCTGGGGTGGCCCCACACCTCGGGCCATATAAAGCTTTGTGCTCACCACCAGGGCAGTACTAGAGAAGGGACTCCTAGGACCCCACCCCCAGAAGCTACAGTTAACTCTGCATGCCATATGAGGGGGTGGCTCACCACCAAACCTCAGCAGCCACAGTGGCCACTGGTCATGCTTCTTGGTAAGGACTCCTCCACCTTCTGGACATCTTGTGTGTTTCTCAATTCATTCCTCGCCACCACAACTAGAAATAAGCTTTTCTGCAGGCGAGATTTAAACGAGCTCTCCTGTCACCGAGCACATGGCCTCGCACTGAATAAAGGGTCTTTAGAATGCTCAGATCCACCTTCTTCTCATTTCCTTCTCTCCTTGATCCTGTTTTCTCCCTGGGGTATGGGTGTCTGTGCAGCCAGTGTGATTAACTCAACCGGGACTATAATCTCAGGAAGGAATGGAATGGAAATCATTTTTGGAATATAAATCAAATAGGATTTCAGTTGAAGTTATTTAAAAGAAATTAATTGACTTGTACTCGCCACAATACACTGATAAGAGTTCATTGCCAGACCCATCAGGAGTAATGAAAAAACAGTTAATAAAATTCAGCTGTCAAAAGCAGCCTGAGCACGCTCTCCGGGGACGTCCCACAGCCCCCAGGGTCGCAGGGGGTGGAGCACACCAGTTTGCAGGGGCCAAGCTCAGGTTTTGCTGAATTTTTCTCTTGTGTGGGATTACTCGAGTTTTAATACTGTAAGATTCTTAGGGCTGAGACTTTTTCCCAAGCTGCTTTGTATTTCTATATAGCTCCATGCACATATTAAATCACAACCGAAGGAAGGATGCGGGCTAGATAAGAATGGTTTTGCATTCAGGAGTTCGGGGGTTTTTTTTTTTTTTTTTTTTCATTTGTGAGGCCTTCAAAAGAGATATTTCTCCTTCCTCTTATTGACTGTAAATGACCTTAAGGAGGAGGGAGTGGCAATATTTAATTAAAGACATCTTTGGCTCCTCTCTCCCACTCCCGAAATCCAAGGAGGAGAATAAGTTATGAACTCGAAAAAACCATACATGCGCAAAGAAGAGGGAAGGGAAAATTTCCATACTGCAATCCAGTGCAAGACCCTGGACGCGGCAGCCAGCCCCATCACCCCACACGGCACTTCCCGGCCTATGTGGCCATCATCTGCCGTTCTCATCAAAGACGTGAGTCCTTGAGACACAGAGGCAGAAATTACCCCACGTCTCTAGGACTCCACAAGCCACAGCCTTCCGGACAGCAGAGTAGCTGCTCCCTGCCCTGAGCTCCTCACCTGATTTTTTATTTTATTTTGTAGCGGTTGCCATGGGCCAGGCAGCATTCTAGGCACGTGCCAAGCAGTAACTCATGTGATCCTCACAGAAGCCCGTAAGTGCACTGAAATCGGCGCCCCGCCCCCCCCCATTCATGTGTTGACGTCCTAACCCCAAATGTGATGGGATGTGGAAGTGGGGACTTTGGGAGGTGATTAGGTTTAGATGAGGGCATGAGGGTGGGGCTCTCCTGCAAGGAAATGAAAAGATGAGTGTCTTTATAAGAAGAGACACCAGACAGTCAGGTGAGGATGCCGTGGGAGGACGGAAGGCAGCCATCTCTGAGCCAAGAAGAGGGCCCTCACCAGCAACCGGTCAGGCTGGCACCTTGGTCTCAGACTTCCAGCCTTTAGAACTGTGAGCAAATAAATCTCTCTTGTTTAAGACACTCAGTCTGGTATTTTGTTACGGCAGCCTGAGCTGACAAATGCAGGCAGTACCATTTTTATCACCCCTGTTTTATAGACGAGGGAACAGAGGCACAGAGAACTTCAGTAATTTGCCCAATGTCACACAGCAAGTGGCAGCACCAGCCCTTGGAACCAGAGGTCTAGCTCCAGTCTCTGCTTTCACTGATACATAGAAGCTAACTTTTGCTTTATGTTAAATGTCCCCACAAAAAAAGCCATTGTCACGGGAAACTGGTTTACTGAATTGCTTGTACGAAGTCGCTGGGCCATGGAACCCCAGGTGGGAATCCCAAATGGGGCAGGCCTCAGGAATCTGCTTGGAACAAGGTACCATTTCAAGGTTTTGGGTTTTTATCTGCAAAGTGGAGGGCCCCACAGCAGGGATGCTGGGGCAGACTATGATCTCACACTCTTCTAAAACCTGGTCCCTCCCCCATCAGGAGGAAGAGTCTAACTTCCCTCTTCTTGAATCCAAGAGGACTTGTGATTTGCTTGTAACCAACAGAACAGAGCAGAAGTGACAAGGTGTGCCTTTCAAGGCTAAGTCATCAAAGGCAATGTGGCTTCCACCTGTTATTTGGGACACATCCTTCCCCCCCAGCCCTGAGCTTCCACATCAGAAATTTATCCCCCTTGAGGCCACCACAGTGTGAGGAAACGCAGGCCCAGAGGAGACAGGATGTATGCAGGTGTTCCTGTGGGCAGCAAGGGTCCATGCCAGGGAGAGGAGATGACTCTGGATGATCCCAAGCTGGGTAGTTGAGTCGCCAGCCTGTGAGTGTCCCCAGCTGAGGTCCTAGACATTGCAGACAAGTTCTCCCTACCGTGCCTGGTCTGGAGTCCTCACTCAGACTCTCTTAATTTAACGGTTGGCTATAAATCTAGGTTTGGGGTGGTCAGTTACACAGCAACAATGATCAGTCTCCCTGGTGCCTGCCACTCTCCACTCCCTCCCTGTACTCAGCATCAGGCCCCAAGGGTTTGGCCCAGACCCCTGCTGGGGAGCTGAGAGAAGGGTCTGATGGACCAGTGGACAAATAATATTGCAGGAGCAAACGGGTTGCCTTGGGTGAATTTCCAAAGGCCAGGCTCGAATCAGGCCGGCCCCTCTGAGCAGAGACACACGTCAGTCTGGGTTTCCTGAACCAAGAAATGGGTGAAGACACACACAAGAGCAGACGCTAAAAATCTGGACTAAAAAATGTCACCTCTTCCCAGAGGCTCTACAAGGTAGGGAAGCTGAGTCTCTGGGGATTTTGGATCCCAAAAAGCAAGTTGCTGTGCATAGTTAAGGATGTGGAGCAGGAGAGGAAGGACGTAGGTCCCACTGTCCCACTGCTTAGACTGGGGCTGGCCCCGAGCTAGTTGGTGGCAGAGATAAGGAACGTGTAATCCTATTATCTGGCAGGTCAGAACATACCGAATGGTCTCTGCAACAGATACTTCTCCCTCGCGGGTTTATTTTTTGTCTTAAATGTTCTTCAAGTCGTTGCTATTTTCCTGCCCCTTGTGTTCTAGGATCCTGATGGCTGTGGTGCTCACAGGGTTTCAGGAGTGTACACACAGCAGGGGCAAGGATGCACCATGTAGCCCCGCACAGGGCATCGACAGGCAGCCCATGGGCGATGCAGCCACGACCTTGCTCCCAACCCCAGGGTCAGCCCCATTCTGGCTTCAGACAAGGTTTTTCTGCATTGTATAAAAAGGATCTGAAGGACGTGAGTCTGGGAGGTTCTCCGGCATAAACTCAGCATCCTCCCTTCCTTGTGCAGCTCCCAGAGAGACCTCTGCCCCACCCTGCAGTGGCCCGACCCAGTGGGCCTGGAGGGAGCTCTGCTTCCACGTCACCTGCTCCCTTGGGTCCTCTGAGGAGTCTGGCTGTTCAGGCTTGAGCTCAGTGCCGTGATGGTGTCCGCCACTGAGCTGGACCCAGGAAAGGAGCTGGTGATTCCTGGAGGAGAGGCAGGTGCTGGAGAGCCAGGTGGTCTAGCAATGTAATAACACTCTTTGTCTTTACCTCCTGGTGCTCTCCCACGGCCATGGGTGAAGCCGCTTTAAATGTTCTAGCTTGATCCCAGTGGCCACAGGGAGGACTATGATGGTGCTGAATACCCATACTTAGGCCAGAGAGCAGCTGGAGTCCTTGTCCTTGACCTAGGACAAGGCTTACAGGAGAGGTAACTCTCAGGGGATAAGGGTCAGGTTGAGAATCTTCACCACTTGGGAGGGCCAGGAACTGATTTTGCTAAGGAAGGCAGAATTTCATGGCCAAGGCAATGGGGTGAGGCATCTGCATGAAACACGTGGGGAGGGTCAGTCAGGACATGAGATAAGCAGTTCGTTTGCTAACGAACGACCTGTGAACGAGGCCAGCTGCCCAGCCTGTTGGAAAATGAACCAGCAGGGGCTGGAAAGGGCTCCCAGTCCTGCCCATCTGGAGTACATCTGCACAATGCCCGCCACTCCTGGGGAAGTTTGCCTGTTTCTCATCATTTTCTTAACAGAGAAGATGAAAGGTTCCGGGTATGCGCCAGCAAAGTGCGCTGGTGGCTGCAGAGGCTGGCGCGAGGCTGAGGAATGAAGCCGGATCCCCTACCTGTGGTCTGCGGTCCTGTGGTAAGCGGCCCGGCTGCATGAGGAGGGGAGCTGACCTCATTAGCTTGGCCAGGACCTGACTGACATTGGCAGTGGCAGACAGAACGTCCTCTTCAGAGACCTCTGGGGCCAGGAGGTGGCTCCCAAACTGGGTCGGGGTCCTCTGAAGCCCATCCTCCAGGATGAGGCTGGGAAGGTGTTGATGACACCAGCTTGGCAACCCATACCAGTCTGTGTCCCCAGCCTCTCCTCCCACACAGGTCGGGAGCTGGGAGGAGCCGTGCACCAACTACCCTTGAAAATGCCTCTTCTCATCACCCATATTGACCCAGTAGGAACTTCGGTGTGTAGAAGATTCTAGGGGGATGTTGGGGGAACCCCCCTCCTAGATGATGGGGCTGAGGGAGCAGACTGCGGTTTTGAGAACTTATTTGGGGGGGTAGGGGTGGGGCAGAACATGCAAGGTGGCACCCAAGTAAGAGTGCAGGGTGTCCCGAGGGTCACCCGGACAATGCAAATGAAGCGTTCACCAAAAGGGGTGGAGGGATGAAACCAAGTATGGACAGAGCATGGCCAGCACAGTGGGTTCTGAATGCAGGGGTGTGGCATAAACCCTGCAGGAGGGGAGAGAGCTGTAAGGAGCACCTGAGTGGCTGAGCCAGTGCCCATCATGGCCTCATCTTACCCCTGCCAGAAGGGAGCCTCCCAGCACACAGTACCCCTATGTGGTGGGGGTGGGGAGCAGTCACCGGGGCCTGGGGACACTCAGGGACCAACCTGCTAGGACAAGGCTAGTCTCCTCTGACACCCCCCATCACAGAGCTCTCCACTCCAGTTCTCCCATCAGTTCCTGGGCCTCGGTTTCTCCACTGAGAAAGTGAGGGATAGGGCGAACACATCTGGATGAGTGCAGAACTTTCAAAAATGGTGTATAAAAGTCCAGCATGACAGAGAACTAAGCAGTCTGGCAGAACAGAGGAGAGAGACTAAGGGTGTTTGTTCCCTGTGGGAAGATTAAAGGCAGAAGGACCTTCTGAAAAAGACTGCCTCATGGGGGCAGGTCAGCAGATCAAAGCCAGCCCGTGCCCACCGGTGGATGTTTGAGATGGCCGCCTGCAGGATCTGGGGGAGGCTCCAGGGGCACACCTACTGGCAGGGCTTTAGACCACAGGCTGGGAGCCTCAATGACACAGCTGCCTGGCCACAGCCCCCAGCCTTGTGCTCAGCATGTGCCAGCCAGAGGGCAGGCCTCCCCCAGGAAGCACCAGAGCTATGGGCTGAATCAGTGCCCAACCCTGGCACCAGAACCAGGTGAAAACTGTGGCCCGGCCCATTCTTCTGGCCCAGCTTGTGCCCATTCCCCCTCTAGTTCCAGCTGCAGCAGGAGCTATGACCCATTTCAGGGAAGTCCCTGAGCCTGGCCCCCAACCTCTCCTTGTTCCAGTTCTTTGGATACCCTAGGAGCTGCCCATGTGGCTCCAGAGGGCATGCTTCCCAGCAGGATACACAGAGTTGAGTTCGTGCATATAGCTGCAGTAGGACTGAAGCAGGAACCCTAGTACCCCATCCCCCTCAGTGAGCAGTGGAACACCAGTGTGGATGGCCCCGCACCTGCCATTCATTCACCAGCAGCCCCTTCAGTGCCACAGACGCCCCCATTTTGGAAAGCTCAGGCTGGTGGGCTATCACTTACTCTCTGACCTTTTTCCAGATGAGTGAATTTTCCAGGGAACTGACATTTGTTACTTTAAGCACCAAATATTAATTAAAAAAAAAATTTTTTTTTGGTGAAAAACACTTTTGAAATGTATTGTAAATTTGTTTGGCCCCAAACAGAATGTATGGAACATATATTCCCTTCCCTTCGTGACCTGGAATTGTTCTCAAGAAGAGCCATTACGAGACTGAGCTGTCATGGACGAAGCTTCTGCACTGTCACAGGGGAAACCTCCAGGGTCTCCTGAGGCCCCCCTGGCCCTGAGGCCCTAAGGGAGCATCCAGAAGAATACAGCTTGGCCCCTGCTCTTGCAGAGCTCACTGGGTGGTTCAGACAGTGCTTTTCTGAGATGTTCCCAGTCCAGTGGCCTCCTTCGGGCTGAAACCAGAGGCTCCCAGTGGAGGAGGGGGTAAGGATTCGGGCACATGGAAGCATTTTATAATTTATATGGCCTCGAGGGCTGGCCTACTCTTCACTGAAACACAGAAAGCAATGTGAACAGGATTCATGTGCGTGAGGACTGGAGGCCTTTGTGCTGTGCCCTGAGCTCTGCCTGCCTCTTCTTCCTCCCTCACAGCAGCTGCCTCTCGGGGTCAGGGCCCTCATTTCTCGCCTGTGGTCTTACTTTATTCCTGAGAGTCTGGGTGGGGGCCAGAGCACGGATGAGGCAGCTCCTATAAAACAAAGTGAAGGTGCCTCATGGCCATGGGCCCCCAAGGCTCCTTTTGCTTCCTGCATTATGGAGAAGTAAGGCTGCACAGTCTGAGCTTGGCTAGTGGGGCCGTTGTACGAGCCATCCGCATGAACCATCCGCCATCGATGTGACAGCTCTACCCATGGCCTTTTCTGTATTTTCCGGTCTGGGTCTCTAAACACCTATGAAATGTTCACCAGTGTAATTGGCAGTGATCATGGCAGACACCCAAGTGACCGGTGATATCAAAGGTATTAGAGAGCCACAGAGGGTCATGCTGAAGTGACTTTAGACTGTTAGCCTGACCTTCCCTCAGATGGGGCGGCTAGGGCACAGGCCAGGGAGTGATCTGTCAGTGGTCAGAGTGACCACAGAGGCATCCCAGTCCAGGGCTGGGTGTGCTGGTACCCAGGGAGCCCCTTCCGGCTTGGATTTGTCCTCACCTGCTACAGGCCCGTGCATCTTAGTATCTTAATGATTTACATCTTTACTTCTCTTGCCTCGGGGTGACTTTACAAAGGGCCTGACTGTGACATTCAAACAAGGCACATGCATTCTTAGGTTATTTTTCCAGATTTAAATCCTTATGATTAAAGAGGAAAATACAAGTATAGGTAAGAGGTGGAAAAAAAAAAAGTCATTTTTCCAATCTTGGTCACCCTCAAAAGACTTGAGTCCTAATGGAGTGTTAGTGACCAAACCAATGGAGTCAACTGCAGGAAGTCACAGGGAGAGACCGGACCTAGAAGGGGCTTGGGCCACACCTCAGCCCAGCTATTTGTTCTGTCTTCTGGCTGCTTCTATCTGGAAATGCCCATGTGCTTAGCACAGTGCTGCTACTGATGCAGTGACAGATGAGGGAGTTCGGCTGGGAACCCCCGACAGCTCCTGTAAGAAGGTAGAGTTGACTTTGGCGTCATGGAGTAAGACACACGCCACATCTCCAGAGGCAAAGTGGCCACAGTAGTGTGACTCAACCGGGCAGACAGGTGTGCTCGAGGGAATTTTATTTTGGGAGGGTCAGAGGGATAAAGGGGGCACAGAGGCAGAGCCATCACTGCCCTCTGCTAGGCCCCATGTGTGTGGCCCCCTCCTCAGGAACCAGAGAGTCTGGGGCAAAAAAAGGGGGTGGGGTGGGCATGGGGTTGCTGCTGGATCGTCTGACTCTCTCCCAGGAGAACCGCCCACCAGCGAGCCTCTAAGCCGCAGAGCAGCATCTCAGGAACACACTGTTCTCTTTGTTGGGGCAGAAATATGTTCGATGCTGATTATGCAGGCTGGGAAAGCAGGCCTCTCTCTCTTTCTCTCTCTGTCTCTCTCTTTCTCTCTCTCTCTCTAATCTGGAGTCCTCCCGCTCAGCAGGCACAATTGCAGGCAAGCAGTCCTGGAAAAAGCACAGAATGAATTTTCTTGCTACCCATTGTTCTCAAGGTATTGCGAACGTCTGAGGCTCCAGGTGCGGAGGTGTGCAGCCCATGAGACTTCAGATGACCTCCAAGTGTGAGCCAGGGGGCTGGGCAAACTCCAGAGAACGCCCCCCCCCCCCCCCCCCCCCCGGACCTCGCCACTCAGGGGTTCCCAGGAGTCAGCAGCAGACCTTTCAGTTTCAAAATGCAGGTGATGTTTTAAATTACAAACACTGATTTAAAATGCACCGTTAAAAACAAACCATTCAGTGGTTGCTTTTGGAGGAGGGGGTTGACTGAGAAAGGGCGTGAAGAACTTTCTGGAACTTTCTGATGGAAATGTTTGTTCCCCCCCCCCCCCCCGCCATAGGGATGTGGATTGCACTGACGGCTGCATGTGTCAGTGCATAACTGATTGAACTGTCCACCTAGGATCTAGGCATTTCCTTGCACAGAAGTTACACTGTACACGTTATTTAGAGAGGAGAGTCAGGGTGGTGGTGGTAAGGAGTTCTGGAAGGATGAGCTTTCCAGATAAAAATGGCAACAGTTTAAAAATCAAAAACATTTTTAGTTTCACTATTTTGAAAGAAAACTAACATGTCTCAACGTTCAAAAACTCAGAAAACAAAGAGCACCATATTTAAGCTTTGGCTGACTTAGTTTCTTCAACCTGAACACCAATGGATGATTGGGCTGAATGATAGTGGAATTAGGCTCCCTTCCACGCCCACGCTGCTGTCTTGCCCTATCTCCATTCCCCACCCTCAGTGAATCTGCCTGTGTCTGTATCCGCTCTTGCCCCATAAACAGTAGTCACGACCCTGAATCCCAGTTAGATTCATTTCAACCTGTATCGGCCGCTACCCCTGCCCCAGAGAAGCTCACCGTCTAACAAAGCATGTACCCTCAAGGTCCCAGTCTCGATTGGAGGGGAAGCCGGCCCATGTGTCCATGCTGTGGGTTTCTGACTTGAGCTAGACTGTCAGCTACTCCGTGTCTCAGAGCAGCTCCCGCGTCCCGGATCCCTGAAATGACCCAGTTCATCACAGCACTGACGCCCCCGAACTACCGCAGGAAGCAATTTCAGCTAATCAAGACACTCATCAGCTCTCCAGACTGGGCCACAACTTTTCCAGACAGCACACACAGGCCGGGAGAGGCTCTGCGGCAGACAAGCAGATGCTATTTCCACTTTTGTTCTCATTAAACAGTAGCATAATCATGATTTATAAAAATATTCAAATCTTGAAAAGCATGTCAAAGTGCAACCTCGTCAACTGAACTCGAAAAAGCTACTCGCTCCATGTGCGTGATTTGAAATCTGATTTTTTTTTTTTTTAAATAGCCTCAAGGAGATGTGGAGTTGGGGAAAGTAATCAGGTTTTAAAACTCTTTTCTAGGAAATAATTAATTATGTTTCCAAACTCAAAATAGACGGGGTTTTTTATAAACCTAGAAATCAACTTCCAAAACTGTTTTAAATCAGGGAAAAATGCGTTAAAAGTGGCTTCAGAGTCACAGTTGATTGGCCATCACATACAAATCATGTCACCGCCATCAGAATCTTATCCATTTCTCCACCTTTCTGGCCTGGGGGGCAGTGGGTGATGGTCAGGGGGGTCTCTAGAACCACAAACCAGCATCTGACAAATGATCGTAGATGGTCTGCCAATTCATAAGGTTTAAACATTGCAAGCATATACTCCAATGACCGGAGTTTCATTATAATGAAACTTTCTCCATGGCTTCCCATCTCTTACCTGTTTCTTTTTCCTGCCTCCATTATTGAAGAGCCCTCTGACTCTTTTCGGATATCTCAAGTCTGCTACTCACGTAGAGCCCCAGCTCCAGTTTCTCCCGCTTCCACAAAGCCTTCCTGGACTCTCTGTCTGGCATGACTGCACCACCCGGCATTCTTCCTTGCTAACACTGTCTGAACAGCTTGTTCCTCCACCCAGACCACACTGGGAAGAGTCTCTCCTTTAGGGCAGAGATGATAACATTCACTGTTCCCTTGCTGGTGGACAGGTGGCACCCGTGCATATCCATGGGTTTAAAGAGAGTTCCCATATAAATTAATTATTCTTACAATGCTAACTGAACCCAAAGCCAATGCTCTTAAATGAACCATTAAGCCTTCTACCCTAGGAAAGGCCATCGCCCCCCTACTCATCTGTTTCTACCTTTCTCAGCCAGTGGACAAGTGTTCTATCTCTAGAAAATGAAGCCCAAGATTAAGGTTTTAGAATCCCAAGCAGCCCAGGGAGAAAAGATGTGCCATAAACACAGACTCTTGAGCCATTTCCCTCACCTTCTATTATTTCCCGAGTCTACACGAGGGTCTGGGAGATTCTGGATCTCCAAGCGCTGTCCTACTCGACCTCCCTTCCCTGCAGGATTTACA
This sequence comes from Prionailurus viverrinus, assembly GCF_022837055.1. Taxonomy (NCBI): domain Eukaryota; kingdom Metazoa; phylum Chordata; class Mammalia; order Carnivora; family Felidae; genus Prionailurus; species Prionailurus viverrinus. The sequence continues at coordinate 122,559,025 of NC_062563.1, forward strand.
ACCTGGGAGGCTGATGGGGGGAGGGGCAGACCAGATGCTGCTTCCAGCTTTCCAAAGGTTTCTCCTCATCCTGGGTTCTGACTGGCCCCTTCCTCCCTAGCATCCGTGCCTGCTCTGGGAAGTCAGACTGTTGTAAGCAGGCAGGGATTCTGACTTCTCCACTAGTAACTCCAGAGCCAGGACACTTCACCAAAGCACCCCAAATCTAGCCACTGCTTGGACTTGGCAGATCTGGAGCAAGAAAATAAGTATCTCTCTAGACATTCCTCACTTACATGCAAAGAAGACAGGCATTCTCAGTGCAATGGCCACCAAATGGCCCCCACCTGACCATTTCCTGCCAGTGGTGGTGACCAGCCCTTGATCTCCTCTCCAAACACCCCAAGGAAGAGAGACATGGGGGGCAGCTCTAAACCGGTCTGTGGAAAACCCCACCACCCTGGCCAGGAGTGAATTGGAACAGCCAGAAATCAAATGGAATGTGGGAACCCAGGTATAGCTTCAGGGAATATGCCAAAGAAAAAAAAGTAATAACAACAAAGCCTTGAAAAACCATTACCTCAGACAGCCTGAGCAGAGGAAACTTTGTGCAGCAAGAGGGAAAAAGGCTTTGGGGGAAACTGGAGGATCTTTTCCTATGCCTAGCACAGTTCTTCTGACTACTGAGGGAACGTGCCTGGTGGCTGGCACCTCCATAAGCGTCCAGCCCATTCTGATTTTCAGGATAACTTCTGTCTGAGAGCTCTGTATGCTCAGCCACTTTGAGGCTTAGAAAGGGACAAGATCTTCTGGAGTCTTGGGAGGCTTGGGGCAGCCTCGCCTGGGCTCTGCTCTGGGTCTTTCAGAGTCATGCTGCTAATAGTACTGTGGCCTCTAACCCATGTGGCTATTTCAACTGAAATTAACTTAACTTGAACAGAATTAAAACTTTAGTTCCCCAGTCACACCAGCCACATTCGAAGTGCTCAGTAGCACTAGACAATACAGTGTGGAATATCTCCGTGCCTGCAGAAAGTTCTCGGCTGCAGACAGTATTATTCTAGAAAGTTCCTGACTTTTCCCGAATCTCCTAATGGAGGTGCCAGGAAAGCAATGGTGTGGTTGGGTGTTGATTTGGATGTTAGATCAGGACCAAATTCTCCTTCCACTCGATGCTTTCCGAATCCAGCCAGAGGGGCTTCTCTCCACCCAGAGGCCTGGAGCTCCCTACCTGGCTCGGCATTTGCTTTGACTTGCCACATTCACTGGGATGTCAAGGCACCTTGTCGGCACTCCAGCCCCAGCCCATTTGGCACTGAGGCCAAGGTAGAGATGCAAGAATGGAGTGTACACCAGGATTTCAGAGAAAGGAGATTTACTGCTGCCCAAATCCAGACTTCCTGATTGTCAGGGGAATCCTTGCTTGCTTTCCAAGTGTTCAAAGAAACACACACACACAAACAAAACTATCATGGCAGTATTGGAGTCTGAGAGCTCACAGAATCTTGCGTTTATTGCCAGTATATTACATCCTAGGATTCTGGCTTGCAATCCTGAGTCAACCATTCCTATAGTCCTTAGACCAACTGCCATCCCCTGGATATTTTCTACTCAGTGCTAACCTAACGCAGACTTGACTTCAGAGCAGGACACAGCCCCAGGCCCTCATTCCTGACCGTAGTCGGGCTCCCAGCTTCGTGCCCTCCTCACGACACATGGACACACACCAGCACCAGGCCAGCCTTCTCTCTCCACAGCTGGCATTTTCGCACTTCTCCATAGATCTCAAGCCTATGTTGTTTTATGAACTAGTGGAAAGATGCTTGGGGGCTAACAAACCTTCCCCGATTCCTCCAGCCATTTTGTCCCCTTCTCTGAGACCTCTCTAATACCTTGCACCTGGCCCGATCTCTCAAGGCAGAGGAGAATTCTATTTCTGCCACCTCTGCTCACTCTGGTTGGGTCACTGTCTCACTGTCCCCCACACAGGCGCGTATAACTCAAATGTTTTTAGGAGTGGGGATAGGATATGGGGGGCAGGTGCACTGCCTTGGATGCTGAGCACCGCTCTACTCGAGGAAACCATCGGCTCCCTGTGTGATCCTCACATTCAGGAATTCGGAACCAAGTGAGGGAAGGAGGAATGCAGAGAAAAGAGAAAAGGAGAACAGAACAGCCGGTGGCCGCTGGAGAAGGAAAACCATGGAGAGGCTGCCAAAGAGGAGAAAAGAGTGATTTACTTTAATCCTGTTTTCACTAAACCGCAGTTGCCAAGAAAGAAACCAACTGGCCCAAAACCTGCGAGGATGAAGGGAGTCAAGAATTTTATAGCAAAGAAACAGCACGGCCAGGTAGAGGTGGCTATGGCTGGACATGAAGTCATTCTGAAAGGGCTCATGGTTTTGTTTTGTTTTGTTTCCTGTTCTAGGAGACATTCGTGATTCTTATATGGCAGCAGAACAAATATAACCGTGACTTATGTTTCCCAATTTACAGAGCTCATTTCATGTGCTTTCGACAGGAATATGATATTTCTGACAATCACAATTCTTCCTGACGCTGGAGTGTTTGGAGGGCAAATGTCCCATATGCCACACTCCCTGATTTGTTTTTAGGGCCTTCCAGGTATGTGAGAAACTCTCATAGAAATGCAAATTGATGGCATCTAAGGATGCAGAAGTCTGAGCTCCTGTGTCTGCATGCTGTAAATAACCTTCCCCCAAGTGCTGCCATGGAAGTCACTGGAGGAAAGGGGGATGCTATGGGGAAGTTCACAAAGCTGAGAGAGCTCTTGCCATGTTGCTCTTCCTGGACTCCACATCATAGCTCTGGCCCACCTGCCGGGCTGGAGGCCACTGAGGCCTTGCTTCCTGGCCGGGGCCCCGCTGAAGGGTGGGGGTGCTGTTACTGCAAACGGGGGACCCCACGGGCAGAGGTCCTTGTCCTCCAGGTGGCCACAAGGTGGGGAGGGGCAGAAGAGAGGGCCCAAGGCCCGAGTCTTTCTGCAGACCTCTTTCTAAATGTTAGGGGAGTTAGAAAGTTGAGCAAACCAGGTAATCTCAATAGTCTGGCACTATTCTAGTTCTTAAGTTCAGAGGTGGGGTCATGTGTGTTCATTCTATTGTCAGGTGATATCATGTACCTAAATGTTGCAGGTATTGTTTTGAATAGGTCCCATTACACCAAAAATTGCACATGGCACCCAAGGATATCTGATGTCTTGGAATGCAGAATCAAAATCCTAAGGTCAGTCTGGCTCTGGGAACAGCTGCTGTCAGACCGTCTTAGCAGGTAAGCCGGAGGCCTCTCTGGCACCGAGTGTGGCTCTCACCCTGAGACAGGGGAGTGCCGCCCAGGCAGCGTGAAGCACACGGGCGGTGGCCAGGTTGAGAGCTAGCTCACCTGGGGTCATATGTCAGGTGACTGGCAGCAGGGAGGAGCGCGGCCAGCCGATGCAGCAGCAGCTCCAGGATTTGGCTTCTAAGTAAAAACAAGCAGTCGGGGGGAGAACAGCTGGTGTTGAGTCTGGTGCTAGGATTAGTCTGCAACGCTAATCACAAGAAGTGGAAAAAATTAGGAGGTCCTGCCTGCCAAGGAGGTTTTCAAACACATGCATGTGCCGCAGTCGCGGTGGGATTAGATTCTCCCAAGTGCCTTCGAGCAGGCACCCACCGCCGTGAGCCAGAGCCCCTTCCTGGGTGTCGCACCCAGAGCCTGGCTCTGACGAGACTCGAGAAGGGCCGGTGCCCTCGCGGTGGCGGGACACAGAGGGGCTACCGTGTGCTGCAGGCCAGCCCTCCAAAGCTCCTCTGTGATGTCGTGGAGAGAAGCTGGGATCGACAGGCAGTGTGAGAGAGTGTCCCCGATCTTAGTGGATGCGACAGAGTTGAACGTTACACTCGCTGCCACACTGGGCAGAAAATAATAAGAAGGTAACCCTACAGGCTGAAGTGAGGCGATGTTCAGGACCTGTCCCCAAACCTGTGGGAAGCTCAGACATCAGAAGACACGACCTCCCAACCCCCTGCGGCATCATCATGTGCTCTGGGCCAGGCAGTGCAACGACCCAGGCCCAATCCCCCAATGAGCATGACTGGAGGGCGCCCTGTGACTCTGCTTTCCTGTAGTGCCCACAGGCTCCTTACCACCTCCTCGAATTGCCACCACATATCCTCTCACGTCTGGGTAGAGTTTCCTTTAAAAATGAGTTTCCCTGGGGCGCCTGGGTGGCTCAGTTGGTTGAACATCTGATTTCGGCTCAGCTCATGATCTCACGGTTTGTGAGTTTGAGCCCCACGTCAGGCTCTTGCTGACAGCTCAGAGCCTGGGGCCTGCTTCAGATTCTGTGTCTCCCTCTCTCTCTGGCCCTTTCCCACTCGTTCTCTCTCTCTCTCTCTCTCAAATAATAAAAATAAAAATGAGTTTCCCTTCAAACAGAGGAGCTAAAGCAGCACTTGGGTACTTGGGGCTGGGTGGGGGGGAGGTGGGGGAGAAGAGAGATTAGCCCAACACGATGAAAAGGGAACTTCAAAACTGCTATGGACTGAACTGTGTCTCTCCCAAATTCCTATGTGAAAGCCCTAACCCCCAGTGTGACTATACTTGGAAACAGAGGCTTTACGGAAGTATTAAGGTTCATAAATGAGATCCAATAGGATTAGTCTTTGTATATGAAGAGACAGCAGAGAAAATGCCCCCTCTCTCCCTCATACTCAGCCATGTGAGGGCACAGCAAAATGGTGGTCGTCTGCAGGCCGAGAAAAGAGTGCTCACCAGAACCTGACTGGACTCTGGTCTGGGTCTTCTGGCCTCCACAACTGTGAGAAACAAAAGTTTCCATTGTTTCAGCACCTGGTTTGTGGTATTTTTCTAAGGCGCCCTGAGCAGACTATAGTATAAAAGCTGACTTCATACAAAGCCAGGCCCATATGAGATGCAGGACAGACACCTGATACCGATAGGGTGTGAAAAGAGGCAGAGGGACCATGAGTAGTGGGTAGAGGACCAAAACGTGGAAGAGAAAAGTAGGTGACAGGTCACCAGAATCCATCTGGAACCAGACAGGAGCTGAGGGAGGCCTCAGTGTTCGTCAAGGTTCAGAGCCATGATGAGGGGTTGGTCACCCACACCATTGCCGGACCATGATGAGGAGTCATTGATGCCACCGCTAAGCCACGATAAGCCATTAGGAGGCTCCCTGTTCTCAGAACTCTCCAGAGAAGACTCAGCAGCCTGCACAAAGGTCCCTCCAGTCCTATATCTTGGAAGCACGCCCCATGGATATTCATGACAAAGCACATGTCTTTACAGCAGCCCGGATGAGTTTCGTTTCAACTTGGGCTGCGTGGGGATGAAACGATGCTTGGGCCTGTGGTGTGCATGCTCCCAAGGAACTTTTTGTTCAGGTTACAGGACAGCATTTCTGTGGAGGAGCTGCTGGTACAGACGTTCCTCAACGTCCTTCCCTGCCTCTCCCGGCTCCCCCAAACTCTCATTTTGGTGTTGCTATTTGCTTCTACAAAATGTGGAGCTTTTCAAAAGACATTCAATTTCCTTTGTTGCTATTCAGTTGCCATAGTCAATTAAAATCTATCAATGCCCCTGAATAAATTTGTGCTAGGTGAAGAAAGAGCCTCAGTGCAATCTCTCGACATGATCTCTATTACCTTATGTTGCTTTAATAGCTAGAGTAATAGTTTGTTATTAATGGAATTAAGCAATTCAGTTCAAGCTTCCCAGAGGTCTTATAAGACAACTATTATAATTTGTATTCTCAGATTTCCCATTGAGTAGATGCCATGTGTTTTACATTACTTGCTAATGTTTCGAGAGATAGCAATAGTATATTTAATATCTGGCTTTGTTTAATGATTCCAAGCCACTTTCAATGTAGGTAAGTGCTGCTGGAATTTTGAGCAGTTTAAGAGGCTACACTGTACAAATAATTATCTTGAATATTATTCAGTCCAATTTCAATTTGTACTTTTACTTTGTCATCCTTCCATCCAAAAGATTTGATCCAAATGTGTTCTCCACTTTTCTCACCAAAAACAGTCTCCCGTCCCTAGGGAGAAGACCAGAATACATGCTTCGAGTGACCACACAGGCAGGCACACACGTGTGTGCAAACACACACACACACACACACACACACACACACACACACACACCGCTCTGACCGATTTAGCATATCTGAATAGAGTCATATCTAATCAAAGATTAAAAAAACTTTTTTCGATGGTTGCAAAAACCTGTTTTTAGAAGAAATAAATGTATGCACTGCATTATGAAACAGCTTGAGAAAACAAGATCTTACATTGTACACCATCTCTGTATTTAAATAGTTTCATTTCTATTCATGAGCTCCCTGATTAGATACATGGAAAATATCATCAGTAAAATATGAATAATTCTGACAAATTAATAGCCGATTTTTTTTTTAAAGAATGAAAATATGTGTAAGCATTGCATCCTCATTAGGCAAAGCTCCTATCAGGGATGCCTGAAAATTGCAGCCCGCCTGGCCACGGCACAAATCCCTCTTCAACCACGAGCAGTGAGAGGAAGAGCCCCTGCGAGGGGGCCTCCGGGAGATCATGCGAAAAGGCAGCCCTATCTGCAAGAGCGGGATGGAGCAAACGGGCCAAGCATGGGCCATGTTCCACTTTCTGTCATTCCTGTGCGGCAGGTGGGGCAGGGACGACGACACAGTTGTGGGATTTTAGAGCAGGAAAGGACCTCAGACACCATTTCTTCCAACTGCCCATTGCGTCTTAGGCTGCTGGCATTGTTGCAGACAAGGAGAGGCTGTATAACCTTAACGGAGAAGGGTGGCATGGAAACTCAGTCGTACCCACCCAGCACCTGATGGGCAGTGGGGGGAGGCACAGCCCCGTCTTCGAGGAGCCTGGAGTGGGAGAGGAGGGGACAGTGATCACGGCTAATGGGAGGGGGCATGGTGGTGGCCAGTGCTGAGCAGGAGGTAGTGGGCCAGAGATGAGAAAGCTTGGCCCACCTCTCGGCTCTATTTGTCCTTGCGAGGCATTCCGAGGTTATCATTCTAGTTAGGGTTCTGGTTGCACTAAAGAGGGCTTACTCACACCAGCTCATGGAGGGGGGGGTGTTGTGAGGCAATGGTGAGGTTTCGGGGGAGCCAGCAGAGGGGCGGAAACAAGAGGAGCTTCAGGGAGCAGCCACGATGAGCAAGCTCTCTTGATCACGGCTCACCTTCTCCCTCATCTCCCTTCTCCTTCTGTCCTAATCACTGCCCTTGAGACTGGACCTTTTGCTATGGACAGAGCCCTGGAGGAAGCTCTGTCTGGCATCTGTGCTTCCATTTGGCTAAAGCGCATGGCCCCAGTGGTCCCTCAGTTCCCACTCCAGAAGACAGATCTTACTGGTCTAGCCAATGTTTCAGTCAGGAGCAACCAGTGCCACCTTGCCGGCCAATGGAAGGGCACCCTGGGAATCAGGAATCTGCACCTAGTCCAATAAATGAGGCTGAAGGTGGAAGAGGGGTTTGCATGACCTGCTGTCAGCAGCAGGGGTTGTGGGTGGGGACAGACATTTCCAGAAGGTGGTGCAGGAAGAGCAGGCGGCTCCAAACATGTCTGACATGGACGGCCCTCAAAGGTTCATTTCATTTCCTGCATTAAAGGTGTGGACAGCATGTTAGGAGAGACGAATGTGAATGGCTGCTTCTGCCTTGGAAGGAGGCCTGGGTGGGGGTGGCAACGGCATTCTAGGTGGAGGAAACAACACAGGAAAGGCCCCGAGGTATAAAGTTCCAGAGTGTGACCACAGGTGGTGCTTTCAGCATGGAGGAGGTGCGGGTTTCCAGAGGCAGGTGCCTGGACTCTACCCCAGAGACTGGTGGACTGACTCCAGTGTGGCTCACCCACTGGAGAAGATCCTGGGGCCAGCATGCAGGAACTGGAAGGGGGCGATGAGGGAGTGAGGGAGAGAAATGGGGCAGGGCTACCATGCAAGCCATTCGGGTTAGAACTGATGAAGGCCTGATGAGCCAGGTCAAGAACGCTGGGAATGGAGGGAAGGATGGGGGAGAGGTGAGGAGGCAGAACCAGGAGCCAGGGATGTGGGGGTGGAGGGTGACAGAGGAGGGGGTGCTCTCACATTTCTGACTTGGGATCTGGGTAGATGGTGCGGCCATTCCTGGAGTTGAGGAGCACCAATCGAGGAGTGGGCTGGAGGAGAGCTAACAAATTCTGTGAGGTTTTGTGGACCCTGAGGGGCATCCTGGGGAGTGGAAGGGGGCCATGTGGTACAGAGCTTGGGGGTGGGTCTGGGAGTTGCCCATTTACAGCTGAGAGACAGGGGATCAATAGTGCTTAGAGGGCCTGGAGACAGTAATAAGGGTTCCAAGCTGCCCGATGGGGATGAAGAAAGCAGCCACCTGAGAGTGGGAGGGTCAGGAGCGGGGCTGATAGCCCAGCTGGGCGGGACGCTGGCAGGCATGGCAGCCATGGGCACCCAGATGGGTGTCCCCCATCACCCTCAATCACTGGTCCTTCCTGAGGAGAAAGGGCCATAGGGCCTGCCTCCACTTTCCTGGAGGGACCAGGGCTCACCTCTGTCTTTTCCTGAGCAGGAGGAAAGAATCACTAGAGAAACTGCTTCTGAAACCCGCAGCCCACGAGCCCCCCGCACTGAAGGCCAGTCTGTTGAGCTCTGGGCCACGAGAGCAGCAAAGCTAGAGACTGCCACCACTCACACACCCACCCACCTGCAGAGGAGCTCAGAGCAAGCCCACCGAAGCTCTCAAGGTGTGCAGGGTGAGGGAGAGACTCTCTAGGCCATCAGAGGTGCTCAGTCCTATTGGAGGCTGTGGGCTTCCACAGAGCAGAGGTGACAGCTGCTGGTCTCCCCAGTCATTTTCGAATTAGGATCTCATGGGAGGAAAGGAGGGGTCGGTAGGCTGGCTTCCTAGACTGGCACAGCGGGTAACTGGGCCCAGGGCTGCCCTCTCTGCCCTCCAGACCCAGCCGCTGGGAGCCTATCCATTTAACCAGCCCTGGGGGGCAGGGCGCGGTGCATCAACCATCATTAATATTGAACGACTGTTTACTTTTACAAGCCCCAACTTCCCATAAATCCAAGTCAGAATCAATCATCTTTTACGGAAGATATTAATGGCAATTCCATTATTTAAATGCAATCAATGTGTTTCCCCCCCCCCCTTTTTTTTTTTTTTTTTGGTTCCTTTATGTTAAAGCCAAGTAGTTTGGACAGGGCTTTTGGCCAAGCAATGGAAAAAAAAAGTCAAATGACCTTGCTCACATCTCAGTATTTCAGCTGGATAACTGCTTGGGAAAAAGGTTTCGGTTTCTCTCCATTTAACCCACAGAGTAGGAAGGTTTGAATTCCAGGGGCCCAAGCAAAGTAAAAATTCTTCTCTTGCATTCACCGTGCCCTGCCTGTGTGCCGTCAGGGACACTTAGCGTCGTTGCTTTTTTAAACTCAGACTTTCCAATCCAATTTTTAAAATTAATTAATTAATTAATTAATTTACCATGAGCCCAACTCTTCCAGGAACTGGCTTCCACAGCCCACAAAACAGCTCATGTTTAGCAGAAACAAGTTGGGGTTCTTTGTTCCCAGAAGTAAAAAGGTAAAAAGACACAAAATGAAGACAGAAACCTAGTGGCTCAGGAGATGAACAGGCCGCTAGCAAGGCCCACAGGACACATGTGCTGTGTGTCCCCCCAGGCCCACGGCGGCTTCCCGGCAGTCAGACGCTCACTAAAAACAGAACGAGTGGGTGAGGATGTGGAACCCCAGATTCCACGTAAGCTCTGGAGTAAAGGAGGATATAACGAAGAGAACTAGTTTTCAAAACCCAAACGTGGGACCTGGAGTGAATGACAATCCCCCTGACATCTGCCTGAAATGCCTCCTTTTTTGCCAGCCGAGTCCTCCCGGCCTCAGGACTTCACGGGGTTGTCACCTCCTGCAGGGACCCCCCCCCCCCCCGCCCCGCCCCCGTCTGGATGGCCAGACCGCATCCTTGCAGGGAGCACCGTGTGGTGCAGATCCATTCACATGCCATCTCCCGCATTCCTCTCAGTGGCCCAGGGGCCACCCTAGTGCTGCGCCAGCGGGACCCCCCCGAGCCTCATCTCCTGCATTAATGTGAAAGCTGTTCTCTCGGAGGCTCCGCGGGCAGGGATTCAACAGGGCAGGTTTCTGAGAATGCTTCAGTGTGGCAGGAGGTACGAGGGACTGTGACTCACCCGGCTTTCGGAGGCAGCTGGGGACTAGCTGTTCTCCATTTCCACTCCAAACAAAACAAGGGAAAATGGGCTTAAATTGCAGCAAGGGAGATTTAGGTCAGATAGAAGAAAAGCCTGCAGGAGCCACCGGAATGGGGACTCTGGGAGCTGATGGAATTTCCTTCCCTGGAGACCTCTGGGAGCTCGGGCTTCAGTGTCGGGTCGATCCGTCCCCAGGGCTCAGAGCAAGAGGAGGACAGGACAGTGGGCCCTGTGGGTTCCTCTGCACATAACTCAGCAGCCCCCAGCACCTCCTCACTGGGAACAGGGGGGCTTATTACATGTGAACACACGTGTAACAGCATCATTTCGTGGGGGCTGTCGGGATTGTAGCTCACGGACAAGCCACGCTCTCTGCCTCATGACAAAAGCCGATTCCTCTCACGCCTTTGCCTGCCAGGGCTGAAAACTCCCCCTCCTTCCCTCCCTAAGTGATAGTTTTGTTTTCTGTCAATCTCTCCACAACGGGGCGGGCACGGAAAATCCTGTCCTAATGGCTTGAGGAGCGGCCTGGCAGCAGGAGCGTCCCCAGCCCCCCTGGGAGCAGCACGGCGGGGTCTCAGGTTGGAACTGCCAAGAGTGACAGAAAGTGCAAGCCCCAGGAACAAGGCCCTGAACACAGGCGGTTGTGTCCCCCTCTTTTTTGGTGGAGGAAGCGGTAGGTGGTGTCACATTAGTCACCAGAAGCCCTGGGCGATTCGAATGGGAGGCCTCGGTCAGAAGCACCGTCAAGCCTGGAGGCAAATCTGTGACCCACCTGTAACAGATGCATGGAACTTTCTAGGTGTGGTTTCAGGGACGCAACAGCCCCTGCACCATTTCCTGCGCCTACACTTGTCAGCAGCTCTCCTGCTTTGGATTTACATTGTCTTCTTACACATATCCTTTTAAGTTAGCTTTTCAGTCCTTCCTGAACTGCGTGAGGTGAAAACAGAATGGAAAGCCTCCTGCTTGTCTCTGGCTGGGCCCTGGCACAGCTCCTGCCCCCCTCAGGCCTCCCAGGAGAGAGGGTCATGACCCTTTCCCCACCCAGAGGCGCCTGGTCAGCGCCCTCTGTTCTGGTAATCCCCCAACAGGGACGCGCCTCCGGTCTGCCAAGAGCTGTCTCCAAGGCCATGGAAGAGGCTCGGTCAGTTCGCAGCATCTGTGTGTTGATTGGGACTGGGGCAGAGAGAGGACTCATGGGGGTGGCATCCCTGTGTCCAGGGCACTGGCTGTGCCACCCTCATCTGCCCTCCTCAGTCTGTGAGACTCAGTCCCTTGATGAACAACATGCTGAAGTCTTCGGTCAAAGACAAGAAATGCGCTTGGGTGGAATCTTTCCCATTTCTGGAAGCAAAGGAATTGAGGAAGAGGTCAGGGGATGTGTTTCTGTCATTGTGGGGGCCTGGCCGGTAGGGCAGGACTGGCACCTCCCATGAGGAAATTCTGGTCAAAGAAGATGGAAGGGTTCTGGTTGCTTCAAGCTGTTCTATGACACAGCAGCAAAGTGACCCCACCTCCTGGCCTTTGTGTCTTCCAGTCTTGACCATCCTGTTGTCAACAGTAGGAGAGGTTAAAAGGCTAAAAGGGGCCTCTCCTTGGGCTGGTGACCACAGTTATTGAGAAATTTGCATGCCTGGGAACCACTGTGGCTTCCTCTACCACATGGCTTGGCCATAGCGGTTTGTGCAACATTCCAGATGCGTAACAATTACAGGGCCTAGCATCCAGCAACCCCACCCTGTTCCTTGACGCTCCCAACTCAAGGGAGCCCTGGTTGTCTGAGAAGTGTAATTAAGACCTTTCATGACTCCAGGCCTTAGGGGAGCTGACTGTATGGGTGCTGCTGATAGACCTCTACGTAGAAGAAGCCAAGAACGGAATGGAGACTCTCAGCAGTAAGAGAGACAACCCCAGAGTCTTTCCCTGGCTGGGGGGCCTCTGGGCAGATCTTTGAAATGGTCCTGCAGGCACAGGGCTGGCTGCTGGCCTTGCTGGTGGGGTCAGAGTATAGACAGGAGAGGCTAAGTCCTGAAGAGCTAACCCAGTCCTCAAGACCAACCCACGTGGCCTGGGGTTCACTCCATCTGGGCAAAGAGCTCCTTTCACAGGATAGAACTCTCAGTGGGAGTGTGGCCAGAAGGCTGTAATGTCTTCTGGAAAATGAAAAGTGCACCAGACCTAGGAGAAGATGGGAAATTCAGATATAGGGTCCTGAAGACATCCCTTCGTGCTCCCCTTCCACTGCCAAGTCTGAACTAGCCAGCCAGCCCAGCGAGGCTGTGGTCTGCAGGCTCTAGGGAACACTTCCTTGGCCTTATCCTTGGTGTGGAGGACTAGAGAGCAAACACAGGCCTCTGGGACTCCCAGTGCCGCTGGGAGGGAACAGGTCACACGGAGATTAAGGTGAGTAAAGTGATGAGAGGTCACAAGTCATAGCAGGGGGGAGTGGACACACTGGCTAAGGGGGAGAGCTCTCACATCAAACTGACCTGAATCCCAGTCCAGTGCTTTCTTTCTTTCCTTTTCTTTTTTTTTTTTTTTAAGTTTATTTATTTATTTTGAGAGAGAGCACAAGTGAGGGAAGGGCAGAGAGTGAGGGAGGGAGAGAGAGAGAGAGAGAGAGAGAGAGAGAGAGAGAGAGAATCTCAAGCAGGCTCCACCCAGTCATTGCAGCACCTGATATGGGGCTTGAACCCATGAACTGTGAGATCATGACCTGAGCCAAAGTCAAACACTCAACCAACTGAGCCACCCAGGTGCCCCCTCCTTTCTGATCTTGGCTCAGACCCCAGGTAAGATGTTCACTTCTCTGAACCTCAGTGTGTGGCTCTGCACAGGGGGATGATGACAGTAGCCACAGGCACAGGGCTCTCGGGGGGATTCAGGGAGAAAGTGCGCGGCAGTCATTCAGCGTAGTCCTTGGCACCTGGTCATCACTCGATACCTGTTGTTACTCCAGCAGGCACTAAATTCTGCCTGAGCCCGGAGGAAGGGTGACGCCTCAGGTCGGGGGTGGGAGGGAGGGCTGCAGAGAGGCGCTAAGTCCGGGCGGCGCGGACCCCAGAGGCACAGATGGAGCCACACCAGCACTGTGGCTGTCCCAGCCCTTGCCAAGCCTCCTTCTAAGTGGATTCTTGTTTATTGGCGGCTCTTCCCATCTCCCGGGTTATGAATTATTTACCAGATAATGACTTCATAATTGTTAATGACAGATGCCCCAAGGACGCGCTGACATACCTTCTGAAGCCACAACGCTAATTGTGGTGGCGTCCCAGAAGCCCCCATGCGGCCACATCCAGAGTGTCATTCCTAGGGACAGAGCCTGACTGGCCCTTGGGGATCAATCACAACTCCAACCCCTCGTGATACAGATAAAGAAACTGATCCAAAGAGGCATGGGGACATGCTTCCAGGTCCCAGAGCCAGCCAGGGGCAGCCCTGGGTGGGTCAAGCCCCGTGTCTCTGGGGGTCATTTCTCCACTGTGTGGGTGTGGGCTGCTGGGGCAGTTGTGGGCCAAGCACGAGTTTAGGTCCCCTTCAGGAGGTCACGGGTATGGGGCGTGGGGAATAAAATAGGGCTCTGATGGGTGCTGAGAGACTCTCCCCGCCCCCAAAGAGGGGCTCCAGGATGCTCCAGGGTCTACAGAGAACCAGGATGCAGCTCTGTGGCTGCTTGGGATCCCCACGGACTGGGGAGGGCCACTTCCCTGGGAGCAGAGGTCCCCCGCTGACTGAGTGCTTTTAGCAATGAAAAGCTGCACAGGCTGACTGATGGGTAGAGGACAGTGGGGGGTGGGGGGGTGGGTACACCAATATCTTCCTTGAAAGTGCATTTGGTCCTGAAGAGAGTTTGAATTAAGTCCATGAGTCAGTTGGAGTCCTAGCCCCTGAGAATAATATAGCAAACCTTTGTAGAGGACTGTGTTTTAGGCACTATTCTAGGTGCTGTGTTACGTTAACTCATTTAATCCTTACAACCATCAGAGGACATAGGTATTATTATAATTCCTGGTTTTCAGATGAAGACACTGAAGCACACATAGGGAGATTCAATAACGTGATGGAGGTCACACGGGTAAGGGGCAGGGCTGGGATTAGGACCAGGCGGTCTGGGACCACCATCTGTGCTCTTGATGGTTGCCTACTAGAAACGTTTCCCAAATGGATGAATGTAATGCTGTGGGGCCCCTCTGGATATGGGACACACCTTCCTAACGGTGGCTTGAATGTGAAATTGAGCATATTGACACCCTGGGTCCCAGCTGGGTGCAGGGAGGCCTATTTCCTCCTGGACTGTGGAGAGTGGACTGTGCCCAGAACAGAGGGAAGGAGAGCTCTGGCCTGGGGTGTATGGTATCCCCAGGGGACAGCAGCCCTGGAAGGACAGGGTCGGTGCACTGCTCACACTCCCCTAAGGTAGGCGCTGTGAGCTGTGGCCAGCCCTTGAGCACACAGGTGAGCTAGGTTAACTGAGATACTTCTGAGTGAAACACACATGCTCATCATCCTGCAAACACACAAGAGCCGCCTTTGTACTAGGCTTTGGGGAGGGTCCCAGTGACTGATACACAGCCCCTGTCCTCAGCTGTCTCCCAGGGCAGACAAGACAAGATCCAGGTGCCAGGTGAGAGGGTTCCATGATAGAAAGGAAGCAGAGGGGCTGAAGGACTCAGGAGCAAATGAGCATAGCTAGAGGCCATGTGAGTTGGCGTTTTCTATCATCAGTCCCTTTTCGGTGTTTATGATGTGCTCAGCTCTGCAGAGAGCTTGCCCCCCCCCCCCCACCTGGAGAGCTCACAGTGGGTGGGGGATGAACCACAAGCACACTGGATGGTGAAAGGACCACACTTGACCCAAGAAGAAGCGAATGGCTGCCAGAGAAAGTAACAGCGTCAGGAAATCTGAGGAGAGGAAATTCCCATGAGTAGGTGGCTGGGAGCTCTTTGCCAGGAGGTGGGAGGGGCCGGGAGAGGCTTTTCCGGGATATTTGGGCTTGCAGGACAAGCGTCCACAGGTGTGATGCATACGTGCAGGGGCGGTTAGGAGCACAAGGGTCTGTCTGCATGGGAACAGAGGCTGTGCATGCGTGTGCGGGTCGAGTGCGGGTCATGGGAGGCGAGTGAGACTGGCTGGTGCGGGGGTCAGATTTACCTTACCCGACTCACAAAGTCAGTAGTGTGGCTCTGTGTGCCCCTGTGTGAGACGGCAGAGCACTTTGAGTGCACTTCAGAAAGCCTTGAACTGGTGCTAAATAAATAATCATACTGCTTATTCTGGGATGGAGAGGCGGGATGCCTCCCCTACACACTAATGGGAGGGTGAGGCTCTCTGGCTGGCTGGCTGGGGCTGCCTCGTGCACCCCTGTGAGCGCTGATCTGAGAAGAGACCCAGGCTAGACCCCTTCTGTGTCCTGTCATTTCCCACTCAGAGCACCGGCCTGCCCACCTGGAGAAGGGGGGCCGGGTTAATTGTTACCTCCTGTGCTGTTACTAGGTTACTTAGTAAAAGCAGAAATATGCTTTTAATGATTTTTTGTTGTTGCTTCCTTACGAACCAGATGCTTTTATCTAAATGAGTTGCTACAAATCAAAAAAAAAAAAAAGACTCAACCTGCGAGGGTTGCTAGGCTGCATCCGCCTTACCCAGGCAAACTGTCGCTCTGTGAGTGAGGCGTGAGCCCCCTGCTCCTTCAGCACCCAGCTTACAAGTCGGAGGGAACTATGTATTGGTGGCTATACCTAGCGTGCCTCCAAGTGGCCTGGATGGGAGAACCCAGGGAGGCAGTGGGGTGGTCTCTAGCTGGTGATGGCGATTCTGTCACCTGTGTAGGTTGGCACTGGTGGGTGACAGCACAGGTCTGGCTGACCTGTAGCCTTTAGGCCTCTTGGGTCATGGTGGGTGGGAGGAAGGATGGTTTTCCTCCTGGGCTGCTTTGGGACTATACTGAGGCCCAGAGGATGGTCACTCAAGGCTGGGCTTGACATGTGGTAGGTGCTCAACTAATGTTTGTGGAGGACAGGCCAGCACATGGCCAATACTTGCTCAGAGCTCTTTAGGTTTCAATATAAGGAGTGTCAGTTGATGTGAAGGCCTGAGGGCTCTGGATTAGAAGCCAGGAGACAAGGATTTTCGTCCCCCCTCTGCTCTGACTGGCTGTGTGAGCTTGGGTAAGGCATTGGTCTTCTCTGGGCATCGGCTTGCTGCTTGGTGTAATAAATGGCAACAATAACTCCTCTCTGTCTACCTCCTAGGGTCTCCCTCATGACCAAGTAGAGGGAATTGTGTGAAAACGCTATGCAAACCGAAAGCACTAGGTAGCGGGAGGAGGTAAAAGAAGTCCTATGGCCTTAGCCTTGGACGTTCTAACAAATTAGACTTGGGGTAGTGGCTGCCCAGAGCACCAGGCTGCCAAAGAATCTGTTTTGGGGTCAGATGGCACATAGGGAGCTTGGCTGTGAGAGGGCTCTGTGAGCCTTCAGCTATGTCTCCGTTATCTGTAAGGGTGATTTTTGGAGGCTTAGCATGGCATTCAATGCCCACCATGGCCAAGACCTAGTTACCTTTCTTGCTGCATCTCCCAACCCATGGGTCTCTTCAACGTTTTTTTTTTTTTGTTTGTTTGTTTTTTTTTTTTTTTTTTTTTTTTTTGGGACAGAGAGAGACAGAGCATGAACGGGGGAGGGGCAGAGAGAGAGGGAGACACAGAATCGGAAACAGGCTCCAGGCTCCGAGCCACCATGGGTCTCCCTTACTACTTAGGCTGAGCTTTCCTGTGTTTCTACATTTGAGACCCTTGCGATAGCTCTTCCCGTTGCCTGGAATAGTCCCTGAGTGTGCGTGCGTGTGCGTGTGCACAGACATCATTTCTAGTTTAAGGCCACCTCTTCTTGGAAGCCTGTAGTTTTGATCGAACTAAGTGAGTTGCTGAGTACTCTCATGCCCTCAAATGTGAGCTCTGGGTCAGGGATTCTGTCTCCTATGGTCACTGTTGTATCCCCACTGCCTGGAATGATGCCTGGCATGCAGCAGGTGCTCAAGAAATATTTGTTAGGCAAATGAATAGTTCTTCCAGAGCACTTTGTATAAATTCCTCTTGTTGCATTTATCACATCTTGCAAGAACGTACTCAGTTTCTGGTTTCCCCACTGGACAGCCAGCTCCTGGAGGACAGGGCTTTTGTCTGAACTCTCTGGACCCAGGCTCTAGAACAATATGCAGTGTTGCTGCCAATAAAGGCTTGAAGAAATAAAGGAATGCATGAATGTTGAAACATCCTTCATTTTTCCCTGTGCGGGGTATTCCTCCATAGCCCCCGTGCCCCTGCACTGCCATGCTGTGTGTATGCACGTGTGTGAGAGACAGAGCACCGAGAGAGAGGGAATTTACAATCGAAGACAAAAGCTTAAAAGTTCTTTTGAGTGACCTGTGAATACATGAAATCATCAAAAAGGGACAGGAACACAGTAGTTTAGGAGCAACCCCCTGCTGGGTCACTGGACAGATGTACGCATGGAGTTCTCCCTGAGCAGGACTCCGGTGGGGCCACTGCCAGCCTATTCGGTATTTGTGCGCAAATGAGATTTCGGAGCAAATTAAAATTCTGTGCAAATTAGGCGTCCCTCCCTCTGAGCACTACAGAGTACACAGCAAAGCTTGCAAGGTGCAAGCTGGGTGTCAACCCCCACCTGCCCTGGGCCAGATGCCCTCCTGGAGGGCACAAGCAACTGTTCCCAGCAGCCCCGGCCGCTGGGGCACATTCAAGGTAAGGAAGGAGACAGGTCGCTTGGAAAATCAAACTTGGCCACAAAAATAAACTCTGAGGTTTGCAGATAAGCTATTTCTAGCCCAGGTGCCAAATGAGGGTTTGCAGCTAGAGTGAACTGCTGTGTGTGCCCCACCCCAGCCCCGTTGGCTAATGGGAACCGCTCCGCGTATTTGCTCCCCCTGAACAACTTTGCATCCGGGACTGGGGGAAGATTCCACCTCGGGGCATCTCCTGCCTTTGGCCGATTATCCCACTGGGTTGTTTGTCAAGGGGCCGAGTCTTGAAAAGGGAGAGGGCAAACAAAGGTGACAGAGCCAGTGTCCTGGACACAGGGACGCCACCCCCATGAGTCCCCTCTCTGCCCCAGTCCCAATCAACACACAGATGCTGCGAAATGACTGAGCCTCTTCCATGGCCTTGGAGACAGCTCTTGGCAGACTGGAGGCGCGTCCCTGTTGGGGGATTACCAGAACAGAGGGCGCTGACCAGGCGCCTCTGGGTGGGGAAGGGGTCGTGACCCTCTCTCCTGGGAGGGCTGAGGGGGGCAGGAGCTGTGCCAGGGCCCAGCCAGGGACAAGCAGGAGGCTTTCCATTCTGTTTTCACCTCACACAGTTCAGGAAGGACTGAAAAGCTAACTTAAAGGGATACGTGCAAGAAGACAATGTAAATCCAAAGCAGGAGAGCTGCTGACAAGTGTAGGCGCAGGAAATGGTGCAGGGGCTGCTGCGTCCCTGAAACCACATCTAGAAAGTTCCATGCGTCTGTTACAGGTGGGTCACAGATTTGCCTCCAGGCTTGGTGGTGCATCTGACCTTGGCCTCCCATTCAAATTATCTGGGGAGCCTCACAAAAATACTAATGCCTGGGTCCCATTCCGAGAGATTTTGATCTAACTGATCTGGTGTATCTAGCCTGGATATTGGAATTTTTTAAAATGTCCCCAGGTGATTTTAATATGCAGTCAGAGTTGAGAGCCACTGTTTTGCCTTGGAAGAGGCAAACAAGAAGCGGATGTTACAATGTGATTCCATAGCAGGTGCCAGGAAAGGCTGAGGAGGAGAACATGTCTGTGCTGAAATCAGAGACACTTCTCCCAAGGGTCCCAGCAAAGAGATCACAGTGACAGGGTAAACATTAACTGCCACAAAATCCTAAATGTAGGCACATCAGTATGATCTACAGGAAAAGAAGAACTTCTAACAGCCCAGAGGGTTCAAGTGAAAGCATTTTGGGGTGGGGTGAGATGAATGGGGTTGACAGTGTGATGGCCCAAGTGTCTGGCTTTTGGATGGCTTGATCCAAGGGGTAGATTTTTTTTTTTTTAATTTTTTTTTTTCTCAACGTTTTTTTATTTATTTTTGGGACAGAGAGAGAGCATGAACGGGGGAGGGGCAGAGAGAGAGGGAGACACAGAATCGGAAACAGGCTCCAGGCTCCGAGCCATCAGCCCAGAGCCTGACGCGGGGCTCGAACTCACGGACCGCGAGATCATGACCTGGCTGAAGTCGGACGCTTAACCGACTGCGCCACCCAGGCGCCCCCAAGGGGTAGATTTTAGAATATCTGAAAGGGTAAATAAAGTACATATCATCCAGGAACTTCGTTTTGCTGAATCTCTATAACCTCTGTGTCAATTCCTCAGGACTTAGGGTCCAGGAATTTGGTAAGGCTTTAAAGTACACCAACATCCATTCTCACAAGGACAATTAAATTAGAAGGTCTGGGGGCAGGACCTGGGCATCCGTATGTTTGAAAGCTCTCCGGGTGATTCCAGCAGTCACCGAGAGCTGACACTGCTGGCCCAGCAAGACCTGCCGGTCTTCTCCTGGGAGCTAGGAAGGTCAGGGCTTGCCCTCAGTGTGAGTGGAGGAGATGGAGACTCGGCAGCTCTCTGGGGCTCCCCCAGAGTTAGTACGAGGGTTGGGAGGAGAGCCCAGTGGCCGCCTCCTGGTCCAGGGTCCTGTCCATCCATTGCCTGTGAGGTCTCTCTGTCCTGCAGTCCTGTGATTTTGGAACTAAGATCATCTGATCTCACGATGTGGAGACAAGAGGACGGTCCCTGTCCTCAAGGAGCTTGTGGTCCAGGAAGGAAGATGAGAAACACAAGGCAAAGGAGACAGAGACGCCCAACCGGGGAGGGGTGAGTGGCCTGGCCGCCGAAGGCTGAGAGCAACAAGGCGGCTCTGTGTTCGCCAGGCCAAGTCTGGGGTGCGAATCAGGTCGTGGCTGATTCTCAGGACTCTGGAGAAGTGGTTGGGACCTCGGCACAGAGATGCCATCTGAGAATGAAGCCCTGGGGACAGATGAAGCAGAGAAAGGAAAGCTGAGGGAAATCCTGTAGCACTGACGCCCTCCCTTACCGGCAGGCAGAGGAAGAGGGGCTGGAGTGGCCACACAGATGGAGTGACACGGCCCACCAAGCCAAGGGAAAGAGGTTCAGGGTCTCCTCGAAGTAGCAGGTAGGTCATCTGCTAGTCATTATGTGGACGGGGCAGGCCGAAGGCTTGGGGGGTGATGGGAAAGGGGGGACCCTGCTGAAGGATTTGTGCCGGGGTGCTGATGTGCTTCCACAACATCCTCAGGAGGCCGGAAGCCCAGAAGCCCGGTGGATGTGGGGGCTGCCGAGGCAGGGGTGGGGCCGGGAGAGGAAGCCAGGAAAAAGGAAAAGCAGGTGACAGTGAAGGCAGCCCTGAGATGTCTGCCCACAGGTCTGTCTTTGGATGGGAACACGGTAGCCAAAGGGGGATGGATAAGAAGGAAAAGAAGGATGGAACGAAGCACGGCTGTTGAGAGAAAGCGAGTGAGGGAAGGCAAGAGACCGGGGAGTGTGGTCAGCAAGGGCACCTTCCGAATGGCTTGGCCGGGTGAAGCAGCCTTGAGTGCGGACGTCCAGGGCATGGCACACAGTGTCCTCTAATGGAAGAGTTCCAAGCGCCGTTAGCTTTGGAGACATCTGCAATGTCATCTCAGGATGCATGGCATGCAGGGGGACAAGGGGCCCGGACGGGAGGTGCCGAGACGGTCCTGGGGATGGAGGCTGGGGAGGCTGCAGAGGGGCGTGTCTCAGCACTGATGGGGGTCAGGGCTTGCCTTTCCCCACCTCCAAGGTCTAGGTGTCTGGTGATGTCATTCTTGGCTCAGCCTATGGTTCTGCATAAACCGGGTCCTCGGCTTTAGCTCCCCTGAGCTCCACCCCTGCCAGGGTCACCCACTGCAGTGCAGGGATCAGGTTTCGCTCCTGCCAGCTGGCTCTGGCACCACACTCTCGGTCACGGACAGGCACGGAGCAGCCCTGCTTTGCATCTGAGCAGGCCCCGTTCTGCAGCAGGACACACACAGCCCAGTGATCCGGCCCAGTTTCCACAGGAAAGTGATAGCTTCTTCCACTGGTCACAGGGGACACGGTGGGCTGTGGAGACTTCCTATCTTCTTGGGAATCAGTGGAGTTCTGCGTGTGAGGCAAAAGGGACAAGCACGACCTGGCTCCAGGCCACGGGCTGAGGTGTTCCCAGGAGCAGGTGCGGCTGCGTGTGCAGTGATGTATTTACCGAGAGCCCCAGCAGGTGCTGTGCGGGGGTGGTGGAAGGGGATACAGAGATGAGATGTGATTCCCTCTCTCCAGGAACTGGCTAGGGCAGGGCAGATGGCCATGAGTTCACAGTGGGGACACCGGTCCGGGGGTTGATCTACCAGGTGTCCTATTGAGGTCCCTCCCTTTCCTAACATACATGCTTCTTGAAGACTGAGATAAATAAGAACCATGTGCCCTCCCCTGTCAGTGGGACGGAACAGCAAATCTCAAAATAGGGGCCATTAAACCCATTCCCCTGGGTGTCTAGATCCCCTTTACCTCACCCCACTCACAGTGTCTAAAACGTGAAGGCAGGGGTCCCTGGGTGGCTCAGTCGGTTAAGCATCTGACTTCATTCAGCTCAGGTCATGGTCTCTCGGTTTGTGGGTTCGAGCGCCACATCAGGCTCTGTGCTGACAGCTCAGAGCCTGGAACCTGCTTCCGATTCTGTGTCTCCTCCTCTCTCTGCCCCTCCCCTGCTCACACTCTGTGTCTCTCTGTCTCTCAATAATAAATAAACATTAAAAAAAATTTTTTTTTTTAAATATTAAATACAGGGGCGCCTGGGTGGCTCCGTCAGTTAAGTGTCTGACTTTGGCTCAGATCATGATCTCACATTTTGTGGGTTCGAGCCCCACATCAGGCTCTGTGCTGACAGCTCAGAGCCTGGAACCTGCTTCCGATTCTGTGTCTCCCTCTCTCTCTCTGCCCCTCCCCCACTTGTTCTCTGTCTCTCTCAAAAATAAATAAACATTAAAATTTTAAAACGTGAAGGCTTATCCTTGGAAAACTGACTTCTGTGACGAGTATCTCCTCAGTCTCTTCTCAGACACTCATCTCCACCTCTGCCCCCTCTAGGAGCTGGGAATGCCACCATCACCAGATCCAAGATGCCACCATCACTAGATCTGTCTAGTTTGGTAACTCCCCGCCTCTTACCCAACAGTCACAGAAGCAAAGCGTCCCCTCGGGCCTAGGACGACGAACCAGGACAGCTGTCCGGCCACTCAGCGGTGCCATTAGATGCATGCGAACAGCCCACCAGCTCCTGAGGCCAGAAACCCATCTGCCCCTGCTGGTTGTCCCCACTGGGCTGCTGGGTGGTGGCAGGCTGGATGCCCAGTAGATGCTTCTTCCATCTTGGCAGCTGATCCAGGCCCAGCCTGGAGCCTCCTCCTGCTGCTTGCTGACAACCACGGCTACTGACAACTCAACCCTAGAGCTCCGGTAGCTTCTCTCTAAGCCAGGGCTCCGGGAGAGGAGGGCCATCCCCAGGCCCACCTTTTCTGAGTCCAAAAGGAACATGCACATGGCTGGAAACTTGTCGGTCTGCTGTTCTGGCCCCTGCTGCAGACGGAAGCTGGGTTCAGGCCACAAGCTGGCCCCAGGTAAAGGCCACGGAGGCTCCTGATCAGAGGGCACCAGGCCTGGCACCTAAGAACAAAGCAGTCCTGGGGCTGCTATGGTCTTCTCCCCAGTCCTGGGCCCCACGTGCTATGCAGAGATGGCTTTGGCCCATGGACTTCTAAAGCCTCAAGTGCCACCAGACATGCTAGGCTGGGCCAGCTCAGCCTCACCTGTCCTGAACCCTGGTGCCCCCCGCCGACCCCCTCCAACCTTCATTCCAGGCCCATCCTCCTGTTTCCTGAGCAACAGTAAGTAAGTGGATGTCGGCAGCTGCATTTCCAGGCTCCCCTGCTCCTGCAGGCTCATTCCTGGCCTGCCGGCTGGGTGTTCAAGCAATCCTACAGATTCTTGTCATCAGATATCTGCCCTCACACGCAGGCCACGTTCCCCCCCAACTCTCCTGGTTACCTGGTTTTTATCATCTAGGTTTGAAAATCCTGAGTCAAAATTTGAGGCCAGACCTCCATAAATTTAATCCAAGGAAATAATCAAACCACTATGCAAACATATATGCACAAAAATGTTTGTTGTGTTTTGTAGGAGTCAGATATTAAGAATACACTCTATGCCCATCATTAGGGCACTGCTTAAGTAAATCGCGTAGATTATTCTATCCAGATGATATGAAGAGTTTTAAAGTGCTATAGATTTGTATTTACTGACATCAGAAATGTACCCTTCCTACTGTGAAGTCAAAAGCGGTACATACAGTGTGATCCCGTTTACGTGTGCATGTGTGGGTGCATCTGTGCGTGCACACTTTACAGTTGTGCAGAGAAGGAAAGCCCAGAAAGAGACACTAAAGTGGTGATTTCTCGGCATTATGAGTGTTAAGTAATTTATATAATTTTAGGTGCTATCTTTTAAAGTATTTTTACAATGAGCAGTCTTTTAATGATATTGAATACAACTACTTTAATAACAAGAAAAGGTAAACTGTCAAAGAAGCATTACAGTTGAGGAGCTTAAAGATGACCCGGCCGCTGGCTGCCCCCGGATCCCACGTCCTGGGGAGCCATAAGAGCTACAGCAATGCTCTTAGGTTGATCCCAGGAGGACTGAGACCCGGGGGCTTTGCTAGGTTCTAATCCTGCATCTATGTAAAAATCTCCCTGACCAAAAGGCTGAGAGGACCAGCTACATTTCCTCACTTCCCCTAGAACATCAGTGTTCGAGAACATAGCCGGGAGTGCCCAGGTCTGATGCCTTTCCTATCTGCAGGCGAGCTGAGCAGAGACCTACCTTTCGATGTCCGTCTCTGGCAAGGTCAGGATTCGTCCCCAGGATGCAAAAACCTTGATGGCCACCGACACTTAGCACAGCGTGAGCATCACCAGGAGGCCAGACAGTCTAGAAAGAGAAGAAAAAGGGTGGGGGTGGGGTGGGAAAAGATATCATCTTCTGCAAAAAGATCTTTGGAATTTCAGTATCTTAGAGAGTCCCCACCCTAAGTGGAAGCTTGTCTCTGTGTGGAATTTCTAAGTGTGGACCATCTCACACAGGCTGTACCCAAAGGCGGCTGTGGGCACTCCCAGATAAGGGGGGGCCAAGCAGGCAGTGGAGACCCCCAAGGGGCAGAACCTAGATGTCCCTCCCCCATCCCCCAAACACACAAAGCCCTAATCCCCACAGGGGAACCATTAACAGTGGATAAGAGGGAGAATAAGGACATCGCCTTCCATCTGATTCAAACCAAGCAACTCCAGAGATGGGGAAAGATAAGAAATTCAGGTCTTTAATCTAATGCTGGAAAGAGAATAGGACACAAACTCTAGAATTACAAAAACAAATCATTACTTCTTTAGATAATGGGCAAGAAGACCTTGAGGAGGCAAAGGATGGGTTCCCTGGAGAGAATTTTTTTTTTTTAAATATAGATTTAATACCTGGTAGAAAGAGCCTATCTATTATGGCGAGGCAGGACTATTCCCAGTTCCCTCTTTCAAATGTAATATATGTGAAAGCCATCTTCACGACAAGAAATGGCATCCTCCACTGCAAAAATGCACAACTGTCATTACCTGGGAATCGATATATTTTTCTAAACTGAATATATCATTATCAATTGATTTTCCTGTTTCCTCTTAGCACTCCAGAGTCCCGGATAGCAGGGGAAAGCTTTAATGTGATATGAGGGATTTGGACAGGTAAATAAGTTATTGTAAACTAATTCCACCTTGCGACGAGCTTCTCCCCGACAATGCGACGGGTCTTTCTCAGAGCCTCTTTCAACCCGCACTCTTCCAGCTGCCACTGACAGAGACACACGCGAGCCATATCAAATAGCCATTTTCAAGCCGAAGGTGGCAAAAATATTATTTTTCCCAAGGAGAGAGTGTTCTCTCTACGATTAAGAAATAACCTCTGTGGGGAAGCAAAGTAAGCCAAGGTCACCATTTAATTTTGACACAGAGCCAAAGTCGTGAGTACATTTCCCCTACCAAGCCTACGTGAAGTGCGCAGATAAATCGATCGCTTTGGCCACAAAATATTGACAGTACTGGTGATAATAAACGATTGATGTATTTCTGGGAAAGATCCCTGGAGGTATGTGCTGGTGAAGAGAGAGGTCTGGGAGACAGTGGTCAGATCATTTTAGATCCATGAGAATCTTACTCATTCACTCATCGCTTCATTCCTTCATTCCATAAACATTTATTGAGGGCCTGCTGTGTGTCTGGCAATGTTCTAGGCACCAGGGATACATAAGTGAACAAAAACAGAAAGAAAAAAAATTCCTGCCCTCATGGAGTTCATCTTCTAGTGGGTGGAAACACAGAATAAACATTAAGCTTAAGAAATTGCATAGTGCATTAAAAGGTAGGCAGTGCTATATATTAGAGAAGCAGAGCAGAACATGAGTGTTGGGGGGCTGGGGTGCAGTTTAAAGAGGGTGGTCAGGGTAAGACTTATGAGATAGGGCATTTGAGCTCACGTGAAGGGGATAAGGGAGTGGGCCATGCAGGAATCCGGAGTTGTGTGTTCCTGCAGAGAGAAGAGCCAGTGCAAATGTCCTGGGGCGGGGGCAGGGGGGCATGCCTGTTGTGTTCCTGGGCCAGCAAGGAACCCACTGTGGGTGGGCAGGGAGAGTCTAGTAGGACATTCAGCTAGAGAAGTGAGTATCTAGATCATGCAGGGCCTTGTAGACCACTGTAAAGGCTACTAACTAACTGAGAGCCCAAAGTCCTGGCCACCCAGCTGCGGAAGGAGCTCTCATTCTCTTGAGACAGACCTCCCAGGACTGTCAGCTTAATCTGCTTCCCTTCCTTCCAAACCAGATGGCTCAGCTCTCCAGGGTGTGCCAGATGAACAGGGCACAGGCCAGGCAGGGGTTCAGAGGGGCAGTGGAGGGAGGTGAGCCACTAGGGCTGCCTAGCTTGTTCTGATGACAACGGCCTGGTCTTCCCTCCTCTGTGGCCCCCAGAGGCCACTTCTGGAGGAGATGATTGAAGCGAAGGTTCCCCCGCCAAAATAAACTGTGCGTGAGGCTGAGTTCTTTGGGACTTTTCCCTAACATGCTCATGGAGAGATCCTAACATGAGCTGCTGTGGTAGATTGTTACAGGCTGTGCTGGCCATCTTGTCCAGGTCTGCTTTCCATCCTGTCTGTCCCCATGGGGCTCACCTGATCTGCACGGAGGGCATCACTGGAGCTCTGAGACCCCATGACTCCCTTGGGTACAGCTAACGCAGATGCCAGCAGGAGACTAGGGACCCGTGGGGGGTTGGGTGTTCATTCCCTTACTTGCCTTCCTCCTTGCAGTGGCTTGACGGGCTGGCTGTGACCCTTCAGTGCGGGTAGCGGGTCTGGATGGCATGCTGCGGGCCCCACAGAGCATTCTCTTTGCGCTCTAGTCACAGTGGCGTCTACATCCTTATGAACAGCCCTGTCATTCAACTCTCTTTAAGCCACTCATTTCAACATGCCCATTTCCTGTTAAGACCCTTATAAGGATCCGCTCTCAGAGGCAGTCGAAAGCAGGACTTTGGAATCAGGCATCCGAAGCGAAATCCTAACGCTGCCCCCTTAGTTTTGTGACACTGGCTAAGGTAATTTCTATGAACCTTCCTTTCTCACTCTTAGAACTAGAGAAACTGATGCGTAATTAGCAGTGGCAGCCGCAGGATCACTGTCCCAGTGCTTTCCCCGCCTGCCCCACGGCCCAGGGCAAGCAGCTGCTCCTGGCTGCCATCTTTGCCTGCCCCAACCCAGAAACTCCTCCCTCGAGGGGTTTCTAGTTGTTCTCTGCTCATATTTGGCATTAGTTGATGTCTCAGTGATTTCACTGATTTCTTCTTCTTGCTCTACCTTCACCCAACCTCTATTCCTTGCAGTCAAATCCCAGGTATCCAGAGAACAGACATTATCTTAATATTTGAATCTCTGACCCACAGCGACCCTCCATTTATCATCTTTTCTTTCTAGGAGGCCTACAAGCTATAGCCATGCACCTAAGCACATCCTGCTCTAATGAGATGCATGACAGTCCCAAGTGCTTTTAAAATGAATTACTAGAAACTGATTTCTAGTAATCATTTTGTTCCCATGTTAACACTGGGAAACGTTAAATTTCCAAAGAAAGTGGCCTGGGGAAATGAATTTCAAGAATGAACCCAGGAAGCATCGGGGAGACAGGTAAGGTTTTCCATCGCCAGGGGGGCTCAAGGCAGTATCTCGGGGCTTGACCTTGGCACCTGTGGGTAAACTGACCCTTTCTCTTTCACTAATTTCATCATCAAAGGGCAGCTTCCAGGCTTTAGGAAAAAAAAATTAAAAAGCCATGGGACAGGGATGTTTTACTTTGGTTTTAAAAATACAGTGGGTGGTAAGTCAATGCCTGTGAAAGGGGTCCGAATGTCCCCACCTCGGCAAGGCACTTAAGAGATGCTAATTGAGTTTGATGGGGCCTAAGGGCCAATATGAAAGCTCGACCCTCCGATGGGGTCTTTGGGTTGAATAACTGCCTATGTGATGCGAGATCTCCAAATTTCAACCCAAAGAAAATTCTGAGACCATTCTAAGTCTATAACCAAAGATGGTTCCTGACATGAACCAAATTGATAGCCAAGAGAATTACAAACAAGGGCCCCAGGATTTTTTATTTCCCTATAAAACGTACCAATTTTTTGGCGAGAAACTGCCCTTAAGAGAGGAGAAACCAATTAGGGAGTCTCCTATTTGATGCAGGATCATAGACTAGCTCTGCCTGGGTCTTGACCAGGCTACCCAATTATTACTCGGGTGTCTGGGCAGCTCACCACCCCTCAGCCAACCGGGAAGCAAGGATTTTTTTCTTCCTTGGAAGGAAAAAGCAAAGGAACCAGAGGCTGCAAACTGTAGAAGAAAACCAGCGCCCACATCCACCTTCCTGCCGGCCCAGGCTCAGGACCCGATGACGCCCCCAGTACCACGCCACATTCCTGCAAGGGGAACACTCATTCACATTCTCCTTCTTTTAAGAAGAAAGAAAAAACCACCCATCCATTAATAATATCAACCATGGGTTCACCAAAGCCTGCAGGCATCTCGCCAACCCCAAAATAAACACTCGCAAAAGGTTTATCCATCAGGTTGGTGACAGTTCATGGGCTGAGGGGTCCGGAAGGCACTGCTTTTAAAGGAGAGAACGGAAACACAAAGATGGAGTGCCTTTCGAGAACCCACCCAACACAATGCAGAGGTTTCCTCTTTCCATTAAGGAGCCAGAATTGGCCACTGATGAGATCCATTACTTATTCTCAATGCTAGGGATGTGCCGCCTGGCCAGCTTTCGTGTGGACGTGAGTTCTTCAAAGAAAGGTAGGATCTTCAGAGGCCATGACTCCTGCCTGAGACGTGATAATGAAATTTTCACAATGCTTGGCATTGACAAAGCCTCGCTCATTCACATTTTCTGATTCACCCTTCCTCGAAAGCTTATGAGTTGGATACTATTTTTATTCCTACTTTAGTGATGGGGAAACTGAGGCTCGTGGAAAAGAAGAACTATCCAAAGTTACACGGCAGATACATAAGGTAGGGGGGGGACAGAATTGGAACTCTACGTGCTTCAGCTGCCTTGTCCCTGGGGCCCCAATCGAGGATGAGATTAGAGCTGTCTTGTGCTCATTCTGCAGTCACCACCCCTGGGCTGAATAAAAGTACAGGTGTCAGCAGATGGCCTCATTCCACTCTTGGTCCTGGTGAGCCCAGAACAACCCTAGGACCCAACTGGCTGCTTCCCCCCCCACCCGCCCACTTCTCGGCAGCCCCCAGATGCCCTGGTGGCGGTCCAGCTCCCGCGTGACCCCCTCCCACAACAGAGAAGCCACAGATTGTGCGCCACGTCTACCACAAAACCTCTGTCAGCACTGAAGCAGCTCATTCTCCATTACTATTAACTCAGTGTTTCTCAACTTTTTTTTTTTTTTATCATCACTGCCCCCACCAAGAGAAAAATTCAATTCAATTCCATTTTAATGCTTTCTAACAAGTGACATTCAATTCTAAGGGTAAGATTTTGACGGGTAGGGTGGTGCTTCAGAGGAGAAGCCATTACAGCGTCTCAGGGTCTTTGTGCCTCCTTCACTTCGGGAATCGACTAACACCCCCTCCCCCCTTGAATGCATTCACTGACTTTCTCCAAACCTGCTACTTCTGGACCCTTATCTCAGGACCCAGCAAGCCACCTCCTCTGCCTTAAAACCCCACGTCGTCCCTCTCTCTCTTGCTCCCCGCCCCCAGCATTGTGGTTAATCGTGCACAGTCACCTGTCCTCTATAATCTCCACTACCGCTGCCGGGGCCAGGCCTCCCCAGCTCTCACCAGGCCCCCGAGTAGCCCGGCCGCCGCCACAGGGATTGTGCTCAACCCCAGAATAGTCATGGCATTCCTGCCCCAAATCCCTCCATGGCAGGGGCCCCAGGGAGCCCAGGCAAGTCCAGACTCTTTCCATGCCCTGTGTTGTCCAGCCTCCACTGCCTGGGCCACCTGCCCCCCAGACACCTCCAGCTCTCCTTCTGTGACCAGATACACACCTGCTCCCCTGCCCGGACCTCCTTCCACCTGCCTTCACCCCTTCTCCTACTGAAAACTTGTCTTGGAAGTATAGACACTCTTAAGGAAAACTGCTGCAGAATATCAAGATAAGTGCACGTGTGTTACCCAAACAGTCTTCCTGATGGCCCATCTCCAGGTCCCTTTTGGCTGGTTTGGGCAAGGAGAATGGGCAGAGAAGGAAAACGGGGTGCCCACACGATCAGATCCTGAATTATGCCACGACAGTGCTCTGCCAGACTCCAGGACTGAAACAGTACAGAAAAAAAGTCCAAATCAACCCTATCCCCTTCAAACCCGCCCCCCATTTTCTCATGGCACAGCACACCCCTCAGCAACGATATTAACTAGGACATGTTAATATCCTAGTTATTATATGCAATGTCTTTGCATTTTTTTAAAATGTTTTTATTTATTTTTTGAGAGAGAGAGAGAGAGAGAGAGAGAGAGAGAGACAGAGCACGTGTGAGCGGCGGAAGGGCAGAGAGAGAGGGAGACACAGAACCCGCAGCAGGCTCCAGGCTCTGAGCTGTCAGCACAGAGCCCGACGTGAGGTTCGAGCTCACAAGCCGCGAGATCATGACCTGAGCCGAAGTCGGGTGCTTAATCGACTGAGCCACCCAGGCCTTTGCGTTTTCTGAAGACCACAAGATGAGGAGAGAAGTGGCTTATGCCAGTGGACCCAACAGCCTGACTCGCCTGCGGTGCCGTTTAAGGTGTCGGCACAGTGTGTAGCACCTGGCACGTAGTACATGCTCAGTAAGGCTCTGTCGAAGGAAGCAAAATGCCTACCAGACTCCCCTCATTTTCTACAATTTTGCTTCACACATCTGGAAGTTCACACCACAGTTTCATGACTGGAATACAAACCAGCTTAAAAAAAAAAAATTCAGACACGGCTTCCAGATTTCGCTCTTATAAACAGGCCTGCATCCTCCCTTTAAATTGCAATAATTCCTTCCCAGATGTTGCTTCTCCTTCAGACCCATAAATTTAAGCTTTTCATGATGACGCTTCACATTCGCCTGTGCTGCTGGCTCTGTGGAGTGCTTCCGCATCTTGTCTCCTTCATTAGATGGCCACATGGACCCCGGGAGAGCAGGACAGGCACTGGCATCGCTAATTCACGGACAGGGAGGCCGGCTGCTGAGAATGCCAAGCTGGACTGCAGAGTGAATGGGCTTCCCTTGCCTTCCTGGTGCTGAGAGACAGGCAGTACACTCTCCCAGCACCTTCCAGGTCTCTCTGTGGGTTGGGCCATCTATGGAGGCTCACCTCCGCCACGTTGGCCTCAGCATTGCCACCCACCTCAAACTCTGATTCAAATGTGAACAGGTCTCTCCCGTTGGTTCTGACATTCCTGCGAGGCTATCACATTGCAATAAGGCCTGTCTAGAGTCTTGGAGTAAAACACAACAGTAGGCCAGTTGGTGGGTGACGGCAGTCGTCAGAGAAGCACTATGTGCCCAGACAAGTTGGTTCCCCAGCTGTCCCCATGAGGCTCTGCAGGCCCTGGTCAGGTGGTCCCTGCTCCATGAGGTGGCCCCCATCTTGGCATCATCCACAGAGGAACTCACTCTCAGGCACGAGCCTACCTCCAGGCTGCACCTCCAGGCAGAGCCCGAGAAAGTAGGGCTTCTCTCTTTCTTTCCACCTCCCCTGTTCCAGTTTCTTGTCTGAGGCCTGTCTCCTTCCTAGTGACAGGGAGGCTGTTTGTTTTAGTTCTTCAGGGTGGCCTTTGACCTGCACCCTTGGCCCTCAAGTAGCCAACCGCATCAGAAGACACCTGAACCCTCCTCTATGTGGGCCACCGCGTCCATGTTGGGGGGCAGGAGTCACCAAACACCATTATCACTGGTTTTGGCATCTGCTTACTGCCAGGGTCAGGAATGATAGTCTGGTCGACACCCGCTAGTGCACAGGGTCCCACAGCATCCCCTGCCCCCCCTGCCCACAATTTTAGAGAGAAGTGATGGGGAAAAGTGACTTCACACAGTAACAGGCTGGGTTCTTAGGCTCGGTGGGTTTCTGGTCTGCTCAGGGAGATGCAGAGAGATCTGATAAGCCCTTCTCCGGAGTCTGGATCCCTACGGCCTGCGTGGCATGGGCAGAGCTTCCTTTCTGGATTTCCATCCTAGTCCCTGCTGGACCGGTTCAGGGTCTGGCTCAGCCTGTGTAGAGGTCAAAGGCACTCAGCATAGCCCATGGCACATATAACAGGTGGCTGCAACCATTATTATCTCCATGTCTGCTAACTGAAGCACAGAAGAGATGTCCCTAAAATACCTATGGTGCCATGGTGGGGGAGGGCTGGGAACCACACGAGGTGGTGCTTTCTCTCCTGGCACCGCTCCACAGAAGTGAGCACACAGGGGCAGACACATGGGCAGGGATCTTCCTGGAAGGCAGTCGAAGCAGTGGGCTCACCATGCATACAGGAGCCCTGGGTCGATCTGACACTGCTCAGCTGTCACTCCCTGCCCCCTCCAGCTATGTCCCTGAATTTCCTGAGAGGGCAGCTTCAGCCTTTACTGTCCCCCGCCCAGACAGCAGCCCCCCCCCCCCCCACCACAATTGGTAAACCAAACGGCAGGCCTGTGGGAAGCTGCTGCTACCGCTCCGATTCTCTCATTCCACCTCTTCTGAACCCCAGCCTATAGGGCCAGCGTCTGGAAACCACTGTTTCCTCACCCAGTAAAAAGCTGTTTTATTTGAGTAGATCTGAGGCTGTTTCTATACTCTCAGAGAAAAAAAAAAATTGTGAAAGAAAAGCCTTTGGAGATTACAGTACTTTTTACCCAGATATGATGAGTTATCCATTTAAAAATAAACCACAGACAGGCATGTTTCTCCGTACCCAGGCAGAAAGCAGTCATTACCAGGAATTTCTCTAAGTTCTCTGCTTTTCTTGGCCAATATAGAAACAGCCTAGGAACTGAAAATAGAATTAGGAGCTAATTCTGTTTTCCTGATCTCTACCAACGTGTGCAGGCAAGTGGCTTGATCGCACCATGGCTTCACGTTCCATCTGAAAAAATAAAAAAATAAAACATGGAACCATTGCTCACTGAGCTCACGGCGCTTCTTCAATCTAAACCAGCAACCCAGGAGCCAGGCCAGAGCAGTCAATACAAATGCACGAATCCCCGAGCTGCAGCCTGGCACGGCTCGATGCCCGGATAGAGGCAAGAAAGCAAAGGCCAGAGCGGGTGAGTGACTAGCTCAAGGTCACACAGCTGAGGAGCAGGAGGAGCTGGGCGGCAAGGTTCACCCGCTGATCTCCTTCTCCCCATCGTCTCTCTGTGGCTTCACCGGACCTGAAGTTTCCAGGAAAGTCCCCTAGAAAGGTTAAACAACTTATCAAACCCTGTCTTCCTTCCTGAAGAAAGCTCCCCTGTCTTCCTCTCTCCTCTCCAGCGAGCAGTAAATCAGATATTCCTTGCTGCATTACTTTTCAAGCTCGATGTTTCTAAATCCAAAGACATCTATAAATAATACATACTCATTTATATGTACATTTAAAAGATTTAAAAAAAAAAGCCATAACAAAGATACCTGTAGATTCTTCTGAATACTAATGGCCTACTTAAAACACAGTGGGAGCAAATGGCTGAGGAACACAGGTAACCACACATGCGAACTTCCCTCCACTCTATCTCGGGCTGCGCCCGGGAGTTGGGGAGCCTCCGTTCTGAGCACTCCATTCACTGCTTCTCCCCCACGGTCACATTGAGCCATCTGCTTCTTCTTTTATATGTGGGACTGTGTATTTTTTTCCCTCTTCAGTTTTATATGAAACATTTAGCAATGAAGTAGCAAATAAAAATACTACATATCATCTAGAATTCATATAAAATTGTAGTTGGCTTGAACGCATCTAAAGGTTGATAAAAAGAAACACATAGATGCTTCTTAAAGGCTTATTTATATTTTATTACACATTACACACATCACACTCCATTGAGAAAATTTAGAAGTTGATGTGGTTCGCTCTGTCACAAGCTGGCATGGCAACGATTACTGCGTCTAGAGAACATTCCTCCTTTGGAACACAATGCGTTCGCCTTGCCGGTGCCCCAGCAGACGAAAATGGCGCAAATAACCCATCAGCACTCACTTAGTCACTGGGAGGGTTTCTATACTGTTCTCCCCGCCCCCCCCCCCCCCCCCCCCCCCAGAGTGTGCACTCTTGGCTCCATCTGGCCACCCCATCCTCCACCCTGCTGATCCTCACTCCAAAGCCAGGATGTGGCTGGAGCACCATCACCTCCCAGACAGACGTCCAGGTCAACTAGAAGCTGGCTAGAGCTGCCACCTACCCTGTCACACACCCCCGTGCAGACATACAGGATGTCACAAGGCTGTGGATGCTACGGGCTAAGCTAACCAGCCTCCTAGAACTGAAGGTGGTCAGAGGAGGGAGGGCTCCCAGCTGCAGGAAGGCTCCCTGCCAGGGCTTACTCTAAGGTTCGGGAAGATGAGAGAACCTGCAGGGGCAGAAAAGCGGGCATCTGGTGTGGTTTCCCTTCCAAAGCGGATCCTACAACACAGATTTGGATACAATTGTCTTCGGGGCGGGTGGGCGGGGGAGTGTTGATCCAAGGACGAGGGAGCAGGGATGTCAGGCAGAACAGAAGAAAAGCCAACCAAGGATACGTTAGTGAGTGAGATACTGGTGTGGGCAACTGGGGCTTAATCCTGCCGGGACCATTTTAGTGAGCGTGTAGTACGCATCTTAGAGACGTCTCACCAAGATATAAGGAGCGAAGCCAGGGTATTTATTCATCACGTCCCACCTCTCACTGGTTGGTGGGTGCTTTGTGGATATCGATTCCCCCCCACACCTCCAGCCTGCCCTCACAAAGGGAGAGGCAGGAAATGGAAACTGTCAGCAGGTGGGCCCCAGGGACGGGGCAGGACACTGACAGCCTCTGTTACTGCAGGTTAAGGGAGGGCTCTCTTTTGCACCTGAATACTGGCAGGGACTGCAGCCACAGCACCCATTGGGGCGCCTTGGTCTCTGGGACCCCGCTCTTCTGCGTAACAGGAAGACACGTGTCACTTGCCACAGCAGGAGACCTTGAGTTTGCTCATCCCCACAGCACATGCCATGTCAAATGCGTTTGTAGTAGGATCATCTGCTATCTGTCGGCCGTGCAGCAACCGTGTATGAAAAATAACATCGAGGAGCAAATTAAGTGATCTGTCTGCAAGCAGCCTGTTTTGATGGGGAAGGGCTACTGACAACAAATCTATGACAATTAATCTATGACAATTACACATAGATTATCTAAGAGACATATATACGTGTTCAGAAGGAGAACCCCGATTATGGGCATTTTATTATTTATTTATTTATTTATTTCAATGTTTATTTATTTTTGAGAGAGGGAGAGAGAGCAGGAGGGGAACAGAGAGAGAAAGAGACACAGAATCCAAAGCAGGCTCCAGGCTCTGAACTGTCAGCACAGGGCCTGATGCGGGGCTGGAACTCACAAGCTGTGAGATCATGACCTGAGCCGAAACCAGACGTTTAACTGACTGAGCCATCCACGCACCCCTTGGTTATGGGCATTTTAAATATGACCTGGATTAAATCATCTTGTCTCCCTTGAAAGGAGTAGCAATAATTAAGAGAAGAACTGGGAGAAATCAATTATACCCATCACCTTCCCAACCAAAAAAAAAAAAAAAAGTTAAGAATTTTCACTTTTCAAGATGATGATGCCTTACTTAACACATTGAGACTTTTGGATGCTGCCAAGAACCGCTACAAAAAGGGTTATAGGCCAGAAGGACCCAGAGAAGCCCCTGGGTGCCCTGAAAATGGGATGGGAAAGCTGGGAGGTCGGGCATGCCTCTCCCTGGGGAGCATGGCCCAGATAAGGATTCGAGGCAAGTGGTTCACTTGGGGGAGTGATTTCAAGAAAGCTCAGACGGGCGAGTGGGAACAGGTAAGGGAAGGAAGTCAACGCAGATTGCCCTAAGTGAGCAGGTCACCGCTGGGGGCACCAAGGTCAGTCTCCCCGGGGACCTCTGGGAGACACAGAGGGGCAAGTCTCAGGGGCATCCCACTTGGGGTGTTTTCCACCAAGTCCCCTTTTTCCTCGGCTGAAAGCTGCTGCCAGAGGACTAACCTCCTGGCATTTCAGATCTGCCCTAAGTGGCCACCAGAGGCTCTGAGGGCGCAGGGCTGGGGAGGATCCTGGGAACATGAACTTCCAACATGTGCACACACACTGTGTTGGGAACTCATAACCTCTGATTACTTGGATGGAATTCAATTTGCCACTTTCAAAAACCTAACAAAAACAGACTACCCCCCACTCCCATGTAATCACTGAATAATATTATAATCATTTTGCGTGGAAATTGCATTATTTTCCCTGATGGAAGCAAAGGCTTTGCACCTCTCAGGGCTTCACCCGCTACATTACCTTTCAAAGTATGAAGTAGCAGGTTCCAATTATCTGAAAAAAAATTTAAAACAGTAACAGCACAATACATAGTGCGATCCTGACGGAGAGAATACACATTTTCCAGGACGGGCACCTTGATTGGTGGCTGTAACTGTTAAACACGTTTCAGGTAATATAGTGATAATGGACATTAATAGAAGCAATAGTGCTGAAGTGCTAGAATATAATCATTTCTGATTATATTACTATTTCCTTTTGTGGAGCACAGTGCATATTTCCGAATGACTCTGGGCTCATTAAAACGACAGAAAAGCCCGGCGGCAGGTTGGCAGAAAGGTGGCCAGAGGGGACTTGCAGCTCCTGGCGCTTGGAAAAATGGGGCAAGATGGTGGCCGGAGCTCCTGGTGGGCCCAGCAATCCCAGGACCCACCTCGTGATCCTGCTCCAACCAAGACCTCTGCCTGCCTTTGCAGGCACAGGCTGCTGACCAGCCGGTAAAGAATGCTCATACGCGCAAGGCAGCAAGCCGATGGGCTTTAAAGGAGAACTTGGTAAACGAAAAAAATTTTGTTTACGCCCAAACACGTGACCGTCTCTCCTTTCATCTCTCATTAGCCCTCAGAAAAAGGGTGTTGCCTTATCTTCAAGGTACCCAATATATCGATGGGTACATTCTCTAACAAGTAAAGGACTTGTCTTAACAGTGCCCTCTCTTGCCTAATTTAGCAAAAACAGATGCAGTAATTATTCTTGGGATTATGGCTTCATAATTTTAGCGTTCGGATGTTGTAAATACGCCTTAAAGACCACTTTCTCAAAAAAAAAAATTTTAATATTTTTGAGAGAGAGAGAGAGAGAGAGCGTGAGCAGGGGAGGGGCAAAGAGAGAGGGAGACACAGAATCCAAAGCAGGCTCCAGGCTCTGAGCTGTCGGCACAGAGCCAGATGTGGGGCTTGAAATCACAAACCGTGAGATCATGACCTGAGCCGAAGTCGGATGCTTAACTGACTGACCCACCCGGGTGCCCCTTAAAGGTCACTTTAAAAAGACACCCCCATGGGGCGCCTGGATGGCGCAGTCGGTTAAGCGTCCGACTTCAGCCAGGTCACGATCTCGCGGTCCGTGAGTTCGAGCCCCGTGTCGGGCTCTGGGCTGATGGCTCGGAGCCTGGAGCCTGTTTCCGATTCTGTGACTCCCTCTCTCTCTGCCCCTCCCCCGTTCATGCTCTGTCTCTCTCTGTCCCAAAA
The DNA here is from genome assembly GCF_022837055.1 of Prionailurus viverrinus. Taxonomy (NCBI): domain Eukaryota; kingdom Metazoa; phylum Chordata; class Mammalia; order Carnivora; family Felidae; genus Prionailurus; species Prionailurus viverrinus. The sequence continues at coordinate 122,596,723 of NC_062563.1, forward strand.
ATAAATAAACGTTGAAAAAAAAAAAAAGACACCCCCCCAAAAAAATAAGTAAAAAAATAAAAAAATTAAAAAAAATAAAAAGACACCCGACAATGGCTAACTGCTACAAGAGATGATGAACATTCATCTGTAAGGCAAATGGAAACAGCAACGACCAACACAGCTTATAGGAATTGGGACCTGTGGCTTGGGGCAGAATTTTAAAGAAAGGTGTAATCCCCTAATGTGGTTTCTCTTGAAAACTTGGATGGAAGTAAGAATTGTGAGCTCTGGAAACTGTCAGAGGACTCAGAAAAAGCAGCTTTAGTGATAAAAATTACGCCGGGAACAAAACACTCACTGGGGTCGAAACTGCACATGGGTGACAGGTTGGAATGAGGATGTGTGAAATTTGTCAGTGGAAAAGCTAATACTTTAAAGTTAGCATGTCATATATTTTGTCATTTTAAAGATGTGTAACTAAAGCAATTGATTAAATATTTTAAGTAAACAGTAAGTTATCTATATGCTACAACAATATCCTTTATGTCTGTATATTATAATAGGTCTATACACTAGAGATGTCTGCATCTAAATTCCAAAAAATTCATATATTCAGGCTGGCTAAAAAAACTTTTTTAGGAGACCTTTTCTTTGGGAAAGTGGGGAATACCTTATACTTGGGTGTAAAGTTAGTTTTCTTACCATGGTAGAGGGGTGGCCACCATCCTGGCAAAGGCCTAATTTAACCTACAGATCAAAGCCACTGGGGACACAAACTTTTGTTCATTGAATGGGTGGGAGAACCGAAGCCTAGGTAACTCTCTGCTCTACCAAGCCATCCTTAAATGAAGAAGTAAAACACACAAGAAAATCTAGAAATCTGAACCCGGATTCTCCCATAGACATACCATGGGCAGTGGTTCAGCCTAAGGCTCTTCCTCTGTCAGGCGGGGATAATTTGGGGCCTAGCCTCAAAGAATCTACCTGTCGTAGGTGATTCTGGGGCACTGCAACGCCTGACTTCTCTTTAGGAGGTTTTCCCTTCGAATCACAGACCAGTTTGCATTTCCAAAGCCCTGCCAGAACCCTGCTACTTCCTGCCTTAAAAAAAGAAAAAAAGATACATTTATGAAAAGCCTACCTAAATATGAAAATGTATGTCTGGTCTTCTTTTCAAATGGGAGGCAGCTGCTGAAAGGTGCCAGGTAGGACTTGTCTATCACCTTGGCCTCCCGGAGCTGCAAAATCTCTTCCCCCCTCTGGCCTGGAGCAGTCCCTTCTACCTGCAACCCCCGGGCTCCCACCCGTCATGCCTGTGGGTGCTGGGCCAGGGCCACCCACTGGACCTCCCATCCTGATGGGAGGAGGGGCCGCTGTTCCTAGAAGGTGGGAAAGCCGAGTCTGTGCTGGCTCACGATGCATCTCTGGGGGCTGAGACCCACTTGAAATTTGATTAGTAGTGCAGATCTACTTCTTCCCCCCAGCAAAGGCAGAGGAGGAGGGGTGCATTTGATGATGGGGTGGGGTGTCCTGATGGAGGAATTACATGAGCTTCCTGGGCTCCACTTAACATCCCAGGCAGCAAAGAGTGATTATGAGTTCCCAGAAGCGTACACTTCCCTCAAGCGTTTGTCTTTGGATGGGGCATTTCAGCCACAAAGTGCCTAAAAATTAACAGCTACACGAGAACTCCTAATCAGGCAGGATTAAGCTGGCTACCTCAAGGCCACACTCCTCAAAGCTGCAGGCATGGGATTTCTAGAACAGCAGCAGGAAGCCCTGGAACATATGAATTATGAATTGAGACCCTGTGGATGCTGGAGTCTGGTTCCAGAGCCCAGATTCACAGGGCAGATGGAAAGAACCACATTTCGTGCTTGCTTGCAATGTAGGCTCCCCCACCTACTGGTCATATGATGTCGAGCAAGCCTCATGCCTCCTCTGCCTCAGTCTCCTCAGTAACAAGAAGCACTTCCACCATGGAGTTATTGGGACATCAAATGAGGTGATTCAGTAAAGTACTCAGAAACGTGCCGACACGTAGTATGTTCTCAATAAACGTGAGCGATTTTTGTTTGATCTCGTCTGCCACCAGAATGATCTTCCTAAGACACAACTCTGGTCTGCTCTCATTTGGAATCCTTCAGTGGTCTCTCACTGAACAGACAAAATCCAAAACACTTGGCATGGTATCTATGGCCCCAGCCCTACTCTAGTGACCACCGCTCACAGTGCCTCCACTCTGAGCTCCTAAGCACACACATGCTCTCTGCTACCCTTGTGCCTTTCCACAGGTGCTGCCTCCACCTGTCCTGTCTGTCCCTCATCTTCTGCTTGGCCGGCTCCACTGTGCGTGCCTAAGTGCCCATCCACTGAGCTCCTGCAGTTACCATATGCACACATTTGCTGAGGCACCATTTACTCTATTCACATTTTGGACTGGATAATTCTTTGTCGAAGGGGCTGTCCTATGCAATGTAGGAGGGATGGCATTCCTGGCCTCTACCCACTAGATGCCAGTAGCATCCCTTTTCTCCCTTGCCCCCAAGTTGTGACAATCAAGAATAACTCCAAACATTGCCCACTCTCCCCAAGTTAGAAAAGAGGATAAAATTACCCCTGGGTTGATAACCACTACATTAGACGATAAGCCCCTTGAACACATAGGCTCTAGCTTCCTTCTCTATCACTGGGACCTGGCCAGATAGTTGGCAAATAGTAAGCACTCAATAAATGTCCACTGAAAAGGAAAGAAGGAAATGAAATGAATTTAGTGCTCATAACATAGTAAATATCCCTCCCCCCCCCCCAGGATGAGATAGGCATGTTGGATCAAATAATGAATAAATGAATGAGACCGAGTTTGATGAGTGACTTAAACACACAGCATGAGCACTGAGCAAACAAGTGCCTCTCATCATTTCAATATCTTACAGAAAAATTTCAGCCCCCTATCACCTTCCAGCTTCCTCACCATCCGTCCTGTTCAGCCGCTTCGCATCCCCGAGAAACTTCTTCAGGGACTGACTGACCTTCAGTCTGCCCCCTTAATCTGCCATTCCCTCCTCAGCCCACTGCTGTCACACCCCTTCCTCTGACCAAAACCAAATCAAACCAAGCAAAACAGAAAAACCAGGGAACTTCCCCAGCGCTTCAGATCTCAGTAGGCAGCACCTCTAACCCTCTCGTTGTACAAACTTGACCCCTAGCCACCCTGCAGGCTCTTCCTCAAAGGTCTCTTATCTCTACCTGCCCCTCTTTACCTGCATTATCACTTGCCTCTCTTGCAACAGGCCTTTCTTGGTCTCCCTGAATCTTCACTTGTTCTTTTCTGACCTGCTCTCATGTTGCAGCTAGGGAGTTTTTCTCAAAATGCAAAACTGATTCTTTTTCTCCCCTGCCTGAAGCCTTCCTCATCAGTCTCAGATTGACTGGAGCCCCAATGTGGCTCCAAGGTTATGCATGGACTGGTTACTGCCTCATCTTACTTTTCCCCCACTCTCCTCCATACTTTCACCACACTGGACTTCTTTCAGTTTCTGGAATGTTCCATACTCCGGGCACAGGGCCTTTCCATGTGCTGTTTCCTCTCGTTCTTCACCTGGTTATGCTGATTCAAAGTCCAACTCAAACATCAAGACTTCCTTGACCTGAGACTATATCCCATCCCTGTTTGTAGAGTTATGAGAATATATCTTCCTTCAAGCACCAGTGTTCATAATTTATGCTTACGATTATATGATTAACTTGGCTTCTTAGCCTAGAGTATAAATCCGAGCAGGCAGAGACTATGTCCACTTATGTTTACCTCTGTGTTTCTAGCCTAGAGGTCGGCTACCTATGGCCTTTGGACCAAAGCCAGCCCCTTGTCTGTTTTTGTGAATAAAGTTTTATTGGAGCAAAGCTACACCCATGCATTTATGTATTTTCTGTGATTGCTTTCACCCGATGAGAGTTGGGTAGCTGCAACAAAGACAATATGGCTCTCCAAGCCTAAAATATTTACTCTACAGAAAACGTCTGCCAATCCCTGCCTAGTCAGAACACCTAGTGCCTAGCAGAAAGCAGACATTCAATACAAATTTGTTAAATAAATGAGTAAATGGGCAAACTGAAAAAAAAATGAGCTTCTGACATATCCCTTAGTGTCTGCTGAGTGAGTGTCTCAAACAAGCCCCTCGAGGGCAATGCTGGCCACCTGCAGACGTGCACTGGAGCCCGTGGAGGCCAGTATTTGTGTGCTCTTTTCTCCAGGAGCAGAATTTCTTACATTTTCTTTGGATCCTGCCAACAGGTCACTCCAAGCAAGGAAGGGGCCTTTCCTCTGACTACAGGGTCTTTGCTCTTGGTGCTTCTAAGCCTGGGAAACTCTCATTGGCCATTCCACACCAGCCAGACCCTGTCACAATCCTGTGACAGCCCTAAAGGAAGAAAAGGTAATTCCAGAGCCACCTCCACCTCCGGGATACCCAGGGAACGTGGGACTCCATGGGTCCAAAGAAGTTTCAAACACACTGTGGGGACTTTGGGTAAGGAAGGGAGCCCAGAACCACACCAAAACCCCTGAAGGGACAAAACCAAAGGACAGAACTAAAAGAGAAGACGTTAACTCCCAGCTCTCATTCCTCCTAGCCCAAACCTCCAGGACCCTGCAGCTCAGTGCCATCACTACCCAGAGGAAAAGATGACCTTAGTCACTCCGGCCCCCAAAGACCTGGCCATTCCTTGTTCAGAGCCCATTTTGAGTTGAGCCTTTGGTCAAACATCATCCTACAGTGGTCCCTGTGTTTGCACGAGGGTCACAGCCTCCATACCTTGCACTATCTCAGGGCAGGGTCTGCTTTATGCATCACCTGCCTCTGTCACCACTCCTTCCGGCTCCAACCCCTGGATCGGAAAGGCACACTGTGAGGCACACGGGAGGGTCTCAGCACACACCTGGGAAAGGCGAACGGGCCTCGGAACGCACTGGATCTGAGCTGCATGCACTGCCTCTGACACCTGAGAGGCTGACCGCAGCCACCCAGCTCCCTTCTGCCTGGGCCTGCTTCTTCTATGGCACGCCTGACCTGGAGTGGCCCTGCTTCTCTCCTCCCTCTGCCCAGCGCCATCCCGGCCGGGCCCTGTCAGCACATTTCAAACCAGCCTGGATGCATCCACTGTCCAGTCCCATAGGTTACTAGACTCCATGCAGACTTCTTCTGGAGCTGCCATCCTGGCAAAATTTCAAAGTCAAGAAGTAGCCATATCCTTTTTTTTCTTTTCTTTTTTTTTTTTTTTTTCCATTTTGTGGGGGAAGACTCCAGAATTTTAATACTCATAAGTGGTAGCTAATTCCCAAAGCAGCGATAAAGCTGGATTCAGGCTGAAGTGTTAAATGTGGCAGGAACAAAAAATGCAATGTGAGCATTTACACCAAAGTGCAAATAGTCAGAAACCCGCAGAGTGGGTGCGGAGAATGTTTCCGGCTCTTCACTCATGGGTGCTAGACGCATGCATCACATGGCTTTACTAGAGAAGGAGTTTCACATTTAGTTCTCAGATGTTTTGTTAAAATCCACAGAAAAGAGAATGAACACTCCTGAGCGAAGCTCAAAGCACTGTTCCAAAAATTCTAGAACATTCTCTTCTACCTGCCTCTTCCCAGGTCTCTGGCATGGCTCTATGAACACTTGGGCACTAAAGGGACACTGCTGGGGGTTCCGTGGAGGCAGCTCCCTCTCAGTCCTGTCCCTGCTGCTGTCCCCACTGCATCAAAGTCTCTGGGTCCAAAGTCTTCTCTGCCTTGGCTTCTCCATTTACAAAAATGGAGAGGATGCTGGCTCCTGTCCCCCATCATGCAAGAGTCTGCTCAGAAAAGGAATCCTTTGAAGTAGGCTTGGTGGCTGTATCAGTCTGCTAGGGCTGTCATAACAAAATACCACAGACTGGGGGCTTCCACAACAGAAACTTATGTTCTCACAGTTCTGGAGGCTGGAAGTCCAAGGTCAAGATGTCGGCAGTTTTGGTTTCTCTGGGGGCCTCTTGCTTGGCTTACAGAAGGCCGTCTTATCGCGGTGTTTCACCTAGTCTTTCCTTGATGTGTGCACATTCCTGGTGAGTCTAAATTTCCTCATTTGATAAGGACACCAGTCAGATTGGATTAGGGGCTGCCCACATGACCTCACTTAACCATAATTACTTCTTTAAATGTCCTCTCTCCAAATACTGTCACATTCTGAGGTAGTGTGGGATTAGGGGCTTCAACCTATCAGTTTTGTGGGGAACACAATTCAGTGTCTAACAACAATATGCTTTATCTTGTGGTAGAAATAAGGGGTTGAAGCTTCACCCAATGGCAAACTTGCCTGCCCTCAGAAGAAGTTTTTGAACAGGGAGGTGAATAAAATTCATGACCAAAATATCTTCCATTAACTGAATTTCCATTTATTTGTTTTTAACAAAGATCTTCACTAAGACAGACAAATCAATGATGATGATATAAATAACAGTAATAGTAGACCAACCAGCCACACCAAGCAAAGCCACGAACACTTTTAACTTAAAACAGCTTGCAGTTGCCAAACATTGTTCTAGGCCTGAAATGTTCCTCTGAACTACAATATATTGCATTTATAAAACGTATTAGTTAACTTTTACAGAGCTCTGTATATCAGTCACAAGAGACCGTGGACTATATATAAGTGGTCCAACTTTATGGGAGAACCAAATAATCATTGATTATTTAAGAGACCAAAGACAACAACTCCACCAAGAGGAGCCAGACCCGAGAAGAGAGAAGAGATTGTTCTGGAAGCACCACAGGGTGGTCTTATTTAATTCACAGTGAATTTGTCTCCAGAGACTACAAACTGATCGAACACAGGGTGTGGACGTGAGGAAAAAATAAATGTGCCCCTGCCTCCTGTTTCCACAAGTGGCCAAACTCAGCATAAAATCCTTTAGATCCCTTTCAGTGGAAGTGTCTGGAATGCGGTGCCAGGGACCAGTGGGGGTGGCTGGCCATGCACTCCTACACCAGGCACTTAGCATGGAGTCTGGTGGGCAGCAGGCACCCAGAAACACTTTGTTGTATGGAATTAAAAAAAACATTCACTCCAGAACAGACCTGGGCAAGGAGGAAGGGAAGACTGCAGGAAAACGCAGGAATACAGGGAGAGCAAAACTCACAGAGAAACCCTGAGCAGAGCATTCTACCCATCACAGGTGATGGTACAAACGAAATAAGTAAGTCATTACTCAGTTTTCCGATAGGATTATGAAAGGAAGCAGAATAAAGTGGGATAAATAACTGCTTTAAAGTGTGTAATCTGCCTTTTCAGAAACGAGCCCCAGATTTTGTAAAGAATGTGTATCAAGGTTATGTAAGACATCAAGACTATCTTATAGGCCAATTTAAAACCCAGATGGGGGTTTAAATAAAATCGAGGCTAGTACGCATAAAAATAAGGTAATTTTAAAAACAATTACCGTGTGAGATAAACAATAAACATACTAGCTTGTTCTTTTACTGAGCTCGCCCTATAACAGAATTCACGGAGTCTCCATCACTGTGTGAGTGGGATGGGGGGGGAGGAGGGGCGGAGAGGCTAACTCAGGAGGCCCAAGTGGAAAGGGGCTGGGTGTGGGGTTAAGGACTTGGTATTTTCTCCTCCAGCAAGGGGGAGCCAATGGTGGTTTTAAAGGAACAAGTGATTACATCAAATTGATATTTTTCAAAAGAGGACTCACTAGTTAAAAGCCAACTAATGAAAACAGTAGCCATCAGCTGAAGCAAGCAGGCATGTTCTGTGATTTGCTATCTTCCATGAACATTGGTGAGTGAGTGAGCCATCGGTCTTATGTTTATTTATTTTTAATGTTTATTTACTTTTGAGAGAGCGTGCGCATGCACAAGTGGGGGAGGGGAAGAAAGAGGAACACAGAGAATCCCAAGTGGGCTCTGTGCTGACAGCAGCAGGCCCAAAGTGGGGCTCGAACTCACGAACTGCCAGATCATGACTTGAGCCAAAGCCGGACGCTCAACCCGATGGGCCACCCAGATGTCTTCCCATTGGTCTCAGGCTTAGGGCTCGCTGTCCTGGTTTCAAACACTGTAGACTCCTCACAATACAAAACTCCTCAAACACTGTTCTAAAACATCTTCCTTTTTAAAGAGTAAATGCAGGTTGAGTCAAAAATGTGGCAGCTTGCCAATCGCAAGAGAAAACCTGAATTTTCTTTATCAACGGGGAAAAAAACCCTAAAATACCAAGTCCCTCTCATTTTATGATCTTGCTTTTTCTAAATATTCATATAAGCTGACCTTTTCAAGGCATCGCCTGGAACTGAAAACATGCTAGTAATAAATTGTGTTTCTCTGGCTTAATTGAAACAGTGTCTTTGCCACGAGTCAGGGGCGCTGGTTTTCATTTCTCAGGGTGCCTGGAGAGGCAGAGTTGGTGAGGCATTACGGGGCGACCAGGACCTGGTGGGGCTTCTAGTTCCAAGGGAAAGGCCCACACCACACTCCCAGCAAGGATCATGTGTGTGTGTGTGTGTGTGTGTGTGTGTGTGTGTGCGCACGCGCACGCGTGCCTGTGTGTGCAAGACCTTCCTCCTGCACTTCCCATCTTTGAGTCCTCCAAAGTGCTTTCCTGGAAACTGAATGGATGCTAACCAGGGACTGTGGACACCTTTGGCTGCCTGCTGAAGGCTGTGGACACCTTTCCAGAATAATGGTTTTGAAGGTATAAAATAAAGCACATAGGATGATGAAAGAAACCAACTGTGTTTAAGTATAGTTTTCAAAATATTAAAAAAGCAAAATGCTAATGTAGTAGTAAATGTCCTTTTTTTGATTAATGTTTATTTTTGAGAGAGAGGGGGCACATGAGAGACAGGGAGGGGCAGAAAGAGAAGGGGACGGTGGATCTGAAGCAGGCTCTGCACTGACAGCAGAGAGCCTGATGCAGGGCTACAACTCACGATGGGATCGTGACCTGAGCTAAGGTTCAATGCTTAACAGACTGAGCCACCCAGGTGTCCCGTAACCAGTTTTTAAAATGCTTATTCATTTATTTTGAGAGAGAGGGAGAGAGAGAGAGAAAGTGTGGGAGACAGAGAAACCAAAGCGGGCTCTGAGCTGCCAGCACAGAGCCCGGCGTGGGGTTTGAACTCATAAAACCGTGAGATCATGACCTGAACTGAAACCAAGAGTCAGATGCTTAACTGACTGAGCCAGCCAGACGCCCTGTAAATGTCCTTCTTTATTAACGTACTAAATAATAAAATCTAGTGTCATGTTTAAAACTATCATAATTTCAGAGCAGCAATGAGCACAATGATACTTTGTGATACGTATGGCAAGGATGAAAATATCTGTGATCCTACTTGCGACAAAGTCACGGGTCCTACGAATACTACTGTGTTTCGTTGCCTATATTCATAAATGGAAGAAAATGTTAACTTGAACATTTTGCCCCCCATTCATATTCACAGACTTCCTGTGCTAGACCAAGTCTAGAAAACAATTAACCCAATAAATGTGCCATGTGATGCTCTCAGGTGGAGATGCTACGAGCCCCCCTCCCCCACTTAATCAGAGAGCACCTCTCTTTAACTTTCTGGGAACACTGCTGCTTGAAGGCTATGGAACTGTAGTGAAGATTTAATGAGAAGTTCCTTCCCTTACTTTTGAATGTTTAAGAAAGAAGCAATAAATGCAGCAGATTGGAGCCGGGGAACCTTGGCAAGGCCTCGACCGAGACCCTATAATGCTTTGGGCCCCCGTGACATGCTCCGTATAAGGATGCTTACGAGACACTGGTGAGAAAATGGGGTGGCGGCTTTGCCCACCTTGAAGCACCGTTCCAGTCAGAAGGACTGCCATTTGGGAACGCCATTATTCTGTGATGTTGGGTGTGGCCAGTGTGGGCTCCACCATTACTGCCTGTGGGGCTTTAAGGTCAAGTGTCTTTTCTACGTCCCAGTTTCCTTACTGGTGAATGAGCATCTCTTCTTCACAGACTTTTGTAAGGAGGAGACGAGATGGCAGTACACATCAGTGTTTAGAACAGGGCCTGGCCCACAGTAAGCATTCAGTAAATGCTAGCTACTTCTGTTACCTTCGCAGCCCCATCTCAGGCCATGACGATGACCTGGTTACTACACCAGTGCTTCCTCCTTCTTCACCTTGTATCTCCATTTCTGTGTCTGAAATGGAGCAAAGGCCTAGAATAGAGGATGAGTTCTCTTCTCTCCCTCTCCCTCTCCCTCTCCCTCTCTCTCTATATATGTATATAATTTATTGTCAGTTGGCTAACATAGAGTGTATACAGTGCGCTCTTTGTTTTGGGAGTAGATTCCCATGATTCATCACTTCCACACAACACCCAGTGCTCATCCCAACAAGTGCCCTCCTCAATGCCCATCACCCATTTTCCCCTCTCCCACCATCAACCCTCAGTTTGTTCTCTGTATTCAAGAGTCTCTTATGGTTTGCCTCCCTCCTAGAGGATGGGTTCTTTTCCAGCGTCCCTGTATGGCAGGGAGGAAAATGCTATACCCCACAATTTAATTGTCAATAGTATTTCTGAAAAGTCTCCACATGGGAGATGCCCTGTAAGCCAACAAAATCCTGAAGCTTCAGAGAAATCCTGCCTTTCGGCCCTGTGCTGGCCACTGCTGCATTTTATATCACCTTACATAGCACAGGTACTCCTGGGGGCAAAAGACACAGGCAACATACATGAGGACTAAGCCACGGTTGGATAATATTAACCACCTGACAATGGTGAGGTGAGGGAGTGTTTGGCACACAATTTCCAGAGACGCTGGACCCTTATGTCAGTAAGAGAACCTTATAGGCATGGATAAGAAACATTTCAAAAATTTTACTTTCACTTATTTTCTGTGAAACACACACTTTATAAAAGGAGACAACGCAGTTCTTGTTCTTTAGAAGTTTACAGTGTCTCCGGGGAGACAAAAACCAGACATGGAAAGACATAAAAATGCACAAAGAAAGCACAGTCCCAGTACAAATGAGGTGGCTACCTAGTGCTCCGGGGTGGGCGATTCTGTCTTCACACAGTCTACGGAACAGAGCCTCCTTGGTCTCATGAAGTTCTATTCACCTGCAGATGGAAAGACTCCTCCAAAAGAAAGGAAGTAAGTACCTCAGGTTTGAGGGGTATATTTTCTCTTATGTGATCTTTCTAACTACGTTTGTACGATTTGTATAGTTGATAATACTAATGTATTACCACACTTTGGCAAATGCGAACAAAGGGAGAGTGGTTCCTTTCAATGGGGGCTGGGACAATACTTACTCTCTCCCAACTTGAGAGTAAAAACATTGAGGATACAAAGGGTGGTGGTAGTGTGAGTAAACCAGGTAGTATCCTCCAGGTGATGGCCCCAGGACAATTTTGCACCTTAAAGCCCAAAGAGGGGCCCTAAGACTGTCTTGGAAAAAGAAGATGGGTTCAGGAGGCCGCAGACGTGGGTGAGAACTTGCAAGGCACATACATACAGGGTTCCCCAGACCCTGGGACACAGGTGCAACCCTATGGCAAGAAGTGTGCAAACCGCAGTAAATATTTGCTGAGGGAATGAACGCAGCGAGGCGGGGGCACCTCAAGAAGAGCTAGGCAGGTCCTCAGGGAAGGCCAGGACAAGAGAGATGGCAAGAACTCATATCCAGGCATAGCTCAAAGCCTTTACATGTGTTAACCCAGTGAACTTTATGGGACTGAGCCCTGGAGCACTCCTCATATTAAGATGAGAAACTGAGGCACAGAGAGCTTAAGCCATTTGCCTAAGCCCACACAGCCAGTTGGCTGTGGGGTCAGGATTCAAACCCACTCCTCTGCCTTCAAAGACAAAAACTTAGTTTATGCTAAGTAAAAAGAGTCCAGTCCCTATAGACCACACATATATACATATGGTTCCATTCATTTGCTGTGTCCATAATAAGGAAGTGCACAGAGACAGAAAGTAGATTAGTGGTTGCCAGGGGTTGGGGGAAGAAGGGAACGGGGAATGAGTGCTAATGGGTGTGGGTTTCTTTTGGGGTGATGAAAATACTGACTGTGGTGATGGTTGTACATATATGTGCATAGATTAAAAACCATTGAATTATGCACTTCAAACTGTGTGGAATGTGAATTATATCTTAATAAAGCTGTTAATTTTCCTTTTTTTTTTTTAACTTAGTTACAATTAATTTCTCGAGAAGCAAACCGGAGAATACACAACTCTGCTTTCACTGGTGGGCTAGGGAGACACCTCAACCTTGCTTCAAAGAGAACCAAATGAAAACATGGGAGGAAGGGGCGTTTTTAGAGTCTTCCAGTGTTGGAGCTGCTAACCGAACCCTCAGGCCCGGGGCTGGGGCAGCCCCTCCTGTTCTGCAAGGAAGGGAAGCCCGAGGACACACTGCAGAGGACCCAGGCCTCCGCTCTGTCCTCACAGCACAACTGCCGGACCGCACTGTCAGGTTATTAAATATGAATTAAGAAAACTTAAGATCTGCCTGCCGAAATCTAAGCTACGGAAAAACAAGCCTGGCCCTTCACATGATCCTGCAGGGCGGGCGAACCGTCTCCGCCCGGTGGCACGTCTTACCAGGGCAGAGCGGCCGGCGTGACCTGGGAAGTCTTGGGAGAGTCGTGTTCTGTCTCACTGAGAAGCCAGATGAAAGCTGGACAGCGAGGCCGGCGCCTGATTCATGATTAACTCACTTGTGCTCTCCCCACTTGTGTTCTGAATCATGAATTGTTTTCCCTGGTATTTGTCACATCGAGGACATGAGCCTTTTAATTGGCGAGAGAGCAGACGTGCAGCTTGAGATGTCAAAAGACCGCCTTTGTTGCGAAGCCGTCTCCATGATGCAGGGGCCTGCAAGTTAATGGCTGTGTCCTCGAGTCAGCTGGTGAGCCTGGCTCGAGCACAGAACCGAACCAGCCAAAAGAACAGACAATTTAGTTATGCAGAACTTTGCCAGACAGCACTTGGGGGCTGAATTCTGCATTAGATTGGAGTCTGCAGGGTTCCAGAAAGCTTGGCCCTCCACACCCCCATCCAAGCAGTGCTTTCCAGGGCACCAGGTGTGTGGACTCATCTAAGAGGTTAAATATTGTGCCTAAGGTTGATGGTCCCAACTAACTGCCTCCTTATCTCCACACTCTCTGCCCTGTGACTTTGCCCTGTGACTAGTACCTTTCCCACTGTGAGCCTGAGCATGACCACATAACTTGGTTAGGAAAAGTACATGTGTATTTCTACTTCCTCTCTCACTCCTCAGCGAGGGCTATAAGAACAACCTGGCCAGACTTGCTGGAGGATGAGAGGCAAGCCTACCCAGCCAGAGATTTGTGAGCTAAACCCTAGTCTGAGAAAGTCCAGCCAAGATAACAGAGTGACCTAAGTGACCAGTAGCTGCCCTCGGAGGCATGGATGCATCCAGCTAAGACAGAAGAACCAGTCAACTGACAGACTAGATGAGCAATCCTAGATGTTCCTTGTCTTCAGCCACTGAATTCTGGGGTGGCTTGTTGCACAGCACTGTTGGATCCACAGGTCACTGACACACCCACCCAGTACGTGGTAGATGGAGATAATCCATGGGAGATGGAGATCTAGGATTCTGAGTCTAGTTCTAGAGGCCCCTTTGGGCACAGAGATACATGGACCAGGTAGCTGAGGATCTGCTGAAGGAAGAAAGCTTGGAGAAGACAGGTCATGGGGGCTGGCCAGGCCAGACATCAGCTCATGGGGTTAGGAAAGGCAGCAGAATGTACAGAGCTTAGACTCTGGAGCCAGCCAGCCTGGTTTCAAATCCTGGTTCTACCTCTTCTTGTGTCATCTGTGGGAACTTACTTACTACATGGAACCATAAACTGGCCCTATCAACATCCATTCAACCCTACCCCTGATGTGTCTTCCTGTATTTCAAAGTCAAGGAAGCTAAAATGGCATGCTCCTTTGCACGCCCAGGGATCTAGAGGGGTTTAAGGTTCTCCCAAGATGTGCTTGTATAGGATCTGAGCGGCTAAGGAAATGAGGTGGGGCCATATGGCTATAGATTCTGCTATTCTCCTGCCAAGCAGAGGCGAGGAGACCAGTCACCGACTCTGTGGATGTGTTGGAAAGCAGAGCACCCACATAGCAGATGTGACCCTGAAGCCAGCAGTTGCAGTGAGCCCTCCCAGTCCCTGGGTGGCAGCAAAGGTGGGTGTTCCTGTGGTCTGTAGTTCCCATAGTGGGGTACCGAGTCTCAGCCTTTCCACCTGTGCAAGTAACAACTCTGGTGGTCCAGTTCTGCAGTGTTGTGTCGGGAATCATTCCTGGAGGCTGAGCCAAGATCCTGCCTATCCAATTATTTTTGAAACTCCTAATCCCTCTATTAATGTTTCCTTAAATAGAGGTGTCTATTTTCCAGCTTCTAAACTATAATGGATACACTTAATCTCTCTGGGTCTCAGTTTCCCCACCTGTAAAGGTATACCGATACTCAAAAAAAAAATTTTTTTTTAATATTTATTTTTGAGAGAGAGAGAGAGAGAGAGAGAGAGAGAGAGAGAGAGAGACAGTGCAAGCGGAGAAGGGGCAGAGACAGAGAATCTGAAGCAGGCTCCAGGCTCTGAGCTCTCAGGACAGAGCATGATGCAGGGCTCAAACTCACGAGCCATGAGATCATGACCTGAGCTGAAGTCAGATGCTCAACTGACTGAGCCATCCAGATGGCCCAAGGGATGCTGATACTTCTATGCTTCCAAGGATCGTCCCAAGGATTTGATCAGATAATCCAATTAGGCAGTTAGAGCGGTGCCTGACATATGGAAAACATTTAAAATCTTATCATCATTAAGTTTCAGAGAACTGTTGGTGTCAGTGCACCCAGAGTTGACAGATTATGGGGACTGCAAGACATCCAGTGACATTCTGACATGAGGACCTTTTTCTAGGCTCTTGCGTGTTTTGTGGATCTTCCAGGGCTGAGCAAGTTCTGGGTATCCTGATTGGGTCTGGGTATTTTCAAAGGCTCGGGCCTCACTTACTTGCACTCTTTGTGGCCTGGGTCACTTCCACGCGTGAGTTTTCTTGTCAGTCACATGTGGTGGAACTACAGGCATCTCAAGCCTCTGGTTTTATCCAGGTCCACAGTCCCTTAGTCCACGTCCTTGGGACTGACTCTTCTATGGGATTCAATATGAAAACATTGCATTTCATGACATTTCCAAGAGGGTTTGCAACAGCATCCTAGAATCAGACATATTAGTATTTCTGCAGCAACAAGTGCGAATATTTATGTTTACTGGGAGAAATGGGGAATCTAAATTCCTCACGTCAGTTTAGGTCAGGTTTTGCTGTCAAATAATTTCTTGTTTCCAGAGCTTTTTCTATGTCAGTTTTGTGAGTAAGGGATATGGGCCTTTGCATAAGGCATAATGACATGACAATGGCCTAGGTACTGACACTGAGCAGGACACGGTCAGCCACGGAGGGCCAGCAGGGTCCCAGTCAAGGCAGTCGGCAGTGTTCAGAAGACACAGAGGGCTGATGGGTGACTTTTTATATTTGCAAAGGTGCTGGACCAAATGTCACAAATGCAACAAAATAAAACAATCAGTGACTTCAACAAAACTGTTTGCTCTCTTCAAACATTTAAGAGAACAGGAGGACAAGGCACCAAATGAAGACGTATCTGGAAGAGAAGAGGGCGGCACCATCACTTTGGGAAGAAGATGATGAGTGACCGAGCCCAGGAGGAAGGTGCATGCTCTAAAACAGCAGTCCCTGGTACCCACGAACCACTGTGGTGGCAGGAGTTAAATGGGTGATGGGCATTGAGGAGGGCACTATTTGGGACGAGCCCTGGGTGTCATATGTAACAGACAAATCGCTGGGTTCTACTGCAGAAGCCAGGAACTACACTGTATGTTAAGTAACTTGATTTTAAATTAAAAAAAAAAAAAATCTGAGATGTTACCTCCAGCTCCAGGCCTCCGCGTGGAGCGGTCTCAGGACCATGACTCACAGCGCCCTCTGCAGAGCCCAGGCTGTCTTTCTCGGCATCCCTCTAGGGCAGAGGTCCCTGTCTTACCCATCTGTTTCCCTCACCACAGGGCTGACCACACAGGGCACTCAGGACGTGCCATTCTAGCTGGGGGATTCTGTGCACACACCTGCAAGGAAGGTGCAGACGAATTTTATCAGCAGGAAAGCAAGGTCAATGTAGTCACCTCAGGTACAAGCAGAGCCCAGGGCTGGGGAGAAGGGAACAAATGGAACTGGAAAAGAACAAGGCAGCCATGGCGTCCTAGAGGTGGTATGCTCTCCACATGGTTAAAAGGGCTGCTGGACCAAAGGAGAAGAGTCAGGAAGTGAGGGAGACACTGCCTTCAGGGTGATGAATGTTAAGCAGAAAGTTCTGTTTTTGGTCCACAGGGCAATGCAGCGTTCACTCCAGCACAGGCCCACAACGGCAAAGGCAAGTCAGGGTGCAGATGTGTTTGATGAAGTCAAAACAATGCCTCAAGCTGACTTTGGTCACTAGAACACTTGTCTGAACTGTATCAGCTTTTACTTTATTTTTAATTGTTTTTCTATTTTTATTTGGGAGAGAGAGAGGACGCATGTATGTGAGCCAGGGAGAGGGGCAAAGGAGGAGAGAGAGACAGAGGGAGGGAGGGAGGGAGGGAGGGAGCGAGAGAGAGAGAGAGAGAGAGAGAGAGAGAACGAATATCTCAAGCAGGCCCCATGTTCAGTGAGGAGCCGGACGTAGGGCTTGATCCCATGATCCTGGGATTATGTCCCGAGCTGAAATCAAGGGTCAGACACTCAACCTACTGAGCCACCTAGGCACCCCTGAACCTGCATCAGCTTTTAAAGTCCTTCTGCATTCATTCCCCCCAACCACGCACCCCCCCCCCCCCACCCCGATCTAAAATGGTTAAGATTTAAAGGATGAAACTGCTTGACCTGGAAGCAAAGGCATTTTTCTACATTGGGTAAGCCTGGCAAAGAAGAGGTTCCTTTGAAAAGTGCAGTAAATCTCGCCTGAAATCAAGGATTGCACATTGTTTTCATATTTCAGCAGTACAAAGCCATCAGGTCTGTGTAATTCCCCTTCCTTCCTTCCCTTCTCCTTTGAAAATATAGCCCTGTACTCTAAAAACGGCTTCCAAAGATGCATTAAAATCAAAAGAAAAGAAATAAGTAAGGTCATGTCAGGAAGTCAGGATAAATATAGGAAAGATAAGACAAGGAGTGAGAGAATGGTACAGTGAATGCTCAAGAACACTTGAGTTTCCCTGGTTTCTTTCTCAGAACATCCCTCAATACAGCACCACGACCTGTCACTGAAGTGTTCTTCACCAAAAGCAATTCCACAGGGAGCCAAATAGTATAGATTGGTACCTGGTACCTAATAGTCCAGCATGACCCAGGAAGAACTTTTAAAGCATCTACCTCCGAGGACTAGATGTGCTGACTGTTCCTCAGACCTGCTCTGTTGCCCTTTACAAAGCTGTTGGTATAATTTGGGTTGTAGAGAGTCTTCTGTGATGTCAATCACAGTCCGATCATGTGGACCACAGCTGCTTTCTGCGGAGGTTAAGAGCTTTGTCTTAAGCTTTTGCCTTCTGGGGTTGAGCTGATTCTGGACCATGCAAGGAATGACAGAAACACACTATCCCTCCACTCAGAGGTGGGTCAAAGTGATCTTCACGAATCTCAGGCTTGACAGATCAGCGAACAGAACAAAAAGCTGGTGAGTAGACCCAGTACGTGTGGAAATGTGGCCTGTGATTCGGGTGGCATCTCAAACCTGTGGGGAAAGATGCATGGCCTTTTGGAAAAACAAAACTAAATCCGTATCTGACACCACTCACCAAAATAAACTGCGCATGGATTCGATGATCTAAGTGGACAATGAAATTATACATATCCTGGGGGGAAAAATGGGTGAATCCCTTGATAACTTGGGGGATGAAAGTCTTTCCCATATTAACTTAAAATCTAAAGATAATACACCATTGATAAATTTGTCTATATAAACAAATAAATGCATGGCAAAATACATGTAAGTCAAAAGACAAATGTCAACACTAAGAAAGGAAAACAGTTGCAACTTCCATCAGAGACAAAGGTCTAGTTTCTCTACTATTAGAAAAAGTTCTTAAAATTGAGAAGAAAAAGACCAAGACAGAAAAAATGAACAAAAAATGTGCACTGTGTACAGAGAGACTGCCTTTAGACCTAAAAAAAAAAAAAAAAAAAAAAAAAAAAGCTCAACCCTACACAACATTACACAAATATCAGTCAAAACTAAGCTGAAATACCTCTTACTCACGATACTGGCAAAATCCACAAGTTTGACGAATGTTTTGTGGTAAGGCTGTGGAGAACCACTTACCAGCAGGGGAACACAAGATGGCATGGCCCCAGAGAGGGGAATTTAGCAATACCTGATGACATTACGTAAGTACGTTTTTATCTGTGACCCATTCACTCCACTTGAAGACGTACGTTCAGGTGTACGAAAACACATGCTAGAGATTACTCATAGTGGCATTGTTGGCAAAAGAAAAGATCAGCAACGATCTAACAGGCCACTGGCAGGGACTGGGTGAATCCCCTCCAGTGTAGCCACACGGTGCGGTGGGAGCATCCCGGGCCAGAGAGGACAGCCTTGGTGGGCTTACATGGAGACACGTCAGGGCTATGTGGAAAAGTGGGCAAAGCACAGTGAAGAAAAGCATACACACTAGGCGACTCGTGGAAATAAGAATGAATATAAAATCTGCTCATGTGGTGGCACCCGGGTGGCTCAGTAGGTTAAGCGTCTCAATATTAAGTTTGATCTAGAAATATCAGTTTGAAAACAAAATGTATTAAATAAATATATTCCCTGGTTCTATCCACTAAACAGTCCTAGAATGAGCATCCCTAGTGGTTAGATCTTTGTTTTAAAATCCCTGACTAAAAAGAACCAGAATTCCCCACGAAAATGAGTGAATCTAGGTCTGGAACAGTTAAAATACAAGGTCTGTCTGGGACATACTATGCCTAAAAGCAAAGAAGTACTCAAAGAGGGACATGAAGTCTTCCTTACAAAAACTTTCACCTAATAAATGTAGAAAGAATGAAAGAATCAGAAAATCACCATCTACTCCTGAAATAACTGGTTTGGGTAAGGGTTCTCAAGGAATGAAAGTTATTGGAAACAGTATATTTGCCTAGTGCTTAAGTATCACCCCACAGGTTACCTGCAATCACAGAGGGAGAAACCTATCACCACTTTAAACCCAGTGATTAAACTTAACTTTATCAGAGCACCTGGGTGGCTCTGTCGGTTACGCATTTGACTTTGGCTCAGATCCTGATTTTTTTTTTTAATATATTTATTTTTGACAGAGAGACAGAGTACAAGCAGGGGAGGGGCAGAGAGAGAGGGAGACACAGAATCAGAAGCAGGCTCCAGGTTCTGAGCTGTCAGCACAGAGCCCGACGCGGGGCTCGAACCCACAAACTGTGAGATCATGACCCGAGCCGAAGCTGGACACTCAACCGACTGAGCCACCCAGGAGCCCCTCAGATCCTGATTTTGAGGTTCACGGGCTCACAGGTTCGAGCCCCATATTGAGCTCTGTGCGGACAGCTCAGAGCCTAGAGCCTGCTTTGGATTCTGTGTATCCCTCTCTCTCTGCCCCTCCCCGACTCATGCTCTGTGTCTCTCTCTCAAAAATAGTAAACATTCAGAAAAAATAAACTTAACTTAAACTTAACCAAGGGGCACCTGACATTATGCACCTCTGTATGTGATGCCACATATGAACCATTTATGAAGTATATTCTTGACAAAAGTGTAGAACCCAAACCCAGCCAAGTCTTTAAACCTAACTCCCAATTTATAGGAAATACAGGGGACAGAGGAACAAGTCAGACTCCACTGCAAGGAAATAACTGGGCAAATCTAGAATGTGGGACATTCTACAGGAAAACTAGTCTGGTCTCTTCAATGGCATGAAAGGGCAAAAGGGGCTGTTCTAGAATAAAATAGAGAGACATTAACAACTAAATGTAATGTATGAATGAATAAAAATTTTTTTGGCCATTGGGGAAATGTGAATGTAGAACAGGTGTTAGATGATAGTGGGGAATTATTATTAATTTTCTTAGACATGATAATAACAATGAGGTAATATAGGAGAATGTCCCTACAGTTAGGACACATATACTAAAGTAGTTAGGGATGAAGGGTCTGGGTATTTGAAACTTTCAAAAAGTTCAGCAAAACAAACAAACAAACAAACAACATATATACATACACCTTAGCTAAATATGCACACAACTATGTGTCAGAATATCAAAATGATTGAATCTAGGTGGTATGTGTTCAGAAATTCCTTTTATTCTTCTTTCCACTTTTCTCTATGTTTGAAATTTCTCATAATAAAACTTGGAGAAAGGAAAAAGAATCTTAGATTGGTTCCAGCACAAGGCCCTAAAGTGGTGTCACATTTGGGGTGACAGTGACGATTTTAGGTTGGAACATTGAAACATAGAAAACTAAATGCTAACCTTGACCAGGAAAAAATTATAAGGCACCCATCAAATATTTAACTCTGAATAAGGTAACTTCCTGGTGAAAGTTCTGGTTTGCAAAACGTACCCTTCCTTTCTTCCTTCCTTTCTTCCTTCCTTCCTTCCTTCCTTCCTTCCTTCCTTCCTTCCTTTCTTTTTGTGAATACAATTTATTGTCAAATTGGCTAACATACAGTATATACAGTGTGCTCTTGGTTTTGGGGGTAGATTCCCGTGGTTCATCACTTACATACAACACCCAGTGCTCAATCCCAACAAGTGCCCTCCTCAATGCCCATCACCCATTTTTTCCTCTTCCCCACCCCCATCAACCCTCAGTTTGTTCTCTGTATTTCAGAGCCTCTTATGGTTTACCTCCCTCTCTGTTTGAAATTATTTTTTCCCCTTCCCTTCCCCTGCGGTCTTCTGTTAAGTTTCTCAAGTTCCACATGAGTGAAAACATATGATATCTTTTTCTGACTGGCTTATTTCAGAATGTACCCTGTTTCGAATTGTAGACTGCTACCTAGGTGACTGCCAATGAATCACAGCTCCTGTAATCATTCTGCACACACCTGTCCCACACGGACTCTGAGCTTGGCCATATGCATTAGTTTCCTATTGCTGCTGTAACGAATTACCCAAACTTAGTGGCTTAAAACAACATAAATTTATTATTTTATGGTTCTGGAAGTCAGAAGCCCAAAATGAGTCTCACTGGGCTAAAATCAAGGTGTCAGCAAGAGCATTCCAGAACCTTTTCCAGCTTTGAGTGGCTGCCTGCATTCCTTTGCATGTGGCCCCTTCTTCTGACTCCAAAGCCAACCTGTGCATTACTCCAAGCTCTGCTTCTGTCCTCACATATTTTTCTCTGACACTGACTCTTCTGTCTACCTCTTTCACTCACAGGGACCTTTGTGATTACACTGGGCCCACCTCTATAATCCAGAATAATCTCCATCTCAAGATCCTTAACTTTATATCTGCAAAAGCTCTATTGCCATGTGAAATATAACATAGTCACAGTTTTCAGGGATTAGGATGAGGACATCTTTAGGGGCCATTATGCTCCTTGCTGCACTATGTGACTGGCTTTAGCCAATGAGATAAAACAAGCATGATATGAGCAGAAGCTTGATATGTGCTTGTACAGGGGGTTTGTCCTCTGGGAACTTCCAGTCTTAGGATACTTACTCTCAGAACTCAACCACCACAGTGTGATGCTGTGAAGAACCCAACTGAGCCACAGGGAGAGGGCACATGGAAAGGAGGTGAGGCTCTGGCCAACAGCCCCAGTGGAGCTCTGGTCCAACAGCCAGCAACTACTTGCCGTGTGAATGAGCCACCTTGGTCAAGGCACTCTAGCTGACATCACGGAAGAGCAGAGATGAACCGTCCTGGCTGGGCCCTGCCCAAACTGCAGAATCCCGAGCAAATGATGACTGTTGTTCTTTTAAGCCACTAAATTTGGTCTGGATTTTTGCCTAGTGAGATATAAACTGAGACAGGATGTTTGCTATAAGCCAGTTAAATGCTGGAGAACATATGTCAAAAGTGTTGACTTTGGGTTTAGAATTCAGCAACCCTCTTTACGGTAATAATTCGATAGAAGAGCTTGTGTTCCATTAAGCTCTTTCTGAATCTGTGAAAATAAAACCATGTCACCTACAGAAAAGACAGTGCCTTTTCCCCTAGTCTCTCTAGCAAGAGGGAAGCCAATTTATCCATGCGAAGGCCCATGTTAAAATAAAGGGGCGGGTGTGGGCAGAATACTGAAGAATTTTCACAACGGCAATAGCAATCTGAAACCAACCTCAATCTCATGGCATTAAATGAGTTTCTGGTATAAACTGCTGCTCCCAGATGAACTAGATTAGGATGACTGTTGATGTCACCCAAGTCTGTTGTTTTAAATAACCGATTCAGAGGCTGGTTTGCATAGACTTGGCCTACTTACTATACCTTGCCCACACATTCTGCTGAACTAGGAATTTCAATTGAGCCAGCGACCCAGCTGAGCCATAGCGCGGGGGATTGATTTTCAGAGAGTCTTGATCTTGCAATGAGCTTTTGCTACAGTGGGTGGAAACCAGTTACTTTCTGGTCTGTGAGAATTTGTGTTTACAGTTTCATTCCTCTTGGAAAATATGCTTAAAATCATTCATCCTCCACTCCCCTTCCTTCTGGTCTACAATGCTCCTAGCAACCGCAAAGGAATAAACAGACCCAGCTTCTAGTCAGAGAAATGGCACCCAAGTCTAAGGCATATTTTTAATTTATAGCTCCGGGCATGAAAACGTTGACCTAGCAAGACATGGACTTAAATGGTGCCCCAACAGCAAACAGCAGAAATCACTCTCATTTTCCCTATGGCTGTGGAAGGCTGGCTGCATCTCCAAAGCATTTTCAGGTCTACAGGTAACTAACTTGACCCGAGACCCTCAAAATCATCAAGGCTCCTCTTCCTGCTTCGCAGCGCTCAGTGCACACCTGTGGCTTTGTACAGCTAGCGACGAGAGCCGCCCAGCAGATCCACACCTGCGACTCATCTGCTTTTCTCTGGGCTGCCCTTGGTGCCTAAGTCCACAGACAATGAGGAAAGGCAGTGCTATTAGGCTGCTGAAGCACAGACTTCCACAGTGCTGCAGGCAATAGCGAAATAATTAACACCACATCTGAAGGGAAGAAAAACCGGCTCTCCACATGGCTTTGTAACTGCGGCTTTCAAGGGACTAAAGGTAGACTCCTTTGATGATGGGGGAAAAAATAAACAGAAGGCTATTTGCATCTCTTAAATCCATAGATGTTTACGGGGTATGGACAACGTGCTCAGCTCAGTGCTAGGCACTGTGGGTAACACCAAAGGAAAACGAAAACAGCCCAGTGGACTCAGAGCTCAGTCGTCTGCAGTAAACCTATGCAAGTAGAAGTAATGGAAGGAACCCGCCAGTTAACGAGGGAAACAACCATGACAATGGCCATGTAGTTTATTTTAGGAAGAGTTGTAGATTGGAAAAGCTTGGGGCAGAAGATTAGAAATAGTGGGAGAATGCATGTCTTAAAAACTCTACAATTGAGAAATAACAGCTGGAAGCAAAGAAGGGAAGAACTGGGAGGAGGCAATTGCTTTTTTTCTTTCTTTTTAAATAGAAGACCCAGAACTAGCCAAGTACAATTGCCTGGGGCTATTCAGTGCTGGGGCAAAGGGTCCCAAACACCTCCACAGGCCTTGAGGCATGTGACAAAGAGGGCAGTTACACTATTCATAGCAATGGTCTCCTCAAACTGGTTAAAACATTATGTTCTACTTCCTTTGCTTAAAAACGCAGAGGGTGATGTTCAGTGGTCACTAGTTAGAAAGATTTCTTCCAAAAAGAGTTAATTTAAGTATGGGCACTTAAATGAATAAACTTAGTGGAGTAGAAAATTGATTTATGTGCAACAGCCGCTTATTTCCCAAACTTGGGAGTTGAACTTGACTTGTCCTTCACCATGTCACCCAAAAGGATTCCCTAGCCCTGCTGATTCTTTGCCATGACCACTAGGATTGTCCCGTCAAGGATCATCATGTCCACTTGGAAGCTATGTCTCTCAATGGCATGTAACTTCTCTCCCATCCAGCCTAGCCACCGCCTTCATTTGACAAAGCATCTTTCTAACGTGATGCCTTCACTCATATGCACAAAACCCTCCAGGGGCTCCTGTAGCCTGAAGGATGGCCTTCAAGATCATTCAAAATATGACCCAGTCTATGTCTCCAGTGTGGTGTCCCAATACCTGTCACCTACCAACCTTGCATTCTGTGCCTTCACTGCTCACCATGCATTCACGCCTCTATGCCATTGGGCATGCGGTTCCCACTACCCAGAAGGCACCTCACCATTCTGCCATAGCTGCTGACATGCCCCATTCCCAAGGCCACACTGAAATGCTGCCACCTTTGGGGTGCTTTCCCCAGTGAGTTAATCATGTCCTCATCCTTCCATCACACTCAGCTTCTACCACACACTGGCCTGCATCGAGCTATGGGACGATGTGAAGGCAGGGGATGGGGCTTGCTTATGACAACACCACTAAGTCCCCTCAGCCAGCCCCAGCCTGGACTTCCTCTCTGCTTCCCAGATCCTCCCTCAGCCCATTTCCACGGACACCAGCTACTCCCGCCCCAGGCCTTGACAGGCACAGGCCACATGACGACAGAGCATTTGTGTGCAGCTCACAGCCTGACCGGTAGCCAATGGGCCCCGAGGAGGCTGGGGATTTAATCACAGTAATGGCTCAGTGTAGCCAGTCTCGCCCCATTATGGACAACTATTTACAGCATGTCAAAACCCAGCCCCCTGCAAAGCCACTTCATCTGACCCACATATTTGTCCTTTTGTAAAAATGTGTATAAAACCCCAGTAACTGGTTCACCAGAAATGGCCTGGGGGAAGGAATCTCAATCTCTCCATTACTCTCTTTCTTCCTTCCTGTCTAAAAGGCCCAAGCACGAAATCAGGAGAAGTTCAGTCCACTCCAGAACTATACGTTACGACTGCCTGAAGTTCCAATTAGGGCTGTATGCTTGATTGGTGCCCTCACCCGACGGCAAGGGGTGGACAAACCTTGCTCTCCCACAGAACAAAACCATGGCTCGTTGCCTTGTCAAAGCACAGAGTTTGGAACAGGAGCCACAGGCCTGGCTTATTTAAAAGACTACACACTCACACACACCCCACCACAGACACTCTCTGAGACGGAGAACATTTACTGGACATTTTTCACTTTGTGAAAAGATCCCATTATTAGTTTGTGAAATCAGACTGGGAATCTATTTGCCTCTGTGAGGTGCCTCCTATCGGTGCCCTTCTCTTCCTAGCTACTGCCAGGGATGCAGGCTATTCCTTGTCCTAATCCTCTGGGTGCCTGGGCACCCAAGACAGCACTGCAAATGGCTTCTGGCCTCTGCTCTGCACCCCCACTCCCCCAGCCCCACACTCCCTCCTAGGGGAGGGAGTTTTGGAACAACAGGATCCGGGGCAACATCCTAATGGATCTCTAGTCCCCATAACTCAGGTGCCCTGGCAGCTTTGTAAAGAGATTTAAGTACATGCTTTGTAAGATTTTCTTGTCACAGAGCTAACCTTTCTGCCATTGGAGACTCAGGACTAGCATAGATGTCCATCCTCCAAGGGGCTAGAGAGACTTTGCAGAAGAGGCAAATGTGGGCACCTCCACGGGCACTCTCCCTGCTGAGGGTGCTGGCCAGAGGGAAGGAGGCTTTCCCTGGACGGGTTGGGGCACTCACTCCGGAAATCGTCAAGGAGGCAGCACCAGGCTCCTCAGGATGAACCCAGAAGTCTCCTTTGATTTTTCTCTTTCCTTGCCCCATCCCCCTACATCCTCCTCAACACCCTGTAGGTTCCAGCCCCAAATAAATCTCAATGCCTTTCCTGTCCCTTCTTCCCCCAACCCTGCCACCGCCATGTCACATGGTTCCCAGAATGAAATCTACATAGTGACTGCAGCCCATGGGGTCCCAAGGGCTCTGGTCCCTCCCACTTCTCCAGCCTCTTCTTCAGCCTGTTATCCCCTGGCTCCTTTCCATTCCTCAGCCATACCAGCTCCTCCTGCCTCAGTCCCTGTTCATCTTGCTCAGCCCTGGCTTTTTCTCTTGCAGGTCTTGTTCAAACACACCTCCTCAGAGAGGCTTCCTCTGACCTCCCATCCACGGAAGCGGCCCGGCCTCCTCCCTCAATCCCTCCAACACATCACCCTGTCGGTTTAGTAGAGCAGTTCCCACAAGCTGCAGTGGTTTTTAAAATTTACTTATTTCTTATTTATGAACCGCGTGCCCTTTCTGGAAGTGCAAAGGTAGGGATCTGGTCCTCCTGTGCAATATCGTAGCCCCAGCATGTGCACAATGGCTGGCCCTTAGCAGGAGTTTGGTAAATATCTGCTTGAATGGATGAATAAAGAAGGTTCACCATTTAAAAAATAGCCAATGAACTAATGAGGTAACTGGGCAGTACACAAAGATGTGTGCATTGTTCACAAGGAAAGTTTGAAAATAATTTAAATAGCCAACAAAAGAGGACTGCATAAATCAATGCTTTAGCATTATGAATTATTGAATGCTATTTAACAAGGATGAGTTAGATATTCAAGCATTGACGTGGAAAGGTGCCTGAGATACTCTAAGTGAAAAAAAAAACAGGTTATGATATGCATAAGCATGATTTCACTTATGGTGAAAAAAAACACACCCTGTCACACTAAATAGCATGTTTATACATCCATAAAAACCTTAGATGAAAGAATGAGGAAAAAGAGAAAAGATAATCTGAAATTGATACCTATAGTTTTATAGTGTGGTTATCTTTGGGGTAGGTGGTATAATGAAGTATTTTCATTCACTTCTTTTTTGTTCCTATTTTCTGATTTTTTAAATAATGAACATATTTTGCTTTTGTAATAAGAAAAAGATAAGGGTCAGTTTGAAATGAAGAATAATCTTCCACCATCTGTATTCATGGCAGCCACAGAGAAATTGCTGCTGGTGGAGGGGGGCAAGACCAGCCAGGAGCCCTTCGCAGTGGTCCCCCGAGAGGAGGTGGTGGTGGGGCTGCAGGGAGTAATTATTCTCACCCCATTTTGAGCCCGCTTCAGAGAAAATACACTTGTTAGATAATAAAAACAGAAGCCTCCAGGCATATTTCCCTCCCACGGAGAAAGACCCGCTGCGGCTTTCTTCCACATTATTCACCCCATTGAGGCTCTCCACCCTGGGCTGTGCACACAGATCACACACGTTTACATAAAGGACCCATCTGCAAACTCCAGGGCACCTGTAAACCCAACTCTGGCCCCTGGAGGGTCAGAAGAGCCAAGGGTGTCTTGGCTTCAGGGGACCCCTTGTAACTGTTTGGAACAGAATCCAAAATCTGGTGCCTTCTCCAGCAGCTACCCACACAGGTGCTAGAAAGCCTTTAGGCAATACTGTGGCAGTGGTTCTCCAGAAGCCTCCCCAGGTTGCATGGCAGGTGGGGAGGGATAGCTGCTAAACCACTGTCTCAAGTCTGTATGCTTCTCAAGTCTGTATCTAGAAAGTCATTTTATTTTATTTTATTTTAATTTCTTTTAAAGTTTATATATTTTGAGAGAGAATATGTGCACATGCGAGTGTGTGCACATGAGCCCATGGGACAGGGGCAGAGAGAGAGGGAGAGAGAGAATCCTAAGCAGGTTCTGTGCTGTCAGCATAGAGCCCGACTCGGGGTTTGACCTCACAAATGGTGAGATTATGATCTGAGGCGAAATCAAGAGTTGGACGCTTAACTGACGAGGCTACTCAGGCACCTCTAGGAAGTCATTTTAAGAGGTAATTGTAAATCAGTTGTAAGGTCAAAAAACAAATCCAGAGTTGTCATGAGTTAATTCAAAATGGAGTTTTACAGGGACAGTTCTGTGTGTGACCAGGAACAATTCTCTTTGCCTCTGGGCCTCAGTTTCATCATCTATACAATGAGGAGTCCAGACCAAACATCCTCCAATGGACTTGCAGGGCTGATGGTCTGTGGCTCTGGGATTTGAGGGTCACTTTTTATTTAAAAAAAAATTTTTTTTAACGTTTTATTTATTTTTGAGACAGGGAGAGACAGAGCATGAACGGAGGAGGGTCAGAGAGAGGGAGACACAGAATCCAAAGCAGGCTCCAGATTCCGAGCTGTCAGCACAGAGCCTGACGCGGGGCTCAAACTCATGGACCGCGAGATCATGACCTGAGCCGAAGTCGGCCGCCTAACTGACTGAGCCACCCAGGCCCCCCGAGGGTCACTTTTTAGAAGAGACACAATTCATTCCCAGGCTCTAACCTAGGCCATCAACCACAGCAGCATGTTACTATTCTCAGCAAAGAGATCCCTATGGTTTGGTATATGCAAGGTAGGCTGCCTGGTGGAGGTGAAAGCTGAATTGTGCTTTGAATAATGGGTTGGATTTAGCTAACTGGAAATGGCATCGGGCACTGATGTAATGACCCAAAGTACTGTCACTTTTGCACCAGCTTGAGGGCCTCAAGAGCCCTTCTCAGGGAGGGATGCAACTGTGTGGGGTTTTCCAGGGTTCTAACGAGCTGAAGAAGGCATGGTTTATGAATTCTAAAGCATCAGATAATCAACAGGTTTCTTTTAAAGAACACGCAGCATACCATGCAGCTATAGAAAGTGATGTTTGCGAAGTTAAACAGCCACCTAGGGCAGTGCTTTCTGAAGGAGTAGGGAAACCAGGAACTAGGTCTACGTAAAGAAGAAGTAGAAAACAGTACACTTGTTTTCAAAGTGTGGTTCACGGGCCAGCAGGAGTAGCAGCATCACTGCTGGGAGTTTGTTAGAGAGGCAGAATCTCAACTGAATCCGAACTGTCGAGGTGGGCCTCCTTATTTGTGTTCTGACCAGCCTTCCAGGTGATTCTCATACGGGTGGTATTTGAGAACGGAGGGCGGGGGAGAGTCTGGGATCACAAGGCCGGGACTTGAATCCTAGCAGCTGAGTACCCTCAACAACCCACTCAACCCCAGTTTTCTCTTTTATAAAACGGGGCCTGTTCATTCCTCCCCAGAAGGATTGTTGCAAAGACTCAAGTAGTGAATGTGTATCAGGTGCCTAGTACAAGCATGAAAAAATTATACCCATTTGAAAAGTCATGAGAGGGAAACTTACAAAATGAGGGTGGTAGCTGTTGATTTCCTTCTTCTCATCTCTATTTTCTAAACTGTTGAGGGGCAGTTATGATACTTCTAAATCAAACAACCCCAATAATATAGGACAGTGAGAGCCCACATTTGGAGCCTGCTCTATCCTTCAGGGCCGGACAGTGGTTTACCTGGTGAGAAGCACACCTCGGCTGCCTGCTGCAGCCTCCCCCAGGACATGTGGGGGCCCAGACCCCCATGCCAGCAGCCACTGCTCCAGGGCTGCATAGAAGGGGCTCACATGGGGAGGATAGTTCTTGAGTTCATCAGTGAGGGATCAGGACCAGCTGAGCATGTGTGTGCATGTGTGTGTGTGCGTGTGTGTGTGTGTGCGTGCGTGCGCATGCGTGTGCACGCACTTGCACACATGTGCCCAAGTGCAGGCTTACACTGGGGAGAGGTGAATATTCGTAATTGTTAGCTCAAAGAACTGGTCATTTGTTCCAAGCCCCTTGTTGTGCACAAGGGGGAAGCCAAGGCCCAAAGAGGGGAAGACATTTGCCCAAGCAAGGTCATACCTTTAGTGAGCACCAGAGTCAGGGAGAGAACCCAGAGCCCAGCCTATCTCAAGCCTGGGCTCAGAGAGGGAGCACAGAGCTTTTCATGGACTGTCTGGAGAGGTGCCCTAAGGGGAAAGTGGGACATTTGGAAACTGAATACCAAAAAGTATTTGGAGGGTGTTCTGTTAGGGGAGCCAAAGCCCTCAGACCACTCCTTGCATCTTGTGAAAGCCCCATGGTATCCTGAGCTCCTGGGTTTGGGTGAGAGAGTGGTCTCATCACTCCAACTCAGCCACACGTTCCTGTTTGTACTGAGTGTGAATCTCAGCCCAGGTAACGTAATATAATATGTGTGAGGGGTGTGGGAGGAAGAGAAGGCTGCCCTTCTTGACCCAAAGAGAATTATAACCCAGATGCACTCTGGCAATGCTGGCTGCACACAGTGGGTGTGTGGTCATTGTTGGTGTGGGTACATAGAGGAGACGGGACATGTACGCCCCTCATAAGACAGGTTAAAGCAATTATGGGATGCCAGGCAAAACAGATGGACGTTGGGTCAAACTAGAAAAATCCTATGCCCGCGTCAGACCCTAAACACCTCAAAAACATTTCTAGGGCTACACGGGCCTCAAGCTCCCAGAGCTACACAACAGCCTGTCCCAGGTGACTCTGTTCCTTTCCACTTCTGCCCACGCAGACTTCTGGAAGCCGCCCACCTCACCGCTCCCAGGCCTCCTGCAGACACAGCTCCAAACTCTTTCCTCTGGATGGCTGCTGTCGTGGGTGAGGCCGGGTGGCAGGTGCTGTCATTAATCCATCAGCGGTGACGGCCTGCAACGCTTCATCAGGGTGTGACACATTTCCACACCAATAAAGAAACGAGCTCGCGAGCATGCTGATGGCTAATCAAGGCTCCAGACAGGGACACACTCCGGCACGCTTGTTAATGGCATTCTCTATTAAACTGGAACCGCCCAGGTATAAAATAGCTGCCCTGATCGGAGCCTCCGTGAGCGCAGAAAGATGGGCAGACAGACAGCTGATGGGCTCCCCACATTGTTTTACTTAACTACAACACGCCAGACTATTCCTGCAGAACAGCTTCCAGTGTTTAAAAATATGTCACAAAACTGACATCAAAGACCTTACTCGTGAACCAACAGGATTTTACATTTTTATCTTTAAATATTTCCCAGTAGGTGAATTACCCAAATTAGTCAATAATAGAACCCAAAATGACTATGTTTAGCCAATTGAGTGTGACACCAAAATGCCTGACCGCATGAGCCATCTCTCCCTCAAAGCCATTTTTAACGTGACTGTCCGCAGGCACTGACAGGTTGCAATTTTTTGCCGTGATGATGGACCGCTGCCGGGGAAGGTTACAAACTAATAAACATGTATGTGGCCACTCGGGGCAGGCCACCCCCCTCCACTTCACACAGAACGCGAAGTTACTATTAATACCCAGAAGTTTTAAACATGGCATTTGCACCAATACCAACTTTTCATCAGGATACATCATCCAGAGCACAGCTTCCCACTGTGATAGACTTTCCTGACTCGGGTTAAAGGAGTTACTCAGTAAAGAGTGATTTTTGACAGATTCATTCATTTCCTGTGATAACACCATACTGTGACGTTCGCCTCCATTTTGGTGTAAATATAGAACACTGTGAAAGTATTTGGAATGATCGACAGGACCCGCGATCGAGCCACACACATGATGATCCTGCTGTGTAATTAGCTGGTCCCTTTTTGTGAAATTTAAAGGACCCTGAGCTCCAGTTAGGTCCTGGGGTTTGGGAAAGAGGAGGGACATTCAGAGGTGCTCTGGCAGTCGGTCACCTGGCCCGTGGAGTGCCTGATCAAGAGGCCTGGGTATCATTAAATAAGTCATTTAACACCTCAAGTCCGTGTCCCCCTGTAAAAAGGTGACATTACTTTTCTGGTTAGAACAGAAACAGGCCTTGCAAAGAAATGTTCTTTCTGAACGACACATGCAGTCCTTTTCAGAGGTTAGATTCTACTGCCCCTCATGTGCACCCTACCCCCGTGCCAAACTGCATCGCCCCCACTGGAACACAGAAGCTTCCAGAAGAGCTGTCAGCTGTAACTAGGCCCAGCTGTTCATTGAGATCCTGGCACAAAGAGCTGGCAACCGTGCCCTTTGCGGTCTTGGTTACCGCTCCAAGCACTGCATTTGGATCTCAGGCCACGCTTTCTGTGGGATGTGGACAAACTACAGCCCATTTAGAGACAGGTGACTGGGAAGCTAAGAGGTCATGAAGAGTTTGAGTGAAGAGCAGGGGAGGGGGGTGTCGTTGCTGCCCTGGAGTTCATTTGCAGCAATGGGGAGGGTCTCATTCCCGTCTGCACACATCCAAAAGGCCATCCTATGGCATGTGCTGGGTGACCCCAAGGGGCAGAGAGAACCAGAGCCACAGGGGACAAGCCGGTGGAGGAGGCTGTGTCTGAAGGAATGGACAGCCGTGTGGGCAGCACGCTCCTGCCCCTGGAGACGCCCAGCAGCGGCTGGGAAGTCACTCGGCAGGGGAGCCCTTGGGGAGCTTGAGAGTCAATGATTCCATAAATAATAGCACCTTGGATTGATACATTTGAGGATGGGCTGTGGCAGGTCAACCAACTGGAATAGATACAAATAAATGTTCCCGCAGGATGGGTCACAAAATACCGACAGAGCCAGACCACAGTGGAATGGTCTCTGCTATTACTGAAGTTACTCCTCTGTCCTGAACATACCCCTTCCGTTTAGTCCCTGCAGCCCCTCCCTCAAGAGCTCTTCCCAAGATGAGCCCAAGGCTATCTCCCAGGGCACAGAAGGGGACAATCCTCCTGTAAGTAGTACTCTCTACATGGTGCATACTCTTGAACTCAAATGCTCTTGAGAATTCCCTGCACACAGGAGACCCTCTAGGACCACCACAAGGCCCCAGGCAAGCTCTTCCCACCTCTGAGCCCCCATTTGTCCCCTAAACAGAAAGAGAACTGGCTTGGATGACCAGTGCCCCAAGGTCCTCTAAGCTTTTTTACAAATGGTTTGGGGACAGAATCATGCCAGCTGCTATTATCCAGCCAAGTCACGTGACAGCCAGTTCTTGGAAATGACGTCACCTGCATCCTGTCCACCTGGCCTAATCTAAGGCAAGCTAGCAAAGCAGCTTAGCTGAGGATTAGCCTCGGGATGCACCTTTTGGGGCTGCTGCTGGGGAGACATCCTTCATCGGTGGCTACAAAAACGGGGCTCGGTCCTGCTGTCTGCTTGGGCTTTCCATCTCTGAAGGATGCACTCTTTTCCATGACTTAATTTCAGGAAAGAAGAGGGAAAGGCAATAATGGAAAGTACCCTTGCCTCTGGCTAGCTTTTGGCATTTGGTGTGGGGCTGCGCTCTGGCAAGTGTGAAGTGAGCAGGTTATTTGCCAGAGCCCAGAAGAAGCCTCGAGCTCTGTACCCCACGGGGCTGGTCCCTCCTCAGCCTCATGGCCCGCAGCTGGCCTCTCTTCCCTTACTCATGCTCCCTGCCGTGAGTTCCTGGGTTTTGTGTCTCTAGATCAGCATTTCCAATCCTGTGTTTGACTAATGAACTCCATCCGCAGTAATCTATAATTTCACAAACTCCCTACAATTAAAAAAATCGTTTTATCATTTTTGCATGGCTTACAGTAAAAAAGATTTTTAGTTAAATATTTTATATGAGTATATTATTCAAAGATTATATTAAATGAACATTAAAAGACGATTTTTAATAACGTTCATTATATATAAGGACACATTTCAACATTTTTCCATTTAACAAGTTATACACAACATTTCATTTCCTTTAAATTAGTTGTGCAAGGAAAGACTGATTTGTTGACAAATAAAAAACGACATTTTGGTTCTGGGACCAACATATATTTAAAACATAATTGAAACTTAATTATGTGCATCAGCTTCAAAAATAGATGGAAACTGTTTGTGACCTGATCTTTAGAATTCTTACATTTTGAGCTTAAGAAAAATCAACTGCATTATTTTTGTAATGTTCATGTTATCTTAATGATAAGGTGAAGTAGGATTCAGAGAGAGCTGTAAGTTCTTCAAAATAACACATTGCTGGTAATCATTTTTTCCAATCAATGAAAAGACAAGCTAGTTAAATTATCTCTGTATTTTCTGTACCCATCCCAACCCCCCGCCAATTTTCTTCTCTCTTCCTCTCACTTAATGTACTGAAGACATTTAGATGACCTATATAAGAACTTGGATCAGATAAGCACAACTTATGGATCTAGAAAAAATGCCTTTGAGGCAAATTTGCAGAATTATCATTCTTAGGCTCCTCATTAGCCTGGGGTGGCTCAACATAAATGTTCTTTATGTTTCCTGTCTTTGTCACTTTTTATAGCCAAAGAGATCCACTTTGGCTATAAATGAAACCATATATGACAAATTAATAAAAACAATTTAAAAGTATAGAGCAGTCAAAGCGAACCAGAGTGATAAACCAATTGGTGACTGAGTCATGAGCATGGCTGCCTGATCTCCACCAGGCTTGCCTTCTCTCATGATACATGTACACACACATGCATGCACACACACACACACTCCAAGGTGCCAAAGTTCCATTTTAGGGCAAACTATGTAAATAGCCACTTACTGACTTTTAAAATCCATAATTAGAAACAAATGCATTTGCCACTTTTAACAACAGTAAGTCCCGAGCATTCATGCTAGAAGTCTCTTGGTTCTACCCACCCTGGGCTGGAGGAGTGGTGGGTGCTGCTTTTATCACAAGACACAGACTGCCCTGTACCGAGCTGCGTGTGGAGGGGCTGGCAAGTCAGGCCTGTGGGGGTGAGAAGGGTGGAGGGCTGGGAAGGAGGTGAGTGCCACATGAGGGCCACAACAGTAAAGGCATGATGTATGGTGAATGGGAGGGGAGAGGTGTGAGCAGTGGTGTGGACTGGGAGACTTCCAGCAGGTAAGAGGCTCCAAAGAGATTTGGGGAATGTGTCATGGGGATGTGATGTGTGGGATCCCTAGCAACCCTTTTGAGGAAGTCTGTAATAAAGTTTCCATGATTCTTCAGGACAAAGATGGGCTGTTTTCTATGCATCCCTGCTGGACTGGGCCATGGGGGAGGGTGGTGGTAGGGGATGCATGGCTGTGTTTGGGCTACCTGCCTAGGACACTCCAGGCTGGAGGAGGAGCTCGGGGGAGTCCCTGAGCACAAACCACAGCCCAGGAGGGCGACAAGCTCCAACTCAGCACTGCCCCCAACCCAATTAGTGAAGAGCTGGATGAGGTTCCCATGCACGCCTCCTCCCTGTCCCAGGCTCGGCCTCTGGGGACTGACATCATGACCAGTAAGAGACCCACCAAGCCGCAGGGGAATCAAACACTCCAAAATCCCTGAGGCCATTTTCCATTGAGGGACTGGGAGTCCAGAGGCCTTCTTTAAGCTGCTTGAGAATTTGAGAGGAAAAAGCAGTGACTCTGCAGCTGCTTAAGAAGGTATCAAAAAGGATTGGAATGTAAGGACCAACAGAGCCCTTGAGCACCGCCAGAGGGGCCGAAGGGGCCCTTGTGCGGACAGAGGAGACCCCGCACTAGTAGCCGGCCCACAGGGGCCTGTGGGTGAGGTGAGGGCACACAGTCTGGGGGGTATCTCCTCGCTCAGCACACACCACCTGTGCCAGCGGGGCCCCGCAGGAGGCCTGCCCGCCCCCAGTCCCAGCCTGGTAGTTTAGGAGAATCACACAGGCTTTTACCTTCCCAGAGAGAAGAGAAACAATAAGCAGGTGGGCGAAAACCACTTCCCAGGACACGAGCTTCTCCAGGGACCACCTGTGGAAGCCAGCCAAAGCCTCCCCCTCAGCTGTGCCTGCGGCTGGGGCCGGGTGGGGATAGAACCCAGCAGTGCCAGACCCTGCAGGCCTCCCCCACACCAGCCTCCCCCCCACAATCTCCCCCACACCAGCCACCCACACCTCCCCCACACCAGCCCCCCTAAACTCCCCCACACCAGCCCCCCCAGCAACCTCCCCCACACCAGCCCCCCTAAACTCCCCCACACCAGCCTCCCCAGCAACCTCCCCCACACCAGCCCCCCTGCCTCCCCCACACCAGCACCCCCTGCAACTCCCCCACACCAGCCCCCCCACCTCCCCCACACCAGCCCCCCCCAACCTCCCCCACACCAGCACCCCCCTGCAACCTCCCCCACACCAGCACCCCCAACCTCCCCCACACCAGCACCCCCCTGCAACCTCCCCCACACCCAGCCCCTGCACACCTCCCCACACACCAGCCCCCACCCCCCACCCCGGAGGCCGCCTACCTTGGATGAAGGTATTAGAGTGTGAGCACCACCCTCAGAGGGGCCCATCCCAGGACCCACCCAAACACCACTCTAAAGGCACATCTTAGCTGTGTCCCGCCCCCCCCCCCCCCCCCCCCCCCCCCCCGGCTTCAGCGTGGGGTCCTGCTCCCACACGTGGTTTTTGATGCAGCAGAACTCCCCCATCCCAGGGTGGAACCCTCTCGAATCCTCCCTGGTCGGTCCTCACCCCCGTCCCCCCCCCCCCCACCCCAGGCTCAGTCGGGTGCAGCCAGGCACCCAGAAGGAAGGGCAGACGCCCATCTCACTGCAGCCACTCACCACCCACCACTGACCACCCACCACCGGCCACTGGCGCAGTGGGCTCCTCTCTGCCGCCCCGCCCGGCGCTGGCCTGAGTCGGGGCAGAACCTCGGGTTCGGGTTCGCAGAGGCGGGTCCCCACCGGCCCGAAGGAAAAATCCGCAAGACCCATTCATGGGCTGCTTTTGTTGAATGACTGCAGTGTTTCATTTTCTAAGAAACAGGCACGTAAGTGGCTTGTTGGCATTTTCCCGACGGAGGTGTGGGCGGGAGACTGGATCCCTCACAGGCCTGGCGCTGAACGGGAATCACAGGCCTGCCAGAGGGAGCACGGGGCCTCCCGCGGGGCCTCCACGCGGCACCCCTGCCTGCCGACTGCCTACCTGCGGACACGCGCGGACAGACGCACAGCACCCACGCAGACGCACAGCACCTACGCAGACACACACACACCACACAGACACACACACACCCCACACAGACATACACACACCACACACACACACAGAAACACCATACAGCCAAACACACACACCACACAGACACACACACATACCACACACACACACAAACCACATAGACACACCACACAGACACACACATCCCACGCACACACACCCACCACACAGACACACACACACCCCATGCAGACACACACACACACACACCACATAGACACACACAGACACAGCACCCGGACACACACACACCCCACCCAGACACACATACACCCCACCCAGACACACACACACCCCACACAGACAGACACACCACACAGACACACACACACCCCACACAGACATACACACACCACACACACACACAGAAACACCATACAGCCAAACACACACACCACACAGACACACACACATACCACACACACACACAAACCACATAGACACACCACACAGACACACACATCCCACGCACACACACCCACCACACAGACACACACACACCCCATGCAGACACACACACACACACACACACACACACACACCACATAGACACACACAGACACAGCACCCGGACACACACACACCCCACCCAGACACACACACAGCACCCACACAGCACCCCCCACACACACACCACACACACACACACACACCACATAGACACACACAGACACAGCACCCAGACACACACACACTCCACACAGACACACACATACCCCATGCACACACACCACACAGACACACACACACAGACACACACACACACACCACATAGACACACCACACACACACACCCCACACAGACACACACACCACACACATACACACACCACATAGACACACACAGACACAGCACCCAGACACATACACGCCCCACCCAGACACACACACATAGACACACACCTCATACACACACCCCACACAGACACACACACACCACATAGACACACAGGAACACCATACAGACACATACACATACCACACAGACACACACACACAACCACATAGACACACCACACAGACACACACACACAACCACATAGACACACCACACAGACACACATACCCCACGTAGACACACACACCACACACACACACCACACAGACACACCACACAGACATACACACATAGACACACAGACACACACCTCATACACACACCCCACACAGACACACACACAACCACACAGACACACCCACAGACACGCACACACACACCACATAGACGCACACACCACACAGACACACACACACATCACATAGACACACCACACAGACACATACCCCACACACACACACCACACACAGACATACACACACACCACATAGACACACACAGACACACACAGACACACCACCCAGACACACACACACACCATACAGACATACACACACCACACACATACACAGAGACACATAGCACATACAACACAGACACACATACAACACAGAGACACACAATCCCCACACAGACACACAACACGCACAACATACAGAAACATGAAGACACAACACAGAAACACACATGCACACAACACACACAAACACACACACAAACACAGACACATAAAGAAACACAAACACAGACACACAGACACATATACAACACATACTTAGAAATACAGAGACACAACACAGACAAAACACACAAAGACACAGACATATAACATACAAACACACAGACATATAGACATACACACAGAGGCACACACAACACACACACAGAAACACACAGACACAGAGACATACACACAGACATGGAAGACACACAGACACACAGACACATTAACAGACACACAATGACACATACTTACGGACACACAGACCTAGAGAACTAGATATAGATACACAAAGACACACTCAGACACAGATGTACACACAGAGACACACAAGCACACACACAGATACACATACTGTGTCACAGACACACACAGACACAGACACACAGAGACAAACATACAGAGACACACACAGGGACAGACATGTGTATACAAAGACATACACACACACTCACACTCATCTAGAACTTTCTCCCTAACATTCAGGACAAGAAGAATGTACTGTGTTCCAGGAATCCATCACTTCTTCCCCCAGGAAGAAGGCAGCTTAGGCAGGGGTCAAGAGCAGAGGCGGCGACTGCTGAGAATCTGAGCTCTGTTTACCTGCATTGCACAGTAAACCCTGAGGTGCCCCCATCTTGCCCTCCCTGTGTCATCCTGTCGGGGAGAGAAGCAGACATCGCTTCAGCAGTGGACCAAGCGGAGATCACGACCACACAGACCACCCCAAGAGAGACGGCACAAAACGGGCCCCAACAGGTGTCTCCTGTACAACAGACATCGAGTCCCTAGGGGTTCTGAGGCCCTGGAATAGGATGGAAAGAATGTTGGGGTCACAGGGTGGACTCGCACCTTGGCTGTCCTACTGAGGGAGCCATCGGGCCTCTTGGAGCCTGATTCCCTCTCTGTAATGAGGGAGTACAGGACTGCCTACTTCCCAGAGGGTTATTGTGAGGACGTGCTAAGGAAGGCATCCGAATCAGGGCCCAGGTCCACCTCTGCACGGTTTTTGCCGAGGACTGAAGGAGAATGCGAAACGGAGGGGCTTTGTGGGGTCCGGGGTCTATGCTGGGATGTGAAGCTTGGCTAGGGTTTAGGTGGGTGGGGGGCCGGAGGTGGAGTTCTATACACGCCACCCTGCTGGGGGATGTGGCCCCTGCAGCCATTCCTGGAGGAACAGGTGGACACAGGACTCCAGACGGGCCCTCGACCAAGACCAAAAGGCAGTCAATACACAGCGCGACAGGCTTTCCGTGGAGATGTGCTGCCACAAAGCACTCTGGCCGATTGGCTAGGCCCGCTGGACGCCCTGCCTGCGGAACTCTCACCAGAAAGCACACAGTCTGCACCAGCAGATTGCAGGAAGAAAAGAAAGATCAGAAAGGTGAGGCCGGGGACCTAGGGCAGCAGTGGCTCTGTGGGCGGAGCCAGAGACGAAGATGTGTGAAGGCCCCCTCGCCTCGCGCAAGGACACCAACTGGAAGATCTGATCCTTGCGGCTAGCAGGTCTTGGGTTCCCCTGGGATTCTGCCTCCCCTAAGTGAGCCTCTGACCCTTGGAGCCGGGAGGGTGAGAGGCAGCAGTAACGCCATCAGTTGGGGGGCAGCAAGGAAGGCAGGATGCCGGGTATTGAGGGGCAACCGAAATGCTGGGTTTGTTCCAACCCTGGAGAGCTTCGAATAGCTGACTTGGCTTTTCATTTCATAGTGTGGGGGAGTCCATGAGGGTCAGGGGGCAGGAGTGGACAGCAGAGGACACATTCAGAACTGGTGGGCCTCTTCAAGGTCACCTGGCCCAGGGCACCCCGATGGTGAGCTGAGGCGATGGCTACCATGTGCGGCCATACAGCCCCTCGGTCCCTGGGGCAGCCAGAGCCGCCAGGCCGGTCACTGCGAGTAGCCCGCATCTCTGAGTGTGGGAAGATATTTTATTCTGCCTGTGTCCCCTGAGGGGAACAGAAGGGGAAGGTGCTGACCTAGCACGTGTTACATAGGAGGGCCCTGAGGCTCGCAGAGAAGAAGGGAGTTGCACAAAGTCACCCAGGCGGTCAAGAGCCAGCTGGGACGAGGAGCGCGGTCCTGGAATGATGGACGGGCCCCAGATCCTTTCCTCTCCACAGACGACC
Source organism: Prionailurus viverrinus (assembly GCF_022837055.1). Lineage (NCBI taxonomy): Eukaryota > Metazoa > Chordata > Mammalia > Carnivora > Felidae > Prionailurus > Prionailurus viverrinus. The sequence goes on from NC_062563.1 coordinate 122,637,301, forward strand.
TCGGAGCCGGTACAAGCACATCGTGAAGGAGAAGACGTCAACGCACAGAAACTGGCTGCCCCCCGCCCCCCACCCCCCACCCCTGACGTGCAGCCTGAACCCGAGCCACTTCAACTCTGCTCAAATGTGCCGCCTCGAGCGCGGAACAGAAAACCGGACTCCTCACTAAGGCCCCGGTATCCTGAAGACTAATTTTGCTCAACATTTTTCAGGGAAAGGGCAATTAAAAATCTATTCTGAATAGAACGAAGACATATTTTTAGAATGAGATTGAGAACACTCCCTGAAAATAACATAAAACGTCCAAGTCCAAAATGATTAAAAGGACATAAATCAGCTGTGTGCTCCAAGAGAGTCCCAGAGATGGGCTGTTCCCTGGAGCCACAGGAAGAACGGCCTCTGGGGGCCCTCCCCGGACACTGCCAGCCTCCTTGCTCTCAAGTCCAGGGCAGGCTTCTTGGCTCTCACCAAGCACAGCGTGACAGGGACAAGGAAGGGGGTCCCTGTCCCAAGGGTGGCAAAGATCCACCTATGGGCCCAGGCTGGGCTCCCCCAGAAAGTGTGGGCGAGCAGACCTCCCAGCAGGTCATGACAAGGGGAGCACCTGGAAGGATGGGGGTTTTCACCCAGCCTTGGCCTTCCCTCACTCCGGACATGGCGAAGATGTGAGAAAGCCAGAAGAAAGGTAAGACTGAGCTTGCGCCAAGGTGGTTCAAGGATGTGCAGGGTCAAAATTTCAAGTCACAAATTACACTTCAGTGAAGCTCTTCTTTTCAGGTGAATAATACTGGCCTGGGAATCTAGAAGCCTGGTTCCTGACTCCACCCATTTTCATTTAGTTAGTAGGACAATTTGCAAGTATTTGTAGTTGGCAGCTCCAGGTTCTAAAAATACTGATGTGGAATGTGACAGGGCAGGGGACAGAGCCGGTAGTCTTTCAACCCTAGAGAAGGAAGCCCATTCAGATCTATTCCTTTACACTGAAAACATCATCAGGCACATCTGGAAACAAATGTTCCAACGTGCCAGATTAACATGGGTACTGAGGGACAATTAAAACGGTATAAATAATTATTAAGCACATATTATGAATCAAGCACAGTGTTCTGCATTCTTTCTCCTTTTAATCTTTATCAAAACACTAAAGAGGAGGGTATGGTTAGCCTTATTTCACAGGTGAAACAGCTGAGGCTCAGAGGTTAAGTTGCTAACAAAGGTAGTAAGTGACAGTGCAGGTGTCCACTGAAGATGGTAAAGTAGCTTCTGGAGTTCAGCTTTCCCCACTACCCCACACTGGTTACTGTTTAGCACAGGCTGAAATCTAATCAACAAAGAAACTTCCTGTGTCAGCAACAGTCCGTGGAGGAGAAAGTGAACATTAACAAATGCCTGATTACTGTAAACTAGCTCAGAAATGTCAGGGCACTAAATCATGCTGAAGTCTAACATTTCCAAACTGAAGCATTAGATCTTCTGGCTCCCTCGGAGCTTCCCAAATCCCTCTACAGGCCATAGGTTACTTGTGGAAGGGACCTGCCCCCAGGCCCAGACCCAAATGGGAGTGCCAGACTTAGGATACATCCTCCCAAGGGGGTCCTAACAGAGCCCATACCCACTCCATCCCATGCAGGGTGGGTGGACACAAAGACCAAGAAGGAAGAGATCCGGAGGTGGGATGGGGAAGAAGGGCCGTGGTCAGACGGTTGAAATAAAGAGGTATCCCGGGAAGAGGCTCCGGGTTTTATGGGTCTCACGGTCAGCCACGGGGGCTGTGCTGAAGGTACGGATTTAGGAACCACTGTTTCTGGGAGTTCAGATCCTGACTCAAGGAGAGTAAGTACAGAGAGAACAGAGATGGAGCCCCGGGAGGGGGAGGAAAAGTGAACCTAGCCAGGAGGGTCACTATGTGCATTGCTGGCAATGTACTGAGACACTCGTGACTCCTGACAGACCACAGTGGATTAAAAAAAAAAAAGCAAACTCAGGAAGAGTTTCAATAAATGCATAGACATCTGATCTATGGGGTGTTATTGACTGAGAGTCGGGAACATCTCAAAGACAGGGTGATGTGCACCTCACAGGCAGTGGAGGACTGAGGTCCTTCTAACCCTGTGAGTCTACCAAGCACCTCTTACATTTGCATGAACAAAGCCTGAACTGGAGTCTGGGGTCTGCCACCAGCTCACTGGACTTTTGCCAAATGAGGAGACTGAGGCAAGCCGCTGGAGAGGGCAAGAGAGCCCATCCTGTCCATCCTGACAAAGGCTACAGAAGGAGAGAGAGATACCAAATGCCTCCACAGGGTAGGGCCTGGGGTGGCTGGCTGTGTTTGTGATAGTGGGGCTCTGTGGGCCCAGGGCTTCTGAACCTGGGCTCCTTCAGTGTCTGCAACACAACAGCCTCCTTCCAGCCACCAGGTGTGAGCACAGAAGAAACAAATGAGGCTACCCTGGGGTTAAGGATGTCCGCTGATGCCTATTACTGTGACGGTGTACCTCCAGCAGGCACGAGAGCAGATTCTCAGGTGTCCGGGATTATTTTGGATCTGTGTCTAGAAAGCTGTTCAGGTCAATTTTGATCCCTCAACCTAGTAGTATCACCAATTCCTTATTGGCCATTAATTATGCACTTTACCCATGTGTTCTTATTTACTGCTCACCCCCACCTGGAGAAAGGAAGATTATTACCTTTATTGTACATATAAGAAAATGGGGCCTAGAAATCTTTATGTCACTCGCACCAACCCACTCGGCTAGTAAGTAAGTGGCCGGCCTGGGATTTGGACATGGCTGTCTGTCACCTGAGTGCATTGTCAGAACCCATGTTCTTGGTTTTGTGGGTTTCACAGACTACTAAACCTCCAAAACATCTGGGGACGAATAATAGGTTGCCAACTTCTTTTTTGTCCAATTAATGCTAATGTTTTAAATGTCCAACGATCACCTTTGCTTCACAAAAGGAAAAAACATTTTTGACACACACACGCACACAGATACACGTGCACCTGCATTCGAGGAAGAAAGAGACACAGAAGCTCCTGTCATTCCATTTGGCTGTCACACCTGGATCTCTGTCCTGTGTCTGAGAAATGGCAAACACACTTAGCCTCCCTCAGTCCACCCATCAGACCCACAGACACACACTTTTAATCAGAAGCCAGTGATGCCAGGAAGTGGAGATGATACAGGGTCATGGCAGTAGCAGCAGCCGTTGTTTGGGGCTGGTGGTGCTGGCGGGACAAACTTGGGGTCTGGCCCAGCAGGGCAGCAGTGGGGTCCTTGCTGGCTCAGATCTGGGCACGACTGGTTGTCATTCCTGGCTGTGTGGTCTCTGAACCTGGCTCTTCATCCACTCTCCTGGCGATGCTGGGCTGCCTTATGACCTTTTAATAAACTCCTTTTCTGCCTCAATTAACCAAAATTGGTTTCTGTTGCCTCCTTAGCATCTTGACTGATAGTACATAATTTCAGAAGAAGGGACGACACTTTACATGGAATGCATTTAGTTCTATGAAAAACTCACCACACCGCATCTATCCTCTTCTTTTGATGCAGACCAGTCTGTGTCGGGCAGGGAGGGACCCGTAGACTGGAATTGGGGACTGCGCTATTCTGCTTCCCTACCCTCAAGGGGTTAGAGACCAGAACCAGGAGCCCCACCGCGGGTTGCACCCTTTGCTGAAGCATCACCAGGGGGTCCCTGCTGCCCAGTGGTAAAAGGTTAAAACTGACCTCTCCAGCCCCATCTCTGCCTCCTGCTCTCCCTCTAGGAACTCTGGACTTCAGCTAAGATGGTTCCCCACCCCCATCTGCAGGATGCAGGCCACATATCCCCATTTCTCATCTTTATTCATATTGCTATCTGCTCCTCGCCTCTTGTTTTCTGCATTTAAAAGTTCGGCTCATCTCTCCAGCCCTCCTGCAGCCTAGTTCTCTCAGCCCTCGGAGAGCTCTCCAACTCCTGAGGTCTCACGGTCTTACTGTCTCCGTTAATTCCTTGTTTTTTAAACATTTTCTCTTGAAGGAAGAACTGAGCTATCGCCTTGTCCCACAGCATCCCGAGAGCAAACACGTCTGCTGGCAAGGCCCTCCAGAAGGGCCCACCCTGCCTGCCCAGTCTCCCTGCACCCTGCAGGCAGGGGGCCAGCCGGAAACTTTGCTCGCTCCTTTGAGATCCACTTTGTCTCCTCTCTCTCGGTGAGATGGAGAACGGCTCATCTCTGTGCTCCTCAGGAGCATCCTTCAAAGACAATTAAGTCCCTCCTCAGCCTCCTTCTTCTGAAATGAAATTATCCCTAATCCTTTCTCCCGTCTTCAAGGGTCCTGTTTTCCGGTGCTTTAATGGAGTGGACTCCATCCGAGGAACACCATGACTGGGAGGGCCGAGGGGCTGAGGCATGGGGTTTGCAGACATCTGTGAGAGCCGCCGCCTCTTCTCTGATCATTTCTGAAGTGAAATTACCTGGCTGTTTACCGGAGACTTGCCTCCAGTTCACTACCTCTTTGGCTGAGGCTGGCCTGCCCCACAGCAGGGCACCCAAGCCTCACCTTGACCTATGAGGAAGAGAGGGAGGGGGCTAGGGACAACTGAGGACCTTGAATGCCAAGTTTTCATGCTGGTCCCATGGTTGGCTTCTGCATGGAGGTGGCCTCATTTGATCAACTCAGAGCCACTGTGATTGTGTAAATGAATGATTCTGACTTACAAATGATCCATGTGGGGCCAAGGAGTTGCCTTGATCTGTTTAGTAGCAAAAGCCTTCCAGCTTTGCCCCACCCCAGTTCACCAGGCTCAACACCCTGTGGTTCAACTGGTTCATCATATGCATCCTGGGCCTCACCTTTCCCCAAATGAAATGGAGAACTGCAGGCATTTTCTTGAAGGCAAACAAGAAAATTGCCCAAAGAACCAAGTAATCTTCAAATGTCAAAAACATCCAGTGCGTGAATCACGCTTAAGTAAGAGTACAGGAATTTGGCAAGGTGACAAGCAGTGGTTTGCAACATTAAAGGTGACTTGGAAACAGTCAAGTAGTCAGATGCAGAAGGAGAAGGATGCCTGAACCAGCACGAACCAGCCATCTCCCCTGACAGGCCCACAGCCTGCCATTTCTCCATTTGTGAAAGGGCGCTCTGGCTGGAAACATCCTTGGAGCATCATGTGGATCCGGTCAGCTTCATCAGACCCAGAGGAAGAGTTCTGCAGCACTGCCTTTGACCCTTGAGCAGAAGAGACCTGGGCATGTGCTCACGCAGTGGCCCAGGCCTGGTACCCACCACCTTGTCCCTTCACCAGATGCAGGATGATTACCTCCCGAAAGAACCCGTGAAACACTTTCATCCAGGCTCAGGTCCTCAGGAGGGTCCCAGATGCTTCTGGTTCACAACAATCTCCACCTGCCTCTGACTCTCATCCCAGCTCTGGGGGCTGCAGGCCTTTTTCCCTCAAGGCAGTGATGGGCAGACGTGTGGCCTCTTTCCAGCTTTGGAGGGCAGTTTGGATCTGGTCAGTGCTACAGTCCGCAGGCTGGTGATGCTGACCCCACTGCCTTATCACCAACAAAACTCGTGACTCCTCTCCTCCTTTTCCTCTGCCCCCCCTGCACCACAGGGCTGGGAATGCAATAAAAAGCCGTTTGGGGCCTAGTTCAGGAGTCATAAACACTGTTTGGGACCCAAACTCAGAACAATGACATGGATTTGTTTCTACTCCTTCTCTGAAATTCCTCAACATTGACGAACTCCAAGCAGATTCCTGGGTGAGCTGGTTACTCCATGACCCCGAAGTCCCCCAGTCCTTGGATCTCCTTTACTTCCCCACACCCAAACCACCACCCAGGCCTGATGACTCCATGTTTTAAGTGTCTCAAACATATGTACTTCCCACCATCTGCAACGTCTTGGAAGTCTCCACTGCCGCCACCAGCACTCACCCGGGCTCTGGCAATCGCCCTGCAACTGTGCCCCATATTCTTCCTCGGTACTCGTCAGTAGGCCCCCACGTGGTGGTCTCTGCCATCATTTCAGAATGCCATTCCCTTGCTTTAACACTGTCCAAGTCACTCAGTGTTCTTGCAATAAAGATAAAGATTCTGTGTATGGCTGACAGGTCTTTCCCTGCCCAATTTTCTGGTCTCCTCTGGGACCATGCTCCCTCTTGCTTTCTCAACCTCAGCCTCCCTGACCTTCTCTCCATTCTTTGAATGTGCCGTACTGTCTCTGATATGGGGCTACGGCACACCTGTGCCCTCCACCCACCATGCATCATCCCCTCCCCTGCCCCAGCTCAGCCTCCCTTTAAATACTCATGTCAACTGTTCCTTGAAATTCCTGAGGCCAAGATGAGGCAAGGCTCCCTGTAACAGCACAGTATGGCTTTTGTCTGAACTGTCCGATCATCGTGTCTCCCCAACTAGACCGTAAGTTCCTTGAGGGAAAGAGCCAGCCATGTTTCTGCTCACTGTCAGGCTCCAACACCAAACACGATGCCTGGCACACAGAAGGCCCTCCGAGATTTGTTGAACCATGAATAATGGGTTTCGGTTTTACTGAGGGAAGACGCATCGCCTTACAGTCTGGTTTCATAGGAGACAAGTTACAACATAGAGGGCTTGCTGATGGCAACATATTCCTTCTGAGGAAGATTTTCAAGTGGGTGAAAAACAACCTTCCCAAACTGGCATACAAATCAAAGAGTAGAAGATGAGTCGTTCGTCCAACAGAGGAAACGCACAGCATCGGTACGTTCACAAGCCGTCTGTGTGGGGATGTGGGGAGATTCCGCCCCCACCACAGCCATATGCTAGGGAGAATCAGGATGGGAGAAATCCTTCCTTCCCCATAACTGATAGAAGGCCTTAATTTGGGAAGATGGCAATGTAATGCGAGCCCAGCACAGCTGCTGAGAACAAAGTGCCTAGATATTACGCTTATGTTTCTGGTCAGCCTCTCTTCCTATTTTGCTCACTTTGAGGGGTTGTCTTTGCAGTGGTGAATGGAAGTCTTGAGTGTGCATCATGGCTCAACAATGTGGCAAGTGGTATCCAGCTGTTTCTTCACTCTCAGGTTTTTCCAGCTGTGAGTGTACATCTGGGTGCAATTAAACCTAATGTCAGCAGCAGCAAACTCTACCCTGTGAGTCTGGGACAAGTGTCCAGAGGTGGCTCCTCCATCGTTCTTTGTGGTTCCCCAGCCACCCTCCCCATAAGGCGGGACCGTGGGCCTCAAGCTCCCACCTGACGAGGGTGCCCCGTAGCACATCAGAGACCCCACAGCTGCCTGTCGCTGCAGAAGGGGCTGGGTGCTGACTGTGTGCCACAAATAAATGCTATTGCCGGGATTCAGACTTAAAGCCAGGAAGAAACTTCACTGAAATGGCATGTGAAACACAATGAGATGCCATTTTCCTCCAAATGAATCAAGATTCTTAAAAATGATAATATAAGCTCCCCCAGACACTACTGGTTGTACGTACGTTTGGTAAAATGATTAGCATGTTTTGAAAGCCTTGGAAAAGTTCTATCTGTAAGAAAACTCAGTAAGCTGGCAAGATACAAAACCCACCCAGAAGAACTCACAGCTTTCTTATTTGTCAGTAGTAACTCATTAGAAAATACAACTTAGGGGCGCCTGGGTGGCGCAGTCGGTTAAGCGTCCGACTTCAGCCAGGTCACGATCTCGCGGTCCGGGAGTTCGAGCCACGCGTCAGGCTCTGGGCTAATGGCTCAGAGCCTGGAGCCTGTTTCCGATTCTGTGTCTCCCTCTCTCTCTGCCCCTCCCCCGTTCATGCTCTGTCTCTCTCTGTCCCAAAAATAAATAAACGTTGAAAAAAAAAAATTAAAAAAAAAAAATACAACTTAGTCTAACTATAAGTAGCATCTAGGAATGAAGTTTCTAGAACAGTGCAGAGCTCATATGACAGAGTGTTTACAGAGAGATATGGAAGTAAATTTAAATAAACACACACACAGAGCAAAGGAATGGCATGTTCCTGAATGAGAAGACTCAATATTGTAGTCAGGATGTCAATTCTTTATAAACCAATTTATGGGCATCATCTAATTTATATGGATAGCATGAAAAAAAAAGTCTAGATTTTTTTTTTTTTTTTTTTTTTTAGCTTGGTAGAAAGAAATGATTCTGAAGTTCACCTGGGCTATTAGATGTGTCAGAGACAGTAGCTAAACATATTTTGGAAAATAACTTTAATGAAGATGATCTGTATTACCAGTTTTTAAACATCATATAAAAGTTTCTATAGTTAAAACGATGTGATGTAGCATTCAGTCAGATGGAAAAAATATGGAAGAGAAGAAGTGGCCTGGAAACAAATCCTAGCCTATGCAAGAATTCAGTGTATGAAAGAGGTAATATTTCAAATTGGGGGGGGCGGGAAGGGAGGCGGGCAGGAAGAAAGATCATCCAATAAACAAAATTGCAAGAATTATGTAACTACTAGGAAAAAAGCTAAATTCCTATCTTCTGTCTTAAAACGAGATGGCTTAGAACTGGATAAAAAGTTGAATCGGTAAAATAAAATCATGAAACAAACAGGAGAGAATGTTAAATGAAGAGACAGGGAAAGCCAGGGTAGGGAAGGATTTTCGAAGCATAATGACAAGAATAAACATCAAAGTGAAAAAGGCTTATAAATAGGAGGACAAGCAAATTAAAGGCTTCTATACAACCAAGAAACCATAAATGAATTAAAAAAAAATGACACTGGGAAATATATTTCTAACATTACAACAAAAGGTTAATATCCTCTTATGCATAAGAGCTCTTACAAATCAATAAGAAAAAGATGAATATAAATAGAAAAACAGGCAAAGGACAGGAATGTCAATAAACATAGAAACAAATGCTCCGGCCCACTGGTAATTAAGGGAGCACAGATTGAGACCATGGGATACCATGACTCACCTATCCAACAGACGAAGATATTTTTAAAAATTATAACAGGTAAGAGTAGGGTAAAATGGGTGCTTATGGGCTATTTATGGGAAAGCAAAACAGCATGGGCTTTCTGGGGACGATGTGGCAATACAGATCAACGTCTTCAGTGTGTTCCCCGACCTTTGATTTGGTAACACCAGTTCCAGGAGTTAATCCTAAAGAAATAATCCAAAACGTCTACAGATATTTATGTTCAACAATATCTGATTGCAATGTTATTTATTATAGCAAATAGTAACTGAATTGTCTGAATATCTGACAATAAGAAGTTAGTTAAATAAAAGATGGCACATTACTATAATGGAATGGAATGAAATATAGCCTTTTCAGATCATGTTTCTGAATATGTAATGACAAGAAAAAATCAGTATAGGGTTAAGAGGGAAAAAATGTAGGAGATAAAATTATACATATATATATATATATATATATATATATATATATATATATATAACACCAATTCTGCTAAAAGTAACAAATAATTCTAAAATGTTAATTGTTTCTATGTCTTAGTGATAAGATTAGCCATGGTTTTTCTTTTTGTTAGAAATTTCCATAAAGAACATTACTCTTATAATTGGCAAGTTATATAATTTTTAAGAGCTCAAACCTTGGGAATTCTATTTCTAGAACTCTATCCAAAACATTCTCTGTATCTCTCATAACCACCCCATGAGGCTGGTAGTATTATCTCCGTGGGACAGAGGCCCTGGGGGTGATGGGCCTCATGTTACCCTCAGAGCTGGGCCTTGTCAGATCTGACACCAAAATTATGAACCAAAATGATACACAAGACTACCCACCAGAGTGCTAGAGTAGAAAAAAATACACCTGATGGAAATGGCTGAATAAACAAGATCGCAGGCATGATTGAATACCATGGAGCATTAAGAAGTGATGTTTAAGAATCAATTTTAAGGATACGGGAAAACGTTCTAATGTAAAAAAAACAAGATGCAAAATTTCATCTGCAGCATGGCCCCAGCTACTGTGCAAATGCAAAACAAAAGAGGTGCCTGGGTGGCTCAGTTGGTTGAGCATCTGACTTCGCTCAGGTCATGATCTCACAGTTCGTGGATTCGAGCTCCACATCGGGCTCTGTGCTGACAGCTCCAGGCCTGGAGCCTGTTTCACATTCTGTGTCTCCCTCTTTCTCTTTCCCTCCACTTGCACGCGCGCTCTCTCTCTCTCAAAAATAAATAAACATTAAAAAAAAATTTTTTTAATTCAAACAAAAAGAAAACTAGAAGAAAATATGATAAAATATTAACAGTGGTCATCTCTAGGCAATAGGCTTTTAGAGATTATTACTTACTTTGTTATGCTCAAAAATATTACACACTGGGCATTGCTTTTGTTACCAAAAAATGTTCCACATTCACTTAAAAAAAAAATGAACCACCCATTATAATCCCATTACCCTCTTTCTTACACCTATCTACCCTTTCAGGTCAAGTTGAAGACTCACCTCCTCTATGAAGCCCTCCTTGATTAGCCCATACAGCTCTGCCCTTCCAAAACATGTCTTCAAAGTAAAGCTTTGACTCCTGGCTTCAGAAAACAGTCACATAGGTCTCTACGGACATCACAGCTCTTAGGCTAGACTCCCCCATCAAGTATTCTAGAAGCACAGGCAAGACATTATTCATGTCTTATATGTGTGGCTGTGAGGTGAGCAGGCTTGTGGAACTGGTGCCAATAGAGCTGCCATTACTATACCTTCTGTGGTTTGGTCCTCGTGGTTGAGGAAAGGGTGGATGATTATTATGAGCAGGAACCAGGCCACGATGAAGTTCCCATAGTCCATAGAAAGTGAAAAAACTCAAGAGTATGGTGCAAATTTTCCAAAACATTTAAGTGTATTCAACTCTCCTGTGTTCTGGGATTATGTCCTTCCTGCTGCTCGGTGTTAAAACGTTCACTGTTCATTGTAACGATGGGGTAAAGAGTAGATGGCAATTTTAATGTGTTACTTAATAAACTAATAACTGGTGACTCCATGCTATTCTCTCCAGTTTCATCATTTCATGGTCAATAAAATAGTAAACATTGAAATAACTTATTTGGAAAAAAGAAGGGAGTTTAAAGGAGATATAGATATAGATATATAGATAGATATATAGATATATAGATATAGATATAGATATATATTTGCCATCCAAATAGTATTGGTGCTGATATAACAAAACTAGAATATTAGTTGTTACTCTTCAGAGAAGTGAGGAATACCCAATCTAGAATAGCTAGCTCCCTCTTCCCTTTTCCCAATCATTTTCCCTCATTCCATTTACAATTATCTAGATAATACTTTAGTATTTATTTGTTTTTGTTTTTACGCTAACTTTCCTATCAAGAATGTATGTTCCATGAAAATAGGGTCTTAGCCAGGCTCAATGTTGACACACAATAGGTGCCCAATAAATGTTCGTTCAATAAATAAAGGAAGGGACTTGGAAGTAGAGAAGGTGCAGGGTCACTATACTGGGGGCCTTTGGTCAGAGTCTTAAAATAACAGAAAATGAAGTTTAGTACTTAAGTCACTGATGGGTAATACCAGTTCTAGGACTTAATCCTAGGTACATGCTAGCACGTGGTATCTCCTATCTGGAGGAGACTCTTGTAAAGGTTTTCCTTTGGTTCCCAGTCATTCTGGGAGTAAGACATTAACAACACGGTGAGTAAACACAATGGGTAGAATTCCGGGCCAGTAGCACTGGCTCGCGTGCTGGCAGGACAGAGTAAGTGGAAACCTACATACAACTCAATTGCAAGCTTTTCTCCATCTCCTGCTTCTGATGAACACTCTCCTCCCTCCAGGCCTCTCAGCTTCTCTTTGGGAAACAAATCGTTTTTTCCAGTAGTTGATGAGAAAATGCCCTCTTGTGGGCGTGACTGTGGACCACCTCGACAGTGTCAAAGATTTCTGAAAATGTGGCTATTCAAAGAGAATTCCTTCATTAGATATGAAGATTTTTTTTTAATCCCAAACACCAACCCTTTGTTAAAGTGAAAATACATTTTCTAAAGGGCCATTAAAGAGTACTCAATTCACTTCTGCATGTCTAACTTAGGTATGCAAGTTCTGAATATCTTAAACAGCATCATCACAAAGAAAATTATTCTCCTTTCTAAACTTCTGTACGATGTGCTAATGACTGGGTGACTTTTTTTTTTATCATCACCCAGAATCTGCCTCCTTTCTGCTCCCAGGAAACCATCACCTGAGATTGACAGGCAGCAATTGAAAATAATAAAATTATGTAAGATGAGCTTGTAATCACCAGCATTTCACAAGAAGCAAAATGCATTTCGCTCTGGCTGAGGAACAGAAAGTTTCTTTCTCATTTTAAATCTGTATCAGAGGTAAAGCCTTCTATTAAAACACAATTCTCTGTACACTTACAGTCTTTGGAAGACTGCCAAGGAGACTATCACGGAAGTGCTGCTGCAGAGAAGCAGGCCGTGCAAGACTTGGGGAGAGCTCCCGAGGAAGAAGAGCAAAGTCTCTGGAATTCTTGGGAGGGCTATGCTCACGGTCACCCTGCCCCTTCTGGAAACACACACACACACACACACACACACATACACATACACACTTTCTGGAGGGATGTGGGGAAGGTAAACATTCAGAAAATGCTTTCCTATCTTGCTTTCCAAACACACACACACACACTGCGTTTCTTCTTCCCTTTCTCACTGCTTTTTGGATATGTAGCATCGTCGTCATCATCATCATCACCATCACCATCATCAAACTGTAAACCCCGTGGTCCAAGATCTGGTAATTGCAACCTTTTTGCTGGATGCAATTTACAGGTACAAGTGACCACTTGGGGGCATAGTTAGTGGAGAAGGCAGGCACCACATTCAACAAGGCAGGCTTTTAGGGGTTTGAAGCCTGTTTCATCAGCTACCTTTAGAAAGCCACCCCTCTCCCCGCCGCCCCCCACCACCCCAGTCTTGGATCCTGCAGGAGCCACTGGATGGAACATAACCCTGACAGAATTGTTCACTTAAGGCGAGTCTGATATTCGCTGTGAGGGAGATGTTATATGGAATTATATGAAATGATTCAATTCCTTCCTCCCTATAAAGCTGGTTGTTGAAAAATTTCTTACACATTATGGCTTGTCTTTTTCACATTTTCATCAGTGTTAGTGTGGGCATGGACACAATATTGCTCACTGTAGGGGTGGTGGGTGGCAAAAATTAACCTTATTAGTGTAGTTAAATTTCTTTCCCCCTGTTAGATGAATTTTTATTTTTCCCGTTATAAAAAATATGCTGATCATTTTAAAACTCCAGGGAATTTTAAAGTAGAAAAATGATCACTGTTAACATTATGGTATATTTTTAGCCTTTTTAATCTATGCTCTTTTTGGTTTTAAATACTTGACATCATAGTGCATATATAACATGTGCTTGATTTCCTTTAATTAACAAAATTTTCCTTCTTAATTAACAATTCTCTCAATATCCAAACTCATGGTAAAGTCACTTTAGAAACTTTGTCCTCAATCCCCCAAAAAGTGTGTTGTATTTTTCTTTTTGGTTTCCAGATCAGAAGAAAGGCAAAGAACAGTTTTCATGCCACCATCTTGCCAACCCCACCCCAGTGCCCAAACACATACTCCAAGGATAGGTTTTCCCCAAGACAAACCAGGCTGTGAGGTTCATAGCTAGGCAGAGGTGAAACATAAACCCAGGCTGGGGGAGAGACAGGGAAGAGAACTGGGAGGGAACAGACAATGCTTGGGAGCCAAATACAGGCTGGGCTTTCACTAAAGACCCCAAAGCCCAGAGATGGAAGATGAACACACAGTTTAGTGTCCTGGAAAAAAGTGTGTCTGGTATGTAGGAAAAAACATGGAACAAAGATCATCCTTTGTGGCTCAGATTTGGATGCATGGTTATTTCACACCCTGGTGAAGGGATCCCTTATTGAGCCACACATTTTAGGGAATAATCCCTACTTCCACATGACAATAACCAACACAGAAAGAATACTCCACGGGGTTTGCACTTTTGCACCCAGGAGAGCTTGAAATAGCACTAGATTCACAGGAAAGAACCCCTCACTTAGACCTGTTGGTCCCGCCCCTCTCCAAGCTGCTCATGATGCTTTTCCCACGTTCTAGGATTTGGGATTCCAGTTCCTGTTCTGCCCCTGACTGGCAAGGCTTAGATGTCATTTCCCTTCTATGGGGCTCGCTTGCTCAAACTGTGCAACGTGCTCAGCGCTGGTCTAGGCCCTTAGGGGTAAATCAACAAAGGTGAGGCAATCAGTCCCCCAGGGGCACACGGTCAGCTGGGGCTCCTATGAGGCGGTCACACGGACAATCCCTATGGGCAGGTGGCCTCTCCCAAGGAAGCCATACAGGGCAGGCAGGCTCTGAACTGGGCAGGGAGATGGCCAAGCCTTGTCGAGTAGGAAGAGGGGGAGGGAACTGAGCCGGGCCAGAGAACAGCTCCTTGGAACTCACTGAGAGTCACTGTGTCAACAATGCATGTTTCCTACTCCTGCAGCCACTTCAGGTACTCCGCTCTCTCAAAGAGCAGATCCTTCCTTCTGTCCAACCCATGGGCAGGCATGACTTGCTGGGATGGGCTCCACACTCCACTCCACCATCCTCACGGGCATCACAGGCTCATACACGCCCAGCTGTGCCACCAACATCTCTCAGAGGTGAACTCCATGCAATGCCTCCTTTACCTCCTATGCAAAGCCAAGTCAGGTCTTCCAAGCTTACTTTTCACAGGGGGAGCAGATCTGTTATCTGTATTGGGCTTGTGAGCTTTTGGACCTGGGCCAGGGGCCGGGGATAGACAGACTGAGGCTCTGGAGTGGAGGGAGGGAGACCACAGCAAATATGCTCGCCCTTGTAGGTCCTCCAAATTCTCCTTGCTCCTTGGGGCTTCCCAGTGACTCTGCCCTTCCCCATCCCCCACCCTGTGTCACCACAGCTCTCCAGCAAAGAGCTACAGTTCAGATTGTACCCCCACACTCTCCACTTGCATCGTCTGCGTCTTGAGATGAGGCACTGCCCAGGAATGTGGAAATTAGGGAAACAACGGAACTGAGCTTTCATACAGATGAATTCTGTCTGAGTTCCTGGAAGGCAGGAATTTCCCTCCCACCCCTAATTTCCTATAAGCCCGATACAGGCAGAACAGAGGGCAGCAAAGCTATCATTAGTGTCATTACATGAGGTAGCTATGTTCCAAGAGACGAAGTAAGATCCCACCATTTCTAGGAGGCCCTGCTGGGATGCTGAGGCCAGATCTACCTGGCAGTGAAGGCCACGGCTCTTCAGCATAAGGCCTCACTTCTTCATGACAGGAGACACTGCCCAGAACTATGTAAAAAAGAGACACTGACTTCAGAGTCAGGCTAAAGATTCGCTGGAGAATGGGCAGCAGAGAGGACAAAGTCACTGTAAGGAGAGACTAGCTGATGCTTCAGTCTCAGACTAAAGGTGTTAATGTGGCTGCTGAAAGAACATGTTAACGGGGCCAGAGGCTCCAAACCAGAGGAAGGGGCCAGGCTGGGAACTGGCCACGCCAGCCACGCCCTGAGAAGAGGGTGCTCTGCCCCCACACTCTGCCCCACAGGCATCCAGTCACTTCTGCAGGTGGCCACCTGAGCTGGGGATGGTACTGTCACAGTCCAGGGACACTGACTTTTAAGGCCACCCACCAACCTTCTGCCAAGCAGCCTCTTGATATTTAGCTTCCCGGTGATGTACCTTCAGGGGAGAAATCAGTTCAGTGGCTATCTTATTTCTAGTGTAAATCACCAAAATGCCATCACCTAGAGACTGTTCAACTCAGGGTATGCTGCCGGTCAAGTTGGAAAACCCCAAGCATGGAGAACTTGTATGGTAACCCCAACCTGTGGAGACACCCTCAATTGGCTAACTAACATCCTCACTTGCTGGTGGGTGTCTCCAAACATGGGGCCACATGATGTCTATCCATAGGAGAACGGACACGCGGCAAACTGTGGTACCGCCATGGAATGCTACTTAACAATAAAGAATGACCTACAGAGACACGTGTCAACATGGATAAGTGGCACACGGTATGCCGAGTGAAACCAGCTGGGAACAGAAAGAGAACACAGTGTATGTTTCTGTTTCTATAAAAGTCAACAGCAGGCGAAGCTAATCTATGGTGAGTGACATCAGAAGGCAGTTGGAGAGCAGAAGGGGGATGGCTTGGAGAGGGGCACAGGGAACCTTCTGGGGTGATGGAAATGTTTTAGATCTTGTTTCGAACAGTAGCCATGCAGGTATATACAATTACTGACACTTGCAGAAATGCACATTTAAGATCTGTGGACTTGATTGTATTGGCCTCAACTATTGTACTTCAAAAAACAAAAAAAGTAAAAACAATGTGAAACCACAGGGCTGAGGACACAGCAAGTGCTCTCAATAAAAGCTGCTGCACTGTTAAAGTACATGCCTCCCCCCACTGCCCGGGCAAACTGTTTCAAGAATTTATTAGGAGAACCAGTTTGGAATATGTTTTTTGAGAAGGCTGTTTTTTTTTTTTTTATTGTGGCTAAAATACATAAAATTTACCATCTTAACCATTTAAGTGTACAGTCCATCGTCATTAAGTATATTCACATTGTTGTGCAACCAACACCCACCATTCATCTCCAGAACTTTTTCATCTTTCCAAACTGAAAGTATGTACCCATTAAAAAGAAATCCCCATTCCCCTCCCCTCCCAGCCCCCGGCAGCTACAATCCTACTTTCTGTCCATATGGATCTGACTACTCTAGGCACTGCATATATGGGGATTCATACAATATTTGTCCTTTTGTGACTGGCTTATTTCACTTAGCACAAGGTCTTCAAATCCATCCATGTCATAGTGTATGTCAGAATTTCCTTTCCTTTTAAGGCTGTATAATATTCCAATGTATGTACAATCCACCTTTGATGTATCCATTCACCTGTTGATGGACACCTGGGTTGCTTCCAACTTTTGGCTATTGTGAATAATGCTGCGACGAACATGGGTGTATAAATATCTATTTGAGTCCTTGCTTTTCCCTTCTTTTAGGTATATACCCACAGAAACTGCTGAATCATACGGGAATTGTATGTTTAATTTTTTGAGGAAATGCCACATGGTTTCCATAGCGGTTCTGCCATTTTGCATTCCCACCAACAGTGCATAAGGTTTCCAATTTTTCCACAACTCCACCAGCAATGGCTATTTTCTGTTTTTTAAAAAAGCTTTATAATAGTCCTCCTAATGGATGTGAAGTGGTATCTTCATTATGGTTTTGATTTGCATTATCCTAATTATCGGTGATGTTGAACATCTTTTCATGTGCTTATTTAGCCACTGGTCTATCTTCTTTGGAGAAATGTTCTTTCAAGCCCTTTGCCCATTATTTAATCAGGCTGTTTGCTGTTGAGTCGAAAGTAAAGAAGATTTAATGGTAGCTCCGCACAGGTCTGAGACCCCAGTCTTGCCCTCCCCACTGTCATAAGCTCAGTCCCCAGATGTCAACCTCACATCCCTTATACCTAACTCACCCCCTCCCACCCCCCCCCCCCATGGGTCACATGGAACACAGGAGCAAAGAGTTAGGATAAGCAACTTGCCTTCCCCCTTTGCCTAGGACCGAAGAGACCATCACTGGCTCAGGTGTCTATTCCAGATATCAAAACATGTTTCTGAAGTCCAGATGTCCTGGGAGGCGTATCCGAAATAAAAACAGCTGACAGTTAGAGCTGGCTTTCGAACTGTGACTTGACAGTTCAGTGAGTGCCTGCCCCAGCCCTGCAGCCTCCACTAGGAGTCTGCACCAACAAAGATAGCTTTTTGTGGTTTCTGCAGAATCTAGGAGAGAAGGCTTAAATTTGTAGGTGAGAACGTGAGCGGGGCAGGAATGTCCTTCTCACTCCGGGATGTGAGGGAGACAGCATGGGGAGAGGCAGGGCTGCCGTCTAGAAACCTAGTGCCGGAGCCCTCACCACAGAATGATGGTTTGCGTGGTCTATGTCAGCAAAGCAGAAGCCTGAGCTGCTTCCCTCCTGGTCTCTCCACGGCCACCTGTAACCTTCCCTGCGTGTCCCAGTTACAGGCGCCTTCCGTGTTGTACAGCCCACATCTGTGGATCTCTGCATGGCCAGCCTTCTCCCCAATGGGTCTCAGAACATGACCTGTCAGATACCTGAGGCCAGGGAGGAAATGTCCCTTCCAGTCACGAGGGAGGTAGTGCTTCATAGAGAGGAAAAAAGTGACTTCCATGATGCACGGTTCCCATGAAAATAATTGTTCTCCTCTCGGGGTGGGGAAGGAGGAAATTTTAAATCTTAATGCGAAAAGCAGTTTCCCCATGGCTCATGAAGCAATCCAGGTGTTTCTTTCTTTGCAACGCATTGCCATAGATTGGTAGATTGAGATGCTCTGGCTCTTTCACTTGGCACACCTAGGCTTCTGCAAGAAGTATGTTCCTTTCACAGTTTGAATATTACTCAAGTTTTGATGATTAAAGCTGGTTGGAACAGCATGAACCGAATAGATTACAGCACTCTATTTACAGCAGACTCTTCGCTAGCAAGATCAGCCAGACACACGTGCTGCACGCAGCCTCCGCGTCTCAGCAGCCTGGCTTCCCAATGCGGTACTTACACTTCCCAAATTCCGTGGTTCTCTTTGCTTTGGGTTCAGAAAGCCAGACTCAGAGCATGGGCATCTTATATTTCTTCACATCAACCAAATAAGCGAAATTAATGGGAAAATAACCTGCCCATATCTCAAGAGGTCAAAATCGTGCAGAAATGCAACAAAATGACCTTAAGATTGACATGGGTATGAGCTCGCTCTCACTCAGCATCGGGGAGATGGACAGGGGATGCACATGAACCCCGAGCAGGTGCCCCTCATTACAGCCCACCCAGAATGGCAATCCTATTCTGGACAGGACGCACCAGGCAGGTGCCCCCACCAAGGTGAGCACTGCTGCACTGGCCAGAATTCAGTCTGCTTGTTATCCTGAAGGTAGAGAAGTTGGCCTCCTCGATGAGGGACTCTACACGGGAGCTTTAGAAAATCACCGCACAGGATTTGGCAAGACAACCATACTTGGGCTTCCATGCTGCACTCTACACCCATCTGTGATGAAGGACCAGGTTTGGGGGGTTTGTTGGTATCCTGAATCCATTAAAACCATACTGTGGTCCTGCCACGTATGGCTAGACCACAGCTCACACCACATAGCACTCTCTGGGCAACTTATGTGGGAGTCTGACTGGGCCCAAACTGGTCTGTCTGTACCTTGTTGGATAAGCCTCAGAATCATGCTCGTGGCTGTCAAGGCGATGTCAAATGCAACAGAAGTTTCTAAACGCTAACTTCCAATTTATCTTGTCGCACACTGGTAACAGTCTGAGGACTAGGCCCAAAGTGGCACTGCTTTCTACTCCTCTCTCCTGGCTTGGAGAGCCTGGCCAATGGCAGCAGTAGCCAACCCATGTGGTTAGGCAGAACTGAATGGACCTCCACAGCAGCATTCATGATCAGGTTACTCCTCCTTTGGTCTGTCTCCCAGAACTTCCCAGGAAATTCCTGGCCTGGATCACTCATTGACCTTACTGTACCTGCTTTCTATATGCTCCATGAGAAGCCATAAGCTTCTGTGTTAGTCTGGGAGTTCTCCTCGTTGGGACCTTGTCTCAGGGTGTCTAATAGGGAGAACCCAACATGGGCTAAGGTCTGAGGCTGAAAGACAAAGATGGTCCTTGCTCTTTGGGGGACCATGATGCCCAAGACGAACCCAGCAATAACCACTTGTTCATGTGATCTGGAGCAGAACCCAAGCCATCCGTAGACACAGACAGCACTTGTGACATGCTGGGCACTGTTCTAGGCACTTTGTAAACGGGAATTCATGTAATTCTCAGATGTTCGCTTCTGGTACATTTAAGTTAGCGCCCCTTAAGAAGCCTCTGGCCATGAAGAAAAGTGATCAGTCAGACCCAAGCCTTCAAGATAACTCAGAATCAAATGGTGATGGCAGCACGTTTAAGTGTGAAGATATCTGCAATCATATCGGTGGGCCTCTGTGTCTTTGAGTTTATTGCAGGCCTTCAAAGAAAATTAGCTGGACCTCAACTTATCACACCAGCCACGGCAATCAGTGAGCAATGAGGCTAAATGTGTAATTACTGTGTTATTTTAATAAGCAATTTATATTCTGTATGAAAGGGGATATTGGCTCCCTTCCTTTTGCAGAGGTTGGCAGTTGTTGGCAGGCCAGGCTTGTTCATCCCTTTAACCCATCCAGCACCGTGTTTGTCGCTCTGACCTCTGGCAAACGCTCTGTCTCTCTAGAACTCATCTGCAAAATGGGAATAATGCCGCCGTGTCAGCCGGTGAGCAACAAGTGAGATGCCACGGGAAAGGAGCGGGTCCTTCCACTGCGCCTGCTTAGTAAATAGTTACTGAGCCTGCACTCATTTAGAAGCTCCAGCAGCTGAATATCTATCATTAAAGTTCCTCCAGGGGCGCCTGGGTGGCGCAGTCGGTTAAGCGTCCGACTTCAGCCAGGTCACGATCTCGCGGTCCGTGAGTTCGAGCCCCGCGTCGGGCTCTGGGCTGATGGCTCAGAGCCTGGAGCCTGTTTCCGATTCTGTGTCTCCCTCTCTCTCTGCCCCTCCCCCGTTCATGCTCTGTCTCTCTCTGTCCCAAAAATAAATAAACGTTGAAAGAAAAAAAAAAAATTTAAAGTTCCTCCAAAGGCTCAGTTCAGTTGCAGTTTTGCTCCACGAGCAAACGCGCAAAGCTGATGGGTGAAAAAGAGACGGTAAAAAAGGAAGTGTATTCAAACCCTGGTTTCACGGTCCCCCGCCACCTCTCAGTGTCGCTAAACATCCAATAGGAAAACAGGGCCGATCTGGCAACAGTTAGCTCTCTAATTTGGCCTAAGCCTTTGACTAGGTTTTGCTTTTTCACATGACAGAAAGAGTCCTCTGGTCTGTTCTTGCCTCACTGCCTCTGCCCTGACCCTGCTGCTCAGAGCTTTGCGGGGAGGCTTGACAAAAAAGAAAGCCTCATGCCTGATTTTACCTTTAGGGTGGAAACCAGCCCAGGAGCGAGGATGGGGGAGGTGTGGAGCTAGACAGCAGGTGCACAGGAGTGGCCTGCACCAACCCGTTGCCCTCTGCAGTCCAGCCCTTCCCTGGCACTTCCTGTGTGGTCACTTAGTTACAAGTTTGATCACAGACACCGAAACCATGCTTTTCTTGTGGTGAATTTCAAACTGGTGGAGCCTTCCTCAGCTGAACGAGGTTTGGAATAGTTAAAGTAAGGAGCAGACATAGCTTTGTAGTGTCTGTTCCAAGCTCTATTCACATCCTCTACCCATCTCCCCCTTCCCTCCCAAAAAAACAGACCTGAAGAATAAAAAAAAATAGGAATTTCTAGCTGTACTATTTTTCTTTAAAACAATGCTTATTTTAAATTAAAAAATCTGGTGGGGATAACACCTTGCAAATATGATACAAAGAATGGACTTTGTGTCAACTCTCAAAAGTGCCAAATAGATTCAAGTTATCATGGGAATGAAGAAGCTCCAAGAAAATTAGTCTTCAAAGTCTCAAGTCATAAATCCTAGAAGATTCCATTTAGATTAGTTGGAATTCATCAACAAGCATATTTAATAGATATGTGCCCAAATATAGCATCTAAAATTCCACACAATGGACAACCATGAAGATATAACTGCATAGCCACTGAGTAAAAAGAAAATCCAAAAGTAGGCTTCGATGTCTATTACCTGACACCTTCTCTGGGAATAAATTTATGCAGACAAACATTTTCACTCTGAAGTTTTGTGCCTAGCACTGTGTTAGGCACTGGGATTCAAAAGTGAACAAATCCTAGATCAGTCTTTAGTGCAGATACATCCAGAAGGATGTATCTTGAATTCTTTGTACATCATTTCTGTTCTTCAATTTGCTATTTATTTATTCCACTGTCTTAATACAGAAACAGATGCCATTCAAGCATCTGGAAGTTTTCTCTTTAGCATTCCAGGAACTAGAGTAAATGGAAGCAGGTGGGCAAATATAAAAGTACCGTGAATGTTGGTCAGCCCTGGTTAACATTCTTATTTAAGCTCACATTCCTTCTAGCAGAATTATTTTATTTAAAATGTTAATTAGCACAGGGGCGCTTGGGTGGTTCAGTCAGTTAAGCGTCCGACTTGGGCTCAGATCATGATCTCCTAGTTCATAAGTTCAAGCCCCGCTTGGGGCTCTGTGCTGACAGCTCAGAGCCTGGAGCCTGCTTCGGATTTTGTGTCTCCCTCTCTCTGCCCTTCCCCTACTCACACTCTGTCTCTCTCTCTTTCAAAAATAAACACTAAAAAAAAAAATGCATAAAATAAAATGTTAATTAGCACAGACAACACAGTACCTGGCAAATAAAAGGCAGTGTGAGGTAGTGCAAATGCACTGAGACCCAGTCTAGAGGATCAGAAACACATACACACACATGGAAAAGACAAGACAAAACAGAGTGGTAGCTGACGGATCTGGGTTCAAACAGCTGTACAGCGTGGCTAGATTTGTGGTCTCGGGCCAGCTGATTACCTTTCTGAGCCTCATCTTCATTTGTAAAATGTGGATAATCCCTACCTTGCAGAGCTGATATGGGGATTAGAAATAATATATGTAAAGTACTAAAATATAGTGGGCAATCATAACTGGGAGCTATTATTATTATATTATTGGCATTTGTTATAGGTTTGATGATTGAATAATAGGTAAATTAGCTGACCTCTAAAATCTGTGTCAACTCTAAAATTATGATACTAAAAAATGGAATTAAAAGTTCATATATCAAATCCACTTAAAGATATTTTTAACCATTTTAATTGTGATGCAAATCTCTATGCTTTTCAAAGTAAGTCCTGATAATGAGACTCATAAGAGTACAATATATATACACACCGCGGTGTACCATGAAAACAGTCATGGTCAGGTTTAGCAGGATGGGTATCTACGGCTTCTGAGGTCTCCAGGGGTTGCTGCTGCCAATTCTACTTCGCCTAAGCTCTCCTTTTGAGAACACTTCTCTAGGCCAGACACTGGGATGCACGTTTGACTGGGGTAATCTTGGCCACGATGATTCCCTTCATCTTCAAAAGACAGAACGGAAGCTTACTGAGATTAAGGATCATTCCAAGGTCACACAGCTAGGAGGCAGCAGGGAGTGGACTTCAATTTTGACTTTAAGCCCTTGTCTTTACCCACTCTGCAATGTTGCTGCAACTCAGACAAGCCCTAAAAGCTAAACATAAGAGATTCGAGAGACTTGCCAGGAAATGTACACACAGAGAAGGAAGAAATTTCAGTCACATCTACTGCATTCTTTATTTGACTCTATTCTGTTGTCTGCATTCTCACCAAGTCTCTTAAAGAGAAGATCAGTGTAGAGGCGACTGGGTGGCTCAGTTGGTTAAGCACCCGACTTGGGCTCAGGTCATGATCTTGTGGTTGGTGAGTTTGAGCCCACAGCTCAAAGCACAGCTCAGAGTTTGAGTCTGAGCTCTGTGCTGACAGCTCAGAGCCTGGAGCCTGCCTTGGATTCTATGTCTTCCTCTCTCTCTGCCCGTCCCCTGCTCACGCTCTATCTCTCCATCTCTCTCAAAAATAAACAAACATTAAAAAATTAAAAAAAAAAGAGATCAGTGTAATATATTAGTGTAAAAAGTGGTAGAATACAGCTATCCTTCCTCTCGGTAAATATCCAAAAGAATTGAAAGCAGGATCTCAAAGAACTATTTCTACACCCATAGACATATATTGGAAGATTCCACTTACATGAAGTATCTAAAGTAGTCAAATTTATAGAAACAGGAAGTAGAATGGTGGTTGCCAGGGACTGGGAAAGGGGGAAACGGGCAGTAGATGTTTAAGGGGTAGAAGGTTTCAGTTTTGCATGATGAGAACATTCTGGATATCCATTGCACAACAATGTGGATACTAATACTACAGAACTAAACACTTAAAAGGTAAAGATGGTAAATCTTATGGTATGTGTTTTTTTAACCAAATTTTTTAAAAAAAGAAAGAAAAGTGGCAGAATATATATTTGTATATATGTAAGTATATATGTTTTTATATATATTTATGTATATGTGTGTGTGTATCCTTAAAAGAGTTAATGGTTTAAAATTTTCAAAACCCTATAAATAATTATAAAAACTGATACCTGTGGGGCCAATAGCAGCCTTTGACTGTCTGGGGAGCTGAACTCTTTCTTGGCCCAAACCCGATGCCCTGCCCTAACAGTGCTCAACTGTTCTGTTCTAGCTTCTGAATCACTACCTGCTACCCCAGAATACCAAGAATCTATGAACTGTCTGAATTTCATGCAGATATCCTCTCCCAAGGGAAATGAGAACTCTTCCCCTTCCCACCCTAAAGGTGGAAATACCCCAAGACAATTAAGTTCATTTCACGAATAGCTGTGTTGCTAATGATCAACTTGCCTCACCTTCATTTGCAGCTCCAATTTCCCTGTTTTCAAAGTGATTTCTTTGAAGAAAGTACAGACTACCTTCCTGACCTAGGACTTTGGGAAAATAAGCGTGTAGCTGTTATAGGAAGAACCACAGGATTTGCTTTTAGAGCGGTCCAGATCTCTGGTCATTTTTGATACAACAGGCAGATAAAGAATTCTGACTCACTTTTCCTTCTTAACCAAAATTATTCAGACCATTTCTATGGTAAAATTTACTTCAGATGAAGTACTCTCCAGTGATTAGGTCATCCAATTTTTGTAGCATATTGGGAAATGACCCTCAATTTCCTGAGTATAGCAAATGGCCATCTACTGCACAAACTGCAAATATTCTCCTGGTTTCTAAACAATTTGGGTCTCCATGTGATTTATATGTCCATAAAGAGATTTCTTATTCTCCAGTCATCTGACATGGTTTCTTTTTTTTGTGAACTTCTCTGTTTGTGAAGTGAAGTTTGCAGAGCAGCACTTCACTTGTCACAACCTATGGCTGGATTTCTTACTTATGGTGTTTCTTCCTCCCCCTACCCCCAAGTAGGCATTTAGTTGACCGATTATAGAATCACAAGGTTGGTTATAATTCCGTTTCTCCATCTGACTTTGAACTTAAGTGTTCCAATTACTTCGCTTGATCCTAATAAGTCAGTAGCGTGCTAATGCTTGCCTTGATATTTCTGAAATATACAGGGTGTGATTAGCATGGGACTGCATCATTAGAAAGCAAAATGAAAGCGGGTGAGCAAAATCATGGCTCGCATTTAAGCAAAGCTGCCTGTTCAGTGAACTCACAATGTTACAATGATCCTAGGGACACTATATGCTATAACTAAATGTATATTGTATTTGGAAAAATCCTCTGACACTCTGGAGCCGTCTGTCTTTTGCTACTACTAGAAAAGATCCTAGAAGGATCGGCCTGGCCCAATATACAAACTTCAGAAGTCTGTTTAAGCATATATAGCTGAAGACATAAAGAATCCTTAAACCATAATAGGGTAGGGAAAAAAATAAAATGAAGAAGGAAAGAAGGAAGGAAGGGAGGAAGGAAGGAAGGAAGGAAGGAAGGAAGGAAGGAAGGAAAATCTTCAGTCAATTCTGCTGGATTGTACTGATATGTGGGGGCCATAAAACAAGAAAGCTTTATGGTAAGCCTGTTGGAAGAAAAAAAAATACCCATGCATACACACATATCAAATGGGATGCTAAAAAACTACACTAGCATCAGTGGTGCTGAGGCTATTAAAATTTTTTAATCCCTTTATATCTGTGTATAACCAGGAATAGTGTAAACTTTTGGAAACTAGCAGGAAAAAAAAGGAACCAGTTTAAACTGGGAATGATA
Organism: Prionailurus viverrinus; assembly: GCF_022837055.1. Taxonomy (NCBI): domain Eukaryota; kingdom Metazoa; phylum Chordata; class Mammalia; order Carnivora; family Felidae; genus Prionailurus; species Prionailurus viverrinus. Next base: position 122,663,156 of record NC_062563.1, read on the forward strand.
TACAGCCAAATCAATTGATAAATGAAAGAAAAAAAAGACCGCACAACTGAAATTGATGCCAAAGATTTATAAGGTTGACTAAGTAAACAAAAATGGAATGGATCACCATGGAAATGCATGAATATTGAAATAGGCAAGATTTGAATAGACTAATGATACGCCTCACTTAGACTGACAGGTGTTGATAACAACTCTGACACTCAATCCACACCAACATCCACACTTCTAACATGTTTATTCCTAGAAAACAGGAGCTGATTTAAAGGTTCCTTTGGTAAGAGCTTCTACAAAAAATACATTTTCTAAATCTTAAAGAGACTAACTCAATTCTCATCTACTTGAAAAACAAAAAAGGGTTTTATCTATTTGCTTTCTGGATATGAGGAGCTGCAGTTAGCAGAAGTCATTCTCTTGGGCTCCAGTCTTTGTTCCAAGAAACCTCTCACAAAACTGAATTCTCGCTCTGGCTTATCTCCCACACTGAGTACTTGAAGTATGACCACCACTCATTAGAAACATAATTAAAAAGACACAACACTAGATCCACCCCCCCCAAGCACATACAGATGAAAACCAATAATCCTTAATCTATTTGTTACCATAGCTACCATAGGATTTTTTTTTTAATTTCAGTACAACTCTAGGTATTTCGTTTGGATTGTTGCTTGCAAATGAAAGTTGGAGACCTATAAATTTCTGTTAACTGTGTAAAAATGGGGAGACAGAAGAAAATGTTTCTCTTAATCACAATTATGGTTTATAAGATGCTTGTAAAGTTATTAAAATTGGTTAAATGCATCAGCCCATAAACCAATTTAAATGTCATTAAATTCATATAGAGTTTAAGGACACATATGCTAGTAACTCCCTTATTTATAGCAGGATGATAAATCAAGTGCACTCAGAACAATGCATGGGACAGAGACTGTATTCATCAGTGGCACACAGCTCCATACATGTAGAAACACCTAGACTATGTGACCACTCATATACATGCATACCAACCAGCCTTTAAAAGTATTCACCTGTGCATTACAGGGCAACGATTTCACCAGGTGCCAGGATGAGCAATCTGTAAAATTGTTCATCATCCCCCTAAGAGTGAAAAAAGTTACCTTTACACTCCCCCAATATCATTTTTTAAAACATCAGGAATGAAGTGGACGAATTAAATCTGCCATTCATCCTAAACCGAAATAATTCCTTAAATCTGCTCTCCTAGGGCTGAGCTGGACAGAAGACCACACAGCAAGGGGAGGAACTCTGTAGGGACCAGACAGATGACTTTAAAGAGACTGAAATTAGGGTAAATACAGCTGTAACCAGGACAGATCTGTCACTGCAAGAGGTGTCCAAATCCCGGCGTAGCTCGGCTGATGAGAGGCTGGAGCCTGTATCAGTGGAGCCTGACTGTCCCTGAGCTGACGAAGTGGAAGTTTCGCGGGCAGAAGCAGCAAGGCGTCCTCAACGGTCCGGTCCCTCCAGCGCCGAGGTCTCGCCTAATACTACATAAATACCTGCGTCCACGATTCGCCCCGGGCGCGCCGCGGCGCCAGCACCGTAGGGCAGGGGAGCGTTTGCAGAGCAGCAGGGATGGTAAAGGCGGCGGCTCCTTACCCATCAGCATCCCCAGAGACCCGCCAGAGGACCCGCCAACTGACCCCGTCTGCGATTGGGTTCCAGAGCCCAGGAAAGACAACTGGCTTCTCGACTGGTGGACCCAGGCATCCGAGACTTGCTCTCTGAGCCCACCCCTCCTCGGTGACGGTTGGACGCAGGCAGGCAGCGCGTCCCCGCCTTCCCCAGCCAACGCAGACCCGACCTGCCCCCGGAGCAGCCTCGGACCTGCCCCGGCTCTCGGGCCCCGGGCGAGTGTGCCCCTCCCTCGGGGCCCGGGGCCCGCGCTGCCCAGCGCCCGCACCCGCGCGGCTACCGCAGAAAACCCTCGCGCTCTCGGCCCGCTCCAGGCCACGGAGACACGGACGTGAGCCCTCGGCCACCCTGCACCCCCGCCGGGGTCGGGGCGCGCGTCCACACTCCCACATTGCACACCTCGGGGTCCACACTATCCCACACATAAACAACCCCTCCCCACCCTACACCACGTCCTCGTCCCTTCACCATCCCCGTGGGCTCTCTTTTCGGCGCCCCCCAAAAACGCTGGCACCCATAAGGTGTTAAGGGAAGGGGGGTCACAACAAGGTCTGTGCGGGTTCCCTCCTCATGGTTTTTCAAGCTCCTCCACCTCGAAAGTTACTTCGGATTGAGTGAAGAGACCTGGTCCCCAAATGCGGGGTCTGCGGACGCGAATCGGCAAAACCCCAACCCGGCTTCCGGCTGCACAGAAGCGCGCGCCTCCCCAAAGGGCAGGGCGCGCGGCCGCCCCCGGGGTCCAGCCCTTCGGTGCCTCCTCCTGGCCCCCAGCCCGGCGCGGGCCCTGGGCCGCTCTGGGGAGGTGGCCTGGAGAGGAACGCGCACTGCCGGGCCCAGCCAGGAGGGTGCCGCGGCCGGGGTCACACTTGCCTCCAGCACCCCCGACCATCGCGACATTGGCCCTGGGCAGCCCCAGCGCATACACACCCGGGGGCAGGAAGTTTTTTTTCCCCCTCTTTCCCCCCTTGGAGCAGCGCAGGCGCAAGGGCTCCTGCAGCCTTGCGAGTCCAGACGCGGGAGGCTCCTGCCGCCGCCGCCGCCGCCGCGGGAGCCGAGCCCAGCGTTCCGGGTTCTCGGGCCCCGCTCCCAAGCCCGGCCCGGCCCCGCGCAGCCTCCAGGACCCAGGGTCCCCGGCGCCGCATCCTTGGCGCCCTAGCCTGGCTCTTACCTCCGGCCGCGCCGCTCCGGCCCCGGCCCGACGCGCAGAGAGCCGGGGGTCGCGGGTGGGCGCAGGAGGGCTGATGGATAGGGGACGGCGCCGGCGGGTAGCGGTAGCTGGGGCCGCTCGGGTCCTGGCCGGGAGAAACGGATCCAGGTCCACCTCCTCGCGTTCCTGCTCTCCGCCGTCTCCCCCTTTTCCTTCTCCTCCTCCTCTTCCTCCTCCTCCTCCTCCTCCTCCGCCGCCGCCGCCGCCTCCCGGCAGCCCAGGGAGGATGCCCGGGAGAGGGAAGTCAGTCCTTCTGCCTGTCAGCCTGTGCGGCAACGCGCGGCGCGGCGCGGCTCTCACCGAGGCGGCGGCGGCGGCGGCGGCTCCGGCAGCATCGCCCCCGCCCTCTCCCCGCAGCCGCGGCGGCCGCGGGGCTGGGGCTGCTCCGGGCTCGGGGCTCGGGCTCCGGGCGGGGGCTGCGCTCAGGCGCGGCGGCCGCCGGGGCTGCGGGCTGGCGCTGCGGAGCCGGGGCCGGGGCTGGAGCTGCAGCTAGATCCGCGGCGGCGGGGACGGCGGCGCGGGGGCTGGCGCGGCCGCGGCGCGGGGACCATGCTCCCTTCTGGCTCGCTCCGCTCCGGGTACCGTCTTCTTTAGCTGCGAGGGAGGCGGGCTTCGGCGCGCAGCCAGGGGCGGGCGGAGCCAATCACGGGCGCCGGAGTGGGCGGGGGTGGAGGGTGGGGGAGGCGGGGCGCCCCCGGCCGGGCACCCGGCGCTGCTCCCCGGGCCCGAGGGATCCCCGGCAGCGGCGCGCCCGGCCCGGGCCGGAGTGCCGGCGGGTGTGTCCGTGCGTCCGTCCGCCGCCCCCGCCCACCCCCACCCCCCCAGCGGCGGCTCCCGGCGCGCCCGGCTCGGCGGCCGCGCCCGCTCGATGCGCCGTGCGTGGTCCCGGCTGCTCGGCCCCGGCCTCCCGGCCCCGCCGTCCCCGGGTTGGTGGACGCGGCCGAGGCGAGCTCCCCGGCTGCTCTCAACACCTGAGGAAACTGGCGGAAAAGTTTGAGAACGAAAAGTCCAATCGTCTTTCAGCTTCCGCCCTCCCTAGGACACTCCAGCCACGGAAGGGAGCAGGAATTGTTCAAATCTCCGAAGAACCACGACTAGCCCAGCCCGCCCGTCCAGACCACAGGCCCCCTCGTCCGTGCACTCGACTCTCTTCAGTGCACGCGGACTTTCCTGTTTACACTGACCCACTCGAATCCACTCGACCTCCCTGTTTAGTCAGCCCTTACTCAGGCCACACCAGCCTTGCTTGTCTACACACCCGTCCCCCTCTCACGGTCTACACCGACTTTCTCAGCCCCTTCACCTTTCTGTCTAACACTTGCCGTCCACACAGATCCTAACGTCAACTCTAACAGGAAAGGTTTGGCTGGAGGCCCGTGGCAGCCCCCAGTGCGGACTTTTCCATTAGGCCAGAACATTCCATTTCAGCACCAGCCTTCCCTGGTAACTCTCTAGCTCTGGTTTTTATTCCCTGACCTCTCCCTCCTCCCCTACCTCCCCCTCGTCTGGTTTTGAATTTCAGAGGAAATATATCCCCTACCCCCAGTCTAAATGTAATGTTTGTGGATTTCAACCTCCTCCCCCCACCCCACCCCCACCCCACCCCCACCGCCACCCCGCTCTCCCTAGTGAAGCTGTGGATGCCTGAGGCCTGGGTAGCAATTGGGGAGGGGTGTGGTAAAGCGGGGAGCGGCGGGCTTCTGGGCTGGAACTGGGAGGAGCCGGCCCGGGGCGGGCTCTGCCGGGCCCCGCCCCCATCCGCTGGGGCCGCGGGAGCACTGGGTCCGCAAATCCCCTGCGCTCGGCTCACTCCTGTGATGTCTGAATCCAGGCCTCTGCTCTCCTTGGCTGTAAACTCAGTGCAGGGATTGTGTCTTCTTTAATATCTTGTGGGAAGCAGAGTACAGTGTGGCGGCTGATAAATAATAAATAATAATAATCTACTGAGGGTAGCAGGAGGACTGTCAGCGAAAGGGAATGAGGACACCAGGGAGATGGCACTTTGGTGTCAGAGTAACTGCATTTCCTGCAAGAAGAAAATGTGGAGTAAAGTTTTGGTGTGTGAAGCCTGAGGACAGGGGAGGGGACAAGGCAAGGCACTGCAGGGAGGAATCCACCCGTGATGAGGAGGTCAGCTGGGCAATCCGGTGTCTCTTCAAGAAGAGTGCCTGATGGAGGGTGCCTGGGAGGGGAAGCAGTGGGGGGGGGGGGGGCGGGAGTAGGGGAAGGAGAGCTTTCCAAGGGTTCTCAACAACACCTGAAGGGGAAGAGGTGGCTTGAATGCTAAGTTCTTAAAATGGTGTATAAAAAGTGGTTGGAGAGTAATGTAGATAAAAAAATGGAGAAAAAGGCATTACTTGGGATTTTTTAAAAGACAGGTAACAGGTAACAACAGGTAACACCTCAAGCAATGTAAGGCAAAGAAAGGGGAACAAAGGCCCAGGGTGAGTTCTTGTTCATTCATGTTGTAGGAAGCCACCCTCTAAATGATCCACATGATTCACCACGTACGAGCAAAAGCAGGAATCCCCTCCGCGGCTACCTTCCGGAGCAGTGGCATGTAGGACAGCAAAGTGTAGTTTGGGTGCGCAGGGTCTGGGGTAGGTCGACTTCCGGCGATCTGAGGCACTCCTAATGTCTTACAGATAGTTTTGAATGATCCTCAAATGAAAGAAGGAAATACACACTCCAAGAGCTCTTCCATAGCTACATCTTTCTAGGTGAAGGTATGAGGATTCTCCCGGTTTGCCTGCTGACTTTATCAAAGGAGAGAGTCCTTGCTGAATCCCTATCTACACAGAAGACAACTTTTGGTCTCTGTGATGCCAAAGGTGTCAGTTCCAGAGTGTTGCAACGGCTTCAGGGCTCAAGGTAGATAATGGCTCACTGGGGGTGCCAGCTTGTCAGTAGAATGGGAAAGGATCACACAGGGCTTGTCTACCCTCCCTCCAACCCACCCTCCTTTCATCCCGAGAGCCTCAATGCAAATAAGGATGTCCAGGGTCTGAAGCCAAGATCTTCCTCTGCAGTGGGGCTCTCCCCTGGTGGGACTGTTCAATTTGGACATAGCTGCCTGTGAAGGCCTAGACATGAGCTCCATTTCACCTGCAGCACCGTTGTCCGTGTTATTGGCCCCCATTCCCCCAGGGTCTTGGCGACACATGCTGGACCGGCTTTGTGTAGTGTAAGGGAACTCCTATCTTTCTCCATAGATCTTGCTGATGTCTGGGATCTGTTCTGGGTCATTCACTGTCCTGCTCTGTCGTGTATGGAATCCATGGTTGGTAAGGATCTCGCTTCATGGTAAGTGGGATTTATTGGGTGTTGCACATGGGAACTTCTTCTGCCCAGGTCCAAAATTTCTCCATGAAGCACAGGACCAGCCATGTGGAATGTGCTTCAAAAGGCAGCCCTCTCTGTCCTGACAGACATGCCCCAAGCTGGGCTCTGGGATCAGGACTAACGTGAAGGAGTGGACTTGTGGCACACAGGGAAGTAGAATGGAATGTTCTAGAGCATCCATTCCCCTGTTATATGTGCCATCAGTCAGGCCAGGGCTGTGCACTGGAAGGGCTACTACTGTCCCCCGGAGAGGCAGCAGAGGAAGCCACATCAGAATTGCCTCGAGCACCCACTGTGACTGAGATGAACTTCCCTCCTTATTTGCATTTATAATAGTAATCGCAACAAAACGATCATTTATTCGGGGGCTACTACATCGTAAGCGTTTTACCAGATATTCTACCCACGAAATCTTGTTGGTCATCACAGCAACCTGTGGAGTTAGTGTTACCAGCCCCAAAAGCTGAGTCACGGAGAGGGTAGGTGATCTCCTGAAACCACATATCCCATAAATGGGCAAGCTGGAATTTGAGCCTGGTTGGTTAATTCCAAAGCCTCTGTTCTCTTCACCACACTCAACACATGAATGCAATTTCTTTTGTCATTAGCCTGGTGATTTTCCCTTGGAGTAGACACAGTGGATGCTGATTTTGCCTTTCTCAGCAGCTGGTCCTGGACCCAGACCTGGAAATCAGTCTTGGGATACAGAGGACTGAGATAGAAGAGGGAAAAACATCACTTTGATTGCTGGACACACAGGTCACTTGGAAGGGTGGACGCCTCATCAGAAACCCTCAGGTCTGAGAGGACATCTGTTTCTAGGAGTGTAGTGGGTGTAAACAGAGCAGGAGCCAGCTTTTCTTTTGGTTGGGATTTTGTATTTGCTGTTTTGTTTTTCTAACATTATTCTCCACTTAAACTACCCCCATTTGACATCAAAAGCATTCATAAATCCTATATAAGTCATTGCCCCTCCAGTGCTTAATCGACCCATAAAAATCTATTTAGCACCTACTGTGTGTCCAACATTTCAACCCCATGGTGTTGATTAAAGCAGGAAGCAAGAAGTCACAGCTGCTGAATTTTCACTGTAGCCACCCTGCTCTTTGATGTGTCACAAAAGCACATGCTCATCATTCAATCAGCCGTTTGTTGAGGACCTCCTGCACACTCAGCTCTGTATTGGGTGCTCCAGAATACAGGGAAGATGTAATGAGACGGTTTGTTTCCCAAAAGGGGTCGAGGCAGCTGAATACCATACTTGGTTCTCGTTCTTGACAGAGGTTAAGGTAAGAGTGGTTGTTACCAAGAAACATAACTTAGTGATCAGTTGTGGGGAAAAGACTACAAGTGCTTAGGGTCTAGGGGGTGCCTGGAAGAGCTGGGAGGGTCAGGATGGCTTCCTGGAGGAAGTCAGCCTCAGATTGGACTTGAGGAGTGAGGAGGTTTTCATGGGAGGCAGAGGAGCACAGACCAGCCAGAACAGAAGGCAGGGGCTGGGAGGGCAGAGGAGGTAGGATCCCTCAACTGGGGGACTCATGGTATGATAGTTTCTGCAACATGACTTGTTGTTAACAGTCATTTCCTTTGGGTGGAAATGATAGTGTATTTTCCTTCTCTGCCCAAATCAATGGACCATTAGATTCTAAGATTCAGAATAAAGCCAGTGATCTCTCTCTCTCTCTCTCCTCTTTTTTCATTCTCGATGGCAGGAATTCAGCACCTTTTTTTAGTACCATTTTTTTTTTGCAGGTGGCAGAGTGCTAATTAGAGCCACTAACAATTTTCCTGGGTGGTTCTGACTCCCAAACTGTCAGGAAACACTGCTTGGGCGTTTTAAGAGAGCAACTGTCCCCATTGATGAAGAGATTCTTCAAACAAGGTGGTCAAAGAAATGGATTTAATTGTTCCTTCCTACATATTTATTGGGTAGTGAATTGTTGACCTTTTTCGATATTTAAGAAGGGGCCAGTGTTTTCCCCATGAGAGTGAAAAAAGAAAACCCAGAGAAAATTCAGAGAGTGAAATGATTGGTAGGATAGGTTGTAAGGAGAGTTTTGTTGGAGTGTTAGAGCATTCTTTGACTCACTGAAGCAGGTTCACTAAAGGGAAAATTCGGGAGACTTGGGAGAAGGTTGCATCCTGATAGTTCTTTGCGTACACATATTTTTGAGCTGTTTTTGAGAATAAAGAGGTAAAGGGCCTGCCTGTTCCCTGTTTGACTCCAGAATTCACTGGTACCACTGTCTTTGATCTCCTTCTGAGATTTCAGTAGAACTTAGGGCTAGGACCATGTCATTAGTGTGGTCACTTTGAAGCCCTGAATTGGGCCAGAGGCAGGACAGTGACCGTCCAGGGCAGGTGACTGCCCTGCTTTGACTATCTCCAGGACACAGACCCTCATGCTCTCTGCCCTCTGCCAGGACTCAGGCTGCCCAAGAGGGCATCACAGTCCACATGGGCTGTGGGGGGAGCACAGCCAGAGGCAGAGGGATCATAATTCAGAGCCTTTGGTAGCAAATCCCATTTTCATTAGCTATTTAATGAGCATGGTCAGGTCCACGGCTCTGACTCAGGAGTTATTGTTTATTTCCACATCCCCAGAGCTGAGGCTGCCTGTCATGTTCGCAAAAGCAAAAGGCAGCCCCTCCTCCAGGGGACAAGTTCACTCTTCTCCCCAAAGACAGAGGTGTTGGGAATGAAGCTCCACATACTCTTGGAATCTGAGATATTTGATGTATCTAATAGTTTCAGCTATTTTGGAGTATGTGACCCTTATTTCATCTTCACACTTCTCCCCACTAGCGTTTGTGAAGCTGCATACACTTTCTGTGAAGCGGGTCTGGGAGGAGGAATTTGTAGGAGGAGGGATCTGTGAGGTCATGCCCAGTGGGAACATGATTGTCAACACTTTGGCCCCAGAGGCTCTGTCCTCAGGGAACTGGAGGCAACAAGGAAGTAAAAAGCAATAGGGCCTGAACTCAGGGTACCTACAGAATATTTACTATGGGCCTTAAATATAGCCCAAAGTCAGTGATAACAGTCATCATCTGGTCCGGGTACATCTTGCTGTAAGAAAATATGATATATGAAAATTCAAAATGATTTAACAGAAGGGCTTGCCAGTTTGCATTCCAAAAGGACGTATGGGCTTCCCTAAGTGAAGCTTTCCCCTTTGATACTTAATCTGTGGCTGATTTATTAGAAATTCTGTTCATATCCAACTGGTCAAAAACACATTCATTTATTTTTATTTATTTAAGGCTTGTCACCTACTTACTTTCAGGTCTTGAGCAACTTACAGGTTAAAACATGGGGCAAAAGGAGACATTTAGGAAAGAAATAGAACAGACAGAATCCAAAGGGAGGAGGTGGGGTTAGAGACATCAAGCATACAAGATGAATGGGTTCTACAATTAGGCTCTCTAAGGAAAAAAAAGGGCACATGTGCTAGGTTACCTGAAGGCACATTTGTATCAGGTAATAAAAGATGTTTTGAATAGAAACTACTTAAAAATCAGAGACTGTTATAAATTGAAGAATGTAGTATTGTTGAGATAAAAGGTTTCTCCTCTAGACTTTTGGAGACAAACGTGGAAAAGTGTAACACTACAGGCCTGTTATGTTAACATTTTTCACTACTTCTAAACCTTTGAAAAATATTTACCTGACGATTTCATTAAAAAAACATTTCAATCCTTTATAGATTTACTTATTGCCAATTCAGGGAAAGGGCTGCAAATCAGACACATTTCCTTTAGGTGGCTGTGAATTTTCCTAGAAAGCAACAAGTATCTTCTGGCTAAAGTCTAAACCCCTGATAATGTCAATGTAGCTTTAGGTCAATTTCAAAATTAGCCAGAGAGTTCTGGCTAATGTAAAATTTCACTGAAAACAACCAGAACTTAAACATGAGAAGAGGCGGGTTAGAAAAACCTAGGAGGGCTTGGAGGGAGTCAGAACAATATTTCGGATCCGAAATATTTTATACCAATCTGCAGATACACACACACACACACACACACACACACATATATCTTAATGTTTATTTTTTATTTTTGAGAGAGAGACAGAGCGTGAGCAGAGGAGGGGCAGAGAAAGAGGGAGACACAGAATCTGAAACAGGCTCCAGGCTCTGAGCTGTCAGCACAGAACCTGATGTGGGGCTTGAACTCGGGAACAGTGAGATCATGACCTTAGCTGAAGTTGGTCACTTAACCGACTAAGCCACCCAGGTGCCCCCCTGAACTTAGGGTTTTAAAGGGGTTGCAGATATGACCTCAGCATTATAATCAAGGCTCTTTTTCCTGGGAATAAAGATTAACATGTGGTTGTAGATGTGCACGTGTTGTTCAAAAGCAACAGAGATGTTAGCTGGGGTGACAGTATATGAAATAATGACATAGTGCTGATGAAAATATCAACAATAGCTGATATTAGCTTAGCACTTACTATGTGCTGGGCACTGTTCCAAGTCTTGAAATCTCCTTTTAAAATTGTTTCTTGTGTTCCTTACAACAAAGGATATGAAAATTGGTGAATCATGCGCCCAAGCATTTTAATGCAGACACATAAAGAGACAGGCAGATGCCCCTGTTGTCAGTATGGAATCTGATGCAACCCATGGCTAGATGGGAGATACAGCTGGCTCGTTCTGGACACATGCTTCAAAACCAGAATCAAAGTTGGATGTCCTGTTGTGCCTTTTCACGACCTAGGCATATAGCAGGTACCTGGCCCTGGAAAGCTCTGGGTGTACCTCTCCTGCCAGGGAAGTCTGACCGAAAAGACCCTGGAAGGTAAATTTAGAATGAGAGGGAGAAGCCCAACTGTATCAGTTATCTATGGCTGCATAACACATTTCCCCAAAACTTAGCAGCTTACACAGCATCTACTATCTTACCCAGTGTCTGATGGTCAGGAATCCAGGAGCAGCATGACTGGGTGGTTCTGGCTCAGGATTTCTCATGAGGCTGAAGCTACAGTTATCTGAAGGCTCCACTATGGCAGCAGGATTTGCTTCCAGGCTCACTTGCATGGCTGTTGGCTGGAGACCTCAACTCCTTGCTATGTGGCTTTCTTGATAGGACTGCCTCAAGACCTGGCATCCAGTTTCTCCTTGAATAGAAAGTGATGAGAGCGAGCGAGCAAGAGAGAGAACACAGGACAGAAACTGCAATGTCTTTTATAACTTAATCTCAGATGGACAATATAGACCAACAGAAGTTTAGTGTGAGAAGGGACACAAGGCTGTGCATACCAGGAAGTAGGATCACTGGGAGCCATTTTGGAGGCTGACTACCACTGCAATGGTCTTAGCCCCCATGATTTCCACACAGGGGATAAGTGGACATGGTAGGACGTATTTTACTGGTTTTCAGTAATTCAGGCTTCTGAAGGTCTACACAAAATCAGAGAATATGATGTGAGACTCCAAAAGGGAAGATGTCTCAAGAATTCTTATTGATAGAATTCTTACAGTATAATTGCAAGTGCTCTCGAAGAAAAATGATAAGGTGAGAGCAGCTGTTGATGAAAGCAGAGTGGCAGTTGGAAACCTCACCTTCGAGTGCAGCTGGCAAAGGAGAGAAGGGGCATCAGTTTAGTAGAGTCACATAGACTCTACGAAGTCTAATTACTGAGGGCAGCAACATTGTAAGGGTAACAAAAAGAGCTTTTCTTATTTGACAGGAGAAGAACATCAAGAAAGGACCCGACCAGTGATTGTGGGAAGTTGTCTCCTACTAAACATTTCTGTAGAGCAAACTCTTGCTGAGAATCACTATGTACCAGGCAAAGTGCCAGGTGCCGAGGATACAAAGATAATAATTAAGAAAAGGTCGCTGCCTTCGAGGATCTCCAAGTCTAACAGAAAGACACTCCTATAAACAAATGCCATACAGCAGGATCAGTGCCATAATGAGATGTAGTGCAGGTGGAGCAGGGACATTAGGAGAGATACTGCCAGTGCTACTTGAGGGCAGGCAGGTCAGGGAAGGCTGTACAGAAGAGATTACACTTGAGCTGAGTCCTGAAGGATGAGCAGGATTTTGCCAAATGAACAGTAGGAGGAAGATGAGAACAAGAATTGCCAAAAACACAGAAGTGCGCAAGCAGGGCAGGCCAGAGAAGCTGCTGGTGTTTCATAAAATTAGAGCAAGGTGGAGAGTGCAGATGGGCTAGAGAGGCTCTGCACTGGGGGTGCACAGGGCAGTGTTGGTCTAAGTGGGGTCCTACACCCGGGAGGCTTCTGAAAATGCAGACTCCCCCAAGCCCAATCCTATGTCCACATCAACAGATTGTTCACCTTAACCATTTTCTCTTCTTCCTGGATTAGACTACATTTCCCAGTTTCCTTTGCAGTCAGACTATACTTCCCAGGCTCCTTTGCAGTTGGACTACACATCCCAGCCTCCTTTTCATTTAGACTATATTTCCCAGTCTTCTTTAGAGTTAAGTGCACTCATGTCAATGGAATATGAATGGAAGTAAATACGTGCCATTCCCAGACCTGACCCATTAATAACTGCCCCGAGTGTTCTCCATTACCTTGTCCTTCTCTCCATGTAGATGAAGGTGAGCACAGGGATCTTGGAAGCCACATGTTGAAGAAGGCAGAGCAACAGCACTGAGGAAGCCCTGGGTCTCTGCATTATTGTTTAGAGAGGGTCGCTCACTGATCTGAAACACCAATATTTGAGCTTCATGGGAATAAGAAATAAAACTCTATTGTGCCTGAGCAATTCTAAATTTTGGGGTTTGTTTGTTTTTGCAGCTAGTGTTACCCTAACTAATACAGCAGTTGACTTGACTTCTGAGAGAGGAATTCTCTGGAGAATCTGCCTTTTTAACAAGTACCCCAGAGAAGTTTGAGAGTCACTGATGTAGGGCAAAGAGGAGTCCACCACTCGTGAGTGGCAGACCAAGTAACATGATGCTATTTGCATTCTGGAATGGCAGTGAGAAAGCAGAATTTTACCTCTTTCTTCTTTGCCAAGGAGAGCAATCTACTGACTGAAAAGAAAAAGAAAACTGTGGTAAGAGAAAATTGAAGTTCAAGATGAGTAAAGAGATTATAACAAGCGCCAACCTGCTGTAAATGAGCTCAAGTCTCTTGGCCGGGACAAATTACACTCCAGGGAGTAGAGAACTCACCACTGACGCTGTAGAGTCTCTGCTGATAATCTTTAAGAAGCATGGAGACTGGGAGAGAAAATGGAACACTTGAGAAGCAAAAATGTAGCTTTTCTTAATGGGGAGAGGGGATGATTCTGCACGTTACAAAAGGGGGGGATATCCTACCCACGTCATTCAGCTGAGTATTTAAGGTTGATTTGTGAGCACATGAAAAATGGAGAATCCTCTAGAAGCCCATGCGGCTTCTTAAAGAGCAAGTCACAACAAGGTAACGATATTCCCAGTTTGGTGATAGGCTTGCTAGATTACTATGTCAGGGAATTGTATTAGTTATGGTAGAGGCAAAGCATACCTCAGCTCAGTATTTGTCAAGGAATCTCATGAGAAATTTGTGCACAAGACAAAGCAAATTGTAACTTCAGCTGGTACACATAGTAGGTGAATTTAGAACTGTTTCATGGCCATACCAGAAGATGCTGATCCACCTGTGTGAAAGTAAATCTCTAGTGAAAGGCCACAATCATGGTTCCATCTGACAATTTTACTAGTGATGCAGACATAGATAACTTGGTGAATAGTTAACCAATCTTCAGGTGACATGTGGAGAATACATTAGTTGGCATAACAAGGCCCAAGGAATAGGCCGGGGCACCAAGATATGAGATGAAAGAGACAAATGGTAGGATCAAGCATGCGGGTCCAAATAATCCACCTGCACGGGTTCAGGGCTAAAGATGTAGTAGCTTCGGTTTGAGAGAAAAATACGGGAATGTGGCACCAATGAGCAGTGTGGTTCAGCTGCTCAAAGCCCAGAATGGACTCAGAGATGCGCTGTGAGGCCTCTGGGCTTAGCTGAGTCCTGTGTGCGGTTATCTGAAGGGTGACAGGAGCAGAGGGGCCCATGCAGGTTTCATGGGGTCTCTTTTGGGCCGATTTTGGGTCCATGTGAGTATGAACTCCCTGCAACCATCTTGCTGCTGTCCCAAGGGATGGGCTGCTCAGGAGACAGGAGCACTTGTCAAGGGACATGACCAAGTGGAAAGAGAAAGTCCCTCAGCGGGACATCATGGAAGGAATGGAGGGTATTTGACCACTAGATAAATAAATAAATAAATAAATAAATAGTAAAAGTCCCTCCAAATATATAGTAGCTGCTAATACCGGCTGTCATTTTTTTTTTTTTTTGAGAACTTAAAACGTGCCAGGCCCAGGGCTAAGTGGGCTCAAAAGCCCTGTATTAGTTTCCTTTTGCCGCTGTAACAAATTACTAGAAAATTAGTGGCTTAAAACAATACAAATGGTCCTGGAGGTCAGAAGTCCAAAGTCACAGTGTCTGTAGGGCTATGTCCCTTCCGGAAGTTCTAGGGGAGGATCCTTTCTCTTGCCTTTTTCGGCTTCAAGAGCCTGTCTGCCTTCCTCGGCTTCTGGCCCGTCCTGCGTCTTCAAAGTCAGCATACCATCTTCAAATCTCTGTCTACCCTTCTTTCTCTCTGCTTCTGGTATCATATCTCTTCTGACCTTGATCCTCTTACCTCCCTCTCTGAAGGACCCTTGTGGTTATATTATTTTGGGCTCACCCAGATAATCTAAATTCAACTCCCCATCTCAAGGGCCTTAGCTTAATCACATCTGTCAAGTTCCTTTTGCCTTGCAAGGTACCATGCCCACAGGTTTGGGAGAACGGGACGATGACATCTCTGCGGGGGTGGGGGAATTCTCATTGTGTCGACCACAAGCTCGTTTTGTGTATATCGTCTCATTTAATTTAATCCCTCACTGTCTTGAAGATTTGGGCATTAGTTCCACTTAACAGATGGAGAATCAGAACCGCAGGAGGGTTAAGTAACACACTGCACCACCGTAAAACAGTGCGGCTGGGCTTCGAACTGGGAGCTGACTCTAAAAGCTGGGATTGTTACCAGCCTGATGCTGCAGTGCACGTAATATTATCATTCTTAGAGCCCATAATTCTGAGCACTAATAATCATTTTTATTTAATGGTGTTAATTTAGTGGTGACATTAATGCAGCTTGTTTTTCTAAAATGTCACCTAAGTCAGACATTTCCAGCGACTCTGAAATTTAACTGGCCTCCCCTGGTTTCTCCTTAGCATCCCCAGCCTGTAGCAATTCCCCCTCCTGAATTTTGTCACCTTGGGCCTCCTCAGCTACAGGAGTTTGGAACAGTGTTATTTTCTAAATTCAGATCTGACAATCTTTGTAGACTAAAGGTTACACAGCTATAAAAGTTTGTTTTTAACCCAAAGTAACAGCATTGTCAGGGAGAGTGTAAAGAGATTCCCAGAAATGCAGGTTAAGAACCTAGCGATTCAGCAAGGCAGCGGGAGCAGCATTGCGGCGGTGGCATTTAGGTCCCAGGGCAGACGTAAAAGTGGCAGCATCTGGTTGAAGCCTGCTTTCCCCCAGCACTGGAGCTCAGTCCCTGCAGCGATGGGCAGTGGAGGTGTCTCCTGCTCAGGACTTCTGGGCTGGAACATTTCTTCCAACATCTGAACATCCTCATCCACCCCACTGTGAAACTGAGAGAGAGAGACAAGCCAGTGGCCCTGTTTACACATGAGACCCCGAGGCTCAGAGCTGCGCGCCAGGTCACCTGACCAACTCTTGGCCGAGACTGGACCCAAAGTCAAAGGCCCTGGGTTCTAGTCCTGACTCTGCCACTAGCTGCCTCTCTGGGACAATGAGTGCAGCAATGGGCATGTCATGCCTTTCTCTGGTCATCCTTCCAGGGTACCCAGTTGACCATTAGGAACACAGTGTGTCGTCACTGTCTGCACCCCACCTGTAGCCAGTTCTCACTGTGCTTGATGGTGCCAGGCTGGGCCCTGGGTCAGAGCTGAGTTGGGGTGAGCTGAGCCTAGCCTGGCTGGAGAGAGGCCCCGGGCACACGTCGGGGAGGGGGTCTCCGACGACACCAGGAATTATTTGCCAGCAAGAGATTTCACAGGGTAGAGGAAGGGCTTGGCTGGGGGTGGACCCTGTGAACTGACTGGGATGCTGAGCCATGGCTGTTTGGCTGGAGAGGATGGAAGGGCCGCGAGTCCATGGGGTCCAGTTCTATTCAATTGCTGGGACCCAGCTGGCCCTCCTGGCAGGTGGTTTCTAGACGGTTCATACAGCAGTGCGATGGTGGCTTTTATCAAGCTTATGCAATAAGGGTGGTGTTGATTGGGCACCTTAGAGTCTAGAAGGAAAGGTTTTGAATAAATTGTTTATGCACCGGGCTAGAATGGACAGAAACTGCCCTTACTAAAAACCTATTTTATGCCTGACACTGGCTGGGTGTTCACTGACCCTTGGTGAAACATTTCCCAACAGGAGGCTTGATTTCTTAAAAGTAACATTTTGTTGCTGACTTGAGCTCTTTGTTTAGCTTCTGGTCCACTAGGATTCTTAGATCTTCTTTTCTCCACACTTGCACCTACCTTTTGTATAGTTGCCATCTTTCACTGGAATATTTCCTTCTCAACACTCAACATTCCTATGACAAAAGGGTGGAGACAGAGGAAATAATTTTTTAAATGTTCAGTCGATTTTGTTTTTTTTCTTTTTTGTCCCAAACAGCTTTATTGAGTTATAATTTACAGACCATAACATTTACCCATTTTAAGTGTGCAATTCAATCAATTTTAGTAAATTTACAGAGATGTGCAACCATCACCACAAGCCATTTTAGAACATTTCCATCACCAGAGGGAATAATTTAAGGGCACAATACAAGAAATATGGGTTTATTCAACCTGCTTGAACATGCATTTCTGAAATTATTGTACTTAAAATCTGTCAGCAAATTTTGAGTTACTTCATGGTATACTTTTGCAAAAAAAGCAAAATGAAGTGGAAGGAAGAATTTCTGTGCCTGAAATCTTAAGAAACCATTATCCATTTTGCAGATCACTTCATTAATAAACAGATTATTACAAAAGTAATTATTTTAGAGATGGCAAGTGCCATTAGCTAATACTATGTTGTTGTCTACTGGGACTTATAAAAAGTCTTTTTAATTTGCTCTTCAGAAATCACTTACACCCACAAAACCACTTCAGTCAACGAAATACATCTAGGTATGGGCAAACCTTAGTTACCATGGCAAAAACAACTTTATCTTTTTACCTTTTTAATTTGCTTCCAGTGAGATTTTCTTTCCTCCCCAGAAATCCCTATTTTTGGAAGGGCTTGTCTGGTGAAGCCCATCCCTCTGTAAAAGCGGCCACCCCTCTGGCATGGAAGGCACCATTCAGCAGTCTTCTGATCCTTTAGGGGTGACACATACACTCAATAATGAATGCCCGGATGGTTTTGTTGTAAGTACCCATTTTTGAAAGCCCAATAGTTAGAAGGTTCAGAATTGGTTGCTGGCTCCTCTGTTAGGTACCTTTGCTTGGATGGGCTGACCCCTCTAATAGGAATTATTGGATGGGGTAAACCCCTTTTCTTCTAATCTTATGTTCTGTCCTCTCTATGCCATTGAACATAGAGAATGGTTTATTCCCAAGTAGAAGAGAAATCATTCTTCCAATAAAGGCATAGGAAAGGCACGATCCTAGGTTGGAAGCTCTTAAAATGCTCTCAAGTTCTATTTGTAAGAGTGAATTGGGGTTAAACGCTGTACTGCTGTCTGATTTTTGTTAGAAAGAGACAAACGCCCAGAAACAAAATTGCATCAGAGACTTACTTAGTATTTATTTGTAAGATTAAAATATGAAGTCATTATACATTCAGAGAAGTGCACAGTATCAAGGATGCCTCCTGATAAATGTTTACATAGGGAACACGCTCTGATCAAGACAGAGAACACTGCACACAGTCCTAAAGTCCCCGTGTGCCCTGCCCAGCATTCCCTCCACAGGGACACTCTGTTGACAGAGTAGTCAACATCTATCTTCTGTCAAAAATATATTTGTGTTGCCATATAAATGGAATCACACAGTTCAGTAGACCCCTCTTATCCATGGTTTCACTTTCTGAGGCTTCTATTTCTGTGGTTTCAGTTACTCAAGGTCAACTGGTGTCTGGAAGAAGATAGTCCTCCTGACATACCGTTAGAAGGTCAATAACAGCTGAATGCTATGTCATAACACCTACATCGTGCCCCTCATTTTATCTCATTACATAGGCATTTCCTCATCTCATATCATCACAAGAAGGATGAATCCAGTACAATAAGCTATTGAGAGAGAGAGAAACAGAGAGAGAGAGAGGGAGAGACCACATTCGCATAACTTTTTATTATAGTATATTGTTATTACTCTCATATCTTATTATTAGTTATTGTTATTAACCCCTTAATGTGCCTAATTTATAAATTAAACTTTGTCATAGGTATGTATGTATAGGAAAACAAACATATTACATGTAGGTTTGATACTATCCATGGTTTCAGGCCTCCACTGGGGGTCTTGGAACATACCCCTGAGGATAAGGGGGAGTACTGTATGTATCTTTTTGTATCTGACTTTTCTCACTCAACATAAGCATCTGTGAAATTCATCTATGTTGTTGCCTATAGCAGTAGTTTAGTTTTTACACTGTTGTATATAGTATTTCCATTGTATGACGATACTATGGTATAGTTAGCCTTTCTATTATTGAGGGACATTGGGGTAGTTTCTAGTTTTGTTTTGTTTTTTTCTAGTTTTTATCTATTAGGGATAGTGTCCCTATAAACGTTTCTAAAAACCAAAACAAAAAAGATTATTTATTTTGAGAAAGAGAGAGAGAGAGAGAAAGTGAGTAAAGGAGGGCAGAGAGAGAGAGAGAGAGAGAGAGAGAATCCCAAGCAAGCTCCATGCTGTCTGCACAGAGCCCAACATGGGCTTTGATTCCATGAACCACGAGATCATGACCTGAGATCAAGTGTCAGACGCTCAACCAACTGAGCCACACAGGTTCCCCTCTATGAACACTTTTTACACATTTTTCTGTGCACCTAGGTAGGCATATCTATTAGAGTAGAATTGCTGAATCAAGGGAATGCAATATTTAGTTTTAGTGGATAGGATAATTAAGACTTTCTAATTATTCTTGTGTCAATATTTTCAGGTTTTGATTTTATAAAAAGAATTTGTCCATTTCATCTAAATTATAAAATTATTGGCATGAAGTTATTTGTAGTTATTTTCTCATTGCCCCTTTGATGACTATGTGAATTTCTAGGGATGACACCTTTTTTCATTAGTGATATTAATAGTGTGTTTCTTTTTTTTCTTGATCAATCTTTCCAGGGATTTGTAAATTTTATTATTCTTTTCAAAGAACCAATTTTTGACTTAGTTTATTTTTCTCTATTCTATATTTTTTCTATTTCATTTTTGCTCATATCTTTATTATTTCTTTCCTTCTAATTAATTTACCTTAAATTTGATGTTGTTTTCTAACTCCTGGAGGTAGTCACTAGATCACTGATTTTCCACCATTATTTTTTTCTAAAATATATATTTAAAGGCCTAAATTGTTTCCTTAGGTTTAGTTGAAGCTCTATGCTATAAATTTTTGACATGTTTCTTCTTCATTATTATCCAGTTCAAAGTATTTTCTAATTTCCATGGAAATTTCTAATTTCTGATTTGGCTTGTGAATCATGGGTTATTTAGAAGTGTTGTTTAATAATTTCCAAACATTTGAGGATTTTAAGTGTTTCATATTATTTCTAGGATTTTTCCCACTCTATTAAGAGGACATACTCTGTTTAATTTCAATCCTTTGCAATTTATTGACATCTGCCTTGTTATTCAGAATATGGTTTATTTTGTTAAATGTGCCATGAACCCTTGAAAATAATGTAATCTGGGGTGCTTGGGTGGCTCAGTTGGTTGAGTGTCTGACTATTGATTTCAACTCAGGTCATGATCCTGGGGTTGTGGGATCAAGCCCTGCATCAGGCTCTGCACTGACATCATGGAACCTGCCTGGGATTCTCTCTCTTTCTCTCTCTCTGCCCCTTCCTCCCCCCCACCCCCCGTAAATAAATAAACATTTAAAAAATAATGTAATCCTGCTCTTGTTGGGTTCAGTGTTTTACATATGTAAACAAGGTCAAGTTTGTTTATCAGGCGGTTCGAGTCCCCTTTATCTTGACTGATTCATTGTCTGATTAGTCTATCGGTTGTTGAAAATGGATTTGAAATCTTCAACTATGCTATTGGATTTACTTGTTTTTCCCTTTAGTTCTGTCTGAGCTCTGCATGTTTTAAGTTTTCTTTTCAGATACATACACATTTCGTATTATTAAATCTTCCTGTTGAATTGAATTTTTGTTATTGTGAAATGCTTCACTTTATCTCTGGGAATACTTCTTGCCTTAAACTCTTGCTTTGTCTGATAACAGTATAGATAAGCCAGCTCTCTTTTGGTTAGTGTTTCCTAGGCATATTGACTTTCAATATTTATGTGTCTGTCTTCCATAAGCAACATATAGTTGGGTCTTGCTGTTTTGTCTTGTTTTTCTGGTCTGACAGTCTTTTCATTTTAATTGGATAATTGAGTCCACTTATGTTTAACAAATTCCCAAATTTTTTGCTGTTAATTCTATCATCTTATTATTTGTTTTAAATTTGCTTTATCTGGTTTTTGTTCTTGTTTTCTTTTCTGCTGCCTTCTTTTAATAAAATGCTTTTCTTTTTAAAAAAAAGATTTTTTTTTAACGTTTATTTATTTTTGAAACAGAGAGAGACAGAGCATGAATGGGGGAGGGTCAGAGAGAGAGGGAGACACAGAATCTGAAACAGGCTCCAGGCTCTGAGCCATCAGCCCAGAGCCCAACGCGGGGCTCGAACTCCCGGACCGCAAGATCGTGACCTGGCTGAAGTCGGACGCTTAACCAACTGAGCCACCCAGGCACCCCATAAAATGCTTTTCAATATTCTAATTCCTCCATTAGCGTGTTAGTTATAAATTCTTTTATTATTTATTGAGTGTTACCCTAGGGCAGGGGTAGGCATACTTTTTTTTTTCTGTGAAGAGACAGATGGTAAATATTTTAGGTGTAGAGGGACGTACACAGCCTCTGACTCCTTCCTCCCCCTCTCCTCTTTCCCTCCTCCTCCTTCTTCAACTATTCTTTAAAAATACAAAACCAGGGCACTTGGGTAGCAAAGCTGGGTTAGGGGATTAGGTGGGTTAAGCGTCTGATTCTTGATTTTGGCTCAGGTCGTGATCTCATGGTTTGTGAGTGAGTGAATTTGAGCTCCACATCAGGCTCTGTGCTGACAGTGCAGAGCCTGCTTGGGATTCTTTCTCTTTCTCTGCCCCTCCCCCCGCTGCTCACATGTCTGCTCTCTTTCTCTCTCTCAAAATCAATAAATAAACCTTAAAAAATTAAAAAATAAAAATGCAAAACCATTCTTAGCTCCCAAGCTGTTTAAAATAGGCTTTGGGCTGGATTTGGATGTGGGCGATAATTTGCCTAACTCTGCTATAAATACACCATATGCCTTTACAGAATCTACTATTCAGTTAATAATTTTACTACTTCCTGGACAATATGTGGACCTTACAACACCTTAATACCATTTACCCAACTCCATTGTTCCTTTTCTCTTGTTTTGGTCATGTATTTGACTTCTTTATATATTTGAAATCCCATAAGACATTATAATTTTTGTTGTTTTAAATAGTCAATACTCACTTTGATTTGCTCTTATATTTACCACATATGGTGCTCTCTATTGCTTTCTGCATTACTTTTCTTCCAAGTGGGATTGCTTTATCAGAATAACTTCCCTTAGTATTTCTTTTCATGTATATCTATTGATAATGCATTTTCTTATTTTTTATTTGCTTGGCATTTTTATTTGTCTTCATTTTTAAGGGTATTTCCACTGGATGTAGAATTCTAGACTGGCAGTTACTTCCTCCCCCTCCACAGCCTTTTAGCTCTGTCATTCTATTGTCTTTTGCCTTCTATTGTTTGTGTACAATGGGTCTTATTACTGCTCCTGTTGAATTTTTTTCTCCCCTGACTATTTTAAGATGTTTCTTTTTATCTTTAAGTTTTTGAAGCTTTACTATAATGTGCCTTTGTGCAGTTTTGTTTGATTTTGTGTGCTTGTGTTTGTTAATGCTTCTTGAATCTGTATATTCTTGGTATTTGGCTCTTCAAATACTGATCCTGGCCCATCTGCTTTCTTCTGGGATTCAAATTCCACACATGCGGGTTGTTTTCACTATATCTTTGTTTTCACTGTATCTTTGTTTTCACTGTATCTTTGATGCTCTTTTCCTCTTTCTTTTTTCTTTCTCTGTCCCTCTTTTTGTGTATATATATATGTATATGTGTGTTTAATCTGTTTTCTTCTGTTTCAATTTGAATATTTTTCTACTGATCTATTTTCCAATTTACTAATCCTCTTTTCTGTTGTGTCTAATCTGCTGTTAAACCTATCTCTTGCTTATTTATTGAGCCCTTAGTTTTAGTTATCAAATTTCCCAGATCTAGAATTTTTGTTTGCTTCTTTTAGAATGGATTCCAGGTTTCTATCTTTCCATCTACTTGTTTGAATATATTAATGCTAGGTTTATAGTCTTTGATAACTACAGTATCTGGGTCACCTATATGTTTTTCTACAGTCTTTTGTTTTTTAATTTGGTTTTATTTCCTAGCAAGCTGTATAATTTTTGATTGAATGCTAGATATTGAGAACGAAGAATTACTGAGGGTCTGGATAATTTTGTCTTCCTTTGGAAAGGAATTTTTTTTCCTAGCAGGCAGAACACCTTGATCCTATCAGGAATTGAGATACTTTGAAGCTGGATTTCAGGCTTTGTGAGGGCTGGTCTCTGCCTGGCTTGTCTTGTCTCTTAGGGTATAATCCTTCATCTGTCTCAATAAAAATCTAGGTTATTCATGGCAATGTCTTCTCTTTGGTGGGCTGTAAACATCAATATTTTTTCTCCTTAGCACTTGGAGACTGCTCAAACTCTGACTGGTTTTTCAGCCTTTTAGAAGCTGTTTACTGCTTAGTTTCTTGGCTGCTTGCCTATCATGTGGAAAGCTTAGGAATGAGAAAATTCCTTGAGGGGAAATCAAATACAGAATGCCTGGCTTATTTCTATACAGGCTTTTTCTCCAGGATAAGGGTTCCGTATGTTCTGGCTACTCCTTGAGAACTGGCAAATGCCCGGAAGGGAAAACATGAGGGAAACTTAGGTTTTACTCACTGCATTTCCCTTTTCTCCAGAATCTTGGCATCTAAAGTCCTGCCTGCTTTTAATCTCTGATGACTTTTAACAGCTATTTTATGCAATATATTTAGCTTTTATAGTTGCTCTCTGTCAAAGACTCTAGAGATTTATTGTTTGTTCGTTTTTGAATTTTGAGATTCATATTTTATTTACAAGCAAATGAAGGATGTCTCCTAATGGGTGCCTGGGTGGCTCAGTCAGTTGAGCGACCTACTCTTGGTTTTGATTCAGGTCGTGATCTCATGGTTTGTTAGTTTGAGCCCCACATCAGGCTCTGTGCTGACAGTGTGGAGCCTGTTTAGGATTCTCTCTCTTTCTCTGCCCCTCCTCAGCTGGCTCTTGCACTCTCTGTCTCTCAAAATAATAATAATAATAATAATAATAATAAAGGATGTCTCCTGTAATGCTAATATGGGACAAGAAGAGTAATATAAAGAAGTAGTTGCTGGCTCCACAGTGATGTGTGAAAGGAGCCCATGCCACTTGAAAAAAAAATTTTTTTTAATGTTTTTATTTATTTTTGAGACAGAGAGAGACAGAGCTTGAGCAGGGGAGGGGCAGAGAGAGAGAGGGAGACACAGAATCCAAAGTAGGCTCCAGGCTCTGAGCTGTCAGCACAGACAGTGGGGTTTGAGTTCGATGCGGGGCTCGAACTCACGGACTGTGAGATCATGACCTGAGCTGAAGTCAGACGCTTAACCGACTGAGCCACCCAGGTGCCCCAGCCACTTTTTTTTTTTTTTAAACAATGGTCTTGCCATTAAAAAGGGGGAAAAATCCACATGATTTCTTCATGATGCACATATGAAAGAATCAAAATAAAAACGAGTTTTCAAAACTCTACAGTTTCCAGTCAAATGTGTGAGGTGGCCAGATGTCATTTTCATTCAGTGACTGCCCCTTCTCCCCAAGAGCAATAGCCTCTGAGAAACTAACTGACTTAATGCTCATTGAGGGTATCTGCCTGAGGAATGGAGAGACCCTGATCCTTCAGAGCCTGGTCTGCTCCTCTACCCTTTGTTCTCCCAGGATTTCTTCAACGGACACTTGCTGGCGGGGTGTATCGCTCTGCATTTCCAAGTCTGTTTCTCTTAGTAGGACCACATTTCCTCTTCTGACCACAAAAATCCCTTGAGGAATATCACTGTACTTTTTTACCCAATAAATATGCTCCAAAGTCTGAAAAGTAGCACTAAATTAGCAAAATCATCAATGCTTCTTATAAAACTAATAAGTGTCCTTCCGTCTCGAAGCAAGATCAAGTGCTTTTTGTCCACGTCCTTGGTGAGCCTGGTGGTGCTGGGCATATAGTTCATTCTGAGCTGAGATAAGACTGTAGTGTAGAGTGGAGGTGAGCTAGCGCATCTAACACCTCCTTCTTCCTACCGCAGTTACCGCCTGGCAAGACTGGGACAGGAACCCTGACCAGGAATAGCATGTCTGTCCCAGTTTTAGCAGCCGAGGCCTACTGGAAACCCCTCTAGAGATTTGTTAGTTTTTAACTTTTTAAAGTTTATTTATTTTGAGAAAGAGACAGAGTGAGTGGGGGAGGGGCAGAGAGAGGGAGGGAGAGAATCCTAAGCAGGCTCCATGGTGTCAGCACAGGGCTCGAACTCACAAACCTTGAGATCATGACCTGAGCCAAAACCGAGCTGAAAGCTCAACTGACTGAGCCACTCAGGCACTCCCTAGAGATTTATTTTTAAAAGTGGTTTCCAGGACATGTCCCAAGGCCAGGGCACATTAACTATCTCTTGCATGTTTTGAGACACCGCCAACTGGGGGCTGAAAAGGTCTTTTGGCTTCTTCAACACCTTCAACAATAAATTATAAAACTCTATTGAATATGGGGGCTCCTGGGTGGCTCAGTCGGTTAAGCGTCCGACTTCAGCTCAGGTCATGATCTCGCCGTCTGTGAGTTCGGGTCTGCGTTGGGCTCTGTGCTGACAGCTCAGAGCCTGGAGCCTGTTTCGGATTCTGTGCCTCCCTCTCTCTCTGCCCCTCCCCCTCTCACACTCTGTCTCTCTGTCTCTGAAAAAGGAATAAACCTTAAAAAAAAAAGCTCTATTGAATATAATTTGTAAGTATTAACCACTTTGTATTTTAAAATTCAGGGGCGCCTGGTGGCGCAGTCGGTTAAGCGTCTGACTTCAGCCAGGTCACGATCTCGCGGTCCGTGAGTTCGAGCCCCGCGTCAGGCTCTGGGCTGATGGCTCGGAGCCTGGAGCCTGTTTCCGATTCTGTGTCTCCCTCTCTCTCTGCCCCTCCCCATTCATGCTCTGTCTCTCTCTGTCCCCCCAAAAAATAAATAAACGTTGAAAAAAAATGTTTAAAAAAAAATAAAATTCAGATTAATGTGCCAAGTATGATCATTCTCAATCAGATCACTCAGTTTACTCTAACACTGATTCTTTGTGAAATAAAGCTTACCATCTTTCACTATATATTGGTGTGAGGCATTCCATTTCAAACTTACACACACACACACACACACACACACACACCATACATCATGCCTCTTTTGGCCCTTCTGTGAACCCTGACCTGAGCTGATATTCTGACTCTGTTGTTACATCACAATATGACCATGGTGAAGCCTCTTTCAACTCCTGGCCCTCAATTACTTTATTTAGAGTATGAGGTAGGGGTGGGGAGTGGGATGGGATCATGCAGGGGCTCACAGGGTCCTTGTAGCCTTGGTAGTCAATCTGTCTTCTATGATTTGGTTTGGGGAATCCTTTGTGGAACAGTAGGACACTTAGACTGATCAGAACAGTGGATCCTTACTCAGACCACAGAGCTCACTCCCTTAAATCAACTAGTCTCATGGCTGAGGGGCCATTCTCCCTGGGACATGGGGGCTGAATGGATGAGCTGGAGGCTGTGTTCCTGAACAGACAGGCACCCTTGGCAGTGGGCCTCCCAGGAAGCCGCGCCCTCATGTGAATGAGAGAAAACGTCTCACACTAAAGCTAGCCCCCCTCCTTCACCCCCCACCAAACCTGCATCTTTCAACTATCTCAGCCAGGGATTCCACACTGAGAGGTGGTTGCTTCTCACGCTTCTTCCAAATGTCTCCCTCCTGTTCTTCCCGGGTCTGCCATCTTGTAAGAAATCTACGAAGAAGATTAACCTCTCCTCTGCCCAGAGATAGTTTTAAAATCTTTGGTTTAGGATTAGCCCCTGTGCTGCCCCAGAGCCTGTTTCCTCCATCCCCTGTCCAGCTGTGTATCATGGGATGTTGACATGGCTGCTTTCTGAGGCCCCCCTGTCAGCGGACTTCCCTTGGGTTTCGTCAAAGAGAGACACTGGAGGGAGACTGAAGGCAAGAAGGGAGAAGCCTATGCATTTCCCTCCTTTTCCCTTTGCCTTGAGTTGATAGAGTGCTTGGCAGAGGCTGCAAGTGTCGCGGCCCCAGCTCCTCAATGATTGGCTCACTGTGGTTTTCAGCCTCTGTTGGGTGACCCCAGCCCCCAGCTCAGGTGACTCTGGATTTTCTTTGTCCCTCCAGCTTAAGGATGACAGTAGTTTCCTTTGCATTCATCTCTAGGGTATCTTACCATCCCCTGTTTTCTTCCCAGCCTCTTTGATCATGTAGAATACCAATAAGTGTTATGGAATACCCTGTGTATGAATACTTGAAGGGCTTGCTGTTTCTTGTTTAAATCTCTCCTAATTGAGTTGCTAAAAACCATGCTTCAACCATCTTTCTCCTTCATATATGTATAAGCACCACAGAAACACGTTCCCCTTCATTTCCTTTAGCACCTCCTGAAGGAGACAGAATTCATTCACTCATTTCTTCACTCAGTCAATGAATATTTGGTGAGGTGCTACCTAACACCCTAGCCAAGTCCTGTGCTACAGGATAGAGCAATGAACAAAACAGGTAATGTTTTTGACCTTGTAGAGCTCACAGCTCTGTGGGCAAGCCTCATACCCTTAGAATAAAGTGTATTGAGAGTGAGACACTATTGTAACACCCAGTCCTGGGAGATAGACAGACTTGGGTTTATATCTCAGTCCTGCAAATTACTGTAGGTTACATGAACATGGGCATGGTGTTTTGCCTTCCTATGTGCCAGTTTCCTCTTCTTTAAAAGAGCACTCAGTTATCCAGTTCATGCCTGCCCCAGCCTCTTTACATGTTCAGTGTGGATTCTGATGCTACTAGCTTCATGGGGTTGCTCATGATTAAATATGTTGCTATTAGAGAAAGAGACAGATTCCCTGAAAACAAACTCACACTGAAGATTTGTTTCTAAAATCAGTTTCCAGGGGATCCTACATTCACCATTGCTGAGATGCAGGTTGGAAAGGTGAGGTGAGGCTAGACACTCAATAAGAAGGGGTGAAGTTCAAAGCGTGGATAGAGACAGCTGCTGGGAGAAGCTCCCGACAAACTTAGGATCACACCATGGCAGTTTCTTCTGGCAGCCAATCTGTAGCCACGCTGGTCTGCCTGCAAGTGGAGGTGGGGGCCCTTCTTTCCTCTTTGCTTGTCAAGATGTCACCCCCTCAGGGAAGGACTCCCTGATTTCTCATCCAGGCTAGGTCTCCCCGATTCACGTTCTCTATTTTCCTTGTGATCGTTGTGATCACGGCCACCACCGCCGCCATCATCATCACATCATTGCTAACGCTTGTGAAATGGAGCACCCCGCCATGTTCCAAACGTTATGCTGTGACGTCCCACGGGAGAGTCTGGGAAGCTGCTCGGCCCTGTGCTATTGTGATTAAGGAGTGTGTGCATGTATGTGCATGGGAAGAATAAGTAAGCCAAGGCAGGACATTTCAAATCATCAAACACTCGAAGTGAAAATATGCTGACTGTGAATTTACTATTAATTGTGTTGTAAGGTTTTGAAAATTCCGATTCCATGTGAGTCAGAGATACACATGTATTGGTCACCATCAGGGTTCAAAGACCTGGATTCATCACTTGTTCTTTGTTCTCATTCTCGAGGCTGCAGATGGAAAGGCTCACGGTGCATTCCCTGCCGCCCGGGACCCATTTTCCTGCCAGCCCCTTGTCTCCGCTGCTTGGCCACACTCTGGTCCTTCTGGTGGCTCTGTTACTTCTTTAGATCCAGACTTAAATGAATCATTTACTTACATTTCACTCGCGATTTTTAATCATCCCACCAACAATAGTCTAATACCATTAAATACTTGCAAAATCTAATAAAAATCAGTCTTAACCTCATTGGAATCTCATTAAGAATAGGGATGTTCTTTTTGCTAAATTGTTGGACATTATTTTATCTGGGTTTGTTTTGTTCACATTGTCCAGGCGAGCAGGTGGATAGATGGAATCCTGGAGTGTGGGTTCACACCCTCAAAAATTCTTTTATCCCCTTTCTTGAGTTTATAGATGAAGACACTATAGTCTGAAACAGGGAGAGGACTTTTCCAAAGTCTCACATGAAACTTGTGGCCATTAAGGACCAGAACTCAGGCCTCCTGCCTCGGAGTCTAACATCTCCCCTCCAAGATCTGGGCTTTGAGCCCAGGCACTGATTTATGGATTTGAGGAGCCTATCGGCTGTTGAGCAATTACTAGCTGATCAGCCAAGCACTGTTTCACTGAACACATCTGGAGCTCGGAATGGACACCGGCAGGGTTAGGAGATGAGAAGAAACTGACTGAAAATCCTCCAGGGTGAGGTTCACATGCGGGCGATGAGTGGTAGTCTCCTTAAAAGTCACACCGCTCACCCCTTCTTTTCCACATCAGTGCAAAGGTGGCATGTCTTCTGGTCCTGCGCAGTCCCACGGGGCAGGTATTGACAAAGGCCTCCCGTGGCCCCAGTGCTGGGACAGGCAGGAGCTGTTTGTCCACCCTGATGAACAACATCTCCAATAAAAGGACTCATTTGGTAGGATTGAGTAGTTCACAGACAAAGAAACAAGGGGAGAAGGCTCAGGCAGGAAGCCTTTTATGATTTATCAATGCACAAATACTGGCATCTCTCTCTCCCTTGAAAAGAAAAAAAAAAAAAAACGACAACCCAGTGCTAATATTAATAATTATGCCAGCTTTAGTATAGCACTTTGCGGTTTACGATGTGCTTTTGAATGCATTATCTTATGGCATCAGTGGGAGATTGGGGAAGGGGAGAGCAAGGGGGCTGGCACTACTGGGGAATCAGCGGCCTTTGTTTCCCTGGGGGTCCAGCCTGGCTTAGTGGGTGGGTGCTGCCGCTGAAGTTATCTTGCTGTGAATGTCCCATGTGGGACGACCCACTGAGCTGCTATTTTCCTGTGGAAACTTGAGCTAGTCTCTCCAGATTATACCCTGGAGTCTGTTCTTATTTTCCAGCCTGGAACTTCACTCCTCCTTGAGCTGAAGACTTGGCTGGTGCTGGACATCATTCCCCACCCCTTGCGAGCTGCTCTGGGAAGGGCCGGGCCCCTGTGTGGGCCTGTGGCTGCCGGCAGAGTCCTCCTTCCACAGCTGGGCCCGCATTGGGACAGAGGTGCCGCCACAGCTGGGACTGTGTCGAGTGGCGTAGTCCTGAGATTTTTGTTGCCGTGTGCGCCTGTCCATAATGGGCCCTTTAGACCCTGTAGGTGGTGAAGGGGCTGAAATGCTACTCCCAAATATTAACAAGTGCAGGAAAATGTAGGCTTTACAATGTTTTCCTCCAGAACCAGTCTCATCTTTGCTTTCCTCCCAGTGGCGGGGAAAAAGAGTAATGGCAACAAAAAGACAAATACCACCCCCAGTACGAGCAGTCTTTAACCTTGCCCACCCAAGGCAGCATGATTTCTTCTAGTATGAAGAGTGCCCCCTCCCTGCACCCCAGGAAATAAAGCAATTAAAGTGCATACTCTCCTTCAGGTCTGTGACTTCCCTCCACGTGGGCTCTTCTGCTCTTCTTCCTCCTGCCCAGGAAAGTGGGCAGGAGGACATCTCCCGGTGCCCAGGTGCAGGACATCTTCACATCTCTGGCTTTGATGGGCTTGCTAGGCCTCTGGCTGACATGCTTGGGCACCTGTCCTGGGGCAGCCTCTGGCTTCACCAGTGCCACTGCTGAAGTACCCACTGCTGAGGGTGGGGGACTTGTCGTCTGTGTTCTCGGCTCAGGCAGAGCATGGCCAGTGACCCTGGGGCTTGGAGGGAGGAAGCTTCTCCGTTCCTTATGCAACATTCCTTGGGCAGTGGGAGATGAGGAGGCAGTGCTCTCTTGGGCCACCTGGACCACTCCTCAGGCACTTCTAGTTTATTGCCCTGTGCCTTGGGGAACACCTTGCCTAAGGACGGTTTTTCTGTGGGCACTCTGGTTTTCCTGAGATGCGCCCTGGGGAGTCAGGAGGAAGCTGCTGTTGCTGGGGTTTCCCTGCACACCTGTCAGCTGACCCTACCAATTTCTCTTCTGCCCGCAGAGGTTCCAACCACTAAAGAGAGCCAGAAATTCATGCCTGACCCTCACTGCACTTTTTCTCTCTCTTCCAGCCCCTCCACTAGCATCGGATGAGGTTCTACCTCAGTTTTCAGGTAGGTGCTTCTCTGCTCTGCGACCTTCTACGAGGCCTTTTTCCACCTTCACTGGGCAACCAGCTTCGTTGTCTAGCCCGGCAGGAGGGATGCGGGGAAGAGGAAAAAAAACTTGGATCCATGAAATCACATTGGGAGCCATTTCCAAAAAATCATGACGCTTTATAACATCCGTATCAGCACGGAGTGATGAGTCTTTGGGACATAGTAATTCAGTCACCTTCTTTGGGTCAGGTCTCTACAGCTCCAGCCCTGCCAGGCCAGCACCCCCCACCCACCCACCTCTTCCCCTACGTGTGGCTGCCGCCTGCCCTGCCGCCAAGCCCTGTGAGTGACCACAGGCCATGGGGCACCTCCTCACTCTCAGCTTTCCTATGGGCCCAGACCTCTTAACCCAGAAGTCTGCCAAAAGCTGGGCTGGTGAGTATTCTGAATAGAATTTTGGCAAATGGATAAGGTTTCACATTTACTAAATTTCTGAGTCTCTTTTTACGGGCACTCAAACTGGGAATCTGGACCATGCACACTTTGAATTTTTTTTTTAATAAAATAACATGTTTTTGTTATTTTGGGGGCAAACCTTTCACCAAACAGAGTCAGAGGTAGTCTGCACCCTGCATTTTGTATACCCCTTGTGATTTTTGAAAATAAAGATGAATAGTGGGCAGTGAATGCCATGGCTTTATGAGAATCAGTTATCTTAGGAAATCAAAGTGGGGAGAGGGGGCTTGGGCTTTACTTTGGGATTTACTAGACAATTTGTTAATCTGCTCTCTCTTTCCTCCAAAATGTCTATATGATTTGAAGCTTGGCAAAGGAGAGTAGGTTTGAGTTCTAATAAAATGCATTACAACTTTAAGCCAGCTGGCCTGTGTGTTTTTGGAGAGTGAATGTGGAGTCCAGACAGAGTTCAGGTGGGCCTACTGAGGGGTTTCAGGTGGGATCACTGGCTGGGAAAATGTATATATATGACTTCGGATCAGATTGGATCCCGCCTGGGGACAGAAGCCTGTACTCCCCTCTATCCCTCCCCTTGGTGCTTACCTTATCTCTCTGCCTGCTGGGTCCCCACCTTTCCATTCTGCGTCTTATCTACACTGGTCTCCCTGCTGCCACAGCCACCCCTCCCCCCCTCCCCCATACAGATCCCTACTTTGCAGCTTTGAAGTTTTGCTCGGGCCCATTCACTGCTGGTGGTGCACCCTCTGTCCTCTCCCGAGTCCTCCAGCATCCTCTCAGCTTGCCCTGTGTGGCTTGCTCTCACAGCCCTGCACAGCACTGTCTCCCTAAGAGCTCCTGTGATGTCAGATTCTGAATGACTTGGCCTTTTTCGTGCATGCAGGCTGGCTTTGCTGTTAACTTTGCACCTGCCTGTGTCTTAGCCTCCTTTGCTCTTTGGTGTCCCTGAGACGAGGACTGGGTATTCTTCTCCTCTGTTCTCGTGTTGTCCACCTTGGGTCTCGACTCATCGTCATGGTCAGTAACTGGTGACTGGGTAGTGACAGTGTCTTTCTTTTCCTCCATCAACCAAACCCCAACTGACACTAGTTCATTTGTATCTGGATCACCCCCATCATTCAGAAATGATTGGACAAAGCCACATCTGAACAAATTCTGCTAATTCCTCCTCTGTAGCCTGTGTCTGCCGCCCACACTCCCCCCCCCCCCAACCCCGCCTCAAGGCAGGGGCCCTGTGACAGAGAGAAAAGCCTGAGTCATTGCGTTCAGTTCGTAAACAGTGAAAGTTGGAATTGTCTTTGCCTCTGGAATGGGAGTCTTGAGAGGTTTTTTCTTTTCACCTCAGTTTTCTGGTAAAATCATGAAAACAATGTGATTGTGTCTCAGAAATCTAGAAATATATCTAGATTTCTCCTCAATGGTCAAATTTCTTAGTAAATGCTTATTTTTCAAAAAAATAAAACTTGGGAGTGTTTCTGTAGATTTGTATTGGGCAAAACCAGTGCCTTCCATTAGCAGAGCAATGATGATGGTGGTGGTGTATTTTGGGGGATGGGACGGGGGGAATATGGATGGTCAAAACCGGCCAAGCTTCTTCCTTCCTTTTGGTACTCAGTATGGACCCATGGAGCTCCGGTCTCCTGTTTCCCTAAAACCCAGAGAATGTCATTCTGGTGTGCGTTGCTGGTTGGTAATGTTTGAATTGTAACATCATTTCTGCTGCAGTGGAAATTTATTAACATGCAACCTAACTGCTTGGTAGGAACATTTTCCCTCATGTTGGGGAGCCAACCCACTTGCTACCTTGAGTCTGGCCAGCTGTCCCGGTCTCCTTTGCTCTCATCTGGTCAGGGGGATAGGAATGGCTTGTGTATCTCTATGTCCTCAGGTGGAAACAAACCCGTTGTTGACTGCAGAAAAAGTTGCTCAATCAAACTGTTTTATTTACACAGCACCAAATGTCCAGAATCATCTGTGAGTTTTTTTCTCCTCGAAACTGACAGAATTGGCTTATTGTTTTGGCACCTGGAGGCACAGGGATAAAGAAATGCTTCAAAAGCTTCAAAGATCTCCCCAGGTGATCTCATCCATACCCAGTGCCTTTAAATGCCACTTCTATTGTGACAGTCCCTAATTTGCATCTCTAGGAAGGACTGTCTCCTCTGTCCAATAGCTTCTCCAGATGGGTGTTATAAGCCTCTAAAACCATCCACGTCTCTAACTGAGCTCTAGCCGGTTCCCCACACTCTTTTCTTCTCACGCTCTTTCCCATGTCAGAAGATGGCATTAGCGTTTACCTAGTTCCACAAACCGTATCTGGGAGCCGTCTGTGAGTCCTCTTCTTTACGCCTTCATCAGAGAGGCCGGTTGATTCTACTTCCAGATTTTATGTGAATCTCCTCTCTTCTGTCCAGTGGGACTCGTGTCACCTTGTCGGTGGCAGGTATCCCTTCCCTGAAGTCCACTAAGACTTACCATCAGTGCTTCTTGCGCCTGCTCTTGCTCGCCAATCATTGTGCACACAGCAGTCTTTTCAAAACTTACATTGGGTCCCATTACTCTCTTCCAAAACTTTTCACCCTATTGTACTGAGAATAAAACCCAAGTTGCTTGTCTTAAATTTTTTTTTAACATTTATTTACTTTTGAGACAGAGAGAGACAGAGCATGAACAGGGGAGGGGCAGAGAGAGAGGGAGACACAGAGTCGGAAGCAGGCTCCAGGCTCTGAGCCGTCAGCCCAGAGCCCGATGCGGGGCTCTAACTCACGGACCGAGAGATCATGACCTGAGCTGAAGTCGGACGCTTAACCGACTGAGCCACCCAGGTGCTCCAGCCAAGTTGCTTGTCTTGATTAGTAAGGCCATTCCTGATCTGCCCCTGGTTATCTCTGCAACCCTATCTGGTACCTCTTCCCTTCCCTCCCCCCCCCCCCCATATCCAGTTGCTATGGTTTTCCCCGTTCCCGGACCACCTCTTTTTCACCCCAAAGCTCTTGCTCATGCCATCCCCTCTGTAGCAAACACCATGTTCCCTCTGACCACGTGGCTGGCTCCTTCTTAGGGTCATAGCTAAAAAGCTACCTGTGTAGTGAGGACTGTCCTGAGTGCTCCAGGTGAGTATGTTCTCCGTCCACCTTGATCTTCTCCATCACTGCTCCCTCCCGGTTGTGTTACAGCATTTCACCTTTTGGAATTGCTTAGTTTTCTTCTTGTTCACTCTCTGTTTCCCTCCCTAGGTCGTGATTTTGGGGAGGGCAATGCCATATCTGTCTTGTTTACCACATACCCCAGGCCTGGCATAGTATTCAACTTGGAACAGGTGTTTGTTGAATAAACACTAAAGACCTACAGGATGGGGCTGGTAATACTGCCCAGGTAACCACACTGCATTAAAAGAGATCACGCAAGGAAGTGCTCTGTAAACCAGAGACTCATGTTAATGATGTCAGTGGTTAACTGTATACAGTGGGAGAAACAAGAATAGGCGAAAAAAAAAAAAGAAAAAAGAAAAAAAGAAAAAAAAGTTTTTATGTCTGATTGAAAACTGAAGGCAACTCTGCTCTCCTAATTCTAGAAGAGTCGATGAGAGAGCTGTTTCCAACCCAGCAGCGATGACCATGGGACAATTTCATGATGTACATTTCTTTATTTTTTTAAGTTTATTTATTCATTTTGAGAGTGACAGAGACACCACAAGTAGGGGAGAGGCAGAGAGAGAGAGGGAGAGAGAAAGAATCCCAAGCAGGCTCCATACTGCCAGCACAGAGCTTGTCGTGGGGTTCAAACCCACAAAGCCATGAGATCATGACCTGAACTGAAACCAGTAGTAGGATGCTTAACCGACTGAGCCACCCAGTCGCCCCCAAAATGTATGGTTTTTTTGTACTTCTTCTTTTGCCTTGGCTACTAAGAAGTCTAAAGCTAAACTTGGGTCTCCATTATCATGCAAACATTAGCCAAAAAACTTCTGTTAAATACAGATAGTGTTTTGTGAGAGTAACTAGCACTCTGCCTGACACACAGAGGAAGCTCAAAATTAAATAGTAATGTCCATGTGAATAGTCTTAGGTTTTATTGTCCCTTTGCCATTTTCATGGTAAACGACCTCATATCCTCTTTGGAAGTAGGGAAAGCATCAAGCAGTTTTGCTTTTTATTACTGTAAAAATAAAATTATCCGTAATAGCTAAAAGTGGAAACAACCCAAATGTCCATCCACTGACAAATGGATAAATGAAACGTGGCCTATCCATACCATGGAATATTATTTGGTAATAAAAAGAAATGAAGTGCTGATACACACTACCACACGGATGAACCTTGAAAACATTATGCTCAGTGAAAGAAGCCAGTCACCGAAGACCACGCATATTGTACGATTTCATTTATGTGAAGCGTCCAGAATAGGCCATGCACGCAGACAGAAAGTAGAGGAGTGGCCGTCTAGGGCTGGATGGTTGGAAGCCATGGAGAATGACCGCTAGAGGCGGTGGAGTAATGAAGATTTGGGGAGTAAGGAAAGTGTTCTAAAATTGGTGGTGGTGGTCCATGCCCTGCTCTTTGGATGTAGCAAAAACCGTTGAATTGCACTTTAAATGGTGAATTGTATGATATGTGAATTATATCTCAATAAAGCTGTTAAAATTGATTAATAAAATTATAGTAAGAGCCCCCCTGGCTCTCTGAGGGTCGCATGACTGAGCAGGCCAATCAGAGTGGGTTTACAGGCGGCAGCTTTGATTGGGCCTGAATAATAGCTCCTCCCCCTCTCCCTTCCCCTCCCTCCCCCACCTAAACGTTCTCTCAGCCTTCTCCTGGGGACCCTGACCAGAGAGAGTTAGACATGGGCTTCCACCCTGAAGGAGCTAGGTCTGTCTGGGAGCTGAGCAGGGTGCAAGGGGTTATGGAAAGGGTGCTCGCAGTCAAGACCCAGCGCAACTCCCTGGCCGCAGGGAGGGTATTGTGGGGCTTCTGTGTGGAGAAACATCTTTCGCCACAGCAAATACTGTTTTATTTCTTCATTCTCGTGTGACTTCCACAGACGGTTCCCGTGCGCGGTGCTGGGGACACAGAGATGACTGTGTGTCCCCGCGTGGGTGGGGCGCCAGAACCCACCGCGGTAGGGGGAGGGCTGGAGGCCGCGGGAGACCCCGAGACGCTGCTCAGGGGCCCCTGCGGGGCTGCCCGCGCAGTTCGCGCCGGAAGGACGAGAGCGCTTGGCTTGGCTGGCGGCTCAGGGGCGCGTGTTTTGCAGAGAGCTCCGACCCGGGCAGGTCACACAGCTTTCCGGAACTGGCCCCAGGCTGAGGGCTGCTTGGTGGCCTCTCCCGGTCAGGGGATGGAGCTGTGAACGCCCGGCGGGAGTGGCTTTGAGGCCGGACTGGCTCCCTCGCTGCGAGGTCTTTCCTCGGGCACAGGTGAGGGGCCCCTGCTCCCCACTGCTGAGCGGGTCACCGCCTGCCCCCGGGAGGGGAAGGGCGGGCCGCGCGCGGTCCCAGAGGGAGAGGGCCCTGCCGGGAAGGCTGGCCGGCGAGACGCCGGGCTCTGTGCGGGACGTTTGCCACTAGAGGGAGTGCCACGTCGTTCTCCGTCCCCAGCACTGGGCTCGGGTGGCAGCCAGGGCTCGGGGTTCCTGAGAAGCTCACTCGTTTGCCCTTTTCCATTTAAAGGTTTCTCAGAAGCAGCCGGACTCGAGAATCCTTAGCGTTGTTTGGCAGGCATTCGCAGAGCCCTTGAACTAGGGATGCAGCCTCTGGCCTCTTGCAAACCTCTGGGGCCTTGGGCAGGGATGCTGGTCCCTAGAGAAGCTGTCCTTCGCTCCCAGCACTTGAAGACCTGAGAAGCGCAGGGAGCCTCACTTCTGTTTCCCTGTGCGGAGTCTGGTCTGGCCCTCAGGGCTGCAAAGGACAGGCCCATGGGTTCTGGAGAGCGGTTCAGCTCTATGCTACCTGGAAAAGTAGTTTAGTGCCTGATGGGAGAGAGCAGGATGGGGACATGAGGTGAGGCCAGGCTGTCAGGATGTTGAGGTGGTGTTAGAGACCTGGAGACAGGAGAGCTGGCTCCCAGCATCTCAACATGGGGCTGGTGGAGCTGATGGGCACGGTGGGGGTGGTTAGACCCCAAATTTGGGCAAGAACAGCTCTGCTGTGGCTCTCTTGGCTTGGCCCTTAGGTAAAGGGCAGCAGAAGATTGTTTGTGGATGCCCCTAAACCCTGCCATGAGAGGTCCCCACAGGTCCAGGTTGGGCTGGCTACCTACAGTGGCTGGCTGATGGTGGCTACCCTTTAGAGGCAGGGCTAGGACCAAACAGGGTGTCCCAAGCATAAGCCCTAGGCCCTGGCCACTGCCGACATGGTCACTAAGATTTTGGACCACATCCCAAACTTCTGACCCAGCCCCTGCGAAGGGTGCAGGAGGCTTGGGGTCCATTTCCCCCTCCAGCATCGACCCCTGGGTCTGGGAGAGGGACCATCCTTTGCAGTCCTCGGGCACAGGCAGCAGGGGTACAAGAATGCAAACCGGGGGACTGCACGTTGCAGGAAGCTGGTGTGCCATCTGCAGTGGGAGTGGGTCAGAGCTGGCCTGCTGAGGCTCCTGTCACTGCTGTGGTTAATGCTGGTGATTACCATGGTTACCCGAGGCTGGAAGCTCTGACAGTCAAAGGCAGAGCAGGAGAAAGATGTCCTCTCCCTGCTCTGAGCCACATGGCTGCCTCTGCCTCCCTGGTAAATAGAAGAGCCTGAACCAGAGAAATTATTCTGCTAGGGTTCAGCCGATTCGTGCATCACCAATCACCAAGCATTGGGGCTTTTGGGGGGCCCTGTCCTGAGCACATCCCATGTGAGGGAGGCAAAGGAGATGTCCTCAGTTTTGCTCAGTCTTGGGAGGACAGGTCCTCAGGGAGCTCAGAGTCAGAGGAAGGAAGCAGCTAGAAGGACAGGTGGAGAATTCAGCACAGGCTCTTGAAGATCCAGCGATGACTCTCTGGTCCCATGCTCCAGTGCCAGCCCGAGGTGGTGAGAGCACCCTCTCCAACCCGGGTGCTGTCTGGGGTGTCAGGACACCTGCTCTGCCACTGGTTGGGAGTCCCAGCTCCTGCTGGGCCCTGGTTTCCCCATCTGCAAAATGGGGTTAACGGTTACTAATCCCTACCTAGTCCAAGTCTGTGGGGAGGAGTTTTTAAATGAGTAATTTTGTGCATTGAAATGAGACAACAGATTTCAAGTCTTCGGAGAAAAGGCCTTATTTATTATTATCATCAACTCATTGAGCAGAAATTCTGTTTATCTCCTTTGCTGCCTCTCCAGTGCTGCATGAATTGAGAACCATAATACCTCAGTGAGATGGTAGGGTCTGCACAGCTGCCCAAATCCTAGCCCTGGGGATTCCTGGGGGGCTAGGGAGGCCGGGCGGGACTTGCTCTGAGCTTGGAGGGGCTACCAGGATCAGGAGCAGTGTGCCAACTCCAGGGCCGAATGCTACAGTGGGAATCTGCAGGTTCTCAAGCAGGGTGCCTAGCTGGAGTTGTGAGAGCTGGGGCGAAGGAAGCAGGGGCTGGTGGGTGGAGGAGGCTTGCTTTGAAGCTCTTTCTCTTTGGTTCATTATCATTATATGTTAATTTTAAAAATGAGAAAATGCAGATATGCCAAAAGAGAGAGAGAATGAAGAAAGAAAATTAAATCACTTATGTTAAATTAATTAAATTCTGATACTCTGTTCTGGTAAGGAGTATCGCGTAGAAGGTCTCCGTAAGTGGCTGAGGGAATGAATGAACTCAGGTGACTGTAAACTGTCTGATAGACACCTGCCAGACTTTTGAAAAAGAAAGATTTTTTTTTTCCAGAGAGGTTTTAGGTTCACAGCAATATTGAGCAGAAGGTACAGAACCTTGCCATGTACCTCCTATGCCTACATGTGCATAGCCTCTTCTGTTATCAACACCCCCCACTAGAGTGGCACATTTGGGCAATCAATGAACCCATATCGACACATGGTTATCACCCAAAGCCCATGGTTTACATCAGCGTTCACTTTGCTATTGTACATTCTATGGATTGGGACAGGCATCTGCCATTCCGGTGTCATATGGGGTATTTTCACAGCCCTAAAAATCCTCTGTGCTCCATCTCTCAAACATTTCCCCCTCCGCACATCTGCACGTCCAAACACTCCCCCATTATATTAATATCTATGGTTTTCAAGATAGGAGTATGCTCTACACATTGATGGGAAACCTGTTTCCCCTCTGAAAAATGAAATGGGGATAATAAGCATGAAACACCCCCATCTCAATAATTTGGATCGGACCGCTGACGTCTTTGTGTTATTTGGCTATGGTCATGAGGCTGAAGTTAGGAAGGACAAGGATAGAACATGAGGAAGGACAGAGTCCCTCTAAGGCTGGGCGGGAGAGGAGACCAAGAAAGGCAAATGGTGGCACAGGACGTCCCTTGGGGACACAGTGCATTGCGTACCACTGCCCTCTGCAAGAGCTGTGTCTGCCCCAGGTATGCATCTCTGTCTTTACTTCCTTCTCCGGAGTTCTTGCTCCTTGAGGGAGGTCAGTCACCGAAAAAAAAAAAAAGATGCCTGTTGGGGTAGATATATATGTGTCTCATATATGTGTCCTGATGCAAACCCAGGAATTACACCATGAGCTAAAAAAAAAAAAAAAAAAAATCCTGCCCAGGGCTTCCTGCATTGGTAACAAATCGGCAGGTGTCCCCTAGTGTGTCTGAGGACCTTCGTGCATGTGGAGGAGAGTTCCTGATGTCTAAATCTGTCCACAGCACTTCCTCTGTCTTATCTGTGCTGACAGCTTCTCCTTCATCTCCGAGGGTCTGGATCCCAAAGCCCTTTGACAACTGGGCTGCGCTTGAAGGACTCTCCACTTCCTCAGTAAGCCTCTGGGCTCACACATCCTATCTGTATGGGCCAGACCCACGCAGTGGCCCACGCCGATGGCTGCCGGAGAAGGTGGAAGCAGTGCTGTCCCAGCAGAGCAGCGGCTTGCCAAGCAGGTGGTCATGACGACATGAGCACAGAAGCGGGGCACACAGTCCTCTTGCTCCTGGACAAGACTCCAGGGGCGTTTGACTGATTGCACACAGGCTCTGGGTCCTCCCGTGAGGATGCACACCTTGCATTTCCCTGAAGGTGTGGCTTTGCTCATCACCCAGGGTCTATCCCCAGCCATTGAGCTGGCTGTTTAGGGAGAGGTACTGTTTGGTCCTGAAAATCATGGCTCCTGATGTCCCTGCTCTTAAATTTCTTCTGTAAGATCTTATGACTTTTCTACCTCAGGTGATGTGCCTGAGGGCTCTGTGGTTCGCCTCATTACCATCACATTTCCTCCTGGCCTGACCCGTGTTGGTGGCAGGGAGTGGCGGCGACAGAGAGCTGGCTTGTTGGCGGAAGGGCTGGCCTCAATTAATGACGAGAAACTGAGCTGGGGCAAATGTAGAGTTCTCCCGTCAGGCCTCCCCTCCTCAAAGGACTGCACAGATACATGCACACGGGAGGCTGGAGACGCTGCTCAGGGTCCGGGTCACATCACGCCTTTCTCTGCTTGCTAACCAGAGCTGCTGACCCCTCCTCTTCGACCTGTGCCCCTCCCTCCCTGCTCACCAGGCACCTGTCGCCCTGGCCTGTTTGCATCAGGCCTTTCCCGCCCAGCTGCTTCCTCAGGGTCCCTCTCTTCTGGGCCAGCCCTCTCCCCAAGCTTCAGGAATCCATCTCTTCAGAGAAGCTTCCCGGCCACTGTCTGAAGTAGCTTTCCCTTTTCCCTCCTCATGTTATCAATGCCTTTTCTTTTTAATAGTATGTATTTCAATTTTCTTATTTTTTGGCCTCTTTATTTCCTTATTATCTGTTTCTCCAGGTAGCCTCCAGGAGAGCCGGGACCTTGTATGTGAATTTTGTTTATCACTGTATCCCCAGCATAGCAGGATGCAAGTCTTATAATAAGTACCCCGTAAGTAGTTGATTGATGAACGGTTTAGCAACACATGTAAGAATGTCTTGACTCTAGGTGACTTTAAGCTCAATCTGAGTAAGACATATGACCTGTCATTCTCTGGTTGATCCTTACTTGGAATGAGGGGGAGGACCTCCCCACTCTGCTTACACAAATGTTGTAGCTTTGGAGCTCTGAGCACAGTGCTGAGGTTAGAGCATAAGTAGCATGTTAACAAAATGGCACATGCCTAGGGGAAATTGTGACTTGGAACCACAGACTTTGAGGACAGTAAACTTAGGGTCTTTCACTTGGAGAAGGGAAGGCTATCCCTAAGGATACCTACGAGCTGTACACAGATATCCCAGACACATTGTAGAAGAAGAGTGTATGTGTAGGGTGGGTTGCCTGGAAGGCAGTGATCTCTTCCTCACTGGAGGTGTTACTAAAAGCTTCCCTTGGTGCGGACGTAAGACTAGATGACATTTAAAGTTGCTTTCAGTCTGAAGTGTCCACATATATCAATGTGATTTTGGAGGAGCCTGGGTGGTTCAGTCAGTTGAACATCTGACTTCGGCTCAGGTCATGATCTCACGATTTGTGGGTTTGAGCCCCATGTCGGACTCTGTGCTGACAGCTCAGAGCCTAGAGCCTGCTTTGGATTCTGTGTCTCCCTCTGCACACGTGCTCTCTCTCTCTCAAAAAGAAATAAATATTAACAATTTTATAAATGTGATTTTGAAATGTTTTTGTTGGACTGTTCTAACCAGCCCAGGGCAGGTAGGAAGAGCAAGCTATTCCTATACCTACTATTCCTGAAGTAGTTTCTGGCCCTGTATGTGTATGTGTGTGTGTGTGTGTGTGTGTGTGTGTGTGTGTGTGTTTGCATGTGTGTAATTGTGGTGGACTGGATTCTTGTTGAACAAATATTCACTCAATATTCACTCTCTCTTCCTCCTTAGGATGGCATATACTTATATTTACCTGCCTCACTCATTTTGGGCATGGCCATGTAACCGGGTGCACAGAAGTGGGAGTGTACTGAGGCTTTGAATGTTTGTTTAGCCTCTGGAGCTCCTGCCTACTCCATGATGTAAGTACATCCAGGGTAGCCATAGTTCCAGGATGAAGAGACATGGGGAAAGCAGACCTGATCCAAGCCCAAATGAGTCCAGCCAACTCACAGACCCATTACTGAAAAGAAATAAATGCCTGTTGTAAGCCACTGAGATTTTGGGATTATTTGTTACACAGCCTTATCACGGAAAAGCTGACTAACGAGTGTTCATGGTAGTCTTTACAGGGAACTAGTCCAATACTCAGGCCTTTTCACAGAGGGCTTCAGGATGGAGGCACCTGCTCTGTTGCATGTCAT
Source organism: Prionailurus viverrinus (assembly GCF_022837055.1). Lineage (NCBI taxonomy): Eukaryota > Metazoa > Chordata > Mammalia > Carnivora > Felidae > Prionailurus > Prionailurus viverrinus. Next base: position 122,705,986 of record NC_062563.1, read on the forward strand.
TAAGGAATCAGGTTTTAGTAAATAGTTCCTCCCCCTTTTAGACTCGGTTCCCTGACCTCTTCCTCAAGTGCATATCTCCCCCCTCTTTAGGACAATTAACCACATTCACAAAATTCCACCTCCTCCTCCTCTACAGGCCACTTCTGCAGGCTCTCAGAACTGTCTGTCTTTGAAAAGGGCTATCCTTGTTGTGGGAGGCCCTCAGCTTTCCGAGGAGGTTGGAAAGAATGGAGCTCAGAGAAATGGAGGGGCCCCCGCAAGCTGCAGCAGCAGGAGGCAAAGGAACCAGCAGCAGGGCCCTCTGGAAAGATCGGAGGAGGCATGTAGCTGAGTGCTCACACAACGTGAGGATGTCGCAGCTCCAAACCAGGGTGTTCTCTGTGATGTCAGGTGAGCAGCAACTTAAGTGCCTCTACCTCCAGCGTATCCAGCACAGACATGCTGAAAGTGGCTGTAAAATGCCTTTGACTCTTATCTCTCTTGCATCACCCTCTGAAATGAAATCTCAAACACTTTCGCAGGGTTTGATGCAGAGAACAGTAAGCAGATAGAGGTTCAGGCAGAAACAGAACAGGAGTCAAAAGCCCTGGAGAAAAGCATGAATGGGCTTGGAGAGGACAAATAAAATAGCAGAGACATTTATACGGGTCTCCCCTACCTCTCAGAACAAAACAATTATGAGATAAGAGAGGCATGGATGGGAGGAAATTCTTTCATTTTTCACATTGCAAGCTGGAGAGATCCAATAGCCTGTTTATGAAGAACAATAAAGAAGATACATGAACTCAGTAAAGAGGTTGTTACAAATATATCTGGTGGTTTTGAAAGGCCAGGGTTTTCTCCCCGCTTTTGGATAAAGCTGTCAGCTAAGTATTAAAAGATTTTTTTTTTTGCTTTGCTTTTTTTGTTGTTTTTTATTTATTTTATTTATTTATTTATTTTTTCAAAAAGCAATAACTGGCACCAGCAGTTTGTTACAATTGGCAGGAAGAGTTATCACTTTTATTTAGGATTTGGAAATGCAATCAAAGAAGGGCAGATTGGAGCTTGAATTAAATGAAGCTTAAACAGCAAAAAGAAAAATCTCTGCTGGTCTTTTAAACAAACAAACACAAAAATTATAGCTCCTTGTTGTTAATTTGAGCTGTAAAACATTTGACACTCATACTTGATAAAACAGTGCCAAACAGAACGGTTGCTACTTTTTTTGTGTTAGGTACTGAACGTTCTGATCACTTTTACGAGGAAAAAAAACCCCTTGTTTTTAGAAACTCTTTGGTGGGACCTGACTAGCTTATTGCACGAGAAATCACAGTGAAGACTCATTCTGTTGGCTTTAGGGGGAAATTATTTCTTCGAGGATACTTTCCACAGACCAAAAAGCTGGGAGGATCAGTTCCACTTAGCTACCTGTTTTCACATTTCTTGTGTTTTGTAATTCCTGAATACCAAATTACCCCCTGAGGTCATGGTAGCTGGGAGTATGACCCTGCCTATGACTTGTCCTCACATAATTATTTCAATTTTTTGTGATTCAATCTGATCCAGGAAGTCGTCATATTAGCTAGTAACTTCCTTATCTATATCACAGCTCTGAGAATCAGCACAGAAACATAAGGTTCCCCTGAGAGGATAAGAGAGATGTCACAGTGGTTGCTCTACATCTCGAGCATTTTACCCAGAGGTCTCTGGACTCGTTCAAGATTCTTAAACCGCAGCAAGAGTAGCAGGGTGGTTTTAAAACCCGGAATGAATTAGAAGTGAAGAGAGGTCCTTTTATGGGCAGGGATGGTGACTACCAGTGGTAGACAGTAAACAATCTGGTAATAAGGGACAGAAATACTACAAAACAGACGCAAGCCCACAGAACTCAGTGCTTTGGTTGGATTTAGAAAAGGGGTAAATACTTTCCCAAGTATGATGGTTAATTTTATGTGTCAACTTGATGGACCGCAGGGTGTCCTGTTATTTGGTTGGACATCATTCTGGGTGTATTCTGGGCATGTGAAGGTTTTGGGATGAGATTAACGTTTGAATCAGTAGACTGAGTAAAGCAGATTGCCTTCTTCAACATGGGTGGCCTCATCCAATCAGTTGAAGGCCTGAATAGGACAAAACGCCTCACCCTCCCTTGAAGTAGGAGGAACTCTTTTCTTCCTGACTGTCTTTGAACTGGGACATTTGCCTTTGCCTATCTTTGGACTTGGACTCAGACCGAAATGTACACCATCTGCTCTCCTGGTTCTCTGGCCCTTGGGCTTGGAGTGGCATTACACTCTCCTGGGTCTCCAGCTCATCACCTTACAGATCTTGGCATTTAGCCTCTATGAGTTCAGGAGCCAATTTCTTATCATTCTTTATAATACCTCTATCTCCATCCTTATGTATCTCTCTCTGTATATATATCACCCTGGATCTGCCTGGAGAACCCAGACTAATACTCCAAGCCTTGCTTTGGTCTTGGGGCTCCATGTGATTGAATTGAAGGCACCCAGCCTGTGTCTTGAAGGGAAGGCACAGGGCTTGTCTTCCTTGCCACTTGAGTCTCAGATCAGTTGTCCCCTCCCCTGGACTCTGCCAGCGCTGGGACCCATGTCTGTTCTGCCTGCTCAAGGTCGTACCTAATGGTTGCAGATTTGAGTATCAGATTTGAGTATCACTCCACCTTCCAGAATACAAGCTCTAAGGGACTCTGAGCAGCTTGTTTTTTTGCTTCCTTCCTGGCCCACACGCAGTGAGTTGTCTCCCACAAACACTGTGGAATAAATGAATGTTCTCTACTCCCTTCCACAATGGTACTGAATAGAAATAGCTTAAGAGTTTTTTCATAGCTAAAAAAATTTTTGAAAAGTGTTAGTGTTTAGAGAGAAAACTCTCAAGCTTTGTAAACATGCCTACCTTATCCCCCAGCACCCTTCTTCACCTCTCCCAACACCACTTATTACCCTTTAGTGTGAAATGGTGCACACGGCACATTCGGTTATAGCAAAAGATGTGGTACAAAGAAAGAATGTAAATTGAATCTTATTTTCTCAATGAAACAATACTATAATAAGGGTTATATCCCTTATTCATATTTTTTATAGAAACGCTTGATAGTTTTAAAAAAAAATTTTTTTTAACGTTTATTTATTTTTGAGAGAAAGAGACAGAGCATGAGGGGGAGAGGGACCGAGAGAGAGGGAGACACAGAATTGGAAGCAGGCTCCAGGTTCTGAGCTGTCAGCACAGAGCCCAGTGCGGGGCTTGAACTCACAAACCGTGAGATCATGACCTGAGCTGAAGTCAGATACTCAACTGACTGAGCTACCCAGGTGCCCCAGAAACACTTGAGAGTTAAATCCTGAAGTATATGTTAGCTTGGAACCAGAGCTACAATTGAATTCTGCTTCTTCTAGAAGCTTTGTAACCTTGGGCAAGTCCCCTAGCCTCTGTGGATGTCAGTTTCCTCCTTGACTAAATAGGGAAGAATACCTCCCTCACAGCAGCTGCAGGGGTTAAAGTCAGTAATGTATGTAAAGTACCTTGTGCTCTACCTGGCACATAATAAGTGCTCAATAAATTTTAATTCCCCTTCTCCCTTCTCCTGTCTCCAATTCAATCAAGTATTATGATAGATGTATTTCCTGTTCAGTGTAAAGCTTTATAAAGTGCATATAAATCAATTAAATAGGGCAATGCAGTAATTGATCATGTAACATTTATTTAAGAGATCCTGGGAGAGGGGGAGAAGATTAGGGGCTCGTGGAAACCTCTAGAGAGACCCTAGGAGAAGTCTGCTCAGATGGGTTTCCTGTGACACGGCATGGGCACTCACTGCCATAAAATCTGTGAGAAAGGACACGGTGGGGTTCAGGGCTGTGACTTACGATTGGGAGTTTCTAGGTCCAAGAGTGACCTGAGTGGTCCTTCCTGCCCCTGTAGGAAAAGGCAAAATGATCAGAGGAGTCAGAGAAATGGCCATCTGACCTGTCTTCTTTTTTTTTTTTTAATTTTAAAAAATATTTATTTTTGAGAGAGAGACAGAGACAGAGAAAGAGCATGAATGGAGGAGGGGCAGAGAGAGAGAGTGGGAGACACAGAATTCAAAGCAGGCCCCAGGCTCTGAGCTGTCAGCACAGAGCCCAATGTGGGGCTTGAACTCATGAACCGTGAGATCATGACCTGAACTGAAGTCAGATGCCCAACAGACTGAGCCACCCAGGTGTCCCTGACTTGTCTTCTAAGTGCAAGATTAGTGAATGAGTTATCTCCTCAGTGAATGCAGAAGACAAGCCAGATATGATTCAATTGAAATTTCTCACCACTTGTCTGCTGTGAGGAGGGAGGCATGTTTGCAGGCACCCTTTCCCTCTGGCTTTCAAGCGTGAACCTGGGAGGGGGCAGCATCCTTGAGGCTTTAATTGGATAACTTTAGGAAATGCCATTACAGGGGGCAGGGAGGGAGGTGCCACAGACAAAGTGAAAAGAGATTGGGGTCAATAAGGAATGCTCATTCCGTGGCTAGAGAATGGCGTCCAATGTGATTCAGATTCTAGGCAATCCTGAAAAAACCCTACACCGTCTTTTTCCCCTGGGGAAGGTCAGCGGGAATTCCGTTTCCTCACATATGGTTCCTTGCTTCTCTGTACCCTCGCTGATCCATGTTTTAGAATGGAGTTTGGAGGAGGCATTCCGCAGAAAGAGCCAGTCTGCCATGTGAGATTGTCTCTGCCATGCTTCCAGATGAGGTTCAAGGACTTTCCTTTGACAAAGCATCGCTCACCTGCACTGTCCTGTGCTTCTCCCAGGGATGAGGCCAGAGCTGTCGCGGGGGGCTAGGACTCTCTCTCTCTCTGTAGTTTGAGAGTGATGCGAGACAATTCTTCCTCTGTTCCTTGCATTTTTGCCCATCTTGGCCTTTGTTCTTGATTCTGTCTTCTGGGATATTTGTGTAGCAAACAGCCTTAGAAGAAACAGATTGTGTCTCCCTCTGGAGTGATGGGCAGTAGCAAGTATTTTTACTGTCCAACACAATGAAGATAATGTCTCCCTCTAGGACCAAAGTCAGACAGGCTATTGCCCATTTTAAAAAGTTCAGGTTTCCTAAGCTTGGATCCCCTTAGCTATGAAGCAAACCCACTGTGCCTGCAGCATCTGCCTGGGCCCCTCCACGCTCCCCCCTCCCGGGACCTGGGCAGGCAAATGCGAAGCTCATGCTGCTTGCTAGACCCTGTGGAGTGCAGGGCTGTGTTTCTGGCCGGGAGTCTCATGTCTTCTGCCCACATCCAGAACACTGTGGCAGGCTAACTTGGTAGCAAGCAAGTAGGATAAGACCAGGGACCGTCCACAGCTCTTGCTAGTGATTTGTCACAAGAGACTAGTGACTGTGCAGGGCTGTGGGGCAAGGGTGCGTCCACTCATAGGAGGCCAGTAACAATCTGGGCAGTAACTTTCCCAGACAGGTCTCTCTCTCTCTCTCTCTCTCTCTCTCTCTCTCTCTTTCTTTCTCTCTCTCCTGGCCTCCCCCGAACCTCCACCATTAGTATTTTTTGCATCTCTGTGCCTTGTGAGATAGCTGCGGGTTTTATCTTTCCCTCTCTCCTGGAGGTGGATCTCTGGGCCCCACCAAGCTCTGATGTCCTTGACTCTACAAGGAACGGTTTGCCTCAAGACTTCTGGACCACTCTTCTCCTCCCACTCTGCTGCCATCCCCTGTCTCCCACAGGTGTGGCCTGGGGCCTCTTCTCTTAATCCTGTACTCCAAGGTCCACTTGCTCACATGCCTGGCAACCCTGTTCTTTGGTAATTTTTGTTTTGGTAGTTTTTCCACCCTCAGGGAGTGAAGAATGTTCTAGAGATGTCGGTGCTGAGGGCAGACTTGCTGGAGAAACTTGTGCTAGGCATGTCCACTGTCCTGCCTGGTCTCTTCACAGCTCGCCTCAGGTTGCAGGAATGTGAGCGCCTGTCTTTTGTGTCAACCACTGGGAGCCTCTGGCAGGCAGGGCCTGGGCCTGCTTGTTCTGTGCACGCCCCCTCCACCACCCGGTACCCACCACTGTGTCTAGCACTCAACGGGGACACACGGTGGCTCAGCTGGATAGATTCAAAGCTGTTCTGGAATAGGCAGCTGGCACTGTCTCTCACTATTTCTTCTCTATCTGTACCTACATCATCGTTATTCTAGAAACTATGTTATGCTGTAGAACCTTTCTTTTTTTTTTAATTTTTTTAATGTTTATTTATTTTTGAGACAGAGAGAGAGCATGAACAGGGGAGGCGCAGAGAGAGAGGGAGACACAGAATCTGAAACGGGCTCCAGGCTCTGAGCTGTCAGCACAGACCGTGTCTCACAGACCGTGAGATCATGACCTGATCATGATCATGATCAGCTGTCTCACAGACCGTGAGATCATGACCTGAGCCGAAGTCGGACGCTTAACCGACTGAGCCACCCAGGCGCCCCTGTAGTACCTTTCTTAATCTGCTCTTCCTGTTGAAAAATACTACTCCTAGAATCATGATGAAGCAATGGATCAAGGAGCCTTGTTGAGCATGCCCAGCCATGGGTCCAGTCATGGTGATGCTGCGTAGAGCTGTGAGCCCACCTCTGCAGGGAGCGCGGGGGGGGGGGGGTGCCAGGAACCAGATGTAGTGACTCATCAAGGTGCAAGGGAGTGCAGCAGAGAGGTCAGCAGGCTGGGGAGGTCAGGAGAGGCTTCCCAGGAGAAGGGACCCCTCAGCATTTGTCTATAGCAGACTGGAAGCCCCCGAATTTGGTACAGTACTTACTTCTTGAGGGAGGCAAAACTTAAGGTGGTTTTGCGTAGATCTGCTTGCACTGCGTAGATCTGCTGGACTCTGGGCCAGGCCTTGTGCTGGGTGCGGGCAGATAGTGGCAAACAAAATTCTTGGGGAACTTGCACGCAAACAAGGGAGACAAACCAGCAATAAATGCAAACTGTTATCATGCTGTGCAGGAGAAACACAGGGTGCTCTGAAAGCAAATAAATAAGACCTGTCTGAAGTTGGGTGGCCAGACATGGCCTTGCTATGGAAGTGACATTCCCGCAGAACCCTAAAGAGTGAGCGGGACTAGCTGGGTGAGGAGAGGGAGAGGGGTGATGGGCAGAATATAGCGGGCTGCGTGCGACAGTGCAGGGACACAGTCAGAGGAGCACAGCGAGTGCAGGACGAGACGAAGCACAGACAAAACGTCAAACCAGCTCAGAAAACAAAGAGTTCCTTAATCTGAGGAGGACCCGAGAAGTGGGTGATGTAGGTCTTCCTGTGTGATAGGCACACTGAGTTTCTTGCCCTCTAGCTGGACCCAAGCTGTGGCTCCCCTGGGGTGACACCACGGAGGGTACTGGGGCTGTGAGACAGGATGATGGAAAATCACAGGTGGTTTTCCAGGCCCCAGTAATCATAGGCTTCTCATCCCATCACCTCTTATCCTACAATATACATTTTTGAAAATGCTTTGTCAAACTGCACTCCCTGGGCTCAGCTACCCCCCAGTGGAGTTTTTGATTAAGATGGCACCTGCCCTGAGTTGAGTCTGAATCCCGGCTGCAGAGTTCAGAGGCCGGAACAACTATGACACGAGTCAGAGGGCAGAGAGGCATCTGTCGTGCAGGTCACGGTACGTGGTACGTGGCAGCTCTCTGCGCCGTGGTCGGGAGAAACTCATTTAACGTTTTCTAACATTTTCCCAAGTGAACGAGCGGTCTGTGGGTGCCAGGAGAATGCTCATCTGTCAGTTGTGACAATATAACAGAGTGTACATTATTTATGCTAAAAATAGTCTGTACGAAAGATGAGGCTCCAAAGGCAGCACCAATGAAATCCGAAGCTTCTGCCAGACCCCCTTCCCTCAGAGGTGATTGACAAAGTAATTTTCTGCTGTGCTTTACTGAACCAAGAGCACACACCGTGCACACCAGCAGCCTTTGCAGCCTGATGAAATCACTCAGGACCCGTTTCGAGGCCTCCTACCCAGGACGGTCCGTTGACATATTCCGTCTCTGTGGTCCCTCTTTAGGATGGTAGAGTCCAGAAACAAGGGTGGCTTTGCTTCAGCACAGAGCATGGGAACCTGGTGGCCTCTAGCTCCGGCTTAATTATGACCCTCTCCTGTGCCTGGTGAGGGAAGGAGCAGAGGGGACACAGACAGGGGACTCTGGGCACCCGAGTCCTCCTTCTGCTCCCTCCATCAGGGCCACGGTCGTAATAGCTGCCATTTGTTGAGGGCCTACTCTGTGTCAGCCCTGTGCTGGGCGCTTTATCTGGATGATCTCATGTCTGAAGCAGTAGGTACTACTAACATCGGAGGAACTGAGGCTTCTCCAGGACTCAGATGGGAATTAGTCGCTCCCGCAAGCGTCCCAGCGCAGGGACCGGAGAGGTCTGAGTCTGAAATGAGGGCTGGAGGCCGATTTGTTTTTCATGGCCTCAACGTTGGGAGCCAGAGGAGGTGGTGAGGATGGTTTCCAGGGGGAGAGGGCAAACCGACGAGCTCCAAATGCTTCTTGCACATTTTTTTAAAAGGCTGATACTTGCTTTTAAATTTAGCCACATCATCCCCAAATCCCCGCAGTGTGTTTTGGATGTAGAAAGTGGGACAGAGAAGCTTCCGTTTCAGTTAATGTGAGAGAAGACCAGCTCAGGCAAGCTGTCTTAGCCCTGGGGCTGCCAAGAATACCAAGAGGCACACAGTAGGTGCTTAGTTATTGGTGGAATTAATTTGAGTTGCTAGTTAGGGCTGCATGCCTGCCCTCCTGTGTGTTTCTGAGTGTGGTAATGGCTCTCCCTTGGTCTCACATGTGCAGAATCTCACGTGACCCTGTTAGGTGGATGCTTGTGACCTGGGACCAGCTGGCAGTTGTTGTCAGAAGGAACCTGTCCGGTTTACTCAGAGGCCATGACCATAGATCTGAGGCCATTGAGCACTGGGGTCAGGCCAGGAGTGTGAGGCTGGGCCATGTTGCCTAAAGATCTGCTCCTGCTCCGAGCATCTGTAGTTCAGGGTCTCAAGGGAGCCAGACCCGCAGTCTCTTCTTAATGTTGCTTTTGGGAAAAAAAAAAAAAAAAGAAGGGAGGCCCGTCTGCTGGCTGTGGGGAAAACCCCGTTTTGATGTTTCCCTGTTCTCCAAGAGCGAGCTTGTTTGTGGGAGCAGGAGGGCCAGGCAGGCTTTCTTTAGAGGCTGGATCTGCCTTCACCCTGTGTTTGTCTGCTGGCCACAGATCACGGCCTGATTGGAAGTGACTTTCCCCCAGGCGCTCAGTGCAGGCCTATTAGGCTGACAGTCTGCAATGGGCTGGGAGAGGCCCCCAGTTAGTGTCGCTTCCAGGTAGGCCTCTCGCTGCCCTCTTGGGCCGTATGGCAGATGCTCCCTGCCACCTGCATGTGCTGGGTCCTGTGCCAGGCTGAGTGGGGGCTGCCTGGAGGGCTGGACTGAGGCAAAGGGCTGCCCTTGATGACCTCGGAATCCAGACAGGAAGCCTGTCTGGGCACAGCTGACCCTAATTCCAAGCAGGGGGCTCTCTGATGAATGGAAGTCCTGGGTATCATGGGGCAGCTGAGCTCTCTTAGCCCAGGCTACCTGCCCCAGGCTAGACTGGAGACTTCCATCAGGCCAGGAGTTCCCAGGTACTTCATGCTCACTCTGCTCCAGCAGTCAGTCGGCCTACATTAAGCACCACTGTGCGCACTTTTGCCAGACCCCAGGACAAGGTGGAGATAAGCGTGAGGTCAGAAGCCCTGCCTTCTAGTCCTGGCCCTGTTGTCAACCAGCTGTTTGGTCTTGAATAAGTCTTTCTGGCCTCAGGTCCCCATCTGTAAATGAGGAGTGGACTGTAAGATTTCTATGAGTTCTTCTGTGTTTGATATTCTAGTTCATTCTCATTCTTTCATGTCCTTTCTCTACTCCTGCTTCCAGAACCCAGCGTGGAATTGATCACACAGTTGGTGCTTGGTAAATGCTCACTGACCAACATTATGCACAGCAGCCCAGAGCTCTGAGTGCAATGGTCCTTCAGCCTTACTTTCTACCTCCTAGAGATCCAGGACTGGAGGGCACACCCCCTGCCCTGCTAGAAAATAGACCATGCTAGTTTATGGGACTCTCAATTACTCACTTAAGGATGCCTACTCTGTCCATAGGGCTGGTTGAGCTGTAGATGCAGGGGTGAAAGAGACACCCACCATTTGGTATCCTTGGGCATCCCAGGAGGAAGGCCCAGCCTTTGGTTCTGTGAGAACTCTTCTCATAGACTCTGGTAGCATCACACTCGGTTTAGGAGACATTTATGTCCTGGGGCCTCCCGACAGTGCTCTATCTTCCAGAGCACATATTCAAGGTCTTTGCTAGGCTTTCAGCCAGCAGCAGGTAATTGCATAGACTCCTGTTACTTAAAGCAACATCAGCATCACCTGGGAGCTTTCTAGAACTGCAGGATTTCCACCCCCATTGCAGATCTACTGAATCAGAATCTGCATTTTAACAAGATCTCAGGGGATTTGGGATCCACAGTAAAGTCTGGGATTCCCTGGCATAGACCATTCTTCCCAGGCATGATGCTCAGGGCTCCAGCAGCCCGTCCATAGCCCATGGCCTTTATTAGCTTTTTAGGTGGCAGACTGACTCTGACTGAGGTCTGCAGGGGAGGCACTCATGTTACCAGCTCTTCTGAGAGTACCAGGGCTGGGTGTTGACTCCCTCTGGGTCTGTCATTGTTGAGCACAGCTCACACAGAACGCCCCCCCCTTTGGACCCTCACACTCACTTATTTGCAGAAAGGCTTCCAAGATTTCAAATCGAACAAATTAAAACATCTCCTTAGGAAAAAAAAATCCCTTAGACTATGCCTGAAAAAATTCGATTCAGCCTTTTCCTTATGCATGCACACACACACACACACACACACACACACACACACACAGAAATAAAGCCTTAAAAAAAGACATTGTCGGGGCGCCTGGGTGGCTCAGTTGGTTGAACAACCGACTTTGGCTCAGGTCATGATCTCATGGTTTGTGAGTTTAAGCCCCGTTGTCGGGCTCTGTGCTGACAGCTCAGAGCCTGGAGCCTGCTTCGGATTCTGTGTCTCCCTCTCTCTCTGACTCTCCCCCATTCATGCTCTCTCTCTGTCTCAAAAATGGATAAATATTAAAAAAAAAAGACATTGTCTATATTATGGGTTCTTAACTAGGGTCTGTGGTTAGGGTTCCTGGGGGGAGTCTATGAGCCCCTGATTTAATATATGGAATATGTGTTTATGTGCATTTTCCTAGTGAGAGAGGGTCCATGTTTTTCCAGATTCTTGAAGGAGTCCATGACCTAAAAAAGTCAACCCTTGGTCTCGGTCCAAGTCTGTTTCTTGGGATTTATTTAACACCTTGCTGTTGGAGACAAGTCAGGGACCAACTGAAGGTCTTTATGAAAACAATGTCTATGCTGCCAGTTAGGCACGACTTCTCTTCCCTCTCTCTGCTCCTCTAAATTTCTCTTTGTTCTTCCTATTATCTCTATCAAGGGCTATTTTCAGGGCTGATTGGAAACGGAGAGTGGGTCTGGCGGCACAGCAACAGGAGAGCGTGTTTGCCGGAAAAAGCATGGGCTCTAGTTGAGAGCAAAGGCAATTAGCCCTCAGAATTGGCCCATATTCCTTCCTTTCCTTCCTTTTCCTTTTTTTTTTTTAAACAAGTGAACCAGTGAAGCCATTTCCAGAAAATGGCAAAGAGCAGATTCAGGCCTGCAATTTCCGCATCCCTGCCCAGATGGATGTTCTGGGACAGGCGCCATGTCACTGTGCTCTGGACTGGTCTGGGCGTTCTGGTCTCAGGGTCTCATTCTCTCTTCAGCCTCCAAGGGCTTTTCTGTGCCGTGGGTGGGGGACACTTCTAGGGTATGTCTGTCCCCTGTGGCTGTGAGGCCTGTGCTCCTGGGGAGAAGTGAGTCCACCACTCTCAACACTGTTTGCCTCCAACCCCCCTGCTCCTTTAACCCATGTGGCTGCGGGAAGGACACTTCGGACATTGATGCTGCAGCCAGAAGCACTTCCAAGGATCCCCAGCCTCGTTCTTCCTTCCTAGTTCTGACTCCGTGGTGGCCTGACCTCTTGTTTTTGGGTGCAGATGGCCGGCTCCTCACTCTTGAAGGTAGAAGTTTAGTGTTCTGTGTTTGTGGCATAGCTCTCCTGAGAATGTGGCACTCATTTCTCCCCACCTGTCCCACCTCTTCAAATCTTCCTGGCCGCTGCCAATAATCACCCCCTTAACCCAACCCCGGTGCCCTGCTAGGTCTTGCCCATTACAAGGGGAGACTCAGTCAACACAGAGTCTTTGCTTCAGCCAATTAGCTTTACTTACTTCCCCCAGGCACACCTGTGATCCCTATGTCTGCTTCTTGGCCAACCCATTTACCACCTTCCTGACCTTTCTACTCAAATTCCATCCCTTCCAAATCCCACTTTACCCAGCAATGATAGCATTTCCCATCTGGAATGCATTTGCCCAACCTCTTGTCAGCCCAGATTCTTCTTTCACTTGCTTGAGGACCTTCCAGGCTCTGAGGCTCTCTTTGTGAGGTGACTTACTTCACTTACACAGCCTGTTCCAAAGCTGGGTGATTATCAAGTCTTCTTCATGTTGAGTTGAGGTCTGCCGTGGAGTCTTCTCTGCCCTGATACATGTCCTCTGAGGCTGCATGGTGGGTTGAAGCACAGGCTTTGCAATACATAGAGTGTGGACTTTGAATTTTGGCTGTCTTATTTACGGGCTGTGTGACCTCAGGAATGTCACTTAACCTCCCAGGCATGAGTTTTCTCGTTGCAAATGAGGCTAATAATAATACCTATTTCAGGAGGTAGTTGTGAAGACACAGAGTGTCTTTGAGACACCGAGTGGGTGTGCATTCCAGGAATAGTAGCTCTTGTTGCAATTTTACTTTCTTCCCTTAAATGTCTCGTTTGGCCTTAAGTTGCTCTGATTTCATCTCATTTCTCAGGTGTGTATCTGATACACTCACCTAGACTGAGCTCTTGGAGGACCGGGTGGCATCTTCATTGCTATCCCCGCCCCACTGTGTTGGCAGGGTGGGTGCACCATACATGCTCATCAGTGAGTGGATGACTGATTCAAACCAACAAGAAAACATTTGCTCTGTAGGTATTTGAATCAAAGAAAACTTGCAAATACTTCAGATTCAATGTTGACTAACCAAGCCTGGTGGGTTTGCACCTAACAGGGCAGTGATTATTCCCCAAATCAACTCTTAACTCTCCGCCTGGCTCTGAAAAGGCACAAAAGTAGAGCTGAAAGGGTGCCTGGCTGGCTCAGTCAGTAGACTCGCAACTCTTGATCTTGGGGTCATGAGTTTGAGCCCCATGTTGGGTGTAGAGCTTACTTAAAAAGAAATAGTTGTGCCAAAATAGAGCTTAGTCCCCCGAAGGAGGTGGGGATACTCCAAGCACTGTCCTAAACAGCACTGCATCCCAAACTGTGGCAACCATCCATGGGTAGCCTGGCAGCAGGTGATGGCACTGCCTGTCCGAGAGCCAGGGGGGTACTTCGGGATGCAGCCAGCCCCTCCCTGCCTTGGGGATGGGAATGGGAGGTATGGGGAGCTCTGTGGAAGAAATGCTGCGGGCAGGGTCAGCGGACAGCTCAGTTGACTGCAGCACCACCAGGCCGTGCACGCTCTTGTCAGAAGCAGGTGCAGGGAGTCAAGGGCCCGAACAGTGGTTGGAGGGTACCTGCCTCCAGCTCCTCTTACATGGCACCATACTTACCGTGGAGCATCTCAAAGGTACCTCCCTGGGCTGCTGAGACACACAGAAAACCACGCTCCAGCAGGAAGCTGCCTGGACCAGTACTCTTGCTCCTTAGGTCTCCTGGTGCCTGTTTTTCTCCAGGCCCTGGGCTGGCTCTAGCACTTGTGATGCCTGTGAGATTCTTCGGCGCTGAGTCTTATTAGTGTCTGAACCTCTGGGAGTGTGCTTCCCGAGGGAGAGGAGGCTGTGGTTTTACTTCCATGCGATCAAGGCAGACCGTGGGGAGGAAGAAAGTATGGGATTAAGGACTGACTGCTTTAACGAAGAGAACGGATCGTTCATAGTTTATGTGCCACCCAGGCCTCTTGCAGTGAGTAGGTTTGTATGCGACGAAAACATTTCCTTTTATTTTTTATTTATTGTAAGGGAATTTGGATCAGGGGAACATTAAAATTGGGGAGTGAAATGCAGAAAGCAGAACTCACAGCAAGGCACAACCTTGAGCAAGCGCTGCTCACAAACCAAGGAGGGAAGCAGCTCATTAGAATGTGGCTCGCCCTGGGTTCCTGGATGCGAGGTCTCTGTTCCTCTCGCGGGACTGCCTAAAAGGAAAGGGAAACAGCTCAAATTGGGCAGTGGTTCCGAGAACGAGCCGTGTTCACTGTTCTCACCTGTTACGTGCCTGCCTGCGAGGGGCTTGTTCCCCTGGGTAGACACGTCAGCCAGGCCTTTGTAGTGGGAGGCTGGAGAAGGCCTTTCTGCTGACCAGACACAGGGCATGCGCCAAGGGGCTGGGAACCCCAGCCAGAGGGGCAACCTGGGCCCCAGCCTGTTTCTGCCCTCGGAGCCTCTTGCTTTGGCCCCAGTAGCTCCTCTAGTGTCAAGGGAAGCTTGTTACGATGGAGCATGCTGGGAAAGACCTCAGAGAGGGCCTGAAACAATGGGAGGTCATTGTTCAGGACGAGGAGACCCATGCTAAACAGACCAGCGGGGGAAGACCTGGCGGACAGAGACTCGGGAGTCTCGATGAGGGGCTTCTCTCAGGGAGGAGAGGGCAGGAAGGATGGTGAGGCTTGGCAGGTCGTTCCTCCACTCTTTCTTTATCCACCACCGAGTGGAGAATACTCCAAGGAGCTCTCAGGGAGTGCGGCAAGGGCCCTGGGGCTCTGAATTTTGCTGCTTCAGGAGAGCCACTCGGGAGGGAGAGCAACAAACTGCACAAGGGGTCATTGAGAAGCAGATATTTACTGTGTTAGACCAGTGGACTTTGGGGTTGTTTGTTATAATAGTGCGTCATGGCTGATACAATGCTTAATTCTGCTTCGGACTTCAGGGTGTTAGCCCAGCACTATAGACATGACTCATTCATTCAACAAGCACTGTGAGTGCCAGTCGTGTGCTAAGCAGGCAGTGAGGGGGCCTGATGAGCCTAAGCAGACAGTGATAGGGAGGACTTCTGAGAAACAGGAGAGGGTCATCGGGATAGGCAAGCACACACCGGGCCCAGGTTCCAGGTGAAAGACATTGATATTGGTTTGTTCGGCTGCAGGTCTGTGCCTGTCTACTGTGGGTGGCAAGGGCTGGGTGGTGTGATTAGTCCGGCCATCAGACTTTAGGCTTTATCTGGTATCTTTGGAAGATGTCACATGCCACAATCAGCAGGTCACCCTGGCATTTGGGGCCTAGATCCCCCTTAGAGCCACTCAACAGAAAAGAGGACAGCTTTCCCTGGTTTTTAAATGATAAATGCACTCCGTTCACCCCCTTGGCTTTACATGGGAAGGGAGAAGTGTGCATTAAGGAAAGAGATACCATGATATCCTCAGCACGTTCAGCTGGAAGTGGTGAGGACAGGCCAGGGGAGGGTTTTTGGTGGTTGACCAGGTGCCCCGTTCAGAAGCGGTGCTGGCTGTGGGCCGTGGAGGCGCTGGCACAGCCCGCCCCCGCCAACCGAGCTTCCCACCAGCTTCTCCCAGGGCCACCCTGGGGGTTGCACCACATACATCTTTAATTTTTTCAATTAACAACAATAGAGAACAAATGGAGTGGAGTTTTAATTATTCATAATTCATTTAGGAATGAAATCTTTGTAAACTAAAGGAAGGGAAGGAACATATTACCTGTTCTTAAAAAAAAAGCAGTGAAAGAGGACAGGAAACCAGCTTGTGGAGATGCTTTCTCTAATGCTCTCCCCTTGGGCCGTGTGGTTAGAGACAAGACAGGTAAGTGGCAGAGAAGCACCTTCTGTGCTGGACGGCCAGAGGGCTGCCTTCCACCCCTACCCTGGCCTGGACACCGCCACACTGTGTGATGGCCGATCACTGTCCTTCCTGTTCACGTGAACTGTCCCTGCCAAAAGGCTTGAACTGACCAGGACCACTGGTACAGAGTCATCGGAGACCCTGCATAGTGACAGGTATTCACAGAGCACCTTCAAGATGTGCACATGCAGTGGGTTCCAAAGGGGCACTGACAGGACCCTTGCCTGCTCAGAACCTATGGGAAGGTCGCCCAATAAACATGTGCCTCTATATATACACATATGTCTACATATTACATGCAGACACATGCACCCACACATGGCAGCCATGTTCCCTTGGTTGGGAACCAACCCTTGGCTGGGTTGCTTTGGGTTGGGGAGATGGTGGAGGGGGTGGAGGAGATTGAAAAGGTAGTTGAGGAGAGAGAACTGTATTAGATCCCTAAACATCTAATGTGGGGGGAATGGGGTCAGTCCTGCCATAGACAGGCCTCCCACACTGTTCTGCTCCAGCTCTTTCCTTCTAGAAAACCACCCAGCCTTGGAGGTTGGCCACTGCCACAGCACAGCACAGCACAGAGATGACATGGCAAAGGACACGATAGATATGAAGACTGAGAGTCACAGCTGTCTGAACCCAGAAACAGAGATATTGTTTGTGTAAAGTACAAGACATAGGTTCAGAGACTGAGTCACAGACCCCAGAAGTTACCTCAGAGGCAGAGCCTCCCAGTAAGGCTAGGTGCATGCCAGGGCACAGAAAAGCTGTCACAGAAACATGGTCACAGATACCCCCATGGTTGCAGGCATAGTTCCTCGTCAGAGAGACAGACATAGTCATAAACACGTGACATGGAGAAAGAGACAGAATCCCAGATGCCTGGTCACAGAGAGCCTGGAACAGCAACAGGCAGCAGACACAATGATTAGAACTGATACAGGCCGAGGAGTAGATGAAGACTGTAGTACGGAACTGGGTGGGGAACAGGGTTTTCTCTGTTGCCCTGTACTGTCACCTCAGCCCAAAGCTAAGGAAGAGAGGCTGAGGACCCCACATTCTAAAGAACAATGGGGGCCAGGTATCTCTCCAGCAAACTGTGATCCTGGCAGCCAACAGCCTCACCTAACCCTGTCTCCAGCTTCCTTTTCCATAAACAGAGCCAGTTAGGGAGAAGGGGGGCTTGTTCAAGTTGACCGTAGTGCAGGTTTCATGGCAAGCAGGCTTCATTTCTGCCCACTGCTTCCCCCAGAGCCCTGAGAGAGGTCTCCATAGGGTGGCTTGGGGGTGCTGGTGTCTTGGTCCCCCATGGTCAGGGCTGCAGAGGGAGTGAGAGAGATCAAGGGAGAGTTTGACCATGACCCTTGGGGTTTCAGGGTCTACCTGGCTGTAGGGGTTGGTGCTTGCTTGTCTTGTGGAGATTTCTGAAGTCAGGGCCTAAAAGGAGGGGCTGAGAACAGGAGGCTGTTGCCTTGGGTCTTCTGATGACAGGAAAAGAGGCCACAGTGACTCCTGTGACTCTCTGGGCAGGAGCACGGGGGATTAGAATACAGAGGCCCCGGGGGCTGCCCATGTGGCTGCTGTGTGGCTCAGTGATGGCCCCCGAGGAGGAGTTGGGCTGTGGGCTGCTGACGGCACCAAAGGGAGCTCCAAGGAAGCCATGGGCACCATCTACCCAACGTACAATAAAGCCACAACCAGTAGCCAATGAAGCCAGATGGAGCCGGGGCAAGGTCAGGGACACCTCTTCACTGCCACAGGTGACCAGTCATGGTGGAGGACATCTGACATCTCTCCCACCTCCCTCCCTGACTTCTATTTCCAGAAGACAGCTGAGAGAGACAGGTCAGTGCCCCTCTCCCCACCAGGCAGCCTGCCTGCTCTGGGTTGAAACCAGGTATACCCTATCGGCTGGACTAGACTTCCAATAACTGAGAGTGACCAGAGACCAGTGAGATCTGCTTGAGATGTCATTAAATGACAGAGAAGGAGGGGCGCCTGGGTGGCGCAGTTGGTTAAGCGTCCGACTTCGGCTAGGTCACGATCTCGCAGTCCGTGAGTTCGAGCCCCGCGTCAGGCTCTGGGCTGATGGCTCGGAGCCTGGAGCCTGTTTCCGATTCTGTGTCTCCCTCTCTCTCTGCCCCTCCCCCGTTCATGCTCTGTCTCTCTCTGTCCCAAAAATAAATAAACGTTGAAAAAAAAATTAAAAAAAAAATGACAGGGAAGGATTTTGACAGAGCATGGTTGAAGGCAGCAATGGAAAAAAAATTCAGCAGTTTCAGGATTTTATGTCACCGAATTGAGACTGCTCAATAAACTATGTACAGACCAGCTGGAATGCCTCGGTATAGCCATGCTGTTCACGGTGGGCATCTGTTCTCATTGGCTGGTTCTGGACCAGTAATTAAATATTCTGAATATCACCCCCATAGATAGGTATAATCACAATGGTGGGAGACATTGACCAAGACAGTTACAATCAGAAATGACCACATGTATAATCAATTATAATTTTAGGAGCAGACAATAATTAGGTACAGACACAGCTCTGGACCTGGAAAGTCATGGGAAGGATCACAGATTTGGTCAGTCTTGGATAGTTCTGGCTCAGACCCAGAGATGTGAAGCAGAAAGGCAGAAAGGCACAGACCAGGGCACAGGTTGGGGCATGGAAACGATGCATAGACAGGTCCCACTCAGGGCAGAACAGTATGAACAAAAACTCAGATGGGAACTCACATGGGCACAGACTGGCTCAGACATGCCCTAGACCTTCTCTGCCTGGTGCTTTGGGGAGATGGTATTTCAGAGGGATGAGGTGTTTTGTTTTGTTTTGTTTTGTTTTGTTTTGTGTGTGTGTGTGTGTGTGTGTGTGTATATATATATATATATATATATATACACACACACACACACACACACACATATATACACATATGTATATATACATACACACACACATATATATACACATATGCATATATATACACACATGTATATATATGTGTGTGTGTGTGTGTATATATATATATATATATATATATATATATATATATTCTGGGGAATAACAAAGGAAACTCATCTTCAAAGATCTGCCTTTTGTTCCTCACTTCCTGGCTTGTCCCTTCCCTGGGAGGTCATCATTTACTCCAGTGGGTATGGCCTGGAGATTTCAGAGACACGTGGTAATGGGGAGTAGGCACTCTATGGAGGGGCAGGGAGCCAAGAGAAGATGTGGGAGAGGATTTCAGTCTGCAGGGATCCTCTCTCATAGATGTGTCAGCAGGCTCCTGTGAGTGGGTGGTGGAGGGCTCTCAGACAGAGAGCCCTCACTTAACTAGCTTTCTCTAAGGAGGTCCATCCCTGGCTTTGCTTGTCTGGGAACAGTATACTGAAGGGATGTCAGGACTCACCTAAGTCACGTTTGTCAACAGCAGTATGTGGAGGAGTTCTTTCAATGAAGATATTAATAGAGATGAGTCAAGGAGAGTGTAATGAAAGGATCTAGAAATGGTTACCAGACAGGAAATACGAGTATCATTAATACAACAAATGATAATACATTGGGTCTGGTTACTAATTCTAATTCCAATTCCTTCTCTCTTAGGTAAGAACCTCTGCTCTGGCCTAGTTAACATTCTTCATTCCTCCTGAGTGTTTTGTGCTGTTCTCATCCGATCAGCTCTGGATTTCAGGGTTTTGACCTGGAGACAATTCTCTGTCCCTGCTTCTGCACTTTCTCAGAGGTCCTTTATGAACTAAATCTTTGTTGTTATATTGCTGAGGAGCTGTGCATCCCTTGAGTCCCCTCTGCACATGGCCATGACCTGCCCTCTTTGGTACCAGACAGTGGCTTGTCTGCCTGTTGGCTCGATATTGCAATGCCTCACACCTACCTAAATGCTCTGTGCTCACTGGATGAATGACCCCACATTCTGATTGAGGTCCAAGATTACAATATATTCTTCCTTGGGCAGACATAGTTGTGATATCAGTTCTCGTGTACGCCAGTGAAGATCTTCATAAGCATGAAACACACAAAGGGTTCCAGTTCAACCATTTTACTTCCAATAATATCTGGACTGTGTGTCCACTGGGGATATTTGTGGATCTGTGACCCCAGCTTCTCAGAACCTTTACTATGTGCCCTTAGGTCATGGCCATGGCTTGCAGTGAAGTCCAGGGAAATGTGTGGAAATCTCAGATTTTCTGGTATGTTGGTTAGCTCCTACTGATTTGCTAGGGATTCCCAGAGGACACCTTTCTTCCTGCAACCTGGTTTTGTAAGTCAAAATGATGCCCTCTGAATTCAAAGTTATTCTAGGAAACTAGAGAAACAGATGTGTCTGCATGTTTCTGAATGTTGGTGAGCCTGTGAATGCCCTTGAGGTTGAGGGCTGCCACTGAAGGTGTGGCTGGGCACTGTGAAATATCCTCGGGCATTTTAGGTTCCCCTTTCAGAGAAGGAAGCCTTTGGTTGTGGCTGAGATCACCAAAGCCTTGCCATCATTACCTGTGAACTGTGTCTGTGCATTGGTGGCATGACTGGAAGGTGTACATTGGGTAATGAAAATGTGGAACTACAAAACCTGAAGCACCTGGGTTACCTGTTGGCCTTTGGCATTTCCTCCCCCGACCCTCCTCCCACTGTGTCTGGAACAGAGCAAGGCAAGGTAGGTAAGGGGAAAACTCAGTAGTGCTCAGAGGTCTTGCTTTCTTTCTGAATCTCTTGCTATGATCTCAATCTTTTTCTCTTCTTGGTTTCCAAGGTGCTCCCTTGAGAGGTGCCCCAGACTATGCAACATTATTTATTATATTGATCACTTGTAACATCCCCAAGGCTCGATGTAGAGGGAAGTGACTGGTCCTAATGGCCCAATTAGGTTTATTGTCTTCTGGCTCCTGATGTAATGTTTCTGTTGCAGACTCTGCAGCAAGGGAAAGGAGGCTGGCGTGGGGAAGGAGTCAGGAGGGAGAATCTGGGGACCAGAGTTGTGGTTCTAGCTTTGCCACCAGCTCACTGTGTGACCTTGGGTGAGATTTTCCTCCTCCTTGGTCTTAGTCTCCTAATTCTAAAAACAATAAAGAACTTTATTGAGTCATGGGGCAGTGGTCTAAATGCATTGTGTGAATCACCTCACTGAAATTTCACCACAAACCTAAGAAGTACATACTATGATTTTATTGGGGCGAGGACACTGAAGGTCAGAGAGATTAAGTGATTTGCCTAAGTTCTTACTGCTAGAAAGCCATAGGCGGGTTTGAACCTAAGATGTTTAGAGACCCCCTTGGACACCCTGTACAATTTTGCCTCTTCAGCTGCTCTTTGGGAGCCCTGCTGACCCTGGTAAGAGGTAGCACTTGCTGCAAATCCTAACGCGATTCCAACAGCTCCTGCTTCTGCATCAGCTTCCACAAACATTGCGAAGGTCTGTCCCATCCTGGGTACTGTAACTGAGGCTCCCACTAGCCCTTGCAATGTGCTGCTGGAATTCAGCATCTATTTACATTTTTATTACACTTGTATTGACAGACCTTTAATAAATATAATATTTACATGTAGAAACACATTTATTATTTGGTGAGACCACTTCCTCCCCATCATGCTTCTTTCCTCCCTACCTTCTGTATCCTAGCCTGCCCAGCAGTGGCTGCTGCTTTGGACCAGCCCCCAGGAAGCCTGGCTGGAGCTGAAAGTTGGTCCCATTTGCAGTGGTGACCACCTGACCTAAAGAGAACGGTGGTTGTGGAAGATCACTCTGGAGGCAACGGAGAAGAAGGCAACAAGATACATTTGCCATTAGTTTTTGGAGGTAGAACCTCAAAGATTTTCGCCAGAGACTCACTGGCTGTCATGTGTACTCAGCCCTATGCCAGACTTTGCTCATTGGGGGTTTCACTTTGGATTCTGGGAGCCTACAATTTTCCATGAGGGCCCTCTCTTTCCCTCTCTCCTACCACACTTGTTGGCTTGCACACCAGGAGCCCAATCCAGGTGCATCCTGCCTGGGACAGTGTTTGTGCCCACATTCCTGGCATGCCTTATGCCTTTGCCCTTTCTCTGTGTCTTGCTTAGTGCCCCCCGAATTCAGTGTGCACACTTACCCAAATACGGGTAGCCTTTCAAACAAAGAGAATCCCGAGAGCCCCTGGTGACTGGTGGCCGCTGTGACAGTCCCAGATCTGCAGCCCGGGGCTCTGTGGGGAGAGGGTGGGTACTCTTGTCCTGTGTCCCTTGGAGCCTGGAGGTGGGGGCGGGACCAAGGGCTGCCAGGTGCGCTCTAATGATTGTTTTCGCTGAAGAATTTTGGACTCCGCGCTATACAATTTTCATCCTTTTTGCAAAATGGATGATAATTTGGGTCTGTCTTGACTGCCGGTTTTGCATTGCTAATATTGATGGGAGGAGGATTTTGCCCAAGTTCTGTTAAAATATGAGAATTTCAGTCCAAAATATGTGAATTTTTAATTGCAAGCCTGGCAGCCCTGGGTGGGTTTTGTGCACGGCATCTGTTCCTTCCTCCGTGCTCCTCCGGCAGCCTCTGCCTCGCCTCTCTTCTCCTTTCAAGCCTTTTCCCTGGCTGGGGCTCCTGGGGCCTTGCAGACCTCTTCCGGGCAGCGGGGCCCAGCTCTGCCTCCTACCTGGTGCGGGACCCGCGGGCTGTGCATCACCGTCGCCTTTCCTACAAATGCTATTTTGCAGGGGCTCTTAACCAACGTGCACACATTTGTCTGGGCTGGGGCACCTGGCATCCTGAGCAAGGTCTCGGCCCTCACACAGCCTTGCGGTTCTGTGTGAAATCTCATTACTGTCAGTCCGGCCATTTTCCTGCTTGAGAAACTAGGCGGCCGACACGTTCCGATGCCGTTTATTTGTCATGTTTGCATTGCAGGGGCAGCGACTGTTAGAGAAACACCCTCTTCTCCTCTGATCCTGCCCACCCCGCTAGTGATCAAACACGGCCTGTGCTGCTGCTGTCAGGAAGCCCGAGAATGTACGTTTTTCCCGAGCGCCTTAGCTTTACACAGCCACGCTGGCTGACATTTAAAATTAATCTACGCGGTAAAGTTATTAACGTTTGAATGTTAGCGCTGGAATATCCACAGTGACCTCTCCTCCCAGGCTGGTGTTTGTTTGATAAGGATTCCCAGCCTGTGTCAGAGCCGAGAGCAACACAGTCATACTTGCATTTTATTAATTCTGAGACTGGGCCTCACTTCGGGAGATCGCCAAGAGCTCTATGGGAGTGCTCTGATTTCTCCAGGAGGTAGCCGGAGCCCCCCTGTATGTGCCAGTAGCCTTCTTCTACTGGAGAGACAGTGAAGAACCAGACAGAAACCAACAGGATTTTGGAGCCGCTGGGGGACCACCGTTCCGGGGCTTTAGTTGAACATGCAGATTCTCTAAGCTGTAGGATGTGAGCTCCCACATACACATTTCTAGATGTCCAGGAGGGTGTGCTATTGCATATCATGGCTATAGACAATCAGCTGGCCAATATCTATTCTCGGTGATTGGAGGAAAGACTGGTTTCAGGTACACGTCGTAGCAAGCAGCCGGGTGACTTACAGTTGACGTTATGAAACAGACTTAGGGAGCACGTTCAATCACTCCTCTAGCAGGCAAGATAGTCAAGGCAGGAAAAGCCTTCTAGAAGGTGGAACAGCATGCATAAGAAATGGTGAGAAGATGAGGTGCCTGGGTGGCTCAGTCGGTTAAGTGTTCGACTTCGGCTCAGGTCATGATCTCGCAGTTTGTGGGTTGGAGCCCTGTGACAGGCTCTGTGCGACAGCTCAGAGCCTGGAGCCTGCTACAGATTCTGTGTCTCCCTCTCTCTCTGCCCCTCCCCCACTCACATTCTGTCTCTCAAAAATAAATGAACATTAAAAAAATTTTTTTTAAATGATGAGAAGAAAGGGGCAATGGTGAGGATATGATTTAGCTGGAGCAGGGTTTCTCTGTGGGTGTGCGAAAATTAATAAAGGGAATCTTCACTGAAGTGCTGTCTGGATGTTTGGCAGGGGGAGCTCTCACACCCTACCACTTGACCTCAATTGTAAATCCAACAGGAAGAGAGGGACCTTGAAAGTCCACACTACTTTAGATATGACTTTACTATCCCAGCAGGTAGTATAAAGGCTTCCCCCTCCCTCAGCAAAGGCTAGCCAATGAGAGACTGTCACAACCCAGCCAATTAGAAGCCAGTATGCTTTGAACTCCCAGTTTACTCCAAGAGGATTTTTGTTTGTAACAGTTCTGCCAAGCCCCTGCCCCTATAAAAGAACACTCCTGTCCTTTGTTGGGCAGACTCGTCTGTGGTTTTTGCCATAGTTTGCTTGTCTTGGGTTGCAATTCTTCGCTATTTCCAAATAAACCTATTTTTGCTGGTAAACTATCTGGTAGTTTATTTTTTAAGGTTAAGAGGAGGAATTACAGGGTGAGGGTGGAGACTTTTGCAAGAACCAGTTCACAGAGGACGTTAAAGCCCATCTAAGTGGAGAGTCTTTTGAGGCAAGCTCAGCAAGCGGATGTTGTGGTCCCAACTGCATTTTCGAGGATTACTGTGACAGCAGATTGGAGGATGGGTTAGAGGGGGACACCAGAACCAGCTATGTCCAGGTGACATTCTCGCTGAGCTTTCTCCCTCCCTAGTCTCTGAGCTCCTCCACTGCTGTGTTTCCTCCTACCTCTGCAGCTCAGACTCCTTCTTATTCACCTGCTCACCGTCCCCCCACCCCGGCCCATCCCTTAGTGTTCCAGGGTCCTGTCCCCTGGTTCCTGTCCTGCATCTGCACTCTCTCTCTGATGACCTTACCCACTGTCACAGCTACAACAGCAGGGGTGTGGCATCTGCATCTGTGAACCACCCTGGAGGGCTCGGTACTTAGTTATATGACAGACTTCCTCTGGCTTCAGAAGCTGCCCCACCCCTGCTCCTCCTGCCTTCTGTCCAGACGCTTGTACTTCCCCCTTCTGCTTGGATCCTGAAACTTGTTAACATCCTCTGCATTTCTACCTCCATCCCTCTGTTCACAGTCTTTATATGTCCCTTACATGCCATCCCTCCCTTTGATCTCCACCTGTAGAAATCCTTCTTGGGCCCCAAACAGGTTCAAATGTCAGCTGCTGCCCGCCCCCGCCCCCCAGCCCTGTGATCTCCATGACCTTCCTTTTGCTGTGTTTCACATGGGGGCACACGTGGTCCTCATTTCTCCAGGGTGGGTGTGGGCTAAGGCTCTGTGACATTGTGGCCCTTCAGGGAACTAGCCTATATACCCTGAATATAGGGGATGGGTCTCACCCTGAAAGGGGGTTATTCTATGAGGCAAGACCCGCAAAGGGAATGACCCCTGGGTGGCTCTCAGAGTGACCGTTTTTCCCTGGGAGGCAGTTGGCCGGAATGGGTTGTATTCCTGGGTGTGTGAACTTTGTGCCCTGACACTTCCCCCTCTCTCCCTCCATGTTCACTGGCTTCGTTCTCTCAGTGTGCAGTAGAGACTTTGTGAACGAGTCATTTCAGTTGAACTTAGGGAGGCCAAGGGGATGTGTGCTGCTCCAGGGATGCCAGAAGCTCCTGGGCTGGTTGGTGTGCATGCAAGGTGAAGCCTCCCTGAGGCAGGCAGAGCTGGCGGTGGGTCTCTCTCCCCAGCCCCCTCCCAAGATGCTTCCTCAGCTCAGAACTTGCAAAGTGCTAGCTGTTGTTTTACTAAGCAGGTGATTCCTTTACAGCAGAATCGATGTGGCTTCTGGAAGATCAGGGGCTGGGTCTTGGTCATCTTATTTGAGCCCAGAGCCCAAGCACTGAGACTCTCTCTGAGCTGGCTCAATAAATACTTTTTATTTTCTTCTCATCTTGCCTCCCTCCCCTGCTCCTCCCATCCACAGGAACACACATTTACTGCGGGATGAATATAATTTACCAGTTTGAAAGTGAGGGGACAGGGAGAAATGGAAGTCTGTGCACATTTGTAGTTGATGGCTGAGTGTGTGTGCATTGATGTGAGAGTGTGAGCATACTGGTGTGTGAGCATGTATCCGTGTGCATTGTGTGAGTGTGCGTGTGTGTGTTGGTGTGTCTGAGCATGCATGTGTATGTGTGTGTGGGGGGTGTGGGTATGTAGGAAGCAGTGAAACTAGAAAAGAGGTGCCTGGGGGCAAGTTGAATGGCCAGGGAGGGAGGGGCAGCATTTTTCCTGGATCACAGCGGTCTATTTTCACTATCCAGTTTGTCTCTGTCCTTTAGACACAGCCCAGCCCTTGGCCCGAGTCTGCTTCTCTGGCCTGTGGTCCTAATTCAGCCGAGGGGCTTCAGCTGGGGGGGGGGGGGGTCCATTTGGGAGGGAGCAGGTGTTTCCTCTCCCCAGGTCCGCCACATCTTTCTTCATTTACCAGCACGTTTTGCTTCTGTTCAACAACAGGCACCAGGCAGGCGGCTGTCTCACGCGTGGCCCTGCCCTCCCCTTTGTTCCTCATAAAGACACCAGCCACATGACCTCAAATGTTTCCTGGAGAGAGCGACTGCCTTTTCTAGGTAAGGATGGTGACTTCCATGACCCCTCCTCCCCCTGCAGCACCGAGCTGTGTAAATGGCAAGGCCCATCCATTAAAAAAAAAAAAAGGTTCTAATATGAGGAAACATTCCTATCCATTTTCATGCTGCTCTGGAAAACGTTCAATAAAAATAGCTTTAAGGCTTTAATACTTAACGCTTTAAGATTTCTCTTATAGTGTTGTGACTGGATAAAAAAAATCCCATTTTGCATGAAGATAAAATTATTCAAGTTATTATATAAAATATATAACACTCCAGATATATATATTTATTTCTATACAGACCAGAAACACACAAAAATTCAGTGAGGTCCAGAATCTACCTTGTGCCAGCCGTCAGTGGGCTCAACAGGTCCTAAAACATGTGACCAGAAGAAAGTCTCGATTCCATTTTAGGCCCTGACCAGAGTCCAGTGACGGGTTCAATTCTGAAGTTTCCTTTCAAAATGGGAGCTTGTCTTTGTACAGTGCTTAGTTGTTTATTTACTTCGTTACGGCACACTGGAGAAGAAGGGGGGCCTTGTGAATCCATGCATGCGTAGCCTGACATGGAGATATGTTAATTAGTTATTTAATATGGCTACAGTTATTTCCCAAGGAAAAAAAAATCCACAAACACAAGTAATTGCTATTAATCTTAATTATTATAATAACCTTCCTATAAACAATAACTGTCTGGCTACCCTATCACGTGCTTATTTCATTACTGACAAGAGAGATCTTTAAAATCTCATGATAAATTAATGCTTTTACCATTAGCTTCAGTATGTTGGCCATGGGGAAGAAAAATGATTGCACAGTTTATAAAGCTGTTGAAAAACTGCTTCTGGTCTAGCTCTAATACTCTAGATTTCTCATCCTAATATAATTCTTTTTTTTTTTTTATTTTCTTTTCTCCAAACCTCTTCCCAATTTTGACTCTTTCTCTGTTTAAATGACTTTTGTTTCCTAATTGCCCTGAGTGGATGCATGTGTCTGTCTTGTAATGATGTTTACAAGAATCCTCAAAGGGTTTAGTGATTGGTCTCTGATACAAATGCCTGTGTTGTTGATGGGTTATTTGCTTATTTAATTTTTGCCTCAGGCCACAGCAGATCATGCTTAGCCTTGTCTGGAATAACCAAGGGGGATGTATTTATTTAGCACTTCTAGATTTATTATGAATGAGCAGAATGATTAAGACACCTGCCCATAGATATCCAGTGAGTTAGTTATAGAAACATGACCACGATGGACCTATGTTTGGGTTGCCAAATGCTGGATCCCAAAATATCACCAGCACAGCCTGTAGATGAGCAAAGCTGAGTTTATTGCTTCCCATGACAAGACAATGCCAGCTGAATCAGTCTTAGTTGCATCTTGCTGGGGGAAGAGCATAGCTGGAATATTTAATGAAAATTTCAAGTCTAGCTTAAGGTGGATCTTTCAGTGCGGAAGCTTGGTTAGGGCGAGGTAAGAATCATGATTTAATAGGTTAGGATTGGTGAATACACCAGAGTAAGGAGTTTGAGGAGAGGGCTTTAAAGAGTCTTGGGCTATAAACTGCCATTTGATGTTTTCCATTCAAGAGTTGAGTCTTTCAGAAAGTTCCTGATTTGAATAACTTTTACTTCTGAGCAAGTCTCCAGGAAAACTGAAGTCATCTTAAGCTGGGTAGTGAATTGTGTGGATGGTTTGATTCTACTTTACTGTGTATATTAGTTATTTCTACATTTAGTTATTCTTTAGTCATCTTTAATGCTTGCTAATTTTGCACTTATACTACCAGGCTACTGTCTATTTCTTATCAGCTGTGAGCATAGCAGTGAATTCTCCCTCCCCCACCCCAAAGACACTGAACACTTTGAAATAGAAACAAAAATTTTAGTCCCTCTTGACCTTGAGCCATAATGTCAAAGTTGACCTTGACAGAAATACCTCCCTATACAAGTGAAAGCTAGAGGTACTCTGGATGAAATTACTCTTTGAGACCCTGTCTCCCTGGACTTGGAGAAACTCATGGGAGATACTTGGGCTCGAATATGTTGTGCTTGGGTATTTCTAACCTTTGAGCCAGTGGTTCTCAATCAGTGTGCCTTGGTACACTAGAGAGGGAATTGTGAACCCTTACAGACAAGCAGCCAGTACAATGAACACGGTATAAAATTAACTTGTAGTAACCCACTCTGGTGGGGCCAAGAATGGAATATTGTGTTGTGACACAGCTTACAGACGGTAAAATATGTTGCCAGAGTGATCACATCATGACACATCTGTGCCATAGAGTGATCACGTGTTCATTGCAAAACATAAGTGCTTTGTCTCCTTTATATGTAGAAGAGCAAGTAAATTGATCTAGTCATGCAGTGACACTGTGCTGAAATGAATAGTGTGACAATTTGCGTGGAATGTAGTCCCTTCAAGTGTAGTGGCAAAAATTCTAGTATTTGAAAGTATGCCGTAAACACGAAAATTAGAGTGCTGCTTCAAACAGTCTGTTAACATTTTAGTTGGGGTAACTCTAGCTCTTCACATATACTGTCCCAACTGCAATGGCTCAACATAATAAAGCCTTAGTAACACAGTAAAGGTTTATTTCTCTCTCATGTAACAGTCCACTTTGGGTGCTCCCAGTGGGCAGGCGATGTTTCTCCAAACGGTAGTGCAGGAATCCAGACATTTTCCGTCTTTACTCTCCACCATTGCCGGGGGCCTCAGAGTCTTCTGTTTCCAGCTGCCAGAAGGGGAAAGGGAGGGAGGAGATGAAAATACCCACTTCTGAAAACCCCCAGCCTAAGAGTGGTATACATCTCTTCCATGCACATTCCTTTGGAAAGAGTGGGGACATATTTAAATGCAAGGGATGAGCTGGAAAACTCAGTCCCTGACTTGACAGCATAGAAGGGGCTGCATAACTTGATGGACAATTAGTTTTCCCTGCCACAGTCTGCCCCTTGGATGCCTGAAGTCTGTGCACACCCTTCTCACCCTAGGACCACCTTCACCTCTCCCTATGCATCCAGTTCAATTCCTGGAATTTGAACAATTAGGCCTGCCTGAGGCTTATTGTGATCTAGTAACCAGTGAACCAAGACAGGCAATCTGCCCCTCCTCCTCCCCACCCAGTGTAAACAGTGGAGCAGACGCAGCATTTGCACAGCAAACTTTATGGCTCACGTGAGGGGGGAGTGGAGACACAGTAGACATCCGTCCATTGTGGAAAGTCCTGGCCAGCTGTGGGGAGGTCCCTTGATGAGCCCTGACTCTGCTCTCGGGGAGGAACTCTCTTGTCCACTCTTCCCATGGCCCCGCTCTATTCTCTGGAAGGTTTCTTTCTGCCCATCACCCTGTATCTGAACACAGCTGATGGGCACTGGGGAGGGTTCCCTCCTTGCTTGCTTCTTCCTGGTACAAGTTGAAGGGGCTTGAGGATTCCTTAATATGAGGATTCCTTAATAATCACAGCCCCCCCCCCTCACTTTTTAAGGCCAGGATTATAGTGTTCTTGGTAATATAATTTTGTCAAAAATTTAACAGGCTTCTGATCTTCTTGCTTATTTATGGTTTCATATGCCCATAACTTCACCCAAAGTTCCTTGCTAGATATAATTGTTAAGCCAACCTTATTTATTAGCTTAGTTTTTTTCATTCTTTTGTCTCTCAGCATGATGGCAGCTACCTTGAGACCATCCAAAACAATAAGCGTGGGTTGGACAGTGGCATCCTTAATTTATTCTATGCTGCAGGATTGAGTTTTCTTGCTTAACTGAGAAATCTTAATGGAACTTGGTGACCTAAAGTTTGTTTCAATCTTTTTTTTTTAAGTTTATTTATTTATTTTGAGAGAGAGAGAGAGAGAGAGAGAGAGAGAGAGAGGGCTGGGGAGGAGCAGAGAGAGAGAGAGAGAGCACCCCCAATTGGCTCCGTGCTGTCAGCATGGAGCCCAAAGTAGGGTTCCATCTCACAACTCTGGGGCATCACGACCTGAGCCAAAACCAAGAGTCAGACACTTAACCGACTGAGCCACACAGGCACCCCCAAGTACGTCTCAGTCTTATTTTTTACTATTTGGGGTATAGCAGGTGCGTTCTGATTTCTGGCTTCTCTCTATTTCTTTTAATTTTTTGTTTGCAAAGCAGCCAATATTTTTCCTCAGCTCATATCTTTTTGTTATCCCTTGTTAAATGTGGGGAGGAGCAACCAGCACATAGTAATGTTCTGGCTCTTTCCAACTATTTCCCTTAAAGCCATAAGCTTAGTGATAGTTGTGTTTTGCCATTGCATAATGTGGGTTTACAACTTTCCAGTGTCTGAGATCTATAGCTTTACCACGTGCTGCCCCATCACAAGGGGGACAGCACGTACTTTATATTTTTGTTACTGTGGCACACCACTTGTTTTGCAAAGTCCACTTTCTCTGTGTCACCATCTTCTCTGGCCACTCTAGACCACACTCACCTCTCCCTCTCATGGCTCCTCCATCCGAACCCAAGTTTCTGAGCTTGTCATGGTCTTTCAAATGTTCTTGGCATTTTTTGTGATGAATTTCATTTGATTATTTGTCACAAATTATGAGTAATTTTTCAATTGATCTTTTCTGCTTACAGAGTGTGTCATTAATTTAACACTATAGCTAAGCTGTTGCATTCTGGAAATGAATGGAGACAGACTCTGAATGTGAGCAGTTCATGGAGGCCTGGTTCTAACTGTTTGCATTTCCATGGGGATGGATTGATTTTAATTTTTTTAAATGTTTATTTATTCTTGAGACAGAGACAGAGGGCAAACAGGGGAGGGCAGAGAGAGAGGGAGACACAGAATCTGAAGCAGGCTCCAGGCTCCGAGCTGTCAGCACAGAGCCCGGCACGGGGCTTGAACCCATGAACTGGGTGAGATCGTGACCTGAGCCAAAGTCGGACACTTAACCAACTGAGCCACCCAGGCGCCCCTGGGTTGATTTTAATGTCAGTTGGGGAAGCACATTCATAAGGGGACAGGTTGTGGCCACCATTGGTATAGTGAAGTCAGGTGGTGCACATTTTCTAGGTAGTACACGGCAGTATCAGAATTGTTTTCTAGGTAAATACGTGAGTGTGTCCAGTTCAATCAATAAAATGCCACTGAACATAAAACACTTATATTCTGTGGTTATTGTGGTCTACTTTTTGGTAAATTGTATATATTGGAGGTGTACAACACGATATATACATATACATTGTGAAATGATTACCATAATTAATTAATTAACACACCCATCACCTCACATAGTTACTGTGTGTATGTGTGTGTATATGTGGTGAGAAAAAATCTACTCTCTCAACAAATGTCAAATATATAATACAGTATTTTTATCTGTGGTCACCAGACTGTACATTAGATCCCCAGAACTTAGTCATCTTATAACTGAAAATTTGTGCCCTTTAAAAAAAATTTTTTTTAAGTTTATTTCTTTTGAAAGAGAGAGAGAGAGAGAGAGGTGGGGAGGGGCAGAGAGAGAGAGGGAGGGAGAGAATCCCAAGCAGGCTCCATACTGTCAGCACACAGCCTGTGCTGGATCTCACGAACTGTGAGATCATGACCAGAGCCTAAATCAAGAGTTGGATACTTAACTGATTGAGCCACCCAGGCTCCTCTGAAAGTTTTACCCCCTTTGACTGACATCTCCCCTTATTTCCTGCCCCCCCCAACGCCTAGCAACCACTGTTCTATTTTCTATTTCTATGAGTTGAACTTTCCATGTTCACATTTTATAGTTAGGTCAGGAAGATATTTAGTGAAATATAGCTTTGTGGTAGAACATCATATGTTCTTGGAGTCCTACTTAGTTGAACCAGCCAATGTCGAAAGTCTGCTGGGTGGGAATTTTGGTCAGGGACTCACTTTATCCAGGTAAGATGGAAAGATCTGTATCTGTCGGGATAGACTGTGTTATGCTGTGGAAATGAGCACCACCCTCAACTCTCAGTGGGCTGACCTAAAAAAGGTAATTTCTCACTCACATCACTGTCTGATGTGCACTGAGGGGCTTTTCTGGCAGCTTTGCCTCAGGCAGTGATGAAGGTAAAAGGGACTTCTTCCACTTTGTTGTGTCGCTTTTTTCAATACACTGCCTCCACTGTTGAAGCTGAGGGGAAGAAGAGTGTGGGCAATTGTTTGGGAGTTTCATGGCCGAGATTGAAAATCCTATATATAATTTCTACCCAGAACCCATATCATCTGGCCCCAGTGTAACTGCAAGGAAGCCTGGAAAATGTGGTCTTCCCATGGGTCTAGGCAGGGGAAATAAGATTAGTGAGCACTGAGCCAGTTTCTGCTTTGGAATTCTAATGGTATCCCTCCAAACGTGCTGTGGGGAGAGGGGACAAGCCTGAGGGGACAGGAAGGAGGCATGATACATGTCACAAATGGAATCTGCTGGCTGTGGAAGTGATTATTGCGTGTTGGATATGATGGAGTGGGAGAATCCCCATTTTGTGCTGAGCTTCTGGGAGAAAGGTAGCGGGCTGCTTTTGACTGGAGTGGGAAGGAGACACAACAGCTGTTGCATATAAGCCTTTGCTCTTGCCTCTCTTCTGACCTCAGTTTTGTTTTTTTTCATCATGAGAAATTGATCTTTCACAGACTAACACCATTTTGAGCCAGCTGAGGTGGCCTCACAACCATGAGGATGTAGAGATGGGTTCTAATGATTTGCTGGGCTTGGTTTGCCTGTAGCACATGTGGGGTTAAGATTTCCTCCACTTCCCTTAATACCTCCCTGTTTCTTTCCAAGATGAGTGCATCATGGGTGTCTGCACAGAGTGTTCTGAAGTGGAAATGGGGCCATTTGGTCATTATTTGGTGAACTTGTGTCCTTCTGGTAATGAAAAGGATACTTAGCCAATAAGCACATGAAAAGATGCTCCCTATCACTAGGGAAATCATTAGGGAAATGAAAACAAAAACCACAGTGATATATATATAATATATATATAATATATTATATATAATATATATACATATATATTATATATATAAAATATATTATATATAATATATACATATATATTATATATATTATATATAAAATATATATTATATAAAATATATATACATATATATTTTATATATATATATATATATATACACACACAATATACACAAGTGTTGATGAGGATGTGGAGAATTGGAATCCTTATGTACTGGTGGGAATGTAAAATGGTGTAGCCTTTATGGAAAATAGTATGAAAGTTCCTCAAAAAATTAAAAATAGAATTACCATATGATACAGCAATTCTACTTCTGGGTATATGCCCCAAAGAAATGAAAACAGTGACTCAAACAGATATTTGTACACCCATGTTCATAGCAGTATTATTCATGATGGCTAAAAGGAGGAAGTGACTACATATCCATTACAGATGAATAGATAAACAAGATGAGGTATATACATGCGGTGGAATGTTATTCAGCCTTAAAAAGGAGGGATATTCTGACACATGACATAGCATGGATGAGCCTTGAAGATGTTTTGCTAACTGAAATAAGCCAGTCATAAAAAGGCAAATACTGTATGATACCACTTATAGGAGGTATTCACAGTAGTCGTATTCACAGAGACAGAAAGTAGCCTGGTGGTTTCCAGGGGTGGGGGAAGGGAGAAATGGAGAGTTAGTGTTAATTGGGTGTAGGGTTTCAGCTGGGGAAGATGAAAAAGTTCTGGAGATGGACAGTGGTGATGATTCCACAATTAGGTGAATGGCCTCAATCCCTTTGAACTGTACAATTGAAAGTAGTTAAAATGGTAAATGTTATATGTATCTTACCACATTTAAAAAACATATTTTCCTGAATTTCCTACCATCTAAACATGTGTGGAGCCTGAGAGAGGGGGTTAGGTGGGTTCTGGGTGAGGACGACCCCGAGTGAAGGTAGAGCACAGTAGCCGTCCATTTTGGGTTGGCGACCACACATGAAGCTGACCCATCTGTAAACAGAGCTCAGTCTTTTCCTGCTTCCATCTGAAGGTTATAAGCGTCTCTTCCTGTAGCCATGGGTGTGGGCTGAAGGAGAGGTGCCAGTGCAACAGTAGTGGGTGACAGGTGTTCGGGCCATTTGCTCCTGCAGCTTCCTCGTGCCTGTGGCTCTGTTTGTGCCCTTCCCAGATCCAGATGTACCACTTAGATCTTACTGTGGATTGCTGCTGGGCTCACAAGACCTTAGGACTTGGAGGATCTGACAGGATCCAGTTTATGGTGGGTGGTTCTGGCCACATGGTCTTCTGGCAGCAGCAGGAGCAGATTTCTGGTCTCTGCTGGGTCCATTGTCACTCCAGAAACTAGTTTTTGAGTGGCGTATACTCTCCTGCTGCAGATGGCATAGTCTTGCTCCAGAACACCAGGGGATGACGCTGGGATTTCTCCTATGAGAGTTTGCTGTAAATGTCACATGGCGTCTTTTCCCTTCCCTTTTTACAGACTGGCAAATCAAGATAGATGAAGGTACATATCACGAAAAATCAGGTAAAAAAGATGGCGGTGTAGTCTCTTGAATCAGGACTGGTGGATGTAGGGAGATGCAGAAGGAAATTGCTGTCTCCCTTTCAAGTGTTAGTTCTATGTGAGTTTTATTCAGATCATGTATGTGCATTATTTTGATACAGATAAGTATTAGTTACAAACAAATATTATAATCACCATTTCATTTACTCACGCATTAATGCCAGCTTTTATTCATTTGTTCAGTCATTCAATAAGTATTTCTTGAGCTCCTTTTTCCTCCGGGGTAGACATTGGGCTGGATATAGGGGAAGGAGAGATGAAGAATCATGGGTCTTAACTGGAGAACAGACAGCCTGGGATGATCAATGCTGTATTAGATATGAGCACCAACAGTGGAGTGCCCAATTCTGGGGAATTTTCTCTTGGTGGCTTCTGGAAGAGTACTCCCACCGACAGTCTTCATTCAGGCCAACCTGAATATGACAGTCCGATGGTTGTAGGGTCTGGGTGTCTTCCTGGGTTGGTATCTTGTGAACTTGCACTGGGAGAGATGAGGTGGGGGCGACTCTGGGGCACTGTCCTCAGATCCAGATGGTTGCTGTCTCTTGCTTGCTATCTGTGGGGGGAAGAGGGCCAGGTGGAGGAGGAATAATGGCCTGAGCTGAGAAGGAGGGAGACTGGGAGGAAGAGAGACGTGACTGAGGCCACTACTGAGAGATTGCCAGGGAGAAAAAGTGGGACTTTTGTTTAGACGCTGTTTTCAAGTACCGTTGAAGTGATTTCTCGTTTTTATTTTCCATCTTGATGGAAATTTTGTTATTTTTACACTGTCACAGAACAAATGGAGCTGTGACTTAGAGATCACAATGTATATAGCTGTTTTGATGTACTTTTGACAGTTCTATCACATTTCTGACAGGCACTACTTTTTTCTTCTCTGGGATATTGGGAGTGGGGAGACGGGCTTCTCAGATGCTCTGCTTAGGCTCTGGGCTATGTCCATGTATGAAGACTTGTGGGGTCATGGGGAAGCTTCTGAGAAGCCAGCCCCAGGCCTCGGAGACCCTGCGAGCGAGGACTGAGCTCCTGTGAAGGGGTGAATGGGGGGCGTGTGGAGGCAGAGGTGGGTTCTCAGGGTGTGGGGTGGTCAGTATCAGTCTCTCAGCAGAAATCAAAGTCACAGTCCTCACAGAAGAAGAGGAGATCCCTGAGCTGAGCGGGAGGTGGCCATGACAGGTCCTGCGTGGAGACATGAGTAGGGCAAGTTGACAGTGGGCAGTGAGGTCAGGGGACACCAGCACCCACTGAAAAACTGCGTATTAAGGCTGGAACTTTGACTGTGTGCCTGGGGTGTCATGAATATCCTTGGACCTGGTTTCCCTGGTTTCTCGTAGGATGAGCACATGTGAGGCCTGGAGCGGGTAGGGAAGAGGAGGGGGAAAGTCGTCAGGCAGAATGGTCCCCTTGAAATGCCCACTAAGAAGTGGACTGCTGGAGTGCCACATCTGTGAAGCTTTCCCTGATCACCTTTCACTGATTCAACTGGCCACTTTCTCCTTTGAATCCTCACTGAAACCCCTCACAAATACTTCTGCAACATGCTATTGTAAATAACAATAATGGTTGATAAAGTGCTTGCTATGTGCCAATCTCTTCTGCCTTATCTTATTTAACTCCCACAGCCATGCTATGAGGTCAGAACTGAGGCTTACAGAGGTTAGGTTCACTGTTTTATATGTCTGATTCCTCTACACCACTGGGAGCCCATGGCAGGTGTGGGCTGTGTCTTTTTCACCTTTATATACTGGGGCATGACGCTGCTTGCTTGTTCAGTGATTGAGTGTGTGAGTGCATGGACTGAAGTCAGGCACCAACCCTTCTCTAGAGAAAAGACTGTCCAATTTTATTTCTACTGGTTTTACATCTCATATTCTATGTTCTGAATCTTTCAAGCAGCCTCCTGACCTGTGAGTTGGCCCCTGAGGTCTAGAGATGTCTTTCTAAATGCCAGGATGAAATAGGTTTTCCAGAACCCCTGGAAGGAGGGTCCATCATCAACTATTGACAAAAGTATTCAACCCAGAGGCAATCCAGGCCTGAGCTTGTTCATTCCATCAGGTCTTTAGGGATGGAATGGGGTGAGGAATGGCTTCCAGGTCTAAAGAACCATTTTTAATGTTCATGATCATTATACAGTTATCTTTAGTAATCTGTCCTTATGGTCTGGCTCCTACAGAGTAGTCATGCTGTGGCTTGTGGAAACCCCTTTAGACCCCTTTAAACATTAGACTGGATACTCTGTAAGTACCAAGCACTGTGCTTAAGATTCTACAGGGCTTGAACAAGACAGTCAAGGCAGGACATGTGCTAAGACACCCTCTTCTCTTAAGAGGAGACACAGAATAGTCTTTATGTCTAGACTCAAGAGCCAGACTGCTTGGGTTCAAGTCTGACCTGTGCTGGCTATCTGGCCTTGGGAAAATTGGATCCTCTGTGTCTTGTTTTCACCATTACAGAGAGTCATTTTCATACCATCTGGGGTTTTAGTTTTTAAAAAAATTTATTGAAATATGACATACATATAGAAATGTGCACAAATACAAGGGTATGGCTCATTGGATTTTCATAGAGTGAACACACCTGTAAAACCAGTACCCAGCATGTCTTCAGCACCTCAAAATCCTCCCTCATGCCTCCTCAGAGCAGGAGAAGGTATATTATTCCCCACCCCAAGGATAACCACAAACCTCACTTCTAACCCTGTAGGTTAACTAGTTGTGCCTGTCTGTGAACTTTACAGAGATAGAATTATACAATAGGTGGTCTTTTGTGTTTGGTTTTCTTCTCAGCATCATGTTTGTGAGATTCTTCCTTATTGTTGTATGTAATTGTAATTATTCATTTCCATTTAATTATTTAATAATTCCCATTTACAGGAAGGTGCCAGTACCATAGTGTTGCTATGGTACATGTCTTCTGGTGCACACATGCACACATTTCTTGTCAGGCACATAACTAGGAATGGAATGGCTGGGTCATAAGGTATGTGTATGTTCAGCTTTAGTAGATATGCTGGTCAGTTTTCCACAGTGGTTGTACAACCATCAGTGAGGGAGAGCCTCAGCTGCCCCATGTCCAAATCAACCATGAGATTTTCTTTTTCACTGTAGCCCTTCTGGTAGGTCCCCAGCTACACTGGGGGATATAGTTGGCACACCATGAGGTCATTTGGATAATTAGTTATGTTGATGTCTGAAAAGCACTTAGTGCCTGCACAGCGTGAGCGTGTGCCATCGTTAGTCCAAGCTCAGGTGTCTTGGGAGGTGAGGGATGTCCCAGGTGCCACCTCCCCTCAAGAAGTCACAGTGTACATTTCTTGACTCCCCTGTTCCAGCATGAGCTATCGTGTCTGGGATTTGAAGTTGTCAGTGACTGTGGCTGGGATTCTTGGAACTGAGTGATTGAGGAATCCAGGATCCCTAGTGATTGGAGGATGAGACCGACACTTTGCTTCCCAGAGTCTTTTAATGACTGGTTCCCCAGGAGGGATTTCTCCTCTGACTACCTACCTGGCTCCTACTAAGAGCTGGGCAGAGAAGTGCTGGAGCAGGTGCTAAGTTATGATTTAGGGTTTTTTCTCCTAAGATGTTCCAAGCTCAAGAGCGCTGGGCACATTCTGTAGCCTAAAGGGGTCTCCTGCTGCACAGGCACTGAGGATTGGGAAGGGGCAGGGAGAGGGCACCAGGTTTCTGTGGAGGTCGCCCTGGGAATTGAGATGGCAGTCTGTTTCCCTGGAATCCTTCTTCCTCATGTTTCCAAGACATCCTAAACTCCAGTCCCTCCTTTTTCCCTGCATGCAGCCAGTGGCCAAGATCAGTCTATATTATGTTCTAATTCTCTGACATCCGTTCTCACAGTTTCTGCCTTGTGCCTGGACTCTTGGAATAGTCTCCAGCTGCTTCCAGAGAGTTCTTTCCAAGAGAACCTGACTATATTAGTTTGCTAGGGCTGCCATAACAAAGTACTCCAGCCTGGAGTCTCACACAACAGAAATGTATTTTCTCACCCTTCTGGAGGCTGGAATAAGGTCAAGGGGTTGACAAAGTTGGTTCCTTCTGAGGCCCCTCTCCTTAGCTTGTAGACAGCTGCTTTCCCTGTGTGTCCTCACGTGGTTGTCTGTCTGTGCCTTGCTATGTCCTCATCTCCTCTTCTTATGAAGACATCAGTCATATTGGATTACAGTCCACTCACATGACTTCATTCAACCTTAATCACCTTTTTTACAGGCCTTATCTCCAAATACAGCCAACATTCTGAGGTGCTAGAATTTCAGCATATGAATTTAAGTGGGGGGGACACAATTCAGTCCACAATGCTGACAATGCCTTTTTCTATATGTGACACATCTCCTTAAACATGATTTTATTTTGCTTTCTTGCCTTTGCTCATGCTGTTCTCCTGGTTCTAGGTTGTTTCCCTTTATCTCTGTTTCCAGAGCTCTGTTCCCACATCCACCAGGGAGCCTTCAGTCCTCACAGACTGCTCTCCATGCATGCCTGTCATGCTCTCCTTCTGTTCCACTGGACTGAAGACTTAATCCCAATTTTCTTCTGTTTCCCTGTTGTTTCACAGAGTGTGTTATGCCGATCCAACCTGACTCTGCGCTCCTTGAGGACATAACTCATATTTGTTATTCACTTTTGCATCTGTTTTATGTCAGGCATGTAGCTGGTGATAAATACTATTGTGGATTGGTTAAAAACTGCCTTCCACATGCCCCGTGAGAAGTTCCACTTACCAAGCAAAATACCTCTGGTGTGAGGTGGGAGGCTGCTGTCATCCTCGACTGGCTTCAGGAGCCTGTGGCAAAGTCATTTTCAGTTTAAGAGGCAATGAATTCAGAGACCTGGGAAAGGTTTAAACATGAGCCTTAAATTACTTGCTTAGCTTTGATTTTTATTTTACAAGATTCTGGGCAGCGCTGGGAGCTATTTGCAGAAGGGGTGTGTAAGAGAGATGAAGAGACTGGGTTTACCTAGATGTTGCCTCATAGAAAAATATATGTGCACTGGGCAGGGTCTTCTCTGGTTCAGAGGCATGAAAAACTCTGGGTTCTGACCCTGGGCTCACGAGAAGGAGATTTGATTTCTGTTCTTGCCTTTTTGTCCCTCTGCTGGGGATGCATTGAGCTAAGCCACTGTTGAGAATGGCCCCTCTGAGGAAGCAAAGGAAGATCAGCTATTTATAGGCTGAAGTCAGACGTGACCCACCTTTTCAGCCTGTAATTTACAGTATATGATGAGAAAATGAACTTCTATTGCCGCAGGAATGTGGAAGGACAGGAGACTGATTTTTCAGCAGCTTGGGGTTTGGCTTATGTGCTTATGAAATGTCTGTGAAAATGGCCACTTTGCTTTGCCAGAAGACTGCATTCCCTGGTCCACAGTCATTGATGCAAAGGGTGCCCATGTCCTGTCTCTCTCAGGGACTGTGGGCATCTTTGCAGCTGTGTAGATGGTGTAGGGAGGGAAGTTTCTGTAATGGGGAGAGAGAAAAAGAGGGTCAGGGAGGAATAGCAGGGAGACAATAGATTAAAGGCAGTGCTCTGGTTTTTCCAAAGCAGGAAGAGTAGTTCTAAGGAACGGCTTCCCTGGGGGTGGCTTCAACTGACCTCTGACCAGAATCTTGGCTATTGTTTGGGCTATAGCTCCTGGCCTGAGTCTGAGCCCTTGAGGAAGCTCAGAGATTGATGATAACTTTCCAGCCCTCAACAGACTATTTCTGGAGCTCTCCAAAGAACATGCGAAACACAGTGTGTGCTGAATCAAGTAACAAACTTTTATCAAATAGTGGCCACAGGCTAGGCACTGAGCTAGGTGTAAAGGTGAATAAAACATA
This sequence comes from Prionailurus viverrinus, assembly GCF_022837055.1. Classification (NCBI taxonomy): domain Eukaryota; kingdom Metazoa; phylum Chordata; class Mammalia; order Carnivora; family Felidae; genus Prionailurus; species Prionailurus viverrinus. The sequence continues at coordinate 122,746,908 of NC_062563.1, forward strand.
CATTGACCCTGCTCTGAATTTAGAGGGGAGACTGTCACCATGTCAGGCCTCCTAACCCCCGTATACCCCCAAGCCCTGGCATTCACCAGGGTGCTCTCTGAGGGAGCCTGTGGGATGCACTTGCATCTTTGCTGGCTTCTGAACTAAACCCTTGACTCCTAAACTTACATTTCTGACATAAATCTATAGCATGAAATAGGTTGTTAGGGAGGTCTTATGGAATGGGATGAAAAGAGATGAGGACAGAACCTTGGAGAAGACCAGGAGGTGAAGCTGAACACACAAAAGCAATGATGAATGAACAGAAAGAGAATTAGAAGTAACAGGAATCTAGGGTCTTGGAAGTGTGGTTATCAGAAAGTTTCAAGAAGAGAGGAACCAATAGTTTTTTTAGGTTTGTTTATTTATTGAGAGAGAGAGAGAGAGAGAGAGAGAGAGAGAGAGAGAGAGAGAATCTCAAGCAGGCTCAATGCTGTCAGTGCAGAGCCTGACATGGGCTTGATCTCACACATTGTGAGAGCATGACCTGAGCTGAAATCAAGAGTTGGATGTTTAACCAGCTGAGCCACCCAGGCGCCTCAGGAATCAATAGTTTTAAAAGCAGAATAATAAGAATTTGGTAACTGGGAGGTCATAGGGCTGTTGACTAAGAAGAGTGTTAGGAGTGGAAGAAGTTGGTTGAAGAGTGAATGGGAGAGGCAGAGGATGTGGCCAGAAAATTCTCTCTATAGATGTTCATTAGATCATGCTTTTAATTATGTTGTTTCAGATTTTCTGTATCTTTGCTAATTTTTGTTCTCTTTAATGTATTAATTATCTAGAGAGGTGCTAAAATTTCCCATGGTCATTGCTGATTTGTCAACTTCACGTGGTAGTTTTGTCAATCTTCATATATTTTGCAACTGTATTCTCAGGTGTGAACAATGTTGGAATTATGATATCTTCCTGGGATATCATTCTTTGTATTATTGGGTTGTAACATCTTTGTCTCCAATAATGCTTTCCCCTGAAATTCTATTTTGTCAGACTTCTTTTGGTTGGTATTTATCTGGTATATAATTTTTCCATCTTCTTACATATAATAGCTATCTTTTGTTTTTGAGCATGTTTCTTGTAAATAGCATATAACTAGGTTTCGTTTTTTCTATCCAGTCTGGCAGTCTGGGCTTCAATGGCTTGAATTTCGTCCATCTCATTTCTTGTCATTACTGATATATTTGGATGTATTCTATTTTTTTCTTTGCATTTATTTCTCCTCTTCTTTCTTGCCTTCTTTGGATAGGTAGCACTTTCTTTATTATTCCTTATCCTTTCTACTTATTTGGAAGTTATATATTCTTTTCCTGTTTTCCTATGGTCACTTCAAACAATTTCATGTACACTTTACCTAACATCAAAGTTAATCAATAGCTCAGTCATCCTCCTGAAAAATACAAAAACATCAGAAAATTTTAACTGGGATTACAACTTTCCTTATTATAAATTTCCTTTATTCAGTATTTTTGGTTCCATCTTTGTTTTTATAGTCCTCAAATTAATCTTAATTTTTATTATTTATATTGTTATTATTACACTTATGGACATGTTTATTCATTTCCCCATTTCATCTTACTTCCCACTTCTCTGACTTCTGTTGCCATTTCCCTAATTTTCATCCTTTATATTTGGAGGAAGAAAATTATTCTTTCAGCAAAAGTCTGTTATTGGTAAGGTTTTTTGTTTGTTTTTGTTTTTGTCTTTACTCTTATTCTTCAGTGATAACTTAGCAAGGTATAGAAATCCAAGTGGACAGTTACTTTTTACTCAGTTTTTTAAAAATAATATTCTATTGTCTTCTGCTTCTGTTGGGTCTGTTAAGACATTTGCTGATATTCTTTTCAGCCATTGTTAACCTTCCAAGAACATTACCCTGAATTTTATATGATTGATTTTTTTGGGTCTTCCTATTGAATTACAGCACAGTTCTACTGGGTTAGTAAAACATGATTTTGCTTGCATAGTTTTAGATAAATAAAGGTTGAGATTCTAGTACTGTATTTTATTTCCACTCCTTAATGGATCATCTTATAAATACCTTGTGGTTTTAAAAGTGGAGTGTGCACAGATTCATCTATTTTAGGAGGCTTACTATCATCTTATGATGCTTGCCTGTGAGAAAAAGGGTGTGTGGGGCAGTTTGTACACATTTAATTTTCTAAATGTAAGAGATAGACTTGGCACTTTGTCCTCTGTGAAGAACAAACCAAAAGAGGGGGAATCTGAATATATGAAGAGAGAAGGGAAAGTTGGTGGACAGGGATTGTGGAAAGTTTGAAAGGGAGCAGAAGTTTTCTTCCTCTGATATGGGGATTCTGCATTTTCTGCCTTTGATTCTTAAACTTTCAGATCTTTCTTCTGAAGGCAAAGTTCACTCAAGCTACTCCAAATCCCCCATGCTGTCCTTGACCCTAATCATGTTCTTCAATAACTTCTTTTTGCCTAATGAAAAAAGTCTAAGCATCCAAAATGGCATTAAGGTCCTCTGAGTTTTAGACTTTTCTTAAATTAGACCACTTCTTAAATGGTCTTATCTCCCATTTCTCCTTTTCACTTACTCTGGCTAGTGAGATTAATCGACTTACTGCTTTCTGAACATGCCCTATATATTCTCATCTCCCCAGTTTTGATCCTGAGCCCTCTCACCTTGGCAGGCTAGTTCCTTCCCATTTTCCTATTTTCCTCATCTATCCAGAGATCTCTCTTTCAAGGCCCAACACACATCTCTCCTACTCTATGTTTCTCTTTTCCTGAATCTTTCAACTATGTCTCCATAGAGTCCTGGGCCCTTCCTGGGGATAGTTCTCACCACCTACCTTGTATTGTTATTAAACATAAGTTTCTTCTACTAGACTAAGAAATTCCAAGGGCAGAAAACCTGCCTAAATTTACCCCTGTGATCTTCAGTGTATCTCATAATTAGAGATGCACCCCCCTAAAGGTAATAAATGAATGTAAAAGGGATTTTTATTTACATCCGTATGAAAAGTATTGCCAAGAATTATGAGAGCTATCTGCTAATTGGATGGCCTTCAGGTTTTACGGCAGGTGGGATAGCTTCTGTAGAATATCTGTGAGCCTGAGGGCAGAAGTGGCCTCGTGCTGGGCTCCCCACTCAGCTCTCACCTGTGGAGGGCCCACATAACTCATTCTAAAAACTTGGGTAGCAGAGAAGGAGTGAGAGACTTAATTGGGAGAACAACACTATGGCTTCATTGCAAGAGAGAAGACCCCTGACTTTGGTAACTAGGAAGACATGACCCACTCCAAGGTCCACTCCCACTTTGGGGTATCTGGGAGGATGAGTTTGGCTAGTACCCTTCTTTGGGGGCATCTATAAACATGAAGGAGCAAGGAATGGACTAGAATGTCTCTAAGAGATGTTCTACTCTGCCAGTCTCTGGAGCCACTCCAGACAGGACCTCCTTGTCTGTTATCTCCCTTTATTTCTATTGCTTGATAATTTGACTGCATTTGGTTCTTCTTGTGGTATTCAGAGAGGACATGCCAATTAATCTGTCCACCTGGTCCTAATTAAGAATGACCAAGAGACTAGACATTCATAAGCCTATAATCAGTTTCTAGAGTTTGTCAACTTTCTCCAAAGGAGTGACACAAAAGCAGTGAGTGGAATCCTGAGATTGTTCCAGAATCTGACAAAGATGAGGATGTATTTTTGTGATAAAGGCAAGAGCCTGTAGGGTCCAGGGCCTCACTGAACCTGAGGATGCCTTGTCATCTGCTTGTAATTCAAAGCTGACAGCTGGGCAGGAACTTTCCAGGAACTTTTGTGAGATCTGATACAGAGCAAAGACTGCAGGAAGGTGTCACAGACTTACACTTTGCCACATTAAAAGAGAGCAAAGTAGCTTCTGCATTTTTCTCTCCAGGGCTCAGCATGGCCCAGCTAATCAAGGGGTTTGGCAGTATCAGCCACCAAAGACACTTCATTTTCTTGACAACCCCTATTGCATAGGGTGGGTTCTCGAGAAAAATCTATGTCTTGCTCAGCTGACAATGCTGAATACTGTCCTTCTCATCATGAACTCCCAAGGAAGGGGGAAATGAACTTACCTGAATGTGCCCACCCTGTGCTAGGACCTGCACTGGGGACTTGACATGCCAGGCACTCAATACAAGAAGGTTCATGCTCACCCTTCTCCCCTGGGAGTTCATGATGAGGACGACAGTGTGAAATACACTAAGCTTCTTGACATACAAATTAAAGGCTTTGTTCTAAGAACAGCAAATGCCATTGCCTGCAAGAGCAACTTCCAGCAGCTTCTCTGTGCCCGGAGTCTGCATGCAGAGCAAACTGCCCACAGGGGGCAGAGGCATTGTCTGGGGAAATTTTATATGATTAGTGGGGTGGAGTCAGACCCTCAGCAGCTCAGCGCCCTGCCAGGCCTGCCGAACAGCCACCCTTGTTCAGAGCAAGACCTTCCACAGCAGATGTTTTCTTTTCTTTTTTTCTGAATTGCTAAATGTGTCTGAATGATGGACGGGACTGGGAAGAGCGGTCGTGGGCCTGAATTCTTTGATGCTTCGGCATGTTGTGGGTTCCAGGAGGCAGGGATGGCCAGCCAGTCAGTTTCTGGGACCCATTCAACACTCGCTCACTAAACCTTTCCTGTACACCTGGCAGTCCCTGTGCTGTTTGCTGTCACTGTACCAAGATGGTGCCTTCCGTCAAGGATGCCCTGAGTCTAGTGGGGGAGCCAGAGGTACACAAGGATCTGAGGCAGAATGTGAACAGTGTGGTGCAGTGTGCTCAGTCTTTTCAACATATGTCTCCTGTGGAGAAACATAAATCTTAAAAATTCCTTTAAACTTTGTGTTTCAAAAGCAAGAGTAGGTTTTTTTTTTTTGGTTTCCAAATATGAAATTATAATATTGAATATATTTTAAAAACTACACATGTCCTCCCTGAGATGTTTTTTAAAATTTTTTATTGAGGTGTAACATGCATATATAGTATATAGTATATGAATTTTTACATACATATGCACTGGTATGAATAGCACCCAGATATATAGGGAGTCTTTCCAGCCTCCAAAAGTCTCCCTCAGGCCCCTTCCAAGTGAATCACGGCCCCCCAGTCACGCAGAAGTAACTACTATTCTAATTTCTATCAATGTAGATGAGTTTTGCTTTTTCCTGAACTTCGCGTAAATACAATCATACATTTAGGATTTGTGTCTGGTTCCTTTGCTCATGCCTCATGGTGCATGAGTGGTAGTATATTCTTTTTTTCACTGCTGGGTACTATTCCATTATATGACCCCACACAATTTATGGCTTCATTCAACTCCTTTGAGAATCATTGGTGTGGTATAAAAAGATCTGTGTTTGCAGCCAGATGTAGAAAGTCACAACTTCTTTTCCTTCCTTTCTACATGACTGAGAAAAGTCACTTCACCTGGCATCTTGGTTTTCTCACTTGTGGAATATAGGGGGTCAATGAATTTATAGTATGTGGAGCCAATGTGGGTGAAGCCCCTGATGCAGTGCCTGACACATAGTAGGCATTCAGTGGATGGCAGCAAAGATTACAAAGGGATGTAAAATTCATGTGTTTGTTGCCATGGGTGCACAGAGGCCAAAGAACTCCCTTTACATGCAGGACATCGAGGAAGGCCTTAGCCAGGCTTGTGGAGTGGGTTGCATTGTAGCAAAAGGTGCCCTAGGGGCAGGCATCATGTGAGCAAAGACACAGAGGACTGCAAATGTAGGGTGTGTTGGAGAGACAACCCTGAGGACACTATTAAGAAGTGAACTGTGGAGTCCTCATACCTGAGTGGCTTCCATGGTAGCTAGGAAGAACACACAGGTCAGCAGCACAAGATGGGGCTTAAGGCCAAAGGAAACACTGTTGGCTTGAGCTGTTGAAGTCCAGAGGCAAAGAGCTTGTGCATGCTAGAGAGTTCTAGAAAACCATCTGGGAGACAGTGGGGCCAGAGCTGGCCTTTGAGGGATGGCAGAGAAGAGGAAAGAGGCATCTGTTGGTAAGGGAAGGAAGTTAAGAGCACAGCCAAGGCTGGGGAAGCGGGGACACTAGAGCAGATCTGGGGGATGATAAAATATGCCCCCTGATTCCCACCACTGCCACCATTGTCACTCTGGCTAGTGTGTTTTGAGCACTTACTGTGTGCCAGACACTGTGTTAAGTAGAAGGTAGATATTCTCATTTAATCTTCATATGGTTAAATGAAGTAGATCCAATTCTCTCTTCAACTTACAGATGAAGAGACCAAGGTTCAGGGAAATTAACTGACTACAGCCATTTCCGCCAGGGTTTACTTTTCCTTTGGTGGGGGGAGATGAAGATCTAACACATTGCATCACACCCCCTGGAAAGCTGAGCTAGCATCTCTGGTGGCACCTATCAATCCCTTCTCAGTACCTCAGAACTGGACAGCCTAATAACAGGGTGGACAGTTGGTTCCAGTCAGGTTGCCCTGAAGGGTCTGTCAGTTGGGGGTGCTCCCAAGTTGGGGGTGCTCGCTAACAATTTCCATGTTCTTAGTAGAGGTTGGGAATTGGGTCTTTACTTTGTTCTCCTGACTACTATGGTCTGGCTTGAGGAGAGAATTTGGGACAGAATGTGTTATGGGTTGAATTTTGTCCCCCCCCCCCACCATTCATATGTTGATGTCCTAGCCCCCGGTACCTCAGAATGTCACTGTACTTGGAGACAGGGTCTTTTCGGAGACAGTTAAAATGAAGTCATTAGGGCAGCCCTACTCCTCTGTGACTGGTGTCCTTATAAGAGGAGATTGGGACTCAGACACACACAGAGGAAAGACCATGTGAAGACCCAGGGTTGTCTGAGTAGACAACCCAGATGGCAGACAACCATCTACCAGCCAAGGAGACAGGCCTTAGAAGAAACCAAACCTGCTGATACCTTGATGTCAGACATTCAGACTCTATGGCTGTGAGAAACTAAATTTGTGTTGTGGAAGCCACACGGTCTGTGGGATTTTTTATGACAGCTCAGCAGACTAATAGGGAGTGTCATTCAAGTTACCCAAGGCTCAGAGAGGAAAACTTAAGGTTTTAACAACAACAACAACAACAACAACAACAACAACACAGTGTTAATCATCATCATCAATGTGCACTGAATGTGTAAATATTGAAAGGTCATTTTGTGGGTGATATAACTTGGGTATAAACAGGACATGTTTCTTATGAATAGAGCAGAATTTCTTTGTAAAATCTCCACTGTTTGGGGGTCCCAGGGAGTATTCAGTTATGAGTGCTGCCTGGTGATACTAGTTCATCTATAGATCAGGTAAATACAAAATGATTAACCTTAATTTTCCTGCTTATTTTCTGAGAAATGTTCGTGCCTCTTTGGCCGTTGGGTGAAAGGGGGTGGCGTGCAGAAAGGAAGACCTATTAGAGGCCTCAGGTTCCTTTTCTCAAACATCCTTTGAAATGAGATGTGTCTAGACTCCAGGGGCAGCCAGAGCACGCTCACAGAGGAGATATATCACAGAGATATATACCCAGGGACGGTCATAAAAGTCTCCGCTTGTGATGCGTTTGGGTGAGTTACAGAACCAATAGCTTTGATCAAGTGCCCAGCTGTACTCGATTAGCAGAAGGATAATGAGAACTGAGCAGCAAGGGGTGGAGGGCAGGGGGAGGGCAGTGGGGGTGGGGCTGGGGGGTGCAGTGGGAGGGGCCTGTGGTATTTACCTATCAGAGGCCATTCTCTGAGCTTCCGGGGAGGGGGCCTGCCTAGGCAGTGTTGGGGGTCCTGTGGCTGCCTTAGAGCAGTAATAAGGGCTCCCCTTGGTGCTGCCTCCTCCTTGCCAGGTGCTTTCATCTGTATCCATTCCATTTCCTCCTCCCAGCAGCTCATGGAGAGAAAGGCTGGGAAGTGTGTGCTCCTTTTATGACTGGAAGTTGGGAGTGGGTGGGACCAGAAGCCCTGAGAGACTGGGAAGAGGGGAGGGCAGAGAGAGGCAGGCACCTGCTGTGATTCCAGTGGTTCTCTGGCTGTGCTTGCAGGGCACCAGTTCTGGAACTATCTTTTTATCCCCCATTTGGCTTATCCTTGTCTCTCTTTCCATGTTCCCCCCTTGATTCCTACTCTTTGCTTTCCTTCCTCCCTCCTCCCTTCCTTCTTTCCATCCTTCCTTTTTCATCATGCCCTTGTTTCCTCCTGCCTTCTCTTCCTTGCCAGTATCTTTCTTGTAGAACTCCTTCCCTTTCCTCTTCCTTCTGTCCCTGTTTTCTTTCCCTCTTTCTTCTAATTTTTCTCAATAGTGTCAATAATAACTTTTTAAAATTAACCACTAGAGTTTAGCATTCAACACACACTGGTTATGGCTGGGCACCCTGGACATGTTGAACAGGAGAGAAGAGCCAGTCCTCGCGTAGCTGAGGGTCCACAGCGAACACTGATGATAAATAAGAAATTATTGTAAGACAAAGTAGGTGTTTTAAAAGGTCCAATGGATAACTCTCCTCTTCCTCACTCAAGATCTGAGCCAACCAAGATACAAGATGAAGGGGTAAGGCAGATGGCAAATCAAATCAGTACTGAGATTCACAGGAAGCTGTTATTGGAGAATATAGCTTACACCTTTAGGCAAATGGGCTGCCTGACACTGAATCTTGGTTTGTTCAGCTGGTCCATTAGTCCCGGAAGTCTGGGTCAGGCCAAGACTCCCATTTGCAGCAGGAGAGTCTGCATCCCAGTGAAAGCCCCAGGGGATGAGCAGGCAGGCATGGGATGTGCTTCCTGCAGGGAACTTGCGCCTAAGAGAGGGGAGGAGGGCTAGGTTAACTAGGTCATGGTTCCTTCTTCCCCTTTGTAAGAATCAGTATAAACTCAGCATGGGTGAATGAGGGGTGGAGAGAGAGGCCAGGAGTATGATGCTGGTGGAAGCTCACCTCCAATGGAGTAAAAAACCAGGAGTGGAAATGTAGCTCCCCACCTCCTCTGTCCTGTACCAGCACTCAGAGCAAGTGTGTGTGTATGTGTGTTTGTGTGCATGCACATGTGTGTGAGTGTGTGTGATGGTACATAGGAGGAACCTAACCTCACCTAATGTAGGAAGTGACGTCTAATCTGAGACTTACAGGATTGCTACCTACCTTGATGTGATAAGGTGTCAGACAAAATTCAGAACAAAGTATGCAAATTTACTTCTCCCTCTAAACTTCTTTATAAAACAAAACTCTGGGGAAGTGTCTCATTCAGTTATTCTGTCAACAAATATATATTTAATTGTCTATTAAATGCAAGTACTTTACCCAGCAGGAGGAATAGATTGATTGGATGTAGCTTCTGCCCTCCAGGAGCATTTGGACTGTATGCTGAGTAAGACATCCTCATAGAGGGCTAACATGCAAGGTGGGGCATGGAGCATTGGTTGCTTGTTGTTGAAACAAAGTAAGAGCTCTCAGTGGGCTACATGAGGCTTTTATGGGGCTCGTGTGGAGAAGAAGAAAGTTCTTAATGGGGTGGAGGTGGTAAGGAACCAAGCCTTGAATGGCTAGTAGGATTTAAACAGGTAGTCTTGACCTTCTAAGTAGAAAAAAAGCATCAGCAAAGGCATGGAGGCCATCAAAGATGGCAGAGATCAGTGAGTAGGCCAGTGTGTCTCAAATACTGTACAGGAAGGAAGAAGTTGGAAACACTAACTTAAAAGAAGAGATGGGACCCAGACTCTTGAAAGTCAGTGTGAAGGTCTGCCCACACTTTGATCCCCAGTGTTGATGAAGGTTGCTGAGCAGGAAGCATGATGTAGTTGGATGGCTGTTTAGAACATTCACACCCATTGCAATGCTCTTTGGGTTGGAGGAAACAGAACTTGAAGACAGTAGGGATCTTGGAAAGCTTTGAAATAGTCCAGGTTGGAAGTTCTGATTGTCAGCAATGAGGGTGGAATAAGTGGATAGATCTGGGTTGCCCCATTTTGTGGCTTCCTCAGCCACAGTGAGGAAGTGCTCCCAGTGCTCCCCAGCCTATGAACACATAAGGGGAAGAAGAAAAGGCGGCAGCTCACTCATGATTGGAACTAGTCAAGGCAGACTCAGAGGAAGCTTATGTGTGTGTGGAGTACAAGCCCCAGTGAGAGAACACTGTGAGGTCCAGTGGGACAGCCTCTCATGCCAGGTCCTATGGGATCAGGGAGTGGCAGGGTCAGAGAGATTGGACCCAGCAGGAGGTCTGGTACTCCATGAGGACTGTGGGGTTCTGCAGGAGAACAAGGTTTGCACCTTCTTGCTGTTGGGCTTTGTCTCATTGTGTAAATTTTAGGGTCCACCAAAGGCAGAAACAATAAAGAAAGCAAGATCCAGAGAGATAGACTTATCATGAAGGAGCTGGATCAGAGTAGCATTCCAAGCCCTGTTTGCAGGTCTTTGCTGTAGGATGTTGTCCTTTCCCTCCGGGGGTGCCAGCGTTCCTCCATTATTGCTTGGACTTCATGACTTCCTTGTTCTCAGAAAGAGAAAGGAGCTTATTAAGTGAAGTGGCTGCCAAGTGTATTTTAAGATGAACAAAGCCTAGATCATTTTTTTTCCTCACCACATACCATACATAATTGTATGAAGGGCAGGATTTATTTGGTTTGCATTATGATTTTTTTTCCCTCAAGCTTAATTACAGTGTTAAAAAGGCAACTACAACTTGAAAGAAACAAGCCCTACCGTCATGGAGACCAGCATGACCATTCTGGATTTGAAACACAGCTTCTTTGTGAAGGGAATTAATTGTATATGAAACTTTGGGGCTTATGTAAAACACATTTTTATGAAAATAAACTTGAACAGTCATTAAAATGAATAGTTGTTTTAAATAAGACTCAAACTGCATGGTGGTGCCAATGAATTTTAGATGCCTTCTTTATTGGCTTTGTTTTGGGTTCAACTCTGCATTTCTAAGACAATATCAGGGCCCTGGATGTAAGTCTTAGTTTATAATTGGGAATCAAATGTATAGTTCCAATGATAGATTATTAGGGGAGGTAAGAAAATGAATAAGCTTGAATAGTATTCAGGTCTAAGGAACTTCATGAATAAATAATTCTATGTTGGAAAATCCAACATGTTAGAAGGAAGTGGTGCCTGATAGTTTGGCCTCAGACCAAGGAACCAGTTAATGGAACTCAGCTCTCCAGCTTTGGGACAGTCCTCAGGTAATCTGTAAATCAGAAATGTGAGTGACGACCCCCACGTTCTCCTCTGCTAGCACTGACATGGGATGTCTCTGGCTCAGAGATCTGTATGGTTCAGGTACGAGTCTAGAGCAGAGCTCTCAGTGGGGTGGACTACTTGAAACTCTAGCTTAAACAAGCTTCTCCTTGGGGAAGGAGTGGGGCTTAGACCTCTTTGTGCCTGGTGTTCTGCCCTTCTGCCTGCACTTCTCTACTCTTGTTGGGAAGGTGATTTTTGAGCAGCACTGCTCAGCAGTGTGAGCTCAACAGCTGTTCTGGGGCAGATGGGAAAGTGACATCTTTTTTAATTGGTGGGAACTCAGGCTCATGTCCCCAGTCCTTGGAAGAATGCCTCACTATTTCCACACCCCAACCACCCACACGCATGTGGTCTCTACCCCACTAAATCACCAGCATCTCTCCTCTCCTTCAGGGTGTGTTTTCCTCACTACACTGAGATCCTTGTGGTTATTTAGATAAAAACTTGCATAAAGAAAAAGAAGGGAATATCTTAGAACAGTATGTAAGGATGTATAGGAAGAGTGCCCTCACCTGGCTTTGTATTACATACATAATTTAATTGATGGTCCATTGACCTCAATTCTAGAATAGGTAATGACACCATTTTGTATTTTCCTTTGGGTTGTTGTGCATTCTCAGTGATGTAACACCTCATGCTATTGATATCCTTCTCTACCCACTTCTCTGATTCCCTGCTTATAGTTCTTCCCTAGTTTGAACAGAGAGCCCCAGAGGCAATCAGAGAGGCCTCCAGACTAGTGGCAATTTGTGTAGTGAAGTGAGGGAGCACCCAGGCCATACCAGCCAGAAGCAGAACGTTTCCAGTTAGGTGACTCCTACAACCTCCAGGTGCTGGTCTGAACTGCTGTAAGGAGGTCTTATTGCCTTCTGCAGGGTGTGCTGGATGCACTATTACCCCTACTGGCCTCTGGGTACGTTTCTTTGGCAATTTTCTCCATCTACCCACTACCCAGTAAAGGTGTTCGTAGCCTGTGGTGTGATGGTATCAGACACATTGTTTCCATGGCAACCACAGCCAAGGCCCCTTGGAATAGTAAATCTGCTTAGGTGGCTTTCCCTTATCTTTAGGTGTGGGGATGACCTCCACATCCCTACAGTCATCTCCCTGAAAGTGGGGACCAGGTAGGCTCCACCTTCTGCTGCGTGGAGAGGGACCCAGGGCAAGAAGGAACGTTACAGGTGCTTGGAAAGGCTTGTGCAATGATTTATTTTTCATGGTGGAAATGCATTCAAACCTAGAAGTTCTGAAGTGCGTTTTGCTCTGGCCCCCAAATGCATGACTAGAAACACGGAGCCTTGACATTTCTCTTCCCTTTCAGTGCCATGGCTCAGTGAATCAATTCAAACCCATTAAGATTTCAGAATGACAGGAGGAGAAAATCCTTCCAGTGAACACTCTTAGGATACTGTGACCGAACACCATTTCCTTAGACCTGGACCATTTTCTCGTTTTGAAAATCCCATCAATTGCAATCCCCTCCTTGAGGCTGAGCATCTCGTTTTTACTTTCCTATTTCTTGACACAAAAGCCTATAGCAAAGGCTTGTAGATACATGAATTACATACTTGTTAGTGACACCATGTTGCCCCATGTTTAAGAGGTAATGTGGAAAGAGTTTTCAATTTCTCTGGGTTTATAAATCTAAAGAGATAATTATCCTTCAAAAGAGTGGGGGTGGCCACCAGAGTCAGGAAACTCAGCATGCAGACCTGGGCTCTGCTCCCAACTAGTCTTATGATCCTTGTTTGTAGGATTCTCAAGTGAAATTGTGTATGTGTGCCTGTGTGTGTGTGTGTGTGTGTGTGCCTCTGTGTGTGTGTGTGTGTGTGTGTGTGTGTGTGATGTCTTAAGCAAACTGGTTTTCTGTGGGAGCACAATTGAATTTTTAAAAATCTAAATTAAGCACATATTCTTTGGGAGCACATCTGTTGCACAGAGTGAGGCCCATTCCATCAATACAGTTGCCTGCAGAGCAATGAAGTCATTCCTATCTAATTCCTGAAACCAGAAATGAGGATAACAGGCCAGTATTAAATATTAAAGTTTTTCACATTTTGCTGTTCTCTTCCAGAGAACACAAAGAGCACTGACATATTTCTGGAGCTCAGGTGGAGAGCTAATGGACTGGAGGAGCTTTCAACTCAACTGGAGCGATACATAAAGAGAAAACTTAATTACAGTTAGGATTCCGTGGGTTAACTGGGTAAGCAAGTAGCCTCCATATTTCATAGCATCTAAGACACTATTGATTTTAAGATGCACCATTATTTTATGTACCTCTGAGGAAAAAAGTACTGCCAATTAAACTGTGACCACAATGCTTTATATCTTAGAATTGTAATTTTACCCTTATTGAAAGAGCTCTTTAAGATTTGTTTAGATACTTGTGCATACATTAAAATGAAAATACAAGCAAAATATGTTGGTTGTGATATTCTTAAATTGTCTTCACAAGGTGGGCTCTGCTGATTGGCTCTCTGATTTAGAGTTGCTGGTGTCTATGGTTCTCTAGGCAATGCCTCTCTCTGTGAAATTAAGACTAGTGAACACAAGCATTTCTTCCCACAGGACTGCACCATTGATCTGGGGGTTTCTTCCCAGACCCTGACACACATTTACAAGTTCTAGAACTGGTGCTTTCTTCATCGTACAGGAAGGTATGAATCCAGGACTCATTTATTTTTTTCTTCAAATGATCCTTAAATGGTTCGTTGATTAAAAGACCGAGGTTTGTAATTATGTAACCTTGCCACCAGGACAACAACCAAGTGTGCTCATGTGTGGACAGTGACAGTGCTGTAACTTCCATCTTGTTTGACAACAGTTGTAAGATGCCAACACCAACACCATGAGGGCTGCCCTGGTAAGCCGCTTTCTACTTCCTTCCAATTTCCTTCTTCTCTAATCTCAGATAGCTCTTATATGTGGAACAGTCTTAGGTATAACTCATCCAGTTCGATGCATGGATGAGGATGCCTGATGTTCTCGGTGGCCAAGTCCTATATGCTTATTACATAGAAATGGGAAGTAGAAGAGAGAGGGCAGAGCCTAGATTCTTGCCTTTGAGGATAGGTAGCTGTACTCACTAGTAATATGGAACTCAAGTAATGATCCAGCTTAAACAGCTCCTTCTCAGGAAATCCTGCTCCAGTATCCTTCTGTGCTGACATAGTAGCCCATACTGACATCTGTCACAGCATGCCCCATGTGTATGTGGCCATTGTGATGTCCTTGAGAGCAGCAACCCTATCTATTCATCCTTGTAACCCAGTGCCTGGTGCAATGCCCAGGCTTTAGTAGACTTTGGGTGAACAGTTGCCAAAAGACCGAGGATGGAAAGAATGGGGCAGGAAATGCTCAGGGACAGGGAAATGCCAGCCACATTTAGAGAAGGTGGAGTCTTGCTGTTTGTCTGAGATGGAGGGTGTATGACAGGAAGCAGTGGAAAGTCGGAACAGGAGGGAAGGCTGGCTTGGAGTACTACAAGGAGGAAGATTATTTGGCTGCATAGAACCTGATAAAGACTATTTCAGAGCACCTGTATGTAATCCAATATGTATATTGAGTCACAGATGACAGTTACAACAGAAATGAATTGATCAGTATTAACCATATATCAGATGAGGTGGTTTAAATAAAGAAACTGATATTCCTGAAACTTCAGTAAAGTAAGTTATTTTTAAGTAGTAACATTCATTCATTCATTCATTCATTCATTCATAGGTTCTATGATTAATAGTAATAGCCATGGACCAAACTTTGAGGACACGTGGATGAGTAATGTATAATTTGTACCTTGAAGGAGATTACATATATGGATATGTAACTTTGGGTATATAAATATATAAGGTATATGTAAAATAGGAAAATATTTGGGATTCTTTGTGTTCTATTGAGACTACTGTGGGGGAACAGAGGAGAGATTGTCTTTATGTGGATGGGTCAAAGGAAATTCCACAGGGCCAAGATGATTCTTAAGATATTTATGACCAAGTCAGAGATAATTGTCCTCTGTAGAAGTATTCCCGCAGAATACTGGTATCCCCTGACAAAAGGGTAATATGGTTAATTAAGTTTAGAAAATGGATCATACTCTGTTCCCATCTTGAATTCACAGTGTGTGTGGATGCATTAAAGCTCCTTCCTGATCAGCAATAAAAACAAACAACAAACAGAATGCCAGCTTATTTGGTTTAATCTACCATTTTTCCAAACTTAGTTGGCCACTCCACCTTTCTGTGGCAGAACACCTGTTAATATTTTAATATCTTAACACCTATTAATATCTCATACTTATTAACATCTTCACATTATAGTTTAGGAAATATGACTGATGCCTGGTTTGGATGGGGACTTATCTGAAGGCAAAGAGCATTGGATATTATTTCCAATAGTGTGAATTTCTGCCGCTCTTAGAGTTCTCACAAAGAATGGACATTGGTTACATGTGTGTGAATGCATGTGTTTATAGGCATGGTTTGTGCCTTTTAGTATCCAAAATTCTTTTGGCAAAGGCCAAAACCTATATAGCTTCTGCCTCAAAAGCCATATAACTTTGTGTGAGAAGCACTATTGATATCAACTGTTATTATACTAAAAAATGCAAATGATATTTATGAGCTTATTTGGAGACTGGAAACATGTGTATGCTTTGGACATTGTCCTTCGTACTTCTGTAGAATAAGAGCTTCTGAGACATTCTGGTTAGTTGCAATGCTTTTCTTAGACTTTGGTTTTATATGTGATTTTGGTACCGATGCAGAAATCACTTGTCAAATTACCTGAAGATTTTTTTTCATCTCAGTGGCTGAATATTGTAAAGCTCAGAGCAAAAGGACCCCTATTGTTATAATGAAAAAGTTCAGTTTTAACTGAGCAATAAAAATAAATGTTTCCCAATAAACTTATTCTGGAGATTCTATTGTGTCCAGAAGGTATGAAATGACTTTGGCTTTTTGATCATCAGTATCCTGGAATAGGACATCCCTGTTACACATGTCTGCAAAGTGAAATCTCATAGGCCGTGTTTCCAGCTTAACCAGAAATATATTCTGATTTATAGACCCACAGGCAATGTTCCACTTCTATTTATTGATCGATTGGCTGAGAGAACTAAAATAAGGCCATGGTCTTCCCAAGTCTTCCCAATACCTAGTCTCCTCCTTTTACTCCAGGAATAGACCATAGCAGAACTTAGCAAAGCACTGTAACCCATGACCAGAAAACCATGACAAGTGTTTGCTTTGTGATCATTTGAGGCATGGCTTCAGGGCTGGCACTATTTCCTTTGCATGGATTTGGATAAAGAGAAGGCTTTCGAGAAGTATGTGTTAAATAAATGAATGAGTGAATGAATGCATGCGTGCCAGGCCACCTTCAGCAATATTCATGCTTGAGCTTTTTACACATCAGAGGGCAGACTTGTGGATTTTTGAGAACAGCATTCTCCTCTTGACTTACACACTCATAAACCTGACCAGATGACACTCAGCGAGTCCGCTGTATAGCTAGACTTGAAAACATTTTTTCTTCCCCTTTCCTGAGTGTGTTCCCTTCCCAACCCTCCAGCCAAGCCCACTCTGTCTGGGGTAGGTGCCAGGAGGGAGGAGTCAGGGAGCATGCCTTGAAAGGCATCTATGGGTAAAGAGAAAAAACACATCTCATTGCTCACACAGCTCCTTCTGCCTCAGCTGCCTGTGTGAGCTTATGGGAGAGGCTGAAAAGCACATTCTTTAAAATCCTGGCCCTTAAATGGAATGCATCTTGGGCTGCAATGTCGGCTTGGCTCTGCCCTGCCTCCAGGACAGTCCTTTATTGCTGACTTTTTGACACGATAAAACCCAGCCCCTTCTCCTCCACTCTGGGGATGGTTCCTAGAACTGATGAAATTTCAACTGTATTGGATTTTTATCACAATTCAAGGATTTTACAAATTGCATTTCTATCCTTCCTTTTTGGCTTCCTCCCCACCACCCCTGTCTCAAAACCACATCTTATCCAGAACCAGCGGCATTAAATGTCCAAGTAAGCCTTTGCTCCAGACCCTGGGGTCAGCTGAGTCACATCCATTTCTCTCCACCTTTTAAGAAGCCAATATGGGCCTCCACCTCTCTTACCCGCAGCAGGTTGGGTCAGATTGTGGGAGGCCTGAGGATGAGCTCATCAGCTTGTCTCACTGCCCAGCTCACAGCTCCTCTTGCTGAACTGTCACTTGCTGAGTTAAATCTGAATTCCTCAAACATCATTCTTCAGCTATTTTTGTCTTTTGAGATTTTAAAGCACTGCTTCTTCAAATGTATTCCAACTTTGTTTGGAAATGTGGCTTTGCTGACTTCTGACCTTACAACAGGCCCCCTGAGTTTGATTGCCTAATGTTAGTTTAGAACTGACCAGACATTACTTCTTCCCTTTCCTTACAGTTGGAAAGACAAACGGTGACTCCTACAGACAAGGGGCCCTTTAACTGGCTTTGCTCTTCCCTGTCCTGGATTTTCCTAGGCAGACTATGTGGCTAGGAGCAGGGGGATCACAGTGATCAGTCTGGTGGCTTTCTGAAAGAAAGGACTGGGCAAATGTTTCAATAGACAAACACTCATTGGATACCCACTTATGAAAGACACTCAAGGGTGGCCTGGTAAGACCACTGCATAGAAAGCAGAGCCCCAATTTAGACAAAAGCTTCTTTTGTTCATTCATTTGTCTGGGGCTTCTATGTCCCAGCAGAGCAATCTGCGAATGGTAAGGATGGCTAGTTTATCTTTTAGGGGTTTGGACTTAAGATAAGATGTACATACAGCAAAGTGATATCCCAGCAGGACAAAGGTATCACAAGCAAAGCCTCTGGGTTCACAGGAAGGAGGAGGAAGTATGGCTGGGAATGAAGCAAGCATGGCAAACTGTGTGTCTTGAGCACTGGGTAAAGCTTCTGCAGGGCCTGAGTGGGGCCCAGAGAGGAATCCTTCCCTGCCTGTGGGCTTAAGAAACTTACAGTCAACTGGGGGAGAGGGGTCACACTCCGCACACTGTGAATACTTGTTCAGGGAGAGGCACAATTCTGAGACTGAGCAGTGGCTGGCTGTCGCTGTCCAATTAGCCCTTGTCATTTGTGCCTCTCACTGCATGGTGAGCTGATGGCCTGCAAGCTATGGTTGTTATGGAAAGACTTGCGTCCTCATTTCCAGCTACACCTGGCAGGGATGACCAGAGCAAACTGGCAGTGACCTGAGCTTTGGTAACCACTTCCCATCCTTGTATCTTACTCCAAACCAGGTTCTAGCCATTTCCACTTTAGGTTCCTAAGTGACTTTGATTTTCATTATAGTTACAAGTGTCTTGGGGCTTTAAATGTAATGAAATGGCTTTTAAATAAGTGCATAGACACTGGAGAAAAGGGCATGACAGATTTTCACCTTAGCTTGCTAGCTGTTAAACACTGGTCCTTGCCTGCCTGGCCACTGGGGTAGTGCTAGGGGGTGGGGTGGTGGTGGGACAAAAGACACAACCTGCAAGAGGAAAGAAAGGACTTTTGGAACCTGCCTTTTGAGTTGAGGTTTTGTTGTTTGTTTGTTTGTTTGTTTATTTGGTTTTTCAGTAGGAATGGCTTTGTTGTCCCTATGCCCAGAAGTGGGCTATAATATTTCCAGTTCTTCCCATGAATAATCTTTCTGAGTAGGTGGGAAATTGCCAGGCTGGAGAGATGGTTGTGCTATGTCCCTATAAATGTCCTTTGAAAATCCTCATTACTTTTTTTTTAATGTTTATTTACTTTTGAGAGAGAGAGAGAGAGAGAGACAGACAGACAGACAGACTGTGAATGAGGGAGGGGTAGAGAGAGAGGGAGGCACAGAATCTGAAGCAGGCTTCAGGCTCCGTGTCGTCAGTACAGAGCCCGACGTGGGGCTCGAACCCACGAACTGCGAGATCATGACCTGAGCCGAAGTGGGACGCTTAACCAACTGAGCCACCCAGGCGCCCCTCATTACTTCCATCATGCCTTTCTCCTGCATGTGCATGCACACACATAGATACATGGGTAGACACTCATGGGACCCTCGAGAGGTAGATGGCATGAGAATTGTGGGGGCTATTTTGCAAGACCAGGTTTGTAAAACCAGCACTCTGTTGGAACAAAGCCCTGGCCTGGAGATTGGAAGGCTTCAGTTCTGGTTCTGGTTTTTATCCTGGAGTGGCCCTGGGCAAGTTATTTTCCCTTTGGCCTCCTACATTTCTCAGTTGTACTGTTAGGTGTCAGGCAATACAATCTCTATGGGCTCTCAGTGATTCTAAGGACCTTCCTCCCTATCTTCCTGCCCTCTCCTGAGATGAGGCAGAGATAAGGTGTTGACACAGACCAGACCTTAGGTTCCACTGGATTGGACACAGAGTAGAAGTATCAGTATGACAAGTCACATCTTGTAGAGGGTGTTGGGGCCAGAGCTGACAATTGAGTCCAAAAGTGTCATCTGTCAGCTCCAAGGAAACCATGGGAGATCTGCAAATTGGAATGGCATTCCGTGTTTTCCAAATACAGTTAAATTTCGTATTCTCATTCTAGGCTCTCTGGGATTTGTTTCCAACCACTTTCTCCACACACACCAACCAGCTTTATTGAAATATAATTGGCATATGACTTTGTATAAGTTTATGGTATAAAATATGATGATTTGATATATGTATATTTTTTGAAGAGATTACCGCAATATAAGGTTAATTGACACACCTGTACCCCCACTCCCACCATTTTTGTGGTAAGTTGCTACTGACAAATTTCAAGTATATAGTATTGTTAGCTATATTTATCATGCTATATATTAGATTCCCAGAACTTATTTATCTTACCATTGGAGGTAAGATTACCATTGGCCAACATCTCCCCATTTTCCCCATCTCCTAACTTTTGGCCACCACCAATCAACTTTCTGTTTCCATAAGTTAGCTTTTTAAAGATTTCTTCTAGAAGTGAGATCTTCTAGTATTTATCTCTCTTTGTCTAACTTATTTCACTTAGTGTAATGCTCTTAAGATCCATCTCTACTGTTGTAAATGGTAGACTTTCCTACTTTTTTATGGTTGAATAATATTCCATTACACTGAATTCAGTTTGCTAGTATTTTGTTGAGAATTTTCACATCTATATTCTTCAAGAATAGTGACGTAAAGTTTTCTTTTCTTGTAATATCCTCATCAAGCTTTGTTGTCAGAGTAATGGTGGCCTTGTAAAGTGAGTTTGGGAGTATTTCTCCCTTTTCAGTTTTTTGAAAGATTTTGAGAAGGATTGGCATTAATTTTTCTTTACTTTTTAAATGTTTATTTATTTTTGAGAGAGAGAGAGAGAGAGAGAGAGAGAGAGAGAGAGAGAGAGAGAAAGAGAAAGGAAGAGAGAGAGGGAGACACAGCATCCAAAGCAGGTTCCGGGCTCTGAGCTATCCACACAGAGCCTGACACGGGGCTCAAACTCATGAACTGTGAGATCATGACCTGAGCCAAAGTTGAATGCTTAACCAACTGAGCCACCCAGGTGCCCCACGTTTTCCTTAAATATTTAGTAGAATTCACCAGTGAAATCATCTGGTCCTGAACTTCTGCTTGTTGGGAGATTTTTGATTATGGGTTCAATCTCATTACTTATTATTAGTTTGTTGAGATTTTACATTTCTTCATGACTTAGTCTTGCTAAATTGTATGTTTCAGGGAATTTATCCATTTCTTCTTGGTTGTCTAATTTGTTGGCATATAATTGTTCATAATAGTCTCTTATGAGCCTTTGTATTTCCGTGGTATTAGTTATAATGACTCGTCATTCATTTACAATTTTATTTACTTGAGCCCCTACTTTCTTTTTCTTGGTTAGCCTAGATAAAGGTTTGTCAATTTTGTTTATCCTTTCAAAAAAATCAAGTCTTAGTTTTGTTGATCTTTTCTATTGGTTTTCTGTTCTTTATTTGATTTATTTCTGCTCTAATCTTTATTATTTCATTTTGCTAACTTTGAGCTTAGTTTGTTTTTCTTTTTAAAGTTCCTTGAGGTATAACATTAGGTTGTTTATTTGAGATATTTCTTTTTTCTTAATGTGGGCATTTATAGCTATGGACTTTCCTCTTAGAATTGCCATTGCTACATCCCATAAGTTTTGGTATGTTGTATTTCCATTTTAATTTATCTCATGGTATTTCCTGATTTCCCTTTTGATTTCTTTTTTTATCCACTAGTTTTTCATGAGTGTGTTGTTTAATGTCCATTGCTTGTGAATTTCCCAATTTTCCTTCTGTTATTGATTTCTAGTTTCATGCTGTTATGTTCAGAAAAGATCCTGGAGATAATTTCTATCTTCTTGAATTTGTTGAGACTTGTTTTGTAACTTAAAGCACATGATACCTTCTGGATAATGTTCTGTGTGCACTTGTGAAGAATGTGTTTTCTGCTGCTATGGGATGGAATGTTCTGTATGTGTCTGTTAAGTCTATTTGGTCTATATTGTTGTTCAAATCCTCTATTACCTTATTAATTTTCTGTCTGAATGATCTATCCATTATTGCATGGGGGGCATTAAAATCCCCTATTGTTATTGTATTGTTGTTTATTTCTCCTTTTAGTTCTGTTAGCATTTGCTTTCAATATTTAGGTATTCTGATGTTAGGAACATAAATATTTACAACTGTTGTAATTTCTTGATGAATTTGCCCCTTTATCATTATGCAATGAACTTCTTTCTCTCTTATGACCATTTTTAGCTTAAAGTATATTTTGTTTGCTGTGAGTATAGCTACCTTGCTTTTTGTTGTTGTTGTTACCATTTACTTGTAATATAATATCTTTTTCTGTCCCTTATTTTTAGCCTGTGTGTCCTTAAAGCTAAAAATGAGTGTGTTATAGGCACTACATCATTGGGTCTTTTTTAAAAACCCATTTTGATATTATGTCTTTTGATTGGAGAATTTAATCTATTTATATTTAAAGTAACTATTGATAAGTAACAGCTTACTGTTGCTACTTTGTTAATTGCGTTCTCACTGGTTTGTTGTTCCTTTGTTTCTTTCTTTCTTTCTTGAGGTCTTTGTCTGTGATTTGAAGACTTTTATAGTGGTATGCTTTGATTCCTTTATATCATTTTTTTTTTTTGCATATCTTCTGTAGGTTTTTCCTTTGTGTTTACATGAGCTGTAAAAAATATCTTACAGTTAAAACATCCTATTTTAAGCTGATAACAACTTTGATAGCGTATAGAAACTATATCTTTTCTTCTTGCATTTTAGTTTATTAATGTTATAATTGACATTTTTTTATGTTGTATACCCAATAACAAATTATTGTAGCTATTTTTAATACATTTGTTTTTTAACTTTAAACTTGCATTGAAAGTGATTTACACACCACCATTGTAATATTAGGAGTCTGACTCTGATTACATATTTACCTTTACTGGTGAGTTTTATGTATTCATAGGTTTTTACATTGTTAATGAGCATCCTTTCAGCTTGAAGAAATCTCTTTAGCATTTGTTTTAAGTCAGGTGTAGTGATGATGAATTTCTTAGCTTTTGTTTGTTTGTGAAAGTCTTTATCATCCTTTATTTCTGAAGGACAGCCCTGCTGGGTGTAACGTTCTTAGTTGATAGTTTTCTTCTTTTAATATTTTTGATATATCATCCTTACCCTCTCCTGCCTGGCCCACAAGTTTTCTGCTGAGAAATCTCCCATAATCTTGTTGGGAATCCCTTGTATGTGAAGAATCTCTTTTCTCTTGATGTGATTTTGGCAGGTCCCCCAGATAGGGTGTAACTACATATTCATCAGCACAGGCTCTGACTTGTCAGGATGAGTGCCAGTCATGACAACTAAGATGGGGGCATTGGTGTATACTAGCTGAGCTAGGCCTGCTGCAGACTACCTTTGGTAGCAGGGATGCTCTGGGCCACTGGCTTAAAGGAGAAGAAAATTTATTATCTCAGATAAGAAGCCTGGAGGTAGGATGGATTCAAGTTGGTTCATTTCAGTAACTCCTCTGCATTGTGGAAGATTCAGCCTTTTTTCATGTTTTTGCTTTGCTATCTTTAGGCTGCTTTGTCGTCAGGCTGCTTCCCTTTACAATAACTGATAGCCTCCTAATAATTACTGAGACAGAACAAGAGAGGGAATAGTCCTTTTTATTAGAGAGAAAGACTTTCCCCAGACACCCCAGCAGATCCCATATTACATATCATGGCCCAGAATTTGGTCATGGGCCAATCACTGGCAAGGAGAGCACCATCTACATTATTGGCTTTTGCCAATCAGCATTTACCCCAGTCAGAAGAGGGAGGAGTAGACACAGCAACAAAATCAAGGGTCTCCCAGCATGAAAGACGGGCGGATTGGCCTCTGGGTAGGTAAACAAAGATAGCTGCCATATCATCCTTCATAAAAGGGAGAGATAGTCTGCCAGATTATCTTAAAAGATCTTGGATTTATTCAAATCTTATGTTAAAAACAAAACACCACAAAACAAATCATAGTCAGATGTAAATAAAACTGAATGTGTTCCAAGTCCAGGCTAGCCTTTGGGTAGAAATCTCTGCATTTATCATAGGGGTTGTCCAGCTCAGCACTTCTAAATCCTGAGAATTATTCAATCATTTGAGCCTTTAGGGAAACTGCTTATGATTTGAGACAAACAAGATAAACATACATTTCCTCAAATAAAGCCTATTTCTACTATCTATAAAAGGCGTATGAACAAAATTCTCAGTGCTTGTACATCTTATTTCTAATTACTTATAGATCAGGTTTTTGTGGCTCTCATTGACTGTTAGGAAAAAAAAAACAACCTAAAAACCCTAGCAAGATACCCCAGAGCCTCTGTGATCAGGCTTGCTATTAACTTCCCCTCCAGCACCCAGTGTGCCCTTCTAAGTCCTTAATTTTGTAGCCACATGGATATACTTGCAGTGTCTTAGAGAAGCTCTGTTCCTTTTATTTATTTTTATTTTTTGACCTTTCACTTTTTGCCAATCTGGCAACATCCACTCATCTTTCAAGATGTAACTCAGTTGTCATTCTTATAATCACTACCTTCTCCAGGCTTTGCCAGGCATATGCCAGCATGCAGCCCTCTGTCAGAGCCTTTATCACACTGCTGTAGTTACCTACCCAGCTGGGACATGGGCTCCCTGAGCCAGAGGGGTCACTTTGCTGCTCTCTGCCACCTGCTTCTGGCACAGACCCAACATATAATGTGAGTAGCAGTGGTAAATAAGTGGTTTCAATGTAAGCTTATTGTTTTCTTAATAAATTAGAGATACCTTGGTATTACTTATTGCCCTCCTTCATGTCCAAATTGGAGTCATAATCTGATAATTTATGAATAGATTAGCTACTTGGAAATGGGCATGTTTCTGCATATTTACCCTGACATATATGTACTAATGGCAGCAAGAACCATTAGTGAATTCATTATTTTTGCATCCAAGTTGCACTTCTACTGCTAAGGTTAATTATTGATTTGTTTTATTCTATGATTAAAGCCATTAGCCACTATTAGCAAATGACAATGTTTATGCATGTTTGAATATCAGCTGGGTTGCATTTCATAGCAGGGGCCCAAGCCAAATTAGTATTCTCTGGGACTGGCATCTAGAATGGTGATACAAAGCCTTGCTGAAGGTAACCAATGATTTTTCCTTGCGATGGGAAGATAAACAGAACCTGATTGCCTTCACCTGTTATTCCTTCTGAGTGCAAATACTGCCTACAATTTAGTTTTAGTTGAATTTGCCTCTGTCCCCTCTGATTTTTTTAAAAATAATTTTGTAAATGTATTTTATTTATTTTTGAGAGAGAGAGAGAGAGAGAGAGAGAGAGAGAGCTGGGGAGGGGCAGAGAGAGAGGGAGACACAGAATCCGAAGCAGGCTCCAGGCTCTGGACTGTCAGCACAGAGCCCGACGCGGGGCTCGAACTCACGAACGTGAGATTATGACTAGAGCCAAAGTTGGACGCTTAACCAACTGAGTCACCCAGGTGCCCGTGTCCCTTCTGATTTTGAATCATCAGAGACTCTGAACAAGACTAGGATGTACCCTGGCTCTACTGTCTGCAGAATCTGCTTTGTAAATTGTCTTTTATCTGGGAGGTAGAATAGTCTCATTTGCTCCTTGAAACAGTTGGAATGGACTTTGCAGAGCTTGGCTTCACCCAGACATGGATTTTGCTTGTGAGAGGAAGGCGTTGCTCTTTGAAGTACTCTCTGGGCAGGTCACACCTTTTCCAGCTGTGCCTTTTGTGGGGGAGCGTTGGCCTGAATGTACCTGGCGCTGGTGAAATTGAGTGGCTAGAACTCTCATGCACCCAATTGCAAGGCAGGCTGGGAAATGTAGCTCTGTCTGGCAAAGGATGAGAAACTGGAAAATGACTAGACGGGGTCTACTGCAACCTCCTTTGCTTCTTTCTAGTAGGGGAAGCTAACCTGCATTGAGAGGCTTTTCACATCAGGGCAACTTTTTCAGCCCATCACTGTTTCTTTGGTGTCACAAGGAAGTCACCTCCAAGCTCATCCTTCCCTAAAGTCTTCAAACTTTCAAGTCTTCAAGATAGGCAACACAGAAAAATAGCTTGAGGGCAGAGATAGCCAGAAACCTGAATTCCTAGAGATCCCAACAGGGTGTGGGGCAAAAGTAAACATTTGCTGAGTGATGATTGGCGGGCTGAATGATTTTAGGTGAACTTAAGGTTCTTGTCATCTGACTTTGACATATATTCATTTTAGAAGACCCATCTCTTTACCCTTTGCACAAGCCTTCCCGATTGTTATCTGCAGTTCATCTTCCCAGGGAGATGGTTCAATTAAGACAACTCAAAATGAGTCCATGATTCGAGGGTACAGTTGACTGCACTCTGATTAACTCCCTGTTCATCAGTCACAGAGATATATGATGGGAATTACCAGGATAGGCAGAAAGGAGGGCAGGCAGGCTAGTGGGGATGGGAGGTAGCAGCTGGAAGATCAGAGTTTTGGGGTACAAAGAAGAGGAAAGTGCCAGGAGAAGGTAGGGGTCCCCCAGAGGAGGAGGAGGATCTTGGAAGATAGCATGAGACAGCAACAGTCCTTAAGGAAGTGTAGTTTTGATGTCATTGCATTAGAGGATCTGACTCTGAAGTTGAATTGAACTTTCTGATGATGTGTAAAGGAAAATAAATGTAAGAAGGTGGGAAAGGCTGATAAATTAGAGATTCAACTGAAGAGATTTTGAGCCCTTGCAGTCCAACCTCCCCTCAGCTCTGTGATACCAGTACCTGCTTGAAACCAGGGGTGATGGTGCTTCTCACCCAGAGAGGCTGCTGTTCCTCTGATGGGGGTTAGAATGTCTGGAAAGGCCTCACACTCTCCTATGGACACCATGGATATGCAGAAAACACTCAACCTCATAGCCACACCCAGAATCCTCACCTGATGCCTGATCTGTATATCTCATGTCTATCAAGCATCCCACCTAGATGTCTAACGAGCAGAACACAGAAAAGACTAGCTTTTCCTTTCCTCACCTCCCATGCGCTTCTCTCCTGTGGTCCCTAGCTCAGGGAATGTCACCATTATCCACATAGTCTCCAAAAATGTGGACATCCTCTGTGACCTCCTTCTCTTGATTCTCACCTATTCAGTTTTCCACCAGATTCTACAATGCCACCCTCTTAATACCTTCCCAGCCCCACTGCGACATTCCTCATTCAGGCTACCAGGATGTTTGACCTGCATTATTGTACCCATTTCCCAGCTGGGCTCCTTGTCTCCAGTCTGGCCCAATGGCAATCCCGCTTCTGTACATATGACAAAGTGGCCCTTCTGGGGTGAAATTTGCTTCAGTCTTTGGCTTCCTATTATCTTTAGCACAGAGACCAATCTCCTAAATCATTGCTTCTGACTGTTGCCCATTTGCCCAGCCTCATCTTTGGCCAGTGGTGCTTTCCACTCATCGCTCCAGCCATGTGGAATGGCTCCTCCCTGGAAGACAGCATACACTTATCCCCACACCTCTACCCTTTCCTCTACCTAAAACCACTTTATCCCCACCCTCCTCCCATTTACCTGCAAACATTTGCTCATTTCTCATGAGGCAGGTTAGGTATGCCTTCCTGACCTTCCAACTTGTGGTGCTTCGCTTTTGCTTTCATGGCACTGCTTACTCCCGTGCGAACTTCTCAGGTCATACTACATTGATATATCTCCTCCTCAGTTTCACTAGCAGACTAGCATGACTTCCTTCTGGACTGTGTCCATGCCTGGCATCGTGGGCCCAGCCCAAAGCTACGCTTCTCGCTCCTACAGTTAGGCTGCTCCAATGTACTCTCCAGAACCTGACTTCTGAAGCACAAGTAGAACTCGATCACTTCTCAACTTGAAACTTTTTAGGGCTCCCCCCTGACTTTTAGGATAATTTTTTGAAAATCCTGAGCGCCTTTTTCATGACCCTTTATAACTCCCTCCCCAGTCTCATTTTTCCCTACTCCCCCTTAATTTTGGTTACTCTTCATTTGGTTACAGCTGTAGATCCCCAGAAGTACCTGCTTTCTTTTCTTCTTTCTCTTGCTTCATTTCTAGACCTTTGCTCTTGCTGCTCCTTCTGCTGGGAGCTTCCCCCCTTCCATTTCCCCTTTCCTCCAGCAGCCAATTACAGTGTATACTTCAGTTAGACCTCACCTCCTCTGTCAAATCTCCCTTAAGTTCCCAAAGTGTCTTGCAGTTCTCTGCTCTGTCACAGTGGTGGGCTGGGGATTGCATCTGACTCATTCTTGTATCACAGGGCCTAACGCAGTGGCTGGCTCTGGGCCTGGCTTCGTGGGTGTGTGGACAGTGCAGCTGTGGAAGGCCCTGTGCTCAGAAGAGCCCTGCACTCGAGGTTTAATGTTCTGTGTCAGCCAACTTGAAAGTCTTGGTAATATTATCTTTAAACTTGTGTTTTGCAAATGAATTCCAGTGGAATAAATGGAACATGCATGGTGGGGGGTGGGGGGCCCACCCTTCTACTACATCCTGCAGACAGTGTCTCAGCTGCTGGCTTCCCTGCCTCGACCCAGCAACATCCGCCACCCTCTGTCCCCAGTGGGGACCCGGGAAAGGGTGTGGTGCTGAGTCACAGGGTGGGCTCCTGTGATGGACAGCATTTGTCCTGTGAATACCCCTAAGGCAAGCCTGTTCTAGGAGATGCAGGTCTCCTCCTGTACACAGTGTTGGCTTCAGGCCCTCCCTTAGCCTTGCTGAGCATTTCCAGAATAGTCTAGGTGGAGAGAGTGAGGAAGAGGGAATAGCCTTTCCTGCTTGGGCACAAGTGGCCTGCATTTTCATGTTGCATATAGCCCTGCAGAATGTAGTTTGCTGAAGACAAGCCCTATGCTTGGCACACAGTAGGTGCTCACGGATGACTGGATCTCAGTCTTCTTAAATATCTCTTGAATCCACCCATATCCCTTCCCTTCAGCTTCCATGACTCTAACCCAAGTCCAAGTGGATCCTCGAACTATTGAAATAGCTCTTTGTTCATCCTTGCATCCCAGAGGACTGGTAGAGGCTTTGCACAGAGCAGGACCTCAGTAGGCATATGATGCATAAATAAAAGAATTAAATAAACAGGAAAATCGTCTTTAAAATAGCATGCTGTCAGTTCTGCAGGTTCAAGTGATTTGTTAAAGTGCCTCCCAGGTATACCATTGGTAAAAGTCCCTGGGAAATGTTTATTCCGTTTTATACTCTTGCCTCTGCCGGGAGCTGGTCAGAGCCCTGGGCTGATCTGTGCAAACAGGTATTGCCTCACCCTTCACTTTCAGAGAGTCCAGCTTCAGGCAACAGATGGGAACCTACAGAGCCTTCAAAGATCGAAAGCTGATTTTGAGGCATTTGAATGATCAAGGGGCAGAGTTTATTACCAGACACAAAGACCTATTAGGTCCTCAGTGATCATGGGAGGTTGCATCTAGATACTAACAGTTCTGCTGAAAGGGGCAGTGATGTGGCCCCATAGCTTACTCGTGAAGGGGAGGAGGTATTGAGAGAGTGGTGCTTGGTTATGGTTTTACTCCTTTGCCTCAGTTTACCCAATGAGGCATTTTATCTGTGGGTCTCTAGGAGGTTTGCTATAGTGTATGAGAAACTGCTTCTGAAGAAGTTGTGTAAGGTTGCCTGTGTTCTGGCTGGTTTAGTTCTCTGCTACTCTGGATTCACTGATCCCCAGTGAAGACTGAAAGGTCCAGTGAGCTGAATCTGCTTTATTTTCACCCAATCTGAGTTCCCATGTAAGCAGGCCCAGAATTTATGCTCACCCATCACCTCATTGGTCACATCCTCTAATGCTTCCATGGCTCTTACACTGGGCAGCAGTCAAGAAATTCAGCACACACTATTGTAGGCACATTCTGCTGACAAAGTGCCAAGAAGTACACGTAGTGGCCTTTATAATAACATTGGACTGTTTTATGGGAGCAAGTGTATTTTTCTGTGGTTCATGCGGTTCATAAATAGGCAAGTTATGTCTGTCAGGTATTGTTTTGACAGGTGTCATTGCTACAGAAGGCAAGCATGGTTTGGGTGTGGAACGTCTTTCAATGGTGTGTGCTTCCATTGGCACTGGTGACTCATGGTGAGAGGAATGAACTCTGCTTCTTGGTGATTGCAGCTATAAACCAACAAGTAATAAAGGAATCTTTTTTCCATCTGTTTCCTTTACCAACAGGAGATAGAATTCATATGCTGTGGACAGTTTGGAAGTTCTTTCTAAGGTCTTTATGGGCTCCTCCACTGCATTAACATTAAAGTCATACTCCCTGAAGGCTTCTCCCAGTCAACAACTAACCATGGCAGATGAATTTGGCTGGAGTACTTCCAATAACCTGGCTGAATCTTTCTTAAAACTGTGCTGCAGTCCAAGGTTCTTCCTCCCTGAATCGTCTCTCCTTTCCTCTTTCCTTCTGGAATTGTCAGAGCTGCATCACAATCTGAAGATGCTCCCTTCATTCTCCTGCTCCCTCTTTCAACCAATCTCTTGTATGTTTAATCTCCTTTTGATGTCCCCTTCTCAGGGACCTAAATGAATACGGTCCCTTCCCCCATCTACTATCTTCAGAGATAAGTAAACTTGCAATATTTTTCGCTAATGGGGGATTGTTGGTCCTAGGGATCAAGTTATTTTACTGAAGGTGTGGAGGAGACATAGTTGGAGAAGGGAGACTGGAAAGGTGCCTGGGGTTTTGGTGGATTTGAAAAATGTGGAAAATGACACTACCTCCTAGGAAGGGTCCAGAGAAGGGAGGGTAGAGAAGCTATGATATCAGTGGTAGAAGTTACCATGCCTGGCCTGCATTCAGTTAGTAACAACACAGTAGGGATTAACTTTGGGCCCACAGAGGTGGTGGTGATTGCCAATAGTAAAGATCAGATTCATTGTCAATGACCAAAATTTTCTCCATTTTCCAATGAAAATGAAAATATGACAGCTCAAAATTTGTGGGATGCATGTAAAACAATACTTAGAGGGAAATTTATAGTACTAACTGCCTATATTAGAAAAGGTAAAAAGTCTCAAATTGATGTATGTGAACTGAGAATTGTCAAACTATGGCAGATGTGTAAAATTGAACCACTGTCTATTTTTGTAAATAAGGTTTTACTGAAACACAGCCAAGTTCATTCATGTATGCATTGTCTATGGCTGCTTTTGTGCTCTAACAATAGAGTTGATTAGTTGCAACAGGGATCATATGAGTCTCAAAGCCTAAAATACTCTCTGCCCCTTTATGAAAAAATTTTGCTGATACCTGACCTAACCTTCCACCTTAGAAATTAGAAAAGGAAAAAATGAAACACAAAGTAGTATAAGGAAGGAAATTATGAAGAGCAGAAACCAGTAAAATGGAAAAAACAAAAATTAGCATAATCAGTGAAACTAAAATATGGTCCCTTTGAGAAGGTCAATGAAATTGACAAACCTCAAAACATATATAACAGAAAAAAAAAGAAAAAAAATACAAATTGCCAATATCAGAAATGAGAGAGGAAATCATAAAGATTACAGAGGCCAAGGGTAGGCTGCCCCAAGATGGGCCACTTTGGGATGAACATTATTTTGAGTTAAAAGCAATCAAAACCCAGGAGATTTAGGAAAATCTCTTCACCTCCCCCTTAACTGCTTCCTTGTACCAGGAAGAGAACTATTCACATAGATTCCTCTCTTCCTAAGAAACTTATCTGTATAACAGAGCAAACTTTGTTTTCCAAACATAATCCTTTCATCTTCCTGGTAGTAAGGGTCTTCCTTTTGAATCCTCAGACCCTACCCCTCTCCTTAGCCCGTGTAAGCTGCCTGTTGCCTGACTGCCTTTGGAATTTCCATGTCTGTGTGGGTTCCCTGCACTATACTGTTAAATTAGATTTTCTCCTTCTGATCTGTCTATGTCAATGTTATTCTAAGTCCAGCTAGAAGGACGTTGCGTGACAGATGAAATTTGCCCTCCCAATAAGCTTTTACAAACTTCACAATAAATGAAGGAATATTATGAACCATTTTGTGCCCGTGAGTTTGACAGTTTGGATAAAATGGACAGACTCCTCAAAAGACACAAACTACCAAAGTTTATTCCAAAAGAAGCAGATAATCTGAAAAATATATTTAAAAAACGTGAATTTGTAGATAAAAGAACTTCCCACAAATAAACTGTAGGTCCAAATGGCTTCATGGTGAAATCTAGAAATATTTAAGGAAAAAATAAGATAGCAATTCTGCAACTCTGCCAGAAATTGTGAAAATTAGTCAAACTGTGTACTTAAAATTTATGTATTTTATTACATGAAAATTACACCTCAATTAAGAGTATGGGAGAAAAAAAATAAAACTGCCTCTCCCTTTCTCCTTTGACTGCCTCTGCCTTCAGAGAT
This sequence comes from Prionailurus viverrinus, assembly GCF_022837055.1. Classification (NCBI taxonomy): domain Eukaryota; kingdom Metazoa; phylum Chordata; class Mammalia; order Carnivora; family Felidae; genus Prionailurus; species Prionailurus viverrinus. Next base: position 122,779,057 of record NC_062563.1, read on the forward strand.
AGCCATCATTAACCATATACCTCATATTATCTATTCCCCTTATAGCACTTCTCCAATTTGTGAAGCTGTATATACATATGCAGACATAAAAACTATTTACCTTCCCTTTATATGTGGGGGTTCAGTGCTCATTACAGGTCCTTTGACCATAATTCTATTTGTTCTCAAACGGCTAGATTTTGTCATCAAGATTTTTTACTTAAGGGACAAATGAGTGCTGTATTTCCTGAGTTCCTGCAAATCTGTGAATGCATGTCTGACACCTTTATACTCAAACAACACCTTGTTGAGCCTACAATTTTTGGATCACACTTTTTCCCTTTAGAAACTCACATATATTTTTCCATGTTTTCCCCCCGTATTTTAATGTTGCTATAAAGAGTTATGAGGCTAGCCTTATTCACTAGTCTTTTAAGCAATTTTTTTTGTTTCTTCTTCTCAAATGCCTAAGGAATTCTCTCATTTTTTTTTTTTTTTATGTTCAGTAATTTACCAGGATTGATCTTGGTAGTGCTCATTCTGTCTCAAATTTCCTACAACGGAGTCTACTTGGAATCGTCTTTCAATTATGTTGATTCACTTCTTCCTTCATTTACGGAAAGGTTTTTTTTTTTTTTCCTATTATATCTTGAATTTGTTTTGTATCACTTGTTGTGTCTCTACTTTGGGGATACCAGTTATCCTTTCTATTACTGTGATTGGAAGGTATCTATTATCTTGCAATTATTTTAATGTAGTTATCCTAAGTACACAGGCGCCAGCTCTCCGCCTGTGTCTTGCATTGTGAACTCTAGGGCCTCCAATAGGGAGGCCTTGCAGACAGTTCGGAGTAACAAGATTTGGCCCAGGCATTGCCAGATCTGCATGGGCATACGTAACACCCGACTCAAGGAATCAGCTCAAGCACCAAAGCCAGCTTTCCAGCAGCAACAGCCTCCCTGTGAGGTTGCCAGACTTTCTTCTGTCCCTCATATTGTGTTCTGTCCTCCTTCATACTAAACTTGGAGCCCAGAAAAGGATCTGAAATTGACCACCAAGCTTTCTCTCCCAAGCTGGGTTTCTAATTCTGTAATCTCGAACTCTTCCCTGGGTTTGCGGACCTTAGGCCACTATGTGGGGACCAGAGGGGTCTTTCTGGCCACACTCACTGCACCCATGTGTTGGGTGGTTGAATCTACCAGCCTGCCTGAGTTCCCCACAGCCTGTTAGTGTCACATCTCCAGTCTTAACCTCTGGGGCCCTGATTTCTGTGTTGTGCCTGTGCTTGTCATCCAGGGTGGGGAACCTCCCTAGAGTGCTGCTCTGTTTCTAGAGTGCTGCTCTGTATCCCACCTGCCCACTCACCTTGGCTCCTGCTCTGAAGGGCGTCCAGCTCCTCGGTGCTTTTCCTGTCAGTAGTTCATGTTGCGCAGAAGATTCCTTTCACTCTCAAATGAGCTGTGTGTTCCTAGTTTATTGGAAACATCTAATATTTGTATGGGGCTTGATAAAGTGTTAAGTTGGAAGAAGAAACATCCATAGACAGAGAGCTTTTCTGTTAAGGTGTAATTGCTTTTATCACTTTTATGGAGAAAGTGCTTGTTAGCCTAGCTGCTTGAAATGCACTTTTCCCCCTTCAGTTTAGTTTAAAGATCATTGAGATTTTAAAATCTCCTTCACAAAAGGTATTTCCAGCATTGGTTTTATGCACCCAAAGGTAGTAAGATGGGTAGGTTTGGATTGTCATGTTTCTTTCTCTCCTCAGGTGGAAATGCCATCTCTTGCAAAGAGCCTTGTCCCATATCCAGCCAGACTCGGTCACTGGTTTCTTTTGCAAACTTGTTTCTTTCTGGTTGCATCCAACCCCATTGGCCTTGTCAGGAAGTGAGGTGTTTACAGATCTGTCTCTTCATCCACTTAGGTGATGGTGGAGACACGTGTGCTTAATTTCACATTCTTGACAGTGCCCAGAATTATGTAGGGCTCCGGGGAGGCGCCAGTGTTTGCTGAATGCTCAGTGCCTTTCTGATCATCAGGGGGGAAGAAAAGCCTTTTGAAATGCCCAGGCTGCCATGAACTGGTGACTCCAACCCACTTGCTGGTTTTCTCCTTTCAAAAATGATGCTTTGTTTCTGACTAGTGGTTTCAAAACAAAAATCTCAGCCAGCGTGGTCAGTCAGTCAGTCTGACCTTCAGACTGAATACTTCCTCATTTATATGGTTGACTTGTTTGAAGCACAGTCCAAAAGGGAATGGAATGATGACTTTCAAGTAAGATTCCACTGATCCCAATTTGACAAAGTCTTTCAGCCCATTGGATGTTGGAACCTGGATGTTAAGTGTCACTCAGAGGTAACTTGCAAGCAGCTAGATTACTGTTACTGGATAAACCATAACTTTTCATTCCTAAACTGTGTCACTTTTAAATTCTCAACCCCAATGTCATAGCAATGTGCATTGCATTGAATAATAATTGTATTTCTCACAGGACATCACCAATTTTTTTCCTGACCTTTAAGAGGAAAAGCTTTTTAATTTTAATCAAAGTATTTCGTTTTGAACTTTAAGGAAGGGCTGCTGATTTACTCCTCTTAAGACCTTGACAAAGAGACATCTCTAGTTGAGCCAAAGGTCGTTGTTCACTGTTTACTAGAGTGGACCTCATTTTGGGTACTAATGAAGTGGAGGCTAATGGGGACAAATTGATCTCTTCATAATTGGTCAAGTGAAGAGTGGCGGGCTGAAAATTTCATTATCAGCACCGTTCTAGGAAAACTGTAAAAAAAGTTAGCAAAGGTCAGTTTCATACAAATTCCTTTCAGGGTGAGGAGGACTCTCGGTTGTCATTCATTGAAGAATCTGCGGTAGTTTCTGTGATGCTGTAGCAAAAAAAAAAAAAAAAGTAATTTGTTAAGTTAGTCTCAACTCCCTTTGAAATGAGGGAGAGCCTTATTCCATTTTCTGAAACTGAAATATGATTTAAGGAGCAGCATTAGGAATTGCTGTTCTAGCCATTACAACTACAATGTAGCTTCACATTTATCGACATGGATAGATAATCATATTATGTTGGTATAAAACATAGATTACAAAATAGGATGTAAAGGATGATTCTACTTTTGTTTTTAAAATGCATATGTATTGGGCACCTGGGTGTCTCAGTCGGTTGGGCGTCCGACTTCGGCTCAGGTCATGATCTCACGGCTCATGAGTTCAAACCCTGCGTCAGGCTCTGTGCTGGCAGCTCAGAGCCTGGAGCCTGCTTCAGATTCTGTGTCCCTCTCTTGCTCTGCCCCTCCCTCACTCATTCTCTGTCTCTCTCTCAAGAATAAATAAAACATAAAAAAATATATATATATGTATTTGTGTGAGAAAACTGTAGAGACATACTTGGCATAATCACAATGAGAAAGAAATAAGGAAAAAAGATAAACACACCAAAAATATGAGCAAAGCATGTAAACTATAATTCATAAAAAAGAACTGCAAACACACAAAAATAAGTGAATATTTTATAATTTATTTGTAATTACAGACATAATTTAAAGTGATAGATACTTTTAATTGTGTTTATCAGTTTGGTAAAACTGTTTAAAATAAAGGAATACTCAGTGTTAGTGAGGGAGGAGACAAAAGAAAGGCATGCCATTCCTGGTGGTGATTTATTTAAAAAATTTTTTTAATGTTTATTTTTGAGAGAGAGAGAGAGAGAGAGAGAGCAGGGGAGAGGAAGAGAGAGAGGGAGACACAGAATCTGAAACAGGCTCCAGGCTCTGAACTGTCAGCACAGGGCCTGATGTGGGGCTCAAACTCATAGACTGTGAGATAATGACCTGAACCAAAGTCAGATATTTAACTGACTGAGCCACTCAGGTGCCCTGTGGTGGTGATTTATTTTAGCACAAATTAAAAAATATATATATTGCTTACAACTTTATTGAGTTATAATTAACACAGGAAACTGTACCCATTACACTGTGCATGATGTCACTAAAGTGTACAATTTGATAACATCTGATGTATGTATACTAATGAAACCATCACAACAGTCATGATACTGAACACACTCAACACCCCCAAAAAGTTTCCTCCTGCCCCTTCATGTCCAGACATCCACCGATCTTCTCTCAGTCATTACAAATTATATTTCCTAGAATTTTGTACAAGTGGAGCCATACTACATGTACCCTCCGTTTTGTCTGACTTCTTTCATTCAGCGTAATTGTTTTGAGATTTATCCATGTTATTACATGGATCTGTAGCTCATTTTAAAAAAATAGCTGAGTAGTATTGTTTATTTTATTGTTTATTTATTCTTTAGAGAGAGAGAGAGAGTGAGCGAGGGAGGGGTAGAGAGAGGGGGAGACACAGAATCCGAAACAGGCTCCAGGCACCGAGCTGTCAGCACAGAGCCTGACAGGGGGCTCAAACACGTGAACCTCGAGATTATGACCTGAGCCGAAGTCAGATGCTTAACCAACTAAGCCACCCAGGTGCCCCTGTATTATGTGACTTTTGCCACAATTTTTTCAACTCAATGTTCTGGGTACTATTTTGGTCCCAGTTTTTAAGAATAGGAAATGAGTTTAATCACTTGGGTGAATTTACCCCAGGTAACCCAGATCATGAACAATGGAGACAGAGTTTGAATCCAGACATTCTTACTCTAGAATCCACATTCCCAATCACAAACTTTGAAATATTGTATATGTGATTTGGAAATATCTTAAAGGGGTGCCTGGGTGGCTCAGTTGGTTAAGGGACCGAGTCTTGATGTCGGCTGGGGTCGTTGTCTCACAGCCGTGGGCTTGAGCCCTGCATTGTATTCTTAGTATTCTGTCTCTCCCCCTCTCTCAAAATAAATAAACAACAACAAAAAAAGAAATCTTAAAATCCCAACAAGAGTGGAATGAGTTAACTGTTTTACATTTCTGGAATAGAATTTATGCAGTCACTTAAAGATGATCTTGTAGGAGAATACCTGAAAAAGACTTTAAAGATATGTAATAAAATAATACCAGTTATCCCAAGTGGCGAAATCATATGTAACTTTAATTTTTTTTCCTTCACTAGAATTTTCAGATTTTTAGGGGCGCCTGGCTTGCTCAGTTGGTGGAGCATGCAACTCTTGATCTCAGGGTCATGAGTTCAAGTCTCTTGTTGGGCATAGAGCTCACCTTAAAAATATGTTTTTTTTTTTCAGATTCTTGGACTTTGCTCATAGAGAAAATTAAATAAATAAAAAAGATGGCAGCTTGATGCTTCCATGCCCATTAGCCAGGAATGAGTTCTAAAAGCTGGGCTTTTGGCCTACATTTCTAATGTTTGTAGGCTCCCTTTCCTTTTCCACTCTCATCTTCTCCATCTTTCCAAAATTTACTCCATCCTTTGTAGCCCAGCTCCTGTTTAAGCTCTTTGGGAGTATCTTCTCTCGTTAACACCTACTGCCATTTTTCTGCAACACATAGTTCCTGGAAGGGACCATTTAATGAGTCGAATGATTGTCTCTGGATGATGTACCTCTCTTCCAAGTCTGGTTACAAACTCCTTGAGGGCGTCACACTCTGCCAGATCAGGTGTCCCGTTCTCTAGCCTGGGTCCATGGTGAGCAATCAAAATGAGAACACACCCTTGTGTGAGCATAGGACCACACAGTGAAAAACTGCTTCCTTGGCTGTTGGCTCTTTCTATTCTTTAGCAATCCTCTGCAGTGGTGGTGATTGGGTGGGGGCAATCTCTGTTTTACAATGAAGTGTACTGAAGCCTGTATTGGGTAGACGACCAATGAATACTACAACTAGCAAGGAGTGGAGCAGGGATTAAAATACAGGTATCCCAAGTGCCAGCCATGGTTCTATCTGTGTTGTCAAAGGCTGAGGGGAAAAATCATGAAACCCTAATTTCAAGTCTGAGCTCCCCCATGCCACCCTCCTTTTGTCTTATTTCAGCCTCTTGCTCTGGCTGCCTTTGGCTGCTTTCTCTTTGGCTTGGAGGTGCATGCATGACCCTGGAGGCCATCAGTACTTCCTTTTGGATTATCTGCCCAGTGGGTTGGAAAACACCTGCTTTTGAAAAATAAGCATGGCCTCTATTACTGGCTCACTCCCTCCAGGCCCCAGGAAGTGAATTCTTAATTTCCCTCTGCTACTGTTGGGAACTAATTTGAATGCCCTGGGCCTGTTTAGTTGGTTTCCAAGCCAGAAGGGATGTGCGGCTCAGGTCTTTGCTTCCTTGGGCTGTGTGAGGCACCCTTTCCTCCTGTTAATGAATAAAGGGTTTTCCTATTGGCAATTTCTTCCTGAACTCTTCACTGTTAACCCCAAATATGTCCATGTTGTATACATTGACCTTGGAGGTTATAGACTTTAGAGCCTTGAGTGGATGCTTTTATGGATCCTGGGAGAAGTTGGCCTATGGTTGGGAAAAGTATTGCATGCCCTTGACACTCACCCTGGTAGACTGGGCAGGCTGGCAGCAGACAAAACAAGATACTAGGTCTTCAACCAAGGAGGTGGCTTTAGCCAGAGGCAATAGTTTTGATTCCAATACTAGTCTAACTGGCTACTCACTTACTTTGCCTTTTCCAAACTCAACAAGGAGAAGATGTCCCCACTCATTCACCTTTCTTCGGGAACTTCAGCCTCTGCTTTATCCTCCTGATCTTCACAACTGCCAAGACCCATGCTCAGAAGCATCTACCTCCTTATTTTGATTCATCCTGTTTTCTCCCATTTCTTGGCACCTCCAACATGGAGTCAACTTTCCTCTGTCCCTGTGTAGCCCATGGTTCTGGCTCTCAAGAATTTGCCTCACTCTTCTACCAATTCACAGGTTCAAGTTCTGCTCTTTCTTGGTGGCTCAGCTCAAATTCCTGCTTCCTCTAGAAGGCCCTTCCTGATAACTCTGCCCCATCAGTCTTTGCCCCTTGGGGGAAGTCATTTGGTGGTTGATTATAGTTGGTTGTCACTTTATCATGACACTGCTTCCTTCTCTGTTTTTATCATGGTTAGGCAACACATGTTTAAGCAGGCTGTGAACTACTTGAGTCGGGAATTCTCCTGTAGTGCCCAGCATAGTACACACGATAATTGCTCAATTGCTCAAAATTTTAAGGTGTTGTGGAATCTCTTTCCTGTAATTATAGCATTTCCTGACACTGCAATAGAACTCTTGCCATGGGGTAGAGAATAAGGTTTACAGGGGTTAGCACAGACAGTGCTTACAGTTCATGGCTATTGGGGAACAGAAGGGGGAGGAGTCTAGAATTCTCCACATTTGGCTCAAGCACCTAGGAGCATAGTGAGACCATTCATGGGGATATTGAATATAGGAAGAGGAGTGTGTGGGTATGTGTTGCATAAATGTGTTTGTGCTGTGCACGTGTTATGTGTGCCTGTGCAGAAGGGACGGTGCAGATGATGCATTCCCTTTTGGATGTGTTACATTGGAGGCACATGCAGTCCAAACCGCGCCTTAGGCCAGAGCATACATGGTTCAGGCTGCAGCCAAGGGAGTTGTGGACAGACTTGGTCCTCAGGGATTCTCTGTGAGTTAGCCAGGAGGAAAAAGAGCCAGAGCAATGAGCCTAAGCCAAAGTCCTTAGTAATGCTGAGAGTCAAGTCAGGAAAATCGATGCAGTGTGAGTTCCCTGGCATGTCTCCGAATCCCCATACAGGTCACCTTTGACAGGTTGGTCATGGGCTGCTGGCCTCTGATATATAAAAGAATGACTTTTTTTCTTGAGCCAATCAGCCATATTAGTTTTAATCTTATTAAAAGGTGAAATATACTTCAGAAAATTTGAATTTTACAGTGTTTTAAGAATATGTACCATAAAAATGTGCCCAAGAACATTTTATTCTGGTATAGTCTGTCTTGAATGAAATATAGTACTTTTGATGAAGAGTTAGTTGAGTTACCATTTCTTCTTGGAGTCTAATGATCAAAATTCAAACAACTCAGCAATCATTCCTCTCACCTCAATCTAATTTCGTATTACGGATGACAATGTTATTTGGAGGGAAGGAGAAATATATAATTCAAGTCTAAATTTAATTGGGGACGGAGGTTTGAAGATGAGAGGGACAATGCCATCATCTGGGTCTGGAGCAGCTCAAGCTTCCTTGTGGGTTAAGTACAGCCCTGTCTGAAGGCTGGGGGTAGTACATAGGAGCTCAGCTGGATAACATTCTACGTGTGGATGATGGTGCCAGACCATGGCACCATAGACACTGCCCATGGAACTCAATGGCCTCCATGTGTCAGAGTTTGAGTCCCTGAGACAAAAACGAAAACTCTGTTTTCCCTTCTGGATTCTTCTGACACTGTGAATCACCACTCTGAAATTTTTTAGCTTTGCGGGCAAAACCCCCTTGAGATATGGGAATATAATCTTCATTTATCCTCACACTCACTTAAATACAAAAGGTACAAGGGTATTTATGTCCGTCATATTTAGAAGAGCATAAAGCTGTGTGTGAACAGGCAAGCTGACCAGTCCAAGAGAACAGTAGCCATATCCTGATTTCATGACTCCTCGAAGTGTCATATATTATATACAGAGAAAAGGCCAAGCCCTCGGGGCATGCCATCTCGCCCTTGCTCAGGGCCTTATTGATGTCACTCAGCTTGATGTGGTCACTGCTGTTCAGTTCCGTGTGCCTTTACAGAGGTGGCCAGATCCATCCCTTCAGAGATGAACCTTTGCTAACCATGCTGGTGTGAGCCTGGTGTGTAAGTGGGGACCAGATCATGCATTTACCATGGCGGACTCCTAGGTGAGGACTAGCATTCTTCAGCTCATCACCCAGGGCAGTCCCATCTCTGGACAGAATTTCTGAAGGATGGGTTGTCACCTCAAACTGCTTGGTGACCAAAGAGTTAGAGCCAAGGGTCCTGGTGGAGTCTGATGAACCACTCCCAGCTCAAGGAGGGGTGACCAAATGTCTCTGTCCCCAGTGCTGGGCCTCTTTCTCAGGTATTCCTAGACACACATTCTGGATCTTTGAGCTGTTGTTTGATAGCCCTGGCTCCCTGAGGCTACGTTGGTCGTACTGGTCATCTCTAGCATCTCAGATCCTGGCTTCCCTCTGTGGCTGGCTTAGCTCTTCCCTGGTGAACCCAACTTATTAGTTTTACACCCAATGTTCCTTTTATTTATAAATCCAGGGATCATCTCAGTTCTTCCCCCCTTAAATTATGAAGATGGTAAAAACCAAGACCATTATGACACGGAAACTGTAGAAACTTGGAAAAAACACAAATCAGATAATAATACCATGAGAAAGAAGGATATATAATTTTACTTAGACTCTTCTATAAAACATGTGTGTGTATGTGGATAAGGAAGACCAGAGATTATGGAGAAATGTAAATTTGATGTGATTAGATAGTGGGAGTTTGTGTGCCACAATTTCCCCTGACATTATAAACATTTTCCTCATAAATGACAAAAAGATACCTTGACCTTTGGATACATGAACTCTAATGTGCACTGAGCGAGGGACCCATCCATTTGTGTCAGAAGAGGCTATGTCTGGGGGTGCCTGGGTGGCTCAGTCAGTTAAATGTCCGACTTGGGCTCAGGTCATGATCTCGTGGTTTGTGAGTTTGAGCCTCATGTCGGGCTGTGTGCTGACAGCTCAGAGCCTGGAGCCTGCTTCGGATTCTGTGTCTCCCTCTCTCTCTGCCCCTCCCATGCTCATACTTCCTCTCTCTTTCTCTCTCTCTCTTTCTCTCAAAAATAAACATTAATTTTTTTTTTTTTTAAAGAAGAGGCTGTATCTGGCTTGTGGCCAGAACAGACCTCTCCTTGGATTCCAGCTTTTGTGATCAGAGTCTCCACTGTTTACCTAAACACACACCCCTGCCTGGCCAGACCCCCCAGGAGTGTTGCAGGGTCCTCGGGAACTTGACTTGCAAACTCCAGCATGGGGGGTTCTGATGGGTCTGAGGTCAGTACCTGGAGGACAGTTCAGGTGATTTCTATTTCAGACATATTCTCAGGCGTGGGCTCCTCAAAAGTGAGACCATGATGGGGAAATGACTGGAGGCTTTTCAGCTACCCAGTTCCTGTGTGTGTGTGTGTGTGTGTGTGTGTGTGTTGTTTTCATTGAGTCCCACCCACAGGTTTTGAATCTCTCTCTTTCTCTTTTTTTTCCTGACGGTCCGGCTGTTATTCAACTCTTTCCGTCTTTTCCATTCTTCTCTCCCTTAAACAAAAAAAATTTTGTTTACTTGATCAAGTGAGATAAGTGTTTTGTAAAATGCAGAGGGCTGCACAATATAGAGGGTTACACATGGTTATTTTGCCAGCATCTATTTGGAAGGATCTAACAAAGCCATTCATTTATAAAACTCTCAATGCCATAGAATTCTAACATATGTATGCTCATCAAGGGAGGTGGGAAGTTAGTTGGGCAAAACAGAAGGCAGGCTCAGGTTTGAAAAATCACTTTGGCACATCAGAGCTTTGATTAAGTGGGTGATTGGCATCAGGGAGGGGTGGAAGGCCTCGTGATGAAGTGTCTGGAGAGCAGGACTGAGGCGTAAAGGCCTTACTGAGTGGGACTCTTGGCTGGTGTCTCATGCCTTAGTGTCCTCATTTGTAAAATGAGAGGGTTGCCTGGGGGGATCTCCAAATGCACTTCAAGGCATAATGTATGATGCACAAAACTTAATTGAGATATTTGGTTCTCCTATTCTGATTTTTCATTATGGTGAATTGCATGTTACTTTAGTATAATGGCCATAACTTAGAGTTAAAATTACAGAGAGATGATTGTGTGGTGAGGTTTCTGAAATTTGTGGTTTCTTTTTTATTGGAAGGTCTGGTTTATAAATGAAAGTTACAAAGGTACACTCTGGAGCTGGTGCCCACAGCATACGGAATATTTCCTATTCCTTGCCCGGTTGGCAGGTGGGACAGTATCACAGCATGAAAGACGGAAGAGGTCGAAGACAAGAACCCACTGTGATAAACACAGCCAGGGCCCAGGTTTCTGCCGGGAGAAAGTTTGGCCTCTCAGGATGCATATGTGGCCTCAACCCATAAAACGATCACAGAAATCTAATCCTGACACTTTTCATGGGTCTGCGCATATAATGTCTCCTCACATAAAGACATACCCTAGAGGAGAAAAACCAGGATGAAGTACTTTATTTTTATGCATTGTGGGTCCTCTGCTGAAGAAAGTCGAAGAAATTATGGCACTGGTTAAAGGTAAATTGTGGTTGGGAATTGCCCACAGACCAGAACATTAACTGATGATTCAGATTCCCAGGTGTCCTGCTATGGTAGCTGAATGGGGCTTTGATAGATACGGCTGCAGTGTGACATGTTTCATAAGGCTGGGTTTGTGCCTGATAGTTTTTTTGTTTTGTTTTTTTTTTAAATTTTTTTACATTTATTTATTTTTGAGAGACAGAGCACAAGTGGAGGAGGGGCAGAGAGAGGAGACACAGAATCTGAAGCAGGCTCCAGGTTCTGAGCTGACAGCACAGAGCCGGATGCGGGGCTCAAACTCACAAACCATGAGATCATGACCCGAGCTGAAGTCGGATGCTTAACTGACTGAGCCACCCAGGCGCCCCATGTACCTCATATTGAATGTTACATTAAAAAGTGATATATAAGCTGATTCCGTGTACCCATAAAGTGTTGGGTAATATCAGTTAGTATGTATATATGTATACACACACACACACACACACAAATATATATGGGAAGTATAAATACAATAAAAATTTGGGGGATAAAACTTCAAATAAGAGCAAGGTTAAAAAAAAAAAGAACAACGGGGTGCCTGAGTGGCTCAGTCAATTGAACCTCCAACTCTTGATATCAGCTAAGGTCATGATTCCATGCTGAGTGTGGAGCCTGCTTAAGGTTTTCTCTTCTCTCTCTGTCTCTATCTCTGTCTCTTTCTCTCTCTCCCTCTTCCCCTGTCTCCTTCTTGTGCACTCTCTCTCTCTCAAAAAAAAAAAGTTTATTTTTATTTAAGCTTTATTTTAGGTTTACAAATTTCAGTGTGCCCTTCTTTTTTTAAAATATTTTTTTAATGTTTATTTATTTTTGAGAGAGAGAGACAGAGCATGAGCAGGGGAGGGGCAGAGAGAGGGAGACACAGAATCTGCAGTCTCCAGGCTCTGAGCTGTCAGCACAGAGCCTGACATGGGGCTTGAACCCCTGGAGCCATGAGATCATGACCTGAGCTGGAGTTGGATGCTTCTCTGACTGAGCCACCTAAGCACCCCAGTGTGCCCTTCTTAACAGCTATCTTTGACTGTTGGAGGATTATGTCATTGGCTGGAGCGACATACCCCCTGCCCCAGGCTCATGCTTGCATATGGCACTATGGAAGGGACAGCTGTGGCTGGAGCTGAGATGGTCTACATAAGGCTCATCTTTCAGAAAGTAAGCTTGATTCGAGGCACCAACAAACTACCTGGATCCCAGATCACAGTATTGTTACTATCTGTTGGCAGCATTGCATTAGAAAAAACAAAACAAAAACAAAAACAGATTAAGTTCTATTCAAAGATGATTAGTTGAGAACCAACTATGGCAGCATCTATAGAAGATTTTATTTTATTTATTTATTTTTTCTCAACGTTTATTTATTTTTGGGACAGAGAGAGACAGAGCATGAACGGGGGAGGGGCAGAGAGAGAGGGAGACACAGAATCGGAAACAGGCTCCAGGCTCGGAGCCATCAGCCCAGAGCCCGACGCGGGGCTCGAACTCCCGGACCACGAGATCGTGACCTGGCTGAAGTCGGACGCTTAACCGACTGTGCCACCCAGGCGCCCCTAGGAGATTTTAAACAAATGCAAGTTGTAACTCTTGCCCTAAGCAATTTACTTTTTTGTGAATCATGGAGGTTTTCAGTAATTTCAAAAACATATTACATAGTTTTAGTAAACAGACTTAGCAGGGGATAAGCCCAGCTGATGGGTCATTAGGGGAGGAATGGGAAAAAAAGATTGGGGAACAGATAACCAGGAAGCCCACATATGCTGCTGAGGGGAGGCTGGGGGAATCCATCATAATTTCGAGAATGTTCCTACAGTGGAATATTGAGAATCCAAAGTAGAGAAAGAAACAAAAATGATGCAGGAGTACAAATTCATTTCTAGTAAAATAGTTTAAAAACTGCAATTCAGTCCATTTCTAGACTTTAACTGATTGTCCTCTGGCACAGGGATGGGCCACAGAGGCAGTGGGAGTTTGGTCCTGAGCTGTTGTGGGGTGGGCACCGGAGGCCAGTAGCCTCCAAGTGGTAGTTCAGACCTCTGAACCACTTCAGTAGCTTTTGGAAAATGTCCACACTAGGAGACATTATCATACAAAAAAATCTTTTAATTTTGTTATTTATTTCTAAAAAGCTTTGGAAACAGAAGAGTAAAGACCATAAACATTTACAGAATGTCAAGGAAAAATAAAGAGAAACATAAAATTCAAACATTTATGAAGCACTTACCATGCCTGATACCACATGTGATCTGATTCAATCATTGTAATTATGCATGTGGCTTGTATGAGGTATGTATTATTATCCCTGTTTTATAGATTAGTCATTAATTAGGACAGCAGCCAAAATGGAATGTACGGTTGAACAGGTTGAGAACCAAACTGTCAAACATGGTGCCCTGGTTAATTGGCAGGTTGCTGAGGGATATTGTGTGTCTGGTGGGTCTTCGCATTGACTTTGGCACTGGAAGAAATGTCTTTAGTAAAAATGAATTTATCTGAAATAAACATCACAATACTATGTTTTAAATCTCATGTATAAAAATTCAAATATAGAATACACATATAATTTTCCCCTTCTTTTTAGGTCTCTTTGATTTTAAAACTGCTGTAACAATCACAGTCAATTTTAAAGTGTTGATAATAACAATACCGTCCTGAATTTTTATAGAGACTTTTTCTTGCAAGGACCTTGAAGTGCTAAAAATGTTGTCATCCATATAGGCAAACTCGGGAATATCTAATTTAGCAAATGTCAGTGATAAATTCTTCTGGTGCCATTCTCCATGTCTTTGAATATATTAGAACGCCCTGGAAATAAGAATGTTTATTCTACAGCAATTGACTGCTAGTAATATGGTTAGTTGGTATAATTCCACTTGTATTTACTGTTTATCTTTTAAATAGCTGCCAGGATTAAAAAAAATCCTTTACATTTTCATTCTATTTCTAAAGTGGTAGGTATTACCCACTTCTTAGTGCTTTCTCCAGGTGGTCTAAAGAAACAGTGTCTTTAGCAAACTTCATTCTTATGCTGCTGAGCGCCCTTTCACAAACACAACTAGATTTAGAATAAAAATCAGTATTTTAAAGGCCAAAGCACACAGTTCCTGTGCAAAAGGAAGCAGTGTAAACCGTGAAGTCACACAATGCGTGAAGGATGCTGGGAGCGGGTTCCACGGGCCTCCCTGGGTCTGCCGAGCCCACAAACCCATTAGTTGACCAGGCTGGTTGTAAACTCCCGGGAAGTGACTTAACATGTCCCGTGTTTTATTTTGTAAAGATTATGAAGCCATTCTGTTTCACTGAATGATGGTGAGCAGGTCAGTCTTTGCTTTTTATTTTAATTTTCAGGGACTTAATTAGTGACAACGAAGCTTTGTTCACAATAGCAGCATTATGTTTAAGAGTCTATTAAATGCTGGGCAGTGTCATTAAATGGAATAGTGCAGCTGGCATCATCTGTGGGAGCTTATGAGCGAGCTTGCCGTGGCCTGGGTTCTTCAGGGATGTGGTCGGGCCTGGCCTCAGATCCCATTCCTTGGGGTCTCTCTGGCCAGGTTCCCCACCCTTCCCCTCTCCCTGCTATCATGTTTGTCCTTCTCATAGATCAAGGCCTCGCTATTCCTTAAGTTCCAACTTTAGTCCCTTCATCCACAAACCATTTCCTATTTTCTGCTCATGCCAGCCCCCAGTGATGACAGGAACCCCAGTTATAATTTGGAAATAGCTACTCATTTCCTATCTGGAGGTGGATCTGTTAAGTCTTAGCCCAGATAGGATATAAAGGCAGGGGCATGTCTGGATTACGTTTGAGGATAGGGCTTTGTTGCAAGGGTGCTTGGGAGCATGAGGAGTGAGTGGGGAGGGTCTCCTCTCAAGGAATTCAGCAGCCCTGCCTGGGGGTGGGGGCCTGGTGAGTTCAGTGGGCTCACAGACCATGGAGACAATGGCAAAATGTGGTCAGTGTGAGCCATTGGTTGAACAACAAGTTGGGGCTGAGTGATGTCCCACACTCACGTTGATCTTCTAGTTGGCCCTATATTTGTAATTCTTAGAGGCGGGGCCCCTTGCACCATGTCGAGGCCCATGATCTGGAGTGCCTTTTCCAAGCAGAGCTTGGACCTCTCAGAGGTGTTGTGGCTAAGTGGCATGGGGAGGTGGGACTGTGACCTGTTGTGCCCAGATAATTAGGGTATCTATTTCACTTAGTACTCCAATACGGACACTTTGGATGTTCATGATTATGCTGGGACCACAGCCTCGACTGTCTTGTAAGCCTCGACTGTTTTGAGTGAACTAACTGGGTGGTGTCCTGACCCAGAAGCCACCTGGTGTGATGACAGTCCACAGTGCTCAGGGCCCTCTTGGTTTCCTCTGTTTTGGGTTCCTGCAAGTTTACAGTGTCCCGCTGTGTGGAGGAGGAAATGCAGACTTGCAAGAGGGTCCTGGGTGGTTGACAGATGCAGACATAGCTGTGAGCTAACACCTGCATCCCACTTTGCTGATGAGAAGGAGCCTCCCTAGGAACACCCCCAGCTCTGCATTCAAGGGTCCTGTCCCTTGTTCATGCCTGTGGGAGGTCAGGCCCAGCATGCCCAAGGATACTGCCCCTAGAGAAAGGCTTTGAGTCCTCAGAGACCTGCTGACTTGTGGAGCAGGCACTCTGAACTCATAAATGCAGCAAGAGATCTCTTCTGTGGTCCACTTGCCTGGCCCACAGAATCGTTTCTGGGTCCAAAAGCAGTACACTGCCTCTCCTCCCCTGGGTTGCTGCCCTGTTTCCCCCTGAATTCCAACAAGGTGTAGGGCATTCACGTCACCAGAGTCACCTTCCAAATGAACAAATTGTGTTTTCTTCTTCGTTGAACCTGATATTTGAGCCAATCTGTGCAGGCAATTTCCTCCTCTTTGTTTTGCTGACCCTGAGCGCTCTCCGGCCCCACTGTAATTACCGGCCTCTCCTGCCGCTGGGAGTACAGCTCCTGTGCTACAGCAGTAAGGATTCTGCTGAACACGAAGAGAAAAAGGCCCTGATTCCAGGGCTTTGTCTCCCTTTTAGATGTTAGTTATTTACAAAGTCTTCATTTCAGTGTCGAGTTAGAATTGCCGAGTGACACATGGGAAACCATGGGCCCGTGCTGTCTTCACTGTCCCCCAAAGAGAACTGGACACCCGCCCCCCTCTGGCACATGTTCACCTTGGGGTCACATCCCTCCTCACTGCTTCCAGCCTTTTCCCAACACTGTGTCTCTGTCCTGGGGCTGTGAACGGAGCAGGGGAGTTATCAAGCAGGTGCTTCCAGGGAGAAGGAGAGGCTGTCGGGGAGGAGAAAGGGGCCAGGCTTTCCCAGCCCATTGTTCCCAGATCTGTCCCCAGCAAATACCTGTTTAGCAGCCACTTTCTTTTTCTGTCTAGCCATCTGTCCTTCTGTATTCACCACCACCCCCCCCAATTCCACCAAACCCACAACATTTAAAAAAATTTTTTTTAGTGTTTATTATTGAGAGAGAGAGAGAGAGAGAGAGAGAGAGCACAAGCCAGGGAGGGGCAGAGAGAGAGAGAGGGACACAGAATCCGAAGCAGGCTCCAGGTTCTGAGCTGTTAGCACAGAGCCTGATGTGGGGCTCGAACTCACAGATGGGGGGTGGGGAGGGGGGGAGGGGGGAGACCATGCCCTGAGCAGAAGTCAGATGCTTAACTGACTGAGCCACCTGGATGTCTCAAACCCACAGCATTTATTAAGCACTTCAACAATTAGCAGTTGTTATGGGCTGAATTGTGTACCACCCCCCCCCCCCATTCATATGTTGAAGTGTTAATCTCCAATAGCTCAGAGTATGAGCTAAGTGAGTATTTGGAGATCTAATCTTTAAAGAGGTAATTAAGGTAAAATGAATTCATAGGGGTGGGCCCTAATTCAATATCACTTAAAGTTTATTTATTTATTTTGAGAGAGCAAGCTAGTGGGGGGGGAGGGGGCAGAGAGAGAGGGAGAGAGAGGATTCCAAGCAGACTCTGTCCATGCTGTCAGCATGGACCCCACTGCTGGGGTTAAACCCATGAACCATGAGATCATGACTTGAGCTGAGATCAGGAGCCCCATGCTCAACTGACTGAGCCACCCAGGCACCCCACTGGTGTCCTTACAAGAAAAGGAGATTAGGACAGACACACAGAGGGAAAACCAATGTGAAGATACAGCAACAAGATGGCCAACTACAAGCCAAGGAAGAAGGCCTCAGAAGAAAGCAACTCTGCCGACATCCTGATCTTAGACTTTCAGCCTCCAGAACTATGAGAACATAAATTGCTGTTGTGTGAGCCCCCCCAGGCTGTGGTACTTTGTTATGGCAGGTGGAGCTGACACCACAGTCCCTTGCAATGGGAACCCAGTGATGAGTAAAGAATCCTCAAGTTGCTCAGAGCCTAGTGAGGGACCTGGAGCTGGAAGGAAGTAGAGGCAGAAAGAGGTAGGTGGGCGACTCCCTGGCTTGCCCTTCCTTCATGTTATCCATCATACAACATATAAGGGAAGGAAGGATGTGCATAAGTAGTCAGAGTGGTGGCTGAAGGATGTATCCTGGCAGGACAGTGTGGCCTGACTCATGATTATGACATAGGGGCACCATCTTGGTGGCTTAACAAGACAGACTAGAAGAACAACAGTAGAAAAACACATGGGCCGTATCTAAGGACATGCTAAGGGGGCTAAGGTAATGAGGCAAAATTGATGATGACCCTAAGGTTTTGGTTTTTTTTTTTTTTTTTTTGGTTTATTTATTTTTGAGAGAGAGAGAGAGAACAGGAGTTGGGGAGAGACAGAGAGAGAGAGGGTGACACAGAATCTGAAGCAGGCTCCAGGCTCTGAGCTGTCAGCACAGAGCTTGACACAGGGCTCCAACCCACGAACAGTGAGATCATGACCTGAGCTGAAGTCAGACGCTTAACCGACTGCACCACCCAGGTGCCCTGATGATGACCCTCACTTATACTCACAGGCATGTGAAGCTGGGTTACGTGAACATTGGTTTATATTTTTGACATTAATCAGCAAGTGTTCATTAAGCAAAGAGCCTTATGTTTCAATGGGCTGATTCTGCTCTGGGGGAAGGAGGAGGAAGAAACCAAGGCCTGTCCTTAGCTTGAAAAGACCTGGTCCTGGCCTTGGGGACACTCCCAGTCATGAGAGGAGAGACTTATCCATGAGGGCATGGGAGGAATGTTCTGGACAATGTGGAAGTGCCAGAGTGAGTGGTTCAGACCATGAGGTCAGAGCTGAGGAAGATCAATGTGGGCTAGAGCAGTTCATTTAAGTAGCAATTAGTTATAATTAATCAATTATGTAATTGAGTAGCACTTAATTATTTACTGCCTTGTTCAGTTTTCCAACTGCTCACAAGTGTTGGCTTTGTTTCCCCAGCCAGAGCCGAAGCTCCCCGAGAATAGGGATGGGCTCATTTACTGGTGTCAGCTGGGGCCAGGGTCAGAGCCTCACATCTCAGGGCAGTGATCTGAGGAAACAAAAACCATGGGACAATCACTTTGAGGTCAAAATTGCATGATTCTGCCAAGAGATGACTGTCCAGTGAGTCACTCTTCAAAATAAATACAGAACAGTGAGGAACAGCT
Organism: Prionailurus viverrinus; assembly: GCF_022837055.1. Taxonomy (NCBI): domain Eukaryota; kingdom Metazoa; phylum Chordata; class Mammalia; order Carnivora; family Felidae; genus Prionailurus; species Prionailurus viverrinus. The sequence goes on from NC_062563.1 coordinate 122,797,919, forward strand.
CACTCTCTTTGGGAGATGGGTGTGTGGTTTTTCAATTGAAATTGGGCAGAAAGAGTGGCAGGGGGAGGACTGGCCCCCTTGTGGATGAATGGTGACAAATAATGCTCATGGCATTTGTGTACCATGTCTGAAAGCGTGTCCCCATTGCTTCCCTGGCAAGGGGAGTTGGGCCACATTGATGCTTTCTGAAGGGTCCTATGCTGACCCTCTGAGCTGAGACCCAGGAGGTCCATCTGGTATTCTCGGAGTTAGCACCAAGGGCTGGAGAATGTCAGGTGAACTCGGAGGATTTGCCAAATTCAACCTCAGGGGCTTTTGGTGCTCTAATGGTATCATTCTTTGGGATCAAGAGCTGCCTCATGGATAGACAATCAAGAGTAATGCAGTGAATGGCTTCTTAACAGTAAGTGTGGGGTGTCCCAGTGTTGTGAGCTTATGGGAGGCACTGCTAAACTCCAGCTGTATGGCCACCAAGTGAGTCTGAAGCTTCTGAAAGGACAGATTCCCACAGTTAATGCTTAATGAGATCCTGAGCTTTGTGGGAAAGCCAAATAGGGCCACCTTCTAATTCCAGGTTTCCCTGGTTGGCTCAGGTCTGGCTCATTTGCAGAGAACGATGGTGCCTCCTTTCCCTCCATGAGGTCAGTGGTATTATTACCTGTATTCGCAAATGGGGCAGAACACCCCGAGACATGCAGACTGATTGCTTTCATTAACTTTAATTGGATTCTCTCGCACTTGGAAAGAGAAGTGTAACCAGGGTTTAATTGGAAGAGCATCTCAGACCCAGGGTGACACAGGATTGTAAACATTAAAAGTTCTACAGCTGCGTTGGTGGGAAATGTTGAAGTCACTTCTGTTGTTTGTAAGAGCTTACAGACTTGGGGATATTAGAAAGTTCTGGGCATGTCAAATTTGGGGATTGTTTTTGTGTCTATTTAGAAAAAGAAATGTCAGGTGGAATTGGATGTTTGCACGTGAAATTATGGAGGAGACAAAATGCATCCCAACTCTGCCATGTGCCCAAAAAGCCTGCAGAAGCCAGGGACCCTCAGGGTTGGTCTGTCCCCTGGGCTGGCCTGGGGCAGCATGCAAGGTCTTTACAATTGGACTACTTCTTCTGATGCCTCTTTCAACTCCCTTGCTCTACAACTATTGCCATCTTCTGCCTAGGACGTTCCTCTCTCATTTTTCTGCATGGCAAACTCCCACCCAACGTTTAAGACCCAGCTTGTGTGTCACAGCTCAGAAATCTTGGCCAACGGCTCTCCAGGAGTTTGTTCCCCTGTGCGCCTATAGCTTTGTTCATGACCCAAATGCTTAGCAACCCAGGTAGTGAAAAGTGGGGTAAGGGCAAAGAAGGGTTACAGATTTAGGATCCCAAACAATAATTAAAACACAATTATTTGGGGGAGTGAATGATCTTTTAAAGGAACTGATGGGGACTTTGGTATTTAATACGCATCTGTTGACCATGTGATTAAGTGGATTGATTGGTAAGCCTAGGGTTTGCTCAGCCCTCCGCTAGGTCAGGGCTGTGTCATTTAGTAGAGGCTCCTGGCCTCATGGAGGTGGGTGGTGAGGTCAGGCGGACAGTGGCTAGCAGCCTGCCTTGAGAGGCCCAAAAAGTCCCAAAGAGAGGATTGTGTCTGACTTGCTGCCTCAACCCCATGTCTTCTCTTGCAGGCCTAGCCCTGAGCACTGGGCTTGGCACTGAGAGGGCACCAGGGGACATCTGCCCATCACTGTCTGCCCTTCTGTCTTCTTTCCTGGACTTTCCTTATTTAGAACCTGCTTCTGGGTGCTTTCTTTACTCTGTGTGGCAATGACTGTCTCCTCCTGGGCTGTCCTGCCTTATGTTTCAGGCAGAGGTGCCAAGGGTGGCATTGCTGAGCCCTGTGAGGAGGTCCCAGGGCCACTAAGTCATTTCATGCATTATCTAGTCACTGCTTGTGGGTACAGGAGGTTCTGAGCTCCCTGTCCACTCCGGATTCGATTTTCAAAGAAATGTCTCAAGCACGTTTTCCCACTTACCCCTCTAGGAACCTGCTTTAATCTCCTTGCTCTCCGGCGGCTCTCCCACGATCTGTGGATGGCTAGTTGGCTGCAAGAGGGCTCGACACTCACCTTCCTGAGATGTGATGAGCTTTCCTTCCGGAGGCCAGTGCTCGTAAGTGCAAAGTGCATGCGTAGGTCATTGGTGAGGAAGCTGCTTCTCCCTAAAGATTGTTCTTTGATTTTAAAAATAGTCTTTCCTAATTCACATGAAGAAATAAGACATCCTCTCCAACATTTTAAAAACGAATTTAACTGTTTCATCGGGACTCAGAAAGGCAGCTCAGCTAGTAGGTCCTAGGTGAGAAGTGAGGTCTGACTCGCTGGGCCTGGGCAGAGTCGGAATCGACTGTCCGTGGGCTCCTGCAAGCACAGGGGCCGGCTTCCTCTGGCCATTCCGGACTCACCGGTGAGGCACGCTGGCCTTCACCTCGGTTCTCATCTAGGACGTCCCAGATGGGTCTGTAGAACTTTAAAACTTTTTTTTAATGTTTATCTATTTTTGAGAGAGCGAGAGAGCGAGAGAGAGAGCAGGGAAGGGGCAGAGAGAGGAAGACATGGAATCGGAAGCAGGCTTCAGGCTCTGAGCTGTCTGCACAGAGCCTGACACGGGGCTTGAAGCCATGAACTGTGAGATCCTGACCTGAGCAGAAGCCAGACGCTTAACCGACTGAGTTCTCCCTGGAGAACTTTAAAGGAGGTCATTCAGCCTGTTCGAAAGGGAGGCTGGGAGCCACATATGGTGGTTGCCCGTATGATATGGGGCTAGTCCAAATTGAAGCATGCTATATGTGTAAAGTATACACACGAGCTTGAAAGACTTAGCACAGAAGAAAGAATGGGAATTGTCTCATTTATTACTAGGTTTTTGTGGTGATTACATGTTGCAATGATAATAGCTTGAATTTTTGGAGTTAAACAAAACATACTATTAAAATTAGTTTTGCCTGTTTTACTTTTTAAAGTGTGACTGCTAGAAGAGCTAAAATTATATGTGGCTTGCATTCTTTTTCTGTTGGGCAGCACTGGTCTAAGTCCTCTAAGACCAGCGAGGGTGCAGGGAGGTGGGAAGGCCTGATAGGGCATAAAATCTGAGAAACCATGGGGTCAGGGACCTGAAGACATTCCACTTCTCTCCTGGGAGTAAATGTCCTTTGTTAACTTACCCTGAAAACAGCTGGGGTAAGGTTTCTCTTGGAATATCCATTCCCTCTTCAGATCTGGGACCAGTATAATAAGAACCCAGACATTTGGTCAGGATTGGGCCTTCTTCAGACCCTCTTCTGGGAGAGAACTGAGTTGACCAGATCTGCCTACTTGGGGCTTTGTTATTGTGACTCCAGTTGCTGGTTGGGTTTCCTGATTTAGATCATCTATCCATAAAAATTCCCAAATCAGTTCTTCAACTCAAGCTGGATCAGGACCACAACATGACTGAGGACGCTCATGCTATTAACTAAGAACTAGGTAGAGTTTATCAGTGAGCTATCCTAAGCCTGAGTACATATAAGTAACTCTAGTCACTATGCAATTTTGGGTCCAGTTTAACTTTCAATTCCTTTTTGGGGTGGAATCAATACATCTTTTAGGAACACCTGACTAGCGGAAAGTTCTCCCTCAGGGTTCCACCTTGTTCTTTGTCTTTTACTGCTGTGGTTTTATTTCCATCTAACGAGCACATCTGTGTCCATGTGCTCTGTGTTCCGTGCTAGTCTGCCAGAAAACTCATTTTAGACTTCTTGGTCTTACCAAATGCAATTTCTCAGGGATGTTTATATCTCTATATATCTATAAATACCATATACATTTAATTCACCTGTATGTTTGAATTAAATATTTTATTATTACATCGTTCACTCTATAAACTTGTTTGTTATACTCATATACAATTCTTGGTGTATTTATACTAATGATACACATACGTATCATTCTCCTTATAAACAGAATTAAAAATGGTTAAAGTGTTTGTCAATAAAGGAATGTTAAAACATGTATCATCTGTTCTGTGGAATATATCACATAACCATTAAAAAGTAAGGAATAATTTGTGCATTTACATGGCATGTAATTCTGGATAGACTTGATATTGTTTCAGGCAGCCTGTGTTTTCTCCTTTTTCACCTAGTTCATGTTTATGGTTATCTACTTGAAGTTTTGCTTTCTTTCTTGTATATATTTAAGGTGTACAACATGTTTTGATATACATATACATTGTGAAATAATTACTGTATTCAAAGTAGTTAACACATCTGTCACATAGTTACCTTTATGTGTGTGTGTGTATGTGTGTGTGCGTGGGTGCTTGTGCGTTGTGAGAACACTTGAGATTTACTTTCTTACCAAGTGATTAACTAGAGTCAGCATGCTGTACATTAGCTCTCTGGAGCTTATCCATCCTATATAACTGAAACTCTGTACCTTTCTACCTTTGACCCCCACCCTCACCTCTACCACCATTCCACAGTCTGTGTCTATGAATTCTACTTTTTTAGACATCATATGTGAGACCGTGTGCAGCATTTGTCTTTCTGTGTCTGGCTTATTTCACTTAGCATGACATGCTAAGTGTTCTCCAGATTCTCCATGTTGTTGCAAATGACAGATTTCTTTTTTTTTTTTTTAAGGCTGAAGAATATCCTGTTGTGTGTGTGCATGCATATGTGTATATATGTGGGTATGTACATATATGCATATAACTATACTATAGTACGGTACCTTCTCTCTCCCTACATATGTATATATGTATACATAGTATGGTATATACATAGTATGGTTACAATCTCTTTTATCCATTCATCTGTCAACGGACACTTACACTGTTCTGTATCTTGGGTATTGTGAATAATGCTGCAATGAACATGGGGGTGCAGATATCTGTTTGAGATACTGATTTCATTTACTTTGGATATATACCCAGAAGCAGAATTGCTGGATCTTATGCTAGTCCTATTTTTAGTTTTCTGAGGAGCCTCCATATTATTTTCCATAATGACTGCACCAATTTACATTCCCGCCAACGGTGCACAAGGGCTTCTTTTCTCCACATCCTTGCCAATATTTGCTGTCTTTTGTCTTTTTGATAATAGCCATTCTAATAGGTATGAGGTGATTTCTTAATATGGTTTTGATTTGCATATTCCCTGATAATTAGTGATGTTGAGCATCTCTTCATAAATCTATTTTCCTTTTGTATGTCTTCTTTTGAGAAATATCTATTCAGATCCTTTGCCCATTTTTAATTGGCATATATATGTGAGCTTTTGAGTTGCATGAGTTCCTTACATATTTTGGATATTAAGCCTGTGGTATTTTCATTTATAAGAAATGTATATTTAGTCTTTATCAACAGTTTGAGGGTCACAGCTCTTCAAACAATTCCAGTGTTGGGAGTGATAAATGTGTCTTCTGTCACGTTAGTGAGGTGATTTTTGGAAAACCCCTAAGGATTGGGGCTGGATACCAATAGAGCCAACCACATGATTCAAAGGTTGGAACTTTCAATCCCCATCCCCTGACCTCCAGGACGAAAGAAGACCTGAGGTTGAATCAATTGCCAGTGGGTTAATCGATGATGCCTATGTAATGAACTCTCCATAAAAACTCAAGAGGACAAGGTTTGGGGAGCTTCTGGGTTGGCGAACATGTGGAAATTCAGGGAGAATAGTGCACCTGGAGAGGGCATGGAAACTCCATGTCCTTTCCCCCTATCTTGCTTGCCCTATGCATCTTTCCATCTGGCTATTACTGAGTTATATCCTTTTATGATAAGTTGGTAATCTTGTAAGTAAAATGTTTCTCTGAGTTCTGTAATCTGCTCTAGCAAACTAATCAAACTCAAGGAGGGGGTCTTGGGAATGTCTGATTTGTAGCTAGTTGGTCAGAAGCACAGGTAACAGCCGGAGCTTGTTGTTGGCATCTGAAGTAGGGATGGCGGGGGGGAGTCTTGCAAGAGCGGAAGTCTTCTCCTGTGAGATCGGATGTTATTTCTAGGTAGATAGTGTCAGAATTGAGTTGAATTCTCCATAGACACCCAAAGGTCTAAGCTAGAGTGAGTCACAGACATCTTAGTGTAGGTTAGGTTACTGTGTTCTTTTCTCTTGCTTATAAAGGATCAAACACTAAATAGATAAAAGAACCATTGGTATTGGAATGCCATTAGAATAAACACTAAACCATAAAACAAGGATAAGAGGGCCCCACAAAATTTTTATTTCCCCAGTGATGATTAGTCAGATGGCCTTTGAAGTATTTCAGATATCAAATTTGTTCAAACATATATTTTGGTGCTTCTGTTTTTCCAATGTTCTGATGATGGCTCAGCCCAGCTCGTGGGTGCTCCACCAGAGCTGTGGGCACGAAATGGGAGGGGGTAGGAGGCAAAACAATGCCCAGAGGAGACAGTGAGAACCTCACTGATGGTCCCTGGCATGAGGTCACTGGCTTTGCATTTCAGAACTGCTGAGCTGCCCTCCAGCCCTTGAGCAGTCTGGGGTCAGGGGTGGCAAATCCCTCGACTGGATTTTTTTTTTTTCTATTTTGTGTTTAGTGACCTACATTAGAAAACCTGTTACCAATATAGTGCTCATCAAGCAGGCAAGGCCTCACAGTCTACCCTGACCAACACCCTTGTTTTAGAGTGTGGCAAAATAATACAATCCTCTGAAACCTGGTGACAGAGTCATCTCTTGTCGGGGCGCCTTTTCCAGAGCCCCTCTCAGCCTGTCATAGGTGCAGGGAAAGCACATCCCAAGATGCTTCGTGCAAAGTGCCTGACACACGGTCAGCACTCGCTACACTTTTGCTGATGGACTGAATGAATACATGAATGATTTACTCATGATGGTTTTAAGCCATATAGCATCATTCTCAACCACACATTGGGACCATCAAACCTTTTAATATTAGGCTAAATCTCTTGAAATAATAGTGGATTCCAAATATTTATTTATCTATTAGATTCTTAGAGCGGCATTCTTCATTCTAAAACCTCAGGGTGCATTCGAATAAAATTACAAATAATTAAAATCTTTGTAAAAATCATAAAAACCTTAAAAGCAAAAATGATATTTTATGGTTAATAAAGCTAGAATGTAGGCATGATTATAATGCTATATAATCACGTATGTAATTATTACATAAATAATATATAATCATCCTAATAAACCATGCAATTTCAGCCACTCCTTCCCATGAAGCTTCTCTATTTATAGGCCTGATATGGTTGTCAGGGGGGGAAAGATAGATTTAGGGGAGGCTTGAGGATTAAGCATAGTGTGTAACTTGGAAGGGTCTGTGCCGTTTACTAATTTAAGAGAATCTGCACCTAAACTCAATGAGGAAAACCAGTTTCAGGCTCAGAAGGGCCCCTTAAGGGAATCACCTGGACCCAGTGAGCTGGTTCTTCTCCACCGCACCCCCCCCCCGCTCCCTCCTCCCTGGATCCCCCACTCCCAACTACACACAGGAATGCTCTTCCTCGGGGCGCCTGGGTGGCTCAGTCGGTTGAGCGTCCGGCTTCGGCTCAGGTCATGATCTCGCAGTCTGTGAGTTCGAGCCCCGCGTCGGGCTCTGTGCTGACAGCTCAGAGCCTGGAGCCTGCTTTGGATTCTGTGTCCCCCTCTCTCTCTGCCCCTCCCCCACTCATGCTCTGTCTCTGTCTCAGCAATAAATAAACATTAAAAAAATTGAAAAAAAAAGGAATGCTCTTCCTCATCTCTGCCTTTTCACAGCCAACTAGTATCCCTGGAAACTCACTGCTCTCCTCCTCTTCCCCCTCCTCCCCCCATAGCACTGCCAGTCTCTGCGGGCAAGTAGGTCACACAGTTCGGGGGTCTTTGATCATTTGCCGATTGTGTATGGATGCCATCCTTGCTCCATTTAGCTTGAACTCCCCACAAGGCTGGGATGGGGATGGGCCCTCCTCTTCCTTGGATCTCACTCACCTCCTCCTCTGTCCCAGCTGAAGAGGGCTGGCGGGCTAAGTGGGCAGTGGCACACATCTTGTGATGGAGACATACCTGCTTCAGATGGGTCGCAGGTTCCGGTTCTTACCCCGGATTGGAATCATATGCATGGCTGATTTCTCCACTTTCCTCCTCTACCTTCAACCAGGATTTCTGATTCAGTGGGGCTGGGTCTTAGTGGCCTGCACAATTAACAAAGCTGAGGGGCCTTCACTATGAGAACTACTGGTTTAATATCACACGGGCCCTTAGTTTCAAGACTGTGGTGGCTTCCAGTGAGACGGTGATAGTTTTCTCCTACAGATGCACGTGCTTTACTGTTTACAGAATTCCGTTTCATCTGTTCTTCCATGACCTTCCCAGACAAGCAACCAGGTGGTGTCGGTTCTTGTCCAGTTGCAGAAAGGTTGGGTGACTTGGCCAAGACCCCCCACTGACAAGCAGGGGAGCTGGGGCTCAGACCCGGGAACACTTGGCCACGTGTGCCAGTGGCTCTCACCCTTCCTCTCTGGATGGGGATTGTTGTGTTGGTTTGAATTTCCAGGGAGCTCTTCGTCCAGTGAGGCAGGCAGTGGAACACAATGTTCACGAGCTTCCAGGAGGGTTGACTGCTCCAGGAGTTCTGCTAGCACGGGCTCTTTCCTTTGATCGATAAAGCACACTCTTCTCACACTGGAAAGGAAACAGGCAACGATTTCCAGGATGACTCACAGCCTGAAGTTTGGGCCCATCTCTGGAGCTGTTAGTAACAGCTTTGTTGTCAGGAGAGACCAGGCGCACTGAGTGTGGCCACTGCTCACTGCTGCTCATCTGTCCGGTGACATCTCTCTGACCTCAGGTTCTGGAAGGCCAAGGGCTGCTGCTCAAATCACTCATATAAGTCAAGCAGCAGCAGGCTTGTCTTTTAAATCTATACAACTGGTGACCGCATCTAGGAAGGAGAAGTCTCCCCGGTCTCCAGGGCCTTAAGTGATGGTGGGGTACCTGGGAATATACACATTACCATTACCAACCTCTCTGTTTATTTCAATCTGAGCGTTGCATTCTGTCCTCAGATAAAATCTCTTTCGAACTGCTGTTCATAAAATCTGTATCCATTTTAGTAGTGATAATCTATTTGTGACAGATTTCTCTGATCTATTAGAACAGAAATGCCATGCTTTGGTAGATTATTGCCTAGGGATCCCTCCATTATAGCTTGTTCCACTATATCCACCCCCACTTTTTCATGGAACATTCTGCACATCTGGTGCCCACAAAGCCTCTAGGTCATGGTCAGTTGCCTAAGTCTTGAGCTCTCAGAAAGATGAGAATAGCTAAGGTCTGTGTTTTATTTCATGGTTCTACTTTGTCTTATTTGGAAAACACTAGCAGTAAGGAAGAAGAATTTCTCAGAGACATCTGTATTTTCCACAATGAGTTTCATGCTGCAGAAAAAAAATCTAAGCCACAGCTTCTGGGTGAAGAGAGTTTGGATTGCAAATCATCTGAAATGCACAAGTCCAGTCTGAGACCTCCATTCTGGAGGGGACTTGTGCACTGTTTCCTAGGCATTGATCGCATCGTGGACTCAGTGGCTTTAATTGTCACCAACACACTGTCCCATCTTGACTTTCATGGTACAATGGATACGGAGATTTCCCGGCTTCGATGATATCTTTTTTAGGGCTTGTTTATCCTTGGGGCTCTGCGGGGAGCTGATGATCCTTTCACGAGATGCACATGCCTCCAGGACTGCGATGTGCAGGATGGACAATCGATGACCTTGTGGTCACTGCTGTCCTGCAGAGGGCGAGACTGGGGCTATTCACAGCTTGGTAATTGGCCCCGATGCTGAGATCTTCATCCTGAGCAAATGCTGGCATCAGGGGGGCAGTTACAGATCAATGCAGGGGCGCTGAATACACAGGCCCCAGAAAAAAAAAAAACAAAATAAAAAATGGATTTGTGTTTAGCGTGCATTGTATATCCTGGTCTGGTTATGAATAATTTAGCCTTCCCCAGGCTGAATAGACTATATTTAGCAAGTCTATTTTGCTTATAATACGTCCTATCCTTTTATGAAGGAGCATAAAGCATAGGAGAGCTGTTCCGAATTTGGGGTGACTTCATTTGATGGGAACGGGGGTGTGGAGGCATCCTTCCTGGCAGCCTGGTATTCATGACACATGCCTGGGACAGCCAAGGGTAGAGGCTGCAGGACACTGGGGTGGAGAAAAGCATCAGGATTGTATCTCCCTGATTGAGCATGGGGTAGGACTACTCTTCCTGGGACGTTGGTGGCTGCTGGCTGGGTCACCTATCCAACAGAACAGACATGGGAAGATTTGAGATGTGCTGAGTGGTTCACTTCCCTCCTGTTTTGTTGCAGTCCCTGCGGGAATAGGATGGCATGCTCAAATCAGGCAATGTGAGGGGACTTTAGTAGACTCTGTGCAAAGGTGTAAGCAGGATGAAGGGAGCCCATAGGGGATGATGCAGATTCCCAGGGGATGATACAGATTTCCAGGGCGGGAATGGCAGGGCTCCTTAATTCTTCCAGGCCCCAAACAGGAAGTTTAGAGAGCAGCGTCTGGAACCCAGGAAAGAGAGGGCTGTGTGGGCTGGCTGTTGAACAGAAAATCAAACTTTGGTTGGGACAGCCTGTGGTGACTCCATGGGGAGGGAACCAGAAGGATGAATACCTGGACCTAAGGGGGCCTTTGTCTATGTAATTGCTCTGGACACCTGTGTGGTGGGGGAGAGGGAGTGGCTGGGGGAGGATATGTGGATTTGGAAGACAGAAGTCACTGGGTTTGTTTTTGGGCCTTCCAGACCTTGATGGCCTTGGGAGGCAGACATTCAACTCCACTGCTGATTTCCAGGGGTATCCCAAGAATTCATCCCCAAGTCAGTTTTTTTAAAAGAGTATAAAACATATTTTTCTGTAAATAGCAATTCTGTGAAAACTGATTATGATTCTCGACTGCTCCTCAAAAGTCTATTTAAATGCTGGGTGGTAAGTACAAGGGCATTTGTTAAATTATTTTCCTTCCCCCCGCCCCAGTATGTTTGAAATATTTCATAAGTAAAAATAAAATAGATTAAAAATTCAGTTTAATACATAATAATCTGACCTCCCTGTGTCCTGGGAGGTAGGCCAATGGAGATGGTGGAGAAGTTAAAGAAGGAAGAGAATCCTATTTCTTTTATTTTTGGGGGTAAAACTTTGAAACAGGGTAGATATGTCCTTGGCTTCCCCCCATGTTCCCTTCTGCACCTTCACCAAGGCCCTGTCTGGTCCAATGGGACAACTCCACATCCCAAGTCAGCCCTTGGACACAGTGCCTTCCTGTTCTCCCCCTTCAGCACTACCTTGTGGCTTGTCTTGGGAAGTGCTTAAGGAAATTATCTATCGAAGTTCAATGAACTGTCTTAAAACAGTAATTTCATTTGCTCATGCTTCTGTGGGTCATGTATTTGGAGAGAGCATATGGGGATAGATGACAGGTGTGTGTGTGATCCATGATGTCTGATTTTGACTAGAAAGGCTCACATGGCCAGGGGCTGCCTGGGGCAGCCCACCTGGATCATATGTTTGGGGTTCTGCTTCTGGCTGCCCGTTGGGTTCTCTGGTTTTCTTCCACGTGGCTTTTTCATGAGCCTAGTTTAGGCTTCTTCACAGCATGGCGGCCTCAGAGTAGTTTGATTTCCTACACGGTATTCAACTTCCCCTGGAGGAAGTGGAAGCTGCTGCCTCTTTGAAAGACTAGACCAATTACCATAAAGCCACTTTACCACATGCTGTATTGATAAATCCAGCCCATATTGAAGGGGAAAGGGAAGAGGACCACCTTTGATGAGTGATGTGACATGTGTGTAACAGCAGGGGAAGGAGTCAATGGCGGTCATTCTTGGATACTGACTTTTCCACAAAGGAATCAAGCTGACTTAAATTTTTCCTGGGGTGAATGTCAATAGCCTTGTGTGGCATTTAAAAAAGATGGCTGCAAATTCTTTGATACTCCTTCCTAGAGAGATGGTCTTCTCTTAGATCTGGGTGGGCATGTGGCTGGTTAACTAAAAGAATGTGGTAGAAGTGAATCTGGTGATTTCCAATGATAGATCAAAAGGGCCACGAAGCTTCTACCTGGTTCTCTCAAGGTCTTCTCTCAGGGGAAAGCTAGGTGCCCATGTAAGTCTGACCATCCAGAGGCCACCATGCTGGAAAGACCACATAAAGGGGTTCCAGTCTGTATCCATGGTGAGCTTCCAGCCAACAGCCAGCATCAGCTGCTCCCCTATGAGTGCGCCATCATGGATATCCAGTCAAGCATTTATGTGTTGCAGCCCCAGCTGACATCTCTCTACAACCCTAAACTTGAACATACTGAGAGGTCACAAGTAAGAACCCTTCAGACAAGCCCTTCCCACATTCGTGACCCACAAAATTGTCAGTAAAAAAAAAATGGCTATTTTAAGCCTTTAAGTTTAGGGGGATTTGTTATGCAGCAGTATTACCAGAACATCTCATAAAGTTCCTGGAGGTATTTTTATGTAAGCTATTAACATTTGAGGAACAGAATTCAACAGTGAGGTAAAAATTTTGGCAATGGGGGATAGATATGAGCTGAGTGGGGGTAGAAAGTAGTCGGATTTGCTTTAACTGAGACTCTGGCTTCCCTAAGTAGCTTCTGCTTCCCACAGACCCTTTGTTTCCTCCCATATATGAACCTGCAGATTGTCATACCCTCCAGGCAAGACAGAAGCTCCAGGGCCCTCATCTGAAAACAGGGCTACAAATACTTTCCTGAGCTCCTGCGAGGCTTAGATGAGGTAACATTCAAGAAATCATGTAGCATGTTGTCTGCCATATAATTGTGCAAAAATTTACTGAACATGAATGTGAAAGCATGTTCATTCACCAAATATTTACTGAGCAATTAGTTTGTAAAATCTTGTGTTAGATGCCAGGATTCAGGAGGTTCTTGGGACAAGAGATTGTCCGTATCTCTTGATTACTTTACATCCAGTTTCTGTACATATGAGATCTTCTCAGAGCCGAGGCCAAGGAAGGGGAAAAATAGTCATGGCTCAGGGAGAGAATTTCATTCCTGAATTGCAGCTGCATTTAGTCCCTTATTGTGAGGTGTGCAAGGAGCCCAGGGCCCGGAAGGGCCCAGGAGTCACATGGCAGGAAAAGTTTAACATTTAATATAGTGATTAGGAACATGGGGATGTGGGGTCAGATTGCTTGGACCCAGTCCCGGATTTCCCACTTATTAGCTAATGAAATAGTGATAATAATAATAGTAACTTATTTCAGATGATTATTGTGAGTCTTCAAGCTGAGTGTCAGGCACATTCCTGTTTAGTGTAGACCAGCCCAGCTCTGATGATAACGATGATATTGTTATATTATCATTGTCATTACACTTAACCTTGAAAACTCAGCACAGATGTGTGTGTACAGGCAAGTTCAAGGGCTAGGCTGTTAAGGTCTTGAATGGGGGACATAGGCATTGTGTCCCATAGACAAAGGGGAATTTCTGGCTAGAGAATGACAGGATCAAGCTCCTTCTCCCTCCCTGTCTTCTGCCCTTCTGCCCTTGCTTTCTCATTTCCTCTTCTCTTCCCTCCTTTAAAATGATGACAGTATGTTCAAGTTGTGCAAATCAAAGGAATAGATTAGAAACAGGAGAATAAATGTGCTTAGCAGACCCCGGAAATCTCCAGGGGATTGGAATTGATTACCCAGCATGTAACATACCAAATGATAATTCTTATGCGTGTGGTGAACAATGGGAATGAAGTAATTCCCCACTCCAATCCCCTAATCTGATGGGGTTTTCTCAGTGATGTTATGGAGTCATAGGGGTATGCAGGCTCCAACTGGGCCACATCCCAGTGACTTTTTTTTTTCCTGGAAATACTGTGACGGAGGAAGAACAGAATGCTTTCCAGGGCACTTACTTACCTTGTTTAGTTTGGAGAGGAGACTCTGCCTGTCCTGGGAGATGCCAGGACCCTGGGAAGTTTTGTGGATGAAAGGATCGATGTTTTATATTGAAAGTCACTGTGGCTTATAAAATATATCCTGTTTCCTTTCCCCATGTGAGGAAGGACCTCTTTATGTGTACCCCACATGAGCCCATTGTCATATGGGGTGGTTTCCTGGTGTTGGATTTAGCTGGATTGGACAGGGCCCCAAATTCCTCCAATACTTGGAGAACCCCAATTGTAGGATGGGTGTATGTTAGAAAATGACATGCAGGCCATGAGCGTCAGAGTTTTGTCTTCAATTCATTTTAGTTGCAGTTGAGATCGGCCATGAGAACCCGACTTTAGTGATTTCAAGTCACTATAGGGAATGGAGTCACCAGTTTTGGTTAAGCTGCTCATCCATCCACCTGGAAGGGTAAGATTCTGATTTCTACCTGCTGCTCACTTTCTTTCATCCTGAAGGTTGAGATTTATTTGAATAAAGGGATGAAGATGCCATGAATTGACAACTTATATGATGTCTTTGCATTTATTAGGGAAAAAACCACATGCTTTCAATGCACATGTAGCATATTAAACTAATGGTTTGGGAGCAAGGATGGCCTGTATTTTAGCCTCTTAATTATCCTTTGGTTGGAGAGAATTTGTGCAGTACCCAGCTTGCACATCCATATGTGGCAGTCTTGAACAAAAGGACAATTCATAGTAATAGACTGATCCAGTGCTTCAGAGAAGTGCATGAGTGTGGGGATCCTTTTTGATTTAGTAGTCTCTGATTAGTAGTTTAGAGTTTCTAATTTATTAGATCTGAGGCAGAACCCAAGAATTTGGATTTCTAATAAGTTCTGAAGTGATACTGATGCCCTCAGTCTGGGAGCCACATTTTGAGATCCACTTCTCTGGAGCATAATTCCCTGACCCGGAATTTCTCATTTCCAGGCACAAGTTACCTGACCTGCTCATCAAAACCCAACATGTGGGGCACCTGGGTGGCTCAGTTGGTTAATAACCGACTTCAGTTCTGATCTCGCAGTTCATAGGTTCGAGCCCTGAGTTGGACTCTGTGCTGACAGCTCTGACCCTGGAGCCTGCTTTGGATTCTGTGTCTCCCCCTCTCTCTCTATCCTTCCCCTGCTCACACACTCTCTCAAAAATAAATAAACATTAAAAAAATAAGAAAAAACCATGCTCTCTTATTTAGTGATGCAGTTTGGTCCCAAATATATGGCTTCACTGGAACTTTATACAAGAGGTTCTTTCCAGCTTTTAGCAGTTTCCTGTACTCTAGGAGCCTGCTGATAAATTTGGAGAGTCTGTAGCACCTGGACCAACACAGACATCAACATCAGAGTGGTGCTGAACTAGTTCTCTTTTCCCACAGCCCTCCTATTCTTCATCATTGTTTCTTGGACTCAGACATCTCCTGCTTGATTTCAGTCTAGAGAGCTAATTTTTATAGTCTGCAGAAAATATGCTCTGCTATTTTTTTCAATGTTTATTTATTTTTGAGTGTGCAAGAGAGACAGAATATGAACGGGGGAGGGGCAGAGAGAGAGGGAGACACAGAATCCGAAGCAGGCTCCAGGCTCTGAGCTGTCAGCACAGAGCCTGACATGGGGCTTGAACTCAAGAACCGTGAGATCATGACTGGAGCTGAAGTCCTACACTTAATTGACTGAGCCACCCAGGTGCCCCTCTGCTATTTTTTGAGCTTCCTAAGTGTCAAAAAACAAAACAAAACTTAATGTATTAGGAATGATGCAGAGACAAGTTAGTACTTAGATGCCTTAGAACACACATGTGTGTATATGCATGCAAGATGTACACAGAATGACACAAGTTTCTTTGGAGACATTGCTGAGTCAGGATGAATGAAAACTGGGCTGTTTGGGCACTTCAAGATGAGCCCACAAAGTTTAGACTTACTGGAGCTTGGTTGTTGGTGTTACCATGCTCCCTGTGGGCCATCAAGGAGTGAATTGGGACACTAACTTGTAGAGCCATTGGAGTTTCAAGCTCCTTCACAGTCTTGGCAGTGGACCTGGTAGTGCTTTTGGATGTGGATGGCTTCCTCACTGACACCTCACAGGACCACAGGAAGTTTTTTAAAAGGTTGAGCACCAAGTCACCACATCTCATTAGTGACAGCAGTTGCTTTATCTGTGAGAATAACTGTCCTTCTTAGTTTCTCAATTTGTCACCTGTGCAGTGATTTATTACCTTCCAAAGCTGCAGTAATTGTATAATGATATAAAAATAATGACAAACCATTCTGATAAACTTTATTACCTGTAGCATCTTGTATTCCAATGGCATTTCAACACGCTCTCTAGGATTACAGGGCACACCCACATGGGTGACAGCTAGCAGGGAGGGTGGCTTCTCAGTCCTGTGAGGAAAAGAGAAAAATAAATGGTCTTGAAGTTCCTGAGCAGAGGCTAAGAAGAAAAGGGCTGGGGTAGGTTGATTCCACTTGGGACACCACATGTCAAATGGAGTTACCTTCATTTTTATCCGAAGAATGCTCTATTCACTTGACCTTGTTAAATTGGGAATACAGAATTGGCTTTTTAAAATATCTTTAATGAAATATATGTTCACAAGAATGTATGTAAATGGTGTGCAGTTGGATTTCCATTTTTTAATTTAACCCCCACCTTTAGAGCCTCTCCTTTTTATCAAATGACTAAGCTTTCAGCTTTTGCATGAGCTCAGATGATCCCTTCACTCAAGCTGGGTTGTAAAGCACTGTACAATGTTCTAGTGCTAAGGGTATAAAGGACTCAAGAAGGCTGAATTATGAAGTAACTTTCAGATTTGCTTCTCATTTTGGAAAAAAAAATATGAAGTTAAAAAATCTTTCATGTGGAATTGAGAACCTAGTTACAAAATTGTAATCAAGTTAATAAGAGGGATCTTCCAGTAACCAGAGCTAATTTGATTTAGGTCTGTGGTTGGGGGTAAAGGGGGAGCAGGTCACCCATTATTTTCCTGAATCAGGAGTAATGAGGGCCCTTGGATAGCTGACTGTGGAGGCAAAGATCAGAGTCCTGTGCCACCTTTCATCTCCTTCATGATGATATGCCAGTGACTTTAGGTAAGCCTCCATTCTTTAATGATGGGTTGTCTTGGGATTGTACCAGTGGGTGTGGGCCAAGCCTGTGTCCCATGTGGGGCTTGGTGGTGAAGACTGGAAGGGACTGTATCAGAGTAGAGACGGTGCTAGTGCTGACCAACGCCCACTTTTCTTATCTTCACAGGCTCACAGTTGGGCTACATTTCCCAGCCTCTCTTGCAGCTAGATAGAACCTTGTGACTTGTTCTGGTCAATGGAATGTAGGCATTTTCGGGACTGGCATAGAGTCTCCCACGTGTGATCTTCCCTTCTTTTTCTTTCCACCACCTGCCATTGCAGAAGACCAATGCAAGCAGATAGAATAACCAGAGATGGGTGTGACCTTGGGAGTTGAATCACTGCATGGAGGAAAGACTCCTATGATTTCAGCAGAGTATTATGTGAATGAGAAACAAATCTCTTTTGTGTGTGTGTGTCAAGACACTGAGATTTCAGAGTTATTTTTTTTAGCACAGTATAATCTATCCTATTTTGACTTCTTGGCTCTGAGGTTCTATGGAAGAGGTTAGTCCTAAGCCCACAGCTATGTCTTGACCTCCAGGAATCTGGCCTATGTGTTTCTAATTGACAAAGATTTATTTTCATCTTCTCAGTCTTTAAAATTTGGAAGCATTTCAGTGAGAGTCTAAATGGTGATTCTAACCCTGGAGGGGTCCAGAGACACAGATGCTTTAAAGGAGATAGTGGTTTTAAGGCAACGGCTAGAGCAGGCTTTCTCAATCTTGGCACCATTGACATTTGGACTAGGTAGTTCTTTGTTGGGGGGTTGACCTGTGCATTGTAGGATACTTAGCAGCATCCTTGGCTTCTCCCTACTAGATACTAGTAAGTGCATCCCGATAGATGCAGCAATAAAACAAATCTCAAGACATTGCTAAATGTCCCTTGAGGGACAAAGTCATCTCTAGTTGAGAACCATTGGGCTACAGAAAGCCAAATCCCAGCACGAGACTTTGGGAGCATGAGTTTTCCTCTAGTCTATGGCCAAAGGAATGCTTTCCTGGTTCTTTCTCTACTTCATGTCACATGTTGAAACATTGCTTGCTTCCTCATAATACATTAAGACTAGGGGTACCTGAGTGGCTCAGTTTGTTGAGCAACCAACTCTGGATTTCAGTTCAGGCCATGATGTCATGGTTTGTGGGACTGAGCCCCACATCAGGCTCTATGCTGGGGATGTGGAGCCTGCTTGAGACTCTCTCTCTCTTTCTCTCTCTGCCCCTCCCCCACTTGTGCACACCCTCTTTTTCTCTCTCTCAAAACAAATAAATAAACATAAAAAAAGACCAAACCTATCTTTTTGGCATTCAAGGCTCCTTATAGGTGGGAATGTGTTGTTTCTACTGGCTTCCTTTCTTCTCCCAAACCATACTGGTTATCTATAGCTGCGAAACCAATCACCCCAAAATGTAGTGGCTTCAAGAAACAATGATTGATTATATTATAGTTCCTGTGGGCCAGGAATTCAGGAGTAGCTTTGTTGGGTGGCTCTATTTGAGGGTCTCTTATGCAGTTGCAGTCAGGATGTTGGCAGGGAGTAGTCATCTGAAAGTTTGAGTAGGAGTTGGGAGGTTTGTTTCTAAGATGGCTCCCTCACATGGTGTTTGGAAGTTCCTCACCATATAGGTTCTTTGTGGCTGCTTGAGCATCCTCACAACATGGCATCTAACTTCCTGAGAGCAAATAGTCCAAGAGAGTGAGAGAAAACTGGGAAGAAGCCTCAGTGTCCTTTATGACCTGGTCTCTGAGGTCACACACCATCACATCTGCTTTTTTCCTTTCATTAGAAGCAAGTCACTAAGTTCAACCCATGTTTAAGAGAAGGAGAATTGGCCTCCACCTCTTGAAGGGAGGAGTATCAAGGAATTTGGGAAAATATTTTAAAACCAGCACATCCCCAGCACAAAACCTTGTTTGCTTAGATACACTGGGCTGCTCATCAGCTGCAGGCACATGAAACTTATTCCTAGATTTTGAATACCCCCAGTTGTCCTACCCATAGGATCTTCACAACTCTGTCTTCCAGACTCTCCAATTCCACTGGACACTGAATTCACCTAGGGCCCTCCCTTGGAAAAGCATCTGATAAGCTCATTCAGGGAAGTTGTAAAATAAAGAAGGTTTGGAGTTTGGCCCTTCCCAGAGGTAGCTGCCACTTTGTAGGGATTCCTAAATTTTTTTGGCCCATGACCAAGAAAGTCATGCTCATGGTAGGATTTCAGATCCAATGACAGTTGTGTGGAGGAGATTGAGAAAGGCTGTTTAGTTCTGGGCACTGGAGAGATGACTGCCACCTCCCTCCCAATATCAGCCCTGTCTCGATTTCCAGCTCCACCTGAGCCCATTGACCACCTCAACAGCAGCCTTTGAGCCCAGATAAGATAGTGCAATGATAAAGAGGACAGATTCTGGAGCCAGGCTGCTTGGGTTTAGATCCCAGTTGCAAACCATGCCAGAAGGGGCTTGCTGACCGTCTGAGCTTTGTGTTTCCCTTTCATAGTGTCGAATGGAGACCAGAAGTGGCCATTGAGCCTGGGTGAACATTTATCAGCCTTTACTTGTATCCAGGCAAGTCTATGTGACTGAGTGTGGGCCCCTGGAAATGTGCATGGAAGTAATATGCCCCTCTGGGTGTGGCTTGTAAGCACCTCCCTTGTGACTCTCCGTGTCTCCCCATCCCCATATGCTGGCTAAAAGTAGGTGCCCAGAGCAACACTGGACATTACATGGTGAGGATGGCAGGATACACCTGTCAATGGGGTACTGAGTGACTGGGTAGGACTGAGCACCTGATTTTCTTATCAACAAAACTTTCCATGAGTGAGATAAAATTTCTATCACATCAAACCTGTGAGATTTCAGGGTTTGTTTATTATAGCAGCTAGCATTGCCTAATTAATATAATTACTTTCTAACTGTATAATGTTGGGAAAATTAACCTTTCTTGCCTCAGTTTCTTTATCTATGAACTGGGTATGCTGAAACTCATGATCTCATTATCTCATAGGGTTGTAATAACGGATAAATGAGATCAATCCACATAAAGCACATAGAACAGTGTCTGGCTCATAGAACATGCTCACAAAGCTTATCTATTCTTATTGCTAATTGGAATAAATAATTGCCATCTGCCTGAGTTCTGTTGTGTGGAAAAGACTTTTTGCTTCAGAATAATTTCCCCTTCTGATTTATGGAGACTTGCTGGGATCCATCTGGGATCCAGCTACAAGGCAAAGCGCTTGTGTGTTCTGGCCTAAGGAAAATCCAGGTGGGCAGTGGGGCTGGGGCTGCATGATGGTCCTCTGTGGTCCTAGCAATCCACAGGTTTGAGAGTTGCTTCTGGCCATGGACATATGCAGTGTTCTCACTATGCAAACTGTGTTCTCACTATCCAATAGTCAGGCCATGCCAAACCAAGGCACTGGGTGGATGGCTGGCCTTGATGCAATGAGAATGGGATTCTGCAGCAAGGCGGTGTCCATGGAAGCCACGTAGTGGCCTTCCCCTGGCATTTTCACCTTGCAGCATGGCACCTTCATCATCCAGGCTGCTGGTCCTTGCAAAAACCTCCTAAAACCAAAGGAATAAAATGGCCCCTGCTTCACCTTAAACAGCCCTTGTTCTTGCTTAGCCAAGCCTTTTCCCCATTTGCACAAACATAGAGCGGCCATTTTTGTTTTGATGGTGGAGCTGGTGGGGGAGTGGTGGGTGGGTGCTGGGCAGCAGGAGTTCACTTAGGCTTTGCATCACAACCCATTTTTCCTCACCACCGTTTTTCTGTTTGGATATGTCGGGCCCTCTAGGGGCATTTGTAGTAGTCCTAACGGAGTTATCGAGCTGGGAGATGCATTTGGGGAAGTGTTCACTACCTCAACATTTTGGCCGCATCTGTACAGGCCAGGGATTTACTGAGGTCAGCAATGGTTGGAGGATCAATAAAGCATTTCAGATAAAACTCCATTTTTGCCTCCAGCAAATTCCCAGCGTTACTTTGCCTTTGTAAACAACATCTTAAGGAATGCTGATTGTAAATCATCTCCAGTGCACCTCTACACCCCTCATACCGTGTGTTCGTCCTGATAATTTTATAGGCGAGAAAAGGGTCTTTGTGCCAGTGAAGACACGGAAGCCCAGAGGGTTCAGGTGACCTCCTTAAGGTTACGGTGAATTCGTGTAGGGGCAGATAGAATCCCAGGCCTTTGCCCCTGCTTGGCATAGTCTCCAGTGCCTCACTTAACTCAGGACTTGGAAGCGCTCCTGACCTGGCTCTATATGCCCTCGCACATCTGATGAGCGCTAACCAGTGGGCGGGCTGCAGGCAGTCACAAGTTCAGGAACATTGTCAGAGCTGGAGGCTTACGTCAGCTGCTGGCTGGGCAGGCTGGCAGGGGATCGAATTTGCCTCTGGACCTAATTACCCAGGAAGAAAAGAACATCTCCCTGTCAATTTCTTGAATTACCCTCTAAGCAATCTGCAGGCAGGTGTAAGCTGAGGATGAGTCTTGCCCTAGGAGGGAAAAATCCAGATGTGGATATACTATGCAGCTGATCACACTGCTGACTTGGTGGGTCTAGAATATGGGCTCCATGCAGTTCTCATCAATCCAGAGAGAAGCACCTTCCCGCCTGTGGTTAGTGTGGTGGACATCGGTTCATGTCTGCACTTGGTGGTGGACCAGGGTCAGTTGGAGATCACTGCCCCACTCCCGGGCATAATGGTGGCATTAAAGGGAACCAAAGCACACGTCATATCCTTGTAACTGGGCTTAAGAACACAGGGCACAGTCCTAAAGATCTCTCCAGGGTTCTTTTGGCCAACCCTGCAGACATCCCCTTTCTGGAGAGCCAGGACATTCTTGCACTGAGCAGGCGTTGACAATGCATGTGTCTAGGACTGACTCCTCACCTGCAGAACGAGGGCTGGAACCCAGGACCTGTGATGGTTCCGTCCCTTACCCCAAGCTTCCAAGTCACCTTCTGGGAGGAAAGAGAGGGGAGGTGGCTGGTGGCATACACAGGTGCCCGAGCAGGTCAAGAACCCTGCAGAAGACACAGCTGTGGCCCTGCTGTGGCTAGAGAGCACAGGTGTGGGAGGCAGGGATCTTGATCAGCGAGGGTTAAGGGTCTATGGCAAGGTCATGTAGGGTCCAGTGTGCCACAGCCAGCATCTGGGCTCACAAGAGCCAACTGTTAAATTTTCGGCGATTTGGTGAACTGACTGATACCCCCTTGATAATTTCTAACTGGACAGGGAGGGAATATTTACACCATAAAAACTTGCAGTGTTCCCACCCAGTTGTTAAACATTAACCAACATATCCCTACAGAGGGTTCCCCGACAGTGGGGCTTCCTGGCCTCATGCTAGACATGCCCAGGTTTTGCTACGACTTACATATTTCCTCTTGGTGACTTCCAGGCAACCTCTCTCCTGATGTGCATGACTGAAGGTCTCTTCATCTCTCTGCTCCGGCAGGTGTGCAGCAGGCTGTAGGTCTCTCCTGCTGGGTCGGAATCCTGTGTCCCCTCTGCTAGGGGAGAGGCCAGTCAACCTTGAGGTGACACTAATTCCTCGCGGTGCTGCCTGTCAGACACATGAACCGAGTGGCTCTGACCTCCAGCTTCTCTTGTTCCTCCGTCTTCCCAGGTCCTGTGGCCGATTGCTGCCATCTGCTCCTTTCTCCTCCTCGCTCTCAGGGTGGACCCTCCGCTGGGCCAGCAGATACTGCAGAGACGCACATGGGGCTGCATTCGCCACTGGCATCAGTCGCATCTCGAATCTTCTTTTCTTGTACCTTTCCTGGCTTAGCTCACCTAAGGGATGACAATCTTCTTGAGGCACCTCCCCTTTCTGGGTGCTCACTGTGTGCCAGGAACTGTGATGCAGCCTGTACTGTCTCAGCGGCGTCGCTGCTGGTGCTGTGTCCCCAATGTGTCACTGACGAGGGACAGCAGCCGGCTGTGCCTGCTGCACCTGCCACACATCTACTAAGTGGTGGGAGAGCGATCCAAAGGCAGGTCTTTGGCTTCAAAGTTCCTGTTCACAGTGACTCTATTTCACTGTCCCTCTGTCACAGAGATGGTCAAGGATGTGCCGTGATGGTCGGGAGTGAGGCGTCACCTTGGACCTGTGTAGCACCTGCAGGTTTTGGAAACCTTCAGGGACCAGTAGTGTCATGGTGCTGGTGCAGTTTTCAGAGCCAGTTCTCTGTGTTTTTTGGATGGACATTGAGGATGAAAATACCTTCAAAATACACTTTTTCTTCATATTGGTTTGCAAGGACCACTGCAATAAAGGGGTCCACGGGATGGGTGGTTTAACAACTGACATTCATCGTCTCACACAGCCTGAGACTGAGGCATTGGTAGGGCTGGGCCTTTTCTTTCTTTCTTTCTTTCTTTCTTTCTTTCTTTCTTTCTTTCTTTCTATCATCTATCTATCTATCTATCTATCATCTATCTATCATCTGTCTATCATCTGTCTATTATCTATCTATCTATCTATCTATCTATCTATCTATCTATCTATCATCTATCTATCTATCATCTGTCTATTATCTATCTATCTATCTATCTATCTATCTATCTATCTATCTATCATCTATCAATCATCTATCTATCTATCTATCAATCTATCTATCATCTGTCTATTATCTATCTATCTATCTATCTATCTATCTATCTATCTATGAGAGAGGGCATGAGTGAGTGAGGGAGAGAGAATCCCACGAGGGTCAGAGAGAGAGGAAGAGAGAGAGGATCCCACATAGGCTCCGCACTGTCAGCACAGAGCCCCATGTGGGACTCAAACTCACCCAAAGTAGGTCTTGAATTCAGGAACCATCAGATCATGACCTGAATGAAAGTTGGATGCTTAACCAACTGAGCCACCCAGGTGGCCCGGGGTTGGGCCCTTCTGGTGAGGGAGAATTGGTTCCAGTCTTCACTTCCAGCTTCTGGTTTACTGGCCATCTGTGGTGTCCTTGGCTTGTACAGCATCACCCAGATCTTGCCTTCATCCACACACAGCCTCCTCCCCGTGTGCACATCTGTCCCTGTGTCCACATTTTGCCCTTTCGTGATGACATAGCCGTATTGGATCAAGGCCCACCCTGATGACCTCATCTTAACTACGTATATCTTTAGTGACCCCGTTTCCAAGTAAGGTCACATTCTGCTGTGGTGCCATAAGAGGGGTTAGGACTGCTTCAGCATATGTGTTTTGGGGAGACACCGCAACAAGTTTGTTCATATTAGCTCTCAAGCTGAGAAACACTGTTTAAGGAAAGTCTTTGTTCTTTTTATTTGTCATAAAACTTTTCCTGTGCTGAGATGTACTTTTTTCTGTACTTCAAATGAAGTACCACGGGCTCTCTCTTCTGCACAGATCCCTCTCCTAACCACATTTAGAGCAACTCCCTAGGCCATCTGGGGGTGTCTTCTTCGGCCCCTAAGGACGTCTCCAGACCCTGGCCCTTGGATGTGGTGAAGCCATACACAAGGGCAGTGCCTTTCCTCCCCTGGCTGTCTGAGCTGTTTCCCTCCCAGACCCCGGAGTTTTCTCCTCTAACGGGCTTTATTTTGATTCGAATGTGAATGTTCTGTGCCCTGCAGACCAGATGAAAGGCTCTGGCTGACTTTGGCCAAGCCAGTGGCCGCTGATGATTGGGCTGTTAGAAGCTTCGCCCCGAGTGTGTGGTCCCGTGGATGGAAAAAGTGCCCTCTCACAGACTTAGGTGTGATAGATGTGGCTGCCGAGGGTGGGGATGGTGAGTCTTGACTGAGAGCTGAGGACCTGGATGGGCTGCAGGGGCCATGGAGGCTGGGGAGGGGGCAGAAGCGCTTAGTCTTTGGGTGCTGCTCCTGGGGTTCTCAGCAGAGTTCTCTCAGGGGCGTAGTGGGTAGGACCCGGAGGACCCTCTGTGTCTCCCCTACCCACTGGCCCCCAGCTGATGCTGCTTTTTCGATCATGAACTGAAAGTCTCAGGCTTCTTGGTGACTCCCCAGACTCAATCTGTGACCCACATATTTCTCCCAGACTTGATCATTTATTTATTCACTCCTTTCTTCACTCACCAGAGACAAGCCTGGCTGGAGGAGGGTAAACAGGGGAGGGGAGAGTGTTCTGGGCCTAGAGACAAAGGGCCAAAGGGGGTGAGAGTGTGGTGTGTGCCTGACATGAGAGAAGGTGGATCCGTCTGGAGGGAGAGAGAAGGGAAGTGAGCGTGAAAGCAGGGATCTCGGCCTCATGGCATCACGTCAGTGAAATCCGCACTAAGCCTAGACGTTTCTGGAGGGCACTGGGCGCTCCTACCCATGAGAGGCATGAGCGACCACTCTGGAGGTGTGGGGGCATGACTCCGTGCAGGTAACATAACGGTCTGAAGATGCGTGAGGGGCTCTTGTGCTAACACTTGTGTTCGCCCACTCCCCGGCTCCTGCCTCCTCTCTGTGTTTCTGGGGAGTAGGTGAGGTTGGAGGGGCCACTGCTCCCGAGTGGGTGGGGGCTCCTGCTTGCAGCTGGAGGGGGAGTTCTCCCTTCTCCTCACGGGGGGTGAAGCAGGTAGGGGCTGGTAAGCTCCAGCCGGAGCCCTGTGCAGTTTTTTCTCATCCCCCCAAAATACCAGGAGAGCAGGAGGCAGTCAGCCGTGTTTCCTGCTTTACAAGGAGAGCTTTGTTTGAAGAAGTTTCTGAGTGCAAAAGCCAGACTGAATACAATGGAGACACAGAATGAAATTGCTCTTTATAGGAAATACAGGAGCAATAAAGTGGAGATACACTTGTTTCAACGCTGCAAATGTCCTGAGATTTCTAAAGGCTACTGGGTAGGTTAAGCATAAGTGGGCGTCAGCAAAGGAGTGGAGGGAGGCTGGTCAGAGAAGTTGCTGGGGTGTGCACGGGCCTGTATGTACACTGACAGGTACTCAATGTGCGACTGGGAAGCATGGACTGGACAGACTTGATGGAAGCGCTTTGAGCAGCAATTGAAAACCTGACATGGAACAGAGACTCTGCTAGAGTGAGAGCCCCAGCCCCTCCCCTGGCCACCTTCAGCTCTCTGCTCTGTCCCCCTTTGCTCTCTGTTGCCTCCATACAGAGGGTGTGAGCACCTCCCCAGTGCCCAGTAGGCCCACAAATACGCCACACAAGACTGTGAGAAGCTATGTTCCACACACCACGTCTGCAAAAGGGGAGACTCATTCCCTGAAATAGGACCCTTTCATACTGGCCTCGACTCCTTTCTACGACCTGGTACTTGGTACTTTATGCCACAATCACCAGCCAACAGGTGTTTATTAAGTATCTGCCTTATTTCCACTTAGCTGGAGGTCGAAGACTGCAATCAAGACTGGACCTACAGGGGCACCTGGGTGGCTCAGTGGGTTAAGCATCTGACTCTTGATATCAGCTCAGGTCATGATCTCATGGTTTCATGAGTTCGAGCCCCAGCTCTGCAATGACAGTGAGGAGCCTGCCTAGGATTCTCTCTCTCTCTCTCTCGATCTCTCTCTCTCTCTCTCTCTCTCCCTATCTACCCCTGCAATCTCTCTGAAATAAATAAATAAACTTAAAAAAAAAAGACTGGACCTACAAACCTGCAGTTTGCAGATCTCAAGGGTTTTTTTTGACTTGATTGGTGCTATTTACTCATTCATTTGTTTATGCCTCAATGACTGGTGGGGGCAAGCACTTACTGGCTAATCATAGTTGTCTGTTGCTTTGCTTGCAGTTCACGTGACAAGAAAAGCTCCTCCCCCCTCCCCTCCCCCCCCCCCCCCCCCCACCGCCCCGTCATGAAAGAATTGTGTCTCTTCAATTTAAGATGTGAATCAGGTTTGGGGCAGGGAGAATCTGAGCCAGCAGGCACCAGTGAGTCCTCAGCGAGTTTGCTATCTGAAGTCAAAATGGGTAAAGTGTCATTCAACCTTCCTTGAGTTCAACGCAGCTTCTGTTTCTGAGAGCTTTGCACTTTGGTCCCCAGATAAGTTGAGTTCAGAGGAAATAAGTGGTTGGAACTCACAAGAAGGTGCCTTTCAATGGATTTCCAGTGTTGGGTCCAAACTGGGATGAGGCAGGGGTGGGGACCAGTTACTCTGCCCGGAGACTCTTCTAAGCTGATCTCATCCTTCCTGACTCATTCTCAGCACCACCCGACTCTGAGGACTGACTGGAGCCAGTGCTTTGAGCAGTTAGCTAGGTCTCACCCCTGACTGCCCACAAGCCCTCATGTCCTTTTATCCATTTAGGCATCCACTCAATACTTGCTTATGGAACACTTGTGTGCCAGGCGCTCTGCTGGATGCTGGGGACACAGCAGTGAATGCAGACACTAATTCTTGCCTCCATAGAACTTACATTCTAGTGTGTTGGTGGGGAAAGGGGGGCCGAGAAGAAAATAAATCAGTAAATTACATGGTGTGTTAGGAGGAGACAGACCAAATGCTATGGGGACTGGGATAGGATGGCCAGCACATCAGGTGGGGGAATGACATGATGTTAAATAGAATGGTCAGGGGAGAGACTGGTGAGAAGGATGTATGCTGTAGGACCCAAAAGCAGTGAGGGATAGTCATGTGGATATCAGGGGTAAGAACATTCCAGGCAGAAGAACTGTTCAGTGCAAAGGCCCCAAGTCAGAAACAGGTCTGCTGTGTCTGAGGAATAGAGAGTAGGCCAGTGGGATGGTGACAGGGAAGGGGGAAGCAACAGGATGGGAAAGCAACTGGGGACAGACCACATAGGGCCTCACAGACGATTATGAGGACTTTGGCATTCTCTCTGATGAGGACAGGGGCCATCTCAGAGTTCTGAGCAGTATCATGATCTTCTTACTTTTTATTAAGACCATTCTGGCAGGCCGTGGGGGAGCAGAGGGGCAAGCTGGGGTTCAGTTTGGAGGCTTATTGCTGTGGGCCAGGTAAGAGGTGACAGTGGCTTGGACCCTAGTGGTGTGGTGGCCGTGGTGAGAAGTGGCTGGATTATGGACAGACTTAAAGGCAGAGGAACCATTCATGTCCTGGTCACTGTGGTCTCTCTGGGGTGCAGGGCAGTTGGGGGATTTACTCTGCCCACCATGTGCCAAGCACTAGCTTCACAGACAGTGTGATCTCATTTAATCCTCTGGGCATCCTGCTGGGGTAGATAAGGTTCCCCCCACTTTACAGAAGTTGAAGCCTAAAGAGATAAATAACTGGCCCATGCAGCTTATGAAGGACAGAAGTGGATGCCTCACTGCTACTAAGCTCCCTACCTGCATCCAAAGTGAAAAATGTTTGGTCGTTTCTGGTTCCAGTGAAAGAAGCTGTGACTCTGCCTGAATGAGGTCAGCTGTGACCCAGCCGTAAGTGTCTGAAGGACAGAACCTTTAGAGCTCAAGAAGTCTCTGTGTGTTCCTGTGTCAGGTGGTTCCACAGATAGTGGGACGGAGGCTCCCCTGGTCCTTCCTGCACTCCCTACCCAGCCCATGCTATGCCCCAAGCATGTTCCTCTTGCTCTGCTTTAGTTTTAGCTGGCCTTGAGCTTCACTTTTTAACCAAAGCCATGACTCAATAATATCAGATTCTACTCTTTTCTAAAATGTGAACTAAGTCCCAAAGAAATAGAAGGGCAATTGGGACCCAAACCTAAACTTGCACATGTCACAGGAAGTTGAGTGGATTTTCCTGTTGACCCAGCATTGACGAGTGGGGCTGGAACTGAGGATAGAGATGCTAAGTTCCCTTTATTTTTATTTTTTTTAACCTTTATTTATTGCTGAGAGACAGAGAGAGACAGAGCATGAGCAGGGGAGGGGCAGAGAGAGAGGGAGACACAGAATTGGAAGCAGTCTCCAGGCTCTGAGCTGTCAGCACAGAGCCCGATGTGGGGCTCGTACTCACAAACTGAAAGATTATGACCTGAGGTGAAGTTGGATGCTTAACTGACTGAGCCACCCAGATGCCCCAAGATACTAAGTTCTCTGCATGCTAGAGACAGCTGCTGACATCTGAGTCCAACACTAGTCTTGCTGCATTGACTGTCCCAAGTCCTTCCTCAGTTTCTATGTGAGAGGGGAGAAAATCTGAGCTGAAGTCACCATTGCACATGGTCATTGTGAGAGGCACATCACTCACCTTCTACCTCACCCTCCAAGTCAAGTGAAGGGGATCAAGAGAATTGGGGGTGCTTACAACAAGAATATGAAGTTCATATTCTAATTCCAGATTCAGTGTCTTCTAGGACAGACAGCTTTCTGATCTGGCCTTATACCTGAAAGAGCAGGAGAAGAGAAAAACAGGGAGAGAAGCAGTGTGGATGCAGAGGTGAACAAGAGAGAGTCCGTATATCTGTATTTTGGTGTTTCAAGGGGGCATTTCCGTGAGTCTAGCACACAATGTGGAGATGCCCGTTCTGCCTGTTGCCCAATGGGTGGTAGACCCTGGCAGCAATAGACTGGAATGTACAGGGGCACGGCATCACTCAGTAGGTGCTACTCTAACAAAATCACCATGTACTTGGGGGCTTAGATGACAAAAGTTTATTTCTTACAGTTCTGGAGGCTGGGCAGTCCAAGATCCAGTTGTCATCAGATCAAGCTTCTGATGAGGTTCTGCTTCTTGCTTCATAGATGGCGGTCTTCTTGCTATGACCTTGCATGGTGGGAGGGGTGGAGGAGCTTTCTGGGGCCTCTTTTGTAAGGACACTAACCTCACCCACAGTAGCTCCACCTTCATGGCCTAATCATCCCCCGAAGGCCCCACCTCCTAGGAGCATCACATTAGGAGGTAGGATTTGAATTCACATGGAATTTTTTTGAATGTTTATTTATTTTTGAGACAGAGAGAGACAGAGCATGAACGAGGGAGGGTCAGAGAGAGAGGGAGACACAGAATCTGAAGCAGGCTCCAGGCTCTGACCTGTCAGCATAGAGCCCGACACGGGGCTTGAACTCACGGACTGTGAGATCATGACCTGAGCCGAAATCGGCCGCTTAACCGACTGAGCCACCCAGGTGCCCCGAATTCACATGGAATTTTGAGGGCAACGCAAACATTCGATCATCTGCACAATAAGAAATAAGGGATGGAATTAGACCTCCCATTCTCCCATTTCAGGGAAGCATGGAGTGGAGTGGGTGGCCCCAAAGAAATCTACCTGTGCCCTGCGAGGACCACCAACACAGAGTTAAGTAGCAATACTTACATTCTTGTGATACTTACATTCTTGTTCCGGAGTAGCCAGGCCTACTGGGCCTGGGATGGGAGGACTGAGGGGCCAGAGTTCCCTACTGCCAGTAGGCAGGCCCTGCAGCCTAGCCTGGGGGGGGGGGGGCAGTGGACGGCATTTAAATTACGCATGAGATGGAAGTTCAAAACTTATCTGACTTTTCATAACCAGAAGTGATCAGGAAGTCATGAAGTTTGAGGAAAGCGATAAAGACCAAGAATGGGAGATTGGGTAAGGTTTAACCAAAGACAGTGAATAGTGAAAACTCAGGTTTACATGTTGAGACTGCTCAGTAAATGAGTTACACACATCTTATATTATTGAAGCACAACTGATTTCAGAACAAACAAACAAACAAACACGCCCATCAGTTATTCCAACCAGCCCTGCACCGAGCAAGCTGGACAATGAGTGGTGCCACGGCACAGCCTGGACCCCCTCACTGGGGGGGCTGCGTTGCATTCTTGCAGTTCCTCCAGCCAAAGTGTAGAATCAAATATCACCCCCGTCGCAGAAACAAGTGGAAAAGCCCTTCAGAAACGTTTAGTGAGCACCGACTGGTTAAATGAATAATTCAGGTGTACAAAACAAGGAGGAAACAAAAGGAAGACTTTCCCAAGCATCTTCCAACTGGGAAAACCCTAAAGAGGCAGCAGGCGGCCACCATCTGGTATGAGCCACGTCCACGCTGGAGAAGGTTCTTGGCCAACTCTTTGTGATTGTGAATTTTGTGGAATCTTTGGAACAATGACAGCCACAGGGGCTGCCCGCCCTTAATCCTCATAAGTCAGGGAGTGTTCCCAAACAGCTGGGGACTGGCTGATGAAGGGCATCTTGTGTAAACCTTCTTAGAGAAGCACTGAGGACTTTTCTAAGATGGAAAACACGTTCCTAATTCCCCAATTCCCTTTCTTTCTAACAGGATCACTAGCTTTTTCTTGGCATATTTTGTGTTTTGACAACAGCATCTATATTTTTACACAGCAAACATCATAGTGGAGATACAGCTTTGGTCTCTCTTTAATAGTAAGCATAGATTTCCACTTACCCCTCTTAATGGTATCAAAATATTTTTTTTGTACATTCCAGCGCACCTCAAACTGTCTGCATCTGGTTATTTGTGTTTTTAAGATCCTATGTGCTCCTGTAGAGAACATCTTCATCTATGTACTTTTCTTCTTTTGGATCATGTTCTGCCGCTATATTACCAAAGGTGGGATTTCCGGAGTCAGATCGAGTGACTGGTGTTGCCCGTGGCCGAGTTTTCCTGTCGGTGGTCCTGACTTGCACAGCATACACTGTGTGACAGGGATATTCCCTGGAGGTGTGGGTGGGTTGCCCCATGACGACAGCTCCCAGGCAGAGCCACACTGCACAGGAGAAGGGAGTCCTGGACTATTTGCAGGCAACTTGTTCACCAGGAAAAAGAGTTTTGAAGGAATTGAGTTGGCTTTCTAAGTCTTATGTGCAGAGGGTATTTAGTCATCTTTTATACCTCCCCATGATCAATTATGGTTAAACTCTTAAGAGCCTTCTGTCTGTCTGTCACTGTAGACCCTACAGCCCTTCAAGTAGGATAGCACATAAGTAATTTATTCACTTTAAGAGTTGTTTAAGAAATGGTTCTTGTACCCAGATCTGTGTGGCTAGGCCTCATGGGAGGGCAAAGGTGAAGAACACGTGACCCTTGCTTCCTTTCACCCTGTGCACATTCTCTGAGTGCTGCTTCACGGTAATGACAATCATCATCGGTCACATGGGAACACTGAGCCAAGAACTGTCTACACCTGACCATCTCATTTCATGTGCACAGGCATTCTCTGATCTGGGTTATGTGATTATCCCTCTTTACAGAGAAGGAAATTAAAGTACAGAGGGCATATAGCTAACAAGTGGCTGTATTTGGACCAGGAGGTGGAAAGTTGACTGAGACTCAGTCTTTACTACTAAGGGGGTCACTGTGTGTGTGTGTGTGTGTGTGTGTGTGTGTGTGTGTGTGTGTTACTTACACCAGTAAGTAGATAGAACAGACCTTCCAGTGGCATGACAACTCTCAGAAGGGGACACATACCCCATACTGGATTTGGGGGGGGGTATAGTCAAAGTTTCCACGGGAGCAGATGATAGCTAAATTGTTAAGTGGGAATAGGAGTTAGATAGGAGAAGGCTACCCTGTGGTTAAGAAAAAAAAAAGATTTACTCAGAAAAGACTATAATACATGATTCAAGGTTAGGGGTAAAATCAAATCAAGGGGGGGTTGTCAAATCAAGGGGGTCAAATCATTGTTGAGGCAGAGGGAACATGATAGGAGCCATTTCTGAGCTAGGGGTGGAGTGTGGGGGAAGAATAAAGCTGGGTCTCCAGTTTCCCACTGGTGGCTGGGCCTGGCCTCCGAGGACGTCAGGAATGGGTCAAACAGGCTGTCAGAGAAGATGTGATGATGTAGCTTGTTTTCTTCAATGAACCTTACTTCTTTTATTTGATTATGAAGGTTATACTGTATTTCCTTGATTCTAAGTCACCATTGATGTTATGGACTGAATTATTTGCCATTCAAATTCATATGTTGAAGCCCTAATCCCCCAATGTGACTATATTTGGAGATAGAACCTTAACCTTATTGGAGATAGAACTATATTTGGAGATAGAGGCAATAAGGGATGAATAAGGGCTTGAGTGAGAGTGGTCCCGAATCCAGTATGACTGGTGTCCTTGTAAGAAGAGGAAAAGTCACCAACACTGCAAGAGCACCCAGAGGAAAGACCATGTGAGGACACGTGAGAAGGTAGATACCATCTACAAGCCAAGGAGAGAGGGGTCAGAAGAAACTAAAATTGCCCACACTTTGATCTTGGACTTCCAGCCTCCAGAACTGTGAGAAAATAAATTTCTGTTGCTTAAACCAACTCCATCTGTGATATTTTGTTATGGCAGCCAAGCACACCGATACAATTGACTTAAGAAATATCATCAATTTTGTGGGGGAAGAAAAAATTCCACACATTACATGTATATCTCAATTGCAGGGGTGTATCCAAATTTCACAAATGTTAAAATGTGAGAAACCGTGTATAATTCCCAGATTTGGAATTAGTGGAGCGGAGGATGTAAGCACTTTTGATACCTATTGCCAAAAATTTTAATAATAATGCTATTATTCCCTTTCCTAACCTGGACACTGGATTTCAGATCTAATGCGGCCAGCAGATATAAAGCAAAGCTTTGATTTCTCTCTCCTGGCTACAACAGACAAGTAGACTCAGTATTGACACCAGGGTATTTTTATCTTTTTGTGTTTGATTTGATTTTAAGCTAGGAAGTAATGGCTATCTTTTGGAAACAGAACCAATCCAAAATGTAAGCTGCAATCCCATTGTCCCAGAATGTTGATGGCAGTGCAGTGCAGTGGGTGAAGTGTGGGATTGGATTGTGTCATCCAGACCATTATACCGGAGCCCCCCTGTCACTGCCAGGTCAGGACCCCATGGGGACAGTGGGTATCCCATCTCCGACCCCTTGGGGCTGGCTAGAGTAATGGAAGGCTCCAGCATTTGTGACCAAAGACCCAGCTGTTATCTGAGCACCTTGGCCACACCTGGCTCATTGCTGACACTGCCCCCAGCTCCATTAAACCAGGTAGAGAAGTGTGCAGAGGCCTCACTTAGGGAATGCCTTCCTCACTGTGAGTGGAGGCCACACTTTTGCTTCTCCTCCAAGATTCCATCCTTAAGGGATCACTCTCCCACCAAGGATGACATTGTGTTTTTAAAAGAATTAGTATGTGGTGAATTTCTGGATTCATAGCAGTTTTGAGATAATGAGCCAAAAGATAGGACTTTGTATTTTATTTGGACTATGCTTTGCTTTAACCTTGTTCTTGGTACAATATCTTTAATATAGATCTGCACGTCACATACATTGCTGTAACATTGTTTTCATATAACTATATTTGACACCCCATTTGACAATGTCAACAGTTACAGTGGTTCCTCAATACATTTGACACTATCAGCCCTTAAAATGTTTTCACAATAACTTACATGTAAGCACATTTGACGGCATCAGCCATTGAAATGTTCCGCAAACTATGCATTCAGAGTTTCGGATACCAGCAGCTACTGTGTTCACAATATCTCTGCATAGTGACTGCCTGTTTATTCAGCACACATCTTTTTCTTTCTTCTTCTTTTTTCTTTTTGAAAACTTATGAAACACCAGGCTTTGTGGTGGGCTCTTTTTGGCATTAGGTACAAAGATCATTAAGATTTAACTGACACTTTCATAAAACTCTTAGTGAAGAAAATCAAGTAACTATTAACCAGTGTGTATTGAGAACTTACTATGCGGCATTCATTGATCTCAGTGGTTTTCATGCAGCAACTCCTTAATGCTTGTAACCACCTTATTGATATAGGGCAGCTTATATAAATCCCATTTCACGGATGAGGAAAGCGAGGTACTGAATGGATAGTGGTTTGCCTGAAAGCACACAGCTAGGAAAAGGCAAAACTGGGATTTGAATCTAAGCGTTTGCCCCTAGAACTCTCATGCTTTCTTTCCTCACTGTGCACTATGTTACACCATACTTATTACAACAATGCATGAGCAAATGGTGTGAGTAAAGTGCTTTGGGGGCAAGGCAAGGCAAAGGAGCCACCTACTGTCTGGAGGTGTTGAAAAAAGCCTTCAGGAGAAGGTAACATTTGAAGGTATTTCAAAAGTTTACTAGGAGTTGGGTCAAATGGAGAAGTTGGGAAAATGTGAGAGTGTGTGACACTTACGAGGTGAAATTGGTTAGGGGACTGGGTCACATTTAGGGCAGGGCGGGGAGGTATGGGTGATAGAAGCAAAATTGGGAAGGACTTTGAATATGTTAGAAGGCAAAATGTTTCCTCTACCCTCTTATGTTCAGTACCGGGGGCCTGCATATTACATTAAGAAAAGACAGAGGGGGAAAAGGCAAACAATTTTTATCAATATTTATAGGCATAATGAGTTCACAGAAAAGAAGTGAAACTCATGAAAGTGGTTAGATTTGGATGCTTATGTACCATTTTAACAAAGGAAAGAGGGTTTGAACTTCAAGAACAATAAATAGTGGAAAAGTAACTAGAAGATATTAAAGGAACTAATGGAAGACAAAGGTTATTTTAGTAAGGTCTGTTTATGCAAACTCTTCTCAGTCTTGACTCTGTCTCAGGTGACCCGAGTCCCTATTCCCTTCCTGGTATTGGTGGGGGTGCGTGAATTTCCCCTTCACAAAGGGAAATTTATGCTCTATTTATAGGTGGGTAAGGGGAGGGCAGAGAAGTCTTCCTACATCTGTTCATTCTCAGTTGCCTTAAAGTCGGAATCATCCTTATGCCAATGTGGCATATTCTGGGATGGTGTGTTCTGATCCCCTTCAAATGCCTTGCTAGGAAAATTTGGGCTTTATTTTATAGGATGAGAGGTTTTAAGCCTTAAGTGACATGGTCAGATTGGTGTGCTTGAAAACACGTTCCGGCTGCAGCGTGGGGAAAGGTTTAGAAGGTGAGATGCTGGGAGTTGGGAGGCCTGTCCAGTCTGGGCTCCACCCACGTGCAGAAGAGAGAGGCGGGGGATGGGGGAACTGCACTGGGATTCTCTCTCTCCTTTACGTCCTCCTGAAGGAAAACGGGGATTTCAGTTTTCATCTCCCCGTGCGGCAGCTGTTTGGAGGCCCCTTCGATCTGTGCAGGGTTCATGACTGCTGTTCCAAGACGCCCAGCCCCAGAGCCCCTTGGATTCTACAGAGCTCACCTGGGGAGCAGGAGCACACGGGTCACCCCCAGACCTCCTGAAGGATCTCCACAGGGGCTGTGCCCGGGAAGTTGCCTCCGTGCCTTGCCCGGTCCCCAGCAGGTCTGTCTTGCTCGGTGCTGCTTCCAGCATCCTGCACCCCTCCCTCACAGACTTGTCACTTTGGAGACCAGCTGTTCCCAGGGGATGTGCAACGGAAGCTTCACTTTTCTATTTTCTTTTAGAGTGTGGGGAAGCTCCCACGGATACACGCACAGGGGCAGGAGGAAGGAGGGGATCCCCTCTTTCCCTCTCGGCACCGACAGGCAGAGAGTGTCCCCTGGGTCATATGCGGCCCCAGGAAGCAAGCCCTTCCTCATCCGCTCTTCCGGCTCCAAGCCCTCCCTCTCCCTCACTGCCCAGGTTCCTGGGAGACTAACAGCCCTGCTGAGCTCTCCCAGCTGCTCCATTCCCCGAGACAGTATCTCTCCAGAGCTGGTATCATAGCTTAATGATGTTCCTCCAATAAGGGGAAGGTAATTGATTGTTAAGTGAAAATATAAATTGTAATTGAATCCGTCACATTTCAGTTTTTCATTATCGTGTGACAAGTCTCTTAGTGCTTTTGCAAGGACTGCGGGGATGGGGGAAGGATAGAGAGAGAAGAGAACTGTCCTGTGTTCCCACATCCAGCGTGGTGGCTTGGCTTCCCTAGGCTCTCGCACACGTGAGCGTGTGTGCTGTGCATACACTCAGTATGCACAGGGTCAAGTGAAGCCACTCTCAGGAAATAAGGAGGAATAGTTCCAGGCCCGTGGCTGCAGGACGCACGTCCAGTTTGAGCTTCAAGTTTGTATTTCTAGCTTCCTTTTGGACATTTGGATTCTTTAATGGGCTCACACACACTATAGACCTCATGCCAAGTGTGTTCACTGTTCTACTTAATATTAAGTAGGAGGTATAACATGGTGATTAAGAAGTAGGTTTGTGGGGGCTCCTGGGTGGCTCAGTCGGTTGAGCATCTGACTCTTCAACATTTATTTATTTTTGGGACAGAGAGAGACAGAGCATGAACGGGGGAGGGGCAGAGAGAGAGGGAGACACAGAATCCGAAACAGGCTCCAGGCTCTGAGCCATCAGCCCAGAGCCTGACGCGGGGCTCGAACTCACGGACCTCGAGATCGTGACCTGGCTGAAGTCGGACGCTTAACCGACTGCGCCACCCAGGCGCCCTTGAGCATCTGACTCTTGATTTCAGCCTTAGGTCATGATCCCAGGGTCGTGGAATCAAGCCCCGTGTTGGGCTCCATGCTGAATGTGGAGCCTGCTTAAGATTTTTTTCTCTCTCTTTCTCTCTCTACCCTTCTCCAGTTCTCTCTCTCTCTCAAAAAAAAAAAAAAAAAAAAAGACAAAAAGAAGTAGGCTTGTGAACCAGGCTTGGATTGGTGTAGTCATTCTGCCATTTACTCTGTAAGCTTCTAAGTTACTAACCTCCCTGTGCCTCTGTTTTCTCATCTGTAAGGTAGGGATAATTACTGTTTTCTGCTTAGGACTATTGTGAGGATTGGATAGGGCTATCTTAGGGAAAGCATTTAGAAAAATACATGTGGGGGTTCAGTTGGTTACATGTCTGATTTTGGCTCAGGTCATGATCTCGCAGTTCCTGGGTTTGAGCCCCACATCGGTCTCTGTGCTGACAGCTCAGAGCCTGGAGCTTGCTTTGCATTCTGTGTCCCCCTCTCTCTCTGCCCCTGCCCCTCCCCCTCCCCACACTCTCTCTCTCTCTCTCTCTCTCTCTCTCTCTCTCAAAAATAAATAAACCTTAAAAAGAAAGAAAAATTCATGTGGTAAAAACCCAACAACTATTAAAAACTACTAGTATGATTTTTTAGAAACAGTTTTGTGTTCATTTGAGCCTGGGTACCTAGGACACAGAGCCTGAGGACAAGCTCCTGGGAAGGGGGAGGGTTAATGCCTAGGTAGCAAGAGTGGGGGAAAAGGGGGAGGTAAGGCAGGGAAGGAAGGACAGCACTTTACGGTGAGGACTTTGTGGGGTTTCCAGTTTGCTCCAGCTTCATGAAAACACAGCCTGTGTCTCTGTCACAAGAAATTTCTCCAAAGGGGCTATATGGAATGATGCATCTCACAATAGTCCAGGGGGAAGGGGGAGGGGGGGGAGGGGGAGGAAGAAAGGAAAGGAATTTATTTATTGGCTTTTCCTAGCTCCTGTCTCTGGCCAAAATTCACTCCTCCATGGGGCCTTGAGTCCCTGGAATTTCTAGACTGTGTAATTCAGCCCCTCCTGGTAGCTGCAGGGGAGGTCAGAGCCTCTGTGCATTTGGTCAGGGCAGACCTGAGTGCTGGAGCTTCGGAGGTTCCTGCCCTGGGAAATGAACAGGAAGCCTTACCAATGCCATCCCTCTCCATCAAGTGTTTAGGGCACAGGGGAAATGGTGGCCAAGGTTCTGAATCTACCCCATAGCAGAGGTCTGGGGGATATGCAGGGCCAGGTGACCCTTGCAGACATATAAGCTAGACCCCATATATTTTCCCCTGTGTCACTCACATCAGCTCATACCCTCATATGAGCTTTTAATTTGGGGTTTTAAAATTTCATATGAGAAAACAATGCTCCAAATTTTCCCCTGAACAGAAAGGTGCTAACTCACTCCTTTAAGGATTGTGAGCTCTATAAAGGCAATAAATTTATGTCTCTATCTCTATCTATATTTATCTATCTCTATCTCTATCTCTATCTCTATCTCTATCTCTATCTCTACTTTGAAACTATTTTTATTCCCATCTTGTAGTAAAGTATGTGCCATCTACAGATGCCAGTCAATGTGTTGAATGAGGTCTATCCATATTTTCCTCCATTCGTATCTTACTGATACTTAGTTCACATAAGATAAAATGCATAGCTGTTAAGGATTTGATTTGATGGGGTTTGACGATTCTGTGCACTTCTGTGGTCCTCTTCCGCTTTCATTTCTCTGATCAAATTCCTAATCTCTTCACACATACTGTTGATGATTTCTTTTAGCTCCTTTAACATAGATAGCATAGATTTTCTTTCTTGCAGATTCCCTGTATGATAACTCCAACATCTAGACCTCTTCTTAGTTGGATTCCTTTGCTCTTTTCTTCTTTAGACCATGGGCCACATTTTGCTTCTTTGTGTGTTTCCTAGTTTTTCAACCCTGTACCAGAACATATGTACAAAAGGATAGAAGAGGCAAAAGTAAGTAAACTGTACACCTAGAAAAGGAAAAGCCCCTTCTTCTGTCTGGCTGGTAGCATGGAATGAGGAGAATATCTGCTACATAGTTGAGTGGGGGCCAGCCCTGTGGAAGCTTTGGTAAGATGTTCTTCACTTCTGGTTTTAAATGTTTTGAGGGTCTGATCAAAACTCTCCCTTCAGCAGGGCTGGGAACAGAGGAGATATTCAAGAGATCTCTTTAAACTTGACAGCTGTCTGAACAACGGGAGATTCTGTCCATTCTATAGTCCACCTGCCAACTTTTCCCGTCACTTGAGCATTCTCTATTTTGTCCCATCCTGCAGCTGATTTTGTAGTCTGTTGGGGAGGTTCTTTCCATCCTGCTCCCTTGCTCTCAGCTTTTGGAGGGCTATTCCAGTGAGTCAAGTGAAGGTCCTCAGAGCCTTTGTAGGGATTGCTCTTTACTCTCCAGCCTGCCCCAGTCCCAGCCTTCAGTGGCCGACACCTGGGCACCCGATATAAGTCCAGGATATCTCAGAGGGATGTTCTCAGCTCTCTTGCTCTGTCCCCACCCCACCATGAGTCCCTGTCTTGCGCTTTAGGAATGTCCCATATGCTTTGGGAAGGGGAGATCTTTTTAGGTCTCTGTTCTGCCCCCAGCCTTAAATATACTATTCCCGTACACTTGGTGAAAGCCCATGAGAAAGAAACAGGGCACGAGGGCAGAGTTGTTTTGTGGAAGGGATGCCACAGGCCTCCTATCTCACTAGCTCACACATGGCCATGAGACATTGGCGAAATGTTTGGCTGGTTTCTCCTTGCCTTTGTCCATACTAAATTCCTTCGTCTACCACTCTGCCAAGGATGAGAGTAACTGTGGGTCTCCACTCTCCAAGGAAAGGCTCATTGCTTTCTGCAAATTAATTCATTTAGGTTAATTGACATTCTCAGTTCTCTGATGGGTTTAAAAACTACGATTTTACAGCTTATCTGGCCTCTTCTACTGTTAGCGTGGGGGCGACCCTCCTCTGTGATTTTCTACATTCTAAACCTAACATCCATGTTTTGTAGTGTGGCTCTCTAGAAGTCTTCACTGTGGGAAATAGCAAGTTTCATATCTGGACAGTGAAAGATTATTAAACTCCAACCAATGGTTGTTTTGTTCTGACATCCAAATATCCATCCATATAGATGCAGACATCAACACCCTCAAATAAAGCCTTCCCCTTCTTTAGGTCATTGCTCCTAGCATTTGGAAAGCAGTACCAGGAGGCAATATTAATCTGAATAGGCTGATTTTGGTTATGGGGGTTTAATAAAGCAAATATTTTCTCTCTGACTTTAAGCAATGGTTCAAACTAGGTCTGCAAATGATGGACACCAGGACATACCCTGTACTTTTCTGTTAGAGCTAAACCTACAGTCAGGGGAGGGAGATGAGTTTCACAAAGTCTGAATGATCACCAACATTCACCACCCATTTCACATAAGAATACCATCTACTCTGTCTGGGGTTTCACTTCTTCTGGAGGCTCAATTTGCTTTTTTGGGGGTTTAGGGCTTTCTACTCTTTTTTTTTTTAATTTTTTTTTCAACGTTTATTTATTTTTGGGACAGAGAGAGACAGAGCATGAACGGGGGAGGGGCAGAGAGAGAGGGAGACACAGAATCGGAAACAGGCTCCAGGCTCCGAGCCATCAGCCCAGAGCCTGACGCGGGGCTCGAACTCACGGACCGCGAGATCGTGACCTGGCTGAAGTCGGACGCTCAACCGACTGCGCCACCCAGGCGTCCCAGGGCTTTCTACTCTTGATCGTGGTATCTTGGCATCCCACGATGTCCTTTGGGAGATGTGCTGAGGCACCCCTAGACACTGGCAAGCTACCTTGGAGGGCAGAAGGGCTCAGGAACTCAGGAGGAGATGGTGAGTGTGTGCTTTGTCAAAAATCACAGCTACTGCAAGGAGCAGTGCAGTCACCGTAAATCCCTGGGCTCTGTTAGGCAGAAGCACCATAGGCATGGTTACAGTGCCAGAGCTAATGAGGCACTTTTCATAGTGTAGTGATAATAATTTTAATTAATGAAGATCAGTGTGTAGCTCTTCACGCTCACAGGTGATCACGCACCTCGGTGTACGCGGGAGGTGTGCATCTAGAGGCAGGCAGGCTGGAGAGGCCACTTCATTACACTTTCCTGTTCCTTAGCTCATGGTGTCAAGGTCACCCTCTGTGACTTGGGTTTGGCCTGAGATGATGAAGCGAGAAAGCTAATTCCAAGGCTGATTTCTAGCGAAAGATAAGAACACTTCCTCTGGGAAGATGTCTAAAGAGACCTATAAAAGCTTAAAGAGGCATATTTCCGACAACTGTACCATAAAATCGTAGAAATAATTGTCCTGGAACTGTCAGGACAACATGACTGAGATGCTGGTGATGTAGAGCATGGACCCAGACCTGGGCCAATTTGCCACTACATGTGGTGAGTGTCAATGTTATTATTACACATTGCCTTGTAGGCTTTTGATCTTCTTCCACTGACTTTTTAGGTAGCACCGACGAAGCATCCAGCATGGTGGTTCTGTTTTCATGGGTATACTCTGCAGAGCTGTGCCTGACGTCACCACTGGGTGTCTACTACACAAGTCAAACGTGGCAAGTTCAACATAGAACTCTTGATTCTCCCCTAAAACTCCCCATGCCTCAATCTTCCTCATCCACTCACTTTAAAGCCACAGGTCTAAGTACCATCTTTAATGTTATTTTTTTTCTTTTATTCTCCATATCCAAACCATTTGAAAATCCTGTTGCTTTTTCTTACAACACATACCCTAATCTACCTACAATGTCAGTGCATATATACATGTATGTGATATGCATGTGCATGTGTGTGTACGTATGTGCATGCTTCTGCACGCATATGTATGTATATGTGTATGTAGGGATGTGTATTTTATGCCTCTCTTCTTACCCTCCCAGCTAGCATGTGAGCTGCATGAGAGCAAGTCCCTTGACTACCAGCATTGTACCCCTAGTACTAGGGACACTCTGAATACCTGAGTAAATCCTGAAAGAAAACATCTGGAATTGTAATTGGGAATTAAATATCTCCTACACAGGGGGTACCAAACTCCAGAGGGGCAGAATCATTTCCCTAATTTCATTGGAGAAATACGTTCTTGGCCCAAACAGAGACAGGGGAGATACCTGGTAATGATAAAGATCGTGGAATTAATGTTCTTGGGAACAAGATTGTCCATCAACAGTCCAACGTCCAGATCTGGCCCGCAGAATATTTAAACATTTTTGCATTACTTGACGACATAAAACAAAATAGATGTTCCGTGTCCCTTGAAAGTCTGAGTTGTCTGGCAACACAGGATTTGTAATCCTGTCTAGTGCCACACTACTAGCACTGAGCAGCGGCTGCCCTGAGCCAGGACCCTGCTGTCTGGTTGGCCACAGAAGGCTCTTCCTCAGCCCATTTCACTCATTTGCATTACCTGCCTGGCCTCTGTAGGCCTCTGAGTTTGAGACCTAGGCCAATTTGGATTTCTACAGACCATCCTTATGAGCAGGCATGTAGCGGGGATGCTTCCCTGGCACCTTTCCCTTATCACCAGGCTAGGATCAGTCCCCGGTTCTAAGCAGGCCTGTGGAGGTTTGAGGGCCGATGCCTGGTCCCTGTTTGGGCCTGCTCCCTGTTTGGGCTTGGTCATGTCACACCACAACCCAGTCTCTTCCTTGTTCTCTGGTTATTTCCCAGACATGTTCACAAATGCATGGTGGAGAGAAGGTGAATGCTACTGTCAACCATAGCCTTCGCGCCTGAGGAAATGACTTAACATTTAAGTCCTGTTGATTTGGCCTCTTGGGTCATCTGCCCGGGGCTATATTGACTGGAAGAAATTATGGCCCAAATGTCAAGCTTTTCCTAGTCAACCACAACCAGAACATTTTCTCCTCCACTTCCTTTGACCAAAGGATACTGGTGTTAGGCAGGAAGGTCTTTGAAGTCTAGTGTTTCATCTTCCTCACACTTTGTGCTTAGGAAGCTGGGGCCCTCGCGGGAAAAGAAATAGCCAGCCTGGGTCAGAATCAAGGTGTCACTCATCCCATGTTCTTGTTCTCTCGTCTATGAGGCCAATTTCCTGGGATTTTTATATTTCTCAAGGGTGTCAGGAGGTCAGACCACTGTGAGAAATTACGCCCTAAGATGAAGTTGTGAATCAGAATTTCTCTTAATGTTTCCACCACCATACAG
Source organism: Prionailurus viverrinus (assembly GCF_022837055.1). Classification (NCBI taxonomy): domain Eukaryota; kingdom Metazoa; phylum Chordata; class Mammalia; order Carnivora; family Felidae; genus Prionailurus; species Prionailurus viverrinus. The sequence goes on from NC_062563.1 coordinate 122,841,500, forward strand.
CACAGCCGTGGAGTCCAGGAGATTTCCCCTGGGTTAGAAATGCCTATTCATTTTGTTATGTTTGTGGGTTATTTTTAAGTCACAGAAGGAATATAAATAGACAACACCAACTCGCACATGCATGGCATAAAACTCGGGCTCAGATGGCAACCTTTACATCCCTCGCTGTGGTCCCAGCCCAGCCATCTCCTCATTTATCCAGTTGTTGTTTTAGAACATTCCAGTGATCAATATGCTTAACTCCTGTCTGGGAGACTCCAGTGATGAACAAAAGGCATTGGATGCAGAGAATGCTACTTTCTATGATTACAAGCAATTTGCTAGTTTTCTCAGAAGAGCTTAAGAGGGTTTCATGAAATGTCTGCTTTCAGAATCATTAACCATTGATTAAAGTCTTTGTTTTGCTTTGGGAAAATTCTGTTGAAAACGAAGCAAGGGTGAATGACAGTGGCGACCACTGGGCGATTACAGGATGGTGTGGCCCAGGTCTGCCTGGGATGCGCTCTGTTTCGGGCTCCTTGGAAGGCAGGGCTGACTGGGAACCTTTTGCCTGTCCTGGGTATCTGGTTTCTGTGACAGCTGTGTGTTTTGCTGCCCAGGCTCATCCTTTATGTTGATTTCTATTAGTGAATTTATAAATACAGCCTGAAGAATGCTACCTGTCCCTTAGCTCTTGAACCATCATTACGATCCAGAATGGTAAATCCTTTGTAGGAGTCACCTTGGTTCGGCTGGAAAAAAAAAAAAATTACTGATGTGCTTTGAAAAGGTAGAGTTAGAGGGTTTTTTTTTTTAATATAGCTGAATAGGATTTTAAGAAAGCAGAATTATAATGTGCAGTGAAAAGAAAAGCGAGAGGTTGGGTCAGAAACTGGGTTATCAGTACAATGCAGAAAGGGAAAATAAATGCTAATAGACTGCACATGTGCCCTTCCCGCTAGATTAGAGACCAGGAGGGCGCCTGCTCAATGCGGCCCATTGTGCGGCCGAACAGAACACAGGTCCGGGCTATTATCCCTCCACACCCCCTTGTGCCACAGATGGTGGTTCTTGCTTCTCTTATCGGGCTGTGCATTCAGTCTCTGTAGCTTGATCTCTTCCTCACTCTTGTGCTCATGCAAAATGGATTGATCTGCTGAAAGAGAGGGGCTGGGAGAAGGGCTGTTGGGGAGGAAGGGGGGCACCCGGGGACAAACAGCCTGGGGGGGGCAGGTGCAGGGACAGCGGGGAGGGTCGGGGCAAGCCACTGGGTGCAGCATGGGGACAGCCCTCAGCTGCCTGGAAAATGGCCTCGTGGCTTTGTGCTCTGGAGTGCCAAAGCTCTCAGCTGTTGAACAAGCAGTCTGACCCTTTCCCTGGAGACGTGGAATCTCCGGGGGGCAGGGAGGTGCTTGCTTCCTGCCCTTGCTGCCCCCTTCCCAGGAGAGGCTGAGTGAGCTCTGCTTCTGAGCCGGCCAGCTGGAGCTGCGAATTCAGCTACGGTGAGCTGGTGCCAGGGACAGAGAGCTTGCCGGAGTGATTCCTTCCAGGACAGCCCACCCAGAGCGATGGAGGGGGGTCACCCTCAGAGCTGAATCCAGAGCCCTGGAGGGGCCTGGGCGTAGCTGCTCTTCCTGATGCACACGAAACCCTATGGATGAGTTCACATCTGGGCTTTCCCAGTTACCAGCTGGGGGACCTTGGGAAATGTAGTCGACCTCTCTGGGCTGTAGTTTTCTCCTCTATAAAATGCTGCTTAATTTAGAGGGTTCTGTGAAGACTAAATGTGTTATTTATAGAAGGGACTTGGAACAGTACCTTAGAAAGTTAGCTATTATTATCACCACCATCATCACTATCATTACATTGTTACTATTATATATCACCATGATATTATCATTATTATAAGATACATATGTTATAATACATACGTCACCTGTGTGTACATATGGATGTATACATGGAATCATGGTCTAATTGAGAGAACATGGGCTTTGGGGGCAGGCCATTTGAGACCTCACTCTGATGCTTAGCATGTGTGTGATTTTTGGTGACTTGCTTAGTCTCTTCGGGCCTCACTTTCCTATCTGCGAAGTGGGGCCAAGCAGTGGGATTGTCGAGAGGATAATGAGAAAATGGCTAGAAATTACCCAGTGCAGAGGCTGGCATGTTAAAGAAGCTTGGTGAACGTAGCCTGTGTTATTTTAACTCGCCTATGCAAACGTGGGTTGTATGCATCTGTCTGTGTGCTGTTGGTGTCCAGGAGGCATGTTTCTCTCTCTTTTATATGCATTTGTGGGATGACACATGTGTCTGTTGGCAGGTGCCGGTGGGCTGGAGGCCCGAGGCATAATTGTTTGGGTCCCGTTTATGACTTCTGTGAACCTTCAAGCACAGCTTATGTCTCTCCTGGAACTCAGCTATCTGGTGTAGCTTGAAGCCCCAAAATGTAGTTTTTGGGGGTGAGCATTGGTCAAGGAGTCAAGAGATGAGTGGCATCCTCCTCACCAGCAGAAAATGGGGCCTGAGGCATGGCTTTTCCCCTTCATGTGCCTTAGTGCACCATCTTTTAAATTGGGGAGCTGGACCAGATGAGCCCCAGATGCCCTCCAGCTCTGCCACATGGTGGTTTCTTGCGTTGAGTTCTTACAGCATCTCTGGTCTCTCCTTTCTGCACTTTCTTCAGCCCCAGGTCCCCAGAGTCTCCTCCATTCTCCTAGAAGGGAAAGATATGCTTGTAGAAAAGAATGAATGGTGTATGCCCTAGGGAATCATATCCAGATGAAGCATCCGTCCCCTGAGCATCTCTTGCTCTGCCTTTGCACTGGAGGCTGGAACATCAGGGTGAATCTAGAGGCAAGTGTCTGATTTAGCAGACCAGGCTGGAGAGAGGAAGCAGTTGGCAAGAACAAATATAAGCAGAAAGACAAGGACCTCAGGATTCCCTGGCTCATCGTTCTCACATGCCTTCCCTCCTTTGTTGTGGGACAAGATGTCCTTGTCTGAGCAAGGACTGGAGGACACCCTACAGGGGGAGGCTGAACTTCCCCAGATTGCAGGTGCCCTCTGATGGATGACACAGCTGTGACTTACCCCTGACTGGCACAGAGCTGGGGAGCCCATGCAGCTGTGTACTGTGCCGGGACGATGCAGGAAGTACCATTCACATTCCTAGTCATCCCAAGTTTATAATCACCATTATGACAACTTTCCAGCAGATGGCCATAAAGTGTCTTGAGAAAGCAAGGTCCATTTCTTCCTTTATAATTTATACAAGGTCACCATATTGGCTAGTAAGGGGGCTGTGATTCAGGATCTCTTTGGCTGCCTCCATCTGTTCTCCAGCCCTCCCTGTGTCCCCCTTTGAGGTCCTGTGCCACAACACCATCCCTCCTCCCTCACCCCCATGCTTGGTTTAACCCTGAGGTTTGCACTTAGTAATTGCAGCCATCAGTTCAAAATTAACAACCATGGGGAAGGCATGTAGCTAGACAGCCTTTAAAGCATGCCCGTCTCTGTTTTCCCCTGAGTCAGGTGGGGTGTGATGGGGCTGAGCCCCTTCCTTGATTGTTTTCCTTTCTGATGTCTCCTTTACCTGGTTTCCTAAGCTGGCACTCCTTCCTGCCCATCCAGTCTTGCTTGTTAAATATTCCTGAGGTTGAAGGCCCTTTGTCTCCTCTCCCCATCCTCGTATGCAGTGTCTTGCCCCTGACCACACACAGGGAGCCCCTCTTAATGTGTAAGTCCTATTGTGTCTACAAATGCAGGTGTCTTGGATGAGATTTGCCAGTGGCAAGAGTATGTGCTAGCTTCTCTCTCCTTAGGATTTTGCTTGTCCATCTGGGCTAGGACCCCAGGCAGTTCTCAGAAACAAAGCCATGCTAGCCACAGGAAAGGCAATACTTCTGGAATGGGCACTCTTGAGTGTGGGGGGCGTGAGGCTCCTGGGTCCCGAGGTTACCCTGGTTTGCGGTCCCCTCAGCCTGTGTGAGGAAGGTCATCTTTTGGAAAAAGCGTGGGCTGGGAGGTAGGGAGCTAGAACTGGAGTCCCAGCTCTGTCACTTTCTACCTCTGCCACTCTTGGGAGTGTTATAAATTTGGGACCTCAACTCTCTTATCTGTAAAATGGAATGGGGTAGTGGCCCCTTTTCTGCAACTTTGCTTTTCACACGATTTCAGTTACCCAGTCAACTGCAGTCTGGAAACAGATGATCCTCCTTCTGACATAACATCATAAAGCCAATAGTAGCCTAATGCTACATTACAGTGCTTATATCATTTCCCCCCACTTCATCTCATTACGTAGGCATTTTATCATTTCACATCATCACAAGAAGAAAGAGTGAGTATGGTACAAGATATTTTGAAAGATAGAGAGGCCACATTCATATAACTTGTTTTAAAATATATTATTATAATTTTTCTGTTCTATTATTAGTTATTGTTAATCTCTCGCTGTGTCTAAACTTTATGATATATATATATGTATATGTACATACATATATATATACACACACACATATGAAAAATATAGTATATATAGAGTTCAGTACTATCTGTGGCTTCAGACATCCGCTGGGGGTCTTAGAACATGTCTCCCAGAGATAAGGGGGGGGGCTACTGTAATAATAGTTAACTTGTCTATTAGAACTGGATTTTCTGACACTACATTGGAAGAAAGCATGAAAAAGAATTTTGAGGACTGTGAAAATATCAGGTGGAAAGTACCCATATTCATGGCAGGAATTCTTAAAAAAATTTGTTTTATGTCTCTTTATTATTGAGAGACAGAGAGCCATAGCATGAGCATGGGAAGGGGAGAACAGAATCCAAAACAGGCTCCAGGCTCCAAACTATCAGCACAGAGCCCAACGTGGGGCTTGAACCCACAAACCGCGAGATCACGACCTGAGCCAAAGTTGGACGCCCAACCGACTGAGCCACCCAGGCGCCCCATGGCAGGAATTCTTGACCTATCCCCTTCCCCTCCTCTCTTAGGCAGTAACACAATTTTGAGACCCCAGGAGTTTTGGATTGACTGTCTCCACCAAAGGTAAATGAGCATTAGTTATGCTTGATGCTTTATCTTAACACCCTTCTTTATTTTTCCAGCATCGGGTATTAAGTCCCCGTTAAACATCAAGCTTGTTGCAAAGACATGTGGTCAGCAACCTGCCCATCCTGTTACCCTGTCAGGACCAATTAGACCAACACTTGACCAGTGGAAAGATAAGTTGAGTCTAAGGTATAAGCCCCTACATTTAATGTTGTTCTGTTGCCTCCCCCCAGCTGTGCCTTTCAAGTCTTCCTTCCCTACCCTGGCTAATTTCCACATGCCGGGGCTCTCAGGGAGGGGTGAGGCTTGTACATGGCAGTCTCTGGGTGTCCTCTTCAGCTTTCCACTTCAGTTAGGTTCCCAGGACACGAATCTACAGATGATCCCTTTTCCCATATCCGGAGCCCAGCCCTGATGAAGCTGGACGTATCACTTTGCCCTCCAGCAGCTCTGCCCTGAAGGCCACCTCTGAAGGAGGCGCCCCTTCACCCACCTGCTCAGAAGGGCCAGGAGCCCAAAACCCTCACATGACGCCTCACTTGGTACAATTCACGATCTGCCTGAACCACTTCCTTCTTTTCTTTTCCACAGGGTCACCTGCCAAAACAAAACTGACTCTGAGAGGAAAAAAAAAATACCTCAGCATTTTGAATACATTGATACATAGGTGAAACAAATCAGTTTGAGTTTTCCCTCCACTTTCAACACTTTGTTTCTGATAAATAATAAAAAAAAATCCCTGCAGCAAATACTATTTTGAGACTAATTTCTGGAGGCTCCTCGCAGGCAAATCATTCTTTTTCTTGCTGTGATGTTCCTTTTAGTTTCAAAAAGAAAAGACTTAAGGAAGAGGAAGGCTTTTAGTTTTCAAACATTGGGCAGGTGTGTTGGGGAGCAAACCCTGCAAGCTTCGGTGGCTGTGGGGGAGCAGAGCTGGGGGAGACAAGCAGAGGGGCCAGATGGAGGTTTAGGCTGGTGGTTAGGAGACTCCAGTTCTGGGATTCCCAACCAGCCTGGCCGTAGAAACGCTTGGGATGATTTTTAAAAGGACCAGTTCCCACACCCCTCCCTAGCTAGGTAATTGTGATTGAGCTTCAACCTGGTATATATAGAGCCTGGGAACTCTGTCTTTTCGTAAAGACCTATTCTGTACCTAGGGAATCAGAATTACCACTGGAGAAAAAAACATGTTTTTTTTTTAAGTTGTCTACAGTGATTCTAATGCAGACAGGTTCCAGTGGCCAGAGAGGCATTTTTCAAAAACAACTGGCCATTTCAAGATGCTCCGTGAAGTTTGGGGGCTCCCTTTTGGGATAGAGCCCTGTGGAGCAAACACACATGTACAGGTGCAGCAGGCAGTCCCTTGCTAGGGGTGGTCTCAGGGGCTTCCTGTGACTTCGCATCAGTAGCTGGAGACATTGTCCTTGTCCCCCAAAGCTATTTGTCTGATGTGAAGCCATGTTCAGGTTCATGTCCAAGGTGAATCAAGACATGGTTGGAAAGAAAGAGGCCTCAAAGGAGGTGGTGGTGGTGGGAGTGGAGGCTTCTTTAATCTCTGGAGTAAACTATGGACCTTCCTACCTTCACAGTTTTGTTTTACAAAATCTTCTGCATCAAATGTGTTGCACATGCCCCTTTGTGTACCCACTTAGCCATCCATGAAGACTCATCTCATATTCCATCCTCCTCGAAGCATCTTTCTGCAAGCATGTCACGTGAGGGGCAGAAAGAATCAGAGGAAAGTTAACAGCAACCTCTGCACAGTTGAGCCTAAGGACAATACCTGCCCTGTGAGATGAAGGAGCCAGGTCTTAGCCTGGGATCTTGGATTTACGCCAAGAGCCCGTGGTGCCTGGGCCTCTGGAAGCTTCCACAGCCTGCACATATAGTAGGCCATGCTGGAGTGTTCAGTGCTGATGACGGCTGGCCTCTCTGTGGAAGTAAAGCACGGAGGCTCTGCCCACGTTAGGAGATGGTGAGCTAAATTTACCACCAGATGTTGCATGTTGTAAAAATAAAGAAACCAAAACAAACCTTAAATCCAAAGACTTAGGTTCGGGTGAAGTTTCTGTTTATTTTTAGTCATATGCCAGATACCTTAGATAAGTCAACATTTTTGATCATTAGATTTCTCATCTGTAATATTGGGGTGATAAAACATAAATGGGCTGTCAAAAGGATTAAGTAAAATTATGTTCAGTGCTGTGTAAATTATAAATGTTACAGAAATGTGAAGAGCTATTAGTGTTACCTAGAAAGCTCACATTGGAGTCAAGAGGGTTTTACAAAATTGTTTAGACCTTTAATTTTCAGAAAAAAATTGTCTGTCTTCTTCCCACCCTCCCTCCATGCAAGATACACAGGTATTGGACGCTTACTATGGGGCTTGGCACTGGGGATACCGAGAGGAACTAGGTCAGGACAATGGCTTCATACAGCTCATAGTGTAATGAGGGAGAGAACTAATGAAGAAATAAATTGTTACAAATTGTGATATGTACCATGACAGGGAGGAATGCCCTGGGTTTGTATATTGGGCAAAGGAGGGAGTGATTAAGGATGAGGGCAGGAATCATTTGATAAAACCAATATTTTCACTGATCTTGAAGGAATTCTCCAGGAAGTTATGGAGGAGTGAAGTGTCTAGTCTTTTTGGATTATATCCAGGATTTTTTAAACGATACATTTTAGGCACTCTGGATTATTCTGTTGATTTCCTCAGTTTTTTTTTTAAGTAGAAAGTTTAATTTCACTGGACTAAAACTCTAAACTCTGTTTCCACTTGTGTAGGCTGCAGAATGCCTGTCCTTTCTTCTAGTCTCGGCTGGCCTTCTTCACGTCTGTCCCACACTTGTGTTGTTCAGGAGACCGCCAGAGATTTGGGCAGAATTTATATGGAGTACATAGGGCTCCCCCTCCTTGGCTCATTTCCTTTAGGGTTACTTCCCCCTCTTTTCCAGCAGCTGTGGGCACCCTGAATTCTGCCCTCTGGTTCTTCAAGTCAGTAAGATTGTGGGATTCCTACCAAGTTTTACCTGTCCCACTTGCTTTTGACTGAAGTCTTCCTTCAGGTGAAAAAATATAAAAGTGGAGAGTTAACCTAGTGCCTTCCTTTCTTCCAATCATAGTCTTCCTTTAAGTTTCTTATTGTTCTTGATACCTTCATACAACTGTTTTGAAAATATTTTTCAGTTTATAGTTGTTATCTGAAGGAGGATTGGTTTAATACCGGTCATTGTGCTTCAGGAGCAAACTGTATAATTAGAGTGACAGAGATCAAATACAAGGAGAAACCAAAGAGTGAGTCTAGAAACAGGGTATGGACTAGTGCCTCATTCAGTCTTCTATTTATTTATCCAAAAAAACAACTTCGAGCACCTGCTGTAGGTAGGGGTCTTCTAAAGTCACAAGATAGCATGATGTTGGCTATAGATATACATTCTAGAGTCATTCAAGCTAAGAGATTATTTGGAAAATGTTGATTTAAGAAGAGATTTGGGGAAAAAAACAGGATTTGGCTTCTCAAAGGGGAGATAAAAGTGGTCTACCTATTTGCTTCCCTGTACGGTTTCCATCAGCCACAGATGGCTATTGATCACTTGAAATGTGATTAGTCTGAAATGAGATGTGCTCGAAGTATAAAGTACACATCAGATTTTATAGACTCAGTGTGAAAAAAGAATGTAAAATATCTCATTAACTTTTTTATAATGTACTATTTTGGATATATTTTATTAGATAGATTATTCCAATTAATTTCACCTGTTCCTTTTTACTTTTTTAATGGGTGCGATTCTGACATCAGTGTCAGTGTGTGTGGTTTTTTTCCACACCACCAAACAATTCTCTGACACCGGCTGGGTGTTCCACATATTTAACTCAATTCTGATACTGTCTCCCTAGAGATAGCATCAGAGCCCACACAGGTCAAGGCTCAGTCCCACCAGACTGCCCCCACTTCAGATGCCAACAGAAATCCAGTTTGTAACCTGTGCTTCTGCCTGATTGGCTGTAGATCGGAGGTTCTCGCCACTCCCTTCTTGGGTTTTGCTAATTTTCTAGACTGGCTCACAGAACTCAGAGAAACATTTTCCTTCCTAGAGTGCCAGTTTATTACAAAAGGCTATACCTCAGGAACAGCCAAATGGAAAAGACACATAAGGTGAGGTGTATGGGAAGGAGCATGGAGCTTCCATGCTGAGAACACCACTCTCCCCCAAATCTCCATGTGTTCACCAACCTAGAAATTGTCTGAACCCCATCCTTTGGGTTTTAATGGAGGCTTCATTACATAGGCAGGATTGATTAAATCATTGGCCCTTGGCCAATTGATTCAATCTCCAGCCTCCTCCCCCCAACCCTCCCACCTGGAGGTCATGGGAGTGAAACTGAAAATTCCAACTCTCCAATCATATGGGGTTAGTTCCCCTGGTAACCAGCTTCCATCTTTAGGTGCATTCCAAAAGTATCCTCATTAACATAAACTCAAGTGGTTGAAAGGGGCTTGTTATGAACATCAAGACACCTTCCTTGCTCCTATTACTTCCTATTCCAAGAGTTTTAGTTTATTATTTTTTAAAAGTTTTTATTTGTCTTCCAGTTAGTTAACATACAGTGTAATATTAGCTTCAGGTATATAATATAGTGATTCAACACTTTGATACAACACCTGGTGAAAATTCCAAGAGTTTTGAAAGCTCTGTGCCAGAAACAGGATGAAGGCCAAATATATATTTCTTATTTTAAATCACAGTATCACAATGTTCATATTAGAAAATGTAAAGTTACATATGTGGCTTATATTCTTTTTCTATTGGACAGCAGTGGTCTAGACCAGGGTCATCAGCAGACATTTTTAAAAAATTGAAGTGCAATTAACATACAGTGTTATATTAGTTTCAAGTGTACAATATAATGATTTAACAAACATTACTCACTGCTCATCAAGATAAGTGTACTCTTAATCCCCTTTATCTATTTCACCCCCCCCCCCCCCCCGCCCCCGCCTCCCCTCTGGCAACCACCAATTTGTTCTCTGTATTTAGGAGTCTGTTTTTTCGCCTCTTTTCTTGTTTGTTCATTTGTTTTGTTTCTTAAATTTCACATACGAGTGAAATCGCATGGTTTTTGTCTTTCTCTGACTGATTTATTTCACTTAGCATCGCACCCTGTAGGTCCATCTGTGTTTAATGGCAAGATCTCATTCTTTTCCTTAAAAGGTCAGCTAGTAAATATTTTAGACCTTGCAGGCCACATGGTATCTCTTGTAACTAGTCAAGTCAGTCATTGTACTATAAAAGCAGCACAGCTAATCCATAAACAAATGAGTGTGGCTATGTTTCAGTAAAACTTTATTTATAGGCACTGATATTTGAATGCCATATGATTTTAATGTATCCCCCAAATCATCATTCTTTTGACTGTTTCCTCCCATATTATTTATTTATTTATTTATTTATTATTTTTTATTATTTTTTTAATGTTTATTTATTTTTGAGACAGAGATAGACAGAGCATGAACGGGGGAGGGTCAGAGAGAGAGGGAGACACAGAATCTGAAACAGGCTTCGGGCTCTGAGTGGTCAGCACAGAGCCCGACGCGGGGCTCGAACTCACGGACTGTGAGATCATGACCTGAGCCGAAGTTGTACGCTTAACCGACTAAGCCACCCAGGCGCTCCTCCCCCCATATCATTTAAAATATAAAAACCACTCTTAGTTTGCAGAATGTAAAAAACAGGTGACAGGCTACACGTAGCTTGTGGGCCATTGTTTGCCAAAACAGTTTGAAGGATCTGAGAAACAAATTGCTTTGAAAAGTATTACTAAATCAAACCCATGGAATGAATTACTCTTTGCAGTTCTTCCTGATCTCCTGCCTTGGAATTCCTTATCACAACCTAGCCCATGTGACTTTGTGATACCAGTGAGTAGAGTGGATGCAGGACCCACTGGACCATGGCACTTGCACTGGCTAGTGGGATGAAGGTAAGAGTGGCAGTGTGCCAGTTATAGGTTGAGGCTTCAGAGGTTTTGTGTTTCCACCGATCTTCATGAGGCTTCCTTCATTATCATGAAAGAAGCTTCCTCTGGGTAGCTATTTCTGTTTAACCTATCTCCCAGATTAAGGACAGCTAGAATAGAACAGAGCACAAACTTCCATTGAGATACACCAATCCTAACCCGGTCTGCAGCTTGAAGCAGAGTCACCTAGACAAGCCTAGGATAGATGAGCAAATTCACAACTGACCCACAGATGTGAGAGAGGTAAATGTTTATTGTGTTACTAAGATTCTGTGATTATTCATTACACAGCATTTGCTGACCATTACGGATTCTGTTTTCATTTTCCTTTCATCGTATCTTACTTTATGTCTGCCCATCTTGTCCTAATCAGCAAAATCTGGGCCATTCCTTGCCCATCAAGAGAAGTGCCATGGCTGCTGCATTAGTATTGCACTTGCTTCTAGGGTTTCCCAGTTTCAAGTATTGTTTATTTCATGCTGACAATGGGAGAAAGACAGCCAGTTAATCTAGATGCAATTGAATTTAGAAATAACTCAAATCTAATTTTGCTCACTTCTTCATTCCCAAGTTACTTCTTCTGCTTCCTTTGGTTGTGTGTGTTTCAAATCATTCCCCACTGTTTATTTTTAATTTCTACTTTACTTTAATTATTTAATAGGTGGCATCTGTGCAGCGCCTGTCATTCATCGAGCAGTTTGTTTTCTGCTTCTGGAATCACAAAAATATTTAATCTGCTGCTTCAGTGGTGTCACCATCACTCAGGCTCTAGAACATGAGATCCTTCCTTCTTTGTTTGGAGGAACAACATTCTCTAAGGTGACCATGGTCCTCTGAAATCCCAGTGCCCAAACTGAACCTGTGCCCCAGTGAAGGGCATGTAAAGAGCCTTTCCCTCTCTCTCTCTGCTGCTTTTGAACAAATGTATGTTTTCTTCTATGTCCCAGGTGACACAGCATGGATAACCTACTCAGGGATTGGTGTGAGGGACCAGTCGCAGAGACCTATCTGTGTTTTCCCAAGCCATGTCCCCTTTCCTTTCAGGGGCTGGGTAGGCTGGAGGAGGTGAGTCAAAATACAGATCTGTATGATTCTATCTACTCATGCTCTAAGAACCTGCCTCTAGAACCCAAGTGAGTTTTGGGCCATCAAATGCAGTTTCCCCAGAAAGGAAGAGGTGGGAGAAGATGGAGAAAGGCTCCCTGGAACATAATTAGCAAAATAATAATGATTTTGCAGTCTTCAGAGGTTGGAGCAAACCAATCCTGTGGGTTTTCTGCTGATGCCTTCCAATTTGGAGACCTGTTCTCTCTTCTCTAAAATGGGTTGGTTCCATCAAACAGCCTCTTACAGCTTTGCCATCCTGGGCATTGGATGAATTCCATGTTCTTCATCTAATGTGAGAAAATTTCAAATTTGAAGTAGTTGGTATCACTCTTTTTTTCTTATACTTCTAAGAAGGGCTTAGCATCCTTCTAAAGCCTTTGCCTTTGTGCAAAGTCTATTGTGGTTTCTGAAATGACATTGCTAGAGATCCATTCTTTTGGAATAAGAACTGAAGAAATGCCCTTTGGAGAGGTGTTCAGGTTACACTAGCCACCTTATAGAGAATCAGTATGTGAGGTTAGTTGGTTAGTCCGCTAACAGCATCTGACCAGGATATGACTGTGGGGAAGGGCAGACTGAGCATTTGCACGAAGGGTATGATGTCCAGGAAACAGTGGTATGGGCATATTTGCTTGTGTCACAAAGGAAAGGAAAATATGGTGAGGGGAATGTAGGGAGCTGTTTGGGCCCTAAAAGTTCCTTGGAGGCAAGCCATGGGGTTTCCAGACAGACCAGAACAATCTGCCCTGGAACAGATTGCAACTGAGCTTGAGATGATACACAGGAAGGAGCAGGAACAAGCAAGAGAGACTCCTGCCTGGGCTCCCAGCCTGCGCTCTGGGTCCTGAACAATCTGTTCCGTTCACCACAGAGCAGCCAGTGTGAGCACTGTGAGACAGCACACTATGACTTTTCTTAAAACTCTTCAGTGGCTTCCTGTCACACCAACAACGGACTCAATACACTTACTATCCTTGATCAAACCTTTTCTCACCCCTGACCTCATTTCTTCCCTTATGCCTCCTTCTCGCCCACTGTTTTTCAGATGCACAGGCTTTGGCGTTGTTCATCTAACACACTTCCTACCTTAGCCTTGGCACTAGGTGCTCCTTCCCACTGAAAGCTGCTTCTTTCAGATATTAACATAGTTCATTTCGTCACTTAGTCTGGTCTCTCTCCAAAGGTCACCCTCTCGACTTGCTTTTACCACCTGAAATAACATCATCAGTCACCATCCATCCATTGGTACTACTTTATTTTCCTCTCTAGTATTTATCACACATTATTACACATGTATGGCTCCAGTTTCTTGGTAATCTGTCTTATTAGAATGCAGACTCTTTGAAAGGGCAAGAACTTTGCTTCTTTTGTTTTCTGCTGTACCCCTAGTTTCGGGAACAATGCCTGGCATATTGTAAATATTCCCAGATAAAGTATTGAAGCACAAGTAACTTCAAGGTCTGGTTGGAAGGCTGTAGACTACAAGTGCTTGGAAGGACTTGGTTTGTTGAAACTTCATCCATCTGGTTGAACGTTTGTATTAAGTAGGTGCTAGTAGGTGCTAGACAGATCAAGACAGGTAGATGATTGATAGAATCGGCAAACTGGCATTCTGTACTGACATTGTAGAGGGGTAGGTGGTATGAAAAAATGAATGGAAACGGTCATGTTAATAATGTCTTTCCATGATCACACAAGGAAATAGACTACAAGCCAACCTATGGAATTGATATTGACTTTCAGAGATGTTCCAGAAATAAGATGGGAAGAGGAAGTTCTTTCTCTGTTTCTACAAGGATTCAAGTAGGACCAGCATGGAGGGCTTGATAGAAATGTTGTTTCTTTTTTTCCTTTTTAAAGAAGAATTTATTTATTTCAGAGCTAGATGAATCACGATGTCCCTCCACGATTCTCAGTTATTTTTAGTCTCTCATTTTCATCGGAAAGTACCATACTCTGAATTCCCGTAGCTCTCTGTTCTCTTTTTTTTTCTTAATTGTAATTTTTCTACTCCATCTTGTGTGTGTCTGGAAAAATCCTTCAAATTGCTAAATCATATGTTGGTGTCACCTATAGGGCTGAGTAGGTGATACGTCCTTCTTGGCAGATTGGACTTTATTCCTGAAGGGGTGATTGCTTCTAGCCAGTGTGGTTGGGGAGGGTTTCTAGAGGAGGCAAGGCTTGATCTGGACGTTGACAGATGGATAAACTTGGAAAGAGAGGAAAGGAGGAAGTTTAAGTGCCACAGTGCCAGCAAATGGCTCTGAACCCTGCGAGTGGTGGCAACTCCCTCCTAGCTTTCCTGCTGTGGAAGAAAATCCTCTCTCTAGGGCCTTGTTGTGTGTAAGAAAGAAGGAACCAGGACAGAACATCCCCCCTACTTAGCACTGACCTTCATGCAAGCTCTCTTCTTTCATGCACAGCCACCTCATTCCTGGCACCACACTTCTGGGAATACACTTGTAGTGATCTCCCCAGTGTTCAAAACTCTGCCTTCACCCACCTCACCCTCCTCCTCTCGGGCCTCCAGGAATAGAAAGGGAGGAAAGGATATAAAACTGACAAATTTGCATAAATTTGAGCCACGGCTGAGTTTATTTAGATATGCAACCAAAGTAGGCTAATAAAGTAGGGGTCTTGGATATGTAAGCGGGGTAGGTGGAAAGCAAATTATTGAAAAAAATTGTTTAAAATAAAAATTGTAAAAGAAAAAAAAGCAAAAGCCACAGTCACACAAAATTTGAATTTCTGTTTTCTCTACCCATCACATCACTTAACTGTGTTTGGGGTTGAAGATGTGCACTTATTCCACATCTTCCTTAGGGCAGAAGGTGATCTGAAAGTTTTGGGGTAAAAGAAGATGGTGTTGACAAATGAGCATATGAACCAATGTGAAAAGGACACATTCCTGGTGCTAGAAAGTAGCTGCAGCCTCTGGATGATCTAAGACTTTGTAAAAGGTCCCTCATAGAGTGTGTGTGTGTGTGTGTGTGTGTGTGTGTGTGTGTGTATATATATATATATATATGTATTATTAAGTTTTAATTATATATATATTATATATATATATAATTAAAACTTAATAATTTAATCTCAAGACCTATAGCAAATAGAGGACAAATATTGATCCTTGCTCCCTAAAAGGCATAGACTTTAGCCTTATTGAAGGAACTAGGATTCAAAATGATCTCATCTCAGAAAAAAAAAAAAGATTCTTTACATCTTTGCCTTTTAAAAGAAAACTGTGTAATCAGCTGTCTCGTTAGACTGTTTAACAAGGTAAAGAATATTAAAGTATTTGTCCTGGCTTCTACACTTTCTCAGTGCTATAAAAATCACAGAATAGAGCCTGCCAATCATTTATTTGGCTTCTTGGATGAAGGCACTTGATGGATGCAACAGTCTGTAACTAAACAAGATGCTTGCAGAATTTGGGTTCCTGTGGCTGACAGTATTTCCGGAGGTGGGTCCCAGAGGCAAGGTAGAGGCAGCTCCCCCAAAGGGCGTGGGGCCAGCACTAACTCATCTGCCAGGCTCCTCTGGAGGATTGTCCCCAATCTCTTCCTTTGCATGGCTCTGGAGGGGTGAAAACCCACCCTGAGGTTGCCAGTGCCATGGGGTTCATGCCAAGAATCCTTGCTCTGTAATGTTGTCAGCTGTTGGGGTCTCTAAGGAACCCGCTTCTGAGTAGGAATCCTTTGGTTTTCCTGACTCTGTAGAAGCAATGAACTGAAAAGTAAGGATGGGTTCCAAGTGCATCACTGAAAACAGCTAAGTTGGAGGTCATGGGTATAGTTCTGTTAGCTTGTGGGCTTGTTCATTCCAAGCCCCAGATTGAGGCAGGCTCATTCACCCAGCCCATGTAGCACTAAACAAGACAGGGCTTTCCACAGAGGGAGGGCTTCCCAGGCCAGAGTTTTGGGAAAACTCCTGTCCTCCATGGACTGGCTGGCTCACACAAGTAATAAAGTTAGAGTTCAGCTGAGCATCCTCAGCTATTTCTCTCAAATTCAACAATCAGATGAGTGATGTGATGGGAGATGGGGAGAGACCAAGTTTGTCTCCAACAGAGTTCCCTCCACTTGCAAGGAAACATCAGGAATGAGAAAAAGTTTCCTCTTACCTTTAAAATCAGATTGTATGGCAAGTCTCCCTGGCTGGCAGGCTGAATTCTCAGGCGTGTCTTCTCAAGTGTGCTCTGTCTTCTCTGTTCTACAGCCTCCCAAATTCTTAACACAGACACAGCTGCTCCAACTTTAACCTACTGTGTTAAAGATTAGTGCCATGCACCAAACGCAAGTAGAGGGACTTAGCAGTAAGGCGGCTCTGAGATCCCCTCTCTGCTGTTTCCCAAGGCTCTTGTCATGCCATGGACTGGTATTATCTCCCATTTATGGGAAGGCACTAGTCTTCTCGGGGACCTCCTGGAACTCTCCTTCCCACACTGTAATTCACACTGCATGCTATCACTGGATTAATGTTCTGAAAACACTACTCTTACTGAGTCAGTCAAACTCTTTGAGTCTTCATTTCTCCATTGGTCACATGGATATGTTTATGTTTTCCCTGCTTGCCTGCCTCATATCATTGCTGAAAGGATCAAATAAGACCATGGATGCAAACGTGCCCTGTCAATTGGAAAGTGTTATGGAGATGAGGGTGTGCCTTCCCATCACATCATGGTACCTTCATTTCTTCCTGTGGTCTATCAGATCAGGTTGCACTATTGGACTTGGTATTTAAGGCTTCATTACTAAACATGTTCCAGATCTCTCCTCCCTACAACTCTGGTTCTCTTTCCCTTCCCTATTTATCCACTTGGGGAGCCTTCCTGATTGCTCCTATCCTCAGAAATCTCCCTCTCTTCTGAGCTTTACAGGTTCTGCATTTGGAATAAATGGGTCTCAACCATGGCTGCACATTAGAAATACCCAGAAAGCTTTTAAATCACATTATTGTCTGCATCTTGCCCCAGAACAATTGAATGAAAATCTCTTGTGATGGGGCCAGGATAACTGTGTTTTTTAAAAGTTCTCCAGTGGAGCTAAGGTAAAGAACCCTTAGTTTACACCTTACACTCAACATTGAATTGCTTTTGTCTCATGAGTCATCTTGCCCCCAAGTGCTCTGTAGATTTCCTATAGTACCGAGGCCCTGCCCCATCTCCTCACCCCCTTCTCTCCTTCTGTTGTACTTCTTATCTCTCCAGAACATATCTGGTTTCTATGAATCGTATTTGGCAAATTTGCTTCAGGACACATTTATCTGCTTCCTCTCCCTGTCCCCAGGATCTGAACTTAGCAAGCAGTAGTGAACATTGTGTGGGGGGCCATGGATTGAATCCAATTTGTGCTGTCCAACAGCATTCATATTCATCATGTGTGATTGGTTGACTGATGAGGGCCATCTCAAGCCTCTTTCTATGAAGGATGCATCTACCTCTTGGGAGAGCACTCAGTTTTTGAAGTCATGGGACTCAGGAATCACAGAAGGAAGTAAACAATTCAGACCAAACATCTAGAACCAACATTAGGAGGCAATGGTGAGGCATTTTCATGCAAAAGTCTGGAGGATACATGTGTTCAGGGCCTGGATGCTTAAGACAAATGTCTTTCAGCAATGACACTGTAGTTCACACTTCCTTAAATACACACTGGTCTTCCTTTGCCTTCTAGGTTCGCTTTCCCATTAGGTTCCTACCGGCGGGGGGGGGGGGGGGGAGGTTGTCAAATCCTTCTGGAGATTGGATGCTTCTAATTGTGGAAGACAATAACACTTAGAGCTCAAGAATGGAATTCCTATTTTCAACAGATACCTTTACTCTTCAGTTTATTTCCCAGGCACCATTCAGGCACATGCACATAGAGAGACCCTGTGCATGTAAGTAATTGCGTATTCACTCAAGTACACCCTTCCTGCAGACGGGTTGTTCTAATTATGATAATTCTTTCAACCTGATCAACTCTGGGCAACTTCAGGTTGGTTGCAGTTTTAATGGAATGCTTCTATTTCATTTATGTTGTTTTTTAATATGATGGTAGAGTTTGTGACAAATTCCAAGCATTATACAAAGTCTGCATTTCCAGAGTTTTCTTGAATATCTGCTACGCTTAGTTTCTCTCCAGGACACATCTGGTCTTTATGGGCTGCACTTAGCAATTTTGCTTCGGGACACATCTATTCTTTGGTGCCTGTTTCCTGAGAAGCCTTGCTTTGGTTTGTGGAAAACAAAACAAAACAAAACAAAACAAACAAGCTTGATTGTATTGTGCTGCCGCTGAACACTGAGTATCTTCTCACAGATACAAAAACTTCAGACTGTCCACTGTACTTCATTTCCAGCCTCACCTACCAACCATTTAAATCTTACTCCTAATCAGTCATTTGGCATAAACTCAATAGAAGGCTTGGCTTGACAGGCTCATTGTTAACAGTGACTAAGGCACCTTATAAAGTCAATAGTGCCTGTTACAAATGTCTTACCTTGGCTTATACCTGGATGATTCTGTATCTACTGAATGCCTGAATCTTGAGGACATTGAATCTGTGTCTAGTAGTGAACATTATACGATGGTACGCAGTGGGATCATGGTTGAGTCCGGCTGGTGTTCACCAATGGAATTGCAATATGCTGTGTGGTTTGGTAGACTGATGAGGAGGGCCAAACAGAAGTACTTCTCAGTTTTCTCTGCTGGCTAGCCGGCTTAAATGCTTCTTGGCTTGTCTTCTTCCCTTGATTTGTTTATCTCTTTTTCTTATCTCTTATTCCTGGAAGTCATGACCTTCCTTTGGGATCTCTGAGCACTTAGAGGACTTTCCTCTTCATGGTCAGTAAAATAAAGTGTTGATGAGCTCAGAACGTGGAAAGGGGTTGCTTCAGCTTTGGTCTGATTGTTGATCGTGCTGTGAGGTGGTCTCCCTTATGATGGGAAGTTTAACTCTAAGTAGGCCATAGATTTGTCTCCTTTGCAACAGATTCGTCTGAAACAGTCATAATAAACTGTTTAGATTACTTTGTAGTAGCTAACATGTTCAGTAAGACATATTCCAGTCTATTTGTGACTCACAGATTTTGGGCTGATAAAGTACATCCATACTCTTCCTTTGCCATGACATTATACATGTGTGTGTATATGTATGGTCTGCAGTAAACTATGGTGTATGCTTCCTGCTACAGCCCAGAAGGTAGATGAGAGCATTTTTGCATTTGTGGGATGCTTTCCGAAATTGGCATTTATTTCAATAATTTCCCCTCCCTCTCTCAGGGTCAGTTGGCGCATCTGTAGAGACCATTGCCCCTTGTGTCCTGGCACTGGAGGAGCTTGGTGAGGACACCTGGTTTCTTCCTGTTCAGCACAGAGGGTGAGGCACAAGGGTTGTGAGCTCGGCAGTGAACATCTGAGTCTCATGGAGACACTTCGGCAAATATGCTGCGAGGGCATATGCTTGGAGTTATTTTTCCAGAGTTGGGAATAGAGCCAGAAGTACTTTATTTCACTCATTCCTTTGTTCAACATGATTTAGGTTGCTAATGTGTATCATTCCTTGTTTTGAGAACTATGGGGGGTAGGGAAGACAGATTTTTATCAGACATTTCTGCCCCCAAGTCTGGGGAGACCACACACACACACACACACACACACACACACACATCCCTCAAGAGTGACCTGAATGAAGGAAAGCAGCCCCTAATACTCATTAGGTGGTGTGACGGGGGGTCATTTTGAGAGCTGCCTCCTGGATCCTGCCATGATCAGTTTGCAGGCCTACATTCATTCATAGCCTAACTGGTATAGCTGCGAGTGAAATCAGCACAAAGAAAGAAAAGGAATATTCATGTTTATGTTGAATACCAGGAGCCTGGATGGAGCAAGCAGTTTTGCATCAGTGTTGCAAGACTCATACATGCCTCTGTGGAATGCCTTTTGAATGTACCCGAGAGTTTCTGGGGCTCTGGCCCAGAAAAAGATGCATTTACAGCAAAAGATGCATTTCTTGCAAATAAGCATTCTTGTCTGAAATAAAAGCAGTAGAGGTGTTTTCTCAGTGTTGAGTGACTCCAGCCCTTTGAGGGGTCTGAAGGAGGCCCGGACTCCACCCACAACTATGCCTTGCAGGGATATGAACAGGTGGAGGGGTGTGGAGGAGAGAGAGATATACTCAGAGGACCGAGTAAATCTACATCGGGTGCTCAGGCAACAGAAGCTTTGGCCAGGGGCCCTTTCCCGGGGCCCTCATGCACCCCCAGAGGGTGGGAGGATACTTGGAAATTAGGAAGGAAGAGAGGCCAATGGCACAGGCTGCTTTTTGATGGATCCAAGTGTTCTGGAAAAGAAAGATGAGAGTCTATCCATTCCCCAACTGGGAGGTGGATCTCTAGGGTATCCAGTTTGTGATCTTTTATTCATGCACACAATCTGTTTGGCTCTGTCTTTGGGAAATTACTTCTATTTAGTGCTCTTAATTGCTTAAATTGCTGTGGGTTTGCTGCATTTTAAAAAATTCAGTAAAAGACATGTGGAAAGATTGACAGTAAAATGTTTATCAGGTGAAAATCTTCACAGATTTACGGACCCAGTTTCATCTTGTGAATACCAAATTTGGAGGCCCAGGAAAAAGTGGAGAAGCCGTTGATTTTTCACTTGTCCACAAATAGCAAGTAATGGAAATAATAACAATCATTATTACAAATTTTTGAACAGCCACGCTATGTTAAGCACTCAGGATTTTACATCACATTCAACAGACAAAGTGAAAAAATCTGGGAGTCTGCTCCCAGCACCTCTGTGATTTCTAGGTCTTGATCTTTATGACCACTCCCAGTGCTCTGTGAAGCCCATCCAGCCAAGCTAGGGAAAGTTCCAGAAAGATCCTGACCCCTCCCCCACCTCCTGCTTCTGATGAAAGCCCTGCAATGCCTTTCCATTTTTATTCATGCCCACACCTCAGGAGGGAACTGAAGAGGAGAGGTTCCGGGAGCCTCTTTCCAATAAGCTAACAGAACTAGCATGGACTCCTCTAACCCAAGAAAGTCAGAGCTGCCTCATAGCAGAGAAGTGACCACAACAGCTGCTGCAAGGATAACTTTGAACCTCGGCTCTGTTCCCCAGCTGCGACTCTTGACCCTTTCGAACTGTGCATCGAAGGGCATGTTCCCTTTTTTATTTACACTTGGTGTTACTTGATCTTGCTGACCTCTTTCCAGACAACATCTGTATTGTTTGTTATAGCAAATCAGAAAAATGACCTGTTCATTCATTCATAGAGTTTTATCAGTTGCCCGTGGTGGATACATCATTGCAGAAGGGCTTAAAGCAAATGTTCTGAGCTGAAATGTCAAAATTTCTTTAGCATTAGTGTCTGCTAGAGCAGGATTGAATGCTGTCTGTCTGGGGTGCCCAGATCTGTGGACCACATGATCATGATTCTGTTCCCAATTGAATCAGTTGTTTACAGAGCACCCTCAATCTCTGGAGACATTTCACCTCTGAGGGAACATTTGGAAATGGGTAAGGGGCCTTTGGTTGACCCCATGATGTGGGCAGGAGGGGTAGGGATGGGTCCTGTATAGAAAGAATTGTCCTGCATCCTGCATGAATCTCCAAAGTTTTTCATTTATTTATTTATTTATTTATTTAACATTTATTTATTATTGAGAGACAGAGAGAGGCAGACCATTAGCAGGGGAGGGGCAGAGAGAGAGGGAGACACAGAATCTGAAGCAGGCTCCAGGCTCTGAGCTGTCAGCACAGAGCCCAATGCGGAGCTCGAACTCACAAACTGAGAGATCATGACCTGAGCCGAAGCCGGAGGCTTAACTGACTGAGCCACCCAGCCGCTTCTTCAAAGTTTTAATGAACGTTGATGTACGTGAAAAACTCTTGATAATTGGCGGAGCCTAGATCTTAACTGATTTGCATATAGCACAAAGTGTTTTATGCACAATTCTGATCTGCACTGACTTTCTCAGGGACTACTTCTGTGCAAATTGAGAAAAGGTTATATTTTATTATGTTCAGAAACTTACCTAGAATTGTTCACGTCATTCTGATCGTGGAAAATCATTACTGCCAATGGCAACACCTCTCATGGTATCAGAGTCGCCCTACAGCACAGCTGGAGCAGTCTGTGCTCGGAGCCGTTGGTCCTGGTGAGTCTATGTAAAGACGCGGGCATCTGTCCACTCCTTTATTTCTCCTAGTGAGGCATCCTCCTGTGCATTTGCAGGTTGCAAACCGTGTTATTTTTATACATGCTTTTCCATCTCCATTACATTGGAGATGTATGTTTCTCCATTACATTGTCATGAGTGCATTATATTGGCAGTTGTCTTTGCATGTCTTAAATGAACGCGTTTTTTTTTTTCTAAGAATGCAGTTCTATTTATTGTGAAATGGGATGAGGCTATACTTTGTTTTGCTTAGGACTTCGCCAAGAGTTTTTCACCGTTTTGAAAAATGAGCCTACTGTTAGAAACAGTCTCCGATAATCTCTGTCATAAATACAAGACACTTGAATCTGACTGCATTTTTAGGTGTCACATTCGCGACGATTCTTTCAGATACAGGGGTGAACATCTGATTACTTTATGTCTTCTAGTGTAGTCACGATCGCTTACATATTGAGATAGTTATTTTGCTGTAAATTATTTCCTTTAATATCTCCACTTACTTATACTTAGGGCGATATAGTTCTCTTTTTAAAAATTATGTTGGTAGGATATATTATCTGTGACTTTCGTTTCGGAATAGTAAAGGGGCATGGCTAAAAGCTTGTTATAAAAAGAGAACATTGGGGGGCACCTAGGGGGCTCAGTCAGTAAAGCATCAGACTTCTGCTCAGGTCATGATCTCACAGTTTGTGAGTTTGAGCCCCATGTCGGGCTCTGTGCTGACAGCTCAGAGCCCGGAGCCTGCTTCAGATTCCATGTCTCCCTCTCTCTGCCCCTCCCCTGCTTATTATGCTCTGTTTCTCTCTCTCAAAAATAAATAAGCATTAAAAAAATTTAAAAAAAAGGGAAACATTGGTTCTGACAGGGCTCTGATGGGAAGCACTGAGGGAAAGCCTTGGTTCAGGCATTCCCTGGTGTGAAGAAAGGGTTAGTTCATCTGCTTCAAGCTTTCCTGGGTCAGCATAGGCATCCAGCTTTCTGTAGTGGATTCTCCCCCCCCCCCCCCCAGAAACTCACATGACTTGGGGCTCAAAGTCAATTAGGTAAATATCAGTTGGAAATTTATCTATTGATTAGTTGATCAAAAATTCAACTTTCTTCTTAGTGTTTTCATTCTGGTGCAAACTTTTTGCATTTTTTCCCCTAACACACACTACTACATTTGCCTTACCATTCTCCTCTCTCTCTCTCTCTCTCTCTCTCTCTCTGTGCACATACATGCTTCTTTTTTTTCTAATACATTTGAGATTAAATGCACAATGATACCCCTTCTAAGTACTTTTGTATGTATTTCCTAAAAAACAAGGACCCTTTCCTCTAAAGCCACACTATACCTCCCATGATCGGGAAGTTAACACCGCACATAAGTACCACCACAGAGCCCGTATCCCAATACTGTTTTTTATAGGTGCGATTCAGAAACACCCATTTCATTTAGTTGCTGTGGCTCTCCAGTCTCATTCAACCTCTTTTAGTTCCTCAGTTTTCCTTGTCTCCATGACCTTGGCATTTTTGAAGAGGATAGGTCAGTTACTTGGAAGACTGTTCCACAGATGGGTGTTGCATGATGTTTCCTCAGCAGCGTACTCAGATTGTGCATTTTCGGGCAGCAGTGTCACGGAAGTGAGGTGGACCTCTTCTCGGTTTATAGTGTCAGAAGGCACATGATGTCGTTGCCCCATCACTGATAAAGAGAAAACACTGAACTTCTATCACTTAGTTAAAATGGCGACGGCCAAGTTTCTCTACTGTAGAGGGAATTAGTAGGTATTTTTAATTAATTAATTGATTAATTAATTTTTTGAGAGAGAGAGTGAACAGGGGAGGTGCAGAGAGAGAGAGAGAGAGAGAGAGAGAGAGAGGAAGAGAGAGAATCCCAAGCAGGCTCTGCACTGCCAGCACAGAGCCTGACGTGGGCCTCAAACTCACCAACTGTGAGATCATGACCTGAGCTGAAATCCAGAGTCGGAGTCTTAACCGACTGAGCCACACAGGTGCCCCAGTAGGCATTTTGAAGAGGAGGTTCTTTGAGACTATATACATAGGCTCTTCTGAATCAAAACTTCACCCTAGATCATGAGCATCTGTTGGTGAATCCTTTCTAAATCAGTTCTCAAATGGCAATTTTCTAATTCCATCATTCCTTCTACACCTACCAGCTGGCATGCTACTCTAAGGTAGATCTTCTATGTATGTATGTATGTACTCAAGTGATTCTGTTTTATTCAATGGGTTACAACCCCTTGCTGTCATCATTTATTTTGGTGTTCAAACTGTCCTCCATTTGGCCAGTGGGACAGCTGTCAAGCTGGATCCATAGCTTTTGGATATGTTCCTATCATTTTGGTACAAGATGGTCCAGACTTGTGTGTTCTCTTCCCCAGCCCTGGAATCAGCCTTTTTTTTTTTTTTCCAAGAATTCCTGATTTCCTTTAGAAACCAAGGTCTGATACTGGATATGCTCATTGGTATTGGTTTCTCTTGCTTCCAGGCCTCACGGACAGAACTAGAATATGTAGCTAGGTAGCTACACATCTATATCTGTTTCAATGTACATGTGTATTTATCTCTCTGTTGCGAACCATGAGTTCACATCAGTATCCCTAAATTCAACCCAACACTCTGTGGATTATTCTAACATTCTCCTTTCCACATTTGAACCCCCATTCTCAATAGAGAGAAACCTGGTTTGTATATCTTAATTTATTTACTTATTTTCTCAGTCACCTTGTATGAGACTAATCTCTTGACCACAGGAGCCATCTCATTGGCTAAACACTGTAAACTCCCACTGCTCCTCACATGGCGAGAGACTTCTCCTCCAGCCCGGGTTGCAGCCACCTGAGGGTTTGCCTACCCTGATGCATTTGAAGCTATGTGGAAAAGGAAGTTTTTATTACCTGTAAATTTTATTTCAGGATAATGGGGCAGTGTTAGAGGAGGTCATCCAGAGGATGTGACCTCCAGTTGACCCATGAGCCCAATCCTGGCAATTGGAGGCTCCTCCTCCCTCCCCTGTCCTTGGAATGTACCTTCCACTCACTGTTCCCACACTCAGAGCCATTTTCAAAGATGCAAACTTGAGAAAGCATCAGGTTGTTGGGATTATCTAGACAGTATACCCAATGAAGCTCAGTTAAGGCCTGAGTTCATCAGGTATAAACTTTTAAGATCCTGGCCTGCAGACCTGGAGATCACTTCCTCTTGTGGCACCCAAGGCAAGCCTCTTAGGTAAGTTCCCTCGGGTATTAAACCTACCAATTCCCAGTCTGGAGTGGCCTGCCTCTTTCTCCAGTCCCTCCTTGCCCTCCCAGGACGGGGTGGCGGCCGTGGGGGGGGGGGGGGCGGCTTGCAAACCCACAGGCGGTTTATTTTTATAATGATATATATTAAGAAGTATTTATTTTTAATGGTATCTCTCATCAATTTTCTTTTCTGTGCTCAATATTGTTTCTCATGTATCATGTCTTCCATCTGGTTTCAATTTTCTATGTCTGAAAAGTGACTTTATTTTGCTTTTTTCCCCCCTGGAATAAGAGGTAAGCTGGCTATAAACACTGCAAAGTGTTTCTCCTTCCTCATTTTGAGTATGTTACTCCTTTCTCTTCTGGGATCTAGTTTTGACTTTGGGAAGCCTGTTTTCAATCTATCGTGATAGCTTTCTTTTCAAAGATGGGTTTTTAGATTCGTTGCATTACCTTTAATGTTCTATAGTTTCACTCCACTTTGTCTAGGAATAGACTTATTTTTATTCTTCCCCTCCTGATAAATGGAAGGCACTTTATTCTCAAGATTTCTTTCTCTAATTCCAGAAAATTCTCAGGGTCCAAATATTGTGTGCCATGGCTACCACCTCCATATCCTTCTTCCAGAGCACTCGTTCAGCCTGTGGCACCTGTCCCCGTTCCTCCATTCTTCATCGGGACCTTTCCTGTCTTTTATCGTTTTCTCCCTGGCCAGCCTCTGGTGCCCTTCTTCACAACATCTTCTCCTTTGCCAATATGCTTTCACGTCTGTTCCAGAGCCAGAGTTGATGTCATTTATCGATTTAAAAATCCCGTTTCTATCCATTCCTGTAATTTTTCATGTCTAACACTTCTTTGATTCATTTTCATGTCATTTTCCTGTTTCACTTTTGCCTTGTCACCATAGATTTTTGCTCCCTTAAAGGATGGAATTCTTTCGTTAATCCACCCAAACATGCTTATTTCCACACTTAATAAAGGGATCTGGAGTGATTTTGTGTTTCAGTTGCTCATTTCGCTGGCTTGCTTTCTTAGTGTAATATTTACATGGTTTGGAATTTCGATTTATGGCTTCGTTTTGAGGGGGGTGTTTATTCTTTGTTATTCTCTCACTTCTCTCCTAAGAAGGCTCACTCCTCTTGAGTGGTTATGCGGTTGCCATGACATAATCCTAATCCCTGATCCTCAAAAGATCCTCAGGGGTGGTAGTTGTTTCCAGCCCACTTACATATAATCAGAGAAATTATTAACCCTGTTCCTGAACTAGTGGCTGCCTTGCTGAGTTCCTGATCTTGGGCTGGATTTGTATTTCTACACCTCCTGGAGTACACGGGAGTAGTTCTTTTCTATTTCCTTTCTCAAGTAGTCTGTGTGTGGGGGTGGGGTGGTTGGCGGGGGAACAGAATCTACCCCTAGCTTTAGGCAGTGAGCCTGCTTCTAACCTCCTATTGTCCCAGAGGACAATAGGAACTTTGAACTCCAGGTTACCTCAGGCTTGGTCTCTGCCTTTGATTTAAGAGCTGTTTATATTTTGGAATTACTGGTCTATTTCTGACCCATTAAGATACTTACTCGTTTCTGAGCCTGGCTGAATTTTTGTTGTTTGTTGTTGTTGTTGTAGATAGATCATTGTTACATGTTTGGAGCCAGAGTGGTAATGTCAAAGTGTGAATTTTCTGAGCTACTTGGATAGAAAGTTTCTTACTTCCATTAAGCAGAAGCAACATTCCAGTATGATACTTTTTAACTTCTGAGAAGCTGCTGGCACATAGTCTCAGATCAGAGCCTTCAGACGATTTATCCCCAACCTTTACTGAGCAGCAGATTCCCATTAGCACCACTGAGTTGGACCTTGCCTATCTCTCAGCGCAGGGAATTGTCCATGGCAAGTTGCTGCCTATAGATGCCTTTCACTGTGGTTTACATGTGCAAAAACCTCCAGTTTATTTCCCTCTCTTGGTGGAGCATAAAGGGCACACTTGACACATGTATTCTTAGTTTTAGAGGGAAACTCAGAGATGTGTAAGACCAGTATCCCTCCCCATACCGGCAGGCATGTTACTGATTCTAGGGAAGGCAATTGGATTTTTCAAAACCCATGGAATGGTTGCCCAAGGCAATCTTTATAGATCCTAAAGAGCAATATGACCCTTGCTGACATCTGCAGAGTTAGGAAGTTTTCTTACTGTCAAGTCCAAATTGACCTCCTTGTAACTGCTACCATAATGATACTCCCTGTGTAGGAGCTGTTCTGACTTAGAAGACATCCAGTTTTACATTCAGAGGTTTCTCCTTTGGGCTAAGTTCTTCTGTTTCCTTTAGCACTGTCCCCTAATAGTTCAGATACCTTGTTAGTCTGTTGCCGCCTCTTTGATAGGTGTTGGCCATTTGTTTGGCTAGACTGCTTCTACAAAGGAACAGGCAATGCTGTAATTTGTGATGGATGAGAGTTTGCTGTCTTGTTCCCAGCTCCCGTGGCTCTGTGGCTGGCTTCAAGGGCTAATTGAATGCTGTGATTACATTTGCTCATAGCCTGGGTGGTGCCATCCACGCTTCCCCCAGGCACGTGTCCACCATCCTGAGTTTCTACTCTGGGCTGCTAAGCAATTCAAGCAGTTCTGCAATTCTGCCTCCTTGGGCAGCCTGGGAATGGTTACTTGCAAACCACTTCTGCAGACAGGGTAATGGTGTATTGATTGCTGAACAGGTGGTAGAGGTGTAGTTTGATTTTTAGATATAATTCTGTTTTGTGCTTTTTGGCTTGTTGCTGGAAGGTGTTTATGTGGTGATCTTGTGGGATAATTTTGATTTCAATGCTTGCCAGTAGTTTTCACTTTTATTTTTATTTTTTTATTTTAATTAATTAATTAATTAATTAATTAATTTTAATGTTTATATTTGAGAGACTGAGACAGAGCATGAGTGGGGGAGGGGCAGAGAGAGAAGGAGACACAGAATTCGAAGCAGGTTCCAGGCTCTGAGCTGTTAGCACAGAGCCAGGCACGGGGCATGAACTCACAAACCGCGAGATCATGACCTGAGCTGAAGTGGGATGCTCAACTGACTGAGCCACCCAGGCACCCTTGTTTTTATTTTTTTTAAAGCACAGACTGACATGGTGTGCTAGGAACACGTTATGACTAGGCCAAGAAAATCCGTGATGTGATTTGCTAAACTGGGGATATGCAAGAATAGATTCTCATTCAGGAACCTACGTGAACCTGGATGCTGACTCTTTTAGGGAAATGTTGCACAAAGCATGCTTCATGAATGCAGTAACTCTGTGAGAGACTCTGTCAGTAAAGGGCTCCATGATCATATTATTTGCAAGTGATGTATAAAATGCCTTCTTCTTGGGGAGAACTTTTAATCTGGCCATATGGAAGGCTGTGAGGTTTTCAGTAGCAAAGTAATATTTTTAACTTTAATTCCACATTGACCATGCTTATTTGGCCATGAAAATTCTTGAAGAGAAACCTATGGTACCTAATACCATTTTGGAAAAATCAGGATTCCATTGGACACCCTCTGGGAAATGCTTTGCTGAACAATGTGGCATACACGTGTGATCCATGCTCTCACAAGCAGGTCAACCCGGTGCCTCTGCTGCCCAGAAGACATTTTCCTGACTCCTGTTGGGGAAGTGATGGGACAATTCATCCTATGGGGGAGAGCACCAACCCCACCAAAGTGTGGTCCCTGAGTGAGATGGCACTGAGAGTTTGTGTCAGGAAATGGGGAATGGCAGAGAGGGAAGATATCATAATGAGGTGGAGTTCATCATAACACCCTCTGGTAGAACTTTTCAGTGAATATTTTGGTAGTGGGGGAGGGTGGTTGGGCAGTCAATTTGGCAATGTCAAGGAAGAAAAGAAATACTGAATGGAAGATGAGTGGAGAACAACATCTTCCATGTCTTGGCTGATGCACGAGGGAGATGTGTTGACCAAGAAGAAATAACATTTCTGTAGAGGGACACATTAAGAGGACACTAACGAAAGACACTCAGTCCTCACTGCAGAGTTTGAAATATGTGAATGGTGTTCAAGACTCCTTTAAAGACCTCCAGGGAGGGCATGATAGGATGTAAATAATTTTCACGGACCAGGGCTCTCTTGTCTGCTCTCACACATATTGGAGCTGATTCCTGGCCTTAGTGGAGACTATAGGGATGGAGGGTGGGGGCAATTTGTGAGAAGAACTTGGTGATTACAAAGTACAGAGAGAATTCAGATCACATCAGCTGCTAGGATCATAATGACTGGGATCCAGGTGTTTCTGAAGGGTATACTTCTCCTCAGGTCTCATAAAAATTGGTTTCCCCTCTCTCCTTGAAGCAACACTGGACTTGTCAATGAAGTTCTTAGCTGGAGGCTACCTGATCGCCATCCAGTCATTAGGAGATAAAAACTATCGATCATTATTTGTCTGCTGCTTGTTGGAACCAGCAGGCCTCCTGCTAATATCTTTATCCACTTCTGAGGCTGTCAGCCTATTGACTTTTTTTTTTAACCAGCTGATTGGAGTGTGAGGTGCTGAAGAAATTACTTTTAACCAAATGATGGGAAATTAAAGCATGGAACATCTGTAGCAGAGCATTCAGAACTTAAGGTGACTCTTTTTCAGTCTAGTGAAGGGATGGGGGTGGTGGTGAGAGGTCTGTCTTTTCTATTTACCTTATGCTCTCATCACTCGAGAAAAGCCCCAAACACAAAGAAAGTAAGAATGAAGAAGGAAGCTTCAGCTGGTGACCCAGAACTGCCTACATGACCTCCCTGGCCTTGGCTTACTCATTGGGGCAAGGAGTTACTGGGCACTAGACCTTGTCTTATGTTCTGAGGCTGTGATGATGACAGGGCAGCACATGGCTTCACTGCAAAGGCTGCTGGACCCCTGGGGTATGTGAAGCACAGAGTGGACCAAAGAAGCCCTTGGTCTCTGGTTTTCTGCAGTGAACTCTGTACTACAGTCAGCTGCAGAAGTTCTAACATGAGCAAGCACACAGGACCTTTCCCGGAGCATGCTCTGATAGGAAACACGGTGGTCCCTGGCAGAGGCAAAGGCCAAAGGCACAGAAGATACTCTTTTACAAAATTAATCACATGTCACCACGGAGTGAAGAGTAGCCTCATGAGAGTGATCTCTCAGTGGGAGGTTCATTAATGAAATGATAGTGTGTTCACTGAGGCTTCTTGCGCCCAGGCCTAGGCAGGTAGAGAAAGGACTCTGATGACAGGGTTCCTGGTCTCAGGATCACTGCTGGGGACAATGGTTGGTGACCTTTGATGGGTGCTGCTCCCACTGTGTTTTTAACAGCTTTCCTGGGGTATAATTAATATGTAATAAACTTTACATATTTATACAATTTGATAAGGCTTGACTGATATGTGCACTCCTGAAACTATGCCCGTAGTCAAGATAATGAACTATCTATCATCCACAAAATATCCCTGGAGTCCCTTTGTAAACCCTCACTCCTGCCAGTGTCTGCTCCCCATCCCCTGGTAACTGGTGATCTGCTGCGGTGATAGATTTGCATTTGTGAATATTTTATATAAAAATTTTTAATGTTTATTTATTTTTGAGAGAGAGAGAGAGACAGAGAGAGAGAGAACAAGCAGGAGAGGGGCAGAGAGAGAAGGAGACCCAGAATCTGAAGCAGGATCCAGGCTCTGAGCTGTCAGTATAGAGTCCGATGTGGGGCTCGAACCCATGAACTGTGAGATCATGACCTGAGCCCAAGTCAGATGCTTAACCGACTGAGCCACCCAGGTGCCCGAGTATTTTATATAAATGAAATCTGACACTAAATACTGTTTGACTGGCTTTTCCCACAAAGCATAATCATGTTGATAGTCATCTATGTTTTGTGTGTGTAACTAGTTCTTTTCTTTTATTGCTGAGTCGTGTTGCATTGTATGGATAACCCATCATTTGTTTCTCTATTACCAATTGATGGACATTTGGGTTTTTCTAGTTTTTGCTCTTATAAATAAAGCTGTTATAAATATTTGTGTACAGATTTTGCATGTACATTTGATAACATTGTTCAAGTATTCTATATTCTTCCTGATTCCTTTTTGTACTTGTTCTATCAATTTTGGGGAGATAAATGTTGAAAACTCTGAGTAGAATTGTGAGCTTGTTTATTTCTCCTTGAAGTTCTATATGCTACTGTTTCATGTATTTTGAAGCTCTGTTATACATTGCATAAACATGTAGGATTGCTCTGTGACTCTGGTGAATTGACCCCTCTATCATTATGTCATGACTTTCTCTGACTTCGATAATATTCAGTGCTCTGAAATCTACTTCATAAGCTATTAATATAGCCATCCCATCTTTCTTTTTATTAATATTAGCATTTATATGATTATACACATACATGTGTAAATGTGTATTATATATATATATATATATATATATATATATATATATTCCATTATTTTACATTTAACCATTTGTGTTTTTATATTTAAAATATTTTTCATATAGGCAGCACAAGTTTGGTCTTATATTTTTTATACAATCTGAAAATCCCTGCCTTATAAAAGACTTTTACTTTGAGATAATTATAGATTCATGTGCAGCTATAAGAAATAATATAGAGAAATCCTGTGCTCCCTTTGCTCAATTTCCTTTGAAGACATCTTGCAAACTACAGTACAATATCAAAACCAGAATATTGACATCAATACAATCCAACAGACTTGTTCAGATTTACTGTTTTGCTTCTACGTGTGTGTGTGTGTGTGTGTGTGTATGTGTGTGTTCCCCAGTCAAGAGGTAGAAAGTTCAATCAACACAAAGATCTTTCATGTTTCTCCTTCCTCTGCTCCACCCTGCTCCTATTTTTAATCCCTAACAACCACCAATCTGTCCTCCATCTCTGACACTCAGTCTTTTACCATAAATATGATGTTAGCTGTGGCTTTTTTTTGGTAGATACTCTTTATCAAGTTGAAATAACTCCCCTCACTTCCTAATTTGCAGAGAGTTTTTATTGTGAATGGATATTGGACTTTGTCAAACATTTTTTTTTCTGCATCATTTGAAATTATCATATGATTTTTCAACATTACCATGTTGATATAAGTTACTGATTGATTTTTGAATGTTGAGCCAGTCTTGCATACTTGGAATAAATCCCATTTAGTCATGGAACATAATTCTTTTTATACATCATTGGATTTGATTTGCTAATATTTTGTTGAGGAGCTTTATGTCCAAATTAATGTGAGATATTGGTATGTAGTTTTGTTTTTTGTACTTTATTTGCCTGGTTTTGGTCATCTCTGCCTTTCAGTTGGAGTGTTTAGATCATTTATATTTAATATGACTGTTGAGACATGTCAAGTAAGAAGTTGCTGTGGCCAAGGTCAAAGAGGTTGTTGTCTGTTTTCTCCTTTAGGATTTTGATGGTTTCCTGTCTCTCATTTAGGTCTTTCATCCATTTTGAATTTATTTTTGTGTATGGTGTAATAAAGTGGTCTAATTTCATTCTTCTGCTTGTTGCTGTCCAGTTCTCCCAGCACCATTTGATAAAGACACTGTCTTTTTTTGCATTGGATACTCGTTATTGCTTTGTTGAGATTGGTTGGCTGTACATTTGTGGGTCCATTTCTGGGTTCTCTATTCTACTCTATTGGCCTATGTGTCTGTTTCTGTGCCAATACCATACTGTCTTGATGATTACAGCTTTGTAGTACTGGCTAAAGTCGAGGATTGTGATACCTCCAGCTTTCTTTTTCAACATTACTTTGGCTATTAGGGGTCTTTTGACAGGTCTCTGAAGGCAACAGAACTAAAAGCAAAAATGAACTATTGGGACATCATCAAGGTAAAAATCTTATGCACAGCAAAGGAAACAATCAACAAACCAAAAGGCAACCAACAGAATGGGAGAAGATATTTGCAAATGACATATTGGATAAAAGGTTAGCATCAAAAATCTATAAAGAACTTACCAAACTCAACACCTGAATAACAAATAATCCAGTGAAGAAATGGGCAGAAGACATGGATAGAAACTTTTCCAAAGAAGACATCCATATGGCTAATAGACATGTGAAAAGATGCTCAACATCACTCATCATCAGGGAAATACAAATGAAGCCCACATTGAGATACCACCTCACGCCAGTCAGAGTGGCTAAAATTAGCAACTCAGGAAGCAACAGATGTTGGCAAGGACGTGGAGAAAGGGGAACTCTCTTGCACCATTGGTGGGAATGCAAACTGGGAATGCAGCCACTCTGGAAAACAGTATGGGGGTTCTTCAAAAAAATTAAAAATAGAATTACACTATGGGCCAGCAATGGCACTACCAGGAATTTATCCTGGTACCCCAATGTTTATAGCAGTATTATCAACAATAGCCAAATTATGGAAAGATCTCAAATGTCTATCAACTGATGAATGGATAAAGAAGATGTGGTATATATATATATATATATATATATATATATATATATATATAAAATGGAATAGTACTCTGATGAAAAAGAATGAAATCTTGCCATTTGCAAGACATTAGATGAAACTGGAGGGTATTATGCTGAGTGAAATAAGTCAGTCAGAAAAAAACCAGATATCACATGTTTTCATTCATATGTAGATTTTGGGAAACTTAACAGAAGACCATAGGAGAAGGGAAGGAAAAATAAGTTACAAACCCAGAAGGAGGCAAACCATAAGAGACTCTTAAATACAGAGAACACACTGAGTATTGATGGGGGTGGGGAGTTGCAGCGTGGGGAAAATGGGAGATGGACATTGAGAAGGGCACTTGTTGGGATGAGCACTGGGTGTTGTATTCAAGTGATAAATCATGGGAATCTACTCCTGAAGCTAAGACTACACTGTATATGCTGTATGTTAGCTAACTTGACAATAAATTATTTAAAAAAATAATATGACAATTAATATGAGTGGATTTAAATCTATCATCTTGCTCTTTGTTTTCTATTTGTTCTATCTCTTTTGAGTTCTCTTTTCCCTCTTTTTCTACCTTATTTTGGATTAATAGAACAGTTACGGTTTTTTTCTATTTTGTCTCCTTTGTTGGTTGACTTATAGCTATAACTCTTTGTTTAGTTATTCTAATGGCTTCTTTAGGAATTATAGAACGCATCTTTAGGCTATCATAATCTACTTTCAAGTGATATTATATTATCTCACATTTGGTAAAAATCTTTATAATAGTAAAGTCTGGGTTCCTTGGACTTTCAACTCCACCTGCTTGGCTCAGGCTATGTGCTGGTCTCTGCCTATGTGCCTCTCTTCGGGTTATGACTTAGAGAATCTCTCAAGGCAGTAACTGGGACATTCATAAGGTTCTTCTCATTTGTTCTTCCTCTTTCAGGGATTGTTCCTTGATGTACTGAATCTTCTTAAAAGCCATTGCTTCATATATGTTGCTTTCTTGTTTGCTCATTTTGTTTTGTTTTGTGTAGGAGGGTAAATTTGGTTCCTCTTATTCCATTTTGGGCAGAGGAAGAAATTCCATACTGTTGTTTTGATGTGGATTCTGTGGTCTCCATGTTAAAGACAAAGTACTAACACTAATCCTTTCAGTAGAGTCTTTATTGTGGATCATAGAGAATGATCGCAGAGAATGAAAGCATCTAGGCTATGTGACATGTAATAGGTCTTTCAGAAAGATCCAGCCTACACACTCAAACCTCTTGGCATGGCATACATTTGTGTGTGATGGTAGAACCCATTCTCCGAGAAGAGGAGGTGATTTGTCCAGAGGAATTTTGTTATATGAATACTTTTTTCTCCATATCACTTACATCTCTATGAATGAGACTAAATCTAGGACCAGAAATATCCATTTCATATTTATCAAAGAAACAGGTCTACTCCAAAGGCAAAGAGAATTGGAGAGCAGGGCATCACAGGCTGAAAGATTCATGTAGTCTTAGATTCTGGAAGGTCTTAAAGAATAGCCCCCTGCCTGTAGGAATGTGAGATATCATCATCTTCATTTTACATATTCTGGCAACTCTGAATATCAAGGGACTTACCCAGGGTCTCGTAAAGAGTAACCTTTGTTCTCTCTCCAAGAATAAAAGACACTTGCTTTTGCAACGATTCTTTCTGTAATATTCCTGTCTTGCTCATTTTACTGTCTCTGTTTCCTTCCCCCCAGCTGTGCCTGTCTTCTGATTAGCTGATGACATGTCCCCCAACGGCTTTAAGCATATTCTGCCTTTCTGGGTGAGGGCAAAACATACTTCCCTCTGAAGTTTCTCTGGGAAAGCTTTAGAGCTATACAATTAACAGTTTCCTCGTTCATTTCCGTCCCCTTGTGGTCCTGGCCTCTGACAGTGGATGGATGGCTGTATCATAACACTCCCTCCACATCATTTGTCACGTCTTGGCACTGTGACAACAGCCTTCTCTGTTTCTAGAAGTCCAGGAGCTAGAATGTCAGGCAGAGAAACTAAATAACTTTTCACCCTTAGGACATAGTTCCTTCTTTGGAGAGCTGGAGGCTACTGCAAGCTGGTGTGAGGCCATCGAGCTGTTGAAGCATGGAGCATTTCTACCACCCTGGAATGTGACTATGAAGGCTTTATTCTGACCATGCCTGGTCCTAGAAAATTGATTTGGAAAAATAACCTGGAAGCTTTGCAGACGGTAGGATCTGTCCTCTTCCCTAAAGCAATGAGCTACAGTGCTCTGGCATCTTTCAGCAAGGTGCTGTCTGCTAATGGGGAATTATGTAGAGCCAAGAGCAACTGTAATTAAACAGGGCAGAGAGTTGGGTTTAGAGAATTATAATAACCGTAATGTTAACAGCAAACATCTTTATAGGGATTGCCATGAGCCAGGCACTATTCTGAGTCCCATAGGCATATTAGCTTATTGAATCTTTGCAACAACCCTTCCAGGTAGGTAGTTATTATCTCTGTGTTACAGATGAGAGAGCTTAGTGACTTATTCCAAGTCACTTAGCTAACAAGTGGCAGCACCTGGATTCAAACCCTGGCATTCTGACTCCAGAGCCTGTGCTCTTAATCTCAATACCATACTGCCTCTGATTAAGAATATAAGTTCCTCTTCCTTATTAAATAACTGTGTGGAGAGAGGTAAAGCTTTAGATAAGAACAGGTAGACTTTAGTATCAGAATAGAGAGGGAAAATGCCTTTGTCCATACAACAAAATGGACAGTTAGTAAGTGGTACAGACTTGGTCCTACTGGGATTTCTGTAGACTTGTCTGTTTTTCTGCCCTCACTTGATGTAGGTTCACCCTGTGATGAGTTCTGGCCAATGAAATGTGGGACTAAGGTGGTTAAATAATCATGTGATTTCCTAGGCTTCCTTTCACCCATCTGCTGGCTTGGCTTGTGAACAATCTTGAAAGGCAATCTCAAATCTGTGATAAGGTAGAACCAAAGGAGAGGAGCAGCCTGGATCCCAGAACCACTGCTTGGAGGAAAGTTGGTCAGGAGAACTACCAACTCACGTAGAACTTGGAGTGAGTGAGAAATGAACTTATATTGTGTTGTTAAGCCACTGGATTTCAGGGATTGTTTGTTACTGCAGCAAAGCTAAACCTATCCTCATCAATACATAGGTTTACATGCTCCAGCTGCCTTGAGGCCTTTTCTATTCAAAGGCCCCTTCTCTTCAGATCCTGGGAGACATTGGCTGAGCAGCTAAGGAGTAGACATTTTATGCCAGGTGCAGTTCAGTCTTTTCCGGCTTTCAGTATTCCATCTACAGGAGATATAAGAGGCAGGGGAGAGGTCTTAGTTTTCTAATATACAATATGGGTGGAGGGAAATGTGTTATCTCTAAGGTTTTTTGAACCTCTATATGTCAGTGATTTATAGTCAGGTATCAGGATGAGAATAAGATTTTTTGGCTGTTTGGAATTTCAGCCAATGCCTCACATCCAATAAAAATGTGTGCCAAGTACCCTCACATTTTAAACTGATAGGGTAGACATCTATAAAGTGCTTTAAAAAGAGGTAACCCCGGGTTCCTGGGTGGCTCAGTCAGTTGAGCAACCGACTTCGGCTCAGGGCATGATCTCACGGTTTGTGAGTTCAAGCCCCGTGTTGGGCTCTGTGCTGACAGCTCGGAGCCTGGAGCCTGCTTCAGATTCTGTGTCTCCCTCTCTCTCTGCCCCTCCCCCACTAATGCTTTGTCTCTCTCTGTCTCAGAAATAAATAAACATTAAAAAAATTAAAAAAAAAGAGGTAACCCCAAACTCTTCTGTCAGTATTAGCTCATCACCAAGCTCCAGGGTATAAAGGAAAAGAGGTAGAAGATAGAAGGCCAGGATTAAGAGTGCCTCTGGGGAAAGTTGTCAATACACAGTGATTTGTTCCCCACACATCCCAAGTAGGAAGGAGGGGTGGATGCTTCCCCTGTAATCAAGGGGGGTACTCAGGAAGTTTACCTGTATTTTCTGGCCTTTGGTCGACCCAGCAACCAGACTCTTGGCCAGCTTGGGCAGAGACAACAGAGAGGAAAGAATCAGAAGTGCCTTGGGAATGGCCTACCCTTCCAGGGTGTGACCAGACCTACAATGTGAATTTCCCACAGAGCAGAGGAAGTTCTGAGGAGGAGGTCTGCACAGGATCCAGCTATCCACAGGGACCCCCTGGAGAGATGAGGGGGCCTACGGGTGGGGTAGACTGCAAGATGCTGATTACTGAGGGAGTGTTGAGGACCACAGGAAGTATTGTTTTTGCAAGAGATTGCAAGATTAGGGTCTCTAGGAAAGGACCCCATGAAGAAACAGACCTTTCCTGTATTCCAAGAGCGCTGATGCTGAATCATATCTGTACCATTCCAGGGATCCCTTTCCTGCCCCTTTCCTTCACTCCTTCTCCCTGTACTTACCCCTGAGGGGCCACAAGTGAGCACTGTAGAGTGTGTGTGTGGGGGGGAGGGGTGGAGGAGAGGGGCAAAAGGAAAGAGCCAAGGAGGTGACTTTTCCCCCAGGCCTCCAGGGCCACTGCAAGCCTGACTAGCACAACTGTCAATTGGAGATTTTAGAATTTTAATATTACACAGGACAGGATTCCTTAATGTGCTCTGCAAAGGATGTTGTTTGCTTTTTATCTTTGCATTAACAGAAAATGTTATGAGACTTGTTGGCTATTCATTCAGTGGCAGGGAGGCGTGATCCCTCAGAATAGGTTGAAAGGGGGCAGCTGTGACAGAGAAGTCAGTTCTTGTCACTTGTGTCCTATCGAGTCTGGTTTATTCATTCAGCGGTCACACGTACATAGCGTCTTACTTTCTGAAGTATATCCATTTACATTATCTTTTTGATACCTACCTGTCTCTCACTTGGTTGGATGTACATGGTCTGTACAATTTGTACTCAGATGTCACTTATGTGGTATTTCCCTTGCTGGGCCTCAAATGTGGGCACTGCCCTGAAGGGACTGGTTTCATGCAGCCTCTGGTGCTTCCTGCTGCCGCTGTCATACTTGGAGACTCCAGGCCATGAGCAGCTCCAGGAGACACCTGGGAGGGCATCCTGGAACTTTGAAAGCTTGCCCCATGTGGCTTCCCTGGACGTCTCGAGAGGAGAGAGTATTGTGGACTCAGACGGTTGGAATTGTCCAGGGCAGAGGGACACTTTTGTATTTATAGGACTTTCCCTAACCCTTATCATCTGCCTCCCACTCAGGACCCTCCTTTCTCTGTACAGCAACACCAGCCTTCTTGTGATTCTTGATAATATCCTGCATTTGCCCACCTCTGAGGCTTTTCTCAAGCTCATCTTTGTGTCTCAAATGCCCTCCTTCTGTCTCCATTGTCCAAGCCTTGACTTTCTCTCATGTCATGTCAAGTTCCTGTATCTTTCCACACCCCAGCAAGCCTTTCCTGATACCTCATACGAGAGTTGCTTCTGTCCTTAGTCCTACAGTGTGTTGTTATGTCTCTGTGTGGTCACCATGGTCATGGTGGCCAGATCACATCATTTGTGATGGTTTGTCTCTCTTACTAGTCTATGAGCTCTAGAATACAGAAACATGGTTCCACTCACTTCTACATCATCCCTGGAATCCTGCAGGTATTTACTGAATATCTGTTAAATGGAATCAAATGGCCAATTATCAGTTGTGGGTAAATTGTAAAGGCTATGTGATTTGGCATGTCAAAAATATCTTTAAAAAATGTGGGCTCGAGCTCTAGCAAATGTTAAACTGAACTGGAGTATTTCATGACCCGAATGGTCCATGGAAAATCCAGGTGTTCAATTCTTTGAATTCATAGTCATGCCCCATGAATCCTGTGTGAACCTGGAAGTATAAATACGTGCATCCTGACTGAAAAAAGAATGATCTTGTTAATATCCTCCACAACCACTCTTTTGCCAGGTAAAGAAAAAGTGAATAAATTGGGGAAATATAGGCCAGGTTGGGGAGGGTAGGGCCAGGCACTATAATTCTGGATCAGGGAGGGCCCCCAGCACCACAGAGGAGAGATTTATGTAGTCTATGCAGGCCTGGGGCTATTAATAAATGGTCCTCAGAAGGCTAAGTGGGAAGTTTTCACTACCCATATCGATATTCACATTGTACACAAATATGGCAGCTTAATGAGTCAGGGAATGGTTTTGAGCAAAGTAAATATGTAGTATTTAGGATGAGCTAAATGTTAAGGATGATGTTTTTTCATTTTACTGGGGAATAGGTGTGGGTCTCCTCTTTAATACAGAAGGGGTAAGAGGTTTGAAGACAACAGCATCCGCAGTTGCATTTGCACCTAGCTGTGCTCGGCCCCCTGCTTGGGGGTGGGCAAGGCATTGAAGGCAGGGGACTGGCGATCTGCCAGGGTACATGGCTTCAGTTTTAACAGGGTCAAGCTCTGCTATTTTGCTTGCTTGCTGCTCCTGATCATTTTTCTCTTCTGCCTTTTATTTTTCCCCCAGACCTTTTGGTACCCAATGATTTTTGATTAATTTATTTACCATCGTTGGGTGATTGATGCTGTTTGGTGCTGGTACTTTGTAACTTTCCAATTCTTCTGGTTGTCAATGTGACAGCCTCTTGATGATTAATTAGACCCTATCCCTCGCTCTTTTCATTCTCCCCGTGCGCCAAGGCTCTTGGTTTTCAGCAAATATAAATATTTCTAAATGCAGATTTAATGATTGAGAACACCCAACAAAATCCAGAAAGATCTATGGCACTTTCATTCTTCCTTACTTTCCCACTGAAATTTAATACATTGTGTTTTTTCTCTCCCCATTCTTTAATTTTTTGGAACCCTCTTGTCTCTTTTGGAATACCGCCCCCCCCCCCCCCCACCAAGCTATTTTTCTGCTCTTCTGGTGTCTCCATCTACACACGGTTCTCCTGTCTCACTTTCTCATCTTTTGTCCATCTCCTTAGTTTAGGCAAACTCACTTTCCTCTATATAATGCAAAAGTTCGGGATGGCAGGAAGAAAGGGAACTGATATTTGTTAAATCCCTATTGTTTTACTCTAACTATGAGGGGCACTTTTCTATCAGGTTCATAAAATATTTATTGAACACTTATTATGAGCCAGAACCCCCTCCCTTCAGAACCTCCATATAAGTAGTCATCTTTATCTCTATTTTAAAGACAGGAAAGCTGAGACTTTGGGAGAATAATCAATGTGCTGTAAGTCATACAGTTAGGAAATGGCAGAGCAGAGATTTGAACCCAATCCTTCTGAATTTATCAACTTGTATTATTTTCTATGACACTGTTCTGGATGGGTGAAGGATGACTAGAGCCCCAAAATTTGGAAGGGACCATAAACTTTATTTATACAGATGGTTCTCCAACTTAGGTAATCAGAACCCTGTTTGATCAGCTACATAAAAATCACTTGAAATGCTTATTAAAACACAAATTTCTGGGCCTTCCCATAATTGTTAAAAAGAAGCCTGGATTTGCCCAGAACTGTGGATTTTTAATGAACTGGTGCTATCAACCAACTATCACCTGGTACAGGACTTTTCCTGACATTCTTGACTGAGAGATGAGCAGCCAGCCCCTGGGCAGGGCTTACTGCCCATGTAGTAGCTTCCATGAGTGAGCAGCCCTCAATACTTCTAGGAAATTCTTCCTCATGTTGCTGTCATCAGTGCTTCCATCGCCACAGTCTGTGATCCTTGTAACAGAAGTGATAGGCACCAGCTACTAAGTGCTCACTGTGTGCCAGAGATGTGCTAAGTGCTTCGGCTCTCTTGTGCTGCTGAAGTGACACACAACTCTGTGAGGTTGGCATTCTTCTTCTTCCCGTAGTGCAGAGGAGATC
This sequence comes from Prionailurus viverrinus, assembly GCF_022837055.1. Lineage (NCBI taxonomy): Eukaryota > Metazoa > Chordata > Mammalia > Carnivora > Felidae > Prionailurus > Prionailurus viverrinus. Next base: position 122,883,356 of record NC_062563.1, read on the forward strand.
ATTTCATTCTGGAGCTGCAAATAATATGTTTATTCTATGTATTGTAATCATCTCTCCAGATACTTGCAGATATCATCCTTCCCAATCTCTCCACGTTTTCATAATTTAACATGACAACAGAATTCACAGAGTACTGACTTTTTCCAAGGCAAGGTGCTAATGTGGCAAAGATGAGGAAGGTCTTTTTCCTTGAGGCTTTACAGTCTAGTGGGAAAGACCCGTGCGGACTCTAGTGTAGTTTTGTGTGTGAACCTTGCTTCTCTAAGTGGACAAAGGGTCCTTGGGGGCACATCTGTATTCTTTCCTACAGTCAGAGGGTTGAATTTGTGATGGGGAATCAATAGAGATACATTGTCATGGATTGATTGAGACTCTTTCTCTCTGTCTCTGTCTCTCTTTTTTTTTGTTTTTTGCTCTCCATGTTTCCTGAGTGAGTCAAGCGATTGGGTAGAGAGGAGAGCATGAGGCTGTCTTAAATTTCTGAAACATATGTTTTTGAGATGGCTCATGAATTTCTTTGGAGTCCACACATCTGTGGAATGTCTCCCTTGGAGAAAATAGCTGTGGTGGTTAATTTTTAAACTTGACTGGGCTAAGGGATGCCCATTTAGCTGGTAAAACATTATTCTGGGTGTGTCTGTGAGGATGTTTCCAGAAGAGATTAGCATTTGAAACAGTAGACTGAATAAAGGAGACCTACCCTCACCAGTGTGGGTCAGCATCATCCAATCCACTGGAGGCCTGAATGGAATAAGGAAGTAGAAGGACAAGTCTGCTCTCTTAAGCTGGACATCCATCTTTTCCTGCTTTCAAACATCGGAGCTCCTGGTTCTCTGGCCTTCAAACTTCGGAATTTACACTAGTGGCCCCTTTTCTGCCTCCCTTGCAAATTAATGTCCCCCCTGCCCCCACCCCACTACTTTTTCAGGCCATTAGACTTGGATTGAATTATAACATTGGCGTTCTTGGCTCTCTAGCCTACAGATGGCATATCAGGCAAATCTCAGCCTTCATAATCACGTGAGCCAATTCTCATAATAAATCTGCTCATATGTCTAAATGTATCCTATTGGTTCTGTTTCTCCAGAGAATTCTGATACAAGAGCTGCCCACAATGTCCTGCCAGTAGATAAAAGTGTAGGGTTTATAGCCAAAAACATGTGGACATCCTAGCTACACTGGTGACTTTCTCCATGATCTTGGATCTGTCCTGACTCTGTGCCTTGACTTTTTCCATCTGCCAAATGGGAATACTACTTCCAACAAGGAAGTGTTCTTAAGGGTATGTAGAAGGGAAGTATTAGTTACTATTAATGTACTTCAAAGTTCTTGGTGACACTAGCTGCATAAATATAGATCTTTCTTGTTTTAAACAAGCAATGCTAAACAAAACCAAAGAATATTAAATTATGAATTACAGAAGAGATAAATTATGGAGGTAGTTATTATTTAAATTGCAGAAATATTTCTCATTTTCAGCCCAGGGTTCCTTTACAAAGCAATCTGTCTTGTGCTTTTAAAAAAGTAATTCAATTTACCAAAATTTGATTTGCATGCAACTTTTTAGAAACATTTATCATGTAAAGTGAGACATCATCTGACTAAATTAGAGAATTTACCAATATGTTTTGGCTTATGATGAATATCACTTCCTCCAAGGATGGGAATATTGGCAAATTGAATTTCACTTCTCCCCTTCTCAAAGTGAGACTATCCAAGTCCGGTTTAGAAGCATCTGGTCTGAGAATTAGTAGTCATGGTGGAAATACTTGGATTCATGCTCTAGATCTGTCAATAAATCACACATGTCTCAGGGAGGCTGACCCCACGAGGCCTCAGTTTGCTCATCTAGAAAATGAGATTGTTGGAGTTGATGATCCCTCCAGCGTTTGGGCTCACCGGTAGTGCTCACTGCTCACTGATAGTGCACAAAGGATAACACGTGGCATACTGTTGATGCATAATAAATGTTTAATCGATGGATGAATGAAGTCTTGACTTTCATTTCCTTCCAAGGCGATTCTGAAAATTCCAGAATTTATTATAAAAACAGAATCAGTTCAGGAAACCCCTTTCCTTAGTCATCACTGACTTGACCTCTCTTTAGCGTTTTTTGCACCTTTAAGTCTGGTGAGAAAAAGACATCAGCTCTTTGTGAGGAGCAGGATTTGTATTTCAAGTTGGTAAATTGCAGATGACAGTTGCAATCCTGGAGAGACACAGAGAGAGGTGGCCCCTCGCCCGTCCTCTCCCACCGTCTCCCTGCACGGCCCTGCACCTGACTTGGCATTCGCTGCCCATGTCCTGCCACCAGCAAGGCTCCCCCCTCATGCTGCCTGGCAGGTCCGCACCTTCCTCCAAGCCCATGAATCATCAGAGGTGCTGAGGCTTCTCCAGCTTTGTGGTCCTGGCAGAGGTGTTGTTTCTTCTAAAAGTGGAGGAGAGAGAGAGTTGCTAAGGAACACCATTAATATGCTGACGGCAACACAATCTCCGAGAGTTTTGGCCTCGGCCGTTTGACTCTAATCAGGAAATCATTTTTAGAAGGATTTGTCAGTGTAAGAAAACAAGCCCCTGAACTAAATTAGGATCTGGATTATTTTTTCCTCCTCTCCCAATCTGCGGTGCGAGGCAGATTGCTGAGGCCTCACGGTTTGTGTGTGGTGAATTTGTTTCTGTTGCACATTTGAATTTGGAGCTTCCCAAAGGCGGCTGTGTTTCTAAGGACTGCATTTTGGAGCAGCACCCTTGGGGGTTTGGGGCTGTCTCTCCTTCCCTCACACTGGTTGGCTTTCTTGGCAAGGCGGCCCAGCTTCAAGACTCTGTAATCTGATTGTCTTTTTCTTTTCCGTTTTTCCTCCCCGTAATGAATTCACCTCATGTCTCTGGGAAATTAAGGTAATCCATTATACTCTTGTCTCCCCATCGTCGCCGCAGGGATAATAGTATTTAACCCACCTTTGCAGTATACTGAGTGGCCTGTCAGGGTCTCTTCTTTAGAAGGACAACTTGAAAACATTTTAATAAATGCTCCTTAACTGTATGCTTTAAAAATACATGGGGCCAAATGGCAAACAGCTCAGTAGTAACCAGTCCAGCAAACAAGACTAGCTGTTTGTCACTCTTTCCATTACTTCTGTTTTTCTCCTCTTCCTCTCTCCACATACTTCCATTTCTCCTGGGACATGTTGTCTCTGTTCAGGGATAGAATCTTTGGGGAAACCCAGGGTTTTGGTTGTTACGGACCAGCGCCTGCCGCCCATGCAAATCCTCCCTGGGAGAGCAGTTGAGTTTCTCATTCTGTAGGGTTCCCCAGTGCTCCTCAGTGCTCCTCGGTGCTCTTCAATGCTCACAACAGGTGTGCCTGAGGACAGAGAAGTGGGTGCCCAGCTTGTGTGCTGCAGAAGGGACTGGATGGCCTGGCTGCAGGTCCTCTATTAAATGCCTGTGGTTTCATTTCCCATGCAGTCAGGGACCTAATCACGCTTAGGATCTCATGGCATGTCATGTGCATATCAGGCTGATTTTCTCCTTCCCTGTGGTGGAAACGTGTGTTCCCACAACCACAGGCCTGAGGCCTGGAGCTCATTCCTGGAGAGCAGGGTAAAAAGTGCCTTTAACTTTATTTTCCCACCTGTTCTTCTCCGAAGATAAAAGTAGCCACAGACATTCCATGGAGCGGGGAGGTGCCCACTGGCATGCAGTGTGAACCCAGCCTGGGGATCAGAAAGCAAAGTCAAGGCTGAGCCCTTTTATGTTTGCAAGGCATCTGGATGGGACATGGCAGCTAACTGTGCCCAGAGGCTTTAGATGTCCCTCCATGTGCACTCAGAGTACCCGGTGTTCTTGGGGTTTTGGGGCTGTTCGGGAGTTTTCAGAACTGACATGAGGTTAGCTCTGAGAGGGATATTTTCTGGTGCTTTCTGCTGATGCCATGGGCTGCTCTTCATTGGAGAGACATCTTAGGTCCAAAGAATACCTGTAGGAGGACCTGATGACCCGGATGAGCGTCCAGGTAAATCTGAATGTTCTCATTTCTTTAAGTCATATGAGACATGTTAAATGCATTGGGAAAAGATGCGTTTAGAGAAGTCCTCCATGAAAAAGTATGTGATGCAGGAAATTCCCTTATTCTATCTCAAAACAGTCCCTTGTGCAGGATCAATCAGCAGGTCAAGACTGACCCTCTCAAGAAACACAGTCCTTGGTTTCTTACTCTCTAAGCTCCAGGGACGAGTGCTGCACAGATACCAACAGCAACTGAGTTCTATAACCAGGCTTCAAAGCTGTTAAAGGAGGGTTTCTCTCATCTCCTCAGTGAGATTAGGAGACTAGATCTTGAATTTCTCAGTCTTGGAAGAGACCACAGAGGCTATTAGGCTCAGCGGATTCTGTGTGTGTGTGTGTGTGTGTGTGTGTGTGTGTGTGTGTGTGTGTATTTAAGCAACTTTGCCTCCTGCCCCCAGGAAAGAATATATATAAAGGGAAGGGGAAAGAGAGGGACAGAGGATCCGAAGCTGGCTCCGTGCTTATAGTAGTGAACCCGATGTGGGGCTCCAGCTTATGAACCACGAGATCATGACCTGAGCCAAAGTTGGATGCTCAACCGACTGAGCCACCCAATTGCCCCACCCACCAAATAATATCTTACGAAGAATTCCAAAATACTAAATAGGTACAAGTTGGGGCATTCTCACTGAAGTGGGCAGGATGGTGGGTATTAGAATATCATCATTAACGTGGTCTCTTCCCTGGTGCCATCTCCCATGTGGACCCACCCCTCAGTGGTTCCCAAGGCACGTTTGTGGAGTCCAGGGTTGCAAGCATCGATAATGCCTGACCCTTACGTTTTACAGATGAAGTTACTGAAACTCAGAGAGATAGCTTAACCTCACCTTGTGCCACACATATAGGAAATGTCTCATATATAAACCAAACACGTTAACATTCTTGCCATGGGGAGGAAGAGTTAAACTAAAACAGGCAGAAAGGTGCTGTGGCTGTGGGCTTCTGTCTTCCACAGGAAGGAAGATGACTTTGGCTCTCCCCTCAGTTTTTCCTGCTTTTACGAGCCAGCCTATTTCCTTCTGGGCCCTCACTGCTGTTTACATAGCGTAGCAGGGGCCGGGATGAGCCCACAGGAAGGGACTCTCCTTCTGTGCTAATGCAGGAAGGAATGTGGCATCGATCTATCTGCAATTATAAGCTCAATGTGTTTCCCTTGAATTTTTAGAAAAACCAAAGGTACTTTGCAAGTGCAATAGAGCTTCCAATTAGGCAGTTAAGTTCCCCATTTCTATTTCCCTAATGACTTGACTTGCTCTCTTGCTTTATGAAATGAAAATAGCTTTATTTGGGCACAAGGATGCAGCTGATTGCATGCTTAATATGCTTTTGCAACAAGTTCCTGCCTGTTCCTAGCATATGCAATGGGCAGAATAATACATTTCTGTGCTTCTTTCTGCCACATATCCATGGTCATTTACTCTAGTCCCATGCCTATGGTCACTGGGGGTGGTGCAGTTTGAAAGAAGTGTCCAGAAGGCTGGTGTTTAAGCCTCTAGAAGGAAAAGTGTCCTTGAAGAGAGGGCTCTGGGCCCAAGGCCATGTTCATCAGGGGTGGTATGGAGTACTGGACTTCACGTGCTGAGTGGTGGAAAGCAGAGGTGGGGCTGGTAGAAATCACGCAGAAGAGTTGAAGCAGAGACACAGAGGGCAAAGAAAAGGCACAAGAAGGACATCAGCTGAGTTGTAAGAAAGAAAGAGTAGGGATGGAGAATTAAGCTCTGTGAAGATGTAGGGTTAGGGGTTTAGCAGTTGTTTCTTCACTGGGGAACTAGACTTGAAAGTAAAAGACATGCTCACCTTCCACCGTATCTGGTTGAACACTGCTCCAAGCCAGGCCCCAGGTTCCAGAAAGCCAAAGGACATCCCTTCTTTGTCTTTTCAGTTTACAGAAAACATTGACTCAGCCATGGCCTGTGTAGAGATGTTCACATACCTGGGCAGCACTTTTGAAAACCACTTTAGAAGATTTTTGGTGCTCTCTGCCCTACTCTTCCTCTTCCTCTGAGCTCAGCACAAGCCTGGAAGCCTTCAGAGGGTGTCCAGAGGGCTGTCTGCATACCTGTTAATGCTCTCAGTGTGTATCATGGCTCACAGAGCTGTCTTCCAGGTTAGGTATAAGACCATTTCCTTTCTCCCCTGACCCCCATGCTGAACAGCTGGGAGCAGGTGGTATTCCCGAAAGGCATGTCACTTGACTCACAGGAAGTGGGACTGCAGCACAGGCGGCTTGAGCATGATGGCTGGCAGCAGCAGGCTGGGAATGCCCTCATGTTTCCCATTGCTGCTACCTGGCTGGGTCAGCAAGTTTTTCACATGGCTTCTTAAACGCAGAGCCCTCCGTGGAGAAGACCACAACCACGGCTCTGTTGTCTGGGGTGCTTTGCAGAGCAGAGAGTCATCTATCTCTGTGTGGTCTGTGGCTGCTTTTGGCTTTCTTGTTTAAATTGCCCTTGATCAGAGCTGAGATTACAGAGGAACTTGGTCATTGCTGCCAGGCAGCTGTGGCTAAAAAATAAGAAAAAGGAAAGAAGATCTCACATCAGGCAGCTTCTCTTTATTTCTGGGAACACTCTGGGCCTTCCTTGAAGTGCATCACCTGCATAGCAGTGTTGGCTGGTCTGCCGATGGGAAGACCTGCTTTCCAAGTCTGAAGGAGACCCTGAGGTCATTGTGTCCATTCCCCTGCCTTCAGGCAGGATTAGAGATAAGCTGCCCTGCCAGAGGATAATCTCTTCTACTTGTAAAAGCTTCCAGAGTAGACCAGAATCTCTCTCTAGACCATTCATTGCAACTTTTAACAACCTTCACCATCAGGAAATTCTATCCTAAATCCCTTATGCTTCGGATTAAGTTTCTCTCCTTGTTCCATCCTCAGTAGCCACTGCCAAGACTTAGCCTGCACTGCCTGAGAGCTCTTCTGATACCTGAAGATTGTGTTAAATCCTGCCTGCCTGTCTTCCCCTGATGAATAATCCCAGCCTCTTTTTCTCCCAGGCCCTGCTGCCCGTCCTGCTCATCACCTTCGAGGCTACCCTCTGACCTCTCTCTAAGTGCCAGTGTCCCCTGTGGGAGCCCAGAACCAGACTCAGGAGTGCAGTGCATTTCTAACCCATCTTAGGTCCGTGAGAGTCCTTCCTGAACCCACGGCATGAACATTACCTTCTTGCTCGGGCACCCACATGGGCTTATGTGTTGGTGACCCTCACTCACAGGCTTATGGTCACCTTTCAACCTACTACTAGCCTATCAGATCCTTATCCTTTACTCTCTTGGATGTTAAGGGCAAGATAAATTGCCCCCATCAGCAGTATCGCTGTATCATTTTATCTGCACCAAACACTGACCACTACCAGCACTGGAAACAAAGAGAAGGGAGAATGGGGACAATTCTGAGTGTCCGTATCTCTTCTGGAAGGTTGTGACAAGAGCAAGGAGCAGAGACAGCCAGCTGGTTGGATGTGGGTCCTCACACTGCTCTAACAACAACAGGTGCTCTCGGTCTGATGGCTTTCTTTTCTCTCCTTCTCAGTGCGCTCTCTCACCATCTGGTCTCCACTGCTCCATACCCGCCCCTTCCAGCACACTTAGCCCCATGCCTACCCCATGGCAGGCTCACTCCCAGTGCCTGCAGGCAGCAGAGCTCAACTCCAAGTCACCAAGCAGATCCCCAAGAATTTGCATGGCCAGAAGGTGCTCACTGTGCACTGGGTGAACACACAGAAGGGCAAGGCGGCCTCTTCCTCAAGGAGGGTGAGGATGAGGCAGGGACTTGAGACACAGGCCTGGCAAACTACAAACAGCATGTGGGCTTTGGCCTGCTGTTCACAATAGGAGAGAGATGTCAAAAGGCAGCCTTCTGAAAAGGGCCACATGAGGGGTACCTGGGTGGTTCAGTCAGTTAGGTGTCCAACTCTTGGTCTCTGGTCAGGTCTTGATCTCAGGGTTGTGAGTTCAAACCCTGCATTGGGCTCCACACTAGGCACGAAGGCTACTTAAAAGGGGCCACCAGAGGTAGTTAGGTGTTAAGCACAGAAGACTTCAGGTCAGCAGTCAGAGAGGCTTCATGGAGGAGGTGGGTCGGGTTGGATGGGAGCTGGCCCTCAGCAGGCAGGTGCTGGCTAGGCCAAGAGTGTCCAGTATGGATTCAGCAAGAGAAGTCTGTGAGAGCTGGGATGCACTTGACTGGCTCATGGCTCCTGTTCTGCTCACCCCTTACAATCCGTCCAACTCTCTCCATCTCTAGTTTCCAGAAGAGATCACCTTCTTCCTTTTATTCTATTCATAAGGGAAAAAATATTTGATGGGCATCCTCTATGTGCTGGAACAATTCCAGGCAAGAGGCGGCCAATAACATGCTGCAACATACTGGTAGACCATGACTGGTTCTGGAGTGTGGGATTCCAATTCCCTTGGTCCCTGGGCTGGACAGATGCGGCATGGGCTGGTCAGTCTCCTGGGTCTGGGTCACTTCCAATTGCTGAGTAATTCTCTTGGTTTCTCATGCTGTACTGCGCAGTATTCTCATTTTGCGCCTTACTCTTCATGGTTGGGAGCACTGTCCTGGGCCTTGGGATACACAGATAACAAGGCAGGTGAAGCTACTCTAGTGGGTACAGCGGGTGGCATTCTAAGACAGCCATTAAGATTCCCACCCCTGGTCTATATGCCCTGTGTAATCCTGTCCTCTCGAGTGTGGGTGTGGGCTGTGACTATAAAGGGACAGTTGGTTTCATGATTAAGTCATGTTGTATGACACAGTTGACCTTAAAAGTGATTGTTCTGGGTGCACCTGATATAATCAGGTCATCCCTCCAGAGGGACTTGGCTCTTCCTGGTGGGAAAGATTCAAAGTGTGACAGGGCCTGGATGTGAGGGAGATCCTGTTTCTGGCTTTCACAATGGAAGGGCCATGTGACAAGGAATGGGGGTGGCCCCTGGGAGCTAAGGCAGCCCCTGGATGATGGCCAGCAAGGAAATGGCAACCCCAGTGTCATACCTGCCAGGAGCTAAATCCTCCCACAACCACAGGAGCCTGGAAGAGGACCCCAAGCTCTGGACGAGAATGCAGCCCGGCCTATATCTCTTGTGAGACCCTGAGCAGAAAACTAACGGACTAGGGAGCTAATGAATGGTGCTGCTGTAAGCTGAGTTTGTGGTGATGTGGGATGCAGCACAGAAAACTAATATTTGGGGGGATACAAAAACATTGAACATGCAAGATTCAGATGGTGATGAGGGGTGTGTAGATGTAGACTGAAACCCAGCAGTATAATGGGGCGGGGGCGCTGTGGGTAGCCAGAGAGACATCACCTGGTGATGTTTAAGTGGAATGACAAGAAGGACCCAACCTGGTAGAGATCAGGGGGCAGAGCCATCCAGATGGAGGGAATAGCTAGGGCAAAGGACCTGGGGCTACAACGAGCCTGATGTTTTCAGGTACAAAAAAACAGGAAATGTGGCTTCCTGGATCTAATCTACAGAGGCAGATACCAAATCATTCAGGGCTTTTTGAGATTAAACATGGCATTTGGATTTTATTTTCAGTGTGAGGGAAGCCAAGGAGGGTTTTAAGGAGAGGAGTGATGTCGTATTTTGTTATTTCTTTTTAACTCAACATCTGTTCTTCTATCCTTTTAGAAGGAGGCTGAGGGCTGTTGGGGTCTGAGCACATGAATGAGTATCTGGGGTCTGGGCAAACATAAGGCAGAAGAGTGGGAACATCCCCAGGGCCTGGCTCCCTTGGGCTGCAATGGTTCCCTCCTTAAGACTGGCTGTTCTGTTGGGCACAATTCTGGGGGGAGGCCAGACCCTGGGCATGGAGAGTCCCGGTCACACACTGCTGGTGCTTAGTCCTTTGCACCGTGGTTTTATCCCTCCCTAGAGAGACCTCAGCACATAGATTACATTTTCTGTTCTATGCTGTGGGTACTATCCCATGCCACTGGTGCTCTGAACATGGTAGGCACTGGGTGGATATATGCTTGGTGATGGCTGATGGCAAAGTGTGGTAGAATTGACTGTGGAGAGAAAATATCACATGCCAGTTTGGTTATTCATCCATGCCTTTATTTAGTTCCTGAGGGACTGCCCTATGCCCTGCCTTGTTCTAGGGGCTGGGAATACCATATCACATAGACAGAGTATATCTTTTCTTTAAGGAACTTATATTCTTAAAGGAGAGATAGATTTTTTAAAAAGTATAAAAACCGTGAATCAAAGAAAAACAATAACAAATGGAGGTAAGTGCTGTGAAGGAAGTAAACAAGGAAACTAAGTGCTTGGGCCTAGAGCCTCCCAGAAGGACTAACTCCGAGTTCTGAAGGTATAATTTAATGAACGAACAAATGCACGAATCAATAATTTTCCTGCCCCTGGATTTGCTGCATTCTGCTCAATTTCTCTTCTCTGAGTCTGTTTCTCCTGGGAGGAGGCCCGAGTGTTGGGGGTGGGGGCAGACAGGCAGAAAGGGCTTAAGCTGCGGATTCGTATTTCAGAGCCATCTCATCTAGCTGCTGTGGGAGCCCCATGGGCCACATGTTAGGACAGAGGCTCTTCTGATGTTAGAGGGTGTGACGGTGGGGCCTCGATTGATGGGGAGAAAGAGGTAGTTTGAGGGACACTGAAGAGACATGCAGCTAAGACTTGGAGGTTTACTGGTTAAAGGAGGAGAAGGTTAAAGGTCATGGGACAAGGACCAGATGCAGATCTCTCTAGTTTGGACCAAGGCTGGATGGGAATGCTAATTTATTAAAATGCGACATCAAAGATAAAGAGCAAGGCTCGGTGATGGGGGGGGGGGCGGGTGGCGAGGTTGGGAGGGGCTGCTGGGAGAATTTTAGTTCTGGGTAAGCTTTGTCGGAGGCCCGTGTCCATTGGGAAGCTGACACACCTGTGGTGTGCTGGGGCCTGAGAGCTGGGCTGGAGACGCAGGTGGGGGTGGGGTGGGGGCTGTTATGGGTGCACGTGCTAGAAGCAGGGGAGCGAGGGAGCCGCGGGAGAGCCTGACGGCCAAAGAACCAAACTTAAAGCGGGGGAGAGCAAGGGGAGTTGGTCAAGGAAAAAGTTAAATATCCAGAAAGGATTAATCCAGGGAAAACAGACCCAGCTGAGGAGGTGGGAGGGTGCAGACTTGGAGCACAGGAGGTGCCCTTTGCGGGCTTCTGTCTGCTGGAGGGGCTTGGCCAGGTGTATGCATGCAGGAGGAAGGGGAGGGCGCCCATCTGGTGCTTTCTCTTTTCACCGGAGGCAGCAGGTGAGGGATCTGTTGCTTATAGTCTTCCCATTTTTTTTAAATTTTTTTTTGTTTTAAGAGGTAAAACTCTGGCGCAGTAAGATTCTCCTGGGAAGGAGCGGATGACAAAGCTGGAGAGATTGGAGGTGTGGGGGCGGGGAAGGGCAGGCACCCACCAGAAGGGGGTTTGTGAGGATGAGGGCGGCTTCTTCCACCTTTTCAGGAGGAGAGGGTGAGTAGAGATGTCGGGAGTGTGTGTGTGTGTGTGTGTGTGTGTGTGTGTGTGTGTGTGTGTGTGTGAACGGGAGGCTCAGGACTTCATTTGTTGCCTTCTGCTTCTCTGCAGACGAGGAAGGTGGCGGGGACAGGTGGGTGCGTGGTTGGTGCTTGCAGAAGGGGCAAGCTGGCTGCATGGCAGGGGTCTCTGCCCACGGGCCCCAGGAATAATTCCAGACTGTACTGAATGGTCTGGTTGGGCCTGTTATTTGAAGTTCTTTAGAACCGAAAGCTGAACAGGTTGAGAAGGTCAGAGCTTTGCACCCCAGAGGACAAGCTTCCTTCTTGGCCTCTCAGAGGGGACACAGGGGAGGTGACAGTGGCACAGGGCAGCCTGAGTTACTGCTTTCTCTGGGCGAAACGTGGGGAGGAGACCAACCTGTGAGTTTTTAAGATAAGCCCATGCGAATATTTCTGTCTCCATTTTTGTATTTCTTGTCTCACCACCTGCCCCCACCTCCTCCCCAAATCTGTTCCATAAGTAATTAATGACTGCTGCAGCGGCTTCTGTTCCTATAACTGAAGACACCTTTTGGCAGCTTTGTAAGTCTTGTGTCTTTCTTGGCTTCTAAAGCTAAGCTGCTCACCTTGTGTCTAAAACTGTGGCTGCAGACAGTTTGCTTCCGTGTGTCTCTGCATTATGGGTGAGTAGTCACAGCTGCCTTCACATCGTGTCTGTACAGCCTGATCAGTCCTCAGAATTGAAGGTCAGGTAACACTGAGCTCTGGGCACGGAAGATGGGTGGGAGGGTCGGAGGGATTTTTATGGGTGGTAAGGGGCCAGATACGGTACAAAACACTGGATTCTGTGTTGTCGAACTATGCTGCCCACCCACGTCAGGTTCCCTTGAAGCAGAGCCTGAGATAAGAATTCTTCAGAATGTGATTTATTGAGGGGGTGCCCTCAGGAGTGGGGGCGCAAGGAAAACAGGATAGGGCAGGGGAAGAAGCCTGAGGAAGGATGTGGCTTGGGCTGCATGCCAGCTCCCTTTGGTCCCATGGGAAATCCTGGAATGTGAATTATACCCCAGCGTTGGACTTCCCTTGTCTAGCCTTTCCTTGGGAAGTGGGGAGACAGTGGCTGTGATGTCTTCTGATGTCCCCACTCAGACCAGGATAAGTCTAAGAGAGCACCAACAGTTTCCATTACTATGTCCCTTTACTTTGTTTCACATAGTGAAGTCATTCATTCTTTCATTCATTCAACAAATACATGTTGCGACTGGCTCTTCCCTTAACCCTGATATTTCTGGCTGTTTCAGACACATTTTCTTTAAATACTTAAATAGCCAAAGGATTTTATGCTCTTAGGAGCACCAGGAAACCTCCCTTTGTCTGTTGACCTGGCTCATAGGTGTATTTCCACTCTATGTAAATCAGTTTACATATCAGTGGGGTGGAAAAGGAAGAGAACAGGAGAGCATTGTAGTCTCAGGAGGAGGGAGAAGGAGGGACAGGGTGAGGATGGGAAAGGCCAAGGGCCCTGGGCAGGCCTCCCAGTGTTTCCAGCTGGTTGCTCATGGGCTACACACATGGGGAAAGATAACAAAGAGCTAGTCTTTGTGCATGGATCTTACCTCTCTGGCATGGATGAAGAATTCAGGTGCTGGTCCGAGGCTACCTTAGGAGTTTGTTGCTATGGGAGCTCCTACTTAACGCTGAGAGGCTGAGGCTTTATGAACTCATCACTACCCTTTGTATGATGTCAAAGAGATGCCATTGTCACTCACTTCCCCATTGTGGCCCCCATCTATAAAATCAAAGCATCTGGTAACTCGATCCTGAAGTCCCTTTCGAGGGCTGAGACCCTTTATTTCAATAGTTCCTGGCTTTGACAGGTTGAGAACAAATAACCTAGTCCTGAGAGGACATACCTACTCTTGTGCCGGGAGACTCTGTAGGCCCATCATTTCACTTATGGCTCGAGTGGAGGGATAATGGCACGCTGCTAGGGTTTTGGGGGATTAAAAAAATTTTTAGAGGATCCATGATTGTCTTGGAATCAAGACTTACTAAACCTGAAAGTCTGGATCAATGGACCCAAACCTGAAAGATAAAATGCTGCAGTTTTAGTTAAAAACTCACATTGCACACACACAGATGAGATAAAGCTGACGTATGAGCAGTTCTAGTGAAAAGACTTAGGAGTTTTAGTTCAGGATATATTTATTTATAAGTTCAGTAAATATTAATTGGGTGCTGGGCACTGATCCAGGAGCTGGGGACACAGCAGTGAATAAAGTGACATCATCCTTATCCAGCTTACATTCTGGTCCTGTAATGCGCTGTGATACAAATTACCCACTATGCAAGACAAATAGGTAGGTTATATGGTATGAATGGACCATGGATGGTGAGAGGAAAGGCAATGAGAAATGGTAATGATGGGGTGCTGTTTTAAATGGGGGAGCCAGGGAAGACTTTATGAGGAGGTCACGTTTGGCCCATTTGCTATTTGACATGGCTGCTAAAAAGCTACTGGAATCCTGGGTTCGATGATGAATTAGTTCCACTAATTAGAGTGACCTGCTTGGATGCCTCTACCCACCTAAGTTCACCTGACTTCCTCCAGCTGCCGGCTCAGCCCTGCAGGCCCGGCTGGACCTTTCAGGAAATTACCAAGCCTGCCTGCCTGACCTTGGCCTCATTTCAGGAAGTCTGCATCTCCTCGGCTCTTGGGAGCCATCGCCCACTGCAATGCACTCTGTCGCTGATCACGTGTAACACTGTGCCCCGCCCCCCCCCCCCCCCCCCCCCCCCCGTCTGAGACAATGCTGCAGACACTGGGGGCTGGCTAGAGTGCCCCTGCCCCCCGTGTGGAGCCATGCACAGTGCCCAAATGACCCTGACTTACCAAACCTGAGCTATCGACTCCCTCACTGTTTCAAAGTGCTCTGTTGGCACTGGCTCCAGAATAAGATTCAAAGGGAACATTTTCTGTTTTATTGATGTTCATCTTCCTAAGTTTGCACAGTGTGTGGCGTAAATGCTAATTTTTCTAGGTGGGGAAAAAAGTTTTCTCCCAAACTTCTTGCAATTTTATTAATAATGTAGCAAATGAGACAACATATTCTGAGGGCTCAGTCAATCCCGGGGAGGCAGGCTGGGCCTCCGAGTGGCCGTGTTCTTCCTCCTGCTGACTCGGTCTCTCTCTCGGGTGGCTTGCCGAGGCACTCAAGAGCAGAGGGCAGGGGGAATTATGCATGAGCAGAGAGAGGAGATGCTGACCTTCTGTGTTTAAAGGTTAAGGTGATTTCTTGGGAAATGGAACCAACTCACTAATCAGAAGCTGTTCTGAATTTTTCTGCAAAAATTAGACCGTGTGCCTCACTTCACAAGCTCTGTTTGTGAGGATATCCATATCTATATATAACACAGCTAAGCCAGGTTCAGCCTAAATTCATTAAACACCTACTGTGTTCCCAGTCTTAGGATGGATTAGGCTAAAAGGAGCACAAGGAGGTAAATGACAACCCTTGGTCACCTGTAACTCACATGGATGGAACATGCAGCCATTTTTCAGCTCCTTTCAGAAGGAGCAAGATAGTTCTTCTTATTCTGGGGAGTTAGTTACAAGCAAACCCGATCAGGCCACAGTCTACCCCCATTTGCACAGCCTTGGTGTTGATGGTTAAGCAGTACTCAGGATGAAGGTCATGTGCCATGAGATCTTAAGCCAGTGGGTAGGATCAGACAGAGACACAGGAATGGTTTGGAACTCAGAAGTCAAACATGTACTGAGTACATTCTCTGTGTCCAGCACTATGGTAGACACTTAAAGATAAATGCAAGTAAGATACAGCTTCTGTCTTCTAAAACACAAGCCCAGTTAAGGTAGAGAGCTTTTCTGTCTTGTTCTCTGCTATATTCGCGGAACCTAGAGCAGTATCTGGCATTTAGTGGAAACATAATGATGTTTGATGAATGAATGGAGGCATTTGTAGTAGAGGAGGAGGCAGGCATGAATATGTGTCGTGGTTCTTATGGTGTGTGTGTGAAAGAGATTAGGGCACAGGGGGGTCACTAAAGAGAAAGAGGTTGATTTTCTCTGTTAAGTGGGGATAAGATGAGAGAAGAGGCTTCACAGGTGTATCAGGAAGGATTCTTATTTTAGACAACAGAAATTCACTCTTTAGATTAAGCAGAAAAATGAATTTATTAAAGAAACAGGACCTGGGGCGCCTGGGTGGCGCAGTCGGTTAAGCGTCCGACTTCAGCCAGGTCACGATCTCGCGGTCTGTGAGTTCGAGCCCCGCGTCAGGCTCTGGGCTGATGGCTCGGAGCCTGGAGCCTGTTTCCCATTCTGTGTCTCCCTCTCTCTCTGCCCCTCCCCTGTTCATGCTCTGTCTCTCTCTGTCCCCAAAATAAATAAACGTTGAGAAAAAAAAAAAATTTAAAAAAAAAAAAAAAAAAAAAAAAAAAAGAAACAGGACCTTCCAGAATTTCTAGGTGTGCAGAAATTTGAAGCTTGACACTGGGATCTAGGAATCATGCTCAACATTGCACAACAGAGTTGTGTAGTCTAGAGGAAGTACATTGCCCCTTTGCTGGACATGGTCATGGTGGCTTTCACTCCTGATGCCACAGTGCACTAAATACTGCCACTAGAGACTGGACATTGCTGTCCTCAAAGTCACCAGAATGAATTCCGTGTTGTGCATCCTTCATGCTGCTGGCCATAGGTTCAGAATCTGATTTGGGTTCATCCTATTGGGAGAACTGAGGTCACCTCAGGCATCCTGCACCCTAGCTGCAAGGGATGCTGGGAAAGTGAGTATCTGGTTGATATTCTCCTCCCAAAGAATTCATGAGGTGACGAGTGTGTGGAATATGGGTGGGGGGTGGGGGGTGGTTCAAAAGTCTTAGGTGCTAAAAAAGAAAGATACATGATTGTTACAGTAACATAGATGGTCCTAGTTTGCCAGGGAGGAAATTGTAGCTGTGGTTGGGACAGATTATGTAGAGTTTTGTATTATCTTGTTTAAAGGTTTGGACTCTTCCCCATAAACAGTTGGGAGGCTGTAACGGGCTTTAGGCAGGGGAGTGACAGTGTCAGCTTTGCATTTCAGAAGGCTGGCCCTGAAGGCGGAGTGGGGAGAGTGGAAGGGTGAGCAGGTGCGGGGGAGGGGGGATGGCAGCCCAGTCTGGCCAGAGCTGAGGAGGTGGAGCAGGCAGTGGTGATGGAAATGGGGAGGCGGGCAGTAGGAGGGACTTGATCAAAAACGGATCAGTGAGTGGAGCTCTTGAAGGTGAAGGGGAGGCTCTCAAAGATGACCCCTGGCTTTTTGGCCTGGGTGGGCTGGTAGGTGTGGGGAATGATGATGGCTCCATTGGAGATAGTAGATGAAGACAGGCGTCCAGTAAAGAGTGAGAGACTGAAAATGCCAGAGAGAGAGGGGGAGAGAGAGAGAGGGGGAGGGAGGGAGGGAGGGAGGGAGAGAGAGAAAGCTCTTAAGCAAGAGGGAAGCTTCAGCACAGAGGGGGTTGCCATCCTGAGTACACGGAGGGTCCCCTTTTCCTCAGAGGCCAGAGGAAGAAGGTGAAGCTGGCTGTATGTGTAGATATGATTTTAGATGAGGGTTCATGGGTTCAGGAAGTGGGGGGAGTTTGTGCCCAAGGGATGTGCATTTCCCCAATTCCTTGAACCCTATGCCAGCCTTCCTACATCTCTGTGTGGATTGTCTCCTTCCTCCTCTTCATCTAGTTCGGGGACCAGCAAACATTTTCTTAAAGGGCCAGATAGTAAATATTTTTAGCTTGGTCTTAGCTCTAGGGTTGCAGAACAAAGGCAGCCACAGACATTCCACAGACAAAAGGTGAGACCCTGTGTCAGTAAATTTTATTTACTAAAACTAGCCCAGCCGTAGTTTACTGACCCCTGATCTAGCTGATTCCTACTCATCTTGACCCTCCTGGTAGATATTCTCATTGTACTTTGTGCTCTTCCTTCATAGTACTTCTCTCAACTCTAGTCATTTTCTGTTTGTTTGCTTAACATCCATTTAACTCAGTATTTGAGTTCAGCCAGGGGCTGTGCCTTTCTTGCCTTCATAGACCCCAGAGAAGCACACGTAGGAGTTAGCATGTCTCTGGGGTGCCTGGATGGCTCAGTCACTTAACTCAGTCAGTTAAGTGTCCAACTTCGGCTCAGGTCATTATCTCATGGTTTGTGGGTTCAAGCCACGTGTTAGGCTCTATGCTTATAGTGTGGAGCCTGCTTGGGATTCTCTCTCTGCCCTTCCCCACTCTCTCTCTCTCAAAATAAATTAAAAAACTTAGAAGAACTAGTGCATCTCCTGTGCTTACCATGCCAGGCACTGCTCTCAATCTCTACATTCATCAATTCACTCAAGTCATCCAGGATTTCCAATGGAGAGACACTGCTTTTCTTTTCTTTAAAAAAAAATTTTTTTTTTAACACTTATTCACTTTTGAGACAGAAAGAGACAGCACAAGTTGGGGAAGGGCAGAGAGAGAGGGAGACACAGAATCTGAAACAGGCCCCAGGCTCTGAGCCATCAGCACAGAGCCCGACATGGGCCTTGAACCCACAAACTATGAGATCATGACCCAAGTGGAAGTCAGACGCTCATCTGACTGGGCCACCCAGGTGCCCATGTTTTCATTTTACAGACAAGGAAGCCAAGGCTAAATAACTTGCTTGAAATCACACCATTGGAAGGTAGAGGGTCAAGATTTAGACAGTCTGGCTCCTCTTGCTAAGTTGCTGGCAAAAAACAAATCAAGTGAATTTGAAGTTGAGTTCTTCCTCTGATAGAGAAGGGGCTGCATGAGGTGAGGTTCACCTGAGGGGAAAGATGGAAACCTGGCAGTGTGGCTGTGGGGAAAGCAAGTGGGAGCTGACTGTGGATAGGTAGTGGCTTTGCCCTATGGTCCAGGTGAGGACAGAGGACTCATATGGGTGTCATTCTACAAGCAGTAGGCTCTTGTTAGGAGCCTACTGCTTCAGGAGCCTACATGCAGCAGCCAGTCAGGGCAGGAGCCAGCTGAGGTCTGGGTTGTGGCACATTGGGGGTTGCCAGTAGGTTGTCTGGGGTCAAAGCAGCATCTTCAAGGCAGTTGGAGACTGGATCAGAATTCCCTGAGGTAAAAGGTTATGGTTTTGGTGCTTACTAACCTTGTGATGTGGACACATTGCATAACTAATCTGGGCCTTGATTTTCTTATGTACAACATGAAGGGAGTAAGGCCTATACTGCTGTGTTTTGGTGACAGCAAGAGAAAAATTTATCTGAAGGTGCTGTCAGGTGATGGGAACTCAACAAATTGGCCCTGTTTTCCCTTCTCATAACTTTTTGTTCATGAGGATCCATGAGAGCCAGATCGGTCCAGGATATTCAAGCCATGCCTTGAGAAGTTGCACTTCTTCCTGTCCTACTGTATGCCTGTGCTTCTCTCTTTCTGGCCCCAGCAAGTGTTCTTGGTTTCTACCAGGTAACACCTAGTATAGACTTCTTCCTGCCTACCATGTGCTCTGGACCAATTTTGATGTTGTACTGAGGTGTGTATGTGGGTGTGTGTCAGGAGGAGTGCACGCCATGTGCCCATTTTATGTGGGAGGAGTGGGCACATTCCCATATGTGACATGCATATGTATGCATTTGTATATATGTATGTGTCACTCAAATTGCAACCTCCCATTCCTTGCAGTTGAGACAAGTTTCTTTCATGATGCTATTTGTAACTAAAAATAAAAAGGCAACTAAAAATAAAAAGAGCAATGCCCGTCAAGTTTCTGGAGAATAGGGATCATGGTGTATAACAAACCCACGGACCAAACAGATGGCAAAGAACTTAAAAGACAGGTTATATCTGATAAGACCAATTTTTGCAGGGCTAAAGGAAAAACAAAGCAAAATCTTTTTTCTTTTTTCTCCCCTTAAGATTCACATAACAAATTGTGCAAGTCCATGGTAGAAGGAAAAGTGTTTTCTTTTTGGGTGAAAAGCCCTAGAAGTTTGGTTGACTGAAAATTCATTACGGATGAAAGACTGCCTTTGACCCCTCCTTTCCTCTTGAGCCCCTCCATCCAAGCCAATATAGTGATGCTGAGGTCATGGGATTCCTGACATGATGGTTTCCTTCCTAAATCATCTTCCCGTGACAAACCATGAGTCCACAGGTCCAAAGTAATGAAAAGGTTTTCTCTAATGAAAGATTTCCAAATCCTGTGGAGGTCGTGAAGTCTCCAAAACAACAGTGTGATCTTTGACTGCATTACTAAAGGTATGTTCTTAGACCTTAGAAGGATGACTGTCCTATTGTAGTCTGCACTGGTCAAGCCGTGTTTGGAAAGTCGTACTCAGTTCTGGGTGCCACAGGTATAGAGTACGTTGTACAATTTGAGTGTATGGGAAGGAGCCAAGGAAATCAAGAGGATTCATGTTAGGACATAATCCTCCATGGGTCTCTTGAGTTTCTGCCCATCTTGCAAACAACAGGCATTGACAAATCATTGGTACATGCTAGAGATAGTTTAGGAGGAAATTTTCTAACTGTGTCTTAGGGTAGAATAAAAAAAACTCCTGAGACCCTTGTTGTAACGTATTTTTGAAAGTCAACGATAGTCATCACTTTCAACGATATTGAAAGTGAACGAAATTCATCAGCTGAGACACATTATTTTGGATCTTTTTGTCTCAGAGTGCTACCTTTTCAATGGGAAATGCTCCTGGAAGCTGGATGTCTTGTCATCAATTCCATGGCTTAAATCAGGACTGCTGGCTTGGAGGCACAGGAAGGAGTGAGGCAAGCATAGGCAGATAGTAGCAATAACTATTCTGTGAACAGGACCCCACACCTTTGCCTCCTCCAGTCTTTATAAAATTAACTTCTCCCTTCTCTCCAGCCCTTCACTCAGATTGGTTTGCCTTCCTATTTTATTATCATCAGCAAATAGTAACGGAGTATGTAATATGTGATATTTGCAGAAGGAATTAATGAAATATAAAATGTAGTCTTTGACTTTTATATAATTTAATTCTTTCATTCATTCCACAAACTATTATTGAGAACCTACACTGTACTAAAATACAAAAGAGAATAAAGCATACGTCTTGCCTTAAAGAATCTACAATTTATTTGGGAAGACAGGATCAATACACAGGAAAAAATGTCAAAAAAAAAAAACCAAGGCAAATGATGAGAAGGTAATGGGATACAAATTCATGAGTTCTGCATGTTCAAAGACATAACCGTTCCCCTGGAACTCCAGAGAGAATCACATGCTTGTTACCCCCTTCCCTTGCAGTAAAGGAAGAAAGAAAGCCTCATGGGCTGGGGGAGGAAGGGCAGCTTTCTGGGGAGGGGTCAAAGAGCATGTTGCTGGAGTAGCTTTGGAATGGGAAGGCAACTGATGAGAGAGGGTTTTAATAAATATTACTACAAACTATGCTTTGGGAGACCTTTTCATGTCCTTTGAGAGATGTAACTAGGGAATGAAATTCCTTTTTAATTACTTTGGTCAGTTGAAATTTTCCTTCGTGAAATCAACCCCATTCTGAGACAGAACCTTTTGGTTACAAGTAACGCAGGTAATGCTGATAAAGGATTGCCATGGAAGACCTCACGGTAGAAATGAACTGGAGCTTGATTTCCAAGGAGGGTGGGAGAAGGCAGGCAGACAGAGGGTAGAGGGAAGGCATCATATGGTGGAGGGCTAGGGGATGGAAAACTGGTGAATGTGCTGGGGAGGACAAGTTGAGGGTATCTCCAGGGGCCAGTGGAAAGGCCAAGGTAAGGGAAAATTTAGAGGTGCCAGCCCGGGCCATCAGCCTCTCTGGGAACTGTCTTTCATTCACCAAGACTTTCTCCTGTATTTGCTATAATTTGCTGCCTATCAACAATCAGAGTCCGTCCAGGGCATGCAGCGAGGGTGTACCCTTCCTGTCTCCCCAACAGTGTTATCCCTTCCGACTGAAATCCTACTGCTCTCTCTCTCCCCAAGTTTCCCCAACTGTGATCCTGGCTATAAGAATGCTTGTACCCTGTTCTCACTCATATGAGGCTTCAGGTCTCACATCTAGGGCTATTTCCTAGGTGGGAAAGACAGAATTGCAGCCACATAAATGAATAAAATATTTATGAAGGACCTGAGAGGCTAGTTTAATCACATACATCTCTTTCCTCTTGTGTATTAATTAATCCTGATAAATCCCCCTACCTCATTTTTTTCCCCCTGCTGCATCCAAATTGCTCAAAAAGGCAAGTTTGTGGAAGACAGGCTGAGGGGGTGGTTTAGGATCATCTTCAAAGAATAAGCCCTAAATACTTGAGATGGAGTAATGAGTGTAGCAGATCAATCATCAGAGAATACAATTTTGTTGACTTCATGAGAAACATCCATTTTTCTGGACTTGGAAACTGCCCTGAACTCACTCTGGCCTCTGTGACCTCCTCTGTTATTACACAGCCCAGCAGGATGGGTCAGGTTGGAATCTGTCAAAATGAAACCAGAAGTTGGACCATCAGTACCTTCTAAGTCATAACCAAATTGTCTGGGTATTTTATGCCAGGGGATGAGGAAAAAATGGGAAGAGATGTCAGGAATTATGACCCCCTTTCAAAGCTCTGGCAATTCCAATAAATCCTCTTCTGTGGTTAAACAATGAGTTTTACCCTGAAGATGAAGAAAACCAACACCATCACCATCTATCCTCCATGGGGATGGGCTGCTGCAGATGAATGAATCCTAAAGGACTTTCCTTCTGTATTTTCTTCTCCTTTACATTCATCAAATCTCCCATAATTTACAGAGTAGCTTTTGATTTGGTTTTCTTACTCTTATTCAGCTTTTCTATAATGAATAAGATTCAACAATATTCAAAATGGAACATAATTTCTGACATCCATTTCCAGGAAAAAAAGACCTGATTTAGGAGGCACTGTCTTAGTCTGTTTGGGCGGCTATGACAAAATACCACAGACTGGGTAGCTTATAAACAACAGAAATTTGCTTCTTCCAGTTCTGGGGGCTGGGAAGTCCAAGATCAAAGTACCAGAGTGGCCTCATTTAGTAAAAGGCCTCTTCCTGGTTCACAGCTGCCTCCTTCCTGTGTCCTCACATGGTGGATGGGGCTGGGTATTTCTTTGGAGTCTCCATTAAGGCACTAATCCCACTGATGAATATTCCACCCTCATGACTTAAGAACCTCCCAAAGGCCCCATCTCCTAATATCATCATCTTTGGGGGTTAAGATTTCAACATGAATTTTGGGGGGACAGCAACATTCAGAGCATAGAAGGCAAATAAGAGTGCTGGGAAGACCTTGAGGGAGACAGTAACATCATCCCTAACTTCAGAGTTGCACAAGCTATGCTAAAAGAGATCTGGGGTTTGGGAAAGTCCAGTGTGCATGATAAAGGACATCTATTTCAGTATATGCATGGGTACATGATAGGAGAAGCAGCAGAAGAGAGAAGCAGACACCAGAGCACAGAAGACATTTTATGCCAGTAAATCTCAAGCTAGGTCTGCTCATGCAAATCTCCTGATTTAAAAAATACCATTGTCAAGTCCTATTTCAGACTGATGTATTTTTAATAATTTATGTCTTAGAGTGAATTAATTCAATTAGATTGCTTTCCCTCTAAACTTTAGTTGAGACAACTGAATAAATAGAAGTTTTGTTTGGGGGAGTTAATTAACCTTGAAGCATGGATTAATTAATTAATTAATTAAGCAATCATCTATGTGTTGTCTTTCCAGGCACTGTGCAAGAAGGAGGAGATAGGGAAGTACTTGCCCCATACTTCGGAGAGCTTACCCACCAGTAGAGAATATATGCAAATAAAGTAAAACCTTGGTTTGCAAGCATAATTCGTTCCAGAAACATGCTTGTAATCCAAAGCACTTGTATGTCAAAGAGAATTTCCCCACAAGAAATAATGGAAACTCAGATGATTCATTCCAAACCCAAAACTATTCATATATAAGTGATTATAATACTGTAACATAATATAATATAATAAAGAAAATACAAAATATAAAGAAAAATGAACAAATTAACCTTCACTTACCTTTGAAAACCTTTGTGGCTGGTGTGAGGGAGGCAAGAGGGAGAGGGGGGCTATTGTGTAGGACGACTTTCACTATCACTAATGGAATCACTGCTGTCTCTTGGCTCAATGGAATCTTTTTCTGCATGGGAGCCATTGTATACACTCGCACGGATGTTGACTATGGTACAGTATTAATAAACTCTTGTCATATACTGTATTTAATGCAACTGGCAACAAGACAGCAGAGGAAAGGGTCTATATCTGCAGGTAGCCTGACCTAGAATGAAGCAAAACATTCCTAAGCTTACTCTTGCATGGAAAAGCAAAGGACTGTCCATAGGTGCTTTGAAGTGACAAAAAATACACTAGTGCCAGTTGTGGGCAACTTCCAGTGTTCTGGAAAATCACTCATGTTTGCCAGACACCATGGCCTGAGACAGAGCATCCAAGTATGGGAGACAATCACCCACAATCCCGAAGCAAGAGAGAGAAAAAGAGAGGGGGAGAGAGAGAGAGAACCATTGGCTCAGTTGTGATCATGTGATGTCGGTGTCACGTACTACTTGTATTGCAAGACATCACTTGTTTATTAAGTTAAATTTTATTAGAATGCTCACCTTGTGGAACATTCACAGAACAATTTTCTCACAATCCAAGGTTTTACTGTAAACAGATATTTTGCGATACTGCTCTTGTCTCAAAAAAAGTTTTCTACTCAGAGGGATCTTGGTTTCTTCCAGCACATTATGTCTCATGTTCCTATCTTTGGCACTTACAGAGGCTGGAGGGGGCCTGGAAGTATTCTGGAAGGGTGTTTCTTTTTTAACGGTTTCTCCTAACAGCTGACATGGGCTTCTCAGGTGCATTTGAAGGGCTGAAGTAGAGTGGTAGTAATTGTCACATGTACAACGTTGTTTTTTTTTTTTTTTTTAATTTTTATTTGCGGAGCGGGGGGGGGGGATACATTCTGTATTAGGAAAGGAAATAAGGTGGAAACCAAAGACATTTAGATTCATATAAAAATGGTGGCATTATTGATGCTTTTCTTTTGCTTCATCAAGTAAATGGAATGACAAGGTACCGACGTGATCTGATTACTTGAATTTGCTGCTTACAGGCAAGGCAAGGAAAACTCTTATTATTTCAATTACCATTGGAAATATTTCAAGAATATGTTCATCTGCTTTTCTGCCTTGGTGATGGGGTGTAGTGGATATAATGGAATATTTGTTTTCCTGAACTGCCACAGCCTCTCATTTTGATGTTTTAATCACATATCTCTTTGTGTTATATTATGATTATATCACTATGAATATTACCTCCTTGGAATGGTCTGAATGTTTGTGTCCTCCCCAAATTCACATGTTGCAATCCCGATTCCCAAGGTAGTGGTATTAGGAAGTGATTTGGGTGTGACTAGGCCTTGAGGCCAGAGCCTGCAGGATTTGGATCAGTGCCTTTATAAGAGACCCCAGATAGCAGCTCTCTCCCACCATTCCAGGGCATAAGAAAGCACTGTCTGTGTACCAGAAACCAGGCTCTCTAGTCTCTGAATCTGTTGCTGTCTTGATCTTGGACTTCCCAGTCTCCAGAACTGTGAGAAGTAAATGTCTCCTGTTTATCAGCCATCCAGTTTATGGTATTTTTGTTACAGAAGCCTGAATAAAACTAGACACTATTCAAAGAGCCCATGGATTCCTAGGGAGGCAGAACATATTCCCTATATCTTGAGTTTGCCTACAAAGCCAAGCTCACTGGCTTGGGCATTAGCAGTGACCCATGAAGAGCTGTGAATGGGACTGGACTGACCAAGGAGCACCAGTCCTTTGGTTGATGTTACGGTCTGAATGTTTGTGTGCTGCCCCCTCCCCCGGGCAAATTCATATTGAAATCTTAACCCCTGAAGGAAGGTGTGGCCTTTGAAGGTGACTAGGTCTAAGGTGGAGCCCTCATGAATGGGATTAATACTCTTAAGAAAGAGGTCCCATAGAGCTCCCAGCTCCTTCCACCATAGTGGGATGCAATGAGCCTGAGACTCTGAGGGCAGGCCTTGCCTGACATTCTGGCATCATGATCCTGGACCTCCAGCCTCCAGAAGTGTGAGAAATAAATTTCTGCTGCTCATGAGCCCCTCAGTCTAGTATTTTGTTATAGCAGTCTGGACAGACTAAGAGAGCTGTTTTAGTTTCCTGACAAGTAAGGTGCTGTGGATACTTGCCTGGTAAGGGATGGTGATCTGTGAAAGAGGGTGGATGTAATGCATTAAGAATAGAAATGACAGAACATGAAAAACAGAAGTTCTTGTCAAGGCTTAGGGCAAGCCTGTTGAAACTAAATTTAGTAATTGATTAAATGTGTGTTTTTCTCTCATTGAATCCTAGTCTCTGAAATCTGAGGAGAAAGGACCATCTGAGGGCTCCTTGATGGACGCGTATTGGCGACCTTTGGAGACCAGTCCTCCTGCAGTTATGACCCACCTGGGAGGCCCACTTCCTGCCTGGGCAAAGGTATTCAGCCCACCTGCTTCAGCCTTTCTCTGCCTGATGAGCACCGATGCTGGCAAAGGTTGGATTTCACAGCTAAGTCTAGACTTTGGAATGTGTAGAGAGGAAGGTTTCTTGTGAAAGAAAGGGTTTTTGTTTGTTTGTTTGTTTGATTTGTTTTGTTTTAACGTAAACTCAGTATTTAAGTTAAGCATTCTTTTTCTGTGCAAGGGAGACAGGACTCATGTAGCTGACATCCACAAATGTAATGATTGTATCACTAATCCATGCCAGAGGCCACTCCGTGCAGAGCACAGGAAGTGTAAGCTTATGTGTGGACTCCTGTGCACACACACTCAATGCACGTACACTTCTCTCTAAGATGAGAATGGGTGGTTTATCTGTGGGGCATAGACAAGAGTCACTCTGTGGTCTGGCCTTCACTGATCTGTTTGTCTTTCCTTGAAGGAAAGCTTTAGCTGTTTAATTTAGTTTTGTTCACTTGAGATGTTGTATTCAAATTTTGCCTGTATGCCTAGAGGCTAGAAGGCCATGGAAAATGCGTGTGTGTAACTGAACCCAAAAGCACGATCACATCAACTTAGACATGGACACATAGAGACCATCTTTTACTCCAAAAAGCAGCTTAGGGTGGAAAAGAAAGCCCTTTCCACCCTTGAAAGGATGAAAAAGAAAAAAAAAATGTTTAGTAGTGAAAATTCATAAAACAAAATCTTATATCCAAAAACATAACAAAATTTCCAGCAGGATACCAAGAGCAAATTTGCTTTGCAATAGTTTCATTTCAAATGATTGTGTGTCCCTTACAAAGTTGCCTGCTCATTTCAGTTTTTGTTAAACCAAGAATATGGTTTATCCCCATATGATTTAAGTGATATTGATTGGAACTTTCAGTTGCATTGAATGACAATGTATTGTGGGAAAAGGAGAGAGGGCTTCAAGAGAATTTGTTGGCAACACTCAAAAGGGTTAGCTTTTCTCTCCCAACAGCAGTGCTTAAAGAACAACCTTCCAGATTAATAAAAAAAGATTAGCTCTCTCCTAAAATATTTCAAATAGTTTATAGTTTATGAGAATACAGATTACTCTGCAAAGAGATGGTCTAAGATTAGAGTTCAGAGAAAGAAAAGCTAAAATATAAAAGAAAAATAGGTTTGAGGTTTCATAACATAGGAAATATGGGAAAGATTAAATCCAGTTTTTGAAAGGTCAAGCAAATCAACATAATTAGCATACAAAAGCAACGAGTGATAAAATATCTTATGTTTTATGGGTTTGGTACAGTGCCCAGCAAACTAAATGTGCTTAATAAATTTTAAATGGTATCAACAATATTCCCTTGTTGTTGATAGAGAGTTCATGTCCTCACTTTGGGAGGCTTTATTAACCCTTTAGATATGGTTACTTCATTGAGTAAAGAGGGGAGAGGGTTCCCAGGACCACAGCAGTCGTGGAAATGATGCTTCTCCCCATCATGAACAGATGTCTCATGTCTCATTGGCATAATCGATTCTAATATTATTAAGCAGAAGCCTAATAAATCTGCCTTTGTATTTTTCTGATACAAATACAATATACCTACCACTGCTCAATATCTTTCATATGTGAGGTAATAAAACTGATCCAATATGAAATCTTGTACTTTACATGTAAATTGGATTGCTATGGGCCATTAGACTCTTTACATAAACAATATATTTTGTTTAAAAGAAAACTGTGCTCAGTTTCACATTCTGAAAGTTCATAATGTGTAAAACCACATTAGCAGAGTAAATGGTGTTGGGAAGGACTCTGGCGTGGCCAACAGAGGCATAAAAGAGAAGGGGGACTTAACTTCCGGTGAAGCAACTTTTCTCTCCTGGGTGGTATTAACAAGATGGCTGCCAACAGGTGAAGGCTCACTAATGTCAGATGTAATTAAAAACCTTAATTCCAGAATCCTGCTCTAAAGCATTCACAGTATACCATGTCCAGGTGCTGAGGTAGAGAAGTTAACCAAAGCAGCAAATTATTTGTCTCTTTAAGAAGACAGCCATTGCTGCACAGAAAGGTGATGACATTTTGAGGCCAAGTCTGGCAATATAATATGATGTCACAGTATCCATTTTTGATATTAGATAATGGCCTTCATTCTGATAGGTCGGTATCTCATTTCTTGGCTTATTTATCTCCATTATGTACAAAATCTGCAAACCAGAACTCGCAGACAAACCTTACCCAAGTGCACTGCGATATTTACATCTTGGCCTCCTTTGCAACACTGATCCTTGTGCTCTGCCACAGCTGTCAGAGTAATGGCTTTTTTCCCTTTTTATCTGGGTTGGCTTTATTCCCAGATTCCAAATGAAAGAGACAGCATTTTACTTGACCACCCCATTCCAACCGTTAAATACTGTGCCTTCAGGCTCTGATGCTCTAATGGTCGATTAAAGTTGATAACAGTCTGTCCAATTTCCATTTTTTAACATTCAGCCTGCTGAAATTGTAATATTGTGAAAATCTGAAGTCTACAGGACCTGCCTGAGAATCTGTCTGGATGTCAACACATAATAATAAACAAGGGGTTGGTGGGGGGGAAAGGAATGCCAACAGGCCTCGGCATTTGCAGAATTTGGGTTAACCAGATAGCCTGGCCAGTTTGTGTAGAGTAGAAGTGGATGATAGATCAACCAGTCTCTCAAACAGGATACAGAGTAGAGCCACTCATGGGGTAGTTTATGAATGCAGAGGGCAAACATCCTCAGGAATTCTTGAAGCCACTGAGTAGCATATACTTTTCATTCCTAGCTGCCTGACCAAGTGCTCTGCCCTTCTTGGTCTTATTAAAAGCCTTCCTTAACTTGTTTGGCAGACCCATCACTCACAGCTACTGGACTTCGTTGTTAGGGCTGAAGGGTCACAAAGGTACAAATCTAATTGAAGTATTTTCAGAAATCTGATTTCTCAGGGGATCAGAATAAAATAGTTTGAAATAATCTCTTTTTCAAACCAACAGTGGTCTTTCTTGAGCCTTACAAAAACAGAACTAAAACCAAGAATTCTGAGATGGATTTGTAGACCAGTAGAATTCTGAGATAAGTAGCTTGATACCACTCTTCTCAGTGATGGGAAAAAAAATAACATTACCATGAGACTTTTTCCCTGTATTTGTGACATGCAGAATCTATTCAATTACTTTCATTGGACTAGTCAGCTTGCCTTTCTTAGCCATGCTTGGATTCTTTTCTGGATGTGAATGATCTCCCGGAGTTCTCATCTCTGGCAGGCTGGTCTTATTTTTTCCAATCGAATCCTCAGTTCTAGGATGCTTTTTTCATGTTGGTGAAGCAATTGCCCATTTTCAGAGTCTTTGCTGCAAAAGTAAGTGCAGATGAGTCCTTCAGACTCTGAGAAATTTATCACTGTCAATAAATATGACATTTCTGGGAATGTGGTTTCAATCTCCTTTTTCCTAGGCAGGCTGAAATGAAGACCGGAAAACTTGAAGGGTCAAATATTTAGTTCTCCATGTTATTACCACATCATAGAACCAATGCTTCCTTTTTTAGACAAATAATCTTTTTGTCTAAAAATAATGGATATTAATGCTTAAAAAAAAGGATTCACTCTTAACGCTCTCCAACAATATGAACACTAACTCTTATCTACTTTATCTCTGTCACGGGGGTCTTCTCTTCAAGGGAAGGGAGTATTTGTCGTTTTCTCATAGGCAATGATATAAAAGAAGAACATGTAGAAATTTAACATAAAAATTTGATGTGATTCCAGAATTGTTTTTCTCCTGTTTTTTTCCTTTCTTTTTTTGACATGGTGGCATAAAGTCTTCCTCATAGCACATATGCAATGATGACATTTATCTTTATTCTTTTTCTTCATATTACTGAAGGTGTGGGTGCTTAATGTTTATTGCTGAAATGCTTTTGGATTCTGGGAAGCCCATACTTCAGACAATGTGTGTGAATTAAAGGGGAGAGAAATACTCCATCTTCCAGGACTGTCTTCATTTCCCAGAATTAGCTATTGATGTTTGTCTGGTAGAAGCTTTCCGTCACAAACTTTCTGCCTCAGAAATCCATTTCTATTTACATGTTTGCCCTAGTCTCATCAGTTTTCTTCTACCTTTCCTGAAACCTATGAAAAATCCTTGTGTGTTAGATGATGATGATGATGATGATGATGATGATGATGATGATGGCGGCAGTGGTAGCAACTAACACTTAAAATAGTGATGTTATCATGTGGTAGTTTTCTAAGTGCTTTCAAGGGTTAACTTATTTAATCCTTATGACAATATTGTGAGGTAGGTAACCATTATCCTCCTCATTAAACATGAAAAAACTGAGGAATGGATCAGTTACATAACTTACCCAAGATCACAGAGCTAGTAAGTGGTCACATGAGAGATGAACCCAGGAAGTATGACTTGAGAGTCTTCTGCTTAATTTGTCCTATGGGTGAATATATTAGTTTGCTTAGGCTGCCGTAACAAAATAGCCTGGGTGGCTTACACAACAGAAATTAATTTTTTTTTTAATTTTTTGTAACATTTATTTATTTTTGAGACAGAGAGAGACAGAGCATGAACGGGGGAGGGGCAGAGAGAGAGGGAGACAGAATCTGAAGCAGGCTCCGGGCTCTGAGCCATCAGCCCAGAGCCTGATGCGGGGCTCGAACTCACGGACCGAGAGATTGTGACCCGAGCTGAAGTCGGACGCTCAACCGACTGAGCCACCCAGGCGCCCCGGAAATTAATTTTTTAAGCTAGGGTTCCAGGATTTAGGTGTGAGCACATTTGGTTTCTTCTGAGACCTCTCTCCTTATCTTGTGGACTGCTGCCTTCTTGGTGTCCTCACATGGTCTTTCCTCCATGCATGTGCATCTGGTATCTCATTCTCATTGTGTGTCCAAATTTTCTCCTCTCATAGTAAAGCCAGTTAGATTGGATTAGGGCCCACCCAGATGACCTTTTCTTTTTAGCTTAATCACCTCTTTAAAGGCCCTACTTCTAAATCAGGCAATAATAGTGAAGTTCTAAAGATCTCTTTTTCCTGGCCTTTGAGTCTTCCTCCTTGCTTCATCATCAGGTATCTCTTTTTCCCCCTCTACCTGGCATTTTATTTTGCTTGCATGCCCAGACGCTCTGCCCAAAGAGGCTCCTACCCTGCAGACTTAGTCCCACCTGAAAACCATGCTAAGTCTTCATTAAGAATCTGTTTCCATTGTCTGTGATGTCTGGAATGAGGTGTTGCCTAGAGCCTGCTGTTGGCATTGCCAAGGAAAGTTTGGGTCTTCTGT
Organism: Prionailurus viverrinus; assembly: GCF_022837055.1. Classification (NCBI taxonomy): domain Eukaryota; kingdom Metazoa; phylum Chordata; class Mammalia; order Carnivora; family Felidae; genus Prionailurus; species Prionailurus viverrinus. Next base: position 122,914,751 of record NC_062563.1, read on the forward strand.
GTGCCTCTGACTTGCAGCATGTCTCCAGTTTTTGTTGGTCATGCTTAGTTGTGAGGTCTTAATCCTCAGTTTTCTGATTATCCCTCCACATTCATTATAAGATGTGAGCCCTAGCTTCAGGGTTAACTTTGTATACTGCTACTTTAAAAAGTTCAAAACCCCTTGGTCCATATCCATCTCTGAAGAGTCTTTCAAAGCTCTTTGAGGTGGTACTTGATAATGCGAAGTGAGTGGGAAAGAATATTACAATAGAAGGTTGGAAGAAAATAGAAAATAATTAGAATAATAATTGGGAGAAAGCAAAAAAAAATAGTCTTTTATACATACAATGTGTTTTATGGATTGTATAATTTATAGGAAAGTGCTTGAAAAGCTTTCAGTGCTCTCCAGTGGGAGGTGGCATTATTATTATAATTGTTGTATTTGTTTTATTACTCTTACCTCACAATTCTGGTTTCTGTCAAAGTTGAACATAGAAACAAATCAGTAGGTGGATTGGAAATCTGGAAGGCTGGGGTGCTGTTGAACCACTGTGAATGGGAAGCTGTCTTCTTGGGGCCTCTGCCTGTCCAGTGAACATCCTGAAGAGCACGGGAACATTAAGTCCAGCTTCCTAGAGGAGCAATTGGAAGTCGAAGTTAAAGGCCTGTCTGTGCTGTAAATAGGAAAGGGGAAGGGCCAATTCCCAAATCAAGGCCATGCAAGATTAGGTCAAACTGCAGGGAAAAAATACAGGCCACCAAAACACAGCACAATTCCAACCTGGCAAAGGAGTTAGAATCAGAAACACTCTTGCAAATATAGCAGAGAAAGAGGCGAGGCTAGAGAAAAAATAGGCCAAGTAATAAGTGCGAAAGGGGATTGGAGCTGGTAATGACTCAAAAACGGCTGAGCTGCCAAACCTATTTAAAAATCCTCTTAAAAACAGAAGCAGAGAAGAAAAGGAACATGGACATGAGTGGCACAGGGATGACCTTGAAGAATAATTAAACCAAAACCAAGCAAGGGGCTATTTTGCAGCTCAGAACATAGAAAAACCGGTGTGAGATGGCAGGATTCCGAAAGCATTAAGGGAGCCTGTGCTCCTAAGCTAATTAGTTCACACACTTACAGTTATTTTGGGGTAAAGTAATAGGGGTCTAAAGATGCTAAGAAGAGAAGCAAATATGAAAGGTGGTTTCAATCTTAAACCAAGACAGAAGTGTTATGGAAATGTAGTTCGATACAGATGATGTCAACATGCAATGGGGGCTTTGAAGGAGGGACCCCAGCATCCAGAGGGTAATGGGATCATTGGCAAGAACCATGATTGATTTTTTTCAGGAACAAAGCAGGCTCAACAATTGATTTTTTTGTGTGTGCACGGGAATTGGCCTAATTTTAAAAGATAGCATAAATCTCTGAACTTTACTCACATGTTTGGCACCAGGGATCACATCATTTATTTCAAACCTGGGGTAGGCTGGCTATCTGGGTTCTTGCCACCTGGATTGAGAGTGGCCAGAAGACCAAGGCAAAGGAGGAGGCAGATGGTGGTTCACCCAGCTCATAGTTGGGTGGGGAGTAAATCATTCAAGTTAATGAAGCCTTCAGGTGATTCTCAATTGGAGGACTCTCATAATTCCCTCAGAATGTGGAGTCCTACATGAGATTTGAAAATTGTGAGATGAGGTTTGGCTGAGGGCAAAACTGGATACAGTCTTAGTAATATAACTCAGTTTAAAAAGATTCTTGCCTTGGATGGATGATGAGACTACATGAATTCTCATGTTCCTTACATTTTTGGTATTTTATAATTTTAAGAGTAGTGGTAATTTTTGGACAATGGAAGGAAGGTCAAGTTGGAGGTAAAGTTGGAATCCTAAGGAAAGAGGAGTTATCCCCAGGTGGGGATAGGTGGTCACAGGTGGTCACAGACCCTTTGATGCCCATCTTTATCCATGCTTTGCTTCATTCTAACATTGGATATGCTGTTTCTGTTGCCCCAGAAACAGCCATCTCTAAAATTTGTACTTTTCATCCCATAACCTATAACTCTTCTGATTACTGAGTACCCCCACTGTTATTCCTAATTTGAGCCTGAGTATATTTTGGGTAGAGTTTGCACTGTGAAAATGCTGAGTAGGCAACATGTTAAGGATATAGAAATCAAGAGGCATACATAATCTAGTACTTTTATGGCTTAATTCAGGAATTCTTGTGGACAAAGATACATAAGTCTGTATGATTCTGAATTGGTAGAAGGAAAAAACAATCAACTTTGATAAAAGTGAGGGGCAGCTAATAGATCACATAGAAGGTCCTGGGTCATGGTCCTCCTGAAAGCCCTCTCTTTATATGATTTAATTGCTCTTGAAGTCCCTAATGCAGGGTCTTCTCCCCTTTATAGAGGAGACTATTGAAACACAAGTCAAGGGACTTCCAGTTTTAGCTTCTACATGTAAAGAGCTTGGAAGTAATCACTTCCATCTTTACAACAAGAAATAAAGCTGAAAAAACTGAAAATCTATGACTTTTCTTGGATCATTAAAGAATGATGTGGAGCAACCATCACTTCAAAATCTTGAGTGACTATTGAATACAGAAAAAAAAAATCACACTGAAATATGCTTACCTGGAACAAAGGTAAAATAAAATTCTTTATATTTATTATCATTAAGTGACCTAAAAGATAACGTTTGAGTAACAATAGTAATAATCTATTTGTGTGACTGTGCAATGGTATGATTTGGCTTATGGATAAAAACATTCTCATGAGGGACAGGGAGGAGTATTTGGGATTTTATAAGGCACTTTTACTAGATGTGAAGCAGTATACTGTTCTTTGAAGGTGGGCCTAGATTAATTTAAAATGTGTATATCAAATTCTAGGACAAAAATTAAATTTTTTTAAAAGACGAGTAGTTGATATGCTAAGAGAGGAGAGAAAATGGATTCATGTAAAATGCTCTTTTAAAGCCAGAGAAAGCACAAAAAGATGTGAAAAAGACACAAAGAACTAGTGCAATGAATAGAAACAGATACAAGTATAATAGATATTAACCAAACTATATCAACAATCACTTTAGTGTAAATGGTCTAATTATACTAATTAAAAGGCAGAAACTGCTGAGTGAGTAAAAAAACAAGATCTGACTGTATTTGTCTACAAGAGGGCTGCTTTAAATGCAGTGACTCAGATAGGTTAACAGTAAAGGGATGGAGAAAGATAAGCCATGCTAACATTAATCAAAAGCTACCTGGACTAACTGTATTAATCTCAGACAAAGCAGACTTCAGAACAAGCAAAGTTATTAGGAACAAAAAGGTGCATTATATAATGATAAAGGGGTCAATTCTTCAAGAAGACATAACAATCCTTAATGTATATGCAACTAACCAAAAGTGCCAAAATACACAAGGCAAAGCTGACAGAATTCAAGGAGAAATGGAAAAATCTGTTACTATGGTTGAAGACTTTAAATACCCCTCTTTCAGTAATTGATAGATAAAGCAGGCTGAAAATCAGTTAAGATATAATCAACCTGAATAGCACTATCAATCAGCTTGACCTAATTGGCGTTTATAGAATATTCTATCCAATAATGACAGAATACATATTTTCTCAAACTTACACAGATCACTCACCAAAATAGACTACATTCTGGGACATAAAACACATATTAGCAAAATTAAAATAATATAAATCATACTAAGTATGTTCTCAGACAATAATGAAATTAAATTGGAAATCCATAACAAAAAGATAACAGGAAAATACTCAAATATTTGGAAATTAAATAAAAACACTTTTAAGTAACATATGAATGGAAGAAAAAAGTCTTAAGAGAAATTAAAAATTATTTTGAAACAAATGAAAATAAAATTAACCAAAATTTGTGGAATGCAGTGAAGGCAGTGCTTAGAGGTAAATTTATAGCTTTAAATGCATATAATAGAAAATAAGAAAGATCTTCAATCAATAATCTAAGCTTCCACCTTAGAAATTAGAGAAAGAAGAGCAATTTAAGCTTAAGACAAGCATAAAAAAGAAATAATAAAAATTAGAGCCGATGCCAATGAAATTGCAGACAGGAATACAATAGAGAAAAATCAATGAATCAAAAATTGGTTCTTTGAAAATATTAATAAAACTGATAAACTTCTAGTCAGGCTAACCAGGAAAAAAGGAAAGACGCAAAATTTCCAAAATCAGAAAGAAGAGACAGGGAAATTTCATTTATGAGTTCATGGGTATTAAAAGGATAATAAGGCATACCATGTGTAACTCTATGCTCACAACATTGATAACTTAGATTAAATGGTTCAATTCCTTAAAAGATACAAACTGCCAAACTCTTAGAAGGATAAATAGATTATATGAATAGCTTTATCTATATTAAAGAAATTAAATCAATAATAACCTTTCAAAAAAAAAGTACTAGTTCCAGATGGTTTCACTGGTAGATTATACCATGCATTTAAGGAAGAAATGATACTACTTTTGAACAATCTCTTCCAGAAAAATAGAAAGAACCCTTCTTGCCTCATTTTATGATGCCAGCGTTAACCTGATAACAAAACCAGATAAAGACATTGCAAGAAATCTATATCAACATAGAAGCAAAAGTACTCAACAAAATATTAGTTAATTGACTCCAACATTGTATGGAAAAAATTATATATCACAAGCAAATAATATTTATTTCAGGTATACAAGGCTCACTAGCATTAGAAAATCAATCACTGTAATCTGCCACATTAATAGGTAAAGAAGAAAATCATGTAATACTATCAACTGGTACAGAAAAAGCTTCTGACAAAGGCCAATACCAATTCATGATAAAACTCTCAACAAACTTGGATTAGAGGGGAATTTCTATAATTTGACAAAGAACATTTACAAAAAACCTAAAATTAACATATTTAATGGTGAGAAAATTTCCCCCAAAGATTGGAGCAAGTCAAAGATGATCTCTCTCACCATTCCTATTCAACATTATTTGGAGTCTCAAGTAATGCAATATGACAAGAAAAGGAAATAGAGTGATAAAGACTGGGCAGGAAGAAATAAAACCGTCTTTTTTTACAGAGGCCATGATTGTCTATGTAGAAGTCTCAAAGAATTGAAAAACAAATAAACAAACAAACTCTTCTAGAACTAATAAGTGAGTATAGCAAGGTCATAGGATGCAAGGTTAATACACAAAAGTCAAATGTTTTCTTATATACCAATAGTGAACAATGGAAATTTGGAAGAAAAATATCATTTCCAATAACACCCCAAAATGAAATGTTAAGTATGAATCTTTTTACAAAAACTTGTTTGTTTGTTTGTTTGTTTGTTTGTTTAGAATGCAAGCAGGGGGATGAAGAAAGAGGGAGAAAAAGAGAGAATCCCAGGCAGGCTCCATGCTGTCACTGCAGAGCCCAATGTGGGACTCGAACTCACAAATTGTGAGATCATGACCTGAACTGAAACCAAGAATCAGATGCTTAACTGACTGAGCCACCCAGGTGCCCCTTAAGTATATATCTAATAAGATATGTACAAGAACCATATGTAGAAAACTATAAAATTGATTAAATAAATACAAGAAAATCAATAAATGGAAAGATATTCCCGTGTTCATGAGTTGGAAATATGTTATGAGACATATTAAGAAGAGGTCTGGGACCAAAGACTCTGTTTTCAGATCATCAAGCCAAAAGAGAACTTGAATTTGAGGAACTAGATTTTGATGTCTTCTTAATAAGAACAATTAAAAAAAATAGTCAAATTGATTAATTTTCTAATTTGTTTATTTTTGGTTTTAGAAGGCAATGCATGCTCAGAGTGATAAATTCAAATGTTATAAAAGATTCAGAAAAGTAAGTTTTTCTTTATTCCAAGAGCAATTACAGTTATCAATTTACGGTATGATTTTCCAGAAATACTCTAATCATACACTATCTTTCAGAAGGTAAATAGCTCCAGATGTAAAGGAGAATGTTAACTGTTCCATCTGTGAAGTCTTCATAAACCATACATTTGTGGAGACTTTTTCTTTCTAGTTTGCATTTTTTTTTACAATGAATACTAATATAGTGAATTAGTAGATAATAATTATATAGTTAATGTAAAATTTCTGGCTTCTACTACCTTCTATTCCTTTTGGGCAAATAATTCAAAAATAGGGTCAGAGTCGTGTGATATTTTCTGGTTTTTTTTGAGCATGCATTGTGTATGAGTATGTATGTAGAATTTGTAAAAAAGAAAAGATCTAGAAAAGATGAAAGCAAGAGAGAAGAAAAGACTTCCTCTTCTTGTGTGTCTCTAAGTCCTCCAGGACTGCTTAGGAGTGGACAAAGGGGTGTTCCCAGGTCATAAGATCTTTCCTGTGGTCATCACTATTCTGGAAATGCTTTAGAAGCAACAAAGCCTGAAGTTGAAGCAGGCCTTTAAATCCTGGGACTGCGGTTTAGAGGTATGAGCCTATGTAACTTTCCAGCTTCTGACTGCGGATAGGGAAGCTCTGTGTCTTTAAAAAGATCTCCCTGCCTCCCCATTTTGAGCCCCTTCACCTTCTTCATTAGCAAAGTCAGTGTGAAGTGAGAAGGGAAATGTGCACCAACACATTCTTGTACTCATTATTATCACCATCAATACCTGGCCCTGATTAAAACCAATTCTGCCTTCTTATTTTACATGTTTTGAATTTCTTCACAAATCATCACAGACATATCACCCTTTGGAAAGCAAATTGCAGTCCATTTTAATGAACTTAAACAATTTGTTCAAGGATCAGGAGTTTGATATGCAAAAGTGAACACTTTGATGACACTGGTGCATGACAGTGGTCTTGACCAATAGCATATATGAAGACTTTTCTTCTGGGGGTTCCATTTGCTCTGAGATTGAAGCTAATAGGAATCTTCTCTCTGAGTTATAGTGTAGGCCTTAGGGTGGGGCCCTTGGGTACAGTGCCCCAGGGTAAGGTTAGGGCTGAAACTAGGATTTGGAGAAGGAGATGGAGACATGAAGAATTGAAGAACTTAAAATTTAGGAAGGGAGTCAGAACATGTGAATAACCTTCAAAGCATTATTTTAGGCAAAAAGTGCATCAGTATCAGGGAGTGCCTCAAATAGTGCAGGCACCTGTGTCATATAGACAGAAGCAATGTGGATGTGGTTGGAAGACACCACACTTGCACAAAGTGTCTAGGAGAACCTTTCAACTGTGATTGGCAGGCTGTCTTCAACTCACCATCTGTAGGTTTCACATAGCAAGGTCACATTCCCAAGTGCTTTGCTTTTGGGATCCAGCCAGATGCGGCCACTAGCTTTGTTCAGAATTTACTGGATAGCCTGTCTGAGATCCTTCGGCTTAGTGACATTTCCCTGTAACATGGCACGCGATGTCTGTATAGTCATGTGCAGCCCACTGACATGAACTCCAGGGGGAATCTGGTCGTTCTGGTGTTTACCCCTTAATGGGTTGAAAAACAGCATGTCTCTCTTCCTGGACAATACTGGTTCTCATATTTCCAGTGCTCTTGTCTTGGTGAAGATAATGTAATTGTTATTTTTGGTTCTCATCATTTCTTAGTGGAGTCATTGCTGTGTTTTTGATGCCCTGCAAAGAACACCTTGGGTTGCTCTGAAAAAGCATTAACAGAAGCCAGTTGTCCATCAAATCTGCAGATGTGTGCAAGGGCAGGCTGGGTGAGTCAGATGCTTCCCATCACCAAATGAATCACCTGGAAAGCTTATTAGGAACTTTTCAGTGACAGGCTCAAATATATTAACTTGACATTACTAGGTTCTTTTGACTTTAGCCTGCTCATCTCAGAAAGTAGGAGGGTGCTGTTGGGTGCTGCCAGCTGTCTTTGTCTGCTCTGGGGAGCACAGAGCTGCAGAAGTGTTGATTCGTTATTGATGCATTTGAATACTGTGAAGTTCAGAGTGGTAAGGGAGCTTGATGGTATATAAATCATGCTACAGTTTCCAAGTTGGAAGCAGCTCCATTCCCCCTTAAAATGTTAGGCAAAAACCTACTGTTTATCCAGTTCCTGCTCTGTGCCAGGTACACCACTATAGCAGGCATTAGCCCTCCACTCGAATTCATTTCTTTAACTTTCACATCAAATGAGTCCCTGTCTCATAGATGAGATGACCGATGTGATGCTTAAAGAGTGCTCGTAGTTAACTCACCCAGTGTCCCACCGCCACCAGCTTGTGTCAGAACGGTGGTAACACCATGCTGACTTCACTTTCTTACTTGTTGGAAGCTCTCATGTGGTGGAAACTCCTCTCAGGGGATTGAACTCAGGCCCAACCTCAAGGAGGATGTGCTGGGTGTGGGATGCAGACTGTTGAAATGGTCAGTGAAGACATTTGAGGACTAGGGGAGAAGTTCTGATTCACTGTTCACCTCTCTGTCCTTCCTTGAGCAGAAAACACAGATTTTGCTAAATTCACTTACCACCCGCAGTCCCTCCAAAACATTTGTCATATCCAGTTTCCATTTTTATCTGCTGGTCTAACTCATCTGGAAGCCCACATACAACCATTCTTTCTGTCTTTTTCAAGTTTTGACTCGCTGTCTGCTCCAAACTGGTTTTCTTATATGGATTAGCTGTTTCTGCATGTTAAAAGATTTTTCCCACTCCAATGACATCAATAAAGCTAAAGTATACTCTACCAAATACAAAGGATAGCTTTATTCCTTCACCAAGATCTTCACTCTTGCACTAATCTAGCTTGGGTAAGGCAAGTTCAGCTCCATGCCACTCTTTTTCATGTATCTGCTTGGGCCTTTGTTTTGATCTCTGTAAAATAGGGAGAGTTACAAATCAGATGTGTCCAACCACCCCAAGGCTGTTGTGAGGACAAAAGAGGTTAATTAGCGTGCTCTCAAAGAACTCCAAATACATACAAATGTAAGGTCTTATCATGGTAAGTAGTGGCACTGACCTTTCTCTTTCAGCCTCCTGCCTTCTTCCCTCATACTTAGTCCTCATACTGTAGTCTCAGATGTGTGGTCATGCATTTCTGAAGACTTCCATTGTCATACCCCATGAATTCATCTGCTAGGGCTGCCATAATAAGGTGCCAACCACAGACTGTGTTGGCACAGCACACATTTATGTCCTCATAGTTCTGGAGGCTGGGAGTCCAAGATCAGGGTATCTGCAGGGTTGATTTCTTCTGAGGATCTCACTCCTTGGCTTGTGCAGGGCCACCTTTTCCTTGTATTTTCACATGGTCTTCCCTTTGTGGGTATCTGTGTCCTAATGTTCTTCTCCTAGAAGGATACCAATTATATTGGATGAGGACCTACCTAATGACATCATTTAACCTGAATTACCTCTTTAGAGACCCTATCTCCAAATTCAATCACATTATGAGATACTGGGGTTTAGAACTTCAACATATGAATTTTGGGTTAACAAAATTCAATCCATAATACCTCATTACTATTTCCCATTTCCTATGCTTCCAAGATGCCCTTTCTCTGTGTTTTCATAGCATCCCTTATTTTTTCCTTATCATGGCACTTACCACTCCTGTAACTTTTTGTTTATTTTTATTCTATACTAGCCTCTAATAAATCTGAGTAGATCTCTGCTTTGTTCTCCCTGTATCCCCAGTTCCTGGAGCAAAGAGATTTCCAATTAATTTTTGAATATTTGTTGAATGATTGAGTTCATATTACTACCTCTATGTGAAATTACACCAAATATTCCTATTTATGATGTCTCAGATAATTCATGTATCTTATTTCATGTAAAAATCATTAACAGCTCTATGGGGTAGATACTTCTGTTAATATCCCTGTTGAGGAACTTGTGGCACAAAAAGGTCAAGGAATTTACCTAAAGTCAAAAGGCAAGTAATACTAGGGAAGATGGAATTTAAACTCAGGAGGTATGACTTCAGAGCTCTCATGGTTAAATACAAGATTGAGATGAGATGTTTCTTGGTAGAACAACATTATGGTTTACAATTACCCCAGCTTTTGGCTTTATCTTAGCTCAGCCCAAGCATCTCCTAATTCATGTCTTAAACCAGAGAGTTTCTTATGGCTGTCTTAGAGTGGCAAAATGGGGGTAGAGGGAAGGCGGGGGGAGAGATGGGCAGGTTTGGATCACAACACAGGGGTTTTATTTGGAACTAGGTCAGGGAGAAGAGAAACAGAGAAGGAGCTGGAAGGGGAGGCAGTCTAGATGAAAGAGGATTTGCTATAATTTTTAACATCCCATCTCACCTTAGAGATGAACAGCTTACAAGTCTCTACAGTATTCAAAGCACTCTCCCTTATATCGTCTCACATGATTTTCAAAATTGTCAACTGACATAAGCTGAGAAGGTATTATTATCTGTATTTGATTGATAAGGAAACAGATTGAGAGTGGTTAAGTACATTGCCTAACATTGCCAAGCTTGTCACTGGAGGTCCCTGTGATTGAATTCTAAGCCTTCTGCCATCCCGTCTCTGGGACTGGGTTTAATATGGGAAGGGAGTAAGAGAGAGCTACATTTCAGGGGACCACCTTCAATCAGGAAGGAAGAGGAGGAAGAGCATCATGAAGAAGAGACTGCAATAGGCTTTTAGAAAAGGTTGAAGGAGCACGAAGGAGGTGGCTGGTGGCAGAAGTCAGAGGATCAGGGAAATTCAGAGTTGAAGTTATCAAGTGAGATGACATATGGATGCTTCCTACATGTAAATGCTCAGCAAGTGGCAAGGGGAAATCACTGAGCATATTTCAGAACGTGTTCTCAGTGGTGTGGTGACACCTATGTCCAGATGAACTCTACTCTCTGAATGAAATTTTTATTTTTTCCCCTAGGATATCCACTGATCAAATATTGCCAGTTTGCTAGCTATCTTTTTATTTGCTTTCATTTGTTTTAGTTCTATCTGCCCAAAGACTTACTACTCTTTTTAAAACAATTTTTTAATGTTTATTTTTGATACAGAGTGGGAGTTGGGGAGGGGCAGAGAGAGAGGGAGACACAGAATCCGAAGCAGGCTCCAGGCTCTGAGCTGTCAGCACAGAACCCGATGTGGGACTCAAACTCACAGACCACAAGATTATGACCTGAGCCAAAGTCAGACACCCAGCCAACTGAGCCACCCATGCGCCTTAAGACATACTCCTTTTGAATCTCAGTCCCAGTCCTCAGGATGGGTCTTCTGTTGCAGATTGTTTACTACACCAAAGTTCATGTTTTCTCCAGCCTCCCTACCACAGACCCAAGGCCCTTTTGTTGTGATGCAAGTGAGATTATTTATTTATTTATTTATTTATTTATCTATCTATTTATTTATTTATTTATTAAAGAAAGGCAGACTGCCACGTGCAGTGCCTCATTTGGATGTGTCTGGAGTCTTGGAAGCTTGACTACCCTACGTTCTCCTACAAATGGACCTTGAGAGCTTGTTTGGAGGTTCTAGCAGGGGAGCGCAGCTACTCATATACCCTTGACGGAAGGACGGTCCTCCTCTATAGGGGAAGGTCGTCCTCTTCGACCGAGCGCACAGCTTCGGGAGGGACGCACATGGAGCGGTGAGGGAGGAAGGGGACACCCGCCTAGCCAGCCAGATCAGCCGAATCAACCCTGGCGATCAATGGGGTGACAGGTGTCGCAGCCAGATCGCCCTCACATCCGAGATTATTATTTTAAAACCACTGTCTCTAAGATGTGACATCTTAATTTTCATCCTTTCTTCCCTTCAGTTATGCCTTCCATGAGCTAGAATTGAAAATTAGATATGTTTTAGAAATATGGCTAGAATTAGAAATAAAATGTTTTCTCCCTCATGCTGTGAGCATTCCTCAGCTTTCCTTTCTCCCTCTAATCTGTTTCTGACTGTAAATTGTGCTGTGGTGTCTTCTCTGTTAGGTAGCCCAACTTTTTTTTTTTTTTTTCAACATTTATTTATTTTTGGGACAGAGAGAGACAGAGCATGAACGGGGGAGGGGCAGAGAGAGAGGGAGACACAGAATCGGAAGCAGAGGTAGCCCAACTTTTAATGAGTGTATGATGTGCCCAGTTGGAATGGCAAGTTGGCAGTGAGGTCATTGAATCCAAGATAGGTAAACAAAATTTTACTTGTTGAACTCAGGATGCTTATGGATCCTTCTTCCTGCCAGAATTCACTACTACCAAATTTTCTTATTTGCCAAGCTTAGAACACAGTAGCTTAAAGAAGTATTGTCCTAGTTAACTTCACAGATAACTTTTTGGGAGAGTCATAGGGTGAAAGAATGTTAGTTCTGGATGTTTCTATTTACCTTAGTAGCGTATTTTATTGTGGCTGGAAATCTAAATATTTAATTTTGATACTGGAAGTCATTCAATTTTTGACAGAGTTCAGCTCAGTACTGGTGTACAGAGACTTGAACATTCATTGCTGCCTCAACTTCCTCCCTTGATGTGGAGAGCTTGGGGAGTGTATACATTGTATCTAGGTTCTGGGTCATGACTTTGGCTTTGGATGGTCAGTGTTACCCTTCTGCAAACATAATTGATCCATTCCTGCCTCAGAAGCTTTGCTAATTGCTTTGTTCTCAAATTCTCACCCTCATTTTTTTTCCTTCTACCTGTGCAAATCCTACCTGCTCTTTAAGTTTGATCCAGGTGCTACCTCCTCTCAGAAGGCTTCCATAATAGAAAAGTCAACAGTTCTCCTCTGTAGTCTGTTTGCTCTTGTTGTCTCTAGCCATGATCAAGTGTATATCATTAATTTGTTTTCTGCATGTTTAATCTTTGCCACTAGATTGTAAGCTCTCCAAGGCCATTGCCCTTTTTTAGCTTTGCATGACCAGCATCGTTCTAGCTCAGAGATTTGTTTATAGTAGGTGTGAAATAAATGTGTGATATTGGTTGATATATGAGTGTTCTCTCTAACACAAGACATATGGAGTTCATTGGCTTGGTACTTGAGTGTCACCACCCTCACCCCCACCCCTTTCTCCAAGTTATCCTCTTGGCCTGGTCCAGCTGAAGCTGTGGAAAGTAGATAAATCACCCAGCTCCTAGATCAGACAGTTCAGAGACAAATGAACACAGCAGGTCGTTGCCACTATAATGATGCAGTGGCTGTGCTGTTTGCCAGTTTCTGGACAACAATAGATTGCCTTCCTTCTCTTAACTTTAATTCCATTTCTCATAAGCCTGAAATTGCACTTGCTATTTTCCAACTTCTTTTCCCCCCACCCTGCCCTAGTTCATGTCAGTGTTTCCTTAACTAACATTTTTATGGCTTGAAAATCAATTCTCTACCAGATATAAAGACATAGTCTGTCTCCAGCCTTTGTTCTCAGTACCAGCCTCAGCACCCTCCATTAGCCCAGTGACTTGGTTTCAGACCCACTTGAGAGTTTCTAATCTCTGATTCCTTTTTATTTGAACTCTGTGTAGGTATGGGTTTATGTTTATTAAATAGACTTTATCATGCTGACTTTTCATTGATTTATTCCCAGTTAATGGAATCTTTGGAATTACAGAATTGAAAAGATATTGGCTTGAATAATTCTTGTTAATTGGAAGCCAAATTTATTTTAGCCTGTTCAACTTGAAGATTTTGGAAGAAAGGAGAAATTTGTGGGTTAAGTCAGAGGGTTTGGAAAAGACTTTACTGACGCTCAATGGCCAGGCTCAGAGTAGTATTCAAGATCCTTTACGATATAGATTCAGATTGCCTGTTTTTTTTCCCTTTATGGCGGCCATGCTGGCCTTTAAATTCAGCACCATGGACAGAAGAGATTAGTGCAGGGAAAGGTTGAAGCAAAACAGCCTGAGGAAGTTTAGTAGGACCTGGTAGGATCACTTTGATTTTCAGGGATAGCTTTATTTAAAGGCACATGAATTTCAAGTTGAGAAACTTCATAAAGGATGGATACCTTTGCTGCCCTAAGAGATCACCTAAACTGAAAGGTTCAGTAAAAGGCATGCACTTTGGAATCAAAATATCAAAACTTGAATTCTAACTTTTATATTTACTAAGTGTATGACTTTGGGTCTGGTATTCTCTCCGAGAAGCAGTTTCTTTATGTGTAGGTTTGGGAAACTACTATGCTTAGAAGATGTAGAGTGTACTTCTAAGGACTGGATTTGAATCCTGACTCAACTCTTTGCTAGGTTGTAAAGTTATTTTCTTATCTCTTAAGTGGGGATAAAAATGGTACTTTTTTCATAGTGTTGACGGGAGCACTGAGTGAGATAATATGCATAAAATTGTTAGGAGTATACCTGGCATATAGTACACTATTATTATTCTAATACTTATTTAATAAGATTATTATGCAAATTGAATAAAATATTTGTAGATGTTGGAACGAGACTAGACATGCAATAAATCCTGGTTACATTTTCTCTTCTCCCCACTAACATTTGAAACCATTCCTGCAGTTCCTTTGAGTTAAGCATTGACCTCTAAGCCTTGTAAGCACCCTTGGAAGGAGATTCATTTTCAGATAAACCTGTGTAAATTTTAATTCATTTATCACTTATTGTGATACAGAGAAGCATAAAACATAAAAGTTTTGGGTGCCAGAGCTGGGGATAGTGGGCCAGGAATGGAAAGGTAGAAGCTTGCCATCCTGTTTTCTAGTTTGCTGGAGTTGAGTGTGATGTAGATAACTGGATGATAGGAATCCTCTTCAGGATCCTGTACAAAAGGCTCCCTGTTCATACCTTGTTGCTGCAGGCATTTTGTGATTTGTTATATGAGTCTCTGAAATGTAGTCCAGAGTGGAAAGGGACTCAAATAATATGAATACAAATCCAGGATCCCAGCCTATTGGTCTATGACAATTCTGCATATAAACAGGACAGAATTTTGTTTCATTCACTCATTCATTCATTCATGCATTGGTACATTAATTCATTTATGTTCAATAAACATTTATTGGTCATTTACGGTGTCTAGGCATAATGTTAGGGATTACAGCAGAGTTGAATCATTTAGACTGAAGCCTGCCATCAGGATTAAGGGAAGTACAACATGTGTGAAAATCATTAAATACATGAGTCAATTAATATTAAGTATATAATGGTGTACCTGGCAAATAATATTTATTAGCTGGTTTTATTATAAGCTACCATTTCTACAACTACTGTTATTACTCATATGATAGAGTATGGAGAGTGACTCTCCAGATACAGTGTTTAGAGGAGGAGGGAGTGAGTGGCATTTTGGGAGTTATAGATGGTATTTTCAGAAAGGAGATAGCATTTGAGGTAGTCCTTGAGGCATGGGTATAACTTGGTTATGGACAAATGGTGAGGAATTGGGTCTCCAGCTGAAAGGTATGGTGTGAACGAAAAAGTGGTAGGTGATCAGAGGAGGTTGATTATTAGGGAGTGGCAAGTGTTTCAAAGTGGCAGAAACATTGTACACAAGTACTAAGAGATTAGACTGGGAAGGCGGGTTAGAGGCTGAGCTGGGTGGCCTCGGATGCCAGTCTGTAGACTCTGGGACATAGAATGTGAGTGATGTGGCACTATCCGAAGTTTTGTTTTGTTTTCTTCCTGGAGGGTGACCAGGTATTTACCTGTTCCTGTGGTAGTCTTTTTTTTTTTTTCTAAATAATTAACAATAGTCAACAATAGCACCATGGTTCCTATTGTATTTAATTAAATTTCCTTGTAAGAATATTAGGTATACAAACTGACCCTATTGACTCAGCCCAATTTTACATAATCTCTTGATTTGTGATTTTTTTATTAACAGATTCAGCCAGCCTAATTTTACATAATAATCTCTTGATTTGTGATTTTTTATTAACAGATTCAGCCATTTCTTCCTAGGACCCAACAACCAAACCTGGACCAAAGGCCTCAGGTCCTCAGCTATTAAGGTACAGATGACAGTGGTGTCTGTGCTGAATTGGTGTCAAAAGACTCCTGTTCTTGGGAGAGAAGTGGAATTTCACTTCTGTTTTGTTCTCTTGTCTAGAAGCTGCTATTACTGAACACACAGTTTTCATCATCTGATGCTAATGAAACAGGAGGTTATACAAGTGAAGGGCTGAAGGGTGATGATGTCAAAGGAAGTGATGCAGGAGATGAGAAGTTCTTTATTCCATTTCCGTTCTTGCTTCTTTCTCTTTTGCTCTCTCTTCTTTTCCTCTTCCCCACCCCCACCCTGTCTTTCTCTCAACATGTGTAGACATGCACACACAATGTGGAGCCTCAGCCCACTGAGCAGAGGCAAGTTTATGTGAAAGTCTTCAGTTTGCCGTGGGTGTTTCATTTAGTCTCCAGAACCTGGTCCTGTAATTGACACAATAGCCTCTCATAACCTTTCGTATAAATCAAAAGTAGTTTTTATGTTGGCTCTAGTTCTGTGGTGCTAGTGACTGTGAGGCAGACATTCAAAGTGATTGTGACAGCACAGCCCTCGTTGACCAGAGCATATTTGGAGAGAGTATAGAAATGATTAGGATGAGTAGGTGTAAAGCACCAGCAGAGAGTGGTGGGATCTTGCGGGGGGGTGGAGGGGTGGGGGGTGATTGGGCAAGGAATGGAGCCAATTCTGGGCACTTCTATGGCTTTATTGAAAACGAGTGTGGGTTGTCCTTTGTGAAATGTGGCAACCTGGAAATCATCGCTCTTTGCAAAGTAACAGCCTTGTTTATTCAGTCAGTATTTGAACACTGACTATGTGTTGGGACTGTGCTGGGGCTTATGGAGACAGCAGCAAATAAGACAGAAAGAAATTCCTATGCTTATGGAGCTTACTCTGTGGGACAGATGGAGAATTATCTCAGCAGCTTTGTCCCCAGAGTGTGCTCTCTGCTTATCGGCCTCCACAGATTTTAGTGAAATGCTTTGGGCAGGACAAGGGAGAAGGATTGACCCTTGTTCCTATGAGGGGTTCAGAGTTCCAAATTCCAGTCTACTGGTTGTATTTAAGCAGATGGAGAGGGATGGAAACCTCTATTCCAGGATGGATATCTTGGGGAATCTTCTGTTGCTTTTTGCCCATTTCGGGTGAAGTGGAGTACAATGGGAGACAAGAAGACCGAGAAGCCCAACTCCCTCCCTGACCACCCCTACCTCCAAAAAACAAACAAACAAACAAACAAACAAACCTCAAGGAAGGCTTCTAAGGGTTAGTGACTTGGTGGCCTTTTATAGAATATAACTTCTCTCCCAAGTATGGGATCATAGACAGACCCACACTGGATTGACTAAAACTGGGTGGACCTTTGAGATTTCACAGAGAACCCTAAGAAAAACACCTAGAAAGATGAGGACTGAGCCAAATTTGCCTGAGATTTGAGAGTTTTGTGTGTTTCTCCAGCACTTACTTCTTCCTTTTGGCTTCTGTTTTGGCATTGCTATTGGCCCAGCCCTTAGTATCTTTCCGTGACCCCTTCACTGGCTTGTCTGCTACTAAATGCTGCCAGATCAAAGTATAACATGATCTTAGTACCTGGTACTCACCTGACACAGTCCCGTCTTGTTGCATCAGATGCAACACAAACACTTCTGAGTCTACCAGAGACCCTGCAGCAGCCTGAGGCACAGAGGCCTCTGTGGGAAAGCTATATAGAGCTGGGCCTGCTGGCTCTTTTGTTTGCATACACCAAATTTGAAATAGACTATCATTAACCAAATGGAGAGCAGCTGTGCTTACTGAGAAAGTATGCTTCTTCAGATTTGTGGACATGTTAGAAATTCTTTAGCCACAGTATCTGGCTCTAGAGGCCTCAGGATCCAGTAAAAAAAGTCTTAGTTAATGTTCTAGAATGTCCCCTTCTCTTTGGACTAATATTTTCTGGACTGACTCAGTGATGAATCCTTAGGTTCCTTAGTTAGAGGATTATACTTTTGGGATTAATAGGGTTTTCCCTGTTAAAAGGCAAATGCCATTGGCAAGATCTCACACTAAACAGTTCCCAGACAGTGACACCTTCTTTAGTGTGAATTAAGGGTGGGAAACTTGCTTTGGAAATTAAACACAGAGCTGTAAAAGGACCATGGGAGATAGAGAAAAGGCTAGAGTGAGAATTCCCTCACAGGGAGTCTACCAGGAACAAGGAGTTTACAGATGGAAGGTGAGCTGCCAGAGACCAAGTAGGCTTACCTCAAAATCCTTTCCAGTGTTGTCCCTGCCTGAAATTAGATTTATTTTTTCTTTCTCTTGTCATATGATCAAAGTTTTGGTTAGACAGACCTGTCCCACATTTTTTCTCTCTCCTCTGTCTTCTTCCCTTCCCTTCTTTTCCCACACCTTTAATTTTACCTCTCCTTCTTCTTGTCTTTTTTCTCAATGGTCCAGGATCCAAGTTGCCACCTACAGCCCACAGTTCAGGTTGCCCTAACACTTCTAGAAACCCAAGAAAGACTTGAAGAGAGGTTATGTCTTGAACAGTGTTGTGAGAAGCTCATGGACCCTCTTCTCAGCCTAAAATCATAACTGGTGCAAATTATAGATATTTACAAAACATTCAAAGTCTCTGGAAATTGTCTTCAGAAAATACAGCAGATGAAATATTTATGAAAGAAGTTTTACTGGATCTTGGTCAGAAGCATTGTGGGGTGGGGGGTGGTCTGGGGCATTTGCTCCATGATTTGCTCCTTCTTTCCCACCCTCCCAGCTTACACTACTGCACATCCACTCCAGGAAAATGTAGCCAAGAGCACCATCTTTACCCAGCTGGGAGCTATGGTGTCTCCCAGGGAGGGGCAGACCATTAGCACTTCTCATCCTGTCCCACATTTCCAAGTCTGTGTTTCAGAGGTTCTGTTCCAGGCAAGAGTGGCTGAGAGACAATGGGGCTGTCTTCCTCTCCCCATCCCCCCTTGTAGGGCAGAAAATCTACCTGGGAATAGAAGTCCAGGAGGAGGGGACCCCAATCACCTCATGTAGCTTGGTTGTAGGGCAAAGACTCCATGTCATGAACAGCAAGCCACAAAGACTAGAGGCTGTTGTCCCAATCTAGGTTGGTACTAATGAAGCTCAAGGAATAGAGGTGTGATTCAGAGAAGTAGGCCACTGTCTCTGCCACCAGTTGTGGAGCACTGGTGCAGATTTGTTGCTCAAGAGGAGAGGTAAGTCATTAGAACAAAGAGCTCTGAAGCTCTCCCAAGTGCACTGACTTTATTTGTACCATAGTATGAGGAAGTGCCAGTCTAGGGGTTCTCTTAGGAACAATGGAAATTTTGGTGATAACTAATTAGGGGGAGACTGGTAGCTCCATTAGAGCAATAAGCTAAAATTTGGGCCATCTGGAAATTTACCAGAGAGAACTATAGAAATAGTCCACTAAGAAGAACCCTCCTGGGGTTGACACAAATCTCCAAGACTGGTCTCAAAGATTACCCCTGCAAAGGGATCCAAATTTAATTGCAACAGACTGTGGAGCAATTTGTGCCTCAGGGGATTGTCAAAAATAATAATTAGCCAGCAATTAGTGGAGGCTAATAGCTAGGCATGCTATTGATGGAGGCAGACAACACAGAGATCAGGGAAGGAGACAGCACTAGTAAAATCACTGGCATCCCAGAGTGACAACGTTCAGGGTTTCAGCTGCACCTTTGAGCAGTAACATCACAGGGGTAAATAGACCAGTAAAATAATAGTAACATTCTTAGGGGGAGATGAAACACTAAAATAATCCATCCAACTTGTCAAATGAATTAATAGGCAAACAACAACAATGAACCCCAGAGGAAGGGATCTGTATACAGAGTTGCTACAATGTATTACCTAAAAGGTCCAATTTTCAATAAAGTATTATGAGACATACACACAAAGAAATAGAGGGTGGCCCATATGGCAAAAAAGAAGGCTGTAGAAACTTCCTGTGATGGACCCAGATGTCAGACTTTGTGGACAAAGACTGCAAAGCAACGTATAAGTTTGTTCAGAGAACTATAAGAAATCTAGCTTAAAGAAGTAAAGGAAGGAAGGAGTATATAACAGTACTGTATCATAAAATAGACAATAGCAATAAAGACATAGAAAGGATAAAAAAAAAGGAACCAAATGGAAATTATGAAGGTGAAAAACACAACAACTGAAATTAAAATTTTACTAGAGGGGCTTACCAGTAGATTTGAGCTGGCCAAAGAAAGAATCAGTGAACTTAAAGATAGATCAATAGAGATTATGCAATCTAACTTGAGAGGAAAAAAAGAAGGAAAATGAACAGCCTCAGAGAAATATGTACCAGAAGGAGAGGAGCAAAAGGAGCAGAAAAAATATTTGAAGAAATCATGGATGCAAACTTCTGAAATTTGATGAAAGAAAGTGATCTGTACAATGGAGAGGCCCAATAAATCCCAAATATGATAAACACAGAGATCTACACTCAGACAAATCACTGTCAAAATGCTGAAAGATCAAGAAAATCTTGGAAGCAGCAAGAGAAAATGACTCATCACACAAGACCATTTACCAACTAACTGTGGTTGGAAACAATAGAGACCAGAAGGCAATGAGATGATGTATTTAAGGTTCTGGAACAACAACAGCAGCAGCAACGAAAACCAAAACTGCCAACCAAGAATCTTATATCTAGCACAACAATCTTTTGAAGATAAAGGTAAAATAAGATCTTTCCTATATTAACAGAATCCGAAAGAATTTGTTGCTACCAGACCTATGAGAAATACTAAAGGAAGTTCTCCAGGATAAAAAAAATGACTTCAGACAGTAATTTAAACCCACATGAAAAACACAAAGAGTAAAGAGTAATTATAAGAGAGAGTATAAAATGCATTTCTTCTTTCTTTTCTTAACTGGTTTAGAAAGTAGGTGTAGTAAACAATATGGATATAATTGTATTGTTGGTACGTTAGCATAGAGAAATGTAACATAACTAACAACACAAGTGCCAGGAGGCAGGTGGGAGAAAAGCTGTGTTGGAGTAAAGAAATGACACTAGTTGGTAACTTGAATTCACAGGAACAAAGAGCGAGAAATGGCAAATAAGAAGGTTAATGTAAAAAACTCTATAAACAAGTACTTGTTTTCTTTTGTTCTCCCAGCTTTAAAAGACATAAAATTGTACAAAGTAAAAATTCTAACAGTGTATTTGGTGTTTGTGGCATATGTAGATATAATATGCATACCAATAATAGCACAACAAGGGGAAAGAAGGTAGAGGGTTACACAGGAGTAACATTACTGTGCCTTGCGCATGTAAATCTGAAATAGAGTTTGATAAATTAATACATAGATGGTAAGCCCTAGAGCAACCACTAAGAAAATAGCTTCAAAAAATGGTGAACTGCCATTAAAGGAATTAAAACGTTGCTTTGGAAGATATTTGCTTGATGCAAAAGAGAGAAGTAAAGGAGAAACAGAGGAATAAAGAAGATATAAGACATATAGAAAACAAAGAGCAAAATGGCAACCATAAATTCAGCTATAGTTGCCCCTCAAATAATGCAGAGGTTAGGGGTGCCAACCCCCCTTGCAGTAAAAAGTCTGTGTATAACTTTTAACTCCCCTCAAAGTTAACTGCTAATAGCCTACTGTTGATTGGAAGCCTTGTGGATAATATCAATAGTCGATTAGCACGTTTTGTATATTGTGTGTATTATACACTATATTCTTACAATAAGGTAAGGTAGAGAAAAGAAAATGTTATTAAGAAAATCATAAGGAAGAGAAAATACATTTACAGTACTATGCTGTATTTATCAAAATATCCACATATAAGTGGATCTGCACAGTTCAAACCTATGTTGTTCAAGAGTCAACTGTATAACAATAGGAGCATTAAATATGGATGGATTAAAAATCCAATCAAAGGACAGAGATTGTCAGACAAGTTTAAAAAAATCATGATCCAACCACCTGCTGTCTCTAAGAGACATTTTAAATTCAAAGACACATATAGGATGAAAGTAAAAGGATGGAAAAAGACCTATCATGCAAACATCAACCATAAGAAATCAGGAGTGGTTGAGCCACCTGGGTGGCTCAGTCAGTTAAGCATCTGACTCTTGATTTCAGCTCAGGTCATGATCTCACAGTTCATGGGATTGAGCCCCATGTCGGGCTCTATGCTGACAGTGTGGAGCCTGCTTGGGCTTCTGTCTCTTTTGCTCTCTCTCTCTTTCAATCTCTCAAAACAAACAAACAAACAAACAAACAAACAAATAAATATTAAAAAAAATCAGGAGTGGCTATTAATAGTACTGGACAAAATAATCAAAGTGCAAAAAAAATGTTAAAAGAGACAGAGACATTTTAGAGTCATACAAACATCAGTCTATCCTGATGCTATAACAATGACCATATATACACCTAACAGAGCCCATAGGTACATGAAACACAAACTATTAGAACTGCAGGGAGAAACAGACAATGCAAAAGTAGTAGCTCGGGACTTTGATTCTCTACGTTCAATAATGGACAGAACAACTAGGCAGAGGATGAGCAAGGAAACAGAAGACTTGAATGCTACTGTAAAGCATGCAGGCTTAATAGGCATCCAAGGAAACAAGAGCCATGTATACATCCTAATCAGGTGCACCTGGCATGCTGTCCTGGCTAGCCCATATGGTAGTCCACGAAGAAAGCTTGGATGAATGTTCAAGAATTAGAATCATACAAAGTGTAGTCTCTGATCATAAAAGAAGGAAATTACAAATCAATAATGAAAAAATAAAATTCAAAAATATGTGGAAATTAAATAACACCCCTACATGACCAACAGGTAAAAGAAGAAATTGAAGGAAAATTAGAAAATATGTTGGGGGGCACCTGGGTGGCTCAGTATGTTAAGCGTCTGACTCTTGGTTTCAGCTCAGGTAATGATCTCATGGTTCATGAGATTGAGCCCTGCATCGGGCTCTGTGCTGAGAGTGGAGCCTGCTTGGGATTCTCTCTCTCTCTCTCTCTCTCTCTCTCTCTGCCTCTCCCACGTATGTGTGCTCTTTATAAATAAATAAACTTAAAAAAAATTGAGATGAATGAAAAGGAAGACACACACACTAAAACCTTAAGCAGTGTTTAGAGGGAAATTCATAGTTCTAAATGCCTGTATTAATAACAAAAGAAGGCTCAAGCCAGTAACCAGATCTGTCATCTTAAAACACTAGGAAAAAAAGAGCATACTAAATCTAAAGCAAACAGAAAGAAGGAAATAGTAAAGATTTAAGCAGAAATTAATAAAATATAGAAGAGGAAAACAAAATTAGAGAATATAAACAAAAGCAAAAGACCAAGGCCAAAAACACCCAAAATAGTTAAGTTACTAAAATCACCATTATGGAGGTCCTGATCAATGAACTAACACACACACACACACACACACACACACACACACACACACACAGAGTCACACACATTGATTGAAAGGGAAGATATGAAACTGTTACTATCTTCTTATAAAAACCATCAAAAACAAACAAAAAAAATTATGAGAACCAATAAGATTGCATTTATGAAGCAAGATGACAGAAAAATGTAGTGTCCTTCCCTATCAGAAGTAAAATCTTGAAGACATAAAAGAACGTAAAGTACCATTTACGATATCAACAAGAACTCACAAGATATATATGTATAAAATATAAATGGAAAAAATATCTTTTGCAGTATATATAAGAAGACTTTTTTTTAATGTTTATTTATTTCTGAGGGGTAGAGAGAGAGCACGAGCGGGGTAGGGTCAGAGAGAGAGGGAGACACAGAATCGGAAGCAGGCTCCAGGCTCTGAGCGGTCAGCACAGAGCCTGATGCAGGGCTTGAACTCATGAGCCGTGAGATCATGACCTGAGCCGAAGTCAGATGCTTAACCAACTGAGCCACCCAGGTGCCCCAAGAAGACATTTAAAAAAGGAAAAAAAAATGTATGCAATGAGTGCTCACCAAATTAATCTATAAATGTGTTATGTGGCATTCTCCCTGGATAACTCAAGTGCCAGGCTTCAGGGAAAAGCTAATGCTTGCAGACCTGGCCTCATTCCCGGAAGCATCAGCCAGGCCAGGGGGAGGGACAGTGAAAAGAGATGGGTGGGGCAAGAGGCAGAGATCACTGTCCACTGATAGCTCGGGGTATAGAGGGCCCAGAGGAGCGTACTGGGCTTGAGGAACCAGCAGCAGTGAGTGATAGCAGCCAGCAGCGGGGAGAGGTGGAGGCAGCCCCAGGATTTGAGCCCACTTCTGTCAGTGACTCTTGTCTGACTGTGGGTACATTGCTGGACGTTGCAGGGTTACCAGGTACACAGTGAGTGTACTAATCCCCAGCACACCCTCCTCAGAGGGTGGTGATGAGGATCCAGCAACATAATAGAAGTACTCCTTGAAAAATGTTAGAACACTGTGTGACATTCGAGGTGACATTCCAGCTGTCTTGCCAGGACATATAAGGTGACACTCAGGTTCTGAACATCAGAACCTGGTTTCCCATCTCTTGTGTCACTCCTTAGGACCCCAGTGGAGGGCCTCCGTGGAGCTGGGGTGAAAATGGAATTAGTGCCTAATGTAATGATAATTTCAGTCAGTTAGGGAGCCATACTTAAGTTCCAATTTAGCACCGCACCGATGAGATGCTGCCTCTGAGTCTCCCCTCTGAGTCAATGGAGAGGCTGCCAGCAGCCTGTTCTCTACTGAGCCCAGTTCTGGTAGGTGCAGGAAACCTGCAGCAACTTGCTTCTGCAGCTGGCTGGGTGCTTACGCTGGAAGAAAGTGAACATTGAAAGGACTCAGCCCCACCAGGAACTTAGGGTCCTAATTTCAAGGAGGTTCTGAGCAAGGCTTTTGATAGGAGGGGCCTCCACAGCAGGGCTGGGGATGGGGAAGCCCTTTCTGGGATATAGTCTAAACATACTTTAGAAAGTTTTCAGAAACGAGTAGGACTTGTCCTGGGATCAAAGTCACCATGATTTCATAGTGACCATATCTTTCACTTAAAGGTTCCCTTAGAGAATAGGAGACAGCAAAGAAGGGGGTGAAGTCTGATATACCTGTCCCATTGTCTTATTTTCATTTGTTAATTAAATATTTATTTTTTTAAATGTTAATTTTTGAGAGACAGAGTACAAGTGGGGGAGGGGCAGAGGGAGAGGGAAACACAGAATCTGAAGCAGGCTCCAGGCTCTGAGCAGTCAGCACAGAGCCCAATGTGGGATTTGAACTCATGAATTGCAAGATCACGACCTGAGCTGAAGTCGTATGCTTAACTTACTGAACCACTCAGGTGCCCCTAACTAAATATTTATTGAATTCCTAGTATTTAAAAAAAGTTTTTTTTTTTAATGTTTATTTATTTTTGAGAGAGACAGAGAGTACAAGTGGGTTAGGGGCAGAGAGAGAGGGAGACACAGAAGCAGAAGCAGGCTCCAGTCTCTGAG
Organism: Prionailurus viverrinus; assembly: GCF_022837055.1. Classification (NCBI taxonomy): domain Eukaryota; kingdom Metazoa; phylum Chordata; class Mammalia; order Carnivora; family Felidae; genus Prionailurus; species Prionailurus viverrinus. The sequence goes on from NC_062563.1 coordinate 122,940,042, forward strand.
CTGTCAGCACAGAGCCTAACACGGGGTTCGAACTCACGGAGCTGTGAGATCATGACCTGAGCCGAAGTTGGACCCTCAACTGACTGAGCCACCCAGATGCCCCAATTCCTAGTATTTTTTTTAAGCTTTAAAATGACTTAATGTTTTGAATGTCAGTTGCCACATCTTTAAAAAGATGGGGGAAAATACCCAACTTTCCTTGTCAGGTCAAACTTCCTTAGGAGTAGGGGGTGGGAGTGATCTCATCTAAAGATACACTAGCTGGCTCTTTCTTGTGCTAACATTGGCCTTGCCTTCTCTAGGAAGCCTAGGAAGCCTTCCGAAGGTATTGCTTACGTGTACCCATTCCCACAGGCTGGCAGACTGGAATGACTCCAAATCGCCTGAAGGAGTTGAGTGCTTGCCTGCTGGGATTGGATGAATGTATAAGCCGGAGGCCTTGGGAATACCGGCTGTGGCTGCTGCAGCTTAGCTAGGGAAGGGTGGCCTGACTCCTTTGGTGGGGCCCAAGGACTTCCTTTGGCACCTTGGAGGTTGCAAAAGCACATTGTAGGATTCTCAATAGTCTACATCCGTTTCCTGGGTGGAAACCTGGAGTTAGTGAAGGCTGGTTATCCTTTGCTCACTGACATCCAGGCCTGAATGCTAAATATTGGGCAGTTAGTGAGAATCCAAGATAAGGCAAAGGCTTGTCGCTAGGTTAGAGTGGGCTGGATCTTGGAGATAGACCCAATGGGACAGCAGTTATCCAGCTGCATTTCTTCTTGTTTATCTGAACCTGTCTCTGTGCCAAGTGGATATAAAAAGTAGTGTAAAAATATGTCTGGAAGAAATATCAAGAAGCTATTTCTTGCCCAGGAAATTGGGGGTAGGGGGTGTGAATGTCCCATCAACTAGCATCACTGAACATAATCAACTCAGGTGCTGCTTTGAGACAGGCAGTTTGCCTTTCCTGGATGAGATGCAAAAAGGCAAGGGCACCCCATGTTTCTGACAAGTTTATCCTACCTGATTTCAGCTCTGTCTTCTGTTCTGGCTTCTATATTTGATAGTTTGATCAATTAACCAAATAGTAAGAAACATGCAAGGGGAAGAAGGAGACATACGCCAGAGGAAGCACTTTATCCCTAGAATGGGCAGCCTTCTGCCTTTTACTCTTCCTCTGTTTCAAATGTACTCCTTCTCCACCCTTGCTTGGTCCTGAGTTTGGAGCACACAGGGCACTGGGCTGGTGATGTCTCCCCATTGGCCACTCCTGAAAGCTGTTTTGCATGCACAGTGAGACATGGAGAAAGAGAGCTAAGAAGTGAGGTCTGTTTTCACTGTTGCTGAGCTGAGTTGTGCTCAGGGCGGCGTTGAGAAATGGGGTGTCAAGTGGCTGGGCTGAGGGGTTGTCGGTGCTGATCCTGAGTATGATTGGGTAGTAATTGCAGTTGGGGTCTCCCAAGGGAAATCAGTTTGTGTGCATACACATGTACTCATTTCTCTGACTAAAATCCCAATTAATTTACATATAAACCAATTTTAGAAATGTTATCTTTGCTGGAATGGGGTGATCTGGATAGAAGGTGGCATTCTCAGGGTGCCAGAGTGAGAACAGGAAGATATCAAGGCTGCAGAGATGTGGGGTAGGGGTCTGAGGGGACTGGGCGGTTAGCTGTGTTTAGAGAGGTCCTAGTCAATGCAGCAAAGCCTTTTCTGAGATTTGATAGGACTGGCTTTGCCACACACACACACACACACACACACACACACACACACAGACACACTTCTGCAGAGGCTCCTTTCTGCAAGCAACAGGCCTATAATTTGGGTATATTGTGGGCTGGTAAACAGAACAACCTGAGATTTGGCCCCAGGGCCCACACAGCAGTTTATATGTGGGTATGGGTCAATGGAAAAGAAGATTCTTATGTTTTTCCAGTCAATTAGAACATTTCTCTAGAGGGTATTGGAGTCCCCAACATGACGGTGATCTCCCTGCGTCTCTCCTTTTGCGCTTATGCCCAACACAGAAGTGCAGGACAGCCAGGCGAAAGGGAAATAGAGAAAATGGTAGGGTCATTATGTTATCTAAATTGGCCAGTGAGAATAACAATCTGCTCATGGCTAAGGAGGGAGAAGGCTGTGGACAAGCTGCCAAAAAGCCTCTTGATGTCAACCTTGTTTGCAATTTGGAAGCTCTCCTCGAGGGATTGTTTTTGAAATAAAGACTTAGGATAAATTAAAAGGAAGTCTTCTGATAAGCCCAGGATGTAAAAACCAGATTAAACAATGAATAAAAAATAGTTTGAATTAGTGAGAGAGGTAACCAGGCACATTTTGGAATTTTATTTATTTAATAACATGTTCTTGAGGACTATTTATTAAAGCTTTTCAGCTTTAAAACATGCTTTTTAAAAAGTGGCATTTTTAGGATGAATTTTTGAGCATATGCAAAGGTGGACAGACTCTTTTAGGGAACCCCCATGTACCTATCACCCAGTCCCCCGGCAATTTACCTAAGCCCTACCTGGTCCATCCACACCCCAGGCACATTCACCCCCTCCCATATTATTTTGAAGCAAATCTTGTAAAACACATCATTTCCTCAATAAATATTTCAGTCAGTCTCTCTAAAAGATAAAGTATCTCTCCTTTAATAACAAGATAAACCTTTTGCTCATCCATCTAGGCCTGCGGGGGGAGATGAACTGTGTGACAGGTGAGGTCATACTTAGGTGATCTTGGTTCCCCTTGGGGGATCCAGAGCCCGCCAGCCTCCTGAGTTCCCGACCTAGAAACTTAAACTTGAACAGAATGGAAAATGATGCAATGCGTAATAGCCCCGATGCTGCCAGGGCCACTCCTCAGTGTGTGCAGGATGGTGCTTTTATAGTCAGCCATGTTCTCAGCCAGGCTGTATTAACTGGGTCATTTAGCTCCAAGCCAACTTAGGTTGCTAACTGCAGAGGAGGGAAGGAGAAATGAGGAAGTTTAGTATGGTCAAGGGAAAACAGATAGAGTTTCGCTTAAGACATACTTTTATTGTCTGAATCAGGGCCGGATGGGCACTATTAGAAGTGGAATACGATGCAATCTGCACCATCAGGCAGATGTGCTTTCTAGTTTCAGGAACCACACACAGGTGATGGAGCCTGGCTGCAACTTAGGGCTCAGGCAGGAGGGCATCCTGAGTGTGATGATTAAGCTTATGTGTCAGCCTGACTGGCCTAAGGGATGCCCAGATAGGTGGTAAAACATTATTTCTGGGTGTGTGAGAGAGAGCGTGTTTCTGGAAAAGATTATCATTGCATTCATTAGGCAAGAGAAAAGATGATCTAATGGGGGTGGGGCATCATCCAATCTACTGGGGCCTGGATAGAACACCAACGTGAAGAAGGGGCTAATTCTGTTTATTCTTGAGCTGAGATGTCCATTTTCTCCTGCCATCAGACATCGGAGCTCTGGATTCTTCCAGCCTGTGGACTCAGACTGAATATAACACAAACTTTCTTGATTTTCCAGTTTGCAGGTGGCAGACTGTGGCCCTTCATGGCCTCCATAACTACCTGGTCCAGTTCCTACAATAGATCTCCCCTCATATAGCTCCCAGTATATCCTATTGGTTCTGTTGCTTCTGAAAATCCTCACCAATGCACTGAGTCCTGGATCTTTGGCTTTCCTCTCGGTCCCTGGGGTCTAACATCAGCCGTACTGAGGAAAGAGGCAGGGGTGTGCCAGTCTTCAGGCTAAGGCAGGGTGGGCTGCATTGACAAGTGCTTGTTCATGCTCTTTGTTTGCAGTGTATTCTCACAACAAGAGTGTGCATTGACTGTTTTAATTCTCCATTTCACAGTGAGGGTGGTGGTGCAGCAGCAGCTTAGGAGAGAGGGTGGGATATTCAATTTAGGGCCAAGCCACTAAAGCTGCCTCTTGCAGGTGTAATAATTTCAGAAATGTGATTCCCTCCTGGAGTCCTGGGTTCTAACTATGAACTGCTTTCTGATAGCATCATCAGGTGCCCTATTCCAGACTAAATCCCTCTGTGGCCTCTAAGTGGGGCTAGCTCCACCATGAATCCATGCCTGGAAAAAGTGGATTTGTCTTACTGTTCATTATGGGATTTAGGTCCCAACTGGATAGAAGAGACACAAAGGCCCTCTGTAGCTGGGACCTCACCCAGAATTTAGAACCGCCACCACTTCCCAGACCTCCAGGGAATTTGCCACCAGAAAGTTCTCCAAGCCACAGAGAGAAGAAAAAGCACAAAAGTCTGAGGATGTGCATTTGAGTCCCAGATCTACCACTGGTTAACTTTGATACTGTCAATTTCTCACCCATGGAAAGGTACTACAGTAGTAGTATTTTCAAGGTTTTCATGTGAGTTGAATTGGATCATGTTACCTTTAAGACCATTACATGTTTTTAAAAAAAAATTTTTTTTCAACGTTTATTTATTTTTGGGACAGAGAGAGACAGAGCATGAACGGGGGAGGGGCAGAGAGAGAGGGAGACACAGAATCAGAAGCAAGATCCAGGCTCTGAGCCATCAGCCCAGAGCCTGACGTGGGGCTCGAACTCACGGACTGCGAGATTGTGGCCTGGCTGAAGTCGGATGCTTAACCGACTGCGCCACCCAGGCATCCCGAGACCATTACATGTTTTATTGTTTAAGCCATTGCCATCATTGTTTAAAAAGGAATTGGATTTGTATGTCAAATATGGCCGTGGTCTGCATTTCTCAGTGGCTTGATGATACTACACCCAATACCTTAAAAAAAAAAAAAAGAATATTCCATTCCTGCTGTTCGTTAGCTGGTGTAATTTTAATGAAGACTGCCACCCCCTTCCTCCTCTTAAAAAAAAAAAGCATCTCCTGGTAGTGATGCTAGATTCATTCTCATTTTGATTTCCTGGCCCCAACCCAATTCTTCCTGAGTGGGCTGATTACAGTTTTTTCTTTCCTTGATTTTCTTTTCCTTGAGGACACAGAATATTCACAAGGCACAACATTTTCCTTTAAAAAGATTTCCCCTAGAATCCAACTGTTATTAATGGATCTTCAGTCTCTCCTGTAAGATACTGACCCGAATAGCAGACACAACTAAAAAACCACCCGTTATGTACTGGCCTGTGAGTTTCCACCTGCTTCTCTCTCTGCTCTATGAGTAGCATGTATTTTGAAAGTCACATAATAGTGTTTCGTTGTATTTGACACTGTACTGTTTCATATTTTCCTGCCAACTTGATGATGAAGTAGAAGCTCATTTAGGAAATCCTCAACTATTTCATTGTAAGTAAAGTTTCTTACAAATAGCGTTTATTCCCTTATTCAGCAGCATTTGTTGAGTGTCTACAATGTGCCAAGGACTTTGCTAGGCATTGTAGAGAGTAGAAAGGTGAGAAATTCAGGTTCTTGGCCTCAAGGAGTTTATATCAAGGAAGCAGATAGGAAAACAAGTAGAGAGATAAATGGTGAATTTTGCCTGGAAGGATGGAGACAGCTTTCTGGCTTGGCTCACTTTTTACCGTGCCTCTTCCTGCATGGGCACTGTTTTCATGTCGTTGCCTCTGCCAGCTCCTACAGGTCTCACTTCTGAGTCTGCTGGCCTAGCATACACCTCATGTGACAGTGGGCATGGTCACTTCCCAGCTTTTGATGTGACACCTCTCATCTGCACCTACCCTAGCATAGGGGTTGTGTTTTATGTCCTTCCAGTGTCTGTCCTGAGGGATTCCAAAGTATTTCCAGAGAGGGAAGGTGGAGTGATACTCACTCTAACCCATCTCACCTCCTGCATCCTCCTTCCGTCTTCTCTCCAGCTGGCAAGTTTGCATGATCCAGGGGCTTGGAGTCCCATGGTGCTAGAACTTGATGGAAAAAGTGTGAAGACCTGGATCTGATGGGCCTTTATATCCAGGTCCTCACAGCTCATCTCTGTGCTTGACCAAGATGAGCCACCCTGGGAGTAGAGCAGAGGTGGGAGAGGAGAGGCCCCCAGGGCTGATGGTATTCCTGGGGGACCAGAAATTACCAGAGCAAACTGTTATGTGCTCAGCCCTGTGCTAGGCCATGCTGAAATCTTCAGGTGGGGCTGGGGATGCGTCATGGCCTTCCAGGAGCCCCTAGCTGTACAGATTTCATGTGAGAGTGTATGGTTGAGCGGGACAAGTTAACAATCGCCAGGCCACATGAGCTCAGAGCCTAAAAAGGATCAGAGGTTGACAGGGTTAAAGGTGCTCAGAGGGATAGAGACTCTATAGTCTTTGGCAGTTGGAGAAAGAGGTGAGGCAGAGACATGGAGCTGGAGATCAAAGCTTCAGAGGGATTTGAGTGAGGCAGAGAGGGATTGCATGATGCCACTTTCGTATCCCTGGAGTCCCAAAAGTTTAGAGGTGGTGTTTCATGATATTAATTGATCCATTAGTTTTGGGTTGAGTCTAAGACTGGCATGGATTCTAAAAAGATCCTTTTTCATTTTACTGCTTAATTTTCTCATAGTATCTCTTTCTTTGCCCTAAACAGAGAGATGTTAGACTCTCCCTATGTTTAGATTTCCTTTAAAAAATTCTATAGATAATCTTTTTTAATGACTTCTCATAGCCAAGTGTTGGGCAGAGTATATATACTGAACAGACACTTGAAACCATCACCCTCGTGTGAGTGATTCTCCATCTAGTGCTCAACTCATATCTCTTACTGGTCTCTAGACCTATATGTCCAATTGTTTTCTGGATTTCCTCCTGGATATCCAGGAGGCACCTCAAAGTTAACATTTCTAAAGCTTTCTGTTATATGTGACACCCCCTCCTGCCCAACACACATTCAACCTAGTCCTCCTTCTTCAAATGCATGGCCAAAGCACTGGAATCATCTCTGACTCTTCTCTGTCGTCCTCGCCGTCTCCCTAGAGTTGGGGGTCTACATTCCACACTTGTAACTACTACATCACTACCTGCCCCCTCTCTTTACCATCACTGCAACTTAAGCCAAGACCCCTCAGCCTGTTGCTTAGATTATGTACTGGAATGGAGTTGGTATGCTTGCCCTGAAATAAAACTCTTTCCAGTCTGTCCCTTGCTTAGCCCCCCTCCCCCACCATGGCTTTGTCTCCAGCATGGAAACAAAACCTGTTTGTGTGGCTCACAGAGCCCTTGCCTTCTTGCCCCCATCCTCCTTTCCAGTCACTTCCTCATGCCCCCAGCAAACGCCTCATGATCTTAAGCATGCCCACATGTGTGCCTTACTGTCTCTGCACGTGCCCATAAATATGCTTGTCTTCCTACTGTTCCTCATGTACACATCTGGAAAACTTGGCCCCCGGAACCTAATATCATGTGTTTGCCGAAGCCTTCTCTGACTGCTCCATCAAGGTTCACCTCCTCACTTGGGTTCCTGTGCCACCTTGGCTTACCACATCTTTATAATTATATTTAAATTTGTGTAATGATGATCTGTCAGACTAAGTGGGAAGGGATTACTGTCTTATCCGTCACGGACACTCCATCACCTGGTTGAATGCTCCGTGTTTGTTAATGGTTAAAATAGAAAGGATCTTAGATCTTAAAGGGTCTCTCCTAGATTAATTCCTCTTAAATTCACTTATTTACTCATTCATTCATTCGCTCTTTGTGCAAACATTTACGGAGTACCTACTATGTGGGAACTCCCTCTGTCTCTCCAGGCAACAAAGCCTTGATTAAACAGACATAAAAGAGAAACAGCTGCCGGTCCTTCCTCCAGGAAGCTCTGCTCCACAGGCTTCACTTAAGAATCCTGGAGCTTTAGTTTTCTTTCGTCAGCTTTTTCCTTAATGGCCAAACTCATGGTGGCAGTGACAATGGATTCTGCATTACTATTAAAAATTTATTCAATAAATAATGGATTAGAACCTCTGTTTAATAATTATTAATGCACTGCAATTTCAGTTGCCCAAATCGCAAGATGTTTTAAACATAACTAATTGAAAACACAATTAACAGCAACTTGCTGAAATAAATCTGAAAGGCAAAACACCCTTGAAAGGCTCAAACTATAAGAGCAAAAATTCAGAAGCAGTCCCCTGCTCACACTGTCCTAAGACGCAGGATGCATGCTGGGGAGGATGGTGGCACCTGGCAGTGTTTGGGACGTGAAGGTTGGTTTCATGGCAGCTTCTCTGCAGCTACTGAAACTTTAGGTGACCACTGCATCACGCCCGTGGGCATGGGGGTTTGCCTGAGCAGAATGTTGTGCTCAGACACTTATGTCAGATGGGCTCTTAGAGAGAGGCTGATTCAGTGACCTCATTATGTGCAAACTCGGTAAAGCACAGGCTGGCCACTGGGGTCTAGAGTGCATGGGGCCTTGAGTCCAGTCAGTCACAGGACACTTGAGTGGCAGACCTGTCACTGGGAAACCTGGGGCCCCCAACATATGACACTGTGCTCACCCACCAGTCCTCTGGCCATGGTGTCTCTCATGTTCTTTCTGGGGCTGGTTCTTCTTATCTGACTCAGCAAAAACAGTGTAGCTGGGTCTTTGGATCAGGGGCCTAAGAGAAGGGCCCCTTTGACTTTCTTGCTTCAACAGTCAGCCAAGAAAAAAAATGTATTGAGACATTTACAGGATGGGCCTTGGACTGGTTGTTGGACTCTAGGATTCCAGAACAACATGGGAGGAAGGCACTGGCCTCTGGGCTGGGTTTAGCATGGATTTTTTTTTCCACTTTTCATCTTTTTACACCTGTTCCTATTCTGCTCTCTATCCCAGGGAGGCTCTTTCCTTTATATTCACCTTTGGACTTGGTACACTGGCCTTTCCATAAGTCCTTTATAGGATTTTTTGAGTCTCCAATGAGACATTGTAGGGGAATTAATCAGCAATATTGTTGGCCAGTGGTAGGCACTCAGCATATGGTAATTCCCTTCTACCCCTGACAATGTCCACTGCTCCTGAACACTGAACACTGCTGTGGGCATGCTCTCAACAGAATAATATGGTTATTGGACACATGGATGTTATTCCTGGAGAACAGGAGGTAGCTAAGGAGAAAGCTGTCTACTCTCAGGGGATCAGTCTGGACAGCAGCATGGTTGGAGCTTGGGTTATGGGTAACAGGACAGCAAATGATGTGACCAGACACATTGGTTGGTGATATATTGAAAAGCACCTGGAGAGCCAGGCTATCAAATTTGACTTTCATCTTAAGTAGGGCAGTGGAGAATTTTTAAGCTAGAAAGTAGCATAGATTTTAACTTCATCTGTGTACTACAGAGGCATGATCCTTAGACATTTGTGTGTATCAGGAAGATAGATTCAAACTCTAATTGCTGGATCCCACCTCCAGAGTTTCTGATTCAGTAGTTCTGGGATGGAGCCTGAGAATTTGCATTTCTACCAAGTTTCCAGGTAATGTTGATGTTGCTTGGTCTGGGGACTACCCTTTGAAAACCATTTGTGTAGAGGATGGTCTAGAGGTGGGTAAGCCTGTAAGGCATTGAGCTGTTTAGGAGATTGGCACAGTAACCCAGCTGAAAGATGATGTGAGTCTGATTTCAAGTAGGAGGTATGACTCTAAATAGAGAGAAAGATAGCACAAAAGAAGAGTCAGCAAGATTTTCTGGCCCAACATGATGAGTGGGAAAGATAAGAGAACCTTCCAAGGTTTTCTACCCGGGAACCTGAAAGAATAATGGTGCTTCTCATGGGAAAGACCACAGAGCAGAGGCTTCTAGGTCAGGGTGGAGGACAGGCATTTGGTAGGTGGTTACAAATGGCCCAGGTGCAGTTGCCACCAGAAGCCTGAGCAAGCAGTGGCTTCCTCTGGGACCTTGAGTGTGGTGGTGGCTGCAGGAGCAACACATCCAAGAGGGGACCACTGGGCTAGAGTGAGCCCAGCAAGGGACCTGAAGCCCAAAATTTAAGGAGGCATCACTCAGTGTTGTGCAAGCTTTGCCTGATCCCAAACCGAAGCCCCTCATTAAATTTTATGCCCCAGTTGTCTCATTGGACTTGCCTTAGCCCTAAGGTTTGGTGAAGCTGTTGCTTCAAGCTTGAAAGTGGCCTAGTGGGGTCAGCAGTGTGAAGGGAGGGCTGTGGACCCCAGCTATATGATGAATCCCATTTGTCTATATTGGAAGCAAGTCATGTGCCTCAGTCATCCTATTGCCAGATGCACCTGTGCATGGACATGTGTATGTGGCTTGTACTGATCCAAATTTTGTGTCCACGGGACCATTGACCGGAGCTAGTCACTGGAGACACAGATGACTGGAAAGCTTTACAATCTATAGCGCCTCCTATGGATGATGTGGAAGCAATCCTAAGGTGGTAGCATAGTATTCCTGCACTGGCTGAGCCAGCGAACAGAGCCAGCTGTTCTGTAGAAGGGCAAAGAGAGAGTCTTTCTTGAGCATACTTTTAAATACACTTTGTTGTTGTTGTCTGTTTGTTTTTGTTTCTGTTTTGTTTTAAGGACTTAATCTATGGAGCTCCATCAGGCAACCAAAGCAATCCAAGTTTAATCTCTAAGCATTCATGTCCCAAGTTCAGATTTTTCTTGCATCCTCTCAGCTGGTGCATTCCCCAACTTCTGAATTTCTAAAAATACCCAGCGTGGTTCCCTCAACAAAACACCAGCACCCTGCCAGCTGTTAAATAAATAAACTCAAAACAAAAATGCTGTAGTTGTGAAATAAGATATATTTAATTAAATAAAAAAGGAAAAGCAAGTGCTATTACAAGAACATAAAACTGTAAGGCATAAGATAAAAACTAAATTACTACAAGGCAGCTCGATCCAATCTAATCCTTAAACATAAAGATGAAACCAGAAAATTGCATGTATTGAGAAATCAACATAAGCCCTGAGCAAATATTAACTAGAGATCTATAAACTGGTTGATAATAAACAGTTCTATGAACATTAGGATTAGGAAGGGAATGGAAATGGAGCCACGTTGGGGTGTGGGCGACTTGAGTGTATCTCTCCATCCCTGCTTGAGCAAGTGTTTGTGCAATGATCTTGTTCGAGTGACTTTTTACCATTAGCTAATTTCAGTCAATCTGAGAGGAAAAATCAAAGGGCGCACAAGTACCTGGGCAAATTTCTATGTATCATCTTTTCAGAGACACAGAGATTGATGTGATCTCATCTTACCAGGCTATAAAATGGAGCTTGCAGATAAAATGTTTGCCTTTCACCGTGGGTTTCTAACTTAGCTATTGACATGATTGTAACAGTGTGTTTAAGCATGAAGAATGGTCCAATTACATGTTAAGTAGCCCTTTTTTTTTATAGTTCTAATAAAGGTTCATTTAGACATTTATAGTGACAACTCAGTTCTTTGGAAGGGCATTTTTCAAGTTGCCTGCTAAAAGGAAACATTTCGTGGCAAAAAAAAAAAAAAAAAAAAAAGGAAAAAGAAAGAAAGCAGCAGCAGCCGCCTGCTATTAGCTAGAGAATGTTGCTCTGGCTTTCAGAGACGCCATTTGTAGAGAGGCCGGCTCTCCTGTTGGAGAAGCCAGCAGAGGCAGCTGAAAAAAATCAACTAATTCACAGGTGAAGATGCCCTCTTTGTCACAGTTTCAGGGTCTGGGATAAAGAAGCTCTTTTGAGAGCATTCATGCATTTCACACCCCACACGGGGAGCTTCAGAATACCATCTGAATGGGAAAGACTGGAGAGTGAGGGGGCCGGCTCTGCCAGGCAGGGAAGGCCCGTCCTCCCTCAGATCAAGGAGCAGGGACAGTCAGGTTCTCCGAGGGAACCTGAAGGCCCTATGGGGATGGAGTTAGCGTTCTCAGGCCCCTGGGGATGTAAGTGACCTGGGGGCTCTTAGAAACAGTTTTTTGTTTTGTTTTGTTTTGTTTTTTTTGCTTCTAGTGAGACTCCAACTAAAGCGTTCCTGACAGAAAAAAGAGACATCTGTGTCCTCTCAGCTCTGGAAAAAGTCTCCACAGCCTCTTGGAATCAGGACTGGGTTGGAGTCTTACTGTTAACTCATTGTGAGTCATCTTGGGGGTCTCAAACTCTCGCTGCTAACTTCTTGAAGGAAGAGGCTTGTACTAGTCTGCTAGAGCTACTATACCAAAAGTACCACCCACTGGGTGGCCTAAACAACAAAAAATGTGTTTTTCCCCCCTTTTTTGGAGGCTAGAAACCCAAGATCAAGGTGTCAGCAGGTTGGTTTCTTCTGAGACTTCTCTCCTTGGCTGGTAGGCAGGCATCCTCTCTCTGTGTCTTCACATGGTCTTCCCTTTGTGTGTCTGTGACCAAACTTCCTTGTCTCATAGGGACACCAGTCATACTAGTTTAGGGCCCACTTTAGTGATGTCATTTTAATGTAACTGACTTTTTAAAGATCCTGTCTCCAAATAGAGTCACATTCTGAGGAATTTGGGATGAAGACTTCCACACAATTCAGAGAGACACAATTCAGGCCATTATGGGGCCGCATCTTTATCCTCTTTGTAAATCTGGGAGTACGAATACACTGACTTCTTACCCTTTCTCTGGAGGATTGGTCAATACTTGGGGAAGGAACAAAAAATAAACCTCATCTATTTGCTCGTTCTGTTAATGGAGACCAGGAGGCAAGCGGCCTAAGGATTGCTGTTATAAGGTAAGAGGAAATCTCTACCTTCAAAGCATCTGCAACCGTGATTCTCAACCGTGCCTGGGCCTCCTCTCCAGAGCTTCTCCTGGAATTGACCTGGATTAGGTTCAGACATGGACAACTTTTCAAACAGCCTCTGCCCCCGCTCATCCCCCTGCCAGAGTGATTCTACCATGTCACCAGGGTTGGTAAACCAATGTTCTCAGGGGCTCTGGGTGCATGAATGTGACCCTCAGAGGCACATGGTTTTGTTCCATCAGTCATCCCTGATGCATTGGTGGACCCCTGGGCATGGTCTGGAAGCAAAGAGAAGACCAGTAGCTGTGATGCATGATAACATGCAGGGATTTTCATGGTGTTCAGGAAAAAACTCTTTACAGATGACATAGCCTTTAGACAAAGGTTTCTCTTCTTGCTGTGGATCTAGACTATGTATCTGCGAATTATCGTATATTTGTGGGAACAGAACATGTGTGTGTTTTGTGCATGTGTATGATTGAGAATATCCTGAGAACCACGAGGTGCCACAGCTTCTTATCTCTCTTGAATTTTAGGAAGATCGTACTGTATCTCATTTAAATTGTACCCCTGCTGCCTCATCATTCCTCACAGCTGCCAACACCCCTTGGTAGAGCCTGCTCCTCCCCTCAGCTCTGTGTGGGGGTGAATGCTGCAGCAGGTTTGACTGGCTGAAACAGGCAGGGCTTTTCAAAACTGCTTATATCTGGGCCCTAGTTAGACCAGTGTCATCAGTCTCTGGGGGTGGAGCCTGTGCAGCCAGAGTAGAGAACCTGTGAAAGAGAGATGGATGGTGGCCCTAAAACTCCGGGGAGTGAAGGGCCAAGCCCCAATGTGACTCTGAAGAAGCCTGAAAAAGAGCAGGTGAGACAAGCCTGTGTCTCCAGGTATACCAGATGAAGGGAAGCCATAATGTGTTGGTGGGAGTGACACCTGGATAATTCTTGTGCCCCTAGAACCTGGCAAGGAGCTTAGGGTGTAGGCAAACATTCTTTCTACACACTTGTGTTATGTACTTCTCAGGAATATTGGAACATCTGCCAAAATGGTGGGAAGTATGACAAGGCAGAAGTAGACAACTAGTAGGGTGTTAGAATTGTTCGTATCCTATTTCACACGCATCCTATTTCAACTCCTCTACTCCACGCTCAAGATCAACAGGGACTGCTTGGCCGCAGTCCTTCGCATAAGCACATATGTATTGATATTAACCATGTGCTCAGCACATAGACTTCTGTGAAGCTTACAGTTAAGTTGTGAGGATAAAGTATGTCTACATGAAAATAGAAATTTCTCAATAGGTCTACGTGCTTTGGGAAGAGTCTGTGGCAATGCTAGGCAAGCACTCAGAGGAAGGGTTGTTCCCTAGGGGCTGAAAAGAGGCTGGATCCACGGAAAGTCAGAAACTGGAACTAGGTTTTAAGGGTGGAGGTGAAGGGGAAGGGCATCTTGGTAGAGGCAACCATGGGATGGGGGCTGACAAAGTGTATATTATGGGGAGTGGGGAGCGAGCAGTGGGATGGAAGTCTGACTGCGAGGTTTGCAATGGGGAAGATGTAGGAGATGCTACAGATAAAGCAGGGTACTTTGGAGGTCATGGCTGGAAATGCAGAAATGTGCCTTGGGTGGTGGGTAGGTGACTGGTTATTACCAGGCTACCTGGTCATGCTCCCCTGCATTACCCCTCCTCCTGCTTCTTTGGTGCGGTGACAATTAAGACAGGAAATCACTGGGAAGCTTTCAAAGACCCGTCTCTCTGAGTTGATTAACATTAAATAGACAAAGGTAGGGATGGGGCCAGGAGGCAAATCAAGGGGAAATCAAAGGAAAGAGGCTGATGGGGAAGAAACAATTGCTTTATTTTAGTAATAAAAGAATAAGAAAGTAGATTATATGTGGATGATTTCATGCTAGACTCAAAGGCTCCTTAAAGTATTCCTGTCTCTTAAACTGTCTCTTATTAAGACTATCTGGCCATATTCCTAACCTAGTTTAAGGTGTTCTATTTTCCAAGTCATTAATTGTTTTCTTGCATTCGTAGAGATCTTCAAGTTTCTTCTAATCCCTCCCAAATCCTGAGCATTTCAGAAGTAACCTGGAGATGGGCTCAAAGTGCCCTAGAGATGCTGAAAAACCTCCAAATACTTCATCTGATAGAGGGGCTTTTTTTTTGTCATTTGTTCCTGCATTTAATTCATGTGTGTGTGAGAGTTGACACCCCCATGTGCAAGGGGACAGGATACGACTGATCGCAAAGCAAATTAAACTCTAGCACTCACTTTGCAGAAGAGGAGTGGGCTATTCAGGAATTTCTATTAAGCACATTGTAAAATCAGATATGTATTAGTAGGAAAAAAAGTAACTCTGTTTATGTAGAATATGATCCCATGAACTGACAAGTTTTTAAAAAGTCACACCTTATAGGAAAAATAACAGTGACGAAATCACATCAATAAGGCTATGTTATTCACGGTAAGTCACAAAATTTAAACAAAAATTAAAATTCTAAATTTTATTTTCTTTTTTATTTTTTAAGTAGGCTCCACACCCACTGTGGGGTTTGAACTCATGGCTGTGAGATTAAGAGTCATGTGGTCTACCAACTGAGCCAGCCAGGTGTCCCCCACCCTAAAATTAAAATTCTAAAATGGCCAAATTTATGATGAGGTAGGGGCTTTCATAGAAATCATTTGGTATGATTGTTTCCTGGGTGATAATTTTGTATTCAAGGGTGTTTCTTTTTCCCATGGCTTGAACTTGCCAGACTCTTCCCCTGAGGACCCTTGGGACAAGGGGAAGTGGTTCCTGAGGCCAGAGCTCGTCGTCCTGGGTCCAAGTTACTGGGATGAGGACTGGGGGGCTCCAAGCCGGTGGCTGTGCAAATGGTCCTACACCTGTCCTGACTGTTCCTTTATCTGATGGCCTGGGCCTCATTTGGAGCTGGCAGGGCATCAGGGTGTCTGTGTTGCTCGGTGAAGATGAGGAACCAGAAGAGAGGGGAGCAGGAGAAGACTCATCCTCCAAGTTTGGGTGCACAAATAAGGCACAGTGGTGATGATGAAAAGTAACAGTGAATTTCTATGAGACAGTGGGGTGGGAAGCAGCAAAGTTTTCTAGTGAAGGAGCAGGGGCCCCTGAGCACTCAAAGACTCCTTGCTCTGGGGGTTGTGGTCAGCCTTGGCAGCCAGAAGCAGTTGACCACCTTGATGAGGCAGGCAAGGGCACCCTGATGTGAGTTTCAGCGTGTGGGTGGAGAAGGGCAAGTCTACCCCAGAGACTGGCTGGGGGCTGCTGACCCTACTGATAGAAGGTGCTGATGGCAGGTGGAGGCTTCAGGTGACAGGGGGCCACCCTTGGCTCTTCTGTCTTCTGCCCAATGTGCCATGGTTGGCCCAGGCCCTTTGATTCTTCTGGGCACCTGGGGAGGGTGTGTGTGTGTGTGTGCGCGTGTGCGTGCGTGCGTGCGTGTGTGTGTGTGTGTGTATGTGTATGTGTGTAGGGTGGACAGGGCCCAGAATAAGAGGGCTTATGTGAGTCCCCAGAAACCAGCCCATGCTTCACCCATTTTCAGTATAAGGGAGGCAAATTAGAGAGACTAGACTGAGCCCTTTGCTGCTTTCATTTTCCTTCTGATTCTGCCCTGGGCTGGAGGCCTAGGGGAAGGCCTGTGGCATTGGAATGAGCAGCAAGAACAAAAAGGTTGAAGTGAGTATAATGGAGGTGTGTTCGTTTGCTGGGGCTGCCCTGACACAGTACCACAGACTGGGTGGCTGAAGCAACAGGAATTTACTGTCTCCCAGTTTGGATCAAGGTGTCCACAGGGTCGGTTCCTTCTGAGGGCTGTGAGCCAGGGGGCCTGTGCTTTGACTCTCTCCTAGCTTTCAGTGGGTTGCCGGCAACCTCTGGCATTCCATCTCTGATTTCCTCTGCACGTGGCATTCTCCCTGTGTGCATGTCTGTCTCTGTGTCCACATTTCCCCAGTTTATAAGGATGTAGTCATATTGGATTAGGGCCCATCCAATGACATCGTCTTACCTTGATCATCTGCAAAGACCCTAGTCCCAAATAAATAAGGTCACATTCACAAATACCAGGGGTTAGAACTCCATCATCTTTTTTTTTTTTTTAAGAGAGAGAGAGAGAGAGTGAGTGAGCAGGGGAGGGGCAGAGGGAGAGTGAGAGAATCTTAAGCAGGCTCCATCCATGCCTAGCACCCAGTGCAGAGCCGGACTTGGGGCTCGATCTCATGACCATGAGATCATGACCTGAGCCGAAATCAAGAGTCAGATGCTTAACTGACTGAGCTACCCAGGCACCCTCATCATCTATTTTGAGGACGGAATTCAACCCATAATGGTGGGCAAAGGTGCCACTGGGCTGTAAGACAAATGGAGAAGTATCCGAGTTTTAGGAAGAGGCTGCAGCCCAGCAGCATGTGAGCTAGGTGGGTCATTCAATACTTCCGTTCTTAGCTGAAATCTCAGCTCTGAGATTCCTCCCCAAATTGGAGGCCTATGACTGGCTTCTGGAAAGTTCTAGGACTCCATCTGCTCAGCAGTGAAGGTTTTCTGTATTAGCTCTGCTAACCAGTTTTGGATTCCTCCTTTTGGTAGCTCTGTTATTTATAAATACATGATCACCTCTTGTCTTCTAGCCTAAATAAAGGGAGCCATTCCTTGGAAGCAACAGAGGATGGCTAGCCCCTCCACCATGATCTTGGTGGTTGAACCATCGTAGATGTTTCTGTCAGTGCCCCTCTGTGCTGTGCTCTGCCTCTCCTGTACTCTTGGCCTTTCTGCTGGGCCAGAATCTGCATTTGTGCCCATGCATGTCAACCGCGATGTTTTGTGTTTTACCCTCGGGATCTCTCCCCTGACCCCTGTCTGATGCTTGGTCTTCCCATCCACATGGTTGTTCCTAGACTGACTTCTTATTACTTAAAGGCTGCAAGCCCACACCTCTCACTGCAGCCCGAGAGGGGAGGCAGCTGGTTAACAAAGAAAGCTGCGGCTGGTGATTTTTCTTTTTCTTCCTGCTCAGTTCTGAAGCTAAAAAAAAAAATCATGGCATACTTCAAACTTGAGCAGAGGCTGTGAATGTATTCACTCTTGAATTCATCTGTGAGGTTATTATACGCAGCTTTGATGTTACAGCAAGACTACCTGGGTCGTTTTGTTCCAATTACTCAGTGCAGAGGAGGACTTCATGCCGCACGAAGGCGCCCCACTTTGATGTTTTGTTGAGGCTGCCCTTCTTGGGGCTGAGGCATCAGGAGCGATGCCGGGCTGCTGGGGCACGCCCAAGTGGTGGGGCCCGAACCTGGAGCCCAGTCGCTGGGTGCCCTCCACACAGCGCTCCACTGTCCCGCCCTCAGGAGCTGCAGGGGGAGAAGCTGTAGCGTGGGCCTATCAAGCACATTTGCCATTGCATCACAGAGGATCTGGAAATAACCTCATTTTCCTCAATTAGGAAGATGGAGATTGTAATGGCTGTACTTTGCTCTCCTCAGACGTCTTTCATCTCTGCATTGCAAAGTGCTCTGAAAGCATGATTAACAAAGCTTCCCAACTCCTCAGCCGGCCAGGCGCCCCGCTGCCTGCTTCTGTCCAGGCTAAATGGTTGAGGCCAGCTCGCTAGGGGAGCTCAGGGTAAAGGAAGATCCCACTGACCCCTGCACAGGGCAAGGATGGTTGCTGGAAACCCCACAGTGGGGGTGGGGGGGCGGCGGGAGGAGGAAGAGGTGGCCTACAGGATGGAAGGCAGTGGCCTCAGAGGCAGCCCTGGTCATCCCACTAGCCAGTTGTCAGGGTGTGGACCTGTAACTGCCAGTGGTGCCCACCCCCCATCCGCTTGTGAAAAACAGGGAGTGGTATTTGAAGATGTCTCAGGTCCCTCCTGCCCTGAATGAGTGTGGTGATGTTTCTGAGAGCCACGGACTTCCTAGGCCAGCTGGTGTCTTGTCTGGATGAGCAACCTCCTCAGACCCGGGGTGCTCCTTGTCCTGTAGGATGCTCCCAGGAGTTCTCCTCATCATCCACACCCTCCATTGCTACCCCTTTCGCATGCACAGGCCCCCACATGCATGCCCTACATATACCACTTGGGCAGATCATCTCCGTTTTACACCACCCAGGCCAGCATGGCTTCCCTTCCAAGCGTGGCTTCAAACTGCCTTCTCCCACCCTTCGCTTTTCCTCCAAATACAGATACCAGCTCCATTTGTATTTTTGCCACGCTGGATTGCTCCCTTCTATCCATTCAGGTAGGTCCTCTCTTCCAGGACCCTCCAGTTCCTGCAAAGCCTCAGGCTATTTGCTCAGGCGTCAACTATCCAGCTGTCTGTGATGTTAGAGGTTTTGTCACCTGCTTCTAGATTTTCTGTCCACCCCTCATTGCTACCAGTATTCCTACCTGTCTGGGTGGTGATTCCTGTTCCATTACCAATTAGCTGCCCTCATGTGTTTCAGACTAAGAACCAAACTCACGGAGCTGTTGAAATGCAGGTGTGGCAGGAAGGCTGAGGCTTCCATTCTGTGCAGACAGCAGTGCCTCCAACCTGTGCGCTCAGCTGCCTTTTGGGGGTCTTGTCTCAGCTGTGCTCTGGATAGCTGAGGTTGTGTGATCCTAGAGTTCTGGGTAGATGGGACATAAGGTCACTGCAAAGACAGGAAGTACACGAAGGAGGCTCCGGAGGAGGGAGGGCAGAGAAAGGTCCATTCCCTTCTATTTGAAGAGTAGTTGAAAAAAAAAAAAAAACAAAGAAAGAAACCAGTCCTGTTCTTTATTATTGGTTGTTAAAATATGCTTGCAGATATTGCATTTTGAACAAAAAATTGTGCTACTACACACATTTTTCCACCAGTGTCTTGGAAATCCCATGAGTGTCACAGGTGAGAATGTTGACAAGGTCCAATCGTGCCCTCGAGGATGGCTTATCAACTGGAAGATGCTACTTCTTGCCCCAGACATGGTGCCCTGCCTTCCTACTCTCCCCCAGGAGGGCACGGACTGGGGGAGGTGCTCACGATTGGCCCTCCGGAGTTGGGGCCAATGCCGCCATGCTGGAAGGCCGCTCGTGGGTTGCTCCGACCAGTCACAAAAGCAGTTCTGGGGCGAAGCTGTATTTAGTTGTAGAGGCTTTCAAGTGTAAAAAGCCCAGTAAAACTCAATTCTGTCTCTTTTCTGGAACAAACACAAAGAAAACTGCTGAAGTGGGAAATGCAGAATGGGAAATATAGGATAGTCATTAGGTTGGGGTTTTAAAAACAGGAAAGAATTCCTCTGAGTATTCTACATGTTCACATGGGGTGGAGACCACCCATCCTTCGGGCAATGGACTCGGTCTTATGGGCCATTCTGACGTGAGTGAGATGCTTCGAGTGAACCTCTTGTGTGAGCCTCCTTCACTCGGCCTCGTCGGTGCTCGCTTCATTTGGTGCCCCACACCCCACCCTAAGTTGCTCTCAGACAGGCTGACAACCATAGGCCCGGTCTGGGGGGTCTGTTCCAAGTACAAGCAGCTGCAGGGCCCTTCCTGTGGCCACTGCAGGACCCAGAGTCCCAGTCACTTACTATGCTCTCAAGTGTTTCTGCTACTGGGCCTCCTTTGCTGCCACTGACCTTGAACAAGTGTCCCCAGAGGCAGCCCTCCAGGCGCCATCTGTGGAACTTGACTGCGTTCTGACTCCTGAGTTTTGCCAATCTGCCTCCCTCTGCAGTTTGATCAGGCTCAGCGGCCACCCTGCCTGGCCTTCCACCACCGACCAGAATCCTTGACCCATGACCAGATTCCTTGCTTACCATTGCTGCCGTCCACAGGCTGGAGAGGGGCACGGCTGAGTTTCCATGTGGGAGCGGGTGCCTCTCCAAAGAGGCTGGATGCTGGAGATGTGTGTGGCTCAGCCCTACCAAAGCGGCAGCGTGCGGGGAAGGTGGGCTGAGGAGTAGGAGATGGGAGGGACTGAAGGCCCTGCCCGGAGCACTTCAGGGTCCCATCTGGAGATGATTGTGAGAGGGTCTCTTCTGGATGCTAAAGTAACAGTGAATTTTCTTAGTCACCTCTTTAGAATGTCTGTCACTTAAATTTGGGCATCGTGGCATCCGGCTGCAGGGGCCCATCACTTCACAGGTCCCTTGTGAGTTTACCCATGCCCTGTAGGTATGACGTTGCTGGCAGAAATGGTCAGCTAACCTCCAGCGGGGTGAGTTCCCCACCAGAACATGGAGGGGCATGGAGCTGCCACTGGGACTGGCTGAGCTGCAGGGGCTGTGTCCACCAGTCCCCCTTGCATTTAGGTGGTGCACAGGACATGCTGCTGCCAGTAGGAATGTGAGCAGAACCCGTGAGGGTCATGTCTGAGCCAAAGCAGTTAAAAAGTCTCCCCAAGTGTCAGCTGATGGGAGAAGCCTGTGAGGGCTTGGAGTGAAGCGCCTTGAGCTAGAAGGGGCCTGGGGCCCTGCGTGAGCATGTGACAGGTGCCCAGTGGGAACCACCTGAACTGGTCTGTGACAGGAGTAGAGAATAGGTTTTCATTGTGTGAAGGCTGTAAGAACTCATGGGCGTTTAGGGCTTCGCTAATACAATAGCTAGTGTTACTATAACTAACGCACATCGGTTTAGACAACCCAAAGCCTTTTTTGTCCTAACTGAGCATTAAGTGTCAGTCTGTGTTTCTTCTCCCTCCTGTCTGTCTTCATCGAGTTGCTCCGGTGCTGCTAGGGCTGAGTGGGAAGGTTTGCAGAGTTCTGTGGGGGGGACAAACAGGGTAAGAGGTGGGTGAGGGTCGTTACTGAAGGAATTTCTTCTCTGGGCCCTGTGAGATTTTTTTTTTTTTTTTTTTTTTAGTGATTTCTGGGTCTCTGGAATTATGAAAGTAATGGAGTCATGAATATAATTACCTCTATTCTGTAATTACCCGGCAAATATCATATGAATACATAGGGGGTTTGAGTCAGCAGATCTGGCAGCTGCAGAGTTTGATTATGATGATTTAGCTGTTGGGAAATGCCAGGGATTAATTTCAGTCATCAGTGTAGGAACAACAAGGAGAAATGGCCCCAAATTAGGAAGGGACAAATGCAGGCTGTGCGGCAAGAACACTTGGGGACTGGGGGTCAGCTGGACAAAGGAGCCCCCCTCGGCAGAGGCCCACCCCCCAGTGCCGGTCCTGCAGGATAGGAGTGCATGCCTCTGTTCCCGGGTCGCTGCTCCCTGAGACTCACACGTGGGATCGCAGAAGGTAACAGCTGTGTTTGTCTGAGCTCTCTGGCTT
Organism: Prionailurus viverrinus; assembly: GCF_022837055.1. Taxonomy (NCBI): domain Eukaryota; kingdom Metazoa; phylum Chordata; class Mammalia; order Carnivora; family Felidae; genus Prionailurus; species Prionailurus viverrinus. Next base: position 122,961,915 of record NC_062563.1, read on the forward strand.
TCTCAGCGGGTTTCCCTTCTGCTGTGGCCACAGTGCCCCTGTGAGGGGGAGTGGGCACAGCCATCCCCATTTCACAGGTGGCAGCATGAGACCTAATGGGGGGGGGACCCCTCAGTGCAGTATAGTGAGTGGCGTTTTCTAGGTTAGAGCCCATCCCCCTATCCTTTCTCTTGTGCTGGCTCTGGTGAGGAACGGAACTCTAATTATAATGTTTTTCCAGTGAAAAAAGTGATTTCTTTTATGATCGCCTTTTCAAATGGTTCTCAGGAAAGTTTTACAAAAAAATGTGGGTGCCTTTGGTGCCAGTCAGACCCTGCTGTCCCAGTAAAGAGGTGGAGAAGACCCTCTGCCAGCTTGAGGACTCCTAACAGAGGCCAAGGATCCCTGTGGTCTTGGCTTTGTTGTGTAGCTGAGCTGTGCTGTGTGTCCCTTCCTAATGTGGGAAGGGACATTTTTCTTTGCTGTTCCTACACTGATGACTGAAATTAATCCCTGGTATTTCCCAACAGATAAATCATTATAATCAAACTCTGCAGTTTGATTTTACTTACAAGTTTCCTGGCCTCTCCTTTGGACAACACTCACCACCACCGGTGTGGAGAGAGTTATGGTATCTGCATGAGGCCAGTGCTGCCCTGAACATTTTCCATTAGTCTCCATTGCTCTTTGCTCCTTTTATTTTGGGGACTCAGTGCTCACCACTCACTTTCCTGGAAATTCCCTAGAGGCTGAGTTGGCTCCAAATCCAGCTACCTGGGAAAAAGACCTTGGATGAGGGACAATCAGGGCTATTTGGGATTGGGGCTACAGTGTAGGGGTGTCATGGGGCACAGAGCAGCGAACTCACACACAGATTCTGTCCAGGCCTGGACATGTTCCCTGCTCCAGGTTTGAAGAAATCAGAATGATTTCTTATCTTTATCAATGGAATAGCCAAGGCTTCCTTTACCTACTAAAGCCTGACAGGCTAGTTTAGCCAGGGTTTGAAGGTAGGGAATATAAGCAAGTCAGGGGGAAGGGTGACCCAAGATGGGGAGAAGTACGAACCCTGGAATGCTCCCTATGCGTGACTGTAAGGAACACCAGGGACCCCAGGCCGTGGGGGGCTGCTCTGGGTAGTTGTGTCCACCTTTTGAGTTTGTGGATCTGTCTCCACCAGAGACAATCCTACACTCATCTGCACCTTGCTGACATTTATAAACCTGTCTCATATCTCTACCCCAAACACAGGCTGACCACAGGATTTTGTCATCACTTTAAACAGTAACACTCCCTAAGATCTGAATTCAGACCTAAATACTACTTTTGATTCAGTGTCCATACTGTCTTCGTGTTGCTGACCTAGACTCTGACAGTAACTCTAAACTCTTAACTTGAACTCTTAGCTTCCAATATGTAAAGTAACCCTAAGTTCTAAGTGGAATCCCAGCCCTACTGAAACCTAGACAGTAAGCTTCATTCAAAACAAGTTTCTTACCCTAACCTATAGCCTACTCCTAATCCTCTCCTCTTGACCCAGATTAACTGTAGCTAAATCTCACCACTGTAGATTCAAACTCCAATTTTAACCCAGTCTTAAATGTAACACAACCAACAAATGTTTTTAAGGCCTGAGTTTTCTGAGCTGGAATATGATACCCTCAATCTATCATCTGTAGGGGAGGAAAATTTTTCTCTAACCTTCCTATATTCTTCGGCTGGGACTGAGAAACAAACAAACAACAACAAGCAACAACAACAAAAAACACAAACAAGCAAAAAACCTAATAACAGGCATGTTAGCAGGAGTAAAGGCATATGAATTTATTTGATGTTAAAAGTTTTATGTGGCACAGGGATCTTCACTGAAAGAAGAGAAACCCCCAAAGAAATGGCTAGGGTTGGAGGCTTTTAGACCATTTGGGGAAAAAAAGGACTAATTTAAAGAAAAGTGAGAAGACAAAGGAAAGGGACTTTGAGCTTCTGAGGCTAATTGGAGGAAGGCAAATGTGGGAAACTAGTGGATGAGGATGAGTTAGTAAGTGTCGTTTGTACAGACGCTTTTGTGGTGCTATATCAGCTCTGGTGATAAGGTTGTTATTCCCTTCCTGGTATAGGAAGTGGATTGGAGTAGGGTGGGGGGCTCCTTCACAGGGGAAAGTTATGATCTATGTTCAGGAGCAGGGGGACTGAAGAGAGCTCATCTTGTGTCTGCTTCTTCTCATTGCTTTCAGCTCAAAATAATTCTCATGCCAGAGCAGTATATTTTGGGGAGCATTTTCTGGTCTCCTACACATCTTTTCCCCACTTGCCCCTCCACTCCCATGTCTGTTACTGTGGGCTTCCGATTGTGATGACCCTTGTCCCCCAAGCGGGGTTTTGAATTTTGAACTTTGAGCATTTATCATTGTTTTTTGATTCCCAAGGTGGAACAACTAGCTGTTTGGGTGATAGACAAAACCTGGGAAGTGTATTAGTTGCAGTGAATGGGTTAAGGTGTCACCTCTTTGAGAACTGATTTGCATTAGGAATCTCTGTTAGCAAATCCTAGGCTCTTGGGTGGGTAGAGAAAAATTTAAAGTAGATCTATGTGATGGTGAAGAGGGGAAAAGAATATAGCTCTCTGCATGGGTTTATCATCTTTTTATGCCTCACTCTTCCAGACTAAGTAGGGATGCAGTAAAAATTAAATGAGCTAATATATAAAAAAGTGTGAAGAGCACTCAGTAAATGTTTATTATCATCATCATCATAGTTCATCTATTTCTTCGGCCCTGAATGGATCTGCAACCATTTAAATTTTCACAAAAATAGTTTGGAAATGTGAACCTAACGTTTCACTGCCTCTTCAGCAAAAGCTACCATTTGGAGATATAAAAATTTTTGGTAAATGTAACTTCTCTGAAGGCCAGCTTCCTAAAGTTACATAAATAAGTTGTGTGGAGCAGAGAGATCAGTGGAAGACGGTAAAAGAAGGGACATGTGTATGAAGCAGAAATCATCCCCTAACATGTTGTGTTTGGTGTGACACAGGCAAAAAACACCACCTCTGGAGTTCGATGGGCTTCTTACAGCTGTGCTCCGTGGCCTACCAGTTTTGGGCAATCCATTCATCCACTCACTCAATCATAACCCTTTCTGTGTCAATCGCAGGACAGACGAAGCATCATTCCAGCCTTTGTGGAACTTTGGATCTAGTGACAGAGAGTAAACATGCAAACAAACATGTGTAATTATAATTTGAGATAAAATTTGAGGTATAAAATGGGATGTAATGAATGAGGATAGCAGGAAAGAAAGGTCCTCAGTTTGAGGGGGTTGAAGATGGGGAGTTGAAGGGTGAGCAGTAGTTAGTGACGGGATGGGGAAAAGGATGAGGATAGCAGGAAAGAAAGGTCCTCAGTTTGAGGGGGTTGAAAATGGGGAGTTGAAGGGTGAGCAGTAGTTAGTGACGGGATGGGGAAAAGAGTTTGATTTGGACAAGGCTGTCACCTGGAGGGGGAGCTGACCTTCTTTCACACTAGTGTTCACGGTGGCTGTGTGTGACTTTGTCACCAGGAGAAATGGCAGCTGTTTTCATGTTGAAATTACGGTATACTAGACCCATCGCTGGCTCTTGTTTGTTAATACCTTGATGAAGAAGCACACATGTTATTGCTACGTCACAAGTGTGATTTTTTAATAGACTGTTTTTTTAGAGAAGCTTTAGGTTCACACAAATTGAGCAGAGGCTACAGCGATTTCCCGTGCCTCCTGTTCCCCTCATACACACACCTTCCCCCGTTGTCAGAATCCCTCACCACCATGGTATGTCACAAATGTACTTTCACAGTAGTATTGTGATATAATTGGTTCCCTTTGCAATCCTATGCATTTTATTTTATGTATTAAAAAGCATTCTGAGCAGGGCTCCAGTGACTTCACCATTCTGCCAGAGCAGTTCAGAGCACAGAAAGGGTTAAGATACTAGGCTGTAGAAGGAGCAGCCTTCTGTGAAGCCCTGAGATAGGAAGGCAGCCCTGAGTGTTGCAGGAACAGGGTCAGGAACAGGAGAGTGGCAAGATGGGGCTGGAGGGGTCTGGGGGACCAGTGATTGAAGAGCCTTGAGGGCCGCTTTGAGGCATTTGATTTTCTCTCACGGAAAATGGGAAGCCATTGGAGAGTTTTCAGCAGAGAGTCACTTCATGATTTGACTGATGTGAAAACAACATTAAAACATTAAAACAGCAGCACCACCATCTCCACCAGCCTCTTCATCGGTGTGTGTGAGAAAAGGATTGTGGGGATGGTGGAGATGGAACAGGGAGACCGGCCACTTGGAATAGGGAACATGGTAAAGGGAGTGGAGCTAAGCTGTATTTTGGAGGTGAAATTGGAAGCTTGTGGTAATGAATTCGATGTGGGAGGTGAGAGAAAGAAGGGTGTCAAGGATGATCCCACGGTTTCTCACTGAAATCACCAGCAGATGATGGTGCCATTGTCTGTGACAAGGAAGACTGAGAAGGAGCAAGTGGAAGGGAGTGCTCGGTTTCAGACATGTCAATTGAGATGCCTGGGAGACGTCCAAATGGATGTGTCAAGTAGGCGATTGGATAAATGAGTCTGGAGCTTAAATGAGATCTGGGTTGGAGATATGAATTTGGAGATGCCAACATATAGATGACATTGAAAATCATGGAGATGAATGAGGCTGCCTTAGGCAAGAGTGAGATGTGAAAAAGGCCCGGAACAGCTCTGTGGAACTTCAGAACTTAGAGATGGTGTGATAGTGGATTATCATAGTGATAATACAAGGAGCTTGCATTTATTGAGAGTTTGTTGTGTGCTAGGCATTGTTCTAAATGTGCTGCATGTATTCATTCCTGTATTTTCATGGCAACCCTATGAAGTAAACTGAAATATTTTGCTCAGGATCACAGTTAGTAGGTGGAGAAGCTCAGCAATCTGGCTCCAGAATCTTTCCCCTAAATCCCTGTGGAGCCTGGGACAGAGTAGCCAGAGGTGTCCATAAATGTGTGGAAAGCCAGGAGTGTGCTGTCCAGAAAGCTAAGAGTAGAGTGTTCTGAGGTGGGAGGGGTGGTCAACCTAGTCAGATGCTGCTGGGGTCCAATAAGATGGCCTCCAAAGAGCAGCCAGCATGGCAACATGGAGGTCGTAGGCAACATCAGAAAAGGCAGTTGTGGTAGAGCAGTACGTTAGTAAGAGTAGAAACTAGTTGGCTTGGCTTGGCTTGGAGAGAGAGAGATCTGAGGATGTAGTGATAGCCTGGTCCCTAACTGTCCCCTGAGAATAAAGTACTTCCTTTGTAGGGTAGTTGTAAAGTTTGGAAAAAGGGTATATAAAGTACATAGCACCATGCTTAGCACACAGTAGGCATGTGATAAATGTTACCAATTTTAATACAAGTCTGCATATGTTGAGGTCATAAAGGCCTGAAGTATGGGTGGCACAGGGACAAGAATAGAAGCGCCCACCATTTGGTCATCCAGAAAGCACACACACAGTCACCATGATGTGTTCAATGAGAGTTCGGGATGAAGAAGACAAACTCTACCCCCCGGATGAATTGACAGGCTGGTACTGGATGAAAGGCACACCTATAAATAGATAATGAGGCTGTCTGTGATGTACCAGACCCCATGAGTGTACAGATAGGGAGGGCTGAAGGAGTTTAGAGGAGAGATCTCTGGGCTCCCAAGGGATGACACATTTCCCTGGAGAAGAGGCCAACTGTGTTGCCGGCATCCCTGTTTTTGCATGAGGAACCAGGGACTGGGGCAGGGGCAGTGGCTTTGCCCACAGCCTTGGTAGGTTTCAGGCAAAGCTATCAGTCACATACATCCCTCCTCGCGTACCGACAACACTTCACATTTAGAAGTACCTCTCTCCACAGGGCTGAAAGCAATTTGTAAACAGAACAGAATGTATCTCATTACTCCTCACCACCCCGCCTCCCGTCCCGCTGTGACTGATGGCTCGGGCTTGTGGGAAGGAGCCAGAAGACCCTGGTGTGACGGAAGACAGTGTCAGGAATCTCCCACAGAAGTGACTTGGAGCTCAGAGTCAGAAAAGTTGGTGTAGGTGTGGGTTGTTCCTAGAGTTCCTCAAAGCTGCCCCTCAGATCCTTCCCTAGAGGGGCTGCTGGTGAAAGCAAGCCTCACTCCCCCTTGGAGCCTTTAACTGCTTTTGCTCCCTGAAGAAAGATGGATGCAGTCCAGTACCGGGTCCCAAGCATCTGCCTTCAGAGAGGTCTCTGGCATTTTCCTTGCTCCCGAGGCTGTGTGACTGATGACCGAGAAAAGCGAGGCTTCTTCATATTCTCGTAGGGGACAGCCCTCCCTAGATTTCCGCTGCTTTGCTGGAACCTCTGACCTGTTCTCTGGACAGATTAGGGTGGGGGCATGTGTCGGAGAGAAGGTCCAAGCAGGTCATGGTGGGTGGGCTGCATGACAGAGCTGAGGGTCCCTCCAGGAACTCAGGGCAGGCCACATGATACACAGGCACCCAGGACTCCAGACCACAAATCCTGGACAAACATGGGGTGCCGTGTGGCTTTCTGAGTCATTTGGAAGTTGCTACAGTTTCTCTGATATTAGCACATTGCTCTTCAGTAAGTATTCTTTTTCTCACAATTTATATAAAACCATTTGCAAATGTGTGGGGTGCGCTTGGTAATTCCTCCAGAATTCTGGGTTCTGGGTGGAGTCTTTGGCGGGGGTTATCTAAGGTGAGCCTGGGGAAGACGGGCAGGAACTTGCAGACACGTGAGAATGTCTATTGTGTGCAATTAAAGGGGAATTATTTCCCTTTTTAGCTCACTATCCCGTCTCCTCCTAGCCTGCCTAATCTCAGCCATCATTCAAGGCTCAGGCAAAGTTACATATCTTCTAGAAAACCCTGTTTGAGAATTTTTGTGCAGTGTTCCTTTTTATGTTATGTGATGTGATGTTATGTTATGTTATTTTGTTTTATTTTACTTTATTTTATTATTAAGGTAAAAGTCACATAATATAAAAATAATCATTTTCGAGTGAAAAATTTAGTATCATTTAGCACATTCACAGTAGTATGCAACCGCCACTTCTATTAAGTTCCAAAACATCCTTATCGCCCCAGAGTGAAGCCCTTTCTCCATTAAGTGGTTACTCTCTCTTACCTCCCCTACCCCACCCTAGCCTGGCAAACCTCACAACTGCTTTCTGTCTACGGATTTACCTATTCTGGCTGTTTTATAGAAATAGAATCATATGACATAGGACATTGTGTACATGGCTTGTTTCAGTCAGCGTGATGGTTTCCAGGTTCATCAATGGTGTGGCATGTATTGGTACTTTATTCATTTCTATGGCTGGATAATATTCCATCAGATGTATAGACTATAATTTGTTTGTTTACCTGTTGATGGGCAGTTGGGTTGTTTACACCTTTTGACTATTGCTAACAGTGCTGCTGTGAGCACTTCTATACAAATACTTGTTCCATTAAACTTTTTTTTTTTTTTCAATTCTTGTAGGTATATACCTAGGAGTGGAGTTTCTGGGCCATATGGATTTCTATGTTTTGATTAAAAACATTTCTTAAAACATTTTATTTAGTTTTGAGAGACAGAACATGAATGGGGGAGGGGCAGAGAGAGAGAGAGAGAGGGAGACACAGAATCTGAGGCAGGCTCCTGGCTCTGAGCTGTCAGCACAGAGCCCGATGCAGGGCTCGAACTCACGAACTGTGAGATCATGACCTGAGCCGAAGTCGGACACTTAACTGACTGAGCCACTGAGGCGCCCCCCTCTATGTTTGGATTTTTGAGGAGCCACTGAATTTTCTACCGCAGCTATACCACTTGCATTCGCAACAAGAAACCTCGATTGTTTTATTTCATGGGAACCTTTCTGCAAAGGAAATTATGGTGTTGTTTTTTTTTTTTTACCATAATGCCTTCTGGGTTCTCTGTCATTGTTTCTGTATTATCTTTTAATTCTAAGCTCTACCACCTCAAGGGCAAATCTTTATTATTTATTCATTTGTTAATTCATGGAGTCAATTAGTAATTAGCATTAGAGTCTAATCACTAAAAACCCTGGCTCTGGAATCCACCTGCCTGGGTTCAAGTCCCGGAAGTGTCAGTTGCCAGGTGTTCAATTTAGAGCAAGTTGGTTCACCTTTCTGCATCTTAGTTTCTTCATCTGTAAAATGGGAATAATGATAGTTGCATTAGTTTCCTATTGCTGTTGTAATATCACTTACTTCGTGGCTAAAAATAGCACACATTTATCATCTTACAGGTCTGGAGGTCAGAAGTCTGAAATGGGTCTCACGGGGGGAAAATCTAGTGTGGCAGGGCTATGCTCCCTCTGGAGACTCTAAGGGAGTGTATTTCCTTACCTCCTCCAGCTTCTAGAGGGTACCTGCATTCCTTGGCTTATAGTCCCCTTCCATCTTCAAGCCAGCAGCTGTATGATTCTGACCTCTGCTTCTGTCACCACATCTCCTTTTCTGACTCTGATGTTCTCACTTCCCTCTTCTAAGGATCTTTGTGATCACATTACCTCACTCAGATCATCCCCCCACCCTTAACTTAATCACATTTTCAAAGCCCCTTTTGCCGTGAAAGGTAACATTCTGGACAATAGATTGTAGACATTTTTGGAGGCCATGAGTCTGCCTATCATAATAATGTTGCCTCATATGATTATTTTGAGGATAAAATGAGATATTTCACTCAAAGCACAGGGACTCAGAGATGTTAGATATTACTGCTGCTCTTACCAATGATGGCTGTGCCCATGGCTACTTCTGGCCAAATGCCATTAGATTTAGTACCTTGAACATAGTGAGTGCTCTGTGACTATCTGGAGACTGCATGTGTCTGACTCTTAAAGTTGTAGTGATGTGGACTTCTATAACGGACTGCCTTTTCTCAAGAAGAACAGAGCCAGTCATCACACTTCTCATTCAGAGTCCTCCCTGGGTTAGTTCAGACCTATCTCTTTAGGGATAACAAATCTGAGCCCTATAGCTCTGGTCTATCCCAGAGGTCCTATATGTTTCTGTTGTCTCTGAATTATAGAATCAAAAGTTCTAGGTCACAAAAGACACACTTGATAAATGACTGTTATCCAGAACATACAAAGAACACTTAAAATTCAACAACAAGGGGCGCCTGGGTGGTGCAGTCGGTTAAGTGTCTGACTTCAGCCAGGTCACGATCTCGTGGTCCGTTAGTTCGAGCCCCGCATCGGGCTCTGGGCTGATGGCTCAGAGCCTGGAACCTGTTTCCGATTCTGTGTCTCCCTCTCTCTCTGCCCCTCCCCCGTTCATGCTCTGTCTCTCTCTGTCCCAAAAATAAATAAACGTTGAAAAAAAAATTAAAAAAAAAATTCAACAACAAGAAATCCAATAACACAATTGAAAAATGGACTAAAGCCTTTAACAGACGCTTCACTACTAAGATGTCAGGTCAAGAAGGGAAGAAATTTGTCCTATATCATCAGGGAAATGCAAATTAAAACAACAATGAGATACCACTACATGTCTATTAGAATGACCGAAATCCAGAACACTGACAACATCAAACGCTGATGAGGATAGAGAACAATAGGAACTCTCATTCATTGCTGGCTAGGAAAGCAAAATGGTACAGTCACTTTGGAAGATGTTTTATGGGTTTCTTACAAAACTAAACATACTCTTACCAGAGGATCCAGTGATGATGCTCCTTGGTATTTACCCAAAGGAGCTGAGAACTTGTGTCCCGCAAAAAACTGTACAGAGATGTTCATAGCGGCTTTGTTCATAATTGCCAACACTTGGAAGCAACCACAATGTCCTTCAGTAGGTGAGTGGATAAATTGTGGAACATCCAGACAATGGAATATTATTCAGCACTAAAAATGAATAAGCTATCAAGCCATGGAGGGATGTGGAGGAATATTAAATGCATATTACTAAGTGAAGGAAACCAATCTCAAATGGCTACATCCCGCATGACTCCCAATTATGTGACATTCTGAACAGGGAGAGGAATGAATAGGTGGAGCGCAGGGCAGTGAAAATACTTTGTATGATACCAAAAGGGTAGACACATGTCATTACACATTTGTCCAAACCCATAGAATATACAATTCTAAGAGTGAACCCTAATTAAACTACAGACTTTGGGTGATGTTGTGTCAGTGTCAGGTCATCGATGGTAAAAAATGCACCACTCTGGTAGGGAATGTTAATGATGGGGGAGGCTGTGCATGTGTGCAGGCAGAGGTATATGGGAGAGCTATGTACCCTCTTCTCAATTTTTCTCTGAACCCAAAACTACCCTAAAAAATAAAGCCTTGATAAAACAAAAATTCCGGGTCCCTGGGAAGTCATAGTGAGGCTCAAGAACAGAAGGTTGGAAGATAATACATATGAAGGGAAGCAAAGCTGGAACTTGTATGAGCCCTGAAAGTTTCTGAACTGCCATACCTGATGTATTTTTAATCCCAAAGAAGATTCTATTTATAAGACAGGTTCCTCCAGGCGATGGTGGAGGGAAGATCCCGGGAACCCTCTTATTTTGTCTTGCCTCCAGAGATGGGCCAGAAGGTAAAGAGAGAGTGGGGATGAGGACCTTCAGACAATATAACACCTGTGTCTGGTCACTCAGTCACTTGGGGAGAGAGGGAGAAGATTTTGCTATTGCTGTTGTCAGGCGGCCCTGCTAATTGCATTCGCTACAACAGCCCCAGCTGGGAGATGTGCAGCTGCTCTCAGAACTCATGACAGGAGCAGAGGTTCTTTCCCTGTGTGTAATGTAGGGCCTGTGAATGGAGGCCAAGATCCTGGATGAAGGGGCTGTGGGTGAGGCTGGGGAACAGAAGGTTTGGCCCTTGTAAAGAAACTTCAGTTCCGTAATATTCCCCTCTTGGCCTTGGTCATCCCATCTGAAAAAGATGGGTGGATTGATGATCTTGCACAAGCCCCTGCAGTCTGTGACTGTATAGCTGTATGAAGAGTTATGCCAAAGAATTTTAAAATAAATACTTCTCAGATGATGCATGTAAGCATAATATTAACCAAGTGTGACTCTTGGGTTTTGACTCAGTCCATGGAAATGTCTGGGTCATGTCCTGCCCAGTTATGTTTACTCATCTGCAACACTTAGACAATATCTTGGGTCTCCTGAGTCCTGCCTTTTATCCGTACCCTATTTTTTCCATGATCAGCTGACTTCTTGGGGCTCTATGAGGTGCCATAGTTGTTGGTGGGAAGGGGTGAGAAATATCCTGATGGTCATGGAACGTTTCCCAAGAAACAGAGAAATAAAGGCACTGTTTTGGCTATTGCAGTTGTGGAAAAAGAGGAACAGAGGCTGAAGCCCCTGAGGCTAATCAGGATTTAAATGGCTTCCCCCATGGGGAGCACCCCTTGGACCACACAGGGCATGGTACTGAAGGCCAGAGTGCCATGAGTTGACCCCAGAGTTAATGACCTACATGGAAAAGTCAATCCTTTGGACACTTTCTGGGACCCTTGAACTTTGAAGAGAAAATGAAGAGTTCTAGAGTGCAATGGATCTTTTTAGTCATTAGAATGATATTATACTACAAAAAGAGAAGAGTCAAGACACATAGGTAAGAGAGACCCCACCAGCGCCCAGTGTGGGGAGAAGGGAAAAGTTGGAAGGATGGAGGAACAGCAGAAGGGGCTGCATGAGCAGAGGTCCAGGAACAAGAACAGGCTGTGTTTGGGAAGCTACAAGAAGCGGAGTGTTTCTGGAATGTGAGGTGAAGGGTAGAGAGTGACCAGCACTGGCTAGAGAGGTAGGGAGGGGAGGACCAGGGAGGACCTTGTGGACTGGGTAAGGTGTCTGAACTTGATCTTGTGACAAGTTCAGGGTGCATAAGGTGTGGGGGAGTGCATAATTTTAAAGAGTATCAGGCAGGGACACGCCACGGTCCATTGAGGGTTCACTAGCCCTTATTCCTTGCCATCAAGTGCACAGTCTCTCCGTCTCCCTATTTTCACAGCAGCCACAGACTCTTCATTCAACGAATTGTCACTTCAAGTGCAGAACAAGCAGAACAACAAATTCTCAGGAAAAATCTGTGCTTTTTTCCCAAAGTGTTGCTTGCAGAGTGGGAGGAAAGAAACTTGACATGCGATATTTGGATTTGGGGGGCAAACAGTGTATTTTGCACATTGCTGCAGGGCATTAGGGTGTCCTCTTGATGTGTTAGTACATCTTGCATGTTTTCGTAGAAAATGCTGAGGACACAGCATGTTTGTGGCCGGCACCTCTCCGTCCATGTCTGATGATGCCATTCCCCTTCCCAAAATATTAACCCTCAGAAGTAGACTCTACTGTGCTCTACACAAGGGCTTCCGGAAGAGCAGATAGGATGAAAGGGAATAAAGGAAACTCTCTCAGTCTTGCTGTACACAGGAGACATGGCTGTGACAGTCCGGAGAGTTGCTGGAGCCCCACGTGTCAGAGCTCATCCTGGTCAGTGGCTGGGAGGGAAAGAGCACCGTGTTGCCGGCAGGTGACGGTGTTTCAGTCCATCCGTCCGCCGAACAGCAGTGAGTCCTTGGGCATCTCATTCCCTCTCTCGACATCCGTGTTCTCATCTGAAAAGTGAGGCATTGAACTAGAAGTGCTCTTCTTGCTCCAGAATGCTGTGTGTAGTCCCGGGAAGGCTTCTTCCTCTGTCTGGGTCCTTCCACCCATTGCATCTTCAACACTTTTTGATGGTGTTTATTATTTATAACCAGCTATTTCCAAAGAGGATTTGAGTCAGCTTACAATAAGAGATGTAATCACAATGGAATCATTAAAAGGCAATTAATAATCAAATACCATTTGGTAGGTGGTGGTGATGGGGTGAAAGAGATACCAGAAGCCTGTGATGAAAAGAGCTTTTTCTAGTAAGTGCTAACAGAGTGCTCTGAGCTCTGAAGAGAAGGAAAGCCCCGATCCCATGCTCAAGAGAAGCCTTTTGTAATCGGAGAGTTGGACTTTTGCTGGCACCAGTGTAAGAGGTGCAGTGAGTGCCTGAATCTACAAATCATCAACAGCACTTCTATAACGATGCCAGATACTCAAGATACTCTACACGTGGCTTTGCTTGTTTTCCCTCTCAGAGATTCCCACTTCCTTTGGCAGCAGCGAACAGATGTGTCTCAGAAACTGATGAAAGCTGACAAATGTAAGGTTTGCATTGAGCATTTTCTAGAAAGTGGAAGAAGCAAGTAGGGTCTGCTCTTTGTGGGGGGTGGATGTGAAGCTTGAGCCTCCCTTCCTGGGTAGCCAATCCCCTAGGTCTTGGGCAATCCATGTTGCATATGAGATTTGAGTTTCTCATGTCCCCACTCTCCTATCTGAGGCTGAGCAGCCTGTTGGCGATCCTCCCCCCCCAACCCCGCCCCGGCGAAGGACCCACCTTGGGAGCCTTTCTAAGGAGCCAGCACAGGACTTTGAGTAACTTTTTTCTCCTATTGACTTATAGAAACCTTTTAGGGGTTTTGTTGGGGGGGGGGTCCTCCCTTTCCTATTCTGAAGCAAGCTGAGAAAATGTCACGTGCTGAGTAAAAATTCTGCAAGGCAACCTGTTGAAGCCAGAGAAAATAAAAACTTAGCTTGAAAAGGAGCGAGTGTTATGTTCTGCAGCCATCGCATCAGAAATACATGTCTGCAGCCTGAACTGTGGCAGAGACAGAAAACCGTCCTTCAAACAGCTATGATCTTGACTGCATAAATTCGGGAGTTGCTCAGGCACTGAGGGTTCTGAGGCCTGCTCTCTTTCTACTGCATGCGCCAGTGACTCATGCTAAGGATAATATAAGATACGCGTGCACTCAGACATGAGCAGAAGTTAACCCATAGCATGGTGGAAAGCAGTATGTGTGTGTATGTGTTTAACTTAGGACTGGGGAAAAATGCTAAATTAAGAGCTCAGAGCCTTGGCTCTAGATCCATCCTCAATACCATGTGACTTGTAAAGTTGAAAAGGTTCACTTCTATTTAATCAGGCTGTACACAGGCTCAGCTGGGAGGCCCAGATGACCCCATAGCATAAAGATCAGTGGGGCGGGAGCTTTGGGCATCTCTAACTAGGAAAGCCTAAGAACCTGAATCTCATTGACACCTTCCTTGCTATTTGTCCTGATTTCCACCAGTCTCCTGAAGTCTTCCACCCCCATCACTAGTTTCCTTTCTGTCTGTATGAACTCTGACTCACATTCTCATCTTAGTTTTTCTTTGAAATTTCCTCTGACTGCCCAAACCAACAATAATTAAAGGCTTGTAAACTCAGGGAAGATCAAGACTGGCGGGGCTTTAGATAATACATCACCTCCTCTCTCCTTTGAGGGAAGGGACTGGTGCTTCTCCAGCTTCTGCTTGAACACTGCTAGTGATGGTAAGCTTGCTACCTCTTGTGTAGTGTGCCACTTAGGAATTTGTGCCCTGGAACCCAAGAGTCAAGTTTGAAATAAGCTGTGCCACTTCCTGATTGGTTATTCCTGGGCAGTTTTTGCCAACTTTCTGTGTCTAAGTGTCTTTACCCCTAAAATGGGGTTAATAATGGTGTCTACTTAAAAGCGTTGTTAAATGACCCTTGGTCTTGGTCAGGGTTGTGTCTTTTAGAGACTAGCATTTGTAAAAGATACTTTTGGGGAAATTGTGCCTTTTCATTTTTAAGGTAGTTAAGGTTGATAGATATCTTAACTCTATGTGAAATAAAGCCAGAACATCTACATAAACATTTACATAGATGCATGTTCTATTCTGGACCATTGATACTGGGTTTATTAGTTTGCTAAGGCTGCCATAACAAAGTACCACAAGTGGGAAAGCATAAACAATACAAATTTATTGTCTTGGCAGGTTGCTTCCTCTTGAGGCCTGCGCGCAAGATCTCTTCAAGGTCTTTCTCTTTAGCTTGCAGATTGCTGTATTCTCCCTGTCTCTTAACATTGTCTTCCCTTTGTGTGCTTCTCTTTTGATGTTTAAATTTCTCCTCTTTATAAGGACATCTGCCATATTGGATTGAGTCCCACCCCAGTAACCTCATTTTAACTTGATTACCTGTGAAAGACCCCATCTCCAAATAAGATCACATTCTGAGGTACTATTGGATATTAGGACTCCAACATCACTTTTTTGGAGGCCACAGTTCATGCCACATTGAGTAATGGACAAGGCACGAGGCTGGGCATCTGTGAGCCTTGGATTGGGTTCAAATTCTATCAATGACTGGTTGCATGTTTCTGTTTGATTCTCTGGACCTACATTTTCCCCGCTGTGACATGGGTAGGTTGACCTGAATGACCACTGAGTTCCCATCTAGCCCTAGACTTCTATGGTTTGAGTGGCCCATTTGTTATGACAGAGATTCAAAGGGAAAATGCTAAGTGTGGGGCTCAGATAGTGTGGGATGGGGACAGGTGTTTTTGAGGAGGGAGGATTGTGCTGTTGAGCTGCCCTCGGATCACACCAGGTGGTTGTAAGAAATAGCCCCTTTCCATGGTTCTGAAAGAATCCTTTCTTTCTCTCACATCCTGTTTACAATTCTGTTGCTTGGGGAATGGCCCTATTTTAACTGCAGTGCTGTATTTTGAAGGCCTTAAAAGCTCCATAAAGCAATGATTTGGGGTGAGGTAGCTGAGGAATTCAGTGACTTTAAAAGCGTATCTATAGTATTTCATAAAAATAAATCAACTTTTCCCTTTTATGGGAGCAAATATTTTCAATTGGGAAAGTGGTGGTTTTCCCCCCTCTACTCTAATTCTTAGGATAGTCTTGCAAAAATGATACCCAGGAGAGTCTTTTGCACATTTCTGTCTCTCCACATACTGTTGAAGTCATTGTTAGGATAGTTTTCTTTTTGTTAAGTGCTGGTGGTTAAATGTTGGTCCATTTCAGCAGAAAACCAAAGCCATCAACATATAATTGCATTAATATTAATTCTCATTTCAATGAGAAAGGCACTTTGTAATCACCTGTTATTTAACCCTGACAGCAACTTTTCTGGGAAGGAAGAGGACATACTGACAGATCCCTGCATGCTGTAAGATGAGCCATTTGTGATATCTCTCCATTCAGGGACAGAGTGGAATAGAATGCCAAGCCCCTCCCTCACACAGCGTGGTAGTGAGCACACACTAAGATTGTTATAAAGGGAAAGGGAGAATGGTGTTTTTTGCTGGATGTAACAGTCTAGACTTAAGCCTAGGTAGGGAAAAGTTTAGAGTTGTTGATGTTTTGTCAAATGTAACTAGGAGATCCTGACTCAAAACAGATGTACCCTGGGTCAACTCTCATTCCTATGAACTTGATGATGCCATGATGTGTTTGTCAAAGTTTTCTCTTGGAGAAAGTAACTACCTCTTGGGATTTGGAACAGGCCATCTTCCAATGAAGGAGAGCTTCTCTCAAAGATCCCTGCAGTGATTGAAGTGGCGGGGGGGGGGGGGGCAGGAAGGGGGGAGTGAGGGTCAAGGTCCAAGGCCTCTCAGTTAGTGCTACCTTGGCCAGAAAACTGCTGTTTTGGTCACATTTTGTGAAAGGGACGACATGGCTAGCTGTCCTCTCCCTCCTGAAGTGGAGAAGTGAGTACAGTAAGAGCTTATAGGGAGAGTACTTTTCACCATCCAGAATCCCACAGCCTGGCCTGGCTCTTGAGATAGTGAGAAATTTAGGGTGTATCTGGATATTTCACTTAATTCCTTTGTAAAGAAGTTGTCAGTGGTGTTGTCTTAACTCAGTTCAAGGAAATCCTGGTACACTTTTCTGCCAGGAGGGGCCCCAGGAACTCAGATTGACTCAGAGGATCTAGGCCTCTGCTGTTAGAGTGCCTTGCAAGCCTGGATCAACATCCTAAATCCCAGGCTAAATTATGGCTGATTCATTCTGCCTCTCATGGCAGCTTGAATAGTAATCGATGCATCATGGAAACCTCCAGAAGATATTTTGATCAGGGAATATTGATTTTATAGGTTCTAATGTGAAATCTTTTAGTAAGTGAAGCATTGTAGTCATGGTTGTGAGAGTCTTTACAAATGACATGATATCTTCTTCTTGTGTCTATAACCAGGGAAGTCCCAGGGATGAGGCTTAGTTGAAACATACTCTAAAACCAAACCAAACCAAAACAAAACAAAAAAACCAAACAACTCCTGCATGTGGAGGGCAGCAGAGGAGCTGGGCTGGCACATGACAGTATGTGACCAGTCTCCTTCGGGAGCAAGTATGAGTCAGGCTTCAGAACTCTTCCCTGGGTTTTGTTTGAGATAACTCAGGTTAGGAACTAATTATCCTTCCAGTGTTCTACCTTCCATGTCTTTTCTTTCCAAGGGAAGGGCAGAGCCCAAGTCTCTACATCTGCCTCCCTCCCTCCATCCTCCCACAAAACCCCTGTTTATCAACGTCTTTTATGGTCCTTTCTTATTCACTGAATGAATGTCTATTCCTCTTGGTAAGCAACCAGACATCTGTAGCCATCAATATCTCCTCCCCCTCACCTCTGTCACCATTACTCTCTCTCTTCTTTGGATGTCCCATCCCCAGACAGGAGGTCTAAGGGGGTAGGATGATGTTTGGGGCTTCAACGCATCAGAGAGGTTCTATCCTACACAAGCAAAAGCTGGATTAGCATCTACGAACCTTCTTCTTGAGGGACCCAGTCCTTTGCCCCCACCTGCCTTTTGGAAAGATGGGCAACATCCTGTCAGGGTCAATGGGAAAGAGCAAGTGAGGACATTCTCCAGCATGCTGAGTCCAATTTGGGCATCCAGCAGGCATTCCCTGAGGGGCCAACATGTGCCAGGCCATGGGCAGCATGGCCATGAACCCACAGTGCTTCTTACTTTCAGGAACTCAGCCTCTTGAAAAAGACAAGATACCCACAGGGAAAGCTGCCTTATCTGAGACCTGGGATTAACGTCTGCCACAATTACTTCACAGCAAGGAATCCATACCTGTTTTGATGAATAATTAAAAGAATAAAATGCCAAAAGGCTACTGGAAAAGAATATCTGGGAGGGAAAGTGCTCTGGGATCTGGGGATATCAGAGGAGGTTTGGAGATGGCTTGGATAGCCCTGTGGGCCTTGTAGGAGTTGACCAGACAGATAAGAGCAGGAGGGCCTTCCTGGCAAGAGAGTGGCCCAAAGGCTGGGAGGAACAGTGCAGAACAGAATAGAGTCGAATATATACATATTTCTTAAACAACAAAAACAAAAACAAAAAAACACTTTTAAAGTTTTCTTTTCCTCGTTTTACTCTTACTAACCCATTTTTGCTGCTGCCCTCCTTCCACCCCCCAATTCTGATTTGCTCTTTGATATTACGTTTTTTTTTTTTAACCAGGCTGGGGAAGTGCTGCATTTTAAAGCCTCTCTCGCCTGCCAAGTTGTGTTCCCAAGTCCTCTAAGCTCCACATGCAGCCAGAATAACTTTAGGATGAAGCTCATTAATAATGTGCATGTTAAATCACATCCTCTGCAGGAGGCCTGGAGAGGGGGGCTCTGCCCCTGTCATCGAGCTTTCAGAAATGGCAGCTCACAAATAGGACACCCCGTCCCCACAGTCTGAAAGGCTGGAGCTGTCTACACAGGTGTCCTGGGGTGGCGGGGAACATTTCTTTGGCGAAATCTCTCCATCCAAGGCAGGTCCTCCGTGCAGGAGCTTGGTTGCCTTAAATATAGTTGCTTCCTTGCCCGGCATCTCTGTTGCATTTCAGTGAATGTTCTCAGCTGGGGGAAGGGGATTTCCAATGGCATGTCACTTAGCATGACTACGCCCATTAGTTATAATTAAACAGGCTGCTGCAATGATTGCAAATAAATTTAGCACCAAAAGGATTGTGCAGATATCCAGAGCCATAATAGCGGTCTTCAGGCGACAAATCAAGCCAGGCTTTCCAGCAGGCTCCAGGGGGTGGAGGGGGAGGGCTCAGGGGAAGGTCGTCTCCCTGGTGGATGACCGCACCTCCCAAGGGCGCTGCTTCCTGGGAGCAGATGAAGCTCATCTATTTCAGGCAACACTCTCAATCCTCAAGCCCTGGGACCCTGGGAGCATCTTCTTCTGCTCACATTTATGAACCATTTTCCCCCTGCTTCATCCTGAATGGATCTGCAAGTATCCCTCTCTTGCTCCTTTCTGGGAGGCGAAGATATCCACTGTTCACAGTGAGGTTTTCCCTGCGATCTGGACACTATCAGCGCCTGTGCTCCTGCAGGATATGGAGGAAGCCTGAGAGCCCCGTTGACACCTCACCCCTTATGCTGGAAAGCACTTTGTGGTCTCCCTGAGACAGCCATCATCAGGTGAAGCCAAATCCTACCTTGTGCTCTGGCCGTTAACATATCATAGATTTCAGTCTGGCTATTTTATGTTTCCGAAAGCTGTGCAGTTGGGCTTTTGGTATCCCCTAGCCTCCGAGTAGGCAGTGTTTCACTAGACTTCTTGAAATAGGGACACAAAATATGAGGGAAGGAATGGAGTGTCAAAACCAAAACACCAAATAAATTGGGAGAGGAATAAGGAACGACTGGCAAGTTCCCTGAGCAGAATGCAGGGTATCAAGAGGGAAGACTATTATTTATAATAAAAGTGCCTGTGATTTATTATGCTAGCTTTTCGCATGAGGGCAGTAGAAATGCATGGTCAAGAGCACAGAGCACAACTTGAGTGCTGGATTGCTTGGCTTTGGTGTTAACTAGCTGAGTGACCTTAGGCAAGGAGCTTAACTTCTCTGTGTTTTAAACCCCATCTGTAAAATGGGGGCTCATAGTATTATCTGCCTCATAGGATTATTGTGACACTTACATGAGGCAATTTATGTGACATGTACCATAAAGGATCTGTCTCTTGTTAGTTCTTGCACTCTGTATTTCCTAATATGTAGTCATGATTACCTTCAGTTTTGCTGTTATCATACACCTATGTATTTACCTAATACTTAAAGACGTTGTAAAGATTTTTAAAAATTATGAATATAACAGACATGCTGAAAGGTGCACAGAGCATAAATATATAAATAAATAAGTTAGTATAAAATATCAAGAAACTGAACAGAGTGAGGACTTTGGAAACCCTTCTCATGCCCCCCTGCTTCTTCTCCAGGGGTAACCTTATTCTGATTCTCGTACTCTATTTTTTACTTTGCCTCTGTCTGCTCATTGTCCATATGGGATCACGTGGTGTATATATCTGTGTGTGTGTCTGATTTCTATAATTCAGTATTATGTTTGAGAGAATGTCTCTATTGTCACATATAGCTGTGGTTCATGTGCTTTCATTGCTGTATAGGATTCCACTGCATGAATATAGCACCATCATTTATTCTGCTGTTTATGGACATTTGTGTTATTTCCAGTTTTGAGCCATTATGAATAATGGTAGTATGAGAATTTTTGTACATATTTATTAAAGCATGCTTATGCTGAGTATATATTTAGGAGTGTAATTGCTGGGTTATAAGATATGTGTATGTTCAACATTAGTAGGGAATGTGAGATAGGCTCTCCAATGGTTGCACCAATTTACAGCCCCAACTATGCAAGTTCTTCTTGCTCTACATCCTTACCAACACTTGGTATTATCATTACTATTACTCAGCCATCCTTGGGATTGTACAGTGATACTTTATTGTGATCTTAGTTTGCATTTCCCCGATTACTGATGGGATTAGGCATCTTTTCATATTGGCCATTTGGATATCATCTTTTGTGAATGCCTGTTCAAGTCTGTTATCTGTTTTTAAATATTTTTGATTTGTAGAAATCCCTTATCTATGCTGAACACAAACCTATTGTTGGTAACATGTGTTGCAAGTACATTTCTTATTCTGTATAAAGTTAGTTTAAACTCTAGATTTATCTTTAGTGGTGATATTTGTAATATTATGAGTAGTATGTTTAGTTATTTTTTATACACTATGTATCTACTTTAGATGAAAGTTTGCCCCTGTTCCAACTGAAATTATTTCCTATACTATTGATGGTATGCCAAATTACCCTTTAGGAATCACTCCATTATCTTATTTAATCTTTATAAAGGACCTTTTTAGTTGCTACCATTGTTACCACTGTTTTCCAGGTTTGGCATTGGAGGCATTGAGAGGTTTCATAACCTACCAAAGAAACACATATTAAATGAGGACTCAGGTGCAGCTGGTTCAAGTTCAGACTGTTTCCACAATATCACACTGGTCAGCAGGCTATTTTGTCATCTGCTGTGTACTCAGTTTTTGAGAGATAATCTGCATCCCCACAGAGCCTTGAATGTGGTAGAGTCCTCAGCAACCATTTTGGGGATGGATGGATAGATGGATGGATGGATGGATGGTTGGTTGGATGGATGGATTGGTAGGTAGACAGATGGATGGATAATGGATGGGTGGAATGATGGTTGACCTTGAAGGTCAGTGTCTTCACAAAGGCTCTCTGCCTGGGGAGGAGCCTGTTGTCAGGCCAGGCTCTGGTTAATGGAAGCCTGGACCATGACCCCACAACAGCCCTGCCACGGCCTTTCTCTCCACAGTGGCCTTAGGGTGGAGCTAAGGTGGGGAATGGCAGCCCTGTTCTTGCCTTTGTTGAGAAGAGGTATGACCTCACCTTCATCAGTGCAGTGGCTGTTTTATAATCTCTTGCTTGCAGATGAAGTGAATATTAGTGATCTGCCTACTCCCATGAATTGTTAAACCAGCCCTGTCTAAATGTCAGGACCTGGGTTGGAATGTGGACTCTCCTTTTAGATGGCTTTCAGACCTCTGGATAGAGAGCCATTCTCTGGCTGTTTCTTTGGGCAGAGAACAGGCAGCTTCAAGGACGAATCCCCTTGTTCTCGAAGCCCACTATGTTTAATTTCACTGCACTTGTGCTTTTCTTTGCCAGTGAAACATGGCCTTGTTCGCTTGAACATTTGCTAGCTCTGTCCCAGGAGCTGATCTAGGTGTTTCCGTGGAAAGGATGGTAAATTGGATTCTGTCTAAAGAGCGCTGATGAGGATCCCCACAGGGAGAGCTCCACTGGGGGTTGGGATGGGGAGATCTGAGTGTCACTGTTCCTGGCTATAAATCTCTCTTGAGGTATTTTTTGAAACTTTCTTCATAAGTAGCCACCAGCACCTTTTCCCATGCTGAGTGCTGGTGATGTGCTGTTCGGGACTCTTTCTGAGCCCTTGACTGGGAAAGTGCTTGTTGTATTTAATAAATTGCATTGATTTATTGCCTTTATTGATCTGCTGAAGCACTCTGTATTATCAGGGGTGATAGCCTTCTTAGGAAAACATGGAAGGTCTCTTCATTAGCATCCATTTTTCCATGAGGTTTTGGAGGGTGAAATACCAAGAGGCACAGTGTTCATTCTGGTGATATATTGAACACCATCAGGGTGAACAATGGCTTTGGTATAAATCAGGTGGAAGGAAGGAATTGAGACCATTTGCCATAGGCTTGCTAGAGTTTTTGTGATGAAACGAGCAGGCTACTTTTCTTTCTTTCGGTGATGACAACTCCTCTCTTAATTTTCCACAGGGAAAGAGCACCAGGCTGAAATGGCTCCTTAGAGAGAAGCATGTCCCCATAGCCAGATCAGTCTATAATGTTTGAGCACATCCCACTTAAGGCTTGTGGGGTGATGGCAGGTTAATCACTTGCCACTTCTGTGCCTCTGCTTGTCTGTGCTAGTTCGTGCCCTGACCTTTACTGTGACAAGCTCTCTTTCTATCCCTTTACTTCTTGCCCCAGATCCAGCTGGGTCTGGGACTAGCTCTGGAGTTTCCTGCATGCAGCAGGCACTGAGTTTCAGGGAGAAGCCCCAATTAACCTGAAACAGACGCCAAGAACAAAAGGGGGCATTGATCACTGACACTTCCACCTCCTTCCATTATATTTGGCCAGCTTCCTTCCTGGGTCTTGCCTGACATCCTTCTTTTCCTCCTGGAGAAGCCTCATAATGTCTGGTGTCTGCCTTCACCTCCTCACAGAGCATCCTGTGGGCTTAGAAGCCCCATCGCAGGGAGATTTAGACCCTGACAACTATAAACACTCTGCCTTCTTTGTGGACGTGTCCATCAAACACCCAGCCTCCTTAGATCTTTCCCATACCTGGCCAGAAACAGATGCCTCTCCTTGTACACTTAACAGAGAACACGCTTTCTCTCAGGGGAGCTCAGGCCAGCATCTGTGGGGACCAAGGACAGTTCTGAGTTTGCATCTAGTCCCGAACTGTGTGACCTTGGGCGGATTACCTAGTTTCTCTGAGCTTCAGGTCTCTTATTTGCATGATGGGGATAATAATGCCAAACTCAAAAGATTATTGCAAGGGCTAAATGTTTGCCAAGTGCTTAGCAGTGTCTGACACATAATGCCTATTCAAACAATGCCAGCTCTTGTTATTAGCAAAGTCTCTCTAAATGCACATTAATCAGTCAGTACCCAAAGCTGTGGCCATATATGTGCCTGGTTCTCTGTAAGCCCTGGGGGTAAAATTGTGAGTGAGGCTAACATAACCCCTGCCCACAAGGAGCTTGTTATTCAGTGGAGGAGACCAGCAACAAAACAGACAATTAAAATACAGCATGAGAGGGGCACCTCAGGGGCTCAGTCAGTTAAGCCTCCAACTTCGGCTCGGGTCATGATCTCACTCATGGTTCATGAGGTCGAGCCCCACATCAGGCTCTGTGCTGATGGCGGGGGGGACTGCTTGAGATTCTCTCTCTCTACTTCTCTCTCTGCCCCTCCCCTATTCATGCTTTCTCTCTCTTTCTCTCAAAAACAAACAAACTTTAAAAAAGTACAGCATGGGAAGTTCTATGGCTGGGGATGGTGGTGGGTGGGGGGACATCATAGTAGGAACATATGGGAAGGATCTCTAATCCAGTTGGCATGAGATCTAATACCTCTAGAAGGTGGGGGAGACTCTAGAGGTTGACTCAGACAGGGACGGGTAAGTAGCAAAGGCGGTGCTGGAAGCTTTCTGTTTGTGGATGAGCAATCCTCTGTGAAACCCACACCCCCACCCCACCCCCACCAAGCCCCACAAGGAAAAGTGTTCCACTCTCATAATGTCACTTTGCCGTTCAAAAATTGTATGTGATCAACCTGATTTCTCTTGGCAATTATTTATTTATAATTTATTTTTTAATGTTTATTTTATTTTTGAGAGGGAGAGAGAGGGACAGAGTGTGAGCAGGGGAGGGGCAGAGATAGAGAGAGAGACACAGAATCTGAAGCAGGCTCTAGGCTCTGAGCTGTCAGCATGGAACCCGACGTGGGGCTCGAACTCATGAACTATGAGATCATGACCTGAGCTGAAGTCGGATGCTTAACTGAATGAGCTGCCCAGGTGCCCTGTCTTGGCAATTATTTATGATACTTGCCCACTCTCTTTCTTCTCTTCTGGAATGTGTGCTCCCTACAGGTAGGGCCCAGGGCAGTCCCTTACATCCGTGGCACTTAGCACTGGGTAGGGCAGTCTTCGTGCTCAGCAGTCTTAATCAACTACTGGAGATGGGGCAGGGAGATCTGCCACACAGTGTCTTTCACAAGTGCCCAAGGTCTTTGTATGTCTCCCTCCTCTTCCCTTCTTCCTGCAAGCTGGTGACTGGCTCACAGTGGGAAAGCTCTAGGCCCAGACAGGAGCTTGAGTTGGGAGTTGCCTTCATCCTGGCAAAGCAGCAGCCAGCAGCCCCCTCCCAAAGCTGGTTTCGGGCCCTTTGCTCTGTCAGTGGGCTCCTTGTTCCTCAAGGCCGCCTGTACTTAGTATCTGATAATCAATGCTGCCCTTATCTTTAGAGGAAATGCTGCCCAGTGATATCACACACTGAATCGATTAAAAGCAGAACTTTGAACTCATCTGTTTGGAAAAGTCTCAGCGGAGAGAACCACTCAGTCCTCCCTTAACGTGGCCCCCGATGCCTGCCGGAAACCCCATCTGCAGCCCAGAAGCAGCATCGGCGGCAGGGCCAGAAAAGCTCAGTTTTCACAGATTAGCTTGGGCAGGAGCCACAGACAGCCATGTGTATTCACCTACGGTGAGGTTACCATCTCTGACCTACCCCTCTTCAACTTTTGTGTTTTCGCTCAGTTTGAACAGAACAATCTCGAGGTTTCCTCTGCTTTTCCTGTTTTTGTTTTGACTTTGTTTTTTAATCCCAAACGTCCTACGATTATACTTTCCTCAGAGAGAAAATCCCCACCAGATGGATGTTTGTGTCTGTGTTGATCCCCCCAGCTCTCTCCTAGGTGGGAAGTGGACAAGCATGAGCTGGCCTCTCAACTGAGAAATGAGGCTGGAGAAAGGAGTTCAGGAGGTGTGCTCAAAGGGTGGGCCTGTGCTACAGACAGCTGGGGATTCAGGAGTCCTGGAGGGAGACCCATGTGGCCCAGAAAGGCCAGGGAAGACACCATCAAGGGAGAGGAGCTGGATTTCAGTGTTGGGGGGGTGAAAGGAGGGTTTGACAAGGCAAGGGGTAGAGTAAACATGCTTGTCAGTGGGAAGGGGAGGCAACTTGACAAAGCATGGAGCTGGGGGTGAGTCCGTGTGCCCTCACAGGGGAGAAGGAAGAGGTGCAGGTGGGGCCGACGGGCTAAGTCAACAGATCGGATGTGCCAAGGACGGAGGTGAATTTCAGCGTCATCCTGGCTAGGCTGTGGTACCCAGTTTTTCTGACAAACACCATCTAAATGTTGCTGTGAAGGTATTTTTTGGATGTGATGAACATTTAAAAGCAGTAGACTTTGAGTAAAGCAGATTACCCTCCACAATGTGGGTGGCTTCATCCAATCAGCTGAGGCATTAAAAGCAAAGGCTGAGCTTTTCCAGAGGAAGGGATTCTCCTCCAGACTGCAACATAGACACCTTGGCTGTGTTTCCAGCCTGCCGCCCTGTGGAATTCGGATTCAAGATGGCAACATTAACTCTGAAGTACCGGCTTACTGGCCCGCCTTACAGATCTCAGATTTGCCAACCGCCCCCCTCCCCCAAGCCCATGAACCAATTCCTTAAAACAAATCTCTCCTCTCCATCTATCTACTTATATTCTATTGGTTCTGTTTCTCTGGAGAACCCTAACGATGTCTCTGAAAAAAGTCGGGGCTTTGCTGAGTGATCAGGGCCCAGTCAGAGGGAGGCTTCTGAGAGCCATATTCCCTTTGCGGGGTGTTTGAAGACCAGTCATTGAGTCAAATTCTGCAGCTGTGTTCAGTGTCCATGAGACTCCCCGGAAGAGCCCGTGCAAAGGGAATCCCCGGGGCTCCTTAAATTCCACCTTCCACGCAGACATGTGACGAGTGTGTTGGGTGGAGCCCAGCTCACTTCCAGTTGTTCACCTCTTGGGTAGAGTTGGTTTCAATAGACAAGAAGTTCCTGTACTGGTGGACGTTTTCTTGTCAGAACCAGTGCTCTTACATTCTGTTGTGCAGCAGAACGATGGCTCTTTTTGGTAAGCAAGCCTGGATTTTTTTCAAGCCAGTTGTGTGAGAAGTATCTCTTTTGAAGGCCGCTGTGCGAGTGAGTCCCCACAGAAACGTGCCTGGGCTGTCAGGTGCGAGGAGAAATATCTTTAGTAAGAGGAGGTCATGGAATGAGACTTCCCCACTGCAGCGTGGACGGGCAGAGGGGCTTTCCACAAGGACAATTCTTAAGAATCTCTGTAAAAATGCATGACTCCATCTGTCTCCTCTCTCTTCCTTGGCTTCAGATGAGCTGAGCCATTTAAAAATTCCCCAACAAGGGACCCGAGGCACCAGAAGAAGTGATGAACAGATTTTCAATTTGGCCCCGATTTGCATGAAAGTTTTCTTTTTTTTTTTCTTTCTGTCTTTTTTTTTTTTTTTTTGGCAGTTGAAATAATTGTCTGAATTAGAGGCTGGAAATGGGTTGTGGGTTTTCCTCATAAGAGTAAGATTCTTGATTGGTCTGGACAGACTGCTGGTGCTCCTCGGTCAAAGGCTCTGACCTCAGCTTCTGGAGAGAAGGAACAGATGGCCAAAGGGGAGGCAGGGAGGAAACACACTATCAGAGCAGCACCTAGGGGTCCAGGCAAGGCCTTTGCATCCCTGCTGGCCAGGCACAGCCACCCTAATCTCCTCCCAGAGCTACTGCTCAGTAACTTCCCAAGGGCGTCCTCCAGGGGGTGTCTCCTCTTCCATGGGGCTGACTGATTTCTTCCCAAGAAAGAGGCTGTCTTGTAATTTTTCAGAGGCAGGATAGTGGGGACCTCAAACAGCCCAGTGGCTCTGCTTCCCTGGGAACTGGAAACTGGCCCTTCTGAGGGAACTGCAGAATTTCTTGGGGTGGCATTCTGGCTGGAAAGGGAGGCCAGAAGACGTGTGTTGAGGTTTCCGGTGTTGATAATTTGTGATGTCTTTGGTGGTGCATGAGTGCTTGGGAGGAATATATAATAATAACAATAGCCAACATTAAATGAATGCTTATTTTGTCCCAGGCGCTGATCTAGGCCTTTACTCCTATTTAGTCATTTAACTTCCATAACATGCCGTTAGGCATATTTATTCTCATTTTTAGATGGGGACAGATGTTAAGAACTTGCCTAGCTACCTAGCCAGTAGGCCGTGGTACAGCCAGGTGAGACCCAGGTGGTCTGCTTTAGAGCCTGTGTGCCTCACCTCGGCCCACACCAGCACTGTCTCCTAGCTTCTTCTTGGTCTCAACACCTTGTCCTTTTCTGCCCTGGGCTGTCCTTTGGATGTGGGCAGCATAGACCCTCCTGGAGGCTACCGCAGCCTGTGTCAAGGATCTTCCAACTTGGAAAAGGAGTTTCCCCGGAGCCTTGTTCAAGCCTTTCATCCTGCTGACATCCCCTCTGGCCTCCCTCCTCTCCCCAGGTCACATCCTCCTGCTGGCCTTTCAAGGCCCCAGCTCTGGTCCCACCCAGTCTCTGAGTGGCCACCTCCTGGGACAGTGCTCTTTGGGAAGAAGTTGCCCTTTGATCTGGCAAATGCACTGGGTTCTCACAGTAGAAATACCAGTTCGAGCGTCAAGTCTAGTGGAAAAAAATCCAGTCCTACAGGCAGGATGTCTGTGCCGCATGGGAAGATGTGGACAGACAGGCAAGCAGGAGTCCTTCTCTACTCACCCCTGCACCCTTGTGAGGGCAAATCCACCCATGGAGTCTGGGTCTTATTTGAATGCCCTCCTACAGGGCATGGAAGGAAAGGGCCAACAGCCCTGGTCTGGGCAAGAGGGGACACCAGGGGGTATGCAGGTGAGTGTGGCAGGGTAGAGGAGCAGGGGTGGGAAACTGAGCCAGGGAGCCCCTGCCATGTCCCTTGGGAGAAGCAAGAGCGAAGCTTCCATCTGGTCCTGTGGCCAGACTGTGTGTGCAGCACCCACCCCTTAGCCCTCGGGTGTCCAGGCGGCTGGAGCTCCTGGCCTCCCCAGCCGGCTTCTTCCTCTGGTCAGGAGGTAGCCTTGCCTGTGTGTGCTGTGATGTCAGAGAAGAATGACTGAGAAGCCCATAACTAAAGTGTTGACCAGAGAGAATTAAATTATAAAAATGCTAAGAGTGGCTCCTAATTAGAGCCTGCTGGGCCAGCGGGGCTCGGGCTTGGGCCTGCGGGCACTTCACAGGACAGGTCCGGGAGCACAGTGAGCAAAACGCGTGCAGCACGTGACAGGCCCGGCCACTGGACGCTGCTCAGCCCCCTAATTGTATAAGTGGGGAAACTGAGGATGCAGACAGGAAATGTTGCTCAGGCTGGGTCTTGGGGAAACTGACCCCCAGGCCAGGGTTCCTCATGCCTCGGCTCAGGCTTCTCCAAGGGTTTCACAATGAAAGAATCTACCCACCCGGGACGTTGCATGGCTGGTGCTTGTGATTGCATTCATTCTTTCACTCAGTCATTCATTTCTTCAAATAATATTTATAGAGTGCCTACCACGGGTCAGATACCATTCTGGATGTGGGATTGAGGTGTGCACAAAAGCAGACATCTCTCCCAGCATGGAGTTGCTTTTTTGGGGGTGGGGGGATGAGACATAAATTAAACACATATTAAATAAATAACCATTGTGTCAGAAGATGGTAAGGACAGTGGAGAAAAACGCAGACAGAAGGGTGCGGGGTCCTCTCTCTGGCCGATCTTGGTTGGAGAACAGCAGACCCTTAGAGTGATAGCAGGAGCCGTGGCAAGATGCCCCCTTGGCAACAGCCCACTTGCAGCCTCCCCCCTCGTGAAGGGGCAGCCAGTAGAGTGGGAGGGGGGTGGCCAAAAGGCAGAGCTCCCTGGGGGCCGGAGAGAGCCTCCTGGCTGGGGCATGGAGGATGTGGCCACCCGGGGAATTGGGGAAGGGCCAGGGCAAAAGAAGGGCACAAGCAGGGCTTCCCGCCGGCGGAAGGCAGGACATGGGCGAGGAAGACGTGAGGGAGGACGCGGGAGGTGTAGTTTAGGAACGGCCGCGTGAAGAACGGTCTGCACAGGTGTTATCCCCCAGGCATGGAGCTCCTTGTGGTTCTGGCTAGGGAATGACATTGGGAAGAGGCCACTAGATAAAAGTCCCTCTGGTAGGTGCGGGGGGTTGCACTGGAGCCAGAAGGGGTCTGTAATCTTGTGGCTGACTGTGGGGTGGAGGAAGGGACGGGTGTAAGAGCCACAGGACTTGACTCCAGAGCTGCATTGCCCTCAGTTAAAGGCCGATTTTCTGGGTCTGGGTGGGGTCAGCAGGCTCCTGTTTCACTGCACTGCCCATGTGTCAACTTTCCAGGATGGGCAGAGGAGACCAGACCTCCTATATGTTCTTAGATGTCAAATCTCATGCTACTAATGCCATGTACCACCCAGGATCTCCTCCCATGATCTGCCTTCCCTGAGTCTGGCATGGACCTGGCCAGGCCAAATCAGACCCAGGATGGGGTGGGGACAATCCCCAAGAAAATTTGGGGTGATTCCAGGGCTGGAGGAGAGGCACTTGATCTGTTCCTGGAAGATCATCTGAGAAGGGGGTTTGGGGACCTTCAGTGTACTCAGTCTAGTTGCACTGCAGCAAAGAAGACTCAGGCAAGTCTGGGTCCCTGGAAACCAATTGGTACAGCACTGGGAGGCTGGCGCACCAGGGACCATTTTGGGGATCTGACTCATCTGGGTCCCTTGGCTTATTATAGCCTGGCAGGGACCTGTAGGATCTTGGGGTGGACAAGACCTAACCCAGCGCTCAGTGTACCTCTAACAAGAGTCATTGTCTCCGGGCTGGGCCCAGGACTGGGGCTGGGAGGGTAGTCTTGCTGTGATTCCAAGCTCACTAATGCCCCTGCTAGGGTCCAGATATGTATTCCCAAAGAAAACTCTGGGTGGACCCGGCTGTGATGATGGAGGCTCTGGGTACTGCTGGCATCTAAGGATCCCATGCCTGCACAAGCCATGGCTGCTGTTTCAGGGGGAGCTCCTGAGGCCTCTGGACGAGCTCAGCCAAGAGAGTATGAAGGGGGACCCAGGCTCCTGTGTAGTGGACAGTAGCCAGGTGGGGAGACTGGATGAAAACCTGGAGGCTCGGGATAGGAAGGGAATCTCCATTTAGTGGCAGAACAGAAGCTGGAATCCTGGCCCCATGCCTCCCAGCCCACTGCCTCCTCTTTGACCCCCTGGGGTCCCAAATGGAGCTTAACTGAGAGCACTCAGGGGCCACTTTGGGACAGCTGGGTCAGAGAGCAGCTACTGGAGGCCGGGGCTCTCTGCATTGACTCCGCGAGGCAGCCTCGCTGTGCTGTAATTGGCTTCCCCACCCTCTCTGTGCAGACTGAGGTGGGTGTGTACTTCATGCTTAATTATAGTGCTCATAACCAGAGAGGAGCTGCTTGGAAGCACATGTCATTTTGTTTGGGGATAATAGACACGAAGGCTGGAAAATATCTATTAGATCATCCCGTCCTGCCTCTGCCAGAACTGGTGTGACTGGTGTCGGCTCACTTGTGTTTTCTTCAGCCTGTGACTCAAGCAGGGGGAGCTGCGCTAGGGCCCCTGGGCCGTGGCGGCTCCACATGTTTTTCCTGAGTTCCGCTCTTCTTTTCCTCATCTGTCTACTCGCTTTTTCATCCATGGATCTGGCTCTGCGGGCATTGCTCTCTCGTGTTCTGCCAGTGAGCATGGATTCCCCTGCTCCTGTGTGGGGAGCCCCCACTCTGGGGCAGACCTACCTGTGCCTAGTTCCGGGGGTTCGGACAGTGCTATCAATCCATTGTCCACAGTGCAGAGCAACATGAGAGCAGTGCCCACGAATAAGTCCAGGTTATGACTGAATGTGGGAAGCTCCGTGCAGAGAAAGCTGGAACAGGTTGGGGAAGGGAGAGGTCCCTTTGGGCTTGGCTTGTTGGGGTGGCTTCATGGAAGAGGTGGCATTTGAGCGGGGTGGAGAAAAGGGGTTGAGGCCCTGTAGTATGGACCCACAGCTTCCTTCTCCTCCAGACACGTGCCTGGGATCTGCTTCACAGCCTTTGTCTCCCTCTCATCAACCTAGTCCCTTTGAATCTGACCTTAGTCACCTTGCCTCTATATCTCCCTCTTCTCCTTCCACCTCTGGCCCATTTTATTTTAATTAATTAATTAATTAATTGAGAGAGAGGGTACAAGTGAGCAAGATTGAGAGAGAGAAAGAAAGAGAAGGAAGGAAGAGAAAGAGAAGGAAGGAAGAGAAAGAAAAGAAAAGAAAAGAAAAGAAAGAAGCGGGGCTCACCCAGAGCTTATGTTTTACCTGAAGTGGGCTTGTGCTCACCTGATGCAGAACTTGAACCCATCAACCATGAGATCATGACCTGAGCCGAAGTCAGATGCTTAACCCACTGCGCCACCCAGGTGCCCCATGTGGCCCATCTTAGATGCAGCGTCAGGCAGGCAAGGGCTGCGGCAGTGGTGGGAGTCAGATGACCAGAGATCTGGGGCTGTAGCTGTCACCAACCTTCTGCTTCCTCATCTGCAAAATGAGGAGGGAGAACAATCTCTCCGAACCTTTTAAGTATGATGTTCTGGGAATTTCTAAAGCAGTGAGCCATTTGGCTGAGCCAGAGTCTGGAGGTTGGTGCCTGATGTCTGTTTCTTCATCATGACTTCAGCCCCCACCGCTAGCCTGGCAGCCCCACTTGGGCATCTCCGGCACAGACCCCACCCCTGCGCTAGTGAAATACACACTTCACCGCTCCCCGCTTGTCTCTCTGGAGGTGCCTTAAAATCGGCATGTCCAAAGAGGAAACATTGCGTTTCACACCCCTCTGATTCACTCAGCTGCCAAAGTGCATGTGTATAACATACACACTCATGTGCTTCTGATCATGTTGCTCTCCTTACAATTCCACCAGGAGAAAATCCCAGGAAAACCAAGATTGGTGGTGCACAGGTTTTTTGTGACCTGACTCTAGGAACTTCTGCCTCTGCTCCCCACCTCCCCAGGCATCACACTCAAGCCAACCCTCGGTGCCAAACACACCTTGATATCTTACATCTCCGTGTCTTTTTGTTTGTTCTTTTTGTGATATAGAAGGTCACTCTCCTGCATGTTTTTTTTTTGTTTTGTTAACATTTATTTATTTGTGTGTGTGTGTGTGTGTGTGTGTGAGAGAGAGAGAGAGAGAGAGAGAGAGAGAGAGAGAGAGCGAGAGCATGTGCACATGAGTTGGGGAAGGGCAGAGAGAGGGAGATAGAGGATCTGAAGCAGGCTCTGTGCTGTGAGTGCAGAGCCCGATGCGGGACTCAAATGCATGAACCTCGCTCAGATCATGACCTGAGCCAAAATCAAGAGCCGGCTACTTAACCAACTGAGCCACCCGGGTGCTCCATTTCATCCATGTTTGCTTGATGAACTTCTACGCACTCATCAAAACCAGCTTCTGTATCACCTCAGTAACGAAGCCTTCCCAGACATCACTTCTTTCCAGTTTATCAAGCACTCACACTCTGCGGTCCTTGACCATGTGAATACAGTTTTTATAGCACTCACAGCTTATTATCAGTTTATGGGTCTGTGGACACCCCATCTTCCCACTCATCTTTGGCTCCAGTTTTTTTCTAGAACGATGCCCACCACCTAATAAGTGCCAAGGTTTTTGTTTTTAAAAGTGAGCTGGACTGAGTCCGGTTCCTGACCTATGAGCCTCACAGTCTGCTGGCATGTTGTCTGTGCCCCAAATCAGGAACGCGTTTCCAGAGGGCTGTGCGGTAGGCAGCAGCAGTAAGAGCCTGTGCATTTTCTCAGCTCTATGCCTGCCCTGTGTTAGGTGTTAGGTGTTCTCTTTTGCAGGCTTGAGTGAGCCCTTGAGCTGACCCAGAAGTTCTGAGCATTTATCACCCAGTATTGATGACCACGTATTTTGCCTCCCCTCTTTATGCCTAGAGATGAAGGAGGAAATACAAGCTCATGTTACAAAGAGTATTTCCCTGGTTTATCAGCTCTCCCCTCTCAGCTCGCGCTCAGAATGATTTCTTAGTTCTCAGCTTTTATTCCTCTGATCAAAGTGCCCGAGGCAGTAAGCACCGAGAGGCATGAGCATTTCTGGCTGAGTCTCATGCTTCCCCTGTTCTGGGCTGTGTTAAGAACCTGTAGCCCAGAGTTCTCCGGTCAGGTGGTATGGCCTAGCTGCAGAAGGGTCTCCCAGGGCTTATGGGTCAGGGCCGCCCTGAGACACAGAGTGGGGGGTGGGGTGGGCAGCTGCCCTGCCTCCACCTGCGGGAGATCAAAGCCCTTGCTCCTTGCGTTGTCCTCCTTTCCCATCCTGTTCACTCAATCACCCGTTTGTCTCCAATGAATTAAAAGCAGAAAATCCATGAGCAGGATTTCTCTCTTCAAAGGATCAAATAACCTTTCTTTTTTTTCCCCCCTTTTCAAAAATTTTTCCCCCAAGCTGCAAAAGGAAAACATGCAAACAGACTTCGAGTTAAAGGTGAGAGAAAGAAAGAAAAGTTGCTGCAAAGTAATTTCAACTTGAGAAGTGGAGCAGTTGAAACCTAGAAAAAGTGTACGCTCAGCAACATGGTCCCCTCCTACAAATTCATTAACCCAGAGCGCTTGTGTAATTAGTGCGAGGGGCAGGGAATGGCGGAGCTAACAATCTCTCTCACCCAGTTTAGATTTATGTTCACAAAAGGCCTTCCCCTTCTTTTTCTGAGAGGATGAGGCAGTTGCCCCATCATCTGGAGTCAGCAGGTGCCTCGTGGCTGGAGACGTGTTTGGAGGTGGGTTTGGCCTCTGGAGAGATGGTCTTTTGGGTGTACCCCCTGACCTCTCACCTTTGTGTGTGGCCCAGGTGGGCCTTTACAGAATGGGGGTGGAGACTGCTCAGCTCTGTTCCCCAAACAGTGCTCTGAGGGGCTCCAGAGACCAGATCTCCTGGCTTCTCAGTCCCTCTCCCTCACTCTGCATATAAATCTTTAGAGGTTTTTGCTGCTTTTGACATGAGTATGGATATTTATCACCTCTTGAGGCACTGAGAGAACTCAAGTCTCCAAGATGCTTGGAGAGCTGCAGTTCCAGACCCTGTGGCTGATGCTGTCACAGGAATCTTTGGGGGGAGGCATGTTTTACAGTGCTTAACCATCTTTCCCCTTTTCTTCATAGACTCCTCTGGCATCTAGTGAGGCCTGTGGACTTGCTGTGGATGAATGTTTGTATCTTTCAAATCCATATGTTGAAGCACCAACTCCCAATATAGTGGTGTCTGCAGGTGGGCCTTTGGGAGGGAATTAGGTCATGAGAGTGGAGCCCTCATGAGTAGGATTAGTGCCCCAGTAAGAAGAGGGAGGAGACAGATGGTCTGTCTGCCATGTGAGGGTAGAACAAAAAGGCGGCTGTCTTGGGGAGCTTAGGTGGCTCAGTTGGTAAGCATCCGACTGACTCTTGGTTTTGGCTCAGGTCATGATCTCATGGTTTCATGAGTTCAAGCCTCACATCAGGCTTTGCACAGGCAGTGTAGAGCCTGCTTGGGATTCTCTCTCTCCCCGTTTCTTTACCCCTTCCTCACTTGCACTATCTCTGTCTCTCTCAAAATAAATAAATAAACTTAAAAAAAGAAAAAAAGAAGGCCGCTATCTGCAAGAGTTCCCTCACAGCACACTGAGTTGGCCCAAGCCTTAATCTTGACTTCCCAGCCTCCAGAACTGGGATCTAAACGTTTGTTGTCTAAGCCTCCTAGGCTATAACATTTTGTTACAGTAGCTGGGACTTATTCTCAGAATAATGTTTTTATCTTATTTTTTAAAATTTATTTATTTTCAGAGAGAGAGAGAGAGAGAGCATGTGTGTGTGTGTGCGTGTGCGCACATGTGAGTGGAAGAAGGGCAGAGAAGGGAGAAGGAGAATCCTAAGGGGGCCCTGTGCTGATGGTGTGGAGCCCAACATGGGGCTTGAACTCATGAACTATGAGATCATGACCTGAGCTGAAATCAAGAGTTGGACGCTTAACCAGCTGAGCCACCCAGGCGCCCCCCACACCCCAGAATAATGCTTTTAAGTGCACAAAATTATATATATGGAATTACAAAGGAAACTGATAATATTGAGACACAATTGTCAAAATATAGATAAACAGGATATGTGGTATAGTCATATATGTGCTTTATTAACTCATTAAAAAGCAAGATCTACTTATAGTTCTAATAGCAGTCGTATATCTGTACTAAATAGAATTTTGAGAAATCTGCAACAATCATACTACAGTAGAATATCTGATTTCTACTGTTGATAAATCATAGGCATTGCTAAAACTACTGTGGGTTATTACCCATGTTCCTAATTGAAGGAGATGCTATAGTCCAGTTAGAAGGAAGTATAAATAAAGATGGACATTTGTCCTGTCTTAGTTCATTGACCCTCTGAATTCTGTCCACGAACCTTTGGATACATCTCCAATGATGAATAGATGGGTTTCTTGTGGATATAAATAACCATAACGCTTTATAGCTTCTAGTGAATCCTTCTCTAAGTTTCTCTATTTTGGGGGTATCTTTGACCCTCTCTGAAGGATTGACTTCTTGGAGTCCTGGAGGGTTGGGTTATTAAGGAATTGGAGGACCAATAGGATGGAAGTGATGAGAGAAATATCAGTATCAATAGGTGCAAGCTGAGAAGCACTAGATCGTGGTCTGTGCTGTGAGACATGTACTCAGCCAAGAAAGGATGCATGAGCATGGGCTGCACTGTGCTTCCCACAGGGAAAGGCTGGGTGCTTAAAGAGTGAATGGCCAAGTCATGTGGCAAAGGGGAGGTCATGTGGGGCCAGGAAGGGTGCAAGGAATGGGGGTTGAGAAGGCACCCTGGCAGTTAAAGTTGGGCTACGTGAACATGCCCATCTTTGGGCTGTCGGGAAGTGGGGTCTCCTCCTGGCTCCTCAGGATAAAGGACCATATTGGTGTTGCAAGCCTCTTGGTCCTCATATACACCGATTCACATGGCTCAAGTTCCTGCTCTTCTAGGCTTCGACATTATCGTATGTACTTTGAGTATTTTTACCCGCTGGTCACTTAATTACTAAAAAGCCCCTCCCAGTTTCTCCAAAGTAACAGGTTCAGGATTCATGAACAAACACCTGTGGGCAGTTGCTCATTTGCCATCTATTTAGTGCCTGTGATAACTGAAATAATCTCTGAACTAGAAAATATTTTTATCTTGCTTAGTTGCTATCCAGAGGGCTGGGGGTGGGCAATTGAACTTCTCTGCTTGAGGAAGATAAGTTGCTCGAGGTAAGATTTAATTTTTACTAAAGAACAATCTGAAAATGACTTTTCCCCTTAAGTTAATATTTTTTTGTCCTTGAAAACAAAGCCCACGCAATGCAGGTGAATGATAGCTTGAAGTCTTTGTTCTCTAGGCTGAGTCTCAGAGCTGAGTGTGTTAGATTGGGGGCTAAAACTTGTGGGCAGAGGTATTGAATCTCCAGTTTCTCCCTGTACTGTGAATCCCAGGCTCTTCCAGAGCACTGGGCCAAACCCTAATAACCAGGTTCCGATCCAGAGACTTGGTGGTGAGAGATCGGGTGACAATCCCTGTTAAATATTAAACATTATTAATGTGATATTTTATATTCTTTATTTCATATTAAGTCTTCAAAATACAGTGTGAATTTTATACTTATAGCATATCTCAATTCAGACTCACCTCACGGTGTTTTGTGGCCACATGTGTCAAGTGGCTGCCATATCGGATAGTGCTTCTCTAAATTCTGCTCTTCACCGTAAGCTATGCTGACCCTTTGCTAATATGCCCATGGATTCAGAGAGCATTGGAGGTTGGTATGTTAGAGCAACTGCTGGGTACAAAGGCACACTGTCTTTCAAGGTCACAGGAAGAAGCATGGTGGGTGATGTACTAATGATAGCAGGACTTCTTTATAAGAGAGAGCAACCTAAGATTACCATCCCCTAGAATGAGCCCCTAGCCCGAGCCCCTAGAACAGGCTCCCCCTGGAGTTTGTTTTGAAAGTGGGAAGGTGTCTTTGTGAAGGCTGCCACAACCCTGAGTGTGCAATAGATGCCCAGAGCACAGGAAAGAAATTTGTTCATTAAGAGACACTATGGGTGAAACAACCACACCAGTAAGGCCAAGATGATGACAAGAAGAGGAGGGAAAAAGAAAGTATCTCCAACTTTCTCTAGTAGCTCCTGCATAATTTCTGCTTTTGTATTGTGTTGATTATTCTGTTATTTATCTGCTTGTATTCCATTGCATACCTGAAGTGAACTAGACACAGTTTACAAAGATAGTTGGATTGTGGCAAGAATACATAAAAAACTTCCAGAAATGAGGCAGAAAAGTAATAGGAACAATGAATGGCACCACTTGTAAGTTTGGTTCAAAAAATGCGTCACACATTTGCTAGAAATGACTTGTAATTGATCTGAGTCTAAGCTTCCCAACAGCCAAGGCAAAGAAGGAAGCACAGTGAATGATATGGGTCACAGACGAACCAAATAAAAACAAAGCAGGCACTGGGAAAGGCCATGACTCTGAGGATTTCTGGATTCCTCCTTGAAGTGAAACATCATCAGGCCTGGATGCCATCCTCAACAGCCCCTTGAATACATTGGTGTGAAATCCTCTCCCACTTACCCACTCACCCAGTGTTTCTCTGTGTTTACACTGGGGACACATCTCTTTGCTGTTCTATAGAAGCTACTCTGTGGGAACCTACATCATGCTCTCCAGATACGCATCTTGTGGATGAACTGGCTCAATCTGGGTCAATTTAAGGGATTCAGAATAATGCATTTCCATGACAGAGACTACTTTGAGTTCACTAAAGCCTGTTTCCTACCCTCCTGGGCACATGAGTACTATTCCCAGCTTCCTTTGCAGCCAGGTGTGGCCTTGACATTGAATGTGAGCAGAAGTTGTG
This sequence comes from Prionailurus viverrinus, assembly GCF_022837055.1. Lineage (NCBI taxonomy): Eukaryota > Metazoa > Chordata > Mammalia > Carnivora > Felidae > Prionailurus > Prionailurus viverrinus. Next base: position 123,000,210 of record NC_062563.1, read on the forward strand.
TGTCACTTCTTAGTTGAAGAGTTTGGGAAGTGGATGTGTTCTCTCCATGACCCCTTTGCCCATCTGTTGACTGAAAGAAGGCTATAAGGACCCAGAGGAGGATGGAGCCACAGGAAGGAAGAAGCCTGGGTGCTGAGGGCATGGTGGAAGCATACCCACCCAGAAAACCTTCTTTGGACTGTGATATGCACAAGGAACCAACTTCTATTGTGTCAAACCACTGAGAATTTGGGATTCATCTGATAGAGTAGCTAGCATTATCTTAACTAACACAATTCCTCCCTTGGGAAATACTCTCTAAACACAATTCCACCCAACTAAGAAGAATTGAAACATTTGAGTGGCACCAAGTTCAAGGCTATGTTCCCTGACAACTACCAGGAGTGCAAATATCTTCTGTTACGGGGAAGTGGGTAGGTGTAACAGTCACCCAAGGTGGGAGGAAGATTAACACACTCTTGTCAAAATCATGTCACCTTACAAGAACTCCTGCCTGAAAAGAAAGCTCTTGTGTCTCCTTTTGGAGATAAGCCAGGGTGTACCTGTGGGGAAGGCCGAGAATCTCTTCAGAAAGCCATTTAGGTCTGCCTTAACACATGGAAAAAATGGTAATCAAGGCTACATGGTTTCATACAGTGTAATCTGCTATTGTAATTGTAGCTGAATAAAAAAAACCCAACTTAAAACAGCTGTAACCCTATGACTGCTCCAGCCCTTAAAAACAAAACAGAACTTGGATGTGAACTTGGCCAAGTCCCTTCTCACCCTGGGCTTTAGTTTCCAGGCATGACGGATGATAAATGGATGCTACGGGCCAAAACTGCAACTTACAATCTGTGTGTGTGATGCCAAACAACAACCCGCTAAAGCACTCATCTATAGCGTGTCTACAGCGAATACAATTCTGTTCCCGTTTTTCTTACAAGGTGTAAGCACTAAGCACCAGCTAAGGTAGCAGAACAGACATTGCCAGGTGTCACACCTACTGCACAAGGTGAGATACTCATAGTATTTATGGCTTAGGTGTTGGGGGCCCAAACCAGGAGGTGATACTACCCCTGCTCCTCCCAGAGAGGCACTGTGGGCACGCAGTCGTGCTTAGCGGTCCCTGGTGGCTGGGTGATGGTGTTGCCTTCACATTGGATGGCAAGGGAGGCCCCAGGTTTGTGAGCCTTGCTGGTGTGTGGGGCTCTGTTGCTCCTGAGGGGAGTTCGGTACTGAGTTATCTGTGGAGCTTGGTGATATGCCCGGGACTGAGCTCATTAAATTCTCCAGATTCAGTGAACAGACCAGAGCAATGGAGGGGACAGGACAGAGTGCTGAGAGAGTTGTGCTCGGTGTGGGGCCAGTGTTCCTGCAGCGTGGCCCCTACAGTGATGGCCACCCAAGGGACACAGCTGTCTTTAATGTCAAACTTCGCCCAGGCTGCCTGGGACTTGAGTCTCTTGTCCCTAGATCAGGTAAAGCCAAACTCTGGCTAACCAGTGAGAAACTCACAGTGCCCCAGATCTGACTTTGACTCTCATTTGAGGTCTTACATCACCCTGGGCTGGAGCTCCATGGTTCTCCCTCTTCCAGGGAGGTTATAGGGTGAAGGGTGAGCAGATGCTTCTCCCTCTTCCAGGGAGGTTATAGGGTGAAGGGTAGAGGCTGGGTGGCTGGGATGACTCACGTCCTGGGGACAGTGGTGATATTGTCCAAAGTGCCTTTTACTCCAACCTGGGGTTGTGACCTGGGGGCACTCTCTGTGTGGGGGCTTTATCTATCACTTCGTGCTTCACTGACTACCCATCCTCCTCAGCTGGCAGCGCTCTGAAAGAGGTATCCTGTCCGATTGTGAGAAAGTTCTAGGAAGCCCCTGGGGCAGTGCCTCTCAAACCTTCAGTGTGTCTGAGAATCACCTGGCGTTTGTAAACATTTAGATTCAGAGTCAGCAGGTCTGGGGTAAGGGCCAAGGTTGTGCGTTTCTGACCACCTCCCAGGCTCTGCTGAGGCTGCTGCTCTGAAGGACCATGCTCTGCATAGGGGGGCCCTGGGGACTGCGCCATGTGTAGACTGATGTTCGAACTCAGTGCTTCCACACAGCTCACCAGAGCCTGCCACCGAGGCACGGGAGACTGTGGTGAGAAGGGTGTTCATGAGAAGACTGCCTGGGGCCCGTGTTAAATGCCTCTGGTAGGCGTCCTGCCACTTTCCCTGGCCTTGTGCTTTGTGTCTTTGCATCTACAAATCTGGAGGGGCCTCACTGTAACTTGTGTCTGAGCCAGGTGTTTAGACCAATCTGAGGATATAAGCCTGGCCAGGGGGCACAGGAGCTGGCATGCGTTCTTAGCTCTTTGCTCTCTCCTGGGCATCCCAGGTCGAAGCCCAGCTCGGCCTTGTTCTTCCCAGCCCCCTGAGGTGCTGAGGAGGAGGATGTCTCCACTCTTGGAGGGGCTTGGCTCCTTGCATCCTGACACGTGAATGTTTTCTGTTTTATAGAAGAAATGTGGCTTGGCTGGAGGCCCATGTTTCATTCCAGCACATCCTTTTTACCAAAAGAGCTGTCCCTGGAGCTGCCAACAGTGTTTATGAGAAAGCCATCCAACACTACTTTGGGTCTGGGAGCGTGGCCTGACCAAAGCCTGGTCTCCCCCACCCAGCAAACATCCATCAGGGAAACCTGGCACTTGGTGTTGGTGTCTTTATTTTTACCACTGAATGTAAAAAAAAAAAAAAAAAAAATATATATATATATATATATATATATATATATATATATATATAAAGCTGGTTTCTTTCTTTTTCCTTTTTTTTTTCTTTTTTCTTTTTCCAGCTGGGAACACTCCTGTCAATGGATGCAGTGTCCTTTCCAGATTAAATATTATGCAAACTGCATATCTGCAAATGAGTAAACAAATATGTCCATGAAGATTCCTGATGCACAGAGAGATGGGGCCGCTCCACAACATAGACGTGGACCTGCCGCTTTGTGCGGGAGCCGCTGGAACCCCTGCCACCCGTCTCCTTCAGAGTGTGTGGCCAGAGTCTGAGAGCCTAGGGTGATGCCTGGACATGACACTCGGCATCAGGGGACGGCTGGCAGTGACACAGACTAGGGATGACTATAGGTCAGATTAGAGCCGTCATTGGCTGGGGTTGGGGACTCAGCCAGGCTGTCAGAGTGAAGCTTGTGACCCGGCCGGTCCTACACCGGCTCCAAGCCCCACACTCAAGAGTGAAGGTCCTCAGCCCAGGGAAAGTTGCTGAATTTTTCCATCTCCCTGCCTGCCAAGCGTGGTCAGGAGGCAGTACCCCAGGGCGCGTCTCTCACAGCGAGGACTTGGCCAAATCCCTTTCCTGCCATGGACGTCAGTTTCCTGGCATGCAGAGTATTAAAATGGGTGCAACGGGCCAAAGGCTGGCTCAGCTCTGCAATTCCACCATCAAAGTGTGTGATGCTTCTGTGTGATGCTGCTTTCCAGCATGTTCCTGTTGCAGTAACCCTGTGAGATTAAGTACCTTTTAAATGTTCCCTTCTAAGCAGATGAGGACACAGATTTAAGGGTATTAGAATATTCTGTTGAAAGGTGGGCAGAGAGCAGGTGGAGAACCTAGCAGTTAGAGCTGCAGCTGTCTTTTCAAAAATCTTACACTCTCCTTTTTGCAAACTGGCACCATCCTTCCCCAAATACCCCTGTATTCAGAAAACAAACTGAAAAACAGACAAAACAAAGGCACAAGGAGTAGCCAAAGAGTACCTCTCCAAAGCCCGAAATGAAATTTTTATCCATCTGTCTGCCAGGTTCCACCTCTCCGACCCTGGCTGGCTTGCTCATTTTTTCTTGCAGCTTCTGTCTCATTTGTCTGTGACAGGGTAGGGAAGGCGAGCAGTGGAGAATCTGCCCATCTGCCCTTTTGAGAGAGCTGTATTTCCCTACATGCTTGTTTCTTTGGAAAAACAGAAATTAGCCTGTCCTCTGCTGTGATGAGGCAAGAGTCCCTTCTCCCCGTTAACTACCTCATGGAACCTGGGTTTGTGGAAGCAGCTGCTTGTGAAAACTGGGTTCAGTCACCCCCGAAGATCCTTGGATGTCTCGGGGTTACTGAGAACAAATATTTGCAGCCCTGGGAGCTGGGCCCATGAGAGATAGGGCATGCCTGCCCTTATTGACAGGAGATGCTTCCCGAGGTGACAAGAGGAAATGGCCCTGTACCCAGTTGCCTGTCCCGAATGGCATTCCTGGTGCCTGGGATGCTGTACTGCTGAGCAGATGGTGGTGTCACGGGTGTGCTTCTGGTGACTGAGATGGCTCTGCATAAGCCCCTGGTGTTGACAGCATGGGAGTCTCTGCCTGCTTGTCTGGGGAGGGGCAGGGGTGGGAGGTTAGCTAAGCCCCAGGAGGAATAACCAAGGCCACAGCTTCATGTGTTCGGCAGTGCCACGTCTTTTTGTGGAGGCTGTTGATGAACTGGGTATCCGTGATCTAATTTTCAGCACCTAGATGCATCTGATATTTTAGGTAGTTTTTTTGATGATCAAATTGTGGAGGTTTTCAGATTTCCCTGTTTTCCAGAATCTCATGGACTCTGTTCTTCTTGGTTTGGAAATCAGTCAACCAAAACATTCTTTGGCCAGTCACTGTCCCTACTCACAGCTCAGATACCCTTGCCAGTCAGATCTCCCAAGAATATCCCCAGAAATAGATTTTTGAGGATTTTCGTCAGGCTATTGTTTTTTTCTCCTTCCACACTCTCTCTATACCATACATTTATTGGTATAACAGAATTATACCAATAAATGTATAAACAAGGAACAACACTAATTAAGTGATCATGTGTGCTGTGGGCAAACTTATTTTCCTCTTCACACTGCCCAAATTCCTGGTCTTTTGCACTTTTATCTGGCTTCCCGTGGCAGAATGTGTGAGGGATGTGCTTGCACCTCACGTTGGTATATGCTCACTTCGTAGAGACGGGTTTACAAATGTGTTTCCATGTCAGTCCCATCCATTCAGTGTGTGGCAGACAGACTCTGAGGTGACCCTCCATGATCTCTATCCCCTGTTCATGTCCTGCAGAATCTCCTTCCCCTTGAATGTGAGCAGGACCCAACTTTTTCTAACAAGCTGAATAAGTGTTGGGAGGCCACTCCTGTGATTACGTTGCATTGTGGGAGACTCTGTCTTGCTAGCAGATTGACTGTGGAGACTCTTGCTGTCTTCATGAAGTAGGTAACCATGTTGGGAAAGCCCATGTGGGCCTCTGCAAATGATGGGTACCCTCTAGGAGCTGAGGGAGGCCTCCAACCATTCGCTGGAAAGAAGCTGAGGCCTCAGTCCTACATCCACAAGGACAGGGATTCTGGCAATAATTTGAATGAGCTTGGAAGCAGATTCTTCCCCAGTTGAGCCATTAGTCTGATGAGTGTAGTGATAGACTTACAGTGATGGCGAAAGATCCATCTGGGTGCAGACCAGTGTTCTCAGAGAACCATCTTTGGTTCTTCCCTAAACTGTAGGTAGAGCAGAAGCTAGAGGCATTTAAAACTCTTTAATTACATAAATGTCTTACATTTTATGTACAGTTTACTCTGAAATATATATTTTGTAGACATTTGGGATTTAATTTTCCATACATTCTCTACCTGGCTAATGCTGGCATAGAAAGCAGTCATTAATTTCTAAGTCATTACTTTCAAAAATGTCTAATAACTTCTTGTGTAAACAGTCACGTGATCTTCAAGCAGTAGTAATTGCACCATCTTACTTCTTCTTTTACCTTATTCCACTGTCTAGAAGAGCACTATCCAGTAGAAATAGAATGCCACTTACGTGTGTTTGAAATGGTGGATGAGTACTGGTAGTTATTTAAACCTGAGTATTAGAATGTGTGTATCACTGTGCTGGGGCTGCCACCACAGACTGGGTACATTAAACTACAGAAGTTTGTTTTCTCACAGTTCTAAAGGTTAGAAGTCCAAAATCAAGGTGGCAGCTAAGTTGGTTTCTTAGGAGTTCTCTCTGCTGAGCTAGTAGATGGTCACCTCACTGTGTCCTCACATGGGCTTCCCCATCTGCCTGCGTGTCCAAATTTCCTCTTCTTATAAGGACAGCAGTCACATTGGATCAGGGCCAACCCTGCTGAGCCCATTTTAACTTTAATTACCTCTTTAAAGACCCTGTCTCCAAATATAGTCACATTCTGAGGTTCTGGGGGTTAGGATGTCACCATTTGAATTTTGGGAGGACATATCTGTCCATAACGATGACCACATATTTTTATCACAAAGTTAAAAAAGGGAAAAGTATCATTTAAGCTTTTTGCATCTATAGTCAAATGAAGTCAGACTGCAGTTTCCTTTGTGAGTGAACTGTCTTTGCCAAATTTTAGATCAGGGTTAACTTAACTTCTTAAAATAGTTGAGAAATGTTTCATCTTTTCGTACGCTCTGTGATAGTTTACGCAGGCCCACAAGGCCTCGAGGTTCTCAAACCCTCGAGACCAGATATGCTTCAGAATTTAGAACCTTTGGATTTTTAGGAAGGTAATAAAGGACACATACTGAATCTTACATGTCTTACCCAGTGGGATCTAGAGCAGCGGTGCAGAGGGAAACATGATGCTATTTTACACCATGATATGAAAACAATAATTGGAATAAAAATTATATATATTATAATATATATAACTACCTTCCTAAAAATCCAAAGGTATATACACACACACACACACACACACACACACACACACACACACACCTATCTCAATTCAAGTCAAATTTTACTGTTAAATGAGTTCCAGTCAGGTTTTGTCTTCAAATGTTTTATGGAAAAACTGTTTGCAGAGTATTTGGGATTTCAGATTTGTAAATAAAGGACTGTGGGTCTGGTTGCCACTGAGATTGTTTCCTGAGAACATCACAGTTTCATGTGGTACAGCTTGCTTAAAAACAAACAAACTTTATACACACACACACGAAATTGTATATATACATATGTATTTATATATAACTATATTGATAATATAATAAATAATATATAATATGTATCCATACATAAATTTAAATTGAAAATCTTTAAAGTTTGCCTATGATTATTAAACTCCTTGGGTGGTTTAGTTTGTGAATCTGTTTTGGTGATTTATAGATTTTTCTAGAAACTCATTTCCTAGTGATTTTCACATTTTACTAGGAGGGTTAAAATAGTACTCATTGAGTTTTCAAAAAGTAAATTTCATATTTGTGCTTAAACCACATTTTTATTTCTAACCTTCCCCCCCTTAATTACATCAACTATATTTTCCCATATCCTTGAAAAGTCTACTCTTAGAATTATTTATTCATTTCTACAGATTTCTCTCTAAAAGGCATTTACTTGTGGTATTATCTTTATTATTTCCTTTCAAAAGGTGTTCTCATGCCATTGTGTTCTTTTTTCTGACTTTTGAGGCAGATGCTAAATTTCTCTATTTCCTTCCTTTTTTGAAGCAACACAATTGAATCTCAGAGTGTCTCTGAGGGTGGCTTCTGTCTCATTCTGTGAGTTTGATACACAGTGTTTATCAATTACAGGCTTGATTAACTATAAGGCCATTGGCTCTACCCTTTCCTGACCCCCGCACTTCCCCAAAACTTCAAAACTTGCCAGCATCGATTTCCCTTTTCTTTCCTGTTTGTTCATACTGTCCCTTTGATTGTAACTTTTGATTTAAACAAAATCTCACCCTCTCATATGAAAAACTGGAAGAAGCAAAAACCTTCCCTTGAATCTGCCCTCTTTGACAGCCAAGATAGCAAGAGATATGACCTGAAGTGCTGGGCTTAGTTGCTCCTGGAGATGGAACACATTGGGGGATGACAGGGTCCAATGAATGACAATGGCTGTGGGTGGCTAAAGTGGAGAGGTCACTGAAGATGAAGAAATGAAGGGACTGCTAAGCTGAGGTATTGGGTCAGGATCCTGGATTCATCCAGGACGAGGGGACTCAGAGTTGGGAAAAGCTGTGGGTGGCACCATCCTTGATGAGAAAGTGGGAGAGAAGCAGAAGGAGGTGAGTAGGCAGCAACATGAAGGGAGAGGATCCGCATAATGATCAAAAGAGCAGTGAGTGTTTTTGTTTCAGGTTGTCTTTTAGAACAGCATGCTTTGTCTTAATTCTGCTATCTCAGTTTTCTATTTTTCTCTTTTTTATGCCTCCTTTTTTGGGGGTGGTGGTGGTGGTGGTGATTTTGTTTTTGCCTTTTTTCTTTCATATGGTCCATATTCTGATTTCCTTTTTGGTAACTTCTGTGGGATAGAGACCCTTTTACATTCTTTTTTTAAAAAAAATTTAATGTTTTTATTTATTTTTGAAGGAGAGAGAGACAGAGCATGAGTGGGGGAGTAGCAGAGAGAGAGGGAGACACAGAATCCAAAGCAGGCTCCAGGCTCTAAGCTGGCAGCACAGAGCCCAATGCAGGGCTTGAACTCATGAACTGTGAGATCATGACCTGAGCCGAAGCTGGATGCTCAACCGACTGAGCCACCCAGGAACCCCGAGACCCTTTTACATTCTATTAATGGTTACATTAAATAAGTATTTTAGCTTATTTAGCACTTGTTATCAATACCTAGCTTTTATTAACTCTCTCCAGCCTGTTGGGTGCCTCATGGGGACTTGGGAAAGGAAGTTTCTCTTTCTTTCACCTTGACTCCCATCCTGGCTATATCACTTACTCTGTCTACAATGATAGTGGGCATGACTCTAAAACCAGAGACCAGAAATGACACTATTGCCAGACTTTCTTGGGTTTTAGCCACAACATATCTTGCCTGAGAAGCAGAGTCCTGTGAAAGTTCACTTGGTTCCTTTTCTTGGGAGAATTTTTGTTGTTCTATGAGATCCAGAAGACCTTTCCAAAGTAGCTTTGATCTTGGATATTTGGCTCACAGATTTGTCTAGAATCAAACGTTCCCCTAGGAGCACTCCAAATATTTCTGTGAGCTTTTCAATATATCCTTATTTTCCTGCACCTTTCTTTAGGTTGATATCTGTTTGAGAAATTTCCCAGAAACCACTGTGGATGTCCTGGGAGGTTGGAGGCACTGTGGGTGGGGACTTTGGGAGGATGGACCTCTGGACACACCACAGAAGTGATGGGGAGCACTCCTGCATTGTCTCCATCCCAGTGGTGCCCTTGCTAGTTACAGTCCTCATCAGGGATTTAGCAAATGTTTGTATGTATCACGATGCTGAAGACACTTCAGATGCTTCCCTGGGATGCCATCCGGGTCTCCTTCTGAGTGTGACTGTGTTAACAAACTCCTGTCGTTCTGGCTTGTAGATTCCCTGGGTATAAGACCATCAGGCTTGGTTCTTCTCCAAGGTAAGGACTTGGGCCATAGGACCTAAACTTGTGTTCAGATTTGGCTTACAACATAATAAGGTTCAAGTTGTTTTTAAGAGTTTAAGAAAACCTGTAGACTTGGAGCCATTGGAATTAATGTCCTCGTTTGGGGATCTGTTTTACCTTTTTTTTTTTTTCAAAGTGTGTGTGTGTGTGCATGCGTGCGTGTGTGTGCGTGTGTGTGCACGCATGTTTACTGTTGGTGGATTTGCTCATGCTAACTTTAGAGTTGGTGGCTGCATCTTACAGCAGAGCACCTTTAGGTGTGGTCCATAGCTCAGCAGCATCCCTTGGAAGCTTGCTTGACATGCATTTGCTTAGGTTCATTACAACCTCCTGAATCAGAAACTGAGCATGGGACCCAACAATGTGTATTCTGACAAGTCCTCCAGGGGACTCTGGTGCACACTGAGAGTGAGAACCACTGTTTTAAGGATCATGTAGTCTACCTTCCTCAATCTGCACATGAAGTATTAAGACTTCCTCAGAGGAGAAGTGATTTATCCCAAATCACATGTGTGGTCAGGGGCAGATTGGGGATTGGAACCCAGGTATTATTCATGAAAACATCTGGCATCATGTCTGGAATATAGGACGTATTCAGGAAATTCATTTTGCTTCCTTGCTTCTGCCCCTGTCTGGGAGCAACAGGCCAAAATCACCTGGAAACACACTGCTGTCCCTCAATGTTTTTCTTGCTCTTCAAGTCAATGAAACACACAGGAAGGTCCCGGGCACATGCTGTTAACTCACTGTGTGTCCAGAGCTGGCACCTTGTCTGTGTCCCCACTGTTATGATGAAGAAAGGGTCGGTCTGCCTCGCTGAGGTCCCTTCCAGTTCTGACTTTCTAAGGCTCCGTGGCAAAGCTCTGACACACACGTTTCCGCGGGCAGCTATCAGCGGCCATCTGGCAATTAGCAGTCTCTGAGGCAGCTAATCCCACTCTGAGCTGGATTAAAGCTGAAGTTTAAAACATGGAGATAGGCAGGTGATTTATGTTTGAGTCTTTGGGTCCCGCTGTCCCTGGCAGCCTGGTGATGGAGGACAGAAAAGCTGATTTCTTCCCTTATCTATCTTGGGAGGCTCAGCGGAGCTCGATCAGCTTTCCGGAGGGACATCCCGGGCTGAGAGATGTGCTGGGATGCGGGAGGTGTGGGGTGGGCTCCAGGGGCCCAGCCCCAGCCATCTGGGCCACGGCGAGGCTGGCCGGAGGAAAATGGACAGAGCCAAGTTCCGTGTCCAGTGCTGCGTTGCCAAAAGCAGGTGCAATGAGGAACCTGGGGAATAAAGGCTGGATCATTTTGGACCACGGCTCCCAGATGCCATAAATGGCCCTGGGGTGGAAGCTGACAAGCCCTCCAGCCCCTCTGGGGTGTCCTCTCATTAGGCAACATGGTCAAAAACCACACTCATGTGTTTGTTCATAGCCTGAGGAGATAATTAACTTATCTCCATGGAGGGACTTGATTACATTCCTAGCATGCTTGGAATGTGAAGTCTGAACTTGGAAATGCTGGTGGTGGTGGGGAGGCATTTGCAATGGTTGGCTGAGGAGCCATTTGTTCAAAATTGGGCGAGTAATCAGACAAATGCCTCTTTTCCTAATTGTTGATAAAAATCAGCTATTATGGCAGAGCCAGGGACTCACTCCTGAGACAACACATTACTTAGGGCGAGCATGCATCCGAATATGTTAGGATGATCTAAAAACATTTCACATAGCTTGAGTTTAAAAACAGGTTGTGCCCATTGTGAATTTTGTATAGAGCCGGGCATAGAGGAGCGTGATTTATTGCCTGCATTTCATGGCTGGCTTGTTACTACAGGCAGGAACCACCTTGCACAGATGTCTACCCAGGTTAGATATCTCGTGAGCACCTACTGTGTGCAGCTCTGTGCTGGTGCTGTGGGGCTGAAATACATAGGTTCCCTATCCTTTAGGAGTTCACTGTGATCCTAACTGAAGAGTTTTATCACATATCCTTGAATCTTGAATAGTGCAGCTTATTCGGTGAGGGCCATGGCTGTTCAATTGACGGAGATGTTGGAGTGGACCAGAAAATAATAGTTAGTGCTTCTTGAGAGCTCACCTGCACAGGCACAGTGCTGAACATTATTGCACTCCCTTCTCACATGATTTTCTGAAGTAGCTGTTAATACTATTCCTGTTTTATATATGAGAAAGCTGTAGTACTGAATGGTTAAGGACTTCCACCATGATGGGTAAGAAACAGGCCCAGGAGGTGCCCCCAGGTTTGTGGACTGGCAGAGCTCATGCTCCTGGTGCTGAGACTGCAGAGAGATTGGCTTACGCAGGCCGCGCCTCCTTGTCCCTCCACCTCGCCCATCTGCACAGACACCTGTTAGCCATACTAGCCCCTTGCAGTCACATGACCACACCGAGTTGCTCCCTGCCTTCAGGTTCTTATCTTTGCTTCAGATGCTCTTGTCATCTCTGCCTAGTCTCTGTTCCTCATTATCCACGTCTCTCATTAAATATCCTCTCCTTATAGAGCCCTCCTTGGGCCATCCTCTCTACCTTCATTCTTGACTCTCTTAATCTCTTTTGTTTTCACAGCATTTACTATTATCTAAATTAAGTTATTTGGGCATTTCTTCACTTGTTTCTTGTTTGATTGTGTTACCAGATGGTAAGGTGATAAGGAACGCTGGGACCTTGCAGCTCTTGAAACATTTTCCCATTGGGTCTTCCAACAATTCGGTGGGATAGGCATTTTAGGTGCCCTTATTCCCAGTTTTTGACAAGAATGCCAAAGGTCAGAGAGCAGAATTGATTTATTCAAAGTCATGTACCTAGTCTATGGCAGAGGTAGAATTACACCATTGATGGGCCTTTTGATGCCTGGTCTAGTTCTTTCTTTCTTTCTTTCTTTCTTTCTTCCTTTCTTTCTTTTTTAATATTTATTTATTTTGAGAGAAATATTGAGTGTGAGTGAGGGAGGGGCAGAGAGAGAGGGAAAAAGAATCCTCAACAGGCTCCATGCTGTCAGCACAGAGCCTGACGTGGGGCTCAGTCTCATGAACCTTGAGGTCATGACCTGAGTGGAAACCAAGAGTCAGCGCCTAACTGACTGAGCCACTCAGGCACCCCAAGTCCAGTGCTTTTTCACCTGCACTGAGAAAGACCCATTCCAAGTGACCAGCAATAACCGATGTCATTATTTTAGGGTCCTGGAAAGCATAAGCCACTGAGTTGAATTAGCCAATGACATTAACGTTCCTCATGAGTTCTTTCACCATCCTCTTTTTCCATATGTCAGGTCAAGGGGAATAAAATAAGATAGCCCCAGTTGATAAGTGATTTGATTTCTGGGCACTTGCATCACATCAACTAATGAAACAAAGAAAGCATAGACTATCTTATTCATTAGTTTGTATGCCTGTCTTAGCCTGAAAAGTTTCAATTTGGCTACAAAAATATGTAGTAAAACAGGGTGCATAAATAAGAAATTAGAACAAAAGAAGAAAGAATAACTAGCTGGAAACATAAAATGGTCCAGAAATGAATCTCCAAAGGCAAACTTAAAAGACCTCTCGCTATGAATTGAACATACTTTAGGCTCTACATTTCCTAGCAGGTGTTGTCAAAAGAGAAAAAACTTCGTGGGTTACATAATTCAAAGTGTCTTTCCACAAACACGGAACAACTACTCAGGAGAAAAATAGCTATTTAATTTCTAAACTGGAGGTTAATTTCTCTTGAAAGGAAAGCATCGAGTACAGTGTTTCTCAATTTTTCGAAGCCTGTGACCTTTTTGATAGCAATAAAAACTCCACCCTTCCACTGAGAATTATTGATGAGTGGAAGATGGGTTCTATGTTCTGTATAGTACCATTGACTAGGACAATTTTGTTGATCTTTCCATTCCATAGACTGCAATAAAAATAGGCACTACTTTGTTTTCCAAGTCAAAAGTTAACCCATCTGATCCCTCGGAGATAATGATACACTCCTTCCGTGGAGTAACGGCATTCCATCCCATTGGCCACCATCACAACCGCCATTGGCCACCATCACAACCACCATTGGCTTAGGCAAGGGTCAACAATAGATGCTGAAATCAGTGGGTGAAAATTTGATGCGGGACAGGATATTTATTTAATTGCAAAGTATCTCCGCTTATTAATTACAAAAGGGAAAGCAGTAATTTTACAACGGGCACCAGTTTAACAAAGTGATCAAAGCTAGCACCACTTATAGGACAAATCAACATATGCCTCCTGATATTATACAGTGAGAAAGCACACCCATCTCTGTGGCATTCCTGCCAAAAATGTGTGATCCAAATATAATCATAAGGAAGCGTCAGACCAAAGCAAGTTATTCTACAAAATAACTGGCTGGTACTCCTCAAAAAGTGAAAGTCAGAAAAACAAAGAGAGTGAGGGACTATTCTAGATTAAGGGAGAAAAAAGAGGCAGGACGACGGGATGCAGTGTATAGTCCTGGATTGGATCCCGGACGAGGATTTTCTTTTGATTTTCTTCCTTCTTTAGTTATCTCATTTAAAAAAAACAAAACAAAACACAGGGGCTGTTTGTTGGGACAGCTGCCAAATTTGATCTATAGATTAGGTCATATTAAATATTATTTTCCTGAGTTTGATAATTTTACCCTAGTTATGTAAAAATTAGTTATGTAAAAACTAATACACATCGAAGTTTTAGGGGTAAATGAGCATCATAAATCTACAATTTACTCTCCAGTGATCAAACACACACACACATAGACACACACGAAAGAGGATGTGATAGCATGTTAACAGGTGTAGAGTCTGGAGGACAAGTATCTAGAATTCTTGTAATTATTCTTGCAGGTTCTCTGTACATTTTGAAACCAAATACAACCTCACAAAGAATGACAGATCTAATGAGCTGGTTCTGAGGGGTCCTCGGCTAGCAGGCTACAGCTCCACCTTTAAACAGGAGGAACACCTGTTCACTTGAGAGTAAACTTCAATCAGATGGCAGGCAGCCTTTTCACAGACAGTGTTGCCATTTCCAGGATACTTTCTTTTTAATTGACTTATTTTGTAGACTCCTCCTATCTCGCTGGTAAGGTCCTTGCCTCCTCCAAATTTTATTGTGATAGAATCCCTTGTTAGCAAAGAGAAAAGACTGACATTCTAAGAAGTTTTTAACTATTTCTCACCTTAAAATATCCTAGTTAATTATCAGCACCTTCCATTGCCTCCATATCACTGGTATTTATATCCCACTGGGAGGATTGCCACAAGCATCTTTCTTTTGCCTTCATCACCTCTTTTTGATATATTTTCTTTTCCTCTGCTTTTTCCTTTCGGTTTTTTGTATTTTATTTTATGCTGACAGTTTTATAAGGAATGATTTTAATAGGTACATGTTGTAAAATGGAAATATTTTTACTAGGATATTACATAAAATACACAGGAGAAACTAGGGTATAAATTATATTTTTATCGTAAGATTTTACTGCAAATAAGTTCTCATATACAATCGTTTATTTATGATAAGAGCAAATTCTTTTTACTTATAGCTGCTTTTGAATTTGGTGCTTCAGTAAGGAAGCTTATGTGTAGCTACATAAAAGAAGGTTCTATTTTGGTGAGAAATGAATCTCTTATTTCAGGAGTGTTACTTTTCCTGTTGACTTACAGAGATAGGGAAAAGAGGAGGTGGTGGTTGCTGAGGAATGTGGGGAGGTGTCAGTTTCTGATTATGAGAAAAGGCTATGCTGTTTCCTGACACTTGCCAAGGGGTGTATATTGCCAGCTCTCAACTGAGCCTCAATGCCAAGTTAGCCCCGACCGACCGTCAATCTACCCCTATCCAACATACCCTGTGAAGCTCCAGCCTTTTCCTTCACCCTAGGAAAATCTGCGCATGGACTGAGACCCTGAATATCTCCATGGCATGAGTTTTTCATGCTCGTGGAAGCAAATGGGATTAAAGTATTTAATATGAGCTCTTGTTTCTAAACAATAATGCAGTGATCTGTGTGTCTCTCCCCAGAGATTGACAAGATATCTTCCACACAAGTGAACTTCTGCCATTAAGCAAGATTATAAAATGATTCCACATTTCCTGCTTAAAATCATTCCTTGTTTGAAAATTATGCTTTCTTTTGGGGCGCCTGGGTGGCTCAGTAGGTTGGGCATCTGACTTCGGCTCATGTCATGATCTCATGGTTTGTGGGTTCTAGCCCTGCGTTGGGCTCTGTGCTGACAGCTTGGAGCCTAGAGCCTGCTTCGGATTCTGTGTCTCCCTCTCTCTCCGCCTCTTCCCTGCTTGCGCTCTGTCTCTCTCTCTCTCAAAAATAAACATTAAAAAAGAATTAAAAAAGAAAATTATGCTTTCTCATTTTTTTATATTATCACTTAAACACATGAGTAATATTGACCCTTGGGGTCCCAAGAAGCAATAATTGGGTGCTACGATGCACCTGTCCTTTCTGCCCTCGGGGAAACAATACAAAGGGTGAGATGCTTTGTATAAGACGCCATGGTTTTGTTCAGACTGGCTCAGCTCCATTGCAAACAAACTTCTGATCTACACCCAACCTATTTTGACCTAGAGAGGCTTGGGTTGTTTGAAACACCCTCATCTTCAGTCGCCCTTAGGCAGAGGTCAAGAGCAGTGCAGACACAGCCTGTCCATCTCTGGGCCCTGCTTTTGATTGAGAATACAAGACTGAGGAAACTGTGTAGCCAGCCTCCGCTTCTTGCTGACTTGCTGTTTCTATCTTATTGAAATGGGAAATTAACTGAAATGTACTCTTGCCCCCTGAGAGGAGGTATTCCTAATTTTGGCAGGCCATGAAAAATGTCCTATTGGAAACTGAAACACCATGAAGAAGACACTTTCATTTAATGGTCTATTCACAAACATTTATGGAGTCCTGTTTATAGGCTTATATTCCTTCCCAAAACACCTTCTCCTCTTGATTTCCCATTTCTGTTAATGGTGCTATCATTTTTCCCCGTTCCTTGAGTGAGTGAGGTATAACCACAGCACATTCTGAAGTGCAAAGCTTCAGGGAAGGGTTCTTACGAAAACCGAAGGGGTAGATTTATTTGAGTTTTAACTGGCCTAGTTTTCTTTTTCCTTTGTCAAACCAGAAATTATTTTTTTCTTTCTTCTTTTTTTTTTCACAGCCGTTATCATCCTTCTTTTGCTTTTCTGTCCTCTTCTTCCAGTACATTCTTTGCAAGAGGTGGAGAGCTTACTTAGAAATCCAGCTCCAGAATTCATTTTTATGAAACGTTCCTGAGAAGTTTGGTTCTGTTTAGGTTTCACACAGAATTAAGGTTTTGAGCAAGACCTTTTTATGTATAGCAACTCAGGATGAAGGGAAACTGGCGTTTCTTCTCCTTTTTTCTTATCCATTTTTCTGGTCGTCTGATGTGGATACAGATTCCACCTGTTAACAACAGCAAACAGGACATCTGGCTTCTGGGTTTTTGTAGGCAGTGGGTATTTTGATGGTCTTTGGAGTTCTGATAATGGAATAGCTAGCCTCTCATGAACAGAACTCTTGGTATGCACTTTAAGAATACTATACAAAGGGAAAATCAATTTAAAAATTGCCATGATTTTGTTTCTCTAATAGACTGACCTTGGCTGTTGCCGTGTTCCCATGCAGTCTTTGTCAAATGTGCACACACGGTTTTAATTGGGCTGTGATGGAGGTATAGATATGTTTTTACATTCTGCTTTTTTTGTGTCTGTTGTAAGCACTGGATATGGCCACATCATTTTATTCTTTATAATGATTACTGAGCACCTACCATTTGTCAGCTACTATGTTAGAAAAGAGAATGAGGCTGTCTGGTGGCTAGACGGCTAAAATCAAGCAGATCAGCGTTCAACTCCTGGTGATACTATCTGCTTACTTGGCACCTTTGGCAGAAGTTTTGAACCTTAGTTTATCATCTTTTGAATTTAGAATAATTAACAACATAATTAGAGTTGTGATATTTTAATGAGATATGGAGGTAAAATGCAAAAAGCATACCACAACACTTGGCATATAATAAGCATTAAGTAAATGGCAGTGAATAAAATGCTGATATGATTGATTATCAGATTACTGTATATTGATGTGCCCATGACCCCAAGGAGTTGATAGAGGGAGACACATATAAAAACAGGCAACAAGTACTGACAGGAGCTATGATAAACCTCTATAATGGGCTTATTAGAGGCCCCAAGGTAAGAATGGCTGATTTCCTCTGGCAATGGAGGTGCAAAAAATCAAGAGAAAATCTTTACCAAGAGGCAGGAAGTTAACTGTATCTTAGAGGCAAGCTGCCACGTGTTGCACCGATAAGGCCTCACTCATTCTAAGGATGCGGGAGCAAAGCCCAGCCAACACTTTTCGGCTGCATTGTGAAGGCTGAGAAGGATTTTGCCAAGTGGAGATGAAGGAAGGCTATTCCAGGTAAAGGGTACGACATGAGCATACCCCGACTTATGGATGTTTATTTAGGAAATGGAAGAGTTTACATTGTGTTCAGTGCAGTAGGAACAGAGGCCTCTAGATGGGGCCAGTGCCAGAAATGAGGCTGGAGAGGCAGGTTGGACAGAGTTCACAGAGGCCCTAGGGGCTTCTCTAAGAATTTGCACTTCCGCCAGGCAGTGCCATAGTGGGAGCGCCATATACATGAGACCCATCTGGTGGCATTGTGGAGCCTGGATTAGAGGGAACGAGTCTTGGCAAGGAACAGACTTGTTGCAGTGGTCCAGACCAGAGGGGATAGGGCCTGAGCCAGCTCTGTGCACTATTCTGCCATATTAATGTTCCATATGACGTAAACATCCTCTTGCTCATGGACACTTAAATTAATTTTGAACTTTTGTTGTTCTTAATATTGCCATGGCTTGCATCTTTTTAAAAAAAGTTTATTTATTGAGGCATCCAGGTGACTCAGTTGGCTAAGCATCTGCCTCTTGGTTTTGGCTCAGGTCATGATCTCAATGTTGGTGAGTTTGAGTCCTGCATTAGGCTCTGTGCTGACAGTGCAGAGCCTGCTTGGGATTCTCTCTATGTCCCTCTCTCTCTGCCCCTCCCCTTCTTTCTCTCTCTCTTTCTCTCTGTCAAAAATAAATAAAAACTTAAAAACAATTTTAAAAAGTTTATTTTTGAGAGAGAGCGAGCGAGTGAGCATGAGAGAGAGTGTGAGCACAGGTGGGGGAGGGGTGGAGAGAGAGGGAGAGAGAGAATCTCAAGCAAGCTCCATGCTGTCAGCGCAGGAACCCAATGTGGGGCTTGATCTCATGAACAGTGGGAAATCAAGAGTTGGACCTGAGCTGAAATCGAGTTGGACGCTGAACTGACTGAGCCACCCAGACACCCCATGGTTTGCATCTTTATAAAAATATTTCTTTAAGATATTTTCTTTGAGATAAAGGGCTTGAACATCTGTATGACTCTTGGCAATGATAGATACATTTGTTTCAAATGAGTTTTCTAAATTATATTTTCAACAAGGTACATTTGTGTCTGAGTTTTGCAGCATCATTGGTAACACTGGGTGCTGCCATTCCTTTCTTTGTTGTTTTGGGAGGCATAAAACTGTTGTTTTAATTTGCCTTTCCTTGATATCTACAGAAATAAAATGTTTTCCCCATTTGTCTTCTAATTATGTGTCCTCACTTGTGAATTGTGTGTCCTGTCCTTTGCCCATTTGATAAGCAATTGTGTTAAATCCTTTTTTGGCTGGCCTCTCTTCTGGCAACTCTCCACATACACATTTCCCCACAGGCTCTCTTTCTAATTTCTTTTCCCTTTGATCTATTGAAACCAAATCCTTTTTCTAACTCAATATTACAATAGACATAACAATTCTAATTGCTCTATTGATTCATGGCCACTGCAGTCATGGGCACATTAGGAAGAACAAGGCTTCACTATCAGAGACCAGGGTTTGAAAGCCTGGCTTTGTGCTTTCTAGCTGTGTGGTTTGCTGCAAGCATCTTAATCTGTCTAAACTGGTTTGCTTATCTGTGAAATGGGAGCAGTAATGTATGTCAGGATCAGTTAGAAAATGTATTTGGTCATTGGTATTACCCGAGTATAGTGGCTTAAATTAAAAAAAAAAAAGTGGTAGTCTGTTCCTTCATGTTAAATAATTTTGGAGGTGAGGAGCCCAGTACTGGTGTGGTCATTCCACGAGCCCTTCTTCTGCCTATAGGGTAGTTGTGGTGTTGGGTTATGGAATTAGCTTGTGGGATCTGGCAGCCTTCTTCCTTAAAGATCAGGAGAGCAATTGAGTAGTGTTGGATAGTGGCAAAGCTGAACCTATTCACTTACTCATTGAATAAATATTTGTTAAGTACCTATGGGATGCAGAGCTCTAAAATTTTCTCTAATGGGAAATATACATGCTAATTCAAATAAGAGAATCTTGGCTATTGCATCAATTTCTAAATCATGGAGAATGATTAGCTCCTTCTTTAGGTAGACCCACACTTGGAATCTCTGGGTTCCAAGGTAACTCTGTGGCCTTCTACCTATTTGCCCAGATCTTCTTTTAATAACCTCCCATCCCAGAGATGGCACTCATGTAAAACTAGCCAAATGCAGGCTCATAAATAGGCATTCAGGGTTATTCAAAAGAAGAGTCCATATCCTCATTACCAGATCAAGTCAGTAATGAATGTTTGCTTTCTAGATCTATGTTTTCTGGTATGTTGGTTGGAAGAATCAGCCTCACAATTTTATAGTCGCACTATTTACACAGATGCTTCTAGAGCATCACAAGACCGTGTCACGGACAGAGGGTCTCACAGATCCCTTGCCAGCTTAGAGAATAGAATCTTCTGGTTCTTTTCATGTAGTTTATTATTATTATTATTACCAGTAGAATCATCATAATTCTACTTCTGTCAAAATGTATTCATTACAAATGAAATTTCTGTTCAGATCTCGTAGTTCATGCCTGAAAGCAAAGATATTAGAATTAATGAGCATTTTTGCTGATGAAAAGAAAAATCACTGAAGGGTGATTGGACTTTAGCCTTTTAATGGGTTTGATATTCTTCTTTCATTAGGGTTGACAAGGGCATATCTGGCTCCCTTATGCTGAGTGCCATGGTTTAAGAATACACTTTATGTGACATGAAGCTAGCTTTTCTTTCACAATAAAATAGTCCAGTAATCATGAGTACGTGTAAATAGACCTCCACCAAATGGTGAGTCTGGCAGAGGGAGGGTGACCACATTGACCTTGTTAGCAGGTGGTGGAGGGGCTTTGACTGGTTTATTAAAATGTCAGTGTAATTTGGTTTCAATTTTTCTTTCATGCAGTGGGCAACAAGGGTTTACAAAGAGCAACCCGCTCAGGGACCCCACTCAGGGAAGCAGGCAGCTCTGGAGGAACTACAGGTGAAGGCGAGCACGGCAATTCTGGTAAGCAGAGAGCACAGATTCCACCATGTTTTACCTGTGGTTCAAATGGATGTGGATGTGCACTGGAGCATGGCATGACAGGCGGGGCAAGGGAAACACAGTTAGAAGCCATGGGTTCCTGGAGCTTGGGCAATCTTATTAACTGGCTTGGAGAGAGTTTTTATACTGAGGATGGGCACTCTTTTTTGTATCCCAAGGCCATGAAATTATGGAAACCAGGGAGAAGAAGAATTGAGGTATCAAATCTAATAGGCTCTGTCTATCCTCATTTTGTGAACATGCCCTTCAGACGGACAGGATGTAGGACTGATGGAGGCACAGTTCACAGTGTGGTGCCTCTTGGGTTTAGCCAGCCTATTTCTATCAGAGGGCTGTGGACTCCCATATGAACCTAGCTGACTCTTCCGAACTGTTTTTATTCACCCTCTAATACCAGATGGGTGAGATTTTCCCCCCGCACTGGCCAATTCTCCAACATCAGCTGGGTAGACTGCAATTCAGTTTAATCTGGCACTAGCTACCCAGAATCAGAGCAGAGCTCACGGGTTAGGGGCTCCGTCCCATGAAGCTGCCTCCAGGCCAGTTGCAAGTCTCAGATTGCCACCTGTACTTCTGACCAACTGGCCAATTTGGGGTTCCCATAACTCCCTCTTCAGGTTTGATAATTTGCCAGAAAAAATTAGAAACCTCAGGAAAACACTGTACTTATGTTTACTAGTTTATTAGAAAGGATTTTATAAAGAATACAAATGAACAACCAGGTGAAGAGGGACAACAGAGTGAGATCCAGAGGGTCCCGAATCCAGGAGCTTCTGCTGTGTGAAATTGGGGTACATCACCCTCCTAGGGTATAGACGCATTCCCCAACCTAGAGGTTCTCTAAACCCTGTTGTTCAGGGGTTTTTATGGAGGTCGCTTTATGGACATGATTGGTTAAATCACTGGGCATTGGTGATTGAACTCAATCTCTAACCCTTCGCCCCTCTCCAGAAGATAGGGATGGGACTGAAAGTTCTGAGTTTGTGATTAAGGTTTGTTTTTTCTGGGAAACAACCCTCATCCTGTAGCCACCAGGAGCCGCAGAACCAGTCCTCTCATTAGCACACAAAAGACACTCTTAACACTTTGGAGACTTCAAGGGTTTTAGGAGCTGTGTTCCAGAAACCTGGGAAAAAGATCAAATATTTATTTTTTTTATTACATCATAGCCTCACTAGCCAATGGACCAAGGACAGGGGGGCCAAAGTGGGGAGTCACTTGGGGAAGATGCCATCTCTGGCTGAATACAAATCACAGGCTGTGCTATGGTCCTGGGATGCGATTGCCACCCTCGTGTCCTTGCGGTCTTTTGCACTCTTGTTATCTAGCATCTACTATGTGCCAAGCATTTTCTTGGGCAACGTGATGGATACATAGGTCAACTAGACATTGTTCATAGCACCAAGAAGCTCACAATATTGGAGGAGATGGTGTGTAAACAGCTGTACGTAATACATTGTGGGAAGCCATTTTCAGAGTCTTCCAAGAGTGCTACGGGAACACAGAGGACAGAGCAATTAATTACACCAGGAGATTTGGATAAGTTGTCACAGAGAACATAACATTTTCAGCTGGGCTGTGAAAAATGAGAAGGATTTTACCAAGTGGAGCTGAAGGAAGTATATTCCAGGTGGAGGATACAACACAAGCAAAGAATTGAGTTGAGCGTGTTTATTCAGGAAACAGTGAACTGATCAGCATGGTTAGAACATAAAGTGTCTAACCAGGAACAGTCATAATAGTCAGGATTGATCAAGCACTTATTATACGCTGGGGACTTTTTTATGCATATGGGTTTATTTAGTCCTGAAAGCAATCCCATGAAGCAGTTCCTAATATTATCTCCATTTCGTACAGGAAGACATAGAGGAATAGGGAGGTTTAAAAGTTTCCTAAGGTTGTAGCATATAGCCTGGAGTCAGGATTAGAGAGCAAACAGGCTCTAATGGACCAGAAAGACAGAATACAGGATTTTATATCTCAAGCCACAGACTTACACTTAGTATCTGTCCCTTTCAGAATCCTCTGATGCAGGGGCATACAATACGACCCATTTGGATGCAGGAAGAATATTCTTGAATTTTCTATTTGTTTTGTCTCATCTGTTTTATGATTATCTTACCCTGTTTCATAATGTATCCACAATGTTACTGCATTGGAACATGTATATAATTTGTAAGTGATAGGCATACATATATTGGGGATTTGTACTGAAACATTTTTTTCCTGGAAGAACTGAAAATCAAACAGATTTAAAGACTAATGGCCTAGAGCGGTAATTTTCCTGTGGATTTTCTGACCAGCAGCATCAGCATCACCTGGCAACTAGTTAGAAAGGCAACTAGTTAGAAAGGCAAATTTCCAGGCTCTACCACAGACTTCCTGGATCAGATGCTCCCAGACTGGGGCCCAGCAACGTGTGTTTTCACAAATCACCTGAGTGAGTCTGATTGGTCTAGGCAATCCAACTGTTAAGGTGGAATGTGAAATAAGAAAGATAATTTTAGTTGGAATTAAAAAAAATGAAATACTAGAAACATGGAAATTCTTAAAAAAATCATTAAAATCATCATGGCAAGAATCGAGCAGAGTCTGGGTCAAGTAAGAGCAGTGGATTTCAGAAATATTTAAAGAGCAAGTTAAGTATAACTGAATTTGGGAGTGAGGGAGAGGGAGTTAAATCCAGGTATGGTGCCCCCAATTCTAATACACAGTGTTAGTTAAAACCAGGCATGGCGCCCTGACTTCTCTAATACACAGCATTGCTGTCTCCATATGTGTCTCAGTCTCTGTGAGTCAGAGCGTATGATGGCAAGAACTAATAATGAATGATCCTGTTTTAATAAGTGCCTGAAGGTATTCAAGATGAGTAGGCAGTTGGAAATCTAGACTTCCAAACTCAGAAGAGACATGAGATTTGGAAATACATATTTGAGAGAGAACAGCATATATGTAGCAATAGAAGCATTGGGCATGGATAAAATGAAGAATGTCTGTCTTATCTAAAATAATGTTTGAGTCGGAATTATCTGTGAAGAATGAGGGGGGCACAAGTGAGACTAAAACAGGGACTGATATTCAGAGCCACTGAAATGGGAAACAGGAAGAAGAAACAAAGCATGAGAGAAAACTAACACATTGGCATGCTGGCCTCCGGTGGCACACTGGGCCCATGGCCAGTGCTCAGCATGTGCCAGGTGGCTGGAGAATCCAGTGAGTTAGGTGCTATAGTGGGGGCTACAGATCAGGGGTGTTTAACCTTTTGGAGCCATGGATCCCTACCGTCTGGGGAAGCTTATGAATTCTTTCTCAGAACAATGTTTTCAAATACATAAATTAAAGCACATAAAAAGAAAAAAGAAAAAAGGAGCGCCTGGGTGGCTCAGTTGGTTAAGCATCCGAGTTTTGATTTTGGCTCAGGTCATCATCATATGGTTGTTGAGACTGAGTCCCGCATTGGGCTCTGGGCAGAAAATGCAGAGCTTGCTTGGGGTTCTCTCCCTTTCTCTCTGCCCTTCCCCTGTGCACACATGCTCTCTCTCCCTCAAAATAAATAAATATTAAAAAAAATAAGATAAAAAATAAATTACAGCATATAGCATTAAAAAGGAAGCCAATTATGATAAAGTATTCTCAAAATATCAAAAGCAAATTTACGGTAGTAGGATATATATTGTAATAACATACATACATACATATCTTTATTAATACATTAAATAATGACTCTATCTATGGGATTAACAACCCTAAAGTCAGGGTTGTAATGCGTGTAACTGATAATTTGAAGTACCTGCAGCAACTGTTATGTGATATGAAAATATTGGTGATTAACTGGTGGCAAAAATTACAGATGCTGCTAATACTTTTCTGT
Source organism: Prionailurus viverrinus (assembly GCF_022837055.1). NCBI lineage: Eukaryota > Metazoa > Chordata > Mammalia > Carnivora > Felidae > Prionailurus > Prionailurus viverrinus. The sequence continues at coordinate 123,024,898 of NC_062563.1, forward strand.
TTTGCTATCTGCTTTCACAATTGAAGTTAATGCTAAATTCTGTTAAAGGTTAGGGAAAATTAGTAATTTTTTCCCATGAATGCACACGGATCCCCTGAATTCTATCCATGGTCTCCATGAGGGTACATAGAGTCCTGTGCTAAGTGAATAGAGTGTGTGCATTTACCCATACACACACACACACACACACACACACACACACACACACAGCCACCAATCTGTTTGCAGATAGCAATTAATCTTCTGGATCAGTTTTCATATGCCTTGTTCAAGGGAAATATTGTTTGAAAGACGTAGGTGTTTTAGTTATAAAGTAAATCGGGTGCATTTAGCTAGCCCCTGTGGAGAGTCATTAGGGAGAAATCACTTTGTCTTGCTCCCACATTATTCTTGGTAACTTATCTTCAGTCAGAATGTTGGTTAGTGCATCTCAACAATAATTTCCCAGTGTTTTAACTCTTGCTCTGATGTTTTAGTCAGAAGTGACATAATTTGTCATGTTTACTCTCTATAGATCATTTTATAAGTAAGATTGTGGCAGTTCGATAAAAACAGTTACATGTGATCTTGCTAATTTTATGAAAATTAGAAGAAACTTAGAGGTATGATTCAAATCTTATATTTTGTTGGTGAGGAAATTGAGACCCACAAGGAGAAAGAGACCTTTTTGGGTTATCTACTGCCATGTAACAAATTTCCTCAAATTTAGCAGCCTAAATAAGAAATTATTTTATTTTTTCTCACTATGTTGTGGGTCCAAAATTTAGACAGAGCTTATATAGCTGGGCAATTTTTATTTTATTTTAATTTTTTAAAAATTTATTTTATTATTATTATTTTTTTTTCAACATTTATTTATTTTTGGGACAGAGAGAGACAGAGCATGAACGGGGGAGGGGCAGAGAGAGAGGGAGACACAGAATCGGAAACAGGCTCCAGGCTCCGAGCCATCAGCCCAGAGCTGACGCGGGGCTCGAACTCCCGGACCGCGAGATCGTGACCTGGCTGAAGTCGGATGCTTAACCGACTGCGCCACCCAGGCGCCCCTATTATTTTTTGAGAGAGAGAGAGTATGCAAACATGGGACAGGCAGAGGGAGAAGGAGAGAGAGAATCTTAAGCAGGGACTCGATCCCATTACCCTGGGATCAAGACCTGAGCCCAAATCAAGAGTTGGATGCTCAACTGACTGGGCCACCCAGGCACCCCATAGCTAAGCAATTTTTAAATTCTACATTGCATTGGCTGAAGTCACTCTGTAATATATAGCTGGTGGGTGGGCTGGTCCAGAGGGCTCAAAGGGTTTCATGTTGTGTCTGATCCTCAAAGCAGAGAGTGCTGGAGAACTGTGCTAAGTCAGTCTGTCAACTGAAATGCCCACACGCATGGTGGTTCATGGCTCCCAGAAAGTGTGCAAGAGGCCCAGGTGAAAACTTCAAGGCTTTTTAGGATCAATTCCCAAAAATTCCAAGATGTCGATTCTGCTGCATTCCATGGTCAAACAAGTCAACCAGGCCAGCTCAGATTAAAAAGGATGAATATTAGACCACACTCTTCAAGGGGAAGCATATCAAACAAATTGTGAATGTCCTTTGTCTATCACAAGCATTTATATTTCCTCCACTTGAAAATACATTTACCACCTCCCCAAACTCTCAAAATTCTCATTCCCTTCTAGCAGCAGGCTTAGGCTGAAGCCCAGGGTCTTGTTATATAAAAAAGTCTAGAAACTAATGAGATGCCTCAGGGGTGGTTCTTTGAGTGTGGTTTGTCTTGTGGGAAGACATGTTAAATAAAGAGACAAGTTATCTGCCACTTTGTAGCCAATAGACAATGGTGATACAGGGATAGTATAAATACAATAGACGTTCTCATCCAAACAGGTGAAAATGGGAGGCACATAGCAGTCACTGGTCTAGACCTATTCAGAAATCCAGCTAATTACAAAATAAACCTGGGTCTATATTGCCATTTCCCTGATGGGGCCAGTCTTCCTCCCTGGGAATGATTCTCCTTGGCTCCTATCCCTGTTCTTTGGGCTCTTAGTTTTACCTTGAGTCATCTTTTCTTTTACACAATGAATGGCCTATGTTTTCAGCTGAGTTTTCGTAGTCTGCTTCCTTTGTGGGTACAGAGGTGTCTTTTCATTTTGGATGATCTCTCTAGCTAACTGCTTCTGTAGTACAATTTTATTGGGTGTTCATTCCATTAAATGGCTATATTGGAAGTTCATTCCATTAAATAAAAGTCACACTCAAAATTATCTTCCTGATAAGCTCCTCTCTGGTTTGTTGTGACACAGGGAGTTGTGGAAAGCCTTCAAGATTTTTGATGCCTTTTTAGCTATATGAGATATTTTACAATATTTTACTCTTAAGATTCTTAAAGACTTCTCTCTCTCTCTCTCTCTCTCTCTCTCTCTCTCTCTCTCTCTTAAAGGGTCCATTAGGTATTGGTATATCCTTAAGAATCTTAGAAGTCCTGCAAGGCAAACCCTTAAATCTTACTGGGTCTCAATAAAGGTCTTATAGAAACACCTTACAGAAACACCTTTTACTTCGAGATTATTTTACCATCCAGAGATGCTGGGTCTGGGAAACATTTTTGTTTTGAGAACAACAAGTCCTGCCTTATTTATATTCCCTCTAAATTCTGCTTGAGACTCAACATTTTACTGTGTAATCTCATTCCTCTCCATCAGTATTTTATCACAGAGAGTCAAGAGAAAACAGTTGCTACTTTTGATGTGCTGTCTGGAAATCTCTTCAGCCAGATCCTTAGATACTTTTTTCTATTTGCTACATTACTACAGGCAACGGTTTCACTACACTTTCTACACTGCATCTTTTCTCCAGCCTCCAAAAACATTCTCCCACTGTCCTTTGACTCTTTACCAATAGTTGCCTCCAGCTCTTTTGCCTTTCACTCACTCTGAGGCTCCAGAGCCAACGCCACGTGCTTTAGGGCTAGGTTGCAAAAGCATCCCACTTCTAGCACAAAATTCAGTTTCAGTTACCTCTTACTGTGTACCAAGTGACTCCAAACTTTGGTAGCTTCAAGTGGCAGTGATTTGATTGTACGCCATAGTGTTATGGGCCAAAAATTCAAGAAGGCCTCAGCCGAGCAATCCTCTTGTTCTACCTGATGTCAGCTGGGTCACCCCCACCCACAGTGTTGAGTTGACAGAGGGCTGGTCTGGAGGGGCTGAGAGAAACTTACTCAAGCTGGTTCATGAAATGGCTGGGATTGGAAACAGATCTTCCAGTTCCTACTGTGGAGAGTTTTCTCTTCTACACCAGGTGGTCTTTCACTTTTCTATTGTAGGAAGAGTTCTTATGCTTTTATTTAACCTTTAGGAGGGAGAGAAAGAGGAGATTTCCTTCAAGGACAGGGAATCATCCCTGACATTCTTTTTTTTTTTTAAATATAATTTATTGTCAAGTAGCTAACATACAGTGAATACAGTGTGCTCTTGGTTTTGAGAGTAGATTTCCATGATTCATTGATTACATACAATACCCAGTGCTCATCCCAACAAAGGCCCTCCTCAAAGCCCATCACCCATTTTCCCCTCCCTCCTTCCACCCCCCCCCCATCAACCCTCAGGTTGTTCTCTGTATTTAAGAGTCTCTTATGGTTTGCTTCCCTCCCTCTCTGTCTGAAACTATTTTTTTCCCCTTCCCTTCCCCCATGGCCTTCTGTTAAGTTTCTCAAATTCCACATATGAGTGAAAACAAACTGGTGCAGCCACTCTGCAAAACAGTGTGAAGGTTCCTCAAAAAAGTAAAAATAGAATTACCCTTTGATCCAGCAATAGCACTACTAGGAATTTATCCAAGGGATACAGGAGTGCCGATTTGTAGGGGCACATGTACCCCAATGTTTACAGCAGTGATGTCAACAATAGCCAAATTATGGAAAAAGCCCAAATCTCCATCAGCTGATGAATGGGTAAAGAAGATGTGGTTTATATATATAATCAAATACTACTTGGCAATGAGAAAGAGTGAAATTTGCCATTTGCACAACGTGGATGGAACTGGAGGGTATTATGCTAGGTGAAATAAGTCAGTCAGAGAAAGACAGATATCATATATCATCCTGGATATTCTTGAATCTATATGTGCATTCCATGGGACATTCTGGAACTGCCATGCTTCTGAGACACTCCTTGCATGCTGGTAACATACTTGGGAATAATGTGTAAATATGACTTTTTTTCTTACATTGTCCTTTCTGTTTGACCAAAAAGACATTCAACTATAACTTATCTTTAATTCACTAAGCTCTTTTCTTCCTAACCTGCCTTTCTGATGATCAGGTAAGCTCCCTGCGTCCACATTTCCCTAATGTTGTAACTGGGGGTGTCCAGTAAGGAGCTAGAATCCTTGCCCCTAGAAATAGGGTTTATAATCAGGATGTTGAGGCTTCAGCATCAAGTCCTGCTCTGACCCTATACTGAGATTTATACAACTCCCAAGCCCTTCCTTCCTACTCAGTTGACCAAATCTGTAACCTTGTGCATAGAATCTGCATTGGGTTTAACTTTTTGGTTTGTTTTGCCTCTATTTTTATGTGATTGGGGTCCATCTTGCTCTCATTCCATCAGATATAATATGGGGATTATTTTAAAATAGTGATAAAAGCGACACCAGAAATCTTTTGGTGGGAAGGATTAATGTGGATTCTGGGGGGAAAATATCGGTTTACTTCTTTGCTAAAAAGTGTAATAAGCAGAGGAAAAATGACTCAGAAGAATAAAAAGGACACAGGACAGTATCTCAAGCAAAATGGACATGAAACACAAACTACAAAGCAAATACTGTGCACAGTTATTGACCAAAAAGGAGAGAGGCTGAGATTTAGAAAACAAATATTTTTCAACACAGACACATACGAAGCCAGAAGGCATTTTCATATTCTGGTTTTTTTGGTTGTTTTTTTTTTTTTTTTAGTGTGTGTTTTTTTAAATCATCTCTGTCAGGAGAATTTATGATCAGAACATTTATTCATGATTTTTAGAGTTAATAAATAAAAAGGGGAGTTTGGCATATTAAACGAAGATTCTGTTTTCCACAATGTATTCAGCAATAGACACCTGGAATGTCCCAACCAGCAGTGAGGAAACTGAAGCTCAGGGGCCTCCACACATAGCTTTCTATCTCTTTTTATTTTTAGTTTTTTAAATGTTGATTTACTTTTTGAGAGAGAGAGAGAGAAAGAGAGAGTCGGGGAGGGGCAGAGAGAAAGGGAGACCGAAAGAGCAGGGGAGGGGCAGAAAGAGGGAGACAGAGAATCTGAAGCAGGCTCTGTGCTGTCAGCACAAAGCCCAATGTGGGGCTTGAACCCACGAACCGTGAGATCATGACCTGAGCCAAAGTCAGATACTCAACCTACTGAGCCACCCAGGTACCCCTTTATTTCTTTTTAAGGGACTAACATCTGACAATCCATGGGCCCAAATAAACTCAGGTTAGTGTGACCAGTTTAAGAATTTAAATGGTCAAGTGACCCAAACTGATGCATAATAAGCTATTTATAAGAATTCTAGTTATTACCAAAGTGGAGTCATTTTTTCCCCTCAGGAAAAATGGTTTCGTGTGGCCGTAGTTTATAATATGGTATATGTGGATATCCCATCTATATCTATAATTAGACCTTCACATTGAAGGGGAAGACTGGAAACCTGTCAACCTTCATCTTCACAAAAAAGAGAGCTTCATTTTTATCTTGACCCATATGTACAGAAAAGATCTTCAATTGGCAAGATTATTATATTACGCTGTCTCATTTGAGATTTTGAGACTATTCTATAAAGCTGTGGAATGAAGTGCTGGGAGGCTCCTCACTGCACTGGTGCTGATGTGGGAGTCAGAGGGTTCAAGAACCCTGTTGAAAGTCACACAACCAGCCAGTGGTAAAGATGAGGCTGAATCTACTCTCTACATTCCCAAATTGGAATTTTCAAATCTGGACTCCTCCCCAGGCATTCAAACATAGATTCTGCATCCAGTGTCTGAAAATCTGATGTGTCTCTTGATTGCTTTTCTTCTCTTTTCATTCATATGGTTTTAGATTTTCATTACTTCTCATTCACTCATTTGTTCATTCAGTCAGCAAATATTTGAGCAGTTACCATGTGCTGAGCGTGTTCTATGCTCCAAGTGATACAGCATGTATGGACTTTATATTCCACTTGGAAAGATACATAATAGTGAGAGAGAGGGGGGGGGAAGGAAGAAAAAAAGGAAGGAAGGAAGGAAGGAAGGAAGGAAAGAAAGAAAGAAAGAAAGAAAGAAAGAAAGAAAGAACCAAAGGTACCAGGGGTAGCTATTTCTATAGAATGGACAGATGGACAGAGGGACAAGTTCTCTACCATAAGGTAACTTTGGAACAAAGATATGGAGGGAACAAGGAGACAGGCAGGGCAGACATCATGGATATACTGTCTATGTAATGGTATAGGGCATTACACTTGGTTCAATTCTCTACTGTCACCATCCTGAGATTCTTAATGATTTAACAAAATACATTTTCATTTTATACTGGACCAAACAGACTACCTAGCTGGTCCTGGACCGAGAATGAGCTATGTGATAACTGAGGAGAGAGATCTGCAGGCAAAAGACACCAGTGAGCACACAAGGGCTAAAATGAACAAGGAACAGAAGGCAAGTCAACTGGAGTGGGGCAGGAAGAGGGGAGAGTGACAGGAGATGGCATTGGCGAGGTGGGGAGGGTGCCACAGATGGGCCCATGTAGGGACTTTGGCCGCCACTCTGAGTGAGATGGCAAAGCCATTGACCAGAACAGTGACATGATTTGACCTTCATTTGAAAACAATTATCCTGGATTTGAGATATTTGGCTATTATAGGAGTACAGTGTAAGATTTACCTATTTCCCAAAATAGGCTAAGAGCCATTTTACTAAAATTAGTTCCATAACTTATAAAGAAGCCTTTTTATTTTTTTAAAAGAAATCCAAAATGTTAAACAAACATATTAAAAACTTCATGAATATGACAGATTATCAACTCTCAATGGTTATACAGACTAAATCTTTTTAAAAATTGATTCCTTTCCTAGATGGTTTCAATTTTTAGATCCTCACAGCTGTAATTCCTAGCCACAAATATTCCTGCCCACAGAAATATCCTTTTCTTTATCTAGTTTTACTAGAAGGACCACACATTTACTAGAGAATGTCTAATATTCTGCTGTACTTCAGTTCCTTTCCTTGAGAAAGAGAAGAAAAAAAAATCACGCTCCATTGTTGAATAACACCACTGTTTCATGAAAGAAGATGTTTCTGCCAGATGTCCAAAGGAAAGAATCTTAATCAATTCTATTGCTGGTTTCTATTTGATTTATTTCTGAAAACTTAAACATTATAAATTTCAGAAATGAAATCTGAAGATTATCGAGTGTTTAATATATGTAATGAAAAAAAAGAGATTTGATATAAAGCGTGAAAAGAAATTTCAAAGTTGCCGAAGGATGTGCTAGAGTGAAAGAGAAGCACTGGGGACATGAAGGACACTAGAGATTTATATTTGTAGTTATAGAAGTGCCTTTGTAACGTGGGGTCCGAGTGTGTCTTCCAAAGTTGATGGGAAATTATTAGGGGAAAAATAATGTTACCTTAGGGCCGTCTTATGCATGTGCAGTCCTTTTGGCAACACTGCAAGCACTTTCGTATCTTTCATCTCACTTTATCCTCACCATTTCTGAAATGAGTGAGGTGGGTCTTATTTTAATGTGCAGATGAAGAAATGGAGCCTAAAGAATTTAAATAGTAAACTCAAGGTCAAGAGCAAACTAACGACATAACCAGGAGTCTAGACATCTTGACTCTTCGTTCAATATTCATTCCATGTCTTCACGCTTGTTCCTGTCATGCTAAGGAGATACGGTGGCAGCTGGATGTGCTTAGTAAAAATAGGCCAAAACGTACCTGCTGAACAGTGGTCACTGATGGGGGTATGAGGTATACAAAGAGATAGGAAAACACACACACACACACACACACACACACACACACACACACACAGTTAAAAGGAATATAAATTGGACTTCTTCACAATTAAAAACTTCTGCTTTGCAAATGATACTGTTAAGAAAATGAAAAGACACACCATGGACTGAGAGCAAATATTGGCCAAATACAAAGGTCTCGTATCCAGAATATATAAATTGCTCTGCAAATTCAATAATGAGGGAACATCCAACCCAATTAAACATGGAAAATATGTGAAGGGACACTCTACCACAAAGTATGGATAGCTAGTAAGCCTGTGGAACGTTGCCCATCTTCGTTAGCCATCAGAAAAATGGGAATTGAAATCACAGTGTGATACTGGTACACACCTAACACAAAGGCTAAAATAAGAATATCAGACAATGCAAGAACTAATAAGCCTATAAAGTGACTGGGACTCTCATATAATTGCTGGCAGGAATGCAAAATGTAGAGTAATTTGGCAATTTCATATAAGTTATCGTACACCCAGAATTGCCACTCCTCGATATTTGTGTACCCAAAGGAAATGAAAACTTATGATCATACGAAGACCTGTACCTGAATGTTTATAGCAGCTTTATTCACAAGTTGCCTGTAGGGAAACAGCTCCTATGTGCTTTAAGTAACAAATGGATACACAAACTGTGGCACATCCATGTAAAGGAATACTGTTTGGCAATAAAAAGGAATAAAGTACTGATACCTGCAAAACCCTGGATGAATCTCTAATGCATTCTGCTAAATGAAAGAAGCCAGACTCAAAAGGCTGTGTACTATATGCTTCCATTTACTTGATATTCTGGAAAAGGCAAAACAGATCAGTAGTTTCCAGGGGTAGAAAACAGAGGAAGAGGTTAATTGCAAAGGGGTATAAGGACATTTTTGAAGGTCATGAAGTGTTTCTACATCTTGATTCTGGTAGCTGTCACATTATTTGCAACTAGATGTGTCAAGCTCATAGCACTGCACATTGAAAATAGTCATTAAATGTAAATTATGCCACACTCTTTAATTTTTTAATTTATTTGTTAAAGTTTATTTATTTATTTTGAGAGAGAAAGTACAAGTGGGGGGAGGAGGAGGAGGAGGAGGAAGAAGAGGAGGAGGAGGAGGAGGAGAAGAGAGAGGGAGAGAGAAAGAGAGAATATCCCAAGCAGGGTCTGCACTGACAGTGCAGAGCCCAATGTGGGGCTAGAACTCATGAACTGTGAGATCATGACCTGAGCCAAAGTTGAACACTTAACTGAATGAACCACCCAGGCACCCCATATGCCACACTTTTCTAAAGAAAGGAACATAAATACATGAAATCCAGTTGAAACCAAAAGACACAATATCTAGCTGATAGAAAAAGAAGAAAATATGGCAGACAATAAGAAAAACATAAATTGTATAGAATGTCTCAGATTTGACAGCAAGTGTAAATTAGCAGTTGAAATTTCCAATTACTATCTTTGAAAGTGAAAATTAGAAGCCATTTGACTATGTTCAAGTTTAAAAACTATGCATCGATGATAATCTTAAGAATGAGGTAAGGTCCTAAGTGATCTAAGTAGCCCTTAAGTATAATTTTTAAAATGAAATGGTAACTAAAAAAACGCCTTGACTTACTAATTGATTCAGCCACACAGAAATAATCTGAATAATCAAGCCTCCAGGATGTAAACCCCCAAATCTTTACTCAGCAAAGGCAGATAAAAGACAAAAAAACATTACCATTGAAGGCCACTCTTCAATTGGTCAAAAGGTATGGTTGGTCTTTAGTCTGGTAACTTTAGTCTTTAGTACTGTATGTGATTATTGCTTATTTGTCCTAAGTATTTGATACTTTAAGTATTTGGTATTTGACAAGATGCCAGCATGGTAGACCTATCAGTCTTTTCCATATTTCAGGTCTGGTAGTTTTCATGATCCAGTCATGCTAATGGAACAGTCTGATCATTTTGTGGAATCTATTTCCTGGACTTGGTCTTAAATGCATTCGCTGATCTTTTATCAAAAATACAGAGACCTCAGGTTTGGTAAAAACAGTCATACGTTTCCGCAAAGAGAGGAAGCACTGCTTTGTATTCAAGTAATCAGATTTTAAAAATAAAAACGGGAGAATCAAAGAAGTACAAATGAATATAACCTTGAAATGCCATTTTCACATCTACTAAAATAACAACAGTAAACAAACAAAAAACAATAGTTCTCAGGCCTGTCAATGATTATGATGAAAGTGGTACACTTACTTTTGCTAAAATGGCCTTAGAAGTTTCTAAAATTATTTAAAATGGAAACACTTCATGAGATCTTAAAAATGTACATTTTGATTAAATAATTCTCCATTTAGGAATTTATCGAGAGATCATTTCATGGGAACAAAATGATGCCTGACCCATATATCATTTCAGAATGAGCTAAAATAGCATTAAAATAGAAAGCTAATTAAATGTACACCATTAGGGGAATTCGAGAAAAAAGAAAAGAAATTTAGAGGACTACAGGCTGCGGGGACCTCTGAGGTAGCATGAGATTTGGTTTTAGCTAGCTGTAGTCAGCACTGATGGGTGAATATCTCTTGCTTCCTCCCCATACTGCCCTGATAATGGTGCCAAGCACCATATAACAAACTATACATTTTATTTTCTTCTAAACTGTCTCCTTTAATTAAAGCAAAAGCCACCCCATGAGTGGAGGGATTTTTGCCTGTCTTCACTGTTTTATATTTTTTTCTCTGTGCCTAGAGCAGGTCCTGGCACATAACAGATACTAAATAAATATTCATTAAAAAAATAACAAAGCGGGAAGGAAAAGATAGTAAGGATTTTTTCATGGTCTGATTTTGATTCTGTTTCTGGTTTTTGCTTTTTACTCAGTCATTTGTTTAGTTGTTCATGCAATGAATATTTACCAAGCCCTCCTCTGAGCCAGACGTCCTAAGAGATGTTGGTTCATAGATATGAACTGGAGAGTTGTGATCCTGCGGGAGTGTGAAGTTCACTGCCTGATGGGATAAATGGCCATGGGAGTGTGATCATGAGGGAGATCATAAGGGGAAGTAGAGGGCACCATGGGGATGAATACCTCAGAGAACTCACCACCTCGGGGATTAGTGATCCTTAGGGATCAAAGCCTTGAGTGGTGAGGAAAAAAGCTCATTAGCAGAGAATGTTCCAGGCCTGGTGGACACACATGTGAAGGCTCAGAGCCACAGAGCACGGCACCTCCGAGGACACAAGGAAGGCCAAGGTGGCTGTGGCTGAGGGTGCGACCGTGGCAGGAAACACAGTGCTTGATGAGAGCATGGAGGCAGACAGACTGGAACGGGAAGCCCTGGAAAGCCCTCTTCAGGACTTTGGTCTCTGTCCCCAAAGTGACAGGAAACACTTGACGAAGTTTAGATTTGAACAGGGGAATGATATGATCATATTTGAAGTTTGCAGAGACGGTTGTGGCTGTAGCATTGAACATGGGCAGGAGGCGTTTAAGACTAGAGGCGGCTGGCCCCGAGGGTAACACAAGCGCAAGCTGGTGGCCAGAAGTCCTGGGTCCCCTCCTTGTTCTCCCAGATTCTCCCACATATAAAGGAACTCTCTGTATTCTCCTATGGGGTGGTTATAAGACGTAAAGGCTGCAAAGTGAGGTCAGTGTGACCTGCATTTTGTTTTCCTCATCTGACCTGGAAGAGAAGATCCTAGAAATGAAAAGGAGGCCCACATTTTCTCAGGAATCAGGCGTGAGCTGAGAAATGGCCTCATCCTCCCCAGTGGCCCATCTGGAAAGAGTGTGAAGATAGTTGTTGGATTCCTACTTTCAATTCCTTTGATCAGTTATCACAGCTTGGGGATGCATGCCATTAAGTGATCCAGGTTTTCCATTGCTTTTACCACATAGGTTAGTTTGGTGGCAGGGACAGAGGGGATATGAAGAAGCTGAGGCTTGCAGAATTCTGTCTGTCCCACACATGCCTCGGCCCTGATAACAGACCTGAGGGAGGCGGTTTCCCTGGGGAGTGTCCCAGGCTCCCAGGGGCGATGCTGGCTGCCGACTCCTCAGTTCTGCATTTCTAATCAGTGCCTAGCCTGCTGCGGTTTGGGGCCCAGCCTTTCAATTATTCAAGAATTGGAAAGTTATTTGTTGCCTGATACAGGATTTGCTTTTGTTCAACAGAACAAAATCCTGGTAGGTGAGATTCAGCACCCAGGGCGGCCAGGTCTCCAGATGCATGCGGGTTGCCGGCAGAGGGGCATTGCTCTGGGAAGGGGTCCGGTTCAAACGGCATATAGAGTGGATGCAAGAAGGAAAAAAACAAACAAGCCACAGAGATGAATAGCGAACATCTTGATTTTGCCTTCTCTTTGTCCAGCTAGAAAAGTAGCAGAAATAACAGAAACCTGAGGCTGTGGCTGAGGGAAGAGGCCGCTTTGCAGGGAAGCGGCCCCAAGCCAGATGGTGAGTGCTCTGAGTTCTAGCTCAGATTCCACCTGCTAACCTGTCCTGTGTCTTCAGGGAGATCATTCTCCTCTTTGGGCCATGTCTCCTCACCTGTGAAATGAGGAAGATGGATTAAATGATCTCTAAGCTTCCACCACACTTCTGTCTTCCAATTTTGGGGCAATGTTCAGGTCCTGGTGCCCACTGTTCCTAGATCCTCTGTAGAGGATGGAGCTGGTGCTGTTATAATCACTTCTGTTCATTGTCTCCCATTCAATATTTTATTCTCTCTTTCAACAAACACATACTGAACCCTTGCTGCGTCCCTGGGCGGGGGGACCCCTTCAGGGGATCCCACTGAAGGTCTCACGTGATGCAGCCAGATTATGAAGGCTGGTGGAATATTACTTCTACTTTTTATCCTATGAGACTTTGAAGACTGGGTTAGTTCTAGAAGCCACGGGGCCCATTCACATATGCATTGGTTCATTAAACAAACATAGACTGAGCATAAATTATAAGCTAGGTGGGATATAAGGGAAAGTCAAAGATGAGTCAGGTAAATGGCTTGCCCTCAAATTTACATGGTCTTGTTGATGAGGCTGATGTATATAATAAGTAAACTATAAGGCAGATAAATGCAAGGAAAATTATATATACAGGGAATTATGAGGGCACAGAGGAGCAGTGCCACTGAACACTGGAGAGATTGGGGGCACCGCTCAGAGGGGCTGGGATCTGAGCTGAGGGTTATTTTCAAATAGTCATATTACTTTATTCTGATTATGAAAGTTATATACACATGTATATATGCATATATAGCTGTATGTAATATGTATGATTATGTGATACCTGGTCATCTTAATTTTCTTCTTCCTTGAAAGTTCTGAATTTTCCTTCATAAATGTGTATATGTATATGTATTTGTATATGTATATATAAGAAACAAAATTCTAAACATTCAAGAGAAGAAAACTGAGATGACCAGCTATCCCATAGTTCAGAGGTAATAACTAAAAAAAGATTTAAAAAGGCATATAACTTCAGTATATATTTTTAGGAGATTTTTTTGATGTCTTTTCTGCCTTCTTTTTATTTTTTGACCAAAAAAAATCACACCATAAATACTGCTTTGTAAGTTGCATTTTTATTTGATAATATATCATTGACATTTTCACATCAATAAATAAAATTCTTCTTCATTATTTTTAAGAGCTGTATATCATATTCTATTGTATAAATGCCTTGTTATTCTTTTAACTAATGCTCTATTGATAGATTTGGGTTATTCCAATTTTTCAGTATTGTAAACAACATTGTGATAAACATGTTTCTCCTTAGGACAAATTCTTAGAAGCTGGATATCTAGGCCAAAGGATATTTTAAGTATTGACACACATTTCCATATTGTGCTTTAGTTTAAAAGCAGAATTATATGTGTGTGTGTGTGTGTGTGTGTGTGTGTGTGTGTACTCACAAGTACACGTGTTTGCTTTAGTTAATATTAACTGAGTACTTCCTATGTTCCAGATACTAGACTAAGAACTTTACACACACCATCTGATCTAATGATTGTAATATTTCAGCCCAAACAAACCACTGGTCCATAAACTCATTATAAAAGATATTTCAAGAAAAATAATCCAGAAACACATTTAATTTGCCAGCCCAAGAAACTTAGTAGTATTTGGAAGCAGAAGGATTAGCATATTAAGTCCAAAAGGAATAATTAAATCTTTGTATTAGCTTTGTTAAGATGTCAGACATTCTATGCCATTGGCCAGAGTCTATGGCCTGTAAATTTAAATCGCAATGGGGAAGTTGCTCAAGAAAAGTCTGTGATTGTGGCCATGATGAACATACAGCCCTGCAGTAAATCCACTACATTTTTATTTCTCTATGCCAGCTGATATTGCTAGAGTTTGTCCTAGAAATTAGGAGACCCTAGGTCTTGATTTGCCTAGGGTAGTCCTGTTGTCTTGAAATAAATATTGATAGTGCATTCTTTTGTTCTCAAAAGTATGCCAGTTTGGACAATAATTTACTTTGAGGAAATTTGTTGCAGAGGGACAGGCTTGCTGATGAGACAGAAGCAAGTGTGAGCAGTGGCATCTATAAAAGGTGCTCATTCCCTTATGCTCAAGGCAGGCATCTCTATCCCTAACTTTCTAAAGAAACGTAATTCCCCTATCATGCAGCAGGGTATCTGGTCACTTCACTTATCCAGATAATAGCTGAAAATCAGAGAAAAAGCCAAAGTATCTGTGTAGTAAGAATTAGTAAATCCTGTAATAAAGTTCTTGCCCTAGTCTATGGGAAAAATTCTTATTCAAAGCCTGTCTACTCTTCTTTTACTCACAGATCTCCCCAAAGCTTGGGTATCTTATTTCCTCCCCCCAGGTGATTAAAAGGATAGGTTAGAAAAGAGAACAAATGCCTAAGGCAACACTTCAGCTTGAGCAGAAAGAGAGCAAAAATGGCTTATATGAGAGAGAGAAGACAGAAAACTTAAAAGGAAAGGGAAGGACCGCCATTGCAACAGCCCAGGACCCTGCGATGAAGCCGGAGAGAATCAGCACAGGGGGCAGCAATGGGAGTTCATAATGATGACCTTGAACTATCAAGAAAGTGTTTTATGCATTTGGTAGGTTGTATTTAAGAAGGTAGCACAGCCTGAAACATTTTAGATGGGATTTCTATCCAAACTAGTTCATATTGTTGAAATTAGACTTATAAGAGGTAAATCTTCAGCAATCTGAACTCCTTGATTATATGGAATGACTTAACCTTCTGAGAGTCCTGGGCAGGAAAAAAAAAGTAATATATAAGGAAAGGCATTTAAGTCATGCCCTCAGACCTCAAATTCTTATTGATAATGTAAGTTTTTCACTCTTCCTAGGAAGAGTGCAAATGTCTTTGCATTTTACAAAGGAGTCAAGTTCCAGTAATAGAATTCCAGGCACTGAGAACACAGGAGGAAAGTTTTCAGAGCTAAAGGATTTTTCTGCTTATCTATGCAGAGAGTTTGGCTTTTCTCCCTGTGAAGATAGTCCTGCAAAAAGGGTGGCCTTCTTAGCTGCTCATGTCCTTTGGAGTCATAAACTCCCACCTCTGAGGGACCCTCTGGACTTGAATCAAGTCCATAAGACAAAGAGCAGAAAGTCAAATATGCTCATGGTCAGACAGAAGGCTAAGGGGTTCCCAGAGCAACTGAGGGTACTACTCAGAACTAATCAGAAACAAAATTATGGATCACTTAAGTGACAAGTGGTCCTAAGCTCTCAGAGTCAAGACCGTTGGGGTTCTGAGAATTCTGGCTGAATATCCAGCAGGCCTCTGCTCATTAATTCCATCCGTGGTGATGTTTAAAGTGTAATGAAAACTCAATGCAAAAAAATTAGAAGACCTGGAGCTGTTAATAGTTATCCCCAGGACACATGGCCTGAAGACAGAGGATGGAGGGAGCAGGAAAGAGAGATGGATAAGGCCACCTCCACTGCCGTGTTGCTCTCCTCATTGGTGCCCCACAGGAAACTCAGCCTAGACTGCAGATGGCTCCCTGGATGGATAAAAGCTCTAGATGAAAGGAGCACCATCTGCCCCATTGGAGGGTCAATCCTCCCCTCTACCTAAAGCCTCAGCTCAACAGAGAAGCTCTGAGGTCTGGGACAGACACTTAAATCTGCAGAACCATGATGCATCCCTGCATGTCGTTCCCCAAAGTAATTCTGGTCTACATCTCCCTGCCAGAGGCTCAGTGCCCCTCCCAGAATGTCACTAATCCAATACCCACTCTTTCTCTGGGAGATAGAACCTCGGTTTCTAATGTCCAACCAGGAAAAATAGCTGTTCAGATCCAAACAGCTCTCTGTTGACTCTACTTGCTCTTTCGATGCTTTGGGGGTTCCAGTTTCTCATTCTTTCCTGCTGGAGAAAGAAGGACAGCAGGGCCACAGGCAGCTGATTCAGATATGCAGGGACTAAACAAGTTGTGTCCCAGACTTGGGTTGAGGCAAGAAGAGTGGCTGCTTCCCATGCATGATCTCTTCTTGTACATGGATATCTCCTTTATTAAACACAGTATCTATTTTCTGTGGTTAATATTTACAATTCCATTATTAGAGGCTTATTCCCCTGTGGCTTGTGTGGGCCCACCTTATATGCCTCATCAATCATTGCACCTCTCGTGCTGCAAGAAAAGGTGTAGAGGGAGGGACCCCAGGGATGCTGGGGACCCTGGGCACCTGAGAACTGGGCGGCGGGGCGGGGGCTGCACTCCAGCTCAGGGAGAATGCTGACAACAGCAAAGACACATTCTGCTTCTCAGTCCCTGGTGCTTATCTCACACAGCTTCTGTTCCTTTGTCACATGTTTTATGAGCTGAATTGTGTCTCTCCCAAATTCATGTATTGAAGTCCTAACCCCAGTACCCCAGAGTGTGACTGTACTTGGACGCAGTCTTTAGAGAGGTAATTAAGTTAAAATTAATTCATTAGGATGTACCTTACTCCAATCTGACTAGAATCCTTGGAAGAAGAGGAAATTAGGATACAGATAAGGACAGAGGGAAGGTGATGTGAAGGCACAGGGAGAAAGGTAGCCATCTACAAGTCAAGGACAGAGGCCTTGGAAGAAGCCACCAAAATAAACTCTTGCTGTTTACGGTGCCCGTCCTGGGGTAGTTTGTTATGGCGGCCCCAGCAGACGGACGCACTGCATCATATGACCTCCACCTCACCAGCCCAGCCCTGCTGCCATCGTGGACTCCTGGAACATGGCTGCTGAGTTTGGCTCAGCTCTGCCACCTGGCCACAAAGTACTACTTGAACACGGAAAGAAAATCCTATCTTCTGCTCTGCTCAGAAAAGCCAAATTTAAAATACTTTGGTTCAGGGATTCAAAAGTTAGTGGCTGTGGATAGTACCAAGGAAGCTCAGGAGATTAAGGGTAAAGAGGCCCACCCCAGGGCCCAAACAGATTTTGGTGTTTACTAAAGAGGTGTTAACCACTGTCCTTAGGCCGGGGAAAACCTTGGTATAGATCTGGATGTAGGGAGTTGTAGAGTCCCTAGGGTAGGTCATGGTTGTTCTATCCCTCAATGAGCTCCAACGAGAAGCAGAGTCTGCTATCCTCCAGGGAGAGCCCAGGCTGAGACCATAAGCCCTGGGGACAGACACCTAGGCTCAATGTACACACAGGTACACACAGATGCACATAGGCATGTACACACACACACACACACACACACACACACACACACAGAAGCCCGAGGCCTGCCTGCCTGAACAAAAGAGTTTCCTGTGGTAGTAAGGTGCTCTCAGTTTAAGGAGGTTCAAAACAAGGACTGGGAGATAGGAGTCAGAGAAAAATTAAGCCATAAGCTTAATTTTACTTCCTAAAGCAGGAGTGTTGACTGAGCTAGTGTAGCCAGCAATCAAAGAGGCCCCTGTCACCTGTCATATATGCCTGTCCTTCCCAAGGTGCACACCAGGACAGGCCACCCCTCTGTGTAACTCATTTCCACATCATCTACACTTTTCAATAAGCTCTTACTCTATTAGATTGCTTCTTGAAAGAGCCACATATTGAAAATCACTGGTCAGTCAGTTCTTTATTCTGTTAGTCACCAAACTGATTTTTTAAGCTCAGCACCAATAAAGCTGTGACGGCAAAGAACTGATATGGATTTCTCATTCTCACACACTCATATATAATAATAATAAAACTTTATTAAACAAGAGACATGTTGTTTCAGGGAATTTTTCTTTCCCTTCTCCAGTGCCCCAAGGCTAAAATATACAATCTTATTAACTTCCTCGAAGAAATACTCCATTCCCTTGGTGCACCTGCTGAGCATTCATCTTCTTGGACCTGGAAAATGAGACGGGTCCCTGACATGAAGGTGCGTGGGCCACAGTTGTATCCAGGGAAATCTAGGGGAGTGAGCCTGATTAGGACATTCCCAAGGAATCTTAGTGGAGTGCAGGAAGCCTTCTGTAATAGATATTCCTGCATGGCCCAGGCCAGGAAGAAAAAAAGAAAGGATTGGCATAGCAGGACATGCAGATAGGAGGGAGACTGGAGATAACATTTAGTTCACATTCCCAGACAATAGGTCAGGAGACAGAGGCTCACACAGGGGCTGTCATTCACCCCAAGGCACACAGAATAGATGGTAGAGCAGGAACCAGAGTCCTGGTGTCCTGTTCCGGGCTCCTTCCTTCCTTACCTTCCACCCCACAGCCCCAGGATTGATCTCAAACTAAGGAGATTCTACTGTGATTTCTACATGTCCTGTGAGATGGCCTCATGCTCCTCAGGAAGGTCAGGGGTCATGTCCGGTCCCCCCGTCTCTGAATACAGCTAAAACAATAGCCGTGCAACTCACGCAGGCAGGAGAGTCCCCCCAAACCAGCCCAAATCTGCTGGATGAATGAATGAATGACCCCCATGAATGAATAAGATTATGACTCAGGAATCTAATTTGTATCATCCTACCCTGACTACAGACAGCGTGTGGTCCAGGGAAGGCTGACATTCTGAAACAGCCTGACAGTGGGTGGAAGACAAAGGAAGCAGGCTCTCACCAAAGTTACTTTGCAGATCCTCAGGAAGGACTGTCTCTGGACATCCAGGGGTGTAGGATTAGATCTCTGAGGAGGGAGGAAGAGACCCAGGACGATCTGAAGGGGCGATCCCTGGGAGGCAACACGCAGATCTCAGCCACTGACTGAGCCATGGGGCAGAGGAGCGTGAGACTAGTGGGACCAACTCCACACTGCTCTGCACAACCGAGTCAGGGTTCAGGCTGGTCCCTTGGAGTGGGGGGCTGTTATGGACTGAACTGTGTCCCTCCAAAGCTCACCTGGCAAAGCCTTATCACCCAATGTGACTGCTTTGGAGATAGGTCCTGTAAGGAGGGAATTAAGGTTTCCTGAGGTCACTGGGGTGGGGCCCTAATCTGATAGGACTTGTGTCCATATAAGAAAAGAGAACCCAGAGCTCTCTCCCTCCGCATGTGCGCAGAGAAGAGGCTGTGTGATGACACAGTGAGAAGGTGTCATAAGCAAGTTGAGGAGACAAACACATGAGACCAGTCCCGCTGGCCCTCGAGGTTGGGCTTTTAGCCTCCAGAACTGCGAGAAAATACATTTCCATCATTGAAGCCCCCCAGTCTGTGACATTTTGTTCTGGCAGCCTGAGTGTACTAACTCTGGGGCTGGTAGTCTCAAGCAGGGGAAGTGCAGAGGGAGTTAGGGCCAGGTGAGGAACAGGGGACTCCCATTCTTGTCGACAGCTCTGTGTGTGCAAGCAGTCTCTCTTGGTGAGCCTTAGCGGAGTGGAACAGCCCAGGGCTTCGCAGGCAATGATGTTCTGTGCTTTCTCCTTTTATGAAGTCCTAAAAACAAGCTGGGATCTTTCTGGGAAAATGGGAAAAGGGTCAAGTGACCTCTGATAGCCATTGGAACCCTAAGCCTCTAACTACAAGAATGACACACGCAGTTTATCATTGAAAATGATTTATTGGGTTTTTTTAACTGCAAGATTGGGAATCTTTTCACTCCATATATGAGGGAGTAACAGCGGGATAATTATAAATGAGTATTTATATATATTTATTTTGGATTATATATTCCGGATGTTTTTTAGTGAAAGCAAGTCAAATGGCTGTCAAATACACATGGTCTTCAGCAGAAGCTGTCTAGGTATTTACACGGTCTGGGAGGTTTTGCAAACGTATACAACAGCTGCAAAGAGCCAGACACATTCTCTGGTTGACCCTCTGCCCACCCACTAGTGGAGTTAATTTGTGGGGACCCTCCCGGGGTCCCTCTGACTCGCACTCAGGTGGTATCGATGCTCTGGCTCTGGACCCTGGGCCCAGCATCCACCCTCAGCCCCTCTGTCTGCTGCGCTCCTCTAGATCCCATTTCAGATCAAACACCAAATGTTGTCCAAGCAATTACCGTGCACCCAGCTCTGTGCTTTGCTGGACTGGGAGATAGTGGCTGAAATGACCTCTGAGGTTACTTCCAGCCAGAGACAGGGGAGGCTGCAAGAAGGCACATTCTCAGGGAGCTCGGGTATTACTCCTCCAGGAAGCCTCCCTGATTCTGCAGACAGCAGAAGTGTTTAGCAAGCTCCATTAATTCCCTTTCCTCCTATACACAGAAATAGACGCTGCTTTCCTACCGTCCCTTCATAGAAATGCACTCCATGTGACAACGGAATGTGGGTGGGAGTGATGTGTGTCACTTCCAAATTTGGCTCCTAGCTGCTCCATTTTTACCTTGTCTGCCAGTGTAAAATGTTGAGGTCCTAGGAATTGGCGGGAGCTGCCTTATCTGAGAAGCCTGGATCCCTCAGTGACCATGTGGAGCAGGGCCCCCACATCTGACTGTGACAAGAGTGAGAAATAAACCTGCACTGAGCTAAGCCTCTGAGAGGTAGAGGTGGTTTGCGCAGCAATTGGCCTGTCCAGGCTGATACACTGACTGGTTGAAAGTTGAAAATAGTGGTCATTTGCTAATTGAACACACCCTCCGGTAGGGCATTCGAGAATATGCCTCTTGGGAATATGCGTGAACAGTTTTCTAATTTGGTAGGGCTATGAATGCAAACCATGGCCTGTCGGACTCCAGAGAGTGTGCCCCTGACCCATTTCTGCTTTGTCACTCTCCAGGCTACAGTGGTAGCCATCAGTGCCGTGGAAGACTGTAAGGGAGAGCCTAACTCATAATATTCCTGAGCTGGAGAGAATTCTAGAAGTTGTGCATATGGGCATTTTTTGTTGTGTGAATTGTGTCTCTGTTTCACCTGCGTGTTCCTATCCCGTGCCCTCACCTCTATCCTCCCAAAAGAAACCAAAGCAGCTTTTGAGCTGGGTCTAGAACCATCTCTTGGGGTAACCTTCAGGCCGAAGGCAGCAAGCTCAGAGAGTAGGCTTTTGCAGATGGCCACTGTGGCACTTTCGGGAGCCCAGCCGAGATGCAGAGGTCCGATGTAGTGACTAGGCCTGCAGTCCACAGGCACACAATAGCAGAGGCCTGGTTTTGGGCACCCACGACCCCTGAGGTGCACTTCTATTTAATTGGGAGGTTCGCAAATAGAGAAATTCATAGCATTCTCAGTGGTTCCCTTGCTCGGCTGCCTCCCCAGTCTGGGCCTTGGCAGCACTTGCCTCTTTATAAATCACATTCCATCAGCGTAACTGCGGGGCTTCGGGGATCGTTTTGGAATACCAGGATGTTAATGCATTGGGTTTTGTTCCAAGCAGTGAGCCACCTCCTGGGATTTGGGAATCTCTCTTTTAAATCCAGATAGCACTAATGAGCTAGTAAGGGCTCCTGACCTCCTTGACTCCTTCCCTCACTCCCGTGGCTGCTCTGGGCATTGGAGTCAGCCCCATGTGCACTGCACTGCAGCCAGCCATGGGCCCGACATAGCCGTGGGCTTTCAGTGCAACTGGTTCCACCTGGAGGCATTCAAACTGCAATTTCTTCTTCCTTTTTTTTCTCCCTAAATTATTGAGTACACCTAAAAGTGCTTTTCACTTACAGGCTCTGGGTAAATGTTTGTGGTTATTTTGACGGCAATTGCACTGGTGTCCTTTATAACAGGGTTTGGCCAGGAGCTTTCCTTTAATTCTATACCCAGGCAAAAATTATGCTGGGGTGTCGAGGAGGTGGTCTGAAAAGGGGAGAGTGATAAGGGGAAGACACAGGCTGGCAAGCAGTTAAATATCACTTATCCTTTTAGCTAAGCCTGGCTCTCAGTGCCCGTGACTCAGAAATGCCTCGTGTAACACTTATTATGTGTCAGGGGCTGTTCTAAGTGGGTGTACAAATATTTACCAATCTACTCTTCCGCACTATTTTTATGTTCACTTTACCATAAGAAACCTAGGACACAACAGAGAGGCTAGGGAACTTGTCCAAAGTCACAGAGCTAGTAAGGGGGGCTGCCAGGGTTTGAAGCAGCAGCCTCTGGCTCCAAGGACCACACACTTAATCACTGTGCCATTTCTCTCCTCCACAGCTATTCCTGCCTCTCAAGCTTGGCTCAGATTGTTCATCTTACCTAGAACGCTCTGTTCCTTTCCTCTTCACACTTCTGAGTTCTAGCTCATCTTTCAAGGCCAGCTTACAACCTAGTTCCCACAAGAAGCCTTCCTGAACATTCTGCACCATGCTACAGTTGACTAACTCTGAAATCTGGTAGCACAGTGTTTCAGGGCATGGCACTTGGCACTAAACTGTATAGCCTTAGATCGAACCGAGCCCTATCTCTATGACCTTACATAAATTAATTAACTTCTGTGAGCTAAGTTTTCTTATCTGGAAATGGAAATATGTGTTGCCCAACAATACAACCCAACAGGGCTGTTGAGGGGATTAATTGGATTGTCATACCTACGATACTTCGAAGAGTGCTCACTTACTCAGACTGCTATATATGCATTTTTGAAATTATTATTGCTATCATTATTGTCATTATTGCACATTGCTTTTCCTATTGCTCTTGTGTCACACTTACACTTTCCTTGTCTGATCCTTATCTCTTGTAAGATTGCAGGATTATTTGCACCTGTTGAAGACCAAGATTGGTTGTGTGTGTGTGTGTATCTATCTATCTGTCTACCCATCTATCTGTCTATTTAATTCCCTGGTACTTAGATTAGTATCCTGCAAGAAGTAAGCATTCATTTAATGGCAATAATTAATTAATGAGTTGAAGGTAGCTAATATTATATCCCTAGGCGCAAGAATTCACAAATCCCTTTCTCTCCCACTGAATTGCATATAAATATAAGTCACAGGTCTTCATTGATCTTGGAATGGTACACCTCGGGGGAAATTGAATCTGTCATAGTTCAAAGAAAACCCACTCCTAAATAAGTTAACAGATGCATTCATTAACTGAGGTGGTCCAGTTAAAATAGGGCACACACTTGGTGGGATTTGAATATCAATAGTCTGTAGAGAAGCATCAGCTTCCAAGAATGTTTGGCTCCTGATGTGATCTTCTTAACCTTTGCTTTCCAGTCTAGTCTTCAGAGAGGCTGCCGCTCATGTATGATGGAGATACTGCAGACATACCGTGCTAGGTCATTGGGAAACCATCTGAAGACTGATGTCTTATTATCTCTCGAAGCACATGGCAAAGAACCACTTACAGAACCTTCTCTGTTATTTGACTATTTAGTCCCTTAGGTTCATTGACTTCAGAATAGTTTTACGGAATCACTCTGAAGTCAATAAGTCTCCATGACTTGGAAGGAGGCAGGAAGCTACTGAAGGGCTCTGGGTCTGGAGTTGACTGGCTCCATGCAAGACAGAGGCATGCTGCTCCTGCTGAAAATAGGGACAAGAGTTTAACTGCACGAGGGCGGGCGGCTGGCTCAGCACAAATCGCTGTGCTCAGCTTCAAAGGGCAGGGCCTCCTGCAGTCTTCCTGGGAGCAATAACATTCTTCCGTGGTTGTTTTGGGACGCTGGCCTTTGGGAAGGTGGCAGCTGAAGAGTTATGGAGAGTAGGACCTACTTTTCTCAGAAATGTGCTCTGGTTTCCCAGGGCACTCCTCCTGGAGCATTGGCATCCTATGCCATCCCTGAGGGCTTCAGCAGAGCTCCAAATAGCCAAGATGAGGAAAATGAAGCACCAGGAAGCAGTGTGAACCACAATGCTCCTTTGCCCTAACCCTCTACTCCCCCCTTTTCAAAGTATTTCCTACCTGCTTTCATATAGAGCCCTGGAGAGCACTGAGATCTTTTCCCTTCCTGTTTAGGGACAAGTTTGGGATGAGCAGGTATGTTGTCTCACACTTTCCTGGCTGCCCTGAATGAACCATACATTGGATGGCATCCCACAGATTGCTCAGCTTTTCTTTGGCCTTCTGTCCTGGCAGGTGTGGAGGGACAGAGATAACTGGGTGGTTCGAGGAAAGGGAAGTAGTCAGTGTTACCCTCCACCCCCATCCCCAAGTGGTTTTGGTAGCAAGGCAACAGTTATCCTGTGGAGTTATGTATGTAACTTGTTAGTGGTTTCTCCAGTTCTTCCAAATAGCACTCCCCAGAACTCTTTTAAGTCATGCTTAGTATTATAAACAATTGTTAAGGATATTCATTTCACCTCAGTACCTTTTCCATAACATTATACGTTTCTTCATCCTTTTTATTTCATTCAGTATTTCATGCACCCTGTAAATCATAGCCACTAATCACCTCTCTGTCCCTGTGTCAACAACCAGGACTCTGGTCCAGTTCTCATCAACTCATGCTTAGATGATGGTGGTTCAACCGGACATTCTCCTCTCTGATCTGGGCATACCAGTTTATTCTGTGCTCCCTGAAGGATTAATCTTAAGCTGCTGCCTGGCTCAAGAAAATTCAGTGGCTTCCCATTGTCTACTAAAAGTTGAGCTTAGCCTAGCTTTTAAGGTCCTTTAGAATCAGGCTATAATTACTTTTTTTCCCAGGAGTCCCTAATATATACTTCATAATTCTCATCCCCAAATTTTCTCCACACTGCAGATGTTTGCATTGCCACACAACACGTTGTCTCCCTGAAATGCCTGACACTCTTCTGTGCCTCATCTGCCAAGTCATCTAATTTATTTGGCAAAGAAAGAGTGCTTTCAATACCTCCAACTTTGGCTCTCTTAAAGACCTGGCTTGTCTTAACTACTTCACATCCATTACCCACTGCCTTGTTTTCAGAAATCTAAGTGTCTTCTGCCTACATTACTGGACCATTAGCTTGATGCCGTATGAAATAGAACATCAGCTCTGACACCCCTACCCAGATTTTTTCCCCCAACAGTACTTACCCACATAGGGCCAGGATTATAAGAGCTCCACAAATACTCTAAAAATAAATTATTTAAATTCCACCTTTGGGAACTCGGTGGTTGGTGTACAGTCTTATGCAAAGGAAAAATAACATGTATTTTATAGTCAGTATTATTGGAGGGGACACACCTGGAGATGCCACTTCCTTGATAGAATCTTTCTTTATTTGAAGGGACCCTGAGTGGAAGGAAGGCCCACCCCTGAGTTTCAGGAGGATAAATTGCCTTGCTCTCCCTCACCTTCTTTGCTGTACTCTTTCCTCCACTTGGAATTCCCTTCCCTCCCCCCAACCCTTGATATATTCTTTCCCAGCCTTTGATATTAAACATAAAATATTATCATGCTAGTAAAGTCTTGGCCAGGCCTCAGCTCTCCATTGTCATTTTATGTTATTTAAAATAAAAAGACATAAAAGTTAACACAATTGCCCAGTACATATATGACCTGATTGTTTTGGGAATATAAATCTTACCCCATCTGCGGACCTGTGGGGCAGGTCCTCCCCTCCATGCTGAACTGGCCCTCCATGCTGCTTTCTCATTATCATGGAGAGATGGCAGGCTTTGATCACCTGTCCCTAGTTTTTCCTCCATGGAATGTGCTGGCATTCTGGCTTTCTCTGCTCCCATCTGTGAGAATTGCATTGGTATACTTTTTCTGCCTAGATACCAGACACCTTCCTCAAGGACAAGAACATTGTGATTTATACCTCTCTGTTCTCTCATTGCTGATTCTGGCATCTAGCACAGCAGTGGGACTCAGTATCTATTCATTCACTGAATAAAGGGATTGAATAAATACCAGCCAGACACTTTCCTAATCATCTTTCCTTATCTTAATTTGTGTGTCCATTCTTAGGTGCATGACTATGTATATATTCCTGATTAAGGAGAACTAAGTAGGTCAAGTGACAGAAAGCAATGAATAAATCCATAATTTATAGTTTGGTTTAGGCTTCTTACTCTTTACATAGTAAGGCTCGGCATTAGTAAAATTTTCAGGCATTAGTAGGGAAACCTAGAGACTTTGTTACATCCTAGAAATTCTTATCATTCCATGCCTCATGCTACTTTCTTCCTTGAAGTAGGGCCCATCAACTTAGTCTACCTTTGTTTCCTTTCTTTTTTTTTTTTTTTTACTGTCCTTATCCCCAGTATATCCCTTAGGATTCTTCAATGTGGGAGGCACCATCTCTTCCAGATTGTTTTACTCTTTCTATCGCTACAGGGAAGTATAAGGAGGAAATAAGTAACAAATATGGGAAAATTACCAAAGCTTAAAAATTCCAGTCATGTCCTTGACCTCATTCTTTGGCCTTTCTAACATGGGCACTGCTTGTAGCAGGCAGTGTTAACCAATGGTTATTTCGAATTGCTAACTCAGCCACTTGCTAATTAGGAGGGACTTGGGCAGTCTATGTAACCTTGGCACTCTCGGTTTTTCCATCTGTGAAAAGGGGATGCTGAAGCTGCCTCTCAGGGTGCTTATGAGCATCTTGTGGGTTGATGTAAGGGTGCTCCTAGCCCAGAGTGCATAACATTGTTACAGCTTGGACCACTGTGTTAAATGTCACTGAAGCAGATGCTGCTGGAGTTATTGCCAGCTGTGGTATGTACTGGACACAGGTGTTACTTTTTCTTCCCAGGGCTGGTACTCCCTGAAATCCTGCTGCCTTCTCAGCTCCATTTCTGGAGTGAGGACCGCCTGGAGCTTCCTTGACCTTTTAGGCAAGACCTAATGAACCAGGTGCAGAGAAGTCAAGCCAAGGAGAGCAGAGGTAGAAGGCAAAACCAAAACCCAGCTCAAGGATAAATGCAAAGTGGTTTTCTGTTTTTTGGGTTTTTTTTTAAGTTTATTTATTATTGAGAGAGAGAGTGAGCATGAGCCAGGAGGGGCAGAAGGAGAGAGGGAGACACAGAATCGGAAGCAGGCTCCTGGCTCCTAGCTGTCAGCACAGAGCCTGATGCAGGGCTCGAACCCATGAACCATGAGATCATGACCTGAGCTGAAGTTGGACGCTAAACCAACTGAGCCATCCAGGTACCCTGCAAGTCGGTTTTCTTGAGAAGGCCTCTGGAAGGGGCTCAGATATTCATAGTTTAAGACAAAGAAACACAGGCGAACAGCAGATACAATTTCTTGATTTGACTGAAAGCTCTTTGGGTGGGATCAAAATCTCTCAGAATACACGTTGCTTATCTCTGTGGGTGCTTGGGCTCTCTTCTAGGAGGCTCTGACTCCTGACTCCTATTGCCCTCCTTAATAGCAGAACAGAAGCCCCAGCCTTCCCAGATATCAAAGATAAAATGATAAACTCTTTTCAATGAATAAATAAATGAGCGAGTGAATGAATGAATGTATACATGAATATAAGAGAGACAAGGCCTCTATGACAAAGCAGAAGCTGTCTAAGACAGTAATCCCAAATCCGGACCTCCAGCCTTCCCTTGGAAGGACAATATATATGTAAATAGAGCCATCACGTTTAGAATGTCAGGCCTCAGAGGGTTCCTCTGGAGCTTACAAAGGCCACTTCACACTTCTCCATGAAATTACAAAACTTGACAGCTTTCTTAACACAGTGATGGTGAGGAATAAAAACTTCAAAAATTATGCTATTTGAAAAGTAAACTATTTACTGTTCAGAGGAAAAGAATCTGAACTTAACTACTTGGCTGCTATCAGAATGTAACCCTATGACACAACAGTGATTTAAAATGTAAAATAGAGCTTTAGGCATGCAGAGAAGGAAGGCGCTATCCCCACCAAAGCCCAGCTCTGTGGCACCTTCACCTGCAGGGACACGACCGAGGCCCAGGCACTCACCCATCACTGCCTGGACCGGATCATAGACTACCTGAATTTGCAGGTTTTTCTCCACCTGCACCTCCTCACTGCCAAGGATGTAAAAGAAACATGACAAATGAAGGCCTGGATATACATTTTCATGAAGGAAGTATGCACTAAGTGAAGTCTAGGTTCATAGAAAAGGCAGGCATTCTTAAAAAACTTAATAAGTGACCTCTAGGAATAACGGAATAGAAGGTTGTATGTGAAATGCATTGTGCCCCTGTGTGTCATCCCTGTGATAATGAGTTAGCTTGATCCAGGTCTAGAGATGTGCATATGGGCCCATACAAATGGGCTCACACTCTAGAGCTGTGGGCCTTGAGAATGCGTCCTTCAATAAGCCTCGCATCTTCCTGTTGAATTTTGTAAGATGGAAAAGACCAGGCAAGGCTCCGCGGTGTGCAGTGGTCAACACAATCTTTATTGGCCTATATGCCCCTCCTTAGTTGTGGGCACCTGCTGCCCCAGGGCCTGGCAGTGTGCACTGGGGTCAGTGCCAGTGCCTGTGGAGCCGGTGCTGTTCACAGTTTCAATGTGAGTCGGCGGACGTGGCCTGGGATGGGGGCAGGGACAGATGACCTCTAAGTTCCCTTCCCATCTCAAGACTCTGTGATGAACTCAGAAGACATGACCCCGATATTCTGCAAAATTAAACTGTCACCTAGAATTCTGAAGACTTTTTGTGGGTCTCTCCCACTTTTTTGCAGAAGACAAATCCAAAACGTGCAGCCTATAGACAGAAATGTGATCCAACAGTTTTGTTCTTGTTTTTTTTTTAATTGCACCATAGTATTAATATAATTATGTGAAAGCACATGACCAAATATGAAATGTTTCATACACTAAAAATCACAAACACTTTATAACTGCAGCCAAATCACTCAGGAGCTCTAGGCAGGAGTAAGCCAAGCTTAATTTTTAGAGGAATATCAAAGCCAAAGAAGCAAACCAAGGAAGTCGCCTATGGATGTAAAATTTTGGGCACAGTTCAGTTCAATTCAATTCCGTTCAACAAATATATGTATCTACTAAGTAGGCCCAGGGCACTGTGCCTGTTTCTGTTCCATATGAAGAGGGATTGGCATTACACATATGGTTTCATAGAGATGGTGAGAGGTGGATGAGAGCAAGAGCACAAGTAGTTTTCCATTTAATAATCATAATTATAAAAATAATTAGGGAAAGCTACCATTTACCAGAGGGCCAATCATATGCCAGTGTTTATGCCACACCAGGCCCTCTATACGTACATGAATGCTTGCATACACGATTCCTAATCCTTAAAACAACTCAGCAGAGGTAGTTATTCTTATTTCCCATTTTCTCCATGAGAAAATCAAGTCATAGAGAGGTTAAGTCACTTAGCCAAGGTCACCCAGCTCTCAGGTACTGAGCCAGAGTTTGAAATCATAATTGTCTGACTTCAGAGCCAGCACGCTGTGCATCTCACCTACATTAACCTACATTTCACCACCTTCCACTATGGCCGTTACTAGCGGGCAGAAGGGATGAGGGCTGAACCTGGCCTGTGACTTTTGGTGAGAGTGGCTCAGCTGTGCTCCGCCTGTCCTCCCAGGCCCTCCTACACGCCGCCTAAGCCAGGAACCTCTCCTTGTTATTCCAAAGGGGCCAGACAGTGGGCCAGGCAGGAAGCAGAGAGACAGCTTCTGAACCTGGCTTTGAGCTTCATTAAATCCTCTCAGTCGTTGGTTAGGGCCAAGTATCTTCCAGCCACCATCATATACAGTCTTCCTTTTTCCTGTTTAAGTCAATTTGACTACAAATGCAACCTCGCTGACGTGGAGTCTATCAGTAGCTGAGCAGGGGCTCATCTACCTCAGGGGCAGAGCTTCCTGGGAGTGAGGCTTTGAAAGACAGCTGGCTTGTTCCCTGAAGTAGGTCACATGCTCTCAGCCCTCTCCTCCTCCTCCTCCTCCTCTTGGAGCCACCCAAGGGGAAGCTCATGGGAAAGCAGCAGGTTACTCCCTATCAGCAGAGATACATCTTTGCCCCCTGCGATGGGCTCTGCTGGTCCGGTAGCCACAGGCAAGCTGTGTTTTATTCACGAACATCCCTTCTTGTTTCAGCAGATAATGGACTCTAGTTAGGAGACAACACCATAAACACAGCATAAACATTGGGATGCAAAGCTGGAATGAGTCTGCATATAAATAAGAGTGCTGGGAGCCAGGGAGGTAATAAGTCAGGAATGCAATGGAGAAAGGTTATTAAGAGAGGAGCTTGTAAAAATCTGCAACAAGGCTGAAAGCTGGGAGCATTTCTTGATTACAGAGGACTAAAGGCAGCGGCCTGTCTCATCTGTGCTCTGCCTAGCTGGGTGGCTGGACTCCGCACTTAAAATCCTGCTGTTACTCACTTTGTTCAGTCATGAGGTTGGGATTTTATACACTTAAAACAAAGGAGAGTTGTCGGGCTGTTGTGAAGGTTGTACGTGAGTGAAAGCATTATGAAAAGCTGATGTTGCTGCACAAATGGAGGCTTATGTGATTCTTAATTTTGGAAAGTGGCTGAGATGACTCTTTTACACGTCTGAGCCCTCTTCTTGGTTGAATATCAAGCAAAGTTATCTTTTGTAATAGAAATCTCTCAGGGACCTATCAGGCATGAATGAAACCAAGGGTATTTTCTGTTGTGTTATAGTCAAAACAGAAGGTCCTTTTTATTGGCTTTATGGTCGTCAGGATATGTATGGTAGTCTTTGCGGCAGTAAGAAGTAAATCCCAAATCCCACTGGCTTAACCACAGTACCAGAAAGGAGAATGTTTGTAGCTCTCTGACATGACACCCAGTATGTCTGGGGCATTTCTCCTGTGTCTCTCTTGCAAACAGTGAGTTCTGAGCCCTAGGTTGCTCCTATCCAGTAGCTACATGGTGACTTCGTTCACTGCCTCGGAAAGGAAAGAAAAGGCTGGATCCCATGATGAGAGGTTTTAAATAGTCAAGCCAGGAAGTGGTTTATCACATCCACTCGTATTCTGTTATTCATAACCCAGTTATGTGGCCCCAACCCAACTGCAAGGGAGGCTGTGATGTGTAGAGGAACCCTGGATGTCTTGGTGAGCTCTGTGTCTGCCTCACCTTTCTTAAAGTTAGCATCTGGCTAATGAATAAAGGGATAGCTTGTAGTCAAGGGAGAGATTACACTACTCCGATGTTGTTCCAGTGACATGTAAGTCTCTGGCCAAGATTATGAACTTGCATATTTTTGGGGCTGAGCAAGATTCCCAAA
The DNA here is from genome assembly GCF_022837055.1 of Prionailurus viverrinus. NCBI lineage: Eukaryota > Metazoa > Chordata > Mammalia > Carnivora > Felidae > Prionailurus > Prionailurus viverrinus. The sequence goes on from NC_062563.1 coordinate 123,056,287, forward strand.
AGGATTTATCAACCAGCTGTAGACTTCTAATATGGTATTGTGATTTTAATTCTGGACACTGGTACATCTGAACCCTGGTTTATTCAGGATAAGACTTAAGTAATTTAGCCATATTTCCAGGCTAATTGTTGCCATGCCGTCTTAGCAGTTATGATAAAATTGGGATAGTATTGCCTTTTAGCCTTCTAATGCTGAGGCTAATAGCTTTGGTCAGGCATTTTACTATTGATTAGAACACTTTATTAAAAGCTTTGAATTGGGGCGCCTGGGTGGCGCAGTCGGTTAAGCGACCGACTTCAGCCAGGTCACGATCTTGCGGTCCGTGAGTTCGAGCCCCGCGTCGGGCTCTGGGCTGATGGCTCAGAGCCTGGAGCCTGTTTCCGATTCTGTGTCTCCCTCTCTCTCTGCCCCTCCCCCATTCATTCTCTGTCTCTCTCTGTCCCCAAAATAAATAAACGTTGAAAAAAAAAATAAATAAAAAAAAAAATAAAAGCTTTGAATTGTGCAAAAAGAAAAATTTGCTAAATTCAGTCATATACATCTTATGGCCTAACATCTGGCATTTTCATAGTCTCAAGTCATCATAGATTGCTGACATTCATTACCACCTTCAAACTTTCTAAATTTTAAAATGATTCAATGGTATCTTTTAGAGTTGCAGAAGATATCTCAGCATTGAGGTTATTGAGATTTAAATTAATTAAACAAGGAGGCCGTTAGACTGATGTGGCTGTAATGCCATGGCAGCCTATGTAAACACATCAAATTCTAAACCTGTAAATACATCAAGGTTATAAAACTGGAACCTATGGACAATGAATCACACACAGCCAAGTAGGCTTTAATCAGTAGTCAATCAATAATTTCCTTTGCTTCTGCCTTTTCTTTATTCTTTATAAAAGTCTCACCCAGAGTTCTTGTCTGGGGGCGGGGGCGCTTTCCACCACTTTCGATTTGATGCTACCCAGTTGGAATCGGTTTTTGCTCAGATAAACCCTTAAAATTTTTAATATGCCTCAGTTTATCTTTTAACAGATTCCAATGTCATATTTTCATTGGAACAGAATGGGCATCTATAGAAAGCAATTGCTACCTTAAAATAGCACTCTGAATTTCAGTTAATTTTTAAATACCTTTTCCAGATGGACAGCCAACTGTTTTCATCAGTTTGGAACTTCCTAGCAGTGAAATGCTGGTGTATAAAGGTTACCCTTTCATTTTGTCTTCAACAATGCAGTCTGTTCTTAGACCCAGTCCATCTTCTCCCAGTTTGTGAGCTTGATGATTTGAATTCACCAATCCTAAACTCCATCTGTTTGTTGCCTGAAAACAGTTGAACAGATTTCAATAAATTTAGAAACTGTAAATAAATTGTTGAATAAGCCTGAATGATGGGTAGGATTTCAGCTCTGAGGATGGACAGCCATTGTATAAGACCTACAGATGTGGATTTGCTCCTGTCTCATCATCCACAGTTCAGATAAGAGCATCCTACTTTCTCATACTCCAAGTGGTGACATCATTGCCTTCCAAAGTTTGCAGAAGAAAGTAAATCTAGACTGAATTTAAACTGAATTTAAACCTCAGGCTTCCCTAGGTTTTTGAAATTAATCATCTATACATTCCTTTTGCATTTCCATCAGTTTTCCTACAGAAGAAACAAATAACAAAGGGAAAAGCTATAACACAGTACATAAAACATTTGTATATTATTTCATTCTTAAAGAATTTGAATATATTCTAACAGCAGAAGTTATGGTTCTTTTAGAGGCATTGTGGAAACACCAGGAATTCTAGGGAACACATGTTGATATAAAACATAAGTCACACAATAAGAGCTACCTTTCTTTTTTCTCCTAACTACTATTTACTGCAGGTATATTATATTTCAAGCATCGCTAAGCATTTTCCATATGGTATTCCATTAATATTTGCAAAGAAGCTGTCATTTATACTTTCTGGTCCTCGTTTAACAGATGAGAAAAGCAAGTCTGGAAAAGGCTAAGTAACTTGCCAAAATCACAAGGCTGGTAGGTAGAGGAGATGTGATTCTAATGCAGGTCTTTATCCTCTCCTTTTGATTTCTTTTGATTTTGTTTTATTGAAGGGATTGGGTGGTGCCAGTGAAGGAAGATGCATCTTTCTTCAAGTTCTTTGTTGCTTCCGGAAAGTCTGTGTTGATTAAGGAAAAGAAGATGTTTAAGTTTTTGTTTCACAGGCATCCTTTGATATTCCTATTTCAGATCATTCTTTTAAAGGGACAGCTAGGACATGCTAACTTCCTTCTATAATCACATTACTCAGAGATGGATACAGGCATCTGAACATGATTAGAGTCCTTTTTTTCTGTATTGCTATCATGAAATATGGGTTCAAAGTACATTTCAGGTCCTGTTTGTTTTCATATTGACAAACCTCCTGTACCTTCCACTGATTACCTTTTTTAAAAATTAAGTAAGGGGTGCCTGGGTGGCTCAGTCGGTTGAGCACCCAGCTTCGGCTCAGGTCATGATCTCACGGTTTGTGAGTTCGGGCCCCGCGTCGGGCCCTGTGCTGACAGTTCAGAGCCTGGAGCCTGTTTCAGATTCTGTGTCTCCCTCTCTCTCTGTTCCTCCCCAGCTCTGTCTCTCTCTGTCTCTCTCTCTCTCAAAAATAAATAAACATTTAAAAAAATTTTTTAAAAATAAAAATTAAGTAAACTTTGTTGAGATGCGATTTACATAATGAAGATTTAACTATTATAAGTGTCCAATTCATTGAGCTTGGGTAAATATGGACACTCATGTAACCACAAGCACTATAAGGATAGATATTTCTATCATTCCAGAAAGTTCCTTTCTATCTTTTGTAGCTCATCCCTATGACCACATATTTGATATTTGGCCCAGGTAATCATTGATTTTTATGTGATTGTAGATTTGATTTGCATGTTGTAGAAGTTGCATAGGTGGAATCATATAGTACGTGCTCTGCACTTTTTTTCCTTCTTAGAATAATGTTTTTGAGATATATGCTTTTTAAAAAATTTGTTTTTAATGTTTATTTATTTTGAAGGAGAGAGAGAGAGACAGAGCATGAGCGGGGGAGGGGCAGGGAGAGACAGGGATACATGGAACCTGAAGCAGGCTCCAGGCTCCGAGCTGTCAGCATAGAGCCCAATGTGGGGCTCGAACTCATGAGCCATGATATCATGACCCGAGCCAAAGTAGGATGCTTAACCAACTGAGCCACCCAGATGCCCCCAGATGCCCCCAGATATATCCTTTTTGATGCATGTATCAGTAGTTAGTCCTTTTTATAAGAAGGTAGTATTTATTGTATAGATATAACACAATTTGTTTATCCATTCACCTGTTGATGGATATTGGGGTGGATGCCAGTTTGGGGCTATTATGAATAAAGCTATAAGAACATTTTTGAATACATTTTTTTTTGTGAATATATGTTTTCATTTCTCTTGGGTAACTATCTAGGAGTAGAATTGCTGGTCAACATGGTAAAGCTATGCTGAACTTTTAGGAAACTAATCCATTATTTACCAAAGTGGTATACTCCTATATGAGAGTTCCAGTTACTCCACATTCTGACAAACACTAGGAATTGCCAGTATTTTTAAAATTCTGGCCATCCCATTGCATGCAATAGTTTTTATTTGCATTTCCTAAAGACTAATGGTTTGGGGCATATTGTAAGGTGCTTATATAACGTTTTTTCTAATCTTTCTGTTTAACTATTTTGTCCATTTTAAAAATTGGATGTGTCTTCATAGGGTTGGGTTGTAAGATACAAATCATTTTTCAGATACATGTATTCAAATGTAATATCACAGACGGTCATCCTTTTATTTACTGCCTTTCAGGGAATCAGTTTTTAAATTTTGATGAAGTCCAGTATAGCAGTGTTTTCTTTTTTTTTTTTTAATTTTTTTTTTCAACGTTTATTTATTTTTGGGACAGAGAGAGACAGAGCAGGAACGGGGGAGGGGCAGAGAGAGAGGGAGACACAGAATCGGAAACAGGCTCCAGGCTCCGAGCCATCAGCCCAGAGCCTGACGCGGGGCTCGAACTCCAGGACCGCGAGATCGTGACCTGACTGAAGTCGGACGCCCAACCGACTGCGCCACCCAGGCGCCCCAGCAGTGTTTTCTTTTATGACTTGTGTTTTTCTCTTCAATCTAAGAAATATTTGTCTATCTGAAGGCCACAAAGATTTTTCCTGTGCATTCTTCTAAACTTTTAGAGTTTTCACTTTTCACATTTAAGCCTATAATTATTTTAAGTTAATTTTTATGTATGGTATGAAGTAATGGTCAGGTTTTATTTTATATAGATACCCAGTTTTCCAGCACTTTTTGTTGAAAAGACTATCTTTTCCCATTGAAATATCTTGGCCTCTGAAAACCCATTGATCGTATGTGTACAGGTCTATGTTGAGACTCTGAATATGTTCCCATTGATCTATTTGCTTATATTTGTGTCTTACTAGGACTTTATAGATCTTGAAACCAAGTTCTATAATTCTTCCATTTCTCTTCTTTTTTAAGTATTTTTTTAAGGTTTATTTATTTATTTTGAGAGAGAGCCTTATGTGGGGCTCTCAAGGATTGTGAGATCATGACCTGAACCAAAATTAAGAGTTGGATGCTTAACAGACTGAGCCACCCAGGTGCCCCCATTTTGTTCTCAGCAAAGTTTTATAGTATTAAATAAATAAAACTTGCATATGTTTTGTTAGATTTATTCCTAAGTATTCAATTTTGGATGCTATTCTAAATAGTATTATTTTCAATTCAATTTTTAATTTTTTTTCTTAGTATATAATTGATTTTTGTATCTTGTTTCCCGAAACTCAGTTCAACTCATTATTAGCTCTAAGGTTTTCTCTAATGGGTGCCTGGGTGGCTCTGTTGGGTGAGTCTCCAACTCTTGATTTTGGCTCAGATCATGATCCCACAATGGTGAGATTGAGCCTCACATTGCCCAGCACTGAACGTGGAGCCTGCTTAAGATTCTCTGTCTCCTTCTTCCCCTCTCCCCCATTCATGTTCCTTCTTTCTCTCTTTCTCTCTTAAAATAAATAAATAAATAAATAAATAAATAAATAAATAAATAAATTTTTCTCTAGATGTATTAGAATTTCTTCATATAAAATTTCTTTATCTTTGAATAAAAGCATTTTTATTCTTTCTCTTAATCTGTATGCCTTTTTTTCTATCCTTATTCAGCTGGCTTAGACCTTTGAGTACAGTGCTAAATCGTAGTAGTGAGAGAAAACATCCTTGCCTTCTTTTTGTCCCTAAGGGGAAATAGTTAAATATATTTGTTGTTACAATTAAACATTGTGTTAACTATAGATTTTTCATAGATACTCTTTACTAAGTTAAAGGAAGAGAATAGGTGTTAAATTTTGTCAAATGATTTTGTTATATCTATTGATAGGATCATATGTTTTTTTTCTCCACTATTTTTTTTAATATGGTAAACCATATTGATTGGTTTTGAAATTTTATGATAATTTTCTAATACTTGAATAGGTCCCACTTTGTCTTGGTATATTATTCTTCTTATACATTTCTATATTTGATATGCTAATATTTTGTTAAGGAATTTTGCCTCTATATTCATGACAGTCTTCAGTTTTTTTCTTTTTTAATTTTTCATTTAAAAATTTTTTGTTTATTTATTTTTGAAGGAGAGAGAGACAGAGCATGAGAGGGGGAGGAGCAGACAGAGAGGGAGACACAGAATCTGAAGCAGGATCCAGGCTCTGAGCTGTCAGCACAGAGCCTAATGCGGGGCTCAAGCCCACGAACTGGGAGATCATGACCTGAGCCAAAGTCAGATGCTCAACCCACTGAGCCACCCAGGCACCCCAGTGTTCTTATACTATCTTTGTCTAGTTGTTTTGGTATCAGGATAATACCAGCCTCATAAAATAAATTGCAAAATATGTCAAGGAAGAAGTAAAATTTTCACTATTTGCAGATGATATGATACTGTATATAGAAAACCCTAGAGATTCCACCAAAAACCTGCTAGAATGGATAAATGAATTCAGTAAAGTTGCAGCATATAAAGTCAATATGTAGGAAATCTGTTGCACTTCTATTCACTAATAATGAAGCAGCAGAAAGAGAAATTGATAAAACAATCCCATTGATAATTTCACAAAAGAGAGAAAAATACTTAGGGATAAACTTAACCAAAGAGGTAAAAGACCTGTACTATGAAAACTATGATGAACTGATGAAAGAAATTGAAGATGACACAAAGAAATGGAAATATATTTCATGCTCATATTGTAAGAACAAATATTGTTTAATGTCTTACTACCCAAAGCAATCTACAGATTTAATGGAATCTCTATCAAAATAGCAACGGTATTTTTCACAGAACTAGACAAAAAGAAATCCTAAAATTTGTATGGAACCCAAAAGTCTCTGAATAGCTAAAGCAATCTTGAAAAAGAAAAACAAAACTAGAGTCACCACAATTCCAGACTTTAAGTTATATTACAAAGTTGTAGTGATCAAAACAGTACGGTACTGGCACAACAATAGATACATACATCAATAGGACAAAATAGGAAGCCCAGAAATAAACTTACAATTATATGGTCAATTAATCCTTAACAAAGGAGGAAAGACTATCTAATGGGGAAAAGACAGTGTCTTCAACAAATAATGTTGGGAAAACTGGACAGCTATATGCAAAAGAATGAAACTGAACTACTTTCTCACACCATATATAAAAATAAACTCAAAATGGATTAAGGATGTAAATGGGAGACCTGAAACCATAATAATCCTAGAAGAGATCATAGGCAGTAATTTTGGCATCAGTAATTGCAACATCTTTCTAGATATTTCTCCTGAGGCAAAGGAAACAAAAACAAAAAATAAACTATTTGGACTTCATCAAAATAAAATATCCTGGAGTACCTGGGTGGCTCAGTCAGTTAAGTGTCCAACTATTGATATCATCTCAGGTTGTGATCTTGTGGTTGTGAGATTAAGCCCCACATTGGGCTCTTTGCTGAATATGGGGCCTGCTTGGATTTCTCTTTCTGTTTCTCTCTCTCTCTCTGCCCCTCCCTGGCTCTCTGTCTCTCTCAAAAATAAATAAATTAAAGTTAAAAAATTCTTCAGCACAGGAAAGGAAACAACCAACAAAACTAAAAGACAGAATACTGAATGGGAGAAGATATTTGCAATGACATATCTGATAAATGGTTAGTATCCAAAATCTATAAAGAACTTATAGACTCAATACCACAAAAACAAATAATCTAATTAAAAAATGGGCAGAGGACATGAACAGACATTTCTCCAAAGAAGATGTACAGATGGCCAACAGACACACAAAAAGATGTTCAACATCACTCATCATCAGGGACATGCAAATCACAACTACAATAAGATATTATCTCACACCTGTCAAAATGACTAAAATGAAAAACTCAAGAAACAACAAATGTTGGTGAGGATGTGGAGAAAAAGGAACCCTTATGAACTGTTGGTGGGAATGCAAACTGGTGCGGCCCCTATGAAAGACAGTATGGAGATTCCTGAAAAAGTTGAAAATGGAAGTACTATATGATCCAATAACTTCACTACTGGGTATTTACCCAAAGAATATGAAACGCTAATTCAAAAGGATATATGCACCCCTAAGCTTATTGCAGCATTATTTATAATAGCCAAACTGTGGTAAAAGTCCAGATTTCCATCAATAGATAAATGGCTAAAGAAGTGGGATATATATACTTATACAAAAGAACTATTACTCAGCTATAAAAAAGAATGTGGTCTTTCCATTTGCAACAACATGGATGGATCTAGAGAGTATGATGCTAATAAGGGAAATAAGCCAACCAGAAAAAGACAAATACCAGATGATTTCATTCATATGTAGAATTTGAGAAAAAAAACAAAGGAAAAAAAAACAAGCTCCTCCCCCCCCCCCCCAAAAAAAAACCCACAATAGACTATGAACTATAGAGAACAAACTGATGGTTACCAGAGGGAAGGTGGGTAGGGGGATTGGTGAAAGAGCAAAGGGGATTAAAAGTACACGTATCTTGATAAGTGCTAATTAATGTATGGAACCTGCTGAATCACTATATTGTACACCTGAAATAGTATAACACTGTATGCAAACTACACTGGAATTAAAAATTAAAAAAAGAAAAACAAGAAAACAAGAAAAATTGAAAACAAATGAGCTAGCAGTGAGGAAGAGCCAAATAACATGAAAAAGAATTGGAAAATATTCTTACATTTTTCTCTTTAGAGAAAGGGTCTTGGTGTAGGAATGGTATTATTTTTTTCTTAAATGTTTGATAGGCTTCACCAGTGAAGACATCATGCTTCAAGTTTTTGTTACTAAGAGGTTTTTAATTAAAAGTTTGGTTGTTCAGGGGCACCTGGGTGGCTAAATTGGTGAAGCACTGGACTTCAGCTCAGGTCATGATCTCATGGTTCATGAGTTTGAGCCTCACATTGGGCTTTATGCTGACAGCTCTGAGCCTGGAGCCTGCTTCAGATTCTCTGTCTCCCTCTGTCTCTCTCTGCCCCTCCCCCATTCGTGCTCTGTCTCTCTCAAAAATAAACATTAAAAAAATTAAAAAAAAATTTAAAGTTCAATTGTTTTAATAGACCTATTGCTATTCAGATTTCCCATTTCTTTTTTCTGCTCTTTTGGTAAATTGTGTTTTTAAAAAAGTTTCTTATTTAAGTTGTTAAATTTATAGCCATATGGCTATTCTTAGTGTGTGTGTGTGTGTGTGTGTGTGTGTGTGTGTGTGTATTAGTTTTTAAATGTTTTATTTTTATTTTCGAGACAGAGAAAGAGCATGAGCAGGGGAGAGGCAGAGAGAGAGGGAGACACAGAATCCAAAGCAGGCTCCAGGCTCCGAGCTGTCAGCACAGAGCCCGATGCGGAGCTCTAACTCACAAACTGTCAGATCATGACCTGAGCTGAAGTTGGACGCTTAACTGAATGAGCCACCCAGGCACCCCTAGTTTTTAAATATCTATAAAATACCCCAAATTCCAGCAGAATATAGTCTAAATCTATTTCTCACTCAAGTAAAATTTGCTAGAGGTCGTCTTAACCTTCAGGGGCTCCCAAGCATGTACTGAGTCAGTGATCTAGGCTATTAGATCTTGTGGTTCTGCAATCTTTATGCATGGTTCCCATACTCAATGCTGAATGGAAATAAAGTTAGAATATCTTGCAAGGTTTTCCCTTGCCTCAGTTTGGAAATGAAACATGTCATTTCCACTCATAACCTTTGGCCAGAAATAGTCACTTGGATTTGTTCAGGTGCAAGAGAGCTAGGAGATATGGTGTCTAGTGTGCCCAGTGAGGAGAGAATACAATACTGATGAGCACTAATGATGTCTACCGAAGCGTTCATCTGTCACCTGACATTATGCTTCTCTCCACCACTGAAGAGAGCACTTCAGGCCGTATTACATGCCTGTAATCCCTCCACCTGTTCAAGTGCTTTCATATCCATTATCTTAATGTGTCTCCAAATCACTGTGTGAGTTACGCAGGGCAGGCTCTTTTAACCATATTGCCTTGGGCGAATTATGGTGAGTCCAGACACACATCAAAGGAGAGAAACCAGAAAGAATTTTTCAGTTTTGTTGTGCTGATGATTCCCTGGGCAGAATACAGCATGCCATGCAGGACCAGTCAGGGGAAGCATGAGGGTCTGTCACCAAGGAGAGGGAGGGAAGGGAATGGTGGGCAAGCACCTTGTGATTTTTACAGGAAGGAAAGAGCAAGGAGAGGCAAGCAGATTTAGAATTGCCTAATTTAAAATCTTTCAACAGGATCTGGGTCATAAGGGCTATTAAAGGGTTGTCTGTTACCTGGCCCTGTTACTCACCCTGGAATCAGGTGAGTTATAAGGGCCAGGAGTATGAGTGCTTGATAAGGGAGGTGGTTGGGGTGTGGACTCAACTGACTTCTCAAGAAAAGGAACTGATGGGGCACCTGGGTGGCTAAGTCAGTTCAGCCTCCGACTCTTGATTTCAGCTCAGACCATGAGCTCATGGTTCCAGAGATCGAGCTCTGCCTCAGGCTCTGGGCTGATGGTGCAGAGCCTGCTAGGGATTCTCTCTTTCCCTCTGTTTCTCTACCCCTTCTCCACTTGCTCTTCCTTTCTCTGTCCCTCTCTCTCAAATAAATAAACATTAAAAAAAAATAAAAGAATGGGAACTGACTAGCCTCTAGCCTGGGCCTCAAAACTGGGTCAAGATAGCATTAAAAAAAAAAAGTATATTACCCAGGTAGTATTTATTGTCCCCACTTTGCATTTAAGGTACTGAGTCACTTTGAGGTTAGATCAATTACCTAAGATCATCTAATTATTACCTAGAGGGCCCTAGGCTTAGAACACAAAAACCCTATTCACTGATGGATGTGCTTTACAGTGCATTGCCTTACACATCAGGGAGGTTTAATAAATGCTTCTGCGAATCACATTACCCAATCAGAAGCCTGGGTTCCCCACTCTGCTGTCTCATTTAGGAGCATGGCCCTTCCTCTTCTCACAGAAGGTCATAATCTGTCAGTCCCAGAGGGGCCACTGGACCCAGTTCCTCTTGTGCATCAAGGGGAAGCACACAAGATAGTAGATACTGAAGCCAGGATGGCAGCCTTTAAGGGGGTGGCAATAGTTAGAGCTGGTGATTGAAGCTTTTCCAAAACTAGGTTAACCTAGGCCAAAGGTTAGCCTAACACTTCAATGTCATCCTTTTAAAGGGATGTATGCATAGAACCATCACTTTCAATGATGCTTTAGGTCTTTCAAACACTAAATGGCACTCCTCCCTTACCACCGATCTCCCAAGCAACGTTGTCCAAGGCAAGCCTGCTGACTGCTGAATTCAGCTTTTTGGGGAAAAGCTAACAACCAGGAATTGACATGCTGTGCTGTTTAGGCCATATGAATATTAAGACCTATTTGCAAACACTATAGAAAAGCTAAATTGAGTTAATTTCTATTTCTTGAGTTGAAACACTGAATTAAAAAACAATTTAAATGTCTTACTCTTTTAGGAAAAAAAATCAATGCTTTAAAATTAATTTCATTTTTTAAACTTATTGTTAACTCAATAAAGCCTTTTGGGCTTTTTAAGCTAATTGTCTTTGAACTCATTTTAAATTCAAAAGTTTTTATAATTTTGATAATATTTTAAACACTATCTTCACTATATGGCAGTTCATGTTATAAACCTAGAAGGGTACAGAAAAAATTACCAAGGTCCTTGTGCAAGAACGACACAAATATCTTTGAAGCATTCTTACTGTTTTTGTGGAATAGTAGGAATTGTATTATTCTATTTTGTTTAATGGAATCATATGTGTGTGTCTATATGTATGTGTGTGTGTATATGCATATATATGTATATATGTATATATATGTATGTATATGTATATGTGTATGTATATGTGTATGTATACATATGTATATATGTATATATATGTATGTATATATGTGTGTGTGTGTGTGTATATGTGTATATATATATATATATATATATATATATATATATATATAGTGAAAATTTATAAACCTGTAGATAAATATCCGAAAGACTGTACACTAGAATGTTATCACTCGGGGATCTACAATGTGGGTACTTTGCTACAATTTTTATACTTTTGTTTTAACTTGATTGTTTCCAACAAGTTTTTAAGACATTTTATAACTTATAAAACAAGTGATTTGAAACATCTATCAGGCCATGAATCAAACAATTTATTTGAATGTGGTCAGGTTTATTTTGCCCATGTGTGAACTTCAAATCGTTTTCAGATTCTTGCCAATGGCCACAATGTTTGGCCACATATTATGAACATCTTCCATGCCATTAGTCTTCCACAACAGTGACATTTTGAATAGTTTCATAATATTTTACTTTCTAAGTGCATAAACACTTATTTCCAATTTTCCAGTTTTTAGTTTCAGTGGGTACAGTACAGAGGTCAGGCAAAGCCAGGAGTAACATACTCTCTTCTCAACCACCTTCCACCTCCTTCTCTACGTGGACACATTTGTAAAAGTTTAAAGCACGTTTTGCTGGACTGTTTACTATTTCCATGCAAATTCAGTCAGTACACGCTCCTTCCCTGTCGTGCATCTTCTTTTCAGTATTTCTATCTCTAATTCTCCCAGTGGTAACCTAGAAATGATTTACTAATTTCAAATATCATTTGTTGATTTGTTCAGTATATGGAATGTTTATATCATTTACACTAGTTCCTTCTCCATTTGATCTTCAATCATCATGCTTTAATTATAAGTGTACTGCTTTATTTTCTGTTCTTGAAATTATATGAAGATATCTGTATCTGGACCTATCTCCATGCAATTACATTTGTCTTTCTCCCTTAGGACTGGGGCTGAAAAGGGCTAGATTCTATATGTTTTGGATTCTGTAGAATCCGTATGGATTCAATACATTTTGCTTGGCATCTGCACATATGTACCAGAATTCAAGCTTATCCAGTGACCCAACTCTTCCTTCTAGAGCAGCCATGGACCCCAGGCTCACAGATGGCAGACTGCATTCTGACTGATAGAAACCCACAGAGAAAGGAAAGGCAGGGAAAATGTGACCCTAGGGCTCTGGGTTCGTCTTCCTCCGCTGTCTTGAATTCATTTGGGTCTGACTTCTTTGTGCATATGGGCACAAGGCCCATTAAAGGCTTTAAGGCTATGACTAAAGAAAGTATTTATTTTCTTCTTGGGACATGCCCATGAGCAAGAAGGAGGACGAGGTCAGAAGATGTGTCACCAGACGCTCTTTGATATTCCCCCAAATTAATAACTGTCTTCAAAGGGGTGAGGTTACCAAGCAAAGAGCTGGGATTTTCTGGAAGTACTTTCTCCGAGAAGCATTATTTCAGTGGCCCCATCTGTCAACCTGGGATCACACACAGGCTTTGCAGACAGAGTGGAGTTTCCAATAATTCCTTCTACTTCCAGGCAGAAAGGCAGAGAGGATTTGAAGGACCAGCCACTGCTGTGACTGAGAAGGGGAGGTGCCCCTCACCTTGCTTTGCCTTTTAGAAATAATCCTCTTATCTGTGCACACTTTGCAAGCCTTCCTTAAATGAATCTTCCGGTGCCTACATGGGATTTGCACATCAGTCAGACCTCACTCACCCATTCTGCAGCCAATAGAGCAAGGCTAGGACCCCTTTCACTGCTTGTTTAGAGCTCCAGGGGTGCTCCCTGGAGCACCCCACTGTGCTTCCCCCACTGTGCTCCCGCTGCACTTGTTTCTGCATGGTCTCTAGTTTCCCACTGTTGGCTCTGTCTCTGTTTTTTTGGCAAAATCCTCTGAAACTTTTATGATTTTATTCCCTATCTTTTATAGTTGTTTTGCCAACTAATTTGCCTGCCTCTTTTTTTGTGGTTGCCGTGGAAGTCACTCATCTTTATCGAGTCTTTCTACAGCATTCCAGTTGGTATGCATAAAACAACGCTGTTTGTGTTTATCTTTCACTGGTTTATGTGACATTTAGTTACATTACATTATTACCAGACCATAGGCTGGCATAAATAGGTTGGGGTGCAATCGCAATTGACATGGCTGAGCATCCAGCTCCATTGGTGGAACTGACAGTGTTTGTGTATATCAGAAATTAGCCAACTAGCAGAGAGCCTTCAGTGCGCGGTGCCCTCAGCCAGTGTGATTTACCCAAGACACGGAGAGGATTCATTAAGCGAGTAGTTGTTTGAGGGAGAGCAGTTCAGAGAGATTGCTCTTCCATGAATTCTATAATGGTTAGTCACCAGAACTCTCTCCACATCAAAAGGACACTGCTCTCTGGCTTGTATCCCTGGGACCTGAGTCTTGATTAGCATATGTGGCTAGAACCTCAGCAGACCCTTTTTGGATGTGGGTGGCTGGGAGGAGGTGGGGATCATTCAGACTACCCTGCAATTGTCTTCCCAATATCAGGTTCAATGCCAAGCTCACTAAAACTGTAAGCCCAGCATATCTCCAATTATACCTATTGTGTTAGGCAGCCTCCTTTCCCCAAAGATGTCCATATCCAAATCCTTAGAATCTGTGAACATACATTACATGGCAAAAAGAAATTAAGGTTGCAGATGGAATTAATGTTGCTAATCACCTTATCTTAAAATAGAGAATTATCCTGGTGGGCCCAAGATAATCAGAAGGGTCCTTAAAGGTGGGAGAGAGTGAGTCGGAAGGAAATGTGCCTGTGGAGAAGCTCACAGAAATTCAATATCAGAAGAACTCAGTGTGCCATTGCTGGCTCTGAGGTTGGACCATGCCACGAGTCAAGGACTATGAGCAACCTCTAGAAGCTAGAAAAGGCAAGATTCTCTCCCGGAGCCTTCATAAAGGAATGAGGTCCTGCCTACTTCTTTGTTCTAGCCTCCTGAGACATGCCTCAGACCTCTGAGATAATAGGATTGTGTTTTTTTAAGTTTGTCATAATTTGTTATAGCAGCAATAGTCATCTAATGCATCTACCCTCTTAATTCTGTGACATCTCCCTTTTCCTAATAAAGGAAATTACATTTAGAGGATTTCTTTAATGGAAGCTCTGAATTTTACAACCCCTTCCTACTCCCCAATGTATTTAAATGTAGTTTTAAATCTGCTGCTTGTGTCCAGAGAAATGTAAAGCAAAGAGCCAAAACTCTTTACAACAAAACATTTAAAATGCTTCAAATATCCAAGGAGAGCTTTTAAAGGGCAGCTCTGTCATGGATGGAGAAAGAGTAAGGAGACTGAAGTGCTCTGCAATGTATCATGCTTGATAAGCCAAAGTCCTGGGTGAGCAAGCGTCAGACCCACACTTAGAGATGGGAGGGCCTCTCGGGGCAGCCGGCATCCCCTGCCCCAGCCCTGCTTGGCTGGATGGGTCCCCAGAGTGACCTTGTAAACACCAATTGCTGCCAAGTTTGTCTTGGCCAGTGTTGTCTATCAGCACAGAACCTCTTACATTTAGACAGAGAGACCCCAGGGAGTTGCAAGGAGGAGAAATGCCGAAGGGAACACGCACTGTTAAGTCAATAGGGCTTTGTACAGATCACCAGAGGAAGCAGAGCAGGGAGCAAGATATCCGGAGACAGGTGTGAGGCCTGTTGCTACAGGAAGTTAGAGGTCTGCAAGGAGGCAGAACGTTCCCCAGTTCAGAGTCCAACATAGAGGTGCAAACCCCTTATAGGGTGGTGGTGGTGGTGAGATCCTGAGAGAGTGCCCCGGTGCTCAGCCTTCTGGAGTGCAAAGGAGGGTCTTTCGCCATCAGCTCAGGTGCTGGGCCCCAGTGGAAAAAGAACAAAGTGAACAGAAGAGGAGGATGGTGGGGTTCTGCATGGGGGGGCCAGACTGTGAGGAAATACTCCTGCTCTTATGACCCTGGGTCAGCAAGAAGGAATAATGTGGGAGATTCTGTTACGGGACACCCCCTGAGTTAAAAAGCTTGGGCAAGCAGACTGTTGGCAAATTGCTGCTGCTCTTTTCTTCCAAACTCAGAAAATGCACCTGCTCTCATTACTAGAGATTCTCTGAGGTTTGTGAGCAGTGGGGTAACAGACATAAGCATTTCTGCAATATTAATAATCTAGAGAGGAAAGAGAGGGTTACCCAAGATGGGTGCATGGCTTGGGACAGGGCATATCACCCAAGACTTGATTCCCTTGTGTAAATGGCATCAAGGAGACTCCCCTGTATCCTCAGACTTAAGAATAGAGTGATGGAGGAGTATTGGGTAGGCTGATGGGCTAAATGGATGATGGGCAGTAAGGAGCACATTCATTGCAATGAGCCCTGGGTATTCTATGTAAGTGATGAATCACTAAATTCCACTCCCAAAACCATTATTACACTATATGTTAAATAACTTGGATTTGAAAAAAAAAGAGAATAAAGTGAGATATACATATTCTGTAAAGTTTGAAGCATTTTGCTTAAGTTATGATTAGTATTTTCATTGCTCTTAATAGATTGATTTAAATTTATATGATTTCATCAGAATCACCAAAGCCTTGTAACAATTTTTCTGTCAGAGTATTTTGTGGTGAAAGAATGAATTGATTCCTTTTTGGCCCTTCCTTAGTTATCTTTTATCTGTTCTCCTCCTCATGACCAAATACCATGTTTCTACTTTCTCACCTGCCATGCATGCATCTGTCCACATCACACTGACCTATATGTTCCCACTGGTTTACTGAAATTGCTTTGGACAAGGTCATTAATGATCTTCTAATTGTCAGATTCCATAATAATAGTAACAATAATAATGACGGTGATAGCTAATGCTTATCAAGGCTTAATTATGTCAGGCATGGCTCTAAGTGATTTGCATATATTAAGTAATTTAAATGTACACTATCTTGTGAAGGAGGTAATGTTATCAATCAGATTTTAATAAGAAGAAAACTGTGGCAGAGAGGCATCCTGGGCGTAGGTCACAGGATTAGAAAGAGGCAGAACCAGGATGCAAACCCAGGCAATCCTACTCCAACACCACGCTTGTAACCTCTACATGATGCTACTTCTTCATTTGACTGCCCTCTGTGGCTTCCACTGACAATCCCTGGTTGAAGATGGGGCATTGAAAAGCAGTGGAGGGTGCCTGGGTGGCTCAGTTGGTTAAGCGTCTGACTCTTGATTTCAGCTCAGGTCGTGATCTCCTGTTTCATGAGATTGAGCCCTTGCATTGGGCTCCGCACTGACAATGTGGAGCCTGCTTGGAATTCTCTCCCTCTCTCTTTGCCCATCCCCAGCTCATGCACATGCATGCATTCTCTCTCAAAATAAATAAACTTAAAAAAAAGAAGAAAGAAAAGCAGAGTGGGAAGGTATGCTAAGGCCATGCAGCTGGCAGTTAGATCTAGAGATGCCCCTGCTCTTGACATGGAGAAGTCTGTGGCACAGGCCAGGGTTGATAGCCTTTCTGAAAGTCCTTGGTCTGGGGCTGTGACTGGATCAATGCAGAAGGAATGGCTGAAGAGGCAGTCACAGGGAGGTAGGTGGTCCTAGCTAGACATTGGGACAAGTTACCAGCAGGGAGAAGGGGTCACTATTTCCAGATCTGGGGCATAAGAAGAGTCACAAAGTTGGTCTGTGGGGAACCACAGTGACTTTCAAAGCCTCTTTGTGGCACTTTGGAGGCTTTCAGATCTTTGGTTTCCCGGTGCATAAATGTCCCTGTCTTTTCATCAGGCTCTATGACTAATATGCCTTGGTGATCCACACATCTTCAGGTTCAAATGGCCAACTGGAGATTTTTTTAATTAATTTTTTTTTAAATTTTTTAAGAGAGAGAGAGAGAGGGAGAGAGAGGGATCACAAGTGGGGGAGGGGCACAGAGAGAGGGGGACAGAGGATCTGAAG
Source organism: Prionailurus viverrinus (assembly GCF_022837055.1). Taxonomy (NCBI): domain Eukaryota; kingdom Metazoa; phylum Chordata; class Mammalia; order Carnivora; family Felidae; genus Prionailurus; species Prionailurus viverrinus. The sequence continues at coordinate 123,073,691 of NC_062563.1, forward strand.
CAGGCTCAGTGCTGACAGCAGCTAGGCTGATATAGGGCTTGAACTCAGGAACCATGAGACCATGAGCCTGAGCTGAAGTTGGAAGCTCAAACGAGTGAACCAACTGGGTGGCCCCCAACTGGGGATTCTAGTAAAGCAGACAGTACCCTCCTATACTCTTGTTAGCTTCCTCTCAGCCTCCTTAGGGTACAGTGAAGCTGGACAGAAAAGGCAGAGCCCATTGTAGTCTGCCCGTGGACATGCCTGCATCCTACAGAGATAGGAGAAAAAAGGAGTGAAGAAAAAGTCACATTCTGGAATGTTATGTTGAGAAAAAAAATCCTCAGAAATGAAACAAAGCTCTAATCAACTTGAATACAAATGTGTTAGCTTGCCTGTTCTGGGATAAGTAATTTTTTCAGATGTGCATAAAGCAATTTAGCCACTCATAAATTTGACAAGTCAAGACATAGTCCCTTAAAAAGCAATGTTGAGCAATTCGCCTGTTATTTTACAGAAACCATTTAGTAATCATATAAAGTAAGTGAGAGTAGGCAGTATAAATATTCCTAGTGCTCCTAATCAATGAAGAGTATCCCAAAGAGAGGACTCTGAGTATCTTGGAACAACCTTGTGTTGAGTGTGCACGTATGTGTGCATGCAGATGTGAATCCAGGGATGAAAGAGAGCAACTTTGTTTTTGTAAAGACCTTTTATTTTATCAACAGAATGAAAATAATTTGACCATGGCGATCTTAACTCTCCATGGCAGAGAAAGTCTTGATTGGTCTTTGTCTCCAGAATAGAACACCTTGGGTCTCTGGAAATGTTATAGCTACTTAAATAATTTATTCAAATGGTCACCAACCAGGACAGTGCCTATTTTGGGAGACCAATGTCTTCAATGAATTTCCCACCTCCCCCAGAAACCCATACCCCTGTTGGAAATATCAGTGAGATGCTCTGCTAGTCCTGTAGAAGCCCTCCAATCTCTGTTCCCTGGGCAGAGTCTCTAATTACCAACCATTATCTTTTCTTACTCTCTTCCTCTTAATAATACAACATTGCCCCCACCCTGAGTTTTAGCTGGGAACATGGCCCACATCCACCCAGTTAGAGGCTGATTACTCAGCCTCCCTACAGTCTAGCTGTGGCATGTAATTAAATTTTGGCCAAGAAAGTGATAATGGAAGTGATGTATGCAAACTTCCAGACTGAGTATAATGAAGCTGTGTGTCTTTCACTCTTTCTTTTCCTCTCCCCTCTGGCTGGGAAATGGCAATTGAAGCTGCTCCTTTGGACAGAGACGGAGGCTTCAAATTGAGGATGGCAGAGCTGCCCAACCTTTCTGGACTGTTTGATGAGAGAGAAGTGAAGTTCTATTTTATTTAAGCCTCTGGATTTGGGGTCTCTTCATTAAAGCAATTTTACCTGTAACCTAAGTAAGACATGACCTAAGAGATCAATAAGTTGGGCCCATTTGTGTCCTGAAGTACTGTGGTTGATATCTTCCCTGAAGCCTCAGTGACCAAAGAGAGCTACTGTGTAAGTGTGTGAGGGCAGAGCTCAGGACATTGTGGTTTGTTTAAACCATTACTGCCTGGGGAGCTAAGGAATGGAATTCATTGCAGTAGCCTGGAAGAACGCCACCTCAAGATTTACAAACATGTGTTTTATTGTTGCTGATTGTGTAACTTTTTATTTTGATATAATTTCAAGCATATACAAAACTTACATAAAAGTTGCAAGAAGAGTACAGGAACATTTTCAAATTTTCCAACTGTTTATACTATATCCATTTACTTTATCATTCTCCTTTGTGTGTGTGTGTGTGTGTGTGTGTGTGTATCAATATAGTCTCTTTAAAACATTACTTGCAAGGAAGGAGACTGTCTTTCATGATCTTTCACATTTTGAAAAACAGCCCAATTATTTGTAGAATGTTCCTCAATCATCATTAGATGTAGTTTGTTTATTTTGTGCAGGAATGTCATAGAAGTGATGTTATGCCTTCTCAGCGCCTCCTCTCAGGAGTCAAGTGATGCTCATTTGTCACTTTGATCACTGGGTTAGGGTGGTGTCCACCAGATTTTTCCATTGTAAAATTCCTCTTTTTGTCTATTAGTAAATGATGTGTGTTTGGCTACTTTGAAACCATGTAAATATCTTGGGGCGCCTGGGTGGCTTGGTCGATTAAGCGTCCGACTTCGGCTCAGGTCATGATCTCACGGTCCGTGAGTTCGGGCCCCGTGTTGGGCTCTGTGCTGGCAGCTCAGGGCCTGGAACCTGTTTCAGATTCTGTGTCTCCCTCTCTCTCTGCTCCTCCCTTGTTCATGTTCTGTCTCTCTCTGTCTCAAAAATAAATAAACGTTAAAAAAAATTTAAAAAAGAAACCATGTAAATATCTTGTTACTCATCATATATTCACTACCAGTTTTAATATCTTTTAATGATTTTATACACTAGGAATTTTAACATGGATTTACTTGGAGAAAGTATGTCACCTCAGAGAGGGTTTAGGACTACCTAACTTGGAAGAAGAAGGAGGTCTGGAGTCTAAATTCAACCTATCAACCCCAGGCTTCAGTTTCCTCTTGGGCAAAACAGATAGGTTGAGGGATGGTGGTCTTGGGTGAAATGGCTGCTCTCTAGCTTTCTTAAAAAAATTTTTTTAATGTTTATTTTTGAAAGGGAGAGAGAGCGAGAGAGAGAGCATGAGCAGGGGAGGGGCAGAGAGAGAGAGACACACACACAGAATCCAAAGCAGGCTCCAGGCTCTGAGCTGTCGGCACAGAGCCGGGCATGGGGCTCAAACTGTGAGGTTATGACCTGAGCCGAAGTTGGACACTTAAGGGACTGAACCACCCAGGTGCCCCTCTAGCTTTCTAAATCTAAGGATCTGGAGTTTGTAGGGACAGGCATCCTGACATCCTGGGAAGGTTAGTTCTTTGAGGTGCAAAACTCTCACATGCTCGCTCGGTAGTACCTTCAGCATCCCTGGCTGTTAATCACTAAAGTCTCAGAAGTTTTCTACACTGGAGAGGTTTTAAAATATGGCTGTTCATTCTTTGACACTTCTCCCATCAGGAGGTGGGGTCTACATATGTCCCCTTGAAGCTGGGTGTGCCTGCTCCTGTTTGTGCCAATACAGTTCAGCCACAGTGACATCATGTGACCTCTGAAGTTTGGTCCTAAAAGGCAAGGTAGTTTCCCCTTTGTTTTCAGGAAGTCTTAATCTTGGAGGGCTGGGACATCATATGAGAGATTGGCTACTGGGACTGCCATGCTGTGAGGAAGCCCAGTCCCTAGGGAGAGACCATGTATCCATAGAGTTGCTTTGGCTGACAGCCCCAGCCAAGTCCAGCTTTTGAGTCATGCTGGCTCAGGTACGAAACCTATGAGTGAAAACATCTCCATGATTCTGGTCTTCAGTTATTTGAGAACTTCTTAGCTATTTGAATCTTTCTAGCTAGAATCTCAAGTGTTGTGGAGCAGAGACAACCATACCCTATCTGAATTCCTGATTCCTCAAAATCTATGAGCATAACAACATGATGGTTTTTTTTCTTTTTATGTCATTTTAATTAGGAGGACTTTGCTATGCAGCAACAGATAACTGGAACATCCACCCCCTTCCCAGTTCCCCTGAGGGGCCTGTGTGACCTCAGGTGGGAGCCACTGTGGATTCTAACCTAATGCTTCTCTTTTTACTACTTGTCAACAAAATATATTTTAAATCAAAATATTACAATATGCTGAATGTGGTATGTCTCTCCTGTATCCTCTGGGGAAATGAGACCATGACTTTTGTGGGTTTTTTTGGTAATGTCAGCAGCCTTTGAACTTTAGCCTCATTTACTCTCTGGAGCCTACCAAGACCCCATGGCATGTTTATGGGACACGGACAACTTCCAAACAATAAGTACTTTATAACAAGAAATGTCACTTATACTCTACTTTTTCAGCTGTGCTCCAGAAGAGGTGGTGATGAAATGGAAGCTATAGAGGGAATTGTATTTCTCTAGAGATGTGGTTTATACATTTGGAGATGTATTCTGGAGTCTCCTGTCTCCTTATCCTAACATTGAAGACTGGCTAAGTGGGGAGAGTGAGAGCTTGTGACTTGACTTGACAAATACACTGTGGTCATTTTCTCTTGATATTTAATAGCTGCCAAACTGGAGGGAGACAGAATCCTAAACATTCATTCATTCATTCATTCATTCATTCATTCAACAAACCAGGAATTGTGCTAGGTTTTGGTGGTGGAGCATTGAAGAAGGCAGGCACAGTTTCTGCCCTCATGAAGCTTATAATCAACCTATCAGAAAAGACAATGAATGAGAAATTTATAAGTTTGGTGAATATGATACGTTGTGCTTCTCAGACTGTCTATGGCAAAGGGCCTGTTCATTTTTCCTACTTACCTACCTACGTACCTATTGTCTGTATATAGCATTTTTGACTTCCAGTCAGTCATGAATAGGTGTATCCTAGTACAGGTGACCAATGTGATTTGACATCCAAGTTGGACAACTTCCAGATTAATCTGCACACTGTTCAAAATAGATGAGCCTGTAGATTCCTTCCTTGGAAGTTTTGACAACGCCAAATTGCTACCCAGGTATTGACATGTTTACTTCTAATGTCTGTATTGATCTCCTTGCAGATCATTGACAGGACGCTTACACACTGGCCCTGGTGCACAGACCACACCTCGAGTTGCACAACTATAGATAGGGAGCAGTGTAGGCGGGTGTCGTGCTGTCACTTGCCCTTATTCACACATTTCTCAACGAAACTTAGAAAACTGGAGGGAATTTTCTCACAATGCACAGACTGACTTATGTTCCAAATTCTTATGCCTTCATTTTAGACTGATCGTAGGAGAACTGATGAGCAGAATCTGGGAGTCACCACCTTACCTTTGAGAATCTACTAATTCCTGCAAGGACATGCAGGTTCCTTCCCCATTGTTTCTCAGGTCATTCCGTTCAGGGCCTGGTGGGGAGGATGCAGAAGACAGAGTTGACTTGTGGTACTCCAGGTTCTCACATACCCAGTGTTGATATCATGGTTCTCCAAGGCACAGTGTTCTTGGGAGGCTGTAATGAAGAAGTGATTCTTTTTTTTTTTTAATGTTTATTTATTTTTGACACAGAGAGAGACAGAGCATGAATGGGGGAGGGTCAGAGAGAGAGGGAGGCACAGAATCCGAAGCAGGCTCCAGGCTCTGAGCTGTCAGCACAGAGCCTGACGCAGGGCTCAAACTCACAGACCGTGAGATCATGACCTGAGCTGAAGTCGGATGCTCAGCTGACTGAGCCACCCAGGCACCCCTGAAGTGATTCTTGAAATAGCTTTGGAGTCACTCCTTTTATGATATCCTTAGTGACATCATTTGCATTTTACAGGTAAAGAAATAGTAACATACTAATTAAGGAACTCTCTTGGGTGAACAGATAAGAAAAGGGACTCTCAGATTCTGAATAGATTTTTTTTTTTTTGGTCAGGATTTTAAAAACTAGAAAAAAAAACACTTAAAAAGATTTGAGGAGGGTGGATTTTTATGGTCTAGAGTTTCTTAATGCTTCTAACTATATATTTGAAATACTATAAACATTTTTTTATAAATAATTTCCTTTTGATCGTGTGCCTGGGTAGCTCATTTGGCTAAGCGTCTGACTCTTGATTTCAGCTCAGGTCATGATCTTGTAGTTTGTGAGTCTGAGCCCTGCATAGGTCTCTGTGCTGATGGTGTGCAGCCTGCTAGGGATTCTCCCTCTCTCTCCCTCTCTGCTTCTCCCCCAAAAATAAATAAATAAACTTAAAACACTTAATAAAAAAATTATTTCCTTTGGAAATCAACCCAAAATGCAATGGATTATGCAACAGCAAGGCATAATATTGCCCTCAAACCCTAGTTTACTTTGTGCAAAATGAGGAAAAAAGTGTGCATCATCCTAGATTCTCTCCACCAGCCTGACATGAGAGGACTGGCCTTGGGAGCATTCAGGGGCAAGGTCTCTGGGGAAGATCATGTGGCCCCTCTACTTCTCATGTATAACTTGGCCACTGAGCAGAATTTTGCTCAATCAAAATGCAGGGAAATCAGCTAATCATTGACATCGTGCCAGCTGTGGAGTATATTCACTAAGGAATTCGAGCTGGCAAATAAAGTCCTGCTGCTTATGTCCAGATTTATTTGTCTGAAAAGAATCATTCACACCCCCCCCAAAAAAAATCCAAAGAGCAAACAACAACAGCAACATCCAAACAGAACAAGAAATATAAAAGCCACCCAATAGTCATTTCTCCTGCTTTTCCTTCAAAAACACCAGTGTTTATTTAATAGGTCCACAGCCGTAGGATGGAAACAAACAGATCAATCACTAGGGTGTTCCATTGTGCCCATCATCCTGATGTCTGTTGATGGGATTTATCTGAGTTTGAAAGTCATCACAGGGGCACAGGTGCAGCTGATGTGGCATGACATTGGTGCTATATAAAGGACTGTGAGTGACAGCATGAAGGTAAAGGAAATTATGCCTGAGCGCTCCAGGCAGCCAGCCCACCTCCCAGCCCTCCTGCCACCCTCTGCCTTACCAGAGTCACCTCTTGGACACGGCAACCATGTCTCATCATTGACTTCAATAGCAGTTGGCACTCTGCTTGCCTCCTGCTCTGCCTGTGGCTAAGGCTGAGATGAATGTCTAATAGGCCAATCTTTCTCTGCTGGGATGAGCTCATTTTTATGTTGCTCCCTAGCATAGGGCTGTGCTTATTTCTCAGACAGGATATAAGTTTCCAGGGAAAGAGTCTGCTCATATCCAGAAGACCAAGACTGAGGCTTGAGATTTATGAGCTAAACAAAACTCTCAGTGGAAAGTTAAGGACACTAAAGGAAGAGTGTTTCTTCAGCATTTTAAACCCTGGTTTATGAATGGAGGAGAATAACTATCTACCACTAGGACCCACATCAAAGTATATACTTTATATAGCTTAAATAAATGAAATGCCACAAAAACCTTGAGCTTGTCCAAGTATGCTGGTGGGCTGGTTGGTTGAGTTGAAAGCTACTCCCTGGGGATTTGACTGGGGTCATTGTGAAGAATGGGCACAGTCAGTATGTTTTGGTGATAAGAAAATAGTCGCCATCTTCCCAGGGTCTCAGAATAAAACCTATGGTAGGAGAATCCTAGAATCCTAAATTTATTGCAACTCAGATTTGATCTGGATCAGTATCATTTTTCTCATCTATAAAATGCGCTGGCTTTGATGTATGTAAAAGCTCACTAGGTGAGTTACTAGGTTTCATGCAACCTGGTATAAGGTGGGTTGTGTGTACACAGGCAGTTGGGGTGGGGGTATGAATGGGGTTAGGTGCCCTGAGAGGGGAACTAGAAACTTAAGCTCTTGTAAAGCTTGCCCAGCACCTGCCTTCAGGAAGACTTTCCTCAGGGATCAAAACTCTGATAGTTTTTTTTTTTTTTTTAATTTTTTTTCAACGTTTATTTATGTTTGGGACAGAGAGAGTCAGAGCATGAACGGGGGAGGGGCAGAGAGAGAGGGAGACACAGAATCGGAAACAGGCTCCAGGCTCTGAGCCATCAGCCCAGAGGCCGACGCGGGGCTCGAACTCACGGACCGCGAGATCATGACCTGGCTGAAGTCGGACGCTCAACCAACTGCGCCACCCAGGCGCCCCTCTGATAGTTTTAAAAGTAGCATATGCTTGCCTTCATTTAGTTACTCATTCAGTAATTGATTCTTGCCTTATTTAACTCAGTAATTCAACAGATATTTATATGTGTAAACAGTTTACCAACACTTCTCACTAGGATATGTATGGGGCCCCAGCTTAAGTTCTTTTGGAAGGTTTACCTATCCTGTTCATTCATTTATTCGTTTAATAACATCCTTACCCTCTGGAGCTTGCATTGTCATATACAGCTCTTTAGAAGAACTAAAATTCTTTGCCCAAGATCTCTGGTATGGAGCTGGGATGATTCATGGCTGCTTAGGAGACACCTAAGCTGGATGCTTTTCAAGAGTCAGGCACAAGGTTTGCCTCACAGGGTCCTCCAGAAGGGTGGGTGTCTGCTCTGGAGGAGATGTGCTCGGAAGAAGGGCAGTGAGTCATGACTTTAAAACTTCTCTGTAGATGTTTTGCAGGTCACACATGTGAAGGCATTAAGCAGGAGGAGCAGAGTCATTGTCTTTGAGTTAGTTTTGCCATTGTTAATTACCTACCCTTATGTTGTCCCCTTCATGTTATCAACCCTGGCTGGCTTCCCTGTTGTTTTCCTGTTATTCTTTGAGCTTCAGCTCACGTATGCCTCTTCCAGGAAACTCCCTGATTATAGCAGATTGATTATATATGGCTCCTCGGAGCATCACCATCCCTTAGTATATGTCTGCATATTTCATGGAGACTTCATAGCTCATAGAGGACATATTGTCTCTCTCTGTCTAGACTCTGGTCTCCTTGGAGAGCAAACGTTAAGTGCTGTCCCTCTTGTTCTATTCTTGAATAGTGGACACATTGTTCCATGGGCACTGCTGACATGATGATACTTCAGTGGGCAGGTAGGTAGTTGGATCACACTCTGAGGTTACTTCGGGGGGGCTTTCTGTACAGGTAAGAACTTAACCCTGTAGCAGCAAGGCCCATCTTCAGCTGTTTCCATTCTATACATTTCTTGTTAGTGGTGCCCTGAGGGCTCCTGCTGTGTCTCCTCAGATTTTCCTGTTGGAACTTTGCATATGTCAGTTTGCCTGCAGACACTGCTCTGCTATGATGTCACAATTGCAACTTGATGAGAGCAATTTTCCTAAATGAAACAATCCTGGTGATTAGCTCTAGCTCCCTTCTGCCAGCCAGTACAGCTGGAATGGGCTGCAGCGTCTACATACACACAGATGCATGCACACACACAGCCTGGGGGGCCGGTTTCCTGGGTGCTCTAGGACCCACCAGAGCTCCTTCTGTAAGCCCCCCCTCCCTTCCCGAGGTAACAGCAGTGTCCCAGATACATGCATAACAGGTTTCCAATTTATTTCTTTTCAACAGCCTGTGGCAAACATTTCTTCCCCCTTTTCTCCTTTTATTGCTTGCCTTTACTTTATCTGCTAAATCCCTGCTTGTGGGTCTCCAGCTGCCTTTATAGCACCTGGCCTTGTTAATATCTCTGTGTTGTTGCAGTTGCTGCCCTTGGGGTCTTAATGAGGAGCAGGTGGATATTATCAGGTCACTTTCAGGAAAGAGGATAGGAAGGGAACCTATTACCAACCAACACATTATATAGGTTATCTCATTTAAAACCATCCTTGTGCAGTAAATACTATTTCTCTGACTTTATGATGAGAAAAACTATCCCCAGGAAAGTCCCCGGATATCATTCTTTGGAAATTCCCTCTAAGAGTCAGTCTCTCTTCTGCTCAAGTTCTTACAATGGAGTCCTAGGATCTAATATCGAGTAAAGATCACATTCCTTAGCCTAGTATTCAGAATTCCTTACCATCTGGCCCTCATCTACATTTTCTGTCCCCTTGCTCACTACTTAATATTCAATCATAATCAAATTGAGTTTTTTCCTCTTCTGCATAAGTACCTGACTCTTCCCCACCTCCATACCTTTGCTCCTGTCATTCTCCCCTTTACAATGGCTTCTTCAAACCATTTTCCCCGCATATACAGATGTTTAAGTTTTAAGAAGCAGCTCAAAAATCACAGGCTCCACATGGACCCACCTGGCCTGCTCAGTTGGAAGTGACTGTTCCCCACTCCCCCAACCATGGAGCCTAACCTGGATCACCCTGTAGTAGTAATCCTCCTTATCATCAGCCCATTTGAAGCCATGAAAGTGAAGAACTACCTCTGGTTTTAATTTATCGTCTCACAATAGGACCAGGGCAGTGCCTTTCTTAGAGTTGACAAAACAAAATAAAACAAGATAGTTGTTGAATTAATGATTTGGGGAAAGTCACTTTATCTTCTAACTACCATCTCCATCTGTGGTTAATAACTAGTACTGATTAAGATGCTTCTGAAAACTCACAAACATCACTACCAAAGGATTAGCATCTGAAAATTTTTGCTTCATGACGCTAGTTCTTTCATACTTCCCCAAATAGTTTATCTTTAGTAACTATCTTTGTATTTGGTTAAATGGCCATGGGTCTCCTTCAATGTAAACCTGAAATTTCACAATAATAAAAAATTCTTCCCTTCAGAATAGGACAGATGCAAATCAGGTGCAAAGTAGGCTAATCCCTTTATCCATGGACAATTGGTTATGCAAAAATTTACACATGAAATATGAATTATGCTTACCGCAGAAGTTATTTAGTGGTAACTTACCTCTCTTGACCTGCATGTAACTATTCATTTAATTAACAAACATATGTGTAGTCCTATATGTTTCCTAAGTTTCAGACCTGTGGATTTAGTTATCAACTTAACAACTCTATGTGGATGACTCATAGCCCTCTGGAACCCATGAAACCTAAAATTGAATTTATAACCCATACACCTGTCCTGCCAACCGAGCCCGGTCACATAGGACCTGTTCTGTCTGCTCTATCTAGATCAGATAGCAGTGCCCACCCATCTCCTTCACAAATCTGGTAATTAACCTCTATTTTTCCTCTTCCTTATTTTTTCTCATTCCTGCCCAAACAGTCAATTATTCAGTACTGTTGATTATCTTGCAGAGGTATCTGTAATGTATTGTTACCTCCACTGCTACTGAGTGTACCATTTTTGAATAAAACAACAAAACCAAAATGGCCAATTGGCCAATAACTTTTACAATAAACTTAAGGTATTAGGCATCTATGATGTCCTGACAACATACCAAGTTCTTTATAGATGTTATCTCATTTAACACTCACAGGAAGCCCTTGAAGGAAGGCATTTCAAACAAATTTCTTCTTAAAAGAGGAGATTAAGACTTAGAAAGTTGGGCTGCCTAACGGTTCACAACGGGTATGTGGCAAAAATGGGATTTAAAGTGAGTCTCTGAGACTCTGAAGTCTAATCTCCTTTGCTGTGCTATATTGCCTCTCACTGAAGAAAATGATAGTTTTGATTAAAAACATTCATCAGTTTGTTCAGCAAGTCCACTGAGCATGCATATGTTCTGAGCTTTGTTTTAGGCTGATGACAAGGTGATATTTTCAATCCTGGAGGGACTCCCGGGGCCACCAGCACTGGCCAGGTTGTGCTGCTGTAATAGACATCTGGAACTTCTTAGTCACTTTGAGAACACCTGTTGTACTGCTCACTCACACCACTTACCTGCTGATGGGTGGCTGAAGCTCTGCTCTGTGTCCTTCCCTTCCTCACCCCAGGGCCCAGGATGATGGAGCAGCTACTTTCTAGATCATTGCTGGTTACCTTGATAGTGGGAAAATAGAGTTTGGTGAAGCAAGTGCTACTCTTGAAGCTTCCAACCACGAGTATTGTCATCTGGTTAGAAGCACACACTTCACTGGCCAAAGAGAGCCACAGGCAGTAAAGCAGGAAGGTATAGGGAAGGCAGTAAATATTGTTGAATAGGAACACAGCTTACTACAAGTAGCAAACACATACATCTATAAAGGCAGTCATACACATACTGCTGGGAAAGGAAGCTTTAGTCTCCTTTCCCTTCATCAGAAATATCCCGAGAAAGGAAAAGTTGCTAAAATGGCTGATCATTGTTCCAGGCACCTAATCCTGCTGCCAGACCAGGATAGATCCTGTCCTTAAGAAAGATCTAGCTTGTATCGCTCTCACTATATTCTGCCATATTCGATAGAAGTTGCAAACTGAAGTGGCAACTTCTTTGGTGCCCAACCATCCCTTTTTCTCCTTAGTCTGGTCTTTATATGGCTGCTAAGATGATGCTAGGAGGCCCAAGTTTAGACTTCACAAAAGTGGGAGGGAGGAACTAGGAGGCTTGAACCAAACCCACGTCTCTAACCCACTTTTGAGGAGAGCTCAGCGCTGGACAGCGAACTCTGAATTCAGCCCTGGGACACTCTCTGAGCTAACAGCAGAATAGTACTTTGTTACCCATACGGCTACAGTTCCTTCAGACTCTCTCTGCCTGGGTTACCATTGGACAGAAGCCCTGATTAGTAAGATTCATTTTTTTTTCTTTTTTGGACCCTTGCCTTAATACCATCAAATTCCCATCTGTATTCATAAAATGTGCTGATGGAAGCATATACACATTTTATGGATCACAGAGGAAACCAAAATAAACAGTATATTCTGCAGGTGTGTAAGGAAACGAAGGTTGAGTTCCTTCGGTCCTGCAGAGTGGGAGGAAGGAGCAGGGCAGAAAGAGCAGCAAACATACAAGAATGAAGAAAGAGTCCAGTATCGTAGGTGAATAACATGTGAATATAGTGGATTCATAGCAAAGGTTTTTTGGTGGGATTTGTCAAAAACAGAAGCTGGGAAAGCCAGGTTATTAAAGGTGCTAAACGATAAAAATCTTAAGCATCTTCCTTTTGCATTTCAGAACCTCTAGTAGTCATTATGCTATCTAGGACAGAATATTCAGGGAATGAATTAATTAATGGAAGAATAACAAGTACAACATGTAGAGGTTATTTACTATATGGAGACATCAGATCAATATATCTCTATAAGAACTGAATATAATAAATTACTATTGTTATTCCCTTAGTAAAGATGGGAACCCTGAGGCTTATCAATATTAAGAGTGTGATGTATAATGCATCTATTAAGAAGCCTTTGGCTGCAAGTAAAGGTATGCTTGTGAGATAATAAAAAATACATGTATTGGTCTCTGCTCCAGTTCCTGGGACAGAACTCCCCCAACCCTGGTAACTTCTTAAGTAATAACAGTACTAGGGGCATCTCTTGTGTTAATATTTGGTCTTTGATCTTGGATCCTGACACAGAGTTTCTAAATTCCTTGGGATTTCTGGCATGATAGCAGTGTCTTTTGTTCTAATGAGGTGACTCTTAGTGGGCTCCTGGATGGGGGCTGCTCACCAGAAAAAACCAAGCCATGATTAAAAGCTTGGACTTTTCAGCCCTCCCTGCCTTTGTCCAGAGAAGGGAAAGGGGCTTGAAATAGAGTTAATAATTAATCATACCTACATGAGGAATCCTCCATAAAATCCCAATAGAAATTTGGAGAGCTTCCAGGTTGAAATGTTTTTGTCATTTCCATGAGCCACTCTAGCAAATCAGTCAAACCTAAAGAGGGGTCACTGTAACTTCTCACCACAGCCAGGTGGCCAGAAGCAAGAGGATAACCAGGGCTTGAACAGGTGTCTGAAGGGGGGAGTCAGTCCTGTGGGACTGAGTCCTTAACCTATGGGATCATCGTGTCAGAGTTGAGTTGATGCATTTGTCTAAAAATGTTTTAAATAATGATAAACACAGAAATGCTTATTATTTCTTATGAAAAGAATTATGGCAGTAATTCCTTCTAGGGTTACATTTTTTAGCTCCCAAGCCCTTTGTACTCTTCCATTCTTGGCTCTTGTATTTTTTCCCCATGGTTACAAAATGATTGCCACAGTTCCAGACATCACATGAAGCATGATAACATCAGCTGACAAAGAGTGTCTGCATGTCCTTATTAGGAAGGAAATCGTTCTTAACCATCTTTAGAAAAATATCTCTTTAGGCTTTTTTGGTGTGGCCATGAGGGCATGATCTATCTGTAGATAGCAAAGAGGAGAGCACTACATTGCTCTGTTTATGGTGTTAGGTAAAATATGGGGTTGGAGTAAACAGAGAAGTGAGAGAGAGAGAGAGAAAAGAGATTAAAACAAACAAACAAACAAAAGGACAGCAAGTTGAGTGACGTTACAGGGGAATTGGGACGCTGAAGAAAGTTTTTGAGAATTAAAAAACATTTTTTTTTTAGTTTTAAAACTTAACATCTTTATATTCCTGTGGTATATGTTCCCTCCATTTTCCTGATTCGTCTCTGCAGACTGAGCATATATAAATTCCACCTGTTTGTTTTGGAGAGAATGTCAAGGAAAGGGAATGTATTCCCTGATCTCAGTTCGTATAAAGCTGTGAATTTAGATTAATGCTGGGAAGATTTAGGGTTCACTCATTACATGAACTTGAAGATTATGCACAGAGAATCATCAGAAATCTTGAGGAAGACGCTGGAATTTCCACAGGCTACGAGATAGAGTCTTGGGATGATTTTATTTAATTTTCAGAAGACAGGGAGGCTTCAGATGGCATGTGGGTCATGCACAAAATGTTGCATTAAGTATTCCTAAATGTCAGTCTTTCCCCATATTTCTGATAATTCCCTGTCTATAATTTCCCATAAGAGCAATTACTGGTCCAGAGGTTGTGGACATATATAAAATGCTTGAAATGCATTGCCATTTGCTGTGACAGGGCTCTCTTCCCCATACCCTTGCCAACACTGGAAGGTATTGTGATGTTTCAGAATCTTTGAAGGTTTTAAGTGCCTGGGTACTGACCCTGAGAAAATGTCCATGTTTTCTTCTGGGCATCCTTGCCCACCTGCAGCCTCAACCAGTATCCATTGGTCTGTTTTTGTTTTTGCTTTTGTTTTTTATTGTATCCCCTATCTAGAAGCAGCAGAAAATGTGCGAGAAGGAGGAAGGAAGGAGCGTGGGACAGATGAGGGACCCAGGATATTTCATGTCTATGAAAGGTGAAAATAGCAAATGGCATAGTCTTTAAGGAAATTAGCCCCTTTCCTGAAAAATTCAAGTTCTGAGAAGGATCTTTAAGGCTGAGATATCTCAGCCCCAAACTTGAGGTTAGGTGCTGTCTCCCAAGGACATTCTAACTTCCTCTCTATTCCCCACTCCCCCACCCCCTCTAGTACCAGCAGGCACACATACTCCAGGCCGAGCCACTTTCTGACATTGCAAAGCTGTCACTTTGTCCTGAAAATGCAGATTGCATGATAAGATGTCATCAAAACTCATTACTCCTGAGTAGCTTTGAAGGTAGGACCCCACGTGGCAAGGGGTTGAGTGGAGCACTCCTTTTAAACCGACTAGCCCTTTTCCTTTTTAGAAGGAATTCATCTTTTGCCTTTGGCCACCTGGGTTAGAGACGGATCTACTCCGAGGAAACAGAACCCAGCCCAGCACTAGTGGCCTGGGCTGTATTTTGGCTCCAGGGGAGAAATCTAATGAGGGATAACACTGGGGAGAATGAACTGATCATGTGGTATTTTATGTCTTCTACATCTGCTGCTGTCTGAGTGCCGTGTGCATGTGGGGGACAGAGCAGGGCTTGAGAAATGCTGCTGGGCACCAGATAACTAGAGGTCCTCCTGCAGGGAATTTCCATGTTCCCATGAGTCTGTTTCCAGAGGACATCTACCAAGCTTCAAAATCCAGTTTGCCTAAATTCATTTAAGTATATATGCTGGTGAGGTTTGGGAGTGATTAATCTTAGGATATGTCACTTCTGATATGTCGTCCTGGTTGTAATCACCATCGTCTTCATTTCTCTTAGAATCATAGAAGCCCAGAGTACATTTACAAACAACTGGTGCTTCTGTTCCTCAGTTCACAAATGTGAGGTACCTTGTGGGCAGGTAACTTTCTGCCATCCACCTATGGGATCCTAGCGTTCTTACAAGGCACAGGAAGGTACTCTGCATGTTTTTACTGGACCAATGAGGCAATATGTGCACAGGTGAATAGTGTAGTACTGTTATTCAGGAAAGCTGCCTCTTCTGTTGCATTTAATTGCTTTCCTTTCTAACTCCAGTCCCCCTTCCTCCTCCCTAAATACACTCTCTCCAGTGTATTTAGTGTATGTCCTCCCAATTCAACTTCCACATTAATTTATATAAGCTGTGTAGCTTAAAAAAACCTTTTATTATGTATATTTAATTCATATAAATAACATTGATTAAGTCCCTCTCTTTTTACTTATTACTCCCATGTTATTCTATGCAAAACTAGTTGACGATTTCTGGCTGTTGCAGATAGAGTATTTCACCGTGGGCTTATACCACGTTTCATGTATCTATGCTCTGGTCATGGGCATCTAGGTTGCCTCCAACTTCCTGCTGCCACAAATAATGTGGCCATCCTCATAAATGTCTGTGAGAGGGTTACTCTGGGGTGTCCACTCAAGGATGGCATGACTGGGGGCCATGGTCTATGTGTATGTTTAATTTCACTAAGTTTTGTCCGGATGCTCTCCAGAAAGCCACCAGCAGTGCATGGATATTTCTATTTGCAACATTTGGTTTTTCCTACTTATCAGGTTTTGTTTTGCAAAGTGATACTCACTGATAACTACTGGTTATGAGCATCTATTATTAGTCTTTGGATCCCCTCTGAGTTGCCTAGTCTTATCCTTTGTCTATATTGTATTGGGTTTATTATCTTTTCTAGATGATTTATAGAAATTCTTCATACATCTAAACAGTAATTCCTTATTAATATCTTCTTCCAGGCTTTCCTTATTATTGGCTCTGCACAGAGTGACATTTGAGGTACAGGAATCTTTTTCTGTTTAGCTTTCCCCTCATGGTTTATGTATTTTGAGTTTTGTTTAACAAAGCCTTTCTCACTATAAGGTAAATACCTGTCCAATCTTACGTAAATATATGTTCTACTACATTTTCTCTGTTAACTTAATACTATTGACATTCACAATGTTTTTTTAATCCACGTATATGTCTGAACTTGGTATATGACAGACATATCATCACAAACCAGTGGAAGAATGAATAGATCATTTAGTAAAGCTTCAAAAAAAAAAATCAGCTCATTGTTATAAGAAAATAAAGTCCAAGTAGATTTAAGAACTGTTTTCCTTTTGGTGTGTATTCTATCTTTTGCTATTGGTTGGTCCATTTGTTGTCTTTTTTTTTAATGGTGTATATTGTCTTCAGATACCTCACTTTTCTCTACGAGCTTGTCTTTAATACCCTTGGGACCACCAGCTGTCTTGACTAGTATGGAGGAGCAAGCCTTAGGTCCTAGATTTTTCCTCTTCGTGAGTTTAGGAAGATGTGGAGGCTCTGGTGTTGATATTTATGTTTAATCATCCCTTGTACTCTTTCCCAGAGAATTTCCCCATGCTCCCTACTGTAGGGCATTCCCCACCCCGGGCCGGCTCTGGTACGCTAACTGGGGAGATAGAAACAACTGCACTCTTATATTAAGCCTTGTGTTAAAACAAGCCCAAAAATGATATGCTGGGGCCATACTGGGACTCAGAGTGGTAAATCAGATATTTCCTAAGTGAGTCCTGGCTTGCCCCTTGTTAGGCCACTGCCCAAACTCAACTACCAATCTTCTGTCTCCCCAGAAACTTCACACACACTTTAATTTTTGAGTTACCCCCCCCCCCCTTAAATACACAAGCTTCTTTTTTTCTCTTCTGGTGTCTTCATAGCTGGTTGGGGAGGGTGCTAGCAGTCTGTATTTGTTGGCCGTGCTGTGGAGAACTGAAAGCCTGTCAGCAGCTGTCTCACTGGGCATCTGGTATTGGAGATTTGTGCATGTAAAGCATAACTGCACAATGCTTTATGAGCTTTTACTACATTTGTTTTCTTCAGATTATATTTGTTATCTTTTAAGTTAAAAAAAAAACTTTCAATATTTAGTCCTACTTGTTGGACACATAATTATAACAACAGGTTTTTTGAGAGTAATAATGTTAACTGAAGAGTAATCTCCATGAAATTCTGTGTACTCATAATTAATCATTAATTTGGTCATCCAACATCTTTGTAAGAGCAGTAGGTTCTCTGTCTTATTTTACAAGTGCAGAAACCAGGGTAAAGCTGCAAGGCATGTACTCAAAGCCATAATAGGTATTGGTGTCACCTGAGACAAAATTGTGGCAGTCTCGGTTAAAAGCTTTGTATTTCCATAACATGCCACAGGCTCTCCAGGCTAAGTCCTGCAGCCATCCTGGCTCTATTTCTCAGGCTTATGGAAGCTGTATTCAACATTTAGCTTCACTAGGAAGGAGAAACCCATTGCCCATATCATCCCCACTTAAGATATGTGGGGAAAGAGTCTAGGAATGAAAACCCAGAGATGTGGCTTCTAGTCTTGGTCACAGGACCACTTGGATGCATAACTTTGGGCTTGTTTTTTTATCTTCCTTGCTCTTACATCTTGCATTTCCAATTTGTTAATGAGGAAGCTGACATGATACATCTCCCTTGTCACTCAGCTCTAAAGAGGTTTTTTTTTTAATGTATTATTTTGAGAGAGAGAGACAGAGCACGCTCATGTCAAGAGGGGGGGTAGGAACAGAGAGAAAGGGGGAGAAAGAGAGAATCCCAAGCAGTTTCTGCACTATTGGTGTGGAGCTCGATGTGGGGCTTGAATTCAGGACCATGAGATCATGACCTGAGCAGAGGTTGAACGCTTAACCACTGAGCCACCCAGGTGCCTCAGAATTTAGGGTTTTTGATTGGGAGTGGGGTTCAAGCAGTTCCTGTCTTTCATCCAGAAGAAATGAGTTTACTTCCCCTCCAGATGAGGAAATGTCAGTATTTAAGGCTGAGATTCCTTTTGCAGTCGTGGGAGTCTAACATGCATTAGGAGCAGACATCTTTTCTAGCATATTCCTAGATTTCTCCAAGTGTTTCCTTTCTTTAGCAACTCTGCCCCAATTGCTTTGCTTCTCTTCTTTCCTGCCTTCACCCTTCTAGTAACCCTATGGTTTCCAGAATCTGCTTTTGCAAATGTGCGGCCTGGCACAGGGCCATGTCCACAGAAGGTGCTCATGAAATATCGGGTTGCGATGTGCTCATCAATCCCATTTTTTGCAGCTTTAGTCTATGATTATCAACTCTATCAACACCTGGGCCAGCTTTCATCCTTAAAATCCAGGCAGATGTTAACCTTTTAAAGGCCCCCAGTTGTGGAATGAGCTTGAATGGGGTGGGAGGAGACCAGATGATATCCAACACTGGATGGAAGGATGAGAAGGGCAGCAGAAGTGAGCAGAAAGTCTGCCCCAGGCAGAGAGCCTCTGATGTCGGTGACCAGCAGGGAATAAGTGGAGATCTCAGTATCCCAGCTTTTTGGGTTATGGCAGAGCCCCTGCTGGGGCCCACGTGACTGTTCCCTATCTGGAGGCAGCAGAGAGGTAAAGGAGATCTTTAAAACTGCGCAGCAGACAGCCACTCCATAGGAATATCCATTTTGACAAAATAAACCATGGATGTGTCCGAAGAACTCAGGCAGCAGGGCTGGTGGCCTCCTCCCCGGTTTCATGCTTGAAGACTTTTTCTCCCAGTAATGAGAGCACCGAATGAGCAGGCCTTTCCCCCACAGTGCTGGCAGCAGGACGACTTGTGCCCGGGATGGATTTTTCTTCATTGATTCTAATCTTCTTCCTGACTGTCTGTCTTGGCTGCTTTGACATATTGAACACTGAATAGTCCCTGAGTAATTCTTGAACATTTGGGGATCGTTTTTATTTTTACAAGACAGTAGAATCCAATGGAGTGATTTATACATGTACTGGAAGAAAATGAAGAAAAAAATAACAAAGTGGTTTCATTCTGGGAATAAACACAGACTCAATGGCGATTAAAAAACCACGCCAAACAAAAGGTTCGCACCCAATTTTCGATAATTTCATAATTTTGGAAAGATGCACAGAATCATGTAGAGATGAACAGTAACGGATAAAGGGCTTTCACAGCTGTGGCTTCAGCCATGATTGATGAGAAAATGCTACTGGAGGGAGAAAAGGAAAATGAATATTTATTAATGGAATAAAGTGTCGGGGGCTTAAAATCTAAGGAGATCCATCATTTCATATTCAAGGTTGGATGCATTCAAAACAGAAGGTTCAATACCATGGCCCTGTAGCTGAGCCATGGACCAGAAAAATTCACAGGCGCCACCATCATTTGGACCATGGGGAACTCTCTGGAGATGTTATTCCCACTTCAGCCCCTATTAACGTCATCCTAACAGGGCAACATTACATGAGTTATCACTTCAACGATACTAGGACAATTGCCTTCACATTTTAGAACACCCAGAGCTATGTGGTCTGGTCGTTCACCCAGAAATTAATATATCATGTGTGCATACTTTCTCTGTATATGGTAGTTACGGTCTCTGTGCTGACAGCTTGGAAATTATTAGTAAGATTTTTTTTTCTACCATGACTTCATCAGTTCTCCCTTGAACCTTATAATGGCAATATTTAACCAATTAATAGCACTTCTTCACATCTCCTTGCATATATCTTCTCCCCATAGAACCCCTAACCTGCAATTGCTCTGTTTAGGTTGGTCAATTAGTTAACACTCAAAAAAAGGCTGTTTCCTTTTGGTGAGATGTTACTCACCTGACCTTAACATCTTAAAAAAAAAATTAAAATAGGAAATCCAAGGAAGCACTGTGGATCTCTTTTCTGATGGTATTATTTCTCCATGTAAACACCTTGTTCAGACAATTAACAATAGTGATATTGTAGCTTGTTTTGACGGGGGAGGAGAAATTAACTGATGGCATTTTGCTGCCTTAATTTAACTTAAGGTGTTGAAGTTGTACTGGAAGTTTCAGTGTGTAGATTTCAGGTAGTGGGTATCCCCCAAGTACATCACCCATACTCACATAACCATATGCACAAAATGTAGCTCCCCAGGTTTCTTTGGGATCTATATTACTTTATTATAGAATATGGCAGTGGTGGCTTATTGGTCCAATGAATCCACCTACACGAAGCTTTTGAAACCACTGTCCTGATAAACAGTCTGAGTCTTTACACTGTCACACTCATGTTATTTTTAGATGTTACTTCTAGGTGGCAAGACTTGGACTACAAGAGCTGGCTATTACTGGTTGGTTGTGTGTGTTCTGCTGGAAGAAAAGTTGCTATTCCATGAGACAGTGTTTTTCAATTTATTTTAAACCTTTGATTGTACCAAATCCTTATCAGTAGATTTGAATGAGTTATCTCTGTTGGCCATCTTTGGGAGAAGGCCAAGAGAGTATGAATTGTATTATTATTTCTTTTAGATCATGTATACTTCCCACCTCTCAAGACAGAGAAGTTTAGTCCCTAGGAAAGGGCTAGACTGAAAGTAGGTCCCCAACAAATATTTAATGGGTTAACTAATTAGTACAGTTTGTTATTTGGACAAAAAGCAATATTGGAGTTTTAATCTGTCTGGAAAAAAAGATTCACATCCACTGATAATTATGCAGCAATGGCCAGAAGCTATGTATTCAGGGAGGCTGCAAATCTCAGGATATAGTTGAAAAATAAATGTTCTCTTCAGAGAGTTGTTTTGAGTGACTACAAATAGGATATTGGGCAAGTGAGCAAGAATGTTGAGAGATGAAGCTACAAAAGAGTAGTTAGGGACAAGACCCAGAATATGGTGGTAGTTTCTGGCTAGAGACTTTCAATTGTGTCCTAAAAGCAATGAAGCATTAAGGATGTATGAGACCAAATGAAACAGACAATGCCTGATCAGATTTGCATTTTAGAAGTATAACTAATAATAATAGATGGAATGGAAGGTGGCAACAGTGGAGGAAGGAAAAATGATAGAAGACTATTTCCGTAAGCTAAGACAACAACCATATCGTTATGGACTTAGTTGTGTCTCTTCAAATTTCTTATGTTGAGGCCCTACTCCAAGCACCTCAGAATGTGTATTTGGAGATATGGTCTTTAAATAAGTACTTAAGTTAAATGAGGCTGTTAGGATAGGTTCCAATTCAATCTGCCTGATGTCTTTATAAGAAGAAGAGGTTAGGACCCAAGAGATACACCAGGCATGGGCATGCCCAGAGGACACAATGAGAAGGTGGCCATCAAGAGAAACCAAACCTGCTGATACCTTGATCTTGGACTTCCAGCCTCTGAAATTGTGAGAAAATAAACCTCTGTTGTTTAAGCCACCTATTCTGTGGTATTTTGTCATGGCAGCTATATTAGTCAGAGTTCTCCATTGAAACAGAACTGACAGGATATGTCTATCAGTCTGTCTGTTTATATCTATCTACTCATTAAACTTATTTAAGGAATTGATTCATATAATTATGGAGGCCAAGATGTTCTTAACCCAGCAGAGCCAATGGTGTAATTCCAGTTTAAATCCAAGGGCTTAAGAACCAGGAGAGCAGATGGTACAAGTTCTAGTCCAAGGCCAGTAGGCTTGAGAACCAAGAAGAGCTGGTGTTTCATTTCAAGTTCAAAGGCAGGGAAAAACTGATGTCTCACCTCAATCAGTTAGGCTGGAGGATTTCCATTGTATTTGGGAAAAGGTCGTCCTTTCTGTTCTATTTAGGCCTTGAACTGATTGGGTTAGGCCCACTCATACTGGGGAAGAAAGTCCACTTTACTTGGTTTACCGATTCAAATGTTAGCCTCCTCCAAAAACATGCTCAGGGACGCACCCAGAATAGTCCTCGACCAAATATCTGGGCACCCCATGACACTGTCAAGTTGACACATAAAATTAAACATCACAGCAGCCCAGCAAACTAATACATGTAGCAGTAGCCAAGAGAATATGCCAGGAGAGATGGAGCTGAGAAATAGTCTAAGTGAAATCATAAGGTCTTGGTGACTGATCAGATGTGAGGAGTAAGGGAGGGTGATGAGTCAGTAATGTCTTCAGTGTTCCTATCCCAGATGATGGAGTGGGAGATGTGCAGAGGAAACACAAAGCAGCACACCTACACACACCAACCTCTATTAGATACACATAAAATTAAGGGATAAATTGAACTTTAATCACGTATCCAGAGTTCAGCATTTTTCCTATTAGGAAAACTCCTAATAGGAGTTCACCTATTTTTGCTATTAGGAGCAAAGCTATTTAACTATAAGTAAGAATCCATGCAAATTAATAATAAAGGTAAAGATGGGAAAATCATAGGAGAGAGACTGTGAGATCTTTAGAACCTTTAAACTCATTTTGCATAGTTATCTTTTGTTGTTGTTGTTGTTGTGTATTTCACCCTAAGCCCACATCTGATGGGAAACACTGCATTCATGAGAAGTGTGTGAGAGTATATATATCTGTGTGTTGCATACAGGAGAGAATTCTAGTCAGGTGGATTAACCATATGTGGAAATGACTGCCAAAGCCCAGTTCTGAGAGACGGGCACAAATCTATAGGAAGTAGTACATGAGCATACTGGCACAAAAATTTGAGGCCGTTTTGACCAGGAACAAGTAGGCCCACACACTCAGTGGTCCTGAGGTCACTGGTGACTGAGTCATCAGTAAAAGGTTATATGTGACCATCAGATCTATTACCTAATTAGTCAAAGAAATAATTAGTAGGTTTTATAAATAAAACAGAAATGAGTTTTTCAGTAAAACTAAAATGTGATGTTACAGCCATTGGCAGGGGAATGAAAATGTTGGTGGAAGTTCCCTCATGATTGGGCAAAAGGGCCAGAGTGGGGGCAGTGGGTTAGGGAAGAAACTTCCATACATGGCTC
This sequence comes from Prionailurus viverrinus, assembly GCF_022837055.1. NCBI lineage: Eukaryota > Metazoa > Chordata > Mammalia > Carnivora > Felidae > Prionailurus > Prionailurus viverrinus. Next base: position 123,097,122 of record NC_062563.1, read on the forward strand.
ATCCTGGGGCCCAGACTTCCTTCTGCTGTACTTGCCACATTACTCATCTGCAGGATGTCTGTCCTGAATGATGCTGCCGCAAATCCCCAGCTCCACCTCCATGGTCCTTTGACTGGTGGAGGGATTTGATGAGCTTCAACAAACAGAAAAGTATGGGAGAAATAAAACACATCTTGTCCTAAGAGGCTTTGCCTTTCCTTGCTATTTCAAAAGCTGCGGCTTCTCATTTAGTCCAGTTGTTCTTCCGGCGATCTCTTGGGTGGAATGAATTGGTTGGCAAAAGGGTGGACACCTGTTTGTGGAGAGATTGATGACTTAGTGTCCAGAGGCCATTGACATTCTGCTGTGCAAGGGACTGCTCCCTCTTTAGTCTTTAATCTGTTAGTACAATTTCAAGTGAAAACTCACAAAGAATTGTATTACAAGCATTTTTTTTTCCTTTTTTTGTAGAACTCACATGTGATACAGGGAGGCCGGTTCTACATAAGCTTCTGACTCAGTCTTTTATAAAATAAAAATAAATTTATCCTTGATTGAAGGCCTGTGTGGGGAAAAGGAGGGAGCAGCAAGGGAGGGAAGGGGAGTGGTGAGCAGATGTAAATTCAGGGTGAGTCATTTGTCCAGTTACTAGAAAAGGTACTAGCAATGTTTGTTAGAATTGTCTCATTATCATATGTACATAGGTACATACAGCAAAGTATTTACCATGTGAGTGAGCTTGGGAACAGATCCTGCCCTGGTTGAAACTTTATATGACTGCTCTGTTGACCTTGACTGCAGAGCTGTGAGACGGAAGATGTGGCTAAGCCACATGTGGACTCCTGACCCACAGATGCTGTGAGATAATAGATGTGTGTTGTTTCAGGCTGCTGAGTTATGGGGTAATTTGTTACACAGCCATAGATAACAAATACACCACCTGAGATTTTGGGTAAGTGTAACGTAAGTGAGGGCTAAGTTAATTACAGCAAAGAAATTTCTGTTGATACAAGGCATATTCACCTTCAGGCTATCCTCCTCCACCTCCCAACTCTACCGTTTTTCTACCCAGGAGTGCACGTGGCTCACTTAGGTTGGTATGCAGAATCTGTTTACTTAGGATGAGGAGGCAAAGTGATGGTCAAAGTTTTTGTCTTCAGGGATTCCTTTGGTTATATGTTAATCTTAAACTTTGTTTGTTTGGGTAAGAAATTAGGCCTAATCATCACTGCAAATGGTACCCAAAGCTGATAATGAATCAGTTAAGCCATACTTACTAGCCCATTTAGAGACACCAGGTCAAATAAACCATTAATATGAATGAGTCCTGCAATGATAGAAAAATACAAGTTAAATCATGACAGCTCCTGCTTAAAGAACTTCCTTTTTTTTTTTTTTTCCTGTTCACACATCAAAATATGATAAATACTTCTTGGCACTTTTCCTGCTTGGGGCTTAAGATGGTCAGCGATCCTGAGGCTGTGGTAATAGTCACACTGTTTATTTATTACTCTTTAGACTCGGACAGCAGTCCCAGGCCTCAGACCTCTGGAAAAATGAATATGGACATCTGGCCAGAAAATGACTCTCATGCCATCACAAAGCTGCCTGGCTCTGGCATCTGCTTTTTTTTTTTTTTTTTTTTTTTTTTTGCGTTTGAGTATGTATGATGGTCTTTTTCCTTCTGGGGAGTGAGAAGACTGACATCCTACTCTCTCTAGGAAACTTAGTCTAGAACTGTGCTGTCCAGTAGAAGTATAATGTAAGCCACAAATGCTATCCCCATATGGAATCTTAAATTTTCTAGCAGCCATATTAAAAAAGTAAGAAGAAGCAGTTGAAATTAATATATATTTTATTTAACCCAACATATCTAATGTTTTATCACTGCAGCCTGCAATCAATGTAAAAAATCATTAATGAGATAGTTTACATTCTTCTTTCCACACTAAATCTTCAAAATCTGCTGTGGATTTCTATTGCAATGATAGCAGATCTTAACTCATGCAACACACGTTTCAGGTGCTCCATAACCACATGTGGCCGGTAGCCTCTGTACTGGACCAGCCAGGTCTAGAATGTGTGCAGAGCCCCTGCCTCCTGGGCTGCTTAGAGCCCACCTGCATGACATTCTGTGGTGTCCTAGGGAACTGCCCTGTTCTTTCTTCCCCATAGCATTCTTGCTCTGTGCCCTCTTCCTCTGTCTTTGAAAGCTCTTTGAAAGTTTTGACTTTCTCATGTTGCATAATTTGGCTACACCTGGGAATGATAATTCAACATTAGGTTCTTGGGATGTTCCTCTAAAGCTCTCTTTTGAAACAGGAAACATAATAGGATGTACAGTGTGGCAACATTCAAACTGTTCGTCAATTATCCATTACATCTGCCATCTCCCTTCTGCCAATCAAGGTAACTATGTTATTACCAAAAAAAAAAAATCTTATTTTAATTATAATCCAATCAGAAGATGCATCCATTATGTAGAGTGCTTTGGCATGTTCTAAAGATTTAATTTTTACCTAGATAGCAGAGCAAATGCTGCAGAGAGGAAAGAGTTTGTTCATGTCTTCATGAATTCAGTCATTAAAAAAATACATACAGAGTACACGCTATGGGGAGGCATTGTGTTTGGTGGGGAGACACATGTTATAGACTGAATCCTCAGCTCTCATGAAACTCACAGCCCGAAAGGGACCTGAAAAGATGTCCAGCATGGCTGTGTGTCACTAGGAGGGCTCTGACTTGGGGGCACTGGGGAGACATTTTGGAGAAGGTGAAATTGCACTAAGTATGGAAGGCGTGGGTAGGATTTTGATGTGTCACCATGGATGAGAAGGGAGAGGCAGGGAGATTATTTCCAACAGAGACTGGCATGCTTCTGTGATGCAGGCAGGTAAAATCACATTGAAAATATGTGCAAGGATACATCTTTTCCACAGGTGAAGCATAGAAGGGGTTCAAGGACCCTGTCCTCAGTGAGTGTGCACAATTAGGTCATGCCGGATTGTGGTGGGATTTTAGTGCTGGCTCAGAGACTGGGTCTCATTTCTGGGCTGTGTGGAGCCATGGAAGATTCTAAACAGAGCTGTAAGAGGATCATAGCTATGCTTTGGGGATGGACCTGACGTGAGTGTGAATTTGTGCACTGAAATCTGAGGGAAAGTGGGGGGTAGGATTCTGAACACTGTCTCTCATGGGAACAAAAAATATTAAAGTAATGGGTTTATGCATTTTTTGACCTTTAAAAAATGGTATTTTCTGCAAACTTCCTCCTCCCCACCTTACCCTTGTTAAATATTTCATCTCAACTGGAAAATACCCACAACAATGATTTTTTTTATGGTTTTAGCCTTTCAGTAATAAACCAAAACAAACAGTGGGGAGCTTAAAAGGCCTTTCAGCTGAGAAAGATAAAAGCAGATGCCTCTGGTTTAGATTATTGTTAGAAAGTGCAAGAGTCCATTTCTTCTGGAAATCCTGTGAGGAAGAGAGCAGGAGAAAGGGCTGGTGCCATGACCATCCCATCCCTGACCTGACATTTTGGTAGCATTTCTTACTTGGCCAGAGTTTATGCGTGCACCCCAGAATCTCATTATCTGAAGTACAGTCCTGCTTTCCCTCCCTGTCACTAGGACCCATTTGTTTCTCAGTGTATAGGGAAAACCCCAGTAAGAAGCTTGTAGGAATTGGGACCCTTGGGGCACCTGGCTGGTTCATTCCATGGAGCATGTGACTCTTGATTTTGGGGTCATGAGTTTAAGCCCCATGTTGGATATAGAGATTACTTAAAAATAAATTAAAAAAAAGAAATTGGGACCCATTTTTCAAAACACTAGTGAGAAAGCAGCAATGCCTTTATGACTTAATGTCCTAGGTGCAGCAACAAAGTTACGTTCAAGCTGGAGGGATGGTTTCTTAACACAACTCTTTGCCTAGACCACTGACTTAAGATACATCTTGTCACTCTGACCTGGAATTGCCCAGGGAGACACACACTCCTTGTCTGCTTATACCACTCCTTCTCGTGAGCCTTTGCCCCCTCCATTTCTCCCACCTAGCCTAGCCTGCCAATTCATTTGTTCAGCCAACATTTAATGAGAACCTCCTGAGTGTTAGAGCCCAAGGATTCAGAGATGAATAAAATGTGGTCTTTCATGGGTTCATGGGCAAGTACACAGGTATTAAAATAACTCATGGCAAGTGCCAAGACTGACATCATCTTTAAGGCTGTATGGGCGCTCAGCCCAACCCACAAAGTCAGGGAGGTCTTCTCAGAATAGAAGATGCCTTCTTCTCAATTAATGACCTAGGACATAACCTTCCTTCAAGATCCCTCCACATTCAACACATCTCCACTAACCTGGTGTTTCCTCCCTCTGAGCATGGCCACTTGCCCACCACATGCTTCTTGTTATGTTTACTTTTTAGACTGTCACTTATCTCATTTATTGGAACAAACGAATGAATTTATGGGTATTTTGACTTTTTAAAGAATAATAATTTCAACAAACTTCTTATCACTCAAGTCTTTATTAAGTACTCTGTGTCAACTGAATTTCACCTGTTGTCACTTTGTAGGGGGGCCATCAAGATTGGATTAGTTTAAATGAACTCATATTTTCACTTAATGACCACACTTTAAGCACCTCTGTGTCTTGTGGTGTTTACAATATGAACAAAGCCAATCATAGTCCCTCCCCTCATAAAGCTTACATGGTAGTGGTAGTAAAAACCGTAGATTAAAAACAACAACAGCAACAACATCAAAAAACAAAACCTGGTGAGAAGCAAGTGCTATGAAACAAAATAATGAAAAATAAAGCTTTTGGGGAGGTGGGCCTATGGTTTTTCTTCTCTCACACTGTACTCGTTTTTGTCAGTGTCTATGTTGGTCACTTCCATGGCCTGTGGGGAAGATTTGGTGCTGATGAGTGCAATGCATGGACTTATGGGAAGGGCTCTGTTGGGGGTGGATAGTGGGCACAGGCTTAGATCTACTTCTAGGGAGGCCTGCTGAATTGATGTCAACTCTGAAGGATGTCCTAAGGTAGGAACCTAGGCATCCAGAGCTCCGTGAGGGTCCCCTGGAGAACAAGTCCCCCTTGCAGCCAAGTCCCTTGACTGCAATGTGCTAGGACATTCCCCTACTTTCTCTACACTTTCCTTTGTAAATACAGCATCCCATGGGATGAGATTGGGTCCATTAGAGACTCCAGCTCCACCCCTCCCCCCAGTTGCAAAGTCAGTTTTAATTTCTGACAATTTCTAAGGAGATGTAAAGGAAAACTACAAACTACCTGCTTTGAAAGAGGGCCTATTTGGTTGCCAGGAGAGGGGACTTAGTGCAGGCTGCTAAAGCAACACTCAGCCATCCCCATGATGACCACAGCCTGTCTTCAAATGGATTTCTCCCCCTTTCCCTAAGGGAGGGATGGAAAGGGTTGGGCAGGCACCTTGAATAGTGAGGAATGTTTGCCATTTGCCTGCTGTAATTGGTATTAAGGACCAGCAGAATTACTTACCATATTGAAGCAATTTATAAGCCTTTTTGTCTGGTGGGAGAAATTTTTTTCTGGCTTTATTAAGATATAATTGACATAGCATTGTATTAGTTTCAGGTGTACAACATAGTGATTTGATATTTGTATATATCACAAAATGATCTCCACAGTAAATCTAGTTGGCGTGATCATCATGCATAGTTATAGATAATTGTTCTTGTGATGAGAACTTTTAAGATCTAGTCTCTCAGCAACTTTCAAACGTACAAACCCGTATTTCACTGTAAGCTATAGTCACCGTGCTATACATTACATCCCCAGAACTTATTTATCTTATACCTGGAATTTTGCACATTTGACCATCTTCATCCACTTGAAACTTGTTTAAAATGAGTCTCAAAATGTCCCTTGTCCATTTTGATAGAGCTCACAATCTTTAGTGGGAAGGTGTGAAGCTTGAGGGAAGACCAGAAATGCAGGGATGTCCCCTAGCAGAGGTTGTAAGAGAGCAAGACACTGACTGTGGGCTCTTGGGGCTGTTCCCAGGACCCCAGCCAGAGTCCTCCTGGACCAGGCCCAGATGGAGTGGACTGACCAGCTGGCCCAGCAGTCAGCCTTTCTTGTATGTTAGATATGAGACGTGTGCAGTGAACCATCTGACAACCAACCTAGATGCTTTAATTGGTGCCTGCTGGGTGCCTTGCCCGTGCAAGATTACCACAGGGCTAAACAGTCCAATGGCATAGACGGGGACACTACGCTCAATGTAGGTGATGCGACCCAGAGAGCTTGTTGGTGGCTGTGCACCAGCAGCTGGCCCTGGTCATTGATTCTCACCCTTTGGTGTGAAATAAGTGTTCCAGGGGTGCTTGTTAGGATAGATGCCTGGATCCCATTCTGGGCGATTCTGGTTTATTGGGTCTAGGTTGGAGTCTAGAAATCTGAATTTTTGGCAAGGACACTCTACTATAGTTGACACAAGTTCGAGAAGCCCTGCCTGCACACAGCTCAGCCCAATCTTATGATTTTTTAAAATCTACTGGCAACTTCATTTTTATTTTTTAAACTGCTTTATGGAGATTTTATTGACATGTACAAAGCTGTGCATATTTTATGTATACGACTCCATGAGTTATACTGTTTGGGGACACATGTGAAAGCACACCTGTGAAGGGCACCTGGGTGGCTCAGTCGGCTGAACACCCAACTTCGGCTCAGGTCATGATCTCACAGTTTGTGGGTTCAAGCCCCGCGTCAGGCTCTGTGCTGATAGCTCAGATCCTGGAGCCTGCTTTGGATTCTGTGTCTCCCTCTCTCTCTGCCCCTCCCCCTCTTGCACTCTGTCTCTCAAAAATAAAAAATATTTAAAAAAATTTAAAAGGAAAAGAAAGCACACCTGTGAAACCATCACCATCATCAGGGCCATAATTGTATCCATTGCCTCCCAAAGTTTTCGTCTGCCCTTATTATCAGTTATTGTTATTATCACTTTGTGGTAAGAACATTTAATATAAGATCTATCTCCTTAGCAAATTTTAAGTATCTGGTACAGTATTAGCTATGGCATAACTGAAACTTTGCACCTTGTAACCATCACCCCCTCATTTCCACCTTCTCCTAGCCTCTGGCAACCTCCATTCTACTCTCTCTGCTTCTATGGGTTTGATTATTTCTGATTCCACATATAATAGAGATAATACAGTGTTTGTCTTTCTGTCTCTGGCTTATGTCACTTAGCATAATGCCTTCCAGATTCATCCATGTTGTTACAGATGGCAGGATTTTCTTCCTTTTCTAAGACGGCCTGATCTTTGGCAGGAGTACGTGGTATAGGGTCTCAGGAGCAGGGCTACTGGTGCCAGCTTTTTACAGACCCTAGCCTTTCTCTGGGCCTGATGCACTGACTCCAGCCTTAATTCCCTCCTCCTCTGACCATGCCAAGGTAGCTCCTACTGTTGGTAGAAGGAGGCCTCTGGAAGGTGTTCTCTCCCTCCCAATAAAGACAAGCAAAGGTCATTCAAAGGAGAAAGGGGCGATATTTACTGAAATACCACAACTGTTAGTACTGCTATTAATAATATTAAAAATTGTGATTGTTTATTGAGAGCTACTATGTGTCATACACTTTTTTTATTCTGAAAACCAATCTTTGAGGTTTGTACTATTATTATCCCAATTTTACAGATGTGGAAACTGAGAGAGAAAAGGGCAAGTAATTGCCTAGGGCTACACAATTGATAGGAACAGTTTGTGGCTAAGGAAACCCAGTGTGGAGGCCTCCTAGAGCTTGAACGTGGTGCGGGATTGGAGTGACAGAATGGCTTCCACTTCTTGGCTTTAGTTTCCTTGCCCACAAAATAAGGGTTTTGGATCATATGACTGCTAAGCAGGACTGGCTTTGTGGGTGTGCAACCTGTAGAGTCAAACAGGGCCCTGAGATCAGAAGGGTCTGAGGTTTGGTTCCCTGATGTGCTGTTTCTGTGTTTGAAACTGCTAATAATATTTTAGCAAGGAGCCCCATGTTTTCATTATTCACAGGACCCTGCAAACTACGCGGCAGGTCTTGTCTCCCAAGGGCTCTTCTTGGTACACCATACCTTTTTTCCCTCGGCTTTCCTTCAGATCCTTAACAATTCGTTGTGAATCACTGGCCATGGAGCCACCATCTGTCGTGGTGAAGGAGTGGTGGGGCTGCCCTAGACCTTAAGGTGAGAGGAGCTTTGGGGATGGCAACGTGTGCCCAGGGCATGTCTGCAGACTCTGGTAGGCACCCGGCGGAGCCGAACACATGGAAGGTTCTCTGTGGCTAAGGGTGGTATGCCATGTGCTACTGGCTCTTGAAAACAGCCACATTGCCAGCCAACCTGGGGGCTAGTGAGCTTTGCTGCTAAGTGGCCTGTCTACAGTATGTTAGCAATCTCTCCATGCAGCAGACAGAGAAGGACTCCGGAAGAAGAATCAATGAATTCAGTTTTCCCTGAGAGGCTTTGCTGGCCTTTGCTGACCACCCCTTGCCCAGTCTTTGGCCCTGTCCCAACCCCCACTCTCCATCAGCCCCGCCCCCATCAATCCTGAGTTCTGGGAGTTTGTCCCTGTATGTGGTACCTGGAAAAGTTTTTCAAAATGTTGGTTTCTTCCTGACAATATCTAGTGTTACGATACACACAGTGCACAAACTTTATTACACTTGCTGCCTGAAAGGTTTGGCTCAGGAACAAGGGAAGGGAATGTTTATCGAGTGCTTATCATGCGACCTTCTTATTCTCTTTCCTTTGGCTCTTGCTCTGAGTAAAGTCCTAGTCCCACTTACTTTCTAATAGAAAAAAAAATATTAAAAGGGTGCTTAGCAGGATTCGTGACTTAGATTCCTATCAGCCCTGAAACAAAAAATTCCGACAGACGATCCATCCAAAGTGTAGCATAAAAGGTTCATTCTTCACACCTTGATGCTTACAGATAAGCCATGAGAGAAGTATCTGCATGTGCCTGTGTGTGAGTGTGGGACCTGTGTGTGTGTGTGTGTGTGTGTGTGTGTGTGTGTGTGAGAATGGGGTGTGTGTGCGTACATGTGTGCCTGTGCGCATGTGTCTGTGTGAATGTAAGGTATGTGTGTGCATGTGTGGGTGTGCATATGTATGTGTGTGGACCGGGAATGCAGAGAAAGTTCTCTTGTCCTAAATCGGGCATCTTCCCACTCTAACCTCCTCCTTCCCTTCCAACTTCTACATCTTTTAAAAATGACGTTTGAACAGTCCCCCTCACCAAAGCCTTGGCATTGCTTCCTCCCAGACACCTGCCCGTACTGCAGCCCAGGTCTGGGTCAGATGTCTGCCTTTGTGCTGCAGAACACTCCTCCCCAGCCCCTTAGTGCTTACCTCCCTCTGCATTGTGACTGTGTATTTACTCATACGAGCCCCCTGGTCTGCGATCTGGGGGCTGGCAGTGGGATTGTCTAGTTTGCCGTTGCAGCCCCAGTGAGGATTAATAAACAACTGTGGAAAGAATGAATAAACTGCATGGGGAGGAGGTACAAATGGCAGTGAGCGAGTCCTGGTGCCTCAGGTGTGAAGATAGATGCCTTGCATGGGGCACAGTGGAGGCAGCTCCATCCTCAGGGCCTAGTCGGGAAAGGCTTCTGGACGTCTATACTTCCTGAACATTCACCAGGTGCTCCATGCAAAGGACTTTGCTTGTGTCTTCCTGTCTTACCCTTAGAGCAACTGGACAAAGTAGGCCCTGAAGAAGGTTATATGGAGAAGGTAACCAAACCTTGAAAGGTTGGTCAGGTATAGAAGACAGAGCGAGGCTTCTCATTCATAGAGAACAGATTAAACCCTGTGCCAGGAATGTGGAAGTGGGTTCGGCTGAGTGTGTTGATGGCTGGAGGACAATGGAGAGTAGTTGAGTCAAATGGGATGATAATGCTGAACTTTTACCTGTCCTCCCAGAGACAGTGGCTGTTAGAAAGTCTCCCCACCCTTCTGTGTTAAGAAAAAATAACTACAGAGACCACCATAATCTCGAACATTCTTGGATAGACACAAGAGACTATGGCTATGGCTAAGATTGGACTACAACTCCCTTGTTTACCTGCCTTTATAAAACTCAAGGCCTATTCCTTTACCTTTGATTCATGAATGTTTTGCCTATTCCAGTAGCCTGAACAACAGCATCTCTTTTGTTGTCTGGCACATTCTGTCTTGCACAGGGGCTGCAGCTGGTGAGGGACCAGATAATGGGGGATGTGTAAGCCATGGGCAGGAGCTTCAACTTGATTCTGTAGGCACGGGAAGCCAGTGATGGGGCTGAAGGATTTTCAACAGAGGACTGGCAAAGTCAGATCCGCATTACAGAAAGATGATTCTGTTTTGTGTATGTGAGAAGGAGAATTACCTGAACACCAAGAAATTTCAGATTCTGATAAGAAAGGATAGGGCTCTGCACTTAGGGAGAGTCAGGTATGGATGATGTGTCAAGGATGGCATCCTTTGGGACATGCATAATACCTGGATGTGAGGCCAAGGGAGGGCACTGCCAGCTGTCCCGAGAGAGGTTGTCTTCCATCCAGACTATGGAAGGTGAACAGCACAGAAAGCCACAGGCAGGCCAAGTGCATAGGGAAGGTTAGAGCAGGTTCTGATGGCACCCTCAGAAATAGAGCTCAGGTGCCGGCCAGACTCCACAAGTACCCCTAATGGATAGAGATTAAAGTGGGGGTGCTGAAGATATGTATGGCTTACTCAGTCTAATTAGGCCCCAATCTAATTTATTTTTTCCCATACTGCAATCCTGCTTCTATCAGAGAAGGGATCTCCTAGCATCATGATCCCAGCCTGTGTCACTTCAAGGACAGCTGCACGGAAGATGGAAGAGATGGACATCAAGGCACCCAGAGAGATGGCATTTGTAGGTTTCATTCAGTCAATCCTCTGGTCCATTGTTGGTTAGCAGTAATCAAGCCCAATGGAGACCTGAGTTCTGGGACCCCTCAGCCTTCCCACCTGTAAATCTATACTAAGGAAATGTAGCTATTTTATGGCAGCCAAGGGGAGAATTGTTTCTGTGGCAGGTGCCACACTTGAAGGCAGTGGATGATCCAGGTGCTAATTCCTCAGGAAGGAAGACGCCGTTGTTGTGTGTCTTCATGATCCTGTGCTCAGGCTGGAGCTGTAAATTGCAGACAGCCTGGTGAAACATTCTTCTCGGGTGTTCTCAAGATATCTGTGGGTTTTTTTAAAGTGTTTTTCACACATTAATACCATTTTCAGGCTTTTTTCCCCCCCGGTCTTTGATTGCCTGAAAGCTTAAAGTAGATGTAAGCACTTCCCTGGATTCTCAGTGAGAAATGTTACATTAACGTAATTACAGCAATGATGATTCATATTGTCCCAGTATCACGAATCTTGGCCTACAGAAAACTCTTCACACAGAGCTCTGACTTTGTCTCTTTCCTCAGAATGTGACATCTGCCCTCTGTGTGGTGGCTGCCCCGGGATGCATCAAGCCTGGACCATCCCTGGGGACCGACCCCCGCCACACCAGTGCCTTCAGGATGGTTCAGATGCTGGGACCTTTCTAGGCATTTCTGAGCCTCCTCTTCTGTTCTGATAACTGGGCCAGAGAACCAACTGTTCGCCCCATGTCACCACCTGGATTTTCCACAGAAAACTACAAGCCCCACATGTCTCAACATGGAATTAGTCATCTCTCTGACCCATCCATCCCCTGCCCCCTGCTCCAAATTGCAGTTGTTTGGCCTCCAGAAGAGAAGCATTGAGACAGATTCCCAGAAGAAGTAATTTTTTTAATATGAAATTTATTGTCAAATTTGTTTCCATACAACACCCAGTGCTCATCCCAACAGGTGCCCTCCTCAATGCCCATCACCTCCCCTCCCCCCACCCCCCATCAACCCTCAGTTCATTCTCAGTTTTTAAGAGTCTCTTATGGTTTGGCTCCCTCCGTCTCTAACTTTTTTTTCCCTTCCCCTCCCCCCATGGTCTTCTCTTAAGTTTCTCAGGATCCACATAAGAGTGAAACATATGGTATCTGTCTTTCTCTGCATGACTTATTTCACTTAGCATAACACTCTCCAGTTCCATCCACGTTGCTACAAAAGGCCAGATTTCATTCAGAAGTAGTCTTAAACTTAAAGGTTGAAGAGATGTTAGCCAAGCAAACACTGAAGAGTGCTGTTGGGCCTGTGGAGCAGGTCAGGGGATGGGCAAAAGCTTCTTCCTGCATCCTGAGTGCATAGCCAGACTGGGCAGCTGGATAGGGCAAGGCCACCTCGTCCTTGAAGAGTGGACACGCAGCCCATGGTGTGCTAATGATCAGATGTTGCATGTGCTCCTGTCACTGCCTCCCCGCTTCCCTTTACTCTCTCCAGTTTCATTCTTTTTTTTTTAAATGTATATTTATATATATATACATATATATATACACACCAACTTTATTTTTTTTAATTTTTTTAATGTTTATTTATTTTTGAGACAGAGAGAGACAGAGCATGAACGGGGGAGGGTCAGAGAGAGGGATTCACAGAATCTGAAACAGGCTGCAGGCTCTGAGCTGTCAGCACAGAGCCCGGCGCAGGGCTCGAACTCACGGACCACGAGATCATGACCTGAGCTGAAGTCGGCTGCTTAACCGACTGAGCCACCCAGGCGCCCCTCTCCAATTTCATTCTTAAGTGGAAGTTTTCTGTAAAATTCTTAAAGTCTTGACTATCAGTTAGCAAACTTCATAGTCTTGAAAATACTCTCTTTGGGGCACCTGGGTGGCTCATTTGGGTAAACGTCCAACTTTTGATTTTGGTTCAGGTTACGATCTCATGGTTTGTGAGATTGAGCCCCGCATTGGGCTCTGTGCTGACAGAGTGGAGTCTGCTTAGGATTCTGTCTCTCCCTTTCTCTGTGTCCCTCCCCCATTTGTTTGCTCTCTCTCAAAAATAAATAAAAATCTTAAAAAATACTCTTTTAAAAAAATTTTAATGTTTAGTTTTGAGAGAGAGAGAGAGAGAGAGAGAGAGAGAGAGAGAGAGAACAAGCAGGGAAGGGGCAGAGAGAAGGGGAGATACAGAATCTGAAGCAGACTCCAGGCTCTGAGCCATCAGCACAGAGTCTGACGCGGGGCTAGAACTCACAAACTGCGAGATCATGACTTGACCCAAAGTCGGATGCTTGACTCGCTGAGCCACCCAGGTGCCCCTAAAATACTCATTTCTATAAATAACCCTATAAATAACTCATTTCCCAAAGCAATACCCATGTCCAAAAGACAATCCCATAGAGGAACAGCTCTCCTTTAGGGAGACAGGGGCTTTGTGCATCTTTGAGATCCAGAGACAGGGAGGTTGTGTGGTGTGGAGAGCAAGTAAGGTGATTTACAAAAGGCTTGTTTTTATTCAGCGGTTCCTCTTTCAGGACTTGGGTTCTGGGTTGAGCATGTGTCGGTCCACAGTCAGGGAACTGGCAGCAGCTACTCTAGTATTTATTTGCAGCTCAGTGAGGCTGGTGAGGACAGTAGCTCCTTCCATTTTAGAGGTGATGCTTGCTTGGGGGGGATGGTGAGTGGGGGATTTGGTAAGGGAGTAGAGATTTGTGTAGAAAAAAGGATTGCTTCTTAAATGTGGATAAAGCATATTCATGGTCAGTTTTCTGCCTTTTACATTTTTCCGGAGTAATTGTGATCAGTTGAATGATGACAAGTTTCCCATGCCGTGTAATCCATGCTTGCATGCCTCCCTGCGCAGTAAATGACGTATTCTTTCCTTGCATATGTTATGAATCGACACTAAAACCCCAGTGCCTAGTGGTCAGGAGATTGCGGTACAGAAGTAAGTTTGGTGGTAGAGGGGTGTGTGTGTGTGTGTGTGTGTGTGTGTGTGTGTGTGTCTGTGTGTGTCTGTGTGTCTGTGTGTCTGTGTGTGTGTGTTGGTTGGACACGTGTGTGCATCAGTGTAGAAGTGTGAGCTGTGTTCCTGTGAGAGAATACATTTGCAAGGTGTTTTGCAAGTGAAGGCCCATTTCTTTATAAAAATAGAATTGCTTTTCTAAGACAGATGTGCTGAGTAAGTGGAAGGACGGCTCTGAGTTTTAGAAGGAGCTTTCCAGAAATTGGTGCAAGGAACTTGCTAATGGTACTGGGAGATAGAAGGGAGATGCACAGGCCACGTTGTGTTTTGCATTTCAATCTCTGCGGATCCTCTCTCCCTGCCTATGCATATTTAAAATTCCTTTCAATATATAAATAGGATAATTCTCTCTCCTCATCCCCACCAGAGTTCATTTAACAGGCACAAAAAGAATTGCACATCCAGGCCTGTCTTTTCCTGCTTCCTGTTTTTACTATTTATTGGTTTTTCTCATCTTCTTTTTTCCCCTCCCACATTGCTCCCCTTAGATTAAACTGTGTTTCAGGATTGACTGGAGGGAAAAATGCCATTCCTTTTATACAAAGCCGAGCCCCAGGGAGGTGATCTCCAGGCTTGCCCTGCTGTTTAGCACCAAGCTGGACCTTCCAGAACTCCACTTTGAATAGAAAGCTCTGGGCCTTAGATACTCTAAGTTTTTGCAAACTCCCCTTAATTCCACCTTTTCCCTATTTTGATGACAATTACGCATTTGCCCCATAAGTGAAGCCTGGGTACTTCCCAATGTCCCGGAGCCTTACGTGAAAAACAGGCTTCTTGATGGGAAGGCTACTGGGCGAGAATATGAGCTGGGAGCTGGGGAAAGGTACCTATGACAATAGGCAACCAAACTCCTATTCTTAGAAAAAGGCTCAAGGAAGTTTTGGTTGAGGCTAGTGGTCTTGCTTCACATTGCTAATGCGGACAGTGTAATCATTTTGGAGGCAATTAGACCATGCCTTCCAAACATTGTCCAGATTTTAAAATACCAGTTAGTGAGGTCTATAGGACATGTGTTCTCAGAAACATGAGCGGCATCATTTTGCATGCAAGGGAGGGAACACTGAATTGGGAGTCGGGAGACTCAAGTTCTAGGCCTGCCTCTGCCAGTGTAAAGCTCACACTTACTTCTCTTTCTGGATCTCACTTAATTCCTCTCTGTAAAAGGGGAAAGGTGGTTTTATTCATATTCAGTGATTTCTCTAATTACCACAAAATGACCAGCTTTTCTATATACTTGGATCATATTTGGTGGCCAAAACATCTGTAGTGAGGCATAGAATGAGGCACTGACTTGTCTGTCACCTGTGATATAAGAATGGTATCTAGGACAGGAGAAGCTTTTCTTTAAAGATGCTTTGGGCTTGATTCTGGACTCATTAGGAGCTTCTGGCATGAGTTGAGCTCCCATTTAATATCGGATAGAATCCAGAAGCATGCGACCATAGGAAAAGTCACTGCTGCATGACTCAGCACAGAACCTAAGGAAATGTTACAGTTTCTGTCAATTAAGGGGCGCCTGGGTGGCGCAGTCGGTTAAGCGTCCGACTTCAGCCAGGTCACGATCTCGCGGTCCGTGAGTTTGAGCCCCGCATCCGGCTCTGGGCTGATGGCTCAGAGCCTGGAGCCTGTTTCTGATTCTGTGTCTCCCTCTCTCTCTGCCCCTCCCCCGTTCATGCTCTGTCTCTCTCTGTCCCCCAAAAAAATAAATAAACGTTGAAAAAAAAATTTAAAAAAAAGTGAGGTAAGCTGCATATGTGACCTTGAAGAACTTTAAAAATAAGCCAGATGATGTATTTGTTCCGTAATTGCCTCAGGTTTTCTTAATTTTTAAATTTTCTTTCTCATTTTCTTTCTCTCTTCCTGGCTATTGCTGATTAATACTGTTTGTGGGGTGCCTGGGTAGCTCAGTCAGTTAAGCATCCAACTCTGATGTTGGCTTAGGTCGTATTTTCACAGGCATAAGATTGAGCCCCAATCAAGGCTCCACGTGGAGCCTACTTAAGATTCTCTCTCCCTCTCTCTCTGCCCCCTCCCCCACTCATATGTGCACATGCTTTCTCTCTCTCTCTCTCTCTCTCTCTCTCTCTCAAAATACTGTTGTAACTCTTTTAAAAAATTATTCAGTTTTTTTAAACCAAAACAAAAATAGATCATTCATTTCTCCTACCTCTGTCCTCACCTCTTGCAACCACCAGTCTGGGCTCTATATCTATAAGCTTTTTTTTTTTTTTTTTTAGATTCCACATATAAGGGAGATCATATGGTATTTGATATTTGTCTTTTTCTGTCTGGACTTACACTTAACAAGTTCCATCCGTGTTGTCACAAATGTCAGGATTTCATTCTTTTTTATGGATGAATAAATTCCATTTATATATGTACCATTATTTCTTTATCCATTCATCCATCAATAGACATTTAGATTGTTTCCATATCTTGGCTATTGTAAATAATGCTACAGTGAACATAGGGATACACACACACACACACACACACACACACACACATATACATACACACACGTACACACACACACACATATACATACACACACATATACAAACACACACATACATCTTTTTGCATTCGTGTTTTTGTTTTCTTTGGATAAATACCCAGAAGTTGGATTCCTGGTTTGTATGATATTTCTATTTTTGATTTTTTGAGGATCCTCCATACTGTTTTCCACAGTGGGTGCCCCATTTGCATTCCCACCAACAGTAGATGAGGGTTCCCTTTTCTCCACATACTCACCCACACTTGTTATCTCCTGTTTTCTTGATAATAGCCACTCTGACAAGTGTAAGTTAAAGGATAGGATACGGTAAAGGATAGCTTGGGGTGCAGCCTACCTCTAACTCTAATCTGCCTCTGAGGCAGCTGCTGATTCTGATGACTGCTGCCAAGATCAGGAGACTGAAAAAGAGACTTCTGGTCTGGACAGAGCTGGGGACACAAATGCATTACATGAAGGTTGCAGCTGATGTCTCCCCTTGGCAAAAAATCAGTGTATTTGGCTTCCTGTTCGTATGTTTTGCTGTCAAATAATCTACTTTAAAACACTGATCTCTGCAGGCCAGGCTGTCCTTGGAGGCCTGAAACATGTGTGAGTTGCGTCAGGTTTTGGGTCTCAAGAAAAAAGTAAGGACTGGGACGTATGAGTGGCTCAGTTGGTTAAGTATCCGACCCTTGATTTCTGCTCAGGTCATGATCTCAGGGTTCGTGGGATTGAGACCCATGTCAGGCTCTGCACTGACAGTACAGAGTCTGCTTGGGATTCTCTCTCTCTCTCTCTTTCTCTCTCTGCTCTCTCTCTCCCCCTCTCTCTCCCCCTCTCTCTCCCCTCTCTCCCCACCTCTCTCTCTGTCCCTCCCCTGCTTGTGCACTGTCTTACTTTCTCTCTCTCAAAATAAATTTGAAAAGCTTAAAAAAAAAGCAAACATCAAGGACTCTCCTTAAATGGCAAATCAAGGGGTACTCTGTGTCCCTCTGTGGACCACTAAGGGATAGGTGGGCACAAGCTATGAGTTTCAGCTCCTCACACAGGGCACTTAATTTGGAGGGGAACACTGCTCTGTGGCCCCTCCTGCAGTGGCTTTCACTTGGGTTCTGCAACCAGGAATTTTCATACCTGTCCCACTTAGGGTTCATTCAGCCATAGATATGGATAAACACAGGTTTTTCCACTGGGCCTTTTGAAATTCCAGCCTGTAAGTGGGATCCTGAATACTGATTATAAAAGTCATCTTCATTTTTTCCTTTATGGTACAAATACAGGAAAATGTGCAACTAATTCTGAATATTTCTCAAGTGCTATAGTAGGCTCACTGACAGTCCTTCCAGAAATATCCCTGGCACCTAGGGGTCTATGATGAGAGGTCTACATATTTCCTGGGAATTCATTATCAGAAATTCAGGGCATCACCAAATCCCTATGTTGATACTATCCTAGAAATGAGCCAGACGTCTTGAGGAAGGGTGTTTCTTAAGAGGGAATGTGAGACATCAGGGCCTGAACACGTGTGTCTGATCAGGGAAACTGCTGTGTCTACAGTCAGATAGGCAGTGAGTCAGGACCACTTTTATTACTTTGAAAGGACCCTCGAACTTACACATCCTAAACTGGATGAAGAGTGTGTCCTGTGCCCATGATTTGTTGGAGTATAAACTGTACTTCACCTGAAGTTATTACAAAGTAGACCCTGGTATTTTCTTGACTCTTTAACTTGTAAACACCTCCATGGTGGAAAATTTCCCAGTAGAACGTGTGTGCAGAATGAATGGCCAGACCAGGGAGCACCACAGAAGGCTGGTGGCACACAGCCCTGAATATCCAGCTAGGCTCACACATGGCACATCGCATCGGTTCCAGCACCTCCAGCACCTCAGCCTCTGCAAAATTGTCATTGGCCAGAGGCCAGGGGTCTTCATGATCTCTTTAGAATCTCCAAAATCATGAAAACGGTATCTGCCAATACCAAAGGTCTGTTATACTTTAACAGCAAACGTGGACTTGAGGATTTTGGTTGCTGACCTTTTGAACATTCACACTATTTTTGTTTTTGTTGTTGTTGCTTGTTTAGGAACTACAGAGAATAGTTCAGAGCCTGGGCTCTTGAGCTAAACTTCATGGGATCAAGTGTCAGCTCTGCCATTTCCTAGCTGTGTAATCTTAGACAAATCACTTAACCTTTCTGTGTCTCAGTTTCTGTATATGCAAACTGTGGACAATTGTAGGGTCATCATAAGGATCAAATGAGTTCAAGTGCTTCTAGCACTTAGACCTGTGCCTGACAGCAGAAGCACTGTGTAAGTGTTAGCCCCTCTTATTGAAAGTCACCAATGCTGTTACAGTTGACATCTGGAAGGTGTGCTGAATAGCATGTCCTGCATGAAAATATGATAATGGCTCTTGTGTTTGCAACTAGTATCTATTAATTAAGAAACCGTCATTTGTGCTCTGTAATTATATTTATTAAACCCTAACTCCTATCATAACAATAATTAGTTCTTGCTAATTAAATTTATCAAATTCCCCCTGGATTCATATCTTAGGTAAATATTTAGTAGCCCCACACTAATTATTTTAATCAACATGGAGTGTATTTCAAATGACTACAAATAGTTCTAACTAATTAAACTGAGTACAAAATAATATCTTATGTAATAAATTTGCAGGTGCTAAAAAAGTGTGGGAATGAGCCACAGGGTAATGTCTCAGCGACCTAACCACCTGATAGTGATTACAGCATTTCCAAAGCTCAGACAACGTTCTAGGGGAAGTAGGCTGAGAAAGTTTACAGTTTCTGTCTGGATCTGTTTTTTACTGCCAATGTTTTGCGCATGGAACAAGCCCTGTGTGTGATTTGAGAACATGGCATATAATTTGAAATTGGACCCACTGACACAAGTCTGACATGAATGCAGAAGCAAGAAGACAGCAGTGGGACGAATCCCTGCTTCAAAGAGTCTGCAGGAAGAAAGGCAGAGTCTCCAGGTTCTTCCTTCTGTAGTCTTGGTTTCCTCATCCTCAAACCACACTGTCAGTTCTACCTCCCGCTGCAAAGTCCTCCTGCCCCCTGCCCCAGCTCCCAGCTCCTTCAGAACAAAGAAGATGAATCCTTGAATGATGGGCTGCTGATTGGCATCCTGTTGCTAGGAAACTATGAAATGAATATATCATGTTTCATAATAAAAATGCCTCTGACCCATCCTTGGAAAGATAGGCACAAAGGACTTGAGGCCGCATTTGGAACAGGTCTACACTGATGTCTCATTTCTCCTCCCTGTACTCCCTTGTGGGGTCATTGTGAGGTGACTGGTTCTCCTTAATAAGTGGTCACTCTCTGGCTCCACACAGGGCTGTCTGTGGCCTGACTTTGGGTCTGTCCGTGGCTAAGGTTGGGAAAGTGACCATTTATGGCCAGAGTAGGGGGCTCAGTCTACCATCAGGGCTGGCAATTACTGAATATTCAGTTCACAACTGAGTATTAATACTTAGTCTAGGATTGGGATTAGGGTTCAGGTTGTTGTGAAGTCCTACTAGGGAGAGAAAAGAAGAAAATGACCATTAGACTATTGGCAGCTGACTTATAACAAAAATGATCCACCTGAAGAATAACAATGGTGAATTCAAGTATCAAACAATCCATATAGAAAACTAAATCTTTCAAAACTGTCTCCAGCTCTTTCTTGTAAATGACAACTGAATTATCATAAACAAGCAGCAAGCAGTGGATGCTCAGGGAGCAGTGTTCAGGATTGCTCCGGGCTATTCTGACCTTCCGGTTTCATCAGCTGGCTGGCGAGGAGAGGGGCTTCCTGGCAGCTTACACATTACATTCAATTTTTGCAGAAGAAGTGTCTCGAGTGGGCCTGGGAGGGATCATGGGAGACAAATCTGACAGTGGGCCTGCACTTTCGCTGCTCCGAGAAGCGCACCGGCACATGTGAGTTATAGAAAACGCGCGCACTTTATCTCCCCCTCTCATTAAGCTGCCATCTACTTTCAGAGCCGATCTGTCTCTCCGTTCTGAATATCACTTCCCCCACTTCTAGCTCTCCCTGGAGTATTTGTGATCTCATGCAGCCACCTTTATGATAGATGAATCATTCCTATGGCAACCGCAGTCATCATGAATCCTCTGAGTGAGCTAGTAGGAAAAAAACGCTTTCAAGAGAAGAGAGATCCTAGGGAGTAGTGGGGAAAGTGGAGAACATGGAACCGATGGAGGTGGGATCAGATCCTGACAGAACTCGAAAGGATGAGATGGCTGAGCCTCAGAAAAGGGACTGGCTTTGCTCAGTATCACACAGAGCTAGAACGCAGCCCCCCCCCCCTCACTTTTTCCTTGCAACATCATGTACAAGTAAACGAATGAGCACAGCCTTGCCATGCGTCAACTATAGGCAAATTGGCCGTATAATAGAATCTTCATGCATTTTTCCTTTGAACCCATTGTCCTGAACATCAAGCTTTGTTCAGAGGCGTCTATGTAATGGTCCAGGACCAAGACTCCATCTGGACCTAAGACACCTTATCTCTGCAAATCTCGTTTTCTTCCATCCCATTTTTTTTTTCAAGAGGATGTGCTCACTTGTGATGGTGGTAGTGTTGGGGCCCCCCAGCCAATGGAGGTAGCTCTACAGATAGAAATGAGAATGCTTCTAAGAGAAGGCACTAGGGGGACCTTGCTATGTCCTTGCTATAGCTGGCAGAACACACAGATGTGATTTATTAGAGTCTCATAGATGGGGCTTAGCATTCATTTTAATTGAGAGAAGATCTTCCTGAATGGAGCTGAGAGCAGGTCATATGTACACATAGCTTTTTTCCCTTGTGACCACCAAGGTCATCCATTCACCTGTTGCTTACCTCTTAGTTCTGAAGAGTCATCATCAATCTCAACTCTGTGCATGAAGATGTCCCCTCATCCCACTTTTTCCCCAAATACGTCCAGAGAATGTTTCTTTTAAAGAATGAAATGCCTTGTTTTATGCTTTGAACAATTTTTACCCTGGATCGTGGCTGAAGAATTGGAAGGAAGCTTACATCTTCTGAAAGAATCCACTACAAAAGGATATGATGTGCATGGAGAGGAGGCATTGCAGCTATTTCATTTCTGTGCCTTGCACAGGAGTCTCCTGAGATGGCACCCTGAAGCCTGCCAATTGTTCTTTCTCTTTAATGGATTTTCCAACAGAGATCCAAAGCCCTTGGCAGACTGGGCAGAGAACCACAATGTTTGAGCACATTACTACTCATTCTGAGAAGAGTGGAGTTCAAACTGTCATTTTTCAATCCACTGTCATATGGCTGCACCTGCTAATGGCAACCAGTCCTTCTACAACACTAAATCTAAAATACTTTTTCAGTCCTGAACTTTGATCAGAGCTAAACATAACTGACCATATACATTTTCATTTTTTTCTCTTGGCTCTCATAACAAATCACTTTTCCAGATTTTTCCTATTTATTGGCTATATCTTAGTTCCTTTTGTTGGGTTTTCTCAATGCTTATTCCTAAACTTTTCATTTCTATATTTATTTATTAAAAAGAAATTCAATGACAGTCTATGCCTGTATTGTCCAGTATGGTAACCACTAGCCAAATGTGGCTATTGAGCATTTAGAATGTGGTATCTGAATTAAGATGTGCTCAAAGTATAAAAACACACAACAGATTTCAACAACAACAAAACAACAGCAAAAAACATAGTTATCTCAATAGTTTTGATATTGATTACATGTGAAAATTATGTTTTAAATACCTTAGGTTAAATAAAATATTATTAAAACTAATCTTACATTATGTTTCTATTGAGCAGTACTGACCTATGCAATAAAAGCACTCAAACTTATCTCTAGCTCAGACCTCTCTTTTAAACTCCAGACAATATAACTAATTGTGAACTTAACATTTCTGTTAGGTTATCTGTCAGGCAATTCAAAATCACCAGGTCCAAAATGAAATGTGAGATGTTTTCCCCTAAATACAATCCTATTTTAGTGACTGGTCCTACCAACATCATTTCTCTCTTCTCTTTTCTATGTGGCTTCCTCTTGCAGAATTACAGAAATGTAAAACATCTGGGTGGGAAGGCTGTGTACACACACAGTAATCCTATGCTTGTGCCTTCTTTGCAAGATCAAGTTTTTATGTGGTCATCTGTAGTGATAGGAAACTTATTTCCTTATAAGGTAGCCTATTCCAATTTTGGACATCATTGAACTAGACTCTGACATTTTGGAATCTTTATTCATGTTTCTGTCTCCTGAAACCATACAAAACAAATTTAATTCCTCTCCTACCTGTGAGAATTGTTTAATGTGTTGGTTACATTGACTTTTCTTAAGTTAAATATCTCTTGTTCCATTGGCATGATTTCAATTCTTCTAATTTATTCTTGCCGCTTACATTTGAACACAGTGTAGTTTGCCTACCTATAAAGAATGTGATTGTCAAATGTTCTACCAATTTTAACAAGCCGGTCGAAGACTAGAAAGAGACTCTTACTTTAGTTGCCTTAGAATCTATACCTCTGCTGATACCACTTGGGAGTATGTCCATTTATTTGAGTTACATCAAACACAGATAGTGCTTTATATTGGACTCAATTTCATGTAACTCCACTGGATCTTGGATGTGTAATGTAATTAAGCCAAGCCTCTTCCATCTTCTGTTTTTATAGGTTTGTATAATATATTTCAAGTTTGTGATTATAATCATAGTTTAGCCTATTATATCAGCAAACCTATATTAGACAGTATTGATTCTATTGATTCACTCACTGATTGTTTTACTTAGATCAGTATCACCCCAAAAAATGATTAGGAAACTTACATATTCATAGAAATGAGCAAAAATGTAGAAAGGACAGGTTGAAATTCAGAACTCTGTGTTATACTATGAAAGTCTTCTCTCCAAGTTATGTCATTCCGTTAATTAGTCCTCCAGATTATAGGGCATGATCATCTAACCAGCTTCAGGTCTATGTAACAATGATGGCAAATTATTTTATATTATCACTTCAAATATTTCCTCTGTTTTGTTTTCTCATGGGACTAACTACATTTCCACTGATGATTTCATACTATCCCACTCCTCTTGGATTTTCTGTTCTGTTTTTTTTTCTCCTTTTTTTAATCTTTCTGTGTTTCAATCTGGATCAAATCTATTGGCATATCTATTTGGATCATTTCTATTGGATCCTTTCAAGCTCACTAATGTATTCCTATACTATTTTCACTCTGATAGCCCCAGTGAAGGAATTACTCATTTCTGATCTAATTTCTAACAGTAGCATTTCCATTTTGATTCTTGTTGTTTTCATCTCTCTGCTAACATTCTGTATATGTTTATGCACATTGTTAACCTTTCCCATTAGACCAGAGGTCAGCAAAATTGGTTTTGGTAAAAGGCCAGATAGTTAATATTTTTGGCTTTGTGAGCTCTCTAGTCTCTTTTATTACTCAATTCTGCCACTCTCAGGCAAAAGTAGCCATAAATGAATGAGCGTGTCTGTGTACAATAAATCTTGACAAAAACAAGTGGCAAGGGGTGCCTGGGTAGCTGCATCAGTTAAGCATCCAGCTATTGATTTTGGCTCAGATCATGCTCTCATGAGTTTGGGAGTTTAAGCCCTGTATCAGCCTCTGTGCTGACAGTGTGGAGCCTGCTTGGGATTCTCTCTCTCCCCTCTCTCTCTGCCCCTCCTGTCTCTCTCTCTTTCCTTCAGAATAAGTAAAATAAACTTTAAGAAACAAAACAAACAGGTGGCAAGCTGGATTTTTCTTATAGGTTACAGTTTGCTGATCCCTATTCTAGATCCTTTAAAATATTAATTATAGTTATTTTAACATCCCTGCCTGATAGTTTTAATCATTTCTAAGTCTCATTATGTTGACTATTTTATCTCTTGACAATGAATCCTTTTCCTTTTTTTCTTTGTCTCATAATTTTTGATCACATGTCAGAAATGGCATGTTGAAGAACAGAAGAGACTGAAGCAAATATTATTTAAAAAAGGAAATGGGCACATCTACTTCTGTAGATGATAGAATCAATCTGGTCAGTATTGAAGCTGTATTTTTTTATTTTTAGTTTTTGGAGCTGTTCCATCATTGTACTTGTGGTGTAACATAGCCATCAAAATTCTCTAGTGTGAGTTGTTTTTACTTGTGCTTTACATAGAGAATGGTTTCGAAGGCTTTTTCTTAGTGTTCCTGTTCTGCCCTTGGCTTTCAGTATTCTTAATATAAACACATGACAAGGGGTGGTTCTCCTCCTCTTGCCCAGGTGGTAGAATGCTATTGCTTTTTGCCTCCGGTTAGACTTGTGGTATAGATGAAGGGGAAGGCTACTTTTATGTGACAGTACTTGAATTAAGTCATAACTCAGTGTTTCTTTTGTGTGTGTGTGTTTATTTTTGGCAGAGAGAGACAGAGGCAGAGAGAGAGAGAGAGAGAGAGAGAGAGAGAGAGAGAGAGAACATGCATGCACAAACAGGGAGGGGGAGACAGAGGGAGACAGCAAATCCAAAATGGGCTCTGCTCTGAGAGCAGAGAGCCTAACATGGGGCTTGAAGTCATGAACCAGGAGATCATGACCTGAGCCAAAGTTGGATGCTGAACCAACTGAGCCACCTAGGCATCCCATATCTTGGTATTTCTATTTCTTGTTTAGCATGATATGGTGATGATCCAAATAAGTGTTTTGACAAAATTTCATTTATAGCTACCTCATTGTCCTGAATTAGCAGAGAAATGACTTTAAGAAAGCAAAAATAAGTTGTGATTTTAGACATAAATTCTTTCAAGGAAAGAAATTCTGTCTCCCAATAATTGTTGTTTCGTCTATAGACTCTTTTGAATCAAACATAATTGATTCAATAATATTTTATAGAATCTTGCCGGGGTTGTTATCAAGACAGTTTGTTTCTAGATTCTAGTATCAATCACATTCTTCTTTAACCTGGAATAATATTGGCTTTTCTGTAATCGCCTATGTCTTTCTCACAGTCTGTGGTTTAAGTCATTAACATAATCACATAATTAAAGGTCTTTTTCTCTTAAAGTTTCTTCACCTAATTTGGCCTAAGCTTCCTTCCTTTAATATGTATACTCCTATGGCCCCAAATTACTGCAATTTACATTGTGACTATGGACAACTACATTCATTAATTTATTCATTCAACCAAAGTTTATTTAGTCCCTGATATGTGTCAAGTTTTAGGTTTAAAGCTTGAGAAACAAACTTGAATAAAATGTAGCCCCTACCTTCAAGAAGCTTGAAGTCTAAATGCTAAGGCAGCCATGTAACAACTATTTAGGCAGGGTTATGGGATAAAAACAATCATAGGGAAACGGCTGATAAACTCTAACTAGGGCTAGGGAAGGAGATTTGAGAAGGTTTCAGAGAGTTGGTGATATTAAATAACTTTCAAGTTATTTAAAAAGGTAAAGACTTTCACTTGATACGTGAGACAGGAAAAGACATTTCAGACAATGTAAAAATATGTTCAGAACTGTGGAGGCTGAAAGCACCCTCATGCCTGCAGGTGCATAAATGTCAGAAATGGTGGAACATGGTGGCCTGTCATGACAAGAGATGAAACTGGAGAGGGAACTATGGCCAGACCGTGAAGGTCATTCTGGCCTATTAGGGAATTTGGACTTACCCTGTAGGTGGTTAGGATTAATGGAAGGATTTTAGATAGAGGAATCACATGGTCAGATTTACATTTCTAAGAGTGTACTTTGGCTGAGTGAATATAAAAAGTCAATGAAGCTTTATTGTTTAGGCTCTGCAGGCACATGCCTAGGGCCCATTAGCTTTACAATGGCCCTCAAATTGTTTGAGACTTGGGGGAGGAGAAATATTAGCTTTATAATTGAAAAGCTGCCAAGTCAAAATAAAAATTATTTTAATTAAATGCCTATAAGCCATGGAGTTGTGTTAACTACTGAACTACAGCTCAACTAAACTCGAAAATAGTTGCATACAAATTAGGGAAGTGTTGTGTTGAATAAGCAGAGCTTGTAGAGCAGGATAATGTAACAACTTCACTTTAGTCTCTCCCTGTCCTTTCAAATCCATTCTGTGGGGCTAGTTCTTTCCCTTCTCTTTAGATAACAGTTAAGGGAAGTTCTATGGCTTCTCTAGTCACTGTTCAGGGACTAGAATTCTTAAGGTCAGTCTAGTCCCCCAAACAGTCTTAGTTCAATGACTGGAATGCAGAGTCCCATTAATAATCAAAACTACATATTTGTTCAAAGTTAATCATTCTTTTCTCCTTTGCTTTGGGAATTTGTTTGGCTCTCTCTCTCTGGGTATAAAGAGGGGTTTGGTTGGCTGTTTCTTAATTCAACAGGGGTTTTAATTTGCTTTCTCTACTCACTAACTGTCTCTTGATCTTCTATAGTTGAAACAGGGTCAAAGTAGTGTGAGGGGTTCTACTAAAAATGAGAATGGACACAATTTTCACAAGTTATGTACGAGGTAAGTAACTATATAGCGTGGCCATATAGTGAGAGTGAGAGAAAAGGAAGCATTTACAGTGACTTCCTGCTTGTGTGACATACGATGGTGGTAACTCTAACTAGACCAGGCTCTGCATTTATTCATTCAAGAAACATTAACTGCCTACTTTATATTTAGATCCATTTGAATGAGACATTTCCAATCCTTAACAGCCCACAGTCTGTTGGGGAGAGTAGTAAACCCATGAGTAAAGTGTTCTGTGATGAGAATCATAACAATGCTATGCTTTGGAAATTGTGGGAGCACAAAGGCATGTGCCATGCAGCTTAGAGCAAAATGGGAAGGAACAGCCTCTGGAAATGTCAAGTAGCCAAACTTAATTTGTGAAATATTGATTGTGATACCTGTGAAGAAGTGAAAATGGTTTTGGTGATATAGATCTAGGGCTAAGGAAAGGGTCTGATTTAATACAGAAGTTTAGGAGTTATCAGCATAAAGGTATAAGCAGAAGTAGCTGATGTGTATAATCTAGGGAGAATATTAAGTCCCTGGCTAATATTCACGAGGGGCAAAATGGATGTATGTGGAATATGTAAGGGATAAAGAAAAACTGGAGCAGGATGCTGAGGATAACTGTGCAGAGGACTAGGAATGAAACTTGGAGAGAGGAGTTCTAGAAGCCAGTGGAGAAGAACTCTTTAGGGATGAGAGAATAATTATTACTGTAAATACTGCAAAAAGCTCAAGTGTTGGATCGAGGAAGCAGCATGGTTGCTGGGTCAGACAGAGCTGGATTTCCCCTAGCTTCTGCTTATAATCTGTGATTTTGAGCAATTTATCTAACCATGTGGCAGGAAACTGTAGGTCTTTGGTGCTCCTTCTGGTTGTTCCATAGAGTACAGGGTGCTGATTCTTTCTCAAAAGAACCATATTCATCATTTGTGCTGAAAAATGACCAAAAGAGTGTGTTGAGAGACACTTCTCCTTCCCTATCCTCTGTGTCTTTCTTCTCAGCATCTCCTTCCACGTTATCTGAGTCACTTAATTTCTGACGTCTTTTTAGCATGAGTCCCTCCTGTCCCTGCTCCTCTCTCTAGCCTCCCCCTCTCCTGGAATGCAGATCTGTGTGCAGATGTTTCCGTCCTGTGAGTGCTTGCTGCTTCTCAGATGGTGTCTCTGAGCAGATGTTCTGGTGTGTGTCTCCCTTTCTCTTGGCTGTTGTGTTTTCTATACAAACACCAGATTGCATTGCTGCCTCCTTCTTTCCAAAGAAAACCCAATTCACACTGGCGATGGGATAGGTTGTGCTTTTAGGCTGTTAGAGATGGTCTTTGGTACAGAGGCTTTGCAGAGCAGAGTGAGGCCAAAAAGCTTAAGAAATGAAACTTGGTGCTGTGACTTTATGTTCTCATGACCTGCTGCCTTCAGTGTTTCTTCCATTGAACTGGTGTTCTACAGAGCATCTCTTTTTTCTACTTCTCTAGCTTTGTCCCATGTTCTCATGTGCCTCTCTCTAGCTCTTTTGTAATTATACACCCTCACAGGAGCCTTCCCAACATGCTGAAGTCTTTATCTTCTGACAACATGTGGGGTGAGGAGATGGAGTCAAAGAGTCCATGGAATTATTGTACTTTACAATAATGGATTTGAAGAGCCTTGGTAAAAACAGGGAGGAAGCAAGGTTACCTGCTAGGCTAGGCTGGCAGGTAGGTGAACCTGTCCCTGTGAGGGTCAAAGGTGACATGTTACCTTCCCTCTTTTCACTTTCTCTTCATTGGTAAACTTGTCTCTGATTTCTTACTGAGAATTTAACTGCAGCAAGGGACCTAGGGATATGGAAGATAGTTCCCTGCCTTTAAAAAGGATCCTTTTGACCTCACCTCTTGATTTCCCTTTAGGAATTCATGATTTGGCACTTTTGATTCCCATCTTGGTTTCATTTATGGGAAGTAAATACATGTAGTTCTTCATGTGTTAGAATGAGTTGCATTCACTTGTTGCTGGGCATCCCTTCTTATTGGAAATAATAGTCTTTTTCATTTTATTTTTTTATGTTTCATTTTTTATATTTGAGAAAGAGAGAGAGAGTGCACATGAGCAAGGATGGGGGCAGAGAGGTGGAGACAGAATCTGAGGCAGAATCTGAAGCAGGCTCTAGGCTCTGAGCTTTTAGCACAGAGCCCAATGCGGGCCTCAACTCATGAGCAGTGAGATCATGACCTGAGCCAAAGTTAGATGTCCAAGTGACTGAGCCACCCAGGTGCCCCTGGAAATAACAGTCTTGTTGAAGCTGCCCATGGTCCCCTACCCAGACTGCTATAGACAATGAGTACCCATGTGCATTAATTTGCATTGAGTAGGGCCCTAGAGAGTTAGGAAAAAGACCCCAGGGAGGGTGGTGATGGAGTCAAGGGAGCCAAAGGAGAGGAGAGGGCTGGACTGACTGACTCACAAACCAAAGTTGCGTCCATCTCCAGAAAAGGAACCTGAGTGATTGAAAGCAAGAATGGAGCTTAGATCTGGAAGGTCTCAGTACCACCAGTGTGGAGTGCATTTTACAATCCAGGCCTCCCTCGTCTTACATAACAGATCAGGTTCTGAAAACTTATATGTGACATTCTTTCATTTATAGAAGCCAGAAATACATTTATTTATAAAGTGAAGAGTATGTTGAAGGGAAAAAAGTATGACCTTTAGAAGCAGATACACCTGAACCAAACCATGGTTTTACCACCTCATTCATTCATTCATTTATTCAGAATTATTTATCATGAATAGTCACTGTCCAAGGCATGATGCCAGGAATGAGGTAGAAAATACCTGGCAAAGTTTCTGTATCAACCTGGATAATTTATTAACATCTCTTAGCTTCAATTTCTCATCTATAAAATATGAATGACAGTACTTACCATGAGAATTGTCATGAAAGTTGATGTAAAGATTCAGTTTCTGGCATATTTCAATTTTTTTATATTGAGGATTATAATTTAGTAATATTTCATTTTACATATTACATGAGTTTTTTTTAAGTGAAGCCTACCTATTTACAATGACTTACAATAATGATCTTTATATTGAGGTTCCTGGAATAAACATTTCTCTCCCACTAATGGATTAAACTTCTACTCACTCAAGCCCATTGCAATTGAGATTTCAGAAATCAGATCAAGTTGTAAATGTTACAGCTAAAACATTGGATGTGGCTTTCTTCTCCATAGAAGAGCTCCAAAATGCATAGGATTGGAAGTGCCCAGGCCTGATATAGTCTTAACTTTGACACAGTATAACCTGGGATTCCTTGCTTTGCCTCTTTCTGGACTCCACTTTTTTCATCTATGAAATAGTTATAATAATGATTTCGTTGCTTACTTTATAGTGATTTTATAGAGATTAAATGCAATAAATGATATAAGAATATTTTAATACTTTTACCATATAGCTTTTTTGTCGTATCTTCTTATTTTTAAGGGAAGAATAATGAAGGGTGTGTTGCTTAGTTCTTTTTTTATTTTAATAATACCTATCCCACCTTTCCTCACAGAGGTGCATTTTTTAATGTTTTTTAACATTTATTTGTGAAGGGGAGATAGAGAGATTGAATGTGCCTGTGAGAAAGAGAGCGCAGGTGAGGGGCAGAGAGAGAGAGAGGGAGACAGAGGACATGAAGTGGGCTCTGTGCTGACAAAAGAGAACCCGATGTGGGGCTCAAACTCATGAACCTTGAGATCATGACCTGAGCTGAAGTTGGATGCTTAACCCACTTAATGGACTGAGCCCCCAAGCACCCCTGTCTTGCTCAGTTCTACATCTTCTTACAAATTATCCTATTTTCTTACCTTACATAGATTTCAAAATTTAAATTTGCAAACTAGATACATTTGAGGATAACTGTTAACATTGGGAAGTCTTTTATTTTACAAAAGAGTTTTTCTTTAACTTTCTTTTTCTTTAATTAAAAAAAAATTTTTTTTAGAGAGAGAGAGACAGAACACGAGTGGGGGAGGGGCAGAGAGAGAGGGAGACCCAGAATCTGAAGCAGGCTCCAGGCTCTGTGCTGTCAGCACAGAGCCCAACACCGGGCTCGAACTCGTGAAACATGAGATCATGACCTGAGCCAAAGTCAAACACTTAACTGACAGCCATCCAGGTGCCCCTCTTGGACTTTCTTAAACTAATAGGAGCCAACAGCAGTGCATTTAAAGGATGATTTAATGATTTAGAAATGTAGCTATCACATACAATTTGGAATATACCTGCATAGTAATATCAGAGCTCAGGTTAATATTAGGATTTTTTTTCTAAAACCCAGCTCAAACCCAGTAGTAATGGGATTGAGTGGTACTTACATCTACAGAAAACACTATTGAATCTTTTGCTATACATTTAGTTTGGGACTTTGGGTTGGGGCTTGGCTTTGAATGAATTCCAAAGCAACCTTTATACTAAGAAGGTCTAGTAAGGAAATAAGTTTAACAGATTCTAAAATATAATCATTCAATCCACAAGTCCATCCTAAGTGCTGGTTGTGGGGACTTGGTCCTCTGCTAGGGGGAAATCTTCAATGAAGAAATGACATTTGAATTGAATCTTGAAATTTGCATAGGTGTTTAGTAAATGAAAAAGGAGTCTAAGGGAAAACAAGGCCCAGAAGACTGTGTGACCAGTTTAGAAGAAGGATAATTGGACCTAAGAAGCAGGTTTGAGTGTAGGGAGAATGTGGAGGAGTTCAGATGGAGAAGGCTGGAGAGGAAATCATGAGACAGACTGAGGAAGGCTTCCTATGCCATGTTGTAAAGTTGCTATAAATGCAGACAAAGGAATGAGTGTTTGATAAAACAGCCCATACTAAGCACATCAGTTATTCTCCTCTGGACATTTGCTCTATAAATTTTCTCACTGAGGTGAGGCAAGGGATATTTTGTTATTATGCAGAGGGCATTAAGGTTCTTTGCTAAAGATTGCACTCCTTAGCCCAGCATGCTGATGAGCTAAGGTTTAAGAAGATACACTCTTGCCTGGGTAAGTCATGTTTAATGTGTTCCACCCATTAATTTGCTGTAGTAATAAACCATATGGATTATTATTATTTTTCCTGAACTGCTTGCTATCTCCTTAGTGTGTGCTGTGTGTATGGAGTTATTAAAACATTATTACAGAATCATATAAACTGGGGCTGGGAAAGTGCATGATCTCTGAGAACATAATATATAGCACAGGTAAGGTCAGTCAGGTCTGAGATGGAGGGTGCAGAAGAAAAGAGGTGGGTGTAGGGGTCAAGGAGTGGGTTACAAGAGAAGGCATAAGCTGATGGGGTTTTAGAGGGGAAGTTGGTGACAGGGGCAAGGAATGATAGGAAGTCCCAAAGCTTCAGACCAGGACTCTGAACTTGATTTTGGAAGTGCTTGAAAATAGAGTAAGTTGAGAATTTCTGCAGTACAGAAACTTCTTTGGTGGGGGCCACCTGGGGAGTGAGAGTCAGCCAGAAGGCCAAGACAAGCATTAAGCTTAAGGCTCCAAGGTCCTGAGCTTGCCTAAGATTGCAGGAATACAAAAGAAAAGTGCTTCAAGAAAAGTCAGAGGTTGTCGGCCGCAGCAGTTAGAGGCGGACTGAATGCAGTGAGCAGAGAAACGTGGAATCCGGGAGGACTCCTGGGCTCCTTGGCTGTCAGGACCTAGCAGGGAATGGCACTGTTCAATGCTTTCTTGCTGTTAATCATTTTTCTCATTTTCCCTAGTTGTTAACCCTGGGACCATACTAATCAACTCCTCGTTTCCCTGCCCGTGGCTTACATGGTTCCTTGGTTATTACATCTGAGTTTAATCATTGTCCAAACTGAGCTCCATGTCTTCCTTGCAATTTCGCCCCTGATTCAGTTTGTGTTTTGCCAGGAAATATCACTGTGTAAAAATGGAAAGGATCTGTTTAGAGAGAGGAGAGTCCATCAGAAAAGGGAGATGGGACTCTCCAGTGATGCATGGAAGGTTTTTTCCCTCCCTGATCCCAAAGATGGCGATGAACCTATTCAGAAAAGCTAAGAAAAACCAATGTTGTTCATGACTTACTGCATTTCCTCTTTTGCTCCTGCATAAAGAAGCTGGAGACGTGAACTGGACAGCACAAAAGTGATTAAATCAGAAGCATCAAAATGTAGTCAATTCTATGCGTAAGTAGGAATCATCTGGAAGTCACGTTCAACTTCCACTTGCACCTCTCTCTGAATGGCCTCCTCCACTCTAGAAGTCCCTCATGAACCAGTGGAGGAGACAGAACTCAGTCAATCAGGGGTTCTTCAATTATCAGGAAGTGTCAATGCTGTCTATCACCAATAAGACATCAGAAATATTATTTATCTCTCTATATGGTTGTCGGATTCCGAGATGGCAAAATTTAAACTCAGCTCCTTAGAGACCACCCCTCAAAATCTTAAGGGGATTTATGAATATATATGGGTACATTAATTTTTTTCCCATAAAATGCTGTCAGATATTCTGATACCCTTAGGAATATCTCACTCTAGAGAATGGGGTATTTCCATCACGATACAAATATCCCATTATTTTTCCCATTTTTAAAATAAATAAACATATATAACTTGACCCCCATTTTCCACATCAGCAACCATCTCATTTTGCTTCCTTAAAAGCAAATCTCCTTAAAAGAATTGTCTATGACACACATTATCCCCAATTTTTCTCTTCCTATTCTTTTTTGAGTCCTCTCAAATTAGACTTTCTCCTCCATCATTCCAATAAAAATGCTCTTGACAAGACCACCGAGAACACCTGTTTGATAAATCTAATAATTACTTCCTGGCCTTCACCCTCCTGGATGTATCAGGAACATCTGATACAGTTGTTTATCTTTTCCTACTGGATCCCAGGCTAACTCCTTTTTCAGTCTGGCTTCTAGGTAAAACACTCCCTGTGTTTGTCCATCTCACAGGCTACTCCTTCCCAGGCTTCAATATTAGTTTCTTCTTGTCTTACCAACTTTTTTTTTTAATGTTTATTTATTTTTGACAGAGAGAGAGAGAGCGCGCGCGCGCGCGCGCGCGCGCGCGCATGAGCGGGGGAGGGGCAGAGAAAGGGAGACACAGAATCCGAAGCAGGCTCCAGGCTCCGAGCTGTCAGCACAGAGCCTGACGTGGGGCTCAAACTCACAGACCGAGAGATCATGACCCGAGCCTGGGACAGATGCTCAACCAACTGAGCCACCCAGGCGCCCCATTGTCTTCCCTACTTCTTAATGGTGGTATGTTGCAGGGCTTTGCACTTAGTCCTTTTTACTACTTTATCTGAACTTATTTCTTCATGATCTCACTGCCTCACACACCATTTACAAAATATGACTCCCAAATTTATACTCCAAACCCAGATCTTGTCCCTGAATTTCATGCTTACATATATCCAAATGACTACTCAATATTTCCACTTGGATGTTTGATAGAAATCTCATGCTAAGTATGTTCAAAACTTAGTATGTTCATCTGTCCCCGCCAAATCTTACTCCTCCTAAAGTTTTCCTCTTCTCAGTTATCCTATGAATGGATGGATGCCACAGAGCTTGTTCGCATTCATCTCTCTTTTGTGGTCCTCACCTAACTATCAGCAAACCCTACTGACTCTCCTTTTGAAGAGTATGCAGAACTGGATCAGTTTTCTCACCCACATAACTGCTTCCATTCTGGTCCAAGCCATTATCCTAGTACAACCGAATAGTTGTACTACTGTTTATTCTTTAAATGGCAGAAAATATCAATCGCCAGGTGGTATTAGAAGTGGAGACTAGAATCCAGACAATAATTTATGTTGCCAGTTCAGGGGTCTGATATTGATGTGAAAAGTACATGGATACCTCAGCAGGGGGCCACACACACACACAGAGGTCTGTGCCATTTATTTCTGTCCCTCTGTCTACCCATTTACCACAGAGCCACCTTTCACCTGTTGTGCCCTGCTCTGTTCTCCAGAAACCTGAGTTCTAAGTGATAACATCTCATAGCCTTTCTTGCTCTGCTCTGCATGGGTTCAAGCAATGAACGACATGGGTGGGATCTCAGAGGGCAAGAGAATAGAAAGTCAGAGTCCTGAGACCCCCCCCCCCCCGCACCCCTACCACACATCTGGCAATGACTTTTTCTAGTCATAGCACATATCAAATTTTCCTTACTGCATAGTTGTGGCTCTCCCTGAGTTCTGCAAGCACCATTTCTTCCTCTTACTCCCTCAGGATCATGAATATTAACTGGGTGTCTCACCATGCCTTGTTGGTTCCTTTAACCCTACCCGAATCTCTAAATAATCCCTTCATTGGGCTCCTTCAGGAACATCTTTTTGAAGATGTTCTCTATTTTCCTTCTGGAATCCTTCTTAACATAGGTAGAACTATTCTTTTGGTATGCAAATAAATATTAAATTAATTACATTTAATGAAATTAAATAACTATTCCAAAGCACATTACTCATAGAAATTTAGAGACTAAAAAATCTAAAGGGAATAAAAGCATTCATTCCTCACTACAATGTCACTAGATAGCTACTATTAACATTTTAGTGAAGTGTAAAAACTTTACAATTTTTTATTGTATTTATCTTTGTCTAATTTTAGTCTCCTTGTGATGTCTTAAAACATTAATATGTCTTAATATTAAAAGAAATGTAGAGAATTTGGAATATGGAGAAAACACAAAGAATAAGAAAATCAAAAATTCTATCACTTAAACCTGGATAAATTTATCAGATAAACCTGGAAAAATTTATTCTGTTTTCCTCGAATCTTTCTTTGGAGTTTAATGTAGTTCCTGCTTTAGAGAAAATGGTGATTTTTAAAGCATAGTGAGGGCAGATTAGTTACAATTCATAGAACAAAAGGGAAATGAAGAGAGGCTTGGAGTAATATTGACCAGTGGTTAGTTTTTATTGCTCTGTTCTAATATAAAGAAAATTTACTAGAGCAATTATGTTGGAGTTTAAATCATAAAAATCAGTTATTCAATTATCTTGATGTTAAAGTTGCCTCTTTATATGCTTTGTACTTTGTGGATGGGGAGAAAGACTTCGTAATTTTCTTGGTAGTAGGCTGAAAACTTGTATATACCATAACCAGTGTTAGTGGTCTTGGTCACAGTGCAACCATTCTTTTCTCTTCAAACAGATTTCCACACAACAGTGGGAGGAAGGATATGTCTTAAGAGAACTGCTTAGTTCTGGGGGAAAAAAAAAGAAAAAGAAATTTGCTGAGGAGCAAAGCAGGTTCAATTTTGCACCTGGTATATACAATCTAAATTTTAACACATAAATAAGCTGATTCTGAATTAGAGATCCAAAAGAGAAATGAAAGACTGTCAAATCCTTTGTTTTTAATATCATAACTTTCCTAATTGAGCTTTATACATTTTGATTTTTCCTTGAGTCACTCAATCTGTCTTTAACTAATTATTATAAAGGGAGTAGGTAGGGGCACCTGGGTGGCTCAGTCGGTTAAGCATCATCTAAGGCTTAGATCATGATCTAGTCCGGCTCTGTGCTGACAGCCGACGGCTCGGAGCCTGGAGCCTGCTTTGGGTTCTGTGTCTCCCTCTCTCTCTGCCCCTCCCCCACTGGGGCTCTGTCTCTGTCTCTGTCTCTGTCTCTCTCTCTCTCAAAAATACATAAACATTAAAGAATTAAAAAAAAAACAAAGGGGGTAGGTATATCAGTGCTATATGTTCGAATCTCTTGAATATTTAACTCCCTTTGTGTTCCTTTAAGACATGAATGTCGGTTTATTTGTGTATGTAATAATTAGGTTTCAACATTTTTTCCTCAAAACTTTAGGTATTTTATATTTTTGATATAGCATAATGAATAGGCAAGAGATCAGTATGTCTTTTTTGTAACATGTATTTTCCTGAATATTTGCTTAAAATATATGTATATATATTTGTCATATATATAAATGACAATTTAAGATAATTTCCAGCAGGTTACCAGGTATCATTTCTCCCCTTCATTGATTTTTAC
This sequence comes from Prionailurus viverrinus, assembly GCF_022837055.1. Lineage (NCBI taxonomy): Eukaryota > Metazoa > Chordata > Mammalia > Carnivora > Felidae > Prionailurus > Prionailurus viverrinus. Next base: position 123,134,003 of record NC_062563.1, read on the forward strand.
GAAGCATGTAGTCTACACCCTGTTAATCAATGTATATCATGTCTCTGTTTCAACTTCAGATTAGAAACAGTTGCCTTGGTTATGATTTCATTACAAAATAGTCCTTTTTTTAAAATTAGAAATGTGCATTGATGTGAGGTTGAATATCTTTCTATGATTTCCTCCATTATTTTCCATCTCCTCTTTATTTTGCTCCTCATTCTCAGGAACTTCTCAAAATTGTTCTAAATGCCTGATTTGGTTTTTCACAGAATTGAATCTGCTCTTTATTGCCTTCAATTTGAATTTTAATTCTGCTGTTTTATTTCAATGTTATTAATAATATTCCCTTTCCTCATTCATATCTCTTTTTATTTTATCTTTTAATTTTTGTCTGTGTCATTCTTATTTTTTTTTCCTGCTCCCATTTCTTATAGTATTTTCAAGGAAATACTTATTTTATCTAATTTTCACGTTTCAGAATAAGGTTTTAGCTAGGGTTCCTATATGAAATGTTGAATTTAATCTTTCATATTGACTTCTATGTTCTCCATTAAATATTGTTTTCTAGTATCTTCTCCTTTGGTTTCTTGTTCATTTTCAACAAGTTCTTTTCTTTTTTCTTCTTTAAAATTTTTTTTGGGTTTTCAAAGAGCCAATTTTGATATGGTTAAACTCTATATATTCATATTCTGTTCTTATTAATACTATTCCTACTAGTTTCTTCTTTTAAATTATTTGAACTTAATTTATTATGTTGATCTTCTTTCTTAAGATGGACATTTAGACCATTAATTTTCAACCTTTCCTTTTTTCTAATGTAAGGATATACATTTACTTCTAAATGCCATGTGAGGATTTCCTCGTATGCTCAATTTCTTCCTTTTTTTAACTCTAACTTCTATGTTTCACTAAAATTTGTGTGTGTGTGTTTTTTATGCATGGGCTATTGCAAGTGTGTTTTATAGTTATCTTGGTGATATTGAATCCTAACCTGGTCATATGATGCTCAAATCTGTATTCCTCAATTCACTCAATGATTATTTATTGAGATTTACTATGACCAATGGACCATTTCAGGTGTTAGGACTTCATCAATGTATAGACCAGGCAAACTCCTAACTCTTTGGAGCTTATATTCTAAAATGGGGAGAGAGACAGTGAATGTAATTAGTAAGTAGGAATTTTAGAGGGTGGTAAGTGCCATTCACATTTAAAATCAGGGAAAAGAAGATTGGTCATGCTTTGTAGGGGTGTGTGTGTGTGTGTGTGTGTGTGTGTGTGTGTGTGTGTGTTATATGTGTTCTGGTGGGGAGAGTGTGGGGTTTTAAATAAAGTGGTCAAAGAAAGCCTTCCCAGTAAGGTGATATTTGGGTATGTCTTAAAGGAAAAAAGGGATTCTTCTCTGGGGAAGAGCCTTCTAGTCAAAGGGTGCATCTAATTCAAAAGCTCTGGGGAAAGATCATCTCTGAATGTTTGAAGAGGCCAGTGTGACTGTGATAGAATGCCTGAGGGGACATGACAGAAGAGGAATAGGGACAATTAATGTCACTTGCACATTGGCAATGAGACCCAAGATCTTGATTTATTTTTATCTGAACTTCATGAAAGTTTTGTTTATTCAAAGGATGTTTTATTTTTCAGATTTTTTAAAAAACATAAATGGCTTTATTATGACCTCTAGGAATAAGTAGATGACTCCAATAGAGAGTGTAGAATCTTTTAGGCTCTTGTGGAAACTTTGGCAATAATAGTTTAATCTGTGTTGAAGGAACTCAAGATTTTGCTCTTTTAATCTGATCTTTCTAAAGGAATCATCCACTCATTTAGGCAATAAATAATTATTTCTTTTCAAGATTATTTATATAAATATTCTTTTGTTGACTTCTAAGAGATTTAGTCAGGTGAACATGCAGCCATCCTATTTGGTCATTTCATCGTAGAAATCTGAAGGACTTCACGGGTTATAATTGTTACAACAGACCAGTATCCAAATTCTGCCTGAACAATTCCATTTGTCTTGTTTATAGCTGAATTCATTACCGGGTTACTTTAATTTTTACCAACCTTATCTTGTACTCCATTAGAAATTTGAAAATAACTCTCAGACTCTCCTCAAATCATATCTTCTCTGGTCCTTGCATTCTAGATCTTTCTATTGTTCTTCATAGTCCTCATATTTCTGGTGCTTCAGACTTCCTGCCATTATATTCACCTTCTTTTAGACATAGAATTGTTACATTTCTATGTCAGAAAAATTCCTGCTCTTGAATTTGAATTTTTATTTCTTCTTTTATAAGTAAAACAACAACATTGATCATGGACAAAAATGTGATGAAAGCAGATCAGTTAGATCCCAGCATTGATGGCCATCTTAAGTATTTTGGCACAATACCTAAAGAGTTTCCTTTTCTCAAAGAAAAGTTCTATAATAGATCTTCCTCAACCTTAGTGAAATTGATTAATTACTTCAACTTAATTGATTGTAGGCAGTTTCTCAACCGTTTCAAATCCTAGAAACCAAACTGAGCCATGAGTCAACATCTTTCTATTTGGTTACATCTGTGTTTATAACTAGCATGGCTCCCGGTTCCAAACAAGTGCCCAGTATGTTGCAAAAGCAAAGTGGCTAGGTCTTCTCCAAGTTTAATTTCCTATTTGTGATACAAATTAAGTTAAGATTAACCTGATGAGGCATAACTTTTACTGTTCTGTTTTTGCCCTGATGATGAATAGCACTTTCCCTGAGTGTCATGTGAATTTGCTCCTGTTTTTAAAAGACCCCCACTTGATTTATCAAAAAATTAAGCTGGCAGAAGAAGCTTTCAAGCTATATATAAAGCATCTGTCCTCTCACTGAAACCTCTTCCCAACAAAGTTTCATTTTATACTTGGGAAGGTCCAACATTACAGGAGGTATTTCTTGGAATATCTTTTTAGACCTTTTGAAATCCCATCTATCATTTGAGGTTCAGCTAAAAATTATTTCAATGTGAGATTTTTCTTAGCCCTCAGCCAGAGTAGCAGTTTCTTTCTTTGGGGGTCAAGATCCATTCCTAGCGTGTCACCTGTAGATTCTGTCCTACTTTGCTGGTGTCAGTGTGTGCATCTACACTTGATCAAGTTTCTACTTACAACTCCTACTTCATACTAAAGTTCCTGGTAGATATTTCTCTTTTTTTTTTTCTTGACAGGAATTTTAGCGATCTTACTCAAGTAGTGTATATCATCATGTAAGTTATGATGAGATGCCCTGCTTCTGACTATAGAGGCATAAAATTCTGGAAAATAGTCTCCTTTTGCTCCCAACATTGGAGTAGGGAACATGACTTAAGTGAAATGATAGCATAGTCCTCCCTGAAGCCCTAATTTAGAGCACTGATGCCCATCACTAGGGGCTTTTGAGGATTGTGTTTAGCCATGGTAGTGATAGGAATCATTGTTTGGTGGGGATCGTGGCTCTGGTTCAGCAGCAGTCTCCAGTGTCCAACAGTAACACCAGTAGTTTCCCATCGACACCATTCCTGTACTGTGATCTTGCCTCTGGTTCTGATTCCTGCCCATTTTCTATAGCTGGCTCTTCATTTACATGTTGAGATTACAAACTACCTAGTTCTCTTCTAATAAACTCATTTTTAAACCAAGAACCTTGACTGGTAGAGGAAGAATCTTTGTTTTACTCAGATATGATTACTATGTGCCTAATAAATGTTTACTGAATGATTTAAATCATGTTGGATATGATGTCTGTGGGAGCCCATGGGAAATCAGAAGGCCAAATTAGCTCATTAATTAAACTTCCATGTTAAATTTTAGAGTGTGTGATTCTGGAGAAAGCCTTAGAATAGTCTTTTCCACAATACTCTTCCTTTTCAATACTGAATAAAGATCTCAGTATAGATTTTCAGCAGCCTGTGGGTTAGCTTTTTGCCTTTTTAACTTTTGTGGGATGTAATGTTCAGTTGTTTTGGGAATTATAAGCCTGAGAACTTCCCTGGACATTTGGAGTCATTAATGCTCCAAAAATAGAGGAAGGACATAAATGAGTGGATTGCTCATTCCTCCTGCTGTGTGGCCTGCAGTGGCTGCTTTGGAATTGCAAATTCCAGGAACCCAGGCAGAGGGAGAAAAAGTAGCACTAAAGCAATTTATCCTTATTATAGTTTTGTTGGGTCCTGACCTTGCCAAGGATTTTGTAAAGATGAGAGCTTTCCAAGATCTAAAAACAGAAGTCAAGGCGAGTGGGGAGAATTCTGTCTTTCCTATAACCAGACCTCAGTGCACAAGATACCTTTTGGGTATGGGAAACGGCCTGAGGTTTCTTGGTGGTTCCACCGCTCTGCCACCTCCCGCTGGGGGTCCCCTGGCACTGGCAGAGCCATTCACGTGTGTGGGCGCATGCTCAGGCTGAGGCTGTCAATCCCTCTGGGGGGACTCACCCTCTGACAGCGAGTGATGAGTTTCCTAATGGGCCCGTGATGACTGCAGCCCTGCCTGGAGGCTTGGCGTCTGCTCAGCAGCTGCCACACAACCGCGATGCTGGCCTTCCCCACAGCCTCAGGGGAGCCCCGCTCAAGGTTTGTGCCACTTCACTGACTCCAGAAAGCTGTACGTTTACACCATGGGGAGTGAGAGAAGTGTGTTTATCAACCACCAGGCTTGGAATGAGAGCCTTCTCCTTGCGGGAATGCATCAATCACTTCTCAGGACTGACCCTTTGTGGTAGTTCCCCTTGTAAATGATGTTTTGCTTTCCCTGATTGCAGAACAAAATGAGAGCTTTATAATTAAGTGTGTGGTAAACAACGTGGCAGTGGCCCTTTGGGTCCTCAGTCCTCTCAAAACAGAGAAGTGTGGGGGTAGTAGCTTTGGGAAGGATGAGGTAGGTTGGGAATTTCTTCCAACTTCCTACTTACAGCTAGCTAAAAGGCTACTAGGTGATTTCTATAGGACACTTGACCTCAAACACTGCTTTAGGTTTCTGCTCACAAACCTGCCATAGCTCAGTTTATGCCAAACCATTTAAACGGAAAACCCAATTGAAGCCTCTTGTGTTCTTAACTGCCCAGCGTGCAATGGAGCCTAAGCACAGAGCTTGAATTCCAAAACTGAAACAAAGGGGCATTTGTTCTCTTTTCTGAGTGGCGACGGAGTATTTTGAAGAATGTTTGGAGACCAAATTATGTTGATTTAACTTAGGATAAGATCAATGGGTTGTTTTTCAGAGAAAGATGAAAGGCCATCACTTCTTTACACACCCCCTCTATCTCCTTTGGAAATAGACAGCCAGTGAGAACATCATCCCGCGTACTTATTAGCAGTACTTCCAGGGCTGTGCCTATTAAATGAATTGTTTTGAGGTCAACATGAAACACCAACTGGAATGTAACAGAAAGATATCAAAATAGAACATCCCCCTTTGTGATCATTAAGACAATGTTAAAAAGGGAGAAATCTATACTATTGACCCAACTTTGATATTTTCTGCTTTAGTTTAGGGTCATCACCACAAATCTCAGTTACTAGCTCATTACATGTTGCAGAGGCTTCCTCAGCTGTGCGATTAACAATCCTCCTCTGAATCAAGGCATCACAAATAGTGTGTGACTCTGGTGCATGAGAAATAGAGCCACCAGGGCCAACTAGTGTCGTCTGCAGCCGAGGACTGGGATTTCTTCTATATGTGCCTCTTCTGACTAATTTTTGGATCCTGAGTCTTTTATGACTTCAGTTGTGTTGAATGACAAACAATACTGACAGTATTATGGGTCTTTGTTCCTTATACGTTCTAGGTAGGTGCCATCAAGGAGCTTTCTCGTGACCAAAGGGGAATACTGAAGAGGTGCCGAGATGATAAGCAACTCTGCGTGGCTGACCTGTCAACTCACATCCTCTCCATAAATTTTTTTAAGTTTATTTATTTGTTTTGAGAGAGAGAGACACTGCACGCTAGAGCAAGGAAGGAGCAGAGAGAGAGAGAGGGAGAGAGAAAATCCCAAGCAGGCTCTGAGCTGTCAGCATAGATCCTGATGCTTCATTTAACATCTAACTCATAATATCAACAAGAACAATAGCAGTAGTTATTATTTTTTGGGTATAATTATAAGATGATAATGCAATGGTCCCCTGTATGGGAGTTTCCTCTTTGCAAGCTGGATTCTGTTATTATATTACAATATTCCAAAGTTTGTTTTGATATCTCCTGAAGGAGTTGGGCATCATGGATGGCAGAGCCTAAGTTTAGCTAGGAAAACCAGATTTTGGAAGGCAGATGCTGGATAGATTGGAGTGGCAAGACTTGCAGACTCTCTCACCGCTTTATCTTCTCCATTTAGGCTTTGAAAATGGGAAGATGGCTCTTGCCATAGGTAGCATAGTGCTCTGCTCATAGGTAGAATGGGAGCCAGGTTGCAGGTGCCTCAGAAGGCAAACTATCTTGTAAGTGGATCATCAAGGTGTGTGCTTTGTGAGCTTTTACTTGTCTTCTCTTTCCCTCAAAATTTGAGGTTCTTGGCTATATGTGTGTATGTGTGTGTGTATATATCTATATATACATATATATTCACTATATATATGTAGTGAATCTTATAAACTATCCTCGAATTATACAATAGATTATTAAAGGAAAGACTTTGGTTCCCTCATTTCTTTCTCCACAACAGAAACAATGCCTTATTGAAGCCAGAGTAATCCTAGTGGTAGTTTCAAGAATATCAAACAAATGGTGATTTGGAGCTACTGTTCCATATACTCATTTGGAAGTTATCTCTTTGCAAGTCCTGGTATTCAGTTATTAATGATAGAAAGTAAAGGAAATAGAAATATTCCCATATTACAGATAAAGAAGCTGATGCTTAGAGAGGGTGTCACTCTAGTAACAAAAGCAAAGGAAGGTGGAATTGGGACCCATGTTAGTCTGGTGCAAAGCCCATACTACATATGTGATGATAATCTTTCATGGCTTAGAGGAGAGGCTCTAACTTGGTCCAAAGGATAAACCCATTTTTCCTCCTCACCTCATTATCCAACAGATTTATACTCCATACACATGTAAACTCCATGGGATAAATTACTCTCTTATGGTCACCATGGCCAAGGCAGTGACTGGGATGCTGCCAGACAGGGAGGCTTCTCTATATGACTTTAGACCAATGTGTGTCCTAAGGTCCCAAACACTGCAGCTATGACGATATTTCTTGGCAAGCTAGAGAAGTCATCCTTGTAATGTTTTCTGGCTCAGAGTTGATGCTCAATGAATTTTTATTAAATTGAATAGAAGGTGCCAAATTTGATGTATACCTCGGGAAGCTTTTGCTTTTGCAAACACTTGTGTATCTATTATCTTACGTGAGCTTCATTAAGCATCTATGAAAATATCCCCACTCTGTAGAGGAGACACCCTGGTTACAAGAGGACTTGACACTTTTCCAAGTTCACAATGTAGGTCAGTGTTAAGCTGGGGCCAGGAATCAAGTCTTAAAGTTTGTGGTGCAGTGTGCTTTCTTATTTTTTCCTGAATACTTCCAATTGGTCTTTAAGTGTCTTGATTTGAGAGGAAGAAGACAATATTTCTCTAAGGGCTGAGTTCTCTTCCCCTTAAAAAGGGGGGGGGGGAATTGATGGCAATGATGATGATGGTGATGCCAGATAGTTCTACATTGAATGATCGATGCATATCCTTGCGTTCTCACCAGAACTCTCCTGGTCCTTGATTTCTTTTGCTTGTCTGAGATCAGGGAAATCTTAGTCCACCTTCAAGCCCTGTAATCATGAGCTGGGTGCACACCATTTCCATAGCATTTTATTCTGAAGATCCTAAATATGGCTAGTCCCCAAACACAGATAGTCCTGTCTTTAGAATTGGGTATTTTTATGGCTTGAGGAAGCAAAACTGGTTGCCTTTTTTTTTTTTTTTGAATTTCATGCCTATTCAAAAATTGGCCTCTAGTATTGCAGGAAAATTATGGCCCAAGGTGATTATGTGCCTGGAAGTTACTGCTCAGAAGACCTTAGGAGTCAGAATTTTTTACTGAGTTGGAGACTCCAAGGTTCAGATTCCACAATGTTTGAAGTCAGTAAAACTTCCCCTAGAATCTTTTCACTCAAAACATGGTTCTTAGACCAGCAGAATTGGAATCATCTGGGATTTTGTTAAAAATGCAGATTGGCATGCTCCTCTTAGGACTGCTGAATCAGAATCTGCATTTTGGAGAGATCTGTAGGTGATTAACATGCATATTATAGGTCCAGAAGCACTTCCTGTGATTTATCATAAGAAATATGTATTTGGTCTTGTTCCTAGTTTCTGGCAGGGACCTCCTAAAACCCCGTTTTGGAATTTCCTGTGAGAAGATGGATAATGGTGTTTTTATTATGTTAATGAGGTGACTTTTGGAAAACACCTAAAGATGGGGGCTGGTTTCCAGGAGAGCTAATGGAGTGCTTTAGGGGCTGCAACTTTTAGTCGCATTTGGACCTCCTTGGAGGACAGAGGGACTGGAGGTTGAACCAATCACCAAAAACCATGATTTATTAGTTAACCACGTCTATGTTATGAAGGCTCTATAAAAATCCAAATGAAAGGGTTCTAGAGCTTTTGGGTTGGTGAACATATGGAGGTGCTGAAGAGTGACACACCTGGAGGGGACATGGAAGCTCCATGCCCCTTCCCACACAGCTCTTCTATCTGCATGTTCATCTATGTCTTTTGTCATATCCTTTTATAACAGGCCAGTAAACATAAGTCAACTGGTTTCTTGAGTTCTGTGAGCCCCTCTAGCAAATTAATCAAACCTGAGGAGGGGTCATAGGAACCTCTTAATTTATAGTTGATCAGTCAGAAGCACACTGACAACCTGGACTCGTGATTGGCATCTGAAGTTGGTGCCAGTCTGGTGGATCTGAGCCTTTAACCTGAGGAATCTGGTACTGTCCCCTGGTAGACAGTGTCAGAATAGAATTCAATTGTAGAGTACCAGGTGGTGTCCAAGAATTGGTGGTGTGGGGAAAACCACATTGTAATTGAGTCCCAGAATCATTCACTTCCCAATGTAGTCTTAAGGGATACTGTATTAATCACGGTTCTCCAGGAAAACAGAGCTGATAGGAGATAAATCTTTATCTATATCATCTATATATATCTATATGTATTTCCAACATATGGACACCCTCAGAAATAATGTTTAGACAAATATCTGAGCACTCTGTGATCCCATCAAGTTGACATAAAAGTAACCATCACAAGATAGCAAGTCACCTGACTATACTTGCTTTGGATTTAGACTTACATTGTTGTTCTTACAGAACTAGGAGAGTCAGCTGTCAGTCTCTATTTATTAAGAGCCAAGGACATTGCTCAGTGGGTATTAAAGTGGATTGGAGGCTATGTTCATTTGTCAATGTAAGCTTGAAATTATAGCTCTAGCTATCCATGTGGTTCATAGACCAGTAGCATTGGCATCATATGGAGGAAAGCTTATTAGACATGCAGAATCTCAAGACTACCTCAGCCCTGTTATATCAGAAGCTGACTTTTAACAAGATCCTCAGGGGATATGTATGTACATTAAAATGTGAGAGGCACTGCTGGCATTTGATCCAACCAGAAGTGCCTGTCCCTATTTCTTAACTAAGTGAAGAAAATGTATTAGCACTGGTTCCACCACGGGTTGTTCTGGGGATGGATTCTTCTGAGAGCATTCTGCCTGAAGAAAAATAACCAGGCACTCTATAAAGCAATGGTTCTCAACCTTGGCTGCACATTGGCATCATCTGGAAAGCTTTAAAAGAACCCAGATGCCTGGGACACACCCTCTGGTAATCTGATTTCATTGTTCTTAGGTCTGGTCTGGTCTTGAAGAAGTTTCCAACCTTTGCAGGTAAGTATAAGATGTAGCCAAGCTGGGTAACTACTGCTGTAAATGGAGCATGGAAGCGCTTCTCCAACCTCACTTCAGTTCTGAGTCAGACCGGAGGTGAACGTTTTGAATGCTTGTTTGTATTTTTCTTAATTCTGAAGTAATAGTCAGGATATAGAGAAAACGTGGGCAGCTTGTGGAACTGAGGGAAGGTCGAAGAACCCAATGAAGGAGCAAGGCATGCCTGGGGGAGGTATAAGGAAGTAAAGCCTCATCTCTGTTTTTCTTCATAACCATGGGCTCACATCCCAAGTGTGATTTTTGCTTATTCTCAGTGGCATGAAATACCAGCCGTGAAGTCAGGTATCATAAAATTTCAAAGCTGAGAGGGACACAGAGTAGCCAATTGGTACCGTTTCTGCTTTAATTTGATGAATATCTACTCTTTCCAGTTCTGAGTAATGATTCTTCCCTTAAAGGTCACAGAGATTTTACCCATAAGAGTCTCATTTGTTCTCTCCCATGCTACCATTTTTTTCTTCCTCCTTTCCTCCTTTCTCCCTCCCTCCCTTCTGCCTGCCTTCTCTAATGGATACACAGCTATTAAGCACCTTCTGTATGCATGCACATAATCTGTCATTTTCCCTTTGATTATGTGTACATTGCGCTTTTCTGAACCTTCCTTTTTTTACTCATATTCCTTTAAATTTTTTGTGCCTAAAGTGTAATCCAGAACTTTAATGGAGGTCTGGAACAGAGAAAAGGTGAGGGAAGTTTGACTTCCATATCTAGGGTGTTTGTATTTAGCTTGTGGACAGTTTGGAACCCTCTCTCCTTATCCCAAAGTGACCCACTATAGAGTCACTTCAGTTTGCCAAGATCAGTTCGAATTATGCTCCTGTCTTGTGAGGGTATTAGCAACTCTGTCTAACTTAGTATAGTCTGCAAATTTGATGAGCACATTGTCGATTCCTTCATCTCAGCCATCAATAAAGATATTGAATAGGCAATAAAGATATTGAATCCTGTCATACTCTGGGACAAAGGCATGGGTGTTTACAATAACACTTATGACCCAAGCAATCCTGCTGTTTGAACTCCTACTTTCTTCTCTAAATCAGGTATCAAGCTCATGGGGATTGTACTTATAGAGAACTTTCAATGTCATTAGAACTGGTGTCAAGGAGTTCCCTAATCTCTCTGCTCTTTTGATATATCATATGCTTCCAAACACTCTCAATGGAACCCGCTGTCCTTTGTTTTCATCCTCCTCAATTGACTGGGTCTTGTCTTTATTGGCAACTTGGGCTCTGGACCATGTTAGTATTTAAACATCTGCATCTTGCCTTTGATATCTTGTGATTTCTAGCCACAACTATTTCCACCATAACTGTTTTTCCTCCCCAAATCACACTGCCTTTTATATCCTAAGATTTATTCCCTGCAGTTTATTTGGAAAGCCACAGAGGATGCTGTTTTGATGTTGATAGGTCTACCGACGTATCTTTGTCAATGACCAAGAAAGGAGTGAGGTTTAATTTTTTTAAATGCTTAGACTATGATTCTTTATACCTGTGGTGAGATAGAAGATTGAACAGACTTACTTTGAGTTTTATTGTAACAGTTCCCTGATTGGAGTATTGAGAAGCTCAGAATATTTCTGAGGCAATGATTCTTCATTGTGAAATGTCAGGTAGTCAGCAGCCTGTGGCAAGGCCTCTCCTCAGTGCTTCCTCTTTGTTCAGCCTCAGATTATCTCTTGACTTAGAAATAAAATGCCAGTATAGTTAATAATGTAACTGGCAGAGAGACATAGAGTCATTTGTCTCCATAGAATAAAACAAAAGCATGTATCAACCCAAACAAACAGATGACAGTCCTTCTACAAAAGAACTTTTGCTCATCACTGTCCATCCAGGAAACTTTCAGTTTTTACTTTCATTTAAGCCACCCATTGGAAGCACCAATCATAGCTGGAAATAAAGACAAATGATGTGCATCCCTCTAGACTTTCAAATGGGCACCCTGCCTTTTCTCTGGTCCCGTTATCTCCCCACACTCATTCTCCTCTGGTGGCTATGAATCTCTTCACTGTTCTCCATATGTGAAATGCTCATTCCAGCCTCCAAGACTTTTTACTGTTACTGTCACTACCTGGAAAGCAGCCTCCCACCCATACCTCTTTAGCTACCTCCCAGTCCCACACTCTGGATCTTTGCCTCCTATGGCCATTGCCTCCTTGGGGAAAACATTCATACCCTCCACAGGTTTTTTTCTCCTTTCTCTTCTTTTGCCAGACACTCTGACAGCGAATGACTATCTGGCTGTAACATTTGCAGCTTATTCATTCACCCACTCATCAGCAAAGTAGTACTGAGTTCCTAACATATGCCAAGGATTATAATAGGATCCATGGCACAATGGTGAGCAAAAACAGATATGCGCCAGCCCTCATAGGACTTATAGTCTAGGGAAGGACACAGATATAAATAATTGTAAGTAGTATAAATTAAAAACTATTTTAAATTCTTTTCCAAGGATAAATACAGGGTACTTTGAGAACTTAGAGGGTGCTTCCTCCTGACACAGTAATTTTTTAAGTTGAAAATCAAAAGATAAGTAGGGATTATTTAGGAAAAGGGTAGGAGAAAGGTGGAATTTTCTTGCCATGGGGAACATAAAGCTCCATAATGGAAAGCAGATTGATGTGATTCGAAGAGTAGGGCATGTGTGCTGTGAGACGAGGCTGCAGACATATCAGGGCTCAGGCAGGCCATGTCTTACAGACCCTGTGAAGAATTGTGGTCTTTATTCTACAAGCAATAGGAGACCATAGAAGACTTTGTAGCAGGACAGAGCCATGGGCTTAGTTTTTTGTGCGTATGGTTTTTGTTTGTTTGTTTGTTTGTTTTGTTTTTGTTTTATTTTTGCAAATTTCATTCTGGGACTGAGAAAAGACTAGGCATGAATAAGTGCTTGGAGAAGAGTTTGGGAGGGTCATTTAGTAAGCAATTGCAGGAATCAGGGAAGAAATGTTGGCAACTTTGTACAGGGTGATAATGGTAGAGATGCAGAGGAGGTGGAATGGTATGGGAGGGAAGAGGAAAAAGCCCCTGTGATAGCCTGGGTGTGGAGGTTGAGGAGAGGGAGAAGCCAGGATCGCTCCAAGGTTTCTGGTGTGCACAGTAGTTGAAAGGTGATATTTACAGAAGAAAGTAAAAGAGAACCATACTAGAGATGTGAGATCATGGGTTTGGTCTTGATGCTATTGAGTTGAATGTATTTGTCAGTCACACACATGGAATTCCACATACAAGTGAGGAGTTGTCAGGAGTGATCTGAACTAGAGCTGTTAGTTTGTGGGTAGCTTAGATGTGCAGAAGGTACTAGAAGCTCTGGGTGTGGGTAGCAATGCCCAGGGGAAGTGGGTCTCTGCCTGCAGATCTTACTCAACATTGCAGGATTCTATTCTGTTCTTTCCTTCTTTGTTTTTTGTTTTTGTTTTTGTTTTTGTTTTTTTTTTTTGTTGTTAACTTCATTATGACAAGCATAAGCCTGGGTTCATTCATTATGTTTAATTAATATTTACAAGACACCTTGCTAGTCTATGACTATGTTCGCAGTGTTTATTAGTTATTTTAAAATATTTTAGTTAATATTTACAAGACATGATGCACCATTCACCTTTGTTTAATTTTCATGGCTTTTCTGTAATGTAGATATGATTATTTCTATTTTAGAGATTAAGAAACTAAAACCCAGAGAGATTAAGCAAATATTCAGACAACAAAGAAGTGCCAAAGCTGGATTAGAAACCAGTTTTTTCCCCAAACATCCATCCTGAGCTCCTGCCTATAAAAGCCAACCAAAAGAGATCTCACTAAATACTTGTTTGTTGGGTGATTGATGCCAGATAAATTAAATGTCTGAGAATTAGTAAATGTTACTGATTTTCTATTTTTATAATCACAAGCTGTGAAATAAGCCTCATTCCTGGGTCTACCCAATACTGGTTCCTGCCTGTGGATTAGAAAATTGTACAGAGAATTTTAGATGTGGTTGGGCCAACATAACCAAAAAACAGGTAGTCCTGGAATCAAAAACTATCTAAAAGAGCATACAATTATGGCCCTTTCCAGGCTTTGTGAAATACTTCCAAATGTGTGATGCCAAGCATATTTAAGGCAATGAAAATTCACATAAAAAGAACATTCCTTGGAAGTTATATGTTCATAGGGAGGAACATGGAGGTAGGCAACTATATTAGTTGGCTCAGGTGCCATAAAAAAATGCCATAGACTGGGTGGTTTAAACAACAGAAATTCATTTCTTACAATTCTGAAATCTGGAGATCTGGGATCAAGGTGTAAGCATGGTCAGATTCTGATGAAGACTTTCCTCTGGACTCATAGATAGCCACCTTCTCGCTGTGTCTTTACTTAGCAGATGGAGAGAGAGAGGGCGAGAGAGAGGGAGAGAAAAAGACAGAGAGAGGGAGGAAGGAAAGAGGGAGAGGAGGAGGAGGAGGAGGAGGAGGAGGAAGAGGAGGAGGAAGGGAGGGTAGGGGGCTTTCTGGTGTCTTTTATCATGAAAACATTAATCCCATTATGTGGGGCCTAACTTCATGACCTCATCTAACCTAATTACTTCCCAAAGGCCCATCTCCAAATATCATCTCACTGGGAGTTAGGGCTTCAACATAAACATTTTAAGTCCATATCAGTAACCAGCAGTCCCTGAAACTGAGGAGTTTCCCAGAACATGGACTCTTAGTGCTAACATTCGGACAGTCTTGGGAAAGCAGAATACTTGGTCACTTTACATGGAAGAGAAATCACTTTTTTTCTCCCCACTTATTCAGGAAAGACTTCATGGAAAAAGTGGAATTACAATGGTTATTGAAAGGATAGAAAATAATTGAGGGTAGTATTGAATTGGGAAAAGGATAAGTGATACAAGTTGCCAGCCACATTACCAGGAACATTAATCCCTCGAGTCTATTAATGAGAAGCTATTAGGAGATCACCCCAGAGCAGTTATGCGCACTTTTCCCAAGGCCTTCCAGAGACAATGACTGAATTGTTATACTTTGCTCTTCAGATATTCCAGGGGGAATTTCTAACTTGGTGACTGGAGAATTGCTTTCACTGAAGTCAAAGAAATGAAATATTTCTTACCTACTCTTTCTCTGCTTTTTCCCTGGACCAGTCCTATTTGAAAAAGAATATAAAACATTTTTGCAGAAATGCTGTAAACCTACTACTAACCAGACAAAATACTATATAATCACTTAGTTATCTGATATTCTAAGAAATGAGTTATTTGCATGCAAATATTTGCATACAAATAAGTCTGTCATATCAATTATAAAACCTGCAAGAGCAGGACCCCTGCAGCCTCTAGGTTTAAGGTCCTTGAGTTTTTATTCATCCCAACTACCTTTAGTGACTATATGGAATATGATTGAAAATAAATACTTGCCAAAAAGAATGGAAATGCTTCATATTCCATGCAAAGCCATCTTGACAGGCACCATTTGCAAAAGTGCATCTAGGGAATGTGTCCATATAGGATGTATTCAGTAAGTTATTATTTTGGCAGATATCTATGTCCTCTCTTACCTGTTCTTTTCCTTAATGCTTCCAGGCTAGACTGTATTACATTTCCTGATATACACTCTTATAATAATCAGAGCAGTATGATCTACTGTCCCAAAGTTGATCTTTTAAAGTCCAAACAAGTATATGAAAGAAGTACTTTGTTGTAAGTCATGGATATCTTTTTTTTTTTAATGATGGCCAAATGTAAATGTGCTTGTTACAGTGTTAGAAAGGTCCTTGTTTTGTATGGTTTTTAAAATGTTTATTTATTTATTTATTGAGAGAGAGAGAGAGAGAGAGAGAGAGAGAGAGAGAGAGAATGTGTGCAAGTGAGGGGCAGTGAGAGAGAGGGAGAGAGAGAGAATCCCAAGCAGCCTCTGTGCTGTCAGGACTGTGAGATCATGACCTGAGCTGAAATCAAGAGTTGGAAGCTTAACTGACAGAACCACCCAGTCATCCCTATATGTTTTAACAAAGAGTTATATATTTTTAACTCCACAGGAAGCTCACAAGTCCCTTGTGCAACACACTTATTTTTATAATGATCGGAAACTAGTGCCTTCCTCCAAACTACATACATGGTTGGTGGTAAGGCCACTATTAAATGCA
The DNA here is from genome assembly GCF_022837055.1 of Prionailurus viverrinus. Taxonomy (NCBI): domain Eukaryota; kingdom Metazoa; phylum Chordata; class Mammalia; order Carnivora; family Felidae; genus Prionailurus; species Prionailurus viverrinus. The sequence goes on from NC_062563.1 coordinate 123,150,047, forward strand.
AGTTCCCTTGAATTTTATTCTAGGACCCTTCTACACTCACACATCTGTCATCATATTTATGGGAAACTTTCAGTGCCCCTCACCTCTTCAAGGGAAAATGATTGGTTTAGTCAGTGAGGATGGAGAAGGCTCTTTTTCATTAAAAGTAGGGATGGAGTTGGAGGAGGGGTCTTTAGCCTAGGCTGTAGGTGCATAAAACCGAGAGAGTGAAGGCAAGGTCAGAATGGGGAACCAATGGCCAGTAAACCAGTTCTAATAGGGCAGAGCTGAGAGTCCAGAGCCAAAAATATGAGGTACCAGGGAGCAGTAATCAGATTAATAGATAATATACAAGACAGAAATAACCTGGGAGATTGCTTGGCAAACCACTGTTGTCTGAAGCCAGCTTTTTTTGTGCTGAATGCTAGGCAGAGGATGAGTGGGCCAGCTCATTTAAAGGGCCAGCCTGGCACGGGCAGGAATCAAAGGAGAACACTCATCAGTGCAGAAGAGAGTGTGGATTTTATTTTGCTTCCAGAATAAGAGGCAATTTGGTGAAGTAGAAAGGAAACACAGGATTTGGAGTCAAATAAAGTTGAGTGAAACTTCAGCTCCCTTACTTCCTTGTTGTGTGATGTGACTGAGCAGATGATCGTGAACCTCCTTCTTCCCTTTGGAAACTGAGGTTTATGTTTCCAGCTGGGTGAGTGTATGTAGTTGGGAGTGCCGAGTGCAGAAGGAGAACATGGAAGGATTTCAGCTCAGCAAATGTGAGTGTGTTTTTCTTCACAGATCTCTCCTTCTGCCTTCTCACCTTGGTGAGATCTCTCACCATGCCCTGTCTTCCACATACCTTCTATCTCTGACATGTACAGTTTGACAAGAACAGGTGAGCAATGGAGTGGGAGTTCTTGGTGACTTCCAGTGAGTGAGCTCTCAGAGGGTGAAGGCATGGCAAAGGCCCATGACTGTATTCACCTGGACGCAGGGCTTGGCCTGTACACGTGTGTGTGTGTGTGTGTGTGTGTGTGTGTGTGTGTGTGTGCATGTTCTGTGTGAGTGTGTGTGTGTTCGTGCTTGTTATGTCCTATGGGTTAGGTCTTGAAGAGCCTGTCCTTGGGGAGGAGCTCAGCATGACTACAGGCTCATTAGAGGACACAGTGGATCTGTTACCAAATTAACCTTCCTGATACCTTCCTTCAGAAGTGGCCAATGTGGAGTTCCAAGACTCTGCAGATTCTTCTAGCACCCCTTCACTTCCACCCCAGTGGTGGCCAGAATTTCCCTTCTATCACAGCTTCACAAAATTTCTCTCATCACCTGAAGTTTCCAAATTTCTCCATGATTCACTCATCTGATTTAGTCACTTGACCCAGAATTATGGAATACACATCATAAACCCAGTATTGTATAAGGGATTTGGCATAAAACAAATAAACAAAACCAACATTGTTCTAGTTTTCATTTTTTTTTGTTTATTTTTTCATTTTGAGTGAGAGAGAGAGAGCAAGCGAGCACATATGAGCAGGGGAGGGGCAGAGAGAAAGGGAGAAAGAAAAAAGAGAATCCCAAGCAGGCTCCTCTCTGTCAGCTCAGAGCCCAATATGGGGCTTGAACTCACAAACAGTGAGCCAAAATCAAGAGTTGGACACCTAATTGACTAAGCCACCCAGTCACCCCTGTTCTAGTTTTCAAAGAGTTTATAATTCACAAGGTAAGTCAGATATTTCATAATTCATTATGTTAGCACTTATAGTAATCTGTAGGGCTATTGTAGCAAAATACCACAAACTGAGTGTCATAAACAATAGGAATTTATTGTCTTACTGTACTGGAGACTACAAGTCCTATGTCAAGGTGTCAGCAGGGCCTTGCTCCCTCTGACATCACTAGGGAAGGATTGGTTTCATGCCTGCCTCCTAGTTTCTGGTGGTTGCTGGCAATCTGACGATCCTTAACTTCTGCTCTATCACTCCTCTCTCTGCCTTCATCTTTATATGGCCTTCTTCCCGTGTGTGTGCCTTTGTGTCTGAATTTTCCCTTTTTACAAGGATACCAGTCATATCGGATCAAGGGCCCACCCTACTCCAGCATGACCTCATCTTAACTAAATTTATCCGCAACAACCTTTTATCCAAATAAGATCACATTCTGAGGCACAGGAGATAAGGACTTCAATTTATGAATTTTGAGGGACACAATTTAACCCATTACTGTACATAATGAAAATTAAGGTAGGAGAAGTACAGGGATCTGCGAGAGATTTTTTCTGTCTACTTTCCTGAATCATGCAAATTCCACAGGTTCCTCCTCCTCCCCAAACTCCTGCTTGGCTCCTCCATTCCATGGTGACCTCCCCTCTTCAGCTCACAACCTTCCTTGGGCCTATGTCCTTTTTCCTCTACTAGATTGTAAATTCTATAAAAGCAATTCTCTGTCTTCTCCTTCCCTTGTGACTGCCTCAGCAGTAATGAATCACCAAAGCCAGAGTGCTTAGTGGAGTTAGTGACCTGGTGGGTTTCCAGCATGGAGCAGAGTGGTGCCAAACACCAGCCTTCCCTGCCCTCACCTCCACCTTCTCGTTAGCCTGTGTCCTGCGGCCCTGGGTTTCTTTGGTTATAAAGCCCATAGGAAGTATCTCAAAAAAGCGTACACTCCTCCAGCAGGGACACTGAGAGAGTACTGGCAAGAGGCACCAGCAAGTGTCTCAGTACCTGGATGATTCTCTGTGAGAAAAGCACAGAAGCAGACTACATCATTCATTAATGAAAAAGGACAACATCATCAGAGGTCCTAATGATATCCTTACGGATCACAACGTGTACATACAGCACCCTTGCTTTCAGCAGGGAGATCAGATACAGGTATATATTCAGAGAGCTGTTAGTGTTTTGACACATAATACAGAATGAGGGGGGGGAAGCCCATATACATCTTCATTTGCATCCATAAAGAAGTCTAGGAAAATGTATGTGCTTAATCTATAATATTCACCTATTGTATAGAATATTGAGCCTGATTGCAAACTTATGCTTCTGTGACCTTTTTGAATAAATGATTGGATTTTGCGGACCTGAGGTTAGAGATCCTGGATACTCCTAAGACAGCAAAGCAGATGGTGCATTAATAACAGGGGTATTAGGAGGATCGGCTTCCCAATTCCAGTGTATTCATTAATACACTTTAGACAGTTTAATTGCTTCCTGAAACACTAATTGAAAGAGGTTCATTTGCAAATGCCTAGGTTCTAATAATATAAGTCTGGCACAGTGCCACAAAAGCCCCTTAAATACTATTATAAGATGAATTGTGGCATTTAAATAAAGGCAGCTACATTTTTTAAATAAAATTGGTACAGTGAAATATAATGTATAGAATTTTTTCAGAGTAGGAAAAAGAAAGCACGGTAGGTGCTGAATCTTCCCAATATTGGGGTTTATGAAATACTCACCAACATCATGCAACTTGAGCCTTGGGATTGTGAACATCTGGTATACTCTGTGACTTCAGCAGCACAAAGCAGAATGTTCTCGTTTACATAAACTCATTTCCTAGAGGGATAGCTATGAATCTGTTATTTCAAGAGAATATGTGACCAAATGTTATACCTTTGAAAGAAGGATTTTCCCCTTAGAATCATTCTGCTTAGTGACCTTCCTTAAATTGTATTTCATGCCTTTATAGGCATATTGATTCTACACAGACTTCCCCAGTATTTACTAACTAAAACCCTGAGTGGTTAGGCTAAGAATACATAAGGAGTTTGTTTTCATGTGAAATAAATTAATACAGATGGATCAGCACCTAGGTGTTAGTCATTCTGTTTCTTTTGGTGGGATAATTCTTGAATTAATGGACATGAGTGTTGACTGGATTGCTTATCGGCTAATGGACCTATTAGTAGCATAAGGTATGACCCTGTTACTAGATAACAGTGATCAGAAGAAGTTCTAAATCTTCCACCAATGGGTGGGTCCTTTGATGGTTTCCTTTCTCTATGTGACGCAGGAGCAAGAATCTTTACATAAATTGTCATTGAATTAACTTCCAATAGCTGAACACAGTTTGGTGCCCAGGATTGTTCTGGGAATAGTTGAAGTCTACCTACAAAGATGAGTGAGACCCATGGACAAATGCAAGGCATGGCTTGGGTTTGATGGGCCAGGGAGTTAGGAGTGCACCTGCTTCTTTTCAAGCAGACAAGTAGCATTAAATCGATGGAGAAAGGCCTCCTGGAGCCTTTATGGTAAGGGCAAGGAGCTCTTTTGTGTCAGGAGCTACCGAACTTTTCAGGGAGAGAATAGTTTTCCTCAAGAAAATAGGAACAACTTGTTGCATTCAAATTTGGCCTCATTCCTATTGACTGCGGTCCAGGTCTAAATCTTTGTTCACTTTTCTTTCTTTTTGTTAAGTTTATTTATTTTGAGAAAGAGAGAGAGAGGGGGAGAGAGAAGGAGAGAGAGAGAGGGAGACAGAGAGAGAGAGGGAGGGAGGGAGAGAACAAGCTGGGAAGGGGCAGAGAGAGAGAGAGAGAGAGAGAGAGAGAGAGAGAGAGAGGAAGAGGAGACAGTCTCTCAAACAGGCTCCATGATGCGGGGCTTGAACTCAAGAACCACAAGATCATGACCTGAGCCCAAATCAAGAGTTGAACACTTAACTGACTCTCTTTGCTCACTTTTCTACTTTAAGTCCTCCTTGTGGCAAAGACTAGCTGACTTCTGATAGTATCTATGTATTAAATTTACATGGTTCGTGCAATGCATTGTGCTGATTTCTGCTTTTAAGTTTATTGTGACTTTGATTCCAGTTATAATTTAAAAATTATATTTTTAGAGAGAAATGAAATTTTGTATTTAAATTATTTTAAAAATAAATAATAAAATGATCTTATCTCTTCCTTATCTCTTCACCCCCTCAGCCCTAATATCCTTGACAGTGATTCTGACTTTAATCAGATATTGTATATAGTACCTATCACAGAAGGAGTTATTACAAAATAACTTATTTTATCCTCTCCATATATCATCTTCTGTTTTCCTCTCTTTTCTTCTCTTGCTTTTATCCCAAGAAGTGATAACAAGTAGACACTCAGTAAATTTTGGTGGAATTGAATTGGATTGAAATGGAGATAAATATGCTTTAGAATGAATTGAAAAAAAAATCACCTAGGGGCACCTGAGCAGCTCAGTCAGTTGAGACTCCGACTCTTGGCTCTGGCTGAGGTCATGATCCCAGGCTCGTGAGAGAGCCCCACATCAGGCCTGCTGAGCATGGAACCTGCTTAAGATTCTCTCTCTCTCCCCATCCCCCTCTTCTCCACCCCTCTCCGACCCCACTCTAAATTAAAAAAAAAAAAAGAGCAATATCTCATCCTAGGCTAAAGATGTACTAAGTCAAGGGGTCCCCATGTTTGATTTGGTTGCTGGATATGTGAAACTGTTGGATTGACATCCTGCAAAAGAACAGACTTTGAGAGAAGATTTAGCCCTTTAGTGTGTGCGTGTGTGTGTATTAATCATTCTTTTTTTTTTAACGTTTATTTATTTTTGAGACAGAGAGAGATAGGGCATGAACGGGGGAGGGTCAGAGAGAGAGGGAGACACAGAATCTGAAACAGGCTCCAGGCTCTGAGCTGTCAGCACAGAGCCCGACGCGGGGGTCGAACCCATGAACTGTGAGATTGTGACCTGAGCTGAAGTCAGACGCTCAGCGGACTGAGCCATCCAGGTGCCCCAAGTATTAATCATTCTTAGGGTAAGAAGGAAAACAGGATGCTGCTGGTCCATGAAAGCCAACACAACTTTTCTTTTGTATGTCTGAACATGTTCACTTCACCTGATTTCTTTCAACTTCACTATGGCTCCTCATACCCTTTCACTACATACCCACAGACCTCAGGTAAACTCAGAAATAAGGCATATCTTCAAATGAACCACCTCCTTCCTCATCCCTTTCTTTATTCCCCATCTCAGTGAGGTAAGAAAACCCCTAGTTATTCTCAGTCCCTCCCCTCTCTCATCATACCCTTATCTCATTGGCCACCAATTTTTGCCTGTCCTGTCTCCTCAGCTTCTATTTGACTTTCCTGTCTTCTACCTCATGCTCTCTGAATCTGTTCTTCACACAGGTTCCCAGATGAAATTCCTAAACATGAAATCTGACCCTGTCACTCTCTCCTGCTTAAAATCTGCAGGCTAAAGTTTAAATGCTTTATAAAGATATTCTTCCTCCAAAGCTGCCCAGGCCTTTTTCAGTGGTGGAGTTCTGTTCCCTACTCCAGGTAGATTATTCCCTCCTTTAGGCCTCTATAGACTTTTGAGTTGCTCTGTTATAATAGGATTCACAGGCTATAATTACTTATTTATTTCTCCATCTCTCTAATAGTTGGTCCTTGGAGGCAGAGCCCCGCTTTTGTTTTTCTTTTGTTTCCTTATCCTCATCATTTGCCAAAAGATGGGCCTGTATTAGGTGCTCCATAAATGACTATCGACTGTAATTGGATGTAACAGGAAGACGATTTGATTTTTGGTGAGAAAAGAAACTTAACAGAATAAGAACCATATAGTGTCAAAGAGGAGTCAAAAGTATGTCACATTAGAAGGTATTATGCTGGATATCTGAGTATTCCATCCTTACGGAAATGTTTACACTATAGAAACCAGACTGTTGAGAGCTAAGATCTATATGACTTTGTGGCTCAGATCTTTATAGCTTCTCTGTGTAGAGTATCTAGCTGTCTCTCAATTTCTGCATGTATGTACATTGATATACATACATTTCAAAGACTGAAAATGCATCTTAATATGTATAAACAGTGATACATTTTAATGAATATAAAAAGTTGCTCAGGTGGGTTACTTGATATCAAATGTACTTTTTTCAACTTGCTAAATCCTCTCCAACCAGAGTTAAAAAGTCTCAAATTACCTTCTTTAGGAAGATACCTTTATAATATAACACAGTTCCTTAAGTAATGTATTGTTTGCTAATGAGAAGTTCACCTGGTGCTGTTTTGGGTAAGGACCCTGAGGGAAAAGGGTTTGGAGAACTCAGTCCTAGACCTTAGGGTAACAATATGATTAGCTGATATTGTGGTGTGGAGAGGAATGAACACGGGTAAAGTCTTAGACTGATTTTGAGCCAAGATTTGACTACTAGCATGTTGCTTTTATTTGATTTTGAAATACTATGATAGTTTCCCTTGTAACTGGTAGTTAATGAAAGCAGATTCAAGTGATAAGGATGTTTAGGGGTAAGGGAAAGGTAAGGATGAGGTACTTTCGGGTTAGATACTTTAGGGTATAGAAGTCCTGGGTTCTCCTGACAGAACTGAAAGTGTCATGTCTAAAGAGTTAACAGGTTGCCTCTCAATATTTAAATGCCTACCATTCTTAACCCTCTCATTATTTCCTTCTCTTGCTACGCACTACTGTAAATGTTACTGACTCAGGTCCTTGGGCTCTCCAAGTAACAGAGATTGACCGGGGCCAAGTAGGAATTCCAGGCAAAACTTATTGGGGCTCATGCTCGAGCACAAGGGAGACAGTGCAAAGGAAAGAGTCCCTCAGGTGACTCCATGAACAAAGGCCAGGGAACGTTTTTAAAGAGGCTAATTGGGAAAGGAACAATGTCTAAGCCTGTTGAGGCAGAGGAAGGCACAGAAAGCGGGGTGTGCAGGCACAGTGGACAGAACATGCTTCATCATGCACCATGTGTCTCATTAGCATGTTGAATCTCCACCCCTGGGCATTATAATGAGGGGGAAAGTTGATGAAAGGTCAGTGCTGGGGTACATCTTGGCACAGACTGCTTTGGTAATGTCTTCCCCAGTCTGCATAGTCCAGTCCCCCCTTGGTATGCATCCTCCTTTGGCATTCCTACAAGATAGGCTGGTCAAGAGGCATAGAATTTCAGCTGTGGAGGAATGCTGGGTTTCATGGTGAGGATATAGGGGACCAGAGTCCAGTCCCTGCTCTGTCTCAAAAAACACCAAGTAGCCACAATTTCAACTGCACATAAAACACTGATTTAAGGATTTTCATCAATGTTCAAATCTGATCAAGAAAGACATTTGAAGTTGAATGAGGATTTAAAAGCTATATCCACCAGAAAGGAATCAGAAAATAAAGTGTCTGGTAATGGCAATAATTCCTAAAACAGTCTAATATGAAAATTTAACTTCAGTTGCCTTAGACATATATTCATTGATGTAGGTATGACTAGTTAGTGCTAATCATAAGGAAACTATTAACCGTTAATTAACTATCGATCCATTCATTCCCAAACAGAAACCAAGACCCCCCTCCTCAATCTCTATCTCTCATATACATATATACATATAGTGTAGGTCACTAAAATCTACAGTAAATAACTTTTCATCTCAACTTGTTTGCATTTTCCTTTGTATAAGTCTTGAAAGAATTAGTCTGACAAATCTAATATCACAATCAAAAGTGAAAGAAGGCATGTTTAGACTAGAAATAAGATTAATTTTAAGGACTTGGACTGAATTGTCTGTGTGTACCTCTTTCATACTCATTAAAGCAAGTTCAAATAAATTTCTGCAAGGGAATACTTCTTAGGCCTCGTCTCTACATGAATATAGTGAAAGCTCTCTTTTAAAAAATCTCACATTTCACACTGTACACTTAAACTGGTTTTGTGTAGGGGACATTGCCATATTTAGTCTGCCTAAGTAACTCAATCCCCTTCCTATTATGGGGGCATTGCACTTTGATGAGTCTTAGTGGAAGGCCCACCCTGGAATTTAAAGGAAGACAGAGGCTCCATTTCCCCTTCCCGTTGTTGATAAGGTGCAATCTTACCCGCTAAGCTTTGCCAACTGGATGCTTCTGTCCCAAGATACAGAGGTATAAAGACTATTTGGAACCTATTTCCATGATGGTGATGTCCAGTATCAGCAAGAGAGGTATCAATCAGTGGGGTCCTAACTGTACTTTTCCTATGACTTGATTTTGGCCCTGATTACTGCTCCCTTTACTTTCTTAGTTTACCTAAGACATTTTTTAAGATTATTAAAATCTTAAATGATATATACAGTCTTACATGTTCAATGTAGTTTTTTACATTTCTTCTAAAGTTTCCTTAGTAAGATTTGTTGTATTTATGAGCTGTCACTGCTTGAACATAATGGGATGGCTTTCAAGTAATCTCAGATTTTACACTGGCCCTTTCCCATCTCACAACTAATGCCCTAAATCTGTGAGTTTACTAGAGTTAAACTTTATAAAAGAGTACAGTTTGTTCCGTTTTATATTTTGGTGTGTTGAATTATCACTTGACATTATTATCTAATCTGGGTTATGTTTAAAAGTCAAAGTCATTAAATATTTTAAGCTTCCTTTGAGGTTTGTCTTTTTTTATTAGGGCTGGGGCATGGAGAAAAGGTACAGCTGAAAGAAATTGGTAATGAAGGTGCCAAATCTCATGTGTACAAAGGGTCAAGTTCTTATGTAAGACAGGAAAATTCTAGCTTCTCTAAAGATGAACTAAAGAGAACTTGATTCCAAGTGTGAGACTTTCAAGGAGATTTAGAGGTCAACTTTTCCTCCTTCTATCTAAATGTGTAGATAAAGTCTTTTAAAAAAAAGTAAGAAAAATGTGAAGCTGGTAGCAACTGAGTAATTTATAGGTCCTGACAGTGGTGTCATTGATAAATCTGCATAGCCAAATCAGTTTTAAAACTTGTGAAGTTCTAACAGAAATCCGGGTTTCTTTTTTGGTGATCTGTCTTTAACAGTGTAAAGGTCAGAACTGGGCTGATCAAAATCAGTCAGGGTGTAAGAAAATGCTACTCCAGATTTGCCTGCTGGGGGCACTGTCTTAGATGACAAGACATGCCAGCCCTCCAAAAGTGGTTCAGCTGTGAGGCAGACTGCCCACCCAACAGTCTGAACAGATATTGTTCCTGTGTTTGTGTTTCTGCTCTGTGAGGAAATTTAAAAAGTTATTTTCTCTTTTCCTTCCTTCTTCTCTCCCTCCTTTCCTCCCTCCCTCCCTTCCTCCCGGCTACTGAGATTTGGCTACACTTCATTTTTTTTTTATTGTAAAATGTAGTCCTAAAGAGAATTTGGATGACAGTGGGCAAATCCGGCTTTCTACATGGCTTCAAGTAATTGATGTGACAGCTTTAGACAGACATATTGATTAATAATTCTGTCCCTGGCAGTAAGTATCCCCACCAAGCCTGTTTCCATTTTATTATCGTGTAAATATGTAATCTGCATAAAATTAAAGCTGTTATGTACTTGAAACATTGTCTGCTCACAAGATGCTTATTCTAAAGAACAGCCATGGCTGAGGTTGCTACCCTGTGGCTCTCTCTCTCTTTTTTTTAATTCAATCTTAATTTTTCCTCTCCTCACTTCAAAACTGTGTTCCCTTGTCATCATTCCTTCTAAACTGTTCTATTCTCCATCTTAGGCATCTCTTTATGGAGCCAGAATGATTTTGAGTGTGAACATTCGGTGCTCATGTCACCACCTCTGCTGAAAACTGAACTGTTAAATTATGAATTTGTGGTCTCGTTTCACGCCATAGTAGCCCAGGCTAAAGCACTCCCATAAGAAATGTCAGTTTTCATCTAAATGCACTCAACAGTAAATGTCTTCTCCCTGGAGCATGCCCTATTTGTTGAAAAGAGACACAGATTTTTCAGAGTTCACATGTTGTACTTCAGGATCACACAGCTGGCTTAAAAATTAGTGCATTTGGAATAATTAATGGCTGACTGGAGGCATTCTGCTGTTAAGTATGGTCCAAAATGTTCTTGACAACCAGAATGTTAGAACATTTTTTTAAAATTCTTAGATGTCTGTGTGTGGAAGACAGACCTAAATGTCCAAGCTCATGACACGTCTGTACTAATATATTGTGAAGATTGAGTTAAAACACGAAGTATCGACAATTGTATCACATACACAGTAAGTGCTTAATAAAACTGTCTGTTGATAGTGTTCCTTATCTTAGTCCAGTGACTCTTATCTTGTGTTAGGGTATTTAGAAACTGCCAATATTCAAATTTACATTATGGTCATCCTGGAGAATTCTGTAATTTCATAAACCGGGTGGTTTGTAGGGTTATGGCAAAGGATTGTTTAAGGAACAAATAACCTCATGAATTTAGGAAAGGGGGTGTCTCTTAACCCTTTCATTCATATTTATTGGCTCTTAGAGGATGGACACAACTCCAGGCTTGAATAGAACCTGGAGAGAACCCTATTTATGAAACAGGGATCCAGGTTTGCAAAGGAGCTCATGCTTCAGTTAGAAATGTCCAAGACTTGGGGCTCCCGGGTGGCTCAGCTGGTTAAGTGTCCGACTTCCGTTCAGGTCATGATCTCTTGGTTCGTAAGTTTGAGCCCCGTGTCAGGCTCTGTGCTGGCAGCTCAGAGCCTGGAACCTGCTTGGGATTCTGTGTCTCCCTCTCTCTCTTTTCCTCCCCTGCTCGCACTCTGTCTCTCCCTCTCTCAAAAATAAAGATAAAAAAAAATTTCTAAAAAAATGTCCAAGATTTGACCAGTGAGCAACCCTTTCTGTATTGGTTTAAACTCTCCTTGGGACTGCCCTCTTTTGCAGGTCGTTACTGAAAAAGAACAAGTAGATACAGAGTGATTATCAGCAAGGAAATCAAATGCTGAAAATGCAGGAAGGGACTGCAGGACAAGAACAGATAAGGAGCACCCCACCTGGTCCAGTCCCAGCCCTCCTCCTATTGTAAAAGGTGGAAATTCTTTGAGGCCTGTTAGCTTATCTCCCCAGTGGAACTGAATTCTGTGATAACGGGAGTCGTCTTAGATTCACACAGGACACAGAGCTAAGCACAGTCGCAGGCACAAGTAGGTATCTGCCAAGATTGAAGCTATGGAGACTTACTGTCAGCATTATCGGAGGGATACCAGAGAGAAAGGACATAGGGGGAGATAGGTGATTTGGGCTCCTGTTCTTACATCCACGTTTTTGAGCTGGGACAAGTTTGCTTCATGTTTAAGCCACTTCTACAATGAAGATCACAGCTATAGAACTTTGTATATAGAAGGTCCTTATTACCTTCTTGTGAAAGAATGAATGAATAAAAGAAACACATTAAGATGTTTAGAACTTCCCTTGGATTTTTCTTGTTTCTCACCTGAAAGTAAAATCCACATCACCACATAGACCCTTGGAAACATTTTCCATGACACTTACAGCTTTGAGTTCCAGTCCATGGTAGTGAACTTGAATGCAGGTGATTGGAGTTCAGACCTTAGGTGGCCCATATTTGTGTGATCTTGAGCAGTTTCTTGAAGAATGGTCCAGAATGTGACAAAAAGAAAACCAACCTAAGTCATACTGGCCTCACTGGGACAGAAGTAGAATTTCTGTGGGAATATCTGCTTTGGACTATATCATATTCATACACTGATTTCAAGCTATGTACTGAGTGCCCATCCTGGGCCAGCCATTGTACTAGGTGCTAGAATATAGTAGTGAACAAACCTAAGTCCCTGCTCCTAGAGCTTGTATTCTCAGGAGGAGGAAGAGAGCAATATCAAGTAAGCAAGTAGCTATGAAGTATGTCAAATAATAGAAAGTACTCTGCAGAGCCACAGAGCAGAGTACAGGGCACTGGGTATGGGGGTTTGGGAAAGAGGTTCAGCTCAGTGGGCAGACTTTGGAGTAACTTGACAATTGTATAAGGACCTAAGGGAAGTGAGAAGCAAGCCTCATGGGCTCTCAGAAGTCCAGTAGTTGGAGCTAACTTCTTTCTTCAAGTAAAAGAAGTTAGATATTCAAATAAAATTGTTGAATTTGCCGTTCGGTAATGAAATATCATAATCTGGAGTTCAGGACTGGAGACAGATATTTTGAAATTCAGCCAATGGGAGGCATTTAGAGTCCTGAGACTAAATGTGTCACCAAGAAGAATGTGTAGATGGAAGAAGAAGGGTCCAGGGACTGAGCCCAGAGGAGTTCCAGATGTGGAGGTTGGGGGTGTGAGAGGAGAGGCCTAACAGAGACTCAGAAGAAGTAATTAGTGAGATAAGGAGTGAAGCAGAAAAGAACAGTGGCTCAGAAACCAAGGGGAAAGATAAAAATATCTGAAAATAATTAAATATCTAATTAATACTAAATCAATTAAATGTAAGGTTAATAGCTAACATCAAATAGATTGATATCCAACATCTCTTATTTCTAGTATAACTATGGCTAAAAGGCTTTGTAATTTTCTGTATATTACTAAGCACTAATTTCCAGCATTGGGAAAATAATATTGGTGTCTCAGAGGCATTTCCATTGGCTTAAATGGAAACCAAATGTTTTTATCTGAAAATGACATGAGGATGGCTGGGAAGTCTTCGCACATTTAGCTTCATTTCCAGGGAGGCATGCCTGATCCTTGACAAAGTTTGGATGGATTGATTTAATTCTCAAACATGCTTCAGTTTCAGCAGAGATTGAAACAGTGTCTCACACCCACCATCTGGGGCTGGTGTCCCAGATGGAGTGCCAGTTCTGATAACATTAGGTGCCTCCAAATGGGGCTGTTTCTGGAGGCAGTTCACAGGAGAGGGTTCATGTCAGTTCAGGAAAACTTAAGAATGAATAAAGAACACAAACTCTGATCGTGGGTGAGTTATCTGGGGAGAATACTGAGTATTTCGTTTGACCAATTGAGAACCTACTCTGTGTCACAAAGTATTGCTAACCAGTGTTGTCAGGTTGAACAGGAGACAGAAGGGGGGAAATACAATAAAGTTAAATAAGAAAAACAGGATACAAAATTATATTATTTATGCAGCATGAAGGGAAAAAAAGTTTAAAAAATTCATGTATGAAAGAACTGGAATAAAAGGAATTTAGGGAACAGGTAATATTCTATTTTCTTTTCAACAATTTTCCATATTTCCCCAATTTTTCTAATAGGAGTATAATTGGCCTTTGTACCAGGAAAGTGAAATTTCCCATGAAAAGAAGAAACTGGAAACTTTATACATTTATTTTTGCCTTAACTTTCTATAGGGGCAAAAAATAGTGCTCATTCTTAGTTATCCTTTCATGGAGTTTATACCCTATTTATGAAATTCAACTTCATCTATGCTAATGGCTGTGAAAGTCAGGCAGCCACCGTACCTCCTATCACGGTGGATTGCCTGGAGTGCTGCCTTCTCAAGCTGCTGTTTTATTAATGATCTTGAAACTGAGATACTAAGGGATGAAGAAGTGTTAAAAAGACTTACTGATATGCTACCAACATTTGCCAAGAAAATGAAATCCACTAAGATGAGAAAGCACCGGGGAGGCTGGGGAGAAGCCAACTGTTCCGTGTTCTGAGCCTCTGACCTCTGCAGTCATGATTTCTAAAGACTAGCCTCCTCAGGCCAGACTTGGGCTGACCACCCTCTGCCTGCATGTAGACAGCAATCCTCTGAGACATGATTTGTCCTTGATGAAGCCTGGATGGATTGATTTTATTTCCAAACGGGTTTCAACTGCAGCACAGATATAATTTGGGAGGGGAAAAGAAGGCTTTAGGCCTCATAATACTCTCTCTTTATTAATTTTTTTAATAAAGGAAAAGGATTATTCAAGATATGATTATCCGGTGGCCCAGTTTGCATAAGTTAAATTACATATCATTAATATGTTACGTTTTATAAAATTAAAAAACGCTGTTAAATGGTTCCAGGATCTTTCTTCTTTTCTTTTCTTTTTTTTTCCTTTCAGGCTACATGTAGGTATATTTTCACCACTTGTTTTATTTAAACCGAAGAAGGCAGTGTGTGTTCTGAGGCTGTAATAGACACCAGCTGCAAATTAAATACCAAAAATGGAATTGTGTAGAGGTGGGCTGTGGTTGCATGTTTCTATAGAGAGTCATTGTTGGGGGCCGCTTTGCCGAGAAATGCCTAGGCCTTTGGGATCCCCAAGACATACTTGGTAAAACAAGACTGTGACACAAGGTCATTGAAAGATCAAAAGAGTTCACTCGGTTTTTAGAGTAGCTGATGTCTTCCATGCGTAAATAACCAAAGCGGACAAAGACCTGAAGACTGATCTTATGGGTGGGTGGTGTCAAAGCTTGGGGCCAGTTACCTAGTTGTGACAAAGCTGAAGGAATTGGAGAGATGACCTGGGAAAACGTGCAGTGGCAGAGGGAACAGGTGGTAGGCACCATCGTCTATTGAGTGCTTGCCAGTGTTTGGCCTGCATTTTAGAAACTCTCTCTTATGTCCTGCCCACCAGTGGTCTCCGGGCTGGGTGGTCACTTCTCATCTCCTCAGATGAGGAAATGGAAACTGAGGGGCGGGGGGTGGTGTGGGGGGGTGTTGATCATTTGCCCAAGGTGATATTGTACAAGCTTTCCAACTGTGAGTCCAGAATCCATTTTCTTAAGCACTTCACAAGTCCAGACTTCAACTTTATTAGATACCATGTCCTTATATTGCTGAGTTCTTAATTCCCACTTTTTAAAACTTTCTTATGAACTTCTAAAAACTTCTTTCTGTTGCCTCATCCCTGAGCATCTGCAAACAATCAACACCTCTAAGATGAAATTCACCCAAAATAGCAGGGCCTTCTAGTACAATGAAACCCATAAAAGGCACACCTGGTATTCTTGAAAAATAAGTGCTGTTTTTGATGGATTTAAATTGGACTTCAATAATAGACATATTCAATCATGTTATATTTGACCTAAAAATCACCTCGAAGTTGTCAGATGTACATTTGTGAAAACTTCCATCAGATAGTGTGTGCTGATGTGATTTACTAAAGGAGATTTGACACGAATGGCTAAATTGTCAGAAGTAATGCAGCAATTTTTAAAAAGTGTGTTCCCCCACCCACCTGGAAATGGTGAGATTCATTAGCATAAGTGCCTGTGCCGAGGCCATCAGGCTTTTTCCAAATGCTCGGCAGTCTAATTGGATGACTTCTAATCCAGGACTGTTCAGAGTCCTCATCGCTTCCTACTCAAGAGCTCTGATTGATTGGACAGTGATGAGTTATAAGGATTTTCTCGGAAAGCGTGTCCCTAGGCTTCCATACGTCAATAGCAGAAGGAACAGGCCCCGAAGAAGCCTGAGAGTTACACTCCCAGCTTGTCTCTTGTTCCTGAGAATTATACTCTCAGCTTCTCATAATGGGATAAGATGATTTTAGCGTCTCCTTTGTTGCTTATCGACCTGCTCCATCTGTTACCGTCCTTCAGTTTCCTAACTTAGAATCTTCTTCTCTGCTTTTCCCACCAGAGGTCCTGCTTCCTTCTCTCACAGTAATTAGTTAGACTTTTCATTATTCATAATAAACTATCAAGGATATGCCAACACTGAAGTGGAGCCTGTTTTGCGTTGATTCATTAAGCAAATACTTATTGAACCCGCATGAGGCACTGTTACAGGCATTGGCGATAAATCAGTGAGAAAAAAGCCTCATGAAGCTCATGTTCCTGGAGTGGGATCAGATAACAAACAGAGAACGGACTAGAAGGTCAGGCTGTGATAGGTGCTCCAGAGAAGAATAACATGGTGGGGAGGGGATGGAGGTCCTGGGAGCAGATGCCATTTTATTCTGAATGCTCAAGGAAGATCTCACTCATGACTCTTGAGCAGAAACCTGAAGGAAGTGAGGGGAATTCGTGTAGCTGTCTGGGAAACAGAGTCCCTGACAGAGGGACCAGCAAGTGCAAGGGACCTAGGAATAGGAAGGAAGTTGTTGCAGCTGCAGGGAAATTAGCAAGGGAACACAAGGTTGGAGGGGAAGCCAGGTGGAAAGCTAGATCATGGAGGTCTTGTAGACCGTGATTAGGGCTTGGGCTCTTATCACAGTGATAGAGGACACCTCTGGATGGGCTTTTAGACAAAGAGTGATGTAATCTGACATTCACTTTAAAATTGTCTTTTTAATTTTTTTTTTTTTTTTAATTTTTGAAAGAGAGACAGACAGAGCATGAGCCAGGGAGGGAAGAGAGAGAGGGAGACACAGAATCCAAAGCAGGCTCCAGGCTCTGAGCTGTCAGCACAGAACCCAATGAGGGGCTCAAACTCACAAACTGTGAGATCATGACCTCAGCCAAAGTCAGACATTTAGCCAACTGAGCCATCCAGGCGCCCCCTGACATTCATTTTAAAAGAATCACTGTAGGTACTGAGAGAAGCAAGGACAATCTGAGCGCAAGGAAAGAAGCTGGGGAACAATGGTGGTAACCTAGGAGAAAGATGATCATGGCTTCACATCAGGCAGAAGTAATTAATGGAGGTGGAAAAATCAGTTGCATTTGGATGTATGTCACAGTGATTCTCTGAGGAAAGCTTGAAATTAGCTATTGCAAATGTTTTAAACTTCTCCAGCTCCCCAAATTCTTACATCTAGTAAGAAAGTTTCCAGTCTTCTAGATGTTCCTTGCTCTTCCTTCTCAGGTCAAGAGCTACAGGATGTCATAAGGAAAAATGAAATGAGGTTGGTGATGGATAATCCTAAAGTGAGTCTTGATTCAACAGATACACAACTATGGGAGAATTACTTCCCTCAACCTCAGTTTCTTCATCTATAACATGGAAATAAGAGTAGCATCCAACTCTTGGGTTTTCAGGGAAGATTAAATGACATAAATTTATGGAAAGTACTTAGTGCTATGATTGGTATGTAGGCAGAGTTCAGTAAACACTAGCTAGTGTTATTGAAATTAGTTTTAATTATTGTTCTATGTACATTCTTCCTTCTAAATCTTCAGTAAAGGCTAACATTCTGTTCTTCTCTGAGACCTGAAGCTTTCTTTATCAGCTTCTGAAGCAGTCTACTTCCAGCACACTATGTCTCAAATACTTTGACTGCAGCATCTATGAGTGACAGGCTCCCTGTTCTTTCTTCTTTCCCGAACCTTGTGAGTGGTCCTCTCTCTCTCTCTCTCCATCCCTCTCTCTCTCTGTCTCTCTGTCTCTCTCTCTCTCTGTCAATCCCCAGTAGTTTTCATTTGCATGAAGTTTGCTTCTTCGTCTTCATTTCCTGAGTACATCTGGGAGCTTCTTCTTCACTCTTATTTCCTGAATTTCAAACTCATGCCAACAAAGCCTGACACTGAGGAATACTCATTAGATCCTTGTATCTGCTTAATTTCACTAATGTCTCTTTCTTTTCCAAACTTCTTCTTTCTGTTTCTGTCTGTTCTTTTCAGCCAATAGCCAGTCCAGAGAGGCTGCCAGAGCCTTGCTGGTTGGCCCCCTTCAGGCCCTGCTTGCTAAGCTACCAGTATAGCCCCTATTCTGTCCTCTTCTCTCAAGTCCTGGGTACATTTCCCCTTTGCTACCCCTTGGCTGTCTTGTATGGGTGGGTGTTTTGAGGCTGGGTGCCTGGGAGGAGAAGCCTGTCCAGTACGTCATTGCCTACCAGGTGTTTTCTTGTACCAATTAGGAGGTCACTAAATCCTAGTTGTGTCCTGATTAGACCCCATATTCCTCTTTGCTTTCTAACAGAATCAAATGTAAGTGTTGTCTCAGAGCTTCACCCCACCTGAGTCCCATGGCCCCATTCCACATTTCTGTTCCTTGGGGACCTAATTACTCTGATGTACTTGCAGTTCCATAAAGCTGGTTGTGATCCTTTTAATCTTACACTTTATGAAGTGTGCTGTGAGCCTCCCTAAAGTTTGTAATTCATCCATAAAAATAATCACACACTATTAACTTTTTTTCCTTTTCCATTTTTGTGATTTCCTGATGATAGCACTTGTATTCTATATGCATTCCACAGAAGACTCAAGAGCACTAATACACACTCAATTTTTATTAAAAAAAGAAGGCAAAAGAGGGTCCTCAGAGAAACATGACAGAATTAAGAATTATTATGAAGTGTTACACTTTATCTTTAGGATGGGACATTGACATTTTGAAATTCCCTGTTTTTTTTAAACTTGAATTATTTTCATTTTTTTGGTAAACAAACAAAAGCATTTAAATAACACTTTATCAGGGTACCCGGGTGGCTCAGTTGGTTAAGCATCTACCTCTTGGTTTGGGCTCATGTCTTAATCTCATGGATCACGAGTTGAGCCCCATGTGCTGACAGCGTGGAACCTGCTTGGGATCATCTCTCTTCCTCTCTCTCTGCCCCTCCCCTGTTCACACGCTCTCTCACAATAAATAAACTTAAAAATAATAAAAATAAATAAATACCACTTTATCATTTGTGATGCACTTTTTTTCCTATTCTGTTATTCACACAATATCTACAACACAGAAAGCTTCATTGGAGAGAGACAAAATAAATACATTTTCTCCCCTCAAGGAGTTTCCTCTCTGATAGATTAAAGACAGATTTAAAATAACTCATGAGTGGGCACCTGGGTGGCTCAGTCGGTTGGGCATCAGACTTTGGCTCGGGTCATGATCTCATGGTTCATGAGTTCTAGCCCCGCTTTGGGCTCTGTGCTGACAGCTCAAAGCCTGAAGCCTGCTTTGGATTATATGTCCCCCTCTCTCTTTCCCCCTCCGCCACTCATGCTCTGTCTCACTCTCTCTCAAAAATAAATAAACATTAAGAAAATTAAAAAAAATAACTCATGATTGTTCAGGTAGAACTATTATTCTGTGGTTGAGCTAGGGATCTTTAATAGATGATGTATCTAGACCAGTGGGAGAAGGGCTGAAGAAGCTTCTGGTGCATCTCTCTCTTTGCTGGCTGAGCAAACAGCTTAATCCTCAGCTTCTCCACCTGTCTTCTTCAGAGTGCCAATAAGTCCCCACCCATTCCCCCAACCTGGCCGACTGTGCTGGGCTGGGTTTGTGAACTGATTGCATATGTTACCAAGAAAATTATTGGGATGTCAAATGGTGCTGTCATCTTTCTGGCAAGATATTCTTGAGCAGATTGTGATCCAGTGACCTACAGGCACATCACTCAAGATGCCAGTCCCACTGCTGGTCCATCCCCTACCTTTGTCTCCAGGCCGGAACCCCATCTGCCAAAGGAGAAGTACCAATAGATCCAGAATTCTATTTCTTCAGCCTTTTTCTAGAGCTGCTGCTCCAAGATTGGCAGCCAGTCCCAATGCCTGGCAAGGTGAGACTTGACCCATAAAAATTCATTGCCTCTTTGTCCTTCTCCATCAACTTTTAACATGTCACACAAGAGTTTCTCCCTGCAAGTGCAGTAAACTACAAAGATTGAAAAGAGGGATGACAATTTTCTTAAAATATTTTGAGTTGTGATTTTTAAAATATTTTAAACCACAAAATAAAGAAATACTTAACATACGTTAAATATTTGCTTGGAATAGTTCCTCTTTCCCTCTCCTCACCACCTCCCCCCACCCATATCAAGTACTTTCCTGTCCTTTTTCTTGAGATAATTGTGTGTTTGTGTTCTTGTATTGCCCCAGGTTTTTTCATGTCCCTTTGAAGTAGACTTAGTTTGATATTCTAGATGAGCATTGTGTTTATTTAATTACATAAAAACATAATACTTTTCAAAAGTCAACAAGCATGTTTGAGCACCTCAAAGCCTGCCTTATACACATCCAGTATGAAAGTTTAGCTTGTTTAATTTATTGATATGTAATCTTCCATTAACTCACTCCACAAATTATTATATATCAAGTAAGGTATATGATACTAGGCAATAAGAGGCTGGAAAGATAATCAAACGGGTCTTGTACTGTATGACAAGAAACATGCAGTGCAAAAGTAAGTATAATTTAAAGTTGAATATGGCAGATGTCCAAGAGAGATACTTAAAAAGTGTTGTGGAGAAAAGTGGGGTAATTAATATCACTCTCTTTTTTTTAAGGTAAAGAGAAACTTTCCATTTTTCTTACTAATACTATTGCTTGCCTATAAAATTCATTTTTATAAACTCATTTTCAACATAAAGATTGCATCTACTTTTTAAAACTTTTTTTAAAGTTTATTTATTTTGAGAGAGAGAGCACACAAGCAGGGGAGGGTCAGAGATAGAGAGAGAATTTCAAGCAGGCTCCACACTGTCAATGCAGAGCCCAATGTGGGGCTCGAACTCATGAACCGTGAGATCATGACCTGAGTGGAAATCAAGAGTCAGACACTTAACTGAATGAGCCACCCAGGCGCCCCAAAACTGCATCTACATTTGAGCAGGGAAATGACTTTTAAAACCATTCTAATAGAAATATCGGTTTAACTGGTGACCAGTGGTTATTGCTGCTATGACTCTTTATTGATTTACTCAGTAAAGAATAGTTTTCCTCCTTTATGCTTTTAACATCTCGAACATGGTCCCAATCCTCACAGCTGAATCAGACACCACCTCTATCCTGTTGGAGCACGGCCACTGGAGAAGCACACACCTAATAATTCATTTCAGACCATGAACGGTCTCACGTCAGACACATTACTTGCCGTCTCCTCTTTTTTTCATCTGCAACTAGGGAAATAATATCTGGCTCTCTCTGCTGTTATTCTTTTGAGGCCGTATAGTCACTGTAGCTAGCAAGCATTAGGAATTAGAGACATCCATACCTGATGGCCACCTCATGAAACTATGCCAGCCTGTGGTTTAGGATGGCTTATGAATTGTGAAAGTATTGTGAAGAATTTCACAGATGTGTAGAGATTAAAAACACAACCTGTGACATCTCCATTGCTCTGAGGGAAAAGAAAATATTTTGGATACTTTGGATTTTCTTAGTGGGAAACTGAAAATTTAAGGAATTCACATGCTTGCCACCTGTGGGGTCAGATTTTTAGCATTCCGTGTAAGGAACTCTGATAGCATTCATCTAAATTTATATTGTTTCCTTTGTCTTCCACCTCTAAGAGTCAGGGAGGCTTGCTTGTTTGATACTAAATTCTGGTTCCCTCTGCAGAGACACCTTTGTCTAATTATCTCTCTGGAAAACTTTTACTTCCTCGTTGCCTTTGCCTCTTCCTGATCTCTTCCCTCTCCTCAGTCAAACATATGTGCTCATTTCTCTGTCGTCATATCAGCCTCTGCACATATTTCTGCTGTGGCACTCTACAGTAATCAGTTGTAATTGTTTCTGTGTCTTCCTAATATGCACTAAATATAGTATCCTTACTACCTACAATAGTAATTGGTTCATAGAAACCATCCACTAAATGTTGAAGGAGCAGAGGGAAAAAAAGAGGGACAAAAGGACTAAGAAATCCAGGAAAAGAATGGGGTGTCTGGGTGGCTCAGTTGGTTAAGAACCCGAGTCTTGATTTTGGCTGAGGTCATGATCTCACAGTTCCTGAGATGGAGTCCTGTGTTGGGCTCTGTGCTGACAGCATGGATCCTGAGCCTGCTTGATATTCTCTCCCTCCCTCACTCTCTGCCCCTCCCTGTCTGGTCACACACACACTGTCTCTCAAAATAAACAAATAAGCATTAAAATAAAGAAATACAGGAAAGGAAGAATAAAGAAAGAAAAAAGGCAAGAAAATAATCTTTGGTCAAATTATGCCAAGTATGTTTTTCCACATTTTCTTTTTTCTTTGAATTTAAAACAATATAGAAGTGAAATATGATCATTGTAAAATAGTCAACAGCATTATATAGAGTTAAAAATTAGAAAATGGGATCATGTTTTGTTTTTTTTTCCATTTAAACATATATACTGGATTTCATGCAACTGTCCTACATATGGATCTATTAATTTATTTTTGCAAAATTCTGGGGGTGGATCATAAATTAAATTTCCACTTACCTATCAATGGATATTCAAAACATCATGCAAGATAGTCTTTGCAGATAGGAGTCAATATTCATGTAGAATTCTTAGAAGATGAAGTGATGGATCCAAGCAAATGTGCTTTACCTCTTGATAGATTCTGCCAAAATGTCTCCCACAATCAGTGGGACATTTTCCCTACTATTGGCAACCCTGGACATTTTTAACCTCAACTTTTATAGAAAAAAATTAAACTATAAACTTTTATAGAAAAAAATAAAATTTTTATTTTAATTTGTGTGTACCTCTAGTGAGGTACACTATCATTTTATATGTATTCATCATTTCTTGGAATTACTTTGTGCCCATCATTTATTTACAATTATATCACACTATATTAAAGATTATACCCTTGTGTCCATTGGATATGCAGTAAATACTTTCTCACAGTCACTTACTAGGATTTTGGATAAAATTCTTATAAAGATCCACTGTGTAATGTAATTTAATTTCTTTATAGTTGTTGATCCATGTGTCATTTGCACAGTTCTTCTGTGTCAACAAGAATTAGCTGGAGCCCTCTAATCCCCAAGGGTGCTGTATAACAAGGATTTCACACCACTTCAGTCCCAAAGGGAATCAGATCCTATACGTAAAGCAAGGAGTTCCTCATGATGCTGAATATTTAATGAAATTGTGCTCCAGGTTGGACTGATATGATATGCATGTGCTGCTTCCTTCCTGGTGAACTCTTTAGTGTTCTGAAAAGCATGATAGTGATTCTGACATGCCCTTCATGGTTTAACAACTTCTTTCAAGAGAAACTGCACACCTGCAAATTGTGCTTGCATCTGATCTGGCATGATCAGAACCCTCATTATTCTGTAGCAGGTAGATTCTCTTAAGGGTAATGGATAGTGTTGAAGCTTTCCATTTAATTTTTGTTTCAGAATACTAGGTCAGAGGATATTTATTATATTTGCAAGTTCATTTACCTTTTGGTCTTGTTTGATTTGAGTGTCAGATGTAGAAATTTAGCCAATTTACATCACCTTTAGGGGAATGTATTAACTCGTTACTGGCCTTGGAAGATTACCTCCACCTGCTTCCATCCTGCATCACCAAGTGGAGTTTTCTTATATAAGTATATAGCAAATATATATATATATATATATATATATATATATATATATATATATTTGCATATATATACACATATATATTATATATATAGCTAAATATATATAGCAATATATTACTAAATATATATATTTACTAAAGAATTTCCTAGGATTCCTCAGAGCTAGAGAAGAAGAAAAAACTTGTGTAGAAAAGCACCTCAAGTCCTTGTAAACCTCAGGAACATTTATTTAGGACACACAAATACACTAATCTGCATTGATATCATACATCATACCAAGTTCAAATCATCTGTCTGCATTTTAAGACTAACATTGGGCTCTACCATATCAATCCCTATCTGCTTCCTTTTATTTTTTAAATGAAGGTATAACTTACATATAATAAAATTTATCATATTAAGATATACAATTTGATTAGTTTTTATAACACTATGTAATCAATCACTACCGCAATCAGGATATTTATGGAATATTTTTAATCACTCCAAAATGTTTCTTTTTGGCCCTACCTAGTTAAAAGCACCCACAGGGCTCCAGACAAGTACAATGTTTCCTATTCCTATAGTTTTGGTTTTTCTAGAGTTTCAGAAAAATTGACTCAACAGTAAATAATAATTTACATCTAGTATCTTCTACTTAATATAATGTTTTGTGATTCATCCATGTTGTCACATGTATAAATATTAGTAGTGTTCAATTACATGTATGTAACACAACTTTTTAATTTATTAGTAGGTGTGTGTGTGTGTGTGTGTGTGTGTGTGTGTTTCCAATTTTTGGTTATTAAGAAACAAACTGCTGTGAATATTCTAGTAACTTTGTGTGAGTATATATTTATTTATATGTTTAAATACTTCTGATAAATTTGCTGAGTCATATGGTAAATGTATGTTTAAATAGTTGAGAACTGTCAAATTATTTTGCAAAGTGTTTGCATAATTTTCACTCCCATCAGCAAAATATGAGAATTTTAGTTTCTCTAAATCTTCCCTAGCACCTGCTATTGTTAGTCTTTTTAAGCTTAGCTATTTAAGTGGGTATGTAGTGATATCTTATTGTCGTATTAAATTTGCATTTCCCTAGAGACTAATGACATTAAGCAATGTTTTTTCATGTGCTTATTTGTCATTCATTTATCTTTGGTGAAGTTTTTAAAAATCTTTTATTCATTTTTAAAAATTGAATTTTTGGATTTTTACTATTGACTTAAAAGAGTTCCTTATGTATCTTGTAAACAATCTGATGTGAGGTATATGTTTTAAAATATGTTTTCTAATCTGTGACTATTTTCTTATAAGTGTCTTTTTCTTATAATCTATTTTCTTATAATCTATTTTCTTATTTCTTATAATCTATTTTCTTATAAGTGTCTTTTGAAGAACAGAAGTTTTTAATTTTGATGAAGTCCAACTTACACTTTTTGTGGCTTGTGCCTATTGTGTATTCTGTAAGAAATCTTTGCCTACCAAGATTACAAAGATTTTTCTCCTATGTGTTTTTTAGGATGTTATATTTTTAGCTATTACATTTAGGTCTATAATTCATTCCAGGCTAATGTTTATATAATATGTGAAATAAGAACTAAGTTTTACCTTTTTGCATATTCGATTGTCTCAGAATTATTTTCCCCACAGAATTACTTTGGTATCTTTGTTAAAAATTTGTTGACATGTGTCACTCAATTTATCAACTTTCTAGTGTCTTCCAGGAATTATATACATATAATCACACTAGTATAATACTTAACTGATTATGTTAGCTTTATACAAATGTTTGAAATCAGGTTGTATAAGTCTTCCAACTTTGTTATATTTCAAAATTGTTTTGGCTACTCTAGGTTCTTTGCACTTCTTTATAAATATTAGTGTCTATAGGTCAATTTCCACACAAAAAAAGAAGATAATCAAATAAAAAATCAATAACTCTGGGCTAATTTAGGGAGAATCAACATCTAAAAATATTGGGCCGTCTGACCTATGAACATGGTATATGTATTCATTTTTTTTGCAGTCATCAATTCCTTTAACAATGTTTCATAGTTTTCAGTGTATAGTTTTTCACATTTTTGTTAAATTTAACAAATTTGGTTTTACATTTTTTATATATGATTAAATTAATGAAGTTGAGATGGGAGAGTATCCTGGATTATCCTGGTGGGCCTAGTGTATTCACAAGGATCCTTTTAAGAGGAAAAGAAAAGCATTAGAATCAAAGGAGCTAAGAAAAACAGAAGCAATGGTAAGAGTGGGGCCATGAGTGAAGAAATGTCTTACCTACTGTTACACCCAGCTTTTAATTTCTCATGAACAATTATATTTTTTCATTCTAAAAGTTACATTTGATGATTTATTTGAAGGTTTAAGTTTTATAATTTCAATCTCATCATCTATTTTCTCAATGTTATGATATTGGTTTGTTGAATAATATTTATTTTAAAGTCCATATTTGATAACATCAGTCTTTAGGTCACCAATGTCCATTTTATTACTTACCACCCCCCCCCCCCCGCAAGGGTCCTTTTTTTTTCTTTTTTTTTTTTAGTGCATGGAAAGCTTTGATTGAATGTAAGACATTGTATACAAATGCTATAGTTTCTGGTTGACATTATCTTCCTCTGGGGACCATTCTCTTCATTTTCTGGCAGATAGCTATATTAGAGGAGATTATCTTTAATCACAGCCTGAGCTCTTTAAGGGCTGGTTTGCCATTGTCATTGGGCTTAGGCTAGAATAGGTCATCTCAGTCCTTAGGTACAGCTCTCCAGAGACAACAATTTAGAGCCTGGATTGTTTACTAGAATCACTCCCCCTGGGGAACTCTAGTGTTTATCTGCTCAGTGCCTCATGACTTGAACATTCTGCTCTGCTATTGAGCTATTTTTCTGCTTGGTTTCTTAGCCTCTTAGTCCGCACATCCTAAGGATTTGGCAAATGCGTAGAGGGAATGATCTAGTGGTTCTCAATCAGAGTGTTTTTTCTTCTCGGGGGACAAGGGACAATATCTAAACTTATTTTGGTTTTTCATAACTCTGGGGGTAGGGGGCAGATTGTTAAACATTTTACAGTGTTCTACAGGATAGCCCCTCACGATAGAGAATTATCTGGCCTGACATGTCAATAGTATGGAGGATGAGGAGCCTGGGTCTAAACCACTAAGTATCAGGTTTACTTCCCTCTACCTCCCTTCTCTCATAGTCTTATTTCCTCTAGACTTGACTGTCTTGGCAGCTGCAAAACTCCATATTTAAAAAAAAAACCCTCAGCCTCACAAGGTATTAAATATCTTTGCTAGTTTTCTGTCTTGTAGCAGTGAGGCTCTGCCAAGGATCTCAGCTTCACCTCCTGTGCCAAGAATAGGCAAATCCCTAAGAGTAAACATGGCTTACAGAAAATTGTGTTCATTTCAATGTACCTTCTTTTCTTTGTGATCATACTCCTCAAGTCCAAGTTTGTATCTTTTTTTTTTTTTTTTTTTTTTGCAATTGTTCTTGACAAGAGGACTGGCCTTTACAAGCTACCTTTTCATAGATAGAGGCCATAGTATTCCTAGCTGATGAGAAAGCAAGAAGGGATAGACAGAAGTTCAGCTGAGAAAGGTAACTGTGAAGAAACGTGTTCCTTATTAGATGGGAGATAGGAGGCAGGCTCAGTGTCTTCTTCATAGCCAGCCAAAGGAAGCTGAGAAAATCTTTTGCAGAAGATCTGCTTGATCCATGGCTTTAGAGGAAGATGTGGGCTAGAGAGTTAAGAGGGAAAAAGAAAGAACCTCATGACAAGGAAAGCAGTAAAGCCACTAGCTGAATCTGTAATACTCTCAAGAATCACTGTGTGACAAAGCCCTAGCATTCCATTTAAAACCTAGTTCTGGGGTCTAAAATGGGGCCAAGTCTGACTTTTTACACTGAGAATCTGAGTAGAGAGGGTGAGGGTCCCTCCACCTCAAATGAGGCTGAAATAAAATTCTTCACCACATGAAGAAATTGAATGTTCAAAAGAAGGCTAACAACTAATAATTATAATATCAATTCATGCCTCTGAAATATATTCTATTATTTAAAATAATTAATACAAGTATATTTAGAACATCAAAAGAAAAATGATTGGAAAACATCTGTTGAAAAGAATGAGAAATTATGACAAAAGTAAGATGAGTGCAATGTAAAAGGGTTAAATTCAAATCTTGGAGTTTATAAATATTGAAATTAAAGGGCATAATAGATTAGATTAAACAGGGAATGGACCCAAGATAAAAACAGTTATTTGAAGATGATATGGAAGAAATCACCCAGAATCAAGCAGTGATGGGAAAAAAGTAAAAACTGGAAAATCATTAAGTGTATGAATATCTGTTGATAAACCCCACCATAGGTTTGATAGAAATTCTAGAATAAAGGAGGGATGGAGTGGTAGAGAAGTAATATATGAAGAGATAATAGGTGAGATTTTTCAGATTTTAGGAAATTCTGAGTCCTTAAGAAATATACAACAAAAATACACAACAAATGCCATGCAAGAAAAATAAAAACAAATCTACAATTTAACACAAAGAAGTGATACTGTAAAAAAATAAAGAGTAAGAAAAAAAGTCTTAAAACCTAATGGAGGGTGGGAGGGAGGAGAGGGTGGGTGATGGGTATTGAGGAGGGCACCTTTTGGGATGAGCACTGGGTGTTGTATGGAAACCAATTTGACAATAAATTTCATATATAAAAAAATAAAAAAAATAAAAAAAAAACCTAATGGAGAGAAAAGATGAGTTATCTACATATGAAGTGTAATTTGACTGAGAGCAGACATCACCCAGAAGAAAGTCCAAAAGACAGTAGAATCATATATTCAAAATCCGGAGGGGGACTCACTGTTAACCTAGACTTATGCTCAGCTAAATCTTCATTCCCTTGTGAGGGTAAGGGAAAGTCATTTTTCAGTCATACAAAGACTGTTTATCAGTTACAGAATAATACCAAAAGATTTATTATAATGCGCACTACAGGTAGTGGACGTTGGAACTCAGAGCATAGACAAGAGGATAAAAGTGAGCACAGGAAAGAAAAATTAAAATATGTCTGTAAATTAAAAAGAATTTTTGGTGTTTAAAAGGTAAAACTAAAAATACCGACAGCAATAACATAATGGAAGTGCAATGCATTTTTAAAGCATGCTAAGATTTTTGACAAATTTTGCATAGGAAAAAAACATTGGATAACCTTAGATTTTATTAGAAAATTGTGGACTTAAATTTGGGTAAAGTATTTGAATATTAGTAACATAATTTATAGCTTCAAACCAGTGGAGAAATTAGATTATAGAAATCTTTCTTTGTCCAATAGAAATCAGGAAAAAGAAAAAAAAAAGAACAAAGAAATGGTAAACAACTCAATTTAAGAGTTCTTATGGTAGACAAATTATTTCAGAAAATAAACAAAAGAGAAAATAATCCAACTTATTCTATGAGACTTTTATACCTAAACAGGCAAAGGCTAGTATAAGAAAAGCAGACCAATTTCAGTTTTGGTTATAAGTCCAAAGATCTGAAATGAATGCCAAGGAATAGAATTCAGTGGTGTCCTAAACAATAACATATTATGACAAAATAGATTATATCAATAATGTGAGGTCACCTTCATATTAAGAACTGTATTAATGGCAAAAAAAAATCAGAAACTTGCCAATATCACTTGTTGGCAAGCCAACACAATTTCTTGTGATAAAACAACCCTTGCTATATGACTGAAATAATTACTACAAATAATTCTTTTTTAATGAAAACTTACAGCACACAGTCAAAAGTCACCAAGCACCAAAGAAAGAAAACACCATGAGAATTTGCCCTAGGCATGCAAAATTATTTTAATATTAGAAAATCAGTGAATGTAATTCATTACATTCAAATTCAAGACAAAAATCATATTGAGCCAGAAGAAGCCTATCAGAGACTTTATACATGTTTTTAAAAGTAACTTAGGAATTTATCATTAAAATTTACAATAGAATCTAATGTTAGATTGTTAGCTTTCAGACAATCTATAAGACACATAATGCTTAGTGATGAAATGTTAGAAGTTCTCTCTGAGATTGGGATCATTGTACAGTGTGTCACCAGCATTTCTCACTTTGATTACTATGGTATCCTTCTACAGTTTTTCCTAAGAAAAATTTAAAACATTTGTCGGAATGTGACAGTTCTCTGCTCAAATCCCTACGGTGGCTCTCTGTTTCAAAGTGGGGTAGAGATCCCTGCATGATCTGGCTCCATTACCTCCTCTGTTATTTCTTGCTCTAGTCATGTTTCAACTCCGCCTCAGGGGCTCTGCCCTTACTGTTTCCTCTGCCTAGAAAGCTCTTATCCCATCTTTCAGGTTTTCCCCAGGTGTCATCTTCTCTAAACAGTCATCCTGACTCCCCTGTTTAATACTGCAGCCCCCACTCCTAGATTCCACTTATCTGATCTATATTTTTATGTTCCCTGGAACTTACCACCATATATTATAGCATATAATTTTTATCAACTGTGTTATGTATTGTTTGTTCCTGCTACAATGTAAATTTCACTGGGGCTAGGATCATGTCTGTTTTTATCCCAAATGCCTAGGAATAGTACATCACATTTAGTAGGTAGTCAAGAAATATGTTAGATGATGAAATGAGGAAATTATGTGTGAAAGCTAGATACATTTAGAAGTGTGTTAGAAAAAAATATATAGTCACCTTGGGTCTTTTGAATTAATTATTCGTATTCTAAAATGAGCACTTTTCGATATATACATTAGTAGTTTCTATTTTATTCATTTTTAAACATTGTCTTTTTCCCAGCAGGATTTCAAGATATTTGTAAGAATTACTGTATCTGATACTAATTGTATATGTTCCAAAGTGGTATGAGAGTCTGCTTTCTTGATGGTTTCTTCAACCGGAAGGCCAATCAATCAATATTTGGTTGACTTTAAATACGAAGCACATAGTTTCACAGGGCAAAAACCACCAAATTACACACTCTACTAAATGAATACTTTCATGATATATACATACATACAAATATATGTTAGCACATATACACATACACACATGTGTGTACATATGGTGTGTTCATATGTGTGTGTATACATACATATGTGCATTCATTGACATGCTATGAGTTTTTATGTTGCTGAAGATATTTAGGTTCTAGTCTTATAACCGCCATTTACCACATTTAATACAAAGGGATAGTCACTTAGCTTTTCCTGAATTTTACTTTTCTCATTTAATGATTCAGCATTCCTAACCATTTTCCCTATTTCCTTCCTTGGTGTTTACTCGGACCTATTAGTTTTGGGGAACTTTGCAAATGTACACAGTGGAGTGAAGACTGCTACCACTTCCTAGGTTCAAATCTGAGATCTAGAAATTACTAGTTGTATAACCTTGAGAAAAATACTTACCCCTTCTTGGTTTCACTGTCCTCATATGCAAAATAGGGATATTAGTAATACCTGTCTCATTGGGTAAGATTCAGTAAGTTCATAGGTGGAAAGCACTTAGAAAGATGTTTGGCACATAAGTACCAGATGATTTTTTCTTCTTTTTATTTTGTGGAGGAATTAAAATGGGTCCTGAGAAAATAAATGAGAGGCACTTTAAATTAATACTCCCACATATACCTTTTCTCAGACACATACACCTTTTCTCAGACAAGCCCAACATACACCTTTTCTAAGACAAGCCCAACTACTGTGTCTGCAACATCCTGCTGTTTCAGGCATCTGTGTCTTTACACATGTTGGCCTCTCTACCAGGAAACTTTACATTTTTCCTTCTAAATCCTGTCTTCTTTCCACACTTACCCCAATGCTTACTCCCCTGAGCACTCTGCCTGGCTAGCCCTGTGGAATCCTTATCCTAGCCCCTTCGTGTGCAATATAAAAGTGTCAATAAATACGAACAAAAAATGAATATCAAAATTTAACAAACGTTTATTAGATTTTCACTCTGTATTAGCATTATGTATTAGCATTATGCTAATAACTTTATTTTATCACATAGTTTAATCCCTCTCAGTGATGCTCTGAGATGTTAGGTATTATTTCCAGTTATTACAAGTGAGAACACTGAAGTTCAGAGATGAAAGTTGACTTATCTAAAGTCTCAGACAGTCATTGGTGGAAGTAGAATCATACCATTTGACTTCTTCAAGACTGGGGCTTTTATGTTGAACTGTTGATGCAGGCAGGCTGAGTCTCAGAGCCCAGGGGAGGGTCCCACAGGACCAGCCAAGAGGGTCCTTGGCTTCTTGCAGGGTAAAAATCAACCATGAGCCAGGAAAAGGGGAAACAATGTTTACTGAATAATGTGACAGGTAGAGAATAGCAGATGGAGTGTCTGGGAGACTCAGAAAGGAAAGGAGAATCCGGTCTTGTCGCTTAGGGTTAGGGGTTTAATTGGGAAGGGTTCCAGGATACATATTCCTTTAGGAATCCAGGGTGGGGTCCAATCAAAGGCAAGTGTCCAATTAACAGTAGGTGTTATTCCATAAATTACTGAAGGTGGGGGATGTTGATGCCAGCATCAGCTGAGGTGGTTTCAAAGCTAATATCCTGGAACACGTTTGGGATCTGGCTCTTCTTGGATGTCATGAAGTGTTTGGGGTCTAAGGTAAAACTCAGAGAATGATTAACTTTCTTGCTTCCCCCTTGAAGTGGGAACATAGTTTCTTTGGTGTATTCAGAGGCAAAATACAGAATATGAATAGATGGGACCCAACAGAATGTTTGCAGAGATGGAACTGTTCTAAAATGGAGTCCCTTCAGCTTTTCTACTTCACCGTGATAGTTGATTAAGTTGTCTGTCTCTTCAACTACAATTGACATCTGTTTTGGAAGAAGTGTTATCATTTAGATTTCATACACACAGTGCTTAGAACAATTTCTGGTAAAAGAACAATTTCTGATAGCATGGAGCCTGCCTAGGATTCTCTCTCCCCCCCACCTCTCTCTCTGTGCCCTTCCTGCAGACTCTCTTTCTCTTAAAATAAATAAACTTAAATATTTATTTTTTAAAAAGGCATTAGGTAACCATAGGTTGTTGAAAAAAAATGGATGGATGCATAGTTTATGAAGGAGGTGGCAAGAAATTAGGAAACACATGGGAATTTGAAACCAATCTGGGAGGGCTTTTTACAATAATTAGTGAGTTTGGACTTCATCCTATAGATTTTTAGGTGCTAATACCACATTTGACATTGAAGAATTACATATCAAGATGTACATTTTCAAAAGGTATCCGTGGCAGGTAAATTTTGAGGAGAGCAAATTGGAGGAAGAAAGAACTTTCAGGAGGATGCTTCAGTAAATGATAGCCAGGGTACTCACCAAGAAAACACGTATGTCAACAAAGTACCTCAAACTCAGGAAGTTAAAACATGAGTCAGGTATCTGGACAAGACTTAGCTGGGTCCTCTACTCAGGGTCTTACATCACTGAAATCAAGGTGTTAGGCTATGTTTTTTTTAATTTATTTATTAATTTTGAGAGAAAGAGAGAGTGAGAGTGAGGGAATAGCAGAGAGAGAGAGAGAGAGAGAGAGAGAGAGAGAGAGAGAGAGAATCCCAAGCAGGTTCCACACTGTCAGTGCAGAATCTGATGTGGGGCTTGATTTCATTACTATGCATGCTATGTCTTACCTGAAGCTCAAAGTTCTTCTCCAGGCTCATGTGGTTGTTGGCAGAATTCAGATCAGAATTAAGACTGAGGTCCCCATTCTCTTAAGGGCTGTCACCTGGGGGCTGTGCTCAGTTCCTTATCACGGGGCCTTCTCTTAAACCTTCTCATAACATGGCAGTTAACTTCTTCATATACTGCAGGAGAATTTATCAGTCCAGTTTGCTAAGACTCCATGTTATATCATATAACATAATCATGGGAGACTGTCCATCACCTTTGACATATTCTATCATCTAGAAGTTGTCTCAAGTTCTTCCTGCACTCAAGGTGAGTCACCTGTGTAAGGTATCACTTATTGCGATTCACCTTAGGGTACATCTGCCACAGGATTTGTTTTAAGCTTAGACATTGAGGTACAAGGGTCGACTATCTACCCTACTGGCATACTAAAATTGCAGATTCCAAAGCCAGACTGCTTGGGCTCTATCTAAACATAGGCAGGCAACCTAACCTCTCTGTGCTTTAGTTTCCTCATCTGTAAATGAGGAAAATAAAACATTGCTATGAAATGAGGTGGTGCATGTGAAGAACCTAGAACTTACCAAGTGCTCATGGTATGTTCACCAATATTACTGTATATTGATCAAGATGGCCTTAACATTTCCTTCAGCTTGATTAAACTTTAGACTGGCCCTTGACCTCTCTTTTCTTAGAGTACATATTTTAGAAATCTTATAGTTGTAAACTCTTTCTCTGCTCCTTTGAGATGTAAACCTTCTCCCAGCCTTTTGCCAATTTTACTGCCCAGGAATGTCTCAAGGACCTGGGAGCCATCCCTTTGAAATGTAATGATTGAGAAAGATACACCCCTATCTTTGAGTCTCTGTGGGAGCATAGAAGTCCAACTCTGATAAGGGGCAAATACAGATGACTTAATCACATTGACTATCCTCCTCCTTAATGTCCTCCAGTACTTTCTACCAGCTCACCCCAGTGCTTCAAAAACCTCCTATATTTGCCAGAGGACAAGAACTTCAGTGGTGTTGAATCTCTCCTATTGCAGTAGTCTTAAATAAAGTCTTCTTTGTCTGTTTAATTCTGTCTGTTACAATTTTTCTTTGGCAAAATCACAGAAATCTATATGAGAACCCGCCTTTTCTGACCTGGCTCTTGGGTAGCAAGCTTTGGGATATGGCCAGTGAGCAAAAAAGAAAATCAGTGATTTTTGGCATCATTCTACCTTCCCTTTTCTCTACCTATTTCTTCTGAGTCACTGTTGCCCTGATGGGTAATTGAGACCCTTCACATAATGCCCACACTCCAGACCCATTTTTCCCCTTTGCCACTTGGTCCATATACCATCTGCTGTATATTAAAGGATGTCATACAGATTTTCTCAGAAGAGTAAATGCCAGATAATGACTTCCTGTATTACCTTCCAGAAGAATTTCTACTTTAGCAAGGGGACTTTCTTCACTCCAAAGAATTTTCCTGAATCATGGAATTTTATCATTAATTCCAACCTGGGGGAAGAGGCATTAATAGACATTGGCACTTCCTAGAAACTTGCAATTAACTGAACAAATTGCAACCTATTTAGCCCACAAGTAGGCCCTGGCTTGCAAAAATGGACAGAGTATACGTTTACACAGAAAAAATGAATGAGTACATCCACAGTGAAACAGAGAGAAATCTGAATCTATGTGGGCAAAATTGAATGACTCATTAGTTCTTTTCTGTAGTTTAGAAACAAATAAATAAAATGGGATGTATCTTTACTTATAATTTTCAGAAGGCTTAAAAATAATTTAGTAAGTCTGGTATCATATAAATGTCACAGAAGCTTTATCTCTAGCATATAAGCGTAAGTCTTACCAGTTTAATACATGTCCTTCCAGTGAGGTACTCACTCTCAGTGGCTAATCATAATTTCAGGGGACAATGATGTTCAAATGAATAAATCTCTTTAATTGAAGCAATATAAGACCATATATCAGAAACTGTGTGTGTGTGTGTGTGTGTGTGTGTGTGTGTGTGTGTGTGTGTAATGGTATGTGGAAGAATAGGGTAAAATACTACTCTATTTGATCTGCTTTCTGATTTAGGGACAGTGTGTGTGTGTGTGTGTGTGTGTGTGTGTGTGTGTGTGTGTTTGTGTGTTTACACATGTGTGCGCTGAGGCTTCTGCTCAGAGTACCTATATAACATGACAGAACTGCAGTGGGTCTTCCAGACTCAGGAAGGAGGTGTGCAGAGCCTATGTGAGGACATTCTGTTGGCCGAACAGAATATTAATATTTCAGAATATGGTGTCTGCATTTCTGATGAAAATGTTGATTCAGCATAACTTCTGATTTTGGAAACTTAGTTGGTTGACCCCCTGTACTTGTACAATCCTGAATATTGTCTCCCTTACCAGAAAATACCTTCTTCCAGGGGCTTGTTTTTGTGAAACTAGAAATCCTATTTCTGTAATGAGGAATTCAATAAAACCAGCTACAGACTCATCAAGATTTTATCTTTGATTTTATTTTTTTTTAAGTTTTAATAGACTACAAAGTAAAGTGGTGGGTTTCAAACATGAAAATAAATTAAGGAAGCAAAAGTCCAAATGAGTCCTAAAACCCATTTCTCTCCAAACTCAAAGACATGGTGTTTTCTTGATTTGTCTTCCATGTGGTGTCAGAGGATTTTGTGGTCATTCAGGTGACTTGTTCTTACAACACCAGGCTCTTTCTGGCTATTTTTGAGGCCTGGGATTTGGAGTGCAAAGACAGGTTGTGACCTAACCCCGTGGGTCTCATGCACATTTCAGTACAATAGGACTTAAGAGTTCCAGAGAAAAGCTCTCCACCTGCTAAGGGCTGTGCTATTCTGTCCAAGGAGGAAGTGTGGGGAGAGGAGAGTTATGTTTCAGTGGCAGAGCAAGTTAAGTAGCATGTTAGGTGCCGTTCCACTAAAGGAGACCTTGTGAGCAAATGCCAGCTCCTTAAATCTCCTTGCACTTTCATGCATGAGACGATGTCAGTGATAAATGACGTGGAAACTAAACCACCGTGAAGTACTTCAGACAGTCTCTCTAGAATTAAGCTGGTCACGTATAGATCTAGGAGTCAACCTTTTCAATCTGCAGGGAGCAGCCAAGATCATGACCTACAACCAAGGCAGGAGGGAAGGCTTAACTTGAATAAAGGGAAAAGTGCTGTGAGATAGGCAGCCTCTTACTTTATTAAACAGAGAGGCTTGGGCAGGAAATTAGATACCAGGTTTGTGTGGACATAGATTTTTGATACATTTCAAAAGGCCTGGACTTGACTTCCTGGAATTATTCTCACACACACACACACACCACCACCACCACCACCACCACCACTGCCGCCGCCGTCTTCTTCTCATGGGATAAGACTGGCAGGGAAAGGCATGTAATCACCACTGCTGGCTTTTGACTCTCAGTGGGACTGTGAAGGCTTTAAGCAGACAGCCTCCCTCTTGGTATTGTCTGCTGGAGGGCTCTGCACAGTGTGGCCCTGTGGTGCTGGGGACCAGAAGTGCACAGATAGTAAAGGTGTGAGCAGTGATATCTTGGCTGTTGAACAGAATTGTGTAAATTAATGATTTCCCAGATGCTCTTCCCCAGTCCTGCTCTTTGACACAGGAGTTAAACCTTTAATTTTGCAAAACGATCAGGGTACAGCTCTGAGTCAGCCTGGAAGGGAGTATAGACAAGCCCTCCTAAATCAGATGTGTGAGGGCGAGAGGGTAATAGAAGAAGAAACTGGAAAAAGAGGCATGGGGCTGAAAGGAACATGGGATGGTGCTAAATGTGCAAACATGAGCTCAGGAGAAGGAAAGTGCACAACCATGCACCCTCCTTTGGCTCTCCTGGGGCCAGCGCAGAGGGGTTTCCGTGAAAAGGCTTATGTGAATAAGGAAAATCCTTTCTGCTCCACATGGCTCCCCACTTCTGATGGTGTCTTGCAGTCTTGTAACATTCATACCTGCAACCAAAACTGACAATATCGAAAGTAAAACATGAAGCATATTTCCTGTAACCTTCAGAGAATCAATATGTTGACTGTACACTCCCCAAGTGCATAGACTGTTATTTACAACCATTGGAGTAGAGAGAACACATGTTGTGGGGAAAGAACCCTGGACCAGCTGTGAAAGTCCTGGTTCAAGTCATGGACCCATTAGATCACTTCCATGTCCCTATCTTACTTAGGTATCAGATAAAAGACATGTAGACATGCCTTGTGGGCCATAAAGCAACTTATTACTACACATGTTGATTTTCTTTGTTAGTCTCCCTTGTGTCTTAAGTGGCAGAGAAATAATAACAAGGAAAAACATTTGTGGAAAGTCATTGCCTGTTCTTCCATGGCACTCTTCTTGGGACAGTGTCTACAATATATTCTGACATTCAGTGCAGTTGTTTTACTGTCAAAACCATAGGATATTCCTTAAATCTATAAAAGGCCACCCAGAATTGTACCAACATACTATAACATTTAATTCCTTTTATATTAACTTTTAATTTTCACATATATTTATACATAAGTAGATGCAATCACAGAGTGCACGTTACATTGTACAGTAAAACTTGGTTTGTGAGCATAATTCGTTCTAGAAACATGCTTGTCATCCAAAGCACTCATATATAAAAGTGAATTTCAAGAACCATTGGCTCAGTTGTGATCATGTGACATTTGAGGTTACTCATTTATCAAGTTAAAATTTATTAGAAATATTTTCTCATCTTGTGGAACACTTGCAGAGCTAGTTACTCACAATCTGAGGCTTTACTGTATTTTATCAGTTAATGTCATATAGTAAACATCCTAAGCATGTTCCTGTGCTTCTCTCTGGTCTGCAGAATGACTGCTTTCATGGATGTGAGATGTCGCATCACGTTGATGGGTCGCACTTAATCAACACTGTCTTGTGAGTTATGTTACTACCACTGTTTGATCAATGAGGCCTGCCAAAGTGGTTTGTATCATGAATGAAGATTCAAAGTAGAGTTAGCATGACTATCAGAGTCATTTTAAGATGGAGTCAGGAGGCCATGAGGCAAATAGGACTACACACATCCACAACCAAATAGAACTTTGGACTTGTGACTTTTGCCAACCATAACCCCCTGCATTCTAGAAAACATCCTCGTGCCTGGGACTGAAGGAGAGATAAGAAAACCCTGTCAACTAAACAGCTCACCAACACCAAGCATAATTCATTCAAAACAATTTGGGTAAGCCTGTGGTTTCTGTCTTTAAAAACCCTGCCTCTTGCCTACAACTTGGAGCACACTTTCAATTTGGCTCGACTCTGCATCTCCTGGACTGCAATCCCTAAGACCTCGAATAAACACACACGTTAACTTGGCAGCTTGCAGTTTTGCTTTCCCTTGGTGGGCAGCCACTCTTCTCAGACATGGGGTTATGGATTCTAGCAGCTCAGGAGCCTGCAGTGAAGGTTGTGGATTTGGGTTCCCAAATTAAGGAGAGGATGAGCTGACCTCATTTCAAGAACTGAGCATTTGAGTTCAAAAACCACACACCCCTCTTCTTCACTGTTCTTTTTTAGATGCTTCTCCATGAAGAAACTAGAAAGAAAGTCAAATCCACTATGCACAACAGGACTTGACACCTATGCTCTCTCCATAAGAAATCTAATGTGTTTGAATGGAAAACTCCCCATAGTGTCCATTTGATTTAACAAAATATAGTAAGGGGCCACTATGTGGTGAAACTGCCATCTCTAGGGAGTGAGTAATGATTAAGTACAAAGACTCTGACCCAAAGGTCTGGGGTAACATCTCTGCTCTGTTACATAAAGATTGAGTAGGTACAGCAAGTAACTTCATCTTTTTAAGATCTGGTTGTTCAGTTGAAAAAAATGGGGAGCATGTGAAATAATACAAGTAAAATATTTAGCGCATCCCTCATGTACAGTCAGTGCACCAAAAGCACAGCTATTGTTATTGTTCTGATTATTATGTATCTTTCACGCTAAGCACCTTAGGCAAGTTACTCAACTTCTTGAAGCCCTGATTTCCATACCTATAAAATGGAGTTCAAGCTAAGATTTACCTTATGGTCTCTGATAAAGTTTCAAGGAAGCAATACATGCGTATATCTCAGACCGGTGCCTAGCACATAGCAGTCCTTCAAAAAAAAAGCGAATTATTCAAATTTTTCTTTTAGTGATCAGAGAGCTTGGCTATGCATGTATTGCTATTTCTCCTCATACTGGTCAGGAGATGGAATCCCTGAAGGGTTAAATAACCTAAATTGGTCACTTACCTATTATACGTAAGTGCCAGAGTTTAAGCTAGCTCTGCTTGACTTCATACCTTTCCAAACTTTGGGAGGAGGGATTCTTGGTGAATGAGACAAAGTTCTTGGTGGTCAGAATCATATAATCTCCCAAGGGACCACCAAGCATGGATATCCAGGATGGGAGGTAGAGGCTCCTTGAGGGCTGAGGGAGGTGTGGGAGCCTATGCTGGGAGGCCAGAGCACAGTG
Source organism: Prionailurus viverrinus (assembly GCF_022837055.1). NCBI lineage: Eukaryota > Metazoa > Chordata > Mammalia > Carnivora > Felidae > Prionailurus > Prionailurus viverrinus. The sequence continues at coordinate 123,189,978 of NC_062563.1, forward strand.
AATCCTGCCTGGGGACAGGGAGGCTGGGAAGATCTGTCCTTCTGTTCCCTGAACTGATCTCAATTGTGAATTCCAGGAGAGCAGTGTGGAAATGAACTTAATATTTCTGCAGATGAGAAAAGGTGCCCTTAGGGAAGAAAAACCTGGTTGGGCTTTGACATTCAATTTCCAAGCACTTTAGCTTCTAAGAGAACTCTAAAGACGCCTTTCTAACCCACTTTTCTGCTACATTTCCTTAGTCCCCCTTTTCCCTGCAGGCCGCTGCTCAGGCCACAGGCGGAAGGTTCTTTCCCTGTGCTCTAGGCCCTTGGAGGCAGAATTCCTGACATGGGCTTTTCTAGCAGGAAGGCTGAAATGGAGGGTTGAAAAATGGAAAAACAAAATGAATGGCTGAATGAGGAAAAACCCATGGTCCTGCTTTCCTCTTTAATTTATTGGCAGCCATTGCAATAGAAATGCATTGTGTTAAAAAATTTCTTTAAAAATCCCAGTGAAGTCCTTGTAGTTTGGAATATAGTTTTGTATCTGATGGAGAGTTAAAAGTATATTTATGTTTGAATTAATATTTGGAGTGACATGTCTTTCAGCACAGGCTGTGCTGGTGCATTTGCCTGGAGGAAGTTCTAAGAATATTTCTGAGTGCTCTCTTTTGAGTAAGTTGTAGCTTTGCACTTTCAGCAAACACCAAGGACAACTTGTTCAAGGTGTGGGGGCAGAAATGGGCTGCCATTTCTCCTTGCACCCAGATGGGGCTCATTCTCTATATAGAAGCAGCCGGCACTAGGTCAGAGCCCATCTGCTTGGAAGTATGTGGGCTTGGCCTTTGGATGGCACCATAAGGTTAAATGGAGCTTAGAATTCTAGTCCACACACTTTTAAAAAAATATCTTCCACTATTTTTTTTATATTTTACAAAATTTTGTGCAATGACAGCAACTGTATTGCCCTTGTTCCCAATGGATACACCTCCCTTCATTTGGCCGTGACCTCCTTGAAGCGAGATGTACCTTACTTAGCACAGGGTCTGGGTGAGGACGCTGCTAAGGAGCGTGGCAGAGTGAGCAGTAAGATCAAGGATTCTGGTGCGAAGAGGACTGGCTTAATGCTGGTTCTGCTGCTCACTCTGTGACGTTGACCAGATTACTTGACTTCTCTACTGCACCAGCTTCTTCAGCTATAAAATCAGGCTAATTTTTAGTGCTTATCACAAAGGGCACATATATGGTTAACTGGAGATCAGTTCTACTGAATCCATTGCTGGACACCTTGAACACTTTCACTAAGTAAGACCATTGCTATAGTTACTTCTACTGCTGTTATTTTCATGTTTGAAAACCATAAAAAGAGAACAGGAAATAGGCATAGGTTGCAATGAATGTTCTGTTTCCTTCCCTGCGTAGTCTGAGTTTGGACATCACAGGTAATGGTTTCTTTGCTCTGGAGGTCTCTGGCTTATCACATCTGACATATTATATTTTGGCTTGCATATTTGTTTGACATCTGTCTTCTGTTAGCATGCAGAGACTTTTGTTCTAGTTCTTTACTGTACAGTCTCCAGCACGTGATAGTTACTTAGCAAATATCTGTTGAGTTAGTGATTTGATGATGGAAAACATACCTGGAGTTTTATATTTCCCAGTTTCAGACATGACCAGAGCCAGTGTCTATCAGTTCCAAGTTCAAAAATCCCAAGGAAGGGGTCCTTAGTCTAGTTTGGGTCAAATGCCCACTTAATAAGTATGGGGCAGGAGCACATGGTAATTTGGCACCTGTGGATATAGAATGGAGGGAGATGGGGCAATTCCAGAACAAGAAGGCAGTACTGAGCAGAGAAATAGCAGATGCTGAATAAAAATTATACAGTCTCTTCTCTAAGGAGCTTACCTAGAGCAATTTCATCCTTTTCTCTCTAGTTTTGAATTTAGGAAGGCCAAGGCCATCTTGACCCAGAAAAGCCCTTTATGCATTTACCTGAAGGAAGATTACTTCCATCTTATCCTACAATCAGGCAGCAAGTATTTACTGAGTAATGAGTGCCTGCCAGCAGCATGCAGTAAGTGGCCTGTGATGTAGAGAGATAGACATGCAAAGGAGAGAAATAGATTTGGGAGTCATTTACATCCTGGTGAGAGAGTGGAAGCACTGCAAGCAGATGAGCTCTCAGAGAAGACAGGTAGAGAGGGGAAGGAATAGAAGCCACAGTCCCAGGAGGCACCTGGGAGGGAGGAAGGTTGGCATTAATGTGCCAGTTGGATCCAAGTGAGGACAAACTTCAGAGAGCCCTGGTTCTCCACGGGCCCGGGCCAGTGGACGTGCCTTTGTGTCCACACATGACAGAGACTGAAAAGTCTATAAATATGAGCATCTTGCAGACACAGGTTCTGTCTTAGATTTGTTTTCCTCTCTCTCTAGCACAGGCTCTGTTTCTTATACAACTGCAGGTGATATACTTGTTAATAAAAGTTCAGTTCTTAATATACACATGGCAGGCTTTAGTGGTCTTGAAGACAACCCACCAATCTTTCTGTTCTCCAAACTGAGAGGACAGCTGGTCCAGTGCCAGTACCCTTCCTTGTCTACTATTGGTTGCTGTTAGTTATCTTAACAAGTCTCTGTCAGCTCACTCCCATGCTTTGAGAGATCCATAAATGTGATAATCTCAGGAATACACAGTGTCCTGAGGGATATTCAAGCACACAGAATTCTAGCAGCATGCAAGCTAAATTGATAGACTTTTAAAAATGATTGACAATTACCAATAGCTGGAGGTTTTAAAACTTATTTCATGTGCTCTGTGAATACACTGCTTCAGCTTCTATTTCTTAAAGGGGTCATGATTCATCCACTGCAGAAGGAACATTTAAAAAAATTGTTCAAGGGGAATTTGGTGAACAGAGTAACTCAGACCATATCAGATACTAATTTGATAGCTGAATCACATGTTGCTGACTTGGTTCACCTTCTGGGAGCCCTCCTCCCATGCCAAAGGCAAACCTGTTCATCCACCTAGCAAGTATTATGCCCCATGCAATGGTAAGGGCACATCTTTTGCACATAAGGAAGTTTATAACTAATAAGGAAGGATGAGACAGGTACAAAGATAACTACAGTACAAGGCGACAGGTGGTAATCACCAAATGTCTGAATATTTCCCAGCAGGATAAAGCGTTTTGAGTAAATGAAAGCATTACCTGGGAGAGCGTGTGTGAGCTCAGACCAGAGAGAAGGGATCTCATGAGGTGATAGTATATAACTTCCTGTTTTTTATATGAATTGGACAGGAAGGAGAAGGTTTGGGCATGTAGATACGAAGGGGGTAAAGAATAGCATATATTTGGGGGAAGAGTGTGGGTAGAAGCACTGAGACAGGGATCAGAGAAACTAGGGAGGCCATGCAGGCAGGTTTGTAGCAGATGGCGGGCAGGCTTGTGCGGAGGATATAAAGGATCTTAGAGAGTCATGATATTTATCAGGACTAAACACAGTGTGCTAGGGGACCTGATTCTCTTTTATAAAATAGATAATGAGCTCTCTCTGGACACAATGAGTCTTACAGAGGTCAGGCTATCATACTATACATTAGTGCCCCCGTATCCATGGGGAATACATTCCAAGACCCCCAGGGGAATGCCTGAAACTGAAGATAGTATTGAACCCTGTACATACTATGTCTTTTCCTATACATGCATACATGTGATGAAGTTTAATTTATAAATTAGGGACAGGAAGAAGTTAGCAACAATAACTAATAATAAAATAGAGCAATTATAACAGTATACTGTGATAAAAGTTTTGTGAATGTGGTATCTCCCTGGTTCTGTCAAAATAGCATACTGTGATGACCCTTCTTGTGATGATGTGAGATTATAAAAGGACTTTGTGATGAGATGAAGTTGAGGGAATGATGTAGACACTGTGAGGCAGCGTTAGGCTACTATTGACCTTATGATGATATGTCAGGAGGAGGATCATCTGCTTTCAGACTGTGGTTGACCGTGGGTGGCTGAAACCACAGACAAGTGGGACTACTGTATACATAAGTCAGTCTATTATACAGGGCCTTCAACAAATTTTGTGTCCTTTACCTCCATAAAATTAGTGGAGATAATCTATAAACAGCATTTAGAAATAATAAAGAGGACAACCATGTATATAATAAAGTATATAGCATTATTGGAAATCCTCTAACAAATATAATGTCTCCTTTAAACAAAATGGTACATGGTGACCTATGCATAGTCTCACTGAAGCCTTTTGGTGTTGAGAAAATCATTGCTATTTAAAAGACATTTTGTGATTTCAAATATATGTAAAGGAAATAATTCGCTCTTATTCTATTTTTTGTTGTGAACAAATTGGAAAAATACTGAGAATTTCTTTCAAGCATATGGTGTCTGAACTTTCTCAGGTGAAGGCTAACTTTGGAGGGCTTGACTTTGCCCATCGTGGTATAATACTGTGATATTCGATAACTTCTTTCCTTACTATGTGATAATTTGCTTGAGACTCGGGTATCAGTACTCAATGGCAGAGAGATGCAGAAATATGGAGGACTGATGGAGATGTTACATTTGAATACACCAACATGTTAAACAGGCAATTTTATTGGCTTATTTCATTATAGACCACCTTCCGCACTTTGCAGATTGGGCCATGGGTTGGCTTTCCTAAAATTTAACTACTTTATATTCCATTTTAAATAAATGGAGGTATAAATAAATAAATAAGTCCTTAAATATGAAATACTAATGAGGCATCAAATTAGATTAAATGAAAGTGGCTGTCACTCCCTACCTGAAACAAACTCGTGAATTTATTGCTTGCTAAGCAGGGGAGAGCTTTGTGGTTGAGCCCTCACTGAACAGAGACCTAACCCTGTGTAAGGATTCAGGGATTGTGGAATTCAGGGGTTGGTAGAATTTCAAACACAAAAGTGTTTAGATATTGGTTGATCTTTAGCTGTGAAAACATAGGTACTTGAAAGTCATCATCATGCATTGGCTGATTTTTAGAAGCAAGGTTACTGATGTGAATTGGTCCTTGATCAATTAGGACGGATTTAAAATTGGTTCTGGTGATTACTTGCTGCTGTGGTTGAGGAAAAATCATTCCTTTCCCGTGAGGATAGGACCATTTTTATCACTAAAAACCATTGTTATCATCCCGCATGCCTAAAATTTCAAACTGTAGTCTGACCTTTTTTTTTCTCATGTTGAGAAATACAGTGAGAAAGCGATAAAATTCTTTTTACAAGATAAAGTTTGAAAAAATACTAAATATTAAAATGGGCTGTCAGAAGTGTTGACAGGTGAAGATAACAAGTGATATATGAATCGTTAACTTCTGAATTAAAATTTTATATCTCTGGTTATATTATAGTCCTGGAATGGTCTAAGTTTGACTATGTATTTGCATTGCCTTCCGTATTATCTAGAGCATATTCATTTGCTTCAGATCTGTGTCTTCCGTTGAAGAAAAATGAACATGATAAATTGAATTAGTTTGACATATTAGTTTAGAAAAAATAAAGGCATAAAGGAATGCCAGGTTTAAATAATTATTCTTTTTATTTCCCCTTTGTAAAAGCTCTTTTTATGGGAACCTTACTTTCTAGGACTCTAAAAATGAGGATGGTCTGAGGGCCATTGGCTTAAAGAAGAGTGTGGAGCGGAAAAAATCATTTGAGAGTTAACGAAAGAGGTTCTGCCAATTTTTTTTTTTTTTTTTTTACTTTTTAAGTTCACGAGTCTGTCTGGAACGAAAAGTTCAAATTTTCTGTCTGTACCAAAATAAGCACATTCTCTTGTGAGGATATGGACCTCATCTCAAGATGCCTTACTTATTACTACTAGAGAAATTTGTCATATCATACCCTGAGACTGTCCTCAGGACTACTAAAATATTCTTTCATTTTTAAACATCTAAAACTGTGAAAGGCCTGTGTGGCCCTCTGGGGAACCCCACAAGATCAGTTAAGAAGAAAGCAAAAGAATGACTGTCATCAATACAGAATAAGATGGATTCTGGTGAGATGCATGAGAAGGGAATGATTTGGGGGTGCCTGGGTGGCTCAGCCAGTTGAGCATCTAACTCTTGATTTTGGCTCAGGTCATGATCCCAGGGTTGTGAGATTGAGCCCCATGTTGCTCCATACTGAGTGTGGAACCTGTTTAAAATTATCTCTCTCTCTCTGTATCTCTCTCTCTCTCTCTCTGCCCCTCTCCCCTGCTTGCACTCTCTCCCTCTCTAGCGAAAACAAATGGAATGATTGGCAAGGGGAAGGGTGATGAGGGATGAGGGAGGAAGTCACCTGTCACCTGGGTTGGAGGGTGTTAACACAATCATGAGGAAAGTTGGACATGGGCCAATGGAAGGGAATTTCAGACAGGAACAAGAGTATCAACCCAGATCTGGGCAGCGAATGGGAAGGAACAAGGAATGGGGTTGGCAGCTGTGCATCAGGCACCATGTTTGAAGCATATTATCACTTCTGTTAATCCTAAGCAATGTGGCCAGGAAGAGGTGCACGGGGTGACAGTGTAGCTGGGAGAGAATAGACCCTCTCTTTACTGGAGACACACGTTTGAGCCCTTCAAAGCACTTCTAATCACTCTATAAAGTTTTCTCATGTAATTACATCTGGTCCTGTATTGTTCTCTAATTGTTTCAGGGGTATCTAAGTCTGGTTTCCCAGAGGGCAGAATTGCACTCTGCTCTCTTAGTTCTTCACCGCAGAGCTAAGCACAGGGCTGAGAGCATAATTAAGCAAGCTCTCATTTCAGACTTGATTGGCTGACTGATTAAAATGAAGTAAACAGCTCAGGTGATTATTTTGTCCATTGGTGAGAAGACTGGAAGACATTTGTTTCATAACTGTTGCCAGACGGGTCTGAGAAAAGCTATGGCTGCCTTCCCTCCTCGGACCTCAGTCTGACAACCTGTAAAATGTGGCGTATGAACTTTGGCAAGAGTATCTTTCCTCCAGAAGCCTAGGAGTTCCATGGACTGGGATTCCAACCTGCTTTTTGCAAAGTGTTGGTAGCATCCTGTGAAGTGATGCATATAGTTTGCACTTGGAATTTTAATGCCTGGGAAGAGCCAGTATGAGTTATACTTCTTTTCCTGTATTTAAATTCTTTTTAAAAATGGTGAAATGGTGAAAGCACCTTGAGAAATGTTTTACTATTTTACTTTTGGTTCCCAAATTATGCACTGCCTGGATTTGTGTACCCCTCGATAATGAGGGAACATCACAGGCTGGAAGACAACAATACCTCCTGAATAGGGTGAGAAAGTCGTTTATCTTTCTGTTTCTGCACTGCTGGCAAGCATCTGAAAATCACTAACATTCCTATTTGAATAAATATTTTGGTAAGATATGTTCATTTGAATTTTTACCCTCAATAACTTAGATTGTGATGGGAAGAAAGGAAAGAGATGAAATCGTTTTTATTAAGAATTTCAACTGCATTTCCGAAAGTGCTGTTAATATTAGAATATCTTTTTCTATTTGATATTTTTCTTTTTCCCGAACAGCTTTGACTCGAACAGTTAGAGGTATACTGCTCAATAGGGATGTGTGTATGGGGAACGACAACAGAAAAAGATGGGAGATACCCCTTATCCTCCTCACACGTTTATCACCTGCTCTCTGCAGGTGTTGCCAATTAAGTTATAGCTTTTGCTACCCCAAAGGCTTTTTTATTTTTCTCTTTTGGATTTCGAACGGTGGATACTGGAGTGTCTAAACTCAGTTGAATTCTCTGCCCCCTTCATACTAAATGCCTAACTTCTCCAATTAAGGCATTTAAGAGGCTGCTAATGATAACACATCTTGATGGCCCATATGGAAGATCAGGAGGAACAGCTAAGTTGGAGTAGAAAGTCTCCTCCAGATTGTGAACAGTGTTTAACCTAATAGCAAAAAAAAAAAAAAAAAAAAAAAAAGTGACATGTTGGAGGAAATCAACAAATCGTCACTGAGGGCCTCCTGGAGTTAGTCCCATTTGCTGTGGGAAATAGAGAGCTAAACATGACAGGATCCCTGGCCTGGAGAAGCTCACGGATTTGAGGATACTAATTATAGACAATATAAGGTTTTAAAAAAGCCTAAAACTAAAACCAAAAAACAAACAAACAAAAAACACCCCCAAACTAAAAAACCAAAACATTGCACAAAAACTAAGTCAAGTTCACCTGGAATGCATAGTTTCGCGGGAGGTAGATGTATCCAACAGTGATCCAGGACTTAATGCACTCAGCTTGAGAGTAATGCAATAAAATGTTCATGCATTCAATTAGTTTTATCAAATTGATGTCATTTCTTCTCTTTTTCTCTCAGGCATTGGTTGCCCAGCTCATATTTTCCAGGTTCCCCTTTCTTGCTTTTTTAGAAGTGTGCACCTTCCCACTCTAATATTTTCTGTTGTTTGTGTATAAGCTGCCTGAACCCTAGATTGTATCTCTCCAGCATAGAACATATTCTAACTATCACCTCCTGTGACCTGGATAGTCTTTCTCTTTTAACACTGCCCAAGATTACATCGAACTTTGTCATGCAACATCACACTGTAGTCTTCCATTAGCTTCTGTGCAGCTAAGGCCGATGCTTCATTTTCCACATGAGTTTTTATTGAGCTATATCTCAAGGGAATTTGGGAAATTGAAATTTGGAAAGCTGTGCAGGGTTAACTTTGATTTTTGCTAAAATTCAGCCAGGTTTTTTTGACCTAGCATTTTTTGAAAAAAAATTAATGTTTATTTATTTTTGAGAGAGAAAGAGAGTAAGCAGGATTGTGGGGGGGGGGGGGGAGGCAGAGGATCCAAAGCAGGCTCTGTGCTGATAGTTTGAGAACTCAAACTCATGAACCGTGAGATCGTGACCTGAGCTGAAGGCAGAAACTTGACCAAGTAAGCCACCCAGGTACTGCTTGACCTAGCATTTTAACCAATCGTGTTTTTCTTAGACCCTGACAATATTATCTTGTGTATTAATGACTCTCCTCAGCCTTGAGGTAACCATTATCGGAATTCTTTAGAATATCCATACAGTTTTCAAAAATCTCATTCTATATTGCTTGGAAAGATTGAGAAAATAGATTTATCCACTCTCTTTGCTCTAGGAAAAATGTTATATATTGCAAAAAGGCCATTTATCCTTTTTCACCATGACCTCAACCAAATTGCTAAATGATCTCTCATCTCTTATTTTTCCTTCCTTAAACTGTGGCATCTTTGAGTTTGGTTCCTCAAGAGTTTGCCTTGTTATAGATAAGGTGTTATTTGGTGCAGAAATAGTCAGCTTAAGTCTGAAGTTGTACTTTAACACATTTCTGAAAAGGAGTAATAAAAAATACTGTCTCCCCCACTGTGCCTTCCAAAATGACTTGTGTTACTTTATGCTAATATTAACAGGCTGCTTCAGGCTGGAACAACATGCTGGAAAACTGTGGCCTGTGGAGCATTGCCTTTGATGTTATCCCAGGCCAGGTCAGCAGGGGGTTTGCATGGTCTTGACTAGGTGTAGCTCTCAAAGTTGAGAACTTCTCTTTCAGCCGCACTTCTGGGACAGCTCCCCACATACAGCGATCATCTTCCATTTCATTTAAGACTCTTCTGCAAAGGACAGCTCATGCTTTCAAAGGAAATATATTGTCATTGCTCCTCTTTTAAGTAGTACTTGCTTACTGGTTTGTTTGAATAGAATGGCATTATTATGATATTTTAAGCACAATGAAATTTGAGGGGAGGAATGGCAGATCAACCATAAAAGATACATTATTAGATGGCTATAAAATGCTCTGTAATATTAAAACATCAGACACAACTTCCACTCTGATAACACCATAATCACCCCCTCACCATAAAACACTAAAATTACTACCAAAGTGAAAAAACATTGCTTAATGAGCCTTAGCTTAATAATAACATAATCGCTGAAAATATATGTGCTAACTGCTTTACCTGCCTTATCTTGTAATATCCCCAGAAGCTCATGAGGTTGGTGTCATGATCAAGGTTAGTTGATCAGGCTCTGAGGACAGGGAACCTGGTTCAAATCCTGCTCTGTTTCTTATTTCCAGTATTAAATTGGTGAAATTTCTTACTCTCTCCTAGTCTCAGTTTTTCCATCTATTAAATGTAGCCAATGATAATATGTATCTTATAGGGTTGTTTTAAGAATCAACCTAAGATAAGCACACCTGGTTGATTGGTTAAGCATCTGACTCTTGCTTTGGCTCAGGTCATGATCTCATGGTTTGTGACTTCCAGCCCCGCACCGGGCTCCAGTCTGACAGTGTGGGGTTGGCTTGGGATTCTCTCTCTTCTTCTCTCTCTGCCCCTTCCCCACTCACACTGTCTCTGTCTCTCTCAAAATAAATAAATTAATTAAAAAAAAAGAATCAACGTAAGATAATAGTTGTAAAGTGTTTATCAAAGTGCCTAGAAAATGGTAATAAAAACAGCTAATATTTAGTGAGTATTTACCATGTGCTAGCCAGTGTCCTAAGAGCTTTGTAGACAGCATTAATTTAATCCTCACAAAGACTATGATCATCTTGTTTTCATATTAGGAAAATTAAGGTTAGTGAGGTACAGTAACTACTCCAAGGGCACACAAGTCACTGGGAAATGAGTAGCAGCAGCCAAATTTGAATCTAGACATACATGCACCTGGCTTATATTAAAAAATCAATAAACATTTATATTCATGGTTGTTGCTACCGTTAGCAGCTCAAATAGAAGAGTAGAAACCTTTCTTTAACATAAGACAAAAAATGATTCAACAATCGTTCACAGAACTGAATTTATGGACACAATCTAGTAAGCATGACTATTAGTATAATTAAACCACTTACTGAGCCCTTAAAAGCTAGATAATAACTTTGACTTGTTTGTTCTAGAAAAAGCCTGTACAGTCTGTGTCACTGTGGCTTCTGTATTACCAGGCAAGAAACCAATAGCAAGCCTCAGGAGGGAAGTCAGACCTGAAGTTTGGATTCTAAATCTCTCTTACCAGCATGATGCTTCCCTTGAAAATCATACACTCAGAAAGAAGGGCTGTCCCACAGAACATTCTGTGTTGATGAAAATATTCTACATCTTTGTTTGCCAGCACAGTAGCCACTAGACACATGTGAATAAATACTTGAAATGTGGCTCCTACAACTGAAGAACTAAAGTTTTAATTATGTTTACTTTAATTAATTATACTTATTATGACCTCAGTTCTTTTCGCAAGGGGCAACTATAGATCACACAGTCTGGCTTATTCTCAGACCAGCTTCCTCTTAAATTTCCCCCCAAATCCTTTTTTCTAGGTCTGGAACTCAGGTTTCAAATCATATGATGCTGGAGGCAGGTGATAGACAAGTAGCTTTCATCCTATAAGAACACAAAATGTATCCTTTCCTCTCTATCAGATACAACATTGGAAGCTGTATTCTAGTCATTCAGCTCCTTCTTGGCGGTTATCTTACAAATGATATATACAAACCATACCATAGAATTGAGAATGAGCAACCTTAAAACAACACTGAGTCATACAAGGTTTGCTACCTTTTTCTGAATCTTCACTTTTGGTGCTCGCTCCACATTATGGCATTTTGGCTTGATGTCACATAGCCATCAGCATCCGCTATTGACAAGCTGTCAACAACATTGTGGAATTATCCGCCAGTTGTAGGCAATTTCTTGAAGACAGTGTTTCCAGAAACAAGGAACAAAGCATATGCCTTGGAACTTTGCAGATATAAAATATTTTTCTGCTTCTTAATTTGCGAAATCCCCATCCCAAATATGAATTAAGAGAGTATTAAAGGACAAAACTGGAAGAGTTGAAGAAAAGAAAATAACATATGTACCCTGAGATCAGTTATATTTCTGAAGATGCTTTCTTTAGAAGTGATAGAAATGAATTCAATCAGATGAGGCGGTGAGGACTCTTTCAATCTGGCAGAGACTCGGCGTCCTATTGCAGAACAGAATTTAGTGTTGACAGACAGCTTGGGGAGAAGAGGGAACGTACATCTTCTGTTCTTGACTTCTGGTCCACAGGAGGACTAGATTTTGTGCTCTCATCATTTACCTGGTGTGGTGGAAATTTCTTAGTCATTGGTCCAACAGAACAGCCTGTTACAAAATTATTGCTTATTTTAGAACATTATACCATAACGAAAAGCAGCTTATCAACTCAAACATTTTTTTCTGAGCCTAAATTCTGTTTCACAGAGTTCATCAAATGGAAGTAGATAATTCTAACCTTAGCTTCTTAAAGATTTGCATTTGAAACATAGTATAACCTTCATAGATGTCTGCTTCTCTTTTGCCCTGTAGTAAGTGACTTTTCGAAACCTTTACCTTCCCTGTTGTGTCTTAAAATATATGCCTGATTTGGGAAGAAATAGGTGGAAAATGCATGATCAGTAACCAGCCACATGATCAGAGACCATTACTGAGCAAAAATAGAAGATGAATAATAATAATGAAGGTCTTCTTTTGTTCCTGTGCCCCAGCTAATGGTGTGCTGTAGGAAAAAAACAAAAACAAAAACAAAACGAAAAACAAAAAACAAAACCCTCACCTGGGAGTTAAAAGACCAGAGCTCCACCCTGACAGTAGTAGCTAGATTACATTTTTAGCCCCCTCTTTCCATTTCTTGGTTTGAAAAGAAGAAATTATAACTTTTCCTACCCCTATCTCAGTGCCATTTAAACATCAACTAAAATAATATTTGTGAAAACATTTTGGGAATTACACTGATTTGAATATACTATGATTTGTTCACAGCACTACAGATATAAATTTTCAGCAGTCTGATTTGTAGAAGGATGACATAGGGACATGTAAGAAAAGGTTTTTTTTGTGTGTGTGTGGGGGGGAAGGGGACAATGATGGAGAAAGGCTGTAGGAGAGAGAAAGGTGTGCACAGGTTTGTATTACACTTAACTATGGTTATGGAGTATGATAAAATTTTTCTGGGTCTGACAAAGGATCAATTATCAAAGACATTATAGAATGAATTCCAGCAACAACTTTATCCCATAAATAATAAAGTCATCCAAATTCAGTTTGGAAATTGTTAAGCTTACATAAACCAGGATGGTTTATATGCATTATATCTATAAGCATAAAATCTAAGCATAAAGTAAAATCCATATGTTAAAGTAAAATCCATATGCTAGGTTGAAAGAATAGTCTTTCCAAAGGAAAGAAGAAGGTCTGTAATAAAGTGCCCTGATTTTTCATGATGTGTATTGTGCTTGGACTTATCTCCCCAAATCTGGAAAAACATGATGTTGAGTTTCTGTGCACCAAGGTACAAGCCATCGTGAGTTTTCCTGGAAAAAATGTCTATGTGTGAGGCAATAATAATAATGTAAGGAAAAAAAAAGATTGTAAAATGAAAGGACAGAGTTTCCTGTTTGTTATTTTTCAAAATAATGACTGTGGGTTCTCTCCCCACAGAAAAGATGCTATTTATTTTTTAATGATGAGCTGTTTCCCAGAGAAACAAAGTGGCATTCTGTCGACACCATATGGCGGCGGAAAAACAGATTCCACCGTGTTCCATTTGTTAGACTGTCTTCTGCATTTCTGTATCCATAATTTATGTGGGGGCCTCTGTGATTGCCAAAATATTCAAATGGATTTCTCTTAGCAGGGCAGCCTGCATGGGGGGAGAAAGGTTTTCAAAACAGCAGGACCTGAACAGTCTCCCGCTGCTCAGAGAAGAGAACACTTCCAACTTCTGTCCTTCTGGCGGCTTTCATTGTAATACTAATTTACATCCTCGGTTTAGGGACCATGTTTGCATTCAGAAAAAGCAGCTTATGTTCTTTTATGCTAATACAGTCATACTTGAATTATACCCCACACCCTTAAAGTCATATTACTCCTTCTGTCTTGGTGTAAGCATAGAACCTGGCCTTTAAGAAATTAATGGTGGCTGATATGTAGCAGTGGCTGAATGATACCATTTTGAACACATTGATTCTGCAGCTGGTTTCCAAAAAGACATCTGAAGTGGTTATAGATACATCAAAAATAGTCATGAAAGGCTTCCTTTGCTGTCTAAGCATATGATTACATCTACGTATTCAGAGGCTGTTTTCAGTGGAAGTTTGAGTGGTGTTCTCTGGTGCATAAATAGAAACATGTCCAATACATGATACAGAATATAAAGAGAAGGTTTGATGAGTCAGACTAATTGATATTTTGGCAAAATAGAATGTCTGAAAACAGTTACATGTTCATGTGCATACAAGATAACAAGACTCTAAGTCATAAGTATTCTATTGCAAGATATATATACATATGTATATATACATACATATATATATATTACTCTAGAGAATCTCAGATATTCTCTCAGTATGCTTAGCCATTGCATGTTACACTGTAGTGCATCAGGGAAACGTCACGTAATTTCATATGGAAAAAGAAAACAGATGGAAGAAATACTGTTCAATTACAGATGGAAGGTATAACAATGATGTAATAATACTACTGGAAGGTTCTTTTCCTCAACCGGTACTAGAATGGCTAAAAGTTCAGCCTCCCCCAAATAGGTGGATCTTATTTCCTGTTTGTAAATATAAATAGAAGGTTAAGACTTTGGTGTATAGGGGGCAGAAGTAAAGGCCCAGGGATGACCAAACCCATTTCTTCAAAACCAATTTGGAAAGACTCCTGGGAATCTATACTATTTTTCAGAATGGAGGGGAGGGGATACAGCTGAGTTCACTTTGCTGATGCTTATTCTTGCCAGGAAGCAGAATTTCTGTGGGCCCAAGCTATTGGTCTTATTGGCATAAGTGTCCTAGCAACTTGCTCTTTCATGAGAGAGCTGCCTGATGGAGGCTTGAAAGACACTCAGCTACAAAGAACCCTCTCCTGGAGTTCATGAAGACAGAATGGTCATTGGACCATACAACTGAACTAACCGATGACCCCCTCTTTTATTCTTTATGTAAATTGTGAAATCTTTTGACTGAAGATGGGTCAAAGTATCAGAGGCAGAATTGTGAGTAGCCTCAGTTGGTTTGCCATGTTGCCTACAATGTACTTTGACCTGGCTGTAGCCCTGAGTGTATAGATAACACAATGCCAACTCTTTTCCAAATCCCAAAATACATTTTTAGTGCCACGTGGATACTTACTGCCTAAAAGGACATTTTTAAGAACCCCAATTCTTCCAGGAAAGCTTTTTGGAAGAGAAGGATTTCACTTGCGTCCCACCCTTTTGTTAGAACTCAAATCTCATACTTTTTCCCTTTTCAATTAAAAAGTTATACATTCAATTAGACTACATCTGTGAACTTGCTTTATCAGTAATTAAGATGAGCATTATGATATGGGTAATAAAAAGTAATACGCTCCTTCAATCTCTTGGGTTTTTTGAAATACATTTTCTCAATGGAAATCAAATTATTTTATTGCATGGAAGTGATTCCTCTCTTCAATAAGGTGAAATGATGCATGAGCTGTTGCTTGTACAACTACTAAGTCAGAATCATTAAGAATGAAGTTTAGTAAATAAAGTTATTGGGTGGCTGCTCTTTCACAAAAGGTTTGGAACTGTATTAAATTAACAGGAAATAGATCTAGAGTTTTCTCTAACCTATCCTCAGTGGAGAACAGAAATGAAATGGCCTTATTCAAGGACATCCATTTGAAATCCATAAATATTTTATAAGGATGGAATAAATTGCTTATTTTAAAACAGGTGCTATTGTAAAAATTATTTTGATTTTTCTTTTGCCTCAGGGCCCACGTACAAAATAACAATATATCATGTACATAGTGCTTAGACATTAGGTTATGTCTGTGTTTTCCATAATTGGCTCAGGTGGAGGGAAACTCACACTAAGGGTTCCTCTGCTGTCTCCCCAGTGTCTTCCCATAAGGAAAATCATGACTTAAATAGGACCTGCATCTCATTGCTCATTCTGCAAATTGTCAACTAAAAAGGTACCATTTCCTTCAAGATAATGACAATAGATTGAAATGTGTTCTGCCAACTTATTTAATAGATCATTTCTACCTTCCATCAACACATTCAAATGTTCCCTACATTTTGTGCGTGTTTTTACATTTAAACAACAGCAGAAACATTTTATTAGGACAAAATATTTTTCTTCTTTATTTTTTATTTTGACCTCATTTTTCTTTTGGATCATAGGCTTTCTTCAAGTAATGCATATATTATGGAGGTTTGAGATGAAAAAAGTTTGCTCCTTCAAAGACATAATGTAGGGAAAGATGGTGCCATTTCCCTACCATCTCTTTACTTCTAGATGTATTTCTAGGAGGGGGAAGAAGCTGAGTTGAGCTGTCTAGATTCCCTGTCCTATAAGACTAATGATCTTAGCAGCAAGCTTTTTCAGGCTGAAGGCAGGGTCTCATGTGTGGTTGGGTCAGGAATCAGTGGACACAGACATAATTCATTGCATGAAGAGTATACAGACTAAGTCATTTTCTGGCCACGATAAGGTTGTCAGTAAGCAATTGCAAAACACTGTAAAATGGACCAATTTTTATGAATATAAAGATCTTTAAAATGAAGATATGCACATCTCAAGGGGAAGTTGCCCCTACAGAAACCAAGTGACTAGAAACCAAGAGGATTGCCAATAACACGGTGATGACAACTGAAAGAAAACTATTCTGCTATGTAAGTGATCACTATCTCCCTGCTTGCATCCTTTTTAAGAGGATTTGCCCCTGATTGAAACAGGGAACTCCCTGACCCTAGAGGAACCAATGATAGACCAGACTGACCCTGTCAGAATCTTCCTTTTGGAAATTTGAACTAGGAGACCGAAAATAATGCAAGCTTGTGGCTGAGTCAAGATAATCATGATACCTGAACAAAGATTTAAAAACTGCTCCTTCTGCTCCTGAAGCCACTGGAGTTTCTGTAGCTGTGAAGGGGACCACATGTTGTAGATTGCATCACTGGCCCTGATTCTATATTTATTTCTATCCAAATCCTTTTCCATGTAACTTTACAATCCCTTTTATGAACAAAGCAGAGTAAATTTCCCTTTCCCTTGATGTTGCGTTTGGCTATTTGACTTGCTTTAACCAA
This sequence comes from Prionailurus viverrinus, assembly GCF_022837055.1. Taxonomy (NCBI): domain Eukaryota; kingdom Metazoa; phylum Chordata; class Mammalia; order Carnivora; family Felidae; genus Prionailurus; species Prionailurus viverrinus. The sequence continues at coordinate 123,207,070 of NC_062563.1, forward strand.
AAGAATGGGGTATAACTGAACAGTATTTCAGTTCTGAGTCCAGGCATTATGTGGCCTTGTATCTTCCCACTCACCCTGGTGTACCTTTTCTATTGCAATAAGAAGAGCATGTCCCAGCTCTTCTGCTGGGTCGAGGTGTATGAAAGACATTTGGAGCAGAGCTACCAAGTCCAACTGATACAGTGCAGTGAAAAATGGTCACCGCAGCCACTGCAGCTTGAAGCAAAGCTGCCTTACTGAGCCCAACTTGGAGCAGTCGGATATCACCAAACTCAGAGACTCATAAGCAACTTAATAATGTTATTTAAACCACTGAGTTTCATAATTGTTTGTTGTGTAGCAATAGCTGATCAATAGATGACAAGTCCTAAGTTCTGATCACCATTTTCTTGGATGTCATGAGGTCTTTTTCCTTCTAACACAACCTTTTTATGGAGCTACTTTGAATGTAGTTCCATTCCTTGTAAACGTATTTCCTGCCTTGGGCAATCACGAAAGGACCTTTAGCCAAGTCCATAGCAAAGAAGATTCTACTGCTTGGATCTGATGGCAGAACATTGAGAGATGCCACAGAGAATGAATAGCTTCTCCCTTTATTTCCAAATTCTCTCTTCTCTTCCAAATTGTCTTTACATAACAAAATATAGAAAAAAAAGAACAAAAATCTGAGATCAAAATCCTGTCTCTTAGTGAAGAATTTGCAGTAAATTCACCAATTGACTAAAGTCACCTAAGGTAACGGATAGGTCCTAAAACCAACCTGGAACATGTCCTCCCCAGTATCAAGGAAACTTGGAAGCCAAATTCATAATAGAAGTTGTTTTTTGTTTGTTTGTTTGTTTTTGTGAACACGGAATTAGAATAGCTGCAAGTTTCTGCACGATTTAAATATTTAAGGATATCAAATCAGGTAGACCATCTCCATAATAACTGCAATGGGGCCTGGTGTGCCTGAATTCCTGGAGAGGACCCCACATATTGGATGGCATTGCCAATGCCTATACATATAATTGACATTACCTTCCTGCCTTAATGTTTTTCAGCCATGTTAATTTCTTGAATTTAGTGTTCTGCCCTGAAAGCATCTTTCTCTTTAGCATGACCCCTGTATCTCTCTTATGATTGGATATGTGCTGATAGAATTTCATACTCAGAGTTTATAATTTTCTTTTTAAAATATATCTGGGAAGCATACTTCTATTGATCTCAGGACAGTATGAAACTATGATCAATATTTGCATAAATAACATTTATTGTTGAACTTCTTTGAAGATAACACTTTTACCTAATATTTCTGGCAAAAGGTGGGGACATTATTTTATCTTGTAAGCAACTAATATCATGCTTTTCTTTTTTTCCTTTTCCCTTCATGGTATTCTGAGTGTGGTAATAGAGTTGAAAGTGTTATTATGTAGAGGAATTCTGACCTCCTCCTCCGGGGCTGAGAGATCACACAGAGAGCAGGATGCACAGGACCAGTGATCTGTTCCTGGTGGAGCTAATTGATAAGGAACATATTTTATGAATGAAGTTACAAGATAAAAACTGAGACTAATGAAATACCCCAATGACTCCAAAGTAATTAAGGAAGGCATTCCATACACTACCTCTAATTAGACACTGAGGCTGAGAATTCACAATTGACTCGATATTCTCCAGTGGTGCTGACCCCTTGTTTAATATGACAGCAACTGAGAATATTCATAATGAAGGAGAGTAAAACCTTCTTTCTAAGGTGACAGTGAGCCATTTACGTGAGGCTGAGGTGGGTACCAGACAATTACAAGCGTAGAAATTTAACACAGTCTCTATGTTTTTCAAATGATTCCTTCAGCCAAATAAGTTCAAGAGATGTTTTTAAAAATAATTTTTATGACACAACTCTTTTCAGCTTTTAGAAAAATGATCAAAAATAAGATCATACAATGTGACCTATTAAAAATGTGTTCACCTGTTTTCCCTCATCAGGCTTTACTTCCGTCCTTCAATCTAGTTTTAGAGTTTCCTATTATCATTATCCCTATAAAATATAATATTCGAAACTTGCTTTGACTCTCACCCACTGAACAGTGTTTTTTCCTCACTTCTTATCTTTCAAAAGATTGCCCTTTAAATTATCCTCACTGAGATCTTACTGTTTCTCGAAGACGTGGTAAAACCATAAAAAGCCAAAGAATACATTTTAGTCAATAGGTATTTATTAATTTGAGTATGTTATGTGTGTTACAACATATGAGAAAGGAGAAGGCATTTAACCATGTACCTGTGATTTAGAATATTACAATGTATTCTTAGAAATGAAGCCTACATACAAGACAGAGAAACTAACAGCATATGACAGAATGTAAGTATATGTGGAGCTACATACCAGACTTTGTTCTGCAGGCATTTGAATGAGATGAGAGGAGCAAGGCCTAAAATACCCGATAAGGTTTCTGAGTGGCAGGAGAAACTCAGAGGGCATCCGGAAGGCAGTGGTTTGGACAAGTGGGATGGGAAGTAGAGGACAGCAAGCTGAGTGAATGTGCTGGAGAGAGCAGTCTCGTGGGGTGTTTTTCACAAAGGGAGAAAGGTGTTACTGTTGCTTGTGAGTGTGTCTCCATCACTGGCTTTCATGAAAATCACACCAAAATCATATATAATTATTTCACATGCAATAAATCAGGGCCATTTGCCAGCTTATGAATTATTAAAGAGGGTAGGATGGAATAATTTCAAATCACTTTTAACTCTTCTTTATTTAAAAAAATCTTCCCTAACGAAGAATAGAATCTTAGAGCAGGCAGAGACCATGAAGGTTATCTACTTAAAGATTCCTCTCGATACAGAAACTTTTTCTGAACCATTGATGAGGTGCATTGGGGGTGAATGAGCCTCCAATATGCTATGAAATATTTTGTGCAATATACATATTTTTGCATAGAGAAGCTTTATAGATCGACTGTATTTCTAAAGGCATTTGAAACTTGTGCATGTGCTGTGATGAGCACCAGGTGTTGCATGGAAGTGTTGAATCACTATATTGTACACCTGAAACTAATATAACACTGTATGTTAACTGGAATTTAAATAAAAACTTAAAAAAGAAGAAACTCTTATAAGTCTTAGTGGTCTGGGGCATCTGGGTGGCTCAGTCAGTTAAGCATCTCACTCTTGATCTCATGGTTTGTGAGTTCCAGCCCTGTGTTGGGCTCTGTGGTGACAGTGTGGAGCCTGCTTGGGATTTGGGGATTTTCATTCTCTCTCTTTCTCAAACAAATTAAAAAAAATGGTCTATAGCATCTTTGCCAGGTGATCATCAAGAAATTTTGATAGGCAGCTCACCACCCATCAAGTTAGCCAGCTATATAATTTCCACAGCTCCACCTCTGCTTAAGTTACTCCGAGCCAGTCTCCCAGTCAGAGGTCACACTTTGGCCCTAGTTTGTAGGTGCAGATCTGAACCCAGACGAGATGATTTAATTTGGAGCCAGGCAAGACAAGACCCCCCCCCCCCCCCAGTACCCAATGCTCAGGTATCTCTATCTACAGCATTGACAATGAATGCATGGTCATCGGTCTCAAAGATGTGAAGATTGAGTTGTTTTTAACTCTCTCATAAAATGAAATTAAAATAAAGAATCAGACCTAGGAGACCATTTGACTTGACTCACAGAGCTCGGGATACACGCAGAGGCTTCGAATGGTGATCACCAGACTTATTTCCATGGATCCTCTTTGCTCCACTGGGCAAATTTGGGAGGTATTTTTACTTTGGGTTCATAAGTTTCCTCTCTAATGAGGAGAAGCTGTTAAAAATGATGTACTGATTTAGAGTTTTCTCTGACTTTCTTTTTTAACATGATATATTAGAGTCCCCTTTCTACTCACATCTTTCAAAAGTGGTGCCAATAATGTGGGGGACGATAAATTATTCAAAGTGGGGGAGCCATATAACAAACAGGAAGCCAGTGGTTTATTAAAGATAGCTGCACACAAATGCACATTTGCCAACAATGTCAACAACAAATCAGAAATGATACATGACCTTTCTTACATGCCTGCAACATTTAATATCTCTGAAAGACATTAAAGATGTCAAATGTTTAGACCACAATCTGAGAAGCAGTGAAAATATAGTATCAGTGTTTGCAAACAGGCTTAGAGCTGGGTCACAATTCCCTATGCCTGCCTTTTCCTAAAGGGTAAACATCTTTCACATATTTGTTTGCTGGTGTACTTTGCTTTGCAAAATAGTTCTGATCCTGAGGTGGTGTTTGTTAATCCAATCCCACTTTACCATAAACTAGAATTATCATTTCAGAGGCAGTTATACTTCATTTATGTTCAATTTCCGACTCGGGTAGGCTCCCATAATTCACATTTGCTTATCCTCCTCCCTCTACTTTGTGTTTAATATTGAATGATTTATAAGGCAACTACTTGAAAGCATTGAAGAAGCTGTTTCCCTTTAAGCCGATAATAGTGAATACTTTTTGGAAGTAAAATATCATTTTACTAATTCTTTTGCTTTAGAAGTTGGATTTTGGTTTGCGTTCATTTTTAAATTAATTTTAGCATGAAATATAAATGTAGAATAATAGAATAGTATAATGAAACCCATGTGCCCATCGCCAACCTCAACAATTATCAACTTATGATCATTTACATTTTAGCTGTACTCCCATATTGTTTACTTTAATTTGAAGCAAATATTAAACAATGCACGATATCATTTGACCCATAAATATTTTCATTTTTTTCTTTGCTCTTCTTTTTTTTATTCTTTTAGAGAGAGAGAGAGGGAGGGAGAGAGAGAGAGAGAGAGGGAGGGAGAGAGAGAGAGAGAGAGAGAGAGAGAGAGAGAGAAGGAAAGTAAGGAGGGGGTAGAGGGAGAGAGAGATAGAATCTTAAGCAGGCTCCACACTCAGTGCAGAGCCTCACACAGAGCTTGATCCCATGACCCTGGGATCATGACCTGCACCAAAATCAAGAGTCAGGTGCTCAACAAACTGAGCCACCCTGGCGCCCCCATAAATATTTTCTTGATGTGTCTCTTAAAAGATATTTTAGCAGTCCTTCCTCTATCTCTCTCTTATTTTTTCTTGCACTTTATTTGTGCAAACACTGAAATGTTTGTCCTGTAGAGTTTCTAAAAGTCTGTTTTGCTGTTTGAATTCATGTTTTAACATGTATTTCTGTCCCTGTATTTCTTGTCAATTGACAGGTTTTAGAGTCTTGATTAAATTCAGATTCAATTTTATCCTTTTTGCAAGACTTCTTTATAGGTAATGTTACAGGCTTCCATCAGAAAGACATGTCTTGTTGGGGCCCCCAGGTGGCTCAGTCAGTTAAGCATCTGACTTAGGTTCAGGTCATAATCTTGCAGTTTGTGAGTTCAAGCCCTGCATTGGGCTCTCTGCTGTCAGTGCAGAACCCGCTCTGGATTCTCTATCCCTCTCTCTCTCTCTCTGCCCACCCCTGCTCGTCTCTCTCTCTCTCTCTCTCTCTCTCTCTCTCTCAAAAATAAATAAAAAAGAAAAGAAAGACATGTCTGGTTATCTTTCTGTGATGTTAGCAGCCAATGCTATTAAGTACAGATAGTATGAAAATCTTACAATTGTACCCTTCCATTTCTCTTTTCCTATCCTTAGTGTTATTATTTTCAACTATTTAAGTTCTGTAAAATATATTACTTTCACTTTAACTAGTCAGGTTTTCTAAGTGATATAAAGAATAAAAGTATATCTACCAGTGCAGTTACTACAGGCTGTATTCTTCATTCCTTCTTGTCAATTCAGGTATCCATCTGATATCATTGGAACTCCTCTAACATTCCTTGCAGCACAGGGCTTCTGGTGGTGAATTTTTTAGGTTTTATAGGTCTGAACATTTTTATTTCATATTTCTTTGAAAGATATTTCCCTTGGGTATAGAATTCTTGGTTTACAGTTCTATTCTTATAGACACCGTTAAAGATTTTGTTCCACTTTTGCTCACTTGTGTGGTTTCTGAAGCCATGTCTAATCTCACTTTTACCTTTGGTCCTTTGTACGTAACATTATCAATCTGGCTGCCTTTAAGATTTAAATCTTTATCTCTGCTTTGAAGCAATTGGATTATGATGTGACTTGACACCATACTGGGTCTTATGCTTGTGGTTCCTTGAGCTTTGATTTTTGGGTTCACAATTTTCATCAAAATTGGAAAACTGGCTGCTGAGGTTGTCTGACTATTTATTGCTACTATGTTAATGTTTTCCAGATTTTTCTTTCTGTGTTTCACTTTGGTTAGTTTTTATTGTCATGTTTCTAATTTCACTAAATTATTACTTTGCAACTTCTAGTTTTCTCCTAATACTTTTTAGTATATTTTATATTTATGCATTGTTGTTTTTACTTTTTGACCCAAATTTGCATGTAATGTCAATTCACTTTAAAGTGAAGATCTTTCTTCAGCATTTTTTTGTGTGTGAGTCTAAGAATTCTGTGTCTGAGAATTATTTCCTGTTCATTAAAAAAAACCCACTTATTATTTAGAAATAATTTCATACTTTCAGAAAATTTATAAGAATATTAAAAAGAAGTATATACACTTTATCAAGACTCACTTCTTGTTACCATTTGGCAAATTACTTTATCATCTATACTCTTTCCTTTATTCCTAAATTTTTCAGTGTGTGTTACCTAAGATGAAGGGTATTCTCTTATATAATCAAAGGAAAGTTACCTATATTGGTAAATTGAACATTGATACAATTCGTTAGTGTGCTGTCCAGCGTTCCAACTGCTTTTTAATCATTTTCTTCCAAAAGAGGATCTAGTCAATGTTCCAGGATTACACTTAATGTTCATGTCTTTTGACTATTCTCCAATCTGGAAGAGTTTCTTGGCCATTTTTGTGTCTTGGTGTGTGTGTCTTTTAAGACATTAACAATTTGGGGGAATATAATAGTCTCCACTTTGGGTTTGGATGATATTTCCTTGTGATTGTGTTTAATTTATGCATTCTAGGCCAAGTATTACATAAGATATGTGTCATTTTTAGGATATCATGTCTGAGGCATATAATGGCCATTTGCCCTCTCCTGGTGATGTTAATTTTGATCACACAGCTCAGGTATAATTTGATTTTTCCATTGCATAACTTCTATTTTTTTTCTCCTTATAACTAATAAGAAAACCATAGCCCTGAAAATATCCTGGTGATCACAATACCTCACATTAGGTTTAGAATCGATTGATCATTCTTGCCTGAACTGACCTTTACTTTGACAACTGCACAATAATTATTTTCCAACCTAAGTACATTTTATACATTTACCTATCAGCCCTCTATGCTGCATTGTAGACAAGTTCCCTCTATCCTTTCCCTCTCTCCCTTCCTTTCTTCCTTCCTTCCTAATTGATTATCCAAGAAACTTGTAGGGTCCTCTTTCTTGCTTCCTATATTTTATAATTTAATACTGACTTATTGTGGTGCTCACAATGGTCCAAATTTAGTTAGTATGATCCTCTTCACTTGCTCAGAAACATCCAATGGCTAGTATCACCATCCCACCTGGAATGAAATCTGAAATCTTTCCATTGCCAACAAGTACCTTTGTGACCATCTCTCTATGATTTCATACCCAACTTCTCTGTACCACATTCCTTTTGCTCTAGAAACTGTGGTCTCCTTTCTGGACCTTGGCACTTGCTCCTCCCTCTAATTTGAACACTCATTTACTAACATCTGAGTGGTTTGCTCCTAATTCACTGAGATTTCTGCTTATATGTCACCTGTTTAGAGAGGCCTTCCCTATTCTTCCCATTATTTAAAATAGCACCACTACCTTCACTGTTCTCTATTCCCTTAGCCTGTTTTATTAAGATTCATGTCATTGGTCTTGGCCATGATTTCTTGGATATGACACCAAAAGTACAAGCAACAAAAGCAAAATAGACAAGTGGATCTATATCAGACTAAAAAGTCTGCACAGAAAAAGAAACAATAAACAGAGTGAAAAGGCAACCTACAGAATAAGGAAAGTGTTTGCAAGCCAAAATCTGATAAGGGGCTAATATATAAAATATACAAGGGAGTCCTACAATTCAGTAGCAAAACCCTCAAGTAATCCAGTTGAAAAATGGACAAAGGACTTGAACAGACATTTCTCCAAAGAAGACATACAAATGGTTGATAGATATGTGAAAAGAAGCCCAACATCACTAGAAATCATGGAAACATGAATCAAAATCACAGTAAGAAATTACGTCACAGTTGTGATGATGGTTATTACAAAGCAACAAAAGATAACAAGTGTTGGTGAGAATGTAGAACATTAGAATTCTTGTACACTATTGGTGGGAATGTAAATTTTTGTAGCCACTATAGAAAACAGTATGGAGGTTTCTCAGAAAACTTAAAGTAGAACTACCATATGTTCCAGCAATCCTACCTCTGGGTATATATCCAAAAGAATTGAAATCAGGGTCTCAAAGAGATATCTGCACTCCCATATTTATTGCAGCATTATTCACAGTAACCAAGATTTAGAAACAACTACATGTCCATCAACAGATGAGTGGATGTTTTCAAAAGTGGTATATACACACAATGGAATATTATTCAGCATTAAAAAGAAGGAAATCCTGCCATTTGTGGCAACATAGATGAACCCAGAGGACATTATGCTAAGTGAGATAAGCCAGTCAGTCACAGAAGGACTAATATTGCATGATTCTACTTATATGAGGTATCCAATAAATTCATGGAAACAAAGGGAAGAATGGTAGTTGCCAGGGATTAGAGAGAGGCAGAAACGATGAGTTATTATTCATGCATACAGTTTCAGTTATATAAGATGAATCAGTTGTAGAGATGTGCTGTACAACATTGTGCCTAAACTTAATAAAAATATTTTTATTGAGCTCTTGAGATGTGTCGTTTAATGTCTGTCTTTCCAGAAACAAAAAAGTAAGTTCCCTAATCATAGGCACTAGGTCTTTTATGTTCACTGCTATATATTCAGTACCTCAATCAGTGCCTACACCATAGTAGGTAGGTGTTCAATAACATTTGTGGAATGAATGAATGTAGTGAAAGGGAGCATATAGTGCATTTTAGGGAATGAAAGAGGTCCAGTACCAGATATTGATGTCGGGGGAGCTAGTGAGTTAGGCAGCAGCCAGACTGTACAGAATTTTGTAGACCACATAAGGAGTTTTTTAAAAGCACTATGCGTAGCCACTAAAGTGTTTTAAGCAGATGGACTGATGAGATGTGATTTAAGTTTTGAAAAAAAAATCACTCTGATCTGGAAAGTGTATGATCATTAGGGCAATTGTTCTCAGCCCCTGACTAATTAAATCAGACCCTGTGGTGTTGGAACCCAGGCCTCAGTGATAGCTGAAGCCTTTCAGGTGATTCCAATGCACAGCCAAGATTGGAAACTAGTGGGTTTGGGTGAGGTTCCTGAGAAAGCAGGATGGATAAGATTCAAAACACAGGTGGAGGGATTTCTGGTTTCAGCTTTTTTATGTCAAGAGCTTGGAAGTCATTACTTTTGTCCTTAAAATGAGAAAAAAACTGTACAAGCTGAAAATCAATGACTTTCTTGGACCAGAGAACCCATGTTTCTGGGCAAACCACTGCCCTGAAATCTGGAGAGTCAGGTGCATGGCATCTAGAGATATCTGTCAACTGAGATCTGCTTATCTAGAGCAGAAGTCACTGGGCACATAAACTGGTAGGAATGTGTAAATGGTAATTTTGACAAATTGCTGGACTCTAGTTCTGGATTAGCATGAGAGTGAGAAACTCCTGTCATAAAGAGGCCTCATAATTTTCCAGCATTTTCCTTCAGGAAGCCTTCCAGTTTTTTATGGGGAGGATCTGAGCTCCTTATGCAATCTTGGCAGGACAAGGATGCGGGAAGGAAGAGTAGCTATGGATGAGGAAGGAAGAATAGCTATGGTAAAACCCTTCCAGACTTTTTCCCAAGCAAATATTTGATCTCTACAGTGGAGGACTTCACCAGAGGGCAATTCTGAAATCTCATCCTGGCTTGGAGAAGGGAGCTCTGCCTTGGAGAAGGGAGCTCTGCCTCACTGCCTCCTGCTTCAGCCTTCCTATCTCACCCTAAATAAAAATAAATAAAAACATGGTCAAAAGGGAAAAGGGTTTCAGGGAATTAGACTGGGATGGTTGGAGCTGGTAAAGAGACTAACAGACAGTAGAGACAAAGTTCCACTCCTGGAGGAGGGGACAGAAACTTCTGAAGTCCGTACCCCTGGAACACATGCTCACTAAAGACTGGGCCTCAATTAGAAGGTTATAGGACACTCTCTGTCCCATACCTTACCACCACATGAACAAACTTTCAGTAATAACGACAGTGGATCACAGTGGGGGAAGCTGCAAAACACAGACCTGTCTGAGAAAGAGAACACAGGGAATCTGCAGAGCAGAGAGGGGAGGAGAAAATAATCCCACCAGAGGAATTTGAAGCCTCTGTTGCCTCTAGTTACAAGGAGTATTAAACATAATCCAACTCCTAGCCAGATTGACATACTCCTCACACTAAAGGCCTGTTTACTGTAGTACCTAGTACCCTAATGTGCTTTCAACCAGAACTACAGAAGCCAAGATAATACACAGAAGAGACAAACAATTTTCAGACACAGACTCAGATATGACAGAGATGTTGGATTTTCAGAGAAGAACCTAAACTTATTATGATTAATATGTTAAAGACTTTAATGAAAAAAGTAGACAAACTGCAAAATCAGATGGGCAATGTAAGCCCAGTGATGGATACTATTAGAAGGAAACAAAATAAAGGTGGGGAAATTAGCTTTAGGCAGGATTAGGGATAAATCTTTTAACATAAGAAGAGGAAAAAAAGAAATGATTGGTGCAAATAATAGGTATGCATTTGTAGGTATGGACCTGGACGGTGGCTTTGATTTCTCTGTTAATTTCAGTCCCCTATTTTGTGACTCATCCCCCCACACATACAGAGAAACAAATGTCTACTAACTGGGGAAGGTGTGAGGTAGGTAAAGGCAATGTTAGGAAACCATCTCCTGTGCACTTTCTTGTCCCCCTTATGGCACGTTAACTGGCTTTATTTTTCCAGGCCGATTGGGTAGGTTGAAAAAGAGCAAATAAATATAACACATGAAAAAGTATTTCCTCTAATATGGTTTGTGGATGAGTCTTTGTTTATATAGATCAATGATCATTGTAGTGCTCTGATTTAAGTATATCACCTGGCCAACAAAAATAAATATTCAAAAAGGTGTATTCCTTTACTTAGATATGTTTGGCTATTGTGTCACAATATCAAATCAAATTAGATACTAGATTTCAGTGATCAAAGGGGTAAAAAAAAATGGATGAGAGGGAACACATATTTTCATGAACTAGCACTTATTAAGCACCTATTATGTTTTGAATTCTGTTCTGTACCAGATCTTTTACAAAACATCAATGCCCCTTTCAGGTAGATTTTTAAAACCTTCATTTTAGGGATCCTGGGAAGATGGCGGTGTAGGAGGACGCTGGGCTCACCACGTGTCCTGCTGATCACTTAGATTCCACCTATATCTGCCTAAATAACCCAGAAAACCTCCAGAAGACTAGCAGAACGGAGTCTCCGGAGCCAAGTGCAGATGAGAGGCCCACGGAAGAGGGGCCCCTCCTGAAGCGGATCTCCAAAGGAAAAGCGAGCTGAGCCTGCCCCTCCCACCCCTGTGCACCTTGTCAATCCACCCCAGCTAATACGCCAGATCCCCAGCACCACAAGCCTGGCAGTGTGCAAGTAGCCCAGACAGGCCATGCCACCCCACAGTGAATCCTGCCCCTAGGAGAGGGGAAGAGAAGGCACACACCAGACTGACTGTGGCCCCAGCGGTGGGCTGGGGGCAGACATCAGGTCTGACTGCAGCCCCACCCACCAATGCAAGTTATTCAAGACAGCACAGGGGAAGTGCCCCGCAGTCCCGCACCACTCCAGGGACTATCCAAAATGACCAAACGGAAGAATTCCCCTCAGAAAAATGTCCAGGAAATAACAACAGCTAATGAACTGATCAAAAATGATGTAAACAATATAACAGAAAGTGAATTTAGAATAATAGTCATAAAATTAATCGCGGGGCTTGAAAACAGTATAAAGGACAACAGAGAATCTCTTGCTACAGAGATCAAGGGACTAAGGAACAGCCAGGAGGGGCTAAAAAATGCTATCAATGAGTTGCAAAATAAAATGGAGACAACTACGGCTCAGTTTGAAGAGGCAGAGGAGAGAATAGGTGAACTAGAAGATAAAAATATGGAAAAAGAAGAAGCTGAGAAAAAGAGAGATAAAAAAAATCCAAGAGTATGAGGGGAAAATTAGAGAACTAAGTGATGCACTAAAGAGAAATAATATACGCATAATTGGTATTCCAGAGGAGGAAGAGAGAGGGAAAGGTGCTGAAGGTGTACTTGAAGAAATAATAGCTGAGAACTTCCCGGATCTGGGAAGGAAAAAGGCATTGAAATCCAAGAGGCACAGAGAACTCCCTTCAGACATAACTTGAATCAATCTTCTGCACGACATATCGTAGTGAAACTGGCAAAATACAAGGATAAAGAGAAAATTCTGAAAGCAGCAAGGGATAAACGTGCTCTAACATATAAAGGGAGACCTATAAGACTCGTGACCAATCTCTCTACTGAAACCTGGCAGGCCAGAAAGGAATGGCAGGAGATCTTCAATGTGATGAACAGAAAAAATATGCAGTCGAGAATCCTTTATCCAGCAAGTCTGTCATTCAGAATAGAAGGAGAGATAAAGGTCTTCCCAAACAAACAAAAACTGAAGGAATTCATCACCACTAAACCAGCCCTACAAGAGATCCTAAGGGGGATCCTGTGAGACAAAGTACCAGAGACATCGCTACAAACATGAAACCTACAGACATCACAATGACTCTAAACCCATATCTTTCTATAATAACACTGAATGTAAATGGACTAAATGCTCCAACCAAAAGACATAGGGTATCAGAACGGATAAAAAAACAAGACCCATCTATTTGCTGTCTACAAGAGACTCATTTTAGACCTGAGGACACCTTCAGATTGAGAGTGAGGGGTTGGAGAACTATTTATCACGCCACTGGAAGTCAAAAGAAAGCTGGAGTAGCCATACTTATATCAAACAAACTAGACTTTAAATTAAAGGCTGTAACAAGAGATGAAGAAGGGCATTATATAATAATCACACGGTCTATCCATCAGGAAGAACTAACAATTATAAATGTCTATGCGCCGAATACAGGAGCCTCCAAATATATAAAACAATTACTCACAAACATAAGCAACCTTATTGATAAGAATGTGGTAATTGCAGGGGACTTTAACACTCGACTTACAGAAATGGATAGATCATCTAGACACACGGTCAATAAAGAAACAAGGGCCCTGAATGATACATTGGATCAGATGGACTTGACAGATATATTTAGAACTCTGCATCCCAAAGCAACAGAATATACTTTCTTCTCGAGTGCACATGGAACATTCTCCAAGAAAGATCATATACTGGGTCACAAAACAGCCCTTCATAAGTATACAAGAATTGAAATCATACCATGCATACTTTCAGACCACAATGCTATGAAGCTTGAAATCAACCACAGGAAAAAGTCTGGAAAACCTCCAAAAGCATGGAGGTTAAAGAACACCCTACTAAAGAATGAATGGGTCAACCAGGCAATTAGAGAAGAAATTAAAAAATATATGGAAACAAATGAAAATGAAAATACAACAATCCAAACACTTTGGGATACAGCGAGGGCAGTCCTGAGAGGAAAATGCATTGCAATCCAGGCCTATCTCAAGAAACAAGAAAAATCCCAAATACAAAATCTAACAGCACACCTAAAGGAACTAGAAGCAGAACAGCAAAGACAGTGTAAATCCAGCAGAAGAAGAGAAATAATAAAGATCAGAGCAGAAATAAACAATATAGAATCTAAAAAAACTGTAGAGCAGATCAATGAAACCAAGAGTTGGTTTTTTGAAAAAATAAACAAAATTGATAAACCTCTAGCCAGGCTTCTCAAAAAGAAAAGGGAGATGACCCAAATAGATAAAATCATGAATGAAAATGGAATTATGACAACCAATCCCTCAGAGATACAAGCAATTATCAGGGAATACTATGAAAAATTATATGCCAACAAACTGGACAACCTGGAAGAAATGGACAAATTCCTAAACACCCACACCCTTCCAAAACTCAATCAGGAGGAAATAGAAAGTTTGAACAGACCCATAACCAGCGAAGAAATTTAATCAGTCATCAAAAATCTCCCAACAAATAAGAGTCCAGGACCAGATGGCTTCCTAGGGGAGTTCTACCAGACGTTTAAAGCAGAGATAATACCTATCCTTCTCAAGCTGTTCCAGAAAACAGAAAGGGAAGGAAAACTTCCAGACTCATTCTATGAAGCGAATATTACTTTGATTCCTAAACCAGACAGAGACCCAGTAAAAAAAGAGAACTACAGGCCAATATCCCTGATGAATATGGATGCAAAAATTCTCAATAAGATACTAGCAAATCGAATTCAACAGCATATAAAAAGAATTATTCACCATAATCAAGTGGGATTCATCCTGGGATGCAGGGCTGGTTCAACATACGCAAATCAATCAATGTGATACATCACATTAATAAAATAAAAGATAAGAACCATATGATCCTGTCAATCGATGCAGAAAAGGCCTTTGACAAAATTCAGCAACCTTTCTTAATAAAAACCCTCGAGAAAGTCGGGATAGAAGGAACATACTTAAAGATCAAAAAAGCCATTTATGAAAAGCCCACAGCTAACATCATCCTCAATGGGGAAAAACTGAGAGCTTTTTTCCCTGAGACCAGGAACACGACAGGGATGTCCACTCTCACTGCTGTTGTTTAACATAGTGCTGGAAGTTCTAGCATCAGCAATCAGACAACAAAAGGAAATCAAAGGCATCAAAATTGGCAAAGAGGAAGTTAAGCTTTCACTTTTTGCAGATGACATGATGTTATACATGGAAAATCCGATAGACTCCACCAGAAGTCTGCTAGAACTGATACATGAATTCAGCAAAGTTGCAGGATAC
This sequence comes from Prionailurus viverrinus, assembly GCF_022837055.1. Taxonomy (NCBI): domain Eukaryota; kingdom Metazoa; phylum Chordata; class Mammalia; order Carnivora; family Felidae; genus Prionailurus; species Prionailurus viverrinus. Next base: position 123,222,196 of record NC_062563.1, read on the forward strand.
AAAATCAATGTACAGAAATCAGTTGCATTCTTATACACTAACAATGAAGCAACAGAAAGACAAATAAAGAAACTGATCCCATTCACAATTGCACCAAGAAGCATAAAATACCTAGGAATAAATCTAACCAAAGATGTAAAAGATCTGTATGCTGAAAACTATAGAAAGCTTATGAGGGAAATTGAAGAAGATATAAAGAAATTGAAAAACATTCCGTGCTTATGGATTGGAAGAATAAATATTGTCAAAATGTCAATACTACCCAAAGCTATCTACACATTCAATGCAATCCCAATCAAAATTGCACCAGCATTCTTCTCGAAACTAGAACAAGCCATCCTAAAATTCATATGGAACCACAAAAGGCCCCGAATAGCCAAAGTAATTTTGAAGAAGAAAACCAAAGCAGGAGACATCACAATCCCAGACTTTAGCCTTTACTACAAAGCTGTCATCATGACGACAGCATGGTATTGGCACAAAAACAGACACATAGACCAATGGAATAGAATAGAAACCCCAGAACTAGACCCACAAACGTATGGCCAACTCATCTTTGACAAAGCAGGAAAGAACATCCAATGGAAAAAAGACAGTCTCTTTAACAAATGGTGCTGGGAGAACTGGACAGCAACATGCAGAAGGTTGAAACTAGACCACTTTCTCACACCATTCACAAAAATAAATTCAAAATGGATAAAGGACCTGAATGTGAGACAGGAAACCATCAAAATCCTAGAGGAGAAAGCAGGAAAAGACCTCTGTGACCTCAGCCGTAGCAATTTCTTACTTGACACATCCCCAAAGGCAAGGGAATTAAGAGCAAAAATGAACTACTGGGACCTTATGAAGGTAAAAATCTTCTGCAAAGCAAAGGAAACAACCAACAAAACTAAAAGGCAACCAACGGAATGGGAAAAGATATTTGCAAATGACATATCGGACAAAGGGCTAGTCTCCAAAATCTATAAAGAGCTCACCAAACTCCACACCTGAAAAACAAATAACCCAGTGAAGAAATGGGCAGAAAACATGAATAGACACTTCTCTAAAGAAGACATCCGAATGGCAAACAGGCACATGAAAAGATGTTCAACGTCGCTCCTTATTAGGGAAATACAAATCCAAACCACACTCAGATATCACCTCACGCCAGTCAGAGTGGCCAAAATGAACAAATCAGGAGACTATAGATGCTGGCGAGGATGTGGAGAAACGGGAACCCTCTTGCACTGTTGGTGGGAATGCAAATTGGTGCAGCCAGCCGCTCTGGAAAGCAGTGTGGAGGTTCCTCAGAAAATTAAAAATAGACCTACCCTATGACCCAGCAATAGCACTGCTAGGAATTTACCCAAGGGATACAGGAGTACTGATGCATAGGGGCACTTGTACCCCAATGTTTATAGTAGCACTCTCAACAATAGCCAAATTATGGAAAGAGCCTAAATGTCCATTAACTGATGAATGGATAAAGAAATTGTTGTTTATGTACACAATGGAGTACTACGTGGCAAGGAGAAAGAATGAAATATGGCCCTTTGTAGCAACGTGGATGGAACTGGAGAGTGTGATGCTAAGTGAAATAAGCCATACAGAGAAAGACAGATACCATATGGTTTCATTCTTATGTGGATCCTGAGAAACTTAACAGAAACCCATGGGGGAGGGGAAGGAAAAAAAAAAAGAGGTTAGAGTGGGAGAGAGCCAAAGCATAAGAGACTCTTAAAAACTGAGGAACAAACTGAGGGTTGATGGGCGTGGGAGGGAGGGGAGGGTGGGTGATGGGTATTGAGGAGGGCACCTTTTGGGATGAGCACTGGGTGTTGTATGGAAACCAATTTGACAATAAACTTCATATATTGAAAAATAAAAAAAATAAAAAAAATAAAAAAGAAATAAATAAAACCTTCATTTTCTATTTGGGGAAGTAGAAGCCCAGAGAAAAAATTAAATGCATAGAACTAGTAAGACGTGTATATCCCATATAAACTCATGTATTAGTTTCATTTTTAAACTTCGTCCTCCAAAGCCACTGCTTGTTCCACTATACCATCTTAGTCATATCACTTTAAAACATGGCAAAATTTAGAAGTTGCAGAAGGAAAAGAAATAGGTCCTGAAATGGAGGGAAAGATTTTATGGCACAATTTTTACAGGTATTTTACCTGGGTGTTTTCTATCTAAATAATATGTAAATCTAAATATTTTCTATGTAAATAAGGATGGGGCTATTTTCAAAGTGAACTGTCAGGAAATTCCTGTGCTGTGTTTTTTAACAGACTTAACTGGTGTAGTTTTTCACACCAATGTCTGGAGCATCATCAAGGTGCCAGAGTAATAAATATTATGCAATAATTTATTGATTCTAAGATTCATGTTTTGTCTTAAAATTTTAACAGTTTGGAAGCTGGGATGCATCTTATCATGTCAAGAGAAGCTTTCCAGTGGCCAAGCAAAGGACTAAGTTATGGTGGCTTTTCTTTAAATGCCTAAATAAATGAAAACTTAGTCTATTTTTGGAGGTAACTATTAACTAATTTGCACCTCAGTTAAATTATTTGCATTGGTAACATTATATTCCACTGATTTAAATGCAAATTTGGATCCCTAAGGATTGCTTTTAATACTTTACCAGATTATATTATTTAAAAAATTGAAAATAAAGTTATTGTGACTATGGAAGATTCCTTACCAAATGCCAGAAAGTGTAACTAAGGGCAATGTAAATTGCTAAATCTTTTAGAATAGGTCATATAATTTTGAAAACTTGAGGTGGAGATGTGACCAAGTGATGCATTGAGAAGGGCTCTGATATATGGCCTGAACTTCTATTTTGTTGCACGTTTCCAGCCAGCTTGGAAACAAAGCTGTTTAGCTTCCAATACTACATAATAAATTAGTAAAACTAGATAAACCAGAAGTTTGACCAGATAGTGCGCATGTAACTAAATGCCTCAAATGTATATTGTCAATTGTAGGGGAACTAAAATGGCCCCATACAGTGAAAGAATTTATGATTTGGGGAAAGAGGAATAGAGAGAGATGGAACTCCCACTAGGGATACTAAAAAACAATATAAGATTTTACTAGTGCTACACAAATTTGTACAAAAGAGGTTCCAGAAAAGTGTTTTCCTATGCTGATAGTTGTTGTGGGCACTACTTTAAGACGGACCTGAAGAAGGAGAAATTATGCATAATAATAATCAGGGGAGACCTCCCAGGAACAGTGAGTACTGAAGGATGGTATGAGTCTAGAGATGTTGAGAAGTTAAGGATTTATGCACCTTCCTTCTCTACCCAGCTGGTGTCCACAGCAGAGCCTTCCGCATAGTTGCACTAATACTGTGTTTGAATAGCTGGAAAACACTGAAGGACGGCACCTCTTAATGGATATAGAATGTTTAGGGTCATGGAAGAACAATAAAAAAGCCTGACAGAGACGTTCTCACTCTTCCCACTTCCACCCCAGATACATTCTCAGAATCAGCACCATCCTATTTTTAAACATTTCATTTGTCAGCTTTTTATTATTAAAAAAAATGTCCAATTTGCTTAAAGCACCTCAGGCAAAGTATGATCAAATTCATGGATGACAGTGACATTGAATAAGAATGGACAGGGACAGAAAAACCTGGGCCCATTAAAATGGACCTATGGATAAAGAGTACTCTCAGCTCTACACTTTACCACGTCCAGGGTTTAGTGAAATAAAGCCAGAAACAATCATAGACTGATTCAGTAATCAACCTCAGAAGCCATGCTTTTACAGCCTAAGGGACTGAATTGTGCTATGACCAGACTACGAATTCCCAGGGAATTTTCTGAATAATCATCTTGTCTCCACATGGTATCTCAGCTTAAACTGTTTCCCTCAAGATTGTGTTGGGGAAAAAAAATGGTCCTTGACATTCTCTTGTGGAAATGTTACTTCAAGCACACATAGATTTAGATGATTTTAAATCAGGGTTGTTTGTATTCTGAGAGTTAGTACATATGTCTGAGAGCTGTGACATATATGATAATTGGGAAATGAAGAAAGCAAAAGAGATCCCACATGGTTTCCTATAGCATATAACAAGTATTTGTCTATTACATGAGCCAGATATCTGAGCATGACAAATTCTTTCAATATGGTAGCCATAAAATGAAGTAGTAACAAGAAGCCAGGACACAGTCTGATATGCTGTGAAATTGGGGAACCAAGGCCAGGGAAATCCAGAAATGTTAGACTGAAAATCCTGTTTCCAGAAGTGAGTTGTCACATCTAAGCAAGGTTGATATTTCTTCAATTCTTTAAGATCAGGGTCATTGGAAGGGGGAGGGTGGAGCGGGGAAGGCAATTGAGCCAGCAGTATGGAAGGTAGTTCTAGTTAGAATTCTTGAGAATTTTTTAAGATTTATAGGCATGCCCCTATGGATGCACTTATCTTCTCTTTTAAGAGGCATTGAACAGTCAGGAGGCCCAGGGACCATGGACTTGGTAGAAGCCATAATTAAGCCTTTTGAAGCTTAAAGGATAAAAAAGGGAAGGGTCAGGAAGTCATGAAAGCCAGAGAAGGAATGACTCACCTGATAGGGAAACAAAGGAGGAGACCAAATGGAGATACCACCATTTACAAGTTTTTGCCAAGCGTTTTTAAGAAGGGGTGCTAGAACAATTGCACATTTATTGGGGTTTGGGGTGGGTGGGTGGAGAGGTGAGACAAAAAGGAAAAGAATAAAAGGCCCTTGATCTAAATGTTAAACTTTATAAAAATTAACTCAAATGGATTATGGACTTAAATGTAAAATGTGAAGCTATAAAACTTTTGGATACAGAAAATATTTGAGATCTAGGGATAGGCAAAGAACTCTCAGATGTGGCACCAAAAGCACAGTCCATAAAAGGAAAAAAAAAATTGATGAATTAGACCTAATCCAAAATTAAAAGTTTTTCTCTGTAGAGGACCCTGTTAATGGCATGAAAAGACAGTGTACAGTCTGGGAGAAAGTATTTGTAAATCACATATCCAACAAAGAATTAGTATTTAGAACATATAAGTAACTCTAAAAACTCATCAGTTAAACAAACAAGTAAACAATCCAATTACAAAATGGGCAAAAGACATGAAAAGAATTTTACCAAAGTGAATAAGAAATAACAAGCACATGAAAAGATGTTCACCAATATTTTCCATGAGGGAAATACAAATTAAAACCACAGTGAGAGGGATGCCTGGGTGGCTCAGTCAGTTGGACATCAGACTCTTGAGTTTGGCTCAGCTCATGATCTCATGGTCGTAAGACTGAGTCCCACATTGGATTCTGCATTAAGCGTGGAGCCTGCTTGCGATTCTCTCTCTCTCCTTCTATCCCTCTCCCCTGCTTGTGCTCTCTCTTTCTCTAAAAAAAATAAAATAAATAAAATAAAACCACAGTCAGATATATCACATACCTATTAGAATATCTGAGATAAAAAATATATAGTGACAACATAAAATTCTGGCAAGGATATAGAGAAATTGGTTCACTCATACATTGCTACTGTCAATATATAAAATAGTAAAACTATAAAAGAAAACAGTTTGGCAATTTCCTATAAAACTAAATATGCAAATACAATACAGTTCAGAAATTACACTTGTGGCTAGTTGTCCCAGAGAAATTAAAATTTATATTCACATTTGTATGTGATGCACATAGTGGTTTTATTTGTATTAGTCAAAATTTGGAATGACCAAGAAGTCCTTCACCAGCTGAGTAATTAAACAAATTGTGATACATTCATACTACAGAATACATCTCAGCAACAAAAAGGAGCAAACTATTGGTACATGCAAAATCTTGGCTGAATCTCCAGAGAATTATCCTTTGAGAAAAAACAAATCCCAAAAGGTTGTATACTGTATAATTTTATTTACATACACTCTTTCTTAAGTTTATTTATTTGTTTTGAGAGAGGTAGAGTGCAAGAGGGGGAGAGGGACAGTGGGAGAGGGAGAGAATCCCTGGCAGGATCTATGCTGTCAGCGCAAAGCCCGATGTGGGACTCAAACTCAATTACTGTGAGATCATGACCTGAGCCAAAATCAAGAGTCGGATGCTTAACCGACTGACCCATCCAGGGGCCCCCATAAAAGTCTTGAAAGTATAAAATTATAAGAATGGAGAATAGATTAGTGATTGTCAAGATTAAAGACAAAGACTGGGGGAGGGAGGAGGTAGGTAGGTTGCTCTTATTAAAGAGCAATAAAAGGGATTTTTGTGGTGGTAGAAATGTTCTGTATCTTAAGTGTATCAATGTCAATATCTTGGTTGTGGTATTGTACTCTAGTTTTACAAGGTATTACCATTATGAACTGTGTAGTCAGGGGATCTCTCTAGTATTCCTTAAAACTGTATGTGAATCTATTATTATCCCAAAATTAAAAGTTCAATTTAATCAATGTATTATCTCCTTTCAAAAGTCGAAATCATATATAAGCTAGATCCTGAGATACAGAGAAAAATGGATGTAAGGAGGCACTTGAACTTTATTTTGTATAGAATGGCTTTGAAGTACTTAATTTTTGTTTTTAATGTAAATTCTAGTTAGTTAACATACAGTGCAATATTGGCTTCAGGAATAGAATTCAGTAATTCATGACTTACATCCAACATTCAGTGCTCATCATAACAAGTGCCTTCTTTAATACCCATCACCCATCTAGTCCATCCCCTACCCACCTCCCTCCATCAACTCTCAGTTTTTTCTCTATCATTAAGAGACTATTTAGGGTTTGTTTCCCTCTCTCTATTTTTCCCCCTTCCCATATGTTAATATTTTATGTTTGTTAAATTCCACACATGTGTAAAATCATATGGAATTTGTCTTTCTCTGACTTATTTTGCTTAGCCTAATGCATTCTAGCTCCATCCACATTGTTGCAAATAGCCAGATTTCATTATTTTTGATGGGTGAATAATATCCCATCTTCTTTATCCATTCATCAGTCGATGAACATTTGGTTTCTTTCCATAGTTTGGCTATTGTTGATAATGCTATCAACATTGGGGTGCATGTACCCCTTTGAATCTGTATTTTTGTAGCTGTTGAATAAAGACCTAATAGTGCAATTGCTGGATCTCATGATAGTTCTATTTTTAAACTTTTGAGGAACCTCCATACTATTTTCCAGAGTGGCTACACCAGTTTGGATTCCTACCAACAGTGCAAGAAGATTCCCCATTCTCCACATCTTCACCAACACCTGTTATTTCTTGTGTTGTTAATTTTAGCTATTCTGACAGGTGTGAGGTGGTATCTCATCATAGTTTTGATTTATATTTCCCTGATGATGAGTTACATTGAGCATTTTTTCATTTGTCTGTTAGCCATCTGGATGTCTTCTTTGAAGAAGTGTCTATTCATGTCTTTCACCCATTTCTTAACTGGAATATTTGATTTTTGGGTATTGAGTTTGATAAGTTCTTTATAGACTTTGGAGAGTAGTCCTTTATCTGATATGTCATTTGCAAATATCTTCTGTCCGTTGGCTACCTTTTAATTTTGTTGATTGTTACCCTCACTGTGCAGAAGCTTTTTATCTTGATGAAGTCCAATAGTTCATTTTTGCTTTTGTTTTCCTTGCCTCTGGAGATGAGTCTAGTAAGAAGTTGCTCCAGCCGAAGTCAAGACATTGCTTCCTGCATTCTCCTCTAGGATTTTGATGGTTTCCTGTCTCACATTTAGGTCTTTCATCCAGTTTGAATTTATTTTTGTATATGGTGTAAGAAACTGGTCCAATTTCATTCTTCTGCATGTTGCCATTCAGTTTTCCCAACACCATTTGTTGAAGAGACTGTCTTTTTTCCATGGGCTATTCTTTCCTGGTTTCTTGAAAATTAGTTGACCATATAGTTGTGGTTCCATTTATGGGTTTTCTATTCTGTTCCATTGATTTATGTGTCTGTCTTTGTGCCAGTCTTGATGGTTACAGCTTATAGTACATCTTGAAGTCTGGGATTGTGATGCCTCCAGCTTTGGTTTTCTTTTTCAGGCTGGCTGTGGATATCCAGGGTCTTTTGTGGCTCCATACACATTTTAGGACTGTTTGTTCTAGCTCTGTGAAAAGTGTTGATGGTATTTTGATAGGGATTGCATTAAATATCTAGATTGCTTTTGACGTATTTTAAGCAGAGGAATACTATGGTCAGATTTTTTTAAATTATTATTTTTAAATTCTGGTATAGTTAACATACAATGTTATATTAGTTTCAGATGTATGATATAGTGATTCAACAATTCTATACATTTCCTGATGCTCATCATAAGTGTACTTTTTAATCCCCATCATGTATTTCACTTATCCCCGACCCTCCTCCTCTCTGGTAACCATCAGTTTGTTCTCTATAGTTAAGAGTCTGTTTCTTGGTTTGTCCCTCTCTCTCTTTTTTCCTTTTCTCATTTGTTTTGTTTCTTAAATTTCACATATGAGTAAAATCATGTGGTATTTGTCTTTTTTTGACTGACTTATTTCACTTAGCATTATACTCTTTAGCTCCATCCATGTTATTGCTAATGGCAAGATTTCATTCGTTTTTATGGTCTGAATAATATATATATACATATATATATGTATGTATGTATATATATATGTATATATATATATATCACATCTACTTTATATATATATATCACATCACATTTATATATATATATACATATATATATATATATCACATCTACTTTGTTAATCAATTGATGGACACTTGGGATGCTTCCATAATTTGGCTATTGTAAATAATGCTGCAATTAACATAGGGGTGCATTTATTTGTATTTTAGAAAATTTATGATTTTTCTATGTGATGTGGATTTGAAGTGGTGGGGTACTTAGGGCTTGGCTGGGGAGACCTGAGAGAATGACAGCAGATAGAGGGTGATGGCTACTAACTAGAAGAAACATAAGGGACTAGTCTACCAAGGCAAAGGCACCAGGGATGTTGAGGTGGGGAAACACACAGAAAACATAGGTGGTGGATCAATAGTATGTCATGACTGGTGTGGTTTGAAGTCTTGGGCAAAGAAGAGTAAGAATCAAAGGCTAGCTCCAGTTTTTCATCACTAGAGGCATGGCAGGTCTTTTAGTGATCAGGTTGCAGTGAAACAGTTTTTAGGGGAGGGGGCTATAGGAAGCAGAGTCCAGTTCAGCTATGTAGTGCTTAGTTATTTCAAAGTCCCCTACCACACACACATCCTGCACCATTATTTTTCTCTTGAGGAAACTATGGTCAGAATTGGTGAAGTCACTTGTCTAGCATATATACCTTGCCTTCCTAACTCCATGAATTTGAATTCTCCAAGAAATATCATGCCAATTATCCAGAAATTCCATCATCCCCAGAAGAGATCTATTTCTTGATGTATTTGTGAAGTTAAATGTAAGTAACTGGAGTGCCTGGGTGGCTCGGTCAGTTAAGCCACCGACTCTTGGTTTTAGCTCAGGTAGTGATCTCATGGTTTGTGAGTTTGAGCCATGCATCGGGCTCCACAGCTGGCAGTGTGGAGCCTGCTTGGGATTCTCTCTCTCTCCCTCTCTCTCTGACCCTCCCCTGCTCACACTGTCTCTATCTCAAAATAAATAAATAAAACTCAAAAAAAATCAATGTAAGCAACCATCCGTAACCACATAACTGCTCTCTAATTTTGGGAGCCAGAGAGAACATCATATTCATTGTGAGTGCAATCAACTAGCAAATGGCTCTGCCCTGAGGAGGTGTTCAGGGTGAATATGGTATGGAACAGGCCCACCTATGTTTATTGAAGCTCTGACTCAAGCAGGCTCCTTCCAGACTATGGTGTTATATGCAGCCTTATGTGTGGACTGCTCATTGGAGACAGACTGGAGAGCTTGAACAGAAGGGTGTGTGAATACAAAAGCTGTAGACCTTTTCCAGTCCTTCAACCAGAGGCCTATGGCCCAGGAATGATTCCAAGGGGTTCTGAAAAAAACACAAGATGCTCTTTTGAAGTTTCTCTGCTAGAGAGAGAGAATTCTGCCTACCTTGCACATCCTGTATAGTCCCCTTCAAATGACACTGTGAGAATAAGGGAGATTCAGCTTGTGTCTTCCTTCTTTTTAGAAACCCTCACTCCTTTTTCCTGAGGGACCATGGAACTCTGTAGGTTTCTGCCATGGCATCAGTGCCCCATAGCAACTGTCCTCCTGGTCAGTTCTCCTTAGAGCCTGTTGGCTAAGCACATGAACTTGACATAGTTTACCTTTTGCCAAGCAAGAATGGGTATGGGGAGGGATGGGTTCTGTTCATGACAGGCACTCACCTCCAGCCATGAGTCATTTTTATCTGTGCCTTCATGTGAGAAGAGAAGCAAGACCATAAAAAAGAAAGCCACCCAAGTTGTCATGTGAACTCTTCCTTGCACAGCAGAGACCTAAGGGAGTAATTAAATTTCATTGATGCCCTATCATCTTTAAGGTTGGGTTTTATCCTTACATAAATACTGAATTACCCTGTGGTGTTTATTTAAGAAAATACCCAGAAGATCCTAAACGTGCTTTCATATAAGACTCTTTTCCCTTTCTCTCCATCTGTCTCAATGTTTCTCCAGATCCACTCAAGGGATTCAGCCTAACCCTGGAAAGTGCTTCCTGATGGTGAGAGCCGTTCTGAGTCTGGCCATGGGAAATGAAGCTCTTTCTAGGGAAATACTATTTTTGTTTTTGTGTCTGCTTGAATAGACATGGACAAGAAATTAAATCTGTCCAGGGGGTTGATGCTGGAGCTTGTGGGGGATAGGGGCATATGGAAGGGTCAAGGGGAGAGAGAAAAGCCTGGCTAGGATGTAGCCCCTAAGGTGATAAAAGGAGGTCTGGAAACTTGCCAAAGAAGATCAGTGTGGCATTAGCAGCAGAAGAGATGCGCTAGCAGCTGATGAAATATGATCTTAAGGGAAAGCTCAAATCCAGTTATTAGTGCAGGGAAAGAACCAGCCTGGGACAGAGAAGTGATTTGAAGTAGAGGGACATAAATAGAAACTGTGATTAGATAATGCCGGCCACTTACCTGCTGCCCAAAGATACCATGAGGAAGAACTAAGCTACATGCTAGGCTCCTGACAGACACACCAGGTTCATCATCGTTTCCATTACATACAACATATAAAGAGAAGCTTGTGTGCACAGACCAGTCCATCTGTGCATCGGCAGATGGGATGGGAGCTGCCTGAGTGAAGAGCACAGTATGATTGAGTGTGGATATGAATGAACTTAGGATAGTTCAAATACAATTGCATTAATGTGGCTGTCTCAGATTTTTAACTGAATGAATAGCTTCTGAATTGATTTTATTGTTTAAATTCATGCTACTTAATGGCTTTTCAAAATAAAATTGACTTTGGCTGACTTAAACATCAATAGAAGATTTTAAAAAATGAATTTGATTGCATTTTTAAGACCCAAATCAAGATTTCTATAAAACTGGACATGTCCCATTTCCCCTTTTGTAAACTGGCTTATTTCTGAATGTGAAATAATCAAAAACAAACCAAATTACAAGAGGATTCTGACAAACCTTACCTCAAACTTCAGGCACATCCCCTGTTCTCTATGAATCACTGGGTAAGCTGCTTAATTCCTCAGTTTTATCAACAGAAAAAAAGAAGATAATAATATTTACCTTGCAAGACTATTGTGAAGATAATTATCAAGTGTCTAATATAGTGCTCAGCCTATAATAGATATTCAGCAAAGATTTGTACACAATTGTGTTTATTTTGTATATAGTCTTTATGTGTGTTTATGTACAATGTTGAAAAAGATCAGGATAGGAGGACCATGGCATTTTGGTTGTATTCAACAGTGGGAAAAAGCACAGACAAAATAACAAGCATGATATATTTGGGAATATCTTTCCAGATCATTAATCCCTATCACTAGCAATATTAGCAAAAAGTTAGATCACAGAGAGTCTTAGAGATAAAGAGTTTAGATTTAATTCCTTATGTCAGTGGTTGACAGACTTTTTCTGCATAAAGCCAGACAGCAAATACTTTCAGCCTTTTGGACACATAGTCTCTGTTACAAATACTCAACTCTGACATGATAGCATGAGAACAGCCACAGACAATATGTTAATGAATGAATGTGTCTGTGTTCCAATGAAACTTTATTTACCAAACCAGGTGGTTGGCCTGATTTGGTGTGTGGGCTATAGTTTGTCAGCCTCTGATCTAGGTGACAAGAAGTAAATCCAGCATCCTATCTTGTCATTTCTTCATTTAGGAATACACAGATATTTTGCTTTTTGGATTGGTTAGATTACAGATAGTTCCAAACTATGTCCATTAATGAAGTCATTTAATAAAGTTTTGAGCATCTACTATCATTAACCATTGGTCTATATGTTGGAGAAACAGCTATAAGCAAAACCTACAGACAACCATTCCTGGCTTTAAGGAACTCATGTTCTAGCAGAATGATAAAACTATATCTATCACTACATTCTTGTAGAAACCCTGCTCTACATAAGCTATATTTTTCAATATTTGTAGTATTGCTCATAGATTTTCTGCACCTAGTTTCCCTATGTCATTAGATAAATGGACATTCTAGCATAGTGTATCTGGATAGCAGCAAGATGTTTGACAAAGTACCCCCTGATATTGTAGTGGACTTGATGGAGAAATGTGGGCTGGTTGATAATGTAGCTCAGTGAACTGGAGCCTGGATGAAAGGTGGTAGTCAATGAATATTGGTTGATTGATCACTGCCAACCTGGAGAGAAATCTCCAGTGACCTAGAGGACTATGTCCTTGTTTCTGTCCCAACTCTTCCATTGATGACTTAGGTGAAAATAGGAAAAGCATGACGATCAAATTTGCAGAAGACGTAAAGCAAAGAGGGAGACAGTTGACAGGGCCAAGATCCAAAATGATTTCGACAGGCCGGAACAATGGCCTGAATCTAACAAGATGAAATTTAATGGGGATAAATGGAAGGTCCTGCACTTGGGTTCAAAAGTCAAATTGTACATGAGAGGGGGGAGAAGTGGTTGAACTGCAGTATATAGGATAAATCCTTTGAGAGTTCACTGACAGTAGGCTCAGTGGGAGCCCACGGTGCAATGTGAATGTCAAAAATGCCAGTGCAAACCTACTGCATTGCTATGAGGGCAGAGTCCAGGGCAGGGGAGGTGGCAATGCTATAGCACTGGGAAAGATCGCATCTTATGCATGTACAGTCCTGAGTGTCATGTGTTCAGAGGGACATGGATAGACTCCATCTTGGTCGAAAGAGGACTCCATGAGTAATTAGGAAACCTAAGAACATGGGGACTGATTAAGAAAACAGGCTTATAAATTCCTGAATCTGACTTAGGGATTCCGTGCCCTTCCACAGAATACATTTTGGGGAGAAATGGCAAAATTTACTCTTGTTGAAATGTTTCTACTTCTCTTGTAGCACATCTCTTATTTGCTCTTAAGATCAAAGGGGGTGTGTGTGGATATTTTAACACAGTACCCTCTGGGCAAGAGATGCTCTAAGGAACCCAGGGAGCATATGTTTAAACAGCTCTGTTTCAGTGGATTTTCATATTAGTTTCATGCCTTTGTAATCCAAAAACCATTGTTGAAAATCTGCATCAGATAAACGCAGCATGAGACAAGTGAGCAGATTTCTTCTGGCCTGCTAAGAAGCTTAGTAAGAGGGTCATATGTGTGCTTTTCAGGGAACAGGTTCCACATGTGGCCCTAGAGAAATGTCAGGGAATTAGGGACTCAAAGAATGGGGAATTTAATTTTTCTGGTTAACTCTGAAAATATATTTTCATTCAACATTGTTGATGCAAATCATTCTAAAACACATCTGTTTACTTTCTCGTCTCAGTTAAGGGAGGAAAGGAAGGAAGTAGAGTTGATCTCTAAAACACTCTAATGTTTAAGATAAAACCCGAATGTGGCCTGCACAATCTGATATGGCCCAAACTTAACTCTTTTATATCATTAGCATCATCTCTTTAGTCTTGTGACTCTGACCTTGCAGTCCCTCCTGGCAGTTCTTGCCAGAAAAGCTTAGAAGTCACCATTTCTGCAGAAACTTCCCTGATTCCCAAAACCTGGATACAGCCCCATTTGGTGTTGTCTGAACACACACTGTCCTTGTTAGAGCATGGTACTTATTCCACACCATGGTAACCAACTGGCAATTGTTTCTGTCTTCCTCTTAAGCCCTAAGAAAACAGAAACTGTGACTGATCTATTCATTGCTGTATTTCCAGCATTTAGTATGCCTGATGTGGAATCTGTGTTCAGTAGATTTATTAAATTGTGAATTCATTTGAGGTATTAAGAGCTTTAGAAACATCATTTTAGCCATCAATAACAATGTTCTAAACAAAAGATGGCACTAACATCATAGTAGTGACAAGAACCATCTGTCCAGTATGCTTTTGTGATAGAGTGAAGAAGCTGAGTTCTAGTAAAGGAGATTGACTTGCCTAAGGCCACATAGCTATTGAGCAGTTAAGCCAACACTAGACCTCATTTATTTTGTCTAGAAGTTCTTTTTTGCCTTACCATAACTTCCACTGTCAGACTGTGAAGTCACAAATCTGCTCTAGCAGAATCAGTATACAAGGAATATATTATCTCTGCATCCAGTGAAGGCTGGAGAACCAGATTTGGAAAAAGAGCAGAAACTAAGAATGGTAAGGCATTTGGAAGGACAGCCTGGAGCAGATCCCAGTCTGAAACAAGCATGCTTTGAAATTGTCTGGTTAAGATGCTGCTCTGGCACTGGACGCTCACTGCCACTGCCCATGAACCTCAGATTCCTCCCCAGGGTCCTATCACTACTTTGCTCTCCTACTGAATAATTTCTCAATACCTCAGATTCCTCCCCATGGTCCCAGCACCACTTTGCTCTCCTACTGAATAATTTCTCAATGGTCCCTGCATTTTATTTTTTTGTTCCTTTGAGATCCAAAGTTCCAGACAAGAGCATCTGATTGGCTGAGGTCAGGTAGTAGATCTGAAATTTAGACACTCTAAACAAGGAGTTAGAGAGCAACTGGGTCCACCCTAGTTTCTGATATGTGAGGTTACTTTGACCAGGACTCAATCTAGCAAAGACGCCCAGGTCCAGGGAGCCATAAAACACACAAACAAAACTCTACCAGGTCACTGCTCATTGTATCATTTTTGTCTTCAGTGCCTTCATCTCCCGAGGTGACTGTGACTCACACAAACCAAGTTTCCATCTGGCCTTGAGAATAATGAAAAGATACTGCCTTTATTTTTACTTATTTGGTTTGAAAGAAAAGTCCATAACTATCCCTTTCTTTGCTCATGTCTCCATTTTCCCATCTGTGAAGTGAATGGGGTGTTTGGGTGGCTTCACAAAGAGCTGTCCTTCCTCTAATGCCCAATGGTTGCTTCATAGACCCCTTATCATGACATGCTGGTAACTGTATGGGGAAAAGTATGTTAACTTTCCTGACTCAGTAAAGGTAGCGTGGTCACTGCTGAACCTGGCTTGCTGATGGAGACTCTTGCAGAGTTTTTGTCATTGTTCTAGATACCCACTTGCCTTTCTGAGAACTTCAGTTGAGCAGAGATGTCTAGGAGATAGGGCTGATGCACAGGTCCCAGGACATGGTGAGAAAACTCTGTTCCTGACTAATACTCTCAGAGCGATTATTAACTTTGGTTATAGGAATATAGGAGTGATCACTAAAGTGGACTGACTCTGAGCATGAAGCAGGAAGTGGGCTTAGAAAGTGTTTGGCTTCAAGAATTGCTTCCTAGCTTAGAACTGAAGTTAGCTTGGCGTGGGCTGGCACCTTTGCCCAGTATCCTCTTGATTGGGAAACGGTCCTTTAAATCCACTTAACACATGGCAAAGTAACAGTTTTACAGTGACTTCCAAAACTTCATCCAATGCAAAATCTCAACATGACAGCCAGAAAGCAGATTGTTACTAACTTCTACTGAAGCCTGCTGCTCCTCAGCCTTGTTGGAACATAAGTATTCATGCCAGGCATAGTATCTTTTTTGACCTCTTAAATGATTTAAAACCTAATAACAAACCAAATGGCAACCCAGGAAAATTCTCCTCTTCGAGACAATGTGGAGCCATTATTCATTTAATAGTATAAACATTACTCTCTATCCCAGGGTTACTAACTTCTGAGCCTTTAATGGACTTCACATTGTACTTAGGGGATTAACAGAGAAGTTTGTAATTGATTCTCTTTGTTGAAGGAAATAAAGAAGACAAGTATTTACCTGGTCATGGGTTATGTTACTGATGGAATGTAAAAAGGCTCTAATGTTTAGAACTGGAGAATTGTTTATTTCTTCCTTCTAAGACACATATTGTTGTTAATACTTAAAGAATAAGTCAGCAGGTGTGTGTGTTCCTTTAAGAGAATCCTAGTTTCCTAATCTCAATTCTTTAAATTTACCTACTTTAACATATTCATTTTACTTTATTGTGAACCTACTATGTACCAGGAATTTTTGTAAGACACAGCATATGTGGTGTTGAATAGCACAAAGGTGATTCTAACCTTCAATGGGGCTCCAAGAAAGGAGCCCTCCAACAATAACACAAATAAACATAAAATTCACATGTTGTGATAAATGCCCAAATTAGAAAAAAATGTTATGGAAAAGAAAAACTGGGGGTGGGGGAAGAGATGGGAGAAAAGGATGGTGGGATTAACATTTTTGAAGAAAAAGCAGTTGAATTAGTGTCCTTGACTGTGTAATTAGGCTCCTTGATACATGCTTCTGACTCCTGAGCAGTGAGTATTTGGTATCATATCATGATTACTCAGTACTTAGGCATGTCAGTCAGAGTTGAGTTAGGAGAACTGGGCCACTACAAATATTATGGGAAAGAGGTATTTAATATAGGACTTGGAGCTTATGTAGAAGTAGGAGGAGCTGAGAAGTGCAAATTCTAGAGAGTGAGAGTCAGAGGATCAAACAATAATTCTGTCCAAAGCACTGGAGCAGTTGGGCAAGGCAGAACTTGTGGGAATCCATGGAACACTATGTTGTATAGGCCTGATAATGCAGAACCACAAAAGGCAAGCATTGGAGCGGTCTGTATAGCAGTTAGCTCTGCAGAAACTGCTGCCTCTATGGCATCTCCTGCCCCTTTGGGAACACTTTGTCTGTGAGTTTGCAGCCAAACAATGGTGCTAGGCTTGTGGCTCTCACTGACCAATAAGAGGCAGGATTAGAGACTGGATAGACTAGCTGGAACTAGGGCAGAAAGGGAGCAAGGAGAAACAGGGTCCTGTTGGAAACTCTGGCATCTCTTCATCACTCTAAACTCCATGATATTCCAAGATGATCTTGATATCACTTCCATTTTCTAAATCTGGGGTAAACAACTTCTTGGTTTATGCAAAACTTTCCCAGTTGTAGCACTGAATTTCCTGCATGCTTGGCAATCTTTCCATCCTGTGCAGGCTGTAGTTGAGCACCCTAAAGTCTCACATGAACTCATCTCATTGACCCACTTGAACCCAAAACAGCATAGAAGAGAGATTCAGGGAAACATAATCCCTAGCTTTAGGCAGGTGCTGCAGTACCAGATTGCCCCAGGCAATCTATACCAGATGTATCCCTTTCAAAGATTTGTGATGGCCAATATCCAAACTATACTATGTTTTAATAGTGTGGTTCCATCCCATTTGGTGTGCCTTTAAGGGTTTTGACATAGGTTTAATTCAAATTAAAAAAAAACACATTACTTTGATGATAGAAGGAATTTTACAACATCCCTGAAACTAAATTTAAATGTTTTATGGGTTGTCCTCTGTTTGGATTAGTTTTGGTATCACTCTAGTTGGTTAGGTTGGGTAAGTGGAAATCAGAGTGCTCCAAGTATGTCCACTCTCCAGGCTCTAGAACAGAGAACCAGTCCTACAGTTATGAGTATGCAAGATGGAATGAAATCTTAAATCATTCTGGTGGAGGTTTTGCCAGGTGTGAAATGAAGAGAAGTTGGTAGAGTGCAGTGGGGTTACATTGTGATATATTGTTGGGTCTTCCTGACAGACCATTGTTGATTGCAGGGTAACCAGGGGATACATCAAGCATTGTAAGAATGTGAACATTGGAGGCCAGAATGAGGGGTGTTTCAAATAATAGGAAAGGGAAAAAAAAGTTAGTGGGAAAAGGCAACTGTAAGATTTGAAAAGAGAGGAGCTCCAAAGAAGATAAATGCTGTGTATGACTGCCAGAACAATTCAATAATGTCTGAGGAGGGCTTGGATTTATTGGCAATGAAGTAGGCAAGCTTGGGGCCATTCGTTCAGGCTCAGCCCTTATAAATGATTTGGAGGACTTTGTAGCGTGGTAAGTAAGCATAATGGTTTTTGTATTGAACTGTGGGACCCTCAGCCAACTTGAAAGAACCAAGATTCTCTAGAATTCAATTTACTTTGCATTAACGGGAGATCTGATCCTCATCTGCTGTAACTGCTTCTTTTATCTAAGCTGCTAAAGAGTCACATGGTTTAGGAAGAAAATTAAGAGATTTCACATTTGTTGCTCTAAGCAAAATCATTTTGTTATCTACTTTAATGAGAGCGTGGATGAGTTTTCCTGTTTTAATAATCACTGTGTCTTAAACTTCTCTTCCATGAAGGCAATATCAACAAAAACTCTCTAGAGGCTTTATCTTTATACAATTAGTTTTTTTCTCTCTACCATCTGAAGTCCTTGAAATTATTTTTAAAATAGTAGGAGACATGTCCTTTCTCTGAGCCCTCTGGCACATATAAGGAAAATGGACATTATAATATTGCTTTGAAGAAATAATTGGCGTAATGTAAGGTCTCTATCTTTATCTCAATTTGCATTTGAGTGTACTCAGGTATTTTATTGTATTTTATTCTATTTTGTCATCTTTAATCTTCCATTTTTCTTCCTGTACATAAAAGACTGCCATGGGTTTCTGTGGGCCCTAAAGTCACTGGGAAATGAACTCATTGCACTCACATCTGGTGGTAATTCCTAAGAACCAGGAAAATTCATTCCAAACTACTTTGAATATCATCTTTTTGGTGAATCTATCTTCCGTGGTTGATGACAGAGTAGAATTTTTGTAGTTCCACATTTTGCACCCAAGCATTCTAACAATCCCCATCAAATGGTACTTTATTAAATTCTTCCAGACTGGAGATAGGCAACTTTGTCTCAGACATAAGTTTAACACTACATCTATCCTTAGTGCATTTATGCATATATTATTTATATAGGCTCTACTTTTAAAGTATTTGAAAGAGCTCACAATGAAAGAGAGGTTTAAAGTAACACTGTTGAAATAGGAAAAAAAAATGAGAAGGAGAAATGACCTGTCAAGCACAAATTAACAGTGAACTATTTGGAACTATAACAGAAAGAACTGGAAGATTTGTATTATTTTAATTGTCTGATTATAAGAGATATAATGTCCTCAGGGCAGAGAAGTACTTCTCCTAGATATACATATTAGAAGGTAATGTTTGTGTCCTCACATCAAGGTAAAAATGCACACTGTCTTCAATGATAATATTGAAAAGTATGCTGACATGTATTTGTATGGCAAATTTTTATTGACCCTTGACAAAAAGACAAGAATATAGTATTAAACAACGTTTAGTTAAGAGGTTTTTATATGAGGCTAGGCTAACAGGATCCAGGTTAAGCTGGATCAAGCATGCCAAGACGGACATCTCATAGGCCACAGACATGGAATCAGTGCTATTTAAGCCACTAGAATTCCTGGAAAATTCAATACAGTTTTATATTTTGCATTAAAAAAATTTTTTTAACATTTATTTATTTCTGAGACAGAGAGACAGAGCATGAAAGGGGGAGGGTCAGAGAGAGGGAGACACAGAATCTGAAACAGGCTCCAGGCTCTGAGCTGTCAGCACAGAGCCCAACGTGGGGCTCGAACTCATGGACCATGAGATCATGACCTGAGCCAAAGTCGGATGCTTAACCAACTGAGCCACCCAGGCGCCCCATATTTTGCATTTTTAAGGGGAATTTATCACTGGTGATCTCCATGTAATATTACTTTCTGTATAATATTAACCATTAAGATTTTTCACAATTTTTAAAAAGTGTTACTCATTTTTATATTAAAAATTATTGGGGAATTCTCTGACTGTGTATTGCTCAGCACTCGAAACCACTTCTAATTCTCCTTTTCTTTTCTCTCTGTAAACCCTAAGGAGTCAGCCTATTGTCTTCAACTCTTGCCATGTACTCCATCCATTGGGATTCTTTTCCTCTTACATCTGACTTCAGAATAAAATATATTTTCCAAATATTCTAATTTCCCTGCAGCTTCCTTAGCAGCCAAGCATGTCTAAAAACAAAACAAAACAAAAACAGTGTGCATCATCTTGCATTTCCCTACCTATCCCCTGGAGTTAGGCTACAAACCCCTCTTCCCCAAACACTAAACTTCATGAAATTGTATTGGTAAATTTAATCCAAGTGTCATAATTTGTTCCATTGGCAATGACTTTTCAGACTGCACACATTCCTTAACTATTTTTCAGCTTGTAACATTGTAGGCTAGTTCTTTTTCCATAAAATCCTAGCTATCCAAGCTTCTGCTCTGATTAATCTATAATACTAGTCTTTGTGCAAATATCCATCTTAATTTTGGATATTTACCCCAGTATTCTGTCCCTATCCTTAATCCTGCCTCCTCTCTAAATCTTTGGCCTCTCTGGGTTGATGTCATTCACTCCTATGACTTCAACTACATTGAACCCATTTTTCCAAGTCCTTGCTCTGTATCTCCTGGATATATTTCTTGCTTAGTTCAAGTCTCATAAAGCCTTTTATTTACTGCACACCTTTAAGTTGATATCTCCAGGGTACGGGCCTGAACTTGCCATATTCACCCCCCCAACCTTAGCCATTGCCTTTTTTCCCTTTAGGAATAGCACCACTCTCTGTTCAGATACCCAGGGCAGAAAATTTAAAATCATGCTATGCTTTTTTTTCTCCCTTTATTCTAATATTTAATGGCTTGATCATACTGAAATTTCAGATTTCTCTGAACCTTACAGTATATACTGGAAGAACCTAGGAATGGATCTTATGGGTGCTAGCTGGGGTATTGGACAATATGAAGCTGGAAAAGGAAGACTTTGTTGTTGATCTGATGTCACTCTATACCATGGTTCTCAAGATTGGTCCTCATGTAAGCAGCATCAGCCTCACCTGGAAGTTGTTAGAAATGCAAATTCTTGGGGCGCCTGGGTGGCGCAGTCGGTTAAGCGTCCGACTTCAGCCAGGTCACGATCTCGGTCCGTGAATTCGAGACCCGCGTCAGGCTCTGGGCTGATGGCTCAGAGCCTGGAGCCTGTTTCCGATTCTGTGTCTCCCTCTCTCTCTGCCCCTCCCCCGTTCATGCTCTGTCTCTCTCTGTCCCAAAAATAAATTAAAAAAAAAAAAAAAAGAAATGCAAATTCTTAGGTCCTACACAAACCTACATCAGAAACTCTGCAGATGATTACCAGAAATTTACAGTTTGAAACAAACTCTCCAGGTGACTATCATGGTCACTAAAGCTTGAGAAGTACCGCTCAACTATGATTCAGAATTGAACTCTCTGGAAGAGGTGCTTGTAGCTGTCCTATAAACCAGTGAAACTTGGCAAAAATGATGGCCCTCATTAAATGAAATGAGATGCAAAAACTGCATAAACAGATGTTAAGGAAGGGGTCAAAATACTAGAAGAAGTGAATATGAAAGGGATTTATAAGACTCAGAAATACACTAGATGGCTACATTCCTGAGACCAGAGGATATTACCTTCACTAAGGCAACAATAAATGTACTGGTGAGGAGGGCACCAGCAACTTCTGTAGGTTTAGTCTGTAGCTTAGCCCATAGTTTAACCTGAGCTTAGTCTGACTCTGAGGTGCCTGAAGCCAATAAAAATAGAATTTTGAATATATAGAGGCCAGTGCCAGTGGTAGCATTTAACCATTGGAGACATGGTAAAATAAATTGCTATGGTGGACATCAAAGTCAGAATCGCAACCAGAAGTCCTGGCCTGCAAGGATCTATAGCAATAACAAATAAATAGACCATATAGTTCTTGGAGGGAAGATAAGATGATGGTAAGTCAACCAACAAAAAACAATATGTATGTGTGTGTGTATGTGTGCACGTGTGCATGTACACATGCATATGTACACATGTGTGTGAATGGATGAGCAGAATACTGATGTCACTTGCTCCTGTGATAAGTCATGATACTTTAAACATATCTGACATAGCTCTCAGAATCAAAGTCCGTTAATTATGGCAAAAGTAAGATCTTTCTGAGGAAGGATGCTGTGATGACACAACGAGTGTGTATAATAATAATTATTTTAGTTATTTCCCAAAGTGACACAGCTATTTACATAGATATTTCTACACTGGAAAGAGAATTCCAAAACTTTTGGTCTGTTGGATATCAAGTCTGAGCTGACATTTAGCCCAAGAGCTCCACAGCACAGTTACCACCCTTCTGTTACAATAGGGGCTTAAGGAAACCAGGTGATAAATGGCACTCTGGCCCAGATGTGTCTCACAATGGGTCCAATGAGTCTACAGATCTACCCAGTGGATATTTTTCTTAGAAGCTGGTGGAATTCTCACCAGAGTCACTTGACTTTCAGAATAAGAGAAATTATTATGGGAAAGGTCAAGTTAAAGACTAAAACTGTCTAGTCTAACATATCATTCCCTGTTGCAGCCAAGATACTAAAGCACAAGCACTACCATAAACCAAATGTAATGGAAGAGATTGGTACCATTCTCAAAGGCTGAAAGGATGAAGGGTGTTGGCTCACCTGATATCTACATTTAACCAGGAATCTAAGCCACTCCTATCTCTGCTGGGCAAATTAGAGTTGTTGTTGCTGGACCAGAATTGCTGCTAAGAATGAAAGTTCACTATTTCTCTTCTTGAAGCCACCTCTTCAAGATTCAAAGTCCCTTGTGAGTATTTCGTTTTTTTTTTAATATGAAATTTATTGTCAAATTGGTTTCCATACAACACCCTCATGAGTATTTCTAATTATTTCAGCCACAGTCACATTCTCCTGCTCTGGTTTCTTGTGATAGGTGTAGTAAGGAGTTCAGTGGAAAATGAGGGAGAAGAAGAAAGTTAGCTACCATGGTCATGATGGATAGAATTCACAAAATAGAGGGATGAATAGTATGGGATGGAAATGAAAGAGCAGTCAGGGACCTGGTCATGTAGGATATCTAGGTTCTGGTTAGGATTTTAACTCTATTGTAAGAGCTATTGCAAAACTATTGAAAGATGTGAAAAGGGAGATATGACATAGCAAATTCTGCCTTTTACAAAGATTGCTTGAGGTGCTTTGTGTAGAATGGATGAGAGTGGCATGAACAGATGTGAAGAGATTCCCACATATGAAAATTTTTGCAGGAGTCTTAGCAGGATATGAGAGTGGCTCAGGGTAGAAGAAGAAATGGAGACACTTGGTAGTTTTGTAAAATACTTAAACTATTAGATTTAGTTGTCTTTAGTGTTCATTTGGATATCAGCTGAAAGGATAAGGGATGTTAAGGATCTAGTGGTATACCAAGGGTAGGGCTATAGAAACAATCTACCCTGGGTTTAGGAAATAAGGAGGAATATTGTCTGTAGAGCATTTAAAATGTCAATATAACCCATTAAAAGTGGTCTGTTCTTCATTATCATTATGCTTCAGAAAGTTTTTAATTAAAAATTCACTCATTTTAAGTGTTCCGTGAGCTTTGACAGATGAATTACGTGTGTAATGACCACTACAAAATATAAATATACTATATATAACTATATATAACTTATGTGTATGTTAATATATGTATGTATGTATGAGATACGTATATATCTCATAGGGTTTTATATTTGTTTGGTGTACAGTTCAATGAATTTTTAGGTCCATATCAAGTCAGAGACCATCACCATAATCAGGATAGAAATAGTTCTATCATACCAAAAATCAACGTTAGGGATATAACATTTTTTCCAGAAAAATCTTTTTTTGGTCTAAGTTCTAGCAATCCTGTAGTTACAGTTAATAATGTATATGTAACTTTAAATTAGCACATGTTTACAATTTGTTCTTTATAGTCTGTCTACAAGAAGGTTAATTTGGAATTCTCCCAGTTACAAGTCTGGCTCCCGCACCTCACATGTATAAACACAATTATATGAGTTCATTTGGCAGTAAGTTCCTAAAGGTTAAGGATCCTTTTTGTTCATTTTGGGCTCATTTTGTATTTCCTATCCCAATTATACTGCATATGCCTACATTTAAACAATAGATGTAAAATAAAGAATGACAGCACAGTGATTGTAAAGATGAAGAAAAAATAACTTGAATTATTTCAATGCTGTCATTCTAAGTGACCACTTGGAGTTTTCACTTGTGTTTAAAATTATTTGACTGTGGAACAATTGAAACCTGCTAGTATAGATTCTGAAGAAACATGACAAAGGCAGGACTCCATTTTCTGGATAGTGTGTGTGTGTGTGTGTGTGTGTGTGTGTGTGTGTGTATGTGTGTGAGAGAGAGAGAGAACGAGAGAGAGAGAGAGAGAGAAATGTGAATTTTTTGTGAGTCTGCACCGCATCTACGCTTCAAGACTTCTCTCAACTATTGTATATCTATTGTTTCATGTCAAAGAAAAGTTTGAAAATTAAAATTAATACAAAAAGTTCCTCAACTATGACTGAAGAAAGATTGACAAATCTGCTGTACCATCTATTAAGCATGAATACATGAAGATCAATTTTGACTTTGACAAATTTTCAGACATTTAGGGCTAAGTAACAGAATCTACATTATTATTCATTACTAACAACCAATATGTAGTTGCAGTTGTCCCCATTTTAATACAAAATACATTAAGGTATTTTAAATGTATGAAGCAATTATTTTTTTTTCCTTTTTTACTATAAATGTAATTTAATTTTAATCATATACTATTTAATTTCTAGCATGACTACATATATGCAAAATTCAACAAAAGCAGTTTTCACTGAGATTCTGGTGTATTTTTATTAGTGTTTATTCCATTTTATGATTATTACTGAAAATAATTTTGTTGTGTTGAGAAGGGGGGATTGTAATTCCAGGTTCAAATATCCTGGATATGGTACCACAAAGCTCATTTCTAGTTCTACGAGGTGAGCACCTTGTTGAAGGAGGATGTTGTTTACTGAGGTGAGGAATGGTGAAAGGGAACCAAGCTTGGGTGAGATGCCCATATTGTTGGGACATATTGAGTTTGAGGTGCCATGGAAAGATCCATTAGAAGGTGTCATGTGGGAAGATGGATACAAGTCCCTGAAGCTCAGAAGAGAGGCTTAGGCCTGATGTATAAATTTGTTAGTCATCCAGGCACAGAAAGAAATGGAAGCAATGAACAAGAATAGGATTGACTAGTGAGAATGTATTGCATGAGAATTTAAAATGGGCAAATACTGGTTCATGAGGAAAAATGACATCCAAGAGTAAATAAAGGTTTGCCAGCAAAAGAAACTTAAGAGAAATGATCAGAAAGTAAGAGGAAAAAGAAGGAAAATGAGGTGTCACAGCAGCCAATGAGTAGGTCATGGGGCAACCACAGTCAAGGTTACTAAGGGGTTGACTAAGGTTGATTAAGGTGCGAACAGATAAAGTATACTCAGGACTGAAGGAAATGGCACTTTTTGTTGACCATGTGAGAGCAGATTCAGGGAGGCCTATGGATGAAGTTAACCTTTTAGAAAGGTGAAGGGAGAATATAAATGAAGGGACTGCTCTTTCAAGAACTTTGTCTGTGACTGGGAGAAAAGAGCGCCTCTAGCAGTACCTGGAGTTGCTGATAGGAAGGCCCTAGGAGAGGAAAGGCTGATGAGAAGGCTTATGGAGGAGGACAGAGTTCAGCATTCCTTTGGTGAAAGGAACCCCAAAAGAGCTAGAGGACTGGTCACTTAAAGAGTGATAGGGGCGGGTAAGAAAAGATGTGAAGATGCAGATATTGTCAGTTCAATGAGTTACTTAGTATCAACCTACCATGTAAGTTTTTATTTTGATTCAGTACAATGTGATTTGTCAGTCACCACACTCTACTAAAGTTTTCCATGTGGTCCTATATCCAGCAATCTGAGTGCTTTGGAAAGCAAATTACATCACATTTGTAGCTTTAATTAGTCTTTTCAAGTCATATTAGCCAAAGGTGGTATACAGATCTTTTGCTGGATTGTATGACAAGCATCCAAGCCATTGTTTTCTGAAGTGATGCCAAAATAGCTCATTTTTCCATTCTTTTTGTTCTATGTTGAAAATTTCTATAACTGAATGAAGTCACTGATTTCATTTTGAGATTTATTAAGCTATCACTGTTTTACATGTTATTAGTGTCCGAGAACATAATTTCCTGGGTTATCCATGCTAGGTGGTACCCTATTTTTTTTATTTATTTTTTATTTTTTTAATGTTTATTTATTTTGGGGAGAGAAAGAGAGACAGAGCATAAGTAGGGGAGAGGCATAGAGAGGGGGGACACAGAATCTGAAGCAGGCTCCAGGTTCTGAGCTGTCAGCACAGAGCCCAACAGAGAGTTCGAACTCATGAACCGTGAGATCATGACCTGATGAGCCCAAGTAGGATGCTTAACCGATTGAGCCACCCAGGTGTCCCAGTGGTACTCTATTTTTAAATGCCACAGTACCATTTTAACATCAAAGAAATAAATATTTGGGGTATAGACATGGATTAATTTATCTTCTGTTAAATCTTTATTTTTTTTCAACGTTTTTATTTTTATTTTTATTTTTGGGACAGAGAGAGACAGAGCATGAACGGGGGAGGGGCAGAGAGAGAGGGAGACACAGAATCGGAAACAGGCTCCAGGCTCTGAGCCATCAGCCCAGAGCCTGACGCGGGGCTTGAACTCACGGACCGCGAGATCGTGACCTGGCTGAAGTCGGACGCTTAACCGACTGCGCCACCCAGGCTCCCCTCTTCTGTTAAATCTTAGTAGGACTTATAGCAATTCATTTGAACATATCATAGCACATTAAGTCATTGTTGGATATTACATATCCTATGTTAAATCACATTGTTTCTGTATATATGATTTTGATCATGTGCTCTAAAGTTATAATAGACTGCATGTTTTTTTTGTTTTTTTTCTTTTCTTCTTATACCAGTGTTCATGCGTTCGTACTTTATCCTTCTTTCATTTCCAGTATTGTCAACATACAGTGTTATATTAGTTTCAGGTATACAATATAGTGATTCAACAATTCCATATATTACCCATTGCTTATCAGAGAAGTTCACTCTTTAATCCACATTATGTATTTCACCCATTCCCCCACCCACCTCCTCTCTGGTAACAAGTTTGTTCTCTATAGTTAAGTCTGTTTCTTTGTCTCGCTCTCTCTTTTTTTTCCTTTGCCCATTTGTTTTGTCTCTTAAATTCCACATTTTAGTGAAATCATATGCTATTTGTCTTTCTCTGACTAACTTATTTTGCTTAGCATTATATCCTCCTGCTCCATTCATGTTGTTATAAATGGCAAGATTTCATTCATTTTCATGGCTGAACAATGTTGCATTGTATATATGTACCACATCTTCTTTATCCATTCATCTATAGATGGACACTTGGGCTGCTTCCATAGTTGGGCTATTGTAAATAATGCTGCTATAAACATAGGGGTGCAGGTATCCCTTTGAATTAATGTTTTGTGTCCTTTGGGTAAATACCTAGTAGTGCTATTGCTGAATAGTAGGGTAGTTCTATTTTTAACTTTTTGAGGAGCCTCCATACTGTTTTCCACAGTGGTTACACCAGTTTGCATTCCTACCAACAGTGCACAAGGATTCTACTTTCATCACATCCTCACCAAAACGTTGTTCCTCATGATGTTGATTTTAGCTATTCTGACAGGTGTGGGGTAATATCTCATCATAATTTTGATTTGCATTTTTTCAATGATGAGTGATGTTGAGCATCTTCATGTGTCTGTTGGCCATCTGGATGTCTCCTTTGGAGAGATGTCTGTTCATATCTTCTCCCATTTTTAATTTTTTTGATTTTTTAAAAAAAATTTTTAACATTTATTTACCTTTGAGAGAGAGAGAGAGAGAGAGAGAGAGAGACAGAGTATGAGTGGGGGAGGGGCAGAGAGACAGGGAGACACAGAATCCCAAGCAGGCTCCAGGCTCCAAGCTGCCAGCACAGGGCCCGACACAGGGTTCAAAATCACGAATTGTGAAATCATGACCTGAGCTGAAGTCAGGCGCTTAACCTATTGAGCCACCCAGGTGCCCCATCTTCTCCCATTTTTTAATTGGGTTGTGTTTTTTGGGTGTTAAATTGTATATAGAAATACTATATATAGAAAACTTCAGGTTTTCCTCTCAAATCTGTTGACTGTTTCTTCCTGGGCACATGGCTACTCAGCTACATACATTTCCCAATATTCTTCTCTTCATTCTCTTTTTCCTGTGTGTAGGATAGACATGGCAGCCACTATACAAACCTTAGACACACCTGGTGAATTGGCAGAACTGTCCCAGTAGTACCTTGATCACCTCATAAAGCAGAGACTGCCTATCAATACTGATTATTTTATGCAAGTGAGTTAAACTTGACTGAGCCACTCAGCTTTGAGATAGAAGCTTAGCCTTGACCCTAACTAAAATAAAAATTAGTACCTAAAAGTAGAGTTCTGACATACCAAATACTTGAAACATGTGGCATTGAAGCTGCTGGAAGCTGCTGGAAGCTGGCTGGAAGCTGCTGACAGTCATTATGGCATAGCACACTTCCTGATAAAGCTGTCATCTCTGCCAACTTATAAAGGCAACCATGTGCTTGTGGCGATGAGAACTGTATAGGAAGCAGTTCGGTAGAGCTATTGTGTTACGGTATGTTGACTACTCCTTGTTGCCCTTTGTAAGGCATAACAAGAAAAAGAGGAATGCAAGCAAAACTGGGGAAGTTTGTAGGAAGGGTTTGAAAGTAAGCAGTGCTCCCACATCACCAAGAACAAGAAGTAAGACTGTTTGTGTAAAGCCTTTCACAAAGCCCTGCTATTAAGACTTTCAGCCAAATTAAGGGATACAGCCTTGTGCCAGAAAGCCAGATTAATAGTGGTATCTAACTAAGACCTTCTGTTTCACATTTCTGTAAGATACCCTCATTAAAACAAGGGAGAGAGAAATAGGCTCAACACTGATGCTGGCATATAAGACAGACTTTAGAAGGTGCCCAGAAATGATCTTGGGTGAGGTTACTTGAACATAAAACTGACCGGTATCAAATAGATCAGAAAGCTACTACTTTTTTTTAGGGAATTTTAGGCCACAAGACTAATTTATAAAAGTGTCCAGGCTTTCAAAACTGCATTAGCTCAAAGCCTACTAAGAAAACTATGTGGTTTTCCAGCTCCCATTTCAGGTGTGGGCACAGGAATACAGACTGAGAAGAACCTCCCAGAGGGCATGGCTAAGAAGCATGGAAGACAATGCATGAGGCGGTTCATCCCAGAGTCAAAGACAGTGTCTAACCTACTAAACTACACTACCCAGGGCAGGGAGCCTCTTCAGTTTCTATCCAGCAGTAATTTATTCATTGCTGCAATCAGTGACTGCATGTGTTTGCAGTTGTTTCCTTTTCTGAATGGGAGATTTTATTGGCATTATTCTGTTGTTACCCAACAATTGTATATTGTGGAAGGAGAAGGGGCAAATTATCTTTTAGATCACAATGTTATACCCAATAGAGGGTATCTCCAGACCTGATGACAAGGACTGAGCTTCATCTAAAATCCTAGACTGAGGTCTAGGATTTTGAAATAGAGGCAATACTCGAGGGGACCTTATGTTGTCTCCCTTGAGGCAAAAAGTCCGTGTTTGGAGAGGAGAGTGCAGATTATTGTGTGGCAGACCAGAACAACAGGCTGTAGCAGATTGCAGGTTTCAGCCATTTATAGTCCTATTTCCTATTCTTTCTCCCATGGGCACCAACAAGAAATTACATTTTCTAGGGTTTTTGGCTAGGCATGGCCACATGACTAAGTTTTAATGGGATGTGAGGATAAGTACTATATGTAACATCTGGGTTACTTTCTTAAAGGCCATTGTCCTGGATTTTCCACCACCTGTTCCTTCTTTTACTTATTTATTTATTTTTAAAGCTTATTTATTTATTTTGAGAGAGAGAGAGAGGCAGAGAGAAAGGGAGAGAGAGAGAGAGAGAGAGAGAGAGAGAATCCCAAGCAGGCTCCATGATGTCAGTGCAGAGCCTGATACGGGACTTCAGTTCATGAACTGTGAGATCATAACCTGAGCCCAAATCAAGAGTTACACACTCAACTGATTGAGCCACCCAGGCACCCTTTCCTTTCTTTTAACTGGGAATGAGATGACCAGAACAAATATGGAAACCCACAGTTAATACTAGAGCTGCCTCACTAGTCTGGGTGCCTGAATGACTTAATGGAACAGAGACAACCTAATGCTCTGGATAGTTACGAGAGAGAGAGAGAGAGAGAGAGAGAGAGAGAGAGACATCTGCCTTGTTTGAGCCAATAATCTTGGTATCTCCTTATATAAAATTTAAAAAGTAAAAGCAGCTTAGCTTTTATTGTAATTCAAATGAACATTTCACAAGTCTCCATAATCAATGTCATATCATTTTAAAGAAGCGAATCTGCCAAAGACTATATCCAAAAAGGCAAGAGGCAAAGAGAGTCTGCCTAAGTGTGTATCCAAAGAGGAAAGATAAAAATTAGACACAGATATAAAACGTTTTATAAGTAGATAATGCATAATTATGTAGCCATATATATAGCTGCATAATTGTGATATTGTTTAGTTATTCATGAATAGAATCTGAGATACATATAATTAGTGAGTAGCTTAGTGAGAAAGAAGTAATTTTTAAATTTTATATTTCAATATGACTGTCTGATATCTGGGCACTGAGAGCAACTGGGATTTCCAAAATACTTCCTTTGGGAATGCTAAAAATTGTGGAATAAAAAGATAAATTCCTAGATCAAATAAGTTTGGGGAATACTGCACAACCCAAGCTGAATAGACTTCTTTAAGGGAGGGTTTTTATGGTTTCGTATATGCTAATCAAAATTGTATGTCTCCAAGAGACAACTCCTTTACCACAGAATATGTAATAGAATCAATATTCTGCATAATATAGGCTATGCACTGCTGCTTTGAGCAAAATAGTGAAGCCATGCTGCTTCACTGGGTGAAGCATGCTCTGGCTTGTAATGAGCTAAAAGTATCCATCATGCAAATCTTGCCCTCTTCCCAGAAATGTACTCACTCCTTGACCCTGGGAGATAGCCAAGCTCCCTCAGAATGATGTCCAGCACTGGCAGAAATTGAAAAACCTTCTCTGAGCCAACTGTGACCATGGACCATACCTTACTGGTAAAAAGAAAACTGTCACCAGTTTGGTTTAGAAACCCTCCTTACCACCTGCCACCAACCCCCACACCCCTTGGGGGGTTTCAACTGGGATGGGACACTTCAAGTGAAAATCACAGGTTTGCTAAATTCAAGAGACTGCATTATTTACATTAATACAACCTTTGTGAACATCTTTTCAAAATGTGGGAAGTACTGGCTTGGTTTAAGAGGAATCATCAGTTCTGGTGCTGGTCTTTGTTTTAGTCTTAGTTCCCTGTGACAAAACTATAGCTGAAACTTGAAAATGAGGTGACCCTCTGAAAATTGTTCCCCAAGAGCAAGAGTGTGCAAGGAATGAGTGCTCTTGAGAGCATTGACTTTCTAGAGATACTGTGAGAAAGTTGGCTTCTCTTTAGACATATCAGAGTTTCTTTAGGGAAAACATTTCTTCTTAAATCAGAAGACAAAATCCCCTGAGGGAAAAGAGGAGAGAAAATTTCCCAGGGTCTTCAGTACATAAGAAAAAGGAAAGAGACAGAGATATAGAAAAAAGTTGCACAAGATTACTGATGATGAACAATGGAGCTTAGACTCTTCTGGCTTCTTAGGGCTCAGAACCTCTGCATGAAATGCACTAGGACCATAATGAAATAGGAAAGACAGCAAGGGAAGGAAGACTTCCAATGGAAACTCTCAAAGACAACTTACACTTGTATAGCACCCCCTGACATTTTTACAATGCCCTACACTGTGAAAATATACAATCTATTGTTTAAATCTGTGCATGGAGTCAGATTTGATGTGCATCCTCATTTGCCACCTAATTCTGGGAATGTGGGCAAAGGACTTAACTTCTCAGATACCTCATCTGTGAAATAGGGTACTGTTTGTATCACCAACATTTTCATAAAGATAGCATGAGTGTAAAATTAAGAAATGCACATGAAACACTTAGTGCCTAATGATCAATCATTAAATGTTCACTGTTTTTGTTGTTTTTACAAATATTTGCATCCTTATCACACAGTTTTCTTCAGAGTACCCCTGTGGTATCATTATCTCCTGAATTTAGATAATGACACTGATGATCCAAAAGGTTAACCTGATCAAAATTATGCAACTTCCAAAGAGAATTCAAATGTAGCCTTCCTAATTGTGAGTACAATGTTTGTCTAGATATTGCCAAAACAAGGCCATGACTGAATTCACAGATATAGGGAAGTGCAATCTTACCATACGCCTAGAAGGAGGAGAATCATATTTGGGAACAGTTTGTGTAATGGCTATGATAAGCAGGAACCTTATTTGACCTTGATAAGTCAAGTTTACTCAACCTAAGTCACTACTTTCTTGTTCATCCAATGACATAAGAATCTAAATAAGTAAGGTGATATACCCAATTTCTATTGCCCTTGAAAAATCATTGTGCCTCCTTGCAAAAGCATTTCTCCCTTAGGTACTAAGTTCTCTAAAACTGAAGCACTTAGAATCATTAAATTAAAAGCAAAAAAATTGTGCTTGATCACTACGTGCAGTACTGAGAAGTGTCAGTCCCATTTCTATCCCTGGTTCTCAGAATCCTGTGTTCGCACCTTGGGAGAAGCAGCACCATAAAAAAAACATATTGCAGGAGAAAAAGACTCTTTTACTAGGTGATGTCCTTCATCTGATGAATGATGTAACTGAGGGTTGAGTTGGCTATCTCACTGTTTTCTAAGTCCAATTTCTAGTGCATAATGGGACACATAGCAGACCCAGTGAATACCATGAGCTCTAGCCTATCACCTTACTTTTGCTTCCATAAAATTGAATCCCTCGTCAGAGACACTAGAATATGAAGTCATAAGATGGCAAAAGAGGGCATTTTTACATAGTCAAGTATCCTGGCAGACAGACTTTGAGGTAGCAGGTTTTGTGCAGATTTCTTGGTGCATATTCCCCAGAACACCTGTAAGGAATGAAGGAGGAAAATTACACACAGGGAGAAATTCAACTAAAATGCAGCTGCAATAGAGGAGTCAGCCTGTCCTTCAGGGAGCTCCAAAGCTAGGATGGCCTGTCCCAGAGAAAAGAGGGTGGCTGGGCCTTTGTACCCCTGTTTCAATATGTCATTGTGGTGTCACCAGGGAAGAGATATAAACTTGGACAAAGCAGATCTTTTCGCTGTGAGCAATTTCCAGAAATGTTGTTAGCTGTAAGCCAACCCTCTAGCAGCTAGGGGAAGGAGGCCTCTGTCAGCTCACCACAGCATTCAATGTGGGCATTCAGTAAGATCTCACATGGTATTGTGGGGAGAAACAGGACGGGAAGAGAGAACAAATGCAATTCAGAATAAACAAACCCTATTTGAATGAAGACAAAATGCTACTCCCCACCTCCATGATAGGAGGATGTTGTGTGACCAGCCTGCCCTTTGATGGCTGGTAATCTCTACAGGTATGTTTCTCACTTCCGCTTACAAATGTGGGAACTCAGGTGGGCAGGGGCCATTCTAGCCAAGGTGAAGGGAAGTCCACGTTGTTCGGTACATGCATGACATCAGTCCTAGCCACTATGGAAAGTCAGTTAAGATGATTATATTTTTTATTCCTTAACTGATTAATATATTACACACTGATATGCATATACACATTGATAAATTTTTGTGGTGTTGTACCAGCCTTACATTCTTAAGAAAATCTTTCCTTGGGCAAGATTAAATCTAGACACGTTACTAGATTTGATTTGCCAATATTGTATTAGGATTTTTCCATCTATGTTCATAAGTATGATAGGTCTATAATTATCTAGTTCTCTACTTATCTAATTTTGGTGTCAAGATTAAATCAGTCTCATAAAAGATGTTGGGTTTTTTTTTTAACCTTTTTCTGTTCTTTGTAACTGGTTTGGGGATTATCTCTTTATTGAGGTTTAGAGAACATTTACCAATAAAATTCTTTCACCAATCTGACTACTTCATCTTCTACTCCCTCCTCCCGTTCAATTTCCTCTGCTGCAGTGTCACTGACCCCTTTCTGGTATTTGGAACATGCCAGAAACCTGTTTGCATTGACATTCTGCTCTCTTTCCTCTGCTTGGAATACTCTCCTCCCAAATATCAACATGGCTGATTTGCTCCCTCCTGAACCTGCCTTCTCAGGGATGCATACCTTGACCTTCAATTTAAAATATCAGGCAAAATAATGTCTGTCTCAAATGATCAGCAACCCACAGAGAGTCATTGCAAATGACCTGGTGGTTTCTCCAGGAAGCTGATTTAGCTTGGGGGTATTAATGGATGGGGAAGCAAAGGGAGGCCAGGGCTTTGTTTCCAGACTATTGGAGCTCGGTTACTTTCCCTAGCACTTTTTATGTCATGTTCTATCAGAGAGTTTCTTTCACTATTGGGTAATTATTTGAACTGTGTTAAAAGTCATTTACTTAAGACAAAAAAAAAAAAGCCAGATGGTCCATTCTATCATATCCACCTTGCTTCTTTCCATCCCCATCCTGTACTTCTTTGTTACTCTGTCCTATGTTTTTCCAGTCTTTGTCACCTGCTAACACACACTATCATTCTCATTATTTTTATAGTTTATAGTTGTCTTGCCTCATTAGAATTTCAACTCCACAAAGACAGTATTTTTTGTTGTTCTGTGTTGTTAATTGATGAGCAAAGAACAGTGCCTGACAGTGCCTAGAAGAGTGCCTAGTGGGATCTCAATAAATATGTGTGGAATGAATGATTTATTGAGTAAGTGTGCTTATGACTTTAAGGGAAACAGAGCGGATGGAATTTTTGTAAAAACCAATCTAATTTTATAACTGGTTGTTGCTTTTTAACAGTTTAGGTTTTACACAGTTGGGAACGGATTGTCCCTTTGATAAATGGTGTTGGGAAAACTGGTTATCCACATGCAAAAAAAAAAAAAATGGGATTGACCCTTGTTTTATTGCATACACAAAAATTAACTCAAAATGGATTAAAGACTTAAATGTAAGACATGAAACCATAAAACTCTTGGGAAAAAAAAACATGGAAAATGGTCTTGGCAATGATTCTTTTGGATATGATATCAAAAACACGGACCACCAAAGCAATAATAAACAAGTAGGACTACATCAAACTAAAATCTTCTTTAGCAAAGGAAAAAATCAGCAAAATGAAAAGATGACCTATGGAATGTGAGAAGATATTTGGAAGCCATATATCTGAAAAGGGGTTAATATCCATAATATATAAGTAACTCCTATATGGGTTTAGAGCACATTTACCAATCAATCAAACAATCAATAAAATAAGATAACCCAATTCGAAATACAACAAAGAATTTGAATAGCCTTCTAAAGAAGACATACAAATGCCCGACAGGTATATGAAAAAATGCTCAATATCACCAATCATCAGAGAAATGCAAATAAAAATACAATGGACTATCACCTAATACCTATTAAGATGGCTATTACCAAAAAGATAAGAAAGTAATGGTAAGGGTTTGGAGAAAAGGAAACCCTTAAGCACTGTTGGTGGGAATGTAATTTAGTATAACCATTCTGAAAAACAGTATAGAGTTTCCTCAAAAGGAACCACCACAGTATCTCAGAGATACCTGCAGTCCCATGCTCACTACAGTATTATTCACAATAGTCAAGATATGGAAATAACCTGTGTATTGATGGACAAATGGATAAAGAAAATGTATGTACCTATATCTATATATCTATATCTATATATCTCACATGTTTCATGATATGTATCATATCACAGAGACACATTTGAATATTATTCAGTCATAAAAAAAGAAGGAAATCCTGCCATTTGTGACAACATAAATGAATCTGGAGGATGTTATGCTAAGTGAAATAAACCAGTCACAGAGAGGCAAATACTGTATGTGGAATCTGAAAAAGTCAAACTCATAGACTTCGGAGAATACAAAAGTGGTGCCAGGGGCTGGGGAGTCAGGGAAATGGGAAGATATTGGTCATAGGGTTCAGACTTTCAGTTTTAAGATGAATAATTTTGGGGGATTCGACGTACATAGTTAATAGTACTGTTTTTATATTTGAAATATGCTAAGGTAGTAGATCTTAAGTGTTCTCACCACGCACGCACACAAACACACACACACTCTCTCTCTCTCTCTCTGTCTCTCTCACACACACAGTGAATGTGCATAGTGATGGATGTGTTAATTAACTTGGTTATGCTAATCATTTTACAATTTAAAAAAAATTACTTCTTTTAAATTACCACATTGTGTACCTTAAAAAAATAAAGCTTATAGCTTTCTAGAAAAAGAAATGAGATTTTGTTTTCCTTCATAAATCAATTCTGATAATTTATACTTTTCCATGATATGTCACTCTTCTAAGTTGTGAAATTTATTGGCAATTGTTATTCAAACTAATTTCACGAGACGTTAAAAAGATCCTCTTTACAGTCATATCCTGCTTTTTTTCATTTCTGATTTGCTACCCCCATTCCTTTGATCCCCTTTATTTAGGATAGTCTGTCTTGCGACTATTTTCAAAGAATCAGCTTTGAATTTGCTGATTATCTCTAGTTTTCTCTGTATTTATTAATCCATACTTTTACCTATATTATTTCCTTTCTTCTTCATTCTTTTGGTTACTATTTTTCTAGCTTCTGGAGTTGAATACTTAACTCATTTATTTTTAATGGTCCTTTTTAAAAAGTGCTTTTAATACTATAATGGATCTCTGGTTCCACTTATGCTACAACCCACAAGTGTTGCTATGTAGTTCATTTATTGTCATTGTGTTCTATAAATATTTTATAATCCCCCTTGTGTTTTCCTCTTAAATCCATTAGTTATTCAGGACTATGTAAGGTTTGGGAGGGACTATCACTTACTACTGATTTCTCATTTTTTGTATCAAGGACAGAGATCATATACTGTGTGATATCAATTATTTGAAATGTTTTGAGAATTATTTTATGATCTAGTACTTATTCACATTTTGTAAATATTCCTTGTATATCAAGTTTCTTTGCAAATCGATCTTATTAATTCTGTTGCTCTTTTCTTTATTTCTGGTCTTTTTGGTGGAAAAATTTCTAATGGAAATGTAGAAAATCAGCCACAATATTTTTTTGTCAATTTCATTTTTTCAATTCTGTTAGTTTTTGCCTAATAAATATTAAAGAGATGCTGTAAAAAGCACCTAAGCTCTTTAAATTTTTTTTTTAATGTTTATTATTTTTAAGAGACAGAGACAGAGCGCAAGTGGAGGGGGGCAGAGAGAGAGGAAGACAGAGAATCTGAAGCAGGGTTCAGGCTCCGAGCTTCCAGCACAGAGCTTCAAATGGGGCTCGAACTCAGGAACCTGGAGATCATGACCCGAGCTGAAGTGAGATGCTTAACCAACTGAGTCACCCAGGCACCCATGGGCTCAAGCGCCATGTCGGGCTCTTTGTTGACACCTCAGACCCTGGAGCCTGCTTCAGATTATGTGTCTCTCCCTGTCTCTGCCTCTCTCCTGATTGTGCTCTCTCTCTCTCTCTTTCAAAAATAAATTAATTAAAAAAAGAAAATATTACAAAAAATATTCCCAGGATTAGTCATTAAGTTTTTTAAATGCCTGATAGAGAGAATTTATTGTGTGACCATCTCTGTTGAAAATGAAAGCAAAAAGTCATGTTTACATATGTTCAAATGATAATTATAGGTCAGATACTAATATGAAAAACAAATAGCCTATCCTATTTTTTAAATCTTTTGGATTTAAGTCATATAAATGATACACATAATAATACTTGTTTCAGTGTAATGTTAATGGAGACTTAAGAGTCTTTAAATATCTGGTAGTGTTTTCAGTTTCTTAGCTAGGACATGTGTCTTCATTACTGGATTCACAGGTCAAAGGATGTGGTGAGAGGACCGACACATGGACGCTTTGAAAATTAAAAAAAAAAAGTATAAGTACTTCTACAAGGAAATCAAATATCTTAATGGCAAAAATGGTCACACACTTAAAATAATGGTTGATACTTATAGAGTGTCTTTTCTTTACATGTGAATTATAACCAAAAAAATGGTTGCTTTATGTTTCAGACAGAAAATCTTAGAAATAGAAATGTTTCATTTGGCTGCTTTGGTGACAGACCCAGAAATGAATGTTGAAGCTGTATAAGAGCTTGGGACTTTGGCAGGAATCCTCTCCCTTTCCATTTTAGGTCAATCTCTGCCTCTAGAAACGGACTAAACCTTCTCTGGTCCTCCTGGAATTATCAGCCTGTGACTTCCAGCCCGTATGTCCTCTGCCCTGAGTGGTACTTTAACCAGAATCATGAAAAATTCACTAATGAAAGCAAATAAAAGGGCGTGGGTATTTTATTTCAATCCTTTTGACCCTGTAAACTATCCAGTGGATTTCTGTCCTGGGTTCATGCAGGGGTATAGGAAAGTAACTCTCTGGCTAGACCTTAAACTCCATGTGGGGACACGTGGTCTAACTTCCTTGCTTTCTCTGTCTCACTACCATATTTCCCTGTGTGCTCCCAGAAGCTGCTCAACAGTTAGAGCTGACAGACTTGAATTCTACCCTGAGGCTTAAGAAGGCATCTCTGGGCAACTCTGCTGTCACATGGCTATTTCAGAGCTATGGCTATTTCAGAAAGGGACAAAGGAAAGCCCTCTTTTGCCACGTGCGTTGTTCCAGGGTGAGAAGGCTAGAGGATGTGGAAAGGATGCTTTGCTCTTTAAGTGCCTGCCTTTCAGCACAAAGCAAACTGCTGCTCTTTTCTTTATAATCCACTTTAGTAAAGATACATAATAGACATTATATATAATGCATGTAAAAATTCAGAAAACCGAAAAGTTCTCTGACAGTAACACCTTGCAACTTGATGCTAGAGGAAATATCCTTGTAAGATGAACATGGTGCCTTTTGTAGAAATTGCTCCTTCATTCCCAAAGTTTAACTGGCAGGCGTAGCATTTCATTCCATCTCATATAGTGACTGATTGCTCGGGGCATCATAGTCCTTTAAAAGTCATGCCTTTACTGCTTTTCAGTAATTGCATTCTGTGTGTGCAATGATCTGAAAGCTATTTGAGGGAAAAGAGCATAATATTACATATATGTTAGAAAAAGGTGCCAAACCTCTGCCTCATTTCCTGATATTTGATGACTCCAATGGTGCTGATTGAATAACAGCACGGCCACATTGCTAATTTGTATTACTCTGGTTTGCAATTGATACATACTTTTATTTAAAAAGAAAAAATAAACCTATTTGAGTCTTTCATTCATGGTTAATTAGGTGATTGAAAGGGTCAATCGATGATTTACCAAATAAATTTCTAAACCACTGCAGTGTTACTTGCAAAGCATCCAGCAGTCAATAAATGAATTAAAGGAGAAAATATTTAATGCTGAACAGAGCATACATTAAAATATAATAATCCAGGAAAATGCTCCTTATACATGAGGAGCAAACTGGCGGTTTATTAGAGCCAAGGTTAAAAGTCAATAGGGAGAATAGCAGGAGAAGAATGTAGAGGCCATACCAATAGGAGCACAGTTCCAATTAATTTATTGACATAATTAGCACATGGTTGTTAATAACATTGCAGAAGCAGTTGGCAAGTATGTGTACACATGCACCATTTGAATGAATTCAAAAGAACCCTGTACTTATCATAATTAAATTATTAGTTCTGGGAAAGCAACGCAGACTATAGAGGCCATAGCAGCAGGCCAAAAGTCATGCATCCAATTTATTTTGTCACTAAAATAAAATGTCTGGAATTTTTATATCTTATCAAGCTGAATCTATAGAGCGGAAATTATTACGACTATCAGGATTGAGTGGTCCACTTGTAACTTCAGCATTTGTGAAACCAAGGACCCGATCACCTCACGGTTTATAAAAAAGAAGCAGGGAAACATAAAAATAAAATTTTTTGAATGAAATAAGTCTCTTGGCCAAGCAAATTCTCCACTTTGATATCTTTGCTCCTGGATAAACATGTAAAAAGGAGAGCTAAAAGAATGAAGTTTCAGATTTTCTAATGACTACACAGAATTCAATGCATAGTACAGAGAATAATCCTGATTATAGTTAAAATTATAGATTTTTTAAAAACTTTCTCACCTTTTTCCTTAATTATGTCTTTAATGCTATTTGCTTTAATCCTGCACTGCTTTTGTTCACCTGGAGAGAAGGATGCAGACTTTAATCACGTGGATTTCATCCTAGCGGAGCTGTTGTGTATTGGACTTGCTAAAGTCAATGAAACTTGTAAGTAAACAAACCCAAAAAATGAAGAAGAAAGAATATTCTTTAGGGGAAAATTCAGACTCTGGCAATTTTAACAACAACAACAAAAATGGAAACATGCATGAAAAGATAAATTCTTCACCATATGCTTCCTGCAGAGGGAAAGTGCATCTTGGAACATTCTGGATGATATGGATCTGCATATAACTGGGTAGTACTGTAAGTGAGGGTGGGTGTTGGGTGGGGGTGTTAGATATGGGTGGGAGTTTTCAAATCATGGCTGTGGTTGTCTGGAAATCAGACCCACATATTTGGAACACTAGTTGTCCAAGCAGAATATCTATGGGATCAGGAAATTAAGAGATGACTTTCCTGAGGTGGTTTCTCCTTGATTCTTAGTATTTCTGAATCTCTGAGTATCTGATAAAATCTCTGTTACTTGTAGCAGAATTGATACGTTTGGGCACAATGTGCAGGAAGAAGAAGATAAGCTTTAATAATTATCATGAGTATTTATTGTGTGCTGGCCATTTGCCTGACATTTTTCTGAGCACTCTGCCCATTTAATTAACCCATTTAATTCTCCCAACAGCCCTCTATATAAACAGTGTCTCCATTTTTTACAGATGAAAAAACTGAAGGAAAGATGAAGTTAATTGTCCAAGTTAAAACAGCTGAAAATGGTAAGATGCGATGTAAGCCTTCTGCCTTTAGTCTGTACTCTTGGCTACTTTGCTATAATGCTTGGAGACAAGTTACCCCTTCTCAGTCTGGACATAGGAGTTGGCACTTCCTCTTCTAACCAATGGTTAAGGGATATAAAGGGTCTGATGAGTGAGGTCATTGTAAGTGCTGGTCAGCTGTGGAGTGAAGGGGAAAACTTAGGACCATAAAACTTCTGCTATCACATACACAGCTCTTCCATAATACTTCACTGGCTCACTCTCTTGAATCTGTGTCTGCACAGTGTCCTAGCCTGAGGCCACCAATGCATTGATAATGGCCTCACTGATGTTTGCCTCTGTTCCACATTGCTTTGGACATTATGGCCACTGTGAGAAAATGCAGGAACCCATCTAGAATCTTGTGTCTTCAAGAGATGAGTTCTATTGGCCACCTTCTCTCAAAAGTATTAAAGGACATTATCTGATAACTATCTAATACCATTCATGGATGGGGGAAAGTAGTGCATGCCTGTTCTTACTGGGGACACAGA
Organism: Prionailurus viverrinus; assembly: GCF_022837055.1. Taxonomy (NCBI): domain Eukaryota; kingdom Metazoa; phylum Chordata; class Mammalia; order Carnivora; family Felidae; genus Prionailurus; species Prionailurus viverrinus. Next base: position 123,264,097 of record NC_062563.1, read on the forward strand.
GCCCACTAATCATTACAGGACCTTGCTGTGTACCCCAGTCAGCCAAGCCTCTACATCAGTGCAAGTCTGAATTTTAGGTCTCAAGAGCTAGGCAGTATTATATATCCAGCTTAATTGTACTTGGGTCAGAGCTGTCAGGAGCCCTTGAAATGAGCATACTATCTTTCACACATAGTCTAGGATCCTCTTCTCTCTTTATGGCCTACAACGGAATCTCTATTTGTTAAAAAAAATCTGTATATATTTCTAGAATAGGTACTTAAAATGGGAGTTTCATTTATTGGTTCATTTTTTTGTTGATGTATATTTTTCTGCAGGGAAATACAGACATTTTAAGTGTGCAGTTTGTTCAGTTTTGACAAATGCATATACCTCTGTAACCCACACCCCTATCAATATATTAAACATTTAGATTCCCCTTCTCAGACAACCCCATGAAATAAGATGGGAAATACATTAGGCTGATGAGAAATATATTCATGTTTTAGACTTTTGGTACACATTATCAGATTGTGTTCCAGAAGGCTACCCTAATTTATACTCCTGTGGGCAGCAAATAGGGGATAGTCTTTTCCTCCAAACCTGTGAACACTGAGTACTGTTTACTGTTCATCACATACAAAAATTACTCCAACTCTCACTTTGTGTTTTTCAACACACAAATTGGTTCTGTTCTACTTTGTTTTGTTTTGTTTTTAGTGGGTAGTTGGATGAATTTTTTTTTCATTATTTTTCTTTCCCCATTCTAGGGGATCACTATATTCTCCAGGATGTTAAAGTTGCTTTACTGATTTCAAATTCATCTCAAAAGTCTTTTGATGTCATATCTTACTCCCTGGCCATTCAGGATTCTTCTCTGGCATTCATATTTTACAGGAGCATGGCCTTGTTAACCCTTTGTTGGCACTGGAAGTCCTGAATAGTCCCAGAAGTGCCCAAATGTCAGGTTCTCAGTCAGAGAGTAAGTTCTTAGTATTACCGTGGTGACTAAGTCTCTAGTCTATAGACATTGATTCCATTGATTGATGCCATAGCAAAATCTAACAAAATCGGTCCTAAGAAGTAGCTTTCTTCTTCAAAACTAGCAAAAAGAGGATTGGATTCAGTGTTCAAAATTAAGAATTGAGGATGTACTACAAGATATCTAGTCAGTACTTAAAGCCTGCATATTAGTTTGCTAGGGCTGATCTAACTAAGTACCTACCACAAGTGAGTGACTTAAAGCAACAGACATTTATTGTCTCACAGTTCTGGAGCCTGGAAGTCTAAAGTCAAAGTGTTCACAGGGCCACGCACCCTCTGAAACCTGTAGGGAAATCTTTTGTTTCCTCTTCCTGATTTCTGGTGTTTTGCCTGTAATCCTTGGTGCTCCTTGGCTTGTAGCTGCATTACTCCAGCCTCTGCCTTCCCCATCTCATGGCCTTATCTCTGTGTTTCTGTGTCTTTACTTGGCCATTTTCTTATAAGGGTACTGGTCATAACGGATTAGGAGCCCACCCTAGTTCCAGTATCCCCTCATCTTAACTAAACGTCTGCAATGACTTTTTTTCAAATAAAGTCACATTTTGATGTTCTGGGGGTTAGGACTTCAATGTTTTTTGTTTGTTTGGTTGTTTGGTTTGGTTTGGTTTTTTTTCGAGGGTACAGTTCAACCCATAGCACTGATGTACTGAGTAGGATACAAGTCATACCAGAATGGGCAGTTTGTCAGGTGATCTTTAAAAATAAGAATGCTGACATTGTTAGGGAGATCTGAGAGACAGGATTGCTCAATGTTCTTGCAGAACAGAGAAATTGCAGACCTGAAATTAATTCCTGATTATCAGCTATGAATCTCTTATCATTTTTCCACTCTAAACACTTGCTTCTAATTATGCCCCTTTGATGTTTGCACCTCTCAAATATCTTGAAACTAAGTTCATTTCCATTTCTCACACTTTCAACATTGTTAACACAAGCCGAACAGAATTTCATTCTTCCAGGACTTTCTGGTTAGTCAGATCGTACAGCACCCTAATAATTGTAAGTTGCTCTTTTCTTCACTTTTCTCCTCAGCTGGCAGTTTTCCTAGTTCTAGAAACCTCACTATGTCCCTCCCATAGTGGGAAAGAAGATGTGGCCACCTGTATTATCTGTGAAGGGACTTCTGACACATTTAATTTCATCTGGAAGCAGAGTGTTCATGTTAGCAGCTTTGTGTCCCAAGGTGCAGGAACCTGAGTGCTGTCTTTATAGCTCTTACGTGCATTGAACACTTTGTTTTTCCATCCGTCTCTTTCAAAAACACAACATGGAAAGGAGCCCATGTTTTCTGCACCTTTTATATAAGCTTTTTGGTGATTAAAACCTTAGGGTGTTGAGTTAGTGTAAACGTTAAAAATGTCTACCTAGAGTCCAGTAAGAGCTTTCTGTCTGTGTATTTTTAAAAACAGTTTCAGAGTTGTGAAAAATGCTGGCTTGAAAATTCCGGGAAGCCAAAGCCCTCTGATTATAGCTCATGTAGCGATATTGTACATTTTTTCCAAACTTTGCTGCATTAACACTTCCACATCATTTCTAAGAAAGAGAAGAAAGCTTAGCTCTCTTACAGGCCTTGGGAATTCTAGAAATTTACTGAACAGTGGCTATTAAAATATGGGCATATATTAAGCACGTCTTTTCTTCTGATGCCTTGACTTCTTGGAATCTTGCTGACACTAAAAGGGTCTTCCCTCTCAAGGTTAGCTCATTCCTAGAGATAGCAATCAACTTGCCCTCCAGGAAGTGTGCCTTTCATATGCAAACCAACCAATCCAGAGTTCATACTTCCTTTATCATGCTTTCACCTGGGGAGCCACTGTTTCCTCCCTAATCACCCCAGGGCCAGGTATCGGATAACCAGGGGCAACTCTGCCTGCTGGAGCCTGCTAAAATTATTCAAACTAGCCAATCTTAAATCTGTGTAACCTGCCTACTCTGCCTTGCCCACTTCTGCCTATGGAAAACCACCATAAATCCTCTTTCCTATATTTTCCTCTTGCTAGTTCTGCTTTCTGACCCACCCTGGTGCCCTGCATGGCATGCTGTACCTCCTCTGTTTCTAGCATCTATGAGTGTAAAACTTCTTCCTTCATGTAAGTGTCTGAGTGTATTACCATAGCTGATTAAAATAAATCCCAGGTACATTTTAAATCAGAGTACATAAAGATTCACTCAAAAGTAACTCTAATCTAATCAGTGTTGTGGTGTTTTTCATCGATTATAGCTAAGTCAAGGACTTGGTCAAGGGTGATGTTGACCAAGCTTAGTCAAAAGAAGAAAGAGACCCAACAGGCACTCTGAGCTTTGTGTCTGCAACAGGAAATCACTGAGTCTTATTGTGGTGCCATTCTGAAGGGTGTGTGTGAGTGTGTGTGTGTGTGTGTGTGGCATGGAGAAAGGCCTTTTTGAAATGGACTGTCTGGGTCCATTTCTCTAGCTGCTATAGGCTTCTTTTAACAACATTCCCTTTTCTTTTGTTCTCCCTTTAAAATATTCACTCCAGGGCTGAGGCTAAAGTGAGGCTAGCTAGGTACCAAGGGCACACATTTTTAAGGAGGCACCTGCTGTTAGTCAGGATTGTCGGAGGAGGGGGGGTGGGGAGGACACGAGTGCTTCTTTAAATTTTGGACCCTGGTACCCTGCTTGCTTCCCACTGTTCTTCACTCTGATTCTCACAACCATAAGACTCTAAATCTCAAAAATCTGGGCTTTGATTTTGCCGTGTGCTTTTATGCTTAGATAAATCACCATGTCTAAGGGTCATCAGAATTATTCAGAAATTAAATTGAAACTGGGCATGATTTTTACCCTCTGATATATCATAGGCTAAAATTAATGACAACTGCTGGATATATTGTTCATTCAAACATGGTTAGCGGGGTTACTTCTCTAATACGAATTTTGTCATCCTGGCGGCAAAAGCTAGACAGAAGTTTCCTGGCATTAGTCTCAGTAGAAGTTTTTTGGGTACTAAAATCATACATGGGAAAAAGAGAGTAGTCACCTTTCCTTTGTGTTACTGTAGCACATAGTTTATCCCTCTATTATATGTGGCTTTATGTGGTGCTTGAATTGTTGTATCTTTTTTTTTTTCTTTTTCACTTGATGGACTGTTAAGGACAGAAGCCATTCTTAGTCTTTCTGTGTATCTAGGACATACCAGACACTCAAAAAATACATGCAGGGAAAACTCTTTATTGAATAAAACTATTTTTTAATGCATTTTAGAAGTATCTATTTGCCCTGTAAGCATATAATTCTGTGAAACTGTAGTGACTAAAGTTTCAATCCATCAACACAAGGCCACTACTTACAGGTCCATAGTGTAAGACACACCTTTCCAATTAATCTATGAAGTCCTCAAAGACAAAAATGCATATTTTCTGTTTTGCATATACTTCCCAAATCATCTAACAAAAGGGTGTGAATTTACTGATTTTTACTTCACCTGGCGAAGAAAAAAGAACAATCTACAAAACTTTCAATTTGTGAATATTTAATTCAAGATTATTATGTATTTCACATTTCATATGGTGGATATCAGCTGAAAGCATTGGGTACCTCCCAATTTCCATTTTTAAACTAAATTGCAATCTTTGGGAGTCGTTGCCTTGCCATTATGCATATCTTTTGTGTTGTATTTTTAAATTGAGTAAAAAAATATATGGTAGGGTAAATGACATAGTCCTAGGATTTCAATGTGATACTGAACAAAAGCTATGATATTCACAAGATGCAATGGAGCGTGTGTCTACTTATCTGGCTGTGCAAACTTATGAGCCTGATAACAATGGCAATGAAGCATTTTTTTGCATGAGTGACTCTTCAGGGGTTCTTCTAATAGCTATGGAAGGGCATTTGCACTTGGAGATCACAGTTTTTGTGTTGAATAAAACTGCATACTGTTAGCTTCTCTACTGATCTGAATTCTGACCTGAATAAAGACTTCTTCCCATACCCAGCTTGGGCTCGGCTCTGAATGTTGCTTCTTTCTTTATTATATAACCCACCTTTGCCTGACTCACCTGTGTATACTCATTTGTATTGAATTTTAAATGTAATCTGCAGTTGGATCTCCTAACCTCCTTCTTGTTGAGATGTTCCAGCCAGAGCAGTGATTCCTGTGCACATACCCAGCTGCAGGCTGTTCCATGCACTGTTTGATCTTCTCCTTTGCCAAAAATGCCCCTTTCCCAGTCACTTTCACCACATAGGTCCTTTTAGATCCAGGGTAAATGGCCCACCTCACTAATTCTACGTGACCCCCAAACTCAGGGGTTGTCTAGATCCTCTGGATGCTGTATGTTTTCCTCAACAGGGCTTAGGACACATTGCTTTGTGTAATACTGCTTTTGTGTTTCTTCCCATGCACTGAGATGCTAAGTGCCTCCTGCACTGAGGGCTGAGTATCATATTTGTTTTCCAGGAATATGCAACAAAGTGCTGAGACACAGGAGTGCATTGAATTGAAAAGGGTTGCTCTGTTTTGTGTTGGGTTTATGCTGAGCCAAATAAAGTGCTATGGTGCCAATCATGATTTGTGGTTTCACATAGCCAGCATTTTGCCCACCTGTTTCACATAAAGGGCAGTGCAGTGTAGACCTTAAAGGGTGGACTCTGGAATTGTCCTGCCTGAGTATACTCCTGGGCTCTGCCATGCCATGGTTGAGTGCCTTTGGGCAAGTTACATAATCTCTCTGAACTTTGGTTTCTTGACCCAAAGAATCTGGAGAACAATAGTATTTATCCATTCTTATTCCTTATGTTGTCTATTCCCTTAGTATTTTAAGGTGGAAAAAATATTAATTATGGAAAATCATTCCACTCGAAATACACTTTCTCTTCTGTATTTCAGAGGAGATTTCTCCATCTGGGGATTCATTCTATGTTTTTCAGGAAGTAAGTCAATTTATTTCTGGGTTCACAGTGTCATGACTCCAATTTAAAAGAAAAAACAAGGTTCTACTTTCTTTATTGCACAGACTTTGTAACTAGGATCCTCCCTTTTTCTTCCAGGTCTATCTGCCTTGTCTGATACCCTGCCCACCCCTTTCAGAATCTCACTTTCTTGATGCCAAGTCCTTCCCTGAATAAGAAGATCCTATTAGGATGGTTGAACCTTATAATCTGTGCTGGAACCAACTAAAATGTGAAAGAAAACACAGAGATTATGAGATTTAACCAAACAAGGAATCAGTGGTGTTACTCCTGGCAGAAACATCAGGGAGAATAAACTTTAAGGGTGAGGGGCAGTGTCCCTCAAGACATTCTCCATGGTTAACTTCTGTCTACTTTCCGTTCCTTGTGGCAGATTTTTGGGACTCTCACTTTGTTAGCTTTCTCAATCTCTGATATATTTCTCATGATTTTCAAAGAATAAAGACATGCCTCCTAATTTGGGAATACAGTGTAGTAGTTACGACCACACACTTTGGAGTCAAATGGTAACTGTGCTACTTGTGAGGTGATCTTAGACAAACTTACATAACCACTTTCTGCCACAATTTTTCCAGTCTTTAAGATGGGGATGACAATAATAGTAACTCCCTTATAGGATATGAGAGTTAAATTAAAGCACACAAAGCAGTTAAAACTACCTGAAAGGTAACAAGTGTCACTTTGCTCTTATTACCACCTGAGCCCACAAGTCTAGCAAAGCAAGGCACCAAATGAATGGGCAGATCTATTTTCTGCCCTTTAAGTTTTAGCTTTTAGCTGACTATCTTTCCCTAGGATTAAGTCAGACCATCCCAAGCATCTGTCCTGAAGTCTGTCTTTCATTTAATTACATGTCTTGTTGATTTCCCTCAATTGATTTCTTGACTCCCATTCATGTACCTCATGCCCTTGGCTCACAGCATCTTCCATTCAAATACTTGCTAATTAATCCTGGATATTCCTTAGCCTCTCCTTACCTCTCAACCTAGATCGTCCTGTGATGAGAAAGGAGGGTTTGATGCAAATTGCAACTGACAAGGTGTACCAAAGTAGACATTTATTGACTCTCACAAACCATGCACACTCATTCAGATAATTACCATTCATAGTCCACACACATGGGTGGCCAAATCTCATAGGTAAGGTGATGAGGGGAGGGCTTTAGTCTGATGCAGAGCTTTTCCTGCGAAATAGTCTACTGTTGCTGTCCTTCCATATTAACGATTGATCTTATTCCCATGATGGCAGCTTACCATTTTTCCAAGTATAAAAAATGTATGCTCAAAACACACCTTTGGACATCTAATCTGGGTCAAGGTCAAGTCTAGTTGCTTCCAGTGGGGCAATGCTCAGTGGGCATGAGCTCAGAAGGGCAGAGTCAGTGCTCTGTCCTATGCAGGGGTTCTGGGAGAATAGGCTAGATGCAAGGAAGGAATGGAGGTGTTTTGTAGGCCTGAGACATTAATCCAAATGTAATCTGTTAAGCAATATCCAGGAATGATTTAAGAATCAGCTGGTACAAAGGGACCAAGATAAGAGGGAGAGTGATTGAGTGGGGGATACAGACTAGAGTAGGTAGTTTCAGAAGGGCAAGTAGAAGAGCCAGCTATAATTCCCTTAGATTCTAGAACCTGTAAAGTATTTCAGTAGCCTCATCCAGAGTGAGGAGAAAGTTGGTAAGGACACTAAACTACTTCTTTCTCTTCTCTGGGTCTTCCCCTTGGGTCTCTGTGTAATGAAAATGACATTCCCATATGTACTTTTAGATTTTTCAGTAAAATGAGTATACTTTTTTTTTTGTAAAAGGCTAATGTGTTTTTTGATAGATTTGAGTCCTTGCTTTACCCATCTGATTATTATCTATTCTGTCTGGCTCACAGAACAGAAACACACGCATACACATGATAGAGTATTGTAGAGTCTGGTACTGTGGTAGACTGTGACCAGACCTCTTACAGGAATTACCTTATATCAGGCTCAGTTTAGCCCATATGGGATCTTGTGCACATTAGAAAAAAGGAGGACATGGTGCTGTGGGGAAAACCTGGCTTGGAGAGAAGAACACAGCTTAGGTATTAGCCTATTCAGCCGTCAGCTGGACATACTCTGTAGGGCCTAACACATACAACCATAGTGGAAGCCTTAACTATGTGGTACTCTGCAAGCTGATGTTGCCCCTCCCCAGCCAAATGGAGTAAAAGCAAGCCATGCTGCTGCACTGGGCTCCTCTGATGGTGCCACATCCTCCCTCCAGGTGGATGGCATCCATCTGTGAAAGCTAAACATGAGTGGTGCTGGGTGACCAAAACAAAGCAGAGCTGTTTCTACTCCTGGAGGGTTTCAGCTTGCTATCTGCACTGGCTAGAAGTTTTTTGACTGTGGAGGGGGAAATGGGCAAAGTCTGAATAGTCACTTCTGCCCATTTCCAAACCCAGATCAGCTCAGTGTTTCCCTTTAGCTTAGGTGCTCATCACCCACCCTTCTCGAACTGTTTATCTTCCTCTTGACTTGCTTCCCCTGAGCTCATTGTTACCTCCCACACCAAGAGCTCATTCTGTACTGAGGTCCAAGCTCTCTGTAGCTCTACCACTAAATAGCAAATAGTGTGTGAGATAAATGACTTGCCATCTCTGGACTTCAATTTTCTTATCTGTAAAATGGAGTAGCATAAAGATCCACAGAGACTAACAGAGCGAACAGGCAGCAGAGACTATGAAGAACAGTACAAACTAACAACAAATGAAACCAGAAAGAGTTAATTTAGCCTAACAGTAAAATAGAACAATTTACTCACCCAATTTTCTATCATTGCCAGACACAGTTTGGACATCTATTAAGTACTGAAGAAATATATCATTTTCAACTGTCTGAATCCATATGCAGTTGATTTCAAAGCTTAATTGTATTTGAATGAGGAATCAATACATATAACTGCACTAGCATTACTGTGCTGAAAATCTGTGCATGTTTCTGATGCTTTCATAATATATTTCAATTTTCCCATTATTTTTCCATTATGATCCCATATTTTTTGAAAGGATTCTTTGAACATTGCAAAGTAGCACAAATCCCAAATGAATGGTAACAACTATTTGTTTCGATTTCAAGCTGCATTTGTTAGAATGTTCTGCAGCTCCTCCTGGTTCCAAGAGGTCTCTCTAACAGAGACACCAATCTAAAAAAACATCTCTTTCATCACGTTCCTTTTTGGATTAAAAAACGTGTCCCTCTTTCCTAGCCTGTATTGTTACGAGTAACAGCCAGAGTCCTTCATGGTTTGGCTATAGCCTTTCTTTCCATATTTGGCTCTCAGTTTTAGAATGTACCCCCTTTCCCAGCCAGGCTGCGAACCTCACAATCCCACATGGGAGGAGACTATTCTCCAGGGTACTTTGGATCATTCTCATCTTACCCAGAATGCCTAAATGTCACCTTTTCCATAACTAATTTGACCCCCAGTAGACAGAGACCCACTCAAGCCCAAGCTCCTGCTCAGGCCTTGGGACCTTTTAGTTTCTCTGGCCATAGTACCTCTCTCTTTGATAAAACTTGACCCCTGAAACACAGTGCCTGGGAAGCCTCTTGATTTCTGAGACTACATTGCATTTAGGTCAGTGGTGTCATCAATGCCAAAGTCAAGTCCAAATGGTTGCTCAGCCATGCTGTATTATCCCTCCACTTACCCTGAGCCCAATTCTTCATTTCCTAACTAGTGTAACTCCATTGTAAACAGAATCAAGCCCACCAACACAATGCCAATTTGCCGGCTGCTGGTCCTAATAGGTTTAAGAGCAAGAGAAAACACAGTACAGATATGAGACAGCAAAGGTCAATGTAGCAGTGAGGGAAATAGGACATAAAGCCAGATGCTGAAAGAGCAATGTTGGCAAAATTGCATGTAAACTTCATGCATTATGACTCTATATTGGTTTGTTGAAAAAAAAAATCAAGGGATGCATTGTTATGCATGTTATGTAATGCATAAGTAAACTACATTCTGGGAGGAGATTTTGACTCTTACCAGAACATATAATCCAGATTGGTAAGATCTCAAAATATTTGGAAGTTTTATTCAACCTGAATCTGCTTGACACCTATTAATGTCAGTTTTGACACCCAGAAAGCATGTAAGTTCTTTTTGTTGGATATTTGGTGTGAATGGCTATCCAGCATCACTTTCCCCTATAGAAGAATCCATATTTTCCTTATTGAGCCGTTTCCCCTGATTTTCTGTTCATGCTATTGAGGGAGGTGACTTAACCCCTGGCTCTAGGGGCAGGCCTGTGACCCAGTTTGGCCTCTGGGCACAGTGACTAGTTGAGTGAAGGCTGGGTATCCTCCTCATTAGCCCGAGGAGACTCAATGTCAGAAAATGTATTTGAACATTTTGGAGAGACACTTTTGACATATATCATTGAGGTTCCCATCAGAGACAAAGAACTAGTAGGATGGATGGATGGATGCATGCATGTATACATGTATAGATTTCAAAAAACTGGCCTATGTGGTTGTGGGGACTGATAAATCTAAAATCTACAGGCCAGGTGGCAAGCTGGAAACCCTCAGGCATGGGCTGCTGCTGCAGTTCGGAGGCAGAATTTCTTTTGTGCTGAGGAAATCTTCCTTTTGTTGTTAGGGTCCTTCAACTGCTTGGATGAGTCTCACCCAGATTACTGAGGATAAATGTCATTTAAAATGTCTTTTTAATGTTCTTTTAAAGTCAATTTATTGTATATGTTAAACACATCTACAATTGAACTTGCTTATTAGGTGTCAACTATTCAGGCATTTCCATACTTCTTCAAAGGAAAGAAAATGTATAGGAGTCTTTTTATATAACCAGTCATGCCAAGACTTCATGTTAAATTTCAAACCAAGTGTAGATACTCTGTAGCCAGATTCTCTTAAAATCTGTTGAAACAGGAAAAAAAATATATCTGGATGGGATTTCCAATGACTGTTGTAGAATTCTCTGTGTCTAACAGGGACTTTCGGTCATCCAAGTATTCTCATACAGAGCGCCCCCTAGAGTATGCCACTTCTAGCAAATATTGCTTTTGCAAGTCACTTGTCTAGATGAACAATTTTCATTACCCCAAATCAGCATATCCACTCTGTTCTTTCATGTCGGTCTCTCATGACTTTGTGAAAGAAATACTAAACCCACAAACAGGAACAATTAGTTTAACAAGTCACCTTCCTGGAAATGAGGTCCGCCATGGGGTCTGGAATGACCCCCTATTCTCCACTCCCTGAGCACATCTGCACAACTGGTTGACTCCCTGCAATGAGGGGTAGGTGCAAAGAGGATGTCAGAATGCTCCAAAGGATAAAAACGGAGACTGGGGCTCATGTGGGTCCTGGTCAGGGCTCTGGGTGCTTTACTCCAGGGCAATTATGACTTCCAGCTAGTTCCAGGCACCAAAATGTGACCAGAGTCGAAATTAGGAAATCTTGAGAAAGGAGCTTCAAAGCACCAGGCCCCCTGGAGCAAGGGCCATGCTTACCTAGGTCTAAGGGGAATACCATTTTGATGTCCACATTTTTCTCTTCTGTCAGTCTACATGATGATCAGAGTCAGGGCTCATTTCTTTCTTACTTTAATTCTGCGCTCTCCCAGAATAGTAAATCTATTTCTGTGAATTGTATATTTTTAAAAAGCACCCTCCGTCTCCCAATACCACTATCCCTCAATACACACACACACACACACACACACACACATACACACACCCTAAATAGTATTCTTGTTAGAATAACTAAATTCAGAGCTGAATAAGGAGGATTATGTACGGTGCTCATCCTATATTCTCCTCTTACAGTAATTGATATAACATCAGTGAGACTTTGCTGGCAAAATTGATTCAAATCAAACCAGAAAAATTCAGCCTCAAGAACTGAAAATGAGCTAAAAGATGGTAAGCAAAGAATAATAATATGTGGCAATGTCTTCAAATTACTCATATTGTAGGCTTTATGCACTTTGAAGTTGCAAAAATGTGTTTAACAAGGGTGGACTTTTTTTTAAAATGTAACATCTTCATTAATGATCAGGAAACAGCACAAAGCACAATAATATCTTTTTCAGTGTTGTTAAATTGGAAGGCGTTAAAAAACATTTGGAAAGACATATAAATAATACAAATAGAGCTATAGAGGTTATAAATATGGATGGAAGGGAGAACAAAGATATTTCAGAAATATACAAAACAATTGTGTCCATGAGAAAATGTAATTGAAAACCAAGGAGTCTTCAGATAGGCTATGGATTCTATGATACTCTCCTCTGAGTGTCCTTTGTGATTTGGGGTCAGTGATACATGATAATCCAAGTGGATTGTCAGAAGTGGTAATGCTGGTGTCAGTCAATTAATGAAACTGTACTTCGAACTGTTTTCCTGTTTTCATAATGTGGCCACATACTAATGTTTATGAAATAAATGTTTAATTCTCATTGGGTTAAGAGTATTTTAAGACTGTCGCGTTATACAATGCCTGGGGCTCCATGTATGTAATCCCTTCATAGTCTCTGCAGATCATGCCTCTGGAGGTGTCAATGGACAGCTGCATGCCTTTACACCACTGCCTTGATTTTTATTCCAGGGTGTTCCCCAGTGTGCAGTGATATTTGCATGACATATCTAGAATGTACAAAATGTCCATTGGGTTGTGTCAAACAAGCATTTACCATGAGTGATATAAATATTCAAATGCTTAGCATTAGGGCGATCATAATCTGTGTGATTTAATGATTTTCTGACTACTTTTCTGAAAGAATTGAGTAATGTATATATCCCCTATATTATTTTCTGCAGGTTTTATTGGATTATGTATATTTTTTAATTTAAAAAAAAATTTCACTTACTTATTTTTTGAGAGACAGAGAGAGAGAGAGAGAGAGAGTGAGTGAGGGGAGGAGGGGCAGAGAGAGACGGAGACACAGAATCTAAAAGAGGCTTCCGGCTCTGAGCGGTTAGCACAGAGCCTGACACCGGGCTCAAACTCATGAACTATGAGATGATGACCTGAGCAGAAGTCAGACACTTAACTGACTGAGCCAGCCAGTTAACACTTAACAGACTGAGCCAGGTGTCCCGGCTTATATATTTTTTTAAAGTGATTTTATATATTTATTATTTTTTTTTAATTTTTTTCAACGTTTATTTATTTTTGGGACAGAGAGAGACAGAGCATGAACGGGGGAGGGGCAGAGAGAGAGGGAGACACAGAATTGGAAACAGGCTCCAGGCTCCAGGCTCCGAGCCATCAGCCCAGAGCCTGACGTGGGGCTCGAACTCACGGACTGCGAGATCGTGACCTGGCTGAAGTCGGACGCTTCACCGACTGCGCCACCCAGGCGCCCCTGATTTTATATATTTATATATTTAATTAGGTTTCATATTCCTGTTAACTTCTAATCAATTGGCAGGATAAAATACATCCACTGATTCCTCTGGAAAGAGGGGGTCTCATTGTAAACTGTGCCAGATTAGTGTCTCCCAGATTCTTTGGTGGGACTGGTGCAAGTTCTCCCTGAAGGAGCTTTGGTATTTGCAAGTTTAGGCAAAAAAAAAAAAGAAAAAAAAAACCTAACAAACAACAATAACAACAACAAAAACCCAAAAAATATTGAAGCAAATATAGCTTATTCCTTTGTTTCTTACTATGAGAATCCTTTTATTAGATGTCACTTCTGCATTGGTTTTAAACTAGATTTCCAATAATCATTCTTAAGAAACTTCTGTTTGCACATATATTCATACAGATATTAATTAAACATAGATACTTTTCCTCTGCATTATATTTTTCTATTCTGTTAGAGTCCTGAGGTTAGTTCGTAGAGAATTAGATTAAAATATTCCTCAAACTTGGAGATAGAAGTATTTAATAAAATTCACACATTGTGAACAGACTTGACCAACAGTGTTCTGTTTAGAGGAGTCCAAGCGAATCAACAAAGACAGACTGCCTGGATTTTAGAAAATTAATTAGTATTGTCTGTTTCTCTCTCATTTACTCCAAGGGGAAGGCACCTGCATGAGTGTCTGATTCCACAGCCAGCTGTATATAGTCCCACAGTGGAGAAGGATACATTAGGCACACTGTCCAATGCCAATGTTATCAAAATTAAGCCACTCCTGAGTGGCGCCTGGGTGGCTCAGTCGGTTAAGCATCTGACTTTGGCTCAGGTTGTGATCTCACAGTTCTTGGGCTCAAGCCCTGTGTCAGGGCTCTGTGCTGACAGCTTAGAGCCTGGAACCTACTTTGGATTCTGTGTCTCCCTTGCTCTCTGCCCCTCCCCCGCTTGCACTCTGTCTCTCTCTCAAAAATAAATAAACATTGAAAAATTTTTTTTAAAAAATTAAGCCACTCATTTCTCTTACCAAACTCTGGGAATATCCTGACTTCTCATGTTCCTATTAAAGACAGTGAAAGTGTATAGTGACAGGACAATGGGAACATCCTGAGTTGCTTGCAGTTACTCTTTCATTAAAAAATGATATGGCATCCGTGCACTATATCAATTTGCTCTGTTTTTAGTTAATTGACACATCTTTAAGTTCAGTTATCTCTAGCTTCCTTGACAAGATGTGGTGTTTGGATCCAAGGTTGGAGATCAGACACTTAGCCACAGGGATCTGACGGTATAATCGTACCTCATACTTGCCCCATGCCTCCCACTCATGACCCTGCCTGGATATTCAATGATCTCTATGTTTTTTTTAAATTAGTTTTTATTCAAGTGTAATTAACATGTAGTGTTATATGTTAGTTTTAGATATACAATATAATGATTGAACAATTCTATACATTACTCAGTGTTCATCACAATAAGTTTACTCTTCATCCCCTTCATCTGTTTCACCCATCCCCCACCCACCTCCCCTCTGGCAACCACCAGTTTGTTCTCTATAGTTAAGAGTCTAGGGCTTTTGTTTTTAATTTTTTTATTTTAAATTTTTTTATGTTTATTTATTTTTGAGAGAGAAAGAGAGAGAGCTTGAGCAGAGGAAGGGCAAAGAGAGAGGGAAACACAGAATCTAAAACAGGCTCCAGGCTCTGAGCTGTCAGCAGAGAGCCCCACATGGGGCTTGAACTCATGAACTGGGAGATTGTGACCTGTGCCGAGTTTGTACACTTAACTGACTGAGCCATCCAGCTACCCCAGCTTGTCTTTATTTCTTTGTTCATTTGTCAAAAACTTAAAAATAGAATCACCATATGATCCAGGAATTCCATTACTGGGTATTTGCCCCAAGAAAAGAATACACTAATGCAAAAAGATACATGCACCCCTATGTTTATTGCAGCATATGTTACAAGAGCCAAGATATTGAAGCAGTCATGTGTCCATCCATAGATGAATGGATAAAGAAGATATGGTATGTGTGTGTATGTATGTGTGTGTATAAAATGGAATATTACTCAGCTGTAAAAAATGAAATATCACCATTTGCAATGTGGATGGATCTAGAAGGTACAATGTTAAGTGAAATAAGTCAAAGAAAGACAAACATCATATGATTTCACTCAGATGTGAAATTTAAGAAACAAAATGAATGAACAATGATCTCTCTGGCTCCTGCCTGACCCTTCATTCTTACTACAGAAAGAGAAGGTGTGTGTGTGTGTGTGTGTGTGTGTGTGTGTGTAGGTCATCTGGAGGACATGACCACTGGTTGAACCTTGAGTTGGACCCAGGCAGTCGGAGTCTCCTCCCTCCCTTTCCCATTCTTGGAATGTATGTCTTGCCCACCATTTCCACACTAGGGGCTGTTTCAAGGCTGTGACCTTGAGAGAATAAGGTGTTGTTGACTGTCTGGACTAAAGATGTGACTGAACCCAGTTAAGGCCTGTATATGAACTTTAAAGATTCTGATGGTGAGGCATGGAAATTTAGTTATTTTGCAGCCATCCAATACAAACCTCATATATATCATCCCTTGGTTATTAAGTCTGCTACCTATCAATCTGGAGTGGTCCACCTCTTTCTTTGATCTCTGATAGACTCTTCCAAAGGAATTAGCCCTTGGACAATGGGTAGCCAAGGGATAGATAATCATGAATGTCATTGTGGTTTCAGGATACATGGGAAGAACATTTTGGTTTGCCTGAAAGAGCCTGAGGCAGTTTTCACTATTTTCCACATACTGTCTCATAAGGTTCTGGCACCCCTGGCAATATGAAGCTGATGTCTTAGCCTGGGTACAGACCCTAGTAACCAACCCTCCACAACAGATTGGATGCATAGGAAAAGCTGCCATGGTAGCACCTAGGTGGGATGACATATTGCCAAGGATGCTGAATTGCCCTTGAATACAGTGACTTGGTTAATGCAGTAATAGCATGTCCTGTATATTCTAAACAACACCCAAGGAGACTGCCAAAGGACTCTGGGGCCATTCACCAGAGTTTCCAACAGGGAAAGGATTGACAAGTTGTTATATTGACCTCCTCCGGTTTTAAATATGCCTTGGTTTATGGTTTATATGGACACTGTTTGGCCTAACCCAGGTTTTTCCCTGTTGTGACGCAAACCTGCCTGCCACTAATAGGGGATTGGGAAACTAAGTACCGTGGACAGATACCCTCATAAACTAGACACTGATAGGAGTGCACATTTCAAAAGTCATGATATGCAAGACTAGACAAAAGAACAGGACATTGAATAAGGTTCCATCTTCCCTATGACCCACAAGCAGCAAGATTAGTAGAAATAAAGAATGAAATATTAAAACAGAAGGTTAAATTAACAGGTAAAACCACCTTGGCCAGGAGGACTAAAATACTGTCTCATGCTTTAATACATTTGAATGATCAATTGGGAGGACCTATTGCCTCATATGCCAGACTACTGAGACACCCAACACCATTAGGGGATAGAAATTACTGGAGACAGCCCTTGCCCCGAATATCACTGTGGATCACTGTGCCATGCTGCTGAGAACACCAGGCCACATCACACTGGGAAAAGCAGTAAGACATCCTACCAGTGTGGATAAATTATTTCACTCCCCTGGGTTAGGGGGAACTGCTCAGTCTCCACTGGCAACTGTTGTCCAGTTGAAGCACACTGTGTTTAAACCAGGAAAATCTCCATTGAAAGAGGGGAGAAAGTGGGGGTTCTGGTCTGGCATATCCTGCCCCCAAGTCCATTTCCTGGAGGCTGACCATGCTGCCTCCCCTGGTCACTGTGTGGTAGGCACTACCAGGTCAAGTTCCTAAAGCTGTCAACCTCCCTCTTTTTAAGGCCATGTGAACACAGTCTTCGTTCTACTGTTTTGATTATTTAGCTGCTGTCTTTGTTCCTTCCACTGGCCTGGAGGACATTACAGCACACATAGAATCCCTTACTAAAATCACCCAGCAAGGCTTACATGATAGCTGACAAAGCATATCCTCACTGAACATTGAAATGTTCTAATGAGAAAAGCTGTCCTCCAAAATGGCCTTGGACATTATTAGTGCCTCGCAAGGAGGCCTGTGCCGTCGACCACAGAATGTTATGTGTTCACACCTGATGAGTCTGCTAATGTATCTTTATTAAATCACACGAGGACACAGGTGAATACACTGAGTGATCCGACCCCTAGCCTAGGAGATTTAATAAGTCAGTGGTTTGGATCATGGGGCTCTTGATGGGAAAAAAATGTTACTTATTTTGGGAATCATTATTTTAATTTGTGTTCTCTCTTGCTGTGCCATCTGCCTCCACTGCAGCCATGTAGCAACCATAGGAGCACCTGCAAGGGGGTGGAACCCATTGTTGATGCTTAAGGCACAGTTTGGAGGTGGGCAGGACCTGTAAGATTGTGAGAGCAGGTCATAAGAGCAGGTCAGGAGGTGTGGAGGGTTGGAGGAGGCCGTTGAGAAGACGTGACCTCCATTCGACCTGGGTCAGGGTAATTGAAGGCTCCTCCCTCCCCATGCCCTTTGAATGTACCTTCTGCCCACCACTTCCACACCAGCAGCCAGTTTCAAGGTAGTGGCCTTGAGAGAGTAAGGTGTTGTTGAGGTTATCTGGGTGGAATATGTGACGAAACCCAGTTAAGGCTGCTGTATAAACTTTTCAGGTTCTGGTGAGCAGGTGCCTGTCCTGCGGTGTCCGACAAGACTCGTAGGTAAGTTGTCTTGCTTGTTAAATCTGCCACCTACCTGTCTAGAGTGGCCTGTCTCTTTCTGCAGTCTGTCCTTGCCCTCCCTGTGTGGGGACTGATCTGCAAACCGACTATGTGTGCCTGTGTTTGGTAGGGGAAAAGACACATTACTTTCCAACTGAGTTTTCAACTTATTTGAGGTAGGTTAGTGTTTATTATTAAAACCAGGTGTTGTTTCCCAGCAAACTCTGATTCAATGCATTTATATCTATGAATTCATCTAACAACTGATCCCAAAATATTTGTGTAGCTATTTAATAAAAAAGGTCTTATTGTACTGACTGTGATTCCGTAGTTCGCAGCAATCTCTGTGTAATTCTGGAATTACTTTATGAGATCTTCCAGACATGATGGATTGGATATTGTGGAGGAATGGCATATGGTCCCAGTGAATTATCCTTCTTTTACGCTCACTGCATTTGTAAAACCTGTTCAATATAGCGCATTCTCTTAATACCTCTCTCTCTCATCTATATACATACATACATACACATATATATACATATATGCATAAATTTTTTATTGAAAAATCAGATACACAAAGAATAGTACACTGAATATACACCTCAAAGGCTTTTCAAGAAGCAAATGCTATTGAAACCGCTACCCACATCAAAAAAATAGAATATTGTTGGCAACATGGAGGCTTTTCATGTGCCCGTCTTGTAGCCACTACCATCTCCAACGTGAATCACTGTCTTACCTCATACCACGTTACTTAATTTTGGCCATTCTTTTGAAATTTATAGAAATGGAGTCATACAGTCTGCGTTATTTTGTAACTGCCTCCCTGCTCTCAACATTTTGTTTTTGAAATTCTTTCATGTTTTTGGAAATTGCAATTGTTTATGCTTATGGTACACTTTCCAATTTCATGAATCTACTACAATTTATCCACTCTACTATTGATGAACTTGTGGATTCTTTTCTGTGTTTAATTAGGAATAGTGCTGCTATGTTCTGCCTATGACTGTTAGTGCCCGAATGTACATGTTTTTGTTGGGTGTGCACCTAGGAATGGAACTGCTGTGTCCTAAGGTAAACTTATGCTAAGCTTTAGTAAAGAGTATCAAACATTTTCTAAAGTGGCTTACAAATTTACATTCCCACTGATATTGAATGAGAGTTTTAGTTGCTTCATATCCTTGTCCTCTGCAGCACTAGATATTTTCAGGTTTTTGAAACTCTAGCCATTATGGTTTTTACCTACTGGCATCTAATAATGGAATTATTTTGCAGTTATCTGATGATTAATGAAGTTAAACACCTTCTCACATGTTTATTTGACCATTTAGATGATGTAATTGTGTGTGTGTGTGTGTGTGTGTGTGAGAGAGAGAGAGAGAGAGAGAGAGAGAGAGAGACAGGCCCATTTGGGACTTTTGCCCACACTCTGTTGTGTTGGATGTCTTTTGTCTTATTGGTTTGTAGAAATTCTTCATATATTCTGGAGTCCTTTATTGAATTCTGTGTTGCAAAGATTTTTTTCACAATCCATGGTTTGTGTCTTTTAATGAAGAGATGTTTTTGATTTTACAGTAGTCAAATCCTTTCTTTTATGGGTTAGTGCTTTTGTATCCTATTGAAAGAGTTTGCTTTGTAAATGATGGCATTTGAAACATTTTCTTTCTATGCAGTGTTTTGTTTTATAGAAAGACAATTGGTTTTTATATAATAACTTAAAAAGTGAACTTGTCAAATTCAACTCTTATTTTTAATAGTTTGACTAGATTATTTTAGATTTCTTTATGTACTCTTTGTCATCTGCAAATTAATTATTGTTTTTATTACTTTCTCTCCAAACCTTACATCATTTACATATTCTTGCCCCATTGCACTGGGTAAAACCTCCAGCACAATATTGAATAGAAATGGAAATGGCTGACTTCCTTGGTTTGCTCTCAATTTGAGAGGAAAGCATTTAGGCTTATGGCTCTAGGCTTTTTTTTTTTTTTTTAAAGTTTATTTATTTTGAGAGAGAGAGAAAGTGCCAAGTCAGGGAAGGGCAGAGAGAGAGGGAGTGAGAGAGAGAATCCCAAGCCCAGTGTGGGGCTTGAACTCATGAACTGTGAGACCATGACCTGAGTCAAAGTCAAGAGTTGGTTGCTTAACTGACTGAGCCACCCAGGAACCCTTAGGCTCTTTTTTTTTTTAATAGATACTAGTGTATTGCACCAAAGTTTTTGCCTGTATTATCAGTTGCTATTAGTATTTTTTCAGTTGTATTGAGATACAATCAATGTATAATATTGCATTAGCTTAAGGTGTACTATATAATGATTAAATATATATATATATATATATGTATATTGCAAAATGATTACCACATCTAGGTCGAGTTAATATCTATCACTCTACCTACTTAATAAGTTTTTCCTTGTGATGAGAACTTTTAAGATCTGTTCTCTGAGCACCTTTCAAATATACAACATAGTGTTGTTAACTGTGGTCACCATGCTGTATATTACATGCCCAGGATTTATTAACTATATATAGAGAGTTATATATTGATATACATGTCACATCTTCTTACATCTTTATCAATTCGTCCATTGACAGGCACTTAGGTTGTTTTTATATCCTGGGTATTCTGTATAATGCTGCAGGGAGGATGGGGGTACATACATCACTTTGATAGTCTGTTTCATTTCCTTTGGGTATATACCCAGAGGTAAAATCGCTATATCATGTGTTAGGTCGTTTTTTAAAAAAATATTTTGAGGAAGTTTCCTCTTTGTTTATGGCAACTTTAATTCTTTTATTTTCAGCCATTGCATTATTATATTTAAGTTGTGTCCTTTGTTTTTTTCTGACAAACTTTGTCTTTCAATTGAGCACTTAAAAAAAATTACCTTTAATGTATCAATAAATTTTGCTTATTTTGATTTAAATGTTCCAACTTACTCTTCAGTTTCTAGTTTTACAACCAATTTCATATTCCTTTTTTCTTCTTTCCTGATTTCTTGACCTCTTTTGGATTAATCGCCATAAAAATACTCTATATTTTTCTGTGATCTTTTATTATTCTTTTAAGTATACCCTTTTGGAAACCAGTATGCATTCTTGATTCATTCCCTTAGTCAATTCAAGCTGCTATCACAAAATACCATAGATTGGGTGGCTTATAAACAACAGAAATTTATTTCTAACAATTTTGGAAGTTGGAAGTCTGAGATCAGTGTACCAACATGATCAGGCGATGGTAAGAGCCTTCTTCAGGGCCCTTGAGACCTAATTAATTCCTCAAAACTCTACCTCTTAATACCATCACATTGGGAGTTAGTATTTCAACACATGAATTTTAGGGAGGACAGAAACTCACTGTGAGATAGTATTTTATCACTTCCCAGATATATCAAAGCAAACTTTATTTATAAAATAGTCACAATAATTATAGAGATTGTACATGAATGAACATGCTCAAATCATAGTCTGACAAAGAATTCATTCAAGTTCTTTTCTGGAAAAAAGTTTTTGAGGGGCGCCTGGGTGGCGCAGTCGGTTAAGCGTCCGACTTCAGCCAGGTCACCATCTCGCGCTCCGTGAGTTCGAGCCCTGCGTCGGGCTCTGGGCTGATGGCTCAGAGCCTGGAGCCTGTTTCCGATTCTGTGTCTCCCTCTCTCTCTGCCCCTCCCCCGTTCATGCTCTGTCTCTCTCTGTCACAAAAATAAATAAACGTTGAAAAAAAAATTTTAAAAAGAAAAAAGTTTTTGAGCACCTACTCTGTGTTAACTACTGTGCTAGTGGTATGAAATCAATAAATTATCCAATATTTATTTAATTCTTTCATGTTTTGGACATTATGATTAGTGCTGAGAATACCAAGGTAATGAAAACTTGACATGGTCCTTTTGCCTCGTACCAATAATATAAACTCTAGTGAGAAGTGGACAAAAGTACATACCTCTGGTATGCAAATGTATTTAACAGTGAATAAAATGGCAATTATGTTAATGAACACTTACTATGTACCAGATTTTTGTGAGCACTTTATATTCATCACTTCTTACAATTATCTAATAAGATTAGGTGTTGTCATTGCATCCACCTTACTGATAAGGATAGATTTAAGTGTTTTGCCAAAAGTTACATGGCTGGGAAAGAGCATAGCAAAAGAGCTTTGGGAATGCAGGGGAGCTAAGCAACTGATCCCACCTAGAATAACTGGGGAAGGCTTCATGAGGGTGGAAGTCATCGGAACTTGGCAGACATGGTTGGGCTGACATTCAGGACACATAGCCTATGATATGTCACAACTGTGCATGTGTGTGCAAGTGTGTGGCAGTAACACATGTTCAGAGAAGAATGAAGAGCCTGGTATGTTGGGATCTCAGGGTTTTAAAGGCAAGTTACAGAAAAAAGGAAGGTTTTTAAAGGGAAAAACACGATATCTAAACTATTCTGATAAGCATTGATAATCTGTCTCTTCTACCTTCTAGAGTGATAATATCTAATATTTATGGAGGACTTACAACGTGCCAGGCTGTGTAGTAAGCACATTACATATGTTAATTCATTTTAGCCTAAGAAGAAACCCTGATAGGAATATACTAGAAAATAAACAACAACTGATGTACAGAGCATTTGAGTGAGTCAATCAGGGTCACACCTTTAATTGGTGGAGGTGTTAAGATTGGATGTAGCTTTGCTCTTAATTTCTATACATATTGAGTCTCTGTTCTTTATTTCTTATAGTCTGACATTGTTAGGTATATTATATGTAATAGATATATACTATTATATATATGTAATATTTTAATATTAATGTTAGATATATATATATATATACTATATATAGAGAGGGATATATAGAGAGATATATACTATATTAGGTATAAACTATATATTAACATACTGAGCATTATTAGGTATATTATATACATGAAAAGATCTCACTTGCCAGCTGAAATGTAAACCTCAGGGACAGAGACTTTTGTTTATACTGCACTGAGATCTTTTCAGTGATTTTTGGAAAGCTAGGCCATTATGTGGTTGGTACTTGTGGAATGAATGATTACATATTGAAGAATGGTAGATGTCTGACATATTGGCAAAACAACATGTGTATATACACACACTTACATTATGATTTGTATATATTTTTAATGTTAATATAATCCTAAAATAAGTTAAAATTAATATTAATAAATATATATTAAAATGAATATATATTTAGGATTGGTTTTGTCTATAATACCTATATACATATACATGCAAAACCGATGCTAAATACATGTTCATTTTTTGTTGAAATGATTTAGTATCTTTTATCACTAAGAAATAGTAAACATTTGGGGCACCTGGGTGGCTCAGTCAGTTAAGCATCCAACTTCAGCTCAGGTCATGATCTCATGGTCCATGAGTTCAAGCCCTATGTCAGGCTCTGTGCTGACAGCTCAGAGCCTAGAGCCTGCTTCGGATTCTGTGTCTCCTTCTCTCCCTGCCTTTCCCCCACTCACACTCTGTCTCTCAAAAATAAAAAAAAGTTAAAAAAATTAAAAAAAATAGTAAACATTTCAGATTAATGGATTCTCAGTAATTAAAGAACTTACTTTCTAAGATCTGGCAGAAATTGTAACAATGAACTAAAAAGAATCCTAATTTATGACTATTTAAGAAATATATATTTATTTTGTATTGATATCTAACCCATTTGTCCCCCAGATAATTTCACTGTGGCTGAAAGCATATGTAGTATATGCTATACATGTAGTGTGTGTGTGTGTGTGTGTGTGTGTGTGTGTGTGTGTACACTAATTCTAAGTTGTATTTTGCACTCAAACCTGAGCTTGACTTTGCCTGAAGGCTGGGTTGATCAGGATAAGGGTTCCTGGTTGCCAACTTTGCAGGAATAAACTCAACCCCCTGACTGTTAGGACCTTTTACAATGCTGCCTCATTCTCTTATGTGGTCTTGCTCTCTTTCCCCACACAGGCAAGTTTCCTGCCCTCTACTTCATGCCAGTGCCTCCTCAACCAACCAATGTGAGACAAAGTAGTGTTCCAGGGATCACTACTTTGCTAGCTGGTAGACCACTTTCACCATGAAGTAGACAGGGAGCTAAGAGACTTGAGTCAATACTTTGTTTTGTGACCTGGTACAAATGATATTTCTTCTGCTTGGGTCTTTTTTTTTTTTTTTAATCTGTAAAAGGAGGAGTTTATACCAAATGTTTTTTAATATCTGAGTTTTTCTGAGGAGGGTAATGAGGGTAATGAGGGTAATGAGGGTAATGAGGAGGGTAACTGTGAATTAATTTCTTGTTAAAAGAACAAATATGCCTTTAAAAGTCAGACAGGGGCGCCTGGGTGGCTCAGTCGGTTAAGCATCCGACTTCAGCTCAGGTCACGATCTCGCGGTCCGTGAGTTCGAGCCCCGCGTCAGGCTCTGGGCTGATGGCTCAGAGCCTGGAGCCTGCTTCCGTTTCTGTGTCTCCCTCTCTCTCTGCCCCTCCCCCGTTCATGCTCTGTCTCTCTCTGTCTCAAAAATAAATAAAAAACGTTAAAATAATTTAAAAAAAAGTCAGACAACATTATAAATATTAACAGTGGGACATATCCAGATAGTGTTGGAGAAAATTCTCCATGGGTATAGAATCCTGGGTGGACATGGTTGAGGATAACATTGTATATTGGCTTCATCCTGGTGTCCGGAGTCCTCTTGATATAGCCTTCATTATATGCTATATGGGTTTAAATGGAAGGATTTGGCTCCTAGTTCTGTCAGTCAGATTATTCAGAGTGGCTGGCAGTGGCATGTTCATGGGAAAATTGACCACATGCTAAGATGATACAGGAAAGAGTGGTAGATGTTTCAGAAGGCATTTCTCTGTCTTCCTCATGTTTCTTCTGCATGTCTTGGAAGAGAAGAATGACATTGTCTGTAGTTTTGGATTCTCTTTTCAAGAATGCACACTGAAAAAGCTTGGAAGATGGAGATAATGCTTCCCTCCAGAGCACAGGACAGGCATGCTTACTGCCCAGTACAGAAGACTTAGGTTTGCTGTGACATTACCTGCAGTGCATGGAGGTCTCATGTGGCTCTCTTTGTGTTGCCTAAAGGATAGGAGCTTAGATAACCAATGCGCGAGCACATACACACACATACACACACACACACACACACTCTGATACTCTGGCTACTGCTACTGCTCTCTCATCTCTGTCTCTCATCTCTGAACCAAGAGTTTTGTATCAGCACCCATGAGATGGTGTAAACTAACTTACTAGCTAGCTTGGAGCAGGATAGCATTTCAGACCCTTTACAGTTCTTGGGAAATAGGATTTTAGGATTTTTTTCTACATCCCTTTTGATCAGTCTTTTCCCCATTCCTTTCTGGAACTGAGACCCACAAGAATTTGAATAACAGGGCCAAGGTTTCACAACTAATTGGTAACAAACCAGACACTAAAATCTGGATTTCATGACCCTTTTGTCCTGTACATCTTTCAGTAAGGGTTGTAAATCTAAATAGGTCCTGGAAACACCTATGCTGTGCAACAGTTAAAACTTTTAATAACTTCTGTGCAACTTACCTGCTGGTTGAAAGCCCTCTGTATGTGAATAGTCTCTAAAACTGTACAATTAATTAAATGTGAATTTAATAGAGACTTTGGTAAGGTACTTATTTAAAGAAAAACACCTTTAAAGAAAAAGATGAGACACTACACTAAAACTCATGATTTAAGTAAAAAGCAACATCCTGATTAAAACCAAGTTTGGGTTACAGTACAGAAGTCAAGTGACAAATGGTGTAGCTAAATCTTTGCTAGTGTTCATTTGTTCTTTTGGTAAATTTGCACAGGCTTCATAAGTGGTTACTAAAATGTTTATGCATTCAGTATGAATAATCTCAAGGCTTCTCAGAGAATTTCCCTAAATTCTGTGTTGTTATAAGGCTTCACTTTCTAATGAAAGTCAGAAATATATCTGCGTGTAACTAGTAAGAGAATCAATTAAGAGGTAAAGCTGACTAGAAACATCTTCAGTGATATCTGAGACTGTATAGTGACAAACTCTTATCAGAATAGAAAGGGCACCAGAGATAAGGGACCAGGTCCCCATCTTTCCACTCTCTCCCCATTCTGACACACACCCTGTGGGTGTCAGAGTTTTTGCTTAGTTTGTTTTGTGGTTTTCTTGTTGGTTTTCTCTTCAGAGTCTTTATTCACTCATGTGACAGTTCTTCAGTAAAAGACAAAGATCTTCCTAACACCCACTCCATCCCCCCCCCCTCAGATTTTACTATTCAGGTTTGCTGATACCTGATATTGTGCCTTTTATAGTTTATGCAAATGGAAGCCTTGTCTCTATAAAATCCAAATGCATATCCTTATCCTCCAGGAAAATTGCAGTTTCTCCATCTGTGGTTGTTCTAAGTTTATTGTTTTTTAATCAACTATATTTGAATAACTGTCTCTGTTTCTAATTTGATAATATGCACATTTATATGATGCTACAATGTAAAGATTTCCTTTAAGTTAATTTGAGGGGCTAAGCTCTCTGCTGCTCTTGGTCCTTGAGTTTACTGCTGGCACTGGGGTCAGGCAATCATGGAGAATTTACTTCAGTTTGCGTGTGACCACTGGTTCATATACTCTCCACTAAGGGATTTGTCTTTGGATGTTATGGAGATAGAAAAAATGATGAAAAGCTAACTGCCTTCTGGAACAAGAGTATGCTATTTTTCAAGTAATTGAAACCCAAATGAAGAAGAAAGTAAAGACTATGGCTTAATTACAGAATATTCACATTTTGTGAGTTTTGGCTAAGTGTCCAACTTCGGCTTAGGTCATGACTTCATGGTCTGTGAGTTCAAGCCCCACATGGGGCTCTGTGTTGACAGCTCAGAGTCTGGAGCCTACTTTGGATTCTGTGTCTCCCTCCCTCTGCCCCTCCCTGGTTTGCCCTCTGTTGCTCTCTCGAAAACAAATAAACATTAAACATTCTTTTAAAAAATTAGTTAAAAATAATTCATTTTGAGCTATTGCCTAATAAGGATTTAGGACCTTAGATTTCTCTTTCTCTGTCTCTTTATGTGTATACAGACACCACACACATCCCTTTCCCTTCCTCCCTCAGCTCTTAGAACTTGGAAATTGCTTCTCCCCCACTTAGTAAAGGAGTCTGGACACTTACTTTCTGGAGATATTAAACCAAAAGAAGTGACTGAGGCACCAAACACATGTGAAGGTTGAGAGACAACACACAAATAAGGGAATTAAGTAAAAGCCTATACCAAATAATGAGCCCGGTTGACATCTGTTGAGGGGGGGCCTTATTCTACCTATCATATTTGCATTTTGAATTTGGGAATCTCCATTAATGGAAAGATAAGCTAATGGCATTTACTAATAAAACTTATGATCAGACTGAAATGATACTGGTTAAAACCACATTCCCCTGGAAAAAAATTACTTACCTGGTTTTGTACTAGACTATTGAATTAAAATATTTAAACATATTTAATATGTCAACATGTTCGTTATACTGGGGACATATGGAAATGACAAAAATATTTATTGAGGAAGGCTTCGCTTGATTCAAGATAAGAAATCTGCTTTAGCTACACAATTATGGAGTGTGCTCTATGTGTATGTTTGATATACAGTACAGTTAGCAGAACACAGATATCATAGATATACATTAGAGTCTGGAACCAGACTGGCTGAAATCAAATCCTTGCTCTACCATTTATCTGGCAATTTCTCTCTCACTAAGTTTCCCCAGTAGGGAATCTGGGGAATAGCATCTGTCTCACAGTATTACTGTCTCACAGTATTACTATAAGAATTAGTTAGGGGTACCTGGGTGGCTCAGTAGGTTAAGCATCCAACTCTTGGTTTTGACTCGGGTCATAATCTCATGGTTTCATGAGTTTGAGCCCCACATTGGGCTCTGTGCTGATGGCACAGAGCCTATTTAGGATTCACTTTCTCCCTCTGTCTCTCTCTGTCTCTCTCTCTTTCTCTTTCTCTCTCTCCCTCTCCGCCCCTCCTCTGCTCACGCTGTCTCTGTCTCTCTCAAAAATAAACTTAAAAAAATAAAGAATTAGTTAAAATATACAAAGCAGTAAGACAGTGATTGGTACATAAAAAATGTTCAGTAGAGGTTAACTGTATTTCTATTAATGAATGTATAAAGAATTATAAAGATACAGTAGATTCTGGGGCATCTGGGTGGCTCAGTTAGCTAAGCAAACAACTCTTGATTTTGGCTCAGGTCATGATCTCACAATTGGTGGGATCTAGCCCTATGCTGGGCTCTGTGCCAACAGTGTGGATATTGGGATTCTCTCATATTCCCTCTCTCTGCTCCTCCCCCTTCTCAAAATAAATAAACATTTAAAAAAAGATACAGTGTATTCTGAAATACATTTTGGTCACTACAAGAATTTATTGAAAACCACAACCCATGTGTAAACTATTAAAATATTTTCTCTTTTATCCCTGTCTGGATTTATCTTCCTAGACCCGGTGACTGCCTCATCATGCCTGATGATGTCTCTTCTTATGTGAGGTCTAAGATGTACTAAAATGTCTGTTTCTTATTCCAGGACTCTATTAATAAACCTTAGTTTATGTGTGTTTTCTCAGCATATGAGCAGCAGTGATGTAGGTTAAATTCGTAGCCTTTAGAGTTAGGTGACCTGGGTTTAACCTCTTATAAGCTCTGTGACCATGGACATATTCTTTAAACTTTTAAATCTAGTCTTCTGACCTGAAAAATGGAATTATAATAGTACCTAACTCATAGTTTTGATGGGAAGATTAAATAAAAAGGTACATTTAAAGCCCTCTGCACAGACCTACCTGGTTCAGCCAGCTGAGAAAATGACCTTGGTTAGCCTTAAGAGACCAATTCAGTATAACTGATTACCTGGTGATTAATGATTCTTTGGGAGGGGACAGAAATATTGACAGACATTTAATATTTAAACTGTAAGTTTGTAGAAAAGTAAGAGGGGAGGTTAAAAATTATTGGAAACTGCATGTGCCAAGAGTTAACCAAAAACATGGACTAAGTTGTCCAATGTGTCAGGAGCCTGGGTATAGGCTAAAGCTTCAAATAATGGCTGAGTTCAAGGGGTAGCCAAAGGAGTAGAATATAATTTCTCTGTGTGTCTGCTTATTATAGTATTTGTTTCTAACAAAAACAGTATTGTAAGGAGGAGGAAGAATGAATACTATTATCTGCCTTTCCTTTTTGAAGAATTACTTACCTGATATAATGGTACAAAAATGCGGTCTGTTTGGAAGCTAAAACTTGATTTGTTTGGGGAATATAGATAGATTTTTCAGTCAAGGCAAAAATAATGACCACATTTAGGTTTATTATAAGCAAGGATGAAGGGAAAGATTGTAGATATAGTAGCATTTTTCTTTGTCATTGTTTTCTTTATTTCTGGTAGCTCCAGGCTCAGGACCATGCAGGATCTTCCCCCTTCCCCATCAGGATCTAATTGTCCCAGATGATTTTCTTTTTTTTTTTTTTTAATTTTTTTTTCAACTTTTATTTATTTTTGGGACAGAGAGAGAGAGAGCATGAACGGGGGAGGGGCAGAGAGAGAGGGAGACACAGAATCGGAAGCAGGCTCCAGGCTCTGAGCCATCAGCCCAGAGCCTGACGCGGGGCTCGAACTCACGGAGCGCGAGATCGTGACCTGGCTGAAGTCGGACGCTTAACCGACTGCGCCACCCAGGCGCCCCCCAGATGATTTTCTTTTGACTAAGTCTTTTCCCTCTCAAAACTCTACCCAAGGTCATATAGCTAGCTGTCATAAAGGATAAGATCTAATAAATTATTTTGCCATAAAATATGAGTGATCAATAACTTCAGAGCTATGACCACAAGTTCCCCCTACATGCAAGCATAGCAGATCTTATCTTTTATTCATAACTTTAATTAATGATATTATTAATGATAATATGACAGAAGAGTTCCATATTGCAAGGGAAATCTCTAGAGATAGTCTACCTGGGCCAGTTTCACCACTGTTCTGAGCAGGGGAGTCCAGCCTGCAGTTATAATGTGGCTTCCCTGCCACATATCCTGTCACAAAATCTCTGGTTTGCAGAATTTTAAGGACCAAAAATGAAAGGCCAACTACCGTCTCTTGGTTCTCAGAGCACTAATTGCATTATTTTGTTCAGAAATGGTGTTCAAGCAAGCATAAGAGCTAAATATTTGGACTTCAGTAGACAGTTTTCTCTTGTTTTGAGTACTGGTCAGCACCAGAGACAGCAGTCTCTGAGCACCAGTGGGGATGCAAAGATTTCTGTTGTACAAATGAAGCATTTATCATCTTCAAGTCACTCTATTTTAAATGGTTATTGACATAAACCAATTTTCCTTAAAAGTCATAAAAACCAAGAAATATAGGGGTAGTTTATGCATGATTCCAAGACTGTTGCATAAATCATGAACTGTCTGGCACTATTTCTTTACAACAGTAACTGAATTTTACCATTGA
Organism: Prionailurus viverrinus; assembly: GCF_022837055.1. Taxonomy (NCBI): domain Eukaryota; kingdom Metazoa; phylum Chordata; class Mammalia; order Carnivora; family Felidae; genus Prionailurus; species Prionailurus viverrinus. Next base: position 123,294,685 of record NC_062563.1, read on the forward strand.
CAATAGATACCTGCCTGCTTCTTTCAAGCCATTTTAATTTTGGTATTTCTTCGTAGGGTATTGATAATTAATTGCATCAACTCTACTACTTTAATAAAACTGGTCATCCACAAAGCAAATATGTATTGCTTAATTTTCAGTTTGAGAGTTGATAACCACTGAAAATTAATCATCCATAGAAAGGGAACTAAGCAGCACTTCTAATCTCTGAAAAGATTGCCAGTCTATTAGAGTTATGTGCTATAATCAATTCACATATAACTGTATAATTTATAAGCTCCAAATTAGATCAGCTATCTATTAGACCTAATAAAAATGGAAATATATTAATCAGATTAGAAAAATAAAAAAAAAAGAAAATTAGCAAGGAACCAGATGTGATACTCCTAGAAGAAAGAACAATAACACCTTTTGGTGTGAATCTGAATGGGTTAAACTGGTTTACCTCGTGTACAGCAATATGCTTTTATTGATAGTTCACTATAGTTGATATAAAAATTGTTTAGAAGAAGGCTCTTGGAAATTATATGGAAGCTAATAATGCATGAACAAAAGTTCTTTATGTCAGCTGTTAATTCCAAGAAGACATAACATTTATCAAGCACTTACTACATGCCAGGTGTGGGGGTGGGCCTACAGGACACAGACATACGTTTTGAGATTAATAGTCTTGTTGAGCTCACTTTATAAGTTACAGACATCATTATTTTCCAGTTTCTAGGTATCCAGGTCAAAGATACACTGATTAAATTTGTACTGATGTCTCAAAATTACACATATTTTACATTTGGTAAAGTTTTAATGCTAATTATGAAATCTAGTTTCACTTTTATGCCATGTTCCTTCCTTTCCTCATTTTGTCCCTTTACTCACCAGCTTAGATTGGACCAGACTCCTACTGAACTATACTGGCCTTGTTTATAGATGATATGATTGCTTATGCAGAAAATCCTAAAGATTCTACCAAAAAAGCTATTAAAGGGGGTGCCTGGGTGGCTCAGTCAGTTAGGTGTCCAACTCTTGATTTCAGTTCGGGTCGTGATCTCATGTTTGGTGAGATTAGTGCAGTGTTGGGCTCCATGATGACAGCACAGAGCCTTCTTGGGGTTCTCTCTCTCTCTCTCTCTCTCTCTCCCTCTCTCTCTCTGCTCACTTGTGCACTCTCTCTCAATAAATAAAATAAAAAAGCTATTAGAACTAATGAAATAACAACCACTGGAACCAACAACCACAAACTAAAGGTAACTTAGAAAAGTAACAGTGGGAATGAAATCACTTCTGTAAAAATTATGCAAAGAATAACATTTTTATGGTTTTCAAACATTCCTAGTTTTCTTCCAAACTAAAACAAGTGACAGTAATGTCTCTGCTATATAAGCAACTACTACTTACACATTAGAAACTTTACAGCATTTAGGGTAATAAAAGCACCCCAATGAATTTTTGTTAGTCACTTATTTGTTGGTTTTTTCTTTTGAAATGTGGATATCCTTCTTCATCTACTGTCAGAGGATACTGGGTATATGTCTACAAAATATGTTTGTATGTATGCATGCATTTATGTATGTATATGTATAACTTCTGTATAACTGTTATCATGGAATGAATTTGTATGCGACTGACGGATATACCACTTTTTAAGTTTAATTTTAATTCTAGTTAGTTAACACAGTGTTATATTAGTTTCAGGTGTATGATATAGTGATTCCACACTTGCATACAACACCTGGTGTTGATCACAGCAAGTACACTCCTTAATCCCCATCACCTATTTAATCCATCCCTCCACTTCCCTCCCTCTGGTTAACCATCAGTTTGTTCTCTGTAGCTAAGAGTCTGTTTCTTGGTTTCTGTCTGTCTCTGTCTCTTTCCCCCACTTTGCTTATTTGTTTTGTCTCTTAAATTTCACAGATGAATGAAATCATGTGGTATTTGTATACCACTCATTTTAAATCTATACTGCAAAAGAGTACTGAACACCTGGACTTCAACATTATTTGAATACTCTGTATATAACATTCCTTTTTTGCATTTTTTCTTTGTTTATCTGATGTTATGAGTTTTCTCAATATTGCAGTATCTAGTAATATTATGTTTATGTGGACTCTCTCTCTCTCTCTCTCTATATATATATATATATATACACATTCATTTGAAGTTCATTTTACATTCTCTATTTTAAAGTAATTTTATTTTTAATTTTGATCATGTCTTATATGCAGCTACATTTGTTTGGAAATATTTTTTTTAAAGAATTCAGAATAACAATACATCTCTAGATCTATCCCAGATATTTAAAACTCAATAAATATTTTAAATTATCAATTTCCAGAAATAGAAAGACAAGGGACACTTCTCAACTCAATTTTTGAGGCCAGCATTCTCCTGAAAACATAAACAGATAAAAGCAGTATAAGAGAAAAAAATATATAGAGTAACATACTTCATAAAACACAAGCAAAAATCCTCAGCAAAACATTGGCAAATCAAATTCAGCAATTTATGAAAAAAAGGTACAATGACCAAATGGAGTTTATCCCATTAATTCAAGGTTGGTGCAACATTTGAAAGTCGATTGATGTTATTTACCATTTCAACAAATTAAAGGAAAAAACTCATATGATCTTCTCAATAGATACAGAAAAAGCACTTGAAAACTAAAAACATCCACGTAAAATAATACTCCCAGTAAACTAGAAACAGAAGGAAACTCCTTCAACCTGATAAAGGAATCTATAAAATCCCCTTAGCTAACCACTCACTTAACAGTCAAACCAAATGCTTTATTCCTAAGAGGGAAAAAACCAAGGATGTCTGCTCTCACCAATCCTAATAAACATTGTACTGGTGTCCTAGCCAGTGTAAAAAGGTAAGAAAGGTAAATAAAAGTCATCCAGATTGTAAAGGGAGTAACGAAATTCTCTCTATAGGTGATATGATTACTTACATAGAAAATCCTAAAACTTCTACAAAAAAGCTATTAGAACTAATAACTGACTTGAGCAAAGTTTCTGACTACTAAAATAATATTAAAGAAACCAATTATAATTCTGTATGCTAGTAATAAACAGCTTAAAATAAAAATTAAAAATGTATAAAAGTACCAAACATATGAAAAAGTTAGATATAAAAGTTGTAAAAATCTGTGCAAGTTCTGTATGTCAAAAACTACAAAATACTGATGAAAGAAGTCAAAGAAGTACTATATGCATGGATAATTATATTTTGTTAATGCCTTGGAAGATTCAATATTCCTAAAGTGTCAATTCTCCACAAACTAATATATAGATTTGAGGTAATCCTAATAAAAATCCCAGTGGGACATTTTGAAGAGATTGACAAACTAATTCTAAAATGAAATCAGTGTACATGGAAATGCAGCAGAGAATATTCAAAACAACTTTGAAAAAAATAATTTTGAAGGCATCATACTACCCAATTTTAATGTTTACTATAGACAGTGTGGTGTTAGTGGTAAGTTAGACTCACAAATCAGTGAAATAGAATAAAAAGTCCAGGAAGAGATACACACGTATACATGAGCAACTAGCTTTTGGGATTGATTGAAGGCAATTCAATGTAGAAATGGCAGTGTTTTAAGGAACTATTGATATTATAAGCAAAAATGGATCCTGACACTCACTTTCACACCAAATATGTAAATTCATACAAAATTAATTCTAGCCCTAAAGTAATAACTAAAATTATAAAACCTCTATAAGAAAATATAGGAGAAAAATCTTTGTAAACTTGGGTTAGACGCAAGGTGAGACACAAAGAACATAATAAGTCAGGCTTCATTTACTATTTAAAAAAACAGTGCATGAAATTTCTGTTCTTCAAAACACAGTTATTAGGAAAATTAAAAGACAAGTATTGATTGGGAAAATATTTGCCAAACTTACATCTGCCAAATTTTTTCTATCCAGAATTTATAAAGAACATCCAAAACTCAATAATAAGAGAATGCAATAAAACATAATGGACAAAATATTTGAATAGGTACTCCATCAAAGATAATATACAAGTGACAAGATGGTGAATACAAATACTGAATATTCTTTGTCACTAGGGAAATTCATATTAAACCAAACAGATATAACTATAATTTGATTAAAATATCCAGGAAGATAAAACAAGAAACAAAACGAAATTCCAGCTGATATATGATGCCATACAATCCAGCCATCACACTCTTAAGTATTTACCAAAGATAAATAAAAACTTAGGTTCACACAGATATGCATATGTTTATGGTGGCTTTATTCATAATCAACTTCAACTGTCAATCACACAAATGTTCTTCAATTGTTAAATGGATAAACACACTGTGGTATATCCATACAAATGAATACTGATATATGCAACAAGAAGAATAAATCTCAAATAAACTACACTAAGTGCATAGTGCACTATATGACATATTCGGTGATTCTGTTTGTGTGATGTTCTACAAACCAGTGAGTGTGGATGTAAGACACTGAGAGGAAGGAAAGAGATGACTACACCCTATAAGAATTTTCTTGACTGGTAGAACTGATCTGTATCTTGATTTCAGTGGAGAATTATGAATCTATGATTATACATTTATCCACTCAAGCTGTACACTTTGAAGGCACTTGTGATGAGCACTGGGTATGTAAGTGATGACTAAATTCTACTGAAACAAATACTGCACTGTATGTTGTCCAACTAAAATTTAAATAAAAAAAAGAACTGTCTTGCTAAAATGAAATACAGAAAAAATAAATAAAATGAAACACATAACACAAGATACATAATATGTATAACATACATAATCAGGATAAACAAATGATAATTCCAAAAACAAATCACATGTTTTGAATTTTTTTTACAAATTAATAACTGAATTAAAATGCATTTTTTAGAGAATAAATGAATTAAATGTGTAGTATTTTCACAACAAAATGGGTTATTCAGATTTCCAAAAATTACTCTTTTAGAGTTTATCAACAATGTGCCAAGGTTTAACTTAATTCCTATTTGTCCTGTCTCAAATTGAGCACTACTATTAAATACTCTTTAAATACACATAGACACACAGCCATTTCCTCTTTTACATTTACTCATGCTACCATAATGAGCTTCCACTACTCCATTTTCCTTAGCGCTGCTCTCTCTCACTTTACCCTGGACCTCTCAAATGTTCAGTGCAAAGAGATCATTTCAAGCTTCATCATAAGATACCTCAAGGCATTCAGTACTATTGACCATTTCATCCTACATACAAAAAAGCATTTTTCATTTCTTGAGTTTTCCCATACTCTCTACTGATTCTCTTTTCAACTGGTTGGCTATTCCTCTGTTACTCTCTTTCACTGACTACTTTTGTGGGCAAGTTAAAATGCACTATTCTCCATTCTTACCCTTTTCTCGATGGATGCATTCTTCCTGGGTAAGCCCATCTCCTCCCATGATTTAAACAACTCTCAGTATACTGATGACTCCATAAACCATGGTTTGCCCCCCCCATATCAGTATCTTGAATTGCAGACTTACATTACTTTAAACTCTCTCATTATCATCCTGCAGCTCAGTGAATGACTGCCATTTTTCTCTTCACTCAATGATGTCATCTCTGCAAACATGTTCATCAGTGTTTCTTGATCTCTAGTAATAGTCCAAAGGTCTTCTGCTTTCCCAAAAACTAAGGATGAAATTAGCCATTTAGCCATATTTTTTTGAAGAATGGATCCTTGGAAGTCACAATGTAATTTAATTAGTGTTGTGTCAGATATTCTTGAGCTACAGGAAAAGGGACCATTTATACTTGAAGTAAGATCTAGATGTCTCTTTCTCTTTCTTTCATTCTGTGTCCTGATATTTTTTTATTTCCATTGGCTGTTAAAGGGACTTGGATATGTCTCATGTTGGTTAGAAGGTACCACCATATTAATAATTTGGGATATGTGCTTTCATAAATTTAGACATTAGGGCACAGACCCTTTTATACTCTGACTTTGGCTCTTGTATTCTTTTTCTTTCTCTTTTCTCTGGATCTTTTAACAACATTCAGTGGAGATTTGATACATACATACATACCCACACCCACACATACATACAATGGAATACTACTTGTGGATGAAGAAGAATGAAATCCTACCATTTGCAACAACATGGATGGAACTGGAGGGTATTATGCTAAGCAAAATAAGTCAGAGAAAGATATCTTATGATTTCACTCATGTGGAATTTGAGAAACACAAAAGATGAACATAGGGGAGAGGAAGGAAAAATAAGAAAGAAAAAAAAAACAGAGAGGGAGGCAAACCATAAGAGACTCAGGGTTACTGGAGGGGTGGCAGGTGGGGAGATGAGGTAAATGGGTAGTGGGCACTAAGGATGACACTTTTTGGGATGAGCACTGGGTGTCATATGTAAGAAATGAATCCCTGGGTTCTACTCCTGAAGCCAAGACTACACTGTATGTTAACTAACATGAATTTAAATGGAAAAAAAAAAAAAAAGAACACGAAATCTATAGTACAAAAATCTAAGCATTTGGGCATCAGGAGAGAGAGAGAGATGCTCAAATAGATTATTATATTAATGGCAAAAGAGATTCATTTGTGGAGTTGGAATATGCTTCTCTGTGACTTTAACTAGAAAACTAGGGGAGGTGTTCAAATGCATAAGGTTTTGGTTTGGGGATTGACAATGGGGAGTAACAGGTGAAAATAGGCTAGTTGCCCTACCTTCTGTTTTATTTAGCTTATGCTGAACTATTTCCCACCTCAATTAACATTTTCATTCCCCTTAATGAAAACTGATAAGTTCTAAAACTATATAAAAATACACGTAATAAAATATCAACTACAAAAGTGACAGCCATCCAGAATAAAGAAATGTTAATATTTTATTGCATCTCCTTCAGACTTTGTTTTTAAATAAAAGGCATACTGTGTAACATTGTGGAAGATGGTAAAGCCCTCTTTGTTCCCCATTGCAATGACGTTACTTTATCTTTTTACTAAGGATAAACAGTATCCCCAATATGATGTGCATCCTTCTTACACATGCTTTTAGTATTTTGTCACTTATAGATCCATAAGCAAAGCAATGCTTTGCATTATTTTAAAAATGTATATTAATGCTGTCATAGTGTATATATCATTCCAGAATATTGTTTTTACTTAGTATTATGTTTTTGAGATCTATTCATGTTCATATGCATTAACTTGTTTTATTGCTCTATGGCTTGTGTGAATGCACAATAATTTATTCATTCCCTTAACTAAGGACACTACTGTAATGGATATTTTCATGCATATTTTCTGTGGTGAATATGTACAAGAGTTTCTCCTGGGCATATATTTAAAATCAGCATTGCTGAGTCACAGATTATATATCTCAATATCCACAGATTGACAACTTGCCCTCTAAAATGTTTTACAATTTTCCCCCCTCACCAGGAATGAATAAGACTTTTAGTTTTCTTTGTCTTTGTCAAATCTTGGTGGTTTTTTGATTTTTTAAATTTAATTGATAGTAAATAACCCATAAATAATTTTCCTGATAATTAAAAAAGATGAATATTTCTTCATATGTTCATTGGTGTTTATTTTTTGGTGAACTGCCTATTTAATAACATAAACAATTATTATGGAAAACATATACTGAGATCTGTCCACATAGCTTAAATATCATGACTAAGAACTGAGGCCACCTGTGTCAGCATGTCTATATGATTTATTCCAGGAATTTATTGCCCAAGAAAATGAGTCTATAAAGCAATAAGTATTTTCACTATTTGCTTCAGGAAATTCTTGCACACCAATAGGTCTGGGCAAAGGGTTTGCTCATCTGGGCAAATGGTTGCCCTACAAGATATTAGGTTGCTCACCTGAGTAAACAACTAGCTTATCAAATAACATTTCATTTATCTTGACTCATTTCAAGATCATTGTCTCTTTATGTCCATCACAATTATGTCACAAACTTCTTTCAAAATCCAGCAGTTTTGCACCTTGAAAGAACTACCTTAAATCATTTGAAACCAAACTCTAAAACCTATACATGTCCTTACTTGATATGCTTTCTCTGAGTCACCACTCTGACTCAGTCATGGTGTTCTCCTTTACCATAATAAGTCTGATAAATTTAGCTTTATTTTACCTACCTAAATTTAGATAAATCAAAAGGTTTATTGATGATCTTTTGGGGAGTCAACAATTGACAACATGGAAGTAGGAAAAATAGCATAATGATTTCTCCTCCCTGTGTATCTGTCACCCAACTTAAATAATAAGCAATCTTGTTTCATCTATATCCCTACCAACTTCCTTCTTCACATCCAGATATTTTGAATTAATCTTTGACATATCATTTCAGCTCATTTGTTAGAGTGCATGTTTTCTTATTTAAAAATCAAATATATTGTGGACATTCATACTCTTGCTATTTTATGTACTGCAAATATCTTCAATTTTGTGGTTTGGCTTTTATTTGTGATTCAATAATGTTCAGGAGATATTTATTTTTTAATAATTTTAGAATGTATTTTATAAATATGGTTTTTAAATATATGTGGAAATTAGTACTGTGTATAGAATTAGGTAGATATCTAAGTTAATGGTTTTCCATATTGGAAATTAATGGTCCCTGCACTAGTTTTGAATACTTGTTTCCTTTGCCCATGATTTGTAATGATACCTTTGTCACTTACCAAGTTCCTATATATATATATATTTTTTTTTAGAGCATGCATGAGCAGGGTAGGGGCAGAGGGAGAGGGAGAGAGACTCTTAATCAGGTTTCATACCCAGAACAGAGCCTCATGTGGAGCTTAATCTCATGACTATGAGATCATGACCAAGTCAAAATCAAGAGATGCGTAAATGAGCCACACAGACACCCCTGTTTGAGTCTAAATCATATCTCAGTATTCAGTTCCATTGATCTGTCTATCCCCATATGAAAACTGTATGATTTCAATTAATACAACTTTATACTAACTCTAGATATTCACTATGGCATGCACCATCAACACATTTTTTTTAATCAGAAAAATTTTTGATGTTCTCTTTTAAATGTTTATTTATTTTGAAAGAGGGAGAGAGAGAGAGAGAAAGAGAGCTGGGAAGGGGCAGAGATAGTGGGAGAGACAGAATCCCAAGCAGTTGTCAGTGCAGAGCCCAACTCAGGGCTCAAACTCATGAACCTCTGAGATCATGACCTGAGCCTAAATCAAGAGTTGACTGCTTAACCAACTGAGCCACCCAGGCACCCCTGGATGTTCTTGAATCTAAACTTAACCATAGTTAATTTAACATAAGTTTATCTTGGGGTGATTGGGTGGCTCACTTGGTTAAGCATCCGACTTCAGGTCATGATCTCATGGCTTGTGAGTTTGAGCCCTGCCTTGGGCTCTGAGCTGACAGCTTAGAGCCTGGAGCCTGCTTTGGATTCTGTGTCTCCTTCTCTCTCTCTCCACCCCTCCCCCACTCATGCTCTGTCTCTCTCTTCCCAAAAATAAATAAAAACATTAAAAATTAAAAAAAATAAGTTTATCTTAAGTCTTTTAAAATCCTGCTTGAGATTTTTACTTAAAATTATATTAATTTTATATATCTATTTCTGGGCAAATGATGCATATATGATGGTGAACATTCAAAACTATGCACACAATATCTCTTTATTCAAATTTTCTTTTATGCAGCATTAATTGCATTTTGTGCTTTTTTCTTTTTCAAGAAGTTTTTGTACATCTTTTCTCAACATTTAGCTGTAGGTGTTCTATAGATTTTCTAAAGCTTTTTACTTTAATATAGTTTTAAATTTGCCAAAAACATTGCAAAGAAAGTATAGACGGTTTGTATGTATCATACATTCAGTTTCATCTCTATTTAACATCTTACATTAGTATGGTACATTTGTCACAATTAATGAACCAATACTGATATATTATTATCAACTAAAATGTATATCATATTTAGATTTCCTTAGTTTTTGACGAATTTTCTTTTTCATTTCTAGGATCTCATCTAGGATACACATTGCATTTAGTTGATGTGTTTCCTTGGGCTCCTCTTGACTGATAGTGTCTTGGGCTTTCCTTGTTTTTGATAATATTGACAGTGTTGAGGAGGACTGATCAGACATTTTATAGGCAGTCATCAACTGAAATTGATCTATTGCGTTTCTTCATCATTAGGCTAGAATTATGGGTTTTGTGGGGAGGAAGATCACAGAGGTAAGGTGTCATTATTATTACAGCATTTCAAGGCCACATATTAGCAAAATGACATCACTGTTGATGTTGACCTTGATCACCTGCCTGATGTAGTACTTGTCCAGGATATCCTGTGTAAAGTTCTTCCTCTTTCCATACTGTAATCTTTTGAAGGTGGTCACTGCATGCAGCTCACACTAAAGGATAAGTGAGTTGTATTCTGCCTCCTTGAGGGAGGAATGCCCAAATAAATTTATTTGGAATACTTCTGCATGGATGCTTTGTCTATTCTTACATATTTATTCATTTTTTTATTACTGAGGTATAATTAACATATGACATGATATTAGTTTCAGGTGAAAGGTTATCTCTATAAAATTAATTAAGCTTTTTCAATTGCTTTTCAAAAATCCCATACTATTATTAGGTTTTGTTTGCATAAGCAGCCCTTTCTGGAAGATATAATTCAAATTTCTTTCTCTGGTTAATATTCTTCTTTGATTTCTATTTTAGTTCTATAATTTCTGCATCTATAGGCCATTGCAGTCTACAGTGATTTTCTTCTTGGTGGATATACTTTTAGAATACATAGTTTTTGTCTTTATCATCATTGATACTTTATATATTTTTTTCTTATATAGATACTGTTATAATAGCTTCCTATTTAGTAATATTTCCCTTTTATTTATTTTTCCATCCCTCTATATTGAACTTTTGGATTCATTTTCTTCTAAAGTTAATTATTGAAGTAGTTTATCCAAATGAAAAATATTTTTACTGTATGAAAATGGGTCAATAGATATATACTTCTTTTACATTTGTAAGATTGCTACTACATTAGAACTTTTTGAGACTTTATGTTTATACATTGGAACATCGTTAAAATTAGACTGTTTTTTACAACTGATGATTTTCTCTTATGTTCTGCCTTCTGGGGATTGCTTCTATTTTTATTGCATTTGTTTCTGCCTTTAATATTGATTGATTTTTATTATTCATTTTCCTTTTACTTGTCTGGAAAGCATAGATTTTATTTCTGTTTTAGTGCCTGACATTTGTTATATGATTGTTAAGTTCTTTGTATGTCTTACAGAGAAGGTAATAAAATAATAGAATGGTGTGAAAAAGGAGATTGTAAAAGCAAAATAAATAAATAAATAAATTGAGGTCCAAAGAAACTCCATTTCAGAATGAATAAATAAAAACCACAAGCAAAGAATAGACACAACTGAAATGTGAATCTATATTTTTAATAAAAAGAATGCAGAACACAAAGACAAAGGAGTCAAGGTGATTAGAAATAACAAAGAAGACAGAAATCTGTAATTAAATACACAGACAATTGATTTAAAAAAATAGAGAAAACAAATGCAAACAAAACAAAAAATAGAGTATTATTTCATGAAATGAATACAGAATTAAATATAGGCATAAGTGATATTGTTCTTATGTTCATAGAATACATTGTTTAAAGAGAAGATTAATATGATGAGAAATTAAGCACATAATTACAAGAGGACAAATTTCTACTAATAAGATATAATAATATCTATGTAATGGGGCAACTTCTCCAACATTGAAATTTAGGGAAGAACTTCCTAAGATCTGAAGAAAATAGATGTTAATCTACTGAAATGGGAGGGCAAAGCCCCAAGAAGTAGTAATATCATATGTGACTTGAATTGAGGAAGAAACATAGCATGTTTTAGGAACTAAAAAGAAATGCATTGTTATAAGATGCATTGTGCCTCCTCCAACCTTGAACCCCAAATTCCAATGTTGAAGACCTAATGCCCAGTACCTCAAAATGTGACTTATATTTGGAGGTAATTAAGTTAAAGTGAGGCCATTAGGTTAGGCCCTAATCCAATCTGATTGTTATCTTTACCTGAAAAGGAAATTTGGACTCAGGTATATCAGGGATATGTGTGCACAGAAGAAAAACTGTATGAAGACAGTGAGGAGACAGCCATGTGTAAGCCAGGGAGAGAAGTCCTAGGAGAAACCAAATCTACCAACACCTTAATCTTGGACTTCCATCCTCCAGAAATATAATGAAATAAATATCTGTTATTTAAGCCATCCAGTCTATGGTATTTTGTTGTTGCAGCCCTGGCAAGCTAATCCATGGGTGTAGCTAGAGTTGAGAAAGAGAGGAGAATGAAGCAAGATAAAATGGGCATAAAACCAAAGCTAGATCATGCAGGTTTTATAAATCATACAAAGGATAATCTTCTGTATTTTAAGTAGAATGGGAAGCAATTGAAGATTTTGAAGCAGTGCTGTGACACATTCAGCTTTGCATTTTGCTACAATGATTAGTCTAGTTGCTTCATGGAAAATGGCATGGAGAGAGGCCAGACTGGAGGGAAGGCTTTTCTGGTACTCCAGTGATGAGGTGAGGTTACTAGGGACTGAATGATTGTGCCCCACTCCCAATTCATATGTTGAACCTCTAATCCCTAATGTGATGGTATTTGGATGTGGGGCCTTTGAAGAGTAATTAGATTATGATGGTGAAGCCCTCATCATAGGATTAATGGAGAAAGAGACATGGGAGAGCTTGCTTCCTCTCTCTCTTGATCATATTGAGGAGACAGCAGGAAGGTAGCTGTCTATAAAGTAGAAATATGGTCTTTACCAGAACCTAACTGGCTGGTACCTTGGCCTTGGACTTCCCAGTCTCCAGAACTATGAGAAATGAATGTCTGTTGTTTAAACAAATTCAGTCAATATTATTTGTGAGAATAGCTTGAGTTGACTAAAATAAAGGTAGTCTACACTGTGCTTTCATATTCTAATCTGCTACTGTATCATGTATACTTAATACTTCATACTTATACATTTTCATAGAAGTGTCCCTGCTTTCATTATAGCACCTAAAACATTGCACAATAATTTAGTTGTTTACAAATATTTTATCTGCATTAAACACTGTGCTGTCTCATCATAGGAATGTTATCTGATTTATCTTGGTTTTTGGAGCAGCGCATGGCATCTTAAGGTACCCAACAAAGTCTTGTTGAATAAATGAATAGAAAATTAATGAATGAGTTACCTTTCCAGAAAATTCTACAATGTAACTATTGAATTTTTATTCTGAACTCTTCTTGATTCCATTGTCATCCTTGTAGTTTGCTGTTACAGTGTCCAGTGATAACCTATAGAAATGTAGAAACATCCATCTGGCCTGCCATAGAGAAGTCAGAATTGTTAGCTTCTTTGATTCTTCATAAAACCCTTCTATATTTTGCATTGATGTATCCATTTAATGTGCTCTTTCTATCTCTCCAGGTACTATTAATCATGCATTTTCTTTCTTCTGGCTCTGCTTGGAAAGTTGGTCAGCGTCTTTGCTGATACCTTGTATTTGAGGCTTTGTACCATAGGTTGTGATTGATTTACCACTTGTGAGTATTTGCATTTCCTATTCATCCTTTGATGTTTCTTTGTTTTTCTTTGTAGCTGGGTTTGCTCTAATGCAAGTAGGATTAACGTCTTCAAACACTTATATCTGAATTCTCCTGAGGTCCTGCTGATCCTTTACTTGAAACTTTCTTCACTGAGGTACACTTGCCTTTCATGCAAGCAGATTTGTTAGATGAAGAGAGTTGTTGACTAAAATGGAGACTCTCATTCTTGATACTGGATATTTTTGTCATTAGATATCCTCAGAAAGGATAAACAATTAACTTAGCCACCCTGAGGTGGAGGTCTGGGGTTCCCTGTCTTGTAATAGTTGATGCAGAAATGAATTATGTGAGCCATTCAGCTTTGGTGGAAATATTTTATTGTATGCTGCTGATTGAAAAAAGATCCCAAGTCTATACTACATAACTAGATGGATTGTGTTTCCAGAAAAAGATTTAGGAAAAACAAGCAAGTGAAGATTCAACTTGGCAAATTTCAGTCATTCATTTATATACTACATGTATTTGGTACATACTATGTGCTAAAAATATCCTAGTTACTTGGGTTATGGCATTAATAAGAAAACAGTATCTGTCTGGAGAGATATATTCAGTACAGTGAGGAAGATTGAAGTGTTAAAATAACTGAAATATGTTGATTGATGTATAATCCATGATTAGGGTATGCATATGGAACTGTCAATATGCTTCCAGGTCTCTTTATTTTTTTATGTTGAACTGGCCAGAACATGTCAGAAATCTGGCTTAGGATCACTCTTGGCCCTCTTTGGACCTGGAAACAAAAGATTTTTTATCTGACCTGACATTAATCATTTTGAAAAGTGATGAAGTAAAAGTTTATGTATCACACTCAGGATAATGAACAGAAGTAGAGAAAGAATTAGAAAGTAGAAGTGTCTCAGTGTTAATTTTATCACCCACCCACCCACCCACCTCCAAGAGAAGTGAATATTTCAAAACTGGAAGACTAGAGCTGTACCCAAAAGTCGTAGTGGGAAACCTAGTGATTCTCATTTTAGCATTTAAGACTAACTGGCATATGTTCCTGGCAATCTCATTGCATAAATTAGATTTTAAATAAATGAAGTAGGAAACATTCTCAGAAAATGAGGACATTCAAATTTAGAATTTCAAAATTGAGCATCATTTTTTTGACCCCTAAACAAGTTGCCTTTCTGTTTATAGAGTATGCTTCAATGTATCAGCATATAAATTGAAGAATAAGTGGCTGGAAAAAAATATCTTAGGTTGTACAGTGGAGGCAGGGGAAGGAAGAGGAGCACACATTGGGAAGAGTCAATAGGGAAGTTAGACGTGGTATGGGAATTTTGAGTGCATGTAATGAACTCTTGGTAGCCTGTGCAATTCAAGCACAGAGCAGTGTCGATGTAATTTCTGTGGGCTGCAAGAGGAGACATGATAAGCCCAGGGTTGATTAAAGAAATGCCTGAGTCTGTGAACAAATGTAAGTTGAAGACAGGCTCCCAGACTCTTGTTACCTCTTTCCAGAGAGGTGAAAGATCTACATCATAGGTACTCAGTCAATGATACTATTAAAAGCTAATATTTGTTGAGCTCTGACTGTGAGCTAGGACTGTTCTAAGTGCTAACATATATTGCCATTTAATCTTTCCAACAATTTCAAGGAGTGGAGGCTATTATTCGCACTTTTAAATAAGGAAACAGAAAGGATGAATAACTACCCTGAAGTCACACAAGCTGGAGAGTGGACAAGCCAGGATTTAACCCAAGGAAGCCCAGCACCAGAGCTCAATATGAGCTTCTTAATCACTGTGAGAAGGATCTGGAGATACTTGTGTGGTGAGCTGTTTTCATGGCACTCAGAATGCCATGGAAATCACTAAGTTAGATCCTGGCTCACTTTTGGGAGACAATGCCTACATATAAAACCCAGAAAAACACTAGCCAGAACTGGATTTACTGCTTCTCTGCTACAAATTCATTTTCTGGTGCCTGCTCTGTACGCTTGATTAAACATTTCTCCTTAATGGCACAGTGTGAAGCTTTGTCAGGAGAGATCACTGAGGTATGTTGCATGAGAAGGGGACTTCTCTTCCAGGTTTTGTTTGCTGTATTTACTTCTGTGTGCTCCTGCTGCAGGCTGGTCTGTGATGTGGATGCGCTGGGACATCCCGTGGTGCTCTGCCCTGGCTGCACACCCAGAGCACTGTACCTCAGAAACCTCATTGCCGTAGCTAGGGTTGGGGGACCACTTTGATGTTGTTCTCCTAACGTGAACACCATATGCTCCAAACCTTGTGCCTACAGTCATGCCCTAAATCCGTTGGCCTGTCCACTCACTAGTGTTGGCTCACTTGTGTGTTGGAGGGTTTTTCCTGCCTGTTCAGCAGCTGTGAACAAGCTTTAGCCTGGGCATGCCAGCTAACATGTCCACCATCCTGTTGTCTGCGACTCATGGAACTATGCCTTCTTCAGTGAGGTCTGAACCCCATTGTTGGAGAGGCATCCCTTTCCATTTTGCCTTTCTTTGTACACTTCCCATCAGCCCTAGAGTCCCCTTAGGAGTTCTTTTTACATTTTTAATGACTCTTTGATCATAGATTAATCAATTCTTTGTATCAAGCATCTCCTTTTGAAAATTATAATGTGGTTCTGTTTCCTGATTGGTCACAGACTGATAGAAAAGGCAGGCAGTACTGTGAGTACTGTGGAGTCCTACAACACATAAGAAGTACATATGGAAGAGCACGTTCCTCACTCAGTGTGAGAAATGGTGGAGGAAGCTATATCAGATTGTGTGTACATGTGCATGTGTTTGTGTGTGTGTAAGTTTTGAAGTTGTGAGTACAGCTTAAACTTCTCAGATATGCTGCTGATAAATGTCTGCCCTAAGAAGAGGAAAATGAGGAACTGAGTTCCCACACATTAGACAATATTTCCTACTTAAATGCCAGATTGAGCAACTCACGGACACAGAGTGAATCTGAAACCTTCCTTTGAAAGATTCAAGTCCATAAATCAATGACTAGATTACACTTTGTGATGCCTTTTGAAATTTACAAGAAAGATAATGTGTGTAACATTCTTCAAAAATTGGCTAATTCAAGTATAATTCAGAACAATTTACTAATGTGCAGTGATTTATACAGAGACTTCGTTTTGCTTAAGAATTTCCAAATGGAATGCATGAGAGAGAATAGCTGAATTGAGATGGCTCTTACAAGCTGTGGAAAAGATGGGATAGCTTATGAAAAATGCTATCACCAGCACATTCAAAATGGGCACAAGCTGACCTTACGGTGTCACAATGTCCAGCCCATGTAAACTGTGATTGGTCCTGTGTCTCTGCTGCATCCCCCACCTTCCCTGGGATCTGAAGTGTGCCCCTCAGCATGAATAACACTGGTTGCAGGATAAGCAGAACAAACAGCAGGTTTTATGGAATGAGAATGGTCCTGGGCAAGGGGGTTATCCATAGTTAACAATCAATATTGCAGTGTTCTGCTTTTATCTACCTTCGTACACTCACTCCACCTTCCCCACTGGAAGAAATAATGAAGAAAATTCCAGACATTATATTAGGTTGGATTGTGAAGTTGCTGATACTTGAGAATTTCTGACCACGAGAGAGATCGGATTTATATGATCAACTTAATGCTACTTTACCTGGGAGTACTTCTGAACCTATTTCAAAAAGATAAGAGCTATTTTAAGATATGGTCAAAATATTATTACCACACCAAAAAAAAAAACCAGATTCTTTAATATCATCAAATATCTTTTAATAGTTATTTTGTTTGGAATTTTCTTCTCCTGTCTGGACCTAGGCAAGTTTTTTTTTATTTTGTTTTGTTTTGTATGTTCTCCTCTGCCCCCACCCCCACCCCGCCTTGCCGAGAGAGAGAGAGAGAGAGAGAGAGAGAGAGAGAAGTGGAGGAGCAGAGAGAGATGGAGACATAGAATTTGAAGCAGTCTCCAGGCTCCGAGCTGTCAGCACAGAGCATGATGCAGGGCTTGAGCACATGAGCTGTTAGACCATGACCTCAGCCAAAGTCAGATGCTTAACCGACTGAGCCACACAGGCACCCCTGACCTAGGCAAAGTTCTGGTCCAAGAGTTGGCAAGTGTTGTCTCCTCCTCTGTTTTATGAAAGAGTTTTGTGTAAGATTGGTAGTATTAGTAGTTTACATAGTTGTTCTATTTTACTAGTGAGGCCATCTGGACATTGAGTTAGTTTTCTTTTTTGCAAAGGCTTAAATTACAAATTAAACTTCCTTCAAAAGATACACAGCTAGTCATATTTTTTATTTCTACCTGTGGCCAAATTGGTAAATTGTGTATTTTGGGGTGCCTGGGTGGCTCAATTGGCTAAATGTCCAACTCTTGGTTTCAGCTCAGGTCATGATCTCATGTTTCCTGAGTTCAAGCCTGCATTGGGCTCTGATCTGACAGCATGGAGCCTGCTGGGGATTCTTTCTCTCCCTCTGTCTCTCTGCTCCTCCCCTGCTTGCTCTCTGTGTCTGTCTCTCTCTCTCTCTCAAAAAAAGTGTTTTTTGAAGAATTTTTCCATTTTAGATTGTTGATTTTATTGGTAGAAAGCTGTTGATAATGTTCACTTTTTATAATTTTTAGGTATGTAAAATCAGTAGTCATTATTTATTGTAATTTAACTTAGTTATTGTCAGAGAACATACTCTGAGTAATTTTAGTCTTTTAAAAGTAATGAGACTTGTATAGTGTGGCATATGATCTCTCTTGATGCACTATCCATATTCACTTTAGCAGAGTGTATTTAAAATTGTCAGATGCACTGTTACATAAATATTAATTAAATCAAGATAACTTCTATTTCTATTCAAATATTTTTCATTCTTATTGAACTTTTTTTTTTGTCAATCTGTATATCAATTACTGACAAGGGAGTGTTGAAATCTGTAATTAAGTCCATTTCTATTTTTAGGATTTTTTTTCCTCTTATTTTTTCCCTTATGTCTTTTGAAGATCCACCATTACATGTATATTTATTCAGTATTCTGAGTTGTCTTGACAAAATTACCTTTCTATGAAATACCTCTTTTTACTGCAAGTGATACTTCTTGTCTTAAAGTTTTATGTTATTACAGCCTCTCCACTTTCTTATGCTTGATAATTGAACTTTGTATTTTCCATCCTTTTACTCCTACCTATAAGTATCATTAAATTTAATACATTTAAATATAATTATTGATCTGGAATTGTTATATAGTTTGACTGGATTACATATTTTCTTAATTGAGGGAGTATATTTATTGATATGGTTGGATTCGAGTTTATCAACTTGATATTTGTTTCTATTTTTTCCTTGTCCTTTATTCCTCCTTTTTGTCTACTTTAGGTTAACAGAATGCATTTTCTAGTACTCTATTTTCTCTATTGGAGTTTTGCTTTAATTTTGTATTAAGTTTTAGTAATTGCTCAAGTTATTATAAAATGCATCCTTAACTTATTAGTGCATTACCTATAATGTAAGAACTTTATAAAAATATAAATGAGTGTATCTCTCATAGAGTCAATGTATCCCTCCCTTCTTTAGTGCTAATTTAGTCCTATATTTTTATATCTACATGTATTTAAACCCCAATATACAGAACTATTACTATTGTTCTTTAAACATTTAACTATTTTAAATGTTTATTTACTTATTTTGAGAGAGAACAAATGTGTGTATGAAGGGGAGGGGCAGAGAGAGAGAGAGAGAGAGAGAGAGAGAGAGAGACAGAGAGGGAGGGAGAAAGAGAGAATCCCAAGCAGGCTCCACACTGTCAGTGCAGGGACTGACGTGCGGTTTGAGCCCATGAACGTGTGAAATAATGACCTGAGCTGAAATCAAGTTGGACACTCAACCTACTGAGACACCCAGGCACCCAAAACATTTATTTTAAAAAGAATTTAAGAAATGAAAAAAAAATCTATTTAAGCTTTTACTATTTCTAGTTCTCTTTTTTTCTTCTTATTCTTTGTTTCTTCTTTTTCTTCGATCTAATTGTCCATCTGGTATCATTTCCTTTCAACCCCAAAATCTTTATTTGCATTCTAGCAAGGTTCTTTCAGCTACAAATTCTTTCAGTTTTCATTCATCTGAAAACATCATTATTTAAATTTTTTTAAGTTTATTCATTTTTGAGAGAGCGAGAGAGACAGAATATGAGCAGGGGAGGGGCAGAGAGAGAGGAAGACACAGAATCTGAAGCAGTACCCAGGCTCTGAGCTGTCAGTACAGAGCCTAATGTGGTGCTTGAACTGACAAACTGTGATCATGACCTGAGCTGAAGCCAGACGCTTAACCAACTGAGCCACCCAGGTGCCCCAAAGCATCTTTATTTTAAAATGATTTTTGAAGGATATTTTTATTTGGTATAGAATTCTAGGATGTTTTGTTTATTCTGCATTTTAAAGATTTTGTTCCATCAGGTGTTTTGTTTTGTTTTGTTTTGTTTTGTTTTGTTTTGTTTTGCTTTCTGTTGTTTCTGATGAGAAGTGAACCATCATCATCCTTGTTCCTTTGGCTTCCGGTATGATTTTGTTGTTTTTGACTTTTTTTTTTTAAGTTTGAGTATCATATGCCTAGGTATCATTTTCTTCATATTTATCTATTTGTAGTTTGCTGAGCATCTTGGATCTATTGGTTGATATCTTTAATCAAATGTGGAAAAATTTCCATCAGTATTCTTTTTTTCTGCCATATTTTCTCTTTTCTTTCATTTTGGGGCTCCAATTTCATGTACAGGATTTTTTTTCTGTCGAATATAGGTTACATTTTCCTGAGGCTTTGCATATCCAGTAATAATTGATTAAAGATTATATTCTATACTGAAGCATAGATACCCTGGATACTCTTAACTTCTAAATGTTGTTTTATTTTTTCAGGCAGTAAATTACTGGTAGGAAAGCTTAGATACAGGCTTTGTTATTTTAGTTTTGTCTATATTCCTAGGGTAAGGCCCTTCCTTATTCCCGAATGTGTTCTTAGTTTTATGGCATTGCCCTTCTAAGATCTTAAAAGTAAGTCTGAGTTGTTTGCCAGTCTCCCTTAACATGGCAGGACTTGAACCCTGAAGTTGTCCTCTCCAACATTGAGAAGCTGTTGGAAATCTCTGTTCCACTCCTCAGCTTTAAAACCCTTTCAGTTCTCTCAGTTTGAAACTTGGTTTCTACTCTTGCACTATGCACATCCAGATCAGAAGTTGATCAAGATTTGAGTGATATTTATATGCAGAATTTGAGGATCCTTCTGTTTCTGTATCCTTATTTTGTGTTTCTCTCCACAATTTCCCATCTCTTTGGCAGCTATGAGTTCTTCCCTTATTCCTCACCGGATGAGACTATGTTGTTTTTTTGTTTTTCTTTGTTTTTTCTTTGCTTGAGATCTATCCACCATATACTGTGAACAGGAGAATTTTCTCCTGGGTAGAACTAGTTTAATGTAGATCTCACCTAATTTGTTTCATTGCTTTCAAGGGTCACACCCATTCCAACTTCTGACTGCCTTTGATTATTTTCCAATAACAGTCAACACTATTTTCTTTTTTATCTTGATGGGAGCTTGTGGTTAGAGGCTTAGACCAATACAAGTTAGTCCATCAGTGTTGGAAGTGATACTCCATAACCACCTGCTTTAGTCTTTTAGTTGAACCATGGTAACATCCTTCTATCTGATCTCCTTGCTTACCATCCTTCAACCCCTGCCTCCCCACACACCTTTGTATATAGGACATTTAGTTTTTCTAAAACAAGAACAAAGACAATTTTTATTTTTCCTGCCCCTGGGTAAACTATTCTAGAGCTTCCTTTGCCTCCAATTTAAAGTGTAAACCACTTTCTGGGGCACCTGGGTGGCTCAGTTGTTAAGCGTCCAACTTCAGCTCAGATCGTGATCTCAAGGTTCGTGAGTTCAAGTCCCATGTCAGGCTCTCTGCTGTCAGCGCAGGGCCTGCTTTGGATCCTCTATCCCCCTCTCTCTTTGCCCCACCCCAGCCTGTGCTCACTCTCTTTATCTTTCTCTCTCAAAAATAAATGTCATTTTTATAAAGACTTCAGTCTTTATATTTCTGACTTCTTGAAAAAACTCATTTTCTCCAAATATGGAGTGTCTGTATGGAACCATTCTTTTTCTTCATTGTTACATATACCTGTATTAGTTTCTAAGGGCTGCCATAACAAAACAAACTGACTGGCTTAAACAAATACGAAGTTGTCATCACTCAGTTCTTGAGGCTAGAAATCCAAAATGAAGGTGTCAAAGGGTTCATGTTCTCTCTGAAATCTCCAAGAGAGGATCCCAGGTGGATGTGTCACTTCAATATTTGCTTCCATCAACACATGGCATTTTCCCTATGTATCTTAACTTTTTTCTCTGTTTATAAAGACATCGATTTTTGCATTAGGTACCATCCTAATGCAGAATTATCTCAACTTCATTACATCTGCAAAAACCCTGATTTTAAACCAGGTCATATTTAACGGATTCCTCACAGATATAAATTTGGGGGTAGAATGGAATATCTAAACTATATTTGCTCTTTTCCAATCAAACGATTCTCCTCTTTGAGTACTTTTGTATTCATAAGATATTTCTCCCTCCGTTGAGTAGTGCTGTGCCCACCACATATTGCATGGGTTTGTTTTCTTGCCTGCCTCCTCCAACAATTTTGAGTCCCTGGAGAAAAATTGGTTTATTATTTATCTTTGCTTCTCCAGTCTACCTTTGAGTAAATGCTTAATAAATGTTTGATAAATGAATGATTTTTAAAAGAACAAAGGGCCTGTCTTCCTCCTCATTCCTTAAAACCCTCAAGTACTATTAACTTTTGTACTACTGGCCCATCCCTGTTGGCCACAATTTTATTTTCACCAAGATGAAGAGAAATTGAAGCCATATTCTTGGTGAATTAGAAACATAAACTTTGATATCAGTATGGACTCTCTAAGTCTAAAAAAAAAGAAAGAAACATAATGTAAATCTAAAAATGTTACTGAGAATGTTAGTAATGATATTGACTTAATTCTGCTCACTAGGGGAGGACCATGACTGAACTCAATGTGTTGAAAAGTTCAGAGACATTAATCTTCCTATCTCTGCCCCAGAACTCCCCCTGCAAAGACAAATGAGCAAGCATTGATGAATGCTGCTTCATTAGGAGAATTTAAAAATGCAATTTGTCTTCATGAAAAGGAAGTATTTTTACATTTTCCATTTTACAATGAATCAGTGAAAAGAATTTTTCAAGCATTACCCTTTGACTTAGAATGGCCTTTATGAGCAACATCTCAGTGCAGTAATAGACTTACTTTAGGGGAAATCCTGACAAAAAGATACTTCCTGGAAAAACAATACCCACAACACACAGGCCTCTTTGAGACTCTTTTGTAATAATATTTTTAGGGTTTTAAATACTCCCTTTTGTTTAACCTTCTAAGAGACAATAAGACTAAAAACTAAAAATAAAAAAGGCAAACAAAACACCAAAAATAGCATACCTTTAAACAGAAGTTTTCAGGTTTATGCTAGAGTAAATATATAGCCATCCCAATTTTGTCCTCAGTGATTAGCATCAGAATCTGCAAGGTCCCTACTGACCCAAACATGAGTATACCATGATTACTCTGCTCTAAGAGGGATATAGAATGTAAACAAACAAACAAAACAAAGCCTTAATATCATACAGTATATAAATAAAATGTGCCATTTTATTTTTTCTTGTGCTTGCCCTATCTGTAGCAAGTTTGTTATCAGTAATATTTTCAATCTTTAGTGACCATAAGAATCACCTAGGGAATTTTTAAAAATTCTGCTCCAACTAAAAGTTCCTTCCCAGTAGGAAATGGATTGAAGCCTGGAATTTTGCATTAAAAAAAAAAAAGGTGATTCTAATGCAGATGGGTTAGGGGCAATACTTTGATTATCTTTCCTCTACTAAGTATGTTTTCTATATGTAGATCACCCTTTCCTCATTCCAGAGGAAAACATGATTTTTGTTGCTGCATCAGTGAGTTTCTCTTATATCTTTTTAACTTTACATATATTGAGAATTTTTTTTTGAAACCACCAGCTGGCTCCACATGTCACCTCCTTTACTTAGACCTTCCATTTTTTAAACTCTTGTTCACAATTGAATACTTCATTTCCTTCGACCTTGAGAATCAATTTTGTACAGCCTCAAAATCCTTTTTCCTTGGGTCCTTGGCCTCTACAAAATTCAGCTCCTCAACTCAAGTGCCCACCATCTGGAAAAAAATCCTGCTTACATTTCTTCACCTCATCAGCTCTCCATATGGCTTTGAAACTCAGTTAAAAACACATCGCCTTCTTCTGTGCTAAGGATCTCTTGATTTTCACCTATCCTTGAGTTATAATTTATTTTTATCTCCACATCTGCTAACCTTGAAGACCATCTTTTAAAAAGATGGTTTAACTCTTGGTTGGTGGTACAGATTTTAAGATTGATTCCAAGGATTGAAATACTAATCATGTTGGAGAAAGACAAACTCTCTCTCCTTTATAGAGTAACTGCATCTATACAGACCTGTTTGTCTTGTCATTGACCCTAAATTGCACCTTTACTTTTGGTCAGTATGACATCTGGAGCCATCTAAGTATATAAACTGGCTTTAGGATGATGACACGTTATTTTTCTTCCTTTCCTTCTTTTCATGGGACACCCTTCTGGAGGAAGATCTCCACTCAGCATCTTAAGGAGTGTGAAATGTGATATGATCAGAAAGGAAATGGAAATAAATTGCAAATTTGTATGAAAAATGAATGTCATGAAATATTGCACTAAAAAGTGATTCAAGGCCTGGGAAGCAAAAAATGTGAGAAAAAGACATTGGGAGCAATGATGCATGAAATGTCTAAAACCACAGAGGAAATACATGACAGGATAGGTAGTGATAAGAAGAACAACATATCAAAGGGCCTGGGAAGGAGCAGGTCCTTCAGGAAAGACAAGAGGGATGAAGGGAAGGAGTTACTGTATTTCTGGGGAGGTGTTTAATATAATCAGCTGGGTAACACCCTAAGGGAAAAGATCATAGAATTTATCTTGAAAATACTCTGTCATTATGGACTAACACTACCATCAGAGAAAGGATGTTGGTGGAATTGCTTAGATTTCTTTTCTCTGAGTTATAACTTTTTTCACCAAGATATTGATCAGGAACCCCTAAGGAACTGAACTAAAGCCAACAATGTAAAAATCATTTGGGGAGTGCATATTCTGTGGGCCATAGCTATTGAAATATTTTACTAGCTTTCCATTCTTAAGGGCTCAGAGGGAAAGAAAGTGCTACCAGCATAGATTCTGATGGTGTTCCCTCTGAACCATGTGGGAAGGAGATGGTGAAATCTGAAGTAATTCACATTTATAGTGAAATCCTATTGTGACAGGCTGCCTGAAGCCTTTCATTTCAGTGAATCTTTGAGTTCTGCCTGCTCCTATTGTAGCTGCTGCTGTTCCAAATTTCCAGTGCATTGAGGCTCTTCCCTCTCAACTTTGCCTTCTCGTGTTTTCCATAATGGATATAGGTATGTGGTTGGAGGTAGAGCCAGATCATCCACTGGGATAGATGTGTGACTCCGTCACACTCTGGAGCACTTCCCTCCCCACCACTTAGCCTGCCTGCCTTGTGTGTGAAGACAGTTCTTCCTATGTAGCAGCTCCTGATGGGAATTAAATCATCTCACTGCCTTCCAGGAAGGAATGAGCAGAGGCATTGTGCATCCCAGAAAGGGTCAGAGCCTTAGCAGCTAGAAGGACAGGGGATCTTGAGTCCTCCCTTAAGTCCCTATAGTGTGAACTGGTTCCTATAGAACCTACATTTATTCCCCTGTTGGCTGACTGTTTCAAAACAACCATACTAGTGTTCTGATTTTGAAAGCTAGAATCCTTTGACCTGTAGCCCTGGTTAATTTCTTTTCTTTCATTTAAATCAAAACTGACAGGAAGAAGAATAGACTAAAAGAGTTATTTTCCTTTGCTGCTTAATGGAATATGAAACCTCAGCTTATGACTGAAAATAAAACTTTCCACTTGGGTAAACATAATTTTCTCCCTTTTCCCCCCAGAAATAATCCCATTCATTTACAAGGATATAGTAAGTTAGTATAAAATAATTCCCCTTCAACATCTTCTGTTGTAATTACTTGGCTATCTCCTTACTTCCCTTCTTCTGTGAATTTTGGACCATTCAGAGACTGAGCTGGCAATATAAACTGTGTAGGAGGCCGAAGGGATGGGCACAGAGCCCTATATTGCCCAAGGAAGCTACAGACTCTTAATACCACCCTGCTCAGACACCCATGTAGAGTTGGTATCAGACCCAAAGATGGAAGAACCATGGGACACCCCCTTCAATGCCATGGAAATTTGTGCTTTTTCTTGGGGGAGTCTGGGAACACATCTCTGATGTTTGGAGACAGCGATGTGCATATGCAGGTGACTCTGGCTAGTCCAGTGAGGAGCAAAAGCAATCAATGCAGCTGTAAGGGAGCTCGTATACAGATAACTTTAGAAATGTTTTATCTCAGTCTCATTGTCTATTTTTTCCTTCATGTGCACCATCTTTTGCTCAAATAATAAGGAGAGGAGGCAGAGAATTTATCATTTAAAATTATCTGCAAGTCCCTTATGGGGCTCAATTAGTCTTGGGTTTTGTCATTCTTAACATTCACTAAGCTGCAGTTTTTCTTTTGAGAGCTTATTCTGCATATATTAATGTGCATTAAAATGTAACAAAAAGTTTGTGATGGGGATGAAAACACCACATATATATAGGCATATCAAGATTTCATTTCTCTTTTGTGGAAGAAACTCAAAGTTTCCTATAGCTTGTTTAATATTGAAACCTAATGAGTCTACCTAGTGCTATTACTGTGAAAGTAATGCTAGGCTTTGCTAAGGAAGGAGCCAGACCCCAGGGCATTGGAAGAGAACAGCTAACCAGACTTTAATATAGAAAAATAGATAAATAGGGTGATAATTCAATTGGAAGGCAATGTACCTATCGTGCACCAGGAGAAAGCACAGCTGGAAGATTTGAAAGTGATTTGGAAGCAAAAACCTCTCATTGAATTACAGACAAAAAATCAAGTTAGGGGTTGGCAGTGGAGTGAAACCTGGTTGTGAGGTTGTAGAAAAGAGACTGCCAGCTCTTCCGTTGTAAGCCAGAATTCCTCAGAGAGGCCAGCCTACCTTGAAAGTTTGTTTTGGGTTAGATCTAAGCCAGCATTCTCCTAACACACACACACACACACACACACACACACACACACACACACACACACACTTGTTTTTTATTTACTTGTATCCACATCTCTGGGGATTGGCCCCGAGGCTGTCACTGAAACCAGTGTTGTTCAGAAGCCATGGATGCATGATAGTTTAACACAGGCATGTGATGTCACAGAGCAACCAGCTAGGGGGAAATAGTTTTTAAAAAATACGTTACAGTTTTTAAAATTAATTTATTTAAATTCAAGTTAGTTAATGTACCAGGTAGTATTGGTTTCAGGAGTAGAACCCAGTGATTCATTTCTTTCATATGACATCCAGTGCTCATCCCAACAAGTGCCCTCCTAATGACTGTCACCCATTTAACCCATCCCCCCCACCTCCCCTGCAGCAACCCTCAGTTTGCCTCCCTCTCTGTTTTTATCTTATTTTGCCTTCCTTCCCGTTTTCATCTGTTTTGTTTCTTAAATTCTACATATAAGTGAAATTATATATTTGTCTTTCTCTGACATATTTCAGAGTGTATTAACATCATACACTCTAGTTCCATCCACGTTATTACAAATGGCAAGATTCCATTATTTTTGATGACTGAATAATATTCCATTGTCTATATATACCACCTCTTATTTATCCATTCATCAGTCTATAGACATTTCGGCTCTTTCCATAATTTGGCTATTGTTGATAGTGCTGCTATAAACATTAAGGTTCATGTGCCCCTTCAAATCAGCATTTTAAAATACTTTGAATAAAAACCTAGTAGTGTTAGGTGTTGCTGGGTCATAGGGTAGTTCTATTTTTAATTTTTTGAGGAGCCTCCATACTGTTTTCCAGAGTGGCTACACCAGTTTGCATTCCCACCAACAGTGCAAAAATGTTTCCTTTCTCTACATCCTCGGCAACATCTGTTGTTTCCTGAGTTGTTAATTTTAGCCACTCTGACAAGTGTGAGGTGGTATCTTGTTGTTTTGGTCTGTATTTCCCTAATGATGAATAATGTTGAGCATCTTTTCATATGGAAGAAAGAAAGACATTACAGTTTATATTGAGTTCATACTGGCATAGATTGGGAAAGTTAGTGGGAAAAAATATTTGTAGGATACTTTAATCTTTCTGGAGGCTGATTTGGGATCTGTGGAAGAAATCCTTAATTTTGGATTATCCACATTGCACCATCTTATTTCTTGAACTTGCGTTTTAGGTCAAATGAATGTGTATTTTGTGCTCCTATTACAGAAAGATCAAAAGTAAGGTAGACCCAGATTGTTCCTTCAGGAGCTTAGAGTCTAGAAATGGCGGGTGGGAAACAATAAGAGCATAAACCCTACTTAAGTGAGACAAAAATTAGGGTAAAAGAGAGGCAGTGGCAAAATGCTGGGAGTTTGGAGGAGTCAGATGTCATTTTTTTTTTTATTGCTGAGAAGGTCAGATTCTTCAGTGGCATTGTTTGCCTTCTATACTCTTTGTAGGTATCAAACTAAGATTTCCCATTGTTTTTGAAGGAATATAAAGATGAGTCTTCTAGATTATTTATATTTGTTTTATTTTTCTAGCATCTTCAAAGGCAATTCTTCCTCCTTTTTCTTCCACTAGAGCAGCCAGTCACTTTCCATTGCTGATCATTGGAAGGTCATCTGTAGAAACATGTGTATCCCTCATGCCTCCGGAGATGGAGAAAGGTGGAGTCCAGCTTTTGGATTCCAAGTCCTAAGTTGGTTAGTGCCTGGCAATGCAGAAGCTGGCTCAGTCTTTGCTCTTTAAAGACTTTGGTTACAGGGGCGCCTGGGTGGCGCAGTCGGTTAAGCATCTGACTTCAGCCAGGTCACGATCTCGCGGTCCGTGAGTTCGAACCCCGTGTCAGGCTCTGGGCTGATGGCTCAGAGCCTAGAGCCTGTTTCTGATTCTGTGTCTCCCTCTCTCTCTGCCCCTCCCCCGTTCATGCTCTGTCTCTCTCTGTCACAAAAATAAATAAACGTTGAAAAAAAAAATTAAAAAAAAAAAGACTTTGGTTACAAATAGGAGAACTTTAGGAATCCTAGAAAGAGATCTCCCGTTCCATGTTTAATCAGCAATGTGGTAGGTCTGGAAATCTATTCACAGCATGGTGCTCTACCTGTAAGAGTAAAACCAGACTGCTTTAAGCTTCTCCAAACTGGCAGGACACTGTCTCTAGTACTCACATTCCCTACTTTATGCACTTCCTTGATTTTTACCTTTTTTTGTGCATGCATATCTTTCCTAAGGGGTATATGCCTAAATTATCACTGTATCCTTAGTAATTCCTGGAAAGGTGAAGGGGCTTAATTATGTTCTGGAATAGACGGGTAGGTGATGAAAAAATATAGTTTTATTCATGGGTATTTTTAGACCTTTCTGTAGACTTTGCACCTTATTTCAAAATTGTTCAGAAAGAACCATTTTGACAATCAGGGTCACATTATTTGAACTCTCTTGAGACTTGCTTTTCTTACCTGCCTATGGATCATTGAAATTTCAGATATGGGGATGTTCTCCAACTGCCCAGGACTGACATTTTAGGACTTGGCAAAAGTCACCATGAACTAAAGCACTTAAGTGAATGTCGAAATGCAGACAAATTTTCTGGCAAAGGATTACATGCAGTAGTTCTCTTCTACCTGGAGTGTGTGCTTTCTTGAACATATACAGAAACTTCCCATAGCTGCGTGGGAAATGTATACTTTACAGAGATTCCTTCTCAGATTTATACATCTTCTTTTGAAAAATTGAGCTTTGAGAAAGTTCCATTGCACTGTAATTCTTTTGTTCCCGCCTCAGTCTTCACAATATTCCCGTTCACATTTAATAAAAATCAATTTCTCACCCATAGTGACTCTCACTATGTTTCGTTGCCCTGGGAGGTAAAAAAAATCTGAGCCATCAAACACTCTTGTTTGATGGAAGGAAATGTCCTGCTTCAAAGAGAAGTCCTGAGAAAGCAAAGCAAGAATGCAGGGCTCAGCTTCATCCAGCTGGCAAACTTCTGGCAATACTCTGTGCTTTTTCTACCTGTTAGTTTGTATTTGAATTGCACTCAGAAGTGAGAGCTTGCCATTAAGCAATTCATTAATAAGTTTATTTGAGATCAAAAAAGTTGAATTCAAGCTTTTTCTGACAAAAAAATAATGATCATTCTTATTTGATCAAGTGGATGCAAAAATTTGTTTTGCTCATTAGGTCACGTGAAAAATTGTATGCATTAGTTAAGTGAGGTAATACTTCAGCTCCAAAGTTTTAACAAGTAGCACATACTGAAAACACATTCAGAACATACACTAGACTGGAAATTATATCCTTTGTGATTACACATTCTTATGAAAAAATGTAGATGTCTGCTTAACACTGTGGAAGAGGGTTCTCCAACACTTTAGTTGGGGGCTCTAGAAACAAAAGTTGGAAGTTCAGGGAAATGTAGACACTATGTAATTAAGGTTAGCATTAATTGCACTTATTGTAGGTAATGATAAACATGGGAAAAAGTATGCTCCATCTAGAGTTACCTAGTCACCCCCTATTAGAGCAGACTTCAGAGGAAATCCTCTGGGGAATAGCTGCTACCAACACCAGGTCCATTGACAACTACACTGGCACCTTCACATGGCTGCAAGAAAATTACTCAGCAGGCAGAAAGGTCCACCTTTACACCTGTGATCTCAATTCCAAGTTAGCACTCTGTGCCCACAATCCATTCTTTCACATTTTCCTCATCTCCTGTTCTCTACATGAATGTTTTAAATCATGTCAACCTCTTCCAAATCTATAGTTTCAACTCCTCCGTCATGTGCTTTCAATAAATGACCTTGCTTCTTCACAAAGAAGATAAAGGTGAGTCAGGTGATGAATCTCTCACCTTGTGCTACCTGCCCTACACCTCCATTCTAGTTTTCCTCCAGTCCTAAGTAGGAAGAGGCCTGTCCTCATGAGTAAGACCAACCTCCTATTAACTCATGACTTTGCTTTTTCCTTTATCTTTATTTACCCCTACTTTTATTTCAGTCATGATTGAAAAACTGAAGTTTCCTCATCTTAAACAAAGGAACAATAATTATTTTTGTACAATACATTGTTTCTCAAGTGTCATTTGTAGCCATATTTTTTTATCTCTTTCCCCCTCACAGCTAATATCTAAAGAATTGTTAACTTGTACCTTTCATACATCTCCAAATTCCACTCATTTACTAGCCCACTCCAGTCTGGCTCCTATCCGTCCCTGCATAGAAAATCCTTTTGCTTAGGTTCCCATGGACCCACATGGTACTCAACCCAAAAGAATGTTTCAGCCCCTAACCTGCTAGGTACCCCAGGAGTATCTGCTTCCATTGGCAGTTCCCCTTTTCTTTAAATCTATTTGTTTTGCTCTTGACCCCCATGATGTCGTATTCATAGGCTTTTCTTAAATCACCCTCCTTTCTCCCAAGGAACCCCGAAGCACTCATTACTAGACCCAGGGATACCTGGCTTGAATTGTGTAACATTTTCCTACAAAGAGGCCTCCTTTCCTTTACATTTTATACTATCTTCCTAAATAATTTCATTCATTCCCATGGTTTTGATTGCCATTTATGTGCAACTGGCCCCAAATTTTAATTTCTAAGCTTCAGACTTATGCATCTGTTTGCTGATGTGTCATCTTCTATTAGCTATCTTAAAGACCTCTCCAACTCATGCCCAAGATTTAGCTTCTATTTTTGCCCCCAAATCTGACTGTCTGTTTACAGCGAATGGCACAAACAGATCTCTATTTACAGAAGGCAAAAATCAAGTACTCTCTTAGCTCCTGCTTTACTTTCAACCTTCAGATATAAATTATTTATGAATTGTGAACCACTAAATGTCCCTTGCACCCATCTCTTTCTCTCTAGCTGATTTCACCAGCCCAGCCTAAACATCATTTTCTATAAAATACTTATATCTGTGTTAAGTAAAAAGTGACAGCATTATCTTCTAGAGTTTACAATGTATGGGCCTGTAAAAATTATGACAACTCCCGCATATGGGGAATAAATAGGCTAAGGTTCAAGTTTTCTACATTTTATAAAGTAATACAATAGTAACTCTATACTTTAAAAGATTAAGGATGTATATTTTAATCTGTAGAGCAACTATTACAAAATAATGTTAAGAAATATAGGTAAAAAGTCAATAGATACATCAAAATGGGATTCTAAAAGATATTGAAAAAGAAAAAGGTAGGAAAGGGGGGCCAGTGGGATAAAAACTATAGGCAATAAACAAAAATTAAATAATAAACTAAAAACTAAAAAAAACACAAAAAAGAAAATTAATAATAAAATCCATTTGTACTAATTGCATGAAGTATTATTGGAGTAAATGCTCTAGTTAATTAAAAGAGAGAGATTGTCAGAACAGATGAAACAGTAAGACCTCACTAACATGTTATCAACAAGAGAGATACTTTAAATACAAAGACACAGATGCTTTGAAAGTAGTTACATGATGAACATAGGGGAAGGGAAATAAAAATAAAATAAAAACAGGGAGAGGGACAAAACATAAGAGACTTTCAAATATAGAGAACAAACTGAGGGTTGCTGGAGGGGTTGTGAGTTGGGCGATGGCTAAATGGGCAAGGGGCTTTGGGGAAGACACTTATTGGGATGAGCACTGGGTGTTATACGTAGAGGATGAATCACTGGATTCTACTCCTGAAATCATTATTGCACTATATTCTAACTTGGTTGGAAATTAAAAAATAAAAATAAATAATAAAAAGAAAGTACTTGCATTAAAAGAGTATACTATGCAAACAGGAAGGCTGGAGTGGCTATGTTAATATCAATAAAATAATCTTCAAATTAAAGATTAATACCAGAGATAAAGAGGAACATTTCACAATGCTAAGAGGGTCAATTAATAAAAAGGACATAACATTCTTAAAGATCCTAGCCACTTATTAGTTATATGACCATAAGACAGTGAGCCTCAGTTTTCTTATCTGTAAGATGTGTTATAGTATATCTGGACAAATAGGCTTAGATAATATGTATGTAAATAAATATTAATAAGCAATGGCATTTATGTATATCCCTTGGTACATGGTAGGTGTTCAATGAACATTAATTCTTTTTCTTAATGTGCTCAGTTTGGGTTAAGGAAGGCTAAAAGGAATGATGAGCAATTTGTTACAGAGATAACTCAAATCCTTAAAAACAGGACAATATAAAGTCCATATGATAAAATTAAAATTTGTTCAATGTTGGCATAAATTAGGAGGTTTTACTGGTACTGGTTCCTAGAGAAAGGGCTTCAACCTTTACCTTGAGATGCTAGAATTGGGGGAACGTGTTATTGAAAAGATGTTCCCTTCTTAGGCAAAAGTAACAAAAGCTAATCTTAACCCAAGTGTATTATTTTGGAGATGCTTTATCTTTCAGGCAAAGTGACCAGTAGTCTCTTCTTTAGTACAGCTGCTAACATCACAAACCACTATTAGTACCGCTATCTTCCATTTATTGAGTGTTACATACATTGTCATGTGTAATTTTAACCACAGCTTCTTGAAGTACATAGGGTATTCTTTATTTTGCACACGAACTGAGGTCCATTAAGTGTTTTCTTCTAGCGTACACAGCTCTTACATAGCAGACATAAGGTGATTTCAACCTAAAGCCTAGCTTCTTATATTGCCTGTAAAAAATGGGTTACACTTTCCATACATGTTTTAAAATGGTTTTTAAAACGTGAAATTTTGTAGGATCTCCAAAAATTTGATCATGTTGTGAAACAATTTTAAATGAAAGTTATAGTCAGTTTTTGAAGGATACCCTGATGGAATTTTAAATAGAATCAAAGCGGGGCACCTGGGTGGCGCAGTCGGTTAAGCGTCCGACTTCAGCCAGGTCACGATCTCGCGGTCCGTGAGTTCGAGCCCCGCGTCGGGCTCTGGGCTGATGGCTCAGAGCCTGGAGCCTGTTTCTGATTCTGTGTCTCCCTCTCTCTCTGCCCCTCCCCCGTTCATGTTCTGTCTCTCTCTGTCCCAAAAATAAATAAAAAACGTTGAAAAAAAATTAAAAAAAATAAATAAATAGAATCAAAGCTCAGTCTTTCCACTGAAAAGGACTTACAGGAAATATATAGGGGGAAATGGCCACACGTGGCCTAAAATATGGAGAAAAACATCTATGTTTAATTAAGTAGTAACTAAACAATTCAACATTTAACGTTGAACTTAATGCCTATTTTTCCTTCAGAAAATTTTATGAATAAGAATTTCACAGTCAACTATGAAATTTAATGGAAAATTCTTGCACTGCATATGTATTATGATTTGTTGATCTTGAGGTCACTTTTCTAATTTCATGGAAATTAAGTGTCTGTGAATCAATTGTCCAAAGTGGAAAATTTCTTATACTTTGATGATGATGCTATATTACAATGATAAACATTTCATATTTACTGAACAATTATTATGTGCCAGTCACTCTGTTAAGTGCTCTCCATACATTAATCTGAAACTCATGAATTCTCAGTGACATAGATACGATAGTTATCCACATTTTATAGCTAATGAAAATTAAACTAGTAGAGGTGAAATGAGTTGTAAGTCACACAGTACATGGTGGTAATGCAATGACAGTGTAGTCCACTTGACTAGAAAAGGCTCTGTATTGAACTATTGGTAGAGATTAGAAATTTTCTTTCACATAATCATATACAGAATCCCATTTCCCTTTTCGTCTTCTCTGGGCTAGTAGGATTACATTGACTTGAAAGCTTAGAAAGTGTAAGAGAGTCAGAAGAGGATTCAGGACAGGGTGACCTGGAATGAGCAGCTTAGTTCACTTATACAATAAGCCTTGAGAAGAATGCGTTGTCCTTCAATGGGTTTATTTTCCTGTGCTACTTTCTACTATTATTGTGGCAGCATCAGAATTTGATCAGGGCTATGGGGCAAGGTGGTCACTGGCAAATAAAGCCTCAGACTCATATGTTAGGTCTTTCCCTAGGAGAAAACTAATAACATTGTCTTGGTCCTCATTCTGATTCTCCCACCTTCTAGCTAGATATGATTTTGGCAAGTTATTTCCTATAGCATCTATTTCCTCAACTGCAAAATGGGGACTGATAATGTATTTCCAGTTAGGGATATTATTGTGATTAGGAGAGAATTCATTTAAAGTGCTTAGTATGATGTCAAATGTACCATAAGCCTGCAAAATACATGTTAGCTACTATAATATCATTATTATTTTCATTATTGTTGCCTTTTGTCTAGATTGCCCTCCATGTGATAAATGTCACACATAAACGTTGGGAATCTATGATGATTTTAGAAAATTGTTAAATTTGGGGGGGGAGTTCTACATCCTCCCTGGGGATTTGACAACGCTTGCAGTTGGCTCTGCTGTGTGATATACTTTTGATATCTTCACATGCATTGTTTTGGTAAAGAAAGGCGGTAAAAGCATGGGTGGTTTCATGGAGAAGATAGGTAAATACTATCTGAAGTGGTTATTTATACTGTTTCTTTGTACATTTCTTCCTGAAAATGTTTCCTGAAAGAAACTCAAGGCATGAGTTGGGATTTATTTTG
Source organism: Prionailurus viverrinus (assembly GCF_022837055.1). Classification (NCBI taxonomy): domain Eukaryota; kingdom Metazoa; phylum Chordata; class Mammalia; order Carnivora; family Felidae; genus Prionailurus; species Prionailurus viverrinus. The sequence continues at coordinate 123,330,133 of NC_062563.1, forward strand.
TAAGAATTTCTGGTACAAGTGGGTCATAGTGACTGACATTGTAAAAAATAGTGGTGACTCTCCACTGAGTCATATTTCTGATCTTTGCTTTGTGACCGGCATGGAGAAAGGAGAGCTGGTAGGCATGGAGTAGTACATACAGCAGGTGCACAGTGCAAATGAGCAGACCTAACATTTCATGGCAAAACATCTTTCTATCTTGCTGCAGGCATATGGAAGTGGCTGAAGTTTTTTAGGACAATAAAATGCTTAGTATTTGGGGGGCCAACTACTGTTAGGAAATGTTCTTTTAAGTGAAGAGCTGTGAACAGCTAGCAGAAAGCAGCAATCTCTTTAGCTTCTCAAAAAAGAATATGGGGTATTGTGTGTGTGTATATGTGTGAGGGAGGCTTCAATTTAGGACACAGACACTGATAACTTTATTAAATATTGATTTTTGAGATATATTATATATATATATATATATATATTCACTAAGCCATGAGCCAGAGATGAGAGTTGGTGATAAAAATAATTATTAGTAGTATTTCAGCTTTATTGCAAACAAAATGAGTTGGCATAATCTATGTATATAACTATATATAAAAATAACTCCCATCCGTAGCCCGCTTGGAAAGTAGATGGTACTCTTCCTCCTGTGACAACAAGGCCACTTCAGAGTGGAACAATATTTGTTTCTTTTGTGGCTTCCGGGGCTGGCAAAGCCAGGATTTCTAGCCCTATAACAAATTTCAAAGACTATTAACTCAGGCTCAGAGACAAAGGTGCAGAATTTGTGGCAAGCAGGGCTTGGGAAAATTCTCTGGAGAGGAAAGGCCACTTGAACAAAGGCCAGGAATAAGCAGTGGACTTGATAACTCAATACAACATTTATTTGGCATCAGAAGTGTCTCACTCTGGCATTCCTGAGAACCTTCAATGTCAGTCATCTCTGTAGATGAGGTGTAATGAGGAGAAACTATTGATTCATGTAAGAAGTATTTCCTAAGCTCAAAGATATAAATGCAAGCATGAAGAGGATCAGCTTTTGGACTTTGGAGGAGGCTACCTTGAGAATGATGAGCTTCTTGTGTCTACCAGTATTCAGGCAGAGGCTAGACAAGCATTTCCCTGTGACTATGCTGTTGGTGGGGTATTGAGTCAGGTCAGACACCCCCAAAGCATTAGGCATTCCATAATCTTCCATGGGCTCACATCTACTTTGCATACTATGTGCTTTTAGGAATGTAATGAGAACAATACTCATGTTGTTGTTGATGATGGCAATGCTGCTAGCTGCCATTTGCTGAAATTGAATATATCCTAGGCACCGTGATGAATGTTGAGCAATCTGGACATATAATCCTAATAACTACCCTAAAATTGGTACTATCTCCATTTTATGGGTAAGGAAACCGAGGCTTAGATTGGTAAGGCTTGGTTCCTGTGCTTAAACGTTTTGGGGTGAGATAGGACTCACAAATGCAAAGAGTTACTGAAAACCTTGAGTACCTGCTTACATGTGACAGTGTGAGAACCATTATAAGACCGCACATATGATGTGCATGCCAAGTGTTTATGGCTGGGGGCTGCAAAGGAGCTTTACGGTGGAGGGTGGGAACACATTACTTAAGAGGATGGTCTATTTGGTCAAGTAAGTGGAAGGTTTATGCTTAGTTTGAAATAAAATATTAAAAAAAATGAATGTGCTGGCTGGAATTTTTACTGTGGTGTCAATAACTTCCCATGCTATAGCTATCAAATTGGCTTTGCACTCTGGATAAATATCTTTCCCACTTTATTTGGCTTTAAACCTGAGTTACAGGAGACACAAATCACTGTAAGTAGGAATACCCAAATTAAATGAGGGTTCAGTTTTGAGTCTCTGTCTCAGTGTTCTTAAGCCACACATTTTAAAATCCCTTTAGATTACATTGGCGGGATTCTTAGTAAATCCAGATAAAGAAAACAGATATTTCTTATACCTTATGAACTCTTAACCTTGCTAAACTGTTCTGTGAGACAGGAGATACTGACAACTTTGAAAGTTGTGTGTGCACATGCACCTGCATACACAGAGACTTTCTTTAACTTTTCCTGAGATAATGTGCAGTATGAGTTGGAAGATGTGGATTTCAGTGGGGACTTTGCCACTGTGACCTTCTGATTAACCTTAACATCCCTTTCTGTGAAAAGTGACCTCTGGAGAAGATGCTATAATGGGATCATTGTGTTAAAGATCCCTTGATTTTGTGGGTTTTTTTTTTCACATAAGAAAATAAGTAGAAGAAACTGGAAGTCATCCTTGAGTACAATCCATTTTCTACCATACTGCTTTATGGAGCAATTTTGGAGGTCATGTCAAGTATTCATTTAAGGAAGGAATGATTCTCATGCAAATTAAACCAAATAGTCATTGCCATCTTCAAGGAGAAGGAAGTTTACATAACCTCAATTAAAAACAAATATCACTATAAATTGTTTTTTCCACTTCTTTAACTTCATATAAATGCTTGTTTGAAATATTTGCTATTTTGTGACTGACTTCTTTTGCTCAACATAATATTTTTGAAGTTAATCCATGTTGTTGCATGTATCAGCAATTAAGGTTTTGCATTTTGTTACATGTAAACTATACCTGAGTAAAAAAAAAAATGAAAAATGGTTAACAAGGGATAAACAAACAAAATAAAATAATCACCTCCTGGGTCTTGGTACAGGCTGAGATTAGGAGAGATTATATTATGGGATGGAGAGGTCAATTGGGGAAAATTTCTACGTCAGCAAGTTTCTCTTCTCTATTCTGGGCCCTTCCTTTTGTGTAATCAGAAATGAAGGAAAACTATTTAGGTTTCTAATATATCAGTTTTCCCCATTGTGATCCCACTCAACACAATGTTAAAAACCCCTGCTGTCTTGCAACATGGAGATGGTGCTTTTCACCAGCAATAGCTAGCAAGGCATTTGTGTGGATCTGCTCTTCCAGCGTGAGGTGGGGACATGACTAGATGCAAGCATGAAGTCTAAATTCCAAGCCTGGCGTTTCAAGCTGTTCAGAGCCAGGCCCTGATTCAGACTGATGTATTCCCACTCTGTTCTGATTTTGGATGGCTTACAAAGGAGCCAGACAGCTCATCATCATGGCACCCCAGAGCTAAATTTAAGGTGGTAGGTTTTCCAGAGTGGTAATTCATTCAAGTCAGCTAGCATTTATATAGTGGTTATTGCATGCCCATCTGTTTTTAGGTAGAAATAAATCATGGTGTGATCTTTTAAACCCTACTTTTTGTTCTCTTATTCCCTATTGTATTCTGATATGAGCACCATTTGATATATCATAGACTGAGACACTAATCTTGTCTCTGAAAAGTGAGAGCATCTTTCAATTTTCCCCTTATTCCTGGCAAGCTCTTTCTCTGGAATATCTTCACTCATCCATTCATTCATTCATTCATTCACACACTCACTCATTAAACCAATATTCTATTCTTGGTGATATATCATAAAACAAAAATGCAAAATTTTCTGTTTTATTTGCCTCAAATATACCTGTTATCCATTGTTTAAGAATCCTTTTACATCCTTCAGGGATCCTTTCTCTTCTGAGCTTTGCAAACCTCATTTTCAATATTGTCCACAGGTACTGCTTGCTTACACCTCCTTGCAACTTTTCCTTTACAAGGTTAGTTGTTACTGAATTCTTTGAATGCAGATATTTCCATCTCCCAGCAGCATTATCACCTCCAAGAGGTTGTGCATTCCAGATCACTGGACATCTGACCATATCTGCATCAACACATTGTACATAGTAAGTGTAAACTGGACAAGGGAAGGGACATTTCTCTTTAGCAATTGTAGGAAGGAGTGGATCTTGATATCCAGGCTGAGCTCTATCTTCTCTTAAAACCTGGGAATCATGCTAATGTAATTCCATTTAAAACATTCCACTAATTTGAACCTGAAGATACTACTATCTTGGGGCTTGACATATTTCTGCCACTCAAAAAAAAATTAATTTTATGACTTTCTGATGAAGATCCTATGGGTCTTGCATATGTAAAGAACAAGAAATTTGCCAAAGGACCTCTGAAGTCCTTCACAGTGGGGGGTAGGTCTTTACTGGAGTGGGAACATTCAAACAGACAATAGAGGACAAACACTGAGTTGCCTGGAGTGGTTCTGGCCAGAGGGAATGTCATGAGCATGGTCTTATTCCTGGTCTTACTGTTTTTCTTTCTATATATGACCCCCAAAGGAAGAGTATGGTTTTTCAGTAATGACATGAAGAGCTGCTCTCTGGATAAGTATATTGAATGTAAGAGAGTTGAGGAGAACTTCTGAATTGTGAAAGTTGCCTTGTTTCTTGAGTTCTACCCAATTTTCCCTTGGTCAAGAAGCCCTTAATAGATGCTATGCCCTCATCCTACTTAGAGCAGGTCATCTATGGAAGGGGCTACCACAGGAGCATGAGGTTCTTGTGACTCAAGCATAGGCCATATATGTACCTCTCGGGATTTGCTGGGGTGGGGGGCACAGAGCTTGGTCTCATATCCCCTTTTTACCCTCCTTCAATATACGTGCGTTTTCTTTGATGTTATATGAGAGGAACTCTATTGTAAGGGGAAGGGAAGGCTTCAGTGAGGGCCTGCAGGTGGTCTAGTTAAGCCCCATCAATGCACAGTGGGAATTCTGGGGTGAACTATCCAAGGATAACCAGTGCACCCAAGTGCAACACTGCTTGCAGCCTTGAGCATTTCCACTTAACACTTTCATCTCCATTCCCATTTCCCACAAAGTGAACTCAAACTGCCTACCACCTACATATCCTACAGGCTCCTGTGAGGTTGAATGTGTTAATGGTTATAAGTGCTTTGACCTTCTCTCTTGGAATGTACTGCAGGAGTAAAAAAAAAAATTATTATTATCATTTCACAGACATTTTGCAGTTCCCACTGGTTAGTTTCATTCTCTCCTTCAATCTTGAATGCATTAAAATGGCTAAATAAAAAGTATTTTGAGTAAATAAAGATACCCATGATTTTTAAAAGTTCTTTATTATATATTTTGATATGCATCATCACCTTCTCCTGACTTTCCACATAAAGTGCTATGACTAAACAGCCCTGTAATGATATTGCTACTTGGCTATAATTTAGAATGCTATAAAGATTATTTAGCACAAAGAAGTATTTCCAGTTAAAATTTAGCAACTCCTTTCAAATAGATTTACATTAAATCTTAGACTGAATTTTAGAAACATTGAACAGAGCAAAAATAAAATCTAGTTCATGTTCTTGTAAAATATCTGCTCCTCTCCTGGGTCTTTACCCTGTGTGTGTGTGTATGTGTGCTTGTGGCATTGATTCCCTCTCTGGTTAGAATTAACCTATCCTTCCTTTTTGTTCCTATCTCTTTTTTCCTCTCTCTCTTCCTCCCTCTTTACATCTTTTGGATTTCCAAAAACAAACAAATAAACAAACAAACAAAAACCCCACAAAAGCGCCCCATAAAAGCACAAATTGAACAAAGCACTTCTTTTAGTGTCTGGCATATTGTGAAGCCTAGATAAATATTCAGTCGTTGTTGTTATATGCCAGATACTGTTTAAGTTCTTGAGAAAACAAAGGAGATTGAGTTCCTGCCCTTAAGAATTAGGCAGTCTCGAGAAACAGACATAGACATATAAGCACGTAAATAACAGCACGTTGTTACAGTGCTAAAATGGAGAATATAAAAATGTTGGGAGAGTTAATAATTTCTTAAGGAGCCAATAAACCATAACAGTTAATTGCACAGACTTTAGAGCCAGGCCACCCCTGATAAAATGTCACTTACTTTCTATGTGACCTTAAACAAGTTGACGACCTCTCTGTGCTTCATTTTCTCTTCGTTAAAAAGAAGATACTTCCTCTTCTGGTTGTTTTAAGTCTTAAAGGAGTTAATATATATACAGAACATAGGCTTGTCCCTGGGACGTAAAAAAAAAAAAACATTCAATACACATTACTTCTCATTTTTACTGGGAGTAGGAAAAGATCACACACAAATACACACAATCCTTCACTTGGACTTTTCAAATTATCATCTTATTTCTTCCATTTCTTTAATAGCCACATTTTATGAATAGGGTTTTACATTTTATTTTCCAGACTCTCCTTTTACCCCTTGCATCCCACTTTTGTATTTAATATCATCAGCATAGCATTTAATCAAAGTACTTGGATCCTTCTGAATTCTCCTAGCTGTATGATACAAAGATTACAGGCATGCTTAGACAATAGCAGTTGAAGACTGACCCAAGGACTCCTGCTGCTTCTGCTTTCCAAGTACATCACTTTACTATGACTGTACCATTCTCTCTTCAACCCATCCCATTAGGGCTTTCATTCCCTTTACTGAACTTAACACCAACTGCCTTCATCTTGCCGAATCCAGTGTCTAGTTCCCCCCTTTTCTCCTATTTCAGTCCTCTGCCAGTCATTATGGAAGGCCAAGTTTTAGGTAAGATTGGAGGTTTCCTATTGACATCGTCCTCATCTTCATCACGTGCCCTTCTTGAGTTCATTTGAAATCTTTCAGTAGAGGCTGACCCACCATCTTTTCTTCCTCCCATTGCTACTGCCTTTCTCTGCTGGTCACTGAGGAAAGACTCCAATAAGCCTGTCTATATTGGTTTAGTGCACTTTCCAGGGGCACTTGGAATTTAAAAGTCCAGAGAAACAATCCATAACACATGGGTATACACCATAATGCTAAAATTTCAGGGTCTGAAGTAAACACCAGGAGTAATTTCTGAGCATAGATGCTTTCCCATGTTCCTTAAAGAAGACCCTATACCAAGTGGCCCAACACTATGAAAATCCAGACTCTGTTAAATTCGTACCAACCTGGCTAGAGATTAGTCTCCACTGTGAGTTTACATATTCAGACTGAATGAGACAGGAAATTCAGGGGACTGGAGGAATAGCCAGAAAATGACATATCACCTTACGAGGTGATGGAGAAAACAGAACTATCACCTATTTCTACATCCTACTCTCTCTTTCTGACATTTCATTGCTGGTGTCCTCTCCTAAATGTCAGGTTCCTTTTGAAAAGTCTTACACATGGATTAATAAACAATGTGCTGTCAGTTAATTCTTATTAATCTAAGAAAACATCACGGACAATTAGAGATTTTGAAGTGAGGAGGATAACCTTAGCATGGGCTTAAATATGGTTCAAGAAGCAGTGAGCTTACAACTGAATTTATTCACAAAGTAAACTGATAGGTTCAGTGTTTTTAAAACATATGTCATATATCAAAACACCAGAATTACATTAAAAGTGCATAATGATGAGTAAAATGTGTGTGTGTCTGTCTGTCTGTCTCAGTGTGACAAAGTTTTCTGGGGTAGTTTATACTAACAGTAACCATGGGCAGCCCCAGTTTTCATTAGAGGAGGTACATAACTCACAGACACAATCACTGGCTGCAATAGTCAAAGCTCACTGCATATCCGTTGTGATATGGTTACAACAAGCATTTTAGATTCTGGCATATTCTGAAAAGAAAATTATGGTAACATGGTACTGCTGCCAATTATCTGAATATGACTGACAGAGCAACCACGTATAAAGTCAAGCTTGTGATTTCCCTTAGACTGTCGGTTTTTGAACTACAGGGGGTTGAGTTCCCAATCAGATTTTCTTGTTTCCCAGACTCAGCCTGTGTAGAGCTGCATTTTCCTTACTTTAAGTTTGCCATCCTAGGGCCACAGGGCGTTTTTACCTTATACAGTGGGCTTTATTTCTGACTTGGTAACTACAAGGAAACAGACAACTCTGGGTGAGGCATCTCATACAGTGTGGTGACCAATTGTCTCATGATTCACCAGCCTTTAAGACCTATATGCTCTGAAGGATGTTAAGTTGGACCCCTCAGATATGCCTTCCTTACTTTATATTCAACCCAACACTTGGGTCATTCCATTGTCCCCAAGGGCTGGCCGCATCACATCTCCTAGGATTTCATATAGACTTGCTGCCTCCCTCTGTGAAGAATTCATCTTGTGGAACCACACACAGAGAGCACCTTGCTCTTTGCAGGTGATGTTCAACCCATCACCAATCATATTAGCTTTACCTGTAGAAGGTATGTATAAATGACCACCTTTCACCACCTCGGTCACTATTGTTTGAGCCCAAACACCTTCAGCTCTGGCTTGACCTTGAAATAACATTCTAAACCTTAGATCATCCTCTTAGATGCTTGTTTCCTTGAAATTCATTCTCCGTAAAGCATCCAGAGTGATCTTTCTGAAACTTAAGTTAGAAGGGGTTACTAGTCTAACAAAAATATTTTAATGGCTTTCTAACTGACTCAGAGCATAAGCCATGGCCCTTAGTAGCAGTAGAACCACCCACATGGCCTATGTGAGCTGGCCACCTGCTCTGTCAACCTTCCCCCTTTTGGTCCCTCTCCTTCCTAAGCCACATAGGTTTCCTTACATTTCCTCAAACTCACCAAGCACGTTCAAGCCTTAGGGTTTAATTTGCACTTTCTGATTCTCCAGGCAGGAATGATTTTCTCTGAGTTATCCACATGGGCATTAGTCCTTTCCTGCAGATTTCAGCTCAAATATCACCTCCACTGAAAGGTCTATGCCAAACAGCCTGTCTGCAGTAGCATTCCTCATGTGCATACTGTCTCTCCCTTTGGCCTGCTTAACTTTTCTTCTTAGCACTTAAGCATGCCAAACTACTGTGTTTTTTTTCTTTTTTTTTTTTGTTTGTTTGGTTTTGTTGTTGTTGTTTATTGTCTATCTCCTCTCACTGGGACTGGGCACCATGAGCACAGGGCCTTTTTCTGGTTTGTTTACTATCAGGCCCACTCATATAGAGTGGTGTCTGTGACACAGAGTAGCATTAAATTAAGAAATGGCTGAGTTAATGTCTGTGGCCCTTAGTACATGGTCTTTTGCTCTTTTGTTTTACAGCTGTACATTTGGCCATTTCAGTGCCTCCTTCTGACAAGTGAGCTGCTATATCAGGATTCCTAATTGGACCTTCATCTTCCCAGGAATCCAAGTTTGATATTTGTGTAACTCATGCTTGATGATTCTGTTATTCCAGTTTTTAAAAATACTCACCTGAAAACAAACTTTTCTTTCTGACAAGTTTTAGAATTATGGCAGACAATTGAGAAGAAGAAATCATTTCTCATATATATATATATATATATATATATACACACACATATATATACACGTATATATGTATGTATATATATACATATGCATATATACACATACATATATGTGTGTGTGTGTGTGTGTGTGTGTGTATAAATCAGGTTTATAGTTCAAAACCTTTCTTTAGCAGATGAGTCTGTGGCCACACAAGTGAAGTACTTTTCTTGTCACACAGAAAGTCACATTTGGAGGAGGCAGAACTCAATTATAGTGTTTTTTCCCTTTACTCTCCTGTCCTCGGAATTGATTCCTGGGACCATCTGTATATGGTCTCTCTGTGGGGGAGGGTAGAAGGAGGCGGCTATACTGTGTTCAGACATAGTACTTGTAAGGGACAGAATAGGATGCGATGCATGCTCTTTTTTATGGATCATGCCCTAGGGCCCCTAGTTTCCTTGTTCTCTATTTTGTCTTGGAACCATTAATCATTTCTCTCCTGCCGCTGGTGGTTCTGTGCACCATTTAATTCATTTATAACTTATCCAAATTACACATACCATTATGAATTCTGACCACCTCGCTCATGGAATTCCAGGAAACAGCGTAATTGTATGCCTACTAAGTGCTTCCATCTCCTTCTCTTTAATTGCAGACGGAGTTTGAATTCACAGTTGCGTTCATGGAGACACATATTTCTATACTGAAACATTTTCCTCCTGCCAAAGCCAAATGTTAAATACATTCATTCTCAGCTGAAGTTTTAGAAAGCAAAATTGCATGGTTTGAGAGTGAAAAATCAAAGTATCATTTTAGGATATGTCAGGTACAATTCTAAATCTGTGTGCAAAGGCTGGAGCTGCTCTAAGTACAGATCCAGGCTGGTATTAAAATTAGCATTCCTGTAGAATACAGAGGAACAGGCAATGCTACTTCAGCTGTACCTCCAGGGGCTGCATAGGCTTGCTTGTTCACCTGACTTTTGTGTTTATCTGAATATTTAGGCAGGCTTTCCCAGGGCAGAGTTATCTATTGGCTTAGCTACCTCTCTGCATCTGTAAGGATGTAAGTATGAATGCACTTTTCACTTCATTGTTTAGGGGATCTGATTAGATTCTGTGATAATATACAAAAAAAAAAACAAAAAACAGAAGTCACACTCTATTTTCATTATTCACATCCAAACAGACCCTTGCATGCTACAGACACTGTTCTCTTTTCATGATCACCTGACTCCATGATTGTTTACCCCTGCACTGAAATTCCTAAAGGAGGCATCATTAAGCATTTTTTTTCAAGACAGTAATAACTGTTGTATGAGGCCACTATGCTTCTGGTAGCCTTACCTCACTCACTGTTGAGCCTGTTGTTATAACGTCTTCACAAACATAATGCCCCTTTTGTGCAAAAGTGAAAAAATCAGCACAAAAATAAATCTCTTATTGGGGTTTCAAAAGAGTAGATTTTCAGTCCCTAAGAAATGTATGAAGTAGAAATAGATGAAAGGAGACACAATCAGAAATGAAATATCTTCATGATTAATCAGAGGCAAATAATTCCATCACTGAAAAATGACTCCGTGTTTAAGGCTTTTCTCTATTTCTTAACAACAGAATTCTGGAAGACTTTGAACTCTCAATATTGGAAATGTAACTACGGAAAATTTTCATTCAATAATTTTCTTTAAAAAAATGGAATATTATACTTTAGAGCATAAAATAATTGCTTCTTATTGCCTATCAATGAAAATCCAAACTCCTGGGCTTGGACTCAGAAGTCTCCAGCTGGAGCCCTACTAGCCTACTTCATCTCCAGAGACCATCTGTCCTAGTCATCCTCATTGTAAGCTTCCCTTTCATCTTAAGCACCTTCTTTTTCACCTCTCCGAGCATCTTGACCATCAAGAACCTATTAAAGGTCATAAACTACCATCAGCTACTCTTAAGGCTTGAATACAGAATGGGTATTATATTTCTCATACAGAAATGGATATTAAATTGAAGTTTAGTTCCTGTCTTCAAGGAACCTTTCCTTCCTGCCCAACCTCAGATTTGTCTCTACCTTTCCTAAATGTAGTAGCACCTATAAACTTCCATAGCTGTCCCCACCAGCCCACTGTGGCATTATAGGCTATTTTGAAGTGGTAATAGATTGTAAATTCTTCAAGAACTCTGAACATGGCTTACACTTCCTTACCATTCCCCAGAGTGCCTAAGAATGTATGAAGTTCAGGGATTAGCCTTGTTTTATGATTTGATATTTCCAGAAAGGACTCTATTGTTTATGAAAGAGGACATACTCTCATCTTTAGGCATGACCAGGTGAGGTTCAGGTAATTACTACTAGGAAGAGGTATCTTAATGAAAATGTCAAGTGGTTTGGAGACACATTCAGCACCTCTCAAGTGGCTTTCCTCACCTACAATTAGAATTTATGTTCTGGGTACTTCTTTAACATCTGTAAAAATCCTAAAATGTTTTCTTTATATGGAGTACTCAGAGACACCTGCAATGAGATTGAATGACAGTAGGAGTCTGTAGTCCCAGTGTGTGAGATCGTCAGGTAAAGCATTTTCCAGAAGCAAACAAAAACTGGAATTGTTTAAAATAGAGCTTTATATACCACCACGAAACAGTACTTTTTTACAATATTTATAGTGTACAATACACTTCATACTTCTTTTTTTGTATTTTATTTCTTCTCTTTGAATCTCATATCTAGATTTTCTCTCTTTCTAAATTTTTTTTTAAAATGTTTATTTTGAGAGAGAGACAGTGTGAGCCAGGGAGAGGCAGAGAGAGAGGGAGACACAGAATCCAAAGCAGGCTCCAGGCTCTGAGCTGTCAGCACAGAGCCTGACTCAGGACTTGAACTCACTAACTGTGAGATTATGACTGGAGCCAAAGTCGGAGGCTCAACAGACTGAACCACCCACACGCCCCTCATATCTAGATTTTCAAAGATGAAGAAACAGGCTTGGAGATGGTGGAGGTGGTGGTGTTGAGCTATCCTAGAGGAACAGAAAACATCTGTGGCAGAAACTTAATTAAGGTTGCTAGTTCTTCCTTCTATAACAGCAGCTCACCTGTCTCATAATTCCATAATACAAACGTTGGAGGGCTTTATTAGTTACAGGGGAAAGTAAAGCTGAGAATTCTTTAAACTACTTTTCTTGCATAGTCCAAATCCACATGAGACCAGTATTTTCGGACTTTCTTTTAGTATATGACTCCCTTTTAACATATATCATTGTACCTATGTACCCATACAACAAAGGAACAATACACTTTTGCTTAGTAAGCATTTGAGAGAATGTGTAAGTAAATATTGTATGGAGGCAGGTAAACAAAACTGGATCTCTTGGCTGGTAAATTTCCCTTCATAAAGAATTTGGTTCAAACCTTGGAGAAAACAGCCCCATGTTTCACATTATGTGGATAACTGTGACTCTTTTCTTCAGTAAGTTATTAGTCTGGGGTGACATGAATTCTGTTGCAAGGTGTTTACTTTTTAGAGTCCTCTTTTTTTTTTATAAAAGTTTATTTATTTTGAGAGAGGGAGAGAGAGTGTGTGTGTGCATGAGCAGAGGAGGGGCAGAGAGAGGTAGAGGATCCAAAGCAGGCTCCACACCATCAGTGCAAAGCCAGATGTGGGGCTTGAACCCACAAACCATGAGATCATGACGTGAGTAAAAACCAAGAGTCAGATGCTGAACGGAGCCACCCAGGCATCCCACTTTTTAGAGTCATCTTGGACTTCTGTTAGAGACAGATGTTCTAGCATAGTTAAAAGCCTGATTTTTTTTTATATTTTTGTCAAATGTCAGTCATCCCTTTTGTAGATGGGTGGGCTACATTGTTACTTTGATGATCCCAGGGAACCATATCCTTTGATATCTATGCTCCTGTGAGGTCCCTTTTGTTGAATCAGGGCCATGACCTGCTCTAAAGAATAAAATATGACAGGAATCATGCTATGCCTAATAAAATAAAAGAAATTTAAAAAAATAATAAGGCTATGCCTATTTCAGGCCTAACCTTAAGACCTGGATGCTTTCACCTTTGTGGTCTGGGGGAATCCAGCCTCTACATAAGACATTAGATTACCCTGAGACCACCGTGCAACAAGAAGCCAGACCCAACCATTTGAGAAGCTCTGTTGAGAACTAAAGCCCTAACTAACAAGGCCAGCTGAGCTCACAGCTGATAGTCTTCAATTTGCTGGCCACGTGTGTGAGGTTATCCAGGAGGCAATGTCTTCATCCTTAATCAAGACACTCCCATGCCCCATGACAAAGAGATAGACCTCCCTTGTTGAGTTCTGCCTAAATTGTAGAATTGCAGCAAATGTATTGGTGTTAGGATAGTTTATTATGCAGCAGTATATAACAAAAACAACAAATAACCAGGAAATTGAGAGCTATCAGAAGAAACTGAATTAGGGCACCTGGGTGGCTCTGTCAGTTAAGCATCTGACTCTTGGTTTCAGCTCAGGTCATGATCTCACGGTTCAAGCCAAGTGTCAGGCTTTGCACCAACAGTGAGGATTCTTGGTATTCTCTTTCTCTCTCTGTACCTCCCCAGCGCTCGCTCGCGCTCTCTCTCTCTCTCTCTCTCTCTCTCTCTCTCTCTCAAAATAAATAATTAAAAAAAGGTGGAAGCTGAATAGGTAACTCTGGCTTGAAAAAAAAAATGCATTGAAGAGTAAAAGCTTTTGTTAACCCACTGTAACATGTCCCTGGCCTGTGCCATCTGTCTGCCCCAGAAATCTGCCTCTCTGTTTCCTCCTTCATTTCTCTCTCTGACCCCCTGACCGCTTGAACCCCTTCCCTCCTTCCCTGATGTCATTACTACTTCTGGTCACATAGAACAAAACACATATTATTACAACACAAGAAAATGATAAAAATTACCAAAACAACAGCAGCCAAACACTGGTGTAAAGTTTTATATACAAATGGGCAAGAAGAATGATTTCCAATTATTCCCACTAATTGTTGCCAGCATTTAGGAATAAGATTTGTTTCTATTTTATTGACTGTTTCTGTCATCCTGCTAATTAGTCTTATCTGAAGCTACCATATTTTAAATGAAACCATTTGATCTGTGTTTACTATCTATACCAGCACAACTTCTAGTCCTTTAGCTCATATTCTTGAAAGGATTTTAGAGTCTGTATTAATTAATGAAGTTGGCATCCAGAGCTACAAATCATGGCAATTTTTACTTTTCTCTGCCACAGTCTATTTTGCTTTCAAATGTTTTTCTTTAGCTGGTAAACAAACTTTCTGGCTTCCCAGAATAACTTTCAGTCTTTTCTATAAAAACTCATTACCATGAACTCTAAGCAGTGGCTTGCAATTTCATAGATAGTAAAATGCACAAGAAAACGTCCCAGGTCACATCAACCTGTTTATCATTATGGTTGCTACAAAGTGTTTGTAAGTCAATGTTTTAGTGGTTTTATACTAATATGAATCATGCTGGTAATTGCTCATCTATTTTTATTCTTTACTAAAATATTTTATTTCTACCTTTCCCCAAATTACAAAACTCAGTTAATAGCAACTTTTGACCTGTTTATAGTTATGTGCTTAATGCAAACATGCCCATGGGACACCAACCTAGACATTCTTTTGTACACTGTTAAGCATTTCTTATATATAATAACATAATAAATCACAATTATGAAATAAATAAAAACAAATAATAAAAACAAAACAATCCCATTTATGTTTATTTTGCAGGTTAAGAAAATAAACCAGTCTGGTACACCTAGGTGGCTCAGTTTCTTAAGCAGCTGACATGGGCTCAGTTCATGATTTCATGGTTCATGAGTTTGGGCCCCACATCGGGCTTTGTGCTGCTTGGGTTTCTCTCTCTCTCCCTCTCTGCCCCTACCCCACTTGCGTGTGTGCTCTCTCTCTGAAAATAAATAAACTTAAAAAATAAATAAATAAAGCCTTACTCTGATTAAATAAATAGCATTTACAAAAAAAAAAAAAGAAGAAGAAGAAAATAAAATCATTCTGGTGTGGTGAGAAGGAGACCTCAGTTGAAATCAAAAGAACTGTGTTTATATCTGTCATTAAGTTACATCTCTTAAAGTTTCTCCACCTCAGTTTCCTTGTCTGTAAGGTATAATATCACCTACCCTACAGAATTCTTCTGACCATCAAATGAGACAACAGTGGGCAGAGTACTTAGCACAGGCATCTTGGGCAGAATAGTCATTCAGAAAATGTTTGTTGCCTGAATGGTTTTAAATACTGGTATTTTATTGAGTTAATAAGGAGGAGGCTACTTAATAAATATCTATACTACTGCATACATTTGACTATCCCATTGGTTTCTGGGTAATTATATTCAACTTCACCTCTGTGTGTCATCTGGATGATAAAATAATCTCTCCTTTTCAGATGCATGAGCATGTAGGTGCAGGTTATCTGGACATATTGAGAATGTAGAGAATGTATGGGTAGTTTTCATATCCAGTGTTGCTAGCTCCCTGATATGGTAAATCACTCAGATGATGGACGTAATTATTTACATTCAATTTAACAAAAAGTGGGTGATTGTTATTCATGCTGGGCACAGGAAATGCAAAGCTGACTCAGACGCACAACTTTTTTTTCTAGAAGATCTCAGAACCTATTTATGGAGACAAATATACAGCCAACTGATCATGAAATACATCAAAATGAAATAAGGGTTAAATGTAAAGAAAAGTTCTATGGATCACACAAAGTAGTAGCTTGATGATAGGAAGATCTGGAAAGTCTTCAGGGAAGAGGTAAACTGTTAATAATGACTTCAAAGATGAAATAATTCAGAGATTACTTCTCTTGGACTGATCTCAGTCCATACCCCTCTGTGCTGTGTATTTTAGGTTGTCATCCAGATGCACTCCATGCTTCTCTGGTCTGCTCTGTGCTGAGGGTTTCTCACCAGAAAAGACTACATCAACTGCCTCTGTTGGTCTCTGGCTTCAGGTTGGCTTTGACAAATGGGGAGCACCAGTAGAAGACATGAAAGAGGGTGAAGACTGAAGTCAGGAGTATTTATCCTCCTGGTTCCCTTCCTGCAGACTTGTGAATTGACTGAACATCAGATTCAGTCTCAGGTGTTTGCTCCTGCTAAGCAGCTCCTCTGTTTCTGGACTGCTATTTCTTCCCCCTGTGCCCTTCAGTCTGTGATACTTGGATTATCCCTTGTCATTTCTCAACACCTGCACACGCCTTTGTGAATAAACCCTTTATTAAACTTGATTTAGATGATCCTAATTTTGTTTTACTTTCTATTTCCTACTGAGAGACCTTGACTAGAATGCTTTCTTTCACGAAATTTTGTTGGCTTTCACTGTTTGATTTCCTAAGACACCACACTATGTCTGTTTTCCTATTTGGCTCATGCTGCATCACTGCTGGTAGCACCTGCCCATTCTGCTCAGGCTGGTTTCCACTCCATCTTTCAAAACTCTTAGTTCAAGAAGTCATCCTTGGGTCCTTACTGTGGACTCAGTTTCCTTCCTTTACTTTGTGTAGCATCATTAACATATATTAGCCACAGCCCTTGCCACAGGAGTATTTAAACTAGTAGTTCCCATTAAATGTGAAATCTTCAGGGGTAGGGATCCCACCTTTTCCATCTTCATATAATAGTGGTTCCCATTGTTATCATAATACCACTTATTACACTGGAATTATTTAGTGTTTTATTCAATAATAAGTAAAAATCTTAGTTTTTCTTCTTCACTTGATTAATTTAAAACAATCTTGGGCTTGGTATGTGAAAGTTCAAATCAGATAATGGATTTCTGTAGATGAAAACCTTGTTCTGGGTTAAACTAGCCTGGTAGGTATTTTCTGTGTCTTGGTTAGTCTGACAATACGCATTCCATGATATGGAGAAGGTTGATTAATTCTTTGTGCTATTATGTATCAGACTCTCTGGATTCCCTCACAGTCCTTTCTGTTACCTGAAGTTAGCATGCGGTACACGGAGTCACATAGGATTCTCATGACAGGCATATGTCATTCACAAGCATAACATCCTTTGTGGGCTGTAGCATAGAGGAGCAAGTGTATGTTTGGCTAAACTTTACACTTTCTCCTATTCAATAAAGAATGTCATCATTACACTGAAAGAGAGTGATGTCATAGAACTGAACTAGCCTTGGGCCTATTCTAATTCATTTTGTGAAGAAAACTTAAGAAGGAATTTAGCACAATAGCTAAGTTTTGTTTTGTTTTTTGCAAAAATTACTTGGGAAAGTGATGTAATTGTGCCAATGGGTAAGCCTTTTCTAGTTCCTTAGAGGCTGGCATCCCTGTTTACCTTTCCTTATCTTTAACATCTTGAGAAGAGATGGAATGGCGAGCCATTTCTGTGTCTTCATAAAAGATATTACTAAGCAGAATATGAGAAGGAGGTTGCAGAGTATCTCTTTTCTCAATTTTCCACCTGTTGCTCTTCCTTTCTGCCTCCATGGAAGGAGAAATTGAGAGAAGAGAAACCCAGCGTTTTGGGTGGTTTGGGGTGAAAATCTTTGCCTATTCAAAGAACAAATAGGGATTTGTTCCAGAACCTCTGTAGATTCTACTTCAAAATTACTCCAAAAATGCTGCTACCATGGTTTCTTGTTCTCTATCTGTGTTGGATTTTAAGAGGGCCAAGTGACATGGTTTCTAAGCCCAAGATCTTTTGTAGTAAAACCACAGGTGAAAATGCCATCAATTTCTTGTTGCCTTGTTTTCAAGAACAAACTGGTTTGATGTTTTTTCTTCTTCGATTTTTCCAGGACATCACATTCAATTCTCAACTGTCCTGTTTTTGAAGAAAGATAAGACTTTGGTTTTGATTGAATTTTCCTTGAGATCAGTTATTTCCAAGTCCAGTTTATTAAAGGACTAACGTAGCTTCAGTTCTGAATTCTCTGAGGTCATAGTCAAGTTCATCTTTGAATTACAGAAGTTTTTTTCCCCCCCAAAGTGTGAATCTTGAGTTAATTTGTGTCCTATTCAGGGGGAAAGAGGATAGTATCCTACAAGGTAAAATGGAAAGACTATCCTTCTTTCATTTTGGCATTTAATGCTTTATTCTTAAATTTGCGCAGATGTTGATTCAAATCCATTGAATATATATACTTGTTCAGCTTAATGCTTTGTTTCTTTGTTTTTGTTATGTATATGTTACTGACTTCTATAGTTTATTTAGAATAAATGTTTAGAATGTGAGATTTTTATAAGAAAGTATTTTTCCCTTTATTTAAGGACTTGAAAGATAAGAAGAAAATGTGATTTGGTGCCAAACAAAAATGCATGGCTCCTCATCTTTAGTGTGTTACAGTGTAATGGGTGAAAATTCTATATACTTTGCTTTCTTGGAGAGCATTCTGTGTGGGAAGATGCCAGAAAGAAAGGAGTTACAGGTGCCCCCCCCCCTTATATTACAGATCAGCTAGCATTGTACACCTATGTTGACCATACAACTTTGTAGGTGTCATACTTGTGCAGGTGTAACACTTATGTAAATTTCAAACCTATTAGGTTGGCATACGTTTGTGTGGATGGTACAATAGAATTCATGGTACATATTTGTCCTTCTAGGAAATATCTGTACAGAATGCATTTTTGTGTGGATGATACATGAGAGTATCCTAACATTTGAGCTTTGGTTGGCCAATTGGTCCATGCTTTCCTAAAAATGTACACCATTTAGGACTCTCAAACTTTAGAAAACATTTCCTCTTCTATTATCTCACCTAACCCAGAAAACTGTCAGGATCTCAGGGTGAGAAACCATGATTGAAATCATATGTAAAAAAACTGAAAGATTTTTTGGGTGCCTGGGTGGCTCAGTCAGTTAAGCATATGACTCTTAATTTCAGCTCAGGTCATGATCTCATGGCTTCTGGGCTTGAGACCCACACTGGGCTCAGTGCTGTGAGCATGGAGCCTGCTAGGGATTCTCTCTCTTTCTCTCTCTCTCTCTCTCTCTGTTTTTCTCTCTCTCTCTCTGCCCTTCACCTGTGCTTTCTCTCTCTTTCTCAAAATAAATAAAAACCTTATTTAAAAAAGAGACTCATTTATAAATTAAAAAAAGATAAAAAATATTAATTTCAAATTTCTGCTCAGAAATTCTCAGCATTTTTTACTTGTGTGAAGTCTAGCATTTTTAACATAGGATTCAAGGCCCCCCATAATTTGGTCTTATCTTGCTTTTTGACTATATCTTCATTGTCTTCAAAGGCATGGAACAACTCTGTCAAGTGTGGTCTTCACTATTACCATACTATGGTCACCTATGACTCACTTATTTTTTTTTTATCAGGTCATTCTCTTTACTAATAGTTTTAATTTTCCTGTTTCTCCAGTATCTGTTCATCCTTCTATTCCAGCTAGGAACTTCACTTAGCTGAGGAGATTTCACTGGACATTTCAAGATGCAGGATTTTTTTTGTTTCTCTAAGCTTCTACAGAATGTATTTTTTTTATTTTGTTTTTATTTTTTTCATTTTAGAGAGAGCATGCATGAATGGGGTAGAGGGGCAGAGGGAGAGAAAGAGGCTCAGCATGGAGCCTGATGTGAGGCTTGACCCCATGACCTAAACAGAAATTGAGTCAGACACTCAACTGGCTGAGCCACCCAAGCACCCTCAGAATGCATTTTTTTGATGGGGAATTTTTCTGTTCCAAACAACTTACTGTTGCTTCACGGGTGTGATTCTCTTTTTTCCCCCCAGTGATCATTCCCTCTTCTGCCTGCTTCGATAGTTCACTTTGTTGATTATAGAGACAATGCCTCCTATTTTTCTACTCCCAGACTGCAAGAGATGAATGCCTATGACTGGGTTTCTCCTTTGCCTCTTTTCCAGGTCCTCCTGGCAGGACTTTGGTCTTCCCAAATGCTGGCATCTTTAATCTGTGAGTTTCCTGAAAGCTAGGTCTTTTTATATTCCTCCTCAGTTTCTCAAACTGTGAGTTCTTTATAGTACAGTCTGGGTCTTCTGTTTCTCTGTTTGAACACCTCATGAAGCCATCCATGCCTGCTTCAGCCCCCCTTGATCTCTGTTCCTAAAGTTGTACAGTATTTAATGGTTTAAATCCCATACTGTCATCAGATCCATAGAGCAGATTGTGTCAGCACAAATGGGGAGTGTGTGTTTGGGGAGGTAGGTGTTGAGATACAGAGGTCATCTGATGTACCTCTTATTTTAAGAACTAGAAGAAACACTGTGGCTGCTCAGTCAATGCTTATTGATGATTCATTTAAGAAATGATAATTCTGCTTTACTGATTATCTTCTGTCTCCTTCCTCCTCCAGTCTGTTCCCAGGTATTCAATGACTCAAGTTTCAACTTTTTTGTCATGTCTTTGAGCTACTTCTTACCTGTCTCCTTCCTTAGTTTTTATGTCCTTGAAAGTTGTGCTTTAGCCTTAGAATTTTATACCTTGTGCATGCTTTGCTGTCTGATGATATCTGCATTTTCTATGATTCTTCTCATTTGGCCTGAAATCCCACACCCTGTTTAAATGGAACTTTGTGATTACCTCTCAAGCCTTTCCCAGCCCCTTGTCCTAATACCTTAAATACTAATTTTCAGACTTTAGTCTATTTTGGTGACTTATTAGATTTTTCTTTTAGCTTTCCTCCAGGGGACATCAATTTCAAACCCTCACAAGCACAGGTGCAACTTCTGCTCTTATAATTCCCACCCACACTCCTAACTCCACTCTATCTCCTGATAACACCATATTAAGTCACTAATGGCTAGAGTTTGAAAGATTGAATGTTAAAAGCATAATTAGAGACTTAAGGGAAACAAATTGTACCCATAAAATTTAGAATTAATTTCAGGAAAATAGGGCAATTGAAGCACCTAGTGCAATTTGAAATGACTTTTCTAAATGAGCGACTGTGCCAGAAATCAGCCCCCTCCTAACTTCCACTGTTTCCTTCTTATTTCCTTCCACGAATAAGGGCAGGTCAGTGGGGGAGGTTTGGCAAACATCAATGTACGTTTCTTGTCAGAATATCAAAGGCAAAGAGCTCACCTTAAAGTTTAGCTTTCTCTCTTTAGTGGAAATGGAAAATAGGAGAAGGTGTGTGGGTGAGACCAATCATTGCCCTTGGGCAAGCTTGAGAAATTGCAAGACCAGAACCTATACATTCAAAGAGGCAGTACTTCTGAGCCAGGCTAATCCCATCAGTCAGTAATTTCTTATTTCTTATATCCAATATTGGCTAACGGCACCATTCCAGTTTACACACAGTCATATTACATACCTTCAGTCTCCTGATGCCTTTGCCTTAGCAATCTTCCCTTTATGGGAATGTTGGGTAGCTTAACTTAGCCAGTCCAAACCCATCCACATTTACACCATCTCTCCTTACACAGCCAGGGAGCTGGCTCTGCCCTGTCTCTCCCTTATCAAGCCTACAAAGAGACTAAAACAAATAGTAGCAATTCCGTGAAAGGAACTGTGTAAGCCACTGTGGGTACAAAGAAGAAAACATATGATCCTACTTACTACGGGCTTATAGTCTAGTGTGGGAGGCAGCCACAGAAGTGGCAATTATGAAGCATAGAAGTACCTGTGAATAGGATGTTATGTGGTCACAATAGGGATATCAATGGCTCTGCTCTTCCTCCTCCTAGCTATATGAATAGAGAAAGGTCATTTCTCTGGTCTTCAGATTTTTCACCTTTAAAATGATAAACTTCACAATTATTCTGTGGGGTGGTTTTACATGTTAAGTGAGATAATGAATGTAAGATGCATGGTAAAAGTCTCACCTCATTTCCTAGTTGGTATTCAGTTAGAAAATGGTTGAAGAGACTCCAATTATAGGTTTGGTTTCAATTTAAGGCTGTTAGTGGCTCCAGGTCAGCCTTGCCTGCCATGCAATGTTTATTTCTCTTAAGAGAGCAAGAATGAAGAGCATGGATGAATCAGAGCATCTTCAACCTTAGTTTTAGAAACCAATGACGGTAGGTGGCAGCTAGGATTTTTTGTTGGTTAGAAAAATTGAGAAAGCAAGTTATCTCAGGTTGGTGAAGTTGGACTGGCAGTGAATATTTTGAACATGTGAGTGAAACCAAGGCAAGCTTAGGAAACCACAAGTTTCTCTAAAAGATTAACCATACAAATTTCTTCCCTGGGGACTTACTAGAGAAAATTCTTCTAAAATATCTTATTCCCCGGGGTCTCCAGCTGTCTCTCTCTTTTGTTGTTACTGAAGCAAAAAGAAGAGAGCAAGGAAAATCTATAAAATCCAAATAAAAATACAGATTTAAAGCAAGCATAAAAGAGGCCCTTTCACAGTCCCTTTTACTGGCCTGGTAGTTATTTCCATGTACTATGCATGAGTTTTAGTAAGACTGTGTGTCTTTCTTTGGTAAGAAAATGGAAAACTATTGATTTTGTTTGGAGAAATCTCAGTGTCTTCTTAAATTGATCCTGAACCATGTTCCTTATGCTAGAAAGTAAAAATAACTTCAGGGATAGGCATGCTGAAAGGTGGCATGAGCTTTAGCAAATGAGACCTTACCATGGTTTGTGGACTATACCTGAAGGCTGACATAGCTACCAGCTTGCCTGCGCAAAGAGCCTCAGCAGGTATATGGCATGTATTCCATTCTTATATCTTCTGGAGGCCCTTAGCAGTTTGTTTCTCATTTGTATTTGATCAACTTAGGACTAGTGTCACTGGGTCATAAAGTGGAGAATGCCAGTGCTAGAAGTTCCCTGTGATCAATTACTGGCCATTCTTTGTGTCTACAGGCAAGGAAACAAACCAAAAGGAATAAAATAATATATGAGGTTACTTTAGCTACTTCCAGACTAAACCTGGAGTAGAAACATGGGCTCTTGGCTCTCAGTCCAGTGGTCTATTAAAATGTGGACAGAAGTGCTGGAACTGTCAGAGATGAGAGGACAGTATCATTGCCACAAAGTAGTTGCCTCTTCATTCAGGAAAGCAACTGTAGGTGGGTAATGACAATGAAAATGCTGCAAATGTTGTGTATGGTGCATTCAACTATAAGAGACATATTGAACCTCTACAATGAGCAATGGTATTAGGACAGTGTGGTGGGTTAAATAAGGAGACAGATGAGAAAGAATATGTCCCCTGTCCTCTGATAACTCCAATTTGTGTGTGTGTGTGTGGGGGGGGGGATGTACTTCTGACTCTTGTACCAGGGAAACAATGACAACTGCTTAGTGTTAAATTGTGTAATAGGAATTATTAGGCACTGTACAATTTAAGAATTCATGAAGAGGGCAGAAAAAAGTACCACAGATGTAAAGATCATGCAGTGGAAGGGTCTGAAGAGACTTTTCAGAGGAGATGGCTTTTTCTGTGTAATTTGCATAGAGGTGGGAGTTTGGTAAATATAGAGAGAGAAATTTTTCCCTTGATTGGAAAATTGGTAAATGCCCACTCTCTCCATATTACCTGGATGAATGGCATCCAGAAAGAGGTATGTGCCATTTATTGAAGGAAAGATCTAAGGGAAAGAAGAGGAGATGATGCCTTAGGGGAATACAAGAGGGAGTAAAGAAGTATAGCCAATACCCAAGTTGGGATGGAGTCATGATAGAGCAAGATGATGCTTAAAAAGTCTGACAGGGGCCAGATTCTAGGACATTTTATATTTGTCTTCTCTTACACTACCAGCAAATAAAACTCTAAGGCCTCAGAACAGAGGAGTGGCACAGATATAGTTTTGATTTCAGAAATATTCCATTTCAACAGGACCATGTTATGACTTTCTTGGGTCCTAGATGCTTTTGTCTTCATGGGCATTTTCTGCCATTAAAGACTGCCTTGATATAATAGTGAACATATTAATACTATACATTAAGACTGTTCTTTGACCTAAAAGTTCCTTTTTAAAAATTCTTATTTCAAAGGAAACTAAACCATTTCCATGGGACCCTAAAAGTAGTGGGAAACCTAAGCATTTTACCTATGTGCCTTTTGGATAAATTGGCTCTGACTCTAAAAGCAACCTTTGAATTGTTTTAAGGGGCAAGTATGAAAGGGAAAGGTTTTGTTAATGATCTAAATTAGAGTTGTATCTAATAGTCACAAGTTGTGTATAAACATATATAAACAAAAAATTGAGAAAATGTTCTGAATTAGTCTTTCACAAAAAAATACAAAGGGAATCCAAATTTAATATATAAAAACAAGAATAGTAATCATTGTGAGACTAAGAATATCTGCAAAAGAACTGTATGTTTTCATCCAAGTTAATATGAACTTTGTGGTTTATATTATACTGGGTATCCTTTATTATATAAGAATTTAGTACATTTCTATTTCTCCTACTCAGACTCTACTACTTATAAGCATTCAGCATACTATTATAAGCATAGTATTATAAGCATTTGCACACACCCTTGCTCATTTTTCAATTACTGGGTTATTCTAAGATGTACCTAGATCAAGGTCATCTATTTGACCTCCCAAGTTTACACTGGGGGCTCAGAGCTATTGTATAAGAGTGTTATTGCTGCTGATATGTAGTAAAATCCCTTGCCTGTTGCTGCAGGAAGCTCTCTCCTGAGTCAGACTGGCTTCTTTTTTGTTCCCTTCTGAAATTTATAATTTAGTGTAGAAGCCCCACAGACCCTGGGCTTTGCAGCTTCCCTGGTGATCAGGCTTTGTGGGTAGTGATATACTCACTTTGTTTAGGGAGGCTAACCCCTCTCACATCACCAGGGGCATATCTTCATTTGCCAGTTCTTAAACTTTGACTATGTGCCCTCATGAAGTAATTCATTGCTATCCTCTACATTTATTTTTTACTCATCTCTACCTACAGGGTTACATATTCCCAATCACACAAACATTTTTAATAAACTGCAGCCTTCCAAATAACATTTAGCTACATGTTGGAGAAATTATTAATTCATGTTTAACAAGTTCTCTGCCCTTGTAAAACTTAGTTGTATTAAAAGAAGAGATACAAAGCAAGTCTTAACAAATTTAGGAAGATTCAAATAATATCAGATATGTTTTATGACCACAATGGAATGAAACTAGACTTCAATAACAGTAGGAAAATTGGCAAATTAACAAATATGTGTCAATTAAGGAATACACTCCTGAATAACCCATGAGTCAAATAATAAATCAAAAGTGAACTGAAAAATACCCTGAAATAAATGAAAATGGAACACAGCATAGTAAGACTTATGGGAAGCAGCAAAAACAGTTCTAAGAGGGAGGGTAACAGTGACAAATGCCTATATTAAGAAAAAGAACTTGAGTAAATAACCCAACTTTACAACTCAAGGACTAGAAAAAGATAAACTAAGTGCAAAGTTAGCAGAAGAAAAGAAGTAATAAATATTAAAGCAGAAATAAATGAAATAGACTCAGAAATATAATAAAAAAGATCAATGAAACTAAGAGGGTTTTTTTCCCAAAAAGATAAAATTGACCATGTTTTAGCTTGACTAACCAAGAAAAAGGAGAGAAGACTCAAAATTATAATCAAAAGAGGACACATTATAACTGATATAACTGAAATCAAAGGATCATACAAGACTACCATGAACAAGTGTACATCAACAAATTGGATAATGTAGGAGAAATGGATAAATTCCTAGAAACATACAACTTACCAACACTGAATCATGAAGAAATAGAAAATCAGAACAGAAAAGTAGGGAGTAATGAGATTGAATCAGTAATAAAAAATATCCCAACAAATAAAAAGGCCTGGGTCAAGATGACTTCCCTGCTGAATTTTACCAAACATTTAAGTAAGAATTAATGCCAATCATTTTCAAACTCTTCCAAAACATCGAAGAGGGGGTGTACTCCTGAACTTATTATATGAGGCCAACATTATCCTGACACATTATCAAGAAAAGAAAAATATAGGCCAATATCCCTGATGAATATAGATGCAAAAATCTTCAACAAATACTTGCATATGAACTAATTTTGTTATTTTTAAAATTTTGTTATAAACTGAACTTAACAGCACAGTAAAAGGATCATAGTTGGATGATCAAGTTGGATTTACTCCTAGAATGTAAGGATGGTTTAACATACACAAATCAAGACATTTGATATATATCATAATAACATTATGAAGGATAAAAATCATGTGATTATCTCCATAGATACATAAAATACATCTGAGAAAATTCAACATCCAGTCATGATAAAGTCCCAACAAACTAGGTATAGAAGAAATTACCTGAAGATAATAAAGTCCATGTATGAGAATCCCACAGCTAACAGCATAGTCAACAATGAAAAGCTGAATGATTTCCCTCTAATATCAGGAAAAAAGACAAGGATGCCTACTCTTGTCCCTTGTATTCAATACGGTACTAGAAGTTTTATCCAGAGGAATTAGGCAAGAAAAAGAAGTAAAAGTTATCCAAATCATAAAGGATGAAGTAAAATTGTATCTGTTTGTAGATGAAATTAAACCCTAAAAAATGTCACCAAAAACTGTTAGAACTACCAAAATGCCAATTTGAAGAGGTATATGCACCCCAACGTTTATAACAGCATTGTCAACAATATCCAAACTATGGAGAGAGTGTAAATCTCCATGGACTGATGAATGAATAAAGAAGAAGTGGTATATATACATAATGGAAAATTACTCAGCCATCAAAAAGAATGAAATCTTGCCAATTGCAATGATGTGGATGGAGCTAGAATATAATATGCTGAATGAAGTAAGTCAATCATTGAAAGTTAAATACCATATGACTTCACTTATGTGTGGAATTTAAGAAACAAAACAGATGAACATATGGAAAGAAGGGGGAAAGAGGAGAGAGGGAAACAGACCACAAGAGACTCTTAAAGATAGAGAATAATTGAGGGATGATGGAGGGAGGTGGGTGGGGAATGGGCTAGATCGGTGATGGATATTAAGGAGGGCACTTGTTCTGATGAGCACTGGGTGTTGTATGTAAGTGATGAATCATTGAATTCTCCTCCTGAAATCAATATTGTACTGTATATTAAGTAAAATTTAAATTAAAAAAATAAAAATAAAACCACAAAAAGCTTGACTAGGCAAAGCCATCTTGTGAGAGAACAATAGAGGTATCACACTTCTGATTTTAAAATATATTACACAGACCAGGGGTGCCTGGGTGGCTCAGTTTGGCTCAGGTCATGATCTCATGGTTTGTGGGTTCAAACACTGCATCAGACTCTGTGCTGACAGCTCAGAGCCTGGAGCCTGCATCAGATTCTGTGTCTCTGTCTCTCTCTGCCCTTCTGCTGCATGTGCTTCTGTGTGCTCTCTCTTGCTCTCTTTCTCTTTCTCTCTGTCTCAAAAATAAATAAACATTGAAAAGATTTAAAAAGTTAACAAAAAATATATTAGACCAATGGAGCAGAATAGAGAGCCCAGAAATAAATCCATGGGTTTATGGTCAACTTATCTTTGGAAAGGTTGCCAAGAACACACAATGGGGAAAGCTAGTCTCTTCAATGAATGGTGTCAAGAAAACTGGCCATCTATATGCAGAAGAATGGATTGGATTCCTATAGCCCACCATAAACAAAAATCAACTGAAAATTTGTTAAAGCCTTAAACATAAGACCTGAAACTGTAAAACTACTAGAAGACAGTATAAAGAAAAAGCTTTTTGACATTGGTCTGGGAAATGATTTTTTCCGATATGACCCTAAAAGCACATGTAGCAAAAGCAAAAATATACAAATTTGATTGAATAAAACTAAAAATCCTCTGCACAACAAAAGACACAGTTAATAGAGTGCAGAGACAACCTATGGAGCGGGAGAAAATATTGCAAACCATACATATGATAAGGGATTAATATCCAAAATATGTAAGAAAAACAACTCAGTAACAATAAATAAATAAATATCCTGATTTAGAAATGGGCAAAGGATTTGAATGGACATTTCTCAAAAGAAGATATACAGGTGGACATCACTAATTATCAAGGAAATGCAATTCAAAACCAACAAGATAGCACATCAAACCTGTAGAATGGCTATTAACGAAAAGATAAAAGATTGCCAGAGTTGGTGAGGATCTGGGGAAAATGGACCCCTTGTATACTGTTGGTACATTGCTGAATGTAAATTGGTATAACCATTATGCAAACTATTATGGACACTCCTAAAAACTTAAAAGTAGAACTACTATATGACAACAATTCCATTTCTGGGTATACACTCAAAAGAAATCAGATTCTTAAACAGATATCCATACTCCCATGTTTATTGCAGCATTATGCACAATGGCCAAGACATGGAAACAACCTAAACTCCTGTACATGGATGAATGGATAAAGGAAATGTGGTGTGTGTGTGTGTGTGTGTGTGTGTGTGTGTGTGTACAGAAAGGAATATTATTCTGCTTTAAAAAAGAAGGACATCTCAGCTGACATCTCTTGTGTTGATCTCTTCGTCTTGAGGTGTTGTGTTCTCCATGAATCTTTGCCATCCCAATTTGATTCTATGATCTGAGGGCAAGGTCTGTGTCTTTCATTTCCCAGAACCCCCTTCTGTGCTGGTTACAGAAGATGGCCATAATGGGAATTGGGGATGATAATGATGTCTGGTCCACTGAGCTTTAGTAAACTTCAGTAAGGTAGGTGGTAGCCATTGTCGGGCAAAATCACTGAGTAGTGTTTTCTCATGACGGTAGGTGTTCAACACAGATGCTGACTGGATGAATCCTTAGGTAGAGTGTGATAACATGGCATATTAGAGATCGCATAGATTTTTCTATAAAAAGAATCAGGTTCCAATCCCAGGTCCACTGTTCATAAATGTTGGAAAAGTCTCTTAATTTCTCTCAATCTGTTTCTTTATTTGTAAAACAGAAATAGATCCAGGCATGCAATAAAGATCATACGTAATTTAAATAAATCCTATAGGTGTTCAGTGTGTGGTAGGTGTGATAATGACCTGCTAGGCATACACTAATAGCTCAGTAAGTCTTATCTTATCCAGAGAAGCTCCATCACCAATTCCTTGAAGCATCAGGGCCTCACACAACCTACCTGGTTCTGACTAGCCAGGCCTACTTAAGGTTTTTAAAGGATTTGTCGGCTTGCTGGGAACAAATTAAGATCCTGCTCATAGTTCTATTCTAGCGAAAGTGCCCCAGAGGGCTTTGACATATCCCCCTCAGCTCTGCCACCTCCTTACCTCTTGCCTGGAGGCTCCTTTCTGTTCCCTGATTTTGCTGAGAGAATGGTTAATGAAGAGGAAGCCTCAGATCCTGTGTCATTGTTCTTTGTTTTGTATTTTGTTTTGTTTTGCTTCATTTTTGCACTTGAAAGCAAGCAGAGGGCCTACGTTTTCTTCAGGCATCTTGGAATGAGCAGGATTTAATTACTGCTGAAGGGCTGGTACAAAAGGTTATCCAACAGTGTGCGATCTTATTTGGCACTGAACTTTGAAGCAGAGAATTATGGATTGTGGAACAAGATACAACCGTCTGCTGCTGTCTCAGAGCCGGGAATATAGAATTTAGAGGAAACTGGGTTAGAGCTGATGGGACCTCTCAGGGAGGTCAGAAAGAAACTAACTAGCCATCCATAAAGCTGTCGGAGCAGTTATTTGAAGGAAAAGGCCGAGGCTTCTCTTCCGTGTTTCTAAAAACTTCAAATAAAAATAGACAATTCTGCATTGACATAGATATGAAATGGGCAGCAATTGAGGGCATCAAACTCAGAAATGAAACTGAGGTAACCTGTCATCGCTCTGAGGAAAAACTGTGAAATTGGTAGCCATGACCCAAGCTGGGGAGATGCTGAACGAGGGAAGAATTTTTCTTTCATACTTATCTAAAGCCACAAGAGAAATGGGATGACCAGGGAGTTGAGGAAGGGAAAGGAGTCATGACACTATTGTTACAAATGCAGGGCAAAGCGTGGAGCCAAGTGTCCATCATTCCTTCAGTTTTACCTTGAAGAGGCAGAGCTGAGCTGCTTGCTGACGTTGGAGAATTGTACCTCTCATGTTCCTTTCCTAACTGTCAGACCATTTGGCATTTTGTGATATGGTATTCGAAAGCCTACACTGAGTCTTGATAAAATTGGGAAGTATACCTATAGGTCCTTCTCTCTGCGTTTCCTTGGGTGAGTGTTGTTCGCCGATCTCCTACTCATCCCAAGTATCCAAACTATTTAATATTCCTGCAAGTCTGTATTAGCTATGAGACAAGCTGTTAATTATCTAACCTCCTGCAAGTCTGCAAAGTTTCAAACACCAAGAGTCTTTTCACTGTATAGAATAGTGGTAGATAAAGCAAGATAGTTGAACTACATAAACCCTCTGACATCTCCTTGAGTTTTGCTACTGGTCAATTGACCCTGGGAAGGTTACTCAAAGAGAGAACTTATTCTCTCTTCTCTGACGGTTATCTGTATCCACTATAGGGTACCAATGGGATTATCAGGCTTGCCCCAGCTTCTCAGTCTAGTTTCTAAGCACTTTCCCTAGGGAACCTCACATCTTTGAATAGGTCTGGCTATTACAAAGGTTTCCTTGCTAGCAGAGTGAAAAGTTTGCAAATCTACTGATTCATCTGGCCCATTTACAAAGGGTTGGTGTTAGTTTCATCAAATTGTAACATTTTCTGGGATGCTCATTTTTAACAAAAACATATCCATTTGGCTACAAGGATGACCTTTTCTGCCTCCTTACCCCTCCACGCAGGAAGTCTTCATTTCCTGATGCCTGCTGCTAATATAGGACACATGTTGAAATGTTTATGCTAATTAGGCTTTGATTGGAATCTTAGAAACAAGTTAAAAATGACAGGTTTTATCCCATTGATGAATTAATTAATGAAATGAAATCACTCTTATGCTGTTTGAAATCAGCTCTCTGATTTTTGCAAAAGACAGGAGGATTTTTCTACTCTAAAACCCAGTAGTTTTTATGCAGAAAGCCATGAAGGACTTTTATATGTTTTCGGGTGGAAGTGCTGAAGGATAAGAAAGGATCATTCTTTTGGTGAACAAGTGACTAGCAACGGTAGATTATAAAAGCAGGCATTCATTCATGTGACTGTGTGTGTATGAATGAGAAGGAGGTATTGAAAGAGCAGGTAGAGAGATCAGTGGCCTATGTCTGTGATTCTAATAAGCTGAAAATTTCCCAACAGAATCCTATTTGGAATTCAGCTCTTTGATGATGTCTCTGTATTCTGGTTCTCCAGAGAAACAGTACCAATAGGATACATAGGTACCAGTAGGATTGAGTACCAATAGGATGGGAATACATATACAGTATATCCTATTGAGGAATTGGCTTGCACAAATATGGAGGTTGAGAAGTGATGTGAATGATCTGCCTTCTGCAAGCTGGAGACTCAGGAAATCGGTGGTGTGATTCTAATCCAAATCTGAAGGCCTGAGAACAAGGGGAACTAATGGTATAAATCTCAATCTGAGGAGAGAAGACCAATGTCCTAGCTCAAGCAGTCGGGCAGGAAGCAAAAAGGGCAAAATCCCTCCTTTCTTTGCCTATTTGTTCTAACCAGGCGGTCAAGGGACTGGGTGCTCATTCACATTGGGGAGGGTAACCTGCTTTATAGAGCCCACTGATTCAAATGGTAACCTCCTCTAAAAACACCTTTACAGAGATACACCCGGAAAGAGTGCTTAATCTGGGTACTTGTTGACCCTACCTAATTGACTCATACAGTAAACCATCACAAAACTTGTCCTGAATAATATAACATGCTGGTGAGGTTGTTCACAATGGATCAGGGCCCTAAAAGAAGTCCACTTTTTAAAAACTTTAAAATATTATATATATATATATATATATATATATATATATATACACACACACACACACACACACACATATACATATATATACATACATACACTATATGTATACATATATATATATATATATGTATATATATATCTCCTCAGGAGTAAACATGAAATAGCCTGATTCTGCAGGGAATTAGTCTTTTCACTTGAATCATTTGACCATCAGAAACTAAAAGCTCATCCTATGATGAACAATGGGTGTGCAAATACCATAGAGTAACCTAGTTAGTTTAATAACCTCACATTGCAGAGCATCCTAAAAAGGGTGAGGGTCTTGTCCCAGATCACACATTCTGCCTCATGGTGAAATGAGACAAAATGCATTATTTCTTCATCTGTTTTAGGCTCTTTCTACTGTTTTGATTGTGTGAAACAATGCACCGTAATAATGTCAGAACAAATAATCATTCAAGGAAATTGAAGTCCAAAAACAAAACATGAATTGCCTGAGGCCACCCAACAGATTGTGATAGACACAGACTATATGCCAGGACATTCAACAAAGCCATAATGAGCAAATTCAGACTTGGTTTCTATTGGCCTATTTAGTCTCTGAGTTAATGTTTGCAGTGAGTTTTAAAATAAGCGCCCCCCAATACATGACAATGTGTTTGTATGTTCATAAGTCACACATTTCACTGTTCAGTCAGGCTGAAAAAACACACTTTTGTCCTCAATGACTATGATTTAGATAGACCTTGTATTTAAGTAGTAATTCCTGGTGTTGCAAGTCCTGAGATTGCAAAAGTCTTTAACAGATTCATTAATGTTCTTTCTTCACAGGGAAAATAGCCAGAGCTTAACACAGTTTAATTCCAATGAGCATATAATTTGGATTTAGGATATGCATGTCATTATGCTTGGTGCTGCCTAAAATAGAAAGATGAGTAAGTTCTGGACCTTGCATTCTACAGACTATGTATTTAAGGGAGTAAATGTGTAAAAAAAAAAAAAAGTAACTTTGATACAAAGCAGAATGAACCCTGTTCTTTAGGAGAGGTACATACAGTAGGCTGTGGGACTTACTAATCAGGAACAATTTAATGGGCCAGGGGTGTCTGAAACATTGCATGAAGCAATAGTATTTATGTAAAGCTTAAAATATTTGTGAGATTTTTGCCTGGAGAAAAGGGAAAGGCAGCCCTTTTAAACCATGGGAACAGTATGGAAAAAGTCCTATGTACAAGAAAAGGAAAGGCATGTATGGGTGAAGTACAAATAACTAGTTAAGACCATGACAATGTTTGGAAGATACACACAGACACATACAGCCATGTTTACATATATATTCTAGATTGAAGCTTATAAGCTACTTGAATTGCCAACGTGTACATATGGAGGTCAGATAATGACTCGTTCTTTGTGTAATGAGCAATTATTTTCTAGGATTGAGAATGAGTTCAGCATTCATGGGGTCAAGCCTCCTCCCTTGCCCTAAGATGACACAATGGTAGCCTGTGGCAGCAACACAACCGTGATAAATGTAAGGAAGTCTTGCATTGCTCTGCCACATGCTTTCAGGTAGCCATGCTGGCTTCATTGTATTAGAGAGATGGATAAATTTAGCCTGCACCTATAATTTACATGACTGGCAATTCACTAACTATTTAAGTGCGTTTGGCAGAAAACATATTTATTTTCTGGCTTTAAACTGCAAAAGAGTCTTTATAATTCACACCAGATTTGGAACCTGTTCAGAAACACTTAGTTAAATTAATGAGATATTACCTACTACTGTTTTTCAATAGCTTCGGTCATGGTATCCAGTGGAGGCTGTGTTTTTGGAGACCCTGTTAGATCCAAACCCAACTCAGGGACTTGTTTCTAATTGGTAAGAAGGCATATGACTGATTTGAGCAATTTCTTTTGAGAACTCTACATAATGCACGCTTGCTGTATTTATTGTAAATTGGCATCATGGATGTAGTTGGTAGGGGCCAGGATTTGTACATTCATTGACCTCTTCTCAAGTTTGCTCCCTGCATAGTCCATCTACCTTACATACTTTTGTACATGAACATAAATAGAACCTCAGCAGAGACTGGCTAAATGTGATATTATTCTAATGAGAATAGTCATACTATTAGCGTCCAATGGTTTTTCATTGCTCTGGGATAAATATTTTACTTACCTTTCCCATAATATTGCAGAATTTCCTTCTAAGCAGGTTAGTAATTGTATCATATTCAGCTATACTTTCAGACTCCTGGAAAGGAAGTTTTTGCTTCCCCAGACAAGCCTTAAGCCAAGAAATACTTAAGCTACTTAAGTATTTCATGAAATACTGGAAAAATATTCCACTCAATATTTTTAGATGTAAATATTCTTCATATGTCATTCAAAAAATAAATAGAATGATGTAATATGGAACTATAATACCGGATTTGCAATAGACATCATTCATTGTAAAACATTCTTCTTGTAGTAGAAAGAAGTCAATGCTAATATAAAGATGACATCTTAGATTAGGTCTCTCTACTGCACGCTGTCCTATAATATCAGAAAGTATCCATACAAAAATTTGTCAAATTAAATGATAACTTTCTTGCTCACAGCTGAGGAGTGACTCTAAGTTTGAAATATTATGATTGGTTGTAAGAGCAAGTATTGTTTTATTTTTGCTGATATCTCTAATATCAGGAGAGGGCTTTCTTCCCTGAAAGCCCTTTAATGACAGTAACAAGCTTACCTTCCCATCCTGTATCCAGGAAGAGAATACTTTAATTAAGAAGAAAGGGAAATGGAGGGAGTGGGTCAGTATAATTTGTTGAGGGGCAAGATCATAGGTTCAGGTAGAAGTAAAATCCTCGATCTGCCATAGCTCACTCCTCTAACCCTGTTAAAGGCTTTTGGCCCAATATATAATCACGGGAACATCATGGGGTTCATTTAGAGTTCAAGGCCTGGATTTCCTTAGTTGTATTTCCAGCTGTTAGCCTGCCGGCTGCTGGAAGAAGAGAGTGGAAGATTGTTAGGAACACATGCTCAGCACAGGTCTCACTGGGTATAACAGAAATTAGGAGCATGCCTCCCCCCCCCCCCCCAATCCCAGTGAGGGAGTAGTTTCTGCTAGGTCCTGAAAGGTGGCCAGGAACAGGGGGCCTTGCACTGGGAATGGAGATCTTTGATTCAAGATTGGGTAAAATACATAATTTTTTATATACCACCCCCCAGATTCCATAGAACACGTTTCTATTTTAAATCTAGTGCAATAATGCAGGAAGAATTTTGTAATCATTAAGAAGAGAATTTGAATTAAGCTTTTATTCTATTTTCTTTTGCTCTTGAAGCCAAACTTCTGCCCAATTTGTCGATTCCAAAGGAAAAGACAACTAATCCTTCTAACAGAAATCATCAGGATTTCTTAAGCATAAAAATGAGTAAGAGAGGGTGGGGGGGAAGGATTTCTGCATGAAAGTTAATTTTATGATATTGCAGCATAAATTGTGACCTGGCAGTTCCTTCTGCAGTTTAATAGAACTGGCAGCAGGCTCCATGACTTAAGCAGACTCTGTATAATGAGAAGCAAAGACAAATCGGTGTGAAGGACAGGAAGAAGGGCATTACTGCTTCCCTCCTGGAAGATTAAAAATAGTAAAATATTGCAACCAGAATTTATCTAAAAGGAGATACTATCTCAGAATGAGGGGGGAAAAGGATTTTAAAAGACCGCCATTGCCCAGTGTTTGCTGAACAGAGCCAGAGAGCCTGGTGCTGCCATTTGAAAGAAGTCTGTGAGGGTTGACCATGCTCCCAAAGACCTGGTGGCAGGTAATTTCTGACATTATAATTTTGAAATGGGACAATTTTCTAAAGCATAATTAGAGTAAAATGAGTATATTACTCCTTCCGCACAGTGAAACGCAGGCAAGAGGTTGGGTATACTAAATAAATGAGAGAGTTTATTGTCACAGGACAAGAGTCAGTCTGCACTGTCAACCAGGCAGGTGACTTCCTCAGAGTGCTGTCCTGAGGAGCCCGAGCACGTGTGACAGGCCTGCTCTGAGCTCCGTATCCACAGGAGCTATATCAGAGCAATTTCCAAAATTACACAGGGCATGCAGCTTCTAAATCTCCTAGCAGAACAGCCATATTATCCTGAGGACTTGCAATAACAGGAATTATATGCAATTTTCTGATAATGACTCCATTAATGTGAGTCACTGCTGACAATACAATTTGTTAAACATCGCTGGATTCCTAAGTCTTGCATTCTGTCACTCTGAAATCCATCTTTACCAGCACTGCCATCATCACAGTGGCTGTCATTGTCATCATCTTTATCAGCATCAGCATCATCGTCGGCATCAGCATCATCAGAATAGCTGCGGACGTGTTTAGGTTCACCAATATTACCTTTTCTTAATTTCACCGACATTTTAAAAGGGGGGGGGAAGCCCATGTCTTTATCTGTTCAGGTATCAGTTTTGTAGTCGATGTGTTTGATTCCTTCTTTGGGAAGCTAGGATCCCAAATTAATTAAATTTGGACCAGATATAGCTTAACTTTAAATTGTCCTTTATATCAAGGGAAACTGCCTTGGCAATCAGGTGCTTCCAACGAGTGCCTGTAAATACCCATTATTGTACATTCTAATATAGCTGGACATAGAATAGAACCTACAGCTCATGGTCTATCTGATTTACTAATTGGGAGCAGCAAGTGCACCTAGTGTTTTGAACCTGAATTAATTAACCAAAACTGATTAAATTGTCTTTGAGCTATTCAAGGGAGTGACACCAAAGGCAGAATTGAATGAGAAAAGGACTATTTAACTTTTTTTAATCACAAAGGTCAGCCTTTTTATGTAGCAGATCATTAGAAAGTCTTCAAAGGTGGAAAGAAACCAACAAAACAGCCTAAGCTTCCCATACAAATATGTAATCTGCTTCTCCTTCAACCAGCTTCCCTTCCAGTGATGAGGCCTTCTCCCAGGACACATGCCTTTGTCTGAAGAAGTATATTTTTGCTTACCGAATTTGCTCATTCTACGGAGTTTTCTGTTCTGTACATGAAGCTACCTCTTGAGCTTTATTTCCTCATTAATCCTGAAGCCACCACCAACTAACTGCCTTTGTGACATTCCTGTGTTACCACCCTTGTCTCCTCAGTGGCCACGCTGCCTCTACTTCCTCTTCCTTCCAGCTCAAGGTGAAGAGTAAGCCAAACTAACATAGGAAAGTATTTTTATCTCATTATCCCCTTGCTCAAGAAAATGCCATAGTCCTCTCATTGCCTAGCGAACACAATTATAACTCCATCTTCAGTTTCCAGGGCTTGCTGGAAGCTGGATTCAGAGACACAACATATCATGCTGATGGGGACATGCTTGCTTTGCTCAGATTAGGCTGGGCCCTGCCAGTCCCGTTGTCACTTCTGATCTCTGATTGGTTTCCTCATATCCTCCCCGCACCCCCGCCCTGCCACCCCACTCCCAGCAAATAAAATGCACATACAGAATGTTCCACTCCTTCCTTTGTCTGCAGGAAACCACTGATACTTTGGAGAGAAAGAGAAGGAGGGACAAGAGAAGGAAGGATATGAATCATTCCTCCCTTCCTTAGGGATTTTCTTCTTCTTTTTTTGTTTTTTTAAAGATTTTTTTTTAATGTTTATTTATTTTGAGAGAGAGAGAGAGAGAGAGAGATTGAGACAGAGAGAGAGAAAGCGAGAATGAGTGGGGTAAGGGCAGAAAGACATACGCAGAATCCAAAGTAGTCTCCAGGCTCTGAGCTGTCAGTACAGAGCCCAGTGTGGGGCTTAAACCCACCAACCCTGAGAACATGACCTGAGCAGGAAGTCAACACTTAACTGACTGAACCACACAGGCGCCCCAGGGTTTACTGCTTTTTTATTCTAAACCACCTTATGTCTTTCTCCTAAATACCTGAATGAGAGTGTTAGGTCTTCACACAAATGTACTTGGTAAACAGTTTAAAATTTTGTCTTTATTTTTTTCTTGTTTGTTTTTTGAGAATCAGTTTGAGAAATGGCCCTTTAAAGATTATTGCTGGATGTTTTGTAAAATTTTGATAGAAAACATCCATTATGTTCTTCAGTAACATTCATATTTTTTTAAAAACCTGACATACTAAGTGGAAGTCTCTTTAATTTGTTTGTAGGTCTCTTTTAATGACACTTTATGATTTAACATATTAAATTTGTCTTTTACTTTGATGGCTGGAAAGTTTAGCTCAAATTTTATTCTCATTTTCAGTAGCTTCTAACCCACGGTTTTTAAAAACAATTATTTCCAAAATCAAGCCCATTTCTTTCATTACTTAGCTTTTCCCCTTATGATGTAGTTTAGACATTATGTTTGTGCCCTTGTAATCCATCTGAAGCTAAGTCTTGGAGTCTCTACAAGGGATCCAAATGGTAAAGCTACACAGAGATATTTGTCAGGCATGTTCTTTTTGATTGCAGATCATTGTTATTTCTCTTGAAAAATCCAGTGTGTGCTTCCTGAAAAACAATGAAAATAATGGAGGCTTCTTTAAGTAAAAAGTGCACTGGTTCCCAAGGCCTCCCACTTCCTCCCACTCCTCCAAAGTCCTCCCAAGTCCTCCCACTCTTTGGTTGCCCCTCTTCTCTCCTGTGTCACCAACTTTCTCCCTCTCCTGAGTCTTTTCCAGCAGCATGCACTCACCTGTGTATCCTACACCATCTTTTAGGTGGAATAGAACCAGTTTTTTGTTTTATCACTTCAACTAGTGCCCTCCCTTGCCATCCATTGTTCTTATGCAAAGTTGTGCATACCATTCTATGTCTGAAATTCTGTGGTGGCTCCCCGTGGCACCTAGGATAAAACAAAATGCTCTTCCATACCACACAAGACTATTATCTGATCCCTACCTTTACTCCAACTTCATTTAATGCCATTCCTCTCTTCTAATTGTCAGGAGGTAATTCACTCAGTGTCTAAAATATATCACACCTTTTCTTATTCAAAGGTTTTACTAATTCATATATGATTTTGTCTGCTTCTGGTCTCCTTCCCTATACTGACCACATGTTGAAACTTTCCTGTCCTTTAGAAGTAATCATAAATATCACTTCCCCTAAGAGGCCTTCCATGACTACCTTAGAGTAATAAATTCATTACCAGCCTCACAGCCTGATTTTCCTGTCATCTATGCTGCTTTTTACAACATGTATTATTTTCATCTGTTTATATTTTATCTGCCTCTCTGAATTTGATTAACCTCCAATTTAATTTAACCTCCAAGAGGTTAGAAATAGTGCCTAGCTTATGCCTTCATGCTTGCATGAGAATTCTCCATTAGTATCAGGGAATGAATGGATGAATGAATGGATTGGGCAAATTAATTACAAGACAAGGTTTCCTCATCACATTGCTACTCCAACTTGTACTTCCCATTCTCCCAAAGGAAATCACAGTTAAGACTTTGCTATGTGTCCTTTCATGTTTCTACTTGAGTCATTATTTTAATAGTCATGTCTTTGTGGAATGTTTCTTCCTCTCCACTAATCCACATCCTTGTCATTATTCAATAATTACTTCAATTTCTCACTCTCCCTGGAGACTTCTGATTCACTTCATCCTATTTGCATCCTTCTTGTTTTGAATTCCTATCTCCTGATTAAAATATCACATACTTGCTCACTGAACAAATAACCCCAGCTCCTCATCACCTCTGCACCCACGGCCCTGTGTTAGTGATTGATTACATTATTTTATATAGTTTTCTTAAAATTCCATTTTGCAGATGCAAACATTGAGACTGAGCATAATTCCAAATCGGAAAAAACCAAATGTCTGCCAAGATGTTAATGGATGAACAAAATGTGTTTTATCCATGCAATGGAATGCTACTCAACAATAAAAGGGAAAAATACTGATGAACACAATAATATTGATGAATCTCAAAAATAAGTATGCTGACTAAAATAAGCCTGATGAAAAAACATACATACTATAAGATTCTATTTCTTAAAAATTCTAGAAAATACAAATTTATAGGTTTTGAGAGTACGTCAGTGGTTGCTTAGAGTCAGGGGGGAAAGGATGGATTCAAAAGAATCACAAAGAAATTTTGGGAGGAGATAAGAATGTTCTGTGTCTTTGTTGTGACATCAGTTTCACTTGCATATGATTCACTGGTTGCACAGGTGTATATATCTGTTAAACTCATCAGAGTTTACACTTGTAATGTGTGCAGTCTACTCTATAAATCATATGTCAATAAAGTTATTTGAAAGAAACCCTGAAGCTTTGAAAGTCTGAATAAGTTGATTAAAGTTTCATAGCTTCATAACAGACTTAGAAACACAAAGCTCATGTTCTTAACTGATCTGAATTACTACTTTGAAATTATTTGTTATTATGTGGTATAATTACATTTTTGCTTAAAAATTTCCTTGACTGACAAAAGAAAATATAAACTAGGGTCACCTGGGTAACTTGGTAATTTAAGTATCTGACTCTTGATCTCAGGTTGTATTTTCAGTTTCATGAGTTCAAGCCCTGCATTGGGCTCCACACAAAGTGTGGAGCCTACTTAAAAAAAAATAAATATATACGTGTATGTATATATGTATACACATACATATATATATTTATTTTTATAAACTATAATATATACACATATATGTATAATATATACATACACATATGCATAATATACACATAAATGTATATATACATACATGTATAATATATACACACATGTATATAATACATATATGTATACACATACATGTATATATACACACATGTGTATATTTTTGTAAACTATAATACATACATGTATATACATATATGTATAATATATAACCTATATATGTATAATATATGTATATATATGTATTATAGCTTATATATTATAGTTTATAGATATATATGTTAACTATAAACTTATTCAAAGCAACATGAATATAGATTACATTCATATCCTGAGGCAACCTACATTATGCTAAATTCATAATGTGTGTGATATAAATAAACTAATTGATTATTAAACCACACATGTGAATAATTTATTGATGAATGATCAGATTACTTTTTCCAAATATGGCCTTTATAATACCTCCTGTTCCACATGTGACCTCTATTAAGAATTGATCTTAAAAAAAAAAAAGAATTGATCTAGTTTCCCTTTTGAATTTGGATGTATTTGTGATAGTTTCAACCAAACTATGTGACTTATAAGGCTACATCATAATATTTGATACAGTTTCTTCCTTGTCTGCTGAAATATTTACACGTGGAGTTTCAGCCTGCCATGGAAGAGGTCCCTCATTGGGCTCTAAAGAAGGCACACCACAAGGAGAGGGCATGTTTAGGCATTCTAACTGGCATTCCAGTTATTCAAATCATCCCAGCCAAGGCACCAGCCATAAGAGTAAACAAGTCTTCAGACAATTCTGGTCCCCAGTGGTTGTGTCACTCCTGCCTTTGTGTCTTCCCATCAGGGGCCCTAGATGTGATGGAGCAGAGATCAGTCATTCTCAGAGAGCCCTGTCCTAATTCCTGTCCTACAAAACCTGTGACTGTAAGAAATAATTATTTTAACAGCTAAATTATTTACTATAAACTTAGAACATAAACTCAGTACCACAAATAGGGTTCTACTGTTGTTAAAACTTAAACATATGGTATTGGCTTTGGAACAGGGCACCTGGTATAAGCTGAAAGGTCCTTTAATGCTATTTCTGCAAGTTAGTATATTAGTTAAAGCAAGGCAGAACTTGAGACTTTTCATAAAATCTAGCAGGGCTTCAGAAAATTGGGAAGTAAGGCTGTCAGGACAGTAAGGAAATTGTTATTGGAGGGTGGAAAATAAAAGGACCCTTGTTATGTAGTGGCAGAAATTTTGCAAAACTATCATCTGTGTTGATGTGAAAAATATAATATTTATCTATATTAACTGATGGATTTGGCTAAGGAAATTTTCAGGCAGTTTTTGAAAGTACCCACTGATTTAGCTGCATATAAGAAGATGCAGAGAGGAGAAAGAGAAGTGAACAAAAAAACACTTTATATTTTTGAGCAAAGTTTAAAGGAAATATAGAGGAGCTAGGACTTATTGGGCTCAAAAACAAAGCTATTTTTCACCTCTTATCTCACAGTAAGTTTTTTTAATATACTTAAAAAATTTTTTTCAAATGTTTATTTTTGAGAGGTGGGGAGGGAGGGAGGAAGAGGAGCAGAGAGAGAGGTAGACAGAGAATCCAAAGCAGGCTCCAGGCTCTGAGCTGTCAGCACAGACCCCAATGCAGGGCTTAAACTTGTGAACCAATAGATCATGACCTGAGCTGAAGTGGGGAGTTTAACCCACTGAATCACCTAGGTGTCACTAATATACTTTATTTTTAAAGCAGTTTTAAGATCACAGCAAAATTGAGTGGAAGTTACAGGTATTTCCCATATACCTCATGCCCCTTCACATGCGTATCTTCCCCCATTATCAGCATCCACCACTACGGTGGTATTTTGTTACAATTGATGAACCTGTGTTGGCATGCCATTATCACCTGGAGTCCATGGTTTACATGAGGGTTCACTCCTAGTGTCATACATTTTATGGATTCAGACAAATGTATAATGATTTGTATCCATCATGGTATCAGACATAGTAGCTTTTCAATTTGTTCAAGTTTTTACTAGCTGTTAGAATGGAGTGGTGATTTCCTAGCTTCTTATATGCTAGAGCAGAAACAGGTGTCTCCAGAGTCCAAAAGTTTTTGGTTTATTTTCAAAGTAAGAAAGGACCTCGGGGAAAAATAAAACTGAGGGTCTATCAGAAATATGTCTTAGGATAAAGATGGAGCAGATGTATAACTGTAAAACCCCAGGAAAATTTAACAAGATGCTTTATAAACTCTTTCAGTTGCATAAATGGCCTTCTGAGGATCTTTAGGACATCTCTTGCTTAGCCTTTCTTAATAATAAATTCCTGAAGAACCTTAAGGTCATTATACTGCAACAACCCAAGGTAAGAAAAGGACTTATCTGTAAGACAGTGGTGGATATGAGTTTTGTTTGATAAAGTGGATTAGAAACTGATACATAAAAAATCCACAAAGTTTTCAAGGATATTTTTGATTAGTTTGGACCAAAAGGGGCAAGGACAGTACAAGATGAAAAGGAACACTTTGGACACCACCCCTCCCAACTCTTCACAGGCAGGAAGCAGGCAGAGAAATCTACTTGGTTGTAAACATAGGCTATTTTTTGTGAAAAAAAGAAATGTTGACCCAGAGGATGAAGCCAAGAATCCTAGATGTAGAACTAAAAGCCAGAGCAAGTAACTTCCTGGAAGTAGGATGGCACTTTTATCAAGGAACTGGGCAACATGTGCCCTGCTCAATTTCAGAATTGCATTGAACATGGACTACCATCAAGTGCCTACAGCAATTATCTAGGGCTGACCTGCCATTGTATCTTGGGTATGAATGCATAGGATCATTCTTTCTTTTTAGTTTATAGTTCTTCATACTGAGAACTATAGTACTAAAGGTGCCATATCCAAAATGCCTCTTGCATCTAGACATGAATTAAACAAAAATATCCTGGAATTTCTAATGGGATGAGAATATGGGATCTTGAAGGAAGAGCATCAAAGATAAACAAAGCCATATATTAATTAAAGTGGTGAAAACAGATTCTGTTCAGTCACTCCTGACACTTGGGAAGAGAGGTGAGTGGCCTCCATTTCCATGTGAGCAGAGGAGTTTGGGTGTTTTAAAAGGATAAGTGAGGGAGCAGGGAAGGAGAGCAGCAGGGCTCAAGTAAAAACTTACAAAGGTTGGTCAGTGTAAATGAGGTTAGGTCAGCTGTGTCTGCTAAGATGGCAATAATTGAAGTAAGGATTCTATTCCACAGAGACTGGGAGACTGAGGCCCTATCTTCCTGATGATTACATTTCAACAAAGCAGCTTTTAGGTCCTTGAGAAAGACACTCCTGAGTTATAGGAGATACATATATATCTCAAAGGAAGAGAGAAAGGAATCACAATTGTAAACCCTTCATAAGAGGCTGGGGCCTATCTTTAGGTGTTTGCTAGGACAAACAGTAGATTCTCCTGGCACCCTTAAGCTTTCTCAGGTCAGCTTTTTAATGGAATGCTGGGGTCATCCTAAGGACACAGCCTTATGCGGCTAGAAGCCATGCTAGAGTTTGGTCCTGTCTTAGTGCACAGGTTTGAATGGAGTCATGCTGTGCTGAGGGTTCTCCAGTTCTCAGGAGATGAGTGCATTTTGTATGTTAGAAGATTATAAATAATTTATAGCCAGAAGTCAGACTGGAAATTTTAAAACATACCCTGCAAATTCTCTGATACTCTGACTATCAATAAAGGGCTATAATTGCCCTTCTTTTGAATCTGGGACAGCTTGTGGCTGACTGATAGATAAGATATGTAGGAAATGATGCCATGGACATCCAAGGCCAGGCCATAAAAGTCTCTGTCCACTGGAGCAGCCACACTTGGAGAATAATCTTCCATGTTAGAAGAATGGACAATTATTTCCAGAAGAATGGAAGGTTGAATAGATTAGAAGACTACAGGATGATTACTAGGTACCACTAATGGATCAGTTGAAGTATAAGTCATTCAAGTAATATTGGTAGAGTGCATAAAAGCTGATCGAATAACTGAAGTAATGAATGGATGTCTTCATAGTGGACAATGCTGTATCTGAATTGGAACAACATTAGAATTAAAATAAATTTAAGTAATTAATGATAAATTTCTGAACACAACATTTAAAACATGACAAGATAATGGATCCTAAGTTATGTAATGGTCATGTTAGGAACTTTGAAGGTATTTGAAAGTTTTCTACTAAAAACGAGAAAGGTCGCCTTGCCATGTACAAAATAGAATGGTTTGGATTCATGGTAATGATTTGTTATGTGAATCTCACTTTTAATTAATATGCACTTGTGTGCCTAGCATTGTGAGGAGAGTATTTTCATGTATCATATACCAAAATGGCAGGTAT
This sequence comes from Prionailurus viverrinus, assembly GCF_022837055.1. Classification (NCBI taxonomy): domain Eukaryota; kingdom Metazoa; phylum Chordata; class Mammalia; order Carnivora; family Felidae; genus Prionailurus; species Prionailurus viverrinus. The sequence goes on from NC_062563.1 coordinate 123,375,083, forward strand.
TTTTAAATTCCTTTATACAGATGAGAAAATGCATTAATTTGCCCAAAGAAAAGGACTGGGGTTTAAGACGGGTTTTAGTAAGTCTTTACTATGACTTTTTTTTAATGTTTACTTATTTTTGAGAGACAGAGTGTGAGTTGTGGAGGGGAAGAGAGACAGGGAGACACAGAATCCAAAGCAGGCTCCAAGCTCTGAGCTGTCAGCACAGAGCCCGACACAGGGCTCAAATTCATGGACCCCAAGATCATGATGTGAACCAATGTTGCACGCTTAATCAACTGAGCCACCCAGGCACCCTTGCCATGACTTTTAAAACGTGTTTTGTTTCAAAACATTCCACATTTTTTTAACAGTTGTTTTAACAACTGAGTAAATTAATTTTGGAAACTTACATCCTAAAAGACAGTTAATTAAACTTTCCTGAGATAGCTGAACAGCCTTCTCCCTGGACACCTTCATGCCTTTGCCCAAATGTCACCTTCTGATAGGAATGGGATCTTCCTGGAAACTTCCATTTGAATTGTATTCTGCATTCCTGGCATTCTTGTTCTCCCCTAACCTGATCTATTTTGTTTTGTTTTTTCTACAGTATGGATCAGGATCACTTTTGAACATACTATATTCTTTACTTATGTTTATTTATGTTTATGGTTCTCTCCCAGCCTTAGAACATAAAGCTCACAAGGTCAAGTGTTTGAATCTATTTTATTCACTTATATGAACTTAGAACTTTTAGGATAGCACCTGAGACATAGCAGGCATTCAGTACAGATTTGCTGGAAGAAAGAATTTGTGATGCTACACCATGTGCTATGTGCCATGTCTAAAATGGTGATCAGAAAGACAAAACTCCTGCTTGAGGGGGTTTACCCTGTGGTAGGAGAAAATGAGCAGAGATTTTCCCTTATGGTTCAGTGGGTTAATTCAGCTTAATTCAGCTAACTCTTTCTCTTTTATTTAGGGGCTCATAGTTCTTGATTCCTTCATCCCCTCTTTGTCTAGCTTTTCTTAAATGTTCCTATTTAGTTGGTCCAATTTTTCACTCTTATCTTCTCCTCTTATCTTTACATAATATGAAGTAAATAAACTTGAAAGGAAAGTCACTCTTTCAATGAAGCCAAAGCATAGAACAAGGTACTTCTCAGTGTCTTTTCTCTCTGCACTTTTGCAAACCCTTCATTTATCTTGTACCATCTAGTGTGGGTTAAATTCACATTTGCCAGAGCTATTCCTTGCCCTCTTGGTTCTCACTCACCCACCTTCAAGTTTCACCAGAACTTGACGGACCTATTATTGATTCTTGGGACATTTTTTTGTTCAATACCCCCCCTCCCCCATTTTCACTATTACAGTAATATTTAGTGAGTAGTACTATTTCCAGTTCTTAGATATCACCTTCAAGCAATAATAAATGGTATAAATCCAGGAAACAAGATGTGTCTCGCTTACTCCAAATATATAAATGCTTATTTCCTTTTGGAACAAACCAATAATATGAACATTTCAGAGTATGCCAAGTTGGTACAAGAAACTGTCCACTTGGGAAGATAAAATTGGAGAGGGAGGTCAGTTAGACTGAGGACATTTTAAGAACAAGTAAAGCTTTCAGTATAAATTATGCCCTCAATTTCTGTATATTATTTTTCCTTCAGAAATGTAAAAGCTGGTAAGAGTAAGAAGTTTTGTTAGTCAACTAGAATGCCAAACTCTTGGGTGTGTGCTTTCCCACGTATGCACACATGCACACGTGGGCCCACATATACACATGCCATCACAAAGGAAAATACAAGCACACGTGTACATACAATAGTCATATTACAGAAGACACCTTTTCCTTATTATTTAGAATTTTTTAAAAATGCCTTTAACTAGTGAGGAGAGTGAAGAACTGTCAGAGAAGGATGTAGTTGACTAAGATTCTGGAGAGTGTTTGGGTTGCAGGCAGTTTCACAATAAGAATTTTGTTCTTAGTTAATTGTATCAGATCATATTAGTATATTTCTATTTTAGTTATTACTTATCTTACATTATCCAGTTTTGATTCTAATTTCTCTTACTGTCACACTATTTTTGTGTTTATGTTATACACTTTATTTTTTATAGCGTATTCTAGTATTTATTATACTTTTACAACATATGCTTAAGGATCACTTTCCCTTCCTTCATGTTCATATTGTCATCTGATAATCTTTTCCAAATAAAAATGAAATTTGTTTTATCCATTCATGGAAAACAAAACAAGCAAGTAAAAATACCTATAGGATTTTAATGGAACCATGCTCAATTTTTGAAACACTTCAAATACAAATAATAATCTAGAGAAATCTCTCATCTACTATATTAATAATTAACAAACCTAACTGAGAAAAACACATTCCAATACCAAATCATTTGGTAAGATGTAAACACTATTGACAACAAAAATGAATCTTAAAAATATACACTACTTATATAAAGTAAGTGGTATGTTAAATCATGAATTGTTTTTATTTTAACAGTAAGATAAAGTCCTAAGTGTTCCTTTTGGGAACAGATACATAAAGATCATTTCTAATCTCATTATCTTTATTTAATTCTTTGTAAATTTTAATTGTTAGAATAAAACATGGAAAACTCACAAGGATAAATAAAAAGAAGATTTAAATAGCACAACATGTAAAAATATAGAAGAAGAAGTTAAAGTGTATGGATTTTGCATGGGGTTTGTACATCAGGAAGTTTATAAGATAGCAGTAATCTGCTTAGAAAAAAAAAAGGAAATTGGTATTTCACTGACACAAGCAACAAAATTGTAAAACACGTGAAAGTGGTCTTAATAAGAGATACATGACAACTTTATAAATGCAACAGTAAAATGCAAGTTTCCAAAGACCTATGTATGCGGAATAGTCATGTTAATGTAAAAATGAAGTATGTAATATCTTTGTATTTTGCCTAAAATCCTTTATGAAAATGAGCCAGGCAACATTTAGATAATGTAATTATGATCTTAATTTTGTAATTTTTTTCTCTCTTTCTTAAGAATACATATTATTCACAAGTCAGACATCCACATTCTTCTCTCCATGATTTACTGTTTGGCATTTTCCTTTCTTCATTGTTCCCATTGTTTTTCTCCATTTCTTATTGTACTTTTTTGATGCTTCGAATAATTACCCTAATTGTTCTATTGCATATTTTTTATTTGTAGAAATGCATTGCTTTCTTTTGTTGAATGGTGTCTGTGCCCTCTTTTTTTTTTTTAATATATTTCAGAGCATCTCGAAAGTCTTTTTTTGTATATAGTGTGGAAAATCTTTTCAAGGGAAGTTTAGCTCTGATCTGTTCAAGCATTGTTGTTCCTTTGGCCACGGAACATTGTCTCATTCCCAAACTGGTATTTGCTTTAAGTTTTAATTTGCACACATATCAATAGGTATACAGACAATCCCTGACTCGTGATGGTTCAACTTATGATTTTTTGACTTTATGATGATGTGAGAATGATATACAGTGATATACAGCGATATAATATACTGTACTTCGAATTTTGAATTTGGATCTTTTCCCAGGCTGGTGGTATGTGGTATGATCTTTTCTCGGGATGCTGGACAGTGGCAGCAGCCGCAGCTCCCAGACAGGTGCACGTTCACGAGGGTGAATCACTGATGCGCTTAACAATCATTCTACACCCACACAACTGTTCTGTTCATCACTTTCAGTGTGGTATTCAATAAATCACATGAGATAGTCAATACTTCTCATAAAATAGGCTTTGTGTTAGATGATTGTGTCCACTGTAGGCTAATGGAAGTGTTCTGATCACACGTGAGGTAGGCTAAGCTAAGCTGTGATGTTCTCTGGTTAGGTGTATTAAATGCATTTTTGACTTACAGTGTTTTTAACTCACAATGGTTTTATTGGAATGTAACCCCATTGTAAGTTGAGAAAGATCTGTACTCCGTGATTTGCTAATGTGTTCATTTGTATCAGGTGATGCTAATGCTAGTGCAGTTCAATAACAGTAGGCTGCTGATATTTCAGAAATATTTTATTAATCTTTTCCAGATTTTCTTAAGTCTTCTTCTAACCAAGAGAACATCCCTTTGGCAGGGAATTCAGGCTCACTGCAGAAAATATCACTCAGGCTATAGCCACAGTACCTGTCGATGATAAATTCACTATTAAGCTCATCAAGAGATGGGTAGACAATTGGTGCACAATGAAGCTCCCAATTAAAAAGTAGGCTACAAATAATTCATTAACCAGATATACTTTTAAAAATTATGCAAGTTAAAATTCAAGAATATTTGAATGATAATACTAGCAAATGCAATGACAATCATTTTGTTAAAAAAAAAAACAGACGTCACATAGAAAGGGAAAATAAAAGAGAGAGAGAACATTAAAAACAAGTTTTAGAGGTACCTAACAAAACTGAGCAAAATGTACAAATAAGAGCAAAACACAAAATCAGTTATCAGATCTGATGAATATAAAAATAGAAATCTCAGATTTGAAAAACAAATATGGCTTTGAATGCAGGAACAGTGCCAGGAGAATACTAGCATGCCAATTAAGAAAACAATGTGTTTCTGGAATATGACCAAAATAAGATATCCAAACCCAAATGGATTTAAAGAAGAGATAAGAAATGGCAATACTGCCTATACATCATCATAGCATTCTGTAATTATAATTTCTGGGGAATATATTTAAAGAAAACAAGCAATAATTAGTGGGTAGTGTATAAAAGTATACTAATAAGGAATCCTAATAGGACATGCTGTTTAATTTCATCAAAATTATTATCATTTTTGCTCTAATGAATTACTGTACTCAGCCCAGATGGCTCCCTCAGAAATAGAAACAGATAAAGAGGAATAAAATAATTCCACTTTTATAGACATCAATTCACTGACATAAATAAAGTGAACACATGTGTAAATTAAAAGATACCAAACAGTTCTGAACTGCCTATGTTTCAGGAGCAATTATTGGATACATCATAGTTAAATTATGCTAACTTCAACTTGTTTTAGAAAACTTTTTGCAATATCAATATCTTTTTTTTTTTTTCTATCACAAAAGTGAAGGTTCTTAAAAAGCCGGCATACTGGACTAGCCTGACACACTGAATTGATAATGTTAATGCTTCAACCAGAAACAACCAGCAAAGCAGTCTGCATCCCTCTTCAGGACAGTGTTTCCATTAATAACAATTCCAAGTTTAGCTGAGGGCAGTTACCTGAGGCATACATTTTAGAAGCCCTCCAGATGTTTCAATAAATTTTATTTATTTATTTTTATTTTTTTTAAGTATTTGTTTTTGAGAGAGAGAGAGAGAAGGGGAGGGGCAGAGAGAGAAAGAGGGAGACACAGAATCTGAAACAGACTCCAGGCTGTGAGCTGTCTGCACAGAGCCTGCCATGGGGCTCGGACCCACGAACTGTAAGATCATGACCTGAGCCAAAGTTGGATGCTTAACCGACTGAACCACCTGGGCGCCCTCTCAATACATTTTAAAAGCAGGAGAAAAGTAGGGGGTGGGTCATTACATTCACAGACTCCACAGAAAACCAAAGCACTTCAGGTCTAGTTTCTTCTGCTGGGATTTGAGTCGTTATGATTGTAGACAGACCACCTTCTCCTTGTATTCCCTTCTATGGCCCCGCATGGCACATAGGTTGTGCAAAGTTGTATGCGTGCCCTACATGTTTCCTGAATTAACTAGATACTTTGGAATCTATATATTATACTTCTGTAAGTTTTATTGTAGACTCGAAGGAGATAAAATACTAAGAGTTTAGGCACTTGATTCCAGGCCCTGAAATAAAATACAAAAGGTGACACTTTGAGCTGGTTGAGAAAAATGTGGCTTAGAAAATTAGTACATGAACTATTCTGACATATAAAAATATTTAAAGCATATTATATGAGGGGCGCCTGGGTGGCGCAGTCGGTTAAGCGTCCGACTTCAGCCAGGTCACGATCTCGCGGGTCCGTGAGTTCGAGCCCCGAGTCGGGCTCTGGGCTGATGGCTCAGAGCCTGGAGCCTGTTTCCGATTCTGTGTCTCCCTCTCTCTCTGACCCTCCCCCGTTCATGCTCTGTCTCTCTCTGTCCCAAAAATAAATAAACGTTGAAAAAAAAAATTTAAAGCATATTATATGAACACTGTAGATCCTAAATAGTCCATGTCACTCAGTATAACTTTGAAATTATTTATATAAGTATATTAATAAATACCAGAATAGAGAATTAAGAGAAGAGGACTGAATCACTCTTTGGGGAACTACTGTTTGCCAAGCACTGTATATGTTATGGTACTAATAGTTTAGAATCAGGGAAGGCCTGGGTTCAAACCATGTCTCTGCCATTGCTAGCTAAGTGATCTAAGGAAATTTACTTCCTCTCTCTAAATTTCCTCATCTATAGTATTGTGTTTCAAATTTTGAATGTTGCCTAGATGCCAGGTCCTGAAGATGCATCAGTGAACAAGACTAACACGATTCTGCCCTTATTCAACTTATAGTCTAATAGAATAATAATTTAATCATTTAAAATACATTTGTGGCACACCTATCATATGCCAAATAAAATTCTAGGCAATGATGCTACAGTAATCAACAAGAAAGAAAAGGCCCATGCTCTCATGGAGCTTACATTCTAATGGGGGAGAAAAACTTTTTTTCTAGATTTCTTTTTATATCATCATTACCTAAACATTCACAACATTATCGCTGCTACCCTTTTTGGTTCTCTAGGATTTAAAAAACATGAAAAAATTTTTATTAAAAATGTTTTTAATGTTCATTTGTTTTTCAGAGAGAGAGAGAGGGAGGGAGAGAGGGAGGGAGGGAGGGAGGATGATCTGGGGAATGGCACAGTGAGAGGGAGGCACAGAATCTGAAGCAGCCTCCAGGCTCTCAGCTATCAGCACAGAGCCAGATGAGGGGCTGGAACCCATGAACCGTGAGGTCATGACCTGAGCCCAGGTTGGATGCTCAACAACTGAGCCACCCAGCCCCCCCCCCCCCCAATTTTCTTTTCTAAATAATCAGTTATTCTGATCTCTATGAGGGCCTTCAAGTGTCTGAAACAAGAGAAAGATTCCCTGGAAGTGGTGATTATACCCAGTTGTCCTTGGCCTGTGGAAATATTTTGTTCACAATCTGTTTTACTCACTTATAAACTCAATAATAAAGTCGATGCCACACAAGCAATATAGAAGAAACATACCCTTGGTTGAGCAGCAGTACACCATCTGGAGCATGCAATGCACAGAATTAAAGGTTTTGTGGAATTTGTAGAACACAGTGATGAATATTTTTCTCTGTGTTCAGTGCATACTCAGGCATTGAAATGTTAAATCATCTCATGATTGGTTGCTACCAGTAGCACCAATTCATATCCCTGGACATCCTCTGAACAAGTCCTAGCACTGATACAGTGGGATATCAGTAAATGGAGTTTAGGTACAACAGATATATGTCCTAGGGTCCCTGGTGTCTAATATATTCGTTATCATGCACGCATTCAGCTAAATGTTTGTGAAGACCTTCTTAAAGTCTAATGGGGGCTGTAAGCAAGGACACAGGCAGTGATTGTAATGCAGTACTTCTCAGAGTCCCACAGGGGGAGAAGAGCAATGTAAACATAATTTCTGGGGCCCAAAGGTCCATTGCCTTCCAAATATCTCTTCCACCTTCTTGCTCATGTTTTATATTCCAGAGGTTCAACAACGCTTTAACTAATCTTGACTGAATATGACCTGGAATTTTAATTTTTTGTCCACAGACTAGTCTTGGCTTTCTACATAGTTCCCCTGGCATCCAACTCAGAACATGTTCCTGGTTTTGACTTTGTTCCTTTCATTTGGGTACTGTCAGTTTATAGCATGATTTCATTCTTATTTGGATAGGCTACTCTACCATACTTGGCTGGATGACCTCGTTATTTTTATATATATGCTTTTTCCTTACAGGGTTGACTGACTAGACATAAACCTTAATTTTAATAAATTATTTAATACTTCTTAATTCTTAATTAAAAAAAAATACACAGCCGCATACACATTCCCCAAGACTACTTAGTTTAATGCTAAGAGATTAGGGTTAATCATCTTAGGTAATAGTTTCAAATTTTACTGGCTTCTATAACTGTAATTGAACTGTCAGATTTTTATTCAATTGATATGTGTTTCTTATGTTGTGCTTTAAATAAGACATGAGATTTGCAACGCTTTTGGGAGAGACTAAACAAATAAAATAATAATTTTTAGCTTATAATTGGTTTGAAGTTTTCAGCACTTAGTTTCAACATAACATTGACTTTGCTGGGCCCTCTGTTTGGAGTTTTTAACTCTCATGAGAGTACAACATTGGAGTTTTCAAGTTGGCATATCATGTACTTCACAGTGTGAACAGATTCAATCAGTTTTGTTTTGTTTTGTTTTGGAAAGGGACAGGGAAGGAGAAATATGAAGGCATTATATCCTTATAGGATGAGAGAGAAGCATATTAAGGAGTGAAGGAAGCAAAGAATCCCATAGTTAAGGAAGCTGGAGGGAGGACAGTTGTCCTGGGTTTCACATGTCTGTGGACGGCCAGGACACCTCAAGACTGAAACATCTCATGCTGTTCTTTCTCTTGAGAGTCTGTCTCCTTTCCTTCTTCTTGATTCAATCTTCTACATTCTTAAAGATCTGTTTGAAATGTGTCATCCTATTTCAAGCCCTCTTCAACTCCCCTTTCTCTTCCAGATAGACTCTACCCTTCAACTGAATACATTGAATACAACTGAATACAGGGCAATTTTGCCTGTACTTAGTGCCATAGAGATAATTCTGTGCTTTATTCAGTTTATGTGTTTTTACTTCTCCAACTTAGGGAGACTTGGGATACAACTAACATCCCTTGGACACTCATTAGCTCTCAGGCACCATAATTGTCACACATTGCATACTGCCCTTGCAAAAGCCTTGTAAGTTAAGTTAAGGACTTCCGTGATATTTTATGCCACCCTGAATTTCCTTTATAGTAATTTACAAAATATATTTATTTGGGGGATTACTTTAAATCTTTATCTTCTCTGCTAAGCTCTAGGAGAACATGCACTCTGTTTTGTTTACCTCCTCAGTATCCAGCACAGGGCTAGTACCTAATAACCAATCAATAAATATCTGTTGAGTGAATGAATAGATCAATAAAAAAGTATTTTATGCCTATTTTATAAGTGAGGAAACTCAGTCTCAATAAAAGTAAATAACTCAAGGTCACTTAGCAAGTAGGGGCAGCGTTGTGACCAGACTGACAAACATTGATTCCATTCCAGTCAAGTCTTAGCCAGACCTCATGGCACTTTACAATCACAGGCTGAAGGATGGTCATGGAGTTCCTAAAACAGAACAGGATCAAGGCATATACTCGTCATCTGTTTCAAGTCACATTAGGAAGACATCATTGGATCATTCATTTCTTCATTCAGAAACTATTATGCACATAACTGCCTACTTTTCTTGATTCTGGTTCTGCCTGCTGCTGTTGGCCTATGGGTTTGGCAAGATTCTGAGTGGCAACAGGTATCTGTTTAAATTTGCTGTATCAGAAACTGTTAATTCCCTCTCAACATCTCTTCTGATTGTCCACAAAATGCAATGCTGATTTTTCCTGGCTGCCTACATGTATACTGAAAATGGCTTTTACTGGGATGTAGGAGTGGCTTGGAGACCAATTGTTGTGAATAAGATGTAAGTAGAAATGTAACATGGGACTTTCAGGAAATCCCCTTAGAGGGTAGTGGGAGGTTAGCATGCTTTTCTTTCTCCCTTCGTCCATCCTTGGGTGGATGTAGTTCTGAATTCCATGAGGACAAATGTCTCAGCCTGATGCAACACTAGAAGTAGCCCAAGTCCATAGTGGTAACTATACTAACCCTGGATATTTATCTCTGAGTTTCTTTTAATAAAGAAGAAAGCAGTTGTTGTCTTGTATAAGCCATTGATTTCTGGAGCTTTTTAACTTTTTTTTTTAAACTTGTAGCCAAATGTAATTCTAACTGATACTCATTCTAAAAGACATGAAGATGATTAAACATTAGCAAGTCTTCTGGTTTTACAAGACATCAAAGAGAAATCACATATGACAATAAAATAAGTCTTTCAAATGGGTGAGTGGTTTTAACACAAGGTTTTCTATAAATAAGACATAATTCATAAAATGAAAAGCTGATGATAAAAGTATTCATCAGAGCACATTTGAAGTATGGGAGGTTTTCATTTCCATTTAAGACCATTTATTCTGTCTTTTAGCATGATATAAATTATGTTTTATGAAAATGCTCTCATAACTAAATATGCAAAGAATAAGAAAATAAATGAAAACAAAAGACAAAATTAAAAGTATAGGAAATCGTGTTAGATGATTCTTAAGAAACATGGGTTGAAATATTTTCTTTAAATGTAAAACACAGGGGCCCCTGGGTGGCTCAGCAGGTTAAGCGTCCAATTTCGGCTCAGGTCACAATGTTGCAGTTTGTGAGTACCAGCCCCGAATCAGGCTCTGTGCTGACAGCTCAGAGCCTGGAGTCTGCTTTGGATTCTGTGTCTCCCTCTTTCACTGCCTCTTCCCCCTTACACTTTGTCTGTCTCTCTATCTTAAATAAATAAATAAATAAATAAATAAATAAATAAATAAACATTAAAAAAAATAAATATAAAAGAGAACATAGCATCCAATTTTAAAGAATAATGGTGTGTGATTATAAATGTTCTGCACAAGATAAGCATGTTGTTTTGAAGATATCAAGGAGAGTTAACAGATCATATTTATATATTCCATTCTCATTGCTTCCAAATTAAAAGGCACTACTACCTGAGCTTGTACCAGAAAGGATGACCCCACCCAACTGTCTAGAAGACAGGCCTCAAATACTGGCTCTGAGGACAGGACAGGGCACTCAGGACTGGTTGTACCAGTGCCATCTTTTGAAGGCAACTTGCACTGAAACTAAGTCTGAAGTGATGATATCCAAAAGGAAATGAATCTCCTGAGTTTGGCTGTCTGCATTTTCAAGGTTTCAAAAACTATATGCCTGTTTCCTTTTAGCAGGCCATAGGACTCTTTTTGCAGCAATCTGTTGTGCTGACATCAGTCATCTTATGCAGTGTTGTCCTTAGTAGGCAAGCAAGTATGCTCTGCCCTCAAGATCATCTGACCCTGTCATCTGACTTCACATCTACTTAGATGGTCCAGAATACATGTAGGAGCTAAGCTTGAAAGTTTCCTTTGCCAGATCACTTTCTTGGAGTGATTGCTCTGAAAAAAATTAAGAGTCTAGGTTGATTCAGCAAGTGTTTGTCAAGAGCCTACTGTGTGCCAGGTGCTATACGAAGACTTGTTAGGATCAAGTCTGTATAATCTAAGCAATCCAAAGAGGGAATTCAATTTTATCGTAAAAACCACTTGATCCAGTGTTTAACCCCCTTCTGCTTTTTTTTTTTTTTGAAATGATGTTTAAATACTGTGAGCCTCTGTTACCCCACTTTATAGATGAGAAAATATTTGTTAGAGTCTATAACTTTTTCAGGGAATATTTTATTGAAAAGAAAAAAAGAAAAGTCTCTTCTTTTACAATAAATGGTGAACTGGGAGAGAGACAATGACAGGTATCAATATCAGGAGTGAATGCCTGAGATCACCCTACCTGTTGAGGAGATCTCAAGGACTAGATGTGGAAGTAGGGACTAAGACTAACAATGGTCCTGGTCACCAGTTACCTTGGTCTGGATCTAATAGTGGTCCTCAGTGAAATAAGGCATTCTTTCATCTCCTGAGATGAAGACCAAGAACTTTCATTTCTTTTCTACTGTAAGTTTTAAATATTAAAAGAAAAATTAAAGGATTAAACTTAAAGTCTTGCCAACTAAGGGGAAAAAAGGTATTTTTCCACTTTTGTGAGTATAATGCTACTATTTTCAAAATGTTAATTTGCTTTTTCATAGTATACTTAGTAATTAGTGAACAAAACCATAATGTACTGCGGGTATGATTTGTAAAGGCTTAAATGACAGACTCTAACTAGGATAATTTCAGTCCTGATGTGTTGTTAAGTAACAATATATTCTAAATGAGTAAACTTGAAATAACTAAGCCATTGGGGATTATTGGCCACCTGATAATTAAACTTGATCTAACATGGACATCAAAACCAATTATATGTACTAAACAGAAAGAGACAGGTCAACTCCTCAGAGAGATGAAATGAACTTGGACAGATGGACAGAATGCAAATCATGACGGGTTTCTTAATGAAAAAGAAATGAAGTGCAATTTAAAGCCCTATGAAAAATCTGGATAGCTATTCCTAGTGTACAAATTGCTGAAAGACAATTATGCTGAAACAAGATGGATTGCCATATTTCCAACAACCAGGAAAACCATTCCTCCAGAGAATTTAGATTTTCTAGTTTCTTAGGCAATGAGGTTAAGGGGAAAATTACTTTAATACTATATTCGTATTAGGTTGCAAGGGCTGCCATAACAAAGTACCACAGACCAGGGGCTTAAACAACAGATGTTTATTTCCTCTCAGTTGTGGAGACTGAAAGTCTAGGACCAAGGTGGTGGTAGGGTTGGTTTCATGTGAGGCCTCTTTCCTCGGCTTGCAAATGTCTGTCTTCTTCCTGGGTCCTCCCATGACCTTTTCTCTGTGGGTCCCTGGTGTCTTTTCCTTTCTTCTGAGGATGCCAGTCATATTGGATTAAGGTCTGACCCTTGTGACCTCGTTTTACTTTAATCACCTCTTTAAAGATCCTGTCTCCCAATACCATCACACTCTGAGGTAGTGGGGGGTTAGAACTTCAAAATAGGAATTTTGGAGGGACACAGTCAGCCCAGAAAAAATATTCAATGCACAAATTGTATGTATTTCAGAGAACAAAAATATCAAAACATAGAAGTGGGTTGAGGTGAAATAAATTGAGTACCTTACAGAAGGAGGTCCTGATCTACTGGAAGGGTGACCAACAATCCTTGTGTGCCTGATTTCAGCACTGAAAATTCTATATACCTTAGGAAAGTCTTCAAACCAGAGTGTTTGGTCACCAGGGTCATGTACTGGATACCCCTCAACAACTGTTAAGGGTAGGCATTTGTTTAGTGACCTAATGAAGTATGGTGGTATGCTACATAAGATCATTCTTGGGTCCTTAAAATTTTTCCAGGAATATGAATTATGCTCCAGTAGGCAGACTTCCATATGAGCATGGAAGAGAATCTAGGAAGGCCTCTGGTTGTTGGGAAGTTAAGAGATCAGTTCGCAATAAGAGTGACAGGTTCCTAGTTGCCAGCAAACCTGTCTCTCAAATGTGTCTCGTTGACAGATGTTGTCACCCAAATATAGCCTCCCTCCTTTCTGCTTAGTTTTTATTCAGGGAGAATAATACTCTTTTTTTTTCAAATTCTAGGACTTATATTTGGAATGACAAAATATATGGATGACTCTAATCCTGCTTTTTGTAGGACAGTCTCCTTTTTCCTGTTGTTTCAACATAATTTTTGGTAAGGCCCCCTTCACTCTCCAAAGGTCTTCATTTATAGGATAAAATATATGGTCAACAACTTATCTTGCTCAGAGTCCTGGCTTCAGCTCTTCTCTGCTTCTCTTTTCATATAACACACCAGTTCCTGAGCTAGCCATTCACGACCCATAGGTTCCTTGATCCTCTATGTTACTTTTCTGCTTATGTCTGACTAGAAGAGTGGAAATGGAACTCACAAATTTTGTTTTGGACCCTCCTGCTTGACCAAAGTTTTTATTGTGATAACACATGAGGAAGCATAACTTTCCCATCATCTAAGAATCAAGATATAGTAACTTAAAGCTTAAGTAGAGAAAAAGATTAGAGATTTAAAATAATACAAATAAATTACATGTGTGTGCAAAATATTGTTAATAATCACAGAATCTCAAAAAGTTTCAGACATCATCTACTTGAATCCTGACTCCTCTCTTTTTGCCAATGTATAAAGTGAGCCTTAGGCATAGGAAGCGATTTGTTCTGGGACATAATCTAATTTGATCCAGTTAAAGAAAGATTCATGACCACCAATGAATTAGCTACTTCTGTCACCCAAGTTTAGGGTTTGTTTTTTTTTTTGCCATATGAGAAGACCTTAATAATGGTTTCCTTAGAACATTCTTTCCAGGTTTCTTTTTTTTCCTTAAAATAGCATACTAGTTTTTGTTGTTGTTGTTGTTGTTGTTGTTTATTTTTTGGGGGGACGGAGAGAGACAGAGCATGAACGGGGTAGGGGCAGAGAGAGAGGGAGACACAGAATCGGAAACAGGCTCCAGGCTCCGAGCCATCAGCCCAGAGCCCGACGCGGGGCTCGAACTCACGGACCGCGAGATCGTGACCTGGCTGAAGTCGGACGCTTAACCGACTGCGCCACCCAGGCGCCCCCATACTAGTTTTTTAAATGCAAGACTATTTTATGAACCTTAGAAAAAATTATATAATAGATGTAAGCAAAAGAAACTTTTATGAAAATTGTGAATCCACTCACTTATCATAAATAATCATAGAATTATTTCCTTCCATTATGATTTCAGTTTGGTGTGTGAGGGCTGTGTGTGTGTGTGCCTGTGTGTCTCTGTATGGGTGTGTTTGGTTGATGTGTGTATACATAAATTTATGCCTCCACCTGCATGCAAAGTGAGAGCGATTTATTTCTTGATATATATTAGCTATATATTTAAACCTAAAATATATATCATGAGCATATTTCTGGGCTATTAAATATTATTTCTATAATACTGTTTTCAATGGTCACTCCTTATTCCTTTATATGATGGGCCAGCATTTATTCAACCACCATGATGTTACCATTGAAGATTTAACTTGTTTGCTTTTATTTTGTTGCTATATAAGCAACGTTGCTAGAAAAACCCTTGCTATGGTGTTTGTAAATTATTACTTATATCTGTACCACTAGCCACCTGAAGTGAAAAATTGATAATCAGAAAGCTGTCATTCTTAGTCCTTTTTAAAATGGATTGCCTATGGCCACTAAAGAAGGTTGTTCCAATTTCTACACCTACAGTGCTGTCCGGTCCCTGACAACACTGGCAGTTATCTTTTCTTTGTCTTTGACAGCTTGATAGAAAAAAAAATAGTGTATTATGGTTTTAATTTGCATTCATTTTATTATGATTGCACTTGTGCAGTTTTTACATGTTTATAAGTCTTTTGTGAAATACTTGTTTCTATTTTTTAACCTTTTTAATCTTGTTGGGTTATTTATGTTTTTCTTAACACTTAAGCCATTGGTCTTTAAAATAAAATAATAATGTATTAACATAGCTCCTTGGATTGAGTATACATGATTTTTTAAAAGTTTATTTATTTATTTTGAAAGAGAGAGAGAAAGAGAGAGTACATGAGCAGGGGAGGGACAGAGAGAGGGAGAGAGAGAGAGAATCACAAGTAAGCTTTGTGATGGCATTGTCAGCATGGCACCATGAGAGACTCAAACTCATGCACTGGGAGATCATGACCTGAGGCAAAACCAAGAGTCCATGCTTAACTGACTGAGGTACCCAGGTGCCCCATACCTGGAAAAAAAATGTCCATTTCAATCATCTGTATTTTTTTTAATTTAAGGAGGTTTTAAAAAAGTGTCATGTTATTTTATATTGTTCACTCCATCCTGAATATTAGAGAAATACTTATCCTATACTAGTATATGCATTTTTATTGGTTGATTTATGCACTTTTGCATTTATTACTCCATCCAGAAATTTACATGTAAGTAGGTATGAGGTAGGGATGTTTTTTTATTTCTTTTTCTAAACATTGACTATTTACATCAATAATAATCATTGAAAAACCCACCTTTTCTCTTATTTGAAATGGTTCCTTATATTACATCAGTTACTAAAACACTACAATGCATCTTAACATATGCTGCTAAAATTTCTGTGTCCTACATGGACTTTTCTTTTTAGAAATGATTTTGGATATTGCTACATGTTCATTGATGAATTTTTAAATCATTTCATTATACCCAATACTAAATTAAGCAGAGCTTTTAATCAACCTGATGAATAAGGAAAAAAATAAGTTGGGGAGAGGTAAAACCATTCTGAGGTTTAATCTTTATATAATAATGTTGTATGGCTCTCCATTTGAAAAAAAATATTTGTATCTGTGTGCTTGCACCTGTGTGCATGTATGCATGTGTGTACGTTTATGTGTATTCCTCAGTAACCTGCTGAAGGATTCATTGTTGTTTAAACAACTAACATCCAAAAATATTATATCGTGATTTCAACTACTTTTCTTTAGCTTATATTGGCTAGGTTACCAGTCATACCTATAAATACTGAAATTTGGTCTTTAATATTTTCTTGTATTGTTTCTTTTTTTCACCTGGAAAATTTGTAAAGTTACAGAATAATAATGAGAAGACACCTTTGTTTTGTTGTGGACTTTAATGTATGTGAGTGCCTCTATTCTGATACTTGCTGTCGGTATTAGTTATATATTCTTTATCATGTTAGTGATCTTATTCTTATTTTATTAAGATAATTAAAAAAATTTTAATGTTTATTTATTTTTGAGACAGAGAGAGACAGAGCATGAACAGGGAAGGGGCAGAGAGAGGGAGACACAGAATCCGAAGCAGGCTCCAGTCTCTGAGCTGTCAGCACAGAGCCTGACACGGGGTTCGAACTCACGGATCGTGAGATCATGAGCTGAGCCGAAGTCAGATGCTTAACTGACTGACCACCCAGGCCCCCCAAGATAATTTTTTAAATTCAGAAATAAATTTTGACTTATATTAAATGTCTTTTCATCTTCTTCAAGATGGTATTATTGTTCTTAGTTAAGGTTATAAATTATATTAAGTTTTAAAATAATTTTGTACCATTCATTTTTGCTTGGAAACAAATTTTACACAGTGTGGATTATGTTCTATAAAATTCTATTTATAAAATTATATCTGTATCACATGTATGCACCTCTATATCAAGAAATTATATTATTTCATAATTACATATACACACACATTCTCAGGCTTTGAGAATTTCAAAAATTGATTGGGATATTTTCCCCAAACCTAGGTATTTTAATTATCATTTGAAATTATCTGTTTCTTGAAAACTTAGTAGAGCATGCTTATAATATTAACCAAGTTAGTGTCTATTTGATTGACAGTACTTATCCATATTTTTTTCTTATCACCGAGAGTAGGCTAATGTATTCAAATGGCTTAACACAATACACATTTAGTGATCATTCCAGTCACTGTCTAATGCAGTATGTTAGGATTGGGGAAACTCTGCTCCATTCATTCAAACTCCCGTGTTCCTTACATTTTATGGTTTTTCCATCCTATGTGTTCTCAGATTTACTCAGTTAAGTTAGTTCCCAGGGAGACAGATACCTGCCTGTTATGGGCCATGCTCTAAGCGATTCACACCTTCTCTGCTCATATCTGTGTGATCAGAAAAAAGAGAGCATAGATATTTATAAGCACTTGTGTTTGCTGTCAGGTGAACTAACTCAAACATTTATATTTTCCTGGAAATAGTGTAATTATTTAAGATGTTTAGAGGTATTAGCAGATAGTTGTATGGATTATTTTTTGTCTATGGTTAAATCCTTTCCTTAAGTTCCCTAGTCCTGACTTTTCTTACTTTCTACCTGCTTTTCTTCTTTCCTTCTCTGTTTGCCTCTCCCTCCATGTTCCCTTGCTCTCACCTTCTCTCCTGGTCTGTCTCCTTCCTTTTTTTCTCCCAACGTTTATTAAGTATACAATATGTCAATGACTTCAGAAAACAGCAAAGATCGTCTTATCGCTTCTGCCTGCACCATATCTAGCACTGTGCCTCTCTCAATTTAGGCATTCACTAAGCTATTGAGTGGGACTTGAATTGAATCAACTATTTCCTGGGTTCTTCTTACAGCCTCACAACCGCTGTCCTGCCTCCAGTGATATTCGCAGTATCCTGCACACACTGCCAGATTTATGTTCTTGCAACATAGCCTGATCAGCTGTGTCCTCCTGCACACTAATATTCCAGAACTCCCCCTTGCCTCTCATATTAGGTAGATGTGGCCAGGCTCCTCACCTGCACAAGGGCTATCTATTCTGAGGTGGTAGCTTTGTTTCTCATTACTCATGCATACTAGCTTTGTGCTTTAACCAACCCCAGACCTCATCTTAATACTTATATTTGTGCTGTTTTTCAAATTTACAATATGCTGTCATCTTCTTCCAGGGAATTGCTAAGGTGGTTTCTTCGCCTGAAATGTCATTGTGTTTCAGATTCTGCCTCTTATTGGTTTGCTCATTCTTTAAGGACTTACTGTCTCTTCCCCCAAACCCACAACTAAATGGACTATCCTTCCTCTTTATCTCACAATGGCATATAGCACATTAGAGGAGATTCTAATCAGGGAGAAAATTTATACTAATATCCTCTGTGCCCTGATCTTTCAAAGAAGAAGCATACATTTTGCCAGCTTTCTCTGCTATTTATCTGCCTGTTATATGTCTAGAATAAAGACCAAACCAAAGCATCTATTTGAGAAATAGACTAGAATCTCAGATGAAGCGGATGGAGAGGTGGTTTTGGCAGACCCAAGGACACAGCTAAGTTTTTAGGAGAGGTACTAAAAATAAAAACATAGGCTCTCATAATTCTTTCTGAGACTTCTGACTCTTAATTCCAAATGAAAAAAGAGAGAGTTTAAACCAACTTTTTGATAAAGGGCATCTACTTAACCCAGAAAAAATTTATGATGAAAAAGGCAAGCATGGTCACAGACCTCCTTCCTAAATTAAACGGTAATGTCCATTCCTAATAAAAAAAAGGTTTATATTTTATTTATATTTGATATTTCAGCAGATCTAACATAATTTCCAATTTAGATATGGAAAACTCAAAATGTGCAGAAATTACAGCTTAATGCCCGGGGTAAGAAGGAAAGGAATTCACCTTTTTACAATTCAATCAAATGCAGAATAGGAGCAGTTAATAATTGTAGAATATGAATAATCAGATAAGACATTTTCTAGTGAAAACTCATAAATTTTATTTTGGGAGTACATTAAAATTCAGTTAAATTTTAAAATCATAGCATATCTTGAGTCACTGTTGAATAGTTGCCGTATCTATAGAAATCTATTTTAGAAATATGCAAGTACAAATTATAGAATGTCAGCATGCAATTTGATTTTATGTGCTTTTCTACTAATATAAATAATGAAGCATGCTGAGAGCATTCAGATACATTCAGCTGAGTATAATTAAAATACTGAGGTGTAACATGTTAAAAAAAAAGAAACAAATTAAGTACTAAAATGAAGTAGGTAGAAATACCAGCAATTCAAAGCAATAACTATGTTGTGATTACAGTATTGTGAATAGACTAAATCTAATATTTTGGTTTAAATGAAATCAGTGATAGCTGGAAAGTTAATAGAAGCAGTGCCTTTATATTTTCTGTGAATAATGGAGAGGCTTCATTTCAGGAGCACACATTTTTTGCCATCTCTGGAAATAAGTCTCCATGGTACTCTGAATAAACATTCTCGCCCAAATGGAACAAACTCTCTGATGAAATTGGCCACTGGGGCCTACAACAAATAATTAAAATGGGATTTGGGAATCAGCTGGTTTTTTTGTGTTCCTCACTCCCCATTGGGTTAGCTGAATGAGGGCAAATCAGCTTCTTCAGACCATGTAAAAAACACAATTGAACTTCCTGCTGGTCACCACTAATTACACTGTGGTTGTGACTGCCCACTCCAGGCAGAAGGCAAACTTTTGGGTTTTGTTGCTGAGGCCCACCAAAGGACCAACTGTTTATTTGCGTTTGCCCAGGCCAGTTCAGAGTAAGATGTACCATATTGTTAAAAGAAAGAGTATTCAGTTAACTTTGTTCTATTCTGTCACATGAACCACCCACTTTAGTCCTCCTCTGCTACAATGAGCCTCTGGTTTCTGCGTAACCTACTTTGTACTCTCCTACCTCCAGCTTTATCCTGACCTCCTAACAGTCAGTTGAGATTTATGAAAACTGATAAGAAATTGGAAAAAAAAAGAGATAATTTCATTTTACATCTACCAGTAAAATACAAATGTTTATAGTTGGAGAAGAAAGCATTGGAACAAGTGGATTAATCCTCCCCAAAGGAGCAGAATCTACTTTGTGCTAACTCCAAATGTGGGACTGCAATTGTAAAGTTGGAGCTAGAATCTTAATAGTGTAAGTACAAGACTTTCTACATTTTGGCCTTGCAAATGTCACTTGTCCCTGGATCCAAAGTCTTTCCCTTCTTTGAGTAATCCTTAGTTTTTCTGAATCATATCCTTAAGTAGCTTCCTGAGAAAGGTTGAATGGAAACTAAACTTACTCAGCCCTTACATATATCCCACATTGAAGATTAATAATGTATTGTTTATCTAGAAACATTGATTGGACTTGCCCATGTACTGATTCTCAACTACCACTTGTATTAGAGTTCCTTGGCTATATCCATTATCTTCTTGGAACTTCAAATTCCATGTGATTCATATGAAAAACAAAGAATTATATAAAACACATGGATTTTTGTCAGTTATAAACTGTGTGACCTTCTGTAAGGCTCTTAATCTGTGTGAGCCTTAGTTTTCCCATTTGTGTATAGACATAATTGTAGATAATCTAGAAAGTTTCTGTGACAGCCACACAAAATGCATGTCAAATACTGGCACGGAGCCTGGTACAGAGTAGGTAGTCAACAAATGACAATTGATATTTTGCTACTGTATTTGAGATTAATGAAGGGAACATCAAACTTCCCTAATATCATAAAAATTTTCACTACTGTCTTATCTAACTTCTTTGGTTAAATGGAATCTATACATGATTTTCTAAAATTCCTTGACTACTTATATTTAAGATTCAAAACACAGTTTCTGTGGATGGATAAACTGGGAAACACTGAGAAATCTTGAAATAATTTTTACCTTTGTTTACCCAATGCTTCCCAAACTTATTGATAAAGGAACATGTTTTTGTTTGTGCGCACAACACCTATCAACAAACTGCATAAGTGATGTGAAACCTAGTGACATAACACATGTATAGAATCACTGTAGTTCATATGTAATAGAAGCCTAATAACAAATCGTTGAATCTGTGCATGAAAGATGCTTTTTGCACCCTTGATCTAGGTTGCTGATGCAGAATGCCTTCTACACTTCAACCATCCAAATCTTACCTATTCTCCTTTCCAGATTAAGTGCCATATATTTGTCTTCAGAGGAAGGCGTTTATCCTCCTCTGAATTGCAGAATATACTATCAGTGCCCTGCCATTTAGTATTTGTTTTGTTCCAAAATTGTATGTGTATGAATCATGATAATGGCAGCTCCATGGAATAGAGAAGCACCTTTGTTACTGGTTTTATCCCATTGTAACAAAACCTGGCACAGATCTGGGAGAAATATGCCCTGGTGGATTTGCACCTCTTTATCTTGTTCTTCTATATGCACTGCACTTTCCTCTTTGCATCTAGGGACTTATTGCCCAAAAAGATGCTCAAAGACCCCTCGCATCAGCAGAAGAACAAAACAGCGAGTGAAATTACCCAATTTCTGCAGAACTCATAAACATCCTGAATGTAGGTCACACTCACTGCCTGATGTGCTGTGTGTGTCATGTTCCAACAAAGCAGCTGCCGCGAGTAGCCAAACTCCCGGAAAGCAGCACAGCCCCAAAAAGAGCAGCCATTTGGAAACACATTTTCATTGACAATTTGGGGAAGTTGGGCATTCACTTAAGAAAAAGCCATAATTCTGTAAGAAATGAGCAATTTATGCACATTATAATCAAATTTATTTTTATATCCAGCTACTCCTACATGTGGCATAATTCAGTCTGGGAAATCATGCTAATTAGTTAGAAATCCATTACATTGTAAGTCTTGTAGCATATGCAAATGCTGTTTCAAGGGTTCTCACCTCCATAATGCATGTGCTTTTATTAGAATGCGTTCCCGATGTGGGCAGTTTGTCGGTGAACCAGGCTCTAAAGTGCATTGGAGGGGAAAATACTCTCACAATAACCATTGATAGCATAACTTTTCATGCACTTTTTAGTGCATTATGTCTTAAAATATAAAGACAATGCCACTTGTCAGAAGAGCGGCCAGAGCAGTAAACTCTCCAAATAAAATAATAATGATGATATTAATGTTCTAGGTTCTCATGGTTAATAAGATGTGCATCTTTGCTAAACTCAGTACCTGGCCATGCCCTTCACAGGTGGTGAGGAAGAGAAATGACCCCCAGACTAAGAGTACAAAGACAGAGTTCCACAGAGAAGGACACTACTTGTGGGTCATGCTGACCAAGTCACTAAACTTTTAGATGCTACGCTTCTTCCACTGTAACTAGAAATAATATAACCTGACTCTGTCTCCCTCACAGAGCTGTTATGAATTTAAACTATGATTAAGATGTAGCTTATAACTTTAAAAATGCTCTAGTGAGTCTTATTCTTGGATTATTAAAAATATCCTAGCCCCATTAAAAAGTAAAGCTGAGCATAAAATTTCTGTAAGAACATCATAAACTGTATTATAAACATATAGTACATTCTGTGAGGACATCATAAACCTAATTATATTTTAAGGTAACTGATCAATGATGAAGTGCGATTGAAGAAATCTGGTCAAACAAGTACCTGATAAAAGATTTTCTGTTGAGTTAGGGCATTGGGATCCAGAAGCTAGCAGTTAGAAGGGTGAATTTGGTGAAATTCACATTTCAGATCCATACTAACAACAATAAAAACAAACCAAAAAACCCACCATTCAATAGAGAGGAAGATGTACACCCTCTCTTACCTCCCCAGATACCACCACCACCACCATCCCAGTCAGTTTCCCCATCTTCCTATATGCCCCACCCCAGTAATTGGTACCACCACTACCTAGCAGAAGCCATAAACCAGAAATCTAGATTGCTCTTTGCCCTTTCTATCTGCCTTTCTGTCTAGTCTAGCAAAACAGCTCATGAATTCTGTACCCTAAACATCTTTAAAACCTATCCCTTCCCCTGTACCCTTTTATACTTTCTCAGGCCATGGTTCTATTTCCTCAAGAAGTCTTTTACTGCCTCCTAATGGGTCTCTGCCTCCTGGGCAGTTCTACCCACAACTGGCCCCATCAATGCCATCAATGATTTTCTAACCTACAATTTAATTTTAAATGACTGTTAGATTTTAAATGTTTCAAACAGCTCCAAGGAGCCTCTAGATAAAGTACCCTTACAAATGGTCCCTATATGCTTCTCCAGCTCTTTTTGTACAGGCTCCAGGTATGCTCCTATAATGGCTTTCCTGGAGTTTCCAAAGTATCCCTGCTCTCTCACACTTTAAGGCTTTTGTGTAACTTAATTCTGACTCAAATGATTTCACCAATATCTTCCTAGGTCAGTTTCTTCTTTTTCTTTCAGTTTTCATTTATGTTCATGATTCTGACTAGCATGTCTTTCTTTCACCAATACTTAGTTGACTTTTCCTGTCAACTAAGTCTATCAGAGAACTGGGAAATTTTAGGGAAGATGGCATCACTTCTCTACCATTCTTTTCCCAGAGCTGGGCATGAGTAGGTATTTATTTTCTTGAAGAAACTTTATTTTATTTAAAAAAAAGAAAATTTATTTTCTCGACTAAAATGAATGAAGACAATGATCTCACTTAAATAACCAATTTAAATCCTTTTCAGAATGCTCCTTCAGCCTGCTCAAGAGGCTCAGTGATATCAATGGGAACTTTCAGAATAAAACACAGATTCTTTAGTAAACATTGTGAATTCACTTGTGCAGTGAAAAAAACCTCTGAAAACAAGGCCCAGATGTGACACCTATTAACCATCTATGGAAACAATATGAAAAGAGAAAAAAAAAGGAATCCCTCACTACTCCTCCTTGCCCTACAGAAATATCCACCAGTACCTTCAAAACAAACAAACATACAAGAACACCCATCGCTTACAATATATTTTTTGAATCTAACAGTCTAAGGATGGTCTGTCAATTCTAAGATTTTAATAAAATAATAACTAAGATTTAAAGTATTAGAAGTGTCCTTCTGATCCAATTGAGGAGTGTATAATAAGTCATTATTCATTTCCATCTTCATAATCTTTGACCTTTGAGAATATATGCAATCTGAACATCACAAAGAACTTGTCCTGCAGGAGTTAATTAAGCCTTGCAAAATCCATTAGAGATGAGCATTTTCCGGCCCATGTGTTGGTTTCACTGTTGAGTCCTGAGAGTTTGTACTCTCGTGCTGTCAGATACTCGGGGTGGGTCCTAGCTTGGTTGAGAGAAACAAAACAAATGAAAATACTGTTGCCTGCATATATCCAGATTTTCTTGGTTAATTCAGGCCAACTCTGGCTGACAACTATTGTTTCAGCTAATTCAATCAAGAAGAATTATGAGTGTCATGGCCCATGACATGCACAATATAAATATGCATTCGATTACAGATCAGAGATAATAATTGCTTAAGAAGCAAACCACATCAGAGCCCACCAATTAGGATTCTTTTCTATAGGTGGTCCTGTACATGAGAATTAGCCATTTATTCTGTGTTTCGAGACAACAACAAAGATCATTCAAACCCTCAGAGTAATCCCTTATTCACTGAATAGATCCTGAAATCGCTCTATTAGGGGAGAAGGAGAGAGGCTCTTTCTTCAGTGCAGATCACAGGCAGGAACTCACTCAAGAGAACTCAACTAACTTCACTCCCTACACTCATGATGCTCCTTCCCAAGAATAACTTTTGATATGGGAAGGGGCCAGGAGCAGGAGGAGTATGGGGAATGTCAGGGATAGGGGAAAGGGTCACAAAGGAGTTCCTGGTAACTGACAACCGTGCTACTGATCTCCTAATTGTGTTCCTTCAGGTCTTGGAATATGGAATCTAACTATTAGCCAATGCACACTTACCTTGTCTATAGGACAACTAAGTCTACACAGTACTCAGTTCTGAGCAAGGTACAGAGAGAGGCATGAAAGAGAATGCGTGATGCACATGCCCTCTATTCTGTGAGGTTTGCAATCTATCTGAGTGCACAACACTCTAAGCAGCAAGGCAGCACCAAAAGACTAAACGGTATGCTATTTCCCTTTTCATTTATCTGACACATGTTCATTGAGACTTTTCTAGTGTGAAGTAGTTTACTGGACCTAATGCAGAAAATGAATGTAGATACAAATGAAACATGGTCTCTTTTATTTTTTTTTTTAATTTCTAAAGTATATTTATTTACTTTTGGAGAGACAGATGGGGGGGGGAGGCAAGCACAGGAGGGGCAGAGAAAGGGGAACAGAGGATCTGGAGTGGGCTCTGTGCTAACAGCAGTGAGCCTGAT
Source organism: Prionailurus viverrinus (assembly GCF_022837055.1). Taxonomy (NCBI): domain Eukaryota; kingdom Metazoa; phylum Chordata; class Mammalia; order Carnivora; family Felidae; genus Prionailurus; species Prionailurus viverrinus. Next base: position 123,400,514 of record NC_062563.1, read on the forward strand.
GTGGGGCTCAAACTCATGACCCATGAGATCATGACCTGAACCGAAGTGAGATGCTAAACTGAACCACCTAGGAGCCCCAAACATGGTCTCTTTTAAATGAGTGTCCAATTTAGAAGGGAGGTAAGTGGGAGCATACCTACCAAGGCAGAGATTTGGAGAGCTATTGGTTAGGAAAGGAAGCCAGGAATAAGAAAGTAGCCTAACATATGTGGAGGATAAACTTGTAAATCTTGCCCCTTTCAGTTGACCATTTGGGTTGGACCACTTGTGGAGTGAGATTGAGAAGGGAGGCCACTATTTTTTAGAAAAAAAAAAACAAAAAAACAAACAAAAACCAGTACTATCTCTTTTTTTCCCCTGCAATGACACATGGAAGTTTTAGACTCTGGTTTTGATTCTTTCTTTTGATTGCGGACGGTCAGTGTTTTTGTTTTTTTGTTTTATTCAGGCATTCATTCCTTCAAGTACTGACTCTTTTCCATCATGTTTTCAGCATGGAAAGATCCAGGACTTTGGAAGATGTGTTTTAAATCATTGGGGAGCCTGGGTGGCTCGGTTGATTTTGCATCCACCTTTGGTTCAGGTCATGATCTCCCGGTTTGTGGGTTCGGGCCCTGCGTCAGGCTCTGTGCTGACAGCTCAGAGCCTGGAGCCTGCTTGGGATTCTGTGTCTTCCTCTCTCTCAGCCCCTCCCCCACTCACACTCTGTGTGTGTCTCTCTCAAAAATAAATAAAGTTCAAAAAAATTTTTAAAAAAATAAAAAAAATAAATCATGTTCTGCCACTTAGCTGTGAAAGTGTGAACAACTCTCAGAGCCTTAGTTGATTACTATGAAAATGAAAAAAAAACAACTGTGTGTGTACAGGTGTTTTTAAGATTTGTGCAATGCTATTGCATTGTTTAAAACATAGTAATATCCTTGGTACAGAATTTGGGATACAGAAATTGTAGGTATATCTGAATCCTACCATCAAAGTCATTGTAATCTACTTGGGACAACAAGATGATTACTTAAAAACATAGGGATTGAATGAAGGGCTGGAGAGTATCAGGGCTCATTATCAAGAGTGATGATTATAGATGATCAGCGCAATGTTATTACAAAAAGATAGGCCTCGGTCGAGAAAATGGCAAAAGGAAAGTCAAGGAAACCTCTATGGCTCCGTGCCCATCCATATAGGCAGATTCTAGAATCTCAGAATGGGGCTTGTTTTCACCATGCCCCCCCCTTTTTTTGGTGCTTGATTTAGATTTCAGATAATTTTAAGTTAGTTCAGAAAAGGAAATATTTCTTTTCCCACTCTGTATATGCAACCCCCTTGACCCAACTCAGGTGGCCTGAGCCATGGAAATGTGCATCAGGCTTTTAATAACAAGCACCGCTAAATAAAGATGCCGTGGGGGGTGGGGTGGGGAAAGGGGTGTCAACAGATTTGGGACAAAAGCGGTCCAGCACCTGCTGCTGCTGTAAAGCTCAAGACATAAACAGAATATTACAAATCATTATCTCTTTTTTTCTTTGCCCTCCTCCTCTCTGTCTCTCTTTTTCCTCCCTCCCTTCACTTTTCTCAGCAAAAGTGTATTTAAAGTCTATGTAAATTTCAAGACCCCCAAACCGGAAGCATCTGATATCAGATATGTTCCATACTGTTTGTGTACACCTTAAAGCCGAATGTATAAACATATTAATTCATGAAGTAAGTCCATTAATAGGAGTCATTTGCATATCAGGGCTATCCTTATATTTGTAAAGGAGAGTCTGTGAGATCGCCTGTAATAGGAAGTTTCCCCAGCCCATATAAAATGTGAATAATTTCTGTGTATCTTTTTAGGAAGGCATCTGTTGTGTGAAACAAGACACACCTGCATACCCAATTTTAAATGCCAATGTAAAAAACACATATGAATTACTGATGAAAGAGAAAATATATTCTAGGACACCATATTTCCAGTCTCTCATTCTTGTTATCATAGGAATTTTTAATAAAATGCCTTACATTCAATATCACTTCACAAGTCACTTTCCTATTGTTTTAGCAAGCAGGACACTTTTCCAGTTTTCAGCTCCAAAGTGAATGATTCAATGTGACTTGTACTAGCCACAACTGTACATTATCATGAAACTATTATTCAAATGCTCTGAACAAAGATTCCTAATCTTCAGCAAATAGCATATGCCTAAATGCCATTTTTGACATCTTAAGGAATTAATCAAGATTTCGTAGGTGTCTAAAGATGCATAGGTAGAATGGTTTTTTAAAGTTTCCTTTTTAGTCAGAAGTAAATTGCTGACTCCTTACTTTTAACTTCCAAGAAAATTTGCAAACTGAACAGTAAGTATATGCCTTAAAGTCTAAAGACTTATCTTGGAATATGAAATGGTTGCAGAAGAAAAAAGTAATTACTTCGTGCAGATAACTCCATTGGATAATCCTAGGTGGTTGATCTGGAGTTATGCTAAGATAGAAGAATTGGGCTCTGTTAAGGAAATTATAAAATGAATTTAAGAAGGAATAATAAGAGGCTATTTTGGAGTTTAAAAATAATGAGTTTGATCTGAACATAAAGTTTTGGATGTTAGAACTTGAATGCTTGAGGCATGGATCAAGTAAATTAAAATTTGCATATGATGGAGTGATCTTGGGTAAAGACGATGAAGGAATTAGATTTCTCTTTTAGGACAGGTAGCATTAGCATCAGTGAATCCCCATGACGATGATTTCATGGGTCTTCCCAGGTGATGCTTCTGGGTACCTGGAACACACGTCTGTGTCCTCTTAGCATGCCCAACTGACTTCTTTCCACTATTTAAGTGGCTAAGATACATTTCTGCCTCCTATCACTTCCAACTAGGGGTAAGTCATAGGCCACGTAATGGGCCCTGGAATATCCCACATTTCCCTTTCTCAGCACTTTGGTCACTTAAAATTACATAAGAGCTTATTTGCCATTAATGTCACTGTTTTTCACTGCTGCTGAGGGCTGCGCTTGTTATGTACATCAGCATAAACTCAGCACCTAGCACACAGGGTGCCTTACGGAGACATATGAAACTTTGCTCTTTGAACAATTGAAGGAAATCCATAATTAGTTACACTTATTTTGAAGAGGGTATTTTCATTTCTTTTTTTTAAGGTGGTGGGAGTTCAGACTTTATTTTTAATGTTTATTTATTTTTGAGAGAGAGAGTGCGAGTGGGGAAGAGGCAGAGAGAAAGGAAGACACAGAATCTGAACCAGCCTCTGGGCTCCAAGCTGTCAGCGCAGAACCTGATGCGGGGCCTGGACCTACAAACCATGAGATCATGACCTGAGCCAAAGTTGGGCACTTAATTGACCAAGCCACCCAGATGCCCTAAAGAGGGTAATTTTCAATGTCAGTGATCTCTTGGCTTCTCGCCACTCTTACTGGGAAGCGTTGTCTAGTAGCAGCCGTTTAGCCTGCACAGAGAAAGCATATGTGAACAATAAGGCCATAGCTGTCCTGGCTTTGGGGTTAAAAATAAAAACAGATGGGTTTCCATCGAAACTTCATTCCATCCACCACTGAGGTGAGCAAGTTAGGAACCACTTTCCCTGGCCTGCCATTTGATGTAGGAAGAAGCCATTCCTCTTCAGCATCTCCCCTTAGGAGGGCCACATGTAGGAAGAAGCCATTCCTCTTCAGCATCTCTCCCTTAAGAGGGCCACATGCAATACACAGGGTGCCTGGAGAGAACACTTGAGTACTTGCTCTGGTGTGAAATTGCCCTTTCTTGGCCTTTGGCTTGTCTTTTGCTATGCATGAGGCTGCATTTTAAAGCAATACCAAGAGATAATGTTCCCTTGATAACAGTATAATCTGGGGATCGCCATCCCTTAATGGTGTTGCCCAATGACTCTTAAAAAAAAGCCAGCAGCCCATGTGATAGAATTTTCTTGGTTCTTAGAATGCTTTTTCCTTTGCTATATTTTAGTAAATCTTTAGTAAATGTAAATAACCAAAGTTCTTTTCTGATCCATCCTTCGTTTAGATTTGCTTTGAAACAAAAAATGATTATTTCTCTTAAGATTTAACTTTTATTTCCTTATTAATCCATTCGAGCTTTCCCTTCCTTAGATTCCCCTGAGCTGAGCTGCCAATCTCAGACTCTGTGAATGACTTTGTTCTAGAAAGTAAAAATAAATGCATGGGTTCATTTCATAAAAGATTCCAGAAGAATGCTGTCTTTTACTTTTATTTCAAATACCATTTAAGTTTTGCAGCCTTGCACAGAGACCTATCTCTTCAAGGCTGTTTCTTTTTCTGAAGATGATGAAATTATTAGCTTAAAACTCTAGTGATCTCTTCTTAAAACATAGTGGAAGAAAACATTGTCAAGAAGAGGGCACTTGGCCGAATCTCATCACCTGGATTTCCTGACATTCAGAATCAGGCTTATCTACCAGTCCACAGTGCTCAACACTTGTTCCCATTCTCCAGCCAAAGGAAATAGGTGCTATACCTGGAAAAGAAAATGATTGACACTTTTTGATGAATTTCTATCTCTTGGGGGGGTTTAGGGTAATTTCTGAACGTAGTCTGAGAATAACAAAAATTGTTCTAATGTCTCTGTGTAGGGATTTACTTTCCGCCATTTTATGAACCATGCTCAGGATATATAGGAAATGCAGCCAATGGATTTTTACCTGTATAATTTCAGGGATGAAAATGACTTTGAGAAATCATTTCCCCATTTTTCTTCCCTTCAGTATGTCTAATCCAGATAATATAATCAATCATGTTCTGAAAAAAGGGTAAAAAAGATGTGACCACCTCTATTTAAACCTAGTAGTTCTCTTTTTCTGTACACTTATATGACAATTTTAAGTTCATGTTCTCTATAACTGATCCTGATGCGACTAAACTGGACTGCCAAATTTTAGAATAAGACCTAATAATGGTCCGTGTGATATTGAAACCCCTGGCAAATGCTTAGCACAAGGACAAGGAAAAATAAATAAATACAAAGATTGAAAGGGAAATAAAAAGTCATTATTTGTAGATGGTATGATCATCTATATAGTAAGCTCAGAAGGACCCTAAAACAATTATTAGAACTGATAAGACAGTTCAGCAATCCTCCTGGCTAATATAAAAACATGAGAGCCAAAAGCCTTCTTTTAAAATAGTTTGAAAAAACTTAAATAAATAAAAAATGAAAAACCTACTACAATAAAGTATTTGAGAACCAATCTAACAAAGAAAACCTTTATAGAAAGCTATTTTATAGAAGGACCATTTTAAATTAATTAAAGTAGATAAAAGAAAATCTGAATGAGATATATGTGTTTGTAGGTGAAAAAGTTAACCTTGTACGATGTTATCCTTACTATCCTGAATTTATTCTGTAAGTTCCATGCAACTTTAATCAGGTCTCTGCCAAGATTTGGGAGGAATATCTAAGATGTACATGAAATAATAAAGCTTATCAAATAGCTAATTTTGAGGGGAAAATAGTAATCTCTCAGTTTTTTAGGACCTATGATATAGGCATAGTGATTTAAAAAAAAGAATAATATTGACACAGGATGAAGTAGATCAATTCAACACATCAGAGAACCAGAGAGAGATTTACATTAATGTAGGAACTGATGGTACAGGATGGCATCACAAAGGAGTGAGGAAATAATGAATTATTTAATATAGTGCTGTTTGAAAAAAAATAGTGCTGAAAAAATAGTGCTGGCTTAGTGTATACTAAAAATTTACAATATAGTAAAACTATTTTGGAACCCATAAAGGGAAAACTCCTATTTTTCTGTCCACTCACATAATGCTCTACTTCTCTTCTAACACTTCTTAGAACACTTCTGATACTTCTGGTCACCAAATGTGTTCAGGATTCCCCACCCCCCCGCCCCCCAAGCAATTTTCAGACACTAGCTGAGTGTCCTACAACATAGCTCAATTCTGACACTACCTCCCTGGACATATAAGACTGTCCCTCCATCTCCCTCAGATGCCAATCTTAAATCTGGGTTTGTTGCCTGTGCTTCTGACCAAATGGCTGGCTCTAAATTAGAGGATCCACATGTTTTCACTCATATGTGGATCTTGAGAAACTTAACAGAAGACCATGGGGGAGAGGAAGGGGAAAAAAATTACAGAGAGGGAAGGAGGCAAACCATAAGAGATTCTTAAAAGACAAGAATAAACTGAGGATTGATGGGGGTGGGAGGGAGGGGAAAGGGGGTGATGGGCGGAGGGCACCTGTTGGGATGAGCACTGGGTGTTTTATGGAAACCAATTTGACAAATTTTGTATTAAAAAAAAATAGAGTCCCACAACCTCCTCCTCTAGCCATTTGCTAGAACAGCTCACAGAACTCAGGAAAACAGTTAGTTACCTTACTATTTTACTGTTTTATTATAAAAAGATATAACTTAGGAATAGTCAAATGAAAGAGATTCATGGGGCAAGATATGTGGGAAGGGATAAGAGCTTTCATGCACTCCCCACGGGTATGATCCTCCCAGACCTAAAAGTGTTCACCAATCCAGAAACTCCACCACCCTGTCCTTTTGGATTTTTATGGAGGCTTCATTACATATGCATGTTGACTAAATCATTAGCCATTAGTGATTAACTCACTTTTCTCTTCCCAACCCAGAGATGGAGGGTTGTGGCTGAAAGTTCCAAACCTTTAATCACATGGTTGGTTAGTTGGTTCCCTCCCTCCCACCGCCTCCCCTGTGACTAGCCCTCATCCTTAGGGACTTTCCAAAAATCAACTCTTTACCATAAACACAGGTGTGACTGAAAAGGGCTTGTTATGAATAACAACAGGAACTTTTATCACCCTTGACACTCAGGAAATTCCAAGAGCTTTAGGATCTCTGGTAGGAACAAAAATGAAGATGAAATATACGGATTTTATAATATACGTATCACAAAACCCTATAGAAAAACATATACAAATAAAATTAAATGGTAAAGAAAAAAAACTATGAGGCTGATAAAAATATAGGAGAATATTTCTGGGTCTTTGGGTGAGACAGATCTAAAAAACAAAAAAGTCATATATATATCAAAAAGAGATTAATGAACAGCACCAGAGAAAAATTAACAGAAGTATGACAACTGAGTGTTGATACTTGCAGAGTGTAAAAGTGGCAAAGTATTACTATACAGAAAAGGAAAGAATAACCATAAATAAGCAAGAAAAAGTCAAATTCTCCAGTGGAAAAAATTGACCAAAGAATATGGAAGAGCAATTCTATATGAATAGAGAGAAAAATCCAGTAACTAATAAGACTATGAGATAATGTGCATCCCCTTGGTAACCAGAGAAATGCAAACTAAGACAAGGAGACATTACTTTATGTACTTCCAAATAGTAAAAATCAAAAGCTTTCTAATGTTAAGGGCATAAGATTGTGTGGAACTTCCATACACTACGGTAAGAGTATATCCTGGTATAGTCATCCTGACAGTTTGTTAAAATTCAGTATGCATGTACAGGGGTGGGGAGTTGGTGGGGTAGAGCTCAGCAAGACTGTAAGGAAAGTCTAAAACCCATAGCAAGATATTTTGTAGGAAGGGGTTGGAAGCATGACTAGTGATATGTAAAATGTGTAATATGCATGCCTCAGAATAATGTATCAGTCCCAAGAAACAGCCCAAGAAGCCTAAACCAACATGGATAGCTCCCAAGAACATAGAAGTTAATTTTAAAAAAGGAAAAACACCAGCATGAGAACGATACTACAATACCATTTTGTATTTTAAAAAGCCACGCTATCTATTTTATATATATTTAAAATATTTTTATTTTAAAATAACACATATATATAGAACAACATAATATCAATTTACACATCCCATCATAAAAGTTGACATTTTATAATAATTCCCTCAGATTAGTTTTAAAGTTAAGAAATCACAGAATCACATTTTTCACGGAAATATCTATATCTAAATAAACATATGGAGGGCAGGCATTAAATACATAATGTTTATGAGAGGGAGTCTTAAGTAATTGCAGGGTGGAAGGGATTTGGTGACAGGACATGAAAGGTAAAAAAAATCAGTGGTCTTACTTGGACTGATAATTATAGAGTGCTATTAACTGATGGGTATAAACAGCTCAATTCTGTGTATCTGTGGTCCAGAAAGATGAACAAAGAAATAAAGAACTGCATGTATGTGTTTGTGTGTGTATGTGTGTGTAAGCATGCATGTGTTTATTTCACTTCAGGCCATTTCCATGTCTATGTAAACTTTTTCAGAAGCTTCCCTAAGTTTTCTCTTCCTACCTGTGAAGCTTGGAATTGAACCCTTCACTTGATACCTGAAAAATCATGGCCTGTAAGTTACCTCCTTCCCACCAACTTATCATTCTGATTACAATCTTGCCTGCCTTTCTAAGGTTGGCCCTTGAAATATTATCTCAACACTACAGTTGCAAGCAACATTTTTGACCTGGATCTTTTCCATTCCTGATTTCATCTTCCTGGCCTTTCTTGTTCATCTGCAACACAGATACAGACACCTTTAGCTTTCTTATCATCCTTTTTGTTCCTCTTTGCTATGTAAGCTCTGACCCTGCTTTTCTGTAACTCAGGATTGTATTGCCCATTAAGACCACAGGGCCTCTCCCTGTTTCAAAGAGCGTATCATTTACTCATGATGGAAATGTGAGTTCCTCTTTGTATCTTGTCTCCGTGTCCCTGTGCCCTCCACAGACACACAGAGCCATGCTTTCTAAACAATCAGAGCCCTCTCCTCTCACAAGGCCAGATCAGCATGAACAAGGTGGAGGAAGACATTGCCCGTGCTACAACACTAAGCTTCAGGAAGGGAATGAAGTTTAAGCTGGTAGAGGACATGAATGCCACCACATTCCCACACAGAAAAGGAGAGAGCATTCTATTGAGATTTCCAGAAAGGAAATTAGTGAGTTAAGGGAAATTAACACTTTTAAGGCTTTTTTAAAATAAATACTGACAGATGTCTTTCCCGTAGGGTTTTTAAGTAAACTATGTTCACATTTCTGTTGCTATAAATGTGCCTCTTTCACTTCTACCAACGGGCATCGCTCTGTGTATATTAAATTGAAACCATTGCTAATTTGTTGGAATTAAAAAATGCATGCCATTATACTATTGGTTTATTTATTTGACTACTCTGAAGGTAAACATTTTTTCTCTCAATGTGTTTGTTAACATTTTAACAAAATGTTCTATTTCCATTTTGAGGAATTATCCTTTTTATATCCATTGCTCATTTATATACTGGAGTCTTTATATACTTATTTTTTCTTTTTAGAATTTACCTCTTTATTTCATCTGGTGTGTGTTTTGAGGTACAATCTAAGAGTAGAATCTATATTTGTAAAAATAAAATTTTTATTACCCCAGCTCTATTTATTATTCTTATCCTTCCATTCTTATTGGGGATGACTCATTTATTACATATAAACTTATTTTATGTATTTTCAGATTAGCTTATTACTTGCATAAAACAGTATTCTTTTGCTGAGAGGCAGAACACTCCTTTTTTGATGGTGTCAATTTAAAAGTAATAATGGAAAATATAATCATATCTGAAAATATTATGAAACTGGTCTTTAATTTTCAAAACTGTGCTCTATTTCTGTCTTCCTATTTTTTCATGCACAGTAAGTAATTGAAGAAATATTCTGCTTATTGATTTAAAAACTTGGCAGAAAACTTTAATATATTTCAGAAGAAAGTGAAGCAAAATAAATAAGTTATGACCACCCTTGTACTGTGTTAAAGCAAAGAGCGTATTAATCAAATTCAAAAATAAATCTAAATTTTTAGTGTTGATTAACAGATTTGGACTTTCTGGATGAGGATACTTCATAGTTATAGCCTTTCATTTTTTCCTTCCTTCCTTCCTTCCTTCCTTCCTTCCTTCCTTCCTTCCTTCCTTCAGTAGCTTAATAAGTATGATTCCTTCGGGTTTGTGATGGTTATAAAATAATGGATGGTTAGTATATTCTCATTCTTTGTGTTTTCTATCTTTTGTTGCTTTTTTTGTTGTTGATTTGTTTGCTGATGGGCCTTTCATTCAATAGATACCTAAAAAGAAATACAAACTGACTGAATGTAAAGAAACATGTTCAAAGATGGAAAGAAACACCTTGGGAAGCAAAGTGACCATTGCAAAATTCATGAACAGATTGCCAGTGAATACTAACCTAAGAACTGCAAAAGTAATCTTTAATGAGTAATGCAGAATGGGGGAGATGTGACAGGACTGGGAATGGGCAAATGACATATTCATGCTCAATGTAGGGAAAAGCTGGAATAGGAAATTGACAAACAGATTTGTGCCAACTTATGGCAATATTATAAAACTGTAAAACAATGGCCCTCTGAGCCCCTAAAAGAAAAAAAAGTGTGTGTGTGTGTGTGTGTGTGTGTGTGTGTGTGTGTATGTACACACAAAATGGGCTCATTAAGTAGTCATATCCAAAATAGAGTCTTTTTTTGTTTAATGTAACAGTGATAAGGCTGGTATTGCCAGAAAATGCAACAGATATAACTCAGGTATTTTAATTAATATCCTTGTGAATAAAGTGAAGATATGTAGGATGAATACCAGGGAAATAAAGAGAAGTATTAGCTGGTAGAAGATCTCTTTGAAAAGAGTTTGGGAAATCTGAATCTGAAGAGATTGCTGAAGGCCACCAGGATGTTGTCCAATACATTTTCCATTTTAGCATTTATATCAGTTACTTGAATGCCAGTTGTAACTTGAAAGATAATAGGCCTTTAAAATTGTTGGATAATATTGTGTCTATTGTCAGATGTGTTGATTATCTAAATATTTACTGAAAAAGATCTAAAAAGACTGGAGAGAACCAAATGTAAAGATGTGAAATTATTAAGAATAAATGTACAAATCCAAATTTAGATCTAAAAAACAAATAAAACAATTGCATGAGTGCAGGATGGGAGGGACAAATATATTAGTTGTCTGTTACTGTATTACAAATTAACCTAACACTAGGAGCTGAAAACATGAAAATTTATTTTCCTGCATAGTTTCTGAGAGTAGAAAGCCAGCAGGGGTTTGGGTGCTTCTGGCTTAGGGTCTTTCATGAGGTTATATTCAAGGCTAACTTGGGGCTAGAGGTTTTACTTCTAAGATGACTCATTCACATGGCTGCTGGTAGAGGGGCCTCAACAATATGAGTCTCTCCCTGTGGGTGGTATGTCCTTATGAGAACCTTGCTTCCTCCAGTGCAAAGGAATAAAGAGAGAGCAAGGCAGACATCAAAAATGTATTTTATAACCTAGTCTCAGAAGTTACATACCACCACTTGTGTTATACTGCACTAGTCACATAGACCAACCTTCATACAATGCTGTGGGGACTATGAGAGGTCTTGAATGCCAGAAGGCAAGGATCACCGGGGGCCATCTTGGAGGATGGCCACCACATAAGACTTGCTGAAGTTCTGTGAAAATTACTTGGGGATTTTTGTTTGTTTGTTTGTTTATAAACAGTGTAAGTCATCGGTATGATGTAGCTGCCAAAAATGTTTATGTGATATCAAGTGTTATCATGTACATATATGAGCTCACATACATACACTATCTTATCTGTATCAGTCAAAATATACCTGTAAATATTTTTATCACTTTAGAGCTCCATGTTTTATGAAAAATAGATATAAATTAGAATATATTCAAAAGAAAAGTGAGAGAAATTTAAATGTACAAAATATGAAATGGAAGAAAGTCTAGATATTCCTAACCTGCATAAAAGAACCTGTACAGGGGATTTGAAGGCAATAATCAAAGAACTGATGGGGAGAAGGGATTAAGTTTGCTTCGTGTGTTTACAAGGGGTGGGGATGTTTGTTAATAGGTAGAACACTCCGGGAAGACAAACCTCAAATGAATAAGAGAAAACTTGTGTTATAAAGTCTGGGCAAAAATGGAGAACTACTGAGTTTATTATCACTATTTCTACTCAAGAAAAAATAGGAATAACGCTTAAGATATCAACAAGTATGTTTAAGGGGAGGGTTAAGTACTGAATGAATTATTCATTCCATTCCTCATTCTTTTTGAAGGGAATAAATGAGCACCCACTCTATTTTTAAGGTCTAGATTGAGAGATTGGTGAATGCACAGGCAAGATCCTGCTCTTGCTAGGTTTCTGTCAGATTGTGCAAGATGTACAATAAACAAGAAAACAAATAACATATAGGTTTATTTCACTGACATAAAACAAGCTCTGGTAATAGAGTGCGAAGAGGTATTTGTGGACAGGTGTATGAGCTAGAGTGGTCAGGAAAGCTCTTTCTGGGGATGAAATCTTTAAGCCAAGGATGTGAATGTCAGAAGAATCCAGCCCTGTGAACATGTGGGGGAAAAGATCTCTGGCAGAGGGAAACGTAAACCAAAGTCCCATTGACTCAGCTAAGTGTAGAATATTTTATCTGCAGAAGTAGCCCCTCTGACTAGACCATCACTAGTGATGGGGAAGGTAGGAGGAGACCAAGTAAAAGAGGTAGTAACATCATCTGCAAAGTATATGGCTTGTGGATAATAGTAATGAATTTAGATGTTACTTTGGTATGTTTAAGAAAATCTACAGGTTTTAAGCAGAAGCTGGGGATATAGTCTGGTTTACAATTTATAAAATCATTTTGTTTGCTTTGTGGGTAAAATGGTCAAACGAAGGGCAACCTTTAGGTGTAAATAGGAAAAGGAATAAACAGCTATTGTTCTAGTGTGAGAGAGAAGAGAAGCTATCAAATTATTTATTGACACATTCTCTTGGCCAGATATAGTTTGAGTCCTCGAAATACAGAGGTAAAAAAATAAAATTTGTACTTTCAAAGGGCACACTGCCTACTGAGGAGGGTAGGCATGCACAGCTGTGATACACCTCTGGCAGTTGATGTGAGATAGACACAGTGTTTTCAGAGCAGGAACAAAGACTGAGTAAATGACATGGTACCAAACAAGATGCATGGGCTTGGAAACTGCACAGATAATCTTTTATATTTTTTTAAATGTTTATGTTTATTTTTGAGAGGGAGGAGGGAAAGGAGAGAGAGATAGGGAGAGACAGACAAAACTGGGGAGGGACAGAGAGAAAGGGAGAGAGAAATCCCAAGCAGGCTCCACACTGTCAGCACAGAGACCAGTGCAGGACTTGAACTCACAAACTGTGAGATCACAACCTGAGCCAAAACCAAGAACTGAACGCTTAACTGACTGAACCACCCAGGTGCTCCTATACAGATAACCTTTGAGATGGTTTCCAAATATGGGATTGTATGATTGTACCAAAGCTCTAAAAAAGGCTCTCTTTCAGCTGGTTCTGAACATGGAAGATAGGGTTGTGGGATCTATGTCCTGCATGGCCATGAAGAATGGGGAAGTTAATATATTGTTGGATAACTGAGGAGCCATGATTCTTTTTCTCCTCACCCATGGGCCCTGATAGTCCAGCCCTAAAGAAAAAGCCCACTGTAAGACCACTTAGAGACAGGAACATGAAAGGTGTCTCTTTTTTAGGAGCCAAATATGAGTCCAGTACTTCTAACTCTTTACTGATCTAATCCCCTAAACTTCTTTGTGTTCATTTTTTCTTGCCTGAAAACAAATACAAATCTGTAAGAATTTAATACTTGTTCTATCCAAATGACAAAGGTGTTGGGATGATTAAATTGTCATTATTTCAGAAAGGTTTGGAAGACCATCTGAAATCTATGGAAAAGGGAATAGCTATCTAAGAGAATAGAAAAATGAATGGCTACCTGAGAGTCCTTGTTTTTATTTAATGCTCAGTTAGAGTAGGCCAGAGTTCTAGCTAGACATCACATTGAGTTGGCCACACACAAAGAGGGAATGACCCCTCATTAGGGTGGACTTTTTTTTCAGTGCCCTCCGACCACCACAAGTCTCCCTGAGGGAGTAGGAAGGAGAAATGGAGCATGAAGACAGAGTTAGTCTTCTTAGCACAGATCACTAGCATTTCCTATTTGCAAAGAGCTTGAAATCATTTATGTTAATTTCATGCCTGTGCCTATGAAGGGAGGGCACTGATAGCCTTATTTTATAGATCAGAAACCCAAAGATGGTAAAACGTAGTAACTTATACTTGGTTTCACAGTGAATAATCACAAAGCTGGAGAAAGGACTTTTAGGTCAGTCTGTGGTTATACAACCTGGGACTCAAAGGCGTCTGAGGAAGTAGTCTCAATAATCTCTTTGAACCACTTGTGAGTGCTTTTAACAATGGAAGGCTTTCTATCCATTGAACAGATTCCAATACAAATGAATCTATTTTTTTCCCTTTTCGGGGTTGCTCTCCCATCCTTTTATTCAGGTAAAATTTCTTGGAATACGAGAAACTCACACAATCTGTGAGTTTAGTGAAAGAGAAAATGGAGTATAGGTAGATAAATAGAAGATGAGAAGGGAAGGGCTGGCAAAAGTTGTTTCACTTCATCTTTAGGAGAAGAGAATGCAAGTTGTGTTAATGACACTGGAGCCTTCTCACTAACTGCATTATCTTCTGATTCCCAGGACCCAAAATGTGAGTGGAAAAATTAGGATGCCTAGTCAGGGTGGCTATACAGAGTCAACCTGAGCTCTGCCATAGTTACTGTGGGAAAAGCTCAAACCATATGAAAGAAGACATTTGAGAAAGGGAAGTACAAATGGTTGGAACTTTTCTCAGCCTCCTGTCATTATTCCTTTTGCCAAGTAGAACAGGGTTTCAGAAAGTTTTTCCAAAGAACTTCTTTTGATTTTATCAAAGGCTTCAAATTACCAACCTGAAACACCAGGACGGCCAAAATCATCTAAAGAGAGGCTCCTATTATAAATGCCAATTCTTTTATGATTCCTTAATTCAGCTTCCTTACAGCACTTGCATAAAGAATGGGAATATTTTCTAAGTGTGAACAGAAAACTATGTAGAGATAATGCCACCTTAAAGCCCTGCACACAGTATGTGGGAGAATCAAGTATGGGACAATGGGACTATGTAGACATGAGTTAACAGAGTAGCCTGTGACTGCCTGTCCTTAGAAAGGCCTGCTTACAAGGTTTATCCTTGACTAGTGTCTGGATATTTGGCCAGTAAATGTACCTACACTGACATAAAACTTTCTCTGAATCTTAAGAGTGGCTCACTGTGCTGAAACTGTATAAACAACCTGGCTGCTTCTGGGAGTTTGGAATTTTGGTACATACTAGGCAAGAAGGTGCCTATGTGATCAGCCTCCAGTTAACACCTTGGGCATTGACTCTCTAAAGTGTATCCCTGGCAGAAACACTTCTCATGTGTTGACAAACTCACTGCTGGGATAGTTTGTTAAGTCTCGTGTAACCCTGCTGGGAGACGAATCTTAGAAGCTAGTGCTTGGTTTCTCCAGACTTCACCCTTTGCATCAGTTACCTTTTTTTGCATTTGGTTTGTGTCCTTTCACTTGTTACCAATCTTAGGCAGGCATATAACTATAGAAGAATCCTGTGAGTACTTCTAGAAAAACATAAAGCTAGCAAATCTGGGGTGGTCTTGAAGATCTCTAATACAGGACTCCTCTCTGAATTTCTAAGGACAAGGCCACTCATTTTCTTAAGACTACTTTCCTTACCATGTACACATTTTAGTTTAAATTAGACAAATTTAAAAGAAGTACTAGGCCTGAAAAAATCAGTGCATTTAGACATTTTCTCAAATTTTTAGACTCTTCTGTGTTTCTCTCCTTCAATTTCCCCACCTCAACCGCAGCATGCATTTTTGTCTTTCTTGATAATCTTCTATAGAAGTGACTGACATTGCAAAATCCCATGAAAGCACACACACACACACACACACACACACACACACACACAGACAAATAGAAAGCAATTCTCATATTCTTATAGCATTTTCAGCTCAATTGGGAGCAAAACACTGTAAAGTCTTACAAGGGTGCCTGCGATCCTGAGATATGAGACCAGATTGGTTGATTAGAGAGGTTTGAATCTCAGGGTGCTGGAAACAGGATCCTATACATTTCTCCATTTTCATTGGTTTGAAAAAAAAATGAATGTGAATTATAATGGTTTGAATCTGAGTATAGGGTCAGGAAAGCATTCACAGAAATGAGATAATTGAGTCTGTCTCAAACACACACAAAGGACATGCACATTTGAAAAGCTCTTAAAAACCTGAGAAATTTAACAGAAGACCATGGGGGAGGGGAAGGGAAAAAAAAGTTAGAGAAGGAGAGAGCCAAACCATAAGAGACTCTTGAAAACTGAGAACAATCTGAGGGTTGATGGGGGGGTGGAAGGGAGGGGAGAGTGGGTGATGGGTATTGAGGAAGACACCTGTTGGGATGAGCACTGGGTGTTGTATGGAAACCAATTTGACAATAAATTTCAAATTAAAAAAAAACAGAGTTTTGTTGCTGGAAAGTATCATGGGTCCCAGCTCTGCATATTAGGGCTGTGAATTTGGAGATCGTGGCCTAGGATTTATTTGTCCTCCTTCCAACTCTAAAATTTCAAGTACCCACTGTCATTTGTAATGTTGTCTTTGTGCTGGAGAAAATGAAGTGAAGCTAATGGCATCCACTGTGTGGGCAGAGGAAAAGGACGCCCATGTGTACAGTGGGGGTGCTGGAATAAGATATTAAGAACAAAGACCTTCTTGAAAGCAGTGGCTTTATGGGAGAAAAGGTATGCTGCCTCTTTATTCTCATACAGAAACAGAGAGGCTTCACTCCATTTCAGAGTAGTCCTGCTCATCTAGTGTCAATGCACCCAGGACCATGACACTTAGAGCAGACTCTGCCCCCAAAGAAACAAATCGCCCTTGCTACCATTTGCTACCACTGAATGAGTTTTGTCATCCTAGGCAATCCCGTCTAGTTATGAAAAGTAAAATAACTGGCTTTTTTTTTTTTTTTTAAGAAATGAGAGTATTTGTCCAAAAGGGATCCTCTTTGATCTCTTTAGAAATCTTATCAACAGTTCTGACAGTCTTGTGAAATGATATCTCTGGGTGTGCCACTGCACGAACAATAGGAATATTTTTTTTTCCTATTAGTTCCTGTAATGAGCAGCTTTCTCCAGAAATGAAGAGTATATTAAACTCCATACTGCCCTGGAATTTTAAAAAGCTAAATATGATTTCATTTATACTAAAAGTCTTTAATTTTCACTGGTGATAGAAACAGAATCGATAGATTTCACTATAAAAATAAATAAATAAACACAAAACAGAAAAAATGTTTTCTTTCCAGCCATTATAATTCCCACCCAAGGTATAATGGTGTTGAACTCTGCTAGGTAATCAAAAGTATTAAATCTGTTTGCATAGTTTCTTTCAAGATTTAAATTTGTTTATTTAAAAATAGTTCTTGTCTAATTATTTGCATAAAATATGGAGACTAGATATATAATGCCACACTATAGTTTTCTAACATTTCAGCAGTTTACTTAGCTTATCTTTAATGCCTCATTACAAATCTCATCAAGGCTAATTTATTGGGTGTCTTAATGGCTTTGTTTTTGTAAATATGATGGATAGCAAAAGCATTTGTGTATTCAGTTATTTCTAGTTTTCCTTAATATGTCACACTCACAATTTACATCTTTGTGGGAACTTGCACATGGAGGTATCCTCCCTCTATGCAGACGTTGATAAGGAAATAAGGGGGTCCTGGTGTGAGGACCAAGGTAGATCTTTGTCATATTTCTTACCTGTCTTTCTCTTCCTTCTGGCTTCCTGTATCTAAGTTAGGCATCCACATGTAGATGTCTCTTGGACATAATGCATACCTTAGCTTTGGGAATATATTGGGGAATCAAGCAAACCTACTCATTTAGTGGGAAGTTTTAGCTTATGAACTCATTTATCATTGAAAAGTCATCCAAATAAGCCTTACATGGAAGAGTCTGCTTTTAGTCAGGTTTAGACTTGTAAGTCACTTTTGCCCCACCATGCTTCTCCTACTTTCTCCCCAACTCAAAACTATGCCATGGAGGTTTGCCTTTGAGGAATTGGGAAGCTACCCAAGGAGTGAGGAAGAATGATCTAGTTTATTCCCCCAGTCCCTCTGAAAAAAGACATGAGGAAATGGCAATATATTGCATGAAAGAGTGTTTTATGTGTCTAGAATATTAGCTAAAGAAGCAAGTGTGATGAACAAAATAACTTTCTGGAAACTGCTATCTTTTTTGACAAATGTTGCATAGTAGAGCTAAAAAACATTATGAAAACCTTTAAGCTTCAGATCCAAACTATGACCTTTGAGCAATGTCCTACCTTCTTCCTTAATAGTATGTTAAATGTTAGTTGAATCACTCTGATGGCGAATCTTTGGGACATTCTGTCATAATAATCAAATAGTCAAGTAATCTTAGCCAAGTGAAAAAAAAAGGGATGGGAAAGAACAAGAAAGGAAGGGTAAAGGGAGGTAGTAAAGTATATATATAATATAATATAATATAATATAATATAATATAATATAATATAATATATAGATATAGATAGATATAGATATTTGCACAAGTGTTATTTACTTTTTAAGGTAATACTTTAATGTAATTAAGAAAAAAAGATAATACAGAAAATACAGAGTGAAAAAGTTATTTTTTCTATCCTTTTTTTTTTTTCATTGAAGCATAGCTGACATACAATGTTATATTAGTGTTTCATGTGTACAACATAATGATTCAAGCTTTCTATCACTCAGTGCTCACCATGTTAAGTGTAGTTACCTTATAATGGAACATTATTAAATATTATTGACTGTGTTCCCTATGCTATACATTTCATCTCAGTGCCTGGCATGTAGTAGATAGATGGTCTAAAAATATTTATTAAGTGGAAGAACAAATAAGGCATGTAATAAATATGTTAGTGTTAATATTGTGGTTGTCATTCTTACCTGGCCATGCCCAAATCAGTCATCATATGTGGGACAGCATCATAATTACCCACCTTCCTAACTCTGATTATAACTCATTAATCAACCCATGCCTAGTCATAACTGGTATCTGAGAATATTTTCATTGAATATCCCAAGTATTTGACAATAGCAAATACTTTGTATTTAATTTCTTGGATCAAAAGAAAATATTTTTCATTTAAAAGAATGTGATCATTAGCAGGAATTGTGTTTACATGGATGATCATTCAAAACTTTTATCTAATCTCTGAGAAAAGAGTCTAGTAAATGTGGCCATTAAAGAAAATCCTGGCTCTGTTATTCACAAGCTGTATGATAGCTAAATCTCTGTGTCTTAATTCCATCATCTATAAAATAGACATAATTATACTTATTTTGAAGGATTTGCGGGAAAATTAAAAGTGTTCCTATTTATAAAGTGCCTAGCAAGAGCCTAAAACAGAGTAGGAGTTCAAGAAATAAAAATGTTATTTCATTCAAAGCAATGAATTCAACTAGCAATGATGACAAAGTAATTAGTGGTGCCATATTCCTTTCAGTTATCAAGTAAATTTCCCTATTAGAACCTGAGAAAAATCTTGAAGTTCCCCACATAGTAGAATATGTAACAGTGGCTGATAGAACATTCTTTGTGGGAACTGGGAATTTCAGCAGTCTCAGTAACTATGACTTCCTTGACTACTGACACTTTCGTTGGAAAACAGAGACCTTCTAGAAGAGGAAAACATTATGGGCCAAGTATAAACTTACATTCATGCAGAATGAGTGCAGTAAACACCACATTATTTATCTTCCCAGTTAGTCATTCAATAGTCATTCACTGAGCTTCTATTAAGTATCAGACACTGTTCTAGCCCTCGTTTTGCATAGGTTGTTGAAATACCTCCTGTCTTCAAATAAATCACAGTCTAATAAGGTGAACTGGAACTCAAACAGATGGTTATATTACAGAAGAATTACAATTTTGAACAAAAACTCGTAGAAGCACAAAGTATCCTCTAAACTGTTCTGCAATGGGGTCATGAAAATTTCAAGCCATGGATTATCCTTAAGGATCTTTTTCTCAGAGGAGGAATGGGACGTGTGAGTGGCTGACTGATAATAGCTATAAGAATAAGAGCAGGTTTTGATGTCCTTTTTTTTTCTTTTAGCATTTGTCACTTTCTGCTTGTGTGAAGCCACCCTCTCCCAAATGTACATGATTATATGGTTATAGCACCCTGTATTTTGTCACTTATGGTAACCCTTAGGTAGAAAAAGAGGCATTGAGGGTACCAGGTCCCTTCCCTAGGCTTTTGCCTCTGTACCATTCACCTGCTGCTTTACATCTGGAGCAATCTTTCTGTGTGCATGCCCTACTAATACAGGCCTTCCAACTTCCCTTGATATAAATCTTAAAGAGCAATTTGTGACTCATTCTTATGTCATTTTTTAATATTTATTTATTTTTGAGAGAGAGAGAGAGGGTACAAATGGGAGGGGGTAGAGAAAGAGAGAGAGAGAGAGAGAGAGAGAGAGAGAGAGAGAGAAAGAGAGAGAGAATCCCAAGCAGGCTCTGCACTGTCAGTGTAAAGCCCAATGCGGGGCTCAAACCCACAAATTATGAGATGACCTGAGCAGATGTCAGATGCTTAACCGATTGAGCCACCCAGGTGCCCCCCCTAAGTCAATTTTTATGTGTATCTCTTTCTATGCAGTAGGTGAGCACAGAATCCTGCAGAAGGGGATATCAGATGGAAGAACAGGTTCATTATTTTGTTTTATTTTTTAAATTCTTTTTTAATGTTTTATTTATTTTTGAGAGAAACAGAGCACAAGCAAAGAAGGGGCAGAGAGAGAGGGAGACAGAATCTGAAGTAGGCTCTAGGCTCTGAGCTGTCAGCACAGAGCCTGACACGGGGCTCAAACCCATGGACCATGAGATCATGACCTGAGCCGAAGTCAGTCACTTAACTGAATGAGCCACCCAGTGGTAGGTGAACCCCCATGGGATTCATTTTTCTTATTTATTTTGAGATATGAGGAGAGGGACAGAGAGAGAGAGAGGGAGAGAGAGGATCTGAAGCAGGCTCTGTGCTGGCAGCTCAGAGCCCTATGCAGGGCTTGATTTCATGAACTGTGAGATCATGACCTAAGCTGAAATTGAGAGTCAGGTGCTTAACTGACTGAGTCACTCAGTTTCCTTTGGGGATCATTTTTGTCCTGCCTTTTGAAATGGTATACAGAAAGGGAGATGCTTTTATCACCCACAAGGTGAGCTGGACTTTCAAAAATATATAAAATTTTGGTTTGGGTCCAGCATGTAGGTCCTGGATATCACATGAAGGGGGAGGAAAGCATTGCCATGAGTAAAAGATGTAATTTCCTCATGTTTCTTGCAATCTAGTTTTCTTAGTATAGGACCACGGACAGGGATGACATTGTTCAGGACAATGTTGCTATAGGGAGCTTTTTAACTTGTGAAATAAATGGGTTCAGAACATGCTAGATACAAGTAGGAAATAAAAGGAGAAGAGGAGCTGGGCTCTAGAAATATGAGCTTGTTTTTGGATCCACCACCTCTCTTGTTTTAGTACTTAAGCTTCCTTAAGTTGTGACTTGCTTCCTCGTTGCTACATTTTCCAGTGAAATGCTAAGACTCTGAGGCTGTGAGGCAAGTTTAGTTCTTTTTTGTACCTAATTGCTCCCTCTTAGTCACCGCTACTGATATTACAGTAGTAGGAATATCACAATGCAGTAGGATATAATTCAACCTTCATGAAGGCAGGACATATTGGACTTGCAAGCTCCATACAAGTGAGGCAAGGAGGGCTTTGACAGGTAAACCGGGTAATCAGGAGAAGATCCAATGGGAGTGTAGTAGGAAAGGTAAAGATAAGTAAAAGGTAAATGGAGGGTGGCTAAGAGCTGGAGAAGTGATCCAAGCAAACTGGATCCTGGGAGATCACTTGGAGTTGGTAGCTGACGAAGATGGTGCACCTTATCATATGGGGTGAATCCAGTGCTAGATTGAGAGTCCAGGTGGGAAGAATGTGGTGCTTACTGGAAAGTCCTGACCTAAGAGCAGGGGCAGGGTGTGGGGGCCGTTCTCCATAAGGATTGGTAATAGCAAAGCCACTGAGGGTGGGAAGTGAGAGAAGAATGGAGGCAGAGGGACCCACATTGCTGAAATTGGAACTGAAAGAGATGAGAACTTAGCCCCCAAGGAATAGTGAAAAGCTTCCTTCCTGGGGACTAAGGTCCAAGTCCAGAGCCAAAATGTTGCCAGGCTTACTTGGTGCTAGGCTGTCCAGCTTTTAAATAGGGAACCACTCAGTTCTCCCAGCCACAAGACAAGATTGGTTCTCAGGCCTAGGATAGTGTTTACCATGCATATGGGAACTAATGGTACCGGTATGTGATTAAAGAGCAGTGGGAGAGATATTAGGTGGTTCTCTATCATAAAGTCCTGATGCACATCTGGTAAGAATGATGGCAAAGGTGATCTTGATTCTCTGACACTGATGTCTGTTTCAGCCTGCTCAGAGGAGACCCATGCAGGGAAGCTAATAGTAAGGAAGTTTTACGCTTTAGCCCTAATGAGGGTCATTGCAGGATGGATCCCAGACACAATCAGATGGGCTAGGAGCTCCAAGGCATTTTGCCACTGAAGACTTATTTTCAGTTTGGGCAATTGGTCCATGTGAAATAAAAGCTAATTCCACTCTACCAGCTTTCTATAGACTTAAATATCTTAATTAATTTCAACCTTTCAACCTATGTTCTCTTCCTTTTTCCTTATATTATTTTTATTTTAAAATTAAAATTAGTTTCTGGGTTAAAGTTAGTTTTGGACTAAATCCTAGAATTTCAGCACTTCATACTCAGGGGTGTGTTAGCTCTAGTTCAGCTGTTTTTCTGAGAGTACCTGACTGTGTTGACAAGAATATTTGGAGAAGCTTCCCAGGCTGCTTGAGTATAATTGGCTAATATATTTCAGAGCTCTATTTAATGGATATTACATGGGGGACTCCATTTTCTGCTGTTTTCTTCAATTTGTGATTTAGCACTCATAACAAAGGTGTTTGCCTCTCCCTTTGACTCTCTGCTACTTTTTATTCTTCTTTTACGTGAAATCCATCAAAGAACAGGACTGGAGAGACCTATCTCCTATTTTTAAAGTTCTACAAAGAAAGGATGAATACTCTAGTCCTCAACATTTCCCAAATCCCAAAAACTCCCACTTCCCCAGCTTCCCAGATTCTTTACCATGGGAATATAGACCTGAGCTCTTTTCCTAACTCTGCTTTCAGTACAAAATGGAATACTGAGCAAACTATTACCTCCTGAGAGGCTTCTCAGTATAGAAGAGAGGAGGGGGAAAAAAAAGCAATGGGAGGAGCAGAATTGATCCAATTAAAGTGCTTCCAGTATATAGATGATAGAATTATCTGTAAAGTGAATGTTAGGTAAGATTTTATTTTAAATTCCATGTGTTGACTGTTTCATGTTTATGGCAGGTTCTGTGCTACATTCCTTATATAGGTCATTTCATTTAATCTTTACAAAATTCCTATGAAGTTGATACTTGTATCCTCAGGTTAAGCTTGAGGAAATAAAAAGAATGAGTAATGGCCCAAGGTTATTATACCATAACAGACCCAGATATTGATGCTTGATTTAACTCCAATGTTGTGTCCTTCTTGGCTATATGTCATACCTCCATTTCTTCAGGTATTAAACTGACTTTTGCTTCCTACTGTGCTTAAGATAGAAAAAGAAACATGTCATTACATAGGCAATACCCAGAGATTGCCATCATGGACCAGGAGAAAGGAAACTGGTGAAGGAAGATAAGGAGGTAGAAAAAAAGTTGATGTGGTTGGAAGCTGTGATTCCCAAGGAGGAATCCAACACACCCATTGCTTAGTGAGTCTGGTGATAGGAATAATTATTTACAGCAGTAAAATAGTGGGGGAGGCAGAGCTATTGGAAGGAAGTGACATATAGCATCTTGGCTCCAGCCCATTTATCTGCTATGACAGGACCTTCATCAACAGTTAAAGACACAGAGAGTACAGTCCAATCTCATGAAAGGAGGATGATGAGGTCAAATATTGGCTAAATAATGCTGAGATTTTCCAAGATTCTAGGCCCAAAGAAGGCCTCAATTATGAGGCATGAAAGCAAAGTTGACCAACATGGTAGAATGACAAGTGGAAAGGTGATAGGAGCTCCCCTAAACTCAACATTAGTCGATGTTGCACTAACATAGCTTTTATTCTCATTACTAGTGACCTAGGTGCTGGTGATATGCTATTTGCCTCACCCAGTCTTGTTAAGGAAAGCAGAGATTCTGTGAATTTTGGCAGTTTGTATATTTTAAAGAATTGGCAGTTTTACCTAAGTTATCAAATACAAGGCCTTAGAATTATTCATAGCATTCCTTTTTATCTTTTTAATGTATATGAGATCAGTATTGATGACCCTTATTTTATTTCTGATGTTGGTGAGTTGTATCTTCTCTATCAGTATTCTACTTTTTTTTTTTAAGGTTTATTTATTTTTGAGACAGAGAGAGACAGAGCATGAACGGGGGAGGGGCAGAGAGAGAGGGAGACACAGAATTGGAAGCAGGTTCCAGGCTCTGAGCCATCAGCCCAGAGCCAGATGCGGTGCTTGAACTCACGGACCACGAGATCGTGATTTGAGCTGAAGTCCGACGCTTAACCGACTGAGCCACCCAGGCGCCCCTCAGTATTCTACTTTGAATGGCAGACAGACACCAGGGCTGATGCACTACTACAGCTATTTGATGGCCTAAGGCAGGTATATGTTAAAGACACTGTGTTTTCATTCTCTACAAATCAGATGGTACAGACTGCATATAATTTGCAAGGTGAGGAAAGAGAAGAAATGGAGTCCAACCAGAGGAAAGTGATGGTGAAAAACAAGAGGGTGTGAGATTTAAAAAGCACAGATCGGTGCTTCAAAGCTCTAACTAGAAAGTAGCATCCATCATCCAAGAACTCATGTATCAGGGGAGTTTAGAGATAGTACTGAGTAACCCTAACAGCCTCTAAGAAATCCCCAAATTTTATTCCTTAAAGTGATGGAATACTACTACTACTACTACTACTACTACTATTACTTCTCCTTCTCCTCCTCCTCCTCCTCCTCCTCCTCCTCCTCCTCCTCCTCCTCCTTCTCCTCCTTCAGAGCCCAATGGTTGTATTACCAACTACTTTGGGAAAAGCACTTGGGGACAGGCATGATATACTTTCAGTACAAATGTTGAAAAGCCCAGCAAAATATCATCTTATACTGAATCCCACATCAGAGGAATAACTTATCTAAGACTTTATTTGATCTTTCGAAAGGTCTACAAGTTTGAGAAATATTTGAGTTACAGATAAATTGAACAAGGTCCAGAAGGGTTGAGTGAAACGCCTAGTAAGAGGATAAGCTAGGCTTAAAACTTGTTTCCAAACCCCAATTCCAGTGTTCTTTCTATAGCAAACACTGTTCATCTTCAAATTTGCATCCTTGAGCATATGTTTTCGCTTCCATCAAATACACATACATGAATTCTTGTTGAACCATCCAATTATCTAATCTACTCCCTTTACTCAGGATAAAGGCATGCTGGCAGAGGCTACAAAGGACTGTTCAATGCTCACGTCACTCATACTATAGTAACTCCAGGTGCCTCAAACCTCCGAGTGACAATCTCTACTACAGCACCTTTCAAACCTACCAGAGAAATGATGCGTTAAGGATGTAAACCTGAGTGACAACCTGAAATTAAAGTTAACATTCAGTGACTATATATATTACAATAACTTGGAACTTTAAAAGTATATATTTGTCTGCTATGTCTGTCATGTTAATAACCAATTTTGTCCAAAGGACTACCACTTACCTTTTTACCATTCAATGTGATGAATTCTTTATTTTTTGTGATACATGTTTAATCTTAGTTTTCTGTTTACCTCATGTTAAAATTATAACGTCCTGTGATTGACTAGATGATTTAAAGAAAAACAAATTAAAATTATATAGGAATAATGTATATACATTTGTATATAATACATACACGTGAAAGGAGTGTATATATGTATTTTAATAACTATACATGCTTATAATTATATTTATTTATGTATTTATTGGGGGAATTTTTTGAGCATCTTCTATGTGCCAGACATTGTTATAGACACTGAAAATATAGGAGTGAATAGGACCAAAAGTATCCTATGTGAGGAAGCTATATTCTAAAGAAAGAGAATAAAAGAGAGAGAGAGAGAGAGAGAGAGAAAGAAAGAAAGAAAGAAAGAAAGAAAGAAAGACAAAATTACCAAAAACTGGAGAAAAAACCCACAAGATAATTTAATGTAATGATATATAGTCTGGATGAAATTAAAGCTTATCTAGAAGTATGAATGTTTAGATATAAAAGAAAGCATCTTCTAGTAAGTCACACCTAAATATATATTTTTCAGTGTGCTTTTGAGCTGGTAGAAAAGTAGAGAAATGAAATATAAGAAAGCCTAAATCAGGAGGAGAAAGCAAGGACTGATATTCTTCTGGGAGATTCTGTATATTCTTGATGACCTAACACATGGAAGGTTGGACAACTGCATGAATCTAGATGCACTTAAGGCCAACAGTCTCATTGACAAAATATAAAGCATAAATGCACCCTACAGTGGAAGATGTGTGAACTTGTACCCCTTTGGCACACTATGTCTAAGTGATAATTTTTTTAAAAGAAGAAAAGAATTTTCTAATGAGAATTCCAAACCAAGAATCTTCTCTTTTAAAATTTGAGGCTTAAAGTTAACATTCTCCCACTTCTCAAAGAAAAAAAAATCTAAAGTGACTATAAATGGTAGTCCTTCAGGCATTAGTCAAAAGCAACTGATTATATTTGAGGGAGCAACATATTTTAAACCTAAATCTCATCTCAACAACCTCTCACAGATAAGAGTTCCAAGGCACATGTGTTCACAATAAAAAGTTATTAAACAAGTCATGACACTAACCATCATGAGTTAGAGATAGCAGAAATAACTAATTTTATGGTAAGGACATCAAAGTCTTCCACTTTGGAGATTATCATTAGATCCTACATTTTTTTAAAAATAGAGGCTGTTAAAAATATGATGAATGGGCAGATACTACTAAAATAAACATGGGTACATTTGCAAAAGAACCAATTAAAATTGTGAAACACAATGATTGAAATTAGAAATTTAATGAACAGGCTAAGCGTTCAATTAAACAGAGCTGAAGAGGGAATTAGCAAACTGGATGATAAATCTGACAATATGGAATGACATAAAAAGAGGAACAGAGTGAAAAGGAGATAAAAAAAATTGAAAGAGGGGTTATGGACACAGAAGATTAGGATAATTATTTCTAGTTCTATTGTGATGATTAGGGTACAGGCCAAAATGCTAGGATCAAGAGACTATTACACAGTGGCTTAAGTGAAATCGATTTTATATCTCCTTCCCACAAAAGTCTGGAAATAAGTGGTTTAGAAGTGGATGGGGGCCTCAGCTATTGTCAATATGTGTTTTCCAAGGTTATTTAAGTACCAATAGGAATATGTGGAAATGAGAGGTTCTAGGGCAAGCATCTTGTTTGTAGGAAAGTGACCTGGAAGTTTCCCATAGCACCTTTACTCTCAGACAATTGGCCAGAATTCAGAACTCCATTACATGGACCCATTTGGCTGCATTTTTAATCCCAGAACTGGCACATCAAGTTTCCTGTATGTTTCTGATCTTATTCTCTTCTGATACCAGCTCTAGAAACTTTCTGTTTTTGAAAGGCTTATAAGTTTGTATTATATCCATACAGATAATCCCCCTATCTTAAATTCAACTGGGTCATATGACATGATATAAATATGGGAGTACCACCTCCTCACACTCAAAAGTTCTGGAGATTAGGGTATGGAAACTACAGGCCATTTTTAGATTTCTGCCCACCATATAAAGTAAGCATACTTTTAAGAAGGAAAACATAAAAAAAAATGATAGTAAATTAAGGAAAGAGTGAGACAAAGATATAATGGATAAAGGAAAAAAAAAGACAAAATGTGTTGTTTTAATAGACAAATAAAATGGACAATTCAATTTTCTAGATAAAGTAGAGGGAAAAACCTAAACAATATTAGGACAATAATCAAATAACAAACAATAAACAAAATGGACAATAATCACAGATATAGCACATATTAAAGTAATGATATGCTAATAAATTCAAAGCATATCTGCAGGGAATGAATTCCTAGAAAATATAAGTGGCAAAAACAGATTTAAGAAGAAATAGGAAATATCAATAGTCTTAAATTCATTAAGAACATTATATTAAATATTTCCCCAAAGAAAAGTCTGAGGGCTTTATAGGCTAATTCTACCAAATATTCATGAAACACATAATTCCAATCTCACATAAACTTTTTCAGAAAATTGAAATAGAAATAATTCTCCCCAATTCACATAATAGTTTAACATAACATTGACACTAAAACCAAACAAAAGCATCATGAGAAAGAAACCAACAGGATAATCATATTGATAATTATAGATGCAACATTCTTAACATATTAAAAATAGAGCATTTAGGTATATTCAGAAAATACTTCATAGCAATGTTGGATTATTTCTAGAAATACATACTTCTGCTTTAACTTTGGAAAACCTTGTAATATAATTCAGCATATTTACTTATTAAATAATAAAAATCATATATAACTTGTTATTCATTAATTTGCTAATTTATTAAACCACCTAAAAATTACTAGATATCATTCTAAGTGCTGGGGAAACAGCAGCAAACAAATAAAAATTCCTGCTCCAATATAGTGGTAAAGATCAATGCTCTTGAAGAGGAAGGCCAGTGATGCGCTGGTAAATTTTTACCAACCAGGAAAAAAAAAATCTCTGGGCTGGGTTGTATTACTTGCTGATTTCTGTGGTGCATACTCCTACAATGGCCAATTTTAATCTATCAAATGTTACAGAGTTGGCAAGAGATGTCTTCAGTCAGCTCTCTTGAGCTTGCACGAGCGATTGCAAAACACTACTGGGAAGACAGACAATATAATAATTCAGCAAGTTATGTAGTATATTGGGAGTTGAGATATGTTACAAAGGATAATTAACACAGTAAATTGGATAGTAGGTTCTAGTGGAGGGGTTCATTTTAATTTTCAATATTCAAACACGTTCAGCCTCACTGACAAGGTGACTTTTGAGTAAAACCTTGTAGGAGGTGAGGAACCTTGCTCTGTGATCAATCTAGAACAAATGTACTCAGGCAGAAATGTGTTGGTCTTTTCAAGAAAGTGTGGCTGGAGTGCACTGGGGAGGAGAGAGAGTAGCAGTGATGAATTCAGAGGGAGAGAGTGGGGTAAGCTCTCAGAGGGCTTGGTAGGCCATGGTCAGGGGTTTTAGCTATTATGATGTAAAATGGGGTATCATTGGAGGATTTTGATGAGTGGGTGACACAATGTAACTTAGTGTTGAAATGATCAATGGAGGTCACTATACTGATGATGATTCCTGGGATAGTTAGGGTGAAGAGAGAGACAAGTTAATGATGTAGCAATCCAGGAAATAAGTGGTGGCAGCTTCGACCAGGCAATAAGAGTATGAATGGAAAGAATTGGTCAGTTTCTGGGTACACCTGAATTTTGCATGAAGCACATGAAGAAAAGGGTGGAGGCCAATATAGACTGGTCCTTGATGCCATCTAGTTTTAAAAGGCCAGGAATGAGACAAAGAGTAGTCACTGATGCATGAAAACAAACAAAAAAAACCAGCAGAGTTTAATAATTTATAAACCAAGGGAGGGTGTTTCAGGGAGAGAGTGATCAACTCTGTCCAAATGAATGTTAGTCAAATTTATCAACATAATAGTCATTGATGATCTTTGCAAGAACACTGTCAATAGAATGGTGTAATTGAATGCCTGAATGGAGTGAGTTTAAGAGAGACTAGGATAAGAGTTATTAAAACAGTGATTCTAATCAACTCTTTCAAAGAGTTTTGTTAAAAGGGAGCAGAGAAATCAATACAGCTGAGGGATATCAATGTTCAAGAGAAAGCTGTCTTAGTTGTTTCTTTCTAGGATAAAGTATGCTCATATGCTGATGAGAACAACTCTTTAGAGAAGGCAAATTTATGAATTAAGAGAAGAGAAGAGAGAATCACTGGACACTGTCCTTAAATGAAAGAAAGTGGTTGAGATTGTGTACACAATTACAGAACAACACATAACATTTCTATTCTAATATAGTAAGCAAAGAAGCTCATTGTGATATCTTTTGCCGGATACTTGTGTACAGAGTAGATGTGGTGGCAAGGAGTCTGTACAAATTGAATTCTGATTGCATCACTTTTCTGTATAAAGTAGGAAGTAAGATATTCATTCACTCATTCATTCATTCATAGTTGACATACAATATTACATAAGTTTCAGTTGTACAACATAGTGATTTGATAATTTTACACATTATGCTTTGTTCACCACAAGGATAGCTACCAAGTATCTTAATATATCACTATTACAATATCATTGACTATATTCTTTATGCTCTGCAGTTTGTTCCCATGACTCACTCATTTCTATAACAGGAATCCTGTATCTCCCTCTACTCCTCACACATTTTGCTCAACCTTCCATACCTCTCCTCTCTGTAACCATCAGTTCTCTATATTTATAGTTCTCTTTATGTTTTTTGTTTGTTTATTAATTTATTTGGATTCCATTTATAAGTAGAATCATATGATATTTGTCTTTTTTAGTATGACTCATTTCACTTAGCATAACACCTTCCGGGTCCCTCTCTATTGTCTCAAATGACAAAAATTCACATTTTTCATGGCTATGTAATAGTCCAGTGTGTGTGTGTGTGTGTGTGTGTGTGTGTGTGTGTGTACCACATTTTTCTTATTCATTCATCTAATAATGGATACTTAAGTTAATTTCATGTCTTGGCTATTGTAAATAATGCTTCTATAAACAAAACAGTCCATGTACCTTTTCAAGTTAGTGTTTACATTTTCCCTGGGTAAATACCCATAGTGAAATTATTGGTTCATATAGTATGTCTATTTTTTATTTTTATTTGTTGAAGAATCTCAAACTGTTTTCCACAGTGGCTGTACCAATTTCCATTCACATCAACAAGCACAAATGTTCCTTTTTCTCCATATCCTCACCAACACTTGCGATTTCTTATCCTAATTTTAACCATTATATTAGATGTGAGATGATATCTCATGTGGCTTTGATTTGCATTTTTCTGATTATTAGTGATGGTGAGCATCTTTTCACATGTCTGTTGGCCATGTGGGCAGGGGCGCAGGGCGGAACAGAGAGAGAGAGAGACCCAGAATCTGAAACAGGCTCCAGGCTCTGAGCTGTCAGCACAGAGCCCGATTCAGTGCTCAAACTCACCAACTGTGAGTTCATGACCTGAGTCAAAGTTGGACACTCAACTGACTGAGCCACCCATGTGCCCCTGTATGTATTCTTTTTTTGAAAAATGTTTGTTCAGGTCCTCTGCCCATGTTTTAATCAGATAATTTGGTGTTTTTTGTTTTGTTTTGTTTGGTTTGGTATTGAGTTGTGTAAGTTCTTTGTATATTCTGAAAAGTAACCCCTTATCAGATATGTCATTTGTAAATATCTTCTCTCATTCAGTAGATTGTCTTTTAGTTTTATTGATGCTTTCGTTTGTTGTGCAGAAACTTTTTATTTTGATGTAGTCCCAATAGTTTATTTTTGCTCTTGTTTCTCTTCCTTTAGGAGACATTTCTAGAAAAATACTGCTATAGCCAATGCCAGAGGAATTATTGCCTGTGTTCTCCTCTAGGATTTTTATGGTTACAGGTCTCACATTTAGGTTTTTTATCCATTTTGAGTTTATTTTTATGTGTGGTATTAGAAAGTTGTCCAGTTTCATTCTTTTACATTTAGTTCTCCAATTTTCCCAGAACCATTTATTGAAAAGACTATCTTTTCCCTATTGTATATTCTTGCTTCCTTTGTCATAGATCGACATTAGTTAATTAGTCACTCATAGATTTATTTCTGGACCCTCTACTATGGTTCTCCATGTCTGTTTTTATGTGAGTACCATACTGTTTCCATTACTATAGCTTTGTAGTAGATCTTGAAATCTAGAATTGTAATACCTTCAGCTATGTTCTTTCTCAGGTTTGCTCTGGCTATTTTAGGATTTTGTGTTTCTGTACAAATTTTAGTACTATTTTTATAATTTTGTGAAAAAGACTGTTGGTGTTTTGATATAGATTGTGTTGAATCTATAGATTGCTTTGGGTAATATGAACATTTTGACAATATTAATATCTTTACACTTATTTATGTCATCCTCAATTTTTTCATCAATATTTTACATTTTTCAGAGTACAAGTGTTTAATCTCTGGTTCCTAAGTATCTTATTATTTTAGTGCAATTGTAAATGGTGCGTTTTAATTTTTCTTTCTGCAATTTTATTGTTAATGTATAGGAATACTACTGATTTCTGGGTTTTAACATTGTATCCTGCTACTTTACTGAATTCATTTATTACTTGCAGTAATTTTTTTCTATATATAGTATTACATTGTCTAAAAATAGTGACAGTTTAACTTCTTGTTTACCAATATTGATGCCTCTTTTTTTCCTTATCTGATTTCTATGGCTAGGACTTCTAATACTATGTTGAATAAAAGTGGTAAGAGTGGACCTCCTTGGCTTGTTCCTGACTTTAGAGGAATCTCTCAGTTTTTCACCATTAAGTATGATGTTACCTGTGGGTTTTTCATATTTGGTCTTTATTATGTTGAGGTATGTCCCCTCTAATTCCATTTTGGTGAGATTTTTTGATGGATGTGGAAATTGCCATATAGTTTTTCTGCATCTATTGAGATGATCAGAAGATTTTTATCCTTCCTTTTGTTGATGTGGTGTATGACATTGATTGATTTGCAAATATTGAACCATCCTTGCATCCTGGGAATAAATCCCACCTGACTGTGGTAAATGTTCTTTTAAATATATTGTTGTATGCTAATATTTTATTGAGGACTTTTGCATCTATGTTGATCAGAAAATGGGCCTATAGTTGTCTTTCTGTGGTGTCTTTGGTTTTGGTATCAGGGGAATGCTGGCCTCATATAATGTATTTGGAAACTTTCCTTCCTTTTCTATTTTGGAATAATTTGAAGAGGATAGAGGTTAACTCTTCTTTAAAGGCGGAGTAGAATTTACCTGTGAATCCATCTGGTACTGGACTTCTATTTTTTGGTAGTTTTTTGATTACCAATTCAACTTTGTTATTTATAATTCATCTATTCAGATTTTCTATTTCTTCTTTGTTCACTTTTGGAAGATTATATGTTTCTAGTAATTTATCCATTCTTCTAGGTTGTCTATTTTTTTGGCATATAATTTTCCTTTGTATTTTTGCAGTATTGGTTGTTATTTCTCTCTCATTTCTGATTATATTTATTTGAGTCCTTTTTCTTTTTTTCTTGATGAGCCTAGCTAAGAGGTGGTCAACTTTGTTTATCTCTTCAAAGAACCACCTCTTGCTTTCATTAAATTTTTTCTATTTTTTTCAAGTCTCTACATCATTTTTTTTCTGCTATGATTTTTATTATTCCCTTCCTTCTATTCACCTCAAGCTTTTTTTTTCCTAGTTCCTTTAGACATAAGGTTAGATTGTTTATTTGAAATATTTTCTTGTTTCTTGAAGTAGGCCTGTATTATTATATACTTCCATCTTAGAATTGTTTTTCTGTGTTGCAGAGATTTTGGACCATTGTGTTTCATTTCATTTGTCTTATATATTTTATTTCCTTTTTATTGCTTCATTGTCCCATTGGTTGTTTAGATCATGTTGTTTAATCTCATGTGTTTTGTGGGGTTTTTTTTTTTCATTTTTTCCTGTGATTTTTTTTTTCTTGTTTCATACCATTATGGTCAGAAAAGATGCATGGTATGATTTCAATCTTCTTAAATTTGATGAGGGTGGTTTTTATGGCCTAATATGTGATCTATTCTGGAGAATCTCCCATATGCTCCTGAAAAGACTGTACTCACTTGGTTTTGTATTAAATGCTATGTATATATCTCTTATGTCCATCCAGTCCAATGTGTCATTCAAAGACATTGCTCCTTACTGGTTTTCTGTCTGGATGATCTATCCATTGATATAAATTGAGTATTAAAGTCTCCTATTATTATGGTATTACTATCAATTCCTATTTTTATAATCTGTTAATATTTGCTTTATGTATTTACATACTCCAGTGTTGGGTGTGTAGATATTACAATTGTTATTTCCTCTTGTTGAATTGATCCCTTTATCATTATGCAATACCCTCCATTGTCTCTTGTTAAGTTCTTTGTTTGAAAGTCTATTTCATCTGATATAAGTATTCTACCCTACCTTTTTTTTTTTAATTTTTAATGTTTATTTATTTTTGAGACAGAGAGAGACAGAGCATGAACGGGGGGGGGCGGGGTCAGAGAGAGAGGGAGACACAGAATCTGAAACAGGCTCCAGGCTCTGAGCTGTCAGCACAGAGCCTGACGCGGGGCTCAAAATCACAGACCACGAGATCATGACCTGAGCCGAAGTCGGACGCTCAACCGACTGAGCCACCCAGGCGCCCCCCTCCCTTTCTTTTCAAAATTGTTCTTTTATACAAGAGCCACTTCCATTTGCATGGTGAATGTTTTCATATCTTTTCACTCTCAGTCTGTATGCATCTTTAGGTTTTAGGTGAGTCTTTTGTAGGCAGAACATAGATGAGTCTTGCTCTTTGTTGTTGTTGTTGATTTTGTTGTTTTATCCACTCCACTACTCTTGACTGGGGGATTTAGGCCATTTTCATTTAAAGTAATTATTTATAAGTGTGTACTTAATGACATTTAGAAATTTTGTTTTCTGGTTATTTTTGTAGTTCTTTTTTGTTCCTTTGTTCTTCTCTTGCTCTCTTTCTTTGTGACCAATGAATATGAGTATGTATATATATATTTTTCATTTTTGAATATATATATATATATATATATATATATATATATATATATATATATAGTGTTTCGTTTGGCTTTCTTTTCTTTCTCTTTATTTTTGGGTATCTGTCATAGATTTTGGGTTTATGGTTACCATTAAGTTCATATATAAGTTCAAACAGAGATGGAGGTAAACCATAAGAGACTCTTAAATACAGAGAACAAACTGGAGATTGATGGGGGTTGGGGGAGAGGGGAAAATGGGTGATGGGCATTGAGGAGGGCACCTGTTGGGAAGAGCACTGGGTGTTGTATGTCAGCAACGAATCATGGGAATCTACCCCTGAAGCCTAGAGCACACTGAATACACTGCATGCTAGATAACTTGGCAATAAATTACATTAAAAACAAAAGAAAAAGAAAAAGATTCTTTTTTTAATTCCTCCTTCTCTTCCTTTTTTAATTCCTATCTCCATATTTTATGTGTATATTATCATATTTTGCATCATTTTATTTATATTTCTCTGATGTATGATTATGACCATTTCTTTTCCACTCAAAGTAGTCCCTTTATTTAATTTTTAAAGTTTTTTTTTTAATTTTGATAGAGACAGAGAGAGAGAGATAAAATGAGAGAATCCCAAGCAGGCTCTGAACTTTCAGTGAAGAACCAGATGCAGGGATGGAACTCACTCACTTTGAGATCATGACCTAAGCTGAAATCAAGAGTTGGAAGCTTAATTGACTGAGCCACCCAGGTGCCCCTCAAAGTAGTCTCTTTAACATTTCTTGTAAGGCTGGTTTAGTGATGATAAACTCTTTTATCTTTCGTTTGTCTATGGAACTCTTTACCTCTCCTTCAAATCTGAATTATAACCTTGCTAAGTAGAGTATTCTTAGTTGTAGATATTTTGTTGTCCTTTCATCATTTTGAATATATTATGACACTCCTGGCTTGCAAATTTCTGCTGAAAAATCAGCTGATACTGTTATAGGTAACTTTTGTTTTTCTCTTGAGGCTTTTATGATTTTCTCTGACATTTTAAATACTATGTGCCATGGTGTGGACCTCCTTGGGTTCATCTTGTTTGAAATTCTCTGTGCATCTTGGACTTATGTCTACTTCCCTCCCTAGGTTAGGACGTTTTTAGTTATTATTTCTTCAAATAAGTTTTCTACCCTTTCTCTCTCTCTTCTTCTCGGATGGTACAATGCAAATATTTGTTCACTTGATGATGTCCAAGAGACCTCTTAATCCATCCTCTTTTGAAAACATTCTTGTCTCTTTTTGCTATTCATATCATGTTCTTTCCATTACGTCTTCCAGATTGCTGATATGCTCTGCATCCTCTAATCTATTGGTTCTCTCGAGTATGTTTTTTATTTTAGTTATTGTATTTTTCAATTCTGATTCGTTCTTTTTAATATTTTTTTGTCTCTTTATTGAAAGTCTCACTGATTTCTTTCATTATTTCTCTAGGCCAGTGAGCATCTTCATGATTATTACTTTGAATTCCTTATCAGGCTTTTGCTTATCTGTTTCATTTTGTTGTTTTCCTGAGGTTTCTTCTTGTTCTTTTGGAGCATATTCCTTTGTCTCCCCATTCTGCTGTGCTTTCTATGTTTGTTTCTGTGGATTAGGTGAAATGGCTACTTCTAAAGTTGAAGGAATGGTCTTGTATATGATGTCCTTTATGCAGATTGTGTGTTCTTGGTAACTTTTGCTGGCTGGCTGGAGTTGTGGCTGTATATGCTAGTTATTCTTAAATCCGTGGCATGTCTCCATCTTTATTGCTGTTCTCTTCCCATTCTCTCTATCTTTGGTTGTTGAGTAGCTGTCAGTCAGCACTCAGTTCTTCTTCAAGAGGAATTGTTTTAGTAATAGGTGTAATTTTGTGTGTTCTATGGAGGAGTGAGTTCAGAATCTTCCTATGTTGCCATCTTGAGCTGGAACCAGGAAGTAAGATATTTAAACTGGTTAGACAAGTGGATAGAAAAATTGAACAGAAAAGGATTACCAGAAATATATTTACACATATATGGACTCTTGACATGGGAAAAGATAGCACTGAAAATCATTGATCACTGCATTATGGTAATGAGGTCTATGTAGTGATTCCATAGGAAAAAAATGGTTATGAAAATGGAATACAATAGCAGAATCAATTAGTACACATTTTGGGTGATTTTCATTTTTATTTAATTTGTATATGTGCATACTCTGTATTCCAACTGTTCCAACTTATGATACATGGCATACAGAATTCTTTTTAATACATACCACGAGATATGACCAAATCATTATATAGCAGAATATTTTCAAAATTACCAAAAACTGGAAACAGCTCAAATGTCCATCGGTAGTAAAACAGACAACTGATTTGTGGTATATAAATTATAGATAGAGGGACCCCTGGGTGACTCAGTTGTTTAAGCATGGGATTCTTGATTGCAGCTCAGCTCATGATCTCACAGTTCATGGGTTCTGGCCCCACATTAGGCTCCATGCTGGCTCCTTTAGGCTCAATGCTTGGGATTCTCTCCATTTCTCTGTGTTCCACTTCCACTCACACTGTCTCTTTCTCTTTCAAAATAAATACATAACCATTTAAAAAAAATTAAGCAATAAATTACAGGTAGACACATAAAGATGAATCTTGCAAACATAATCCTGAGTACAAATTTTTAAAATAGTTTATTGCATAAGAGTACATATGGTATAAAGTTTAAAAACTAAAAAGTTGGTAAAAGTAAATAAAATACAGTTAGGGATATGCTTATGTGTGGCAAAACTATATAAAATAGTATAAATTTGGGATAGTGGTTATATTTGGGAGGGATAGAAATATGGTTAAGGAGAGGCACATAGGATTCTTCTAAGGTGTTACTTTTCTCTCCTTTAACCTAAGTGATGATTTGTGTTTATGTTATTATTATTATTATTATTACTACTACTACTATTCTATTACTATTGCTATTACTATTACTATTACTATTATTATTTAAACACTGACCACATTGGCTAAATGTATTTTTTTTAATGCTGGCATGATTTCTCATGTTAGGTATGAGTTTTCTGTATGAACTTCTCATTTGTTTCACTTTTAATGAGAACATCTAAAAATGTATTAATTCATTCAGAATCTATAGGCACTGGGTCTATAGATATCACAAATCAGAAAGAAAGAGTGGCTAATGTCTGTGTAAAGGAAGGATGTTAGCATACGTATGAAAACCTTTCATTTATGTTGCCAACATAAAGAAATGTAACTTGTTATTTAAGGACACTAGAATTTGGTTAAGGGATCTATACCTTAGGCAAATAGGTAAAACTGAGGGGTTTTTGAGAGTGGATCTATGGCTATGCAAGAAGGCTTGAAGACACTCTATGCCTCTGATCTTCAGGAGAAGTGCCTTTGTGCCTTTTGGTCACTCACAGGGGAAAATATTATATGGATATTAAAACAGCCTTGGAGGAGAACAAGCAGCAGGTGTTAAAAGATGTTTTTAGAGAAGTCCATCTATCCTTATATCTTGGTCATGGTGGAAGTTTGAGGTCACTTCATATCATGGTCCCCAGCCCAAGGGTTTTCTGTATTTGCTTTTATGTTTTATTTGTTCATTTTCTCATTTTTACCTTGTTTATATTTTTTAAATAGTGATGTTAGTCATGCTATTTTTTCCTACTTCCTCAGAAATCTTTGTGAATCTTTGTTCCTCTTTATTCAGATCAAGGTGCTGCCATAATTAAATCCAGGTAGAAAATGATATCAAATCTATGGTGTTTAGTTTATTCTCATCAAGTAAATTATGATTATATAATGCTATCTGGCCACCTGAAATAGCTCTTGTGTTGCTATTTTTTCCCCTCATTCCAGACATCCATATCTCCTCTCACCAAAGCTTAATTCAGCATCACGGAGTTTCTCCATTAGCAAAGAAAATTTTACTTTATTGCATAGTACAGGAAAAAAAAGTATTTATGTCTATATATACACATATGCATTATTATACATACTTGTATGTATACATAAATTATATGTATACATATATATATATATGTAGTACATATATAATATATACAGTATATGATATACTGTATATATGATTTGGGGATTGAAGATCCACGTCTATGGTCACTTCTTATTAAATTTATGAACAATTCATACCTCTTCCCAAGATTCAGAGATCTATATAACTCAGCTAAACTGGAGGCTATACCTGATCATCAAACTATTTGCCAGAATGTGGTCAATAGGCAAGACTAGACATGACCTAGACACCATCAGGACACACCAAGATCCCAAAGAGAGTGATCCTGAAAGCTGCAGTCTAAAATTGAAGCCAACAACTGAGAATTAGTAGACATAGCCTAAGTACAGGGAGGCATGCATATAGCAGGGTTTAGAACAGAATCTCAACTCATTCTACCAAATGGCATTTTCTTGCCCAGGTCTGTTCTTTGAAGTGTGTCATCCACTCAAGTCTTAAAGCATTTTTTGCTTTTGGAATTTTAAAGACTTCAACTGGTCACTGAAAGTAAACAGGTTGAGTTGGAATAGATTTTCTTTTACAGTCCTTCTTACTCAGGCATTCCTTGATATACAAATGACTTTCACTAAAAATTTATGCACACCTGGATAAGCACATTGCAAATCCTGATTGCTTATGAGAAAAAAAAAACACTTCTGAATGAGTTCATGAAAGGACAGATCAATTTTGTTGGGAAAATTCAATCTTCCCTACTGAGCATTGAAAAATCTTATTAATGATACCTTCAAAATCCCACTTTGACCAATATTCTGGAGATGAGGAGGAAAGGATGTAATTTTTACCTCCTGTATGCACGGTCCTGTGACAATTGCTATATTTATTTTCTCTAAAGTTTTGTTTTATCCTGTGTATAAAATGTGTTATATTTCCTTCATAGGTATTTTATTATTTCATAGGTGTTTGTTAAATTACTAAATGTATAATATCTATTAAAATTCCTAGAAAGTTATAAATTTCCTTAAAGGAGATTATTTTATCATCATTATTATCATTATTTCAACTTATAGTCATTTCATAATCTATAAATTAATTGCCAAATATTTTTGTGATGCCTAAAATGGTACTGCCCTGGATACTAGGGATAGCAGGAGAAAAATTTTGCACAAAGTCTGTGCCTCAGTTAGCTTGTGATCTAACAGGGTAACATCATACAGACATGTATAAATAGAGCTTCACATAATAGGAGTCAGGAGAATAGCATAGAAAATCAAGTTCAAACTATTTCAATCATATTGGGCAACAAGGTTGGAGAGAGTCCTAAAGACTGGATCTCAGATGAGGTAGGTCCTGAGGTCTTGAGTTCACTGGCAAATGAGGCTGTTTGTTAAGGGCCATTGGTGTATATGGGTGGATAGAAAGTGGGGACAGGTGCATTTCCACTCTCTGTCATTGGTTTTTGTGTTTATTAATTTGGCAGACACCCTGCTTTATAAATAAGTGAGGTTATTTCTTGTGGCATAATAAAAAATTTATATTTGATCATCTTTGTCCCTGGTTCTGATTCCTGGTATCTATCTCCTAAAACCCTTGGAATATCTGGAGTGATAAAAGTGTCTTTTTTATGCTAATGAGATGATTGGTGGCTGGAGCCCTTATATAGAATCAGTATGGTTTCTCATCACCAGAAAGACCAAGGAGTGTTTAGAAGATTGAAACTTTCAGCTCTACCCCCAGACTTCTAGGAGGGGAGCGGGGTTAGAGGTTGAGTTTAATCACCAATGGACTATAATTTAATCAGTCATGTGTACATAATGAAACCTCTATAAAAACTCCTAAAGGACAGAACTTGGAGAGCTTCTGGGTTGGTGAACACATTGAGGTACTAGGAGGTTGGGATGCCAGCAGACAGCATGAAAGCTATTTTCATCATCCCCCCATATCTTGCTCTATGCATTTCTTCAATTTGGCTGTTCCAAATGGAATTGCGTTGTTTATAATAATCCAGGTGTATTAAGTAAAGTGAATTTCTGAGTTGTTTGAATTGTTCAATCAAATTATCAAATCTGAGGAGAGGATTTGGAAACCATTGAATTTATAACTGGCCAGTCAGAAGAACAGGTGAACACCAGGGACTTATAGTTAGCATCTGCAGTGGAGGAGTCCTGTGGGACTGAGCCCTTTTAACTTATGGGATCTGGTGCTGGATCCAGATGGGTAAGAACAGAATTGAATTGAATTGAATTATAGGAAACCCATCTGGTGTCTACAGAGTTGAAGAATTGGCTGTTGGTGTTAGAAAACAGTGAAGACTACTCTGTTCATTCATTTGGCAGACACCGTGCTTTTTAAGTTGCATTATTTTCCTAGTGGAAAAGAAGTTTATAGCAGTAGCTCCCAGATAAAGATATATCCCAGTGTAATTTCAGCCAAAATTAGAGAGAACCAACCTCATAGAGGGTTGGATTACGGAATTTGTGTGCCTGATTGAAAAGGTATTCAAAGAGATCCAGAGAAAGCTTTCCCTGAATAGAACCCAGGCTGGAAGTGGCTGGAGGTGGCTTGATTGCACAAAGCAGATTGTGACAGCAAAGCTAGTAAGTTTTTTCTGATGAACGTACCTAGTCTGAACATTGAACTGTCTCTTTAGCATGGGATCATATTTTAACAACCAAGGGGGCTTCAAACTAATATTTGTGGAAAAGCCTCAGGAAATAGACCATGTTAGTGGCATGCAAGTGACCCCTGTATGCTGGCTAGGATGTGTGAATCTGAAGAAGAACATTGTTTCTGATCTTGGCCATATCTGTCTCGTGACCTAAATAGCTGGATGCTACCTATTGGCATGTTAGTGGAAAACACACACACACACACACACACACACACACACACACACACACACACTTTCCCATAGCTTTGCCAGTAGATATGTATTACCTAAAAAAGAAAAGAGAAGTATACATGCTTGCAGAGGGATGGGAAGAGGCAAGGAGGGAGGGATGGAGCCAAGGAATGAAAAGGAGGAGCAGGAGAGCTGTGGGAGAGAACACAAAAACTTACCCATCCAGTTATTTTCAGTGTTCTTCTTGCTATTACTGAGGCAGAGAAAGAAATACGATGCTGGAAGAGAACTCTCTTTATCTCTTTCCCTCAGCCAAACTTCCTGCTGACAGACTCTGTCCAAGAACCATTTTTCTTTTGCAATGGTCTGTGACAGTTTATGTGGATGACCACAGAGTTGAGTGCCTAAGTAGTGGAGACAGGCAAAGGATCTCTCACCCTTGCCTATGTCCCTATCCCCTTCCACACTTGCTGGCATTATCAGATAACAAAGGCAAGGTCAGAGCTCCCCTATCAGACTGTGATGTAGTTTCCATAGAAGGCAGTTATGCTCAGGGAAATGGCTGGGCTGCATAGCCACTATCTTATGGAGATTTGGTGGGCTTCATTATTATTACTGTTATTTTCACATGGGCCCTGCCCTCTGATGATTCCATATGCTATTCAAACATATTTAAAATAAGCATCCTGTTCTTGCTTATAAATTCAGGCCCATGTTTTGTAATACAAAGCAGGTGAGTATTGGTCCAATTTTGTTTGTTTTAGAAAAACAAATGTGGAATCAGAAGTTGAGGTTTGGGTCTAAGTCACTAGGGCCCTGAATCAGATTCTCTAGTCCATCTGCTATTGGATAAGCAAGGGTCTACCTTAAAGTCAAAATCTTATATCTATGGTTTCTGTAGTAGCTTCTCAAGGGACCCTACTCTGCAAGCTGCAAAGAAATATACCATGCCCTCCACTCTGCTTATTTCTTGAGTTCTTAATCAGAACGTTGTCTTTCATAATTGATTTTCTGATGATCCAAAAACTTGTGTCTCCATTCCATTCACTTATGTATGTGATTAAAAAAAAACAACTTGTGTCTTATCTGATTTCTCAGTCATTTTGGAGGATAGAGTTAGGAACACAGGAATACTATTTTCCATAGTAGTATAGCAACCATATGTATAAAGAGAAAAGCGACAGGTATATAATGTTACTTGTGTTATATTAGTTTTGAAAGGCATTAGCAAATTCTGGGTGACAGTAATGTTTGGGAGTAAAGCTTTTTTAACCATTCTCCATAAATAGAGTATCTGCAGGAAGTGGTAGATTGGGCAGGGGCAGTTCAGGAGTAGTGAATAGACATTTCAATTCCACCTTGAGAGTTGACATTCTACTGTAAAAAACATTGATCTAGGGGTGCCTGAGTGGCTGAGTCAGTTAAGCATCTGACTTCAGCTTGGGTCATGATCTCACAGTTTATGAGTTCAAGCCCCACATTGGGCTCCGCGCTGAGAGTGTGGAGCCTGCTTGGGGTTCTCTCTCTCCCTCTCTCTCTGCCCCTCCTCCACTTGCACTTTCTCTCTCTCTCTCTCTCTCTCTCTCTCTCTCTCTCTCAAAATAAATAAACTTAAAAGAATATTGATCTTGCACATACTATTTTATATTTTTAAAACAATGAAGTGGATGAAAAGACAAGCCTAAGACTAGAAAAAAATATTTTCAAAAAATACATTTGATAAAGGATGATAGAAAATTATTATATAAAATATACAAAGAACTTTTTAAAAATCAATCAGAACACAGACAATATAATAACTGGGTCAAAGAGACTTAAAATATATTTCACTGAAGACATACAGATGGCAGAAAAGCATATGAAAAGATGCTCCACATCATGTCATTAGGGAAATGCAAATTAAAACAATGAGATACTATTGCACAACTATTAGAATGGCCAAAATCCAGAACACTGACAATACTAAATGATGGCAAGGATGTGGGACAATAGGAACTCTAATTCACTGCTAGTGGGAATGCAAAATGGTATAGCCAGTTTCAAAGATAGTTTGATGGTTCCTTACAAAACCAAATATACTCTTACCATAGGATTCAACAGTTGTGCTCATTGGTATTGCCCAGAGCAGTTGAAAAATCATATCTACACAAAAACCTACACGTGGATATTGATAGCTTTATTTTTTATTGTCAAAACTTGGACGAAAGCA
Organism: Prionailurus viverrinus; assembly: GCF_022837055.1. Classification (NCBI taxonomy): domain Eukaryota; kingdom Metazoa; phylum Chordata; class Mammalia; order Carnivora; family Felidae; genus Prionailurus; species Prionailurus viverrinus. The sequence continues at coordinate 123,444,508 of NC_062563.1, forward strand.
AGATGCCCTTGAGTAGGTAATTCAATGATGAAACAGTAGTATATCCATCCAATAGAATATTTTTCAGCACTAGAAATAAATGAGCAATTAATCAATGAAAAAACACAAAGGAAACTTAATTTTGCATCATTAAGCAAAAGAAACCAATCTGAAAAAGCTACCTATGTAATTCCAACTTTGTGACATTCTGGAGACAGCAAAACTATGGAGACCATAGAATGATCAGTGGTTGCCAGGGTTGGGATGGGATGTAAATAAACAGAGCACAGAGAACTTTTAGAACAGTGAAAATATTGTGTATGATATTATACTGGTAGATACACATCATAATACATTTGTCCAAACCCATAGAATATACAATATGAAGAGTAAACATCAAGTTAAACTATGGATTCTGGGTGATAATGATGTCATGATAGGTTCATCAGTTGTAACAAATGTACCACTCCAGTGGGGGTGTTGATAACAGGAAGACTATGCGTGTGTCTGGGTAGGGAGAATATAGGAAATCTCTGTACATCTGCTTAATTTTGTTGTGATCCTAAAACTGCTATAAAGGTAGTTTGTTAAAAAAAAGAGTTCAATTATTAAAAGCATAAAATAAACAGAAACCACACTTTTTAGAATAATTATTAGTACAGTAAAACCTTGGATTGCGAGTAACTTGTTCTGTGAGTGTTCTACAAGATGAGCAAACATATCTAATAAATTTTAACTTGATAAACGAGTGATGTCTTACAATATGAGTAGTCCATGATGCCAAATGTCACATGATCACAACTGAGCCAATGGTTATTGAAATTTGCTTTGAAATAAAAGTGTTTTGGATTACAATCATGTTCCCAGAATGAACTATGCTTGCAAACCAAGGTTTTACTGTATTTTATAAAACAGTAACAATAGTTCTTTTACAAGATTATTAGTAGTGGCTGACACATAGTAGGTGTTGAATCAACATTTATTAACTGAATGTATGTATATATGTATGAGTGTCTGCTCACTCATGCACACACAGCACTCAATAGCTCAAAATACTTTTAGTACTACAACCTAAGGAACACTCTAATTTAATCCAAGTTGATCCTTGAAGACATAGTCCTACTACACTAGAAGCAATTCTACTTCAGGAGACTTTCCTAGAAGTTTTGGGGTGTTTTTAAAAATATTTCTTTGTTTTTATTTATTTTTGAGAGAGAGAGACAGAGAGACAGAGCAAGTGGGGGAGGGGCAGAGAGGGAGAGGGAGACACAGAATCTGTAGCAGGTTCCAGGCTCTGAGCTGTCAGCACAGAGCCTGATATGGGACTCAAACTCATGAGCTGTGAGAACATGACTGGAGCCAAAGCTGGACACTCAACTGACTGAGCCACCCAGGTGCCCCTAGAAATTTTCGATTTTAATGATCATCTCTGTGTTTTGTTTTTAAGCTAGTCAGTAGTTTTGTAATAAAATTATGATTTAGAGATTTTGCTTTTAAAAATCCACTGACTATTTCTGTATCCCTTGAAAGTCGACAGTAGAACTGGCAAAATGTCAAGAACAATTCACAAAAATGCCAATACAGGATATTCTTCAACAGAAGGAATACATCTTTGGAAGATTCTCTGCCTGAGTTAATTAGTTGTCTTTCTGAAAGCTCTTACAGAAATATCTTAGAACCACTTTTATTAGTGGTTTTATCCATAGCATACAAGTTATGGCCAGGCTTTTAGTCTGGCCTTAATACAGTGATATCTGTTCTGACGATCCCTGTTCTTTGATTGGAAAAGGGATTTCAAGAAGACTCATTATTAACTATTGTTATGAGAAATTGGCTCCTCAGCATTGAGTTTAGTATTTGAAATGATATTTTCCTAGTCCTAGAATATGGTTGGAAATTGAAAGAAATGTTCTGTATTTGATGGAGTCAGCTGGGGTATCAGCCCAGGATTCCACTCTGTGGAAGTCCTGGATATTGGTATTTCCTTTGTGCACTGCTCCCCAAAACCTCCTTACATAAAGGAAGACTTTTAATCAAGGTAAATTCTCTTCCCTGTCAATGAGTGAGGCTGACAGATTCTGAAATATCCACTCCAAAATAAATGTCCTTTTATAGCTTCTGATCCCTTCCCTCCTTGCCTGTCCCCATTCTGGATCCCTTGATGCATGTGGTAGGTGAGATAAGATGGGGAATATTTTATATCTTGAAGAGCTGTACTTATTCTGCAATAATATACTTTGTTTAAAGCCATTTCACCAAGGCACAGAAAACTAAAAATAGCTTCTCCATATCTTTCCTTCTGTTCTTCTCTCCTTGCCCTGAGAGACACATTCATATTTACTTCCTAAACAATAGTCCTTGCATTTATTACATTTCTGTTTTAATAATTGTGGGGAAAAAAGTCTGACAGAAATAACAAGTGACATTTCGTAAGAGAAAAAGACATAGAAGCAATTAGAACAACTTAGGTGTCTGGCAAATTTTTTGTTTAAAAAAACCAAACCAAAACAAACAAACAAACAAAACTAAGATATGCCTTACATGTAGTATTAAGTCAAAGATGTGGGAAGAGGAGAAAGGAAAGTTTCAATATTGTCATCCAAAATAATTACCCTAAGTCATCAAGTAAAGGCTGAGCATATTAAAAAATAATTGCAGGGCATATTTATGTAATACTTTTTATTTATTTTTTTGAAATTTTATTTATTTATTTTGAGAGAGAAAGAGAGAGAGGCGTGGCAGAGAGGGAGAGAGAGAATTCCAAGCAGGCTCCATGCTGCCAGGACAGAGTCCATCAAGGGGCTCAATCTCATAAACCATGGGATCATGACCTGAGCTGAAATCAATAGTCAGATGCTTAAACCACTGAGCCACCCAGGTGCCCCAATACTTTTTATTTTTCAAAGCATATTCGCAAACATAATTTCCTTTGATGTAGCAAGGTAAGGTATGAAGGAAAGGCAACTTTTAAAAAACTGTTTCCATTTTATTTGGAAAAACTGAGGACTAGAGAGGTGAAATGGCTTTATAATGTCCCACAGTGGCAGAAAAGTCAGAACCATCACCTGCTGATTTTAACTTTCCCTATGCACCATCTCTGATGCAAACTCACAGAAAGTCTTCTGCATCATTAACAGATAATGGTTCATTTACTCCTGAATTATTAGGCCCATATTTCACCAGTTCAAAGAAGGCATAAAAGAACTAGAGAACATATGGAAAGAGGAAGGCAGGATCAAGCTTCTGAGTCAGAGAATGGATAGAGATGAAGAGATGCAAGATTGCAGGACAATATTTAAATTTTTATCCTCAGAACATGTTTGGAAAGAAAATAACCAAATCATTAATGTGATTAATTAATAATTTGAATATTTATTGAGCACATATTATATGATGATTCCAGAAACCATATTATGTGCTTAAGCTACAAGGATGACAGATAGTCCCTTTGGGAGAAACACACTTAAAATTCTTTTTTTTTAAAATGTTTATTTATCTTTGAGAGACAGAGAGACAGAGAGACAGAGAGAGACAGAGCGTGAGCAGGGGAGGGGCAGAGAGAGGGGAGACACAGAATCTTAAGCAGGCTTCAGGCTCTGAGCCATCAGCACGGAGCCTGACGCGGGGCTTGAACCCACAGACAGCAAGATCATGACCTGAGCAGAAGTCAGACACTTAACCAACTGAGCCACCCAGGTGCCCCTGGGAGAAACACACTTAAACAAATATAGAAAAACCACACAGATAAGTATTCTGGTTCAAAATGATAATTTGAGTCCTATACGTTAAATTCCCTTCTCTCTCAAATTCACATTTATAAGAATACATATGCATATATACAAATATATGCATAAGCATGTATATGGATATATACATATGTACATGTGTATATTTATGAATGAATTCATGTAAATATGTTTATTATGTTTGTGTCTGTATGTGTATGTGTCTATGTATATATGCACACACACAAATTAGAAGAAGTTCATATCAGCATAGGTAAGAAAGTGAAAAATATACAATGTCATGTTGCCAGGATCAAATTGAAGGCTGGACTGATAAATGCAATATCTAATAACCAAAGTCATATTACAAAGGGTTATGAATGTATAATCTTATAACAAGGAGAGGAGAATTTTGGAACAATAAATAAATAACACATGACCAACCATAATTTGTATATATGTCTATATATTATGTTCCTAAAATAATTCGTAATGTTAGGATTTTATCCCAGCCACTATCATTATCCACCCTTTCCTGTCACCTTTATTCTTATTCACTTGGGGTCCTATCCACCTCTGCCTGTGTGGGCTTAGCCATAGGGTTGTGGCCCCTGGAATGTATTCACTGGTCACAGTTTACCAGTTTCAACCTTGGCCCTTAAGAATTGTCTTTTTCTCTGGCTCACCCTACTGTGGTCCTGTGATCCACCATGGGAAGCACATGAGTCAGGTGTCAGTTGCCCCAAAGGAGAAGTTGTTTGGAACAATCTAAATCTGACCTGTTGCCCAGTCCATTCTAGCCTACCAATGTCATAACCTACCCACAAAAATAAGAAAACTAAGTGCTTGCTATTTTAACCTATTAAGATATTGAGATTACTTGTCATTATTATTGTAGCAATAATTTACCAATACACCATGGGTTCTCACTTAGTATACTTGGCACAGGGCAAATGCCGTTTAAAGTACGGGTGTTACTGAAGGGAATTTGTTAATAAAATTGTGTCCATTAGGAAGAGAGAGGAACAGCCCAGCTAACTTCAATGTGTCACAGCTAACTCGAGGGAGAAGTTCAACTATTTTGCCGGTAGCAGCAAGGTTTGTTACCATATATTGCTCTTTCCAGTTGTAAGGCAAAGGCATGCCAGTCAGGTAGGAGTGCCCACTGGGACAGGTAGCAAGGATTGGAGAAGAAGGGTTGGGGGCAGTGGGGCCAAATTTCAATTTTTGGAAATGCAGAGATGCACAGAGCCTTCTCTGGAGGTATGCCAGATAACGAGGAGGTCTTGCACCCACCTCACAACCTGGACATTTGCACCACCTTTTACATAAGGACCAGGTGTCTATTAAGGTTAAGCTGCTACCTCAAACACAAATGACAGTCACAAACACAGAAAAATATATTTGTGTCATAAGAGTAAAAGTTTCTCACAGAACAAATTCCTGTAGTTTTAACTCTCCTCTTACTCCTCATTTACAAGTGGCATCCATATCTGGCAAGATAGAAGTGCAAAAAAAAATAGCACAAATCAACCAGGTCATTATCAGTGGCTTGCTGAGGAAATGTCTCTATTTTATTTGGTGTGGTTTTTTGTGTGGCTACCTATGGCCTGAACCTTGTGACCTCAATGATTTCCCTGATGTCCATCCAGAAGCCATTCACATTGTGAAATTTGGGCTCCCTTGATGATTTCCCAGGTCCTCTCCTCTCTCTGATCCCTATCCCTGTGGTTCAGAGAATTGAAGGATTGCCTTCCTTGTATTGAATCTTAGGCTGGTAATTTTTCTATCTAGTAATCCAAACCTATGTTATATCTTGGAAAAATGTTCTCTCAATATTGAATATGTGGATGGTATCCTTCCTGTTTGGTCACACTGATAGTTTCCTAAAATATACATATTTTTATATAACATTGTAAATATAAATGAATATTTAGCCTGGTACAGTCAAATATATGGGCTCTGTTTACCATCTTGAATAGAAACTTGAAGCGTTTCCAGAATCTAATGAACAAAATTGACAATGGATTATATATGGGAGAAATTTAGAGGTTTTGTTTTATTTGGGAGCCTCAGAGATGAAATTATATAAGGAGAGTACATGTAGGGGGAACTGAAAAGAATCCTTTATAGTCCTAACATTTAATGACCAAATAATGGAAAAAGACTACTCAAGAAAGTTTGGAAGAAATTTTCAAGACTGAAAGAGAAAAATCAAGATACTGCATAGTCCTGGAAACAAGAGTTCAGAAAATAAATGGGTAACAAAAAGTGATAAGTGTTGTTGGCAAATGGGTATAAGAATTGAACTGGCCATCAGATTGGAATGTTGAGTAGCCCTGGTGATCTTGGGGAGATCATTATCAGAGAGGGGTGTGGGCCAGAATGCAGTGTTAGGAAGTGAATGAAATAGGATTGAATGGAGACTGCAAAAGTCAACAACCCTTTTGGGAATTCAGTCAGCTTGCCATCTCTCTCTCCTATTATATGTTCTGATAATTTGTTCACTTGACTATCTTCCCCAGAGGGCAGTAAGAGCTTGAGGGTAGGCACAACGTCTTTAACTTTTGGATCTCCAGCATCTAGCACAGAGACTGGCACATGGTAAACATTCATTAATGTTCCTAAATGAGTGAATTACCAGATTTGGTGGCTGTAAGCACCATGTTGACAGATATTTATACCATCTTTGGTAAAGGAGCCAGGGAAAGCATGATCCCCCTGGAGAGAGTTCTCTAAAAGCCTTAGCAAAGCTTTTCTGTGCAACCTGGAATAGATGGATTGCCAGAACTACAGTCTGCAGAAACTGCAAGGGTAATTTTAGGTCATCAAGATGTCATTTCCCTAAATGGAATAACTAGTCTCTTGCTGGTTGGAAATCAAGTGTATTCTTGTCAGAGAGCTTTCGGTGCGGATACTGGTGATGGCCTTGCTGGTTTGAACTGAAGCTTTTAGCCCTCATTCTATAAGCATTAGATTTGGATCCACATTTAAAATGGAAAATGCTATTTAAAAATATCTGATAGCCCATTAAAGTTCATCGTTCTGTCATCTTATCATCTCTTCTCAAAAGGAAGTGCCGGGCTATGCTCCTCTCTGCTGGAAGCAGCTTTTACAGTGACACAGCACACAAAAGCTGATTGTCTCTTCTTGAAGGGGTACGATCTTCCCATCTCTGGATAGGTCACTTTTTAGAAAGCATTGTTCCAATTCAGCTAATTTCAGTCTCATCATTTTCTTCTGTTCAATCTTCTCAAAAAGCATCCATTTTGCAACTCTAAATTCCATTCTGATTTTTCTTAGGTTTCTTCTCTTGTCAAGTTTTTTTTTCCCTTTTTGCCTTTTCCAACCAGTCCTATACCCACATACATATATTTGAATATATATTTGTGTGTGTCTCTCTCTCCATATGTATTTTGCAAGCATTTTTATACATGCAGGTATTTTATCATAACGGAGTTTAAAATTGAATAGATGGATTCATTTGTCTATAAATCGTGGAATGGTGGCCATGTGCCCAAGACACCCGAAAGAAAAGTAGGTTTAGTGTTTATCTCCTTATCTTTTATCCTGTTTGGAATGAACAGAGCAGAGGACATCATCTATATTTAAGGCTTCTCCTAGGTTTGACTAACTTGCTAATATGCCTTTTGTTTCAGTCTGACACGATGGTCCAGACTGATATTGTGGATAATAACCTCAAAGACAGAGGCATACTTAAGATGGCGACATCCTGGATTGAAACAAAGTATCTATCTCTTTTCCTCTCCTTCGGCACTCATCCCTTCCAACCTCTATTCCATCTAAGATATTTAACTGTTCCATTTTATAGACTCAAAACTGTCACTCTTCCTGTTCAATTCATAAACCCTTCCTCCACAAAGTTTCCCTGACCACTAAATCCATGGGGATCTCTCCTCACTCTGATCACTCAGCTCTCATTTAGCCAGGTCTCTGTGTTCTTCACATGCTATGTAGACATTTATTTTTTAATAGTATATGGCTGCATTCTGATCTTTTTAGGATCAGGGATACTAATTATTTTCAGCTCTGCGTTTCCATCAGTCTTAGAGAACACCTAGACATAGTAGGTGTTCAATCAGCACATTTTGTTGGATTTGTTGGTTCACTGACTAGATCACCTTTTAAAATTCTATTTTTAAAAGTCTGATTGTGGCTTTCAATTTTACATAACCTTTAGTTAAATGGCTCTTCTCCTAGGCAACAAGTTTGGGCTGATCCCTTAGGACTCTCCTCAAGAACAAATTTGTTTTCTTTCAAAATGGCAGACAGTATTTGGTTGTAACTTTTATAATCATTAAGATACTATATAACTGCCTCTCTGAAGGTCTCAAAATAATCCAAATATTTGTGGAGTGATTAATGATTTCACAGAACATCTCACTCATAAGATCTTATTTTGTTTCACAATTACTTACAGCAAGTACGTAAGGCAAGTATTATTCCATATTAGAGAAAGGTGAAATGTCTTAACTTGCTGAATGTCACAAAGCCAGCAAACAGCAAACTGGAACTGGAAACCTAGTTTTCTAACCTTAGGACTAGGAGGGGTTAGTTTGTTGTTTGCTTGTTTCCCTTCTACCGTAGTGTTCCCTTGGACATTTAAAATTTTTGCGTGCCCCTTCACTTGTTTCCTAGAAATTATGGCATTTATATTGCTTTTATTTAGTTTTGCACTCTAATGTGGTAACTGTGTCTTCTGTGGCTATATAAAAGGTTTTCCCAAAGTGCATGGCTTTTTTTTTTTTTTTTAGCAAATTTGTAGCATGGTATTTTAAACAGAGTCCTTCAAATGAAATTTCAAAAGGTTGGCATGTTAGGGCTGACCTTTACACAGAGTGAATCCAACTTGACATTTCCCATGCTTTAAGATGAGACTTCTCCATGATTGCTTCCTCTCCCCAACCTTCCTGCCTTAATTATTCCTGATCTCTTACACTAAAGCTCTGCTTAAGTGAACTCCACTGTACCTACTAGTGGCCTCCCAGAAGAGTGGGTCAAAAGCAATTACAATTACAAAGTGATTGGCTTTTCTTAGTAGAACCAAGACTTATAGGAGGGGTACTTTTACTGCCTTTCTGCGGCTGAGTCCATGCAGAAAGGCTCCCCTGCAGAGCCTGGCACATCATCTCACACAAAGCAAGCTCCCCAAATATAATGGTATCATTATCAGCCTAGTCTTGAATTCTCCCAGTCTAAGAAAGATACTAAGCATCAAAAGCAGGATGAGGGTATATCTCTGCCCTGGGTTCCCCCACAAGTACATGTCTAAACAGAATCTCAGAATGCAAGCTTTGTAGAAATAAGATCTTTGCAAATGTAATTGGTTACAATAGGTTCATATTGTTTTAGAGTGAAACTTAAATCCAGTATGTCTTGCCTCCTTATAAGAAGAGGAGAGGAGACACAGGGATACTGACACAGCAGCAAAGTGGCCATGTCAGGATGACAGCAGAGATTGGAGGATACACAAGACAAGGAATGTCCAGGATTGTAGGTAATACTAGTGGCTAAGAGAAATGCATGGAATGCATCCTCCCTTTGAGGCTTTAGAGTATGACTCTGCTGATAACCTTATCATGGACTTCTGCCTCCAGAACTGTGAAAGCATATATTTCTGTTTTTTTAAGCTGCTTGATTTGTGATAATTTATTACAGCACCCCTAGAAAATGAATATAACTTCCACCTTCCCAGACTTGTGATTTCTTTTTTTTTCAATATATGAAATTTATTGTCAAATTGGTTTCCATACAACACCCAGTGCTCATCCCAAAAGGTGCCCTCCTCAATACCCTTCACCCACCCTCCCCTCCCTCCCACCGCCCATCAACCCTCAGTTTGTTCTCAGTTTTTAACAGTCTCTGATGCTTTGGCTCTCTCCCACTCTAACCTCTTTTTTTTTTCCTTCCCCTCCCCCATGGGTTTCTCTTAAGTTTCTCAAGATCCACATAAGAGTGAAACCATATGGTATCTGTCTTTCTCTGTATGGCTTATTTCACTTAGCATCACACTCTCCAGTTCCATCCACGTTGCTACAAAAGGCCATATTTCATTCTTTCTCATTGCCACGTAGTATTCCATTGTGTATATAAACCACAATTTCTTTATCCATTCATCAGTTGATGGACATTTAGGCTCTCTCCACAATTTGGCTATTGTTGAGAGTGCTGCTATAAACATTGGGGTACAAGTGCCCCTATGCATCAGTACTCCTGTATCCCTTGGGTAAATTCCTAGCAGTGCTATTGCTGGGTCATAGGGTAGGTCTATTTTTAATTTTCTGAGGAACCTCCACACTGCTTTCCAGAGCGGCTGCACCAATTTGCATTCCCACCAACAGTGCAAGAGGGTTCCCGTTTCTCCACATCCTCTCCAGCATCTATAGTCTCCTGATTTGTTCATTTTGGCCACTCTGACTGGCATGAGGTAATATCTGAGTGTGGTTTTGATTTGTATTTCCCTGATAAGGAGCGATGTTAAACATCTTTTCATGTGCCTGTTAGCCATCCGGATGTCTTCTTTAGAGAAGTGTCTATTCATGTTTTCTGCCCATTTCTTCACTGGGTTATTTGTTTTTCGGGTGTGGAGTTTGGTGAGCTCTTTATAGATTTTGGAGACTAGCCCTTTATCCGATATGTCATTTGCAAATATCTTTTCCCATTCCGTTGGTTGCCTTCATAAGGTCCCAGTAGTTCATTTTTGCTTTTAATTCCCTTGCCTTTGGGGATGTGTCGAGTAAGAGATTGCTACGGCTGAGGTCAGAGAGGTCTTTTCCTGCTTTCTCCTCTAGGGTTTTGATGGTTTCCTGTCTCACATTCAGGTCCTTTATCCATTTTGAATTTATTTTTGTGAATGGTGTGAGAAAGTGGTCTAGTTTCAACCTTCTGCATGTTGCTGTCCAGTTCTCCCAGCACCATTTGTTAAAGAGACTGTCTTTTTTCCATTGGATGTTCATTCCTGCTTTGTCAAAGATTAGTTGGCCATACGTTTGTGGGTCTAGTTCTGGGGTTTCTATTCTATTCCATTGGTCTATGTGTCTGTTTTGGTGCCAATACCATGCTGTCTTGATGATGACAGCTTTGTAGTAGAGGCTAAAGTCTGGGATTGTGATGCTTCCTGCTTTGGTCTTCTTCTTCAAAATTACTTTGGCTATCGGGGCCTTTTGTGGTTCCATATGGATTTTAGGATGGCTTGTTCTAGTTTTGAGAAGAATGCTGGTGCAATTTTGATTGGGATTGCATTGAATGTGTAGATAGCTTTGGGTAGTATTGACATTTTGACAATATTTATTCTTCCAATCCATGAGCAGGGAATGTCTTTCCATTTCTTTATATCTTCTTCAATTACCTTCATAAGCTTTCTATAGTTTTCAGCATACAGATCTTTTACATCTTTGGTTAGATTTATTCCTAGGTATTTTATGCTTCTTGGTGCAATTGTGAATGGGATCAGTTTCTTTATTTGTCTTTCTGTTGCTTCATTGTTAGTGTATAAAAATGCAACTGATTTCTGTACATTGATTTTGTATCCTGCAACTTTGCTGAATTCATGTATCAGTTCTAGCAGACTTTTGGTAGAGTCTACCGGATTTTCCATGTATAATATCATGTCATCTGCAAAAAGCGAAAGCTTGACTTCATCTTTGCCAATTTTGATGCCTTTGATTTCCTTTTGTTGTCTGATTGCTGATGCTAGAACTTCCAGCACTATGTTAAACAACAGCGGTGAGAGTGGGCATCCCTGTCGTGTTCCTGATCTCAGGGAAAAGGCTCTCAGTTTTTCCCCATTGAGGATGATGTTAGCTGTGGGCTTTTCATAAATGGCTTTTATGATGTGTAAGTATGTTCCTTCTATCCCGACTTTCTCAAGGGTTTTTATTAAGAAACGGTGCTGGATTTTGTCAAAGGCCTTTTCTGCATCGATTGACAGGATCATATGGTTCTTCTCTTTTTTTTTATTAATGTGTTGTATCACGTTGATTGATTTGCGAATGTTGAACCAGCCCTGCATCCCAGGAATGAATCCCACTTGATCATGGTGAATAATTCTTTTTATATGCTGTTGAATTCGATTTGCTAGTATCTTATTGAGAATTTTTGCATCCATATTCATCAGGGATATTGGCCTGTAGTTCTCTTTTTTTCCTGGGTCTCTGTCTGGTTTAGGAATCAAACAATACTGGCTTCATAGAATGAGTCTGGAAGTTTTCCTTCCCTTTCTATTTCTTGGAATAGCTTGAGAAGGAGAGGTATTATCTCCGCTTTAAACATCTGGTAGAACTCCCCTGGGAAGCCATCTGGTCCTGGACTCTTATTTGTTGGGAGATTTTTGATAACCGATTCAATTTCTTCGCTGGTTATGGGTCTGTTCAAGCTTTCGCTTTCCTCCTGATTGAGTTTGGGAAGAGTGTGGGTGTTCAGGAATTTGTCCATTTCTTCCAGGTTGTCCAATTTGTTGGCATATAATTTTTCATAGTATTCCCTGATAATTGTTTGTATCTCTGAGGGATTGGTTGTAATAATTCCATTTTCATTCATGATTTTATCTATTTGGGTCATCTCCCTTTTCTTTTTGAGAAGCCTGGCTAGAGGTTTGTCAATTTTGTTTATTTTTTCAAAAAACCAACTCTTGGTTTCGTTGATCTGCTCTACCATTTTGTTAGATTCTATATTGTTTATTTCTGCTCTGATCTTTATTATTTCTCTTCTTCTGCTGGGTTTAGGCTGCCTTTGCTGTTCTGCTTCTAGTTCCTTTAGGTGTGCTGTTAGATTTTGTATTTGGGATTTTTCTTGTTTCTTGAGGTAGGCCTGGATTGCGATGTATTTTCCTCTCAGGACTGCCTTTGCTGCATCCCAAAGCGTCTGGATTGTTGTATTTTCATTTTCGTTTGTTTCCATATATTTTTTAATTTCTTCTCTAACTGCATGGTTGACCCACTCATTCTTTAGTAGGGTGTTCTTTAACCTCCATGCTTTTGGAGGTTTTCCAGACTTTTTCCTGTGGTTGATTTCAAGCTTCATAGCATTGTGGTCTGAAAGTATGCATGGTATAATTTCAATTCTTGTAAACTTATGAAGGGCTGTTTTGTGACCCAGTATATGATCTATCTTGGAGAATGTTCCGTGTGCACTCGAGAAGAAAGTATATTCTGTAACTTTGGGGTGCAGAGTTCTAAATATATCTGTCTAGTCCATCTGATCTAATGTATCATTCAGGGCCCTTGTTTCTTTATTGACCGTGTGTCTAGATGATCTATCCATTTCTGTAAGTGGAGTGTTAAAGTCCCCTGCAATTACCACATTCTTATCAATAATTTTGCTTATGTTTATGAGTAATTGTTTTATATATTTGGGGGCTCCGGTATTCGGCGCATAGACATTTATAATTGTTAGCTCTTCCTGATGGATAGACCGTGTGATTATTATATAATGCCCTTCTTCATCTCTTGTTACAGCCTTTAATTTAAAGTCTAGTTTGTCTGATATAAGTATGGCTACTCCAGCTTTCTTTTGGCTTCCAGTAGCATGATAAATAGTTCTCCATCCCCTCACTCTCAATCTAAAGGTGTCCTCAGGTCTAAAATGAGTCTCTTGTAGACAGCAAATAGATGGGTCTTGTTTTTTTATCCATTCTGATACCCTATGTCTTTGGTTGGCACATTTAATCCATTTACATTCAGTGTTATTATAGAAAGATACGGGTTTAGAGTCATTGTGATGTCTGTATGTTTTATGCTTGTAGTGATGTCTCTGGTACTTTGTCTCACAGGATCCCCCTTAGGATCTCTTGTAGGGCTGGTTTAGTGGTGACAAATTCCCTCAGTTTTTGTTTGTTTGGTTAGACCTTTATCTCTCCTTCTATTCTAAATGACAGACTTGCTGGATAAAGGATTCTCGGCTGCATATTTTTCTGTTTAGTACACTGAAGATATCGTGCCAATCCTTTCTGGCCTGCCAAGTTTCAAAAGAGAGATCAGTCACGAGTCTTATAGGTCTCCCTTTATATGTGAGGGCATGTTTATCCCTTGCTGCTTTCAGAATTTTCTCTTTATCCTTGTATTTTGCCAGTTTCACTATGATATGTCGTGCAGAAGATTGATTCAAGTTACGTCTGAAGAGAGTTCTCTGTGCCTCTTGGATTTCAATGCCTTTTTCCTTCCCCAGTTCAGGGAAGTTCTCAGCTATTATTTCTTCAAGTACCCCTTCAGCACCTTTCCCTCTCTCTTCCTCCTCTGGGATACCAATTATGCGTATATTATTTCTTTTTAGTGTATCACTTAGTTCTCTAATTTTCCCCTCATACTCCTGGATTTTTTTTATCTCTCTTTCTCTCAGCTTCCTCTTTTTCCATAACTTTATCTTCTAGTTCACCTATTCTCTCCTCTGCCTCTTCAATCCAAGCCGTCGTGGTTTCCATTTTGTTTTCCATTTCGTTTAAAGCGTTTTTCAGCTCCCCGTGACTGTTCCTTAGTCCCTTGATCTCTGTAGCAAGAGATTCTCTGCTGTCCTCTATACTGTTTTCAAGCCCAGCGATTAATTTTATGACTATTATTCTAAATTCACTTTCTGTTATATTATTTAAATCCTTTTTGATCAGTTCATTAGCTATTGTTATTTCCTGGAGATTCTTCTGAGGGGAATTCTTCCGTTTGGTCATTTTGGATAGTCCCTGGAGTGGTGAGGACCTGCAGGGCACTTCCCCTGTGCTGTGGTGTATAACTGGAGTTGGTGGGCGGGCCACAGTCAGACCTGATGTCTGCCCCCAGCCCACCGCTGGGGCCACAGTCAGACTGGTGTGTGCCTTCTCTTCCCCTCTCCTAGGGGCGGGATTCACTGTGGGGTGGCGTGGCCTGTCTGGGCTACTTGCACACTGCCAGGCCTGTGGTGCTGGGGATCTGGCGTATTAGCTGGGGTGGGTAGGCAAGGTTCACGGGGGAAGGAGGGGCAGGCTTAGCTCGCTGCTCCTTAGGTGATCCACTTCAGGAGGGGCCCTGTGGCAGCGGGAGGGAGTCAGATCTGCTGCCGGAGGTTTGGCTCCACAGAAGCACAGAGTTGGGTGTTTGCGTGGAGCGAGCAAGTTTCCTGGCAGGAACTGGTTCCCTTTGGGATTTTGGCTGGGGGATAGGCGAGGGAGATGGTGCTGGTGAGCGCCTTTGTTCCCCACCAAACTGAGCTCTGTCATCCGCGGGCTCAGCAGCTCTCCCTCCCTTTGTCCTCCAGCCTTCCCGCTTTCCGAGCAGAGCTGTTAATTTATGACCTCCCAGACGCTAAGTCGCGCTTGCTGTCGAAACACAGTCCGTCTGGCCCCTCCGCTTTTGCCAGCCAGACTCGGGGGCTCTGCTTGGCCGGTGTGCCGCCCCTCTGCCTGGCTCCCTCTGCCAGTCCGTGGAGCGTGCACCGCCTCTCCGCCCTTCCTACCCTCTTCCTTGGGCCTCTCTTCTGCGCTTGGCTCTGGAGACTCCGTTCTGCTAATCCTCTGGCGGTTTTCTGGGTTATTTAGGCAGGTGTAGGTGGAATCTAAGTGATCAGCAGGACGCGCGGTGAGCCCAGCGTCCTCCTATGCCGCCATCTTCCCATAGACTTGTGATTTCTTTGAGAGGACAGCATACCTACAAAACCTAGTAGGCAGTGGCTGCCTTGGTAGTTTAAATGGGGGCTCAACCACCTCAGGGAGGGAAGTCTGGTGAATTAGTGTGGTCAGTGCAGTGACCATGAGGAGGTATAATTATAATTGGAACATTAAGTGGAACATAGAAAATTATAAGTAGTGGAGGGGAGAGACATTCTAGGGAGATGATTCTTGTGTTTCATATTGAATTTAGGGGAGTGGGTGGAAACCATGGAGAGGCCTACACTAAGAATAGGTGCAGGTTTTTGGGTTGCACATTTAGATGTGATGGGAGCATTGAAGATTGCAAAACCCTGAGGGAAGGCATTCCTCACCCTTTCACTGGTTATTTTATTATTTTTTATTAAACTTTTTAATGTTTTTATTTTATTTTTGAAAGAGACAGAGTATGAGTGGGGGAGGGGTGGAGAGAGAGGGAGACACAGAATCTGAAGCAGGCTCCAGGTTCTGAGGTGTCAGCACAGAGCCTGATGCAGGACTCAAACTCACAAACTGTGAGGTCATGACCTGAGCCAAAGTCAATGCTTAACTGACTGAGCCATCCAGGTGCCCCAACCCCTTCACTGGTTATTGATAAGGCTCCTTTTCATTCCATTTCCAATATATTAAAAGCTGTATGGAAAAAAAATGAAAAAAAATTACAAAACAGACTGTAGGGAAGCCTATATTACTTAATGGAAAGAAAAAGAAGCCCGAGGTTTGATTTTTTTTCCCAACACTTTGTTTCAAATGAATCCCTGTCAGTTCTTGTCAGCCTGCTTTCATTTGGTACAGTCAATGAAAGCCTAGTGTCCTGTGAAACTGTGTCTCAGCCTGGCATGCTGTGAGATAGCCATTGAAAAACTGATTATTCTGGCCTTTTCTTGCTGGAAGGAGTATTTTCTTGGGAGGCTATTCCTGGTGGATCTTCTAGGTTAGATATGCAGGTGAGTTCTGCTGCAGCACCCTATCTTGGCTGAGTATCAAGACGTGTGATGTGCACAGGTAGTGTGTTACATTCACATGTCTCCTTCCAGAAAGTGAAGTAAGGCCAAGTGTAAGGTCTTCTCTTACACTTAAGGACACTATGATAAGTGTTCCTCAAGCCATGATACAGTGATATTGCCTTTGGTAACAATCAAGCAAAGTCTGGGTTGGAAGGGCTTTTACTTGTACACTATGACCACTTTGAAGATATTTTCTTCAGGGATACCTGAGGCCAACACAATAGATTGGGTCAGAAAAGGAATGGGAAGTGAGGAGGGGTGCCTGGGTGGCTCAGTCAGTTGAGCATCTGACTTTGGCTCAGGTCATGATCTCAGGGTTTGTGAGTTTGGGCCCCGCATCAGGCTCGGCCCAACATTGGGCTCTCTGCTGTCAGTGGCAGAGCCTGCTTCAGATCCTCTGTCCCCCTCTCTCTGTCCCTCCTCCTCCCCCACCCACTATCTCAAAAATAAATAAACACAAAAAAACTTTAAAAAAAAAGAATGGAAAGTGAGATTACACAATAGTGTTTCTTTTTTGTACTTTATGATAATTAATTGATATATTTGCCATTGATAATGAGATATTTTAAGTATGCAGGAGTTTCTTTCTATTTTAAACATTTATTTCATATTCAATAAGTACATAATAATACCAAAAGGTCCATAAGTGAGTAGATTAAATAAGTAATATTCACAATGCCTGACACATAGTAAAGGCTTCATAACTATAGAATGAATGAATGAATGAATGAATGAACACATCTAATTTTCACACGTACTTCTGGCCACAAGTGTTTTTAAAATATGTGTTTTCATAAGGTTTTTTTCTAGATTAAATAAGAATGTGTTCATTTTTGACATGAGGTCAAATAAAGAGTTATATGAAAATGCCTAAGACCTAATTCCTTCTCTTAATTCAAAATCTGGTGGGTAGCTGGGTTCTAGTAAATTAAAAGTTACTATATAATATGATATGTAATAGACTATTCTATGTGAAGAACAATCTGGGGACCCAGGATAGAGACAAACAAGCACCATTTCTTCCCTCAGGAGCTCACATGTTGAATTTATTAGAGAAAGATAAGTAAAAAGATGTTTATAATAAACTTCATTGTACTCTATGCTAAGAAGGATAGGATGGCAAGTAGGCCCAGAGAAGGGAGCCCCTAACACTGTCTGGATCACACACAAAGACTCTAGTAGAAGTTACTGAACAAAGATTCAGTTATCCAACTGGTGTTCAAAGTGGAACAAAGCCCAGGCCCCGTCACTAGCATGGGACCTAAATTAGGGATGAAATGATGTCGAGTTCTAAGTATTGTTTAGGGGTCTTTGCTTTCAGTAGTGAAATGACCCCCAAATGACTTCTGTGATATCAGCTGTGTGAAAAGAAGGCCAATAGAGGTTTAGATAAGCATGATCATTTGATATGGTTTAAAATGTTCCAAGGAAGGCCCTGAATCAGCCTTCTTGAATTGGCCTCCAACACTAATTGTATTTTGTAAATCTTTTGCTACTTCCTATATTGCACCTGCTACCAATCCCTGGCCTAAATTTCCAGGAAGATTCTCACTTCCCCCTTCCTGATGAAAGTTAATAAATAAGATGACAGTGTTCCCACATTGATACAAGAAGAAAAATATGAATTGATTGTCTGGGAGTATTTTGTCTGCAAAGGAGAAGCTCTACAGAGCAGAGAGCTGGCAGGAGGGATGGTTGTGACTGTCAACATTTTAGAAAGAAAGTTGTCATAGTGTATAATTGTTTAGGAGGTGTAGTCTCAGGGGTGAAAAGGCAGTGGTCAGTTGACTGCAAACTTGCAGTGCTGGAAATGCGTTCTTTGTGCCTCTAGGCTTAGCCAACCCTCACAGACTTCCAGGATTATATTTTTGAATTGCACTGCCTAACTTAGGAATTTTTTTTTTTTTTGGAAAATGATGTTTCTGAATCATTTAATCTCTATTATTAATGCATGACCGTCATTCCTATATTTTAATTATATGTTATAGACAATGTTTCAGGGGTATGCGCATCATTGTAGAACCAGGAGAAAGGACTGTAATTGTACAGAGAGGAATGATGTTTGCTTAAAAAGCATAAAGCATTGTTGGACCAAAATAAATTATCACTAAGTATGTCACAGGAGTTAAATTACAGCAACTTGCTCACCACATGATTTTGTACAGATAATATTAAAGAGTCCTATAATGTGATTCTTTTGTCTGGAGTAGACGATTGTGCACTGTGTCTACATAGTTGTGAGTGTGTGTGAGCCCCCTAGAGTTTTGGGAATGAGAGCACTGTGCATTCAAAACAGTACAAAGCAAATGCACAAGACTACACTGTGCTTTAGTCCTTTCTATTCATCATTGAGATGTTTACAAGGTAACTTCAATCTCAACCCACAGGCCTTTGCAAATCAGAGTCAGTTGCTGGAATTTCTAGGGAGAGCTGAATGGGGTCAGCATTCTGATGTGGCACTTTCTGCAAGGAGGTGAGCAGGAAGCCAGCACTGAGAGAGAGTACTATAGGGTGCACTTTGTCGAGTGGGGCTATAGGAGATTAACAAGAATCTGACAGTGAGTTCAGACTGTCCCTCTGGCTTTAACCTGGGCAGTACATCTTCATCATGGGTTTCCCACAGGCCTGTGTGACCCATACAGAGATGCATTACAACTAGATTCCAAAGAAACCATCTCCTTAGACACCAAACAAAAAACAACTCCTAGGAGGAGCCCATCTGGCTTTTTCCTTCCTAGATCATTGAGGTTTAGGCCTCTAATTACACCTGTAAGTCAACTTATATGACTTATTTAGCACTTGTTTTAGTTCTTTAGGGCTGTTATAACAAAATACCACAGACTGGTATAAAAACATAGAAATTTATTTCTCACCGTTTTAGAGGTTGAGAAGTTGAAGACCAAGGTACTGATAGCTTTGTCAAATCCAAGATCAGTGTCTGGTGAGGGCCCACTTTCTGGTTCATAGATGGCGCCTACTCACTGTGTCCTGCCATAGTGGAACACCACAGCTCTGTGGAACTTCTCTTATAATGGCAATAATGACCTGATTGTCCCCCAAGCGTCCCACCTTTCAATATCATGACTTTGGGAATTAATATTTTAATATATGAATTTGGGGAGGCAGACATTCAGACCACAGCAACACTATCTGAAAGTCACTTTATCATACCCTAAATACCCCTGAGCACAGCAGAAAGCCTTTCCTTTCCCATCTCAAAAACTCCCCTGCCTAAGTGTTACATCTCACAGGTAGTGTTGATTTTTCCTAATTTCTGCCTATATTAAAAATACATATAATCCCTTTAAATTGCACATTTTGAGGTATTGCAACAGACTACCCTGAAATCACTTCCAGATTTTTAGGCTTTCCCTTGAACTTTTAAAGAGATGCTACTTAAAAAAGAAAAGGAAAAAAAGTCCTCTTTCCATCACCTGAGAATAAATAGAAGCAGCACAGAAAGAGAAGTTTTTGTAAACATAAAAAAATATAAATGCAAAGAAATGTCTTTGTTGTTCTATACTTTAGAATAACCTGGCATTGGGGCACCTGGGTGGCGCAGTCGGTTAAGCGTCCGACTTCAGCCAGGTCACGATCTCGCGGTCCGTGAGTTCGAGCCCCGCGTCGGGCTCTGGGCTGATGGCTCAGAGCCTGGAGCCTGTTTCCGATTCTGTGTCTCCCTCTCTCTCTGCCCCTCCCCCGTTCATGCTCTATCTCTCTCTGTCCCAAAAATAAATAAACGTTGAAAAAAAATTAAAAAAAAAAAAGAATAACCTGGCATTACTATTACCCTGAGCATGGAAGACTGTAATCTCACAGAATTTTGTTGCCCCAAGCTTTAGGACAATGGGTGTAGAGGTCAAATGATTTCTGGGGTTCTATAATAATTTTAAAAGCTTTCATATTCCCTATCATTTGTAAAGCTGCAGAATATCAGTGAGGAACTTTGTTATCTCTGAATAGTTTCCTACCTCTTTATCACTGGATCAATGGATATCTGACTAGGCTCTGAGCTCCATGAAAGAGACCATAATTTCTCAGCCCACTCCATCTTTCTAGTCCCAATTCCAACAGAGTGCCCAGGATTGTTTTTTTTTTAAACAGTAAGTATTTTTGTTTTGAGCAATTGGATAAATGAAGCAATTCTGGAAATGGATGCTAACTATAGAAAAGGCAAATAAAGGGAGTCTGGGATAGTAGAACCAAAAAGGGTTAGAGAAGGTGGCCATCTTAGAAAAACAGACATTGTGGTCAAGAACAGGGAGTTCCCTATATTCACTTTCCAGGAAGTTTCCTATGTTTTGAAGTTGTTTTAAATACCTTGTAATAGAAAACACCTCTCCTAGTATAATATGTTTTCTTTCTGTCTCTGTGTATGGGCCAAATCTCAGTTGAAACTTCCTTCAAAGAGCCTAAAAGAGGAAATTGCTACACTTTGGTCCTTTTTAAAATCTATTTTCGGGGGTGTCTGGGTGGCTCAGTTAAGGATCCAACTGGTGGTTTTGGCTTAAGTCATGATCTCGCAATTCATTAGTTCAAGCCCTGCATTGGGTTCTGTGCTGACAGTGTGGGGCCTGCTTGGAATTATCTTTCTCCTCTTTCTCTTCCTCTCTCTCTGCCTCTTCCCCACTTTCTCTCTCAAAATAAATATATAAATATAAATAAACATATTTTGTTGTTGTTGGAGTATTGTTTTTTATACCTGGTGATTATGACATCTTCCTGTGTTCCATCAAGAAAAGTCATTATCTTTCAGTTGAATGTGTGATCTGATCATTAATAAGAGTGTTGATGAAACTCAGCTGGTGGTTGAACCCCAAACCTCAATCTGAAGTTGTTCACATCCCTGAAGCTCCACCTGGAGAGAGCACAGAGCCCTCAGAGATGTAGTAGACTCATCTGCAGTGAGTCATTGAATCACTTTTGTTGCTGTTGTTAATGTCAAAACTAAGAATTTAATTTGGTAGGCTGTGGATGTAAACACACTATCCATCAACTTCATGATTTGGCCACACATTAAGCCTTTGAATAGTTAGGTTTTACCAATTTTTTATTTTAGCCACCATGGGGAAGAGATAGATAAGAAAATGTGTTTACTTGCATTATCTCATTTTATTCTATCAGCAGACAGACAGACATACACACACAAACACACACAATCTCAATTTTATTTATTTATTTATTTATTTATTTATTTATTTATTTATTTATTTATTTTTGAGATAGAGCACAAGCAGGGGAGGGTCAGAGACAGAGGGAGACACAGAATCCAAAGCAGGCTCTAGGCTCTGAGCTATCAGCCCAGAGCCTGACACAGGGCTCAAATTCATGAACCTCAAAATTATGACCCGAGCTGAAGCCAGATGCTCAACTGACTGAGCCACCCAGGTGCCCCACATTATCTCAATTTTAAAGAGGTGAAGATCACAGCGCTAACAGAAAACAAAGCTTTTTGTCTTTAATTCCCTTTTTCTCTTTCTCTCCTTGTCTTCCATTCCTCTCTCCATCTTTCTGTCTCTACTCTCTTCTTACTCTCTTCTTTTGCTTTCCTCTAACTCCCTGTGCCTCTCAACTCTTCATCTCTCCCTCCTTCTGTGCTACTCTGTCTCACTCCATTTCCATCTCTGTACTTCTTATTCTGTTTCCTCTCTCTTTATCTCTTTCTTATTTTCTTATAAGAGAATACCCGGAATGGGAACTCAAACCAGGAGGGATCTCCCTCCTCTCTGTCTCATTCCATGGTAAGAGAGAAGTGGACTTTGGACTTTTCCCAAACATTTCTACTTCTACCCTTAGAGGAGAAGGGGTCTTGGGTTTAGGAAATAAGAGAATTATCATGTTTTAGTGTGAATCATTTTCTGTAAATGTCCTTAACCATTACCTTCTTCGTGACAATATATTTCCCTGTAGGCCATGGAGAGATGCAGTTTAGCATGAACAGATTCCTGGTCCAGGTTCAGGAATTTCAAGAGATTTGGATGTGAATTAGTGTCCAGGATTTTCAGCTGCCAAACTCTGCTGGAGTCACAAGACCTGGGCTTGAGAACTGTTTTACTTAGTCTCCTCTGTAGGTCTGTGCTCTTCTTCTGTAACGTGGGCATGGTATCTCCTCTCCCTACTTCACCGATGTGTTCTGAGGATCAGATTAGGTATCACAGAAAAAACATTAATTGTAAAAGGATAAAATGATCATGCAATTGTATTATGCTTGATAGATCATTGTATAAGAACAAAAGAAGTCATTAAGAGAGAGAAGAAGTAACCCTCAATGGGGAGAAGTTATTGATGATACATCTATTTAATAAGGACTACTATCTAGAATATATAGACCACCCCTAAAGATCAATAATAACAAGGGAAAACACTGCAGTAGAAAAATATGCAACAATGTGAACACAACTCCTCAAAAGAGGAGGTCCACATGGCCAGGAAACAAATGAAAAGGGGCTTCACTTTTTTAATTATTTGGCACTTCACAGACTATGTCTAAATGGTAAATAAATGCATGAAAATGTGATCAGTTGGAGATCATTTAATCAGAATGTGATACCACCACAATCTCATCAAAATTTTTATAATGTAATAATAATTAATAATAATAATAATAATTCCATAAAAACTGCAATTTGATGAGTATGCAGGGCCACTGGGATACTTCTCATACAATGATGGTAATGGTGTACATTTCTATAGCCACTTTAAGATACTGTTAGGTGGTACCTACTACAATTGAACATATGTACACTCTAGAAGTCAACAATTCACTTCTGAAATTTTCCTATAGAAATTCATATATATATTTTCACCAAAAGACATGGACAAAAATGTTTGCGGCACAACTATTCATGATGCTTTAAATAAGTAATTAACGAAATGTCCACCGATAGAGGGATATATAAATTGTTCATTTACAAAATGGCATGTGACACAACGACACTGAGTGTACTATAACTCCATGCAACCATATGAATGACTGTCTAATGTTGGCTGAAAGAAGTAACACACAAAAGAATTAATATCATGTGATTTCATTTATATAAAATTCCAGAGCAGGCAAATTAATTGTTGGTAATAGAATACAGGATAATTTTCTATCACCTCCTGGGATGGAGGGTAGTGACTGTTGATGGGCCCTCAGGGAGACTTCTGTTGTACTGCTAATGTTCTTTTCTTGAGCTGCATAGCTGGTTACAAAGGTGTATTGAATTCTGAAAATTCATCTGGCTGAACACTTATGTTATAAGCACTATTCTATATATCTATTATACCTTGATGCAAAAGTTAAAAATATTATCCCATAGGTTGTCTTGAGATTCAGAAATGAGGGAAAATTTTTTCCAGTAGAAATGCATTCTATTTGTCAGAAAGTCTATGCATGGGAAAGAGGAATTATGGCCTTCTCTTAGTCAAGGGACAAGTTCAGACTAAGAAAAAAAAATGATGTAGATTTGAATTCAGTGAAGAATCAAGGAATTAAAGAAAAGAGAATATTTATGATATAATCCTGGTTTTATGTGTCAACAAGGCTGACTAGAAAATGGAGGAAAAGTGGCTGGCGTGAAGTTTTGGTGGAAATCCAATTTAAATAATTTGTTCTTAATTCTGAGATATTGAAAGAGTTTGGTCTCTTACCATGGGGGGCAGCAGGGGGAACAGATAGAATGACAGGACAGCATGTGGGATCTGAAGTCCAACACGGAATGAAGGGGAGAAGTGAGATGGAAGAAAGGACAGTTGGGTGCAAAGAATAAAGCCCTCAGTCATGAACTTACTGAGACCTGTAAATTCTTTTTATTAAACAAGACTATCATATGTTATGACAGAAATTAAAGTCAACATCTGTTCTAAGGGTTCTCACAGAACTGGGATTTCACTATGAGTTTATGTATTTGTCCACATACACCATATATATGTGCGGTGAGGAATCTTAACTATCCTCACATTAATATGTGGGAAAACTATAATTTTTGTTTTTTAAAGCATCGTTAAAAAACCTGGCGGTCTTCTCTTCCTTCTCAGCCAAAATGGAGTAGTAGATTGCACTCCATTTATGAACCGGCAGTACGTTAACTTGCAGCGTGGGTAGGATTACCATAAATTAAGGCAAAACTACAACGCTAAGCAAAAGAACAGAATGTGTTTGGCAATGGGCTATCCTTGACTTTGTAATCGTTTGTTTTAGTTCTAATCTGCACACTCCAGTAATCTGCCAGCCAAAGAGGCTTGTGAATTAGCAAGGTTTAGCTGTTTATAAAACACATGCATAAATATATGCAGGGACTGTGTTTGCATACAGGGTGTGCATTTATGTGTGCAGATGCATCTGTGTGGGAATGGGCAAAATGCTGGATGTCTTGAAGGGAATGTGAATGTGTGGGTCTGTGTATTGTGTTGAGTGGGCATGTGTGTCAGTGTGTGAGGGGGAGTTGGAGTTGTCATGCACACAGTTGTGCTGGCAAGAATTTTCTCATGAAGAATTGACACAGCCAGAGGTTTGCACAAATGCTTCCCTAGTCTACTCAACCACAATCAGTGTAATCGTAGAGCAGATGGGGATCTCGGGATCTTTTGTAGAAGACGTCATGGAAAGAAGAGGTGGTATGCTCACAGTCACATGGATAATGGAGAACTACTCCAGAAAATAAGGATACAATGAAGGAATTTTTAAGTCCATGGAGTAACTCTGGCTCTGAGAGTTGTAATCAGAGCCATTGTCTCATTTGCCAGAGCCTCTCGAGACTAAAGACTGAAACACAGGGAAATATATAAGGAGACATTTTGGTATGTTTATTTAAGAGATCCTGGTATTTACAGGGTGTGCACATACCAATGTCCCTATATGTGTCTATACATGGCTTTAGGTATACAGAACTAAGTGGTAACAATATACTCTGAGGTCGATAAGTAACCTTCCTTCCATGCTTACTTATGCATTAAATTCCCCTAGTAAGAGGAAACATCTTTTCCTTCTCTACATGACAGGGGTTAGCAATTGGTCTCCCTAGGAAGCTTGGAGTAATCTGAAGGGATAAGAAACTGATTTTTAGAATCCTTCCCAAGAAGATTACTGAAAACTGGAGAAACAAAAGAGTGTGAGAAGAAACAGGAATGTGGGAAGTATAAAAAAGAGAAGGGCTCATGAGCTAAGTTTCACTGTTGCTGAATTTGCTGAGCATTGGCTGTGTGTTATGTGGTGTGTGTGTGTGTGTGTGTGTGTGTGTGTGTTGGGCATGTACACACATGAACACATATTGAATATATAAATTACCAGCACATTTTCTCTGTTGTGAAGTAGTTAAGTGCCAAGATATAGGTGGTTCTTGGAAGTACTTACAGAACATATGCTGTGCTATTCCACCATCTGTAGCCTAGGACTTTGGACCAGATTCTGTTGCTTTGCTTTGGGGCAAGGAAAAAGGAAATGAGCAGATTTCTCCCTCATTTGTGACTCCTCTGCCCAACCAGCTGAGTTCTGTGACTCTAACCTTGCATGGGTCTAGTTCACTCTTCTCCCTGGGGTGCACTAGAAACTTGATGTTTAAAGTTAAGAAATGACTCTGTTCTCACCTGAGGGGGAAAGTTTTACCCTTGCAGACAACACTGTGGAAGCATTTGTACTCAACAGTGTGTTTGTCCAAATTCTTCAAATATGCCATGTTTTTTCCTTCCTTCAGGACTTCATGAATTCCACTCCCAACTGCAATTGCCTTCCTTGCCTTGATGATATAGTCTATCTAAGACCAATCTGATCACTGTCTACCCATAGCTTTTGCAACAGAATCTAAACTCTTAATTTAGCTACATCAAACTGTTCATGGCCAGATTCTGCCTACCTTTGCTGACTCATGTCTCACTACTATTATATCTGTTCTGTTGTCTCTACCACTTGGATGTATGTGAAGTTACACCAACTTGCCACTCTCTAGGATGCCAAATATGTTATTTCTTCTGCCTGGAGGGATGAAGGGCAATAGACATCCCTCCTACAACCCCTGCTCCACCAAGCCCTGATGCTACCACACCAGGCTCTTATAACACTGTGAGGCTTCAAGCTCTCCTGGTGAGACAGAAAGAGAAATATTTTCATTTGTCCTCCAAAGAGAAGGAGGTTTTTTTTTTTTTAAATGAGAACACTGAGGGGAAAACAGAGAAAAAAACATGCAACAAAAAGTAGATTTTATTAAATTATACAAAATGGGTTCCTTATTAAAATAACTTGCCCCAAAGACTTAGCTATCCCAGTTTTCTGCAATCCTGCCTTGGCAGATTTCTCTCTCAGATTTCCTGAGACCTTGGCCAGTATTCTGCCACTGTCTTGGGAGGTTTTCTCCTTCGCTCTAGGGGACATTGCTGATTCATATTGCTTCGTTCTGGAAATTTGAAAAGGGCAATCAGATGTTACACTGCATGATTTTTCATCTCCATGCTCTCACAGAGGGCTGCGATGAGGGCATTGAGTGAGGTGACCTCCAGGATTAGCCCTCCCTGGGTCTCTCTCCCTAGCAGCCTCCCTTGCTGAATTTTTAGCCCTTGCAGCTGAAACTTTGCTTTTCACTCATCCTCAGGGTGATTCTGGCATGACAAGACTTGGAGTAGAGGAAGCACACTTCGCAATTAATTATGATCTGGGACCTCTTAATGACGCAGCTTGTCAGATGGCAGCAGTGATGTGAATGGAGACTTGAAGCACCACTTGTGGGGTGATAAGCTCCATTCAGCTCTTGGCTGTCTCTTGGTTGCCATGGCAACATCCTTGCTTTAGGGCTCTGTGTCTATGTGAGGGGTTGCAGGGACGAATTTATGGCAGCCTTTGGGAGTCAGTCCTGAGGCTGAAGGACCACTCTCCTAACCCCCAAGAGACAGCGGTTTCTCTGCTATATCGGTAAAAAGGGAGAATGCGACATTGCCATTTTGAAGCTGTTAGTTTGTGTGGTTCAAAGGCATAGTTGAATGCTAGGTTGAAAGGAGCTGGAAAGTAGAAGAGAAGAACAGGGATTCTCAGCTGCTCAGGCCTGGCATTAGTGGCCTGAGGAGTGAGTTCCGGCTTCAGACAGTAAATAACTTGGGAAGCTTTGATGCACTGAGGTGTCATCTGGAATGCTGGGTGATGGAGCAGAGCTGGCTTTCTAACTCATGTTTGCCCTGTACTGGTGGTTTTCCGGATGGGTCCTGTCTCTTGCTTGCTTTCATACATTTATATGAACTCCTTCTTTTCCCAGTCCATAGGAATCCCCACTGCATTCCAGCTCTAGTTCAGGGCCATGTTTACTGAGCTGGTATTTTTTGTTTAGCATTATTGAAGTACAATTGACAATTAAACTTATTTATATTTAAGGTGCACAGCTTGAGGTCTTGATACATATACACATTGTGAGATGAAGTCTGTGGGGAGGCTTGCAAGGCATGTGGAGGGTGAACACTTTGCCTGGGTAATGGGGTGGCCTCTGCATCATGCTCCCCCTCATTGTGACCTCTCTCTTAACACAGGATATCTGTACTTTAAAATATTTAGAGGACAGTTTATTTATCCAATCCCTGTTAGGGAGAGAATAATAAGAGTTCGGAAAAATATTTTAAGTATTTCTAAATGGGAAGTGGCATTCAATAAGGAAGGGCACAATTAGTGAAAAATGGTGTTGAAACAGGTTTCTGAGGACAGTGATGACTGCTACTTGGAGGACATTTGTTTCACTCTATGCAGTGAGATAAGGAGGGAATGCAGGTCAGGATGTGGACAGAGATGAATTGCTCCATGTACTGCAAGGAGCAGAATTAGAAATTCAGGGACATTCCAGAATGGAGGCAAGAATTGGATAGTAATCTAGAAGCTAGAAACAGAGATATGTGATAGGTTATAATCCTGCCCAATGCTTCCTTAAGATTAGTCCTGTGTTCTCTTATGAATTAATCTTTGGCATGATACCTGGTGTACTTTTCATAAGCCAGGATAGCAATAATGACACCTTCTAAGTCTATAATGTGAAGTAGTTTCCTTGCATTATCTCACTTATACTAGCAGGTCAAGATGGTTTTGCCTGCTTTCTAGATGAGGACACATCCGGCATGTTTATTAGATAAAAACACCTAATTTCAACAAGTGTTATTTCCAAGTGTAAAAATCCATTTATGTGGACATTCTCAGACATAAAAATTATATTAAATTTATGTATGATTTATTTTTTCAGCAACATATATTCCTTTTTAAAAGAATAAAAGTGAGTGCCTAGACCTAAGGCAGCACAGGCACGGGCAAATTCAGGTTATAGGGTTATTGTATCATAGAAGCCAAGGGTCACCTTCCACTCAAGGATTAGCTTCAAGTCTAGTGTGGAATTTACTGGGTTATCTCTGCTCTTCTCAGCTGCACTTAAACACTGTGAATCCTGCCTTCTTGTTCACTGTCAGCCCTCCCCTGGAATCCTTATTCTGGTCTCTTCAAGTCTCAATAAGTATTTTCTTGTCTTATAATTAGGAGAAGATGATATATAGTTCCTGCTCTTGGGAATAAGATTCTCAATCTCATAGATTAATTTGCTACTCTTTTCAGAGTACATATTGCTTTCTAGAAAAGGGATTTGGGGAAATTATACTGGAGTCATCTTGCTGCTGACAGAATGAGTCAAATTTTAGAAGACTGACCTGCTTTTGGTGACTGGCTCGTAGAGCACCCACGAAGCTTGCCGTAAGCATCGCATTAGGTTTTACACATCATTTTAGAACAGTCTTGCTTGCTGGAATTTTCTAGTTACAGATAGTAATTTTACCTTTGGGTTCTCCAATTAGGTTATAGATGGGGGGGTCTCATAATATTTCTCAAAAACCATAAAAACTCAAATACTTTCAGAGTCTCTTATGAAGAGGGCAAGGTATAGTGAAGACAATGAGGACTATGGAAAATATGCAATAAATTTATATATAAGTACATATTATGCATATAAATACACACACACACACACACACACACACACACACAGTTTCTCTCATATATATAGAGAGAAACACTGTACCTTCCAAACTAACAAATCTATAGTCATAAGGAGTCCAAAGATCTTTAGTGTAAAAACCTCTGAATATTACTTGGACTATAAATTACTCTGAAGTTGAAAAAGAAAAAAAAATTGATTCTTTAGTCTGCAATGAATCTTATAGATTGATGCTCACTATATTCTTTTGAAGTCTCCTTAGCCCACTGAGACCCTGGTGAGAACCTTGAACACACACTATTCAGAGCCAGGGATCATAAATGGGCATTACAGGAAGACATATTTCTGTCTCTGAGCCTCTGGTCACCAAGAAGGAGATGTGGCTTTGGGCAATGACACTGATGACTCAAGGTCAGAGTAGAATCAATGCCTTAACCAGTTATTCAGTATAGTAAAAATTCATAATTTAGAACAGATTATTAAGAGAATGGCTTGGAGTAAAATATGTTTGTGTCTGAAGATTGTCTTACTGAGTTTGTGTTAAATATGCTGATTGTACATGTCATTTTGAGCCATTGGATTTCTCTTTTTCACATTTAGATTCATACCTTCAATAGAGTATATTACAGCTTCAACCCAACTGCTATCAGATTCTACATTGGGAATTTGGTTGAGATAAGAGGTTATCAAGTAAACAATTAGAATCATGAGGGAGTAGAGAAGGTGTTCTTCTAGTGGTGTTGCTTCAGGGGATATGTTTGTTAGCACTTGGCTTTGTTGAAATGTGCACAATATATTTGGGAGATCTTGAGAGGCTTTTTAAAGTTTAATTGCTGCAAATCTCTTGTTATCATGCTTTCCTATGAGATTTACACAGCCCTAAATGCTTTCCAGTATGAAAATTATTCTTTCCTATATTGTTTTGCCTGAAAAAGTAGAGTGTGATGAGCTATAGGAAAGAACAGCCTTCATTCTGTAGAGTCAGTAAGAGAGTGTGTGTTAGTTTGCTACAACTGCCATAACAGCATACCACTGACTGGGGATCATAAAAAACAAACTATTATTTTCACAGCTCTGGAGGCTTGAAGTTCAAGATCAAAGCTTTGGCAGCCATGGTCTTTTCTGAGACCTCTCTCCTTGGCTTGCAGATGGCTGACTTCTCCCTGTGTCTCACATGGTCTCTCTCTCTTTTGAGATATCCCTGGTATCTCTTTACATGTCCCAATTTCCTTTTCTTGTAATGACATTAGACAGTTGGATTAGGGGCCAACTAAAGGCTTTGTTTTAAGGTGATCACCTGTTTCAAGGTCTCATATCCAAATACATTCACTTTCTGAGGTCCTTCCATTTAGGGCTTCAACAAAGGACTTTTCAGGAGATGCAATTCAGCCCATAAAAAACATAAGTGTTTTTAGGGTTGGACCAAATGGTGGGTAAGGCCCCTTTTTAGACATATAATTGTAGGATTCTCTAATTCTAGAACTTGATTTACCTTTGACTTTTGAAAAATCAGACCGTGATAGAAAGCTGGTTTTCTTTCTTTTTTTTTTTTTAATTTTTTTTAACGTTTATTTTATTTATTTATTTTTTTAATTTATTTTCAACGTTCATCCATTTTTGGGACAGAGAGAGACAGAGCATGAACGGGGGAGGGGCAGAGAGAGAGGGAGACACAGAATCGGAAACAGGCTCCAGGCTCTGAGCCATCAGCCCAGAGCCCGACGCGGGGCCCGAACCCACGGACCGCGAGATCGCGACCTGGCTGAAGTCAGACGCCCAACCGACTGCGCCACCCAGGCGCCCCTTAACGTTTATTTTTGAGACAGAGAGAGACAGAGCATGAACGGGGGAGGGGCAGAGAGAGAGGGAGACACAGAATCAGAAGCAGGCTCCAGGCTCTGAGCCATCAGCCCAGAGCCCGATGTGGGGCTCGAACTCAAGAACTGCGAGATCGTGACCTGAGCTGAAGTCGGATGCTTAACCGACTGGACTGAGCCACCCAGGCACCCCGAAAGCTGGTTTTCTATCTCTTTTTCATGCACTGTGGTGGCCAAATAGCACCAGCTTCCCGCAAAGAATCAAATTCAGACATGCCCTCCTATTTTATGACCAAAATGTCTCCCCACTCTCAACATCATTCCCATTCACAACCTGCTCTAGTTCTTTTCTTAATCATAAAAACTATCAATAGGGACAATACAAATACAAGTTACTAAGGAGAGAGGAGCAGCTGCTAAATACAATTTCCTTTAAGGGAACTGCACCTGTTGACACATCCTCATGAGAAATGATGCCTCCAGAGCAGAAGCAGAATAGAGATTTAAGAGAAAAATTCTAGGGTAAAATTCTACTGACTTGACTTCTAGATTTTCTGCTTCTATGGGTGGTGGAGCCATTAGCAGAGATCACTAGTAAAGGAGTGATGTTATTTTAAGTTATCTAAAGGCATTTGTGCATGCACACACACACACACACACACACACACACGTATAGTTCCCTACTGACACATTTTCAACTGTGCCAACTAAGCAGAACTTCTGCATTCTTTCAAAGAATCCTAGTCACAGAGCTTGAATTCTTCAATGGTTAACAGAAGCATAGCCCCAGGCTAAGGTGCCTAAGAGCATTTCTGTTTTAAATGGAAAATGGATAAATGCAAGAACTGGACCATATGTAAACACATGACATTTATATCTTAGACAAAATAATCTCTGTCAAGAAAAAGAATCCTATAGCAAAGAATCCAGCATATAGAATTAAATAGTATATGAATTAAATCAAAAGACTACCAATCGTGCAATGTTTTAGTTCTTTTGTACAATTCCTTTTTATCAAAAGGATAATGCTCACTACTCCTCAGTAACTAATTAACAATAAATAATGTGTGGAAAAGGTTGAGAAATAAAACATTCATAGTGAGCATTTCATTATGTGATTAAAGATCATTAGATGCATTAACTGCCTTACTAATGAATGCATTGTTAATTACTTGTTAGTATTTTATCCAGTCACATTACTTAGAACACTGCTGACTTTTGTGAGGAGATATGTTGGCAGTAAAAAGTGGAAATATTGGGCTACTTCTAGAGAAACAGCAAACCTATGAAGTTCCCCTTCTAAGATTATATCAATATTCCCTTCTGAATTATTAAGCAAAAACCATCAATGTAAATTGACTTTTGATATTTAGACTCACTAAAAGCAGAAAATGTGTTGATCCTCTGAGGCTAAAAGGATGAATTTCTGCATGTGTGCATTACACTTTACTGCTAAACTTACTTTAACCGTATTCTTCATTCTGTAAGATGGAGTTCAAAGGTTGATGATACTAGGTTTCAATATTGCCAGAGCCACAATTGGACCATTTAGGGATAGTATAAGCTTAACCGTAGAATAACCCATCTCATCCAACATGTATAGAACATTTCTGTTTCATTCAAGAGTCTGAGAAATTGTCTTTGTTGAGACATGGTGAAGTAGATAGCTGTAGCAGATGCCTAACCAACCTCCATGTAACCAACTCATCAGAATATTTAGTTCAGCACTCCATTTGTAAACATACTGAGCAGTGTCCAGGCACTCTTATCTTGTGGCCCACAGGCTCTGCACCCCTGTTCTTGTGCCTATCTGCTCTCACCACTGGTGCTAAGCTTATCACGAGTCAGTAAATGTATTTATGTCAGTTGCCCTTGCCATTGTAACTGCATAACTCAATTAAATATTATATGTCAATGGACCATGAGTGCAAAGAAAAAAAATGTTTCAGATTGTTTTTGTGAGAAGGTGAGGTGCTAAAAAAATTTGTTGTGAAATTAGGTGTGGTTAGATAATTATAAAGGTAGAGGACATTTTGTAAAATCCTAGAATTCTGGGCTCAGATCAGCTCTCTAGAGACTTTGCATTCTTACCCTTACTTAAAGACACCCCCCAAAATGGAATAGTAGACCATGCATCATAAATGTGACTTTTGTTAAGAAAACTGTGAAACTCTAATCAAAGGGTGTGAACATGAAGAAAAAACCTTGGCCCTACATCATAAGCATAGCTGATGAATGTACACTTACATATCTTAAGAGAAAACAAGACATTTAGGCAGTAAACATGTTTTTTTCTTAAGCAATGAATGTGGTTTTTAATGATTCTCTGCTTTACAGAATTTTTTTCTGATTAATTGGTCAGTTACTGACTCTGCACTACATAGAAGAACTTTGATTGCTTATGAGGAATGAAAAAGCAGTGTACATTACATTTAAAATATAACCTAACTTTAAAAAAAATATACTTGCAAGCATGTATGTATATCTGTAGAAAAAGTTAGGCAAGAATATTAATATTTAATGTTGGGGGGTATGTTTATGCTAGTATTTTATTTTCTTTGTTATATTTTTCTATATTAAATTTTCCCATAATTCATTCCCATTATTTTTATAATGAGATGATAAAATGCTAAGTGATTTTTAAAAATATTTTATTTTAATTTATTTTAATTTACTTATTTTGAGAGGAAGAGGGGTAGAGAGCAAGCAGGGAAATGGCAGAGAGAGAAGGAGACAGAGAATCTTAAGTAGGATCCACACGGGCAGCACAGAGCCCAATGCAGGGCTTGATCTCAGGAACCGTGAGGTCATGACCTGAGCTGAAACCAACAGTCAGACACTTAACTGACTCAGCACCCATGTGCCTCAAGATTTAACTTTTTAAATAATCTCTGCATCCAACGAGGAGTTTGAGCTCACAACCCCAAGATCAAGTGTCACATACTCTGCCAACTGAGGCAGCCCGGTGCCCCAACCATTAAATGCTTCCTAATGCACTATGTTTTTGCTCCTTTGTCCCTACCTCATATCTCCACCAGAGGCATAAGCCATTCCTGAGAGTAAGGCTGATCTGGGCTGCTTCTTGAATGATGTAAAGGGGCTTAACTGCTAAAAGACCCTTTTTAACGTGTGTTCATTCACATGGGCTCTTCTTGGTCCAAGGAACAATTTAGAGCCAGTCTGTGTGTATTCTAGAGGTATAGTGTTTCCTTTCCTGTGTTTAGCCCAAATAACCATGGTTTGGCTGAGTAATTGCAGTTGTAGAGAATGGAAGAATTTTGAATCTCAGCAACATTTACAAACACTTCAAATTGGTGGTAGAGTTTACATACATCTCCTTGCACCCATGTTCTGAAAAAAATTGACTTTAGTTGAACATGTACTTTGAAACTGCATTTGTGGAGTTCTTGTTTGTTTGTTTGTTTGTTTGTTTGTTTAGTCATTGTTGAATGAATAGGGAAAGAAGTGTCTTGTTTGTTTATGTCAGGAAGATGAGGTAAACACCTACCACTAAAGCTGAAAACTCAGAGGAAAGAAGACAAAACTCTAGAAAGGCTTTAAAAGGAGGTAACACAGAGGCTTTGTTACCTTGGCCTCGTGACTCTTGCTGCATAAAGCACACAAGGAACCAGAGCCTCAAAGACAGCACACAAGGCATCTAAAACTCTGCCCAGAGCATTCTAAGTTTTGCCAGTCACTGATAAGTGACAGATGGATGTGTGTTTATTTTCAGTATGTCTTGTCTGATTATGTTTACATCTGAATTTATTATTTTGGTTAGATAAAATTTAGTTTAATTTTAATTGTGCAGTGATGTGCTGGCATTTTTCTTTTGTAGGGCACTAATAATATTTTTTTTCTATGATACAATATCATCATGTCTTTGCATCAGATTTGGACAGATCGGAGGAAACGAGAAGAGTGAGTTTAGGGGTCTAGGCTACCCCGCAGTCATTCAGTCTGTGCTCCTTGGGTATGCTAACACTGTCCCTGGGGCTTCTCATCACCTTTGTGTGGGCTGCAGTCTGCCCCATCTATAGTTGAGTATGAGAATAAAAGTGGTACTTAACTGAAGTGAGCATATAGGTATACATAATTTACAAATG
Organism: Prionailurus viverrinus; assembly: GCF_022837055.1. Classification (NCBI taxonomy): domain Eukaryota; kingdom Metazoa; phylum Chordata; class Mammalia; order Carnivora; family Felidae; genus Prionailurus; species Prionailurus viverrinus. Next base: position 123,479,694 of record NC_062563.1, read on the forward strand.
TTCCCTTGCATGGTCTTCACCATTGAGAAAATTGAGATTCCGTTGAGTTTAAAGTCAATTGTCTGATGGTCACAATTACATGGCTGAGATGGGTGATAGCCAGAGTTTCAATTTGGTCCAGCTGTGAAGGTTCTAAGAGACTAGTTCCACATTTGAGGGGTTGCTACACCTGTCTGGACCTGTCCCTTCGTACATAGCTCCATTGTTCACACAGGGAGCAGAGAGCACAGAAAAGTCAACCATACACATCAATCCTCAACTTGGGATTTCACTCTGCATCTGTTCTACTTCTTGGGTCTTTGTCTCTACATATTAGCTCTTCTTGTTTACGTTGAACTATGAAAAACATTGTCTGGTAGTATTTTTTTTCTTTAAAAAAATAACAAGGTATAATTTACATATAATGTCTATATTTTAGCTGTATAGTTAAGTGAACTTTGACAAATATATATAACGATTCAACTACTATCCTAATCTAACATGTAAAACATTTCCCTTTTTCCAAATATTCCTTCATGCCACTTTGTAGTCAATTGCCACACTCCTGTCTCTAACTTTCACTCTGATGTCTAGCACCATGAAATGATTTTGCCTAGTGTAAATTTCATTTGGGCCAGAATTGTAGAGTGTATAATTTTTGTCTGATTTATTTGACTCAATAAAATGTCTATAAGGTTCAATATGTTTCATGTCTCATTTTTATTGCCCAGTAATTTTCCACTGTCCAAATATATCTCAATTTGTTTCTCCATTTTCCTATCAATGGACATTTAGTTTTTGTACTTTGGGGCTGGTATGCATAAAGTTGCCATGAACATTCACATAGCAGTCTTTCTGTGGACATGTTACTTCATTTCTCTTGGGTAAATACCTGGGGATGAAATTAAGTCATGGGGAAGGTGTGCTGTAATATTTATAAGAAACTGTGTGCTGTTTTCCAACATAATGGTACCATTTTACATTCCCACAAGCAACACATGAAGATTTCACATCTTTGCCAGTATTTAGTATTAGACATTGTTTTCAATTGTAGATGTTCTAGTTGGGTGTGAAGAGGCATCTCATTGTGGTTTTAATTAACGTTTTCCTGATGTCTTATGATGCCCAGGCAATTTTCATGTGTGTTATGTCCATTAATATATATTTTTGTTGGTGTTAAAATGTCTGTTAAAGTCTTATCCTAATCTAAATGGAAAAATAAGTTGTTATTATTGAGTTTTTAGAGTTCTTTACATATTTGGGATTCAAATCCTTTGCCATGTATATGTACTGTGATTATTTTCACCCAGTTTGTAGTTTGTGTTGACTTTCTTTTTCTTTTTTTCTTTTTTTTTAGTTTATTTTTGAGGTGGGGGGGAGTAAGGAATTGGCAGAGAGACAGAGAATACCAAGCAGGCTCCACGCTGTCAGTGCAGAGCCCAACGTGGGGCTGGAACCCACAAACTGTGAGATCATGACCTGAGCCAAAATCAAGAGTCAGTTGCTTAACCAGCAGAACCACCCAGGAACCCTTGTAGTGACTTTTAAGTACCCTTTTTTCTCTTTATCGCATTCTCAGCACCATTGTGCTGCCTACTCAGTGAGCATTCTTAACTCACACAACTCCTTTCTCCCCTGAATGCTCCCCTGAACAATACACTGGGGTGTGCTAGTAACACCTAAGAGAGAGGTCCTTGTTCCAGGGAGCATCTTGCAGCCACAGAGTCATGTGCCCTCCTCTTGCACCTCTTTGCTCTCCTCACCAGGAATCTGACATGGTCCTAAAATCAAATGTGGCTTAAATATTTCAGGTCCCTGCTTCTTTCTCCCTTTACCTTATGATTACTTCCAAATGCTAATGATCAAATGGATGGAATCTTGAAGATTTTGTGATAATCTGATTTTTTAATAGCTACTTCTGCCAATCTGGTGACTAATACCACTACTCGAATGCACAACACATTTTGGTTCATTTATGCTGTGTACCTGTCCTAAGGGGGGATGGAGCCATGGAATTCAGGAACAGTAACTTCAAACACAGGGAGCAATTGGTTGGGCGACTAATATCAGATTTGGCTATATTTTTCAAGGTGGAATGAATGACGCTATAAGTAAAAATTGCATTTTTCGCAGGAGGTTGAGAATTTTTTTGGATGCCTGAAGAAAATGAAATTGTCAGTTTGAAGTGAATATAAACAGTTTGAAGTTGAATGATCTATGCAGCTTTCACCAATAGCAAATAGCTTCTGGTGGAGGATATGTTACAATGTAAAATGTAGGATATATTGTCATTTTTATTACAATATAGAAGCAATGGCAAACACTCTGGTGTGCTCGAAGCTGTTTCAATCTATCCTAGGGACTGCTGGGTTTCTTTGCTCCATGTCCCCTCTACTTAAATCCACAGGTAAATAGAATCAGTTCCCACTTGGGCATCAAGACTTACAAGACTAGTCTTAGTGATGGGGCAAGAATTCAGAGCTCATGAAATCCCCAGAGGGACCCAGGTCACATGGACTAGGTATTGGATATCAGAGTAGAAAGGCTAAATAAGTTTAGTGTCTTTTTAGGTTCTAGCCTTATTGGAGTTCAATGGGTACAGAATATATAACGATTTCAGCAGAGTTTCTCTATGACCTATCAAACTGAACTGGAAAAAGTAGAGAATTTCCAAAATTCTTGTAGGAATCCCTGAATTCAGTAGAGATGATGATGGATCCCTAATTCACAAAACATACTGCATGGAATTCAAACCTCTTGAGCCAAGGGTATCACTGTCCCTTCTATGTGTGAGCTAATGAATCTATAGCACATGGAGAGACAAAGAAAACATAGGAATCCCTTTCTAAAACATGCATAGTTGAACATATTCCACTTGTTTAAGATTGGACTACTTCTCAGCTTAAGAAATTATAAGGCATTGTGATGCTATGAAAGTAAAAATTATTTTTTTGTTAGTTCTGATTGTTATAATTCATATACACAAAGGCTAGAGCTTCATGCAGCAAGCAGTGCTGGATCGTGGCAACACTAGAAGTGCAAACTTTCAGCTTTCACCTGAAACTGGAGTATTAATGCTTGTGTTTACAGTGGACTTACATCTGCATGAAGAATGGCCTTATTTCAGCGATCCTGACATCTACAGCGGCAGTTGGGCTGCATCTATTATATATCCTACGTTTCTTTCTTGACTGATGCCTTCAATCCTTTTGTCACTGAGACAGAAGAATGTCACATTAACCTTCTGTTTCACTATGATAACTGTGTTTTGTTCAGAATTCAGCACAGTTACGTAAAACCAATAGTCTATCCACAGGCTTGTTGGGGGGTCATTAGTAGATTTGGCTGCCATAATTATTGAATGATCCATCATCCTGAAAGGCTTATCCTCATGGTTCTCCTTTTATGTAAATCCTCAGCAACAAGATATGTTTTTCTTGAATTGTAGAAACCAGTCTTGTGGCAGTAGCTCCCCTGTCACCCTCTATGGAGAAGGGACATTCCAAATGTGGTGCTGTGCTTTGGAAATGAGAGCCAGAAAGTGGTGTCTGGGCTTCTGTGCCACAAAAGAAAAAACAAATCAGAAAAGCAGGTGAAGGCAGAGATCTCCCGCCCTAGGTACATAGGATGCTTAGTAAATAGCCATGGATCATAGGAACTAGTATATGTCACCTTGATAGACAGAACCTTGCTGATAACCTGCTTACCTGACCCACCTCCCAGAAATCTATCTATGGAGAAACCCATGGGAGTTGGTCCTCTGGGCTCTCGTAGCCAGAAGGCAAGCTAAAAAGAATCTGTGGTTTATTCAGGATAGATCTAACAGTTATTTAAACCAAAAATTCACAGACAGGAAGGGGGAGGATTAAAATATTTTAACAGAAGGTAAAATGCATTGCCTGAGTTCACAGTGTAGAATCTCAGACCTTCAGAAGTTTTAAAATAAATGTCCTTGGGTTTAGACTTAGTGTGCCTTCTCAAAGAAGAAGTTAATTATGTCTCTAAGAATAAAGATTTATCTCATCAGAAACACTGGAATGTTCCTCACAACTTGTAGTTGATTTTTTCAGTTATAATGGGAAGGAAATGTTTTTGTAACCTTTTACTTAAAGCACATATTTTTAATAATTAATATTTCTTGAATTAAAAAATATGTATATTATTATTTTTTATTTCACTAACCCAGAGTGTCAAAAGTACTGAATCATAATTATGGATGCCAGTGTGTGAAAGCTTGTTGAATATAATCCGCTTGCTCAGATGTGGGGTGGGAAAGGTAAATCCACAGGGCAGGGCTGGCCTGGCAAAGGGGCCTGGGACTGATGCCACTGGAGGCAGTGAGAAGTGTCCCGCTCTGTAAGAGGTATACTCCTAAGAAGGTGAGCAGGGAAAACAAGGGGAGGTATGAGAGAAGGAAAACTCTCTAGAGCTGGTCTGGAACTAACCAGATCACACTTTGCTTCTCTGTCTCCTGAAGGTACCAGGCTAATCCTGATTTTCCCCTTCCATTTAGTTCAACAAGTGTGTGTGTGTGTGTGTGTGTGTGTGTGTGTGTGTGTGTGCGTGCGCGGGCGTGCGCACACACGCACTTCAGAATCTATGCTAGGTGCTTGGGATACAAATATCAATTAAACACGATATTTTTTTGTTCTCATGTTGCTCAGAGCATTTGAGGATTATAAACATATTAGCTAAATATTCTCACTTTTATTTTTCCTGAGGTATTATTTAATTTTTAAATTTGTTATCTTTTCTTTGCATAGGCAACAGATGCTTATAGGAGAAAATTTTGTAAAAATCAGAAAAAATATTCTTGTTGTTTGCATTTTGATTACAAGGTTGCTGTACCTTTTATAGGAGGAATGTGTTGATACATATTTTGGTGGTGGTTTTCTCTTTACTTCTCCCTTAATGAGAGATCTGTACAATTTTGTTGTTCTAAGTCTGGGGAGAAATAAGCCTCTGTTTCAAGTGAGGCTTTCTTTCTCAAAGATTGCTGTGGAGACTTCCAAGTTATAGCCCACAGGCAAATTATAAATACCTGCCCACTAATTACTGAGTGGACTGCAGAATCAAATAGTGATTATACAGAGAATAATCTACATTATGCAAGATGTGGTCAGGAGGACAGAAGTCACTCTAGGTATTTCAAGCAGGAAGGATTTAATATAGGAAATCAGTTACTTATAAAATTTTGAAAGAAGGTTGGGGAAGCCATGAACCAACGTTAGTTTAAGCAGTTGGCTTTGTGGCAATCAAGACATGTAAGTCTTACAGGGATTTCCACACATGATCTCAAAGACCCACAGCTCTGGAGGGGGTGACTCATAGGAGCAGATGCAGAATGCTCTGTGAACTTCACTTTTGCCTTCTGCCCTCTCACCTACTTGGGGGATGAGAATAACGGCTTTTCTTTTCTGTGTTTTTCAGTTTTGTCTAGGTGAGTTTCATTAATAGACTCTAAATTTGAACCTGTAAATATGAGAAAGGTATTTTCAAGACCTTTCTTGTAAGGTTTAGGGGTGTGTGTGTGTGTGTGTGTGGCTGGGGCAGATGCTGAATACAACAGACATATAATAAAAATATAAACAATAAAGCTAACAGGTACTAAACTTCACCTTGTTCACGTGTAGGATTTTACATGTTCTCATGGGAGTTATGTGAAAGGGTCACTAATATTATCCTTGTTTTACAGGTCATATTTACTGAATCTTATAAATATTAAGGAAATTTATGAAAGCCTCTCCCCCCACACCATGTAGCAGAGTTGGCATGCATATCTGGGTCAACTTTATTCCCAAGCATGGACTCTATGTAAAATTGTATCTGGCTTCCACAATTTGATCAACTAATGGCACAGAGAGATATTTACTCATGAATAATTAGATGCATTCTATAGTTATCCTCTTGCCATAAAGCCAAAATCAAAAATGACAACTCAGAGAGTTCATCAGTTTCCCAGATCTTCACACCTGCCCCTTTCATCTAGGTATTTTTATTCCCTCAATACTTCATCTGTTCTTTGGTTAGTAGAAATTCCCCCAGGGCTTTGGCATTTTTCAAGTTTCTAGTGCTGTTTCCACTTGGTAACACTTGGGTGTATGTTTTCATAAATGTTATATCAGGGCCACAATGAGAGGCGTTCACAGATCTTTTCAAAAAATATATGTCCATTAATAGAGTTAGGAAGGAACACACAATGTATATCTTTCTATTGTGCTAACAGTCTTTAAAAAGTAGATCACATATCCTGCCGTTTTTATTCAAATCACATGGTCACTATAAACATGGATAGTAGAAAGAAGATACTTAGCTATGAGGGAGCTAGGTATTATCACTGGACCAGATGCTGCCCACCTAACTAAAGTTTCTGGGCTTTGTTCTTCAAAAGGTGAACCTATCCTTTCATACTTGAGATTGTAGTTAAAGAGCAAATAGAATAAAATAATTGTAAGAGAAGAATTATGTACAGTTATTAAAGCTTTAAGAATTATAGTTTTTATTCACCTTCATTCACATTTTATCCCTTCAACCAACCTAAAAAGTAGATAGAACACATAGTATATCCTTATTTACAAATGAAGAATCTTTAGTTCAAAAGGATTAAGAGTGACATAATGTGTTCAGTTAGCACTTGACTAAATTGATCTCCCATGAAGTTGGCAGTGTGCTCGAATGAAGCCTGTTGCAACCCCTGCTCCCAGGTGTTTAACTTGAGGACACATAACTGATACAGATGATTTGTGAAATGCCAATTATATACAGAATATGGTGTGGCAGGCTAGATATGCAGAGTGTCCAAATGAGTTGTGCAAACATCCAGTGCTGAACACGCTTGGAAAAGGGACAGAAGCATACATAAAAGCATTGTCAAGAAAGTTCTCTTGAGACTCTGGGCAGTGGATAGGAAGTGAATAAATGAGACGTTGGCCAGAAACCTGTCAGGGGTATGTTACTAAGGCAGGAAAAAAGAACTTCCCCTAAATCTCTGCTATACTCTAGAAATCATGCTAATCATGGCATACATCATTTTTCCATTTAAAACCCATAAAAGTCCCATGAATTAGATAAAATTGTCCCTTTTAACCCCCACGCCCCCCTCCCCCCCCACACACAGGGAAATCAAGGATATGAAGTTGAAGTTAACTATTCCAAAATTACACAATTTTTGGGTGGTGAGGACAAGATTTGAATACAGTTTCCCTGACTTTGAAGTCCAGACTTGGGACTTTGTCCTGCACCAAACTAGCAAAGCAATTACTATGCTTTATCATTTCAGGTTCCCACCCATTTCTTCAGCAAATGTCCAGGAAGCTCTTCATATGTTCAAAAGGAGAATCTTTCCTTTCAGAATCTTGAGTGAGTGAGAAGCTGGGTAGTGATGTTCACTCTCCGTGTCAATGACCAGGTATGTTGCCAGTATGCTAATATTCCATTTGAGGAATCTCCTGTTTTAACACAATCTTCATAGGATTTAGGGGATTTCCACCAAGACTAAGACTCTTTTTTACTTAGAGGCACATTGCACAACACACCAAAATCACTATAACCTCCTGCTCCCCTACAAAATCAAAGGCATTTTTTGCACATTTTATAGTGGGAACGTGCTTTTTTCCCTTTCAGGTCTAGAGTCCCAAATCACAGGGCAGTGGTGGTTGAAATGACTTGGACATGAATTTAAGGTATAAAGTACCATCTGTTTTAAGCAGTTAGGATAAAGATAATGTGAGAGACAGTTTCCAAGATAGATGGTTATTGGAAAACAACATTTGGTTGAGGAATTGCTAAAACAGCACAGTCGGGTCATTTCCAGTCCATCCAGTGTTCTGTGACAGAAGGAGAACAAAATGGTGTGACAACAGAAGTGGTGCCACTTTCCTGCCCGTGGTTTAGCTCTGGAGATTGGTGTGTTGTATTACATCAAGAGAGCACATCACATGGCATTCACAGGCCTAGTCTGTGAGTCATCATCAAACAAGACCCAGCACTGGTCAGAAATGCAGCCATCTGCCTTCTGATGCCCTGAGCCCCTATCCCCCAATGGCACGAAATCAGTTTCTAAGGTGTTGGTACTGGACTTCAGTTATGGAGCTTCTACATTTTATTAGACAGTGTCCCCAAACGTCTTTGGCAGACAATCAAATAATGGAAGGTACCCAGTGTCCTAATTCGGATCTGAGCCATGTTAACCTCCCATCCCTCTGTATTTGTGCATTCTCCTTTCAGCCATTTTTACTGTTGCCTTTTTCAGAATTATAGAGATGTGTGAAGGTCTTATTTTCTTGTTTGTTTGCTCCTCTTAAGTTCATCCTCTCTGGTATTAAATGTGTGTGATTCTCTCTCTCTGAATTCCCCAGCATTGGCTGACCTCTGTTTAAAATACAGAGACCCAAAGTGAAAACGCCCCTGCAGATCCAAAACATCAGTCACGCAGAGGCTTTGTTTTCTTTTGCCTTGGTTAGAGGAGAGCTTTTTGTCCACAGCCCAAGTGATTCCTGCACGTCTGTTCCCATCTCCTCTTGGCAATGTCTTTATGATGAAGCGTCCACTTTCACCAAACCCTCGTGGTCCCTGCTGCTCTGCTTCCCATTAACCGTGTGTGTTTCTGCTTGTTTGTCTCCAGATGTATTCGTTAGCATTTTTCCAGTTGAATCTCATCCTGCTATTTCTTGCTCATATTGCTAACCTCTCCAGGGGCCCATATGCTTCCACAGCTCTTGTGCCAAAATCACAGAGCATCTTAATACAAACCTTCCTTCAATGTCTTCACACCAGCCAAAACCACAGGCTCAATGGACTGCCAGTCTGATTTACAACAGGCTCTGCTGCAGCATAATAGGACAGTCACCAGGTTTGGCACTGAATCATAACCATGCTATTTCCTAGTTATGCAACCTTAGGCAAGGTGGTTCCACCCTTGAGCCTCAGTTTCCTCATGTCCATTCTAAAAATGGTAACTGTCTTGCATAGTCAGAATGTGAGATGATGGTTGCTAAGTATTTCCTAAGTTCCTTGGCACAGTGGGAGGCACCTCTGTCTCCAGGGATAGCAGAAAAGAACCGAGATTGTTGGTAAGCACCCAAGGAAAAGACTATGCCACACTTAGACAAAACTGGGGCATTAGTGAAATGACTGTCTTTAAAAAGTAAACTGTGAAGGCAAATTGGTAAAAAAAAAAAAAAAAGATGAGCACAGAAAATTGGCATTTGGGGCAATGTTGTTCTCCTAAATCATTTGATATTTGTTTCTTGCGGACAGGCTTCTAGTTCTTTGAACACACTGTGCTTGTCCACACCTGCATGTCTAAATAGCATTATCTTTCTATACAATGCCTGTCCTTTCCCATTATGTCTTCCCGCCTAACTTTTCTTCAGCCTTCAAGAGTCAGGCCAGGCATCCCCTCCTGCAGGAAGCTGCCTTAACCTCCCCAGGCTGAATTAAACACTTATGTCTGTGCTTCCACACCAGCCTCTGCAAATCTCTCAAAGCACAAATCACATTACTGTGATTTGGGCTGCACTGTCTATCCCTGCTCTTGTCTGTAAACTCTGCAAAGCAAGGGCTACCTTCCACTTTTGTCTGTACTCCAGAGCCAGAACTATTTGAGATACTAAATGAACACTGATGAAGGCATGTGCTAATGAATGAGTGAATTAATGCACCCACGCATGCATGTATGAATAGTAATGAAAAAAAATTCCATCACTTTCATTCAACTTCGGCTAGTTGCAATCTGGAACAATGATTTTCAGACTTTTTCTTAGGTTAAGAGAAAAAATAAGCTCCATTGAAATGTCTTGCATAATAGCTATCCACTCTACAGCCATCAAAAACAGCACTTACTATGCCCTCTTCCTACTGCCACGGACTGAGGAAACCAGATTATTCTTCCTCTGTTTTTTGAGTGTTTAATAAGAACAGATCAGAAATTGAGGAAGCTAAGCAGCAAAACTGGATCTGCTTGCTGTAGTCATATACAAAAGGGATTTCAGTTGATTAGTACGAGGAGGAGCTCAGAATGGACTCACAGCTCTAGGAGGGTACAGACTATCTTTCTACATTTGGATATACAATGTTAAGCTCATTTTTCTTCAGGAATCTGTCTAATATCTAACCCTTTCCTTGGAATATTCTCTCCCAAATCATCTCAGGGTTAAGAGTGGGCTTCTTTGGCCATGCTTTATAGTGTGGCTCCCCATGTCTCCACTCTCTACAATAGCATCAAAGTTTATTTTTTCCCATCATTTATAACCTTATAAACTTACTTTGTTTACTTATTTGTTTACTTGCCTACGTCTTTTGCCATTACTCTGCCTCCCTTATCCCAAGACTCTAGGTCCCATGAGAACAGGGATCTTTTTTGACTTAATAAATACTGCATAAGTATTTGAAGATTTACTAATTCATTTATCATGCTGTAACATTTTCCTTCTTCTTTTGCTTATTCATTAGTTAACAAGAACTGACTGTGTGCCAAGCTCTAATATACTGTGTGTGTGTGTGTGGGGGGGGGTGATGTGGTTAATTTGAGGGAAATTAATTTAGAGGGTTTAAAATGGAGAAGGGCCATCTTTGAAAAACAGCTATCTCTGATATTGGAAGGTAGTGCAGTAACATAAAGTAGTGCATGAGAATTATGTATTTTCCAGAAATCCTTATTTTTCTACATATGGGGATACAAGAAGGAAAGACAAATATTAACTATCATTTCTATCCAACATAATTCCTGACTTAGAGATGAGAGGTTGCTTACACAATCCATGCACCTATGTGTCCAGGCTACGCTTAATCCCTGGGCACATATTTAACCTGAACTGGAAAATGAGCTCATGCAGAAGAACAGAATCTCAAGCTATGGATTCTTAACACCCTTAAACTTGCAGGTCTGGGATTATTGAGTAATAAGAAACTAATAGTCATTTACCACAATTGACAGTTTTTGCTCTTTTAAATTACGTGAATCTAGAATGTAACCATGGATAAAATAGGAAATCAAGCACTAATTATCCATCTCATAGGTGATTTCCAAGAAGGTTTTTTTTTCCCTCTGGAGCTTTGGAAAAATACAAAGGAAATTTTGAAGTCAGTAGCTTGAGGAAGACATAGTATTCTCTTGGAATGGAATCTCAAGGCAGGAGGCCATAAATATGAATGAAGAATATAAGAATCAGAATGAATGCACTTGAACTTGGATGATGTTCCATTGTTAGAAGCTACTTAAACATCTGAGAGGTGGAACACACAAAGTGACAATCAGGAGCTATCCAAATCAGGCAATGCCATCAGAGCTCTAGCCAAGTAAGGAAAAGTGTCCTTCACTTCTGGTGGTCTCAATACAGAGAAGTGAATTTGTGGCCCTGGTGTGGAAGACAGCATCAGAAAAAACCATCATGAGTTACATACACAATTTAGTACATACATTTTAAGTATTTCATTTATTTTTCTACGTATTCATACTTACATATACCACACACACACACACGCTTAAAAGAAAAAGTAACCACACCTTAAGGAGACTCTTTGTAAAAGACAATGCACATAACATTATTTATAAGCTTTCTAGAGTTCTGACAGGTACCAGATATAAGGCCAGCCAACGTGGTGAAGAAATTTTAATGCCAAATTATTTTATCTATCAATGTCGCTCAATTTCTCCCTTTCTCACCATGGTATAGCCATGATGAGATCATTGCAGGGAGGGACATATCCAGAAGCAGGGGAATGCTGCAACTCAGAGACTCTACATTTGTAGCTGCCAAGACAGAGCATTGCCAAATACCTAGATTTCGGCAACTGTATATCCATATGGGAAACCAGGAGGTCTTATCCCCATATGGAGTAGAGGGTGCTGGACAATGGTAAAAGTTTACCCTCAACCAGTCTTTCCTATGTTTTCCTAGCTGCTGACTACTTCCTCCTACTATACTTGGTCCACCATTCCTTGCCACTCTCCTCAGACTGGCCCCTAATGTTTAATTCTTAAGCCAGAACCTTAATGGAGCATAAAACCATGGATAGAGGAAATAATTTTTTTTTTGTAGAAAACAAGAGCAAAGACCAGTGACTGCACTTTACAAAGAACTTCATTCACTAAGCTGACACACCAAGTGCCTATTTTGTGTTAGGGACCATGGCAGTCTCAAGTGTTGCATAGGCCCTGACCTTCAGGACTCAGTCTAGGGAGGGATATAGAAAAATCATTGGCCAACTATAATGAAATGTGACTATATTTGTGTTAAACCTGTCTCTGAACTAGACTCATGCAAAATACTTTATATACACCCAGATTTCTTGACTTCCCCCCCACCCTCCATGCAGAATGTATTAAAACAGAATCTCCCAGGATGGGACCTAGAATTCTGTATTAAAAACACAAAACCTGTTTCAGGTGATTCTGATGGCCTAGTTCACAAACTTCCTTTGGGAAACACCGCTCTGATAGATGTATGCATGATGGATGGTAGATAAACAAAGAAGAGGAGTTTCTCAGTCTCTTGCTTCCTTAAAGGTTCTCCTTCAACATCTTTGACTTTATAGGATTCACACTCCCTATGCTTAGAGAAATTGTTTTACTTTTATTTGCTAGTTTTGTCAACTACTGTATTAGTAACAGAGTGCCTCAGAAGGGTGGTTCCTTTGTTGTGTACTATTAAAAAAAATTATACTATATGCTACATGTCTGTAGAAAAATCTCCAACTTTTATGTACTATAGATTTCAGCTCATGTTTTGAGCTTAATAGCAATGTGCTTTAACACCTGGTCTGTGATGTATTTTGGAATGCATTCAGGAGCCTGCTACTTCCTATGCATAATTTAAAAATATAGGCACCATGTGTCGTTTAATGGAGGAGAAACCACCAACTGCAAACTGACCTTGCTTGCTCTTCCATTCAAGTGCTCTGCTAAGTTAATTGTCACTAAGAACAAAATAACATTTTATGAGAGACCATTCCCTGCCATCAACCCTAAAGGCCCAATCTCATCCTCTGCTAATTGACTTGACCAAGACCTTTTTGATGAATACATCATGTAAAACTGGCAAGAAATTTTCTGTCTGAAGCTCTGTTGACTCTCAAATTGAAAATTTCAGCAGAAAGATATTGATGGTGTCATATATGCATGTGTGTGTGTGTGTATACAACAAAATCGAGAAGCATTTTATATAGGTAGAGTCAAAGCTGCATTTAAAAATCTGAATACTTAGGGGGCGCCTGGGTGGCTTAGTTGGTTGGGCGTCCAACTTCGACTCAGGTCATGATCTCGCTGTCTGTGGGTTCGAGCCCCACGTTGGGCTCTGTGCTGATGGCTCAGAGCCTGGAGCCTGTTTCAGATTCCGTGTCTCCCTCTCTCTCTGCCCCTCCCCTGTTCATGCTCTGTCTCTCTCTGTCTCAAAAATAAATAAATGTTAAAAAATTAAAAAAAAATCTGAATACTTTGGTTTGTACTTCTTTGCACTTCCTTTGGAGACAGCCCATGATCTAGGTGGAGCCCTGTTTTTCCATCTCAAATGTAAGTATAGCTGCATTCATATACTTCAAAGAAATTTTGAGAGAATTAATAGGAAAAGGAAAATGACCTCAGATCTTCTGATTCTGACACCATTATCACTATCAGAACACTGTAATTTGCTCCCCCTAACAGTTTAGAAATTGTGAGTCTGGCCATGTGGGCATCAATCCATTTCTCTTAAGACATTAATTACTTTTACAGTTCAAGTCATGATAAAGTCTCTGAAGGGGTAAAGTTTATGTCCTACTTCTTTCTTGTTTTTTTTTTTTTCTCTATATAAAAGAGAGCCTATATCTGCTTAGTAAGTATGTAACATCCACTTAGTAAATCTTGCTGAGTATTGTTTGCTTGGTTATGGTCTTATAGTTCAAAGCCTTAACTTTATTTATTTATTTATTTATTTATTTATTTATTTATTTATTTATTTAATCTTTATTTATTTTTGAAAGAGAGAGAGAGCAAGCGGGGGAGGAACAGAGAGAGAGGGAGATACAGAATCCAAAGCAGGCTCCAGGCTCCAAGCTGTCAACACAGAGCCTGACACAGGGCTCGAACTCACAAACTGTGAGATCATGACCTGAGCCTGAGTTGGATGCTTAACTGACTGAGCCACCCCGGTGCCCCCAAAGCCTTAACTTTAAAAGGTGCCATTCCAGAGTTCTCAAAATCTACCATCATGCAACACCTTACCACTCCAGGAAACCTCAGATGGAAGAAGATGTGCCAAAATAGTATTACTATAGTAATAGTATAAATATGCTATCCTATAAATAGTAGTAGTATTTATTGACTATTTACCAGGCATTGTACCCAAAGTACAGTTGTTAATTGTCCCCAATTTTACATATGAGGAAAATGGAACATAATAGTAACTGTGACTTGCCCAAGGTAAAATTGAAAACCCAGGAAATCTAATGCCAGAACTGCCATCCTAATCACTATGCTCTTTGTGGTGCAGGTACCACCTGCATGTTACCCACTCACCTCTTCAGTACTTCCCAAGCCCACTTAAATAGTGTAGTTCTGAGTTAATTAGTTTTATCTATTGACTTTCACAGGATATTTCAAATGAGCAATGTGATTAGTGAATAAACCACTATTGTACAAAATAGGGACAGATAACCCTTTATGTATTCATAAAATGTCTTTTCTGGAGCCTTTCTTAGGCTTCAGATAACATCATAAAAACTAATATTTTCATTCAAACTGATATAATTTAGAGTAAAATGCAAAGAAATGCCAATGGAGCACTAGGAATGGCAATGGAATGGCAATGGAGCAATGGAATGGCATTGCTCATGGTAAGAACTAAGAACATACCATGAGTTCCGTTCATCATTTAGTGCAAACTAAGCTTTGCAGAAGCCACTGGGCTTAGACTGAGCTCCCTTTGCTTAACACTCTGTGGCTGAATATGCTGATGCTCCAAGTTAACCAGGCTGCAACGATGCTGCTGTCATGTTTATTGAATGTAAGTTACTGTAAATAGCAAGATGCACCATTGTGTTATGTACCATTAAGAAGAAAAACATACAGTTGTTAACTATATGATGACACACAGCAAATGCAAGATGAATTTAATTTCAGACAGGTTAAAATGTGAAAATATGCATCTAGGAATTAACTAAATGTGATTAATTTCAGTTGTCCTGTGAAATTACTAGCCTTTAACTCTTATCTTAGAGGAGAAATAATTCAACTTCGGTGTATAGAGTTGTGGTTAAGAAAATGAACTTGGGATTGGGACTTCACAGGTTAGAATTCTGACTACCTCACATAAACTGTGTGATATTAGATAGCTTACTTTCTGTTTATTTGCATCATTTATAAGTAGCAATGAATAATATTATCTACCTCATGGCGTTGTGAAGATGACATTGAGTAATTCACATAAAATTGTTTTAGCACATAATAAGTTTGGTTGGTGTAAATTAGGTATTGGGTATTTGTATTTTACAATAAGACATGAAAATAGTAAGGAAGATAATGAGTATTTTCTTCAAAGGTAGAAAATGACCAAAATCTTAGAAGTTCCTCCTGTCAAAAGTAACTCTTCATTTTTCCACTGCTTGAACATGAGCTTGGCCTTATGAATTTCCTTGACCAACGGGAAACTGGCAAACAGAGTACAAGCAGAAACTTAAAAAGTGTTATTTTTTACTATCGTGTGAATGAATTACTGGATGATGAGAGACATGGAAGCATCACCCCAGTTGATACAGCTAACAATCAGACACATGTGCCCATATCCACAGGTTGCCAAATGCCAGAAATGTGTGTGAGGCCATCCAAGACAAAGGACCCCTCAGCTGACCAGTTGTCTGACCAAACAAATAAGAAAGCTCAGGAAAGTATAGCAGGAGTATTGCCCAGTGAGCCCAGCCCACATTGCTGACCCACATAATTGTCAGCAATTACCAATTGCTATTTTAAGCCACTAAGTGTTAGAATGGTTGTTTTGTAGCAAACCTAACCAATACAGCCACAGAGACAACTGTTTCCCTGTGGCTGTTTTTTACTGTTTCTTTTTATCAACATGAAAAAAAAAACAAGTCCTATTGGCCTTATTTTATCTAATTTTTATTATTAAATAAATAGTAGAAACAGATTTCAATTCCTTTCAGGTTATAATTTTTAATTTTGAAGCATTTTCAAGAGTAAAGAGATACTTCACATGGGGGTATACAGTAGTTTCTCCACATTTCTGTTTTGCAATTTTATGAAAAAACAAAAACATGGAGTAGTTAGGGCCGCATCGTATTGACAATTCACAACTTAAATATTTGTTTGGAAGCCTGCTTGTTTAAAATTTTTTAAAGCCATAACAGGCAATTTAAGCCTGGTCACAATTAAAAATAAATTCACAGGAGAACCTTGGCATGCAGGAACAATGCAAAATCCCTAATAGTGTCAAAAGAACAGCAAAATGAATGTGCTATGAACACAGACCCCAAAAGAAGTGTGTTTAAAATGCTAACAGTAAGCTCTCAGAAGACACTACCCTTCTGGCACCAACTTAAACAGCTCAATCTTTCCTTACCCTTGAGATGTCAAATCAGTCTTTTCCGAAGGTTCTGGAATTCCATGGAGGACTGAAGAATTGTATGCTCCCCTTTTAGGCAGGCCAGCCTTAGTGAGGTTACTAGATGATGCTCATTAAAAACATTTTTTAAAAGAGTTTTAAAACCCACTGGCCTCACAATAAATAGGACTGAACAACCACAAAGCAGCAATATTATGTCCGATTTGCTGTGTGTTTGCTAGCGAAAAAAGTTCTATGAGATTCATTTTAGAAAATGTATGTCAGCATTTGCAGCATGTTATTAATGCAGAAAACTATTGCCTGAAATTGGAAACAGCTTCAGAAGTATTTGCCTTGGTGTCAGTTTTATCTCCTATAGAATTTATGGCAATGTTCATTTTATTTTGCAAGATAAAACACATTAATGTGGAATTATTCTTATAATTATAGAATTATTTTCATCAAATTAGTAGTAGTAGATATAGTAATACTAGCATCATGTAAAATTATTTTGTAAATAGGACTTGTTTTCTCCACTAGAGAGTTACTGTGGAGAGTCAAAGCTGTGCCTAATATACTTTAGACTCCTCTCGCCTTCCCTATCCCATGTCTTTTGGTAACATTCTTGGACTGTTGCAGGTGCAGAGTAAAGCTCTTTCTGGCAGACAAGTTTGTTAATATATTTGCATATGTGTTTTTCTAGCATATGTATCATCTTTTTCCATCTTCATGGCCGGCACAGTGCTGAGCATAAAGAAGGTGCTTAATATAATAGACCAGCTTTAAGGACAACACATTCTCTGAGGATGATAATACCAGCTAAGGGATGATTTTTTTTTTAATTCTGCACATTATAGATTTTCACGTATGTACTGAATCACAAAGAAAACCTCCTTCTGGCACCAATGACTTAATTAGAAATTATTAATACTTCTTTAAAGAAAAAGCTAATTTGAAGAACTCTGGAAAAAGTAGGAGACACAAGTAAGGAATTCTCTCACAATTCTTTTTGCCTTCTCACCTTGCCAAATGAAAAGTAGAAAGGAATTTTCAGAGCTATGCTTTATGATTATTGAATAATTAAGGAAAGGCATATCTGAAAATCTGCGGGATTCTTCCAAGAAATCTCTCTACTGGTCTATGAACCATTTCACTACTTGTTTTCTTTGTTTTTGATTTCTTACCACTGCAAAGGAAGATGCGCCTTCACGTTTGCACCAAAAAATAGGTTAGTGATAAGACAGTTTCCATCATACTCGTACATGTTTTTGTAATATGTGATTAAATATTTATATACCCATCTCTTCTACCCATCACTGAGTTATTCTAGAATATATACTTCTACCTTTTATCTTTCATGACTGGCATAGTACCAGGAGCATAATGCCTCAGTTATCTATTGCTGCATAATAAAATACCCCAAATTTAGTAGCTTAAAATAATAGCAGTTTCTTTTTTCTTGTGATTCTGTGAGTTGATGGGCAGTCCTCTGCATCCCATTTGGAGCTGAGCTGTGGCTGGAAAGTTCAAGACAGCTTCATTCACGTTTGTCAAGCAGTGTTGGCCATTGGCCGGGTAGCTCAGTTCTCCTCCACATGGTCTCTCTTTTTCCATTAGTGTAGACCAGCTTCCCTAATGTATGGTGACTAGATTCCAAGAGAATAAAGCTCAGGCTGCCAGGCTTCTTTGCATTGGGCCCAGAGCTGGCACAGTGTCCCATCTGCTGCATTCTGTTAGTCAAAGAAAGTCACAAAGCCAGACCAGATTCAAGTGGGAATGAAACAGAGCCCATCTCTGGAAGGGAGGAGGGGCAAACCAGGTGCTGAATGGAAAGAACTGTTGGTGGTCATCTCTGAAGGCAATCTAAATTTTTAGATTCTGATAAATATCTGTTGAATGAATAACCAAGCAATCAGAAAACCTAGTCAGGTTGACAACCAGAATTGAGAAGCATCAAATACTAGACAGAGAATATATGTATTTTTTTCTTCCCTTTTCCCTTGCTCTCTATCCTTTCTCTCTCTCTCTCTCTCTCTCTCTCTCTCTCTCTCTTTCTTTCATTCACAAGCTTTGAATAATGAATCTGCATTTGCCAGAAAAAGAATGAAGTGACTGGCATTTCTATGCAAGAACTAAGATAATGAACTTACATGATGGATTTGAAGAATAGCAAGTAAGTGGATATGCCTGATGAAATCATATGTTTGCAGAGGAGTGGTGGGGAATGAAACTGAAAATGTGTGAGGAGCTTGTATATTACAGGAGGAGATTAGCATCTGTTCTTTAAGCAATGTAGAGTTGAAGAATTAGAAGTAGGATACCATCATGAACATCATGGTGAGTTTTTCCAGTATGGGTCTAAAATGGATCGTAGGAACTCTAGTGAAAACAAAAGTCATGTCTACCTTATTTTTTGCTGGGTCCTCTATTCTTACAACTCTGCCATACTTTACAAACCATATGCCATGTAATGGGAAATTAACTTAAGAATAAGTTTGAATACTTGATTGTTAAGTGAATGAAGGTATTATGTGCCATATCGTTCAGAAAACTAAGTATGAGGGAGCTTGTGCATAAGATTTTTTGTCATTAGCTGGAGCCCTAGGTGATGAACTTTGCATGCAGGCTTTGAAATCCATGATGAAGGTGAATCTACCAAAGGGAGATCTTGTTCAATGAATCCTTTCACAAGCCAAATTCTGCATAGATTACATCATTTAATTAATTTTATACTCAAGAAATATTCTAAAGAAATATTTTAATGACTCATGTAATTAAATGTAAGTTGCCTCTATTATTTTAACTCATTATTTTAACTATATCATAAGTATTTTATTTTTGGCATTTTACTCGTTTGCCATATCTCTTTGAATTTTGGACTACCTGGAATAAAGACTCTCTTTATATACTTTGCTTACATCATGTTTTTATTGGTCTGGAGGGAACGATGGCTAGCATTCAAATTCTTTTAGTTACAAAGTGCTTTTGTGTACATAATATTGATACCCACTGCAACTATATGAGATGGGATGTTTAGGTATTAGAATCCCTTGTACAAATCCAAAGGAAAAAAACAGTGACATTTTTATTGTTTAAGCAACTGCTGGTTGAGAACTATGCATTTATTCTGATTTTGGAGAACCTACTCCTAATGAACCATATAAGTGGAACCAAATAGAAGATGGATTCAATGAAATTTGGAAGAGTCCTGAATTACTTCTTGTATCTGACATCTGGGTTCTCTGCTCCATGACCTGTGGCTTCCCAATTTCATATTTCTCAGTAATTGCTTACTTAATGCCTCAAGCTAAATATCTCCTGGGTGACCAAGACCAAGAGCAGCAAGAAGTACATATTTCCCCTTAAGGTCACTTGACCAGTAGGGCCACAGGCCAAGTCCAAATTTACATCATTCTGTAATATACAGGAATGCCTGGTGACCATGCTTCAGCATGTACAGGGCTCCAGAGACAAGCCTATGGCTTTGCCTTCAGGATCTCAGCCTTTGGACTCAAGTTGGAGAGCATACTATGGATTTTTTAAAGGTGGTGCATATGAATTTGGAGCCCATTATTCTATAAACCGAAAACAAATTCCACTGAGTACTAGAAAAAAAAGTAAATTTAGAACAGATTTCTTTATAGACTGTCGCTTACCCTGATCAATAGAATGGCTATACTTAAAGAAGTGGTGGTAAGAAGGTAAAATGATGATTCCTTCAAAAATTCTCTCTTCTCAAAAGGGAGTGCTTTGTAAATGAAAAATAAAAAGGTGCCTTCCTGAGTTTCATCAAAGATGTAAGGAAAGAATTAGCTCCATGGGCCCTTCCTATTATCATTCTTGTTTAGATCCCCTTTCCCTTCCTCTCCTTACTCTAATGTGTTCACTTTCACGTTGCCCTACATTGTACTTTTATTTTAATCGTATGGATGGACCCAGGATGTTTTTTGGTTCAATATATTCAGATACAAATTCTTTATGGAGATACTGTTGGGTAGCATTAGAATGTATTAATCCTGGTATTAACCTGTCTCCCTTCCATCTTTCTAGTATCAAGAATTATATTGTGAATGAGTTCATGATCACATTTCTAAAGATGTTACTTGGGAGGTTGATCAAGTTACTTGTAGATGTGCAAGAATTCAATGTTGTGGTTTCAGTGTCCTAGTACTTGCCATCTAGATGTGAATTCGTAGGCTCCCACACACACATAATCTCGAACCCACACATACACACCCCTTTGCAAACTGGTCACTACTCAGCTTGATTTCTCATTCACATCTAATGTTATGCAATGTCAGTGTAAATTGTTTATTTCCACTCTTCAGGTGTCCACTGGGAGATATTTTCCCTTACATTTCAAACTTCTTACCCCATTCCCTCACTTACCCCTTTCTAGAAAAAAAAAAGAGTGTATTCTAATTAACCCTATACACAGCAGAAACTAACTAAGCATGTGAAACCAGATGCGCCCCTTTTTCTCTTTGGGATATGCTTGCCTGCAGAGAGCTTATGCTTTGGTCTGCCCTTGGGCATATGGTGTGCTGACCAGCAGGTGAGACCCATGGTTTCCTAGCAGTGCTTTCAATGTGGTAAGTAATTTAAATTCAAGGATGTGGTATCACCAAGTCCACCTAGTTAATAGGTTTAAATCCATATTCTCCAAGCTCGCCTTTGAGATCCATACATGTGATGTGCTCATCTTTATCTTCCTGATTCATTTCTCATTCAGTGTGATCAGAATTGGGATAGAGAGGCAAAGGTGCAATTGATTAGTCCCCTTGAACTTCAATATCTATGACTGAATTTTTCCTCTATAACTTGTTGTCAGGCTCCTCTGAATGCCCTTGTATGTGACGAGAATGATCTCGTTATATCTTCTTTTGCTTCAGCTAGTAAGCTCATATTAATTCTCTCCATGGAAATAGAAAGAAAAGTACTTTGCCTAAGACATGCATGATGGTGAATAATACAACCATAACTGCTGACAACTACGAACAGGGAAGTGGAAGCCTAGAGGCATGCAATTTGGAATTTCCCTATGAGTGACTATATTTTTCTTGGATGAAGGAGAGGTAGCAGCATAGAGTGTAATCATTTTAATTTTTTTTATTTTTTTCTTTTTTCAAGGGAATCTCTTTGTTTGAAGTCTTATTTTAGTCCAATATGTAGTAGAGATAAAAACGATGCCATCATAGATAAAGTGGGGTGAAAGTCTACAGTTAGATACTACCTCCTCTTGCATTATGACACTTCCATGATACCCTTAGAACATATGGCTGGAACTCATTTTTAAGACCAGAGGAGAAAGATCACTGCACTGGATGTCAAGCACATGAGAATTTATGTCCATAAACACCTTAATGAACAAAGGACATTTCAACCAGTCCATTTATTTTCTCATCTCCTGTTGGAGACAACTGGTCCCTTAAATGCCTCTGGCTTGTAGAATTAAAGATAATATTTTTAAAAGTAGAAGATGACCCAATTTCTAAATTCCTGTGGTATCACATTTCAACATTCCATTCTTTAATTTTCTACAGTATCTAGAATAGTACACCTGGCACAGAGCTGATAGTCAATGAATGTTTGATGACTGAATGAGTGAATGAATGAGTAAATAGAAAAAGTTGATAGCTGTCCTTAGGAGCAGCAGAGTGCAGGAACCAAGCATGCAATGTGTAATAAAGAATCTCATTCAGAAAGTTCTCTGTTGACTTTTCAAAGATCAGAAATCTATGGACCTAAAATTGCCTTCTCCATTTTCAAAGGTAAATTTTGACAGAGAAATCCCTGTCTGTTGAAATATGCTTCTCACCTGCTGAAAACACCTGTTCCTGATAAACTTGGCTTCTTTATCCTGCCAAGGCATTGTGAAGAGACCACCCACAGGCTTCCAGAGCCAAAAATAAAAGAAAATAACATTGTTTCATTTAGGTGGCAGGTCTGCTTCTTGATGAGAAAGAATCTTTTTCACGTGTATCTAGGTTTCTAATTTCAACCACCTTTTTTTTCTTTTCCTCTAGAAAATAAATACCAGGTCTTTAAAAAAAAAATTGTCTTCTCACTCCCATCCCTATCACCTTGCGCCTCTAAACCATAACTATTGACTCCAAAGGAAGGCTGTCTGTGAATGAGAGATTAACCTAGTATCATTCTTTTTATATCTGTGGCTCCCGAAACGTGTGCCAAAGTGTTCCAGAGCACTGTGGCAAAATCACAGGGGCATTTAGGATAATTTGAAACACAGCCTTTGTTGGACATTGCCCAAACTACTACCTCAAAATAATTCACAGTTTCCATGTTAGGTTAAGTGACTTTCCCTTAGATGATGTCATATCTTTACGTGACTAGGCTTCAAGAGATTGCTATAAAAAGAAGGTTCATGGGGCGCCTGGGTGGCGCAGTCGGTTAAGCGTCCGACTTCAGCCAGGTCACGATCTAGTGGTCCGTGAGTTCGAGCCCCGCGTCAGGCTCTGGGCTGATGGCTCGGAGCCTGGAGCCTGTTTCCGATTCTGTGTCTCCCTCTCTCTCTGCCCCTCCCCCGTTCATGCTCTGTCTCTCTCTGTCCCAAAAATAAATAAAAAACGTTGAAAAAAAATAAAAAAAAAAAAAGAAGGTTCACATTCAGGCTTCATCTCTTCTAGGAGTTATAGCAGGGATTAAGCATAAATGACTCTTTCTCATGAACTGGTGAGCTAGTGTTTCCCATGTGACATCTAGTTCCTGTCATTCATAATCATGGGAAAGAAAAATTTGAAGAGAAGTCTTACTAGGGAAAGACATGATATTCAGATGTCTAGAAATCAGAGCGTGTGTGCCACAACCCTACTACTGAAGGAAGAGGCTAGATGTAAAATATAAAGGAAAAAATTGTGCAGAACAAGGTTCGAATCCTCGGTGAGCAATAGTGCTTCAGAAGTCCCTGGGAAAATGCAACACAGAGATCAGAAAAGGACACAAAACACAATGTGCCTCCCACAGGGTGGGTTTTGAGAGGAGCAAGCTGCTGTTTGGCATCTCAGTGGCTTGCAGGTTTGCAAGCTGGGCAGGAAAACAGAGGGCACGATGGAGGGTACCTCTCTCCATGTTGTTGAGGAAGAAATCCCTCAGTTTGTAAACAGTGAACATCATCAGGAAAGCAGAGTCAGAGTCAGGAAAGCAGCAGAAACATATTAGGAACATATAAGAGACACCACCTGGGGAATCCCAGAAATGCCTGAGAAGACTTCATGGGTGGGGCGGGGGGATGGTTATACATAAGCAAGTTAAGGTGATATGTATGTTAATATGAGCACAATTATGTCCACAAACTGCTGGGTATGGAATGTTTTTCTTTTCACAAATTCCCATTCTCAATGGAACTTATTTGTTCCTCTGTTGTGCCTCATCTTTTTCCTGTTATCTGTACGGGATATACAAGCAACACTTGAATAAGGCCATTTCACATCAGTGTCCATATGCCTGTCTTCTTGACTATACTGTAAGCTCTTTGAGGGCAGGCACCATGATCTTTCCTGTGTTTTTGCTCACTGAATACAGTACTAGGAAAAAGAGTAGATTCTCATTAATGCTAATTAACTAGAACTGAATTGCCTCTGCCACCTTAGAGAGGACTGGATGACTGAAGTATTATTTTCTAATTTGCAACTAAGAGACAACTAGCAAGCTTCCTCATAATCAAAGAAGTGATAACTATCAAAGCACTATTAATCAAAATGTGTTTTATTTCCTACCAGGCTTTACTCATTAGGAAAATGAAGGAGGGGATTTATGTGCAGGCATAAATCAAAGTTTGTGATGCTAAAAGTATTGCAATGCTAAAGCCAGACAAATGACCCCCAGTTTAAAAGAAACAACATTTAAACCTCTCTGTACATAGCATTCTTTCCAAGAACGCTCAATATTTCTGTAACTGTCTAAATGTTGGAACAAGATTTAATATTGAAGAAGAGAGATGTACGTACACATTGAAGCATTGTTTGTATCTTTTCTATGTAATTCCAAAATTATTTGGGTTTTCTTCTTCATCATGTTATTGAAGTGTCCCTACAGTTTATACACATCAATAATAGAACTAGGAATTGTGTTGGAAATAAAAATAAATAAAAATTGGTTTCTTACTATTGATGGTTATTAATAATGAATATTCTTCTTGTTGACTAAAACTTAACCATATTACACAAAGGAGCTAAGGCATCATAATATGGAAAATAGGCAAGAATATGCCCATGCCTGGGAACTAGGTGTGAGTCTCAGTGATCAATAGATGCCATGAATGTATTGTCTGTGATGGGGAATATAGTCCTGCCTTTGGTTTTGCAACTAGATCTAAAAAGGTTACTGGTTTAAATATCCCTCCCTTGAGGCAGAAATGAGGGCACTCAATTGAAATGTAGGGAGAAACCCTGATATGGAATGCATGATCTTTAACTGGGCTCCAGTTTTTGGATTCTTGCCCTATAAAACAGAAAGGAAATGAGAGTGTTGCAGATCCCTTGGGTAGCATAGATAATCCTCAAGAATCTATTTGGTGAAGACTTCAACCCCACTAAAGTGTCCTTTAATACTCCCAGATGTCCTGCAAGGGCTCATGAGTTTCATACTAGTTCCATTTAAGGATGTACATGAGCTCCAGCCTAGTAACTATATTTTTTACAATGCCACTTACACCAGTTTCTCTTTATATACCTAACTCATTTCATTCTGACAAACATCCTATGAAATCAGTATTATTATCACCAATTTCCCATGAGGAATATGAGCTTCAGAAATGTAAGAAATATCTCCAGTCCTTCATATGGTTAAATGGCATAGCTGTATCTTAAGCCACATATCAAGGAATGACATTGATTCACCACTAATTATATTGCAACAGTCTCCACAGAAACAGAATATGGATTGTAATTCAACTAATTTAAGTCATCAATGAAGGATGATAGAATCCTTTCCAGATGGATTTCCAACTTTCTGTGCTAATTTCTAGAATTCATAGATAGATTCTGTCTCTGAGCTAGACAAAGATGTATTCTCTTATTTCAAGAATTTCTAGGTCTGAGGGGAGGAAACATTTCTAAGTTCCCAGCTACAAAAAAAAATCATGAGTATATAAAGAGACAGCTACACAATGATATGAGAGGTTCAAAAAAAGGAGAGATTAGCTCTGAGTTAGAGTATCTATTAATTTTACTTGAACTGGTCAGAGGACTTGGATGGAGCAAGAGACTTTGACAAGTAGAGATGGAAATGCTGAATATTATAGACAAAAGGGCAGCATAAACAAAGGTGTGAAAGCAGGGAGGGAAGACTGTTTCAGCATAGGATATTTTAGGTAAAGACTTGGGATAGGGTATATAGAAAGAGAGATGGAAGAAAAGATTAGACTCTTAATAAAACAAGTTGTTTGATATAATTTCTCCTTTCCATTTAACCTATTCTGGGAATTTCTAACATTAAAATTTAATTACCATACTTGAGTAAGATGTTGATCAGAAGGGAGTGTATCTAGATGTAAAACATGTTTTATATGTGTAGAGAGATGAATATTCAGCATATTAAAGGTAATAAATAAACACTTCTTAAATGACTGAATAATCAAACTATTAATGGCTATCTAGAATTTGTGTGAATTTTCAAAATCACCAATATTTTATTATATAGGTAGCATGAATTAAATTTTAATGAGTTTTAATTTAAAGTGGTTCCAAATGTGAATTGTTTTCCATAATAAAGTATGTTCTAATTATTACCAGAGTAGTTCATATTTGGTAATGGCTGGCATTGCTGTTGGGTAGTCCATTAAATCATGAAGTCATTGATTTTCTTTTCCTTTTCTACTTTCAAGGGGATTATTTCTACCAAATATAATTGCCCTTTAGTGAACAGTGTTAGTTTGATGTACTGTGAACTTCCTTGGGGATGATCAGCCTCTGTGAATAGTAGCATTAATCTAGTACAGAAACATTAGTGGCTTGTAAGGATTAATTCTATTTTAAGAACCTTTTACGAACCTTGAGTGTACACATGCTCCATAATAACTTGTTCCCAATTTCTCAACTGTCACATCTTTAATTTGGTTATTCACATTGTTTCTTCACAGTTGTTGATTCAAAAATCTGCTATACATTCTTTACATAATATTTTCAACCACCCCTGTCTTTCTGAGAATGAAAAATAGATGACAAGAATGCCATTGGTGTTTAAAGCACATACATCAAAGGTAGAATGGGTCTTTCGATCTTCCTTTCTATTGCAGCAAATAAATAGCACAGGTTTTTCCTGATTAAGTTCTGTCTCTTCTATGTTGTCAGCAGAAATTTGTGTTTAAATTTTAAATTCAGATTTCTAAAACAATTATCACTCACCTGGGCTTTCCAACAAGTTAATCAGTGGTTGAACTGAGATCATCATCAGCTCATCAAGCAATTGCACAGAGTATCTGCTAATTCAGTTCCAGTCAATTAATCCCCAATGGAATGAAGCTGTGGCAGATGGAGATGGAGGGAGTCTCTTCCATCCAACTCATCATTGGTCCTAAGTCATCAAGAAACCAGTGAGCTTTCTTCCTGGAACTTACACTTGATGCACAAAGGCCATATCATTTTCCTACTTAGCATGATGGATTATAAGATTCTCAGGGAAAATATTTGCATTGTGTAATGATCATAGGGAGGAAATGTTTTTATAGAGGCTATTCAACGGCTAACTTGAGATGACTGTCTATTTCTGGCAGGAGAACTAAAAATATATAAGTAAAAGGGAAGCATGGTCTAATATTATGCTTTGGATTAATTCTAATTGATCCCAGAGAATTTAGAACCTAAGTCTGGAAAGGTTAACATATGAAGTAAAGCTCCTTAAAAATAAATGACTTTTCTATTGACAGTTTGATGGCTATGACATCCCTGGGCGTAATAGCCTTTTTATCCAGAAAGATCCCCAAATTGAATATGAGGATGGAGATGAGATTTAGCTTATTATCTTTTGTTGCATCTCAGTTCTTGTGGATGATAGTATTGTTTACTAGCATACCAGAGTGGCTCTAAGCACTTAATAGAGTATACATGTCATTTGGACATAGGAAAGCTTACTTTATAAGCACCCACTGGTAAATGTTCTCTGGCTGAAGGCCAACATAGGCTAATATGAACTTGGTAAATTAATGAGCCATTTACTCTTTTTACAAAGTATTTGTGTTCTAAAGTAAATCTTATATTGGGAAGGCTATATAGCTTTTGAGGTAGGGGCATCCACAGTTTGAGAAATTGAGGCAAATGAGCATGCCAATGTATCACTGTGGTTGAATTCAATCATTCACTTTTTCACATATACAACTATTCAATAATTTTGATCAAACATATTTCATGAGGATAATGTTGTGAAAAAACATAAGATTGAATGATAGAATTCCTTTATGCAAGAAGGTTTAAGGCCATCATTCAAAGAACTGTGATGATTGCTTTAATATTAAAGGGGGGGGGGAAGAGGAATAAAGAATTTAAGCTCCAGCAAATTAAGCACCATGTCATATTCTCAGCCACTTCCTTGGCTAACATAGGGTCAGGCTTACATCAGACACTTGCCCAGCAGCTCAAGGATAATGGTAATGCCAGGGTCGTGAGTTTGGGCTTTTCTATGCAGTGATCCCATGCTTCTGATAGTGAAGCAGAAGGAGAACTAGGATGCTTCAGGATAATAATGCTCTGGTTTTAGTTGATAAATGCTTTCTTAACAGGAGTAAGGTTGGGGTGGGGGGTAAATGCCCAGTAGTTAATTTGAAGGACTATAAATCTTTGGAGCAAGCCAGAAGACTGGTGTAACTTGGCGTACATTGTTAATTTCTAAGTCTTATTTTTTATTGTCCTGGAAGGACATTTTGAAAGTTAACAGACATCATGCAGAATTCTCTAAGTGATTCAACTTTTTTAAAGGCAAATCTGTTGAAAAAAACTATCTGATTAATATTCTGCTTTGTAACTTACATAATCCATATTCAATTGCTTAATGAGTTTTTGATTGTCACAGTGTTCCCTGTATGTACTTGAAGGTGAATTGAAAACAAAAGTAGTGGAAAACTATAGTGAATATCCAAATACTATAGAAAAGCCATTCAATAAGTAATCGATATTTTATATATTTAATATATTTGAGATATATATTTCCATTTTATTAAAAGAATATCAAGCTTGAAGTAGGATTCAAGAAAAAGTATATAACATGGGCTTTAAAGATTATATGCTTATATAAACTTCCAGAACAAGACTGAGAAGAAACAATGCATTGCATTGATTGTATATTTATAGTTATAAGTAATATAGTAGAGATTTTCTCCCAAATCCCTAACATACTAATATAACTTTAAAAAATATTATTCCATTTTTAGATGATTCACAGGCATGGTCAATCTGTCATGACAAAAAAGTCAAGAATCCTCCAATGGAGCATTCATAACCTCACTGCACATACCCATATTTATTGAAAACATTATATTATCATTAAATATTTTCATGTTTTTACTTCTTATTAGACCTTTGAGTCTTATCATTCTATTTTTGTAGATTCAATTCCTTACATAGGTGCTATAAAGGCAATGGATATTTATTTGATAAGTTATTGGATATTAATAGCATATTATTTTACAGAACTTACTTTATTGTTCTGGTTATTACTTTAAAGAAAAATACTAGAAAATTAGAACATTTCATTAGTTTGAACAACAGCTAGGCCAGAATTACAAAGTTAATTTTGTCTACCATTCCCTAGCATTAAAATAAGCAAATATTGGACTCCACCAAATATCTACTAGGAATTTATTTTTTAATGACTTGTTCTGGAAAAAAAAGATGTATTCAAAATTCATATGTACTATAAAAGCCATTCTGAGATGGCAGACAACTTTCTTTTTTAAATATGTCCAGACCCTGTGGTGTATTCCTACATTATGATGAAGAATAGAGAATTGTATACTTACACAAGGTATATACTTGGACAAGAACAACCTTGCGGGGGGCGGGGGAGGGGAGTGTTTCTATGAGTATGACATGATAATAAGATGTCCCTATAACTAGTCAGGAAAAGAAGTCTGACTTTTATTTTCATAGCTGAATGTAAACTTTGCCATCTGGTCATCTTATTGGTCAAAGACAAAGATACCTATAGCTCAGCTCAATATCAAAGATATTGAATTGATCTTGACTATACAGTTATTGAGTTTCCCATTATTTTTTAGAATACTTATACTATTTTAAATATTATTTTATTGTAAATTACCTCAAATCATCTTGAAAATATTCACAGTATGTATTATGTCTATACAGTGCTCGTATCTATTTATGTGACAGGACAATATGTATTCATAATGATACCTAGATATGCAATTTTTTGTATGAAATTTTGCATGAAATTTTGAGACTTCAGGAAACTTTCTTGAAATGAAAGAGATACAGTGGATCTTGAAACATGATTAGGATTTGGATACACACATATTTATTCAGAATTTTCTGTGAGATTGACTGGATCCTCTCTTACTCATGGCAGACCAAAATGGTCTGGATGACTGTTTAGTGGAGGTATAATGAAGTAGCTTGTTAATTAACCCAAATGTTTAAAATATGGTCAAAAAGGAGAAATAGGGGCGCCTGGGTGGCGCAGTCGGTTAAGCGTCCGACTTCAGCCAGGTCACGATCTCGCGGTCCGTGAGTTCGAGCCCCGCGTCGGGCTCTGGGCTGATGGCTCAGAGCCTGGAGCCTGTTTCTGATTCTGTGTCTCCCTCTCTCTCTGCCCTTCCCCCGTTCATGCTTTGTCTCTCTCTGTCCCCAAAATAAATAAACGTTGAAAAAAAAAATTTAAAAAAAAAAAAAGGAGAAATAATCATTTTACATAAAGTAACTAGAATTTGGAATTTTATTCTTCTTTGGTATTATTTTTTCATAGTTCCTTTTACGTTTGCTATCTAAGACTTTACCTTAAGGTTTTTTTTTTCTAACCCTAATTGATAGGTCAATTATGTGCCATACAATTCCCATTTATTTAAGATTATTTATTAAAGAAGATGATGTTTGTAATATGGTATACAACTAATTTACTCTGATTCCTACTTGAGGACTTCTCTTGCTATCTTAGTAGATTTTACTGAACCCAGAGAGAATTGTTAGCTCAGTGATTGCCAGGTATTAATTAATTACAAACTGCTTTGCATTACCTGTGACCTATGGATTTATGGTTAGAGAGAAAGCATCTTGCAAAGGATCTTTGGGGCAGATACTTAAGAAGATATGGAAATAGAACTCTGTCTCTCTGTTTTGCTTTTGTAAAGAGTGAGTCTTGTCAATGAAATTATGTCTGTGTGTTAGAAAGGAAGATTTATTCTCGGCTTCTCATATTATCATATGGAAAGTCTTCAGTTAGACTGACTTTCCTGGTTTTTCTCTGCACACCTCCCAGCGCCCCACCTTTCCCTACAAGAGGAGGAGTATGTTATCAGAATTTGATGAATTTGAAAGGATAAATTCACCATGCTCAGCTCAGCCCATTCCTTTCTCTTCTTTTGGATTTTTTGCTATAGATGGTATGTTATGATCATCCTGGTAAGGGACTCTTTGGCAATACAGAGTGCTGAATTCTGGAGAAATAAGTTAGTTTTTGATAAATCCTTTAGAGTTAGGATTGGCCTGTTTGCTATGCATGCTAAACTGATATTCTTTATATTCATTTATGAGAAAGGCACACAAGGGACTTGGTATTATTGAACCAATGCAACTTACATGTTCTTGAAAGAATATTTTTCTAGTTTTGCCAGTAAGGGATGAGTAAGTCCATTTAATATAAAGACTGTGAGTATTAACAAGCTCTTTTATTGGCAGACCTAAAGTTATATTGTAGAACTTTTTTTTTCCTTCCATTAATGCAATTGGTATTTTCATCTCCATTTTT
This sequence comes from Prionailurus viverrinus, assembly GCF_022837055.1. Classification (NCBI taxonomy): domain Eukaryota; kingdom Metazoa; phylum Chordata; class Mammalia; order Carnivora; family Felidae; genus Prionailurus; species Prionailurus viverrinus. Next base: position 123,511,136 of record NC_062563.1, read on the forward strand.
CTGTCTTGTATGTTGCACAGTTGGTTCCAATCTCAGGAGAGAAAAGGACAATCCTTACCAACCCTATAAAGCCCCAGCCATATTCTATGCAATAAGAAAAAATAATGTTAGGGAACAATCAATTTTAATACTTTCTATAAAATGTATTTCAAGTATGAACATAAACAAATTAGGGGTAATTTCTACAAGATCAATAATTCTGGCTCATTTACAATAGTTGTAAAAAAATTCCACTGTAATTAACCTCTACAGTGAGTTTCCTTTGAGACAATTTATCTTTGATCAAAGTTAAGTGTATCTAGGAATTTCTTTTGATATGGATCACAGATATTCTAAGAACCTGTGGTATATTATTATTCTCAGCTTTTCCTGCCATTCTCTATCACATTTGTCATTGTAGGGCCCTTCCCTATAGGAGAAATGTAAACCACCTCCCATTGAGTTCATCTTGGCCCTCTAACTTGTTTTGCCAATGGAATCCAGCTGAAGTAAAGTAGGCCCCATCTGAGAAGCTTAAAGAGCCGTCCCTCAATTCCATCTTTGCTTCTTTCCCATGCCATGAGCATGCATGTCCCAGATGTAGGCAGTCCGCTACTTTAGCCTGGATCCCACACAATAAAGGTGAGAAATAACCCCTTGTCCTCACAAACCTTTGAGACTAGAAGTTGTTTGTTGACATGACACAGCCTAGCACATGTGGGTGATACAGATTCAACAGTAACCATTTACACACATATTTCCTCTCTTTTGTCATTCTTGTCTATGTCCTTGATCACAATTTGTAAAAAAAAAAAAATTCCTTGTCCTTTGTCTCCTCCCTATTTTATTCCTTCTTTAAATTTCTGGTTTTCTGCTCATTTGTGTCTGTTGGTTGGTTTAACCTTCTCAACTCACTTCTTTTTTTTAAAGGCTCTGTCATAAATCTGGTCATATCCAGAGCTAAAGAAAAAAATCAATTTTCCTAAATTGACTCATCTGGGTGGGGTTTATATCCAACTTATTTTATTTTTGAAAAGGTCTATGAGAAACTTTTGACAGTGAGCATTTTGAAAAATCTTACTTATAAACATTCTTTGGTCTCTTAGCATTGTCATGCCATAGAAAAGAAGGAGGACATGCATAAGATTTATATAGCTGACAGAGATTTCTATGTACTGTGTGCACTACATTTATATTTTCAGCTTAAATCATTGAGTGATTATTTTCTGAAAGAATTTCGTCTTTCTTGGGGGAGGTTGAAAATCATGTCTACTCGATGATTTATTAAGTGAATAAGTAAGTGAAAATGAACAGACTGGTACTGATTTTTACCATAGGCAGCAAATTATGAATAATGATTCTTCCATGCTTGAACTCCTTTGCAGTGATTCTGCAAATAATTCTAGTTTTCTCAGGTTGTTTCAGCCAAATGGATTTGCATAGGCAAGAGAGGCTGAAAGATAGCAGGTTAGGCTTGAAGCACTATGTCGGGGGGCATGTTAGAATTTTATTAGAAATATGGGCTTTTCTGCCATTAGGTGCCCTGTGTTCATCACTGTCATATACTGTAAGTAAAGGGAAGATTAGAAAACATTTAGGATAGTATAGCAAATAAACAAATATATGGGTTAAAGAACTTTTATAATCTACCTTAGAACACCAAAGGTCTTATAATTAAACTGAAGAGATATAGGAAATCTGTGGACTCTGTCACTGCCTACATTTATAAATACTGTTGACTGGCATTCCTTGAGAGGAAAACTGCTTCTATTTTCCAAGGTAGCATTTTTAATATATTAGACTGAACCAAATGCCATTTCCTTTTTTTAGGTCAAAAGCAATTGAAATTTGGCAATATCAGACTGTCCAAGCAAATAACTTAAAATTTGCTATCCAAGTACACTCTATGACAAAGTGTCCATTTCTCAATGTGTACATTTGAATTCATATACAAAATGTGCATTTATAGATTTATAAATATAACTGTCAATTTATATTTTCTTGTATATATTTTATACCATAAATATCTTGTTCCTAAATAACAGACTCTCTAAATTATGGGATTTTTTAATATACCATAATTTATTAAATTGTCTTAATATGGAAGATGTACTTTGCTTTATTAATTTTGGTGTTGTTGTTGATAGTTGTAGTAGACTGAATTTTGTTTGCTTTTGCTTTAATAGGTTATAGTAAAATACCCCTCCCCAATATATATCATACATATGTTGCATGTTTTGTTTTGTTTTGTTTTACAAATATGTCTATGGTTTCTTTATATTGTACCCTTTTGTTTTCCTAAAGTACGAACTTAAAATAGGATTGCAAGTAGTTTATTAATCATCTTTAATTGTGCTTCATTACATAATTATATTATCTTTATCTTCACATGTCAATGCATGTACAAACATTATCTAACTTGCTAAAGTATGAACTTACTGCCTTTCTATTGAAATCTAATGTTCTGGGGGTAAATTATCTGTTGATATTTTTGGGTCATTTATTCTAGTGCAGGCTTTCATTTTTTTCCATGGCTTAATAATTTTCTCACAGTTACATACGGAGATGTTTGATAAATGTGAGAAGGCGGGGAGAAAGGGAAGTCAATGTGCAAGGACAAGCAAAGGTGACCCAGAGAGAACGTGCCTGGGAAGGAGGAGGAAATCTGTCAGAGTAGTGCACATGTAATATGAGGCCTCATCAATGCAGAGTCCAAGCAAAGTGTGGAGATGTGTCTGATCTCTTCCTGTCCCTTGAACTCCCATCCCCTGGACCTCCCACTTCCTGATTTTGTATAGTTGTAAGGAGAAGGTTGCATTAGAAAGGCAAAAGACAATTTCATTACGCTGCGAACATCTTCTAAAAGATCCCAAATTAGGAATAGGCAATAGGCAGGAATGTGGTTACTTTTATTGAAGTGTGTGATGGCAGGATGTGTAGCCTGGAGGCACTGGCAGGAGTTCAAGAGGGGACCTGACCTAAGCTGGATGAAAGCAAAGGTAGTAAGTGCTGCAGAGGCATGACATAGCCTCTAGCAAGGTTTCTGGTGTATCTGAGTCTCTTGAAATCCCATGTGAGGATACCTATGGGGATCCCAAATGGAAAAAAAAAATGAGATTCTGGTCTTCTCTGAATATACTTGACATTTTAAGCTGTTCACATTTCTTATTTGTAAGGAGTCTGATTGAAAAGGACAATTATTTTCTGGCACTTAGAGAAATTTTGAAATATTCTTCCTTTATGTTTTATGTTCTCATCCAGGAGATTTAAAAGTTCTTTTATTTAAATGTTTAAAACAGCTTTAAAAACTTAGTATTTTTGTCTTTTCTTAATAATTTAAACGTTTTATGATTCAATATGTCACCCATGTAGAAAGTTTATAAAGTGAATGTGTAAAGTTTTAAGAATAATAAGATGATTACTCAGGTAGAGAAAACCCAGTTTAATAAAAAGAATATCACCAGACTTAGAGAAGGTCAGAGTGGCCCCCCAGTGTGGATACCACACTATCCCCCAGGGAACCACTGTTCTGGATTCTGTATTCATCACCCTCACACTTTTATTGAAGATAGTCCACCTTCTGTTTATGCACTCCTCAACAATGTATATGGTAGGAATCCTATTTTGATTTGTCTCTTTGTCGCTACTTTAATTTTTCATCCATGTGATTACAAGTCCCTGAGTAGTTGTAGCATATTTCATATTTTTATTGTTGTAAGGATATTCTAGAATTTTTTTTTTTTACTTTTTATCATAGACAGTTGGGTCTTCCCATTTTTTCACCTTTATGAAAACTGCTGATGTGAATGTTCCTGTCCGTGTGCCATGCTGCACGTGGCCATGAATTTAGCTGGTGTGTGTTTATACCTGGAAGTGGAATGCCAGGGTATGCACGTGACCAACTTTGCCAGTGGATTAAACCATTTCCTAAAGCGGTTTTATCAATGGACAAAACCACAGCAAGAAGTGGATGAGTTTGTTTTGCTTCAGAATTTCTCCAACAACTGGTACAGTTTGACTCTAATGCTTGCCAGGGAGAGTGTAGAATGGTACCTCATTTTGTTTTCTACTACGTAACATGTTTTTCATTTAAATTTTCTCATTGTCAGTAAGGTAGACTATTTTCACATGTTTATAGATCATTTTTGTTTTCTCTCCTCTTCTTGCCTTTACGCATCTTTCTGGGGGAAGGTTGAGCTTTTTTTTTGTTGCCTGGAGGAAGTCTATTTAACATGAGTTTTAATAATTTGTCTCTCATATGAGGCACAAGTATCTTTCCCACTGTAAAGCTTCCCATTTACTCACTGTGTGATAACAGAACTTCATGGATCTTTGATATTTTCTGTCAACCTTCAGACTTTTTGCATGTTGCTTAAGAAATTTTTCTAGCATGAGATCATGAAAAATTTGTCTCTGTTGTTTTCCTAAAAGTTTAATAATGTCTTTTTTTTCCTGTTAGTTTTTAATCCACTCAAAATTGGTTTTTGTGGGGTGTGAGGGAGGGATAGAAAGTAATTATTTTGCATGGGTAAGCAATTATTTAAGCACGCTTAGATAGTTGGCTCTTCCTCCAATGATCTGAAGGGCCAGCTCAGTTGTAAATCATATTTGCATATATGCATGAATTGTAATGAATCTGTTTTATAATAAATCTTGCTAACTGTTAAGGCAAGTTATCCCATCTTGTTCTCTTCTAAGAAGACCTCACTCTTTTTAATCTTTGGTGTTTTTGCATAAATTTTAGAATCCCTCTGTCATTTCCATGACTAGTTCTATACAGATTTGGTTTGGAATTTCATTGAAGTTAAAAGTGTATAGAGAATATTTACATCCTCGAATATTCAGTCTTCTTGTCTTACAATATATCACTTGATTTAGGTACTTTTTAATACCTTGAAAAGAGTTTGTAATTAATTCCTTGAAGAATTGATACAACTTCTCCTGTTACTTCTACATATGTTTTATTTTTCTTGCCTTTGTAAATAGCATTCTTGATCCTTTTAGTGCTCAAAGTCCTCCTGAAGCTTTACCTTCATTCTATTTCCCATCCAAAATTTACCACTATCTTCGCTCGTAATAACATATATTAGTTTTGACAATTTTTGAACAATTTTTGAATCATACTCATACTGTACACTCTTTCATGTCTGGCTTCTTTTGTTCAATAGTATACTGCTGATAGTAAGATTATTACTAAATGACGAATAAGTATAAATATTTTTCCATTCTAGCAATATATTCATCTTTACTGATAGACACTTGATTTGTTTCTTGTTTCATGTGTTAGGAAAGATAACACATACAATATTACATACCTACAATAAACATACCTATACATAATTTATGATGAACATATATATGCATTCCTGTTGGGTTTATACAGATAAGTGAAAGTATGATATCATAGTCTATGCATATGTTCAGCTTTTATAGATATTATCAGTTTTCCAAAGTGGTTAAAAATTTTTAAAAACATCCTTCCATAGTAATATATGAGTGTTGACGTTTCCCATTATTTCTCCCTCCTAGTGTGATAGGCTTTTTTCATTTTAATTGCGTTTTTTCTGGTAAGTGCCTAGTAGTTGTCTCTCATTATAGTTTTAGCGTGTATTTCTCTGATGTCTAATGAGGTTGAACACTCTTTTATGTCTATTGGCCATTTAATTTTTTCTCTTGCAAGATGTCTGATTATGTCTTTTGACCTTTTTAAAAAACACAAATTGGATTTGCAGCCATTTTCTAATTCACATGTGTGAGAATTTTTCATACATATTTGATATGTTTTTTATCATATGCAGTTTAAATACTATGTCCCACTTGTTGGTTTGTCTTTCACATTGTTGATGGTTGATGAACTGAAGTTCTTTTTTTTTTATTTTTGAGAGAGAGAGACAGAAAGACAGACAGACAGACAGATAGCACAAGCAGGGAAAGGACTGAGAGAGAGGGGGACAGAGGATCCAAAGCAGGCTCCATGCTCACAGCAGAGAGACCAATGTGGGGCTTGAGCTCACAGACTGAGATCATGACCTGAGCAGAAGACAGATGCTTAACCAACTGAGCCACCCAAGTGTCCCAGTGAACAGAAGTTCTTAATTTTAATTTTGTTTCTTCACATATTTCCTCTTTACCATTGTCTTCTAGAAGTTCTGACAAACATTCCTTATATCTTCTTATTCTGAACATAATGTTTTTCATATCAGCTTTATCAAGTTGCATCGTATATAACTTCATCATATGTGTTTTTCATTTTACTAATTCTCTCTTCAGCTATACAAAATCACAGTTTTTCCTTTGTCTTTTCTTTTTTGTACTTTTAACTTCTTGGTGAAGATTCTCCCTCTACATCTAACCTCAAAGACTAGACATAATATTTCCTTTCTCTTTCCTTATGTATAGTAGGTTTCGATTTTGTTTACACTTGTAATATAGGAGTGTCTGAAGAACCCAGATTTATGAGACTTTCCTGATAGACACTCAATATTGGATGCCCTTGAGACTTACTTTCTATCCCAGAAATTTGTGTAGCTATAAATTCAAAAGCTCAAGATCTCCAGGGGTTGTTAAAAATATGAAGGGTAAAATCTCTTTTAGGATACAACTTACGAACCAAAGTTCTGACTTTCACTTTGATTTTGTCTTTGGCCTCTATAGGTATCTTCAATTTCTCTAAAACAGCAATGTGTTATTAATGATTTATTTTAATCAGCATTTTTATTTTATTTTTGTTTTAATTTGCAGTAAGAAAGAACATATAGGCTGTCTGGTCTACCATACAGCTAGAAAGAGAAGTCTAGTTATCTTAATAACAAAAACTTATGCACATCAAAATAAGTGTATCTCATGCTTTATTTTGAGAAAGAATTTTTGTTGTTGTTTTATCCATTGCTTTAGTACAAGAGAGTTACTGAGGATTTGTCTTGTATTCAAGTGAATTATCCTACAAAGTATAGTATGTTTAATGGATTTTTTTACATTTATTTTTAACTATAATGTTATAAGCATTATTTTTCCAATTTTAATAGAATTTTCATACAATAATACCTGTAATATTAAAAATTTAACCAATTATGTTTTATCAACTTAAATGTTGGTTTTTATTTGGGTACTTTTGCATTATTTTTATATATGGTCTAATAATATTTACATATTGTTTGTTTATTTGATTAGAATACTTGTTTAATTTTGTAAAGTTTTATTTTGTATCTACTGTAGGGATGCCTTGGTTTTTCTCCCTATTAACATCCCCCAATGAGCCCTATTTAGAAGGTTATTTCTAGAGCACACAAATATACACTGATGGTTCTTAAAATAAAGCAAGTGAGATCTCAGTGGCCAAATGTGGAACAATTTTAACAGCAAAATAAATGCAGTAGCACTAGATTGTTACCCAAAATATAAAATAAATACCCATGAGTCCATATTGACATAAATAAATGCTTGAATAAACTTATAAATGGAGGAGAAGAGACAAATCTCCCATACAGAAGAATTCTAAATAAATTAAAAGGATACTCTCTTTGAGAGTGAGCCTAACTCCCCACCCTTTAAATTTAGGCTTTGGATAGTGACTTCCTTCCAAAGAGCAGAGTGTGGAAAGGGGAAAAAGAGTAACTTTGCAGTTCAGAAACCTGACAAACATTACTTCAAGAAATAGATGTTCAAGGTCAACAATTAACCATTATAAATCATGTTGATACAATGTACCCTTGATATGATGTGGAGACAATGACATTTTACCTCTATTATGTTCCTCCCTAAGACCCATAACCTCAGTCTCACCAGAAAAAAAACATCACACAAATACCAATAGTGAGGCATCCCACAATATATCTCACCAGCTTTCCTCAAAACTGTCAAGGTCATCAAAAACAAGGAAACTTTGAGAAACTTTCATAATGAGGAGCCTAAAAAGACATGAAAACTGAAAATAATGTGGATGGAATCCTAGAACAGAAAAAGTACAATATGTAAAAATTAAGGAAATCTGAATAAACTATGGACTTTAGTTAATAATAATGTGCCACAATTGGTTCATTAATTGTAATGAATGTGACCTGCTTGTGGAAGATGTTAATTGTGGATGTGGGACATATGCAGACCATCTGCATTAGCTTCTTAATTTTTCTCTAAATCTAAAACCATTCAAACAAGAAATTCTATTGATAAAAATAAGTAAAGCCAGGGAAATGTGTAAGGCTGATGTACTTTCAGGGAACTTGGTGTCAATTCAATTCTGAATATTTTTTGATCTGGTTGTATTACCATTCAATGTACTTTACGTCTTGAATGTGGTGATACTCCTAAATTATCAATGATTGCCTACAAGTTACCCTGGAACCATTGCATCAAAATGAGTGAGCGTTGTCCAATTTGTAGTACAAGTGAACATCTTTTTTTAAAAAAGAAGGTAGGTAATTGAAATAATAATTATCCATCATCATTTACTATAGCCTGTGATGGGAGCTAGTGCTCTAACCTAGTATACTTAGCAGAAACATGAACTTTTATAAATATTGAATGATAATTAATCAAATTGAAATACTTTGCTCCAAGACATAAACCTTAATTCTTTAGAAAATTAATTGAATTTAAAGTAATATTTTTATAGGTTTGGGTAACTATTCATTAATACCAGGGGACATTTACAATTACATAACTTTAAGAACATTTAATAGAAATACAGACTCACAGAACTAAAAGAGAGATCATCTGTTCTAGTCTCTCATTTACTCTACTGGAGAGAGGGACCAAATGACCTGGCCAAGATTGTTGTATTGTTTGTCACAGAGCACTTGGAATTTATTTCAGTTTGCTGCTGAAGCTTAGAACTTGGAGCCAAGAGATTTGGATTTGGGCCCTGAATGTGTCCCTCATGGTCTGTGTGAAAATAGCCTGATTCTTTAACTTTTGTGTTTGTAAGTATTTTCCTTGTTAAGGAATGAGGATAAGGATGATGATATAGTAAAAATTCTCCAAGTATTTCATAATGCTGTTTAAGGTTTCAATGTCATCATGTACTGGAAGGAAAATTTAAAACTCTAAAGCAAAATAGAATTTGTTAATATTGTTTTTATTTTTTATCAAATTTTATCTACTATCTCTCACCTCTGATTTTCCCATTCTAGATGGATAAATTAGTAACCAAGCCAGGAAGCCCAGTCTTACAGAGCTGTTATAATTTATTTTATATATATTTAGATATGGATAGATTGTACAATTTTCCCTTCATTTCTATGTGTCTTTCTCTCTCTCTCACTCCCTCTCCCTCCTTTCCTCCCCTTCTCCCTCCCCATCTCCCAGTCTCCTCCTCTCCTCTCCTCTCCTCTCCTCTCCTCTCCTCTCCTCTCCTCTCCTCTCCTCCCTCCCTATCATAGCTTCTTGGGTACTTTAATTTGGTTTGCTAGGCTTTATAGTCCTAAGAGTAGGAGAGAGTGTTCCTCTGCAGTCTTAGATTATCTTCACCCTTTTTCCTTATAGTTACTCTTTCTTCCAGTGGCTTCTGCAATAATACTCTTTCCTGGTTTTCCTTCCACTTCTTTGAATAGTCCTTTGCGGCCTTTCCTTCCTCCTGTGCCTTAGACATAAATGTTAACTAACTCTGAGTTCTATATTTAGCATCCTTATCTTTTCATTACACATGTTTTTCCTGGATAACTCCATTTAACTTCCATGACCCCAAGTAGACATCAATGAACTTCATATTTCTGTCTCTAGCTCAGACCATTCTCTTGAGTTTCAGACTTACAAAGCTAACTACATACAGATACTTTTCCCAGAATATTTAAGAGTCACATAGAATTCATAATATACAAAGATAAAGTCATGGTGCCATACTCCCTCTAATTAATTTCCATAACCTTCCACTCAGCTCTCAACTCGTATCGATCTATTGTACAATTCAGAATTCTGGAAGTTATCTGTAACATTGTCTTCTCTTAACATTCTCATTTCTATTTGTGAAAAACATTCTATTGAGTTTATTTCCCAAATAATTATTAAATATGTCTCATTTTTCACATTTTCACTTTCTCTGTTTTGGCTAAGGTTTCCATGGTCTCTCCCCTGTACCTTCACAATAGTGTCTTAGCTCAGGTGCCTGAGATTCAGGTGACTAACTCCTCCACATAATTCACATGTCCCTAGGTTTCTAAATTACATGTATGCTATGTGACTTTCCTGCTTAAAACTGTTTGGTGGTTCCCTGTTTATAACATACAAATTAAAGAACAAGTTTCCTGGAAAGCAATCAAGGATATTCATTCAAAAAAGATCTGAAAATCTTTCCAACCTCATCTTTCTCAGTTCCCCACATTCTATGTTTAACTTCCCAACTGAAATGCCTTTTAATAAATGTTCACTTTATGTGGGGTGTGTTATATGTAGTTAATCTACTGTGTTCAAGATCCAAGTCAAATGTTATTTCTTACAATTTCTTCAGACAAAGTATAGCAGTCTACATCTCTAACAGTTTTTCATGGCAATTAAATTAGTTTTTATGTATATACTTTCACTGCTAGGCTATAATGTACCATATTATTCTACAAAGTAAAATAGTCATCCACTCCTGGGTATTCACTTGATAAAGTTAAGTTCCAAGTATAAAGCAGTAGAAGATTCCATTTAGTATATATCACATGAATGATTCCAATGTAATTAATAACTATATAAATTGGTGGAACTGGTATTTTTATAATACAAGTTATGTATAATTATATTATATATAATATCAATATAATATGATCAACTGTCATTACTTGTCAACACAGAAGTAAAGGGATCAGTCAGTATAGGAATCCTTGGCCCAATCCCTTCCAATAAAAAGGACTCTTTAATTTGATAATTCATTGAAATATTCTGTTCTAGCAACATTTATTTAAATGTTGCTGATACATTTTTCCTATGATGTATTCTCAGGAAAACTTCTGGTCACTAGTGTTACCACAAGAAAGTTGTTGTTAAGGTTGGGTCTGCTAATGAACTCTGTAAACACATTCAGCATCTGGCAGACATTCCAAGGTGAAAGCCAAGCAGATGGCTAATTTAATATAATCTAAGTGACTTTGGATCAGATAAAGCAATTGAATTAACAGCACTTTAACTCCGCATACATCAGTTCCCAGCCATTCCTACCATTTCATTCCAATAGGCACTTCTTCAGGATGAAAATCAATGCTAATTGAAAGCTCATATGGTGATGTTTATGCCTGTAAAATGTGTGGTTAAATAGCATATTAAAAACATGTGGGCATGAATATTAGGATTGGGAAATGGGTTTAATACAGAATAAATCATAATGCCCTTAGAGTTGCTTTATGGATTTTAAATCACAAATTGTATTTTACCCATTGTGCCTACTGTATTAATCTCAATTTCATTCAGACTCTTTCCATTAGATCCACTGGGATTTATGGTTGATTCATAGTGACTTTCAACTTGTTGTCCTGTGGGGTAGGAGTGTGTGTGTGTGTGTGTGTGTGTGTGTGTGTGTGTGTGTGTGTGTTGAGAGAGAGAGAGTGATTTTAATTTGTTATTCCATACTTTGTTTTTAATACTTGCACTTGGCAAATTATATTTTAACCTTATTTTATAAAGAGACATTCATGTGCAACACAAAGTTGTAAACAATTAGTCTCAAGTCACTTAGCCAGGAGTAAGCCTGGCTTAGCAGAGTAAGCCCTCAACTGTTGACTTTCCACTATAGTGGAAGAACATGGATATAATAGTTAGAAAGACTAGGGTTCAAATTCTGGTTCTGTAACTAACCAACTGGGTAACAGACTAGAACTGTGCCTATTGAGAGGACTGCATGGCATGATGCCTATAATTCACAGTATACAGTATGTCAGGTACTTCATTAATATGTATCATTATTGTCAGTATTGTCTCACCATCATCACATTTAGCATGACAGCCATCCTTTAATCAGTGTATTCAATAAGCATTCATTTACTCTTTGCAGAGAGCTATGCTAAGCACTAGTAATAGAAACATAATATAAAGGAGGAGAGATAACAGAATGAAGTGGGCTTTGAAGCCAACATGCCTGGGTACAGATTCCAGCATCACTACTTACTGGTTCTGTGCCCTTGATCAAGGCACTTACACTCCCCCTGCTTTAGTCCTTCCATGTAAATATGGAACTAGTACCAGTACTTACTCCATAGGTTATTGCTTTAGCATATTAATACATGTCTAGAGCTTTGAACATTGGAATACAGTAAGCATTGTAGGAATGTTAGGAAACCACTAAAATGTAGGCTGCATGAGGAAGGAGATTATTTTGCTATTCTGTTTACTCCTTTAGAAAATTACAAATATTTGTTTAATAAATGAAAAGTAAATTACATTTTTTCAAGGGACATGCAATCTAGTGAAGGCTTTTAGAATCACACAGATCACAATCAAAGTATCTTTTTTTGTGTGTATGCTAAATAGAGTTATGCTTACACATGACTCCTGCCCTCTTAGAGGGATTTGTGAGAAGCAAGAAAAACATTAATGAAATATGTGTGATGACTTCACAATTAATTATTGTGCTGGAGGCATAGACTTTTGTCTTTGGATAATTCAATGAGAAAAAAAAGAGAGTTCTGCCTTACAGAGTCTGATGCAACCTAACTGATGCCATGATCTTTCCAGGCAACATGGCCATGGGTGACACCGTTTTACACTCACAGTGCAAATGAGTATAGTTGATTTAAAATAGCGCCTCCCTCTGCATTTCCCAGCACCCTCTACTTCAGCACATCTTCTCTTGTCACTGATATCTCACATCAAAATTAGCAAAAGGACATATCGTAAGGAAATATAGGAGAGCACCTACACGTAATGACCTCAACTATCAATTCACAGGTAATTTTATTACTTTCTTGTAGGACCTTGACATCTTGTGATATGCATTACTCAACTGAGCATTAATGTTTACATGGAAATTTTCCAAGATGAGGAACTGTTAACCATTTAACTACTGATAATACTTTGACCATGTATACACACACATGCATGCAAACAGGATGGTCACAGTAGAACTTGGCTGTCCCATATACCCCACTAGCATGTAAGCTGTGAGAAAGACTACTTTCCATTTTCACCTGGAAATTCCAGATTAATGCAAATGGCTGAATCTTGTACTTTCTTCTCCTTGTGTTTCTCTGGGTCTGTCCAAGGAAGCACAGGGAGTAGTCTCTTCATTTATACCTAGATGTGGTATGTGCTCTTGCTGCTGCCTTCTCTCCTATAACTCTCCCTCACTGTAGCCATCTGTCTGCAGAGGCTTATTGTGCCCTCTGGTAAGTCACCCATGTGATGATCTCACTCCTGACTTCTAAGGCCTTTGGTCTATCTGCTTTATTTAACAAATTTCTGTCTAATGGGGAATAGGCCCTCCACAAATCTCTCGTTCTGAAGAATGGATCTCAGGCACAGTTCATGGCCTCTAGGTGATACAGTATTTTGTTCTTTATAATACAAGCCTCTCTTTTTTCCAAACTTTGGTAGTTACTCTCAGGGTCTTATTTAAATTTGGGTCATACCAACTGCTTTATTCCTTTTCTATGTCTTTCCAAACTCCAGTTGAAAACAAATTTCAAAGTTTTTTCCTCCACAGTAACTCCATAACCATGAAAAGCAAGGAATGTGACAGAACACCTGTGTTAATGCCACAGGCTATTTCATGGGAATGACTAAGAGGCAACACAGTAGCTAAGTCCATGGTACAGTATACAGAGACATGTTACTGCAATCACAAATAAAAGATAATGTACCACATCACTGCATGCTAAACTTACCAATTGAAAACCACTATTTCAAAAAAGGAAGGAAGGAAGGAAGGAAGGAAGGAAGGAAGGAAGGAAACAAGGAAACAAGTTGGGAAAGTGAATGCAAGTCAAGGGGTTTGAACCATCCACAGCAGGACCTTGGTTTTAAGTTGAATGTTCAATTTAGCTCATCCCAATTTTGTTTGAGCATTTCCTTTTATAAGCATCCACAGAGTGAAAGATATACTATCATGTATGAACAAATGAGTAAGAAAATAGTGTGAGCAAGTAACAATGTGCATGAGTCATGTGACTGAATCTAGTTTTGGATCCTGTTTAGGTTGAGTCTACAACTTCCCCTTGCCTGTAACTTGACATGTCCTAAAAACCTCAGCATCCTCTTATCCCTCCCTACTTCTCCCAGCCCATCCTCCACAGTGTTTACACCAACTTTCTCAGTTCTGCCCATACTGGCCTTCATTTCATTTCTCAAATATGTGATGCTCTTTGCCATCCCACAGCCTTAACGCATGCTGTTCTTTTCATATCTGAGCGCCATCATTGTTTCCTTGGGGAAATGCTGCAAGACCCACTGGCTACACCACATCCCCTTATCAAATGCTTAGCACTAACACATCTCAGCTGTTGTACAAGTCACTTTTGCCATTTTATATTTATTTTGCATTAATGTGATTAATATTTCTGTCTACCTGTAGCCTGTAAGGTTCATCAAAGCAGGGACTCCATCTGTTTTGCTCACAATCTGTTCCTTCAGTCCTGACTCAAGTATCTGACACATAGTAGGCCTCAATGAATATTTGTTGAGCAAATTACTGATTGAGATTTTTCCTCTTCTTTTTCTTCTTCATTTTTTAATATTTTTGAGCTTTGACTCTGGCTAACCACTTTCGTGTCCTAGCACATGCATGTTTTCATGTACTTCTGTTATTACTTTGAGTTTTATTTTCTGGTTTAAAATATTGATAGTCTTAGAAGCTGTAGTTTTTCAAATTCCTTAATTGGAGAATGGAGAGGATCTTGATGAACAAAGAAAGGATGACAGATTTTGTAAGGAGGTTTAGAATTAATGATCTGTGATAACTAGGAATGAGAAATGGTCATATAGTGAGCAAGGAGGGGAGAGAGAGGAAGAGAGAGAGAGAAGGAGAAAGGGAGAAAGTCCACAATCCAGGGTGCTGTAACTGCTGCTATGAGCCCTAGGAGGAGTGGATATAAGTATTTGGGATTGAATAAACTTGTTCTTGGCCCCAAACTTAAGGTACCTGTCACTGCAGCTGGCCATGATGAATTAAGTGGAACCTGTTCTAAACAGGCCACCCTGCATATTAAACTTCTCAAATGCACTAACAAAGCACTTTTGGAAGTATTCTAACTAGGTCAGCAATACATTTGCCATATATCACACGAATAATTCTAATGTAATTCATAAGTATCTGGGCTTATGGAAATTGATGTTTTCTGTAAATATTGGAGTGTGAACAACTCTCACTGCCAGTCAAAACAGAATTAAATTTCAGGCTGGGCTATATCAAGGGAAATAATAGAGATTCATAGATTATAGGGTGAGAGGGGTCAAGTGCTATGTATTATCTGACATAAACAGAAACTTTCAGACTTATAGCTTTTTTTTCATAGAGTTATAGACAATCTGCTCTTCCTTTGAACTATGTTCCTGAAGGCACCTCAGTGAGATTTTCTGGAGTAAACGATTCTATTGCCTGCTTGAGCTTATTTGAAAAGATTCATCCTAATGCATCCTCTGAGCTTCTCTTTCAAATCACAGTTCATTGCCTCTGCTTGGCCCCTTGACTGCCTTGATTAACTTTTCCAGACTTATATCACTATGATCTCTTCAGAAGCTACAATAACTTTAATATGAAATCATCCAAAAATTTTCACTGAAATGTTAACAGTGGTTAACTCAGGATAGCAACATTACACACACGTACGCATATCTATTTTCCAAACTTTCTGCAATTAGCATGCATTGATTTTATAATGTGTCACTCAATTATTTATTCAGCCAATATTGATTGAGTGCCTACTGTGTACCCTTCAGTCTTCTAGCTGATAGAGATACAGAGGAAATAATGATTGAAATAAATCACCAGAGTGTCATGTGGGAAGGTGTCAGTAAGAGCCATGCTGACTCCTGCCATTACATTCCACACAGTATCTTTCAGAACCAAAAGATCAGAGTCTGTGGCAAGAGTTTCTGGTCTGAAACTTGGGAAAGGAATGGTTTAGCTGAGAGGAGAGGAAGCTCTACTTTTTAGTCAATATAAAGTCATGAGTTTTTATTTCAGAGTCAAGTTAAAATTACTTCCTGAAGGTGAACTAATTTTCTCTTTTATGTTTTTAAAGTTTCCTGTGGGGTGAAGCATTTAGTGACCTAATTCTTGGCAAGACTTTGTAATCTGGAGGGGTGAAATTAAAAGAAAGGATGTATGCTCAGGAAAGAAAGGAAGAAATAGTAAAAACAAAAAAAAAAAAAGATGCTGGATCACACAGACTCCTGCTTAAGAAAAACAACAACAAAAATATCTGTTAACTTGCCACTATGTTGATTTTGTGTCCAACTGTTTTTTGGGGAGTTGTTGATATAAAAGTGGTTTGATAAAAGTATTTGAATTTATTATCCCAGATTCTCTAAATATCTAATAGGCAAGAATGAGATCTTTTAAATACTATATTTAATTAAATATTTATTTGGTGTCAACTGTGTGCTCATCAATAGACAAAATGCCTACCTGCCCATAGAAACTATTCTGTTGTTTAAATTTTTTTATATGTGACAGGTAGCTAAGGCATAACATATAGATGTCAGCTGCCATTCTCATGGCTTGCCCCAGGCATCTGTCACTTCAAGAAGCATTGAGAGGAGACCTGGATTCCCAGCCCAGAGCTTCAGAAGGAACATATGGCTTCAGGAAGTTTGTCATAGATGATTCTCTTGCTGACCCTATCCTTGATGGACAGCTCTGGGCTTTGAGCTGCCTGACTCAATAGTTGAGCTCTGGTTTATGCCATAGGACCTTTCCTATGACTTATCTTGGGTTAGCCTGGTCCTTGGAAGGATGCCACCCTCCCACACACACATTCAGTTCTTGAATTCCCTGGACATGTTCTTTTGGCTATGTCAGGAAGTGGGACACATCTTGGGATCCCTGTGTATGCTTTTTGTCAACCATAGCTAGTCACTGTGGCTCATATCCAGGCTCTGACCTATCATGGATGGGCAACAGAGAGAAACTGAAGAACATGTAGGAAGACTCTTATTAGGTGTGCATCTCTACTTTTTTTTTTTTTTTACATCTCACCCTTTTCTTGATACACTCAACACAATGGAATTTATCATCACAGAAGTCAGATGAGCATGCAAGTATAGGTCCCACCTTGAGATCTTTTTCTCTGGGTCTTATTTCTAAACAGGGCAGCTTCCTCAGTGGTGGTCCAAACCTATACTAGGCACATTCTACCCACTGTGTTAAAAAAAGAAACAAAAGAAAACAACAAGGAAGCAAAAAGCCACTTGTTAAGGTAGACTTCTGCCTCTTCTGATATATTCTTCATACTCAGGGAAAGCAGTCTTTTAAAAATGCAACCAAGATTATGGCAATAACCATTTTCTCCTTAAATCTTCATTTTTAGGATTTTTAAGTGACTTCCCATTGCCCTCAGAATAAAATCTTCATTAAGACCTGGGAATCTTCTAACTTTCCAGTTTCATTGTGTGCCCTCTGCTTTTTGCATTCTTGGCTTTGTCCACATGAGTTTTCTCTTAGGATCCCTAAAGCTGCCACTTGATTTATAGCTTCTCTGTGTTTTTGCACATATGATTCAGTTTGCCTAGAGAAAACCCTCTCCCTGAGACTCACTGCCCAGCCCCCAGCACATGTTCATGTCTCAGTTTACACACCATTTCCTGTCTCCAAGGCCATGCTAAGTCTTCATGGTCTACATGCCCATGCAACCCAGCACATCATCCACAAATAACCCAGGATGCTAACCAGCCTTGCCCAATGTTGATATTTCTTGATGGTTTATGAATTTAGTGAAGAAAATAACTCTTTCTTTTTATCTACATATTTGACAAGAAATAATTATGGGTTGAATGAATTAAAAGCCTAGATTTTTCTCTTGTTCTTGAGTCTTTATCTTTCTGAGAAAGAAAACAAACACAAACATCTGTAACGTATGGTCTACCTGTCAGGAAGAAATTTTGGTTTTGGACCTAACGCATGTATTTACATTACGGACTGAACTATGTAACTTTTAGTACCATCTTTGTGGCATTTTTGTTTTGTTTTGTTTTATCTTCTAAATGGCTTCATCTCCAGTTAACATCACAGAGGTTAGAAGGGAGGTATGGTTTACAAAATGGAATTCCGTTTCGTGCATTCTTCCCCAGAAAACTTAATTCATACTGGCCCTTAAATATTTGACAAATACCACTAGCCATTAACACTGTAAACTAAAACAAACAATAATAATAAAAATAAAAACACTAAAATTCACAGGTTTTTGCAAGGGACTTATGATCCTGCCCACTTAGGACACAAAGGCAATGCAAAAGTACTTCATCAGCAATTTACCATTAAATGTCTTACAACTTTCCCAGATTTTCTCTCTCTGAGCAATCAGGAGTATAATTGAACATAATGAGGTGTTGAAAGCTTCTTCAAAGTAATACAGAACAAGATTAACTATTCAGTTATACTTTATACACCTAGAATATCACTCTTCTTGTTTCATAACCTCATCTTACAGAAGATTGTTTTCACTGTTTTTGAACTCTTTATTAGTTTACTACCCCATCATCACTGTCTGTCATTCCACCAGAAGACTAAAGTATAGGACAATTTATCCTTCACGTTGCAGCAACAATATACATTATCATGATGTGAAAAATAACAGTCCAACAATCACATATTTATATCATTTTCATACAAAACATAGAATAACTATGACAAATATTTTCACTGTATATATCGAAGCAACGTCAGCCAGTGCTACAGGAGACATAAAATCGCATAAAGCAGAAATAGTAATTTAAAAACATAGCAGGCTGGGTTATTTATTATGGGGGAAAATATGTCCTTTATGACTCACTAGTTTCTGGGTCATTGCTGAGTGACAGTCCAGGATGGTTTGTGTATTTAGCATAATGACCCAGAGTCATCTAATCAATTTGAGTTATTTTTATATCCTCAGGTTCAGGAGTCAGAGAATTGTGTCATGCATTTTTTAAAGATTTCAAGCTTAGAATTGAGGTATAAAAGTTTATTATGGATACTTTGTGCAGTCAATAAACAACATGATTTCAGTGGTAAAATTCAGCTGGTTTGACTCAGAAGCCCTGACATGAGGAGCTGCTCCCCTGGGAGCTCCCGGCATCCTGCAAACACTTGTCAGATTCCACTGTAATTGGTTGTACATCTGTCTTCTCAATTAGGCTCTTAGCCCCAAAGAGGAAGAATTGAATTTTCTTCTGTATAACACACAGCACCTGGAGCATAGTAGGCAATCCATAAGTGTTTCCTGAAGGAAGGATACCCACTTGGAACAGTCTCTGTCAGTCTGCATTGGCTGATTGGACAGAGGCCAAAAACTCTGAACTTCCAGATTCTTCAAATCTAGTCTGGAATGGAAATCCCCCTCCTTTTGTATCAAATGTGGGCATGTTTGTAGTTAGGTCAATATGTACATGAAGCATTGATAATCATTCAGAAATTCAGATGGTTAAGGAAAATGAGCCAAAACAGAGAAAGGATTACAGAAAGTCTTTTCATTGTATTGCTAGACATTATCTAACAGCCCTGCCCAGGAATTACCCAATCCTCTTGTTTTGTATATTCCGTGTTTGACCTGCTATTTACCATCACTTAAAATGATAGTTTGCAACTTTGCAAAGATACATGTTACCCTGAAGAAAATGGACAGCAATGTAATTGATTCCAATCTTCTAGCAACGGGAATTAATTTTGTGTGCAAATTGCAAATGGTTCTTGACCAAAGATTACAGAATTAGATGCTCTTGATGAAGTTTAACTAGTTTTACACCTGAACTGGCAATCTTTCTAAACCATTTTTTTTTCTTTTTAGCCACTATAAATATCTCCATATCTCAATACTTTTAAACCAGCTTCAGTATCCTGGTGATTTCTTCATCAGTAAGCTCAACAATCTTTGACATGTGCTCACTTTACATTTGCATATAATTTATTGTTTTAGCTTTTGAAAATTATGCTTTGACAATGTAAAATTCATATATAGTTGGTAAAATCATGTTTTCAAAGTATTGGAAAACACAGAAATAACCATCCAGACCCCCCCACACACCATAAATATTGGTTTGAGAAGCCAAATATGTGTGTGTGAGTTTAATCTATAGAGCACATGTTGGATTTTGCATGCAATTAATTTTTTTTTTTTTTACAAAAAACAAGGTGGATCAAGTGAAGAAAATAGATTTTGACAATGAGGATGCCAGTGGGAAAGTGATACATTTGTCAACACAGAGTTCAGGAAACAAAAATACCAGCAGGCCAGGAAATATGCCAGTAAGAGAGCCATGGGCAAATGTGAGGTATTGGGTGGGAAACTGACATCGTTAAGGCAATCTACTCCCAGTATCCCTGGAGTGTAAAACTTTAATAATAATAATAATAATAATAATAATAATAATAATAACAATAATAACAATAACAACAACAACATAATTATATAGGCATTTTTCTATGAAATATTTGGTCAAAATTCCACCTTAAAATAGGTTATTTGGGAGGAAATTCAGGGACTAGTTAAAAAATAGCAATACCAGTTAAAGAATGACATTTTTGAATATATATATATATACATATATATATATATATATGTATATATATATATACATATATATATATATATGTATATATATATATTGCAGGTTTTTAAAAAAAGTAAGTCATGGGTCTTTTCCTCAACAATGTGGAATTTATTGGGAATTCAAGGCATAGCAAAACAAAACAGAAGAAGAGAGAGGAGAAAGTAGCTAGGGATATCAACGGTGGGAGGGGAAGCAGACTATGGGATAGCTACCTCTTGAATAACAGATAGTTATGGCCATTCCTAAATCTTTCTTGACATTTGTCATCAATCATCAGTTTAGGGAAATTCTTATGAACAGAAAAACTACCCGAGTAGTAGATTAATATCATTTTATTAGGAAATGGGACCCTTTCAATAGAGGTGTCCATCTGGACTCCTGAATTGGACCATCAATCTCGTGTCACAATGCTTGTTTCAGATATGCCTGTGGGCAGTGCCTGCTTGTCTAGACATCTCAGGGAGGAAGCTGGGGAACAAGACTTTATGCAGCTCTGTTCTTCATTCCTCCTCTCAGCCTTCTGAGAGAAGGGGTAGATGATGCAAGACCAGCCTTTACTGCTTTCTTTAGATCTCTGAATTTGCTACATTTTCCTTTATTGCACAAATACCCTTAAAACAAAATTTTGTAGGGGAGGGGGTTATGAAAAAAAATGCAGTCTCCTCCAGCCCTGTTATTGGGAATATTTAAAGTGCTTTTTAAATTTCCCCCCTATAATAGGGTGCCGGAGTGTCTCAGTCAGTTAAGCTTCCACTCTTGATTTCAGCCTAGGTCATGATCTCATGGTTTGTGAGCCCTGCATTAGGCCCCACACTGAAACTAGAGAAATAGTTGTGTGTGTGTGTGTTTTTTTTTAATTTTTCCTATTCATTTAATGTTCTTTCATAAATATTCTCCTTATAATTATATGTTCATAATTATTTTATATTGCTGCATAAGATTTAGAGTGGGTATGCTTCACTTAGATCTTTATCTAGTTGTAGGCATTTATTTAAATATTAGTTTACTGTTTTAAATAATTCTGCCTTAAATATATTTGTGAATGTCTCTGTTTTCATCATATGAATGACTATAAACCCTAATTCCTAAAATAAATATTTTTAATATCTTAACTACTCTAAAATCGGGGTAAATATTATAATCTATGTGTATTTAACATGGTTATTAAATATTATTAACAAGCTGTATTAAATTGGTGGCATATCCTAGAATCATTATTAGTTTGGAATCGAAAAGTTTAAGTGTTTCCTTAGTGTAAATTCCTAAATTGGTGATAATAATCATATTGGAAGATATAAATGTGATAAAAATTAACTACTGTAATATCAAATATGCAAAACAAAAAAATCAAATGTTCAGTAATGTATATATACAAACACACTTAACAAACCAGAATATCAATAAATTACAAAATTTATAAATAGGTTTATATAAGTTATATATTTTTTTTATTTTAGAGAGAGAGAGAGAGAGTGGGAGTGGGGGAGAGGGGCAGAGGGAGAAAGAGAGATAATCTCAAGTAGTACCCATGCTCAATGTGGAGCCAGACACAGGGCTCCACCTACAACCCTGGGATCATGACCTGATCTGAAATCAAGAGTGAGGCATTCAACTGACTGGGCCACCTAGGTGCTCCTAGGTTTATAGAAGTTGTAAATACCATTGCCACTTACAACTGAAATACAAAAATAGATATTAAGAATGAAAATAGAAACAAAAGTAGGAAAACCTATCACAAGTAATTTTATAAAATATATTTTAAAATACATTTTAAGAATATATTTATTTTTAAATAAACATATTTTATGTATTTATTTATTTATTTATTAAATGTCACATTTAGCCAGACAAATCAAGAACAAAAATCAGGAAGTTACAAATAACATTCAGAAATAGTGGGGAAAAAAAGACAAATACTAACAGATATACAAAATTGTACCTGTATCTATGCCTTACACAAACAATTTAGAAAATCTAGATCAAATACAAATTTCCAGAAAGAAATATGTTAATAAAAATTACTGAGAAAACACACAGAAAATAAAGAACACATAAAAAAATTAAGCAGACTTTTAATCCATATGAAATTTTGAGAAGGTTATTAAAGAGCCATCTCTAGTCAAAATCGAAGGGCTCAGATATTTTTCCAAGTAAATTACATTAAATATTTAAACACCAATTTTTATACATTGAGAAAAAATATGTATATATTTAAATGTCATTTTTAAACTGTCATTTTAAGAAAATGAAAAATAAGCATGTACTAAAAACTATAAGCCAATTAGTTTAGAAATGCCAATGCAACTGTAGGCCAATTCATTTAGGAATGGCTGTGCAAAGTCCAAATAAAATAAATATTAGTAATTAAACCTGAAGTAAATTTAAAATACATTGCTTTTTGATTCAGTACATTACTAGAGCACTTACTATGTGTGAATTACTGTTCTAAAACTCCTAAAAACTATAGATAGGAAGCAGACACATAGTAGACAAAGTCTTTGGAGAGCTCACACTCCTAGGGAGAAATAGGCAGTAGCCAAATAAAGAAGTTTACCAATCACTTAGAGATTTTTGACCTATGATGTAGAGTAACTATAAAGAAAGATGAGATAGAAAGTATTTGGGGCTGTCACTTCAGATAAGGTGGCAATGGGTGTCTCTCTAAGTAGATGACACTTGTCCTTCAGAGTTTCATTCCAGAGTAAAATTCTTTGATAAAAGTCAACATTCATGTCTTGTAAAAAGTGTTAGCAAATAGAGGTCAATGTATACTTCTTGACTCTCTCTCATCTTCTTCCTCCTCTCTCTTTCTTTCACCACCCCTATAAAAACAACACTTCCCCCACCTAACAAAATAAACAATATAAGTAATCCCATTAAACCAAGAAGATAAAGGACTCATTATTAGTAGTGTTATTTAAATGTGTTCTGGTAATACTAACAAATGTAATTAGATGAAGCTACAATGTTACATATACAAATGCTGCTAAAAAGGTAAAGTTGTCATATTTGTATATTGCATATTATATGGTTATTTATGAAGCAACTCCAAGAAAATGAGCTTAAAAAGTTAGAAATAATAAGGTAATACAGCAAAACAGGTGAAAACAAAAAATCAATTTAAAACAATCGGTAGCTTACCAATGTATATTGTATGATAAACTTAATTACATAGATAGTGTAATAAACGGGGAAAAAAATCTCTCCACAGTAAAAATAAAACCAACTTACTAGAGACATATTTATCAAAAATAAATAGGTTTTTAATTAAATAAATCTTAAAAATTCTTCTGATATAAAAGAATAATAAAAGGAACCAACAATATTGGAGAACTCAAGAAAGTAGAGATAGTAATTAAAACAAAATACATAAGTAAATTCAAAGTGATCCATTCAAAATGCCAACAGTGCATTTCTAATATAATAACATGATATGGAGAATTCAAGGAAGCAAATGAAAATGAAAACATGACAACCCAAACCCTTCGGAATGCAGCAAAGGGAATCCTAAGAGGAAAGTACATTGCAATTCAGGCCTATCTCAAGAAGCAAGAAAGGTCTCGAATATACAATCTAACCTTACACCTAAAGGAGCTAGAAAAGGAGCAGCAAATAAAGTCCAAAGCCAGCAGAAGAAGGGAAATAATAAATATTAGAGCAGGAATAAATGATATAGAAACAAAAACCAGTAGAACAGATCAATGAAACTAAAAACTGGTTTTTTGAAAGAGTAAACAAAATTGATAAACCCCTAGTCAGACTTATCAAAAAGAAAAGAGAAAGGACCTAAATAGATAAAATAACAAATGAAAGAGGAGAGAACACAACCAACACCACAGAAATACAAACAATTATAAAAGAATACTATGTAAAATTATATGCCAACTATCTGGACACTTTGGAAGAAATGGACAAATTCTAGATACTCTCACATTACCAAAACTTAAAAAGGAATAAATAGAAAATGTGAACAGACCATAATGAGAAAAGAAATTGAATCAGTTATCAAAATTCTCCCAATAAATAAGAGTCCTGGGCCAGATGGCTTGTCAGGGGAATTCTACCAGACATTTAAAGAAGACTTAACACCTATTTTTCTCAAACTGTTCCCCTAAAAAAGGAAGAAAAGCTTCTAAAGTCATTCTATGAAGCCAGCATTACCTTGATTCCAAAACCAGACAAAGACCCTACTAAAAAGGTGAATTACAGACCAATGATGAACATGGATGCAAATATTCTCAATAAGACACTAGCCAATCAAATTCAACAGCACATTAAAAGAATTCTTCACCATGATCAAGTGGGATTTATTCCTGGGCTGCAGGGCTGTTTCAATATTCTCAAATCAATCAGTGTGATACACCACATTAATAAACGAGAGGATAAGAACCATATGATCCTTTCAACAGATGCAGAAAGAACATTTAACAAAACACAGCACCTTTCTTGATAAAAACCCTCAAGAAAGAAGGGAGAGAAGGAACATTCCTCAACATCATAAAAGCCATGTATGAAAAGCCCACAACTAATATCATCCTTAATGGAGAAAACTGAGAGTTTCCCCTCTAAGGTCAGGAACAAGACAGGGATGTCCACTCTCACCACTGTTGTTCAACATAGTACTGGAAGTCCTAGCCTCAGAAAGCAGACAACAAAAAGAAACAAAGGGCATCCAAAATGGTAAAGAAGAAGTCAAACTCGGGGCACCTGGGTGGCTCAGTAGGTTGAATGTCCTACTTTGGCTCAGGTAATGATCTCACAGATTGTGAGTTCGAGCCCCACGTCAGGCTCTGTGCTAACAGCTCGGAGCCTGGAGCCTGCTTAGGATTGTGTGTCTCCCTCTCTCTCTGCCCCTAACCCACTCACATTCTGTCTCTGTCTCTCCCAAAAATAAATAAACATTAAAAAATAAAAGAAGTCAAACTCATCACAAATGGCATGATACTCCACATGGAAAACTCAAAAGAATGGGTAGAACTGATGCAGCAAAGGTGCAGGATATAAAATCAACATACAAAAATTGATTTCATGTCTATACGCCAATAATGAAGCAGCAGAAAGAGAAATCAAGGAATTGATACCATTTGAAATTGTACCAAAATCCATAAGATATCTACGGATAAACCTAACCAAAAAGGTAAAGATCTATATACACTGAAAACTATAGAAAACTTATGAAAGAAAGTGAAGAAGACAGAAAGAAATGGAAAAACATTCCGTGCTCATGGATTAGAAGAACAAATATTGTTAAAATGTCTCTACTACCCAAAGCAATATACACATTCAATGCAATCCCTATCAAAATAACACCAACATTCTTCACAGAGCTAGAACAAACAATCCTAAAATTAGTATAGAACTAGAAAAGACCACAAATAGACAAAGTAATGTTAAAAAGAAAACCAAGCTGGAGGCATCACAATTCCAGACTTTAAGCTGTATTACAAAGCTATAATCATCAAAACAGTATGGTACGGGCACAAAAACAGACAGATCAGTGGAACAGAATAGAGAATCCAGAAATGGACCCACAAATGTATGGCCAACTAATCTTCGACAAAGTAGGAAAGAGTATCCAATGGAAAAAAGACCACCTCTTCAGCAAATGGTACTGGGAAAACTGGAGAGCGACATGCAGAAGAATGAACCTGGAGCACTTCTTATACCATACTCAAAAATAAATTGAAAATGGAGAAGAGACCTAAATCTGAGACAGGAAGCCATCAAAATCCTAGAGGAGAAGACAACAACATTTTGACCTTGGCTGCATCAACTTCTTACTTGATATGTCTCCAGAGGCAAGGGAAATAAAAGCAAAAATGAACTATTGGGACTTCATTAAGATAAAAACCTGCACAGTGAAGGAAACAATCAGCAAAACTGAAAGGTAACTGATGAAATGGGAGAAGATATTTGCAAATGATATATTGGGTAAAGGGTTAGTATCCAAAATCTATAAAGAGCTTATAAAACTCAACACCCAAAATACAATTAATCCAATGAAGAAATGGACAAAAGACATTAATAGACACTTTTCCAAAGAAGACATACAGATGGCTAACAGCCACATGAAAAGATGCTCTGTGTTATTCATCATCAGGGAAATACAGATCAAAACCACAATGAGGGACTACTTCACACCTGTCAGAATGGCTAAAATTAACTCAGGAAACAACAGATGTTGTAAAGATGTGGAGAAAGAGGAACACTGTTGCACTGTTGGTGGGGATGCAAACTGCTGCAGCTACTCTGGAAAACAGTATGGAGGTTCCTCAGAAAATTAAAAATAGAACTACCCTATGACCCAGCAATTGTACTACAAGGTATTTATCGAAAGGATACAAAAATGCTGATTCAAAGGGGCACATACACCCCAATGTTTATAGCAGCACTATCAACAATGGCCAAATTATGGGAAGAGCCAAAATGTCCATGAACTGATGAAGGGTAAAGAAGGGTAAAGAAGATGTATATATATATATATATACATACACGCACAATGGAGTATTACTTGGCAGTTGAAAAAAATGAAACTTTGCCGTTTGCAACTACATGGATGGAACCAGAGTGTATTATGCTGAGCAAAATAAGTCAGTAAGAGAAAGAGAAATATCATATGATTTTACTCATGTGTAATTTAAGAAGCACAACAGGTGAACATAGGGGAAGTGAAAGCAAAATAAGATAAAAAGAGACAGGGAGTCAAACCATACTAAGGGTTGCTGGAGGAAAGCTGGGTGAGGGATGATCTAAATGGGTGTTGGGCATTAAGGAGGTCACTTGAGATGAGCACTGGGTGTCATAAGTAAGAGATGAATCACTGTGTTTTACCCCTGAAACCAATACTACACTGTATGTTAACTAACTTGAATTTAAGTAAGTAAGTAAGTAAATAAGAAAGTTCTTCTGGAGGAATAAAAGTTCATGGCAAAAATTTTTAAGTGTATTGTAAAGTTTACTGTGACTTTACAATACATTTTGATGCATTGCCGCATTAGTCTCCCCACCCTCCACTTCCCATTTCACATTTTTCTGGATTTGTCCTGGTTAGCCTCACCTACTTCTTCTTATTCTAGATGCACTTCAGTATCAGGTTCTTGGTACTAGACCAGATACTCAAATCGTTGAGCAGAAATTAACCCCCATTCACAGTCTGTACCAATTTAACATATGTTAAAATTTGTATTACAGGTAAGTGAATAGCAATGTTAACCTAATTCATGCTATAGGGATAACTGGCTAAATATTTCTAAAACCTAAAAAGTAAATAAACATAGATCATCATGACAAAAGCAATTGAAACTATATGAAATACTTAAGTGTAAAGAAGTAAACTCTAAAGTACTAGAAGGAAATGCAGGTGCATTATTTGTAAAAATATGTATTTTTTTTACTGTGGAAGACCTTTCTAAACATAACATATAACCAGAAATTACTAAAGAAGAATAAAATGTTTCCTTGTCCTAAATAAATATCAGAGTGCTCAAAAAGATCCTAACTGAAGTCAAAAGACTAACAGTAAATTGATAACAACCATGTGTAATTCATGATAGAAAATGGCTAATTTTCTTCACACAAATTTGTCTAATGGATGCTTTGACAAAGTACTTCAAAGAAAAACAAGAGACCAGCAAGTAGATAAACACATACAAAACTTCAGTATTGATTGAAGAAATAAAAATGAAAATTAAATATTAATTTGACTTATTATCCCAACTCACCTTCTCCCTGCTT
This sequence comes from Prionailurus viverrinus, assembly GCF_022837055.1. Lineage (NCBI taxonomy): Eukaryota > Metazoa > Chordata > Mammalia > Carnivora > Felidae > Prionailurus > Prionailurus viverrinus. Next base: position 123,539,498 of record NC_062563.1, read on the forward strand.
TTTAAAAAGTATTACAAGAGCATTTGTGTACCAAGGCAAAGCAAAACAAGAAATAGCACATGCTGCTGGTGTGTTTCTGTGCAGATAGGATTAATATAGCCGAACTGATGCTTAGAATGGCCTGCTTGTAAAGGGGGCAGCTGGGAACTTGAATTTCCACAGGGTTTCCACTTTTTCCTAATAGAGGACAGTGACTCACTGGGCCTGTACTGTTTATACAATAATATGGCTTCTGCTGAACACTTGCTTTCTTTCTGGAATTTTGATAAATGCCAGATAGAAGGTGCCTACATGAGCAGCCTCCAATGAAGACCTTGGGCATTGCATCTCTAATGCACTGGGGAGAGACATCACACACATATTGTTTGTTGCCTTTTCATTGCTGTAGGAAGAGTGTTTGGTGTGGCCCCTCATGAGATGGAGAGTATCTAGGGAAGTCTACCTGGGGATTCCTCCAGATTCTGTTGACTATTTTACCCTTATGATCTAGCTGTGTGCCCCTACTATGTCACTGTAATACATCCCAGCCATGAGTAAAATTGTATGCTGAGTCTTTTGAGGCCTTCTAGGGACTCTCTGAACACGGACTTCAGTTTCCCATTTGTGCATCCTTAATGGAAAGTGTTTGGCAAGTACTGTCAAATATGCATCATCTTTGTCTCAGTAATTCCAATCAAATATACACTTTCATAGGTGAAACCCTTGGGAATACAGGGTAGGGTAAATTCAGCCACGAGAGCATGTTGTGTTAAATATGGTGGTCCTGCAACTGTAATTGAAAGTATATCCATGTAGATGTGACTCTTGATTCCAAGTGCCAGATTTGTTTTCCAGGAGGGTTGCATCTTCATGTACACAGATGCTACACTTACTACCATGTTAGCTTTTCATAACCTTTCCTTCATTGGCTTTCATCATATATGTGTTTCTGCCTTAACAAAAATGTAAGATTCTTTATTTAAATGTATGTTTCTTTTCTGAGTTGCATATTTTTTTATTTGTTGCAATTTGATTTTTCTGAGTTGCCTAATTCTGTCCTGTGTCTATAAAATTTTTTACCAGTTTATTAGATGCAGTACATATTTTTTTCTGAGTGTGTTTTCTATTTATGTTTATATAAGTGCTTCTAAAAGTGTTAAAATTTATTTCCAATTATAAAAACAAATATTTGAGCACTACATATCAATATTTTCCTTAAAGATTTTAATTATCAGTGAAAAATTTTAAATTAGCAATTTGAATGATATAAAAATTATGACATTTATGTGTTTGCATATAACTCTCATTAGTTTAGAGACTTTTTTCTGTAGTTTACTTTTCACTTTTAAAATATCTAAATATATCTAATTTGATATACTACATATTATTTTCCTATCTATATGTGTTTTGATGCCTGTCACAAATTTAAGCATCATATATAGTCTATGAACTTTCTGTAAATCCATTGGGAGGAATATGTATACATGTATATATATAGAGGGAGAGATAAATACATAATACATACTATGTATAGTATATCACATATGATATATATGTATATTTTTTTATTCTGCATTCTTAATTACAGTTGCTTAATGATTTAAAAAAAAAATTTTTTTTAATTATTTTATTTTTGAGAGAGAGAGTGTGAGCAGGGGAGGGGCAGAGAGGGAGACACAGAATCCGAAGCAGACTCCAGGCTCTGAACTGTCAGCACAGAGCCTGATGTGGGGCTCAAAGTCACAAACCATGAGATCATGACCTGAGCTGAAGTTGGACGCTTAATTGAGCCACCCAGCTGCCCCTGCTTAATGATTTTTAATTTAAATTTTTTTCATCTAAAGTGATCTGTGCATATTATGGACTAATTAAAAATAAAGAAAAAGGCATTAAGTATCATCCTTAATCTAACAGTTGAGAGTTAATCATTAGTCATACTTTGTGTATATCTTCTAGAATGTTTCCTATTCTAATATGTACTCATACCATATATAATGATTTTTACCCTGTTGTTCATTGGTTTGTTCTGCTTGATAATCCACCGTGACCTTATTTCCATGTTATTATTTTTCCATGACCTAACCTTTAATTGCTAAACAGATTTCCATAAAAAGATTTGGCATGATTATTTAACCACTTTCATGTTTAGGAAACATATGTTGTTTTCAATTTTTTATCAACTGCGATCAGATGACTATTCTTGCAAATTAATATTTTCACACATGCTTAATCACTTCCTTAGGATAAATTCCTAGTTGCAGAATTGTTGGATCAAATGTTATGATTATTATAATAATCTTTGATACATATCATAATATGGCCTCCCAAAAAGATTTTACATTTTGCAATCCTACCAGCAATGTATGTGGGGCAAGATACATGTTTGTCTATATATTTGTCAATATTACATATTAAGATACCAGCTCGTCTTTTAGAGGAAAGCAGTGTTTCCTCATTAATTAGCATATTTATTATGTGTGACATTTTCATACGTGTATCGGCTATTTATGTTTTTTACTTTTAAAGTTTTGGGGTTGGTTATGACAACTCATCTGAGGATATTCATTTTTTTAATTTATACTTTTAAATTTTTTTAAGTTTATTTATTTGAGGGGGGAAGGGCAGACAGAGGGGGAGAGAGAGACTCCCAAGCTAGCTCCACACTGTCAGTGCAGAGCCCGACAAACCGTGAGATCATGACCTGAGGGGAGGGCAAGAGTTGGATGATTAACTGACTGAGCCACCCAGGTGCCGTTTTAAAAAATTTATAATAGTTATGAAATTGGCTTATTTTTCTTTTAGATGCCAGTACATGAATCAATAAGGAATAAAACAGACCCCTACATGGCTGGTCGAATTATAGAATTAAATATCTATTTCTCTATTGCCTGTGTATGGTAGAAATGTGGCAAAATTAGGCTTATCTTTAACTTTGCACTCTTGAAGCTTAGTGATTCTTATTTTCATTTCAGTCTCCATTGCGTGTGTGTTCTTTTGTTTTGTTTTGTTTTTGTCTTTTTCAGTTGTGTTCTCTGTGTAATTGATCCTGATACTGTTTCCTAGATGTGATATTAGTTTTTTGGAGACAGCTTAAAATTGTTTTTCATTTGGGCTCAGACTAAAAAAAAAAAATCCATTCATTTATTTGTTGCTGACTTTGCTTATTTGATCTTCACTCTAGCTTTCTGATCTCTCAATGAGCCAATAAAAACATGTTTCTTCAAGAAAAGAACTTTTCATTAGTCAGCTTACATTTAGTTATTGTGCAATGAAAACAATCCCAGAGTCTCAATGGCTTTCACGCAGTAAAGGTTTATTTCTCACCCATGCTGATAAATACCGTGGATTAGTTGCAGCTCTATTCCATGTTACTTTACTAAGGGTTCAGGCTGTCAGGACAACCTCTAAGACATCGCCAGTCTCCTTCCAGATGGAAAAGAGTGCATGGCAAGTCATGCATTGGATTTTAAAGCTTCTTCCTGGAGGTGAAGCACATTATTCAATTCACAGTTCATTGGGCAAAGAAGTTATATGGCTAGATCTGATGTTAAAGGAGCCAGAAAATATAATTCTCCTCCCAGAAAGATACAGCAAATAGTTTGAACAGAAAATAATATCACCTTCTCTGTTCAAGTAGTTTGCTAATATTTGGCTCTAGAATTATAAAGCCATACCAGTGTAAAGCCCCTTATGCATTAATTAGCTTAAGAAGTTTGACCCCAATGCATCCCTAAGTGATGTAAAGCAAGGGCCTGCAAACTTTTCTGTAAAGAGCCAGATGATAAATATTTTTATTTTTGTGGCCCATACAGTCTGTTGCAACACTTGGAAATTCTCAAATCTGCTGATATAGCCAGGAAGGAGCCATAGTTATTGCAGAAACAAATATGTCTATGCTTTAATAAACCTTTATTCCAAAAAAATAGGTCACAGGCTGGATTTGTCTTGATGATCATTATTTGTCAATCCCTCAGGTAAACCAGTTCTTATCTGGTTAGAGTAGAAATTTAGAACATCTTGTTGGATTCTAGAGTTTTATCTGTTCTTACTGACAGATAGAAACTGTGAAATTTTGTTTATGGTAGGTCCCACTCTAGTTTAAGGCAGGCTTTTATTTTATTTTATTTTGTTTTATTTTATTTTATTTTATTTATTTATTTTTTAACGTTTATTTATTTTTGAGACAGAGAGAGACAGAGCATGAACAGGGGAGGGGCAGAGAGAGAGGGAGACACAGAATCGGAAGCAGGCTCCAGGCTCTGAGCCATCAGCCCAGAGCCGGACGCGGGGCTCGAACTCACGGACCACGAGATCGTGACCTGAGCTGAAGTTGGACGCCCAACCGACTGAGCCACCCAGGCGCCCCGATTTTATTTTATTTTATTTATTTTTTATTTTTTCTAATTTATTTATTTTGAGAGAGAGAGCACAAGTTGGGAAGGGGAGAGAGAGGTGAGAGAGAAAATCCCAAGCAGGCTCTGTGCTGTCAATGTAGAGTCAGACGAGGGGCTCTATCTCATGAACTGCGAAATTATGACCTAACCTGAAACCAAGAGTCAGACATTTGACCAAATGAGCCACCCAAACATTCTAAATAGCTGTTGATTCTCTGAGAAATAGTCCAAAGTACAGAGACATCATTTGAAACATCATTTTCAATATACTTGCTTTCTTAAAACAGGCTTAGAAAGGAAAGCTCTATGAAATTTGCTTGACCAATGGGAACATGCAGAGAACTTGGAAAATATTGTAAGGGATATGAGTTAAGAAAAGGATGAGAAATCCTGATTTAATTGTTATAATAGAAATAAAGAGAATAGTTTCTTGGAAAGGGTAGTCATTTCACTATCTTATTGGAAAAGGCATATTACTACTTAACATCTAAATAGATACAATATAGATATAATCACAATATAGCCATGCAGTGTGTATGTGTGCATAGACACACACATGCACACACACACACACACACACACACACACATATAGTTCATAATATATATAATGAAACTGTAGTCACAAAAGCAATGAAAGCATAAAATCTAGAAAAGGATGGCCATTTCTATGTCTTTTAAACCTTCAGAGTTATTGTAGGTAACCATAAAAATAGAACTGTCTAATAGAGTTGAAAAATTAAAACATTATCATTCTATTGGATTGAGACTTGCTTAAAATATTTAACAAAATTATATTGCTCAATTTTGTTTTTAGAATCAGTACAAAGATTTCAAATTTCTTTCCCCAAAAATGCAGGCTTAAGTACAAAGAAATGTTAATTGATTCATTGAACTTTTGAAGCAACTATTTAACATTTTCAATAAAAAGAAGCCTACCTCTAATCCCAGGTGGTAGATTTACTAAAGACATACATTATAATTATGCTTCTGTTTTCATTTTCTCCTAATAACAGAGACTGGGAAAGCCTGCTTTCTACATCTGGATTTCAAACCATCATTCAGACAAAGCTTCATTAAACCCCACCAAACACTAAAGGTCACTGCGGTTTCATATGTTTGTGTTGTAGCAACCAAATGTTGCAAAAACTCTATCAGCACCCAGCAAAATTCTGAAATACCAGAAAATGGCAAGAATAAGATGAGGACATAGGTGATAAGTTCATCTGTTCAACAAATAGAAAGACAGATGAATAGAGTATAGTTCTTTTCCTCAAGGAAATCATTCTGCATAGAAGACTAAAACTAAATTGACAATTAGGATATTTCATGTAAATGCAAAGTTGATTTCCATTAAATAGCTGGGCTGAGCTGACCCAGAAAGTCTTCTTTCCTATTTCAAATATATAGAAGTGCCATTTAAAACATAACTGCAAATGTAAATATTTGGCTGAGTTCAAGATACAAACAGAGATTTAAAAAACAAAACAAAACAAACAAACCTCCAAATACAGAGGGAATTCAAAATTGGAGCAGTGAATGGAACCTGTAGCCCAGGACACACAGGCCTTACTGGCTGCATGGGACTCTGCTACCCACTCGAAGAGCAGAGGCCATACTGGGCATTAGAAATGAGCTACAGATAAAACCAGGATTCATAAAGTTTGATCCATTCATAAAATGGCAACTATTCAAATTCTTAACAATCTAGGAAAATAGCACAAAAATTTGTAGCCTGCTTGAGGGCATGGACAGAAAAAATGACCTGAGAAAAATTATAAACTCGGTGACTTTCCCCTTCTATGAAGTCTAAACTCACACTCCACAATCCACACCACCAGCTGTTAAGGGAAAATACCTATTAGGGGCAAATATTTCTGAAGAGATATTTTTACAATCTAGGAAAAAAATAGAACTTCCACTGAATGTGGTTTCTTGTGAGGATGATTTTATTTTAAAAATTAAAAACCACACATGAAATAAAATATTGAGCAGGAGTCAGCAAGCACACCAAATAGAAGAGAACTGGGGATAATAAACTAACTTAAAGAATTTAAAATGAGTGGATTTTGAAATTTTCAGGCAGACAAAGGAAATAATAAATACTGTAACAACATTAAATTATGATATAGGAAAAGGCAACGTTGAAAGGAAACAAATACATAGTCTAAAAAACAAAATACACAAATGTTAACATTAAAAAAAATCCCTCTTTGGATCAAGTGATAAGTAGATTGGATATAGTTGAAGAGTGAATATATTAATTGGAAGACAGAGGGTAGGAAATCATCTGGGATCATATGGACTGATAATTGCATAGAAAAGAGATTTTAGGAGATATAAAGGGCAAAATAGAGTCTAAATGTTCCAAATGAAAGAGTATACAGAATAAGAGAGAGGTAATACTGTACTGAGAAATGTCCATATTGACGAGTGCCTGAATTTTCAGATTTTTAAACTTTCTAAGTCTTAAATTGGATAAGTACATATCCACACGTGGCTGAATTATAGTGAAATCACACAACAATAAACATAAAAAAATAGTTAGACTTCCTGAAAGAGAAGTTCAATTACTTCTTATAAAGAGTTACCAAATATACTTACAACAAATATTTCACTAACTATGTCAAATACAGAACACTGTGAAATATACCCTCATGCTTCAAAGGAAAAATAACTGATTACCTAGAGTTTCAACCCAAGCTAAACTATCTTTAAGAATGAGGGTGAAGGGGTACCTGAGTGGCTCAGTTAGTTTAGCATCCAACTCTTGATTTTGGCTGAAGTCATGATCCCAGAGTCATGGGATCAAGCCCCACAATTGGGCTCTGTCCTGAGCTCATAGCCTGCTTGGAACTGTGTCTCTTCCTCTCTCTCTGCCTATTGCCCACCTTTCTCTCTCAAAAGTAGTGTACAAAAATGTAGGCGGGGGGGAGAATGAGGGTGAAGTAAGGGAATTTCCTAGCAAAGATTGAGGGAATTTCCTTCAGGCAGATTGATAATAACAACTAAGGATATGTGTCAGCAAGAAGGATATTGAAGCCAAAGGAAAGAGTAGGATGAAAGAAACATCAAATAGGGATCTATATAAATAAGCATTGGCAGTAAATAATAGGAATGACTCATCTGGAAAGTAAAGAAACTAGTAGATCTGAGACACCAAACAATAATAGGAAAGGAGAAAGTTAGGAAGATTCTTCTGTAAGAATTCTAAAGTTCTTATAAACAAAGGAGGCTAGAGAGGTGGATTAACTTTTCACTATTCTGAGTATTTATGTTAAATGTTAAGGGTAGTGACTAAAATAAAAGAAAGAGTATGTACACCTTTCCAACAGGTAGAGAACACAAAAATGAATAAAACATGAGGGTATTATATTAGGTGAAATAAGTCAGAACGAGAAAGACACATTTCATTCATTCATATGTAGAATCTAAAGCAAGCAAACAAACAAAAATACAAAACGAATTAAACAAATATAAAGCAGAATCAGACTTATAAATACAGAGAACAAATTGATGGTTGCCAGAGGGGAGGATAGTGGGCAGATGGGCAAAATGGGTGAAGGGGAGTGGAAGGTACAGGCTTCCAGTTATGGAATAAGGCAGGGGAATAAAAGGCACAACATAAGAAATATAGTCAACAATATTGTAATGGTGACAGATGGTAGCTACACTTGTGGGGGCATAGCATAATGTATAAACTTGTAGAATCACTAAGTTGTATACCTGAGACTAATGTAACATTGTGTGTCAACTACACTTCAATTTATTTGTTTTTTTGTTTTTTGGGTTTTTAAAAAAATTTTTTTTTAACATCTACTTATTTTTGAGACAGAGAGAGAGCATGAACAGGGGAGGGTCAGAGAAAGAGGGAGACACAGAATCTGAAACAGGCTCCAGGCTCTGAGCTGTCAGCACAGAGCCCGACGCGGGGCTCGAACCCACGGACCACGAGATCATGACCTGAGCCGAAGTCGGGCGCTTAACCGACTGTCACCCAGGCGCCCCAACTATACTTCAATTTAAAAACAAAACAAAACAATAACAACAAACCAAACACTTGGCCAATCCAATAAAGGGCAGAAAATCAGAAAAACATAGTGAACGGTTAAAGGAAGACATACAATAAAATGATATGAACAGCCATAATGTAGCTAATGTACAATAGAATATAATTATTAAGCTCACCTGTTTTATCAGGATCTAAAGAATTGGAAAAATAAAATAAATTCAGCCATGTGCTAGTCAAAAGAGCTCTGCATACAGTAAAACTAACTTGGAAAGATTATTATAAAATGATGAAAATAAGAACATGTACTATTAGATGAGTTCAAATATGTTCATTACATTACTGTTTGCAATAAAAATTTCTGTGAAGTGTTGTGTTTCAGTGGGGGAACTGATAAATATTTATATGCAGTTTATTTTTTTTTTAATTTTTATTTTCCCATTTATTTCCCATTGGTTTTTCTAACCAATTGTTCCTTGTACACACGGATATAATTACTTTTAGGTTTTTATTTTGCAATCATTTATATGCTAAAACCTTGTTAATCATCTAATCTATACATAATTGTACATTAGCTTCTTTTTCCCAGTGATGGAAAAAAATAATTTTATAATAGTACAATGGCTAGACATTCAGAGAAATACTAAATCACATGGTGAGTGCTAGTATATGTTTTGCTCCTGGGCTCAATGAGAATTCTTAATACTTCACTACAAGTAATTTTTATCTTGTTAGGGTAGGTTCTTATTTCTTATTTTATATAGGTTTTTTTTTTGTTAAGTGAAGAATTTTATTAAAATTCATCATATCTAATGAGATGGTCAGATAGATTTTCCTTTTTTGCCCTACTAATAAGAATATTATTAATAGTTCCTTGTTATCAACCATTCTTTCATTTTTAGAATAAACACTAATTTGCTATAAAGCAAATGCTATAAAGCATTTTTTTGTTATAGCGATTATTTTGGTTGGTATTCCACTTTGAATTATTGGATCTATGTTTCTAAGTAAGATTATTCTGTATTTTTCCTGAAAATATATTTTTTTTTCCTTGAAAAACAATTCTCTAACATCTCTCAGGTCAATTAAATCAGGAACAGGTTTGTTAGGTTCTCATTCCCTTAACATTTAACATTTATGCTTAACACAGTTCTGGGCACACAGCAGAAAATCAGTAAATATTTGTTGAGTAAATATGAAAATCTGACTTATCAGCAGCATCTGCTTGAACTAAGTTTTTTAAAACGCTTTATTCTCTCCAGCCTTTCCTTTTCTAGGTTCTTCAGTGGCCAGGTAATTGTCAAACATCTCTTATCCTGAAGAAAATCACACTAAATTCTTTAGGACTTATTTAGAAATCTCTCTAAAGAGTCCCCTTTATTGTGATTTTTAAAATAATAATTAAGGAGATGTTAATCTGTTAAATGACTCCTGATTATTCCTGTTTGCATTTGGAGATGAAAGGAAGAGTAAAATTTTATTGACATGTTTCTTGTTTCTAAGAAGCACTTAGATAGTAACTGTCTTAATTCTCTGTAAATGGCAATAACCTCTAAGTCAGTATTATATTGGATCATAGGGAATAAGAAGACATAAATTGATCACCTTTTTCAGGCAATTTAATTCTGTGGCTTCCTGACCTGTCTAGGCAGAGTACTGTGGGGCAGGGAGGGTGCTCTGAGATAGTCTGATGAATATGTGCTTCCAGATCTTCCTCTGACTTATGATAAAATGTTGGTTCAAACTGTTTGCATGGAGCTCCTGGAAAATTTATCAGCACCTTGACGAGTGATTACTCTTGGCCAACAAGAGCAGACCCTGGCTTGGCTTTCTTCTAATATTCCATGTGGCATTGCCCCTTTTCTCTCCCTATTCCTCCTCACCATAGCATGACCACTGTCTTTGACTCTTGCAGATATCGTTGCCGTTATGTGAAAATTTTTGAACCAGAAAATAGAAGTTACTAAATCACTCTAATTCTTCTCCAATTATAAACTGTAAGTGAAAATCCCTAACTCAGTAGGTTGCTGTAGGAGTAAGAGTGTTCAGTCTTATGAAGAATGCCCTATGGCTCCTAGCATACAGTAGGGTCTAAAAAGAGATGAATGCTTGTTTACCCACCAGTGTCTTAGGGTTATATAATTCTTTAAACTTTGTCTCCCTTTCCTTCTTTATTTGTAATAAGTAATACAAAAATTCCCATATTGTATGTTTGGAAAGGCAGTCTTGTGTGTTCAGTCTTTCAGCCCCACTTAGCTAAGAATGAACCTGGGGCCTGACACAGTCCATTACCAAGAGACAACGGGCCTCCACAGCCTATACTGGGCTTATCACATTGTGTGGGACTATCTTCCCTGTTTCATACTCAGTTCATACTCCTTTGTTCTGTTTATGTGTGTGTCATTAAACACCTGGCCAGCCCCATTACTATATCTGTATTCTGTGGGGAGGGGAGGAGATCATTCTGAGGTACAAGAGGGTAGCATGCAAGCCAATGGCCCTGTGTTGGCTTCCAGGAGTGCCTGCTGGCCATTGGGTCCAACACCCACCACTAAAGCTGAGCTTTCCTTGTCCCCTCTCCATGTGAGCAAAGCATTTCTCCATTCAGTATTTGACTGCACTGTGTTTTCCTGGACGTCTCCACTACCAATGTGCAGTGGACAGAAGTGTGTACTCCTTGTGTTACTCCTGGTGGTAAGCAACAGATGCCACTTGCTCAACAGTTTATAACAATTCCAGAGAATTGCTATAAATATAGAATAAGATGTGGAAGTCTTGTTACTAGTCCCCACTTTTTCCTCTTCTATCTTACCCAGAGGTAACCATTGTTAAAGACTTAGTGTACATAACACAAGTCTTTTTTAATGATTTTGATTTTAATGTGTATATATGTATATGTGCACATGTATGGTATCATTAAATAATCACATGTCTTTTGTGACTTAGTTTTTCTTAATATATTTTTAAATATCTTATTGTTCTTTATAAAGCTGCATAGAATAGCATGGTATGGATATATTATAATCATTTTTCCTCTATCCTTTGAGGAATTTTTAATTTTGCCCTCTTAATTTTGAAAAATATAGCCAAATTTTCTTCCAAGGCAATTATATAAATTTACACTTTTTCCAATGATGTATATACATGTCCATTTTGTGAATGAACAAATAATTTATTTTACTTAGTATAATGTCCTTCCTATTCATCCATGTTGCCATAAATTACAGGAATTCCTTCTTTTTACATTTACATTTACAATAATATCCCACTGTTTACATGTATATACCACATTGTTTTTATCCATTCATCTGTCAAAGGACATTTAGGTTGTGTCCATATCTTGGCTATTGAGAATAATGTTGAAAGGAACATGGGTGTGCCGATATCTCTTCAAGATAATGATTTTAATCCCTTCAGATATATACCCAGGTGGGATTGCTGGATCATATGGTAGTTCAATTTTTAATTTTGAGGTATAGCCACACTGTTCTCCATAAGGGCTGTGCCATTTTACATTCCCATTAACAGTGTCTAAGAGTTTCCTTTTATGCACATCCTTGCCAACATTTGTCTTTTTGATAATAGTCATCCTAACAGATTTGCATTTTAAAAGGATGCTCTCCTGCAGTGTGAGGAATCTAGAGGTATAAGAATGGAAGTATAAAGTTTTTATTTTCCTCAAAGAGATGACCAGTTCTCTAAAAAAAAATATTAAACTACCTTTCTCTCACAAAGTTAATGAAGTAAAATGTTATTAGATCTGAAGCTGATTCTATTGATATGCTTCTTCATTTCTATTAGTATGTAGGACTATTTCAGTTACCATATGGTTTGAATTAGGCCAAGTTTTACCTCATTATTCTCTTTATACTTCTTTACTATTGTGCATTCTCTTTATCAGTTGTAGAATCACCAGGAAAACACGTATTTTCAAAACTTGTTGGTTTTATTTATAAATGAGTACAGAAGAAATTTACATATTTGCGATTTTGAGTCTTTCTAACAAGGACTCTCTAGGTCTTTTTTAAATGTCTCTGAGAGTGACAGAGAGCATGAGCAGGGGAAAGGCAGAGAGAGAGAGAGAGAGAGAGAGAGAGAGAGAATCCCAAGCAGACTCTATACTGTCAGCGCAGAACACAACATGGGGCTTGAACTTCCTAACCATGAGATCAAGACCTGAGCTGAAATCAAAAGTGGGATGCTTAACCAACTGAGCCACCCAGGCACCCCAGTCTATATCACTTTTAACGGAGATCTAGTATACTTCTTGTTAATGTGTTCTTAGGGATTAAATGGCTTTTTGGAGCATTTGTGAATGGATTTTTAAAATTACACTTTTAAAATTTTTACCAGGCTAAATGTTCAAATGTCTTATGCAAATTTTATCTTGTATTCAGATGCTTAATTCTCTTGCATTATTTTTAATAGTTTGTTGGTCAATTCTTTAGAATTTTCAATGTAAATAATTTGAATTTCCTTTAATGAGTAACTATTTTGAATATTATTTACCAATATTTTACTTCCATTTATTTTATTTTAACATATTTGTTAGGACCCTCAATAAAATGTTAACAATTGTTAAAAAGAGATTTGACCTGGAACATCTTAAGATGCCTTCATCACTAATATAGTGAGAAACATGTTTTATAATCAAAGGCATTTCTAAGTTGTAATTTAGGGAATACTTACCATTTTTTTTCATTTAATCTTTCTAATACTAATGACACTGTACCCTTAGTGTAACACTTTTTGTACGAGCAAACTGAGGCCCAGAATAAATAAGCAACTTGCCTAGGGCGCATAATAGATAATGGAATGCAGAACTTAGAGGGCTGAACTCAGAGTGGTAATACTTGGAAAATCATTTCAGATTAAGAAAGTTTTCTTCTCTTAGTGTACTGAGGGTTTTATCAAGTATGAATGTTGAGTTCTATCAACACTCTACTGAGATAATAATATAGTTGTTCACCTTTAATCTTTTAATACACTGAATTACATTAATAGGTTTCCTGATGTTAATCCATTCATGCATTGCATTCCTGGGATACACCCTCACTGGTAATGACATACTGGTGTATTTGATTTGCTAATATTTTATCTATGATATTTCATCTAAATTTATAATTGAAATTGACATTTTTATTTCATTTTACTAGCCAAGATAAATATTAGGATTAGGCTATGCTTTTAAAATAAAGTAGAAAGATTTCCATGTTTTCTAATAATAAAATAGTAATATTAATCATCAAAAACAGCTAAAATTTGGGGGACTATGTTAAAGATTTGCAGGTATAGCCTCACTGAATTCTTACAATAAGCCCTATGGAACAATAATATAATTACCCACTTATTAAGAGATAACAACAGCTAGGATGTTGAGTAACTTGAGAAAAGCCTCACAATTAGAAAAAACTAATGTGTGTTGATTAGAACAACTGAGTTTTTATGTCTATAATGTCTTTATTTCTACTTCATGCTTTCAAATGGTAGCTTAGCTGATTAAAGAATTTAAACTTGACAGTTTCTCCCTCAGCACGTTGAGATTTCCTGTAGTAGGACCTACTATGCTGATGGTAAGTCAGTCTGGTGTCAATCTGACTGTTGGCCTTCAAAAATCTATTTTCTCTCTCTCAAAGCTACTAAATGCTTCTACTTATCAGTGACTTATTTACAATTTATACAATAGTCCTGTGTGTGTGGACTGGGGCAGGTACTTGGGTGGTTTAATCAGAGGAGTTGGTATTTAGTTTTTTCATTTCTTCATATAACAAATATTTATCGGACACCCTGTGTTCCAGGTACTGTTCTAGCTGTGGGGCATACATTAATGAATAAATAAGAGAAAATCCTGCCCTCATTGAGCTTATTGTCTAATCTGTGGAGTTAGACAAAGGATAAAATAAATAAGTAAATTATGGAGCATGTTATACAGTGATAACTCTATGAGAGAAAATAAGGCAGGAAGGGTGATGTGGAAATTCAGGTTTTGGAGTGTAAATTTTAATAGACATGGTCTTCACTGGGAAGGTGGCATTTGAGAGAGTGAGCAATGTGTATATGATGTAGGGAAGAGGGTTCCATGTAGAGAGAATAGCAAATGCAAAGGCTATGTTGTAGAAGTGTACCTGGCATGCTTGAATGACAGAAGAGGCCACCATGGTTATAGAGAAGTGAATAAGTGGGATAGAGGTAGGAGATACAATCAGAGAGATATCATCGGTCTAATGGTGTAGAACTTTCTAGGCCATTTAAAGAGGTCTCTATTTTAATCTGTGCAAGATGGCCAGCCAATAGCACTTTTAGCAGAAGAGTTTCTCAACTGGATTTATGTTTTCACAGGATCATCCTGACTACCCTGTTGTAAATAAATTATAAAAGGGCAAGAGTAGAAACAGGGAAAACAGTTAACAAGTTATTGGGTTATTTTAATGATTTTAAGAGCATAGAACAGGTGGTAGCAGTGGAGGTTATCAGAAGTAGTAAGATTCTGTACATATTTTGAAGGTAGAGCCAAGTGATTTTGCAGATGGATTAGATGTGGGTTGAAAGAAGAAAGGAGAAATCGAGGAAAATTTTTATCTTAGTCACTGTAGTCATTGAGATGCCATATGGGGTCTAGAAGAGACTTTGGGAGAAGAAGGCTTGAGAGGAAATAACAAGAGATCAGTTTGGGATCTATCACATTTGTGATGGTTATTAGATCCCCACATAGAGTAGGCAGTTGGAAACCTGAGCCTGCAGTTCAAGAGATAAGTCTGTACTAAGATACAATCCCTAGACTGTCCAACTTATACATGGTATTTAAATCCAGACACTTGATAAAAACTCCAAGAGAGAGACTGGATATAAACAGAGAAGAGAGTAGAAGGAAGGGAATATTTAAAATGTCAAAAAACAAAGATTGAGACCCCTGGCACTCCAACACAAATGGTTAAAAGATTAACAGTTTCCTTCAGCAAAGGAGACTGAAAAGGGTGAGTCAATAGTTTAGGAGGAAACTTAGAAGTGTGTGATATCTGAGAAATTAATTGAAATCATTTCAGAAGCATAACTCAAATGCTACTAATATATCAGAACTTATACTGGAGTTTTAGGGAAGCTCTAGTCTGAATTGGTTTAAGAGAGTTGGAAGGACAGGTCTAGCAGATATTAAAATAGACATATAGACAGTGGTTTCAAGGACTTTTGCTGTAAAATAAAGAAGAAATACCTACTGTCAGCTGGAGGTAGAATTGAAGACAGCAGTGAGTATTCTTTTTAAGACAGGAGAAATGAAAAGAACAATTTCATATGTTGATGGAAATAAATCCAGTAAAGATGGGGAAGCTGTCGATACAGAAAAGATAAGAGAAAGTGCTGGTGTGATGTCCTTGATTACCCCTTGAGGGCCTGAGAGCTAGTACACAGGAGGAAGGCTTGATCTCAGCCAGAAGCATGGGGGGAGTTCATTTGTAGTTGCAGGAAAGAAGGCAGCACGTATGGCTGCAGATGTTGGTGAACGCATATGTGACAACTTGTGAGAGTTCTTTTCTAATTGCTTCAGGTTTTCAATGAAGCAAGGAAAAAGGGTCACTCAGTAAGATTAAGGATGGTGAAGGAGGTATTGCAGGTTTGACAAAACGGAAAATGACTAAAGTAACCACCTAGGAGACTGAGTTAATGCACTAGAGAAATGTATTATGATTAGTATTCATATATAAAGAGCTCTTCCAGATGAACAAGAAATAGATAAACATGCTGATAAAAATATGAGAAATAATGTATATCTATGATTCACACACATATTTGTAAATACATATGGCTAATAATCAGAGGAAGTAATCATTAACTTCAATCTTGATATAAGTAGGGAAAACCAACAGATTGGATATAAGTAGGGAAAACCAACAGTGAGGAACACTCTTTCTAGAGAGCAATGTGTAAAAGAAATTGTTAGTTTCAACAATATGCCTATCCTTTCACTTGCATTAAGGAATTTTTCCTCCAAGGAAATAATTGATTATGCTTGAAAACTTTTAATTATATATTGTTCATCTCTACTATTTCTGAACATTGGGGGGAAAGTAAATGTTGGAAGAAGGAAAGTGGATAAGTAAATTGCTGTGAAAGGCAATTAAATTATATTCAACCAGTAAAATGTCATTAATTGTAGATGAATATTTAATTAAAAAGTTTATGAGACATATAAATGAATTCATGATGCTAATTATGGTTGTGTCTTCTTTTGAAAATGTAATGCATATATTTATATTATGAAGAAATGAGATTATTTGCTGTATATAATTTTGGCATTGGTCTGTGTCTATTCATTAGTTTAACATCATGAAAGTTTGTCCTGGTTTTTTGTTGGTCATGATAACTTCCAAATCAGTGATTCCACTGCCATCTTTCTGGGAAGCTCAATTCACTGATTGTTTCCGCTAGATCTGTGGCCTGATCTGATTTTCATTCTAGAAAGATTATTCAAATACCACAAATGGTGTGGTTTGGACAGAGATAAATTGGACACACAGACTTAGAGCCCTCTTTAGGAATCCCTGTGGGAGGTGATAAGGATCAGGAATGTGAGCAGTGGGGACAGAGAATAGGGAAAAGCATGGAGCTTCCAGACAGGGTGTATGAAGGGGAAATCCCCTGATATTCACATAGAAAACCACATACCAAGAAGAACATTCGGGGAAATCTACAAACGCTGGCATAAGCATGAAGCAGAACCAATATCTTTGGTACTAAAAAAGCCAATCTCTGCTTGTACCCAAGCTTTACTATTACAATTTAAAATTATAGGATTATTTTTGTCTTCAGTTACTCTGTCTGTGTTTAATTATACACCACTGAGATGATAGCAGCTATTTTGAGGACACTGTACCTTTTCAGGCTCTGTATCCCCTCTCCATGTGATACTGGAGTTAAAAAGAGGAAGGCTAAATAGAAGAGGCGCAGGTGGTTGTGTTTATGGGCTTCAGGGAGATATGATTACCTCACTCGGCTGATTGCTACCTGAAGGAAGTCAGATTACAATTAAGACTGTCAGGTAAAGCACACAATTAAAGTTCATTGCAAATGCTGTCGACAAACTAGTATTAGCTGGGAAATGCACTCTGGCAAACAGATGTACCCTGGAAAATAGAAAGGGAATGTTTCCTTCTAGAACAAATCTACTTTATCAAATCTGACAACTTTCACTTGAGCTCTGGGTCCTGCACTAAAAAGAGCTTCTCGTTTGATTTAAGCAATTGGCACGTAACATGCAGGTTGGAAATGAGTTGACTCATTAACTTATTTTGCTTAGTAGAAAAGGTGAAGGTGAGAGAAAACATGCTTGCATCACCACATTTTGTTCTCTGCCTTCCAGATTTGCTTTAGATCTAGCAATATTGCATTCTATGTTTATTAAGAGGTGAGGTTGTAGTTCTAGAACTGGAATATTCTTATCACAAAATGTCAGGAAAAAAGTCATACGGATCTGTTTTTAGAATTGGTTTTTAGTCATTCTAATGGTGTGACTGTACGTGGCCCATGTGTTATCAATCTCTTTAAGTATCTACTTGCATTTATATGACACTAATAAGGAAGAGTTCCCATAGACAAATAGCAATTCTGCTATTTGATTTTACTTCATAAGTAACTGTATATATCATTTCCTCTTAATAAAGTGGAGTATTCCCTCAGCTCACACACATCACAGACATTACTGCTAATGGAGGTTATGCATGGGATTGAGTAGAAACTACAGCTGCTACTCCCAAGCTTCCACTCTGTGTTTTCCTCTACTAATGATATTTTTCATCTGGTCAGTAATGGAGGCAGTTGATCTGGGGAATGGATATCACAGAGAAATTCTAATCCAGGGGAAGCTTAGAAGTTTGCTTTTCTCCATAACACTGGGAGCATATGGTCTAGATTAGACCTCTTTCTATGACAGAAGCTGCTTCACCAACAGCAGAACTGAGGCGAAACACCAGATTAGAAAAATAATAAGGAAACACACAGTATTCTGGTTTAGGATGAGAAGACTTCTAGGATTCAGCCATCATCTTCTCTTACTCATGGCCCATCACTCCCTTGGGAAAATTAATGCCTCCAAGTTCCTTTCAATTACTTTATCTGTTAACTAGATTTAGGATTAAATGAGATAACATGTATAAAGCTTGAGGTAAGCCCGCAAAGAATGCTGGTTTTCATTCTCCTTTCCTCAGAATCTTTGGTGTCCAGAGTGCACAACCATTGGTCCCATGCCATTTTAGCCTGTCCCAAGCTCACTCCTTCTAGAAGTCCCCTTCAACTACCAACATAAGCTTAGAATAGCCAGTACACAACCTGAGTCGTGTCCAGCTCTGCTACTGATTGCTAGTGGCAGTAACCCAGTGTGTTCTGAGGAATTCAGAAAGTGCACTGACCTTCTACTACATTCCTTCTAGTACATGTTTTTAATTGAAGTATCAATTACATGCAATAAGGTATAAAAAATGCATAAAGTTTAAATGAACAGTTTGATATATTTTGATGTATTTCTAGGTAAGTGTCCATTCCTGTAACCATCACCTCACTTTAACAAACTTTATTTTCACTTCTTTTAGTAACATTTCCAAGAGCACCTCAACCTCCACTTCCTTCAGTATGTAAGAACATTACATTCCTACCTGCTCTCTCTTGAGGTGCTTTGAAGTTATTGTTGTCCTTCTTAACCAAGATGCCCCAGGCTTTTAGGCTTCTGTTACCTGACAGGGAAGCAGGGCTGCAGAAATGAAAAGACAAAACAAAACAACAACAACAACAAAAACTCTTCCTAATCACTAAGCGTTTGTATAGCAGTAGCGAAGACATTGTGAAACACTCCAAAACATGAGAGATGCCATCTGATTGTAATTTATTTATGGCAGTGAGGTCAAGGGAAAATATAGTGAAACTAACATTTAATCAGTGCCTATTCTGGGCCAAGGATTATGCTAGGTGGTTTACAGAGTTGTAGCCTCTAATCTTCCAAGCATTCTCTGTGGAAAGCCCCACTTAATACTCTCCAGAATCTCCATCATTTTCTCACTCTTTTTTTCTGAACACCTTTGTAGTGATTATCTTGCCACAAGGTTATCCTTTGTAGGTATTGCCTTGTCCCCAGCCTCCGTTTCTCTCTATTTCTCCTTCCCTCTCTCATTCTCAGTCTCTCTCTCACTCCCTCTCTCTTTTTCTCTCCTGGTCTTTACCCCTCTTTCTGGCCCTTCATTTAGACTTACCTTCTTCCTTTGATATTCATGAGCATCCTTTCTTGATTTCTTGCTTTAATCTCTCTCCTCTCTGCTGTACACTGATAGTTCAGATTGATGAAAATCCATTTGTAATGGGTTCCTGAGAACACTAGTCCTCTATATTGGGTGTTAGGCCATCTCATAAACTGTCTTCTTCAGTCATCTTCCACTGGCACAGAGAGACTCAGAAGTTCCAAAAATGACAGCTATCTCCTAGAAGGGAGCATATGCTACTTCACAAATTTGGCTACTGGTATTAGTTGAGTCATTTCCCACCGTTTTTAGAAGAGTTATTTCTTCACTTGATTCCAGCCCCCACCCGTCTTTTTTTTTTAACAGTTGTAGGCATCCTTCATCATTCTGAGCCAATATCCATATTAATCTCTTATGTTAATTACTGTAATTCTTTAACATCCTGTTCAAAGCAATTTAAAACAATGAAATAGCATCTTACTTGAATAGAATTACTAATGTTTCTCAGGAGGTTTTCCATTTGATTCTCACCCTACACTGTGAAGTAGGCAGTTTGGGCATTATTATTTTCATCTTTCTGAATATGAAGGATAAGGGACACGATAGGATGTTATGGGTCACTTATCTCACCCTGCAATTGTCTCTATGTTGTGTTTTGCAGTTTCTATGTCCTCCACTACAAGATAAACTTAAGACCCAGGACCACATATGTGTAGTTCACTTTTTTATTTGCATGTTTATCCCATACAAAGCCCTGAGAAATCAATAGTGGGCTGTGGATCTGAACCTGGAGCTCCAGTCCAAAACTGTGTCATATCGAGGAGCTGGTGTGCTGTTACTGCCCATACGTGAGGCCTCAGTTTCTATTTCCCTTAGTCTGAATTTATCCCTTGTGACCTGCAAGCCCTTTGTCCATGTGTGGCTTTTCCACATGGTAGCTGTCTCTTCTTCAATAATACTCCTAGGGCTGTTGATACTTCACCTGTCTTGCTGCTGAGACCCTTAGACATTCCATCTCTTAATCAGATTTTTTTAAACTAATCTTCATAAGCCCAGGAAAACCCAGTACTCTATGGCCAGAATATGGCCCATGAGGCAGGACTTCCTCTCATCTTATGCTCAACACTTATAGTTCCTGAGGTGAGGAGACTTGAGAACCTACCCCTAGAGTCCTTTCTGATTCTTTTTATTCCTGGTTCTTCTGCTGTATCTCTCCTTCTAGTCTTTGAGACCACATGGGTCTTAACTCTCCAGAGCTGTAATTCCCTTCCCCATATTCAATACACATAAAAACAATAATGGAAATGACCCCAAGAAGTAACAATTTTTGCTTCCTTTACTGCTTTGTCAGATTAGAATGTGACTATGCAAGCAAATCATTCTGAATCAGTTCTTTTCTGAAAAGGTTGGTTATTTGTTTGTTTGTTTATTCAGAGAGCATAAGTGGGGGATGGGCAGAGAGGGTGTCAGCACAGACCCAACTCAGGGCTCAAACCCACAAACTGAGAGATCATGACCTGAGCCAAAACCAAGAGTCACATGCTTAACCAACTGAGCCACCCAGGTGCCCCTGAAAAGAGCTTTTAAATGGATCATATTGCTCTTTCTTTCTTCCTCCAGGTTCTCACTTGGGATTCATCGAAGTAATTGTCACTGGATTAAATTCATCCATAATGTCAGTAGAGTTTTATAATATTCCAGAATTTCCAACGTCTGCAATTATTAGGCATCTGTGAAACAAATCAGCACTTTGAAGAGCCCCATTTTTGCATGGTGTTCAGCTAAAATAGTCCTGTTATCAAATAGGTCGACAGCCATTGGCTTTAGGCTAAAACTCAGGCTTCCCACCAGAGTGGACTTAGCAGAGCATTGCGCACAACTCCAGTTAAACTCAGATTTGCAATATGATGGTAAAATGAAACTCAGTTATTAGACTGAAGTTTTTTATGAACAATCATTTTGAAAGAATAAAGCACCTGTGTTGATTTTCAGCACTGGAAGTCCCTCTGCCCCTCCCCTCTGGACATACAGGCTCTGGACTCCTAGAGGTGGTTTTCTTTTCTTTTTTTTTTTTTTTTTTAATTTTTTTTTTCAACGTTTATTTATTTTTGGGACAGAGAGAGACAGAGCATGAACGGGGGAGGGGCAGAGAGAGAGGGAGACACAGAATCGGAAACAGGCTCCAGGTTCTGAGCCATCAGCCCAGAGCCTGACGCGGGGCTCAAACTCCCAGACCGCGAGACCGTGACCTGGCTGAAGTCGGTCGCCCAACCGACTGCGCCACCCAGGCGCCCCTAGAGGTGGTTTTCAATAGTGGTTTTATTAGCACCATTGCATCATAGACTTGTCAACCCACCCAAGTAAATACTTGGTACTGAGAAAACTAGGAATTCAAAATTTTTAATGTGTTTTATGTGCTTTAATTAAAAAAATAGGTGGAGAAGGAGAAAGTTATGGAATCTATGTTTAGTTAAATTTGAGTTTAGCTCTAGGTTTGGGGTCTCTGGCTAGCCCCTTCACATGCTGAATATCTCACCCACTTGTACCACTGGTTTGGGTTCAGGCAGAGGTCCATGGGAACCTTGGTTCTTCTGATTGCTGGCTGCGTAAACTTGTTTCTGTTTCTCATTCTTTCTGAATCTTTGTTTCCTTGTCTATGAAACAGGGATAGGCCTTCCCCCCACCCCCATCCTACTCTGAGGATTAATTGAAATAATGTGTATGTGGCACCTGTACACTGCTCCCACAGAATAAAACATAGTAGAGGCATTAGTTACTTTTTGTCCTTGTTGGTACTACTACTATTACTCATGTATTTATTGCCTCATTCAACAAATATTTGTTGTTCCATCTTCAAGATGCTATGAATATAGATACAAACAATAACTAATTAGTGCTTTTACTGTGCTCATGCTCTGCAGGACACACAGATAAGGAAATCCTGCAGTTTTAGTTCAGTGAGCTAAGGGTCACAATGGAGAAGATAGAAACTTTAGCTGCCATGTCCCCATAACATTGTGCTTACTGCAGGAAGGAAAATTTCCCTCCATTTAGCACTGTGCCAGGAACACAGAGTGGTTGCTTTCACCTGCACCTGTTCGGCCCAAGGTGTATTTGAACTGCAGCAGCAGGGGGCTGGCAATGGAGCCTCCACAAATTTTCTGCTGGGCACAGGGTCAGGTTTTCCTCTCAGAACTGAAATTTTCTCTCTTTACCTACCTCTTAACCAGTTGTGAAGAAGCAAGAGTCCTCTGGGAAATTTGCATCAGTACCCTCCTGGTGTCCATCTCAGGAACAAGGAGAAACTGGAAACCCAAAGGTCTTCTAGGAATGTGGGTACAGTTCTTTTATCCCTGTAGATACATCCAAGCCTAACCATAACCCTTGTAAGAAAGTGAAAGGAGAACGTTATCTGCCTTAGATGAGATGGTTGATTTGGGACAGAGCCAAGACTAGGAACTGCCTCCTGAATCCTGCTATACAGCTCCTTCTATCTGCTAAATCTGTCAGAGCAGTGTAAGAGAGTGGCACCATGGATGAGGAATCATGAAATCAGTATTGTAGAAACTCTTTTTTAAAAAATAATGTTTATTTATTTTTGAGAGAGAGACAGAGTGCAAGCAGGGGATGGTCAGAGAGAGATAGGGGGACACAGAATCCAAAGCAGGCTCCAGGCTATGAGCTGTCAGCATAGAGCCCGATGTGGGGCTCAAACTCCTGAACCACAAGATCACGACCTGAGCTGAAGTCAGATGCTCAACCGACTGATCCACCCAGGCACACTTCATTGCAACTCTTAATAAGAGCATCTAACTACTATCAAGCGCCTATTTTGTAGCAGGTATTGTTTAAAGATTTTGGATAGTCCTAGTTTATTTGGGCCTTGGAACAACACTAATACCTGGATCCTTTTATTCCTATTTTGTAAATAAAGTCATAGAGCTATTGAGTAGTCGTCCAAAAACACATAGTAGTAGCTGGCAGGGGAAGACTTTGAGCAGCCTGATTCTCTGAATGCATCTCTGTGCTATCCTCCCTTGATACCATATTCTCATGGCCACCCCCAGCCCAAACTTGTGCCAGGCATACCAGGGTTCAGGAGCAGCAGTATGACAACTGATCACGGGATTTAATCATCACTTCTGTAGAAGGAAGGTATTACAGATTAAAATCAGAGCAGAGACCTATAAGACCTTGGGTTATAAGAGCTGGTCTTCAAAAACATCAGCCCTTCTGTTAAAAATAAGGAAATTGGCTGTAAGCCTTGATTGGTGAGCTGGTTAGACCCTGATTGCTTTCATTCTTTCAGGCATTTACTCAGTATATACTTGAGTGTGTCCTATGAAGCAGACACTGTCCAATGTTCTGGGAGATTGAGAGGACTAGACATATGCTGGAACAGTGAGGAAAGGATAATCTTGTAAGAACTATAGGGTCTTGCCTTTCCAAAATGTAGGGAATCCTGATATCTGCACTTGCCCCCACTTACACTTTTTTTTTCTGAAATGCACACCATTCTCTTCCAGAAAATTCCAATTTGTCCTTCAAGTCCAAAAGAAAATATTACCCTGACATTTTAGTTTTCCCTTCATTTATGGGAAAATTATTCACCACTGTCTCTGTGTTCTCAAAGCATTTTCTATGTACAGATCTTACGGCACCTGTTGCATTGTATTCTAATGATGCATTTACCACCCCTCCCTATATCCTGGCTGAAACCTTATATTTTCATCATCATATCTTTAATACCCAGTATGGAGCTTAAATCATAATAGATACTTAGTGAATTTTTGGATTCTATGTGTTTATCCTGCCATCTATTTATTTCTTATTATTCTCATTATTCCTTTTTTGTCTCCTGGGTTCTAACAGTAGATACCATGATGTCAGGGTCAACGTTTGCTCCTTGTTTTTTGTTACTCATACTAACTGCAGTGCTGGGAAGATGGTACACACGCCTTGTCCCCAAGAGGTGGGTAGGGGCTGATGTGTATCTTTTCAAGTTTAATTTCTCAGATTCTTAGGTCTTTAGAAAGTGGTAGTACTATTATGCCCTCAGCTTGGTTCAAAGCTTGTATCAACAAAGGTACCAGTGGAAATCCCATACCACAGAGAGTATTCCACTCTTAGAGACTGTGTGTCTGTGCTCATTTGCATATTCTCAGGTAGTTCTGTGTCCTCGGAGGTCTCTTGACACCTGCTCTTATTGTTCTATCTCTAGGTGAACCATTCTTGAGATACCAAGATTAGTAAGGATATAATGTTCATTCATTCTCCTCTATTATATTCTATCCCATTCTATTCTATAAAAACAATTTCTTCAGTACCTGCTAAATGCCTGGCACTATCCTACGTGCTTGCAATGCATCAGTGAACAAAAGTGATCAAAAATTGCCAACCACATAGAGTTTACATAGTGAGGGGGCACACACTAAATACTGCATGGAATATATAGATATGTTTTATAAGGTATTAGAAAAGGGATCAGGATAACGAGACAGGAAAGAGTTCAGGGAGAGCTACCAAGGTGAGGCAATAACAATTTTAATTCTAGTGGTTAGGGTGGGTCTCCTTGCAAAGGTAACATTTGAGCAAAGACTTGAAGGAGGTGAGGGGTTTAGCCCATGCACATCTGGGAGGGGGGGATATTCAAAAGAGAAGAAACTGTTCGTGAAAGGTGATGATCTATCAATCTATCGATCTATCTTCCAATGGCATAACCGATTTTTATACTTGTGTGCCTGCCCCTGTTGCTCCCTCTGATTTATCCAATACTGAAATGTAAGTTAAATTAACAGATTTGAAATGGTAGAGTCTGTCACCATTGATATAAAACCTCACAAGGATGGATACTACATCCATAGATGAGGCATAGTCCACTTGATGGTTACAGATTTAAACACATAAGAAGTCAGAAATTGTCACAGTCATTAACACATTCCGGCCTCAGGGAAAGAAGTTTCTGTGCAGAGATCTGCTCAGACTTGCCACCTTCCACCTGCCTTGGGCAAAAGCCCTTTAGACCCCAGATGTGTGAGGGAACAGGGAGGTCAAAGGGCAGGTGCTTTTGCTGCTGGGTCCCTGAGCCTGATCTATTCCTTTCACCACGCATGAGGGAGCCTGATCTCAGTTCAGATTGAGTTTAACAGTAGGAGACAATACTGCCAGAGCTTCCCAAAAGGATTCAGTTGCCCTTGTCTTGTACATTCTTGTGTCTGTGTGTACTCTGCTTGCCATGTCTCTGAGTCTGCCCATATTGTGGGGGTGAGTTGGGGGAGAGGTGCCAGGGTTATATCAATGAACAAGTACAATTTCTGTCCACAGTGAGTTGAAAAGATACTAGGAAAATAAGAATCAGTCATATAAAAACAGTCAACAACTGAGATTCCAAATAAAGTTTTCTATAAGTCATGGATGTAAGAGCTCAGAAACGAAAGAAATTCCCATGGACCTAAGGCACCAAGAAGGGCTTCCTGGAGGAGGTGAGGATCTGAATAACATATGGAGGGTATGAGGCTGGTGAAAGAAGACCCTTCCAGGTTAGATGAAGTGACTGGCAGGGTAAGAACTATGTGAGAATTAGAGACTGGCAAGGAAAGAAGATGGTACGTACATATTTTTAAGTTTATTTATTTATTTTGAGAGAGAAAGAGTATGCACACATGAGCAGGGGAAGGGCAGAGAGGGGGAAAGAGAGAGAATCCCAAGAAGACTCCACACTGCCACTGCAGAGCCTGAAGTAGGGCTCAAACTCACAAACTGTGACATCATGACCTGAGCCAAAATCAGGAGTCAGATGCTTAATGGACTGAGCCACCCAGGCACTCCTATGAGATCATTTTAAAAGCCTCCAGAGTGCCTAACAGGTCTCCTGGTTCCGTTTTGCTTCTCCTGTGCAACTGACTGTTGTAATTGCAAGCATTACTAACAAAAACCGAGGTGCAATCTGGTGACAGAGATTAGAATTTGTCTTCAGAGAACCTGGTTATGTCCTGGCACCATCAGTTCAATACCAGCTAACAGTCAGGACCTGGAATTCAGTTTCTTTGCTTGTGAAATTAGGATTACTTACAGAATTTTCAGAGTCAGTTGAAACAATTGTCATGGATTCCTTGTAAAGTGTAAATGAGGCACATGTGCCCACTCCGAATCATTGACATCATCTTGGGTTGTTGCCTTCCAGAAGCTTCTAACTTAACCTTGAAACAGCTGATAATTGGATAAAGCAAGTAAACAACAAAAATATAAACAAGATCAAGTATGAAGAGAGAATGAAACCAGATTAAATTGACAATAGCTTATTTGCAAAGCTTGGGGAGGCTTTTTGCCTATGGTTCAGTTTCTAAACAACTGTTCTGTTCTCCACCAGTAAACCTCAAGCTATCCTCATGGCTCTGCTCATATGTCTGCAGCAGGAAACTGGCTGTCTGTGGCCCACCTCTGCATGGCCTCTGGGAAGCAGGGAATAGTTAGGGTTGCCATAAAATTAATCATCTAACCAGGGCCATTTTTGAGAGTGAAAGAGAATATTAGTAACCAGATTATTCTAGGAAAACTGGGTTATTTGGTCACTTGTCAAACAGTTCCTTTGCTTTGATGGGTGTAGTAATCTCAGAGGCTCTGTGACACATCCCAAAAATACAGAGGATTCTGGCTACGGAATTGTTGCTAGTGGTCGTAACTACCAATACCCTGGCTCTGATAAAGCCATCTCTGGGGAGAGACAGGGAAGGCACATGGTGTATTCCAAGGGTAGGGCTATAATCAAATACCTCTCTGCTTAGTCTTCATGAACAGGTGAAGACCCAAGGACTTCTAAGATAATCCTCTGGGTGGTTTATATTTTCAGTCTATGGTGCGTTTGGTTGGTGATCCCTGTGTGTACTTTGTGCTATGTAAAGACTTTCTGCTTCATTGGCATGTAAACTTCCTTTGAATTTTGTGGATTACCACCTTCTTTTTTTTAAGTTTATTTATTTATTTTGAGATGGAGAAAGAGAGAGTGCAGGCAGGGAGGGGCAAAGAGAGAGGGAGAGAGGTGATATCAAGCAGGCTCCATGCACACTCAGCACAGAATCCAAGGCAGGGTTCAATCTCAGAGTTTGTGAGATCATGACCTGAGCTGAAATCAAGGGCTGGACGCTTGTTAACCCATTGAGCCAACCAGGTGCCCCTCCACTTTCTTAATCTACCTCCAATCATGTTCATGGAATCACTGTGTGAGATTAAAAAAAAAGGAAGATGGATTTGTATCCATTTTAAAAGTAGAGAAGCTGGAGTTTCTCAAGTTCACACAAATATTCAGATTCTTGTTAGCAGTCATGACTTCCAAATGCCATCTCCCCCTTGAAGACTCCTTCATCTATAGCAATGACTTGTTTTTGTTTGTTTGTTTGTTTGTTTGTTATTTTGTTTTTTGTTTTGTTTTGTTTTTGGAGATCTATTACACATTGGCTATGCCTTCCTTTTGATGCTTAATGTTTGCTATTGTGAATTCTCCTAGATAATTAACCTCTAGAGGGCAGAGACCATCTGTAAATTAGCTTGTACTAACTCACTCTGCCTACCCCAGTGTTTGGTATTTGTTTAACGAGTATGTGTTGACAAGCATTGTGCCTGGAATTGCTTCAGTCTCACTGCTGTGATAATACTCCAAGCTCTGAGGTCTCTTTGGAGAGAAGGCTCTGCAGAGCTGAAGAATGTCAAGAACCTTATGCAGAATAGTAGATGTAGATTTAGACAGGAAGAGTTGCCAAATGCTAATACTGTTGAACGAATAATTAGCTAAAACTCATAAGAGTGGATGGATGTGTAACTTCTTCTGTCATAGACTCTAAGTCTAAAGTTCTCTTTTGGCCAGCAAAAGAGCAGATGCAGGGGCGCCTGGGTGGCGCAGTCGGTTAAGCGTCCGACTTCAGCCAGGTCACGATCTCGCGGTCCGTGAGTTCGAGCCCCGCGTCGGGCTCTGGGCTGATGGCTCAGAGACTGGAGTCTGTTTCCGATTCTGTGTCTCCCTCTCTCTCTGCCCCTCCCCCGTTCATGCTCTGTCTCTCTCTGTCCCAAAAATAAATAAACGTTGAAAAAAGAAATTAAAAAAAAAAAGAGCAGATGCAGCATTAAAGTAAGAGATGACTAATGTCCGGGAAAAGACAAGACCCCCGAATAGGGGTCCTTGCCCCATTTTTGTTAGGATCAGAAGGCTTACAAACATGGCGATGGATGTGCACAAAGGGACAATGAATCTGTGAACATTAACTTGTGGATGTGTGGGAAAGGGGTCTTGAGGATATTTGTGGTTAGGGGTTTGGGTTAATACAAAACAAAATCTGAGCACTGGGTAGTTGGGAGGAAGGTTTACAGTGGACGTGAGGCAGCACCTCTGTTTATCTTACCTTAGGGGATGAGATAGATGGGGGAAGTAACCTCAGGGTTGACAAGGCATCTTTTCTTTTGTTAACCATCTCTGCTCTGAGCTGCTTTGCCTGCAGCGCAGTGGTCCATAGTCCAGTTCACCAATTTACCTAACCTGGCCCTATCCTCCTGTGAAAACAGCTTTTCTGCCATAGTACTAAATTGGGGTGTTTTCACCCTGAATATATAATCTTGTTTATTTCATATACCTATGTATTGGGCAATTTTGTGCCATTTTTATTTCAGGCCTTTGCCTCTCCCTTTCTTTTGGGGGCTCTGCACCCCTCTCTATTTTGGGGTGCATTTGTACCTCCCTATTCCTGGCACCTTTGTGCCTCCTTCTTCTCAGGGTGTCTTTGAACCCCCCCTATTCTTGGGGTGCCAGTCTGGTTTACCCAAACTTGGGCATGAGCACTCTATGACTTTGTATTTCTTCATGCCTTGGTAACCCTTTGGTGTAAGCCTGGGGGGATTCCTAAGCTTATCGCCCACATTCTTCTGTCATAATGCTAAGAAAAACTCCTGGTATGCAGTAGGCACTTAATCAGTGTTTTTGAATGAATGAATGGATAAATTCCACAGCAAGAGAAGATAAATGAAATGCTGTGCAGTTTACAGTCATGTCTGCTGTATCCACTTATTGAGGGTCAGTTCTCTCTGCACTGGAAGGTACCCTGACTAAGACAGGATGATAATTTAGTAGGGATGATAGGAGAAGGTAAAACCAGGTGACCAATGAGGTTCCCTCTAGACATGAACATGTATGATTTAGGTACAATTTTTGTTTTCAATTTTTGGCTTTTACAACTTCGTCTTGTGAAGACAACCAAAGTAGTTTGACTCAGACATTTACCCAGAGATTTTGCATTTTCTGTAACCTCCCAATTCATCTTGTTGCTTATATTATGCTGTCAGACCTGGAGTGTAACTACTGAACCATGATGTGTGGGAACAGATGAGAACACTGTCAGTGGAGGCAAGATGGATTGGACTTTTTCTCTTCTGATAAGTCTTTGTCCTCCCCAACACTACCTTCTTGGAGTGGTGGGAGGGGCATAATATTTTGGTGCTACCAGTAGTCTGTTCCAGATCATTTGTGAATTAATGACAAATATAGAAAAACTATCATAAATGAACAAAATTTGGTACACTAGATTAGAGGGAAAGATACATGATTTACCCCTTTCTATTTCATCCTTATTAAAAACTATTGTGACTAATCCCAATGTCTGAGGGCTTGTGTTCTTCAAAGGCAAATGTTAACACAATTACTTCAATGGGAGAGAGAAGAGAGAATCATGCTCCATGTCTCCCCATTCAAAACAGGAGTCCAGAACTGAGACCAGAATGAAACGTTAGCAGCCTCCCTCCAAGTTTACTCAGTTTATTATTGTACCTTTGTGTTATTGCTATTATTGTCATCTTAATCGCATGCCAACATGATCCAGAGTTTCTCTTCCTGCTATACACTGGATAGTCATTGAACTTGAAGCACCTGCCTCATTCTTTAGAACTAAAGATCATGTCAAAATGTGAAAACCACAAGTATGTGAGGAGTAATATCTGAAGGCAGTGTCTGTTGTAAATAATCATTTCCATAAACCTAAATTACTCAGGTCTATAAAAGAACAGAACCTCGGACTGTTTGTCAAATTATAAACATGTCATTGACTCAGAGTGGATGTTGCAGTGGAGATTCTGGGAGCAGCCTAAGAGTACCAGAGAGTTGGACGGGAGCTTGGGTAAGGGAGGAGGGGTAAGAAGTAGGACAGAAGGTGTTTCTTTTTATCTTGGCCAAGTCTGTATCATTTCTCCACCCGGGGTTCACCACCACTAATAGGAAATCTGTCCCCATCAGGGAAGAGCAGAGATTTCTGGAGTTCAGTAGCCACGGAGATTATAACTTCTGTTCACTAAGACAGTCTTCATTTCTCCAACCTCTGTAAAAATGCAAGTTTTACCCCTGGTTGCATTTTCTTTTATTCACTTTGTCTTCCTGATATAATACATTTTTTTAAATGTGTTTATTGTAACTTTAATGGGCTTGCAGAGAGAAAGGAGATAAACAACAGTAAAATAAAAGTTATTATTTAAGCTTTGTCATTTTGAATATATTCCTCTCAGTGTCTAGGTAAAGACTAACAAGTTAAAGTATTTATCATGGTGTTCACACATAGTTAATACTCAAATTATATCATCACCATAATTATTATCCCCATTACTGGTATAGACCTCATATCGTGTATTCATTGTGTCTCTGATTTCTACCCTGTGGCCTCATACCTTTTGCCCTGATTCTATAGGCAGTTCTTCTATTGGATCATAATTCTTACTTCTAAATCCTGGCTTACACTTGGAATTTATGTTTTGGCTTTTCCCTTTTAAAACACTAATACCTAATCATTGACAATTCTCCCAGGTTCCTGGAACCCATTCCTGGAACCAGTGCACTGGTTCCCACTTGCTTGGGAGTAGATGCTTTTTTCAAAGAGCCTAACAATCCAATATAAAGAAAGATTTGAGCAAATAAATAGCAATGAATCCCAATGCAAACTCTACAAAAAATCACGCATGTATTATAGTGAAAATCCAGAGAAGGTAGCAATTAACCATATGGACAATTTATCCTAGAGAAGATTATTTCTTGAATTGTTAGAAAGTGTCTTTCCCTAAGGTTTTCTTTGTTTTTAACCCCACAGTCTAATTTTTTTCTAAATTCTCCTATCTAATTTCCTGACATACTATCTCTTACTGCCCACCTCTCCCTGTTAACACTGTCCTTTTCCCAGGGCTGACCTTCATAACATGCCTAGAGCATGGTACTATTTGCCACATGGGATTGTTTATAATTATTATTCCCTAGTCTCACATATCCTGCATACTGCTGTCAGGTTAAGCAAACTTCAGTACTCTCTTGATCATCATACCCTATGATCAGAGAGATAGAATTTTCCCAATACCATTTACATGAAAGGGACTTCTAATATCTTCCTTACCTGAATTGCTCTGATTTGCTACCAAATATCCATTCTTGTATTCATTTATTAATTTTTTTAATAAGTCAGGTAGTTAGCAGTCAACATATATGTAATAGTTGGCTTCTCATGAGAGAAGCACTGTATCCAGAATTTTGGCACCCTTGGCCATATAGCTCCCTCCCTCCCTCCCTCCCTCCTCTTTCTGACTCTCTCCTTTTCTCCCTCTCTCTGTCTCTCTCTTTTGTGTGCTTATTTTTCTCTCTTCCTCTGTGTGTCTATCTCTTTATCTCTCTCTGGTGGATGTGCATCCTTTCCATCCAGCCACACACACTGCTCAGACACTGACATCCATATCTAGGTGTTTCCTGGTCTCTTCTGGCTGGCACAAAGGCAGTAAGTAAGCAGGTGGGTGTGTGAAATATGATGAGCCAAAGATTCATTCCTTTATTTTCTTCTAACTGCTTCAGCCTTCATAAAATCCAGTCCTATAGGTTATTGATTTTCACAAAAAGAAGAAAAACGAGTGGGGGTGGAAAATTATGATGTTATGTCCTAAATGAATTTTTCACAGAAAAAGAAGAAGAAGAAGAAAAACAACAACTATTCTCCGTCTTGAGCAGTTGGTCAGAAATGAGGTTTGGGGTATGGAATAGGAAAGGCAGGAGTGCGTCTGTCCCCAGGGGCGAACAAGCATTGATCTCTTGGGTGATTGCCCTGACTACCTCTGAAGCTGAGAATTAGGTTCAATATGTTAGTGCTAACATTTAAGTCCCTTCAAATCTCCAGGGGCAGAATCTGCTTTCTCTTCCTCTACCTCATTTATGGTTAGGTGAAATCTGACTTAACTCTTTAGCTTCCAGCTTTGTACAGAAATCTAGTCTTCAGGAAACCCATGAAAGCATTGATGAGATGTCTTAACTATTGTTTCACAAGCAATGTTGAAAATTAAGATAAATAAAGCCAAACCTTTACCTCTATAATAGTTTACTGTCTAGAAAAGATAGCAGTAATAGACCCATTCCTTTTGCTCATCATCTATGAATGAATAGATCATCTATGAATCATTCACCCGCATGGTGTTGCAAAAAAGTAGTCATACATCAGAATTACTTATAGAACTTTTAAAATGTGCATTTGCAGATAGATGCAGCCTCAGATCTGCAATCTGCATCTCCAAGGGTGAGCCCTGGGAATCTGTATTTTAACTTTCTTATAGTTTACATTAATTAGCTACTAGATGTAAAAGGACAAATGCAATGCGAAGGGATGGTGCACCAAACTGCATGGATAAAACTGCTACAGATCAAAAATTTTAAGCTGCTTTGCCTAATTTCATGAATATGGCAACAAAGAAAGAACATGATAAAAGTTTGAACTACAGACTTCTAGCAGCATAAAGATGTCCCAAAAAGCATGTCTAATGATCTATTGATCCGTGTTATGAGATCTGGGGTCAGGCACGGGGTAAGGAAGAGGTGGAAAACAGTCCTGTGGAAAAATTGCTCAACATTCCTCAGTCGTCAGAGAGGGAGGCTTAAGAAGGAAAGCTACCAGCTATTTCTATCATTTAAAATGCAGCCCGTTCTCTTAGGAGGAAATCTGGTGAGGAAGGGTGTTGAACAGAGATTTTGTAAGCTAAAGGACTTTGATTTGAGCCACACCAAGCTAGTGAATATAGGAACATGGGTAATACGTGCCCTTGAGGCAAAAGATAAATTAGATTTGGCCTGAGGATGTTTGGAACAACAAGGTCATGTAGAGGCTGATAAATACACCAAATTGCTCCCCTCCAGCCTTCTGCACAGGATGTTCCAGCAGTAGCCAGAGTCACTCAGGAAAGAATAATTTCAAGAGGAATAATTGGAAATACGCCAAGAGGAAACCTATGAATGAAAAACAGTAAGCCATATTTTAGTCAAGTTAATGAATTCCAAGGAAAAAAGAATCACAAGTCATTGACACAGTGATACGTAGGGTGGGAACATCAAACTTCTGTATAGTGAACAAAGGTGTCAAGGGAACAAATCATCAATCTCCATATCCATAAAGTAGAAGGGGAATTAATTTATTCATTCATGAATTTATTCAACTACTATTAATTGAATAAGTACTATGTGCCAGTCACTACTGGAGGATTTGAGGATATAGTGCTTCACCACAGAGACAGATCCCAGCTCTCAGAGAGCCAATATTCTGATGGAGGGAAGAAGCAATATAAAAAATAAGCAAGAAAAAGTGTTTTGGAGTCAGAATAACCTGGTTTCAAATCTCAGCTGTGCCACTTACCATCTGTATTGTACTTAACCTTGTTGCAACTGTTTTCTTCTCTGC
The DNA here is from genome assembly GCF_022837055.1 of Prionailurus viverrinus. NCBI lineage: Eukaryota > Metazoa > Chordata > Mammalia > Carnivora > Felidae > Prionailurus > Prionailurus viverrinus. The sequence continues at coordinate 123,573,818 of NC_062563.1, forward strand.
AAAATTGATAGGAATGCCAACCTTCAAAGGTTGTGATGAGGATACGAGAAAATTTGTGCTGCCGAATAGTATCTGGAATATAATGAGCATTTTATAAATATGTGCTGAATGAAAAATTGGCAACATGCAGGAGTCAGTGAAAAGGGAGAGGATGAAATTCAAAGCACAGTAGAAGAATGTACTCCTCAAGAAGTAGAAAAATGATTGATGCACACACACACACACACACACACACACGTATGTATTAATGTATCTATGAAAGACAGAGAGTCACAAAGAGACAGAGAGAAGCAGAGAAAGAAGACACATAGTTGAAGATATACGTGAGGTGATTTGGTGAGTTTGGAACAAAGAGAAGATGAGGAAGCCTTATCTAGTGGTTTCTATTTCCTCTATAATACAGAAGGTAAGAGAGGAAGAGCTGAGATGTTCACGGAGGGTAATGATGTTGAGGAGGAGAGTAGCTGTGTAAAAGAATTAAGAATAGAATGGTGTAGTGTATTGGGGCACCTGGGTGGCTCAGTTGGTTAAGCGTCTGACTTTGGCTCAGGTCATGATCTCACGGCTCATGAGTTCGAGCCTTGCATCAGGCTTTGTGCTAACAAGCTCCCTCTCTCTCAAAAATAAACATTAAAAAAAATGGCATAGTGTATTGAACAGAGTGGCCATCGCTTTTATAGGTTCAGAATCTTAATTTCATCATCATATGGGAAGATTTCTCTTTCAGAGATCTCTGTAAGAAGTTGTTGGAGACATAATTAACCTAAGTACCTATTAATATGTAGTGAGACAAATGTTGGTCACAGAAGAGTTAGAACTCATGGGCTTAACCAACTTCTTACAATCTGAAAGCCTACGTGGGAAGTCAGATTGCAATCATGGGACTATCATAGTGTCTTACAGAATCTCAGAACATAGTCTCTAAGAGAGCTTGGGGAATACTTTGCATTTCTAGGGAAGGTTTTGTCAGTGGGACTCAAACATCCCCCCCCCCTCACCTAAGTGGACACTAGCAGCATTGATCTCTCTGACTGCCCTTCTCCCAAGTTTTCATAGGACCAACACTCCTTCTGGCCAAAATAGTCTTTCCTAGGTATGTTAATATATTCATTTACTCTACGTAGATTTTAATTGGCCTGGAAACCTTTCTCTTTAAAGCAGATTTGCATATGTCTATTTTATTAATTATATATTGATTTATTATTTAACTTACAATCAAGTGCTGCAGGAAGAGTTTTACTATTTTTCCAAAGTACTGAGATGACAGAGCACCACTTTTCCTGAGTCTCAGGCAGAAGACAGATTTTAAGAAATTTCTACAGGGAGAATTCCTGGGCTGCATGATTAATAATTAGGAAAAAGAAAAGGGGGCACAAAACCTTCCAGAAAGTCTGTAATATCTTAGTGTTTGGAAATCCCAAGTTGAAGTAAGCAAGGCAAAAGCCAATGGCAAGTTAAGGCTGTCTTCATTGAGAAAGACTAACTCTTCTGTTTAATGCTTCTGTGTTTAAGATTTAGCCTATTACCTAAATAGGCTTCTGCCACCACCTGCCAATCTGTAATGCAGTATCCTTTATCACTTTCTCTCTAGTAATAATTCTGAGGTTTTCCTGATAGCATGATTAAGGGCTTTTTCCATCCAAGGGTTGAGGGTAGGATTTTTGGTTCCCTAGATGCACCGGTTTCTCAGCGCTATTTTCCTATTTATTAACCTTCATTCTTCCTTTAATTTTCAGGTCATAATGTAATGAATAATCTATACGGTTATCACTAGTGATGCACAAGAATGCAGTTGGGAGTAATCGGTGCTAAGCATGCTAATGGAGATAGAAACTTACTCTACATAATCCTAGGCACCAGTAATTGTTCAATCACACCAACCCCCATAGATACTCCCACAAAAGAGAAGAGAATCCAGAGGCACCTCTCCATTACAACTTCAGGAGGTCATCTATGGATCCTGGCTTCCTTAGAGAGCTATGCTCCAATTTAAGAAGAATTACCTTAAAATACCAGAGAAGATAATTTTCTATTTGAAATTATATGTCCCAGATGTTGCTAATAATCATGTGTATAATTAAAAGAGAAGCTCTGACTCACAACTAGATCCTCCCCAGACCTTAACTCTTAGTAACACATGCTGTTTGCATGATGATCATGGGATTTCTAAAAGAAATGACACCAGGACTATTGCTCACTTTTTCATTTCTTCCTTCCTTCCTACTTTTCTTTCTTTCCTTTCCTTTCTTTCTTTCTTTCTTTCTTTCTTTCTTTCTTTCTTTCTTTCTTTTCCTCTTCTCCGTCTTAACTTTTTGCACAAGCCCTTCTTTCCTTTTCTTCTTCCTCTAGAAAGTGTCTTCCTCTGTATCCATCATGGTTCATGGGTAAAGTGAGTGTAAGGAAGCCTGATTCATACTTTAGGATGATGAACTCCCTCCAGATTACCACCAGAGAGCTGCTGATCAAGCAAAACCAAACCTTTGCTAGGATTTACTGCATTAAGGAAGAACACCATCTTGACAGAATCTCAGCAACGCCTGAACTGAGGAAACCAGAATTTGAATATTTATAGGGCTTTGGGATCTGAATTTAAGTTTATGTTTAAGTCACATCTTTAAAGGTGGGAATTTGTTGGAACTGGGTACAATTTGTAAGGTAATTGGTTAGAATGGCAGATGCAGTAGAGTGAAGGTCTTGAAGTGAGTCTTGATAAGTAAGCTGTGGTTAATAAGTAAGCTGTTTCCTAGCTGTTTCTTATACGCTGATTGTGGGAAGCTCCTGAAGCATGCTGTGAAATTATTTATTAAGTTATAGCTTATCTTTTCTGGGCAAAGCTTTCTTGGAACAAACGACTAAATTATTTTTAGGTCAGAGGTCTATAGTCTTATCTAAGTCATACTAACATAGATGGTCTCAATTCTCAATTCTTATGAACTGGTTGAAAATTCAAGGCATCCCAGACAACACATGATGGGTCTTTGAGGGTTAGATATAACTCACCAGTTCAGAAGGAAATATCTTTCAGAAAAGGTGGCAATAAATCCTGATGCAACTTAACTTGGGCTAGAATGTGTCTAATGAGGGTAGAGTATTTCCACCGGAGTTAATTATATCAGGAAGGATTTGGAGGTGACAATTATGTTCATGTATTCATGGAATTCTGATGTGATTTATCTATGTGAAGCAGAGGTTAAATTTGGGGAGCTATGCTAAATAAGGTTGAGTCATGATAAATCATTTTATGAAGGGCTCAGAATTCTAGATAAATTGGTTTGAATTGGTTAAGATTAGCATGGAGGAATTTGAATCAAGGGCTTCCTTGCAGTCTTTTTGGCCATTTGAGATCCTGGGGGTAATTTTAAAGAGGAGGCCAATCTGCCAACACTTACTGAAGATTTTAATATGCACAGGAAACCAACGAATCCAGTAAGAAATAGATAATATAATACCCCAAACCTCCTACAAACATGTATTTTTTATAATTTAGGTAAAATTCACATATTACAAAATTATAATTTTAATGACTTTAAGATGTATAATTCAGTGGCATTTATTATACTTCCAATGTTTTGAAGCCATCATCTCTGTCTAGTTTCAAAATATTTCATCACTTCATAAGGAAACTTCCCTTTCCAATCTCCCCTTCCCTCAGCTCCTGGCAACCACTCCTCCCTGCTTTCTCTCTCCATCAATTTGCCCTTTCTGAAAATCGCATATAAATGGTATAATACAACATGTGACTTTTGGGTCTGTTTTTTTTTCCTTTAGCATAATGTTTTCATGTGTGTTGTACATATCAGTACTGCATTTTCTTTTAGAGATGAATAATATTCCATTGTATAGATATACTGCTTTTGTTTATCCACTCATCAGCTGATGGACATTTGGGTTATTTCTACCTTGTGCTATATTGAATAGTGAGATATGAAAATTTGTGAAAATATATACTTTTCCCCAAGAATTCTACAGTTAGTGAAAACTGCACCCCTTCATAAGTTTAGGATATTTCTAACTTAATATATAATCATCTACATCAATTAACAAAGAACTAGATGAATGTGTCATCAGGATATACACAAGAAAAATTAAGATGCACCTACCAATTTAACCTTGGTCTTAGCAGGTCCTCTCCTGTTCTTCCCTGGAGAGTTCTTGGAATCTTTTTATTATTAACATCTACTTTTAAACACTGAAAAATCTACACAGATTAATTTTTGGTACTTTCTTGTCCACAGAAGATTATCAAAATTATGAAAGCCTTACATGTCAACTAGGGAAAACATGAAAAAAACCATTCAATAGTATAATTAACAGATTATCAAAAAGTGACTCTGTTAACTAATGGTAGGTTAGAGTTTACATTTAATACAGAATGGCGCAAAGTTGAGATTTGCCTCACTTACCAAGATCTGACCCTGGATCAATGATGGTGAATGGGAGCATTCAGAAGAAAATGATCTGAATCTATTATGAGAGAACCATTGGAACTGATGGCAGGTTTGAAGCTTGAGAGTAATATGATAAGAATGATAGTTTGGAAGATAACTAATAAGGCAGCGGGATAGATTCATGAATCAATTCTTATGAAGCATTTAAAAGACTACCTGGCAGGGGTGCCTGGGTGGCTCAGTAGGTTGAGTGTTGACCATTGATTTTGTCTCAAGTTATGAGCCCCACATTGGGCTGTATGTGGAGCCTGATTAAGATTCTCTCTCTCTCTCTCTCTCTCTCTCTCTCTCTCTCTCTCTCTCCCACCCTCTACTCCTCTCCCTTGCTCATACTCTCTCTTTCCTTATAAAAAAAGAATAATAGAAATAATAATAATAATAATAATAATAATAATATTGATAATTTGAAGAAGGAAGATAGTTCAGAGGTAGGGAGAACAATCAGTAGGCCATGTCAATAACACAAAGGTACTGGTGCTTGCCCGAGGGTGTAGGTAACAAGGAAAAGTTAACCAAGTTCCCAAAGCAAAGTAAATCAGTGAGTCAGATAAAACACACAACCTTTTCTTTGCTTACCACAGCATCTGTTAGCCTTGGGCATGGTTATTCAACTTGTGACAGAGAAGCAGCAAGGTCTTCTTAGAAATGCAGAATCTCAGGCTCCATCCCAGATGTTCACTGAATCTGAATCAGTATTTTAATAACTTAGCTAGATGATTCTATGTCTCTAATTAATGAAGGACCTATTTTCAAATTCCAATGGCTCCTGGGTGGAAAATGTATTTTTCTTTATAGAAAGTTCATTGGCCTTATTCGTCTGGGCTCTTGGATGCACATGGCCACAAGCCTTGACGTTTCCCAACTTCAGAAAAGATAACCTCTTCATTCCATCTTTTTTTTTTATTAATACAAGCATTTAAAATACAAATTACAACTCTACTTAATATCCTTCAAACTCTAAACTTCTTGTACCTATTTAGTCATTTATTCTAATTTTTTAATCATTCAGAATAGTTTCCAGACAGATCAGTTGTTCAATGTTTTCACTCTCAAGCCTTTTTGAGAATTTGGCAAAATCTATGGAGTTCCTTCACAGAAAAATGCACATAAACACATGCAAGCATTTCTCCCCCACACAACTTACTTTTGCATTGTAAATGTATTTCCTTCACATGTTATTAACTGTAAAAATCTTCATAAATATTATGCCTCTTGTTTTTCATGCAAAAATAAATATACCTACTTCCTGGAAAGGGGTGAATAAACTCAAACCATACAAAATAAACAGAATATAAAACATTTTATTACTGAGAAATAAATTCCAATGAGATGCCAACTTTGACATTCAACTGATTCTAACTTTTTGTTTTGATTCCAACAAGTGCTGAAAGCTCTTGACGTATAAAGGTAAGGATAAGCAGAGAGTATCAGAGTTCCCATGGCTCACATTGCAGATGAAAGTAGGCTCTCATCAAGAACAAGAGAATTCTTTAAAACCCTTCAGGTTGAATCTATGTCCCAGTATTTTCTTTTCTTTGTCCTCGAGTCAATTGGGCAATCTTAGGCAAAGTCTGCATCATGGATATTATCTTGAGCATGAGGCAGGTTATGAATTTATTACCTCTCTGAATCTACCTAAATTTTGAAATTATTGAACAGAACCAACCTCTAAAAAGAAATTCTATAGTTTCTTTTAAGGTATAACAGATGTCCAATTCTTGAAAAATGTGTGTGTGCACATATGCACACAAAGACTTTTCTCCTCTTGGCTGTAGCCAATGGAAGACATTTTGTAAATATTTGAAGTTTTATAGCAGTACAATCTTTTCTTCTAGAGTGGAAACTTACTTTATCCAAGAAAGGACATAGTTTTGTTTTGGTGTTTGCTTTCCACTCCTCTTCACCAGTGGGGGTCATAACAATGATTTCTAGGTTATATATTGAAATTTTTGCTTTATCGGTAAGATCAAATACATGTAGCAAGTAAGTCAACAAATAAAAAAATTCTTCCCAAATTGCCTTAAGGAATGGATTTTTTCTCTTTCACAAAAAACAAAAGAAACAAAAAACCCCCACAAAACAGAGAGAGACAGACAGACACAGACAGAGACAGAGATAATGTTTATTTAAGTGTTTTAACAATTCCCCTGGTAAGCCAAATGATTTCTGTACAATAGTGATAGTAATTTCTGTATACATTTGACTTTAATTTCTTGAAAGTTGTCTTAAACAGTGATGTTTCAAGGTCTAAGGCTAGTAAAGATAACAGTTTGCATGGCAATAAGCCAAGATTTCTTTAAATAAAATTATGTGGCTCTAGAAAGCAATGAATAACTGTAACTTTTATTGATCAAAACACCAAAATCATATACGTTTTACACAGAAATTATTGCCTTTCCTGAAAATATGTGGCCATCTAGGGTATCCTGTCCTGATAAAGAAGAATCCACTTGGTAGGAAGTAATGTAACATGGTATTCCACAGGCCACTAGAGGAAGTCAGGAAGAACCTGCTCTTTCTTAACTCAGAATTAAGAGCCTCCTTCTGCACCTATGAACTATCACATCCCCCATAATACCCTCTGTGTCCTCCTATTCACCCCATTTCCAAACTTCTCCCTTGTTGAATGAATGAAGAAGAGGGTTTATTTGCTATTTTGTTTGGTTCCTTTTTTTTTAATGTGTATTTTATTTATCTTGAGAGAGAGAGAGAGACAGAGAGACAGAGAGAGAGAGAGAGAGAAAGAGAGAGAGGGAGGGATTGGGGGAAGGGGAGAAAGAGGGAGAGAGATAATCCCACGCAGACTCCACAGTCTCAGCACAGCGTCCGACCTCGGTCTCGATCTCATGAACCACAAGATCATGACCTGAACTAAAATCAAGAGCCAGATGCTTAATAGAGCCAGGTGCCCCTATTTTGTTTGGTTCCTTTATCTCACATTTTAATAATTCAAATTTGAGGGGCGCCTGGGTGTTTCAGTCAGTTAAGCCTCCGACATTGGCCCAGGTCATGATCTTGCTGTCTGTGAGTTCAAGCCCCATGTCGGTCTCTGTGCTGACAGCTCAGAGCCTGGAGTCTGCTTTAGATTCTGTCTCCCTGTCTCTCTCTGCCCCTCCTGAGCTCACAATCTGTTCTGTCTCTCAAAAATGAATAAACATTAAAAAAATAAAATTAAAAAAAAACATTCAAATTTGACCTTGAGATTTGAAGAAATAAATTACCTTAAGTTTACATATAGGTGAGGCTGTGTCTCTTGTCAAAATAGTAATATAAGAGGCACACTAAAGCAACTTTGTGAAATGAAGAAAGGAAAGAAAAAGGAAGGTCACATGGAACTGTCATTTACCACCTTGAAAAATCTAGGAAGACAAAGTATAAGATATGAGAATTCTTTGTTGAGTTCTTGGGTATCCTTATAATAATAGCAGCTGCTACAACCTATTCCTTGTGGAGTAATAAGATTTTGTATTCATGGAATTTTCCTTGTCAAAGAAACCTTTACTAACCATCAGTCACTGTGAATCTCTAACGTGGTTGCTAACAGAAAGTCATCCATGATTTTTTGATTCTATTTAACTTATTTTATTGTACGTTTTGTGTGATTATCCTATGCCAGAAACTGCACTAATCAAGGAACAAACATTACTTAATACTTATGAAAATTATTGACATAGGTATCTCCGTTTCATAAATGAAGAAAATGGAGTTCAGAAAAATTAAGTAGTAGGGGCACCTGGTGGCTCAGTCAGGTAAGCAACCAACTCTTGGTTTCAGCGCAGGTCATGATTTCACATTTCATGGGTCCGAGCCCTGTGTCAGGCTCTGCACTGACAGTGTGGAGCCTGCTTGAAATTCTCTCTCTCCCTCTCCCTCTACCCCTCCCCTGCTCTCTCTCTCAAAATAAATGGATAAACATTTTTTAAAAAGAAAAAAAAAGAAAAATCAAGTAGTATACAGGGAGAACTAGAATTGTGTTCTAGATTTATTTTACTTCGTAAACATCAGTTCTAACTGCTGCACTGCACTCTCCGATGAAATCCTCTGTATTCATCTGGCAGAAAAAACCCAGGAGCTAGTTGCCTACACCAGAGACATCTGTGGTTTAATTCAATATGTTTTTGAAAAAAACAATCTCTACGGTCATTCCAAAATATATGCACTCCCTAAGATATCCTTGGACTTTTAAGTATTGTTTAAAACCGGAGCAGACTTGCAGCCATTCATAGGAGAGTTGCCCATGTGAGAAGCCACTAAGTCACACATCACTGCCTGTGATTCAAAATATCTGTCAGTGACTTTCAGTTTAGAGTTAACACTGTTTGTTTTCCCTGTACATAGTATGTTATTGTGTATGATTCCTCCCTCCTGGTTGACAATTGCAGAAACCTCTCAGTAAGCCTCACTTCTAGCTAGCTGCTCTGGAGGTAAGGGTCATTTATGAGATCCTCCAGAGCACTTTCCCCCTAACTGAATGTCATGAATGCCACATAGTCTCTATTTTAAGCCAGATGCATGACTCATATATGGTGCCCATTTATCCAGTTTTGGGGGTTGACAAAAAATAATTCTATGTACATTTTACTAAGCACTCTCTATATATTTTAAAACACCCATTGTAAGTGCCAAAATACCACTATCCTGCACGCTTCACAAAACAGTCCAGGCTCTGTGTGGGTTTCTGCTCTGTAGGACTGGTTATCCAAATAATGCCCTCTTACTGTTCCCTGGGCAGAAATCAAATAGTCTGAAAGTAATTTTAGAAAATGAATCTTCTTATACAGAGGGAAATTCAATTCCCCTCTTATAGCATAAATATCTCATTAAAGGACATGTCTTGTGCCAAATTGAGATAATCCAGGGGAAAAACTGTGTCAACCAAAAGAGGCTTCCTTCTGTGTTTAGTTTCAAGCCTTCCTGACAAGGAGACTCAGGTAGTACAATTCTCCTGGAGTACATATTTGATATGTTTATTTTCTAACCTGAATCACAGAAACTTGCCTTGATGAAGGATTTTTTTTTCCAAAGGGTTTGCCTGTCAAAACTGTTTTACCACTTTATAATTTTTCATTGCTTCAATAAGTTCCTCATGCCCCCTAGGGAAAGTCCAGCCAAGCCTGTTTGCTGACGTCAAAGACTTCAATTCAAATGTCCCCTTTTGTCCGCAGGAAAAATATTGGATGTGGGGCGCCAGGGCTACATCCAGGCATTAAGTCTGTTTACCAAAGACGGTCATTATTCTGTAATTCTCTCTGCTAATTTTGTGTGGGAACAAAGCCTTTTGGCTCCCTGATGCTAATGAGCTTAGGGCATTTCTCTTGTTTCAGGTCCAAGGCAGGGATTTTTCTTATTTTCCTTTTCTGTCACCTTCAGGTGAGCTAATCAGCAATGAGCAGCCACTGCTTTTGGAGCCAGAGAGTTTTCAGCATCCCTCCTTCATGCTTCCATCTTCAGCCAGGTCCCTTTTCTTTCCCAAGTCATTTTTGGCTCATATATCCTTTGTGTTTGGCCTCCCATGTGGATGCCTGATAGCTTTCCTCCTGGAAACCTCTCTGTGGGGATTTCTTTTTGTTTTCTGAACATGACTTTTAATTACACTTGGATTATTTGGCCATCAGCTGCTATGTAAAGCCTGAGTTACTGCCATCTAACAACATTAGGGTAGAGAGTGGCTACTGGCCAAAAAAGTGGCCTTTGCTCTTTACTCTGAAATGGGCCATCTGTAGAAAAACAGGGGCTGTGGTGACAATCTCTTATACACCCGATCCAAACTCTACACATAGTAATATGATTCCTACCCTCTAGGCTTGACAAGGAAAGACTTTAAAATATTAAAATTCTTTAGTATGTTCTTACTCCTCACTATACCATTTACAATTTTCAAACATTTCAATGGGAAATATGGACCTGTGGTTGTAAATGGCATCTTATATTCTGGACACATTTGATGAATGGAGAAATTGTGCTATACTCATTGACATCTGGGTACAGTATGGCCTTAAACGAGTCTCCCAAATTGATTATGTGATTTCACTGATTATGTGATTGCACCAATGTGCAATAGAAGCTTGCCCCAATCATCTGAGAAGAGTCTTTGAATTTTCATGTCTTCTTAGAGTTCTTACATTCTAGTACAGTAGCTTGGTAACAAGAGACATTTAAAAAACGTTTGCTAACAAATCAATGATAAAGTTCATTAAGGGCAGTGCAAGATTAAGAATGTTTGTAGGAAACTCACTTTAAGTTTAGGATCAGTCTTCAGAAGATACTTCTTTTTAAAATGATTGTTATAGTCTAGAAACCTTTATGATAGATTTTTCACTGCATCTCTCATTTGGAGAAACTAAGAGTGGTCTTGTTCCTTGGTAGACAATTACAAAAGAAATTATCAAACTATCAAAAATCCGTCATTTCATGTAGTTTTTAAAATTATAGTCTAAACATATTTTATTTGACAAGACATATTTTGTTTTTGTTGCTGTTGTTGTTGTTTTTCAAATACCTCTCCATCATTTAGAACCAGGTCTTAACGCGTCACTTGTTTCATAGAAACATTTATTTCTAGTTCCTATTAAAACAAATTGTATAAGAGGAAAAATATATGTAAATGTAGCCAGATTTTAAAAATCCCTTAGCATGCATTTTGTAAGTTTAACATAAATTCTTATCCATTCAATTGTATAAGATGAGAATTTATTTCTCTGGTAGTTCAAAAGACACTTCAGGGCCCCTTAGGAAATCCATACTCACCAAACAAAAGCAGTACAGTGTCACATTCCTGGAACAGATAACACATATAACAAGGAGAAGTAAAGGCAAATACATTTCTTTGATTTCCCTGTGGACACTTCTGGTCATGGTATTTAAAAGGAGCAACCCAATGGAAAATGTTTTTCTTGCAAAACTCAAATATCTAATACTAACATTTACCTGGACCTGGATTCACCTTAGCAAGCTGTAACTGACTGATCTTATAAACTTGAAACATACCCAATAAGTTCAAGGTGACGTCTGTCTGCACACTCCTTCCCTCTCTGTCTCTCTAGGTAGTCTGTGTCAAGATCTTTTGTTATGTGAAAACTAACATGCCAAAGAACCAAGAGAATTGTTCCCTTAGCACCAGTATTTTGGCTAGGACAGAAAAGAGGCTTTACATTAAATTTTTAAAATATCCGTTTGATCACTGGCATTAATACAACTAAAATGGGGTTGAACTTGTCATTAGAACTCTTTCATGCATGATGAACTAAGCTGCTCTTTTATTGCTAGTTCATTCTACAAACTAGCATTGAGTGCCCACCACATATTAGGACCTAGGGGCAAAAACAGCAACAACAACAACAAAAACAAAAACAGAAAAACACGCAAAAAAAGATAAAATATATTCTCTGCTCTCAAGGTGTACACTGTCTGCTGAGGGGAACAAACACAAATATTTTTGAAACATTGTGAAAACGAATAGATAGCTGTATGTTGAAAGCACCACAGGAATGGAGAGAATAGCCGAAATGCAATGAAACCAGATGTCAATATCAATCAAGACTGATTTTCTAATTATTTTCTAAAAATTAAAAAAAAAGAAAAACACGCTCCTTTTAATTTCAAAGAAATTTCAAAGGAAACTAAGAAGAATAAGTCATGTGCAATTCACTCATATGCAGTGGGGAGGGGAGGGGAATGGTCAAAGAAGCAGAGAAAAGAGACAAAAACCTGAAACCACATGACCATGGTGTTACTGGAGCACAAACTGTATACTATTAAGTTCTGAAAGATGATGCTAGATAGATAGGGCCGGCAGTGGAGAGTTTTGTACATTTAGCGCTATAAATGTTACTGTGAAGGTGATTTAGAGGAAGGAAAAGCCTTCAAGGAGAGGGTGAATAATAAGATTTGTGTTTTAGGATTAATTTTTCAGTGGTTATCATATGTTTTCACTCATATGTGGATCCTGAGAAACTTAACAGAAGACCATGGAGGAGAGGAAGGGGAGGAAAAAAAAGTTACTGACAGAGAAGAAGGCAAAAAATAAGAGACTCTTAAATACTGAGAACAAACTGAGGGTTGAGGGGGGGTAGAGGAGAGGGAAAAGTGGGTGATGGGCATCAAGGAGGGCACCTGTTGGGATGAACACTGGGTGTTGTATGGAAACCAATTTGACAATAAATTACATTTAATATAAAAAGATTTTCAGTGTTTATGAGGAGGGTGGTTTGGCTGGTGCAACAAGACTAGGGCAGGTGAGGACATTTAGAAGGTCCCCAAATCCAGGCATGTTAAAGAGGGTAGACCTAAACTAGAGTCAAGTAGAGAGAAGAAGAGAGGAAATGAAGGGCTATTTAGAAATCAAAACCAACAGAAAATGGTGCTTTGATAAAGGCATAAAGGAAAAGGCAGAGGGAAGTTTTAGTCTCCTGTGTCTAGCTTGAGAACTGAATAGATCTCAATGATACGAATATAGCATCGAGTGTTTATTAAAGTCAGGTGCCTCATTTTTATACCTCTGTCCAAACAACTGGGATGTAGTAGGTGAAATACTTTATTAAAAGGTGATAGTGAGGCTAGACCTTCAAAGGTGAATCTGGCATTCATTGATGGAGACTAGAAATTATTTAGACTGCTGTAATTAAACCAGGTAAACAAGAGATTAGAACCTATGAGTAGTCATGGTGAGAGAAGATTGGAGTGCTGATATTGAAGAAAGACCCCCATCATGGCAACTGATTTGTAATCTACAGATAAGAAAGTGGTTTGTTGTTTATTTAGGTTTTCATTATTTTTCCCAATCAGCAGGGGCAAGACATTGTGAGAGAAGTAGTTTAGGAAAGCTATCTTGTGCAGTGTCTAATATGGGAGGGCTGGGGAGGATGGAGGCAGAACACTCAGAAGGCTGCTGTCAAGCAATAAAAATATGATACATTGAGACAGTGGGACAATGGGAGCTTAAATATGGGGGGAAGTAATAGAAATAGGAATGATGGGCAGGCAGAGTTTGTGTAAGAACTTGTGCCACTTGTTTCACAATTGAAATTGAATTGATTTCTTAGAGAGAGACAGGCAGATAGAGTCTGAGAGAGAGAGAGAGAGACAGAGAGACAGAGAGACAGAGAGAGACAGAGAGAGACAGAGAGAGACAGAGAGTGAGAGAGAGATTTCTTCTATTTCTTCTATTTTGATGGTGTTGTGCAGTCTTTGCAATTCCATCATGAGGCCCAAGGGTGAACCATATGTTAAGTACATTCATACAACAGAAACACGGATTGCTCTCTGGCAGCCATGACTGGCTACCCAGGTTTGCAAGATGCTTGAACAGTCTTAACAGGACATCACCTAGAAGATGCAGAGCTAGCCAAAATACCTTTCTATACCAGTTTCATTTTTCCACCCTAGTTGTTTTAATTGTGAAAACAATACTATAAATACCAATAAGGGGGTTTTGAAGGGGGTACTGAAAAACTGTTCAGTATGGCCCATCCAGATAATTCCAGTCCACCCCAAACAAAACAGGTATCTTCCTCCTACCCCTATAGACGGCTGATGTCTATAATTCCCTAAGCAGCAAATAGGGCTTTGCCCAGGTAGAAGTATTCAAACCGCACATATCTTGGGCTGTTCCACTCCATAGGCGTGAATTGCCAATCCTATCATAGCAGCTTCCACTCGCATTTTCGGCTGTAATTGTTCCATTCTTGCAGTACTTATGCTACGAGGGCAACAGCATCAACAAACAGAAGCATTTGCAGTTTCTCTCCATCTACTGGGAAGCCGCCTTCCTAATCAATTCTCCTCAGCAAATGCTCCAGGACAGTGGAAAATTCCTTGGGCGAGAGATAATACCACCCAAGGGAAAATGCATTTATAATTGATGTGGTAAAAAGCTGTCAGACAGACATAGGTTTTCTCAACCATTTTTGTAAACACTGTTAGCAGCACTTCCTACAACCACAGAAGTCTACAATCTCTCTACCTCTGGGTAGAAAATTGTCTGCAGCGGGGAAAAGCCCACGTGCCATATCTTGTGCTTCTGCCTATCACAGTACCTGCCCCCATCAACCCCGCACCAAACTGAATAATTACTATAGATACTCATGGCTTATGCTTACCTAACCGTGCATTGTGTAAAATATGTTTTTAAGTGAAATGCTTGATTTACTGTTGAGTACATTGTCAAGGATGGGGAAGAAAGGGGAAGAGAAATATAGAAAGGCGCTCTATCCAAAATTGAAGTTTCCTTCTTAAATGGTTTTAGAAGGTATCAAGAAAAGGACATGGTTTGCCATATTTTTGGATTACAAAAGATTTCAGAGATCTGTGTGTTACATAAAGCCAGGTATATTCTGCAATTGGCAGCTGTTTCTAGAGATCACGAGTTTAAGTTATTTTAGCCATCAGATGTGAAAATCCCAACTGTAGGCATTCTTACCTCACTTGTGTCTGCTTTCAGGGAACCTTAAAAAAGAAAACAAATAAATTTCATTATATCTGCATAATCTCCAAAGTCAGTCAAAATAACAGACATATTACAGAACCAGGAAAAGCTTAAGTAGAATTCAAGGTGTTTTTCACCTTTCCAAGGACATTGAATTTTGAATTGTGTAATTCTGCACCTGTGAGTGCAATAATTGAAAAAACACACATGTGATATTAAGAGTCATATTTGAGTTTGAAACCTGGTTTTGCAGTCATGTTTTGATTCTGAGAAAAATAATTTGATCAGTCTGATCCTCCACACTGATAAATGTGACTAATAAATATCTATTTATTTTGTTTAATTTTTTATGTTTATTTATTTTTGAGAGTGAGAGCAAGAGAGACCATGAGAGGGGAAGGAGCAGAGAGAGAGGGAGACACAGAATCTGAAGCAGGCCCCAGGCTCTGAGCTGTTGGCACAGAGCCCGATCCAAGGCTTGAACCCATGAACCATGAAATTATGACCTGAGCCAAAGTCAGACACTTAACTGACTGAGCCACCCATGTGCCCCATTAACAATATCTACCTTTAAAGGGTGTGGAGAAAGTTAATAGCGATTTGTAGGTAAAGTCTGACACACATAGTAGGTATTTAGTACACAGTGGCATTAAAACACTATTAAATTTATGGTTAATTTCTGGCTAATATATTGTAGGATTTGAGTTGAGTATGCTATCAGCTACATGGACTTCATGGGAGTTTCCTTTTCAAAGTTCCTTTTTGGATTAAAGTTCAATCTTTCTGTTGGTTTTAGTTCAGACAAAGGACTGGCTTCAGTGTTTGACGTGTCCAGTTGGGATTTTGATTTTATTTTTTTATTTTTTATTTTTTTAATTTTTTTTTCAACGTTTATTTATTTTTGGGACAGAGAGAGACAGAGCATGAACGGGGGAGGGGCAGAGAGAGAGGGAGACACAGAATCGGAAACAGGTTCCAGGCTCTGAGCCATCAGCCCAGAGCCTGACGCGGGGCTCGAACTCACGGACCGCAAGATCGTGACCTGGCTGAAGTCGGACACTTAACTGACTGCGCCACCCAGGCGCCCCGGGATTTTGATTTTATACTATAGTTCTTCATTATTCACTTGCCCCATGTTTTTAATTGTGTAGTATTTTTAGTTTATCATAAATCCATGCCTATCCATCTCTCCTGTTTAAATGCAAAACGAACAATAGTAGAACCTGGAAGAAGGTCATATGAAAACCATGGCCAAATGCAATGCTCTCCTTTTTCATGGGTAACTCTGCCCATATCCTTTCTGAAATTGGTCTGATGATATTTAGCTTCTGGAAAAAAGAAACCTTTGCTTGTGGTTTCAGCCAATAAGAAGAAATTGAAAGCCTAAACTAGTATTAAAACCAGTTATCTGTCTAAATTTGGAGACCTAGAGACAGCATTAGATAGTCCTAAGAGCACACATTATGGGGCCAGACATCCCAGGTTTGAATCCCAATGAGGCTACTCGCTAGTTGCATGATCTTGAGCAAGTAACTTAATATCATCATCCCTCAATTTCCTTACTTATAAAGGTTGGTGTCTAGGCAGTAAGATATATACTCAAAAGGGATAATTTAAGAGAGTTTCAGTAGAGGAATATTTACAAAGTTGTGAACAATCGTAAGGAAAACTTATAAGAGATAGTAGTGTACCCTGACAATGAAAGAATCTCACCCTTCCTAGACCTGAAGGGGCCAGGCAGAGAATTGCTAATGGAATGTTACGGGAGTTATTGTTGTTGGAGTAGATCAGCAATGGAGGTTGTGGGCTTGGCAGAGAAAATTACCTATTGTAAGAATGCAGCCTGGCATAGAGAAAACTGATGGAGTAAAAGTACTGACTGTCCTGTCCTCCTACCCTTTCACATCTGGTATCTCTCACTGCCTGGATTTAAGAACAAACCAGAGTTCAAGGAGCCTGAAGCAGGGTGAAGAATGGAGGAGACTGGATGTAGAGTGTCTAGAGGAGAATATTCATTGGAGTAATAGTATCTATTTCATATTTTCTTTATAAAAATGAAATGAGTTAATATCTATAAAACACCAAGAATTGTACTCAGTGGGAAGTAAGCATTATATAAGGGATTATTTATTTATTTATTTTTTAGCAAAAACATTTACTATTGGGACACCTGGGTGACTCAGTCGATTAAGCCTCCGACCCTTGATTTTGGCTCAGGTCATGATCTCATGGTCATGAGATTGAGCCCCGTGTTGGGCTCTGCATTGGATGAAGAGCCTGCTTAAGATTTTCTCTTTCTCTCTCCTACTTCTCCCCTGCTCACTTGCTCTCTCTGTCTCAGAAAGAAAGAAAGAAAGAAAGAAAGAAAGAAAGAAAGAAAGAAAGAGAAATTTTAAAAATTGCTATTAACTTTACTATTACCTATATCTTCGTAAGTGATCAGACCTAAAGAGAGCGCAAGATTCTATGAGCATAGGATTGTCTCATCTTTAGAAAAATGTAAAATACTTATGATGAAATTTAGGAACAAGATGCTAGTCTTCAAAATACCAGAATGTGTTAGTAGACTTCAAGGAGGAATAGGGTGCATATTAGTCCACATATTTCAGTCAGGATTACATTGACTATTTTAGCTTGATTTTTCTTTGTTTAACGTCAAATACTCACCTCAGAAGATTAAACTACAGTTAGGAAGGGTGGAAGAAGAATAGGATAGAAATGTAGAAATTGGCCTGACTGAGTGCCTCAGGTTAAAAGAAGAGCAGAGTCCTGGAGGAGATTGGTCAAGTTTGATTAACATGGCATTAGCAAGAGGTTTGAGTATAAGCTGATACCTATAGTAATGAATAATGAATTAGTTTTATTGGGTAGCTACTTATATGCAGGCAATGTGGGTCAAGCATATATCAATACCCCAAACACAATCCCAGATCTTCAGGTGTCTTATTTTTTTGGGTAGCAAACACAGAAAACTAACCATGCTAGTAAGTCATGATAAGGCTCTAAATTAGTATTAATAAGAATAAATGCTAAAGGATTCTGGCAGCTGAAGGGTCTCCAGAGTAATGGGGTTTAAGGCTTAATGGAAGAATAGAAAATATATTTTTGAGCAGGGCTTTGGTTATAGGATGGTCTTTTTTGGCAGAAAAGAGATAGAAAGGAAATTTATGGCAATGATGGAATTGAAAGGTAGAGGTTTGCTATTTGTGGAGACTGAAAAAATATGCACAAAGGAGTACATATTGCAGGGCAAGACAAATTAGACCAGTCCAACAGGAACAACTGGAAAGAAGACATGATGGGTATGATGTAATATTTTTAGTACAGAGCCAAGAATTTTGTCACGTCCTATTTTCTGTTCAGCTAAAGCCATAGCTCAAGGAGTTGATATCCCTTTTAGCTTTTAGATGCGTATACAAACACATTAGTTCTGGACTACCTATATCTAAATCAATGACTAGCACAGAGAAATCCATGCATGCTAACTGGTTCATATATACTCTGTATTTTCTGACTTGTTGTTTGGAATTTATTGATCCTTCTCAACTTTCTATCTACTCTGTGATAGACAGAGAAGTCAATGTAACTATATTAGAATTGATCTTGTATTCAAAAAGCTAACCTCGAGCCAATACTAATGGATTGGGGATATAGAACTGAAGCTGGACATGAATGCCTGTCAGTCCTGCATTGGGAATGACATTGTTTGGAGTGATGAAGTACAAGACAAGAGAAGGCTACCGTCTTATAGTCAGTCTGCTCAGTTAATACACATGGCACTTAGAACCTATGAGGTAAATAAACATGGGTGAGTGCTTATGACATGTGTCTCTCCTGCTAGGGTTTGGAGACATTTCAATTAATAATATGAAGCAGCAAAGCAAAACATTCCAGTGTCATTCTTTCCAGTGGAAGATGGTGTCAAACCTGCTACCTTATTGTACTTAGAAGTCATATGAGATGGAATAGCTCATAATGAGATAGATACAGACATTGAAGAAATTATCACAAGACAAACATCCCGGTAGAAAAATGAGAGAAAAAAAAGTAGGCATCACAAAACAGAAAATCTGAATGGGATATAAACATAGTAAAAACTGCTTAACATCATTAATAACCAGGGAATACAATTTTAAGTGCATTGGGTTACCATTTTATAGCCACAGAATAAATAAAAAATTGAAGTCTGAGAATTCCAAGTGTTGGCAAGGTTTTGAAGTGACAAGAACCATCATATACTGGCAAAGGAGGTGTAATTAGTACAACTGTTTTGAAAATGAATCCTATAACCCATAAATTTGATTCCTGGACATATAGCCTAAAAGAACAGGGATTATGTACAAAAAAGTACATTGCAAACATTTTCTGAAAAATAAAATATTAGAAGCAATAAAATAGATAAATCAATTTTAGTATATTCATATATCATAATAAATACACAGCAGTAAAACTGAGTGCACTATAGCTACATAAATTAAAATAGATGAATCTCAAAAATACAATGTCTATTGAGAAAATAGTCATAGGGCCCCTGGGTGGCTCAGTCAGTTAAGTGTTGACTTTGGCTCAAGTCATGATCTTGTGGTTCATGAGTTCAAGCCCTGCATCAAGCTTCGTGCCTGGAGCCTGCTTGGGATTCTGTGTCTCCCTCTCTCTCTTCCCCTCATCTGCTCATGCTCTGTCTTACTCTCTCTCTCAAAAGTGAATAAACATAAAAAAAAGAAAAAAAAAAGAAAAAGAAGTCATAAAGAAATTTAAGAGTGCATTTCCACTTACTGTTATAATGAACTGAACTAAACAGTAACGCTGTTTGGAAATAGATTAATTAATATGTGATAAAACTATTTTTAAAAAGCAATGGGATGATTAATACAAAACTCAAAGTAGTGGGAGAAAGGAAAGAGAGGCAGTCATTAAGGGGCATACTTGTAGTTTATTAAGTTCTGCCGATGTATTATATCTAAAGTTGGACAGTAGGTAAATGATGTTTCTTTTCATACTAAAATGTAAATGCATTCTCTCTCTCTCTCTCTTTCTCTATACATGCATGCATACATATATACATACAAATAAGTGTATATGCAGATGTAAATACATGTACTCATTTTTCTATGGAAGATATATTTAATGATAGAAAGTCTCTTTCTCTTACATTCACCACCTTCATCTGGACAATAACCAGTTTGGGCTAAGTTTTTACCCACTTGAGGAGATGTACTTGCTTTTTTCCCATTGGTATAAATTGTCCACTTTCCACACAGAACAAACTGGAAAACAAGTTTTGTCTCTAGTTCTCTTTCTATTCTCTTCTCTTCATCACATAAAATCTTTCTGGTGTTTGAACTCACTTCAGTCAGACTTTTGTCCCTGTATCTGCACTGAATTTTTTCCCTTAATACCAGTCATGTCCATTAGGAGCATAGGTCATTATTTCTTAGTTCTGGTATTATTTGATGTATCTATTTTAGTTAGTAGATTGATTACCTCATCTTTCTTGAAACACTTCACCTGACCTGTGGACACCTCTCAGTAATCCTCCTAATTTTCTGCTGTATATTTTCAATCTCCTTGGTGAATTCCTCTTCAATTTGCAACTTCTTTTTTTTTAAGTTTATTTATTTATTTTGAGAGTGAAAGAGTGTGAGTGCATGTGTGTATGCAATTTGGGGATGGGCAGAAAGAAAGGAGAGAGAGAATCCCAAGCAGGCTCTGCATTATTAGCAACCATGAGATCATGACCTGAGCTGAAATCAAGAGTTGGATGCTTAACTGACTGAGCCATCCAGGCACCCCTGGATTGTACCATTGTTTTAAATAACCATCTACATAAGGCTCTAAAGTCTTCTTTCCAGCCCAGAATTTTAAGGAACTCCAGACTTATAATGAAGTACGTACTCACTGTATCCACTTTTCAATGCCATCCCCACCCCCAGTGTGTTCTTCCCCCTGGGTCTCTGTCAGGACATGGTATCAGGACATTTAATCTCAACTGTAAATTAGACATTCCTTGACTCCTTTTTCTCATTCTCCCACATGCAATCCATCCTGTTGGCCTTAACTTCAAAATCTATCCCCAAGCTGTTAATTTTTTGTCATGTCCATAGCTACCACCACAGTTCAAGCTTTCACATCTCTTACCTGGACTCTTGCAATAGTCTGTTGTGTCCCTACTTCTGTACTTTCCTCCTTCTGTCTTTTTTTCACAAAGGAGCTAGAATGAACCCTCTAGAAGATAAATGATATCAGTTTTCTACATAAAACCTTCTTAAGGCTTTCCTTCATATTTTGGTAAAAATTTAAGGTCCTTAACTTTAACTCAATGCTCCTGTATTTGACCCACTGTCTAACTCTCCAGCCTCATCAACCACTCTCTCTACCTCACTCTCCTCTAGATTTATTGGTGTTTTCTCTTCACCCATTGCAGGAAACATAATCCTACATTAATATTTTGTACTTGCTAATCCTTCTGCTTTTAATAATCTTACCCCAGCTATTTGCAGGACCATCTTCCTCTCTTAGGTCTGGTTTCTTTCTAAATGTGAGGAAAGCCTAAATAATGCATCTTTCCTTGACCACCTTATTTAAAAACTGCCTATGAATCTGTCTTCTCACTCTGCTTAATTTTTCTTCATGGAATTTGCCATTCCTTGACATAACACTAACTTCATTTTTTGTTTGTTTCTTATTATCCATGTCTCCTTCTAGAGTAAAAATTTCATGGAGACAGAGACTATTTTTGTTCATTGCTATGTTTTCATACTTAGAATGGTGCTTACCATATCATAGACACTCAATAAATATTTAATTGAACAAATGAATCTCTGGAAGAAGTACATATATAGTTTGAAATTTGGTTCCCAATTTGTATTATCACTTATTTTCCCTCTCAATATTTCTCAGAGGGGGCTCCTCAGTTGCTCATAATCTCCAGGTAAATTTAATATATTCTTGGCAAATATTAGCGGACAAATCTCTGGATAAACAATTCTAATAAATTAACTTTTAAGGGCCATTTTCCATGGTTGAAATCATATTTGTTTCCTCTTTTAAATGTCTTATAGTCTTAAATGTGGACTAAGTTAGTGATACCAATTTGATTAGGACAAACTGAGTGGATCCTGACTCATCACTTATCACATGAATGGGGTTATGTGGCCCTCTCTCACAGTCACTATGAGAGTGTGCTAGGCTTACACACTCTCACTTACAATATAAGCTTGGGCTCCACTGTGACCTATCTCTGACCCAAGATTACACATCATGCTGACTTTTTGTCCCATATTATTTTGATGATTAATGATTTGATACAGGGTAGATGTAAACTATTTTTCCATTAGCTTTTTGATAGTTTATTTGAAATGGTTTCACATCTTGTTGAGATTTTGGCAAGTCAACCCATTGCTGACTCTTTTAGAGTATTATCTCATAGAGCTAATAAAATGATTCAACAAAGTTAAAATGTCACAAAGGAAAGCTCGTTTTCCACAAGCTTATTTAATAAGAACAATTAAAGCACCGAATATTGTAATGAATTTAAAACATATAAAATCACATTTAATTGACTGACAGCCTCTGGAAGAAACCAACATTTCTGATTTCCCTGGGATTAATCTTCCTTTCATTCAGTTACTAGGGTCTTTGTTGGAACTGCTTGATGCTATGCCTGTTGACTGAACCTCTCCTCCTTAATCCTCATGGCCCTTTATTTTATTCTGGTAATGAAGGACCTCTGCAATCTTGCTAAATGACTCTTCTTAAGATTTATCTGCTTTTATCTTCTGCACAGATCCTTTGGTTCCACTTAAGTGATCCCACTGTCTTCTACACAAAGATTGCTCAGTTTCTTTTTTAAAGTTTTCATTAATGATATCTCCAACTGATCTGGCTATATCTTGCTTATCCTTTTCATATATATATATATATATATATATATATATATATATATACATACACACACACACACACATATATATATGAATACACACACACACACACACACACACACACACACATACATTAGCCTGCAATTTAAGGTAAATCTAAATGAGGCCTCCTCCATGGAAACTTGCCTCTCCTCAGTGGGAAGGAATTCCTTCATTCCCTGAAATCCTACAGCCTGTTTATGTGAGCACCTATATATTTGACAGCTGATCAAACACCTTATTACTTTGTAATGTTAATTCTCTCTCCACACACAAGTGTATGTATGTCCTTGTGTGTATAAACTCCTAGAAGACATTCAAATTTTCTTGTTAACAAGGGCTTTTAATTCCACAAAGTATTCGTACAATTCATCTTCCTAGGTATTTGAACATTTTTCAGCTTTGCAACATGCCTTTGCAACTTAAGTGACTGTTGTCTGCATTTCACTTTAGAGGTAAGGTATTCCCAGCTTATTATTCCTCATTACTTTTGTGGTCTCTGGGGGCTGATGAAGAGTCCCTACACTTGCTACATGCAGCTCTTTATGACTTTGATGCATCCAGGATGGGGCTCCATTAACTCCAGAGGCTCCCAATTCTCTTGGTGGCAAGAGAAAATGGCATGACACCACTCCTTTGTTCCTTGCATATAAGCCAAAATAGTTAGAGAGGATGAAAACAGGAAGTGTAGGGCTGATTAGCTATCTAGCATTATTAAAAACAAAACAAAACAAAAAGACAAGTTGTGGCAATCCCCAAGAGGAATTGCTACAGAAAAAATGGCGTCAGTGGATTATCCAACAAGCTGGAGAATTCCAGCTCTGATTAATAACACAGTTCCCAGGACACATCTGCTTCCCTCACATCTGTCAGGATTCTGGGTTCACAAAGCATTTTTCCATGATATCAAATTCCCTCACAGCAGACTTATGAGGAAGAAAAAGTAGAAATTGTCCCAATTTTTATATTGTCTCTATCAAACAATGTTTTCTGATTCAAAAATCTCTTTTTGCAGGAGAAATGGGACTCCTCCCCCCTTTGAAACCCTTCCTTATGAAGTCTTACAAGCCAGGAGTATAGCCATTGTGGCTTCTGAAAGCCTTCAACTGATTGGCTTGCTTCTTAGACCCTCTCCTGCTGTGTGCTTCTTTTCAGCACCAAATAAGTGTCAGACAATTAGAGATGGGACTGGAGATGTGTAAATTGTACTGTCGCCAGCAACAAATTAGTAATTTCGTGATAATACACTGTCCTTGTAACATGGCTAGAGTTAGCACAGTTACCTGCCTCTATTTGTGCTAAAAGGCCATGGGTAAGATTGATGAAGATCCTGTGTGGTAATTCATTTTCCTTCTTGACACTCTCCCCTCACCACCCCCTCCCAAGAAATGAGACATTATCCAGCCCCTGAGCATTGAACAAAGCCTCTACCTGGCCTTCCCAAACTCCCAGTGCTTTCCTTGTAGTCATTACCTGGAAGGCATTGCACCACCTTTGTTGAACGGGTGAAGGAAAGAAAGCCTGTCACTCAGTGAAGAGAATAAACTTTCCACACCTCTTGATCTAGCCTTTTATTCTGTGATCAGGGCCTTAATGGGAGCTGATAGTGGCTCAAAACTCTCAGTTACCTCTTTAAATTGAAAGCTTATAAATATGAATGGAAGATATTCTGGCCTTTGTCCTTCCTTAATAAGTAGATATGGGAATAATTCCTCCACAGAGTTGCTGCTTCCAGGTCTTGACACTTCCCAGCCTTGACATTTCCACAGGAGGAGTTTCTGCATTTCTGAAAAGTCTTCCCATGGATGGATAGCTGCCTGCCCACTTGCCTGTTATCACTCTGATTGCTCTTCTAAGGATCAAGAGAACAGAAGTTGAACGATTTGCTCTAAAAAGTCCCAGTTAAACTATGCCTGGTGGCATAGTCTTTGGTCTTTGTCCACAGTTTCTGGCTCACAGCTCCCAAACCCTTGGAATTTCCAAACTGTTAAGAGCAATAAAGGAATCTTTTGTTGTGGTAGTGAAGGTGGGTTTTTGATTTTGCCCTAGGCAGGGAGGGTAGGGGGCTAGTTGTAGGGAGGAAATCCTGAGATTAGGAGGTTGGAAGTTTCTTTTTATTTTATTTTATTTAAATTTTTTTAATGTTTATTTTTTGAGAGAGACGAGCGCGCGAGTGGAGGAGGCACACACACAGAGAGGGGGACACACAGAATCTGAAGCAGGCTCCAGGCTTTGAGATGTCAGCACAGAGCATGACATGGGGCTTGAACTCACTAGCCGTGAGATCATGACCTGAGCTGAAGTGAGAGGCTTAACCAACTGAGCCACTCAGGTGCCCCTCTTTTATTTTATTTTATTTTATTTTATTTTATTTTATTTTATTTTATTTATTATTATTATTATTATTATTATTATTATTATTATATTTTAATTTACATCCAAATTAGCATACAGTGCAATAATGATTTCAAAAGTAGAATCCAGTGATTCATCACCTACATGTAACACCTAGTTCTCATCCCAACAAGTGCCCTCCTCAATGCCTCCTGCCCACTTGACCCATCCCTCCACCTTTCAGTCCCATACCCTACCTCCAGACCTCTAGAGCAGGGAAGGGGGCTGGAGGCTAAATCAGCCAATGGCCAATGACTTAGTTAATCATGACTATGCAATGAAGCCTCCATAAAACCAAAAAAAAGAGAGGTTTCAGAGAGCTTCCATGTTGGTGAACACATGGAGATTCAGGGAGAAAGGCATGTCTGGAAAGAGTATGGAAGCTCTGTGCTCTTCCCCATATCTTGCCCTATATATCTCTTCATGTGGCTATTGATTCATATCCTTTTTCATGTCCTTTAATAAATGGGCAAACATTAGTAACTGTTTCCCTGAATTCTGTAAACCATTATAGCAAATTAATGGAACATAAGACGGAGGTTAGAACCTCCAATCTGTAGCTGGTGGGTCAGAAGCACAGGTAATGACCTGGTCTTGCAACTGGCATCCAGAGAATGGGGTAGATGATGGGCACTCTTACAGGACTGAACCCTTAACGTGTAGAATCTGATGCTATCTCCAGGTAGATAGTGTCAGACTTAAGTTGAATTCTTGGACACCCACCTGATGTCTGAGAATTAATTGTGAGTGTGGTTGGTGGGAGGGATGGCCCTCACATTGGAATTGAGTCTGGGAACCCTAATAGAGCCATCAACATACTATTTGTTACCTAGATATGATTTTCTGTACTTTTGTGGCAATGATTTATCTCATAATCAGGATAAACTTACCACAAACCAATTTCACTACAACCCATGGAAAAGTAAAGGTTCAAGAATAGCCAAGGGAAGTTAAGTAGGAAAAGAGAGTGAATCTTTCTTTTTTCAAAAATAGGATATTCTATAATTATAGTAATGTGTGGTAATAATGTGGTGGTAACTAATACATAAGTGGAAGGGAAGAGAGAGTCAAGAGACTGAACCACATATCTATAGGGAAATGGAGTATGATTGACATAGTTACAAATCAGTGGGGAAGTGAACCGATAAAATAACAAGCTATGAACTAAGTAGAACTGGGAAGGAAGCCCCAGTCTCACATTCTTAATTCAAAACTCATAGCAGATATCATAACCAAGAATATATTTTTTTCTCCTTCCTTCCTTCCTTCCTTCCTTCCTTCCTTCCTTCCTTCCTTCCCTGCCTCCTTCCCTCCCTCAACTTCCTTCTTTTCTTTATTTTTTTCTCTTTTTCTATTTCTTTTCTGTTTCTCTCTTTTTCTGTATTTCTCTCCTCTGTATCATATATATGTGTATATGCATGTATGTATGTACATATCATCCACATGAAGAAATTTAGACAGCATAATGTTGAAGAAAGTAAGCAAGTTATAAAATAATATTTAAAATATGTACTAAATATATATATTTCAAACATACTCCAGGGGCACCTGGGTGGCTCAGTCAGTTATACGTCTGACTTTGGCTCAGGTCATGATCTCACATTTCATGAGTTGGAGCCCCTCGTTGGGCTCTGGGCTGATAACTTGGAGTCTGGAGCCTGCTTCAGATTCTGTGTCTCCCTCTCTCTCTGCCTCTCCCCTGCTTATGCTGTCTCTCTCTCTCTCAATAAATAAAAATTAAAAAAAATATACTCCAAAAACTCTTGATATGTAATTAATAATGTGTGTGCTTATGCCTGGAAAGGTAAAGCAGACAGCAAAAAAAATATTAAGCAAAACAAGCAATATACCAACAGGAAAGATACCCATATAATTCATAATAGTGTGCAACTCTAGGGAGTCAGGGCAGAGAATGGAGCAATGGATGTGGGACGAAGGATGATACTTATTCCTTAGAAAAAGGTTATAGTTGATGTGACAAAAAGTTAATAGTTTCTCTTCTGAGCCCTGGGTACATGACATATATAATAGGTATTTTTCTCTATTTCAATAAAGAGAAAAAAAATGTCTCTGCTGACCTACCTTCTTACTAGAATATACATTCTGAATGTTGTCCTCTAATTGGTAGAGCTGGGTTTGTATGCACATACACACACATGTGCACACACAGACATATAGACACACACACACCACCAGCCAGATTTGGAAGTATATTAAAAGCCCATAGAATTCAGAGAAAATTCTGTTTTACTCTTAACTTTCCTTGTCGCTCCCTCTTCAGAAAGAACAGAGAAGTAACTCCCTGGGAGGAAAGTGAAGTGGCAGTCATATATATTTCTCCTCTACTTGTTTTTTAGTCTCTAATAAACCTTTGATAAATTCTACCCCATCTCAGCTATGCTGATGAGGACAAAGCAAGGGATTTAGATTTGTTTTACACTGAAGAGGAAAGGAGAGCAAGGGACCAAGATTGATGAAAACAGTGGGTGTGAGTGCATGTGTGTGTGGCTGTGTGTGTGTGTGTGTGTGTGTGTGTGTGTGGCAGTGGGGTGGTGATGGTGGTGAACTAATGACTAATGAGAGTGCTCGGGGGAGGAAGACTTGGTTGGCAAGCAGCAAGAATCCTCTGGATTTTTCCTACAGCTTCTTCATCTGTTCAAGCCATGAACCTTTATGGCTTTAAACAAAGCCAGAGCCATTAGCCCAATGGCTCTCAAGTGTTTGGTGGTGTTTATGTTATTCACGGAAGGGGTTCATCAGATGAAGTTGAGAGACTAGTTATCAGAATTTTTGGTAAATGGTAAATGGTAATGATAAACAGAGGGCAACATAGTAGGGAAAATAAAAGTCCTTGTTGCTGGGTGTCTGGGAGAGAAAAGGGGGAAACAAATCTATCTTCCTGGATATGTGTGACGTAAAGTGCCAGTGTTCTAGAGACCAATTTCACTGACTTTCCCAACTTTAGCGAAACCATTCATTTTCCTCTTAAATAAGAACCATTGTCATTTTCTGCATTGCAGGATAATTAACTAACATGGATAAAGAGCTATTGAAATGTTGAGTGTCATTACCCTGGTGATTCATTTTTTGCAGTGGCTGTAGAACATGATTGGCAAAGTTTGTGAGTCATAGTGAGGAAAGTTTCCAGAGTAGTAAAGCCCTAGATTTTTAACTATGCAGAACTCAGGGTGCAGGGCACAGATAAAACTTAAGGATGACAAGTTTGAAACTTCTGTCACCTTGTCTGAGGCATTAAGCTGCCAGGGGAGGGGTGCTGAAAATTCAAAGTGCTTCCTCAAATCTGTTGTTACCCCCATTAATGAAGCAGCTTCAGATCTAACCATCAGTGAATGATCTATCTCTAAGCCTTTTTTTTCCCCAATAGGCATGTTGTGAATCGTTTGACCATAAAAAATGAAATTTAGATATTAATACTCTATTATTATGTATTAACTATAGAAGTTAGCACTTATTTATTTAGTGGTATTTAATATAAACTATGGAAAATGAAGGTCAGTGGTCTCAACCTTCAAATAATTTTGCTTGTACAGAAGAAACTGTTTCTCCTAAAACAGAAAAGGTGGCACAGTTTAATCAAGCATTTATATTTGATTTGAAAAGGGAATGATGCCTGTGTTTTAATATGGATGCACAGCACCAGGGAAGGCTTCAAGGAGAATGGACAATGCCTAGATACAGGTCAGGAGAGAAAAAGCAGTAGCGCATTTCAGAAAGAGAAACTCCTATGATATAACATAAACACTGAAAGCTTCCTTTCCCTTCATTTTCTTTATTTTCACCACTCACGTTATTTTAGGAACCGCAGGGAATATGTAGCTGGATCATAAATGCTGTTCAAAGATCATATGGTTAATGTTGCAATTTTTTAAATATAGAAATGGCTTTAGGCTGGCTCTAATTGAGCAGTCGCTGTAAAACATACTAAACCACAAAGAACTTATGCAGAGAAGGATTTTTTAATTTATTTGTATGGCCTCTTTGGAGTGGAGGCGGAGGCATTAACAACTTAGAATGGCATTTTTCTTGTAAAATCAACATAAATATGGGCAGTTGGATTAGAGGATTAATGGCGCCCTCGTTGCCTGATCTTTCTTTTTTCTTAATACTCTTTTCAGACAGCATATTGTCCATAAGGGTTTCTGATTATCTTCCTCATTATGCTTAGTGAGAACTTTGAAAAACTCTGAAATTGGACTCAGTAGGTGTTAAAAAAGTTTATTAAATGCTGATGGGAATCTGTCTAATTCTGGAGATTTTCCAGTTCTAAGGAAATTGCCTTATTTGCAGCATTTCCATTCCATTGTTAACTGATTGTGTTTGTAACTTTTAAGTGTATGTCACTTGATAAGAAAAAAAAATCAGAAAGACAAGTTATGACAAAGAATTATTACTGCCTTTCTCCGTTGCTGTCTTATTCCTTTGTTTGTGCATGTGCTATTTACCAGAGGACTGGACTCCTTTATAGGTCTCTGGATTAGTCATTAACACCTTCATGTGGGGGCGAGATACACAGGCATCCTGTGGGGAAGATAACGAGTTTGGGATTTTATTGCAATGACTGCATTCCAGTTCCCAATTTTTTTCTATAGGTCACTCATATTGCAAGTAATTCTTGAGCAAACCATTCCCCATCTGTTCAGATCTTGTTATAACAAAATCAGCCATGACAGATTATGGTACATAAAACAGAATAAACTTTGCCCAGCTGGACGTACACAGTAAGGAGAGGAAGGATATACAGGGCCCTCTGGCTACAGAAAACGGCAATCAAGAGAACACTCTCCATCAGGAAGAGTGAAAGGTGTGAAAATGTTATGAGGAGAAAAATGTAGGGTTGCCTCTTTGGAAAACCACTTCTCACAGCTGATTAATGTAAACAGGAAAATTAGAGATTTTTTCTTCTTTTAAATTTTATTTTACTGTGGCATGAATGCTTCATGTGAGAAATACTCTGTTAATAAATTTTTAAGTGTGTAATATATAATTGTTGACGAAAGGCACAATGTTGTACACTAAGTAGATCTCTAGCTCTATTCATCCTGCCTATTGAAACTTTATGCCTATTAATTAATAACTGCCCATTTTCTCCCCCTGTCCCAGCCTCTGGCAACCCACCATTCCATTCTTTGATTCTTTGATTTTGACCTTTTTAGACCCCTCATATTTAAGTGGAATCAGGCAGTATTTGCTTTTCTGTGACTGGCTTATTTCACTTAACATAATGTCCTCAAGACTTATCCATGTTGTCCCATAAGATGGGATTTCCTCCTTCTTCTAAGGCTGGATATTATTTCCATTGTATGTGTACACCACATTTCCTTTATCCATTCATCTGTGGATGGGCATTTATTTAGGTTATTTCCATAGTTATTTCTATATCTTAGCTATTAAACATAATGCTACAATGAACATTGGAATGTTAGTATTTCTTTAAGATCTTGATTTTAATTCTTTTGGATAAATAACCAGAAGTGGGATTGTTGGATCATATAGTAGTCCTAGTTTCAATTTTTGAGGAAACTCTCTACTGTTTTGTGTAGTGGCTTCACTGTTTCACATTCCTACTAATGATGTGTAAGGGTTCCAATTTCTCTACATTCTTACTTAGGCTTCTTGCTTTTATTTTGTGATCATTGCTTTGTCTTCTATGCATGTCCCCAGGTACAGCCGCCTGATGTTTTAGCTCAAAACTGTGTTCACATAAAAAATGTGGGTATATCCCATTTCAGGGGATACATAGTAGGCAATGTACCATCACTAAGAGTAACTGAGGGGGAAAAAATCCCTCGGTATGAGTTGAAAAATCTCTCTAATGTATTCTAATGAAAAGGCCATTTTGTTCATGAATGTTCTAGGAATACCAGAGATACCTCTGAAGACCTGCTTTCAACTTTATGACAACCATGAGTTCACTTTCACAGGGACCGTTCTGGAGAGCAGGGCTTGTTTATAATAATTTGCTCTGAATTTTCACCTTTGCGGTAAAGGAACAGCATGAGTTATGAAAGTCAAACTACGGGTGACATTTCTGATGTCCATGTGATTGAAGAGATTGGTGGGCAGCCACCCATAGGCCTCCCATTTCTCCCAAATGCCCTTTTCCAGAGATAATCTGTAGTATCTGATTGGTGGCAGTGTGAGAGAACCATGACTACAATCCAGTCCTAAATTAGTGGGGTTGTTGTTTTTTTGTTTTTGTTTTTTGTTTTTTGTGTTTTTTTGTTTTGTTTTGTTTGTTTGTTTTGTTTGTGTTTTTTTGGTGTTTTGTTTTTGTTTGTTTTGTGGGGTTTTTTTTTGCATTGCTTTGGAAAGAAAAGCTGGAGGTCCACTTTTCTTTCTTTTCTCACGTGGGCAGACTGTTGTTGATTCAAAGACCTTCTTTGGAGAAATACACTGACCAACTCCCTTCTCCCTTGCCCAAACTTTCCTACATCTATCACCAGTTTCACTCTTTAGTGTTTTGCAGAACCAATCAAGTCAACAGCTGATTAAATAATAAAACAAAAGAACAAATAAATCCAACTTGCAAACGTCAACTAGGTGCTCTGGCCTCTCCTTTTCTACTTTGCTTTCTTCAACTCACTGTCAGCTTTAAAGACAGGAAAGGCCCATTGCTTGCTATTATGTTTTCATAGCTCTAGGGGTTATTGCTATGTGGTCATTATGCAGTTCTTTGAAATGATCTAGAATATTTCTTTTGAGAGGTATGTTATGCGTGATCAATAAGACAGGCTTTCAAGATTCCATTCAAATGAAGATGGGCTATATAACATTCTCTAATACATTTGATATGTACATTATTTTTACAACATAATATTCATATACATCTCATGAACAGAAATGTTCATGTATAGTGTACATTTGCATGTATACTTATTTATTTATTTGAATTTTCCTTTGTAATTATTGCTGCTGATCTTAGTACATTTATCTAATGGCATTAAAATGTTTTACAAATAAATATTTATGCATTTCTTATGAATAATTATTACTTTTAGTATCTATTTAATATGTTTGTTTCTGCTTTGTTTATAATTTTTAGAAAATAAATGTTTTGCTATGATGTCAAATCTATTCATCCTTTATTTTTTTCTTTGAAAATGTAGTCAAATTTATTATGAAAATATATGATCAGAAATGTGTGATATTTATTTGTTCATTTTTATTAAGTTTTTACATTTTGATTGCACTGCTGCATTAGTTTCAGGTAGACAATATAGTGATTCAACAGTTCTATCCATTATTCAGTGCTCATCATGATAAGTGTACTCTTTAATTCCCATTACCTATTCCACCCATTCCTTTAATATTGTCAAACTTAGATTGATATGCCCCATCTAAATATATTTTTTGATGTTTGCATACATTTTCTGTATTTTTTATAATTAAAAACTAATCCAAATATCAATTTGGAATTATTTGTGATACATTATATTAGATTTTACATAAAGTTTGATGGCTTACTCAAATAACCAAACAATTTTCTAATGTCATTTAATAAATTATCCTTCTCTTTTCCAATGATTTATAATTTCTTTTCTAGGAATATGAAATTCTTAGATAAACTAAGGCATACACAGAAGTACACTATTCTGACCCACTAACTCTTCAGTAAATATTTATTAATGGATAGATTAATACACAGGAATTTCTGGAGTAATATATTTCCATCTATTTCCAAAATGATTTTCTAGTTATTATCATTTGGACTATGTTTTAATATCTGAAAGGAGAAGTTTCTCATGATAATAACTTTGTAAAATGGTTTATACTAGTGACCACTGGCTATTCATTCAGGGAAACATGAGAATCACTTTCAGATTAACATTAAATTGCTACTGGGATTTTGACTTATATTAAGTTTAAACCTATTAGTTAGCACTTTTTTCCCCAAAATGTTGTTTTGCACAACACTATGTCATAGGTAAATAAGGTGCTATCAAAGACATGTATTCATTAAGTCTTGGTTAAACAAAGCTATATTTACTATAGATTTACTTATGGCAAATGACCTGAGAACTACCGATGGTTGAATTTCCATATGGAAATTTCCATTTTCCAGTAAAGAAAAAAAGTAGCATTTCCCAAACTTCTTTGTCATAAAATGTGTACATATGTGCATGGATTTGTCTGTATGTATATTTTGTCCACATTGACATATTCTAAATCAGTGTCCTAAACATTCACATTTGGAAACGCTGCCATAAATGAAGTTGAAAATAAATGTCATTTTACAACATCCAGACATCTTAGTCAGGGGTGTAATAGTTCTTCATTTGCTTCCTTTTATTTTTTAAATGTCTTAACCAAGTTTTCTTTTATGCTTAGTTCCTGTAAGTTTCCTTTACATTTTTCAAATATATTATTTGAATTTGTTATTATAGATAATTTTTCTAATGTATTTTCCAAACAAGTGTTGCTAGTATATAGAAATATTTTTAAATTAATTTTGTATTCAGTCATTTTATTTAACTCTCTTATTAATTTAATTTTATTTTTTGTTTAAGTCTTATTAATTCTAATGGATTTTCAGCTGCTAGTCCAAAGTTTTCTCAATAGAAAGCTATAATATGTACAAATAATTATTATTTTATTAATTTCATTTATTTTATATTTTTGCTTTAAATAAGAATTCCAAGATTATATCATAATACTGCTGAAGCAGTATAGGGTAATAGAAGTGGAATAGAAGTACAAAGTAAACATTTAATAAGTATTAACTATTAGTTTACTTCTGTTTTAATAGATGTATTTCTAGTCTTTCACTATTTTATTATTATGGTTTTTATTTTTTAATTTGAAGCACATAACTGAGTTTGTTGTATGTATCATTCAGAATTTTGTACAGATACTTTATTCTTATATTTTTCAGAGGCATTATTTTCCCCCAGTCAAAATACTCTGTAGAATTTATTAGACTAAGTGACTTTTTAGTGTCTAGAGATACAGCAATAAAAAAAAAAGTTAAAATCCATACTGTAAAGAAGCATATATTCTGATGGAAGAAAAGTATAAAAATAAAATTAGAAACTCAAATTTAAAGAACACGATATAGATTGGTTAGGATAATGACATTCACAATATATCTAACCAGATTTCAGAGGTGACAGTAGGGAAGGGGTACTATTCAAAATGACAATGGCTGAGAAAAATTCCATAAATATTGAGATATATCAAAGCAATTTAATAAACTCTAAAAAGATTAATGTTCTTGAAATGGTTGTTTCAACATTCTTGCCTGCTGAAACCAATATTTAAATTATCTGTTAGTCTTTTGTGTCTTTTGTCTTGATTTTCAGATATACTTTCCTGGCTCTTCATGTTTCATGACTTTTTATGGTACCAACAACCACAAGAGACTGTGAATAATGCAACTTTCCCCCAGAGAGTGTCACCTTGTGCTCTGTTAGACATAGAGGATGAGCAACTAATCATCACAGCCAGGGATTAGAATGTTCCATGTTGTGCTTCAGTATTAGTAACAGTACCCACCTTGGATTCATTTGTTTCTAGAATGTGCCATCCTTGGGGTTTTTGAATTTAGCAGATTCACTTCTGCCTGCTAGAGTTTTAATCCTAGCTCTTTAATTTCTTTCCCAAAGGCTTCACAAGAGACGAACACAGTTTGAGTCCTTTTGGTTGAAATTTATTTTCAAAACACTAAGAGACCACAAGAGATTTCTTGCTGCCTTTTAGAAGTTTCTGGTCTAGCTGCCTAAACTCCAATGCTACCCAGAACTTAGCAAATGCTCTGTAGGGGAAACCGGCTGCGTTCTGGGGGCCCCATAACATTCCAGTCTGTTTCATCAGCCTGTCCAAATGTTAAAAACCTCCCACCTATTTTCTCTCTCCTTCAGTAGAATCCTTCTGCCCAGGTCAAGTCTTATCATTGGTCAATATCTAGAATGTACAAATGCCTTCAGGACAGAATAATGGGCAGTCAATGTTAACTCACCGAAAATCCCACTCTTTCCTTTCTGGAATTTTAATCTATCTATTCTTCATTACTTTCAAAACCCTCTTATGTCTTTTAAAATATAGTATTTTTATGTTAACTATTTTCTAGGTGTTACAAACATTGCTGACTTGATGTGATTTACTGCATTCTATCCAAAAAGAATGATTGAAAAGAAACCACATTAGACATATCATACTGAAATAACATCAGATCAGGAATGCTAAATGGAAACAGAGATGGAAGAAGGGCTTGTGTCTACTGATTTGCCCTGAATCTAATTGGGGCATATCTAAATGTTAAATGCATAGATACCCAACTTCTTGAAAAGCTATTAAAAGTTAATTGGCATAGAACAAGTATAATGAGAGTTTATGCACAAGTGTTCAAATAGAAAAAAAAAAACTAGACACTGAAGGATAAGGAATTTTAGAAAACAACATACATAAGAACATTAGGAAAAATTATCAACAAGTAACAGGCTCCAAAAACTTCACTGGGTTTCACTGGATTGATTAATCTTCCAACCATGGACGAACCTGGAATAAGAAAGTTGTGACCTCATGTCTCAAGGAACTGAACAACTGACAGGTGACTGAAGCAGGGTTAGTTGTCAGAACAGGTGTTAAAAGCACGAGGCATGTTTCTAGTACTGTTGCATAGATCAGAGTGGATTCAAAATACAACTGACTTAATCTTGAAATTTCTGAGTCCCTTAGCTGAAATTCTGCAAAGTCAAATTCTCTTGTCTGAAGGTATGGTTATTCTCAGAGCCTGAGACAGACCTGAGAGGAAAAACATGGACCTGGGCACCAGGCTTTGCTTTTCTTCCTAACTCTGCCTTGATGTGCTTTCCTACAACTTACCTTTGATCAGTTGTCTTTTGACCCTTATCTGTCACTTGTCTTATTACTTACCAGTGTGTTTTAAAGTGTTACAACTTAGAAAGAAACCAACTCTGAATAGCATTTCCCTTGGTCAAAAACTTTATCTGGCAAAGAGAAAAGACTGTAAAGATCAAAATAAATGGAAATCAATACAATGAAGACATTAAAATTCCAGCCCATTTGCCACTGTCACCTGCACAGGGTGGACGGCCTGGTAGCGAAGAGGAAGCAAGAGTTGTTGGAAACAAGTTAGAAACAATGAAGTTTGCTAAGTCACAGGTCCTCTACGAACTTGAATGGTCCCTGCTATAGCCATTTGGCACTTTCTCAATGCTTGACATTACTATTGTATGGTGTTTTACCAGAACTGGGATTGACTTAGATGTCCCACCACCCTCTCGTGCCCCTGCAGAAGTGGAGAGTGAGGGAAAACCTCCTGAGTTCTCTCATAGACACGGATAAGTCAGAGCACTGAGAAGCATCCAGAGAGGGACAGGCAGGGCCCCACGAAAATAGCATGACAGTTTTTTTAGAAAGTATGGGTAGGATTAAGTGACTTAAAACCAAGAATAACTGGACATTCTTTTGGTGGTAAATGCAAAAGAATTGATTAATCTGCCAAAATGTGACTATCTTAGGGGAGGGTTGGGAACACTGAAATAAGACAGGGTTCTTTGAGAGGGAAGGTGCCAAATATTTCCTGGATTATTGCTAGGAAACACTTATTATACTAATCTTTGAATGTGCAACTTATAGCCAGAAGTGCAAAGTGTCCACCCTTTATGGTGTCAGAACAGTTCTCAACTGGTATTCTTCTTCAATAGAAAACGAAACCATTTGATTCATTCCTCCAGGTAAACTGGCCCTGCAGCCAGAAATCCTCCACTAAACTTAGAAGTACACTGACAGATGTAAATAGCCTAATAATCAACAGGCCAACTCCACAACACCTACCACCATCAAAAATATTTGTTCCAGATCGCAGACTGGATGTCCACCAGCCAAATGCTAACAAAAAATGTTTTGTTTGTGACACATCTTTGATTTATGTTATTATAAATTAGTTACAATTATTTAAATACTAGAAGATTTCACAAGTACAGTATTTCTACTTTAAAAGCTTAGATGTTTTGGGAATATTGGGGCCCACATTTTACATGGCAACAATTAGGTGGAGGTTGCTTACTTTACATGGGGCATGTGCTATACATTGTTTTCCTCTTATATTCAGCTTATAACTTCTTTATTCGTTCATATTCCTGGGTGGTTCTAA
The DNA here is from genome assembly GCF_022837055.1 of Prionailurus viverrinus. NCBI lineage: Eukaryota > Metazoa > Chordata > Mammalia > Carnivora > Felidae > Prionailurus > Prionailurus viverrinus. The sequence continues at coordinate 123,611,141 of NC_062563.1, forward strand.
TCAGAAATTAAGTTTTCCAACAAGGAAAACACTGATTTATAAAGTTGATTTGTATCAGGAAGTTCATATTGATAGTGTCATAAAACCTTTAGAGGTAAATAGAATTTCCATAGTACCAAGCACTCATCACTAATTAAGAAATTGCTGTCCTTTCAGTTTTGTTTTGTTTTGTTTTACTTTCTCTGTAGTTCAGTTTATTCAACAGAGAAAAGCAATGGATACAGATCAGTTTCCTCATCTATAAGATGAGGTCATAACTCAGAAGATGTTGTATAATTAAATAAAGTAATGCACATACCATTTTTGGAGTAGTTACTATAATATCATAAATGTAAAATAATATTCTTTGTGTGTCTGTTAACTTTGTTCCATAAAAAAACTGCCTCAAAACTCAGGGGATTAAGACCACCATTTACTTAGCACAGTTATTTTGGTTGGATGCTTACTTTACCTGGTCTGGGGTAGTTCATTTCATCTTTCCTGGGTTTGCTTATGCTCCTACCATCAGCTGTCAGGTCACAAAATCACATCATGGCTTGGCTGGTGGCTAGAAGATCTAGGGCAGCCTCACATATACAGCTATTAACAGGCCAATAGTGCAATGGGTGACTGGGAAATAAGTCTTTCATCATCTAAGAGGCCAGCTGAGACTGCTTCACATACAGTTTGAGGTTTCCAAGACCAGCAAGCCATTTCCAAGTCTCTGATGGCTCTGATGGTTCCATTAACCAAAGGACATCACATAGCAAGCAAAGACTCAATGATTAGAGAAACTCATGTCACCTCTTGATAGGAGTTGCTGCAGACTTAGTTTACAAAGGGACACACACACACGGATGGAGAGAATTTGTGGCCATTTTTGCAATCTACTGTTATTGCTTTTGTAGCCAGTTGTTGTTGTTGTTGTTGTTGTTGTTGTTGTTGTTGTTGTTATCTAAATAAGAATACATGAACACCCGGCCATTTGACTTCCCTGGGTCACTTCTCTCATTGGCTCTCCATTACCATTAGGAAAAAAAGCCCTATGAAGGCTTTATGCTAACATCAAGGATCCTTTGGGATTTGACTTTGTGTACCTCTCTAGCCTCATCCTCTCTCCATATACTGCATGGGTTCCACTCGTTCTGAACGGATGTCCCAAAATACTATACTTTCAAAACTATGTACCTTTTATATATCACCTGCTAGTTAATAACCACCTGAGAAACTCCATTAGATCTCAAAATTCTGCTCACACTTTAACTCCTCCATAAAAGCTTTCCTGACCTCCTTTCTCGCCCACAGAGTAAGTTTCTCCTTGTTTACCAATACCTTTATTATACTTTAATGAAAATGCCTCCATACTGCAAATCTTTTGTAACTGTAGGCATGGATCTCTTCTTCTCTATCTCTGAGATTGTATCACTTGGCAAAATGTCTAGATCTAGCAGGTTCTCCATGAATGTTTAGGGAATGAAGAAACAAGTAACAGAGTGGCATAAAATTACATGTCCTTAAATGTCCTCTAGAAACCGGGTTGATGAAACCACCATTATGCATCCTACAGTTTGGGAGAGAGCCCTAAATATCCAGGTAGTATTTGTGTGACCAGATTTCCTTGGCCTCAGATAACCTGCTCTTTACTCTTCCAAATGTATTTCATCACAAAGGAAACTCTCTCCTTTCACTTTCAGTGAAAATAAATGCTTTGTCTCAAGTAGACCATTCCCTGCTATGAACTGATGGGATAGGGTCAAGCATTTTCCAGATCCTGAAACTAAGTTTTGTGCGCAAGTGCATAAATGCTGTTAGTAATGTATCTGGAGAATAGAATGTAGCCAGTCTGTGCCAGGGGACAGACTGCTCTGTGAGAACGATTTATGATCTGTCAGGTGGGAACTTTTATGGTGCTGTGCTAAGAGACAAAGAAATTTTAGGAGCTGCTAAAAGCAACACAAAATATGCTTTCAAGCTTAATGAGGAGAGGCGATAAAATCGGGTTGGCATGTATGGCTGGCTCCATGTGTTAGAGAAAAGCTGAAATGTTCTTAGTGTTACATATTTTGATTTTGCTAAATTTGTTTTGGGCAGAATGGATATTTATGTCCCTGCACAATGAGCAGCAATTTCAATGTCTATCAATATAATAGAGTTTTATTTGAAAATTGTACCCCACAAACAGTTTTTATGTGAGTTTGTCATAATTTTTTTCCACACAAAAGCTTTTTTTTAAAAGGAAAAGTAGATAATAAATCCACTTTTCATTGTCTTGGCTAAAGAAAATAGCCATACACTGGCTGAATATCATTTTTATTTCAATTATTGAAAAACATCCCATAGGAATGGGTTTAAGTGGGTAAAGTGTTCAGATTGGCAATATTTCTAAACTTTTTTTTTCTACAGTCTGTTGATCTAACCACTAACCAATAAAGAATTTCTAGAATAGAATAAGCTTCAGAATGGGCAGTATTAACAGACAGACTCAAGCAGAGCACAATCATAAAACTTAGAAGAGCCCTGTTAAGAACATTTTAATCTAAACCAAGAGGTCAAAGCAGCTTACATGATAGACCAAGGTTCAAATAGCTCAAATATATCTCAAGCATAAGGAATCAACTCTTTCCACACTTTAGGAATGTTTTTTTGTGTCTTAATTAAATGTTGACAAAGCTGTATTTCTAGTTATCCTAATTAGACTGCAGAAAATACTCTCAACTTCACTATAAACTTGTGGAAGAAATGACTTATTCAGTAGAATTTACTTCAACATCATTGCAATGTTGAAGGCACCCAAATCAGCCATACTTCATACTTGATACTATAATACCACAGGTACACATAGAAAATTTTATTGATTAATTTAGGAAGCAATGAAAAGAAAAACAGTAACTTACAAAAATTATCTATCTTGTTTTTTATGACAAAAAGAAGAGACATGATTAACATTTTGCAGATCTTCATATACATATACATACACACACACAAATAGTGTTCAAATATGAATATGAATTGTTATATTTATCCATTTATATACCCATCTGAAAAAGCACATACTTGTGTGTTTAAATTGTCCTGCAATACTGCATGCTGGTGTTTGAACTGTGGGGTGACTGTTAAACAGCTACCTAAATCCCAAACCAGGAATCCTGGTTGTCCCCTTGAGTCAAAAAGTCTTCAAGTATAAGTAGTCTTGTTTCATCAGCTGGAGACTATCCAAATGGCTCAGATGGAAATGCTTCAACTCTTTGGATTAATGGGTTGCAGAGATTTTGATTCAGTATACATGCAGTGTTGTGGGGGAGTACAAAAATTTGCACTTGTTACATTATCACAGGTGAAACTGAACTGTGGTCTACAAGTACTTTGAGAATCATTGCTCTAAGCTTGAAATAGTTTTTGCTAACTTGAGGAAGCATACTGGGTCCTGGATCAGAGGTTTTCCCTGTAACCTGATGAATTATTGCGCATTTAGAACAAGTGGGACAATAGTATCCTTTACAGAATAACTGGCATAGATAGGTAAATAAGGGAGAGAGAAAGAGAGAGTGAGAAGAGAGAGGAAGCCATCATAGGGCCTAAACACCTGTGTTTGAATCCTACCCCCCCCTCCCCGCACACACAAATTAGCTCTGTGACCTTGGGCAAATAAATGAATCTCCTTGAATAGCAAATTTCTTGACACCATAGAGCTAATAATAATACTTACCTTATAAGATTGTTTTGCTGATTACATTAATTGACAGAGAAAGAGCCAAAAAGAGAAGAATGCTTAGAAGAGTGTCTGTCACATAATAAATTCATAGTTCAGAGCTTCCTTGACTTATGATGAAGCTGTGTCCAAAGAAACTCCTCCTAAACTGAAAATATAAGTTGAATGTTCATTTCACACACCTAACCTATCAAACATCATTGTAGCTTAGCCTTGTCTACCTCACATGTACTCAGAACACTTTCATTAGCCTATAGTTGGGCCAAATCATCTAACACAAAGCCTATTTTATACTAAAGTGTTATCTCATGTAATTTATTGAAGACTGTACTAAAAATGAAGAACAGAATGTATGGGTGCAGAAGGGTTGTTAGTGTGTTGATTGTTCACCCTCAGGATCACGTGACTGACTGGGTACTTTGCTCACTGACTCTGCCCAGCTTCACAAGAGAGCCTTATCCCACATACCACCAGCTCAGGAAGAACATCCAAATTCAAAAATTGAAGTATTATTTCTACCAAATGCATATTGCTTTCACACCATTGTAGAGTTGAAAAACTGTTAAATACAACCATTGTAAGTCAGGGACCATTTGTGATGTAGAAATTAACCAAACTGAGGCATAAATGTAGGGAGAAGTACTAGAAGTGTTCTATTGAACTCCTTTATTTTTGTGGAGAATGAATTTACTTAAAAAGGAAGAATGAAGGCATGACCTGAAAAAGGAAACAATATGCAAGGGAGAGGATTGGAGAAAGTCATAAAGGATTTACCATCATGCAAGGTTGAGTATCTTCATCCTTTTTTATTTTCTCCTTTGGAAATCCATGGGTAGACACTTTTTCTTTAGAAAGCATACTCAAGGGAGCACCCCTTGAATGTCTGGCAATTATTTTCCTGTGGACGTGGTCGGTCTTGTAGAGAGTTGAAGTAATTGAGAGATGGAGCTATAGTGTGTGTATTTTTTACAGACTGTGATCCTGACTCTGACATCTAGCTCTGGTTATATCAAATAGTAGAAGAAAGGGATTATGAACTGAAATTCAACAAAAGCAATATAGATGTGTTTCTCCTTGCTGAGGAAGATTCTCTCCCTAAGATTATATAGGGATATGCTTTGAAAAATGAATTGGCAGATACAAAAGAATTTGCACTTAAAAAGCAGACAGTATATTGTGTTTTAAACAATCTTTCACTGTAACAATATTTATTCTAAAACAACAAAAATATTTAATGTGCTGCAGTAGCAGAAATAAAATCATCCATTTTCTAATACTGAGAGATTATACAATTGATAGCATTTTGGAATGTGTCAGGTCTTTTGAAAAACTTCACTATATAGCCATCTATGAGGATTATACTGGATATTTGATTTGTATCCCATTTTGTTCATAAAACATGGCCTCATGACTGAGTTCCTGTATCTTTAAAATTAGTTGAAAACCTAATTTGTATTGATGTCCTCTAATGGAGATGGAAGTACTATGCTTTTGGAAAAGTATATTGTTTCTAATTCTTCTTTATTACAAATAATTATTTGTGTAATAAATTTTTCTAGAAATGTGATTCCAACATATTTATCAAGTAATTATATAAGGGAAAGTTCATTTTTCTTCACCTTTACTGATACTGAGTATAGATGATTTTTTTAATTAATAAATCAGTTAGTTAAATAAAAAAAGACTCCTCATTACTCTTTTGTTCTGAATCCATTGTTTTCTAAAGAAGTAACCCTAGTTTTAACCAATTGAGGATATAGAATTTTGAAATGAAAATTTGATGCCAACTTTTATGATCTGCCTTGGATTCTTGACTTCTATCCCTGCTGGTTGGGATTAAAAATGAGCCTGTCACCATCTGTCTGTGTCTGCCCCATTTCTGTTTCTCAGAGTCATGCATGGGTGCAATCACACAGACACCCCTTGATTCCACACATAATCAAGAGGAAAATTTAAAACCCCAGGAAAAAAGCTTTTCACAGAACAGGAATTGCGTCCTCGATCTTTACATGCTAGAAACAGTCTTCAATTTTCTCCATGGAGATCTGTTTTATGTGTTATTTTGGTTTGCTTCTAACCCTGTTTTCTACTGCAAAAAGGCAATTTCTATTACTGGACTCTTGATTCGATGTGCAGTTAAATGCTACATCACAGCTGAGTTTTGATATTTCACAGTGGATGGGAAAAGTATTAACAAAGTTTGTGTTTTCCTCCTCATGTAATAACCACTAATTCACGGGAGTTAGGGGTTTTGGTGAGTTGACTCTGTACTTCCATAACAGCAGATGTTCTACCTTTTTCATCAGAATTTCACCCAAATATAGTGTTTGTCTGAAAACCCTCTGGTTTTACTATTTGACAGAATGTCAATCTCTCAGTTATTTAACACAAGTGTTTCAAACTTCTGACCCCCTTGGACAGTGAAAGGCCCCCCAAAAAGCCTCAAGGACAATAGTCAATTCCTGGTTTGGTCTGTTCTTAACAAACTTTGCATTTCACCATGTGGTGATGCAGTGGCTACCATTTCTGCTCTCTGTGTTACTATTTCTTACCTAATAATAATAATAATAATAATGTACAGGGGCCAGAAAAATCCACTGATACCTGCAAATTTGTCTCAAAACTGGCAGTGGAAGAATTCAATTTCTGAAAACTATCAGGGTTCCTTCCTGGTCAAGGAGCTTCAGTTTATATGCTCAAATTTAGAAGTACTAAGTGACCTTAAATATGAATAGATATTCTGAGTGATACAAATCAGTGAAATATATGGACAATTAGTGGGTACCCAGGAGCAGAAAGTGAACCCCAAAAATGAGAAATCACGGCACCTTGGTGGCTTGGCTGACCATGCAACTTCAGCTCAGGTCATGATCTCATGGTTCGTGAGTTCAAGCCCCACATTGGGCATGCTGCTGTCAGCACAGAGCCTGCTTTGGAACCTCTGTCCCCCACTCTATCTGCCCCTCACTCATTCATGTGTGTGTGGGGGGGATGGGTGCATATGTATGTGGGTACACTCTCTCTCAAAAATAAATAAACATTAAAAAATGAAAAATAAAAATCTCAGAAAAGTATAGAGATAGAGGAGCAAGGGCCATTCCTACGGGAAATGCTTTTATTGTTGTTGTTTTGTTTGTTTTTTAGTATTTTCTCACTGACTTCTCTGTAGGTGTCTCTATTCTCCAAAACTACACCAAATTCCTCAAGGACAGTTTGAATACTGATAGACTTTAATTGTAAATCCAGGTCCACCAATTATTAGCTGTGTGACATCAGCAAATATATTTAAGCTTTTTTCTTTTAATCTCAGTTTCTCCATGGGTTAAAAAATATACCATAAGGGGAGGGGCCAAGATGGCAGAGCAACATGGGAGTTTTCGGCCTCTCTCATCCCTGAAACACAGCTAGATCAGCACCAAACCATTTTGCACACCTAGAAAATTAATCTAAGTATTAACACAACAATTTGCATAACTTGAGCCACAGAACTCAGCATGTATGTGGTGCAGAGAAGTGAGCTGGGGGAGAGAGAAGCTGCAGAGGGTAGGGAGAGCTTGTGGAGAGAGGACAGTGTCAGGGGGAATACGGGAAAAGGACTCCCCCCAAAAGCAGCTGGAGAGAAAGAGAAAGAGTGTAAACACCCATAAAGGACTGAACAGGAAAGGGAGAAAGGAAAGGGTTTAAATACCATAGGACTCTAGGAAACTCTGCAGCTTGATACCTGGTGGAGCTTTGGTGGGAAGGACAAATCCCAGGAGCAGTGAGGTCCTTGGGATCATCCAGCAACATGAGGAGAGGTGGTTCCCCTGCTGAGAGGACATTTGGTAGAGGCTGTGTGACCTCCCTACAGGGAGAGGTCCCAGTGGACCCCAGAGAACAGCCATGTTTGCTGGTGTTGGAACAAGGATGTTAGGGGGTGGTGAGGCCTGGTGCCAGATGTGTGTTGTGATTTACCATAATCCCTGAAATGCTGCACTACATGATCACATGAACTTTTTTGGAGTGGACTGGCACCCAACTGGTCTGTGGACATCTTTGGCAGTACAGTCTTGCAGATTTTCCCAGGAACAGGCCGGCCCCCAGCCATTGCTCAGCAAGACCCTCTCCCAGAGGGTTGGAGCAAGTCCAAGACACAGGGCCCTCACAAGTGAGGGGTCTGGAAACACAGCCCTGTCTGAGATAAAATTCAGGAGGGAGATGCCACCTGGTAGGCTGACGGCTTGGTCATGGATGGCGTAGAAGCAGGGGGTGGGCAGAAGCAGGAGAGAAAGTTGGGGAGAGCACAGAGTTCTGATGCTAAAGATTGGGTAGCTGGGTGATGTCATTTTCACCTTTCCTGCTAATACACAGACACATGTGCATGCCCCACAAGGATCCACTTCGGTAAACTAAGCAGCGCCATCTAGTGGAGAATTGAGCCATTACATCAAACCCTGTCCAACTGTGCCAACCAAGCTCTAGAGGAATACCACAAGTCTCTCCACCTGCTTGGTTTATGGACTATAAAGTGCTTTATAGTTTGACTTCTATGGGAAACTGGATCTAATTTCATTCATATTCCATTCTGTTCACTGGTCCATCTATTCAATTTTTTTCTTTTTCTTTTCGGTTCTTATTCTTCAAAATAGAGGAAAAAAATTATTTTTATCTTCTGTTTTTTTAAAAAATATTTTTCTTTAATTTTTCTACTATATTTTTTGTAAAACTTTTTGCTCCATTTTACTTTCATCATTTCACTTTATTCTGTTTCATTGTATTCACTTTTTTATATTTTCAAAAGTTTCCCTAAATTTTTTCTTTTTTTGTTTTTCATTTCTTTTCTTTTTTCTCTATTTTATCAAGGTTCTTTAAACAGTCAGCCAAAACACAAGTATGATCTATCATCCTTTATTTAATTTTTTCATGTTATTTTTAATTTTTTAATTTTAATTTTTAATTTTATTAATTACTTTCTTCCTCCAAAATGATGAAACAAAGGCATTTACCCGAAAAGAAGGAACAAGAATAAATGAAAACCAGGGACTTAATCAACACAGATATAAGCAAGATGTCTGAACCAGAATTTAGAATCATGATAATTAGAATACTAGCTGGGGTTGAAAAAAGCATATAATCCCTTTCTGCATAGATAAAAGATGTAAGATATAGTCAGGACAAAATTTAAAATGCTATAAGTGAGATGCAATCTCAAATGGATGCCACGGTAGTAAGGATGGATGGAAAAGAACAGTGAATCAGCAATATAGAAGACAAAATTATGGAGAATTAATGAAGCAGAAGAAAACAGGGAAACTAAGGCAAAAGATCACGATATCAGAATTAGAGAACTCAGTGACTCATTAAAAAGGAATAACATCTGAATTATAGTGGTCCCAGAAGGTGAAGGGAGAGAAAAAGGGGTAGAAGGTTTATGTGAGCAAATCATAGTGGAAAACCTTCCTAACCTGGAGAAAGACAGACATTAAAATCCAGGAAGCACAGAGAACCCCCATTCGGTTCAACAAAAACCAACCATCAATAGGGCATATCATAGTCAAATTCACAAAATACTCAGGCAAGGAAAAAAAATCCTGAAAGCAGCAAGGGAAAAAAAAAGTCCTTAATCTACAAGGGAAGATAGATCAGGTTCTCAGCAGACCTATCCACAGAAACTTGGCAGGCCAGAAAGGAGTGACAGGATATATTCAATGTGCTTAATTAGAAATATATGCAGCCAAGAATTCTTTATCCAGCAAAGCTGTTGTTCAAAATAGAAGGAGATATAAAGAGTTTCCCAGACAAACAAAAACTAAACCAGCCCTGCAAGAAATTTTAAGGGGGACTCTGTAAGGGGAGAAAAGACAAAACAAAGCAAAAATCACCAAAAGCAACAAAGACTAAAAAGGACCAGAGAACACCACCAGAATCTCCAACTCTACAGGCAACATAATGGCAGTAAATTCATATCTTTCATTACTCACCCTAAATGTCAATAGACTAAACGCTCCAATAAAAGGATATAGGGTAACAGAATGCATATGAAAGCAAGATCCATTTATGCTCTTTGCAAGAGACATATCTTTTAACCTAAATACACCTTCAAATTGAAAGTAAGGGGATGGAGGACCATCTATCATGCTAATGGTCGCCAAAAGAAAGCAGGAGTAGCCATACCTATTTCAGACAATCTAGATTTTAAAATAAAGACTGTAACAATAGATGAAGCAGGGAATTATATCATAATTAAGCATCTGTTCACCAAAAGACCTAACAAGTGTAAATATTTATGCCCCCAACGTGAAAGAACCAAAATATATAAATCACTTAATCACAAACATAAAGAAACTCATTGACAATAATATCATAATAGTAGGGGACTTCAACACCCCACTTACAACAATGGACAGATCATCTAAGCAGAAAATCAACAAGGAAACAATGGTTTTGAATGACACACTAGATTGGATAGACTTAACAAATATATTCAGAACATTTCATCCTAAAGCAGTGGAATGCACATTCTTCTTGAGTTCACATGGAACATTCTCCAGAATATATCACATATGGGTCACAAATAAGTCCCCAACAAGTACAAAAAGATCAAGATCATACCATGCATATTTTCAGACCACAACACTATGAAACTTGAAATGAACCACAAGAAAAAATTTGGAAAGACAACAAATACTTGAAGACTAAAGAACATCCTACTAAAGAATGAATGGGTTAACCAAATTAAAGAGAAAATTAAACAGTAAATGGAAATCAATAAAAATGATAAAACCACAGCCCAAAACCTCTGGGACACAGCAAAGGCGGTCATAAGAGGGAAGTATATAGCAACCCAGGCCTTCCTAAAGAAGGAAGAAAGGTCTCAGATACACAACCTAACCTTACACCTTAAAGAGATGGAAAAAGAACAGCAAATAAAACCACAAACTAGTAGAATATGGGAAATAATAAAGATTAAAGCAGAAATCCATGCTATCAAAAAAAAAAAAAGGCAGAACAGATCAATGAAACCAGGAGCTGGTTCTTTGAAAGAATTAACAAATCAATAAACCCCTAGCCAGTTTGATCAAAAAGAAAAAGGAAAGGAGCCAAATAAATAAAATCAAGAATGAAAGAGGAGATATCACAACCAACACTGCAGAAATACAAACAATAATAAAAGAATATTATGCACAATTGTATGGCAATCTGGAAAAGATGGAAAGATTCCTAGAAACATATAAACTACCAAAAGTGAAACAAGAAGAAATAGAAAATTTGAACAGACCCTTAGCCAGTAAAGAAATTGAATTAGTAATCAAAAATCTTCCAAAAAAACAGAGCCTAGGGCCAGATGGTTTTCCAGGGGGAATTCTACAAAGCATTTAAAGAAGAGTTAACATCTATTCTTTTGAAGATATTCCAAGAGATAGAAAAAGAAGAAAAACTTACAAAGTCATTCTATCAGACCAACACTACCTTGATTCCAAACCAGACACACTCCACTAAGAAGGAGAACTACAGACCAATTTTCCTGATAAACACAGATGCAGAAATCCTCAGCAAGATACTACCCAACAGGATCCAACAATACATTAAAAGAATTATTCACCACAACCAAGTGGGTTTTATACCTGGGATGCAGGGCTGGTTTAATATCTTCAAATAAATGTGATACATCACATTAATAAAAGACAAGAACCACATGATCCTCTCAATAGATGCAGAGAAAGCTTTTACAAATACAGCATGCTTTCTTGATAAAAACCTTCAAGAAAGTAGGGATAGAAGGATCATATCTCAAGATCATAAAAACCATATATGAAAGACATACTGCTAATACCATCCTCAATGGGGAAAAACTAAGAACTTCCCCCTAAGGTTAGAAACATGACATGGATGTCCCCTCTCATCACTCAACATATTAATGGAAGTCCTAGCCTCAGCAATCAGGCAACACAAGGGAATAAAAGGCATCCAAATCAGCAAAGAGGTATTTAAATTTTCACTCCTTGCAGATAACATGGTACTCTATATGGAAAACCCAAGGGCGCCTGGGTGGCTCAGTTGGTTAAGCGTCTGACTTTGGCTCAGGTCAAGATCTCATGGTTCATGAGTTCAAGCCCCACGTTGGGCTCTCTGCTGACAGCTCCAAGCCTGGAGCCAGCTTCAGATTCTGTGTCTCCCTCTCTCTTTCTCTCTCTCTGCCCCTCCCCTGCTTGCATTCCATCTCTCCATGTCTCTCAAAAATGAATAAACATTAAAAAAAATTTTAAAAAGGAAAACCCAAATGATTCCACAAAAAAACTTCTAAAACTGATCCATGAATTCAGCAAAGTCACAGGATACAACATCAATGCACAGAAATTGATTGCATTTCTATACACCAATAATGAAGCAACAGAAAGAGAAATCAAAGAATCACTTCCATATACAATTGCACCCAAAACCATAAAATACTTAGGAATAAACTAACCAAAGAGGTAAAAAGTCTGTACACTGAAAATTATAGAAAGGTTATGAAAGAATTCGAAGACACAAAAAAATGGACAAATATTCCATGTTCATGGATTGGAAGAACAAATATTGTTAAAATGTTGCTACTACCCAAAACGATCTACATATTCAATGCAATCCCTATCAAAATAACACCAATACTCTTCACAGAGCTAGGACAAACAATCCTAAAATCTGTATGGAACCAGAAAAGACCCCATATAGCCAAAGAAATCCTGAAAAGAAAACCAAAGTCCATCACAATCCCGGACTTCAAGATGCGTTACAAAGCTGTAATCATCAAGACAATATGGTACTGACACAAAAACAGACACTTAGATCAATGTAACAGATGGAGAACCCAGAAATGGACCCACAAATGTATGGCCAACTGATCTTTGACAAAGCAGGAAAGAATATCCAATGGAATAAAGATAGTATCTTCAGCAAATGTGTTGAGAAAACTGGACAACGACATGCAGAAAAAAATGAACCTGGACCACTTTCTTACACCATGCACAAAAATAAACTCAAAAAGGATTAAAGACCTAAATGTAAGACAGGAAGCCATCAAAATCCTAGGGGAGAAATCAGCCAAAAACCTCTTTGATCTTGCCTGCAGCAACTTCTTACTAACACATCTCCAGAGGCAAGGGAAACAAGAAAAAATGAACTATTGGAACTTCAAGATAAAAACCTTCTACACAGTGAAGGAAACAATCAGCAAAACTGAAAGGTAACTGACAGAATGGAAGAAGATATTTGCAAATGACATATCCCATGAAGGGTTAGTATCCAAAATATATAAAGAACTTATCAAGCTCAACACCCAAAATACAATTAATCCAGTGAAGAAATGGGCAAAAGATATGAATAGACACTTTTCCAAAGAAGACATCCAGATGGCCAACAGACACATGAAAAACTCAATATCACTCATCATCAGGGAAATACAAATTAAAAGAACAATGAGATACCACCTCACACCACTCAGAATGGCTAAAATTAACAACTCAGGAAACAACAGATGTTGGTGAGGATGCAGAGAAAGAGGATCTCTTTTGCACTGCCGGTGGAAATGCGAACTGGTGCAGCCACTCTTGAAAACATTATGGAGGTTCCTCAAAAAATTCAAAATAGAACTACTCTATGACCCAGCAATTGCCACACTAGGTATTTATCCAAGGGATACAGGTGTGATATTCTGAAGGGACACATGCACCCCAATGTTTATAGCAGCATTATCAATAATAGTCAAAGTATGGAAAGAGTCCAAATATCTATCGAAGATGAACAGATAAAGAAGATGTGGCATATATATATACATATATATATATATATACACATATATACATATGTGTATGTGTATGTGTACATATATGCCACATATATACATATGTATATGTATATATATACATATATATGTGGCATATATATATACATATACATATATATACACATATATACATATATGTGTATATATATGTGTATATGTATATATATTCATACACAAACACACAATGGAGTATTACTCGGCACTCAAAAAGAATGGAATCTTGCCATTTGTAACAACATGGATAGAACTAGAGGGTATTATGCTAAGTGAAATTAGTCAGTTAGAGAAAGACTCATACCATATGACTTCACTCCTATGTGGAATTTAAGACACAAAACAGATGAACATAAGGGAAGGGAAGGAAAACTAATATAAAACAGGGACAGGGACAAAACATAAGAGACTCTTAAATATAGAGAACAAACTGAGTGTTGCTGGATGGGTTGTGGTTGGGGGTGGGCTAAATGGGTAAGGAGCATTAAAGAAGACACTTGTTGGGATAAACATTGGGTGATATATATATATAGGGATGAACCAGTGGATTCTACTCCTGAAATCATTATTGCACTATATGCTAAATAACTTGGATAGAAAGAAAAGAGAAGAAAAGAAAAAGAAAAGAAAAGAAAAGAAAAGAAAAGAAAAGAAAAGAAAAAAAGAAAAGGAAGAAAGATAAGGAAGGAAGGAAGGAAGGAAAGTAAGTCATGAGATGTTGGGTTTTTAAAGGGATGTTAAAGATTGTAAAAAAAAAGTTGTAGCTCAGAAAAAGAAGCAAAATAAATTTAAAAACTTGAAAAATAACATTGTTATGGGGTATTAAATATAATAATACATAAAATGCCTACCATATAACTTAGAACTTAATGAGCATTAATACATGGTAGCTGTTTTTAAATACCATTCTTTTGAATCTCTTCAACGTCAAAATTAGGTTGGCCGTAACTATTTATTTATTTATTTATTTATTTATTTTTGAATTGAGCTGGAGTATTTTAATATATTTTATTAATTTATGTATCCTTTCAAATACCCAAGCATTCGTATTTGAAAGGTTTGTTTGAAATATGTCATAAAAACAGAAATGATAGGAGGAAGGAAAACAAGTCATGTTTTGAAAACAGTGGTTGGCACACAGTAGGCAGTGGACAAATATTTGTTAAGAGAATAAACATATGTGAATATTCCAAGCTGCTCAGCTCAGTAGAGGAAATTATGTGCTGTAATCATGGGTCTCAAGTATGTTGTAGAAGTGAGGAATGCAAGGGATTTCAAGGTACCAGATATGTGCTAGAAGGTTCAGTCAGCTAAATTCAGAGCACCTAACACATTATAAGTTTGCTTTAGTGAAAAATTAGTCTCTTTAAAGGGGAACCTTAAACCAATTTCTGTTTCTAACAAGGAAGATTTATGTATGAAAATCCAAAGTATCTTGGAAGAGAGCATAATGTCCAAAATTTATGATAGCTGGGAAAAAAGGACTAGACTTTAGGAATCTAAGATGTTGAAAACCAAGAAAAAAAATTCATAACTCAAGTTTTTAAATGGAGAGGTGATTCAGTCTTGTATGGGATATCTCAAAAATTAATTCTGAGTTGGGGCACCTGGGTGGCTCAGTTTGGTTAAGTGTCCAACTTTGGCTTAGGTCATGGTCTCACGATTCGTGAGTTCAAGCCTGGCATCAGGCTCCACACTGACAGTGACAGCCTCTTTGGGATTCTCTCTCTCTTCCTTTCTCTCTCTGCCCTCCCCCCACTCATTCTCTCTCCCTCTCTCTCTCTCTCTCACAAAATATCTAAACTTTAAAAACATGAATTCTGAGTCTACAGTGGTAAATGCTTTAGATGAGCAATACAGTGAAGATTCTTTATAATCCCTATGAAGATGCCAAGGAGCTCACAGACTGAGTCAGATTTTGAAAGGTGCATTAAGAAATGGTGTGAGAAAGGTACCCAGCAAAGATAAACCTAATATGGTGATGAGAATTCTATGAAGAATGACAGTGGCATTAAAGGAACTGAAAGTTTTAAACAATTTCAAACCTCCTTATTCTAAACAACATGCCTAGTTACTTTTTCAAGAAAGAAAGATAACCTAGTAAGGGAAAGCTATGCTACCTGGGAATGATGTGCAAATTCTTTTTTATCCTTAATAAGTTAACTTTTAATAGTTGCCTGGATTTCCCAACATTTGACTTAATTTCTTGGTTCATTCTGATCCAGCTACCATTCTCACCCCTCCATTGGCACTGTCTCATTTACAAACATTAATTAAAAAGAAAAAAATCAGTTCTCAAGTTGCTTCTCCTTGCATCTTTACCTGTCTTATGGTTTCTCCTCTGTCTTCTGTGCCAATTCTTCCTTCTTTAGCAAGCCTTAAGATGTTGGCATTTTTCAGTACTCTGTCCTTGGCCCTCTGTCTTTCCATTCCATATTTTCTCTTGCAACAAACTTTTCACAACAATACCATTCATGTCAATGTTTTTATATCCTCATTGCAATATAGGTCTACTTCTTACATTCAGATTTGCAACTCAGTTTTCTCCTCTGATCTGCTGATTTGGAAACTCCATTCAAATACAACAAATTCTACAGGTCCAAATTCTGCAGGTTGGGAGACTCATGACCTTCTCATAATCTTTTTTTTTCTTTTATAGTTTATTTACTTTTTGAGAGAGAGAAAACAAGTGGAGGAGGGGCAGATGGAGAGGAAGAGAATCCCAAGTAGGCTCCACACTGTCAGTGCAGAGCCCAATGTGGGGCTCAAATCATGAACTGTGAGATCATGACCTGAGCCAAAATCAAGACACTTACCCAACTGAGCCACCCAGGCAACTCTTCCATGATCTTTTTAATGGCTGAAGCTTATTCTCTTTTCTTTGTTCACAACCATCTATCTACTTACTCATGCAAACTAAAAACATTTGAGTTATACTTTAACACTCACAGTGGTTATCGCCAGATATTTCCCTTCTGAATATGTCTTAACTAAGTCTAAGTCTCCTCATATCACTAATCACCCTATTCCCAAAATATCACCTCTCACTCTTAATTTAGACAGAGCCTAAAAAATCTGCATTATGTCTTTATAGTTGAATAACTTGAAGACATTGCTTCCAGGGTTGTTACTGAACCACTGATGCCATTCTGTCTCATGACTCTTTTTATGCAATCTATTCTTTCCCTGCTCTGGGAGCTTTGGACATCTTCTATTCATTATTGGTGTTTTTGAAGTTTCATAACAAAATACCTTTGGGTCAGATTTCTATTTATTTTGCAAGGAATTCAATGATTCCTTTTAATTCAAATATGACTTTCAGATATGGGATAATTTCTTAAATTATTTTGTACATAACACTCTTTGGTCAATATAGTCTAACCAAAGACAATCAGCACATATCTGTAATTGTAAAAGGTGTTGAAGAATGCTCACCATGGTTAACCATAGTGCATCCAAAGAATAGGGTGTAAGAAAGGACTAAATTATAGGGTTTGGTCTTGTGGTGAGAAAGTCTGGGGAAGGTCAAATAAAGTTAGCTGTGCTCTAGAGTGGGTGCTATCAGAAGTAGGGATGGTTCTTTGGAATATCCTAGTCATTCTCATCTCAGATGAAGCCTGGATCAAATGCAATTGATGAAAAAGCAGCAATTAATCACATTAGTTAGGAAAGGAGGTTATTTGCGTATTTGGGGGGTTTTAGACAATGTTCTCATTTCTGTCTGTACTCATAATGCTTATGGAGTAGTCTTGTCTCTGCCTTGCCCCGTAATAGTCAGAGAGTAGTCTTCTCTGATGTTAATTTTTAGTGCAATTATTTATGTTCAACAGGAGAGCAACAATGCTTAGCCATCCTTGCGTGCTGGATCACCTCTTCCCAGTACTGCAGTCCAGCTCTCAGCTGCTTTTCTCATGTTCACTTCTATTTTTTTCTTCTTTGTGGAATTTGTATTGTTTGGTTGTTGAACAAGGTGGGTTATCCCTTTAATTATCTTTCACTTTTGTTTTGTCTTTGCTGCTTTCCATCTTTGTCTATTTTGTTTTCTTTCTGGGAGATTTCCTAAATTTAACTTGCATCTTTTCCAGTGAATTTAATCTTTAAGAGCTCTTTGTGGCTCTCCAGACATTTCTTTTCATGGCATTCTGTTCTTGTTCATGCATGGAATACCTTATTTTATTGCTGTAAAGAAAGGAGAATTTAAAGAAGGTTGTGGCTTTGTTTTG
Organism: Prionailurus viverrinus; assembly: GCF_022837055.1. Lineage (NCBI taxonomy): Eukaryota > Metazoa > Chordata > Mammalia > Carnivora > Felidae > Prionailurus > Prionailurus viverrinus. Next base: position 123,628,848 of record NC_062563.1, read on the forward strand.
CTTTATTTTTGTTTCTTTTTGCTCTAAGTTTTTATCTCTCTACATTTTTTGTATTTATTCATACATCCTTTACTGTAGTGCATTCTTCCCCCCTTCTATTTATTCTTATTTCTCCTTTCATATTTAGCAGTGAAACACTCAAAAGCTCTATGTGCAAGAGTGTTCTTCATATTGGTGGACTTCACTGTAGGGTGACACAGTTGGTCTGTTTTACTGGAGCACCTATAACTGTTCCTATCTATAAGTCATTATTTAGTTAGTTAAGTTAGTTATTTAATTTTGTCTGAATATAGACATCATATCTGTCTGGGAGTCTAAATCTGACTGGTAGGGATTAAGGGGAAGCAAGTCAGGTTAGAAAACTTCAGGTTTCAATTTCATTATGTACATTTTTTATTGTTTTCCCTTTTGAATACAGCACCCTCGCCCTGTGCTGGTCCAAGTGTTCCTAAGTGCACATCTTAGAAAGGGTAGGAGTAATTGCCATTTTTACATGGTTGGTGAGATGGGAGAGTTTCTTAGAAAATCTGACTTCTTCTAATATAGACTTTCAGCCAATTCTCCTGAACTTCAATTGGACCTCATTTTTCGAAATTACTGCATCTCTAATGTGTGTTTTTTCTGGGGTTCTCTGGCATGCATTCATATTCCCTTGCTTCCTATTATTCTCATTGCTGGTTTATATATTTATTCTCTGGGTATGTTATATGAGTTACTACTTGTTCATCTGTTCTCCACTTTCTAATTTTTTTGTTATTTCTTAATTTTCCTTTGCTTTATCACTGAGGATTTAAGAGTTACCCAAAGAAATCAAGCGAGCTCAAACCTCCATGTTTAACTAGAAGTTTCATTTCCTACTTTAGAAATCCAAAAAAAAAATAGATTCTGAAAGTTGAGATGGCTATGGCGTAGACACTGCACTAGAATCTACAATGAGATATTAAAAATAAAATATACACAATTATTATATATTACATAATTATAATTACACATAATATAATATATATTCACATATATAAAATGGGCAATGAAGAGTAATGTAGGAAATAAAAATGACCATGATTTGATAATCCCATGATCAGATGACTTAATGTTGATTTAATCTTAATATTAGACACAATATCCGAAAACATATATTAAAGCAATAGGGCAAATCAAAATATTGCATTTATTGGAATGAAAATATAATACAGAACTTCAGTTAAAAAAGAAAGGTAATGGAATCCATAGATTATAATTATTCTGTCTTGGCTCAATCAAAGAAAGTTTTAATAAAGATTTTTAAAGTTTGTTAGTATTCTAATGAACCTGTCATCTTTCTTTGTGTTTGCCCTGGATATGTGTCTTATTTGAGCAAGTGACCTTGTACCATGGAGCTCCACATTTCCCACAGCACTTAGCACAGAGCCAACCATGTAAAATATCCTCACAAAGACTTATTAAATTAATTTTCTTAAATCCCTTCTGGACTGCCCATTTGCCTTCATTAATTATGTTAGATGGAGAGGAGATGACCTCTACTTGCTGTCATGATTGAGTTACATCTTAGACTTGTAGATTCTTTGAACAATAAAATTTTTGAGGGGAAGAGATAAACTAGGAGTGTTAGAACATGTTCATCTTACATTCTTTATCAAGCATGGACTTTTCTACCTCCCTCCTGCAAGCACATATACGTATTCATGTTCTCCTCACACACTGTCTCTCATAATTATTTCTAGCTGCAAAAGAATGGATTTGGAATGAGAATGGAGATATGCCTTTTGTTTTGTCTTTTCAGCTGGCAAAACACAAATAAATATTAGTCTTAACTATTATAATGCAAAATACAAATATGTCATGTCAAACTATTTTTTAAATGATAGATTTTCACTTTTTAATTACACCAAGTTTTTCTTTTGAGATTTAAGAGATTTTAGGCTTTATGAGCATTAATACCTTTGTGATTGTGATTTGCTTGCCCCTAATTAAAAAGAATCAGCAGTATAGTTGGGAGAGAATATTGATGCACCAGGAAAACATATGAAGAATGCAGCTACTTATTTTTTTTCCTTTTGTTTCAAAGATCAAAAATCTAGCACGTGGCAGAAATGAGGCAAATCTGTTATGATGGGATAATTGTGACTGTAGCCTCTGTTCCATCATTCATTAACAATAGGATAAATATGAATCCTGGATTTTGCTAATCTGATGGTCTTGGCTCTCTTCTGGTAAACAGTATAAATTATTTCCAGAAGAGCCATGGAGAAAAATGTGAGACATTATTGCAGAATCCAACACACTCATAAAAGTTAGAAAATTTCTGTCTGGCCCAGGAGACACTAACTACCTATGTGTCTTCAGGAGCCTAGGGGAAGACATCAGACAGCCTCTCTCACACTCAGTACCCTCATCCACAGTTCAGGTTGCACCTGGATGAAAGAGAGTCTGCCAGCATTTCTTTAGCAGGCTTCTGGCTGTCAAAACAAACTAAAGCCTCATGGGGATGCTCACACTTGCCTGCTGAGGAGAAAACACTGTGTTAAGTGTTTTACACACATTATCCTATTATATCCTTACAAAGCCTTTTGAGTAGAGTCTCCATTAAACAAATGAGATTGTTAATACCGTATGTCTTTTAAATGGAAAGGCTGGGATTTGAGCCTGTTGCTTGGTACCAAAGCCTGCAATGCAATATACCACTTCCCAGAACTGGTCTGTTGTTAACATGAGCCTTCGGACTCTCCTCATTCCTTCCCATTCCTTTGATGTTTGAGATTAACTGGTGAATGAATTAAGGTATTGCAAGAGATGTAAAGAAAGTCTTTCTAGCCCACTGTTTTGTGAATAATGGTGTTGTTACATGATAATATTGGCAGTTAATTAAAATATTATTAATGCTGGAGTGCAGGCTTCACAAAGGCAGGATGTCTATCTGTGTAGTTCACTGTTGTATCTCAAGTTCCTAGAAGAGTGTTTGACAAAAAGAAGGAACCCAAGAAGTAACTATGGATGAATGAATTTTCCAGGTTGAGATGACTTCCAATGCCAACTTCAGACTGCTCACCATTATTTTTGTTTTGTTGCAGAAAAGAAAGGTTACACTTTGGAGAAATAAATGAACCTTTTAGAATTCACTGAGAAAAAAAAAATAATAGAAGTTCCTACAAGCCACAACTAAATAGATATAAAGTCTCCAGCTGCTCTTTCAGAGTGGTTCACCACTGGTTATAAACTATAGGCATTTCTGCTTCCAATCCACTAAAAGCATTCATTTTTCTTCAGAATAAGTTTTAGTCCATTAATCACACCCCTACCAGCAATGGTTGGTGCACACATGGTAGGAAAAAAAGGTTGCCTTGGTCGAAACAACCAGAATGTTAACTCTGCCCAAAGAACACCTTCTTCTCAGAGAGGTTGTTTGCTTGCTTGATTGTTCCTAATTAATTTCTCTCCAGTAAGGATGAAATTCAAAGAGATATCTGACTTGCATGGGATTCCAGTAGCTTTGCTTGTGTATGTGCATTTAAAATCAAGAGAGAGGAGGACATTTTTTTTTAAATGATAGAAAGGCATAAAGGGAGAGGAAAGATATTTACACAAGAAAAACAGAGCAATGGGGCGCCTGGGTGGCTCAGTCGGTTGGGCGTCGGACTTCCACTCAGCTCAGATCATGATCTCACAGTCGGTGAGTTTGGGCCCCGCATCGGGCTCTGTGCTGACAGTTCAGAGCCTAGAGCCTGCTTTGGATTCTGTGTCTCCCTCTCTCTCTGCACCTCCTCTGCTCATGCTCTGTCTCTCTCTGTCTCAAAAATAAGTAAAAACATAAAAAAAAAAAAGAAAAACAGAGAACAGGATACAGAAGACAGGAAGCATTAGTGTTGACAAGAAAGAGAATTCCATTACACTTCAAAGAAAATGAACCTGAAAGTTGACTATTAGGATATGAGGAAAAATATTATATTCATTGAGAAAAACAATGTTGTACACAAATGAGTTTGGCCATATATTTGATTATCCACATCTGAATTGCACAGCCATCTACCACCACCAGGTCACAACTGACACCCCCAAAGATATGATATCTAGGAGGAAATAAACAAAAGCAAATATCAAAAATTTAATTGTGTTAACTACCTGATTTATATTTTTTCACAAAGATCCCTATTTATTTGTATGAAAAAGAGACTGTTCACTACTGCATGGTGTTATTGTAGCAAAGAAAAGATTGCAGACTTTTCTTCTTACTATAGCATCCAGGCTTTGCAATAAAATAGGTAGTTTGATCATTTATATAATCATTATTTTTAAGGGAGCAATTCAATCCCCAAATTAAAGAGCTGATGTATGTAAACAGATAGGATGCTCCCTTAACACTCTCATTGAGAAGTTACTTTTTAATTGCTTTGCTTATAATTTCAACTTCAAAGCCAGTAATAGCTTTCGAATTAATAGCTCATAGCCCATTTGATACACTGATATTTAATTAATGAGTTCATAACTCAAGCGGCACATTGCCTTTCTGACAGATCCTTCAGGTTGTTAGATTCCATATTGCTGACTGTGGTCCGCTATCCATTCTTAGAGAGGTCATTTTACCTGTGTAGTCCTTTCCACCTGATGGTGAAAAAGAATGGGCTCAATCAGAAGGAAAGGTGCCCCTTTCCTCCTCTGTGAAATAGCTAAGCTTTGTTAAGTTTTGGGGGATGGGTGGAATTTTGTATTGTTTTTTCTTTCAACTTTAGGATATTCTACACTAATGTTTTCCCCAATACCACTAACAAAATAATTGTACCTCTATAGGGTTTGGAAATGGGGAAGTGGAAGAATGAGTCCACACCCCTGCTTCTTTTTTTAAGAAACCTTCCCAAACCAACACATAGCCCACCATGTTTTTCCTCCCCAGGACTCTTCTAGTCACTTTGCAGGAGTTGACAAGCAGTGACATTGGAGTTAAAAATGGTTTTACATTTTTCAAGAATTATAACCAAAAGAAGAGACAGAGAAAAAGACAGAAAATTATGAAAATTTTGCAAGCTTTTTACAGAAAATGTTTGCTGACCCCTGAAGGGTAATTTACACTTACCATCAGCTTCTAGAATTGAAATCCTTTTTCATTGGGCATGGCTTGCCAATTTTTCTCTCCAATTCACAAAACACATTTTCTCTGGGTGTTGATGACACAATGAGGCCCCTCCACAAAGGACACCCCTACTACTAGCAGGCTAGTCCTGCTGAGGAAGCAGACAGCCACTCGCTGGTCTACCTGGCATTCATCATCCCTCTGTTTAGGTGAATTAGCACCATCTAGTATTGTGGCCTCTCACAGGGTTTCCAAGTAAAATAAAAGTCTCTAGTATTGGATCTCGCTCTACAGAATTCCTCCCGAATGTCTTCAGTTATGACTACTGGCATTGGGACCGCCATTTGAAATCAGCATTGTTGACTTTAAAATTTTGACTTTTCAGAAGTCTCTATTAATGAGCAGTGACTCTGGGAACATTTGCATTTACACTTGTAGATGGCCCAGGTCACCCACTAGCGGTTGGTTGTTTGCCAGCTGAAAGCCAGGGCCAGAGAGAGTATGACACAGGGCAAGTGCTGAGAGAGGGACAAAAGAGCACAGCCTGTTTCCCTTGCTGAGAACTAATTTATCCAGCACCTTTCCGGGAGCACGTCTTCACAGGAGAAAGGAAAGAAGAAAAATGAAGGAATAAAGGAAAAGAAGCAAACACAGGTATATCTACTTGAAGTTTAACCAAGGGCTGGCCCAGCCAGAACATTATAGATTGCCATGAAGTTAAAAGTAATTAATGATAATTGAAATAGCTGTGAGTTATTAGTAGTATTTGGATTATTAAGATAAAGATAATTATAATAAAATTAGGTACTACAAATAGTGATTGCATTAATGATTTTAACTTTAATGATCGTGTTAAAAGTGTGCTAGAAATAGATTTTCTATAAATGGACTAATAATAATAATGATAATAATGATAGCTACCACTTATGGAGTGCTTACCATGCATCAGGAACTAGGTTATGTTCTGCATATGCATTATCTTAACTGATTAAAGATGTGTTGATGATGTGGATTAATGAGAAGAGGGACCCTCTATGAGTTTTGTGGGAGTGTATGTCTAGAAAGTTAGAGGAGAGAATTAGCTGAAAAAAAAATTCATTAGCATTCTACATATGAGGACTTTCCATTGTAACAATAGTGCTTCTGAGGTGCATCTTCTTAAGAACAGTGAAGAGAGAATATCTGAGATCAACTCTGAGCACTCTCCATGGACTGCTCTGTAGGAGGCTCATTTCCACACGCATGAAGAGGAGACCTGTGCAACACAAGCAACCTGGACAGGAGCTCTTACTCAGAACTTCCCACCAAAACTACAGCAAAAGGCGTCTCAGCATTGTCCTGAGTCTGGCATATTTACATCTGTTATCAGCTTCTGAAAATGTTGAGCGTGTGTGCAAATACAGTTCAGGTACATGCAATTATATATAAAAGTTTATGATAAATAAACATGATTCAAAACTGGAATATCCTTTATATAATGATTATTTTTGAACTTGCCTCTAAAGATATTACATCAAAAAAAGAGATGAACAAACAATAATAAAAGGTATTATTTTGTGTATGTTTAGAATGTATAAAGTACCCAACAAGCATTTGGTGAAGACTATAGCATTTGAGTGAGTTGGTAATATGATCTCCACTTCTAAGGAACTCAAGCTTAAAAAAAGTTTCTGAATCCACCCCCATGTCACACAGACAATATGTAGTATAGCCAAGATTTAGGGGCTTATTTGTAGGATATTTTAGCCTATCAATTGTTCAGTCTGGTGGTTTGATATAGTGTGTGCGTGTGTGCGTGTGTGTGTGTGTGTGTGTGTGTACAAGTGTGTGTGCCTTTGCATTAGGAGCCCAGGAGGATAGGGGCAACCCCTCTCACAGCACTAAGAAGCGTTATGCATTTAATTAGCACATGCTTAGATGATGTTGATAACTTGTAGTATTTTCCTCTTTCCTGCTCTGAGATATCTATCACCGTGGATCAGCATCCTTCATCTTTGTACTACTGGAAACTAGCCATAAGGTGTTCTAGGAAAGGAAAATCATTCATCTGATATCATTTTCTCTCTCTACTTTTGTTTTCTCTTTTTGTATGTGAACACAGCTAGCTGCTCTAGAATTTTGAAGACTCCAAAGCCCTCCTGTCTATTGAATTAAAATCCTTCCCCTCCATTTAGTCTGTGAACTAGCGTCTTTTTCTAATCGAAAGCCTTATAAAAAGCTAATGGATAAAGAAGTGTTTATGTAACTGTAGAACCACTACTTATTTTTTTAAGCCACTCAGGTTTTGTTCAACACACCAGGGTTGGGAATTGGTAAAAACTCTTAAAGTCATTATATACATTAATGCAAAGCCTAACCTTTAAAACAAAGAGGAGTTTTTTTCTTGAACCCTCTGGAGGTAATTTTCAAAATGCCCTTGTCCCTCTACATAGATGCATTTTGTAAGCATGAGACTCCTTCATTGACACAAAATCAGGTCAGGATGGCTCATTGTGTGGACACATTGGTTTGAACACAGTCACACTGGAGCCCAAATGAGGTTCCAAGAAAAAATCACTGGAAACTTCCAATACTTTTTATGATCTTTTGCAATGTGTAGTACCTTTTCTTTTTCTTTCTTTCTCTCTGTTTTTTTTTTTTTTTTTGGTTTATGGGATGGTAGCTTGCAGTTGGCAAAGCAAATCGGAGGAACACCCAAAGTTAAATGTGTGAATAAAATACAAGAAAAACATAGTAATGACTAATAAGATGTAAATGCCAAGAAATTTTCTTGTCTTTTAAATTAGACATCTGTGCCCTATTTTTACATGCTCATCACCATAAGCGCTTTAGCATGTTTTCCCCAATCTGTCAGCACAGACATATTCAGAAGGCCTTGGAGCTTTAACACCTTCGCTGCTACAGAAATGCCCTGGCAGCCACTCTCACGGAACATCTGCGGAAAGCAAGAGATGTGTGATGCGGGATCCGCCCTGGAGCGCTTTGTTAAGAGGAGCTGGCACAGAGCCTCTTCTCTAATGAAAGAAAGAACTGTGTTTCTGGGCCGCGTCTGCAAGAACATGGGCTTCAGGGACACCACATCTCCCCGACAGGCCTCCTTGTCATATGGATTCACCAGTTCAGAACTTGGCCTTGTGTCTGCGCAGGAGGAGGCGAACAGATGAAGGGCCGTCTCAAAACTGAGCCACCTCAAGCCCACACATGTTCACTCGGCTTGCACAAGAGAGACACTTGTTCTAGAGTGCTCACACCTGACTAGAAGAGATGACTGCATTTGGCTTGGTAGCACTGGGAAGATGAGAGCCGGGGACCGAGGTGCTGTGTTACCCACCAGGGAGAGGGCCTAATTTGAAAGCAGAGTGTCTTTAGAAGACCTCCAGATCTCTCTGACACTTCCAAAGATATCAATCAGTTCACCTGTCAGATACCTCAGAACCTAACTCTCTCTACTAAACCCTGGAAAAATTTGTCTGTGAATAGTGTGAAATGGGCTTAAAAATCAAATCCCTTGGTGTGGGAAAAGAAATGGCACACACACAATGAATTAGAAATGTCTGCTGGATTGTTCTAGAGAGCAAGATAAGGGCATCAACTGGCTGAAAGGTTGTATGAAGAGTGAGGAGGAGAACAGATTCAGAAACCTCAAAAAAAAAACAACAACAACAAAGTTGGGAGCCTGGGTGGCTCAGTTAGTTGAGCATCTGACTTCAGCTCAGAGCATGATCTCACGGTTTGTGGGTTCGAGCCCCACAGCCAGCTCTGTACTGACAGATTGGAGCCTAGAGCCTGCTTAAGATTCTTTCTCTCTCTCTCTCTCTCTTCCCTCCTTGCCCTTTCTCTCTCTATCTCAAAATACATACACATTTTAAAAATTCTTAAAAAACTGAATAAACATTAAAAGAAAAAAAGACAAAGTCAAGGACACCAAAACCTATTTGTTGCTACATTATTAAAACTCAAGGCCAAATGCACATTCTCCTTTAAAATGTACCTGTTCCTTTGTTGAGCATTTCGCATTTTATTCACTGACATTTTAATTTACCTGACAGTCCTATTAAGTTCTTTCCATTTTGTAGATGAAGAAACTAAGGTTCAGAAAACATAGGTGATTGGCACAAAGATAGCTAAGACAGATGTGTGGATTAGTGTAAAGAAAATGGAATTTGGAGTCAGACAGGCCTGAGGTGTGAATCCCAGGTTCAGAAATGATTAGCGTTTAATCTCGAACAAGGTGCTTCAGCTCTCTGTGCTTCCATTTCTGAATCTGTGCTCTAGGGTTGAGAATATCCTCTTGTGACACTAAAAGGTTAAATTACTTTCCCAAGTTTACACAACTGGCCAGGAGTCCGCACATAAAACACAAACTACAATTCTCATCCCATGGCAAGTGGTGAATAAATGCTTGCTACTGTTAGAAGTGGCAGAGCCCAGATTTAAATCTCAGGTTTATGTGTTTTATGTTCTGTCACCTGTTATACTATCATACTCACAAAGGATGGTTGCACAGGAACAAGGAACATTTTGCCATTTATGCTTTTTTTTTCTTGGCACAGTTGTGGCCAATGACAATGTCAAGATATGTCCAGGGAAAATTATTTGTATTGATCATCACCCTCTGTTTAGGAGATAAAAGCAATTTCTGGAAATGAATCTCAGCATAATTTAGAATAAGGAAGCATTTCCATAAGCACAAGCCTTAGTCTGGTGATTGTGCTTTCTGGAGCACCTCATTCCCTCACCCTCTCATGAAGCTTTCCCTCAGCCCAGCCCATTGATTTCAGGTTCTTCTGAGTTCTTAGAGCACTTAATGTCTTTGATACAAATGTTCATTCATTTATTCTTTCAAAAATATTTATTGAGGTTCTGTTTTGTGTCAGGCATCATTTGGAGTGATGAAGATAGAGCAGTGAACAAAATAGACAAGACTTCTCCTTTTATGGACCCTGCATTCTGGTTTGTGGGTGGAGGCCAACAAACACGTGACTAGTAAGCAGATAGTGTATTAGTTTCCTATGGCTTGTGTAACAAATGACCACACTCTAGATAGCTTGACACAACAGAAATGTATTCTATCACACTTCTGAACACCAGAAATCTGGAATCAATATCACTGGGATGAAATCAAGGTATTAGCAGGCTACACTCCCTACAGATTCTCTAAGGGAAATTACATTCTTTGCCTTTTCCAGCTGCTGGTGACTGCTGACAGTTTTTGGCTTGTGGCCCCTCAGTCTCTGCCTTCTCCTGTGTGCATGTTTGTGTGTGTATGTGTGTGTGTGTGTATGCATTTCCCCAGAGGGAGAGAAGGGCCAAGAAAACCTCTTAAGAAACTTAACTAAGGAAGTCTTTTCTCACTACTCTTTGCTTGACAACCTCTTGCTTCTTTTCTGAGAAAAAACTCAAAATACTTCGTCTCTGATCTTCTATCCATTCTCATTTCCACACTAACCCTGAACCAATATCTCTCTTTCCTTCTTTATCCCACTATTTAGTTCTCTGTCACCAGAAGCCCAAAGTCAGTCCCCTGAGATTGAGACTTTAGTCTTATCCTTATTTTCTTGCTCTCTGGAATATTCTAGAATATGCATATATAGCCTCCTCTTTCAAACATTTTCTTGTTCAGATTTTGGTAGTGCTACGTCCTGGTTTACTTCTTCCTACTACACTGCCAACAACTTCAAATTTCATGTGCTTAACTCTCTGACATGCTAGGCTTCTAAATATTGTGCTAGGCCTGCTAGCTTTTGAAAAGTCTCTTCTTGTCAAACTATCCTGACTATTTGAGTAACTATATCCCATTCTACAAGTGCATCTATACCCCATAAGCTGAAACAGCTGTGGAAGACCACTAGTTGTCCTTCCACAAATCTCTTTGCTCCAGTCTCCCCAGTGGTAGGGTTTTAGCTGGGCTGGATTTCTCAGACTCCCCTAGAGTTAGGTGGAGACAAATAAGCAAGTTGCATCAATGAAATGTGAAAGAGGGAATCAGTGGAACATTCATTTCATTTTTTAAGGCAATTTCCTCTTCACATTTTTCCCCTTTCTACTGGTTTAGGAATGGCTCCAACTAGAGAGGCCAGCATAGACCCAGAAAGGGGAGCCATATGTTGGAGTTTGAGAGAGTATCCTCTGTAGATCTTTTCCAAGATGTCTTTTAAAATTTTTGAGTCTTCCTTCCTCCCAGTACTTTTACTTTCAACTCTGCACTGGAAAGATGATTCAGAGAACTGACCTTATTCACTAGACTTGTTTTGGCTGCAAACATTTGTAGAAAGAAAAATGTGTTTGGGAATTTAGGCACAACCTATGCCCAAGATGTTAGTAGCCAATGATGACATTTAAGTCCCAGCTTGAAATAAACATTGAAGCAAAATGTCTACTCCTAAAGGAATGCTCTTTTGCAAGATAATACTGATGGTGTAATCAAGATAGACTTTACCTAAAATTATATATATATATTTTTTTGGTCTTTCCCTTTTCCTGTCCTGCCTCACCTGTTCACTGCAAATTTCTCTGGAAATATTTCCTTAATAAAGCACTTACATCCATATTCAGTCTGAGGGTGTGCTTCTGTGCAACCTGATTTAAAACACTGCCTGTATCCTTACTCAGTATCTTAGCTCCTCTCCTACTCAATCATACAACAAATAGCAAGTCAAAGAGGAATTCCTCTATATAAAAATGAATACACACACAGATCATCATCATGGAAACAGTAAGAACTACAGGGAACTTAGGACACCCAAACCTTAAGACACCCAAGATATAGACTCTCAGTGTTAGATGCAAGAAAAAGAAACCTGAACCTTAGTGAAATCAAGAATAATATCCTACCACCAATCTTGGTATGAATAGAAGTTTTTAAAAAAATTAGGAGACACTAACAAAATCCCATGCGAGTATGGGTTTGCAGTCAGAATTTGTGCTATGCAGGTAGACTTAAAATTTAAGAAAGAGAATTTAGCTTAAAGAAATCCTGAGCTAGTAGTGTTCTTAGTTGCCTGAAATAAGAAAACACAAATACCCTCTGGAGAAAAGGACTATTGAGATAAGCCTGAAAGAATTCCCACAGAAAAACTTCTAAGGAATATGAATTAACTGTCAAAATTAACCTGATAATTAAAGAAAAAAAATTATCATGAGGGGGAACCAACATAAATACAGATCACAAAGAAACTCCTAATTTTTTAGGTATTTTAAAAGCCAGATATTGAATATAAAACAAGTGTTGTATGTATTTTAAGAAATTAAAAAAAAGTGAAAGGCATTAATGAAAAAGAAGCTATGAAACTTTCTGCCATTATCTGATTGTGTCCCCAAGATTCACAGGTTAAAACCTTAACACCCAACATGATGGTATTAGAGGGTGGAACCTTCGGAAGATGATTAGATTATGAGAGTGGAGCCAATTAAATGAGATTAGAGTACTTATAAAAGAGACTCCACACATTTCCTTACTCTTTCTGCCATGTGAAGATACACCAAGAAGTCTGCAAGCTGGAAGAGGGCCACTGCCCATCCTTGCTGGCATTGTGGTTTTGGACTTCCAATGCCTAAAACTGTGAAAAATAAGCTACCCCACCTATGGTATTTTTTCATAGCAGCCTGAATGGACTAAGACAGAAACTAAGTTGAAAATAATCAATCAGACATTCTAGAAATAAAATATGAAATATTCAGAAAGGACAGAAGAAACAATTATGGCCTGAAAGACAGAGCTATAAAAACTATCCAAAATACAGCACACAGAAACAAAGACATGGAGAATGTGAGAGAAAAAGGGAAATTGAAGCTGGAATATAGAGATCTAACATTTGTTTAACTGGAGTTCTGGAAGAGAGGATAAATAATAGCTGAAATATTTTCCATTAATCATAAATCCTCAGATTAAGTAAGCCCTATGAAATTTAGGCAGGTTAAGAAAAGTCATTACACCTGTACTTAAAAATAATACAACTGAAGTACACTGAAGGCAAAAAAAAAAAAAAAAAGAAAGAAAAAAAGAAACAGGGTGCCTGAATACAGTGGAATGTCATCAGTACGTTGAGAGAAGATAACTGCTAATCTTGAATTTCATACCCAGCAAAATTATTTTTAAGTAACTATTAAACTTGAGTTCTGTACCCAGAAAATGTAGATAATCAAGAGTAAGGGAAATTTATAACATTTTTTCTCATCATAAACAGTATATTCCCCTGCACATACACTGTCATAGCATTCACTAAAGGAAATTTTCATGAAGGTAACATGAAAGAACTAATGGAAAGAGAAAAAATAAGCAAAGAAAATGGTGAATGTAAAACTATGTAAAACAACTATTTCCTATGAAAAAAGTAATTCTGTCTTATGGGGTTAAAATAAGGTTAAAAAAATAAAAACAATGGCATAGAAGTTGAAAAGTGAGTGATTGGTAATATAAATATCTTTGCAGAGTTTGAGAGTACATTAAAAAGAAGGTTGTTTTTCTTATTTTAATAAGAAAAAGTTGACATCCCTTGGGTACCAATCAAAGAAAATAGAACATGTAAATTTCAAATTGGTACAGAGGAAAACAAAATGAGAAATACAATAAAAATGTAGGCCAAAAATACAGGAAAATAAATAGAAAAGTTTGTATAAATAAAAGTATTGAAATGGTTTTAAAATGAATATAAATTTATTAGAAATAAATATAATAAAATAATAAAAAATAAAAAAATAAAAAATAAAAAAAATAATATAAACTGATCAAATACTCCAGCTGAAAGATAAAGATTGTTAAGTTGGATATAAACAAAAACTCAAATATAACTGTATCCCATTTACAAGTGATACATCTAAAATATATTAAGGCAAATAACATACATGAAAGGTCACTATACACTAATGAAATATTCAATTTACCAAGAATATACAGTAATACCCCACTTATGCAATCTAACACTGACTAAATATATAAACCATCATACTGGGAGAGTTAGATACCATTCTTTCAGTAATTCATAAATTACATAGGCAAAATAGGTGAATAATTTTATGGTAGAATTGAATTGCAAAATTAGCTACATTGATCCAATTAATATTCATGGAATGTTGCACCCAAGAAATGATTAATACATATTATTATCAAGTACTCAGAGAACATTTATGAAAATTAATTACATATTGGAACATGAAACAAATTTAAAGACACATTTAAAAAACTGGTTTTATACAGACCATATTCTGTGATCCTAATGAATGTTAGAACTGAACAATAAAAATGTCACTAGAAACATTCTTATTTTTTACAAATTAAAAATCTAATGTCTTAACATACATTAGAGAAGAATTCATCATGGGGGCACATGAGTGGCTCAATTGGTTAAGTATCTGGCTCTTGATTTTGGCTCAGGTCATGATCTCACAGTCATGAAACTGAGCCCCCTGTTTGGGTTACTTGCTGACAACATGGACCCTGCTTGGGATTCTCTCTCCCTCTGTCTTTGCCCCTCCCCTGCCCATGTGTTTTTTTTTTCTCTCTCTCTCAAAATAAATAAGCATTTAAAAAAATGAAATAATAAAATAATATGCTTAGAACTAAATGATGCTTCTGCCATATATCAAAATTGTTGAAATAGTTATAGTGGAACTTGGATGGAAATTTGCAGATATAAATATTAAAAGAAAAAAATCTGAAAGAATGACCTAAGTATCCAAATTGAGATTTTTTTCTTGCCTTGGGAGTGGAGGGATAAAAGTGGGAGAAAGAGTCAACAGCAAAATAAAACAGAAAAATCATAAAGACAAGAGCAGAAGAGCATGATAAACTTGTAGCAAGATTTATCAAGAATAAAAGCAAATGCTCAAAAAATTGATATTTGGATATTAAGGAGACATAACCACAGTTAGTTCAGAGATTAAAAAATTAGTGAATGGTCATGATGAAGAGCTTTACGCTAATACTTTGAAAACTTGTGAAATGGACAAGTGTCTAAGAAAACATAACTTATCAAATCTATCTCAATAAGAAATAGAAAATGGAGCGGTTCTACAACCATGAAAAAAATGATCAGTGGATAAAATTCTTTTCATAGAAAAGCATCTTACAGAATGCTCTGTGGCATATTGTATCAAACATTGAAAGAATGAGTAAATCAAATGTTACAAAATTAATACAGAAGGAGTAGTAGTGCTCTGGAATGCATTTTATGAAGTTCACATAATCCTGATTCCAAAACCTAAGAAAGATGACAGGCCTAGAAATATATTAGCTAAATTCACATGTGAACATAGATGCAAACACTTTAATTAAAATATTGATAAACTATCTGTAATGAATAAAAGAACATAATAGATTATGACTGGTTAGGATTTTCTCAGAAATATGATGTTGGAACTCTAGATTTAGATTTGCCATTTAGATTTAATATCTGGATTAATATTTAGATTAGGAAATATATTGAAATAATCCACCCTATTAAAGTATAAAAGCCATACATTAAGTCAATAATTTCATGAACAGCATTAGAAAAAATTTAATATCTATTCATTATGGGAAAAATATTATCAAAACAAAAACAAAAGGAATAAAACAATCTTCCTTAACATAATAAAGGATATAATTAAATCCCTAAACAAATATTCTTAATGGAGAAATATTGAAAGCAATTTCTTCAAGATCAGGACAAAGAAGAGAGTACACATTATCCCCACTTCTAGTTCATGTTATATTGGTAATTCTAGCCATGCCTATAAAGCATAATAAAATTTTTAATGAAAGAATGAATTAATTAACTGATAAGGCTTGAAGTGAAAGAATCAAAATTATATATTTGCAGATGATTTGATTGTCTATGAAAAATCTAATATAGAAATAGAATTATTAAAACTATTTACTATGGTTGCTATATATAGTCAATGTAAAAAATCAGTTGGCATTTTATAGAACACAAATAAATATGTAAGATGAATTAAGTGCTGTATTTTGATAAATCACTAACAAATAAAAATATTTTGAAATAATTGTAATCAAAGAGTTTCAAGACACCTATGAAAAATGTAAATTTGCATCAAATTATGTTAAAGAAAAGCTAATTAAATAGTGAGATCATGTTTATGGATAAAATTACTCAATATCCATAAGATGTCAATTCTTCCCCTGTAAGTGATCTATAATCCAGCACAATTACAATTAAAATTCCATGTCATTATTTTGTTGATTTTGATAAGCTGAATCTTAAATTTATGGAAGAATGGAAGGCACAAATTAGTAGAATCTTCCAAATAAGGAAAAGAAGGGGGTATTTTATATATTTTGAATTAATGGCAGCTGTTACTATTTTTAAGAGACATATCTCCTGTATTGCTTATTCACAAAAATTCAGAAGAACATGGTTCTGGAAGGAGGGCACCAAGTACAAGCCTTTTGTCTAGACTACTCAGCAGGTTTTGTGGGAAGGTAACTTTGCCTTTTATAGAGCAGCAGACACCAAATACTGCCATTATGTTGTCTACTTATGAGTTAATTGTGTACTTGTTAGAAGACCATAGTCAGTAACAGGCCAGAAAATTGTGCTCTAGAAGAATAACAATGAAAAAAATCTAGAATAAAAAAAAAAAAGGTTCTCAAGCCTTTAGAGTCAGGATGAATTATGCTACCAACATTCTTGGTTTTCCAGCTTCCAAAGAGCAGACTGTGAGATTTCTTGGCCTCCATAACCATGTGAGTCATGTCCTATAATAAATTTCCTTTAATATATTTATCTATATATCCTATTAGTTTTGTTTTTCTGGAGAAATCTAACACATCCAAAAGATAGTATATATTGGTATATGTTCTGTGGGCACTTGAAAACAATTTGTATTCCACTATTGTCAGGTAGAGTGTTGTATAAATATTGATTAGATCCTTTTGGTTGATGGCATGTTGAGTTCTTCTATATTGTTGCTGATTTTCTGTCTCATTGTTTTATTAATGTTGATAGAGGTATGTTCAAATCTCCAACTCTAATCGTAGATTTGTCTATTTCTCCTTTTACTACTATCAGGTTTTGTTTCACATATTTTGCAGCTTTTTTGTTTTGTACATTCACATTTAGGATTGCTATGTTTTTTTTGTGGTTGATTTTTTTTTTTACATTTTTATCATTGTATAATTTCTTCCTCTATCCATGATAATTTACTTTGCTCTAAATTCTACTTTATCTGATAATAATATAGCCACTCCTGCTTTCCCTTGATTAATGTTTGCATGACACATCATTTACCATCTTTTTACTTTCAACCTGCCAATGTGGTTGTTATAGTTGAAGTAAGTTTCTTTGTAGGTAGTATATTGGGTTGCATTATGTTTTTTTGTAATTCACTTTGCTAATCTCTGTCTTCAATTGGTATGTTTAGGCAATTTATATTTAATGTAATTATTGATCCATAAGGACTTAAGTTTGCTGTTTTAATTTTATTTCCATTTTTCCTCTCTGTTTTTGTTCTTTTTTTCTGTCTTCCAATGGGTTATTTGAACTTTTTGTCTAAATTCCATTTTGATTTCCTCACTGTTTTTTACTGTATCTCTTTCTATAGCCTATATAGTGGTTACTCTGGGTATTACATTAAATATACATAACTTACACAGTCGAAATTTTTGTTGGCTCCCTCTGGTGTTTCCAAATTATTGGTTTCTCTGGTTCCATGTCTGGGCTATATTAGTGAAAGGAAAAGCCAGGAAATTTACTACTTCTTTGAATCTTGAGGTGTCTAAGCAGTCTGCTTTCTTTACTCCACCTTTTCAGGTTTTGTTATGTTTGTTTTATATATGATATTCATAGTGTGTGCCTTTTGACCACCCTCACCCATTTTGCCCCTTCCATTTTTAAGGCAGCAAATATAGCACTCTGACCTCTGCTTCTAGTTTTGCATTTTTTTCTCAGACTCTTACTCCCCTGCCTCCCTCTTTCACTTACAGGAATTATTTTCATTACATTGGCCTCTCCCAGATAATCCAGAATAATCTTCCCATCTCAAGATGAGCAGTTAATCACAGCTCTAAAATATTATTTGCTATGAGAAGGTAACATATTCACAAGTACTGGAAATTAAGATATGGACCTCTTTAGAAGGTTATTTTTCAGCATATCACTAAAAGCTTTATTTGGAAGAGCTTTCTCCTCTCACTTTTAAGCCATAAACACATTTAATATAGTTTTAATCAAGTAAATTTGGAATTTTTCTTGGCTAAACAACTAAAATTTTTGTTGTTGTTGTTGTTTAATAAAAAAACAGATGTAGCAAAATCCTTTCTATGCTAATGCCAATGGCTTAGTGTCTTCTTATGATGGGTCCTTTAAAAGGGAATATTAAATGCATAATTTCCTGGAGATATACAGGGGTTTTTTTGTTTGTTTTTGTTTTTACTTGTAAGATTTATTTTTGTGCAAAATCCATTAAAATTTCTTTCTTCTTTTGTCAAACATCATGGAGATGACTATATGTACTGGTTATGTAGTAGTATATTACATGTATCTAGAACACAACCCACTTTCTTGACATGTGTCCAACATGTTATGAAGTCTTTTGCTCTGACAAATGCTCCAAATGACTAGTTTGCCACCTTACCTGAAAAAAAATCTCATTTATTACAAATGGGCATAACGAGTTACAGAATTCTACATTGATCTCAAGAAATCAGAGATCTTGACATATACTTACCGCAAAGGTGACAAAAACATATTTGTTAATTTGTCCATTTGTCATTTATTAACAGTCATTAGGCATTCACCATATTCCATGATGAAAAGTAGGTATGTAGTGTGCACGTGTTTGGAAAAGTATGGGTCTTGCCCCTCAGGATCAGAGTTTAGTAGAAACAGAGTGGGAAGACAAGGAATAGACCCAGCCTATTTGGAAAAGAGGATGAGAGGAGACTCAGAAAAGCTTCCACGAGTTGGTCTTATTCTTAACGAAAGAATAGAAGTGAGATGCTGGCTAGGAGAATAGTTATAAAGGGAGAAGTTGGCCAAGTGATTATTTAGCGAACAGAAGAGAAGAGGAAAATCATTCCAAAGACAGATGGCATAGGAAAAGGCAAGAGATTTCAGAGGTAAGTTCTGAAGAGCTCTAAGAGATTTAATAATTTGGAGTGGGGATGTGAGGCAAGGAGTGGCAGGAGATGAGCCTGCAGAAGTATTTAGGGCTGGATCAGGGAAAATAATATCTTAATTACTATATTCCCTATGGAAAACACAGAATCATTAAAGCTTTTTTGAGCTTTCCAAACAGCGCATTACTCTTCCTTGAAACAATTAGACCTGAGGTTAGTGATCCAAAGGGCTCAGTTTACCCAACATAGTTTATGTTTATAACCACTGTCCCAGCATAATCATTATTAGTGCCCACTTTCCTTCTCAAAAGTGTCCTGGTTTGACTTATAAATTATATAATAACATTTAGACAATTGCATTATTTACTAAAGAAACACAAAAGCATTACACAATTAATGGTGTGTCTCATTTTATTCCTTTTTATAATCCCTGCCATCTGAGACTGAAACTCTGAAAACAAAGTTGGATTGATCTTTAGTGAAGGAAGTTGGACAACTCACTATACCTCCCTACCCACAGATTCTTCATTTGGGGAGTAGCTATAATAATACTCATCTTATGGCATTATTTTAAGAATTAAAAGAATAAGCATACATAAAACATTTATAGCAGTGTTTGGCATAAAATAAGCACTATATACCATGTTATATTATTGCTAAGTGGTTTGCTTATCCTAAATTCTCAACTCTTGATTTTAGATGTGTAATACCTAGATAGTCCATGAGGTGTCAGCTCCTGCAGAAGGTCACAACTTTCCCTGCTAAAACTGGTAACAACATTGCCATCAAATACCATTACACTTGACCCATATCCTCCAGTGTCATTTCTCCCACTAATATGTGGGCTCCCCAAAGGCAGGGAAAAATCTACTTTTTACTCAAACTTACATCCTTAGAGCCCTACACAACAGTGCCTGGAAAATAGCAGATGCTAAATGGATGTTTTTGAAAGAAGTAAAGAATGAATGAGTTGATTCTATTCTTTTTTGTGATAGAAGGAGTTTCTTAGAAGATTATCTGTAACCTGGGTTCTCTGTGTTTTTTTTTTCTGATGTGCTAAACTATCTGAATGATACCTCATATCACTTTTAGTAAATTGCCTTAGGACAGTGATCTCAATCAGGAACTATTTTGCCACCCACGGGACATTTGGCAATGTCTGGAGACAGTTTTGGTTGTCACATTTGGAGGAGTGTTACTGGCATCTAGTGGGTATAAGTCAGGGATGCTGCTTAGCATCCTACAATGTACAAGGCAGCTTCCAAAGAATTATCTGACCCCAAATGTCAATATGCTGAGTTTGAGAAACCTTGATAGGTCTATGGATATAGCACATAATTTGCATGACCTTACCACATCTTTTTGATACAGCTCTAATATAAGTTTAATATCATTGTCCCACTTTAAACCCAAATGATATTTCTGCTTGTTTGTTTGTTTGCCTGAGGAATTTATTTCCCAAAGTCTAAGAAACTTGTTTAGCCCAAAATTATGTGTACTGGGCAACCTGGAAGTGGGGGAAATTAGCAGTCTTAGAGGAGAGTGTTAAACAATGTGGGATAGAAGTTGGAGGATAAATGACTTAGCATCCAAATATTTCATAAGGAAATTTTTTACCTCCTTCTTAATGGTTGTTCAGATGCTTCCCTGTGGGATTGAGACTCAGTTGCCCCAAGTGGTAACCTGCATACTTCATTGGCTTTTTCTCCTTTCTACTCTTGCACTCCTTGCTCCATCATTCCCACTCCCAGATAAACTACTTGTACTCAAGTCCCTGTCTTGGCTCTGCTTTTGGATGACCCCAAAGATAGGCAATAGATCTTCCTTTAAAATACAAGTAACCATTCCCAGAAGTAATAGGGCAGGGATATGAAAATTTAGCTATTCCAAATCTGCTGTTTGATATACTGCAAATATAATAGTGACATGAAAGAGTCAAACTGTACGGGTTACTGTGGGTCAATTTCAGTGATGTCAGTCATTTATCTGACTAAGGAATAAGAAACGAAGGTTCATGTGCCCTGAGTCCAGAGGCACTGCTAGAATAATTACTAATTTAGAATTGGTATCTACCATTCTTGCGTACTCCTTATCTTACTTTCCTTTGACCTGAGTAGAGTGTGAGATATGGGGCCAAGAAAAAGACCCAGCTATTATAATAATCAGGGGAAAGAGGAGATGAGAAAATCGGTATTCATTTACAGTATTTTCTACTGTGCAGATGTCATAGATGCTCTTTGAATCACTGCACAAATTTATAGACTCTGTCATTCAGTGGAGAGCATAAATGAAACCCTATTGAAGGCATTATATTGTGACAAAGGACACAGAGAAATGAGGAAGACATATAAGTCCTCTAGAGCAAGACAGAATCCACATGTGAAGTCTCATAGTATAAATTTATGCATAATTTTCCTAAAGGTTGGTAAGAGTTGCCTTAGCAGGTACAGTTAGCTGGGGACCTTGCAATATTGTGATCCTGACATCCAAAAGCTTTCAGGGTTCAATGCAATCAGTCATATGAGTGCCTACCTACAATATTATTCTGCCTAGAATTCTTCATGCATTATATATAGGTTAAAAGAGGTTGCCATAAATAGTAGGTTCATAGAAAGGACAGATTGAACGTTTGAACTCTTTGCAAAAGAAAAAACAAGTGAGAGAGACAGAGAGACCATTTTTCACTTTCTTCCTGGACTCCCCATCACCCCTCTAATGCAGGAGACTGCAGAAGCAACATTAGTTCAACATTAAAATCCAATAAGCCTTTTTCTTGATTCTAGTCTGACAGGTCTCCTGCATGGCATAGAAGCCACAAGGCTGAATGAATGGGTTTCTAAACAAATTTGGGTCAGATGTTGCTTTTGCTTGACTTACTTAAGATTGATTGGTAATTAAGTGATTTAAAATTGGTACTTTCCTAGTGGAACAAACTTGGGGCAGGGATTTTCAGCTTTTTTGAGACCTTCAGAGGATTGGGAGTAAAAAAAAATAAAAGTAAAGAGAAATAGATGTTTTTGAAGTCTTGGTGTTAAAAGAAGAATGGGATGTGGTTTACCTTTCTGAACATATCTGAAGCATGGGGCAGATACACTTAATGATGGAAAATCACTCCATCATTGGAATTATTGGAGGTAATAAGTGACTTCTCTTCTGAAGAATGAAGAAAAATAAATGTGCATCCACCCTCTCCCTCAATCAAAATCAGTGATTTATGGACCGACCATCATCCTATGTGGGATTGAACTGACTCTCTGGTGGCCTAGATAATGTTTGGTGAGTGCCTAGATAATGTTTGATAAGTGCAGAGGCTGAAGTAAGGGAAAATGGAGCCTGGGAAGAAGCCTAAGTGGGAGTCCTGGGTGGGCAGGTCATCTCAAGGTGAGACTAAATAGATTGTGGAGAAGATTATTCAGGACTCAATAGAGTATTACTAAGCATTACTAAAAATCGCAGTTAAAGTAACCCCTTTTTCACACCTGTGAAAATGTAAAAATTTGTGCATAACTAGCTTGTATTAAATATAATGTAAATTATAAATGTTACAAAATATGTGTTTACTTGTTTATCTCAACCCTGAGCATACGCACTCTGATAATTCTACTGTATCTATTCCAAGATGACAGGTGTTATTTAATTTTATTTCTCTAGAATCTGATGCAAACTTCTATAGAACTTGGTGTAAGCTTACATCTTCAAAATATGTGGGTCCAATCAGAAGACATTGTTGTCATTGTTTAGGGGGAGCAAGGGTATAGAGAGTTTTATTTGGTTTTGTATTTTGAGATTCCTGGATACATCAAAAGTATTTCTAATGCATACATTAATTTAATGAATGTTTCTGGAAAATAAATAGATGTAAGATGCTGAAACAAGACAACCCATCAATCAGACAGGAATCCTGTCTTTAAAAAGCTTATATATTCTATAGGTAGTAAGATGATACTGACTCTGTAAAGTGAAACATTATAGGGTGAAAAAGTACAAATTATTTATTAGTTGGATTAAGTAGATCCTTTTAAATGGAAGAAGCATCAGGGAAAGCACTGGGAAATAGACAAAATTTGAGCTGAAATTGGAGGGTTGGTGGGATTTGAATTGGTAGGGATTGGACGTACTTTGTGAAGAGTTGGAAATAAGAGCACATATGCAGGGAAGAGTAGGGATAGGTACACAAAGCATCAGGTGACTAGGTGCAATGTACAGACTGTGGAGGAAAATAAAAGAATAAGGTGGGAAAGATTGTCTATGGTTTAGATGGTCAAGGGCCTTAAGTGGCAGTTTGAGAGCCCGAAGCTTTGTGCAGTAATCAAGGGAGACTTACTGAGGATTGATGAACTGAGTTATGCCCAAGATAGATTAATTTGGTAATGGGATTTAAGATGGATTCAACTAGGGATATTGGAGTTAGGCAGTCTGAACTGCAGTGAAAGTGTGTCAGAAGAGAGGTACAATGAGCTGGAAGCACTGGCTCGGGAGTGGAGGAGAAAGATGAGAGAGCAGTTGTTTCAGACATGCTGGATTCAAGTACCACAACCAAGTGCTTCAATGAAGATGACCTAATTTTCAGATACTGTGAATACCCATCATTATGCCAAAGATACTATATGTAATGACACTTGTCAAAAAGTGAGTTTCTTAATTTCACTAAGCTTTATGTTATCCTTAAGAATTACTTTCATGCTCTAAACAAGTATTTTTCAACCTGGGCTATACATTTAAATCTACTGAGGTGTTCTTAAAACTGAGAAAGCCTGGAGAACCACCCCATACTTACTTGAGATGGGGCCAGGAATCTGTATCTGCAATGTTCCAGAGCCCATCAAGATGTGTATCCCAGCAGAATTGGACAATAATGCTCACTTTGTAAGTTTCCACTCCCATGTGGAAAGCAGTCCTATATTATGTGCTGCCTGGGTCTGCAGAAAGGGGCAGTAATTAATGCAATCACAGATACTTAAGTTGGGTGATTCATAGAACATGTTTAAATTTTATGAGACCTTAAAATAGTGTACGGCTATGCATTTTGAGAGGTTTATTTTCCCCTTTCTTTACTAGTTGGTGACTAGCATTATTCTTGAAAATTCATTCTTGAGTGCTTATTTTTGACTTATTATTTAAATCCTCACTATCATTTGATTAGTTGGACTTAGAAAATGCTTCTGAGTGTCTGTCTGAAGCTGGTTTTTTGGCTTCCAGTGTGTTTATTGAAAAGTGTTTTAAGAAGAGGAGCAGAGAGCACTCTGAAAAAGGCTGTCATACTATGTGAATTGCAACTGTGTCTAAAAATATTACATTTGAAATACAACCTAAAAAATCATTTATCTTGAAGTAAAGTTCAACAAAGAATCTATAATCAACCACTTTTACATTTCTGTGATATGTAGCCTATTTAATTTTGAGGGAGAGAGGGAGAGAGAGAGAGAGAGAGAGCAAGAGAGAGAGAGAGAGAGAGAGAGAGAGAACAAGAGAGAGAGAGAGAGAGAGAATCCCAAGCAGTCTTGGCACTATCAGAGGGGAGCCCACTGTGAGGTTCAAACCCATGAGCCACAAAATCATGACCTAAGCCAAAGTGAAACGCTTAACCAAGTCACCCAGGCACCCCTCAAATTCTTTTCCTAGTTTGTTGCTCATCTTTTTCTTTATATGTTTTCAATGAGAATTAAAAAGAGAGCTTTGTGTAGTCATCTGATGTGAGACAGAAGGACAGGTTTCAGAATTGAGATAGCAAAATAGATTTATGTCAGGAGAGAAGCAGGCCCTGAACACTTTGTTTGAAACCTGAACCAAAGTATGCCTAAATGTCATCCTTGAAATATTCAGATTCTAGTAGATTCCATTTATTTATTTATTTATTTATTTATTCATTCATTCATTTATTGAGACTGTTTGCACATGTGAGTGGGAAAGGGGCAGAAGGGGAAGAAGAGAGAGAATCTTAGGCAGGCTCTGTGCTGAGTGAAGAGCCTGATGTGGGGCTGGATCTCATGACCTGAGTCTAGATGAAGAGTCAGAGGCTTAACCCACTCTTCCCCCAACCCAGGTGCCCCTCCATTTTTTTATTACAGCCCATTCAGTTCAGGTTTTCTCTTAATTGCAGCTTATATTGTTATAATGGACAGTGATATCTATTAGCTAGGATTTTACTTACAGTGTTACATGTCACCAAGTTCAAATTACTATACAGTTGTTAAATAAAAACCCAACTAACTTTTATTTGTCTCATTTCAAGATCTGGTGATTTTTCTCTCACAATCCCTCAGGATTCTTCATTATTTTTCCAAGCATGTTTCTTACTTGCCTTGAATGTAGGCAACTCTTGAATGTAGGTCTTTGTGAGCCAGAACAAACTTCTCCCTTAGGGATTCTGAGAGGTAAAAAAAAAAAAATGCATTTCACATTTCTGCTCTGAAGGACGTTTTCTTCAAGATGAATTGGTAACCTTCAAATATTGGATAACTGACTTTTCTGGCCTAATTTAGAAAAGAATGACTTCATATCCCATGAAAAAGACATCGCCTACCAAAAGACCCCTCTGGTGGGCCAGTCTCTCCCCTTGGACTCTGGATCTCAATCCTCCTCGCCTTGTCAAGGGCTTTGTTCCTTCATTTGTTTCATCTCTTCTATCCCAGTAGTCTCTGCTCTATTGTTTTCTTATTTCTATAAACAAAGAAACATGCTTTAGAATCTCTCATTAAGAAAAAAACAAAACCTAACAAGCAAAACAAAACAAAGTCCCTTTTCTCCTTATGTCCCTCTGGCTATATTCCCATTTCTTTGCTCTCCTTTTAGAGCAATATTTTTCAAAACAGTTTCCTATGAGCAATGTTTCCAGGTCCTTCCCTGTCAGTCAAGTCCTTATCACTCCACTGAAAGTGTTCTTTTCCATGGCCATTTTTCTGTCCTTGTCCAACCAACCTCTTCAGTTTCTCCTTGATAAAGGATGTTCCTCTCTTGGCTCATATGACACCATACCCTCTCCCTGGCTTTCATTTGATTATTTTAATTGACTCATTTTTTCTCTTTTATTACTTGCCTAATAGAGGAATGCCTCACAGAATAATACAGAGCCCTTAATTATCTCCACTTATACCCCTAAGGTGATCCATTTCTCACCATATGTTGACCAGTATCTGCATGAAATTCTTATCTCCAGCTGAGATTTCTCCATTACACTAGAAGTACAGGTTACAAACTTGTCTATTAAATGTCTACACTTGGATGTTTCAAGACCATTTTAAATTTAACACAAGCAAAACTTATTTTGAAACTTTTCCAGAAAGCACTTTCTCCCTTATTCTTCCTCATCTGTTTTAAGAGTGCCATTATACTTAAATGGCCAAAATTTGTGGCAAAATCATAAACCTGAAATAACATCCTTGATTCTTCTCTTTACCTCATTCACAAAATCAAATTTATTGATAATTCATGAGTGTCTCCACAAAATATACCTTGAACTTGCCCTTTCCTCTTGACAATTACTCTTATGATCATATTTTCAGAAACAATCATATCTCAAGACAGTTTCTATAGCTTCCTAATTGGTCTTTCACATTTACTCCACCATGTTTCATTTTCTTCATAACGACCAGACTGGTATTTTTTTCCAACATAAGTAAAACCATATCATTTCCCAGTTTGAAAGCTGTCAGTGACCCCCCACTCATTTTAGAAGAAAACTGAAACTCCTTTTCTTGGTCCACTTGGCCCTGCTTGCCTGGTCTCTCTTCTTTTTTTACCTCATGGTAGTCTCTCCCTCTTCTGGTCATGTCCTTTATGACTTCAGAGACTTTGCATTTTCCAGATGCTTTGCCTGGATTCTAGTGCCATCTTGCCATACTTCATTCTTACAAGGCTGGCTCTTTCTCATCTTTCAGGTTTCATCAAAACCCACAACCACTTCATCTCAATTAGTTCACCTGAACACTTGATTTTTCTATCACCCTATTTCCTTTTTTTAAAAATTAAAAAAAATTATTTTTGAGAGGGGATGAAACAGAGAAAGGGAGACAGAGTATCTGAAACAAGCTCTACACTGACAGCAGAGAGCCCAATGCAGGATTCAGATTCACAGACTGTGAGATCATGACCTGAGCCAAAGTTGGATGCTTAACCCACTGAGCCACCAAGGTGCCCCTCACCCTACTTTCCTATGTTAATTATAACACTTGCCACAAATATAGAATTATTAATACGCTTGCCTAGTGCATTGTAGATATTTAATAAATATTTGTTGAATGAATTAATGGCAATGATTTACTAGAATTAAAAAGAAAAGAGGTATTATATGTAAATTATCAGTTTCACACTGGCTTGAATTTCTTCACAAAGCTGTCATTTCTTTCCACGGGACTATTTACCCAGTTTCTAGACCATAACCTGGAGGGGTATTGTAAGGTGCTTGCCTCTATTTTGTAAGAGGTTGGACAAAAAAGTTAAAGTTCAGATGAACTAATCTACATAACTAAAATACTAACAAAAATGTTTGAATGACAAAATCCTATTGCTCGAAAAGTAAATAAGCAAGCAAAGTAAGGAAATAAGGAAAATTTTACTTGACAATAATTTTTACACCTGTTGTGAACCTGCCAAATCTCATTTGGTTCTCTGGAAACCAGCTGGTACTAAGGTAGTCCCAGAGCCAGGTGCCACAAGCCAGGGACAATGGATTGGTATCCCCCAGTCAAGAGCTAACTGGCAACTACATAAATTAAGGTACATCTCCTTAAACTGTCCTATTCTTTCAACATTTTCCCTTAGAAATGTTTGCTAATATATTTCAGATTCTGGCTGCAATTTTCTTGACATATGGCTCTTATTTAAGCCATTGGTACATAGTTTTTCTTTTTAATTTGCTCCAATTCCTCCATCAAGAAAATGAACCTCAAAATTATAAAACATGATGATCCGATAAGAGAAAGTTAAAGTGTTTATGAGCTCTTGAGGTTATTTTGGGTCTGCATCTGCAGTCAGTCTAGAAATGTGTATAGTTACAAGCTAATTTAAAGAAATTTGGAAGGTAGTCAAAAATGTTCCATGAATCACCAAACTTGAATTCTCATTTTATTAAACACAGTGACACTCACCTTAATAAATGGCCAAAGGTGCCACCATGGATCCATGATACCATTCACACCTTTATGAGTAAACACAAATATGGAGAATTGCCATACAGGAATAATGAGAACTCATTACAAAAAATCAAACAAGGCCATTCTTAGCCATACATTCTTAGCCATGTATTGATATAAAACAAGTAAAAGACTCGTGGCTAGGGCAAATTAGACACATACAATAGCAGAGCAAAATAAATATTCAAAGTTGTTGTTCAGTGTACCAGGAAGTTCCAAGTTTGTGTGCTAAGTTATTTATTCTAGTGCTTTAAGCCAAGCCCCAGATAATGAGCAGCTAAAGGAATATGACTTATTCATATTTACATCAGAGATACATGACAAAGCTCTTTGGCATACAGTAGCACTTTTGGAATTAAAGAAACATTAGTTGTCAAACCCTCATTTTTTGATAAATAATAAAATTTTACAGTTACTACTTTCAGCTTGAATGATAATGGCTATCATTTGTGCTATTTGTTTGGTTTTAGATTGTGTCCTTTTAGAAAGAGGCTATATGAAATTCTGGAAAGCAGTGAGCAGATCCTTTTGACGGATCCTTTGACAGATCCTTTTCGTACCCTAAATGTACTAGTCTTGCAATACTAGTCTTTACTTCTCTGTTTGTTTGCTTTAGGAATTGATAGTATGATAAAAAAATACAGTACACATAAAGGTAAACATAGATCTGTTTTAATAAATATTGTAAATGTCAGACAAAGGAAAATGGCATATCTCAAGAAATTTCTGATGATAAAGCTTTAAGATTTTAAACTTCTAACTAATCTGAAATTTAGAAATGTCTTTTACTCATATTAACCTCATAAATCACATTAGAGATCAGGGTAATAAGAATGAACAAAATCATCCCTAATTTTGATATATTGCCTAGGGATGTGGATAGGTATATATTAGATAGGAAGAAGAAATAACAGTCACAATGAAGCTGTTTGAGGTTTTTTTTGTGTTTTTCTTTAAATTTTTTACACTTATTTATTTATTTTTGAGAGAGAGAGAGAGAGAGAGAGCACAAGCAGGGGATGGGCAGAGAGAGAGAGAGGGAGACACAGAATTGAAAGACAGGCTCCAGGCTCTGAGCTGTCAGCACAGAGCCCGACGCGGGGCTCAAACTCACAAACCGTGAGATCATGACCTGAGCCGAAGTCTGATGCTCAACCCATGCGTCCCAGTTTTTTTGTGGTTTTCTTAAGAGATAGTGTGAGCTGGGAAGAGGAACAGAGGAGAGGGAGAGAGAGAATCTTAAGCAGGATCCACACCCAACATGGAGCCACTTGCGGGGCTGGACTAGAGTTCAATATCACGACTGTGAGATCATGACCTGAGCTGAAATAAAGTCAGATGCTTAACCAAGTGAGCCACCCAAGTGCCCCTGAAGCTGTTTGTAAATAAAGCATAGATGTACATCAAGAAATAAAACAACAACATAGTGATTTTTATGGATGCTAACAAGGCAAATTCCTGTTCGAAGATAAACTGCTGCTTGGGGACTAGACCTGGTCTATGTGTGGTATTTTTTTTTTAATTATTATTTTGCTTTTTACTTTTTCTATATTGGGACAATAGTCTCTCTGTCCATGCTTATCACTGTAATGAAGGAAGATTAGAAGGCTTCTAAACTTAAGAAGGGAGTTGGGAGAAATTTGTTATTTAGATCAGGGAGATATAATCAGATTTAAATTATTGAGTAACAGATAAAGCTGAAATTTTCTGTGAGGCATTGCAAATTATCACCAGGTGTTTCTGCTTTTAAAGTTAGTCTAGATTTTATCTTAAATGTGATATGCAAATAATGGTAGGGATTTATTATTATTAGCATTAACATAATAGAGATATTGGTGCAGACTAATTTAAATGCATGCTATTTAATGACCTTACAGATATTTCTGCTCATTAGAAACCTAACTGCCCCCAACCAGCATGAACAGTGTCTGTCTTCACCCAGTGGCAATGCATGGAACAATTAACACAGTTCTGAAAATGACATGGATTTTAGGAAGGTGATTTTATTCAAGAAAGCATAAAAAATGTCTGTCATTATAAACAATGCTTTGATTAAGGAATTTGTTGTATTTGTATCATTTAAAAATGAAGATTTAACATCATCAACTCATTAGAAACATTTTGTTTACAACAGAAAGTATTATAGCTAGCAGCTTATAAGGAAGAAGTCATGAGAAACTACTGTGAGTTCTAAATGATATGTCACTGCACCCTCTGTGCATCCAATAGAGCATACAAGTTCTGCCCAGGTATGGGTTTAGCATGTGTCTTGGCCTCATCCTCATGGATTCTTATCCAACAGTTCCAGGCGAAACCTGGACATTTACACAAGTGCTCAATAGGCTTCTGGTTTTAGTTCTTGAAGGAAAACGTATTGAGAAGCATAGATTTAAAATACCCTCCTAGGGGCGCCTGGGTGGCACAGTCAGTTAAGTGTCCAACTTCAGCCAGGTCACGATCTCGCGGTCCGTGAGTTCGAGCCCCGCGTCAGGCTCTGGGCTGATGGCTCAGAGCCTGGAGCCTGTTTCCGATTCTGTGTCTCCCTCTCTCTCTGCCCCTCCCCCGTTCATGCTCTGTCTCTCTCTGTCCCAAAAATAAATAAAACGTTGAAAAAAAATAAAAAAATAAAAATAAAATACCCTCCTCACCAGCAAAGACCTGGAAGGCGCCTCCATAAGATGTTTCTCATGCTCTGCTGAATTTCCCCCCTTTCCCACATGTTCATCTTTACGCTCTTTGCAGATCTTTGCAGATCACCTTCACAAGTAAACACTTCTTCCCAGTGCTATCTGTCCTTTCCAGTAATATTGCTTCAGCACATCAAACTATACGCATTTTATTTTGTATTGCTCCTAACTAATTTATAAGGGAATGGAACTCCTTTTTTTTTCTTTTTATGTATTTTTTAAGTTGGTGTAAAAGATCCCATGTAGTATACTTGATGCACCCTATACATATTTATATGTATATATTATAATGTATATATTAAAATGAATACATAAAAACAACTCATCATTTGGGCTGTCTCTGTATAAACATGGCTCTGGCGGGGCTCCTGAGTGGCTCAGTCTGTTGGGTGACTGACTTTGGCTCAGGTCATAATCTCGCGGTTTGCGAGTTCGAGCCCTGCGTCCTGCTCTGTGCTGACAGGTCTGAGCCTGGAGCCTGCTTGGGACTCTGTGTGTCCCTCTCTTTCTGCCCCTCCCCTGCTCATGTTCTGTCTCTCTCTGTCTCTCAATAACAAATAAATGTTAAAAAAATTTTTAAATATGGCTCTGGCTTTAAAAGAATGTGAAACACATGGAAAACATCATTTTGTAGGACCTGTGTTCTTCCTCTTTGTGCCCTACTTCATCATCATTTTGCATTCTCTGCATAATTTTTAGGAACATAAATTTTTGGCAGATACCCTGGTTTATAACTTAAGTAACAAGTGTCTGAGAGTCCAGAGTCATTAGTATCTATTGTGTAAATCTATATTTAGTATCATAAAATCTAATGGAATCCCAAATTACTGATCATAAGAAATAGCTGATTTTTAAACACTGAAAGTAAAACATCATGCTAAGTGCTTTAATTATTTTTTCCTTGAAATGGATGGTTTTATTATATCTGACACTGTTAAGAAAAATGAATTCTTTGGGGAACTAAAATCTGAAAGAGCTGCACATTTTAAGTGCTTTCTCTTTGGGTGAAGATTTATTTTATTTTAATGTGGGACCACTTAGTGAGTGAGGAGGTTGTAAAAGACTTTTGTGTGCACATTAAAATTTTACATGCTCTGTGTTCTTAATATTTTACAATGTATATCATTATATATTTCCTGAAGAAGTAGAGGATCCCTCAGCATAGAATTAATAGTACTTAAAATTGCCATTTCTGTGTACCTACTATGTGACAAACACTCATAAGCCTGTTTATGTAATATATTTGGAAGGGTACAATGGATTATGGCTTTTCTTGGTAGGTGGTTTTCATATTGAACAGGAGACAAAAGTTTGAATAGACCTAAACGGCACCTGCTTGAGATCTTTCATTACTACTCTTTAAGAGGATATACTTGTATACATTTGAGTTTAAGAATTATCTGTGATCATGAGAAATAGGCTTGATTGAACATATATAATGACCATGGGACATAAATTTTGAAATTGGAACTGTTTTGAAAAATCTGGGGAGAGTGGTCATTACAAATGGCAGACTGGAATTTTCTGTTGAGGGTAAGAAGCTTTGTGCCTATGTAATCCCATGTGCATTCTTGGCTCCAAAGATGTCATCTCTTCAGCTAGAAACACTTAGGCAAAACTAAAAATGATGTTAGTCGGTAGGGAATGTAATCTTAACCTGGTTTAAAGAAACTTTTCTGAGGGAGACCTTCTTGTCATGGAAATACATGGCAAGCCAAGTGAAAGTCAGTTTGAGATCAGATTTCATACTTAATGTAATAGATGATATTGTATTTCCACATTTCCTTGTGGATCCAGAGCAGAATATCCATTTTTAAGTACATCAAATATGATCTATTTTGCAATAATTTATCTTGCATTCAAAATGTATTTGGCTTTATCGTGTATTGCTTGAGCTAATATAATCCCAAGATGCAGCCTCTCTCAAAACTTCACCTACACATTTCTTTCCCAGTTTGAAAACAAAAGAATTTCTGCTCCACAATTTCCTCTTTTCGTGTTACTCAAAATGAGTAACTATTGCCAGTAGCTACAGAAAAAAAAATAAAAAGACTTGGATGAAAGATTATGTTTGCAAAAATGTGACTAAGTTAAAAGAATTCATGCCGAATTGTACATAGCTATTAAAGGCATATTCCAGTAGAGCATTAAATTCTAGGAAAAAGGATTTTCTGTAGAAATTATGTATTTTGGAATAAAAGCTTAGATTCAAATACTGTTCTTGCACTCATAGCTGGAAATCTTGGGAAGTTCTACTTCTCTGAGGTTCAATTTCCTCATTTGTGGTATTTATAAAGTATAATTATATCTACCTCAAGTAGTTGCTATAGATGTAAAATGTGTCAAGAGATTTAAGCGTATACTCCAGTGTCTGGCACACAGTAGCAACCTCAGATGTGTTAGTTTGCGTTTCTGCAGCTTGGATTGAGAGACTTACCGGTACTGGCATTGAGAAAAAAACACAAAGTCAACATTTAATCAAATATACACAATATACCTCTGTGCTTTAAAGCTTTCACAAGTGTGTATAATCAGTTAAAGAGAGCAGCACAGTAACAAGTCATACAACAGATGAATCTCGCACAGTGCATTTTCATCATATCATCATAATCATACTGTAAATTCCCTTCCTTTACCATTTGTGTGTGTGCATGTATGTGTGTGTGTGTGTGTTTCATGGCAGCAGCAAAACTGAACAGTGTGGGACATCTTCATTAGAATTATGGAATTCAGAAGGATTTTTTAAAGAAACATATACACGTGTTTTAAATGTGTGTGTGTGTATATATATGTATACACACACACACACACACACACACATATATATATATACATATTTTTTTTTAATTTTTTTTTCAACGTTTATTTATTTTTGGGACAGAGAGAGACAGAGCATGAACGGGGGAGGGGCAGAGAGAGAGGGAGACACAGAATCGGAAACAGGCTCCAGGCTCTGAGCCATCAGCCCAGAGCCCGACATGGGGCTCGAACTCACGGACCGCAAGATCGTGACCTGGCTGAAGTCGGACGCTTAACCGACTGCGCCACCCAGGCGCCCCTATATATACATATTTTTTAAAGAGCTGTCGTTGATTATGTTTGAGAAAGTTATTGAGGAAATATTATATGATATTTAATAATGTAATCTATCTATACATCTACCCACCTGTCTTTGATTCTCTGTTGGGATCTAAATCTCCAATTTTGTGGTGCCAAATCAAAATATTTAGATATTGTAGAAATACCAGGAAAGACATTTTTCAGAAAAACACATACCCAGAATGAGTAAAAGACCTGACACTGTGGGAACTGAAATACAGAACTGACTTCAGGAATTTCCCTATTGTCCAGAGATCATGTAGAGTGTGGGATGGTACTGAAAATGAGTTCAGTATGCTGAAAAGGTGTAGTGTCTTTGTTTTTAAATGTTTGTTTATTTTGAGAGAGAAAGAGAGAGACAGAGCTAGAGTGGGGGAGGGACAGAGCGGGAGACAGAATCTGAAGCAAGCTACAAGCTCCGAGCTCTCAGTACAGAGCCCAACGTGGGGTTCAAACTCACAAATTGTGAGATCATGACCTGAGCTGAAGTCAGACGCTTAACCCCCAAAAGGTGTAGAGTTTTAATCTCTATCTACACATAGGGAACAGGATTCTTGTTTCCTACCAAACATGAGATGCCTTTGGCTTCTATTTCTTGATTAGCATTGAAAATTGGACCAGATCATCTCTGTGTGGTTCTGATTTTCCATAGATCCTTTGGCTCTGGATTTTTTTGTCTGTTTTACTCAGAAATTGTGCTCATGATTTTGAGCATAGACATTTCACTATCTATTTAAATTTTTAAAATATATTTTATCTATCATATCTATGTGTCTTGAATGGAGGGTTAGATTTTATATTGCTTACTATTTCCATTTTCTAATTTTCCTTTTTTATTTTAAAAGACAAAATTCCTGAGCCATTATTAATGTGTATTATTTCCTAGTTATAAATATGTGCTAGTTATAAAAATTAAAACATTTGTGAATTACATTTTCTTAACATCTTTCCTAGAAAATAAGATACTTTGAATGGCATTAAAATGTCGTGCTGTGATGCCAGCAATAATCTTTCAACCAAATAATGCAAAGACATTTAAAAAGCAATTGTATATTAACTATTTTCATCAATTCTTTTAATCAATCTGGGCACGTTTTGAGTTTGTTCTGATGGTCACTGATGCCTCATATTCCATTATTCAGGCCAATTTTGTCGCAATATTGACTGACAAATTACACATTTTGATATGTTATTAATATTTACAGAGCACCCATCCCAGGTTTATCACTAATGTCACCTTGAGTGGAAGAATGATGTTCAAACATTATTTAAATTTATGGCAATGAGCAAAAGCAATTATTATTATTATTTTTAGTTTAGAAATTGATGCAAAGAGTTCATCTCAAATGGCTATTGCATAGAATATTCATAAACCTGGATTGCTGTCACATTTTTCTATGAAGAAAAGGAGTTTAAGAAAACTAGTAACCACCACCACAGTTAAAGCAGGAGCCCTATGAGAAAATACTACTCATTCTCATCTTTCTCTTTTGGAAATAAACTTGTATCCCCAAGATTCTCAAAAGACTGAGGGAGAGGAACATTGTTTTCTAAGTTGTCCCAAACCTGGGGACATAGTGTCAGGGGATGGCCCTCTTTGCAGAAAGGCAAAGAGGAGAAGGAGGAGGGGACAAGAGCTTTTCAGTGAGCAACAGCAACTGAAATTCAGCAGCTGGTCTTCTCTTCAAGATGACCCCAACACAAAGAGAAAAATAAAACATAGCCCTCTTCCTTCTTTCTGAGAATTTCAGCTGCACATACGACCATGCAGCTAAGGACCGTATTTCACAAACTCCACTGCAGATAAGTGTGGCCATATAATTAAAATTTGGTCCATGTAAAATGAGAGCAAGTGCTTCATTTTGACGAAGTCGTGTCCTTAAAAAGGAAAAGTATGTCCCTCCTTACAATTTTTCCCTTCTTGCTGGGAGTGTGCTTTCATGATGACCGCCACTGGATCTGTCATCCTGGACTATGAGACAGAAGTTTTCAGGTCCACAGAAAAACACGATAGAAAGAGCTTGGGTCTCTTACAACACAAGAGCCATGGCACCAGCCTTGTTGTGACAACCTGGGCTTTTATATTAGAGATAATGAGATATCCTATCTTGTTTGAGCCGCTGTATTTTAGTGCCACTGTGTTATAGTACCTTAACCTGTATCCTAATTAATATGCATCACAGACTAGGATAACCTGCAACAGTTAATACCAGCTATAAAACTTATATAAAGCACTTGAAATCAATGACAAAAGATATCCCACTGTTGAAAAACGTACAAATATGACAAACAGGCAATTCATAGAAAAGGAACCCTGAAAAGCAACTACATGTATGAAAAGTCATTCAACATCCTTAATAGCAGGGATTGTAAATTAAAACAACAGTGATGGTTTTCTGGTAGTCAAATTTTCAATCAATACAATTTTTGACAATAGCACATTTTTTGGAAAGGAAATTGGTACTTTCACAAATTGGGGGAGTGTAAATTGTTGCAACCACTTTGGAGAGCAATTTTGTACTATCTAGTAATATTAAAAATGTTCATGTTCCATGTCTCCGTAATTTCCATTTTTGGATAAGTGCGTCCCCTACTGCCTGGTTTATAGTATCAAAATAAATCGGTATCTTAAATGCCAATTAATATCTTAAATGCCAATTAGACATAAACATATAATACAATATGATCTACTTATAGTATGGATTAGACCAAACTCACACACATACACACACATACATCACAAAACCATGAAACTGAGGGATAAAAGCAAGCTGATAGGGATCAATGGGTATAGCACTACTTTTTGCAAGTGTTTAAGCACATACATAAAATAGGCCACATTATATGTATCATAAAGGCCAGTAAGATCTTAAATCTGTGGTATTTGTTGCCTCTAAAAAGGAGCATAGGTAATGGAACTGGCTGTGAAAGGAAAGACAAAACTACCCCTAAAGATTTACTTTTAATTAAATACATGACAATTTAAAAAAAAGACAAAATGTAAACAGCCACCAATTTAAGGTGTTGGAAACATGAGTGTTTGTTATAGTATTATTCCTAGTTTTCTTGATTTTTCCCCCTAAATAGCACTGAAAGATGTTGATGAATATTACAAACCTATCGTTAGAGGCTCCCACATGTTATTTTGGAAAATTATATTTATCATTTTGATTAACATAAAAATAATAGGCACTGTTCTGTGAGATTTATATACACTGAAGTAGAAAGAATTATCTAGAACCAAGTGATTCAAAGTTCTAAATACTCATAAGTTCTAGTTTCTGCCTCCATGCCCAAAGGAGACCTAACTTTGGACATGTGAACAAACTCAGACATTCTGAAATATTTTCTATATTCTTTAGCTTTCTTCACTGGAGATTTTAGCATTACTTTTAAAATTTGACTTCCTCCTAGAAGTAGAAAGGGTACTCTCTGACTACCCAGTATAAAAAGACACAGTGATCTACTGAAATGATTTCTCATGCAAAGAGAGAGAGCCTTCAAAATTATGTTTTGTATAAGAAATGCCTTCAGAACAGCTAATTTGAAAGTGGTGATTAAAGACATCTTGGATGTGTGTATGTGTGATTATTAGGTTGTAAAAAAAAACAAAACAAACAAACAAAACTTGGGGAAGTTCTCAGCATGTAGGACATTTGCACTTCTTTTAGGGACCCAAAGCAGACACCCAGGAATACTTAGAGCATAAAGTAGCACGAGGTGTTAACCTCAGGTGAGCACTCCAAGTCAGGAGGGGTAGGAAATGGAGACCTCAGCTAGGATTCAAGAAGTGAGCTGGAGAGGAGGCAGAACAGAACTCTCCAAAGATAAGAGAACTGCCTGTTATATTAAGGAGATTCAGAGGAGAAACCAAGGAGATAAGAGAGGATGTGTATCAAAGAAGAGTGAGGGTCAAGTTTGTTTGTGTAAAGTTGGCTCTGGTCCCTCAAGGTCATGAAAGCCAGGTTAAAACTGGAGTTCAGTCCAAGATCAAGAACCCTGGAGATCTCCAAGCTTGGGAGTGAAGACAGTCACACTGGGGGCTTGGGGGCCAAACTGAAAACCCTCAGTGACTGGTGATTATTTTCTGTGTTGGTCCCAGTTAGAACCAGAAACTTCTGGTTAAAGGATAAATTTAAGAACCAACAGCCATAAAAGTCTAGCAAGAATTCCTCAGAAAGAGACCAAGTCCAAGGAAAGCAGATTCAGTAAACATCCCTTGCTGCTTTGAATATCAATTCAACATGTTATTTTTCTTTTCCTGACAATGGATGTGGCTAAAGAGAAAAAGTTGTACATGTAGACCTTCTGCTACCTGCCAGACATAAGCACGTGCCATTTCTATTCTGCAACAACACAAGTGAGCACTGTTATTGCTGTGTAACAGATGAAGCTAAGGCACAGAGACTTCGAGCCATGTCTCAAGGTCACAAAGTGAACACGTGTTCAAGCCTGGATTAAAACTCGGGTTCAGAAGGCTTTGAATTCTGTGTTCTTTCAATTGCCACTGACTTCCAAAATCCAAGTGCTATAACACCAAATACCACAGCTAAAATAGAATTCCAGCCACCAATTCTGGTCTCCAGTTCCTTGTGTTAGCCACTTGAGAGACTGCTCTGCTCTTTTTTGTGAAGAAAGCCTCAAAACAGTGATTTAGAAGATGAAATGGGCAGTCCTTAGCGGGGGGGGGGGGGAGGGGAGTGCGGGGGGAAGCACGATTTGACCAAAGACAAGCGTGACTGTATCTGGAAATAAATGCTCTGCTTCACTACCTCCTGACTCTGTGGATATTCCCCCGGGAGCACACAGGGGACTATTACATGCAGTACTTAGATTATCAGTAAGTGCCGGGTACAGCTCTGTGGTGGGCGTCTCTCTGAGTTGCTGAAGCAAGAGATAAGCTTGAGGCTCATTCAATTGTGAAATTGGTTAAAGGGGAGAAAACAAATATCACCCCCCTTCCAAGCCATACACACACATACTCAATGCCAACCATTCTTAGGAAAAAGTGATTCTCCTGATATTGAAATTAACTATTTTGTTACTGCCAGGGGCTTCTCCCTGTGTTTGTTTGAGAAGTGCATGAATAACTTTTGGGGAGATCAACATACTCCTAAAATTAAATGGTTACTGGAGAGCCAAAGTAAAAAGAAATTACATATTCAGATTCTGAATAAACTCAGTAGTTTAGGTAATCGTAATATACTGATGTTTATTTCATAATTTTGACAATGGATCATGGTTGTGAAAGATGTTAATGTTAAAACAAATAACTGAGGTCATTTGGACAAGTGAGGTATACCTTTTTTTTAAAAAAAATTTAAATTTATTTTTGAGAGAGAGATCGGGGGAGGGCAGGGGAGGGGCAGAGAGAGGGAGATAGAGGATTGGAAGAAGGCTCCATGAGATCATGACCTGAGCCAAAGTCAGATGCTCAACCGACTCAGCCACCCAGGTGCCCCAACATTTCTTGAGATAGCCTTCTTATAGACGTCAGGGTCCCTAAACTTATGTTTGGAAGACATGCTTTTTATACCTGAAGGGCTAAAGCTTGGGCTAGATCTGATGCACTATTTATCCAGGAAGTCTCCATACATTTCCACTTGTTTCCTAACATAGGAACTCATGCTATGGGAAAGTGTTGCTCCAGAAGCGCAAGAGAACCCAGTTCAATGTACTGATGCCCCAGCTGCTTCCTGAACGTACCCAGGCCTTTGGCATTGGCCTGCTGAACTTATTGTTAGGAAACTTACATATATATATGTAAAATATATATAATACATATAAAATATGTATGCTATATATATACTATTATATTATATTATATTATATCATATCATATCATATATGGCCTTTTTCTAAAATGTTCTCAAGCTTTCCTGAATGGGCTAACATCCACAATTTCACACTAATTTCCTGCGGTTAAGTCTGCATATTACTTTCTAGATAATTGACTTTTTCTTTGTTAGAGTTATTATTTGAGTTTCTCTGTTTTTAAGAGAAGAACTAGTTAAAGAGTTTCTGACGGGAGAAGAGGATTTTAATGAGGATGAAGTAACTCTGGTCTCAATAGGGCTTTTTAAGCATATCTATATATCTTAATCTCCTCAAACAATTGGCATTAGAAAGAGGACCATAGATTTTGGAACAGTCTGGAACAGTCCTGATTTCTTTTTTTATGTGTTTTTGTTTGTTTTTTTTTTAAGTTTATTCATTTATTTTGAGAGAGAGAGAGAGAGAGAGAGAGAGAGAGCCGGGAAGGGGCAGAAAGAGAGGGAGAGAGAATTTCAAGCAGATTCCACTTAGTCAGCACAGAGCCCAACGTGGGGCTTGATCCCATGAACTATAAGATCATAACCTGAGCCAAAACCAAGAGTCAGATGCTTAATGAACTGAGCCACCCAGGCTCCCCAACAGTCCTGATTTCTACCCATTACCCCAGTGCCCTATTTCACCCACAAAAGTGCACCACTTGGGGTGATTAGCCAGATTGCCACCTAATTAGATAGAAACAGCACTTCTTCATTTTTCAGTGAGGAGACAGTGGTCCAATAGGATTAAGATTTACATGAGGCCACCCAGATATCTTAGTACTCAAACCAGGTCTTAGAATCATCTCTGTACTTGGCTAGGTCTCTTAATAGCGAATGACAGAAATCAGCTTTTAGGTGGACATTTTGTGAAAACCCAAGCATGGGCTGTTCATCTTGGCTGGGCAGTCAACCAAGAAATCCAGAGGTCCCCTGGATCAAACCTGAAGGTGCTCTTTATGCGATTCATGGCACCAGGGAAGCATTTCAATTAGTGACGTCACAGAAGCCTCTGAATTAGAAGCACTTGCCATATGCTAACTTACTCTTGGTGCTTATAAACTATTTTAATAGTATAAATTATATTTATCTTACAAGGGACTTTATTACATGGGAGTAGGGGGAGCTAGCTATTCATAAAAGTGAATTAATTGGGAACTGCTTCCTCAAAAGCAGCTGTATTTGCAGCGACAGAACACTTCTTCCCCTCCATTCTCTTCGGCTGCCAGGGATAGGAGTTGAGGAGCATAATGCGCTGTAAGTGTTCACAGACACGAGGCAATCTAGTCCTAGGGCTGGATGGGTTCCAGTTCTTACGAACTATCCACAGCAAAGCTGCAGCGTTAAATATGACAAAAC
Source organism: Prionailurus viverrinus (assembly GCF_022837055.1). NCBI lineage: Eukaryota > Metazoa > Chordata > Mammalia > Carnivora > Felidae > Prionailurus > Prionailurus viverrinus. The sequence continues at coordinate 123,670,052 of NC_062563.1, forward strand.
TCCTCCACACACAGCAGCCGTGATAGCAGAGGGGCCCTTCGCAGCCGACCTTTAGATGAACTTAATTACAACCAGCAAGAGAAAAATGCTAGGCCTTTTAGACAACATAATGGAGTTGTTCTAATTTGTTTACCAGTGGTGCCCAGCAAGGCCCTTCTCCCCACAGAAGGCTTTGGTGTGCAGAATTGAATCCAGGCAACCGCATTTTAGAGAATCTGGCAGATTAGGCTGTGAGGTGTGCATATTACAAATGGAACAAGAGTTCTGGAAGACAAATCCCTTTTGCACTATGCTGTCACTTGGGGGGTTATCGCCTAAGTGGATGTTCTGAATTCATTCAGTACTACTTAGGAAACCATTTAAATCATCGATGGCAACAGGCAACAAAAGTTTCCGATTATTAGGGTCTTGTAGGCATTCTGAGTGACAGTTAAGTAATTTTCAAGCTCACAGAATCGACATGTCTTACTTAACAACTCAGATTTTTTTTTTCTTTTTAAACTAGAAGAGAAGGGTAGAAATTTTTTTTTCTGTCTCATATCTGCTGGTCTAAAATCAACTTCTAATATAATTTATACATTAATGAAGAAGCAAGTGATTGGAAAATCTAAAACTATTTGTAAAATTCCTAGACTCTATTTCCCCTTTTTTCTCTTCTAAGGTTATGTCACACAGACCCACACATGCCTGCACACACATGTACACACACACTGTATACCAAAGCACTCTGGCTGCACGTGAAAGATGAATATCAGGATATACTTTATGTATTTTTCTTTGTTCCCATTGCCGCCTGGCTGAGGAAGAGTGCACCATTGTCCCTGTAAAGTGTACTGATATTATAGTGGAAGCTTGGTGACTGAATGCAGAGATAAATGCTTTCCAGCCAGCAAATGGCAGGAGGTTTAAAGTGTCCCACTTTACATATTTTGGAAGCAAGAGAAAGAGTACAGACAGAGCCTTTTGTGCTGGCGAATTCTGGCTGCTTTGCTGGTTGAGTTTGGCCACCTGTACTCTAGGGTAGAGTTACTTGAAATGTCTGTAGTGAAAACTTCTTTGTTGGTTTTAATTTTCATTTCTTCATGCAGTGATAAAATAGAGAATGAGTTGCAAGGGAAAGATGACTTCAAAATTATCACAAGTAAAATAAAATGCAAAATACAAGTCCGATATTTTACTTATTATTATATTCAACAGACGTTAAAATTACTTTGCCAGATTGCTATAGAAGTTTTTAAATGTTTACTCTCAATTTATGTGTTTATTGAATCACAAACTGACATCTTTGCACAGACCACAATTTGAGTAGCAGTGCTCTAAGGCATACTGAGTTTAATATTCTCATCTTCTTTCCGTGCTTTAGACCAGGGGTTGGCAAACTTTTTCTGACAAGGTCCAGATAGTAAATAGCACTGGCTTTACAGGCCATATGGTCTCTGTAGCAACTACTCAACCCTGCAACTGTAGCATGAAAGCAGCCATAGACAGTATGTCAAAAAATGAGCATGGCTGTGTTCCAATAAAACTTTATTTACAAAAGCAGGCTACCGGCCAGACTTGGCCTATGGTCTGTAGTTCGCTGACCCCTGCTTTAGATCATCTGAACTATATTTCCACATGTCCTAAATATTTTATTTGTGTTTTCAAGAGATTTTTTTACAACAGGGTACTCACAGCTGTTGCTGTACATTTTAAACACACATTTTGCTTTGGTTTTCACACCTTTGGGAAATGCTACCAATAAAAAGAAGTTATAATATTTTAAGGATTCAAATATTCTGGAGGGGAAAAAAAAACACCATGACCAAACAGCAGAGAAAGAACCCCAAACCAGAATCTATATAGATGTAACTTTTCTTGCCTAAAGCAGCTTGGAATTTTCAGTATTAACTGGTGTGGGCAAGGCTGGGGGGTGGGGTGGGGAGCAGGTCTTTGATTCTTCCTTGCAGACTCAGCACAAATAGCACAACCTCTTTCTTTCTGGTACTTCAGATATTTCTGAGTGGAACATTCTATGTGGGAGGGATTGTAGCCCTCTGTGGAACCTTCCTGTTTCCCCTAGAAAGTGGCAAACATTACTTCCCCCACAAACTCCTACCACCTATCAATTTGAGCAGGACTATCTTTTATATGTTTTTTTTTTTCAACGTTTATTTATGGGACAGAGAGAGACAGAGCATGAACGGGGGAGGGGCAGAGAGAGAGGCAGACACAGAATCGGAAACAGGCTCCAGGCTCTGAGCCATCAGCCCAGAGCCCGACGCGGGGCTCGAACTCACGGACCGCGAGATCGTGACCTGGCTGAAGTCGGACGCTTAACCGACTGCGCCACCCAGGCGCCCTTTTATGTTCTTTTATTCTCATAGGCTGTGAGCTCTTGGGCATAGATTCAAGTCTCTCCAAAAGCTCTTTATTATTCCCACAAACCATATAACCGGAAACACACGCAGAGCTTGTATACATACATATATACATACACTTAATACATAACATTAAATATTATACAATTTATATTATATAATATAAAACTACATATTTCTTATAATTTTGTAATATATAAAATTACAAAATATAAAATATAACATAATAATTTATATAATACACATATATAAAACATAGATCATATATATGTATATATACACATCTGTGTGTATGTGTATGTGTAATTTTATGTGTCTTTAATATGTGAAGAGAATAACTTGAAGTGAATCACCCCCAGGATAGTTGCAAAACGCAACTGAGATTATATCCAAGGAAGTGTTTGTAATCTATGAGTAATTATGCAAATATACTGCTGCGATAGCCTTTCCTTTGTTAGTTCAGTTCTGAATTCTTCTTCCCTCCCTTCCTTCCACTTTTGTATTATTTTCTAAAGAAGAATTTTGGTCTGAGACTCTTTACTCTACTATCTGTGATGGCCCCTTATCCCATAGAGCACCTATCCTAGGATGTATTCTAATATTCAGGACTGCTCCCAACTTTCCCTTCAAGATATAAATCCCACTCCTCCCTCAGATGCCCTAGCACATTTAACATTTTCTCCAAATTCACCCAACTTTACCCTGTTAAAAAAAAATCTCTGCTTAGGTGATTCCTCCAGCTGCCATGATCTTGCAAATGGCTATGGCTGAAGGTGTCACCCGTGCCTCAAGTCTCTCAGAATCACCTCCTCTGTGACTTTTCCCTGGACCTTACAGTTGAAAGATTTCCTCCACACTTTCTTTCATAGTTTTTCTGTCTCCCTCTTAAAGAGTCCAGCACTTTCCACAACGTGAAACTGTGGGATGTGCATACACTACTCCCTGTATAAGACTATGAGCAGTGTGAGGCTAGCGACCTTGCTTTGTTCACCCTGCAACCTCATTAGTTCTGATCACTTAGTATGTTATGCCTAACTGAAGGAAGAGAAGAATGTCAACTTTTTAAAGTTTACTTATTTATTTTGAAAGAGAGAGAGAGAGAGAGAGAGAGAATGAGGAGGGCAGAAGCAGAGAGAGAGAGGCAGACACAGAATCCGAAGTGGACTCTGCACGGACAGCAGAGATCCCAATGTGGGGCTCGAACTCACAAACCATGAGATCATGATTTGAGCCGAAGTCAGATGCTTAACTGACTGAGCCACCCAGAGGCTCCAAAAAATGTCAAATTTGAAATTAGAGGTTTTAAATGTCCTGTCAAAAATTTCTCCTCTCTTTCTTTCTCACCTGTGCCTTCAATTCCCTGCCACCCTAGTAAGTCAGCTTTACCTCCTGCTATAAATGTTCTGTTGTCTGAATGGATTGGTCCCTTTGCTGAAGTGGTGGCTTCACGGCATCCTCTGAATCCAGCAGGGAGTCTGGCCAGTTAGCCTTTGGGAAGATCTGAAGATTTTGGGAAGGTTTGTGCATTTGTAAAAACCAACCCAATTTAGATGAATGTGCTCCGGTCTGTGTTTCTGACCCACAGTTGTTGCCTACCTCCATTCCTGATCCAGGAAACGTAACAAGTTGAGCTTTTTAAAAAGACTTTTTGAGTCTTTTTGATGCCTCTGTCTATGCAGTATCATTCACTTCCAGGAAACACTGTCTGAAGTCCTGTGTTTAATTCTTACTGTGGCCCAAAGAGTGAATGGGTAGGTAAGGACTGGTCTGATAGTCCTGCCACAACATAGCTAATGAAACACAGCAGTCACCTTGTATTGTGTTGGGGAGTCTGTGGCGTCTCTTGAGGACAAGTGCTTCTGTTTTTTGGACCCCCAAACTACCTGAACAAGTTCTGAGCACACATAGGGAGGCTTGGTGTTTATTCACTCTCACCTTGCCATCTCTGGAACTAAGCCAAGGTCAGCTCACCTCCAACAAAGCATCTCAACTCAACAATCTGGGATTTTGTTTAGGGGCAGAATAGTAAAACAGGATGCTAAGGAAATGAGTCTTATTAAATAGTACACAAATTCTCAGATTGATTAGACAATATTCCTTCTTGGAATTTCTTGATGACGGTGGCTTTGTAGGAAATAAGTGAGGTGTATCCACAAAAATGTCTATTAATTTCTCACATTGTACATGTTAGAATAGGCTAGTTTGGGATACTGAAAAAAAAGTCAGTTGCTTAGACATTATTATTACTCACTAGTTTTTATTACTTATAGACCAGGTATGTCAATAAGAAGAGTTATCTATGGATACGTATGTATGAATCAGTGGCGTTGTTGCCACCCCCTGGGGACTTTTACTTTTAGAAACTGAGGTTTGCAATGTGGAGGGAGGGGGCAGACAGTCTGAGAAGTTGAGAGCTGAGGAGGAGTACCTGCTAATAACTCTGTCCTTTTGGAAAATGTGAAGTCTAGAAGAAAAAGAAAGAGCAAGGGTGGGCTGAATCTGAGAAGAGAACAGATGGGCCATGGTTGTGCCTGCCAGAGGCATGGGCAGAAAGAAATGAAAAACTCTTCCTGTTCTCCTTCCCCTCTAAACAGAGAATGTGTATACAGGAGATTCTCGTGGGTTGGGGCAGATGGGAGGCTTAGAGGAAAATGTCTGCCAGTGCCTTTCTCAGAAGAAGAGGAGACAATCCCGAGCCTCACTTCCTCAGAAACCACAGACTGGCCTCTGGTCTGTATCTTGGCAAGGAAAACCTATCAGGAAAGGAGGCTATTAAAGGTCTGCAAACATAGCAGATAGCATGTCCCATTCTCTAAGATTTGGGAAGATGTATCTGCTTCAATGCTTTACTACAGTAACACACTATAGTTTTCACTCCTGAATGCTGCAGCCCTGCATCACAAGTCTGGTCTCCATCCCTGATACACTAGCACCACTGTGAACTTAGACATGCAAATAATTGGGCACCACCAGACTCACTGAATCAGAAACGTCAGGGGGCAGAGTTCAGGAATGTGATGATCTGGGTGCAGACTGAAGAGGCTGAAGGTTGAAAACCACTGTAATAATTTAGGAATGGGAGCTCTCAGTGAAAATCTTGGATCACTCCTTTACTGGCATTGTGACTTTGGGCATATTTCTCACACTCTCTGAAGCCTATATGTCAGGGTTGTTGAGAGAATCAAATGGGATGACCCATGTGTCAATGCTTAAGCAACTGAAAGGCTAAAAAGACAAAAACAAAAACAATAAAACCCCACCAAACCTCCAAGCAGATATCTGTTTGTAAGAGAGAGACAGACAGAGTGACAGACAGACATTCCAGAGCAATTACTCAAGTCTCTTCAGAAGGGAAAAGCAATAATCTATTTGCTCCTCCAATTTACTCAGCCTCCCTTGCAGTTAGCTTGAGGCCTGGTAACTGGTAACTAGTTCTAGGGGATGGCCTGTGAGAAGTGATGTGTGTCACTATCAGCAGAGGCATTGGGACCGGAGTCCTTCCTCCATCCTTTTGTTCTCCTGCCATGAAGCATGCTTCCTGTCCTACCAGACTCTGTGAGCCAGGAATAAATCTTTGTTGTGTTCAGCTACTGAGATTCCAGGAGTGATATGTTGTGGCAGCTTGCATAAATTATCCGGGTCAGCAGTGTAGAAGGAAAAGCAATGAGAAAGAGTAAGATTGACAGTGAGATGTCAGATAGAAGGTGAAGCTGGTTCAAAGAGAGAATGATATTGTCTTCTGATGATAGGAAGCAGACAATGGGCCGTGTCTTTATTTCCATAAGTCCTGGGAAAAACACAGAAATCTCTAAAAGACTAACACCAAAAGGAGGACAGATAAATTTCTAGAGCATTGTTGTCTAATCAGTGGCTTCTGAACATGACCAATTCAGACAGGTCTTCTCATTCTTTGGTTGTAGAGTGAGAAGGGGATGGGGTGGCTTGAGCTGGCTTCCCATAAACACCTACAGATTCTATCTGTTAAAAGCAAACACTATGCCAAGCCTCCTAATGGATTTCCTGCCTGCATTTGTATATTACCAACACATTCTCTGTAATGTGTTTCTTTCCTCTTGAAAAATAAATATGTCAGAAATCCATTTATGATCTGGTTTCCTTTCATTTGCCTCTTCAAGTTCCATCTTTTGACATTTCTCTGAATTCCTTCTTATTTTAAGTTTCAGTCATAGTGGATGGACCACTGGTGTTTCACAGAATGCATCCTGCTCTTTCTAACATTACTGTATATATCCTCCTGCAAAGTTTTACTTTTAAGGAGCCAGATTCTGATATTGCTTCTGTCAGGAAGTCTTCTCTGATTCCCTAATCTGAAGTAGATTGTTTCCTTTATGTGATTTTTCAAGGTATATATTTAACGCACCTCCATGGAGAAGGATTTAGAATGATAGCTTCTCGTATACTTAAGGATGGAAAGTTCAGGTCAGTTGGAGGAAAATTACTATTTGGAAATCTCTTGATGGACACTTTTATTTACAACAACACAAGTCATGTAGATGACTGTTGTCCTGGACATAAGAAGCCAAAGGCATCTTCATTGGTTAGAAACTGCAGTTTGCAAAACTTGTATCTCTGGGGAAGACATGGATTCATCTATACACAGACGTCAAGAATCTTTTTCTCCTTATTTTTGTGTTTCTATCTGGGAGTTTTATTATTATTATTATTATTAAAGGATCAGAATTTATTTTTATTTATTTTTAATTTTTTTAAGGTTTATTTATTTTTGAGAGACAGAGAGAGACAGGTCACGAGCAGGGGAGGGGCAGAGAGAGAGGGAGACACAGAACCCGAAGCAGGCTTCAAGCTCTGAGCTGTCAGCACAGAGCCCGATGCAGGGCTTGAACACATGAACCATGAGATCATGACCCGAGCCAAAGTTGGATGCTTAACCTACTAGGCCGCCCAGGTGCCCCTCAGAATTTATTTTAATTGAGGTATGCTGATAATTTTGTTTAGTCTTTAAGTTTCTGAATATGTATTTATGATTAGATTAAATTATATTTTTCTATGTATAGAATTTTAGATTAACAGACATTTTTTCCAGAACATTAAAAAAATTATTTAATTGTCTTCTGTCTTCCATAATTTCTGTTGAGATATTAGTTGTAACTTTGAAGATACTCATCTCTCCAAATTTTGCTATTTCAGGATTGTTTTCTTTTCTGTTTTCAACAGTTTATTTGTGTACTGGTGTGATTTTCTTTGTGTTTATTCTGCTTGGGGTGTGCAGAGCTTCATGAAACATCATGATATGGTGTACTGATGTCTTTATCAATTGTCCACTGAACATTTCTTATTTCTTTAAGCATTGCTTCTTTCCCTTCTCTCCACACTCCTTATCTGTGATTCCAATTACACAGACTTTTGTTGTTTTCATGGAAAAGTTGTAGGTGACTTGAATGATATTATCTTTCTCAAGTGAATGTTCACCTTTTTTCTGCTATGCAGATAGAGTGAGAACCTATTCTTATAAATTCTTAGAGAATTAACTGAGTTGACTTGAGGCAGGGCTACATTTTAGATGAGTCTTTTTCTACTTCTGATTCATTGCCTCTCCCAGGGCTAAGGGCTTATGGTGTTCATTGGGGACTTTTCCCCTAATGGGTCCTGAACTCTAGTCCTTGGTCCCTCAGCACCAAAGACTGCCAGATAATCCTCTCCACTTTTTGGACTTTTTCTTTTTTCCTTATCTTATTAGTTTCTTTCAATGTCCAACTTAAGAATTCAGCAAATATCTCATTGTAGCACTTGATGATATTATCTCCCTTTTCATGAAGATTTTAGCTACTTGTCTCTAGGTTTTCATTTTCAATGTTTTTCATTTTGTTTTTTTTCTCACTAATTTCTTGAAACTTCCAATTCAATTCATTTTTCTCTATCTTTTAGCATAAGATTCTTTGCTTGGGTCCTTTGTAGATTCTCAGCCTCTTGCCTAGCATCCAGAATCCACAAAGGCCCCAAGGTGAAAAGCAGCTACAGAATGTTGGCTCACTTCTTGGAAGTTTCCTTTCCTATTGGATCTTGTTCTCTCAATTCTTGGATGCCACAGAAAGCTTGTAATGTCTTCCAACAGATTTATTTTCCTATTTTATTTGTTTTTCCTAGTTGTTTCTGGTGATGATATTATTTAGCCACAAACTAGGTACCCTTCATCTCCCATCTTACCTGAAACAGGCAATGCCCTCCTCAATGTCTTGCAATTTTTCTGTTTATTAGTGAACTTATGCACCAGATTATATACTTGATCCCAAATGGATATCACAGTCTATGTATTATGCATTCTTATCATTTCCATGTTTATATATTTTCTGTTTCTTATTAACTTTCAGAAAAAAAAATATATATATATATCTTAGATGTTAATTCTGTCAGTAAGAAACATTTCAAACAGCTAGTCATAAGCTGTCACCTTTCTGCTTATAACATGATATCTTCCAATGAACAGAAATTCTTTTTTTTTAATACAGGGAATTCTATTATTTTTTTCCTCTTTTTTTATTACTAAAGAAATTCCTCCCTACTCTAAAAGCTGCATTTGGTATCCTCCTATGTTCTCTATTGTTAAGATCATTATTTTACATTTCCCATTTACAAAGGATTCAGGGAATAGGGAATAGCTAACAAAAACTCTGAGACTCAGATCTTCGTTTCCAATATTATTCTCCCAAAAACGAATCAAGTCTCCTTGGAGAGATGGCTGATTCTATGACTAGGACCATACTTATACAAAATAAGCTTGGAATATCTTACAGTGTCATAATATAAGGAAATGCACACACACACACACACACATACACACAAAGATGGATGACAGTATCATTTTCATCAGAAACAATGCAAGTAAGAGAGAATGGGGGAAAATATTTAGAGTATTGAAAGAAAAAACTGCCATCCTAGATTTTATACCCACTGAAAATGTATTTTCAAAAATTGGCATGAAATAAAGATTTCTTCATAAATACAAAGAGAAAATATTTATCGGCAGCACACCTCTATAATAAGAAATGTTAAAAAAGGTCCCTGAGGCAGAGAACAATGACACAAGAAGGATATATGGGCACCCCAATGATACAAAAAACTAGAAGATTCAATGTAGTAAAGATATAGGCAACTATATAAGATTCTTTTTTGTTATTTAAGGGCGCATAGGTGGCTCAGTCAGTTAAACATCCACCTGTTGATTTTGTCTCAGGTCATGATCTCATGGTTTGTGGGATTGAGCCCTGCGTCAGGCTCTGTGCTGACAGTCTGGAGCCTGTTTGAGTATCCCCCACTTGCATGGGTGCATGCTCTCTCTCTCTCTCTCTCAAAATAAATAAACATTTAAAAACAAGACTTTTATTATTTAAAGATTTTTAAAAGATAATTGCTTAGACAAAAATAAATAGCAGTGTAGTGGGGATTTATCATATATTTATATGGAAAAGTTATGGAAACACTATCCTAAAGGCTAGGAGGGACAGAATGAAAGTATAGTATTATAATATTCTTATATCTGAAATAGCATAACAGCAGTTGAAAGTAGATTGTGATAAAGATACATACCATATACTCCATAACAACCACTAAAATAACAAAATGAAGAAATATAGCTGATATGCCAGCAAAGGGTATTAAATGGAGTAAATCAAAGATCTATTAACATAAAATAAAGCAGGAAAAGAAGAAAATGGAATAAAAATTGGAAAAATTGAAAACAAACAGCAAAATGGCAGAGATGAACCTAACTCATGAATTACCACATTACATATAAGTGGTATAACCACCCCAAATGAAAGGCAGCATTTTTTACTTTTTATTAAAAAAATACAAGACTTAGCTCTATGTTGCATGCAAATAAAATATTTTAAAAATATAGTCACTGAGAAGAAAAAAGTAAAAGGAAAGAAAAGATATACTTTGCACACATGAATCAAAACAAAGTTGTCATAGCTAAATTAATATCAAAGTAAAATTCAGAGAAAAGAATATTACCTTGGGTTAAAAATGTCATTTCATACTATAAAGGAGTCAATTAAAAGGATATAACATTCCTAAAAGTTTATGTGTTAATAGTAGATATGGGGCAAAAACTAGTGTAAGTACAAGGAGAAAGTGTTAAACCAAATTATACCTGGAGATCTCAATAACTCTCTCCATAATTGATAGAACCAGCAGATACAAAATCATAAAGGCCATGAAAGACTTGAACAACAATATCTACCAACTTACCTATTGACATTTATACAGCATTCCAACCAAAAACAGAATACACATTCTTTTCAAGAGCACATGAAAATATGTACAATTATAGACCCATTCCAGGCCATAAAAAATGCTTCAATAAATTTAAAAAGATTCAAGTCATATCAAGTATGTTCTTTTTCTTTTAATTTTTTTTGAAGTTTATTTATTTTTGAGAGAGACAGAGACAGAATGTGAGTGGATTGGGGCAGAGAGAGAGGGAGGCACAGAATCTGAAGCAGGCTGCAGGCTCCGAGCTGTCAGCACAGAGCCTGACATGGGGCTGGAACTCAACAGCTATGAGATCATGACCTGAACCGAAGTCAGACACTCAACTGACTGAGCCACCCAGGCACCCCCATACCAAGTATGTTCTTATGCCACAATGGATTTAAATTAGAAATCAATAACAGAGAACTCTGGAAAATCTCCAGGTATTTGAAAACTATATAAAACAGTTCTAAGTAATCCAGGAACCAAGGGAGAAGAGGGCAATTAGAACATATTTTTAACCGAAAGAAACAAAAAAACAATATATCAAAAATTGCAGGATTTCATTAAAGCAGTATTTAGTGGGAAATTTATAGCACAAAGGCCTATGTTAGAAAAGATGAATGATTTTAAATCAATGACCTCAGCTTCTGCTTTATGAAGCTAAGTAAGAAGAGCAAATTAAACGCAGAGTAAGCAGAATAAAGGAAATAATAAAGACAGAGTTGAATTCACTGAAAAATTAAAAAAGAAAGGAAAAATAGAGACAACAAAGTAAATCAAAGTCTGGTCCTCTCAGAAGATCAATAATCTTGATAAAACTTCAGACAGGTTAATAAAGAAAAGAGAGAAGAGACAAATTACCAATATCAGGAATGACAGTTGATGTCTCTACATATCCTAAGAGATATTAAGAAGATAATATGAGAATATTATAAACAAATTTGTCAATAAATTTGGCAACTTAGATGAAATCATCAACTTATTTGAAAGATGTAAACTATCAAAGCTCACTCAGAGATGAAATAGATAATCTGAAAATACCTGTCATCTATTAAATAAACACAATTTATACTTAAAACCTTTCTGTAAAGAAAACTCCAAGCCCAGATGTTTTCACTTGTAAATCCTACCAAGTAATTAATAAAGAAATGAAATCAATTATACGCAAAAGTGATCTAGAAATTGAAAAAGTGAGAATATTCCTAACTCAGTATATGAAACCAGAATTATTCCGATGCCAAAGCTAGTCAAAGATGTAAAAATAATAACAACAAACACTTTAGTGCAAGATCCCTCATAAATATTGATTTAAAATGTTTATTAAATCATATCCAACAGTATATAAAAAAGATAATAGATTATGATCAGTTCTGGGGTTTATCCCAGAAATATAATATTAATTTAGTACTAAAAGCCCATTAATGTAATGTAACATATTGACAAACAAAGAAGAGAATATATGATCATAAATAGATGTGGAAAAGCATTTGATAAAATTCAACATCCATTCCTAATAAAACTCTCAGCAAATTAGGAATAGCAGAAAACATCCCCAAACTGAGAAAAGGAATTGATGAATAACCTATAGCTAATATCAGAGTCAATGTAATCAAAACTGGTACAGCCACTTTTGAAGACAGTTTGGTAGTTTCTTATAAAAGTAAGCATAGTCTTACTATAAGATCCAGACATCATATTCCTTGGTATTAGCCCAAATGAGTTTAAAGCTTATATCCACACAAAACCTGCACAGGGATGTTTATAGCAGGTTTATCTTATAATTGCGAAAACATGGAAACAACCAAGATATCTTTCAGTAGGTGAATGGAGAAATAAACTGTGGTACATCCATACAATGGAATATTACTCAGCTCTAAACAATATCAATGATGTAGCAATGACATGATGGAGGAAAACTAAATGCATCTTACTAAGCAAAAGAACCCAATCTGAAAAGGCTGCATATTGTATGTGTGATTCTAACTATACAACAGTCTGCAAAAGGCAAAACTATGGAGATATTAAAAAGATCAGTGGTTGCTGGGTTTTGAAGGAGGGGGAGATGAATAGGCAGAGCACAGAGGATTTTTTGGGCAGTGAAAATGCTCTATATGATACCATAGTGGTGGATCCATGTCATACATTTGTCTAAACTCATAGAATATATAACACCAAGAGTGAACACACACACACAAAATAAATATATAGTTATTTCATCAAACAAATGCTTTGTAGGACAAACCTTGGGGAAATCTTAAGGGAATGAATTCAGTCTATAAATTGTTTTTCTGATCGTTTGTGAAGTGTCTTGCAGCTGAATAATCCTGAGAATCATTCAGAAGATGGAAAATCTTAAAGAAGGGCATGGTTGCTTATTTTTTAAAATGAATGTTAGGAAATAACAGTGGGCAATAAAAATAATGTAGTGATATGTAAAAATGGCATGCAGCCTAACTTAGTCACCAAGCCACCCTGCTCACACAAGATTCATTAGTCTCAACAGCAGTTTTGCTATTGAGTACTTTTATAGAAATGCATGCAATGTAATGGAAATGTACCTGTACCTTATTATACAAGTCTTCTGAATATAAATAATGCAGGAGGCCTGTTCTTTGCAAAAAAAGATGTTGTGTTAGAAAATGAAAACTGTAAACAGATTTCTAGTGAAAGGTATTGTATATGCTCCAGACAGCATCAAGCTTTAATGCCTGTGCTAGTTTTAAGTACGACGTGCATACACACTCATAGTACGCGCACACACACACACACACACACACACACACTTTACTGGATTTTGATTTGGTTTTATTTTCTTTTTTTTCCCCTTTTTTTCTTTTCTATTCCTCAGTGAATCTGTACAGAATCTGTAATGTGAGTTTTCTTTGTTCATGATATTGTATACAAGGTCCCCCTGAAAATTAATAAGGATGTCTCCAACTCACAGCCCTATTTGCATACTTCTCCCCTACCAGTTAGCTTTTGATTTTCCTCTGTATCTCTTTATCTTTGGGTTATAGCTGAATGGTTCCTCTGCCAAATTCTGAATCAGCCTTTCACATGGATCCCATATAATATTTTTCTTCAATTCTGGACTATGTATTTGGGGTATTTACTCCTATTAGTTTCATGTGATTATTTTGTAGTTCTTTTCCTCTAAAAGATAAAATATGTAAGTGTCAAAATAATTGGATAAGGCACTGCTAATGGTTTAATAAAAACAGAATTCTATAATGATAATTAGGATTATACCCAAGAGCTTTAAAGCTACAGCCCAACCAACCTTTTAAGAGTATAATATTAAGCCAGATCTAATTTAATAGAGTGTAGGATTAATAAATATTGGTCTCTTTTCTTCCTTGCTACTGGGACAGTCTCTGAGAAGATCTCAGTGAGAGGAACACTTATCTGCCCCTCAAGTCCTTAGATAACTGAAGTCTTTGATGCATGGGCAAACAGACCTGCTGAGGATGGGTTTCCAACATTTTCTCTTCTTGGAATAGCTCCTGTTTCCCAAGAAGGTTTTATTATACATCATTAGTTAGTGGTGTTTACAGGACTATTATTTAGTAACTCATGACGTTGAAGTTGGGATTAGCAGTTCTTGTTAACCAGTAAAAGGTACATCATTCCCCCTGGAGAACATATATTCAGCTCTTAAAAAATCATGGCCTCTGGCCTCTCCAAGATTCTGAAAATTCTCTCCTCCCCATGAAATCTCAACCTTCTTTTATAATGTCAAAGACAGCCTATGGTGGGCAATATGCACATACCTGTCTTTCTAGTCAGAAGAATAAGAAAGCTCACATACTTTACTCTCTTAGATTAAATCACCTTGGATGCCAGTGCAAAGGCAATGGAGAGCCATTAAGAAAGCTATAATCAAAACGTTGAATTGTCGCAAAAGATAAATGGGAAAAAAAGTAAAATATTTCCATTTTAAAGCTCCTACTGGACAGAAGAAGAGTGGTGAAGGGAACAAGATACTTTTGTAACAGGATAACCCTTGCAGGTCAATAAGTACAGAAGTGCCATCTGCAATCAGTGTAAACCAAGACAGCTGCCCTGCTTTGTGCAAATTGAGCACCTGTGTGAAGTACCATCTCTGCCATGGTTTTGAGCAGCTGAACAAATTTGGTGGCAGTTAAGAAAAGTTTTATCTCTCTCTAGGTGGATTTTTACTTTCCTGTCTCAGAAAATAAAAGGTTTGCCTTTGGAAGTGGGATCTGTATTTGACGCAATAGTTACAATTTGTATGATCAGGAAGAGTGAGCCATCGTATCTGTACTTCACACTAATGGGGAGATATCACAGGGGCCAGACTGGGACTCAACGCCTATCCCAGCTTGTTCTCAAGCTGTCCTCCCCCTTCCTATGTGTGCTGTGCTGTTATTATAGTATGAATTACTTGTGCTTTGGAAAACATACTGAAGCAAATCAGTACATAGATTTTCTCAGTGAGAACAGAATTGGATGGATTTTAAAGTCAGATAAGCCCACTCAGATAAACAACTTGGGTTTTTCAAAAAGGAGGAGGAATTCACATTGTTAAGGTAGAAATAAGAAACGCCCTCCAGGCTGGTAATGGATTCCAGACAGGGGAGTAAGACAGGAGGAGCTGGAGTACGTCCACCACACAATTCATGTGAAAGGCATTTCATGCTGACTTTTTGTCCCCTTTGGACTAGAAGGTAGTCATATGCAACATGCAGCTTTTACTTTGTAATATTCCTTAATACATTGCAAATTCCTTTTGTTACCCAAACTCCTAAGTAAATCCCATATTTCCATAGAAAACTGTCATAATATTATTGGGGAGAATTAAACACTGGGCACTTAAAGAGAGTACAGCCTGCCCCATATTCTCCTTGCTTGACTTTGAAGTCTGTGAAGAAGGAGTAACATCGTATTGAGGAAGACTGTGGTATAGAAGCTCTAGGTAGTACCAATATTAGTAACTCCAAAAAGCTGGGCAAAGTGTGAATTCAGAATCTCACAACAGAGATGAGAAACAGCACAGGGACACAATTCAGGGGCTGAATTTGAAATTCCCTCTTTCATAAACACCTCACAGGAGATTTTACTTTTACCACCAAGATTACATTTTCCTATACACCTAAAAACTTGACAGCAATGTTTAGCCCTTTATTAAATATTTTACGATATGATGAACTCATATCATGGCCTTCGAGGAACACTGAGATATGCAAGGTGATTTTTCCCCTTTAGAATGTCTCGAGACTACGGTGCTTTTGGGACCTGCTTTGATTTCCTCTGTTGACTTTATCTATTGTATCAGCCCTCAGATTCACTTCTTTCCAAATAGTAGGCCCTACAAATTTATTCCTTTCTATCTAATCTATTGGTTCTAATCAGGTATGAACAAGAAGGCAAGTACAGTGAACTAGGACAAGAGGAAAAGATATTGTAAATAGTGCCTGAATGAATTGTTTATGAGTAAAAAGCAAATCAGGATTTAGGTTAGATGTCAGCTACTCTAGGCAGAGACCTCCCTGGAGGTATTCCTTGGGGCTCACATAGTACTCCCTACATGGTCTCACAGTGCACTGTGTCCGTGTGTTTTCTTGATAATGTCTCCCTAGACTGTATGTTCCTTGAATTCCAGGACTGGGTCTATTTCAGTGATTATTTAACCCCATCACATATCAAAAAAACCTGGCAGAGAGTAGGATTTTAAAGATGCTTTTAATCCAAAAAAAAAAAAAAAAGAAGAATGGAACATATACAGCATTTAAGAAATTATGTCCTCCAGCTCACTCCTACCACCATCCCCTATGTCCATAAGCACCCACCCCCTCTAAACACACACAAATTACTTAAACTAGGGTTTTCAACCCTTCCCATCAGAATCACTGAGAGCACTCTACAAAATTCTCATGTCTGGGCCCTACCAAGAGCAGCAATTCAATAACCCCTCTGTGGATGTGTCCTATGCATACTTTTATGTATGTATATATGTATTGGTTAATGTTTGAATGCTATGAGGTAATTAAAATGTGTAGCCAGAATTGAGAATTACCGAGTTAGACTTTTTGGTTTTACTTGTTTCCATGCTCATCACCAAGTATTTTGTAAGTACTATTTTCATCATTTTGTTTCTTTTCTCAGTTTATTCGAGCATATTTACTATTTTCTTTTGAATAATGAATGTAAATAGCATACTTAAACTATTTTTTCATGTTTGATGATTTTTTAGGTGCCATTAAGTACAAATGAAAATGTGGTTGAATATATAATTATTGGGTACAAACATTTTTCTCTTCAGTAATTTATGGAAGTCCTACTGACTTCCAGCCTTTACTGGCACCAAGGAGAAATACGATCTATCAGAGCACTGGCTACATCTCCATAAGTAACTCCTTCAGCTTCGTAAATATAGTATCCTGTTGCATATCTTTGCAAATAGGAATTAGATAATTTCTAAACTTTTTTGGTAGAATAACTTTGTTTCTGTTTTAACTCTTTGCAGAGGTAGCATTTGAATTCTTTCTTCATGTTCTTTGAAACTCTCGAATATTTTTATGTGTCAGCAATTTTTCTCTCAGATGGGACTATTTGTCCAAAATTGGGATTAAGCATGGGTTCTGTCAGAAGTTTTGTAAGTTTCTATTCAATCTCTTCAGCCTCAGTGAAGGGGCAGATGCTTAAACCAGCTAAACCTTTTTTTATATATATAAATATGAGTTCCAGGTGCTCATTGAGTTGAGGAAATAAGCTTCAGCTGTGGGCTGCCTGACCAGCGAATCACTGCTGGGCCAGAGATTGTTTCCCCGGGTAGCAGCGAGACTAAGTCGTTATTTCAGAAGCTGCCTACAGTCTGCACCTGTGGCCTCAGGAGAAGCTGGGATTCATGGGAGCATACTGCTCTTTTGTTTGAAAGCACCTCCGTGGACATTTTGCCAGGCAGCCCAGTTTCTCTTGGTGGGAATGACTACAATAAAAGGAGGTAAGTAGGTCTGTGCAGCAAAGTAACAGGAGCTAGAGTCATTTTCTGGAGGACCAAAAGGAGGCAAAAGAAAAAGAATGGGCTCAGGAGGAAGAAGGGGTCTTGGTCTGCCTGGAAATCTAGGGAATTGCATAGAGTTATGCCTGATATTTAATTTTAAATTGTTTGCTGCTATTTTCTGTGCTTTAGAACTCTTCAGTCAGACCCAAATCTTCAGAAAAATGCATTACAAACAATAGGCTTGTGTCACTGGTGTCTTAAGAAATGTGGAAGGAAGGACTGTGTCTGGGGTTAGAGTGGCCCTTCAGAGGGCTTGTGGAGTAAGAGCTGAGCAAACAAAGTTTGCTGCCCTCTGCCCCAAGGTATCTTTGAAATATTGGGACAGATCCTGGGCTTTCTACAGGGCAGTAAAAAGAGACTGGAGTCATTTTTATTTCCATTAAAGAGCACATTCTGGAAGAATAGGAGACAAAGATTATGCCTGCTTTTAGAAGTGGAAATGAGCCAGCTCTTGAACTTTTCTGAGCACTCCAAACAACTACCATTACACTCCTGTTTCGCCTAGGATGTGGTTAGGGCCAGGAGTAAGTGGGGGCTGCCTTCAGTCACTAAATCCTAGGACTCAAGACTCAGACTGTATTTCAACTGATAATCCCCAAATCCCTGTGTGCTTTAGCTCTGGCCATCCTGATTTAGGTGGTGCATGAATGATCCCTCTGGGGGCTCCATCCACTCACCCCAGATGGACCTTTGTATTCAGATATTTAAGTTTTACAATGTTCTTTATAAAGTTCTACCTGCTGTAAGTTGTTATACATCTCATAGGAATTTCTTGTCTTTTCTATGGACGACTCTTCCATAGCAATAATTTTATGCTTTTTTTAATACTCTTGTGACTCTGAGAAGACAGCTGGATAACCCACTGTGTCTCTTGTATATTTAGTTCACTTCATGTTTTCATGGGGGATATTTTAAAACTCTTTATATTTGTATAAACAAATGACTTTCTTAAATGTAAATAGGAAATATAACTGTTGTGCTATTTAATTAACTCATCATGCCTAGTGCCTTGGAATAGAAATGAGAAATTTTAAGGTACTGATGAATTTATTCCAGGGGGAGATTGGTGAATGTATTTGTTTCTTATTGCTGTTCTAAGAATTACTACAAACTTAGCATGTTATCTTACTGCTCTGGAAGTCAGAAATCTAAGATGGATCAGCAGGGCTGTGTTCCTTCTCCAGGTTCGAGGGGAGAAGCCATTGCCTTGCCTTTTCCAGCCTCAAAGGCTTCCTACATTCCTTAACTTGTAGCCCCTCCCTCCATCTTCAAAGACAGTGTCCCAGCATTTTAAAGTCTCTGTGTCTATTTTTAAGTCTGTGTTTCATTGGTCCCTACTTTTATCATCACATCTCCTCTGACTGTGACCTCCCTGCTCCCCCACCATAAGTCCCCTTAATGATTACATTGTGCCCTTCTGTGTAATACAGGATACTCTTCTCAGCTCAGTAGCTTTAACTTAATCACATCTACAAAGTCCCTTTCACCCTCTAGGGTAACATAATTACAGACTCTAGGGTTTGGGTGTGAACAACTTTGTGGGGGGGGGCATTATTCTGTCACTACAGTGAATTAAAACCTCATGACCTGAATGCAGATGTTAGGACAACTGTTGAGACTTGCAGTAAGTGGAGAATCCTACTTCAGCATTAAATTGCTGGCCCTAAAAACTGCTCCACAGAACAAACACCAGTCTTAGAGAGCCAGCTGACACCATGGAATATGGATAGCTAGAGTTGCCCCAAACGAAAACCTCAGAAGATAAAGAATCATTTCATCAAAAACACTGTGCTTGCTCTTACCTCCAGCCTCCAAAGATCCAACATTTTCTACATAGAAAATTTTACCATATCCTTATTTTTCTACTCATCCTTCACATCTTAAAGTTAATTAATGTTGAAGCACTGTCAGATGGAGTTTTGCAGGCCTGATGATTTTGGACAACACTTTGTATGTTAGTACCTCATAGTCTCTGGAGTTGCTTGCTGAGTAATTTTAGATGACTAATAACCTCATAATTAGATAAATAATTGATATGGTTCAATTATCTGCTGCTTTACAACTTTATTAATATTCGTATTTGAGCTGTAGATGCCTCTCTGCCCTTTACCTGCCTGGGAGAAAACCTAATCCTCCACGGACTCAAGGATATGTGTTGGAGAACCCTTGCTAGAATCCAGGATATGTAAATTAGCCATCTTGTTCCCAAGCATTAGCAGCTGTTGTTTTAATTATTAATGAGATGGTCAGTATTTGCTGTAGGAGAAAGAGAAACCAAGTAAATGGGTTTGGTGTTCATGTCATTTAAAATCAATTTATTATTCAAGAATTCTTAACCAAAGTAGCTGGGTTGCCCAGAAGATGGCCAGAAGTATGCTGGCTTTGGTGGTTTGTTTTTATCTCTAGGTTATGCGTGGGGTTGTGTTATTGGATTCTTCTTGGGGGTTGGCCTCTTATAAGTTATTCTGTAGTTGATAAACTGTAATTAATAATTCAATGAAATATTATCAGTTGAAATAATAAATGTCAGTATTATGAAAATGCAAAAGATATTTTTTATTATTGCCTATCATTAACTGGAAAAGTATTATACAGAAGCACCTGGGTGGCTCAGTTGGTTAAGTGTCCAACTTCAGCTTATGAAGCTGAAGGTCATGATCTTGTGGTCTGTGAGTTTGAGCCCCGCATCGGGCTCTGTGCTGACAGCTCAGAGCCTGGACCCTGCTTCAGATTATATGTCTCCCTCTCTCTCTGCTTCTCCACCACTCATGCTTTCTCAACAATGAATAAATGTTTTTTTTTTTTTAAAGTATAATACAGGTGTTCTGTTTCGAAGGGACACATGTACCCTCATGTTTATGGCAGCACTATCAACAATAGCTAAAGTATGGAAAGAGCCCAAATGTCCATCAATGGGCGAATGGATAAAGAAGATGTGGTGTGTGTATTACACACACACACACACACACACACACACACACACACAATGGAATATTACTTGACAATAAAAAAGAATGAAATCTTGCCATTTGCAACTACATGGATAGAACTGGAGGGTTTTATGCTAAGTGAAATTAGTCAGAGAAAGACAAAAATCATATAACTTCACTCATATGAGGACTTTAAGAGACAAAACAGATGAACATAAGGGAAGAGAAACAAAAATAATATAAAAACAGGGAGGGGGGCAAAACAGAAGAGACTCATAAATATGGAGAACAAACTGAGGGTTGCTGGAGGGGTTGTGGGAGGCGGGATGGGCTAAATGGGTAAGGGGCACTAAGGAATCTACTCCTGAAATCATTGTTGCACTATATGCTAACTAATTTGGATGTAAATTTAAAAAAAATAAAAATTTTTTTAAAAAGTATGATAGAAATGTTAAGTTATTGACAATTGTATACATAACTGGATTAAGTACTAGAAAACAGTAAGAGAGAAATGGGTAAAAGGGGTGAAACGTTCAAACTTCTAGTTATAAAGTAAGTAAGTCCTGGAGATGTAATATAGCATGGTGACTATAGTTTGCAATACTGTATTGTATATTTGAAAGATACTAAGATCTTAACAATTCTCATCACAAGAAATTGTAACCACATGTGATGCCAACTAATTGTGGTAATCATTTCACAATATATGCATATATCAAATCATTGTTATATACCTAAAACTAATACAATGTTATATGCCAACTGTATGTCAATAAAAAAAAATTAGCATATCTCAGCTGAAAAGGGGAAAAAACAGTAAACAAAATATCTGCTAATTTCTCTTAAAGGCACTATCTTAGAACTTCATTTCATCAACCATAATTTTTATATCTTTAGAATTGTTATCTATATGATACATAACAATCTTATTTTAAAGGAGAAAACATAATTTCTATTTTTTCTGGCTTACCCTGTAAGGGTCTATGTATGTGCTTGATAGCTGCACTCAAATTATCTTTTTCTGTGACATAACATAATACATATTTAATTTTAAAAGAAATTTATAAAGTAACACAAACAAAAAAAGAAAATCATTGGTCCTGTATTGCAGAAGATTTGAGAAAGAAATCAGCATTTTCTTTGAATATTTCTTAATGAATTAGCTTCACAGTCTTAGCCAGAAGTATATAAGAAATTAAGTATTTACTCTATTGATTCAAATTATATTAGTTCAGAAAGATCTAACTACATGATTAGTGATTTAGATTTTGGAGCTCCAAGTGGTAGATAGACTTTATTTCTCTAGAACCTTAAACTGTTTTTAGGCAGATGTTTTCAAGTGATCAAGATACATGCGATAGTTCTATATATACCAGTATAAGTTTTATGGTATCCATGGCTTCTTTATGCTTTACATGAGTTGGTGACTGTGTTAGCTTGTGAGAATTTTCAATTAAACTAAAAAAATAAATGATCAGAAGTAGGAGATACATACGATGTCCAGATTGTCTGGATAGGAAGGATTAACATGGAGAAAATTTTCATCTGCAGTTATCATGGACTCTTATTTACTGCTGAAGATGATGAAGATGGTATTCCTTGAATCTGACATTCAATTAAGATGATAGAGCAAAATGAAGTATGTTATTTTTATGTCTGAATGTTTGCCGTTGATGTCGGTTTGAAAAATAATTGTGGAGAAGATCAATATTCCCTGATAAGAAACAAGTTGGTCTGTACAGGGAGACATGGACATGCTCAAGGTGGGCTTGTTAACAAAGGCTACTCATCAGAGAGCTGTGATGCTCCATTGGCTGGAGACATTTAAGATCATTTGGAGCAAAGATTCTCCCTGACTACTCCTTCTGGTGCTATTTTAACTTTTAATCAATCAGCTGATTCCTGATTAGTCAGAAACTTGAACTCTTTACAACCATGAGAATGAAGCTGAATAATCGGTGGTCAGTGACTATGTTAGATGAAAGGCTTAATAATCTTAGGCAAGGAGGTGAGGCAGAGACCAGCTGAATCTAGCTATGGCAGCTGATTGCTCAGTGCAGAATGTAGCCATTGAAACTACCACCTTGCTGGAGGTGGGTAGAAGCAGAATCTACCAAGAATACATGAAACCTCACATGTAGAAAGTCTGGACTCCCTGCTTCCTATTCTTAGGATATTTAGGCATTTTCCTTATTCTCACTTATAGGAAGATGTAACACATTGAAAGTTTTCATCTTTTTAAGTGGATTAAAAATCAAGTCATCGGGGGTCACCTCTGAGGCTCAGTCGTTTGAGTGCCTGACTCTTGATTTTGGCTCAGATTATGATCCCAGGGTTGTAGGATTGACCCCCGTGTTGGGCTCTGGGCTCTGCACTGAGTGTGAAGCCTGCTTGAGGTTCTCTCTCTCTTTTTCTCTCTCTCTCTGTCTCTCTCTGTCTCCCTTTCCTTCCCCCTCTCTGTCTCCCTCCTCCCCACAACCGAACATCTCCCCTGCTCCTGATTGCTCTCTAAAATAAAAAATAATAATAAAAAGCAAGTTATCAGAAGATGTAAATGTGGCTCTAGATCATTCTCTTCTGGCAAGGAGGGGTGGTGGTAATATTGAGTACCAAGTTCCATGGGGTTATATCTTATAGAAGTGGAAACCAGTAGTTATCACCAGTAATCTCAAGTAGGAGGAAGGGATAAGGACATGTAGGAGAGGTGCTGTGCTGGACACAAGGTGGCCACTCCAGCTTGTCTTCCCTGCCTCACTGTCCAGGCTTCTCTGCACAGGCAGGTCCCATTCCAGTGACCTTTCATGTAGGCTGTGTATTTAACACTTGGAAAAGGCCTGAATCTCCCCAGTCTTCCTGAAAGTAAAAAGAACAATCCCCCTTTCATTCTTAAAGGAGCTAGTTGTGATGATTAACTAAGGTGATGCTTTAAAACACTTTGTGGTCAGAATTGGGCAGCTGAGACATTACATGTCTTTAAGTTGATTTCATGTAATGCAATAAGAACCATCATGCTTCTTTTTCCTCAAGGAAGTAATTTTAAAACTGTCCAAATCCAGTATGGATTGCATATTCAATGAGCAAAAATTATTAGAAATCCAGGACTAATCCTGTCCTAGAAATGTGTCATTCTTGCTGGCAAAATGGGAAGTGTGAAACTCTCCTTCCCACCAGCATAAACTGGGGAAGAGAAATGCATCTGTGAAGTCATAAACTGCTATTTCAAAGTTTAAATGAAATCTTTTAGAACACAAAAGGAGGCCTTGAACTAAGTTTGAGTTGGATGCTGTAGAGAACTTAACTGAATAGCTTTGCTTACAAAAATGAAAGTACTTTTTTTTTGTTTCTGTCTTTTCTTTGTTTGTTTTTAGAGGGGATGGAGAAGAGAGAGCCAGTAGAGGGAAAAGGGATAGGGGGGAGAGGAGAGACTGAGAAAGTCACTTAGCTGTGTGGGGAAAAAATGCTCATGAGGACAGGGGAGACATTCATTGTCCCATGTGAAGTCTTTGGAGTTAAATGCAAGCCTGCTTTGTCTCCTCCAGGCAGAATGAGTTCCCTGCCCTATAGAAGTAAATTTTATTGTGCATATGCACATGCATGACAGCATGGGGCTTGGTGGCTAGGGTAAGCGATAGATCAGTAGGTCGATAGGTAATAGATAAACACTCGTGAAAAGTGCTATGAAGATCTACTCATGGAATTTTAGTAGCTACTATCAGACGGTACCCTTTCTATACTGGGTGGTTTGGATAGGCCTGCCTGAGAATGAAGGGGTCAGGTCTACAAAGCACTAAGGTAATAGAGTTTGGGATGAAAAAAAAGCAAGCCTAAAGGTCCCAAGGTAGCTAAAGAGACCTTGTGTTTGTGGAGAAGTAGGGGATCAGTATGAGGACAGGAAATAGACTCAAGGAGAGAGTATACCAAAATGATGTGTATTTTTTTTTAAATATTATGTGTTTAGAATTTAAAAAATCACTCTGGCTATGTGGAAAATAGGTTGGAGAGGGGCAGATCAACACTACTGATGTCAAGATTAATCCTTCATTAGAATCTTTCATTAGAAAGTCAACATTCAGGTGTCTAGGAGTACATATCTTCATTAATCATAGAGGAAGCATTTAATCCATTTCTTCAATGAATGATCAAATAAAAGGACAAATGAAAAAATAAACACTATATAAACAATTATTTAGCTTGACAGTGGTTTCCAAACCAAAACAAATTTACAGTGTGCTTTCTCATAAAAATCTAAAATAGGTTTATGGCAGGTAGAAATTATGACTAGGAGATCATATTAATAGGAGCAGCCCTCATGATGAACTGTCAGAATTAATGGAGATAGTCATCTCTGATTTTGTTTTAAGTGGGACGATCTCTGTTAAACAGTATGGATTGTGCCACTTGAATAAAATTGTAGTTTTAGGAATAACTTATTTGTAAATTTTGGGGGTCTTCAATGCTAATCTCAAATGCAAAACAAATCTGAATCACAGTCTCAGAGAGGTTAAAGATTCCAGTGTGTAATGCTCTATTTTGTCATTGTGTCATCTGGAATTGTTTTATGCATTTCAGTGCAAAGTAAAAATGTATAGGGATCATCACTTAGTGATAAACTGTAGACTTCTAGACAAACATTTTAACTGATTTACATCTGTTTTTCCTCTAGGATAGCTACAGTATTTGATATACCTATTTCCAACTTATCAGTGATAGCTGGGGGAACACTTCTTTAGCTGTATGCAAATTGACCACGAAATGCACAAAGCCAGGCTATATGCCCATGGAGTAAGATCTGTTATGAATATCAGCTGTAGAAATACTGAGCTGTTCATCAAACAAGGCTCACACCAAAGACCTTAAGAGTAATTGATTGTCCAAGTCACATGGTAGAGTCAAGACATATACTTAAAAGAGCACTGAGCACTCCTGGGATGTTCAATAATTGATCAAAAGTAGCATTATGAGAGATGAATCAGAAATCAATCATTACTTCATTGCTTGGATATATAGAGACAGCTCCATTTAAAATATTTGTCTTGCAAAATATGTCCTTGTATTTGTGAGAAACAGGATTTAAATCATCTTATTTTGGGTTATTACTATATTTTTAGGCTTTCACCTCCTACCTTGTAAGAAAAGGGGAAAATGTAAGAATAGATAAATCTAATTTCTCAGTGATCCATATGAAGGTAGGAAAATATGTAAGGTTACTGAGGAATAGAGCATTTGTATAAAAAGCTTTGACTGGTTTGAGGAAAATTTGAGTCTCCATTCCTACTCTCCGTCAAGGGATCAGGAACACCCTCAGGAGCCTGACAGATAAATCTGAGCTCTGAGTTCCATTATTATTCCTGCTTGATGTTGTGCAAGATACTTAACTTTTACATCAGTTTCCTTATGTATAAAATATCTCAATCATTATCTTCAGAATTAAAAAAAGGATTAAGTGAGTAATGTGCTTCTAGTATTTACCCAGTAGCTATGTAAGTGTTCAAAATGGCATTAAATAGTTATAATAATACCAGTAACAATAACCACATTTCCTTGCTTTAATAAATGTAAGAATGAATAATTATAGAAAAAAGGTGAACAAGAAAGTAGTAGAAGAAAGCATAAATGTGTCAGAACAATACTACATGCAAAATATTGTTTGGAGATATTTATGGGTAAAATCAGGACTTTGCAATATAAGGTATGTTATTGGCTTTGAACTTTATAGTTTAATCTTTAGGTTATAGTATCTCAGGGTGGGATTTTGACAGGATGAAGAATGAGCAACAGGGAGGAATAAGAAATGGGGACTGAAGGAACGATGGGTTTCCTCTTTAAGGGAGGAAATAAGTAAGTTTCATATATACAAGAGATTGTTGTATTACATTAAAGAGAAGCAAGTGGATCTGGGTATTATCACTGTTGAAGTTTAAGAATATATATCTATAAAGCAGTGTGTGTTGGTGGAGTAGCTGACTGTTTGGGTTGGACCTCTCAACCTCTGTTTCACTTTCCTTACATTTGGAAGGTTTGGAGAGGTAAAAATAAATTTCCCAGATTCTTGCAGCTAAGGTTCTAGGTATCAATTAGCCTCTACCAATGAAATATACTCACGTGAGATTAGGACAACAGACTCATCTCTCTATGTTTATGATGGCTGACAAGTAAACTCTACTAGACATAAGTGTCTGCACGGGATTCATTTGTCATCAGCTTTGTGGGTGGTGACAGTTGTGGCAACAGCAGCACTACAGAAGCAGATATTTCCTGCTCCTGGGTCTGTGTCATGAAGGTGTCACCTTGAAAAGCAGATTTAGTAGTAGCCCCTTGACTTTAGCTTTCTAGCCTTTTAAGTGATTTCTACATTAAACCCAATTTTGCTTGAAAAACCTAGAATGATTTTGTTTTCCTGCACTAAACCTGTGTTGTTTAGGAATTTCTTTTGAAAGAGCTACAGTAAAACATCTTGAACAAACAACTCAAGACCAAGATACATTCCACAGCTCTAAGTGAATCAGAACCCCATCTTAGGAGCCTAACATTAAAGGAGAATGCAGAAGATTAAAAAATAAAGTTGTTTCATGAGTGGACAGATGGGAGTTCTTTAAGAAAATAAGAGAGAATTAATAGGAAAAGGAAATTATTTGAGATGTAACTTGCTTCTAAAAATACACGTGACTTTTACAAATAATTAACAATTAGATGAAAAAAGGTTAATAGAGAATGAATTCTAGAGAGAAAATTAGAGTGATTTTTCAAGTCCTTTACTGTGTACCAGGCATTGTACTAAATGATCTTCAAGCATTTCATTCCAACCTCATAACAACTACTAAGTGCCATTATTATTATTGCCATTTTGCCAATGTGGAAACTAAAGTTCCCACGTGTTAGGTACTGTAGTATTTAACACATGTGATAGACCTTGGATTAGAACTCCAAAGGTTTACCTTTAGATCCTGTATCATTAGTGACTACCTTATGTTGCCTGTCAATGATCTGTAGGACATATTTTCTGAACAGACAACTAGAGAACATGCCAGCTAGAAGAGAACCTGAAATTTGATTTGTCCAGTGGTTCTTACTGGTGGCAATTTTGCACCTGAGGGACATTTGGGAATGTCTGGAGATATTTTTTATTGTCATGATTGAGGGAAGGAGGTGTGTTAGCTGACATTTAGTGAGTAGAGGTCAGAGATGCTACTATATATTCTACGTTGTGCAAAATATTGTCCACAACAAAGAACTATCTGATTGAAAATGTCAATAGTGACAAGATTGAGAAGCCTGGGTTAGCCAAACATTCCCCAAATGGTTTCATGGAACTTCTGTATATGAGGAAAAACAGCTTTGTGGTTTAAAAAAATGAATTTTGTGACATGCTATATAGTCTATTCCCTTTTTGAGTAATCTCTATGAGGATTATATTTTAAATCTTATTTTAACATAGAATTTAAAATTCTTAAAAGTCCTGCAGCAGCAAAAACACCTGTTTACCTTTTACTCCACAGAGAGATTCATAGTTAGGATTGCAGATGGTGGTGTTGACACAAGTCATATGTGACTTACCCAAATTATTGGTAGAAAGAGCCAAAATTAAATGATATTCTCTTGACATCAACTCTAGATGCTGTGAATTTTTTTTTCCGGCCAAGTATATATACCCCTTAACTTAGAGATGAATATCTGGGCACCTGGTAGCTCAGTAGGTTCTGACTCTGGCTCAGGTCATGATCGTGTGGTTCATGAGTTTGAGCCCCGCGTTGTGCTCTGTGCTGACAGCTCAGAGCCTGGAGCCTGCTTCACAGATTCTGTGTCTCCCTCTCTCTCTGTCCCTCCCCTGCTCATATGCTGTCTCCCTGTCTCTCAAAAATAAATAAAACATTAAAATAGTTGAATATCTAAATCAAAACTTATCCAATAAAATGTAATAAACCACAGATTATAAATCCTATTTCATCCAATTAGCAGAAATCAAATAACTTCTGTATACAAAGTTTTATTGTCTCTACCAACACATTCCTCCCAGTTGAAGTCAGAGAAAGGATAGAAATGACTATGCACCTAGACAGAGGCTTTATCCATTAATAGTCCATCTTTTACCACTGGGTATAACAAACAGAGTTGGTCTTATAAGCAGGATGGAGGGCTAATGGCAGGTGATAGCCTATAAGGCTGTTTCTGTTTATAAGATTCCTCTCTGGTTATTAAGCTATATGCCTGCCTCAGCCTTTGTTTTCTTTGGAAAACTGACTACACACACCATCTTAGTTCCTTCTTTACAAACTGCCACTGTCCAACATTGTATGTTGGACATACAATGTCCTCATGTTCCCTTGCAGGATCCTTAGAAAAGTAGAGAATAACACAAAGCTATTTAGCAGTGTTTTTCTTGAATTGAAAGACACATATAAACCATTTTTCCATGAAGTCTAAAAATAACCCATCAGGAAGAACAAAAGCATTGGAATGGTATTTCTCACCATGTTCCAGATTGAATTGGAAGAGAAGTGTCTTCCATGCCAATTCCTGACCAACTCCTTTTCTGCATATCCTAATGGATGGCTTGGCATACCTACGGGTTCCTTCAGACTTGGGCACAAGTGCTTTTTCCTTTGTCATAATGAGATTTAATCAAGCAAAGCCAAAACCATTGCTGCAAGTTAAACACTCCCCAGGGAGGGGGAGCCAATGACTGGGGGAGTAATGAACCTCTATTTAACTTTCAGATTTTGTTAATAACAGTTTGACTTATACTGGTTGGAGCTAATTAGTTGCTGCAGCTTCTCCATTAGTGGCTTATAAAATGGGCCTTACCTTGTGCATGTTAAGCAATTTTCTCAGTGTGGGTCATTTTAGAGAAAACAGAAGGAAACTAAGTGTCTTAAACATGCATGATTATTGCATTTTATTGTGGTTTCCTTTTATATGGAGTTTCACAAATGCTTACAGATCCAATTCTGACAACTTCAGAAGCATGTAGTAAGATATATAAGTTGGGTTTATTTGGGGACCACCCCAGTTAGTTGTGAGGCATTAAAGAATGAATTTTATATGTATCTCATAGAAGCTAACCCAGACATGATATAAATTCTGTTTTGGTAACAGTATTGAAAGTAGGATGCTGTTGATATTAGATAATAAGTTGAGGAGAAGTTAAGATGATAGAACAGCATGGAGACCCTGGTCTTGTCTCATCCCTGAAATGCAGCTAGATCAGGACCAAACTATTGTGAACACTTAGGAAATTGAGTTGAGGATTAACACAATGATATGCATCACTTGAGCCACAGAACTCAGCAGGGACATGGTACAAAGAGGTGAACTGAGGGAGAGAAAAGCCGCAGAGGGTAGGGAGCTGTTTTTGCAGAGAGAAGACAGAGAGAAAGGGCATCGGGATTGATGCAAGAAAGCACTCTCCTGAAAATAGCCAAAGAGAAAGAGTGAAAATACTCGCAGGAGACTCAACAAGAAATCTGTTCCCCAGAACCATTGACAGGAAGAAAAGAGAGTGTTTCAATACCACCAGGGTTCTATAAACACTGGAGTGCTTTGTCTGAAGTTTCAGAGCTCAGTGCATGGCAGTGTTCTGGTGAAGAAGCACAGCGAATTTCCAGGAGCAGGCAGGAGGGTTTGGGGGGTCCACATGCCATGTAGGAAGAAGGAGTTCTCCTACTTGGAGTCATTTGGTAGAGGCCATATGGCCTTCCCACAGGCAAAGGTCCCAGCAGACCCTGGAGAGCAGCCACATTTGCTGGTATTGAGACAAAGATGCCAGAGTGTGGTGAAACCTAGTGATGGCTGTGTGTTATGGTTTTCCATAATCTCTGGGTCTCTGCCACTGAGTGATCACACAAATGTTTTCTTGGTGCAAGCTGGCACCCAGCCATTGCTCAGTGAGACCTTCCCCCAGAGTGTTGGTGCAGGTTGAAGCCATAGGGGTCTCTGAAGTGTCGGGTTTTGAAACACAACTCCATCTGAGAGGAAGGTGCTTCCTGGCAGGCAGACAGCTTGGATGTGAACTGGATAAAGTGGACAGAGACCTGAGACAAAGAAGGGGCATTTGATAGGGTCCTGTGCCAGAGACTAAGGAGATGGGTGAATCCATTTCCTCCTCTCCCTCGTTTGTGCCATACTGACCCACCCCAGTAAGCTATGCAGCACCACCTAGTGGAAAATGAAACTGTTACAACAAGACTTGCCCAACTGTGCACTCCAAGTACATATCCTAGAAGACCAGCACAAGCCTCTCTACCTGCTTAGTGTACGGACAATGGAGGGCTTCATAGTTTGAGTTGTACAGGAAACTGGATGTAACTTCATTCAGGTTTTATTCTGTTTGCTGTTTCACATATTTGTCCATTTTCTTTGCTTCTGGTTTTCCTTAAATTGTATTCTTTTTTCCTCATCTTTCTTGGATACAGAAAGAGAAAATTTTGTTTTTATTTTTGTTTTTTTTTTTAGTTTTTTATTTAATTTTTTTATTCTATTTTGTTTGATTTAATTTTATTGCATTACATATTTTTTTAATTTTTATTTTTTTTCTTTTATTTCCTTTTTCTCTCTATTCTGTCAAGCTTCTTTCAATAAGCAGACCAAAGCACACCTAGGATCTAGCTTACTTTATTTGAATTTTTGTTTTGTTTTTCATTTTTAATTACAATTTATTTATTATTTTTTCTTCCTCCAAAATGACAAAATGAAGGGATTCACCCCCAAAAAAAGCTCAGGAAGAAATTCTAGCTAGGGGCTTAATCAACACAGATACAAGCAAGATGTCTGAACCAGAATTTAGAACGATGATAATAAGAATACTAGCTGGTGTTGAAAAAAAGCATAGAATCCCTTTCCGTGGAGATAAAAGAAGTAAAATATAGTCAGGTCGAAATTAAAAATGCTATAATTTAGATGCCAATCTTGAATGGATGCCACAACAGCAAGGATAGACAAAGCAGAGCAGTGAATCAGTGATATAGAAGAAAAAATTATGGAGAATAATGCATAAAAAAGAGGGAAACAAAGTCAAGAAATCACGACAAAAGACTTGGAGAACTCAGTGAGTTATTAATAGGGAATAATATCCTAATCATAGAAGTCCCAAAACATGAAGAGAGAGAAAAAGGGGCAGAAGGTTTATGTGAGCAAATTATAGTGGAAAACTTTCCTAATCTGGGGGAAGACACAGACATCAAAATCCAGGAGGCACAGAGAATTCCTATTAGATTCAACAAAAACTGACCATCATCAAGGCATATCATAGTCAAATTCACAAAATACACAAAGAATTCTTAAAGCAGCAAGGTAAAAACAAAAACAAAATGTCCTTAGCCAATAAAGGAAGACACATCAGATTTGCAACAGACCTATCCACAGGCCAGAAAGGAGTGGCAGGATATATTCAACATGCTGAATTTGAAAAATATACAGCCAAGAATTCTTTATCCAGCAAGGCTGTCATTCAAAATAGAAGGCAAGATAAAGTTTCCCAGATAAAAATCTAAAGGAGTTCATAACCACTAACCAGTACTGCAAGACATTTTAAGGGGGACACTTTGAGTGGAGAAAAGACCTATAAAACAAAAACGACCAAAAGCAACAAAGACTAGAAAGGACCAGAGAACATTACCAGAAACACCAACTCTGTAGGCAACACAATGGCACTAAATTCATATCTTTCAGTATTTAGTCTAAATGTCAATGGACTAAATGCTCCAATCAAAAGACATAGGGTATCAGAATGGATAAAAAAAAAAAACAAGACCCATCTCTATGGTGCTTACAAGAGACTTATTTTATTTTATTTATGAAATTTATTGTCAAATTGGTTTCCATACAACACTCACTGCTCATCCCAACAGGTGCCCTCCTTAATGCCCATCACCCACCCTCTCTTTCCTCCTCCCCCCCCATCAACCCTCAGTTTATTCTTAGGTTTTAATAGTCTCTTATGGTTTGGCTCTCTCCTCTCTAACTTTTTTTTCCCTTCCCCTCCCCATGGTCTTCTGTTAAAAAAAAATAGACTGACCCTATGACCCAGCAATAGCACTGCTAGGATTTTACTCAAGGAACACAGGAGTGCTGATGCATAGGGACACTTATACCCCAATGTTTATAGCAGCACTTTCAACAATAGCCAAATTATGGAAAGGGCCTAAATGTCCATCAACTGATGAATGGATAAAAAAATTGTGGTTTATATACACAATGGAACACTACTTGGCAATGAGAAAGAATTAAATATGGCCTTTTGTAGCAACGTGGATGGAACTGGAGAATGTTATGCTAAGAGACTCATTTTAGACCTAAAGACACCTGCAAATTGAAAGTAGGAGTTTGGAGAACCATCTATCATGCTAATGGTCACCAAAAGAAAGGTGGTGTAGCCATACTTACATCAGACAAACTAGATTTTAAAATAAAGACTATACCAAGAGATGAAGAAGGGCATTACATCATAATTAAGGGGTCTGTCCACCAAGAAGAGCTAACGATTGTAAATATTTATGCCCCCAACATGAAAACCCCCAAATATATAAATAAATTCATCACAAACATAAACTCATTGATAATAATACCATAATAGTATGGGACTTCAAATTTTTTCTTGTGGCTGACTTCATAGTTTTATGGTCTGAAAATATGCAAGGTATGATCTCTATTTTTTTGCATTTGTTGAGGGCTAATTTGTTGAGGGCTAATCAGTATGTGATCTATTCTGGAGTATATTCCACATGCACTTGAGAAGAGTGTGTATTCTACTTTAGGATGGAAGTTTCTGAATATCTGTTAAGTCTACCTGGTCCAATGCGCCATTCAAAGCCATTGTTTCCCTGTTGATTTTCTGCTTACATGATCTGTCCATTCCTGTAAGTGAAATTGAATTAATAATAAAAAAATATCCCAGTAAGAATCCAGGGCTGAATGGCTTTTCAAGGGAATTCTACCAAACATTTAAAGAAAAGCTAAGACCTATTTTCTGAAGCTGTCCCAAAAAATAGAAACGGAAGGAAAACTTCCAAACTCATTCTATGAGGTCAGCATTACCTTGATTCCAAAACCAGACAAAGACCCCACTAAGAATAACTACAGACCATTTTCCTGATGAACATGGATGCAAAAATTCTCAACAAGATGATAACAAACCAGATCCAACAATACATTAACATAATTTATTCACCATGATCTAGTGGGATTTATTCTTGGGATGCAGAGTCGGTTCAATATCCACAAATCAATCGATGTTATATATCATGTTATAAAGGATAAGAACGACATGATCTTCTCAATAGATTCAGAAAAAGAATTTGGCAAAATACAGCATCCTTCTTTGATAAAAACCTTTAAGAAAGTAGGGATAGAAGGATCATTATATAAAGATTATAAAGGTCATATACGAAAGACCCACTGATAATATCCTCAATGGGGAAAAACTGAAGCTTCCCCCCTAAGGTCAGGAACATGACAATAACCACTGTTATTCGACATAGTGTTGGAAGTCCTAGCCTTAGCAATCAGACAACACAAAGAAATCAAAGGTGTCCAAGTTGGCAAGGAGGAAGTAAATTCTCACTCTTTGCAGACGATATGATACTCTATGTGGAAAACCCAACAGACTCCATGAAGAAATTGCTAGAACTGATCCATGAATTAAGCAAAGTCACAGGATATAAAATCAATGTACAGAAGTTGGTTGTATTTCTATACACCAATAATGAAGCAGCAGAAAGAGAAATCAAGGAATCAATCCCATTTACAATTGCACCAAAAACCATAAAATACCTAAGAATAAACCTAACCAAAGGTTAAAAAAATCTATACACTGAAAATTAGAGAAAGCTTATGAAAGAAATTGAAGACACAAAAAATGGGAAAACCTTCCATATTCATGGATTGGAAGAACAAATATTGTTAAGATGTCGACACTACCCAAAGCAATCTACATATTCAATGCAATCCCTATCAAAATAACACCAATACTCTTCACAGAGCTAGAATAAGCAATCCTAAAATTTGTATGGATCAGAAAAGACCCCAAATAGACAAAGCAATCCTGAAAAAGTAAACCAAATCTGGAGGCATCGCAATTCCAGACATCAAGCTGCATTACAACATTGTAATCATCGAGATAGTATGGTACTGGGACAAAATCACATAGATCTATAGAACGGAAAAGAGACCCCAGAAATGGACCAAAAAAATGTATGGCCAACTAATCTTTGACAAAGCAGGAAAGAATATCCAATAGAAGACAGTCTCTTCAGCAAATACTATTGGGAAAACTGGACAGCAACATGTAGAAGAATGAACCTGGCCCACTTTCTTACACCATACACAAAATAAACTCAAAATGGATGAAAGACCTAAATGTAAGACAGGAATCCATCAAAATCCTAGAGGAGAAAACAGGCAACAACCTCTCCGACCTCAGCTGTAGCAACTTCTTACTTGACATGTCTCCAGAGGCAAGGGAAGCAAAAGCGAAAATGATCTATAGAGACCTCATCAGGATAAAAATCTTCTGCACAGCAAAGGAAATGATCAGCAAATCTAAAAGGCAACCAATGGAATGGGAGGAGATATTTGCAAATAACATATCAGACACAGAGTTTGTATTCAATATCTATAAAGAACTTATGAAGCTCAACACCTAAAAAACAAATTATCCAGTGAAGAAATGGGCAAAAGACATAAACACTCTTCCAAAGAAAACCTCCAGATGACCAACAGACACATGAAAAAATGCTCAACATCACTCATCATGGAATTACAAATCAAAACTACAATGAGATACAACTTCACACCTATCAGAATGGCTAACATTAACAACTCAACCAACAACAGATGTTGGTGAGGATGTGGAGAAAAAGGAACGCTTTAGCACTGTTGGTGGGAAGGCAAACTGGTGCATCCACTCCTGAAAACTATATGGAGATTCCTCAAAAAATTAAAAATAGAACTACCCTACAACCCAGCACTTTCATTTCTAGGTATTTATCCAAATAATACATGAGTACTGATTCGAAGGCACATGCACGCCAGTGTTTATAGCAGCACTATTAACAAAAGTAGAAGTATGGAAAGAGCCCAAATGTCCACCCACTGATGAATGGATAAAGATGTGGTATATATAATAATATACAATGGAATATTACTCAAAAATAATGAAATGTTGCCATTTGCTACACTGTGGATGGAACTAGAGTGTATTATGCTAAGCAAAAGAAGTCAGTCAGAGAAAGACAAATATCATGTGACTTCACTCATATGTGGAATTTAAGATAAAAAATAGATGAATATAAGAGAAGGGAAGCAAAAATATAAAAACAGAGAGACAAACCATAAGAGACTCTTAAATACAGAGAACAAACTGAGGGCTGCTGACAGGGTGTTGGGTAGGGGGATGGGCTAAATAGGTGATGAGCATTAAGAAGGGCACTTGTTGGGAAGAGCTCTGGGTGTTATATTGTAAGTGATGAATCACTATACTCTTGAAATCATTATTACACTATATGTTAACTAACTTGGATTTAAATTTAAAAATTAAAAAATAAAAATAGAAAAAAATCTAGGTAAAACAAAAAAAGTAAGTTGAAGCTGCTCCATAGAATGAAAGGTATTCACTATATTGTTAGGCTTATGATGTTTGACATTGGTCCCAAAGCAGACTGTTTCCACTGTTCATATTGTCTCCCAGAATTGTATTCTCAAATAAAACCAGGGAAAGAGCTTGATTACAACACAGCATTTAAAAAACACTGAAAAAGCGATCACACAATATCAGGGCAAGGGGCAAGGACACTATGGTCATGACCCCAGGCCCTCCTGATTTTAGAAGATGTTTATGGTAGTTGTGGAACATGCCTTGAGATCAGGGTATTTTAAATCCAATTATGATATTCTAAACCTCAATATCACTGTATTGTAAACTGAATTTGGAGGTGGATGCCATACAAACTAGGAGTGGAGGCCAGAAGGGAGCAGAGTGATGCTATGGATCCCTGGGGTATAGGTGTGTTTCCCTCAGCCCAGCCTCTCCTTTTAGCCCAGGCTGATCTTGAAATCTCCTTAGATCTCTGGTCCGATATTTTGTGTTTATATGGTCCTTACCACATATCTTAATTTTCTGTGTCTTTCTTCTCAATTTCTAAAGATTTAGAATCTGATCTTTATGGTATTTGGGGTTCTATAATTAATAGAATTAACATGCTATTAGGATATATTTTGCTAGATAACTTGATTTCCTAATAGGAAGAGCTCTTGGCTATTTTAAGTCCTGGGCATCTGATGGAACAGGACAAAATTGAGGAAGGATTAGTGGGAAGGGACTTGCGTTGGTCTTGATTTAGAAGGAGCAAAATTAGATTCACAATGCCATCTACTAAGCCTAGTAATATACCAACATAAATAGCATAAGCAGGCAAAGTTAAGTAAGCTGGGTCCTGATGTTGAGTACTTTCCTACTGCATCCATTCCTAAAGTCTATAAAACCGTCATTTTTACAGGTGTCACATCTTAAAATCCAAAATGTGATATATTCAACTATATTACAAATGTTAAATTAAGCAAGATATACCCATGGGTTGTAACCTCTCCATCTCTGGTGCCAGAATGTAGATGTTCTTAACAAACAGAATGAAAAACTAATTTGTTACATACAACAAATCTTAACAAACAGAATGAAAAACTAATTTGTTGACATAAAAGCGATGCACTTTTATTTCTGGTTGCTCATTTAACATTAACGAAATGGGTTAATCCTTCAGGTGACACTGAAATCCCTCTGTGTGGCCATCAGTGTATCTGATAGTTAACAATCCAATGCTTACCCATCTAATGAGTGACGTGCCCGGGAAAGTAGTCCTTAGTCCTCAGGGAAGATGATGCCTACACACTGTTTTTGGGCACTGAGGATGCAAAACCTATATTCTAAAGAGACACATGAGTACTTTTTATGGGTATTGAAGGGTTTGTATAACATATACAAATGCTCCAGTGACTACTATTAGTCACACTAAAGTCTACTGTTCAAGTAGAAAGTTTTGGATCCCAGAGTAATAGAAATATGTCTTCATTTACATAGTACTACCCTCTATTCTGTCTCTATGGGTGCCAGAGGTGGACCATTAAGGTCTCTTTAGAGTCAACTGAAAAGTATGTACTCTATTTGGGTGCCCCTAGCACTGGGATATTAGTATAGTTCAAGATTTTATAACCTAATCCTACATTGCCCTCAGGACCAGAAGAGGCCCACTGCTGGGAAAGGTCCTGGTATTCATAAAGTTTTAATACTCTCTACTATTGAATCTTTACCTCTTAAGGATTTATTTATTAAAACCAGCCCTGATTGATTTAGGTCTAATTATGGTAAATAAATGGAGAGATGAGGTCAGGGTACATGATTTTTAGAATTATTTCATTAACCTGGTAGTTTATTAATTATAGAATTAATATATGCCTTTGGGCAAAATAATCCACTCAGAAAAGAAAAATAAAAAAATACAAATTAAAAGTTTCCTCCCCCCACTCAAAAAACTTAGTCTTTCACTCCCAAGAGACAACTAGTGTTAACAGCTTTTTGGTTTTCTTTTGATGTGGTTATCTTTTCTCTTTAAGCAGTGAACTCCTAGATCTGTTCTGTACCTATCATCAATACATAGAATTTTTGAAATGACAATGAAAATTGGAGATGCATAATATTTAACCATTTAACCATTAAACACCTACCCTTCCCAAGTTTACTGCCTGTTAGAACACATGTATAAATGTGTGAGCAAGTATTTCATTTCTCTTTTGACTTATATTAATTCAAATAATAAGTTTATTTCTTGTATCAATTTTAGAATGAATCTGTTGCTCTTCACTTAATGAAAGATGTGGAAATAGGGTACTTACTGTTCTTTACTAACAATCCCATTAATCCTTTTCCTTTTTTTTAGTCATTTTGTTATTTTACATCAAGGGTTATAACATCACATTATCTTTTGTGTCTATAATTGAATTTTGTATTGTGTTTGTGGTTTCTTTTTAAAACATGGTATCAGTATAAAACTCCAAGCACAATTCACTACAGAACGAATAGAATGAGTGTATCTTTAGTTAGAGAGGAAAATATAATCTCATGTCATTAAAAGTTACTGCTTAAAGAAGAATCTATCTAGTGTCAATAATTCATGAACTTCCATGTGTAGATCTGGTTCAGTACTATCTTTCTTTTAAGCATGTAAACAGAATTGTTTTACATTTGTTCCTAATATGTCATTGACTGTTAATGGTTTGACTGGATCTACACATCTATAGAAAATGTTTTTCACCAAAATTTTGAAAATGTAATTTTTCTGTAGCTCCAGTATTCCTAAAATGAAGTCTAATAGTCTGGAATAAGTAACTTGTTTTACTTTTAAGAAACCTTATAATGTTCTCTTTATCCTTGTAGTTGTAAAAAATCATGAATGAATGTCCATTTATGGTATTTTTGACGTTAATTTTTTCCTTTCTCAAATTTTTATTTAAATTCCAATTAGTTAACACAGAATGTAATATTAGTTCAGAGTAAAATTTAGTGATTTATCATTTACATATAACACCCAGTGCTTATTACAGGTGCCCTCCTTAATCTCCATCATCCATCTAGACCATCCCCTGCCCACCTCCCTCCATCAACCCTGTTTTTTCTCTATAGTTAAGAGTCTGTTTTCTGGTTTGCCCCTCCCTCTCTGTCTCTTTTGCCATTAATTCTATTTCAGATCACCTAGACATTTAATATTTGATAATGTTTTCCCTCAGATCCATTGTTTCTCTTATTATTTGCTCCTTTCCATTATTTCTGCTTTTTCATTCTGGAACTCTTATTGGAAATAAGTTGAAAACCTGTAACTAATTTCTCACATATTTACTTTGCATTATCCAATTTCTTTGTTCTTTGTTTCTCTATATTTTGGACGTTTATTTCAACTATATTTTCAGATAATCATCTTTTTTATTCGTGTCCATTTTGTTATTCAAATGATCTACTCTTTAAAAAACTTAAGTTTTTTAAGTATATATTGTGTAATTAATATATGCCAAGTATATATTGTGTAATTAATATATGCCACATTATATAATTATTTTATAAATATGATGTATATGGACATATACATTTTTAGTCACAGAGTAATCCATCTAAAACAATCCTGTTTTATGAGTACATTTTTAAAATTTTGTGACTGTTTACTGGCTTGTCTGTTTTTCTCAGGCAGTGGTCCTTCTTTATTCTTTGTTGGCATTCTCTTTCAAATTTATTTATTTTTTCTTCTTAAATGCTTAACAATTTCGAGATGTCTTTGAATATCTGTGAACAAAGAATTATGTTAGAAGAAGATTATAAAGGAAAATGCAATCATGGTGGGTGCCTATCCCCTGCCTAAGCTGGGAGGGTTTATATTTTTTTAACAGAAATCCTATATGAAGTGAAATAATGTCCTGCAGTTTTTCTTTGCTATTAGCAAAAGTAGGAATTTCTAACTAGACAATTGCATCATCACTGGAAGCGCAATATACAAAATTGATGGCTCTTTCCAGGAAAAAGAAATCTCATTTTGATACAAAATCCAAGTCTGTCAATGTTATTTTTAGTTTGGAATAGTTGTAACTCATAAAATATCAGATAAAAATAAGGAATTATACTTCATGGTTGATATTATTTTAGTGTGCTTCATGTTCAAAAATGCTGTCAGTATGTTTGGGTATCTAATCCCACTGATATGAACATTCTGTGAAAAGGCACATTTGTCTAGGTCTGGGTGTAGAGCACTAAATCGAGTCATTTATTCATTTATTTGACTAGTATTTGCCCCATTTCTGCTATGTGCCAGGCATGTCACTGCAATCTGGGTTTATAGTGGTGAACAAAGTACAGTGGATCTCTTTCCATGGTGGATGAGTAAGATAGAAAACACACATACAACCGGTAAGTTACAGATGTAATATATGAAGGGAAATTATAAGGTTTTAAGAGAAAGCAAATGAATATGAGTAATCAAATATTATCCTTTAAAGAAGTGGTATTTAAACTCAATAAAATTAGGAGAAGAGAAGGGCCTCTGATAAAGTGTGGTCATGTGGACATTTCGGAAAGATGAAAATGGCAGATAAAAAAACCTGGTGTAGCAATAGACAGATATACATCATGGGATTGCTCAAAGGGCAATGTCATTTGGAGAGAAGAAAATTTTGCAAGGCAAGCTTAGAGAGCAAGAGAGGCCACAACATGAAGGACTTTGTCCTAAGGAAAATTAAAAGTTACTGGATATTTTATTTTATTTTATTATTTTATTTTATTTTATTTTATTTTATTTTATTTTATTTTATTTATTTATTGATAGAGAGAAGGGAAGGGAGAGCATAGGCAGGTGAGGGGCAGAGAGGGAGAGAGAAAATGCCAAGCAGGATCCACGCTGTCTGTGCAGAGCTCCACACAGGGCTCGATCCCAGGAACTGTGAGATCATGACCAAGAGTCAGATGCTTAACTGACTGAGCTACCCAGCCACCCCTGGATTTTTTTAAATGTGTGAGTAGAGTGATCAGATTTGCAATTTAAAAAAGAATTTATTTCATTGTGGATGATGAATAATAAATGGAATATAATTGAGAGTCCAGAAATAAACCTACATGTCTGTGATAAATTGCTTTTCAACAAGGGTACAAAATACTTCATTGGAGAAACAATGTTTTTTTTTTTTCATCCAAGGATTTGGGTAACTTTTATCCATATTTAATCCAGATGTCATGCTATACTCAAAGATTAACTCAAAGTGGGTCAAACCTAAATGTAAGAGATACAACTGCAGAAGTCTTAAAAGTAAACATAAGCCTGTGACATTGAATTAGGCTATAATTTCTCAGATATGACACCAAAAACCTGTCACCAAAGGAAAAAAATTAGGGAAATTGGATTTCATCAACATTAAAAACTATTTTTAAGTTTATTTATTTTGAGACAGGTGGGAAGGGGCAGAGAGAGACAGAGGGAGAGAGAATCCCAAGCAGGCTCTGCCCTGTAAGAACAGAACCTGATATGGGTCTCAAATTCATGAACTGTGAGATCATGACTTGAGCCAAAACCAAGAGTCAGACACTTAATCAACTAAGCCACTCCAGCAACCCAACATTAAAAACTTTTTAATGTCAAAAGGCACTATCAAGGAAGGGAAAAAACAAACCACAAAATAAGATAAAATATTTGCAAATCATGACTGATTAAGGTCCAGTATTCAAATATAAAAAGAGTTCTTATAGCTCAACAATAAAAGACAATCCAATTTAAAATATGAGCAAAGGATTTGAACAGATTTTTCTTCAAAGGAGACAGACAACCAATAAGCAAGCACAGGGAAAGAACATCATTAATCATTAGGGAAATTCAGATCAAAACCATAGTAAGTCACTGCTTTATACCCATAGGATGGCTGTAATAAATGGATGAAAAATAGCAAGCCTTGGTAAGTATATAGTGAAATTGGAAGGTTTATGCAATGTTGGTGGCAATAAAAAAATGGTCCAGCCACATTGGAAAGTTTCTTCAAAAATTTAAACAGAGGGGCACCTGGGTGGCTTGGTCAGTTAAGCGTCCGACTGTTGGTTTTGGTTCAAGTCATTATCTCATGGTTTGTGGGTCTGAGCCCCACATCAGGTTCGAACATATTTATCAAACACAAATTGCTTGAGATTCTCTCTCTCCTTCTCTCTGCACCTCCCCTGCTTGATCACTCTCTCTCCAAATAAACACATAAACATTAAAAAAATTAAACAGAATTAATGTATGACCCAGGAATTCCACTACTGTGTATGTATGTGTGTGTATACATACATATATATGCATATATATGTATATATATGTGTGTGTATGTATATGTATACACACACATATATGTATATATATACATATATGTGTGTGTATGCATATACACATATGTATATATGTATATATATATATATATATATATATATATTCAGAAGAATTAAAAACCTCCTGACACAAAGCTTGTACAGAGATGTTCATAAGTAGCATTATTCATAATAGTCAAAATATGAAAACAACCCAAATGTTCATCAGTTGGTGAATGGATAAACAAAATATGGCATATCCATACATACATGATTCCATTTCCATGAAACGTCCAGACTAGGCAAATCCATAGAGATGGAAAGTAGGTTCGTGGTTGCAGGGGCTGGGGGAAGGGAAGAATGAGGACCGGCTGATAATGGACATAGGGTTCCTTTTGAGGTCGTGAAAATATTTTGGAATTTGTTACACAAACTTGTGAATATACCAAAACTTTCTGAATTGTATACTTTAAGAGAGTGGATTTTGGATGTATGTGTATTTGTTTCCTAGGGATGTCCTAACCAATAACCCCAACTTGAAACCACAGAAATGTATTCTTTCTCAGTTCTGAGGGCTGAGTCCAAAATCAAAATGCTGGCAGGGGCATACATTCTCTGAAGTCTCGGGGGAAGAATCCTCCCTAGCCTTTTCTGGCTTCTGGTGGGCCTGGCTGTTCCTTCTAGATTCTGATCCCTGCTACCTCCTCCCTTGTGTGTCCATGTGTCCACTCTCCTTCCTTCCTATTATAAAGGTATTGGTTACTGGATTTAAGGCCTTCCCTCAGTCCTACCTTATTTTATTCTGAGATACTATTTAAATCCGTCCAATTTCCATATAAGGTCACAATTTTGAGGTTTGAGTGGACATGAATTTAGGGGGGACTCAATTCAATCCTCTATGGTATGTAAATTACATCTCCAGTTTTTAAACACATAGGTATTAGGGACTACAAAATAGTTAAAAATCAAATGCCTAGTTCAGGTCCTGCAGTTTTGTCAAAGCCTTCCTTAATTATTCAAGATGAGGAAACAGGCTCTATTAAATTTCATATTCTCAGTGCCATAAACAAGGAACCAAAAAATACTTGTATTTAGGCAATAATGATCAAGTGAGTGATTGCACTGGCCAGAAATGTGAACAAAATAGACTAAATCCCAGCAATTATGGAGCTTATAGTCTTAACCATGTCTTAAACCAAAAAGCAACATAACGGTGGTTAAAAGATTACTATGTTTTTCTTTCAGTGTAACATTTTATGTTACAGGTTATGTAGTTATATGTGTATTCCTTCAGTTATATGGTCTTTTCCTGTGGTGTATATATAAAACCATTATTTGAGCACCGTTGTGCCAGGCACTGTATCAAGCCTGTGTTCACTTAATTTCTTAACAACAATCTTATAAAATGCGTACCTCATATTATCTTAAAATTTTGGATTAAAAAATACAAGATACTATATGTAGCTAAACAACTCTCTTGCGGTCATGCAACCGTAGAGTTTCAGAATTTATTTTCTGACGTGGATTTCAACTTGATGCATCTTTATTGTTCACGACAACATGCAAGGTTTTATCTGATTGAAGAGTAATTAATTGTCCTAAAGGAAATTTTTTTTTTTTTCTGCTAGCACATAGTCTCCTTTTAACATGACACGTTTCAGGATCTAATTGTGTTGAATTGCCATTTGGTCATGCTTTTCACATCGCAATTCACTCTTTAATGTGTTTTCATTTGATTCCCACAGCAAGGCTGAAACAGTGTTTAATAGGAATTATTATCCCCATTTTACAAATGAAGAAAAGAAGGTTCGTGTAGAGGTTACTTGGCTAGCCCATGGGCTTACATTTACTAGGAAGCTGACTCAATTGGCTTTAAGTCCAGTTATATCATCCACAACATTATGTCCATCTACGTCTCTAATGTTTCATTAAGGCTGTGAATAATTCATACAAGTAAACTTTATTAATAATGATTTCCCCACTCTGTCAGATAATGAAACACTATAAAGTTCTCTACTTTTATCTCACAGGAATTGTTCCACTCTGAGCTGTCCTCACAAATTTCATTGTCCGTCATTACAATGCTGCCCTAGATCTCAGGGGAGAGAAACTTCCCATTCCTTCAACAACCCAAGGATAAAAGGGACTAGAGGATACAATGCCCAAACAATTATAAATGGAGACCTAAGGTATCCTGATTGGACACACACTAAAAGGGGGTGACAGACTTAATGTGTTAGGAAAACGGAGACAAGAATTGAATTTATTTCATGCCATTCTGCTTTGGCTCTGAATAGAGTCAAAGCTAAGATGTCAGAGTTGGCTGTAAGAAAGAGGAGGCTGGTGAGCTGGCATTTAAAATTAGGGAAAAGGAAGAGATCCTTGTAAGCATGA
Source organism: Prionailurus viverrinus (assembly GCF_022837055.1). Taxonomy (NCBI): domain Eukaryota; kingdom Metazoa; phylum Chordata; class Mammalia; order Carnivora; family Felidae; genus Prionailurus; species Prionailurus viverrinus. Next base: position 123,714,848 of record NC_062563.1, read on the forward strand.
AATTTACAACTCTAAAGGGTTCAATGGAGCTCCCTCCCCTGGGCAATTAATGAAGGTTCCTCACAAACACGCATTGGCAGATGGGTGGCTCTGAACCCAGCCTTTCCTGAGACTGATCAATAATTGTAGCAACTTCAGCTGATCTGGGAGTAGGGGGCCCTGGGAAGAGTAACAATAGAAAGCCTGGATTTCTGAGACATAATTTCAGAGCAGATTCAGCAGTTTAAAATGCATGGTTCGAAAGATCCTCAGAGGAAATGGCCTTTCACTAATGGGAGATTGTGAAAAGCGAGTAAGCAGAACTGAGGTTTTGAAATATTTACCTTGAGGGTAAGACTTGAAAAGTCCCCATCTGACTATAAGACGTTTGGGGCTGGACTTTAAAGCCCCCTGGGCAGCTTTAAGTTTCCCCTAAGGTGGAGGCAGTCTCCCCAGGCTATCCTAAAACATCTTTGGTTTCACTAATAAAAAATAATGATTTTCTAAGTTTTCCTTTTCAGTGTCTGTTTAATTGCCTAGAAACACACTGTACCCCAGGGCTCCACCCACTGGGGGTAGGGTCTTATTTTCATACATCATAAAAATCTGTTTAATTTTCCATTTCACTCATAGAATTTTTCAATAGATTTTAATTGGGGCGCCTGGGTGGCGCAGTCGGTTAAGCGTCTGACTTCAGCCAGGTCACGATCTCGCGGTCCGGAAGTTCGAGCCCCGCGTCAGGCTCTGGGCTGATGGCTCAGAGCCTGGAGCCTGCTTCCGATTCTGTGTCTCCCTCTCTCTCTGCCCCTCGCCCGTTCGTGCTCTGTCTCTCTCTGTCCCAAAAATAAATAAACGTTGAAAAAAAAATTTAAAAAAATAGATTTTAATTATCTTAGCAGACTCCTAAGTATCGACATGATCTCAAAAATCCGATTTTGCCTTAAAAATAATCAAACATAAATTTCTACAAGCTGTACTTGTTAATTTATTAAAAGAGAACCTTCAGGTTGGGTTTTTGAGTTTGTCCAAAAATCTCACCATACATTTCCCCAATCCTTGCGTCTACATACACATTGGGAGGGTTGATCACCCACCGAATTGTTCTCAGCGAGGCACTGAGAGCCTGGTGAGCAATTAAGTTTGTACTAAGTAAATGAATGAGTGAAGCAAGGTCCCATTTGATCTACCAAGATTTTCAAAGATGTGGCTTTCAGGAAGGCTTTGAATTCTGTTAATGCGCTCAAGACACCAAACATTACACCATCAGGAGAAATCATATCTTTGATTTTCAAAACGCATCATATCATTGTGAAATCTATAGTGTTTAAGGTCCTAATTGGGTACACAAAGTAGATACTTCACAAATTTCAAAATGATTCTGAAAGTCAGATGGCTTTAACCACATGTTACTGATAGGAACCTGAAGCCCAGAGAGGGAAGAGAATTCCCTGGGTTCATCCAGCCAGAAGGTAGCTGAGCCTGTATAGATGTCCACTTCTTCATTCTGTGATACTCTAAAGCCTCGGTTCTTTGCAGCAGGCTGGGCTCTCTCTCTCCCTCGATTACCATTTTATGATGCTCGGAGAAATATCTTGTTATTTGTTTCTATATTTTGGATTCCAGGATAAATGTGTTACCATATCAAAGCCAAATTCCCACTGCTGTTATTCCCCATAGCCTCTTCACAAAACAATGAGCTGAACATGCCATGCTAGGCCCTTTCTCTCACTTTTGTATTCTAGCAGCTGGAAGAATCCGTGTTCGGTCTCCTTGTAAACATGAGAAAACCCTGCCCTTTCATTTGGACAGTGCCTCAGAACAAGTGATTTTTGTGACAGGGTTTATGATTTTGGTCTGGTGAATGAATAAAATTGCAGACTTACAGGATTTGGCCGTTCTTCCGTCTTAAATGTAAAATGTTTCTAAAGCCGGTGTTCCTGCCTCACAAATGATAGTCGAAGTGTGCAGCCCTGTGATACCAAAGCTTAATGTGGCCAGACCTTGAACTTTCTGTCTCCATCTGACTTTCTAACATTCAGCGGCTAGAATACAAAACGGTCTGCTGAGGCTCTGCCTCCCGGGTGTCGGCAAGAGCAAATGCTGAAGGTCTTTCAACTCAGTGGGCTTCACACAAACTATACCCCAGAGAGAAAATCTAAGCAGTGCTTCCGGCAGGTGCATGATGTGGTTCAGAAGCAGCAAACATTTGATGCACGAGCAGGAGGCACTAAAATAGAGGCTGGGGAAGAAAGGAGGGATCAAGCAGTGATGGGAGCAGTATTGCGTCTGAGTTCCAACGTTCGTGCTGCTTCGCCAGCCGTCTCTTGCCTGCGCTTTCAGGTTCAAAACGGATCAGAGGGAGCAGGTGAGGCAGAGGGCGCAGTGTGGAGCAAACCGATCCCAAAACATCCTGGAGAAGGAAGGGGGCATTGCTCCATCCAAGGAGGGGAGAAGGAGACTTCCCTCCCACAAAGCAAGAGCTTTCCGGGACCTTGTGATTAGCTCAAAGGGCACAAGGCATTAAGTGGGTATTTTCTGATTTCCTTTGCACAGCAGTGGAAGAAATGGGTGGTGGTGGTGTTGCTGCTGCTGTGTTTTTTTCCCCTCCAGCTTCATCATCTTTTCCCTTCTTTCTTCTCACACACACACACACACGCACACACACACACACACACACACCCCTTGTTGTTCTGAAATAAGCTTGACAGATTTTGTAACAAAAGGTTTTGAACACACCGTGCAGGTAAAATTTAGCCTGTGTGTTGCTCTCTAACTGGTATTGTTAAGTGACTGCTAAGACTGGGGCGGTTTTCAGGGTTTGGCGGGGGGGGGGGGCATGGGGGGATGAATTTCATGGATTTAGGGACCGTCTGGTGGTATGTGTTTGCTCACCACAGGACCTTGGGCATCCTTTTTGAAACAAAAGCCTTCTATGTGAATACCTGGTGATCAGAAACCTTTTATTATCTGCCTGTTTCATCACCCCATAATGAAGACTGTGGCAGGAATCTAGGGATTCAAATGGCAATCAGCACAGGCCCCGTGGCAATGAAAACAGAACTCCATGAAGTCAACAAGCATTCAGGTGTACTGTGAGCCCTGCTTAGCTCTCAGGGAGCAGTTGGAAATACAAAAATGGACTTAGCATAGTGTTTATTCTAGTTGTCTACCTCTTCTAGATAGATTTCCTTTCATTTTATGTAATTTGTTTATATAGTGATATTAGTCCCCAAACATAACTCCTTGAAGGAAAAGTCAGATTGGGCCAAATAAACTAACTGCAAGGCAGCTGTTAGCTGAACACTGTTTTGATACTTGTTAATACAGATCTTCCCGAAGGTTGTGTATCAGGTGGGCTAAAGTTGCTAGCTGTATCGATCCTCTCGGTCCCTGTGGAGGCTGGGACAAGCCTTGAGGCTGCTGTAGCCCCTGGGCTTGTCACCCTTGGCTTCAAACAGTCTCATCAAATTGCCACAGTGTGCTGTACAAATATTAGCATATTCTGAGTATACGATGTCATTAAGGCCTACGCTACCTTCTAAACTCTAGACATTTGATGTCAACAGACATACAAAGGAATAAACAAAATAGTGGGAGCCTTTTCTAGTTCCGCAAGACTGGATTCATACTTCTCAAGAGGCAAATTTTGTCAAAAATTGTCCTGAAACTTTAGATAATTTCTACATGTGGGAATCAATAGTAGCAGCCCTTTTGCAGCTTAATTTTTCCCCCACAAAAGATTACCTGTTTGAGAATTATTGATAAGATACGTGTAGATGATTGATCCATTTGAAGCACTGCCAGTTATACAGCTGACTGTGTCTCTCCATTTTATTTCACTCCGATGGTCATTTAGACTCACAATTTTCACTGTAAGTGACGATGGTGCTATGAATATCTGTATGCAGATATGGTGGAGATACTTCAGGGAAATGGCTCATGGGTGGGGGGTACACTCTCCTCCTAGGATGTGTTTGAAATTGCATGTGTGAGGCTTGTTCCTTGTGATGGCTGGAGGACACTCCTGGCAAATGACCCTAGGGGGCCAGGTACACTTTGCATTCTTCAGTAAATATCTAGCATAATAAAGAATTAGCCATCCAAAACAGCAACATTTCCCCTGTGGATAAACAATGTACTAGGTCAGATGCTTAGAAGTGAGATCGCTGGATGCACTGTATTTAGTAGATTCCTGCTCAACGTCCATCTCAAACAGCTCCTTGCCCCCCGACCTATAGCAAAACATGGGACGCAAGAAGCCCCCTTCTACCTGCAGCTGTAGATTCACGTTAGCTTTCCCAGGCAGGTGTTCACATGGAGACTTGGAAGGGAAGCAGCAAGGTGACGGTGGCCTGCTCTGCTGACAAGCAGGCACAGACAGAGGCCTTTTAGTTATTTATCTTTCCCACGGCAGATGCTGTCCCACTGTCAAGAGCCAGCATACAGGGAACATTCTTTTTTTTTTTTTTTTTTTTTTTTTTTTGCCTGTGAACCAGCAGATGTGTTGTGGCTCTGGAGATGACAGTTGTGGTGACAGCTTCCTGACCCTGGCGTAACAGCTATGTGGGGGTACGTTCTTTCCTGGTTCCCAGGCCCCTCGTTGTGGCGGGGATATCAGTGTCCCAGGTGTGGTGGAGACAGGGTTGCTGTGCACTCATTCCCAAAGGCCCCTGCGTGGGGCTATTCCTTCAGCCTTTCTGAGAATTTTAGATGCCCCTACACTCCTGTTTTGAATTGCTTTCTGCTTCAGACATCTAGATTCGTTTTCCTCACATTCGGCTGAACCATGGCTGAAGCACCAGGTTTTAGGAATTAGATATCTTTGTTTTTTACTAGATTTTGCCAGGTTGCTCTTTCAGAATATTGGATCCATTTACACCACCCCATGTATGAATTCCTGTTTCCCCACACCCTCAATAACATTTGAGATGGTCAGTTGTCAGATTATTACTGCTTCTCCTCCTCTTTCTCATTATTATCATTATTGTTTCTCCATCCGAAAATTGTACAGGAGCAAACAGGCGTCTCCATTTAAATGCCTTCATTATTTGTGAATCGAACAGTTTTTCATGTTTATTGTTTGCTTTCCTTTTTTTTTTGATAATGCCTGATGATCTCTCAATCTATTGTGCTATTGACTTGTTTATAATTTTCTATATCAATATGTAGACATTCATTGTATCCCTGCCATGCCCAGTCATAGGCTGGAAGCAGCTCAAGGAGCATGATCTTGGGACAACTCAGCAGTGGGTTCCAAGGCTCAACAGCGCAGGCACTCGTCAGTCCCCACTCTGTGTGGTGAGAGGTCAGTGAAGCACGTTCTGTGGCTACCACACTGCTCCCTGCACTGTTCAGAACTGCTTCTTCACACCAGTTTTAGGAGCAGCTCCTCTGCGTGTTCCCCATCCTCCTTTCCTGAGGAGAAAAGAACAGGGTTAATGGGTTAGACTAGAGGCCCCATTGCTACAAATGATCCCCAACTGTAATGACATTTCACTACCCATTATAAAACCCTTCTGTCCTCAAGTACCCATCCCAGCAAGTCTTGGTGGCTCACCTGGTGGAGTGATCATTCCCACCTGGTAGTGTGACCCAAACCTTCACTTCTGAAGAGTCCAAAGCTTCGATGGCCCTTCTCTTTTTGGTTCTGGATTCCTGCACAGACCCATGTACACTTCAATGCATAAGGGGAGTACCAGGAGGTGACCAAGTTCCATGGGTACCTCTCCTGGATTCCACAGGTATTTCTCCTTGCCCCCACATTGTATAGAAAGAGCCATATCTTGTCCTGATGATCAAGGCCAATTACTCCTGCTAATAAAGCTTATTTTATTTATTTTGAGATAGTGTGTGTTGGGGGGGGGTGGGAGGGACAGAGAGAGAAAGAAAAAATCCCAAGTAGGCTCCATGCTGTCAGCTCAGAGCCTGACACGGGGCTCCATCTCATGAACCATGAGATCATGACCTGAGCTGAAACCAAGAGTCGGATGCTTAATCAACTGAGCCACCAAGGTGCCCCACTCCTGCTAATATAGTGACTCTTATTGTCTGCTTTTCCCTGATCATAGAGTCCAAAGTTCTATCACTTATAGTTCAGTAGGATTCTTAGCTGTGTCCCTTAGCAAGAATGTACACCTTTGGGGACCAGGATCTACAAACCTGAAGAGCCTAGAGTTATAGGAACAGAAATCATAAGGTCCCCCAATGAATCATTGGTAGTGATGGTAAGTGGAGCCACCCTTGCTTCCACCCCATGGTTTCTATACACGCGTATCCTTCCTAGTGGGGACAAACCATTATATAGAGAGTCATTATATAAATGCATTGTGCTGTGAGGAATCATACTTGCTCATTTCAGACTGTTTCCTCTAGGCTGGCATTTCATTGCACTTGTAAGACATTATTCTTGTGTTCTGTAAAAGGCCAGAACCCTCCTGATGGCATAGTATATGATATAACCAGTGAATCTCACTCCAGCACCTTCTTCACTTCCACCACTGAACATCAGTTTCCTGGTCTGAAGATATATGTAGAGAAGTTCATGCCTACGGATCAGGCATTCTCTAAACTCCCAGATAGTGGTGTTGGCTATGTCTTTTGCCTTGTGGGCAGAAAAGGAATGCCCAAACTCCCAATTTATTTCTTATCCCTGTGAGGTTGAACAGATGGTCTTTTCGGTATAGAAGGAACACAGTGTAGTCAACTTGCCACAGAGTAGCCAGTTTATCTCCTCAAGTAATGGTGTCATTTTGGGTATTCAGTGTTGGTCTCTGTTACTGCTAAATTAGGAATTCAGAGGTATCAATAGATCTGCCTTTGGTAAGTGGGAGTCTGTGTTATTGGGTCCATTTATAGCCTCTGGCTCTGTCACTATGACCACTCCATTCATGTGCTCAACACACCAGTTGTGGATGGCTGATAACAAAGGATGGCTAAAGATAACTGGCTCAGTCACATTGTCTACTTGGTTGTTCAGTGCCTTTCCTGTGGTTTATGTTCTCCTATGGGAGTTAACAAAATAATTATATTTTGTTCCCGCTTCTGTATGACCTCCACTGCCTCTCTCTGGAAGATGTCTCCAGTATTCCAGTTCTTTTCCTCCAAGGACCTTGACTGTCACTTTGAGTCATTTATCCTTCCACAAAAAATAGGTAGATTAACTGCTCATACTTTAGCCCATTTTGGAAATTATCACTCTTGACTATATTTCAGGACCACCTCTGAATATGGATCTGCAGCCATTGCTTTCTCGGTTTGTACCCACACACCAACATGACCTATTTCCAAACCACGACCAGTCACTTCCTTTCTCCTTCAGCTGATTGCATAGAAACCCCCCTATTGTCATTGGTACAAGTTGATGGAGAGGCACTTATGTGACTCTACAGGTGACACAAGGTTTGGACTACATGTTCATGAATGTAACTTGTGCCTTCTGGCCCGGCTCAGGTTCATTCCCAAATGTAAATTCCCATTGTATTATGGAAAATTACTGCCAGACCTACAGGACCTTATGTCTTGGTTTACCTGACAGAACCCAGCTTATAATGGGAAATTCCAAAGGCATTGTCACTTCATGTCCCATGTGCAAGTGGTCCATCAGTAAGATGCCAAAATATATTTCTTTTTTATTATTTTTGTTTCGGGGGGGGGAGCAGAGGGGGAGAGAGACAGAATCTTCAGCAAGCTCTACACTAAGCACAGAGCCTGACATGGGGCTTGATCCCACAACCCTGGGATCATGACCTGAGCCAAAATTAAGAGTCGGACGCTCAACTAACTGAGCTACCCAGACACCCCAAAAGATATTTATTTCATAAAGGGCTTATAATTCTCTCTTATAAATAATGTGGCCTCAGAATCCCAGGGGCCTACATGTGATTCTGCACTAGAGCTTGCCATAAACTCCATACTACATCCTTTCTCATCACAGACACTTCTAACAACAGAGTGTTTACTGGTTTGTGTGGCCCAAGTGGTAGCACTGATCACTCTATGTTTTGGACCTGCTGCAATGTGTTTCCTTCTTTGGGGGAGGATGCAGGATGCAGCAATTTGCCTTTTACTTTGAAGGGAAAATGGGTGATGGGCATTAAGGAGGGCACCTGTTGGGATGAGCACTTGGTGTTATATATAAGAGATGAATCACTGGATTCTACTCCTGAAGCCAAGACCACACTGTATGTTAACTAACTTGAGGATATGTGTGTGTGTGTGTGTGTGTGTGTGTGTGTGTGTGTGTGTGTGTATTTAACATATTTTAAAAAAAAAAGAAAGAAATATTATGGCACTCCCCTCACACTAGATTCCCCCACATTCCACTGAAGTATCCAGCCCCTGAATCTTAGTAGGGTTTATTTTCCCTTCTCTGGGAAGCATTTCTTTTACTAAGGCCTGTAGAAGACTAGCCACTTCTTTCTCATCTTGCCAACTTAACATGATATTGTTGTTATAGTGGAACATAGCAGTATTCTTGGAGATGTCCAGGTGGCCCAGATCTGTTAGGATTCCTGACATAGGATGAGAGACTTAACATAGTTCTGAGTCATAATCGTGAATAAACATTGTTCTGTCCTATATGAATGCAAGCTATTTCTGATCTTGTTTTCTAATTTGAATGGAAAAGACCACATTTGCCAAATCAATGGCTACATACCATGTACTTGAGACCTTATTAATCTGTTGTAACAATAAGACCTTTCATGCTACAGCTGCAAATGGGCCTAGTGCTTGATTAAGTCTGTCATAGAATACAGTCATTCCCCAGGATCCATCCAGTTCCTGAACGAGTCAGATTTTTGAATTAAATAAATATATGAGAGGGACCACCACCCTTGAATCTTTTAGGTATCTAAAGATTGAACTCCTTTCTGCCATCCCCTCCAGAATATAATATTATTTAAAAAATATTTTATTGATTTGAAATTCACAAAACACAAAATTCATCATTTAAAAATGAACAACTAAGTTGCATTTAGCACTTGTTACTGAATGTTAGTGTTGTACTGAATGTTTAGAATGTTATGCAATCATCACCCCCATCTAGTTCTAGAACATTTCCATCACTCCAAGGTAAAACCCCTTACATATTTTTCTGAAGTTTTTATTTAAATTCTAGTTAACATATCATGTAATACTGATTTCAGGGGTAGAATTTAGTGATTCATCACTTACATGCAATACCCAATATTCATCACAATAGGTTCACCTCCTTAATACCCATTACACACCGAGCCCATCCTCCATGCACCTTCCCTCCAGCAACCCTCAGTTTGTTCTCTATGGTTTCACTTCATATTCCCTTCCCTCCAGCTTGTGACAAGCAATAATCTGTGTTCTTTCTCCATGGCTTTATCTGTAATGAATATTTAATACAAATAGAATTGTACAATATGTGACCTTATGTGTTGAGGGTTCATCCATGTATGTATCAGTACTTTATTTCTCTTTATGGCTGAATAATATTCCATTGTGTGTATATAACACAATTTCTTTATCCATTCCTCCATTGGTAAACATTCCGCCATTTGTGAACATTGGTTGTTTTCACCTTTTACCTTCACTATTGTGAATAGTGCTGCTATGAACATGCATATATGTGTATTTATTTGAGTGCCTGTTTTCAATTCTGAGTATATACCTACGAGTAGAATTGTAGGGGTCATATGGTAATTCTTTCTTCAACTTTTTGAGGAGACAACAAACTCTTTTCAACAAGAGTCAAACTGTTTTGCATTCCCACCAGCAATGTACAAGGGTTTCATTTTCTTCACTTCCTCCAATTGCCAATACTTGTTAGTTTCCATTTTTCTGATTCCAGCCTTCCTACTGGGTATAAAATGATATCTCAAGGTGGTTTTGATTTGCATCTTCATAATGACTAGTGATGTTGAGTATCTTTTCATACGTTTACTGAGCCTTTGTATATCATATTTGGAGAAATGTCAATTTTAGTACTCAGCCCTTTTTTTAATTTGGTTGTCTCTATTGTTGAGTTGAAGGAGTGCTTTATATATTCTGGATACTAGACCTTCATCAGATATATGATTTGCCAATATTTTTTCCCATTCTAAAAGTTGTCTTTTCACTCTCTGGATGTTTTCTGATGCTCAAACTTTTTTTTTTTATTTTATTGAGGTCTTATTTATCTATTTATTTATTTTTTGTGCATACTATTTGTGTCATAGCTAACCAGATCATTACTATTTTTGTGATAACTTCACTCATCATAATGACTTTCACATAACATGTGTCATGTGTTTCTACAAACTTAATTTAAAAATGGGTTTTGTTCTGTCCTAATATGGCATGGACTCAATCTAGTGATCATTACCACTTGGAATGTCATTTAAATGACTTTCTTTATTCTTTAATTGTAAAAGTGATATGGGTACTTTGGCTCATCCACATATTTCTAAGTCTAAGAGTTTTCCAAAGGGAAAATTGAAAGTTACAAAGGTGTCCAGTTTACTAGAAGTTTTAACTCTTGGGCTAGAAATAGATTTAAGGTCTCATATCACAACTTTTACCAATGCAGGATTCTCTTTGATTCTGTTCCTCATGGATGACCATTACCCTTGAATTCTCCCAGTGACCAGAAGACTGGTGCATCAGAAGGGTCATGTTGCATTGTTGAGCAGAATTAATTGCTCAAAACTTTTTAGAAACATGATATAAACTCTAACATATTTCAACTTTATCCCATTTGACCTATTTTTATTATCTACAGTTACACAATATGTTATTCTTTTTTTTGATAGTGCTTCAGATGTGTAAAACTGTATAATGTTTTTCCTATGTATCCAAGCTAAATAGTTACCATAGCTTTTTTCTCATTTCTAATTTGAATTCTAGATATTTCATCCTCCAGATCACCCTCCTCTAACAGAACTTCATCTTGACGATGTTCTTCAAGAGTAGGAGTCAGAATAACACAAAATGCTCAACTACGATCAAAGGCAAGAGATGTAATTATTTGTACATCATGATTTTATTAATGAAACTCTGGTTGCTAACTTCCTTATTAGTAAGCCTAATTTAAATCAGGCCCCTTTCATGTTCTGTCATTGATTTTTGCCCTAGTGACAATAACAACCCCTAAGGAGAGCTCCATGTCTGTGCATGTGAATTAAGGTGGTATTCTTCCATTCTGAAGTATATTATATTATCAGGGTTTCCGGGACCACACAGGAAGGCTCACAATATTTTACAAGGAAAATGTACTATTTTAACATCAGACTGCATGAAACATATTGTATCTTGTCCCAAAATGGAACCTATTTTTGTGGCAGTTTCTGATTGATTCTTTTAGAATATATTAGCTTATGCCCAGTCTGCATCTACCAAGAGAATAAATTGTCACTACTCATAGTCTTCTATCTTCCTCTATTCAGACTTTGTAGTAGTAGTAGTAGTGGATTGTGTGTGTGTGTGTGTGTGTGTGTGTGTGTGTTAGAGAGACAGAGAGGGAGGGAGGGAGGGAGGGAGAGAGAGAGAGAGAGAGAGAGAGAGATTGTGTTAATGTGTAGAGAATAATATAATTCCTACATGTGGTTACAAACAGCAGTAAAATGAGACTACATGGAGTTTCATTCAATTATGCATCAGCATTTTTTTGGTTCCTATCTAACTATATTTCCTTAAAAACTAAGTGGTTATGCTTTTTTCCATTTTTAAAAATATGGCAAAATATGCAAACATAAAATTTGTCATCTTAACCATTTTTAAGTGTGCAATTCAGTGGTATTAAATACATGCATAGTGTGCTACCATCATCACCATCCATCTGTAGAACTCTCTTCATCTTGTAAAGTTACAGTTCCATTCCCATTAAAAATAAACTCCCTTTCTCCTTTCTTCCCAGTCCCTGGGAAACACCATTCTACATTATTCTGTCTCTGTGATTTGACTGCTCTAATTACTTCATACAAGTGGAATCCTACTATATTTGCTGTGTGTGTATGGGAGAGAGAGAGAGACACTTGCTTGTTTAACTTAGCATAATGTTCTCAAAGTTCATCTATGTTGTGGCATATCTCAGAGTTTCCTTCCTTTTTAAGGCTAAGTAACATTTCCTTGTATGTAAACACTGCATTTCACTTATCTATTCATCTGTCAATAGAAACTTGTAGCCATTGCAAATAATGCTGCTATAAACATGAGTGTACAAATCCTATTTTTAATTTTTTGGAGTATATACTTAGAAATGGAATTGCTGGATCATATGGTAATTATATTTTTAATTTTTTGAGGAACTGTCATACTATGTTTCCTATAGCAACTGCACCATTTTACATTCCCATTAATAGTATACAAGGGTTCTATATTCTTTCCGTGTCTTCATCACCACTTGTTTTTTCTTCTGTATCTTTTTTTGACAGTAGACATCCTAATGGAAGTGGGATGGTATATCATTGTAGTTTTCATTTGCATTTCCTTAATTATTAGTGAGGTAAGTGATTTTTTTTTTGCTTATTTTAGATGAGGCTTGAGGCTTAATAGGTGTGATGTTTGTCAAAGACGTAACCAGTAGTGTTGTTAAAATGTGAACTCATATGTAGTAAAGGAAAAAGTTGGCAGTCACTACCATGATCCTTTGGTCAGCTTTGGTGGATTAATATTCCAGGAATTCTCAGTTGCAGGAACAATCGTTTCTGGTTTCTGTCCTTATCTACATAAGACTTGAAGGGACTTACTCCAATCTTTGGTGAGAATATTCAGAATGAATCAGCATTTGAGTAATGTATATCATTATCAGTATAAAATAATAAAGAATAGAGAGAAAATCAGCTTAGGGCAGTGTTAAAGCTAATTTTCTGTGTGGGTGTGATAAGAAGCAGAGGGAGTTCTTCCTGTGTGATATATCAAGGTGATAATGTGCCCCATTAGAACAATTTGTTTTATATTTCTTAAAATAGATATGACTGAGAAAATGACAGATGGAGGTCAGGAAAAAATTCATGAAGTCCTTCACCTTATATTCATAAATCAATGACTTGGTCCCAGAGAGTTGGCTAAAAATATATTTCTCTTTCAGATGAAGGAGATTAGGTTGTGAAAAGAAGAATGTGTTGACTGGAATGACTGAGAACATCACCTCTGTCATTAGCACTATACTGTAGCATTATGCAAAATACAAGAAACATGATTTTTTTCTTTCACTTGTACCTTTCCAATAATACACATTCCTTATCCCTCCTCTCTCTCTCTCTCTCTCTCTCTCTCTCTCTCTCTCTCTCACACACACGTATGGATTTCCGTTTTGTAGATGAAACCACACATTAATAATCACATAAATAATGTGGGTTCAGTTAAATATTTGGTCCCTGGCAGGGAAATAGTTAAGGAAGAAATAATTTAAATGAATTTGCACCAAGTATTTTCATGGGGGAAGAATTAGAAAAATATACTCAGAAGAGATTATGTTGAAACAATACTAATGCCTGAAAAAATAGACTTTAGATGTTTTTCACTCTTAGAAGCCAATACCAGCATCAACTCCCAAAAGAGATCAGTATGTGAAATGACAATCGTGGGTTGAGAATGAAATCTTTAAAGTTCAATGTGAAATACTGATTTTTTAAAAATAATTCCTTTTGAAATATCTGTAATCTTTTAAACTTATAATCAGGTACAACCTAAACTATAATGAAGGTACTTAACATGTCAGGAAACAAGGAGAAAGAGTCAAATGGCAAGGTAGCATTATGAATTTCTAGTGAGATTGGCACTCTTGCTTCTATTTTTTTTATTGCATTCCATAAGCGTCACAGAAAAAAAAATCCTTTAAAGAAATACATTCTACAGCTTATCACTCATGTCGGAGAAAACTCGTTTAATGCTTTTGTTGGCCATGATACTGAAAATAAGTCTTGATTGAAGCAAGCACAGTCATATATTGAAGTACACAAATAGACGCATTTGCTTGGTTTATTCTCCAGCCTTGCTGCAAGAATGCAAATGAGCTTTTCCAAGCCCAGTTTCAAGCTGTCAAGTGACAAAGGGGGGGGGGGAGGGGAGCAGGAAAAAAAAATCAATTGAGTTAACCTGGCACAGAAGTCTACAGATTAATTATGTTTTAAAAAACTGAAAACAATGTGTTTTTTTTGTTGGCAACTTGAAAGACTGGTGCCTGAAATATTCTTTAATATTATGTAAACAAATGGAGCTTAATCAATTGCAGACACAGCAGTCACCATACCTGTAAAAGGTATGGAGCAAGGTTGTTACTTTCCTTTCAAATAAATGAATACAGCACAGAAGACAGGAATTCTTACCCAACTGCCAGCACAATTTATATATTGCTTACAGGATGGTGACAGATTGGCATTGTGACTTCAAATGCCAAGTAGGTATCAATACACTTATTCTTTCTACTGGGATTCCAGAATCCTAGGGATTCAAGGGCAGTTAAGTGGCAGATTCTCGTTTTTCCCCAGCATTTTGTACTAGAGACATGACCTCTGAGTGATGCACAGCATGCTACCATCATTGTAAGGGTGTAGAACGTCCTCGTTACTAATTTTTGGTTCACTTGGATGGATGAAGCCTGATTTAGTACCCCATGGTTATTCAGCCATCAATTTAGTAAATCAAACACATACATTACTTTAGTTCTTGACCCAACCCTGACTTAAATATTGGGAAATTTACTTGTTGATTAGGTACTCGATGTTGATGGAGAATCCAAGGATGATTAGCTCTGTGTGCTAGATTAAACAGGAAGGTAGAGTTGAGTTATGACAGGTTTAATGGAGGAGCCCTAACACATGGAACTTCTGGAAGGGCAGCCTAACTTCAGGCAAAATAACAAAGGCTGTCATTTGGAAGATAGAGGAACTCTTAACAATAAAAAACAAAAAACAAGAAACAGATGCCTTTGAGGTTTACTTAGAGCATGCAAGCATTCAAGGCTTTTTAGTAATTAAAAATGCTTGAATGTGACTAGAAGAGAGATCCAGAGGAGAGTAAAATGATTTAGCATGGTTTGGAATGGCAGATGTTCACCAATTGGCAGCAAAAAGTTAAGGCAACTAGGAGATGAGAATAAAAGGGGACAAGTTAATTTGTTTCAAATGCAAGGAAGTTAGCTTTAGTTTTCACAATTTTAGATGAGATCAGGGATTTTGTGGAGATAAGATTCAGGTTTTGTGGAGAGGCACTAAAGATAACTTCCTGAGATTATTTTTATTTTTATGAAATGAAAATTTAGAAGCTAGAATTTGGCAATGCATTGGAAGTATGGGACACTCTGAAGACATTTTCCTGCTTTCAGTTGGAAGTTAAATGAATAGGGTTTTATTACAGCTGAATAGAGAACATTGGCTAAAATCTGCAACAGGAAATAAAAGAAGAACAGATTATTAATTAGGACCCTCATTTTTGCCCAATGTTTTCAATAGTTTTTCAGTTATTTCATTAAAAAGGTATGCATTACCTTAAATCAACTACCGATCAAGAATAAACAAAATTATATATTTCATTGAATTAACTCATAATTACCTAGCACCTCCATGCTGTATAATCTTAGGTTGCACTTTATTAGTAAATATGTTTTATAATTGTGCAGCCCACACAGCTACAATTGAAAGGTTTGAATGTGTTTTTCCTCCTGCATTTATTATATCGACTTTGGTGAGTAGCCATATTGCATTTGTTAAATAGGGTCTTAATGCAGATACTTTTTATTCTTTTCTGTCAGATCCATCGTCTCATCCCTCGCCTATAAGGAATAAACATATCACAAAGAAAATTCACTGCAAAGCATGTGCCCATTAAATTTTGTTGATGAATACACAAAATGCCTGAGTAGCTAAGTAATATACAGATATGAAAAATCCCTATATAGTTTTATAATGCATGCACACACACATACACACAAATATATATGTGTGTATATATATATATATATATATATACACACACACACACACATACATACACGCATGTACGTACATACAGACATACATTTAGATGTGAAGGTTGACATCCTAAAAATAAATTTTCCTTCTCACAGTAAGCCAAGTTACAGTACTTTGTTAAGCAAAAGATTAAATTATTCTCATTTTATGCACTGCCATCTGGCATACTTGTACTTTTTTTGTGAATCACAGAAAAAGCAATTCAAAACCAGACATTAAATAGACTCATAAGTAATTATCGACATATTAAGTAGTTTCTGAAGACAGGTTTGAACACATACATTCCAACAGGATTTTCTTAGGTTGATAGCCATAAGCGTTTTCATTGAGAAAAAATATTTTATAATATTATTGTAAAATAATTTGGCAAACTGTTTCTATGTACATCTGCTTGAATATTCTTAAAACATGCTACATTACAAAAGTAATTCTGTTCTGTGATTCATACTCATCCCCCTTTTTCTTTGATATTTTTCTATGTTTTATTAATGGGGCAGGAATCCTCATAATGAAGGAAATGTCTTCATCCTGAAAACACCCAGACCGTTTTGCCCAGATGCTATATACCTCTCGGGATTCTGCAGGTTTGTGGGGGGAGAGTGAGTGGAAGTAATCTACTTTCTTTGTGGAACAGGGCTCATGTCAAAGGGACGACTCAGAAGCTCTCCCAATTTCTTTTTCAGAGTAAGATAATGATGTCACAGGAAAACTGGTTCCATTTTTTTTATAGTCCTGATCTTAAGAAATATGCCTTTATATTTAACCCAAACAGATGCCCCTGCCAGCACTACTGCTCTGGAGGATTTTGTAATCCCCCAAGGCAGCCATTTGTAATTCTGGTCACACTAGGTTACAGGTCCTTAAACCTGTTTCAGTGTGTGGTCCTTGGAGCCAAGCACAGTATTCCCAGTATGGAGTCAAAGAATGGAGTAATTCTCACTTTCAGTTTTTCTTATAGAAATATATTACAATTCACAGACTGCATTTGTCTTGTCAGGAGACCCTGCAAACAGTTGCCTAAAATGGATCTTCACTCATTAAGATCAGGAATATTTATTAAATGTGTTTTGTCTTCTCAAATATTTGTACCTAAACACAGACATTTGCAATTAGCCCTATTATATCCCATTCTATTAGTTTTGTCTGTTTTTAACTATTAGATCTTCCTTAACAACCCACTTAATTTTTATGACATTAAAAACAAAACACCTTTTAGTACAGAAAAAGTGAAAAAGATAGGACAAAATGGACAATATTAGACAAAAGTAGGGCCATTATGTGTGTGTGTGTATGTGTCTGTGTGTGTGTGTGTGTATACACACACATACATATATATATATATGTATGTGTATATATATATGTGTATATATGTATGTGTATATATATATGTGTATATATATATATAGCCTAAGGCATCACCATTATCATTATGTGTATAACAATTCTATATGCTGCATTTTTTCTACTTAAAATTACTTTATGAATATTTGATTGCATTATTTAATATTATTTTGAAATCTGATTTCCGGGAAGGACTGAATAATATTTGACAAAATGGGTATATTATATTTAGTTAAACAGTAGATGGCTATTATCTGTCAATTTTTTCTACTGCAAATAATACTGCTAAAAACATTCTTATACTTAAAATTTTGCTTGCATTTCTCAATAACTTTAGAATACATTACTGGATATAGACTGTTTGGATTAAAATTGTGAATATTTAGAGGAAATATTAATGCATATTGCCAAATTGAAATTCATTCACAAGGTGAATTTTATTTTCCAGTATGTAAATCTGTATAATAAATATGTATGTGTATATATAATACTTATGCACATATCTATAATACATAAAACACATACATTTATATGTATATACACATGTGTGTAGATAAGTTTATATTTTTATATACATATATGTGTGTATAGAATATGTAGATATATATTGAGATAGATATAGATATAGATAGATATAGTTGATATAGATACAGATACCTGGAGTGGATAGAAAGAAGTAAAGGTAAAAAGGTAGAAAAAGGTAAAGGTAGAAAAAAAAATTTTCTACCAGGTATTATTACATATCTTATAGCTGACTCTTTAACTGTGGTGTTGAACGTGTTATGTCAGGGTAAGTGTTACATTGTGGTATCAGACTAGTTCAGAAATGTATCCCCTGGGTATGTGGGATACAAAGGTACTATGATAGACTTGACCCATATTTTACCTTTCCTGTTTCTTTGACAAACATTTCTATAACAAATGGCACAATGAAAGTCTAAAATTTTAGCAGGCTATGACCATTGCATGGAAAGATTCATATAAGAGATTCATCCAGAGGTAACAATGAAACTATAGCCTTTAATGGGGTATGGTAAAAATTGTTGCTGTTATTTTTTTTTTCAACGTTTATTTCTTTTTGGGACAGAGAGAGACAGAGCATGAACGGGGGAGGGGCAGAGAGAGAGGGAGACACAGAATCGGAAACAGGCTCCAGGCTCTGAGCCATCAGCCCAGAGCCTGACGCGGGGCTCGAACTCACGGACCGCGAGATCGTGACCTGGCTGAAGTCGGACGCTTAACCGACTGTGCCACCCAGGCACCCCTGTTGCTGTTATTTTTGAGAAGACAAATACTCCACTGAGGCTTCCTTGGTGCTTGCAAAAGATAATTTAGTAAAAATCTTATAAGCATTGTTGGACTACTCTGGGTTAGGTACTAGTTCATTTAGACTAATAAAGGAATGTTCCTTTTATTTTGGAGATCTTACTCTCTAAAAGAGGATACTGAAAAGTATGCAGTGATCTATGGAGTGACATAGATAGGCTCAGAGGTCTGTGTGAGATTCCCTGGGGCACTGACTTCAGGTCTTAATCTTCCAATTGAACTAGCATTCTCTTTCTTCTCTGATCACCTGTTGCTGCTCTCTGGTGACTAAAATAGTACAATGGGAAGAAAGAAAGGATAATGGGTAGGCAAACAATGGACAAAGAAATCTAATTAAACAGAAGTACACCCTAATCTAGACCCTGTCTTCAAAGGAAATTAAATTACCTTTAGGCAAGACCAGTCCAAGAACTTGGCAGCAAATTTTGCTAATAGTATATATCCTGGCACTTGCGTACAACTGTATCTACCTGTTCTCTGTATGCCACTAAGTAGAGAGGGATATGCTGGGTCCCAGACCAGGGCTGGTCCCTAAATACGCTGATGTATCTCACTGCTGATTTACCAGTGAAAGTACCCTTGTTGCACAGTCACTGATGTTTGCAGATATAGACTGTGTATGAGCCAAGAACACCAATGACAGATCAGAGTTTCCAGCTCTGTAAGTGAGAGGAGCCACAGGCTTTAGACTTCCATCAGAAAACTCCTATGATTGTTAATTTATAAGTCCCACCTTATTGTTTCCATAAAATTGGGAACTATCATTTTCTTCTCTACAACCCACAAATTGGTAACTCAAATTGAGAACCCAAGCTATTGCCTGGACGTTTGTAAAGGCAGAAAAAGGCTGCCAATGACAATTATGCTAACCTTAGCACCAATAAGAGGGAGATGATGAAATAAAACAAATGGCAGTAAGTATCTGTTTGTCAGGCTGCATCAGAAGTGGGTGCAAGAAAGCCCAGCCAAATAATGAAGAACCAAAGGAACAAAGCAATCAAAATATTTCTTTAGCTACATTGCCAATCACTAGAACTGCTCTAAAGTTTGCACTGCATGTCTGAGTTGTGAAAAGAAAAAAAAAACTTTAAAACTATAGGTGTGTGAGAGCTAGAGTTGATGGTGGTGAATAAGAGTTCAAACCGAACTTCTTTGCAACTTTCGGGGAGGCATCAGCAAACAGGTCCTCATCCAAGGATTCATAATAGAAGAGGTAACATAGACCTGAAGCCTCTGACACTCAATAAGAGAGAACCATTTAAGGACATAGAAGTACATGAAAGAAAGCAAAAAAAGAAAAAAAAAAGAAAAAAAAGAGCAGCCTCAGAGGTCAAAAGAAAGCCATCTCATGTGGTGTCATAGAACTCAGGGAAAGAACATTTTTAAAAAACACTGAGTGATTAAAAATGTCAAATATCAAGACTCAGAAAGGAGAAGTGGTCTTTGCAACAAAAAGCTCACAGACTGGGGTGCCTGGGTGGCTCAGTCGGTTAAATATCTGGCTTTTGATTTCGGCTCAGGTCATGATCTCATGATTCATGGAATCGAGCCCTGCGTTGGGCTCTCCTCTGACAGCGTAGAGCCTGCTTGTGATTCTCTTCTTTTCCTTCTCTGCCTCTCCCCTGCTTTCTGTCTCTGTCTGTCTCTCTAAATAAACTTTTTTTAAAAAAAATCTCAGAGATAATCACAGGGAAATGAGGTGTCAGGGGAACAAAGTAGGGCAAAGCCAGATTGTTGTGAGTTGATGAACAAACAGGAGGTGTACAAATTGGAGACCATATGAATAGACAATCATTCCAGGATTATTTCATGGAACTTGATTTAAGATGAGAGAGACCTGAAGATATTTAAATGATTACGTGATACAGTCAATATACAGTAGCAAATAATTTCTCTATCTGTGGGGTCTCACATTTCTATCTTATCCTAGCCTTTCCATTCTCAAGCAGCATGATTTTGGACATTTTTCTAGGTGTTCCTCTCTTCATCTGTCAGTGTGGGTCCATATCCTCTCAACCAATGTTAGCCAATTGTGTGTGTGTGTGTGTGTGTGTGTGTGTGTGTGTGTGTGTGTGTGTGTTTTTGAGGCCACTGCAGAAAGAGGGAAAAATCAATGTAGCAGAGTCTCTTGGGAGGTAGCAGACTATAGATTCAACAACTCTGGTGAATGAATCTTTCAAAGGAGGAAGGTCTTTCTTACATTGTGGTATATGTAAAATATAAATAATGAGGGTTCGGGTCCATTTAGC
Source organism: Prionailurus viverrinus (assembly GCF_022837055.1). Classification (NCBI taxonomy): domain Eukaryota; kingdom Metazoa; phylum Chordata; class Mammalia; order Carnivora; family Felidae; genus Prionailurus; species Prionailurus viverrinus. Next base: position 123,735,663 of record NC_062563.1, read on the forward strand.
TTTATGAGTTTGACATTAACAGATTTCCAATTTTAATGGCCTTTGTTTGTTATGAAATAAGCAAGAGAATTATCAGCTCCCAGTAGGTTACAGGGCAAGTGAGTAGAAGGCCTCAGGAAGATGAAGATTTTAAATAGCTAGTGGAGTGATGGCAAGAGACAGTTTACTGAGATAACTGTGTCAGACTATCCCTGTGCCCATCGGATGCCAGAGATAACACGCCTAAAGGAACAGTTTTTTGTGAAGTTCTTGTTTTCTCTGAACAGTGTCCCTAGTCTGGTGCTTGATTAGGGAAGTACCATTGGAATCTGAAAGCAGAAGAAGTGGGTGAGGGTGGAAGATGACATCCATTGGTAGGTAATGGAAAAGTAGAGAGGATAGAAGTATGGAGACCTTGGTCAGAGGAAAGGTAAGTGGGAATAAAACTAACTGGAGGCCTAGGAGGGTGGAAAGTTTTAGTGTGAAAAAAACAAAAATAACAGAAAAAAAAAACCTAGGGTTTTATAAGCAGAACTTTTCTAGATTTTAAGGAGCAGGCTTGTATCCATGTGAATGAGTGTATATTTCGGAAGGTTAGAGGTAAAGGTAAGGTCACTCATTTTCTCCTTGTCATCCTTACATAACCATTAAAGGTCCCTCTTTCATTCTGTTTTTCTTAAGCAAACATTTAATGAATTATTTATTTGTAAATCAATAAATAAGCACACTAAACCTAAAAAATGTGAAAAATGAAGACTAAATTCGTTAGTAATCCATAGGCAGGCCAAATGAGACTCCAGTTGTGCAGAGATTTGAATGTTTTATAAATAGCATAATCACTGCAGATATATACCCTGAACATACAGTGTTGATAATCTCATTTATCCCACCAACTCTCCTCAAAAAGGATGAATTCTACTTAGTTCTGGTTGATGTGTCTTAAATTCCAAACTAATGAAGTTTTACTGAATTTGAGGACCACTCTGTGGCTAAAGTACTAATCCCTCCAGTCATTTGTTTCTTGCTTACATAGGCATACATGGGTAAGCACGTGTGTATGTAAGTTTTCATTCTGAAGTTTATAACAACAATATACTATTAGTGACTGGCACACAAAGTTATGCAAAATGACTCCTTCATTCTGTTCTAAACTTACAGTTCAGTTGATGTTATTGTCCTCAGTGGTCATAGGAGATGTACAGCTGTCATAGGAGAAAAACACTGGGACCCTAAATCAAAGTAGTTATTCACAATATTTTGCTTCAAATAAGATTTGCACTTAAACATAAATCGCGATGGGGCACCTGGGTGGCCCAGTCAGTTAAGCATCTGACTCTTGGTTTTGGCTTAGGTCATAATCTCACAGTTTCGTGAGTTTGAGTCCCACGTTGGACTCTGTGCTGGCAGCACGGACTCTACTTGGGATCCTCTGTCTCCCTCTCTGTCTGCCCCTCCCCCACTCACTCTGTCTCTGCCTCTCTCAAAAAATAAATTTTTCAAAGTTAAAAAAAATAAACATAAATCAAGAAATTAGTCTATATAATTTGAGAGCTATTTTAGAATCTTACGCTTTGACTCTGTCTTTCTTGAAGGAAGGTTGACACATAATTTCTGGATAATTTAGAAAAAAGGTATGACCTTTCTAGCTAGTTTTAAAATGACTAGTTTTTTCTATAAGATTTCCAAACATATCTTTCTGAATTCACTAGCTTCTAGAATGTACCATAAACAAAGTTCTGAAACCTGGGAAAAATGAGGATCTATATAAGCCAACCCAAGAAGATACTTCAAATTGTCTTAGATTTGTGTATCAATTTAGAGGAAACAACTGATTCCACCAAATCCTGAAATCACCCATGGAGAAGAGACTGCTAGACCAAGCTATATCTCTCCCCACCAGGACAATTTCATATTCTACTAGGGAGCCTTAAAAGGTTTTGTCTTGTGGGGTATATGATATATGATGCCTATTCCCACAGACTTCTCAAGTGACAACATCTTTACCACTAATCCCTTATACACCAAAGTGGCTGAAGAAGAAGTACACTTTAATTACATAGCACCAAAAATAACTACCAATTTATTTTTTATCTGGAAAAAGTATTTTAAGAGGCTCTGAAAGAGCAGAGAAACTAAGAATCGCAAGATTAAAGGGTATTGAAAAATTTTATATTAAATCTTTCACACAAACTTTTTCTCCTTACATGAAAAGTACTAAATAAGTTACATTTAAATGCCCTACTTATATAAAAGTAAAATCAGGTACTTCTCATTTAAGAGAAAGTGGATAAGATTTAAAATATAAGGCATAGATGTTAAGGATGAGCTGTCTAATCCAAATTACATTAAAAACCAAATATACAATATAAACACAAATTTACATTTTCCTGAAAGGAGGCAAATATTCATTATCTACTCCCAGTAGGTAAATGACACTGAAGACAAGAAATATGCATGGACTAAATACTTTCTTGCTTTGACATATATAAAAAATAATACATTTCATGTTCATCTAAATGTTTTGGGTTATACTGTTAGAAATATGTAATTCTATTTTATGGACAGGTCAACTAGTGGAAATATCACAGTCATTTGAATTGGTTTTCTTTATACTGGGTACGGCTTATGTCTCTTTCTTTTTAAGGTTACTGAGGTATAATTGATATAAATTACAAAAAATTACACGTGTTAATGTATACATGTTGGTAAGTTTGGACATTAGCATACATCCATGATATTATTACCACAATCAAGGTACTAAACATATCCATCACCTCCAGCAATTTCCTTTTGTTCTTTTGTGTGCATTTGTGTGTGTCTGTGTAAGAACACTTGACATGAGAACTATCCTCAACATATTTTAAGTACCTCATACTGTGTTAACTGTATGCACGATGTTGTACAGCATATCTCTAGGACTTTTTCATCTTGCATACTTTTTTAAGATTCTTTGCACATGCAAAATATGCCATAAGATATTGCAGTGGACAATGCACCTATTTTTAGGTCAACCTTGGCAAATCACACAAAAATCAATTGCATTAAGGAGAAAACTAGATTCCATATTTTATTCTTTGTCTTGTGTTTCTTCGCATTCAAATTCCTTGACATCTTCTTGGCTGCTGTAAGTAATGCAATTAGAAGTTGATGGCTGAGTGTAGTGCTTACTTTGTTAGATTTTGGGAGGCTTGTGTGATCATCATTTTCTTCAACATATGACACTTTGGAATCATCCACTGTAGTTTTTTGTGTGTTCATTTGTTTACAGTCAGGAACATCAAAGCCCTCTTCTACTTGTATTGACTTTTCTAGATAGGCTTGTACAGATACTTTCTCTTTATGAAGACAGTTCTCACCAATTGTCCAGCATCTGTTGCAATGGAGTGGAAGGGAAGGATTCCTTTCATAAAGTATACTTCCAGTAGTCTGCCAAGGAAATTTCAGCATCTTCTTCAAGTGAATCTACTTCACTCTCTCCTGCCTGTTTTACCTTGATATACCTTATCATCTTCCTCTGAGAGTTATTCTTCTTCACTAAGGCTACAGTCTTCTGAATTGAGATTCAGCTTCAAATTCTACAGCAATTTAATCTAAAACTGAATCCTGATCCAACCACCCAAATGTTCACTTACCCCAGAATCAAGATCCGGATTTGCTGGAATCTCTGGATTCCCTGCTCTTGCTTCTTCACACTATATCTCCCTTATAACACATAAAGTGAGGCTTTCATCAAAGAAAGAGAAATACTGTAAGATTTTGGGTGCTTTCTTTGTCATTCACCAGGTAATTCATCCACATTTTTGCTGAGTCAGAAGTTCTCTTTTCTTCTTCTTAATTCTCAAAATGCTCTTAAATCCCAGGCCTGGGGATACATAAGCACCCTAGGTCCAAAGAAGGAGGTCCCTGACAGCAAAAAAAACCAGCAAGACCTCAGTCAGAGGGCCCAGGGCTGCCCACCAGCTGGGCTTCTTGTTCTGTTTTCATCCCAGTCACTAAGGCTGCACAGGACCCAAGACGAGCCCAGCTTGCTCAGGTCCCCTAGTGTATCTCCTGGGTATTTGTGGATGTGCACCCAGGCCATGCAGACTCTCAAATTTCCCCTTTAATTTTCAAAATCGTCCAGGTTTGGACACAAATTATTTTTCATACCACGTAAGAATCATTGGTAAGTAGAAGCCAAGGAAAGGCAAGGGCCGGGTGCATGAAGGATCACCCAAATGGGTGCAGAATTCATGGCCCAGCAATGAGGGAAAAATAGAGGGCTTGAGTAAGAATACTTATAAATAAGTGCATATTAATAAAACAGAATTGGATAAAAGCTAAAAAATCAAATTTAAGTCTTCACACACTATAGACAGCAGTCCAGTGGAACATCTGGGAACCTAATATGCAGCAAGCATCTAACATTCACAATGGTGAATAATTCCATGTGATGCTCCTCTGATTTAATTACCTTAAAGAGACCAAATTTGATTCCTTCCAAAAGTTAGCATCTATTGCAAGCCTAACAAGTTAAAAGTTTGAGCTGGAGAATAGAGCCATTACAAAATAAAAGTAATCAACCAACTCTTACAGATCTCCTAAAGCAATGATTCACACAGGATTTCACACAAAACTCCCATTAATGCTAATGAAATTGGGTAAGTTACAGGCTGAAACTCTCCCATACATTGATAGGTGAATAGTTCCCTGAGGTACTTACTTAGATGAGGGAACTTAATTTTCTCTCCACTAATCCTCTCTGGATGAAAAATACGAAATAATGCTTCACAAGTTAGGTTTCTTTTTAAAGTAGATGGCACAAATTCAGAATCATTGGTGTGAATTAATCAAAACCCTCATTAGGACATCGACTAGCTCATTTTCAGCCAATCAAACCATCTTCCATTCAGATACCAGTTGGCCAAAGTCTTAGAAGTCAGTCTTGTTTGTGACTCTGAAAATAACCGATTAAGTCCATTCTATCTTGTTTTTTCAAGATTCTAGAAAAAAGGAACTGTGCAATTATGTGAGAGAACTAGTTGAAAAGAAATAGACATTCTTGATTGCCTTGGTATGAATTTAAGAGTTCAGTTGCTGATTTAATTAGCTGCCTAGGGAAGGAGAGATCATGAAATGTTGAGTTAGAAACAATATAAGATCATTCAAAGACTTATACAAGTGATAGTACAGGTATAATTAAGCTTCTGGGGCATAAGTGGTTAGTGTGTGTGTGTGTGTGTGTGTGTGTGTGTGTGTTTCAGAATTAGCAACTTCCACTAGCACGTGAATGCTTTTGCTCTATAATAACCATTATAATGTTTATTTGGTTCTGTACAGCTCTTGACTAGTGCAAAATAAATTGTCTATTCAACTTCTCATTTATTACAACTTCCCAGGATATAGGCAGGGCTGTGGTTACTGTATTACTTTACAACTGACAAAGTGAAGCTCAATTCAGTAAGTTATGTCATAGAAGAATAGTGGTAGGCCCACAAAACACATATTAAATCCAACAAATGTAAATAAAACAAGTATGCTGATTTTGATGATAATGATGTCATAGAAAGTAAAGCTTCTTAAAATCCCATTTGGTCTACCCTTCTCTCTTTTACAACTGATATAATTGAGCCTCAAAATGGGAATTTTCTAAAAACCATCCCTAGGATCATAATGTCAGAAGAAATCTAGTATGTGGCTTTTTGGTTAATGATATCTAGAAAATTTCTTGAGTAGGGATAGATCCCTAAATACTAAAATATGTCTTTGATTTAATTATACATGAATGCATAAATAGTTGTTATTATGTGCTGCTTGATGAAAAGAATCTGGTGCTTCTTGTTTTGACTAAGCCCTAAATTACATTGAATTTAAGCATAAGTAGACACTTTTTGGATAATTATATGGTTTTAAATAAATAAAAGAAAATTTGCTAATTTATTAGACATTAAGAATCAGTGACACTACACACAGCATTTTAAAAATGACTAGTCTAAAATCCACAATTATAGCGAGAGATGTTTTAGTAATTGATAAAATAAGTAAAGTGAAACTCAGTGAGCAAGTGTAAGACATGAACAACAATACTATCAATTAACTTGACCTAACTGACCTTCATGGGACACAGGGAAAAACCCAACAGAATACATTTTTTTTTCAAGTGCACACACACTCTTTACCAAGGTAGACCACTTGTGTGTAACAAAACTTCTAGACTGAAATTGCATAGCATATGTCCTCAGCCCACAAGGGAATGAAACTGGAAATCAATAGAAAATAATTGAAAATTTCTGAAATATTTGGATCTTTAAAAACATACTTCTGAATCAACCCTATGTCAAAGAAGAAAACAAACATGAAATTAGGAAATGTTTTGAATTAAATTAAAATGAAGCAACTTTTGGGCACCTGGGTGGCTCTGTTGGTTTAGCATCCAACTCTTGATGTTGGCTCAGATCTTGAGCCAACATAAACAATCTTATGGTTTGTGAGTTCCAGCCCTGCATTGGGCTCTGTGCTGATAGTGTGGAGCCTGCTTGTGATTCTGTCTCCCTCTCTCTCTCAGCTTCTGCCCTGCTTGTGCGCTCGCTCGCTCTCTCTCTCTCTCTCTCTCTCAAAATGGATGAATATAAACTTTAAAAAATAAAAATAAAATGAAACAATTTTTATGTGATGCAGCTTAAGCATTGCTTAAAAATGATAGCATTAGGGAAAAAATGCCTCAAACTAATCTTTGAAGATTCAACCTAAGAAATGAAACAAATTTTTAAAAAAGTGAATTAAATTTAAGAGAAAAAGAAGAAAGGAAAGAAGAACAAAAATCAGTGAAACTGAAAATATTAAATATAGAAAATTATTAGAACCCCCAAATTACTAGAACCCCAAAATTACTAGAACCCAAACTGGTCATTTAAAAATATTAATAATAAAATTTATAAAACTCTGGTCAAACTGATTAAGGAAAAAAGAGTACAGACATAAATTACCAATATCAAGAACAGAAGAGGGGGCATCACTTCAGGTCCTACAGACACTAAAAGTATAAAGTAACCAGAAGAACAATATTATGACTATTAATTTGATAAGTCAGCTTAAGTGGACAGATTCTTTAAGAGAAATAGCTAAAACAGATGAATTTTATTTTAAGTTATATTTCAATAACCATAACCAAAAATAAATAAATAGATTGGGTTACTTAGGAAAAGAGACAGAGTGTGCTACTGCTATAACAACCATCAATGTGTTTTATTTAATTGTTTTGTTTTTATACCTCAGCCTAACATTTTTGGCAACAGTAAGATCTACAGTGGTACTTGAAGTTTAATCTCTTACTATCTGAGAACACATTTATTTTCACACTCTCTCCTTCCCCCAGTTTTCTTTAACAGAACTTGTATTTAAAACAATGCATTTCCACATTTGAATGGTTTCTACTACAATAAAAACTCTTGGATTTAAGAAATAGAGGTAACAGTAGTTTGCCCTGGCTATAATGTGGTATTATATTGGGCTACTTTAAGTGTTTTTCTTAGTTTAAACCTTAGGGATTTGCCTAAATTGTATTTAACCTAGAGTCTACGTGGACTGATGGATTTTGAGAGGTTTGAAATTACCACATTACTTTTTGCACCTCATCATAGTTGTGAGCTTTGTGTGCTGGTAGTCAATCACTAGTATAAAATAAAAATGCTTTCTAACATGAGCATTAAGTATTCATTAAGTTATTAATTCTCCGATAGATCCAGGAAGAGAAAAATAGATCAAGATACTTTTTATTAGAGAGATAATAATAACATGATAGCTATAATTTATCGAACACTTGTATGTGCCAGCGTGCTATGCAATTTTCATTCATTACTTCCATTAATCCTTATAATATCATTAAGGCATGAGAATAATTCTCCTTGCATCACAAGGATCTGAGACTAAAGACTAAGAAATAATCTGCCAAATAAATTAGCAAAACTTGAGGAAAAAAAATCCCCCGTGTTGGGAGTGACTGTTGGGAAATGTATATACATTCCAACTTGCATGTAGGTGGGAGCTTAAATCAGTAAAAACTATTTTATTAAGTGATTTCTAATATCTACCAAGAATTGTACAAATGTTTATATTTTGCTAGCCTATCTGCCAACCTAGGAACATACTCTAAAGGAATGATTCAGTCTGTAGGAAAAAAAAAAAAACAAACACAAAAAACTTGGGGTTAATGACACTAATTTGAGCAATAGCCATAATGTTATTTTATTTACTTAACGATACTTATTTAGAAATTTAAAATATTTAATAATAGGTAATGTTTAACAATAAGTAATAAGGTATAGCCACCTGACTTTATATTAAATGCAATGTGCTATAAACCTATATACATGTATGTATGCACGCATATATGTATATGTATAAAAATAAACACAGCTCTATATCTACATGTTCCTTGATTAAAACTATGTTCAAAGTATCATGCACAGACTAGCCTGAAATTGGCTAAGAAGTTTATTTCTAACATTTCCCACCACATAGCTTATATTTCTGCAACAGTGAGTTGCTTATAGTATACCAAATAAAACTGTGGCACGTGCCTTGATTCATAGCATTTCTTTTTCCCATAATGACCTTCCTATCCCTCCTGTCTTATGTTAGCCCAATTTATCCCTTAAAATAAAACCTGGGAGTCCCTTTTCCTCAGAATTTTTCTCTTCCTCCTTTTCATGAACACTTAAGTTTCCCCTAATTCATTTTATCCCAGAGTCTGAGACATTACTCTAAAATACTTTCTTTGTAGGCTTTGTAAGAGACTGCCATCTCCCTGGGGTCCCTTGTGAGTTCAAAGACTATTCCATTTCTTCTTTATATTCCTAGAGTCTAACAAGTCCTGGATGTGCAGGAGCATCATAAGTTTCTCTGAAACAGAAACTGTAGGATCTGAAGTGTAAGCAGTGTTTCTAGCATGATTATATTAAGAGAGTATTGTTCTCTATTTTTCAATTGCTCATAATTTGATACTGTAGTTATATTGTTTTTATAATGATCAAAAGTGCATTTAAACAGGAAGCAAATACAAATTCATGTCTACCTATAATTGTATCCATACCATCCTTCAACCAGCAAATTTTAGAAATACCTAGAGAAATTATGATATATTTCATGACAAACTTTAAATGTTGATATGAAATCTGGGGGCAAAATTGAAGAAAACCTATATACAAAAGCAATGTGGCATGCCCATTGAGGTCGATTCTATTATGTGGTTGAGAAGTGGAGGAATGCATGAAAACTGCAAATAATTTAGTGAAAGTATTGTCACAAAAACACGGTATATGTAGCTGAGGACAGATTCAGCTAATAAAGCAAGCCAGGTGTCATAAAAAAATAAAACAAAAGAAGGAACTAATAAAGGGTGACAGTCTGCAATATATAGATATTCCAAATATTTAGCATAATCATGTGATTTGAGTGCACCCTGGCCCACCATAGACATACAATACTACTTGGAATCCCTACAGTTGTGCTTTCTGGGAGGTAAGGGAGCAACGACAGTTAGGAAATTATTTTAAATTTCCTGCAGATACTTAGTAAAACAAGCCTCTTAGGTTTACTGCCCATCAGCAGAGACAGGTGAGTAGCTATTTTTTGGCTTGAGGGGAGATCGGATTTAGGGAATGTATACTGACTAATTGATTGTTGGGCATTAGAAGAAGAACAAAGCATCAAACCCTGCGCAGGGCTACTGAGCTTCTCTGAGGTGGTACTTGTCTTTCAAAATACCAATAATAGGGTACCATCTGACACATAAAAAATTCTGGAGGCCAAAAAGTTTATTTAAGAAACACTACTGTGACACCCTAAATAAAGGAATCTCTAAGAAGAGAGAGCTGAAAAAGTAAGCCAGAAAAAAAAAATCACAGAACAAAGGGAGAGATAACTAAGTTAAAGCACAGACAGATAACTAAGCATACAACAGAACATCTTTGATCCTAAACACATATCCAGAAACCATCAAAGGCAAATGTTACAGGTAAAAGCAGTAAAAAGGATTACCTCAAGAGGGAAGAAAAAGGCACATATTTAGATGCACTGTTAGAAGAGAAAACGAAACCAGGCAAGCAGTGAAAGATCTGAAAATTGAAAGGGAAAATCAAATCAGTGGCTTTTCTGCCTCATCCATCTGCCGGCATCCAGACAGCACACTTTGGAGTCCAATAGAGTGAAAACAAGATTGGGCAACTTCAGCAGAAACACATCCTCTCCATTTTTAAAATAATGAAAACGGTAACAGAGGCATGACCAGGAACCAAATGGAAGAAACGCCCGGGAAATTGCACAGGGGACAGTCAGAGAGGCAGTGAAAAGGAGTTTATTCATTGGAAGGAAAATTCAGCATGGCTGGACCAGGCCACATGGATCAATGGCCTGGAAGAAATGGGTTGAGAAAAATGTGAATTGGCTAATGATCACATTTGGTCAAGCAAGAAAAAGGGTTCTGGGGCTGCTTAGGAAGAGGTGGATTGAGTTTTTGAAGTGATGTAATGAGACTGTTTAAATTCCCAATCATGGCACTCAGCATCCTCACCATCTACCCACGGCATTACCCCCACGGCACTTCTCTGATTCCTTGGCATGGCCCTTCTGCCATTGTCACAGCTGCCTCTGGGAATAAATCCAGAGGCTCTTCTGTGGTTTAACAGGACCTATGTTGTCTGCAGCATACCTTCATGCCAGCCTCTGTCCTGTCATTCTTCCTGGTGTTTACTATGCTTCAGCCAGTCTACTTCCATGTAAACGTGAAGCTCATCCATCAAATCCATATCTTTTTTTTAATATTTTTTTAATGTTTATTTATTTTTGAGACAGAGAGAGACAGAGCATGAATGGGGGAGGGGCAGAGAGAGAGGGAGACACAGAATCTGAAGCAGGCTCCAGGCTCTGAGCCGTCAGCCCAGAGCATGATGCGGGGCTCGAACTCACAGACCGTGAGATCGTGACCTGAGTTGAAGTCGGACGCTTAACCAACTGAGCCACCCAGGCGCCCCCAAATCCATGTCTTTACATATGTTATTCCCACTGAAAAAAGTTGTCTCCAGGTCTGCTCATCTGGATATCCTCTTACCGGAGAGGTTCCCCCAACTATACTGCCTCCCCTTCACTCTCACATCACACTTTGAATCACTTTGTAAAATGTATCACCATTTGAGATAGGCATGTATAATTATTTGGTTACTTGTTTTTGTTTTATTTTTTTCTTTTTTTGAATGAACTCCCTCAAGAATATAAGCTCCAAGAAAGCAGAAACCTGGTTTGTTCACTGCTCAATCCTAAGCAACTGAAACAGCGACTACTGTTCTAGAGTGAGAATTCAGTAAATATCCCCTTAATTAAGGAGTTGATTGGCAGAAGACCATGGATCACTCCAGCCTTGAAGCAAGGATGAGGAAGAACAGATACAGATTGAGGCTCACATTGTTTCAAGAAAGGTGCTGAGTATGATATATACATTATTTCATTGACTCTTCCATAAAATATAAGATAGTTATTATCCCCATTTTACAGATAACAAGGCTAACAACAATGAAATAACCAGTTGTGTAACTACTAAGAGGAAGAAATTCGTTTCAAATTGGATTCTGAATCCCATGTTCTACCCACTTCAACCATAGTGACCCTTCTTTCTTACCATTTCCCTCCATAATTTGCAACATCTTCCATGAAGCAGACTATAATGAACGTTTTTATTGAGTGACATCCTATCTAATCATCAATTAGACTTTTAGAAAGAAAAATACATTGACTCAAGATGCTTGGCTACCACTTTTATGCATCTATTCTATTTTTCTGACTAAGCAATAAGGACTTTTAGGGCAATATTCTTGGCTATTTCTTCTTTGCCTGCCCTGTATCACCCCTGGCCATACTCTACTGCTGGTTCTTCCATGAACCCTTGACCCCCACACCCTGCCCCCAAGCTCTTGGCCTCCTGTGCCCCCTGCCCTCTCTCCTACCTTGCCTTCCTAGGCATCCCTGCCCTGACTTGTAGTACAATTCTCTACACATCAAGAGATATCAGCCCAATAATAAGTCCTCATAAAATTAGTAGAAATTGCAGTAAATAAACTTTCTTATTCCAGATACATTCTTATTCAAATGATAATGGCTGGAAGAATGCATAGGACTGCAGAAGAATTGAGAGTGAGTGGCATTCTCAATTGCTTCATTTGTCCACTCTTGGTGACACAGCCTTACTCACAGCTCTGAGATCATCTCCTTTAGAGAAACAATTCATCTTGTAGTTACAAGCATGTGTCTCAGAGCAACACAAACCAGGGTTCACGTTCTATCACTTTCTAATTTACCTCTCTATTTTACCTGGGACACTTTATCTCTAAAACGGCGTTCTTAAAATGCCTATTTCAAAAGATTCTTGTAAGGAATAATTAATCTGATTTATGTAGATTTCTTACCAAAAGGTCAGGTGTGTAGAAAATATTCGATAGCTACACTGTTCAAAACGGGTAGAAGTTCCAATCCCTATCCCTCTGGAGGGTTTACTCTACCAGGCTGTGGAGAAATTTCCTTTCTCCTTAGAAGACTGTCTCAGATTGGGGCCTGTGGGTGGCTAAATTGGTTAGGCATCTGACTTCAGCTCAGGTCATGATCTCACATTCTGTGGATTTGAGCCCTGCGTTGGGCTCTGTGCTGACAGCTCAGAGCTTGGAGCCTGCTTCTGATTCTGTGTCTCCTTGTTTCTCTGCCCCTCCCCTGCTTGCACTCTGTCTGTCCCTCTCAAAAATAAATAAACATTAAAAAAAATTAAAAGAAGAAAAGACCATCTCAGATTTCTCCAAATGATCTCAAGAGAATAAACATGTTTACTTGTTTTTATTATGAGACATTGCCTTCTGACTTCTGGCAAAGGCAGGCTTTTGTTTCTTCTTTTTTTTTTTTCCAGAAGATTTGATACTGACATGAGTGAACAAATGAAAATGTTCTAATTTCAAGGGAAGCTTTTTGTGACCATTAGTTCCCTTGGTTGGCTTTTTTTTTTTTTTTACTTCTCAGCAATTTTTAAAATATGATTTTTTTTGGTTACAGCTATGTATAACTTCTCTGTCATTCATAGATTTCACATCCACAATAATGACAATTTGTAAATACGATGGATGCCTCTAGTTCTCACTGATAACTGGATCTGTGTTCCTTTGTTGAACAAGACAGAACTGAGGCTGTAAAGCAAACCAAAAATGCATTTCGAGTATTTAGGGACTTGAATCCAGGAGGAAACAATTCAGGAGGAAACTGAAATGTGCTACAAGGAAGGAAGAGAAAGAGTTGATAAAGGCAAAAACCACAGGCTTATGGAAGTTGTTTTAAAAGAATTATGATTGGCATAGGGAAAAACAGTTAATGTTGGTTTAGATAGAAGAGGTTACTATGCCAGCTGCTAGGTTGGAGTTGAGAGAAATAAGCCCCATTCTGAGAATTGCACCAGGATGTGGCAGTTGGGGTGGTTGGTACAGTCTAAAAGTTCATATTTCATCCAGGTGTGGACGTATATAAGACTAACACCCCATTGGCTATCTAGCTCCATTTTAAAGCCTCTTGATGTTCCTGAATTCCTGATTTCATTTCAGATGTTTCTGTACAACTTCTAGTGCTCCTTCAGGGAGTCTGAAATCCCTGCTCCTGGCAGTTGGGTGGGGCCCTGTGAGAACCAATGAAATGTGAGCAAAAACAGAAACAAAAAACCATGTGCTACTGGCTGACACCTTGAAGACCCCCACCGGATTCTCTAATCTCTTCTTCCTCTGCCACAACAATGGCAGATAAAGCCTTGTCCTCACATGGTAGAACCAAAGGATAGAAGCAGCATGGGTTTTTGAGCTTTTGTGTGGTGATCAAGTGCCTTGCGTAGTCTTCAGATTTTCAGTCAACTTCACATAAATTGGGTTGGGGGATGGTGGTGGTGAAATACTTTTGTTGTTTTAAGTCAATGAAAGTAGAGGTTTTTGTTGTTGTTACCACAGTACATTCTAACATGCATGTACAAGAAACTTAATTCAGGTTTGAATTACTTAAAATATGCACATTCCCAGAAGGGTCTGTAGTGTTGAGTTGTTCTTGGTGGGGGACTATCTGGGAATTAAATTCTTGGAATGTCCTACTGATAAGAGCGTGTTGCATGCCTGGAGTTTTGAAGGAAAGGATAGGCAGTTTGTTTACACAGTTTATGCAAACAGGGTGCATTATGGTGGGCATGTGCTTTAGTTTTGGAATTCTGCAGTTTTGGTAAGTTCAAGTCAGTCATAAAGGTATCGTGTGCTTTATGTGTGACCATCATCAAAACTCTTAGGTTCAAACAAACTTCCCTGGGAGACAGCAGTTCACACATGTAGCTACCATTTTTAAAGCAGAAAAAATTAAGTGTCTCTAGATTGACTCCGTTGGGAGAAAATTCTGGGAAGTTTGCTCCTAGTTTCCTCTGGACTTTTCCTGATGCATCTGTTTTTGTTGATTTTGCTTTGCATCTTTCCATGGTAATAAGCTATAGCCAAGAGTATAATGACTTCTGAATTTGATGAGTCCTTTTAGTAAAACACTAAACCTGGAGATGATCTTGGGAACCACCAAGATACTTGCCTAATACAGAAAATTACTGCTGAAAGTGGGGTACTCTCATAAGAAAAACTTCAAATGTGACGTTGTTACAGATGCCTAGAAATATGGTGATTTATCATAAGAAGTGGTGAACATTTGTTATATATGATAAAGTGGTAAAAATCTTAATTTTGGTAGGTAGATCATGTAAACAATGAACTTGTCCTCTTAACCTAAAAGCCTACAGAAAAGACTGGACGAAAGAATTTTACTAGCGTATTTTGAGTGAAGTTGGCCACATTTTATAGGACATTTCAAGAAAGTGATGAGTTCATGAAAGAATCGGCTTTAAAATGGTAGAACCGGTCGGCGGCAAGATGGCGGCTTAGGAGGACGCTGGGCTCACCGCACGTCCTGCTGATCACTTAGATTCCATCTACATCTGCCTAAATAACCCAGAAAACCGCCAGAGGATTAGCAGAACGGAGTCGCCGGAGCCAAACGCAGACGAGAGGCCCACGGAAGAGGGTAGGAAGGGCGGCGAGGCGGTGCGCGCTCCACGGACTGGCGGGAGGGAGCCGGGGCGGAGGGGCGGCTCGCCGGCCAAGCACAGCCACCGAGTCTGGCTTGCAAAAGCGGAGGGGCCTGACGGACTGTGTTCCCACAACAAGCGCGACTTAGCGTCTGGGAGGTCATAAGTTAACAGCTCTGCTCCGAAAGCGGGAAGGCTGGAGGACAAAGGGAGGGAGAGCTGCTGAGCCCCCTGACAACAGAGCTCAGTTTGGTGGGGAACAAAGGCGCTCGCCAGCGCCATCTCCCTCGCCCATCCCCCAGCCGAAATCCCAAAGAGAACCTGTTCCTGCCGGGGAACTTGCTCGCTCCGCGCAAACACCCAACTCTGCGCTTCGGCGGAGCCAAACCTCCGGCAGCGGATCTGACTCCCTCCCGCTGCCACAGGGCCCCTCCTGAAGTGGATCACCTAAGGAGAAGCGATCTAAGCCTGCCCCTCCTGCCCCCGAGCACCTTGCCTACCCACCCCAGCTAATACGCCAGATCCCCAGCATCACAAGCCTGGCACGGTGCAAGTAGCCCAGACGAGCCACACCACCCCACAGTGAATCCCGCCCCTAGGAGAGGGGAAGAGAAGGCACACACCAGTCTGACCGTGGCCCCAGCGGTGGGCTGGGGACAGACATCAGGTCTGACTGCGGCCCCGCCCACCAACTCCAGTTATACACTACAGCACAGGGGAAGTGCCCTGCAGGTCCGCACCACTCCAGGGACTATCCAAAATGACCAAGCGGAAGAACTCCCCTCAGAAGATCTCCAGGAAATAACAACAGCTAATGAGCTGATCAAAAAGGATTTAAATAATATAACAGAAAGTGAATTTAGAATAATAGTCATAAAATTAATCGCTGGGCTTGAAAACAGTATACAGGACAGCAGAGAATCTCTTGCTACAGAGATCAAGGGACTAAGGAACAGTCACGAGGAGCTGAAAAACGCTTTAAACGAAATGCATAACAAAATGGAAACCACCACAGCTCGGCTTGAAGAGGCAGAGGAGAGAATAGGTGAACTAGAAGATAAAGTTATGGAAAAAGAGGAAGCTGAGAAAAAGAGAGATAAAAAAATCCAGGAGTATGAGGGGAAAATTAGAGAATTAAGTGATACACTAAAAAGAAATAATATACGCATAATTGGTATCCCAGAGGAGGAAGAGAGAGGGAAAGGTGCTGAAGGGGTACTTGAAGAAATAATAGCTGAGAACTTCCCTGAACTGGGGAAGGAAAAAGGCATTGAAATCCAAGAGGCACAGAGAACTCCCTTCAGACGTAACTTGAATCGATCTTCTGCACGACATATCATAGTGAAACTGGCAAAATACAAGGATAAAGAGAAAATTCTGAAAGCAGCAAGGGGTAAACGTGCCCTCACATATAAAGGGAGACCTATAAGACTCGTGACTGATCTCTCTTTTGAAACTTGGCAGGCCAGAAAGAATTGGCACGAGATTTTCAGGGTGCTAGACAGAAAAAATATGCAGCCGAGAATCCTTTATCCAGCAAGTCTGTCATTTAGAATAGAAGGAGAGATAAAGGTCTTCCCAAACAAACAAAAACTGAAGGAATTTGTCACCACTAAACCAGCCCTACAAGAGATCCTAAGGGGGACCCTGTGAGACAAAGTCCCAGAGACATCACTACAAGCATAAAACATACAGACATCACAATGACTCTAAACCCGTATCTTTCTATAATAACACTGAATGTAAATGGATTAAATGCGCCAACCAAAAGACATAGGGTATCAGAATGGATAAAAAAACAAGACCCATCTATTTGCTGTCTACAAGAGACTCATTTTAGACCTGAGGACACCTTTAGATTGAGAGTGAGGGGATGGAGAACTATTTATCATGCCACTGGAAGCCAAAAGAAAGCTGGAGTAGCCATACTTATATCAGACAAACTAGACTTTAAATTAAAGGCTGTAACAAGAGATGAAGAAGGACATTATATAATAGTTACAGGGTCTATCCATCAGGAAGAGCTAACAATTATAAATGTCTATGCACCAAATACCGGAGCCCCCAAATATATAAAACAATTACTCATAAACATAAGCAACCTTATTGATAAGAATGTGGTAATTGCAGGGGACTTTAATACACCACTTACAGAAATGGATAGATCATCTAGACACACGGTCAATAAAGAAACAAGGGCCCTGAATGAGACATTGGATCAGATGGACTTGACAGATATATTTAGAACTCTGCATCCCAAAGCAACAGAATATACTTTCTTCTCGAGTGCACATGGAACATTCTCCAAGATAGATCATATACTGGGTCACAAAACAGCCCTTCATAAGTTTACAAGAATTGAAATTATACCATGCTTACTTTCAGACCACAATGCTATGAAGCTTGAAATCAACCACAGACAAAAGTCTGGAAAACCTCCAAAAGCATGGAGGTTAAAGAACACCCTACTAACGAATGAGTGGGTCAACCAGGCAATTAGAGAAGAAATTAAAAAATATATGGAAACAAATGAAAATGAAAATACAACAATCCAAACGCTTTGGGACGCAGCAAAGGCAGTCCTGAGAGGAAAATACATTGCAATCCAGGCCTATCTCAAGAAACAAGAAAAATCCCAAATACAAAATCTAACAGCACACCTAAAGGAACTAGAAGCAGAACAGCAAAGGCAGCCTAAGCCCAGCAGAAGAAGAGAAATAATAAAGATCAGGGCAGAAATAAACAATATAGAAACTAAAAAAACTGTAGAGCAGATCAACGAAACCAAGAGTTGGTTTTTTGAAAAAATAAACAAAATTGACAAACCTCTAGCCAGGCTTCTCAAAAAGAAAAGGGAGATGACCCAAATAGATAAAATCATGAATGAAAATGGAATTATTACAACCAATCCCTCAGAGATACAAACAATTATCAGGGAATACTATGAAAAATTATATGCCAACAAACTGGACAACCTGGAAGAAATGGACAAATTCCTGAACAACCACACTCTTCCAAAACTCAATCAGGAGGAAATAGAAAGCTTGAACAGACCCATAACCAGCGAAGAAATTGAATCGGTTATCAAAAATCTCCCAACAAATAAGAGTCCAGGACCAGATGGCTTCCCAGGGGAGTTCTACCAGACGTTTAAAGCAGAGATAATACCTATCCTTCTCAAGCTATTCCAAGAAATAGAAAGGGAAGGAAAACTTCCAGACTCATTCTATGAAGCCAGTATTACTTTGATTCCTAAACCAGACAGAGACCCAGTAAAAAAAGAGAACTACAGGCCAATATCCCTGATGAATATGGATGCAAAAATTCTCAATAAGGTACTAGCAAATCGAATTCAACGGCATATAAAAAGAATTATTCACCATGATCAAGTGGGATTCATTCCTGGGATGCAGGGCTGGTTCAACATTCGCAAATCAATCAACGTGATACATCACATTAACAAAAAAAAAGAGAAGAACCATATGATCCTGTCAATCGATGCAGAAAAGGCCTTCGACAAAATCCAGCACCCTTTCTTAATAAAAACCCTTGAGAAAGTCGGGATAGAAGGAACATACTTAAAGATCATAAAAGCCATTTATGAAAAGCCCACAGCTAACATCATCCTCAACGGGGAAAAACTGAGAGCTTTTTCCCTGAGATCAGGAACACGACAAGGATGCCCACTCTCACCGCTGCTGTTTAACATAGTGCTGGAAGTTCTAGCATCAGCAATCAGACAACAAAAGGAAATCAAAGGCATCAAAATTGGCAAAGATGAAGTCAAGCTTTCGCTTTTTGCAGATGACATGATATTATACATGGAAAATCCGATAGACTCCACCAAAAGTCTGCTAGAACTTATACAGGAATTCAGCAAAGTTGCAGGATACAAAATCAATGTACAGAAATCAGTTGCATTCTTATACACTAACAATGAAGCAACAGAAAGACAAATAAAGAAACTGATCCCATTCACAATTGCACCAAGAAGCATAAAATACCTAGGAATAAATCTAACCAAAGATGTAAAGGATCTGTATGCTGAAAATTATAGAAAGCTTATGAAGGAAATTGAAGAAGATTTAAAGAAATGGAAAGACATTCCCTGCTCATGGATTGGAAAAATAAATATTGTCAAAATGTCAATACTACCCAAAGCTATCTACACATTCAATGCAATCCCAATCAAAATTGCACCAGCATTCTTCTCGAAACTAGAACATGCAATCCTAAAATTCATATGGAACCACAAAAGGCCCCGAATAGCCAAAGGAATTTTGAAGAAGAAGACCAAAGCAGGAGGCATCACAATCCCAGACTTTAGCCTCTACTACAAAGCTGTCATCATCAAGACAGCATGGTATTGGCACCAAAACAGACACATAGACCAATGGAATAGAATAGAAACCCCAGAACTAGACCCACAAACGTATGGCCAACTCATCTTTGACAAAGCAGGAAAGAACATCCAATGGAAAAAAGACAGCCTCTTTAACAAATGGTGCTGGGAGAACTGGACAGCAACATGCAGAAGGTTGAAACTAGACCACTTTCTCACACCATTCACAAAAATAAACTCAAAATGGATAAAGGACCTAAATGTGAGACAGGAAACCATCAAAACCTTAGAGGAGAAAGCAGGAAAAGACCTCTCTGACCTCAGCCGTAGCAATCTCTTACTGGACACATCCCCAAAGGCAAGGGAATTAAAAGCAAAAGTGAATTACTGGGACCTTATGAAGATAAAAAGCTTCTGCACAGCCAAGGAAACAACCAACAAAACTAAAAGGCAACCAACGGAATGGGAAAAGATATTCGCAAATGACATATCGGACAAAGGGCTAGTATCCAAAATCTATAAAGAGCTCACCAAACTCCACACCCGAAAAACAAATAACCCAGTGAAGAAATGGGCAGAAAACATGAATAGACACTTCTCTAAAGAAGACATCCGGATGGCCAACAGGCACATGAAAAGATGTTCAGCGTCGCTCCTTATCAGGGAAATACAAATCAAAACCACACTCAGGTATCACCTCACGCCAGTCAGAGTGGCCAAAATGAACAAATCGGAGACTATAGATGCTGGAGAGGATGTGGAGAAACGGGAACCCTCTTGCACTGTTGGTGGGAATGCAAATTGGTGCAGCCGCTCTGGAAAGCAGTGTGGAGGTTCCTCAGAAAATTAAAAATAGACCTACCCTATGACCCAGCAATAGCACTGCTAGGAATTTATCCAAGGGATACAGGAGCGCTGATGCATAGGGCCACGTGTACCCCAATGTTCATAGCAGCACTCTCAACAATAGCCAAATTATGGAAAGAGCCTAAATGTCCATCAACTGATGAATGGATAAAGAAATTGTGGTTTATATACACAATGGAATATTACGTGGCAATGAGAAAAAATGAAATATGGCCTTTAGTAGCAACGTGGATGGAACTGGAGAGTGTGATGCTAAGTGAAAAAAGCCATACAGAGAAAGACAGATACCATATGGTTTCACTCTTATGTGGATCCTGAGAAACTTCACAGGAACCCATGGGGGAGGGGAAGGAAAAAAAAAAAAAAAGAGGTTAGAATGGGAGAGAGCCAAAGCATAAGAGACTTAAAAACTGAGAACAAACTGAGGGTTGATGGGGGGTGGGAGGGAGGAGAGGGTGGGTGATGGGTATTGAGGAGGGCACCTTTTGGGATGAGCACTGGGTGTTGTATGGAAACCAATTTGTCAATAAATTTCATAAAAAAAAATAAAAAAAAAAAAAATAAAAAAAAAAATAAAATGGTAGAACCATGAAGGCGACTGCTTTTGATCCCAAACTATTAGTGATTAACATTACAAAGACTTTGAAAGTCAAAAGCCTATAAAAACAGCTACACAACAATGATTAAATTAAAAACCTCCTTTCCTTTTGGTTAAAATTTCTCTTGAGAAAGAGAAATCCCCAATAAATTAATATCAATATTTAAAATATTTTTGGGTAAAGATCAGGTTTATGGAGTAGCCTTTTCATCTACCATTAAAAACAGACTCAATAAGTCAATAAAAGTAAGGGGGCAAAAAAAACCATAATAAAATCAGAGAAAATACTGGACCTGAACACCTTTAAATGATATCTTTAAAGCAACTGGGGATTTGCTTCCTGGCAGATGGATCTGAATGGGTATACATAAAAATATGTATCTATATAGAATCTATTTACATCTATATCTATATCTATATCTATATCTATATCTATATCTATATCTATATCTATATCTATTCAAGTATATAAAAGCCCTGCTGTGTGTCTGTGTGTTTATATAGTATGTGCTGCTGAAGAAACTTGTGGCCTAGATGGAAAAAGCCTGTCATTATTTGAGACCTAAAATTACCCTTCTCATTTGTCAAAAATATTGATTATGTTGAGCTACTCCAGGAATCACTTCTAACAATTCCTGGAACAATCCCTTCAACTCAGAAGTATAAAGACAATAGAAGTAAATGAAACATAACAGATTGGTATCAGACAGAGCAGAGTTTGAATTCAGGTTCCATTATGAATTCTCCATGAAACACTGGGCAATTTAAACAGGAATAATTATGATACCATTTCAGAAGGCTATTGTGAGGAGTGAATGCATGCAATTGCTTAGTATAATTTCTGTCATATAGAAAGCATCCAATAAATGTTAACATTCATTGTCAGAATGATCGCTTCCACAGGCAGGTAGTGGGTTGAGAAATTGTTAGAGTCTCTAAGAAGAGCGTATTCCCCCAAGTCCACTTCAGATATGGACGTGGAGGATAATGAGGGAGGTGGGTAAGGGAGAAAGATGCTTTTAGAAGTTGGAACTAGGAGGCCACTAAGAACACTGGAAAGGGAACTTCTTCGGGGACAGCAGGATAAGAGCCTCATCAAGGAGTAGTCTCTACTCTCAAGATAGGTCATTCACACAATGTTTGCCCACTGGAATTTCAGAATTTCTAAGGACCAATGACTGTTATGTATCTTTCATTTTTCCTTTCAGAATGAGAGTATTTATTACAATTATCCTGTCTATATTCTACCAGTATATACTAAGTGTGAATGGGAAGGATTGGAGTTAGAGTTCGTAAGTTTCCAGTCCAAGAAGAGCCACATCCATATCTGACAGACAGACTGTTATTGCACAACACCTAAACTTTAGAGCTGTTTTTTGACAAGGTTAGGGTGGCTTTCCTTGGCAAGGAGGTATATGTTTTGCAGGAAGGTTAAACTTAATATATTAGAACTGAAAGAGCTAACTGTAGCTCTTCTGTAAACTCAGAATTTACCAGTGCTCATCAGTATCCAGTTCTCCTTCCCTGCCTTTACTTAACAGGCACTGTATTTCCCAATCTTCTTTCAGTGAAGTGAGACCATGTGACTTGTTCCGGCTAATAAAATGCATGTCTTTCAAGCACAGGCAGTGAAAATACCCCAAGGATTTTCCAATCTCATTATCCTGCAACTGCAGTTGTTATGAAGTAATCCTTGTGTTGTGATGGATGGCCAAGTCTCAAGAGGGCAGGGGCCAGATGGATGAGCTTAACCACTGAGTTTCCTAGACCCAAGGTGAACTTTTTATAAACAAAAAAAAAATTAGCCTTGTTTTGTAAAGCCAAAATGATTTGTGTCTGTTAAAGCAGCATAACTTAGCTTATGCTGACTGAAACAGTGAACAGTGCTAAATATCTGTGACTTGAAATTGTTTTCAGTATTTCTAAGTGTGTAGTTAAATTTTTTTCTTCGGTGAAACTATATGTTGTTTATTGTCAATTTATCCTCGCAAGGGCCAGCTGCAGCATATTAAACATGGAAAGGGTGGTACAAGAGAAGTTCTAATTTAGGAAGTTTAGATTATAAAGTATTTCTTTCAGTTATGGCAATGAGTGCGGGTTTTTTAAAAAAGCAGTGGAAAGACACTGAAAAATATTAAGCAGAGGAGTGACATATGATATACATTTTATAAATATTCTGGGCCATGTGAAGTTTATAAATGGAAAAAAGGGTGCAGTTGTAGTGTCTATTGTAGTTATTTAAAAAAAACAAAAGATATGGTTTAAACCAGAGTAGTCACAGCACAGTTTGTGAGGTTAGTTTCGACTCCATATGTATTTTGTAGCTAGAAGCAATAAGATTTGCTGATTATGAAAGGAAATGCACTAAAAACTTATTTACCTTCAAGGAAATATAATTTTTAAAGAAGTGAAGAGACTATACAAACTTTTCTGTATTTGCAAAGCTAGAAATTTGCTAAGATCTTGGGATTTATCCCTTGTAAATGTCAAGGGTCTTATGCTATCTGCTTATTGTAGAAACTTGAAAAATACAGATGTACCCAAATGTCATTGAGAAGTGGGTATGAATTACATTTGTGTCACAATTCCATTTTTTTCTAGGCACTTACAGTTTAATCTCCTACTACATTTTCTTCCCCAGCACATACAGAAACCTCCAAGTAGCCCCCAATCCAGTGCCCATTATCTCTGGAAGGACTCAAATGTATTCTTACCACATCTCTCCAAAGATTTCTGTAGTTCTTCCTCCTCTATTATTTTGCCTCCAGATCCTCAAATTACACCCCCCCACACACACACACCACATACACACGTACAAACAAAAGCTCTTCAGAGAGTCTCAGGTCTGAGGCTTCTATAAATGTTGTCAAGTGATCACTAATATACATGACAACATTTTTTAAAATATTTATTTATTTTGAGAGAGAGTGCATAATAAATGGAGGAGCAGAGAGAGAGGGAGAGAAAGAATCCCAAGTAGGCTCCATGTTGTCAGCACAGACTCCGGTGTGGGGCTCGATCCCACAATCTGTGAGATCATGACCTGAGCCGAAACCAAGCATCAGATACTTAACCAACTGAACCACCGAGGCACCCCCATGACAAGATATTTTTATATGATAATTTAAATTTTTTCACAGGAAAAATCTTTTTTTTTCACCTTCTGTCTCTTACATCTCATCTAAACTCTCTCAAGAAAGCAATCCATTTATAAGTAGGTCCTTACCACCATATTCATATTTATGGATTATAATTTTTCCTTTATTTTTGTTTTTATTACAATAATTAAGCCCACCATCATCTCTTTCTGGGTCTACTGAAATAGCCTCCTAACAGATATTCCTCCATCCAGCCTTGTTTATAACCAATCAATACTCCAGAATAAATCTGCTGAAATGCTGACCCCTACCTGACAAAATCCAAATCCATTAAAATGCTTCTGCTCTATGGATAGATCCCAAGTTTCTCAAATATACTTCTGGGAACATTTAAATTTTTTTAAGGTTTTCATTTATTTTTGAGAGAGAGAGAGAGAGAGAGAGAGAGAGAGAGAGAGAGAGCTGGGGAAGGGCCAAGAGAGAGGGAGACACAGAATCTGAAGCAGGCTCCAGACTCTGAGCTGTCAGCACAGAGCCCAACATGGGGCTTGAACTCGTGAACTGTGAGATCATGACCTGGGCCGAAGTTGGATGCTCAACCGACTGAGCCACCCAGGTGCCCCTGCTTCTAGAAACATTTAGGACTTGCCACTTCCCTACTTCTAAAGACTCATCATTTTATTTGTTCCCCCTAAATCACGCACCGGACGGTCCAATCTGAATACAATTCAGTTCCTCGAATGTGGCAGGGATCTGTCATCTCAGGGCCTTCGTGTGTTCCTGATCTTTGTGGGCATATATTGCTCACATCTCTTTAAGATCTGAGTCTTAATAGCTCTTGCTCTATAAGTCTTTTGACTTTGTCCTAAGCACAATTCTATATTCTTAATATGTAGTTTCCAAATACCTTTCATTGCCCCATTATACCATTTAACACATTTGCATTGTTACTGCACTTTTTATCATCTGTTAGACCACACCTGACTCCACGAACACAGAGCATCTCCATTGCCTAGCACATAGTAGACACTTATGACAAATACTCACTGAAATTTTTGTGTTGCTAGCTCCTTGTACCCTGACTCCCCACTTGCCATTTGAATACGAGACAGTAAGTAACTAAATGTGTGCACTTTATGGAGAAGGCAAAATTATCCCCCTTAGACACTAATGGTGAATGTGTTCCCTCACCAGATGTCTCTGCTACACTGGGAGGCTATATGGAAAAAAAGTTTAAAAAGTGGGGGGGGGGGAACCCTGAATATCTAATTCGTTTCCTTACAACCTCCTATATATGCCTGGTAAATAGACAGATTGAAAGCATAATTAGCTGGAGAGATCAATAAATGATACAGATCTAGATGAGTGGGTAAATGATAGTTGTATTTGAAAGCATGACTGTGTGTACAGTTAGTTTTTTGATTTTTGTTTTTGAGCTTATTTTGCATGTTTTGTTTTTCTTTGTTATCCAGTGAACCTTTGCCATTGAATTAAAAATTGTTCTTAATGCCCACATGATATTCATATATATGTAATGCATGTCATTTTTTTAGACTTCATTTCAGTAACATTTTCATTTTTTCTCATTATAAATAATCCCCTAGCAAACATTCTGTCAGTATCTTCCCCCGAATCTGGATATAATATTGATCTTTCACACTTCTACGCTTCTTTTCTCTGGTGCTTCATCTTTCCATGGGAACCTCAAGATCTTTTAGTGCACCTAAACTGTGACTCATTTTCAGAAGGCAAGTTTCTTTTTAGGAAACTTCTCCAGCTGGTGTAGTACTATCTGAGCTATTGAGTTTGAAAACATCAATCCGGTGGAATTGTGTGAACCTGAAAATTTATTTAAATGCCTCAAATCTTGGTTTCCTCATTCTTAGGACAATAATCACCCTACTATCTGTCCTACTGCTGCATAGCTATTGTTTTTTAATTATTTGCTTCTATGTTTTATTGACCAGTAAGGGAAAAATATAAATAAATTCACTTTTTTAAAAATTTTTTTAACATTACATTTATTTTTGAGACAGGGAGAGACAGAGCATGAACAGGGGAGGGTCAGAGAGAGGGAGACACAGAATCTGAAACAGGCTCCAGGCTCTGAGCTGTCAGCACAGAGCCCGACGTGGGGCTCGAACTCACAGACCGCGAGATCATGACCTGAGCCGAAGTCGGACACTCAACCGACTGAGCCACCCAGGTGCCCCTAAATAAATTCACTTTAATCATATTGTGTATATAAAAGTTGTTAAAACTTTTTATTTTATTTGAAATGATTTTCATGCCCTTTGTATCACTTGGATTGAGTTCAGATGCTTGATTCATACACCGTGTGTTTGGATTATGTCCAGGGTCTGAGGCTTGGCATGCAAGGCTCTTCTCAGCTTTACTCCAAGTTACAGCTACAACCTCATTTTGTGTTTATTTTTCTGTGCCAGATGTACTTTCCTTCCCATGTTTTACAAATTTCAAGGTCCTTATAGCACGTAATGTCTTTCTACAAGCTCGTTCCTCTACTTGGAATGTCATCTACAATTCATTCTCCCCCACTGGCAAACTGACACAAGTCAAAGACTGAAAGGTATTGGCAAGTTATTTTCAAACAAGTTTATAAAGACACCATGTGTGTATTGAGTGTGTCATGTGTGTGTGTATGTGATTTTTCAGAATGTATGTGTGTGAATGTGCATGCAAATGTATATCAAATGTCTGTGTGTGTGCATGTATGTGTTTATGAGTGTGTGGCCAAATCTATATTTAGAATTAAAATAAAACATGCCTTTTCCCCAGAGTTCCTATGCATCGAAGCTTTCAGCTGGTGAATTTCTAAGTTAATGTAACAATAAGGATAGGCTTATGGTTCTCCTTAGGCTTTTACTCAGAAGACAAATGGGTGATGGCTTACCTGAAGGCTACTTCACCTGAACTGCCCATTGCTATGTAAAGCTGTCAGCTTCTATCAGGAGATGACCTCACACAGCAAGGTGCAGATGCTTTGCTGTATTAGGTATAACAGTACATTGGAGAGGGAGAACAGACATGTATTATTATAAGGAAAATTAACAACCAGCGTCTGGAAGAGAAAGAATTGAAAATGACAGGCCAGTTTTAAGAGGCCTTTTGTTTGGGCTTACATTTTTCACCTAGAAATGGACACAATTACTGAAAATTAGAAATGAATCTGGGCTTTATACAATGAAATGAGATAATTTCACAGCCAAAACAAGTGGGCTTACGTTGAAAGGAAAGCCATTAAAATATACCTAAGCAGTAAGTTAATGGGGGAGAAATTCAATTTGAAAATGAGAGAACATTTTCAGATAGAAAGGGCAGGCAGTGGAACAGTATGCCTAATGAGGTACAGTAGATATATTCAAGTTTAATCTAGATAATTTTAGATAATTACAGGAAAAGCTTAGGCTAGGATTTTTTTCTTACTTTTTTGCCCACTGTTTGATTCCAAGTATTGGACTGGACCAGAAAAAAACAAAAAACATGATCATCCTATTATCTGTTGTCTTGCGTAAGTTCTATTTTCAAAAACTAAATGTTCAGAGTTTTCCCCCAGGTGACCAGATGTCAGGACCTTCAGTATTTTCACTGCTTCTGATCATATACTTCTGTCCAGAAAGCAAGCCCCCCTTTGGTGGTACTCCTCCTCTCTTCACATCACAGATTATAAGTCTATACTAGGTAATAATGCACTAGAGAGTGGCCATTCTCTGATACTCAAACGCTGCTTCTAAGGTGGTGATGGGATTGCCCAAGGATAAAAACTTCTCAGAGTTATGCTACGTTGTTTTCTAGTGGTGTTTGCACTAATGGTAACATCCTCCTCATTATCTTCTTCAAATCTTTATTCAGGTTTTGTGTTTTCTGCAGGCATTGGGTGAATGTTCATTAGCTTTTTAACAGCTTATAAGACTATTCTTCTCTGTGCCAGGACTGTACAGATTTATCATGGTGTGGGGATATACCATGACATGCTAGGGGGTGTACAAAAACAGTGTGTGCAGGAGGGAGGCAGTCTCAGCTTTCCCGTCTACTGAGGCTTCAAACCTGTTAGTACACACTTTCTGCCATCAGGCAGCCTCTGGCGGGCATCTTAGGTTCCATGACTCAAACTTACTTTTTTTCTGCTCAGTCCTGCTAATATTTCTGTTGAAGGGCTGTATGAACCAGGCTACCTGGGTCCTACTCAGAAGCACCTTCTCAGCTTGTATGCTGGAGTATTCTACTCCACAGAGAACATTTAGTGAAATTGTTAAGGATGCAGATTTAGGAGACATATAAACCTGGCTTCAAGTTCCTACTTAGCCATTTATTTACTGAGTGTTCTGGGACTAGTTGCCTTATTTTTCCATTGCACTTTGTTTTCTTCTCTTTTAAAAAAGATGCAATGACATTAGCCAATTCTCAGGTTGTCAGGATGAATAAATGAAAGAATATATGAATTATTTTTAAGTATAGACCATAACTCAGTTTAATTTTAAATGATAACTAGTAGACACATTTTAACTGTGCCTATGCTAATAGAGTGATACACTTACTACTCCTATTATAATTATTATTATTTCAGGTCAGAAATATTTGGGAGGCTACTCTGATACATTCTAGTTTAGTCCAGCTCCTAAAATATCTCTATGTTATATATTAACTTATTTAGGGAGATAACAGATCAAGGGTATTATCACAAAAGAGCATAAATACTCTCTATTTTGAGGTGTAGAATCAATTCCTGGATATGGCTACGGAAATGATAAGCCCCATATCTGGCACTTATGTTAAGGCACACATTCTCGAAAACCCCCAGAAGCCAAAACCAACTGGAAGTGACTCTCAAGGCACTAAAACTAAGCCATAAACCCAGCGAAGACCACCATGTAGACCATATTAATGTATCAATCCCCTTAA
Organism: Prionailurus viverrinus; assembly: GCF_022837055.1. NCBI lineage: Eukaryota > Metazoa > Chordata > Mammalia > Carnivora > Felidae > Prionailurus > Prionailurus viverrinus. The sequence continues at coordinate 123,764,567 of NC_062563.1, forward strand.
TAATTTCTTACATGATAACAGCTATGCCAGCTTTCTTTTTTAAAACATAAAGGGGTAACTGGCAATACCAAACCAATTCTAATCCATGTTGATAATTAAGACGATGTTGTTTTTTTCAGTGGGATAAGTTATTCTAGTTCTTCACCTTTGAGAGATATATATCTATAATTTTTTTCTTTCAATTCCTAACTCTTATTTCTGGAAAGTCAGTATAAATGCTGCTGGGATCTCAGGAATTACTCATCTGCTGGAAAAAATACGGAAAATTGCTTGAAGTTCAGCTTCTATAAATCCCATACCACACCTTTTATCCAGGAAAAAACCCCACATTCTCCGTGTAGTTGTTCTCTTGATTGCTTGTTTGCAAATAGAGATATTATCCAATAACGGGCAGGATAAAGTAGGTTAAAGTTGGTTTTGTCTACCATCACCCCATAGATGACTTCAGGAGCAGCAGAGATCTGCAATTGGCTCCAACAGGTAACAAGTATGACTTTATCTCTCAATGGATCAAGAAAATTCAGAATAGAATCTGCACAAGTAAGATGACTGTGCTTTGGGTCAAACTAACAGGAAAGAATAAGATAGCTGTATACCCTCTTGTTATATTTGCATTTTCTGGTCTTATATTTGTGTGAGTGAAGACCCAAGTTAATTTTTTTTCTGACACAGAAATCTTGAGGACAGAATGGAGCTCAATGTGAAAATGTTTTCTGTTGGTCAAATGCCTTTCCTTGAAGAACATGGCTAAGTGTGCTTACAAGTTCTAAAAGTAGAGTAAGTTCTACTTCAATGCACTGCCATCGTGGTATTTCCATCAGTATAACAGAACCCCTGTCATCATAATACCCAGGACCATTCTCTGGCCTTCCATAACTCATTCCTCATGAGGAGAGAGGGACTTCCACTGCTAGTGAATTTGAGAGAGGGAATAGAGCATGTATGGTGCACCTCCTTTCTCTCTCCTACTTGTGGGAGGTTGGCAATTGCTCCTCTCTGTCATAAGGTTTATAGTCATGGATCCTGCTCCCTTCAGTGGTAAGACATGTGAGTTTATTGTATTCTCACATTCCCCACATTGTATTGGAAAGTTACATGTAGAGAAATTCTGAAGAAACCAAGGCACATGGTATCTTATCTTCATGGCTTCCTTTAAGACTTGCTAATAACCAGTTTAAAATAACTTCTGTATGCTTAGTAGCCTCTGTTTTGCTTCTCAGCCAGATCTGTATGTCACTAACAGATTTTTTTTATAAAGCTTTGAGACTGTAACTACTATGTTTCACCAGAATTAAGGCAAGACCAATTAAATATTGTCTTCTTAGGGGTGCTTAGATGGCTCAGTCAGTTTAAGTGTCCAACTTTGATTAAGGTCACGATCTCATGGGTTCAAGCCCCATGTCAGGCTCTGTGCTGACAGCTCAGAGCCTGGAGACTGCTTCAGATTCTGTGTGTGTGTGTGTGTGTGTGTGTGTGTGTGTGTGTCTGTCCCTCTCCCACTCTCTCTCTCAAAAATAAATAAACATTAAAAAATTTAAAAAATGATCTTTTAAAAATATTAACATACCCTTAAAATTATACTCCTTATCAGTTGATAACTATGCTTGTGAATATTGGAAATTCAAATGGTAGTCCTATTTACTGGAATATGATGAAATTGATTCATGAACAAATAGAAACAGGAGTCCCAGCAGGTTTGAACATATAATGTTCCTTGGATAGAGATAGAGATGAGCTAATCAGAAATACTTAAATTATTATTATTCAATTATTCCTCAATTATTATTATTCAAGAAAGCTTATACCTCAGGTGATCTAATCTTGAGATAGTGTTGTATAGAAAAAGTGTTGGGGCATAAGAAACAGGTAGAGAAACCGAAAAATGCTTTCTATGAATAGGAGTTGGTATTTTAAGAAAAGTCTCTTTGAAAATGGGGATGATTTAGTAGAACAAGCTAAAAGAGAAAAGGCATATACTTCAAAGAAATTCAAGGTTTCAGAGACTCTGATTCAAATGATAGAAATATACTTAGTGTATAATATAACAAGATTTAACTACTTTTAAGGTTTTGGCTAGACAAAGGGGGAGTATTTTGACTGATAACCAGGCCAGAAAAAGTGGTAGGGGCTTGAGAAACCTAACAGAAGAATATAGTGAACATCAGAGATCAGACAGACATTATTCCCCTGGGATGGAGTTAGGACTCAGAAACCATGGAGAAATGCCATCTCAAAGCCATGGACAGAGGGCATAGTAAAAGCTAATGGAAAACTGCCCTCACTGAAAATTGTAGTGGTCATAACAATAGCTTATAAACTATTGCAACAAATGTAACAAGGTATAACTAGCTGTACTTGTAAAAATGCTCAAATTAATGGTGAGTGAGTTTCAAGGTAAGTTGACTGTTATAAGTAGAGACATTGGTATTAACTATTCTTTCAAGAAATACGTTGTGGAAACTGTGTAAAATAAGAAATATAAGGCAAGATAAATGATGGGTGATATAAACTAGGGGAAGATAAGTAGATCTCAAAGGTAGTATCCAGACCTGGGCTACATTTGGGGTTGAGAAAATAACTCTTAGATATGAATACCCTACTCAGGAGAACGAAAACAAACATATTTTGACAGAACTGGAAATGAAAGGCAATACATTGTAGAGGATCCCAGCAGGATCTGAGGCATATATTACAGAAAATATATATAAAGACCATTCTGCAGAGAAAATTAAACACAACTGCTTTCCCCAAATCTAAACAATTAACACATTTATACATCAAGAGGAACTCCAAGGAATATTGTAAGGGCAACATCCAAGTTGGAAGAACAGACAGAATTAGGTTGATAGATGTTTAGGGATATCAAGAAATTGAAGACACCCATATATGACTGAATGAGGTCAAGCACTATTTGGAGAGCAAATAACTGAAGTTTCCCAAATTATAAATCAATGTATTTGCCAGTAGGATTGCCTGTCATCAGTATAAACACCCCACTGTCAGGAGAAAGTTGCATTGGTAGAAATATTTTAGATTCAGAGTATAGAAAGGAAACTTGAAATTAGGAAAAAAAAAACCAGGTACTTAGATGCTCTAAATAATAGCAGGACCAATGATAAAGAGGCTCATTGTTCTCCATTCTGGTAGCTGGTTAGGGCCAGAGTATGCAGAACTGAAAGAATCCTCTGAAATTATCTTGTGATGTTGTGTTCTCATTTAATAGGATTACATCTCCCCTTCTGGAGAAGAACATGGGAACATGCTCTTCTTTTTCTTCTTTCCATTCCCCTCTACCTGGTCCTCCCTGCTCCTTTGTCTTCTCTCTTTTTAAAGGGACACAGAAATGTATGACTTCTTGTTTTCAGAAAGAAATACATAAGAGAAGGTGACAGGGCATTGTGTTTAATTTTAACATTTTCAGATCGACTAGGAAATTGCATACTTTTGTATATTTTCTTTGGCTTAGTATATAATTTTATTCTGAGAAGTCGATAATGGAAAGTGATTTGTATTCAAATTAAGCCATAGCTTTATTGGAATCTACATTAATCATGATATTGTCATTTGATCCCATTATGGAATCTCTGATAGACTGTTTTGGACAAAGTGCCTTGAAATAATTTGGGATCGAAAATTGTAAGACTCTGGCCTTAGATGCAGTATGGATCTGGAACAGATTTGGTAAATGTTCTTTTGCTATATACATTTGACTTCTGGGTGGCAAAATCTATATCATTTAGTAGTATTCTCAGGAAGATAATCAAAGAGAGTAATTGGTATTATTGGGGAAGTGGCCTTGATAAGTAGAACAGTAATGTTGATCCCATCCATGGTGGAAAAATAACCATACTTTTGGTTGACCATAAGCTTAGTGGCTAGGCCCAGTGAACTAAGAGACAGAAAGGCATGTGGAATACTTGGACGATACTTCCTCCCAAGCTGAGGTGTTTTCACATGGGGTTAGAGTCCTGTTATTGTAGCAATTCTTGCCCTTGGCTATCCTTAAACATAGATGGAATAAGTCATTATATTGGTGAATTTGAAAGAGGAATTAGATTCAGGTAGCCATACCCCTTTATCCTGTTACTGAAGGACATGCTGACTAGAGATGATACTTGGATTTCATTGCTTTGCTTTTGGTTGTGTGTAGTCAGCACAGAGAAAGCTGACTCTTTTTCATGAAAATAGGAGTAGGGATGCAGTTCTTGGGAATAAATTCAATTTAAGGAATTGTCAATAGCAAGAAGTTATAGAAAGGTCAAGTTCTTCTTGAAGAGCATCTCTGCTCATGTGGGAGCATCATGATGAACTCTGCCTAATCAACAAAATGATGATGTAATGGGAAAGCAGTGGGGACTGAATGATATAGGTGCAAAACTCTGCTACTAACTCCATAGCCTTAAAGGCAGTACTAAAGTCAGGAACTAATTCAAACAGAAATACAGATGACATCCCAATGCCAGGGTAGGCATTCAAAAAAATTTAAATGATCGAATAAATGAGGACTGATGCTATACCTATTTATAAGTGCTGAGGGTAATGGTGGGCATGTTAAATAAATCACCAAGTAATTCCAAGCATTCTATCTTAGAAACACAGTCCACCCTTGAGAAGTCCCACTTATAGAAAATAGACTAAGCAAGAAGACCAAGGTCCCTTCACTTGCATGTTCTTTGAAAGTCAGGCAATGTGAGGCTGCCACCACAACTCATTCTTGAAACTTATCAGCCGCTATTCATAGTCACTGAGTAGCAATAACTTACTGAAACCATCACTATTGTCAGAGGAGTATGATTTTAATGTTCTTAACAGTTGTCTTTCATAATATCAAGAAGAGGTACGATCTACAGAGAACTGTGTACTTATTTCAAGTATTATCTGGATGAGAGCCAAGACAAAGCAAATTATATTTGCAAGATTTTAGGTTCTAAATAGTCAATAAAATAACATTAGTCATGAATACAAATTTTTAAAAACCATTAAACCCAAGTTATATAGAAGTTTGTCTTTTGATAGTATAAAAATTATCTACTTTAATTGTTTAATTCAGTAAACCTATACACATTTTATGGATGTTTTCATAATTAAGAATACATTAGCTTATGTTTAATAGATAAATTACCACAAGAGCTTGTATATTTATAATAAATAATAAACTTCATATTGAAGACGTGAGAAACTTAAAATATTTGATTCTATAGCTAACCAGTTTACCAAATCTCTTTAGTAACTTATTCAAAAATTGACAAGAAAAAGATTAATTTGCAAGTTTGTTTTCAATATCTGAATGATGCCTAAGATTATAATTAATGAGCCTAAAGAAATAGTCTAAGAAATAAACCTTTTTTTTTCAGTATCAGTAGATGTGTGAAGCATTAAAACATCAATCATTTAATTTATCATGTTTTTCACATTGTTTGGTAGATCACTGATGAGATCCTTTAACTTAATTTAAAAAATGTATATTGAATGATGCACAAAATACATCAGAATTTATAGAAGGATATGTGTCAGTGTCAGAACTTCCTCATCCATGTCTGATTGTTCTCCATCCTTAACATTATTCAATTTATTTTTCCTAAAGAAATTCATTCCCAGGAGAAGTCATAACTTTGGCAAACTTGATGGTTGGGTGTGTTATCTTTCACATCTGTCTTTTGTTATTAACAATTAATTCACTTCTATACATATATTTCACAGATTAATAAGTTAAAAAGGCTTTCATTAATAATTAGTGACAGTTTCTTGATTTGCTGAAAACTAAAATCCAGTGAGATGAGAACTTTCCTTAATCTTTTTAACAATATCTAGCAAAATTATCTGAGTTCCATTATATTGTACTCCTATGATATTCTGGGGCTACATATGTCTTATAGTCAAAATATTTTGAATAGGTTAACCAAATTTATCCAATTTTTATTAAGCTTCCACCTTGACAAAACAGTGTAGGGTATAGAAATGGAAACTTTTTTCCTCAGGTATTTCTTCAAGTAGTATATCCTGATTTACTATATTCCTTCCATTAACTTATATGTTCAAGAAATAGTTACTGAGCTCTTACCATGTGCCAGTGTCACTCCAGAACCTGAAGACTGAGTGATGTTGAAAATAATGTTTTTGCCTCTTTGCCCTTAAAATTCAGAAGGCAGACAGGGAATAAGCAATAGATAGATAATTTGGTTTGAAAATATATCTGAAGTTACATTTATTTGCATAGTTTTGTGTTCATAAGCTCCAAATGTGTATCTAAAGAGTGAATCAAGTACTATTTTTCTCAGTAGTAAAACAATGGAAATAATTATTTAGTTTTCCAAGAGGACTACCCCAGAGGAGGAAGAATTTTATAAGCTTCCTAGAGACAATGACCACATTTGTGTGATTGATTCATCAGGTATTCTCAGAACACAATAAAAGATTTTTAGTACATAGAGTAAAAATTAAATACTCTTTTGTGATTTAAAAAGTCATGTTGTTGCATATTTACATAAAAATCTGTGCAAATCACTACTTTAATTCTTCCTGACCTTCTTACTGCAATTTCTTTGTACTTCCCAGGTTTTCTGGAAAGTAACATCCTATCATTGTCTGTCTCATAAAACCCTTCAAAACATCTTCCCTTTCTCCATTTACAGATGATCTCTTTCTTTCCTAGTTTACTGAGAAAATACAAGTGACTAGAAAAGACATGTCATGAGCTGCTATTTTTATATCTGACCACCTATCTACATCCACGTTCCAGTGATCTTTCTTCTCTGGTGTTATCACAAATGAATTTCTTGTGCTCCTAACAGAAGTTGATCAACTTCCACGTGAGATTTTATGACTTTGGCCCATTCTAGGATATTGTTTCAGAGTCTGCTCTCTTTTGTACCATTAAATTTTATCTCTTTCCTGCTCATCTCCCATCAGCATACACACATTCTATTTTCTTTATCCTATTTAACCTCTCTTGCTATTGCCTTTTTTTTTTCTTTTGAGCAAAACTCTTGTTTTGTCTGTTACTACTATGTGTTTGTTTCTCCCCTCTCTTCATTCAGGATTTCACCCCACGGGACTTCTGAAAAATTTTTTCAAGGTCATCAATGGCCTCCACATTTCTAAATCCATAAGCAATTCTTGGGTCTTGTCTTAGCTGGTCCATCAACAACATTTAACAATTGAATACTGTCTCCTCCTAGAAACATGTTTTTGTCTGATTAATTTCCAGGTTACTGCAGTCTTCTGCTCTCCCTCTCACCTTATTACCACTCTGGTTTCCATGGCTGGTTCTTCCTCACTTCCACAAACATTTAAACTTCAGTGGTCAGTCATCTTACCAACGTTTTTTCATTCTGTATATTTACTGCCTTGGTCAAAAAGAACACCTTTTCTTCACTGAAGATCCCCAAGTATATTTTCCCAGTCTGGACCTTATCCCCAAGCCCCAGATTTGTACACGCAAGTGCCTACTTGATATTACCACTTGGGTTTACAACTGGCATTTCAAATTAATATGGCAAGAAATTGAATTACTGAGCCATCCATTCCTTCATCCATAAAAATAAAAGCTTATATGCAGTCTTTCTTACGCTCATTTGGTGACAAACTCATCTATTTGTTTGTTTAGACCAAACTTTGGAATTATTTTTCATTCTGCCCTTCACTGCATACCTTCACTCTATTCTCTTCTTTCTCACCACATACTTTCCAATAGCAAATCTGTTATCTCTGTACTCAAAACATAGCCAGAATTTGACTGTTTTTTGCCACCCCAACTGCCCACCTTAATAAGCTACCATCACCTATCCCTTGATAATGCCAAACTGCCAATGTGCACTACATTTCTACAAGCAATGTGTTCTACATTCCCAGTACATTTGGTATTGTCAGTCTTTTGTAGTAGATATGCAGTGACATTTTATTCTGATTTAATTTGCATTCCCCTGATTATTAATGAGTCTTCATACATTTTCCTATTAGCCATTTGGATATCTTCTTTTGTGGAATATCTTTTTAAACTTCTTGCTAATACTGATTTAAAGACGTTTTAAAATATATTCTGGGTATAAAACCTTGTTGATTATGTAAGTCGTAAATATGTCCTACTCAGTGGCTTGATCTTTTTGTTCTCTTAATTGTAGTTTTTGGTGAAGGTAAGTTTTGGCTTTTGGTAGTCTCATTTATTGATTTTTCCTTTACAGTTAGTGGTTTTAAGTTTCTTTCATTTTATTTCTTACCCCAATCTTATGAAGATATTCTCTTCTATGATCCTCTGAAAGTTGTGACTTTCACATATAGATATATAATCTTTGAGAATTTGATTTTGTGTGTACTGTGACAAAGGGACCAAACAATAGTTGTTTTTATTGTTGTTGTTGTTGTTTTGAGAGAGAGAGAGAGCACGCACAGGGGGAGAGAGAGAGAGAGAATCTTTAGGCAGACACCACATGCAGTGCTGAGCTCAACATGGGGCTCTGTCTCATGTCCCTGAGATCATGAATTGAGCCAACATGAAGAGTTAGTCACTTAACCAACTGAACAACCCAGGCACCCTTGTTTTGTTCTTTGTTTTTTTTTTTCTTTTTTAAAATATGGATATCCAGTCTCCTTTTGGGATAATTTTCCCCATGGGCTCTCTATTCATTCTACTAAAAGTGGATGAAAGGTCTTCTGAGGCAGGTGAAAAACCCAGAAGTCATAAATAAAAATATTGATAAATTTGAATAGATATTATTAAAATAGGTACTGTTTTAAAAGTTTTGGCCTGATATAAATATTGAAATTTAAGTCAATAGATAAGCAAAAAAACTGAGGGAAATATGCTTGCTGTATATATATTACTGACCACAGGTTAAGTTTCTTAAGATAAGGGACACTTCTGTGAGTCAGTATGAAGACGATGAGCAACACAATGGTAAAATAGGAAAAAGAAAATAGGAGTAGGGTTCACTGGGATATGAGTGAAAAACAGTACATGAGCACATAAAAACTTATTTTCTCCATAATTAAAAAATAAAATTTAGAGCAGCAATGAAATGCAATTTTGTTCCTATCAGAAAGGCAACAGGTATTTACATGTTAGAGTATTCTGTTACTGAGGATGAGTGAAAACTGATACTTTCATATTCTATTGGTGGGGATGGAAATATTTGACAATTTTTAAGATGCACATCTGTACTGACCTATATATTCCACATGTACATGCACTCAGAAACTCATTTTATCCTCACAAAACCTTATGAAGCCAGTATAATTATAACTACATTTACTCATGAGGAAACTAAAACAAATAAAGGTAAAGTAACTTTCCCAATATCAAAGCTAGGTTAAAAAAAAAAAAAGGAGCTCCCACTGATTCTAGGTAGTCTGACTCTGGACTCCAGGCTTTTAACCAAATTTTATCGACTTCCATGGAGGTGTGAGAGTTTCGACTGTAGTAGCATTATGAACCCAGTATTAGATATAGCAAACATACCACACAATATAGAAATTTTATTTAAAATGTCTTCATGCAAAGGGCGCCTGGGTGGATCAGTCAGTTGCGTGTCAGACTTCAATCAGGTCATGATCTCATGGTTTGTGGGTTCAAGCCCCGCATTGGGCTCTATGCTGACAGCTCATAGCCTGGAGCCTGCCTCAGATTCTGTGTCTCCCTCTCTCTCTGCCCCTCCCCCACTCACACTCTGTCTTTCCATCTCTCTTTCTCTGTCTCTCAAAAATAAACATTAAAAATTAAAAAATAAAATAAAATACCTTCATACAGTGTAATACAAAGCAGTCATTAAGAAAAAATGTTATAAACCTGTAAATGCTAATTAAAAGGTACATTAGAAACTGGTATTAAGGTCAACTTTGTGGTATATATAGAAAATCAGGAGTTATAGGCAGATTTATTTTTCATTATACTATACTATTGTCTGGTTTTAACATTTTTACTATGGGCATTTGATGCAATTATGTATATATGTTTCAAGAAATAAGCAGGATAGCAATTCAAAACCTTTCTCAGTAATAAGCAAATGTGATAAAAACAAATGATCAACTCTGTCCAGACTATGTCGACCCCAAGGCCTGCACTAGACGTGCATGCTCTGTAAGGAAAGCTTTTCACTCATCTTTGCCCATGGTCCATATGGAATCCTAGGAACTGTGCCTAGAGCAGACTTGGTATCCAGAATAGGCAGTGGTTTAGCCCTTCAGTGAATTATTAAGAGAAAAATATAAGTGCAATTGTATCCATGACGTTTGGGAAGCAATTTGCAGAAGTTGTCCAAAGCTGTGGGGCTTCCTGCCGGGCTCTGTCGTGCCTTCCAAGAACCCTAATAGTTCATTCCTCAGAAGAAATGTCAAGCTGCTCATGCTGTCAACAGAGCAGATGCTCTGCTGACGTCTTTGGGGAACAGTGTCAAGTGACTGAAAAATGGATGCCAAAGATGAAATGGAAATTCTTACCCTCATCACTAAATTTCATGTGCCCAATGACCTGGTGCCTAGTTACCTACCCCAGGCAACTGTGTTCCATAGTAGCCCCAGCTGGGGAGACTCAACCATGCTACCACTGGAACATCAGAGGACTTAGCTTTCCACCTCTTTCACATAATGTTTTCTTGAAGAAGAGAGTGTATCTATTTAATTTGCTTTGTGAAAATTTCTCCTCTTATCCGACAACTTCTAAGTAGATATCCTCTTTTGTTTTTCACTTTTTCTCATATGTATATTTTTTTCATAGAAAGCTTTTATTGATCTAAGGTATGCAATAAAAATACAGAAATTTTAACCTTTCCCCCTGTGCTTTCTCACGCATTACTTTATATGAAATTAAAAAAAAATAGGGGCGCCTGGGTGGCTCAGTCAGTTAAGTGTCTGACGTCGGGTCAGGTCATGATCTTATGGTTTGTGGCTTTGAGCCTTGTGTCAGACTCTGTGCTGACAGCTCAGAACCTGGAGCCTGCTTCAGATTCTGTGTCTCCCTCTCTCTCAGCCCTTCCCCTACTCATGCTCTCTCTCTCAAAAATAAATAAACATTGAAAAAAATTAAAAATAAATAAATAAAACACAAGGCTTTCCACCAAATAGGAAAAGAACGTGAGATCATTGAATTTAAATAACTAGTCCAAAATCAGAGGAGCCAAGATGGTGGAACAGCATGGAAGTTTTTTGTGTGTCTTGCGTCCATGAAATATAGCCAGACCAACACTAAACCATCCTGCACACCTAGAAAACTGATCTGAGGATTAACACAAGAATCTGAACAACCTGAACTACAGAATTCAGCAGGAATTCACCCCAAAAGAAAGAGCAGGAAGAAGCAACAGCCAGGGACTTAACCAACACGGATACAAACAAAATGTCTGAACCAGAATTTAGAATCACGATAATAAGAATACTAGCTGGAGTCAAAAATAGATTAGAATCCCTTTCTGTGGAGATAAAAGAAGTAAAAGTTAGTCAAGATGAAATAAAAAAATGCTATAACTGAGCTGCAATCTCAAATGGATGCCGCGGTGGCAAGGATGGATGAGGCAGAACAGAGAATCAGCGATATAGAGGACAAATTTATGGAAAATAATGAAGCAGAAAAGAAGAGGGAGATTAAGGCAAAAGAGCATGATTTAAGAATTAGAGAAATCAGTGACTCATTAAAAAGGAACAACATCAGAATCATAGGGGTCCCAGAAGAAGAAGAGAAAGAAATAGGGGTAGAGGGTTATGTAAATAACTAGTCCAAAGTGGCACAACTAATTGGAGATGAAGATGGGCTGAGAGCTCTAGTTGGCTGTACTTTCCTGTATACTAAAAGCTCTGCTAGGTTCTCTGTGACTGTTGTCTTCATCCTCATTAAAAAAAAAAAGTTAGCTTACATTTAAAAAAATAGTTAAAAAAAAATGAGATTATCAATGTAATGCAGTCGTACTGCAGAAAGTTTGGAGAATTATGGACAACAGAAGGATAATGGAGGGATAAAGGATAAAAGAGAAGCGAGGAGAATCATGAAGCAGAAGGGAGGAAGAGGACCAGGAAGGAAAGAGGAAGCAAGAAAAAACAAATCAACCAAAGACAAACACTATTAATATTTTTATTCTCTGTTAGACATGAATTCTGTTTTATTTTGTAAATTATTATGATCATATTATCTACAACTTGATACTATTACTTAACTTGGTAAAATCAGTTTTATAAGTTTATAGACACTCTTAAATTTTCATTTTCTACCTATATTCTTTTAAGTGGATCTCCCCATTTCCCTGTACATGGAATTTATGGTTAGCTTTCCTTTGCTATTTGTTTTGTTTGTTTGTTTGTTTTTTGACACAAAGAGAGAGAGAGAGAGAGAGAGCGCAAAAGAATATAAAGCAGGCTCTATACTTAGCATGGAGCTCAACACAGGGCTCCATCCCATGACCATGATATCATGACCTGAGCAGAAATCAAGAGTCAGATGCTTAACCACCTGAGCCACCCAGGTTCCCCTCCCGTTGCTATTATAATTCATATAGTGATTAAGTAATACGTGGTATTTTTGACTAGAGATAGAGAAGGAAAACCAAGAGTTTGATTCTTCAAAGTCTATTAAAGAAAATGTATCAAGAAGGAAAAAAATAGTAGTGCAAATACTGCTGACATGTGTTGACAGTCACTAGAAGAACGTTATTATGAACACAAATCACAACAAAGTCGCCCTGATATTTGTAGGAGGAAAAGACACAGGCCTATGGTAAAATTTCATAGTCACCATCACATAGATTATATGTTTTTAATACCAGAAAATATGCCTGGTGTCTACTTTTCATATTGGAAGTTTATAATTCCCAGAACATTTACTTCACATAAATTTTTATTGGGGCACACAGAGAAAAAGACAGAATTGAGAATTATTTGCATTTCTATTTGAACAGCATGATTGATACGTGTCCTTGTACAACACTCATTCATTGACAGGTAATTTGATATAATTCTCTGATAATTTTCTTGAATTGACATATAATTCACAGGCCATAAAATTCACCATTTCAAAAGCACACTCTAGAGATTTTTAGTGTGTTCACAAGGCTGTACACTCATCATAACCAATTCAGAACATTTCATCATTACCCAAAGTAAAGCTGTACCCATTATGAGTCATTCTCTAACCTTATTTTCCCTACTCTCCCCCCCCACCCCACCAGCCCCTGGCAATGCATAATTCCCTTTCTATCTCTACGGATTTGCTTTTTCTAAACATTTCATAGAAACGAAGTCACACAATATGTGGCCTTTTAAATCTGGCTTTGTTGACTTAGCATATTTTCAAGGTTTGTCCATGTGGTAGCATATATCAATACTTCTTTCCTTTTTAATGGCCAAATGGTATTCCATTTTCTTTATTCACTCATCAGTCAATAGACTTTTGAGTTTCCACTTTTTTGCTGTTAGAGTGTTATAATAAATATACATGTAGTTTTGTATGTATGTGAACATATGTTTTTATTCATTTTGCATGTAGAATTAGGATTGAAAATGCTAGATCCTATGGTGACTCTATGTTTGACTTCTAGAAGAGCAATCAATTTGTTTCCAAAGTAGCTGTAGCATTTTATATTTCTACCAGCCTTGTATAGAGATTTCAACCTCTTTTTAGGTCCAATACTTGTGACTATCTGTGCTTTTTATTTTGGTCATCCTGATGGCAAGAACTGGATTTGACTTGCATTTTCTTAATGATAAATGATGTTGACTTGCTTGCTTATTGGCCATGTACCTTCTCCAGACAAGTGTGATTTCAAACTCTTCTTACTTTAAAAATTGAGTTATTTGTCTTTTTATTATTGAATAACAGAAGTATATATACCTATTTCCCCTTTATACTAGACTTTATCAGATAGATTATTTGCAAATACTCTCTCTCATTCTATAGGTTGACCCTCTATTTTCTTGATAGCTTTCTTTGAAATACAAATACTTGTAATTTTGAAAAAGTCTAATTTATTTGTTTTTTCTTTGGTTGCTTTTACTTTAGATGTCATAACTAAGAAACAATTGTCAAATCCAAGGTCACAAAAATTCTCACCGATTTTATTCTAAATAATTTACAGTTTTAGCCCTTACACCTGTTTCTTCAAGCCACTTTGAGTAGACTTTTATATATTGTGTGAAGTAGGATTCCAACTTCATCCTTTTGCATGTGAATATCCAGTTATCCCACCACCAATTTTTAAAAAGATGCTTTTCCCCTATTAAATTGTCTTGGCATTCTTGTCAAAATCAATTTACCACATATGTATGGGTTCATTTCTGAACTCCCAATTCTATCTGTATGTTTGATCTATATGTTCATCCTTAAGCAAATACCATACTATCTTGATCACTATAGATTTATAACAAGTTTTGAAATCAGGAAGTATGAGTCTTTCAACTGTGTTCTTTTTCAAGATTGTTTTAACTATTCTGAGTTCTTTGAGTTTCCATATGAATTTTTGGATTAGCCTGTCAATTTCTGGTAAAACTCTACCTGCGATTATAATAAGAATTGCAGATTCAATGTAGATCATTATGGGGGATATTGTATTCTAATCCATGAACATGAGGTGTCTTTCCATTTATTTAGGATTTTGATTTCTTTCATCATATTTTGTAGTTTTCAATATATCAGTCTTACACTTTTTAATTAAAAATATCCCTACATATGCTAGACTTTTGATGCTGTTATGAATGAACTTATTTTCTTAATTTCATCTTGAATTGTTTTTGCTAATATACAGAAATACAATTGACTCTTACTTGAGTGGCTTTTCTTTTTTTTTTCTTTTTTAAAAAATTTTTAATTTTTTTATTATTATTTTTTTTAATATATGAAATTTATTGTCAAATTGGTTTCCATACAACACCCAGTGCTCATCCCAAAAGGTGCCCTCCTCAATACCCATCACCCACCCTCTCCTCCCTCCCACCCCCCATCAACCCTCAGTTTGTTCTCAGTTTTTAACAGTCTCTTATGCTTTGGCTCTCTCCCACTCTAACCTCTTTTTTTTTTTCTTTTTTCCTCCCCCTCCCCCATGGGTTCCTGTTAAGTTTCTCAGGATCCACATAAAAGTGAAACCATATGGTATCTGTCTTTCTCTGTATGGCTTATTTCACTGAGCATCACACTCTCCAGTTCCATCCACATTGCTACAAAAGGCCATATTTCATTTTTTCTCATTGCCACGTAGTATTCCATTGTGTATATAAACCACAATTTCTTTATCCATTCATCAGTTGATGGACATTTAGGCTGTTTCCATAATTTGGCTATTGTTGAGAGTGCTGCTATGAACATTGGGGTACAAGTGCCCCTATGCATCAGTACTCCTGTATCCCTTGGATAAATTCCTAGCAGTGCTATTGCTGGGTCATAGGGTAGGTCTATTTTTAATTTTCTGAGGAACCTCCACACTGCTTTCCAGAGCGGCTGCACCAATTTGCATTCCCACCAACAGTGCAAGAGGGTTCCCGTTTCTCCACATCCTCTCCAGCATCTACAGTCTCCTGATTTGTTCATTTTGGCCACGCTGACTGGCGTGAGGTGATACCTGAGTGTGGTTTTGATTTGTATTTCCCTGAGGAGGAGCGACGCTGAGTGGCTTTTAGATCACTGGTTAATTACCAGAAACTAAGCAAAAAGTTCCTCTTTCCCTCAATTTTAAAATAAAAGTTGCATTTATTTCAACATATATATGCCTTTAATTTCCTTCTAAAATGAAGGAGAAATTCCTACCTAATATTATAGAATATTCGGCTCAATTTCTCACTAGAAAGATGTTTCTTTCACCACTTCCTCCTGAATTATGGTGGAGAGATTAATCCTGTGTTATGGAAGGAACCTTCAATTTCAAATAAGGATTTTATATCTTCTCTTGGCCTGCTTGTTTCTCATTTGAAGGTGAGTCAAACCTTAATTCCTGCAGCTGCTGGTAATACTGAGGGAGATGGAGATGGGAGATGGTTTGGAGTGTGTGTCTGTCTGTGTGTGTGCATGCACACACACTCATGCATAGGCAAATCTTTATGATCTTCTATTTGAATATTAATAACAGTTATCAACCTGAAATCCTATCATAATTTTTCCAGTAACTACTAGGAATATGTCTGACTTTGAGAAAAGACATTTCCTGTATCAATTGCTTTGAGAAAGAAAATTTAGTTAAGCAGTACCAAGGTGGACAAATGAGGAATGCTGCATTTTAACTCTAATACACAGAAACAAACTCATTGATTTTTATAGATTACAAATGGAAGTTAAAACAAAATAAAACTTGATTTCCTATTCTACGAAAAGCTACTGGAATTTTCTCTCAACCTGTTTTTCTTATTTGTGTTCGTGGAGTGTGATGGACTAT
Source organism: Prionailurus viverrinus (assembly GCF_022837055.1). Taxonomy (NCBI): domain Eukaryota; kingdom Metazoa; phylum Chordata; class Mammalia; order Carnivora; family Felidae; genus Prionailurus; species Prionailurus viverrinus. The sequence continues at coordinate 123,780,901 of NC_062563.1, forward strand.
TGAATCCTGACAACCTGTTGGATGAGCTCCAACAATAACCAGTCAGATCAATGCAACCCAGACTGCCCTCATGGGACATAACAAGAAATTCGGCTGTTGTTTAGGATGCAATTACCCTGCTGGTTGCTGAAGAGAGTGACCTCCTTTACTCTGGTATTTATTGAATCCAGACCTCATGTCTGGTCTCATTTCAAAGTCCCTGTCTGCAATGCCTATCCCAAGGCCAAGTACAGTAGACAGTGAACCACCATAGCTGCCAAGATTTAGTACTTTGAAAAGTGTCTTTGCCAGGAGATTATCATGCCTGTTCCTGTTAGAATCAACATTGCTTTTTCTGGCTCATTTAATGTAAAATGCAATTCAGCTTCAAAGATAAGTACTTTAATTCACAAATGGTTGACAGCAGTAGGATTATAGTGAAGGCTCTGAACTTAAAAATAGTTTGGGTCTGATTACAAGTATTTCTGTCCTGAGAAATATTTAACAGCATAGGAACTGAATAGAGGATATTAGTATTTGACTTTATCAGCTCAAGAATAAAGACACATTGAAGGTATGACAATTGAATAATGGGATTTGGAACTAAAGCCATGATCTTCTATTTCAGATTAAGAAACATTTTGAAGAAGTAATGTATAGGTTTCATTAAAATTTATGCTATGATTTATTTTATTAAACTTCTACAGTGATTTATTAAATGTAATTGCAAAGAAGAGGTAGTTCAGTTTTTCCCCTATTTGGCTAGAAGTTAAGTACTCTTGAGTCTAAACTTGGGGGACATGTCCTTATTAAAATGGAACTCATAATTAACATTTCTGTGCATTTTCTATAAGCCAAACATGCAAGAGGGAACATTTAAATGCCTAGCAATTAAAATGAAAACATTTTACTTTTACTGGCAGCCTTTTAACTTTTCAGTTCATCATATTTATAGTTATCATTATTAGACATCTGGAAAAATATAGTTATGCTTGCTATTTATATTACCAACTAAAGACTTTGAATCACTTTGTAGACATGATCTCATTAACGCTCTCTACATCTCTGTGAGGTAAGTGCAATTATCTTCATTTTATTGAGTTTAAATTACTTTCCAAGGTGTCAAAGAAAATTGTGGCAGGATATGGGGTGAAAAAAACCAAGGTCTCTTAGTGTCCACTCTAATGGTAAATCCTGTTCAATAAAATCAGAAAGAAATGAATCCAGTTTTAAGTGCCTGAGGCTTAATTTTCTACAAATAGTCATTTGATGTAGCTATATGAGACATAACATTTTGTAGTTTTGCCATTTCCAGGATAATTTATCAGCCTGACCCATATTCTGTTGCATTTGACAAACCAATATTTTATGCAATGACACGTTTCCTAAGTGTTCTGCAAGAAAGTTTCACAAAGAGGTGGTACTTAAACTTAACTTTTTCTGTGAATGTTGATGTCACTTAAAGAAATTGTCATTTCCTTTCTAATTGTTTCTACTTTTTTATTTTTATTATTTTATTATTTTTTTAACATTTATTTATTTTTGAGACAGAGAGAGACAGAGCATGAACGGGGGAGGGGCAGAGAGAGAGGGAGACACAGAATGGGAAGCAGGCTCCAGGGTCTGAGCCATTAGCCCAGAGCCCGACGCGGGGCTCGGACTCACAGACAGAGAGATTGTGACCTGAGTTGAAGTCGGACGCTTAACGACTGAGCCACCCAGGCTCAGGTTTCTACTTTTTAAAAAAAATCTCTACCATCCACAGCCACATTTGTAATCTAGGTCTGTCTTTTAAGTGGTTATTTAAAATACATTTCTCTTTACATTTTTAGGAAAGGGCAAGAGCTTGCCCATGTTCTTCTTGGGGGTTTATTGAATTATTATGGAATTGATTTCCCTTACTCTAAATACTTCCTACTCCTAGACTTTTGTCAATGCTAAATATTTAGGCTAGCATTTTCCCCTCAAGCATTGCTTCCAGATATAATAACAGACACTATAAATGATTGTTATTATTATTTTTACTATAAACATTAGCCCTCACATGTTTGGTCGTGTTGTTGAAAGTTGATTTTCAACAAGGGAACTGAGACCATTCAGTGTGATAAAAGTAATCTCTTCAACAAATGATGCTGATCAAACTGGATATTCATATGCAGAAGAATGAAGTTGGATCCTTACCTGGCACCACATAGAGTAACTCAAAATGAGTTGAAGACTTAATCTTAAGAGCTTCATGAGAAAAAAAAAAACATAGAGGAAAATTTCATGACCTTAGATTTGGAGATGTTTTCTTAAATAAGACACCAAAAACTTAGGCAACAAAAGAAAAATGATAAATTGATCTTCATCAAGATTAAATAAGTTAGTCCATTAAAAAGCATTATCAACATAGTGAAAAGAAAAACTGAAAAATGAAAGAAAATATATTTGGTAAGAACTTAATATCCATATTATATAAATAACTCTTACAACTCAAAAAAAAAAAAAAAGATGAACAACCCAATTAAAAATGGGCAAGAAACTTAAGCTGATATTTTTTCCAAAAAAGGTATTCAAATGGAAATAGTATATTAAAAAGATGCTCAACATCATTAATCATTAGGGCAATGCAAATCCAAACTATAATGGGTAACACTTCACATCTACTGGGATGATAACAGCACAACAACAACAACAACAAAAATGAGAATAACAAGTGCTAGGATTGGGAGAAATTGGAATTCTGCTGGGAATATTTGTGGGAAAGTAAACCAGGATAGCCACTGTGGAAAAGTCAGTTCCTCAAAAAACTAAATGTGGAGTCACCATATGACCCAGTAATTCCAATTCTAGGTATATTCTCCAAATAATTGGAAATGAGGATTCAAACAAAAGCTTGTGCACCAATGTTCATAGAAACAGTATTCACAATAACCAAAAGGTGGAAATAATCCAGATGTCTGCCAAGAGATAAATCAATAGATGAATTATTATACCCATATTACATAACAGGATGGGATAACATATTATTCAGTAATAAAAATGAAGTTTTGATACATGTTACAACATGGATGAACTTTGAAAACATACTAAGTGAAATATGCCAGACATAAAAGGACAAATATTTTATGACTCCACTTATATAAAATATCTAAAATTAGCAAATTCATGGAGACAAAGTAAATTACAAGTTATCAGGGGCCAAGGGGAGGATAAAATGGGGAGTCATTGATTAGTACAGAATGGTTTTGGAAATGGTGTTTGGAGTGGTTTTGGAAATAGTGATATGATGGTCGCACATTGTGAATGTAATTAATGCCACCAAATTATACACTTAAACATGGTTAAAATGGGAAATTTATGTTGTATGTATTTTTACCTCTCCCCCAAAATAAAACTTATCCTTAGTATTTCAACCTAAGCTGCATGAGGTCTATTCAAGTGAAACACACATACTTAATTTGCTTTTATAGTTAAAATAATCCAGAAAGGGTTGAACATTTCTCTCCCATTTCAACCCCCTTTAATAAACATTTAATAGTTGTAAAAAAAAAACACAACAGTTTTATTAGTATATTTGGAACCTCTTTAGCCAAATACACATTGTATATAATAGAAATATGTACATTTTCTTATATATGAGAACCTAAATTTCTTCTAGGAATAATGTACATAGATTTTTAATGTATGTATTTGTGATAACTATTTCGGTTGCTCAGAGATCCTATTAAATTCTTTGTTCAGTCTATTCAGAATAGGTAAAGCTGTATTATGGCTATGTTAGAGTACTTATTATATGACATGTATCCCCAAAGGCACGCTTTCCATCTTGGAAGGCAAAAAGCTACTGCACAAATAGAAGTTTTAGAGAACCTTCTACTACTAAAATATGAGGTCCATAGTAAAACATCTTCATAGTGAAAAACAGAGCAATTAAATTCTCAGTTTGATTATAAAAACAAGCATTTAGCTATCGGTAGGGGAAAATCCTACAATTTTTTTTTCAAATAAATACTTAGCAAAAACCTAGTGTAGTTTATTTTGAACATTTTTATTGCTAATTGGCATAAAAATATTGTAATCCCAAACTCCCATATGTTAATGTTATATAGAGAGAGGACACACACACACACACACACACACACACACACACACACCCCACCAAGCCAAAGTTTTCAGAAAACAGTTGTTAACATTTCTTTATATGAAGTACTTACAGAGATATCATCTTTTATGATCTATTTCTCTCTGTTTCATTTTTAAAAAATGATGTCACAGCCTTGAGCCATTAATGGGTCATGACTAACAGCTAGAATACACTGAAAAAGTGAATGTTGGAAAAGGATTCATGGCACGAAGGTCAACAGGAGGTGTATTTAATAGGTAGCTGTACTTTTTCATTCCTGTTGTCAAGTGACAACCCAAACACTGTAATGATCAACTGAGCTATTCTTTGCATCTGTCCAGTTTTGTGCCAAGGAGAGATGAGCCGAGATTCCTAGAAACATTTCCATTATCTGTAGAAAGTAAAAGTATTGTTCTAACTAGCATTTTAATTAAATAAAGGAAAATGCTTTTGGAAATGTACCTTGAAAAGTGCTATGATGAGACCTGGACCTTGTTAGCTGGCACTGAAGCTTCCGAGAAAAGATAACTCCTTCTTCCTCCCTCCCTCTTTCTCTTTGTCTGTTTCTTTTTACTTCTTCCATGGAGATAAACTATTTAGAGCAATTATTCATTCTCTTGCCTTGCTACAGTGTCTAGGACTTCCAGTTACAGTAGAAGATGATGGGAGTCGACATCTTTGCAGAGTTACCAATCTCAACTTTCCAACATAACTTTTCATCCATAGGTATCCACACGTAGGTTCTTTATCGGATTGCGAAAGTTTCTTTCTACTCCTAGTTACTGAGAGCTCTCATATGAATGGATGTTAAGCTCGAGTAAGTACTTTTTCTCTATAAATTCATATCATTATATGATTTTTTGTTTCCATTAATGTGGTAATGTATACTAATTTTTTTGAATGTCAAACCAACCTTGCATGCATAGTATGAATCTATCTTGTTTGTGATATCTATGTATCTATCTATATTTTGATGTATTACTAAAATTTCACTAAGAGTTTCTTCATCTATGTTCATGAGAGATAATGGTCTGTAGTTTGCTGTTCTTTTAGTGCCTTTGTCTGATTTTGATATCATGGTAATGATATCAAATGATATCATTCCTCAATTCCTAAAATGAATTGAAAAGTGTTTCTTCCTTTTCTATTTGTGGAAGATTTTTTTAAGAGTAAATTTTAGGGTGCCGAGTGGTTCAGTCGGTTAGGCGTCCCATTTTGGCTTAGGTCACAATATCACAGCTTGTGAGTTCAAGCCTTGTGTCGTGTTCTGTGCTGACAGCTCAGAGTGAACCTGGAGCCTGCTTCAGATTCTGTGTCTCCCTCTCTCTCTGTCCCTCCCCCGCTCACACCCTGTCTCTCTCTCTAAAAAATAAATAAAACATTAAAAAAATATTTAAAAAGAGTAGATTTTAGTTTTCTTTAATCTTTGGTAGAACTCACCAGTGAAGCCAACTGGACCTGAAATATTCTTCGTTGAAAAGCTTTAAATTGTGAATTCAATTTATTTAACATATGTCATTCTATTTAGTTTATTTCATATGAGTGAGCTTTGGTAGTTTGTGTCTTTCAAAAATTTGTTCATTTTAACTAAATTGGAAAGCTTTATTGGAAATTATTTATAATATTCTCTTATTCTTTTAAAATTTAAACTTTCCAATGGCTTTATATTTAGAGAAAAGTTGCAAAGATAGAACAGATAGTTTCTATATATCACATACCATTTCTCCTATTAATATTTTATGTCATTACGTATTTATTGCTTTGTTTTTGCTAACGACTTTATTTCAAACAAAAATTTAAAACTTGAGAGATTACTATTGTCTGTTTGTCACAACTAATGAACCAATTATGATACATTATTATTAACATTTATTTATTTTTTGAAAGACAGAGAGAGAGAGAGAGAGAACCAGGGAGGGGCAGAGAGAGAGAGGGAGTCACAGAATCTGGAGCAGGCTCCAGGCTCCGAGCTGTCAGCACAGAGCCCGATGTGGCGCTCGAACTCACAAACTGCGTGATACATTATTATTAACTAAAATCCATACTTTGAGTTCCACTAGTTTTGATGCTGGCAGGCTGGGTCCAAGGACCCAGAAGGGGTCCCACAGGACCAGCCAAAAGGGTCGCTGGTTGCATGCAGGATAGAAATCAAAGGGGAACCAGCAGGAGGTGAAAAAAGAGTTCATTGAAGGCATATAGTGAGCAGATACAGACAAGAGTGGGAGACTCAGAAAGGAAAGGAGAGAGCCCTGTCTTTGCCTGGGGTCTGGAGGTTTTTACTGAGGACAGTGGTCTGGTATTTGTGTCCTCTCAGACATCCGGGAACCAGTTAGAACAAAGACAGGGCACAGGTGTTACTCTTTGGAGCCAGGGGACCTTGGCATTGAAAGCTCTAGCTCTGGTGGTCTCAGATGTGCGTGCAATGGCTTCCTTCCTTTAGTCACTTTCACCTGGTCCTTCTTAGATGTTATTGTTATGCCCAGAATTCGTGATCCCCAAAGACCACCAGGGAGCCGAGTCCGATGCAAAAGCAAAGAGCCTTTATTCGAGCTAGCTCGAGCTCAATCCCCTACCTGCACCGACACAGCGGTGAGATACCAGGGAAAAAGAGCGAGTTTCAAAAGGACAAAGGTTTTATTGGGGCCTGGGGGCAGTTGGTGAGGTAATGGCTATGGCCTCAGCCGATTGGCTGGGGAGGGGTCCTGGGGAAGGGTCCGGCAGGTGAGGGAGGGTTTACTCAAGGGGAGGAGGTGTGGTCAAGGTGAAGGACACAGAACAAGATGGAGTCGGCTGGCGTAGGCCCGCCCTTTCATTATCTATTTTAAAGAAATCATTAACTCCTTGTCCCTTAAAAGGAGAAGTATACTATTTGCATTATGAGGCATCTGTAAAGTGGAAGTGGAGGTCCTAGCAAGGACAGAAGCAGGAAAAGGAGAAAAAAGCAGGTTTTTATGGAGTCCTTTGTGTTCTCTGTGCCACTTTCACCCTAATCCTCTTTTTCTTTTCCGAGATCCCATCTAGGATACTACATTGCTTTTAGTTATCATATACCTTTTGTGTTCCGCTAGGCTGTGACAGTTATCAGACTTTGGTTTGGGTGATCTTGACATTTTTGAGGAGTACCGTTCAGGTGTTCCATAGAATGTTCCTCAGTTTGTGTTTGTCTCATGTTTTTCTCATGGTAAAACTGTGGTTATGGGAGGACAACAGAGATTAAGCATCATTCTCAACATTTTATCAAAGGTACATGTTACCAACACAATCTGTCCGAGAAAATATAAAGCATGTTTACATTTATTTATGTATCTGGTATGTTTAGCTCAATTATATCATAGTATTCTGTTATCTTCCTGTGCATGTTAAATTCACTGTGGTTCTTTTTGCGGTCTTTGTGTCTCCCTGTCTTTCTCTCTTACTCTTTTCATTTTGTTCTCAATCTCAGGCTTGTAGACTCATTCTCTTGCTTTCTTGCGCTCTCTCTTTCAAAAACAAAAAAGGAAGATTTTTCATATTTAGGACATTTTCTGTATATGGAGTGGTTACCTTTATTTTAAAATACTGCCTGGAATGGCTTTAGCCCTCTCTTTCCTTATTTATACTTTTTCAACTCGTCTGCTTTGACTTTTATCATTGGGTTTCTACCAGTTACTTGTGAGCAAACAAGAAACTTATTCTAGTTTCCCCTACCTTGTTCGATTCCACTACCATTTAAAAAAAAAAAATCTTGATTTCTGTAACTAAACTAATGTGAGTTTGCTCCTTGGTGAGTTACAGGTAGAGATTACACCAGGTGGGGTTGTCACACAAAGGAAACTTTATACACAGCAAATAGGAGATCATGGGGAATAACTTTCAAAGCTGTGACTCTCCCAGTGGAGGTGAGTGGGTTCCTTTTATTAAGGGTTAGGATGAATATTGAGAAAGGTTAGCTTTGTCATTGCTTCTAAAGGTGGGCATAAGGTTTCTTAGAAAACAAGCCCTCTACTTGGGTAACACAATGTGTTATGGTAACGAGGCTTGTGCTCCCCGCTGCTCCCCGCAGCGGGGAGACTTTAACATTATAATGAAGAGAGAGAACTGTTGGAAAGGGCTGTGGGTGTGCTCCCAGAGCAGGTATAAACTGAATGGGGTCCTGGGCTCCCTTATCTCAGGTAAGAAAGGAATGCAGGGCCTTGCTTACTTTTGGAATAACACTGGGAGTTTTACCACTGATTTATTGTCTCTGCCATGGTTAGGCTATTTTCAGGCCTGGTAGAGAGGGTTAGCTTTTGCATTCCCTTTGCTCCCTTGGAATCCTTAACTACTGAGTGTTTTTGCTTTTCTAATTCTGATGTGTTCTAGGAAGTTGTGTAAGAAGTGCACTACGGCAAGTAGAGATGGTAAGACATAGATCAAGGAAAATAGCTAGAGACCTAACGACCTCACTTTCTTTTTCTGGGTGATGGGGTTCTAGAGCAAACGGCTAAGAAAAAATTCTTGTGACATCTTTGGTGCAAAAAGGTGATTTTTTAAAGCACAGGGACAGGACCCATGGACAGAAAGAGCTACACTGGGGTTGTGAGGAGTGATTGATTATATATTTTTAAGTTAGTGGGGGTTAGGGATAGGAAAAGTCTCTAAAGAATTTGAAAGCAAGGCTTTCAGGACTTTGAAGGGCTAGCTACTGTTCAGATAAGGTTACTTTTAGTCTTTAATAAAACAAAACCATTAAGGAAGTAAGGCAGCCATGAGTTCCTTGAGGAAGGTCACATTCTGCATGTTTCAGGTGTCTGTCAGTGGGCTGCAGGCTGTAAGGAGGTCTAATTTAAGCTACATTTCTCTTGACTGTGTTTCCCTCCCTGGTTCTTTCTGCTTACATTTCGACAGTGTGAGAATTTATAATAGCCTTTATTCTTCATCAGTTCTTGTCCCCATTTTTATTTTAATCTTATATCCATAATCAAATACATTTCCTTGCCTACCACCCATTCTTCTTTAGGGTCCAAAGTCCTCTCTTGATTAGGGGCACCTGAGTGGCTCAGTGGGTTAACATCCCACTTTGGCTCAGGTCATGATCTCATGGTTAGTGAGTTGTAGACTTCATTGGGCTCTGTGCTGATATATCAGAGCCTTGAGCCTGCTTTGGATTCCGTGTCTCCCTCTCTCTCTCTGCCCCTCCCCTCTTTCTCTCTGTCCCCTCCCTCTTTCTCTCTGTCCCTCCCCCTTTTTCTCTTTCTGCCTCTCCTCCATTGATGCTCTGTCTCTGTCTCTCTCTCTCTCTCTCTCTCTCAAAACTAAATAAACATTTAAAAAAAAGTCCTCTCGATTGAATAAAGTGTATTCTCCATTGCATTCCTAGGGAAGGCTTGTGAGTTCAGTCAGCTGAGTTCTGCATTTCTGTTGTTTTGATATCTTGTTGACAGTTCAACTGGTTTTTATTTTTTATTTTTATTTTTTTTAATTTTTGAATGTTTTTTTAAATTTATTTTTGAAGGAGAGAGAGAGAGAGAGCATGAATGGGGGAAGAACAGAGAGAGAGGGAGACACAGAATCCGAAGCCAGGCTCCAGTCTCTGAGCTGTCAGCACAGAGCCCGATGAGGGGCTTGAACCCACAAACTGTGAGATCATGACCTGAGTGGAAGTTGGATGCTTAACAGACTGAGCCACCCAGGCGCCCCTCAACTGGTTTTAAATCTTAGCTTAGCACTCTGTGCTCGTAGAGTTTTGTTTTTGTTTTGTTTTTAATTTTGACCATTCTCTTCTTTATATGCTGTTGTCTAGAAGTTTGATATCAACTGATTTTCTTTCCTTTGTAAGTGACTTGGTCTTTTTGCCTGCAGGCTCAAATAACTTTTTTTTTTAATCCTATCTTACAGTCTAGTAATTTTACTAGGATGTATTTTGGGGTTGAATGTTCTGTCAATTTTTTTTTCACTAATGGGCCCTTAGAGTGTATAGATTCAGACCTTTTATTTTTACAGAGTTTTCTTGGAGTATAATTTTAAATATTATGTTTCATTGTTTTCTTTTTCTTCTCCAAGAAATCCAGTTACATATATATGGCTTTTCTTTGCCTTTATTCTGTATCTGTCACTTTTTATCTGATGCATTTTACCTCTTCTGTGCTTTTATTTTTATTCTCGTGGCTTTTTTCATGCTACTTCTCAATGTCTCTTAGTATATTTTCCATTGAAACTACTTTCCCTTAGTCACCTTGAAATTTACATTTTTCTACTGAGTTAATTTTTTTTTTCCTTTTTCCCGTTTCTGAGCATGCAAAAATTTCATTTCACATCTTCCTGAGGTTTTTTTTTTCCTCCCATTTCCCTCCCCATTAATTAATATTTACTTACGTATAAAATCTCTAGCATACCCTCTCATATCTGCAAATGCTTTTTTAAGTTATTTCATTTTTCTTGGGTATTGCTACAAGTTTTTGCTGTTGTTATTTTGTGACTCCCCGCCCCCCCACCTTATTGTTGTTTTGAAGGATATTTTCTTCAGCTGAACTAATTCTCAACTTTTGTTTTCATCTTAGAGTAACTTTGTAAGGGTGTTACTTTCCAGTTTTATTCACTTTAAGTGTCTTATTTTTTTTAGTGTTTATTTATTTTTGAGACAGAGGGAGAGACAGAGTGTAAATGGTGGAGGGGCAGAGAGTGAGGGAGACACAGAATCCAAAGCAGGCTCCAAGCTCTGAGCTGTCAGCACAGAGCCCCATGCACGGGCTTGAACTCACTAACCACGAGATCATGACCTAAACTGAAGTCAGATGCTTACTGACTGAGCCACCCAGGTGCCCCTAAATGTCTTATATATTTTTAAACCATCAATAGAGAGCATCTGAATGCTCTGGGTGAAGGACTTGGGTGAATGAACTGGGTGAAGGACTTGGTAGTGTTACTGTGTTTCCTACATTGAGAGTTATCTTCATCCGTAAAGTGAAACAGTTTCTTCATTGCTTGGCATATTTCTTTGGGATGGGGGATGTTGATGTGCATTCTGATTTTTATCATTTTTTTTCCTTAATTTTCCTTCCTTTTTTTTTTCTTTTGTACTCTTTTGTACTCTGCCTCCAACTGGTATCTTCTGTTTGCAAGTTGTTTTACTTTTCCCCCCAGCAGCAATGCTTCTCAAGGCTGACAACTTTTGATTCTTTAGTAGTTAACATTCTGATCAATGGGGTACTAAACAACAGCATGATAATATTTAACCAATTTCTGCAAAGTCTGTGCTTCATCCAAAGAAGTACATACACTAAACATATACGAAAAGTAATGTACTTTCTGTTATACTAGTCAGATTTCAAGAATATTGATTTATTTACTCAAACAATATACCATGACAATCTACCAGCACTAATAAGAGATAACAAGTAAAATGAATCCCCAGACTTACATTCTAAAAGATCCAAATAATAATCCACTGGTTGTAGTGTCACAATATTTGTTTTGGAGGCCAGATTTATACTTATTTTGCCTTAGTTCACACATCAATTGTGGAGAAACAAAGATAAGTATTTTGCTATTAAGCTGAGAGGAGCTACAATACCACAGCCAAGAAAAAACAATTGGTTCTAGCACTCAAAAAGATTCAGAATGAATGCTAGTCTTCTATGTTATTTGTATTAGATTCTGTAATTGCACTACAAGTGAAATATTTTCAAGAACAAATTATTTTTCCCTAGCTGGTATTACACAGAGGGGACCATTTTCAAATGGATCTAGATAATAATATGAATAGTGTTCTCAGTAAAATCCAGTGATGAGTCAATTATTCCATGTACTGTTCACAAACATTTTTAAATGCTTATACTTTGAACATCCTTGACTTCCTTTAATATATATATATATATATATATATATATATATATATATATATATATAGGTACCTTCTTAGAGTGCCCTACAGATGGAGGCATGCTGGGTATATTTACTTTTATATTTTCTTCATGTTTTGTAAGAAATATGTGTCAGTTTGGCTGTGTCCTAACTTTAGAAACTTCAGTCCTAGGTAAACATAGCAATCATAAAAACACCAACTCAGTTATTAAATTAATATCCATAATCTAAGCTCCAGTGCATCCAGAGATATACCTTCATATTTTGAGCCTGAATGAGTCACTTATCATATATTAAAAACATTTCAAAAGTGTATTAAGGATAATAGCAAACCAAGCAAATTAAAAACCAAAAATTAAAAACCAAAAATTCTGAGGACACCTCACTTGCAGCCATCTGTGAAATTCCTCACAACTGTCTGAAGAAACGTTAGTATGGGATTACTTTTTGTCTCTACTGAGACAGTATTAATCTTAAAGTACGTCAATAAGTATGGGCCTATTCATACTCTTTGCACTGTTAGTAATGGTGTTTCTGTTCCCTTTACCTTACCATTGTTTTTGTCAGAGTGACCTCTTCTTCAGATTCAGTTTCAATACCTTCTATCTGCAAATGATAGACCTATTCTCAGTGATTTAGCATCTAATATGTTGTGTGGCAATTAATCATTTAATAAATATTGAAGTAAACCTATAACACTTTATTTTATTCTCCTTCAGAATACAACCAAAAGGAGATAAAAAGTACAGAATGGGGAATATAGTCAAAGATATTGTCATAATGTTGTGTGGTGACAGATGGTTACCACATGTATGGTGGAGAGCTCTGAGTAATGTGGAGAACTGTCAAATCGCTGTGCTGTCTACCTGCAACTAATACAGCATTGCTTGTCAACTGCACTAAAATAGTTTTATAAAAAATGCAAAAATAAGTTTATAAAATGGTACATCACTCATGTATCCTCATTCAGAACACATATTAATATTGTGATATTTACTTCAGTTTTTTTTTCTTCACAAAGCATGAGCAGAGCGCAGTTCAGTTGAAGCCTCATGTGTTTCCACTCACAGGGATAACCTTTTTTTTTTTTTCTTTTAATGTTTATTTATTTCTGAGTAAGAGAGTGTGAGCCAGGGAGGGTCAGAGAGAGAGAGGAAGACACAGAATCAGAAGCAGGCTCCAGGCTCTGAGCTGTCAGCACAGAGCCCGACGTGGAGCTTGAACCCATGAATAGTGAGATAGGATGCCCAACTGAGGAGCCACCCAGGTGCCCCCCGCAGGGATAACCTTTGATCTTTCTCTGATGTAACCATTATTGTGAATTTGATGAGTATTCTGCCTTCTATATTCTTTTGTTCTGAATGTTTTTTATAAACACTATATACCATTATTTGCTGTTCTTTAGCTTAGCTAAATAATAAGGCACATTTAATGATAAATTGTTTTATGACTTATTTTCATAAATTATTTTAAGATTATATTAAGATTGATTAATCCTGATGTCTCTATATAAAATGTACCTACTTTGTTGCTATAATGTCTAACATACACATTTTTATGTACTTGCAGGCTGATTGAATTTTGGTAGATTTCTGAATGTTTCTTTTTTTTTTTTAATTTTTTTTAACGTTTATTTATTTTTGAGACAGAGAGAGACAGAGCATGAACAGGGGAGGGTCAGAGAGAGAGGGAGACACAGAATCAGAAGCCGGCTCCAGACTCTGAGCTGTCAGCACAGAGCCCGACGCGGGGCTCGAACCCACATACCGCGAGATTGTGACCCCAGCCCAAGTCGGATGCTTAACCGACTGAGCCACGCAGGCGCCCCTGAATGTTTCTTGATTACTAAATATTAAGCAATGGGTCTCATTAAATACATTTCCACGTACAAATGTACAAAATTTTCCATAGGAAATTTACCTATAAATTAGTTAAGTCTCTTTTAAATGGATGGCATGACAGAGTATGTGCATTTTCAACTACAAGATATTTTTGCTAGTGCTAGTGTCATTTTGTATTCTAAGCATTTTATAACATTGAATGGCACTAGAACCTGTGTATAAGACATTTTCTTTACCTTTGTAGGTGCTTACAAAAAATTATTTTGGAATTTTTTTGCCAAATTCTATACTTGATATGGAATCTACTTCCTTAAAATTTGATTTCTCTAGTTATTGTATATTTACTTTATTAATTGCCTCTTTTAAAAATCACTTATTTGGTTACTGATTTTTAGGAATAACACATCGAGTGCCTTCTATGTTCAAGGCACCATTGTAGGTTATAAGATTACAGCAGCAAATAGTACGAAGCCCTTGTCATCGCAGATTTAATGTTCTAGTAGAGAAACATAAAATAATAGGATGAATAAGTGAAACTTAGAGTGGAAGTATATAAATTTCTTGAGAAAGAACATTCCAGAGAGAGGATACATCGAGTGTAGGGATTTGAGGCAGGAACATGCTTGACCTCTCTAGGAACAGTAGGGCTGTGATAAAGGAGCAATCATTGAAGGCAAGGTTGGAAAGACAACTGGGGTTGGACGTGCTAATGACATTAGACTTTAAATGTGTTGACAAATTATTGATGAATCTCAAGGAGTGAGACATGATCTGTTTGCATTTTAAACAAAGATCTAGATCATTGGTTTTCAAGGCAGTGATTTTTGCCCTCCAGGAAACATTTGGCGATGTGTGCATAATTTTTTTTTTCCTTAAACAACCAGATGGGTGCTAGTGTCATCTCGATGGTAGAGGTAAAGGATGCTAATAAATATCCTAAAATGCACAGAGAAACCGGCTCCCTCCCAACAAATAGTTATCTGGCCCAAAATGTTAATACTGCTGGATTGAATACTCTGTTCTTATCATCTATCAATACAATATCAGTGTATTGAGAGTATTATCTATTAGGATAAAGCAGTTACCCATTTGCTGGTGCTTTCATTTTGAACTTTGCACTAGCTGATCTCTATTTTTTTTTCATTTTAGGTTAAAATGCAACATATTTGGGAAAAAATTACATTGCGATTTTAGAGTAATTGACAATTTTGTGACATTATACCTTTCCATAAAAAATGTGGAGTACAAGTACCACATTTCTCTGTTTTATTTGTTCTCATACATATGTGTGTACACATAAATATGTACGTGCACATACATCTGTGTGATTTTTATACAAATTCACTAGAATAACACATACTGTTTTGTATACCTCTACTCTAGAACTTAACATGTTTTATAATACTTCTTTAGTTATATATTTTCCCCTTCCAGACTGTAAATATAATGAAGTCAGGTGTAGTAGTATACTAATCTCAGTGATGGAAATCCAAGATATGCGTATTAAATATTTGTTAAGTATTTTGAGGTCCTCAAAAAACAGGTATATGGGGTGTTTTCCAGTTACTTTTCCACCATAGCAATTAAGATTGTGTTTTGGAGAAGAAAATATCAAATAAGTGTAAGAGAACCAGGATAACAGGGTGAATGTCTCAAGGCTGAGTTGATTAAGGTGAAGTACAATAATGATCAAATATAAGAAGATGAGATGACCCATTGCCATATTCCTGACTCAAGGCATCTAGAATTTACTCCCCCCCCCCTTGGGAGAGTATATTTTAATTTCAGTATGTAGTATTAACTTTGGCAACTCGCCTTAGTGTCCACCCTAAGGTAATGCCCACAGTGCCTAAAATATGCAGTCTAACCCATTGCTCATGGCCTCCTGAGTAAGGAGTGTTTGGAGTAGACAGTGACACAGCTCTTTTATAATTACTGCATAAGTGATTCATGACCCTTCTTCACAGGTTCTCTTTAGTTATTTGTGTAAAAAACAACTTTGTGGTCTAATTAATCTGTCCACAGTACTTCCCTCTTCACTTTTTTTCTCATTTTTCATCTTATTTTTATCATTTTTTTAGTATAGTTGACACACAATGTTACATTAGTTTCAGGTATACCACCTCTCAGAATCCCATACAGATAACTTAGTTCAGAAGGACAAGGTTGCACTCACAACCACAAGAACTCTTAGAGATGGAAAAGTACCAGCCATTCCACAGCTGTGAAGGTTCGTCCATGAAAGTTATACCAAGCTTTTCTCTCATCAACCCTTTGGCTATGCCTTTATCGCCAACAAAGAAAAAAACAATTAAAAAAAAAGACCAGAGGCTCATAAACTGTATAGACAAGTATATTTTGGCAACACATATACAAAAAGAATGGAGGAATCTCGAAGTTACTATCAATAAACACTCCTGTTAGGAAGGGGAATGATGGAAGACTTATAGAACACACTAGTCCATAGAAATTCCAAAATCCCAGTGGACAGATTTCCCAGGTATCACTACTTTAAGTATAGGAAGTTCTTTGATTAAGCCCTGATTTTCCTTCTTTAGAGGAACTTCCCAGTGTATTTTTTTCTATACCTCTTGACTCTGCTGCTCTGCAAAATTCTTCCTTTGCCTTTATCCTACTAGGCCACTTCTGAAAGATCAATGAACACTTTCTTACTGATGGTTGAGCAGTTTCCTTAGCCTGCTTCTGGTCTGTTGACAGTTGAAGGACCAGTGGTATTTTCATGACTTGAATGGTCTAGAACTCTTTAAAGCAGGTTGGCAGTGCATTTGCAAATATACCTTTCTCAAAAAAGTTGGAGTTTTCTATGATTTGATAGTAATTAACTCTTTATACTAAAGCTGTACTTACCATTCTTTTTGAGACATTTCTCTTTTACATTTAATTACTCTTTTTGAGATATGTTTCTCTTTTACATCTAATTATAGCCTATTTGAGTTCATTCACTGGGCTACCCATGTCATATTCTTGTCTTGGCAATAGCAAAGCCCAAGAAAAGAGGCATATTTGTGCAAAATTATTTTAAGCCTCTGTTTAGATTATGTCCAATAACATTTTCACCAAAGCTAGTTACATGTCTATCCATAATATCAGACAAGCACAGAAATACATTCTTTCCATGTAGGTCAAAGGGAGGTAGTGAATATTTGTTGAATTTAATATACGAATAATTTAACATACTACACCTATGATAGAAGTGGTAAGCAGGATATATTCAAGGTTCCAGGGCTAAAAGGAAAGAACCAATATCTAGTCACTGTAGTGATTAATTGAATTAAAGGCTGAACAAATCCTATATTTGGTGATGTCACAGTTAGTGACAGAGACTAATTGCCCTATAGGGTTCAGGAATTAGTCATTCTTATTGGCAGAGCAATAGATACAATGGAAAGAACGGAGTAAGACCAAATTTGGATGAAATAATCTATGTGGCTTTGTACAAGTTATGAGCCAATCTGTGTGTAGTTCTTTTTTTTAATTTTTAAAAATACTTATTTATTTTTGAGAGAGACAGAGCATGAGTGGGGAGCGGCAGAGAGAGAGAGAGAGAGAGAGAGAGAGAGAGAGAGAGAGACAGAATGAATCTGAAGCAGGCTGCAGGCTCTGAGCTGTCAGCACAGACCTGACAAGGGACTTGAACTTATGAACCACGAGATCATGACCTGAGCCGAAGTCGGATGCTTAACCGACTGAGCCACCCAGGTGCCCTTCCTGTTTAGTTAAATATGAACACTTACTGCCTACCTTATGTGATGCTATAGTGAATATATGTATTTCAGAATATACTATACAGAAAAAATATACATATATATACAGATATATCGCTACACATTTTATTCTTATTTAAATGTTACATCCTCCAATTTCCACTTTTAGCACACGGAATGCCTGAATTTGATTTCTTTTTAGCTGACAAAGAAGATTGAATTTCAAAGAGAATTTTTGTTAACCCCAATAGATACAGTGAAGTATACAGTAGTAGTAGTAGTAAGAGAAAGGGAAAATGTTATAAATGAAAGTCTTATATAATTAGAAATAATTATTTAATGTGATGGTAGATAAAATTGAGTATATCCTGGGCTGTGATCGGGGAAATACCTTAAGCTCCACTGTGCATATTCAATCTACATCTACAGTGAATATTTATACCAACTTTAATTATCACACTGGAGATTTATAAATCAGGTTTCGGATTATATTCTTTCTCTAAAGGGGGAAAAAAGAGATAAATCGTTAAACTCTGTGATGAAGAAAGAACTATAGACCAATTTTCATGCAAAAGGCATAAAATCTTAGTACATCAATCTGCACAATGCGTTGAAAAAAAATACAATTCACAAAGTTCTGTGTTAAACGGGCATTTTGGGCATAGGCCTAAATAAATATCCTCTTCTTGTAGCCAGTGTGTATGATGTTGTATAAAATGTACAAATGCACACATATACATTAAAAACTGTGTGTTTGCATTTAATAAAGAGAAAAATGGAAAGGAAGCACTTGGTGGTGAGTGGGAGGTGAGGCTGCATTGCCCTAGGGATCTGATATCACTGTTAGGGGCTAGAGATTCAATGCCAAAAGAGCATCAGCATTAGCTCCGTGTACATAGGAAGCAGGAACTCTGGGATCCATGTTCATTTCTTGTAATGAAGCTGGAGGTGAGGTTTAGGGCCCCAAGCAATAGGTAGTATCAGTTATGTTCCCAGGAAAACATTTCTTGGTGCTGGAAGTATGAATAATTTTTCTGAGACATGACAGAATCTCTCGTAACTAAAGACTTTTTAAAATCTATTTCCGAGTAAGTGTTCCTCAGAAAGCTCTTCATAGCAGTGATCAGAAAACCATTCATATTTAAGATATATCTGCAACAAATTCCAATGATTTAAGGTTATACAGAACATATCTTTGACTAGAATGAAAAACAAAACAATTATCAACATCAACATGAGAGCAAAATGACCAATCAAGCAAATAAACAACAACAACAACAAATATATATGTATATATATATATGCATATATATGTGTGTTTCCACATATATATGTGCATATATATATATGTATTTATATGTGTATATATAAACAAAAAATATATACATGCATACACACACAACAAAGTAAGCTTCTATGTAGTGCCTGGGATAAAACAAAAGCCATAGATAAGACTGAAATGTTTGTATTATTTTTGTTTTTTAAAAAAATTTTAGCTTACTCAGATTCAGTAGATTTGTAATTAGAAGCAAACTCAGCCTTAAATGCACTTTTAAGACTATATGTATATTGAAAATGAATAAGCTAACCATTATACCTAAAAGAAATCTGAGAAAAAAAAATCAACAGACTCAATTTTAGGAAAGAAAAATAAAGGAAATAAAACAAATTAAAGTTTACTGAAATAGAATAGGAAAAAACCTAGAAATCAATGAAATAGAATTGAAGGATCCAAAAATAAATCCATACATATATTGTCAATTGATTTTTTAAGAGTGTGCCAAGACAGTTAAATTAGGGAAAGAACAGTTTTTTTCAGTACATTGTACTGAGCCGACTGGATATCCACATGTAATAAATTGAATTTAAACTCATATCTTATGCCACATACAAAGATTAACTTAAAACAGATCAAGGACCTAAGTGTAAATATAAAACAATAAGACATTTAGAATAAAATAGGTATTATCTCTGCAGTGGTGAGTTATGGAAAGTTTCTCCAGATATGCACTATAATCACAAATATAATTAGAAAAAAATAGGTGAATTGAACTGTGTCAAAATTGGAAAATTTTGTGCTTCAAAGGACACAAGAAAGTAAAAAAAAACCCGACAAAATGTGAAAAATATATTTACAAACCACATATCTATTAAGAGACTTGTATCTAGAATGTACAAATAACTCTTAGCTCAACAATTTAGAAGAAATGACTCAAAAACAGGCAAAGAATTTGAATAGTCATTTCTCAAAGAATATATTCAAATGATTATAAAGCACATGAACAGATTCTCAATGTCATTAGTCAATATGGAAATGCAAATCAAAAACCACAACACTTCCTATTCACAAGGATGACTACAGTTAAGGAGACAGACCAATAACAAGTGGCAAAGGTACTGAGAAACTGGAATTTTCAAACATTGCTAATATGAATGCCAAATAGTGAAGTCACTTTGGTAAAGAGTTTGTTGGTTCCTCAAAAAGTTAAACATAAAGTTGCCATATGACCCCAACAATTTCATTTCTAGGTATATACCCCAAAGAACTGAAAACAAGTTCCCACAAAAACTTGTACATGAATTTTCATAGCAGCATTATTTGTAATGGCCGAGGAGTGAAAACAGCATAAACACGTATCAACTGATGATAAATACAATGTGATCTATCCATACAATGGAATATTATTACCTGTAAAAGGGAATGATGTACTGATACATGCTAGGACTTGGATAAAGCCTGAAAATGAAATTGCTCGGGGCGCCTGGGTGGCGCAGTCGGTTAAGCGTCCGACTTCAGCCAGGTCACGATCTCGCGATCGACGAGTTCGAGCCCCGCGTCAGGCTCTGGCCTGATGGCTCAGAGCCTGGAGCCTGTTTCCGATTCTGTGTCTCCCTCTCTCTCTGCCCCTCCCCCGTTCATGCTCTGTCTCTCTCTGTCCCAAAAAAAAAAAAAAATAAACGTTGAAAAAAAATAAAAAAAAAAAAAAAGAAAGAAAGAAAATGAAATTGCTCAATGAAAGAAGCCAGGCACCACAGACCTTATATTGTATGATTCTGTTTACACAAAATGTCAAGAATAGCCAAATCTATAAAAACCTAAAGTAGATTAGTGGTTGCTTAGGCCTGGGAGGGCCTCATTCATTGTGAGGGAGAGGTTTTTTGGGATGATGGAAATGTTCTCAACTTAGATCAGTGTGATGGTTGCACAATTCTGTCAGTATACTAAAAACAACTGAATTGTGGACTACCAGAGGGTGAATTTAATATCTGAATATCTCAATAGAGATATTTTTAAGTTAACAAAATGTAAATAAACACAATAGAGCTAATATGAACTCACCCATTATATTGTTTGTGTGTGTGTGTGTGTGTGTGCACATATGTGTATGAGAGAGCAAGAAAAGAGAGGAAGACATCTATTTTACTTAGCATTATGTTTCTCAAGTGGTTCCATATTGTATTGGTATCTCATTCCTTTCTGTAACTCGTATCAGTGTTTCATTCTTTTTATTGACGAGTATTCTATGGTATGGACATGCCACATTTTTTTAATCCACTCACAAGTTGATGGATATTTTTCAATTTTGGCTATAATAACAATGCTGCTACAAGCACTCATATCCAAGTCTTCATGTGGACATATGTTTTCATTCCTCTGTTAGATTCTTTGTAATGAAATTGCTGTTTATTTTTTAATGAGTGCTTATGTGTAACTTTGTAAGAAACTGAAAGATTGGGGTCAAAATGATAGTGGTTGTAGTTTATCCATATCCTCACCAATTCTTGGTATCATATATATTCTTACTATAGCCAGTGGACGTATCACATTGTGGTTTTACATTACATGTCTAATGACTAACAATATAAGCACCCTTTCATATACTTATTAGCCAGTTATATGTCTTACTTTTTGTTAATATTTTTAAATGTTTATTTTAAGAGAGACAGAGAGAGAGAGAGAGAGAGAGAGAGAGAGAGAACGAACAAGCAAGGGAGGGGCAAAGAGAGGGAGACAGAAAATCCCAAGCAGGTTCTGCACTGTCAGCACAGAGCCCATCTTGGGGCTTCATCTCAGGAACTGTGAGATCATGACCTGAGCAAAATCAAGAGTCACATGTTTAACCAATGAAGCCACCCAGGTACCCCAGTTATATCTTATTTTGTGAAATACCTAGTCAAATGTTTTACTAAATTTTAATTGGATAGTTAACTTCTTATTTTTGTGTTGTAAGTATTCTTTTTTTTTTAAGTTTGTTTTATTATTTAAGATTGAGAGAAGACAGACAGAGAGAGAGAACCCCAAGCAGGCTCCTTGCTGTCAGCACTGAGCTCGACATGGGGCTCGATCTCATGAACCATTAGACTGTGATCTGTGCCAAAATCAGGAGTCAGATACTCAGTCAGATACTGACTGAGCTCCCCAGGTACCCAAAATTATAAGTATTCTTTGTATATTCTGGATACCAGTCTTTATCAGACATAATATTTGTAAATATTTTCTCCCAGTCTATTAGATTTTTATTTTTAATGGCTTCATTTTAAGCACAATTTGTTGATCTTTTAATGAAGTCCAACTTACCATTTTTATTTTATGATTCATGCTTTTGGTATATAAAAATTTCTTTGCCTATTTCAAGGTAAGAAATTTTCTCCTGTGTTTTCTTTTATAGTGTTCTTACATTTAGACTGTGATTTACTTTGAGTTAACATTTGTATATGGTGTGAGACAAGGGGTTACATTGTGTGTGTGTGTGTGTGTGTGTGTGTGTGTGTGTATTTGCCTGTGAATATACAATTGTCAATTTGTTGAATGATGCTCAGTCTTTCTCGTTGAGGGGTCTTGGCACATTTGTTAAAAATCTGTCAAAGTTAAACATAAGAGTTTCTTTGTGGACTATCAATTCAGCTCCATTAAGTTATATGCCCATCCTTTTGCCAATATTATACTATCTTGAATACTATGGTTTTACAGTATGCTTTGTAATTAAGTAACCTAAGTCTTCCAACATTTTTCTTCTCTTTCAAGATCTGTTTTAACTACTCTGGGTCCTTTGCATTTCTGTATAAAGATTAAGATCAGATTGTCAATTACTGCAGAAAATCCTGTGAAGCTTTACATGAGAATTTCATGAAATATATACATCAATGGAGAAAATTCCTATTTTTATAGTGATATTTAAATTTTAAGAGTCATGAATATGGGAAGTCCATTTATTTAAATCATTGCTAACTTATCTCAGCAATGTTTCATAGTTTTCAGCATACGAATCTTATGCTTCCATTATTTAGTTTATTTCTAAATATTTAATTTAATGGCATTATTAATATAATTATCTTTTTAGTTTCATTTTCAGATTACTTGTGACTAGTGTATCATTTAGTTTGAAAGATAAGTAAGACTGTCAATTTTCTAGAACAAATTTAATACAATTTATTCAAAGATAAATATAAAATTTTAATTTATAAATTTATTTTGTTATTGTAAGGCTTTATACATATAAATGTTTATGAAATGTAATAAGACCTATTGATTTGGAGGTGCACTACGTGGGTTAATACTCTTGCAGTGGATGTGTTTATTCTTTCTTTCATGTAACTTTCTTTTTTTCTTAATATTTATTTATTTATGAGAGAGAGAGAGACAGAGTGTGAGTGGTCAAGGAGCAGACAGAGAGGGAGGCACAGAATCCGAAACAGGCTCCAGGCTCCAAGCTGTCAGCACAGAGCCCAACATAGGGCTCAAACTCACAAACAGTGAGATCATGACCTGAGCCGAAGTTGGACACTTAACTGACTGAGCCACCCAGGCACCCCTCTTTCATGTAATTTTAGTTTAAGTGTGTTTTTTTATTATTCTATTCAAAATTATAAAAGAGTTTTCTATAGAGAAAAAGTGAGTAGATAGATTTGATGAGGTTCCAGCTATATAGCTTTCTTATTTTACATGTATGTCACAGTATCTACCATTAAATCCACTAACATAGAATGTTATATCCCTTCAATTACTAATTTACTCAAGTAGGACGAATTTTAAGTATCCTAACTACTTTTCCATGTTTCGATGTGAAACTTACTTTAGGGCTGTTACAGGAGAACAGTTTCGCTTCTCTTTGATTAAAAAAAAAACTGCAAATTTAATAGGTAGAGAACTATTTGCAAATGAAACTACCAGATAAAATGTACTGCAGAACTATTTTCAGAAGTCACAGAAAATTCTCCAGCATACAGTCAAATTATAGCTGATCTGGAAGTCAGTAGACTTATACTATGTATAATTCAAGAAATAACCAAAGAATTAACTATGGTCTTAGAATCCCTATAAGCAAAAAACTCCAAGACTTAGGCAGGATTATTGGAGCAGAGCCCATAGGAGTCCACTTTAATACCTGTAAACTGTGAGCTAAACTTTCCCACAATCTTCTTAAAATTAAAGCCAAGAGGGGTGCCTGTGTGGCTCAGTTGGTTAGGAGACTGACTTCGGCTCAGGTCATGATCTTGCAGTTCATGAGTTTGAGCTCCGCATCGGGCTCTGTGCTGACAGCTCAGAGCCTGGAGCCTGCTTTGGATTCTGTGTTTCCCCCTCTCTCTGCCCCTCCCCTGCTCACGCTCTGTGTCTCTCAGTCTCTCAATAATAAATAAATGTTAAAAAGAATTAAAAAGAAAACAACAAAAAACTAAAGCCAAGAAAAGTCTTGGGCCAATAGCAATGAGGAAAACATGAGAAAAGTATTAGAAAAAAAATCTATGTACCTTCATACCAGTCCTTGTAATATGCTAAGTTAAAGGAAAAAAACACTAATATTCAAGATATATATATTTGTCATAGATATGGAGACCAATTAACAAATATTTATGTTTAGGGTAAGCATTACTGTGAAGCAAGCTATAACAATTTTGATTAACCCATAGCCAAATATTTGCTATAATAGATTTATGCTTAGCTTTCTTTATGGTCCCCATTGATAAGCATATCCAGTATTTACTGTTTTCACCTGGAAAAAAGTTTACCTGGAAATTTGTGCTTTGAAAGTTAATTTTTAGGTATAACACCAAAAGCATGATTCTTTAAAATAATTGATAAATTTTACTTTATTCAAATTAAAAACAACTTTTGGTCTCAGAAGATATTGTTAAGAGAATGGAAGACAATCCACGAACTGTGAGAAAATATTTTGAAAGCACCTGTCTGACAAAGGTCTCATATTCAATATAATTGCCCATTATGGAATTCAAATTGAAATATGAGATCGAACTCCATAACTATTATAATAACTAAAGGAATAAAATACAGTATCAATTGTTGGCAAGGATGCAGAACAAGAGGAACATTCATGAATGCTGGTGGTAATACAAATAAGAAAGTCTTTTTTGAAAATACTTTGGCAGTTTTTTAAAAAGGCAAACACAGGTTCCTCATATGATTCATCAGTCCTCATATTAGGCATTTACCTACATGAGTTGAACACTTAGGTCCACACAAAAACCTGTTCGAAAGTGTTTATTGTAGTTTATTCATGATTGCCCAAAGCTGGAAGCAATCACGGTATCTTCACTAAGTAAATAGATAAACCAACTAAGGTATATCTACTCAATGAAATATTACCCTATGATTAAAAAAAAAAAGAACTATCAGGCCATGAAAAGACATGGATAAATCTAAAACACATATTGTTCAGTGAAGTAGCCAGTATTAAAAGGCTCTATTTTGTATGGTTCCATTTATATAACATTCTGGAAATGGCAAATCTATAATGCAGGTAAAAGTCAGTGATTTTAGGGCTTTAAGGGTTGGGGGAGAATGTTAAACTGATGAAACACAGGGGATTATTTTAGGGCAGTGATATTAGTTTGAATGATGCTATAATGTTGGATACATGTCACTATGTATTTCACAGCCCATAGAAATTTGCAGCAGAGAGAGTGAAACAATGCATGCAAATTGAAAAGAAAATATATTTATGTAGTCAGAGGATCCTAAGGCAGAATGCTGAATGTGACAAAACTATCTACTTGTCTACTTGCATTACAAATTTATGAAAGAACCTTATTGGAGAGCATAGTCGAAGTAAGTACTGACCTAAGTAATTCAGAAATTAGTTGATAAGACTAAAGGCAAAGGAACTTCAAATAAGCACTGCATTGTAGTTTATATTCATTTCTCATAGGGGCACGTGTTAACCATTCCAATACTGCTGTACTTGTATACAGAATCTGAGCCATTAAATAAATAAATGGAGAAGGTTGGAGACAGGTCTGTCACTGTTGGAATTGGAGGCTATAAATAATCAAGGGATAAAAGCTAGAATAATCCATGTGCTAATGGATTAGAGCTGAAGACACCAGTATGAACTCATGTTTAATAGATGGTTACACATAAGATTGTTTGTTTTTGTGTATATACAAAGCTTACTTTATACATATATAAGTTTTGTTGTCTCCGCTCAGCATACCTAGAGGCAGCGGCACCACAGCAGCCATTAGCACACCAAGGATCTAGATATTGGTTTCTAATACTATTCTCTAATAAAAGGAACTAGGGTTTCTTGAAGAAATGGCTGATTCTAGAACTTAGACTAGATGGATGATAGATAGATGATAGATAGATAGATAGATAGATAGATAGAGGCATAGGCATATATAGAGAGATACATGGAGATATAGATTTGTCATCTATCTATATGCTTACCTATCTTTCTATTTACCTGTATCCCTAGTATCTTCTAGTGCTAGAAAACAACACAATGATAGGAGTACATAAAAGGGACATAGGAGTCAACCAAAAGAGCTTCAATGGCCAATACTGGACAATTATTTTCCTATTTTTATTGTTGTTGTTGCCTGACAGTTAATTTCTGAAGTTCCTCTGGGAGAATAAATAGGTGAGGAATTATGGATCAACATGTTATATTTTATACACATGTTCAGTGTGTCAGCCATACAGACCAAAAAATGAGAGAAAATACAGCATAACAAGATGGGCCATGTGCATACTTCATGCTGAGTATAGTTTTATATGTACTCCACAGAACTGGTGATTTGGTTTGTCTGGAACGGATGGGTGTGAAGAATAGAAATAGTATCTGGGAACCCAAAAGGAAGTATTGTGTTTCCTCTCCGCTTAGAGACAAAATGCCTATGTTAGCTTTAGTTAGGAATGTGTGTGTGTGTGTGTGTGTGTGTGTGTGTGTGTGTGTGAGAGAGAGAGAGAGAGAGAGAGAGAGAGAGAGAGACTGCAAGCAAGAGGGAGGGGCAGAAGGAGAGAGAGGAGAGAGAGAGAGGGAGGGAGGGAAGGAGAGAATCTTAAGTAGGCTCCATGCTCAGCATGGAGCCTGATGTGGGGCTTGATCCCAGTGCCATGAGATCATGACCTGAGCCAAAATCAAGAGTTGGATGCTTAACTGACTGAACCACCCAGGTGCCCCAGGAATATATATTTATTTCAAAATAGCATAAAATCAGTTCCTCTTCTTTCTTAATATGAAAAGGAGACCATTTTGGGGGCACCTGGGTGGCTCAGTCAGTTAAGTGGCCAACTCATGATTTCCGCTCAGGTCATGATCTCATGGTTAGTGAGATGGAGATCCACATTGGGCTCTATGCTGACAAAGTGGACCCTGCTTGGGATTCTCTCTCTCTCCTTTTCTCTCTGTCCCTGCCCCACTCGCATGCTCGCTCGCTCTCCCTCTCTCTCTCTCTCAATATAAATAAACATTATTTAAAAAAAGAAAAAAGAAACAGAGGCCATTTTATCAGTTTGTATGGGATCCAAACTGAGATGGACCTATAATACAAACAAGTGTTTTCAATGGGATTGGGTTTTTTTTTTCTTAGGATAAATCATAGGCACAAAAATCCTATCGTTCTAAAGCTGGTTTTTCAATAGTTACACTCTGTTTTTTTCAGGTGAGGGTTTCTTCCTTTGATATCTTGTAGTCTTATATTTTAAAAGTTAAAATAGGTTTTCAAGATTGATTGGAGGGGAACGAAAAGTAAAATATAGCCTGAAACCAAACATTTAGACTTTTAAGTTATTCTTGTTTTCTTGATTTTTTTTTCTTTAAAGGTGAATGGAATTGTCACTACAGAACTATGTTTTTTATTTGTCTCTGGAATGAACCTTGGTAATTCCACAAAGGCTACTGAGAGCTTTTAAAGAACAAGAGAACTGCATGCCTCCAGGGACTTGTCAGCACTTAGTATTGCTTGTTTTCTGTTCTCTTTGTTTTCAGGAAGAAACAAACTTTAGAATTTAAACAAGAAATACAGTCCTCATTAAGTATGAGCCTATGGGGGAACAAAAGAAGCTAGAGACCTTCCACAGGACTTTTAACCAGTGGAGAACCATGTTGGGGGCTATAAAGGCCAGGAGTGTGTACTCTGACTCTTGAGAAACATTTATAGAGGTGTTAAAAATGGAGGTAAATCTGGAAAATTAAAGCCCTGTTTATTTTTCTATACCTGTTCATTGCTCTAAAAGACCTACATGAAGTTAATTAAAAGGCTTGTTTTCTGGAGTCTTTGCCAGTGACTTTGTGCAGAGGGTGACTGTTCTCCAGTAAGGTTGCCCAAATCCTGAGTGTTCTCTTCACAGTTCATTATATTTATGTTGTATGTTTAGAATTTACAGTATACTTTCACTATAAGAATTTCTCTCTTCTAAAAAGCAACAAAAAAACCTTTTTCTCTTATTACCCAAATCCTGAATTTAAACCTCTTCATTAAAAAAATGTTTTTAATGTTTATTTTTTATTTTATTTTTGAGAGACAGAGACAGAGTGTGAGCAGGGAGGAGCAGAGACAGGGAGACACAGAGTTCAAGGCAGGTTCCAGGCTCCGAGCTGTCAGCCCAGAGCCCGATGCAGGGCTCAAACTCGCAAACTGCAAGATCAGGAGCCAAGCCAAAGTCGGACGCTTCACCGACTGAACCACCCAGGTGCCCCTAAACCCCTTCGTTTTTTAAGTTTCAATTTATATGCACTCTCTACTACCAATCAACCCAGTAAAACTATCTTAAATATTAAGTCCATTGGCTTCTTTTCACCTTCCTACTTGACATCTCTAGAATGTGATGACTATGTTCTGAATCTCTGTCTTGGCATGGAATTTTCACTGTGTTCCGGAACCTTATTTCCACAACCCATAAGCATCTGCCCTGCGATGCCCCTTGGACCTTGCACATGCAAAACTGAAATCCTCATCTTTCCTGACAAAACTGCTGCTTTTATCTCTAAAGACATCATCCAATAATTCCACTAGGTATCATGGGGTTATCCTAGTCTCTTCCTTCTATTCTGTTTTTTCCATTTAATTGGCCACGGAGTCCTCTTGAATTTTACCATTGGCACATTTATCCAGTCAGTTACCCTTTATCTATTCCCATGGACCCTGCTCTGGCTTAGGTTCTTTCCTTCTCTCAGAGCTTTCTGGTTGTTTCCTCTCATGTAGCTTTTCTAAAATTTACATTTCTAAAATTTACATTTCTAAAATTTATCATGTGATTCTGATTCTTGATTGTATCTGTCTCCTCAGTGATCTCAGGACAAAGTATACCCTCTCAGTCCCATGAACTCTGCACATTTACAGCTAGGGCCCTAGGTACATTTAGCCTGAACTCTGTGGACTCCAGACCTCATCCTCAGTCCCTTATATGGTCTAATGGGTTTTGATGCTACTGAGTTATTTTAAAATATAATTCTACTCAGTTTGAAGAAATGGTTCTCATTTCAAAGACCAATAAAGTATCAGTCAGTAAAGTCTTGTTTTAATACGCTGCTCTATCCTCATTAACCCCCTGCAATAAATTTAATCATTAAGTTCATGTGTTTTGAAAGCATTTTGTATAAATCTTGCCCCCATAACCAGTCCTTTCCCATGGTACTGGGAATTATATTCTGGAATTATATTTTCACACATCCCAGCTCTGTAACTAGCTCCGAGAGATTTCCCCCAGTAATTGGGAAGAAAAAAATGAGGTGAAAAACACCCACATGTTGTTCATTTTTGTATTTCCAGCATCAGGCAGCTTTCTGGTAATTTATAGGCACTCGAATACATTCAAAAAAGACGTGATGTGCACCTCATGAGAGGCCCTACCAAAGAGACAATGTGAGTCACATCCAGCCTTATCACTACCTTCTGGATGGCCAAATTCTTGAAAACATGATATTTTACAAAGACTCAAAGGGTATGACTCAGGCTACACTGAAGATCTCCCTATCACATTTCAACTGAACACTTTTCCTCAGAGCTTAGAAAAGTGGCTTTTCCCATTTCTCCTTTTTTTTTTGCATACCTTTCAAGTCATCAGTAAAAAAGATAATTTGTCTCTATCCATATAGAATTTCAGAGTTTGAAATAGAAAATATCCAAGTTGCAAAGCTATTTTTACCTGATATTGAAGAAAATTATATTAAGTACTATTATAGTATTGTTACATAATATAAATTATATATAATGTTATAGTTTCTAACCCTTTTATTTTTGTATTTTATGTTTTACCTTTCCCTTCACTAACTAATACCTTCTTGTTTTTCCCCTAACTCTTCACAACGTGGGGGATGGGATTCCTATCCACCATGTCTCCTATGGTTCTCTATGTGGTACCTCTATCCTCTCTTGTACAGAATGTTCAACCAGCCCTCAGTTCTACATGAATTGTTCTACATGGAGATGTGTCTGTAGGAGGAGGTGAGGTATACCTCACCATTTTGGAACTCCTCAGATCTACTTCTCGTTATCAAGGAAATAAAAACTACAAGACAACAAGCAAGTGATGTTGTTCAATATAAAAGAGAGGATTAAAATGATCAAAATTGTAAGAATTAAATTATTAAGTGTCTTACACTAGACTCTATTCTAAGAACTTTACAAAATATTTTCCTTGTATAACACTTCATAAATATATTTACTTATTTAATATTTAAACTAACTCTAATGGATAAGCACTATTATGATTTCCAGGTTACAAATGAGCAACTGAGTCACGGAAAGATTAACAACATGCTCACCATAAAAGAACTAGTTACAGAGCTGGGATTCCAACCCAAGCAGTTTACTCCATGGGATGTGTCATTAACCACTATACTATTCTCCTTCCTTGTTGGAAAAACGTAATTCAGGGTATTGAATTAAACATTGAAGTTAGAATGCTTGGGTATCCATACACAGATATTTGATCACACAGGACATATCAAAGGTGAGACTATAAATAACATGGAACTATTTAAAGTTATTTCCCATTTATACAAATCACTTAGAGGAAACTATAATTATTCTAGAGATAACCACTTATTAATATAGACAACTTAATCGTAGTTGTTGACCCATGTGTTGTTTTTGAAAAGGACAGCAGGCTTAATTTATTAAAATTCACTGTGTAATGACCCAGAACCACATTGTAACAACAGGTGATTTAACCTGTATAAAAATAAACCCAATGGTATTAATGAATCAAGGAATCTCAAGGCTTTGGTGTGGGGTGGAGCTCAGAACAAAAGGTCCTTTAGCAGTCATGTTTTACACACTGTGATTTTTCTGTCTAATTTTATGTGATATAAAGGATTTGTTCAAGGACCAAATTCATCCTTTGTATGTTTTGTAAATTGTATTAATTACACGTTACTTCCTTTGTCGTTATGGACAATTTTGTTTTGTTTCTTCCTTCCCCAGACAAATTCATCCTAATAAGATGCTTCTGTATTTGTGTGGCCTAAATACCACACTAAACTTCGGTGTCTTTGATTTTGCTTCTCATGTGTTGTCATCCTTGTCAACTGCAGGCAGATAACACTCTTCATGGATTAGCTGTAGCTCTACAAAAGTGAACTCATTTCAGCATGTTAAAATCCCTTTCCACTATACCCCCTCTTCATTTTCCTCTGTGGCTTTCTTGTTGCCCTGAAATCTTATGTGTGCCTGAAAATTTCTCCTCCTGGTTTTTCATGGTCTTGGTCACATACAAAGAATCCTGGTTGTGTTGCCCAGGGTCTTGTCCAGAGTCCTCTCCCCATTCTGTGCTGCACTGGGTGATTGATTCCACACCCATGGGCCAACACATATAAATAGGTTGATAGCTTATAACTATAGAGTTTTAGATCCATCTTTTCTAAATTTTATGACTTTAACTGAAGTTACCTACTGGACACTCCTACCCTGGGAAAACTCACACTTTAGTGGGAAAGAGACAAAGGGAAAACTCTGAGAGATAAATGAAAGCACAAAAGAGGGGCATTCAACACAGTCTGGAGTGTCAGAAAGATTCCTGGAGGCTGATATATTGAGGATGAGTAACAGGAGCCAGCCTAGGAAATAGACAAATGGTGCAAAATCACTAAAGGCAACAGAGTGGAACTGTGTGAAACTTCGTCTGCCAGCAGTACAGTGAGCGAGAGGATAATACAGAGAAACGTGGTTTCAGAGGTAAGCAGGGCCAGATCCTAAAAGGCTCACCCTTTGAAGTCTGTTGGATACATGCTTAACAAATGGAACTCTTAGTGTGGCATTGATATTATGTTTTCAAGTAGCAAGACAGGAGTGAAGACCAGCTATGAATTTACTGCAATAGTTTGCACAAAAGAGATGGATTGAATTAGGGTAGTTCGCTCTTACACTGGAGAAAAGTAAGCGGAGTCAAATAATTAATTAATTAATTTACAATATGAAATTTATTGTCAAATTGGTTTCTGTACAACACCCAGTGCTCCTCACAACAGGTGCCCTCCTCAATGCCCATCACCCACTTTCCGCTCCCTCCCACCCCCCATCAACCCTCAGGTTATTCTCAGTTTTTAAGAGTCTCTTATGGTTTGGCTCCCTCCCTCTCTAACTTTTTTCCCTTCTCCTCCCCCATGGTCTTCTGTTAAGTTCCTCAGGATCCCCATAAGAGTGAAAACATATGGTATCAGTCTTTCTCTGTGTGACTTATTTCACTTATAATAACACTCTCCAGTTCCATCCATGTTGCTACAAAAGGCCATATTTCATTCTTTCTCATTGCCACGTAGTATTCCATTGTGTATATAAACCACAATTTCTTTATCCATTCATCATTTGATGGACATTTAGGCTCTTTCCATAATTTGGCTATTGTTGAAAGTGCTGCTATAAACATTGAGGTACAAGTACCCCTAGGCATCAGCACTCCTGTATCCCTTGGGTAAATTCCTAGCAGTGCTATTGCTGGGTCATAAGGTAGATCTATTTTTAATTTTTTGAGAAACCTCCACACTGATTTCCAGAGTGGCTGCACCAGTTTGCATTCCCACCAACAGTGCAAGAGGGTTCCCATTTCTCCACATCCTTTCCAGCATCTATAGTCTCCTGATTTCATTTTAGCCACGCTGACTGGCGTGAGGTGATATTTCAGTGTAGTTTTGATTTGTATTTCCCTGATGAGGAGTGACATTGAGCATCTTTTCATGTGCCTGTTGACCATCCGGATGTCTTCTTTAGAGAAGTGTCTATTCATGTCTTCTGCCCATTTCTTCACTGGATTGTTTTTTGGGTGTGGAGTTTGGTGAGTTCTTTACAGATTTTGGATACTAACCCTTTGTCTGATATGTCATTTGCAAATATCTTTTCCCATTCCATCAGTTGCCTTTTAGTTTTGTTCGTTGTTTCCTTTGCAGTGTAGAAGTTTTTATCTTCATGAGGTCCCAATAATACATTTTTGCTTTTAATTTCCTTGCCTTGGAGATGTGTCAAGTAAGAACTTGCTGTGGCTGAGTTCAGATAGGTTTTTTTTCCTGCTTTCCCCTCTAGGGTTTTGATGGTTTCCTGTCTCACGTTCAGGTCCTTTATCCATTTTGAGTTTATTTTTGTGAATAGTGTAAGAAAGTGTTCTAGTTTCATTCTTCTGCATGTTGCTGTCCAGTTCTCCCAGCACCATTTGTTAAAGAGACTATCTTTTTTCCACTGGATATTCTTTCCTGTTTTGTCAAAGATTAGTTGGCCGTACTTTTGTTCTGGGGTTTCTATTTCTATTCCATTGGTCTATGTGTCTGTTTTTGTGCCAATACCATGCTGTCTTGATGATTACAGCTTTGTAGTAGAGGCTAAAGTCTGGGATTGTGGTGCCTCCTGCTTTGGTCTTCACCTTCAATATTACTTTGGCTACTCAGGGTCTTTTGTGGTTCCATATGAATTTTAGGATTGCTTGTTCTAGCTTCGAGAAGAGTGCTGGTGCAATTTTGATTGGGATTGCATTGAATGTGTAGATAGCTTTGGGTAGTATTGACATTTTGACAATATTTATTCTTCCAATCCATGAGCAGGGAATGTCTTTCCATTTCTTTAAATCTTCTTCAATTTCCTCCATAAGCTTTCTATAGTTTTCAGCATACAGATCCTTTACATCTTTGGTTAGATTTATTCCTAGGTATTTTATGATTCTTGGTGCAATTGTGAATGGGATCAGTTTCTTTATTTGTCTTTCTGTTACTTCATTATTAGTGTATAAGAATGCAACTAATTTCTGTACATTGATTTTGTATCCTGCAACTTTGCTGAATTCATGTATCAGTTCTTGCAGACTTTTGGTGGAGTCTGTTGGGTTTTCCATGTATAATATCATGTCATCTGTGAAAAGTCAAAGCGTGACTTCATCTTTGCCAATTCTGATGCCTTTAATTTCCTTTTGTTACCTGATTACTGATGCTAGCACTTCCAACACTATGTTAAACAACAGCGATAAGAGTGGACATCCCTGTCATGTTCCTGATCTCAGGGGGAAAACTCTCAGTTTTTCCCCATTGATGATGATATTAGCTGTGGGCTTTTCATAAATGGCTTTTATTATGCTTAAGTATGTTCCTACTATCCTGACTTTCTTGAGAGTTTTTATTAAGAAAAGATGCTGAAATTTGTCAAATGCTTTTTCTACATCGATTGACAGGATCCTATGGTTCTTATCTTTTCTTTTATTAATGTGATGTATCACATTGATTGATTTGCGAATGTTGAACCAGCCCTGCATCCCAGGAATGAATCCCACTTGATCATGGTGAATAATTCTTTTTATATGCTGTTGAATTCGATTTGCTAGTATCTTGTTGAGAAGTTTTGCATCCATATTCATCAGGGATATTGGCCTGTAGTTCTCATTTCGCTGGGTCTCTGTCTGGTTTGGAAATCAAAGTAATGCTGCCTTCATAGAATGAGTCTGGAAGTTTTCCTTCCCTTTCTGTTTTTTGGAACAGCTTGAGAAGGATAGGTATTATCTCTGCTTTAAATGTCTGGTAGAATTCCCCAGGGAAGCCATCTGGTCTTGGACTCTTATTTGTTGGGAGATTTTTGATAACTGATTCAATTTCTTTGCTGGTTATGGGTGTGTTCAAATTTTCTATTTCTTCCTGTTTGAGTTTTGGAAGTGTGTGGGTGCTTAGGAGTTTGTCCATTTCTTCCAGGTTGTCCAGTTTGTTGGAATATAATTTTTCATAGTATTCCCTGATAATTGCTTGTATTTCTGAGGGATTCATTGTGATAATTCCATTTTCATTCATGATTTTTTCTATTTGGGTCATCTCCCTTTTCTTTTTGAGAAGCCTGGCTAGAGGTTTATCAATTTTGTTTATTTTTTCAGAAAAACCAACTCTTGGTCTCCTTGACCTGCTCTACAGATTTTTTAGATTTTATATTGTTTATTTCTGATCTGATCTTTATTATTTCTCTTCTTCTGCTGGGTTTGGGGTGTCTTTGCTGTTCTGCTTCTATTTCATTTAGGTGTGCTGTTAGATTTTGTATTTGGGATTTTTCTTGTTTCTTGGGATAGGCCTGGATTACAATATATTTTCCTCTCAGGACTGCCTTTGCTGCATCCCAAAGCATTTGGATTGTTGTAATTTCATTTTCATTTGTTTCCATATTTTTTAAAAATTTCTTCTCTAATTGCCTGGTTGACCCATTCATTCTTTAGTAGGGTATTCTTTAACCTCCATGCTTTTGGAGGTTTTGCAGACTTTTCCCTATGGTTGATTTCAAGTTTCATAGCATTGTGGTCTGAAAGTGTGCATGATATGATCTCAATTCTTTTATACTTATGAAGGGTTATTTTGTGATCCAGTATGTAATCTATCTTGGAGAATGTTCCATGTGCACTTGAGAAGAAAGTACATTCTGTTACTTTGGGATGCAGAGTTCTAAATATATCTGTCAAGTCCATCTGATCCAATGTATCATTCAGGGCCCTTGTTTCTTTATTGATCCTGTGTCTAGATGATCTATCCATTGTTGTAAGTGGGGTATTAAAGTCCCCTGCAATTACCACATTCTTATCGATAAGGTTGCTTATGTTTGTGATTGTTTTATATATTTGGGGACTCCTGTATTCAGCACATAGACATTTATAATTGTTAGCTCCTCCTGATGGATAGACCCTGTAATTATTATATAATGTCCTTCTTCATCTCTTGTTACAGCCTTTAATCGAAAGTCTAGTTTGTCTGATATAAGTATGGCTACTCCAGCTTTCTTTTGACTTCCAGTAGCATGATAGATAGTTCTCCATCCCCTCACTTTCAATCTGAAGGTGTCCTCAGGTCTAAAATGAGTCTCTTATAGATAGCAAATAGATGGGTCTTATTTTTTTTATCCATTCTGATACCCTATTTCTTTTGGTTGGCGCATTTAGTCCATTTACATTCAGCGTTATTATTGAAAGATATGGGTTTAAAGTCATTGTGATGTCTGTAGGTTTCATGCTTGTAGTGATGTCTCTGGTACTTTGTGGTCCTTGCAACATTTCACTCACAGAATCCCCCTTAGGATCTCTTGTCGGGCTGGTTTAGTGGTGATGAATTCCTTCAGTTTTTGTTTGTTTGGCAAAGTCTTTATCTCTCCTTCTATTCTGAATGACAGACTTCCTGGATAAAGGATTCTCAGCTGCATATCTTTTGTGTTCATCACATTGAAGACTTCCTGCCATTCCTTTCTGGCCTGCCAAGTTTCAGTAGATAGGTCTGCTACTATTCTTATGTGTCTATATTTGTAAGTTAGAGCCTGTTTATCCCTAGCTGCTTTCAGAATTTTCTCTTTATCCTTGTATTTTGCCAGTTTCACTATGATATTTCATGCAGAAGATTGATTCAAGTTATGTCTGAAGGGAGTTCTCTGTGCCTCTTGGATTTCAATGCCTTTTTCCTTCCCCAGATCAGGGAAGTTCTCAGCTATGATTTGTTCAAGTACACCTTCAGCCCCTTTCTCTCTCTTCTTCTTCTGCAGTTCCTATGATACGGATATTATTCCATTCAATTGCATCACTTTGTTCTCTAATTCTCCCCTCATACTCCTGGATGTTTTAATCTTTTTCTTAGCTTCCTCTTTTTCCATAATTTTATCTGCTAATTCACCTATTCTCTCCTCTGCCTCTTCAATCCATGCTATGGCCCCCTCCATTTATTTTGCACCTCATTTATAGCATTTTTTAAGCTCCTTGTGACTATTTCTTAGTCCCTTGATCTCTGTAGCAATAGATTCTCTGCTGTCCTCTATGCTTTTTCAAGCCCAGCGATTAATTTTATGACTATTATTCTAAATTCTTGTTCCATTATATTGCTTAAATCATTCTTGATCAGTTCGCTAGCTGTTGCTACTTCCTGGAGTTTCTTTAGAGGATAATTCTTCCATTTCATCATAAGTGGAGTCAAATAATTTAAAAGGAAAAACTGATACAACTTTGCTATTGGACACCAGGTATATGGAAAAGGATATCTCAAGAATGACATAAAATTATATGGCTTGAGTAACAAGATAGATTCAACCTGTGAACGTAGGACTTTGTGTTGGAGATGGAAATTAGGATTACATCTGAAATATGCTAAATAGGGGTTATCTATGCAACATGCAGGTGGAGGTGCCCAATAGATACTTAGTTATTTGGGTCTAGGTCCCAAGATGGATATATGAGCTCAAGATTTGGTTTTGGATTTGGGGAGGGGCTGATATAAAGAGCACATCAATGGTTGATTCTGAATAGGTGTCCTCCTAGACTGGAAGGAAAAGGCAAGGATATAAATGTGTTTGTTGTTAATGGGCACACAAGAAGTTGAGATGGGACATATCTTAGTTCTTCATGATATAGGAACTAATAGTGTTTACTAGATATAAAGTAGATGGGGCTGGATGGTGGATTGAGGACTGTGCTAGATTTTGGAATGGTAATAGAGGCAATGGAGAATGGAATTTATTAAAAGCAAGTAAGAGAGTTACTAGGTGTTATAGAGTGCTGTGCTGAGTGTGCAGAGTAGGAATCCATTGTGGTACTTTGGGATAACAGATAGTGATGTGGTCCAGTTTGTGGCCATGGCCCCAAGGTAGAGATGGATGTTACCAGAATCAGTGTGCTTATTATAAGCACAACTATAACATAAACCCAGTTTGCCAATAACTTCTGTAGTATGTGCTACCTTTGAAGTCCCTAAAGCAATTACATATAGTAATACTACTTTCATTTCTATTTTAAAGATGAAAAAAATATTTGGAGAGAATAAGTGATTTGCTCAGGGAAACCCAGAAAGTCAGTGGTGAAACCACATTATATATGGACAAATAATCTGTTTCTTAATTTGGTAAGCTTGCTTTCCTCATAAAGTGACTTCAGTTCTGTGAGAGACACTGGCCATCAGTCTCTAGTCAGAGTTAGTCTCTGATCAGATCAGTGACACCCACCTAGAGACACTGGAGGGATTTCTCCCTAGGGCAGAGTTGGATGTGAGGACCTTTGAAGCTTCTCAGTTTTAAATTCTGAGTATCCCTCCTTTAAATGCCATTGACGGTGGGTTTTTTTTTAAAGTTAATTTCACGATGTAAAATTCCAGAGGTGTCTGAAATTTTAACTAACTTAATTGCCTTCTTCACTTGCTGCTAAGATGAGATATGAGT
The DNA here is from genome assembly GCF_022837055.1 of Prionailurus viverrinus. NCBI lineage: Eukaryota > Metazoa > Chordata > Mammalia > Carnivora > Felidae > Prionailurus > Prionailurus viverrinus. Next base: position 123,819,249 of record NC_062563.1, read on the forward strand.
TTGTTTAGTGTGGTTGTGTGTGTGTGCACAGAGCCAGAGATTTGACTTTTGCTCTTTATTGCATTTCTTAAACTAGCTACACTTGGCAATTCATTTACATCAATAATTGAAAAGCCATCAGTCTCCTCTTGTCTTAAACTCCTTGCTATGCACACTAATGATATGCATGATTGGCTATTGCCATAAAAATGCACCATAAATTTTTTAAAGATAATTCAACTACAGAGAATGAATCAATATGAACTATAGTGATAACATATGAGACAATCTCTATTGCCACTTCAAAGCAGTTAGTTCTCCTCTTGATGAGAACCTATCATTGCTTCCCCAACCGGAAGCAATGACTTAGGCAATGGTTTAGGACTTTCCTCTTTCAAAACCTTCCAAAGGTACCATGTTCTCTTCAACCCAGTTTTGTATATCACACACCCCTGGTGCTTGCTTCTGTTCTCTGCTTTCTTGTTTTTACTATTCTTAGGTGCCCTGTAAGTGGGAAAGACCTGTTGTGTCTTACATGTGTCATAAAATTGGGCATAATAGACTCCATTCATTCACTCATTCATTCATTCATCCATTCATTATTTCACAGACTGTCATTGCCCTTAAGTTGATAGTACCTTAATATGTGAGATTGTCATCCATTAGAAGGTAAAAATTGCAATAGAAATCCAAAACGAAACCAACTCTGAGCTGGTCAATGCTCAGAGGTGTGATGTCTACACTGAATGAGGATATTCTGGCCACTAAGTGTGTGATGATTTCACTTATTTTGTTGTAGAATGCTGGGCAATGCTATTTTCAGGTAATTCATCAGCCTGAAGAGCCATCCCAGGAAAGGAATCAGAAGACAGAAAAAACTCCTTCTCCTAGCATTGTCTGTCCTGAGTCAGTGACAACAAATCTGTTTATAGAGACTGAGCTTCACACTTGAACATTTTTTTAGGTTTATTTATTTATTTTGAGAGAAGACAGAAAGAGCAAGTCAGGGAGGGGCAGAGAGAGAGGGAGACAGAATCCAAGCAGGCTGTGCATGGTCAATGCAGAGCCTGATGTGGGGCTCAAATTCATGAACCATGAGATCATGACTTCAGCCAAAACAGAGTCAGACCTTAACCTACTGAGCCATTCAGGCACCCCAACACTTCAACATTTTAAGTAAGGAAGAGAATACGACCCATGCTTAACCCCCTTCTCTATATTGGTGTTTTTATAGAACATCCCATCATTAGATGGGAATGCAGTTCTGGTTGGGTAACAAAGATTTCCAGGTTCCTTTCCATTTTGCCTTATAGGATAGCCTTCTTTAGAAATGTACCTCTGTAGCACATACACACAAATACATGCAAACACACACATAAAATTATATGGCTTGAGTAACAAGATAGATTCAACCTGTGAACGTAGGACTTTGTGTTGGAGATGGAAATTAGGATTACATCTGAAATATGCTAAATAGGGGTTATCTATGCAACATGCAGGTGGAGGTGCCCAATAGATACTTAGTTATTTGGGTCTAGGTCCCAAGATGGATATATGAGCTCAAGATTTGGTTTTGGATTTGGGTATGTGATTCACTCTCTAGGGCTGTCCTACATGTATTTGCATAGAATTAGATCCAAAGTTTTTTTGTTGTAGTGGGATAAATAAATTTTCTTGAACCGCAAAGTGATTTCTATTTGAATCTCAGGTGCTAAAATCCAGTTTCTTATATTTTTGTTACCTAAAACTATAATTATTGATTAAAGGGATGTCTTGATCTCTGCTTATATCCCTCTTCCTCATTAGATCTCCATTCTAAGGTATGCATATCCATAAATATGTATACTAGGTAGTGTTGTTTGGCATGGATGACTTTAAACTGCATATATATTATTGTGCTTTAATCTCATTATATTTCTTACATTATTCTTTAAAAGTATATTTTGGAATCTATTTATATTGCAATGTATTCTATTTAATTCTTTGTTTCAATAATAGATTTCACTGGATCCATAATATATTACTTACCCATTCTGCTGCTAAGTATCCCTCAACTTTGTGTTTACAATAAGATATGCATATACATATACCCCACTGCAATTAAATACTTTGTACAGATCCCCTCATAGAGCTTCTCTGAGATGAGTACCTCGGAATGGAAGTGATTCATCATAAGGCATAGGCTTAATCACATGAAGTCCCTTCTGATTACTCTCCATGGTGGCTGAGGACTGACATGATCAATGTGCCTGAGTCCTTGTCTGGCCTCATCTTCAAAAGAACCTGGCATCGTGCACCTTTCCAATTCTTGCTATTCGTATGAATGTTGTCTGGGAGCTCACTGTTGTTGAATTTGCATTTGTCTCCTTCCAACTTAGTTTGAATGGTTCTTTAGAAACATTTCAGATATTTTAGCTTATGTTCCTTTGGCTGGTTTTGGCTCATTTTTTTTTCTGTTGGGTTTCAAACCTGTTTTTTCAGTTTTAAGAAAAAAAGATGTTGAGGGGAGGCATATCAAAGTAGTGGTAAAAGCAAGGACTCTGAAGTCAGACATGAGTTCTGGATTCCTGGATTTACTATCTACAAGCTACATGCCATTAAGCAAATTGTTTAAGATTTTATTCTTTCTTCTTTGTGAAGTGGGTAAGGTCTTAGTGGATGCTCAGTGTAGGAATCCGTTTACTGTTAATACTGTATGGCCCACATGGACCATTTAAAATGCACTCTCAACAATAGCCAAATTATGGAAAGAGCCTAAATGTCCATCAACTGATGAATGGATAAAGAAATTGTGGTTTATATACACAATGGAATACTACATGGCAATGAGAAAGAATGAAATATGGCCCTTTGTAACAACATGGATGGAACTGGAGAGTGTTATGCTAAGTGAAATAAGCCATACAGAGAAAGACAGATACCATATGGTTTCACTCTTATGTGGATCCTGAGAAACTTAACAGAAACCCATGGGGGAGGGGAAGGAAAAAAAAAGAGGTTAGAGTGGGAGAGAGCCAAAGCATAAGAGACTCTTAAAAACTGAGAACAAACTGAGGGTTGATGGAGGTGGGAGGGAGGAGAGGGTGGGTGATGGGTATTGAGGAGGGCACCTTTTGGGATGAGCACCGGGTGTTGTATGGAAACCAATTTGACAATAAACTTCATATATTGAAAAAAAATAATAAAATAAAATAAAATAAAATGCTAAGTGGTGTTATTTCTGTTAAAAAAAAAAAAGCCCTCATATTCTCTATCTTCTCCCCTCCCTACCTTATGGGAAATTTTTTCCAAAATGGTGAGGTAAATGGTGTTCGACTATCACCTTCATGTTTATTGTTCTATTGTTACTTTCTTTTCCTTTTTGACAAAGTAATATTGTAATGAAGTATAATTTATATATAAAATGCACAGATCTTAAATGTTCATTTCCATAAATTTTGACAGTTTCATACATGCGTGTAACAACTACTCAAAACATTGCAAACATTTCCATCATCTCAGATAGTTTCTTGGTACTTCCTTCTGGTCATCTTCACATTTACACCCCTGGCAAAACTGTTATTTTGATTACCACATGGCTGTCCTGCCTGTTCTTGGGTTTAATATAAATCTGTGTGTGCTCTGCTGTGTCTGGCTTCCCTGGCTTGGCATGAGGTTTCCTAATCCACTCATGTCATTACAATTATCAGCAGTTTGTTCCTTTTCATCACTGACTAGTACTCTATGATATGCATGTGCTGCAAATGGTTTATACTTTCTCCTCTTGATAGACACTGGGGTATGTCCAGTTTGGGGTCATTATGAAAAAGACTGCTAATGAAGATTCTTTATTAGAAGCGTGTGTGTGTGTGTGTGTGTGTGTGTGTGTGTGTGTGTGTGTCCCCGTCCATCTACCTATGCATTAATCTATTTGGGGAAAATACCAGGGGATGCACTAACTGGGGTTAGGGTAGATGTATGTCTAAGTTTATTTTGAGAAACTGCTGAGGAGTATTTAAATATAATTATACCATTTTACATTCTTAGCAAAGTAGTAGAGCTCTGGCTGCTCCACATGTTTGTCAACATTTGATATTGCCTATCTGTTTTACTTCAGTCATCCTACTGGGTGTGAAAAGTATGGTGGTTGTAATTCCATTCATTGATGACCAATCCCCTATTCGTGTTTATTGGCCATTCCCTCTGCAGCGTTGGTCTGGCAGATCTTTTCTGCCCCCGCTCTCCTGGTTCATTAGAACCCTCCACCAGCCCTCCGTCTCCAGCCCTCTGTCATCCCTGGAGGGGGGCTCTGGTGGTTGTGGGGGTGATGGGTGGGGCTGGTGGGGGACCACATGTCTTCATTTGTGGAGTGTCCAAATCTTTTTCTTCATTTTTGTTTACATTAGTTTATCTTCTCTGTTGTTGATTTATTTGTAGGAGTTCTTTACATAATCTTCATACAAGGTCCATCTATGTCTATACCCATATATCTATCCATCTATCTATCTATATATGAGGAAGTGAAAACATCCTCAAACCTGTGGCTTTTTCTTACTTTTTAATATTATATTTTAATGAGAAGAAATTTTAACTTCAATAAAATTCTATTTGTTTTGTGCTTTGAGGTTTATTTTCTTTTTAAGATATCTTATTCCAATGTCATGAAGATATTCTTTGGAATTTTTCCTTCATAAACTTCATTGTTCTAGCATTTAGGTTTAAAATGTTTCAATCTATGATTCATCCTTTTTGTTTGGAGTGGAGTAGGGGTCACACTTTTTTCTTTACAAATGTAATTCCAGTTGTTTTGACATTCATTTTTATTACAAGGCTTTTCTTTTTTCCTATTTAATTGACTTGGCTTTGGTAAAAAATCAATTGACTGAATATTTATGAATGATTGTGAACTCTCTTTTATTGATTTTAGACCAATGCCACACTGTATTATCAGGGATTTATATTAATCTGAAATCATGTAGTACTAATCCTTTAATTTTTTCCAAGATATTTTTTGGCTATTTTGGACAATATGCATTTCCATGTAAATTTTCTGATCATCCTGTCAGTTTCTTCAACAGCCAAAGCTTGGTGGGGCTTTCACTGAAGTTGAGTTGTATCTATAGAAATTTAATGAGAATTGACATCTTAACAATATTTAATCTTCTAATCTTAAACATGACCCAACGCCCCAGTTATATAAGTCTTTAAATTTCCCTCACCAGTGTTTGGTAGTTTTCAATTAAGAGGTCTTGCACATCTGGGGTGCCTGGGTGGCTCAGTCGGTTAAGTGTCCAACTTCCACTCATGTCATGATCTCATGGTTTGTGGATGCAAGCCCCATGTCAGGCTCTGTGCTGACAGCTCAGAACCTGGAGCCTGTTTCACATTGTCTGTCTCCCTCTCTCTCTGCCCCTCCCCTGCTCATGCTCTGTCTCTCAGCAATAAATAAATGTTAAAAAAAAATAAAAGAGGTCTTGCACATATTTCATTAGGTCTATTCCTAGGGTTTTGTTGTTTTTTGATAATTTTGTAAATAGCAGTAGTCTAATATAATTTTTCAGTTTGTTGATATTATGTCAGATATCCGAGTTATATGAGGTATTGATCAGTAATTCTTTTATTGATTCTTTAAGTTTATTTGTATGTTTTTAGCGAGACAGCATGAGCAGGGGAGGGGCAGAGAGAGAGGGAGCGATAGAGAATCCCAAACAGGCTCCATGTTGTCAGCACACAACCCCACTCAGGACTGGAACTCCCAAACCGTGTGATTATGACTTCAGTTGAAACCAATAGTCAAACACTTAACTGGTTGAGCCACCCAGGTGCCCCTAAATTTCTTTGTTTTAGTTCCAGTGTAATTAACATGCGGTGCAATGTTAGTTTCAGGTGTACAATATAGTGATTCAATAATTTCATACAATATCAGGTGCTCTCACAACAAGTGCCCTCCTTAATCCCTGTCACCGATTTCACCCATTCTCCTCTCTCCCTCCCCTCTGGTAATCAGTAGTTTGTTCTCTGTAGTTAGGAGTCTGTTTCTTGGTTTGTCTCTTTCTCTCTTTTTTCCTTTTGCTTGTTTGTTTTGTTTCTTAAATTTCACATATGAGTTATCATGTGATATTTGTCTTTCTCTGACTGACTTAGTTTTTAGAATTTCTTTTCAACATTGGAATTATGCTAGCCTCCTAAGACTGGGAATTATTCCCATCTATTTCCAAGAGAACTTGTGTAAGATTGGCGTTATTCTTCCTTAAATGCTTAATAAAATCCGTGGGTAAAGCCATGCAGGCCTGGAGATTTCTATTATGGGAATGTTTATGGTTATGATTTAATTATTTTAATAGCAATAGAGCTATTAAAGTTAAGTTCTACTTGTATCACTTGTTTTTGAAGAAATTTATTAACTTTATATAAAGTATTGAAAATATTGCCATAGAGTTGTTTATAATATCTCCTTTATCATGTTAGTCTTTGTAGGATCTATAATAACGTTTTCTTTGTGCATTCCTAATATTAATAATTTGAATTTTGTCTTGTGTTCCTTGATTAGTCATCTTGGGTTTTATCAATGTTATTAATTTTTCAAAGAAACAGCTTTAAATTTACTGGTGTCCATACCATTTCTCCATTTTTTATACAGTTTAATTTTTTTTTTTAATTTTTAAAAATGTTTATTCATTTTTGAGAGAGAGAGAGAGCAAGCGCATGAGTAGGGGAGGGGCAAAGAGAAAGGGAGACACAGGATCTGAAGCAGGCTTCAGGCTCTGAGCTGTCAGCACAGAGCCTGAAGTGGGGCTCAAACCCACGAATGGGGAGATCATGACCTGAACTGAAGTCAGATGCCCAATGACTAAGCCACCCAGGTGCCCCATCCATTTTTTATTCATTTTTGCTTTTATTATTACCAGTTTTCTTCTTACTTTGGACTTACTTTATTCTTCTTTTGCTACTTGAACACACTGGAATATTAATTTTTCACTTCCCTTTTCTAACATAAGCATTTAAATCTATAAAATTCATTATAATTAATACTTCACTGCATTTCATATATTTTGATAGTCTATGTTTTCATTATCATTTACTTTGAAATGTTCTCTACTTTCCCTTATGATATTATGTTTTACTCATGGATTATTTGAAATTCTGTAGGTTTAATTTCACAATACTTGAAAATTTTCTTCATGATCTTATTGTTACTGATTTTTAACTAAATACCATGTGGTCAGAACATGTTCTGATTACAATTACATAATATTTATTAAGCTTATTCTATGGCTCAGCATATTGTTTATCTTAATGCTACATGTTCCTTTTAAATTAATGTGTGTTTTTTGGTATGGGAGTGTAATGCTCTTTAAACTCCAATTTAGTCAGGTTAGTTGAACAACATTTATTGTTTTTGTTTATTCCTACATCCTCTGTCCTTAATGATATTTGGTATAAATGTTCAGTTATGGATTGTTGAAATTGTAGATGTATTTATATTCCCAGTATAAAATTTCTTTATATTTCCCTTGAGTTCTATTTTTTGCTTTGTGTAATTTTTAATAAATATTGAGGTGAAATTCATGTAACAAAATTGATCACTTTAAAGTGAAAAATTCAGAGGTATTTATTACATTCACGATGTTGCCCAACTGCCATTTTTATCTGCTTTTAGAATATCTCCATCACTTACCCATTTAACAGTCTCTCCTCATCCTTCCCTCACCCAGGCCCTGGCAACGACAAATCTGTGTTCTGTCTCTGTGGGTTTATTTATTCTGGATAGTTCATATAAATGGAACCATACAATATTTGTCCTTTTTTTTGTTTGGCTTCTTTCATTTGGCATAAAGATTTTCAGGTACCTCCAGGTGGTAACATATGTCAGTACTTCATCCCTCTTTTTGGTTGCATAACATCCCATTGTGTGTGTGGGGGGGCACACAATTATTTATCTATTAATCCATTGGTCAACATATGAGCTGTTTACACTTCCTGGCTGTTTTGAATAGAATGCTGCAAACATGCATGCACATGAACTTGTTTAAAGACCTGTTTGTTTTTAATTTTAAGTGGTATATGCCTAGGATTAGAATTATGGGATTATACAATAATTCTGTACTTAACTTTTTAAGGAACCACCAAATGTTTTTTTCCCCCACTGCAGCTGATCCTTTTTGCATTCCTTCCAGTAATGTAAAAATGTTCCAATTTCTCCACATCCTTGCCAACACTTGTTATTATTTTCCATCTTTTTATTATTGCTATCATTGTGGGTATGAAGTGGTACCTCTGTACCACTTATTTGTATTAGCCTAATTACTAATGGTGTTGAGCATCTTTTCATATGTTTCCTGGGCTTTTGAATATCTTCTTTGGAGAAATGTCAATTCAAGTCCTTTGTCAATTTTTAAATTAGGTTGTCTTTTTGTTGTTGAGTTTAAGACATATTCTGGGTAATAGACCCTTATAGGATATATGATTTGCCAATATTCTTATAGGTTATGTAGGTTTTTCATTCTGTATTCATTTATTTTTGAGAGGGAGAGGAAGGGAGAGAGAGTGAGAGCAAGCAAGCACAAAAGCAGGGAGGGGCAGAGAGAGAGAAGACAGAGAAATTTGAAGTGGGCTCCAGGCTCTGAGCTGTCAGCACAGAGCCCGATGTGGGGCTTGAGCCCATGAACAGTGAGATCATGACCTAAGCTGAAGTTGGACACCCTACCCAATGACCCACCCAGGCATCCCCAACATTTTTAATTTTGATGAAGTCTTATTTATCTGTTTTTTTCTCTTATGCATGTGTACACACACACACACACACACACACACACACACACACACACACACAACTGATTGCCAGATCTAAGGTCATGAAGATTTATCTCTATTATCTTTCAGTGGCTTCATTTTAGTCCATCAAATTAAGTTATGATCCATTTAGAACTACTTGTATATATGGTGTGAGCTAGGGTCCAACTTCTCTCTTTTATATATGGTTATTCAGTTGTCCCAGTACCATCTGTTGAAGAGACCGTCATTGAAAATCATTTGGTAGTAGGTATATTGGCATACTTACAGACTCTAAATTCTATTGCATTTTTTCTCTCTTCCAATCCTTATGTCAGGACCACACTGTTTTTTGTTTTACAACTGTTGCTTTCTAGTAGGTTTTAGAATGAGAAAGTATGAGTTAGCCAGCTTTGTTCTTTTCAATATTAATTTAGCTATTTAAAACCCCTTTAGCTCTGTATGAATTTGAAGATCATCTTTTCCATTTCTTCAAAAAAAAAAAGGCCATTGGAATTTTGATATTATTTGCATTGAATCTGCTAATCACCTTGGATAGTATTGAAATCTTAACATTACTGAGTCTTCCATTTCATGAATACGAGATGTCTTCCAATTATTTTAGGTAGTCTTTCATTTATTTTTTAAACATTTTCCACATGCAAGTTTTTTCCTGTTTAGTTAAATTTACTCCTATGTATTTTATACTTTTAGATCTATTGTCCATAGAATTAATTTATTAATTTTCTTTTGGGACTGTTTATTTTTGGTGTATAGAAACATGACTGCACAATGTGTTCTGGTTTCAGACTTCAGTGCCAGGAAAGGTTGATTACCTTAAATAAATAGGCTTGTCTTTGATTTGTTGATGTAGATCTGTGGAATGCTCATAGTATTTCCCAAGCCTCTCAAATTTGATGAGATAACCTTCAAATTCCATTTCCCCTGGGGGTCTTTTTTCCCCCCTGGGGGCTTGTTAACTTTTGGTTTTAGTGTTCTTTTGTTTATTGGTTTGGGGGTTTGTTTTTGTTTCTTTGTGTTTTCCTGGTTTTAATATTCTTCACATTGGGTATAGGGCAAGTCTTACTCTAATTGGTGACTTTTACTCATAAGCAGTAGCCTTTCTGTTATTTTAGCTGACTGCTATGGCTGTTAAGAATTTGTTGATGAGATAAGTATACAAGAATTGAGATATACCATGCACACTTTCAGACCACAATGCTATGAAGCTTGAAATCAACCACAGGAAAAAGTCTGGAAAACCTCCAAAAGCATGGAGGTTAAAGAACACCCTACTAAAGAATGAATGGGTCAACCAGGCAATTAGAGAAGAAATTAAAAAATATATGGAAACAAACGAAAATGAAAATACAACAATCCAAATGCTTTGGGATGCAGCAAAGGCAGTCCTGAGAGGAAACTATATTGCAATCCAGGCCTAACCCAAGAAATAAGAAAAATCCCAAATACAAAATCTAACAGCACACCTAAAGGAAATAGAAGCAGAACAGCAATGACAGCCTAAACCCAGCAGAAGAAGAGAAATAATAATGATCAGAGCAGAAATAAACAATATAGAATCTAAAAAAACTGTAGAGCAGATCAATGAAACCAAGCGTTGGTTTTTTGAAAAAATAAACAAAATTGACAAACCTCTAGCCAGGCTTCTCAAAAAGAAAAGGGAGATGACCCAAATAGATAAAATCCTGAATGAAAATGGAATTATGACAACCAATCCCTCAGAAATACAAGCAATTATCAGGGAATACTATGAAAAATTATATTCCAACAAACTGGACAACCTGGAAGAAATGGACAAATTCCTAAACACCCACACACTTCCAAAACTCAAACAGGAGGAAATGGAAAGCTTGAACAGACCCATAACCGGCAAAGAAATTGAATCAGTTATCAAAAATCTCCCAACAAATAAGAGTCCAAGACCAGATGGCTTCCCTGGGGAATTCTACCAGACATTTAGACAGAGATAATACCTATCCTTCTCAAGCTATTCCAAAAAACAGAAAGGGAAGGAAAACTTCCAGACTCATTCTATGAAGACAGCATTACTTTGATTTCCAAACCAGACAGAGACCCAGCGAAATGAGAACTACAGGCCAATATCCCTGATGAATATGGATGCAAAACTTCTCAACAAGATACTAGCAAATCGAATTCAACAGCATATAAAAAGAATTATTCACCATGATCAAGTGGGATTCATTCCTGGGATGCAGGGCTGGTTCAACATTCGCAAATCAATCAATGTGATACATCACATTAATAAAAGAAAAGATAAGAACCATAGGATCCTGTCAATCGATGCAGAAAAGCATTTGACAAAAGTCAGCATCCGTTCTTAATAAAAACCCTCGAGAAAGTTTGGGTAGAAGGAACATACTTAAACATCATAAAAGCCATTTATGAAAAGCCCACAGCTAATATCATCATCAATGGGGAAAAACTGAGAGCTTTCCCCCTGAGATCAGGAACATGACAGGGATGTCCACTCTTATCGCTGTTGTTTAACATAGTGTTGGAAGTGCTAGCATCAGCAATCAGACAACAAAAGGAAATAAAAGGCATCAAAATTGGCAAAGATGAAGTCAAGCTTTCACTTTTTGCAGAGGACATGATATTATACATGGAAAATCCAATAGACTCCACCAAAAGTCTGCTAGAACTGATACATGAATTCAGCAAAGTTGCAGGATACAAAATCAATGTACACAAATCAATTGCATTCTTATACACTAATAATGAAGCAACAGAAAGACAAATAAAGAAACTGATCCCATTCACAATTGCACCAAGAAGCATAAAATACTTAGGAATAACTCTAACCAAAGATGTACAAGATCTGTATGCTGAAAAATATAGAAAGCTTATGAAGGAAGTTGAAGAAGATAAAGAAATGGGAAAACATTCTGTGCTCATGGGTTGGAAGAATAAATATTGTTAAAATGTCAATACTACCCAAAGCTATCTACACATTCAATGCAATCCCAATCAAAATTGCACCAGCATTCTTCTCGAAGCTAGAACAAGCAATCCTAAAATTCATATGGAACCACAAAAGGCCCTGAATAGCCAAAGTAATTTTGAAGAAGACCAAAGCAGGAGGCATCACAATCCCAGACTTTAGCCTCTACTATAAAGCTGTAATCATCAAGACAGCATGGTATTGGCATAAAAAGATGCATAGACCAATGGAATAGAATAGAAACCCCAGAATTAAACCCACAAAAGTATGGCCAACTAATCTCTGACAAAACAGGAAAGAATATCCAGTGGAAAAAAGACAGTCTCTTTAACAAATGGTGCTGGGAGAACTGGACAGCAACATGCAGAAGAATGAAACTAGACCACTTTCTTACACCATTCACAAACGTTAACTCAAAATGGATAAAGGACTTGAATGTGAGACAGGAAACCATCAAAACCCTAGAGGAGAAAGCAGGAAAAGACCTCTCTGACCTCAGCCACAGCAATTTCTTACTTGACACATCCCCAAAGGCAAGGGAATTAAAAGCAAAAATGAACTATTGGGACCTTATGAAGATAAAAAGCTTCTGCACAGCAAAGGAAACAATCAACAAAACTGAAAGGCAACCAACGGAATGGGAAAAGATATTTGCAAATGACATATCGGACAAAGGGCTAGTATCCAAAATCTATAAAGAGCTCACCAAAGTACACACCCAAAAAACAAATAATCCAGTGAAGAAATGATCAGAAAACATAAATAGACACTTCTCTAAAGAAGACATCCGGATGGCCAACAGGCACATGAAAAGATGCTCAACATCGCTCCTCATCAGGGAAATACAAATCAAAACCACACTCAGATATCACCTCACACCAGTCAGAGTGGCCAAAATGAACAAATCAGGAGACTATAGATGCTGGAGAGGATGTGGAGAAATGGGAACCCTCTTGCACTGTTGGTGGGAATGCAAACTGGTGCAGCCACTCTGGAAAACAGTGTGGAGGTTCCTCAAAAAATTAAAAATAGACCTACCCTATGACCCAGCAGTAGCACTGATAGGAATTTACCCAAGGAATACAGGAGTGCTGATGCATAGGGGCACTTGTACCCCAATGTTTAGAGCAGACTCTCAACAATAGCCAAATTGTGGAAAAAGCCTAAATGTCCATCAACTGATGAATGGGTAAAGAAATTGTGGTTTATATACACAATGGAGTACTACGTGGCAATGAGAAAGAATGAAATATGGCCCTTTGTAGCAACGTGGATGGAACTGGAGAGTGTGATGCTAATGAAATAAGCCATACAGAGAAGACAGATACCATATGTTTTCACTGTTATGTGGATCCTGAGAAACTTAACAGAAACCCATGGGGGAGGGGAAGAAAAAAAAAGAGGTTAGAGTGGGAGAGAGCCAAAGCATAAGAGACTCTTAAAAACTGAGAACAAACTGAGGATTGATGGGGGTGGGAGGGAGGGGAGGATAGGTGATGGGCATTGAAGAGGGCATCTTTTGGGATGAGCACTGGGTGTTGTATGGAAACTAATTTGACAATAAATTTCATATAATAAAAAAAAAAAAGAATTTGTTGATGAGAACTCTCCCTACTGGCTCAGCAAGTACTTCAACATCCCTCAACATTCCTTTCCCCCAATAGTGATCAACCCGTAGTATCTCTGTTCAGGTCTCAACCTCATAGTGGCTGCTCTCAGGAAGTCTTGGTTGGTCTCTTCCTGATCACATATAACCAGTCATCAACCACAGACTTGTGGACAATTCTGAACCCCTTCTCTTCACAGCCTCCATTCCCCCAATATTCCAATCCACAGATTTGATACATTTCAGCAGCTTCAAATTCTGATTTCTTCTTAATTTCAATAGGACAGTCTTACTCTACTAGATCTGCATCAATTTTTGCCCAAGTAGGGATATTTTCCCCAAGCAAGTGATCAAGGAGCTCAGCTCATGAGTTCCTCCTCTCTTAGATTTAGTCTTGTACTACCTATTTTCCACTCCCTGAATAACATGTAGCAACTAGACCCAGTTTTATAGCTGTTACGGCAGGAGAGATAGTCTGGTAAAAATCATTTCACCATAACCAGAAGTGGAAAACCCAGCGTAATTATTTTAGTTTCCCTGTCTGTTAATTCCATCTAGGCCATTTCTTGAATGTTTTCTCTCTGAGTATGAGGTGCATTCACTTTCTTCATCATATGCCTTGAAATTTTTTATTGAATGCTAATAGTCATTTTGTGTAGAAGAATAGTAGAAATTGAGATAAATGATGTCTGACTCTAAAAGAGGGCATTCCACTTCTTCTGATAAGCTAATATTGGAGAAGAAATCTTGAGTGAATTTAACTTTTTGATGACTTGGGTCTGGGCATGACTGTAGGTTTAATTGATTTAGATTATCTCTAATTTCAAAATTGTGTGGGCCATATCAGGAGTTTTCCTTTGGAAGGACTTGGGGTATGAGCACTAGAGATATTCCAGAGATCTTTTTTATGCTTTATAGACAAGTGTCCAGCTTTCTGAATGCTAGGAGATCTCCCTGTACTTTACAGACTAGGTCTAAGCTTTTGGGTTGCTGAAAAATTTTCTTTGTTATCTACTTCCTATCCACCTCCTGTTTCCTGTGCCTATAGAGATCTCTTTACTGCCTCATTTTAACTTTCAGAAGACAGCTACAGTATTCTTGTGGAAAAGTGATTTCTCTCAGCTTTGCTAATAGGTCTTTGGCACATTACCCCTTTTAATTTGGTACTGGAATGAGCTTTTGTGTGGATGCAGCCTTAGTCTATGGCTAGGGCTCCTTAGAATTCTAATCTGTCTTGCCAGCCCCCACATATATTTCATAAATTTGTAGAAATTTGTATTTTTCTTTAGTATCCCAGCATATGGCGAGTTTGTTCTCTTTGTGCTTCTCTATTAGGGATTATAGCAGTCATGGGTCTTTTGTTCTACTATCAAGTGCTTGTGACTATTGGAAATGTATTTTGCTTAATTTGTGTAGGCTGTGTAGTGGGTTCCCAAAGAGCTAGCTTGTTCTCATTGTTAGGTAGAAGTAATATTCTCTTGAAAATATTTCCTCTGTGTTTTTGGTTTTGTATACATGTATATTTATTTCTGAAATCAGGTTTCCCCCCAAAAAATGCTCAGATAGGGATCCACCATGCTTTGAGTATTCAGGTAATCACAAATTAGAGTTCATAAATGTGGTATTCAAAAGACAAAATTTTGAGCATGATCTAGCTAGTATTTAGGGGTTTGGGAAGTTTAATGTACCTTAGAAGCCTAGAAAGCATGTATAACTGTTCTTCTGGGCTATGAGCCCTCAGAGTTCTCCCTTCTGAGTACTTAATTTACTGACTGCATAATCTATATGTAACTGTTCCTACATGACAACTTCCTAGGATAGTCCCTTGACTCCCTTGAATGAAGCAGAATGAATGAAGGATTGAGGAAGACTGAAAATGGGAGAACTCTAGAGGGAAAGGGGTAGAGACAGAGGTAAGTATGGGGATAGGCAGAGAGGGAGGCTGGAACACTGGAAATAGAATAGGCAGGGAGGCTCTGGGAGAGAAATCAGGCAGTCTTCCTAGCAGAACAGGAGGCTGATGGCTCTAACCCAGTAACTCAGTTCCTATGTGTCCTCAGTATCATCTGTGGAGAAAGTCAGTGAGCAAAGGAGGGGAGGATGCCTGGCCTGTTCCTGTGAGTTATTTCTGGATGCATTATTCATATTTGATAAATCATTTAGAGGCAGCTACTTTATTAGCTTATAAAGCACATTATATGGTTTTAAATTGTTAATACAGGCTGTTGTGATGCATATTGTACCTCAGAAAAACCATGCATCACTTTAATTCATAGCCTCATTATAAAGCTTGTTACAGAGTGCTGCATTATTGCATGAAGAATAGTGGAGTAACATTTCTGCAAGAAACCTGAATGTTTTATTTACATCATTGGTGGCTTGGTATAACATATAAGAAATGCTTTTGAAGATGGAACCAGATCAGATTCTGAATTTTGAGGACAGATACCTAACATCTGCCTCCTCTAGACTTATCTTAATACAGACTTAGCACCTGGTTTGAGGCTGCATACATAAGTATCCAGAAAAGTCTTGCTTGACTTGCTTGGTGCCCTTGGATGAGTTGGCTTGTCCACTTCTTTAGGATCCCCAGAAACATTAGTGCAAACCTGATCCTAGGACTTGCTTTTCTTTATTCACTTAAGAGTCCTTGATCTCTGCCCATGTGCCAGGTACTGTGCTGGACCTAAGATATAAATGATTAGTAGCATAGTTTTATTCCCTGACTTCATGAAGTTTGCCAGTGTTTCCAACTAAGAAGGAGAGAAGGATGGGTTTGTGCTGGAGTGTTGAAATTAACTGAGTTACAATCTACATGTATAATTTATAGGTGACAAGGGTAGTATGCTAGTAAATAACCAAATTTTCAGAAGTCTGAGTGATCAGTAGGCTTTGATTCAAACTGAAATTCAGACCACCTCCTCCAGGAATCCCACCTCGACAAAGCCAAATCTAAATTGGAATCTTGATTCATTTACTGGTTGTTTGTCCTTGGGTAGGTCACTTAGCCTCATTGGTACTGAGCTTTCTCATCTGTAAAATGAGAATAATTGTTGCCTTATCTCACTGACTCACAATGAATATTAAATACAAGGCTTAGCTAAGAGTTAGAGACATTGCAAGTGCTCAGTAATTTGTTGGTGTTTCAGTCATTCAGCAGCTGAAAGTAGAACATGGCAATGCTCTTCAAACTCCCCCTGAAACATGCTTAGGTGCACACCATGGAATTCACAATTGTAAAGTATCAAGTATGAAATTATATTTTAGATTAGTGGTTAAAGCCACTAAAAATTAAAGGTTCTCTTTAGACAATGTATAATCTAATTTAATACCTGTGCTTTGGCATCTCTCTCCCCTTGTGAATTGCTACTCTGTGCATGGCTTTCTGGAATTTAAAGTAGGGAACTGTCTCTCATTTGAAATCAGTGGAAACTCTAAGTAGTTCATGGTGAGGGTTCATATTGAAGAATAATTGGGAAGGATATAGGTTGGAAGAGGAAAAATGATGAAAGGCATTAAACATTAGTTCAAATAATACAGGCTTGAGGAAATGATAGTAGGTAGCCAATGCTGGTCCCCAAAGATTTAGAAAAAGGACTACAACATCAGAGCTTGAATTTCGGAGGTCATATGAATTGGTGTGTGACTTGGTATGGGGGTGGGGTAGGGTTAAATTAAGGAAGACCAAGTGTTGACCAGTTTAGATGATAGAGCAGTCTTAACATCTTCCAGATTCTGCAATTACTTCCTTCCCCAATTTTCCTGACCTCTGAACCACCAACTCATATGGGGCATCCAAGTCCCATATTGGCATAGTCTTCCCTCCATGATACAGAAAAATTATGCCACCTGACACTCTCATTAAGAAATAAGTACTCCTGTAAGTTTCTTGAGGATCTCTAGGAAAAGCAGAGTTAAGAAAACTTTGAAAAGGAAAGAAATTAATACCTGAGTGATATTATTATACTGTACTGAACTTTGGAATTATAAAATGCTTCCTTCATATATAATGAAAAAGTGCAATAACATTTGCCTTTATGTTTATTGTTAATGTATGGAATGATGGAATGTGGATGTCTGTGCCTCCAAATCAGCTTCATGCTGCAAGGTTAGTCTTACTAGAAATAATTTTTTTATGATTTATGAAACACTTTTTTGAATGTTGAAAACAGAAAAAAAAGACAAGGTTCACATATTTTAGAGTTAATGAGGCTCAATGTTAGCTAGTCATTTACATCAAAAATAAGCATAGGAAGAAGAGGAAGAATCTGTGCAAATACTTTTTTTAGATGGAATCTGTGCTAACAGGTGAATATCCAGACCAAATAAACTTTTTTTTTAATCTGGCACCCTTTGATTTCTGAATCCATAAAATAGAGTAAGGGAGAGAAGTGCCAACATCCCAAAGATCCTCTAGAAAATGAAGTTGCTAACATTGGCTGACTTTCTTCTAACTTTTTACTTACAAAACCAGTGCTTCCACATGCTTTCACTCTGATTTCAAGACTTTGGCATTTTTATTAAAGTAAGAGGCAGATGAGTGATGAATCCTAGTCACATTCACTTGGTATTACACAAGGCAAGTAAGCAGAAAAACTAGTCTTTAAAAAAATTTTTTTTAACATTCATTTATTTTTGAGACAGAAAGAGAGAGAGAGCATGAACAGAGGAGGGTCAGAGGAAGAGGGAGACATAGAATCTGAAACAGGCTCCAGGCTCTGAGCTGTCAGCACAGAGCCTGACGTGGGGCTCGAACCCACAGACAGCGAGATCATGACCTGAGCCGAAGCCAGACGCTTAACTGACTGAGCCACCCAGGCGCCCCGAAAAACTACAGTCTTAATTAAAATGCAGGAACTCATGGATCCATACAGAAATCATGACATAATCAACACAGTATCTATCTGTCCAAACAATGTGCTTAGGAATGGTTTCTCTCTCTCTCTCCTCTCTCTCTCTCTCTCTCTCTCTCTCTTTCTCCCTCTCTCCTCCTCCTCCTCCTCCTCCTCCTCCTTCTCCTTTCCCTTCCTCTTGGTTAAAACTGAAATACTTAGCTAGTATTTTCTGTAGAAATACTCAGTCAGCTCCAAGGCTATATTTACCAAGTTCAATGAAGCTTCTCAGGAGTCACCAGGAAATGGCTCCCAGGGGACAGCTGGATACTGTTAAAGGAATGGAATTTCCTTCAGATTTTGAACTGTGGACAGTTTTTTCATTCCCCTTTTGTTGTTACTTTATCCCAGCTCCCAAGAACTCCGGGACTTGTCTGCTGCTTACTGCTCTCTTGTTGGGGTTCTTCTTCCTCCTGGAAAAGGGAAGAAAATAGAACAGTTTCCTAAGTACAATTTTTGTTTGAAAACAAAGCATGCAAGCTCCTTCTACATTTTTCTGAGGTGTTTACTGCTAATAAAAACAAACAGGGGATGTTAAGAAGAAACATGAGACATGCATGCACCTGCAAACACACACTATCCTTTACATATATGTTGATCTTTACACTGTGTAGACTCATTCTGTAGGTAGGATCTTACTGGGAAGGGACAGCATTACTATGTTTATACTCACTTCTACTTTACAGTTGAAGAAATGAAGGTCCAGAGAACTTGAGAGATTTACTCTGTAGCTAGTAATGGTGGAACTGGTTATCAATGCAGTGGGAGTTTTATCTACATGACTTCTAACAGAGCAGGAGGGATATTTAAAACTGCAGTAGGAGTTTCTCTAGAATTTGCTAAAATGTTACTGGAATAAAGCTGTTTTTAATATAATTATTACCATTTTTAAGCATTTATCATCTGCTAAGTGATATATGTGTATGCCTGGACAAATGCATGAACATTGAACCTAACAACAAACTTACAAGGGAGGAATTTTCTCCCTAATTTTATAGACTAGAATTTTGCTGTATTCTAACTGCACATTTCTGAATGATGAACTTAGAGTCCCCTCATTTCCCTCATGCCCTGTCATGGGGCATCCCTCATGGTCTCTCACCACAGGCCACTCCATAGGATGGTCACACATGATCATATTCCTGCTCTTCTAGGAATGGATTTCTCCTATATCACTAAGGGGAGCAGGGCAGTGCAGGTTGGGAGTGGGAGGTAGCTTCTCATTCCTCACTGCCTGCCCACATCTGTCTCTTCTAGACCCATCCTCTAAGTGCCGTCTGATCTTCTTAGTAATCACTCTGTCATCCTGTTACATGGCTCAAGGCTGCCACGTAAAGTTACAATGGTTGTACACTGCAACTCCGGGGGCGCCATTTACTTGTGTAGTTACAACCAAAGGGTGTTTTCTGGAAGATGGCAATAAAGAGTCTGGAGGAACAGGTGGCTTTTTCTCCTTCATACAAATGCACCATTTGAGCTGTGTGGCTCCTTGTGACCCTAGTTTGGCTGTGCAGTCTGAGGTAGGGGCCACAATTCAATCATCTGGCCATGCCTCCTGCCTATCCAACTTGTCTTTTTCAGTGATCTGAATGGCACATAGTCCTTGTTCCAGATAGAAGGTTCACAGTCTAATTATTAGAGGTTATAGGTATATATTATTGTCTACACATAACTAGATGCAAAATTTTAGTCAAGTCTAAACAGGTATCCTGTTCTCACAGAAAAGATTGCTTTACATTTGTCAAGTCTTTATAGTTCTATATTTCCTTTGCGTTACAAAAAAAAAAGTTTGTGGCATGATAACTAAATTGTCCAAAGTATGTTTATTAACTACTTTTTTAAAAAACAAGTTTCCTTCTTTCTTTGACTACAAGTCACTGGTAATATGTTTTTATAATCTTTTTTCCTATTTCTTTTTGATAATTGACTATATAAAGTCTTTCGACTATTCTTTGGGAACAGATCTGCTATATTTCTTTACATGAATATTCTGAAATAGAGTGACCACACCTCTTTATTGGACATGCAGAGTGTTTCCATTTTCATTTTGCTATTATAAATAGTGTGACCATCTTTTTGTACATTGAAATGATTTTTTTCCTTTAAGATAGATTCTGAGAAATGGAATCATTTGGTAAAACAGCAGAAATATGTTTAACGATCGTGAAATGCGGAACCAAACTGATTTACAAGGAACACTGTTATTTTATTCTCCTAATAGAAGCATTTGAAAAAGCCTGCCTCATTGCACCATTACCAACCTTGAAACAATTTGATAGCAAATAGAATACCCATTTTTTATATGCTTTTCTTTCTTATTTTTTAGAGATGTTAAACATCCTCTCACATGTTTATTAGCCATGTTATATTTCTTATTTTTAAAACACTTGTTCCTGTTCCTAGTGCATTTGTCTCTTATTATGTTAGGGCTTTCCTTACTTATTTTCAGGAACACATTATTTATTAATGGCATTATTTATTTGTTTATCATATATTTAAAATATATTCCTGAGTTGAGATTTTTAATCTTCTTTTGTTTTTCAGCTAAGAGAGTCCGCTACTCTAAAGTCACCACAGAGGTCAGTGACATGTTTAATTACATATGATTTTAGAACAGTATATATTTATTCTTTAAAATAATACCTTAAGTTGTATGGCATTTATGTGTCTATGTGACATGCATCTTGGTGATGTGGTATAATTTGGTTATCCAAATGGTCAATGTTGCTATCTCCGTCTCATAGATACCCAACTTTTCCCCATTTGTTTGTAGTTTTCCTCATTTCCTGGGGAATCAGTTCACCTGATGCCCATCTGCTCACTCTGCTCATAGCACTCCAGCTCATCCCCCAAAGAATCCACCTTTCTGCCCTTTGATCTGACTTAATAATCCTAATAATCATCTGAAAATTTTTAAAAGAATATACTGTGTACCTGAGGTCAAAATACTAATACCCTCTCAGATGTTTAATATTTTAGAAATTGCATTAGGTAACTGTATGTCTTGTCTCCATTTTCTTTTAAAAATAACAGAAAAAAATCTGCTAAGACTGATGAATCAGTAGTAGTATACAGGTAGATTAGGAAAACATAGTAGGGAAATGGCCATCCACATCACTGTTGGAAAGAAATATAAAGGAAAACTTTTTGGTAATTAGAGACATTTGGAATTATGTTTTTATGTTACCTGAAAGCATTGAGTTCTCTAAGTTGTCTGATATTCCCTAAGGAGGTAAACTCCATAACCATAAATATGAAAAAGAGTAGGTTTTGAGGCTTTGTGGACAATGGATGAGCATTAGGAGAATGCAGATCTTTGGGAGAATTGACCAAGGAGAAAGAAGACTGTGGTCAGGGTGACTGTAAATCAGGTAAGAGCAGATGTGAGTATATATCAACTATCGTTTTATCTCATCTATTGACCCAAAAGCTAATCTTAGCCTTTGTTTTGGCATTTAGTTATCTACATTTAGCTGTTTTAATACATTTATATATTTATTCACATATCTCTTTTTTATATATATTTTTTTAAGATTCTGGAATTCTGTTCTTTCGAGGAATCAGAACTGTTTTCTCTGACCAAGTAGTGGTCCCTGCTACAGATTTAAGGACTCTCATATAAAAACAAAATAACAAACAAACAAACAAACAAAAACCCTCTTTAGTCAATACACAGGTGCTTAAATTATTATGGAAGGTGGTATTGTGTGGATATTTGAAATTCAGACTCTAGAATCAGAAAATAAGGGTTCTTTGTATTCTTCTACCATTTATTTACCAGACAATTAAACTATCTATGCTTTAGGTACATTCTTCATAAAGTAGGACAGGTAATCATGGTACCTACTGTATTTGGATTTTTTTTTTTTGGAGGGGTGGGCAGGGAAGAATTATATAGTTCTTACTCTGGTACTGAGTATGTAGCAAGCACTCACCATACATTAGCTGTGCAGTAGTAATGCCCCGCCCTCTGGGGAATGTTAGATGTTGTCTTATTGACATGTGGAAGAGAAGAAAGTCTATATGACTAAAGGCTATATGTCTCCTTGAGACAGCATTTTATCATAGCAAGAAGAAAAGTTTGCAAATAAGTTCTCTGAGAGCTATGGTTGTTAGAATACAGTCCCTTGTCTTTAGTAGATTAATAATAAATATTTGTTCAATTGGGAATCAAATCCACAATGTTTTGACCTTGGTAAACAATCATATCTAGGGTCTTCATTGACTCTACTCTGCAGCAATGAGGGCTGTCATGACTCTTTTTAAGCCAGCTCTTGTGGATCTCATTTTCTTTATGGGTAATATGAAGGGAAAGAGAAGATACCCTTTCTTTAAGCTCCATACCAGCTCTATGATGCTGAAATTCTCTGACTATCCCTAGTACACTATGATAAAATTGTACTCTCTGGGAATACAACAGGGAGCGCCAAAACTGGGGTGGGTACAAGGTGGAATAAATCTGGAGGTGCAGAGATGTTCTGTCCTGCCCTAGGACTTGAAGCCTAATGCACATCCTGTTTCACCTCCTTTCCCTTCCAATTAAATGGAGTTCTGCTGCATTCCAAGTGCAAGATAAACAAGGCATTTATCCCAGTCAATTTTAACAACCTTCCCTTTGTACATTTGCATATAGCTTAACTTTCATACAACCACGGGAAGCTCATAAAATCTCAGCCTGTGCTGACCATAAAAAAAAAGGTATTTTTGTATATTGTTGGGTTTGTATACTTCCTTGAGGCACTAGAGGAACTGCAGGAGCCTTTAAAACTAATTAACAGCCCCCTGTTGGGGACATGGCACTTTGCAGTGATTTATCCTGGGTGGGAGTGCAGACCTGTGCTGCAAGAACTTCCAAAGCTGTGTGCAGATCTGAGGGGATTTGTGAAGCGGTGTTATTTACCACACACCTCCCACTACCCACTTTTTGGTGGAGAGTGGAATCGAAATATTTAATGCATCCCCATCTTAACAGGAGAGATGACAACAGGTAATTCTTTACAACGGTGCTGCTGCTACAGTTATAGCCTCCCAGAACTTAAGATGAGTTCCCCCTCCCACTACATATGTTACTGTGTGTTTTAGCAAGTCAGGTTAGAGTGCTGCCTGGTACTTCTGACGTGTTTTAAAACATGTATGACTCTAGAACCTGGTGTAGTTATTGCTGTCCTAACGCTTTGGGGCTGCAAACAGTTTCCCTTTCTCCCAGTAATAGAATGCTCTGATGCTATTAGATACTAGATTTTTAAAGCACTTTTTCCCTCAGTAATTTTCTAGCGGCAGAAGCAGACTTATTTTCAGTGGCTAATTTCCCCCCACAAGTCCCTGAAATAGTTATGAAGGTCATGGGGGCAACATGGTTGTTTCCATTCCCACTAACTCCCTCCCCAGTGCTCCCTTCTCACATAAGGGAGTTTATTTTTGACCAGCAAGTAGACTTGAGATCAAGCAAGAAAAAAAAGAAAGAAAGAAAGAAAAGAAAACTAATTTAGTATAAAAGAAAAAAACATACAAGCATTCCAGGGACGAAGATCCAGAATGACTGGAATATTCTTGGATCCACCTACATCATGTGCTAGCTGAGTAGCCATCGAGAGTTACTACAACTTTCCAATCCTGAATTTCTTCATCAATAAAATGAGAATTAAATGAAACAATCTTTTCATGAATCTTAGCACAATCAGTATCCCATGGAAAGGTTGAAATGGATTTATAAATGAAAGAAGCTTTGATTGGAGAATTTCTGGCATCAGAGAATTTACATTTGAACTAGACGTGGGCATTATTCTTACATTTATAGGTCTACCTGGTGTGTCTGAATGAGAAAACAAGTAGGCTTTGGCTTTGTCCTTCATCTCCACTGCCTTATCACCTATTCTACTTCCTACTTGTGCTCCCAGGGAGTCCTCACCCTTTGCCCCTAGTCTACATTTGCCTTCTGAGAGGCCACAGGAACTCACCAACTTTTTTGACTCATTCTTGTATGGTTCCATGATTATCTTAGTCTTCAGTATTGAATTGTAAACCCTCACAGCCAAGACAGGATCCCATGTGAACTGTGCTATGGCCATTCTAACATAGATATACCGCAGGTAGAGCTACCATCTTGAATGGTAAGAGGATAGAGTCAGATTTATTCTTATCTATAAAAAAGCATTAATTTAAAATATATTTTTAACTTTCTTTTTTAGTATTTCTATTCTTTGTTAAGTCTGAAGGATATGAAATAGAAGGAAAAGAGAGAATATGCACAGAACACAAGCTCAGATAGACATAATATGGATTCATTCTACTAAACAAACAAAACCAACTTTTGATTCAGTCACGTTTGGATATGGCACTTTTTTACTGAAACAAGATCATTGAAAAAATATGACATGAAAATATTTAGTGAAACTCTTGAACACATGAAAGGCATTGAAAAAAGAAAAAGTTGGGGTACCTGCATGGCTCAGTTGGTTAACTGTCCAGTGCAGCTCTTGGTTTTGGCTCAGGTCATGATCGCATGGTTTGTGAGTTTGGTTCTGAGCGGACAGCACGGAGCCGGCTTGTGATTCTCTCTCTCCACCCTCTCTCTGCCCTTCCCCCCACTCATTCTCTCTGTCTCTTTCTTTTGAAATAAATAAATAAACTTTAAAACAAAAAGGAGAAAAAAAGGTTAACAATGGAAAATACCACCTTTTATTTATACAGCATTATACATATTTTAAAGATTTTTTTCTTTTATGACCAATAAAAGACTGAATCCCACATTATTTGTGAAAGACCAGGGAGGGTATTTTTTATCCAAATTTATGGATAAAGAAACAGTTTCAGGGTCCAAGGTCATATGATAAATAAGAAGTTCCTCTCTGTGGCAATTAGGCTTATGAAAAAAAATCCTCAACAGAGTCTAGAAGTTTTTGTTTTTGTTTTTTTGTTTTTGTTTTTGTTTTGTGTTGTGTTTTTAAATTGGCATATTCTAAATACAGCCAGAAAAATGAGAGGGTAAAGCAAGTCAGTTAGAAGAGAAAAAGGACATTTCTCTTTTTTTCTTCTTGAAATGTATTAAATGCAACTGTAGTTTTGAGAATCTGAATATACAAAATCTGAAATTAGCCAGTTTTGGAAACACACAGTACCAATTTTGATTTATAAGATTAAACAGGGAAACATTTTTTTCATACTTTTAGATTGATATACCAACTTTGTTTTTATTAGTTTAAAATAATTGTATAGATATATGTGTATTGACAAGAAATGATATGGGATGTTTATTATATACATTTAAGGAAAAATATGAAATAAATTTTAATTCTGTTTCTGTTTAAAATACCTATATTTACTTATATGTAGAATTCAACAATAGAAAAAGTCTGAAATAGCAGCATGAACATTTTTTTCAGCTTTACTGAAGTATAATTGACAAATGAAATTGTCTAAGACACTTAAAGTGTACAGCATGATTTGATCTATGTAAACATTGTGAAAAGAGCACAAAATTTTAATAGCAGTTATCTTGGAGTGGAAAGATGATGGCTGGGTTTTTTTCTCACATATTTACTCTGTGTGTGTGTGTGTGTGTGTGTGTGTGTGTGTGTGTGTGTAAGAACATTTCAATTCTACTTTCTCAGCAAATTTCAATTATACAATATAGTGTTACCAATGATAGTCACCATATTATACATTAGATCCTCAGACCTTATACCTCTGTCTACTTCCCCTCCCCAAAGCTTCTGGCAACTACTTTTCTACTCTCTGTTTCTGTAATTTTGACTTTGTTTTTAGATTCCACATATACGTAATTTCATGTAGTATTTGTCTTTCTCTGGCTTATTTCACTTAGCATAATCCCCTCTGATGTCATCCTTGTGGCTGCAAATAACACAATGTTCTTTTTCAAGGCTGAATAATATTTCATTATACACACACACACACACACACATATATATGTATATATATATATATATATATATATATATATATATATATATATATTTTGTTTGTTTTGTTCCGTTCACTAAAAATAATGTTAACCTCATAGAGCCAGAAACATTATTTGGGGGCTGCAGTCACAACATTCAGATCATGTAGAATCACACCAGAAGAAAAGTATTATGCACTTAATTGGTTATTGGGATTCCTTTTGTAGGTATTTTATCTATGCAGATTTCTTTTTCCTTTGTGACAAGTTGCTGAGCCCTGATCCTGAAAAACTGAAGTTTTGTTGGAATTTAGGAGGGAAAGAAGGAATAACTTTGGAATTCCAAATGCTTCCTCAGATTCAAAACTTAGCCATCCCACTTACTAGTTTTGTGCTTCAGGCAAGTTTGTCAACATTTCTGTGCTTTAAGTAACAGAATTGCAGTACCTGTCTCCTAGGGTCAGTGAAGAGTACATGAGATAATGCAGAGTACCTTAGTGAGCATGAAAAATGCTCAATTTCATCATCACTTGGCAGGTATGATGACTTGATTGTAAGCCCAA
Organism: Prionailurus viverrinus; assembly: GCF_022837055.1. Classification (NCBI taxonomy): domain Eukaryota; kingdom Metazoa; phylum Chordata; class Mammalia; order Carnivora; family Felidae; genus Prionailurus; species Prionailurus viverrinus. The sequence goes on from NC_062563.1 coordinate 123,845,923, forward strand.
GACAATAACAGTGCTGAGAACAGAGAAAAGTGTTGCATTAATAATTTATAAGATGAACTTGATGGCAAGTAAGGGTAGCTTTAAACAATGTTGGTATTTAATATCCTATGTACTAAACAGTCCAGTGGTAGCCTTTTTAGGGTTTGTTTCAGCAGCTCAATGATGACACCAAAGACTCAGGAGCTCAATTATCCTCAAATATTATTTTGTCCCATGCATGATATGTTGCAGCTTTAGGCAGAAAGAATATGGTGGAAACCAAATTATGTGTAAGGAAAAATTTTCCTAGGAACAGTACCTCATCCTTCTTCAACCCAAAGATTTTACTTTATGCCTTATTGTGGAGAAATGGGTGGTGCAGCCACCCATAACTGTGAGAAAATCCAGAAAGCGAAAGTATGGTAAAAGAGTATTGGATTGCATTATTCATTCTCTGGAACTGGACACATTGTTGTCTGGACAGAGTAGAGGTGTCTTGAGCATGGACAGAGGAGGGTGGTGGGACACTTTAGGTATGTAGTGTTTGTCATGGAAAGACTTAATTGGACCTGAGATCTCAGTACCACGATGGAGGCATTTTGGCTACCATTGGCACTAGGAGCTTGGTATTCAGTGGTGGACATAGCCAGTAAATACCACATCGTTAACACCATGGCAGATTTTGCCTTGCCTTTTTGGAAAAGGTATTACAAATGTCACTCTTACAATAGAGCTCAACTTGTGTAACTGGTTGTTAAATTCTGGCCAATATTCTTCTAGGTGACATGGAGAAGTACCTACAATTAAACAAGTGCTTTTAATAATAGTGCTGCAAAGGCAATGAGCTTGCGTCAGAGGATTTTACAAAGAAACTTGGGGTTTTTGTGGGGTACTCTTTTTTTATTTTTATTTTTTGCTTACCTAGGTTTTACAGCAAAGACAAAACTTTCTTAATTGATTTTATTACTTGTTTCACCAAAATCTCATTTTGCAATGCTTTGCACATTACCACATTGCTTCAGAGCCCGAAATCATCCCTGATTTAGATTTATGGGAAGAGTTTGCATATTTTACAAACATGGATTTTCTTATAGTTCTAACAAAGTGCATTTATTTTGTGTACAAACCAATAATATATCTATCTTGGAATGTTTTTATTTAAATTCCAATGATTTATGGGCATTGTGGTTTGGCTGCTCATGTAGCATATTATCTGGCCCTTTCTAGAACCCTAAGTCTTTAATTGAGCAAGGCTATACTGCAGAAGCTCATTGATCACTATCTTTTGGCTTCCAAATTATCTCTTTTGGGGGAAGGAGGGGACAGGTTCCATTTAGTTTTTGTTTGCTTTTATTATTTCCTTCAAATCTCTGGCTGGTTATTGCATTCCTGTATCATTTTGAAATTTATAGTCTATTTAATAGCATTTTTATTTTTTATGATTATGTCAGTCTTACCCATAAGAGGGTCTTAGGGAATATGTTTTGAGTTTCTTTCAATAGCAACCACATCTAGAAACTACCTAACTGAATTATGAGTTTTATTTTTTTACCGGAGGGAGCTATGAAACGGAAATGATTTTAGATGTAGATTATAATAATAATTTGGAGGCATCTTTATGATGTGTGAGTTTCATATGACTCTCAAGCCTCGTGCTCCTTTGATTATTACTGTTCTAATAGAGCACTACAAAACTTCTAAACATATCCAGTAGCAATCTCCACTTCAGGGGTAGGTGCAAGGAAGCACGGGTGTGTTTAATACCGAATCATTCACCAAAATGTCAAGAACAGTTTGTTCAAACAACCCTAAAGGGCAGCACAAATTGGTGTTTCTTCCTCAGAGATTAAGTGTTTACCAGTGTTACTAAACATTAGTAGTGTTAAGTGTTACTAAAACATTAAAGTATCATTGGCGGGGGGAATAATTTATTGGAAGGATACAGGGATGTTTCAGGGCAGCACATGGTCCACTTATGCAAGATCAGATCAAGACACTAGTAGGTTAACCAGAAACAAGATGTCCTCCTGTCTGTCCCTCTCACATGTGGTAGTGGGTCATCCTCATAGATGGATACAGACATATTACAGTGGATTAAGATGATAGTCATAATTAGAAGTAACATTTTAGAATATGTACCATGTTCCAGTTCCCCTTCTAAGTGCTCTACCTATATTAGCTCATTGGATCATCACAATGACCCTATGAAAGATGAAATTGGGCAGGGAGATATTAAGTAACTAGTTTAAGGTGGCATAAACTGGTAAATAGTGAAAAGTGGAGACCTGATTTGACCCCAGCTACCCAGTTTCAGTTGTTCAGAGTTCTGTCTGTTTTTCTTCTCTCTCTGCTGACCTTTCTTTTCTATTTTTCTGCTTCATTCTGTACCAGATGGCCCCAGACCCAATATTGCACATTTTCCTGGTTCAGATGTCTGACAGAGATTGACTAGATTCTCTGGATTCTAATTCTGAATTTCTTAGAAGCACAGTATGTTTGGTCAGTCTGTGGGAACAGATCAATTGACTGTGGAGAGGGAGATGGGGTCATATTGTTCAGACCTAGTTGCCTGATTTCACCATGAGAGATTAGAACAGATCTTATAGATAGGACATGGCTGAGTAGTTCCTTGCAAAAGCTGTCTCTTATAATTTATAACTAGTAATATAAATATCCACATCTGGGGAGCTCCTTCACATGATCTCCAGTATTTCTCTATATATCCTTAATTATTAATTTTAAATCAATTTAATTTATATATCCTCAAGAACAATTTCTGAAAGGCAAATTAATGGTGATGTATATACTTTCTGAAGTCATTTTATATCTCTTCTTTGCATTCATTGCTCTCCAGATGAGAGTAAGTTTAGAAACCAAATAAGCACAATGAAGATCTGGCAGTCTAAAGTTGCCCTTAAAGATAATAGCTAAATTTAATTAACTTTATTTAATCCTCACAACAAATCTATGAGGCAGAATCAATGAAGAAACCGAAGCAAAAAGGTTTAAATAAATGATCCAGGTCACACTTTTAGTAAGTGACAGAATCCAGGTCCAAACCCAGGCTGAACGCAAGACCTGAACTTGAAACATTTATACCATATTAACACATGTGCTTATTTTTACTTATTTCAACTAGTATTTGGGGGTGGGGGAACGCATCTGAAAATACTAACAATCTCAGACGTAAAAGTGGTTCATAGAGCAAGGTCTCCTCACACGTATCTGCATCTGCTAGCTCTTAGAAGAGGTACTTTCTAGGAAGGAAACTAGGAAGGAAACTTCACAACTGTCTACACATCTGGCAACACTGTCGCCGTCTCTGGGAAGCTTTGGGAACTGCAAGCAGTTTATATTAGTGGCTGAGAGGTGAGACAGGGGTCTGAATTCAGGCCATCAAGATTGGAATGTAAGTACCTTCTTTTTTTTTTTTTATTTTAACGTTTATTTATTTTTGAGAGAAAGAGACAGGGGAAGGGGCAGAGAGAGAGAGGGACACACAGAATGTGAAGCGGGCTCCAGGTTCTGAGCTGTCAGCACATGTGGGGCTCAAACCCACGGAAAGCGAGATCACGACCTGAGTTGAAGGTGGATGCTTAACTGACTGAGCAACCCAGGCACCCCGCTTAAGTACCTTTCTTAAACGCGGTGTAAATTTGAGCAAAGAACCAAAAGACTCCACTTCATTTTTAAAATCTGGGTGATGACGCCTACCTCCTGATTTCTGTGATGATTAAATGAGAGGTGATACATGTTTAGTTAATTTGGCTGCTAATTTTAGGGCATGCTCAGTGCTTAGTCTCAATGCCTCCTGTCTCTTCCTTTTCTCCACCTACCAGGATTTAACACCGTGGTCCTCACCGGCCCTGGCACATTTTAGCATTAGAATTTCTAGTTTAATTGTGTGGCTTTTCAGTTTGCTCTCTGTATATCTTCTGTCAAATTGTAGCTTCTGTAATAAGTGAGTGAAACTCAAGAACTCGTAAATCTTCCTGAATTCTTTGCATAGGAAGTCTCAAGAGGCAATACTGTGATATCTTAACTGGCGTTTGAATTTGCAAAAAGCCAAAGAAATCATCATCCACTGGAAATAGCTTCCAAGGAGAAACCAGCAGAAGAGAGAGAGAGATGTTAGGCCATCTCTGCCTTTTTTTTTTTTTTTTTTTTGAGAGGGCTAATATATTCAGCCATCACAGATTTTTCCTGGGTGGAATATTTAGGAAATATGACACTTTATGTTCTAAAATCATATTTTATGATCAGCAGAATCTGTGAAGTCTTAAATCTGCATTAATAATAATATAGATCTAATTTCTATCACTCTTAGTTTTTGTAGGATACTTTTATATACATTTTTCTGTCAGTCCTTAAAAAATAAATGAAGTATTTGTTATGATCCCTATTTTATAGATGGGAGAATTGGTTTCCAGAAAGATTAATGGCTTCTCACTTCATTGTTCAAACCAATGGCTCTCATGCCTTGCAGCATATGGCTCGACAGCATAGAGTTTGGAATCAAAGGGACTGGTTTTCATCTGAGTTTGCAAGGTGGCAAAAATAAAGATAGGAGCACCTCCTTCATAAATGGGGAATGTGTTTGGCCACAAGTACCAGAAAGCCAATTGACAGAGATGTAACCAAATTGGGGATTATAGATCTCACACAAAAAGAGACATGGGCCCAGTCAACTTCCTTTGCTTCTTCCTTTAACAGTGTTGTTGACAACCGATCTGCAGTTTCCTTGGCTTTTCCCTATCCTGGTCACCACTTCCAGAGCTTCAGACATGCTGTCTGTGTCTGGGGTAGAAGTAAGAAGGGGGAAATGTCCAGTCTTGCTGTTTCCTTTCATACACAATGCAAGGGCTTTGCTTCCTCTAAGTCCTCACCCCCATGGACTTTGCTGCTCTGTCACAGTGTGAACTGTTACTTGGCCACCTCTTCCTCCCAAGGACTCTAGGAAAAAGAATGTTGACCTTGGGACTGCCAGTGTTACTGCCCAAGTAGAACTGGGCCATTGTTAGTAAAAACTGGGGGAGAGGGGGTCTTAGCAGGGCCAGCAAGTGTGTCTGTCTCACACGGCTTTTAGAGGGTTTATTCGGTGTAACTTTTTTTGTTACAGAATAGGTATGTAATAAATAGCATTATGTGTAGTAACATCTGTAAGATTAATAACTAATAATATGATGGCAGCACCGTTTTTCTTTTCCATAGACAAAGCACCTTTGAAAGAAAAATGGTAATTAATAATAATTATCAGATTTGAATGTTACCTTCATTTATATTGTGTTGAATTCTAATATCTTTTAACTTGTTTTTAGCCCCATAATATTCCTCTAAATAATAATGGAGAGTATAATTATTATACTTTACAGACAGGAAAATAGATCTCCACAGAGGTGAAGGGAATTGCTTAAATTAATGGCAGAGCATGTGTTTTTACTTCAAATCTTGCAGTCTGATCTGTATTAGTACCGAAAAGCCACTCCTTCCTCCAGACTAATAGAGGGAGTGACATACATGGTAAGCAGCAGTAATATTGTTGATGATTCATTGCTGGAAAATTAGCAATAGATAATATTCTCTTGTAATAGGAACCCTTGCAATTTAAAAAGTATTTCACTATTTGACATTTAAAAAACATGAAGTAGATATTTGATTTGCTTGTGTGCTCTCTTAGGTAAGTTTGTGACCCCTAATTAACTTACAGAGAAGTCATTTCCTGGTGCTAGTCACTGGAGCAGATGACATAGCATTTTTCCTTTTCATTTCTGCAATTTCTTTGGGATCTTTGTAGATTCACAACACGAAAGGAAAATTTGATCGTTTTCAAGTTAGATGGAAAAAAATGTACTTGTCTTTAGTCTGTTTGGCAGTAATGGGTGTATACTAACTGCATTCAGTAACTACTGGATATAGATTTGATGTTGTCAGCCTAGTCTGGGACAGAACAGTGAAGTTGAATGAGGCAGCTAAAAATAAAGCGAGGGATGTAGATCGTTGTATGAAGTAGGCTCATGCGGTACAGGCTCATCTGCCACCAAAGCTCAGATTCAGGCCATCTGAGGACCACTGCTTGACGGAGAACTCCATACTCACCCTCCATTAATAGGAAAGGAGGCCTTCTTAAAGGAGTTGACTTATCACTTGTTTTCCCCCCACATAAATATAATTAACTATGAAAGGTAGTGATGGCAGCAGAACATCTGTCTTTAGCTTTCAGATTTTTCACAGTCTGTTGATTAGGTTATGTTTTGTATTATTCCAATGTCCACAGCTGTCAAGTGAGATGGGAGCAGGCCTGCCCGAATCTGGGAGCGGAGGTCTGCAACGGCTCTTCACGTTCCACGTGGTAATAGCCGGTGACAGCTTCTACTCCGAACAAATTGTTTTCCGTTGGTTGATGGGTCTCAGCTGTTCTAACCTGGGAAGTGATGAGTTTTGCTTTCATTTGGAAAGTAAGATCTGTTCAAATAGAGTTGCCGGCTTCTTTGGGTATTACTCTTTGTTTTTGGTTTGTGGGTTTTTTTTTTTTTTTTTTTTTTTTTTTTTTTTTTTTTTTGAGCTATGTGTGTATGCACATGCAGTGGTGCTTTGGTCCGTTTTGACAGCAAGTTCTAAACTTACCAAAGCGTGATATGTGGAGGCTTCCAAGGTCTGTGCTGTTCCTGATACATGGGAGGGGGTGATCAACAAAGGGCACAGGAGCATTTTAATCTCACTCCCACCAAGCTCTCTGAGATTGATTTTCCATCTTGATTCAAGAGCATTTGTTCTCAGGCTGCTACCTTTTCCTGGAAAGTGAGATTAGCTCACACCAATATCCTTGGTAATGCCAAACAGTGGAGTGCTTATTAAAATACTAGGATGGGGAAACACACAGGGTCTTCTTTCAGCATTGTTAGATCTATAGACTTAATTTTATATGCTGTAAGTGGGAGCACATAGCACAGGAGTTGAGTATGCTTAAAATGGGTAAGTCGAGAAGATTTTCCTCAGGTTCTTCCTGTTCCTTTCCCCCTTTCTCCATATCAGAACATAATAGCCTTAGAAAAGGATTTAAACATTCTTTGTCCCAAAGGTATAAATCACGAATGATTGCTTGGTTACATGCACTTTAATAAGAAACAAGGAAAGGTATCTATGCTATTCACTACAACTTTCTGTGATGGAAGAAATGTTCCATAGGAAATGTGTATAGTATGCCAGAGGGACTCAACTTTTATTTTCATTTCATTTCAATTAATTTAACTTTAAATAGCCACATGTGGCTAGTGCCTACCATATTGGAAGTATGGAAATAGACCATTAATGATGAGCTTTATTTAAAGCCTTCAGCTATTTCGAATGCAGTGTGTATTTTTGAGGAGGGCTTAATTATCCTGACATTAATGAAATGGTACCATTGCCACCTGAAAGACTACCTCTGACCAATTCTAGTGTCTAGCACAGCAGTCTTAAATCATAATAGGCAACAACAAGAATGAATATATGAGTATAATGCATTAGATCTCCAGTGTCCCTTTCCTTTCTTAACTTTGATGATTACATTTAAAATAAAATGTCTACATGCAACTAGCAAAGAGTAAATACTCCATTAAAGGCAGCTGCATTCCTTTTTACTATCATAATTATATGACATTTCTATACACTCTAATTGCCCATGTGGCATCAATCAGAAGGGTCATTGAGTCATAGAATCCCATAAGTGATTCTGCACTTAATGTCACCAATGACAAAAGTATCACAAAATTATAGTTCTAAAGATTTAAGCATCCCAAAGAGAGTACTAAAAACATTACGTCCCAGACAGAAGAGCTTTTGCTGTATGTGATTCTATTCTCCACTCAAAATCAGCATTACTACTTATGAATATAGTTACCAATATCACAGAATTTTGGACTTTTAAAAAATCCTGTACCTCCTTGTCTGAGTAACTATTGTATGGTGAATTTGGTGGGGGCAGGGAGGGGGAAGGTATCTGTAAACTATATTTAATTGTTAATTAAGGGTGGATTGAATCTACCCTCATTTCCACTGAGTGTAGCTATAAATTTCTGCCATTCATTCTTCCTGAAATGAATTCATTCCTGTATTTCCTAGTGTTCCCACCCATAGGACTTGTCAGCCACTGCTCCAGGCATTGAGATTGGTGGAAACTTATCCACTGGTTAAATTAACATGGGAAAAAAAAATTCTACCACAAGGCACTAGCTGTCAGCCATATGATCTGAAGTAAATTCAATGGAATTGATTTGTTTTAATTCTTCAGTATTTCTAATTGGTCCCAAGCTGATTGCCAGTTAGTGTTTATAGCATTAAATTCAGGTTAACCATTTGGTTGTCAATCTTTGCATTAGCAATGTACTCAGTAATGTCAGGGCTCCTCAACTTGACTGTAACTTCTTAGTGACCATATTGATATTTATTTTCTATTCCTCTTGTGACATATAGAATGATTCTGATGACACAAAATATATTCAGTGGGCCTCTAATAGATTATTAGCAAAACAACTGAATTCCTTGGAAAAGGGGTCAAGACGACGATTTTGTTGTTGTTGTTCTGTAGCAAAGAAGACTTGCAGGTATGGTCTGCTGTGCAGAGATGGAAATACAAAACTACAGTAGAGATCATCAGGTTTGTGAAGCCTGGAAAACCATGAGTAAGAGGGCAGACTGGTCATTGGGCAGGGGAATTGGTGGGTGGAGAGCCAGTGTTGGAGGCTGAGACTTGAGAAATGTCAAACATCTGAGTAGAGTGAGGAAAACATTGCTGGCCCAAGAATCAGTTTGGGATGGAAAAATAGAGACGAGGCAGAGTGAAAAGATGAGTCTGAGTCCTCCTTTGCTAGAGAGCTAAGCTTTATCTCTGTAAACCCAGGCACAGCATCTGAGACTGGATAAGTAGGACACCGGATTCAGTTTATTTTGTACATTTTTTTCCTTTGATAAAAATATAAATCTCTACTCACTCATTTCCTTCATTTACATTCACATTGATCAGTTAAGACAAGCGGTTGAGATGGGGATAACTTTCCAGTTGAGCATGTGTCAGCATGATGCTAAGAAATGTAGTTGGTGCACTGTACTCACCCTCCAAAAATTTGGATGTATCTCCTTTATGTAAATAGGCCATACAAGAAGTGATCTTAATAAGTAATACGGAAGGAAGAGATAACAAATTTTGAAAAAAAATTAACTCACAGGCCAAATCAACAGCATTTCATTGAGCAGGATGATGGTCCTTCTTCCCTACCCTGCTGTAACTATAAGGGAAGGAAAATCACACTGACTTGGTTCTGAAATTCTCTCCAGGGGAGCCTGTTCATCTAAGGCTATACTTTTGCCTGTAGTGAGTTTTTACCAACAAGTGAATAATAATCTGAAATTAAAGGAGGGCAAATCAGAGATGATTATTCAATAAATTGCAATCAGAAGTTAAAGGAAGGCAGGCCAGCGATCCAGGTTTGAATAAGGTGGCCGTGAGAAGTCAGAAGCTGCCAAATATTACAATCACAATTTCATGCTTTGAGGGGTCAGCTGAGTTGATGTAGGAATCAGGCAGCAAGGGTATAAAAATTTTGCACAAAACGTTCTGTGATGAACATTCTCTGCTACACATCTTCATTGTGTTCAGGAAGCAGAATCTTATGCATGCTCTCAGAGCATGAAAGTTTCAAAAAAGACCATTATAGTCACAAGACCACGTTCTTTTTTTTTTAATGTTTATTTATTTATTTTGAGAGAGAGAGAGAGAGAGAGAGAGAGAGAGAGAGAGAGAGAGAGAGAATCCCAAGCAGGCTACACGCACTCAGTGCGGAGCCTGAAGTGAGTTGATCCCATGACCCTGGGATCATGACCTGAGTCACAATCAAGAGTCAGTCACTAAACCAACGGAGCCACTCAGGCACCCCATGAGAGCACTTTCTTTAATCTACATATATATACATATATGTGTGTGTTTCCTCCAAAATAGTATCTTACTTTTGTACTGTTTTATAATATGCTTTTCTCACTTACCAGTATATTTCCCATATAAATATTGAAATCTAAATTCATATTCATGGTTCTATATGGTTCCTAATAAGAAAAAATATGCTGTTTTATTTGTAACTATTAGTTAATTTTATTGATCTCATGTTATCTGATAGATCATCATTGGAGCTAAAGATATAGTGACCCAAGATGAGCAAACTTTCACAAAGGTTTAAAGAGCATCAATATATTCTACTTTTTCTCTATTCTACTTCCAATTCTGCTTTTACCCCTTATGATGATACTCAAAGGCTATAATGAAAAATATAAACATTACAATGCAGATTGGAGGAAGGGATAGTCTAGGGTTTGTTGGGTCTGGAGCCTCAACTTTTTCTATGCTATTACATATTTGTAGGGTTTATTTCAGATTTCATAGGTTTTTATTTGAAAATTATATTGAGATAAGTATAGATTTATATTCAGAAGTAAAAGAAAAATACAGAGTGATTCTTTGTTTATTTTTCCCAGTTTCCCCCAAAGGTACCATTTTGTAAAACCATGGTATAATATCACAACCAGGATATTGACATGAATACAATTCACCGAGCTTTCGTAAATTTCCCATTTTATTTTTACTGGAGTGTGTTGTAAAAATACATGATTATATTCTTTACTAATGCATATTTAGTAAAGTTTTTTTACTCTTTGGTCACCTTCTCCAAGTTTGAATATTTAATGTATTTTACCTTTTGTGTTTGGTGTCAGATATAGTTAGGGTTTCTTTTTTCTTTCTTTCTTTTTAATTTGAGTATAGTTGAAATGCAATGTTATATTAGTTTCAGGTTCAGTTCTTTTTATTTTTATCCTTTTATTTTTTATTTTCTTTTATTCCTTGAGTGGATAGAATTTTTTTTAAAAAAATGCCTCTTTCTCTTGGATTTTAAAGATTTACATGATCATATACTATGATTGTAATACATTTGTTCCCTTGACTTTTCCAACATGTGGCACTGATACATCTGCCTTTTCTTGGCCTCATCCAACATCCTCCAGTTAGTATAGCTTTAAAATATATTTTATTCTGTGGGAGAGAAAAATCTCTACTGTCATTACTCTATTTAAAATGAAAGCTTATTTGCAATCCTTAGACATTTATTCTTCCATATAAATAATTCATATAACTTGGTATTTGTTTTCATTTCTTAAGGAAATCATGTCAGTATAAGATTGGTTTGTATTATTTTCATGAATTAATACTTGGAAACTTTTTCTTTCTTTTTTGTCTTCTTAAAATTTTTTCAATATAAATTCTTGCCATTTAACTTAATGCCATATCTTTCTTTTTTGTTCAAGTCTTTTCCACGGACCTCAGCAGAGTTACTCAGTTTGCTTCACACAGGTACGGCACATTTCCCAAGAGCCTTGAAGAAGGTCCTGTAGCAATTAGATTGAATACTTAAAAACGGGTCTTCCTCACATGCTTCAGTACATTTCTCTTTAGACTTGCTAGTGGCAGGGTGGCCACAACTGTTGGAATGTTTCCAGTAAGTGAAGGGAAGACTGAGTGACATGATTGTTTCTCCCTAATGGAAACTCGGGGTCTAATTCGACCAAGACTCAAAGTTGTTACTCAGTGGGACAGGACTGATTTCTGAGCAGGCTAAATGATCTCAGAAGAGTCTACTGCTTTCAATATAAGCTATATATCTCCCTAGTTGTGTTCTCTCCGCAATTCCATTTCCCCCCACTCCATCTATGCCCTCACAATACAGAAAAGACAAGAAAGTGCTCTGTCACTCAGAAAAGTAGGCAAATGACTCTCACATCAGGTGGGAAAGATTCAAAGATAATTCAAGTAGACCATATCAAAGTAAACAGAGGATGTGGAAAGTGGTTTCTTGGAATAAAGCAGCCCTTTGCCACTATTTTTGCCATTCAAATATGATCATATGACTTAAGTTTTGACCAAAGGGATTTGACCTCCAGATTTTTCTTAGTATGAGAGGAAAGTAACTATTACCTTGTTAACTCACTGTTATTTTGGGGTTTTCTGATCATTGCAGTTGAACTTGATTTTAATAAATATAGGATGAGACTTTTGCAGAAAAATTCATACATAACAGCTGCTGCCACAACATATCCTCAACAAATTATTGAACTTCATGAATGGAGAAAGAAATTTTCAATCATCCAATCAGGAAAACAACTATGTGAAAAAAAAATAAAGTTTACTTTCTAATTCATAAGAACAATGTTGAATTTTTACAAAAAGGCCTAGGTCTACAAGTTAAGCTTGAAATAGTACAAGACCAAATGATTATAACAAGCTGAGTTATGTCTCCTATCCAAATCTTAGAAGAAGACATTCCAAAAAATGGGGATAAACTTGGAGATAACTGTTCTGTGGGAGAATCTTGGGGAGAATTTCTAAAGAAAGAAAGAAAAAAAGAGGGAGGGAGGGTGGAAGGAAGGAAGGAAAGAAGGAAGAAAAAAACAGGAACACCTGACAGTGAAATCTATCCAGAATCATGAATGGGAAAACCGTGGTAAAAAGGACTGGTGGTGTTTAAATATTACATTATAAAGAAATGGCATTGGAAGACATGATATTTTTAATCTTACGCATAATGAATAACAAAACTCCCAGAGTGAGAAAGGGGAAAGTGGGAGAAATCATAAAGTCTACTTGTTCCAGACTTCTATATCACGTCTTGATATATTGTTTGGACATCTTAAAGTCAATGTATATAAGGCCAGATTTGTGGTCTTTCTCCCCAAATGTGGGCCCTTTTCATTTTCCTTATCAGTGAATAATATCATTCGTTCCCAAACCTGTCTGAAAGATTCCAGTGATCACTTTCCATAAGAGGCTTAGTGTTCTTGGTGCTCAATCTCAGGCACATGCATGCTTTTTCCTCTGTGTCTTTCTGTCTCTCACCTTACCCTGTTTCTCACTCAGATATGGACATGCAGGAAAGCAGCCTTTCACTTCTACTTCCTGGGACAGGATCATAGGGCCAGGACTCCTACAGATGCCTTCCTTGAGTGGATAGATTTAATTCAGGGATTAAATCTATGTCCCCAGTATAATTTTACCAAAATAGGTGCTGTATCCTACCTCATCTGTATTCTTGAGTAAATTCTCAACATTGTTCAGAAACAAGAGAGAGAGGCTTATAATTAATCTCTGCCCCCTCAAATCACATCATTATCTATTGTTTCTGCCTGTGTGGGTGAAGGACATTTTACCAACCCACTGTAACTGAAGACTTTGATAACCTTTCTGAATCATTTAAGTGTTTGTCTTGTATGGAGTACATGTGGGGTTTTGATTTGTGGTCCAACTGATATCGTTTCTTTCAATTAGTATTGTAGCCAATTTACACATGCACATAATATAACAAATATGTTTAGCTTTAGAATTTTTGTGTGTGATATGTTTTTATGCTCTTTAATCTTCATGTGGTGATTTTATTTACTATGTTTTGTGTATGCGTTCTGATAATTTTGAAGGTCTGTACATATTCTCCTAGTAGGTTTGTAAAGATAACTATAACTAATACTTTATATAATACAATTAACATTTTTTTTTTAATTTTTTTTTCAACGTTTTTTATTTATTATTTTTGGGACAGAGAGAGACAGAGCATGAACGGGGGAGGGGCAGAGAGAGAGGGAGACACAGAATCGGAAACAGGCTCCAGGCTCTGAGCCATCAGCCCAGAGCCTGACACGGGGTTCGAACTCACGGACCGCGAGATCGTTACCTGGCTGAAGTCGGACGCTTAACCAACTGCGCCACCCAGGCGCCCCTATAATTAGCATTTTTAAAAGTAATATCTATTAAGCAATAATAGCCTTACAAATTTTACTTTCTCTTCATTTTTCTGTTCTTAACCTCCTGCTTTTCATTGAACTTTGGTTTCAAAACATGGAGAAATTAGTATCTATATTCTATTTCCAACCATTTATTTGGTTATAGCATACCTACACTCTCAGTGTTTATGACTAAATCTAAAACTAAAGTTTATGACTAAATTTAACCATAATCCCCACATTTCTTGTACCTCAGTTGCATAATTAAATGAATTCAATGCCACTTGACTATAGACTTAGTTTGAATCTTCAGTAGGTTAATAATAATAATAATAATAATAATAATAATAATAAAGTACACAAAGGACCATGGGAGAATCTTCTTTAAGTTAGCATTGAGATACTTGAGTAGCTCCCTAAAAGTATTAAGGTAGCATTTTAATAACCGCCACAACACAACTAATATATTTTTTAATTCCCTCTACTCGTGTTTGGTTTGTGAATTGGTCAGTGTCTGTAGAAGAGAGGAGAGATGTTCATTACTAACATGCAGAATTCCAATAGAGAACATAAAATATGCAAAATGGTGGTTAAAATAATGGCTACAAGTTGTGGGATCAATGGCCTGATTTGAAGCCTTAACTTTACCACCTACAGTTTGAGAAAAGTACTAATATTTCCTATAAAATGGAGATTAGAAATGAGACCACAAGTTAAATGAGCAGTATAAAAAAAAAATAAAGCATGTACATAAATGTCATCACATAGTATGTACTCAACAAAGGCTGGCCATTATGGTATTATCCATCTTTTTAATGTTTGCTGGTCTGCTAGATGAAAAATGGTAGCAAACTGTTGTTTGTATTTGCAGCTTCCAGATCAATAATAAATTAAACATCTTTTTAAAAACATGTTTATTATCCATTTGTATGCCTTCTATGAGTTGCTTGTTAATGCTCTTTGCCCATTTTTCTCCTGGGTTATTTGTCCTCTTCAGATAAATTTGTTGGAGCTTTTTTTTACATTAGACACAGTAACCTTTTCTGTGTGTTATATCTTTTTTTGTAAACTTTACTCTTAGCCTTGTTTATGCTTTTAATTTTTTTAGTAAAGTGATCTACATTTAGGAAAATTTACATCTTGATGAACTTTCATAATCTGAACAAGGCTGTGTAGCTAGCACCTACATCACAGAAAAAAGAAAATAATCCAGCAGCCCAGAAACTTTCTTCTTGGTCCATCCTAGGCATTACCACATCCAAGTGTAATTATTATCTTCACTTCTGACAATGTAGATTAATGTGTTTAAGTGAATTGAATCATATGGAATTGAACTCTTCTGTGTCTGGCTTCTGTTACTTTAATTTAATTATGGCACCTCTCATTTTAGTTTAGTGTTTTTTGATGTTTTAAATAATTTAATCTCTTAAACACTCAGTGAATAAAGAAAATACTTTTACACATGTTTGTAGAAAAGGAAAATCTAGTAAATTTTAGTATAATGTGATTTTTTAAAGTAATTTTATCTCCTAAACCAGTGTTTTTCATAAAAAAGAATGAAAAGTCTTTTAATCATTGGGATTCTAATTTTCAACAATATCTCATCTAATCTTCATTATGTAGTTTTTAAAGATTTCTATGGTCTGGTTCACCTGACCTTTGCATCCATATTATGTGCTACTCTCTGAAGCAGTCTGTAAAGGCAGAACTGTCATTATCTTCCACACCTAAGGTCTCTTCGCATCTTTCATTCTGTTGGAATTGCCCTCTTAGTGCCCCTTTGCTATTCAAATCCACATTATCCCTGATAGCTAACTCTACAGTCACCATGTCTTCAGGCCAATGCATATTTATTGTGAAACTCTGGTGTTTCACAAAGGTCCTGAGGTTAAAATACATAAATAGATAAATAAATAAGCAAGCAAACAAGTTAGAAAGTCATTGTTATTAATGTGCTCACAATCTACAAAGAGAAACATTATTTAAATGCATAATTATAATCAAATAAGTTTGGAAATATGTGCAAGTTACAAAATTTGTATAAAGGAAAGAGTGGTTTACTTTGCATACATCAAAACACATTGCAATTGTGAAATGAAAGCTTGACAGTCAGAGTGATATATGAGTGTTAGGAACAATGCCTACGAATTCCCAGACAGCGGGAAGGGTATATTAAGAAGAGGGAACAGATTGTGAAAACCTACAGAGGACTGAAACATTCTAGCGGTTACAAGTGCAAGTCACTGCATCCTAATGGAGAAGGCAGAAATCGGTCTCCATTTGGAAAGGAATCCACAAAGCACTGAGCAAGATTAGGCAAAGGGGCATTTATTAGGAGGTAAGGTTGAAGAAGTAGATTCTGCGCATATCACGAAAGGACATGTCTCATAGAAAAAAAAAAGGTATGAATTTCTCCTATTGCTGGTGAGGGATATATAAGGGATGACTCTGCTTTAAGTAGATCACTTTGCACTTAGGGTAGGTGCAAAGTGACAGGGCTGAGGGGAATAGTTGTGCCACTAACAGAGTAGGGTGATACATCTGAAATCCTCTCTCACTAGAACCATCAGTGAACCATCATTACTATCTTCCCCTGGTCTCCTGGTGGCCCAGGCCTGGGGAGTGCCATGATCTGCACTCTCTATTTGCATGCCTAGGTGATGGGTAACTTTTGAAGAAAACACCACCATGCCTGTAGTTGACAAACCAACCCATGTCCACTCCTGAAAGAGTCTCAGCATCACTCAGCAACCATTGTAGTTTTTTCTTCCTAGGAAGGATTGCTCTCATTTTTTGTAGTTACTATTTCAAAACTTAGATCTTCTCTTAAACCTGCTCTCCAACTACATAATTTTATTCTCAGCAAAGAAATTTGCCTTTTATTTCTTGAAGAATATTGGAGACTTCATGAACAACTTCTCTAAATACTTCCTCTCTCCTATATTTATCTCCTTCCTCTGGACGTCAGAGATATGATGTCCCTTTTCTTGAATGAAAAAATCCTATCCAATTGTGTTTGTAACCCCGTATCTCCGTATTTCCTTTAGGGGTTTTCCCCGCACTTACTCAGTTTCTCTCTTAGAGCATAAATTCCACATCCCCATTTTACTCACATTAGCTTATATTATTGAAGACCACATTCTAAATTTAAACCTAGAAACACTGGGCTTGTGTGTCTTTGGTAGAGTAGCATTCCTGGAATGCTGGAAGGAAGGAAGGAAGAAACAGTAAGCCACTTGTCTCAGTGGAAGCGACTTCATTCCATGTGTCCTTGGTTCCCAGTACTGTTGGATACTGCCATAGAAATAGACTCTTCAGTTCACATGCCATGCATGGTAAAAGTTCCATGTGAGGGAGGACCATGACTCATTTCTATGTTATCAGTTAAGCATTTCCCCATGACTGTGTCACAGCTAGATCTTGACTTTCAGCCCTACCACTTGGAGCCTAAGAATACAGATGGGATAACATTAAATTACCCTACTCATTTACCCTTGTGGACAGCTCTTTCTTTGCTTGTGGGAATTCTTGGGTCAATTAACCCTTTTTTTTTTCCTCAAGCTGAACCTATTTACACTTGGTTTTTCCCTGATATCAAGTGCTAATGAATATTTCCTAGTTTTGTGTGTTTTTGGTAAACTAATCCAAATACGCTTCCTGGAAACCTTTGCCTCGTGTAGTGGTCGAGATTCTGAAAATACAAATATGAATAAGGCAACTTTCATGAATTTGTGGGTCTTACATTTGGAAGAGTGGGTGGGAGTGAGTAGCATGCAAAGAGACAATACACAATGTTTTAAGATAAATAAATGCATAAATGGGTTTTTTAAAAGGAGCTAGGGCTATGAAGGAGTATTTAAAATCACTTTGTTTTCTTCATTTCATACCACCTGAATGGAGTTTTCACACTTCTGTGCCTCCAGTCTTTGCATCTTTGTAGGTATGTTCTGCAGACCTCCGCACAGCTCATTTTTGCAGCCAAGGTTTTTCAGGATAATGTGATCATCTTTGACTTTGAGAAAATGTCTCTAAGATCATCCAGGTTCTGTGCTACAAACCGTCTTGTTTCTTTTCATACCAATTTGTCAATCTATGCTTCAAAATATTGAAACTCTCTTTCATTCCATTAAGCTAATTTGGGATGAAAGCCCTTTCACATAAGAGAAACTCCTTACCCAGTTCTTGGCATGAACTTTTGGTTTCCCACCTGTGCTCGGTATTAGTAGGAAGGACAGGCCTGTGCCTTCCTGGCATCACAGTTCAGTGTTGAACAAGGTGTGTGATAGATGGGGCAAAGGCATTTTTTTAAGGGAAAGAACTTTACACTGTAAGAAAGCAGCATGAGAAACACTCACCGGGCTAATTTGGCAAATTCAGAAATCGGTCAAATCAATTAGGCGCAACACGAGGACCAAATCTCTAGCTTGTTCAACTATAGTTTGTCTTCCTACCATCTGTGTTAGCCTTCTGTGTTATAGGAAAGATTTAAGTGGCTTCAGGAAGCTGCTTTTTCATCTTTTACTTTGCTAATGGCCAATCAAAGAGCTTTGGCAAAGAAGTGAGGATGATAACAATATGCTCAGAGTAGATTCCAGCCTTCTATCCAACATGAGCCAAGCCTACATAGTGGAAGAAGAAAACCTGTACACAGATAATATGTGGAGCTTTATATATTTTAGCCCCAAAACTGAAACATTGAACTAACACTTTATGGCCATTTATCTCTGGCCTTTAATGAGCCACTGCTGAGGCAGGTTTTGTCATTTCCACCAAAGGCTCACAAAAGGCACTGAGTGATCAGCAAAGATTAATGACACAGAATGAGAAAATTTAGTGTGTAGCTACAGTGCCATATCCAGGCTTATATTCAGGAATAGGTGGAAATAAAATGTGGATCATAGGGAAGGCATATTTCACAAATACCAAGTATTCACTGGGCTTTTTTCTCCATGCACATGGTGAGCTCAGGCAAACCACTTTCCAGGTAATGGCACAAAGCATGCTCTGAAGGAGTAAAATTTCTTCTTCTTCCACTGTCAGAGCACTTACGTCACCTACTACTGAATGTTGACATTCATGCCTTTCTATACATGTGATGCTTAATTTTTATGTCAACTTAACTGGACCACAGGGTGCCTAGACATTTGGTGAAGCATTACTCTGGGTATGTCTGTGAAGGTGTTTCTGGATGAGGTTAGTATTTGAACGTACATACTGAGTAAAGCAGATTGCTCTCCCTGTGTGGATGGGCCTCATCCAGTTAGCTGAAGGCCTGAATAGAACAGACATACAGCTGAACCTCCCACAAATAAGAGGAAATTCCTTCTGACTTATTGCCTTGAGCTGGGGCATCAATTCTTTCCTGTCTTTGAACATGAACTGAAACACTGATTCTTTCTGGGTCTCCAGGATGCTCAATCTCTCTCTCTCTCTCTCTCTCTCTCTCTCTCTCTCACTCTCAACTATTGGATCTTTTTCTCTGGAGAGCCCTTACTAGTATAATAGTCATGTGGCTCTGTTCTAGGGCTGGTGTATGTATTTTGAAGGGAAGGATAATGGACATGAGGAGACTGAGGAACATTTCTGAGTTTTTAAAAGGCTCATCCCTTCCTCTGCTTCTTCTTTGTTTTTCCTCTTCCCTGACAAAGGGTTTTTGTTAATTTGCATTATAACCTCAGGGATATCTCTGTTTTCATCCATTTCCTCATTCCAACTTATTATAAAGCTAGAATTCTTTATGTAGTCATCAAGACTCTATAACTGGATTCCTGATATTGCCCCCAAATACCTAACATTACACACAGAGTAGTGGCTAGTGTACCCAGAAATAATCACAGCAGATTTCTGTATACCCAGAAGCCTCATTCTTTTTATCCAGAAAAACAGGAAAATCCATCCAGAGATTTCAAAAAACAAACAATGATACGGAGGAGTATGACTCAGTACATACTGAAAAGGAAAGGAAGGAAGGTGGGAAGGCAGAAAGGGTGGCGGGGGGTGGGGGTGGGGAGAAGAGTATGTTTGTTTACACAAGCCATTATATCTATGAGGTAATGTCACTGAGTTAAGTAAGAAATAGCATCTTATTTTCAGGAGTACATAAGCCAGTGAAAGGTGGGAATTGTACACAATTAACTCCAAGCATAAAGTAATACTCTTAAGAAACTTTCTTAGCCAGTGTGCTTGCCAGTGAATCTAGATCATTCCTAGTTTTCATTAAGTGAAACATTCCAAACATCAGCAAAGCTCTTCTTTTCTAATGCAAGTAGATGTCTGACTCAGACTGAAATAACTTTTATGCTGCATATTATTTCCAGTGATAAAGTTGACAATTCCAGAAAGCAGCAGGGCATTTGTTTACTAAAAAGAAGTGTAGGAAGAAGGGAGAATACTCAAGAAATAGTGCTTAGATTGTGTTCCCCTTTGTTCCATGTGTTTAGACATGATGACAAGACCCTAACAAGCCGTGGTGTCTCAGGAGCTTAGAATTCAGAACTAGTGTTCCTACATCACCCAGTGAGGACCACCAGAATCTATTATTAGCTATTCCCATAAACAAGGATCTGTGATTCAAAATAATTTATATTTATGAATAAAATTCACTGGGTAGACATTTTTACCCTAGTAGTCTTTCCTAGTATACCTAAGTTTAATACCAAGGTATAATGTCTCAAGAACTAGAGAAAGTACTTTATCAACTGTTTCTTATTCAGGCTTCACAATAAAAAGGAAAGATGAATGATATTTTCTCTGTTTTACCGATGAGAAAAATGAGGCTTAGAGAGTTAAAATGAATTACCCAAGGTTATCCAGCTGTCAGGCGGGAACATTAGAATTTAATTTCAAATTTTCCAGGATTTGGGACATGGTTCTGGACACCAAACCATGGATCCTGAACTCATACTCACATTGCAGTGGACACTAAGGAAGGGGTGAGGTTGTAGACAAGATGAAAAAAGCCCAGCTCTCTTTTCATTCAATCATTTATTCATCAATTTGTCCATTCATCATGTATATTTAGCCTCATTTTATACCAGTCATTGAGCAGGATGTCACAGCACATATATTAATCATAGTCCATGGCTTCAAATAACTCACAAATGTATCCTTTGAATTAGAAGCATTTTGCTTTTATAGTTCTCTCCTCTTCCCCTCCTCAACTTCTTACTCCCAACCCTGTCCTTTGCTTACTCACCTCCCTTGTCCCCTGATGCTTAATATCCAGGTAGAGTTCAAGCCCCAACATTTCTAGTAAACCTACCCTGAGTGCACCTACCCTCCTCAGATACTTAACACAAGTTGCAGCCCAGTAATTAATTGCCCCCTAAATATTCTGTTTGGTTTTTCCAAATGGACCGTAAGGTTATGGACAACAAGATCTATGTTAAGACATTTCCCCTTATTTAAAAGCACAATACTGGACCCATAACAGCTGCTAAATAAATTCAGTATAATTTTCAGCTAGGTGTACTTCTTAAAATTCAGCCATACGTTACTGGGGCCTCACTTAAGGTGCCTAGTCCTTTGTTTAAAATATTGAAGTTACTGGCATCCTTCCAGTTACCTAGGTCCTTCCTTAACTCCTGGTAGATATTCAGTCTTCAGTCTTGTCTGACTTCTCCCAGTTCCAAGGAGCATGATTCCATTAATTTGCAACCACATTTGTTCTCCATAATAACAAGAATGAACTCTGAAATTCTACTGGAAAACAGGTAGCTGATTATCTAAATGGTTCTCATGCACAGCAATATAATTTTTCAACTGGGCTTTAAAAATTGCAAAACATGATACTCCACACACAAAACTGCTGATGTACATTTTTTGTTTAATTTTGCCAAATGCACTGGGCCCAAATCTGGAAGAGAATTCCTCTTTTTCTATCAGCCAAGATTTTCTTTTCTTGCTAGCACTCTGGAAACTTGTATCTTGTTGAGATTTGATGGTGACCTCACAGGTACCTTATTAATAATAAACCAGAGGGGCTCAGCAGAGCTTGGGTTTGGTGTAATAAATCATACTGTAAGTAAGTGCCATGTTTGCAGTTTTGGAATTTAGAGGAATATAATAACCGAGATTGAGGGTCTGGCAGGTAGGAAGAGTGAGTAGGGGTGGGGACTGGTCTTTTATGGGTCTGACACATGCTTATGGTTATTAATTACTTTTGCATTTTACATTGCTAATTGTCACTATTCTTTCCAGTTACAATGTAATTGAATTTTAAAAAATGAAGCCTCAAATATCAGGCCCAGATATTACATTGTGCCTCTTCCGAAGGAAGTATATACAGTTTAAGTTACCTGAAATGATGGATAATAAAGGTGACTAATGATATCCAAAATAGCAAATACACAGCATGAGAGATGCCAGGGGGTTATAAAGGAGAAATAAGATCTCAAAAAGTTAACATGCGGAATTTTGCTAGCCAGTGAACCAACATGCAATTGAGTTGTTCTGTTTATCGAAAAAATTCTTTAAGTCACTAAGGAACATAACTGCTAGTGTAGATCCAAGTCCGTATGTTTTAAAAATACAGTCTATTTTCCATGCATTTTGTTCCCACACTGTGCCAGGTGATGAAGGTGACAGCATCTGTTAAAAGCATGTCATCAGCCATATGAACATTGCTATGAGGGCTACTTAGCATAGTTCAGTGTTTCCTAACAACTTGGATATGAACCTCTTGGACAGTCTAAGGAAAATGTGGAATTCTTATGCACATGCTTATAAGCACAGATACAGTAGAACTTGTCAACAAATTGGGGAGCACAGGTAGGGGATCCTTGTATGTCTGCTTTCATCCATCCCAGAATAGGAATGCCTGGTGCAGGGGTGAGCTATATGGTGACCCAGCAGCTATGTTATCACCCCAACGCAGTAATCTATTGTCATAATAAGGACCCTTGGTTGCTATAAAAGATTAAACCATGTCTTTTGTCCTTTCTCAAGAAGGCAGGTAGATAGGTAATTCCTTTGTTGGTTAAAATTTTCAAATAAAGTGACTTTTCTTTAATTAAGCTCTATAGAGTAAACTTTGATGGTAAAAATGCTATTTATTACAATGACAGTTTACTCCTTGACAGTAATTGCTAAATAAGGAACTAGTGTAACTCAAAAGACCACCTGTCCAGGGTTACCTTCTGCACATGGGAGGCTTAGAGCAAGGCGCTGTTCTGCCAATTCTACTACCTCCTCTCATGAAGTCAGAATCCCCTGCATGGTTTAGGCCTGTGCCCATTTCTGAGAAAGATTAAATTGCCCCCACACTCTACCATTCACATCTTGAAATACACATTTCCCCTATCCCCTTCCTCATCACACCCACTACCTGAGACTTCATCATCAAAGAGGAATTTGATTGGAGCCTGAATTTCACATAATCATAAATCTCTTTTTGTAAAGATGAGAAAACAGAGGCTCTAAGGAGGAAGGGTAGTGATTCTCCTAAATCTCCAGGAAGCATGATATTGGAAATGAAAGCCAATCCAGTGCTCTCAGACTCAAACCACTGGGAGTTCGGTTCCTTGGGATTTAGCAAACCTGTGGTAACTGCTTTCAGGCAGAAGGCAGCTTGAAAACAACATTATTGACCTCTGTTAGAGAAAAGCCTGCTCGCAGATCTAACAAAAGTTCATGTCTAATGGATGTGTTCTTCAGTGCCTCTCTGTAAGGCAAGATGCCTTTAACAGCATCTTTGAAATTATAGTACTTTGTTCTAGTTTCACAGTAAATGCTCCGATGGCTGTGTGGGCTCTCTTGGGTTTCTTCTTTCTTTGCTGTGCTGTGAAAACACACACTGCATATACATTGTTATTATCATTGTTGCTAAGAAGTAAGAGAGCATGAGTTTCTACCCCATCATCTGTGCAGAGCAGAGGCAGTGAATCCTACTGGAGCGTAATAACAATCTATAAGTAAACCAGTCATGGTAAAATCTATCAAAAATGTGGCAATTTACGAAAATATGTCCCTCAAGCACACCAAAGTTGTCATCAAAGTGAGTTAGCTGCCAATTAACTTCTACATCTTGCACAAAGGGCACAGAATTCTAGTGTAAAAATAAAACCAGTTAATGCATATCTACTGTCTATGAACATAAATCAGAAACAAAAATGAACATACCACTTGGTGCTTTTTCAATGTATGTTACCATCTTATGGACTGCTGCTGTTCAGGCTTCTGATTTAGGAAGATTACTTTCAAAGAAGACAATAATAAAGATATTTTTGCCTAAAACTTTGAACTCCAAAGTTCAGCCACTGAGCACCTAATTGAGTGCCAAATATGTTCTAGGCATTGGCTCACAAAAAGCAGAATAATTTGTTAAAAACGCTTAGCACTGCTATTCATTCCCATCACAGATTATAGTCAGTATATTTATATTTTTGGCAAATAATTTCATTTTCACATTGGGCATTCAGTTAATTCACTTTTGGCAAATTCACCTATACCCCAAATAGTAGTATGTAGAGGGTAGAGGATGCTACATTTATGGAAGAGAGAGAGAGAGAGAGAAGAGAAGAGGAGAGGCGAGGCGAGAGAGAGGAGAGAAGAGAATGAAATGGTCAGGAAAGGAGATATTTATACTGGCCCTTGAGGGATACTTAGGTTTCTATCATTTCCAGCCAACCTATTAGTGTGTTCTTGTTCTGCTTCACTGATTCAGCTGAATTCTCTCAAAAACAAAGAAATAAACAAAAAATAACAACAACTATCTCTGTAACCTGCCTCCCAACCCTGAGCTTACTCACTCTGATGAGTTTCTGGAACACTTATCGTCTGTAGCACAAAAGGTTGCACATCTTTCTAGCATTCCATTATCCCGGTATCATGGGGAGTTTCTTGAAGTTTTATGACGGACTCTAATACAAGACTTTCTCATCACACTTTGCTCGTAAGAAAGTATGTAATTAGTCACTGGGGATACAGATTAATTTTCCTCTGCCCACATTCATCCACCCAGCTCTTAGGCAACCACTTATTCACTCATCTTGATGGTGACACCATGTTTGATAGGCTCTTCCAGGGAATCCCTATGCACCCTGCACATCTACTACCCAGTTCACCATCAAACCTTCCGTGACTCTCCGTGTCTGTTAAAGTAATCCTCTCACCTAAAATCTCATCACTCATCAGTTTTACTTCTTTTATGCTTTGATCATTTTCTTCAATCATGTAATTCAATAAATATGTATCGAGATGACTGCATTGTAGGTATAATTGTGGAAGCTTTGAAAAAATACTGAATTAAAAAACAGATCTTTGCCCTCCTTGAGTGTATAGTATATCGTGGGGAATGAGATGATAGACAAATAAGTAGCATATATTTTAATAAGTGCTCTGGAGAAGACTAAATTACAACACAGAGAAGGAGTGCTTGAGTCCTATGCAGTAGTAAAGAGGATGTAAAGAGCAGTAAAGGGGATGCTTCATGGAGTAGGGAATATTCAAGAAAAATCTGAAGGAAGTATAATTAGACAAGCATTTATCAAGCAGGTGTTGTTTTACTACTCCCTAAGATTGTAAAATAAATATATGATAGGTAGATAAATAGATCAGTCTCTTTTCTCTATATTATTTCAATCCTACATTAGGCATTAAACAGCTTGAGACCTATTCATTATTTTTATTATTAGCATCCAATACAGAATCAGGTACTTAGTGCTTATGAAAAGAATGGATGAATAGTTGAAAGCATGAGCAAATGTATGCTGATCTACATTTTCTAAACTTTTTAGGTCTTAGTCCCCCTCCCAAAAAATGTTATGGGAGATTCAGTAAAATAAATCCAATATTTCATGAGCTCTTCCATATTTACCAACCTCCTTTGGAGTTAGCAGTGACAGATGACTGTTTTTATCCAATAAAACACAAGCAGAAGTGAAATGTATCACTCCTAAGCCAACGCATTTAGGAGACAATGCATGACCCTCCAACATTCTCTTCCCTCTACTTTGGATATCTTGAAGGCTACATGTTGAAATGAGATTGTCAAAAACAGAATATCATGGGTAGGTGGATGGAGAAGAGTCTGATTAGCTTGCAGCAGATTTTATGAGAGAGAAATAAACTATTTTGCTAAGTCATTAAGATGTTATAAATTATTTGCTATCATAACATTGTCTAGTTTATTCTTATCAAATGAGTATCAGGATATCATTGTTTGGAATATGTAATCAATCTTTTAGACATCACTAAAAATATAGCATAAATAGGACTAAGTGCACTAAAAGTTCTCAATAATTATGTTGAGACACTTTGGTTATTTGGAAAGTCATAATATTGGTGTCAGATCAGTTCTAGGAATGTAAGGGGCTTTTCTGAAGATGCACATGTGGTATCTGGAGACCCTTTAATAATAAGCACCCCCCCCCCAACTAAGTTGCTTTAGTTGAGCCTTTAGTTGCTATTCCATCCACCCTAAGTTGCATGGTAGAAAGGTGAAGAAATAGGCTTATTTAGGTTTATTTAAAATTCTGAAGTGCTCCCAGGGAAAAGGGTAGACATGAAGTGTAGAAACACTTATTGCCTTGGGAAGGCTCATGTTGAGTATACATGCTGCAGCTGACAATTTATTCTCATAGTTTTCACCAGACTACCTTGCTGTCTTGTGAATTCCTTGATAACAGGAACTTTAATCTGTTATTCCCCCACACTGAACATCACTGAACAAGAGAAGGGTCAATAAATTATTGATAACTGTATTTGGTTACCTAGTTCATCAGTTGGTTGCTTACTTGGGTAGTTGAAAAGCAATGAAATAAATAAAAGAAAGAGACAAGACTAGTGAGAACACAAATGTACTTTTAGATTACTTAAGATCTCCAAGTTTGAACCTGGAGTTCTCAAATACTAAATTAATTACTCATTTATCTTTCATTGGTCTAGATGTTGAAGACCAAAATATCAGTAAGTATACTCATTTGAAAACAAACTAACTCTGGATAATTTAAACAGAAAAGACAGGTGCATGGAAAGCTAGGATAAAGCCAAGAACATGTTCACATCACCTTCAGACACGATATGGTGAGGATACCAACACCAGACATCACACTGGGCGCTAAGCACCAACAGATTACATCACCAATATTCCCAGCCCTGGACACTGGGAGGTACAGCCAGCATCACGTCACTGCTTCCCAGAAGGCTATTCTCTCTGTAAGCTCCTCCTCTCCAAGCCTATCTAACATCTCTTATGTATTCTTTATAGTCAATCTTCTAAATACACCATTTGCTGCACTCATTTGTTCACCTCACCTTCATTTTGCAACCCCAAACAATTGGCTTCTTGCTTCATCACTTCACTGATGCTGCCCTTTGGCTGAGATGTCAGTGACTTTCTAATTAGTAAATGCAATGACCACTTTATCCAACTATATTCTGATAGATTTAATACTCTGGAACACTCCCTTTGTCATCAGCACCTATTTTCCTGCCGGTGCCTTAAAATGCCAGTATCTCAAGGGCTTAGTCTGCAACACACAGGCCCACTCACTATAAACTTCCCAGGGATCTCACCCACTCTTGAGATTTTAACTACTACTTATATGGTGATGGCACCAATCTCAATATTTCTAGCCTCGTCTTCTGAACTTCAGATTTACATATGAAATGCTGGTAAGCATCTCTAATTGGATACATCATAGGAACTTTAAGATAATGTATCTTAAATTTAACTTACCATGAACTTCCAAGTATAATTTCATTTTTGTGCTCTTTGACTCCATGAATGATACCATTATTTACCCAGGTTCCCAACGAGAAACGTAGCAGCCATCCTTTTTCATCTTGCTTACCCCCAAAACTAAATCAGACAATCTCATGTACTTTAATGTTGTATTTTCTCGAGTCTGGTGAAAATGAATAACCTCTTAGTTCACCATAATTTTCAATAACTTGTGCAGTGGTTCTGCTAGGTGGGACATGTATTGCCAAATGGAGTGCCACCTGCTCTTCTTTTAAAGTGAAATCTTATTTAAAGAGGTAATATGGTTGAGCTCTTTGCCTCTGTGAAACTGATTTCTCTGTCCATAACTGCAGATTTCGTCTTGAAATTAGGCATTCCATGCTTATTAATTTACTGAAATAAATTATACCATTTATTAAAAATAAATAAATAAATAAATAAATAATACCATTTATTTATTTTATAAAACATATTTAAACATTTTGTTTGAGCATATACAATGGACAAGGCTGTATGCTTGACCATTGGGGAAATATATGACAGTCCCTGCTATCAAACAATTTACTGTCAGTAGATCCAGGGACAGATATGTGTAAATATTTACACATGATGAAGGCCATAAAAGGGGTACAAACAAAATACTATGGGAATTCTGAGACAGGAAACTGTCACATTAGGATCAGGGGAAGCATTTCTGTGAAAGTGTCACTTTAAGTGGGGTGTAGGAAGACAGTGCTGAGTGGCTTAGTGGGAAGTAGACAAGCTTGTATGGAATGGGCTTGACAAAGTTTGACTTGAACTTCAGCCCTTTCTAGGTCCATCAGCTAAGGGTTTTACAGTCCATCCCCACACAAGTTGTGTATTCCCAATAATATTGGTCATTCCTCCCCCACTCTCAGCTCCATCTACTCTCCCAGGAACCCACAAACCCTATTTCCTATCTAACAAGTTAACAATCTCAACTGCCACGTGCTATCATATACATATACCAAAATTTGGCATTTGTATCAATGCTAGAGAAGTATAAAAATGATTTAGGTTTTAGTCCAATAGGATATTATTGTGGAGTTGTATAGAAAAGTGAAAAAGAAAGATGCATGGATTCCAGAAATGATCTGGATTTTTACACTGTTTTTCCAGGCACTCCTGCTTTTCTAGGACAAAGATGGGAGTGAGGATGGGAGGAGGCAATCTGAAACTGGCTTTGGCTAAGCTGTAGCTGGCTAACATGTCTTGTTAATATATCTATACATCTATTTATATATACCCACACATATGTACATACACATATATCCAATTTTAAATTTGCAAAATTATTTTTCTTAGTCAAAAATGTATTTATAGAAGCTATTATTTACAGGTTTATATATATATATATATATATATATATAGAGAGAGAGAGAGAGAGAGAGAGAGAGAGATCAGCCCAAAACAAGAAAAAATGTCCTTAATTGGACTTTCATTGTAATTAGAAAATAGGCATTAAATATAAATATAATATATGATTTAGAATAACTTCAAATGGTAATACATTCTATAAGGAAAATTAATGAAGAAAGGTTATTTTAGATTGAGGAGGTTAGGAGAGACCCAGAGGAAACATATGGGAAGAGAAATGAATTGAGAGGTAGAAGGAACTATATGGAATGTGGAGACAAAGCATAGTAGACAAAGAAAGAACTAGTGAAAATGCCCCCAAACTGGAATAACCCTGATGTTTTGAGAAACAGCAAGAAAGCCAGTGGGGTTTAAAGAGAATAAATGAAGAGTAAAGAATATGAAGTCTAAGACATAGAAAAGGTCCAAATCAGGTGGGTCTTTGGAGGTCCAGGGTCAGGAGTTTATCATTTATTTGGAGTATTACTGGAAGCCACGAGGGCCTTTTAGAAGACAGTAGTTAGGTTTCCATGAAGAAATGACTATACTGGCCATGGGAAGGAACAAAAATGGAGCAGAAAGAGAACTTTGGTGGCATTTGCCAGGATGTAATCTTAAACTCAGTCATTGTACAGGAAGGAAGATTTAGATAAATTTAGGCTACATTTTGAATGTAGTGTTGGAAATGAGGAGTGCGAGAAAAAAGAAGTAATTTAAGGATGGCTCGCTATATATGACCTGAGCAACCAGGGCAATGATGTTATCCCTTAGTGATTTGGGGAACATGGAAGGATGCGGCAGGGATGCATAGAGTAGATTTCTGGGTGGGGGGAGGGGTGGAATTTGAAACATCCTCATGTAGATGTCAGGTTCACAGATGGAACTTGGGAAAAGGTAGGGGGAAATTTGAGAGTCATCAGAATATACATGGCATTTGAAGACAAGGATTGGATGAAATCATCTAGGGAGTGAGCATACAAAAAAAAGTTCAAGGATTGGAATTTGAGACACTTGATCATAGAAGTTTAATCAAGCCTTCCAAACACTTTGCAATATGTGTACTGTATATTGTCATTTAACCTTGCCTCCCTCTTTTCTGTCCTCTGAACTCCAGGAGGCTGATGCCTACGGAATGGTTCAAACAGGCCCCATGGCTTTCTTGCTTTAGTTTAGTTTAGTTTAGTTTCACCATTAGGTGGAATCAATAGGAAATTGGAAAGGAAAAAGAGGTTGGAGTATTTATTTCCCTTGCTTCCTCAATACGAGAGTTCTTGGCTATGATAAGTGGCTATTCAGAATTGGAGGTAACTAATTCCCATATATTTGCTATGATATTAACTAATCCCATTTAACTCCAAAGTCACACATGAAAACATGTTAAAAAATGAAAGCATTTGTCTCTGCTTAGAAGTTTAAGGGTAGCTGGTTCAGTCAGTTTATCATCTATCTAACTCTTGATTTCTGCTCAGACCATGATCTCCTGGTTTGTGTGTTCCAGCTCTGAGTTCAGCCTGCTTGGGATTCTCTGTCTCCCTCTCTCTCTCTGCCCCTCCCCCCAACACAGGCACATGTGCTCTCTGTTTCTCAAAAATAAATAAACATAAAAATAAAGAAGTCGAAGGGAAGAAACAAGTATCAGCTTATTACTATCTTCCTCACTAGCGTAAACATTCTGTACCAGCTGCTTCTAAGTATATTTGATGAATGAATGGATGTGTGTCTTTAGTATTTTCCAGAGACCCAGAATTAAGATTGCCAGGGTGAAAAAGCAAGTGAGAACAGAAACTAGAGTTAGGTTGGTTAGTTCCTGGGAAACTTGGAAAGAAAAGATGGAGACATAATATCTCCGTGAAAACATCTCATTAGCCTTCAGGAAGAAACAACTCAGGGCTGCAACATGGTCTATAGATCTTGACTTGGACTTTCACCTACCTCTAGACTCTTCAGTGTCTTATGGGAAAAGAGCACTGGAAATTTGTATGTTTTATTTTGAATCCAGTTATCTGAAGAAAAAAAATCTAAAGCCATAGACCTGGATATTTTTCTGCTGCCTGTGCTCACATAATCCCCCTGCACCATTTGTGCCATGTTCCATGGCAGGCCAAAGTGTTGGCTAAACTGACAAAATCAGTTAAAGAAAGAGACTGTCCAA
Organism: Prionailurus viverrinus; assembly: GCF_022837055.1. Classification (NCBI taxonomy): domain Eukaryota; kingdom Metazoa; phylum Chordata; class Mammalia; order Carnivora; family Felidae; genus Prionailurus; species Prionailurus viverrinus. Next base: position 123,876,906 of record NC_062563.1, read on the forward strand.
TATGAAGGGGTGGGCAGAGAGTCTCCCTCCTGTCCAGTCTCATGCATTTCTCCTTGTAACAGGCTGATGCAAACTTGACCAAGTGGGAAAGGTTGACAGACATTTATGTGTGTGTTTTACACTGGATCACATGCCAGAGTAGCCTTGCAGCTCCCTGATGTCCAGTGATAGTGATCAAGACCTTCTCCAGGAGTGCTGAAGTGACTGGGGTTCAAACCACTCGGCTGCAGGTTAGCACTAACAGACTCATGCTGATGGGCCCTGGCCTCCAGGTCAGAGGCTCTCCAAAGCAACACTGACTCCATTCCATTTCCTGACAGCTCCAAGGAGTCCCAGCTGTGCCTGTGATTGATTTCAACACGGCTTTCCAGCCACATTCATTTTGGCCAGAAGCTGATGTTCTTGTTCACCATCGTGTGTTAAATCCTCCACACGAGAGAAGATGCTCTCTGTCTGAACGCAGGAAATAAGTTGAATTTTTGAATTGAAGTCATTTCACAAAATGGATTCTTAGGAGGACCATCTCTAAAATAATAAAAACAAGATATCTTGTTAGTTATAAGTTTGCCCCAGGCCAGTTTTCTGAGATGTTATTATTTAGCAAACAAACTAGTCCTTGGTAAAGTGAGTGAGATGGCGTTGATCTAAGTGTAAAATCTCTTTTTCCGTTTTATAGAAGCTATCACATAGCATCTGCAACAATCTGGCAGACTTTTGTTTGTGTGTAAAATATATCTGTATTGAATATTTAATTTTGCCAGTAAACATTATTTATTTGCTTATTTTTATGGTAAAGATGCAAGAATAGTTTTTTTTTTAGCTTTATTGACATATAATCGACATATAAAATTGTAAGATATTTAAAATATGTACATCATAATGATTTGATATACATAAACATTATGAAAAAGTTTTCTCCCATCTAGTGAATTACATTTATCACCTCACATATTTACCTTTTTTTTTAAAGAACATTTAAGTCCTAGCCTCTTAAAATGTCAATTATGCAATACAATGTTATCAACTATAGTCACCATGTTATATATTAGATCCTCTGACCTTATTCATTTTATAGCTGAAAGTTTGGAGCCTTTTACAAGCCTCTCCCTAATTCCCCTACCCCCCAGTCCCTAGCAACCAAGTGTCTGCTCCCTGTCTGGTCTGTTTCACCTAGCATGATGCCCTCAAGGTCCATCCATGTTGTTACAAACGGCAGGATTTCCTTCTTTCTTGTGACTGAATATTATTCCATTGTATGTATAACTTCTTTATCCATTCATCCAGTGATGGGCACTTAAGCAGTTTTCTTATTTTGGCTACTGTGATTAATGCTGGAATGAACATGGGGGCGCAGATATCTCTTTGATACTCTTGTTTTCATATCTTTTGGATGTATAACCAGAAGTGGGATTGATGGAGCACTTGGTAGTTGTTATATCTTTAATTTTTTGAGGATTCTCTATACTGTTCTTCATAATGGATGCACATAGAATGTTAGTTATTTTTAACTAAGTTTATATTTCAGTATTTCAAGGGAATCATCAAAACAGCTGCTTCCATTATGGCCTGGCAATGTGAGCATGGTCAAAGTATTCACTGTACTCATATATCAAAATTATTATACTAACAACATGTGTTACTTCCTGTAATTCACACTGTTATGTGTATGCAATGAGATATTCATGGAAAGCACTTTAAAAATACTTTTTGCAAATATTAAATCTTTACATTAAAAAACTATTATTACATTAGCATTTTTAGATAAAACATTTGGCTACAAAATACCTAAGGGCTTCCTTTGTTCAATATACAGAACAGAGTAATATGTAAGTAGAGGCAGGTTAAAGGAATTTGACGTTGATGGACCAGAGAAAATAATAACTTAAGCATTTTTGGGGTGACTGGATAAAAGGAATCCAAATTCTTTTAAGAATCTAAGGTTCACTAAGAGTTGGACCATGGTGGGGCAGGGGATGGGGGAAAGTTGGCAGGTCTCTTATCCCAGCCTCAGCATATCCATGAAGAGCTTTTGAGGCCAGCAAAGAAGGAAGCAGAGTTTTTTGCTTTATTTTGTTTTAAACTGGGGCTTTAATCTCTGACAAGGCTGATGACTTCTACATCGCCATTGTTATCCAACCAGATGGCAGTGGTCTTGAGGATAGGGGTCATTTTATCTCTTCTGAAGCAGAACAGTAGAGGGAACAAGCTAGGTGTTTGATAATGACCCCTCGATGGCTTCTCTTTCTTCATTTCCGTTCCATTTCTAAATAGAATGTAAAATGCCATCTGATGCCTAAACATAGCAACACTAAATATTTTTACAGATTCAGTACCATGGGTCTTGTGATATGAGGACCCATAAATTGCTCTAAAGATACATTCCCACGCAGGGCCGTGGCTCTGACCAGCTTTGATGTGCTCCAGCACAGATCCCATTCTCCAGCATCCGTGTTTATTAAAGATGGAAGAAATACCTCTTAGTGCTTGTACCCAAACCTAAAACTGCTGCTGCACTGCACAATAACTGTCTACTGTTCCTTATCCCTCTTCTTCTATTAATAATACATTAAACCTCAGTTACAAAAAAAACTCAGAGAAAAAAGAAAAAGAAAAGATAATGATTTCTTGACAGATCTTGAATGAAAGGCTTTAGCACAGCTTTAACTGAGCTTGACACACCGGTTTTTAATGTGCACGTCCCTTCTATTTCCCAATCTCTTCATACTTAATTGAGAAGTCCCACTTACGGATGAAGCAAAGAGTTTAATGAACCTCCTCCCTAAAATCATTAATTCAAAATATCTGATGTTGATTATGCATTTTCTGGTGATAAGTACTCTCCCTGGTGATGTCTGCATAAAAATGGGCTGAATAACCATGTTTTGTGAATAGAACCCACACTGTTCAAATTGGAATGTTTTATTAATCACAGTTCTTAAAAGATATTGAACATTGGAGGGGGTAGATCAGGAAATAAATAATACATACTCTTGAAATGGCCCTGAGATGAGTAGCTGTTCTCTTTATAAATATTACAAACCTCACATAATCCCTTAGGTAAAGACACAATATTCAACACACATAATGATAAACAACAAAAAAACCTAGCATTTTAATTTGAACCAGAGTAGCCCTGGTTGTGGTTTGCTCATTCTGTTAATACAATATTCCCGTAGGTCTTATTAACTAGGCTATTAGTAGCCCCAAATAATAGATGATTACCCTGAGATACAACAATCGACCGACATAGGAATACATTTGGTCACTGTCAGTGATTAAATGATATGAAAAAGAAGAGATAATCCATATGCAGAGAAGGTGAGGGTATCATTTTCTTATGTCTACTACCAAATTTATGTTGGACATATATGTTTTTATAGCTTCTTTAATCATTTACCTATAAAAACAGAACCTGGGTGTTGCTGAAATTTGGAAAATATTTTTGATTGCATTTATTCTTTAGTAAGAATTATTATGGCATACATTAGCACTGTGAAACTAATTGCTCTAATTTGCAACTGCTATCGGGACAAACTAACACAGATTATTCTGTTTTCTACAACTGTCATTGATAATTTTTTTAAAGAAGAAATAAAAAGAAAAGGAGTTTTCAAGTAGCCATCATTTTCTCTTGGACCAGAATGACTCATGTTCCTTTTTCCCTGACTTTGGCTCCAGCGACTGAGATCAAGGATTGTACTGGGGTACCTCAAGTCCCTGGAACCCCTTCTTCCCAGCAGTTCTTACATTTCTGGCTTCTATTTTCAACTGATCTCCCACGATCTTTATAGCTAATTATCTGTTGATATATTTCAAGCTTGTCCCTTCAAGTAGAATGAGGGTGTCAACTACGTCTAATTTATCTCTGTATGACCAATATTTGAGCTTGGGATAATGTCTTTGTACAACGTCTCTACATGTACAATAGTATAATAGTACATTCACAAAAAAGACAAGCTGGTTGGCTGTTATTTGAATGACAAATCAATTTAAGGATAAGCAAGGTTTTTTTGTGTTTTTTTTCCTCTGAAAAATTAGAAAAAAAAAAGCATTTCTGCTTATATTATGTTTAAATAGAAATGATGTATCGTATTTGCAATTCCTGATCTTATTCAGATTGCAATAATAGCAGATAGCCCTTCAAGTTTCTCTTATAGAGAATTATACTTATGAGAAGATTCTGTGCTATTTTACTAAAAATTTTTGAGGACCTACTATGGTCAAGTCATTGAGGATGCAAAAACAAGGAATATAAGGCACTGTCCTCAAGGTACACTTTGGAGAATACAGAGAAAGATATATGATGGAAATAAAATAGATATCATAAAATGAAAAGAATTTTAAATAAACACACAATAGACATGCTATTGTCTGAAATTTGTGGTTGTTACATACCTGTTGAACTCAGAAGATCCTTTAGTACAAGATATATATATATATATATACATATATATATATATATATATATATATATCTCAATTCCCAGCAAGTCCTACAAAGAAAATCATATTATCAGACATTTATCCAAAAAAGGATACTCTCTAGAAATTTCTCTTCTGCTATTCTTTTTTGTAGTTTTACAAGCTAATAACTGGCTCATATAGTTAACTCCTATGGTAAGATTAACAGATTGATATCTGTATTTTTCTTCTCATTGTGTGACTGGTACCTCAGTGGGAATAACACACGGAGGTCAAGAGACAGATGTTCTCTTACAAATTGCTCAGCTTGTTCAAAAGGAACAAGGTGTTTGGCAAGTGAAAAAGTCAATTTAATAATAATTTATTTAATAATACTCTGAATATTTTATCTGCAAATGCTTTATTTTCAAATAAATTGAGAGTTCTACAAAAGTAAAAATATAATCATAAATTGAATGAGTGACTGGATAGATAAATACTCTCTGTTGTATGTAAGAGTCAACAACAGCAGACATGAAATGATTATAAAAATGAAATGAACTTTGATTAATTTGCCACCAAATTTGCATATCTGTCTTGCTTTTTTTATTGGGGCAGGGGAAAGAGGATTGCATGTTGGAGATGTGGGGTTGTAAATGCAGTTACAATAGTATGGCAAACATCACAAATCAGAGTGCTTTTTTTCTGAAACTGGTCACTGTTTGATCTTTGGTAAGGTTAGCATTTCCAAGCACTTCATACTGATTTCTGTGTTTGAGTTGGTTGAAATCCTTCTCCCATCCCACATGCATGTGAGCATGCATCCCATCCCGTCCCATATGGATGTTTGCTCATCCCATAGGGTGAGCAAACCCTTCCCAGGAGCTAAGATAGAAGAACTAGATAGAGAAACTCTGCCCAGAGAGTGGCAGAAGCCTCTAGAAGGTACTGTGTTTCACACTGAATTAAAATGCATCGTGGTAACTTCCAAACTAGCAAATCCCTACATGATTTGCTCTTTTATAGAGTGAATGCTCCCTGGGAATGAGAAAACTTATCCTCAAATCTTTTGTTAAACTCTTCTTGGGTTGTGCTTAAAGACTAGGATCTGGTGTCTGTTCTTGAGTTTTCTGGGTTTATGCATTGTGCTGAAAACATAGGAGATCCAGGCAAGCCACTCTCCTCCCCCTGCATTAGAGCACATTACTTTTTGTAGACCCTAGTAACATGCAAACCCTCTCCCACTGCCTCATGAAGCCCTTAACATTTTCAGGAAAAGTTTTCATTGGAGCCCCAACAATGAAGAAGTCAAGGAATGGAATCCTGAATTTGTGCTGATTCGTGAATTCAAATGTCCAAAGCACTTCAAATAAATCTAAATCTTTGCTGACAACTGCATGCAACCATCACCGTGATCTTGCGCAAGTTACCAAACCTCCCTGTGCCTCAGTTTACTCATATGCAAAATGGTGCCAGTGGTGTACCAAGCTCAGAGGAGTGTACGGTAAGGGCCAAGAACATGCCCTGACAAGTATCAAGCATCCCATATGTCTAAGGCATGCTTCTCATACTGCTTCTGGAGGCAGCTGTCTGGAGTCTATTGGAAACCCACTGTATCACTATAGGAATGGGGACTGAGAAAGCTCTGCATCCTTGGATACCTGATTCTGGAGTTTGACAAACACTTTCCTACCCTTCCTTCAGTAAAGGGCACTATTCTCATCTCAAGTCATGTAATGAGGAGTAGTGAACCTGTCTTCTCCAGGCCACACTGTTCTTCTCTCCCTTGTTCCTCAGTGCAGGTGCCCCCACAGCTCACCACATCACTTCTTACTGGGTCCTTGTGCTTCTTCCCTGTTGTCCCACCTAGACTGGAGGACTCACCAGTCCTTGGTGTTTTAGTAACTTGAAATTCTTTAACGTTATAGTTCACACATGCAGAGTAGATTGCGGCTTGTTAAGCCAGTATCTGGTAGGAAATACATTTGTGTGTGTGAGGGGTGCTGTGGGGGGCATATTACTCTTCTTACCAGTGTGGGTACCAGAATTCAATAGTAATTGCACGTTGTACCTTCCTTGCCCTAAAACCTATATTTAGCAATCCCTGAAGGGTCTCTCAGAGCTGTACATAAAGGCAATAAAGATTAAGTAACAATGGCTAAACCCAGTTTATGGAAATAACTCTATGTAGTTTTCTAACTTAGCATAATTATGTAGTTAGCAAACTATAAATTGATGTTGGAAGTGTGCAGAGATGTTTCTTTCATTGTTAAAGCACTGCAGAGGCTTTCAAACTACTTTATTCTGTTTTAATATATTATTTATTTTTTACCTGCATGCCTCTTTCTTCTAACAAAATCTTATGCTGAGAACCAAGTACATAAACAAGAGAGAGAGAGAGGGAGGAATGAGTGTGTGAGGAAGAGTGAGTGGTGGAGAGCTGCTGTCTCTAAACAGACAGCATGAGTGGCAGTCCTAAGGCCTCCTCAGTCATGGGCACTGTCCATGGATATTTAGGGAGCAGTGGAACCAACCAGCTTTAAAGAGAATGAGCTGTGGGATGGGACAAGTCTTGGTTCTGTCACATGCATGCAAGAAAATTATCAAATGATTAAGTCACAGGAATAAAAGCATAGCATAAGAAATGACTGATGATGACTGTGATAGCATTGTGTGGTGAAAGATGGTAGCTACCCTTATGGCGAGCATAGCATAACCAAAAACTTGTGGGGTAACTATGTTGTGCACCTGAAATGAATGTAACATTGTGTGTCAAATATAATAAAAGAGTTAGAAAAAAATTATGGGAAAGTCTTTTGATATCTATGAGCTACAAGATAAAGATAATAATAGTTAATATATTACCCTCAAGAGTTGTAAGAACCAACCAATATGTGGTGTGGGATATAGCGTGTCCTTCTACAAGGTAGATACATACTATTATTCTTTTCTGTGCTGGAAACCTTGTTCTAGCCCGTGTTGAAATGGCTGCTTCCTTCCACAATATGATTGCACAGGCCCTAGTGGAGAAAACAGAAAGAGATCCGTCACCACTTACACCTGATGCTCATTGTTCCTAATGCTCCACCTGCTTTACCACAGCAAGTCCACAAAGTCCACAAAGCTGAGAGATCTACAAAGCAAAGGTGTGCCCCCTGGTTGGTGTTCACTGCTCTGGCATCAGTCTCATCTCCTGAAGGTGTTGCCAAACTAGTGCTACACATACGTACCTTTGCTCAGTCATCTTTTTTTTTAAGTCACTCTCAGATTTCCTTGCCCTTGAAAACACTCCTTAGTTGATGATGAAAGTAAACTCCAAATGGACCTCAATATAAGAGAAACCTTTCACTACCCAAGCAAAGGTAGGCATATGGCTTTTCAGTACTGCTGTGACTGGACTTCCACAGAAGATTTGCCTAAATTGGTTAACAATCATTATTGATATGACCTAATGATCCAGGTAGCCCAGGGACTCCTGGCTATGCTGGAAGATTCCCAGGCAGGTCAGAGTTCTGCATTCATCATCACTGGTGTCTCTAGCATCCACCTGCCCTGCTGATTTCAGAAAGTGAGTAAACAGTGTGCCTTGGCCGTGCTCAAACAGGAATCAGGCCAGGGTTTCTTGCATTTGAGGGTGTCATCACACTGGATGATGCATCTCTTTCAACAGCCACATGCAGTTCTCTCCTGGGTACACACAGCCAGTTAGAAGGATCTTAATGACTTCTGGCATAAGGTTATATACGGAATACTGGAAATGCAGTCACTGCTATGATATGGACTACACCATTATTTGATAATGTTCATTAGTGGTTCTTATGATCACTATTGTAGAGTATATGGGTCCTGAGCAGGGCACACAGCAAAGGTCACTTAGGACTTAAGAATGGATGAACCATTTTAATCTGACTCTCAAGTGTGCATTGTCTGTAATTAGAAATGCTTCGGGCAAGGTTCCCTTCCCACTTTCTCAGGTTTTTAGCTGGGAGGGAATTTGCGTGGTCTACAAATTGCATCTGCCCTCTTTCCTATTTTCTTATAAATTCCTAAATGGAGGTTTTGCACCTTTGGACTTGTTGGTAACCTTGGGATTATGCCAGGGAGAAAAGAGAGGGATTAGTTTAGAGTTCTCCCCTGGCAACCAGGACTGGTTTGCAGAGATGCAAGGGTGGGCAGAAAGTCATTCTGGGCTCCACAGTCCATCCTATTTCCACTGGGCCTTTCTTTTCTGACTGCAATTTTCACCTCACCCAGGTGTGAAACCTTTCCTAGGGGAAGGAAGGTGGAAGCTCTTCTATCAGCAGCAGGTTGAAGTTACTGTCCTCCTTGTTACTGAGGAAGTAGGTCTGTGGCGTGGCCTCTACTTTTGCTCAGACACTTGAACTATTCATACTCTATTAGACATGTATGAAGGAAGGAAATTGGACTTTCTCAGGTTGTAGATGGATCAGCGGGGATGTACGACTGAAAATTAATTCCCTGACACAGACTGATGAAGACAGCAGTTTCCTGAAATACTGAGATTCATTTTATATTTTTATAACACATAATCTCAATGCCACATATTTTCCCTAGTTCAAAGTGCTATTGATATTTTGACAAGGGGACCCGGAATATTCTATTTTCATACACACACACATACACAAAACCACCTTTCTTGTTAATTACTCAAAATGTCAAGAGATTGGTCAGTGTGTCTAGTAATGAAAATACTTTAATGAAATCTATGGCTCTTTTAATGAGCACAGAATGTCACTTATAAAGCGCTAGATGAACTAATGCCTTGTTAGATATAGAGTTTAGTTACAACTGAACTCTAAAAACTAAAAGTCCCTTTTCTTAGTACTTTTATTTATTTCTAAAATCTACTTTTCTACATGTGATTTTTTGTCCCTCATATAGTAATAGTGAAAGCATCACTAATCAATCAAGATTCTTTCATGATGGATGTCATTCTTAAGCCAACCTTGCTAATTTTTAAATATGATCTTATTTCGTTTTCATTTTTACTCTTACTTATTATGCTAAAGTTTTATAAGAAATCTCTGGTCATTAAATTTTACATGTGACTGTTATCCATGGCTTCTAGAGTAAGTCCCTTTAATTTCCTGATCCCTTGTCCACTTGAAAGAAAGTAGCATATGCTTTATTTCACATGGTTGTTTTGATGAACAAATTGCTGATGTATTTTATAGAACTTCAAAATCTATGAAATATTATACTAATTTGTAAGACTATTGCTATTTCTGTGTTATTATACTAACCCATATCATGCTTTGTAGCAGAAACAATAATCTAATCAAGATGATTAAAATCTATACCAGGGAATAGCATCCAGAGGATGCTCAATATATTGACTGAAAGGTAAGACTGAAGGATTTAATGAAAGATGGCAGGATTCTCTCGACTGTGCATCAAAGCCAAATAATTGGGATCTTTCTATGATACAAATATTTGACATTAGAGGGATTTTTAGGAACCAAGATCTATGTTGGAGATAAAAGGCAGAAACAAAGAATCAACAAGACACAAGGCTTACAGACATTCCCCAAAATGCATCCAAGAACAAATTCTCATCAGCTCTAGCAACAGCCCATGGCAGACCTGAATTCAGAGATAAAAAGCAATAGTTCTTTAAAATATTGAGTAATATTGGTAATGTGACACTTGTAATCACCTATCAGCCAGATCTCTGCATCTCTCTGGGTTTCAAACAAATTACTTTGCAGAAGGAGTCTTGAAAGGAGTTTGAGCAGACCAGACAATCTTACTACAAACATATGAAGCAGCTCATTGTCCTCCCAGTAATGGCTTCTCAGAACTGATTTTGGTGTGTGTGTGTGTGTGTGTGTGTGTGTGTTCATGCATGCATGGTTGTTTCCTTCTAAAAACCAGAGACATTATAACTATAGGCTAGTGTTTCTGAATGCAGTTCTCTCTACAACTCAATTCATTTTGTTTAAGATAAAATATAGAATAGCAATTAAAGAACCCTGTAGTTATTGGAATAATGACAGGTTACTTACATTGTGCTCGTTGGTGGATAGAATCAGGAGAGAAAATGTGACTAAATGAAGCACCAATGATAAAGAAGGTAGGAAGTAACTGATACCATTCTGACTTATAGTGTGTTGTTTCTGGTTTGGAAGGATCACTGGGAGAACCACTAGGAAAAGGCAGGGGATGGTTGCAGTGGAATCCAGAGAAAAAGGTCATCTTTGGGATATTTTCATATACTAAGGTACTTACTCGTTTGTTAGAATATGGAGACTTGCAGTGCAATGGCCACTGAAGGCTTTCGGAGTTCACAACCTGTCAAGCTTCAGTGTGTGTGCCAGTTGGAATTGGGGGTTCATTCTCCCTCACTGTCCTACAGGAAGGAGCCATTTGGAAGTTCCAAAAGCAATCTCCTGCATTGTGGAAACTCTTTTGATTGTTGTTCTTTTTCTCTGTTTAATCTGTTATTATGAAAATAGATATAAAAATATAGTAATAGTTTCATATATATATGCAAACATGAATTAAACTTTCTTGAATATATCTCTGTTTTGTGCTAGGCATATGGCATGTACTCAGAGATGTATGCTACAGTAACAGTATAAGAATAAATTCCACATCTTGAGCTTGAGGAATTAATATTTTGTTGAAATGTATGCATATATGGTAAAAAAATAAGGGGGGGATGCTACAGTATCTATTACAGATATAGTGCATTGTAAAGTACCTAACAGCTAGTAGGGCTTAGAGTCAGGTACCTGATAAAGCAGACTCCAATTCAGTAAATGTCTATCAAATACCTCTCTCATCTCTTTGTAAACACTTAGGACATCAAGATGAGTCCATCACAGCCCTTGTTTTCTGCTTGTCTGTAAATCTTTAAAAGAGGCTTGGGCAAATAAGAAAACAAAAATAAAAGTATACTTAGTAAGTGGGCTATTATTTTTTTTATATGGGGGAATTAGAAATTAATTTTACTCCAGAAACAGCCTGCCTGCAACATTTAACCCTAGTGCCATTGCTTTCATAAATCAAAGGTCCAAATTCCCCAGGATTTCACAAACTGAAAGTTGGGAAAGACATGGGCTGGGTCAGCCTGATCTGATAACCAACTTGATTTTCTCTCCAATGTTCTCAGTCATTTTGAAATCTCATTCCCATGGGTTGAGACATTCTGGAATGCTTTTTCTGTCCATTATTACTCTAAAGACCTTTTGTTCATAGAGGGCAAGAATTGGAAAGAACAAGTTTGGAAATCTCACTGTAATGGAAACCAAGACCTACTATTCCTCTTCATTTTCCTCTACTTGACATGCCAACAAAGTATTATTAAGCACTATTTCTCAGAAAAGTGAGAAATCATGCTTGGATTGTATATCAGGAAAGACTTCACAAAGTAGTTAGAATTTGAAAAGAAATCTAAATACAGATTAAGATTTTCATGGGAGACAGAGTAGAGAAGACATTTCACTTGCAGAGAATATGAGTGGAGATACAAAGATAAAATACTGTGAACCATGATAGGGACGTGTGTAATTACATTTTGTGGGAACTTAACCGTATATTGATGAAAAAAAAATGAAGTAACTTCTTGAATGTAGGTGTCAACCACATTTTGCACAGTTTTAAATGTTAAGATGTGTGTAAAATCCAATAGACATACTGGGGGAGTCATAGAGGTTTTGCTGGAGATAGTTATGTGGTTGAAGTTTATCTTCACCAAATTAGTATGGCTGTCATATGTGAATTATCTAGAATAAGGCAAGTAGGTGTTAGAGAAACCAATTAATGAGCTATTAAAAATGCCAAAGCAAAATATAATAAAAGCCTAATTAATTAGATGGCAGTGGGTAGGGAGAGGAGTGGGTAAATGAGATGAATATTATGAAGGTAGAATTCTGTATGACTTGGCATATAGATTTAGAGTAGAGTGAGTGGCTGTAATGAATGTGAAGAAAAATTGATGGGTAAATGAATATGACTCCAGGAATTGGTTGTTTAGGAATAAGAGAGGGCCATTATTGGAAAGTAGATAAGCAGGAGGAGAAGCTAGTTGAATGATGGATGCATAGCCACATGGAGGGCTAGAAGTTTTAGAAGTAGGAGTGTATTATTTGTAAAGCCATATTTCAGAATGATCAATTTGGTGAGAGTGAGAGAGGATAGATTGAAATGGGTAAGTGCTTTGAATGGTAGTTGGTTTATCATTATCAAAAGCTTCAAGAGGATAGGGGCACCTGGGTGGCTCAGTCAGTTAAGCATCCGACTTCGGCTCAAGTCATGATCTCACAGTTGATGGGTTTGAGCCCCAGCATTTGGGCTCTGTGCTGACAGCTTGGAGCCTGGAGCTTGCTTCAGTTTCTGTATCTCCTGCCCTGTCTAACCCCTTCCCCACTCACGCTCTGTCTCTTTCTCTCAAATATAAATAAATACTAAAAAAAATTTTAAATAAAAAGGAAGCTTCAAAAAGACTATCACAAAATGGCAGGATATATAGTTAGGAAATAGTGGGTCATCACAATAAACAAAGATGATTTGTGATTATGTAACTAAACAGACTTTATGTCTAGCAATCGGTTATGTATTCCCATTGATTTTTAAGAAGAATTTACAGGGGCACAGAACCTACATAATTTTCATATAGAAGTCAGTTTTCACACACACACACACACACACACAAGCAGTCCTTACTAATCCTTCTGGAAGACACACACACATATCCACAGGAGAGGAGGGGAGAACTCCATGTATTTTCATTGAGCCCCCCCATACTCAAAGCATAAAGACAAGAAAGACACATATTGATAAAGAAATTTTAATAACTGGAAGGAAAGGATAACACTTTTCAGCTTACAGAACTTGAGTACAATTACCTGACATCTATTTTTTAAGAAAGAGAAGGAAATTTAATTGAATGCACAGTTAGACATCTATCAAAATGAATTTTCTTTAAAAACCTCATATAACAATATCCCATTTCTCTCTCAGCATAATGATTTCTTACCAACAAAGCCTGTCAGTGTTTCCTAGAAGCAACATTGAAGTGACTTCTTGCTGGAAATTCAACAAATGAACTTTTTCTGCTCCCAGAATCTCTGTCCTCATTAGGCTAGTTAGAAATTCGCCCGGGGCTCCCAGCCCTTCTTGTCTCTGACGGATGCTAAGTGTAGAGGAGCTAATGGACACTTTAACTGTTAGGGGGCTTTCGATTCAATCCCTTGCAGCCTGGCAGCTCATTCTAAGTCTTTTCAGAGGACCTGCAATCATATGCTCAAATATAATAGTTAAATATGGGCTAGAAGGGAAATAGCACCCCCCCAACCCCTGCCCATGACCAGAGATACTTGTGGAAAACAGGAAGTAATTCCTGAAGTTTTCCAAATGGCTGGGAAGCTCACCGATTCAAGGCGTCCCTGACATTAGATGTTCCTGTAGCAATTTGCTCCTTGTAAGGAGAAAAGGGGGAAGGAAGATCTTTCTCTAGTGCCAGCTATGTTGATACAACCTCCTCCTATGGGCTAAGGTCAGATATTTCTTCTTCGAAATGTCATCTAATAGCAATTGTTAATAGAATAAAATAGCCTTAAAATAGTTTGAATTTCAAATAAAGGAAAGCTGACAAGCACCTTGTGAACATGAACCATGCTTCCAGGTAAATGTGTATTATCTGAGAATAAGTGTAATTAGCAGTTTTCCCAGCTACATTAACTTTCTCTGATCCCTACTCCCACCCTTCTTGCCCCAATATCTGCACAAATACATTGTTCTCTGATTGTGTCCCCTGTTTCTGCATTTAGCTGGAAGGTTTTTAAGTGATTGTTTCTTTTCTTCCACTACTCAGTTCGCCCCCGACAGACCTGGCACTGAAGCTCTGATTTTACAATTCTTGATTGCATTCTTAATCTACAGGTTAAATTTGGTTTGGGGAACATTGTCTTGATGTTTCAGATGGTTTAGATTCAATAATCCACAAATGTCTAGACATTCAAATGAGGTCAGGAAAAAAATCTATTCTTTGAAATTTATTTAGCAATTTCAGACATCGATTTGGGGAATGTGTCTTCCATAGGCAACTGAAAGAGAAATCTGTACTGGTTCTAAATATGAATCAAAGTGGCAAGACCCAGACTGTCTTATCTTTCTAAATGTGAGCTTTTTGAAATCTGTAAAGATGCTCCTGTGAATTTGGCTGGTGCTGAAGTGTCAAGGCACAATTTATCCAAAATGACTGCCATTGCTGGAAGTCAAGAGCTGAATGTAAAGAGGCACTGGCTTGCCAAGGCACTGGAGTTCAAAATTCAATATTGATGGGATTGTTTTCTCCAGAATGTTACCTCATGATTTCTTCAAGCCTATTGACTATTTTTCTCTTGGAAAAAATATGATATATCTTGTATGGTGGCCACAGAACTTAATGGTACAAGATCCAGCTCATGTATCTCCCAGAAGTGTGTAAAGACCAAAGGCTTTTGAATCTGTGGCAATCTATATGCTGCTGCTCTGGCAATAGCATGTCTCATTGTTAACTCTGATGGCATGACCTAACATAATATGACACATACTAGAAGAAGTAATATGACAAGTGGATCATGCAGGCAATGCTACACATGAAAAATATGACATCTTATCTGAAACCAACCCTGCTTTTAGCAAAGATACTACCTCAAAGGGCACATCACTTTTGTCCACATCCTTCAAGCTTTTTGATAATATGAGACCCATGTGAAGACCACACTGGATATGGGCACAGAAGTAAGCAATCTCCAGAAAGTGACAAAAGTCAATCTTTGAGAGCTGACATGCTCTAGCAATCAGTCAGAGGAGGTGTAATTAGGCCGTGAGCATAAAGAGGGGTGTCTCTCTCCTACACTACCAGGTCTCTAGAACTGAGATCTACAACTAAGAAATAAAGTTATTCTTCAAGAAGATAGTTGGGATGAATGCTGTTGAGAAAGCATTAATCTGTTCCCCTAAGATTTCATTGCAGAGTTTGACAACTTGGTCCTAGTTCATGTCCTCATTCAATTGATATAATTTGTGTATATATTATATGCATCAGCCAAGGTCCAGTAAGGAAGATAGAAACCACTCTCAGAATTTCAAGCAGAAGAAAATTTAGTATAGAAATATATTTACAACTTGTTGGAAAGGGCTATAGGGAAATACAGAAAATGGTGGTAATACTCTGAGATCAGAAAGTAGAGAAAGCCGCTATTCCCCTCCTCCCAGGGCTAGAAAAAGAAAAGTGAGAAAGTAGAATTAATTCCTTACACTAACCCCCAGATGCTATTGGAGCCCACATTTTCCCTTTATCTGGTACTTCTTTTGGTAGGACCCAACCCCAGAATCCATCTGATAGAGGAGTCCAACAAATGTCTTTCTAGTCTTCCAACCCCAAAATACAGAGCATAGGACATTTGTCAGGGGTGGCAGGGGAAGCAGGATTTAGTACAAGAAGACAATATTTGCTATATTATGTTTTAGTTATTGTAATGAAAGGTGAAAGAGGCAAGGAGATGTATACATACATAAAACAAATTGTGAATGTACTATAGGCAAGTAACAGGTAAATGTGCATTTATCCTTAGCTATCTTCGTACATCGGGGCTGGACAGTAATACCTGATAGGCATTTTCATTAGTGGGATACAGAGGATGCAACATTATCGAAAGATATGACATGCTTAGCTACAGTGCACATCAAATGCTTTAATATGGCTTATACTTTAATCCTATTTGCCAAAGGTTTGCAAATCATTTTAGCACTATAGTTCTCAAAGTTTGGAATGGATTTCAAATAGTGAGTTAGAACTTATGTTCTGTTATTTACTGTCTTGTCAACTGAAGCCCAATAAATATTGGATATTCAACTTAAAGACTGACCTTAATACCCATGGAAGAGATACACATATTTAATATTTTACTACAAATCTTGTAGAACACCACATTTTTCTTTTTGGAGCAGCAAAAAAATGTAGGAAAAAATTACAGAAAATTAAAAATTTACATTTAACTCTCAAATAATTTCCTACAGTAAGCTTTTTATTTTTATTTTTTAAATTTATTTTTATTTTTTTACATGGCACAGAAATGCCTAATTATATTGATTGTCAATGGAAAATGAGGTGTTCCACTTAGCTGGTTTCTTCACATAAGCAAACACTAACTTTTTAATTTATTTTTAATCATTGGAATATTTTTAGAGTTTATTGTTTTCCTGCATACAAAATTAATATCTGACAGAGGAGCTGGATCAAGTTTACAAACTTAGGTCATTTTTCTACTTCCATTCCCACTGAAAGGTAACGGAAGTGACAGAAATACCATTAAGAAAGAATACTTCTGTATAAACACTAAAAAGTAAGAAAGGATTCAAAGCATAAACCTTCTTCACTTCAAAGTGCAAGGTAGGATTATCTTCATTCTGAAGATACACACTTTTTTTTTCCTTTAGAGCAGTGCCACAATTTTAAGTATTTTGTCAATGATCAAACAGCATGTAAAGTTGTGCATCCAGGATTTAATCCAAGTCTGTTTGTTACTAAAGGCCATGTTCTTTATTTATTTATCTTTTTAAATTTATTATCGTAGCTTAAATCATCAAGAAGGTGTGATTTAAACTAGGGCTTAAAAAGTGGAAAGAATTTTAACACTCAGAACGACAGGCGTAGGAATACTAAAAGGTGAGAGAGAAGTTGGAAAACAATTCAGAATCAAGAAATCACATACCATTTGGGATACATCTATTTTCCCTGGAACATATGTGGATCAAAAGTGGCAAATAAGGCAGTTAGAGTGAAGACACTGCACCCCAAGCTATTATACCCCAAACTGATGGAAGTAGACATGATTCTGTAGGAGTTAAGTGTCATTAAAGCTGACACCTTTGTAATCTAGTATGTTTGGAGTGGAAGAGATTATAAAAGTAATAAGGCATATTAAGAGAATTTTTTGATTGAGGTGAGTCGTATGCAGAATAAAATCAAGCTTCATTTAGGGGAATTGTTGAAGTAGTTAAATACAACACTAAGATTTATATATTGCTGACTTAAGTAATACTCATATTACTTATATTATCATGTTAATCGGAGAAGTAAGTATACTCTTATTTTAGAGTAAAATGATAAGTTTAGTTTTGGATATGTTGAGAATGAGGAGATTACAGTTACCCAGGAGATGATGTCCAATAGACATTTTGGAATTAGATCTATCAGATAGCTGAGGGCTGGATTTTGGAGTATTCTATAGAGAAGTAGTCATGTATTCAGTACATAGTAATTGCTCAGAAATTAATGAAACTGAATTGAATTGCATTGGACTGAAATTAATTGAACAAGATCACCAAGTACACCAGAGAAAAAGTAGTCAAACAATTAGCAGGAAACCAAGGTAGTTAACTTGCTGTGTTACAGAACCTTAGGGGGAGTAATAAAGTATTACATGGGGGTAAGGCAGGGTAAATGCTGGAAAAAAGACTCTGGAAATGGGGCCATAGTTCAAAGACTTTTGGAATATGTGAGTGATTTTGCATTAAAACACGTGTATACTGAATGTCTACTACAGTAAATACAACACACAAAGTAGTGAGATGCTTTTACATGGATGTAGGAGCTTCCTGTTTACAAGGCAGGCAACTCGACTGGGTGCTTAGTACTGAAGTGAATCCAGTGTTTGGTCCGTGGAGGTGGAACGCATTTGTCTATGGGAGGTGGAACAAGTGCAAGAGTAGAAAAGTAAAAGTGTCTTAAGAGAAGACAACAATTTTGCCTTTCTCCCAGACATTGCTATTCTAGTAACATCTGATCTTTGTCATCAATTTCTGATGAATTAACGAGAGCATAAAATTACACTCTTCCTTTGTTAGACTGTAAGCTCTGTGAGGTCAGAGACTGTGTCTGCCTTGTTCATGCTGCTTCCTCAGCACCTACAACAGAACCTGGCACAAGGGTTGCTCAATAAAACATTTTTCAAAAAAAAATGAACTGGTAGATGGATGGAAGGATGAATGCAAGAATAGTTCCCTGACCATTGTTCACAATGTGAATACTGCTTTACATCACCCAGTTTCTTTTTTTTTTAGTTGTATTTACCATTGACATATTTCTCCTATTATTTCAATTCTTATTTTGAAAATAAAAAAAAAGATAGTAAAGTACTCAGCAGCTCTCCTGTTTGAAATCTGCCACATTGTATCTCTCAACCTTGTGTCCTTGATTTGTTCCTTCAACATCACAGCAGCAGCCAAGCTACCTTAAAAATACAATAAAAGATAGTTAGATTCTTTGGAAAGATAGAAAATGCAATTTTCTTCACTTTCTCAAAATGATATAGCTTTTGAAAATGTTAGACTTTTGACCAACTTCTGAATTCAGAACTAAAGAGTCGCCTTTCAATTACTTCCCACATGAACATAATGTGATTTGATATTGTCACCTGGTTTGGATAAATGGGAAGTTATTTGCAGTTAGTCTGAGAGGTACTGAAGGACTCTTTTTGGAGAGTTGATCAGATTTTGCTAGACGTTGAAGTCCTTGGGGTCCCTGCAACCACCCAAGTACATCAAATTGTTTGAGAGAGATGAGAAAACTTGTTTTGATTAAGCTGGGGCCATTCCCTGACTGTCTAAGTCTTCAGACAAGTTAGGACCTAATGCACACTGCACATGTCTCCTTCTGAAATGTTCTCCACCTTAGTTTTTATGTAAGCATGAAAGTACAGTACTAAAATACATGAAGAAATCTGTATTTATACATGAAGGATTCTGTACATACAGGAATGGTGAGACATAAATCTCAGGAAGGCATCTTATTTAATAATTTCCCAGTTGATTTCTGCTATTGTGTGAGGCTGGGCTCTTCATTTGTATCAAAATCAGTCGGGAAGACTTCTGAGATGACCTCATGAGAAACTAGTACTCCTGCAGATTGGACCAAAGAGGCCATAGCCCTACAGGCCAGATTATACGTTTACAGAGTGATGTGCTTTAAAGTTAGATTGTAAATGCATGACTAAATTTGTGTATTTAGCATCTAAATTAGTTGTTAATAGGCTTCATGTGAGAAGGGACCTTGAGCCTACCCTTGGGGACTTTTGTCTAGGAAAGTCAGATAGTCCTGTGTCTAGGGAAGTATATGGTAAAGAAAGGCCAGAGAATATGATATATCCTGACATATCAATTTTTTTTTCTATTTCCATGCACTGGAGAAAGGAGAGAAAGATTTGTACAGTAAGCATGTGAGTGTGGAAGGCCAGGTGTATTTTAGATCAACAGAGGAATGGCCACGGTACTCTAGTGAAAGAAACAGCATTGAGGCTGAGATCTAAGAAGGGTCTCAGAGACGGGAGAGGCAGTGAAGAAGCCACATCTAGCAGGAGTGTCCAGGAGAAGGAGAGGCATCTGGATATGTCCATATTCAAGGAATTTTCTGTTTATTTTTTAAGATATGGATGGTTTTCTGCTAAGTGAAAATGCCTGGGCTTGATCTCTACACATTCAGAAGCTACTTGATGTCCTTGATCTGGAAGAGCATTATGATAAAAGTCATGTTTGAAATTAAATCTGAAGTACTTATTGTTGACAGCTAACTTTTTTTTAAGCATATAATTCATGCCAGGCACTATTCCTTTATATTTATGAATTAATGTAAATCTTAGAACAATTTGATGAGATTGCTACTATTAGCTCTATTTTACAGAGGAGTAAACTAAGAGTCAGAAAAGGTAAATAATTCACCCAGGACTACACAGGGAATAAAAGGCAGGTGCTATGAACCAAGCCTGGACACTTGTACTCCAGAGTCTGCTAAATCATTCTGCTGTACTTTCAGTTTGTTCAGTATCTGTCATAGACCTTTAAATAACAGTGAAGTTTTTACAACAAAATAACTCTTAATAGTTTCATATTATTGTTTGTTAGGAATATATAAAGTTATTCACTCAGTTCTCTCTTTGGTCAACAGTTAAGATTGTTTTCCATTTTTGAAAAATGCTATGATAAACAAAGCTGCATGAATTTTTATATTTGAAAGCAAACCTCCAGGAAAACTAACTTTTTAGCAATGAAATGACTGGATCAAAGGACATGCATATTTTTAAGGATTTTGACATATGCTATCATGAATCACTCTCCAGAATGCTTGTCCCAAATTGCATTGCACCATCAGAGTCTGAGATGATCAATATTCCTAAACCCTCAGCAGAAGTGATCATCTTTTATCTTTGATAATAGCAATATAACTCACTGTGTTTCATTTTGAATTTTTTATTGCTAATCAAAAAGTTGAATATTTTAATTTTTAGTATTATATCTCCTTTTTTTATGAATTAGGTGATCCCATTGTTGATTAATTGCAATGTTTTATAGAGTATGATTATCCCTAGAGATTTAATTTTATATCTTATATATTTTTTTATTTTTTTTAATTTTAATGTTTATTTATTTTTGAGAGAGAGTCACATCATGAGTGAGGGAGGGGCAGAGAGAGAGCGAGACACAGAATCCAAAGCAGGCTCCAGGCTCTAGGCTCTGAGCTGTCAGCACAGAGCCCGACGCAGGGCTTGGACTCACGAACTGTGACATCATGACCTGAGCTGAAGTCAGATGCCCAACCTACTGAACCACCCAGGTGCTCCATAATGTTTATTTATTTTTGAGAGACAGAGAGACAGAGCAAGAGCAGGGGAAGGGCAGAAGGAGACACGGAATCTGAAGCAGGCTGCAGGCTCTGAGCTGTCAGCACACAGCCTGATGTGGGCCTCAACCCCATGGACCGCGAGATCATGACCTGAGCTAAAGTCGGATGCTTAACTGACTGAGCCACCCAGGTGCCCCAAATTTTATAATTTTTCGATGTAAGAAAGCTTTTTAAAAATTTACACAAACACATCAATATTTTTCTTTAAAGTCTCAGCACTTGTTTGGATAGTTGGAAAATCTTTCCCTAATGTCAATATTATATAAATGTTTGCTCTCATTTTGTATTTTTCTTTATGGTGGTGTTTTTTTTTTCAAGTATCTGATTTATTTTGATGAATGAGATGAAGTAGGTGTCTTGCTTTTTGTTTTTTTCTCAAATAATTAGAATTTGTCCCGCTTATCAAGTGACTTTTTAGCCACTAGTCATTATGATCATAATTTTTATTCATGCTATTAACCTGAATTATTGCATTATTAACATATATTAATATATTGATTAATGTTGAAACATACAAACTTCATTAATTTAGATGCTAATATGAATCAGCTCTTTTCCTTGAGATATTTATCTTAATTATCATGGTGCTTTTGTTTGGCTACTAGAAAATACGTTGTTTCTAATTACACAAATAATGCAGATTTATTGCAGAAACAAATCAAACACACAGTAGAAGAAAAAAAACAGGTAATAATTGCTATTAAGTTTTTAGGTTAGATCCTTCCATCTCTGTTGGCTCTTGTTTTTGATATGCAGTTTTTAAGATACTCTACATCTTGATTTATAATCTATTTTTAAATTCAATCATAGCAGAATTTTTTTCTCTACCTAGATATATATCTTATAACATCAAGTATAATGGCTGTATAGTTTGGCACACACACAAACGTGCTGCAGTTTATTCAACCAATCACAGATTTTTTTTCTTAAATTTAGTCATTTTCCAAGGTTGTTTTTACAAACAATGATATAGCCTTCCTATATCTACATCTTTGGGGAAAGATCTGCTTGATTGTAAGAAGATAAAGCATAGTTTTTCATGGGAGTTCTAACATTCTTCTCCTTCATTCTGCATAACATATCTCAACCAAAGTCCTTTTCCTAAAGCATTGTTTTCAACACAGGAATAATTTCTTTTCAGTGAGGTGCCTACATTGGAAGTACACTGCTTTTGAGATCCCATTTACATCCAAGACTGTGTAAACCTCCCACAGAGGAGGCTGTGTCCTGCCTGTGCCACTCTGGATCTGTTTACCTTCAGATTTGTCTCTCAGCTTCCCTGCCTGCCCCCCAATTTTCTTTACCTGGAAGCCTGGACTGCTGGAGCTAAGGATGTCTTTGCTGTCCCTTGCCCCCATTACTCTGAGGAAAGAGGAGGATCTTCCAGCACTATTTTTTCCAACTGCCCCCTAAGCTTTTGGATACTCAAGTGCTCCATGAAGGGACATAGGGATATGTTGGCAAGGTGATGGATTCCTGTTTGGTGCTTTGCCATTTGGGGACTCTACACTGTCACACCATGTCGGTTCACACATGGTCAATTCACAGTTTGGTGGATATTTTATTGGTCTACCCCTTTTTTCTTCTAATTGAGTAAATTTGACATGTAACACTATATAAATTTAAGTTGTACATGGTGTCATTTTTATATTTTTATATGTTGTAATATGGTTGCCATTGTAATGATATTTATCACATGTACTAATAGTATAATACTGTCTATGTTCAATAAGCTATACATTAAATCTCAATGGCTATTTGAGCACTTTAAATAAATTTTTACTCTTAGACACAATCAATCTTATCCTACTACCCGCCATCCCCACCACTTAACTGTTTTTTTTCCACGTTTATTTTTTTTAAGATTCCACATTAAGTGATATATAGTACTGTCTTCTCTGTCTAGCTTATCTCATTTAACGTAATGTGATCAAGTTCCATCAATGTTGAGGCAAATGGCATCTCCTGACTTTATAATATTCCATTGTGTGTATATATTATATCTCTTTTATTCATTATCCATTGATGGGCATTTGGGCTGCTTCCATATCTATTGTGAATAATGCTGCAGTAAACATTGTTGTTCATATATCATATCTCATCAAATTCCTGTTTTCATTTCCTTGGCTATATTCCCAAAAATATAATTGTTGGGTTGCATCATAGGTCAATTTTTAATTTTTGGGAGGAACTCATCCTATTGTTTTCCATAGTAGTTGGACTAATTTACGTTCCCACCAAGGCTGTTTAAGGGCTCCCTTTTTACTACATCCTTGCCAGCACTTGTTGACTTGTCTTGTCTTCTTGATGATAGCCTTTTTTTTTTAAGTAAGCTCTATGCCCAACATAAGGCTGGTCTTGAACTCCTGACTCTAAGACCAGGAGTTGCATACTCTACCGACTGAGTCAGCCAGGTGCCCCTTGATGGTAGCCATTCTAATAGATATGAGTTGATATCTCATTGTGGTGTTTATTTGCATTTCTCTAATGATTAATGATGTTTAGCATCTTCTCATGACCCTGTTGGCCATTTTTATGTCCTGGTTTATATTTTCTTAGAAGATTCCTCTTCCTCCTACATCAGAACCTAGTGTAGGACTCCTCATGTTTTTGATCTCGGGATATAGATATAGATATAGATGTAGATACAGATATGTATGTCTATCTATCTTTTGTCACTTTTTTAAGAACATTTTTTAAAGTTATTTTTGACAGAGAGAGACAGAGCATGAGTGGGGGAGAGGCAGAGAGAGGGAGACATAGAATCTGAAGCAGGCTTCAGGCTCTGAGCTGTCAACACAGAGCCGAATGTGGGGCTCAAACTCACGGACCACAAGATCATGACCTGAGCCAAAGTTGGATGCTCACCCGACTGAGCCACCCAGGTGCCCCTCTTTTGTCATGTTTTAAAAATAAGGAAACTTTCCTAGAATACTCCTCAGCAGATACTTCCTCAGAACTCAGTGGCCAGAATTGCACTGTGTGCCCAATCCTAACTAATTATGGGCAAGAAGATGAAATTACTGTTAAGATTACCAAGATTAAGACTTTGGGACATTAAAGGCTGACTTCTGATCCTGTAAAAAGAAAAAGAAAAAAAGTGCAAATTTCTATTAAGAGTAAGGCAGGGGAGTGACTTGGGTAGATGACAAATAGTGTATGTGGTATAGATACAAAGATTGGAGATAAGAGTGAGAGAACGGGTCCCAAACTATTATGGACCACACATCCTGGGAAATGGGAAAATAGATTGTTATTGAGAGAAATATGAAAAGAACAAAAAGATGTCAGTCTTGACAGAAAGATGATAGCTTTGGTTTGACACAAGTTGGTCAGAGATGGGATTTTCAAAAGGAATTGCAGGCACATAGTTACAAAATTTGAAGCACACAACAGCAGAGTACATATTGACTCTTGAAAACTTCTTTATAGATATGTTTGTCAATGCCATGGAAGTAAGATTACTGAGAATGACACTGGAAAAGAACAAAGCCTGAGCATTAGGAATCATCCCTAATTAAGACTACAAAGACTGAATAAATGAAGAAGGTACAGGTGGAAACAGAATAGATATTATTTTTAAAAAGCCAATGTCCCTCCCTTGCAAACACAGACTGTAAGACTCATCAATGAATTATTAACATCATCCATCGTTTTTCTTCTCTATAAGCAAATATTTTAAAATTTTTAGCTGTTCCATCTAGGGGCTGTACATCATTTATTTAATCATTCCTCTGTTTTGGGATATTTACTTATCTACAGTTATGTTTTTTTACATCTGCTCCTTTAATCTAGTTCCAGTTTTCCACCTCAGAGTCTGAACCAAGAGGCATATAGTCCCAGAGCAAGAAAATAAAGATATTTTTTGCAGTACAGTTGGCTTGAAAACAATGATTAATATAAGGAAAACCTGCTTGAAATTCCTCTGGTATATGATGAAATAAGGTTGACCTACTGAGACCATATATTCTCTCAGTTCAGAGTGATACATTTACTCTCACAAAAGCTTAACCGCAAGGTTGCATTCAGGAAGAAGGAGAATGTGATATAAAGAAAGTAAAAATAAAATCCTATCCTCCTTGTCTTGAAGTATTGTGCAAAGAAAAGAAGGCAATGGAAGAAAAAAATAGTTGATCAGATGCGTTCCCCAATATTCCTTATAGGTTTAAACCCAGAGAGGCCAAAATGAGGTGTATTGATTGAAAAAATGGGGGGGGGGGGCTCAAGAAGCAACTCTTCTTCATTTGGTCCTGTACAAACATGAAGGAGCTTGAATAATGATAAAATTTTTACTCAGAAAGAGAGGATTCTAGTTTGCCTTCCTAAGCTTCCCTTAATTCCTGTGTGGCCTAGACACTGTGGCAGAGGCAAGGTGGCCTTTTGACATAAGCTGAAAATCCACTAATAACATAGGGGGTTGCATGACAGAGGAAGTGACACAAAATCAGAAATATCTATCTAGAACCTGAACTAGATCTGAACAACAATTGAGTTAGCAGAGATATCATTAGGCTTTAAGTGAAATAAGGAAGTGATTTAAATTTTATCAACTAAAGATATCAGCAATAAATACCAGAGAAATGCCAATGGATAATATGATAGTTGTCTCCACAGTGGCCACTATCTATATCTTTTCTACCTGAACATGTAATAATATTCCTCTGACTATTCCCTTTGACTCTGGATTTTCCTTTGGGATTTCACAATAGAATGTGGTCAAAGTAATGTTCTAGGATTTCGGAGGCTATATCATTAGAGGCTTTGAAGCTTTCAAGTAGGTCTCTTGGAGCCCCAGCTATAATAGTATAAGAAGCTCACAGCACATAGAGAGGGCCACCTGTGGGCTTACCATCTGACATCCAAAGGTGAGCCTCATCCATGGATAGAATCAACTGTCATCCATCTGAATAAACCATCTTGGACATATAGTCCAGATGAGACTTCAGATGATCTCAGCACTGTAGCTACAGTCCTGAGATATCTGAGGATAGAACCATCCAGTTGAGCCCAATCTACCCACAGAACTGTGAAAGATACTATCAATTTTTATTTTCAGTCACTAAGTTTTGGGGTGGTTTGTAATGCAGCAAAAGATAACCAGGCCAGATGTGATAGGTCCAAACATCCCAACAGAGGCCTCTGAAGCCAAACTCAAACTGGATCTGGGGGATGACATTTTGGTATGAAGAATTTTTCACCAAATAAGCAAGAGGTCATGAAACCATTTTCCTAAATGCATTTTTAAATATAATTTATTGGCAAATTGGCTAACACAGTGTATACAGTGTGCTCTTGGTTTTGGGGGTAGATTCCCGGGGTTCATTGCTTACAAACAACACCCAGTGCTCACCCCAACAAGTGCCCTCCTCAATGTCCATCACCCATTTTCCCCTCTCCCCCACCCCCCATCAACCCTCAGTTTGTTCTCTGTATTTAAGGTTTCTTATGGTTTATCTCCCTCCCTCTCTGTAACTATCTTCCCCCTTCCCTTCTCCCATGGCCTTAAGTTTCTCACATTCCACATATGAGTGAGAACATATGATATCTCTCTTTCTCTGACTGACTTATTTTACTTAGCATACCTGCCAGTTCTATCCACGTTGCTGCAAATGGCATGATTTCATTCTTTCTCATCTCCAAGTAGTATTCCATTATATATAAAAACCTACATGTTTTTTATCCATTCATCAGTTGATGGACATTTAGGTTCTTTCCATAATTTGGCTATTGTTAAAAGCACTGCTATAAACTGTATTTTTGAGTAGAGAAGGAAGTAGGGGATAGACATATGAAAAACTGAACATTCCCCCCCCCACCCCCCAATACAGGACATTACCTGAAATCGTTTTTAAATTACCATATTAGGCTAAATACTAATATAGATTAAATATAGTAAGTGGAAGCTTATGAGGAAGACTACTAGCTCATGTACAGGCAAATAAAGAAAGTGCGTTTTATATGGGTCACACTATAATCAAATTGAGCAGCAATCAGTCCTTTGCAGCCTGTTTTTGTCAATAAAGTTTTACTGGAACACAGCCATGCCCATTTGTTTACGTATTTTCTGTAACTGTTGTAGTGCTATAATAGTTGCAGAAGAAACTGGCCTGCAAAGCCTCAAGTACTTACTCTCTGGCACTTTAAAGGAAAAGTGTACTGACCTCTATATAAAGTGAAAACTGGAACCATGATTCACACACAGACTTTAAATAACTTGCAATTATATTTTCAGGGTAAATTCCTAGAAGTAGAATTGCTAGGCCACAGAGTTTGTGTAACATTAAAGTCTTTTGTAAATTTTGGTTCTAATTTACCTCCAGAAAAATGGTATCATTTTACATATAATCATATCAATATGAGATGCCACGTTCTCTGTATCCTCACCAGTGTCATAAAATTTAACTTTAGAGTCATATAAAAAGGAGGAGGAGGAGGAGCCAGAGGAGGAATAAAAGGAAGTGGAGGAGGAGGGGGAGGAGAATAAGGAGGCGATAAAGCTCTTGTACACAAATCTTTTTCTGTATCATTTAGGATATTTCTTACAAGCAAAATTACAGGGTCAATGTATTCAAAGTGTATTAAGTCCCCCCCATAAAAAAAACATAGTAAGTACCCTGCTATATATTGCCAAATTAATTTCCAGAAGAGTTGTACCAATTTACACTCCTCCTTATATTGTATGAAATGAACACATTTCACTTAACAAGTACATATGTTAGATAAATGGTATATTTATTTCACATAGTAGTGTCAGTTACATTGCTCACATGTTAGACAAAAACTGTATCCCATATTTGTTTTAATTTTCCCTTTATTCCTCAATACATTTGAATATTTCCTATAAAGTTATTAATCACTTTGGTTAATATTAAAGGTCTCTTACAGTTTTTTAACCAGCTTTTCTTTGTTTTCCTAATTGTATTTATATAACATAAATTCAAGAAATACATTTTAAAAAATAGGCATATGAGTCTGTTGCTAGACTTTCTGTTCTATTTCTGTGTTGATCTACTTCTATGCTGGTACTAATCAGAAATAGGTATTATAGATTATGATGTGTTTTGGCATCTGGTAAGGCTTAGGTACATTTATTGTTCTTTTTTAAAGTTTTGAGTTATTCATATGCCTATTCTCTTTCAGATTATTTTAGAAACGCCCTGTCAAAGTCCATAAAAGTCTTTCTGAAATTTGCATGGAGATTGACTTGATATGTTTGCAATTTCACCCAATTTTCTACTGAGATATTTGTTACAGAAAATTATTTTGAATTGATTATAAATTAAATAATTGTTAATATTTGTGAAAATTATAACTTTTTAATTTTTGATGGTTTTTTGGTAGAAAGTATTTTTATCTTGATTAGCTTATATTGATCTTATAAATTGTGTATTTTTCCTTTATTGACACATTTCAAATGGCAAATACTCTATTGAGCAAGTGGTAAAATAAAAATTTTACCTTCAGAGAAAGAAAAATGGTTTAAGCTTTCTATAATGTAAATATAAACTATAATGAAAATATTAACTAAAAATACAAACTATAATAGAATCTGTTGAGACTTTTTAAATAGGGAGGCTAGTTTGGGTATAAATAGAGCATTTATTTTGAGAAATTCAGAGTGTGCATAAACAATTTTGATAGGGAAAAATGGATTCAGGTCCAGATGTTGTGGCATTCATACTTCACTGGTGTTTGATACTGGGTGGAAGGTGGGGTTCATAGGTCCATAGTGTTTCTGGCTCATTTATGTATCAACCCAGTTGTATCCCGGAGAATGGGAGCAGGCTTTCATTCTTGGTCCTAATATGTGTTTTTCGTCTGTAGGTTATGTCTAAAGACCCTGGTCATTCGTAAGTATCAGTGACCATATAGTTCTCTTTACTGTATCAGATATTTCTCTGGCCTGTTTAGTTGGCATAGTTATCTTACTATAGAAAAATTACTTTGATTTGAAATAGTTCATCTGTTGCCTCTTCTAGTCTGAATATAGACCTATGTCACTTCAGAAGCCAGGAGGAATAGGGCAGTCTAACAGTAGAATGCACTGAAACTTAGAGTAAATCTGAGCACTGTTAATGGAAGTATAATAGCAGTAATAGGATATTCAGTAGGCCTCTAGGGATTAAGCTATCAACCAGCAAATGCTCATCTTAATTCTCCTTAAGATGGGACAGCCGGTAAAGCTGATATCAAGATTCCTAAAAACTTCTGCAAAGACGACTAAAAGTTAATATGAGCCTTTACATTAAACAAAATACAACAAAACAGATCCATAGGCTATACAGCTTGAGACGCATGGGCCCTATGCCCATCAATGCAGGGGGATGCTAACTTTGTTGCTTTTTTTTTTTTTTTTTTTTGTCATCCTTATCCCATTCCTACTGTGGATGAAAGGCAACCATATTTTTTTTCTATTTTTGGTTTATTTTTAAATTAGGTCTTTAATCCATGTTGAGTTTATTTTTGTGTATAGTATTAAACAGAGGTCCAGTTTCATTGTTTTACATGTAGCTGTACAGCTTTCCAGGCACAATTTATTGAAGAAACTGTCTTTCCCTATTGAATATTGTTGCCTCCTTTGTCATAGATTGACTATATAATCATGGGTTTATTTCTGGGTTGTATTCTGTTCCATTGATCTATGTGTCTATTTTTGTCCCAGTACCATAATGTTTTATTACAGATCTATAGATATCTTGAAATCTAGTATTGTTATACCTCCAGCTTTGTTCTTCTTTCTCAGGATTGCTTTCTCAGGATGGCTATTCAGGGTTTTCTGTGTTTCTATACAAATTTTAGTATTATTTGTTCCAGTTTTGTGAAAAATTCTATTGGTATTTTAATAGAGATTGTATCAAATCTATAGATTGCTTTGGGTAATATGGACATTTTAACAACATTAGTTCTTACAACTCATGAGCATGAAATATCTTTACATTTGTTTGTGCCATCTTCAATTTCTTTTATCAGTATTTTATAGTTTTTGGAGTACAGGTCTTTCACCTCTTTGGTTAAGTTTATTTTTAGGTATTTGATTATTTTTTGGTGCAATTGTAAATGTTTTCTTAATTTCTCTTTCTGCTATTTCATTAGTAGTGTATAGAAATGCAATTGATTTATGGATATTGATTTTGTATACTCTGACCCTTCTGAATTCATTTATCAGTTCTAGTAGTTTTTTGGTGGAGTCTTTAGGGTTTTCTGTGTATGGTATCATGTCATCTGCAAACAATAACAGTTTAATTTCTTTGCCAATATGGATGCCTCCTATTTCTTTTTTTTTTTTTTGTATGATTTCTGAGGCTAGGACTTCCAGTACTATGTTGAATAAAGATAGTGAGAGTGGACATACTTGATACCAAAACCAGATAAAGACACCACAGGGAAAATAAAAAAAGAACAAGAAAAAGGAAACTACAGGCCAATATCCCTGAAGAACATAGATGCACAAATCCTCAACAAAATATTAGCATCCTACATAGAATATGTTAAAAAATAATTCGCCATGATAAGTTGGGATTTATTCCAGGGATGCAAGGATGGTTCAATATTCACAAATTGATCAACTTCATATACCAAATCAACAAAACAAAGGAAAAAAGTCATATAATCTTTTCAATAAATACAGAAAAATTTTCTGACAAGATTGGACATCCATTCATGATTAAAAACTCTCAATAAAGTGGGGTTAAATGGAACATACCCCAACATAATAAAGTCCATGTATGAAAAACCCTCAGCTAACATCTTACTCCATGTTGAAAAACTGAGAGCTTTCCCTTTAGAGTCAGGAAAGGCAGCCATCTTTGATAACAATCTTGGTAGCATCCTATAGTCCCCAAATGTAAAAGCAACTTTGCCCAGGATGCTAGAATTATCTGGCTTCCTGCCATAACTGTTATATTCCAATTCAGTTATCCCCTGAGCATTGAAAAGATTATTGGACAAAATGGAGCCTCAGTGGAATTGAGAGTACTTTCCCCAATTTTTGGTCAAAATTATTGTCCTACTTTGGCTCCAAGCTGGAACTGTAATACTCTTTATTTTAGAAATATCATAATCTGCAGAGTGTCCCACATGACCCTGGCCTACACTCAGGCATTAATGTTGCCACCACCTTTGCTCTAAAGGCTACCACCACAGCTTTCTTCTCTCACTCTTGTTCTAACTCATTTTTCAGTTTGCCTATTTTCTCATTCCCTTAACTTTCTCTCAGATTTGTATTCCAGCAGTTTTTCTGTCTTCCAAGGCACAGCACATTTCTATGAGTATCATCTTTTTTGACTAGCTCATGAACTTGATAGTGGAGGTGCAGACAGTCTTGATTTATCCAAAGACTATTCCAAACTATGCTATGGACATATCTTCTTCCTACTGAAAATATATATCCTAATAATATTTTGGGGAGATTTTGCAACTACTTCAACTACTTTATCATTTAGTCAACCTTACTCCCATTAAGTTTAAAACTAAAGCCACATATCTACATTAACACTGGTTATTTTCCATTGTTAGCCACAGTTGTAATTCAGAAGCTCTGATGTGGGGAGGGGTTGTGGCCTAATTCTGGCATATAATTCAGGAGTATTTATTGAGTATTATTTTATGTAAGGGTCAGATCTAGGCAATTAGAGCTCATCAGTTACCCTCAGAGAAGGGCCTGCTAAAGTGGAGTAGATGCTATACAAAGGTTATTGCCTTATGATTATTACTTTTATTATTGTTTGTCACCTACCATATATTGCCTTGTGTCATAGTGATTTGTCAACATTTAATTATCTTAAATTTCTCAAAGGAAGAAACCATGTCTCAATTTCATTTCAATAATTATAAAAAGTCCATCTATTCAACACATGTTTATTAGAGACTTCACTAGGCACTAGAGAAACAATGATGAGCAAGACTGGCATTATCTGTACTGCATGGAGCTTACAGTCCAGGAGAAGTTTGTTTAAACAAGTAACTGTAATCAGTGTAATCAATATTAATGACTCTGATAGGAAGCACAGCATGCTGAGGACACATAGCAGTGGAATCCAGCTAAGGGATTACTATCCACTTTGAGAGTCTATATACTCAAAAATATTGTTGAATGTATGTATAGCAGAGTCAGGCCAATACCTCTTTCCACTTCAGAGCCCCTGAGTCATAACTGTGACTAGCAATGGAAAAGAGACAGTTTTGATGTATATATGCATCCCAGGATTTATATAAAAAGTAATATTTATACCAAAATGAGTAGTATTTGTACAGGCAAATAGGAGAATGGGGTAGAGGCTGACTAGGGAGAGAGTAGTCCAGGAAAAGAGAAGAGATGAACAAAAGTTTAGAGGTGATGGAAAACATTGCATATTGGGATTCTGAAAAGAATACCATTAATTGGAAGGCAAGTCAAGAATAACTGTATGAGACATTTTAGTGGGTTTAGACTATAACTTAAACTATTAAATGATTCAATGAATGAATAAAAGAATCATATTTGTGTCACAGAAGGAAAATTCTGTCCTCTTTGTGAAAAAAAAATAGGTTGAAGAGATGCAGGACTGTATGTGGAGACAAGGACTAAGAAATAGTCTTAGTAATCTAGTCAGTGAAATTGGGCTGTAAGCATAATTATAGCTAGAATGAGAAAGAAGGGATTGATTAAAGTTAAGTAGTAGAATCTATAGGAATTCTTGATTAACTGGATATGACTATTGAGGGAAAGTAAAGACTCTAGGATTACATCTGGGTTTCTGTCCGTGGTACCAATTACTGAAATAAGATACACAGAGAGGAAGGTTTGGGGAGAGAATGATGTGTTCAGAGTAAGTGGAAATAGTTCTGTTATTTCCACGTGGTAATTTCCAGTAGGGAATTTGGTGTAAAAACTTAACAGTGTACAGCCATCTCATGTGCATGATATTATCTGATTTCCAAGTCCTCAGAATTAGGATTGACATGACATTTTCGGAACTAAACTGAAATCTAGACAGACGAGATACTCATCCACATTCAACCAGGAAGTAAAGAGGATGGGCAGGAAAGAAGCTTTGCCGCCTTATTTCTTGTCTAATGCTCTTTGCCCTGTGGCTCATGATCTCCCAGAAGGCACTATGCTAGAGCTTGCAGAATGGGTGAATTTTAATTCTTTGTATAGAATACAGTGGACTATTTTACCACATATATTGTACAAGGTTATTTGTAGATATTGAAGGATGAAGTGAGTAGACCATGAAAAATGAGAAAAATTATAAAGGACCTGAAAATAAAACTTCTACTTCATTGGAAAGGCACCTCCACTATTTGGCTTTCAGCACATTTAATTCTTTATTTTAAGAGTGTGTGTCAGTGCAAAATGATCTCAAAATGCATTTTTTTCATGCTGAAGATGGAATGCTGCTTTTTAAAGTGCTGGTTACAAATTAATCAACATTATGTAAAATAAATTGTGGGAGGTGGTCAAAGAGAAGCATAAATAATATTTCCTGAATGGTTGCCCTTAGTATCTTCACAGAAATGACATCTCATATAAGGTTAGCACAAGGAGCACAGTTACAGAATAAATTATAAACAAGATTAAATGAAACAGTGGTAAAGAAAAATAGGGGGGGCTTATGACACAATAGAGAGAAAAATGTTGGATAAAAAGTGAAAAATTATAAATCGTGGCACATAAAAATTGCAATTTAGGACAAGGAAACTATTTGAATATAGAGAAACAAGATTGGAAGGTGGATGGAGAAATAAGTACCAGGCAAGGACAGAAGAGGGCTATGTAACTGACAAGTGTCAGTCTGACTTTCTTCTGGAAGAAGTTGGTCCCTCCAGGACCTGATACTGCGCTAAAGTGGCCACAGCCAGAGCCATGTGACAGCTCTTATTTCCATCATCCCACTACCATATTCCAAGGCTTTTTAAATGCATGTCTAAAAGAATATTTTCTCTTTTGAGATACAAAGAGAGTTCAAACTCTGTAAATGTTAAAAATCTTGTTTGTACCATGTCAGTCTTTAGAGTATGATCTAGATTAAGGCCCAATTACTAGAATATAGATGTGTGATCTGAATGAGGGAAGTATCAATCTTAGTACTACCATTGGCTTTATCTATATGATTAGCTTTGAAACTATCTCCTTGAGGGGAGCCTGGGTGGCTCAGTCATTTGAGCATTTTACTCTAGATTTTATTTTTTTTATTTATTTATTTTTAATTTTTTTTTCAACGTTTATTTATTTTTGGGACAGAGAGAGACAGAGCATGAACGGGGGAGGGGCAGAGAGAGAGGGAGACACAGAATCGGAAGCAGGCTCCAGGCTCTGAGCCATCAGCCCAGAGCCTGACGCGGGGCTCGAACTCCCGGACCGCGAGATCGTGACCTGGCTGAAGTCGGACGCTTAACCAACTGCGCCACCCAGGTGCCCCTACTCTAGATTTTAGCTCATGTCATAATCTCACAGTTCATTAGATCGAGCCCTGCATTGGGCTCTGCGTTGACAGCACAGAATGTGCTTAGGATTCTTCTCTCTCTCTCTCTCCCCTCCCCGTCTTTCCCCCTCTTCTCTCCCCCTCTCTCTCTCCTCCCCCCCCCCATTCTCTCTCCCCCTCTCTCTCTCTTCCTCCCTCTCTCTGCCCCCCACCCCAGCTTGTGCTCTATCTCTCCCTCTCAAAATAAATAAGTAAATAAATAAACATTAAAAAAGTGAAAAAGAAAATAGCTCCTTGATAGGTCCCTGAAAGACAGGGGGAAAGAAGGAAGCCTTTCCACCTTAGAACTGGCAGTCCTTGGTTCTAGGTAATCACAAAGACTCCAAAGATGTTGTCATTATCCCCTTGTAAATAAGGAACAAGATGTTCTCCAAAACCTGAGAATATGTTCCACAGAGCCCTTTCAGATTCTGAGCCCTAATTACCAGTCACTTTGCCCTTTATGGGGATCTAGATATAGTGGAAGGGTATCAAGTCCAGGAGATAGATGATATGAGCTATTTTTATCTGTGGCTGAAAAATTCTGATTCTAAGGAGCTCCTTGATTTCACATTGACAGAGCACAAAATGATCTGTGCATGCAGTGCAAATAGAGAATACAGTATTAGTGCAAATTTACAAACACTTATCACTTTAAAATGGTTCTCAGACTTAGCTGTACATCAGAATCCTCTGGAAAGTTTGTTAAAACATTACTGGGCCCCACCTCCAAAATGTCTTAATCAGCAGGTCAAAGGTAAGGCCTGAAAATGTGTGTTTCTAACATATCCCAAGGTGATGTTGATGCTGCTGGTCCAGGACCACCCTTGAGAGCCACCCCTCAATATCATACAGTAATGAGTGGCAATGCCAATACTGAAGCAGGGGTAACCTCCCAGCCAGCACAGAGTTCACTCCATGGCAGTATGCCCCTTCCCTCCGTATGCTACATGGTCTGTGCATTCATCAGTCTGTGTGTTTATTCGTTCCAGAATTTCCTAGTTTGGATTAATTAAGCTATTACTCAACAAGACAGAGAGGAGGTCCTGTGACCTCTAGCCAATTCTATCTGCCTGATTTTCAGCATTAAAATCTTCAAGACACCTACATATGCACACTATTTAAACTGGCCAAGCTCTGCAAGTGAATTACTTTTAAACTGCCTGACCCATGGGGTCAGATAAGTTCAAAGGTGCAGAGTGATAGAGTATGGTCTACCCCTTTCAGTACTTGTGATCTACCTGCTATAACCTATACTCTGGAACATCTGAAAAGCAAATGGTCCTCACCCACGGTCATTTCCATGATCTACCCTGAGTGTGATTCAACCCCATCTGCCCTGTTACTCTGTTCTCATATCTTTTATAGTTTAGCTCCCTTTAATCTCTGTTCTTTTGCCCTCGTATATGCTCATTCGTCTTATATATCACCTATGCAAAAAGTGGTTTATTAATTTGTTTTGAGTTAACTTCCTTTTCAAATAAGATTTTGATATTTACCTTCTGGAGCCACCCACTCCCATGTAGGCAACAAGACTAACAATAGACAGGGTGCTGCTGGCCACCAACCTGTCACACCTGTCCTCCTGTAGATGGATTCAGGTTATACAGAGGAGGGTCAGAGATAAATAGCATATTGTGCCTACAGACAAGACACTAGAGCTGAAAGACAAGACTCCTTTGAAGCAGATTACACTCCATCACTTTCACTGTTGTTACCATACTGAAATCAGAC
Organism: Prionailurus viverrinus; assembly: GCF_022837055.1. Taxonomy (NCBI): domain Eukaryota; kingdom Metazoa; phylum Chordata; class Mammalia; order Carnivora; family Felidae; genus Prionailurus; species Prionailurus viverrinus. The sequence continues at coordinate 123,913,175 of NC_062563.1, forward strand.
AGAATACCCAAGTAAATCTAAATTTTTGAAGCCACTCTGTATTTACCCCTTGCAGGAAGCTTTCTGAAGCAGCACAGTCCCAAAATCTCCCATTTGAATTCCTGATAATGACTGTAATAGCTGTGGAAGGTTGAGTTCTTGCCAAGCCCTGGGTGAAGCACTTGACTTGTATTATGTCATTTAAGAACTGCAATGCCTTTATCAGAGAAGTACTGTTTTTTTCACATTTCACATGTGAGGAAATTAAGACTTAGATGTTAAGTAACCTGTCCAAAATTACATTCCTAATCAGGGTCACAGCTAGTAGTTCAGCCCCATCAGTTGGATGCCAGATATCACACACTTGCTGGTGTGATTTCTGCTTTCCTATGGTACAGACAGCCAATCACACAGCACTTTCACAGTTTTTGTTTGGCAGATTTGAGATGAATATCTTAGGAGCAAATGTACCTCGATTCAACACAGACATGTGGTGTACCAATGGAGTTTCCAGCCAGCTGTGTGCAAGGATCCATTGTAATCGGGAGGTGGGAAAAGGAAACCATTAAACTTGGTCCCTACCTAGGGAAAATGTATATATGCAAATATGCTGTGAGAATAGGATGGAAGAACATATGGCTAAGAGGCCAAATGTGTGAAATGCAAACTGCAAAATTTGTATTTTAGCTAAAACCGAGAACTAAAAAAAGAGGCTAAGTAGGCTAAATAGTATAAGGGCATATCTTCCAAAACCATTGGCAGAGCTGCCCTCAGCCCAAATGGTGACAGACTGGCTGCCTAATGTCCTAGGGACTTAGGCATGTATCTGTTGCACTGGGGGTATTTACAATGCCCTCCCATTTTAATATTTATTTAGAAGTTAATTACTGTCACTGTCAGCTCTTTTATCTCAACAACATTTCAGAGAAATGTATTCAGGCATTATGTGACTTGTAAGTAAGATTAACAAGAAAGTTCAGAGAAGTGTAATAATCAAGGGATTTGGCTGTTAATAAAGAACTTAATGAAAAACAAATGAGTTAACACCATATTGAATTTGAATTTGGTTAAAGAAAATTCTAGAATTACATACAGTACACTTTCTTAAGCATAAGTCATTGTACACCTAGAATTGAAATTAACGACCAATGACCACATTCATGTGCAAATGGCCAATGAGAATACCAACTTTGAGGATTATTTTAGACTCAAAAGCCAGGGCTTTGCCTGTATTATTTAAATCTTTAAATAAACACAAATGAGCTTTCAGGTGGGTTTCATTGGATGTATTATCTGCATTACGCCCTCATGCACACATACACATACAGACACGCAGACGTACTACTGATGAGTTGATAGAGTGTATTACTCCTGCTCTACAGATGGCTAAAGGGATTAAGCAAATATCGTTGCTGCAGCATGAGGCTGAGCCTTTGTATTCATTTATAAAGTTAGGGAAGTCACTGAAGAGAAAGAAAAATCATGCAACTGGAATGGAGAAGAAAAGCTCCAATTATAGTTCCAGAATTGGCTGCCACCTTTAGTGTTAACAGAGTGTGCACGTTTCTCAGAAGTGACACCTGCATTGTCTATTGGGAAACATTTAATCCCTGAAGTTGTATTAAGGAGGCTGGTGAGCATACAAGTGAATAGAAATGATGTCAGCTCTTTCTCTGATAGAAGAAATTGCACTAATTTAAATAGGGGCATATCAGAGGGTTCTCTGGACCCCTCTTAATTTGATTTCAGTTGCAATGTACCACTGTGCCCCTGCAGAATACCTGGAAATTACGTAAACATATGACTATGTGAACATAGGTATCATCCTGATGTTCCCCTGCCCTTTTTATACGCCTCTATCCAGGATTTGATTAGCTTGTGTCTCTTCTAGAAGGGAGGCATTTTGCTTTATTTAACATAGTATGGCCAGTGACCAAAGTGTGCTATATGCATCTGGTGGGCACCTGGGGAATGTTTGTGGGGCCATATACTTAGAAAAACACCTCTTTTTCTCAGGGTCACATCCAACAGCTTCCCCTATGATAGACCACAGCTGAGAGCTGGAGATATCATACAAAGTCCTCCCAAACAGTTAGAATGGAGGTGAAGATGATACAGTGATTGAAATCTGTGCTTCATCTGAAATAAATTCTCTTCTGCCTTCACATAATATCCAACCTCCTGTCTTTATTTTTGTCCCCAATAATTGTAGCAGTGCCTGGAACATAGTTAGTGGGCAATAGATAAATGTTGCACAGGAAAGCATTTGATATATGTTGAGAGAATTCAGTTGGAAAATGTTGACTGTGCTTAATGTTTGGGCACTTAACATAAGTTCTGGTAATATGACAAAGCCTCTCACGGTAGTGCTTATTCTCTTGTGATTAAAAAAAAAGTGTGTGTGTGTGTGTGTGTGTGTGTGTGTGTGTGTGTGTATTGATGACTTCCAGGTGGCATCATTTTCTTGTCCCGATCAGGAGAAGACCTGGGTTGTTCAGCCTGCTGCTGAGTTTGCTATGAGAGTGTAAAGTCAAGACAGATGCAGATGCTAACAGGATGCTGACACCTTTTCAGATAACTGGCTTCATCTGTCTGCCTGTTTATGGGGAGGACTGATTATCAGCCATGTGCAAATGCAGGGGAACCGATCTGATCTCTGTGCTGTTTTACACCATAGGCAGAGCCACCTCTCTATCCCACATTCACTCAGAAAGGCAGGAAATATAATTATGCTTTCATGCATATTCCTGCAGTACCCTGCATAGTCATTCAGTCATTAGAAGGAAAAAAAAATGAGTCAGTGTCAGCAATGCTTGCTTGTTTGAAGACACTACCTAAGACTTCAGAGCTCTGAGAGGCAGAAGAGGGGATGCGAGCAATGTGAGGCAGGGGTGTGGACAGTGGGTTTGTCAGGGAAGCAAGAGGGAGGCTGAAGGTAACTGTGGGCAATTAGTCTGCAATACACACAAAGTGGATTTAGTCAGTTAAACAGAAACCAGACAGTTTTTTAATAAAAAATATTAACTTCAACATTGAACTGCTTAAAAGATTACAAAGTCCTGAGGCACCTGAGTGGCTCAGTCAGTCAAATGTCCAACTCTTGATTTTGGCTCAGGTCATGATCTTGCAGTTTGTGAGGTCAGGTCCCGCATTGGGCTCTGTGCTGGTATTGCAGAGCCTGCTAGGGATTCTCAGTCTCTCTCTCTCTCTCTCTCTCTCTCTGCCCCTCCTTTGCACATGTGTTCTCTATAAATACATACATACATACATACATAAATAAAATTGATTTAAAAAAATGATTGCAAAGTCCTTGGCTGTGGTCAGTATTGCTAGGGGATGGGACTTGCCAGTTAGCTGGACCTGGAATGGCATGGGACTTCATTGAGACCATCTGTAGAAGCTGTTCATACAAAGAAATGCTATTGTACCAATGATCATAAGACCTCATTTGGATTCTAGGTTTGTTAATTATTGTGTGAACTTAAGCAAATAATGTAACCACTAGAACATCAGTTTCCTCATCCATGAAATGCAGGTGCTAATACCTAATCATAGTGTCATTGTGTGGATCAAATAAAACAACATATTATATTTAAAGAAAACCATAAGCTGTGGTTGGTTTTATCAACGCTTTGTCGTCATTCCCAGAATGAGCTCCATGAAACATTAGTTATACCAAATATAAGTATATAGAGAAATACATTTAGAGAGCACTACATACTAGATCCTTTTTCTTGATGGTTATAGTGCATGCTAGAATTTTAAGGGCTCTGAAGAGGCCTGAGTTTAAAGCTATAAGAAAAAATAACAATACCAAAAAAACACCTGTGTGGTTAACCCAGCATTTTCCAAATGTATTTGACAATGGACCCTGTGTGTCTCACATTTTATTCTTACTAATATATCTAATTAGTCACTAATTGTGACTCATATGTCACAGAAATACGTCACAAATTATATTTTGAGAAAAGTCAACTTCGTCCAAATTCTTTAGTTTCCAGGCCTCTAAAGTCCCTAAACAATCTTTATCCTATACAAGTGTCCCCTGCTATCTGAAAATAGAACTTTCCTGTGAAATCTTTCACAAGCCATAATGGCAAGAAGCAGAGAAGCAATTACTAATAGTTTATATGGAAAATTTTTTGAATGTTCCCAAGCCCAAAAAATAACCTTTCTTAGGCTTTTCTGATATCTTAGGACACATCTTGCTAACAGAGTCACAAAAGGAATTGAGATAAAACACACATGCTCACGGACACAGTTCAAGGCCTTGGCAGTGTGAAGCTGAGATGATGACTGAGTGTGGTTCCAGAGGAAGGAGCCCGGCAGTGCCACTCTCATTGCCCACGCTACGAGCTGCCTCTGTGCAGCTTGCCACAAGACAAATGCTGAACCTTATTTTCGCTTTTAGCCTTTTTTTTTGTAAAAGTGAAAAGCATCTTTGAAATTCTTTCATTAGCAAAACCAGGTACCTGTGTTCAGTCATTCATAAAAGCAAAGTGGTGTCACGACAACTTTCAGGTTACAGCACTTACCCGAGGGCACTGGGTATCATACTGCACTGGATGACAAAATATAACTGCATCTCAAATTTGGCTTCACAGTGCATTCAGCTAGGGTGCTTTAAAAATTATTGATGCTTGGGTCCCATCCCTAGAGATTATCAAATAATTGGTATATTGCTATACATTGTGGCCTTGGAACACTGTTTGAAACATGATAGGTAATTCCAAAAAGCGGCCAAGTTTAAGAACTAGCGAAAAAAAAATCCCAGGGCTATTATTTATTTCTAACACTGTAGACATGTTTTTCATTCAGATTTGAGAGTAAGCCTACAATCTTTCTCACAAAGCTCATGGGTATGGTAAATATTCACTGATTATGAACAGTATCATTCAGTCTTTAATTCACTTAATAATTATAGTCCGGTCACAAAGGCAATAGCCATATTCAACAGGTTTTGTTGAACCTTTACTTCTGGCTACTGCAGTTCTCAAAGCTCTCTTGTTTCTCTGAACTACTGCTCATCTGATTGTCTTTTACCATGCAGAACAGCATATGCAGTTCTGCCCAGTTAATTACTTTTTTGTATGTGTCTAACTCACTCTTCCCTCCACCTAAGCTGAAACCATGCTCTCCTAAACTCAGACACCAGCTATGAAGTGTTAAGGCAGAGATGGCATCACATAAGAAAGAACAAGACCTTTGGAGTAAGACAGACATGAATGCAAATACTGATTCTACCTCTCGTCAATCATGTGGTCTTAGATATTTTCTTTAATTTCTCTGAGCTCAGTTTCTTTAGCTATAAAATAGTGCTGATAATACTGACCTGGAAGAGCTGTTATGAAGAGTCAATGGGATAAGGCCCTCAAAGTTCATACACAAAGGGCATAACACAGGAGAGAGAAACAAAGGAAGCTCTTATTACTATCTATGTTGACCATTTTGAGGTTCAGTTGTTTGCACCCGCATGTGTAACAAGGAGAAATGCTGACTCCAGATGGAAACCTTGAAAAATTCTTATCTCCAGGCCTAGGGAAAAGACTTCTGGCATTTATGCAAAGTGACTTTCCCTAAATTCATTATTTTCCTGCTATAAAAAAACAAAAGACAGAATTTAGAGGAAAAACTAATGTGGTCACATTAATACATGAATATGGAGAGGGTATATAAAACAATTCTGGATAAGTAATGTCCTTAAATAGGAATAAAGCTGATGGAATTTTATTTCTGTTGGATTTGAACATATTCCCAGCAAATACCATCAGAGGCCAAGAGAGAGAAAACATGAAAAAGATTGGATCTCCATATAACAAACACATTATTAATTTATTATCCATCTAATGAAAACTATAAAGGAACCAACTTTAATGACTCAGGGAGGCCCTAGAGCTTGTGGGAACCTGCATGTGGTTATAGTGTGGCCTCAGAGGTTCAAGACTGCTGTACATCTGTACTAAACCCAAGAACATGGTCATTTGGCATTTATACAGCATCAGTCATTACCTTCTCTTCTATCAGTAGCCCATCAACATCATCAAACAGCTCCATTTCTGGCTTTGTTGGGCCTTGTTGACTCATTCCTAAACTATCTATACGGCACTTGCTCCCTAGAATGGAACCAAAGTTGGGTGTATAGCAGTGGCCTTATGGCCTCAGCTTCACCTGTTCTCCATGTGGCCACACAAAGTTCAGAGCAAAGATTATTGTGGAGAGAAGGAGAATGATAAAGGAAGGCAGGCAATCACTAAATAATCTCTGGCCACAGGTGTGGGGTGGCATGCCTGAATCTTTGATTGCCTGATGAGTTAGTCTCTGATTTCCTGAGGTCTTTAAAGTGGAGTGTTAATGCTTTTTTAGCACAGTGCTGGCAAATATTTAACACTCAATAATATTAGCTATTATTCTATGATGATGATGATGAAACAAAGGGAGGGAGATATAATACCTAGTGATACAAAAAGATCTAGTAAGATAAATGTCCAAAGGTCATTGGCTTTAGCAATATGGATATCATGGTAACCTGACAAGAACACTTCTGGCAAAGTACATTGAGTAGTAAATGGAAGGCAGGAAACTGGAAAGTAGAAAGCGGTTTTAATAAATCAGCATGAAAAGGAGCTGCAAGAGATTAGGTTGAAGCCAGAGAGGGAACACCAAGTCAATAAAATCATTTTTTAAAATGTTCTCTCCCCTTGGATAGGGAACGTGTGGTAATGCTGAAATATGCATAGTTCCCAGCTGACCTACACCTCCCCTACTTCCTGGTCTTGTCTGCTTGAGGTCTCTGTGGCATTCATGGCTTTCCTGGTATGTAGGTACCTTCCAAAAGCAAGACCTTCTAGGACAATTGGATATTTTTGTTTATATTGCTAGTCCGCAGGAAAGATGTAAGAAAGGAACAGAATGATGATTTTTCCCCCTCTATTCTTTACACACAGTTGTGACCTCAAGCTGAATTATCAGCAGCCTTTTTTTAAGTTATGACTCATTTACTCGTCTGTCTGGGAACCCAGAAGGAGTGGGTAGATCATTCCGCAGAGGCCTGATGGCCTGAGCCTGAAGAAAGCCCCAGAGCTGCTCATAGGGCAGCTGTTTGAAGGTGTCTGCCTAAGAGGCATTGAGTTCCCTTCCCTGTAGAATGACAACTCTGTAGTCTTCCACTAGAATCAGCCGTTCTGGAGGTTGCACGGTCTTTGAAGTCTTCAGTCTTCTTAAAAAGATTTTTAAGAGCTTTAAAAGCTTGGGTAAAAAGCACTATGCTATCAAACCATTTCTACTTTGTTTCTGTTGTACTTTTTGTCTGTTCTTGAAGGAGTAGTGCAAATGAATAGCTGGTCAGTAAAAATCAGTCTTTGGTCATCTCTACTTCTGAAGTCCCTTAAATACATTCATATCATGGTTTTCCTTAGTGTTCATTTCCTCAAACTCTTTCTTAAGTGTGTTAGTGATTCTTTTTCCCTCTTGCTGGTCACATTTGCCTGTTTTCTTATTGACAAAAGAGCTGTTTAGAGCAACCGAGAAGTTGGGCTTAAGATCGTATATATGAATCCTTGTATTCTAAGGTTATCCATACCTAGATGGTTGACACAACTGGAAGTGCCTATTATATAAATGATGTATCTCTGTTTTGGGAAAATAACATAACCAAGACTTTGGAAACTTCACAGATATTGATTAAAAATGAACTCTATGGACAGTTTATTTATTTTTAAATTCAGATGATGTATTCTTTTATTTTTCTTTAGTTTTTTAATGTTTATTTATTTTTGAGAGAGAGACAGAGCCATGAGGGGGGAGGAAAAGAGAGAGAGGGGGACAGAATCTGAAGCAGGCTCCAGGCTCGAGCTGTCAGCACAGAGCCCAACGTGGGGCTTAAACCCACAGACTGAAGATCATGACCTGAGCCAAAGTCTAATGCTTAACCAATGGAGCCACCCAGGGGCCACCAGATGATGTGTTCTTTTACACCCTCTAGCTCTCTGTTGGCTTTAGGATAAATCCTAAACCCTCTGGCATAGCAAAAAAGTGTCTAACAACCAAGTCCTGACATACTTTTCCATCATCATCATTTGAGGTTGTCTGAATCTGTGTTCTAAGGTACAGTCATACGTATTTTCTTTGCATTTGCAAATGCTGTTTCCCCTGACTAGATGTCCCTAGTTCCATAACTAAGTCTAATTGGAAATTATTTCTGATAATTTTATATATAATTCAAATATTAACTCTTTTGTAAAATTTCTGGCAAATTCCTACAGATATCTCATTTATATATACCTGTACCACAATTTTATTACATTAATTTTAATTGGCTGGTTTCACTTACTGTAGGCATCTTATATTAATATCTGATTCCAAATGTATAGCTGAGTTTCTTGTAAATAGTAGTTAATAAATGAAGTCTTTACCTTATTATTGCTTACCCATAGTAAATTATATTATATCCAAATTTGCATACCTTATTTAAAATATTATAGTCACCAATTAATCCTTGACCAGCTAGTAGTGTCTGACATCTTCCCAAAGGAACAATCATGTCCTTAATTTAGGTCTTTGATTTCCGTTAGAGAGTACCCATTGCCTTCAGAGAAATCAGAATGTGAATGGGTTAGCTTTCAGTTTCTTGGCAGTATAGATGATCCAAAATGAAAATTTGGGGGAAAAAACAACTTAGTGCTTATCTGCATCATCTTATTCTTGCTAAATATGGGAAGAATCAAGGAATGGGTAAGTAGCTGGTCCAAAGCCAAGCAGTGATCTGGAATCCTTACAGGACTAGAATGTAGGTCTCCTGATTAACATTTCTAGGATTACTGAAAATAAAATTAGATTAAAATATTTGAGTCCCATTTTTGGTTATGCCATCAATAAACTGGGCAATTTAAAGCAAGGCTCTTGTATTCTGGGTTTTGGACGCTTTCTCTGCAAAATGAGTAAAACCACACCTGTAATATAAAAATGTGGTGAAGATTAAATGTGATAAAGGAGAGGCAAAGAATACTGTGTGAACCACATCACAATATGTATTATAATTGTTATTACAAAATGAATCCCAATTAATGGTTTTGTGGAAAATAAAGAACCCTGTAGGTCACAGCTCTGATTCTCACTGGATTTGCTACCTCTATAATGGGAGGAGTCTCTCATGGAGTAACCATTGGCAGCTTGTCAGGAATATGCCTTTATGTCCCTCCCATTATACAGTGTACCAATCAAAGGAGAGGTATATGAATGACTGGATTTCAGGTATTTGGGAGAGAAGAGAATGAAAGGTCTGGGGTGCAGTGGTGGAGTGCTTTTCAGGGAGCTCATTATTCACAATGGTCTCATACCATCTTAGTAAGCAGTTGCCCTTTCTAGTGTATATCTCCACAAGGCTATGCCTCTCATGCCCAACCAAACATTCTCTCTAACCACCAGGACTGCTGACCCTTTCCTTTAGCCTCTCTGTAGCTGATACATACTTGTATAAAGATGGCAATAAGGGTAGGACACAGGTAGCTTCATAGCTTTCTGTGTTCTGTAGTGAGGGTGGCGGGGTAGGATATTTGTAGAGGAGAATTTAATATGTGCCCATGCACAAAACCTAGTTTTCAAATCTGTTTAACTCATGCTTCTTCTACCTCTTCATGTTGAGAATATTATATATTATGTTGATATCTGTATCAATATATATATAGTATATACTCTCTATTATCTACCTACCTATCTACCTATCATCTCTATCCATCTATTCACAATAAGAATAGAGGGAAGATATTCTTCTACATGGGCAGCATTGTATTTGCATTGGAAAGCACTATGCAAAGCTGGCCAACTCCTCTGTACCCTACGGACTGTTGTCTTTAATCCCCTCTTGTCCAGATTGCAAGTATTGCCAAATGTATATATGCTGTGTGTGTGTGTGTGTGTGTGTGTGTGTGTGTGTATTAGGTAACACTTCCAAAGACACTGTCTGATGGAAAGAGACATTGCCTGGTGAATACCCTGTTATCTTGTTAATGAGATGCCCAAAGCTCAGATTAACCCCCTAAGACTTTAAAGATTGCCTCAGTAGGCTTTTCTGAAAATCAGAGCATTAAAACCACTAGCTACCCTTTAGCCACCCATATTGAAATTTGGATAAAAAAGTGATCCCATTCTCTTGTCCTGTTCTATTTCCCCTTGTGGCTCTATTATCACCAAGGGACACCCAGATTTATCCGCCTTAATAGTATATTTCATTGTTTTCCATAGGGCTAGAGATAAATGGATTTATAAAGAGAAATGGAATTGGATTTTTCTCCTTCTTCTGATAACTTAGTAGGAATTCCAAAATTATTACTTGGGAGATTTTCCTCACTGTGACTAGATTATTGTCCATGCTACGTTTTAATTTATTTTGCCTATATCAACATATATATATATATATATATATATATATATATGTGTGTGTGTGTGTGTGTGTGTGTATATATATATATATATGTAAGTAAACTATTTAAAGATATATTGTTTTTACTGTCTCTGGATATTAAAAAAAAGGGGGGTTAACAAGTTTCTGTTAATTAAATGTGTGTGCTAGAGGGAGCAAGATACTTGTGGGTCATTCTTTTGGTTGTTGATCTTGTGATAAGTAAGCTGTGCCCTGTAGTACCTCATGTATGATTCACTATTGCTCTGGACCTTTAAGTGTTAGTTATAATGGTTTTTAAAATTATTATATGTGACTTTTCCATGCCTGGTTCCTTGGACACTATAAACCACTGCTAAGCTTGTGTTCATGAAGATATCACAGCTCCTATTTGTTTCCTGATGATAAGATGCATACTTCATACAGAAGTATAAAGAGCTGACTGATACAGTTTTCCAATCTGCTAGGTTTTTTAGAAGAGGTTATAGAATGAGGAAATAGAGGGACTGGAAAATTATAAGTGACAGGGCAGGGGCAGGGAAAGAATGGCCAGAAATGGGGATGAGGACACCCTACAAAAGCCAAAGAGAGGTTGGCATTTTAGATTCTGCTAAGATAACTGGGCATGTAAGGGCAGAGAATTGGCTGGAAAGCTAGCTGGCATGCTAAAGTATGCCCCCACAAAATTACCTTCTTGATAATGAATCTTAACTGACTTACCTCAACTTTGTATGTGTGTGCGTGTGTTTCATGACTTATTAAACAGATTAGCTACATTGATTTTTACTTTGAGATTTCCAGGCAATCACACAATACTTGAATTTTTCAATCATGTTGCTACATTATATGTTAATAAAAGCCAATAGCAAACATTTAAAAAGTTTTCCTAGATTAGGGCCCTTCCAAGAATCAATAATCTCATTGACACGGTTCAAAAAGCTATCAATTCTATGAGGACCACTAATGGCTGAAGAAAGCATGCATGTAAACACCACCAGAAAAATCAATGTTCTCTCTAAGTCATCGATAATTCTTGATGGCAATTGGAATTATAAAAATGTAACATGTGTTTCACACTTTAAGCATTTGAGAAGGATCCATATCAAGCTATCTGGTATCCTGGTGTTCAGGACAAGGGTTAGGTCTTGTTGATCTAATAACTTATGCATGGACAATACTTTATGGATTCTAAGATTACACATCACTCATATGACAGCCAGAACAACCCTGTGAAGTGGAGAAGAAGGTACTGTCACCTCATTGCTGTGAGACTTCACTCAAGCCTCAGAACAAAAGAAGTTGCACATTGGCCAAGACACTTAGAGAACAACTAGGAGTAAAGCTCCTCTAATTTTTATGCTTTTGTCCTTGGTGGTGATGGGTGCCCACACTACTGCAACTGGGAATGCAATAATTATTTATTATTTACCAATTTTCAATAGGCTACAAGTAAGCAATTTCAAGGGAAACCTTAAAAGTGGGAAACGATCCAGAAGGGTCAAATACATAATGTATCTCACCTACGTTTGGAGAATTAACATAAAAAAATACTCACTGAAGGATAAGAACTGCATTTTCTCATGCTTTTCTGGTGTCTCGTTAGTCACTGGAGTATCTCTACATTCTCAAGTGGGCAGTATTTGGCATTTCTTCCCATACATTCCCTCTGTCGTTAGTGAGATAGCCAGCTACTAGCCCCAGCACTGCCTCTTTTAACAACAAAGAAATCTTTTATCCTCTAACAGTGTAACTTCTCTGTAGCTCATCCTGTCTTTGGTTGAATATTTTTACAATTGAATTTTTGTTAAAATAAAAATAAATGTTTACAAATGAAATGAAGCCTCACCCTCAAAGAAACAGAAGTGATAGGATAAAGAAGTGATTCTGGGAACTGCTCAATGTAATAATGAATTCAACATTCTTCAATCAAATTTAAAATTTAATTATAGGTAATTGTTCTTTTTTTAATGAAGTACTTCTGACATAATGCTCCATTATTATATAATTAGATAATTAACTCCATTAATCACCTTACAACTTATTTTTCTCTCTGTTTTCTTTAAATATTTATATACTGTGCCCATTTTTATAGCCACAAAGCTCACCATAATCAAGAGTGTGAGTCAGGGTAAGCAATAAAGGAGCTTGGTGAAGGACAGCCACTGCTATTTCTCCATGTACCTCTCATGCTTCCTGATTTATCAAAACTTAAAAGGTTTGCAAAGTACCTTTTAAGTTCTCAAACCTATGACCGTAAACATTTCATCTACCATCTGCTGACCACCTAATATGTGTCATTCATGCACGTCTCTAGTCCTGGACTCAAAGGAAAGGGATCGCAAGAGATGACTAAGGCATAACCTTTGACCTAAAAGAGCTCCTAATTTATTGACAGAGAACCCATAAAGGATGCCAATGGCTCCTTCTCTTAAGAAGTTCACAGTGTATAATAGGAATTCAAATGTAAAATCTGTCTCAGATAGGAGAAACAGATTTAGGGCCCCAATAATGGCAGGAGACTTTTTCTGGCTGCATCCAATCTTCTGGTGACCTTGATCTGGTTATGCTTTACATATTGAGTTAACTCTGCATTATACATGGGTTGTTACAGGTCTATGGTAGACAGCTCATGTCCTGGACTACATTTTTGGTTCATATACTAGCACGGCATGATACTCATTTTTCTTATTTGTATGTAACCAAAAAATTATATTTAAACTGCACTTACCTTGCCCAGGGACAGTTATCTAACATGGCTCTTCAGCCTTCCATTGTATAATCTTAGGCAGGTTACTTAACCTTGTTATGTCTCAGTTTCCTCACCCGTAAAATAAGATAGTCATAGATGAGTAAGAATTTTAGAAATATTAATATTATATTCATAAGTAAATATAAATCATCAGAGTAATTCCTAGCACACAGTAAAAATGCAAAATAATAGTTATTATTTCTATTCTATTTTTTTATTACCATTAGCTAGAGATGCAATAAAAACAGACTCCATCAATATCTTCTTTCCTATCCCAAACTCACATCTGAATATTCTTGAATGATTTTCATGGGAGTGATTCAGGGGGTTGTGTGTATTATTAACCTTCTTGTTTTTAAGAGGCGAGAAAGCACATTTGAACAGACTGTTGTCTTAAAGTATCTTCTCCATTATTTTGATTGTCTTAATGGTTATTACCCATGGGTATTGCACTAGTAAACACTCTCATGACTAAAGCAGTCTTGCAAAAAGTAATAAAAGAAGAAAAGGAAAATGAAAAGGATGAGCAAGAAGATAGAAAGGCAACCTTTTCTTATTGGTGACTTACTGGAACTTTATTATTTAACTGCTTCAAATCTACTCACATGTGGTTACCCTGGATTCTGTACATCTGATTTGCTGTCATTGTACAGAACTCTTCAAACTTTGGTAAGCCACCTGAAACCTAAGTGTTGAGAATCTCTTATGGAGGAGCTGTCTGCTTTGTGAGAAAGTTCCTGAAGAAAGTTTTTAGAAATCTCACCGTTAGCTGGGAAATCAAATGATTAAATATTGTAGTAACAAATGTTTTCTCTTGGAACTGTCCCAGAATTTTTCTCTTTTCCATAAGTAATAAGAAAGAAGAGAAACCATCATACTCTAAAAGGAATATTATAATGAATGACCTACTGGATTGCACCGTGGGCTTCATGTTAAGTGTCCATTACATGCTGAACTGACCACAGAATTCATGAGAGCATGGTAAAGGCAGGTTTCACAGGGCAAAGTGAAGTTGCCCTCAGGTTGGCCCTCTCCTCACACCAGTGGGAACTGCTGTTTGCACAAGAAAATACAGCCCATTAGAAATGAGAGGCAGAACTGGATATTTCACTGGGATACTGGGAAAGTTGGGGCAGAAATTGACCCAGCGATTGTTATTTATCTTGTCTCTAAAAATTCTGGTTCATATATTCTTCCTTTTTTCCAAGCATCTAGCTCACTGGTGATGCTGAGCAAAGACTGTTAATTTGTTCATTGGTCATGGGTGGAAACTAAAGTGACAGGTGCTGAAATCAAATGATGCGTATGTAGAAAGAGCTCTTGAAGGTTCTACATTTTCATTATGTGATTTAATCCTCACAGCAGTTCTCTAAGGGCAGTAGCATCAGTCCCAAATTGTAGATGAGAAGACTGAGGCTCAGACCGGCTAAATAAATTTTCCAAAATCAAAACCATGTTTCTATCTCAGCTGTATCTTTGCACATTCCCGGGGGGGGAGGGGGGGGCGGGTAGGAGCAGGGAAACAGGTTTATGGTACAAAATAATGATGCCTTTTGCCTCTTTATTATTTCTTTCCCTGTTAATCACTAATGTTAGAGTCCTGTATCTTTTGCATAGAATTATTCATTAAGGTAGCAGAAGTTTTTGAAGGTTTATAAAGAAATTAACAATGGCTGCAATCTGACTTAAGAATAAAAAGGCTAAGGGGTGCCTGGGTGGCTCAGTAGGTTGAGCTTCTGACTTTGCCCCAGGTCATGATCTCGTGGTTCGTGAGTTCGGGCCCTGCGTTGGGCTCTGTGCTGAGGTCTCAGAGCCTGGAGCCTGCTTCGGATTCTGTGTGTGTCTCTCTCTCTCTGCCCCTCCCCCACACGCACTCTGTCTCTCTCTACCTCTCAAAAATAAAGACAACTAGTAAAAAAAATTTTTTAAAAAACAATAAAAAGGCTAAGAAAATACCCAAAGACAAAAATATACAAATAGTATTCTGGAAGTATTCTTCTAGCAAATAGCTTAACCAAAAATGAATCCACCTTTAAATCCAGCTGCTGGGGATACTAAATTATATTCAGTTAACTGCATGGATACCAACAGATGCCCAAGCGCTTAAGTTGTGCTGTTTTTACATTGCATAAGACCCCAGGGACTTCTTGGGGGATGGGGAAAATGGGAGTGGATATTGATTAAAAGCAAGTATTTATAACTCATCAGATGACTGGTAGTAGAAACTGAGACCTCCCTTTCACAGGCATTTATAATCTAACCTGATATGGGAGACACTCAGGGCTCAGAAAAAAAAATATCTGAACCTCAGTTTCACAGCCTGTAAAATAGGAAAGGAGGGAATAGCAAAAGCAGAGAAGGTATATGACAGTCACATGTTGGAGCTCAGAAGCTCCCAGTTCTCTTCCTTTCCCTCCTATTCTCATCCCTGTCTCTTGGTTGAGGCGTGTTTGCAAGGCATAGCTGACTGTGAAGGTTGCTCTGTCAAATAGTCCTTTTTCTCTTTCTGCTTCATGAAAGAGTGAAACAAGACCTTTTAAATCCACAACTCCTACCAATGTCAAAAAGCACTTTTCACAAATGGGTAGAGCTTCAGGTACAGGGAAGGTCTAATGGGCCAGAATCATTCAGTAGAACGCTGTAGGGAGGGGGCTGGGGAGTCATGAGTTTATCTAATAAGGAAGTCTAAATGTCTGATAGTACTGTCCTGGCCAAGTCAAATGAGAGCCAGACTGAAGGTGGAGGTCCACTGAAGGTGGAGGTCCACTGAAGGTGGACCCTTATATCATACCAGTTAGTTGATGAGCAGGGAAAATTGGTGATGGCAAAGGCCATTTTCTCTGCATGGAATGGATTCAAAGGCACAGAAAGTACCAGGTCAAAAGTGAAAAGTGGTGCTTGTTCATTCCTCTGGCAGAAGTAGTTTCATAAGGGAGGAGGAGTTACAGCTTGCAAGAACTGAAAAGAGAAAAGATTCTGAAGACATATCAGCCAGCCCCAGCCCCAGTAAAAGGGCAGCTGACCTAGACTCCCTTGAGTTACAAAAAGTTTCAGGCTGATGGGATAACTTAATTCTAATGGGAAAAATAAAAAAGTGTTTCCTCTAGTTCTGGCAGCCCAGCAAGGAAAAAGAGGTATTAGCAGAAGTCTGAGCCTTCGGGGGTCTGGCCCACATCCCAGCCATATCCTGAGAAAATGGCAGGACTTCCAAAAATTCTTGTGGCAGGCATTCGCATTTCCTGTCCTAAATGGTTAGGCCATCTGGAATGTCTATTATGGAAGCATTAAACTTACGGAACTGTCCTCACGGGCTCTCAAAACCACTTCAAGTATTCTACAGAATAAAAATAAGTTGAATAAACACAAACTATACAGATTACCAATTTTTCTGGAAGACAAGGCACAAATGTACTGGAGTCATATGGAATTATCAAAATATAAAAACTAAGAACTTTAAAAGTGCATTTCATTGAGTGATTTTGGAGTAAATTTAAGATACAGACCTGAATCTAAGGTCAGGACATTTTGGCCATGGTCTCTAGAGTTCTTACAGTTACTGACTTATGTATGTTAATATTCTCCACAGGCAGGACAACCTCAAGCTCCCAGAAGCAGCCAAAGTGCTTTGACAATGGAGAGGCAGGCATATCATCTGTCTATACACAAGGCCACATTATTCTTCTTTAGATGTCACTGCCATTTCACAACGTACATAAAAAGGAACTGACAAGTAAACATATGTAATAGGAAATCTAGTCATATTGTAAACATGCCCATACAGAATATAGTAGTTTTCTGTGTCTGTACAACAAATTACCAAAAACTCAGTGACTTTAAATAATATCATTCACTATCTCCAAATTACATAAGCCAGAAGTCCAAGCAGTCCTGAGTTCTCTGCTTTTAAGGTACCAGAAGACCAAAATGACAGTGTCTTCTAGACTGGCCTCTAACCTGGAGGCTCTGAAGCATCCAGTCTCAGGCTCATTCTGGCTGCTGGAAGAATTCAGTTCTGTGGGGTTGTAGAACTGAGATACCCATTCTTCTTGGCTGTCAGCTGAGGCCCCTCTCAGCTCCTTAAGACCACCTGCATTCCTTCTCATGTGGTCTTCTCTGTCTTCAAACCAGGAAGGCCCATGACTCCTTCTCACCCTGAGAATCTCTCCTGATTTTTCCTTCTGCCTGCAGTCTGAGAAAACATCTCTATTTTTAAGGTGCTCTCATTATATTACTCCCACCTGGATAATCTCACTGTTGCCATATATGGAACATATTCACAGGATTAATGCTAGGGGGCAAAGATCATGGAGATCATATTAAAATTCTGCTTACCACACATAGCTTGTGACTCATTCTAGAGATAGAAACAACTCTGTGCTTTCCTGCCACCAGATGATGACTCTGGTTAAGGAGAACACCAGGGAAGATGCTGAGTGTATTTTTGTGCGGAATGGACAGTCACAGGTAATGTGATTCACAGTGTTAGTTGTGGTTGTTACATTTCATATGGCTGCTGCTTGGTAACCTTTAAAATGATCTCCAGCATATGTTCTACCTATCTGATATAGTTTCTCCCCGTCTTGACTTCCAACCTTACCCTATCACCTTTCATAGAAGTCTCAGCCCTGAAGCTTGAAGAAACCTCACTTTCCTCTGGCCGCACTGCTCTTCTGAATACAGTTAGTGCTGTTGATGTTGCTCTGTCCACATTGATCTCCCTATATAAACCTTTTCTGCCCCAGTCTAGTCTGAGTGCCTCAAGGGCAGTTAGAGTACCTGAGGGGATTGTACTCACCTGTGAATCCCCTGGTACATCCTGCCTGAAACCTGACCCAGAACAGGTGCTCAATGAAGAATTGTAAGATTTAGATAGGTAGTGTCATTACCCTGTACTGTGTTATGTATAGGCAGTAAATTATATGCCCAACAGCTTTGCATGCTGTTATGTTAGCAAAACAGATTAAGGTTTTAAGTCCCACAATAGCCAATCAATATATATTGCAACACAGAATCCATACACTTCTAAATGAGTTTGTACAGTTCAGTTACCTTCTTTCCCCATTCAGGTAATACAATTCTCATATTTAATTTGTTGGCTGATATGTGAGCTCTCAGAAGCCAGGGGATTATCTTCTTTGCTCCTGCAAATGATATCAGAATTAGCTACAGTGAATATGTCAATGCCAGGTAACCATGATTTGGGGAGTAGGCAGAAATGGTCAGTAAAGTAGCTCTTCCCCACTCAGGTTATTACAAAGTCAAATCATCAACCCATATCAATGTCATTTCAACCCAATGAACATAGGAAGCTCAGGGCCACCTATTAAAATGTGATGTGGATGTCTAATAGGTATAGCCAGATCTATGATGAAGGACTGGATAGGGAAGGTACTTACAAGGGTTCACTGCTAGATAGCACTCATGTGTGCAGACGCTTTCACTCAGAATATGGCCTTCAACTGCTGCCCATAAAGCATAAGGAGCATGCTTCATTGGGGTAGCTCTGAGGAAATCCCTGATTGCAGATACTGAGTGTCTCCAGTGACATGCACTTAAATGTTGTCCTGAGGCTAACACAGACTAGGGACTTTTACTGAATAAAATGTGATTGGACAACCGCCAATTAAAAGAAGGAGTGGGGGGAAAACTATTGTGACTTTGAATCATAAATGATCTGCCTTTGGAGGATCCCTGAGACAGACTAGCCAGACCCTCAAATGACCTGCCTCTTTGCATTTCCAATAGATTAAACAATGGATAGATGTCCCAGAAATCAGGGACAGTGGCCAGATTTGGACACTGAAAAAGATTAAACTCTGCTCTCAATGGCATCTCTAGTACCTCAGGAAGGTCACTGAGGGCAATGTAGTAATTTAACACTCTATATAGGTGCTTTCTATACACTGGTTAAGCATTAAAATATGCTAGGCTACAACTGTAAAGAGAATAGATGAGCTGTATATAAACTGATGCTATAGGGAAAACAAGAAAATGAAGATGGCTATGAAGGTGATGCATTTATTATAGGTTAACATATATTCTAATAATCCCTGGCTTTATGCTTAAAATGTTATATATTAAATAAATCTTCTTCTTAGTACTTCAGCATAAGCCCCTTTACATAGGGCTCAAAAATTGTTCAAAATACATTGCAAGTATGTTTTCCAATTAATAAGTACATCATTGAAGTAGTACTAAATAGACCAAACTTTATAATATTTTGGTAGAAGTGTTCTGTTTTTTGTTTTTTTCTTTTTTCCCCCAGGGAGCCCTCTTGTGGGTAACAGGCATATTACTGAAACATAGATTATCAGTGAGTTGGTTGGAATTGGGTTGGGAAGAATGCTTCATGTTTCATTCATGATAAGCCTGAAATATGTATGCACTTTTCTGCCCCTACATTGTTTCTCCATTTTTAGGTTCCCAAATTTAATTTTAGACTTCCAAGCTTTCAGAGAACTTACAGGTCATCTGGCCTGGTAGCTCCCAAACTGATCATCATTATTATCTAGGGAACATTTTAAAAGTACATATCCTTGGGTTTTACTGAAAGATATTCTGGGTTGGTTAAGTCTGGGAAGGGGCTAACAATCACTAGTGTTTTAAATATGCCATGGTGATTCTGATTATGAATCAAACTTAACACTGAAACTGTCCAACTCCCCTTCTGATTATATTTGCTGCAAGACAAGGGATATTTATCCTTAAAGTTACTTATTCTCTTGCCAACTCAGCTGTGAATCTGACAGGGATAGTGCCCTGTGTGACTTCCTGTCCCCCAAGAACCTAGTGTTATGATGAGTAGAGTAGATACTAAATGTTTATTAAATTGAGTTAGGTAATTCTATTCTACTAATCAATATTGTTAATAGTATTAAAATCACAGTCCCAATGGATTTGTACTTTAGAATCCCTTAAACAAAGATTTCAGTATAAAATCTAAACATGATCAATCAGTACAATGACATTACAGAATCTAGGAGCATTCAAACAAATACCATGCATATTTGTAGTCCTTATGTTGAATAGTGAGAATAAAGTTGATATTTGTTTTCCCTCACTGATATTTTAAAAGAATATGCCATTATATTCCAGTTAAAGTTAATAAAGTTTTTCAGCTCTTCTCACCATTCAGTGTAATGTACTTGTATAAGTGCAGTAATGGAAAAAGACAATCATGGATACTCTCATTTATATGCACAATTTTGAATTCCAAGAAAATAAGAAGCAAGTTACCATGCATTTACCTTTACAAATGCTGAGATGAGGCAAGATTGGATATAAGCAATCGGATCTGACGATAATATATTCCATTTGCAATTGTTAGAGATTTATGCAAGATAGCAGGTAACACCTTCCTTTTGAATTTCAAATGCTGTATAACCTTTTGAAGATAACAAGGGATATTCATCTGAAATAATGGTAGGAAATTTATAACGGAGACCACATAATTAGTTGTTATTTTTTGCAAGTACCATATACTCTGATAAGAACATGGCCAGGAAAAAACTATATACCCCTTAGTCAAAAGTCAGCACCTCGCCTCCCCTCCCCTCTGCTCTTCTCTCCTCCCCTGCCTTTCCCTCCAATCCCTTTCTCTCCCCTCACCTACCCTCCCCTCCCCTCTCCTCTCCTATGACTTTAACAGCTTGGTACATAGGGTACCCAATCATTTAGAGGAACATAAATTAAATGGAGAAGAGCATTCTGAAATGCTTATGAGCTCTATTGGATTCTCAGATTTATCTCTAATGTGTGTCCTTATCAAAATAGAAAATTGTATGGGTCTGGGTTAAATTCTTCAACATGATAGGTATCCATCAGTACCAAGCTTAGCAATTCAATATTAGAAGAAAGAAACATTAATTTAATTATCTTAGAGTGACCATTGTTTACGTGATATTTTCCAGCAGAATTCAACACCTCCACTTCAGTTTCAGAGTAAAGCTGCTCCAAAGCAGCTTACTCCAATAGGTATAACTTGACAAGAGTTCCCCTAGAACCATGGCGTGGCAATTCTGTTCATCTAGGCTAGTATTTATTTTAAGCTGGTATTTCCAGATATGACCATTAACTCCCTGTGTGGTTGAGGCTCATGAAGAGTAAACTACTACATTGACTCTTCACATATTTCTAGAAAGTTCTCCAATGAGCAACAGCTACGACTAAGTGATTGTATTCATCTCTGCCATTTCCACTTTAGTCTTGTGCTCAGACAGAGATAGTGAGAGGGAGAGAGAGAGAGTGAGCGAGCATCTTCTACTTCATTTCACCAGGCTCTTAATCTTGGTGAAATGAGGTAGAATGACTCTCCTTTTGCTCCCTAGAAGACCTTTTCAACTCCAAGTGCTGAACCAGTAGTTTTAAAGGCAGTTCTTTTGTACCAGACCTTTGGTGCAATTTCAGAGGAAACTTCTTGAGTATTTCTCTGTCACCTTTCTTCCACTTGTATACAGCCAGAGAAAACATTTTCCTAAACATAATGCCAGCTGAATAGTCATTTACTTCTCTTTACATTCACCCAGTGACTTCTTATCTAGATCCTGCTCTCTCAAATATTAAGTGAGGGATGTCTTCCTCCCTTCCTACACAACACAACACAACACAACACAACACAACACAACACAACACAACAAAACACCCTCCTTCTTTGAGGAGACAAAAAATACAATATGTTAATAGTAATAAAAGTTCTCATAACAGCAGCAAAAAATACACATTCCCATAAAGTCTATGGGAATTCACCATACGAAATGGTTACATGTTACATGTTCCAGAATAGCTGAGGAGATGTGAGTTGGAACTTGGAAGATCAGTAAATTTCAATAGTAGAAAGAAGAGGGGAAGCATCTGAATATCTTTTGTCTGTGGAAAACACTGCCCTCTCAGGCATGAGGACATTAAATCTGGATGCCACTCTGTGAAGGAGACTGATCCCTGGGCTGCTCAATATTTTCATGTACATAGTTGTTGGCTGGGTATACTCAGTCTTATGTCTGTCTTTAAATTAGGACTTAAATGTCAACATTAAGACGACAAAGCTTTAGTTGAAAATGGTTGAGCACATACTACTGAATGTGGATTATACATTGTTTGCCAAACACATGACTTGGAAGCATATAGACACTTTCAGATTACAAGTGATATCCAGAAATAACTGCACTGTGATTTTTTGTATTAACTATAATACTAATGTTGTGTAATGGCATGATTTTTTTAAAGTTGATTTATTTATATTTAGAGGGAGAAAGAGATAGAGGGATAGAGACAGACAACACGTGTGAGTGCGCATGAGTTAGTGAGGGACAGAGAAAGAGAGGAGAAAGAGAAAGAATCCCAAGCAGGCTCTCTGCTGTTAATGCAGAGTCTGGCATGGGAGATCCGTCTCAAGGTATGTGAGATCACAACCTGAGCCTAGATAAAGAGTCAGATATACCCTTAACCAACTGAGCCACCCAGCCGCCCCTGTAATGGAATGATTTAGATCTGAATTTTGCTCCTGTTTCCTAGTCCTGATTCTATGCTTCTCTATTTGGAAGATCACTTCTTTTTAGGGGAGTTCTTCTTTTCTTTCTTTTCCTTCTCCTTCCCACCCCCTTCTTTTTTGTTACAGAGCATTGGTACTATAAAACTCAGTGTTTAAAATAAAGACCCTTTTGGTTTCCACAAGAAATCCCACTGACAATCTTCAATTCTGACTATTTCTGATATTATTTGCTATTGTGTATAAGAGAGAAAATTCAGTTAAGGCCTCACGCTTCCAGGGCAAACACTGTGCTAATGCCCTCTACAAATTGCTTGTACACGGGTTTCTACAAAATGTTTTCTGTTTCAATAGTAGGAAAGATATTGAAAAACTTCCTGGCTTTAGGTAGAACAAAAAAATCTTTTATTCTGAGTACCCAGGGGAAGGTTTGTTTTTCTCTCTGTAATAACTGGGCTCTTAAAGTTTGCAAGGACGAAATACTCCCAGGTCACATTAGTAAGTGGATTATTGCATGGATACCAAGGAAGAGTTGATATAAAGTGTATCTCCTCAGTAAAAAACAAACAAACAAACAAAAAAAAACCATTCATTTAAGGTATTGTATGATACTGAGTTCTTTATTGTGAGTCACTTAACAGCCACACCTTCAAAGAGAGAGGATCTTTATAGATTATTCTTCAGTATGTATCACCCCACTGAACAGAAGTTTTCACCAGAATTCTTTTTTGTATTAATTCAAGAACCTATTATGTGCCTGACACTGCTCTAGGTTCTGAGGCTTCATTGTTTTTTGAACAATACCCTGCCTTGAGGTTACATTGTAGTAGTCTTTCATTTAAGAAAAACTTGACCTTTTTTTGTAGCTAGTCCAAACACAACTGACTTTGGCTCGAGCAGTAATAACCAGAATAGCACAACTGGTTCCATTTGACCCAAGACGCAGTTGCCACTTCAATGTTATACAGACAAGTTTTCCAAGAGATTTATTTTATTTTATTTTTTATTGGAGGGTATTTTAGCTTTATGAAGTCTATGAGCATTGCTCAAGGGACACATTATACTTTGGAACTCTTTTCTCTGTGGTCTTTCCTGCACTCACTCTTAAATGACCCTCTGAGAGGACCAGGAAGTAAGTCTTATTCTTTTCTGGAAAAAATAATACTGTTGTTTCCTATATATTTTATCCCCATGTTTGTATTAGTCACAAATATCAGGTAACCTAAAAATAAATGGTAAAGATACAAAAGAAGTTATGTCTTAATTATGAAAAACACGACTCACATAGTTTTACTGAAAATACAATAAGTCTGACACACAGACACATCTCTTCACAGCTTAGAAAATAAATTTATATGCATTTAATTTCACCTCATAATAGTTCTGCGAGACTGACTGTGGAAGCATTACTATTCCCATTTTACAGATGAATAAACAAGGCCCCATATTGTGAAAACAGGAGAGTTAGAATTCAAACCGTACTTGTCTGGCTAGAAGCCCAGTTCTATTTCCCAGTTACATTCTGCCACCCCTACAACTGCTAATTTGATTCAGCAAATATTTATTAAACGCATGATTGAGTTTTATTTCCCCCATGCTTGCTACTTGATTGACTAGTGGTTGGAACTTATTGGTGTAAGTAGCAGATTCTACCAGGCAGCTTTCATAAAGGAAAGGGGCATTTTCGTGCATGGTTTTAAGTGATGATGTTTACACAACAGGCTTGTCAACATACTCTATATTCAGAGATAAGTACCCCATAATAAATTTACACCCTGAGTTATTTGAACAAATCATTTGATTAGTACAGATATAATTTCCCTCCTTAGAACAACTAGAAGTGGCTTAGGTGAAACGACTCAGGAGCCTGGAGGTAATATGAACATAGGGTGTGTCTGAAATCTCTACCCTTCACCTCCCCTCTGTCCTCTCAGATCCCAGAATTCTGTTGGTTTCATCTGGCTCACTCACCTTTCTGATCATCTAAAGCATGTATTATGAGGCATTCATTTTGCTTTTTTATCACATTGTGCTTTTATGATTTATGAATGCATAGTCTATCTTCTGCATAGCATGACTGGGGTAAAAAGTGTTTTCCTACTTCTCAAGTACCCCCTTAGCTTTTAGCCCAGGAGTTGTGCTCACTACATTTTGGAGAATAAAATTAAAACATCACCAAGCAAGAGAAATGCCCATTATGGACGTAATATAAAAATGCCAAAATCCTAGTTCTCAATTCACTTCTCTCTGCCACTGGAGTCTACTAATTTGGCTGATTAGATTCTAAACATGTGCACCCATGTTTCTAAGGAAAAAAAACATGGAAAGAATTTGTAGTCCTTTTAAAGAAAACATTCTACTTATTGATTCACTAAAATACTCCTTTTCCCAGAACACTCTCCCATGTTTGTTCTAAGGGAAAAACGTGGTACAAAGTCTTCAGGCAGAAATTAAAGAGAGAAATATGCTTCCACTGGGATCCATTGACTATACATTTGAATAATTCTGAAATGGAAAGAAAAGTGTTCATTATTATCCTAATTCTCAAGTGTTCTGTTTCTTCCCTTCAGGGTTATAATAGAAGCAGTTTCTTATGGGTCATGAAACGGTAGCCTGAGTCTCAGGAATAGGCTTCCACAGGGTCAAGGCTGAATGTCCTTGAAGCGGAACTAGAGAGATTTTACACTTAGCATCAAAAGAAAATCTGAGCAAGCCAATAGAGGTGGATATTGAATGAGCAATATCTATTGAGCATTTTTTGTGTGTTCAGGCACAGTCCCAATTGCTGCATATCCATTGTTTTATACAACCTACAAAAGCCCCTTGAAAATTGGTTGTGATCCTATTTTACAACTGAAGAAAATACATTTTGATGATTCCAGTTATTGGGGCATGAATATGGTAGCTCATTATAAGTTGTCCTCTACAAACCATCTTAACACAAATTCCCTGTCAGCCTTATTGAACTGAACAAGGTTTACACATCCCTCACTTCATTGTGTTATTTATGCTCAGAAGTGCTTTAACTCTAGCACAGTTGGAGTTCTTCATGCCTTATTGTGATGGAATATAGTCAGACACAGAATGTGCTTGATTTTAGTCATTTTAAATTTTGATATAGTTTCTAACTCATAGAAAAGTTGCAAGAATAGTATGAGGAACTCATGTATAATCTTTACACAGATTTCCCATATTCTTTTTTTTTTTTAGTTTTTATTTAAATTCCAACTGGTTAACATACAGTGCAATGTTAGTTTCAGGTATACAATGCAGTGATTCAACACTTCCATACAACATCTGTTGCTCATCACTACAAGTGTGCTCCATAATCCTTGTCGACTATTATATCTATTACCCCATCCACCTCCCCTCTGGTATAAACATCAGTTTGCTCTCTATAGTTAAGAGTTTATTTCTTGGTTTGTCCCTTCACTCATTTTTTTGTTTCTTAAATTCCACATATGAATGAAATCATATGGCATTTGTCTTTCTATGACTGATGTCCCTTAGTATAATACTCTATAGCTCTATCCATGCCGTTGCAAATGGCAAGATTTCATTCTTTTTTATGGCTTAGTAACATTCCATTTATATACATACACTCATATGCACACACACATATATGCACACACATATATGTGTGTATGTATATATACACACACACACACACACATACACACACACATACATACATACCATATCTTCTTTATCCATTCATCGATTACTGGACACTTAGGCTGATCCTAAAATTTGGCTACTTTTAAATGATGTTGCTATGAAAATCTGGGTGCATGTGTCCCTTTGAGTCAGTATTTTTATCCTTTGGCTAAGTACCTAGTAGTGCAATTGCTGGATCTCAGGGTGGTTCTATTTTTAACTATTTGAGGAACCACAATACTGTTTTCCACAGTGGCTGCGCCAGTTTGCATTCCCACGAACAGTGCAAGAGGGTTTCACTTTGAACACATCCTCGCCAAAGCATGTTGTTTCTTGTGTTGTTGATTTTAGCCATTCTGACAGGTGTGAGGTGATATCTCATTGTAGTTTTGATTTGCATTTCTTTTTTTAAATTTTATTTATTTTTTAAATTTTACATCCAAATTAGTTAGCATATAGTGCAACAATGATTTCAGGGGTAGATTCCTTAGTGTCCCTTACCCATTTAGCCCGTCCCCCCTCCCATAACCCTCAGTTTGTTCTCCATATTTATGAGTCTCTTTTGTTTTGCCCCCTCCCTGTTTTTATATTATTTTTGTTTCCCTTCCCTTATGTTCATCTGTTTTGTCTCTTAAAGTCCTCATATGAGTGAAGTCATATGATTTTTGTCTTTCTCTGACTAATTTCACTTAGCATAATACCCTCAAGTTCCATCCACATAGTTGCAAATGGCAAGATTTCAATCTTTTTGATTGCTGAGTAATACTCCATTGTATATATATACACCACATCTTCTTTATCCATTCATCCATAGATGGACATTTGGGCTCTTTTCATACTTTGGCTATTGTTGATAGTGCTACTATAAACATGGGGGTGATGTGTCCCTTCAAAACAGCACACCTGTATCCCTTGGATAAATGCCTAGTAGTGCAATTGGTGGGTTGTAGGGTAGTTCTATTTTTAGTTTTTTGAGGAACCTGCATACTGTTTTCCAGAGTGGCTGCACCAGCTTGCATTCCCACCAAAACACAAAAGAGATCCTCTTTCTCTGCATCCTCGCCAACATCTTTTGTTGCCTGAGTTGTTAATGTTAGCCATTCTGACAGGTGTAAGGTGGCATCTCATTGTGGTTTTGATTTGTGTTACCCTGATGATGAGTGATGTTGAGCATTTTTTCATGTGTCGGTTGGCCATCTGGATGTCTTCTTTGGAGAAGTGTCTATTCATGTCTTTTGCCCATTTCTTCACTGGATTATTTGTTTTTTGGGTGTTGAGTTTGATAAGTTCTTTGTAGATTTTGGATACTAACCTTTTGTCTGATATGTCATTTGCAAATATCTTCTCCCATTCTGTCAGTTGCCTTTTAGTTTTGCTGATTGTTTCTTTCTCTGTGCAGAGCTTTTTATTTTGATGAGGTCCCAGTAGTTCATTTTTGCTTTTGTTTTCTTTGCCTCTGGAGATGTGTTGAGTAAGAAGTTGCTGCAACCAAGATCAAAGAGGTTTTTTCCTCCTCTCTCCTTGAGGATTTTGATGGCTTCCTGTCTTACATTTAGATATTTCATCCATTTTGAGTTTATTTTTGTGTATGGTGTAAGAAAGTGGTCCAGGTTCATTCTTCTGCATGTTGCTGTCCAGTTTTTCCAGCACCACTTGCTGAAGAGACTGTCTTTATTCCATTGGTTATTCTTTCCTGCTTTGTCAGTGATTGGTTGGCCATTCATTTGTGGGTCCATTTCTGGATTCTCTATTCTATTCCATTGGTCTATGTGTCTGTTTTTGTGCATTTTCATGTGTCTGTTGGCCATCCATATGTCTTCTTTGCAAAAATGTTTATTCGTGTTTTCTGCTCATTTATTAAATTGGGTTATTCATTTTTGAGGTATATTATAAATTCTTTATAAATTCTCAGGGATTCTTATATCATGATAAAGGGATACTAACCCTTTAACAGATATGTCACTTGCAAATATCTCCTCCCATTCAGTACGCTGTCTTTTTGTTTCACTGTTTCCTTTGCTGGGCAGAAGGTTTTTCTTTTCATGAAGTCCTACTAGTTTATTTGTGCTTTTGTTTTCCTTGCCTCGGGAGTCAGATCTAATAAGAAGTTGCTAATACTGATGTCAAAGAGGTTACTGCTTATGTCTTCTTCTAGGATTTTGATGGTTTCAGGTCTCACATTTAGGTCTAATCCCTTTTGAATTTATTTTTGTGTATGGTATAAGAAAGGGGTCCAGTTTTATTCTTTTGCATATTGCTGTCCAATTTTCCCAGCACCATTTGTTGAAGACACTGTGCTTTTCCCATTGGATATTCTTTCCTGCTCTGTCAAAGATTAATTGACCATATAATTGTGAGTTTGTTCTGGATTTTCTGTTCCACTAATCTATGTGTCTATTTTTGTGTCAGTACCATACTGCTTGGATCACTACAGCTTTGTATATAATTTGAAGTCCAGAATTGTGAGGCCTCCAGCTTTGCTTTGCTTTTTCAGGGTTGCTTTGGCTATTTGGGGTCTTTTGCAGTCCCATGTAAATTTTAGGATTTATTGTTCTAGTTTTGTGAAAAATGTTGTTGACATTATGATGGGGGCTGCATTAAATGTAATTTGTTTGGGTAGTATAGACATTTTAATAATATTTGTTCTTGTAATCCATGAGCATGGAGTATCTGTCCATTTCTTTTTGTCATCTTCAGTTTCTTTCATCAGTGTTTTATAGTTCAAAGTATCCATGTTTCACCTCTTCAGTTAGATTTAATCCTTGGTATTTTACTGCTTTGGGTACAATCTTAAATGGGATTGGTTCCTTAATTTCTTTTTCTTCTGCTTCATTATTGGTATATAGAAATGCAAGATATTTCTGTATGTTGATTTTGTATACTGTGATTTTACTGATTTCATTATCAGTTTTAGCAATATTTTGGTGGAGTCTTTTGTGTTTTCTACATATACTGTCAGGTCATCTGCAAAAGTGAATGTTTTACTTCTTCCTTACCAGTTTGGGTGCTTTTTATTTCTTTTTGTTGTCTGATTGCTGAGTCTAAGACTTCTAGTACTATGTTAAATAGCAGTGGTGAGAATGGACATCCCTGTCTTGTTCCTGACCTTGAGGAAAAAACTCTAATTTTTTCCCCCACTGAGGATATTAGCTGTGGGTTTTTTGTATATGGCCTTTATTATGTTATCTTCCCTCTAAACCTACGTTGCTGAAGGTTTTTATTATGAATAGATGTTGTACTTTTTCAAATGGTTTTCTTCATCAATTGAAATGATCATATGTTTTGCGTTCTTTCATTAATTTGGCGTATCATGTTGATTGGCTTGTGAATACTGAACCATGCTTACAACCCAGGAATAAATCCCACCTGATTGTAGTGAATGAGTTTTTTTTAATGTATTCTTAGATTTGGTTTCTAGTATTTTATTGAGAATTTGTGCATCCATGTTAATCAGGGATATTGGAGTATAGTTCTGTTTTGTAGTGGAGTCTTTATCTGGTTTTGGTATCAGGATAATACTGACCTCATAGAATGACTTTGGAAGATTTCCTTCTTTTACTATTTTTTGATCTAGTTTGAGAAGAATAGGTATTAATTCTTTAAATGTTTGGTAGAATTTTCCTATAAAGCCATTTGGCCACGGACTTTTGTTTGCTGGGAGTTTTTGATTATTGATTCAATTTTTTGCTGGTTATAAGTCTGTTCAAGTTTTTTATTTCTTATTGTTTCAGTTTTGGTAGTTTATATGTTTGTAGAAATTTATCCATTTTTTCCAGGTTGATCCACTTGTTGGCATGCAGTTTTTCATAATATTATTCTTATAATTGTTTATATTTCTGTGCTTTTTGTTATTTCTCCTCTACCATGTGTGATCTTATTTATTTGAATCCTTTCTCTTTTTGATAAGTCTGGCTAAAGGTTTTTTGTTTTTATTACTGTTTTCAAAGAACCAACTCTCGGTTTCATTGATCTGTTCTATTGTTTGTTTGTTTTTTAGTTTCTGTATCATTTATTTCTGCTCTCATCTTTATGATTTCCTTACTTCTGCTGGTTTAGTCTTCTTTTGTTGTTCTTTTAATAGCTCCTTTAGATGTAAGGGTAAGTTGTTTATCCGAGAATGTTCTTGATTCTTGAGATAGGCCTATATTGCTATATATGTCCCTCTTAAGACCACTTTTTTCTTCATCCCAAAGGTTTTTGACCATCGTGTTTTCATTTTCTTTTTATTTTTTCTTCTTTTGTATATGTTCATTCATTTTTGAGATAGAATGGGAGAGAAGTTGGGGGGGGTACAAAGTATCCAAAGTGGGCTCTGCGATGACAGCAGCCAGCCCAATGTGGGGCTCAAACTCACTAACCATGAGATCACAACCTGTGCTGAAGTCAGATGCTCAAATGACTAAGTCACCCAGGCACCCCTGTGTTTTCATTTTCTTTGGTTTCCATGTATTTTTAAAATTTCTTCTTTGATTTCCTGGTTGACCCATTCATTGTTTTGTAGCATGTTGTTTAATCTCCATGTATTTGGTGAAGTCCAGATTTTTTCTTGTAGTTTCTAGAATTTTCTTCTAGTTTCACAGCATTAAGGTAAGAAAAGATGCATGGTATTTCAACCTTTTGTATTTGTTGAGGCCTTTTTGTGACCTAATATGTGATCTACTCTGGAGAATGCTCCATGTGTACTTGAAAAGAATGTGTATTCTGATGTTTTAGGATGGAATGTTCTGAATATCTGTTATCTGAATATCTGTTAAATCCATCTGGTCCAGTGTGTCATACAAAGCCACTGTTTCCTTCTTTATTTCCTGTTTAAATGATCTGTCTCTTGATGTAAGCGGGTGTCAAAGTCCCCTACTGTTATTATGTTATTATCAAATAGTTCTTTTATGTTTGTTATTAATTGTTTTAGTTATTTTGATTCTACCATGTTGGGTGCATAAATACTTACAAGTGTTATATCTTCTTGTTAGATTGTCCCCTTTATAGGTACATACTGCCTTTCTTTGTCTCTTTACATTCTGTTTTAAAGTCTAAATTGTCCACTATAGGTATTGCTACTCTGGCTTTCTTTTGATATCCATTTGTGTAATATATGTTTCTGTACACCCTCCCCTTCGATATGCAGGTGTCTTTAGGTCTAAAATGATCACTTGTAGGCAGCATATAGATGGGTCTTTTGTGTGTGTGTGTGTGTGTGTGTGTGTGTGTGTGTGTGTTTAATACATCTTATCACTCTATATCTTTTGACTGAAACATTTATTCCATTTATATTTGAAGTACCTATTGATAGGTATTTATTTATTGCCATTTTATTACTTGTTTTATGGTTGTTTCTATTGATTTTCTCTGATACTTTCCTGTCATTGTCACTTTTGGTCTCTCCTTTGTGCTCAAACAGTCCTCTTTAATATTTCTTGCAGGGCTGGTTTGGTAGTCATGGACTCCTTTAGTTTTTGTTTTCCTGGGAAACTCTTTTTCTCTCCTTCTATTCTGAATGATAGCTTTGCTGGATAGAATATTCTTGGCTGCCAATTTTTCCCATTCATCATGTTAAATATATCCTGCCACTCCCTTCTGGATTACCAAATTTCTGTTGAGAAATCTCCAGCTAGCCTTATGGATTTTCCCTTGTAAGTTAAGGACTTTTCTCTTGCTGCTTTTTATATTTTTTAATTTATAACTACATTTAGCAAATTTAATTACAATAGTTTGGGGGCTGGCCTCCTTTTGTTCGTTTTGCAGGGTTCTCTGTGCCTCCTGGATCTGGATGTCTGTTTTCTTCCCCAGTTTAGGGAAGTTTTCTGCCATTATTTCTTAAAATAAATTTTCTGCCTTCTTTTCTCTCTTATCTTCTTCTGGGACTCCTATGATATGAATGATATTATGTTTGATGAGAACACTGAGTTCCCTAAGTCTATTCTCATGTTGCATAATTCTTTTTCTTGTTTGTTCAGCTTCATTATTTTCCATTATTTTGTCTTCTAGGTCACTACAATGTATTCTTCTGCTTCTTCTAGCCTCTGTTGATTTCATCAAGCCTGTTTCCAAACTTGTTTTTGCATTTATCATCTCTGATTGATTCTTTTTTAACTCTTTTATCTCTGTGGTAAGGGTCTCACTAATGCATTATATTCTTTCCTCAAGCCCAGTGAGTATCCTTATGAGTATCCTTTAAATTCTACATCAGGCATGCCACTTTTATCTGTTTTCCTTAGATACCTGACCATGTCCTTGTTTGTTTGTTTGTTTATTTGTTTTTTTCCACTTGTGATAAATCCCTCTGTCTTGGCATTTTGTCTAAGTCTCTGCCTTCTACTGTATGTTAGAAAAGCCAGTTATGTCTCCTGCTCCTGAAAGTAATGGGCTTATGAAGAAGAGGTCAAGTGGTTCCCAGGACCTGGAGCTTCAGAAAGTGTCTCTGGTATGTGTTGCATGCACTCTGCTTTTGTGTTCTGGCTGGTCTGTCCTTCAGACCAGTCATCAGCAGAGGTTCTCCTCACCTGCTGGGTAGTGTTTGGTCCCTGGCCTGAATGTGGTGAGTTTTGACTAGGTATGCTCTGGTCTGCTTGTGAAATGGGACCTGACACCAACTCGACTTGAACTGAGACCCTGCAGAACACTCTGGTTGGGAGATGCAATATGGGCAGGGGTTTGTGCTAGTCTTCTGGGGGAGGGGCACACCACATTAGGATTCAGGCAAGCTTTATTGAGAAGAGCAGTCCCACCAGAGCATAGGGAGGTGGGGCTTGGTGTAAGCAAGTTAAGCAGCCAGTGTCCATGCTGTGCTACTTCCCACAGGTGGCTCTGTGTTTATGCTGAAGGGCAGGAGAGGAATATGGTGCCAGCCAGCTATTTTGTTCCTGGAGAGGTGTCTCCATGAACACTGCCTCTCAGAGACCCACTCTGAAAAGAGAATAATCTCTCCCCTGTGTGCCCCAGGTATTCTTTTTTTTTTTTCAATATATGAAATTTATTGTCAAATTGGTTTCCATATAACACCCAGTGCTCATCCCAAAAGGTGCCCTCCTCAATACCCATCACCCACTCTCCCCTCCCTCACACCCCCCATCAACCTTCAGTTTGTTCTCAGTTTTTAACAGTCTCTTATGCTTTGGCTCTCTCCCACTCTAACCTCTTTTTTCTTCCTTCCCCTCCCCCATGGGTTTCTGTTAAGTTTCTCAGGATCCACATAAGAATGAAACCATATGGTATCTGTCCTTCTCTGTATGGCTTATTTCAGTTAGCATCACACTCTCCATTTCCATCCATGTTGCTACAAAGGGCCATATTTAATTCTTTCTCATTGCCACATAGTACTCCATTGTGTATATAAACCACAATTTCTTTATCCATTCATCAGTTGATGGACATTTAAACTGTTTCCATAATTTGGCTATTGTTGAGAGTGCTGCTATAAACATTGGGGTACAAGTGCCCCTAAGCATCAGTTCTCCTGTATCCCTTGGGTAAATTCCTAGCAGTGCTATTGCTGGGTCATAGGGTGGGTCTATTTTTAATTTTCTGAGGAACCTCCACACTGTTTTCCAGAGTGGTGGCACCAGTTTGCATTCCCACCAACAGTGCAAGAGGGTTACCGTTTCTCCACATCCTCTCCAGCATCTATAGTCTCCTGATTTGTTCATTTTGGCCACTCTGACTGGCGTGAGGTGATATCTGAGTGTGGTTTTGATTTGCATTTCCCTGATGAGGAGCAACGTTGAACATCTTTTCATGTGCCTGTTGGCCATCCGGATGTCTTCTTTAGAGAAGTGTCTATTCATGTTTTGTGCCCATTTATTCACTGGGTTATTTGTTTTTCGTGTGTGGAGTTTGGTGAGCTCTTTATAGATTTTGGATACTAGCCCTTTGTCCGATATGTCATTTGCAAATATCTTTTCCCATTCCGTTGGTTGCCTTTTAGTTTTGTTGGTTGTTTCCTTTGCTGTGCAGAAGCTTTTTATCTTCATAAGGTCCCAGTGGTTCATTTTTGCTTTTAATTCCCTTGCCTTTGGGGATGTGTCAAGTAAGAAATTGCTATGGCTGAGGTCAGAGAGGTCTTTTCCTGCTTTCTCCTGTAGGGTTTTGATGGTTTCCTGTCTCATATTCAGGTCCTTTATCCATTTTAAGTTTATCTTTGTGAATGGTGTGAGAAAGTGGTCTAGTTTCAATCTTCTGCATGTCGCTGTCCAGTTCTCCCAGCACCATTTGTTAAAGAGACTGTCTTTTTTCCATTGGATAGTCTTTCCTGCTTTGTCAAAGATTAGTTAGCCATACGTTTGTGGGTCTAGTTCTGGGGTTTCTATTCTATTCCATTGGTCTATGTGTCTGTTTTTGTGCCAATACCATGCTGTCTTGATGATGACAGCTTTGTAGTAGAGATTAAAGTCTGGGATTGTGATGCCTCCTGCTTTGGTCTTCTTCTTCAAAATTCCTTTGGCTATTCGGGGCCTTTTGTGGTTCCATATGAATTTTAGGATTGCTTGTTCTAGTTTCGAGAAGAATGCTGGTGCGATTTTGATTGGGATTGCATTGAATGTGTAGATAGCTTTGGGTAGTATTGACATTTTGACAATATTTATTCTTCCAATCCATGAGCAAGGAATGTTTTTCCATTTCTTTTATATCTTCTTCAATTTCCTTCATAAGCTTTCTTTTTTTTAAATTTTTTTTTTTAACGTTTTATTTATTTTTGAGACAGAAAGAGACAGAGCATGAACGGGGGAGGGGCAGAGAGAGAGGGAGACACAGAATCGGAAGCAGGCTCCAGGCTCTGAGCCATCAGCCCAGAGCCTGACGCGGGGCTCGAACTCACGGACTGCGAGATCGTGACCTGGCTGAAGTCGGACGCTTAACCGACTGCGCCACCCAGGCGCCCCCTTCATAAGCTTTCTATAGTTTTCAGCATACAGATCTTGTACATCTTTGGTTAGATTTATTCCTAGGTATTTTATGCTTCTTGGTGCAATTGTGAATGGGATCAGTTTCTTTATTTGTCTTTCTGTTGCTTCATTGTTAGTGTATAAGAATGCAATTGATTTCTGTACATTGATTTTGTATCCTGCAACTTTGCTGAATTCATGTATCAGTTCTAGCAGATTTCTGGTGGAGTCTATTGGATTTTCCATGTATAACATCATGTCCTCTGCAAAAAGTGAAAGCTTGACTTCATCTTTGCCAATTTCGATGCCTTTGATTTCCTTTTGTTGTCTGATTGCTGATGCTAGCACTTCCAACACTATGTTAAACAACAGCGGTGAGAGTGGACATCCCTGTCGTGTTCCTGATCTCAGGGGGAAAGCTCTAAGTTTTTCCCCATTCATGACGATATTAGCTGTGGGCTTTTCATAAATGGCTTTTATGATGTGTAAGTATGTTCCTTCTACCCTGACTTTCTTGAGGGTTTTTATTAAGAATGGATGCTGAATTTTGTCAAATGCTTTTTCTGCATCGATTGACAGGATCATATGGTTCTTATCTTTTCTTTTATTAATGTGATGTATCACATTGATTGATTTGCGAATGTTGAACCAGCCCTGCATCCCAGGAATGAATCCCACTTGATCATGGTGAATAATTCTTTTTATATGCTGTTGAATTGGATTTGCTAGTATCTTGTTGACAATTTTTGCATCCATATTCATCAGGGATATTGGCCTGTAGTTCTCTTTTTTTACTGGGTCTCTGTCTGGTTTAGGAATCAAAGTAATACTGGGTTCACAGAATGAGTCTGGAAGTTTTCCTTCCCTTTCTATTTTTTGGAATAGCTTGAGAAGGATAGATATTGTCTCTGTTTTAAATGTCTGGTAGAACTCCCCTGGGAAGCCATCTGGTCCTGGACTCTTATTTGTTGGGAGATTTTTGATGACTGATTCAATTTCTTCACTGGTTATGGGTCTGTTCAAGCTTTCTATTTCCTCCTGTTTGAGTTTTGGAAGAGTGTGGGTGTTTAGGAATTTGTCCATTTCTTCCAGGTTGTCCAATTTGTTGGCATATAGTTTTTCATAGTATTCGCTGATAATTGTTTGTATCTCTGAGGGATTGGTTGTAATAATTCCATTTTCATTCATGATTTTATCTATTTGGATCATCTCCCTTTTCTTTTTGAGAAGCCTGGCTAGAGGTTTGTCAATTTTGTTTATTTTTTCAAAAAACCAACTCTTGGTTTCGTTGATCTGCTCTACAGTTTTTTTAGATTCTATATTGTTTATTTCTGCTCTGATCTTTATTATTTCTCTTCTTCTGCTGGATTTACGCTGTCTTTGCTGTTCTGCTTCTATTTCCTTTAGGTGTGCTGTTAGATTTTGTATTTGGGATTTTTCTTGTTTCTTGAGATAGGCCTGGATTGCAATGTATTTTCCTCTCAGGACTGCCTTGGCTGCATCCCAAAGCGTTTGGATTGTTGTATTTTCATTTTCGTTTGTTTCCATATATTTTTTAATTTCTTCTCTAATTGCCTGGTTGACCCATTCATTCTTTAGTAGGGTGTTATTTAACCTCCATGCTTTTGGAGGTTTTCCAGACTTTTTCCTGTGGTTGATTTCAAGCTTCATAGCATTGTGGTCTGAAAGTATCCATGGTATGATTTCAATTCTTGTATACTTATGAAGGTCTGTTTTGTGACCCAGTATGTGATCTATCTTGGAGAATGTTCCATGTGCACTTGAGAAAAAAGTATATTCTGTTGCTTTGGGATGCAGAGTTCTAAATATATCTGTCAAGTACATCTGATCCAGTGTATCATTCAGGGCCCTTGTTTCTTTATTGACCGTGTGTCTAGATGATCTATCCATTTGTGTAAGTGGAGTGTTAAAGTCCCCTGCAATTACCACATTCTTATCAATAAGGTTGCTTATGTTTGTGAGTAATTGTTTTATATATTTGGGGGCTCCTGTATTCAGCACATAGACATTTATAATTGTTAGCTCTTTCTGATGGATAGACTCTGTGATTATTATGTAATGCCCTTCTTCATCTCTTGTTACAGCCTTTAATGTCTAGTTTGTCTGATATAAGTATGGCTACTCCAGCTTTTTTTTTACTTCCAGTGGCATGACAAATAGTTCTCCATCCCCTCACTCTCAATCTGAAGGTGTCCTCAGGTCTAAAATGAGTCTCTTGTAGACAGCAAATAGATGGGTCTTGTTTTTTTATCCATTCTGATACCCTATGTCTTTTGGTTGGCACATTTAGTCCATTTACATTCAGTGTTATTATAGAAAGTTATGGGTTTAGAGTCATTGTGATGTCTGTAGGTTTCATGCTTGTAGTGATGTCGCTGGTACTTTGTCTCACAGGATCCCCCTTAGGATCTCTTGTAGGGCTGGTTTAGTGGTGCCAAATTCCTTCAGTTTTTGTTTGTTTGGGAAGACCTTTATCTCTCCTTCTATTCTAAATGACAGACTTTCTGGATAAAGGATTCTCGGCTGCATATTTTTTCTGATTATCACATTGAAGATCTGCCATTCCTTTCTGGCCTGCAAGTTTCAGTAGAGAGATCAGTCACGAGTCTTATAGGTCTCCCTTTATATGTTAGAGCACGTTTATCTCTAGCTGCTTTCAGAATTTTCTCTTTATCCTTGTATTTTGCCAGTTTCACTATGATATGTCGTGCAGATCGATTCAAGTTACGTCTGAAGGGAGTTCTCTGTGCCTCTTGGATTTCAATGTCTTTTTCCTTCCCCAGATCCGGGAAGTTCTCAGCTATTATTTCTTCAAGTACCCCTTCAGCACCTTTCCCTCTCTCTTCCTCCTCTGGAATACCAATTATGCGTATATTATTTCTTTTTAGTGTATCACTTAGTTCTCTAATTTCCCCCTCATACTCTTGGATTTTTTTATCTCTCTTTTTCTCAGCTTCTTCTTTTTCCATAATTTTATCTTCTATTTCACCTATTCTCTTCTCTGCCTCTTCAATCCGAGCCGTAGTTGTCTCCATTTTATTTTGGAACTCATTGATAGCATTTTTTAGCTCCTCCTGGCTGTTCCTTAGTCCCTTGATCTCTGTAGCAAGAGATTCTCTGCTGTCCTTTATACTGTTTTCAAGCCCAGCGATTAATTTTATGACTATTATTCTAAATTCACTTTCTGTTATATTGTTTAAATCATTTTTGATCAGTTCGTTATCTGTTGTTATTTCCTGGATGTTTTTCCGAGGGGAATTCTTCCGTTTCGTCATTTTGGATAGTCCTTGGAGTGGTGCGGGACTGCGAGGCACTTCCCCTGTGATGTCTTGAATAACTTGCATTGGTGGGTGGGGCCACAGTCAAACCTGATGTCTGCCCCCAGCCCACCACTGGGGCCATAGTCAGACTGGTGTGTGCCTTCTCTTCCCCTCTCCTAGGGGTGGGATTCACTGAGGGGTGGCGTGGCCCATCTGCGCTACTTGCAGACTGCCAGGCTTGTGGTGCTGGGGATCTGGCATATTAGCTGGGGTGGATTGGCAAGGTGCACAGTGGTGGGAGGGGCAGGCTCAGCTTGCTTTTCCTTCGGAGATCCGCTTCAGGAGGGGCCCTGCGGCACCAGGAGGGAGTCAGACCCACGGGAGGGATGGATCCGCAGAAGCATAGCTTTGGGTGTTTGTGGGGTGCAGGCAAGTTCCCTGGCAGGAACTGGTTCCCTTTGGGATTTTGGCTGGGGGATGGGCGAGGGAGATGGAGCTGGTGAGTGCCTTTGTTCCCTGCCAAGCTGAGCTCTGTTGTCTGGGGCTCAACAACTCTCCTTCCCGTTGTCCTCCAGCCCTCCGGCTCTCCGAGCAGAGCTGTTAACTTATCACCTTCCACATGTTAAGTCCCGCTTACTGTCGGAACACACTCCATCCAGCCCCTCCGCTTTTGCAAGCCAGACTCGGGGGCTCTGCTTGGCCGGCAGGCTGCCCCTCCACCCCGGCTCCCTCCCGCCAGTCCATGGAGCGTGCACCGCCTCGCTGCCCTTCCTACCCTCTTCTGTGGGCCTCTTGTCTGCGCTTGGCTCTGGAGACTCCGTTCTGCTAGTCTTCTAGCAGTTTTCTGGGTTATTTAGGCAGGTGTAGGTGGAATCTAAGTGGTCAGCAGGACGCGCGGTGAGCCCAGCATCCTCCTATGCCGCCATCTTCCCAGGATCGCCCCAGGTATTCTTAAGGTAGCTTTTTCCATATGTCTGCCTCCAGGCTTTTTGCCTGCCTTCTCTTTATGAGCAGCACTATGCCCTCCAGACTCTATCCCAACGAAGTCTGCTGCTGACCTCTAAACTCCAAACTTTAAGCCCCACTGGATGAAAGAACTCATGAAATTCAGACCCTCTTGTTTTACAAGCCCATGACTTCAGGGAAATGTTCCCTTTGTGTGTTTCCCTGTGCATTCCTTTCTCTCTTGCCCTTCTCTGAGACCACCACTTCCTCCCCTTGGCAGCTCCCATGATGTATTTCTCCCCGAAACCATGTCTCTGCACTTCTGACAATCTTTAATGTGGCCTCTTCTTTCCCTTCAGTTGTGGAGTTTGTTCTGTCAGTCTTCAGGATGATTTCTGGGGTATCTGGGATGTTATTTAGTTATTTAGTTATTTGTGGAATGAGACTAGTCTAGGGTCTTCCTATTCTGCTGCCATCTTCCTTTTGTATTTTGTATTCTTATTTGTATTCTGATCCATTTATCATTCTCCCTCTAGCCAATACATTATATTATGTGCATATAAGCATATTCCTTTTCTGATTCATTTGAGAGTAGGTTCAAAAACCTCATATCCATTTGCCCCCATATACTTCATTGTTTATTTTCTAAAAGCAAGGACATACTCTTAAATAATCACAGTTTAATTATCAAAATTTTAAGATTAAGAATTGATGCAACACTATTTTCTAACTTGTGGTCCACATTTAAATACCATCAATTTTCCATGAATCTCCTTTTAATTATTTTCAGGGTCTTTTCCAGAATCATATGTGCTTTCAGTTGTGGTGCTTCTTCGTTCTCCTTTAATCTGGAATAGATTAATCTCAGCTTTCCCCCCCCCCTTTTTTTGTCTTTCTTGGGCCGTTTTGAAAAACACATGTTAACTATTTTGTAGAATTGACCTTAATTTTAGTTTTTCTGATATTTGTTCATATTTAGATTCAGGTTACACATTTTAGTAGATGTATTACATATACAATTTTATGTCTCTATGACTCATAGTAAGAGACATGATATTGCCTTATCCCAATATTGATATATTAATGATATTAGCTTTGAATCACTTGGTTAAATTGCTGGCCTTCACTATAAGATTACTATGTTCCTTTTGTAATTAATGTAATTTATAAATGTATACTAAGTAATTTATGGTTGAAATGATGTAACTAATCTTCTTTCATCAAACTTTCACCTGCTCATTTTAGCAGCCATTACTGACTTTTCTAACTCCCTAACTTCTCCTATAACTATTAGGTAGAATTGTATTGTAAGGGAGAACTTCCTTTTCCTCATTTATGCATTCATTTATTTATGTCATTCTACAAACCCATTAATTCTTGTTTTATTCATTAGATTATAATCCATTCATTACTATCATTATTTATTTTGAGTCTCAAATTGGCCTAGATTTGATTGATGCAAGTCCCTACAAGCTGGCTCCTGTGTCCTTTTAACATGCCTTGTGGTTCCTAGAATATACATCATTTTCTGCTCCAAGTTATTCCTTTGTACTGTCTTTTAATAAGTTGTGTCAGATGTTCTCTAGTTACCTGAAATTTACTTTTTCTTTATTGCTCTCTTGCCTCAGTTTACTGCTTATAGACACTTTGGAAACACACTGTAGTACCTGGACTGGTCTTTCTCTCAATGATTGAGGTTAAAGATGTTCCCAATTCCCTGGACCATGTGAAATGGTTAGTTCCATAATCAAGTCCTCTCTGTTCTGCATGCACTCTAATAATGTGAATGTTAGCATATGGACATTCTTTAAATTTCTAATTCATATCCTTGTCTCCATAACCTACCCTGCTGGCAGGTGTAGTACTATGTGGCTCAGAAATTAGTTCTTATGAGTTAATTCAAAGGTCTGTTGAGCAGAGATTGTATACCTTCACCAACATATGAGTACAATGGATACAGATGGTAACTTAAGCACATTCAGACCACACCATGGTAAAAATGGAGGGCCAAAGAGAGGGTCCCAAGGACTCCTACATACCAATGACTGATGCAGTGGGAATGAGAAAAATACATATTGATACTTTTTAACTGTTACTTAATAGCTGTGACTTTGGGACAGTCATTCACTATCTCTGGTTTTCAATTTCTTCATCTGCAAAAAATAGAAAATATGACACATGCTCAGTGCATTAATAGAATACAACTGTAAAGATAATGTCTTGCTAAAATGCATACTCAGTTTTTGGAGTTCATTTTGATACTTACTTTGTCAAGTTAAATGCACTACATAAATACTGTGTGGGGTTGTCTATGAAAATGTACAACAAAGTGCTAAGTCCATCATTATCTTAATGCCAAAACTGCATAGATTTCTTTACGTGACAAAGGGGGTTGCTACAATGATACATAGTCTATGCAATATAGCATAGATCCTTAGTATGAAACTGTCAGCAGCTTTTCAAACATTCAGATCCCAGTGCTTTCAAGACTGAGACCAAAACAGAAACCCAGTATCACTAATCCCTTTATAATTATTCTGCCTCCTTACTGTTCATCTAGAAGTAATGTTTCCACCATAAGAAGAGTTGATTGGAATTGTTTTTCAGAGAACAATAGGAAAGAAATTTACTGAGTAGAATTCAATCCCAGATGCCTCAGAGACTGCTGCCATCCACCTTCTCTAGGT
This sequence comes from Prionailurus viverrinus, assembly GCF_022837055.1. NCBI lineage: Eukaryota > Metazoa > Chordata > Mammalia > Carnivora > Felidae > Prionailurus > Prionailurus viverrinus. The sequence continues at coordinate 123,955,232 of NC_062563.1, forward strand.
CACATGTTACATTTGTAGTACACTTTAGCCAGGATGGAAGGAATAGTTTTACTGAGTCATTGTGGCAGGGCGCATAACCAATGGAGAAAAGAACTTCCTAAGTTCACTTTCCTCACAGGGAATGGAGCATAAATGGAGCATCATGGAGTGTGAAAAACACTAGGGTATTGCTCCATATTGGTTCATAGACACAGAAAAATGTTTCCCAGAAGACAAACAGACAGAATCCACTATCCTGCCAAGTACCTTGGCTCTGATTTGTGCCTTATTTTAATGATATCCTCTCTTACAACCCTCCTTGAAATTGAAATAACTTTGCTTTTGGATATTGTGCCATCATGTTAATTGATTATGAAATGTTGATAACATGGCAATGGGAAGATCCATCACAAATGAATTGTACCACGACTGATAAATATTTACTGCTGGTGCAACCAACTAGCTCAATGCATGCCACACAGCAGATGCCCAATAGATGCTGGATTCTTTTATCTCCTTGAACACATCTAGTTTTACATATGTGCTTTGCCTAAGATAATGTTTTCTAAATTCTGGAAAAATATAATCAGCAGAATCAATTTTATCATGATATAGTATGGCGTTTCTGAATTGATTATGTTTTGTGAATTGAGTCAGAATTTTGAAAATTATGTTCCACAGCCAACTACTTAGTGCAAAGTGCACCTAAAGATGTGTTCAAGGATTCATGTTATCTGATCTCAATTCTAAATGGAAAAAGTAAAATGCAACTGTAATTTGTATGCTACCAATTCTAAGCTAATGAAAACAATGACCAAAAAAAGTATCTAAGACAAGCATTGTGCCCATAACAAAGTTGCAGGGCAACATGCCTCTCCATGACTAGACAAGTCTCAAGCCACAAAGGGCAGTACATCTATTCAAACATCGTCTTTTAACCTCATACATCATTAATCTCTCATCTTCCCCTCCTTTAAGAATAAAATTCCAAAATAGAGTCCCTCCATAAGAAATATCAGAACATATTTTGATAAAAATTTAGTTATTAAGTTACTATATTCATTATAGTATATGAATGATGTAAAGTAATAATATTCACATTTTTGAAATGTCAAGTAAAACACTTCCCACAAATATACCTGCTTCTTAAGCATACAGTCTTCAACTTAATTATCTTCTCTCATAAGTCAAAATAAACATATGTAAAAAAGTGCTAAAGTCTTCATATGTAATGACATGAGGGAATGTGACATAAGATATAATGAATGATTTGTCAACATTACACTGAAATCCCTTTACTAATGCTGCTACAGAGAGCTAAATCTTTTTCATAATCTGTAGGTCAAAGCCCATAATAGTCAAAGTCAAAACAATGTCTCAATGTAAAATTAAAGGAACTAAGCTCAGTCAGGGCTATTATTATATTTAGGATTTTAGAACATAGAAAGTAAAATAACATCTTATGAAAGCAGAATCAAATTATACTTTTGTCTTATTACCAGCTCTGTTTTAAGATTTCTCATCTTACAGCTAATTCACTGCAACTGATTTTTATGCAAAAAAAGTCTATTTTTAGATATTCCCATCAAGCTACATTGAAACTTTATACTAGGGAAATGATTATTACAATATGATATATGTGTATAATGTTTCAAGTATAACCTAAATTTGCTAATTTTGATATAGTTGTTAATGGTAATTAATGTGTTTTGTCTGTGTTTACCATTCTGCCATTTAAATGAAGAAAGCATATGCTGCTCTCATTAGGAAAGTTGGCATGAATATAATTTGTATGGCCTTACCCAAGGCTTTTTAGTTGGAAAGGGTAAATGTCTTTAGGCAATCTCTGGATTAAAATAAAAATCAGCTCCCACAAATGCCTCAAAGCTGGATCAGTGGCAAGTCAGTCTTGATGAGCTTTGGTAAAGCTGGGCTTTTATCCTTGGCAATAGGAGGAAGGCCTTACTAGACTTATCTTTTTCATTTAAAAATACAAACAACAAGGCTATAGCAACCAGTGCCATTTCCAGTAAGCACTGCCATGATTTAATAATTGAGGGCTAAACACTGTCAAATTGAACTGTTTTTTTCTATTCCTTCCACAAAATATAATTGAGCTTTTAGGCTTAACAATGACAAAGCGAACCATGAAATACATAGAATTCCTGAGAATAAATTGTAGGGCATAGATAAGAAAAATACATTCTATTTAGGGGCCAAGATGACTCATGCATAATGGACATTTGGGACTTGCAACAGCTTTGAATCACCTAGTTAAGGATGCATAATCTTATGGTGGTGTCTTTGCTTCTGTCTTGCCTTTGCACACAAGTACATTATTCACATACAAGCCAGAGAAATCCTTTTAACAAAAATCAGTTCATGTATATCCCCTGCTCAGTGATTTTCCATGAGTTGTTTTCTCTGGGACACTCTTCTGAAGATATCAATATGGTTTATCATCTCATGCCATTTGGGTTTATACTTAGATGTTACCTCCTCACAAAGGCTGCTCCTAAAAACGCTAAGATCAAATGTTATTATCTGTTTACTCTGTTTTATTTTTCTTAACACTTTTCAGAACGAGCTACTTTAGTATTCACTTGTTTATCTGTAATGTAACATGCATAGTCACCACTGTATCTCCAACACTTGGAACAAGGGCTAGCACATTCTGGATAATAAAAAAATATATATTTGTTGAATAAATTAAGGAATCGATATTCAAAATAGACCATTCCAAAAACATAAAACTCATTAAGAGATTCTCTGAACAAAGGAGGAGTAGATACACAGCGGCCAAGACTTGGCAGGAGTCAAAGAAATGGTCCAAACCAATATAAAGTTGAAATGGGCAGGTGAATGCTTGAGTTTGGGGAGACAATTAGAGAATGTTTCCATATTATTAGAGCAATCCAAATTAGTAATAAAATAAGAAAATCTGCAAGTGTTCCTTTCCCTAGTCATCAATTTAAATAAGATTTTTTAAAAAAACTGTAAGTATACAAAGACTAGAATATCTCACAAAAATAATAACCTTGCAATGTTATATATGCAAACATATATATATGATTACATATATATATATATGTATACACAGACATACACACACACACACATGCACATATATAATAACCCTGACATTTCTGAACCCGTCTTTGTCTTTTTTGCAGAAGTAAATTTGTGGTGAGTGAGTCTCTTCTCCTAAGGTTTACTTATATTTTGACCATGATCTCTCACAGCAGAAAGAAAGGATTTCTCCTGTGGCAAAAAATTTCATGTCATAATTACACAGTTATCTCCTTAAGGAAAAGAGATTTCCTCTCTGTATATCCTCATTCCTCATTCCTTCATTCCTCTCTGTATATCCTCTTGCTGTAGCATATTGCCTCATATAGTAACTGTGGTCAAAAAATATGAGCTTTTGGTGTTGTTGAGTGAATGATTCAATACATAGGTGTGAGGCATATATATTGGCAGTTCCTGGGATTGGAAGAAGAGAGGTAGGGAGAGCCTTGAAAAAGACCTTACCAATTCATTCTAGGACCATGGAAACTTACTAGGCCAAAGAACTTTGACTATAGAAGTGCAGCAAGTGGGCAAGTCAGGGCTGTAGGAAATTCATTAAATTCAGGTACTTCTTGCAGATCAATATTGGAGGTTGTAGTCTTGAGGACCAAGTTCATTAAAAAGAATATCTTTTCAAGGAAGCCAAAGAAAACTTCCTCATATAAAGAATATAAATTGTACAGAGTTACAGGAAATAAAGCTGGAACCAGCCAAGTTATAAATACTGTCAGATCCAAGGACGAAGCAGTCCTATTTTAGAAGAAATGAGAGATTCGGGAGAGGATTGACAACATCAGTGAGACAATGAATGGTAGGGAGATGATTCAGTTACTATTAGATGGTAGTATGGGTCTGAAGTAGACAATGGTCCACACTGCTTCAAAGGTCTCTGTGCATAGTGGACTCAGCCACATTTCAGAAGCTAGTACCTGTTTGCACCGTGGGGTAGGAAGAACATAGTGAAAGTGTGGACTAGGAGTCTCCTAACTCTAGTCACTTTCATCTGATACTCCATTAATGAGCAGCAGACAAAAGATATTTAGGAAAGAATTTATATCTGAGTAAAAAGACTAGGCAACAAAATTTGGAAACATAAGTTGGGGGTTGGAAAAGTTTCTATTAAAAAATAATGCCAATCTTGGTAAAACTATAGAGCAGAGCTTTAGTTTTTATAGAAACTAAATAGACCTTTCACAATGGTGTCTTCATGTCTGTGCTGTCCAATACAATGTCCACTAGCCATGTGGTTATTAAGTACTTGAATTGTGGCTAGTGACTGAAACTGAACTTTTAATTTAATTATAATTTTAATTTAAATGGCATGTGTAGCTAGTGGCTACCATATTGGACAGCACAGCTATTAAGACATCAGGTCTAGGGTTTGACTGACAGTATGGAGACTCAGAAAGCAGTGCCAGACACAGATGAGGTAGAAATAAGGACAGAGCATTGCAGGAACACTTAGGAATGTGTTTTCATTTTCAGCAATATATATGTGCTTATTTACCATAGTTATCCTTATCTAGATTGTTCTAGGAACTTGAAAGGAACTAACCCTTTAGGGACATCATTACATCATCAGTTTGGAGGTCTGGGGACCATAGAGGAGGGGGAGATGCTCAGCTTCCATACACTTGACTGTGAGCTCCTTGAAGCCAGAAACTGGTTTCGCTGTGTTTTTACTGCTGTTTCCTCAGCACCTAGAAAGTAGTCATTTAATAGATATTTGCTTCAATAATGAATAAAAGAACATAGTGTCTGATATTCCCTGAATCAATGCATTGGTGGAGATGGATTCTGGGAATCTGTGGAGACTTTCTGTCGGCCTCATTAACAACAACAACAACAACAACAAAACCAAAACTTACATGACAAAAACAGTCATCAATTTCCCCTTTGGATACACTTATTCCTGGTTATTATGGCATTTTACTATTATTACTGGGAAGAAAGAATAATCATTGCTATTGCCATCTGCAGCATGGGGGAGATTTGACAATCTTGACAACATTGGTGAAGGAGGGACTTCAAACGGCTTGCTTTTGAAGGAATGATGTGCTCCCTTACCTACTTCACAGAGGTGTTGTGAGAATTTATAAATATTTGGTCATTAAATGCTCATAAAAATGCCTGTTAAACGCCTCCAGAGTCTGTCACAGAAGATGCTTGTTTGAATGTTTAGTGGATTCAGTGCTGTCAGCGAAAAGGCAGACAGACACTCACTGAGGAAAGGGCATTCATACTTTTTGTTTATTTCTAAGGCTTGTTTTTTTTCTTTTTCTGACTATGAAAACAGTGGATGCTTATTAAAAAGAAAACTATTTAAATGCTGAAAAGTTAATGAAAAAATGAACAATAACTTCAATAATATATTAAAATTATATATATCTCCATGTATCTACATATCTCTATAATGTATCTCTTTGTCTCCTTTATACATACTCAGACATAAACTCATATATACTTTGGATATTTTGTACTATTTTCTATAAGTATTTTTCTGAGTGTTTATGTGTATGTGTGTTAAATCAAAGGCTTAACAGTTTTATATTCCACTTTTTCACTTAAGATAATGGTGGAGTGTCATCTGCAACAAGAATTTTAGTGCTTATCAGTCCCTTTTGCAGATATTCTGCAGTTTCCAATTGTCCATGTTAGAAACTTGCATTGTTTTCACTTTTCACACTATGATAAATTTTGATGCAATAATCATTATTTTGCACCAACTCTTGCCTGTATATCTCTTTCTCTCCTTCTCTCTCTCCTTTCCCCTCCCTTTCTATCAATTTTACATAAATTACTAGAAGTGATGTTGTTGAAGTAAATGATAACTATCCACTAAGGTTTCTGGCAAATTTTGAAAACTGTTTTATAGTAAGGTACCCAAATTTGCACTTTCATTAGGAGTGCATAAAGCTCATAAAATTCATTCTCTCTAGTATCGAATTTTTTTAAAAATCTATTTTAATATGGTGAGTAAAAAATCAATATCACTTTAATTTGCATCACTGATTACTTGTGAGGGTGATCTTTTCAACACATTTTCTGGAATCTGTAAATTGTTCTTATGGAGTGACCATATTTTTGTGTAAGTTTTTATTTTAGCTCTAATTAGATAACATACAGTGTCTTATTAGTTTCAGGTGTACAATATAGTGATCGAACACTTTCATAATCATCCAGTGCTCATCACTACGAGTGCACTCCTTACTCCCCATCACTTCTTTAACCCATCCCCCACCCACCTCTCCTCTGGTAACCATCAGTTCTCTGAAATTAAGAGTCTATTTCTTGGTTTGTTTCTCTCTCTTCCTTTCCCCCCCCAATGCTCATTTGTGTTGTTTCTTAAATGCCACATATGAGTGAAATCATATAGTATTTGTTTTTCTCTGACTGATTTTTTTTCTTTTTTTAACTTGTTTTATTTTTTATTTTTTAAAATTTACATCCAAATTAGTTAGCATATAGTGCAACAATGATTTCAGGAGTAGATCCCTTAGTGCCCCTTACCCATTTAGCCCATCCCCCCACACACACACAACCCCTCCCATTACCCTCAGTTTGTTCTCCATATTTATGAGTCTCTTCTGTTTTGCTCCCCTCCCTGTTTTTATATTATTTTTGTTTCCCTTCCCTTATGTTCACCTGTTTTGTCTCTTAAAGTCCTCATATGAGTGAAGTCATATGATTTTTGTCTTTCTCTGACTAATTTCACTTAGCATAATACCCTCCAGTTCCTCCTTCATGTGTCTGTTGGCCATCTGTATGTCATTGGACAAATGGCTGTTCATGTCTTCTGCCCATTTTTAATTGGATCATTTGTTTTTGGGTGTTAGGTTTTATAAGTTTGTATGTATTTTAGATACTAACCCCTTATCAGATATGTCACTTGCAAATATCTTCTTCCATTCAGTAGGTTTCCTTTTGGTTTTGTTAACTGTTTCCTTTGCTGTGTTGAAGCTTTTAATTATGAAGTAGTCCTAATAGTTTATTTTTGCTTTTCTTCTCTTGCCTCAGAAGATATATCTAGAAAGAAGTTGCTACCATTGATGTCAAATAAGTTACTACATGTATTCTCTTCTAGGATTTTGATGGTTTCAGGTCTCACATTTAGGTCTTTCATCCATTTTGAGTTTATTTTTGTGTATGGTATACAAAAATGGTCCAGTTTTATTCTTTTGCATGTTGCTGTCCAGTTTACCAACATCATTTGTTGAAGGGACTGTATTTTCCCCACTGGATAGTCTTTTCTGTTTTGTCAAAGATTAATTGACTCTATAATTGTGGGTTCACTTCTGGGTTTTCTACTCTATTCCACTGCTCTATGTGTCTATCTTTGTGCCAGTACCATACTGCTTTGATCACTACAGCTTTATAATATAATTTGAAGTCGAGAATTGTAAGGCCCCAGATTTTCTGTTCATTTTCAAGGATGCTCTGGCTAGTTGGGGTCTTTTGTGGTCTCATACAAATTTTGTAATTGATCTAGTTCTGTGAAAAATGCTGTTGGTACTTTGATAGGGATTATATTAGATATGTAGACAGCTTTGGGTAGTATAGATATTTTATCAATATTTTCCAATCTCTGGGCATCTTTCCATTTCTTTGTGTCACCTTCAATTTGTTTCATCAGTGTTTTATAGTTTGCAGAGTTTAAGACTTTCACTGTTTGGTTAGGTTGATTCCTATATATCTTATTATTTTTTTTTGGTGCAATTGTAAATAGGATTGATTCCTTGATTTCTCTTTCTCCTGCTTCATTATTGGTTTATAGAAATCAAGGGATTTCTGTATGTTCGTTTTGTATCCTGTGAATTTACTGAATTCATTGATCAGTTCTAGCAGATTTTGTGTGGAGTCTTTTTGGTTTTCTACATATAGCATCATGTTACCTGCAAATAGTGAAAGTTTTACTTCTTCCTTACAGATTTAGGTGTCTTTTCTCTCTTTTTGTTGTCTGATTGCTGTGGCTAGAACTTCTTGTTCTATGTTAAATAACAATGGTAAGAATGGACATCCTTGTCTTGTTCTGGATCTTCAGGGAAAAGCTCTCAGTTTTTCCATGTTAAGCATGATGTTACCTGTGAGTTTCTCATATATGACGTTTCTTATCTTGAGATATCTTCCCTCTAATCCTACTTTGTTGAGGATTTTTATCATTAATGAAAGTTGTATTTTGTCAAATGCTTTTTCTGCACCTATTGAAATGATCATATGGTTGTTGTCCTTTCTCTTTTTCACGTATCTTGTTGATTGTTTTTTGAAATTTGAACCACACTTGCAGCCCAGGAATAAATCCCACTGTATCGTGGTGAATGATTTTTTTAATGTATTGTTGAATTTGGTTTGCAAGTATTTGTTGAGGATTTTTGCATCTATGTTCATCGGGGATATTTGCCTATACTTCTCTTTCTTTATGGTGTCTTTATCTGGTTTCAGTACAAGGGTAATGCTCGCCTCATAGAATGACATTGGGTGTTTTCCTTCCTTCCTTCCTTTTTTTTTTCTTTTTATAATACTTTGAGCAGAATAGGCACTAACTCTTCTTTAAATAGTTGGTAGAATTTGACTGTGAAGACACTTGGCCCACTTTTGTTTGCTGGGATTTTTATTACTAATTCAGTATCTTTGTTGGTTATCAGTCTGTTCGAGTTTTCTATTTCTTCTTTTTTAAATTTTGGTAGTTTACATGTTTGTAGAAATTTATTCATTTCTTCCAGGTTGTTCCATTTGTTGGCATACAGTTTTTTATAATATTCTTTTATGATTGTTTGCATTTCTGTGCTATTTGTTGTTATTTCTCTTCTCTCATTTGTGATTTACTTATTTTGGTACTTTTTTCTTTTTTTCTTGATAATTCTGGCAATAGGGTTATCAATTTTATTGATTTTTTCCAAAGAAACAACTCCAGGTTTCATCTGTACTATTGTGTTATGTTTTTGTTTTTGAGTTTCTATTATTTATTTCTGCTCTAATCTTTATGATTTCTGTATTTCTGCTGGTTTAGTCTTGATTTATTGTCTTTTACTAGCTCCTTTAGGTGTAAGGGTAGATTGTTTGTCTGAGATTTTTCTTGCTTCTTGAGGTAGGCTGTATTGCTATAACCTTCCATCATAGAACCACTTTTGCTGCATCTCAAAGGTTTTGGATCATTGTGTTTTCATTTTCTTTTATTTCCATGTACATTTTAGTTTATTATTTTATTTCCTGATTGACCTATTCATTTTAGTAGAGGGACACACAGAATCCGAAGTAGGCCAGGCTCCATGCCGTCAGCACAGAGCCCGATGCGGGGCTCAAACTCACAGACCGTGAGATCATGACCTGAGCCGAAGCCGGACGCTCAACTGACTGAGCCACCGAGGCGCCCCTCTCCTTGTATTCTAAATGATAGCCATGGTCTATAGAGTATTCTTGGCTGCAGATTTTTCCCATTCAGCACTTTGACTTTATCATTCTTCTCCCTTCTGGTTAGGAGGTTTCTACTGAAAAATCCCATGATAACCCTGTGGGGTTTCCCTTGTATGTTTCTCTCTCTCTCTCTCTCTCTCTCTCTCTCTCTCGCTGCTTTTTTTTTACTTTGTCATTATATTTTCCCAATTTATTTAAAATATGTCTTTGTGTGGATCTGCTTTTGTTGATTTTGTTGGTAGTTTTTGTGCCTCCTGGATTTGGGTATCTGTTTCCTTCCCTAGATTAGGGAAGTTTTCAGCTATTACTTCTTCAAATAAATTATTTGTCCTCTTTTATTTCTTTTCTTCTTTGACTCCTATAATGCAAATATTATTATGTTGGATGAAGATGCTAAGTTCCCTAATTCTATTTTGTTTTTCATAATACTTTTTTCTCTCTTTTGTTCAGCCCGATTACTTTCCATTGCTCTATCTTCCAATTCATTAATTCTTTCCTCTGCTTTTTCCAGCCTGCTGATGATTGCATCAAGCTTGTTTCTAACCTCATGTATTGCATTCTTCATTCCTTATTGGCTCCTTTTATCTTTGCTTAAGGGTCTCACTTATGTCTTCCACTCTTTCTCAAGTCCACTGAGTATCCTTAGGATCACTGCTTTAAGTCTACATCAGATATGTTACTTATATCTGTTTTCCACAGATATCCAGCCATGGCTTTGTCCTATTTTTTCATTTGGGCACATTTCTCTGTCTTCTCCTTTTGTGTAAGTCTCTGTGCCTGTTTCTCTGTGTTAGGAAAATGAACTATGTCTCCTGTTCTTGAGGTTAATGCCTTATGAAGAAAAGGTCTTGTAGTGCACTGCTGTGTAGTATCATTTTCCCCAGAGCCTGGAGCTTATGGAAGTGTCTCCAGTGTGTACTATCTATGCTCTGCTGTTTTGTCCTGGGAGTGGTCACTTCTGTATTATGGCATTAAAAAAAAATTGTTGAAGAATTCTTTACAAGGTGGAAATAATATGTTGTAAAAATGTCTTAGTTTGAGATTCACTGCATAAATTTGTTTTGGCCTATAAGTTGTATATTGAACAAATAATCTTTGTATGATATCATCATTGGATTTATTCAATTATCTTTAAAATTAGTTTTAATTATAAAAACAAAATTGATCTTCCTCAGTGTAAAATATTAACAAACAAAAAGTAGAAGTTTATATTGATCTCTATCTAATCCCATTGCCATCCCCTAAACATCTTTTTATCTACTTTTGTGCACCATTGCAGACATGATCTTTATATTTAATTATCTACATATACCTGTAATAGTACCTATTCCCTATTTTAATTAAAAAAAATTAATGTTTATTTTTGAGAGAGAGATAGCATGAGTTGGGGGGGGTGGTAGAGAGAGAGGGAGACACAGAATCTGAAGCAGGCTCCAGACTCTAAGCTGTCAGCACAGAGCCTGATGTGGGGCCTGACCCTGCCAATCATGAGATCATGACCTGAGCAGAAGTTGGAGGTTTAACTGACTGAGCCACCCAGGCACCCCGCCTTATTTTACATTTTTAACAAAAAGCGTAATTATATATTTATTTTTCACCTTATGTTTTAATGAACTACATGTCTTGAATATCTTTTGGCTAGTGTATACTTTGAAAATTTATCTTTTATACACATACACAGGTGACTAGCCAATTTTTTGAAAGATATCTTCATTTCCTATATCAGTTTTTTTAATGGAGAAAATATACATGGCATATAATACATATATATATGTATATATATATACACACACACATATATATATGATATATATATATATCATATATATATATGAACTGCATTAAAAATCTTATATTTAGGGGCGCCTGGGTGGCGCAGTCGGTTAAGCGTCCGACTTCAGCCAGGTCACGATCTCGCGGTCCGTGAGTTCGAGCCCCGCGTCGGGCTCTGGGCTGATGGCTCAGAGCCTGGAGCCTGTTTCCGATTCTGTGACTCCCTCTCTCTCTGCCCCTCCCCCGTTCATGCTCTGTCTCTCTCTGTCCCAAAAATAAATAAACGTTGAAAAAAAAAATTAAAAAAAAAATCTTATATTTATCAATATCCTATATATTTAACCAGGCTCCTAAAATCATATCCTGAATAATTAGTTCCCCATTGGTATATATTGCTTTATCTTCATTAGGTTCTAATAAATTCTGTAATGTAGTTTAAGGCTAACTAGTCTATTCAATTAGCATGTATTCTTATTCTTACACCAATTAAACTATCTTTTGGTTGTCATAATTTTATAATTACATATCCATTAAAACCTGGGTAATTTTTTTTACCATATATTGTGACTGTTTCAACATCATCTGTGTTTTCTTTTAATCAGACATCCAAATAACTTTTTCACGCCTTTACTGCCTTTGCCAGAAAGAAGGAAACAACTTAATTTAAGTCTTTATCAGAATTATTTAAAAACTACATATTGATTTAGGTAGATATACCACTTTTACAATTTTGATATTCCTATCTAGAAACACGATATATCTTATCTTTTTATGCATCGTAGTTTTGGGTTTTTTGATTAATTTCTATAAGGTCTCTACATTTCTTATCAAGGTGTTCCATGTAGTCTATGTTTTGTTGATCTCATGAATAGAATATTTTCCCATGCCATCTTCCAATTTGTTATTTCTGGTGCATTAGAAAGGTGTTGATTCACTTTATATATTGAGTTGTATTTCAGTTAATTATCTATGCCTCCAGAGAAGCTACATATAAATATTGATATTTCTCTTCTTACTACTAATAGCCAAAGCTTTTATTTGTGTTTCATGTCTTATCTTGGCCAGTGTTTTAAAATGATGTGAGATAGCCATAAGGATAGTAGGAACTTTGTCATAATCCTCATTTAAGTAAAAATGCATTTTCCAGTAGCCATAATATTAACTTTAATGACTGATAATTCAGATCCTGTTTGTTAAAATAGATGTCATGTTGAACAAACTCATTTATCCATGCTTATTTTTTAATAATTAATTTCCTAATATCAATAATGAAATAAAAATAATGAAATAAATGCTACTTGTTATAAATTCTTCTATTAATATACTAATATACTATTTGCCAGTAATTTATATAGAATATTTACAACTTCATTCATAAATTTTATGGGCCTATAGTTATGGGTTATATTATTCATGGTTTCCTTAAGGTGATATTTGAACCATAAAATAATTTGATAAACTTTCAATATTTTTCCAAGTGATGAAATATTTAACATGACATTGGAATTGTTTTATTAGAAATCTAAATGAAATCCATAGTAAAACTCTTACTGTAGTAAGCCTTTGATTATTTTTTATTCTTCCCAGTAGGTATTAGACATTTCTTGTTTTCTAAGGTTTCTTGAATAGCTTTTCATCAGTTAAAAATATCCTATAAAAGGGACGCCTGGGTGGCTCAGTCGGTTAAGCATCCAACTTTGGCTCAGGTCATGATCTCGCAGTCTGTGAGTCCTAGCTCTGCGTCAGGCTGTCTGTGCTGACAGCTCAGAGCCTGGAACCTGCTTCAAATTATATGTCTTCCTCTCTCTCTGCCCCTCCTCCACTCATGCTGTCTTTCTCTGTCTCTCAAAAATGAATAACTGTTAAAAAAATTGTTTTCAAATATCCGGTAAAAGTATCTTTTTCATTAAGGTTTTTGAATTTGTTGGCATAGCTTTTTTTTAAGGTTTATTTATTTACTTATGTATTGATTTACTTTCTTTAAAGGTTATTTATTTATTTCTGAGAGACAGAGAAAGAGAATGTGGGGGAGGGACAGAAAAAGGAAAGAAAGAGAATCCCAAGGAGGCTCTGCACTGACAGTGTTCGTGCAGAACACTCTGCACAGTAGACTTTGAACTCATGAACCATGAAATCATGACCTGAGCTGAAACCCAAAATCACGCTTAACCAACTGAGCCATCCAGGTGCCACTATTTAATTTTATTTAAATCCAAGCTAGGTAAGATGTAGTGTAATAATTGTTTCAGAAGTAGAATTTAATGATTGATTCACCACTTACATATGACACCCAGTGCTCATCCCAACAAGTGCCCTCCTTAATGTCCATTGCCCATTTAGCCCATCTCCTCACCCAATATCCCTCCAGCAACCCTGAGTTTATTCTCTGTATTCAAGAGTCTCTTATGGTTTGCCTTCCTCTCTGTTTTTATCTTATTTTTCCTTCCCTTCCTCTATGTTCATCTGTTGTGTTTCTTAAGTTCCATATATGAGTGAAACCATATGTTTACCATTCTCTGACTTATTTTGCTTAGCATAATACATTCTATTTCCATCTATGTTGTTGCAAATGGCAAGGTTTCATTCTTTTTGATCGCCACATAATATTCCATTGTGTATATTTGCGTATGTATGTATACACACACACGTATACATACACACACACACACACACACACACACACACATACCACATATTCCTTATCCATTCATTAGTCAATGGACATTTGGTCTCTTTCCATAATTTGGCTATTGTTGATAGCGCTACTGTACATATTGGGGTGCATGTGCCCTTTTGAATCAGCATTTTTGTATCCTTTGGATAAATACCTAGTAGTAAAATTCCTGGGTTGTAGGGCAGCTGTATTGGTTAATTTTTTGAGGACCCTCCATACTCTTTTCCAGAGTGGCTGTTCCATTTTGCATTCCAACCAGCAGTGCAAAAGGGCTCCCCTTTCTTTGCATCCTCACCAACATCTGTTGTTTTGTGAACTGTCAATTTTAGCCATTCTGACAGGTGTGAGGTGGTATCTCATCATGGTTTTGATTTGTATTTCCCTGAGGATGAGTGATGTTGAGCATCTTTTCATGTGTCTTTTTAGCCATCTGGATATCTTCTTTGGAAAAGTGTCTGTTCATGTGTTCTTCCCTTATCTTCACTGGATGATTTGTATTTTGGGTGTTGAGTTTGATAAGTTCTTTAAATATTTTAGATACTAACATTTTATCCCATATGTCATGTGCAAAAGCTTCTCTCATTACATCGGTTGCCTTTTTGTTTTGTTGATTGTTTCCTTCACTGTGCAGAAAGAAGCTTTGTATCTTGATAAGGTCTCAATAGTTCATTTTTATTTTTGTTTCTCTTGCTTCCAGATACATGTTTGGTAAGAAGTTGCTGTGGCTGAGGTCAAAGAAGTTGCTGCCTATTTTCTCCTGTAAGATTTTTATGGTTTCCTGTCTAACATTTAGGTCTTTCATCCTAAATGTTTAGGATGTTTATTTTTATGTATGGTATAAGAAAGTGGTCTAGGTTCATTCTTCTGCATATCATTGTCCTGTTTTTCTGACACCATTTGTTGAAGAGACTTATTTCCATTGGATATTCTTTCCTGCTTTGTCAAAGATTAGTTTGCCATAAATTTGGGGGTCTATTTCTGGGTTTCCTATTCTGTTCCATTGATCTATGTGCCTGTTTTTGTGCTGGTACCATGCAGTCTCGATGATTACAGCTTTCTTTCTAATACAGTTTGAAGTTGGAATTATGATGCTTTCGTTTTGGTTTTCTTTTTCAGGATTCTTTGCCTATCGGGGTCTTTTCTGGTTCCATACAGATTTTAGAATTATTTGTTTTAGCTCTATGAAGAATGCTGGTGTTATTTTGATAGAGATTGCATTGAATGTGTAGATTGCTTTGGGTAGTATCAACATTTTAACAAGATTCCTTCTTCCAATCCATGAGCATGGAATGTTTCTCCATTTCTTTGTGTCTTCAATTTATTTTGTAAGCTTTCTATAGTTTTCAGTGTACAGATCTTTTACCTCTTTGGTTACGTTTATTCCTAGGTATTTTATGGTTTTCAGTGCAATAGTAAATGGGAATGATTCCTTGATTTCTCTTTCTGCTGCTTCATTGTTGGTGTATAGACATGTAACTGATTTCTGTACATTGATTTTATATCCTGTGTCTTTGCTGAATTCATGTATCAGTTCTAGCAGTTTTTTGGTGGAGTGTGTCAAGTTTTCCATGTAGAGTATATTGTTGTGTGGGAAGAGTTAAAGTTTGACTTCTTCCTTGCTGATTTGAATGCCTTTTATTTCTTTTTGGTGTCTATTTGCTGAGGCCAGGGCTTCCAACACTATGTTGAACAACAGTGGTGAGAGTGGACATCCCTATCATTTTCCTGACTTTACGGGGAAAGCTCTCAGTTTTTCCCCCATTGAAGATGATATTAGCTGCAGGTCTTTCTTATATGTCCTTTATGATATTGAGGTATGTTATTTCTATCCTTACTTTCTTGAGGGTTTTTATCAAGAAAAGATGCTGTATTTTGTCAAATGCTTTCTTTTTTGCATCTATTCAGAGGATCATGTGGTTCAAATCCTTTCTTTTATTAATGTGATGTATCACTTTGATGGATTTGTGGATATTGAACCACCCTTGCAGCCCAGGAATAAATCCCACTTGATCGTGGTGAATAATTATTTTAACTATTGTTGGATTTGGTTTGATAGTATCTTGTTGGGAATTTCTGCATCCATGTTGATCAGGTAGATTGATCTGTAATTCTCCTTTTTAGTGGGGTCTTTGGTTTTGGAATCAAGGTAATGCTGGCCTCATACTATGAGTTTGAAAGTTTTCCTTCCATTTCTACTTTTTGGAATAACTTCAAAAGAACACATATTAACTGTTCTTTAAATTTTGGTAGAATTCTCCTGGGAAGCTATCCTGCCTTGGATTCTTGTTTTTTAGATTTTTTTTTTTTTTTTTTTTAATTTTTGGGACAGAGAGAGACAGAGCATGAACGGGGGAGGGGCAGAGAGAGAGGGAGACACAGAATCGGAAACAGGCTCCAGGCTCTGAGCCATCAGCCCAGAGCCTGACGCGGGGCTCGAACTCAAGGACCGCGAGATCGTGACCTGGCTGAAGTCGGACGCTTAACCGACTGCGCCACCCAGGCGCCCCATGTTTTTTAGATTTTTGATTACTGATTCAATTTCTTTACTGGTTATCAGTCTGTTCAAAAAAAATTCTTTACTCTTTTAATGACCACTCTGTTGAAATCCTTTTTATTTTAATGCCATATATTTGCTTTTATCCCCTTAATTAAAGCGAACTTTGCCTTTTTAATTTATTATATTATTTATTACTCCAAAGAATTCATCATTTTTTCCACGTGTCCTTTTTGAATATACCAAATCAAGTAATTTTGATATATTTGTCTGCTGTCCTTAGACTTGTGTTATTTTATAGACATTGAAAATTTAGCTTATCAATGTTTGATTATGAATAATAAAATCAGTTAGGGCCATACATTTGCCTCTGAGCAGAACTTTGGATACATTCTACAAATTTTGATAAAAAGAATTCTATGGTTGATGCATAGACTCTTAAGGTTTTATCCTTCTCATTTACTTATAATCTTTCTTTTTATTTTGTTTTGGTCTTTAAATTTTTATTATTACTTTTATTATGCTTCAATGGCTTTGATGTCAGAGAATCTTGTATATTTACTTTCATATTTTTATAATACTTAAATGTTTAATCTGTGGTCTAAATGTGATTTTTAAAATAATTATTTCATCATATCTTAAAAACATACACCTGGTATTGGCAGGGTATATATTTCTATAATTAATTTTAATTACACTTTATTAATGATTATGTTTATGTTTAAGGAGGCAGTTTAAAAATATTTTATTATTTTCAAGTTTTTATAAATTTATTTCTTTTAAACTACCTATTAAAAAGCTGAATGTTTCTGCCAATTTAGCTTTGTATTCATAATGGGCTTTTAAAAATATATTTGAGAAAAAAATATTCCTGAATATATATTTAGCTTCACTATGGAATTATTACTGTTTTTCAATGAAAAATTCATCTCTTTATCTAATATAATCTGAAGGTTAAAAATTGATGAATTTTGTTTTATTTTTGTCACATTGTTTTATGATTTTAAGAAATAACACTTGGGCTATGTGTCCTTCTATTTCTTCTTCATATATAGTTATTAAAAATACTATTGATTATAAAAGAATGAGACATTTTAAAAATAGAACTGTAAAGACAATTTTATTTGCAAAAACTCATTCCCAATGTTAATTTCTATCATTATAAAAGTCATGAATATAATACTACTTTTTGTATTCATCATTTCATGTAAGTCACCTTAGTCTTTGCCCTTTCATTTTGAAGTTTTACATGTAGGTCATTGTTCATAAAGGATGAGTATACTATTTAACTTTCAAGAATAAGTTTAATTTTTGAATTTAACTTTTGTTGCAAAAATTTAATTACAAATATAGTTTATCTGTTTCTAACATTTGGCTAGGACTTTTTTTTATATCATGGCTATACTAATTTATTTGTTTTATTTGGTTTTCTATTTGAGATTATTAGTATTTTTTAGTTGAAAACATGGAATTATTATATATTCCCTTGCATGTCAGAATGGTTATTCATTGGGTACCTATCTATTTCATTGAAGTCTTTTTCCTTAATTTTATATAGCTATTGCTCCATGGAATTTTGCTTGTTCATTTGTCTCTGAGATGCTGGCCTGATTTTTTGGCCTTTTATATTGGATAGGAGAAATCTGAGGTCACATTGGGTTTTATTTAATAAGGCTATCCTTGTTTTACACCTGAATTTTTTTTTTTAGTACTTTTTGTTACAAAGAGGAAGGTGTCCTTTTTAACTAGACAAAATTGATCTGCCCATTTAGGTAATTTTTATCTATTATATACCTCTCTTTTCATTTTTTTTTCTCTACACCTATTTTTCATAGGTTGGATCTTCTTCTATATGTAACATATTCTTCTTAGCTATTTTCTATTTCTCTTTGAATTAGTGGAGAGCCTTTCAATCTCATCCTCTGCATAATTCAGATGCAGAGACTTGGATGGCCACTTCAGATGATCAATTGCTCTGATTGTTACTATCAACCTTCTTTTAGAAGTATTTGTGGCATTTGGGCCAGATGATTCTTTGGACTGTCCTATGCATTGTATAATATTTAGCAGCATTCATGGCCACTAGATACCAGTAGAATCCTTCAATTCATGATTATCAAAAATATTACCAGATATTGCCAAATATTTCCTGGGGAGAGACAAATGCAAAATGACTCTCAGTTGACAACTACTTCTTTACATTTTAAAGCATTTTTATATCTTTCTTTTTGTATCAGTCTTTACCTGAGTGCTTTATCTATGAATCCTTGTTCTTGTTTTGATGCTTTAATGACCTGTTTACTTTTTATTTACTTTTTAAATTTTTTGCCTAGCCAGTATTTGCACAGTGGACTTTTCTGAGGCCCTAAGGTCTGCTTCCTCCCACAGTGTGGTAAGGAAACATGTTCAATGTGTAATTCTTAAATCATGTGTAATATATTCAAGATAGAAATCATAGCATCACATACTTCAAATTTTTTCCAAAAACAGCTCCCACATCATATTGGTAGAAAAGGGAAACAAGATAATATACATCAAGCAATGCATGCCCTACCTTTCAGACCACAATCTACCCTGTATACCCTCAATCCAATTGCAGATTATATAATCTCTTTCCTCACCCTCCTCTGCCTCTTCTCTCTTTTCCTCTCTCTCATCTTTCCTCCCTCCTTGTGTATGTATGAGATGGTGGCAAGAAGAATAATAATATTTGATAGATTATGATAAATAAGAATGGCTATTGAGTACTTACTGTACAAGGAATCTTGGGCTAACTACGCCATATGTACTGCCTCAAGGCATCACAATTCTTTGAAATAGATGCTGTTATTATTCCCATTTTACAAAGGATAAAATTAATACTCAGAGAGCCTAAGTAAAGTGCCTAAGCTAAGTGTTGAAGCCAAGGTTTAACTGAGGTTCTGCTGATCTCAGATACTGCCCATGGCATTATTCTGCACAATGATTTTTTTTTTTTTGGTCCATCACTATGATGTGAAGGTGGGGTGAAAATAAGGATGAGTGGCTGCTTAGTTTTCTACTTAAATAATCTTCTTAGACCTTGAGCAAGGATTAGACAGTGCAGTGAGTCAAAGGCTTTTGTTACCATTTTCCTTTCTGGATGAATGTTTTAGTTCAGGTGGCAGACCATACACAAAATACAATCTTTTTCCCAAGCCGAATTTATTAGTCTCATCATCTGTGAATATCATTGCCATATTTTTTGCCTGAGTTCTCTTGTATCCCCAAATCCTGGGGTTTATAAAAGAATCTTATAAATTATATGATTCTGTTGTTATTTTTATGGGATCTTGGGAGAGACTCTATTAGTCACTTTTAGCATGAATGTTAAGATTTTAACTAGAAATCTACATCAAAAGTTTTTTAATTAATATTTTTGAGTACTAATGAAAATATTAGTAATCCATAAGATAAATACATGTATTATATTTTTGTATTAAATTAACAAGATTAACTTTAAAGATTTAAACATGTTATTTTAACTAAACATCAAATGGCTTTTAAAAAGGGCCTAGAACAATGTTGGAGTACTTCTCAGAAATCTAGCTGGGAAATTCTGGTTTCTGAGACTTTCACATTGTCATAGGGCAGCCTTTATATCCTACTTTGGCTCAAGAGTTATAAATACACATGGGAAACTGAATGAAGATTTTCAACTTCTCATCTTCTAACTGACATTTTTATTTGAAAATGTCTCTTTTCTTATTTTTAACAAGATACTCAACTTGCAAAAATAATTCTTCAAGTTTGTATCCATACAATAGACTTACATTTTTCCAGAGAATAAAATCCTTCACAGAATAGCCATAAAGAAAGCACCCTGAGTTGTAGTGGGATCGAGAAATTGAATCCCAATCCCGGAAAACCAGTTTTTCATTCCATGGCACAAGGTTAAAGCCAGTGCATAACTCTGCACCTGAGCTACCTACCAGAACAGATACCTCATAAACTCAAATCGAGCTTATGTTCTGTTGACATACACACCCAGAAACTGTGTTTAATTACATTTAATCTCCAGGATATCCAATGCCCATTACCTCTTTGCTATGGCTAATGAAACCTTGGTTTTGTTTCGGATAGCAACATGCCCATAT
This sequence comes from Prionailurus viverrinus, assembly GCF_022837055.1. Taxonomy (NCBI): domain Eukaryota; kingdom Metazoa; phylum Chordata; class Mammalia; order Carnivora; family Felidae; genus Prionailurus; species Prionailurus viverrinus. The sequence goes on from NC_062563.1 coordinate 123,975,747, forward strand.
CAGACTACAGATTAAAATTAGTCTAAAGTAGTCTTAAAGGGTGACATGGCACATTTCTGATCAATGAGATCTATGGAGAACTCACCAGGATTTATTTCTAGGAAAAAATGTTCCTTTCCTAATCCTGACAGAGGAGGACAGACACTATGAATATAGTTCTTCCCTCCCCTTCTTTTTCATAATGTCTTGTATCTATAAGGCAAAAAGAAAAAAAAAGAAAAATTTAAAAAGGAGCTATCATGGAGGACAATGAAGTGTAAGGATAGAAGGAGAGTTGGTTCTACCTTGAGCAGCTAAGCAAACTCCAGCATCTCAAATTCAAATCTCTTGTTATGTAAGAATAACAAAGCCCTGTGCTCAAGGCCTGTGAGTCAGATTCACATTACTATGTATGTAAAACAAGTTCCAAACTGGTATCATTCCAAAGATTTCTTCTCTATCTTACTTTCGAATATTGGGAATGACTTCTACATACATGAGTGGAGTATTAAGGAAGAAGGAAATTTGAAGACAGTTGTAGTTTTTTTCTAGGCCATGGAAACTTTATGAGGAAAGCTTACCTGTCCTCACCCTCACAATCAATAATTTTTAGAATATGCAGTTGATTCTCATTTTTCACTGAGTTATGTTCTATAAAGTTCCCTAGTAACACTGAATTAGTGAATACTAAACCAGTGCCCCTAAAGGAAATAGATAGATGTAGGCATAGATATCCCACATATTATAGTCTTAAATCTTAATTGATTCTGGTAGATTCTGTCATCCTTATTTTACAAAAGAATGAGTGAAGTTTAGAAAATTTAAGTGGCTTGCCTAAAACTGCTTCACTAACAGGTGCCAGTGTTGGCGTCAAACCCCATGCAACTGGACTAGAGCTTGCACCACAGTGTATTGCCCCCGACCTTCTTCATTCTCTGGTCATCTCTAAAAGCTGAAACAAGAAGGCATAGTGTTGTCTTGGTTGACCTCAGCTGAGAACATAGGGGAGGGGAGCTAAGGGACTTAAATTTGTTACCATTTTGTGCAGATCCACAAATGACTGCAAATCGCGAGTATTGATTTGGGGGTTACCAATAACAATTTTTTTGTTTTATTTTAAAGTTTTATTATAGGCTTTACTGCTGGTTACAAAAAAAAAAAAAAGACATGCAACTGCCACAAGTTGGGCAGTACATACAAAGCCTAGGCTGTAAAAACTATTTCAAAATACAAATTTGGGGTTTTTTTTTTGGAATACGTTGTGTCAAAGGGTGCCCACATTAATACCTTTGATATAAAACAGTAATGTTTCCCTTGAAAAGCAGACCAAACCCATTCATTACCTCACACAAATTCACATCTCCTTGTACCTACTCCATCTAGTCTGGTCTCAACCAGCCAGATTAGTCACAACTCACTTCTGTCCCTTCAGGCACAAAGGAGACCGAGGGATAGGTAACCCAGAAAGCCCATCCTCCACAATCACCCTGCAGACAGCTGACTCCAGTGCTGGCTACCTGTGTCACACAAACACACATCCCCATCAACAGTCTCACACATCTCTTAAACAAATACAAACATAAACACTAACCAGACAGCAAAGGATCTGCACATCCTCTCAGTCTGCTCATTGATAGGCATCCCATTTTAGCAAGTAGGTGAATTGCAAATACAGAATCCTTAAATAATGAGAATCTATGTAACTATATTTTGTTGTTTTTTCATTAAAATTTACTTTTCTCACTAAAAAGTGAAATCTTGTTATACCAATTTTGAATACCTCTGCTGACAGCTTTTGCTATCAAAGTGTAAGCTGACTTCCAACTTCTGCTTCTTTTCATGAATGATATCTTGTATTCCCTTTAGCCTCTGTACATGGACACATGAACATAGGTGCTTATACACATATAGCCATATAACAGCAATACCATATTGTGTTTTCCAATATATAAAAGTGCCATTCAGTTATTCATTGTCCCAATTCACAAAGCAGCAAGTATAGGGAAGTCAATATCTTCTCAATCAAAATGGAGTAAAAATGAAGCCTCATAGACTAAGGTGAAGGAGCAAATAGGGAATAACTATAAATGGGTGTAAGGATTCTTTTTGGGGTGATGGAAATGTTTTAAATTAGGTTGTAGTAATTGTTGTACCACTTTGTAAATACATTAAACATTATTGAGTTGTACACTTTAGATGGGAGGGTTGTATTCTATATAAATTATACCTCAGTGATTCTGTTAATACAAAGTGATGCATCAGCTACACATGCACAGGTCTGCAGAACAATGGGGGATGTACTGTCACTGCTTAGGAATTTACACTCACTGGGGATTTTCTATGTACAGTTGCCACGTTCTTAGGCAGCTTTATTATTCACCTGTCACAAGAGAGCTGCAAAACTCCATGTGCTTGCATGGGTTGGAAATGTCTATTAACTTGTCAGTAAATGAAAAGGGTGAAGGGTTTTCATCTCTGCAGATGAATTAGAACAGGTGCAGCATGTCTCCAAGATCACTAATTAAAACTACTCAGGACTTGTATTTATTTTACATGAAAAAGAGTTTTACATATGTTTGAAAACTGTATGGAAATATAGAATTTTTAAAAATGGACTATAGAGTTAAGCTCTCTTTCTGCTTTATATCACTTCATGAATGGAACCCTTGCTAGGGTCTCATTTTTTGATTATTATACTGGTTTTACATTTCACATACCAATATAACAAGTATAAGCTGTATTTATTAGCAAGAGGATTTTATTCAGTGTGGGCATAAATATATGCTCTCAATTTGTACCATTTGTAATTAACCCCAAGAATGACACTAATATATTTTTATACATAATCTTTGGAGAGTCTGAGGCTCATGTCCTTCCAAATTGTGCATATTTCTTTGTAGCTCAAAGAAAGAGACATAAGGTGCATGGATAAAGAAAAGATCAACTAGATCTATATTATGCAATTTTGAAAACAGTTTGAATCTAAGTATAAGAAAAACCTGTATTTGAAGAACTTATGAAATTTTAAACAAGTCACTAAGCCTATCTGTTCCTTAGATACTTAATCTCTTAAGGCCTAGATCAAATGTCACTTCTTTCACAAAGCTTCTGGAGATCTCTTTAGCTGAAATCAATATTTTCCTCTACCCTCCTATAGAACTGTGCACCTTGCGTATATCATATAGCATGGAGGAGGAGGTGTGGAGAAGGCACCAAGCTGACAGACAGTGTAGTTTTGTGATGAAGGTTTGGATTCTGTAACCAGAGTCAGAGTAGCTGGGATAAAAGCCAAGTCTTACCACTTACTAGCTATGCAACCGTGGAGAAGATTCTTTAAATTTCTGGTCTACCAAATAAGAATTATAATGGTACTTGCCTTACCTAGTTTTGTTGGGAGAGTTAGGTGGGAGAAACCAAGTAAAATGCTTTGAATTGTGCCTGTGAGAATGTAATTGCTCCAGAAACAATGGTTGTTGATGTTATCTATCTGGAGGGCATTGAAACATAGTAAAATAAAATAAAATAATTGGTTGGATCCTGACTCAGCAAGTTGCTAGCCTTGTGATCTGGGAAAATCACTATTTGTCAATTGCCTCATGGATGATGTTATATGTAAGGGTGAAAAGGATGCAACACAATAGAGTGCGTGAACATGTTTTACAGGTAATACGGAGCTATTCAAGCATTAGACATTATTTGGAGGATATGGGGTATTAAAAATTATTTAGTCAATTACACCTGGACCTAAATTCAGGAATTACCCTTCACCAACTTTGTTTCTTAGGAAATTGTCTCTGTGCATCAGTTTCCTAATACCAATGAAGATTGGATTGTTATTCAAAGCATTAAATAATATTTTAAGTACCGGACCCATCATGGCAGACATAGCAGGAATCAAATTGCATAATGTCATTCCTTAGCACAGTTTGTTTTGTTATTTGTGTATATGTCTGTTGATCTCCTGAACTGAAAAACTATACAGGGTTCTATTTTGCACATTGCAAAGCCTTTTGAACAAACCCATACAACATAGGAAGATTTCAACCAAGTCTTGAGTTGCTGGACAAAAACTGTGCTTCAGCTTACCTTCCAGGTTTGGGCCCAAAACCAACAGATTCTGGGATAGGTTTCCCATTTCATACCTAAGGTTTTGTACAGAAAATGAAATCAACAAATACGAAAGTACTCTGATCACTTCCAAGGCTTTTAATATAAAGATATTTTATTGTACAAAAGCTGTTCCAATGTCAGGACCTTCCGCTCCTTCCTATTATGTGGCTTGTCCTGAGTTTTTCTTTAGCCTGGCCAACAGATGGATTGAATAGAATCTCCTGGCATTATGTGGGTCATGGCAGGAATGAACAATCAGCCTCCTTATTTATGTAGAAGGAAGCAGGCCATCTTGAACAAGTATATTGTTACTTCAGTATAACCACCAGCCCACTAGCTATTAGGGGGTCTTGAGCTTATCATTGTTGCTCCTTCTTCTTGCTCCTTAGCTACAGTGGTTGAGAAGCAATGAAAGGAACAAGGCCAAACCTTCCTTAAAATGGTTCCTATCTGGCTAGATTCTGTCTGGTGCCTGCCTGTACATAGAAAGCTTAGGAAACAGTGTGGAATATAGAAAGGAAGATTATGGGCATGCAATTTGGTTTTGGATAAAGCAGTAAGGAGAGAGATGCAAATCATATGTCAGTCAGAAAAAAAAAATATTTGTTTTTCTACATAATTGCCATGACCCTAGGCAGCAACTGAGAGTCTTGACTGACAGTGTATATTCCTGGGCCCAACACAAAGTAACCACTGGTGGCCTCCTCTAGGTAGCTCTGCAAAACCAAAGATCATTTCAGCCTGCCTTCCTGGCATCTGTCCCAGAGTTACTCATTCTTCAAAGCTTTTACCATGCCAGAACTTCCAGTTACCCACAGCCCCAACACTCAGCTAAAATTGAAAACAAATGGAGGATTCATTAAACAGTAGCTGAAACGATTCAGTGGAAGTGGCTCTCTGTGCCTCTGGCTGATGTTCACAGAATGAACAATTAAGTAAGAGTCAAAGAAGTAAGAAAAAGAAAAGGGACAAGAAAAACTGCTACACTTAGTAACATGTAAGAATAATGCAATCATGTCAGGCCCAACTGGTCAACCCACATCTTTCTGGAGGAAGAGCCCTGGACTACTTTCAAGTTCTGTTTATGTGCCCACAGGAAGCAGGGTTATAAATATCCCCTGATGCACCAATTGAGCAGCTGGCCAGTCCCAGGGAGTTTCAAACATTAAACATTAATTTCTCCACCTTCTGGTTCTTCCTATTCTGTGTCCTCCCCTTGCTCTCAGTCTCAAGGCAGAACAAAACTGGGTTCTGAACTTCACTGTAGAAAGACAAAAGAGTTTCTGCAGCTTGCAGCTTATTCCATCCGGGGAAGCAGCACAGACTTCAGGTGCTTGGGGAAGCCATCTGTAGCTCTTGAGGCGATGGAACTGGGCTGAGAATGAATGCTTTCTGGCTGCTCTGCTTCCAGCTGGAAAGACCACTGAGGAAGCCCATCAAGTAGCACTGTCTGCAGAATTGCCCTTATCCATCCCATCTGCTGCTTTCCAGTGATGGAGAGCTGCCTGAAATGTCCCAGACCGAGGGAAGGGCTGCCAGGGTTCCTTCCAGAGAGGCATGGGGGACTGTGTTTTCCAGGTGTACCATAGAGTGTTGCATCACACCTGCCATGTGCAGGCTACCTGAGCCTGAGGCTGGGGCAGGGGCTCAGATACATGTCTGAGCAGATTGGGTGGAAAGGGAGGGATTGATTGTCTCAGGTGTACAGGAGAAGAGAAGCTGAAACATATAAAGCTGCTTTTGAAGTATGCAAACCATAGACCAAACTCTACTCCATGAAATCACAAAACAAATCATGGCAAGTTTTAGCTAAAAATGTGGATGTAATCTGACTGAGATGAAATAGATATCTCAAAGGTATACACAAAGGAAAGCCTAATAATGTCCTGGGAATGTGAAAAAGAAATGAAGAGGAGCTGAGGAGAGAGAAAGGCAAGTGAGCAAGGATAGGAGGGAGACGTACTTATCCTGTGTAAGCAATCTCCGGGGAACAAGGACCTTCATCTCCCTGCCCACTGCTTATCAAGGCACATGGGAGAGCAAAGCACAGTGTGCTTTTTGTATGTTTTTTCATCATTTTTTTTCAGTATGTTCTGATTGAACCAGAGCCTCCATGTGGCACGCTAACAATACCCTTTACCCTCCTTTTATCCAGCCTGTTCTCCAGACTTGTCATTATTTCTCATACCCCACATGTTGGGTTCCTTTCATCTTTTCTCAGAAATGATTACCTTCAGACCTGTTATGTGAAAAGCTATGACATAGTACATAATACCCGAGACCTTTCAAACAGACCGCCTTGAAAAATCCTTGTTAGTATGATGCAGGGACCTTCTGGATTAATGTTTGTCATATATTATTAGTACAAGATGTGTAGGAAGATACCTCCAGACACACTTATCTGTAAGATGCTGGGGAAGATGAAGACAGAAATCTGAGATGTGAATCCACTTTATGTTTTTTTTAGAGAATAAATATTTTTATATTTGGTAAATTTATATATAACCTACTTCTAATAATGACTTGAGATGTCTTATGCAAAATACCTTATTCAACAATAGGCACAGATAATTAGAATAACAAAGATGGAGAAGAATATTAATACACCAAAAATATGAACTGTTATAGGAACAAGCAATGCATTTATCTTCCTGGAAGCCAAGCAAAAAAAAATTATAAGATACTTATTAATAGTTGAGGAATGAAATCAAAATGGTTAATTAAAGGGGACAAATATCTTTCTGTAAGTAAATTCTAAAATATGTTTCAACATATTTGGATACCTTTAGTTAGATAAATAATCATGGGAGATGAACAAAGTCATGGAAATATTTGTGTGTGGTTTTGAGAACCACCTTATTACTTCAAATTTATTCCTCATATGTTGGTGCATATATGTAAAGGCTCTTAAAACACAGTGGTATCAAGCTGGAGCAAAGCACATCAGAATTAGGATGGGAAATTTTTTAAATGTGCCCATTCTTTGTATCTTCCAGAAAATTCTGATTTGAAGGATGTAACAGTAAGGAATATGTTCTTCATAAGTTATTGAAGTAAATCTTTCCCTTCCATATCCCTCCCTAGTAGAGAATTTGCTGGAGCAGCAGGGAGAAGTAGAAAGAAGGTAGCAGCCACTGGGGATGGCCTTGTTCTTTAAACTAGGCAGGTGTGATCTATAGGACATATCTGATTTTGGCTTTCTTAGGATATTTTCCGGTGTAACTAATATCCTGGATTTGTTCTGTCCCATTAAGATACAGAATCTTTTGGTTTCCACCTCATTGCCCTGATCACTAAAAAAAATGTATTTTTTTCTGAGCTGTACCTTGCAAAGGACTCAAAATGTTCTAAATAATCAAGAAGTAGGAGACGTTTCTTCTTTCTTTAAATGGTCCTTTGAGATAAGACCTCTTCATTGTCATTTCTTGAGTGGGGGGGTTTGTCAGAGCTCCATCCATGCCATCACTATGGGTTTTCACTAAAGTTCTGAAAACCTAATCTTGTAGCATGAAACGCATCAGCAAAGGATGTCACTATGGCATTCAGTCTAAAATGTAATGATTACTATCATTTGTTGATGTCTAATAATGGCCAAGAATATATAATTTCATTAACGAATCCTATGAGACCTGTATTACTACCTTCCTTGTTTTACAGATAAGTAAACTAAGCTAGTGAGGGAAGTAACTTTCCCATGTATCATGAACAAAATAGATGGTAGAAGGCATTCTGGGCAGGGCCATAGATCTCAGCAGTTATTACAATGAACTTGCACTACCTCATGTACCCCTAGTGGTCATGATCTTATTTACCCCCTTCAAGATTTCACACCAGATAGAATCTATTTTGGAAAGTTCTTTAAAGCAAGGTCAAGGGCTTTGCCAAATCTATGCCAGCATTCTAAGAATATCCCCATTGAGCATCAGTGAAAGGTAAGCCCCTGTTCATTGAGTTAATTTCTCAACTTGAGAGTATCTGCAGTTAAACTGTAGCTTTGCTGCTAGAGAAGCATAGACCCTGGAGTCATACTGTCCATGTTCAAATCCTTCCTCGACACTTATTAGCTGCTCAAGTTAATAATAATATCTCTATGTCTCAGTTTTCTTTCCTATAAAAAGATAGTAACTGTGGTGCTTATCTTAGTGGTTTCTGGTGGGAATTGAATGTGCTTTTTACAGGTACAGTGTTTATAAGATACCAAGCACAGAGTATGCATTCAATAAGCTAAAGTTAGCACTGTTTTTACTGTTTTTTTTTTTCTATTAAAATCCATCTGTTTGTCACCTTCTTTGGACATCACATTCATCCTGTTCTTTTTCCAAAGAACACGCATTTTAGGGTAGACATGTGTGAGTCCAGTGACACTTGAGGCAGCATCAAAGACAGCTTCCCTTCCAGGCCTCACAAAATGCAAACCTTTACCAAGCTACAAAAGAAAACTCTATTTCTCCTCCAAGGGTTGCTGTGCCTTCTGGCTCCTAAGTCAGAGCATCTGAATGAGGGAAACTCTCTCTGGCTCGGTCTCTTTCCCTTTCTCAAATAAATGCACAGAATTTCTTACAAGATATTTTTCTTTCCATATCACAGTCTCTTTTTTTTTTATGTTTCCCAATTTTAAATTTAACAGACTACCTATGCTAGGAATTGTTCAGTGAGGTTGATTTATGAGACTTATGCAAAAAAGGACAGCCTTACCAATGCACGTATCTATTTGGCAAGGCAGCAGTGATTTATAAAAAGACAGGCTGGTGACACTCATATAAAGGCAGCTTTCATGTGGCAAGTGTAAAGGCAAAAAGAAAACCTCCTACCAATTGAATGACAAAATCATTGGCTACTTTATGAGTAGAGTAAATTCCACCCTAGCTTCAACTCAAAGTCCACCTGTGGAGAATGTGCCATCTCAGATGGGGTACCCAAAGTGAGCTTGTATTAACTTTTCTTGATCTCTAAAGTTCAGTTTCAAGTCAGGTTGGTTGGTTTTTGTCTAATCACTGTTCAATGGGTCTGTCGGCCATGAACTTCTCTCAACTTCATTAAAGCTCTGTACATTTTGTAGAATTTTTTCATCTAGATGACCTACTGGGGAAATGGTATGTAATCTCAAGATTCTTTTATTTGTCCTAGAAAGATAAACTTTATATTTTGTAGGATGTGTTCTATGGAAACTAGACTTGGGAAATTAGACTTCACTCATTAGGTTTTTCTAGACTATTTTCCAAAGTCCTAACCTCAATTATTATTGGTCTTTTTCTCTTTTTTTAATTTTTTTTCAACGTTTATTTATTTTTGGGACAGAGAGAGACAGAGCATGAACGGGGGAGGGGCAGAGAGAGAGGGAGACACAGAATCGGAAACAGGCTCCAGGCTCTGAGCCATCAGCCCAGAGCCCGACGCGGGGCTCGAACTCACGGACTGTGAGATCATGACCTGGCTGAAGTCGGACGCTTAACCGACTGCACCACCCAGGCGCCCCTTCTCTCTTTTTTTAATGTTTATTTTTGAGAGAGAAAGAGACAGCATGAGAGGGGGAGGGGCAAAGGGAGAAGGAGACACCAAATCCGAAGCAGGCTCCAGGCTCTGAGCTGTCAGCACAGAGCCCAACGTGGGGCTCAAACCCACAAGCCATGAGATGATGACCTGAGCCAAAATCGGACGCTTAACTGACTGAACCACCCAGATGCCTCTTATTGGTCTTGTTCTTGAGACTCAGTGTAGTTCAGCACAAACAGAAATTCAGTTTTGTCTCCAACCCTTTCCCTGGCAATGCAAAACCTATCAGACAGAATGGCTGTAGTGAATTATCAAACCCTTTCCATGACTGCAGAACATCACATACATTGAATAGAAGTGACTGCCTGAATGCTTCCACTTGTCACATCAGTTAAAAGTTCACCTTTATCTGTCAAGATAGGCTTTGTGCCAGAGACTGAATGTCTAAGTACCCCCATCATATGTTGGTTATAACCACTGTTGCAGCAGTTTACATCAGCAAAGGTTATTTCCTACTCAAACTGCATGTTTGTAATGGGTCAGATGAAGCTCTGTTCTTTATCATCTTCACTCCTAGACATTAATGGAATAACCTCTATCTTGAATTTTTCCAGTCTTGTGGTAGAAGAAAAAGGAATCATACTGAAAACTATGAAAATGGCTACTCAGAAGTGACCCACATTTCTGTTCAAATTTCATCAGCTGAAGCACAGCATACAGTCAATATGTACTAGTCAATAATCCTCCTCTCAGGAGGGGAAACATTGGGAGTAAAAAATGGAATATTTTTTCTATAACAGAGAACTAACATGATCCTTCAATTTATGATGAAAACTCAAAGGAGCAGGAGTAAGGTGGTCATTGCAATAATCCTATAACTGGGTCTTAGGATAAGATGTTCAGTAGTGGAATGATTGGGCAAGCCATTTTTTCAATGAACATAAACACTGGAAACTTCTAGAAAGAAGCAGTACCTATTTACCACATGTTCATCATGTGTATAAGTTACGAATGTTAGCAAAGCAGGAAGGTGATAATGACTGGTTTAAATTGTTAGACACTCTGAGAATTCTCCCAGAATAGATTTTGTAGAGGGCAACAGACATAACAAAATCAGAGAGCCTGGGCCCCACTTAAAATAAACTCTTCCCTATCCTGAGGGTCAGCAAAGTAAAGAATGACCTCCCTCTTGAGAAGGGAACTGCCTTAAATGGTGAGCAAGAGATACTATGCAAGGGACTGACTGGGGGGAAATGTTTTGCAGTGAACAGAAGCACCAGACATTTCCATATAGAATAGAAATTCCCTTTACTTCCAAAAAGGAAAGTAGCAGCTGAGAGTGGGTGAACATGAATTGCAAAGAGAGGAGCATAGAACACTAAGAAATGGAAAAGGAAAGGAAATTGAGAGCTTAGGTTGAGGGGAAAAATGGGAATTCTAGTTAGGGTGAGGGCAGCAGACAGAACAAAACCTGGAGGAGAAATAAAAGATAAGGAATCCAGAGAAGGAGAATGTTTTTTTCCTCAAAACTCTTAGTAGTGAGAATAGTAGCCTTGCTTCCTCAAGTCAACAAAATCTTCATATATTCTTCTATGGTAGGCTCTATGCCAGATCCAGAGAATGGAAAATTGAATAATGCACAGACCCTGACTTCCAGAAGCTTATATTCTAGTATGAATGATGGTCAATAAATAGAAAAATTCAATATTGTGTGATTAATCACAAACAGAATTAAATTTAAGATGGTAATATAACACAGGAGAAAAGCGCCTGGGTGGCTCAGTCAGTTAAGCATCAGACTTCAGCTCAGGTCATGATCTCACAGTTCGTGAGTTCAAGCCCTGCATTGGGCTCTGTGCTGACAGTTCAGAGCTTATAGCCTGCTTCAGATTCTGTCTCCCTCTCTCTCAAAAGTAAATAAAGCTTTAAAAAAAATTTTAAAACAGAACACAGGAGAATGGCATCTAGACAAACATAGAGAAGTAATGGAGAAAGACCAAGAAAGATTTCCTAGGATAGTAATACTTGACTATCATACTGAAGGATATAGAAGACTTCACTATAGAAGGGAAAGTTAGAAAAGTTGCACCTCTTTGCATGGCAAAGAGCAGATGCAAGTGCGTAGAGATGTCAGAACCATTAAATGGAAGGTCACATTCAGGGAACTCAGCACAAGATGTGTTGTGTGGCTAAAGCTGAGGGGATAAATATGAATCACAGTCCAGGTTCCTTGTGTCAGCTCTGACACTAATAAGCTGAAGGTTGAGCCAAGACTCAGCTTCTCTGGGCCTCAAGTTTTATTTCTGGCTAAAATGATGGTGTTGAAGGAAGTGAGACACCCTTGACACCTGACATTATAAAAGGTCAAACTCAAGAGTTTTCAATGGATGGCTAGACATCTGCAGCACTTTATTAATTAGCTGTTGGTATCTCTCCTCTTCATTGCCTTTGCTCTAAGTCCTAAAGAAAGAAGCACCTCAAAGTTTGTTTAGGTCATTTATCTTTTAACTCCAACTTTCCACATTCAGCATCTGTTCTACCCCCTTCCTGAAAGGATTATGTCTGGGAGCTCATTACCACCATGGGCAGCCTTTTTCAGTGACAGGCCCCTTTAATGTCTGGAAATGCTCCTTAGACTGTGCTGAAAGACCATAGATGAGGCATGGCAATCACTGCAGCATTTCCAAACTCCCCCACAAGTGCTTAAGAGATGTCACCATGTAAGGAACTGATTGCAGAGAACAGAAGCACTGGACATTTCCACATCAGAAGAAGGAAGGTGCAGCAAGAGTGAGCAAACATGGATTGTGGAGAGAAGAGAATGTTCAGAAGTGAAAAAAGAAAGGAAGTTGAGAATCTGAAGTTGAGGGAAGAAGAGAGGACACCAATTAGGGTAAGGGTAGCAGAGAGAATAAAGCTAGAGAGCTGGTGGATGAAAAGGAACCAAGGTGAAGGAGAATGTATTTTTCACCCATAAAGTTCAGTAATGCTTTTAGAATTGCAAATATGCATTTAAATTTAATAATACAATTATGGTATATTAAATGTCAAATGACTGTTACAGAAAAGCACTTAAAATTAATACATATGCATGAGATAAATCCTGTCTAGTTGTCAAGGTCTGAATTCAAAGTTACATAAGCCAGGCTTTTGCACTGAATTTTCTTACAGCTTAAGGTTGCAAAGTTCCATGAATTTCACTGGTATTTAACAAAGAAGCATGAGTAAACCTTACTTAGAACCAAGAGAAAAGACAGCTGTCCAGATAGTGAACAACCAAGCCCAAATGGTATTCAAATAAAAGTAAAGTTGAAGGCACTAATGGTCTTCATCACTCTTGTCATTATCACCATCAATATTGACAAATGGTTATTGAATTCAGTATAGCTCTATTACCAAGGAGTCTCCCTTTCTTTCCTCCCTTCCTTCCTTTTACAAAAAAACAAACCCACAAAGTTTATATATATGTATATACATATGTATATGTATACACACACACACGGTTTTAATCCTAAAGATATGCAGTAAATATATATTTAGTAATGACTGAAAGTTTCTTGTCACCACCAGTACTCCTCCACCAAATCTACTTTCCAAGGAACGCTTCTTCAACAAATTTGTGGAATACTTCTAGAGGACCTATCATTTTGTTAAGCAAACAATGGACAGTGGGCAGACACAACAGGCATGCTTCACACACATGTATTCTGTACACAATGGGGCTCTGAGAGAGGGTCAGCATCTCCCCATGAGTGGAGGCTCTTGGAAAACATACCTTCTCCACTTATTATTTTTTGGTATAATTCAGTTCCTTAAAGTTGTGGGGCTATGTCCCTATTTCCTTGCCAGTTGCCTCAATCCCTGGATTACCCCCTATATCCCTTAATACATGATCTCCTTTATCTCCTTATCTAAGGTAAACTGTGCCATGAATACAAGGGGAGTGAGTAGAAAATCTTGGAGGCCACCTTAGCATCCTGCCTACCACAAACCTTCTTCTGACTTTGGAACCAATAAAAAATAAAACATAGGCGATGACTATGAAAATGATAAAGCTGATTAGAGAATATGATCTTTGGACTGTGACAAAAGAGATTACAAAAAATTCCCTCAGAAATTAAACCATATTACTTTCCCCATCCCTGACAACAGGTACAATTTCAGGTCTCTCCAGAATAGGATACTGACTTAATAAACATATCTCCTATCAGGAGAGGGAAGCCAGAATGCATCTTCTCCTTAGCCAAGCAAATCTGAGGGGTTGGAAATCAAAAAACAAAAGCAAAAATGAGTTGAACTGAATCATTCTGATCCATAATATATTTTATGTATTCTTCCATGTTCTCTCTCAGCATAACTCAGCAGAGTGAGAAGGTGGAATCAGAAGATGGAAGAAGTTTGAATTACCAAGTCCATCAAGTATAGGAGAACCCAAAAGAAGATCCATTTGACCAACAATGGGCTTTTTGTGAGCGAGGGTTAAACTTTTTTTGCATTCAGCCACTAAGATTCAGGATAGCTAACACTGAATTCTCTGACAAATGGCCAAAAGATTCATTATAAACTTAGCATACTTTTCCATCTCCAGCCATATAGTCCATATGTTTTCACACTTCTGTTCCATTACTAATGTTGTTACCTTAATCATCACCTGAAAACTATTCAGCCAGTGACACCTGGAGTGTTTTTTTTTTGCCCTATTCTCCTTATTATCTCTTTTTGTATCTATTATTCAGAATCAAAATGCAATACCATTATAATAGCATCGTATGGTGACAGATGGTGGCTACACCTGTGGTGAGCATAGCATAATGAAGTTGCCCAATCAGTATGTTGTATACCTGAAACCAATATAACATTGTGCATCAACTATGCTTCAAAAAAAAAAAGTGCAACACCATTAAACAATCCCTATTTTTAAAAATAATCTGACAGAAAATTATTTCCAAGTATTAAAATATACCATAAATCTATGTTAATTAAAATATATGAAAAAATCATAAAAAATGGACAAATAAAAAGCATTTACTATGTGGTAGTAATAAAGGCCTTTCAAATCAGTAAATATAATGCAGTTAACACATTATGTTGCAATAAATAGCCATTTGGGTAGGGAGGAAAATATGGATCATTTTCATAGTTATAATTATTTAAATACAACATTTAAACATAAAATTACTAAGAGTAAATAGGTGCCTGGCTTTTTAAATATTAGCATAGAGAAGACCTTTCTAAGAATAATTCCAAAACAGAATAGAGCAATAATAATTCACAAAGATTTTATATAAATCGTGAATCATTAGAAAAAAATGAAAAACCTAGTAGCAAACTAGGCAAGATAAGAAAAAAAAAGCAATTCACAGATTAAATTAAAATAGTCCCAAAACATGTGAAAATGCTTTCTTCATTCCATCTGAATTTAAACTTTATGAAGACAGGCTCCTTTTCAAATTTGTTCATCGACATACCCTACCAAGGAATGTCCCTGGTAAACATTAATTTGATAAATAAAAGACTGAATAAATGTATGAATCAATAAACCTTAAATATCAGTCTGCTGTCTTCTGTTTTTGCTTATTAAGTTAGCTTCACTAAAAGATCTGTTGATATACAATGCCAACTTAGTTAAATTTTCTGAATAAGACTTTCCAATACCCTTTTATAGGTAAGATTCATATAGATAAAAGAAACTAACAGAATAATCTTTGTTTTATAAGCTTGGGAAAATATGAAAAAATAATACTTTTAAAGACATCTGTATATGGTATGTGGAAGCAACAACAACTAGATGAGCTAAAATTCCAGAATAACTATCTTGAAATAAATACCAGTTGCCATTCATTTTGTTCCTTGGGGTATTTATCAAATCAGGCATGTGCTATGTATTGAGCCAAGGGAAAGGACACTACTATGGGAAAGAATAATTAGCGAAGCTTTTACTGGTGATACAGGGATAGAAAACAATATTGGGTATTGCTTTTTCTTTGGCTGTCCTTTCTTATGTAACTTCAATTATACATGTATTGCAAAAGCAATATCTAAACCTATATCATTTCATAATTTTCCAGAAATATTGAAAGATATCAATCCACAGATTCAACAAGGTCTGAGAAACCCAAGAAGAATAAGTGTAAAGAAAACCACAGGTTGACACACTATAATAAAGCTGCTAGAAACCAAAGACAAAATAATGTATGGTCAGCAGAAGACATGCATCCAAATGTTCAGATCAACACTATCTGAAACACTAACTGCAAACTACCCAACTGACCTTGAGTCTCATAATGGATAAACATATTTTGGCATATTCATATAATGGAATACTGTAGAGAAATGAGAGTAGACTTTACATGGTAATATTAATACAACCTACAGACAATGTTCAACAAAAGTATCCAGTAACAAAAGAATATACATTATATGATTCCATTTTTAAATATAAAACTGTCAAACTAAACAGGTTTTAGAGAAGTAGTGATTAGAGAAGTGGTGATTATATACTGGTGATACAGTTGTGGTTAGGTCAGAAAACTCTGACTATACATGTATGATATATACACATTTATGTATGTGTATTATACTTCCATAAAATGCATTAAAATAATTAAAATTATGGGAATTGAAAAAGTCCAATTTTTGACCTTAGGAGTAGATAGCAGAATTATAATATAGGTAGAGTTCATTGGAGTTGAGAATTTCAAGAATATAAGCAGCCAAATGTTGGATACACTGTTTAAATGGACATGGGGGAAGGGAAGGAAAAATAAGATAAAAACAGAGAGTCTAGCAAACCATAAGAGATTCTTAAATAAAGAGAACTGAGGGTCGTATGTTAAATGGGTGATGGACATTAAAGAGGGCACTTTTGGGAATGAGCACTGGTGTCTTATGTAATAGATGAATCACTGGGTTATACTCTTGAAGCCAAGGCTACACTGTATGTTATATAACTTGAACTTAAATAAGGAAGGAAGGGAGAGAGGGAAGAAGTGGGGGGGGGGATAAATGGGCATTGGCTGTCCTCCACAGGAGAACAGAAATTTTCAAGGCAGAAATTGAGAAAGACTGTAAGCCAGCTGCTAAAATGAATACAGTGGAATGAAGAGGTTGGAAGGCAACGTTTCTGATAATGTTCATATGATGGCTTTTGGCCAAGAGTAACCTTTGAATGGGACAGTGAAAGGTAATGATTTGGGATTAAAATTATGGGGAAAAAAAGAGGGCCCATCTCCCCAAAACATGACAAATGGGTTGTGAGAAATAAGGATCCCTAACTTTGGAAGAATGCAGGTCAAGCAAAAGACTCAGGATAGAGCTATATTTTTGTTATAGTAAGAAACAGAGGTAACACATAGTAATACTTTAGGAATATAGGAAATACTTTGTACCATAGAAAATGGGTTCCAGGCACACCTGAGTGGCTCAATCAGTTGAGTGTCTGACTCTTGATTTTGGCTCAGGTCATAATCCTAGAGTTGTGGGATTGGGGCCCTCATCAGTTTCTATGCTGAATGTGGAGCCTACTTGGGATTCTTTCTCTCCCTCTCTCTCTGCCCCTCCACTATTCCCTCCCTCTCAAAAAAAAAAAAGTTGGGGGCAAAAAAACTAGTAATACTAGAAAGATGTGAGAGAGGAGTAAAAGGTAGCAAGGTTAGAAACACTGAAAGAATGAATAAACAGAGGAGCCCAAATATTAGATGTTACCAAGGATAACAAGCCTCAGAGTATATCTCAAGCCATGTGACTGGGCTTTTAACCTTGATTATTCAGTTTGTGGCATACACTTTCCAAAGTACTTGAAGATAATGACACATGCTGATAGTGGTATGCATGGGGAATGAGAGGGAAGAGTGGTACCCTTTCTTCATACTATAGCTCCAGCTTTATATAAAACTTAAAAGACCTCAGTTACTTTGATCAGGTAGATGTACTGGAGATCACTTACTCCAAGCATGCAGACAATATAAGACTCTTTTATAACATCCTTGAAAAGAAATCCTCTACTCTCTCCTTTAATACTCTAAGCAGTGGAGAACTGACTGCTTCATGAAATTGCCCTCTTCAATTTCAAATAATTTCAATTATTAGAAAGTTCTTCCTAATCTCAAGTCCACATCTGCCTCCATGTAATTCTCACATATTAGTCCTAGTTCTGCCTGATGGAGCCAAACAGAGCAAGTCTGCCTCCTGTTTCACATGACAGCACATCAAATATTTATTGACAGTTTGCATGTCACCAGTGTTTTCTCCAGGCCAAACTCCCTTAGGTCCTAGCTGTCTCAGAATCAATGGACTATGGCAACACAGATGATGTATCCTTCATTTACAAACTACTAACACCTGTTTCAGATACTAAATGGTAGCAAAATAAAGAAAATCCTGGTCAGCATTTACATCTAGGTTTCCAATATAATATAATAAGACTTGTCTGTATATGGAAAATCAAATGATTCATCTTCAAAGTGATACCATTGTACAGTAACTTCCAATACCCCTAGTGGATGCCTGAAACTGTGGATAGTACCAAATCCCATGTATAGTATGTTTTTTATTGTATCTGTATACCTATGATAAAGTTTAATTTATAAATTAGGCATAGTAAGAGATGAAAAACAATAACTAATTATGAAATAGAATAATTATAATAATATGCTGTAATAAAAGTCATGTGAACCTAGTCTCTTGATGATACTGTACTCACCTTTCTTATGATTATGATGATGTGACATGATAAAATGCCTATATGATGACATAAAGTAAGGTGAAAGACATAGGCACTATAATGCCATGTTAGGCTACTACTGACTTTCTGATATGACAGAACTAGGATCATCTGCTTCCAGACTGCCGTTGACTGCAGGCAACTGAAACTGAGTAGAGTAAAAGTGCAGATAAGCAGGGACTACTCTATTGATAAATACATGCTCCACTTCTATTCAAACAGAAAGAATACTTTACAACCCAGGCATATATTGGTTTCAAATCACAATTACAGTTTCATGGTTGATAAGTACCAGTTATAAAATACTGATTTTATGAGAATTGTGGGTCAAATGAACTGAACCATGAAACAGCAAATTTGTCTAAAGATAATATTCTGTCACAAGGTTAAGTTATATTCATACTCCAAAATTTTACTTTTTGAGAACTTAGGAGTAAAGAATTGCTTTAGGAGTTTCAAACAATACCAAGCTTCTCCAATTATTTCTACTTGTTTCAGAAGTGGCTTCTAGACTCACTTGAAGCAAGAAAGGCAAGGGAAATTTATTTTTTCTCTCTAGTGAGATGGGATATCCACATGGGTTGAACAGTATGACAATTATTGACTATGGGTCTTTTTGCTTGCATTGCTAGCACGATTCACCACATAATGCAACTCTTGCCCAACTAACTACCAAACTACACACACCTTCTCTGAGCAACATGTTTAGATGTTATAGTGAATTCTGCAGGTGTGTATGCCACGTTTTTTTTCTTTAAAGAGCTTCCAATATGGTTGAAGAGAGAAGACTATAACTACAGTGTGATTAGCCTAGAGTGATCAATCGTAATGACAGTGAAGGTATGAATGATAAATGTATATGTGTGTGTGTGTGTGTGTGTGTGTGTGTGTATAATTAAAGAGCTGCATGTGAATCCTGGCTTTATCATATATTAGCAGCATGGCCCTTGACCAATCACTAAAATTTTATAAGTCAATATTAGGAGGATGGTAGTGACTTCTATATTGCTGTATTACATGGCCTCTTCTCTAATCTTCTTAACTCCAAAATGACATGGAACATCACTGATTTCTCCCTCATTACTGAAGTTTTTGTGTAGGTGTCCATAATACCATAGTCTTTTGGTTCTATTTTGCTATTTTTTCCATCTCCTCCATCTTCACACAACAGAGAGGTTAATCTTTTTAAAAAGTATAGCTAGGATAAGTATACTCACCTGCCTAAAATAAACAAAACAAAAAACCCAAAACACTATAGAGGTTGGGGTCCAAGATGTCAATGTAGAAAGACCCTGAAATCATCTCTCCATGGAACGTACCAAATTATACCTATTAATAGACTAATTCCTCCTGAAAAACATAGGACTGAATGAACAATTATGAAAAACCAAAGATAGAACAGCAAGAGAGACAGACATGGTAACAAAGAGAATCCCTACCCCTGACGCTGCCAATGGCAATCGGAAGGATAGTACTGAGGGACAAGGAACAAAGTCTTCTGTACTCAGGCCCATTAAAAAAAAAAGCTGTGGTTTAAAAGAGCAACTAGCATGGAAAAGAGACAATGCTAGAATGCTGTGAAGCACTGGAGGAGCTGTAGCAATGTTATCCAGGTTATGAGGACTGGAAAACAATGACCATCAAATTAATATTGACTGCTATTTACTTTGGATGTTATATAACCTCATGGTAATCACAAATCCAAAACCTACAATAGATACACGCAAAAAAATGAAGAAAAAGAAATCCAAACATAGCACCATAGAAGCTCATCAATCACAAAGAAAGAGAGCAAGAGAAGAAGAAGGGAACAAAAAAGAACTACAATACAGAAAGAACTGGAAAAAATATTTTTAAATGTTATATACCCATCAATGATTGCTTTAAAACTAAATGGCCCAAATGCTCTAATCAAAAGACATATGGTGGCAAAATGTACATATATATGTACATATATATATACACAAAATGTACAGATATATATATATATATATATATATATGGGTATATACATCATGTATCTATCTATCTATCTATATCCATATATATCTATGGATATATATCCATAGATATCTCATATCTAAAGACACATACAGACTGAAAGCAAAGGGATGGAAAAATACTGACAATGCAAATGGAAGTGGAAAAAAAAAGCCATGGTAAAATACTTATATCAGACAAAATAGACTTTAAAACAAAGATAGTAACAAGAGACAAACAAGAGCATTACATAATGATAAAGGGATCATCCAAAAAAAGGAAAGAACAATTACAAATATCCACACACCTAACACTGGAGCACCTAAATACATGAATCAAATATTAAGATACATACATAAAGAAAGAAATTGATGGTAATACAATAATAGAAGGGGATTTTAATATCCCACTTACATCAATGGATAAATCATCCAGACATAAAATCAGTAAGAAAACAATGTCTTTGAGTGACATATTGGACCAAATGGATATAACAGATATATACAGAATATTCCATCCCAAAACAACAGAAAACACATTATTTTCAAGTGCATATGGAACATTCTCCAGAATAGATCACATGCTAGGCCGTAAACAAGATTCCATAAATTTAAGAAGATTGAAATCAGACTGTGCATCTTTTCTGATCAGAATGGTATCAAACTAGGAGTAAATTACAAGAAAACAACTGGAAAAAACACAAATACATGTAGACTAAACACCATGATACTCAATAACCAATGAGGGAATGACACAATCAAATAAGAAATTTAAAAATATCTGGTGACAAATGAAAATGAAAACACAACACTCCAAAATCTTTGGGACAGAGTGAAATCAGTTCTAAGGGAAATATATAGCACAACGGGTCTGCTTCAAGATACAAGAAAAAGCTCAAATAAATAATCTAACCTTACACCCAAAGGAACTAGAAAAAGAAGAACAAAGAAAGTCCAAAGTGAGAAGAAAGGAAATAAAACAAGAACAGAAATAAATGGCATAGAAACAAGTAAAAAGAGAATATCAATGAAACTACAAAAGTCCATTGCATTCTATACACTATTAAGAGACAACAATCATATGATCATCTCAATAGATGGAGAAAAGGCATTTGACAAGATCCAACATCCTTTCAATAGAGTTAGAGGGAACAAACTTCAACATAATAAAGGCCATATATGAAAAACGCACAGGTAACATCATACTCATTTGTGAAAAACTGAGAGTTTTCCCTATAAGATCAGGAACAAGATGAGGATATCCACTCTTTCCACTTTTATTTAATATAGTACTGAAAGTCCCGGCCACAGCATTCAGACAAGAACAATTAAAACAAAAGAAAGAAAGAAAAATGAGAGGCACTCATATTGGTAAAGAAATCAAAGTGTCAGTAATCTCAGACAACATGATACTATACATACAAAACCCTAAAGACTACACCAAAAAGCTACTAGAAGTAATAAACAAATTCAGTGAAGTGGAAGGATACAAAATTAATACCGCAAAATCTGTAAAGTTTCTATACACTAATGAAGTAGCAGAAAGAGAAATTAAAAGAAAATACCATTTAATATTACACCCAAAAGAACAAAATACTTAGGAAAAAAACATAACTGAAGAGGTGAAAG
Source organism: Prionailurus viverrinus (assembly GCF_022837055.1). Taxonomy (NCBI): domain Eukaryota; kingdom Metazoa; phylum Chordata; class Mammalia; order Carnivora; family Felidae; genus Prionailurus; species Prionailurus viverrinus. Next base: position 123,997,659 of record NC_062563.1, read on the forward strand.
ACCTGTACTCTGAAAATTATAGGACACTGATGAAAGAAACTGAAGATGACGTGCACAAATGGAAAGACACTTCATGCTCATGGACTGGAAGAACAAATACTGTTAAAATGTCAATGTTACCCAAAGCCATCTACAGATTTAATGTAATCCCTATCAAAGTACCAACAGCATGTTTTTCTTACAAAACTAGAGTGAGGAATCTAAAATTTGTATGGGACCACACACACACACACACACACACACACACACACACAAACCCAAATAGCCAAAGCAATCCTGGGGTGGGGGGGCAAGGGGGAAGCTTGAGGCATAACAATAGAAGATTTCAAGATATACTACAAAACTATAGGAATCAAAATAGTATGGTATTGGCACAAAACAGACAAATAGATCAAAAACAGATAGAATAGAGACCCCAGAAAAAAATTCCAGGATTAAATAGTCAATTAATATGACAAAGGAGACAAGAATATATTATTTGGAAAAATTCATTTTAATAAACAGAAAATTGGACAGGTATGTGTAAAAGAATGAAACTGGACCACTTTCTTACACCATATACAAAAATAAACTCAAAATGAATTAAGGATCTAAATGTGAGACCTAAGACCACAAAAATCTTAGAAGAGAACGCAGGCAATGATTTTTCTGATTGGCTATAGCAGCAGTTTTCTAGATACATCTCCTAAGGCAAGGGAAACAAAAGGAAAAATAGATGATTGGGACTACATCAAAATAAAAAAGCTTTTAAAAAGAAAAGGAAACAAGCAACAAAACAAAAAGACAACCTCCTGAATGGGACAAAATACTTGCCAATATTATGTCTGATAAGTGGTTAGTATCCAAAACATATAAAGAACTTATACAACTCAACACCAAAAGAACCAAACAGTACAACTAAAAAAAAATGGGTAGAGGACCTGAACAGACATTTTTTTTCCAAAGAGGACATAGGGAACATGAAAAGATACTCAACATCACTTATCATCAGGGAAATGCAAAACTACGAGATATTACCTCATACCTACTATAATGACTAAAATTGAAATGACAAGAAATAATAAGCGTTGGTGAGAATTTGGAGAGAAAGGAGCCCTTGTGCACTGTTGGTGAGAATATAAATTGGTTGCAGCCACTGTGGAAAACAGCATGAAGATTCCTCAAAAATAAAAATAGAAATACCATACAATCCAATAATTCCACTATTGGATATTTACCCAGGGAAAATGAAAACACTAATTTGAAAAGATATGTGCACCCCTATGTTTATTGCAGCATTATTTAGAGCAGCCAAGACACAGAAGAAACCCAAGTGTCTTTCAACAGATGAATGGAATACACACACACACACACACACACACACACACACACACACACTGGAATACTACACATCCATAAAAATGATGAGATGGTGCCAGGTGAGAATAGAACTGGAGGGTATTATGCTAAGTGAAATAAGTCAGACTGAGAAAGCCAAATACCATGATTCTATTCAAAAATGTAATCTAGAAAAATGACACAAAAAATAGAATCAAACTATAAATACAGTGAACAAACTGATGGTTGTCAGAGGGGATAGGGGTGGGGGACTGGGAAACCAGGTGAAGGAGGGAGGGAGATACAGGCCTCCAGTTATGGCATAAATAAGCCACGGATATAAAAATCAGAACATAAGGAATACAGTCAGTGATATTTTAAATAGCAATGTAATGGGACAGATGGTAGCTATACTTATAGTGAACAAAGCATACTATATAAGCTTGTCAAATCACTAGTTATACACCTGAAAGTAATGAAACATTGTGTGTCAAGTACACTCAAAAAAATAAATCTTTTTAATTAAAAAAAAACCACTCCAGTAGTTTTGCATTTTATGCTAAAAAATTGAAACTCTTCACATGACCTATGAGGCCTTACATTATCTGCTCTGGCTACTTCTCAGACATCCCCTCCTACAACTCTCCCTTCCCTTGCTGTGTTCCAGCCATAATAGTCTCATTGAACATGTGAGGGGTCATTTAGTCCTGGAACCTTTATAATAGCTGTTCCTTCTGCCTATAACCTGTGTCCCACATCTCTTCATGGCTGATTCCTTCTTTCATCCATGTCTATTCTTCTTCTAGGAAAACTTCTTTCAGTGTAAAATAAATGTGATAGTCACGAGACTGCTCTCAGATACCCACCCATAGAGAATACAACTGAAACAACTGTTGCAATTTGGTACCCATCACTGTCTTTGCACCAGTCATGCCTCCTCCAGCCAATGAGAGTTTGGCTGATATGAAGGCACACCATTGGCAGGAAACATGCAGCTTCCCTGATAGTCATCTTTAGCTTGAAGACACATATGGCCTTGCCAAACCTTAAACTGCACAACAATCTATGATACATTCACCCAAACTTCCTTCACTCAGGGTCACACTTGCATCAGGGTATTCTGTTCCCCCAGCTTCCCTCATCTCCTACCCTCTTTTCTTTGACATAGGCATTTTCACTAGTAAAAATCTTAAACATTTAAACCTTTGTTTGTGCCTGTTTCCTAGAGAACCCCAATTAAAATTAATGTTTGACTATGAGATATTAATGATTTTTAAAATCTGCACATAATTTAAAAATTGTTTTATTGTTACATTATCCACCCCACATACAACACTATCCTCATTTTATGCATTAGTTGCCGAGGCTTAGAAATAATAAATGACTTATGCTAAGGATCATAATAAGCAAGTGTAAAAGTAGAATTTGCCTTCTCACTCTAAACCCTTTCCACCGTATCTATTGTATGCCCTCCTCCGTACAAAGGAGGGCTTCAGAGATGCCTAAAAAGACTGAAAACTCCACCAGATCTGCATCCAAATTATGCTCTGAGGGTTTGTACTTTGGTTGTCACTGACCCTAGGGTTATGCATTTAGTTGGGGAGGACAGAATGCTTAGCATTTTTATTATACATGACATTCTTCCTCGGCAGTAACACACACACTCTTTATATTATGCAAATGCATTTTCTTCTGGCCTCTCATTATTTTAGTGAATCAAGTCTACCAAAGGTCAATGTCTTTGTCAGCAATAGGGTGGATGCTGGCAGTGTGACGTGACAAAAGCTGCAGCCTGTTAGCAGTCACTGTCAGCCGTAAGCTGTGATCCTACCTCTACTGCCTTAGCAGAGCTGTTTTGCTCTCCCTTCACACCAGCCCAGAGGAAAGAATCCCCTCTTCTTTTAATATTTAAAAGCCAGACCTACCTACTTGTCCAAGGACCCAGCAGAATTGCTGCTGGCTGTTTGGAAGGGTCACTTTATCAACTCTTTTTTTTTCAACGTTTTTTATTTATTTTTGGGACAGAGAGAGACAGAGCATGAACGGGGGAGGGGCAGAGAGAGAGGGAGACACAGAATCGGAAACAGGCTCCAGGCTCCTAGCCATCAGCCCAGAGCCTGACGCGGGGCTCGAACTCACGGACCGTGAGATCGTGACCTGGCTGAAATCGGACACTTAACCAACTGCGCCACCCAGGCGCCCCTATCAACTCTTTATTGTAAATACTTTCCACTCCTTCACTCAGCTATCATTCCTGAACCAATGCTCTTGCTTCTCACTTCTCAGAAGACATAACAAACCCCAGACAGACTGGGGACTGCAGCCACCCGCTTGCAAATTCTGAAATATTCTAAGTAGCAGGAGTTCTCAATAGGACCAGTACTTCTCTGTGAGATCTGGATGGCATGGCATCATCATTTCCTTTGGAAAAGCGCTGATCTGCCAACCTAGCACCCATATAAACTTTGCACTATTTATTCCAATACAAGTTTTCTTCTAAATTTTATATTCAGATGTATTTTCATTTTATATACAGGTGTGGCAGGAAACTATTTGTTGAAAAAAGCATGCGAGGAGAAAAAAAAGATGTTTGCTGTCAGAATCATAGGAAAAGTGCCACCATATATTTAAAGGATGAATACATGGTGGTGAGGGAGCATAAGCAAGCTGAGGGCAAAGTACCAGCTAACAGCACCCATCTGCCCCCAAGGTGGCATATGTGTGATATTCCTTGGACACCCCTGGCTGCCAAAGAACAAAGGAAAGGAAAGAAAGACAAATGGTTGACTGATGGAGATCATAGTCATGTGGGACAGGAGTTTCCTTCAGTTTATGGATAACTTAGTAACCTGCATGAAAAAGGCAATCTTGTCCATAGCCTGATCTCCAGAAACTTATAGACTCCATATTCTGGAGCCCTAATATCACCCTCATCAAGATGAAAGGGGATTTAAGTGCTTGCTGTGGTGATATGGGAACAAAGGCGAATGAACAAGTAAGTTTCCTTACTGTCTACAGCCCATTGACAAGGCCTTGAAACAGGCAGAGTGACCTTCCTGTAGGAGCTCAGCTGCCTCAATGATGATTCTTTGCAAGAGGCAAAAGGGAATCTTGCCTTAACATTATCTTGACCACCTCCCCCCTCAACAGGACCTGTGAGTCTCCTTAAACACATAAAAATTCCTTTACAAACCTCCTTTATCTTTAAGCCCCAAGCATATGCTGACAATTATGCTCCAAGCACGTGGCCCCTGACACATCTCTGAAGGGTCTCATGACTGAGGTTTTACTAAACAGTAATAAATGATGTTTTCCTAACAGCAAAACCCTCAAGGTCCTAGGAATCTGGCTTCCAAAATTCGTTAGAGATTTATGCTGTCCCCAACCCCCTCCCAACCTGAAGGTATATAATCAGTCACCCTTCACAACCACAGTGCAGATTTTTATGCCCATGGGTCCTGTCCCCATGCTTCAATAAAATCACTTTTTTTTTGCACCAAAGATTTAAGAATTCTTTCTTGGCCATCAGCTCTGAACCCCCACCATCACCCCAAAACCCCACCAGTGGGATTCTAAAATAATGAGACTGATTTTCAAGTGTAATTTACAGATACCTGCTTAAGAATCGTATCCATTTTTTTTAATTTGCATCAACTACAAATTATTATGTTTACCAAAGTTAAAGGATATACTGTAATTTTTATACAAAATCTGGTTAATATGAAATGCCACTATTCTAAAATTTTACAAAGTGAAGTTTTCTGATAGCAACTTTATATGAGAATCAGTTCACTCACATAGTATTATCTTTTTGCAGAAAAGTAAAACTGGAATGCAAAGAGAAAAATTAAGTTTCCCAAGGTCATACATCTGGTTAGTGACTATAAAGGGATTAGAATCCAGATTTGCTAGTACATAATTAATTTCATTTCCATACTCATCTTGCAAATATCTGAATACCATAGTATAATTGGTTCTTAACAATATACTCCATATATGATACACCAAGGTAAGATGACTTTATCTTGGAAGTGTTGTGGTTTTGTGTTCCTAGAAGTGTCCAAAGAGTAACTGGGAACAAGCTATCAGGAAGTTTAGGGAGATTTCTACCCTGGTTTGGAAAAGGTGGGACTTGACTTGAGCTTTGAAGAAGAATGGAATGAGATCCAGACCAACCAAGAGAAGACAAAGAATTTAAAGAACAGTCCTAAAAGAGAAAAGAGTGAGAGCATTTGGGGGCAGTAACTATATTACCACAAACAGAAGACAGGCTGCAACACAGGCTGGAGAAGTCAGGGGAACCAAATGTGGGGCTTTTGGTAGCTTACTGGAGAGGAGATGGTGGTTAGGCGTAATGAACTTAAGTGGGAGCTGGCCTAGATAAATGGCCAAGGCAAAAATAGCTGGCAATGAGAGAGATATCTTGGAATTTTTCAGAACCTTACTTTCTGCCCAGACCTATTTCTGACACAAACTTGAAATCAGAATTTATATGCCCTTGCTGTACCCAAAGGTGGGTACACATTACCTGCAGCTTCTAAACAAAACTTATAGTCACATATGGGAAGGTGGTTTTTCAGAGAACCAAACACACCGAGCAGTAACACACAATGCAGACTCAGGAACCATAGACTTGACTTTCCATAACTTCTCTGGAATATGGTCACAAGGGATCAATGCAAGAAGCAAGTTGAGGACCACAAAAAGCAAGGAGAAGAAAACAGTGATTGATTTACAGAGAGGGAATTGACGGTTCTAATACTACAGATAAGTAAAAAGAGGAGCATGTAAAAAAAAAGAAAAATGGTTTCATCTTCCTTTTCTCCCTACCTTTACTTCCCACTTCCATGCAAAAGGCATCAGCAAGTGCTGAAGTACCACCATTCATTATAAATGTCCTTAAAGCAACCTAAACATGTGTCTAAGAAGCAGATGCAACCTCACAGAGGTTCAAGAGCCTACAAATGACAATACAGACTGCTACCAGCATAAAACATGTAGACAACCATCAAAACTCAGAGAAAAAACCTGTTTTCATATTAGGCAAAAAAGTAGGCCAATAACTTAGGTATTTAAATTGATGCATGAACCCCACAGGGCAGGAGGAAATCCAATGTACTCCAGAACCAAATTACAAGGTAGAAAAGTTCAATTCTCATAAATACATGGATTAACTGATCTGAGAACTGGGTTCAATTGTCACCTTTGGGAAAATAAAATCTGTCATATTAATAACAAGAGTATTAAGATGATCCTCCTATTCAAATGCTAATCACAATAAGGGCTTTTCTGCATGTTATCAAGCAAAATAAAACATTTTTCAAATATAAAGATTCTGCAAACTTCATAATACCTCCAGAGCCTTATTAAAAGTGTTCACATATTTAAGTAAAATTAAATTCCAGCTTAATCACTTAGGGCAGATATCTTTCCATGTGAGGTGGCTTGCCCCCGGAGTGACATCTGAAGAACCATACGCATGGGATTTCACCGTCATTTATCTCTTAGGGCATTACATATATTGAATTCAGATTATTTATGTTGTGAAACTTGTGGTTTAATGATCTGGAGGCCATGTCCACAACCTTAGTACCTGATCACCTTGGGCAGTGTTGAAGAGAGCTGATATTAAACAAACAAACAAACAGACCAAAAAAACACAAAAAAATCTCCTAGAATAAGACTTATTTCTGGAAGGCAAGGCTGCCAAACCCTTATACCTAAGAAGGATTACATTTTATATTCAGAACACCACAGCCTAGATTCTTCAGGTAATTTGGAGATAAATGACAACCTCATTAACCACAGAAGCTTACAGTCCCGTACCCTCTGCACTCACAGCAACAAAGCCAAAGACTCAATCCCAGATTGAGTTCCTTGAAGATTTCATTCAACTATCTAGCCTAGTGATGAGCATCATATGATATTTAGCAAAGTCCTATGGATTTATTCTCATCACTTTATAAAGTGTACTAGTGATGAGGGAGAAAAGGCAAGCTGAGGGCAAAGCACAAGCTAAAAACCCTTCCAGCCACCCCCACTCCCCAGGTAGGATAGGTGTGACATTCCTCGAAAGTCCTGGCAGCCCAAGAACAAGGGAAAGGGAAAAACAAATGGTTATATGATAAAGATCACAGTCATGAAGGACAGGAGTCTCCATCAGTTTGCAACTGTCTTAATGATTTACAAGAAAAGAACAACCTCCAGAAACCTATAGACTCAGTATCCTGGAGCCCCAACATCACCCTCCTCTCCATAGGATAGAAAATCTTTTATAATCAGTCACTCCTCACAAACCCAGTACAGCTCTTTCTTCCCAAGGTTCCTCTCTGTGCTTAATAAAACCACCTTTCTACACTGAAGACGTCTCAAGATTTTTTTCCTGGCAATCAGCTCCAAACCCCAACACTCCAAACTGTATCTTTAGGAGAATGAACAACACCTAGCTACAGAAACTACCAATTTCTCATTCTGTGTGATTTAATACAATGGAAGCATATTCCCATTCACCTCACAGTCCCCTTGGCTTTCATCAGGCAGACTCCTGGTTCTTATTGACTTGTGTCACCACCATATTTGAGGGCCTTTTCTGACTCCTCCACTGAGTTATTTACATTCACTTAGCCAACTAGTAAAGAGAATAAGTATAGAAAATAAGGGACAAGAGAAAACGGACTGATAATCCAGTCTCTGCTCTGTAAACTGCCTAATTTGTATATAAATTCAAAAAGAGGAATTTCATAGGAGAACATGGGAATGGTAGAACAAGTGACAAAATCCCCTGAATAAACTATAGCTTTAACAAAGAAAATTCTCAAGAGAAAGTTTATGCCCCATACATCCATTCCGCAGTCAGCCACTGATGCATACATTGTCCACCTAGTCTTTTTCACATTCCCAGGGCTGGATTTGAGCCTCTACAACCATCCCCATGCCCAAGAGCATGCAGAATTCTGGAAGAGTATGTAGGAAAGGGGAAACAATTAATAGAGGAATACAATATGGTGGGAACAAGAACAGAAACACATTTAAAGGTGTTACCTCTTTTGGATTCCTCTTTGTGTCTGCTTAGTCTCAGAGATTCTTTGTGACAAAAACACATTTACCTTTGAATTGCCACATCTTGGTCTCCTGGAAAAGGTGTGAGGACCATGGAGTGTCTAAGAGCAAAAACAAGAGGAAAAATATATAAAATACACAGAATTTTAAAAAATTAAATATTAATGCCTAGTCTATAGCAAAAACCATAAAGGTATTCATTTTTTCTAAGGTAGTCATTCTTTTCATAATAATTTATCCTAAAGAAATCATTCAACAGAAGCAAAATGTTTTATAATCAACAGATCTACTGAAGAGTAAGTTATAATAGTTTAAAAAAGGGAGAAAGAATAGCCAAAATATTCAATACTAAACTTACATTTACTTGATGGAATATGACAGACTCATTAAAATCATACTAAGTTGCCACATCAAAATGTTTATGTCACTGCTATTTTAATACAAGAAGACAATGAAATGTTTCTTTCACATAGACTATAAAAAATGAAAGTAATTGGCTTATTGGGATGATGAAATGACAGGTAATTTTTAATTCAAACATTATCTTTAATATTGCTACATCAGCTCAGTAATTAAAACATTTATACCATCTGCATGTGGGAGAAAAAACATACAATTTATTATTTATTCTGAAAAAAATGTCATTTTGCAAAATTACTAGCATTTGTCATCTAAGATTTTTTACTTTGATTGCTTAGCCCTCAGAGGGCTGGATTCCTTGGGAATGGGGAAAGCCCACAGACATGGCCATTCCCAGCAGTCATGATTTGCCGTCTCTTTCCTAAAATCCAGAAAATCCCTAAACTCTGGAGCACAAAGGAATTGTGTTTGCTCTGAGTCATACTTGAGGCAGGAGGTAACCTATAGCTTGAAGACACAATAAATGTCCTCTGGAGTTGAGAACTAAATAAGATAATATATGTGAATTCTCAGATTAGGAATGCTGGGCTCTGTAGTAAATTGCTTCAGGTCAAAATCTGACTTGTCCTCTTACTGTGATATTGGGCAATTTATTTAAAACTTCTGTGCCTCAGTTATATCATCATGTGAAGAAGGGGAAGGAGAAGAGGAGGAGGAGGGGAACTGCTACCACACAGAGGCAGCACAAGGATTAAATGAGATAACGAACATACTTGCTCAGAACTATCTTGGCATATTGTGTATACTCAAATGGGTCAGCTATTTTCTCAGTAATAGTTATGAGGGTGGAAAGAGATTGTATTTTCATTTAAATACAGGTGAATTATATAGAAGCAACCAGGTGTAAAATTCCTCAACTTTCTTCCCTCCCTTCTGTAATTGTCATCTGCATCTCAGGTGACAGGTATCCTTGTTCTTACCCACTCCACTTGTGTTCTTGTCCCTATCTCTTCAAATCCTCCATATTAACCAATTTTTCTTCTCTCATCTTTTCTTTATCTTCAACCAGCCCCTTTTGGTTATCTTTCTACCCACTCTTGTGAATATATTCAAATCTCTAACATTCTCTGGAAAAAAAATCTTTCCCAGATCATTTTTAAGCCTACTCTTTCTTTCCCCTTCAATTCTCAACTCAATTTCCAGCTGTAGCCATCTGCTCTGTTACACTCAGTTTTTAATCTACCCTAAATAGTTTCTGGCCAGACCATTCCATTGAAACTGCCCTGGCTGAAGCTATCAATGAGCTTCATATCAGCAAAGAATATTTTTCATTACTTATTAGATTTCTCTAGTAAATTTAATATAATTTTATTATTTATTTCTGTTATTTATGTTTATTTTCTTCAGTCTTTCACTCTTATTATCTGTACCTCCTTGGCTTCTGTAATTCTATTCACATCTTTCTGTCTGCATCCACTACTTTACTACCTTTTCATTTCCAGATTCCTCCTCCACCAACCAGTAAAACCTGAGCATCCCTCAAATTCTGCCATTTAATCGCTGCTCTTCTCTCTCCCAAGAAATGCTCATCAACCTCCAGTGACTCCTAGTTTTACTTATGATGTTGAAATTGATAACTTCCAAATCTATATTTATATCCTTGACCAGTACTCTGAGCATATTAGAAACAAGAGCGAAATAGCACTAAACCTGCCACAATAAATATTTGTGGAAAAAATACAGCATTTCAATGTCCCAGACATGCCTCAATGGCCAAAACTAACCTAAGGATAAATTCCAGAGGGGAAGCAAAACTTCTCTTTATTACTAGTTTCTGTGAATGGCTACAACACACAGCCATTTACTCAAATCAGGGATGTGGATCTCATCGAAACTCTTCAATCTATCCTCTTTCCATATCATGCTCCTTCAAGTTACCAGTAAATAGTGTTGATTTTACCTCCTGGAATATCCCAAATCCATTCTTCTATTTCATCTCTACTTCTCTAGATGATTTCATCATCTTCTGCCTGAAACACTGCAGTAAGGAGCCACCTAATTGGTCTTGCCTGAGAGTTTGAACTGTCTGAAATTTACTCTGCCCTCCAGAAAATCTACCTAAAACACAATAAATACTTCTCTCTTTGCAGAACTTCAGTGGCCTTTTATTACTTGTATTATTCTGATAATGTGCCAGGTTTTCAGCATGCCATGCCCCTTCAACCATGTTTGCTCTTTGACTCACCTTGGTATGTACTTGACCATTTTTAAGACTTATTTTCTGTAGTAAAACATAGTATATAATGAAAAGTCTCAGTTTTATAATTCTCCATGCACTCAAGAAAGCAAACTCAAATTCTGTAGACTCAGAACTTTCCTTCAACTATAGCCTCAAATAATTAAAATATAGTTTTTAGATTATGACATCATAGGCAAAAGTCACCAAACACACAAGAAGGCATCCTGAACAGAACCAGACAGAAACAACAGATCAAATAATCAGATGTCCAAATACTTTAACTGTGGAATTATGAGACACTGAATAGAAAATAAATATGTTAGGCGAATTCCCGGAACATGGCGGCGTAGGAGGACGCTGGGTTCACCGCGTATCCTGCTGATCACTTAGATTCCACCTACACCTGCCTAAATAACCCAGAAAACCGCCAGGGGATTAGCAGAATGGAGTCTCCAGAGCCAAGCGCAGACGAGAGGCCCACAGAAGAGGGTAGGAAGAGCAGCGAGGCGGTGCGTGCTCCACAGACTGGCGGGAGGGAGCCGGGGCGGAGGGGCAGCCTGCCAGCCAAGCAGAGCCCCCTAGTCTGGCTGGCAAAAGCAGAGGGGCCGGATGGGTGTGTTCTGATAGCAAGCGCCACTTAGCGTCTGGGAGGTCACAAGTTAACAGCTCTGCTCGGAAAGCGGGAAGGCTGGAGGACAAAGGGAGGGAGAGCTGCTGAGCCCCCGGAGGACAGAGCTCAGCTAGGCGGGGAACAAAGGCGCTCGCCAGCGCCATCTCCCTCGCCCATCCCCCAGCCAAAATCCCAAAGGGAACCAGTTCCTGCCAGGAAACTTGCTGGCTCCACGCAAACACCCAACTCTGTGCTTCTGCGGAGCCAAACCTCCGGCAGCGGATCTGACTCCCTCCCGCTGCCACAGGGCCCCTCCTGAAGTGGATCACCTAAGGAGCAGCGAGCTAAGCCTGCCCCTCCTGCCCCCGTGCACCTTGCCTACCAACCCCAGCTAATACGCCAGATCCCCAGCACCACAAGCCTGGCAGTGTGCAAGTAGCCCAGATGGGCTATGCCACCCCACGGTGAATCCTGCCCCCAGGAGAGGGGAAGAGAAGACACACACCAGTCTGACTGTGGCCCCAGCGGTGGGCTGGGGGTAGACATCAGGTCTGACTGCAGTACACCCACCAATGCAGTTATTCAAGACAGCACAGGGGAAGTGCCCCGCAGTCCCACACCACTCCAGGGACTATCCAAAATGATGAAACGGAAGAATTCCCCTCAGAAAAACGTCCAGGAAATAACAACAGCTAATGAACTGATCAAAAATTATTTAAACAATATAACAGAAAGTGAATTTAGAATAATAGTCATAAAATTAATCGCTGGGCTTGAAAAAAGTATAGAGGACAGCAGAGAATCTCTTGCTACAGAGATCAAGGGACTAAGGAACAGTCACGAGGAGCTGAAAAGCGCTTTAAACGAAATGCAAAACAAAATGGAAACCACGACGGCTCGGATTGAAGAGGCAGAGGAGAGAATAGGTGAACTAGAAGTTAAGTTATGGAAAAAGAGGAAGCTGAGAGAAAGAGAGATAAAAAAAAATCCAGGAGTATGAGGGGTAATTAGAGAACTAAGTGATACACTAAAAAGAAATAATATACGCATAATTGGTATCCCAGAGGAGGAAGAGAGAGGGAAAGGTGCTGAAGGGGTACTTGAAGAAATAATAGCTGAGAACTTCTCTGAACTGGGGAAGGAAAAAGGCATTGAAATCCAAGAGGCACAGAGAACTCCCTTCAGACGTAACTTGAATCGATCTTCTGCACGACATATGATAGTGAAACTGGCAAAATACAAGGATAAAGAGAAAATTCTGAAAGCAGCAAGGGACAGATGTGCCCTCACATATAAAGGGAGACCTATAAGACTGGTGACTGATCTCTCTTTTGAAACGTGGCAGGCCAGAAAGAATTGGCACGAGATCTTCAGTGTGCTAAACAGAAAAAATATGCAGCCGAGAATCCTTTATCCAGCAAGTCTGTCATTTAGAATAGAAGGAGAGATAAAGGTCTTCCCAAACAAACAAAAACTGAAGGAATTTGTCACCACTAAACCAGCCCTACAAGAGATCCTAAGGGGGATCCTGTGAGACAAAGTACCAGAGACATCACTACAAGCATAAAACATACAGACATCACAATGACTCTAACCCCGTATCTTTCTATAATAACACTGAATGTAAATGGATTAAATGCGCCAACCAAAAGACATAGGGTATCAGAATGGATAAAAAAACAAGACCCATCTATTTGCTGTCTACAAGAGACTCATTTTAGACCTGAGGACACCTTTAGATTGAGAGTGAGGGGATGGAGAACTATTTATCATGCGACTGGAAGCCAAAAGAAAGCTGGAGTAGCCATACTTATATCAGACAAACTAGACTTTAAATTAAAGGCTGTAACAAGAGATGAAGAAGGGCATTATATAATAATCACACGGTCTATGCATCAGGAAGAGCTAACAATTATAAATGTCTATGTGCCGAATACCGGAGCCCCCAAATATATAAAACAATTACTCATAAACATAAGCAACCTTATTGATAAGAATGTGGTAATTGCAGGGGACTTTAACACTCCACTAACAGAAATGGATAGATCATCCAGACACACGGTCAATAAAGAAACAAGGGCCCTGAATGATACATTGGATCAGATGGACTTGACAGATATATTTAGAACTCTGCATCCCAAAGCAACAGAATATACTTTCTTCTCGAGTGCACATGGAACATTCTCCAAGATAGATCATATACTGGGTCACAAAACAGCCCTTCATAAGTTTACAAGAATTGAAATTATACCATGCTTACTTTCAGACCACAATGCTATGAAGTTTGATATCAACCACAGGAAAAAGTCTGGAAAACCTCCAAAAGCATGGAGGTTAAAGAACACCCTACTAAAGAATGAATGGGTCAACCAGGCAATTAGAGAAGAAATTAAAAAATATATGGAAACAAACGAAAATGAAAATACAACAATCCAGATGCTTTGGGATGCAGCGAAGGCAGTCCTGAGAGGAAAATACATCGCAATCCAGGCCTATCTCAAGAAACAAGAAAAATCCCAAATACAAAATCTAACAGCACACCTAAAGGAACTAGAAGCAGAACAACAAAGGCAGCCTAAACCCAGCAGAAGAAGAGAAATAATAAAGATCAGAGCAGAAATAAACAATATAGAATCTAAAAAACGGTAGAGCAGATCAACGAAACCAAGAGTTGGTTTTTTGAAAAAATAAACAAAATTGACAAACCTTTAGCCAGGCTTCTCAAAAAGAAAAGGGAGATGACCCAAATAGATAAAATCATGAATGAAAATGGAATTATTACAACCAATCCCTCAGAGATACAAACAATTATCAGGGAATACTATGAAAAATTATATGCCAACAAATTGGACAACCTGGAAGAAATGGACAAATTCCTGAACACCCACACTCTTCCAAAACTCAATCAGGAGGAAATAGAAAGCTTGAACAGACCCATAACCAGCGAAGAAATTGAATCAGTTATCAAAAATCTCCCAACAAATAAGAGTCCAGGACCAGATGGCTTCCCAGGGGAGTTCTACCAGACGTTTAAAGCAGAGATAATACCTATCCTTCTCAAGCTATTCCAAGAAATAGAAAAGGAAGGAAAACTTCCACACTCATTCTATGAAGCCAGTATTGTTTGATTCCTAAACCAGACAGAGACCCAGTAAAAAAAGAGAACTACAGACCAATATCCCTGATGAATATGGATGCAAAAATTCTCAATAAGATACTAGCAAATCGAATTCAACAGAATATAAAAAGAATTATTCACCATGATCAAGTGGGATTCATTCCTGGGATGCAGGGCTGGTTCAACATTCGCAAATCAATCAATGTGATACATCACATTAATAAAAGAAAAGATAAGAACCATAGGATCCTGTCAATCGATGAAGAAAAGGCCTTTGACAAAATCCAGCACCCTTTCTTAATAAAAACCCTTGAGAAAGTCGGGATAGAAGGAACATACTTACACATCATAAAAGCCATTTATGAAAAGCCCACAGCTAACATCATTCTCAACGGGGAAAAACTGAGAGCTTTTTCCCTGAGATCAGGAACACGACAGGGATGCCCACTCTCACCACTGTTGTTTAACATAGTGCTGGAAGTTCTAGCATCAGCAATCAGACAACAAAAGGAAATCAAAGGCATCAAATTGGCAAAGATGAAGTCAAGCTTTTGCTTTTTGCAGATGACATGATGTTATACATGGAAAATCTGATAGACTCCACCAAAAGTCTGCTAGAACTGATACATGAATTCAGCAAAGTTGCAGGATACAAAATCAATGTACAGAAATCAGTTGCATTCTTATACACTAACAATGAAGCAACAGAAAGACAAATAAAGAAACTGATCCCATTCACAATTGCACCAAGAAGCATAAAATACCTAGGAATAAATCTAACCAAAGATGTACAAGATCTGTATGCTGAAAACTATAGAAAGCTTATGAAGGAAATTGAAGAAGATATAAAGAAATGGAAAAACATTCCATGCTCATGTATTGGAAGAATAAATACTGTCAAAATGTCAATACTACCCAAAGCTATCTACACATTCAATGCAATCCCAATCAAAATCGCACCAGCATTCTTCTCAAAGCTAGAACAAGCCATCCTAAAATTCATATGGAACCACAAAAGGCCCCGAATAGCCAAAGGAATTTTGAAGAAGAAGACCAAAGCAGGAGGCATCACAATCCCAGACTTTAGCCTCTACTACAAAGCTGTCATCATCAAGACAGCATGGTATTGGCACAAAAACAGACACATAGACCAATAGAATAGAATAGAAACCCCAGAATTAGACCCACAAATGTATGGCCAACTCATCTTTGACAAAGCAGGAAAGAACATCCAATGGAAAAAAGACAGTCTCTTTAACAAATGGTGCTGGGAGAACTGGACAGCAACATGCAGAAGGTTGAAACTAGACCACTTTCTCACACCATTCACAAAAATAAACTCAAAATGGATAAAGGGCCTGAATGTGAGACAGGAAACCATCAAAACCCTACAGGAGAAAGCAGGAAAAGACCTCTCTGACCTCAGCCGTAGCAATCTCTTACTCAACACATCCCCAAAGGCAAGGGAAATAAAAGCAAAAATGAATTACTGGGACCTTATGAAGATAAAAAGCTTCTGCACAGCAAAGGAAACAACCAACAAAACTAAAATGCAACCAACGGAATGGGAAAAGATATTTGCAAATGACATATCGGACAAAGGGCTAGTATCCAAAATCTATAAAGAGCTCACCAAACTCCACACACGAAAAACAAATAACCCAGTGAAGAAATGGGCACAAAACATGAATAGACACTTCTCTAAAGAAGACATCCGGATGGCCAACAGGCACATGAAAAGATGTTCAACGTCGCTCCTTATCAGGGAAATAGAAATCAAAACCACACTCAGATATCACCTCACACCAGTCAGAGTGGCCAGAATGAACAAATCAGGAGACTATAGATGCTGGAGAGGATGTGGAGAAACGGGAACCCTCTTGCACTGTTGGTGGGAATGCAAATTGGTGCAGCCGCTCTGGAAAGCAGTGTGGAGGTTCCTCAGAAAATTAAAATAGATCTACCCTATGACCCAGCAATAGCACTGCTAGGAATTTACCCAAGGGATACAGGAGTACTGATGCATAGGGGCACCTGTACCCCAATGTTTATAGCAGCATTCTCCACAATAGCCAAATTATGGAAACAGCCTAAATGTCCATCAACTGATTAATGGATAAAGAAATTGTGGTTTATATACACAATGGAATACTACGTGGCAATGAGAAAGAATGAAATATGGCCTTTTGTAGCAACGTGGATGGAACTGGAGAGTGTGATGCTAAGTGAAATAAGCCATACAGAGAAAGACAGATACCATATGGTTTCACTCTTATGTGGATCCTGAGAAACTTAACAGAAACCCATGGGGGAGGGGAAGGAAAAAAAAAAGAGGTTAGAGTGGGAGAGAGCCAAAGCATAGGAGACTGTTAAAAACTGAGAACTGAGGGTTGATGGGGGGTGGGAGGGAGGGGAGGGTGGTTGATGGGTATTGAGGAGGGCACCTTTTGGGATGAGCACTGGGTGTTGTATGGAAACCAATTTGACAATAGATTTCATATATTGAAAAAAAAGAAAATAAATATGTTAATACATTAAAAGGGAAATTTTAAATGTAAGAAAATACAAAATGCGAGACTTATTTGAAAAAAAACCCAAATATGTCTTCTGAAAATAGAAAGTATAGTATTAGAAGTTTTGAAAAATCTATAACGGCAGGCTTAAAGGTAAGTAGACATGATTGAAGAAATAACTGATGCAGTTATCTAAAATGTAGCTAAAACAGATGCGAAGTATGAGAAAGAGGTTATGAGACAAAGTGAGAATATCCATAATACACCTAATCTGATTCTAGAATAAGAATAGATGAGGGATGAGTAGAAGCTGTATTTTAGGAGATAATGACAAAAAGTTTTCTAGAACTGGGGTGCCTGGGTGGCTCAGTCAGTTAAGCGTCTGATTTCGGCTCAGGTCATGATCTCACACTTTGTGGGTTTGGTCCCCACATCGGGATCTGTGCTGACAGCTCAGAGCCTGGAGCCTGCTTCAGATTCTGTGTCTCCCTCTCTCTCTGCTCCTCCCCGCTTGTGCTCTCTGTCTCTCCCAAGAATAAATAAAACACTAAAAAATAAAAACAAAAATAAAGTTTTCTAGAACTATTAACAGCTAGACATCAATAGCTTCAGGAAAACCACACACCTATTTAGCTAATTACTAACTATCAGAAACAAGCAGATGACTCTAGAAATGGCCACAGTAAAAATACAGATTACTTACAGAGAACAATTATTGGAATAGCAGCTGCTTTCTGAGCTGCAACGATGAAAACTGGAACACAGTATAATAAAATATTCATTGTCTAATAGGCAATAACTCTCAATGTAGAGTTGTGTTCACAGTGAATGTATCTTTCAAGAATGAGGTATAATAAATACAGTTTTTGACAACTGTATTTTTCACAAAAAGTGTGAATTTGCTACCATCAGATATCACATACTACTGGTAGGGATGTAAATTGATAAGACCAATTTAGAAAACAGTTTGGGATTACCCATTCTAGTACACTTGGACATGCACACACCCTCACATCCAAATTCTACTCCTACACATGCACCATAGGAAAAACTCATATATATGCACTAAGAAAAATGTATGGGAATATTCATAGTGGACACAATGTCAATAAGTAGGATATTAAAATGGGAAACTATTATTATTATATATTAATACAATGTAACAAATAGGTAAATCACAAACTGAAACAAGGCACAGAATATATGTAGTATGACCCCATAAATTTTCAAACACATGGAAAGCTAAACCATGTATTATTTAGAGGCATAAATGTATGGTAAAAAATAAGAAAAAATAATAAAGAAAATCAAGAATCTGATAAATGCAAAAATAAGGACAATGTTACCTGAGTGGGGGTGGAAAGCAATGGAATGAGAAGTAAAATCATGGACTTCATGAGTCATGACCATTTTTAAATGGAGAAGAGGATACCTGAGTGCTCACTATATTGTTATCCTTTATCTTATCTTTGTGTTTATAAATATTCATATGTATCTACCCAATATTTAATCTGAAAAGTTATAGTGAAGAAAAGGCATCCAGTCAATACTCAGTTTTCTTCCTAATTGCCTGTACACAAGCTTCCCCTGTGTGGAATACTGCTCTCTCCTACTTTTGCCTGGCTAATACTTGTACTTACCTTTACTCTCAGAACCTTTTTATCATGCCCATGGTGGATTTAAGGTCTGTCTTCTGTAACCCTCCCCACAAATACAGACATACACACCTTCTGTCATTCTTTTTGAGTGCAAACCAATCTTTATCATGTTTTATCTAATATGCTGAAGACACTTTACTTTCATTTCCCCAACACATTGCAAGTTCTTATAAAGTGGGCATTTCCTCTTATTTTGCACGCCCCGTGTCTGGCTCATATTAGATGGTCAATGAAAATTACATGGATTGTCACTTGGTAGTAGAGTTATGTCCCTATATCCATCAGAGTCATTCTGGAGGAGCTGAAAACTGAACAAGTTCTGAAGGGAGAAAGAAGAGGAGAATAAGGAATTTGAAGGCTGAAATGACTAGGAATTCCATCAGGATTATAAATTATTCTGGTGTTGTTTCTACAATTATGGGTAGAAGTTCTTACTGCCCCAATAATACACATGTGCATCTGTGCTTCCAAGTCTTGCTTCAATCCTTCTTTCTCTTGGTACATGGAATTTGTTCCTCTTCCATTCACACTCAACCCATGTATTAAAGAACTTGATCCTAGGAAGACAACTTTCCTCATTCATCTCCAGTGCTTATGGATCATTTAATTATATCATAAATCATTAACTGAGCTGGTGGCTAGCTGGTCACTTTATGTTTTCATGACTCCTGTTAACCTTCGAAATATAAATAGCCCTGTAAGACAAGTAAGCCATTTGGGGTCTAACTTCTGTAAGATTTTTTTTTCCAAGGACAATGTTTGCCATATAAGAAAACACATCAAGAATAACTTTAGCTATGGATGAGAGATAAAAAAAAATAAGTCCAAGATTTCTAGAACCCAGTTCTCATATAAGCAAAGATAATACCCTTGTTTGTCATCATCAGCAATACACATTTCCATAGTACTGTTCTCCAGGGATATATCTTCTCAGGGCCAAACAAAGA
The DNA here is from genome assembly GCF_022837055.1 of Prionailurus viverrinus. NCBI lineage: Eukaryota > Metazoa > Chordata > Mammalia > Carnivora > Felidae > Prionailurus > Prionailurus viverrinus. Next base: position 124,017,480 of record NC_062563.1, read on the forward strand.
GGTTCTATTGAGTACCTAATATGCATTTAACTCTAAGGAAATAAGGAAACAGTACTTTGTCTTAACCTTTATGATGTAAAAATCATTTGTTAAGAAAACAGTAAAGCATCCATTTGGCAGCAAATAATATAAAGAGGCTATTCAACTTCATTATAAGTATTAATGAACATCTATGATATATACAACATTCTTCTAGGTGTGGGAAGTAACGAAGATTGAATTATGTTGTGAAATCTAGTCTTCCAGATATTTTGAATAGCCATCAAGCCTCCTCTACTTTCGCTGCCTCTCAGACTCTAGAATGGTGCTTTAAACAGGTTCCATGCTCAATCAAGGTGTGTTTTAGACGATCATGGCAGCTATGTCTATATAGTGGAAGTTAGTGAACTAGTTTGTTGTTTTAGAATACCTCAGTGGCTTTGGAATTGTATAGGGCAAAGACATGGTTTTGAGTATATTTTATGTCTATTTATTACAAGCGGATTCTGACTATTGCCTCCATGGTGGTACTGTCCACTATCTACTGAACTCATACTTCTTCCATTAACCTGAACTCAAGTGTTGCTGGACATGCTATTGGTCTGAGTTAGCATGAAGTAGGCTATCAATCACAATTGTCCTGTGAGCACCCTCCACTGCCCATCCAACCATGTCTGGATCGCTATCTAAAGAATTGCCTGAGAGCTGAAGGAACCAAATGTGGAAAAAAAGAAGGGTGGAGGGTAGGACTACTTTCCTCTGGCTTACTCATAATGCCTCAGGTTTAGAGGAAAATCACAATGGGATCCTTGAGTTCTCCATCATCTTTACTACAGGAAACCCAGGCTCCTATTTCCTTCCTATCTGAGGACATACATAGCTTATGCACCCCCTTCCTGTCAGCCATTTCAGTTACTCAATACAACAGTTGATTCTCTTTTATAATAGCTCTTTCCTTTCTTACTACTCCTAAGGGATAAAAACTGGTTTATTACATTTTCAAAGATCCTGCTTCTCACTCTGTGTTCTTTGTCTAAAGACTCTGTCTTTTGGCTTCATTCTCTGTTCCATCAGTGATGGAAACATAAAGGGCCAGGCGTCATTGGATATGTACCACAAAGGCCGGGCAGCTAGTAGACACAATCTACTATAATTCTCATAACACCAAATCAGCTGTTATTATTATTATCCTTATTTGCAGATAAGGGATCTACATTTCAGAGAAATTAAGTGAATTGCCTAAGCAATTCTGAATTAAACCAACCATTCAAACTTTCAAACAAATTGGATCAAACCCAACCTTTTGTTGTTTACACTAACCCTACCATAACCCTTTGTTTTGTTTTTTAAATTTTTTTAATGTTTTATTTATTTTTGAGACAGGGAGAGACAGAGCATGAACAGGGGAGGGTCAGAGAGAGGGAGACACATAATCTGAAACAGGCTCCAGGCTCTGAGCTGTCAGCACAGAGCCCGACGTGGGGCTCGAACTCATGGACCGCGAGATCATGACCTGAGCCGAAGTCGGCCGCTTAACCGACTGAGCCACCCAGGCGCCCCTTGTTTTGTTTTTTAAATGTTTATTTATTTTTGAGAGACAGAGCATGAGCAGGGGATGGACAGAGAGAGAGGGAAACACAGAATCCGAAGCAGGCTCAGGCTCTGAGCTGTCAGCACAGAGCCCAATGCAGGGCTCAAATTCATGAACCGTGAGATCATGACCTGAGCTGAAGTCAGAAGCTCAACCAACTGAGCCACCCCCCAAACCCCTTGTTTTTTAAGGAAGGAAGAAACACTAACAGTAAGGGAGATTCTACTCTCTAAAAAAAAAAACTTATAGAATTTTATCATGATAACTTCACTAGGGAATATTTCATATTTCCTAAGAATATATGAATATAAATATTTCATAAGAAAAGAAGTTTTATGTGTGTGCATATATGTGCTAAATCTTAGTTCACTGTAAATTATTGACCCTTTTATATAAAGAATTTGAAAATATTTGTATTTTTTTTTTTGCAGATTCCAAGATTTTCATTGTTCTTACATTCTTAGGAATTAAGAAAAAAGAGGATGGTCTCTGAAGTGTTCTTTAGTAATCCTCAAAAGAAATATAAAATGTGACCTATACTTCCTTAGCCAAAACTAAATATAAAATCTGCCACCCTGAGATGAGTAGTCCTTATGCTAACTCTTGGAAAGGAATGGCCTGTTTCCTCTCAATTCCATCTGGATCTTTCTATTCAGCTGAGATTAATGGATTCAGCTAATGAGTCACCCTGTCAGTGTCTAGTTGTTTCGCACTGGAGGAAAAAAAAAACTCCCACCTCTCCTTATAGCAATTAAATTTCTTAGCTGAAGAAAACATGTTAAAGGAATATATAAAGTTATGAAAAATAGAAGATCTGCTTCTTTCCAAATAACAGTAAGGGTATTTTATGATGTATGATTCCAAAATGGCCACATTTGGATGGGTTCAGATATAACAGGGTATGTACAAATTGGATTTGGTATTTACTGCAGCAGTTGAATGAGATATTATGACCTTTCCTTTACATACTTGGCTGCCCAATGTATTACATGTGTGATTAATGTGGATGTGTGTGTATATGTGGATGTGTGTGCTTACCAACTCTGCCTATTTCCTTTGTGGAACATGATGGATGATGACTGTAAAATTATTACTTATGGACTATCAGAAACTAGAGCCCCTTAAATATGGAATCCCAACTTTATGCCCTTCTTTTTCCTGTAATTGACTTCCTCAAGAATTAGACTTAAGTGAAGAAGAAGGAGGAAGAGGACATTTCCGAGAGCCTCTGATTCACAGGAATAGCTTATTTATGTTGGTTGTAATTATGTCATTCCAGGTGATGAATAAGAGAGAAAGAAAGAAAAGGCAGGACCAGAAGAGCCACAAACAATATTTCAGGACAGATATAATGGTGAGTACAGGTGATGACCTACAAATAAGGATTTCTGGGAGAAAAAGATCACAATGAAGCACTGAGACAAACTGGAGATAAACATGCCAAAGATAAAAGAAAGTTGCGTTTTATAAAGTTTCAGGTACCTGGAAACAAAATCCCAGTTTATGACCCATGAGAATGCATAGTCTAACAAGACGAGAAGCCCAGGACATTAATCTGCAGCACTTTCAGGAACATTCAAGACTCAAAGTCTCAGTAGTTTTAATAAATGTCACATGTGTTAGGTTAAGATGTTCAGAGTCAGTTTTTGGAAGTAATGAATGGTTAAATACAATAACTTGTATCTCCTAAAAAATAATTACAGAGGATGAACCCGGGACGCACTCATCAGAAAAATGCTGAACTCATGAGTCTTTAGATGTGGTCCTGGGAAGACTATTTCCAACAAAAGAGACATACTTCCTAAGGACTGAATCAGCATCAGGAAGGCTGGACTAGCACTGACATGGAAAGAAAGACACCGTGAAAATTGTTTTCCACAACCTTGAAAGTGGAGAGAAGCCTTGGGTGTTTACTACTTCAAGGGGCTCCTCTGGTGGTGGGAAATGGAGTGGATTATGTAAACAACATATATATGTATATGTATATATATATATATACACATACATATGAAAAATATAATCTTATAGAAAAAGGATATTAAAAATCAATATGATATTTATCTATTCAAACAGTTGAATGACCCATTTGGTCATACTGTATTATTATTTTTATATATTATCAAATCCAGTATGCTAAAATTTTCTTTAGAATATCTGCATCTGTGTCATAAAGAATATTGGTCATAAGGTTTCTTTTCTTTTTTTCTTTTTTATTATTTTATTTTTCATCATGATAAGTGTACTCTTTAATCCCCATCATCTATTTCACCCATCCCCTCACCAACCTCCCCTGTGGTAACCATCAGTTTGTCATCTATAGTTAAGAGTCTGTTTCTTGGCTTGTTTCTCTCTTTTTTTCCCTTTGCTTATTTGTTTCTTCAATTCCACATGTGAGTGAAATCATATAATATTTGATTTCTCTAACTTATTTTGCTTAGCTCTACTAGAAGCTAGCTAGCTCTATTAGAAGCTAGATACTCCCTAGCTCTATTCACATTGTTACAAATGCCAAGATACCATTCTTTTTTTATGGCTGAATATTACATTGTATGTATGTGTGATATACATGTGTATGTGTGTGTGTGTGTGTGTGTGTGTGTGTGTGTATAATATCTTTTTTATCCATTCATCTGTTGATGGACATTCAGGCTGTTTCCATATTTTAGCTACTGTAGATAATGCTGCTCTAAAGATAAGGGGTGCATGTATCCCTTTGAATTAGTATTTTTGTATACTTTGGGAAAATACATACTAGTGGAATTGCTGGATCTCAGGGTAGTTCTATTTTTAACTTTTTGAGGAACTTCCATACTGTTTTCCAGGGTGGCTGCACCAGTTTGCATTTCCACGAACAGTGCAAGAGGGATCCCCTTTCTCCATATCCTTGGCAACACTTGTTGTTTCTTGTGTTGTTGATTTTAGCCAATCTGACAGGTGTAAGATGATATCTCATTGTGATTTTAATGTGCATTTCCCTGATGATAAATGACTGTTGAGCATCTTTTCATGTGTCTGTTGGACCACTGTTGTATTCTTTGGAAAAATGCCTGGTTATTCCTTCTGCCCATTTTTAAATTGGAATATTTTGGCTTTTGGGTGTTGAGTTGTATCAGTTCTTTATATATTTTGGATACTAACCTTTTATCAGATATGTCATTTGAAAATATCTCCAACCATTCAGTAGATTGCCTTTTAGGTTTTTTGTTTGTTTGTTTTTTGTTTCATTAGCTGTGCAGAAACTGTCTATTTCAATGTAGTCCCAATAGGTTTTTTTTTTTTTGGCTTTGATTTCCCTTGCCTCAAGAGACATATATCTAAAAATTACAGTCTGTTGTTACAGTCTGAAGGTTTGGTTTCTTATAATATCTTTGTCTAGTTTTTTCATCAGGGTAATACTAGCCTGAAAACATAAGAAGTATTCTCTCTGGTTCAATTTTTTTGGAAAGGTGGGTTTTTGTTGTTGTTGTTGTTGTTGCTGTTTTTTTGTTGTTGTTTGTTTTTGTTTTTGTTTTTTTTTTTTTTGTAGAATTGGCAGTATTTCTTCCTTAAATAATCACCAGAATTCACCAGAGAATACATCTGGATGAAGGATTTTCTGTGTGGAAGATTTTTCACTAGAAATCACACTATTGTGGTTGATTTAGACCTATAACATTTCTTTCAAAATTAGGTTTTCTAGTTGGAGTCAAAGAATTTGTTTGTTTCTTCTAAATTGTAGTGATTAGCATAAAACTGTTCAAATACTGTATTATTAACATTTTAATATGTGTCGAATGTGTACCAGTGTCACCTTTTTCAATTCCAACACTGACAATTTTGTATCTTTCTTTCATTGTTTTGATTAGGCAGGTTAAAGATTTATCCATTTCTTAAAATCTTTTCAAAGAACAAAAAAGATCATTTGGTTTTAATGTCTTTCTCTATTTTTCCTGTTTTTTAGTATACTGATTTTTATCCTTTCTTTTCATTTATTCTGTAAGTAATTTGCTCTTAATTTATTAGTTTTGCAAGGTGAGCTGAGGTCATTGGCTTTCTATGATTCTTGTTTTCCAAGATAGGCATTAATGGTACAAATTTCCCCCCAGCTACTGCTTTAGCTTTATCCCAAAATTTTGATTTGTTGTGTTTTCATTTGCATCCAGGACAAAATGTTAATATCTCTTTTGCTTCTCTTTTGGATATGGGTTATGTAGAAGCATGATATTCAGTTTCTAAACATTTGGAAACTTTTCAGAGATCTTCCTATTTTTTTTTCTAATTTAGTTCCCTTGTTGTCAGAGACTATATATATATATATATATATATATATATATATACAAACACACACATATTAAACAGTGAAATCTATTTTAATGCCTGAATATTTTTTTCCTGGTAAATGTCCCATGTTCACTTGAAAAAAATATGTATTTTGCTATTGTTAGGTGCTGTGTTCTATAAATATCAATAAGCTCAGGTTGGTTCATTGTTGTGATGAACAATTTTATGCATCAACTTGAGTGGGCTAAAAGATGCCTAGAAAGCTAGTTAAACATTATTTCTGAGTGTGTCTATAACAGGGGTTCTAGAATAGGTTAGCATTTAAATCAGTGGACTGAGTTAAAATCACCAATATGGGTGAGCATCATCCAATCTGTCAAAGGCCTGAAAAGAACAAAAAAGTTGGAAGAGGGACAAATATGCTCTCTGCTTGAGCACCTAATTGTGCCATTGGACATCAGAACTTCTGTTTTCTGGGCCTTTGGATTCAAACTGGAACATATAACATTAGCTCCCTCATTCTCAGGCCTTTGGGTTGGATTGAAACTGAACCAACAGCTTTCCTGGGCTCCCATCTTGAAGATGGTAGGTCATGGGAGTTGTCAGCCTCCATAATAATGTGAGCCAACCCCTCATAATAAGTTTCTTTCTATGTATCTTTTTATAGACATTCCATTAGTTCTATTTCTCTGAAGAATCCTAACACAGTTGTGTTATTTAAGTCCTTTATATACTTAATGATTTTCTTTTTACTTGTTTTATCTACTATTGAGGTAGGAATACTGAAGTATCTAATTACAATTGTAGCTTATATATTTCTTCTTTAAGTTATATCAAGTTTGCATGTATATTTTAATTATTTTATTTTATTTTTAATTTTCATCCAAATTAGTTAGCATATAGTGCAAAAATGATTTCAGGAGTAGATTTCTTAGTGCCCCTTACCCATTTAGCCCATCCCCCCTCCCACAACCCCTCCCATAACCATCAGTTTGTTCTCCATATTTATGAGTCTCTTCTGTTGTCTCCCTCCCTGTTTTTATATTATTTTTGTTTCCCTTCCCTTATGTTCATCTGTTTTGTCTCTTAAAGTCCTCATATGAGTGAAGTCATATGATTTTTGTCTTTCTCGGACTAATTTCACTTAGCATAATACCCTCAAGTTCCAACCACATAGTTGCAAATGGCAAGATTTCATTCTTTTTGATTGCCGAGTAATACTCCATTGCATATATATACACCACATCTTCTTTATCCATTCATCCATAGATGGACATTTGGGCTCTTTTCATACTTTGGATATTGTTGATAGTGTTGCTATAAACATGGGGGTGCATATGTCCCTTCAAAGCAGCGTACCATTATCCCTTAGATAAATGCCTAGTAGTACAATTGCTGGGTCATAGGGCAGTTCTATTTTTAGTTTTTAGAGGAATCTCCATACTGTTTTCCAGAGTGTCTCCACCAGCTTGCATTCCCACCAACAATGCAAAAGAGATCCTCTCCAACATCTATTGTTGCCCGAGTTGTTAATATTAGCCATTCTGACAGGTGTAAGGTGGTATCCATCGTGGTTTTGATTCGTATTTCCCCGATGATGAGTGATGTTGAGCATTTTTTCATGTGTCGGTTGGCCATCTGGATGTCTTCTTTGGAGAAGTGTCTATTCATGTCTTTTGCCCATTTCTTCACTGGATTATTTGTTTTTTTGGGTGTTGAGTTTGATAAGTTCTTTGTAGATTTTGAATACTAACCCTTTATCTGATATGTCATCTGCAAATATATTCTCCCATGCTGTCAGTTGCCTTTTAGTTTTGCTGATTGTTTCTTTTGCTGTGCAGAAGCTTTTTATTTTGATGAGGTCCCAGTAGTTCATTTTTGCTTTTGTTTTCCTTGCCTCCAGAGATGTGTTGAGTAAGAAGTTGCAGCAGCCAAGATCAAAGAGGTTTTTGCCTGCTTTCTCCTTGAGGATTTTGATGGCTTCCTGTCTTACATTGAGGTCTTTAATCCATTTTGAGTTTATTTTTGTGTATGGTGTAAGAAAGTGGTCCAGGTTCATTCTTCTTCATGTCGCTGTCCAGTTTTCCCAGCACCACTTGCTGAAAAGACTGTCTTTATTCCATTGGATATTCTTTCCTGCTTTGTCACAGATTAGATGGCCATTCGTTTGTGGGTCCATTTCTGGGTTCTTTATTCTGTTCCATTGATCTGAGTGTCTGTTCTTGTGCCAGTACCATACTTGATGATTACAGCTTGAAGTCTGGGATTGTGATGCCTCCTGCTTTGGTTTTCTTTTTCAAGATTGCTTTGGCTATTCAGGGTCTTTTCTGGTTCCATACAAATTTTAGGATTATTTGTTCTAGCTCTGTGAAGAATGCTGGTGTTATTTTGATAGGGATTGCATTGAATATGTAGATTGCTTTGAGTAGTATCGACATTTTAACAATATTTATTCCTATCCAGGAGCATGGAATTTTTTTCCATTTTTTTGTGTCTTCTTCAATTTCTTTCATAAGCTTTCTATAGTTGTCAGTGTATAGATTTTTTACATCTTTGGTTATATTTATTCCTAGGTATCTTATGGTGCATGTATATTTTAAAGCTCTATTTTTGGGAATATAAATGTTTGGGATTGTGATGACCTTTTGATGAATTGACCTTTTTAACATTATGAGGTGACCTTCTGTTTACCTAATAATATACTGCCTCTCTGCAATCAAATTCATGTGACCTTAAAAAGTCACCATAGCTTTATTTTCATTAATGTTAGCATGCTATACCTTTTTATATCCTTTTATTTTCAACTTATATCATTATATTTAAAGTGCATTTCTTTTTGGGTCTTCCTTTTTTATTCAAACTGAAAATCTTGAATTTTTATTGGGATTTTTAAACCATTTACATTCAGTATAATTTTGAAATGGTGAGGTTTAAGTCCAATGTCTTGAAAACAATTGTTTAATACATTTTATCTGTCTTTTGAATATTTGGAGGATGAACTCAGATACTTTTATTCCATGTTAGCCATATGTGGAAATTGTTATATTGGAATTTAATTACATGTTTACGTTTCTATCTCATACTCTGTCATCAATGCATTAGGAACAGAAACTGCCTCATTCGTCTTTCTTGAACTTTTGACATTATTGGTACTTTAGAGATAGAACCTAAAGTGCTTGACTATATTTGTACAGCAAATAATGGCATGAATACATCCATTCATTCTTCACAGAGGAGTATCAGTTGCAAATGGATGCTTTATATTAAAGTTAACTCCTCATTACAAGGCCATAAATAGCATCTGGGTTGACTATTGTGCTTCTATTCTATGATCTCAGACTCTATTTTTAACTTTAAAGCACAGTGGAGGGGGACACTTGGAACAGATTTGATGTTTTATCAAATATACCACAGGTATTCCAGTGGGAGTGTTATTGAATCAAGTATATGTTCCAACAGGATGTAAGAGAGAAAACTAGCATTAATTACTTGCCTGATGACTTCTTCTTGTCTTACAGAATAAGATGCTTGTTTTAAGCTGCATAAATGCTGTTAATTCAATACTGGAAAGAAACAAAAAGGAATACTTCACAAGCACAGCTATTGCATTTGATTCAAATACTGGTTTTATCCCTTTGCAAATCCCAAATGTGGAAAAGTGCAAAACCAGATGAGAAACTTCACCTGTCTCAATTAGTCACAATTTCTTTTTAAGTTTATGTATTTATTTTGGAAGTGTGTGTGTGTGTGTGTGTGTGTGTGTGTGTGTGCATGCAAGAGAGAACACATACCATGCTAGCATGAGTCAGGGAGGGAAGAGGGAGAGCAGAGAGAGAGGGAGGGAGAGAGAATCCCAACCAGGCTCTGCACTGTCAGCACAGAGCCCAACATGGGGCTCGAACCCACTGAGATCAAGACCTGAACTGAAACCAAGAGTCCGACACTTAACTGACTGAACCACCCAGGCACCCCTCAATTAATCAGAATTTTTAAAACAGTAACACTGATTTTAAAACCATCTTCAAAGAATTAAAGAACAATTGGTTCAAATTAAGTTAAAAAATATTATTTTCTGAATACATGTATTAGGATTAATTGAACTTGATCAATATTAATGCTATAAATACACTTTTAATTTCTTTTTTAATGAAAAACTTTTGTGCTCATTGAGGTATAACAAACATAAGATGCTTGGATTTACTTATTAAGCCACAGATAAAATTTTGCTGTACATTTGGACTGGTACTAACTAGAAATTTTAAGGGGAAGAAAAAAACAGCCACATCTTATATTTTGAAAAAGTTGTAGAAAATCTATCCTTAAAGAATGCATTTTCCAAAAGGAAAAAAAGAGAATATGACTTTCTCTCCTTAAAAAAACTATGAGAATATGAGTGAAAGATGAAAAATGATTATTTCTCCGTACAGTGAAACCACAGGCAAAACAGAATAGTTTTGCCATCTTTGGAGCTATAGAGTGAAAAATGAGTACCTAGAAGTAGATAATTCTATTCTGGTTGTTCAGTTAAAGCAACTTAAGGGAAACATTTTTCCATATAGATAGATAGATGGAGAGATGGACCAATAGATGTATATACTTGAAATATTATAGATTGGCCAACAAATAAACTGGTAATATTCAAAGTATGTGAAAGACAAAATTATAATTGGACATCTTTTATCACAAATGACTTAAAAGTGAGATTGGGTTCCATAGAATATGAATCATCTGAATACTTACATATTCTGTTGCATCAACTTGGTGAGCTATTGCCACTGCTGCTCTAGCATGTAATTTATTAATAGTAATATTAGGCAATATTCCCTTGATTTCCATAACTGTGGTTTCCTAGGACAGTGTGATGCCACAAATAAGCTAGGATAATGGTTGTTGTCATCTGTATTCATCACTTTGGAAAGCTGCTCCAAAAACAGAACTACTAGTAATAGTTACCATGTCTGATTTTGTGTTCAAGAAAGTGTTATGATTTTAATAAATGCTTGTCCTGTTATGAACTACAGTTTGCTGGTCTCCTGCCAGCAACACTGAAGTTTACCTAAACCAGGTAGGTCTTTAAGGGACTGTTCCCAAAGGCTTAAAATTACCCAAAGGCACACTTAATAATTTACCTGGACTGAAGTTGCACTTCAAGGCATACTGTCCCAACCAGCCATATAAGCTGGCAAGATAGTTTACATGTACAAGAACTCACAGTCCCAGACTTTCCTCCCCTGAGGGATGTTTTTCCAGTTTTTCTTTAAGCACATCATACTGTTCCCTTCCATTTAAAGGCTTTGGCCTTCTACCACTGGATAATAGCATGTTTGAGTAAAGAAGTGACATTTGGAGAGCAGCTCTTGAATGAGGAAGACCTGAAGGACTGTGGCAGGAAGGGTAGTTTACAAATGTCAGAGATGATTATTCCCCAGAACATAAAATAAAGGTAAATAGAGAGCATAAATCTTGCCTTTCTACACTGAAGCTTTTATTGTGTTTCCCCCTAGTGATTGCAAATCCAATTTTCATTGGAATCCCATTGGGAGTGTGGCTCACACTAATTTTTGAGCTTGAAGAATTATCAGGGAACAAAATCATTGTATTGCTTTTGGACTCCAATGCAAATCTAGTATGAATATGGAATAGGCATTTCTGTACATTGAGAAAGTGTGTTTCTTTTCAGCTTAAAAAACAAGCTACAAGAGACATATTTCTCTCCAAACATTAAGAAACAACTGAGCTAAGTTGCAAAATACCTTCTCTTCCTAGGTTGCCAGAACATGAAAAATTGCAGAGCTTCTAGGCCTTGAGCCAACCTTATTCAGGACTCAGGAAAGAAAAAAAAACAGTCTGGGTAAATTCTCAATGTAAACTGCTATGGGAGCATGTTACTACGTAAGCTTAAAGAGAGGATGCACCTGTACGTCTGTCTTGCCTTTTTGTTATTCCATCCTGGGCAAGAGGCAAACCAAGTTTAAATGCCACCACCAGCCTCCCTTTCACTCAGCTCATTCAGGTAATCTTTACAGGCTGCATCCACACACTGTGGCTACACACATTTCCCAAGTATTTCCAAATCAAGTGGTCAGATTTATCAATTAAAAGGAAAAAAGTAGATGATAGTCACATTGTATGATTGAACTGACAAGGTCTAAAACCAACAAATAATTCCACAACATCCCTGATTTTCTACTGTGTTTAATTCCAGATACTTTTCATCAGTTGAAATAATCCCCCCAAATCCAATATATTAAAATGAATAAGCCAGAGGACTCTGGCTTAAATGTTCACAGAGATCTTTGAGCCATCCTTCCCCTTCTAGAGTACTTCCCCTTCCCTGAACTACTGCTAAGACCCCATGGCTTCACCTGGCTCAGTGTACAAATCTCCATCATAGGATTACCCAGGCTTAGATGCAGGCCATGTGTATCCCAAACCTATAATCATCACTAAAATGAGGTATGTGTTGAAGTGGGACAAGATTAATGGAAGAGATACTAGTATTCAAATATGTATTAAATAGAGTCTAAAAGAAGCCAGATGAAGTCAACTCTGATCTTCTTGACATCTGTCTAATGATGAGTAAATAAAATAGTAACCCCTCCTTATAGTCATGATCATCTCATTCTTCATCAGTTCTTGAGGATACCTATACATGATTCTCCTTTTGAACTTCCAAGGAGATGGAAATGCTCACCTCAATATGCCAGGGACCCACAAATCTAAAGGCCATTGTTTCTTCCCAGACTAACTCTGTCTTCCCTGTGCTTGAATCTCTGATGATACCTTGAGCCCCTCTGACCTTCTGCAACCATCTCCTAGCAATTTTCTATTCCCAATAAATATGAAGTTCAACAAGGCTCCTGTTAGAATTGAGGCAGATCTTTGTTTAACCCAGGCCATAGATACATTCTGGTTTGCTCTTCAAGATTAACTTGAATATCTTAGTTAAAAGAATTCTAACCCATACTGGCCAGGTACTCGTCCCAACTGATGTTCCTCCGTGAATCACTAAGTCTCCTGAAGAGCAGAAAACACTGCCATGTCTTCTACTGCTTTTCCAGAGGCCACCAGAAATTCCATGTCTCTAGACAAGTGACAACCTCTTTTGACAATGGAAAACTTACAAAGTGGCCCTGGACTTCATATTAGGCTCTAGGAATGCTAGTTGCTATGTAACACTCATGCTGATATTTTCCAAAATAACCCATCCAACTTATGTAATAGAATATTCAGGGAACAAAAAAAAGTAAACCTTTTCCCAATAGGGTAGATACCTTGCTCTAGAAGGAATTAGTTTTTGAATTTTCAAAGATAAAAAAGAAATGACTAGAGGCTGAGTATGTGTCCAGGTAGGGAACATATGGGAAATCTCTGTAACGTCCACTCAATTTTTCTGTAAACCTAAAATTGTTCTAAAACATAAAGTCTAGGGGCGCCTGGGTGGCGCAGTTGGTTGAGCGTCCGACTTCAGCCAGGTCACGATCTCGCGGTCCGTGAGTTCGAGCCCCCGTCAGGCTCTGGGCTGATGGCTCGGAGCCTGGAGCCTGCTTCCGATTCTGTGTCTCCCTCTCTCTCTGCCCCTCCCCCGTTCATGCTCTGTCTCTCTCTGTCTCAAAAATAAATAAAACGTTAAAAATTTTTTTTTAATTAAAAAAAAATAAAAAATAAAGTCTATTTAAAACAATCAAACTAGTCTGGAATAAAATAAATTTTAAATACAGTGAAACCCTGGATTGTGAGTAACTTGGTGTTTTTGATAAACAAGCAATGTCTTGCAATACGAGTAGTAGTGACACTAAACATAACATGATCACAACTGAGCCAATGGTTCTTGAAATTTGCTTTGATATACAAGTGCTTTGGATTACATGCGTGTGCTGACCGAATTATGCTCACAAACCAGTTTTACTGGTAACTCTTAACCTTTGCCCTGTCAACACTATTCTGATTTTTACTTTTTTTCTATTTTTAAAAGTTTATTTATTTATTTGAGAGAGACAGAGACAGTGTAAGTGGTAAATGGGCAGAGAGAGAGGGAAAGAGAATCCCTAGCAGACTCTGCACTACCAGCACACAGATCAACGTAGGCTCAAATTCACAAAACTGTGAAATCATGACCTGAGCTGAAACTAAGAGTTGGATGTTTAACTGACTGAGCCACCCACGTGCCCTTTTTATTCTATTTTTAAATACTGTAATAAAATATATGTAACATAAAATTTACCATTTTTACCATTTTAAGTGCACAATTCTATGGCATTAAGTCAATTCACATTATTGTACAATCATTACCACCATCCATCTCTAGACCTTTTATATCTCCCCCCAATAAAACTCTGTCTTTATGAATTTGACTACTTTCTAGGTATCTGAGGTAAGTAAAATGACACAATGTGTTTTGTAACTTTTTTTTTCATTTAACACAACAACAAGATTCTATGTTGTTACATGTGTCAGAATTTTTTTCCCCTTTAGTAAAACACTGAATGATATCCTGTTGTATGTATATATCACATTTTGTTTACCCATTTATTCATCAATAAATACTTAAGAGTGTTTAATTCTGTTTTTTAACCATATATAATTTTGAAGTCTTATACAATAAATATGAGAGAACTTTATATCATCACCATTTCCTTAAAAAATAACCAAATGTCATTCTGAGCCATAAAACACATGTTGAGAAAGAAAGAAAGAAAGAAAGAAAGAAAGAAAGAAAGAAAGAAGGAGGAAGGGAGGAAGGAAGAAAATTATTTAAAAAATGGCCATATCTTATCATCATGAGAAGGCTTAGTCATTCATTCAAAACTCAAAGTAGAGGAAATATGAGTTACAAATTCTAGAAAGTTATTATGTGACTATTGTAAATTTAATGGAGCTTTATACACTGTCTTTATTATAATAATGGTGATATTATGCCCACATTTTCACCTTCTTTTCTTACTGCTTTTCTTGTTTTTATTTCTGTAATTCACTTAGAATGGCTGTCCTCTCCTCCATTCATTTTTCAAATATCTCAAATCCTATGTCTTGCAGAAAGTCTGACATAGCTGCAGTTATCTGCCCACCCTGATATTGTCTTCATTCTACAAACATGTGTTGATAACTACATGTGAAAAATTCTTGTCTGGGTAATCAGGGCTAAGAGCTATGACTTATTTGACTTCCTTTTGCATGTCTACATATATTGATTGAGACACACGGATTTCCCATACACATATTTGCTAATGGCTTCATGTGTCTTAGTCTCTTTTGGTCTCTGCTATAATGTCTCATTGAACTGGCCAGAGTTAGCACTCAAAACATACTTACTGATGATTAATGGCATGTTTGCTCAGCATGTGTCCACATGCCCTCTCTCCAGTAAAGAGACAGCACACTCTACTGTCAACTGGGTATAAAACCTAGTGGGTTAACTTATGTGATAACAACAGAATGGTTGAGTTCTGAAGGAACCACACTCATTACATAAGTACCTAGCACAAATATAGGTATCAGATACTGAAAACTACTGGAAACAATTAGAAGGCATATTGTAAGGGTGACCCACAGCAGGACATACGCGTTCAATGCTTTGGTCAGAGCTTGAACTGTAGAAAAAGATTCTCAAATCTGATGCCTTTTGTAATATCCATCACAATCTTTATTGTTCAATACTAACCATACTCAGCTAAGGGTAAATAACTCAACGCTAGTACTCTTCTTTATAGACAAGGCTGTGTACACCTGACCCAAAGTTCTATGGTATTTTATTCCATAGAGTGGAATAAAAACAATAAATATACAAAATTCCAGTTACATTTGATCATGCATATACCTCACAGAGAAACTCCAGGTTTCTGGCTATTTCTTCCAGGTCCCTCTGAAGAGAAGAGAGCAGGGGAAATGTGTACTGCTAGAAGTCAGAATATCTGGGTTGGCCTCACATCTGCCATACTCAAGCCATCTTAATTTAGTTCGTTTTCTCCTCAAATCTGAGAATTTTTTTTTCCTCTTGAAAATAAGTTCAGTAAGGCTGTTTCACCTTTTGTGAAGAGTCATGCCGTATCGAATGTGATAGTAAATGTGAATCTTTGTTGTAACATCTAAATAGCTATATATATTCAAGGGAAGTTGGTTCACATATTATCTATGAGGCAAAAATGTATAGCATAGAAATAGTGAGTATACAATACTACAGATATTAAATGTTGATTTTTTTCTATTCCACCAAGATTTGATTTCATATTATTGCCTAAACAGTCCCAAAGGAAAAATTTCCAGATCACTAGGATGGTTAGAGGCACAGATCATGACAAGAAGCATATGGGAATCCTGGATATTTGAAGTGCAGGTGCATCTAGATAGTAACTTGTGCACAGATTCAGATATGTGTCTGGATAAGTGCAATCAGTATGCAATGATAGACATGTAGTAAACATGTACAAGTGCTGGGCCCTGTAAGGATAACAATAGCAAATGTTTATTAAGCTCTAATTTGTATCACGTACTGTTCTAAAAACTTGACATATGCTATCTTATTTAAATACCAAAGCAACCCTAATAGTCAGTGACTGTTAATGTCCTATTTTATATACAAGGATACTGGGGCACAGAGAAGTTGAGAAACTTGTCCAAGGCCCCTCAGCTAGGACGTAGAAGAGCCAGAATTCCAAACCAGGCACTTGTCAGAAACCATGCTAAGCATTTTTCTGTTCCCAAGATAACAACAAAGCAAAGCAGAAGCCTGGCTGAGTGAGGAAGGGATAAAAAGTCTCCAAGAAATAGCAGCTGCTGACCATTGCCATCTTCTCTTCTAAACCCTAAATATAGACAGTTATAACCAGGAGAAAGAAATTCTTAGAAAACCTCTAGATTTTCCTAAGGAGAAAGAAAGACTGGTAGTGACACAGCAAATGGGTATGTCAAGGCTATCCAACACTAAATTCACTAGAGGGAGCAGAAGTCTCTATATCCTGATAAACATGACTAGCTAAGGTAAATGAGCTGAAAGAGAAACATAAGAAGTCATCTGAGTACATACTTTAACATAGGATGTCTATTCTGAGTATAGTCTTTAAAATAGTTTGTCTACTCCATGATTCAGAATAAATGGAATACAGAGATCAATATTAAAAAAATAAATATCTTAAAAGAGCTAGGATAGGATATACTGATGACACTGAAAAGCAATACACAGTTATCAAGAAGAAGCAAATAGACTTACTGGGTATAAAAATATAAATATATTTCAAAATCACAAGAGGTGGATAGTTAATAGACTTGATAAAGCCACAAATTAAATTAGTCAACAGGAAGATAAGATCTAGGAACTTATTTAGAAGGTGCTAGAAAACGAAAAAGTAATGGAAAGTATAAAAGAGAAGTTAATAAACATAGGTGATAAAAACACAATTGCCATCAACCAATTATAGCAGTTCCAGAAAGAAAGAAAAAAATAAATGAGGATGTTGGAATAAATAAAATAATAATCTACCAGGATTTCCCAGGATTTAAAAGTATTAACACCTAAGATAAAAGACCTTGAAATGTACAAAATAATAGAGACAGAAAAATCTCACACATATGCACATTTTATGGAAATTTAACAAAATATTCCACATTATTTCAGAGAGTAAAGTTATTTTCAGGGTAAAAAGTTTCAGATTGATGCCAAATTTTTCATTACCAACACTGGAGGCAAGATGAGAGAAGGCTAACATTTTTCAAAGCGTTAAAGACTTTTAACCCTCTATCTACCGACTGTGGTTTTGTTTTGTTTTGTTTTGTTTTGTTTTGTTTTGTTTTGTTTTGTTTTTTTAGAGTGCAGATGATTCCCTGAATAATAAAACCCCTTTTTGAAAAAAGTAAGAAATGAATCCTAGACAACATTATGTGAAATTTGGGAAATAAGTGTAATCAAATAACTTACTAAAGTTTATTACTATCTAAAAATCAAGAATATAATGAAAACTTAGAAGAGGTGATCATGAAAACAGAAGGGAGTTTCCTAACCATGTGGGGATGGATATCCACTGTATCTCTCCATTTTTCTCAAACAT